>NC_064615.1:250340209-260340209 GCF_023898315.1 Schistocerca nitens | reverse complement strand
CTTTCTATAAACCATAAGCACAAGGAAAAAGAGTATAACTAAACACGTGGTTCCTGTCATATCTCACAAATAGAGTATATAGAATAGAAAGAATTCACAGACAAATAGAAAAGTTTAAATGCATAAAGAAGCATTATCAGGTGGTAAACATATCCACAAAGGTGTAGCACACCGGAGTACATTGGGTGCAATCCTATTTTTGGATCTATATTAGTGACTTCCCAGAATGTGTCATGCAGGGAGACAAAATTCTGTTTTTCATCCACAAACATACTCTACAAACCACCACACAGTGCACAGCAGAGGGCACATTCTGCTACTGCTAGTAATTCCTTTCATGTTCCACTCACAGATGGAGAAAGGGAAAAACAATAGCCTATAAGCCTCTGTGCAAGCCCCAATTTCTCTTGAATTGTGTTTTTGGTCCTTTCATGACATATATGTTGGTGGCAGTAGGATCGTTCTGCAGTGTACTGCAAATGTTGTTTCTCTAAAAATTCTCAATAATGTTTTGCAAAAAGACTGTCTTCCCACACATAGTATTTCTGTAATACTTGAGTGTTACTTGAATCTACACAAATTTTTAAGGGTGGATATAGACAACCAACTGATGCAGAAAGTACATATCACAAGAACAATTAAAAAAAAAATCATGCTATGTTCTATGGGTACTTGCATCTATATGTAGTAGCAATTGCTTCAAAGTAACTAATGAGAATTATGTATACATTCACTCAGTTACTGCATATCGTATAATATTCTGGTGCTCAACCAGAAAGGACATAGGAAAAATTTTCAGCACATCAAAAGAGGGTTCTTTGGGTTATAAAGAGTTAAAGATCTCAACAGTCCCCTGTGAATACATTCCAAATATTAATGTATATCAGAATATTGCTATGCCACAAGCTGTCTACACACAAAAACAACACAATAACCAATGAGTGCTTATATCTAGAAAGGAAAAAAAGTTGGAAACTTAAAATACAAAATAGCATATCCCATACTTGATACTTGTGATTAAAATTTTATTACAAACTACCTCAAGACATTATAGTTATATCTGACCTGGACAGTTTAAAAAAAAAAAAGTTGAAATGTATCTCTTCAAAAAATTATTATACATTACAAGATTCAGTAAATTAAATAGAAATGTAACACAGTTAGCAATTAAGACCAATGAGGAAAAAGTCTGTGTAATAGTACAGACACTATACTGTGTTATAAAGGCTATTGGTTACTGTCTTCATATATGCACTAATTATGTATATTTGTCACTTTTGTCGATATTTAAATCAATTTATTTGTTATGTGTATATACCTTAGGAAACCCATATCATGTACATGATCGCTGGTTGACAAATAAACATGAATTACAAAACATAATTAAAACAAAGTACACTAACCTTTGATAGAAAGTAGTGTGTTATAAGGGGTACTATGATTAGTACCCCACACACCAACAGCAGAATTCGCGAGAGTCTTAACATGACTCGGGCAATGTACTTCTTTTCCTATTGCAATACGGCATAAACCCCCGACTCGAAAGCCATACTGCGGAATATGTTCTGCTACAGAAGTGAGTGTCATTCTACAACAGTTTGTCAACTGCATGTCAAGCAACGTGTTGAGTCTTTCTCCTGCAAAAGCGAGCGAAAATTTGTGTGTAATGGAATGAAATACAAATAAACATACTGAGTGTAATAACAGCTGACTCTACAACAACTTATTATCTTAACAAAAACACACTATAACAACTTTCTTGCGCAGAGATATAATTACGGTTACAATACAATTATTTATAAGTAGTATGTTCTACATCCTGGAGGATCTTCTATCTCATTATGGATCATCCACTGGAACAAATTGTACATGTATATCTACGTGTAATATTATCTAATCTAATCTTACCGGTCGATGAGACATTTCCTTACACAGTGTTTTCCAATCACAACATTAAACACAGAAAATAACAATGACAAACCAGAGATAACATACGTGTCGACTGACAACTGAAGTGACAACTATACAATACCTGCCGAGCAAAGTTTTTCACTATAACCACAGTATCAGTCTAAAGGCCCGTCCACAGGCAACGATCTGTCTGCGCAAATGTCTGCGCACATCACATCTGCGCAGACAGATCGTTGCGTAAAGCCCGGTCCACACGCAACGATCTGTCTGCGCAGACATCGGTGCAGATGTCTGTACATGCAAAAGATCGCTGCAAATGTGGTGTGTTCACACGACACAAACCCCAATCTACTACTCGCCCGCCATCTGTCGGTGTAGAAAAGAAATATCAGTGGCAAGCGACTACGCTCCCCGTAAACGTCAAACATTTAATTCAGTTATTTTGAAATATAGAAATGGAGGAAGTTCTGTTGTGGTCTGTGTTCGCAACTTGTGTTGCAAAAAACATTCCGACCAACCGCAGGAAACAGAGAAAGCGGGAAAAATGGTGTAGACAGTGGCTGCTAAAGCGAAAGCCGTTTTCTCACGTAAATTTACTGAGAGAGTTGCAGGACGAACCTAACGACTGGCGAAATTATTTGCGGATGGATGTCGAAACTTATAATTATCTCTTAAAGCTTGTAACCCTTCATATTACGAGGAAAATACTTGTATGAGAAGGGCAATTTCTCCTCATGAACGGCTGGCGGTAACATTGACACTCCAATTTCAACTTCAATTGTACTCCTGCTTGGTCTTGGTGTTTCTTGATCACTAAGAAAGCCAAGCAGATCAAAATACCATAACGTTGGCTCGTATACTTGATCTACTCCTACACCAGATCTAGATTTCTGAACTTTGGATAACTCAATTAGAGCATTATATGCTGCAATCTTTTTGTCTCGGTCACTATATTCTTTACTTTTAATCTTCCACAAACATGGGTGGTTTCTACAAATTCAATGAATTCACTTACAAACTCTCGAGAACACTGACGAGTATCAGCCAATTTAATGCCCTGTGCGCACAAATACAAACACTAGACTGAGCAAACAGCTGTTTCGCGCCAGATTTGCGGCGATCTCCTGTCCACACGCTCCAACTTGTCTGCACAGATGTGGTTTGAACCCACAGATTTGAGAGGTTTCGCTCAAACCTCCAACTCCAACTTCCAGGTTTGCACACACCTCAGGTTGGTGCAAATCTTCTGTCCACACGCAACGATCTGTCTGCGCAGATGTGATGTGTGCAGACATTTGCGCAGACAGATCGTAACGTGTGGACGGGCCTTAAGGACAAAAGATTTGCACCAATCTGAGGTGTGTGCAAACCTGGAAGCTGGAGTTGGAGGTTTGAGCGAAACCTCTCAAATCTGTGGGTTCAAACCACATCTGCGCGGACAAGTTGGAGCCTGTGGCCAGGAGATCGCCGCAAATCTGGCGCGAAACAACTGTTTGCTCAGTCTAGTGTTTGTATTTGTGCGCACAGGGCATTAAAATGGCTGTTATTCGTCAGTGTTCTCGAGACTTTGTAAGTGAATTCATTGAAATATATAGAAACCACCCATGTTTGTGGAAGATTAAAGTAAAGAATATAGTGACCGAGACAAAAAGACAGCAGCATACAATGCTCTAATTGAAAAATTGCGGGCATTGTTACACTCAACTCTTGTTTCGATATTGCAGTTGAAAATTCCAAATCCTTGTAGCTCCTTCCTGTTGCTAGAAATCTTCATGTTTCCGCCAGCCGTTCATGAGGAGAAATTGCAATTCTCTATACGAGTATTTTTTTCTCATAATATGAGAGGTTACAAGCTTTAAGAGATAATTATAAGTTTCGACATCCATCCGCAAATAATTTCGCCAGTCGTTAGGTTCGCCCTGCAACTCTCGCAGTAAATTTTAAGTGAGAAAACTGCTTTCGCTTTAGCAGCCACTGTCTACACCATTTTGACCGCTTTCTCTGTTTCCTGCGGTTGGTCTGAATGTCTTTTGCAACACAAGTTGCGAACACAGACCACAACAGAACTTCCTCCATTTCTATATTTCAAAATAACTGAATTAAATTTTTGACGTTTACGGGTAGCGTAGTAGCTTGCCACTGATATTTCTTTTCTGCACCGACGGATGGCGGGCGAATAGTAGATGGGGGTTTGTGCCGTGTGAACACACCACATTTGCAGCGATCTTTTGCATGTACAAACACCTGCGCCGATGTCTGCGCAGACAGATCGTTGCGTGTGGACAGGGCTTAACCTGTGTTAGACTGAGCTATAACTAGAGCTGGATTCCCAAATGCAAAAGATAAATAGCGAATCAATGTATAGCTGAAACTATAAATTTCTCTAGTATGTACACAGTCGCTCCAAGCAACGAGAAAGCAGCCGTAAAATTAAAGTTTGTTTCCAATCATTTTCCTAGTTAAGTAGCGAAATAGTTATTAAATTTTTGGGTTACAAGCATTATTAAATTATTAAGGGTGAAATATTTGTAAAAACAGCGAATCTCTTTGATTTAGTGACATAAGCTACAACTTAATGATAAAGAAATACTTTCGGATACGCATATAATTGCAGCTTACCCCGCCAAAAACAAGAGAATATAAACAAATATTTCATACATGACAAGGATATATTTCCTTTGTTGTCTGTTCTTTTTATGACAGGCACTTTCCTTGATACGCAACAACTTTTTAGGGAGCCTAATGTTTCACACAGTCTTGCACTTCAGTTTTTAATACATAAATATTTTTGTAAATGTAATTACTATTATTTCAAAAGTGAATTGTTGAAAATTCCTGAAGTCTGTGGCTCAGATGCAGTAACAATTGTGAGACTGGTTTCTTCTGAGTTGGAAAACAGTTTCATTGCTTTTATTCTTTCATCAACAAGTCTGTGCGGTTTTTTTCTTCAGCTACAGTTGTGGTAGCTAGTCCGATATGTTAAGAAAATGTAGGTATTGCATTCTGCACACGTTACCTGTGTTTCACATTAACTGATTTGACTGGGACTTTAGCGAAGAAAACTTCATGTTTTTGAGTAGATATACGACGCCTTCCTGCAAATGGTAAGGTCTTCTGCTGTTTACTAGCAATTTTTTGTTGTTAAAGAACACAACATTCTCCAGTAAATAACTGCAGGCTAAGGGAAAATCGTAAATAAAATGTTCTGTAATGTAGCGGTTTACACCTCCTAAGATCGTTAGGAAACCTAAAACGAGGCAGATTTGGAGTTTCTTCTTGTTGTTGCTGCTGTTTATTATTTTAAGCCGGGCTCACACATGCGTCTGATGTCGAGCCGCGGCTTGTGGCTTGCTGTAGTGGCATCGTGAACTACCGTTCACACAGGACGCCACAAATTCTACGTACGCAGTTGCACAGCTTTCAACATAGCGTCAGCTGAAATCATATGAGCGGCTATGAATGTTGTAGAGCTATAACAAAAGTTAAACAGAAGGAAGACGAAACCGAAATGATGACTCCAAAAATAGATTTTACACATGGATAAATATATACTAAACATATTTATTCATTCATCGAAAAATCTTAACATAGGTTGCTGTTCTTGTAGTTCCAGAAGCTGCGAAAGTATACCTGCCGACCAATGTTTTCACTTTTTTCACTAATAAAATGAAAACACACTGAAATCGAATGAAGTACCGCAGCAATTACTACGCGAAAACTGCAACAGAAGGCTCGTGTTTCGAAATACCGCCAACAGGGTGCAGTGGTGGAAGAAGTGGCGCTGTGAGTACAAGTAAGCTGGACTTTTCGTGGCACGACAAAAGTTGCTTCTCTTAAGTTGTGCCACTAAAAGCTGCGAGTTCATCCATGCAACTACATTGCAACTACAGTTTTCCACTACCTGTGGCGACGGTACTGTTGCGTGTGCGGACCTGGCCTTGTATTAGACTGTGGTATGTATACCACACATGATTCTTCAATGGTTAACAAAAGATCATGAGTCTGAACACTGTTTTAGATTGTATGGACTTTTTGTTCCAATTTATCCATAGTGAGCGGAACCTTCAGCATGTAGAACTTGTCAGAAAACAAGAATACACAATAAATATTTACAAAGAAAAACATATATGCTAATGTACCTTCCACAGATCATGAGTGAAATGGCTTTCGTTGATGAAGACTATGTCAAAAAAATATTAGAATATATTTTGATTTACAAGGTAGTAACACTTGTAACAAAACATATAAATGTTCAATACACTGAGATGAATCTGGTAATTCATAGGCTGCTATAGTCATGTCTCATCAAACAGGTGAATCATCTTAAAACTTTTATTTACAATGACAGTTTTATAGCACTGAATTTTGCACAGGTGCCAGATTGTATATAACATATGCATTACGGTATTTGATGTTATTAATAACATATACATGGCAGCTGTCTCTACTAAAATATTCTTCAGTGGAGTAAAACTTGGCCACCAATAAATATTTTATGATCCTCTTAACCTGAACTTTATTGGTAGTTAAACTTCTTGTGACTGCTGACAAGTTACTGAAAATATATGTTTGTGAATAATGGACACATATCTGAAGCAAAGTAAGTGACATTAAATCTTTGTGAAAATTATGATATATTCTTAATGAGAAACTTCATAAGGAATAAACATACTAGGAGGCAGACCTCAGGAAACACAATAACTAAAAATTCCTTGTCCAAACTCCAGTATCTTCTTGATAGTCTTAGAAAAGAAAGAAAGAAAAATTTTATCATAGCAGCTGATTTTAATATAAGTGTGGTAAGTCATCAGTCTAACTGAAACCAGTTTATTGACTTAATTCAGGGCTCTTGTTTTAAACTAAATTATTGAAAATTCACTAAAGAAAACGCTCATTCAGTTACTTGTACAGACAATACACTGAGGTGAGAAAAGTCATGGGATACCCCTAATACCAAGCTGCACCTCCTTTTGTCCAATGCAGAGGAGAAGCTCGACATAGAATGGACGCCACAAGACGTATGGAAGTTGCGTACTGAAATATGGAGCCATGGTGCCTCTAAGCCATCCATAACTGTGAAAGTGTTTCTGGTACAGGATTTTTTTGCACGATCTGACCTCTTCATTACATCCCATAAATGTTCAGTGGGATCATATGGGGCGCTATGGTTCGCCAAATCATTAGCTCGAATTGTCCAGAATGTCAAAGGCACTCGTGTCAGTTGCCTGCTACCATAGCCCATTAACACCAAATTTTACCTCCCTGTCCTAACAGGTAGATTCGTTGTACATCCCACATTGATTTTTGTGGTTATTTGAATCAGTGTTGTTTGTCTGTTAGCACTGAAATCTCTATGCAAACACAGCTGCTCTCGGGCTGTAATACCTGAAATTATGTATCCTCGGCACACTGTAGACTCTGTGGACCTCGGAATATTGAATTTCCTAATGGTTTCCGGAATCTCCAACTACCATTCTGTATTCAAAGGCTGTTAATTCCCGTTGTGTGGCCACAATCACATTGGAAACCTTTTCACTGACTCATCTGAGTACGAGTGACAGGTCCACCAATGCACTGCCTTTTAATTGATTGATTGATTTCTTTATTAATCCATGTAACAATTTACATTGTGTGGATTTCGTCAGCAAAATCATATACAATACAATATACCTACAACTATACACATAAAATTAGTATTTACACACATTTTTGAGGTATCTTAAATTAGTTTTATATCCTTATGTAATTTGTAATTTTCTTATAGTACTGTACAATTTTGGATTTCATATTATAATTATTTCCTCATGTATTACAATGCAGGCTACTTTAATTACACAACATATTTCAATTCAGATAGTCCGTTACTGCGTAATAACTTTTATTTAATAAAAAAATTTAGTTTTGTTTTGAACTGTCCAATTGTGTCAATATCTTTTATTTTTTGGGGCAATTTATTATATAATTTAACGGCATTGTACAACAAGCTCTGCTGAGTTTTAACTTTATTTTTCCTCTCTAGATGCAGATTGTATTGGTTTCTAGTTTCATAGCTGTGTACTAAAGAATTTTTCATATAGCAGTCAATATTTTTTTTTTACATACATAATACTTTGAAAAATGTATTCACAGGGGACAGTTAGGATTTCCAGCTTTTGGAAATGTTCAAGGCAGTGAGCCCTACTGCCACTCTTGGTTATTATACAAATTGCTCTTTTCTGTAATTTGAAAACTATTTGAATATTTTTACTGTTGACTCCCCAAAATATTATTCCATAGGTAATAACAGAGTGGATATAAGAAAAATATACAGATCTGACACATGTAGTATCACCCACTGCAGTCAGAATTCTAAGAGCATAGCATGCTGTAGCGATTCTGTTACTAAGTATTTTAATATGTTCTTCCCACTTTGACTGACTGTCAACATGCATAACAAGAAATTTTGTGTAGTCTACACATTCCATAGTTTCATTGTTTAACTTAAAGTTGTTATAGTGTGGTTTTTTGCAGACATAGAAGTTAACAGCATTTGTTTTTTTAACATTTAGTGTTAGTTTATTATTGGATGCCCACTCACGTAGACTGTTTAGTGTTTGTTCGGCTTTTTCTTGTAGTGCATCTGGTGATTTGTCACTGATTAGAACATTTGAGTCATCTGCAAACAATATTGTTTGTCCATGCTTGATGCTTTGTGGGAAGTCATTTATGTAAATGAGGAATAGTATTGGGCCAAGGACACTACCCTGTGGAACACCTATATTTACATAATTTGGGTCTGAAGTATACTTTACAATATAGTTTGAGCAACTTGAAATATGTGAGATTTCAGTTACCTGTCTTCTATTTTTTGGATATGACTGGAACCACTTTTTCACAATTCCCCTTATTCCCAGTTCATCTAACCTATTTAACAATATGTTGTAGCCACTGTATCAAACGCTTTAGTTAGATCAATAAATATACCTGTTGTGTAGTTCCCTTTATCTAATGCTTCTAGAATATGTTTTGTGAGGTGTGCTGTAGCTGATTCTGTGCTTTTCCCTGATCGAAATCCAAACTGGTCAACAGACAGTAAGTTGTATTTATTTAAATAATTCATTCGCCTATCTTTCATAATAGTTTCAAATATTTTTGCAAAGCATGATAGTAGAGAAAGTGGCCTATAATTTTCAATTTTTCCTGCATCACCTTTTTTGAAGAGGTGTAGCCCTGCTTGAAAGATTGATTTATAACATCAACTAAAGGTGGAAGTAGGCTCTTGATACAGTACTTAATTATAAAAATGGGGACTTCATCCAGACCAGCTGAGTTTTTGTTTTTCAGTTTGCTGACTGCTTTATAGACTTCTTCCTGTGTTGTAGTGAATAACACCATTGAGTGTGATACACCATTATTTGGTTTTTTGACCTGATGGGCTCTTAGAAAATTTTCCTGTAATTTTATTCCTATGCTACAAAAATAATCATTTATATAGTTTGCCAAATATATTGGGTCTTTTATTAGAGCCCCTTCCTGTTTGATTTTCAAGTTTGACAGATTCATTTTCCTGGTACCAGTTTCCCGCTTCACAATCTTCCATACTGCCTTATTTTTGTTTTCAGCAGAGAGCACCAGTTTGGAGTTATGAGCTCTTTTTGCTGCAAGCAATATTTTCCTATATGTTTTCCTATATCGTTTATAAAAGAGTGAGAAAGCACGATTAGTTTGTCTGTGTTTAATGGAGCTCAGGTACTTTAGTGTTTCAGACTATTTTTTGATTCCTTTTGTGACCCATTTGCTTTTTCCTGCTGTTGTTAATGGACATAATACCTTAGGAAATGTTTCTTCAAAATTTAATTTAAACAATGTCATGAAATTTTTGAATTTTTCATTTGCATCTACCTCTGAGTATACTGAGTCCCATGTTTGTCCTGCTATCTGTTTGGCAAACTCATGTCTATTTTGTTTAGAAAAAATTCGTCTGTAAATATGCATTTTCTTTGCTTCTTCTGGAGCCACTTTTATAATAATGACTTGACCTGAGTGATCAGATAATCCTAGCGCTACCACCACCTCACAGTTTTATTTGCCTAAATCTGTTCATACCTGATCAACAGCTGTCTTTGAGTATTTTGTTATTCTGGTTGCACTGTTAACCATTGGAACTAGATCGAAACTTTGAGAAAGACTTTGTAATGAGTCCCATGTAGAACCAGGATTCAGTTTATCCACATTGAGGTCTCCACATATGAGAATGTGGTTCTTTGGAGTGGATATCTTGTCAAGAACATGATTAAGTTTGGAGAAAAAGATGTTGAAGTCTCCACTAGGAGATCTGTATATACATAAGATAATCAAATTCCTACACTTGTAATGGTTCCTGATTTCAACTGCCGCCAGTTCAAAATGTTGCTCTTCAATGATTACACATAAATCGCTTCTGGTCTTATACTGATAATTTTGTTTTACATAAATACAACACCCTCCACACTTCATAGAAGTCCTACAGTATGCATACGCTAAATTATAAGACTGCAAGACTAATTGATTAATTTCAGCCTCATTGCACCAATGCTGAGTGAGACAAACAACTGAGCACTCTGTAGACTCAAGCTCCACTTCTAGCTGTTGGGTGTTATTTGCTGGGGAACATATATTTTGGTGAACAACTGTTAAGTAATTTTTTCCAACACTATTTGCATTCCCACTTTTTTTCGTTTTAATGTCGTTCTGTTTTGGTTCAACTGCTTCCTTATTACGTTTACACTCACGTTTTTTGTTTGCATATGGTATTCTTGGATAGTCACCCCCTGCAGACCGTATTAGTTTCCCTTATTTTTTATAATTTTACATAAGTCCAGGAGCATTTTACTGAAAGTCATTGCACCTAGTCTGTTTAGGTGCAGGCCATCCCTATCCAGACTTTTGACGTCGATAAATTTATTTGGGTCAACAAATACACCACCAAGTTCGTCGCACTGTTCCCTGATGCCAGTGTTTATTTTGTTTGCATATGCGTTACTCACCGATCTTCTTTGTAGAATTCCGTTGATAACAATTCTGGAGCTTGTAAACAAACCATTGGTTGACCGAATTACATTACGAACATCATTTATGATTTCTTCTTGTCTACTGCTTCTAATAGAGTTTGTCCCAACGTGAATTATCACGCCTTTAAAATTTGTGTTGGAATCGTTGTTGTTTTGGTTCGATTTTTCCTTGTTCCTAATGTTGATGAAATGTTTCACAATCTGCTGTGGTCGGATTCCAGGGCGAACATCGACTTTACAGTTCGGAACCACTACATTTTTTAACATGGAATCACCGATAACAAAGAAATCACTTTTGTCGATCTGTTTTGCTGGATTGCTTTCACATTTATCTTCTTTCTTATACGTCACAGTTATCCACTTATATTTGCTTACAGATTTACCGCACGAATC
The DNA here is from genome assembly GCF_023898315.1 of Schistocerca nitens. Classification (NCBI taxonomy): domain Eukaryota; kingdom Metazoa; phylum Arthropoda; class Insecta; order Orthoptera; family Acrididae; genus Schistocerca; species Schistocerca nitens. Next base: position 260,328,876 of record NC_064615.1, on the reverse strand, counting down.
GTTTTCCGCACTGTTTTACTGGGATTTGCTTATGCGAGTTCACACAGGTTTGTTTACTTCCCAATAACGGAGTTTGCACGCGGGAGTGTATTGAATTATCCACATATTTCGCTTTCTGTCACTGTTTTTGCCGGAATATGCACATGTAAGTTTTCACGGTTTTGTTTTTTGCTCGCGAACGGAGTTTGCACACAAGAGTCCTCACATTTGTTTGTTTTGTTCTGTAATGGGTTTCCACATACGCAGCTTGCCGATTCACTTTTTAGCTTTGCGTTTTCTTCTTTCAGAGACTCAATCTCTTTTTTGAGAGTTCCGATATCACTTTGTAGCACTTTAATTATTTCTTCTTTTGACTTTATGGTACTTACAAATTCTGATGTTTCCCACTGCAAACAGTCGGTGCATGTCCACGGAACTTCGTCACTAATGAATTTCAGGTTCACTTTGGCGCACTTCTCATGAAGCCAAAAATTGCACTTTACGCATAAGATTCCTTATATCACACGTTTTCTGCATTGCTTACATGTAGATCCGCTGATTTTTTCCTTCTTGGTAGAGACAGAGATGTCGTTACACTTTTCATTTGGCGCCATCTTGCTTTATATCTCATGTGGTGGTGGTGGTTAGTGTTTAACGTCCCGTCGACAACGAGGTCATTAGCGACGGAGCGCAAGCTCGGGTTAGGGAAGGATTGGGAAGGAAATCGGCAGTGCCCTTTCAAAGGAACCATCCCGGCATTTGCCTGAAACGATTGAGGTAAATCACGGAAAACCTAAATCAGGATGGCCGGAGACGGGATTGAACCGTCGTCCTCCCGAATGCGAGTCCAGTGTGCTAACCACTGCGCCACTTCGCTCGGTTCATATATCTCATGTATGTGATACTACATCCCTCTCTATATGTGCATGTTATCCCATGTCTTTTGTTGCCTCAGTGAACCTTAACAAACCATATGTTTGACAGCGAAAACAAGTTCTGTTTAGACTTACGAATTTCTGACCATTGTGCATTGTTTATTCAGATGCCAGGAATAACTAAACCAAAAGATAAGATAAGGTTTATGATAAGAAACTTTTGTAAAGATAACTTGAACTTGTTCAATGACAAGACAGATGTGGTAAAATGGCCGATAGTTAACAATGTGTCAATTATTGAGAACTCTGATAAATTTGTAAGACATTTTCTGAAGGTATTCACTGAAACATTCCCACTAAGAATCAGGCACCGAAAAGCCTAAAGTAAACTAAACTGGATTACCCCAGTTTAAAAAATGCGAGAAAACAAGTTAAAATATAAGAAAACTTTTGACTTTATTAGCTATGTGAGACGTTACAAAGCTGTATCTGATAGCATTGTTAAAATTGCCAATTGGACATAAGAATAAATCTAAGGCAGTCTGGTCTGTTATTAAATCCTAATTGGATACAGCTCTTTACCAGCAGGAAATTTTTTAAGTTAGGCAAAACAAGAACACTATTTTGAATCCTGTTCAAATATCTCAGTGCTAATGTTGATGTTGTTACTTATCAAAACAGTGTACATTTCTTTGTCCTAAACCAGAATACTGACCCGTTGTCGCATTAAGTAAATTCTCAACCGACGATGTAAATATGCTATTTTGTATTTTTTTAAAAAAAAGAAAACCCTGCAGGGTGGTCTCAGATACCCACCAAAACAATTAAATTTGTGTATGATGAAGTAGCACATTTTTTATCTTTGATAATCAACAAGTCATTTGAGCAAGCCAACATCTCGAATGTACTTAGGTATGCAGAAGTAAAACCACTACATAAAAAAGGACCCAGGGAAGATATGGGAAATTACCATCCTATCTCTATTCTGCTAGTTCCATCCAAAGCATTTGAAAAAAATAGCTGCAGTGAAGATAGCAAATTTTATCATAAAACATAATGTTATACTTGAAAAATAATATGGGTTCTAAAAAGGGGAGATCACTATGAATGCAGTTAATGAATTCACTGAAAAGTCAACTCATCACTGGACAAAAGCAATAAAATGACTGGTATCTTCTTTGATGTTACAAAGGCATCTGATTCAGTGAATTACTCCATGCTACTTCATAAGCTAGACTGGAATGGGATCACACAAAATGTTCTGCAGTGGTTCAGGTCTCATCTCACAACAGGAAGCAAAGGGTATTTAATACCATAAATTACGCATCTTAGTGGGATGTAATTTCACAAGGTGTCCCTCAAGGCTCAATCTTAGGGCCAATTTTGTTTCCTTTTTATGTAAATGATTTACGTCTTAATATCAGTGCCCAACCAGTCATATATGCCAAGGATACTTCAAGACATATTGAAAAAGAAAATGTGAGAGAAATTGTGGATGCTGTAGTAAACACATTAAATAAGCTAGAGACATGGTTTCAACACACTCAATACTTCAAAGACACTTTTTTCTTACTTTAAAATCAAACAATCAAAGATCAGTGACATCAATATCATATATAAAAATCAAGTTATGGAAGAAGCTTAGTCCATTGGGTTCTTGGGAAAAAACTTGGACAGAAATCTAAGCTGGCAAGCAAGTATACAGGTGTGTCACTAACTATTGCCACCAAGAATGACTCTGAAAGTATGGTAGTAGCTGAAAGGTTTGTGGGACAGATGTTGCATTGGACAAAGGAGCCTTAATATGATGTTGGTTTTTTATTGCTAGGTGGGGTTGCGTCAGAGATATGAAAGACTACTTTTTTAAATGGAATGCTATAGTTTGCTACTTATTTTTCGATAGCAGCTGTCGAGATGAATCCATTGATGTGTAACAGTAAGGTCGTTGAAGGTTAATGAAGGTAACAAAGGTGGCATGAACGTCCATTTACAGAAAGTGTTCAAAGTGATGACCATTTATATGGATGCAGTGCTACAATCTTCTTATCGTGATTTGAGTGGTATTTCTTACCATTTAGTTGGAGTGTCTTTATAAAGAATGTTGTTTACGAATCCCCACAAGAAAAATTCAGAGGTGTCAAGCCTGGCGAACGATCCGGCCATGACACATCTCTTACGTGTCCAGTCCAACGATTTGGGAATTTTCTCTGCAAATCATTTCTAGCCATGAGCGAAAAATGTGTTGGACACATAACGTCTTGATACCACATTCTGTTCCTTGTTCCTAAAGGTATTTCTTCCAATAAAAGACCTAATGTTTCTTGCAGGAATGTTGTGTACTTCCTACCATTAAGATTTCCTTCTATGGAATAGTGGTCCTCAATTCTGTCCTCCAGAATCCCACACCATATATTCACTGACTGCGGTTTTTGGTGTGCAACTTGCCGCAGCCAGCATGGCTCTTCAATTGCTCAATAATGCATGTTATGCAAATTAACAATTCCATGGTTCATGAATGTAGCCTCGACATTAAATAAAATCAAATTAATAAATGTGTTATCCCTCTGAATCTGAAGTTGAGCCCATCAGCAGAATTCAATGCAATGCATACAATCAGTACCAGTTAATTCTTGGTGGAGACTGATATGGCGAGGATGATATTTATAGCGGTGCAGAACACGAACAACAGTACTCTGGCTCATGCCAGATTCCCTTGCAATTTGACACAGTGGCAAGAGTACCAATTTCCGTTTCCTCGTTAGTAACTTTCCTTTGCCGGATATGTTTTCAATGTGTTAAAGATCCAGTTGTTCAAAATTTATCATACACATATTTATTTGTACGATATGTAGGGTGAGTACATTGAGGATATGTTTCAGCTTATAAATCTCTAGCTCTCACTGAATTTCCATTGCATTCTCCATAAATGAGAAGCATATCGACTTGTTCTTCGAAGGAATACATCTTTCACATTCGCTTGATTCGACGATACTAGTCTTACCGTTCCTATTAGTGTTGTATTGCGAAACTGTTGAATGGTGCAGCACTGCATTGATACCAATGGTCATCACTTCGAACACCTTCTGTAAATGGATGTTCATGCCACGTTTGTGACCTTTGTTAACCTTCAAAGCCCTTACTCTTACACATCAATGGATTCGTCTCGATAGCAGCTACCAGAATATAAGTACCAAACTATAGTATCCCATTTAAAAAACCAGAATGATCTTCATATCTCTGACACGACCCCACCTAGCAACAAAAAACCAACATCATATTAAGGCCCCCTATTTTCCCATGCAACATTTACCCCACAAACTTTTCAGCTACTATCACACTTTCGGAGTTATTCTAGATGGAAATACTTAGTTACTCACCCTGTATATCATTTAGCTACTAAATTAAAAATCTTTGCTTTTACAATGGACATGCTAGACAGTGCATCAGACAAACACAGTGGGAATGTGGTGTACCACAGTAAATTTCAATCTATAATTATATATGGTTTAAGTTTTGGGAGGAATTCAAGCCACAAGTCATGAATCTTGCTACTTCGAAAAAGAATTGTTAGAAAAATGTGTGCTGCCCTTCCAAGAACATCCTGTTGGCTGGTGTTCAAGGATCTAAAAATATTACCTATACATGCACTGTACATATTTGAGATTATCATCTCTTTATTCATTAGTCCTCAGCTAACAGAAAAAAAACATTCCTAACATATGTGAAACACTAGACACAAAGAAAATTTCATGCTCCCAACATAACCCTTAAAACTCTACCAACAGACATGCAAGCACAAGGATCTGAAAGTCTACAATAAATTTAAGAATAGAGATGCACTGAGCATGTAGATAGGTTCACGGAAGCGAAAAGTACACGATCTGCTGGTGGAAAAATGCTGTTACTCATTTCAGGAATTTATGAATGACGAGATGATCGTTTGAACAGTATTACTATTTAATATTATAGTATTGTGCATAATACTGTATGTATAAAATGATGTCTGGAACATTTGGAAACAAACTACTGGAAGATTATGAGAAAAATAATTTAATAATATTATTGTGTCCAACACAAACTTGTGCTGGTAAGATTAGTTTTAGAAAATTATGTAACACCATATATCACAAGCCAAAATTGATGTTTCGTGTACAATACCATCAGATGGCCTATAAAATGTATTGTGGTGTCAGTTGACTTGGTACAAGTCAAGCACTACCTCTGTGAGGATGAACTTCTTTGATTTGTTTTTCAGTAGTGTGCTTTCAGCCATGTTTTGTACATCATCATTATTTTTCACTGTAAGCATTGTGCAAAGACTCTGTTAATAAAGTATATTTAAGTGAAAAGTGTGCCTCTGGTAATGTCTACAACGACATAGCACTGGGATATCCACATTGGTGAGCCCCTTATTGTGTATTTTTGCTTTGCATTCACTTTCTTCAGTGATTATCACCATTTGCTGTGAACAATGTTTCCCTCAACCAGTGTCTCCTCGTCATATTACGCATCAGATGTCGTGCTCCAACCTCTACATTCGCCACAAGTATGTCGAACACTGCTTTCCACACTGCCTTTGTGTCTCCTGATGGGGTCCTGTTGCCGCCGCAGCCATCGCCCCCCCCCCCCTTTCTCCCCGACGGTAGCCATCTTAGACACTTCAAGTTATAGCAGAATGAATGCCTGACTAGAACAAATGGTGATCAAACAGAACCCAATCATATTGTCCCCACATCAGACTGTGCTGCACATGAGCATCTATCCCCCACAATTTGTGTCATTTTTTCGACCTTTGGGCAGTGCCACTCTATCCACTCAGTTCGAATACTCCAAATTCTTTTTCAATATAATGGCCATGTCTGTCCCTACTGTGCCAGCTGTGTCTTCTGTGTTATTCATGTTCACATCAGCATCATGCATGCCTTCTGTGTCTACCACAATCTATGACACTCAAAAGTGACCCCCACTCCCCACCTGCTATGACCTAGATGTCAGGCACTGTACTGCTGTCACATGCCACCCTTACTCCTCAAGCATACTGCCCTCATACAGTACACATTTTGTGCTCCATGCTGAGTCAGCAGGTCACATGCCCAGACCATTTCCCTAAGCCCTCGCCATTAACAAGGACAGCCCTCTCACATGGTTCACTGTGGTGATCTCTATTCAGGACCTTAGCGGCATCATCAATAATGATACATGCTTTGTATGTCTTATTGGACATTTACACACTGACTTGGATCTTATGATCGATATCGTCCTAACCAACCTCTTCCCCCCAGACATCTCCAGATGAGGCAGATCATCGTCGGGCAGCTTTCTCGTTCACTGGGGGACGCGTTTCATCATGTAATTCACATGAAACAAATCGGCGGCATGACGTCCTTGCAACTCTGGTGTCACCTACATGTCCTTGTTGAGCCCAACATCCTGCCAGAACTGCCTTGCAGGCAATTTGGATAGTCAACCTTCCATATAACATCAAGCTACTGCTCTTATCTTTGTCTACATTGGAACACCAACTTCGACATGTAGATCATATGTATCATGTCGTGCGACATTGCCAGTTTGTCTCTTCCACAAGACTGTATTCTGCTTACTGCATTGGCTGTCCTGCTTCAGATAAATCTACCCCTCCTCCTCACAAACTCGGAGTAGGGTATGCGAGATGTCATGGCTAACACCAGACACGCCCACTACCAGTATTCCCTGCTCCCCACCTCTCACTTTCTTCTCTCGACCGCTCCCAGCGCAGCGCGGTGGCGGACGTCGGAACTTCGCATCCTGCTCCCCATCCTGCCCAACCGCTGTTTTCGTTCCACACGAACTTGGGGGATGCTGCTCGTAATTTCCGCCCCCTGTGCACGATGGAAAACTCGGCACACAGGCTGCAATACGCGCCACATCCGCACTTCTGCTCCAGGGTGCCGCCTTCAACATCACTAATCATCGTACGATAAATTCGCGTCTGGACATCTCTACATGCTCGATAATTTAACCAGCACAGGCTTCCTGATTGACACTGATGCAGAGGCAAGCGTTGTCCCGAAAGCTCTCGCTCTGTGGAGCATCCTGCCCTCACTTGGTACACTGGGCACAGCTAATAATTTAGACATCAAAGTCCATGGCGCAGCCATGCTACATCTGAAGGTCACTCCTGATCTGCAATTCCAGTGAGCCCTTCATGTGGCTACTCTGAGGGTCTTGTCCTCAGAATTGACTTCCTTAAGCACTTTGGTCCCTCACTAGGCATCTAGTCTGCTGTGCTGTTGCATCATACTTCTGGTACACGCATACCAGGTTCCTTCACTCCGTGGGCTTTCATGTCTAGCTGTGACACGCTCGTCCACCCAGGATCCGAGTGTATACTTCTGACAGCTCAACTCACCAGCTACCTCAATGAACTCTTACTCCAACGTCATGACATTGATGCCCTCCACGCCAGTAACAACATGCTCAGTCAGCTGGTTGTATACACTTCTGACACCCTGACTTATGTATGTTGTGCAATCAATGCTCTTTCCACTACGATATCACCTGCTGAATTTCCAACCAATGAGACACACACTGCCATTCCACAGATTCAGCAGGTCAGTGACTCTTCTTGTATCAGTGTTGTGTGCGACGCCCCCTTCCCCTCTCCATGTCTCATGTCTATTTCAAATGATACCTGTCATTGTCTAGTGACAACTGAAGGCCCTCCCATCAATTACAAAAAAGGTGTCAATTCTTAAGGGACCAAACTGCTGAGGTCATCGGTCCCTACACTTACACACTACTTAAACTAACTTAACGCTAACGACAACACTCACAACCATGCCTGAGAGAGGACTCGAACCTCTGGCAGGAGGGGCCGCACAATTAGTGACATGGCGCCTATAACCGTGCGGCCTATCAATTACATGTGAAGGTGCCTTACAGGTAACAAACTGCACCACACTAAAGCCACTGTGCAGGACCTGCTGGATATAGGTATAGTCCATCCCTCTTAATCTAACTGGTCTTCGCCTATTCACCTGGTCCCTAATAAAGACAGCACCTACAGGTTGTGCAGATATTACCACTAACGCAATGCGCACACAATGATTGACAATTATTCCATTCCACACGTGCAAGACTTCATGCAACAGCTTACCATCAAATACCTATGCATGTTGATGACATCCTCAAAACGGCCAGCCTTACACGATTCTGCTTATTCAAATATTGTTTCATGCTTTACAGACTGAAAAACTCCACCCAAACCTACCAGCACGTTATTGATTTTCTACTTTTCTCGGTGTCATTCTGCTGTGCTTATCTGGACGACATCCCTAACTTTTCATCTTCCAACGATGAACATGAGAAATACCCATTTCATGTGTTACAAGTCCTTGCGGACAATGGTGTCAAAATTAACCATAATGAAACTCAATTTCACTGCACTAGCGTCACCTTCCTTTGTCATGAAGGCATTCGCCCGACTTCCGATTATGACGCCTACGTCTCCAAAGTACCACTACCTGAAACTTACCATGATCTTCGTAGGTTTCTGGGTATGGTAAACTTTTTCAGGCGCCTTATACCCCATGACCCCTCACCAGTGCTTTAGCAGGCAAGAACACTTCCAGATCGCAGAGAGAGAACTGGTCAGATACTGTGTTACAAGCTCTTGAATATCTCAAACTTGCGCTCTCCAATACTGTCCACTCGCGTACCCCATCGCCAATGCGTGCCAACCACGGATGGTAGAGACTCCTCTGTTGGTGCTGGGCTTCAGCAGCATCTAGGCGATATCTCACAGCCTCTTCGCCACTTTTCCAAGAAATTGTCCTCGTCCCAGCGCAAATGGTCTGCTTTCGACAGGGAGTGATAAGCTATTTACAAGGCAGTGAAATACTACCGAGAAGACATTGAAGGTCGCGAGGTTACCATTATTTTGGACCACCATCCCCTCACAGACAAATTACATAACCCTGCTACTGAACTTTTTCCTCGTCGTTTTCGACATATGGGCCTAGTTTAGCAGTACACTACGGTTGTCTGTTACATCGAGGGTGCTGACAATACCGTCGCAGACTTTATGTCAGAAACTAACTTCAGTACTTCGCCACTTGACTTGGACGAGCTGGCTCACTTGCAGCAAAAAGATCCCAATGTACAGAATTTGTTACAAGAGTCGTGTATGTACCTTATAGTGGAATCTTTACTCCTACCTGGATCAGCTACTCCACTGTTGCGTGACTCGTCTACCGGCACGCCGAGTTCGTATAGTTCCTTCTGCCCTGCGATGCACAGTTCTCAATGCCATTCACGATGTGGCTCACCTGGGTATCAAAGCACCACACACCTGCTTACGAAGTGTTTTGTTTGGCTGAACATCAAAAGCGAACACCGCTCCTGGGCGCACACATGCATTCTCTGGCAATGTACAAGGTCAGTTGTCTTGCACTACCTCCTTTGGGATATCACAAAAGGCCGTTTCTGCCACGTACATGTCGACCTGATTGGTCCCTTCCCTCCTTCAGAAAGTTTCGAACACATTATTTTTATGATCTACCGCACTAGTAGGTGGGTGGAGACCGTCTCCCTCGCCGACATATCAGCTAGTCCATACTGTCATTCTCACCTGGCTGGCACACTTCGGCCTCCCGTCATCTATCTCTATAAATCAGTGTTGGAAATTCAAATTGCTCTTTCTCGATGAGCTCTGTAATGTGTGCAGCGTCGCCAAGTTCCATAGCACAGCCTGCCACCTACAAAGTAACGGTTTCGTGGAGCACTTGTATCACACTCTCCAAGTTCCATAGCACAGCCTGCCACCTACAAAGTAACGGATTGGTGGAGCACTTGTATCACACTCTGAAAGCGATGCTCATGTGTCACACCAGTGGCTGGGCACAAGCGTTCTGTGGGTGCTCTTGGGTATATCCACTGCCTTCGAAGCGAATCCGCAATTATCTTTAGACAAGGTACTGTACGGCGAACATTTGATCCTTCTCACTGAGTACGTCGAGGACTCTGATTCTCTCCCCCCCCTTTGCTTTATGCACATTAGTCGAGTGTGTATCCTCACATATTTCATGCATTTGCGTGTCCTCTCCTCATGCCCACACAACTCTGTGCATCTTCATTCACAATGACCTCACCACTTGCGACTATGTCATGCACGGTGATGACTTGGTTTGTGTAAACTTCCTGACCCCTCATTTTGGCCCTCATGAGTTACTATCGCGCTCTAATAACACTTATGTTATCCTTCTCAATGGTAAGCCATGAACTGAATCTTTGCACAGGCTATAACAGGCCTGGGCAATTGAAGACGCCACAGTGCATGACCCTCCGCTCAGTGAACCTACTCCAGTCGAGTGTGGCAACTCTTTTTTTGATCAAAGCCACCATTTCTTGCATCCTCTTCTGACCCCCTTTTCTCCCAGTGCCACAGTAAGTCCCCCCAGTGTTATACTCGAAAAAAGTGGTTCTTGTGTGTTCATTCCGAAGACTCATCTATCATTAGCACTGCTGAGTGTCACAAAAATCTCCGTTGACGTCTTGTCATTCACCCCAAAGATCTTTCGATCGAGATTATAAGGTGGCTATAATTTCGCACCTTACAAGGACTCATCCACATACTTTGCCATGAACTACAACCACAATTAGATATCATTTGATAGGTTGTACATCGTGTATATGAATATTTAAAGGAGACTGACATTGTCACATACACCTTGTAAATAATTGTTAACACTTATTGCTTGCATGAAAGGTGATGGAGTGTCTTTATTATAAAAACGGCGTAATGAATGATTGCCTATACTAGTAGAGGTTGGGACGCCAATGGAGATGAAACGGCAGGCGGAACTCAAGCTCTTAGTGGAAGGCCCGCACAGCTGTTGGTCCTGCTTAAACACAGGAAGTAACTAGATGGACGTCATGGCACCTGAGCTCTGGAGCACAATAGGGTGACGGCTTGCCGCTATTGTAATAGGGCCGGAAGGATAACTGGATAATACTTCCGAACTTCGCAAATCTTGGATGCAGGTGAGAGGAACAAAGAAGCGGCACCTCAGAAACCACGCAGGCTGGGTTATTTCCAAGGATTTTTACTCCGAAGCGTACCATTGTACGAGTATAGGTTTTTCCTCGCAAACTTTCCACACTGAACGACAAAAGACTAAAATATAGTTGGTCGGCGTTCGGAAGAATCTGTAGAGAGGGAGAATATTCCGTGGTTTCGGGAATATGATTCGTTTTAGAAATTACGATGGTGGGAAGACGAGCCTTGCTGGGGAGCCAGCAGTGGAGGGACGAGGTCTTCCGTTGTGAGTGCCCGTGTGTGACGGTCGCTCGATATCAGCTTTGCTGCTATGGACGGACTTGCTGTCTTTGCTCTCAGGAGAGTTTATAGGTAGAACAGATAGGCACTGTACTGTTGCGAACCTATACGATTCGGGACTTCACTCCGGGTTGGAAGTCGTCGTTTAGTACGCAGCGTTCAGTAATTGAGAGCACTTCCTGTGCCTACACCTACATTGAGACGTTATCTGAACTCCGTCCTTGTGGATGGGAGTTGGCGTTTCTCGTCTGTAGAACACAGAGAGGATAAGGCAGTATTAGAGTATATTAGTCAGAGGACCGCCTTATGCCGTCCTAGTGTTTGAAAGTGTTTATTGGTGGCTGGAGTTCTTCCACCGTCACGAACCATCACTTTGACACACTGAGTGCAGCACATACGGTGATATCGCAAATTTCTTCAGCTTATTAGGACTATAACAGCTAAACAGCTGTGATCACGTTTGTTTATTTCCATTGAGGTTCCACACACCGTAGATCATCTTTGAAAGTAGTGTCTTCTAGTGTTTGGAATGTACCGGGTGATCAAAAAGTCAGTTGTTGTTGTTGTGGTCTTCAGTCCTGAGACTGGTTTGATGCAGCTCTCCATGCTACTCTATCCTGTGCAAGCTTCTTCATCTCCCAGCACCTACTGCAACCTACATCCTTCTGAATCTGCTTAGTGTATTGATCTCTTGGTCTCCCTCTACGATTTTTACCCTCCACGCTGCCCTCCAATGCTAAATTTGTGATCCCTTGATGCCTGAAAACATGTCCTACCACCGATCCCTTCTTCTAGTCAAGTTGTGCCACAAACTTCTCTTCTCCCCAATCCTATTCAATACCTCCTCATTAGTTACGTGATCTACCCACCTTATCTTCAGCATTCTTCTGTAGCATCACATTTCGAAAGCTTCTATTCTCTTCTTGTCCAAACTGGTTATCGTCCATGTTTCACTTCCATACATGGCTACACTCCATACAAATACTTTCAGAAACGACTTCCTGACACTTAAATCTATACTCGATCTTAACAAATTTCTCTTCTTCAGAAACGCTTTCCTTGCTATTGCCAGTCTACATTTTATGTCCTCTCTACTTCGACCATCATCAGTTATTTTACTCCCCAAATAGCAAAACTCCTTTACTGCTTTAAGTGTCTCATTTCCTAATCTAATCCCCTCAGCACCACCCGATTTAATTTGACTACATTCCATTATCCTCGTTTTGCTTTTGTTGATGTTCATCTTATATCCTCCTTTCAAGACACTGTCCATTCCGTTCAACTGCTCTTCCAAGTCCTTTGCTGTCTCTGACAGAATTACAATGTCATCGGCGAACCTCAAAGTTTTTACTTCTTCTCCATGAATTGTAATACCTACTCCGAATTTTTCTTTTGTTTCCTTTACTACTTGCTCAATATACAGATTGAATAACATCGGGGAGAGGCTACAACCCTGTCTCACTCCTTTCCCAACCACTGCTTCCCTTTCATGCCCCTTGACTCTTATAACTGCCATCTGGTTTCTGTACAAATTGTAAATAGCCTTTCGCTCCCTGTATTTTACCCCTGCCACCTTCAGAATTTGAAAGAGAGTATTCCAGTTAACGTTGTCAAAAGCTTTCTCTACGTCTACAAATGCTAGAAACGTAGGTTTGCCTTTTCTTAATCTTTCTTCTACGATAAGTCGTAAGGTTAGTATTGCCTCACGTGTTCCAACATTTCTACGGAATCCAAACTGATCTTCCCTGAGGTCCGCTTCTACCAGTTTTTCCATTCGTCTGTAAAGAATTCGCGTTCGTATTTTGCAGCTGTGACTTATTAAACTGCTTTCTTTGGGATTGGAATTATTATATTCTTCTTGAAGTCTGTGGGTATTTCGCCTGTCTCATACATCTTGCTCACCAGATGGTAGAGTTTTGTCATGACTGGCTCTCCCAAGGCCATCAGTAGTTCTAATGGAATGTTGTCTACTCCCGGGGCCCTGTTTCGACTCAGGTCTTTCAGTGCTCTGTCAAACTCTTCACGTAGTATCTTATCTCCCATTTCGTCTTCATCTACATCCTCTTCTATTTCCATAATATTGTCCTCAAGTACATCGCCCTTGTATAAACCCTGTATATACTCCTTCCACCTTTCTGCCTTCCCTTATTTGCTTAGAACTGGGTTGCCATCTGAGCTCTTGATATTGATACAAGTGGTTTTCTTCTCTCCAAAGGTCTCTCTAATTTTCCTGTAGGCAGTATCTATCTTACCCCTAGTGAGACAAGCCTCTACATCCTTACATTTGTCCTCTAGCCATCCCTGCTTATCCATTTTGCACTTCCTGTCGATCTCATTTTTGAGACGTTTGTATTCCTTTTTGCCTGCTTCACTTACTGCATTTTTATATTTTCTCCTTTCATCAATTAAATTCAATATTTCTTCTGTTACCCAAGGATTTCTATTAGCCCTCGTCTTTTTACCTACTTGATCGTCTGCTGCTTTCACTACTTCATCCCTCAGAGCTACCCCTTCTTCTTCTACTGTATTTCTTTCCCCCATTCCTGTCAATTGTTCCCTTATGCTCTCCCTGAAACTCTCTACAACCTCTCGTTCTTTCAGTTTATCCAGGTCCCATCTCCTTAAATTCCCACCTTTTTGCAGTTTCTTCAGTTTCAATCTGCAGTTCATAACCAAGAGATTGTGGTCAGAATTCATATCTGCCCCTGGAAATGTCTTACAATTTAAAACCTGGTTCCTAAATCTCTGTCTTACCATTATATAATCTATCTGATACCTTTTAGTATCTCCAGGATTCTTCCAGGTATACAACCTTCTTTTATGATTCTTGAACCAAGTGTTAGCTATGATTAAGTTATGCTCTGTGCAAAATTCTACAATGCGGCTTCCTCTTTCATTTCTTCCCCCCAATCCATATTCACCTACTATGTTTCCTTCTCTCCCTTTTCCTACCGACAAATTCCAGTCACCCATGACTATTAAATTTTCGTCTCCCTTCACTACCTGAATAATTTCTTTTATCTCGTCATACATTTCATCAATTTCTTCATCATCTGCAGAGCTAGTTGGCATATAAACTTGTACTACTGTAGTAGGCATGGGCTTTGTGTCTATCTTGGCCACAATAATGCGTTCACTATGCTGTTTGTAGTAGCTAACCTGCACTCCTATTTTTTTTATTCATTATTAAACCTACTCCTGCATTACCCCTATTTGATTTTGTATTTATAACCCTGTAACCACCTGACCAAAAGTCTTGTTCCTCCTGCCACCGAACTTCACTAATTCCCACTATATCTAACTTTAACCTACCCATTTCCCTTTTTAAATTTTCTAACCTACCTGCCCGATTAAGGGATCTGACATTCCACACTCTGATCTTTCTCCTGATAACGACGTCCTCAAAAGTAGTCCCAGCCCGGAGATCCGAATGGGGGACTATTTTACCTCCGGAATATTTTACCCAAGAGGACGCCATCATCATTTAATCATACAGTAAAGCTGCATGTCCTCGGGAAAAATTACGGCTGTAGTTTCCCCTTGCTTTCAGCCGTTCGCAGTACCAGCACAGCAAGGCCGTTTTGGTTATTGTTACAAGGCCAGATCAGTCAATCATCCAGACTGTTGCCCCTGCAACTACTGAAAAGGCTGCTGCCCCTCTTCAGGAACCACATGTTTGTCTGGTCTCTCAACAGATACCCCTCCATTGTGGTTGCACCTACGGTACGCCATCTGTATCGCTGAGGCACGCAAGCCTCCCCACCAACGGCAAGGTCCATGGCTCATGGGGAAGAAAAAGTCAGTATAAATTTGAAAACTGAATAAATCATGGAATAATGTAGATAGAGAGGTACAAATTGACACACATGCTCAGAATGACCTGAGGTTTTATTAGAACCAAAAAATACAAAGTTCAAAAAAATGCCCAACAGATGGCACTGCATCTGATCAGAATAGCAATAATTAGCATAACAAAGTAAGACAAAGCAAAGATGATGTTCTTTACAGGAAATGCTCAATATGTCCACCATCATACCTCAACAATAGCTGAAGTTGAGGAATAATGTTGTGAACAGCAGTGTAATGCATGTACGGAGTTATGGTGAGGCATTGGCGTCAGATGTTGTCTTTCAGCATCCCTAGGGATGTCGGTCGATCACGATACACTTACGGCTTCAGGTAACCTCAAAGCCAATAATCGCACGGACTGAGGCCTGGGGACCTGTGAGGCCAAGTATGACGAAAGTGTCGGCTGAGCACATGATCATCATTAAACAACGCGCGCAAGAGATCTCTCGTGCGTCTAGAAATACTTTGTTTTTTTTGTTCTAATAAAACCCCATGTCATTCAAAGCATGTGTGTCAATTTTTACCTCTCTATCTACATTATTCTGTGGTTTATTAAGTTTTCAAATTTATACTGACTTTTTGATCACCCGGTAGATGATGTCAGTCATTTCACTTCCTTGATATTAGACCGTGCAGTAATAATAAGGGGCAGAGTTGGGCAATTGATGAGTAATTTTACTTAGTAAATATAAACTTTGTAATCTAAAGGTTTGTTTTAATCTACAATAAATATATAAGCAGGAACCACATTTATCATTTAGTAGGATTAGTTGCCTTCATTACTCATTTATGTTTAGATTGTAATTTACAGAATTAAGAAATCCTAAGATCTGCTTCAGGGGGTAGTCAGACAGGGCCAGATCATCATTTAGCGTTATTATTTTCTGTTGCGCACATTCATTTTACACCCACCTGGAGTAGCATCTTAGATATGGTGACCCTGCCAGGATCCTACTTAGACTCTTCTGATAGTAGTCATACTCTCTTCCTTCTCCATACCCATAACCTCACCTTCGACACCCAAAAAACTGCTCACATTATCTTGCTGAAAGATTATTCCTTACCTCCTTCTGCAGATGAGGCCAACATTACTGCCTCCATTTAGTCCACTACCGGCTTACCATTACCATACCTCTTCTCTCCCATCTTCAACCTACTTCATCTACCCCACCCCACCCTCCACAATACCTTTCCCTGTGCAGGTCGTCCCCTCCATGCCACTTTTTTGCCACAATGATTATATGCTTTCCTCACCTCCTTCTCTCTTGCAGAGCAAAGGTCCGGGGTTGCCTTCCACGCATGGGAGCTAGAAATAAATAAATAAATAAAATAAACAACACAGCTGAGCTCCATACCACTGGGGGGAAGGGGGCTCTGTGGCGGCAGTCGATTCGGCAAGGGACGACCACCACCTCTGTGAGGACGAACTACTTTGATTTATTTTTCAGCAGTGTGCTTTCAGCCATATTTTGTACATAATTGTTATTTTTTGCGCAAGCAATGTGCAAATATTCTGTTAATAAAGACTATTAAAGTGAAAAGTGTGTCTCGAGTACTTTATACTACGACATGGCTACAATACCAATAGTATGTTATCAGATGAATGAAATACAAATCCAAATACAAGTAACCTCACACTTTAAATAGGCTTCTAAAGGATATTCTTAGGTTCACAGCACAAAAAACTCCCATTAATTGCTTTTGGCAGCTCAGAAAGCTTTAGCATGTCATGTGAATTAACCACAGAAGCGAAATTGTGGAATGAAAGTAAACAAATTAGGCTAGCTCCTTTACTTTTATATCACCTACGTGTGTCAGCATCCTCATTACAAATAGAGATTGGTTTAGATGCTCCAGCAGTACTGTGGTATGCTTCTTCCAGTTGCATTAGTTGTTAATTCTTTTGTTATTTTGACTGACGCTATCATGGATTAATATTATCTGAAATATTGAATTTTTTATCAAGCTGTCCTCCCAAGAATTTAACACCGCCAACTTCTTCCATCTACTTGTTGTTATTTTTTGGCATATACTTGCGGGAAAAAGTTCTGAGCTGCGTATAATGTGTTTTTTCAAAGTTTATTGGTGAAGAATTATATAAGAACCATTTTTAATGTCTATAAAAATTTCATCAACCGATCTTTCTAAAACCATACTTAATTTGCTGTCTTTACAATATTTCTGTCATTGCAAATTTCACCAGAGGACCACAAATATAAAGTACTGTATCATGGATTGGATACATTTGGATTGCTATCAATGACAACATATGTAGAGAAGCACTTATTATTGACAACAATCACATAACATATTCGACTTTTAGCATACGAGACATGCGGCCCCTGACCTACGACAGCTGCCCAACTGAGTGTCCATTCACAACTGTCTCTCACTCTCACTGTGGCGAGTGTCCTGTTAGCAGCCCTCAGAGGGGTGGCATCGAGGCAAATACGAGGGCAGTTCAATAAGTAATGCAACACATTTTTTTTCTCGGCCAATTTTAGTTGAAAAAACCGGAAATTTCTTGTGGAATATTTTCAAACATTCCCGCTTCATCTCGTATAGTTTCATTGACTTCCGACAGGTGGCAGCGCTGTACGGAGCTGTTAAAATGGCGTCTGTAATGGATGTGCGTTGCAAACAACGGGCAGTGATCGAGTTTCTGTTGGCGGAAAACCAGGGCATCTCAGATATTCATAGGCGCTTGCAGAATGTCTACGGTGATCTGGCAGTGGACAAAAGCACGGTGAGTCGTTGGGCAAAGCGTGTGTCATCATCGCCGAAAGGTCAAGCAAGACTGTCTGATCTCCCGCGTGCAGGCCGGCCGTGCACAGCTGTGACTCCTGCAATGGCGGAGCGTGCGAACACACTCGTTCGAGATGATCGACGGATCACCATCAAACAACTCAGTGCTCAACTTGACACATCTGTTGGTAGTGCTGTCACAATTGTTCACCAGTTGGGATATTCAAAGGTTTGTTCCCGCTGGGTCCCTCGTTGTCTAACTGAACACCATAAAGAGCAAAGGAGAACCATCTGTGCGGAATTGCTTGCTCGTCATGTGGCTGAGGGTGACAATTTCTTGTCAAAGATTGTTACAGGCGATGAAACATGGGTTCATCACTTCGAACCTGAAACAAAACGGCAATCAATGGAGTGGCGCCACACCCACTCCCCTACCAAGAAAAAGTTTAAAGCCATACCCTCAGCCGGTAAAGTCATGGTTACAGTCTTCTGGGACGCTGAAGGGGTTATTCTGTTCGATGTCCTTCCCCATGGTCAAACGATCAACTCTGAAGTGTATTGTGCTACTCTTCAGAAATTGAAGAAACGACTTCAGCGTGTTCGTAGGCACAAAAATCAGAACGAACTTCTCCTTCTTCATGACAACGCAAGACCTCACACAAGTCTTCGCACCCGAGAGGAGCTCACAAAACTTCAGTGGACTGTTCTTCCTCATGCACCCTACAGCCCTGATCTCGCACCGTCGGATTTCCATATGTTTGGCCCAATGAAGGACGCAATCCGTGGGACGCACTACGCGGATGATGAAGAAGTTATTGATGCAGTACGACGTTGGCTCCGACATCGACCAGTGGAATGGTACCGTGCAGGCATACAGGCCCTCATTTCAAGGTGGCGTAAGGCCGTAGCATTGAATGGAGATTACGTTGAAAAATAGTGTTGTGTAGCTAAAAGATTGGGGAATAACCTGGTGTATTTCAAGGCTGAATAAAACAACCCCTGTTTCAGAAAAAAAATGTGTTGCATTACTTATTGAACTGCCCTCGTACCACGCAGGTACAAATAACTCGAGAGAAGGCAGCTCTCTCCAGTGACTCGGCCAAGTGTAGCGACCGAACAGTGACTCTGACAATATGTTATTTGTTCTTAGACAGTTAAGAATCTGAATGTGTACTACCTTTTCTAAAATGGGAAAAATGAAATTGGACAGATATATGATGCTATTTCTTTATCTTCTTCTTTAAACAGTGGCTTAACTTCAGCATATTTCAACCAGTCAGAAAATATTCTGGTGACAAATGACTGGTAACACAAATAAAGTAATTAGCTTTGCTGATGGGTTATCATAATGTTTGATTTTGAACCTTTCATGGTGAATATTGCTTCTAGTGGTGTAGCAAGGGTCATACATTACTGAAGTTATTTGCAGTTATTGATCTCAGGTATTCCACGACAGCCTCTATTGAATTTGACAAACCCAGCTTTCCATTAACAGTTACGAAATGCTTCATAAAAAGTTTTTCAGCACTACACACATCTGCTGTCAATGTATTGTTTACTCTTAATGCTATCTGCTCTTCCTTATATCTGGTTCTACTAGTTTCCTTCTTCACTATATTGTGCATTGTCTTTATTTTGTTATCTGATGTGATTATACTTTTCTCGCTATGCATTTTTTGTAAAGTATGTATTACTATCTTTAATATTTTGCAGTATTCCTTGTAATGAGCTATAGCATCAATTTCAGCACTCTTTCTGACTGATAGATACAGTTTCCTTTTTATCTTGCGAGATACCTTCACTTCTTGAGTTACATCTCCGTCTTGTGTGAGCTTCTTAATTTCTGAATAACTATGCGTAAGTTCATAGCGTTTTGTTTTGCATGTTGGTTTTCTGGTTGTTATGAGTTTATCTATCGACCATCATTTTTTATTTTTGGTTTATTGTTGCTATTTGAGTTTATGTATCGTCATTTTTTCATCTGGAGAGAGTGAGTGGAGCTTTGAATGTTAGAAAATGGAGTGCCAACATTTCCGACATCTTCTTCATTCTTAAATTCAGTAGACAGGTGACAGCAAAGGAGACAGCCAGGAACATTTGCGCCAAGTGTGTAGATAATGCTCTTATAGAAAGAGGGCATAGGCATGATAGAGACCAGAAAGAATGACAAGCTCGTAATTTGCACACACTAAGCAGTATAGTTGTACCACTCTGAGTTCAGTACGCATTGTTCCCAGATATCCAGACCCCTCCTCCCTCATTCCTATGATGCCTTGCAATGTTGCCAAATTTCTCCCCCACTCCTCTGACATCAAAGGCCAATTTTCCTACATGTAAAACAGAGGAAAATTCAAAACTACTGGTAAATCCAAAAAGTCCAGAATTTTCGACACTGCAGTGTCGTCAGACATGAGATCCAAATTGTCCTAAGAGCAAATTGGTGGGAAATTCTCAAAATACAAGACGGGCAATTATCCTATTGCAGAAAATTTCAAGATGGTAGAAGTACATCATTTGTGCTATAAGATCCAAGGTGGCTGACCTGAGGATACTAGCACAACCTCTATGATATCAGAATCCAAGATACCGATCCAAGATGGTGGACCTAGAAATACTAACACACCCTATATGACATCAGAATGCGAGATGGGTGACCTGAACATAGCATCTACAACATCACACTCCAAGATGGGAATCTAAGTTGGCAGGCCTGAGTGTAAACTCAATCAGAAGATGGCAATCCAAGATGGCGAATGTGGAGATACTAGCAGTTTTGAGACTGCATAGGTCATTGTATTGAGCTAGGTTGCCAGGTCACTTAACAGTCAAGCGGTATTTATTTCTCACAAAAAAAGTGAAACTAGGTTCCTTTACATGGGCAAGAGAGATCAAATCATGTGTTCATGGGTTGGGAAGAAATGCACAGCCCATAGGCTGAATGTGCATTAGGATTTTCCAAGCACTTGTTTGTGATTCTTGAGAAGGGTAAAGATTTTATAGATACCATACGCCAGATCAAAGATGTATTAATTGCAGAAAAGCATACGGCTTGCATTAAACTTACTTACTAACAGTCGTTAGTTACAAAGCATCAAGTGTATCTTTATCTGAATTGGATGTTACTATGAGGGTTGTCAAGAATGTGCACCTCTTTAAAATTGATTTCCTTGAAGAGGTGGGACGCTATGCCTTCCGTTTCATTGTATGATATGTGTCAGAATACTATTTTAGCTACAGTAAGAGGAATTTGCTTATAATAAATTCAGTATCAATTAATAGTTTTGTCATATAGAATGTTAAACTGCATTATTTTCATTCGTTATTTTATGTCTTCTAATATTGAACTGAATGAAATGAATAATAAATCCAACACGACTAAAAAATATATGAGTTGTTATGCCTTACTCTCTGACACTGCAGAAGTTGAATTGTTGAGCCTCATGTAAAATATGCATGATAGAATCAAATACAATGCAACTAGTAAAAATATTATTTTTTACTTTACATATTTTGATATAACTTTTCAAAATAACCGTTTTTATATGCCCTTGTAACCTCCCCACAAAAATTTTGAAAGAAAATATTTAAATGAGAATTGGGAATAGAACCAAGTGTAACCTCTCCAGAGAAATGAAAATGAAAATATTTTAAATGTTAATGGGAATAGAGCTAAGTGTAACCTCCCCATAATTATTATTAAATAATATGAATTGAATGAAAATGTAATTAGAGCCAAATGTTAGCTTCCTACAGTAATAAAAGTCAATGATAATGAAAATATGCAAAATTATTAAGTCCCCACAAAATTAACGTTAAGATCAACCTGATAAATTTTATAAGGTCATCTGTGTTGACCTTAGGCCCTGTGCAATAATCAACCTGATAAATTAAATCTGGGAGGAAAAGCAAAGGAAATATTGTTTCAATTGTAATGATTATTTTCTTAAAAGATTGCTTTGAGAACAAAATTATTATTGGGGCGATTCTTGAACAAATTAATTACAGTTAATATACAATACATTATCATATGTGCGCAATGCTGCTTCATTACCTTATTTAAAAAATATACCTCGTCCTGAATCTTGACCAGAGGCCCATGTCGACCCCAGCCGACTCGTCACAGACAACTCCGACTGTCTCTCGCGCGCTACTGGCACGAACGAACTACATGCTCTCGCGACTCGCTACGTACAACTACTGCCTCGCAACTCGCAACTGCACTCTCGCGCGGTCAAGCGCAGACTAGCAACGATAAATAACTCTCTGGTCAGAGATTCTGTCATGCCTCGCCATCGCTGCTACTGAATACAGACGTGTTTCACCCTATATTTACCATGTATTGCATTAAAACCTTTTGGAGCACCAATAGACTTGTGTACACCATATGTTAACAGTGCTTGAATGGAATTTCTGTTTATAGGCTTAATACACGCTGACATAAGTATAACACACGTGCATGCACTTATACACTTGCCTAATTTTTTCTCCTCATGAACTTTATGTACCAGCATACAATTAAATTTTACATTATTGTAGAGCGTTTTAACATGTGTTCACTATCGTTTGAGTCTGTCCAAGGCGATCCATATTGCAATGTGCAAGCCACACAGGTTAATGACACTTGGGAACTTTAAATATATGTACTGTTCCTGGTCTCAAGGCAATGTGTTGTAGTTGGTTACCTACTACTACTGTAACTTCGAACTTTGTGTCAGATCCTAAATGAGTATTAACATGTTACAATCCATTGGCACTCAGCTGATAGGCAGTGGTTAACAGCAACATTCTGACGTAATTTAGCTTCTGCTCGACCAGCAGATGTACTGGAAACTGAAAGTCTGGGAACAGTTCTGCATGGTGTTTTGATTTCCACTCTAGTACGTAGTGGTTAGGCACTGGACTTGCATTTGGGAGGACGACGGTTCAATCCCGCGTCTGGCCATCCTGATTTAGGTTTTCTGTGATTTCCCTAAATCGTTCCAGGCAAATGCCGGGATGGTTCCTTTGAAAGGGCATGGCCGACTTCCTTCCCAATTCTTCCCTAATCCGATGAGACCGATGACCTCTCTGTCTGGTCTCCTTCCCCAAACAACCCCCAACCACTCTAGTGTGTTGGAAATAGCTTCAGAGAATGTGTCTTGGTGCAGACTCGATATCTGCTGATTCTCACATGTATCACACAGTGCATTGTGTAAATAGGGAGCTGTTGTGCTGAGAGAGAAAATTTAAAAAAAAATGAAATAATGTACACAAATATACACATTATGAAAAATAATAATAAACACTGAGCGAGAGGAATGGGATAGTACTTACAATCGATTTGTGAAAAGCTTTTTCTGTTTGGAGATGGCGGATGACACCTTATGATCGTCAATATTTCGCTATGATGCATAGAGCACAAGTGACAAGTCCACGAGATGCAAGTAAGCAGAGACACTTCAGATGAGTGGTGGGGCCATAGGGCCACAGAAATTGGAACAAATATTTCGAATTGGCAACATTGCAATCTGCAGTGGTATCTCCAGTTCAGCCTCCTTCGAAAGTCATCTCACATTCTGATACCACTGGTTCTGCCCTGGATCGCCGTCTTGGATTTTGGCATCACATGGCTGTCATAAGTCTGACATCTTGAACAGCCACCTTGGATTTTCAACTTAATGGACACCTTGGATTTTTGTAAGTATCCCTCTTGAATTCTATACATGGCACAAGTGACCTACTTCCAGTGCAAAGTCATTGGAGAACCCAATAGAGCAAGTGAAATGTAACAAGCATCGGTACTGCACTAACTATGAAATGAGTTTGAGTTACTAACATATCCTACAACCATTACATCACTTGGAATCAGAAAACTATATTTCTTGTGAATGAAAAAGTTTTAGAAATGTTCTGGAAATAAAGGAGATTTGTGTGAATGTGAGAATAAATTAGACATTCTTAAAAAATATATCACATAATAAACATTACATAATATAAGTTGATAAATCAATGAGATGTAAGTGGCATCTCTTTAGAATTATATTACATTAATTTCATGGTGACTAACACAAGGTCATATTTTATACTTTGTAGTGACATTTATAGGGCAAATAATTTTTGTACCATAACCCAGAACCATGTAAAATTTAATAATATGTAATGGACTAACTTTAAGCAAGACAGAATATTGTCAGGCTGCAAATACAGTGTGTAAAAATGGGAAAATATGAATAAGATACTTTGTATCTGAAAATAGGTACATCTATATCTGAAAACAGAATGATATTGCTAGTTTCCATAATCTGAAGTCTTGGGTTTCCATAACACCCACAAAACACAGTGCTAGACATAGAATATGTGTGAGATTGTGTGATTTTATGGTACATACATTATTACGATATTTATTGAACCTCTAAAAATCATAACCCTATAAAATTTTGGTTAACATTCAAATTTAAAGAATCTTTTAGTTGTCATATTGTGAAGTAGCTGGAAATTGGTGTGAAACAAAATTTTCAAAAAAATTTAAAGACAACTGAAATTTTTAAAGAAATCAAGACACACATATTTAATTGCTGACAATATCCACATTCAACTTATTGCAATGAAAACCATGAATTAGAGGTTATGAGAAAGTTTTTTAATTTTCATTTGAAAAACTTCTTGTGTCAAATGAGACACTTTTTTTTCCCAAGCAGAAAATTTAAAGGGTATAAAAATATGGGAACGATGAATTTCCATTAAAGAGAAAAACAATTTTCAAGTTTTGAAACCATTTTTTCTGAACATTTATTTATTAATTCAAATCCAGTTATGGTTATCATGAAATGTGCATATTAGGCATAGTATTGACTCATTTGTAACTAGTACTATATAATAATAAAAACAAAGAACACTTCTTTAATAGATGAACATTTAGAGGTGGAAAACACATTTCGTATTCATTGCGCTAATTATTTTATGTTAATGAGGTTTCTGTCTTAAGGAAGTAATAGGATACTCAAATTTAAGTTTCTAAGAATGTAAAACAATAGAATTTTTTCACACTCTCAGCACTTTTTCTTCAGTGAGGTAGATTCTTATAATAGTTTCCGATTGTGTCACTGGAGAGAAGTCTTGAAATTTCCTGAAAAATATTTATAAATTATGTTTAGAATAGAAGAACTAAGTTTACTGAAATATGCCACTACATATTTGAGAACAAATGAATAGTCACCTGAAGATCTTTCCATGTCAACAGTGGAACTGGTATGAAGTCCGAGTAGGCTGGGTCAAGTAACATGAATTCTCCATCAACTAGTTTATCTTCTAGATAGGTAGGAGACGAGATATTGGCAGAAGTAAAGGTGTGAGGATGGGGCGTGAGTCGTGCTTGGGCAGCTCAGTCGGTAGAGTACTTGCCCGTGTAAGGCAAAGGTCCTGAGTTCGAGTCTCGGTCCAGCACACAGTTTTAATCTGTCAGGAAGTTTCGGTTTATCTTCTGTTGTCTTCCTCTTTATAGTCATTACTGTAGTTTCCCAAGCCCCATTGTAGCCTCCTATCCTCAGAGAAAGAAGACGTGGTAGCTGAAATTCAATTTTAACTTCTTTAAAAAGTCCAGAAGGTGTGGATAACTTTGGCTTAAATTTCGAAGAGAAAAGAATTTTGTCCATTCTTTGAAAAGAGTTTGGTCTCATTCAGTTACTTTGATTGAGTTAGGCTTCACTCTGCAATCTCTAATAATGCCATACCAATCTTGGGAAACTACAGTAATTCTTTTCTGTGGAATAAGCACCATATTTTTGTTGCACTCCAAATAATAGCATCCCCTTTCAGGGAATGTCATTGTGGTTTTATCTAAATGGCGACATGTTGTTACAAAATTATGAATGTAGCGGAAAATGGTGTGATTTTTATAATGTTCACCACAAGTGTCACAGAAAATATATAGCTGTTTCACTTTAGGTGGAAGAATATTGAAGATTTAGAGGCCAAGCATGGCTACTACTTCATCCGATCTTTTCTTTGCAGTGTTCTGATCATAACAGTAAAACAGTAAATGCCAGAACATTAATATGAAACAGATATATTGTCAACTGTCGTTTGCAGTACCCTATATTGTTTGATATATTTGGAACAGATTAAAAATGCATAGGTACCTATAATACGAAATGGTGTTGTTTGGATTAATTTCCATATACATTTTGTGTAGTCTCCTTGCACTGAGTTCCTCTGGTAAAGATATATATATATATATATATATATATATATATATATATATATATATATATATATATGGTCACCACTCTCACTACTCCTTGAATATATATATATACCACTCTCACTACTCCTTGAATATATATATATATATATATATATATATATATATATATATATATATATACATATGTTCATTGACCTTTATTTCTGTTTCATTACTTATAGAGTCTGGTCTGTTACCGTAATTACCTCTTCCATCAGGACATACCATCCCATACATCGTCAGCTGTTATTGAATAGTTTGCAGACATCATGGGGTTATACCATGAAGTGCTATGAAGGCTTTGTAGCATACATGTTCTTTGTGTAATAATTCACCTCTTTCTACCTGAACTTTGTATGTGTACGTATGATTGTAAGATCAGACTCGGGTTGATTCTTATGACTCCATCTTTGTTTGATGAAATGGGCTTTTAGTAGCCCAGACAAATGTAAATTCTGAGCATTTCTGTTGTGTAACCCATTAAAATGATTTATAATAGTCTGCCTTTCACTTTCATTAATTTTCTCAAAACATTTTTGTGAAAGTATTAACGTTTCAATGTTGTTATATATATGTATACGTATGTATCATTCATATTCTTTGAAGGTTGTCTGTCACATGTCTCATAAATTCTTTGGTTCATTTGTGGTGTAGTTGTGATGATCTCTGGCTATGTTTTGAAATGTGCTGTTGGTGTTTCATATCATATTGTCGTACTGTGTGATGCTCAATAAATGATTCGTTTCTAAGACGGCATTTCATGATTTGTCAACATGGTAGCAGATGTGTGTGGTTGATAAAGTTTGTATGAAGTACGACAGTAACAGGGCACACTGTAAAGAGTTGTTCAAAAAGTTAGAAATTCTGACAGTTTCGTGTGAATATGTTTATCAAAACGTAATGTATATAAGGAAAAACATTAATCTGTATAAGACAAACAGCAAAATTCACGACCATGGAACTAAATCCAGACACTGTTTACATCTAAACAGAAGAAACAAGTCAAAAACTCAAAATAGTGTATTATATCATGGTATTAAATTGTACATCAGATTACCACTAGAAATAAAAGATGTTAATGATCCCCACACCTTTAGTCAAAAGCTAAAAATTATTTACTAGATAATAGCTATTACTCTGCAGATGAGTATTTAAAATAACTATAGACTAATGTTCACGAACATTGTACTGTATAACAAATTTAACTAGACATGATGAGAAAAGTAGAACTAAGTATAGGAGCTGTATATACTCAAAAGAGACATGTTTAGTTTATAAGAAATATTGTAAAAACATTTGACGACATCCATGCAATGTATATTGTTTGGGTAACGAAAGACAACAACTAGATAAACTAATTGGCGCATAAAAGTGGTGGAGCTGGAGAATTATTATCAGAACTATTTTAGAGTGTGACGAAATCTGTGATGTCGTAAGTGGTGAACTGATTAGGCCAGAAGGAAGCGGACAGGGTTACGAAACCGATCTTGCAAAATGGACAAAGGCTAATGCAAAGGCAAGGAAAAGACTAATTCTGTCACTTGACATCAAGCCTTTACTTCGTGTTGGGGAACGCAAGACTGCTAAAGAGGTTTGGGGTAAGCTACACAAGATCTATAATGTGCACTCAGCTGAGAACATTGATCTGCTTAGACATAAATTCCATAATTATTGTATGGGAGGCATCTGGAGGTATACAAGGTCATCTAGCCAAATTTGATGGTGTACATACTCAGCTTTCGTTGTTGGACAAGCTGATTGACAATGCTGACCTTTGTGCACGATTTTTGCAAACTTTGCCAAACGAGTTAGATTACATTTATATTACGTGACATGATCTACCTTCTGAGGAAAAGACATGCAATAAATTACAAAAACGGTGTTTGAATTATGAACTAAGAATAACAGATCGTGATGACGAAAGTGTTGCTACAGCAATGATGTCGATAATGAAGATTAAATAACCGCAATAGAAGCGCAAACTAACCTCCTCTGAAGTACATTCGTTAAAAACGTCTCATTATATAGGAATGAAGACAGAAAATGCTTTCTGTGTGGTAAAGGAGGTCACTTATCAAAACAGTATAAGAATGGGTTGGTCTGTTTTAAATGTAAGAAAAAGGGTCATCGATCAAATGAATGTAGTAGTGTAGACAAAAGAGAAATTTGTACTAAGTTGTTAACTAATGTAACATCAGTGGATAATTGAAGAAGCTGCAACTACACAGATACTTCAAAATCGGTGTAAACAGTATCAATGGTGTGATGCAAAAGTTTTTCAGTAGATGTGCATACACTAGACTGTGATGAGCGGTCCACCGACAGTGGTGCTACACTTCACATAATAAATCAGCGTGATTGGTCCACTATGTATGAACAATTTGAAACTCCGAGGAAGATGGATAGTGCCAAGAATGGTGTATATATTGAAGCATTTGGTACAGACCGGATTGATGTACATGTGTTTAATGGACAGAACGATATTTTGAAGAAGTTTGGTTTTCCCCTTACGTATGTATCATTCATATTCTTTGAAGGTTGTCTGTCACATGCAACGAGTTAAAATTTCATAGAGTGGCTATAGGTCCGCCATGTTAGAATAAATTGAAGTTCTGTCCGCCATGTTTTCTTTAGTCAAGGCATTCGTCTGCTGTGTCCCGCCCCCTTGTAACTGCGTTTGACTTACTAGAAATAGCCCATACTAGCTTTATTTTTTCTAGAACAAGCAATAGACAACAGTGATTTCTATGTACACTGACAGCAAAAAGGGATGTTTTTGTCGAAATATGGCTAAACTTTTCGATGTAGATAACACTACAAGACAACTCAAATAAGTCTGTCCATCCACTATAACGTTACTTGTTGCCCATAAATTAATGCAATTAGAGCAGGTACCACCAGAATATTACGGTGAAACTTCTAAACATGCTGTGGTTAACTATTAGAAACAGTAACGGGCGCAGAAATGCGATATTTTTGTCGCTATTTCAAAGTAAAAAAAGCCTCAAAAACCAGTACACTGTGAACGAGAATATTATTTGAAATATGTGTTACAAGTAGTTAACACAAGCATATTAATTCAATAAAATAATAATCTACAAGAAAAGTAAAATAATTTATTTACATTTAATTTTTACAATGTTTTAACTGACATTCGTATTTTTTCAGTCTTTTCACTGACCTTTAAATAAAATAAGCTTCGTGTATAGTTGTCTCACAACTTTACCTCTCTGCTCAGATGATTTTGATTTGCATAAGTGATTTATTCGACATACAAAATAATGTTTGAGCAGCAGTTTTATCAGTTTAACATAATGGGTTTCTTCACCAAATTCAGTTTCTGTAAAAAGATGTTCACTGTTTATAAATAAGGAGCCTCTCACCAATTGCAACACTTCTGTCTGGAACCTCAACAAAACGTTTTTCTGACATTTCAGGATTATGTCCTCATTATTTCTGAAAACCTTCTCAGCAACATTACAAAGTTTAACATCATTAGCTGGATTGATTAAACTGGTTTTCACATCTTTCACTGCAATCAATCCAGTTCTTTTAGCCTCAATACAAGCAAAAATAACTTCTAATCAGTCAGTACAGTTAATTTTGTTTGTCACCTGTCTCACTATGCTTCCAGCTATGTACTCAATGACATATTCAGAGTACATACTCAGTGAGGCATAATCTGGCACATAATCTTGGTCTACAGCTGCAGGGCTTACCTTAGCAAAAGGAACTGATGGAACAGTAGCAGGAGGTAGCATACTAGTATTTGATTCTTGGCAATTGCCATTCTGAGAACTTTCTATCTGTGCAATTAAGCATTTCCTGTATGCTGACCTAAACTGCACAGCATTTGGGTTATTTCTGTTTCCTCCTCTACTGCGAATGCTGGAGAAAAATAATTCCAAGTTATCTTGACTTGTTCTATGGGTCAAAATATAATTGAGCTCTGCATTTTCTTTCCAAACATACAATTCTGCAATTTGCCTTATGCTCATTAAATTCAGCATAAGTCCATACAACGGCATTTTTCTGTTAGACAGAATAACAGGACTTCCATCAGAAAGCTTTAAAGACTTGAAATACTTAATGTATTCATTGATCCTTTTACTGACTGTGTCTCTGTTCCCTCTGAAAATTGGTGCCTTAGTGCCCTTGCCATTGTGTGACAAGAATTTAATTAATCAAAGGCACCGTCTAACATTTTGATATATTTAACTGTTGCCTCACACCCATAAAATTCTTTAATGCCTAAATCTTTGCAGAACAACATGGCATTTGCAACAGAATTGCTAAGGGTTTGTGCTGCCAAAGCCACTTTCATTTTTTGAGTATGGTACAGAATGTGCTGCCTCCTAAGTTTGTTTGCAGCATGCAAACCTTCCCTTTCATGCAAGTCCACTAACTTTTAAAAATATTCCCATTTAATTATGTTATCACTGCCTGAAATGGTACCTTCTAACAAAAAATTCTTTTCTGCAAGTAAATTACGTGCCAGCTTTAGCATGTGAGCTGTGTCAAACATGCAAAATACCCTCATATCATTATTTGAAGGGTGGGGAAACCAAACTGTGCTCCCTGTTCATCACATCTGATCCCTAAATTTGCCATTAAAGATCTATTTGTGGCAGTACCATCGCAAACCACAGCCACTATAGTAACACCGGTGTCTTCAAGTTTTCGGAGATACTGTTGTACCAAATTTAGCTTTACAGCAGAAGATAGGGAGTGAACTAAACAATAACCCACAGGAATTTTCCAATTTCTGTTTAGCGCTGTGACCATGAACACAAGAGCCTCTTTTGCTGCCTCGCTATCATCACTTTCTATGCCACCCTCCCCAAAATCAACATAGCCTCTTATTTTTTCCCCATCCCAAACAAGGTCCTTCTTAATAGCCATCTCATCAAACATCAATGTTGCAAAAATTTGGGTTGTGCTATTCTCAACTTCAGAGGCAATTTTAGTGAAACTCTCCTCAGTAAAACCTGAATGCCCACCCACTGACATTGCCCAACGGCGAAGCGTTCTTGGGTGGGGTAATTTCACAAATTTTCGTAAGTAGCTGTATGCCTTGGCAGAATAAAAGTGTAGGGTCAGGGCAAATTTCCTTATTTGCTGAGAATAATGGCATACTTTAGCACTGCACTGAAGTTCCAATAGCTCCTTCAACAAACCAACTACATGTTCACTGTTTAACATATCAGAAACTGAACTACATAGCCTTCTCCTCAAACAAGCAACTAAAGTCTGTAACTCCACTATTCTTCTTTTGTGTCGTACACTAAGTTGCTTCATTTGCTTTATCCGCTTCTTTAGTCGCACATTCTCTGCTTGTACTCTGTTATATTGTGTTTTCAACTTCTTAGGGCTTGGTAGACAGTAATTGTGGTCAGCAGAAACAGATGTGGGTCCGATAGGCACTGAAAGAATGCAGTTACATCATAAGTTTATAACAGAGTTACACCATAAGATTATAATAGAAAGTATGTAATTCAAAGTAATAAGAACACGGAGTAAAATTAAATTATTGACTTACTTTGTGCTAATGACGTCACTGTAACAGCACTATCTTGCAAATCATCGAAAGATCGCTTTCTGGGTTGTGGTCGTAATACTTAATCTTGCTTTTGTAAATGTGGTGGAAAATTAAAGATATTAGGTACTGCTTTTGACAAAAGGCGCCTCTGGACATTTGTGTGGTACATATATTTCTCTTCAAAATGAGCTGAACAGAGGTAACTGGCTGTAGTAGGAAACCAGTTTTCTCACTTCATATTTATAACCCATCTTTTTGTAATTTCCTTATCTTTTAAAGGAAATCTGTAATCAACGATAAATAAATTACTTTCCTGCATTTGTCTTAAGCATAATTACAGTTCCAATGCAAATGACTCTTTAATAAACATTAAAAAACGTGTGTCGTATTTCGGTACTGATATACTTACTTATAATATGAAATATTTGTTGTTTTATCGCTGCGATTTGTGCAGTTGAACGCTGAACACACTGCAGGCATGTTGACTTTATATTTTGTAACAAAAAAGTCAACTAGAAAAGTTAAATATTGCAGTAATTGCACAACAGCTGACACACTTCCAACACAAACAACAATAACGCTTTCCTAATGTTTTGACTAAGGAGAACATGGCGGCCGAGTTAGCGTTGGTTGCCGCTAGGAGCGCTGTAACTAGTATCTCAGCCAAGAAATGTCTCGCGGGCCCCGAGGAATCATGACGTCACATCATGACATGACGTCGTCTCTCACGCCAACCAAATATCGCTGGTAGTTTTCGAAATGCGGATATTCTTTGAACATGACATGCTAATGCATTGTGGGTGTGTGTGTATAATGGCGGGTTTTGTGATTTGTGTGTGTTAAAGCTTTTCAATCATGGAAAAAAATTGATAATACTTGCTGCAAAAGCAGATGTTTGCAGGGGAGAAAGGATAGTTTATATTCTAGATAATGGACGGTAAGTAACTTCTGTTAGTAATCTTATAATGCTCAAGAAAAGTAAAGTGTATGGTAAATCTACAGAAATGTCATTCTTTGTGCCTATAGTATTCTGATGCATTATGTTACCCAGTAAAGTTTCTTTCAACGCATCAATGTGGATTATTTGTGGTAATGGCGTATTCCCATAACAAATGGCCTCGGTATTTAAGTTGCAATCATCGTAACTTTTTCCTGATCAAAAAGTGTGTAGTAACTGTATTCTAACGTCAGTAACCTGCACATTTGAAAACTTTTGAATGTTCAAAATTACATCATTCATCATAGTCAGTATTTTTTTACAGTAAAATAGGTATGAATTGCAATGACTGAATCCATATTTGTGAGTGATGTAATCTGTTTTTGTAATGGGTGTTTCAGTTTCTGAAGTGAAAATCCAAAGAAGAGAAGACAACGAGAAGTAGCTTTTTGTCTGTTTCATGGTTTATAGGCCTACTGGGGAAACTCGCCATGTAAAAAAACGAGTAATGCATCAAGCTTGGTACCTCTATGGTGATGTGGAAATCCGAGCGTTGTTAATAAAGAAATTAATTCAGTGTGTGTGTGTTTCTTTTGATTCGTTTATCATGTTGCTTATAGTAGACGAAATTTAATTAAAATACCCAGGTGATAATTTCAAGATAAATTGGACTATGTGCATAGCTGTTTCTAATGGCTTTGCTGCTTGTCAGAGGCAAAGTATGAATATTTACCATCCTTTGGCACGTGCATTCACTAGTCATTTATGGCAAAAGAAATCACTGACTGAAAGCATAATTTGCTTGGTAGACATAATTGGAAGTGACCTTTTTAGTTATAATTTTACGTTTTTATATTATAGTACTCCCTGAGAGATTATCCTCTGCATTTCTTGACCCTGACATGACTAGTAATGGATGTTTCACCACCAGGTTAGGCATACAGCATTAAGTGTCCTGCTCTGCTGTGAGCAGCATGGTAGTCAATGTGTTAAGCAGGCATTTAGGAACTTTGA
This sequence comes from Schistocerca nitens, assembly GCF_023898315.1. Classification (NCBI taxonomy): domain Eukaryota; kingdom Metazoa; phylum Arthropoda; class Insecta; order Orthoptera; family Acrididae; genus Schistocerca; species Schistocerca nitens. The sequence continues at coordinate 260,295,402 of NC_064615.1, read as the reverse complement.
ATGTGAAGTATATGCATCTGTACAGTTGTGGTTAAAAAGAACAGCTAGAATGCTAATTACTGCTTCAGGAATTATCCTTTACACAGTTAAATATGTATCTAAAAATGAATTCATGAATAACTTTGTAGTCATTTAATCATTTGGTTTTGTAAGACATTTAAATAAAAATACTGCACACCCAAAAATAGTCTGGAAATGGCAAGGAATATCAAATATAAGTAAATATTTTTCCTCAGTAAGATAAAAGTGTAAAATTGCTGATACCGGTTGTTACCATATCACTGCTGGCCCCAGCAGAGCAGTCTGCTGTTACCACCGGCACATTCATGCCAGCCAACGGGTTAATACACAAAACAGGGCAGTGCAAGACTTGGTCTGTAATTCTTATTGGTTGAAGCAACTAAAATCAAATTTCTGAGGTGTGCTGGAACTGTGTTATTGGTATATTCCCCAGCATGATTTAAAATTTTTGCATTGAAATGGCACTGACAGTGCGTAATATATTTTGCAACTGAGAATAGATACTAAAAAATTTATGTGGGAATATATTTCAAGAAACCCTTTCATATCAAACCTGACAATTATATTGACACACAAGTAAACCACCTGAATGGCACACTGGGTTATACAAGCATTAGCTGTAGGTGTAGGTGTAGAATAGGTAATTTACACAGAAAACTTTTCATACAAATTTTATTGTAAAGCACACTAAAGTTAAGGGAAAGGTGCAATGCCTAGATGAGATAAACTTGGACACGCAAGAACTGGTTTTGCTCAGATATATGGAAAATTAACTGTAGTATTATATGACATACAACACATCTGAGGTGCAAATTTGTGGAGAGGAGAGATTGCATTTAACCTGTTGTGTATGGTGCACATTTTGTTACAGTGCTGGGATGATGTCATCCAGATTTCAAAATTAGTGGTCTAGTAATGAAACTCTTATCCGTTTTAATATTTAAAAATAAACATGCCTGAAAAAGGAAGCTGAATTAGGACTTTCAATTAAATTGCAAAAATGTTCTTGTTTTGCACATTAACTGTGGATGACACTTAAAAGCACGGTGTTAGTAGCTCTTATTGACCTTTGTGTCAGCCACAGTGAACATGTTGAAGGTTTTAAAGTAACAAAGTAGTTGTTGACATTGGGATATTAATGGATGACAGCAGGAAACAGCAATGAAATAATGTGAATTACTTAAACCAGGAATTAAACAAGTCTACATAGCTTTGAACACAGCCAAAAAATGGTTGGTTCAAATGGCTCTGAGCACTATGGGATTTAACTTCTGAGGTCATCAGTCCCCTAGAACTTAGAACTATGTAAACCTAACTAACCTAAGGACATCACACACATCCATGCCGGCGAACACAGTCATTTTACACTTCTTATTCACTGCATATTTGTGTGCTATAACTAATACAGCAACCTTTTATTTTCTCATCTTTGATCTGGAACACGTGTCACATCTTACTTGTTTTCCTAGAGCAACTCTAGGTTTACAAGATCCACATTTCAGAATTCTGGTAATTGCTAGTCCTACCTCATGCTGAAAGTGTGGGTTGATAGCTGTCTCTTCAGATATGATCTCATCAACTGCCATTTCAGAAACTTGAAGCAAAAATGTGATTATTCAATTTTCTGTCAGTGATGAATATATCACTAATGTATAGGTATATTCATGATGGTATAGAACAGTGCAGGGCCATCTTCTGCTGGGTAGACTAAACTGTGCACTTCACATCCAGTGCATCAATTTCTTCATAGGTAGTATCATAGTACACTACTATCTCAGACTTGATTGTTGCGATGCTCAATGAAACAGCATTATGCCTTGAAGACACTAAACTAACAGCCTTCTTAAGTTTTTGAATGAAGGATATGAGAAGTAATATATCCAAAAACAATTAAGTTTTACATTTTGCTGTCAGGAACTCTTTTGGAATCTTTCCTTTTATTATTATTTTGTACATGTGTGGTCTTTTTGTTTCCTCTTCCCAGTTTGACAAGCACATCTGATTTGCTTAATGGGGATATTTATGGTTACAAAAAATAAATAAATAAATATGTGGATACAATGCAACCTACAAACCAAGATCATCCTCCAAAACTTTACGGGCCTAGGAAATAAGCACAATGATTTGGACATAGTAGCATGTTTTAATAAACCAGATGTTTCAGTTATTACTGAGCATTGGTATACCAAAAAAGAATCTTATTATGCACCCATTAACAAAGAATTTCTGCTCATCTTTCAGTAGGGATATCAAACCTTATGGTGATGTTGCAAAAAGTGGCAATAATTGGTGCTCAAAGATGTAATTCCTATGTGTTGAAGGTGTTACTCAACTTTCTGCGATAAGCTATAGATGGGAAAGGAAACATAATTTTAGATATAGACAGACCTCCATCTGAAATTACAGATTTGTTTTAGCTAATCTCTATCAGTTGCTTGTAGAGAGAGATAGTAAATACTAAGGGAAAACGGCTGGTAATTATGCTGATAATTGTTCACAGTTTAATAAAACCTTATCTAACACAAATCAGTTTTCACTCATAAGGATGGCGAGTGGCACACACAGATCTAACATTACTGATAGGTAATACAGTGTACCCAGGACTTTGTACTGGGATACTTCCTTTTGTTGATTTGTGTAAATGACAAAATACTGCTCCTCAAATTCAAGGATAGTTCTGTATGCTGATGCTACACCCATTGCATGCAAGTGTAAAGATCATGAGCAACTACAAAAACTATGAAACTGTATTACAAATGAAATAACTCAGTATTTCTATGAAAGTCATCTCATTGTCAGCACAAGATAGCAGCAGTAACGGATTTTCACCCCACAAGACAGATTTTTAAATTCAGTTGTGCACTGAAACTGATATTGTCACCAAAGAAAACTACTGCTTGGTTACAGTTAAACTTTCTATATTTAACAAGTTATAACATGGAAATAAACGGTCCTTATCAGAGCCAACTTTAACTATCATATCTATAAATATTGAAGGCACATCATCAGCCAAAGAACATCTGTTATCCAACCTATGCTGTGACAAAAAATGCAACGTCCTGTGTATACAAGAGACGCATACAGATGAGCAACAGAGACGACCAAAAATACCGGGCATGAAACTAGCTGCAGAGACACCGCACTCTCAGTATGGAAGTGCTATATTTGTAAGACCAGGGCTTCAGATAATCAGTGCTCACTGCACCGTAGAAAATAACATCGAAGTCATTTCAGTGGAGCTGAGTAACTGCGTGGCTACCTCTGTGTATAAGCCCCCTTCGGCTGCATTTTCCTTCACACCACCCGGGAACTTCCATAACAGCAAGACGTCTGTAGTAATCGGTGACTTTAACAGCAATAGTCATTTGTGGGGATACTATGAAGATGACGAAAATGGGGAGGCAGTCCTCTCCTGGGTTGAATCCTGCCAGTTGTCTCTTATACATGACAGCAAGCTACCCCCCTTCCTTCAACAGAGGCAGGTGGCAACGTGGATTTAACCCTGACCTCCTCTTTGTGAGTGAAGACATCACACAGCTTTGCTCCAAATCATAGTGCTCGCCCATACCAAAGACGCAACACAGGCCACTACTGTGTCAAGTTCTTCCAGCAATAAGGCCACAGGAGGTGAATTTCAAACGGAGATACAATTTCGAGAGAGCTGATTGGAAAAAATTTGCTAAGATGCTGGACAAGGAGATTAAGTCTGTGCGACCTATTCCTGAAGAGTATGACAGCTTTGTTCAAACTGTCAAACATTGCTCCCGGGCATCAATTCCAAGAGGGTGTAGGACAATGTATCTGCAGGGTGTGACACCTGAAACAGCTTCTCTGCTGTACGGATACTATCGACTATATGAAGAAAACCCTTATAGCGAGGAGACTTATCTGGCTGCGCAAAATACTCTCTCCTCAATCTCTGAGGTGAAGAGAGAACAGTGGATTAAACTGATGACAGAATGTGAGATGAGTAGAGGTAGTCAAAAGGCCTGGAGATTGTCACGACACCATAACAATGATCCCTCCCAACCCAATACGCATACAAATGTGAAGGCAGACCAGATCGCATACCAGCTTTTGAAAAATGGTAAACCTGATCATACCAGTAAAATCGGGAGACAAACCCCGGAAAGGGAGCCCGAACAAGAGGGAAACACTCTGTCTCGACCATTCAGTTTGAATGAGCTCGACTCAGCTCTAAATAAGTGCAAAGTCGGAAAAGCAGCAGGGGTAGATGACGTAAGAAGTGAACAGATCAAGAACTTCGGTCCAGGCGCAAAGTGCTGGCTACTCGAGCTAATGAATAATTGTGTCAAGAGCGGAAAGGCACCAAAATCTTGGCGGAAAGCAAAAATTATGGCTATACATAAACCAGGGAAAGACCGGGATGACCCCAAAAGCTATAGGCCAATCTCCCTCCTATGCCACCTGTATAAGGTATTGGAAAGGTTGATCCTCCAAAGAATTACAGATTTGATAGAACCATTACTGATCCCTCAACAGGCAGGATTCAGACAAGGGAAGAGCTGTACAGCACAGGTGTTGAATTTGACACAGCATATAGAGGACGGCTTCCAAAGGTGGCAGATAACAGGAGCGGTGTTTATAGATCTTTCAGCCACCTACGACACTGTCAACCACAGACTCTTGTTGTTGAAGCTATACAACCTCACCAAGGACTATAAACTAACCTGTCTAATTAGAAATCTTCTGCAGAACCGAAGATATTTTGTGGAATATCAAGGACAAAGAAGCAGATGGAGGCAGCAGAAAAATGGGTTGCCACAGGGCAGTGTACTGGCACCCACCCTCTTCAATATATACACTAATGACCAGCCGTTACCAGAAGGAACACACAGCTTCATATATGCAGATGACAGAGCAATCACAGCACAAGATCACAGCTTTGAGAGGGTGGAGCGGAAGCTAACTGATGCTCTGAAAGAATTAACTGCCTATTACAGGGACAATCAATTGAAACCAAATCCTTCTAAGACCCAGACCTGTGCTTTCCACCTCCGAAACAGACAGGCTAGTAGAACCTTGCAGATAGATTGGGACGGAACCTCTTTAGAACACTGCAAGACTCCAAAATACCTCGGAGTCCCTCTGGACCGTGCTCTTACATATAAGGAACACTGCTTAAAAACAAAGCAAAAAGTGGCTGCCAGGAACAATGTGGTTAGGAAGCTGACTGGAACAACATAGAGAGCACAGCCAGACACAGTGCGCACATCCGCATTAGCCCTCTGCTACTCTGCAGCTGAGTACACTTGCCCAGTATGGTGCAGATCTACACATACAAAGAAAGTTGATGTTGCTCTGAATGAGACATGTCGTATCACTACGGGTTGTCTAAGAGCCACACCTGTGGAAAAACTGTACTGCTTATCCGGCATAGCCCCCCGGACATCCGAAGAGATACAGCAGCACGGAGTGAAATGAAGAAAGCATTAACATCCGAAGCCCACCCACTACATGGCCACCAACTGGCACAGCAAAAACTTGTGTCTAGAAAGAGCTTCCTTCACAGTACAGAACCACTCGCTGACACTCCACATCAACACCGGGAGAAGAGATGGCAGGTCAGATGCCAGCATCTGGAGGAGTGGCTGATCCCGCAAGAAGTAGTTCCCCCAGGCCACACAGAGAAATGGTCCACTTGGAAATCACTCAACCGCCTGCGTTCTTCTGTCACAAGATCCAAGAGTAATCTGGAGGGGTGGGGCTTCCAGGTGGACTCTCTCCAGCGTGACTGCGGAGCTGCCGTGCAGACATCAACACATCTACTACAATGCACATTACCTCCAACTGTGTGCACCATTGAGGACCTCGTAAACGCTACACAAAGTGCACTGGACGTTGCAAATTTTTGGGCATCCACTGTATAGATTAAAATTACCTTATGTTTGACAACACAATCTGTGTCTAATCATTTATTTCATTCTTGACTAGTTTAATTTATAAACCATAATGTATGTATGTATGTATGTAGTAATGTATCTAATATTGTTTTTTTTTTCGTTTGCTTCTGACACGATAAATAAATAAAATAACATGGAAACTAATTACCGTACAAGAACATAACTTGGTAGCATTAATGTCAAGGACATGGGGAAGAGAGATAATGCAGAATCAATTCAATTTAAACACTTTTAATGTGCTGCTACAGTACACCATACCATTACATACCAGTACCATTACTGGTGACGGTGATGGAGGCTGGTATGAAAAGCTTGCGATATTATTCAAATCTGATATGGCAAGTTAACAGAACTTTTGATCCATGTGAGTAAAATTATTGTGTAAAATCGATAGTGCAGCTTCTTGCAGAAGTCTCTTCAGGGCCTTCGGAGTCTTTCACTTACATGTCAACATATTTACTCCCTAATAGTATTTGTTGTCCATAATAGGGGTAATTTTACTCTGCTCAGTGAAATGAACTTGCAAAATACTGGAAGGAAATGGAACTTCACATTCTGATTGAAAGTCTTTAAGAGGTTGCTGCAAGACATCAGGCAGCAAACTGAAAATCTTAAGATATTAATAAAATACAAAGTAAAAAAATTATTTTATTAGCCTCTCCTTCTATAATTATAATTAAACGTAATGTTCTTACTCAAGGATGCATATGATAGTTAACACTAAGGTTCAAATTAACAGGGTTTTAATGTTACCATTATATGTAGGGCTGCCAGTACTCATTGTAAAATTCTGAAATGCTTTGTACAAGGTATGAGAGAAACAGCACTTGAATAAAAAAAACCATTTCTAGCTTTCAGGGTCATTACTTCCTTCCTCTGGGAAGATGAATATGTTTTGTGACTGGAAATGAGGGGAAGATCACTTAGACCACCCATATCGAACACTTATGTGACACATTCATGAGTACTGCTCCAAAGTTTGAGATCCATGTCAGATTTAAGCAACACATTGAAGCAACTCAGAGGCTGGATGCTAGATAGTTTACCAGTAGTTTCAAACTATGTGTGAGTATTATTTTGTATAACACTATTGAGAAAATTTAGAAGGCATGAGAAATCAGGGCTCGGATGATAGACAGCCTTTCTTCCCTCTCTCTATTTGCGAGTGGAACGGTACCATTTGGTTGCTTGTGTAGTATGTATATACATAAAAATACGGAAGAAAATTGTGACTGCCTACTACATTAAGAAGTAATAGTTGAACTAACCTAAAGCTTCGTGATTTACTTCAAATGTTTTGTCGCACTGACACACTCTGACAATCAGTGACTTCCATCTATAGCAGTCTTACAATTTGGAGATGTCAGTATTGCTTCGATCTATTAATATTCCCTCATTGAGCTCTTTTTATTTTAAGATCACATAAACTGGATTTTTGAGAAACTACATACAGGAAGATGTGAATGGCATATAGCTGTTTGTTTACAGAAAAACAACGATCAAAATTTAAGCATATCGGGAACGCACATAGGGCAAGAGCACATATCTTGGCAAGAGCACTATACTGGATTTCGCCCCCTTTTCCCTAGAAACCTTGACTGTAGTAATAACTTTATTTGTAGCATAGTCTGAGGTCTACATTAGGTTGAAAAGCGATAATTTAGTTGACAGTTGTGGAACACAGCGAGTGAGAAATAAAGGTTGTGGTAACCGACAGACGTGTGTCTTTGCCTAATATTTGTTTGTGGCATATTTAAATGCACTTTCCCACATTTAACGCATTTCTCATAATAAAAAAAATAAAACTACTAGGTCATCCCCAAAAAACATATATTAGAAAATGAACAAGCATCCGACGTGTTTTGATGCATATTACGTACAGATATCGTACACAAACTGGAAAAATGCAATGGGCGTTCCACTACGCATCCTTTACCATATTTGATTCGTTTTTCCGCATTTGCTACTGCTGGTATGGGTTCAAAGACAAATTCGTGCTGCAAACGTCTCAGTGGTAGTTAGCCTACATTAGTAAGCAGCAGTTAATGCGTTAAAAACATTTAGACACATTGTCCGCAATGCGTAATATGTGTTATGCTATAAATCAATCTGCCTTTCGACCAATAATTTGTAATGAGTTGGTTTCAATCAATCACGTACAGCTCTAATATGTAACCTTGACTACGCTGCGGATTTATCATGTCACCATAATACAGATTATTCGCATTTAAACCTTCTTTCTACATTTTATTCTGTTAACGGAAGCTTCATTCAAACAATCTGGATTGATTTGACATTCCAAAACAACAGCTGAAGCCTGAAGGCAAGTCTGTATAAACACTGTAGCCAACGTGTGACGTCAACAGAGTTGTTTACAGGTCTAGTCACCAGGCAGCGCTGTCACACTTTCAGCCTAGTTGATGACGTCATGAAGCGATTCCTCGGGGCCCGCGAGACGCACGTGTTCATTTATGGTGTAGTTGTGATGATCTCTGGCTATGTTTTGAAATGTGCAGCTCGTGTTTCGTATTATAGTGTCGTACTGTGTGATGCTTAAAAATGATTCGATTCTAAAACGGCATTTGATGATTTGTCAACAATTTTAATCTGTTACACTCACAGTTTTTTCAGGTTCATGCATGTAGTTTCTTATCTTCTTAGTAGCATCCAATACTCGTCCATATTTCTGGCTTTTCTTTGGATTAATTTTCCACTCTGGAGCAGCATTTTCATTTGGATCCATTGTAGAAATCGAAATAATAACACCCAAGGTAGCTACACATATAAGGTAGGCTCTTCCGGCAGTCTCTGCGAACAATTTACCCACATGAAACTTCCTGGCAGATTAAAACTGTGTGCTGGACCGAGACTCGAACTCGGGAGCTTTGCCTTTCGCGGGAAAGTGCTCTACCAACTGACCTACCCAAACACGACTCACGCCCCGTCCTCACAGCTTTAATTCCGCCAGTATCTCGTCTCCTACCTTCCAAACTTCGCAGAAGTTCTCCTGCATACCTTGCAGAACTAGCACTCCTGGAAGAAAGGATATTGCGGAATTAAAGCTGTGAAGACGGGGCGTGAGTCATGCTAGGGTAGCTCAGTTGGTAGAGCACAAGAGAGCAATTGATACCTTGCAGTCTGTGTCCCCAAGGAAAAGGAAACTGCACCAAGACACAAATACAGTGCCCATTTGTGAACTCTCTGATTTGAAAGTGAAGGACGAAGAAATAAAAAGCCTGATACCAGAAATAGAAGTTCTTTATAAGAAAAATACTATGCTTGAAAGTAGCCTTAAAAATTGTGAAGCGGCCCTGAAGAAAGCCAATACTGTTAGATACGTCTTATTAAAGAAGATAAAATTAAGTGCTGCAGAGAAAGAAAGTGTCATAAAGAAAAAAGTACAAAATATCTTATGTAAGTGTTTCACTCCAGGACAAATTCGCTGTTTGTTGCAAGGCAACAGACGTGTTAAATGGAGTGCTCAGGATATTGCCAATGCCTTAACTCTAAAAGCTCTTTCTCAAAAACCTTATACATATTTGAGGGAGCGAAATATTCCTTTGCCATGTCGAGCAAAGCTTCAAAAATGGACTACCAATCTTAAGTGTAACCCAGGTATTTCAGAAGTTTTGGCAATTTTGAAAGCAAAGAGTCGTACATTTACTCCCCTACAGAAGACAACTGTATTGTGTTTCGATGAAATGAACATTGGTGGTAGAAGCTGCTATGATGCTTCGGAAGACAGGATTTTAGGACCTCACACAAATGTTCTAGTTGCAATGATTCGTGGTTTGTGTTCATCTTGGAAGCAGCCGATTTATTAAAATGTGATGTGACAATGAACTGTGGCCTGCTACCAGATATAATATTAAAAATTGAAAATTCGGGACTACATGTTGTGGCTGTAACGTGTGATATGGGTGCAAAAAACTCTAAAAGTGTGGAATGAACTTTGTGTCAATACCTCAAAAAGCTTTTTCAGAAATACAGCGCACAATGAAAGGAAAATCTGGGTTTTTTACGATGTCCCACATTTATTGAAGCTCCTTAGGAACCACTTTTTAGATGAAGGGTTACCTCTTCCTGATGAACCTTGATAACCAAGAATGTAATTGAGAATTTGTTAGACAGAAAGGCGATATGAATGTAGTACATCACATTTCAGAAGGGCACATCAGTGTTACAGGACATGCTCGATAAAATGTTAGGATGGCAGCCCGCTTATTTTCACGTCGCAAGGCCTTCAGCTCTCTTGTATGTTTTGGGAAAAAAAGGGAAAGCATGTTCTTTGATTTAGTAAACGATGTTTTCGACGTTTTAAATTCTAGAACTCCCATTGATGATGTCACGCCTTTACGTTGCGGATTTGGTCAGAATTTTAAGTCAAGAGAACACTTTAAAAAGGTTTCGCGATGTTTTCCATGACATGCGCTGTGAAAACAGGTATGGTTTGTTGCCATTTCAGAAGGGATAACGTGAAGTTTATCTTAACATCACGTCTAAATCAGGACTGCTTGGAAACTTATTTTTCTAGAATTCGAGGACTTGGTGCGTTCTACAATCATCCCACAGCTGTAGAGGTCAAACACAGAATTCGGCTTCTTCTTTTAACTGTAAATGCAGACGACATACCTTTATCAAGCAGTGCAGCAGTTGCTGAAGAAAGAGTCACTGCCGTTTTTGCAGGTACTGGTACTGAAACACACGATGACGACATCTTGAAGTTCATCACAAGTGAACTCTTTGTTGAGATAACAGACGAACGACATGTGAAACGTGCGGATAGTTGTGACATCTTAGGTATTGTCGAAGAGGAGGAAGAATTCCAGAGAACTGTCCACGAAATAGATCAAAATAGTGCTGATATAGAAGATACTACTCCTGACTCTGTTCAATACTTGGCTGGCTATCTCGCATTTAAAAGTCGTTCTATCGATAAAACCTAGGGATTACGCACTGAAATGTGCTTAATTCCTGGAACAAGTTCTCAATCATGGATAAATACTGTTTCTCGTGGGGGTCTTCTAACACCAACAACAGACTGAGTGAATACCGTGAAACAGTTCGAAGTTATATTTTCAGGTTTCCATGGACAAACAATTTCGTAATGTAACAACGTAATAAAAAGTTTGGTTTCGATTATCAAAACAAATTTTCCTCAAGTACACGAAAACATAATTAGTTTGCATGTTAGAAAGCGAACTTTTTATACGCATCAGGTATTTAAATAAAGAAAGACTAGCAGAAGCAAGAAAGAAGATTGACACAAGGAAGAATCTCATGTGGACGGCATCTAAACCATGTAAGAAATGAAGAGCCGCTTGTCGTCAGTAACTACAGCCGATCGATGCACTTGAAAATTACGGAATGGTGGTAAATTTGTTTTAGGCATTCTTTATTACCAACTATGTCGAACTATGTTAGTTACGTATGTTATTAGGTGTAGTTTTGAGTGTATGTGTATGTATAACGTGCCTGAAAAGTTGGTAATTCAGTTACAAAACGACAACATTGCTTTTGTAATGCGCGCTGTCTGACGCAGACGTGGCTTTTCTGCCGGGTGACGTAATGCCAGCGTAGCCAATCGCAATACGATTGTCGGAATAGCCCTCGCTGAATAACACCTTTGCACCAACAAAATAGCACATCTTGTCACTATGAGTCTTTCAAGAATACTAAACTTAATCCGTGTGGCTCTCTAACCTGTTGTCACTTTAAACAATTAAAGAAATAATTCATCTACACAACAATGGAGATACTTTAAACTGATAGCCAGCACTACTAACGTTCGATACTATTCAAACCAGTGATGTCTAAGTATGGAGTTCACTGATTCAAACAGATGCAAAACATTCATCATTAATTTGCAAAACATCGTGACAAGCATCATTGTGGTCCAACGTCCTATGTTCTAAATTTGTTTGACTGCTGATACTCATTACTTTCTGAGAAAACAAATATACCAGCAGACAATATGAACCTCAACGTTCTGCGACCGTGAGGTGTTCTACAAATTGCTTCCCCAAGTTTTAAGCATCACTGTTGACATTTATTGTCAGCAACTGAGACGTCTTGCGTACGCAGTCAAAGAACAATGGCCAGGAAGACAACATGAAGTGATGCTACTGCTAGATTGACAAAACACACTATAGAGGAGTTGGGTTGGGAGTCATTCTGCATCCGCTTTATTCATCTGATCTTGTGTCCTCAGATTTTCACCTTTTCTGCTCTCTATCGAACAACCATCCAGGAACTTCATTTCCAGATGAACATGCGCTCCGAGCATTGCTCGATGAGTTCTTCGCCTCAAAACATATGATTTCTACAGTCACAGAATAGAAAGGCTCTCCAGCGTTGGCAGACTGTTGTGAATAGTGAAGGAGAGTGTATTATTGATAGGTAGAGTCTCTGTTATGCGGATCTGTTGTGTTTATTAACTTACGGAAAAATGCTGCAAACTTATGCACCAAACTAATATAAAGAAAAATATGAGAAGTATTCTTTTTCCAATTTGTAGTAATTGTATACCAGTTACTTTCTAAGCAGAAGTGTACATACATACTTATGAAAATGAACATATCTGATACCAGGAGAAAAATACCCCTACGGAAGCAGAAAAAAGACGATATGCTCCTGTTAAAAAGACTCTGACTAAACCGTGGAGTAGCAACTGCCTCAATCTACCTTCCTTGGCACTTTAAAAAATTTGGTATGCAAACATATACGCGCTCTTTTTAACATGCAGTGCACTTCTCATTCCCACAAGCTCCCCTAACTGTAACTCACTCACACCCACTAGTCCACTGTCGCAAATCACGTATACCCATCCACTTCCATTTACACATTCTCACTCACTCATTCAGTCCAACTCATAGTCATTGTCTCTTTCTGTCACTGTCTTCTTTCCACTGCTGCTGTCTCTCCTCACTTTCACAATCTCTCTCTTCCTCATTATCATTGTCATAGACTCTGTCCCTCATTATCACTGGCTCTTGCCCATTTCTACAATCTCTTTCTCTCTATTTCTCTCGCACTGACAGTGTCTTCTTCACTCTTTTCCTAGCATTGTCCTGTCACTGTCAACTACTGTACGTTCCACTGACACAGTATCCCTCTCTTTCTCTCACACTCCCATTGCTTCCTTCTTTCTTTCTTTCTATATTAAAACCACTGTCTACTATCTTCCTGCCTTTATTACTTTTCTGTCTCTTTCCCACTGCCAATGTCTCCTCTCTCAGCATAAAAAAGAGCAATTATGTTTGCATGCCAAAATTTTTAGAAAAATTTTAAAGGTGCCAAGGAAGAGAGAGTGAGGCAGCTGTACCCCACTTTTCAATTACAGTCTTTTAACTAACATGAGAATATTTGCATTCTTTGTGCTCAGATAGTAGCAGTTTTCCACAGCTTCCCTTCTTTTCCCTGCTACAGCAGAACATGTCATTCATATGAAAATAACTTTATGAATCAGCAAAATTTTAATATTTTACTTATGTACAATTGAAATAAAGCAAAAGTAAATTTACACCGCAGTCTGCATTTTACATGCACAAAAATGTTGCATTTGCTTCAGTACTACAACATGAGGTTTCCAGAACCCTTCTGATGATAAAGGATACATATTCGTTCATGCCATATCGTTTTATAAACAAGTATGTTTTCGTCATAAACGGGATTTTATGTGCGTATTTCACATAAACAAGCAGCGTATCTGTGAACCTCTATATCTCGGAAATGGATTAAGATATCAAGAAAATTAGCAAGTATGTTCAAGATTGGGATCTCTGAAATATATCATAAAAGTTTCACCCATTTGCTGTGCATAGCCGTCTTGGAAACTGCAGCTCGAGTTTGGTACCAAAAACCATGTTTTTGGGGTGTTTCTTGATAACGGATAAAGATTTTTGAAAATGGGAAGACAGCACTTCTATGCAAATGCCTAAAGAATATACGATTAAAATGTCAGCAATATGCTTGCGGTTACTTATCTAGATATTTGCTGCTACAGCAAAAAAGGATGAAAATCTTTTTTGGGGTTTTTCTCAGGAACCACCTATGAACTAAGCAGTGGGTCCATAAACCCCTTAAGGTGCATTGTAGACTACATCTAATGTAAAAAGAAACACCTGATTTGTTCCTTTTGGCTAAGCTGGAGGAAGCGTGTAATATTCAAAATTGACCCTGTACTGTAGGAATAGTTGCATAAGACAATCCCTCTGTTTGGTATACAAATAGTCCCTAGCCCAAGGGCTATCCAAAACAGTTGACCCTACCTTTCAATCACGAATAGAACCTGAGATATGAGTCATATAAAAATCCAATTTTTATGGGCTGTGATTTGGAAAATCAGCAGAATGTGTCACATGAGCTCTGATGGTGGTATGCTACTTACATGTCTTTGCTGAGATAATTGACCATTTTGTAAAATACATCTGAAGACATTAATCACAAAGTTGTATTTTTTGTTTTTCGCTGTCTGAATGAGCTAGCTGTCAATACATATAAACGTTGGTCACACAGTGTAATGAGCTAAATAAGTATTTCTTATGGTCAGAAATGTGCAAATTCATTTATGAAAGGTATTTAAATTCAAAATGCAGATACTTGGTTATTTTTTTCTACTTCGAATGTAACTAAAACATGATTTGAAATAAAAATATTTAAATAAAAATGCGGAATACATTCTTTCAAAATACATTTATTTAAATAAAACATCTCTTGTTAGTGATCATTTTATTCCACATATGCTTCACTGATTTCACCAAAGGAAAATAGTCGTTCATCGGGGGCAGAAATTGGTAAACAAGTATATTTCTTAAGAAAAAGTTTTTTACAGTTGGATACCTGACTGTTCAAAGAATCAGATCTGTTATAGTGTTTGCACTCTCCCTTGCTATGTGAGAATCAGAATCCTCAACAAATATCTATTAATATTCAAGCTTTTCTTTTTTATCAGAATGTTTCAAGTTCTCATCTACTTCTCCTTGTTTCATCTTTCAAATTTCTAGAATAAACAGTTCTTTAACGTATTCACTGTTAGTCTTCGGTATCCATTTCAATTTTAAAAAAAGGATACCATATGGATGGTAATATGCTAGTCTTCACTTTTGGCTTCTCTGATTTACAGAATATCCCAAAACACCTACTAAGGAATTCTTCAATAATTGCTGTCAGCACACAACTGTGGGTGGGTTATTCACTTGTGAGCTGATTAGCAATCTTTGCATTCTCATTTGTTGCAGCAGAAGTAATCTGCTGAATCCTGTCTTGATGTTAAATATGTGGGGTCTAGGACTCCTGCCTTCTCAGGTTGCTAGACAACATTCAAACAAATTGTATTAATGAGTTTTATTTCGAAATGAACAATAACAATACTTAACTCTGACAATAACACAGAAGCGAGTATAGGGCGACACACAAATAAGAACCCTCTTCAGTATATACAATTCCGAATAGAAGTGAAGTAATACAGTTGACTCTTCTATTCAGGTCGCTAGTCGTGAAGCTTCTGTAGAACTGGGCAACAATCAATCAGGTGCATTTCTTATGTTCTTTTTGCATAGGTGTTGCTGTCGTGTTGTCGTCCTGGAGAGGGGTCGGTTAGCGTGCAATTGGCTGACATCTCGTCTCAGTCCTCTCTGCTTCCTCGTTCGCGACTGGAGTGCCAGTTCCTAACTTTATGCCGTAACTTCATCCATAGTAGATATCTTTGTTTCCTTCTAAACTTCTGATACTGTCAGCAGTTGGTTTTGTACACCTTATATATTCATTAAGAAAGTATATTTCAGTTTCTTCAAAAGCTGCTAATCTGTATTTCTTTAAAGTCTTATTTAGAATAACCTTGACAGTGCCTGCCCAGTGAGCCGTGCAGTCTAACGCAGTGCTTTCCGGGTGGGAAGACATGCCAGTCCCTGGCAAGAATCCGCCTGACGGATTAGTGTTGAGGTCTGGCGTGCTGGCCAGTCTGTGGATGGTTTCTAAGACAGTTTTCCATCTGCCTCGGTGAATGTGGGCTGGTTCCCCTTATTCCGCCTCAGTTACACCATGTCGGCGATTGTTGTGCAGACACTGTCTCCACATATGCTTACACCATAATTACTCTACCACGCAAACATTTGGGGTTACACTCATCTGATGTGAGATGTTCCCAGGGGGTCCACACTGTATAATAACCTTGGGTTGGTTGGGGCGGCGGTGGGGTGGGTGGACTGCTGTAGCCTGTTGTGGGGTTATGAACCACTGAGGGCTACAACGAGGATGAAGCCTGTCGTTTGTAGGTCCCCAGCTCCAAACAATACGATACAATACCAACCTTGATAGTGAGTCTTCAGTAGAATTATAGTATGAATTCTGTCATGTTGGGCATGGCTAAATAGGGGCTTTTCCAGTTGATTCTAAATAGGTTTCACAAGGTTTTAGAAGATCTTGAACAAAGATTCCAAAGTGCCTGACATTTTGACATGGCTGCATTATAAAGTTTCACGAATTACTTTGAGATCTGGCCTTATCCATATCTCTTGAAGCTATTAAATCTAATGTGTGTGTGGCATGTCTCTCATGATTAGGCAGTTGCAACCCTTCAGAATCTTCAGATGTCTCTGGAAATTTTCATAGTGTTAATACTGATCATCATCATCATCGTGACCATCATTATCGACAATATTCTCATGCACAATTTATATGAGCTAAATCTTTCACTTGTTTCTGTATCTGAATCTCTTCTGTATATTTTAAACTTTGACTGTATTTGATCCATTGTTGGAAATACTCTTCACAATTTTTGTCAACTTTAAATCAAACTCAGACTAAATGTTCACAATCTGTACAGTTACTTTATAGTATCTGTTTTTTTCTTAAACTTCCTGCAAGTTAGAGAAACACTTTTTTATTCAAATGTTTCACTATCAATCCAATGAGCCGTTACACCCAGACAGCTTCTCTTGGATGATGACCAAATATCAGTATTAGTGCATTCAAAATCAGCCTTTTTCAAAACCTCTATTGTATTCTCTAGATATTCCATGTATTGCTCTGTAACTTTCTTAATACATATATATGTAATGTCTGTTCTTTTGGACACTGAAATCAATGAGGAAAATTGAACATTTGTACCGGACCAGGATTTGAACCTTGTCTCTTGCTTACTAGCAATGGTACAATAATGGTAAACCTACAATGTGTACTCAAGTCTTACTTCCTTTTCTAATAATTAGTGTCAAGGTACTTGATAGGTATATATTTGGTCCTTATTACGCAATTTGTATCCATTGTGGAACTGATTTTCCGTGAACAAATAGCTCATTTAATGAAAGAAAACTATGAAGTTTGAAATTAAAGTTCAAGGCAGGGAATTTGCATTTCACAAATACAGCATACCTGTATTTTAAATGTTACAGATAAAACAGAAAATTATTTTTGATCATATGTATCCAGTTTAATTCACATATCTGTTTATGGTAGATCACGACTATGCATTTCCACAAATCTACACTCCTGGAAATTGAAATAAGAACACCGTGAATTCATTGTCCCAGGAAGGGGAAACTTTATTGACACATTCCTGGGGTCAGATACATCACATAATCACACTGACAGAACCACAGGCACGTAGACACAGGCAACAGAGCATGCACAATGTCGGCACTAGTACAGTGTATATCCACCTTTCGCAGCAATGCAGGCTGCTATTCTCCCATGGAGACGATCGTAGAGATGCTGGATGTAGTCCTGTGGAACGGCTTGCCATGCCATTTCCACCTGGCGCCTCAGTTGGACCAGCGTTCGTGCTGGACGTGCAGACCGCGTGAGACGACGCTTCATCCAGTCCCAAACATGCTCAATGGGGGACAGATCCAGAGATCTTGCTGGCCAGGGTAGTTGACTTACACCTTCTAGAGCACGTTGGGTGGCACGGGATACATGCGGACGTGCATTGTCCTGTTGGAACAGCAAGTTCCCTTGCCGGTCTAGGAATGGTAGAACTATGGGTTCGATGACGGTTTGGATGTACCGTGCACTATTCAGTGTCCCCTCGACGATCACCAGTGGTGTACGGCCAGTGTAGGAGATCGCTCCCCACACCATGACGCCGGGTGTCGGCCCTGTGTGCCTCGGTCGTATGCAGTCCTGATTGTGGCGCTCACCTGCACGGCGCCAAACACGCATACGACCATCATTGGCACCAAGGCAGAAGCGACTCTCATCGCTGAAGACGACACGTCTCCATTCGTCCCTCCATTCACGCCTGTCGCGACACCACTGGAGGCGGGCTGCACGATGTTGGGGCGTGAGCGGAAGACGGCCTAACGGTGTGCGGGACCGTAGCCCAGCTTCATGGAGACGGTTGCGAATGGTCCTCGCCGATACCCCAGGAGCAACAGTGTCCCTAATTTGCTGGGAAGTGGCGGTGCGGTCCCCTACGGCACTGCGTAGCATCCTATGGTCTTGGCGTTCATCCGTGCGTTGCTGCGGTCCGGTCCCAGGTCGACGGGCACGTGCACCTTCCGCCGACCACTGGCGACAACATCGATGTACTGTGGAGACCTCACGCCCCACGTGTTGAGCAATTCGGCGGTACGTCCACCCGGCCTCCCGCATGCCCACTATACGCCCTCGCTCAAAGTCCGTCAACTGCACATACGGTTCACGTCCACGCTGTCGCGGCATGCTACCAGTGTTAAAGACTGCGATGGAGCTCCGTATGCCACGGCAAACTGGCTGACACTGACGGCGGCGGTGCACAAATGCTGCGCAGCTAGCGCCATTCGACGGCCAACACCGCGGTTCCTGGTGTGTCCGCTGTGCCGTGCGTGTGATCATTGCTTGTACAGCCCTCTCGCAGTGTCCGGAGCAAGTATGGTGGGTCTGACACACCGGTGTCAATGTGTTCTTTTTTCCATTTCCAGGAGTGTATGTCCTTTTATTCCACACATCAAAAAAAGTTCTGCATCACCTAAGTTCCGACATTTCTGGAAACTCTACAGAAAATTGGAGTAGAGATCAACATAAACATCATTTCCGCCCTTTTTATTACTCACGAAAACCACACATTGCATGTTGTACCTCCATACAGTGAGATCTTCAGAGGTGGTGGTCCAGATTGCTGTACACACCAGTAGCATGTCCTCTTGCATTGACGTATGGCTGTATTCGTCGCGGCATACTGGCCACAAGTTCATCACATCAAGGCACTGTCGGTTCAGATCGTCCCACTCCTCAACGGCGATTCGGCATAGATCCCTCAGAGTGGTTGGTGGGTCACGTCAACCATAAACAGCCCTTTTCAATCTATCCCAGGCACATTCGATAGGGTTCATGTCTGGAGAACATGCTGGCCACTCTAGTCGAGCGATGTTGTTCTCCTGTGGGAAGTCATTCACAAGATGTGACTGATGGGGGCGCGAATTGTCGTCCATGAAGACGATTACCATGCCAACATGCTGCCGATATGGTTGCACTATCAGTCGGAAGATGGCATTCACGTATTGTACAGCCATTATGGCACCTCCTATGACCACCAGCGGTGGACGTACGCCTCACATAATGCCACCCCAAAACAGCAGGGAACCTCCACCTTGCTGCACTCGCTGGACAGTGTATCTAAGGCGTTCAGCCTGACTGGGTAGTCTGCAAACACTTCTCCGATGATTGTCTGGATGAAGGCATACGCGACACTCATTGCTGAAGAGAATGTGATGCCAATCCTGAGCGGCCCATTCGGCATGTTGTTGAACCCATCTGTACTGCGCTGCTTGGTGTTGTGCTTGCAAAGATGGACCTCGCCATGAACTTCAGGAGTGAAGTTGTGCATTATGCAGCCTATTGCACACACTTTGAGTCGTAACAAGACGTCCTGTAGTTGGACGAAAAGCATTATTCAACATGGTAGTGGTGTTGTCAGGTTTCCTCCGAGCTATAATCCGTAGGTAGCGGTCATCCACTGCAGTAGTAGCCCTTGGGCGGCCTCAGCGAGGCATGTTATCAACAGTTCCTGTCTCTCTGTAGCTCCTCCATGTCCGAACAACATCGCTTTCGTTCACTCCGAGAAGCCTGGACACTTCCCTTGTTGAGTGCCCTTCTTGGCACAAGCAACAATGGGGACACGATTGAACCGCAGTATTGGCCGTCTAGGCATAGTTGAACTACAGACAACACGAGCCATGTACCTCCTTCCTGGTGGAATGATCGGTACTGATCGGCTGTCAGACCCCCTCCATCTAATAGGCACTGCTCAAGCATGGTTGTTTACATGTTTGGGCAGGTTTAGTGACATCTCCGAACAATTAATGGGACTGTGTCTGTGGTACAATATCCACTGTCAAAGTCTATCTTTAGGAGTTCTGGGAACCGCGATGATGCAAAACTGTTTTTGATGTGTGGTTTTTGGGTAGAGTGATCACAATCAGTTTTCCCATAGCCTTTTTTACAATCATCCTAGATTTGAAAATTTCACACTTTGTGTTAGGCTGGAGGATTGGCAAACATATTAGTTTCTTCCGGATAAAAGGATGCTGATTCTATTAACATATACAAATGTATTGAGATTTAGTAAAGAATGGGATTATCTCTGGGTGCCATTTATTTTAAGGACATGCAAGTTACCGAAGTGGCATACAATCGAAAGACTTGCACCACACCACGGTTCTACAAGACATTATTATTATTATTATGTCTATAGAATAAAGAATGTAGTTTAACATTGATTAACATAAAGGAAAATACAGAATAAAAATTTGCTCATCAGACTACAACTTACGATTAATTGACCAACTTACTCTACATCATGGATTTCAGAGAAAAGTACAGTCCAGACAAGGGGCAGCTTCTGGGGTAGTGCCACTATACCGCAGGCCACTGATCAAATGAAAAAGAAAGAAAGAGAAAACTACGTAAATTGCACATAAAACACTGTTTCTGAGGGCGTGTTCTGTGATGTGAGGATGTGTGATGCACAGGCTTCCCCTCAGAAATGCAAGCTGCGAGGCAGTCTTGCCTGTGCAAAATTAAAAATTACAGTCCAGCACTTGGTGGACTGCTTACGCAAAGCTGCAGATCAGAATGGTCATCCAGTATTACAGTCAGAAAGTATCTTTCTGGACACGGCACGCATTGGAATTTTACCAGCACTGACTGAAAGATGCTCTAAACGCTCTTGTGGGATTAAATGACTTCCATGATCCTCCACATTAGTGATGGGCTAAACTGCGATTTTCCGATATCAGTGATTTCTGTGAATGCTACTTTTCAGTATCTGTTATTCTTAACTGTGATTTGTCGCAGTTAAGGAACATAGGTCGTGTATCCCTCCGCCACTGCTATTTCTGCT
Organism: Schistocerca nitens; assembly: GCF_023898315.1. Lineage (NCBI taxonomy): Eukaryota > Metazoa > Arthropoda > Insecta > Orthoptera > Acrididae > Schistocerca > Schistocerca nitens. Next base: position 260,274,135 of record NC_064615.1, on the reverse strand, counting down.
ACTTCCGCGATTTCTGCTACTTCTGCGATTTCTGTGACTTCTGCTACTTCTGCGATTTCTGTGATTCCTGCGATATCTGCGACTTACCACCGTATGAAAAAGTTACATCTGTCAACACAGAAAATTGCATCTCAACCAAACTGTCATTGGCAAGTATGTTTTACGTTTTTTCTTCCGTTGGCTTTAATTTTGTATTAAAGAAACAACTGTGAAAATATTAATAGTGTAATTAATATGTAAGTAGCCGTACAGTACCGTAATAGTTCGTATTTAGAAAATGAATTCTAACATATTGTTATGTTCACAGGTACCTGAACTACATTTCAGTCACTCAGTAAAGTGATAACTCAAAATATCATTGTCAACAGATCTGAAGAAATTGCCACTGCATCTTTAGACCGTTTTCGTCAGACGAGAGGTTAGTTTCTAAGCGTTTCGATGGACTTAATTACTTCAGCGAGATCGTTCTTGAAAATGTGATATTCATTATAGCAAATATTAGCAATCTACTCTGTCAATTATATTGCTAGTAATTAATGACAGCAACAATTGTTTAATAATCCTTGTGTTTTTGCAGACACAGTTCTGACTCTGATTACTGGTTGCTGTACGTATCTATCCACATCAAGGCTGTTGAGAGAGACTCGTGAAGATTCAAGACAGCTCTTAGAGGATTTGCAGTTTAAAAGTGAAATAATTGTGAAATAAGTGTGTGAATGATTAAACTGTGTTTTATTGAAGTTGTTGTGCGATTTTAAAGGAATAATAAATGTCAAATACAGTGAGTGAATAATAAAAATCTCATTTTCCACATGTTTAAGCCGTCCTATACCCATAATTTTCCGCCACTTACTTATTGGTAAACACTTGTTGGAGAGTGACATGCCGCCCCCCCCCCCCTTTCTCCACAATCTTGGTGTGACACTGACCTGTAACATATCCCGAAGTCTACAATATGCATTTTGAGGCTGTTGATATGAAAGTGGGAAGTACAGATCTTCCAGTTAAATCAGGAATAGCTTAAGTGCATTACTTGAAAGTAACACAGGAAAAGCTTACTTATGTAGGTGGTAGTAGTGTCGGCAAAAAGTTCTTGTGTGTGAAGTTGTAAAGTAGAACACCAGGTGTAAAACTTTTCTCCCGAGTCTTGAACTGTGTCGGAACAAAAGTGAGGCATTCATAAGACTGTTTTCATTTCTCTACATACAGATGTCTGAGTTCTGCTGTGTAAACATTGCAAAGTCCTGTAGGCATGTGGAGTATTAACCAAAACTGTCATATTGGAAGCAGAATCAAACACATTTGTTACGTTACTTGATATTTTCAGGAGAAAAAGGCAATGTTGCTTCTTATTAATATAATACATTCAGAGTCACAGCAGTATTTGACCAACCATAACTGATGCTGAATGTGCATGTTGTCATATAATATGAAAGGCTTATTTCAATAGTGGTACAAGTCCATTACCTCCACTTTTCTGTCTATAATGCTTCTGAAATTAGTGATCCAAACAAACATAAATAAAGGTTCATCTCTAGCAAGAAGCCATATGCTTGAATATTTCTGGTATCTCAACTGCAGATTTTTCAGCGCTCATTTAACTTTACGACTCTGTATCTCAAAATGAACAAAAATGGACTTGTACCACTATTGAAATAAGCCCTTCATATGCACACACAGCACATCGATCTCGTGAGGCACAAGGCTCTCATAACGAAGTACGTACGTCGGTCAACAGATGACACTAGGAAAAGTATGTTAACTGCGCTTTTTAGTTGCTACTTGCGACTCTTAGTTGCGATTTGTCACAGATATCGCAGTTTGACTCGGTAGCGAATAGCGTAGTATGAACTTTGCTCAACAGATGGCAGTGCTAACTGCGCTTTTTAGTTGCTACTTGCGACTCTTAGTTGCGACTTGTCACGGAAATCGCAGTTGGACTCCATAGCGTACCGCAGAGATGGACGTAGTACGAACTTTGGCCAACAGATGCCACTGTTAACCGCGCTTTTTAGTTGCTACTTGCGTTTCTTAGTTGCGACTTGTCACTGAAATCGCAGAAAGCAGTGCTAAATTCGACCAATAGATGGCTCACGTCTTTGAATGTGAAATACTACTTGCGACTGCTAACTGTGACTGAAATCGCAGTTAGATTCTGTAAAGTTGCTACTGTGATATCTGTGACTTCTCAGTCACTGTGATTTCTAACAGATAACGCGATTTCCTGCCCACCACTACTCCACATTCATAGGGAAAGGACAGAAGGAATCTTGGTCCGAAGCTGCTCCTTATGCACTCTAGATGTCGAAGAACCGTCATCGTATCATCTCGCGTGTGAAGGAAGAACGGACGTTTAGGAAACAAGTACTGTAAAATGAGGTGAAACCGATCACGTGATGTCAATCCGATCATTTACCGGTTTTTCCACATTTGGATAACTGAGTGTAGCATTTTAACGAATACATTGCAGCTGACCATTGTCGTGAATTCTTGACTAATCTATCAACAACAATGGCATGTTGGAGTGCACGCAACCAGCAAATCGCACTGTCAGTAGGAGTGTGATCCTTGTGCTACACTTGTGTAGTCGACACAACAGAGCGAAAACTTCTGCTGGCGCCTGTTACTTCCAAAGTGTAACTGGTAAGTTATAATATTATTGCTTTTTTTGTTCATTGCTAATACTGCTTACCGCTATGCAGACCTAATTACAAAATTTCATTTTTGCAGTGTGAATTTGATGATGCAAGTATACCAAAAGGTTCTGGGACCAACACGAAAATCTAACTACAAATCAGAATTTCTTCTAAATGCAGTGAAAGCTGTCGAATCAAGAAAATTAAGCACCTGGAAATCTTCAGAGCAATACGCAATTCCATGTACCACATTAAATGACAAACTCGAGGAAAGGTACAAATACAAAATAGGCAGCCAACCAGTGTTAACCAATAGTGAGGAAAAAAACCTGGTTGAAGGATTATGTGTTGTGAGAAATGGGGGTTTCCTTTGAAGAATAATGACCTTAGGGACATTATACAAGCATATCTCAATCAAGTAGGGAGGATTGACAAAATATTTCGCGACAAGTGACCTGGGAACAAGTGGGTAAAATCTTTTCTGAAATGTAACAAAGAACTAATGGTTAGAGCAAGCGAAAAAATTAAGAGGGCAAACGTAGCAGTTACCTTGAAGGGACCTTGAGTGATGTCCCTCCTTCCAACATTATAAAGTATGACGAGACAAACTTTTGTGACGGTCCTTGACAAGTGAAAGTAACAGTGAAGCGAGGCAAAAGACATTCTGAAAGGATAGTGGAAAGTTCTAAGTCAGATATCGGTGTGGTGATAGCAGCAGCTGCCGACGGCTCAGTCCTCCCACCATATACAGTTTATAGGGCAAAACACCTCTACAATACTTGGACTAAAGGGGGAATAACTGATACAGGTTATAATAGGAATCAAAGTGGTTGGTTTGACCTAACAATGTTTGAATCATGGTTTATTGAAATTGTCTTGCCTTATGCTTGGCAATTAGAGGGACTGAAAGTGATTATAGGTGAAATCTTTCGAGTCATTTGTCACATAATGTCATTAAATTGTGCTAGGAACAGGACATTAAATCCGTGCTTCTGCCACCTAACTCTACTCATTTGTGTCAACCAGTCGATGTGGCCTGTTTTTAGACCTTGAAAACTTGCTTGGAGAAATGTGCTAGATAATTGGAAATGGAAGAATCGAGAAGTGGCGCCCAAATCCGAATTGTCTATGTTGTTGGAAAAAAAAACCTTTGAAAATATAGCTATCAGGTCCAAATCAAATGTAATATCTGGATTTAGAAGAGCAGTAATTTTTCCTTTCTGTCCCAATACAGTAATTTCACAGATTCCATAAGCAACCGATAACAATGCACATGGCACCAGCTCAACAGAAGCTTCTCAGGCGCAGCCTTTGAAAGGCAATTGAAACAAAAGGAAAGCCATGCCAAGCAAAGCGTTTAGCTTTAACTCCACGGAAAGGAATTGTTATCAGCTACTTCAATGAAAATGATAGTGACGGGGCTGCAAGCAGGGAGTCCCTGTCTGGAACATCTAACAGTGTTCTTGAAGAGCACAAGTCAAATGAAAATGAAGAAATGGAAAAGGAGAAGGATAAAAATTGGCATGAATTTAAAGAAAATAATTTCACCAGAGTAAAATTTCCCACAAAAAAAGCTTCAGGTTTTTTATTGGTAAAATTGAAAGCATCTTTAATGACACCTGTGAAATGACATTTCTGAGAAAGAAAGTTCTTGATGGTAATGTTTATTTCCCCTCTCCAGAAATTTAGATGCAACTGAGATAGAAAAGGCCCAGATTACTAAAAAAGTTGTTCCTGAACATATAGGGAGAGGGATAAATGATTACGACACTGAGTAAATACTTTTCATATTGATTATGACATACAATAACTAAAAATTAATATTTGTTTGTCAAATTTATTGAATGCAAGTGTTTTCATAGCAAAAATCTCAAGTTTAATGTGTTAGTAAAAATTTGTTTAGTCTAGAAATTGTAAAATTTTCTTGCGAATACAGCAATATATTTTTTGAAAATCAAAATAGTGATTGAATTAACTCCACTGGAAGTCTGATTCCATTCATGCATACAAAATATGCTTGTCCCGAAAATGCACATACATGCCGTGTTCTAGATTTCCGGTACACCACACTTCTGAACATGGATTACAAAATTGCCACAAGGTGTATTACAATGAAGATGAAACCAGTCATGGACAAACCCATTAGCCCCTACCAAACGTGTTGAATTACATGTCGCAATATTTCCATGTAACATCTGTATACAAAGGTATAGGAGCACATACAGCAGTCCATTGACTAGCGATGGGCATATTATCCACCTTCAACCATATAAGCCACACGTACCTGCTACGAATGATGGGAAAAATGGGATTTGGCCGACAATTTATCAAGATAATACTAAACCTACTCATGGGTAGAAGATCTGTAGTGACAATAAATGGATGGGAAACTCAACTAATCTGTGGGTCAGTTAGGCAAGGTTGTCCCCTGTCCCTGTTCTTATTCATCATAGCCATAGGCCCTCTTCTCAGGACAATAGGTCAGACAGCAGAAGGTGTACAACTACACAATGGTGTTATCAAATGTATAGCATACGCAGACGACGCTCGGAATTTCATTGACCATATTGCTGACATAGACTCGATTCGCTCCTCACCCCACCAGTATGAATGCGCCTCTGGAGCAGTGTTTAACAACTGTAAAACTATGCTACTATCCCTGGGTCTCCTCGGCACCGATGTTTCTCGATCATAGTATCACATTGTGCGAGATCACAAGATGTTGAGCCTAGATGTAGCTGCGTGCCTGCAGCAAATGCAGGCACAAAACTGAAGACGGCTCTTCAATTTCATCAGGGGCTTTTGTGGAACCCATGCAACTCAGCATTTAAACCTCCACAAAAATGTGACCATTATCAACTCCTTGATTCTCTCCAAGGCCTGGTATTTCACCCAGATCTTAACTGTGCCAAAGCTTTCTAACGCTTTGGACGACGATTTAAGTGTGAAGTAGATATACTAACTTCCACTCCTTTTACCAGATGACTTACTTGTTGTCCACAGCCGATCTTCTTCGCTGACTTCTGGAATCTCTTTAAACTACTTCTCCGAAGAGTGATGCTAGGTACAGGAATATCTAAAATTCTCCCTCTACTTGTGAAAGAAGTAGATACTCGAAGGTTACTTTTCATCAACTAACAATATATTAATACTTCATACAGAACAAACTTCTCCCTTCTCACATAAACATCTGTCTTCTTGTAAGTCATTCATATCGCCTCACGTCAGAAACAAATCTAATTACATCCACAAAATCACAGGATTAATGAAATACATCTTGCCTCTAGCAAGGCTAGAATAAGAGGTTTTTTAAGAGTTATTTTTTCACTAACAATAGCCACTGACACTATTATTACAGAGTTACATAAATACTCCATGGTCCTCTCGTACACACTCACTAAACATCCACGGACTGCCCGACAGGTATTTGTCGGTGCCGTTCGACCGCCACGTCTACATTCTTCCTGCGACAGAATTTGAACCTGTACACACAGACATCTGACACGTAGTAGGTAGGATTCCGCTCCCTCACACTAATATCTAAAATATCGTGTGTTCGAGACAGTCGTCTCGCTGACATCACCCTCCTGCCTTCAGCAAGTTGTAGTGCGTGTAACAGACATGACACAGTAGACCACCTCTTCCTATGTCTCAATGTCAAAACAGCCAGGTAATGATGGTATTCATCAACAGGACCACACCTACTGCAGTGACTGTCAGTTGCATCCTGCAACCTGATTTTAAACCATTCCCAAGGCCGAGACACATCACAATGGTGAGGGTTTTAGGCCACGCGGCCTTTGTCTTAATAGACCAAAAATTAGCAATGCTTTCTCATACCTCTCTTATGTATGGATACAATACCATAAAATAAGAGCAGTAAACAGCTATAGACATTTATTCCAAAACTACCTGGCAGCGGCACTAGAACACGGGTATAGCACAATATTACAAAAAATGCCGCCTATTATGCACAAGATCTCTGAACTGAAAATTACCAACTAGGAATTAGGAATTCACCTATAAGTTTCGACCCTTGCGCCTAATTTTACTCGAATCAGACGACTAATTTCCAAACTGTTAGCTCTCATAGGATATACATAACCTTCAGATACCAGATGAAAATCGTGTCAAGGGTACCCACACTGTTGATGACTCTTCTGTCATACTCTCTACTGGACAGTGCTACCTTTAAAGAACTTCCTTTTGTACCAATGCCTTTACTTTGATATAATTTTGTTCCCTACATGACTAACATGGGAGACTTTGACCTAAACGTTTTCTGTTTCACTTCTCTCACTATTGAAATCATCCAAGCTAAGGTTCTTAGTTTGATTCATGTAGACAAAGTTTAATTTATTAAAAAAATTACTAAGTAAAATAACTACATACATAAATGTTAAATAAAATAAAAACACTGGAAACTGCTTAATTTTTAAAATTATGTAACAAGAAAAACCTGAAATGCAAATCCATTATTTGACATTACCATCATGTCTTCCTCGATTCCAGAAAAGAGTCTGGGATTATGCCTGACAATTCTGCTAAAAGATGCAAAATAGATGATTTTAGATGAAAAGATTCTGATTTGGACTGCGAACTGTATAATTTCAATAACAATCATATCTGTTGCAAATTTGTCAATTTAGATGATTCATCTACTTTATATGACTGCTTCCAAGATTTTTTTTTGTCAAGAAACAGTGAACTTCATAGCTGAGCAATGTAATTTATATTACAAGTCCCTTTATAATGATGCCAGTGAAAAATCAAGACTGTCATGTTGGAAAAACACAAACAGTGATGAAATTTACTGTTTCATTGCTGTAAATTTTCTGATAGCTCAAGTGAGAAAAAAATGAAATAAATGATTATTGACCCAAGGAACCATTATTGTCTACCAAGAATGTGATACTTTGTTGGCAACAGCAAGGCCCCTGAATATGACAAAATCCGAAAAATTAGGTGAACCATGGATCATCTAAGAAAAGCATTTCCATGTGCTTTCTACCCTTTCAAAAATCTGTGCACTGACAAAAGTTTAGTTCTCTACATGTCTTCTTCAAACAGTGCACTCCATCCAAATGCTACAGACTTGGTGTGAAACTTTCTGTGTTGTGTCTTGTGAAAATGGATGTATTCTTGACTTCATTATTTACTGGCCCATAAGGACCAACATGTGTTTCATCTTAATATACACACTTCAAAAAAAGTTTTGCATCACCCCGGTTCCCAGAACTCCTGAAGATAGACGTTGACTGTGGATACTGTATCATAGACACAGTCCCTTTGACTGTCACTAAATCCACCCAACGATGTGAACACCCATGCATGAGCAGTGCCTATTACATGGAGGGGGGCTGATAGGGCTCGTGTTGTCTGTAGTTCAACCATGCCTAGACGGTCAATACCGCAGTTCGATCACATCCGCATTGTTACTTCGTGCCAGGAAGGGCTCTCAACAAGGGAAGCGTCCAGGAGTTTTGGAGTGAACCAAAGCGATGTTGTTCGGAAATGGAGGAGTTACAGAGAGACAGGAACTGTCGATAACATGCCTCACTCAGGCCGCCCAAGGACTACTACTGCAGTGGATGACCGCTACCTACGGATTATAGCTCGGAGGAACCCTGACAACAACGCCACCATGTTGAATAATGCTTTTCGTGCAGCCACAGGACGTCGTGTTATGAGTCAAACTGTACACAATAAGCTGCATGATGTGCAACTTCACTCCCAACTTCTATGGCGAGGTCCATCTTTGCAACCACAGCACCAAGCAAATTGGTACAGATGGGCCCAACAACATGCTGAATGGACCGCTCAGGATTGGCATTACGTTCTCTTCACCAGTGAATGTTGCATATGTCTTCACCCAGACAATCGTCGGAGACGTGTTTGCAGGCAACCCAGTCAGGCTGAACACCTTAGACACACTGGCCAGCGAGTGCAGCAAGTTGCAGGTTCCCTGCTATTTTGGGGTGGCATTATGTGGGGCCTACGTACTCCGCTGGTGGTCATAGAAGGCGCCGTGATGGCTGTATAATACACGAATGCCATCCTCCAACTGGTAGTGCAACCATATCGGCAGCATATTGGCGAGGCATTCGTCTTCATGGACGACAATTTGCGCCCCCATTCTACATCTACATCCATACTCCGCAAGCCACCTGACAGTGTGTGGCGGAGGGTACTTTGAGTACCTCTATTGGTTCTCCCTTCTATTCCAGTCTCGTACTATTCGTGGAAAGAAAGATTGTCGGTATGCCTCTGTGTGGGCTCTAATCTCTCTGATTTTATCCTCATGGTCTCTTCGCAAGATATACGTAGGAGGGAGCAATATACTGCTTGACTTCTCGGTGAAGGTATGTTCTCGAAACTTCAACAAAAGCCCGTACCAAGCTACTGAGCGTCTCTCCTGTAGTCTTCCACTGGAGTTTATCTATCATCTCCATAATGCTTTCGCGAAACTAAATGATCCTGTAAGAAGCATGCTGCTCTCCGTTGGATCTTCTCTATCTCTTCTATCAACCCTATCTGGTACGGATCCCACACTGGTGAGCAATATTCAAGCAGTGGGTGAACAAGTGTACTGTAACCTACTTCCTTTGTTTTCAGATTGCATTTCCTTAGGATTCTTCCAATGAATCTCAGTCTGGCATCTGCTTCACCGACGATCAACTTTATATGATCATTCCATTTTAAATCACTCCTAATGCGCACTCCCAGATAATTTATGGAATTAACTGCTTCCAGTTGCTGACCTGATATATTGTAGCTAACTGATAAAGGATCTTTCTTTCTATGTATTCGCAGCACATTACACTTGTCTACATTGGGATTCAATTGCCATTCCCTGCTCCATGTATCAATTCATTGCAGATCCTCCTGCATTTCAGTACAATTTTCCATTGTTACAACCTCTCAATATACCACAGCATCATCTGCAAAAAGCCTCAGGGAAATTCTGATGTTATCTACAGGGTCATTTATGTATATTGTGAATAGCAACAGTCCTACAACACTCCCCTGCGGCACACCTGAAATCAATCTTACTTCGGAACACTACTCTCCATTGAGAATGACATGCTACGTTCTGTTATCTAGGAACTCTTCAATCCAATTACACAATTGGTCTGATAGTCAATATGCTCTTACTTTGTTCATTAAACGACTGTGGGGAACTGTATCGAATGTCTTGCAAAAGTCAAGAAACACGGCATCCACCTGGGAACCCGTGTCTATGGCTCTCTGAGTCTCGTGGACGAAAAGCGCGAGCTGGGTTTCACACGATCAGCTTTTTCGAAACCCCATGCTGGTTCCTACAGAGTAGATTTCTAGTCTCCAGAAAACTCATTATACTCCAACATAATTGGCCACATCTTGTGAATGACTTCCTGCAGGATAACAACATCGCCCGACTAGAGGGGCCAGAATGTTCTCCAGACAAAAACACTATCAAACATGCCTGGGATAAACTGAAAAGGGCTGTTTATGGATGACGAGACCCAGCAACCACTCTGAGGGAGCTATGCTGAATCGCCATTGATGAGTGGGACAATCTGGACCAACAGTGCCTTGATGAACTTGTGGATAGTATGCCATGACAGGCATACACCAATGCGAGAGGACATGCTACTGGGTATTAGCGGTACCAGTGCCTTTGAAGGACTTGCTGTATGGAGGTACAACATGCAATGTGTGGTTTTCGTGAGCAATAAAAAGGGCGTAAATGATATTTATGTTGATCTCTATTCAAATTTTATGTGCAGGTTCCAGAACCTTCAGAACTGAGGTGATGCAAAACTTTTTTTGATGTGTGTATATAAAGCTGAATGTATGTACATATGTGTGAGGACTCCTGCCAGGCCCCTCGACCAAAGTGGACGAAATCTGACACACAAACTCCTTGCACCAAGATGGCCAACATAGGAGGTGTTTATAATGCTCTAGTTCTAATATTTACAGAGATACAGACATGCACGTCTTTTAGATCGCTGCCATATACGCTGCACTGCATGATAGGTGTGTGGTATGGGAACATTATCGACGTGCCTTATGGACTGGCTGTACCAGGCAGCATACACGTCAGGCACAAGAAAAGGTTTTCCAGCCCCTGGTTTCCAGCAACAGGTTGTGCTGTGTTGGAATATTTAGTATCAGTCTGCTTTGAATGGTAGCCTATAGGACAAGTGGAAAAATGTGCTCCCAAGTCCTTTGCAAGCAGGCTGTGCTGCACAAGAGGCATGTTATGGGACTAGTAACAGCTTGCTTTACTGACCCCTTTTGCAGCGGCCACGTGTGGGTGAGCATGCCTGGGGGAAGGTTGAGATAAATACTGAAGGAGATGGATGGAGCAAGGGAGCATGAGGGGATGGGTAGGGAGGGCACAGGAGGGGACTTGCTGAGAGGAAGGGGGGGGATGGACAGAGATAGCTAGAGAGAGAGAGAGAGAGAGAGAGAGAGAGAGAGAGAGAGAGGAGTGGAGGCGATGCATAGAGGAAGGTGAGTTCGAGATGGACAGAGGAAATGGTAGGAAGAGATGGACCAGACACACATGCATTATATGTATGTGACATACATGTATGCAGGCAAAGCCATGGGAAAAAAGCTAGTTAGTACATATATAGAGCTCAGCACTTGAATACATAGCGTATTATTGACACTGGGGGAAATGTCATGGAACAAAAAAAGTTTTTAAAAAAATTTACCAATAGATAGTGCTGTAAGCATCTTAATGCAAATGGGGTCAGCTACAAATGGCAGATGGATTGCAATATAATAGCTATTGTTTGAGTTGTACATTACACCACCTGTACTGTTCAGCGTGCATGACAGTGCGAGGTCAACAGTCAACAATTGTGGCACTGTTTGCTAGGTAAGATTATTCACTACCGGTACAACAAAGTCGTACCACAATGGATGGGAAACATCTATTTTTAATTCTCCTGAGGCCAAAAACCACGCAAAAAGCGAAAGGGTACGGTATTGGTTTTTAAATTTCCTGGACCAAAAACTGCAGTCATTGGTTTTTAATCGTCCTGGGGCCAAAACTGCATAAAAGAAAATTGACCTTGGTTTCTAACTATCATGAGACTGTCACGAGATGTGTTCAATATGTGGTCCACCATTTTCTGCCATAAGTTGAAATCGAAAAACAGCATCTTCCACAAGAGATCAGAGTGTCTCAGGGTCACTTTCAGAATGTGTTGCACAATGCATGCCTTAAATTTAGGTATTTTCTTAACTGGAACACTGAACACAACATCTTTCAGATACTCCACAGGCAGAATTAACACAGATAAAGATCAGATGATCTGGATGGCCAGGCTCTAGGGGACTAATGGCCGATAATTCTAGCCTTTCCAAAATGCCTCTACAACAGCGCCTTCACTGACTGTGCAATGTGCAGAGGAGCACCATCTTGCATAAAAATGATCCTACCCGAACATCCACACTGTTGAAGGGTTGAAATGATGTTGATGTGTAAAAGACTCTAACAGGACTCATCTCCTCGAAAAAATATAGCCTTCATAAAACATACACCTTTGCACAATGAAGTAGTACCGGTTGACAAGTGTGCCAATTTTCTGTTACCCATATTTTGCAGTTCTGCGTATTGACATTTCCTTGTAGATGGAAATGGGGTTCATCTTTCCACAGAATGTTCCACGGTCGTTCATTGTCCACTGCCATGCGAGCAAATAATTCCAGAGCAACCTTTTGTCTTACTTGCAGGTCAGCAGGAAGTAACTCCTGAAAATGGGTGATTTTGTATCGATAGCAATACTGAATGTTTCATGGGATTTTACGCACTGTGCTCACAGGAATTCCAACATTCAGACAATTCCCTATGCACTGCATGTTTGAACACCATGACTCGATCCCTCCTGGATTGCTATGGCTACATCTTTGACAGATTTTGAATCAACTGCTTTCGTCGCTCTGCCACATTGGCCCTCAAAAGAACCTATCTTTTCGAATTTTATAATTATTTTCTTTGGACCTTTAGCAGATACTGGACAAATGAGTTTTTTCATACCCTTGAGTGTCCAAAGCATCTGAAGGGCTACTGGTGCACTGTCACTGTTCTTATAAAAGAGCTTTACCAGCAGCGTGTGATCCTTCATGGAGACAGTCATGTCGTGATCTTGGATACAAACTGCGAAACAGCTGTGTGCCACACATCTTTTAATGTGTATATTCTGACACTTACAGTGCCATCTATTGCACAAATTTTCGTGACTTTTTTGTTCTTCCATGACATTTCTTTCTGCATCAGTAATATGCTGTTCAAACTTCCTAGCAGATTAAAACTGTGTGCCCGAAATTGGGATCTTTGCCTTACATGGGCAAGTGCTCTAACCGAGCTACCCTCACGGCTTTACTTCCGACAGTACCTCGTCTCCCGCCTTGCGAACTTCACAGAAATCCTCCTGCGAAATTTGCAGGACTATCACCCTTAGAAGAAAGGATATAGTGGAGACCTGGCTTAGCCACAGCCTGGAGGATGTTTCCAGTACAAAATTTTCATTCTGCAGAAAATATTGAAGGATTTGAAACTTGACAGATTAAAACTGTGTGCTAGACTGGCATTCTATACCTTTCATGGGCATGACTCATTACCTGCCCTCACAGCTTTACTTCTGCCAGTACCACATCTCCTACCTTACTGAGTGTGAGTTTTGGTCTGGCCCACAGTTTTAAACTGCCAGGAAGTTTCATATCAGTGCACACTTCGCTACAAAGTGAAAATTTCATTCTGGAAACATCCCCAGGCTGTGAGGATGGCTAATGTCTGTGAAGTTTGGGAGGTAGGAGACAAGGCTCTGGCAAAAGTAAAGCTGTGTATGTGGGTCGTACTTGGATAGCTCAACTAGAGTACTTGCCCGAAAAAGGCAATAGATCTGCTGTTCAAGTCTCACTCTGGCACAGACTTTTAATCCGCCATGAAGTTTCAATATAGACATGAGTTATCAATCTACTTTGCAGGGTATTCTACACATCTGGAGCAAGACATGGGTTTCCAACCCCCTGACATGGGCTGTCCAGCACAACAGGCATGTTGTGTTGTAGTAGTATTGTAGTAGTAGTACCAGCCTGCTTTGTGGAACTTTAGCACAAGCTGCACATGTGCACCCCCCCCCTCCCCCACACACGGTCTGCCAAGCACTGCTGGCAAGCTGGGTGCACTCAGCCTTGGTCAGACAAACTGAGGAGCTACTTGATTGAGAAGTAGTGGCCCCAGTCTCATAAACTGATAAGACGACTGGTGAAAGTGGTGTGCTGACCACATGCCCCTCCACATCCGTATCCAGTGATGCCTTCGTGCTGTGCACGTCACAGCGACCAGTCGGCACCATTGGGCCTTCATGGCCTGATGGCCTGTTCGGCAGGAGTGTATATATACAAAAAGCAGCATATATGTTTGTATGGTTGTAGGTCTGGCATCTCCTCCCAAACTCAGGATTCTATTTCAACCACATTTGGCACACATACAGTAAACTTCACAACTATCACCACTATAGGCTTTATAACCTCCTAGTTCTTGTAGGAGCGGAGATACAGACAAAAGCGTGTTTTTTTTATTCCTCGCTGTACAGGCTGCCCTGAATGATATGCTTATTGTGTGGGATTAGTATTCGCCTGCTTTATCTACCTGCATTGCATGGCAGCTTACATATCAGGGGTAAGAGACAGTTATTCAGCCCCCAACATGCACGCTGTCCTGTACAACAGGCGTTTTGTGCGAGTAGTAGCAACCTGCTTTATCAACCTGTTCGCAAAGGCTGCATATGCAGATGGGCAAGGCTTAAGGAATTTTGGTATGAACAGAAGAGGGACAGAGAGAGTACGGGGGCAGAAGGGCAGGGATAGAGAGAGGAGATGGACAGAGAGATAGGGATGTAAGGAGTAGAGGATATGGAGAGAGAGAGGAGGAGGATCAGGAGATGGATAGAAAGAGAGGGGGAGAATGAGCTGGGTAGAGAGGTGGGGGAGAAGTGCATGGACAGAAAGAGAGAAGAGGAGGAATTTTCACAAAGGCATGGAGGTGATGGACAGAGGGGGAGGAGGAGAGGGACAGAGGGGGATGAGAAAATGGTCAGAGAGAGGTAGAGGAAGGCGAATACAGGGGTCAGAGACAAGATGTAGAGGGATAGTGGTTGGGTGCAAAAGGAATAGGTGGAAGCAGGAGATGGAGAGAAAGAGGGAGAGGAAGATAAAGATGAAGGGAGGGGGAGAAGTGTATGGTTGGATAGGGTCAGGGAGGAGATGGACAAAGAGAGGAAGGTGAAGGAGACAGAGAGACTGTGAGAATGGGGAAGAGGATACAGTCAGACAGAAATGGGAGGATGAGGTGGATAGAGAGAAAGGGGGAAGAGGAGGGGTACACAGGGATGGGGAGAAGGAGATGGACAATGGGATGTGGAAGAGGTGTTGTAGGCAATATATGTGTAAAATGAATACGTGAGTACTCAGGGAAAAGGCTAGTAGAACAAATAATCACAGACTTTAACTTGCTGTGCTGCAAAGACATAAGCATCACCTGTCAGTGGAGAACTTTATTGCCTTTAAAAGGCACCATGCCTGGGCACGCTATCTTATGAAATACCAGAAGAAAGAATGTTGGGAAACATATGAAGCTAACATATGAAGCTAACATATGGATCCATATCTCTTCTTTGCAGTTATGGGCAAAGTTACATTGCATCTATGGTCACCAGGTAGAAAGCAGTATTTCCCATATTCTCTTAAACATTTTGCCCCTACTTTTATCGAGGAACACTTTGAGGCAGGCTTATTGCAAGCATCTGCATCTGATATATATCTTTCCAACACCCATCTACACAAAAGACTAGTGGAGAATAAGAGCCTAGACTTTACTACTCAACATCTGGAGCCATATAACATTCCTTTCATTGAATGATAACTCATAATGACAGTCAGCTTCCTATACTACTTTTGTCATCTGTTGATGTGGAATGGTGAAAAACTAAAAACCACATTCGTGGCTCTTGTGACTGTGTTTAGGGATGGTGATGAATGTGACAATAATGGGAAAGAACTAAATGATAAAGTTTTAATCTGTTAGTGCCCATTCTTTCTGCTACTCCTCAAAAACCTTACTAAATTACAAAAAGCAACTGTTTTGAGTCTTTTTTCCTACACTTTGTAAGTTTATGAATCATTGTGACTTTACCTTTATCTGTAGCTAGTGGTGACAGCAGGTTTTTCAAAATTCAAGTTGATTTATTTATTGTGCGATGACAGGAGAAAATACTATACAACAGCTATATAAATTTCTACAAAGATACACATAATCTCAAGTTTATAATGGGTTCATAGCTCTAACTTCAGGTGTGAAATCCAGTAATAAGGTTCTGCAGACAGATCGTGGCCTTCCATTGTCCCTCTGAATTATCTGACTAAATATTCACATGTTACATGACATATTGTTCCCTTCTTTTTGCCACAGTCACATTCAGGGGACTTGCATCCCCATCTGCCACCGCCAGTTCTTATCTGATTGAGTACGCACCAGGTTGTCAAAGTAGATGAAAATCAGAGAGATCAGAGCCCACATAGAGGCTTACTGACAATCCTTCTTTCCACGAACAATACGAGACTGGAATAGAAGGGAGAACAAATAGAGGTTCTCAAGGTACCCTCCGCCACACACCGTCAGGTGGCTTGCGGAGTATAGATGTAGATGTAAAAAACATGCTGGTCACTACCAGGGAGTTAATTAATTAGTTGGTGTTGCATAAAGGAAGTTTGCTCCTGCCATTGATTGTTCTAGGCATCTTGCATGTTGAATTGACTATCCTGCAGGATGATTGCTGTGGTTTTCTAGACCTCTGTTGATGGGGTTCTGGTAATGAAATTCCTGAATGAATCGGTAATTCTGCCCCCCCCCCCCCCCCACACCCACACACAAAAACTGTGAGCTGCTTATGGATAGTGGTGGAATGCTACTAATAACCAGAAGCCAGTGCATGTTTGTGGAATGAATACACTCAGTGATAAGTTCTATTGCTTGATTGAGCCATGTGTCAGTTATTTTATCAAGATCACCGTTTAGTCGGGTGGTACAGCAATATTCTGTAACTGAGTATGAAAGAGCTAAAGCTGATGGTCTGAGGAAGCCACTAGTTCATTGGAATGGATTTTTAACTCAGGTTGATAAAGGTGTACCTTAGGTCAATATTTTCTCAAGTATGACTGCGTGGGCTGTCAAGTTTAGCCATAGAAAAAGATATCTTGAAATTAATAAATTCCGATACATTCTGAAAGATTGATACATTAAATGTTAGAAAGACTTCAATATGATGCTTGTATCAAAGGGAAAAATTGTCGTTAAATACACTGAGCAAATATGAGAAATATATGTGACTTTATTTATGTATGTCCGTAGCTCGTGGTCTTGCGGTAGTGTTCTCGCTTCCCACACACAGGGTCCCGGGTTCGATTCCCGTCAGAGTCAGGGATTTTTCCTGGCTCGAGATGACTGGGTGTTGTTGTGTCATCATCATCATCATCATCATCATCATCATCATAATTGATCCTCATTATGGTCGGAGGAAGGCAATGGCAAACCACCTCCACTAGGACCTTGCCTAGTAAGGCAGTGCAGCTCTCTCGCATCGTCCCCTACGTTCCTCGGAGTATGCGATCTCATCATCATCATCATCATCATCATCACCATCATCATCACCATCATCAATGTATAGACTATTTCTCATTCATATCACACACAAAATCACGTTTTCCTTTCCAGTAGCATACATAAAAAATTTAACGGAACAAAAAAACCAGTCCAAGTTGCAAATATTTTACTTTTTATTCGATGACTAGTTTCAGGCCGAGACCCCATTTTGAAATCAACATAACAAAGTCGAAAGTGGCACTTCCGAAGATTTCAACAAAATGTGTAATATACACTCACAGTGCACACAGATAACTATGTTATGTTATCCGAGTTATCTATATGCACTGTGAATATACATTACACATTTTGCTGACATCTTCATAAATGCCATTTTCAATGTTCTTATGTTGATTTGAAAATGGGTCTCGGCTCGAAAATAGTCATCGAATGAAAAAGTTTGCAACTTGGACTGGTTTTTCCTTCTATTGATTAAGAGAAGTTACTGACCCAAGTTACTTCAGCATGCTGGAAAATCGGAAATAAAAATTTTACCCATTTTTATCAATTTTCAACTACTTTCATGGTAAATTTCATAAAATTTAACTACTTACTGGTGAGTTTTTTTCAGATGTTACGTACAACCTATGCAGTTTAACATAGCAGTATAAAATTAGGTGAAAAAAAAAAACACCCAATTTAATATATACTGTACCACATTTGTACTGAAGCTAGAACAATGATTACGTCAAGTTCTTTCTGCTTCCACTAAAAGCTTTTTAAAGAGCAAATTGTATTTCTGCTTTTAATATTTAATACTGGAATCATAATCGGAAATTTATTTCTGTCACAGAGTATTTAGTATTTGTTTCAAAAGAAAGACAACCCATTTCCCTGTTCACTATATTTAGATATATTTTTAAACACCTTACCAATAGCACACAGGAAGACATCAAATGTCAGAGACGGTTGGGAGGCACAAAACGATATGCCACTTGTGACGAAAAGTGTTGTCAAACTGGTCTTGGGTAAATTTGTTATAACAGTATGTCTTAATGGAATAATAGAAACTCCAGGTTGGAATACCCACTATCAGAATTCCGGTCCAAGCTGCCAGAAATGGCAGTCATGTACATGAGGTATGCTTGCTTGTGTGAATGAATGTGTATGTGCTCCTTTTTCCGACAAAGGTTTTGCCTGAAAGTTAATGTGTAAGTGTCTTTTTGTTGTGTTGTCTGCAACTAAATGTGTCATCTTTATGGTGAGTAACCATCCAGTTCCTCTTATTACATTGTTCGAGATC
The DNA here is from genome assembly GCF_023898315.1 of Schistocerca nitens. NCBI lineage: Eukaryota > Metazoa > Arthropoda > Insecta > Orthoptera > Acrididae > Schistocerca > Schistocerca nitens. The sequence goes on along the minus strand of NC_064615.1, from coordinate 260,255,552 downwards.
TTAATAAAACATTTGAGGATCCTTCAAATTTGACATGAATCTTATATGCAAAGATAAGTTTCATGTATTCATTTGGTTTGGATAATTGTTATTAATTAACCCTTCTGAACTCAATTATTTTATTAAAATTCTTACTTAAGGATAAAGGCTAAAAAAAGGTGTTTATCATTACTTTTATTGTAATTTTGAGTTCCTTTGCAGCAAGATGCAGTTGACCATGTGACTGCATTTCAGTTAAGTATGTCTGTACATTGTATGGCTCAGTGGGTAAATGCCACTCCAAAGGTCTAGGGATCAATCCAAGGAGTTTTGTAGTCAGTTATCACTTGCTTCGCATCTGACAACAATTTGTTAATGTAAAAAATGCCCAGCTGCTCCACTGTTCCAAACCCATGTTCAGCAGGCAAGTCCACTCAAAAGTCAAAGGCGTACCACATGTCTAGAACCATACCTGGTCAGGTATTTCAGTGTTCAAACCAAATTTTGGCCTGAGGACAGCTTTGCTTTACTAATGAAACACATCCAGTTTCAGTTTGCAGCTGTGGTGCTCCTTTATGTTGTTTATTTACTGGCATTTGGTGTAGATACCAACCAGGCAGTGAGTTATTACGCGAGTGTTATATTGGATTACTTGCTTCACTCACTCTGACAGAGAGTCTTACAGCAACCGTTCTCTACACCTTCAGGACAAGGCACAACAATGAATAACAGCTCGGACTGCAACAAGAATTATTTTTTTCAACATCAAGTAAAAATTATCTATATTTGAGACTTATTTCAAAACTGTGTTAAACTTGTTGAGTGCTTGTGTTATATTCATAAAGGGTTTGGAATCCCTGTTGTGGGACACTGTTCAACATGTGATGCAGGATTGCTACTTTCAAGATCTTTAAATTGGATGTAAATCTTGTTACAAAATAACTAAATTCATCCAGACCATCCCCAATAAAAACTCCCTTTTCTTCATTACTTGCTGGCAAAGGTGTCTGTATTTGATGACTAATAAATGAAATATGGAGAAAATGTCTAGGATGCATAACCGATTCCTTAAATATGGATGAAGGATACAGTAAAGAATATCAACTATCTTGGAGTTGAAGGATCTCTGAGATACTGTTTTGTAACTGTACTTAGGAAAGTTACAGTGTGATACTGCTGTTCACAGTATTAATTCAATCAATCATACACAATGTTCCCAATGATAACTATACATTTCCCCGTACTTTTAAGCATCTTCAGCACAATGCCTCTGGTAACATAGACTAATGGGTTACAAAAACAGGAAGGGAGGGCCATTTACTTCCAAGAACACTATACGGTTTCCTGCATAATTAAGATAAAACAACTAATAATAGCTTTGTTTTCTATGTTAATACGTACCTTGAATCACTGTACATTCTTTAAGATTGTCCATAATGAAGACATTTGCAGAAAATAATACATGAAAGTTGCCCCTCTGGTGAGGACTGCATGACGTGGTTTTCCAGGAATTGCCATATAAGACAGCATTTTATAACTTTGCATGTAGGTTTGACAGTCAGTAAAACCTAGCTCCTTGGTTCTTTCACATTATGTGCTTTTAATATTTCAGAGAAGACCTCATACTGACTGAAAAAGTTATGTGAAAGACAGTATTTTGAATTGTAGTGAAAGAAACTGGAGAGTGTGGAGTCAGATACTAAATACCTTTTTTAGTATTTGCAAGAGAATACACAATATTAAATTAATTGATACTCTTTGAACAGACAACTTAAACAAGAAAAGAGCACAAGGCTCTTAACAATTGAGCTTGTGTCAGTCCAGTATAGTAGCCTACCACTATATCATTGATGGTATTCCACAACACACAAACTTCACTAAAACCGTCAGGAAGTTTCATGGAAAAGTTCTAGAGTGACATTTGTTCTGGAAACAATCTACAAACTCCAGCTAAGCTACTGTCAGTCATACCCCTTTTCCTTATAGAGTTTATTGGTAAATCATTGTTCTTAAGGCCTACTGAATATTTTTTTCACACGGATTTCTCTGTGCTAATATACATCTCGACTTCACATGGGATCCAAGGACTGTCATGAATGACTGTGCCATTATAGCAAGATATTCAGAAAAGCTTATAAGTAATTTGGAAGAAAAAGGAGCAGAAGAAGAAAGAATCAGGAGGTGGTGATGGAGGAAGAAGGAAGGAAGGAAGGAAGGAAGGAAGGAAGGAAGGTATATAGCAGATGGAATCTGAGCAAGGGCAATAGAAATTTTTTGAATGGTCTGAAAGAACCAGTTTTGTGTTTAAGTTCCTGGCATGAGAAATTGTTAATTTTAGTAAGCTTTGTTACAGCTTACATTTTGCTGTGGAGTGATTTGTGGAAGTTTCATGTGACACAAATAACACGGGCTTCCTATTGCTACTGAGCTGTAGAACAGCCATGGTACACCTGGCTATATTTCTACTCTTATCAGCACCAAAATCCTGTCCCATTCAAAGATCATGGGGACATAGTGAACTCTCCTGGAAATGTCATATGATTTGGGGAATCCTGCATGAAGACTTTCCTTATGGGTGAAGAAAAACTATTAAAATATGTGATTATATGCGCACAAAGTGTTTTGTCCTCGAATGAGAAAACTGTTGGTTGTGTTATAGCACCTATAGTGGAGGAGTTATATGGAGGAAGAAATCCCCGAGGCTCAAAAACAAGTGGATGTGCTGTGACTTTCCTTTACATTCTTGTGAAATCATTATATACCACAAATGGGTCCTTGGATGGAAGAAGTTAATTACATACATGACAATAGTCGAGAATTAGTGGGTGTCAAATTGCTGATGGCTGGAATCCAGCAAAGTACTTCTGTGATCCATTTACCATGCATTCACATTACCAGTCACACTCACCTTCATTTCATTTTCAAAATAGTCATCATTATCTCTTTGGCTCTAGTTTGTTCCACTATCCATTTTTTTCTTTTTCTATCCCTCCTAGAATTCCAGTCATGCATAACTGTGCGGCTCACTAAGGAACATTCTAGTTTTTAAATGGATTTTGCATTAAAAGTCCACGATATACTGTCTTATTCAAAACTAATAATTCACACTGCTTTTAAACTTTCAGTTTCACACAAGTTGGAGACTTCATAATAAGAACACTACTCAATTTAATAAAAGCACTCTAGCCAGTTAACTCGTGTTTATTTCTTTTCCTATCCATCTAATTATTTCTGCAACTGTCCTGAATGCAAAGACAATAAATTCTCAATTATCTAGGTGCAGAGTTTCCAGCTTGTGAATTGTGTGCACATACTTCAGCAATATCTGAAAAAATTAAAAATGATGCCTGAAGTATTGTGTTACAATTGGAATGAATATTTCCATTCTGTAGACAAATTTATGGTTGTGAAGACGCAAATAGTGAAAACATTCATAGGTGACTAAATAGCAATGCCTTTGTACTGGGATTTGAGATGCTAAGTGATGTGCAATTGGTAAATGAAATGTGTTCAATACGGGAAGAGTGTGAAGATATGGCAATAGAGGAACCTGTTTTCACACACATTGAGGCACTGAAACACATTGATCTGTTACTAGAGTATGCAAGACAAACATCATTTGACTATACCGATAATTTGACTCTCCGAAAAATAAGAACTGTCTTCAAGAAAACAGGATATGAAAACATAAACAGAAAAAAAATTTAAAATTATTTGCTGAAAGAAAGTAATACAAAACACAGTGTGTTTTAATTGTAATTTTGTGAATGAGTAATCAGTTTCTGGTAAATCGTGTGTAATTTTAGTGAATATCTTGTTCATTACGAAAAGGACAGTTTTTCTGTGTGAAGTCAAAATTTTATAACTATGTTCCAATTTTGGAGAATTGCCTTCCTTTCAAAACAGCCAGTCATTTAACTTCTCTTATACAAGGAGGATCCAGTAGGAAGTTTTTTGTGGAGTCTCACGTCTGCATTAACGTGAATAATTGGGAGCTGACTACTTGTCATCACTTCTTTGTTACCTAGTACAATTTTTTTTTTCAGTGTACTGATTATAGAACTTTTTAATCTTTATATTAGATTTTATGTCCCAATTACACTCTTTTTCTATTAAATTCTTCCACTCAGTGGTGAAGTTCATTTTCATTACACAAGCAGCATGTCGTAGTTAAAAAAGGTTCTGATGCTTCTTGTAGTATGTATTTTTTTCTTTTTTTTCAGATAGGGACCTGAAAACTTCCTCTAGCACCTGCTGAGAATAATTTCAGTGAAGTGTAATCTCCCTGCTGGACTAATTTTTCAATTTTCTCATTATCCTGACGAAGTCTAATTAAAACTGTAGCATTTATGTATACATTCTTCAATTTGCTTATATACTGAATGCCTTACTTCACAAGAGACCATATCACAGATTTGCCGAAATTAGATCAAAAACTTTATCACAAGCTACCAATTCCAGGCAACGTGATTTCATATTTAGCGCCTGATACTATTTTTATACACAATTTGCAAGGTGTCCATCGTACTGTATTCACATTAAATGCAGTTTATACCTTTCTCTGAGTAGAATCCAGATGTGGTTTGTTCTCTCTCTCTCTCTCTCTCTCTCTCTCTCTCTCTCTCTCTCTCTCTTCCCCCCCCCCCCCCCCCCCCTGCAAGCACTGGTCAATAATTTTAGTGAATATCTTGTTCACTACAAAAAGGACACTTTTTTGTGTGAAATTGAAATGTTATAACTATGTTCCAATTTTGGAGAACTGCCACACATTTAACTTCTCTTATACAAGGAGGATCCAGTAGGAAGCTAAGGGAGGAAATAAGGTTCAAACAACTACAGGGTGAGTCACTTAACATTACCACTGGGAACACCTCCCAAACCACAACGAACACTGAATAACCAATTCTGCAGACTGAAAGTGAGGAGAGGGGCTGGTGTAATTGTTTAATACAAACCACTGAGAAATGCATGGAGGTATGATTTTCAACACATATTTCTGTTTTTTTTATTTATTTATTTATTTTTAAAATGGAAACCTGTTATTTTTAGCATAAGTGAAAATAGAAACAAATACTTAATCAGTGCTGTTTCTTACATTGTAAATGTTAATGACATCCAGAGTAATTTGTAACGTTAAGTTGACACTTGAGTAACTCCTCAGCAGTTCAATCATATCGGAGAGAACCAAATTAATTAAGGATACAAAAAGAATAGTTATGTAATGTAGGTTCCGAAGAGACATGAACAGCATGTTACGTCCACATGCTCACATTTGTATTAGTCTTTTTCTCTGAAGAATACTATATGGCTCTGATCTGTTAGAAGAAAATGTACATGAGGATGTAGTTAAACTTACAAATTTGTTTTTTGTTTTCAATTACAGAATGTAACAGACTGTGTCCTGACATTTCAGGCCAATAAATGTTTAAAGTGGTGCCCATCATTTGCTGCACACATTTGCAATCTACTGCATAATGAATGTCTTACACAATGCAGTACATCTGGTGTAATGTTGTCACAGGCTGCCTCAATATGTTGTTTCATATTCTCTGGGGTTGTAGGCATATCACGGTACACCTTCTCCTTTAGCATACCCCACAGAAAGAAGTCTAAAGGTGTAGGATCAGGAGAATGGGCTGGCCAATTTATGCATCCACCACGTCCTATGAAACACCTGTCGAATATTCTGTCGAGGGTCAGTCTAGTGTTCATTGCAGGATGAGCAGGAGCACCATCATGTTGATACTACAAACGTCTATGCGTTTCCAGTGGGACATTTTCTAGCAATGTTGGCAGATCATTTTGTCGAAACTATGTATTTTGCAGCTGTTTGGGTGCCTTCAATGAAGTGAGGACCAATGAGATGGTTGCCAATTACTCTGCACCATACATTTACATTCCACGGTCGCTGTCACTCTACCTGTTGAAGACAGCAAGGATTGTTCACGGACCAGTGATACATGTTTCATAAATTCACTGCACTGTGGTTTGTGAAAGCTGCTTCATCGGTAAACAGGTAGAACTGCAATGCATTCTCTGTTAATGCCCATTGACAAATTCACTCGATTAATAAAGTCATCTCCATGTAATTGCTGCTGATGCAGTAACGCATGATACGGGTGAAATTTGTGACAATGATGTATGCGCATTACATTACTTTGATTCATTGCACTGCCTCTAGCGATGTCATGTGAACTCGTGTGGGTTCATGGAAACAGCAGCTAACACACCAACTGCACCTGCTTCTCCCGTGATGGGTTTGTTATGGACCCATTTACGTATTACAACCGTACCTGCTGCGTACAATTGTTTGTAGAGGTTTTCAAATGTGCGGTGCATTGGATGATCTCTGTCTGGCTACCTTTCTGCATACAACCTGCAGCTGCATTTTGTTTACACTTGCCTTAGATAAGTATCATCTCTGCCTTTTCAGAGTTAGAGTAAACCATTCTCACAGTTCTTACAACACTGTTGTACTTGCAACCTTTTCATGTTCCTACTGTGCATACTTCTGTTCTTACTTGTGTACAGTACACTATCACAGACGTCTGGTAACACAGTGTACTACAGTTATTCTGAGTACAAGGACTAATTCAGCAAGTGCTGCATACAGACAGTGAGACAGCCAATCTCATAAACATCATAGTCTTCGTAAATGTACACCTACAGATCTTGTTTGTTAGAACACGTGAGTAAACGGCTGATGTTTCAAGTGTCAACTTTATGTTACAAATTACTCCAGACGTACTCAACATTTTACAATGTAACAAACTGCACTGATTAAGGATTTGTTTCTATTTTCAGTTGTGCTAAAAATAACAACAGGTTTTCATTAAAAAAAAAACAAACCAAAAACCATAAGTATGTGTTGAAAATCATACTTCTGTGCATTTCTCAATGGTCTGTATTAACGAATTCCACCAGCCCCTCTCCTCACTTTCAGTCTGTGGAATTGGTTATTCAATGTTTGTTGTGGTTTGGGCGGTGTTTCCAGTGGTAATGTTAGGTGGCTCATCCTGTATAAAATTAAATACTTGTTGTAGAACTCCCACCAGTTCAGTCCGATAAAGTCTCATGCAAAGGAAGTCAAAATAAATATATCTTAGCTTCTACGCTTGACAGTCAATCAGTTCTGCAGATTGTTACCATGAGATAATGACTGCTTCTATGAATGTTCTTCACACATCGCTTATTGTTTCAAAACCAAGCTACTGTTTTGAAATACGAGGTATCGGGACAGTCCTCTGTTGACTGATCTGCCTCTATTCTTCTGAAGGTTAAATACACTACAAATTCTGACCAGTTCATTTTGCCCAAAAATTTCACCCCTGACACTTGTTCCAAGATAAGAAAATTTTAGTGAAAACAATTTTCTTGTGGAATGTCAGCATCCACTCGAAACAAACTTCTTATAATCTACATCATTACACACATGTTAAGAGAATTGAAAGGACCTCTTCACATTACATAAAGTAATTCTGAGGTCAAATTCCAACAAATTCAAACCAACATCTTTCTTCTGCTATTTTTGCCAATCACAAAATTGCTCTCTTAGCAGTGTATTTAGTGCCACAAAATTTGTTCTGTTACCTCTTCAGAGGTATTACTGTATGTAAATAGTTTTACATGACTGAAGAGCAGAGTGGTTAAAGAAGTGAACACAAGAGTATTTGGAGAAATGTGGGAGTCCCACTGCTAGTGATCAACTATGTACACTTAAACATTGAATTCTGTGGGGAACAGGAGCAGAAGTAGAAATAGAAGAAGGGAGAAGACGAAAAGTTCCAGAAGGTGATTATAAAAGGAAGAAGAAACGAAGAAGACTGACATGACGGCACAAATGTCAAATGAATTTAGCAACCAAACCCAGTTTTGGTGAAAGGTGTAAACACTGTTTTGATATGCTCTTCAAGTTAGTCAGTGATTTAGGTTCTATGTTGTTATTTGTGCAACAATATATTGTAAGAATTAACAAAATGCTTGCCAAATAGAGTAAAATTAATAAAATAATCACCCTCATAGGCATTTTCAATGAGCTGAGATATTGAATGAGTGCCAGTAAATCACATACAGTGATTATATATGGAGCATTCCAAGGCTCAACCTTATAACTGCCATTGTTCCTCATATGTGTCTGATCTTCCATCTATTATACAACATGCAGAATTAGTTATTTTTGTGGATGAGACTAGTACTGTAATCGATCCAAGGACACATACAGCAATAGAAGAAATGGTAAACTATGTTCGAACAGTGCCATTGTTTGGTTATCTGTGAGTGGCCTCACTCAATTTTAAAATTCAGTGCTGTGCATCTAAAGAAAGGTGCTACAACAATCACAAGTTTGACAATGCTGAGGAAATAATAAAAATAATAAATAGCATGGAAACTTCAAAATTTTTGGGTGCACATACTGATGAGTATTTAAACTGGAAAAAGCACTTACAATCACAGAAAACCTTAGGGAGAGACATATCAGTAAGCTGAGAGATTCTGCATATTTCCATTCAATAATATCACATGGGAAATGTTCTGGGACAACTCAATTTCCTTCCTTAAAGTCTTCATTGCTCAAAAACATGAAAACATGCAGTAAGAATAATATGTGGTGCTCATTCAAGATCCTCTTGTAGACATCTGTTTGGGGAATTAATTATTTTGACTACTGTTTCACAGTATATTTATTCCCTCATGAAGTTTCTAGTAAATACTACAACACAGCAGTTCAAAAGGAAGAATGATGTACATAAGTACAATACCAGAAGGGAAAATGGCACCCATTACATCACATTATGGCCTTCTTTAGCATAAGAAAAAGAGAGGGGTGCAAAAGCTGCAACTAAAATTTTTGATCACTTATCTAGTGATAAAATGCCTGACAGCGAGCAATGTAAAATCTGAAAATAAACTGAAAAAGTTTCCTCTTGACAACTTCTATTCTGTTCAGAAATTCTACTGCTGTAATGTGTAAAAGATTGCTGTAGGAGTTACTGCTGTATATTTAATAATAATAAAACTTATAATGTTCCATATAATAATAAAACTTATAATGTTCCATATGTAGCCATATTTACAAATTCATCTGTGAAACGATTGCAAAACGATCATTACAATTCATCACACGGGTCAATCCATTTAAAAATCACTCAATATGAATAAAATTTGTTGCTCAACATTTTTGATTTTCTTGATTTTTTTATCATGAGTTCCCTATAGGCAGGCATTCACAAAACACTGTTTTAAAATTTTTTATAAGTCATAGTTTTTCTCTGGCAGCAATTTTTACAATGGCGGTTGGGCAAAATTTAGTGGAAATCGACGTTTGTGGAAAGTTTAATTGCCAAGTTATTTTAAAAGATATCAGAATAATTCAAAAACCAGTGTGCTCAGCATGAAATGAACTTCAGGTATAATTTTTTTTTTTAATTTTTCTATCATGCAAGAGAGTCACTCAAACTCTTTCTATAAAGACTCTGAAAAAAATTATCAATCTTCACTTTTTAAGGCCTTCAATTTTCATGAAGGAAGAGAGACTCGCTAATAATATGTTATCTCTGTGTTGTGTACTTACATAACTACCTGCAGTAAAACTTGCAGTCCTGAGAATGCACTCCTGTTTTTTTCTAGAGCTTTTCAAAAATGGCCAAAACCCTTCTAACATCAATTCTCGCAGGTCAATATCTAAAAAGGGACTGAATGAAAACAAGTGAAAATTTTACAGAATGTTCTTTATTCTCATGGGAATATCTCACAAAAAAATTATGACTGAGACTCACCTACATTGAGAGTAATAGAGCAGCAAATTTCAGTAAAAACGCTACCCCTCTACATGCTTGTGCAGTGCCAAGTTAGCAAACAAGAGCTTGAAATGATTACAGTTGACATTGGTCAAATGATGTTTAAATCATTGCATACAATAAATGATCAAATATTTCTACTTTTAAATAACAATGGGCAGAGATAACAATTGGTAAGAGTTCTAATTCTTAAAATTAATGGTACATTTGTTGTACTACACTTGCGTAGAGTATACACATAATAATGTTCTCCATGTATACAGATTTAAAACTTCAGTTGTAACTACTTGCCAGCTGCAATTTTCATTAGGGAGTTAAACAAACACGATATTTCATTGCATAGTTTATCAGTTATGTAGTGTGTTCTACCAGACACTGCTGAGTTCCAGTGCAGTCAGCTTTCATACTATTTTATTTGCAGGCACCCAAGCGTCATTTTTGGAAAGTTGAAAGGCAGTTCCTGGACCAGAAGGGTGAATGAAATGCACTAAAACATCATTGTTATCTTCACTTTTCTCTTCAAATTTTCCAAGCCACCACTTCTCATCATACATACAAACAAGAAAATCGTTATTTGTAAAAGATGATATATTTGTAAAAAGTATTGAAGTTTGATGACCGTCAAAGTCGGAGCCTTTGGAAGTAACAAAACATCTTATTTGATTGTCACTTATGGGAACATATCTGTGATAGCTTCTTCTTCCTTTCAGTGGTAAACAACAATCAAATCTCTCAGTCAGCTTTGTTTTGATTTGTTCAATTTCAGTTGAAGAAACAAATATGTATCTAATTCCAGTATTATTCTGTTGACAGTATTTGAACAAATCGTGTGGAGTCAGGATCTGTTCTGTGTAAGGTCTTTGAAGGGAAGCTCCTCTAACTTCTCTTTTTGTTGTTCCGCCTATCCCATCGCAAGAATACTTTCCGTGTGATGAGGCAAAGAAATTCCACTCTGCTGGCAAACCAGAATCATTTTTGTGTAGGCAGATATTAATGAAGTTTTTCTTATTTTTGTACTGGCTGCTTGCACCATCACTAAAATAGATTATCTTTTCAACATTATGTGTGATATTCTTAATTTCTCTAATAAGGTGATGTTGAAATGCATACACAGTCATGGTATTATGTTCTAGGTGGTCACTAATTACACAAATAGATTTGCAACACACATTGTCTTCTTTTTTAAAGTAGATGACAAACGGATGCAGTGTCGCTTGTGCATTAGTCCAGTGAAAACTTTGAATTTCATCCTGTACTGTAAATGTATAGTTTTCTGCAAAATCACCAATCACTAAACAGTGGGTTTCTTTCAGGTTTTCTTTCGTTTCCTTAAAATATTGAGCTTGAGATTTTGAGATAAAGTGATTTAAAAGCACCAGCTTATCGACAAGAGACTGTAAAAATTTCTCACTGGGCATTACCCGTGTAATAAGCTCAACTCTATCAGTTTGTACCCATTGTTTGAAAACTACTTCATCAGGCAAGATGTCAAGTTCATTTTTTAAGATATCAAGTAGGGTATCTGGTCCAGGGCATCCTGCACATATGTCAAGCATACATTTTTCATTATCAATATCACATACCATGAAAGCTATCAGGTCTTTATAATTTGCATTAAGCTTTTCTCCTTCCATCATAAGCTTTGTGTTTTGATGATGCTTGCAAACGCATACAGTATGAGTTCCTGATGAACCCGTAAGAACACACCACTTTGGTCGTAGAACACAAAACATAGAGCGGCCAATTTTGTTATCTGGGTATTTTTGTTTATAGAGGCTGTAGAGCTCATTCAGTGAGAGAAGAATTAACCTTTTCTGCTTCCGCACCTTAACATTGTCAGTCACAGTTGAAACACATTCCTTTTTACCAGGACACATGCGACTATTGTCATCATCCTCGTAAAATTCTTTAACACTATTAATAACAACTTCACGTACTTTGTTGGCACCTTGTCTTTTCGAAAGAAGTGGTAAGATACCTTGATCCATAACTAGCTGCGTAGTTAACTTTACCATGTATTCAGATGCACCAAATTCCTCGATTAATTTTTTCTTTGACCCTGATCTTGGCAAGAGGCTAATTATCTTAATTTTGTTATCTTTACTGGAAACTTTGAATTTTCCTTTCATTTTGGTAATAAGTATATCATACTCACTTTGTACATTTTCTGTACTATTTCCATTCTGAGCATCTAAGTCATTATGAAAAGATTCTTCCAATTTTCGCTTGACAGCACTTGTAATTTTATCAGTTTTTCTTTGCAAAGCTGATAGTCACTGGTCTTTGTTGAGCTTTGTTATTTTACGTAAAGGAGATAATTCCAAAGTTTCACAGATTGATTCTACTTGATGCAAAGCTTCATCCTGAACCAATTCAAAAGGCCCAGGAAGAAATTCAGGATCATTCTCAACACTAATTGCCACTTTTTCAACTGCTTTATTTACAAATATTCTTGATGCGCTAGTTGGGCATAGAGCTTGTCCATTAATTAGGTTAATATCCACATTTTTTTGTTTAGGTGTTTAACTAGCATTTTACGCAAACCATTTTTAACTGGCTTTTTGTGAGTACCAAATGGGTCACAACACTTTTTACCAAAAATGTGGTTGTATTTGTCTAAATATTTATCTTTGTGGTAATAACAAATATTAGAAATTTCTTTCGAAATTCTTAATTTTAACAAACATTGTTCTTCAGCTGGCAAGTCACTCACTCTTATTAATGCTTGATGCACTTTCTTCTTATAGTGTTATTTATGGCACTGTTCACTTATTAGTTCACCCACAAAACAACTCATTTCAATACTTGAAAAATCTACTATTCTTGAAAACAGTTGAAGATGGGAGACTTCATATCTACACTTACAAAACTCTTATTCACTTGTGTATTGTCTTGGGTCCTGCAAAGAAAGTAATATGAAAAGTAACTCCAATGGAATTCATAAAGTGTCTGGTAGAACACACAACATACTGGTAAACTATGCAATGAAATATCGTGTTTGTTTAACTCCCTAATGAAAATTGCAGCTGGCAAGTAGTTACAACTGAAGTTTTAAATCTGTATACATGGAGAAACATTATTATGTGTATACTATACGCAAGTGTAGTACAACAAATGTACCATTAATTTTAAGAATTAGAATTCTTACCAATTGTTATCTCTGCCCATTGTTATTTAAAAGTAGAAATATTTAATCATTTATTGTATGTAATGATTTAATCATCATTTGACCAATGTCAACTGTAATCATTTCAAGCCCTTGTTTGCTAACTTGGCACTGCACAAGCATCTAGAGGGGTAGCGTTTTTACTGAAATTTGCTGCTCTATTACTCTCAATGTAGTTGAGTCTCAGTCATGATTTTTTTGTGAGATATTCCCATTAGAATAAAGAACATTCTGTAAAATTTTCACTTGTTTTCATTCAGTCCCTTTTTAGATATTGACCTGCGAATATTGACGTTAGAAGGGTTTTGGCCATTTTTGAAAAGCTCTAGAAAAAACAGGAGTGCATTCTCAGGACTGCAACTTTTACTGCAGGTAGTTATGTAAGTACACAACACAGATATAACATATTATTGGTGAGTCTTTCTTCTTTCATGAAAATTGAAGGCCTTAAAAAGTGAAGATTGATAAATTTTTTCAGAGTCTTTACAGAAAGAGTTTGAGAGACTCTCTTGCATGATAGAAAAATTTAAAAAAATTATGCCTGAAGCTCATTTCATGCTGAGCACACTGGTTTTTGAATTATTCTGATATCTTTTAAAATAACTTGGCAATTAAACTTTCCACAAACGTCGATTTCCACTAAAATTTGCCCAACCGCCATTGTAAAAACGGCTACCAGAAAAAATTATGACTTACAAAAATTTTTAAAACAGTGTTTTGTGAATGTCTGTTTATAGGGAAGTCATGATAAAAAAATCAAGAAAATCAAAAATGTTGAAATGGATTGACCCACACAAATGATTCATGGAACATGATAGTAACTATCTAAGTCACTAAGCAATAAAGTTTAATACTTGATTGCAGGAATAAAACAACATATGAAATAAAAAAATTAAAGTAGTAAAAGACAACTCAAGTCTTCAAATCAGATGACAGGTGTGCATTATTTCCTAATTCAACACATGTTTTACAGCTAATGGATGTATGTATTTCAACCATTAAAATATTTATCCAACTCTGGACGTAAAACATAAGAAAACTTTGGATTGATACTAAAGGAAGCATGAAAAGCATTTCTGAGCAAACAATACAGAATGGTTTTAGAGCTTCTCAATTGTGTCAATTCAATGTTAAAAATAACTTAGAAAGTTGCTACAACAAATATGGAAAATATCAAGAACTCACCTCCAATGATTTCTAGAAGTACCTGTACTAACAAACTAGTAAATCTTAAAGGTGTTTTACAATTTCTGGAACCCAAAATTTTAGCTGAGACTAACTACTGAAAACAATTACACAAAGGAAAACTGATGTGGGGACAAAGAAGACACCTAACTTTCCCTAATGTGGAGAAAATGAGTAAAACTGTTCAATGAAGCCACAACCCATCAAAGAAAATGCACATCTGGTACAGGCTGTTTACAATAAAATCAACCAAGAACTGCCATTTCAATCACATTCAAGTAGCCCTCAATCTCAAGACAATAATTTAAGTTCAATAACTTCTTCCTCCTAAAATAATGTCTGATAGCTCACAAAATAAGGTTTTACTTTCAGGAATAGTCTCTCTCTGCTAATTTGGAGTATAGTCCATTGACACCGAAAAATGCTCTTCAGGGGGATATAGCATTGCCTTTCAATAACAATTTCTGAGGCATGGCAGGCACACCATAAAATACAAGATTATGAGAAAAAAAGGTAAATTACAGAGGGGAAAAAAGTGTGAATCACAAATTGTGGAAAACATAGTGTTAGGGACTTTCATGTTGGCAAAGTTTTACGGTGGCAATCACTATGTCTCAAGGGAGACTTGTCAGATGGAATGAGGGGGAAAGACTGATAATCAGTCTTTCCTTCTCATTCTGTCAGGTTAGTCTCCCCTGACCTGGGGTTCTGGGTGACTTTTCTGAACTTTAGCCCTTTCCTTAAACATCTCGTCCTTTTCTTTCAACCCCTCTTCCTTCCTCTCCAACTCTTCTGTCAGGAGGAGGAGCCACTGGCTCCAAAATATTGTAAAACTTAAATCCTTGTGTGTGTGTGTGTGTGTGTGTCCCTGCTGCTGCTTTGTGAGTGGATTTTTTTATCTATCCATTTATATTGTATTACAATAAAATTGTATTATTTCTCTCACATTTTGTGCTATACAATTCCCCACATCCTAAATAACACAGAAGGGTTCAGAATTCTTTAAATACATGTTCAGCTAACTGTCAATATGTTCAGTTAACTGTCAGTGAGTGGTACATACAGAAATAATATGCAAATGACTGGTGCTACTGTCTTTACCTTCAGTTTTTTTAATAGACCCTGGTACAAACAAATTTATGTGAAAAGTTTCCCAGAATACTCAGTACAACACACGTAATGAAGTTCTAGATTATAAAGAACATTTTTAAGCAATGGGTTGAGAATCAAAAAAGTTACATATGAACTACTCACCATTCTGTTAAAGACTGGTGTGTTAGTTTATTTTATTCTTTCAATTTAAAAGTGCACTTAGAAGCAAAATTCATTAATTTCTCCTTGAAACATGCTTATCAAACTCAACTGCTTGCTTTTCCAGGAATATTTCCATATATCAATTTACCATTTGGGATCTACAATAAAACTGCTGAAGATTAGTAACATTTTATGTTACAACACATCTTAAGTGATTTTCACACAACAGTATATTTACAGTATCACAGAATATATTACACACAGAAAGTATAAATCTAGCAAACATTTGCACAGAGGTCTGAATTTCAAGTTTATGAATTTGACAGTTAAATTGCGTGTTATTTTACTTGATGTACTCAAATCGAGTTATGAAGATCAGATCTAAATCTTGCTTGAAGTTTATACAATGTTTGCAGAAGTGTTTGGTTTTATCACTTTAGTCGTGGTCCGAAACTTAATTTTCTTTGTGGGTGTTGGACGCTACGTTGAAAGGCAAATACCTCATTAGAATCATTGGGAATATTAAATTAACGAAATTATGCTTTCTAAAATGCGATGGATTGTTTCTTGTAAATTTCAGGAAGGAAATATTAGTTTTACTTCTTGCTGCTTTGCACAAATAGTAGGCGGCAAATGCCAAACTAAATAGAGCCAACGACACGCACACATTCAACAGCAATTTTTCTATTAGGTTATCTGTATATTCTTCGCCCGATAACCATTTCGCAAATGATACTGGAAAGAAGTGCTCCATTAACACTGTAGTAGAGGAGTCAAGCAAATTCATTTTGTTGCACAACAACAGAGTGACATAAGAAGATGTTAGACCAGTGTAAATTAACAGAATAATGAAGTATGTGATATTTTTCATGCTAATACACGTTCCCAAGAAAATACAATGATGATCCCGCTCAATAATGCATTTCTTACACACTGAGCAATGGGAACATTTTATGAAAGAATTCTGACAGCAGCGAGGGCAATACCAAATTCTTTGCATTGCAATGTCTGTGTTCGAAACAAAATCGTAATCATAAAATTTGTTTTCCTCAACATTCTTTTCGCTGTTACTATTCCATGGAGGTGATGAGTTACTGAAGTCGTGATCATCGGAAGCGGCACTCAGTAGTTCCCAGCTGAAGTAACTTTTATCTTGACTTCTTGAAGCTGTGCAGTTGCGGTTTCCAAGTAGCAGTGCCACCCAGTTTAAATAGACTTGCAATAGCAACAATACGAAAACCAAAAAACTTTGTCCAGTTTCATCAAGAACTCTAAGCGTCACATACAGAACCCATAATGAAAACAGGACAGTAAATACTGGAAATATCTTCAATATCTGTACACGACTGTCATGCATCCTCGAACTTACTTTCACTACTTCACTGTAGTATTCGCTCATTCACTAAACACCACTCACTACTCTGCCTCACGTCAAGTCGCATGTCTGGCAACGAGCAAAGACTATGTTTGATTTCTCCACTTCAAAAACATCGGTTCAAGTATAGTACATAAACAGTGAAGTTGATTTGGAAATTTAAGTATCAGTGGAAACTGTAGTTATAATTTTACAGTGAAGTCAAACGATTTTATTTCCATACATTACTACTTGCCTGTCATAACCTGATTGCCCTCGCTATTGACAGTATTCTGTTACATTATGACTGATTTATCTACCCTTTTGCGTTCGCTTTCTAGCAAAAAGGGATTGCCAGAACTCATTACTCTCTCAGGTAACTACAAATTATATTAATGTTGCTACAGAGAACGAAAATCTTTACCACCTTTTCATTTCACTTCGCTATTTTCCGTTTGGTGGAGGAAAAGGCGGAAAGTTGTGTGGGTGTCGGCGAGCTGTTTAAAAGTAAAACAACAAAACCTACTTTAGTATCGTTAAATAGTTAAGAAATTTAGCTGTTTTCTGTTTCGAAGCAGACGCCAAAAATGAGTGGAATGTATGGATCTAATATTGGTCCGAATACAGATACTTTGTGTGTCAACAATTTACGGGAAAGCCATAACGCGAATTAGGTGGAATTAGCGTTAACACAAAACAGAAGCTGACGTGGAAATAATGTTGCTGAGTCGAAACACAAATTATCAGCAAATAAGGACGTTTTTCTTTGGCGACGAGTGTTCGTTACCGAAAAATCTGCAAGGCTTAATAAAGATTATTTGCGGAATACGACGAGTAAACAAATGATATTAAGGCAGCACGTAAGAAACTGTACTAAAGGGTAATATTCAACCGCATGGCTGCCCGGTTTATCCTTTCGAGTACCCTACGTAAAACAACAACCGCCTCCGCGGCTTAGCATTTCCTTATCAGATGATACATCTGAATTGTGTATCAGATAGTTCCACCAGCCTTCTAATCCTCCATTGGTTTTCATTTCCTCCGCAGACATCGTTATATTATAGCACAAGATTTGCAACGTTTGCGCTACTGTCAAATGATTGGAGTCTACTTCTAAGTTATTTTTATCATAGGAATGCCCACGGTATTAGTGAAGTTCAGTGCACAGTTATTCTCTAATCGTCATAGATCCAACTGCTTCTGAGTTTATTACACATTTCTACACCAAAATTAATCAGAAGTGATAATACTTTTTCTTATTTCATTCCTCGGCAATATTTTTTACTTTTATATGTAGGCCCCCACTATTATTTACATTATGAGATCGTTCTACTGTCATTCCACTCTTCAACTGAAGTAAATTATGTCAACTTCCTCCCTGTGTCCACACATACTGATTTCTGTTTTGTTTGTCATTTTACATTCAGGCCAAATGGCTCTGAGCACTATGGGACTTAACATCTATGGTCATCAGTCACATTCAGGCCACGTAATGGTATTACATAGTAGGGTTTAATGATGTATCTTACTACTTGCCCAGTGTATACATTAAAAATCTGTTTTCCCTACGTGAGATGGACTCGATGGAGTGTTCACATTTGTACAGCGTAATTTAATCACTTAATTAGAAACACTTATTGTGGTATAAAGTTCAAGAATGTTAACAGCTTTAATTTCTGACAGTCAGTATTAGACCCAAGGTTCATTGTACAATGATACAGAATTTTGCAGCCTAATACAAGGGCAAACAGAAGTAAATACTTTTTGATTAATGGAGACAATTCACCAAAAAGCTGAAGTGTTGAGCTGTCGATAGGCACACACAAAAGAAGGAAAACTTTGTAGCTTTTCGAGTTATCCTTTGCCTTTTATGGGCTAGAGTAAAACACACACACACACACACTCTCTCTCTCTCTCTCTCTCTCTCTCTCTCTCTCTCTCTCTCTCTCTCTCTAAGCCCCTACATGTGGCAGCTGAGCTGACCCAACAGTGCAAATGCTGTACTTTGGCATGAGGACTGGTTGTCGTGGGGGGGGTAGTGTCGGATGAGGTGAGTAGAGGGCCAGTGGCGGGAGGCAGGGAGAGGGACTGGGGGTGCCGGCTGGGAATGGAGATTGGAGATGTGGCAGGTACTTGGGCTAGGCATGTAATGCACAAATCTAGAGGTGGTGAGGAAGAGGCGCACGCTGAAGGTGAAGCGCGGACATGAATTGGGAAGGGGTGACAGAATGGAGGAAGGGGAAACTGTTGGGTGGATGGTGTGGTGACAGTGGGTCACCTGAGATTAAGGTCATAACAATTACAGGAGCAGAGGATGTGATGTAAGGATAACTCCCATCTGTGTAGTTCAGAGAAGCTGATGGTGGAAGGAAGGATCCAGATGGCCCCGAACATGAAGCAGTTATTGAAATTAAGCATGTTGTGCTCAGCTGCATTTTGTGCCACCGGGTGGTCAGCTTTGTTCATGGCAACAGTTTGACAGTGGCTATTTATCTATGTGAACAGCTGGTTGGTAGTCACACCGACATAAAAAAGTGTGCAGTGTTTGCAGCAGAGTTGGTATATGACAGGGTTGCTTTCACCAGTCCCTCCAACCGAAGCCAACCTAATCCCAACATTGAACCTTGCCTCTCCCAGTTCTTACAACCATCCAGTCATGACCCTCCCACCTGACCACCCTCCGGTCACCTTTCAGGAACTCCTTGCCTCTAACTTGAATATAATCAATTTTTGACATTATAATGTAATTGGATAGATAAAAAAGTTTACTGACTACGTGGTGGGAGGAGAACATGCACTAAAAGAAGGTTATACTTATGCAAGCTTTCGGAGCCAGTGACTCCTCCTGCCAGCAGAAGGGTTGAAGGGGAAGGAAGAGGGGTGAAGGAAAAAGACTGTAGAGGTTTATGAAAAGGGGTCAATTTCAGAAAAGTCACCCAGAACAGTGGGTCAGAAGAAGAATCCACTGGCTCTGAAAGCTTTCTTAAGTATAGCCTTCTTTTAGTGTGTGTTTCCTGCCGCTGCTTGGTGAGTATAGATTTTTTTATCTATACAATCATATTATGTTATCTCCAACTTGGCCTCACAATCCTGCCCCAGGTCTCTTCCTAACAATACTAACCTTTCAGCAGAAGAAAGCACACCCATATACAGTCTGAAAACAGTTCCTGACCTAATCATGCTCCCTGTAGACAAAGGCTCCACCGCGGTCATGAGAGTCACCGCGACTACCTGACAGTAGACCTCCTTGACTGGTAGACTTCTTCATCTACAAACTCTGCCAGAGTAATCCCATCCCAGAAGGCCAAAATAACCTCCAATACTGGCTCTCCTCACCCCCAACAACATCTCGCACACCCACCCTCCAGATGCGTCCTAAAATCCACAAATGCAACAATCTTTGATGCCTGTTGTAACTGGCTATTGTGCTCCCACAGAAAGAATCTCTGCTCTTGTTGACCAACACCTCCACCCAGTTGCCTGAAACCTAGAGTCTCACATCAAAGATACTAATTACTTCCTTTGCCGACTTTCCACAATCCCCACCAATTTACCTCCTAGATCCCTACTCGTCACCATTTATGCCATCTCTGTACACATCAATATCTCTCATGCACATGGCCTTGCCGCTATCAGATAAAACCTCTTCCAGTGTCCTTTAGACTCCAAAACCACTACATCATTCCTTATAAACCTTACCAACTATATCCTGGCCAATAACTATTTTTACTTTGATGGGGAGGTATACAAACAAATCTGTGGCACACGCCTGGACACCCACGAAGCATCATCCTATGCCAGTCTGTTTGTAGACCATATAGATTAAACATTCCTAGCTGCCCAACATTCCCAACCCATAGTCTGTTTCAGGTTCATTGATGATATCTTCATGATCTGGACTCAGGGCCAAGGCACTTTATCTACATTCCTTCACCACCTCAACACCTTCTCTCCCATCTGCTTCACCTTGGCCCTCCTGTCTGATGGCTCTATCCACATCTTGTGACGTTCGTCTGCTTTATTTCTTCATTGATAGTACTTGGTGTCGACGTACTGCGTTGTTATACTGGCTGAAAAATGGGGGGTGGAAGTTCAACACTGATTATTGTAAATGATGTAGCCGACAGTTGCACAGTTGCGTTTCACAGTTCTTTACTTTCACTTTTCACAAGCCGCCCCTCCCCCCCCTCCTACCTCCAACATGACACAGTTAATATGGCCATTTAACCATTGGCAAATTTTGATAAGCCTCATTAATAGTTCGCAGGTATATGTCAGTATACTGCTGCAATAGTTTTCCGTTGAAAATCTGTGAGCAGTAAAAACCAAATCACACAGTTCTTGCAGAATAATACAGTACATATTGAACAGACACTGTCATTGTTTTAACACATGGCCTATTTGTGTTACCCTTATTCCACTGTTAAGTTGGTGCGTTGTTGTTGACCTAACCAATACAGGTTCCTCGTCTGAAAATTGGCCGTGGACTGACTGTTTCGGGACCAAAAATCGGGCTCTTATATATCATCACAATAATAGGCACTGAAACTACACATTGTTCAATGTGTAATTCACAGAAATTGCAATTAAAACCTAACTCATTAAATTAACTGAATACATTGAAAACTTACTTCTTTTAATGGTTTCTTCTGCTACAAGTGTTTAGTTTAGCAGAATTATTTGTTTAAGTGATGAAATTAACAGATATAGCTATACAAACAATACTTTTGACACAATTGGTCATTACTTTGGAATTAATTAAGGGTTGCCTTTGCTAACATGTTTTTGAATAGAGCCAAATAAATACTTAAAGAGTGTATTAGTTATTCCTCCAAATGTTTATAATTATTATAGAATTTATATTTTTTTATAAATCAACAATAGAATTTAAGTTATGAAACAATTACTGAATTCATCCTATAATGAAAGATATTAACTAGGGATAGTCAAAATGAATTAGAAAATTAATTACATACACAAAAATAAGCACAAAATTAGATCTGGTGCTATATTCTTTAAAACTGAAGGCTAGCATAATCTGCATTTTATGAAAATGCAGATTATATTCACGTATGTTAATAGTAATTAGTCACACATGAAAAAATGAATTTTAAGGAGGCATGTGGCAAAACAAGAGGAGAAGTAAAAAGATTCCACCTTGCTTCATCACAACCTTTGTCCATGTTAAACCCACTAGCCAACAACAGTACCTGCATTTCGGCAGCTGCCATCCTTTACACACCAAGAAATCCCTCCTATGCAGCCTATCCACCTGTGATGAGAACTCCATTGCCCACTATGCTGAATGCCTTGCGAAGGCCTTCACAGGCACTATCCTCCAAACCTAGTCCACAAACTGATTCTCTGTGCTGTTTTCTTACACATCCTGAATCCTCACACTACCCCCAAGAATCAGCTACAGAGGAACACCTTCCTCATCACGTTGTGTCGCCCTGGACTAGAAAAACTGAACGATGTCCTTCAGCAGGACTTTGATTATCCCTCTCTTTCCACCCTGAAATGAAGGACATCTCATCTAAAACCTTCCCACACCTCCCAAAGTGCTGTTCTCTTGTCCACCCAACCTACATGACATCCTAGTCCATCCCTATGTCATGTCCACTTTCAATCCCTTGCACATTAATCACATCCCTGTGGCAAATGAAGGTACAAGACCTTCCCAGTCCACCCACGTAGTACATCCTACTCCAGCCCTGTCACAGACTTATCCTACTCCATCAGATACAAGGCTACCTGTGAAAGCAGCTATGTCATGTTGAATGACCACAGCCAAACTGTTGCCAAGAACAAACTTGAATACCTGGTGGCACATCGTGCAGTTGAGCACAATATGCTTGATTTCAATGGCTGCTTCACTGCCTTGTCCATCTGGATCCTTCACTCCACCACCAGCTTCTCTAAACTACACAGGTGGGAGTTATCCTTACAGCACATCCTTTACACCTCCTAAATTGTCCTGACCTCAATCTCAGGTAACCCACTGTTCCTGCACCCTCCATCCAACAGTTTCCCCTTCCTCCATCCTGTCACCCCCTCCCAATTTATGTCCCCATGTCGCCTTCGATGTGTGCCACTCGCCACCAGCCCTCATAATTGCACATTACGTGTCTAGCCCGTGTACCTACAACCCCTCCTTCTCACATTCATAGCTGGCTAACAGACTGCTCCTTCCAAGCTGCTAGCCACCTAACCCCAGTCCCTTTCCCTGCCTCCCACTTCCATCTCCCTCTTCTCACTTCATCCAACACTACCCCCACCGCAACCATTCCACCTGTTAAAGTACACCATTGGCGCTGTTAGTCCAGCTGGCACCATGTAGGGGCATAGGTGTTATGAGTGGTGTGTGTGTGTGTGTGTGTGTGTGTGTGTGTGTGTGTGTGTAAGTAAAGTATACAGGTATAGGATAGTGCATGGCAGATGTTTCCCTGTACCACTACTAATCATTTCCTTTCCTGTTCCACTTGCAAATAGACTGAGAGGAAATGACTATCCATGTGCCTCCGTATGAGCCCTAATTTCTCATATCTTATTTTTGTGGTCCTAATGCAAAATGTATGTTGATGGCAGCAGAACTGTTCTGCAGCCAGCTTCAAGTGCCAGTTCTCTTGAGTTTTCTCAATAACGTTTCTCAAAGAGAACATTGCCTTCCCTCCAGGGATTACCATTTGAGTTCCTGAAGCATCTCTGTAATACAGCTTGTTGTCCGGACCTACCGATAACAAATCTAACAGTATGTCTCTGAATTGTTTTGATGTCTTCCTTTAATCTGACCTGGTGTGGATCCCAAACACTTGAGCTGTAGCTCACACCAGCATCCTACATGTGGTCTTGTTTACAGGTGAACCACACTTTCCCAAAATGCTCCCAGTAAACCGAAGTTGACCATTTGTCTTCCCTGCTACTGTCCTCACATGCTTGTTCCATTTCATATCACTTTGAAATGTTATGTCCAGATTTTTAAACAATGTGACTATGTCAAGCAGGACACTACTAACGCGGTATCTGAATGTTATAGGTTTGTTTTTCCTACTCATCCATATTAAATTATGTATTTTTACATTTAAAGCTAGCTGTCATTCATCACAGCAACTAGGAACTAGGTCTGAGTCATCTAGTATCTTCCTAAACAGTCACTCAACTTTGACACCTTCCCATACAACACATCGTCATCAGCAAACGACTGCAGATTGCTGCTCAACCTGTCCGCCAGATCATATATGTATGTAAAAAATAATAGTGGTCCTATCACACTTCGCTGGGACACTCATATCAATACCCATGTCTCTGATTAACAATCTCCATTTAGGACAACATACTGGGTTCTATTACTTCGGGGCACTTACGCATCTGGAACTGTATTCCATATTCTCGTATCTTTGTTAACAGTCTCTAGTGTGGCCCTGTGTCAAATGCTTTTGGTAAATCTAGAAATATGCAATCTTCTCGTTGCCTTTTATCGGTAGTTCAAAGTATATCATTTGAGAAAAGGGTAAGCTGAGTTTTGCATGAGTGATGTTTTCTAAAACGGTGATGATTCATGGACATAAACATTTTAGTCTCAAGGAAATTTGTCTGTAATTTTGTGGGTCCTGTCTTTAACCCTTCATATATACAGGAGTCAACTGCAATTGTTTTCCAGTTATGTGGAACTTTGAGCTGGGCAAGAGATTTATGATAAATACAACCGAAGTAAGGAGCCAGTGCCATAGAGTATTCTTTGTAAATCCAAATTTGGATTGCATCAGGACCTGGTGACTTACTTGTATTCAACTCTTTTAGTTGCTTCTCTATGTCAGGGATGCTTATTGCTGTGTGTGATGGTCAAACGACAGTATGCGTGTATGATTCTCCTGCATGAATGAGTTCTTAAATGCAAAATTTAAAACTTCAGCTTACTTTTTGCTCTCTTCTACTGCCACACCAGATTGGTCTAAGAGTGAATGGGTGGAAGCTGTAGGTCTGTTTAGGAATTTGACATAGGACCAGAATTTTCTTGAGTTCTCTGCCAAATCTTTTGGAAAGTATGATGGTAGTAGTTGTTGTATGCTTTGTGCATAGATCTTTTCACAGGTGCATGAATTTCTACTATTCTTTGCCTGTCATCATTTGTACATTCTCTTTCCAATGGAGAGTGCAACAGCCTAGCTTCCTCAGCATTTTCCAAATGTCATTGTTAAACCACAGTGGGTTTTTCTGTTCTTAAACCACTTACTAGGGACATACTTCTCCAGCGCACGGTTTACAATCTGTCTGTACTTTGCTCATATTTCCTTTACACCCATCGTACTAGAACTAAATGATGTTAATTCATTGTGTAAGTGAGATGCTAACAACTGCTAATCTACCCTTTCTAGCAGAAACACTCTCCTAGCTTTCTAAACTGATTTGTTAACTTCAGTAGCCATAGCCCCCTTGATGACATCATGATCACCAATCCCTGTCTCTCAACTGATGCCATCTATAAGGTCTGGCCTGTTTGTAGCTGAAAGGTGTAAGATATTTTGTTGCTTGTGGGCTGCCAAACTAGCTGCTCAAGACAGTTATACACACATGTTAAATGAAGGGATGACTAGTGGTTCACTGTGGCCTTGTTGAAGGAACCATCCCTGCACTGAAATGATTTAGGAAAACTATGGAAAACCTAAACAAAGATGACTGGACGGGGCAAGCTCCATCCTCCTGAATAAGAGTCCAGCATCTTCACAACTGCGCTGCCTCATTTGATTGGTCACTACTGTTCAGTTGATAGTTGTTTTGCAGACCATCATTAAGGTAGCCGTCCCATATTTGAGAAGTTTACAAATGGACTGTTTGATCATAATGCCTGAAAGCTTATTTCAATATCTTCAGTGTCCCTTATAGTGCATCTGAGCCCCAGGAGAGAATAATTATAAAACAAACAATACACATAGGCTAGGTGATTGGCTGGAGGGATAATTATATTAGAGATAATGCTAATGCAGAGTACAATTTATTTTCAAACAACATACCAATCATTTTTGAATAAGTATTCCCCAAAGAAGTTGTCTGAGTCTAAGCCAGGCAGTCTTAAAAGGTCACCATTAAAAAAAAGTTATAAAATATCTTGTCAGCTGAAGAAACGTAACTATACTTAAGCATCATAGAATTTTACACACATCAAAAAATGTTTTGCATTACCCCGGTTCCCAGAACTCATGAAGATAGATGTTGACTGTGGATATTGATAGATGTTGTCAGTAGATATTGTATCACAGACACAGTCCCTTTGACTGTTCAGAGATGCAACTAAACCCATCCAAAGAGGCAAACAACCATGCAAGAGCAGCGCGTATTAGACAGAGGGGGTGTGACAGCTGATCATTTCCAGTCATTCCTCCAGGAAGGAGGTACATGGCTCGTGTTGTCTGTAGTTCAACCATGCCTAGATGGTGAATACCGCAGTTCGATTGCATCTGCATTGTTACTTTGTGTCATGAAGGGCTCTCAACAAGGGAAGTGTCCAGGTGTCTCGGTGTGAACCAAAGCAATGATGTTCAGACGTGGAGGAGAAACAGAGAGACAGGAACTGTCGATGACATGCCTCGTTCAGGCTGCCCAAGGGCTACTACTGCAGTGGATGATCACTACCTACGGATTATGGCTCAGAGGAACCCTGACAGCAATGCCACCATGTTGAATAATGCTTTTCGTGCAGCTACAGGACGTCGTGTTATGACTCAGACTGTGCGCAATAGACTCCATGATGCACAACATCACTCCTGACGTCCATGGCGAGGTCCATCTTTGCAAACATGACACCATGAAGTGTGTTACAGATGGGCCCAACAACATGCCAAATGGACAGCTCAGGATTGGCATCAAGTTCTCTTCAACGATGAGTGTTGCATATGCCTTCAACCAGACAATCATCAGAGATGTGTTTGGAGGCAACCTGGTCAGGCTGAACGCCTTAGACACACTGTCCAGTGAGTGCAGCGAGGTGGAGGATCTCTGCTGTTCTAGGGTGGCATTATGTAGGGCTGACGTATGCCACTGGTGGTCATGGCTGTACGATACGTGAATGCCATCGTCCGACTGATAGTACAAGCATATTGGCAGCGTATTGGTGAGGCATTTGTGTTCACAGATGACAGTTTGCACCCCCACATGCACATCTTGTGAATGACTTCCTACAGGACAACGACATCAGATGGTTCAAATGGCTCTGAGCACTATGGGACTTAACTTCTCAGGTCATCAGTCCCCTAGAACTTAGAACTACTTAATCCTAACTAACCTAAGGACATCACACACATCCATGCCCGAGGCAGGATTCAAACCTGCGACCGTAGCGGTCTCGCTGTTCCGGACTGTAGCGCCTAGAACCGAAACCGGCGACAACGACATCGCTCGACTAGAGTGGCCAGCATGTTATGCAGACATGAACACTATCGAACGTGCATGGCATAGATTGAAAAGGGCTGTTTATGGACGATGTGACCCACCAACCACTCTGAGGGATCTACGCCGAATCGCCGTTGAAGTGTGGGATAGTCTGGCCCAACAATGCCATGGTGAACTTATGGATAATATGCCATGACAAGTACAGGCATGCATCAGCACAAGAGGATGTGCTACTGGGCAATAGAGGTACCAGTGTGTACAGGAATCTGGACCACCACCTCTGAAGGTCTTGCTGTGTGGTGGTACAACATGCAATGCGGGTTTTCACGAGCAATAAATAGCGTGGAAATGATGTTTATGTTGATCTCTATTCCAATTTTTTTGTACAGGTTCCAGAATTGTCAGAACTGAGGTGATGCAAAACTTGTTTTGATTGGTGTATTTATTCAGCTCAGATAACATATATCATCATTAGTGACATTTGTTTTGCATCTGCTGCTGGTTAAAGACTACTCCAGAATTTTCTGTGAATTATGGTCGTTGGTTACGTGCACTCTTGTTGTCCTTGTGCATTTTTTTGTCGTGTACCCGCCTTTCACTAGGCTGCCATTTGGGTCTTTTCGTATCCCATGGAATCCAGCAGAGAACTACTTAGATCCACCTAGCATCCATTCACCTGGAGACATGTCCCACGTACATCTATTTCCTTTTCATTCCAGAGATAATTATGTCTCATATGCTAGTGTGTTCCCTGATCGGTCTGTTTTCCTGTCTCTTTTAGTAACTACAGGAAACATTGATCATATGAAACACAAATTGGCATAATCGGTATCCCTTCAGGCAGGGGGATTACCTTCATAGTCTTGGATGTTATTGAATTTAGCATATGTTAAAATCCAGGAGTAAATAAGAAACACATTTTTTTGTTTTCTCCAAAAAAATTTCTGCCCCGAGATACAGGCCTCCAAAGATGACACTGCAAACACCATATTGAAGATGGGAATTTTAGAAAATTTTTTAAAATGCCTTATCTCTGTAACAGTTCTAGGTATTTCATTAGGGTTTTTTAATTTGAAAGATAATTGCTTTGTGATTACAATGGTATCCTCTGTTTGGACATGTCTGTCAAAGTTCTTTTACTGTCACCTTTTGAATTTGTTTAATAATTTACAGATTTTTTTTTTTCAAAAATGCCAATCCAGAAAAGTTAGATTTTTTCTGTTGATTAGTACCATGTAGTACCATATTCTCTGTAAAGGAGAGCTTCCACCTTTAAGTTGGACAGGTTTTATTTTATAAATCATTTTTTTTAATTTTCAAAGGTAATGAATGTCTTCAGTGAAGTTGTTTCTTACTAATTACTTTGTTACAATGTCTATTTCTATTGTCTTTGGAGCAGTTATTTCTTATCATTTTCGTTGTTGCAGTTATTTCTTTTCACTTTCATTGTTGCAGATATTGCTTACTCTTTGTTCTAGTTTCTTGTCAGTTTCTTTATTGTGGTTGTTCATTGCAGGTTACTGTTTTGTAGTTGTTCAGTGCTAATTTGTTTACTGAAGAGGCTTCTAAGAAATCTGAGACCACCCTGTGAGTTATGTGTTTTTGTGAGGAATTTGCCAGTTGAGACAGTTGCAGTATGTTTTGTGAAAAGGACTGTTTGAAATGTCTTCTGACCAGGGCCACAGGAGAGTGAAGTTTGCTGACTATTTGTAATCTATAAAAGAGTGATATATAAGACAAATAATAATAATAATAATAATAAAAAGTTTGGATAGGGAATAAAGGTTCTCATTTGAAGTCTCTGTTTCAAAGTGAAGACGTTTCTTGTGACAATTTTTTGTGTTATAAATGTTTTGACAGAATAACAACAATGTCCCATGGTGCAGATGGTGCAGATGGTGCAGATTTTGCATCAATAGAGGAAGAATTAAATACCCCGAATCAGTCAGCTACAGAAGTAGGTGTTAGTCCTGTTAAGAAACCGTGGTCAGTGAAGATGAATCATAAGCTCTATGCATCAAGAAAGCACAGAGAAATTACTAAAGCTATGGATGAATACACTACAGCAAAACTGACCACACTCTTCAAAGCAGAAATTCCATCTTCAGAAGAAAATGAACCAAAGCACTCGTGCACCTCTTGCCAGGAATTTTTCACAAATATCAATTAAGCTATTGAATATTGTGCATCCTACAGTGACAAGGTGCAAGTTTTAACTGTCATTCGAGAGACATTTTCAAAGAAAACAATTTTGAACCATATTCTATCAGAATCGAAGTACATGGAAGACAAATCAAGAAATATGAGGTCTGTAAAAGTAGTCTTTAGAAGACCAGATCCCTATTATGGTCATCCTGTGGATGCAGCTCAAGTTCAAATAGTGCAGTCATTTTATCTGGAAGATAAATAGGACTGTTCCCGCCAAAGTGCCAACAAAAAAGACACTGTAACTGTAATAGTTGAAGGTCAAAAATTCGTGAAAGTGAAGAGGTACATGACTCACAGTATTAAAGAAACTTTTGCAATTTAGAAGAGCAACTATACAACTTCACATACTGGAACATCAAAATTTTATGCACTATGACCTAAGTGGGTAGTTCCACACCTACCTACGTGTGTACTGCACAAATTTTGAACTTTGTGTGATAACTTTGAAGAACTTACTGGGGCACATGACATTGACACCTCGGTTGGGTGTGTGAAGTCATTAGTAGTCTACAGAATGTGCTGACTTCCTGGAAAGGAAGGACAGTCTTTGCAGACACTTGGCCTGGAAGATGTAGCAGATAACTCTGCAAAAATTACATATGTGACATGGTAGGAAAATAAACTAATTAAGGAAACTGTTGCTTTTGACAGTTTCATTGATGAATTTGTAAATGATGAGTGAAAGCGGTAACACACCAGCATCTGAAGAAATTGCAACAACAACACACTGCAGAAGTGAAAGGGTTTGTACAGGCTGAAAAACTATGTTAAGTCTTCACTGTGATTTTGCTGAGAACTGCTCTGTAATTCTCCCTCAAGAAGTACAAGAGTATCATTTGAGTAATGACCAGGTTTCAGTTTTTACAGGAGTGACATATTTTCAAAATGAGGCCACAAGTGCTGCAGTTATAAGTGATGACACAGGACATGACTCAGCACATGCTTTGCTAGCAATGTGCAAAATTCTTCAACTGCAAACGGGCAGAGAAGATCATCATTGTTTCTGATGGTGCTCCTAGTCATTTTAAAAATCGTTACCAGTTGTGAGCAGAAAAAAGAAGAATGGTCCAAGCAAACCACTCCTTTGAAAGGAATTCAGAAGATACATTTTTGGACTCAAAGTGATGGGCGAACACATACTGCATGCACTTTAAAGAGCAAGAAAGAAGAAATTTTGTTCGTTCGTCCAACACCTCAGAAACAGCAGGATAATATTCAGATTCACAACTTGAGAAGGGGGATGTTTATGGCATGTGTGTATGTCTGTGACTGGTGGATTGCAGAGATTATAGACACCAGTTATGAGTTAAATGAAATTGTAGTGAACTTTATGCTACCACATGGACCAGCTGCTGGATATAGGTTTCCAGCTGAAGGACAGCAACAACACCATCAATGCTTGCTTCCTGATCACAATGTTTTGAAGATTGTGAGTGCTCCAGTTCCTATTGTTTCAACAGGAAGACATCACTCTATATCAAAGAAAGATACTGAAGCAGTGGAACACAGTTTTAGTTCATTGACTGGCTAATTTCAGTACAAAACAGAGTGCATAGAAGTTGTATAAATTGAAACCTTTAAGTCTTGGATCTTTCACATACATTTTGGACCCATTTCAAATGCTTGAAAAGTGAGTCTTTTACTCATCTTTCAAAACAAAAATTATCTTAAATAAGGCTAGTTTTGATTTTTATGAGCCTGTTATGTGGTAATAAAGCCAAAAAATTTCAATTGCTTATAAAACCTGTTCAACCAAAAAGTGGAAGCTCTCCTTTTCAGGGAACGTAGAACTATATGGTACTAATCAACAGAAAAAAAAATAAAAATTTTATGGGTTGGTATTTTTGAAAAATTTTTTTTCCCTATAAATCATAAAAAAAGTTCAGAATGCTACAGGAAAAGAACCTTGACAGATAAGTCCAAACAGAGGATTTCTTTGTAATCATAAAGCAATTATTTTTCAAGTAAATAAAAAACCAACAAATTATCTAGCACTGTTCCAGAGATACAGCATTTTAAAATTTTTTCCAAAATTCACATCCTCAAAGTGGTATGTGCAGTGTCATCTTTGAGGAGGGCTGTATCTCGGAGCCGAAATTGTTTTGAGAGAGAGAGAGAGAGAGAGAGGAAAAAAAAAAAAAAAAAAAAAAATTGTGTTCCTTACTTAGTCCTTCATTTTAACACATGCTAAATTCAATAATATCTGAGACTATGAAGGTAAGATTTTTTTCTAGGCTGCCTGAATTGATATGGACTTTGCCACTGCACTTTTCTCACATGACATCCTGAAAGCCATGGATCAGGGTGGTCAGGTATATGCATTGTTTTATTTCCGAAAAGCATTTGCACTCAGTACCACACTTATCCTTATTATCAAAAGTATGATCATATGGTGTATCAATCCAAAATTGTGAATGGATTGAAGACTTTTTGGTAGGCAGGACACAGCTAGACCCAGCTAGTTATCTTGGATGGAGAACCATCAACAGATGCAGAAGTAACTTCATGTATGGACCATGGAAGTATGTTGGGACCCATGCTGTTCCTATTGTATGTCAGTTACCTTGCAAACAATATAATGATGAACTCAGATTTTTGCAGATGGTGCAATTATATGTAATGAAGTATTGTCTGAAAAAAAGTTGTGCAAATATTCAGTCAGGTCTTGATAAGATTTCAAAGTGGTGCAAAGACAGGCAACTTGCATCAAATGTACGAAAATGTAAATTTGTGCACTTTACAAAACAAAAAAATATAGTAACCTGTGGCTAAAATTGTTAGAACTTCTAGTTTAACAAGTATATTTAGAAACGACACAACAACACATATATGTCACAGAGTAAGTTGACATGTGAACACGTTAGCGTTCAGATAAGCACTGAGTCTCAGTCTAGCGGCCGCTGCTCGGCTGGCCGCTTAGGTGGCGCCGCTGCTGCATGGCTGGCAGGCAGACAGCGCCGCACGTAGAGGACGTGCGTAATTGCGCGGCGGCACTTTAAATGATCGGCGAGTCACAACACTTTTCCCCCCTTTGAAATCGTTGCACTGGTCTTGATGGATGTGTTCTGGAGATGGCTGACGTCCATAGGCGTTGTGTGACTCGACGTAAAGTCTCGAGGAGGAGGCTTCCCGTACGGACGGAAGTGTCCCCGATGATAACGGGTCGAGATGACAGGAGACGTAGGGGCCGAATCTGCTGGGGCCCCACGCACCAATCTGCCCGTTGCGGCAAGTCCAGTTGATATGACAGGAGACATGGGCGATGCGTCAGCGTCTGTTGGAGGAGGAGGCGAGTAGATGTACTCTGACACTGGTTGGTCCTCCGGTTCCCGCATGGGCACGTCGTCTGGTGGCATCCGTTCTGGTGCTGGCATCGCGATGACGGGTAGAGGGCGGCGTTGTGAGTATGGAGATGTGCCAAGATCCCGAGCATCAGGGAGAGTCAAGGGTGGTGTGGCGGCATTCGGAACAGGTGTTGCTGGCACCCGAGGCCGAAGCTGGTCCGAATGACGCACTGCAACACCTGTGTCCGTCTGGATTTCATACAGGCGTCTGCCACGGTGTCTTAAGATGCGGCCTGGGCTCCATTTTGGCCGCCTGCCATATCCCCGTACCCAGACGAGGTCGTCGGCGGTGAACCGGCCAAGGGACGGCACCCGCGGCCGGGAGGTGGGAGGCCGCAGAAGACGAAGTAGAGTGCGGGGCTGTCGGCCATGTAAGAGCTCAGCCGGGCTGTGATCGCCCATGGGGGTGAAACGGTAAGACGCCAGGAACTGGAGAAGCGCCTCATCAGCAGCAGAAGAAGTCAGAAGTTTCCGCATTTGAGCCTTAAACGTGCGGACCAGTCGTTCAGCCTCACCGTTGGATTGTGGATGGAACGGCGGGGCCGTGACATGCGTAACACCGTGACGAGCACAAAAATCCGCAAAGTCAGAAGAGGCAAATTGCGGACCATTATCAGTAACAAGAGTAGAGGGGAGGCCTTCCAAAGAAAAAATGCGGGCGAGAGCACTGGTGGTTGCCGCGGTGGTAGGTGACGTGCAATGGACAATGAAAGGAAAGTTAGAGTAGGCGTCAATTACGAGGAGCCAATAAGTACCTAAAAAGGGTCCCGCAAAATCAGCATGAATGCGCTCCCAGGGCTTCTCAGGCGAAGGCCACGGTGACAAAGATGACTTCGGGGCAGCGGCCTGTGACGCACAAGGGCCGCAGGCAGCGACCATGTGTACGATTTCAGAGTCGATGCCAGGCCAGTACACATGACGGCGCGCCAGAGATTTGGTGCGCGACACACCCCAGTGCCCCTGGTGAAGGAGGCGCAAGACCGACGCACGCAAAGACGCGGGGACCACAACACGCGGCGAAACATTGTCAGTGGAGAGGAGGATAACACCATCCCTAGCCGTGAGGCGGTAGCGCAAAGGGTAGTAGTTCCGCAACGGATCAGAAGTCTTAGCGGACGGGCGATCAGGCCAACCCGTCTGAATACAGCGTAAAACCCGGGAGAGGGTAGGGTCAGAACCCGTAGCAGCCGCCAGCCTGTCCCCAGTGATGGGGAACCCGTCCACAACCCGCTGCTCGGCAACATCCAGGTGGAAACACAAAAGTTCGTCCTTATCGAATGCCTGATCAGGGCCCATGGGGAGGCGAGACAAAGCATCAGCATTCGCATGTTGAGCCGTTGGCCGGAAATGAATCTCATAGTTGAAACGGGACAAGTAAAGAGCCCAACGCTGGAGGCGGTGTGCAGCCTTGTCGGGAAGTGACGTTGATGGGTGAAACAAGGAAACAAGTGGTTTGTGATCCGTAACAAGATGAAATTTTGTGCCATAGAGAAAAACGCCAAACTTATGAAGAGCATAAATGATGGCCAAAGCTTCTTTCTCAATCCGAGAATACTTTTGTTGGGCATCCGTGAGCGTTTTGGAGGCATAAGCAATGGGTTGTTCCGAACCGTCAGAAAAACGGTGCGCAAGGACTGCCCCAACCCCGTATTGAGAGGCGTCTGTAGCAAGGACAAGATGTTGGCCAGGTCGATAAGTAGCTAGGCACGGGGCCTGTATCAGCATAGTCTTCAATTTCTGGAAAGCTGCATCACATGACGCGGACCAGTGAAAAGGCACGTTTTTATGCAACAGGCGATGCAACGGCTGAGCCACCGACGCTGCAGACGGTAAAAACTTGTGATAGTAGGCGATTTTCCCCAAGAAGGCCTGCAGTTCCTTAACAGACGTAGGGCGAGGAAGGGCATCGATCGCAGCGACAGTTTGTTGAAGCGGACGAATACCATCCCGAGAGAGTTGAAACCCCAAGTACGTGATAGATGCCTGAAAAAATTGTGATTTCTGAAGATTACACTTAAGACCTGCAGTCTGTAAGACATTAAAAAGTGTGTGGAGATTTTGAAGATGTTCGTCAGTGGTGGAGCCCGTGACAACAATGTCGTCCATGTAATTGATACACCCAGGAACAGGGAGCAATAATTGTTCCAAGAAGCGCTGAAAGAGAGCAGGGGCGCTAGCAACCCCGAATGGCAAGCATTGGTATTGATAGAGGCCGAAAGGCGTGTTAAGAACCAGAAACTGCCGGGAAGCAGCGTCGAGAGGAAGTTGATGATAAGCTTCTGACAGGTCAATTTAAGAAAAATATTGCCCTCCAGCGAGTTTAGTGAACAGTTCTTCAGGACGGGGCATAGGGTAAATGTCGATGAGGCATTGAGCATTTACCGTGGCTTTGAAATCGCCACAGAGACGAATAGAACCATTGGGCTTGGCAACTACAACGACAGGAGAGGACCACTCACTAGAAGTGACAGGAAGCAAGACCCCTGAAGTAGTGAGACGATCCAACTCCTGTTTGACCCGATCACGAAGGGCCACAGGAATGGGCCGAGCCCGAAAAAACTTAGGCCGAGCAGTGGGTTTGAGCGTGATATGAGCTTCAAAGTCGTGTGCACGGCCTAACCCAGGAGAAAAAATGGACGAAAAGGTCGTCGACAAAGAATCCAGTTGAGCATAGGGAATAGCGTCAGAGACAATATTGACAGAGTCATCTATGGAGAACCCAAAAACGCGGAAGGCATCGAAACCAAAAAGATTTTCTGCGTTGCCCTGGTCGACCACAAATATGGGAACAGTGCGAACGACGGATTTGTAAGATACCTCCGCATTAAACTGTCCCAAGAGAGAAATCTTCTGTTTATTGTACGTCCGTAATTGCCGAGTGACAGGGGACAGGAGTGGAGAACCCAGCTGAAGATACGTCTGAGAATTAATTATAGTGGCGGCAGAACCGGTATCCACTTGCATGCGAACATCTCGACCAAGGATTTGGACAGTGAGGAATAACTTCCCTGAAAGGGAAGAAGTGCAATTGACAGACAACACAGAATCAGAATCAGCGTCATGTTCCTGAACATCATGTATGCGGTCGGACTTGCAAACAGAAGACACATGACCTTTCTTTTTGCAGGTGTGACACACAGCCCAACGTTGTGGACAATCCTCGCGTGAATGTTTCGTAAAACACCTTGGACATGAAGGAAGTTGCCGGGGATTTTGCTGCAGTTTCTTAGGGGTTTGTTTACGGCTTGGCCGAGGCTGCGCGTGGGAGCGCACTGCGGCCACGTCGGCCGGCGGGGACGCGCCGCGCGCGTCGTCAACAGCGCACAGAGGTTGTATTTCCCCGACGTCACCCCACGCTTCTATTTGTGCCCCAGCGGCGCGAGAAATTTCAAAAGACTGCGCAATGGAGAGAACTTCATCTAAAGTCGGATTCGCCAACTGAAGGGCACGTTGCCGAACTTCTTTGTCGGGCGCCGACCGGATAATAGCATCCCGTACCATGGAATCGGCATAGGATTCTTTGTGAACATCAGTAACAAAGTGACACTTTCGACTGAGGCCGTGAAGTTCAGCAGCCCAAGCGCGATAAGATTGATTGGGTTGTTTGTGACAACGATAAAAGGCAACACGAGAGGCTACCACATGCGTTTGCTTTTGAAAATAGACCGACAGAAGGGAACACATTTCAGCAAAGGACAAAGACGCAGGATCCTTCAAAGGGGCCAATTGCGACAACAACCGATACATTTGAGGCGAAATCCAGGAAAGGAACAGAGACTTACATGCTTGTTCGTCCGAGACATAAAATGCCAAGAAGTGCTGTCGAAGACGTTTTTCATAATCCGACCAGTCTTCTGCCGTCTCGTCGTAAGGAGGAAAAGGCGGTACCGCCAACGACGAGAAACGGCCCGCATTTGACGCCGTGACGAAATCGCGAATCGCCGCCGTTAGAAGCGTTTGCTGTTCAAGGAGATTTTGCAAGAGTTGCTCGACAGTAGCCATGGAACCCTGTGAGTCAACGGTGAAAAGGAAAAATCCACTACCTCGTCGCCAATTGTTAGAACTTCTAGTTTAACAAGTATATTTAGAAACGACACAACAACACATATATGTCACAGAGTAAGTTGACATGTGAACACGTTAGCGTTCAGATAAGCACTGAGTCTCAGTCTAGCGGCCGCTGCTCGGCTGGCCGCTTAGGTGGCGCCGCTGCTGCATGGCTGGCAGGCAGACAGCGCCGCACGTAGAGGACGTGCGTAATTGCGCGGCGGCACTTTAAATGATCGGCGAGTCACAACAAAAATATCTAGGTCAAGTTGTAGGTAAAGCAGATGACAGACTTTGGTTTATTTGTGGGAACTTGGAATACATATGGTTCTAGAATATAGAGTACAAGATCTGTACATAGAGTAATACCACTTTTTTTAAAGACAATTACATGAGAGATCCGCACATGAACAGAGCACAGTGCTTACTAAACAGTCAGACTCCAAACATTCACTCTTGCTGGTCAGAAATA
Source organism: Schistocerca nitens (assembly GCF_023898315.1). Lineage (NCBI taxonomy): Eukaryota > Metazoa > Arthropoda > Insecta > Orthoptera > Acrididae > Schistocerca > Schistocerca nitens. The sequence goes on along the minus strand of NC_064615.1, from coordinate 260,218,360 downwards.
ATGATGTTGTTGTTGATAGCTGCCATAGACCCCCCGCCCCCCTCCCCTCCCTTCCTTTCCTCCTGGTGGTGCGGTGCATGGCGGAGGAAAGCTTTGGATGTCATCCGAATTTTTTTCTCCATTTTCATATAGAATTAAGAGTTAAGGTTTTTGTTTGCCATTTGTTGTCACAATTTTGTAAAGCAAATTTGTGGTAATGACTTTCATATTTTGAATATCTGTGTGAGTAATTCTTTATAACTATGTGTACCCATATTCTTACTTTATAAAGGAAAAACAGAGAAGCTCACCACTCTTTGTGACTTTTATTGCCATTTGCATGATTACTTTTAGTATAATTGTTCTTTTAATCATTATTATTATTATTATTATTATTATTATTATTATTATTATTTGTGTCCTTCTTACTGACTTGTTCCACATGTACGAGGGGCGTTTGAAAAGTCCATGCAAAGTCCTAGAGATGGCATCACCGGCGCGTATTGAGGTCATGTTTGGTTAATAGCATCTTTGGAAAGAACGCACACCAAGTTTCAATCATATTGGTCTATTTCTTTGTGTTTGGCATTCGTGTGAATCAAGGAAGTTGAGTGATTGTCAAAAAAGGACGAAAAAGAATTTTGTGTGGTGATTAAACATTACTTTATGAAAGGCAGAACGTCTCAGGAGACTAAAGGAAAGCTTGATAAACATTACAGTGACTCTGCACCTTCGATTAGAACAGTTTAGAAGTGGTTTCAAAATTTTCAGAGTGGCCATATGGGCGCAAGTGATGCTGAACGTTCTGGATGCCCTGTGGAGGTTATGACTCCAGAAATCATTGATAAAATACACGATATGGTGATGGATGACAGAAGAGTTACAGTGTCTGAGATTGCTAGTGTTGTGGGCATCTCGAATGAATGGGTACATAATATTTTGCATAAACATTTGGACATGAGAAAGCTATCTGCAAGATGGGTTCCGCGATTGCTCACACTTGACCAAAAATGGAATTGTGTGAAGTGTTGCAAGGGTCGTTTGCAGCTGTTCAGGAAGAATCTGCAGGACTTGAAGCATCGTTTTGTCACTGTGGATGAAACATGGATACATTACTATACTCCTGAGAACAAGCAACAATGTAAACAATGGTTTACTAAGGGAGAATTTGCACCAAAAAAGGCGAAGACCATTCCTTCGGCCAGAAAGGTTATGGCGACTGTCTTTTGGGATTCACAAGGGATAATCCTCGACTATCTGGAAAGGGGTAAAACTATTACAGACGAATATTATTCATCATTACTGGACTGTTTGAAAACCGAGCTACAAGAAAAACGCCGGCAATTGAACCGCAGAAAAGTCCTTTTCCATCACGATAAAGCACCAGCTCACACCTCAGCAGTTGTGGTCGCAAAATTAATGGAAATAGGATTCCAGCTCGTTTCACATCCCCCCTATTCTCCAGACTTGGCTCCCTTGGACTTCTGTTTGTTCCCCAATTTGAAGAAATGGCTGGTGGGACAAAGATTTTATTCAAACGAGGAGGTGATTGCAGCAACTAATAGCTATTTTGCAGACTTGGACAATTCCTATTATTCAGAAGGGATCAACAAATTAGAACTGTGTTGGACGAAGTGCATAAGTCTAAAAGGAGACTATGTCGAAAAATAAAAAAAGGTTTACCCCAAACATGTAAGTAGTTTTTATTTTTGCAAGGGCTTTTCAGACGCCCCTCGTAAGTGTCGTGCTAACAGTACTGGTCTATGGAATACATATTCCTTAAATAGATAAATAAAAAATAAGCACAACTCAACTCCTCCTTTAGGAAGACTCTCTTTTGGCTGACATACTAAGAGCAAATAAAAAATAAGCACAACTCAACTCTTCCTTTAGGAAGACTCTCTTTTGGTGGACATACTAAGAGCAAGAGGGATGTTAATGATTTTTTATGTATAACTGTGCTCCTCCTCCAGTGATACCCTTTTCTTTATGACAAAATCATGTTCTTTAAAATTTTTCTACATTTCGCCATGCAGTAGTATTGAAAGCTGACATTTCCAATCATTATACAGTCTCTGAAATGTTCTTACTCTCAGGTTTTCACATTTGATGTGTCTCCCTTCTTTTTGTTTGTTGCTTTCTTATGTACATATTCAGATTACTGTAGCTCGACACTCACTTTGTTTTTGTCACACTCTCAGTTTCTAACCTATCTACTTGTTCCAATATTGAATACTTCACTATGCAGAAGAATGTATGCTTCTGTGAGGTACCATTACAAATTTAAACCATATGCCAGAGTTGGGCTTAAACCTCTACCATTACTTTTCATGAGTAATGCATTGAAACAAAAGATCTTGGGCTTGAATGACAGTCTGGCACTCAGTTTTAATTCCTTTGGCTGTGTATAAAGCAAAATACAAATGTGTACCTTCCTTTCAAAACATTTTACTTATGAAATGTGTCAAAATAAAATAAGACAAAACAGTGTGGTAGTGGAAGGTTCTGCTAGAATTAAATGCTTTAGGAGCAAAGATGAAAACTCACTGAACAGTAGAGGTGTGATTTGTGAACAAGCACCTGAAAAAGACTGCGGAAAAGTCCCGTTTTGAATGAGAGTACACATCATACATGCAAGTGTGTACAAACACACACACACACACACACACACACACACACACACACATTGTACGAGGTGAATACATAATGCTAGGAGTCCTACAGCAGACTTGGGAGAGGGCAGGTGGGGAGTACAACAAAGGGTTTGGGAAGGTGGCTGGTGGCTGAAGGTAGGTAGCAGGTAAACGGGATAGGAATTGCGCGGGAGAGGCAGCAGGTGCACAGGATAGGAATGTACCAATGGCATCAGGACTGGCGAGTTCATGCAGCGCATGATGTGAAGATGAGGAATAGATTATGAGGGAGCGATAGAACAAATGAAGGGGAGACTGCCAGGAAAAAGGGGTGGGTGCAGGATGAGTGAAGTTAGGTTCGTGGAAGAGAGTGGAAGACAGTGTGGGCAGGGGGTTAGCAGAGATTGAGGCTAGGAGGATTACGGAATGAAGGATGTGTTACAAGGACAACTCCTATCTACACTGTGATGAAATAGGAGAAGTTGAGAGTGTAAAATTCTTGGGATTACAACTTGATAATAAATTCAGTTGGGAGCAACATACTAACGAACTGCTAAAGTGCCTAAACAAGTCTGTGTTTGCAATGCGAATGATGTCAGACATAGGAGGTATAAATATAAAAAAACTGGCATATTTTGCTTATTTTCACTCCATTATGTCATATGGTATCATATTTTGGGGTAACTCCACAACCAGAGAGAAAAAAAAAAAAAATTAGAGTACAGAAGCGTATAATAAGAGTAATGAGTAGCGTAAATCCAAGAACATCATGGCAAAACCTTTTCAAAGAATTGGGCATATTAACCACAGCTTCTCAGTATATTTATTCCTTAATGAAGTTTGTTGTAAATAATACATCTCTTTTTCCAACTAACTGCTTAGTACACAGTATCAATACTTGGAATAAGAACAATACACATAAAGATTTAAAATCACTTACTCTTGCCCAGAAAAGAGTCCAGTATTCAGCAACACATATTTTCAATAAGTTACCAGCAACCATTAAGAGTTTAGTTTCAGACAAGGCACAATTTAAACATGATTTAAAAGAATTTTTGGGGGCCAACTCCTTCTATTCCATCCATGAGTGTCTCAACAAGTGCAGTAGACCATTTTAATGAAAATTTATTATACTTTAATTTTTGACAATACTTGGTTGTAACAGCCAAGTAACTTCCTACTGTGTGAATGATGGATGTGTGGAAAGTAGATGTAAGTCTTAAGTCTGTAAATAGTGGAAGTTTAATTTTACATCTTGTACATAATCTGATTGTTCTTAACTGAGGATCACTGAAATGAATAATTTACTTTAATTTTTGACAATACTTGGTTGTAATAGCCAAGAAACTAGCAAATGTCTGAATGATGGATTTAATGAAAGCAGATGTAAGTATTAAATCTGTAAATATTAGAAGTTTAAATTTAATTCATGTACATAATTTTACTGTTTATTGACTGAGGATCATTAAAATTAATGAAACTCAAGTTTTTCTAATTACATTTTTGTACTGTGTTAATCTGACATGTTCCACACCCAGGAGGATTCCCTCTTTTATGGGTCTATGGAATGAATAAAATGTACGTTTTTCATGTTAGGTGCATTGTGCTGCCACCTACTGCCAGGTACTTCCATATCAGCAACCTCAGTAGTCATTGTGAGAGAGCAGGATGGGGTGCTCTTTGAAACTCACGGACTTTGAACATGGTCAAGTGATTGGGCATTATGTGTGTTATACGGCTGTACACGAGATTTCCACAGTCCTGAACATCCCTAGGTCCACTGTTTCCAATGTGATGGTGAAGTGGAACCGTGGAGGGTCACGTTCAGCACAAAAGCGTACAGGCCGACCTCGTCTATTGACTGACAGAGACCGCCGACAGTTGAAGAGGGTCGTTATGTGTAATAGGCAGACATCTGTCCAGACTATCTCACAGGAATTCCAAACTGCGTTGGGATCCACTGCAAGTACTATGACAGTTAGGCGGGAGGTGAGAAAACTTGGATTTCATGGTCAAGCGGCTGCTCATAAGCCACACATCACACTGGTTAATGCCAAATGATACCTCACTTGGTGTAAGGAGCGTAAACATTGGACGATTGAACAGTGAAAAAATGTTGTGTGGAGTGATGAATTACGGTACACAATGTGGCAATCCAATGGCTGGGTGTGGGTATGGCGAATGCCCGGTGAACGTCATCTGCCAGCGCGTGTAGTGCTAACAGTAAAATTCGGATGGATGGTGTTATGGTGTGGTCATGTTTTTGATGGAGGGGTTATGCATCCATGTTGTTTTGCTTGGAACTCTCACAGCACAGGCCGACATTGATGTTTTAAGCACCTTATTGCCTCCCACTGTTGAGCAATTCGGGGATGGCGATTGCATCTTTCAACACGTTCGAGCACCTGTTCGTAATGCACAGCCTGTGGTGGAATGATTACATGACAATAACATCCCTGTAATGGACTGGCCTTCACAGAGTCCTGACCTGAATCCTACAGAATGCCATTGGGATGTTTTGGAATGCCGATTTCGTTCCAGGCCTCACCGACTGACATCGATACCTCTCCTCAGTTCAGCACTTCATGAAGAATGGGCTGTCATTCCCCAAGAAACCTTCCAGCACCTAACTGAATCTATGCCTGTGAGAGTGGAAGCTGTCACCAAGGCTAAGGGTGGGCCAACACCACACTGAATTCCAGCATTACCGATGGAAAGTGCCACAAACTTGTAAGTCATTTTCAGCCAGGTGTCCAGATACTTTTGGTCACAAAGTGTATGTAGTTCAGAAAAGCTGTTGTTCGGGGAAGGAGCCAGATGGCGGGGGTTGTGAGGCATCCATTGAAATCTACGTGGTCCAGTCGCATTAATGTGACGACCTGTCAAATGTCTAAATAATCACCTGTTACAGTGCAGATGTACAGGAAGAGAATCAATGAGGTTATGAAAGTACTGAAGAGATGTGGAGCCATGCCAACTCCATTGCTGCTGCCAACTCCACTAGATGTGTCGGTTGGGAGGCATGGTGCGAACAACCTGATGGAGGTGGTCCCACAGGTTCTTGATATGGCTTAAATTCAGGCAGTTTGGTGGTCAGGGGAACACGGTGAACTTGTCCTGGTGCTCTTCAAACCAAGCACGTATACTGGGAGCTTGTGTGACATATTGCATTGTTCTACTGGTAGATGCCATTGTGCCAAGGAAAAATCAAACTGCATATAGGGGTGGACATGGCCCCCAAGGATAGATGTGTACCTGTGTTGATCCACTGTGCCTTCCAGAATCATAAGATCACCCATGGAATGTTACAAAACATTTCTCCAGGCCGTAAAGAGCCCTCTCCAGCGTGGATCCTTCCGACAGTTGTTGCAGTGCCATACCCACCAGCAGCCATTTGTCCAGTGGAGCATAAAATGTAATTCATCTGAAAAGCCCACATGTCACCACTCAGTGGATGTACAACTGTGGTACTGGCATGCAAACTCCAACCTCATCACTGGTGAACAGTAGTCAGCATGGATGCATGAACCAGGTGTCTGCTACAGAGGCCTGTATGCAGCAGTGTTCACTGAATGGACATTAAGGAGACACTGCTGCTAGTCCCATGTTTCATCTGGTTGGTCAGTGGCTCAACACTTGCACATCTATTCGCCCATACACCTCTCCACAGCTGTCATTAAGCCCTGTTATCTGTGGCCTGCGCTGCACCACAGTTGCCTCTTTGCCAGTTTTGGATAGTGCCATTTTGCCATGTATTGTATACTTTAACCATGGTGGCACATGAACAATTTACAAACTTAGCTGTTTTGGAAATGCTTCCACCCTTGGTCTGAAAACCAGTGGTCATGCCCTTTTGGGTGTCATACGAATCACTCTGTTTCCACATTACAACAATGCTCCTCTACTAGTGCTGCCACCTGATTCACTACATGCTTGATGGGCCGACAGTAGCTGGATAATAGCCAGGGAACAGAACCCCATGAGAGGGAAATGAACTCACCGTGTGAGTCGATCTACGGGAAGCAAAAAGTCAGAACCCATGTAGAGACAAACATGGGAAGAACTCGGCATGTGGTTAGCACAGACTGCTAATGGCTAAGTACTCGACACAACACACAGCATGCTACACTAGGTGAGACCTGTGGTTGTTGACTCCGAGTAAGGGCTGGCCCACCAGGCCTGCTGCCAACTGCAGGTAAACACCCACACCAGTGGGTCTACCAGTATCATGTGTTGCCCTCCATGACAGGTTTCTGCAGTATCTTGCTGTGCTACCCACACCACCTTATCTGCTGCCATCATGATGTTTATTGGTAGGGGTACTAAAGGACAGATTCCCTGCTGTGGAAGAGATGACAGCTATTAAAATGCAGGTTCTGTTGATGATTAGTGGACGTAATATGGCAGAGGTGTGAATGGAGCCATCAGAGAGAGGAAGGTCAGCAAATAGGAAGGTCAAATGGTGGACTGAGGAGGACCAGGTGAAGTGAATGAGAGAGAAGGTGTTGAGGTTGTTGTGGTATAGGGATAACATGTCTTGATAGTGTCTCAATCATGAAGATATCATTGATGAATCTGAACCATGTACGGGGTTTTGAGTGTTTTACAGGCTAGGAAGGTTTTCTTTAGATGGTCCTAGGGGGAAGCTATGTGGATGCCTATAGCTATGCTGCAGATTTGTTTATGTACATGGTCATTATAATTAAAGTTAAACTTTCAAAACACTGTAGAAATAACAACACTGGTCAGAATGCGGTCAAATTGCAACAGAGAATTATTGGAGGAGGGGGAAAACATAATCTCAGAAGAAAAAAAATAGTGTGAGAATTTATCAATAGGTGGCACTGTATGTGTCAGAATACATAAATGAAAGCACCTGTCACGCGCACGACCCATTGAAGTTGGTATAAACATGCTGGGTACACAGCTTTTCCCCCTTTCGCATCTGTGAGGTTTGCCGCGACTGTCTCAATGCAGGATCACCCTCTGCTTGTGAAACTTTATTACAAGAATGATGACTGTGCACACATCACACTGCAGACTCTGAAGTGTTTGAAAAAAGGCGTTGGTCCGATGACTACCGTTGGTCTGGAAAAAATGACTCGGAAATTTAAAAGGATGGGTTCTTTTGGTGTGCAACCTGGTATGTGGGGAGGAAACACATTGATTTGACTTCAGTGGAAGTAGTGGCCACAGCAGTGCAGGAGGAGATGAGTGGTGGTGTGCAAACATGTAGTGCACGGAGAATTGCCCGAACATTGGACATACCAGTGAGCACGGTGTGTAAAATCCTATGAAACATCCTTCTTTGCTATCCATTCAAAATTACCCGTGTGCACAAGTAGCTTCCTGTTGACCTGCCAGCGAGGGAGACCTTTGCTTTAGAATTCCTTGCTTGCATGGAAGTGGACAGTGATTGGCCATGGAAGATGTTTTGGACAGACGAAGCCCACTTCCATCTGACATGATATGTCAATACACAGAATTGTCAAATATGGGCAACGGGAAATCCACACGCAAATCAACCGGTACCACTTCATCCTGAAAAAGTCACTGTGTGGTCCGGGTTTACAGCATCATTTGTCATAGGGCCATATTTTTTCAAAGAGACAGGTGCTTCCAGTCCTGTTACCTGTACCATCACTGGTAAGCACTATAAGTGTCTTGCGGATGGCGCACCTCTGCACATTGCAAATCCAGTTAAGCAGCTGCTGAAGCGTCATTTTGGAAATGCTAGAATTATTGGCCACCATTTCCTTACAGCCTGGCCATCCCGGTTGCCTGATCTTATCCGTGTGACTTCTGGCTGTGGGGCTGTCTGAAAGATGTTGTGTTCAGTATTCTGATTGCAAACATAGTTGCATTGAAGGCATGCATTGCGCAACACATTATGAACGTGACCCCAGAAACACTTGATCAGTTGTGGAACATGCTGTTTCTCAATTTCAACTTGTTACAGAAAATGGTGGACAGCATATTGAACATGTTTTGCACCAGTCACACAGAAATTAATAATCCGATTTGATTTTGATTGATGCTTTTTATGGGGTTTTTGGACTAAGGATAATTAAAAACTGATGTAATTAATGCTTTTTATGCAATTTTTGGGCTCAGGACAATTAAAAACCGGTTTTTCCCATTCGATGTGATATGAACTTGCCGTGGTGGATGGGCTTACATAACTAACCTGTACACCCATGCACACTGAGTAGTACAGTTTGTTTAATGTCAAACATACACCTTAAGCAGTGTTGCGTGATTCATTTGTCTTTTGTAATTGACTGCTATTAAATTGTGATGCTTATAGCGCCATCTATTGCTACATTTTGTAACTATTTATTTTTCTTCTGCCATATGTTTTCCCCTTCTCTGATAATATTCCGTTGCAATTTGATGTCATTCTGACCAGTGGCGTTATTTCTACAGCGGTTTGAAAGTTTAACTTTAATTGTAATCACCCTGTATATCTTATTCCCAAAGGAGATACAATTATATGTGGATATGTAATTTGTTTGTTTGTTTGTTTGTGTGTCTATCGACGTGCCAGCGCTTTCGTTTGGTAAGTCACATCATCTTTGTTTTTGGATATGTAATTAGTTAGATGTGTAAGAAATGAGGTTGGAAGCTTTGCAGTCAAAAGGACATGTGGAGAGGTACTGTGCAGTAGTGATAAGGCCATGGTCATGGGGACAGTTTTGTATAGAGAGGTGGCGTCAACAGTGACAAGTAGGGATCCAGCTTCTGGTGGGTGTAGATGATCACATTGCATTGATGACCTTGTACACAATATCAATTTTATAACTGTGTAATTCTTTTAGGCTACACTGTCACGTGATTCTTTTTGTATCCTGATTTATCACTACTACCATGAGTATCTGAAAATGGCTCATGCTTTCTCACATTTCCTGGCTAGGAAGTGTAGGACAGTAGCCCACTTTCTTCAGTGTTTGTTATTGGCTGCTTTGAATTCACATTTTTTAAAAAATATAATTTTATCTTTCTTGGTGTTGATTAATTGTCTTTACAGAGAAAAAGTGCTAGTACAAATATGCAAAATCATACTGATTAAAACTACTACATGCATCTGTATTTGTCGATGACTGAATGGAATAACAAAAAGATTATGAATACAAGTACAAAAGCAAAAACAACGATTTATCTGATTGTAATACTTTCATGTGGTATAAAAGTCTTTTTAAGTTGAAGCCAGCATGTAATATTCCCCATTTCCTTGCAATTTGCCTTTCATTCTTATGAGAAATAACTCAGAAGTTCATTCTTACTCACAAGAAACTGACACGTATATGTTTTGATCAGCAGAGGAATACTCCTATCGGACCACAGAAAAGGCAGAACACTCCTGTTTAATTAAAAGACACTGACCAAAAGTGGGCTAATAGTTGCCTCATTCTACCTTCATCAACACCTTTAAAAATTTTCCCAAAAATTTTAGCATGGCTCACCCCCGCTAGTCCATCGTTGTAAGTCACTCATATCCATCCACTCTCACTTGCTCATTCTCACTCACTCATTCAGCCCAAATTATTGTCATTATCTCTTTGTTTCACTCTGTCACTGTTTCCTGCCTCACAGCCGCAGTCTCCTGCATTCTGTTCTGCTACTACTACTGTCAAACAATGGAAACTCTAGGTAGGAATATCAACAATGTAGGAAAAGACAGATTGCTACTTACTAAGGAGACATTTCAAGTTGCAGACAGGCATAATTAAAAGACACTCACATATAGATTTTGGCCACAGCCTTAATCAGTAAAAGACACACACACACACACACACACACACACACACACACACACACACACACACACACACAGAGAGAGAGAGAGAGAGAGAGAGAGAGAGAGAATTCACACACTCACACAAGCAAGCACATGTCATGTACAGATGGCTGCCAGCTCCAGCATCTCGGGCCGGAATGCTGAGATGCTGGAGTTGACAGTCATGTGTGTGAGGTGTGCTAGCTTGTGTGAATGTGTAAATGCTGTGTGTGTGTGTGTTTTTTTTTTTATTGATGAAGGCTGTGGTGAGTGTCTTTTAATTGTGCCTGTCGACAACTTGACTTGTCTTCTTTACAGTAAGTAGCAATCTGCTGTCTTTTCCTGTGTTGGTACAACTACTACTGTCTTATCTCATTGTCACTGTCACCCTATTCCTTTCTCCCTCTCTCTCTCTCTCTCTCTCTCTCTCTCTCTCTCCCTCTCCCTCCCCCCTCCCTCCCCCCTCCATCCCCCTCCCTCCCTCCCTCCCTTCCTCCCTCTCCCTCTCCCTCTCCCCCCCTCCCCCCCTCTCTCTCTCTCTCATACAGCTGCTACCTCATTTGTTCCTTCCCACTGCTGCTGTATCTTCTCACTGTCACTGTCTCTCTGTTTCTTGTTGTCACTATCATAGACTCTGTCTCTCAATATCACTGGCTCTTATCCTCTTTCATTTCTTTCTCCTTCTCTTTATTCCCCTCCCACTGCCATTGCCTCCTTTACTCATTTCTGTTCTGTCACTGGCAGCTATGTTTCACTGTCACTGTGTCCCTCTCTTTCTCTCACACTGCCATTGTCTCCTTCACTCTTTCTATACCACAACCATTGTCTACGATTTTCCAGTATTTATTACTTTTTCATCTCTTTCCCACTGCCACTGCCTTCTCCTCTCTCAACATAAAAAAGTGTGAATATGTCTGCATGCCAGAGTTTTGGGAAAGTTGTTAAAGGTGCTGGTACCCCACTTTTCATTCACAGTGTTTCAGTTAGAAAGGAGTGCATTTGTCCTTTCTGTGCTCCTGTAGAAGCATTTTCCCACCGGATCCCTACTTATCCCTGGTATAGCAAGACATGTCATTCATATCAGAAGAACTTAATCAGTCGGTAAAATTTTGATAATTTGCTTTTGTGAAACTGAAATAACACAAAGATAATTTTTCACCTTACACTGGATTTTGTGTGCCCAGAAATGTTGCATGTGCTTCAGTGCTACAACATGCAGTTGCCAGAAATCTTCTGATGATAACGGGAGACACTTTATAGTGTATTTTTCTGTGCTATGTCATTTTATAAACAAGTACTTTTTCTCCTGACACCAGGCTTTATACGCATATTTCACGTTTACCATGTATACAAGTGGGGTAACTTTTTAAGCTCTGTGTCTTGCAAACAGATAAAGATGTCAAGAACATTTTCAAGGTTGTTCAATATAGGGATGCTAGGAATATATCATAAAAATACACTCATTTGCTGTGCCTTGGAATCTACAGCTCAATTTCTATTCCACCACTCAAAAACATTGTTTTAGGGATGTTTCTTGAGTAATAAATAAAGATTTTTGAAAACGGGAAGATGGCACATGTAAATAAATGTCTAGAGAATGTTGATGTGATCTTCAGTCCAGAGACTGGTTTGATGCAGCCCTCTATGCTACTCTATCCTGCACAAGCTGCTTCATCTCCAAGAAACTGCTGCAACCTACATCCTTCTGAATCTGCTTCATATATTCATCTCTTAGTCTTCCTCTACAATTTTTACCCTCCACGCTGCCCTACAATACTAAACTGGTGAACCCCTGATGCCTCATAACATGTCCTACGAACCGATCCCTTCTTCTAGTCAACTTGTGCCACAAATTCCTCTTCTCCCCAATTCTATTCAATATCTCCTCATTAGGTATGTGATCTATGCATCTAATCTTCAGCATTCTGCTGTAACACCACGTTTCGAAAGCTTCTGTTCTCCTCATGTCTAAACTAGTTATTGTCCGTCTTTACTTCCATACATGGCTATACTACATACAAACACACTTAAATCTATATACAATGTTAACAAATTTCTCTCCTTCAGAAGCACTTTCCTTGCCATAGCCAGTCTACATTTTCCATCATCAGTTATTTTGCTACCTAAGTAGCAAAACTCATTTACTGCTTTTAGTGTCTCATTTTCTAATCTAATTCCCTCCAGCATCACCTGATTTAATTTGACTACATTCCATTATCCTCGTTTTGCTTTTGTTGATGTTCATCTTATATCCTCCTATCAAGACACTGTCCACTCCATTCAACTGCTCTTCCAGGTCCTTTGTGGTCTCAGACAGAATTACAATATCATCGGCAAACTGCAAAGTTTTTATTTCTCCATGGATTTTAATTCCTACTCCCAATTTTCTTTTGTTTCTTTTACTGCTTGCCCAATATACGGATTGAATAACATTAGGGATAGGCTACAATACTGTCTCACTCCCTTCCCAACCACTGATTCCCTTTCATGCCCCTCGACTCTTATAACTGTCATCTGGCTTCTGTACAAATTGTTAATAGCCTTTCGTTCCCTGTTTTTGACCCCTGCCACCTTCAGAAATTGCAAGAGAGTATTTCAGTCAACATTGTCAAAAGCCTTGTCTAAGTCTACAAATGCTAGAAATGTAGGTTTGCCTTTCTTTAATCTATCTTCTAAGATAAGTTGTAGGGTCAGTATTGGCTCACATGTTCCAACATTTCTGCAGAATCCAAACTGATTGTTGTGTTCTCCAACAGTTTATTGAACGTAACTTCCTCTACAATACAATAGCTGGCTGTACAATAGATGTAGACGCCCGTCGATCTAGCCGGAGATGTAGTTCCTCTCGGTTGGCTGGTACTTCGATCGGCGGTGCAGTACAGCGGCTTCGGTGATATCTCCTCGGAGACTCTGCTATAGCGGTTGCCATTAGCAGCGGACGAAGACTGGTCTGCCTTCGACCGGCCGGGCCCATATAGTGAGCTGGAGCCAATAGAAACCCAGCGTAGGAATCCGTGGCGGGATATGTCGTGGTGACCTCTGCAAGGAAAGATTCCTATTAATCGACTGGAATCTTCAGCGTGTTTACCTGATGTCTTCACCTGTTTGGCTGTTGGTTTGTTTCCCTCATAGTGTGGCTGTTATGCGGTGCTGCCTGCCATTTAGGGGAACCCGATGGCAGACAGTACACTGATCCTCCCCAAGGTTGACCTCTACCAGTTTTTCCATTTGTCTGTAAAGAATTTTTGGTAGTATTTTGCAGCTGTGACTTATTAAACTGATAATTTGATGGTTTTCACGCCTGTCAACACCTACTGTCTTTGGGATTGGAATTATTATATTCTTCTTGAAGTCTGAGGGTATTTCGCCTGTCTCATGCATCTTACTCACCAGATGGTAGAGTTTTGTGAGGGCTGGCTCTCCCAAGGCCATCAGTAGTTCTAAGGGCCTTGTTTCAACTTACGTCTTTCAGTGCTCCATCAAATTCTTCACGCAGTATCATATCTCCCATTTCATCTTTCTCTATATCCTCTTCCATATCCATAATATCGCCCTCAAGTACATCGCCCTTGTATAGACCCTCTATATATTCCTTCCACCTTTCTGCTTTCCCTTCTTTGCTTAGAACTGGTTTTCCATCTGAGCTCTTGATATTCGTATGGGTGGTTGTCTTTCCTCCAAAGGTCTCTTTAATTTTCCTGTAGGCAGTACCTATCTTACCCCTAGTGATATATGCCTCTACATCCTTAAATTTGTCCTCTAGCCATCCTTGCTTAGCCATTTTGCACTTCCTGTTGACTGCATTTTTGAGACGTTTGTCTACTTCATTTATAGCATTTTTATATTTTCTCCTTTCATCAATTAAGTTCAATATCTCTTCTATTACCCAAGGATTTCCATCTTAAATCTTCCAGTGTCTCCGGGCCTCTTCCACATATGCAACCTTTTTTCTTTATTCTTAAACCAAGTGTTAGCTATGATTAAGTTATGCTCTGTGCAAAATTCTACCAGGCAGCTTCCTCTTTCATTCCTTACCCCCATTCCATATTCACCTACAACTTTTCCTTCTCTTCCTTTTCCTACTATCGAATTCCATTCCCCCATGACTATTACATTTTCGTCTCCCTTCACTATCTGAATAATTTCCTTTATCTCATCATACATTTCTTCTATCTCTTCGTTGTCTGTGGAGCTAGTTGGCATATAAACTTGTGCTACTGTCATAGGTGTGGGCTCCGTGTCTATCTTGGCTACAATAATGCATTCACTATGCTGTTCGTAATAGTGTACCCATGCTCCTATTTTTTTTATTCATTACTAAACCTACTCCTGCATTGCCCCTATTTGATTTTGTATTAATAACCCTGTATCCACCTGTCCAGAAGTCTTGTTCCTCCTGCCACTGAACTACATTAATTCCCACTATATCTAACTATAACCAATCCATTTCCCTTTTTAAATTTTGTTACCTACCTAATTGATTAAGGGATCAGACATTCCATGCTCCGATCTGTAGAACACCAGTTTTCTTTCTCATGATAATGACATCCTCCTGAGTAGTCCCCGCCCAGGGATCTGAATGGGGGACTATTTTACCTCTGGAATATTTTACCCTAGAGGACACCATCATCATTTAACCATGCTAAAGCTGCATGCCCTCGGTAAAAATTACGGCAGTAGTTTCCCCTTGCTTTCTGCCGTTCGCAGTACCATCACAGCAAGGCCATTTTGGTTAATGTTACAAGGCCAGATCAGTCAATAATCCAGATTATTCCCCTGCAACTAGTGAAAAGGGTGCTGCCCCTCTTCAGGTACCACATGTTTGTCTGGCCTCTCAACAGATACCCCTCCGTTATGGTTGCACCTATGGTACAGCTATCTGTATCGCTGAGGCACACAAACCTCCCCACCAGTGGCAAGGCCCATGTTTCCAGGGGGAAGGGTCTAGAGAATATAACATTAAAATTTGTGCAGTTTGCTGCAGTTATTTGTTATTTTGATTTCGCCTCACATCAGATTTTTACATGTGTATTTTATGAGTACATATAATGTATGGTAACTTTGAACCTCTGTATTTCGGAAATGGGTATAGACATCAGTAAAATTTAGAAGGTTGTTTGAGTTTGGGGTCTTAGGAATGGATTATAAAAGTTGCAGCTATTTGCTGCACATAGCTGTGTTGGAATCCATGGCTTGGTTTTGGTGCAAAAAATGGTAAAAAACACTTATTTAAAGGGTTTTCTAAGGAACTGCCTGTGAGCTAATAACTTTGATCCTTTGTATCTCAGAAACATAGACCACATCAAATACAAAAAGAACCAACTGATTTGCTCTATTTGCCTGAACAGGAAGAAATGTATAATATTCATACTTTAACCTTGTCCTTTAGGATAGTGACGAACCTTCAGTTGGGCTTATAAATGGTTCCTACTCTAGAGGCTATCCAAAACACTTGACCCTACCTTTCTATAACCAATAGAACCCAAGGTATGAGCTTTCTAAGAATCTCGTTTTTATGTGCAGCATTTTGAAACATGTAAGGTAGCACATGGTGTAACATGCATACTGGTATTAACAATAGCATTTGATCAAATTCTGGAACAAATAAATTTAAAAAATACTTGTATTTTCAGTAATAATTATGTGTCACTCCATAATTTCATATTCCAAAATGAATTTTTGTAAACCCAGTAGGTTTTTTTACAAGAAGTATCCACGGTAATGCAGATACAGATTGTATTTCAGGCTTACAATATTCAGGGTGATTATACACTCCTGGAAATTGAAATAAGAACACCGTGAATTCATTGTCCCAGGAAGGGGAAACTTTATTCACACATTCCTGGGGTCAGATACATCACATGATCACACTGACAGAACCACAGGCACATAGACACAGGCAACAGAGCATGCACAATGTCGGCACTAGTACAGTGTATATCCACCTTTCGCAGCAATGCAGGCTGCTATTCTCCCATGGAGACGATCGTAGAGATGCTGGATGTAGTCCTGTGGAATGGCTTGCCATGCCATTTCCACCTGGCACCTCAGTTGGACCAGCGTTCGTGCTGGACGTGCAGACCGCGTGAGACGACGCTTCATCCAGTTCCAAACATGCTCAATGGGGGACAGATCCGGAGATCTTGCTGGCCAGGGTAGTTGACTTACACCTTCTAGAGCACGTTGGGTGGCACGGGATACATGCGGACGTGCATTGTCCTGTTGGAACAGCAAGTTCCCTTGCCGGTCTAGGAATGGTAGAACTATGGGTTCGATGACGGTTTGGATGTACCGTGCACTATTCAGTGTCCCCTCGACGATCACCAGTGGTGTACGGCCAGTGTAGGAGATCGCTCCCCACACCATGATGCCGGGTGTTGGCCCTGTGTGCCTCGGTCGTATGCAATCCTGATTGTGGCGCTCACCTGCACGGCGCCAAACACGCATACGACCATCATTGGCACCAAGGCAGAAGTGACTCTCATCGCTGAAGACGACACGTCTCCATTCGTCCCTCCATTCACGCCTGTCGCGACACCACTGGAGGCGGACTGCACGATGTTGGGGCGTGAGCGGAAGACGGCCTAACGGTGTGCGGGACCGTAGCCCAGCTTCATGGAGACGGTTGCGAATGGTCCTCGCCGATACCCCAGGAGCAACAGTGTCCCTAATTTGCTGGGAAGTGGCGGTGCGGTCCCCTACGGCACTGCGTAGGATCCTACGGTCTTGGCGTGCATCCGTGCGTCGCTGCGGTCCGGTCCCAGGTCGACAGGCACGTGCACCTTCCGCCGACCACTGGCGACAACATCGATGTACTGTGGAGACCTCACGCCCCACGTGTTGAGCAATTCGGCGGTACGTCCACCCGGCCTCCCGCATGCCCACTATATGCCCTCGCTCAAAATCCGTCAACTGCACATACGGTTCACGTCCACGCTGTCGCGGCATGCTACCAGTGTTAAAGACTGCGATGGAGCTCCGTATGCCATGGCAAACTGGCTGACACTGACGGTGGCGGTGCACAAATGCTGCGCAGCTAGCGCCATTCGACGGCCAACACCGCGGTTCCTGGTATGTCCGCTGTGCCGTGCATGTGATCATTTCTTGTACAGCCCTCTCGCAGTGTCCGGAGCAAGTATGGTGGGTCTGACACACCGGTGTCAATGTGTTCTTTTTTCCATTTCCAGGAGTGTAATTAAAGTTAAACTTCCAAAACTCTGTAGACATAACACCATTGGTCAGAATGACGTCAAATTACAATGGAATATTATTGGAGAAGGGGGAAAACGTATGGCAGAAGAAAAAAAAAATATTGATCAATAGATGGCACTGTATGAAAACACCTGTCACCGCACGACCCATTGAAGTTGGTATAAACATGCTGAGTACACGGCTTTTCCCCCTTTTGCATCTGTGAGCTTTGCCGTGACTGTCTCAATGCAGGATCACCCTCTGCTTGTAAAACTGTATTACAAGAATGATGACTGTGCACACATCACACTGCAGAAGCTGCGGACACTGGTGTGTTTGAAAAAAGGCGTTGGTCCGATGACTACCGTTGGTCTGGAGAAAATGATTCGGAAACTTAAAAGGACGGGTTCTTTTGGTGTGCAACCTGGTATGTGGGGAGAAAACAAATTGATTTGACTTCAGTGGAAGTAGTGGCCACAGCAGTGGAACATGCTTTTTCTCGATGTCGACTTGTTGCAGAAAATGGTGGACAGTGTATTGAATATGTTTTGTGCCAGTCACACGGAAATTGGTAATCCATTTTGATTTTGATTGATGCTTTTTATGCAGTTTTTGGGCTCAGGACAATTAAAACCCGATTTTTCTCATCCAATATGATATGACCTTGCTGCTGTGGATGGTCTTACGTAACTGACAGTATCACACCCGTACACCCATGCACACTGAGTAGCGTAGATTATTTAACGTCAAACGTGCACGTTAGGCATTGTTGTATTATTTGTTTGTCATTTGTAGTCAACCACTATTACATTATGATGCTTACAGCACCATCTATTGCTACATTTTGTAACTATTTATTTTTCTTCTGCCATACATTTTCCCCTTTCTCCAATAATATTCCACTGCATAGTGACATCATTCTGACTAGTCATTTCTAGAGCGGTTTGAAAGTTTAACTTTAGTTATAATCAACCTGTATTTTCTGGGGTATATGATTTCTTTAATCTTATTTGCATGATAGAAAGCTGACTTGAAATCACTTTTTTGCTATGAGTTGTTGTGCTTTGTGGCAAAGATAGAAAAAGTTTATTGCTGTTATACATTTAGTGGACTCATATTTATGTTTCACAGTTAAACTGCAAATACAATAATTCATTACTAATGCATCCTGAAAGCCTTCTCAAGATGTTATACTTCAGACTGAAAATGGTTTGTTTGACATGAAATTGACCCTTTACTGTGTTATCTTATCCTCCCACCTCTGTCTGTCCATCTCCTCCTTCCCAATTTTTCTCTCTCTCCATTTCTTCCTGTCCCCTCTCTCTGTCCATCTCCTCCTCCCCCTCTTCCTTTTTCACCTGTCCACTACTGTTACATCTTCCACCTGCGTCCTGCATCGCCCCCTCCTTTACCCTCTCTCTGCCCATCTCTTCTTGCCTGTGTGTGTGTGCACGCACGCGCGTGTGCATGCGCGCATACAGGCGCGGGGTGGAGTGAGTTTATGCACATGTGTCTACTTGCATGTGGGGCAAGCTACAGCTAACAGCAACTAGCTGCAAGGTGCACAAGTGTAAATGCAACTTAACCCCTTCCCTGCAGCTTTCTTTGCAAATGCGGTTGACACATATGGTGGACACATCTCCTTTTACCCCATCTCTGTTTGTAATCTTCCTCCCCATGCCTCTCTGTCCATCTCATACTACCACCCCTATCTGCCACCTCCTCTTGCCCACTCTCTCTGTCACGCCATCTCCCCTCCATCTCTTTGTTCATCTTCCATGCCCCCTCTCGCTGGCCATATCTTCCTCCCCCTCACTCTGTCCAGAATTACCTACCCATCTCACTGTCTACCTCCTCCTCACCTTTCCTCCTCCTTCCCCTCTCTCCCTTTAGTGCTCCTGCTCCCCTGTCAGTCTGCTCCTCCCTCTCTCCCTATCCATCTCCACCTGCACCATCTCTCTTTCCATCTCCTCCAAGCCTCTCTCCCTGTCTGCCTCCTCTTGCCACATCCTCTCTCCCCATCCACCTCCTCCCTGCCCTCTCTCTGCCCCTTCCTCCTTACCTCCTCTCCCTCTCCTCCTGTCCCCCCTTTCTGGCCCTACTCCTGTCCCCTCTCTCTGTTCATCTCCTCCTACTGATCCTCTCTCTCTGTCAATCTGCTCCTTCACCTTCCTGCCCTATTTTTTCCCTATCCATCACCTCCTGCCCTATTCATCCCTTCCCCTATCTTTCTCAGTCTTCTCCCAACCATGCTCATCAACACATGCAGGGCCTGTATGACAGTTCAATTAAGCAGGCCTATACTACTCCCACAACATGCCTGTCATACAGAACAGCCTACATGCCAGGGGTTTGAGTACCATTTTTGCCCCTCACATGTAAACTGCCCTGCAAAGCAGACTGATACTAATCCACTACAACATGCCTATCGGGCAGGGCAGCCTTCAAATTTTGGGTGGAAAAAAAAAAACACATTTTTGCCCTATCTGCACTCCTATTGGAGCTAGGAGGTTATAAACCCCACAGTGCTGATACAAAGCGTGGCAAATTTGGTTGAGATTGATACAGGGATTTGGGAGGAGATCCTGGACATTTGTACATCAGTCTGCTTTATATATGTACTAGCCTTTACCCTGCAGCTTCACTCACGTAAGTGTTCGACATATAACTTGCACACATATTGTCCTCCCCCATCCACCTCTTTCTTTCCATATCTCTGTCCATCTGATCCTCCTACATCTGTACATCTCCTCCTCTCTACTCTCCCTGTCTCTCCAGCTCTTCTTCTCCCTCCCTTTCTATTTCTACCATCCCTTCTCCCTTACCAGATCTTTCTCCACCCACCCTCTTTCCAGATCCTGCTCCACCTGTCTCTGATTTCCTCCGGCCTCCTCTCCCTACACACCTCCTCTCTCTCTCTCTCTCTCTCTCTCTCTCTCTCTCTCTCTCTGTACATTTCATCCCCCCAACCTCTCTCTGCCCATAACCTCCTCTCTGCCTTCTCTTCCTATCCATCCCCTTTTTCCCCCTCTCTCTGTTAATTCCCTTCTCCATCCATTTCAACCTTCCTCCAGCAGTGCCCAATCTGAACACGTATTCCCTGCAAAACAGATTGATAATGCAGGGCTATACTACTCCCACAACACAACTTTCAAAAAGGGAGTCTACATGACAGAGGCTTGAAAACCAATTTTTTTCCCCTGACATATAAGCTGCCATGTGAAGCAGGTTGATAAAGGTGGCCTGGCCAGTGCTACTCCAACCTACCACTCCTGTCATGTGGGGTAGCCTGTACATTGGAGGCTGTAAAACTGTTCTTGCCCCGACGTGTAAACTGTCCTGCAAAGCACATCGACAAGGCGAGCTGATACTTTTCCCATAACACACCTATTGTGCGGGACAACCTACATTTACTGCTCAGTATGGACAGGCATAGTTGAGTGAGGATGGGGGAGAAGGGTAGTGAAGGAAGGGGAAGATAAGGTGAATAGAGAATGGGGAGGAAGTGACAAACAGAGAGAGGGGATAGAGGGGATGGACAAAGAGAAAGAGGGAGGATGAGATGGGCAGAGAGAGTGAGGGAGGATGAGACGGACAGAGAGAGGGGCAGTCTTCACATTGAGGGCTGGAAAACGTTTTCTTGCACCTGATACATAGGCTGCCCTGCAGAGCCAGTTGATAAGGCAAGTCGATACCTTTCATGCACAGCATGTCTGTCGTACTGGGAGGGACTGGAAAAATACATTTTTGCGAGTATCTCTGCTCTTATTGGAGCTAGGAAGTTACAAACCCCACAGTCGCGATGTTTGCAAAGTTTCCTGCTTGTGTGCCAGATATGGTTGAAATTGATCCAGGGGTTTGGAATTAGATCCTGGCTATTTAGATACACTCTGCTCTTATATACAATAGCTGAATACTCTTGGGTATGTATTTATTTCCTCCTTCCACCTGCCACCTCGGACACTCTCCATCGTCCATCTCACACCCTCTCTCTTCCACGTGCATCCTGAAACCGTATTCCTTTCCCACCTGCTGACTATTTCTCTTCATCTTCCACATGCCTCCTACACCTCCCTTCTCTCTGTCTGTCTCCTCCTCTCCCTCTCTGCTCATCCCCACTTCCCCCTATCTCAGTCAATCTCTCTCTGTTGCTCTCTTCCTGTCCCTATGTCTCTAGCCGTCTTCTCCTCCCATCCTTCACTCTGTCCATCTCTTCCCCACCACTCTGTTCATCTCTTCCGACTCCCTTTTTATATTCACTCCTTACTCTTCCTGTCTCTGACTATATACTCCTTCCATTCTCTCTTTCGGTGCCCTTCACCCCTCTTTGTCTGTCTCTTAACCCCCCCCTCCCCCCCTGTGTTCATATCCTCCTCACCTCCTCTTTATCCACCTCTTCCTCCATCCTCTCTGTCCACCTCTCTTCCTCTCTCTTTCTGTCCATCTGTTCCTCATCCCCATCTCTCTCTGTTCATCTCCTCCTCCCTCCTTTTCCTATCCTCTCATCTCCCTATGTGTCATCTACTCCTCCCCCTTTCTGCCCATTTCCTCCTCCTCCTCCTCCTCCTCCTCCCTCTCATTGTCTGCCTCCTCCTACCCACATCTCCCTATCAGTCTACTCACGTCACCTCTCTCTGTTGATCTCCTCATCCCTACCTTTCCAGTTATTATTCTTCTGCTCCACTCTCTCTTTGACTCTCTCCTCCTTCCCCCATTTGTTCCCTGTCTGTCCTCTCGTGACCATCTCTCTCTCTATCCATCCCCTCCTGCGCCCCCTCTCTCTTTCCATTCCATCCTGCCCCCTCTCTCTGTGTGTTCTTTCCTCTACGTATCTCCTCCTCTATCCATGTTAAGCTTCCCCCAGCAATGCCTTTCCTCAAATGTAGCCCTTGCAAAACAAGTCAATAAAGCAGGCTGATACCACTTTCACTACATGCCTTTGTACAGGGCAGCCCACACGCCAGGGCCTTGAAAACAGTGTTTTGCCCCTTGACATATAGACTGCCATGCAAAGTGGGTCACTAAATAAGGCTGACTACTCCAACGCAACATTCCTGTTATGAAGTGCTTCTTCTGTGTTGGGGCCTGGTAAACTGTTTCTCGCCCCTGTAGTGTAGGCCACTCTGCAAAGCAGATTGATAGGGTAAACCGATACTATTCCCACAGAACACATATCATGCAGGGCAGCCTATGTGATAGGAGCTGAATAAAACAGGTATGTCTGGTCTCATATTGTGTCCACTACTGCACCTCTGTTAACTGATGTGGTACCCATTTTGAACACTTCTTGTGTACCTTCAAGTCCTGCCATAAAATGCATATCATTGTTGCTCTCGACATGCCCATCCATGCCATTAGTTTCTGCACAGTCCAGCGTCAGCCCTGTGTTCAACAATGTTCAATAACATCGTATGTCAGGTCAGTACGGGCAGACGTGGGAAGCTCACTTTGTGGCGAGTCTGTCGTCATTGCACATTCGTCTAAGAAAGCCAGCATCAAACATGCAACTGTTTGACAGAGCAATTCCCTATCACCCACAGCTGTTTGCAGTTCTGGATGACGATGAGTAGCACATCTGTCAATGAGAAAGGCAATTTTCAAGTATGCTCGCTGTTCTACTTTGCTTACACCTATAGTTTAGCACAGCCAACCACAGACTGAATGTTTCAGGTGCTGCTACCGAGCCATCCCTGCACATGGTTGCAATCTGTTTATTGATTTCAGCACTGTTTGCCACAGGCTTTTAAATGTATTTGCTGTGGTTATGGTGATGCCACACGTTTGCACAGTACGCCACAGTTGTCAAGATTTATGGGATTATCCGTATATATAACCTTTTACCCACAAGTTCACATGCCTAAGTGTTCAACACATACTCATATATTTCACACGTGTGCTACTTCTCCATTCTTGGTCAATCTCCTCCTGCTTCCCCACTCTGCCACTTGTTCCTCTACCTCTCTCTGACCAGCTCCTCCTTCCCCCATCTCTCTGTCGATACCCGTTTCCCCCACTGTTCACCTCCTTATCTACTCCTCACCCTACTGCATGCCCATTCTCATCCCCTGCCTCTCTGCTTGTCTCCTCTTTCCTGCTTCTGTGCCTATCTCTTTCTCTCCACATATCTGCCCATCGCCTCCTCCCCACTCTCTCTCTGCCCACTGTCTTGTCTCTTCCCTCTCTGTCAATCTACTCCTCCTCCTCCTCCTCCTCCTCCTCCTCCATCTCTCTCCAGCTACTCCTCCTCCCCCATCTCTGTCCACCTCATCCTTCCCCATCTCTCTCTATCCACCTCCTTCTCTTACCACACTCTTTCTGTCCATCTCTTCCCGCTCCCCTCTTCTTATCCAGCAACTCTTGTCCCCCTCTCCCTACATCTCCTCCTCCTCCTCCTCCTCCTCCTCCTCCTCCTCTTCCTCCTCACCTCACTGTATTCATCTCCTCCTTCCCCTTTCTCCCCTTTAAATTCCTCTTTCCCTCTCCCTATCCATCTCCTCCTCCCCCTCCCCCCTCTGTCCCCTATCCTGTCCCTCTCTCTGTCCCTCCCCATTAATTTATAATTTCTTTAAGGTTATGGCAAAAAATAAAACTTAATTATTTTTGCTGCTGTATTGTTGTGCTTAGGAAGCTGAGAGTTGGCAGATAAGGTGTTTAAATAATGGACAATATAGTGAAGTGAGCAAGCTCTGACCTGGTGACTTAAACCATGAGTGTATATAAAGACAGTGGGTTTGATATATCTTCTCCTTCTTCTTTATTTCTCTCTCTCACTCTCTCTCTTTTTTGCCATAATGGCTCAGCATTATTGGGGAGGGGGGACTGTAACGTCATCTCCTTGTGGTCCACATTCTGTGCTGTTAGTGTCAGTCTTGCTGGTGCGCCATTTTTCTGCTAAAGAGTAATTTGACAAATGACACTTCCACTGAAAGTCTGAGGCATTTATGAGGCAACAGAGACTGACCACAGGATTCATCTGCAAGTTGTGGTAGAGAGGTTTCATGTAGTGTATGATAGACTGTACAATACTATGCATGTATGCCTGCACTTTGTTAAAAAGATTACCTACTGAGCACTGAAGAACCCTACAAATAACAAGGCAAGGAGAATATTGGCATGCTTTGCTGACACAACTGTCTTTGCATTTTTAGATGGGATAGTGATTGGTTACAAATACAGGATAAACCACTAATACACCTATAGGGCTTCTGGAGTGTCAAAGTATTTCTCTTCATTTATTTTGCATAATAAAGTCGCACAGGAGATCTGTGACCATTATACGAATAGAGCATGCTCTTATCACCACGCTATGGCCACTAATAACAACAGTCCCCTTGTGAAAACTTTTTCATTAAAATGTTTCAGGTACAGCTGATTATCAGAATATCTGCCAAAATATTGCATTTGTCATGAAAGGGCAACTGATAGATGATCTATTTAGAGCAAACATACAGTACTCAGATTAACTGACAAACATGTGTGCATACCGGAGAAAAGAACTCAATACAAAGTACCATGTCAAGTGATGCCTGTTGTAATATTGGTGCTAAGCTGACTGTGCACCACTGCTGCAAGAACTAGCTATCATAACCTGCCACCAAGTGACATGGTTGTAGTGGTGTTGGGACCCTGCATTAATAGTTGACAGACAGTTATTAACAAAATCAGTATTAGGAACAAGTGTATAAACATAAAATAGCAATAAACCTTAAAGTTATGGATCATTGTTAGAAGTGTGCAAACAAAAGTATTTATAATTAATACATGTGTTATGAGCAAGGTATTATGGGAAGAGGAGGGAGGGAGGACAAGGGGACTTGGGATGGGCACAAAACAATCGTGTCGCATGATAATGAGAGCCAGCTACCTACAGCAGTGGCAAACTTGTAACTAAAGTGTAGAGGAGGGATTCACTGTAAGTCTGTTTGGTATAGCACAACCACATGTAAATGAAATTCCTTTAATGTCAGGATAGGAAGGGGTACAGGCAAATGTCGACCAGAACGGGGGGCGGAGGGGGGGGGGGACGACGACAGCATAAGGCATGGGAAGAAATATGTTTATTGACTTACAATGCTACTGCACTACATCACATGAGAAGTAATGAAGAATAGCAATGATGGTTAATAGGTCTCAGGAGAGAGCTTGTGTTCCAGATTAGATAAACACTGGGAAATGATTTACATTAATAAATATCATAAAAACAATGCTAAGATTTTAAACCTGTGACTAGAGTGAGATCCTCTGTAAGTTTATTAGGTGTTGCAGCACCTTATACAAGATGTAAGAAAAATTTCTTTAATTTCAGAATAGTCAGGATAGCAAGGAGAATGGGGAAGTATTAGAGGTGTACAAATTCCCCTTGCAGCCTGCTTGCCCCTAGCTCCTCTGCAACCATTCATGCCGGTCAGCCTGCCGCGACGTAAACACAAGAGTACGCATGTACTGAGGCATAGTGGGTAATGCGACCGACTTGGGCTCCCGCAAGCCCGGGCTACCTGGGTTCCCGCAGGCCTGCCAAGCTTCACGGGACCCGCTCAGCTTGCTGCGCCTGACAACAGGTTGCGCTGTCAAGCTACCGTGACTAGAGTAGCCAGTTAGTTAGCCCGCAGTTCATTTATCGCAACGATGGGGGCAGCACAATGAATAGGTCGGACTTTAGTGAGATTGAAAAAAAAATTGACAACTGGCGAATACATGCTGGTAACGAAACAGAGCACAAGTGCCCCATAGGAAACGTTTTCGTGTGTTTATGAGGCCGCTTCAAATAAATCGGTAGGTGTGTCTCAATGCAAACTATGTAAAAAGCTCCTAAGTGCTTATTCAGCAACCTCGAGTATGTTACGACATGTGTGCAAATTTGACAAGCAGTTCCCTCACTCCGGAAATATCTTGAAAGAGGACAAAGATTTAGTGGCCGAAAAGGGCGTCGAAATGTGTGCTAAGGACCTGAGACCATTTAGCAGTATAGAGGGAGAAGGATTTCATGGTAACCCGCAAACGATGTCAAAATCTTTTGTAAGGTACTCTATTCCATGCACTGTCCGAAATATTATGTAGACAGTAATGTTCCTCTTGATGGTCAAGTGTGCAAAATTTCTTCAAGATCGGAATAAAACTGTAGGTTGGTGTAGAACTGTGTAAGTAAAGTACCCTCCGCCATGCACCATTCAGAATTTTAAGAAGACAGCACCCTTCATCCTGCTTTGAATATCAAGTATGCCAAATTTCATCAAGATCGGAATAAAAACGTACAATTTGTCGAATTCCGTTACGTAAAGTAACCTCTGCCATGCACCCTACGAAATTTTAAGTATACTGTGACCTTCCTATTGGTTTCAAGGTATAGTGTGCAAAATTTCATCAAGATTGTATGCAGTACAAACACACGGACACAATGAAAAGGCACTTTCAGTTTTTCTCAAATTTTCCAATTTCTCGGTCGATTTTCGAAAAATTTTATTTCATAAAAACCTTGTCCTGAGAATTACGAACACAGCAAAAAAAAATTGCCGAATTGGTCCAGCCGTTCTCGAGTTTTACGCTTATCAACGCATTTGGCAATTCATTTTTATTTATATAGATAATAAACCCGAAACATACGCGTAAAGGAAGAATGTACAAATAAAACCCAATATTTTTTGACCTGAAATTAATATATATAATGTTATGGCTTGTCTTTTGGTGCTCAGGTAAAATAAAAGCTTTTAATTAACGTTCATAGTACGAAAATGAAGCGCGCTGACTAGCGCAGCTCAGCAGTAATATGGGCAGGCAAGCAAGTTTCCCGCAGCCTGCCCGGGTTGGGTTCTGCTTGGCTTGGCTGGGAGTGAAGCAGCCTGCCCGTTCTGTTGACAACGCGCGGCGGCCTGCCTGCCTGGCCACCAGGCAAGCATGGGCGGGTTAAAAGCGGAACATGTACACCTCTGGGAAGTATGCACCAGACTGCATTTAGGTACACATTGCACCCTCATCACATGTTTTGCACTGATGTGGGGAGTACAAATATCCTGTTAAATCATTCACAAATTAGATTTAAACTTTTTTTCATTTTCATTCCATGCAATAAATAAATATACTGTCTAAGTGATGAAATTGAATATGCTGTCTTCTGCTTAGTTCATGTTAAAGCTTTTGTGGGTGGGTCACATGCAAACGTGTGCATTTATGCATGTGAATGTATCTAATTTTGAGCATTAAAGTACTGTTTGCAACTTTTCAGGTTGTGAAGTGTGTGGGGATGCTCATCCTACAAAGTCTTGTCCATTACTTGCTGAAGCAAAACATGTAAGTGTATTTCATTTGTTTACTTTTTGATTTAATTCAGTTACATAAGCTTTCATGGTGGTAGATATTAGTTCATTGGTAGAACACTAGGGAAGTGCAATCAGTCTGCAAAGGAGATTGCTCACAAAACACTCATATGACCCATCCTAGAATATTGCTGAAGTCTGTGGGAGCCATACTAAATAGGAGTAACTGGGGATACAGAATGTATATGAAGATGGGCAGCACATTTGGTCACCAGTTTGTTTGACCCATGGGAGAGTGTCATGGAGATGTAGAATAAACTGAACTGGCAAATGCTTGAAGATAGATGCAAGGTATCCTGTGGAAGCCCGTGTTACAAATTTTCAGAGTGATGAATTTAGGAATGTACTGCAACTCACTAGGTATTGCTCCCATGGGGATCACAAGTACCAAATTAGAGTAATTATAGTGCACACAAAGGCCTTTAAACAGTCATTCTTCCCGTGCTCCAGATGTGACTGGAAAGGCTGCAGTGCACTATGCAGTAGTTTGCAGAATATGTATGTAGATGTAGACGATAATAAAATAAACTATTTGAGGGAAAGAAGCAAATGTGAAGCAACAACACAGATTCATTACTGGAAAATCAATAATTATATATTATTTTATAATTTTTTGGTCCTGTTTCTTAAAGATAAAATTTAAAAGTAAATTTGCAGGATAACATTACATGAGAGAGAAAAGAAACACATGAACTCATGAAAAGTTGAGTTAGAGACAACTGTTCTGTTGGTGAGAGAACATTCCTGTATGACAGATGACATACTTGGCATGCCACATGCCTGTGATTTTGTCTGACCTTCCACTGATTGTCAGCATGACAGTCAAGTGCATAATAGGCAAGTCTTGCAGTATCAGTGACTTTTGTTGTGATCAAGTCGTGGATGCCCAATGCATGGAACAGTCCGTCTGTGGGGACATGCAGGGAATGGGCTTTTATCAGCATGTCATGGTTGTAGTACAAGTCCCTCGATTGAGAGAAAACCACCACTGTCAGAGTCAAGTGTACGGGCCAACAATTTGGTGATGACAGTGGTTCTCATCAACCATTGCAGATTTTAACAACAGATAGATGGCAGATGGTGCAACAAATTACTTGCCAATCCAGTTTTTGATAACAACATCTGTGTAGGACTCCCATTCAGAACAACCTCTTCACTGTTAGTTACAGAAACCACAACCTCTCATGGGTAACTCTGCTACCTCTGCATGTCATAAGGCACAAAGACTAGCACAGGCACAGAATCACCATCGTTGTATGCTCAAAGTGTTGAAACATGTAGCAGAATTATTGGGTTGTGGAAAATGGCAAGATGTTGGTACATATCAAGAAGCATGCGAGTTGAACCTATGTGACATTATGTTGCATATTTCACTTCATCGAACATATCTAAAAATACTTATTGTCGTTGACAATATAATGAAAAAGATAGAATGCTAGGCACCACATAAATGAGGCACTGAGTTGCAGACAAGCACAATAAGAAGACTGTTAAACACTAACCCTTTTGGACAAAAAGACTTCTGTAATATAACACACAAATACATTCATGCAGACACAACTCACATACACTTGGCTACTGTCTCCAGCTGCTGGGGCTAGATTCAGTTGTGAAATTAGTACATTTGCATTTATTGACAAGGTTGGGTCAGAGACAGTATCCGTGTGAGTGAGAGAGTTGTGCTTTTTGCACTCCATTGTTTGTTATAGCAGTGTCTTATAAACTTGTAGGCAACATAGAGCTTTTATATTGGATCTGGGATATCAGAAACACTTTGAAAATACATTTGCTGTGCTATCATTTGCTAGTCAGTTAACAAGTGATTGACAAAATTTGGGCACTATACGTTGAAAGCAAATGCTAACCAGAAATTAAGACAGTATTCAGATGAAGTTTAGACTGGTCTTTTACTTTGATGCTGTATCACTTTCATTATTTCAAAATTTCTTATTGGTGTTTACTGATGTCTGTCAACAAGTGAACTGAATTTTATCATTGTCTAGAGATAGAAAGGGAGAGAGAGAGAGGGAGAGAGAGAGAGCAAATTTGAAAGTTGTTCCAGGAAGCTGAATATTGGGCTTAGCCCTTTTCAAGTGTAATGTTTGATTTATATTCTGCAAACAGGTTCAAGATGCAAAGATTCCCTCTAGAGCCAGGTTAACCTTGCCTCCAAATCTTGCAGTTCTCAATGTAGCTGATGGGACATCAGTAATTGCAAAGGCAGATTTTGGTTGTGGTGCTATGTTTGGCCCATTACAAGCTCTGCATTCTGCAGCATTGCCCGAGGGTGTGAAGTTCCCACTGAAGGTGAGTTTTATTGAAGAGGTTTTGTTGTTTACGTGTGTGTCTATATATATATATATATATATATATATATATATATATATATATATATATAATAGAGGGAAACATTCCACGTGGGAAAAATATACCTGTGTGTGGATGGATATGTGTGTGTGTGTGCGAGTGTATACCCGTCCTTTTTTCCCCCTAAGGTAAGTCTTTCCGCTCCCGGGATTGGAATGACTCCTTACCCTCTCCCCTAAAACCCACATCCTTTCGTCTTTCCCTCTCCTTCCCTCTTTCCTGATGAGGCAACATTCCACGTAGGAAAAATATATCTAAAAACAAAGATGATGTGACTTACCAAATGAAAGTGCTGGCAGGTCGACAGACACACAAACAAACACAAACATACACACAAAATTCAAGCTTTCGCAACAAACTGTTGCCTCATCAGGAAAGAGGGAAGGAGAGGGAAAGACGAAAGGATGTGGGTTTTAAGGGAGAGGGTAAGGAGTCATTCCAATCCCGGGAGCGGAAAGACTTACCTCAGGGGGGAAAAAGGACGGGTATACACTCGTGCGCACACACACACACATATCCATCCACACATATACAGACACAAGACAATATATATATCTGCACTGCTCTATATCTTTTTATTATTTCTTTCACTTTAGAATACTGTAAAATTACAAGTACGTTGAATGGCTGGCCTGGACTTACCATCTCGAGGTGAAATTCCAAGTGCTGCCAATAGACACCTTTACAAGTAGTGCAAGCAGGCCGCACTGAGCCTCTTGGTTAGTTTATGTATGTGTTGACTTCATTTAAGCTTGTTGCCCAGTTGCACCCTGTTTACAGTTTTTTACTTTTAGTATATAACTATTAATGTCTGGTAGTAAATATTCTGACAAAGAAATGAAGCACAGTAATAAAATTTAATCTTGTTCAGTTATGGTTGTCCAACCACAGTGAAAATGCTGACATGCACTTATTTATTTATTTGATCCAAGAATACTTTTTTAGTAAATTGTTTGTATATATTGTATGGGACAAGGGTAAACATAATTAACTTACAATTACAGGAGTCATTGTGACTACATAGTCAACACAACCAAAAAGTGCATAATAATGTGAACTGACATATTACTATTTACTTTTCTACATAAGACAGCAGTACTTATTAACCCTCGAGCGGGCGCGCCGTTTTTCATAACACGAGTGGGCGCGCAGCGCACTTTGTATACATGTATAGAATAGCTTCATCTATGTTGCCAAGGTGAGTCATGTATGATCAAAATCACAGTTTAATCTTAGTTTATTTAAACAACAATAAAATAAACTTACATAATATGAGCTACACCACTGTTTTATTAAACAATAATGAAATAAATTTTCAGTACAACACCCTGTCGTGAAGGACAGGTGTTACAGAGACAGTAATGACCCACTCGAAGTATTAAGCAGTGCAGTGGCATTAGATCCCATCCAGCTTCTTATTTGATCACTATTTATCTCATAGACAACTGCCTCAGTGTGGCATTAGGCTGCTAGCTCATAATCAGGATCATTTTTTTTTGCATGAATTGTAAATTTTTTCTGTCTAGCTTGCTTTGTATTGTATGTTACTGCTGCTCGCTTGGACACAAACTATCATTGTTTTACCTGAAGCAATAATGAAGGAAAAGGTACTGGTCAGCAGTTGTGAAACAAAAATGGAATCGTGCAAAATCATTTTATTTTTTGTTGGCACACTTTATACACAGGCGTGCCTGCTCGAGGGTTAAATGTGACTACATGATCAAAACAAACTAAATTATAGTATGAAGTGACATAGTATACAGTTAATAGTATTTGGCAAATGAGGTTTACTTATTATGAAGTTCCACAAATTCAAAGACAGAGTAGAAGCAGTGGTAATGTAAAAACTGTTTCAGCCTAATCTTAAATATACGAGATGCGGCTAGAAAAAAACCGGACTGATGCTGGAAAAAACATTTATTTACAATTATTTACAATTTCATGTTATCTCCTTCAATGTACTCTCCTCCTCGGTCTCTACACCGCTCCATACGAATTTTCCACTGTTCATAGCAATGCTGCAGATCATTTTCGGTAAGTCCATACATTACTTCCGTCGCTTTTTCTTTTACTGCTTCAATAGTCTCAAATCTAGTTCCTTTCAAAGCTGACTTGACTTTAGGGAAAAGAAAAAAGTCACAGGGGGCCAAATCAGGTGAGTAGGGTGGATGATCTAAGATGGGAATGTTGTGTTTTGCCAAAAACGTCTTCACTGACAACGCACTGTGAGCTGGGGCATTGTCTTGGTGAAGGATCCATGACTTTTTTCTCCACAAATCGTTCCGTTTTCTCCGTACTCGCTCACGTAGGGTAGCCAGGACGCTAATGTAGTAATGCTGATTCACTGTTTGTCCCTCTGGTACCCAATCAATGTGCACAATCCCTTTGATGTCAAAAAAAAAAAAAACAATCATCATTGCCTTGAATTTCGATTTTGACATTCGTGCTTTTTTTTGTCGTGGAGAACCAGGAGTTTTCCAATGCATCGATTGGCGTTTAGTTTCGGGATCGTAAGTAAAAAACCACGATTCATCGCAAGTAATAACATTTTGTAAGAAGGTGGGATCACTTTCAATGTTTTCCTGGATGTCAGAACAAATCATTCTTCGGCGTTCCTTCTGTTCAATTGTGAAACACTTTGGAACCATTTTTGAACACACTTTGTTCATGTTGAAACTTTCATGAAGAATCTGCCTAACACTTTCCTTGTCAACTCCTGTTAACTCAGACACTGCTCTGATTGTTAAACGGCGATCTTGTCGAACAAGTTGATCGATTTTTTCAATGTTTGCATCAGTTTTTGCTGACAATGGTCTGCCAGTGCGAGTGTCATCACTGGTGTCTTCGCAGCCATCTTTAAATCATTTAAACCACTCAAACACTTGTGTTCGCGATAAACAATCATCGCCGTACACTTGTTGTAACATTACAAACGTTTCACTTGCAGATTTTCCTAGTTTGAAACAAAATTTGATGTTAACACGCTGTTCTTTCTGTACACTCAACATTTTCCGATGCACAGACAAAACGTCAACTACTTAAAACAGACGCCACGGGCAGACTGAGTGCAGGAGGCAGATGAAACTCGAGCAGTAGGCGGAGCGAGAGTCACGTGACAGGCCACGCGACTTTCAGCCTTATTGCATTCGTTTTATTGTTTCACCAGTACTAGTCCGGTTTTTTTCTAGCCACACCTCGTATTTAATGTTGATATGCATTTCAAGTAAAAAGACATACAACCAGAACTCTAGTAGGGGATACTCCTGTTTTGCATAAGTTTGTGCTCAGTTGTTTGCATGACGGTTAAGTGTCTGCCTAGTTTTGTATGCATGTAAATCATAGTTATGTCTGAAAATGTTTTTTCAAGACACTTTCTTTTGTAAAAATTGTATATACAAATAAGGCAGAGGCAGTATTTTCAGACTTATAAAAAGGGCATTTAGCTTTGTTTATCACTCTGACAATTTTTTTCTGTATTTTAAATGTCTTTCTTAAATTGTGAAATTTCCCCAAAAAATTATGCAGTTTATCAATGGTGACTGTATACTACCATGTTACGGCTTGTATTTTGAGTGAGAATGCTTAAATCATACATATTCAGTTTTTTACTTGTATTGTTGAGCTTCATTTCCCACTTCGAATCTTCCTGTAGATGTATGCCTTAAAATTCTGCATAACTCACATTTGAGACATTTTTCCTTTGCTAGTGGAAACAAGATCTGCAGGATAGAGGTTTTGTATGGAGTGAAATTTAACTGCCACAGTTCGTTAAGAACTTCTGATGTTCTTGTTTCTCCTGAACCACCGTGCTATCCCTCTGCAGGTCCGGGGGTTAGAATAGGCCCGAGGTATTCCTGTCTGTCATAATAGGCATCCAAAAGGAATCTCCCACTTTTTGGCCTACAGTTATGGTCCCCTTTTAGGATTTGACCTACACATCTTTCCAAATTATCTGAAGTGCGGGCCATTTAGGGAAGGACACCTTATGTGGTGTGCCATATATCCAGTGTGGAGTTACCTTGTAATCTTACCCTCCCACACATCACCATTAAATTTTTGAGTCTGTTCAAAAGTTTTGAAAGCTTTGAGTGACGTAAGATATATATTAAAAAACTATTTTTTGCTTCATTTTCTCGTTGTTGGCTGCAGTATGTCTAGGGGTAGATTCTTGAGGCTGAATTTTTTTTAACTTTGTGAGTTACAGTTGACATAATAACTGATGAAGATTTGCCTGTTGTATTCTTGAATTTTATTTTCTTGTCACATTTTTTTTCAATATCACATCATCTTTCCATTTTACACTTCTGTAATATCACAAATTACATTGTTATTGCCGATCGTAAAAATACATCAGACTCCACCAGAGGCATACATACTACTACTACTACTACTACTACTACTACTACTAACTCATTCTGTGGTACCAACATATTCCAAAGAGCTTACAAAACAAAAGAGTCTACAAACTTTCTTGACAAGAGAAGAATCTTCACTAAGTTATTTCATTATTTTATAAATGAGTCCAGAAATAAATTTAATAAATATCGTGAGATTGTGCAATTAATAATAGGAATTTTAAGTATTCCAGATATTTTGTAATTTCAAGTAATTCTAAGAGAAGAGCAATTCCAATGCACACACAGAGCCAGCACTTATCAATTTTAACAAATTAATTTATAGAATGAGATTTTCACTCTGCAGCGGAGTGTGCGCTGATATGAAACTTCCTGGCAGATTAAAACTGTGTGCCCGACCGAGACTCGAACTCGGGACCTTTGCCTTTCGCGGGCAAGTGCTCTACCAACTGAGCTACCGAAGCACGACTCACGCCCGGTACTCACAGCTTTACTTCTGCCAGTACCTCGTCTCCTACCTTCCAAACTTTACAGAAGCTCTCCTGCGAACCTTGCAGAACTAGCACTCCTGAAAGAAAGGATATTGCGGAGACATGGCTTAGCCACAGCTTCTGTAAAGTTTGGAAGGTAGGAGACGAGGTACTGGCAGAAGTAAAGCTGTGAGTACCGGGCGTGAGTCGTGCTTCGGTAGCTCAGTTGGTAGAGCACTTGCCCGCGAAAGGCAAAGGTCCCGAGTTCGAGTCTCGGTCGGGCACACAGTTTTAATCTGCCAGGAAGTTTCAAATTAATTTATTTTTGCACTTTTCAGCCTGAAATATATTGTATAGAAAATCAAATGAAATTCTTTTAGTGAAACAGCTGAGATAATTTTAACCTATACAAGATTCGAAAGTACTTTTTGGTACGGGCTATTCCTATATAAAAAAAGGTAATGTTAGTGGTGGGTGTCCCATTACAACATCCCCCTCACAAAATTTGTAAACAGTATGTTCACAATATTTCGTGACAGACTATAAGGTTTGCCAATTGGTGTACAAAATGATGCCAAAAGATAGAATCCAGATGTATAGAAGTATCTGATACATTATGTATTACAGAAAACATAAGAAAATATCTACTATTCATGTCATAATCTATTCATATATCGGGATATGGCATTCAGATTTTCAGATGCGTGGAACATTCTGTCACAAGACAATTGATACAAGGTCAAAACTACAACATTGCAACACTAAACTATAGAAATAAATTCAGAGATAATGTAAATTACCAGAATTACAAAATGTAAGTTTACATACATACATACATACAATCAAACCTTGAAAATCTTCAAAAGAGAAGAGAAAAATTTCAGAGCCTAGGTGTACGAACAATGAGCCAACCCAATAAACTCACAATAACGGGTACAGACCAGAAGAATATACTCAACTATGAGTAGGAATATAGTACAAAATCAATCAGCCACATAAACCAGAGTATTTACAGATATGTTGACTCGTGAAAGAACAAAATAATGGAAACATATTAGGGCCTAAGCTTACGATGTGGGGACCAACCCATTAATCCAAAGCACACTGGGTACAAACCAGCAAAAAATGTTTCGACACAACAAAATGAATAAACCTCATAATCATATTAGTAAGTCAACTATGTGCAAAGAGTAACTGTAAGAAGCATCTAGCCTCAATCAGTGGTTGTATACTTTCCTTGAGTACACACACACAGTCGCAATGACCAGGGGTTCCCATTACAGAGTTAAGCTTGAATCTGCCCACAACTCAAGTTCCAATCAAATACAATACTGTACTCAGGATAAATACAGGTAAACATTGTCATAAATAGCTTTGAATGATGACGTAATTGGGTAGCTTGAGGACCAAAATCTGTGTATGAAAGCAGACATGTATACTTGTTGTTATATTGCCTATATT
Organism: Schistocerca nitens; assembly: GCF_023898315.1. Taxonomy (NCBI): domain Eukaryota; kingdom Metazoa; phylum Arthropoda; class Insecta; order Orthoptera; family Acrididae; genus Schistocerca; species Schistocerca nitens. The sequence continues at coordinate 260,181,817 of NC_064615.1, read as the reverse complement.
AGTAAATTTCTTCCACGCTATTTGTTAATTGTCCATACAAACTAACTTACATACATAAAAGCCTAGAAGATTCATTTACAATTGATAGAAAAAAATACATACTGGTTTAAAGTTACATAATGTATTGAGAAGTCAATCCCCCTACTTGAAAAAAACATCCATGTATGCAGAATAACACTGTCTTTAGCAGTCTTGACTAAAAATTCACAAATATCAGTCACAACACTAATGTAACTGTACCCTGCTGGACCAGTTGACTTACAAGACATCATAGGTGCTGGGTAATGTGCTCAAGCATCTGTCAGCTATATTAGTGTTGTGACTGATATTTGTGAATTGTTAGTCAAGAGTGCTGAAGACAGTGTTATTCTGCATAAATGCTTTTTTTTCCAAGTAGGGGGATTGACTTCTCATATATTATGTATACTGCAGTGTGGGGAGTGGATCCGCCCACATCTTTCAGTTTCCTCCTTAGAGTTCTCATCACACACTTAAACGGATAGGTAACTTCCTCTCTAGCATTCACATCAAATCCTGAAACATTGTTTTGTGTGCTAAATGTGCTGTTCAGTATCTTTGTCACATCACATGAGATATGCTCTCCCTATTATTCATTTTTCAAAGTCAGTTATATGGAATTTATTTCAGGTGCAATTAAAAAGTGTTCACATATGGAACATTAATAATCAGAGTTAAATGCAATAAAAAAAGGATGGACTAATAAGGTATTACACACAGATATACTAAGATACTATCCCTAATTTTTGTAGTACAAGTTGTGAACATTGTTGTATTTCAAAATTGCAAAAGGATCTACTAATTTAGTCTAATGGCATATATGTATCAAATTCTAAAGCACAAATCTATTACAGAATTACAGAACATTAGTGTATCACAGATTTTAACTCAGTCAATAGATTAGACAGAACTTTAAAAATCAAATCATCTTACATACTAAATTCTAGACAAACAAAACACAGTTATATAGTCTTATGAATCTATAGATTGATTTGAACTCAGTCAATGGACAAGATAGAACTTTAGAAACTACATACTATATTTATGGCAAACAAAACATGATTACATAGTCTTATAAATCTACAAACATAGTGTATATTTTCTTCTAGACTATGGATCATTATACATTCTTGTTCATAGGTCTTGCCCTCTATGCTAAATGTTAACAGTGCTTGACATTTTACATACTTTGCTTTGCTTTGCTTTGCTCGCCAGTAGTTCCCCTTATCTTTATACCTACAATGGGCATTTACACAAAATTCTTACTATACTGCATTTTGTCTCTAAATTGTTCAGATATACCACAAATTGGGTTGCCTGTATCAATCAAACATTTTCCTTCCCACTGATCAATCTTAATCCTAATGTAAGGACATCCAAATTCTGAATCGTCATCTCTGTTATTAGACACTTCATGTAAAAGATCACTTTCAGTTTCATCAAATGCTACAGTCACACTGTTTTTGCAGGGTTTTATCAACTTGTTACCAGTGTTATAGCATTACTTTGGTTACACATGTCAGATAAAGATTAAACACACTGAATGGATTCCGTAGTACAAGTAACATTACTTATTACAGAAGGGACACACAATATATTACTGTCAAAATTACATGTCGTACATAGTTCTTTTTTCACTTCATTCCACCAATTTGGATACAAATTTTCACTAACCACAGCTAACTTATTTCACAGTGCACATTTATCTATGTTATCATCAGTCTGGTCCCAAAAAACTTCAAAAAGTTTTCACCTTTATTCTCTAGGCTTACAGATAACTCACCTTTACTGCTTGGGTCATTACTCTGCATGACATTGATGAAAAACTGCTTTAACTGGACTGGTATCCTGTGACTCTCTCCCACATCATCACATTCATCACTTACCTTATCTGTATTCAATAATAACTCTGAAACTTCATTATTCGTAAACTCCACAAATACCTGATACTCATCATCATCATATTCTTCAAAAATTACTTCATCAACATCATTAACAACACAAGTCTCATCACCATCAAAGTCGCACACATCACATACATTCATTTGCAACAAGCAACCAGTCTCAGACTTTGCAACCTCAGTCATTTCACAGCTGTCATTCACATCTACATCAAAAATACCACTTAATTCAGATCCAATACAGTCATCACCTGTTTTACATACATCATTAACACTGTTTCTGACCAAGAGAAGAAATCATTAGTATATACTACATCAAAATTCTCATTACTCTCACATTCTGGTTTGTGATTAGTATCTACATCACTATAGTTAAACATAGTACCCCAAAACTTTTGATCAAAACATAAATGAGAAATCTGATGTTCCTTCTCTTCAGCTACAGGTACCTGTGCCACATTATTAACACTGATATTATTATCTAATTGTAAGTGTAAATTGGGGTTCCTGTGCTTGTTGTGTTTCCTTGTCACAAAACTGTGGACCTTCATTGAGGCGGACTGCAGTTACCTGATTAATTACCTCTATGATTATTTCTTCTATTAAATTGACCATGGTTATCCGCATTACTCCTATTCTAGTGATTTTCAAAATTTCTGTCTTGATTACCATTTTGACCCTGATAGAAGTTACCACTATCTCTGTTTCTGTAGTTATCACCATTGTAATCTCCATCATTTCAGTTGTTATGGTACATACTTCTTTCTGCTGCTCTATCCGGCGTTTCAACATATTGTAAAAATTGTTCAAGGCAATCGTCAGGTCCGTGTACTAAATCCCACTGCAACCTTTCTGGTAATCTCCTTTTTAGTGCCTCAGTCAATGTCATTTCGTCAAATGGTTTGTCAAGGTGTGTTAATTTCTTAAGTTGATTCTTAAAAAACTCTTTTAGAGTACTGTACCTATTCCTATAATTAGGACCATTCAAAAATTCACTTTTAATTCTCCCTTGTTCAGCTTCTGACCAAAATTTATTTAAAAAACTTTTTTCGAAACTCTTATATGTCTCCCGCTGACTTAAATTTAGATTTACCCAATACAGAGCTTCACCTTCAAGCTAACAAATTTAAATTTTTGATCGTCACTCATGCCTGACACAAAACTATCTCTATAGTGGTGCAGAAAATCCACTGGATGTAAATTGCCTGATGGAAAACGTTTGAGTGGAATGTTGGACCACACAGTACCATTATTTGAACACAGCTTGTTGTAAATGCAGTTGTCCTGAACTTCTGAAATTTTTTGATCTAAAACATTTACATTAGTTAGTGTACTGTTTTCAACATTTAAAATATTTTGATATAAACTACTAAAGTTCTCTTCCATTTTTTCTCTACGGCCTTCTGTTGAACTCTGACATGATTAACATTCGTCGTCTGTCATGCAGATTCACTAACTAGCTCATTTTCCATAACAATAAATTTACTTTCTAAGATATCAACTTTTTCTTTCACACTTTTTAATCCCTTTGACAACCTGTTTTGTAGCTCCAAAACATGATTACTAAGTTGGTCTATTTGGTATTGTACCCTGTCCATTTTACTATTGTTTTCAGACTGTTCTGTCTTAATTTTCTCTAATTTTGCCAAAATCAACTGCAAAATTTCAGTTTTAACTGTTTCTTTAGTGACTACACTTTCACTTGGTTGAAACATGTCTTGGCTGAGTCCTACAGCTTTCACTTCATCACCACTACCCTCCTCTCTATTCATTTTCCTAGCAATCACATGAATCAAAAAGTCAGTTTCACAAATAGTTTGTACTTATCCTTTTTCTTATTGATGTCCCTTGTTGATAGTATCTCCTCGCTGTTGATACAACCTTGTTGGGTAGCTCTCGGTCTTCTTTCTTTGAGTAATTGGAGATTCAAATAAACTGCAATTGAAACAAATCACTGTCTTTTCATCTTCTGCAACAGACAAGCCTTCATTATCAGTCAACTGATCCACATGATGCCTACAGTTGTAATCTTATCCTTCCACACATCACCATTAAATTTTTCAGTCCCTTCAACAGTTTTGAGAGGGATTAGGATATACAAAAATACTATTTTTTACCTACATGTATCTTCATTTTCTCGTTATTGGCTGCAGTGTGTCTAGGGGTAGATTTTTGAAGCTGAAATTTTTTTAACTGTGTGGTTTACAGTTGACATAATAACTGATGGAGATTTACCTGTCTTACTCTTGAACGTTATTTTCTTGTCACATTTTTTTCAATATCACATCATCTTTACAATTTCCACTTCTATAACACCACAAATTACATTGTTATTGCAAATCACAAAACTACGTCCAATTTCATCAGAGGCATGCCTACTACTACTAACTCATTCTGGACCAGCTGACTTAACAATATGCTAGAGGTAAATTTGAACAGTTGACATCTTCATATGCTGCAGCTACGTCAACATTACCCTTACTTGTGATGTTCCGCAGTCTGTGCCACATAAAGTGGCCCCTCCGTGCCGCGTGAATACATCCGCCCCCTTGGCGGCGGTTGGTGGCACCTCTTCTTCCATTGGTCTCAGGGCATCTACTTCGGGAGCAATAACCCCCTCCAAAACACTGGGGACATCGGTCCCCTCCACAAAGCCAGAGAGGCTAGAGCCTCCTCTGGCTCCTCTCTCATAGAAGGGGTCCCTTGGGACACTCCCTTCCGGGGTCTCCACTAATGCCACAGTGGACACTTGTCTGTGGCTGAAGGAGCCACAAGCTGCTGGACGAAGGGCTTCACAGTCTTCATCTGTGCCTGGAACTGGTTCGGAGAAGCCCTCCCAGCAAGCCCCTAAAGAGAAGCAAGAGGGCAAGCAAATGAAGAAGAAGTCTGCTAAGAAACAGGACCCTCTGGTGACCCCAACACTACCACTCCCTACCAGTTCAGCATCTGAGGACAAACTGGAGATTTTAGCATCCCCCGAGGGCCTGGATTTCACCAACATCTCAGTGGCAGTGGTAATGGATACAAATACTCAACTGGTGACAGCAGGTGATGCTGAGGCATAACCTGCCTCTTTGGTCACTACATGCCTTCGCCGATTCCAGAAAGTGTCATCATCCAGTGAAACTGCAGTGGTTTTTTCCTCCACATGGCTGATTTATGACAACTCTTAAGCATTACACCTGCTTTTTGTGTTGGTCTTCAGGAAACCTGGTTTCCCACAATGCGGACCCCCACACTTCATGGCTATCGGGGGTACTTCAAAAACTGTACTGACTGTGACGGACTGTCAGCTGGAGTGTGTATCTATGTCCTTACCTCTGTCTGTAGCAAATCTATGTCCCTTCATACTACTTTGGAAGCTATGGCTGTCAGGGTGAGGACAACGGAGGATATTACCATCTGTAACATCTACCTCCCTCCAGAGGATGAAGTGCTGCTCCATGTATTGGCAGCATTAATTCCCCAACTCACCCCATCTTCTCTACTTCTGGATGATTTTAATGCCCATGATCCTTTGTGGGGTGGAACGAAGGTTACTGGCCATGGTAAAGATGTTGAGGACCTACCAACTCAACTCGAACTTTGCCTCCCAAATACAGGTTCCCGCACACACTTCAGTGTGGCACATGGCACATACTAGGCCATTGATCTCTTAGTTTGCAGTCCTGGCCTTCTCCCATCTATCCACTGGAGAGCTCACAACAACTTGTGTGGTAGTGACCACTTTCTGCTCTTCCTATCCCTACCCTAGCATCCCTCATCTGGATGCTTGCTCAGATGGGCTCTTCGCATGGCTGACTGGGACGCTTTCACTTCTGCTACTGCCGTTGAATCTCTGTTGTATGGCAACATTGATGAAGTGATCCACACCATCACCACTACCATTGTTGCAGCAGCTGAACTGGCAATCCCTTGTTTCTTGGATTGTCCCCAGCGGAAGTCAGTGCCTTGGTGGTCGCCAGAAATCACTGTGGCCATTAGAAACTGTAGGCAGGCCCTCCAAAATCATAAACACCACCCATCCCTGGAGAACCTCATTGCCTTTGAACAGCTCTGTGCCCACATCTGTCTACTCATCAGACAACAGAAGTAGGAATGTTGGGAACGCCGTGTCTCCACCATTGGAACATGAACCTCTCCTTCGCAGGTTTGGACCAAGCTCCAACAACTTTATGGCTATCAGACACCTGCAGGTGTACCTGGAATTTCCACACATGGAGCTGTATCTGCCGAACCAGATGTAATCACAGAACATCATGCTGAGCATTATGCTCGCACCTCTGCTTCTGAGAATTACTGCCCCGCCTTTCATCTCATCAAAGAATGGGTGGAACAGCAACACATCTCTTTTGCTCCACACCACCCTGAGCCACATAATGTTCCCCTCAGTGAGTGGGAATTTCTCTGTGCCCTTGCCGACTGTCCTGACACACCCCCTGGCCCCGACCGCATAAATTCCCAAATGGTTAAACATCTGTCAGCAGATTACCAGCGTCACCTCCTTGCTGTCTTCAACCGCATCTAGAGCAATGGTGAATCCCAGTTGCAGTGGCAGGAAAGTGTCATATTCCCAGCACTGAAGCCTGGTGAGAAACCACTAGATGTTGATAGCTGTCATCCTGTCAGCCTCACCCACATTCTGTGCAAGCTGCTCATACTTATGGTGAGCTGGCGGTTGTGTTGGCTCCTTGAGTCTCGGGGCCTTCTGGCTCCATCCCAGGGCGGTTTTCGCCAAGGGTGCTCCACCATCAACAACTTGGTCCACCTGGAGTCTGCCATTCAGTTGGCCTTTTCCTGCAGACGACACCTCATTGCAGTCTGTTTTGACCTGTTGAAGGCCTTTGATACCACTTGGCGACACCATATCCTCACTACTCTACATGTGTGGGGTCTCCGGGGCCCACTTGTGATTTTTGTATGCAACTTCTTGTTGCTCCGCACTTTCAGAGTTTGCGTCAGTGATTCCTACAGTGCACCCCACATACAAGAGAATGAGGTGCCAGAGGGCTCTGTTGTGAGTGTCCCACCATTTTTAATTGGCATCAGTGGTCTCACTCTAGCAGTAGGGGCATCAGTATCTCCTGTCCTATATGCTGACGATTTTGTATTTCCTTCTGCTCCTCTTCTATTGGTGTGGCTGAATGCTGGCTGCAGGGAGCCATATGGAATGTACAGTCATGGTCCCTCACTCACTGCTTTCAGTTTTTGGCTACCAAGACTTGCGTCATGCACTTTTGTCATCGTCATACTGTCCACCCTCATCCAGAACTTTACCTCAATGACCAACTAGTAGTGATGTAGTGGAGACTTGCTGCTTTTTGGGACTGGTCTTCGATGCCCGCTTAACTTGGCTTCCTCATCTTCGTCAGCTTAAGGACGAGTGCTGGCGGCATCTTAATATTATTTGATGCCTGAACCAAACTGTTGGGGGTGCTGATCGTTCTACACTGCTGCAGATGTACAAAGCCCTCGTACAGTCCCCTACTGAGTATGGGAGCATGGTGTGCGGTTCAGCATTGCCCTCCCCACTTTGCCCACTGTACTTTATCCACCACTGTGGAGTTCAGCTTGCAACGGGAGCTTTCCAAACGAGCCCTTGAACAACCTCCTCATGGAAGCTGGTGTTCATCCATTTTGTCACCGGTGGCAACTACTAATTGCACATGATACTGCCCACATTCATAGTTCACCCCGCTATCCAAATTACCATCTCCTTTTCCCTAATACGCCAATCCATCTTCCGCAAAGGTGGCCCAGAACTGGGAATCCCCTTGCTGTCCGAGGGTGGTCATTTCTTACTGAACTCGACACTTTCCCTCTACCACCTGTCCTGTGGGTCCACTTCTGTACACCTCCGTGGTCCATAGCCCGGCCATTGCTTTGGCTGGACCTATTGCAAGGCCTAAAAGGTTCAGTTCCACCCGAGGCCTTCCACCACCAATTTTTCTCTGTTGTTGGTGAGTTCCAGGTCTCAGAAATAGAGTACACCGATGGAGCAATGGGTCTTGTTGGCTTTGCTTACGCTCACATTGGACATACTGAACAGCACTCCTTGCCAGATGGCTGCAGTGTTTTCACTGCAGAGTTGCTAGCCATCTATTGTGCTCTTGAGCGTATTAGCTTCTACGTCAATGAGTCTTTCGTCATCTGCCCTCAGCAACAATGGACATTCAGTGACCTTCATTTGCACCCCAGGACATGTTAGGGTACCGGGCAATGAACTTGCTGACAGGCTGGCCAAATAGGCTACTGGTAAACCAACTCTGGGAATCAGTCTGCAGGAGACTGATGTCTGATTGGTCTTCTACCATAAAGTTTTCATGATCAGGGGATACTGAATGGCACACCCTCGGTACACCAAATAAACTTCATGTTATCAAGGAGACAATGAATGTGCGGTATTTATCCACTGGCTGCGCATTGGCCGTACTTGGCTAACACATGGTCACCTGCTCCATTGCGAGGACCCACCTTGATGTCACTGTGGCTCCTGTATGACTGTTGTCCACATCTTGTTGGACTGACCAGTTTTAATCACTCTGCGGCAGACTTCTAACCATCCCAGCACCCTACCTATGCTGTTGGGCAAGATGCCTCATCAGCTGATTTAGTTTTACATTTTATTCATGAGGTTTTTTTTAAATCATATATTCTTAGGGTGGGTGTCTGGCCATTTTTCCCAGGCCTCCACCCTCCCTCCATTTTACCTCTTCTTCACTATTTCTTTGTATTTTGTTTCCCTTATTGTTAATCTTTTTTTATGTTTGTTTTCCTTGACTAGTGTTTTAGGCTGGAGATTTTAGTTTGTTGCAAAGTGACAGGCTCATCCTTTTTTATTCTTGTAACCTGCCAGCCCAGGCCAGCTGCCCTATGATTTTAATACCTTCCTCTGCTTTTCCTTTTACTGTATGTTTTCCCCTTTTCGTTTGCTTCCTTCATTTTCTCTTTCAGTGTGGTTCCCCATTAGTTTTATGCCCTTTTACTTTCTCTAACTCCTTTTGGGAATTGTTTTACCTTACGACTTGTTTGCTTGAGGAAAAAGGGGCTGATGACCCTGTAGTTTGGCCCCTTTATACCGCACACCAGCCAACCAACCAACCAACCAACCAACCAATCAATTGATCACTCACTGTGTTAAACCATGCATAACCAATGTTGCAATTTCCTGCAGATTTCCATGACTGTGTGATTTAATCAGAACATTAGTGTCATCTGCAAAGTGTCCTGTGGTTCTATCGTATATTTTATCAGCTAAGTCATTTACATAGAGCAGAACTAGAACAGGGCCAATAACTGACCTTTGTGGGACTCTATATTTGGTTTTTTGCTCTTTACTGCAAAAACTCTTACTATCTTTGTATTTTTTTCTGTAATCTGTTGTTGATTGTTGAGGTGTGATTGGATCCATCTTTCAGACTGGCTTCTAATTCCATAATTACTTAACTTGTGCAAGAGAATGTCGTGATCAGTAACATCGAAGGCTTTACTAAGATTGAGAAATATTCCAGGTACATGTTGCTTATCATCCACTACTGCCAGTATGTCAAAAAGATAAAAATTGCTGACTGGGTTGATTTTCCAGCACTGAACTGATGTTCTGCCTGATTTGCTCCTAGAAATCACTCTCACTATAGTGACAGAGTTGTTTGATCTAAGTGAATGTTGTGTAGCTGCTGAAAGAATTAAACTGGTAGATTTTGAAGCTATACACAAACTGTCCCATAAAAGCCCACTGAGAACATTTCTAGAACCAACTTTAAATGATGAATCTAGGAATATACTACGAACAACCCCCCCCCCCCCCCCCCCCTCCACTCCTTTCCCTCCCTCTGAGGTATCGCTACTTTAGAGACTGTGAAGTCTGGTCTAAATAACTGATATAATAGGAAGTGCCATCTGCTGTGTGCTTCACTGTGGTTAGACCTTGCTAGCATACTTTCACTCAGAACTCTCCTATGACATAATCTTCTGGGGAATTCTATTAGGATGAAAGAAGTATTCTTCAGAAACTTACAGTAAGATTATTATGCAGAGTTGATAACCAAACTTCTTGTAGGAGACTCTTCACAGCCGTGAAATTTTTACACATGCTTGCCATTACGTAGATTGACTAACTGTATTTGTGGTTAGTAAAGATTGAATTTAGGACACACTGTGAAATTCACAACCAAGATAATGAGAGTAAAAAGAATTACCAATAGACTATGTGTCCTGGTCTAGGGCTCAGAATGGAGTTTTACATTCTGATGTGAAGGTCAGCAGTAGGTTATCAGTAGACATCAAGAACGAAACTGCAAGTTCATAGATACTCAAAGCTTAAGTAAAAGAGCAACTTATTAGCCACTCCTCTTATGATGTGTCAGAATTTTTGCTCTAATTGATGTAAATTTTAGGTGACATTTTAAATTTACTGTTGATGACATTCTCTGAAAAATTAGCAAGAAAAAGTACGTAAAAAAAGGCAGCTGAGTATTGTGAGAGGAAGAGTAGTGGCTTACCATAATTACCAATGTGAGTAGATCAGCACGAGTCATAATTTGTTGTTGGAATTCTTTACAGATGTAGCCAGCAGTGACTGCTGCGGCCTATGAATTTATAACTTGATTCATTTCACGTTCCTGTTGCCTCTCCTTCATGATGGGATTTATAGAATATGATGTGTGAATGAGTGAATGACTTATACATAATTGGGGATGATTTTGTAATTTCATATCACGTAATAGAGCACGGCTAAGACCAAGTGCTTTATTGTGAAAAGAGTCTAAAGGCATGAATACCATATTAATCTTAAATGAGTTGAGGATGTAGGAATACATTTACTTCTAGTTGAAAATGCGTGCTGATTATTTTTTCATAATTCAACAATAATAAATTTTGTGTGGGTAATTTTTTGTACTCATGATTCACAGTTTGTACCGTAACTAATAATTTATGAAAACAATCTATGTAATTTTCATCACACCGTTTTGTAACTTCTGAAAATGAGATTTTTGATACTTAACATCACTTTCATAAAGCTTGTATTTTACTAACAGATTCCTCCGTCTTTCATTGGCAGAATAATTTAAAATTTAAGAATGTGGGTTTTAAGAATTAATTATCATCCAAAAAGAATCAAGCTGTGACCATGAAGCTTGGTGATGCTGTTAGTCCTGAGCATATTCACCCTACCGTGCAACACATTTTTCCTAATGCCGCATCACTTGGCTAAGTCTTGCTTGTAGGCATCTGCATTTTGACTGTTCAGGAAATTTCACATCTCAAAAATAACCTCATCATCATTTGAGAAAAATGCTAGAAGTCACTGCTTGGTGCCATGTCAAGAGAAAACAGGAGGAGGGTGGAGGGCTCAATGTTTGATAGCCCAAAACAGGGCATTTGTAACTTTGTCCTGTGCGCAATGAGGTGGGCCATTATCAAGGAGCAAGAACACTCTCTTGGAAAGCTTCCTGTTACAGTTTGCCTTGACAGCCTCCTGCAACCTAGATAGGAGAATTTGCCCCTTAAGAGCATAATCTGTTAACACCACACCGTGGCAACCCTAAAAAACACCCAGCCACCTCCTTGCCTGTTGATAATTGGGCCTTCACCTTTCTTGACAGTGATGAATCCATGTTTTCACTAGTTGCTGTGCTCCTTTGTCTCACAGTTGTAGTGATATACACAGCACTCGTCTTGTCATGATTAGGCAGCTGAAGAAATCATTTGAACTGTAGCTGCAACATTTACTCTGCTGTCTTGATTCAGTGGGACAGCATTCCTTATTATGTGTCCTTCTTCCCCTCATTGCTATTAATGGACTCGTGGTCTCCGTCAGACTATTTTTCACCCCCGCTCTTTATGTGAATGATTTCTGTATTTGGAATGATTTCCACTCAGTGGCATCTGCGGAGTGGCAGCTCCAGAGTACCATATGGCATGAACTCTCTCACATGGTTTTAAATTCTTTTCCCTTAAATAACAGATGGTGCATTTCTGTCACTGTACTATGGTCCATCTGGGTACGGAGCCCTACCTTGATTCCCAACAGCTTCTGTGCTCCCCAAGTTCCGTTTCTTGAATCTTCTTTCAGACTACAGGCTTACATAGTTGCCACATATCCACCTTCTGAAGATAGGCTTTCACTTCCTTGCCCACACCTTTTGGGGCATGGATCATTTGACTCTTGTCTGCCTTTTTGTGCCTTAGTTGTGTCCCACCTTGACTATGGTTGTCAAGCTATTGGCTCAGCTCCCCCTTCCACAGTTCTCCTCTTGGACCCGGTTCACCATTGTGGTATCAGTTGGACCACCAGTGCCTTTTGCACTAGCCCTGTCGACAGTCTTCTCCTCCACACATGCCCTGATTGCAGTAATTTCAGCTTGGAATACCAAGGCCAGTTTTCCTAGAGAGATTATGCTCTCCAGTCTTGGCTGAACCCCGTACACCCTTCCCCCAGTGCCTTGGTCTGATTTCAATTCATCGGTTAACCAAACAATGTCCTCTGTATGGTGTCGTACTGTTTTTTCCCACTGCTCCCTGTTTCCAATTGTTATATTATAAGGCTTCTTGAAGCAATTGGGAGTTATTATATGGTCTCCTAGCATTTCTCCAGCCATTCATATATTTACCTCACTCACTATCTTAGTGTGTGATTCTGGATATCCCAATGAGATCCAGTTTTTACCAGTTTTAAATTTGTATGCACCAGCTGCTGCCTCCATCTTGACCCAAAGGTGTAGTGGAGGCATGTCCAGCATGGCTTCCATCCCAGCAGTTGGTGTGCTGCTAATTCCTCGTGTTATGGCTAAGCAGGCCATTCTCTGCACCTTAGCAAGCTCCTTAGCTGCAACCCGCTGCTCATCTTATTCCACCACACTACAGCCCTGTAGGAAGTCCTAGGTCTAACCACTGTGGTGTATATCCAGTGCATACCTCCGGGGCTTAGGCCCCAGTTTTTACCACAAGCCCTTCTGGTACTCGCTAGAGTACCTTTCGCCTTGGAGCATATGCTCTTAATGTGAGAGGTCCGTGTTAGTTTCTTATCTAAGGTTACCCTTAGATATTTCACTGTCCTCTTCACAGATAGAGTTTCACTGAAGAGCTTTAGTTGTCAACTTGAATGTTGGATATGCCTCTTCACGAATGGCACCACAACAGTCTTCTTAGGATTAACACTTAGATCCTGTTTAATGCACCAGTCTTGCACAATGTCCAATGCACCTTGTGCCATATTTCTAACTGTGTCAGTAAATTTGTCAAGTATTACTATGACAAGGTCATCTGCATATCCTTGGCAAAGGCATTGTCTGGATTTTAGTTCCTCAATGAGTTTGTTCACCACTAGATTCCACAATAAAGGGGACAGAACTCCTTGTGGGCAACCTCTAGTGGTGTTAATTACCATCTTTTCATTCATCATGGTAGCCTCTGCCTTCCTTCCACTAAGCATGTCCACTTACATGTAGTGTTCCCTAGGTCTGCTGCCCTTACCATGGAATCGAAGGTCGTGTTACTGAAGGCCCCCCCCCCCCCCCCCCCCCCGATGTCCAGGAAGAAGCAGAGGGCTATTTCTTGAAAGTGAAGTGCTTTCTCCACCCTCACAACGAGTTGATGGAGAGCTGTCTCACATGATTTACCTGGTTGATATGCATGTTTGTTTGAATGTAGAGGGGCCCTAATTAGCCTCATCTCCTCAACATATACATTAACCAGTTTTTCTAATGTTTTAAGAATGAAGGAGGACAGACTGATTGGTCTCAAATCCTTTGCCTCGGTATGATCGGTTTTCCATGCCTTTGTAATGAAGACAACCTTCACTGCCCTCCAAGCATTAGGAATGATCCCTACTGCTAGGCTAACCCTGAATAACCTGCATAGGATTCGTATGAGATTCTCTCCTGCCTGTTGCAGGAGAGCTGGAAAGATTCCATCTGGACCAGGTGACTTGAATGGTTGGAATGTTCCCACTGCCCATTGGATTTTATTGAAGTCCACATACTCGTTGGCCGATTCCTAGTCTTCTCTTCGAGTGTCTGAGAACCATTGTCTCTCCGGGATCACATTCTGGTCTGTGTTGTCTGCCAGAGCATATTGATGAAAGTGAGTTTTGAGGAGCAGTTCCAGTATCTCATGTGCTGTCTTTGTATATTCCCCATCCTCCTTCCTCAACATACCTCCTGGATTGGTTGGTACTCTAGTGAGGATTCTGTGAAGTCTGGCTTGAGCAGCTGTGCTCTCCACTTCCTCACAGAATGGCTTCCCGGATGCCTCCTTTGCTTGTCTAATTGCAAGGTTGTAGTTGACAAGGGGCTCATGATATTTTGCCCATAGTCCTTTACGTCTTGCAAGGTTAAACAGTCTTTGTACCTGTTTTCTTTGCGCTTCCAGCAAGGCACACTCCTATTTGTGCACTTCTTAGTGATTGTGCAATTGTCCTCATATGAGGTCACTATGGCAGAGGTAACAGCCTCTGCTACTTCCTCAAACTGTACTGGATTCCTTATCGAGATTTTAATTTCCGATAAGCATAAGTCTAAAGTCCCTCCTATATTTCTCCCAGTCTGTTTTCGTGGGATTCCTATAGGTAATGGTCTGTCTGATTCCCATTTCAACCTTGAATTTAATATACATGTGGTCCATTGACGATGGCTATAATGCCATGTGCCGTTGTTTGACATTGCTGCCCATCATCATGAAACCAAAGGTTATGTCAATTACTTCTTCCCTTCTGTTATTCCTGAATGTAGTTTCATTGCCCCTATTCAGGACCTTCAAGTTATTAGCCAAGAGAAATCCAAGAAGGTACTCACCTCTACTGTTGGTGTCCTTGCTGCCCCACGCTAGGTTGTGGGCATTGGTGTCACATCCAACCAACAGTTGGTCACCTTGCCAATGGGAAGCTTCTATCAGTCTCCTCACCTCCCATGGAGGAGGAGAGCTGTCGTCCCTTCGTGATACCTTCCTCACATTGCTGCATCCTGATTGTCACTAGGTCCCTGGAGCAGAAATTCATCCTTGGCATGAAAGAAATTCCATTTCATACATAGATGCATGTTCTGGAGTTTCTTAGATTTCTAGCATAAATCAGCTTACCTCCAGTGCCACCGAGGCCCGATACGCCCCCTTGATATAAGTAGGGTTCTTGTATCAGGGCCACATCCACTTCTTGTCTCCCCAGGCAGCAGGTCAGGGCAGCAGTGGCCCCTTTACTGTGCTACAGATTAATCTGCATCATCTCCAGTCTCCGTCTTGCTGCCATCATTGCCTTTTAGGTCTTTGATAACTCTGACAGTGACCTGCAAGAATCCTTAAAACAATTTCAGGTCCTGCTCTCGCATCGCCTTCAGGGTCTTCTCTCTGACCTCCATCACCAGGCTTCGTCCTGGTACAACCTTCTGGTTGATTACTCTCCAGTCCTCTGTTGAGGCTTTTGGGTCCTGGACCCCTATTTTCTCGAACAGAGTCTTTGGAGAGACATCGTTAAGGATTTTGGTACCCATATTGATACCTTTGTGGTCTTAAGAAGCTCCGCTGCCGTCTTGACCAGCAAAGGGGATATCATGGGCACCTTGTCCTTAAGCCATTCCCCTGCGTGCACCTCCTCACAGATCAAAATGAGGGCATCACGATCTAGATAGACCCTCCTAAGTTGGGTCCTGGACCAGAGTCCCCCCCAATCTTTCCAAAGAGGGCCATTTGTACAAGTTCCTCCTGCTGTGAGGTGATGGCTACCAGTGGAGAGCCTTCCTGGATAACTGCCATCTTAAAATCTGAGACTGCAGTACTATAGGTCAGTTTCCCTATTTCTTGCCTCAGCTTTTTCTGAGCTCGTTTATCCAGGGAGGAGGGAGTCTTAGATTCTTCCCTTATCCTCTTGCTGCCTGTCTTCAACATTGATGGGTCTGCGTATCCCCTTCAACCTGAGACAGTTTTTTCTTGGGGGTCTTGGGCCCAAGCCCTTTTAATCCCCCCCCCCCCCCCCGCCCCTTGTGTTTGAGAAGCCATTGTTTCCATTCCTTTTGTCTCTGTTCCCTGAGGAGTTTCCTCCTCTGGGCCCCAGAGAAAGCTTTAATCTTGATCTGGTCCAACTTCTCAGTAACAGTTCCCACTTCTGGCCCAGGTGTAGACCCTGATTCAGTAGAGTGCATTCCATCAGTCCTGACTCTGATGTTTGGGTGTCTGAGGTCTCAGTTTGCCCCTCAGTTTGTTTTAATTTATTTTCTTTTGACATGTCCATCTTGGTCCCACGAGATTTACGAGATTTGGGGATCTACACGGTCCACACCACGAATATCCTGCGTGGTGTGAGACTACTTACTCAGGAAGGTCGCCCGGTGTCCCTGAGGCTCCATTTGCGACACATCTTCCCATGTGCCATGCACCCCTCAGTGCGGATCGCATCACACCTTGGGTTGGGAAAGGGAATTGGCTAAGGATTGGGAGTGGATAAGGAAGACAGGATGTTGTGGGACACTCTTAGTCTGATCCATCAGCTAAGGCCTTTCTGGCAGTAGCTCCTCTACCTTCAGCATAGCCCTCAGTTTCACATGGATATGCAAGCCTCTCCTCCCACATGGAGAGTCCTTTGTCAAGGTGGTGTCACCCAGAGAGGTACCCAAAACATTATTCCATATGATGTTGTTGAATGAAAACATACGATATACGTCAGCTTACTGATTTGTCCCTCCCAAAGGTTTGCGGTGATTCTGAGTGCAAATGTGGATGTGCTATAAGGGGCAGTCATATGAAAACCAAACACCCACCACAATGGGACTATGTAATGGTTCCAGTCAAAAGTAACCATCACATCTGTTTAAGACATTTATTTCACTGGGAGACGAGACAATCAATATCTGTTTAATAGATTGCAGTTGGCCGCTGACAGATCCACAACTGCACCCAGTCTTGCACCTCCTCATCTGAATGAAACTGATGTTCATGCTTGTCTTTCTTCAGATAGCCAAAGATATGAAAAATCACATTGTGAAGATCCATGCTATATAGAGGCTTGTTGCAATGTTTCCCAACCAAATCGCTAAAGCAGTCACAGTTTCTGCGAAGTGTCTTCATAGGGCTGTGTATTGAGTTTGGTTCCACAATGAGCAGAGGGCCCCAGCAGTCAAAGAAGGAGGTCATCATGACCTTATTGGAACTTGGGTGAACAGAACTGGATTTCTTTGGTGGGGGAGTTGTGGATTTTTTCCACTGTTGTTTTTGCCGTTTGCCTCTAGGTGCCATTGGGATGCTGTCAGATGGAATCATCCCAATGTACGATAACATTTGCCCCTATACTGCCAATTGGGCGAAGGCTAGGCTTCAGTGATTTGGTTGGGAAATACTGCAATATCATCCATACAGCCCAGATCTTTGTGTGATTTTCACATTTTTGTCAACCTGAAGAAAGACATATGTGAATGTCAGTTTCAGGCATACGAGGAAGTGCAAGAGTGTGTGAGATTGTGGATCTGTCTGCAGCTGACCAAATTACATGATCCTGTTGTGGTGGGTATTCGGTTTTTATTTGACTGCTCCTCATAGGTTGGTTCAAGAGTTTCAAAATGCATTTTTTCGTCTTGAAAGTCTCATGAATATGGACATCTAAAATACTTGAATTTTCTACCGTGGTTACTGAAAAATCAGCTTTTGCAGTGCAGAACACTGCAAGATGTGCAGGAACATTCCGGATGGTACCGACAGGGATATGCATCTATGCCAACTCCAGTGTTGTGGCCTGCTGTGTTAGGTTTTTGGGATGAGGATCCATTGCACGAACAGCCCTATCATGGTTATCCCACAGATACTCGATTGGGTTTAATTCTGAGGAGTCGGGTAGTTAGGCAGTAAGGTAAACTCATCCTGGTGGCATACACTGCGAGCTGTATGACACAGTGCATCATCCTGCTGATAGATACTGTCATGCCGAGAAAAAACAAACTGCATTAGGGGTGGTTATGGTCCCCAAGAATAGATGTATACTTGTGTTGACCCATTGTGCCTTCCGGAATGACGAGAACACCTATGGAATGCCTTGAAAACATTCCCCAGACCTTAATCCTCCCTCCTGTGGCCTGGATCCTTCTGATGATTGTTGCAAGGTATTTGCTTTCAGTCTGATGGAACATAAAATGTTATTCAGCTGAGAAGTGGATGTCCAGTTGCAGTATTGACATGTAAATTTCAGCCTTTGTCGCCAATGAACAGTATTCAGCTTGGATGCTTGAATCAGGTGCCTGTCGATGAGACCCATACACAGCAATGTATGCTGAATGGTGATTAAGGAGGTATGCTACAAAACTGGAATTAAATGCCTCATCTAGTAAGATAAATGTTTTAATACGTATGGTGATTACTTTTTAATTCCGTGATCCTGTTGTGGTGGGTGTTCGGTTTTCATTTGACTGTTCCTTGTAGGTTGGTTCAGGAATTTCAAAATACATACTCATAAATATGGACACCTGAAATTTTTGAATTTTCTGCCCTAGTTATTACATTGTCCTGTCACATTAATGTGACCATATGCCGGAAGCTTGAAAAACCAGCTTTTGCAGTTCGGGCCACTGTGAGATGTGCAGGAAGGCACTGGAAGGTATTGACAGGGATGTGGAGCCATGCCAACACCATGTTGTGGCCAGCTGTGTTAGGTTTTTTGGATAAGGATCCATGGCACGGACAGTTTGATCATGGTTGTCCCACAGGTACTGGATTGGGTTTAAATCTGAGGAGTTTGGTAGCTAGGCAGCAAGGTAAACTCATCCTGGTGACCATCAAACCGTGATACACACTGTGAGCTGTGTGACACATTGCATTGTCCTGCTGATAGATACCGTCATGCCAAGGGAAAACAAACTGCATTAGGGGTGGTCGTGGTCCCCAAGAATAGGTGCATACTTGTGTTGATCCGTTGTACCGTCCAGAATGGTGAGAACACCTACGGAATGCCTCAAAATCATTCCCTTACCCCCCTCCTGACTCACTTTATATATCTTCCTCTGCTAGTGCTGCCACCTGTTGTCTGTGATTGGCTGTTACACGTTAACACTGTACGTAGGTGGTGGCCTCATTAATGTGACTAGACCGTGTATTTCCTCATGATATATTACACTTACCATTGGCATAGCATCTATAGATGTACAAAACTAATGAAGTTGTGTTTTTTTGAAACTGAAAATGAGACCATTTTCAGAAAACCTCGCAATAATACTCTTAAGAACATTATTTAGCATTTATTCTGTTGCTTTGTGTTTGCTTAGATTGATTACAGTACTAGAGTCATCCACAGAAAGAATTAATTCTGATTGTTGTATATTTGACAGAAGGTTGTTTACATGTATGAGAAACAGTGTTGGGCTCAAGATTGAGCCTTGCGGAATCCCAAAAGTGATTTCTCCCCAGTCAGAAGACTCTCCTCTACTTGCATTTGTTGAATTATTAAGCACAATTTTTTTTTATCCTTTAGGTAGGTATAACATTGACTATTGGTTAGCTATGCAATAAGTTCCATAAAACCTCAGTTTATCTAGTTGAATATTGTGATCTATACTGTCATATTCCCTAGATAGGTCACAGAAAATACCAAGAGGTTCTACTTTGCTATTTAATGTTTGTAAAACTGTATGAATAGATGTGTAAATGGCATACTCAGTGGAGCAACTCTTCTAAAATCCAAACTGTGATTTAATGGGAGTACTGTATTATTTTTACTTAGGCGGGATACTGTTCAAGAATATTCCTTTTCAATTTTAGAATACAACTTTCCAAAAATTTTGGAAAATGACATCAGTAGTGTAACAGGTTGTTAATGCTATCACCTTTCTTATAGAGGGTTTGACAATGGTATATTTCAATCTCTCTGGAAAAATGCCCTGAGTTAGTGATGCAGTACATAGTTCAGAAAAGGAAGCACTTATTAATACTGTGTTGGAAATGCAGGTGAGCTATTATTTTTGAGAGAAAATAATATTTCCTTAATTTACGAAGGATAAGTGGATGTGCAGGTTCTTCGATTATTTTAATAATTTTTCTTAAAAATTTTGAGTAGTTTTTGTATTGTGTGACTACTACATGAGGTTGTTATTACCCTCCCTATGCTTAAAAGCATTTGTCCTGGGGTAATCATTAATTATTCTAAATGATTCTCAAGGAGGAATATCTATACTGTAATGAACTATCTTATACAATCGAACTAACCATGGTCAGAGACAGTGTTTGGTGCTGGGTATACAAGTATTTTCTTCCTTTGGACTTCATCAAAGAAAACATGATCAGAAAAAAACATAAAATTAGGGAAAGACAACCACTTGACTACTAGATAAAGAGCAAGAGCTCAAAAGCTAATGTTTTGTTTCTTATTATGTATTTCTATGTAGTATTGGTATGGAGTGTAGCCATGTATGGAAGTGAAACATGGACAATAAATAGTTTGGACAAGAAGAGAATAGAAGCTTTCGAAATGTGGTGCTACAGAAGAATGTTGAAGATTAGGTGGGTAGATCACGTAACTAATGAGGAGGTATTGAATAGGGTTGGGGAGAAGAGAAGTTTGTGGCACAACTTGACTAGAAGAAGGGATCGGTTGGTAGGACATGTCCTGAGGCATCAAGGGATCACCAATTTGGTATTGGAAGGCAGTGTGGAGGGTAAAAATCGTAGAGGGAGACCAAGAGATGAATACACTAAGCAGATTCAGAAGGATGTAGGTTGCAGTAGTTACTGGGAGATGAAGAAGCTTGCACAGGATAGATTAGCATGGAGAGCTGCATCAAACCAGTCTCAGGACTGAAGACCACAACAACAACATGTGCCGTGCACCAGTCCTCTATAGGTAGGTGGTTGCCTTTCCCTTATTTTAGGTACTTTTCCACCCAGGAATTTCTATTATTGTTAAAACATTATCAAAGTTGTGCTGTCTTTATCCATAACATTGGAAATTTACTTAGATGAAATTGTGGCTCCAAATAACTTTGCCAGATCATTTTCCCTATCTGAATCCTTTAGAAAATCTACACTGAAACCACCGCAGAGTAACTACTTGCTGCTGTCAGACAGATAGCATAATAAGGAATCCTTATGCCTCATAAACAATTTAAAATTTCCCAGTGGGGATTTATTTACAGTTACAATTAAAAATGAACTATTTTTCATTATTAATTCACAAGCAAACACTTCTATACTATAAAATCTACTTGTTTCAATATCATTGAACTTCTGTGCTGTTTTATATATGTAACAATACTTTTCCCATATTAGTTCTACATTTGCCTTCTGTATGAGGAGTGTTGCTGTCTAGAGCAAAGAGCTTTTATTCAGTGTCTTTTAGTGTCTGGTTAGTCATTGGTATATATTAAGAACAGAATTAGACCCTATACATAACCCTGAGGCACACCTCTGTTTATATGCTCCATATCTGACAGTTGTTTTACTAAATATTTGTCTTCAACAGAAATGTGAAGTATTTCTACTTTTTTCACCCTATTGTCTGGGTAAGAGTTGAACCACTCATTTGCTGTTTCTCTGCACATAATACTTCCAGTTTGTGTACTAGTATTTTATGGTCAACAGTTTCAAAAATCTTCGGGATGTTTAAGAATATGCTTGTAACATAGTCATCCTTATCAAGTATTTCAAGTACTACTTTTAGGATATCTGTTATGGCTGATACTGTACTTCTCTCACTTTAGAAACCAAATTGAACTTACATAACAAGTTTGTTCTTATTCATGTAACTTATTAACCTATCTTTCTCAACTGATTCAGTTACTTTTGAGAATGCTGACAGTAGTAAAACTGGCCTGTAGTTTTTTTTCTTATATTAGCTATGTTATCCTTCTTTCCTAAGGGCACAACTCCTAGATCCCTGGAAAACATGTAAACTACAGGACTCATTTATTAAGTTTGTTAGGGGTGGTTTGTACACTGCTCACACACGGCTTCAGAACAGAGACTGGAACCTAATCCATGCCTGCTGACTTATTTTTTTAATTGATGTATCACCTTCCTGACTTAATGCTTTGTTGTGGAAAACATCATCATTGTGCTTGTGGTGTAACTCATTGTGGGTGATATACGGGTTTCGGAATATTTTATTGTAACTTCTCTGCAATACCTAAGAAATCGTCATAACGAAATTTGCCCTTTCCTGAGAAATTTCTATTACTATGCTCCCATCTTTGATTTGTTTGTTGTTATACTTGTACCTGTCATAGCATGGTGATATCTAAAAATACATCGAAAGTGACATCTTTGAGTGCCAGCTGTCATAGGTTATTCAGTGGTCCTGTCACGCACTTATGCCATGTAGTTTTCACTAGTAACTTTCTGTACGTAAAGTGTAAACTTCCAATCTCAGAACAAACTTTGAATATGAATGTTTTTGTTCCAGATAGCAATTACTACTGGAACATAACCTGATGTGTCGTATTTATTGCAGATATTTGGGCAAACAGAAAATGACTCATATTATTTAAACACAGCTGAAGAAGATTCATGTAATTGGATGTGTTTGGTTTCTCCTGCAGCTTCAGCAGATGAGCAGAACCTAATATGTTATCAGGTAATGTAAAAAGTGCTCTAATTGTTACTGATTGCTTGGTAAGTAGCCACATGTTGTGCACAGTGATTTCACAACATATTATAATGACAGTTTGAATTAATAAGTTCCCAGTCTCCTTTGGAGAACTTCTCTCAAGAAATTTATTTGAAAGGGACAATGTAAAATTTCATCCATTCATTCATTCCTCTATCTTATTCTGTAGATTCCATCATTTAGTAGAACATTCAGGGATCTGGAACAAATTGAGGTAAACCTTAAAGGAAAAACAGTTGTTGGAAGCTAAATATGCATGCTGTATTAACAATAAAGTATGACTACTCACTCATGTATTGTTAATGCTTACACAGGCTAAATTGAATATAGTAAAATTGCCAGCACAGCTGCTGCTCAGGATTTATATCCATTGACGCATAGGAAGATTCTTATAGTTTTATAATGCTGAGGGTGCTCTATACCATTGTTTGCATGTTCATATTATTTTATCAAACCTCCTTGGAAAATGTGGTACTCCAATTACATTGCCACTGAACGATAGGTAAATGAGGTAGTACAAAAAATGTCACTTTGTAAGTTGGATTTTTTGTCTTTAAATTTTGAAAATGTACTGAGTGCTGAGTGGGGGAATGCGACCACCAGCTGTGCATATGACATTGTGTTTCTCTTTGTGATCTATCAGTCTGTCTGTCTGTCTACTGCACTAAAAATGATTGAAGTGATAAGTTTAGAAGGCAATGTTGACATTCATAAAGCAACTGTAGATGTTAGTCTGAGATAATAATACCTGTGAAAAAAAAGGCACCATATACTATGTCTTTATGCCACTCTAGAAATCATTTTAGAAAACATTAAACACTGAAAAATCCAGGATGGAATAATGACAATATTATGAAAAGAATAGATTGCTACTCATCATGCATGTTGAGTTGCTGACAGGCACAACAAAAAGCTGAAATGTATGTCTGTCTTTTTGTTGTGTCTGTCTGTCACTCAACATCTCCTCTATACAGTGAGTAGCAATATATCCTTTTCATAATACTGTCTTCCTGGATTTTCCATTGTTTGGTTTTGCCTAGTGGCTTTTCTTCCATCCCATAAACTAATGCCATTTTCCTTTGTTACTATTCTATGATGCATACTATTCTTTCTCTTCTTTCCTGTGTTTTACCTATTGCTGACCAAACTGCACACACACACTGACTTATGAGCTATACTGTATCAACCACCTTGTCTGTACACAACACTTGGCTGTATCCCATGTCTTACATTATTCCCGTTAATATAATTACTCCTAGACCTTGAAATTAATCACTCTTCATGCCTCACTCTTGTGTATTTTTGTGCAATATTTTCTGTACTTTCCTGTGCCACATGAACTTGTTGAACCTCTACCTAGCAACCCCCCACCTGCCCCCCTCTTTCCTCATTCCAACATGCACATACCAGGGGGTTATAATTAAACTGATGGTTCTTGAAGTACTGTAGTGTGTGCTATATACAGTGTAGGATGCTGAACATCGTAGGTATATTTATTGAGTGGAGTGCTTGCAGAATAAGACAAAAAAATAATAATTCCACTTTCTGCCACCAGATGAAAATTTGGCACTGTAAGCAATCAGAATGTAATGGGGGTGCAGCATATCTGGTTTAATCAGAGCGATATGTCATCATATGCTATCCTTCAAATCAAGAAGAGTCTGGATATATACAGACCGAGAACGAAAGAACTTGTGGAATCGCACCACACAGTCACATCAGTTGAGTGCAGTGGATGTTCCTGCACACATGATATGTGGCAACTCTTGAGCATTCATGGTATCGTGTGCAGAGTAGAATGTGCCTTGTCTGACCAAAGAATATTGCCCGGCCATGTGTCATCCTTTTCCACGTGTGCCAAAAAATGAAGGACAAAGTATGGCATTGTAGCCTACCTTGGGCCTCATTTGGTGCAAATTTTGAATCTTGTAGGGATACCAGTGTAAACTGTGCTGCAAAATGTTTTGGACTGTTGACCAGGGGAAGACAATTCCTTTGACACAGCTTGAGAACTGGCTGCAGAATTTGAGCTATGTGCTGCACAGTCAGCTTTGGCTACAGGAACTTTATCAACAACTGCCATGGGAATGGGCCACCGCCCTGTCCCTGCTGCATCAGTTCACATGTTTCTTCAAATTTCTTGATTGTATTCTTTAACCCATTTATTGACATGAGGACTCTTCACAGCAATTTCTGTCGGTGATATTCCAGTAATGTAGTGCTGCTATTGTCACCTTTCTGGTAGAACAACTTTACCAGCAGTGCAAGGTCTTTCCTTTCATGTGGAAAACTGCAACCTTCTTAACCCTTTACGCCACAAAGAGCATATTCACATCAAAACAGGAAACATTTCACATTCTGTGTGCTTACAGTGCCATGTTTTCACCTTGTGGCAGATGGTGGAACTATTATTTTTTCAGCATTTTCTGAATGTGCCCCAATTAATGAACATAACTACGAAGTTTCAGCATCCTGCAATGTATACAACCTGCACTGCAGCACTTGGAACACCATCAGTTTAATTATTACCAACCGGTGCTAACCTCACCTAATTCATTTACATCTGCTGTCCACTCTCTTCGCATGTATTAACTCACTGACCTATGTACCACGTTACTGTTTTTTTTTATATATATTTATTTTTCTCTTTAATCTCCTTGTGTTTACATGTCTGTTGTGTTGGCTACTGTGGGAGTCAGTATCGACACAAACAAGGAAGGAGAGAAGTAGTGATGATCGGTGGCAGGAATCCAAAATGATCTGTACATAACACTATCAAATTAATAGAACTCTTTATTTCTAAAAGTGAAAGAAACATAACTTCTTCTTATGAGGTTGCATGATGTGCTTGTTGTGCCTCCTACGTGCAATAGGGCAGGTGCAGGAAGGGGGGGGGGGGGGGGGGAGAGATAGGCAGCAGGAAGTTAGGTAGTGTGAAGTGTTGGGATCTCCAACTGGAACTGATGCTGAACCCCTGACCATGCACCGACATTCGTCCTGCACTCTGATGGGAACATCAGTTGGAAAACCCCAAAAAGGTGCCTGCCCTCTTCTTGACCTGGTCCGAGGAAAATCGGACAGGGCGGCGATGAAGATGACAATAGTGCCGAGTCCATGGCACGCGCTAGGACGTTGAGCTGCTGTGGCGGTGAAGGCAATGGGTCCAGCTCCATTGGCTCCACAGGCAGTGCTGAAGAGGCAGCTGGGGACAGCTGTGCCAGCTGCAAGATCCTGGGTGGTTGAGAATCTGAGGACACAAGATTGTGGAAGAATCTCGCAATTGACAAGCACAAATGTGGTCCTGGTGGGGGCATAGTAACCCACTAGGATGTTGAATTAATTCATGGCAGGGCCCAATTTCATAGAATTGTTCCTCTCTCCCAGTGCCTAGAGCAACCAAAAACTGAAAAGAATAGAGTTATTATGTGCAAGGCAATATTTGCAGAGCAGTGGGAGATGCTGTGTTCTGTGGTAGGTGCAGCAACTGGAACAGCCTGTGGTGGTGCTGGCCATGTAGAAGCTCCACTGGCAATAGACTGTTGCAGGGCAGGGAGCAGTACGTTGTGAGGAAGAGCAGCAGTGCTTGCTCTCATTTGTGGGGGCACATAGTTTGTTCACTTGCTGCGTGAACATGACAACAAACCGTTCAGCCTCTCCGTTTGACTGAGGGTGAAATGGAGCACTGGTAAGGTGAGTAATACCATTGGTTGATGAAAATGTTTAATGTCCTGAGCCATAAACTGTGGTCTGTTGTCTGTAACCAACACTGCAAGCAAAACTTCCTAGCAAAAAGTAGATGACGAAACCTGAGTGATACTAAGCGAAGTAGTCAAGTTCATGGGTGCTGCAAACAGATATATGCTAAAAGAGTCCACAGCAATAAGCCAGTCAGTGTTCCAAAAGGGACCAGCAAAGTCAGTATCCACTTGTTGCTATGACAATTGAGACTTTGGCCAAGGTGAAAATATTTGTCATTGGGGCCATAGATTTTCAGCACAAGTGCAACATGGGTCTGTTATCTGTTCATGTGGGTCTCCATGTCTGGCGAAGTACAGTGCTGACGCGCTAACTGTTTTGTGCATATAATTCCCCACTGTCTCTGGTGGAGCAATCACAACACATCCTTTTGCAACAGTTTAGGAATAAGCACATGTGATTGTCCAGAGTCATTTTGCGATAGAATCACACCATATTGTGCAGAGAGGGTATGCCGATGAGCAAAGTATTGGTGTGCAAAAGAATTCTGACTGTTTTCACTGAAGAAGGCCAAGAATTACAGATGTAGTGCAACAAAAGGTTCAGTTCAGTGTCTGCTTCTGTGGCCTGAGCAATTTTCACATAGTGCAGTGGAAAAGTCTGTAAAAGTTCAGTGTTCTGTGCATTGATCTGACAGCAAGATGCAGCAGTAGCATCAAATTCCGAATCCGGAAGGTCAGGAAGGACATCAGCATTTGCATGTTTCATCGTGGCCAGTACAGTATTACATACTGATTCTGTGACAGTAATAAAGCCCAGTGTTGCAGCCCAACATTGCAGCTTGTGAACCGTGTGTGACTGAACAGGTTTGGACAGATGAAACAAAGACTGAAGTGGTTTATGGTTTGTCACTAGGTAAAACTTCTGACCAAACATATAATGATGAAACTTTGCCACATTATAGATAATAGCGAGTACTTCCTTCTTGATTTGGGAAGAGATACTTTGGGTCCTAATCAATAATTTGGAAGCAAAAGCAATCGGCATGTTCTGTGAACCAAATCTGTGCAAGAGGACAGCTCCGATTCCATATGAAGAAGCGTCCACTGCCAAAACCACAGGCTTAGCGGGATCGAAATGAACAAGGCATCTGTCACTCAACAAGGCATTTGTAAGTTTCTGGAATGCAACCTGACACTCTTTGGTCCAAACAAAAGGCACATTCTTATGGCACAAATGATGTAAGAGAGCTATGATCTGGGCTGCGTTGGGTGTAAACCGGACCGGATATAGTATGTCAGCTTCCCAAGAACTGATTGCAGGGGCAGGGAGGTTCTGGATGGCCAGCAAGTGTGATTGAAGGGGATGAACACCTTGGCTATTTAGAACGTGGCCTAAGTACTGAATTTCAGAATGAAAAAAGGCACATTTGTCCAGACAAAACTTCAAACCTGCAGTTGAAAGCACTTGAAACAGTGTACCAAGATTACGGATATGTTCCTCTGGTATACTTTTACCATCATATTGTCCAAACAGAATGGAGCTTTTCCAGTAAGCTGTTCTAAGTAGCGTTGCAATATGGTAGGTGTGGAAGCATTGCCAAAAGGTAAATGCAAAAATTAAAACAACACTAAATGTGTGTTGACCATAATCACTTTCTAAGACTCCTCATCTAGCGGCATTTGCAAATGTGCATCACGTAACTCAATTTTTGAAAATTAATGACCTGCACCAAGCCTGACCATTAAATCATCAGAGCGAGACAATGGTTAAGTATCAGTTATTGTTTGTGGATCCACAGTGGATTTAAAGTCAACACAATGACAAAGTCTTCCAGAAGGCTATGGTAAGATTACTAAGGGAGAAGCCCATTAACTAGCCTGGATAGGAGCAATAACACCACTGTCTTGCCATTCTTTAAGTTCACTTGCAACATTGTCTCTAATCGCATGAGGGATGGGACACGTCTGAAAAAACATAGGTTGCACATTGTCCTTCATTGTAAAATATGCCACAAAATTATTTGGTCTGCCAAGTCCTTCGGAAAATAAATCAAGAAACTCCTCAATCAATTGAGTAACACTGTCTTTTGGGTTGAAAGCAGGAACAGAAAGTACATTGTCCTGAATAACAAAAACCAAACAAATCAAATGAATCTAACCCAAAAATATTTTCACAGTCCTGCAACTACAAAATTGTAACTGTTACTGTTCTGGTGTGAGACTGGAATGTAGCAAGTAAACTACATGCACCAAGCACTGGAATGTGCTGGCTGTTATACACAGTAAGGTAAGGTGCATGCACAATTTTATCCATATTGGCAAGCCTAGCTGTTGGTAAGTGGCACAATTAAACAATGTAACAGAAGTGCCAGTGTCTTAACTGAAGTTTCACACAGTGCTTGGCAGTGACTAAGTTCACAAACAGTTTGTTTGACTGTGACTGTTGTTGCACAGCACTTGGATGGGGTGAAGGCATGTTCTGAATTTGATTGTTACTAATACCGGTAGCTGGTTTAGAAAAAACTACATTCACTGAGTGAGAAGGTGCTCTGCACTTATGAGAGCTAATGTGGGTAGAGTTTTTGTTTTCTGTTGCAAGCACGGAGACTGTACATGACCTGACTTTCCACAAGCAAAGCAAATCAGCTTCCATGAAGGGCAGTTTTGTCATTTATGCATGGAAAAGCAGTGGGGACATGATTTAACAGGAGACACATGCATTGACACTTGTTTACTCTGTCCATCCCACAGTGGCCTGTTTGCACATGGTGGATGGTCGCAAGGCCATACGTGTTTGTCAGTTTGCATTACATTGCAGATGGGAGCTACCGCAAAGTTTTCCACGGCACCATCACACTAATCCTGACGTTCAATAATTTGTAACACTTGTTTGAAAGTAGGATCAGATTTTAGAGAATTTGTTCACCAATCCTACTGTCTGGCATATTGTATATAATTACACCATGAATCATTGCATCACTATAGTACTGTCTACAGCTACCTTGAGAATGACACAGTCATGATAAATCCTGATGTTCAGTGACCCACTGACAGTACGTCTGTTCTCACTTTTCCCCTCAATAAAAAGACGTTGTAATGAGCTGCAGCAATATGTACTTGGTCCTCATAATACTTAATGAGGGTGGAAACTAAATCTTCAAAAACTAGCAACTCTGGTGTACTAGTCAGGAATAACTTCCGAGCGAGGTGGTAAACTCCTGTGCCGGGACTTGACAAGAAATAAGAAAGTTTCAAAGTACCTTGCACTTGATGTGTAGCACAGTGAGCCTTGAACTGAGCATACCACTTGTTCCATTCCCCTTGTTCATTGGAAACACAGAATGGATGAATGCTTGGAGGCAGTGCTGTAGATGTGGCTGGCGATTGTGATGGAGTTAATCCAGCAATGGCTTGTGCATTAATGAGCTACTGGACTGCCGTAATCAGCTGCAACTTTTGTTGGTTTCGAAACTGAATAAACTGCATTACATCAAAGCCAGCAGCAGCCGGAGGCATAGCTGCAGGTAGTGTAGGATGTGGGTTGCAGGCCATTTTAACGAGGGAGTGCTGCAACAAAATAATTAGAAGCAAGAGAAATACACAAATAGCAGAAGCATTGCAGCTAGTCTGCAGGGAAGAACACAATTAGTAGCAATGCTCCTCTGATATAAAAGAGAGAAATATTAGTGATGCGCAGTAGTGGAATGGTAAAGAGTGAAGGCAGCATTGGTTTTGGAATCCTCATTGCCAGATGTTGTGTCAGCTACTGTGGGAGACTGCAAGGACACAAACAAGGAAGGAGAGAAGTAGCGATGCCCAGTGGCAGGAATCCAAAATAATCTGTACATAACACTGAAGATTAAATGAACACTTTATTTCTAAAAAGAAAAGAAACTTATTTTCTTGTGCCTCCTATGTGCAAGTACTTCTGCTTGAAGAACACAGGCTAAGTGTCATCTTCCTATTACACAGTACTGATGCTATCGAAGTCTGCAACCGAACTGGGGCTGAGTAGCGGTGGGTGGCTGGCTGGCTAAGTCAGCGTTGACAGGGGGCGCTGAACTTCATCTTCCTGGAGGTATAGTGGTGCCTTCTCTTTTTATTGGTGTGTAGGTCAGCACATTCTTGATGACATTTTGCAGCAGTGAACTGGTAGGAGTGCAGTTGATGCTTTAGGGCTGCACACAAATAGATAACCTTCTGCACATGATGTTCTATACTCGGTACTTTTCAAAGACATGCAACTGTACTTTATAGAGCATTAGGCTGCACATCTTCACTGCTTGGAAGCTATTGTAAGACCCTTCAGAACATAGCCTCCCCAAGTTATCTAAGCTTCTAGAACATGCGACTGTTCTCGTCTCTGATTGGCTAGTACCAGCATAGGCCTGTACAGGCCAATCAGCTCTCCACATCTTCTCATAAAATTAGGTTCTTTCCCTGTTCAGCCAGGCACAGATCATGTTGCAATTAATTAACTAATTTACAATTAATTAACTAATTTCAAAATTTAGGAGAGGAATAATTAAAATGAATATCCAGATTTCCCCACCTGCTTTGTTCTGAGGGGAAGGACTTAAAATCCTTCTTTTTTGAGTTTGAAAATGGTTTGTTTTACAATCAGCATTCACGTAATTTCAGGAACTGTGTATTTTTATTTTGCTTGTTTATAAATCTAGGGATGAACTTATTGCGTGATTGCAAAATATTTTTTGGCACTTTCATACATATAATGAACAATAATTACTTCATTTTGTGGTGTCACCGCCAGACTCCACACTTGCTAGGTGTTGTTGTTGTTGTGGACTTCAGTCCTGAGACTGGTTTGATGCAGCTCTCCATGCTACTCTATCCTGTGCAAGCTTCTTCATCTCCCAGTACCTACTGCAACCTACATCCTTCTGAATCTGCTTAGTGTATTGATCTCTTGGTCTCCCTCTACGATTTTTACCCTCCACGCTGCCCTCCAATGCTAAATTTGTGATCCCTTGATGCCTCAAAACATGTCCTACCAACCGATCCCTTCTTCTAGTCAAGTTGTGCCACAAACTTCTCTTCTCCCCAATCCTATTCAATACCTCATTAGTTATGTGATCTACCCATCTAATCTTCAACATTCTTCTGTAGCACCACATTTCAAAAGCTTCTATTCTCTTCTTGTCCAAACTAGTTATCGTCCATGTTTCACTTCCATACATGGCTACACTCCATACAAATACTTTCAGAAACGACTTCCTGACACTTAAATCTATACTCGATGTTAACAAATTTCTCTTCTTCAGAAACGATTTCCTTGCCATTGCCAGTCTACATTTTATATCCTCTCTACTTCGACCATCATCAGTTATTTTACTCCCTAAATAGCAAAACTCCTTTACTACTTTAAGTGTCTCATTTCCTAATCTAATCCCCTCAGCATCACCCGATTTAATTTGACTACATTCCATTATCCTCGTTTTGCTTTTGTTGATGTTCATCTTATATCCTCCTTTCAAGACACTGTCCATTCCGTTCAACTGCTCTTCCAAGTCCTTTGCTGTCTCTGACAGAATTACAATGTCATCGGCGAACCTCAAAGTTTTTACTTCTTATCCATGAATTTTAATACCTACTCCGAATTTTTCTTTTGTTTCCTTTACTGCTTGCTCAATATACAGATTGAATAACATCGGGGAGAGGCTACAACCCTGTCTCACTCCTTTCCCAACCACTGCTTCCCTTTCATGCCCCTCGACTCTTATAACTGCCATCTGGTTTCTGTACAAATTGTAAATAGCCTTTCGCTCCCTGTATTTTACCCCTGCCACCTTCAGAATTTGAAAGATAGTATTCCAGTTAATGTTGTCAAAAGCTTTCTCTAAGTCTACAAATGCTAGAAACGTAGGTTTGCCTTTTCTTAATCTTTCTTCTAACATAAGTCGTAAGGTTAGTATTGCCTCACGTGTTCCAACATTTGTCCTCTAGCCATCCCTGCTTAGCCATTTTGCACTTCCTATCGATCTCATTTTTGAGACGTTTGTATTCCCTTTTGCCTGCTTCATTTACTGCATTTTTATATTTTCTCCTTTCATCAATTAAATTCAATATTTCTTCTGTTACCCAAGGATTTCTATTAGCCCTCGTCTTTTTACCTACTTGATCCTCTGCTGCCTTCACTACTTCATCCCTCAGAGCTACCCATTCTTCTTCTACTGTATTTCTTTCCGCCATTCCTGTCAATTGTTCCCTTATGTTCTCCCTGAAACTCTCTACAACCTCTGGTTCTTTCAGTTTATCCAGGTCCCATCTCCTTAAATTCCCACCTTTTTGCAGTTTCTTCAGTTTCAATCTGCAGTTCATAACCAATAGATTGTGGTCAGAATCCACATCTGCCCCTTGAAATGTCTTACAATTTAAAACCTGGTTCCTAAATCTCTGTCTTACCATTATATAATCTATCTGATACCTATTAGTATCTCCAGGATTCTTCCAGGTATACAACCTTCTTTTATGATTCTTGAACCAAGTGTTAGCTATGATTAAGTTATGCTCTGTGCAAAATTCTACAAGGCGGCTTCCTCTTTTATTTCTTCCCCCCAATCCATATTCACCTACTATGTTTCCTTCTCTCCCTTTTCCTACTGACGAATTCCAGTCACCCATGACTATTAAATTTTCGTCTCCCTTCACTACCTGAATAATTTCTTTTATCTCGTCGTACATTTCATCAATTTCTTCATCATCTGCAGAGCTAGTTGGCATATAAACTTGTACTACTGTAGTAGGCATGGGCTTTGTGTCTATCTTGGCCACAATAATGCGTTCACTATGCTGTTTGTAGTAGCTAACCTGCACTCCTATTTTTTTATTCATTATTAAACCTACTCCTGCATTACCCCTATTTGATTTTGTATTTATAACCCTGTAATCACCTGACCAAAAGTCTTGTTCCTCCTGCCACCGAACTTCACTAATTCGCACTATATCTAACTTTAACCTATCCATTTCCCTTTATAAATTTTCTAACCTACCTGCCCGATTAAGGGATCTGACATTCCACACTCCGATCCGTAGAATGCCAGTTTTCTTTCTCCTGATAACGACGTCCTCTTGAGTAGTCCCCGCCCGGAGATCCGAATGGGGGACTATTTTACCTCCGGAATATTTTACCCAAGAGGACGCCATCGTCATTTAATCATACAGTAAAGCTGCATGTCCTCGGGAAAAATTACGGCTGTAGTTTCCCCTTGCTTTCAGCCGTTCGCAGTACCAGCACAGCAAGGCCGTTTTGGTTAATGTTACAAGGCCAGATCAGTCAATCATCCAGACTGTTGCCCCTGCAACTACTGAAAAGGCTGCTGCCCCTCTTCAGGAACCACATGTTTGTCTGGCCTCTCAACAGATACCCCTCCGTTGTGGTTGCACCTACGGTACGGCCATCTGTATCGCTGAGGCACGCAAGCCTCCCCACCAACGGCAAGGTCCATGGTTCATGGGGGAAGACTTGCTAGGTGGTAGCCTTTAAATCGGCCGCGGTCCATTAGTATACGTCGGACCCGCGTGTCGCCACTGTCAGTGATTGCAGACCGAGCGCCGCCACATGGCAGGTCTAGAGAGACTTCCTAGCACTCACCCCAGTTGTACAGCCGACTTTGCTAGGAAAGGTTCACTGACAAATACGCTCTCATTTGCCGAGACGATAGTTAGCATAGCCTTCAGCTACGTCATTTGCTACGACCTAGCAAGGCGCCATTACCAGTTTATATTGAGATTGTTATTAGAGTACCGTCAAGAGCGATGTACACCAATTATGGATTAAAGTTAAGTATTCAAGCCACTACGTTCTTTATTTATTAGACTCAACTCCTTTAATTGTTCCAGACCTCACGCCAGTCTGCGTGAGCTTAAACGCATGTATTTCGGTCTCCTCTAGCAACACGGTGTTGGCTCTTCTGCCAACACTACACATTTAACACTCACATACAGTAATTATTCATTTCTCATTCCTTCTGATATCCTGAATTATGTAGTATTAAGAAAAATACACATTTGATGAAAGTGAATGCTTTGTCAAATGTACCTGTATTGGGAACCAACTCTATTGCTCTTTCCTTGGAACTAGATTATTCAGAGAAAAAATTACATAAGTAACTCCTTCTACAGACATTATTTAATAAGCTATAAAAGTATCAAAACCTGATTATTACTCCAAAGCTGAAAATTTTCTTTTGTAATTAGTTTTGCATTACTGAAAAGCCATTGAATTTATAGTGCTCAAACTTTTTTTCTAAATTCTCTTTTAATTGGCAGGTCATTTCTAAATTTTCATCTTCATTTGATGATTAACTATGGAGATATAACAAAAACAGTAGATTTTCTTTTGTAGTATTTCATACTGTGGGCTTAATTGTCACACTGGCCAACAAATGCCAACTGATAGGTGTTCCAGCCTATGGGAACCTCACTCCACAGAATATCGACACACTATGTTAACAGAGAGATGATCAAAATACTGCCTCTCGAATAGGAAATCTAATATTGCTATACCATGTGCATCAAGGGCTATAGATGAGTAAACATAAGCTGCACTATCTTTCTTGCTCTCCCAGCCACCTGGATTGTCTATAGACATGTTATAATGTTTGGGAAAGACAGTTCTCTAAAAATATTTCCTTCATAGGTAAATAATATGGTTGAAGGATGTTACAGCTTTAAGATAAGTCCAAACCTATTAAGAGCCTCTGTGATCTACTATGACAAGCCTGTACAATACACCCACCCAGCACATCCTACTCCAGTCCCATGACAAGCTCATCTTATCCTCAAATACAGTGTGACCCGTGAGGGCTGTCATGATATATACCAGCAACTGTTGTAATTCCTGCACACCATTTTATGTGGCTGTAACCACAAAACAGCTGTCCACCCAAATGAATGGTGACTGCAGGCAAAAGACATTACTGAGCACAACATACTTAATTTCAGCAGATGCTTCACAACTCGCGCTGTCTGGATCCTTCCCAGCAAGGACAGCTGCTCTGAATTAGGTAGATGGAAGTTGTCCTTGCAACACATCCTTTGATCTTGTGATTCTCCTGACCTCAGTCTCTGGAAGCACTGCCTCACACCCATCTCCTCTGCTCCAGGACCCCTAGCTACACTCATCCTCCATCCACACTTTCTTCCCCACAGTCTCCCTTTTCTCTTTTTTCTGCTCCTCCAAATACAGTGGTCAACATCTTCATGCACAAAGCACAACTTCCTGTGGCTGCAGACTTAATGAGCTCACTGTTGCCACACTCCTATCCCATGCATCAGCCACCCCTTCCCTTCCATCCATCTGCTACCCTTATGCAACCCTCCCCCACAAACTCTGCCTCCTATCTTCTTCCCTTACACACTCCACACGTGGCACTGTGTGTGGGTGTACTCTAACCTTGAAGAAGGATTTGTCTTGAAGTTAGCATACTTTTAGTCTGTATTCATCTCTTGGTCACCCTCTATTATCTCCCCCCCCCCCCCCCCCACACACACACACTTCCCACCAGTACTAAATTAGTGGTCACTTGATGTCTCAGAATGTGCCCCACCAACTGATCCCTTCTTCTAGTCAGATTGTGCCACAGATTTCTTTTCTCCCCAATTCTATCTAATACCTCCTCATTAGTTACGTGATCTGTCCATTTAATTTACAGCATTCTTCTATATACCACATTTTGAAAGCTTCTATTTTCCTCTTGTCTAAACTGTTTATCATCCATGTTTCACTTCAATACATGGATACACTCCATACCTATACTCTCAGAAAAGACTTCCTAACACTTAAATCTCTAGTCGGTGTTTACAAATTTCTCTTCTTCGGAAATGCTTTTTTTTTTCCATACCCAGTCTACATTTTATATCCTCTCTACTTCGGTCAACATCAGCTATTTTCCTGCCCAAATAACAAAACTTGTGTACTACTTTAATGTCTTGCTTCCTATTCTAATTCCCTCATCATCACCTGATTTAATTTGACTACATACCATTATCCTTGTTTTGCTTTTGTTGACATTCATCACATATCCTTCTTTCAAGAGACCATCCATTCCATTCACCGCCTCTTCAAAGTCCTTTGCTTTCTCTGAAAGAATTACATTGGAAAACCTCGAAGTTTTTATTTCTTCTCCCTGCATTTTAATTCCTTCTCCAAATTTTCTTTGATTTCCTTTGCAGCTTGTTTCATGTACTGATTGAATAACATTGGGGATAGGCTACAACCCTATCTCATTCCCTTCTCAACCACTGCTTCCCTTTCATCCCCTTGACTCTTGTAACTGCGATCTGGTTTCTCTACAAGTTGTAAATAGCTTTTCACTCCCTGTATTTTACCCCTGCTCCCTTCACAATTTCGAAGAAAGTATTCCATTCACCACTGTCAAAAGCTTTCTCTAAGTCTACAGATGCTGTAAATGTACGATTGCCTTTCCTTAACCTATCTTGTAAGAGAAGTCATACTGTAAGTATTGCCTCACATGTTCCTACATTTCTCCAGAATTCAAACTGATCTTCCTCGAGGTTGGCTTCTATGAGTTTTTCCATTCTCCTGCAAAGAATTTGTGTTAGTATTTTGCAACCATGCCTTATTAAACTGTTCAGTTCAGTAGTATCCACACCTGTCAGCACCTACTTTCGATGGAATTGTAATTATTACACTATTCTTGAGGTCTGAGGGTATTTCTTCTGTCCCATACATCTCTCTTACCAGATGGAAAAATTTTGTCATGACTGTCTCATCAAAGGCCATCAGTAAGTCTGGGGGCCTTGTTTTGACTTGTGTCTTCCAGTGGTCTGTCAAATTCTTCTCATAGTATTGTGTCCCCCATCTCATGTTCATCTATGTCCTCATATATTTCTATAATATTGCCTTCAAGTTTGTCTTCTTTGTATATATCTTCTATATACTTCTTTCACCTTTCAGCTTTCCCTTCTTTGCTTAGGGCTGGTTTTCCATGTGAGC
Source organism: Schistocerca nitens (assembly GCF_023898315.1). Classification (NCBI taxonomy): domain Eukaryota; kingdom Metazoa; phylum Arthropoda; class Insecta; order Orthoptera; family Acrididae; genus Schistocerca; species Schistocerca nitens. Next base: position 260,144,656 of record NC_064615.1, on the reverse strand, counting down.
TCTTTATATTCATACAGCTACTTCTCTTTTCTCCGAAGGCTCCTTTAATTGTCCTGCAGGCGGCATCTGTCCTCTAGTGAAATGTGCTTCTAAATCCTTAAATATGTACATAAGCCATTCCTGCTTAGCCATTTTGCACTTCCTGTCAATCTCTTTTTTTTTTAATGTTTGTATTCCCTTTTGCCTGCTTCACTTGCTGCATTTTCATATTTTCTCCTTTCATCAATTAAATTCAGTATCTCCTGTGTTATACAAACATTTCTGCTAGTTGTGTCTTTTTACCTATTTGATCCTCTGCTGCCTTCATGATTTCATCCCTGAAAGCTACCCATTCTTCTTCTACCATATCCCTTTCCCCTATTCTAGTCAGTCATTGGATAGTTCTCCCTCTAAAACTCTGTGACCTTTGGTTCTATTAGCTTAGCCAGGCTCCATCTCCTTAATTTCCTACCTTTCTGCAATTACTTTGGTTTTAATCTACAGTTTATAATCAATAAATCTTGGTCAGAGTCCACATCTGCCCCTGGGAATGTCTTGTTGTTGTTGTGGTCTTCAGTCCAGAGACTGGTTGAATGCAGCTCTCCATGCTACTCTATCCTGTGCAAGCTTCTTCATCTCCGAGTAACTACTGCAATCTACATCCTTCTGAATCTGCTTCATGTATTCGTTGCTTAGTCTCCCTCTGATTTTTACCCTCCACACTGCCCTGCAATACTAAATTGGTGACCCCTTGATGCCTCAGAACATGTCCTTCCTAATGCCTACAATTGCTTTGCCCTTGCCAAAGGTTCTCGGAGGGTATAAACACGTTAAAATCAAGCTACTCCCAATGCCTACAATTATTAGTCAGTAAAGGAAGTAAAATTGTGGTTGAATGCAGCTCTCCATGCTACTCTGTCCTGTGCAAGCTTCTTCATCTCCGAGTAACTACTGCAACCTACATCCTTCTGAATCTGCTTCATGTATTCGTTGCTTAGTCTCCCTCTGATTTTTACCCTCCACGCTGCCCTGCAATACTAAATTGGTGATCCCTTGATTCCTCAGAACATGTCCTACCAATCAATCCCGTCTTTTAATGAGGTTGTGTCACAAATTCCTCTTCTCCCCAATTCTGTCCAGTACCTCCTTATTAGTTATGTGATCTACCCATCTGATATTCAGCATTCTTCTGAAGCATCACGTTTCGAAAGCTTCTATTCTCCTCTTGTCCAAACTATTGATCATCCATGTTTCACTTCCATACATGGCTACACTCTGTACAAATACTTTCAGAAAATACTTCCTGACACTTAAATCTATATACAATGTTAACAAATTTCTCTTCTTCAGAAACACTTCCCTTGCCGTAGCCAGTCTACATTTTATATCCTATCTACTTCGACCATCATCAGTTATTTTACTCCCCAAGTAGTAAAACTCATTTACTGCTTTAAGTGACTCATTTCCTAATCTAATTCCTTCAGCATTACCTGATTTAATTTGACTACTTTCCATTATCTTCATTTTGCTTTTGTTGATATTCATCTTATACCCTCCTTTCATGACACTTTTCATTTCATTCAACTATTCTTTCAGGTCCTTTGCTGTCTCTTACAGAATTACAACGTCATTGGCAAATCTCAAAGTTTTTATTTCTTCTCCATGGATTTTAATTCTTACTCCAAATTTTTCTTTTGTTTCCTCTACTGCTTGCTCAATATACAGATTGAACAACATCGGGGATAGGCTAAAACCCTGTCTTACTCCCTTCTCAGCCACTGCTTCCCTTTCATGCCCCTCGACTCTTATAACTGTCATCTGGTTTCTGTACAAATTGTAAATAGACTTTCGCTCCCTGTATTTTACCACTGCCGCCTTCAGAATTTTAAAGAGAGTATTTCGGTCAACATTGTCAAAAGCCTTCTCTAAGTCTACAAATGCTAGAAATGTAGGTTTGCCTTTCCTTAATCTATCTTCTAAGATAAGTCGTAGGGTGAGTATTGCTTTGCGTGTTACAACATTTCTACGGAATCCAAACTAATCTTCCCTAAGGTTGTTTTCTACCAGTTTTTCCATTCATTGGTAAAGAATTTGTGTTAGTATTTTGCAACTGTGACTTATTAAACTGATATAGTTTGGTAATTTTCACACCTGCTTTCTTTGGGATTGGAATTGTTATATTCTTCTTGAAGTCTGAGGGTATTTCACCTCTCTCATACATCTTGCCCACCAGATGGAAGACTTTTGTCATGGCTGGCTCTCCTGCCTAGGCTATCAGTAGTTCTAATGGAATGTTGCCTACTCCCGGGCCCTTTTTGTGACTTAGGTCTTTTAGTTCTCTGTCAAATTCTTCACACAGTATCACATCTCCCATTTCATCTTCATCTACGTCCTCTTCCATTTCCATAATATTGGCCTCAAATACATCGCCCTTGTATAGCCTCTCTATAGACTCCTTCCACCTTTCTGCTTTCCCTTCTTTGCTTAGAACTGGTTTTCCATCTGAGCTCTTGATATTCATACACGTGGTTGCCTTTCCTCCAAAGGTCTCTTTAATTTTCCTGTAGGCAGTACCTATCTTACCCCTAGTGATGTATGCCTCTACATCCTTACATTTGTCCTCCAGCCATCCTTGCTTAGCCATTTTGCGTTTCCTGTCGATCTCATTTTTGAGACTTTGTATTCTTTTTGTCTGCATCATTTACTGCATTTTTATATTTTCTCCCTTCATCAGTTAAATTCAATATCTCTTGTGTTACATAAGGATTTCTATTAGCCCTTTTCTTTTTACATACTTGATCCTCTGCTGCCTTCACTATTCTATCTCTCAAAGCTACCCATTCTTCTTCCACTGTATTTCTTTCCTCTGTATTTGTCAGTTGTTCCCTAATGCTCTCTCTGAAACTCTCTAAAACCTCTGGTTCTTTCAGTTTATCCAGGTCCCATCTCCTTAAATTCCTACCTATTTGCAGACTCTTCAGTTTCAATCTACAATTCATAACCAATAGATTGTGGTCAGAGTCCACATCTGCCCCTGGAAATGTCTTACAATTTAAAACCTGGTTCGTAAATCTCTATCTTACCATGATAGATTTCTATCTTAAATCTTCCAGTGTCTCCAGGCCTCTTCCACGTATACAGCCTTCTTTCATGGTTCTTAAAACGAGTGTTAGGTATGATTAAGTTATGCTCTGCGCAGAATTCTACCAGGCAGCTTCCTCATTCATTCCATACCCCCATTCCATATTCACCTACTACTTTTCCTTCTCTCCCTTTTCATACTATTGAATTCCAGTCCCCCATGACTTTTAAATTTTCGTCTCCCTTAACTATCTGAATAATTTCTTTTATCACGTCATAGATTTCTTCAATCTCTTCATCATCTGTATTCATGCTCCCCTTTTTTTATTTATTATTAAACGCACTCCTGCATTACCCATATTTGATTTTGTGTTTATAACGCTGTTTTCACCTGACCAGAAGTCTTGTTCCTCTTGCCACCAAACTTCACTAATTCCCACTATATCTAACTTTAACCCATCCATTTATCTTTTCAAATTTTCTAACCTACCCACCTAATTAAGGAATCTGACATTCCACACTCCGATCTGTAGAACGCCAGTTTTGGTGTTACAAGGTCAGATCAGTCTGCCATTCAGACTGTTGCTCCTACAGCTACTGAAAAGGCTGCTGCCTCTCTTCAGGAACCACACGTCTGTCTGGCCTTTCAACAGATACCCCTCCGTTGTGGTTGCATCTATGGTACGCCTATCTGTATCGCCAAGGCACGCAAGCCTCACCACCAACAGCAAGGTCCATGGTTCACAATATAAAATCATGTTCTGAAAATTCTGTCCTACCTTCCTATGATCAGTCTGAAACCTTACAGTGACCACAGGTTTCTTCCAGATATACAGCCATCTTTCATGATTCTTAAACCAAGCATTAGTGATGATTAAATTATGCTCTGTGCAAAATGTTACCAATAGGATTCCACTTTCATTCCTTTCCTCATGTCCATATTCACTACAATTTTTACTTCTCTTCCTTTTCCTATTATTAGATTTCAGTCACAATTAAATTTTGATCACTCTTAACTATCTGAATAATTTCTTTTATCTCAGCATGCATTTCTTTAATCTGGTCATCATCTGCGATTTGACAGCCACAAATTACAGGCACCAAAATATTACAAGAAAACATAATTCACAGTAAGGTTACATTTTTAATTCTTAGAAACATGTGAAAATGCCATATAAGTATTAGAGACAGATCAACACAGCTGGTAACTGGGGTGAGGAACATGATACTTTGTGTGACTGAAAAGTGAATGAATACTGTTTCTATGTGTTTTTCATTTGTGGGTATTTTGAAAAAGTGTAACTGTGAATATGTTTATCTGGCAATTTCAGATGAATGAGAAGATATTTTTTATTCTTTTGAAAGACATAAAGGCAGGTGAAGAATTAAAAGTATGGTACGCCCCTAATTATGCTGTTAGAATGGTGGCATCTGCTTATAAGATTGCTCTGAACACTAGCTCTAAGGTAAGGAATAATAATTCTCATTGTTTCATTTGCTGTCTTATATCTCCTTAAATTTTTAAATGGTTGTGACTCCTCAAATAAACTGTTCCCAGTGTCTTTCAACGAAACCGTTACAAGCATGTTTCACAAATAAATTGCCATTTAAATATCTGCAAACATTGAGACAGGATATGTTATCCCCATCTTTTTTGCACCTCTCCCTCTCCCTCTCCCTCTCCCTCTCCCTCTCCCTCTCCCTCTCCCTCTCCCTCTCCCTCTCCCTCTCCCTCTCCCTCTCCCTCTCCCTCTCCCTCTCCTTCTCCCTCTCCCTCTCCCTCTCCCTCTCCCATTTCTTCCTTCCTTCTTTATTTCTTTTTTTTCCTTTCAGATAAGTGTAAAACATGGTGTAAATGCCAAGTGACAGATGTTAATTTACCAGCAGGTAATTTTGTTTGTTTGCTGGTTACTACATGATGTCTTCTCACACCCACCTATTAAGGTTCTTCAAAAGTCCTGTGAACTAAGAAACTTTCCATGGTGTTTGTTTGACAAATGTTACATTCATTTGTGATAGCACAAAATTGCTTCAGATTCTATTGAGTACCAACTTTTAATTATTTTCCAGTTGCATGATTAACTTGTGAACATTGAGTCTTAATCGTAACAGCTTAGTGAAATATCATTGTCAATAGTACTTGTGAGTATCTAGAAACTATCTAATCTACATTTACTAATGGACACAGAAGTAAATTTCCTGTAAAAATTGTCTACCATTAAGTTCTGAGTAACAATATTTTAATTTACTGTAGCAAAATTCTTGACTGTATAGTTATCATTTAGAGACTTACAGCAGTAAAACTTGTTCTTTTCTCATTTTACGTATCTCTGTTATATCTTTCTTAAATGATATCCTCATCCAGTTTTAGCATCTTGTACCCTTGCTTTGGCACTTATTGGTACATTTATTTTCATGAACTCTTGTCTTTATGTAGAAATATTACTTGATGCACATGGTTAGGCTACAGATCCTATGACCCATGTCCATGGCTGCCTTTGATTGACATGCTGAGAGGCTCTAATGATGTGGATGATAAGAAGCGGTGTGACGTTGGATTACAAGCAAAATTCACACCCCTCTCACATCGGTTGATTTACTTGATCTGCACAGCCGATCTTCTTCTCTGGATTGCCGGCTCTATCGATCTCCAAAACCTTCTTCTCCGAAGTATAATGCTGGTTACGGGAATTTATAAACTCTCTCTCTATTTTTGAAATAATTTAGTACTCGAAGAATACTTTTAACTCAGACATAGTATATTTCAACTTACACAGAGAACAAATTCAATATTTCTCACATCAATACTTGAATGTTTATAAGTCAACCAATTCGTCTCACGTTAGACTCGATAAAATACATTTGCAATAGCGTAGTTTTTACAACCACATAATTTATGAACATGTCTTGCTTCTAGCAAGTCCAACACATGAATTATAATTAACAATTTTTCAACTGTTCTTCTTTTTTCTCGTTACAATAATCACTGATATAAAACACCATAAGGTACATAAACATTCCTTGTTCTTCCAATTTGACTTCTGTGGCAAACACTTGTCGATGCCGTTCGACCGTCGTGTCTATTTTGTGCTGTGACTCCTTTCCAACCTGCACACACAAACATATGTCGCACAGTATATATGATCTCTCACACTTATTTTTAAAAATATCGTGTGTTCGAGACGGTAGAAGGACGAGTGGTTCTAGAATTTACGCAGAAATTCTCGATGCGCTACATATCCCTCCCCTCAGCTCGAACACGCGATATTTTATACATACTCATTATGTACATTAGTATTACATACAATAACAATTCATAATTCCGTGGTATACATTCTACATTCTTTTATTAACTGTGCAAAACCCTTTTATTTACTATTTAGCTTTTCTTTTTTCATTTTACTTTGATTGTGAAAAGGGAGTATTTCACTCGGTGTTGGAGTCAATTCTTTTTATATCTAGGCATCATAACGACTTAGGTTTCCAATCGTGAACTTCAGGTGTTCATGATACTTGAGTGTTTTGTTCTTTATTCTAATCCTTTGTACTGCTTCTTTTGTACATAATAGTTCATTATTTATAGACTGTTTGTAGTCTGAAGGAACTCTGAGCAAATGAAAGTGTTCTTTTCGACACTTGTAAACTCGCATAAATCATAATAATGTTAATGGAATATAGAATTCAAACTTACCAGAATAATTCCTATTAAATGTGTGACTCCTGTCACGTTACTGTCCTTTTGCCCTAGGATCAGTACCTATATCTTACAGGTGGGTTGACCCTATGCGTGCACTTACTTCTTCCATTTTGGTAGTACACCCTTTTTGAAACATCCGTATTCATCAGGCCACAGGTTGTCCTATCTCCATGTAGGAGATGCTGGGTATGCCCCCCTTATCCATTATGAGTAGGCATCATGGTCCATTGCCCTAGTATACATTTTATGTACACTACAATTAAATATTTCCTGGAAAAAATAAAAGTGTATTTCACACTTCACACTCACTTCTTAATACTTCATTTAATACCCTGGAGTCCTCCTCTACTTTTCAACTTCTGTAATTTTTAGTAAATATCATGTCTACCCATATTATTCAACTCATAGTAGATACTATGTCTACACCTAATGATCAAGTCCCACTACTCTATGACTGATCACTCCATCAGAGTATTTGCTACACTGACTTTACTTAATTAAGCATCATTATTAACTCCAATCTGGCTTGCGTTCTCCTTCATTACTCATGCCTCCTTATGTATACTCATTGTAAAATCATCATAGTTTTTCTATACTTATGTATATATATGATATGGAATCATCATAGTTCTCATGTATGCACGCACACACGCGCACACACACACACACACACACACACACACACACACACACACACACGATGTAGAACCGTCACAATAAACAACAATGTGTGCATATTTTCCGATGTACATATGCCTTCCCCCTACAACACATGACGATTCATACCTCTCGACAGGTGACAGGTTTCTAGTTAGTAGTTTCACTTTTTGTGTACTTTTATATCTTTGTGTGTATGATGATAAGTGTTTGTGCAGCCAGATTCTTTGGCCTTCTTATCTGGAGATAAGTTGTAGGTAATTGGAAACCACGGAGAATATGAAGGACTTCTGTGATAGAAGTAGATGAGTATAGAAAGAGGGAAAAAATAGGCAGGTACTCAAACTAGAAGTAAGAAAGGAAAAAATAGAAATGGTTGCTAAGATCAAAGAAGAGAAAGAAGATAGCCCCAAAGACAGGAAATCCTTTCCAGGATGCCTACCTCGCCAATACTTGAGTGAGAAGCTGGAGGAGGTATGGTGTTAAATCGTCTCCTACAGAATGGACATATCTTAGCAACCCCTATGGAATGGCAAATGGTGAAGAATCAGTCACACTTGTTTGGGAGGGTTGTTTGAAAGGTGTGTTGTGTGTTCTATGTTAGCCATGATTTATATGTTGGTGTAAATCATATTTTAATCTACAATATCTACCCCTTCCAAAAATTATACAAACCCTCCCATTTACATCACATTTTATAAAAGGTATAAAATATTCTATACCAAATAGAAAATTATACACTACTATAAAATAGTTGTCTAGTTAGTCACTTCATATTATCTTTTATACACACATAAAATCCTCTATTCAGTTTATGTCATCTCGACATCACTCTGTTTAAATAGTACCATCATATTATACTTTTCACTAATATAACATTCTGTTCGTTTCATTTCATGTCTAGAGATCACTGTTCATTCGTGATTTCTTAAATTTTCTACTTGACTGTCATATCTGGTTTCCTACATACTAAAATTATAGGATAGTTCAAGATTTTAGGAATAGATTATAGAACAGATTAAGATTTGAAGAGAATTCGGTGCAGGAAAACTATCTTGGAAGAAACACTGAAAACAACTCGGAATCTAACGGTCGTCACCCTGCCCGTTAACTCAAATTGTTAATGTCCCTGGGGGATATACAACTTTATGTCCTTTACATTGTATTTTCCCTTCTCTGATCCAGTTTTAGGATCTACTAAGAATAAGGCTGTGGGATGTATCACCGTTTGTATTGAGTAAGGTCCTACATATTTCTGAAAAAAAACTTGTGTGTGTCTTTCTTCAGGGCAGAGCTCTGAAGATGTTGTTTTACCAGAACTAGGTTATCAACCTTGTACTGAGGTTCAACTGCTTTCTCATCCATTAACTTCGGAATGCATAAACGCCACCATTGCAATGTTATACTATCTCTCCAAAATAAATTGTGACCCATAATTTTCCACTTCCTTACTTGATTAGGAGGCGAGAAATTCCTAATACACATAGCAAACATCTTGGTAAAATAGGGATCATGATGTATGTTCTCTGTTACTCTTTGTGCCATCTCTTGTACCCTGGTATGTGGATACTCTCCTGTTATAAAATTAATCGCAAAAATTGTGCTGGATCCTTCTGTACGTTTTAAATCTTCCGTGTCTATAGGTAACCTAGACAAAGCATCTGGTAGAATATTCTCAGAACCTTTTACATACTGTATTCTAATGCCATATTCTTGTAGGGACAACATCCATTGTATTAATCGACTATGTAACAAACGACTATCCATCAAAAAAGATAGAGCTTGATGATCTGTGTAGATATGGATTTCTGACCCCCATACTAGTGTTTGGAATTTCTGGATATTTCATAGTATTGCTAACAGTTCTTTTTCAGTAGCTGTGTAGTTTAATTCATGTTTATTAAGACTATGATTAGCAAAAGCTATAGATCTGTGATTTACATTATCTATACCCCACTCTCCTTGGAATAGTTCTGCCACAATCCCATAATCAGATTGTTGTGACTCGCCGATCATTCAAAGCACCGCCGCGCACTTACACGCGTCCTCTACGTGCGGCACTGTCTGCCAGCCATGCAGCAGCTGCGACACCTAAGCGGCCAGCCGAGCAGCAGCCGCTAGACTGGGACTCAGTGCTCATTCGAATGCTAACGTGTACACATGTCTTGTTTGTCAACTTACTCTGTAACTTATATGTGTTGTGTCATTCTGAAATATATGTGTTAAACTTGACGTTATAACACAGATGCATTGGTTGCAATTTTAAATGGTTCACCCATACTCAGATGATGCAATATGGGTGCTTCTGCTAGTGCTCTTTTTACATTTTCAAACGCATTGTTTGCCTCTTGATCCCAAACCCAAGATATTCCTTTTCTTAACAAACGTAAAATTCTTGTGTCATTTAGTTCATGTCCCCTAATACACTGTCTATAGTAACTGACCATTCCGATAAATCCCTTCAATTGTCTCCCGTTTCTAGGGGGTGGACATTCTTTAATAGCTTTTATGCACTCAGGATCTGGTCTAATCCCCTGTACCCCTACAAGATGCCCTAAAAACTTAAGCTCTTGACTTGAAAAGTGTGATTTAGACAATTTCACTGTGATACCTTTTTCTTTAAGTTTTTTCAGGGTCTTACTCAATGTTAGGCAATGCTCTTCCCAGGTAGCTGAGATTATGAGAATATCATCTGCATATATTATTAAATCCTCCAATAAATCTCTTCCTAATACTTCATGCAGAGCATGTATAAATACTGAGACTGAGATATTAAGTCCAAATGGTAATATATTGAAATGATACGATTTACCATCAAACAGGAACATGCTATACTTCTTTGATTCAGGATATAACCTAATTTGCCAATATCCTGCAGTCAGGTCCATCGTGCTAAAAAAGCATTGCTTTCTCAAATTTGGATAACAGTTCATCAATGTTAATTGGTCTGTCTCATTCTGTTTCTATATGCTTATTCAATGTATGCATGTCTAGCACTAATTGTACACCTCCTGTAACATTTTTTACTACTACTAAAGGGTTATTCATGACACTAGAACTACGTTCTATGATATTGTTGTCAATAATTTTCTCAATTTCCTCCGTAACTGATTCTTTCAGACTTACCAGTATTGGATATGGCTTACAGAAGAATGGAGTGTCACCTTTGATTTCAAATTTATATATGTAATCGCTGATATTCCAGGAAGATCAGAAAATACTTCTTCATATTCCATTAGAATTCTAAATAAATCTAGTTTTTGTTTGTTGGTTAATATTGGTGACTCGTTTACATTGTTTTGTATGTCCACTCGATGTGACTTGTGATTTTCATTATCGGACTCTGGTGACAATCAAGCTGTAGCTGTTAATTGTAAATATTGACACTCAGTTGTTTGTTTACTAATGTAACTATCTGTTACAAATGGTATCCAATGTCTACTAACATCCTTACTAAAGTAAAGAAGATTTTCCTCAAAATTTAAAATGACTTTAAATTCTAATAGCCAGTCTAACCCAAATAATACATCTCTATTGATATTTTCTACTATTAACAATGTCTGACGAAACAAATTATTTCAAATGTGGCAATTCACCTTGGTTTCGTGTTTCACAACTTTGCTCTTCGTTCCTGTTATACCAACTACGTAAACTCCAGTAAATTCGAAGGTGGATGCTTCTTCTGATGATTATCATTGCTATTATTCCTGTTACACTGGTGTACTCTAGCTAAGTTAGCATCATGTCATTTAAAGTTATTATTACTAATCCTTTTGTAATTCTGATTTTCGTTCTGGTGTATGCTCTCGTTGCGGTCCTTATTTAAGGCATCCAGTGCATCCACAAAGGATAATAATTCTTCAAGCATTTCCCACCCACTACATAATATATTCTTTCTCATGCAAATAGGCAATCTTCTTATTAAAATTCAAACTAACTCCTCTTCCTCCATTGGCTTATCCAAGTACTTTGCTCATGTTAAATGCCAGTTGAAATACTTTCTCATTATTCCCCACGTATTACTGTAATACTTCGGGTCCCACAAGTCCGATAATAGTTTTTGCTGGGCACTTGCTGACCAATACTTCTCTTTAAACTTCTTTACAAAATCTTCCCAAGAAGAAAAGTTTTCTATGTTTACCTTACCCAACTCTGAGGCTTCCCCTAATAGATACCCTACAACAAATTCAATCTTTTTCAATTCCTCCCAGTTCTTGGGCAAGGCTTGGTTGAACCTTTACAAAAAATGAATAGGATGTACTTCCCCATCTGGCTTAAACTTAGGGAATTGCCTGGATAATCCAGAATTGGCTCCCCTTATAAATCCATCATTGCCTCACTATTCAATACCACATTAGGAGATGTCACCCTATTATCCACTTTGTCCTGAATAAGTTTGATATCCTTGCATAAATTATCTATACCTCTCTTGATATCATTAAGTTCAGAAGACAAATTTGGAGACATGTTGTCGGAGGTTACTCTCGCGGCCACTTTTTGGTCTATCATTTCCTCTACCTGTTCCACCAAGCTACTCATATTTACCATATCTGAGGTTGCTATTTTCTATTTAAAGTTTTGTTCCATGTTATCTACTCGAGTATTGATGCCGCAATTTGCGATTGGACTTCTGCTTCTAAATACCCTCTTTTAAAGTGTGTAATCTATGTTTTACAGCATCAAACGTAACATTACATACACTTTGAAATGATCTTAATTTTTCACCAAGTTCAGCTTCTACATTATTATATTTATCTTCAGTATCCAATTCTAACTTTTTAGCTAAGTCCTGAAATTGGTTACTCTATGTCTGACTAAAGTCAGTGAACAGTTGGTTTACATGACTGCTTAACAAACTAGTTAATTCCTCTTTCACATCTATTTTAAAATTTTCTACTTTAGTAGTTAAAGCATCAAATTCAGTCTTCAAATTTCCCATACCTTCACTTAAATTACTGAAGTGTTTACTTTGTGAATCTACCTTAGCACTTAACAGTCCTAAAGTTTCATTCGGGACATCCAGTTTATTATTTAATTGAGTATTCACTGTGTCTATTTCTCTACTTAAATTAGCACTCTCAAGTTTTTCACTTAAAGTTGCACTTATTTCATTTCTCAAAGAAGCATTTTGAGCAGTCAGTTCCTTTCTTAAAGCTTCTGAATCTGCCCTTTGGGCTTTGATTAAATTCAGTACTTCAGACCCCTCAGGTACCTCCTTACTCACTCTCATTGCCATGGCTGGTTCTGAAGTTTCCCCCATTCTCTGTGTATTATCGATATTTCTCTGAATTTTTGATCTAGTGATCATTTAACAAATTAACTCCAAGTATTATAACTACACTAACAGTCTATTATTCAACAGTTTCTTTAATTTTAAACTCAAACAACTACTGTTTTGTACTCACCTGGCATAGAGTTCTAGTTGCATTGGTGAGCAGATGCGTGACCTGTCTTGGTGTACAGCACTGGCGCCAGCAGTGTCGAATGTTGGTTCCAGCATTGGTGTCGGTGAGCGTATATGGAATTGCCACTGGTGGACAGCAACTGGTGCCAGTGCCATTGGACTTAGGCTGGTTTCCAGATCTGCATCTCTGTGCTGTGTGTGAGAGCTGCTTACTCCCCACACCAGATCTTCTTCGATGGATTATTCTCGTCGTATTTCTTCATAGTCTAATACGTCAGAATCTTCTCTCTTTTCTTTTACCATAGTAGCTTACTCCCCACACCAGATCTTCTTCGATGGATTATTCTCGTCGTATTTCTTCATAGTCTAATACATCAGAATCTTCTCTCTTTTCTTTTACCATAGTAGCTTACTCCCCACACCAGAACTTCTTCGATGGATTATTCTCGTCGTATTTCTTCATAGTCTAATACGTCAGAATCTTATCTCTTTTCTTTTACCATAGTAGCTTTCTGACGTCTTCTCTTTTATTTCATTTATTAATTTTCACCATTTGAACTTTTAGGCTGAATCCAATTCCATGAAACATTTCTCTTGTCTTGTAGTACCTGGTTGCTATGGCAACACATCATTCTTCTGCTTTGATTTCTTCTCAAAATTCCCATTTTTTCAAGTCCTTTCTACTGGTTGCCATGTTCTAACGATGTGTGATGATAGAACTTGTTGAGTAAATATACAAATTTTATGATTTCACTAATTAACGATGTTTTGGACTATGCAGAATAACATTCTCGCATTCCACATCTAAATATCTCCAACTTCCTGTATTTCACTCACTTTTCGAGCTCTGGAAATAAATTGCATTAACATTCATAAGTGAGTTGGTTTAAGAACCACTCATAATTTATTAACATGTCTTGCTTCTAGCAAGTCCAATACGTGAAGTATAAATAACAATTTTTCAACTGTTCTTCTTTTTTCTTGTTACAATAATCAATGATATAAAACACCATAAGATACATAAACACTCCTTGTTCTTCCAATTTGACTTCTGTGGCGCGAGCGGCAAACACTTGTCGGTGCCGTTTGACCGTCGCGTCTACCTTGTGCTCGTGACTCCTTTCCAGCCTGCACACACAAACATGTGCTGTGCAGTATGTCTGTTCTCTCACACTTATTTTTAAAATATCGTGTGTTCGAGACGGTAGAAGGATGAGTGGTTCTGGAACTTACGTGGAAATTCTCGGATCACTACAGGTCTACAGCTTAACATACCCAGCTGTAGCAAAATACTTATATTTACTGGTTGGTCTTTGAAAACTTGTATAGCATGTACCACTTTTTTCATTTGTTTACCCGTGTACTTTTTAATAAGAATAGACTTTATTTTATATTTTTGAAAGGAAGACTAATTGCAGATGCATGTAATTTAATTTCTTGTTATGCACCTTGCTAAAATAATTTATGAACTGCAACATGCTTTCTTTCAGAAAGCTAATGAGCATGTTGGACATGCATCTGAAGAAGACACTGTTTACAGTACAAAACATAAGATGAAAAAAAATCGAGAGAAAAGAATGGAAACTGACACATTGTTAGGTAAGTCTGATGAAACAAGTGCTTTTATTTATTTATTCATTTTTTTAATAGAAAGTGAACTGATACAGAACACGGCACATTGCAGAATTTGAAATCATGATTCATAAAGCAAAGACATCATTAAAGACATACTCCAGGAACAGAAAATTCCTGAATGCTTCATTCAGTTTTTATTTTTATTTTTTTAAATTTTTACTTGTTCAATTTTTTGTTGTAATAATGGTAGCAGTAAAGATAATATCTATCCACATAGTTTAGAATTGGGTGGTTGATAGGCATATAAAGAAGACTGAAAATGTTGCTGAACTTTTGAATGATGTCCACCTTCACAGATAACTACAGAATGAACATACATATGCATACATCTCCATGGTTACATTGTCCTGGCTGACTACACTATACCGGCTGACTATGTTGTACTGGCACTACAGCTTATTTGGAGTGAGGGAGGGGCTGTATTGGATGGAGCAGGCTAGGGGAGAAAGGAGGTATGTAGGAAGTTGGTAGGGCTGGAGTGAAGGGTGACTGATGGCTGGGAGGAACAAGCAGCAAGCACACAGGATAGGAATGTGGCACTGGTGACATGATGATGTTTTTGTGTAGCACTCATTTATGTAAAGGAGTGGACTGAGAGGGGGAGGAAAGTTATGTAAACGAGTGGACTGAGAGGAGGAGGTAGAACAAAGAGGATAGAGACTTTTGAAATCAGTTTGTGAGTTTAGAATGGATGAAGGGACAGCATAGGGACAGGGTGGAGATGGTTATGGGGTGTGGCTACCAGATATTGTGGCAAGGAGGATTGTGGGATTGAAGGAAGTCTTGGAAGGTCAGTTCCCATCTATGCAGTTCAGAGAAACTGGTATTGCTGGGGAGGATCGAGATGGTGCGATTTTTTGAATGGCTATTGAAGTCAAACTTGTGCAGAGCAGTTTGTTTAACCATTAGGTGGTCAACTTTGCTCTTGTGCAAAGTTCGGCAGTGGCCCTCTTGAAAGACAGAGTTTGATTATTATGACTGCTTTTGCATGTGGCTCTGCCTCAGATAGATAGAATATGCCACTGGTGGGACTGGAATAGTGTGTAGTGTGTGGTGGGTGGTGGCATAGTAAAGGTCTTCCACCTGGGCCTTCCATTAGGGTATGATCCACATGACAAGAGATTTGGAGATGATGTGGCATGAAGATGGACCAGAACATTTTGTCAATTGGGTGGTGACAAAATACAACTTTGGTATGGTTGTGATTGTAGTCAGAATGTTTCTCATTTCTATGCATGACGATAAGTGGTTGAAGCCCTGTCGAAGGATGTGGTCAAATTGTTCTACTCTGGGGTGGTATTTGGAATGAGTGGGATGGCCCTTTGCAGTTGGTTCACAGGGATGATTGAGGATTAGGGGCATGTGCATATATGAAATGACATACCTGTTTGCAGACTTTTACATGGCTTTTTATTTGGGCAATATCACCAACCATTGTTCATCAGAGTGAATGGTCAGCACCAGACTGTGGTTAAGAGCAAACACAACATGCTTGATCAGTGACTGTTTCACAACCTGTGCCATCTGAATCTCCCTTTTTCCTCTCTCTGCCTCTACTAGCTTCTCTGAACTACTTAGAGGAGGAGAACTGACCTTACAATCCTTTTGCCCTCTATCTTCACTAGCCCTTGCCCTCCTCTTCCGTCGCTCCGCACTCACAAGCTCCTCCTCACAGTCTCCCCTTTCTCTGTTCTGTTTCCCCCTCACAGTGCACTCCTCCACATCTTTGTGTGCACACACAACTTCCCGTCTGCACGAGCACACGCATGTGTGCACTCTCAGAAGCAGTAGATCATCTGTGGCCCAAGTTACATTTTCAGTTTTGTTATGTGTCTTATCAACCTTTCAATGCCTTCATTATATGGAGAGTTGTTACCTTTCCTCCTTCCATTATTTACACATCTCCAAGGACCCTCCATTCCCAGATTTGTTGTAGTAGTAGTAGTAGTAGTAGTAGTGGTAGTGGTAGTGGTAGTAGTAGTAGTAGTAGTAGTAGTTGTTGTTGTTGTTGTTGTCAGTAACTTATCTCTATCTTCCTGCTTTTGGTAAACCTTTTTCTAGTTTTCAAGAAAAAATTTGGTTATCCCCATATGTTTTAAGGATAATTGTCTCTTTAGTTGTTGTTTGCATCTAAACTTCTTTGTCAGTTGTTGTCGTATACAGAACTGACAGTTTTTGCTTAATTAAACTGAATATTTTTCAGATGGAAACAGTAATGAAACTAAACTAATTTATAATTTTAATGTAAAGCAAAAGAGACATTACCCTTTTGCCATTATTACAAAATCTGCATGTTATCATTTCCTGTTGAAAATAGAGAAAGTCAGTTAATGTGTCACATGTTGTAATTATACATCATCAGTCTTAGATTTTAGTGCATGGTCTTTTTCTTGTTAATAAAGCACTTAATGTTTTTCAACCCTTTGTACAGACACAGAAATTATGCAGAAAGTTGCTGAGCAACTACCTGCTAAAAGATTGGGAGCATGCCGTGTTCCTGAAAAATGGCGTTGTCGAAAGTGTGGAAGTGAGGAGACCAGTGTTGTGGCGTATGCAAAACACCTCATGAAGCATTTCAAGCCTGCCTTCTCTGACACAGTGAAACCTATACAATGCCATCTGTGCAAAAAGACATTTGATTCTGAAAAGGTATTTCTCCTTACAACAGGCAAATTAGATAACTGACTGGTCTTTTTTTACCTAGACTGTAGAAGTTTGCAATGGTAACATACTTTTTATTTGTGGTACATGGTTATACTGACAGCTGTAATAGAGTTTGGAAATGATAACATATGTGGTGATTACAGCTGCTTGTGAAACATAAAGTTATAAGACACGGGGCTGTAGTGCAGCGACCAGTCCTTTTAGCCAGTATCAGAGAAGAAGATACCGGTGATGGTCAAAGCTCAACATCAGATAAAATGAGAGAGATGGACAGACCTCTAAGTTCTCAGAGCACTAATTTCATCAAGATCTCTAATGATGAAAACACTATAAAAGGAATGGAAAGCAAATCTCACACGTTATACACTCAAATGACGAGACATGCAGTGACACACAATCCAGGAATTCAAAATGTTCCAGTAGTGCAGGTAAATAACACTGGTTACCACGTAGTGACATGTTCTAGAATACTTAAAAAATTCATATGTGCTGTAAATTTGCAGCATCTCATGATATTTAAGAAAGCTGTGTTAAATTTTGCTGTGGTATATACTCGCAATTAATAACTTGATTATACTTATTAATTTGATTAGAATTTCAGTCTTAATGAGGGATGAAATGATCACCTAGAAGATTGCAGTGATCCAATGTTAAAGAATTCATAGAAACTAAAACAGTCTTAAATAAGAAAGTTTGCAATCAAAAACTGTTTCAGTTTCTAAAAATTCCAGTCTTGTATGCTTGACAGTCAGTTCTTACAGCATTGTTGTTGGCCATGTCAAATATGATGTATGTTTCAGTCCACTCCTGAATAAACATTACAACTGTCATTTTGGTTAGTGCCATTAATTTTCACTTGCCCCTATGACATACAACTAGATTGGCAGATGACTCTTGCTTTCTGGCTACAATGAATATTCAACTTTAGTGTCACATAATTAATATTTGAAGCCATTGATCTCATTGTATCTCATGACATATACTTCCATTATCTATTTTTCAATAGATTTATTTATTTATTTGTTCTCTGAATCATTCCTGACAGTTGGCAGCAGTGGTGCCCAGCTGAAGCTCCATTTATGTTACTAATTAACAGTAGTAAATTTTCACGGGTTAAAGCGATTGTGTGAAGTGTATTTATATGTAAGTTTGTTTCTTTGTAACTCTTTCATTCAGCAGTTGAAGAGTGCATGATCTGAGGTTTTGTTTCTAAATTATCATGTAAAATCACATCACGTGTTGCAAGCCATATTTTGCCAATAGTAAACATGGTCTAATGTCAAATAATAACCATAATAAGTAGTAATTAAAAGTTACAGTTCATTGTTAATAAGTTAATTAACAGTTAAGTGAGCTCTGAGTTGTTGTTTTAAGTGGAAATTAAGTAACTTTTTGTGTTATACACTGGAATTATTTACATGTAGGCCTTATTTTTGTGGCTCATAAATTATAAAAATCATTTGGTGTAAAGTTTGTTAAGTATTTTAATTCTATTTTTAAGCATTCAATCTGTTTTGCAATGTGTGGTAAGTGTGGATGTTGCTGTAGGGCAGTTGGACAGGGAGTGGCGTGCATAGATTGTGGGCTGAAATTTTACTGGGGCAACTGCAATGGAGAACTGAACAGGAACTCAATGAGTCTATCCTATGGAACTCTAGGGTCTGCAAAAAAGTCAGGAGAATCACCAAACAGGAGGTGAAGATGTCAGTCTGAATTACATTGTGCAAAATTTGAACTAGATAAGTTGGAGGGGGAAAAAGATTGTGGGAATTATGTATAGGTAGTAAGTGATGGGCAAAAGGTGAAGAGCTCTGCAATTTCATCTACATTTGACTTTACGGTATCCAATAAGTTTGACTTGTTACCTGAAGTAGGAGGGGAAGAGCCTCATCCAGCTGTAGGTCACAATATAGTACAGCAGACTTCTAGCAAAGAAACTATGTGTGGGTTGGCACCACAAGAGACTAGGAAGAAAAGAGCCTTGCTGCTAGGTAATTGCTATGGGAAGGGTGTATGCCAGATAGTACATGACAAATTGGGAAAGGATAGCAGGCCACAATTATTGTAAAACCAACTGCTAGCCCTTATCAGATGACAGAGCACATAGGAAATCTTTGTAAATATTTTTGACGAGTATGGTTTTGTTTATCATAGTAGGTGGAGCAGGAAACAGCCTGCATAAAGACAGAAATTAAAGCATTAGGGGTGACCTGGATGAAATAGGAGTAACACTACTCACACAAGCGAGAGTCTTGTGGAGGTCCTGCTGCATCATGATGAGCCCTGGGTTAATACTGGTGTGATCTGAGTGAACACAGAGTGCTGTGCCTGTTGCTACGGTTGGAAGATTGAAATGTGCTAGATGTGGCCTACATCTGAATAAGAGAGAGTAAGATAGGTTGCTGAGCTTGTTGCAGAAAATGTATGGGGAAAGGGGAGGAGGGCTAGGGAGTGGGCACCATCACACAATGCAAGATCCCTGTTGTTAATGGTGTAAGAGATCTGTTGTTTTTAGGTTAGAATCAGCATTCAGGCACAATGTTGTCAAAGAATTTAAAATAACAGGAGAGTCACAAGAAATGCTTAAGAGTGGAGAGAAAAGTAAGGTTAGCTTATTTAATTAGAGTATTAGAGGATAAGTATTAAGAGTGAAGAGCTTCTAGTCCGTTTATAAAATTTAGAGAGTTCTGGAAAGATAGGCATTCTGTGCTTATCTGAGCACCACAAGACCACAGGGTGATAGAAGTTAAATGTAAAAGTTTACAGTCCAGCATCTTACTCATCTAGAACTAATATGACAAAAGGAGTTGTTACATATTTTAAGACAGAACACAGGTTCAGAAGCATTGAGACAAGAAGGTTTTGTAGTGATCAGCTCATAGAAGTGTGTGCTTGTGAATGGATACTGCAAAATATTTCACTTTTAATTGTAACTGTATATAGATCCCCGCTCAGAAATTTTAACTGTTTATGAGAAATTTGGGTTCCTAACTATGCTACTTGTCAGACAGCAGCCGACTGTTAGTAAGTGGTAATTTCAATATTGATTTTTCTAAGGGATTATTGATAGAGTAGCATGGAGAGCTGCATCAAACCCGTCTCAGGACTGAAGACCACAACAACAACAACAACAACAAGGGATGATTATAGAAAAAAATGATCTGGCAAACTAATTTGCACCCTACAATTTAGTCTCAGTAATTAACTTTACAAAATGGGTGGATAAAGACAGTAGAACACTAATTGATACTGTTGTCTTTGATGAAGCTCAAAGCAAGGAGATAACTGTATACCCAGTAACAAATGCTCTGTCTGGTCAAGATGCACAGTTAGTTAGGATAAATGAGACAGTGCATTGCAGTAGAGATATTACTCAGTGAAAATCAGCTAGAATAATTAATGGGATCAGAACAATTGTTTTTAAGAATAGTATAAAGAGATGACCTTGGATGAAATAGAATAAACCAAATGCTGACATAAAGTTTTGCTTATCAGAAAGGCCATTAAACAGTAATGAAAAAAAAGAAAAAAAAGTGGGTCACTAGTTGGGTTGAAGTATCTTGTGAAAGGAATAGGAAACTGCATGTGTTGTCAATAACAAGTAAGAGATCCTGCAGTAGTTGCACACTGCAAAAACCACTCAGAATTACTAAGAAAAGCTATTAAAAATCAAGGAACATGCATGTTATGTCAGAAATCAGTAAATCTAACAACAAACTTGAGGTTATATCGAATGTAATGAAATGAATGACAGGACAAACATCCAAAGAACAAAATAACATCACTGTTGTCTTAAACAGAAGGGCTATAAATGATGAGCCATAGGTAGAAAGTGCATTTAATAATCAAGTCCTAAATATGGTAGAAAATATAGGGACAAAAAATATACGGACAAACAGTGCAAGAGAGAAAATGCTGCAGTATGGTCAAAAACTAAATTCATAAAATTGAGTTGTATGAATGTATCACCAATTTTGCCTTCTGAAATTAAGAAAACTGTATATTCTCTCAAAAATGAAAGCTCATTTGGATTTGATGGTGCATCCAATGTGGTACTAAAAATTTATTCCTCTATAATAATCCCTGTGTCATCTGAAATATGTAATACATAGCTTTAGGCATTTTTTAAGAGAGATTAAAACATGCGACTGTTAAACACGTCTTATAAGAAAAGTGATAGGAGAGATGTCAGTAACAACCGAACTGTTTCACTACTGACATCTGAGAAAGTGATGTATTCTAGAATAGTATCCCACCTGAGCAACAGTAATGTCCTCAGTAAATCACATTTTGTATTCAGCAAAGTTGCTCTACTGAGAATGCTATGTACATGTTAACTCACCAAATTCTACAAGTATTAAGTAACAAAATAGCATCAGTTGGTATTTTCCGTGACCTAAGGCATCTGACTGTGTGAACCACCATATCAATTGTTTTATGGAGTTTATGGTATAGCTGACCAACGGACAATGTCGTATCTTAGCAAAGTGCAGAAAGTTGTACTTAATAATTCAGCCAATGTAATCAAGGGAGATTCCTCTGATGGAGGAGAAATCACATACAGTGTTCCCCAAGGTTCAATCTTAGGTCTGCCATTGTTCCCCTTGTACGCAAACGACCTCCTGTCTTATATACAACAAGTAGAACTAATTCATTTTGTGGATGACTCTAGCATTATAATCAGTCCATGCGTACATACAGTGACAGAAGAAATGGTAAACAATGTTCTTAACAGTGTGGTTGACTGGTTTTCTGTGAATGGTCTCACTCTCAGTTTTAAAAAAGACACTTCAGTTCTTCACATCTAGGAGTACACAATGATAAGTGTAACACACAGTCAGTAAATAATAAATAAGATGGAAACCTCAAAAATTGTAGGTTTCCATATTGATGAGAGTTTAAACTGAAAAAACACGTTTTGGAACTCCTAAAACAATGTATGAGGCCTGTTAAAGAAATTCCAGAACATTCATAATTTCACACCAATGGTATGTTGGAGCGAAATGCAGTTGGTATCCCTGCACAAGTGTGTGTTTAATGTGTAACTGCTGGAAGTTTCATTGATGTATGTCTGTCAGTTAATGTACAGTGCTGTATTGAGTTGAACACTGTCACACAGTTTCTGAATTTCAAGGTGATGGAGTTCGAGTAGCAATGTGTCTGCATTAAATTTTGTGTGAAATTCAAGAAAAACTTTACAGAAGCACACCAAGTGATACAGGAAGCCTACAGTGATGAGTGCTTAAGCTATACTTGGTGTTATGAATGCTTCACATGTTTTAAAAATGGCTGGATAGAAGTTAAAGATGACATTCATTCAGAAAGCCTTTCGATGTCTACCAACAATGCTCATGTCAGGAACGTCGATGAAATTGTGTGCACCAATCGAAGACTGACTGACTGAGAGAGTGCAGAAGAATGTAACATTTCAGTTGGATTGTGTCACTAAATTCTGACACAGCATCTTGGAATGCACTGTTTTGCCACCAAGTTCATCCCAAGGCTCATGAGGCAAGACCAGAAAGAGCTTTGCCTTGCACTCTGTGAAGAGCTTTTGGAGTGTGCAAAGGAGAATGAGATGTTCCTTAAGAGAATCATAAGTGGTGATGAGATGTGGGATCTATGGTTATGATATTGAGACCAAGGGTCAATCTTCAAAATGGATCAGGAAAGATTCTTCAGTACCAAGAAAATTGTTGTCAGGTCAGGTCAAATGTCAAAGCCAAGCTGATAGTTTTCTTTGACTCTGAAGGATTAATTCATGATAATAATAATAATAATAATAATAATAATGTTTATTTGTCCATGTTAACTTTACACTCTTGGACATCGTCATTTTTTGTACATTTATATCAATATCATGTCATTCCAAGAATGAATATATACATCAAGTAGCACATTGTATATCATTCCATGCAATAATGTTATAAACACATTAGCACATTATATATCACTCCATACATATAATGATGATATACATCAATTACCCAATTATAACAATACCACCACTAATATACTGCAGTATGTAAAAGAATAAACTAACAGTACTGCAGCTCAGAATTCTTTTAATGAGTATAAACATCTTTCTATTAACAAATTTTTCAACTTGCCCTTGAAAAGATTGCCTTGGAGTTGCTTTATATTTTTTGGCAACTTATTATAGAATTGTCTCCCAGTTACATATGGACTGTGGTCTGTAGCTTTCTTGTTAGTCCGTATCCTATAATAGTCACTTTTGGCTCACGTATTGTAATTATGGATGTCACTGTTCTTTACACTATTTTCCTCGTTTTCTTTTACAAACATTATAGTCTTAAATACATGCAATGAGTGCAAAGTCAGTACTTTATAATTTTTGAAATAGTCGCTACAGGACTGGCGTTTGCTTATATTAGCAATTATCCTAACTGCTCTCTTTTGAAGCCTGAAAAGGCGATCCATATAGACAGTGGGTGCCCCACCCCAGACCTCGATCCCATATTGCAGATGTGAGTGTATTAACCCATAATACACTTGTTTAAGGACAAGGGGAGCTATTATATTTGCAAGACATTTTAGTAAGTAAATATTACTAGAAACCTTTTTACAGGTGGAGCCGATATGCTCTTTCCAAGTGAGATGTTCATCAATCAATATGCGTAAAAACTTATGTTTGTCAGATGTTTCAATTGTAGAAAGTGATTGAGTATGAGTATTATTAAAATGTAGCAAGAACCTTATTACTACAGTCTTGTCCTTATTCAGTGTAAGCTTATTCACTGTTAGATATTCTGTGATCATTTTGAAGTTCTCTTTGTTGCTTTGGAATGCTGCCCGCTCTGTACAGCCCCAGCTGATAAAAGATGTATCATCAGCACTAGTTTGGAGTTTTGTGGCTGCGTTATGTCATTTATATATACTATAAACAAGAATGTTCCAAGTATACTTCCTTGGGGAATGCCACAATTGAGAGTTCGGTATGCTGACTTTACTCTTTGGATCTTACTTTCATTCTTATAATTTAGTTTTGTGCACTGTCTTCTATCAAGGAGGTAAGAACTTAGTAATTTTAGAGCTACTCCTCTTATCCCATAATTTTCTAACTTGGATAACAGTACTGCATGATTCACAGAATCAAATGCTTTAGACAGATCTAGGAAAGTCCCTATAACTTTGTTTCCTTCATCCAGCCGGTTCAGTAGTTCATGGAAAAAAGTTGCTAATGCTGTTATTGTAGATTGTCCTTTTTGAAACCCATGTTGTGTTTTGTTTAATAGTTTGTATTTACAGAAGAAGGATTCCATTTGATCTAGAATTATTCTTTCAAGCAGCTTGCCGAGTGTTGAAGTCAAAGAGATTGGCCCGTAGTTATTTATGTCTGTGATAGCCCCCTTTTATACACTGGTTGTATCTCAGTGATTTTTAAAAGCTCTGGAAAGGTTCCCTGGCCAGTTGAACTGTTAATCAGATGTGTTATTGGTTTTATTAACTCATTTTTGCATTCTTTAAGTAGTGTGGACGATATGTCATCCCAGCCACTAGATGATTTTACTTTGAGTTTTGAGATTATATTCATGACCTCAAACTCTGTTACACTCCTTAGGAAAAATGAATTACTCATTTTAACTGTGTTTATTTTCAATGCTGATTCATATTTTTCTTCTCTGCATGCCTTACTAAAACATTTAATGAAGGCCTCACATACAGACTTTGGGTTCATTCAACAGTATTCCATTTTCTTCTAATGCAATTTTGCTGCAGCCTGGTTTTTCTCTATGTTCACATTCTTTGTTTACAATATGCCAGGCTGTTTTGCTAATGTTACTAGTTTTTCTTATCTGTTTAGCATAATGAAGTGCTTTTAGTCTCTTCAGGGATTCCCTATATGTCTTTCTGGTGCTTTTGTACTTAGTTAGGAAGTACTGCAATTTTGTTTCTCGGAACAGCACGTAAAGGTCCTTCATATTTTCCTTTAGTTTATGTATTTCTGGGGGAATTTTAAGTTTCTTTGTGGGATCTGATTTCTTCAGTTCTTTTTTTTACTATTGGACATGCCTGATTAAAGCTATGGTTAAATATCTCGTAGAAAAGGCCCCACTTTTCATTAATACCTTGTGATCTATATACCTTATGCCACTCTCTCTCAGCAAGCTCCTTCCTAAGTAAGTTATAATTAATCTTCCTTTTATAAGTGTGTAGGTCACTATGCAGAACTATTTTGTGGTCTGTATTAATTTCTATGGCTAGAGCTGTATGGTCTGAGAGATATGTTTCAATAGCTCTTACCACTATATGTTTCCTATCTAGATTCGAAAGAACATGATCAGTACAAGACTGTGAGTTACGTGTTACTCTGGTTGGTTCATCATTTATTTTGTTATAGTTATAGCAATGCAATAAGTCAGAATATCTAAGATAATTTACACTACCAGTATAGTTTAAAGAGTCTATGTTTACATCTTCTGTTATTATTACCTGTTTTTGTTTGTTGATAGTTTATTCAGATGTTGTTCTGGCTGGCAAAACAACTCTTCTACATCACTATTTGGTGATCCATACAGGCCTACAATTATTAGGCTGTTTTTGCCTACCTCCATTTTTACAGCTGCTTCTTCAAACCCAACTCCATTGCAAGATTGTCAATCCAGTCAATTTTTTCACTATGTATGTAATTTCTAACAAAAATGCCAACACCTCCACCCTTGTGTATCTTTCTGTAGTATGCACTCACAATTTTGTAATTGTTTAACTTAAAACTACGAGCCTCTTCAGACTTGCATTCAAGTTCATTCACAATATATATGTGTGGTTTACATTCTCCAAGAATTTTGTCAATTTGCTCTATTTTGTTAGTAATGTACTGAACATTCTGAAACATTATTTTACATTTTTCACCTTTCTTGATGCAGTCAGTAAAGCTTTCGCCTTCGTGTGTGCACACTGAAGGCCAATTTACACTAAAAAAGGAACGTCAGTTTCACTCAAAAGAAAACTATTTTTATATATGCGGCTACTGAGTTCAATCTTTTCTGTGATCGATATGCTTACTTTCTCGCAAAGAAAACGCTTACCCTCACAGTTCATATGCAGTCCGTGTTTAGTATGCATGCCCTTATCTAATGTGCTTATGTCTAGAATTGATCATTTTTCGTAACTTGAACACAATAATTTAATCCTGGCATTTGTTTTTCTAATCTCTTTGTTTACACAAGAGTTGTACATTAAGTTGTGTCGGTGCGGGATGGTATCAACAATAGTGTTTTTTGATTTGTTTCAGTCCAGAAATTTAGACAAACCTCCAATACACGAATCGGCTTCATTACAAGCCACATCATTTGAACCTGCAGTACAGGCAACGAAGTCATTGTCATGTGACATTTTGCCATCTAAAGATGTGTTTATTAAAATGTTATTTGTTTTTGTACTTGGCTTCACCACATTACTTACTTGGATGTTTTGATTAACACTTTGTAGAATCTCAGCCAGCTTTCTTCCATGACTGTCAGCAAACAAGAGTATGTTGCACTTCGTGGCGGAATTCAGAGTGGAGTTGCCGCTACCTTCACATTGCTTATTAAGTTTGTTAACAGGCTTTTTTCCATCTGATTCTACCCTTTCACTGCTTTAACGATTTTTGAAGCATATGTCGCTGGCAGTCGTTTTCCGCTGCATTCATCTTTCTCCCACTGGTTTGTTTTCTTGGTCACACACTCTTTACATAGTTCGTCATCCTTATTGCAGTCATTACTACTAGAATACATGCCGCAGGGACAAACTGTTAATTAATCATACTATTGGAACGTGTTGCGACATCTACAAGAAAATGTGACAAGGAAACAGCCTGAAATGTGGCAAGACAATTCATTACTCTTGCGTTACAATAACGCACCTTCACATTCATCCCTGTTGGTGCATAAAAAAATCACAGTGCTGCTTCATCCTCTGTACTGTCCAGATCTGGCCCCTGTGGGCCTTTTTTTTATTTCCAAAGTTGAAAACCCCATTGAAAGGATGAAGAAAGGATGAAGATTTGCAACGATAGATGAGATAACAGAAAATTTGCTGACGGTGCTTAGTGCGACCAGCAAGTGGCATACTGAGACTGCTTCCAGAAGTGGAAATGGCATTGGGAGCAGTATATCCACTGTGGACAAGAGTATTTCAAAGGAGACCATGCACAATAACTAAACGGTAAGCGTGGAAAAATTTGTGGACAAAGTTTCTGAATTCTTTGAACAAACTTTGTATATCAGCCACATTTGTATTTAGAATCACTGCAACTCTTAGGGAGAAACAAGTCAGTAAGTTGACATATTTTGCATATTTTCATTCAATAATGTCATATGTTATAATATTCTGGGGTTACTCATATTTAAGAAAGAAAGTCTCAAAAACATAATGTAAGCAAGTGGTGCTCACCCATGATCGTCTTGTAGACATCTGGTTAAGGAGTTGAGCATTTTGACAACTTCTTCATAGTATATTTCTTCATTCATGAAATTTCATGTAAATAATCCACTGCAATTCAAAAGGCACTATGATGCACAGAATTGCAATATCAAAACGAAATACACATAAAATACTGTACATTAAGGTTGTCTTGAGCATGCAAAAAAGATTGATTACTTACCCAGTGGTATAATATGTCTGACAGACAGCAGAGTAAAATTTGAAAACAAACTGAAAAAGTTTCTACTTGGCAACTCCTTCTATTCCACAGAAGAAATTCTATTCTAATGTTTAAAAGGTTGTGGGTAAGAATTAATAACCTCCCACAACCTATCCCCTTAAGTCACTTCCCTCCTCACCCCTTTGACTCTCCACACACCCACCTCCTATGTGCTCTCCAAAATCCACAAACCCAACAGTTCTGGATGCCCCATTGTAACTGTTTATTGTGCACCCACCAAAAGAATTTCAGCTCTCATTGGCCAGCACTTCCAACCAATTGCTCGCAGTCTAGCCTCCTGTGTCAAAGATACCAGCCACTTTCTTCATCGCCTCTCCACCATCACCACCCCTTCTGCTGGATCTCTAGTTACGAGTATTACCATTGACACCACCTCCAAAACACCAACATCCCTCATGCACATGGTATTACTGCTATTGAACACTACTTTTCCTAACGTCTTACAGTTTTCCGTAATTCCTTCATGAAAGAAGATGAAGTAAATATTCCAGAATTCGAAACCAGAACAGCTGTTAGAATGAGGGACATAAAAGTAGATATCTTAGGTGTTGTGAAAAAACGCAAATCACTTAAGAAAGGCAAGTCTTCCGGTCCAGATGGTATACCAATCAGGTTCCTTTCAGAGTATGCAGACACAATAGCGCCTTTCTTAGCAATCATATACAACTGCTCACTTGACGAAAGGTCTGTTCCTAAAGACTGGAAAGTAGCACAGGTCACACCAATATTCAAGAAATGAAACAGGAGTAACCCATTGAATTACAGACCCGTATCACTGACCTCAATTTGCAGTATGATTTTGGAGCATATACTGTACTCGAACATTATGAATCACCTTGAATAAAATGACTTATTGAAACATAACCAACACGGATTCAGAAAATATCATTCTTGTGCAACACAGCTAGCTCCTTATTCCCATGAAGTAATGAGTGCTGTTGACAAGGGGTCTCAGATCTCAGATTGATTCCATATTCCTATATTTCCAGAAGACTTTTGATAGCATTCCTCACAAGCGACTATTAATGAAATTGCGTGCATATGGAGTATCATCTCAGTTGTGTGACTGGATTCGTGATTTCCTCTCAGAGAGGTCACAGTTTGTAGTGACGGTAAATCATCGAGTAGAACAGAAGTGATATTTGGCGTTCCTCAAGATAGTGTCATAGGCCCCCTACCGTTCCTGATTTACATATTTACAGAAATGATCTAGTTGATAATCTGAACAGCCCCCTTAGATTGTTTGCAGATGATGCTGTAATTTCCTATCTAGTAAAATCATCAGACGATCAATTCCAATTACAAAATGATGTAGAGAGAATATCTGTATGGTGCGAAAAGTGGCAATTGGCACTAAACAAAGAAAAGTGTGAGGTAATCCATATAGGTACTAAAAGAAATCCAATAAATTTTGGGTATACGATAAATCACACAAATCTAAGGGCTATCAATTTGACTAAATACCTAGGAATTACAATTACGAGCAACTGAAATTGGAAAGACCACATAGATAATATTGTGGGGAAGGCGAAACAAAGACTGCACTTTGTTGGCAGAACACTTAGAAGATGTGACAAACCCACTAAAGAGACAGCCTACATTATACTTGTCCATTATTTGCTGTAATATTGCTGCACGGTGTGGGATCCCTACCAGGTAGGATTGATGGAGGGCATCAAAAAAGTGCAAAGAAGGGCAGCCCGGTTCGTGTTATCGCGTAATAGGGGTGAGAGTGTCACTGATAAGATACGCGAGTTGGGGTGGCAGTCACTGAAACAAAGGCTGTTTTCTTTGTGGCGAGACCTATTATGAAATTTCAATAACCAACTTTCTCTTCCAAATGCGAAAATATTTTGTTGACATCCACCTACATAGGGAGAAATGATCATCATAATAAAATAAGAGAAATCAGAGCTTGAACGGAAAGATTTAGGTGTTCCTTTTTTCTACGCGCCATTCAAGAGTGGAATGGTAGAGTAGTAGTATGAAAATGGTTTGATGAACCCTCTGCCAGGCACTTAAGTGTGAATTGCAGAGTAACCATGTAGATGTAGATGTCTTTCAGACTCCAAACCCAATACCTCAGACCTCAAGCCTTCCTAACAGAATCCTAACTCTCAACTA
Organism: Schistocerca nitens; assembly: GCF_023898315.1. Taxonomy (NCBI): domain Eukaryota; kingdom Metazoa; phylum Arthropoda; class Insecta; order Orthoptera; family Acrididae; genus Schistocerca; species Schistocerca nitens. Next base: position 260,114,746 of record NC_064615.1, on the reverse strand, counting down.
TTTCTGCTTTCAAAAGAAGGTATATTGACAAATCCAAGGCCATGGGCTCCTGCATGGCACCCTCCTATGCTAACCCGTTTATGGGCCTTCTAGAGGAGACCTTCCTAGACTCCTAAAATGCTAAACCCCTAGCCTGGTTCTGATTCATTGAAGATATCTTCATGATCTTGGCTCAGGGCCGAGACATCCTGTCCTCATTCCTTCTTAACCTCAGCACGATGTCTCCATCCGCTTCAACTAGTACTCCTCAATCCACTGTGTCACCATCCTGGACATTGACCTGTTCCTCTCTGATAGTTCTAGCTACACCATTGTCAACATTAAACTTTCCAATCACCAACAGTACCTCCGTTTCAACAGCTGTCATCACTTCCACATGAAAAAATCCCTTCTATACAGACCGGCCGCCCACTAACATTGTTTCTGGAGTGACAAGAACTCCCTTGTCCAGTACACTGAGGGTCTCACTAAAGCCTTCACAGACAGGCATTATCCCCAAGACCTAATCCACAAACAGATCTCCCATGCCATTTCAACACACACGCCAAATCCTACCACCACCCCAAAGAACCAGCTACGAAGGAGTGTCCCTTTCATCACCCAGTACCACCCTGGATTGGAGCAACGGAACTACATCCTTTGTCAAGGCTTTCATTACATATCATCATGCCCTGAAATGAGGGACATTCTACCAAAGATCCTTGCCACTTTGCCTAAAGTGGTATTCTGTCACCCAACCAACCTCCACAACTTCCTAGTCCATTCCAATCCCAAACCTTTGCCACAGGGGTCATATCCCTGTGGAGGATCCAGGTGCAAGACCTGCCCAATCTGTCCAACCAGCACAATCTATTCCAGTCCCATCACAGGCTTATCCCATCCCCATCAGAGGTTGGGCCACCAGTGAAAGCAACCATCTCATATACCAGTTCTGCTGCAATAATTGCGCAGCAGCTTTTTGTATTGGTATGAGTACCATGCAGCTGTCCACCAGGATGAATGGCCACCCCCCAAACTGTGCGAAGAGCAGAGTAGACCACCCTGTGACACAACATGCAGCTGAACATAAGGTACTTGATTTCAGTGGCTGCTTCACTACCCGAGTCATATGGACCTTCTCTTCCACCACCAGCTTTTCTGAACTGCGCAGATGGAGTTCTCCTTACAATACATTCTCTGCTCCCAAAATTATTCTGGCCTCAACCTATGGTAACCTACTGTCCCGAAACCCTCCACACAACAGTTTCCACCCCCTATGTCCTATCACTTCCTCTCTTTTGTCGCCTGTCACTCTCTTCATGTGCTGCCCTCTGCCAACAATCCTGCCTGTCTTTCCCCTTCCCTACTCCACTCTTTTTTTTTTCTATCCGTTTCCCCCTTCCTACCTCCCTGCCCCACAGCCTCTTGATGCTGCACCTGTTGGAATCCTAGCCCCTGCACTCTCCACCAGACAGCACCCTCCCCCCCCCCCCCCCAACACACCATGCTACCTCTTCCCCTTCATTGTCCCCTCCAGACTGCTGCTTTGATTCTACGAGACATTTGCATTCTGGTCTGAGCTGACACCCTGCTATCCGTTCCCCTTCATTGTCCCCTCCAGACTGCTGCTTTGATTCTACAAGACATTTGCATTCTGGTCTGAGCTGACACCCTGTTATCCCTTCTCCTTCATTGACCCCTCCAGACTGCTGCTTCGACTGTACGAGACATTTGCATTCTGGTCTGAGCTGACACCCTGTTATCCCTTCCCCTTCATTGTCCCGTCCAGACTGCTGCTTCGATTGTACAAGACATTTGCATTCTGGTCTGAGCTGACATCCTGCTATCCCTTCCCCTTCATTGTCCCCTACAGAATGCTGCTGTGTTTCAACAAGACATTTGCATTCTGGTCTGAGCTGCCAGAGATGGTCATGTTTGTGTGAGGCGCGCTTTTGTGAATTTGTGTGTGTGTGTGTGTGTGTGTGTTTCCTTTTCTGAAGAAGGCTATGATCTAAGGTTAATTCATAAGTGTCTTTTTGTTGTGCCTGTCTTCAACTCAGTGCATCATCTTTATGGTAGCATTTTATGTTTTCCTTATATTGTTTACTCACATCTGTATCTTTAATAATAATAATGATAATAATAATAATAATAATAATAATACACTTTGTAAATGTTCAACATATACCCATATTTACAAATTAATTGGTTATGTGAATGCATAATGGCTCGTTCCACATTATGATTTGCCATGAAAATGGTCCGTGCAACGTGAAACTAACTAACTTGTACGTGAGTCGCACATGGTGATGCACAAAACATACCTTGACATTGGACAATTCATAGTATAGTGTGATGGTTTGATGATATGAGGTAATATGATAAGAATTTACAAAACACGATTTTACATACTAATTGTTTATTACAATTTTATTTTAATTTCATGTTCCTCTCACATGTAAACAAAACAAGTGTCTGGTTGATATAGTTATGTATTACAACTTACTACAAGGTCATTACAGTTTCTCATTTGCCTCCCTCTCTCTCTAAAACAAACAAACAAACACACACACACACACACACACACACACACACACACACACACACACACTTAAAGCAGAGCACACAGTTTGCATAGTTGCAGATGGTATAAACATGAAGCTTTTTTTCAAATATTTTAAATTGGTATCTACTTCTTTTACAAAAATCTTTCCTGCAATCACTTTCATATTCTTTTTCCACACATGTGAACCAAAAATTTAGGTACAGTGTGAAAGCAATGATCAAGCAAGAAGGTTTCAGATTCTTGTTATGCAAAGTCAGAGACTTCCTGTTTTTTATTTGTGATAGCAGACTGTTGTAAAGATTGATGCCTTGGTTAAATTATGAATTTTTAAAGGCAGAAGTATGCATTTTTTGAACATGGAGTTTCATTTTCTGTCTTGTAGCATAATCATGGACATTCATAATTTTGATGAACTTTGCAGTATCACATTTTTTTTTGGCTTACACATTTCTAGTATGTAGAGACTACCAAGAAGTAGAATGAGTGATATTTGGAAGAGAGGTCTGCAGATGTCAGTTGGCTTTCCCCTGTCCATTACTTTTACAGGCCTCTTCTGGGTGAAGAAAATTTCTGATCTGTGTGTGGAGTCTCTTCACATTATGGTACCATACTGCATTACACTATGAAATTTTGCATAGTAAGCAGTGAAAACAGTCTCTGGGCTTGTTCAGTGTTTGAGGGTGTGTAAGTCATAGCACACTTTGTTCAACTTATTATTAGTTCTGATGATATGAGTTTGCCATTTTAAGTTGTCCTGGATCCACAGGCCTAAAAATCTTGTTATTGGTGTGGAGTATATTTCAGAGCCATGTAATTTCATATCCATTGATAATTTCCTGATTCTTGGATGGAAGTTTGGGAAGTGGTTTTCTTTGTGTTGACTATACGGATACTCCTGGAAATGAATCACTCAACTCAACTGCACTTTCAGTTATGGCCTCGTGGAGTTCATGATCATTTCTGCTGGTAATGAGTACGCTACATTATCTGCAAAGAGTGCATTGGTAGTGGCACTGATGTTTAGCGATAAGTCATTTATGTAAAGAAGGAACAGAACTGATCCATATTTGAACCTTGGTCATCCCTTGTACAGTATCTCCATAGTTGGAGTAATACATTTTGATATGTCCTTGATAGTTGTTACTTTTTGTTTCCTGTTTATGAAATATGAGCTGAACCAATTTAGAGGGATGCCTCTAATGCTGTATAAGTTCTGTTGGTGTATTAGAGTTTTGTGGTCTGTGATGTCAAATTTCTTTGGAAAAACCAAGGAAGATCCTAATTGCTTTTTGTTTTTTTGTCTAGAGCATGTAGGGTGCAGTGTACATGCTCACATATAGTAGTTGTCGTGGATTTGTTTGTCCTGAAACTGTGCTGAGCATCAGAGAAGCTTTAGTTCCTTTCCAGAAGATTACGTCAGCCTTGATAAATTAATCTCTGCAGAAATTTACCAAACATAGGTAACAATGATATGGGTCTAAAGTTTTCCACATTATTTTGTTCACCTTTCTTAAACACTGGGATAACATAGCTTTCGCCACTTTCATACAGTCAAGGAATGTACCTTTCATCAGTGATGAATTGTGCACATTAGAGAATGGGGCAACTATTTTAATTATGCCATTCTTAATGATAAAATCTGGAATGTCATCAGTTCTAGGTAACAGTTTATTTTTAAGGCTCTTGGTGCTTAATATAATCTCTCTCTCTCTCTCTCTCTCTCTCTCTCTCTCTCTCACACACACACACACACACACACACACACACTTATTCACTCCCTCTCTGTTTTACAACTTACATATATGTTTATCTGATTGAAGATGTTTACTTTTAGCAAAACTGTTTCTGTTCAATATTTTTTTTAACTTAAGAATGTTTCCTAATGAAGCAGATTGTTAACTTACTGGAGTTTTTGTTTATTTATTGCAGGCATATGTGGATACCACCAACCCACTTGTATCAAATACAGCTACAGGACATGATGTTAAGGCTGTAGAATTTCTTTCGGAACAGTTGAAGGGGACCTGCAGTCTTACTTTAGATGATATCAAAAGTATTGCAGCTGTTAAAGACAATAACACATTTGCCCAAGAACTGTTAAAGATCATTAATGAAAAACCTTCACTTGAGACTGCTGATATATTGGCATCCAACAACACTCCAAATTCGGAGTTGAGAAACGTAGAGACAGGAAACAGAATAAGTGCTCGTGGCACAAAGTATGACTTTGAGTTGAGGGATCTTGAAGGAGGAAATGGTATACTCAATGAATCAGGTAAAGCTGTACCTGAAATTAGCTCTTTGGCCAGAGGGAGACCTGATTATGAATTTCTGATTGTTTCATCTAATGAAAACAAGATTTCTGGAAAAATTAAACCTTATGTTGAGTCAACAAATCAATTTCAGTTGGATAGTACTTTCTCTGATGATCAGGAGCTTTGTTTACACCAGCCTTCATCGTCTATAAATGCAGTTGTTGTGCCTGAGGATGGAAACAGTTACCAGCTCATACTCAATGAAAACTGTTCAGAAGAGAGTGGAAAGGAATTAGAATGTACCTCATTATCATTAAGTAAATGTTATTCAGACAAAGTAGCAGAGAGTGTCATAAATATGTTGGAAACTGACTGGGAACTGGTCACTGGATCTGATGATGATTCGTCAGCCCTCATGGGAATGGTTCCTTCATCTGATAAAAATGATAAATCTGCATCTATAAATATCACATCTTCAAGCTTGACAAAATGCTCACCAGAAGGAGATAAGTTTCCTTTTAATCTTCATGAGGTCTCATATCCTTCTGAAATAATTCAGACTCCAAAAAATAAAAATCAGATGAGTGACGTAGATTGTAGCAGTACGAAATCTATGGAAAGCAGTAGTGGCCATGAAGAACAGCCTGGACTTATCGCAGTGAGCTTTAGCCTGGATGATGTTCCTATGATGCCATCTGATGGGTCATGTACAAATTATATGTTTAACTTGAATAACACCTCTGGTAAAGAGGAATTAATAAGTTTTAGTGCAAATAATATGTCATTTGAAGAAAAGGAACACAATTCTCAGTGTAATGATAAAGGTACCAATTCTGATATAGTCAAATTAAAAAGTGTCACAGAACAGATAGGAAAAAATACTCAAGATTTGTCTGCTGTACACAGTGAACCAGTTATATGTGTTTCAAGTGTTTCCCCTAAAATTACTGAGGAAGATCACCAACATAGTACTGTGAACAGAGATGCCCCAGACTTTGTTACACCAAAGGAACGTTTGAGTCATCCACAAGAACATTCTTCTCAACACGACTCTGCTGGTGTGGAAACTGCAAGTGAAAACTATGGCAATGTGAATGATAATCAAATGAAACAGAATCCAAAAGATATTGTAACATCCTCTCTGTCTTTTGTACCAGAAGAGAAAAAGTGTCATCTGAATACTGCAGAGGATCATTTTGATTCATCAAATCAGTCATTCTTTGAGGCAGTATTTGATCTTGGAATTACTTCGAATTGCCTAGAAAAGTTTCCCAAAAATGATGAACAGCCAAGTGATATTAGAAGTAATTCATTAATGAAGGACTTAGACACAGTATTGCTTGGTGACAGTGTACAGGACAGTCAGGTAGGCTATCTTTTAAAATGTGATATTTTAATTTTGACATGTTACTCTTAAATCTAATTTCAGTTGCAAAGTACTTAATGCTTTTGAAATTCTACAGACACATTACTGGTTGGAGAAAATGGGATGGCCTGTCAGATAAGTTATATTCTGTTTTATATGTGATGTTCAGAATTTTGATTAGTTGTTCTTGCATCACATTTTTGGAGAATGGTGAGCAAATATTATATCACAGGGCTTAACACTATACAGTTTTAAGATGCTGCTTATTGATAATGATACTGGCTTTGACATCTATTTTACCACTACATAATTCTTTGAAAAATTGCATAAGGTATATGTCTTCCATCACATATAGTGTCTAATGCATTGAGACTATTAGAAGGGAATAATACTAAGGTTGGCTGTGTAAATCCACAAGAATCTTTTAAACCACACAAAAATTTTGTTTTTCATCTCCTCACAATATTTATGTATATTTATTATGTATTTGTTATTATAAAATAAAAATTGTAATACCAGAATGAATGTGAAAGTAAGTCATATGTTGTTCAAAGTGAAAAAAGTAATTCTGGCTGAAATAATTTTCCTAAGAATAACTATGAGCAGATACGAGGTACTGAGAATCCTTATCATATTGACACTGCATGTCAGGAAGGCAGTAATTAGGCATCACAAAACAATAGTCCCATCATAGCTCTACAGCACTTTGGGTTTACAGTGGAAATGCAGCTGTATGGTATTACATTTCAGCTCAAAACTGATGATTTGGCAGATTTAATTGAATAAATAAAAATTATTTATATGTGAAATATATGAATTCTTCTCAGGAGGTCAGAGCCCTGTGATAACGCTGCTACTGGGAGATCAGGTGGTAATGTGTTGATAGTTTACCACAGGTTTATTACTACAGACTACCGTATGTTACCAGGTTGACTTGTGAGCTGTGCATATGTGATAAGTGATTTTGGTGTTTTGTACTTCCTATTTGGCATTAGTGTGAAACCCACAGTGGTAGCGGAAACATGGACACAAAAGTTATCAGACTGGGACTGTAAAGCATTCCATAAACTTGTTAACAGATCTGTTTTGCACACTTCTTTTGGACTACTAATCAGTATTCACAGACTAGCATAGTGTGTCAGTTGACTTTCAAAGTGGTGTGAAGTGACTTCTTCAAAAACTGGCATTAAATATGAACATTGCCTTGTTCCCAGCATATTACCATTTGTCTACTGAAATTGCGTTTTCAACTTATATTGTATTGTTAGCTGTAGGCCATGCATGGGAAGAAAACCTTAAAGTAAGTCTAAGTTTTACCTTGTATGTGGCATAATTGGCCAGGAGACCCCATCTGAAGTTTTTCAGCTAACTGGTGCAAGTCTTTCTATTTGACACCATTTTGGTGATTTGCCTGTCAATGAAGATGAGACGAAGTGATGTGGACAACACAAGCACCCAGTCTCTGGACAAAGAAAATCACTCATTCAGCCAGGAATTCAACTTGGGACCCCAGAGAGTCTAGAGGCAAGGACACTGACCAATAGACTACCTTATATATGAATCTTGTTTACTGTGATAAGATCTGGAAGGAGCAAGTACAGTTCAGCTGTCCTAATTTGTTATTTCTTGTATGATATGCAGAAACTTACCACATATTCTGTCTGTAATCACCTGAAGCAGGTTCAAACTCCTGTCTGGTCCTCGAGATATAGATTTTCTATGGTTTTCTTCAATCACTTGAGGTGATTGGTCAAATGGTCCCACCAGCAAGGACACAACCACTGTAGTCCATTTGAGTTAGTGCACCTTCCCTAATGATGTGAATTTGTTTAACTCTGAACTGTTGAGCAGACAAAGTTGAACCATCCTACTAGTTCTTGCACCAATCCTAACATCAGATAAGTTTTTTTCCTTTAATTCATTCTTTTTTTGTAGATAGCACATATATGACAATCACACAAAATAGCTACTTTCATATTCAAGCAGGAATTTATAGAATTTTATTATCCACAGAGTAATTTCCCAAGTACTGAAGACAGTAGTACAGTTGGTTTAACTGAAAATAATTTTCCAAAAGAAATATTCAAAACTTAAGATTCATCAAAAACTTGTGGAGATGAAATCTGCAGTGAGCTAATAGATGTTTCTGGCTGAATTGCTGTGACTCATTTTATAGCCCACATTCTTCTATCATCCATAAGCAGTTTGTTTTCTTCAAAAACTTCATATTTCAAGAATTATTCATAATCAAAGTTCTCTTGTTCTAAAATATTCAAATGTTAACTTGTGACTGTTTTCCAAATTTAGTCCCATAGTTTAATGCCCCTGATTTTCTTATTCCAAAAATACCCACTTCTACTAGAAGAACTTGTTAGTTTGGTGATTTCTTGATTTGGAAAATTACATTATTTTACAGCTTTTGCTGGGCTCTGGGAACCACTGTGGAAGTAAAAATTTATTTATCTGAAATAGTATGTATAATTTTGAATTTTTTAATAATTCAGGTCATAGTTAAACCAACTTGCTCTTTTCCTTTTTACCATTCTGTGTTCTCTGATTTTGCTCTCTTTCATCTTATTAAGTAATGTATCAAATCAAATTTTTATTTTTAGTTTTTCACCTGTCATGAAGTTAGTGTGCAGGACAATGATTGAGCCAGTAACCATTTGTAATGTTAATAACTATTAAAGTCAGTCGTTAGTCATCAAAATGTTAATATTTCTGTGTCGTCATCAGTCAGTCTGCGGTTAGATGTTCAAATATATCCTTAATTGTGAATCAGTCATGAGTTTGCAACAACATTAGTTAGTTGGCAGGTATCAAGCATTACACGGACATTTAGCAATTATGAATCAGTGTGTGGGAAAATTATCTATGTATATCATATTTGTGTATCTTTGATCTGATCTGCCACCAATGAAATGTGAGACTTTGTTAATAAGTGTAGCTTACTGATCTGGCTTAAATATTGAGATTCATTATTCTAATTGGCTAATCATCATAAAAGTAAAATTGTTTTTCAATGAATATGAAGAAATAGAAAATTATTTGTTGCACTGTAGTGTTGGTTCGTTAACTGATGACAGTTAAAGCCATTAATAGCAGGATAGTTTACATCTGTCTTTAAGAATCTGCCGGTTCAGTTTCTTCTTCATCTCTGTGACACTGTCCTATGGATTAAACAAATCTGTGACCATTCATGCTGGCCTTCTCTTTATATGTTAAATATCCCCCATTTGTCCTATTTGGTGTGGGTCCCACACACTTGAGGAATATCCTAGAATGGGTCACATGAGCGATTTGTAAGCAATCTCATTTGTGGACTGATTGCATTTCCCCAGTATGCTACCAATAAACTGCAGTCTACAACTGCTTTGCACAAGGCTGAGCCTATGTGATCATTCCACTTCATATCCCTACAAAGTGTCACACCCAGGTATTTGTATGAGTTGGCTGATTCCAGCTGTGACTCATAGATATTACAGGCATAGGATACATCATCTTTTTCATTTTGTGAAGTGCAGAGTTTTAAATTTCTGAACATTTAGAGCAAGTTTCCAATCTCTGCACCACTTTGAAGTCTTATCAAGATCTGACTGAATATTAATGCAGCTCCTTTCAGACACTGCTTCATTACACATAACTGCATAATCTTCAAAAAGTCTGTCATTAATATACAAACAAGGATCCCAACACACTTCCCTGGGGCACACCTGAAATTACTCCTACGTCTGATGATGACTTTTCATGCGAGATAACATGCTGCATCCTCCCTACCAAAAAGGCCTCAATCCAGACAGAAATTTCACTTTGTGCCCTATATAATCATACTTTTGGCAGTATGCTTAGGTGTGGTACTGTGTCAAATGATTTTCAGAAATAAAAAAATACTGTGCCTACCTGTATGCCTTGATCCATAGATTTCCGTTTCTCATGTGAGAAAAGTGTGAATTGGGTTTCACATGATCTATGTATAAAGAATTTGTGCTGGTTGGCATGGAGGAGGTCATTCTGTTTGAGATACCTCATTATGTTTGAGCTTGGAATATATTCTAAGATTATATAGCAAATCAGTGTCAAGGATATTGAATGGTAGTTTTGTGGATCACTTATGCTACCCTTCTTGTAGATGGATGTGACCTGTGCTTTTTTCCAACTACTGGTCACAGTTTTTCGTTCGAAGGATCTGTTATGGGTTATAGTTAGAAGAGGGGCTAACTCAGCTTCAAATTCTGTGTAGAATTGGATAGGGATTCCATCGGGCTCTGGTGCTTTGCTTAATTTTAACGATTTCAGCTGTTTCTCAACACTTATTCCACTCATCTTTCCAGTGGTATGAGGACTAAATTGGGGCAATTCTCCTGCATTTTCCTTTTTCCTTTTTAAAGGAACAATTGAAAACAGAGTTAAGCATTTCAGCTGTTGCTTTGCTACCCTCAGTTTCAGTTCCTGTCTCATTCGCTAGGGACTGCACACTAACTTTTGTTGCATTAATAGCCTAGCAGCCTTTACATATGAACAGAATTTCTTTGGGATTTGTGAAAGATCATTCAATAGTATTCTACTACAGTAGTCATTGAAGGCTTCAAATGTTGCTCTCTTGACAGCCAAATGTGCTTCATTCAGCATCTCTCTATCTACAGTCCTATGATTTGTCTTACACCTGTTATCCATTAGTCTCTGTTTTCTGAGAAGTTTCTGTACAGTGACTGCATACCATACCATGCAGTGTCCCTTCCATTATGAACTGTTCTACTTGGTACATACCTATCCAGTGCATGGGCAACTATTCTTATAACTTGAGTCATAGTTCCTCTACATGCTCCTGCTCTGTGGTGAAAGTTTCAAGTTCCTCATTGAGATATGACATTACTGATTTTTTTCTAGTTTACTGAACACTTTTACCTTTCTGCTACAACCGCATCGTGGTCACTGATACCAGTTTCAATGTGGACAACTTCAAAGAGATAAGATCCAATATATTTCCATCATGAATGAGGTTCTGAACTATGTCTTATAGATACTTTTCAGAGGAGACATTAATGTTTCACAAGATGTCTTAGCATGTCCACCAGTAACAAAATTGTAACTTTCTCAATTGATTGGTGGATGATTAAAGTATCCACCAATGATTACAGTATGATTGGGGAGCTTAAATACAAGTGAACTGAGATTTTCTCTAAAGTTTTCAGTTACAGCAGGACCACAAGTTAGTTTAAGCCTACAGCTGACAGTAACGGTACGAGTTTATCGCGGCATTTGTGAATGTTTGAAATTTCACAGTATATCACATTACTGATGGGTATTGATACTATCAGCAAAAGATTATGCAGAAGTGAATTGAATAGTACTAGAATTTCAGACTGACACAATTCTTGCATATATGGTCTCACAGAAAGGAAAATTCCAAAGCTGGTTTTTAGGTATAAATAAAAGTGCAAACTGCATGGATTTTTTTACTTAGCTGTTTCTATGCCACCTTCTGCACTGGCATGCTGAAGATGAACACTGCAGCGTTAGTTTATCTACATCAAAATTGCGAAAATGTACTGCACAAACAAAGCAGGTCTTGTGCCTGTTGCACTTAACAATGCCATTCTGAATACCAGCTGTTCTGCAATTACTAGGCATTATTCTACGCGGATATAGTATTAACCAGTTGTCTGATGGCCACCAGCAACTTACGGCTAAGGACAAACTCAATCATCTGAGTGCCAAATGTGACATACCTCACACCACAACAGTAATGACTTCAAAGTTTCTTCACTACTTGTGCCATTTGAACATGACTCCCCCCCTCTACCCACCGTTCCCCCCTCACCCCTCATCCCTGCCAGCTCTCGCCCCTCCATACACACATCTATGTTAGCGCCACTGGTGTTACCTGGTAGGAACTGTCTCTCCACTACACCTCCCTCACCCATTGTTCCCTTGACATCAGCCTCTACTAGTGTACTTCATCATCTGCCCCTTTCTGACCCTTGTCCTCAACCTTTCATTCCCTTTTTTGATGCAATTACTTCCCTGTCCCATCATTGTACTATTATACTATGCTTTCTCCCTCTCTCTCTCTCTCTCTCTCTCTCTCTCTCTCTCACTCTCTGTGCTACAACATCCTCCTTTTGTAACTGTTGTTTGATGCCCCCTTCCCCTGTTTTCCAATATTTGTACTACCTTCTTCCTCGCAATTGCCATCCCCCTCTGTCTACAAACACACACACACACACGCACACACACACACACACACACACACACACACACACACACACACACACACAAAATTGAATACTATAAGAACATTCAGTTTAAATGAATCATACTGACTCTCAGGTATGACTCAGAGATATGACCCTTAAAATATGACGTGAGGAGATTTCCCCAAATGAAGCACCTGAATAAGTGATACCACAGGTAGCCAATACAATGAGATACACTGTCCTTAATAAAGAAAGATTGTTGAGTTCTCGCCTACATTTTGTAAATGGTTGTCTCTTTCTTCTTCCACTTCATTTTATTTTTGTCTTCTAGTCATTATTTTTTAATTCAGAGTGTCTTTTTCTCTCTGCAGATCTCTTCAGATAAGAAGCAAGTTACAAGTGACTCAACTGAAAAGCATTATGTACTGGACACAGGTCCACCTTACAATTGTGATATCTGTGACAAAGAATTCCACAAGGCCATATACTTGTACAGGCATTTGAAGAAACATGCAGGAGAGTTTGTCTGCGTCTCATGCTTAACAGTAAGTGAGTTTATCAGAATTTTTTTTCCTGTGTATTAGTATTTGATATTAAGTTTTTGTTGTTTTCAATTCAGATATTGGTTTGATTCAGCTCTCCATGCTAGTCTGTTCTGTACAAGTGCAAGGTTATTCATTTCTGTGTAACTACAGCAACTTATGTCAGTTTGAATTAGTTTGTGGTATTGAGCCTTAGTCTCCCTTTAAATTTTGTATCCTGCTATTGCCCCCCCCCCTCCCCCCCCACACATTATCAAATTAGTTATTCCTGATGATGATGAAGGAAGGAAGGAAGGAAGGAAGATGAGGGTTTTGACAACAAGGGTGTTAGAGATAGAGTACAAGTGCTTTTTTATATTTTGTTTTATGGGTCGGGAAGGGAATCATTGCCATCTCACTCAGACTGGTGCCTTAGGGTGTATCCTACGAAGTTATTCTCTAATTTTAAACAATTCTCTTATATTCTTGTCTGCACTGTTTATGTCAAAATTTCACTTCTTTATAAAACTACACCCCATATAAATGTATTCAGAAAAGTGTTCCTACCACTTAAATTCATATTCACTTTTAATATTTTCCTCTTTTTTCAGGAAACCTTTTTTTGCTTTTGCCAGTCTGCATTATAGATCCTGTATCTGTCTGTCACCGTCATTTTCTCTTACTCATCTACTACTTTTAGTGTATCATTTCCTCATCTTACAACATCTTTTCAAGACACTATCCTTTCCATTCAACTGTTCTTCCAAGTCATTTGTTATCTGTGGCAGAATTACAGTGTCATCAAAAGAACTTAGTTTTTTTCCTCCCTTTCCATACCTCTCCTTTGTTTCCTTTAATGTTTGCTCTATGTACAGATTGAATAACAGAGGCTACTACCCTGCCTTCCATTCATGTCATTTTACTCCCTATATTTTATCCTGGTTAACTACAGAATTTCTGAGTGTATTCAAAGTACTGTCAAAACCTTTTCCTAAATCTACAAATGCTATAAATGTTTCTTTGTATTCTGTCAGTGTTTCTTCTTAGATAAGTTATTTGTATTGTCTTGCATGATCCTTCATTTCTCTGGCAACCAAACTGATTTTCTCCCAGCCACGACCATTGTTCCATTGGTCTGTAAGTATTTTGTGTCAATATTTTGGAGCTATGATGTGTTAAATTAAAGACCTGCAGTCATAGGAGGACTAGTCTACTTGGCTAGTCTGCAGATTTGTCTGGCAGTGTGTGGCCACTGGCAGCTATCTGATGAAATCTATCTGTGGTCCAGCTACTCATATGACAGTCTGCTGAAGGGGTATCAGTTTGCAGGTAGAGGCCTGGGTAAGCAGATGGCAGTCTGCTGGTGGAAATGATGAATCCAGGCCACAGGGCCACAGACCTGACCATTGACCCATTGCACTTGCGTGCACCCCCCCCCCCCTTTACTATTTCATATCCCAAAGCTACCCAGTATTCATCTATTGCATCCTGTTCCTTGTTTATGTTAGTCATTGCCTAATCCTCCCTTTGAAACTCAAATTATACAGGACCCATCTCCTTAACTTTATATGTTTTTGCAATTTTGTGAACTTTAGCATGTTTTTGTAACTAATAAATTATGGTCAAAGTCTACATATGCTCTTGGAAATGTTTTACAATTTAAGACATGGTTGTGTCATATAATCCATCTGAAACCTTCCGCTGTCTCCAGATCCCTTTCATGATTCATAAACCAAGTGTTTGCAATGATAAAATTGTGCTTTTTGTAAATTTCTTCCACGTGCATTCACCTGTCATTCCTTTCCTCCAGCCCATGCTCATGTATTATGTTGCTTTCTTTCCTTTTCTCTCTATCAAAATCCTGTGGAGTTAAATTTTCATCTCCCTTAATGTTCCACATAATTTATTTGCCACATCATGTGTTTTTTTAATCTCTTACTCACCTATGGAGCTAGGAGGCAAGTATACTGATACGACTATTGTGGGTCATGGTTTATGTCTGTTCTGGCTATTGTCATCCATTCACTCTGTTGTTCACAGCAGGTCACACGTCATTGTTTTCTCGTTTATTATTAGACATACTACTTCATAACTACTAGTTGATTTGTGTTGATAAACCTCAGGTCCTTGGTTTTTGGAGTGCTTGACATCATACAGTGAATAACAGAATTCACCTAACATGCTAATTTTTCATGTATTACATATCTGCACATTTCTTCCAAAAATATTCCTTTCTATGTGTAGTCTGAATGCACTCACAAGTAATACTATCACATTCCATATCCATCTTAACCATTAATAGTTTCTACATCATAATATACTATATTAAATAACCTATCCTTCAATATTATCATTATTGCAACACCTTTTCTAGCAAGAGATATTCATAATGTTGAACATTTGGATCTGCATAAAGACATTCATGTTAGTGTAAACTGGCCCTGTCAGACGCAATTGTATGAGTAATTTCCTTGCAAAACTAAGCTTTTTGTCTAAAGATATATTTGAATTAGCACCTATTTATGTCAAAGACAGGAACTTTGACATTTCACACAAGAACCAGTAAACAAGGTAACAGAAATTAGGGCTGATATGGAGGCATACTGGCAATCATTTTCCCTTACTACATTTGCAAATGGAAAATGAATGACTAGTAGCGCTATGAGGTACACTCCACCATGCACCATTTGGATTTCTTGCGGAGTATGTATGTACATTGAAGAGCCAAGGAAAGTGGTATACCTGCCTAATATCATGTAAGTCCCCCGCAAGCGTGCAGAAGTGCCACAGCATGATGTGGTGTGGACTCCACTAACGTCTGAAGTAGTGCTGGAGGGAACTGACACCATGAATCCTGCAGGGCTGTCCATAAATCCATAAGAGTACAAGGGGGTGGAGATCTCTTCAGAACAGCACATTGCAGTCATCTCAGATATGCTCAATAATGTACGTGTCACGTGTCAGAGTCATATCTAGACGTATCAGGGGTCCCATATCACACCAACTGCATACACCCCACACAGTTACAGAGCCTCCAACAACTTGAACAATCCCCTGTTGACAAGCAGGGTCCATGGACTTATGAGGTTATTTCTGACTTGTCCAGCCAGGCAACATGTTTCCAGTCATCAACAGTCCAATGTCATCATTCACGGGCCCTGGAAAGGTGTAAAACTTGGTGTTGTGCAGTTGTAAAGGGTGCATGAGTGGTCCTTTGGCTCTGGAAGCCCATATTGATGTTTTGTTGAATGGTTCGCATACTGACACTTGTTGATGGCCCAGCATTGGTATTTTTAGCAATTTGCAGAAGGATTGTACTTCTGCCACATTGAACAATTCTCTTCAGTCGTCATTGGTCCTGTTATTGCAGGATCTTTTTTGGGCCACAGAGATGAGGAGATTTGATGTTTTACTGGATTCCTGATACTCATGGTACACTCATAAAATGGTCGTAAGGGAAAATTTCTACTTCATTGCTACCTCAGAGGTGCTGTATCCCGGCACTCGTGCACCGACTATAACACCACATCCCACTTAAGTCGTGATAACCTGCTGTTGTAGCAGCAGTAACTAATCTAACAACTGTGCCAGACACTTGTCTTATATAGGCATTTCTGACCACAGCGCCATATTCTACCTGTTTACATATCTCTGTATTTGAATACATGTGCCTATACCAGTTTCTTTGTCACTTCATTGTACTTGCAGATGTTGTTGTTGTTGTGGTCTTCAGTCCTGAGACTGGTTTGATGCAGCTCTCCATGCTACTCTATCCTGTGCAAGCTTCTTCATCTCCCAGTACCTACTGCAACCTACATCCTTCTGAATCTGCTTAGTGTATTGATCTCTTGGTCTCCCTGTACGATTTTTACCCTCCACGCTGCCCTCCAATACTAAATTGGTGATCCCTTGATGCCTCAGAACATGTCCTACCAACCGATCCCTTCTTCTGGTCAAGTTGTGCCACAAACTCCTCTTCTCCCCAATCCTATTCAGTACCTCCTCATTAGTTATGTGATCTACCCATCTAATCTTCAGCATTCTTCTGTAGCACCACATTTCGAAAGCTTCTATTCTCTTCTTGTCCAAACTATTTACCGTCCATGTTTCACTTCCATACATGGCTACACTCCATACAAATACTTTCAGAAATGACTTCCTGACACTTAAATCTATACTCGATGTTAACAAATTTCTCTTCTTCAGAAACGCTTTCCTTGCCATTGCCAATCTACATTTTATATCCTCTCTACTTCGACCATCATCAGTTATTTTGCTCCCCAAATAGCAAAACTCCTTTACTACTTTAAGTGTCTCATTTCCTAATCTAATACCCTCAACATCACCCGACTTAATTCGACTACATTCCATTATCCTCGTTTTGCTTTTGTTGATGTTCATCTTATATCCTCCCTTCAAGACACCATCCATTCTGTTCAACTGCTCTTCCAAGTCCTTTGCTGTCTCTGACAGAATTACAATGTCATCGGCGAACCTCAAAGTTTTTACTTCTTCTCCATGAATTTTAATACCTACTCCGAATTTTTCTTTTGTTTCCTTTACTGCTTGCTCAATATACAGATTGAATAACATCGGGGAGAGGCTACAACCCTGTCTTACTCCCTTCCCAATCACTGCTTCCCTTTCATGTCCTTCGACTCTTATAACTGCCATCTGGTTTCTGTACAAATTGTAAATAGCCTTTCGCTTCCTGTATTTTACCCCTGCCACCTTTAGAATTTGAAATAGAGTATTCCAGTCAACATTGTCAAAAGCTTTCTCTAAGTCCACAAATGCTAGAAATGTAGGTTTGCCTTTCCTTAATCTTTCTTCTAAGATAAGTCGTAAGGTCAGTATTGCCTCACGTGTTCCTGTGTTTCTACGGAATCCAAACTGATCTTCCCCGAGGTCGGCTTCTACTCGTTTTTCCATTCGTCTTGCAGATGTAGGACATAAAAACGACAAATATCAATGTTATAGATAAAAAAAATATGCATAAGTTAGCATTATGATAATATTACTATATTTCCCATCAACTTGTCCCATAACCTTGGATAAATGACTGACAGAGATTAAGACCACCACCACCACCACCACCACCACCACCACTGTGGTTCACCTGAAGTCATCATTCCCCACGTTAATGATGTTGTATCATTGTGTACACTCCTTGCGTTTCTTCCTGTGACACTTCGCACCCATTTAGTTAGAATGAATACTATTACTAACAAGATATCTAACATGATAACATTTGAACTTCTCTAGGTGAATATTTTGAACTGCACAATCAAATGCTTTTGCAAAGGCATAGAAAATACAATTTGGCAGTATTTTCTCATTTAAATTTGTATAATCTTATCCATAAATTGAAAAATCATGTGTTGTATAGAGAGATCCTTTTAATATACAAATTAAGACAGACAAAGTATTTTATTGAAGGTAAAATCTTCTAGGTTGTTACACTGCATTGTATTCCTGCTGAAATTTCTTCTTTATTAATCAGTGTATCGATCTCTCTTTTGGGGTATTCTTTAGGACTCTTTCTTTGTCTCCAGTTGGTTGTTAAGAAGATGCTTTGAGAGGAATATGACACAGCGTAACAACCCAGGTGGTCTTACCTTCAATGATAGTGGCCATGAAAGCCTGCAGATTGAAACTGTTGGGTGGTGGGTTAATAATAATAATGATAATAATAATAATAATAATAATATCATATAATAATAAGTCATAGGTAATCATAAGTAGCAGGAAATATTAGAATATTTGAAGTATTGTTCGCCGTCTTTTACGACAGTCTGGAAACTATTTCTGTGGTCATCCACAAAGTGATGGAGAACATACTGATCATAGTTCCCAGTCTGCAAGTCCACATTCATGTCCAGCCCACTGAAAGAAATGTTTATATTCTCTATTTGCTCAGCAGGATCAGGACTATGATTATAAATGAAGATTTTGAGTTCTAATTGATAGATATATTTGGTAAAGCTTCACACACACAACATTGTAATATTCATTATGTTAATACTAATAATAAATCTCCCTATACTAAACAGCACTATGAGCAGTTCAGAGGCTACTTCTACAATAAGTTCCTATTAAATTGTCTTTTGCCCTGTCTTTGATAATCAAAATAATTGCTTGCCACTAAAGGGGAAAATAATTGTCACCACTTGCCATGCGGATTTGTTAACCTTACAGGTGGCACACTAACAGTTACTTCTGTGAAATCTATTAAGCGATCCAGGATGGTGTACAGTGCTCATGATTTCACTTCCTATTTGTACCGAAAACGTGAGTTTAATTGCAGTCTGGTGGTGATGTCATCTGAGGCATCCTGTGCTCTGGCATTTGACTGATGTGGATTGTACAGTGGCTGGGTGCGAAGTGAAGTCTTTTCAAAAATCTAAATGATCCAAGACGGTGTACAGCCTTCTTGAGTTCACTTTCTATAATTACTGAAAATATGCATCTCTTAACAGCCTGTCTCTAACATCATCCAAGGCGGGCGCGCGCTCTGGCGTTTGACTGACGCGGATCGTACAGTAGCTGAGTGTGAAGTGAAGTCTTGTCTTGCCCCTCGGGGTGTATTTATATACTGGCACAGCAGACGGCCAAGGGAACACCTGCTGTCATCCGCTCTACGCCCACTGTAGTAGTCTCTAAACAGCTGCTTTCTCAGCCCATAATATTTAGTGTCTTTGTAATTTTTGTATGAATGTAGTTAAGTTGGTTAAAATCACAGAAAAAGTTTTAGCTCACCTACATATAAACTTTGCCGTCTAGAATTTTTAGAATGGAACTGACAGTAGAACATGACAGCTGAACTACAACTTTGAGAGATCTTGTATTTGTTATTATTTACATCCAGGCCTTGAAACTTGTTATAGCTCTATTATTTACTAGGTTTCATCATGTACTGCAACAAAAACTTCCTAACATTAATAAATACTTAACCTACCACAATTAAGGACATTTTAGTTCCAAATTTAGTTTTCAGTAAATTACTCGAAAACTATTAGAGGTAGCTCAGTGGGGTTACATAATTAATGTTTTTATTCTAAACTGAAGCTTCATACAAATTTTAATATTTCTAAGTCTAATATTTATTTGAAATTTTTCTGCCGGCCGAAGTGGCCGTGCGGTTAAAGGCGCTGCAGTCTGGAACCGCAAGACCGCTACGGTCGCAGGTTCGAATCCTGCCTCGGGCATGGATGTTTGTGATGTCCTTAGGTTAGTTAGGTTTAACTAGTTCTAAGTTCTAGGGGACTAATAACCTCAGCAGTTGAGTCCCATAGTGCTCAGAGCCATTTGAACCATTTTTGAAATTTTTCTTAAAAATGCCTATTCTGACCGAAATATTGGGTTAATTACATTGAGACTTGTACTAGTTAATTTTGACTACATCTGCACATTATGACCAGTTTTTGGGTTCCTAGCTTTGTTATTTAGCGTGACTTATTTTTTTCTTAAAGTGATGTATTTAGGAAAATATATTTATCTGGTCAATCTGATATTTGACAGTTTAAACATTATACCAAAGCACATGCTGACAAAGTTTGGAAAAGCAACTTTACTTTTTAATTCCATTCTTAAATTATGGTGCAATACTTGTGCGCTACGCATAGATGCGTTGTGGTGACGTGCGCTACTAGCAGTGAACTGGGGTTAGTCCTGGCACACTCACTCGCCTCTGTATCTCTCAAATGATGACAATGCTTGTTTCTCTACATCACGAGTATTTCATTTTGGGACGTGTGTGTGTGTGTGTGTGTGTGTGTATGTGTGTGTGTTATAAGCCCCTTCTTCTACCTTTGAGAAGGAGATAAGCAATGACACTGGCCGGTAATTGTTAACATCTGTTTCCTTGTGAAGGTATCTAACAAAAGCATATTTAATTCCATCTAGAAATATACCTGTGTTAGTGATGTATTGTGTATGTGACTGCATATATTGCATATATGTGGAGAATGGGATTTTAATAATTTACTTGTGATATTGTGAGTTCCATGAGAATTTTGGTTTTGAGGGAAGTAATTAAACTTTAAATTTCGTTAGAGTAGTTGTGATTTGGATGTGAATGAAACATGATGTGTCAACACAGCACAATGAAAATGAATAGCTCACAAATGTACATACACGCGAAATATATAGGTATACTTTTATGATGTTAGGACAGGTGTTCAGCCATGGCCTTAGTGATGGAACCATCCTGGCATTTGCCTGAAATGAATTAGGAGAAACACAGAAAGCCTAACTCAGGATGGCTGAACAGATTAAACTCCATCCTGCCAAATATGGGGACAGTCTCTTACAACTACACTGACTCATTTGGTTGGTCCTTGTTGTAAAATGTTCTTTGATAATTACGCAATTTGCTTCAGATATCTTATAGTATAAACATAGTTTTGCTCTTCATCGCTGCATACGTCAAGGGCATCCACTGGTGACTCCCGAATCATGAACATGTCTGTTCAGAAAACTGACTCCAGGTCCAGAAACAAGCCACTATGCCCCATGCATGTTTTAATGCCTTCCCACCACTCAACCTGAAAAACTGAGTCAGCTGAATGAAGAATGAGATGTTGAGCCCAGGACAATGATAAGACATTACTGTCGTGCACTTTAGTTCTTGGAACGTGATTTTCTTGTAAAACCATTTTTAATGTGACAAGGTGTTGTAATTACCCCATTTCCATTATCAACTCACTACTCTCGGAGTCCAATAAGTAATCTTTGATTGTGAAGTAAGTATTACTTTTGAAGAATGTTTTAGTTGCCTTTATAAATGGATGTGTTTTAGAAACCCTGTTCATCTCCATAGGATATTTGTTACATAATTTTATTCCCTAGTAGGAAATGTTGTTTTTAGTTTTTTGCTTGTTTTTACTTGGTAAATACAGGTGCATACTACCTCTTGTTCCATGATTAGGTATAGAACTGTTATTGAAATACTTAGTAATGTTTTCTTTGACGTGCACAACAGAGTGAATGTGTTCTTTTACTGTACCCTTGAATTGTAGTGCCAATCTTTTGAGCTACTTCCAGGAAGAAGTTATGAAATACATTGGCTATGTGGCACTATAATTTATTACTCAGTACTTTTCTTTACCAACAAAATAATCATATTTTTTAACTTATTTCCCAGTTTCTCTTTCAACTATTGCCCATATAAATTTAATTCTGTTATTTAGATAATTAATTTTAGACATTATACAGAGGTGTTTCGATTTTAAGGCAGCATAGTATGTATTACTTGTAACATAAAATTAGTCCTACTTCTCTATTTGCCCAAGCCAAGTGTTTTTTAGTTTCTTGTTAGTGCCACACTTTATTTTAGTTGGAACATGGTCCACAATTAAGGTAAACTTCTTGAAAGAAATTATCTGGATTATGGAAGATATCCATTTTTATCTACATAGACTGAAGCAGCAAGTGAAAATTTGCACCAAGGCCAGGAATCGAACCTGAGTCTCCACTGAGTCTCCAGCTTACTAGGTAGGTGTGTTAATCACCGTGGCACAGCAGTTCACACAATTGCATGGATTACCGTGGTATGCCCCTCTCCTCAATCCAAACTCTCACTACCTCTCCAGTCTACTTAAAATTCCCCCTTACACACAAAATTGCAGAGGCTCTCCGTGTTCTGGAAAAGCACCTCAGTATCAAACATAAATGGGGGATCTAGTGTGAAACCCATGTGGTGGTACTTATAGAAATGAAAGGACACAGTTTCAGACTAGTCTCATATAGATATGATTCTTTTTTTTATAAAACCATGTCTGTATGAGACCAGAAAAGTCTCTGAAACTGTGTCATTTCATTTGCATTTTATTTTTATTGTGTATACTGTGAAATTTCAGCTGTGTAGCCATTTTGAAGGAAGTGCATACATACCAGAAAAAAGTTGTGAGAATACCAGGTATCGTTGGTTATAGTCGCAAACACAAAAATGAAATAAAGGCCGAATAAAAAAAGGGCACTTACAATGTTTAACCCATTAAACATGTATGTTTTAGATTACAGTCATATAATTTCAGATTACAGTCATATAATTTCATGCATTGCATCATTGAACTAATTTATAATAAAGGGAAGCAAAATTAAACACTTTATAAGTACAAGTAAAAATTGTAAGCAAGCAGTGGTAGAAAAGACCATTTTGTAAGATGATTTACCATATTTCTGCCTTTGACGGATGTATCTGTGATATCTGTTTCCATACAAAGAGTAGCACACAGCCAGACTATTGGCTAGTGTGAGGGAGCTCTGAACTGTATGCAGCGACACCTCATGAGAAAGAAGTCAAAGATAAACCTGTATAGACAGGTACACTCTATGTGTGGTCTATATTACCTAAGATATGAATGCTAATGTTAGGAAGGGAAGAAAGGATTATTTTGTGTGTATTCCATGTAGAAGGATCGATATCATTGTTACAAGAATACTATTTCTATTCAAGCAGTTGTTATATTCAGTTTACAACAAAAAGAATGAAGTAAGATCGTGTGCAGATTTCCCTCTTCCTTCTCAAAAACAGAGCCATTGTGGTCATTTAAATAAAATGTTAAGCATTATACCCACATGTCATTCTGTTTTGCTGACAATTTAGTTTGACATCATATTTAATAATAAGTACAAACCAAGTCATCACTCATACTTGTGCACACTTTTTTAATGAAGTAATCAATAAAGAACCCCTGGATAAAAGTATCAAAACTACAAAGATAAAAGTAAATAAAAAAATAAAACTAGGAACTGGACACCTAATTTGTATATACTCTGAACCACAATACATGCAAGCATTCATTTCTGTTACCTTTTAGTATGTAACTATAGCAGTGGAACCACTGCAGCCAGTTAAAAGACAGGAAATAAATAAGATAATTACAGTAAATAGTAAAAGACTGGACACAATGTGACAATAAGACAACTTGTATTAGATCCAGAATACCAAAGCCAGAAAGAACAAGGGGACATGAGATCAGGAAGTAGCAATACCTACGAGTACTGACTAACATGTGGTGCATAACATGAAGATAACACAGTCTAAATGAGTATTTGAGATATAAGGTGTGGTTCACTCTGAGATGATACAATGTGGGATATGACAATTGATGTGACTCACCATACAACAAGCAACAAGACAGCACAAATCACATTTCTGCTTCAGTTTCAGTTGCATCCTTCTACAGAGGATGTTATTGTGACTATCATTATTATTTTAAGTTCAAAAAACTTAAAAAGAAAAGGAAGTATTGAGTGCACCCATACAATGTGATAAATTTCAAACATAGTGCAGCTGTGGTTTCCCATGAACTCTCCCAACAGGAACACAAATTCCACGAATTCTGTAGACTGAGTCCAGGCAGCTTCTACTCTCTGGAGCAATTAATATCAGCTACTCTGACAAAGAAAAACATGAATTCTTTACTTTGCAACTTCTCTGTTGAGAAGCTAATCATTACAGTACTGTAAGTTGGTGCAAGTGTTTGAATGGTGCTAAAAATGCCACAATGAAAAGTTTATTTTTAGTAAGACCATCTAGTATGATACTCTATTCAGTGTGATGTGTATGTTAACAATAGTTACAAATTAATAAAGCTAGGATAGCATTTCTGCAACTTTTCAGTTTTGCAAAGTATTAAATGACTCAGGTTGAGGAGCATCTAGAAGAACCATTTCTGGATTTGAAGAGAGATAGGTCACCATCAGTGGTGTAGGAGTGGGTCATGAACTGTGCATAGGGGTAGATAATGTGTTTGAAGAAACACAAAGAAACCAGTGGTGATAAGGAAAATCCTGACATAGTTTTCTCAGCTTCATCAAGCTGCTCATTTAGAAGTAAGAGGAATTTAGCTTTCAGATCTCTCTTACATGTGTTGCAAAGTTTCCTGGTATCAGGACAGAAAAAAAAAATCCAGTCAGCATCATTAGCTGATGAATCCCGGTGTCTTTTCTTTCCAGTAAGTTTTTTTCATATCCAGCTTCAGCTTGTACTGGCAGCATACAAACAATAGAAACATGAGGGAGCTCTGCATTCCACATAGCAGGCCATGTAACCTGCCATAGCAGGTGGCAGTAACCTCACATGTGGCACCTTGCTGCCAACCTTATTGCAGACAGCCTCGAATATATCTCATACAGTTTCTCGAGAATGAAAATGGATATAGCTCTCCTTTCATCAGTAAGACCAATTTCAGTAAGTTAGCTATATTTTGTATGTAGAAATGCATGCCATAAAATGCACCAAACATGAACTGTCAAGTGACTACACTTTTCACTGCAATCTTTCTGGAATGTACACAGTGTTTTATTTTACTTGGAAATTCATTATCAGGCTGTGACGTCAGACTGTAAAATGTGAAAAATCTTTTTTTTTTAACTGAATAATTACTTCAAAGATGAATCAGAAAGACTTTGTAGCAGAGACTGTGCACAAATGTTGAGATGGTGGTTTTTAATTTTTTAGGTGAAAGGCAAAAGTTCTACTGAGAAACCAACTATAGAGATGGATGTAACTTTGCTTCATCTATATAAAATAACTTTTTTTGGGTACATAGGATGACTTGAAATTTCCCTTCCTGTGTATCATATGTTTCGTATGATACAAATTGCATGGGACAGCCAGCACTCCATGTTGTGCCAAGCAATACAACAGAGGTGTTGTGTTACTGTTGTCCTGTTGTGAACCAGTTAACATGCTTCCACTATGTTTTTGTGCACTCTGTTGATGCGGGTTGCTTCTGCATCATGTCACAAGCTACATTGCATGTAGTATCACATATCATATCATACCTCAGTGAGAACCATATCAGACAGGCATTGAAACTTTGCTATATATCATATGATGCAAGGCAAGGCATAAATGGGAAATCAAAAGGAGTGTGGAAACCTCAGTGAGAACCATATCAGACAGGCATTGAAACTTTGCTATATATCATATGATGCAAGGCAAGGCATAAATGGGAAATCAAAAGGAGTGTGGAAACCTAAGGTATGTGACATATCACACAAAAGTAGATTTCATATTGCAAGAATACATTATCAGTGTTAAAGATTAATAGAAATCCCTTCATAAATACATTAAAATTAGTATCATGCTTCTCACCATTTAATGGAGATGCTGAGTCGCAGATAGGCCCAACAAAGAGACTGTCTGAAAGTGAGCTTTCGCCCAACAAGGCCTTTGCCAAATACACACACACACACACACACACACACACACACACACACACACACACACACACGACAGCTTCTGGTAGCTGAAGCCAGACTGCAAGCAGCAGTGCATGATGGGAGAGGCAACCAGGTGAAGGGGGTAAGGAGGAGGCTGGGGTAGAGATAGCAAGGTAGAAAATAGGGGTGGGGGACAGTAAAGTGCTACTTGTGGGAACATACAGGAATGAGTGGAGGGAGGGTAGGACAGCTAGATGCTGTCAGGTGATTAGACAGAGGGAAAGGGTGGAGGAGGAGGAGGGGAGGGGGTAGCAGAAAAGTAAAAAGACTGAAAGTGCATTGGTTGAATAGAGGGCTGTGTAATGCTGGAATGGAAACAGGAAAGGGGCTAGATGGGTAAGGACAGTGGCTGAAGAAGGTTGAGGCCATGAGGGTTATGGGAACATAGGATATATTGCAGGGATAGTTCCCACCTATGCATTTCAGAAAAGCTGATGTTGGTGGGAAGGATCCAGATGGCAATGTTGGAAGGGTAATTACGGTCTGTCTCAATGAGACCCCCGGTATTGTTTGAGAGGGATTGTTTATCAGTACAGATACAATTGCCATGGGTGGCCAGGCTGTATCGAAGGGACTTCTTGGTAAGCAATGGGTGGCAGCTGTCTAAATGGAGGTATTGCCAGTGGCTGGTAGGTATGACATGGACAGAGGTACTGATGCAGCCACCTTTGAGGTGGAGGTCAATGTTGAGGAAGGTGGGAGAGAAAAATGTTGAGGTTCTGAAGGAGTGGGGATAGGGTGTCCTTGCCCTCAATCCAGATCACAAAGATGTCATCAGTGAATCTGAACCAGGTGAGATGTTTGGGATTCTGGGTGTTTAGGAAGCATTCCTCTATACGACCCATGAATAAGTTGGCATAGGATGTTGCCATGCAGGTGCTCATAGCTGTACCTCGGATTTATTTCTAGGTAATGTCTTCAAAGAAGAAGTAATTGTGGCTGCGGATGTAGTTGGTCGTGGTGACTAGGAAGGAGTTTGTTGGTGTGGAATTTGTAGGGCATTGGGAAAGATAGTATTCAATAATAGTTAGACCATGGGCATTAGAGATGTTAGTGTAAAGGGAGGTGCCATCAATAGCGACAAGCAGGGCACCAAGTGGAAAAGGAACAGGAACTGTGGAGAGTTGGTGGAGGAAGTGGTTGGTATCTTTTATATACACGAGTGTCCAAAATCAAAGCAACAATTGGACATTTTGCATGGCTGTGTTTATTTTGCCACAAAACAGTAGAAACAGATGATAGTAAAGTAGGA
Source organism: Schistocerca nitens (assembly GCF_023898315.1). Taxonomy (NCBI): domain Eukaryota; kingdom Metazoa; phylum Arthropoda; class Insecta; order Orthoptera; family Acrididae; genus Schistocerca; species Schistocerca nitens. The sequence goes on along the minus strand of NC_064615.1, from coordinate 260,087,374 downwards.
ACAATGTAAAGAATACATAACATAATGGAATGAATCGTGCATAATACTTACTTACTTACTCACTGGTCATACCAGACTCGAGAGTCCATTACTGCAGCAACGTATTTTCGCCATCTGTCCCTGTCTTGGGCTATTTCCTTCCATTTACCTTCAATACCTAGGCTCCTCAAATGAGCCTTCACAGTGTCCTCCCATCTACACCTCGGTCTCCCCACAGGACGTTTTCCTTCTAGGTGCCCTACCAGTACTCTGCGAGCTGCCCTGCCCTCATCCATTCGAGCTATGTGACCCGCCCATTGCAGCCTACATGATTTAATAATACTGATTATGTCAGGGCTTGAATAGAGCTCGTGAACCTCTTCGTTATGCAGTTTTCACCACTCTCCGCTTATGTCATCCCTCTTTGCTCTGAAAATACCCATACAGCATAACTGGTAGAATAATAGTTTTGTATATTCTAATCTTTAAATTCCTAGACAATATCCGTGATGAAAGTAATCTATTCAGTGAGAAGTAGCACGCATTTCCCACCCGTAATCTCTTCTTCAGTTCGGATTCAATCTCATTTCTCGAAGTGATGTCCACGCCTAGATACTTAAATGTGTTAACTTTTTCAAACTGCATGTCTCCAACTCTTAACATTTCCTGATCTACTGCTGTTGGCATTCTAGTAGTAACCAGGTATTTAGTTTTGTTTTCACATGCATAATGGTAGACAAAAATGTTATTCATTTTTTTCCATTTTAACAGATTTGCACACACATTCAGACAATTGGTAAATGTGCTGAGTATGGGGTGTGACCACCACTGGCACCAATACAGACCTGATAATGATGGGACGTACTGTGAATGAAGTCATCAATCTAATGTTGAGGCAATAATGCCCATTCTTCCTGCAGAGCTGCTCAGAAGTCTTGGAGAGTGGTTGGTAGATGCTGATGTGATGCAACACATCTCCTTAGTGCATCCCAGACATGCTCTGTGGGATACAAATGATCAGGCCACATCATGAATGCAATATTTTCTATTTCCATAAAAACATCAAGCAACCATGCTCTATGAGGTTGAGCATTATGATCCATCAATATGAAGTAGGGCCCATAGCATCTTGCTACAGCCACCCATGATATCCCAAGATCTCCTCATGACAACTGACAGCAGTTAAATCTTGTTGATTCACCTATACAATTTCATGAAGTGTTGTAGTGGTCAACATAATCCCTGCCCACAATACTAGGAATCCTGCTCAATATCAGTCTCTTTCCACAATGTTTGGGTCCTGACATTGTGTTCCGTGTGCCATCCAGATGCAAATCCCTTGAGAATCACTCTCCAGACCAAATCGGGACTCACCTGTGAAAAGAACATTGGCCCACCTTTTGGCCTTCCAGGTGGTATGTTGATGGCTCCACTCTAGACATTCCATTCTGTGATGACCCGCCAGACAGCAGGTCTCCAACAACGAAGGCCACTCTGTTGAAGCCTTCTGTACACAGTTTACCTTGATACAACACATCCAAGGGATGCTGCGTGGTCAGATGCCAGTTGCAGTGCAGTAGTAAAGCGGCACCATCATGCTCTAACAGTCCAATCTTTCTGATGTCACATGTGGTCGGCCCTGTCTTGGTCTCCTGGATACAGTTTTGGTCTCTATAAACTATCATCACAACCAAGAAACAATGAAACACTTCACATTAAGCCATCAGGCCACATCAGTTTGTGACTCTCCTGCTTCCATTCTTCCTATGGCCATCCACAGCAGAGATTCTGTAGGCATCTTCTCTGTGTCATACTGCACCATCTGTGACTGTGTACACAGCAATTATGGATGTGGAACTACCCTCCACTTGATAGGTGCCCTAATGTCGTTGTTGTCATAGTTGCCCATTGATTGGAATGCTGTCTTCCATGCAGAACATTATTGTAACAATATCTGTTGACATTTTGTATGATTAAATTGTGAATTAGACACAGGATGGGGAAATAGCAGTTTGTTGCTTTAACTTTGGACATCAGTGTAGGAGGGTAGGTTGTGGGTAATGGGCTGAAGGTGTTGGTCTATGAAAGGAGAGATTCTCTCAGTGAGGCACAATTCTGGCCACAATAGGGCATCGTGGGTGGTTGGGTTTATGGACTGTGGGAAGCATGTAGAAGGTAGGAGTGTGGGGAGTGGCAGGGATGAGGACAGAGATGGACACTGGGGAGAGGTTCTGGGATGGGTGTAAGGATTTGAGGAGAGATTGAGGGTTCTGCTGGATTTCTGGAATGGGGTCACTGTGGTAAGATTTGTAGTTTGATGAATCTGGCAGCTGGTGGGGTCCTTTTGCCAGGTAATGCGTGTGGTTCATAACAACGGTAGTGGAGCCTTTGTCAGCGGGTAGGATTATAAGTTTGGGGGATCAGGTTTTAGGTGATGGATTGTTGTTCTTTCTGTGGATGTAAGGTTAGTTTGCATTTTGGATTTGAGTAATGATGATGAGGCATGGTTCAATGTTAAGAAATTTTGGAAAGTTAACAGGGATGATTTGGGGGCAGTGTGGTTGTTTCATGATTGGATGTTGGAGTGAACTGAGTCAGACAGGATTCAACATTGGTCTTTGGTTGAGTCTGATTGGTAGGGTTGGTAGCAAAAAACTATTTTCACTGTTGGGACCGGGGGAAGGAGAGAAGATCTTTAAAAGTCCTGAACAACTGAATTTGGGAGAGGGGCAAAAGATGGGGCCTTAGTCTGATGCGGGACTAAGACTTTTGGAGGAAAGATTCATTACTGTGTTTGGGTGTATTTAGGTTCTGGATCCTGTGTCATGGCAGGAGGGAGTTTTTGATGGTGGGGTAAATGCAGTAGGTCTGTGAGACAGGGTTTGTCAGCTATGAGGGGACGTGGAGGAGGTTTGGAGGTTGTTATAGAGATGGTGGATAGTGGTAGTCCAAGACAGGAGTAGGAAGTGAGCAGTATGGAGAGTTTTTTGAGGTGACAGTATGCATGTTGCTCGAGTTCCCGCAGGGCAAGAATTTCAATGGGTGTTGTGGGATCCAGGAATTTGGAACTGTATAGCAGTAGAATTTTAAGGATGGAGAGAAGGTATTGCAAGGAGGTTTGGGCCTGATTGGTATGGTTTTGCAGAACTATGTTCATGAGGGTTAACAATTGGTGGAATCTGATTGGGTGGAGGTCATTGTGGAAGGAAGGGTGGCAGTGGGAGATGCCCTGCTCGTCACTATTGTTGCCACCTCCCTTTACACTACAATACCTAATACACATGGTCTTACGGCTGTTGAACACTATCTTTCCAGTGTCCGACAGACTACAAACCAACAACCTCCTTCCTAGGCACCATGACCAACTATATCCTCACCCACAATTACTTCTCCTTTGAAAGCATTACCTACAAAAAAAATCTGGGGTATGGCCATGGGCACATGCTTGGCGCCATCATATGCCAACCTGTTCATGGCTGTATAGAGGAATCCTTCCTAAACACCCAAACTCTCAAACTCCTCACCTGGTTCGGATTCATTGATGACATCTTTGTGATCTGGATTGACGGTCAGGACACCCTATCCACACTCCTCCAGAATCTCAACATCTTCTTCCCCATTTGCTTCACCTGGTCATACTCAACCCAACAAGCTACGTTCCTCAATGTTGACCTCCACCTCAAAGATGGCTACATCAGTATCTCTGTCCTTAGCAAACCTACCAACCACCAGTGTACCTCCACTTTGACAGCTGCCATCCCTTCCATACCAAGAAGTCCCTTCCATAGCTTAGCCACCCATGTCTGTCACAACTGTAGTGATGAGCAGTACCTCCCGAAATATACCGAGGGTCTCGTTGAGGCCTCCAGAGACTGTAATTACCCTCCCAACCTTGCACAAAATCAGATCACCTGTGCCTTATCTTTCCAGTCACCCACCACCTCCCAAAGACCTACCATCAGCCACAGAGGAGCATTCCCCTAAGGACTCAGTACCATCCTGGACTGGAGAAACTGAATTACATTCTCTGCCAGGGTTTTGACTAGCCTTGTCACGTCCTGAAATGGGAAATGTCATACCCACTATCCTTGGGCATGACAACCAACGAGCTGTCTCTCCGCATAAATGGCCCCTGACAAACTGTGGCTAAGAAAGAGCTGGACCATGCTGTTGCTGAGCATGCCTCCCAACATGACTTACTTCATTTCAGTGACTGCTTCTCAGCCTATGCTACCTGGATCCTTCTCACTGATACCAGCTTTTCTGAATTGCACACATTGGAACTCTCCCTGCACTATATGCTGTGTTCCCCTAACCCTCCTGGCCTCAACCTTCTTATCCATCTAGCTCATTCCCTGTCCCCATTCTGACACAGCGCAGCCACCTGTTCCACCAAAGCATCCTCAATCTTTTTATTTCTCTCATTTTCTGCTGTCTCTCCTCCCCCCCTCCCCCTCTCCCAGCTCTCTGTATAACTTCCTGAGCACACCTAGCTGTGCTGCCCTCTCTCCACCTCATCCCTGTATGCTCCCACAAGCAGCACTTTACCACTCCCCACTGCTGTCCTGCTATATTTCCCCACCCTCAGTCTCCTCCTTACACTCTCTACCATGTTGCCTCTTCCATCATGCACTACTGCTCACAGTCTGGCTTCAGGTGCCAGAGACTGTGATCATGTGTGTGTGTGTGTGAGTTGTGTTTGTGTGAGTGTACGTGTGGGTGCAAGTTTTGTATTTTTGACAAAAGCTCACATTCTGACAGTTTTTTTGTTATGCCTATCTGCAATTCAGCATCTCCACTATGTGGTGAGTAGCAACTATCCTTTTCATAATTTCTTACATTCCATTCTGGATTTTCCATTGTTTAAAATTAACATTGACGCCTGTCACATTATACACGGTTTTCTAGTGAGCTTACTGAAAGGTTATCCTGAAACTGTCTGTTGACTGTTCATTTATTACTCTATCTGCTTTCCATGATACCACTTCACTGTAATCAAGTAAGCTATTAATAATGATTAGCTGGTCGTTATGGTCAGGGGAAACATTTTTGTCATTGACGAAGTGTTCACTTACAAATTTTTTGTCTGCTAGTGCACTGTGAAAATCTTATTGGGAAATTAACAACAGAACTCAGGTTATAGGTGTTGATACAGATCTGACTGCTGAAGAATGTTCTTAACAATGTCTATCTGAAACATTTGCCATGCTGTACCTAGTTTCCTGTGGACTCCATATAACTGGGTTTACTAAGTGCCTCTTTCCCTTTTTTTATTGTTATTGTGTGCAGTTTCTGTGTTTCAGGTATTTGCCCGGAAGGAGAATCTGGTTAACCACTCTTGTTTTGGTGCTGATAAATCAAACTTTTTAGTTTGTACTTTCTGCCACAAGACGTTCAGCACAAAACTGATGCTTAGAAAACATATGGTGAAACATATTGGTAAAAAATTGTTTTTTGTTTTTAATGGCTTACCTTTACTGTGTTACACTTAACTTGACTAAGCATGTGTAGTTTTATGGTAGTTAATTATGAATGCAGTTTCTGTTAGATAATTTACTTCATTAGTGAATATGTTGACTCATTCCACATTCCTAAAGATTTTCCTTATGGTGTGTCCCTTGCAATATGCTGAACTAATGAGGTCTAGGCAGGAATTGCTCTGATATTGAGAGAAACTGTAACTGAGAAGAAGCCAAATTGAAGAGGTTGCTCTCTTAAAAAGAAAGAGTCTTGTGACATATATAAGTGAAATGGTGGGAACCGGCGAATGATTGTTTTTGGGGAACACGTGTAGTATTCCTTATGAAAAGTTAGTTGTTAACCACTTCATGTAAGATCTTTGTTAAATGTTAAAGAATATTATGTACAAGTATGATGAAGTGCCTTCTTGCTACATGCAGTTTTCATTGGTGTGTTTGCTGCACAGAAGCAGTAGCTTCTTTTAAGTGTGAGGGTGATTTGAAAAGTTCTCAGAATCACCACGAGAGGTCAGCGCTAGCGCAATGAGTTGTTCAAGTAATATTCATAGGACTGTTGCATGTAAACACATACCACATCAGTGCTCTTGGAAGAGAGCTGTGGCAGTGACATGGCTCTGTTATTCCCTTGAAATTACTTGTGGAAGGTCGAAGAAATCGAGATCGAGCAGTGATTAAGTACTTGGTAAAGAAAGTATGAAAGCAAAGGACGTTCATGCTGATTTCCAGAATACATTGGAAGACTCTGCTACTTCATATTCAACTGTTGCCAAGTGGACACATGAATTTAAATTTGGCCAGGAGAACTTAGATGATGATCTGTGCAGTGGTCGGCCAAGATGTGTCACTGCTACAGAAATCATTGCAAAAGTGCACAAAATGGTCAGGTAGGATCGCCAATTAAAAGTGAGTGAAATTGCTCACGCTTGCCATACGTCATCTCAAAGGGTAAATCACATTTTAACTGAAGAATTAGAAATGAAAAAATTGTCTACAAGATGAGTGCTGTGACTCTTGATGGTGGATCAAAAACGCAGGAGAATGGACATATCGAAACAATGTTTGACCCATTTTAGAAGAAACGAACAAGATTTTTTGCATCGGCTTGTGACCAGAGATGAAACTTAGATGCACTACTATACCGAAGCAAAACAACAGTCAGAGCATTGGAAACATGCTGATTCTCTGCCACCAAAGAAAGCAAAATCAATTCCTTCGGCGGGAAAGGTCATGGCAGCAGTGTTCTGGGATGTGAAGGGGATTTTGTTTGTAGATTATCTCCCCACTGGGCAAACAATTACTGTAGAATACTATGCTAACCTCCTGGACAAATTGCAACAAAAGACCCGCAGAAAAAAAAGGCCAGGTTTAGCAAGGAAGAAATTCGATCTTCCGTCAAGACAATGCGCGCCCGCACACGTGCCGTCGCCATGGCAAAATTACACAAAATAAGGTATGAATTGTTAGCACACCCAACTTATTAACCTGATATGGCTCTGTCAGACTTCGTCTCTTCCCTAAACTGAAAATTTTTCTTGGTGGACAAAGATTCACTTCAAAAGAAGAATTGATAGCTGGAGTTGACAACTATTTTGCAGGCCTGGAGGAAACTCATTTTCGAGATGGGATCAAGGCACTAGAACATTGTTGGACCAAGTGCATTACTCTATGAGGAGACTACATTGAAAAATAAAAAAGTTTCAGTGATATAAGTACTTTTTTTCTATTCTATTCCGATAACTTTTCAAACCACTCTAATAGTTGCCTACTGTCCTGTCACTGAACTAACCTTAGCCAAACAACATAATGCTTAAATCTGTTTGCATCCTGCAAGTGATGTCACCAAACAGAGGCAGGATTGTGTAGTAGAAGCCAAATACACTAGGCTACAGCTACAATTTTGAAATGATAAAAGGTTGGCTGGACACTTAACGAGATTCTGAACATGTTATAAGAGAAGAACTAGGTTTGGTATAACATATTTTAATGTACCAAACAATAATTACACTTGGGTCCTTTTATTTTACACACATAATTAAATTAAACGAAGAGTGAATCAAGGCACACTTATAATACATTCAGTTGATCTCTGACCGGGTCTAACATTGGAACTAACTGCTCTCCACATTGATTAGAATTCTGAGATACATAGGTGAGACTTAGGCTGGCAGTGAAGCTGTGGGCTTACCTAGGCTGCCTGAGAGTCTCTTACTGGCTATTAATTCTCAGCTAGACTCATAACTACTCTAAAAGGCTCCAGAGCCTCTCATAAGATGACTCCTTAAATCATTGTTAATTCTTCACTGATTCTTGGACCTCCTGTCCACAGTTTTATATTCTGCTCTGTGTGTTGTCAGACATGTCCAGTGTCATATCAAGGGATGTTCACAGTTCATAGAATGTCTTGTGATATCTCCAAAAAATTGCTACCTTATGTGGTCTACCATATTTTCCAAGCATGCCTTCTCTCTTGGACATCTTTATCTTATTTCCCTAGTCTGCGAACTCAGATCAGTGCTTCTGTTGGCAACTGTATTTGAACTGCAGTTCAACCAGAGTTCATTCTGGAACACTCAGCATATGTCCATAACCCTTTGATGGGCTTCTCTGAATACAGAGAAGTCAATCAAATCCAGCAGCTCTAGCTGAGCCTTCATTGATCTTTACTAATGCTTGCCATATTTTAGAGATGCAGATATGTTGCACGTATGTGACAATATTAATGACAGTGAGTTTCTTAATAGAATATTTACAATAGAAAATTGAATGTAACATTTTCATAATTCTTAGCAAGAAGCTAACTGACATCTGAACCCATCATTGTAGAGTTGTGTAGAGCATTTTTATTATAAATACTTCATAACTGACTTTAAGATAGCCGAGAATGCTATATAAGCCAAAAATGGGATGTAAAAAATGGCAATGTAGATAGTCATGAATGAATAGTGAAAGTATCTGTATTTCATAGCCATATTGTCGCAGCTCTGTAGTATTGTAGACAAGCACAGAACACCTTTCTCTGTCGAATTTTCTATTGAGAGCTGAATATAGTACATTTGAATGTTATTGGGATGCATGTGTAGGCTACAAAATTATTTGATTTCATTCAGTTCATGATATAATTTACTTTGATCCATTTCACAGTATATACAAGTTTGGCACTTGATTATAACTGAATAATTTAGTATGTGCTTTGACACATCATTAATGAGAAGTAAGAAAAAACTCTAAAACCCTGTCTAATAATCTACACTGTGTGCCTCTTTTGATCTGGAATCCTTTGTATCTCCGCTCTTTGCTACAACAGCAATAGTAGATATATATTTTCTTAATTTATTCCATTTAACCACTTAAGTCAGTATTTTGCATGCACTCACCTCTGCCTCAATGGATAATTTGCCCTCGTGGAGGCTGATGCAGTCTCAACACAGGCCTTGCTCATTATTGAAAACATATCTTTGTGAATTATAATTTATGAACAGAAATTAAAATGGATTGTGATAAAATAGAATGTATGTTTAAAATGATTGCAGGTTAGATGGACAATAAAATATATTGTACTAAAAGTGATTGCAAATTTTCCCCAAAGACAAAATGTCAATTTGTGAAAAGTTTATGTCATGTAATGCATTGGTAGTAGTTAGGAAATTCTTACATGTTAGACCAAAAATAACGAAAGAAAACATGTAAATAAAATTTAATGAAAAGTTTAAAAATGAATGGAAACTTGGCATATGAAGAAATGTGTTGTGCAGCATGTGATTGCAAATTTTCTCTGAAGACTATATGTCAGTTTTTGCAAATTAAAGTTCATCTTGCATGTGAAATATTTTAAAATATAGTGATACATGCAAGAGAATTTCGCATTCTGCACACCAGAGAGAGGTCTCTTTTTGAAAGCCTCTCCTCATGAATGTTTGGAGAGACAACAAACCTCACATTGTTCTGCAACATGTACATACACATACAACATGTACACACCCTACATATACATAACATGTTGGTTGGACATACAACACACCTCACACTGTTCAGTAACACATGTGCACAAATACTACATTTAAAAACCTTACATATACATAACATTTTCATTTTTGGCTTGGACATCATCCTCCGTGATAAATTAAAATGATTCCAATCCCCCGGTTCTGACCAAGGTTTTCAAAAGGTTTCCCTTGATTGTAAGGCATATGCTGGAACTGGTAAGCTGTGCTTGCATTTGTTCCCAATTGGGATCGCCTATTTGCCCCACTATCAGCTTGTTTGATAACTGGCTGAATAGAACCGTGACCCTTAATGGGCTGGATCTTGAACAGCCCCCTCCTCTCCTACGAGTGAAGAATGAAAGTAGGAAAAAAATGCATATTCCACACCTCCTTGTTGTGCTTGGTAAAAAGGCCAGAAAATAACTGTCCGTAAGACAAGTCACTTTTGGCATTTTAAGTGGGCGTCCAGCTGGTCCTTTTAGTGGAGAGGATACAACCAACTATTCACCGAAAATAATCATGAACTAAAATTTGATTTTTTGCCACCATATTTTTTTTAAATACAGGGTGTATACATTGAAGCTTGTAGTGTCCTATAAATAGTGAAAAAGCTTAGCTTTGTAACTTGCAACCATCTACCATTTTCTTGTTGTAATCCATGACAACAGGTGGATTTTGCATGTCATCATTGTTTGGATTTACTTAACAAATGTGATGTCATGGAACATAGTGGCCATTACTACATCTCTCTTGTCCATCCATTTGAACATCTGCTTGTTTCTGTATTCATCTGTGTTTTCTTCCTTCTTCAGTTGTTCATTTTCCAAGAATTTTGGGAACTCCTTCCCATAAAGGAGAGGAGCGCGGAAAGATGGGCAGGTGCATTGACAGAGGGCAGCAAACAAAGAGAGTGGGAGACAAGAATGGTGAGAAGATGATAGGACAGGAGGGGTGGAAACTGTTTGGTGTAGGGTATGGGGACAGTAGGTTACCGTAGGTTGAGGCTGGGATAATTACGGGAGCGGAGAATGTGCTGTAAGGATAACTTCCATCTTTGCAGTTCAGAAAAGCTGGTGGTGGATGGGAGGATCCAGGTGGCTTGAGTAGTGAAGCAACCACTGAAATACAGCATCTGCATGTTGTGCCACAGGGTGGTCAATTTTCCTCGTGGCCACAGTGTGGCAGTGGTCATTCATCCTGGTGGACATCTGGTTGGTAGTTATACCAATATAAAAAGCTGTGCAATGACTGCAGCAGAGCTGGTAAATGACATGTTTGATTTCAAAGGTGGTCCATCCCCTGATGGGGTAGGATAAACCTGTGATAAGATTGAAATAAGAAGTGCTGAGTGGGTGGGTTGGGCAGGTCTTGCACCTGGGTCTTCCACAGAGATATGATCCTTGTGGTGGGGGTTGTGATTGGGAGTAGTGTAGGGATGGACTAGGATGTTGTGAAGATTGGGTGGGCAACAGAATACCACTGTTGGAGGGGTGGGGGGATTTTGGGTAGCATGACCCTCATTTCAGGGCATGATGATAGGTAAAGGATGCGATTCAGGCGTTCCGTCTGGGGTGATACCGTGGGATGAAAGGAGTACTCCTTTCTGTCTGGTTCTAGTTACTGCAAATACACTGTCGCTGGGTGTATGAGGAATGAGTGGTGGGTTTGGAGTGTCAAAGACATTGGGAAAGTAGTGTTCAATTGTGTTAAGACCACAGGCATGAGGAATGTTGGTATATAGGGAGGTGGCATCTACAGTGATGAGTAGGGAACCAGGAGGTAAAGGGGTGGGGATGGTGGAGAACCACTGAAGGAAATGGTTGGTATATTTGACAAGAGAGGCTAGATTATTAACAGTTGATTGTAGGGTGTTGGTCAATGACAGCTGAAATTCTTTCAATGGTGGCACAATAACCAGCCATAATGGGGCATCTGGGGTTGTTTGTTGAATTTTGGGAGCATGTAGAAGGTGGTTGTGTTGGGGTATCATAGGGGTGAGGAGGGAAATGGATTCAGGGGAAATTTTCTGGGAAGAGCCTAATGTTTTAAGCAGGCATTTGAGGTAGTATTGGACTTCTGGGATGGGATCACTCTGGCAGAGTTTATAGGTGGAGAAGTCAGGTAATTGGTGGAGACATTCTCCAGGTAGTCACTGTGATTCATAACAACAGTGGTGGAACCTTTGTCTGCAGACAGGATTTGTTTGAAGTTGTGTATAGGTACTATTTCTTCTGCTGAAAGGTTTGTGTTCTGAGGAAGGGACCTGCAGAAGATCGTGAGCCTAAATTGGAGGTAAGGAGTCTCTGGAAGGCGACCAGCAGGTGGTTTGCTGTGGGAGGTGGGAGGGGGGTGGGGGTGGGGGAGGAGGATCATGGTTGGATGGTGGCAAGTACAATGTGAGGCAGGATTCAATGTTGGAATTACACTGATTTTGGTTAGAGGGACTGAGGGCCAAGACATCCTATCTTCATTCCTTCACAACCTCAACACCTTCTCTCCCGTCTGCTTCATCTGGTCCTCCTCAACCCAGCGTGCCACCTTCCTAGATGTTGACCTCCTCCTCTCTGACTGCTCCACTTGCACATCTGCTCACATTAAACCCACCAACCACCAACAGCACCTCCACTTCAACAGATATCATCCCTTCCACACAAAAAAAATGTCTCCCACACAGCCTGGATACCCAGAGGATGTGTATTTGCAGGACAAGAACTCCCTTGCCCAGTATGCTGAGGGTTTCATGAAGGCCTTCACAAATAAGTCTGCAAACAGATCTGTGCCTTTTCACCTCACAGCTCCAATTTCCCACTACCCCCAAGAACCAGCCACAAAGGAGTGTCCTCTTTGTCACCCAGTACCACCCTGGACTGTAACAACTGAACCACAGACTTTGCCAGAGCTTTTGTTACCTATCATCATGCCCTGAAATGAGGGATATGCTACATGAGAACTTCCCTTCCCTCCTAAAGTGGTGTTCTGTCACCAATCCAACCTCCACAACAGTTTAGTCTGTCCCTATGCCACTCCCAATCCCAACCCCTTGCCACAAGAATTGTATCCCTGTGTAAAAGCCAGGTGCAAGACCTGCCCAATCCACCCACCCAGCACTCCCTATTCCAGTCCTGTCACAGGTTTATCCTATCCCATCAGGGGCCAGGGCCACCTTTGAAAGCAGCCATGCCATTTACCAGCTCTGCTTCAATCATTGCACAGCTTTTTATATTGGTATGACTACCAACCAGGATGAATGGCCACTACCAAGCAGTAGCCAAGAACAAAGTAGACCACCTTGTGACACAACATGAAGCTTAACATAACTTGCTTCAGTTCAATGGCTGCTTCACTAGCTGAGCCATCTGAATGCTCCCCTCCACCACCAACTTTTCTGAACTGTGCAGTTGGGAGCTATCCTTACAACACATTCTCTGCTCCATTAATTATCCCAGCCTCAAACTGCAGTAACGTACTGTCCCCAAATGCTCCACCCAACAGTTTCCACCCCCTCTGTCCTATCATCTCCTCCCAATTCTAGTCTCCCACTCTCTTCATTTTTCACCCTCTGCCAATGCACCCACACATCTTTCCCTGATGCTGTCCTCTTTCGCTCCTTTTTTTGCCCACCTCCCGCCCCACAACCTCCTGACACTGTGCCTGTTGTCGTGCTAGTCCCTGTACACATCGCCAGACAATTTTCCTCTCTCCCTCCACCCGTAGACAACTATCCCCCCCCCCTCCCCCCAGATTGCTGCTTCCATCCCACATAACAGTTACATTCTGCCTCAAGCTGCCTGAGTTGGCAGTCATGTGTGAATGAGATGTGTTTGCTTGTGTGTATGAGTGGTGTGTGTTTCTCTGTTTCTGATGAAGGCTGTGGCCGAAAGCTTTGTGTAAGTGTCTTTTATTTATACATGTCTGCAACTTAACATGTCATCTCGATGGTAAATAGCAAACTATCTTTTTCTACACTGTTGATATTCCTACCTGGCTTTCCTTCCATCCTACAACCCTGTGATGTTTTCCTATGTTATTCTTCTCTATAGCATTGCTCTTCTCAGTATCCTTTGTGTCTCTTCTTTCCTGTGTTTATTCGATACCTTCAAAATCACGTCTACTTCCAAGCCCCACAGTATCAACAACTGTCCACACACAACGCAGACTTCATGACCATGTGGATTGATGTTGCAGAATCTGATGACCCAGTTTCTTTCCTCTCATAGTTTTAATTATATCTATTCCTATTGATCCCACCTTATTCCTTATCCTTTTTTTCAGAATGGTTGAAAACTATGAAGTAATTAATTAGGGTTTTCAAGATTTTGTGTAATGTCCATCTTAACCTTTGAGCGGGCATGCTGTTTCTCATCACACAAGCAGGCGTACTTGATACTCTCTATACATGTCAGGAGTAGCTGTCTCTATGTTACCAAGGTAATCATGTACGAGAAAACTCACAGTTTAGTCTCAGTTTAATTAAACACTAGTAAAATAAACTTACATTATATGAACTAAAGCATTGTTTAATTAAATAATAATAAAATAATCTTTAATTATATCAATATGTTGCCACATACAAGTGTTACCCCACAGTAGTGACCCACTCAAAGCATTGATAAGTCCCAGTGTGCTACAGCCCATGATCTAGATCATTTTCTTGCATGGATCATAAATTTTTTTCTCACATAGCTATCTGTTTATTTTATATTACTGACTCTCACATGGACGTATGACAACAGAACATATCACTGTGTTAGCTGAAGCAATGTTGAAGGAATAGGTGTGGACTTGAAATTGTAAAACAACAGTGGTGTGGTAAAAGACAATGTTATTTGTGGTTGATGCACTTTACACACAGGTGCACCCACTCAAGGGTTTATAAATGTATTGTAAATTAATTCAATATGAAGTTTAGTGCAAATTTTGATGAATCTTCTATGCATTAAATCAATGAATTAAAGTTGAAACTAATAATAAATTAAGATTCTGCTTCAGATTCTTATATTTATAGAAGTTCCTTTCATAGCAGGTGGTTTTTCATGCACCAAATACCTGAACAAAGGTTCTGAAAAAACTGCTACTGGTAACCAGGCACCACCGCAGCCCAAACCATTACAATGCCCAATTTGCCGCCGTGAATTTCGATACCGTAACTTGTGCAGACACTTACAACAACACAGAAAATTGCGACCATGTAGATGCTGTGGCCGCAGTCTTCCTGGCAATATAGCTCTTCATGAAGCCTATTGCTCTCAGGTATGTGAAAAATGACATATTTTATTATAACACTGAAAATAATCAGTGTTTGAAAATATAATATTGGTGAATAAAAAATATACTCACCAAGCAGCAGCAGAAAAAAAGACACACATAAGGATAAAGAAGTCCACAACCTTTCAGAGCCAATGGCTCTTTCTTCTGACAGAAGTTCTGGAGGGAAAGGAAGGGAGAGGAAGAAAGAAGACCGGCAAGGTTTCGGAAGTAAGGAGAGTTACAGAATCCTGGGTCTGGGGACAGATGGGACACGAAGGATAGATTGATTGTTCGTGTCTGCACTGGATGAGAAACCCTGGTGTTCTGGGCAGTTTCTCTGTGGCTCTCCCCATTTCCTAAACCTGGACAGTCCTTTCCCTTCATCCCATTCGCTTTCTTGTCAATCCATCTGCCAGAAGAAGGAGCCACAGGCTCCAAAATCTTGCGCATATCCATGTCTTTTATATGTTTTTCTCCTGCTGCCATATTTTATTATAAATATGACAAGTAACAGGCTGCATAAGTTGAATCACATTGTACTGTTTGTTCGTTATGTGTTCCATTGATCAGTCTCATGGTAACCATTGTAATGTGGAACACCTCAAGTGCATAAGAAATACACACGAGTAAGTTTTTTATTTTATTTTTATTTTTTCTTGAAGCTTAAAATTTTTATTATCTACTCCATTCCCTTAAATGACACAAAATGCCTATATTATACCTACAGGTTTGTTTATTCCTATACAAGAATTAATCTAAGGTAATGAAGGAATTGTCAGGGAGACATGATTTCAATTTATTTTTAAAACTGTTACTGCTGTCTGTCAGACATTTTATTTCATCTGGTAAATTAGCGAGAAGTTTTACAGCAGCATATTTTACCCTTTTTTGTGCCAAAGAGAGGTTAAGTAGAGGATAGTGTAAGTCTTTCTTTCTTGTGGTATTGTAATCATGAATGCACTGTTGTTTTTAAACTGGTCCATGTTGTTAAGAGTACTGTGAGGCTGCTGTAAGAATTCCTAATCTTTTAAGGAGATACCTACAAAATGTGCGACTATGAGCCCCACACATTATTCTAACCACTTTCTTTTGAGCAGTGAATAATTTTTGCCTAAGTGTTGAGTTACCCCAAAATATTATTCCATATGACATCAGAGAGTGAAAGTATACAAAGTATGTTAGCTTGCTAATTACTATAACCTCAAAATTGGAAATTATTCTTATTGAAAAATTTGCTGAACCTAGTTGCTTTAGGAGATCCAAAATATGAATTTTCCACTTAAGATTCTCATCTATATGTACATCAAAAAACTTAGTATGCTCTACCCTGGCTACTGACTTCTGTTGATGTGTTATATTTACTGAAGGAACTGTACTCTTGCACTAGAAAATTGGATGTACTGTGTTTTTTCAAAGTTCAGAGCAAGCCCATTCACAGAAAACCAATTAGTAACTTTTCCAAAGACATTCTTTGTATAATTTTCTATTGGAGTTTCTTTAATGGATTAACAATTATGCTTGTATCATCAGCAAACAGTGTCAGTTTAGCTTCTTGTTTCAGATAAGAAGCGAGGTCATTCACATATATTAAGAACAGAAGGGGACCCATGATCGAACCCTAAGGAACACCTAATGTAATTTCACCCCAGTTAGATGAAGTGGGAAACTTCCTTAAATTACTTAAACCATATAAAGAAACTTACGATATGGCTTAAACCACTTACATGCTGTTCCATTTATACCATAGAATTGTAATTTCTGTAACAAAATGTCAAGGCTTTGGATAAGTCACAGAAAATTCCTATTGGTGACATTTTACTATTTAAAAACTCTATTATGTTGGCAGTGAAATTATGTATTGTTGCCTCAGTGGAATACCATTCTTGAAATTCAAACTGTAATTTACTAAATATCCCATTACTGTTGAGATGGCTAACACTCTTGAGTACATTACTTTCTTGATGATTTTTGAAAATGCTTTAAGCAAGAATACTGGCTGGTAATATTGACATCTGTGGTATCCCCTTTTTTGTAGAGAGGCTTGATAATGGCATATTTTAACCTGTCTGGGAAAATATCTTGAGTTAGTGATGCATCACAGATATGACTCAGAACATTAGCTGTGACAGCTTCACATTGTTTTAATATGTTGTTAGAGATGTCATGTACCACAACGGAACATTTATTTTTCAAAGATTTAATGATTTTCCTTATTTTACAAGAGGTTGTTAGATGAATATTAATCTGACTAGGATTTCTCAAAATTGACTCTTCAATATACTGCTTGGCTTTTTCACCAATTGTTTCACCTACACTTAAGAAATGGTTGTTAAGTACTGTTGGTTAAGATGATCTCATTCTCTTTAATAGTAATGCTACCTACCCCGGTGGTTACATTTCCTCTCTCTCCTCTAACAATATTCCATACTCATTTGATTTTATTGCCGAGTTGTTAATTTCATCTTTAATATACATTTTTTTTGATTTTCTGACAACTTTTCTCAGTATGTTCCAATAATTTTTATGGTGTGCAATTGCTTCTGGGTCTTTACTAATTCTTGCTGCGTCATAAAATTTTCTTTTTCTTTCTGAAGACACTTTAATACCTGCAGTGATTCAAGGTTTCTTTGAAAACTGTTTGGTGTTACATTTAGTAATTTTTTTTGGGGCAACAGTGTTTAAAAGTGGGTATAAATTTACCAAGAAATATGTTGCATTTATCATTGGCATTTGGCTTGTTATACACATCTCTACAGTTAACATTTCTTAAACTTTCTCTGCAGTATTCTATAGATATTGGGGTGACCAGCCTTAGACTTTTACTTAATGGTTTCAGAGCTGTACACCACGCTAATTTTTGTAAGTTAATCAGTTGTGCATCTTGGTCTGATAATCCATTTATCACAGGGAAAGCATGTGTTAGTCTTACATCCTCTTGCTGTACAAATGTGTTATCTATTAGCGTGCTACTGTCTTGAGTTATATGTGTAGGGAAATTGATCACTGATTCTAAGTTTTATGTCACTAATAACATTGCTAGTTCACTTTTTCTATTAGAATTGCTTAGAAAGTTTTCATTGAAATCGTCACAGATTAATAACTTCTTTTTGTCTGACAGATAGGATAATAGGAATTCAAACTTTTTTATGAACACTTTCAATCTTCTAATGGGAACCTGTACACTGTTGCTACATAGCTAGCTGTAGTTCACATGCACAAACTTCAAAGTGCTGATTGACACAAAATTTGCTTAATTCTATCGTTTTGTACTTGTGCCCTTGTTTTGTGTAAATGGCAACTTCTCCTTTATCTGTTCTAGATCTGCAAGTGTAAGATGCAAAATTATACCCATTTATACTGACGCTTTCCATCCCCACAGTTACATGGTGTTCAGACAAAATATATCAATCTCATTCTTGTGTTTGAGATCATCTAAACACACTGACAGCTCATCTACTTTATTTTTTATTCCCCTGGTATTTTGATGAAGGAAATTGATACTACCCTTTGCTTTATCTCTCTTTACTGTACATGAAGCTTCTTTTTTTTCTATTTTTCTTGATTATTGTCTGTCTGGACTTTGGCTTTAACCCAAAATACCTATCTGGCTGGTACCATTAACCACAAGGATCATCCCTTGTGTGACCAAGGCCCTCCTTTACAGTATGTGCTAATAGAGAAGCTGGTTTAATTGAACTAACCAGGATATGTCCAAGTGCCCAATACAGACATTCACACTGTGAAACTATTAGGAAGAATAAAGATAACAATATTTATGATTCACTTTATGTGGGGAACAAATGTGGATGGGCTGGTCACCAACTTACACAGCAGAACAGAACTGTGAATCGAAACTACCTTGCTCTGGACTACTTGTATGAAGTGTGACCCAAAAACTGACTGGTTGCATGTCTTGCCAATATCTGTGGACACTGAGAAGCTAGTGTAAAAGGGGTATAGTTCTTAATAGCCCAGATGACACATTCAAGCTCACATGCAAATTCTGATCTAGGTAACAGTATACTGGGAACAGTGGATTGAGAAAACTTGGAAAATGGCTTTAGCCAACAGATCGTGGCCAGCTTCTGCACCCACATTTCACTACATTAAATATAACTGAATATGTAATGACATGGGCTATAGAAAAGCAATTTATTTGGGAACAATAAACTGAAGAAGCCTAAGATCCAAATGCAGTGTAAGGTATTTGGAAGAGAATTTTAGTAAAGCCAAATAAGACAGAGGAGGCTTGTAACAGCTGGAGAAAAATAAAATAAAAATCAAGACCAAATATAATGAAAATCAAAACATATCTTTAAATACAGAGAAACATAGGAGGAGTGGAATTCAGGTGTAGGCTTTGTTTTAAACAAGAAAATCAGAAGCACAGTTACATATATTGAAAGGAACTCTGATATAATCACTAGACTTGTTAAAGAAGAAGAAGATATTCCACTATATATTGTGCAGTTCTCTGCACCAGTCTGCGCATACTTCTATGAAGAGTTACAGTAACTGATAAATAACAGAAAATCTCACTACAAGATGATGGGGATTCTAATACAGAAGTAGGATAAATGATTTGTTGTTAGAAAACTTTGAGTATTACTCCAGAAATGAGTGATCTACATTAGTAAAATTTGTTGAGATGCATGTGTTTGTCATTAATACATTCTTTGAGAAGAAAGCAAATTTAAAATAAACATTACAAGGACCAAATTGAACTAACATTGAAATTTACTAAATTTCATCAAACATTAAGATATTGTCATGGATGTCACTATTGTGCACCTCTTTAGAATTTTAAGTTATCATAGAATAGTAAAGTATGGAGTAAAAGGAGACATGACATAGAAAGAAAAGTACTCATCAGGCAAGTAATCAGAATAGTAGCTTATGAGGATTTATTCAAGAATAAGAAGGCATAACAGGTTAAATAAGACAAATAGTTCAGCATCTTAGAAAATGAAAACATCAAAAAACAGGCAGTTATGATGTGTTATCCAAAATATATAATTAATTAAAATTGCTTTGCATTACCTAGATCTTATTTTTCACATCACCTTCAAAGTAGTCCCTCTGGGAGTGAAAACACCAATTGTAAAGTTTCTGTTCCCTTGGTAGTCTATCCTGTGGAAATCTTTCTTTTATAGTGTGTGTGATTCATTTCCCTCAGTTTATCAGGCCTTCACCCCTTCAACTTGTTTTGGATGTGGATGAGGGAACAACTGTACATATAGTATTTTTGGCCTAGGGGATTTCTATTGTGGTAATTTTTGCTTGGTTTCAAGATCACAGCTTTACAGTCAACTTTCGTAATCAAAGACTGTCCTTGAAGCAGTTGTTAAGTACCTTGCAGACTTACCATCTTGTAAGAGTTATGGTCAAACTTCTCCACAATCCTTCTAATTTTCAATTCTTCTGGTGGAGTACATTCACATTTACCATAACTTACTCTCAAGATGTTGCAGTAGTCATGTATGGTCTATCTACAATGTAGCAGAATGAAATCCCTGACTTCCCATCCACTTTCTGGTGTGATGCCGGTTAATAGCTGACCACATTGATGCGAATTTAAACTGGAACGGGAGGTGGGGGTTGGGGGGGGTGTGGGGGGGGGGGGGAATTGGAACTCCTAAAATAACTTAGTTCAATGACGTTTGCACTTAGAATCATTGCAAATCTTGAGGAGAGGCAAATTTCTTAAGTTCAATATTGTGCATATTTTCATTCAATAATGTCATATGGAATAATGTTCTGGGGTAACTCAACTTTAAGTAAGAGCGGAAGCGCTCCTTGCACAAACACATGCTGTAAGAATAATATGTAGTGCTCACCCCTGACCAACTTCTAGATATCTGTTTAAGGAGTTAGGCATTTTGAATACTGCCTCACAGTATATTTATTTCCTCATGAAGTCTATTGTAAATAATTCACTGCAGTTCAAACGAAGCAGTGATGTACATAATTATAATACTAGAGGAGAAAATGAGATTACGCTACATAAGATTGTCTTTAGCACAAAAAGGGATGCACATTCCTGCCACCACAATTTTTGATTACCTGTCCAAGACACTTCATTACAATTAATTTTACAAATATTCCACAAACATGAAACTAAGTAATTAACTAACCTGGGACAGTCATCATTATCTGTTGACCTTTGCCTATATATGAAATGCTTATGCCAGTGATGTTCTTATGTCTGACCTGTCTCCTAAAACTTGTTGCAGATTTGTGTATTTCTGCAGTGGTTTTCCCAAGCTTAAAACAAAACTTAATGCAGACAAACTGCTCTTTGAAGTTGCCATCGTAAAACCACAAACTCACAGAAACATGACAATGGAAATAACCTCACCAACAACTAACCAAATCACTCAGTTCTCAGCCACTTGCTACACTGATTCAGGAAGGGTGTATGGGCAGATGCCTAACAGTGTTTCAGTGTACTCATAGCCATTTGCATGAAAAATTAAAATTTTGTGAACTTTTGAATACCACCTTGTATTTAATGAAGAAACTTAATGAACAACAAAAGATGTTAGAAGTAAGAAGAAGGCAAAATCTGAAATTAAACTGTAGATAACTATGGGAACATTACTGAATATGCCATATTAAATGAATTATGTGGAAATGTATTTGAAAAGATGAGAGAGTAAAAGATGCAAAACTGACGAGAAAAACTATTGAGAACACTAAGAGGGTGAAGAAAGCCAAATCATAACTTATATTTGGTAGATACCACATTTATGGCAGATGGAGCAGTAAATAACAAGAGAGAGAAAATCCTGGGATAAATCTTCTATTCTGCAGCAGTGTGAATGCTGTTTTGAAACTTCCTGTCAGATGTAAATTGTGTGAAGTATCAGAACTTGACTCCTTTGCCCTGCCTTTCACAAGCAGTGCTCTTAGACTGAGCTATTGAGGCATGACCTGCGAGTTGCTTCAGTTCTGCGAACACCCCCTGCTGCTTTCCAAATGGCACATTCATTCAGTTAGTCAAATAATGGAAAATCCAGGAAGGAATGTAACAGTATTATGAAAAGGAAAGTTTCTACTCACCATATAGCGAAGATGCCGAGTTGCATATAGGCACAACAAAAAGATTGTCAGAAATAAGCTTTTGGCCAGCAAAGCCTTTGTCAATAACAGATGACACACACACACACACACACACACACACACACACACACACACACACACACACACACACACACACAAGCACAAACACAACTCACACACACATGACTGCAGTCTCTGGCAACTGAAGCCACACTTCAGTTGGCAGAGACTGCAGTCGTGTGTGTGTGTGTGTGTTTTGTCTATTTTTGACAAAGGCCGTGCTGGTCAAAAGCTTATTTGTGACAATCTTTTTGTTGTCCTATCTGTGACTCAGCATTTCCGCTGTACATCCAGGTAGTCAGTCACACACCCGTTTCATAAAACCCATCATGAAGCAGAACCTTCAGGGAAGTAGAATGAGTACATTAATTGGCAGAAGCAGTCACTACAGGCTACTCAGCTGAAGTGTACTAATAACTGATAAAGTGCTATGTACTCAAATGATAAGTATGCGAGTTACTAAATTCTGAGTCAGAATTGCTGGCTGTCTCTTATCTTCAGTAAGGGAAGTGCTTAGTACTGTCACATCATACTTATAAAAGTGAAAGTGACAAAACTGTTCAAGGTTTTGGAACTATTAGTTCCTTCCACAGGAAGGAGAGGGGGACAGGTTGGGGAAGGTGAGAAAGAAAGGGCTGGTCACTCAGACCCAAGGATGAGAGAGACCCACATGTTGTGAGGATGAGTATTGACATTGAGGAAGAGTGAGATGTTATAGAGTGTGGGAGGTCAGAGATGGTACATTGGTGAGCATATGCCAGCTTCAGTCCAGAGATGATAAGGGCAGAATGAGAAGTGAAGATACATTAGTGGGAACAGTTAAGATCTAAGATAGCAGAAAATAACAGAAATAGGGAAGTGAGAAGAACAAAAATATAAAAATAAAAGCAATACAAAATAAAAGATACGTAACGAATAAAAAGCTATAATGAAAATTGTAGAACTTTCAGCAATTAAATACAAGGTAGGGGAAAATCAAAAGGGTTCCAAGTTTCTTGGTGGGATTGAGTACCCAACAGGGCTAGGAAAGGAACAACACAGAGTTTGGTTATGAAAACTCAAGAGACTGTTTGGGAGAATGCATGACATGTTCAGCAGGAAGTGCACATACAAAGATTAGACATTACAGCATGGTGATAAAATGTGTAGTTCTGTACTCAAGCAAAAACTTAATTCTGAACAGAAAAGGCAATCTGGAAAACATCTAGAAGGAAGAACGAAGGATTATGAGGAAAAATTCGTGGTCCAGAAAAAACAGAGCACAGACACACACTGAAGCAACAGAAATATAATCCCCAGCAGCAGACATGATTAGGAAATGAAGACTATAATTTTAGACATGTTCAGAGACTCCCAAGAATGAGGCTCACACAAAATTATGGCATATATGGGAAAATTAAAGAATATACCATCTAACAAGTTAAAAAGGACCTTGAGGAAGCCCAAGTAGAAGCAGTGGAAATATTAGACAGAATCTGTTCAGTCAAAAGGTGAAGTGTTGGTGGTACACCCAGAGAATGAGGGAAAAAAAGTAGACAGAAGAAAGAAATTTAGTCCACAGGGAAAGAAGGTTAGCCATATGGGAAAATGAATCTAAAATAAAACGTCCAATATTGAGGGTACGTACATTAGAAAGCAAGGCACCACTGTTATGTCAATACTGTACTGGCTTTCTTCCTTCTTGGTGTAGTTCAACAAGTGTGATGAGTCTGAGAGTGGTGTTGCTGCAGTTGCTTCCCTGACTTGTTTATTCTGACTAAAGCATGCAGGAATGTAAAGCTGTAACATAGCACAGAAATTGAGTGCACAATCTTGCTGTCACAGTGTAGCATTGACAGGATGAAAATGACTGACTCTCGGGATCAGATGGTCTCTTTAGCAACCTGGGTGTGAATTGGGCCGCTATGGTGCAGAGGGGATGGAGTGGCAGGTTATGGAGACAGAAGTGCTGGTTTCGGGTGGCTAGGAAATCTCCGCTACAAGATAAACATATTTTATTCATTTTGGATTACAATGTCACAGTGCTGTGGTGCCCCTGGATATGCTCTCTGGAGGCACGTAGTCCACGGGCAGTGCTGATTATGTGAGGAAGTTGGGGTGGTGTGACAGCCAATTGATGACCATGTCCCATTTTGCTGACACTGTATACCTCACTCTGCAGTGTGTGATGGCTACTGGGTTAGAAGTTTGCACTGGTGTGGAGAGATGATGGCAGTACCATTCTGGCTGCAAACTGATGCTCTCCAATGCAGAAGGTCAGTGCTGCTCTGGCCCATGAGGTATGACTCCCTGTTACTGCCTAAGTCTGCAGCGGTGGACTTAGAATTGTGAGCTGGGTGATACTTGTTACATGAGGCCATTGGAGGGGATGGAGCTTTTAGTATTTTTGGAAGTGGGAAATTACTGAATTAGTCAGAGGGTGAGTGGAGAATGCTGTCTGAAACATTTGTTAGCCAGTAAGATCTGTAGGATACTTACAAAGTAGGGAGCTTGGGAAAGGTTGTAGGTGTATGTGTTGAGTGATTTGATTCAGTGGTGGAGCACACACACTTTGCCACAGATGCCTAGGCTGTAGGCAAGGAATTGTTTCATGTGGAAGGAGTGGCAGCAGTCAAAGTGTTGGTATTGTTGCTCATTGGTTTGTTTTGTAAGGACTGATGTTTGGATATAGGCTTGTGGAGGTTTCAAGAGTTTTGGCAATTTCTGTGTTATAAATAAACTATCATCTGCTCTGTAGTAGTTGTCGAACTCTCAACTGGATGAAATCTTCTTAATCTTGAATTCAGTGCCAATGTCTACTAAAGCAGTGTTCTGACAACTTGGAGTTACAATTAGAATTTATTATACATTGACTATGCATCAGACAAAAGATTAGTTATTAGGATGCATCTTTTTGTGAGGCTGACATTCTGTTCAGTCTTCGACATTCAACCAACTAAACGAAGCACTATTTCAGAAAGATCCAATATATATTGACATTATTGCCATGTATTATGTTGGTGGCACTGATATTCCTTGGAGTTGCATACTGTGCGGAAGTCTCTTTGTTGTACTTACTATGATGGCAAGCACAGTATTACAGCTTTTGTCATTGCATGGAGCACATAAGGAATAACTTGGACAAGTAAACTGAATAGCCACAACAGGATGTGCTCCGTAATAAATCTTCATACATAATAAACATAGTTCTAACCCTCTAAATGACCTTTCTATTCAACTTTACCTAAATGAACAACTATATACACTTTTAATTTATATGCAAGCTGATATGGGATTTTCCTATTAATCAAATGCTTTTTTTCTGAAATTGTTACCAATAAAATAGCATAAAATTTTGTATCCTTTCAAGGTCAGTATTAAGGAAGGTGGTTTTGGATTTGGAAATGGACCTGGTAACTTGTGCTAGGAAGAGGAGTTAAGTTGTTGCAAGAAGTGAAAGATATCTTCTTCACCAAGAGCCCAGACACAGAGAAGTCTTCGACAACCTTTACCAAACCGGGGTGCCCAACTTCTGGGCTCTGAGAAATTTAAAACAAATTTTGACTTATTGAATATATGTTGAATTAAATTGGGGTGTTTTATTTGACCCTATATGACTGCATAGAATACAGCAAAGAGACATGCATGCAGGACACATTGAAAACAAAAAATATTCTTTATCATGTACTTCCTAACCATTTTTCTTACATTCTAACGTTATTGATTATAAATAACAATATATACAAATTTAATGTAGCAAAAACTCTTCACCTGTCTTTATGGCCGAGGTCACTAATGCATTCTTGTGTGGTTGTCCTCTACACGGGGCTAAGCTGGTTTAAATCCTGCTGGTGGTAAAAATTTTTGATGCCGGTATTTGGCTGGCGATGAGAGGAGCAGTAGTGGTGTAAAGTTTCAAATCACCAGACTGTGTGCCAATGTCCTGGTGTAAATAGCTAACACTATTGATGGTGAACCATCTTTCAGATGAGGCATTAAGACTGCGGCCCCCTTCGTGCTATTCGGGAGAAGTAGGCTATGTGCTGGCAGCAAGTTTCACTCTCTGCAATCTTTCATCATCATCATCATCATCATCATCATCATACAACACAAATACTACATTATGCTCCACACACACACACACACACACACACACACACACACACATATGCAGTACATACATGTAGTATTACAAGTATTGTAATGGAGCATTTTGCAAGTAAATAAACAAAATAAAAAAGTTCTCTTCAACACTGAAATTCCTCTCCCATCAGATGGTTCTTGAGTATCTTTGGAAAGTTACTGTGATGCACACTATATGTAGGTTTTTAGGCAGGCTTCCTAGTAATTTCATACCTGAGTACTGAGGCCCTTTTTCAAGAATTGTCTGTAGCTGGGGAATGCTTCGTACATCATTCTTCCTCCATGTGTTGTGGGTGTGTACACAAGTGTTTGGAATGACGACAATGAAAATTTGTGCCAAACTAGGATTCAAACTTGGATTTCATGCTTTATATGGAGGGCCACTTCAACTACTTTGGCTACCTGTGGACAACTCATGGCCTGATACAAATTTCTCTATGTCATCTCTCCTGCATCACAGCCTGTACTCGGACACACGTTATGCAATTTCCAAATGAGAGAGGACATTTTAATTGAAAGTGACTGCCTGGTATTGGCGGATGAATACGACACTGCAGTGCCTGTGTTGTTAAGAAGAACAATGCAATGTTCCTTCAGAACATGCAGTCCGAAGTAACATTGCATCAGTCTTCTTAATGGCATAGACACTACAATATTTTAGTTTCAGAAGTCTTTCTTCTTCAAATGATCCTGATTGCCTTTTTTCCCATTTGCACAGCCTTCTCTTTGTTTCTGAAAACTGTATATATAGTTTATTTTTTTTTGTAACTAGTCCCTGTGAGCTATTGAGCTGTGACATTTGCAGAAATGAATGCTCTTCTCTTGAGCTGTTCCAACATTTTGGTCACTGTTCAGTATTGTCATGTCACCTGCATACAATCTTTTCTTTTCTTTCTCTTCGAGACCTATATCATTAATGAAGAAGTTGTTGCGGTTCTGCCTACTTTGTTTATTTCCTTTGGTGTCCTTGGTGTCAACGTACTGCGTTGCTACACTGGCTGAAAAATGGGTTGTGGTTTCCAACACTGACTACTGTAAATAATGTAGTCGACAGGTGCACAGTTGCGTTTGACAGTACTTTAATTTCACTGTTCACAACCCCCTAATAATGCACAGTTATATGGCCACTGCATTGTTGTTTAATTTTCGATAAGCCTCATTAATAGTTTGCTGGCAAACCTCCACATACTGCTACAATAGTTCCCTGTTGAACATATACAAGCAGTAAAACCTAACCACAAAGTTCACAGTTCTTGAAGAGTAGAAAGGTATGTATGGAGCAGACACTGTCATTGTTTTTACACATGGCCTAATTGTTTAACACTTATTTGACAGTTAATTTGAAGCATTGTTGTTGTTCTAACCAACACAGGTTTTTTGTCTGAAACTCGGCCGTGGACTGACTGTCTCGTGACCAAAAATGGGACCCTTATATATCCTCACAATAATAGATACTGAAGTTACACATTGTTCAAAGTTAAATTTACATAAATCTCAATTAAAACTCAACTCATCCGATTAAGCTGAGTACACTGAAAAATTGGTTCTTTTTGACAGTTTCCTCTACTGCAAGAGTTAGTCTGAATTATTTGTTTAAATTATGAAATTAACAAATATTGTTATGCAAACAATACTTTTGAGAAAACTGTTAATTACTTTGGACATATTTTTGAATGGAGCTAAATAAATATTTTAAGAATACTATTAGTTGTTCCTCCAAATGTTTATAACTAGTACAGAATTTATATTTGTTTATATGTCAACAACAGAATTTAAGTTATGAAACCATTACTGGTTTCACCCCCTATAACAAAAGTATTAACTAGGAATAGTCGAAATAAATTGGAAAATCAATTATGTACATAAAACTAAGCATAAAACTAAGCACAAAATTAGATCTGGTGTTATGTTCTTCAAAACTGAGGGCCAACCTTTCTGTTCTATGAAAATGCACATTATATTCACCTATTTTCATGGTACTTAATTCAAAATTGAAACAATGAATTTTAAGAAGGCTGATGACAAAACAAGAGGGGAAGTAAAAATATCCCATCTTTCTTCGTCGCAAGATGAAATAGCAGTTGGTTTCTGACTGATAGGTGTCCCATATCAATACATGCTGTTTCTCGTTTCATAAGTACGATTGTATCCAGTCCCCTCATGCCCTCCAATATTATAGGTTTCCAATCTCTGTATCAGTATTTCGTGGTCAGTAGTGTTTGAGTCCTTTGGAGAGACCCAGAAACAGTTGTAGATACAACTTTTTTTTCGTCTAAGCACTGTACAGTGTACCCTGTCGGACTGCCAATTGCTGATTCTGTAGATTTACTGTTTCTGGAATCACACTATGATGGTACAAAAATATTATGTTTCTCCAGATAATTGACGGATCTTGTATACATAAGCATTCCCAGGATTTTTGAAAAACGTGGTACACTGAAATTGGCCTGTAGTTGTTGGGGTCATCCTTGTCCCTGTTTTGTACACTGACACTACCCAGCATATCTTCCGTTTTTCTGGAAAAATTCCTTCTCTGAAAGAAGTTTTTGTTATGTGTAGGACCTGTGTGATTATTGGTTCACTTACTACCTGTATTATGTGATTTGATATTTCGTCACCTATAGCTGATTTCTTGGACTTCAGCTCCTGCACAATTTTCCTCAGTTCATCTTCTATGATTGGCTTCAAGAACATGGTCCTGCTTAATTTTTCTAAATTTCTTAGTAAACTTCTTTTTTAGAATATTTCTTTCTAGTTCAAGTTCTTTAACTACATTTATATAGTTACCATTGTGTATGTTAGCTATTTCTCTGCCATCTGTAACCACTGTTTTGTTTATTTTTATTGGCGTAATATTTGTTTCTTTGTTTTATTCATTTTTTTACCTTTCTTTCAGCATTAAACAAGAGAAGAATTTCCTATTTTATTATGGCAGTTTTCAGATCTATCATAATCATTGTGATTAATTAATAAAACTGTAAATAACAGTTATAATTAAAATTATAGCTTTTTTATCCAATTCGGTTACAGGAGACACATCGAAAAAAATTTAATACTATGTTATAGCTAACTCAAATTATCAGTTTATTCTCCATGAATTTTTCTATTGAGTAATAAGATTTCTCCCACAAAATCTTTGGCTGCCTTATGTTTAGATTTTAAGTATGTTTTTGCCAATTAATATATTGTGTATTTTCATCCCATATACTGTGGAGACTGTGTCAAATTTCAGTTGCTGTGTGGGAAGCATAAAATTCTCTTTGTTTCTTGTGTTTTTAAGTGTGACTAAACTGATTCTCCTCAAATAATTTTTGTCTGATGTGTAAGGAGATTGTAATTTCAGAAATGTGTAGGGAGGGAAGAGTTAGGATTTATAGTTTCCAAAATAATGGATGTAAAGATTCTTTTTCCTGTGCAGGATACATGTATCTGACAGTTTCCTTCTGAAGCTTTAGTATCCAAGATACACTACTTGAACGTCTGTAGAAAGTAATACCATACTTAATGAAAAATTCAAAATAACCATGATATGCTGTTTTTTTTATGTACTCACATTAGTAGGCTAAGTTAGTATTTACTTTATTGGAAGTCAACATGCATTTTCCAGCTTAAGTTCTTGTCCACATGTAATCATAGGAATTTGATTACATAAACTTTTTCCATGAACTGATTGTTGTGCTGTTGAAATGTACCAAATGGGTTTCTGTAGTGTTCTGCTTTAACCCATTTAACTGGAAACAGTTAATGGTTTGGAATTTTTTTCTGTATTATCAGCTTTTAGTAGAACAGAATTATTAGCTGCAAACAGAATTGCTGAGAAATTTATATGTACGAGTTAGTCAGTTATGTATGAGGGCTATTTGGAAAAGTTTTACAGTAGTAGTTTTTTGTACCAGATTTATCAAATCTATGCCATCCAGCGACACCACAGTGGTGTCATGTGCGAAACTGCGGTCAACGGTCAGTGACACCACAGTGGTGTGGTGTGCATAGTATCGCTCAGTGGCCGGCGACACCATATTGGTATTGTGAGCATAGTATCGCGCAGTGGCCGGCGACAGAACATTAGTATCTTTTGCATTCTGTAGGTGTTTTGTTTGGATAACAATGAGTTACACACGCCAACAAGTTTTTGTTTTGTTTTATGAAGTACTTGGGCCCTTTCATCATGGCAGACAAGAGAGACAATACGATTATCTACGATGAATGTGTGGACGTCTTGTCTGACGTTCCAGACGACTTGGCTGATTGGGAAGAAGACATTGGATATCAAAATAGTGAAAGTGAAGCAAAATCATCAGAAGATAGTGAAATACCTCCAAGAAGAATTCAGCAAACACTACAGTTGCCAACTGATTCAGATGAATCAGGCGAAGAAGACAGTGCACAGTGGTCAGACTTTGATATACGGAGGACCAATAATAAATTTGAAGGACTTCTGGGTCCAAACACATTTCCCAAAGATACACAGAGTGTAGAGGATATTGTAGAATTATATATTGGGAACGATCTATTTGAATATATTAGCAATGAAACCAACAAGTACTACAGTGAAAAGTGCAATAGAAGCAAACTGGATAAAATAAAATGACAAATTTGTTGATGTTATGGGACCCGAACTTAGAAAATGGTTTGGGCTTGCAACCCTTATGGGAACTGTGAAAAAAAGCAAAGATCGACGATTATTGGTTAACGAATCCATTGAGAGACACCCGATATTTCGCAAAATGTAACTGATTATTTTTCCAGAAAGTTTAAAGAAACTTTTGATCTAAGTCAAAACATCTCAATTGATGAAGGAGTGATACCATGGCATGGAGGATCAAATTTTAAAGTTTACAATCTGTCAAAAATTATGAAATATAACATACTCGTTCAGACGTTGCATGATTCGAGTATGGGATACATTTCCTCATTCAAGATATATTCTGGTGCTGGACAGCCTTTAGCAAAAACAGTGATGGAACTGTTGACACCTTCTTATAGAAACTGGCATCACCTCTACATGGATAATTATTATAACAGTGTAGAACTTGCAGAGAAGTTAATTGAAAAAAAAATAATAAAAAAAATTCGAGTTTGTGGAATGATATGATAAAATAGAGCATTTCTGGAAAAATTAAAGTGCGCAAAAGTGTTTGTGTTTGAAGCTTGTCATCAGTAGAAAGGTGAAGTACTCGCAGAGATATGGAGAGCTTCGAAAACTAAAATGATACGAATGATTTATACAATACATAATGCCACTTTGACTGACAGAAGAAAATGTAGAAAAACCAATTACACAATAACTTGACAGTGTATTAGACTACAACAAATACATGGAAGGAGTGGATCAGGCAGACCAATATTTTTGTTACTTCCCCATATACAGAAAAACTATAAAATGGTCAAATTAAAGTTTGCCTGTAGCTCTTTAACTGCACATTATTTAATGCATTCCGCACATGTTAATATTTCAATACAGAAAACAAGAGTCTCTGATTTCATGATTTTTTTGTTGAAAGTGTCTGATTCGTGGATAAAAGACCATGTACCTGCTTCTGAACAAAACTTGGAGCGTACGTCTCATCATGAGCCAGTTGACAGTCTTTCCAGTCACATAAAGCAACAGCAACTAATGCTTATTTCTGAAATGGATAAACAAAAATGAAGAAAGTGCCATGTATGTTACAAAAACAAAAAACAAGAACAACAAACTTAATGTGCAAGTCTTGTGGAATTGCGTTACATTTTAGAGACTGTTTTGCTGCATATCATATGAAAGAGAAATACTAAGTACCAAAGACAATACAAATAAATAAATACATATGTATATCTTCAAAGTTTCATG
The DNA here is from genome assembly GCF_023898315.1 of Schistocerca nitens. Lineage (NCBI taxonomy): Eukaryota > Metazoa > Arthropoda > Insecta > Orthoptera > Acrididae > Schistocerca > Schistocerca nitens. The sequence continues at coordinate 260,055,611 of NC_064615.1, read as the reverse complement.
AAAGTAGTGGAACAGGGTTGAGAACTTATGAGAACTAATTATGAGATTAGTAAAACTTAACAATTTATAATCTCCTGATAATGTCAAGAATGGCCGGTGATAAGCTAAGTAATCCAAATTAGTGTTGCCGGTGCCAAGCGAATAAATTTGTACAAGACCTGCAGATGGAAAAGCTGTAGTGTCACCAACAGTTGACCGCTATTTTGCACACAACACCACTGTGGTGTCACCGAATGGCATAGTGGTAATGAACATCAGTCAATGTACTAACTTCACTACACCATTGCCACCTCCCTGACGACATTGGTATTGCGCCATGGAACAATTGCTCGTGAGTATGACACATCCACTCGAGGAAGGTGCCTGCAATTCTTGATTGTTGCTGAAGCTCCTACCTCACAGCACATCATTCATGTTATCAAATAAGGCATAATCAAATGGAGTGAGATATGGTGAGTATGGTGGGTGTGGCACAAAATTGAACCCCAGTGATGTCAACTTCATTGTTGTTGCTTGGTGGGGTGGGGCTGCACATTGTCATGCTGGAGGATCACTCCTTTTGATCACATTTCCTGTTACCTCTGCTGAATTGTACATGAAAATTGTGTAATGGTGTCACAATACACCCTGCTGTTGACATAGCCCGCGAGGGCACGATGTTGATGGACAACCATTGATCACACACCACAGTTAAACATTTATGAATATCGTTAGTTTACTCTATGTAACAACAAACAAGTGCTATCCTTTCACTATGCACAGTGTTCACAACTGCCATCTAGCATCTGTGTGGTGTACTAGAATCAATTCATCGTTGTATGAGAAGATGCGCCCATAGTTTGAGCGGTATTTGCAAAACAGTGCAATTGTAAACCATTTCTGAACACCCCTTGTAGAATAGGTAAAACTTTGACCATAGAATGGAGCCCTGAGGCATACCTTGTGATACTGTACTCCATTTAGAATAATAATTCACAGCATTTGCAGTGAGACAGTTACCCTCTGTTTTCTGTCATGCAGGTATGACTTAAGCTACTGCTGAGCATTGCTATTGATCTGATATTTATCTAATTTGTAGATAAGCATAGATAAGCAAGGCATGTTTTACTAAGTCAAAAGCTTTTGTTAGATCACAAACAGTACTTCCAATATTACTCTTCTGATCTAAAGTTTTATTTATTTTTTCAGTGCAGTTGTTCACTGCATCCAGAGTGTTTTTTCTATGTTGGAATCCAGATTGGTTACTTAGAATAATATCATTTTTTGCAATAAAAATTTGAACTTAGATTCCGGATACTTTCTCTAGCACTTTTAAGAGGATTAGAAAATTAGAAATAAGATGATAGTTTCCCATGTCTTTCTTCAACTCTTTCTTGAACAGGAGTCTGAGTTCTACATACTTCAACTCACCAGGAAACCACCTCTTTACAAAAGATTGGTTGATTGTTTCTGTTAGTGGAAGTGCTGCTATGCATATAATGCTTTATTCCCTCTACTGGGTATCCTATCCCAACCAACAGAGTTTTTATTTTTTAGTGGTCTTGTAACATTTTCTATTTCCTTTATTGTAATTTTCTTAAAATCTGTGAGATACTCTGGCACTTGATGAAGTCCAAAGGGATTTACTTTACTCTGATACTCTGCTATAACATCTGCCATCACTATGTTTATGGAGAATTCATTTAAATGCTCTGATATTTGAGCTGGATTAACAGTAAGGCTGTTGTGATATCAACACGGTCTTTTTTGTCTGCTCTCAGCATGTTGGATGCTGCTTACAGCTCCACAGAAGTGACATTTAAACTGGCTGCTGCAAGCTGCTGCGGTACAGAGCTTACCACACACTGCAATGTGGCGCTACACACTGCACCAGAAGATGACAAATGTGCATCATCTCACTGCCTGCCATTGCGACTGGACCACACATCTTTCTAGCCTTCACACTAAGCTCACCACAGATCATCCTCAGACTACTCTCAGATTTTGCTGAGATTACAGAAGACATGACCTTATGAACTTAGAACAATGCTATTGCTTCTTTGACTACTAGCAACTATTTGAAATCCAGTATGAGTGGAATAGAGCGAGACTGCCTAGAGAGACTGAAGGATACAGCTTTATGTATGCATAATAATGTATGTATTGTAAATAAATACTGTATATTTATTTTTTAATCAGTATCTAGTGTTTTATGTGTTCTAGAATGTTCATCCATCTCATTACACTGACAAATACAATCACTATCATCTAGTTTAATCCTAAATATTTCAAGACTTAACTCTTAACAACTCATTCTGATTTGACAGCTGACTACACTGCCTTTGTCTTACTTTTATGTTGTAAAATGAAGTCATTGTTTGCCATTGTTTTAGTTGCCATTATAACTTTTTAAAATGTAGCATTATAATGTGCTCAGCAAAATGCATATTTTTGTTATATTTTGGTTCATTGTGGAATTACCTTTTTTTGGCACTAGACATTTTTATACCTTGAGTTACCCATTTTAAGTCTGCTAGTCATTTTGTTACATATGATTCTAATCTGAAAGGTTTCATTGAACATTTCAAAATATCTACTTAAAAAGTTCAGACTTACTGCTACTTGAAATCCTTTCTTAACTTATTACTAAATATAGCTGAATTTTTTTCATTGAAGTTCCTTTTCATATGGCTTTTGATATGTGAAATTTGTCTGTTAATTTTTGGTAGTTTAATGAATAATTTAGGGTGATCACAGATACCTAGATGTGAACAAAGTTTATAGGCATCTTCAAACACATGATTAGTTAAAATGTTATCAATAAAAGTTGCTGACTGTGTGTTTACTCTAGTGGCTTGAGTGAAGTTTACTTTGAAGCCATGGTTTTTTTTTTATGTTGTCGATGAATTTGGACATATTATTGCTTTCAGCTGTGATCGTTATATTGTAGTCAGCAGTTATTAAGATCTTTTTCCTCTTTTCTTTATTGAGATTTTTGAGCTGGCACTGAAATTTGAATCGGAGATATTCAGTTGTCACTTTCTCTGATACTTTGTAAAGATAAGCTACTCTTCCATTTAGACACAGCAGCTCTCAAATATACATTCTTTATTCAGAAAATGAAAGGCATTTCTTATATCATATTTTATGTCAGAATGAAGGTGTATACATGAAACTCGATGATTTCTCTCATTGGCTAATGCAGATAAAAGTTTTAATTCATGTGTACTCTTGTTTTACTCACTTTTTCAATGGGTTGTATTATTTTCCATATTAATGGGATTATGTGAACGCCAAATTTAGAAATTTGTTTTGTCTCCATTTTTCAGGACAATATCCTACAAAGTGGGAAAGAAGCTGAGTGCCCAGATTGCAAGGAAAAATTTTCTGATGTCGTTCTCTTTCGGTTGCATATTTTTCAGCACACCCATCCTTATATTTGTCAAACCTGTAAACAAGCTTTCCGCAGTGATAAGGATAAATGTAAGTTCTGCACCTTGCTGACAATGTATACAAATGCTAATTATTTAAAATAATAAATACACAGTGCAAATATGTTTAACCACTGATGGTTATGAATGAAATAAAAATTTTAGCAAACGTCTTATGGTTGATGATATTATGTTTATTTCATGCTCGGAAACATTCAGATGCGTAAAGAGAGTCATTGTTCTTTCAGGTTGCCACCAATGTAAAAAATGGTCTGAGAAATGCCCCATATGTCCTCGGGAACTGTCATCATTGGTAGAATTGGAACAACATATAGCATCACATGAGCTGCCTCAATTCCACTGTTTTGACTGTGGCCGTAGCTTCCTTAAACCTGTGAGTAAAATCTTAAATTTTACTTTGTATAATCAAATGCTGGAATAGTTTTAGTCTGATGGACCATATGGTTTGCCTGGTACCCAATTCAGGATGTTAAAAATATATATTTATTTAATCATGTTATCTACATAGTACTACATCAATTTTGCCAAAAGAAATGTGGCTGTGTCTTATGCCTTTTAGAGTTTATGCCATTGGTATTGCTACCCTAGTAATCATACTGAGAGACTTACAGACAACAGGTTGCCTTAGGTGGTGGTTTACCAGTTACTTTCACTGGTGATAAGCTGTGAATTTATATGAAAACTAGGTCATGGTATGAGTATATCCAACTGAGATTAATGTTTTGCTAATGAGAGTGTAAAGCCTGTGAAAAGTTTAATGTTTTGTGAACATAGAGAATGTCACAAACTTCAGCATTTAGCTGAACAGTGACTAAACAGAACTCATTTCCCACACTGTGAAGGAGGAAACAGTCCTAGCTGTTTGAATTATCTGAGCATTGATCTGCATTTTGAATAAGTGTTTACACAAACATAGTTACCATCTCTTTGACATATGAGACACCAGCAAATAGCTTAACCGTTGATTTTTGGAAAGTGCATAGTGATTGATACACTGCTTGAATGTAACAATTCTCACTTTTGTACTGGAAACATGAAATCTCATTCGCTTTCATTCTGTTTTGATCAGTGGTATCATCTTACAGATTAACTATGTATCAACATATGATGTTCTTATTTCTGAAAAAGACTATCAAAACACTGGATGATGTCATTTTACAAATTTTGTGTAGGTTATAGTTAAAAGTATAGAGATTCTAACATTGCGTTCCATTCAAGGACAAATATTATAGCAGCACAAATTTATTATGATAGTAACATGGCTTCATTAGAAGGGCTTCCCAGGCTACATAGAAATGTGGTCGATGTCATGTCTTTGTCTAGGTCACATTTTGTTGTGAACAATCTTTTTTTATGTCACAGAAAAAAAAGAGACTGGAGGAATGTAGTAATTTCACAGTCCAACACTGAAGAGCAACAATGTGGGGTGTGTCTGTATGCCAAATATTTCATCACTGGTGAATAAATAGAAATGTCATGTTTCATAAATATAATAAAATGCTAATATTGTTTAATTATGTTGATTTTTTTTGTCTGTTATATGTGCGGTCTTGCAATCATATGTGCTTATTCAACTCAACATGTGACATTGCATCATATAAAATGTTCATTCCTTGTGTTTGAGCTATTTGCCCACAGCCTGCCCACCTCTATCCATATATGCCTACCTGCCCATGGGCTCTTGAGCTGGAAGAGCCTGTTGTATACCTGTGCTAAAAAGAGACAAAAACTTTCCTGCACGTGGAGTATGCTCCCATTGTCAAAAGGTGCACTGCATAGTAACTGAATGTGAAAACATTTACAGTTGGTCTTTATAGCTAAATGGACAATGGCAAAACTTTATATGGTGAGGGTCACAAGTTCACCTCCAGATTTGAGTGCTTTTTTGTATTATTACTGATATTTGATTTATGGGTATAAGGACATGGTCCAAGGCATAATTCTCTACCTAATAATTCATCTTCTACTGCTGGAGACTTCATCAGAGGCCTTAATGATTCAGAAAGAGGTTACAGACTCAGACAAGCTCTGCATCTTTCCGAGTCGTTACAGCCTCTGCTGATATTTCCTGCAGTGGAAGACAAAACCTTAGGCATAGAATTATGCCTTGGACCAACAATAACACAAATATCACCATGCATCTTATATGCAATAATGTGCAGTTGATTTTCCATACTGAGGCAGCAATGAGTTGGCTGTAAATCAAAGTGGGTCACTACTGATGATATGTGTAATAAACTGATGACAAACAAAAAATTCACTTACAACCTTTTTTTGTTTTAGACCACTAAGAAATAATAATATAATTATGTACTAACATGGAATGAATTTTATCTACATTGCAAACCACTGTGAAGTGATGGCAGAAGGTATGTCCCATTGTACCAGTTATTAGGGCTTCTTCTCATTCCATTCATGTATGGAGCACGGGAAGAATGAGTGTTTGAATGCCTCCGTGTGTGCTGTAATTATCCTGATCTTGTCCTCAAAATTCCTATGTGAGCTATATATAGGGCATTGTAGTATGTTCCTAGAATCATCATTTAGAGCTGGTTCTTCAAACTTTGTTAGTAGACTTTTTTGAGATAGATTTTTTTCATGGAAGAGGCTAATTCAGCAGTGTATTCAATGTAAAATCTATTGGGAATTCCATCAGGGTGTGGTGTATTCTTTACTTTAAGTAGTCTTGTTCTTCAGTAAGGATGTTAGTATTAGTTTCTTTTGTTAGTGAATCTTTGTGGCTGTCAAACATTGGTATAGCTGCATTCTCACCCATAAATGCATTTTTAAATACAGAATTTAATATTTATACTTTCTGTTTACTGTTCTCAGTTTCAACACCAAATGGATCCACAAGAGACCAGACATAACGATTGGATCAGTTCATTGATTTTACATATGACCAAAAGTTCCTTGATTTTGTGATTGATCTTTTTCCAGGATCTTATTGTGAAAATTACTGGAGCTGTCATGTGTGGCCTTTCTTACGGATTCATGAGTTGCTGTTAAGTTTTCTCTATCAGTTGCCTTATAGCATCATTTGTAGCAAAACTATAATTGTATCTAGAATAAATTTTTTGCTGTGCAGTGAAGTGTGTGCTGATATAACTTTCTGGCAGATTAAAACTGTGCGCCTGAGTTGTCTTGAACCAGGACCTTTGCCACTCATGAACAAGTGCTCTACCGTCTGAGCTCCAGAGCACAACTCATGACCCATCCTCACAGCTCTACTGCTGCCATTACCTTAACTCCCACCTTCAAACTTCACAGAAGTTCTCCCGACTAACTTGCAGGACTAATAATCCTGAAAAAAGGATATTCCAGGGATGTGGCTTAGCCGTAGCCTCGGTAATTGTTTCTAGTATGAAAGTTTCATTCTACAGTGGAGTGTGCACTGATATGAAGCTTCCTGGCAGATTAAAACTGTCTACCAGACATTTGTGAAGATTTCTCGTTTGAATCCTAGTGCAGCATACAGGTTTAATCTGTAGTTATCTCTGTTTTTTCAATGTTTTATGATTGGTGCCATTGAACCAAGGTGGATCTTTGGGGTATTATCTGGACCACAAGCTAAAATGTCTTTCAGCTTTAATCACAATTGTTCTGCATTTGCTGGATCTGAACTAAATGTTCCCCATTTGTCCCGTAAGTAAGTTTTTAGTAACTATGTATCAGTTCGCCCAGACACAAATACTTCCTAGCTTTCTTGATTACCTTTTTGCTTTTAGAGAAGTTGTTCCTGTAATAGCATCATTGTCCTGAATCCCTCCCTCATTGTTGACACTCTTGAAAAGATCAGTTCTGTCTGTAGCCAGGAGTCTAAAATATTTGTTTTGAGGGTGGGTTCTCTTTGAGACAGTTTTCCGACAATATTGTTTTGTCATAACCACAGTCAAGCCCAAATCCAAAAGCGGGGTCGTCAGTGAAGTACAACACTTACCATGTTAACCATGGACAGCAGTGTACTGTCAGAAAAGTCCTGAACTCATGGATGGAGAGTCTGTTATTTACGCAAACATTGAATATACTAACATTACAAACATAAGAAATTTCGAGAACCTACCAAAAATGGTAAATGTCAAATAATTGCTGATGATTGGGTTTGAACTGGCTACCTGCAGCACACAAGTCAATGACACTAACTGTTACACCACTCTGCATGCGTCCCATATAGTGGCAATATATCTGTATAACTTCAGAAATATACATAATTTAACAGACTTATTGATTATATTGGGAAGGTTAAATTTGCCATATAGTACTACCACGATGTTCAGGGACTTTCAGAGCTATCAAGTTTAGGCTGTTTTGAATGACCAAATGTGTCCGAGTCTGATGCTCGGTAACATCTGATTACTCTTGACCGTATTATTTTGTAGTTGGATTCATTTGGGACCTCTATAAACAAAATGTTTCCCCTTGTCATTATAAACACTCCTGTTGAGAAGTCTACTCTGTCTTGACAATATACATTCCACATGCATATCAACCAACTATTAATACTCAAGGGTGATTTGAATCACATACAGCAACATGCAGCCACTTTCAATCAGTAGCCAGAACTGTTGAGCTACTTACACATTATGTTAATTTCATCTGTATCAATGCATTTCTAGTCACTGTTTCATTCTTGTTACCAACTCACAACAATAATTGACTTTTTCAGCTCTGTAACACCAGGAATTTATTGGGCAGCTTTACTTGTGCATTGTTAGAGTTCATTCTTATACTGAGTTGTTTCAACCATACAATTGCAAGTTTTCTGTAATTTTGTGATCAGTATAATACACAGTTGTTTGTCATTGATCCACGTAACTTGGAAAGAAGTTAAAATATTGACTCCGGCCATGTTTTGTGCTGCCAAGCATACATAGTATGACACAGTCTCTTTGTATTTGCATGTGACTTTTGAAAAATGTACAGGCAGTGTAATGTATATGGGGCCAGTTGTAATTCACACTGCATTCCAATAGTGAATCAAAGAAAAGGCAAAGTAAAGCAAACCCCTTTCGTGTGGTTGGATGATAGACCACAAGGGATAGGTTCAGCTGCCTAATTGTGAAGGTTTTCCTTCCTGGGTGTGAATGGCACTTGTCCTTCATGAAGAGTGAATGTTGTGTCTTAAGTGTAACTGTTGAGTTTTGGTAACTGTAGTATGTGTGTGTGTGTGTGTGTGTGTGTGTGTGTGTGTGTGTGTGTTTGGTATAGTGTCATATTTATGTTGTATGATGATAAAAGAAAAGATATGATGAAAACTGGTGATGGCACACAGCCTGCTTCTCTTGAATAACACCAAGCAAACTGCCAGATTTAACAAGCCTATCTGAGCAATGGATCAGCATCAAGAATCAAGAATTTTATTCACCATAGATCATTTTACAATGATATTGTCTTCGCCATACAGGATGTAGTAGTACATACATAATAATAAAATAAATTAGTGTCAATACATTGTAGTATACATTTTAAGCAAGGCAGTGTACCAAATTATGCCAGGATATTTTCTAAAAGTTAACGCAATAAACTATACTGTAATATAATATAGTATTGTATAGAATAGTATACCTTGTACATAGGTATATGCTATGTAATTACAAATGACTAATCACAGCTCATAATAATACGTTTAACTACAGAAAACTTTTAAATGCCAATACCCCCCTCAGGCATCTCAAAGAATTCTTTAATGTCATAAAAGGGATGATCTGACAGCCAGCTGTACCACTTAATTTTAAAAAAGTTATATCCATAGACTGAACATGAATTGGCAGTTTATTGAATATTTTGAGTGGATTTGCTTTGTGGGAATATCCGGTTCTTGCTAATCTGTGGCATGGTATGTCTAAATTGCTCTTAGCTCTGGTGTTGTGTTCATGTATTTCCCTCTGGCAATAAATTCTGAAAATATTATTTTTATTATAGAGTACAGACACATAAATGTATAAATTTATAATTGTGAGTATTCTGAGTCTGGAAAAAAGAGGATGACAGTGCTCCCTATGACCTCTTTTACACATTATGTGCAGGACTTTTTTTTTTGTAATTTCGTGTTCTTGATGTGAGGGGAACGCCCCAATATAATCAGACCATATGAAATATGTGACTGAAATAGCCCAAAGTATGTCACCCTAAGGTACTCCAAGCTCATTTCCTCCCTTAGTTTCAAGATAAGGTATGCCACCCAGGATATTTTTTCCACATATGTTATTGACATCTTCCTCCCAATAGAGTTTTGAGTCAATGTGAATACCTAGGAGTTTTACTGACTTATTGCCTATTTCATTTGACATTCCCATTAAAAGCTGTTGGGTTTTATCAGGATTGCACAGGAGCTTATTGGCTGCAAACCAGTCCAGTCCGCACGTCCAGGGCCTCGCTGCGATGGAGCACTTCCTATCACGCCGATCACCTGCCACCCTACCTAAAACCTCTTTCCTCATTACCTTAGCCAGCTTCATCCTGACCCCCAACTTCTTCACTTTTGAAGGCCAGACATACCAACAATTAAAGGGAACAGCCATGGGTACCAGGATGGCCCCCTCGTACGCCAACCTATTCATGGGTCGCTTACAGGAAGCCTTCTTGGTTACCCAGGCCTGCAAACCATAAGTTTGGTACAGATTTATTGATGACATCTTCATGATCTGGACTCATAGTGAAGAAGAACTCCAGAATTTCCTCTCCAACCTCAACTCCTTTGGTTCCATCAGATTAACCTGGTCCTACTCTAAATCCCATGCCACTTTGCTTGACGTTGACCTCCATCTGTCCAATGGCCAGTTTCACACGTCCGTCCACATCAAACCCACCAACAAGCAACAGTACCTCCCTTATGACAGCTGCCCCCCATTCCACATCAAATGGTCCCTTCCCTACAGCCTAGGTCTTCGTGGCAAACGAATCTGCTCCAGTCCAGAATCCCTGAACCATTACACCAACAACCTGAAAACAGCTTTCGCATCCTGCAACTACCCTCCCGACCTGGTACAGAAGCAAATAACCAGAGCCACTTCCTCATCCCTTCAAACCCAGAACCTCCCACAGAAGAACCCCAAAAGTGCCCCACTTGTGACAGGATACTTTCCGGGACTGGATCAGACTCTGAATGTGGCTCTCCAGCAGGGATACGACTTCCTCAAATCCTGCCCTGAAATGAGATCGATCCGTCATGAAATCCTCCCCACTCCACCAAGAGTGTCTTTCCGCAGTCCACCTAACCTTCGTAACCTCTTAGTTCATCCCTATGAAATCCCCAAACCACCTTCCCTACTCTCTGGCTCCTACCCTTGTAACCGCCCCCCGTGTAAAACCTGTCCCATGCACCCTCCCACCATCACCTACTCCAGTCCTGTAACCCGGAAGGTGTACACGATCAAAGGCAGAGCCACGTGTGAAAGCACCCACATGATTTACCAACTGACCTGTCTACACTGTGAAGCTTTCTATGTGGGAATGACCAGCAACAAACTTTCCATTCGCATGAATGGACACAGGCACACAGTGTTTGTTGGTAATGAGGACCACCCTGTGGCTAAACATGCCTTGGTGCACGGCCAGCACATCTTGGCACAGTGTTACACCGTCCGGGTTATCTGGATACTTCCCACTAACACCAACCTGTCAGAACTCCGGAGATGGGAACTTGCCCTTCAGTATATCCTCTCTTCTCGTTATCCGCCAGGCCTCAACCTCCGCTAATTTCAAGTTGCCTCCGCTCATACCTCACCTGTCTTTCAACAACATCTTTGCCTCTGTACTTCCGCCTCGACTGACATCTCTGCCCAAACTCTTTGCCTTTACAAATGTCTGCTTGTGTCTGTGTAATTTATCAAAGATAATTTTAGCTTCCCTTTTCCCACATTGGCAATTATATATAAAGTCCCAATCTGTAAACACTGTGTGCCCGACCGAGAATCGAACTCGGGACCTTTGCATTTCGCGGGCAAGTGCTCCACCATCTGAGCTACCGAAGCATGACTCACGCCTGGTCATCAAAGCTTTACTTCTGCCAGTATCTCGTCTCCTACCTTCCAAACTTTTCAGAAGCTCTCCTGCGAACCTTGCAGAAGTTTCATATCAGCGCACACTCCGCTGCAGAGTGAAAATATCATTCTGGAAACATCCCCCAGGCTGTGGCTAAGCCATGTCTCCAAAGTATCCTTTCTTTCAGGAGTGCTTGTTCTGCAAGTTTCGCAGGAGAGCTTCTGTAAAGTTTGGAAGGTAGGAGACGAGATACTGGCAGAAGTAAAGCTGTGATGACTGGGCGTGAGTCGTGCTTCGGTAGCTCAGATGGTAGAGCACTTGCCCGCGAAAGGCAAAGGTCCCGAGTTCGAGTCTCGGTCGGGCACACAGTTTTAATCTGCCAGGAAGTTTCATATCAGCGCACACTTCGCTGCAAAGTGAAAATCTCATTCTCCCAATCTGTACTTTATAATCTATCAACAAACATACTTATGTACTCTTCCTTTTGTCCTAGTACCATTACTACTTTAAGTTCTTCAGTTTTAACTAGCTGCCTCTTACACAGTGTAAGGAGAAGTGGCTCATGATCTGCAAGTCCACTTCCTGCAAGTCGACTGTAAAATGTTTCCTGTGAAAATTCACGCCAATATTGTCTATGCAGGCATTCTTATGTGTGGCATGGTTATTTGTACAATAGAGGTCTAAATGATCTTAGCATATTCAAGAATTTCCTAATGACTAGCCTGTGTGTGTTTGTCATTTCTATATTGAAATCACCACAGATAGCAATTCTAGATTTACTCTTAAATATCTTTTTAACTATTAATTCACATTTTTCAGTAAACAAATTTACATCACCATCTGGCGACCTATATAGACTAACTACCACTATATTTTCATCCATTAGTTTCACACAACTAAACTCCCCATCTATTTCTGAGGAGTACATAAACACATCAATTCTGGAAAATTTTATTCCTTCTTTGACAAAAATTCCAGCCCCACCATTCTTTCTCTACTTCTACATATCATGTCTCCAACAACATACCCTTGGGGAACAAATGTATTTACTTGTTCTTGGGTTAACTAGTGCTCAGATACACATATAACATCTACATGCTCAGTGTTACATAAATTTTCTAATTCTAAAGTCTTATTTCTAATACAACATATGTTAACTTCCAGAAAAGTTAGTAGTTTATCTCTGTCTGTACTCCTCTGAGAGCAATTCGACTCTGTATTTGAAGTTGTAAGTTCAGTTAATGTCTTTAATCTTGGTGCACTGTGATCATCTGTGTTATGTTAGTCACGTGGTAGTTCATCCACTTGTTGACTCTCTTTGTTAACTGCTTCCTTCTGTGAAACCACCACTGATCCCACCAAAAATCCTGGTCCCTTGGCTGTAGTTTCTTCCTTTGGGCTGACTGCTGTTTTCCACCTGTTGGTATTCTCACTCCTTGAGCTTGAGCTGCTGTTCTTCTATCTGCAAGTAGGTCTGTCACATCATTTGCTGCTTCTTTTAACTTTTGCACAGATCTCTTGGGCATGTTTATTTCTTGAGTACTTGTGCTCTCCACAGATATAGTATTCACTTTTAAGGATTCTGTTGTTATTTGTGCAGGAGTTGCGTCAGTAACCATTTTCACTGATTCTTCATCTGAGACTGCAGTATCCTTCCATTTAAGTCTATTGCTGTTTTGTACACTTCTCTGTTTGTTTCCACTGATTCATGAATCCTTGTTGCCATTAGTTCTTTACCAGTTGCATTTAGGTGCTGTCCATGAACTGTTTATAGCTCCTTGTCACTAGGAATATTAATAAAACAAGTGTCATGGAAGCCTTTCACTATTTTTTTTTTTAGTTTTCTGTTTGTAGATTGAATTTCTTGGTTTATACAAGACCATTCAGGCAGGTCATGCTTTTTTGGTACTCCAACTACAATCACGTTTTTATTTTGTAATGCTGACAAGGCTTTTTGTAATGAACGAATTGCAAAGTTGGCTTCATTCTGTGCTACATCATTAGCCCCTGTCCAAATAACTGCAAAATCTTCATTTGTCAGCTCATGCAGGTCATTGCAGTTTTGTAATATTACACTAGTGGGGGCACTTGGTATCACCTTCCCTTCAATGTCATATTTTTTTGAAGCTAAATTTAAAACGTTTCTTGCATAGTCTCTGCCATGGCTATAAGAGGCAGTGAATATTTTGGGTCTCCTACTCACTAACTGACTCTCAGGAGCAAAGGTTTGCATTTTCATTGCTGCATCCTTAGATTGCTTTCCTTTTAAAACTGTGTTCTTCATTGTGATATGCACACTGTGTTGTGAATCATACTTTATGTTGGACACCTCGAATCTGTAGTTTTTACACATTTCCTTCTTGGCTGATTCTCATTTCTGGAGTTCATTTGTTAGTATGCATATAATTGTTTCTGAATACTTAAGTTCCTTTCTTACTATTCTGAGTTCATTCTTTAACTTTTCGCACACACACGTTTTTAACGGGTCTGTTTTGATTTCGTCCATATCATCACATTCAGGACGAAAGCAATCAGTGCATTTCCAGTTCTTCACTCTGTTTGTTACATTTACACACGAATAATGGAATTTCCTCTAGCACTTTGCACAAATCGCTCCTTTTCTTGCTGTTTTGTTACAGGAACACGTTTTCTTCTTCATTTGTTTCACCCTCTTAGGGGTACGCTGGATCAATCATTTCTTTGCGTGTTGTTCTTTTCTTAGGGCCCAGTATTTCTTCATTCTTTCTGATCTTCTTTTCCTCTCTTCTTCCAAGATGCATGGTTTGGACTTTTGTGTAGATTTGTCTTAGAACCTTATGTTTTCATCTTTAGTAATTAATTTAGCTGTTCGATCAATAAGTGAATTTTCTGAAATCTTTAATTCTACTAGGTCTTTCTCAGTTTCTTTAAACCAGTTGGGTTTCATTTTGTGGTTACAGAAAAAGTCAACTATTTGTTTAGTTAACCTGTTGGAATTCATTCTGAGAAGATGACCATAAAAATTTATCCTCCTTTTTCGCATAGTTGAAAGTTTTTCAATTTTCTTGTAGAGAGTTTCATTTTTGATGTATATAATCTTATTGTCAAGGATTTGCTCCCATGCTTCTTCCATTGTTTCAGCAAACAGGGCCATATCATCTGCAAAAGCAGTGCAATTTACTTTCAAGTTCTTCTTTTTGCAACCCAGTCTTATACCACTCTTAATATTTGTGTTCCATTCTCTGACTACTCTCTCAAGTGCACAATTGAACAGCAACAGTGAGAGCCCATCCCCCGGTCACACTCCCATTTTTATTTCAAAGGGTTCCGATAATTCGCCCATAAATTTAACTTTTGAAAATGTATTTGCAAGGGTCGCTTTTATAATATTAGTTGTTTTCTTATCCAAACCCATTTCTTCCAAGACTGATAATAGACATCTTTGCTCTTGATTTTTAGTATGCCATGATGTTTTTGAGGTTTAGTATTTGTTCCGAACATGATCTACCCTGTCTAAAACCTCCATGGTATTCCCCGATTTGTGGGCCCAATTGTGGCTCTGCCCTGTTCAAAAGGACTTTAGAAAGAATCTTGTATGTTATATCCAGCAGTGATATTCCTCTGTAATTGTTGGGATCTGTCTTCAAACCTTTCTTTTGGATAGGGTGGATGAGAGCTGTTCTCCATTCTGCGGGTGTCTCTTCTTCTTTCCAGATTTTATTGAAAACACACTGAAGGGATGTAATTGCATTTTTGTCATCCGTTTTCCATAGCTCGGCCACTATTTGGTTTTCTCCAGATGCTTTGTTGTTTTTAAGTTCTGAAATTACATTCTGTAGTTCTTCAGTCGTCGGTGGTTCTGAATCTGGCTTCTCACTATTATTTGGGGTGGATTCAATTTTTTCAAGGATGGGTTCACAATTCAAGAGTTTCTCAAAGAAGCCTACTAGTATTTTGCAATTTTCCGTGTTATTGTGAGCGATGGTCCCATTTACATCTCGGTATTGGAGGGTGGGTGCTTTGTGTCTTGATAACCTTTGTTTGAAAGTTCTGTAAAAGCTTCTTGTGTTGTTTTTAGCAAATTCTTGATCAATTTGGAGGAGAGT
This sequence comes from Schistocerca nitens, assembly GCF_023898315.1. Lineage (NCBI taxonomy): Eukaryota > Metazoa > Arthropoda > Insecta > Orthoptera > Acrididae > Schistocerca > Schistocerca nitens. Next base: position 260,040,112 of record NC_064615.1, on the reverse strand, counting down.
TTTGTTATAATGTGTCTTCTTAATATTTTTTATATTTTTATCTATCAGTTTTCTTACTGTAAAGAAATTCAATCTGCTCTCTTCTGTTTTCTGTGATTGCTAGTTTTTCCATGCCTGTTTTCTTGTTTCAATGAGGGCATCACATTCCAGCGACCACCAGGCATGTGTTTTTTACTTTTTATGTTAGGTGCTATCCGTTCGGCTGTAGTAATGAGGTTTTCTTTGATATCCTCCCAACTTTGTGTCTGAATGGTTTCTGTTGCTTTTGTGAATTCATCTGATTTTAATATCTTTTCCGTACTGTACTTCCGTCCCTTAATTTGTTTCACACTGCATTTCCTGTTTGGGATTACTTTGAACTTAACTTTAGAAAGGTAGTGGTCTGAATCCAAGATTGCACCACTGAGTTCCCTAACATTCATGATTTCTTTGCGAGAAATCTTCTTGATTGCCACATGATCAAGTTGAAATTCCCCAAGGCTAGGATTTGGGGATATCCACGCCTTTTGTCTTCATGGTAGTTTCTTGAAAGCTGTGAATTTAACAATTAAATTGTGTGCTTGGAAAAGTTCTATTAGCCAGCCGCGGTGGTCTCGCGGTTCTAGGCGCGCAGTCCGGAACCGTGCGACTGCTACGGTCGCAGGTTCGAATCCTGCCTCGGGCATGGATGTGTGTAATGTCCTTAGGTTCGTTAGGTTTAAGTAGTTCTAAGTTCTAGGGGACTGATGACCACAGCAGTTGAGTCCCATAGTGCTCAGAGCCATTTGAACCAAAGTTCTATTAGCCTCACACCATTTCTGTTTGTTCTCTTGTGTGCAGGATAGTCTCCAACTATTTTCTTATATCTTTTTTCTTTACCAATCTGTGCATTAAAGTCTCCAAGAAGAATGATGAATGTTTATATCTGGAATTTTCTGAATAATGTCACCTAGATGATTCCAAAAGGCCTCCACTTTTTCTTTGTTTTTCCTGTTATCCTAATTTATAGGGGCATGTGCATTGATAATTGTGTAGATTTTGTTTGTGCTTGTGAATGTAAGACTTGAGATTCTTTCTGATTGGGAATCAAAGTCAACTATTGAGTTCAAGATTTGTTTCTTGATTATAAAGGCTGTTCCAAGATACTTTTTTCATTACTCTTGGTCCCACTTTCCCTTTGTATATCCTAAAACCTTTGGAATCGAAGGTATCTGTATCCATGTATTGTGTTTCTTGAATGGCTGTTATGAGTATGTTGTGGTTCTTTAGCATATCTCTTAGACGTTTTAGTTTTCCAGTTTTCAACAATGAGTTTGCATTGAAAGTTGCTAGGTACGTTGATTGCCTATGTTGAAATTTGGATGAGATTCCAAGACCTCCGACTTGTCTTTGTGCAATGTTGCTGACTCCCCAGAATCCAAATGTCTGCTGACGTACTGGCATATGGTGGATCGTCCACCTGGGGTAAAATAGTTTACATCACACACTTCCATGATTGATGAAAGTTATTTTGGGTGTGGCCCAAAGTCCACAAAAAATACAACCAAGATTCTGAGTCCTGGAACACGGTTTATTCCATGCTTCCTCACTTATTTCGTAAACAGTATTCAAATTTTCTGAACTGGTCACGGCCATTGTGCACGAGTTAGTTACAAAACCCAATATGTTCCTGTTCTTTCAACAGATTACTGTTCTTTTAGTTACACACACAGAACAATTACTGATCCACATGTATACACCAAAATGTGTTTAGCTTAAGCTATTTAAACTACTAAAATAACTTATTTTATGTGCAACATTATCAGTACACAGCTATTCCAAAGATCATCCAGAAGCTTACAATGCCACATGTCCTCAGTCCATGAGGCACTGCTGAGGTGGTTAGGGATGTAATTGAATTTTTTCAGTTAGAATTCAAAATTCAGTTAGTGAAGACAGTGATTTTCATGTGACATGCAGATGCATGATTTTTATAGAAAGGATATAAAAAGTATGACAGTTACTGAAGCATAATTTGTAGCTGAAGCTTCTAGTTGGTGTGTTGTAGGCTCTATCCTGTACCTCCTCACAGGTAATTCAGTGCTAAAGCCCTCATATGTGGAAAAAATTGTAATTAATGGTTGTATCTGAGCAAACACACTACATGCAACACTGGAGGTTTTCCTTATAATTGAATAAAACTAATGGACATCCCTGTTTGTGAAGCGAGTGTTATTCTTTAGGCCATGATTTCTACTGTCTATGCTTAATGAAACATTCAGTGACATTAAACTTTATCATCTGCAATAAATATTAACTTTACAATACTCCTCCATCTAATTAGCTATAATATTATACAAGTGAACTGTACTACTAATTTTTTGTGTGTCTCCTGTACCGTATTCACATGATTTGTAGGTGTATGTTATGCAATGAATAAATGACTGTTCACTATTTGGTGTAGAATCTGAATAAACAAGGCACATTTTTGTAATCTTGGTCATAGTAATAGGAGTTTGTAGACTGCGTAAATCCATTAGCATAATCTTAGGTGTAACACTAATTAAGTAATAGAATTTTTATCTTTCCATAATATATCATATTGTAGGTTCTGCCATAGCAGTTAGTCTATTACAGATGAGGTGGACTCAACATTAAAAAAAAAAATGAAATTCATATCCCTGTCTAATCATTCTGAGTTCAGTTTTACATGGCTCCCCCTAACACTTTAGAGGCAAATGTTGGGCTACTTCTTTAAACGAGACAACAGCTAATTTCTTTCTCTGCCTTTCTTCAATCCTAACCTAAGCTCTGTGTATAATGAGTCCAACAGACGTGTGTCTTTAAACACCGAGCAAGCTGGAACTGTGGTAAGACACTCGACTTGGATATGGAAGGATGGCAGTTTGAGACCCTATCTGGCCATACAGATGTAGGCTTTCTCTAGACTGGTCAAGGCAAATGCTGGGATGGTTTCTTTGAAAAGCACATGGTCGTTCCTTCCTCATGTTTCCCCTATCCAAGCTTCTGCTCCATCTTTAAATTTTGTCCTCAACAGATCATTAAATCCTAATCTTCCTTTATTTCTTTCTTTGGGATATTAAACTGCAACTTACTTCCATTTTTTATTATGTTTGGTATAATAAAAAAATGCAGTCAAACCATTATTTTAATGAAGGTCAATTTCTTAACATTTTCAGGATGCTTTATTTGCACATGCATGTGATGGACTTGATGTTGATTATTTGTTGGAGGAAAACAGTAAAATTAGCAAACCAAAGATCAGTTTAATATGTGAAGTGTGTGGTGAAGTATTCCATAGCAATGCCAGCCTGAGTACTCACAAACAGTTACATGGTGAGCAGTCATCAATCTCATTTTATGCCATAGATATTGTCATGATTGATATATGAAAACTCTGCTACTTTCTTGACCCATCCATTATCCCTTCATATTATATGGTATTGAGAACCTGATAGACTTCAATTTTATGAATTGCTTTCCAAACTTCCAGTCAGCATGGAGATGAAATGTCTACAATCTTCCAAATAAAATCCATTACCTTCTACAAAAGATATTTGATTGACTTATGTTGATTGTTGGTAATGACAAAACATATTGTGCATACGGCAGGACATGTGAGTGTCCAACTCAGTTAAGTATAAACAGTCAGAGATGGTATACGTTTCTCTTGATGGGACACCCACAACTGTTATTCACCATCAGTGATAAAATACATTACAGCTGTAAAAATTATTTAGTACTAAAAAGGTAAACACTACTCAGTTTCAGGACATATACCCCTTCTTCAGGTGCATCTGCAAAATGTTAAATGAATAATAATACCTGTCCACATGGTTAAAATAATTAAAGCTAAACGGAACTGACAGAAATTCTCTGAAAAAGCCCCTATATGTACATTAAAATGTAAGTCCCCAGAGGATGCATAACTAAGATTAAAATGTGCAAAATATGTGAAAATAGTGCGTCACTGGTAAATGGCGTGTGAAAGAATATCCTCTTAAATCCTAAGTCTTCCAGAAAGCCTCTCACAGAGGCTCCTACATAAAAGGATAACAGTCCCCTATTAGTAGAGCAGAAACCTCTGTCAAATGGAATAAAATATATTAAGAATTAATGGTCCTACATTCCAAATCCCCCATTACAAAACTTAAAATGGTCCAGGCTAAGGTGGGGTGCACCTCACACTGATGTGCGTGAAGGCAGATAGACAGTCTTTGAAACACTGAAACATGCTAAAAAAGGTGCTGCATACACTGTGCATCTACAGTATGTGAGTAAAACAATGTAATCCCCTGGGTAATGTTTGCAATCCACCCATACTGCACAGACACTCATCAGAACAATATGAAGCATGATTGAAAGCTGAAGTGTTGACAGGAGCTGCTGTATACCCATAATGTTAGTGAGTGGGCTGCTCACGCCGTCTGATGGTAAAATTTGGATTAATGTACCAGCCAACAAAATGTCTAAGAAACTGCGAACTGTCATCTGCTGCAGTTAAAGCTGACTTCTCTCATGTACTAGTGAAGCACTAATTACAGATTACCATATCTGCATGAGTATACATTGCTGACCAGCCAGTGGGGTCAGACTACAGTTAATTCCTACTATCTCACTCAAGAATACATATATCACTCTTAGAGAGCATAGTCTCAAATTGTCGCTAATCTGTACATGTACAAAGTCGTGGAACAACTGATACAAATGGAAGAAAACCTGTAAGGCATGTAAAGTATAGCAGCAATTACGGCAGAAACAGCTAAGTTAGAGCACTATTGATCACAGCAAGATTGGCCGCATCACGAAAATCCAAAATAAAACAAAAAGTAATAAAAATCACTGATAACAATCAAAGCCATAAAACACATAATAACCTCTATTATGGCAGCCCGTAAATGTGCTGCAGCCAAAGGCCACAACCCCCTCTCCCCCTATAAGAACCACAAATTTAATTTTAAAATGATAGAACACAGTGTAAGCATAAAGTTACAGAGTCACATTGTAAAGAATAGCAGTGTAAGCTTCAGGGACAAAGAAGCTTTGCATTAAAAAAAATGCTCTCTCTCTCTCTCTCTCTCTCTCTCTCTCTCTCACTCACACACACACACACACACACACACACACACACACACATGGACGATATAAAGGGCACAATTTTTACCGCACTGTAATATCCTCAAAGCATTGGTTGTGGTTATTAAGTATGCCCCTGTGCTTTAACTCAGTTTGTTCATTAAGTACCTTCTCAGGGTAATTAATTTTACATTTTGCAATCTCAATTTCTTTTAAGATATTAAGTTCCTGGTCTTCAGGTTGTGCACACAGAATGTCTAGAGCTTCCCTAACATCCTGTAAACTATGGTTGTTGACTGCTAGATGAAAAGACAGGGCTGACTCTGAATTATTGACTCATGCTCCTCACACCTGACGTTGAAACTTCTTTCTGTTTGACCCACATGTCTGGCATTACATTGCATGCACTTAACCTCATATTACCCTGTATTATCATAGGGCCTAATTTGCCATTCTTCGTGGAATATTAAATGTTGACCATTGTGTTTGGTCTGAAAAATGCTGTGATATTTAAAATTTCTCAGCCACCTTCCTACCTTACTGGAGATTAGAACGTAATAGAGTATCATACAAAATCTTCTTTTCTTGCTACCCTCATCCTGTTTTAGAATCGTGCTACCCTTGATCCCATTTGCCATATTACCCTGTGTGAGCCTTCTGTGTGTGTCGCTAACCATATTAACTGGATAACCATTCACAGGGGCAAGATATCTGATGGTATGAAATTTGCTCACTTCCATTTCCTTTCTCAGTGGAATTTCTGAAACTATTGAGCATTGTTCTACAGTGTACAACCTAAGGACCAGCAACTTAGCATCTTAGAAGAAATTGGGATTATGAAATGTAAAATTAATTACCCTGAATGGCATTTAATGAACAAACTGAGTTAAAAACAGGGACATACTTAATAACCGCATCCAATGCTTTCGGGGTATTGCAGCCCAGTAAAAATTGATTTGTATCTCTTCCATTTGTAGTTGTTTCCTGTGTGTGTGTGTGTGTGTGTACATTTATTTTTTAATGCTAAGCTCCTTTGTCCCTGAAGCTTACATTGCTATTCTTTACATTGTGGCTGTCTGTAACTTTATGGTTACATTATGATCTACCATTTTAAAATTAAATTTGTAGTTCTTATGGGGGATGGGCAGAGGGGGGGGGGGGTTATGGCTTTAGACCACAGCACTTTTAGTGGCTGCCATAAATTGTTTTGTTTTGTTTTATTTTGGATTTTAGTGATGGGGTCAATCTTGTTGTGAGCAATGTTCCTTAAAAATCTTTCATTGTGGTTGTTATTCTATGTCTACTCATAATGCTATCAATAGTGCTCTAACTTAGCTGCTTCTGCTATAATTGCTGCTCAGCTATAAGTGCCTTATAGGTTTTCTTCCATTTGTATTAGCTGTTCCACAGCTTTATACATGTACAAATTAGTGGCAATTCGAGGCCATGCTCTCTAAGCATGCTGTATGAATTCTTGAGTAACAATGCAGGAATTAAGTCGATTTACTGTAGTATGACCCTACTGGTTGGTTAGCTTTGTACTGACATGCAGATATGGTAATCTGTAATTAGTGCTTCACTAGTAGATGAGAGAAGTTAGCTTTCACTGCAGCAGATGGCAGTTTGTGGTTTCTGAGATATGTTGTTGCTGGGTACATTAATTAATTTTGACCATAAGATGTCGTGAGCAGTCCACTCTCTAACATATTGGTACACAGCCACTGCCACCAACATTTCAACTTTCGATTGAGCTTCGTACTGTTCTGATGAGTGTCTGTGCAGAATGGGTGAGTCGCAAACTTTACTCAAGGGATTACATTGTTTTTCTCACATACCTGCAGACACACAGTCTATATAACCACTTTCTTGGATGTTTCAGTGCATGAAAGACTACCTATCTGTCTTCATGTGGATCAGTGTGTGATGCACCTTTCTAAGCCTGGACCATTGTGAGTTTTGTAATGGAGGATTGAGGATGTCGGATCTTTAATTCTTTATGTATTTTATTCCATTTAATGGTGGTTTCTGCTCTTCTAATTTGGGACCGTTATCTTTTTATGTAGATCCTCCTGAACAAGAGACTTTCTGGAAGACTTAGAATTGAAGAGAATATTTTCTTGTTTGCCATGTACCAGAGACACACTACAGCAGAGTTCTGCTAATCCAAACCCTGGTAATCTGAACGTTCGGTTAATCCAAACAAGAAAAATGTTAGTCCAAGTATGGAAAACTGTGTGGTAAACTGCTGTACATACACACTATTTTAATTTACACAGTACAGTAAACATGTATTAGAAAAACTGGTAAGAAAACATTAGGTTTGAACAATGCATAACAATGAAAGAAAAGCTGTCAAACTTACTAAAATACAGCGGACATTTTATGCCTACTTTTTAGATGACAAAAACTCAGTCATTGTTTTTTGGCGTAATGAAAACAGTCTGTTGTATGATGCATAGTTGTGCCATACTCTCATAAACATGAAATCAGCAGGTGTAGCATTAGGCTGTTGCTCCAAACAATGTAGTGGGAGGTCAAGGGCTTTTTCTGCTTCACTGTGTGGCACCAGCTCTCCTTTGTCACTTTCAGGCTCATTGTCACTTCCGTCACAGCAGTCCACTTCTTCCTGGTCTTGATTCACAGTAGCAACTACATCACCATCAGTAAAGTTCTCCATATATGCCCCATCCTCTGCCATCCACTCATCTACATCTCCTTCACTGGCTTCTTCACATCCAAGGATTGTCTGTATCATTTGTAGTAGATTTTTCTCTACATTTTCAACTAGGTTGTCCTGAAATTCAAGAGATGTCCACAGTTTTCTCAATGATTTTCTCAGAGTATTTTCTGAAATATTCTGCCATGCCTCAGCGGCCCAATAAACAACATCCTTCACATCGGTCTTTAATTTTGTCCACTAAAGGAATGCCATCATCTTGGATCAGCATTCTTAAAAATTGTTTTCTGTAAATCAGTTTTAATGTTTGCAGTACGCCCTGGTCCATCAGCTGTGGAAGTGGTGTAACATTCGGTGGCAAAAACTTCACCACAATTCCTCCATCACATAATTCTTCAGTACTGGGGTGAGATGACGCATTGTCAATCAAAAGGATTGCACGGGAAGACAGATGATTTTCCTTAGAAAACCGTTGAACAGAGGGAACAAACTGGCCGTGAAACCATTGTTTGAACAGCTTACCATCCATCCATGCTTTTTTCTTGTTGTGATAATACACGGACAGGGACTTCGTTTTGCAGTTTTTAAAAGCTCGGGGCCTAGCAGATTTCCTGATCAGCATTAAAGGCAGCATGTGATTACCAGCAGTGTTGCTGCATGCTAATAAAGTCACATGATCTTTGCACATTTTCAAACCAGGAGCATGGTCTTCTGCTTTTGATGCCAGGCTTTTTGTTGACAGTGCCCTAAAATTAAGGCCAATCTCATCAGCTTTATAAATTGTTGGGAGGATACTTTCCCTCTCTTATGATTTTTTTTTTTCAAACTCAACCAAGTATTCCTTCACTGCATCATGGCCAGAAGAAAGCTTCTCTCCAGTAATTGTTAGCTGATGAATTCCATGACGTTTTTTGAATCTGTCCAACCAACCCATACCCGCACGAAAAGACTCATCACCATTCATTAACTTGTTCAGGTAAACAGCCTTCTCCTGAACCAGTGCTCCACTCAAAGGAGTTCCCCTTTCACTTTCCTGCGTAAGCCAAAGGAAAAGAGCTTCATCCACTTTATTGTACTGGGACTGTTTCAAAGTCTGCAGAATTTCAAGTGTTTTTCCCCAAAGATGTTGCACAGTACTGTTCAAGCTTCACTCGGTTCTTCTTCCAATCGCAAATGGTTGCTTTACCAATACCCAGTTCAGTTGCCAGTTTAGATACATTCTCACCATTGTCTATCCGCTTCAAAGCATTCAGTCTTTCTTTGAGAGTTAACATTGTATGTTTCCGTTTACTCATGACAAAAATACGTACACCACTACACCTGAATGAATACAATAAACTGTTACACATGCCAGCGATCAATAACTAACATAACAAAGTGCTTTGTGAGCCAACTGGGAGTGCACTGACCTCAGATACTACAAAGGTCTCAACAATGCACAAGCCGGCCATTGTGGCTGAGCGGTTCTAGGCGCTTCAGGATGGAACCACACTGCTGCAACGGTTGCAGGTTCGAATCCTGCCTCAGGCATGGATGTGTGTGATGTCCTTAGGTTAGTTAGGTTTAAGTGTTTCTAAGTCTAGGGGACTGATGACGTCAGATGTTAAGGCCCATAGTGCTGAGAGCCATTTGAACCATTTGAACAATGCACAACAACAAGGGCAGAGAGTGAGAGTGAGCCATTGTTCCCACACTTGTTCCCATTTGTTACCATGGTGTACCTACTTATCTGCTTGGTATACCTCATTCTAGAAACTCGCCACCGTAATTCCAGCTAATCCGAACAGATTGGTAATCTGAACAAGGTCCTGTCCCAATTAGTTCAGATTAACAGTACTATACTGTATTTTCACGTATTTTAACCCATTTTAATCTTAGTTATGCAACCTCTGGGGACTCACATTTTAATGTGTGTGTAGGGTTTTTTTCTGAGAATTTCTGTCAGTTATGTTTAGCTTTAATTATCTTAACTGTGTGGACAGGCATTATTATTCATTTTAAATATTTCAAATGCACATGAAGATGGGACATACATCCTGAAACCAGGTAGTCTTTTCTTTTCTAGTAATATCAACTGTAGCAGATTTTATCATTGAAGTCAGAGTTGGCCTGAAACTATTAAACAACTGGAGGACAAACAAAATAATAATATGATTAATGTCAGTTGATTGCCAGTCACTCACAAAGAGAAAGAAATGAAACAGATGTCCAGACTAGATATGTCTGTTATTACTAAGACAGATGGCATAGGAGGTATTCACAAGTTAATAATAAGAAAATGAAAACTCAATTTGTGACAAAACAAAGAAACTGATAACCTAAAATAAATCACCCCATGGAATAACAGTGGATGATTTTAGTGAAAATGTAGAAAAAAGTTGCAAGTATGTTGTGACCACCGATTTCTTTCCAGATATAAAGGAATCAGGCTAACTGAATTCTGTACAAAAATGAAATATGTACCCATAATCATTCTTGAACACAAAGCCAACCAGAAAAGGGACTAAACAAAGTTGAAACTTTGATTGTTTATATATGATCAAGGACATAGAAAACATGCAGGATTTGAGATTCAGAAACCATTTAGAATTTAAAATGGCTGCAGACCAGTACTGTATACAGGGTGTGTCTCCTAAGAGCCGTCAGGCTTATTTTTTCTGGTGTTTCAGCAGGCATCTGCAATTTCATTTTTACAATGTGTATCTCAAGTTAGCCCAAACAAATATTGCTCATCACATCTTTCAAGTGATGCACAGCATTGATGGAAAGTGCCAGTTTATTTCCTGTTGCAAATAAAATGATTTTGAAAGTGGAATTTTATGTGCCCATTTGACAGAGCAGTCCCAAATTAGTCTAGCGCAATATTCCTATTACTGATGTACAAAGGACGTTCAAAAAGTTTTGCACATTGCCTCTAATTTTTTTTATTTTTTGCAGGAGGAGAATGAAATTTGTTGTGAATGTACTTGGAACATTTAGCTATAAGTTGGTGTATAAAAGTATTTTATTTTATTTACAGGTGAGCCATAATGGACCATGAAGTAGGTGTCAGGTTGCGACAATGGTTGGTGATGGAGTTACTCTTCAAGAGCGGCGATGACTCTTCCACATCGATTCACAGGAAGTTGCTCTCTGTTTATGGGGAGGACACAGTGGATCACAGCAGTATCCAGTGGTGGTTGCAGAGGTTTAAAGAAGACAATCCACGATGCAGTTGACCATTGACGGCAATGAGTGATGTGAATAAGGAGACCATTGATCAAATAATCCAAAATGACAGATGTGTGATGACACGACAGCTTGCTGAAATGACTCATTTGTCATTGGGTAGTGTGGTATCACTGTTACAGTCACTAGGGTACGGAAAAGTCTGTGCACATTGGGAGCCTAGATTATTGACAAGAGAAATGAAAACGATGAGGAAGAATGTGCGAGGGTCTCATGAAGACCTGTACTGAAGAGTGGAAACAGTGTTTTGATGGCGTCGTGAGCCAGGATGAAACATGGTTGTTTTTGTCCGAACCTGAGAGCAAAACCCAATCCATGGACTGGCGTCATCAGGGTTCCTCTCGGAAGAAGAAACCAAGACTTTCACAAACAGCAGGCCGAAAGGTGATGGCCTCCTTCTGGGATCAGTGTGGCGTCATTTTGATTGACTTTTTGGAACCTTACTCCACAATTAACGGGACCATTACTGTTTGTCATTGGGAAAGCTGCGACATACCATCAAGACCCACAGACCACAGCTTCACGGTCAGCTCATCTGACTACATCATGACAATGACAAACCCCATACAGCCCTTATGACACAAGATAACATCAGGAAAATGGGTTGGCAAATTGTTCCTCATCCTCCCTACAGTCCGGACTTGGCTCCGTCTGGTTTTTACCTCTTTGGTCATCTGAAGGCCCACCTGCATGGTAAAACATTTGATAGTGAGAAAGACCTTATTTCCTGTGTCAAGCGATGGTGTAAAAGTCAATCCCCAGAATTTTACCAAAGTACATTTACATCATGGAAAGAATGTTGGGCCAATGCATCATAGCTGATGGAGGCAACATTGACTAGGCTCAATATATAACTAAATGTTCCAAGTATGTTCACAAAAAATTTCATTCTCCTCCTGCAAAAAATAAAAAAATTAGAGAAGACTGTGCAAAACTTTTTGAACCCCTTTGTATATTAACAGGGACAATAAAACATGAAGAATAATGAGAACTCCAGCAACAACAGCTCTGCCATGCACCCCACCGATTGCTACTGCTGTGCAGAAGTGCTGCTCAGTCACTGCTGCAATACTGACTATTCTTTGTGTTTTACTGTTCCTGTTAATACATATTGATAAAGTGAATGATGCACTAGACTAATATGGGACTGCTCTATTGAATAGACATATAAAATTTCATTTTAAAAATAATTTTATTCATAATGGGAAACAAATTGACACTTTACGTCGATGCTGGGCATTATGTGAAAGATGTGATGAGCAGGATTTGTTTGGGCGTACTCCAGATACATGCTGCAAAAACAATAACATCAGCGTGAAGTTAAAAACACCAAAACTCACTGAGCACAAATATGGACACAATGGATAAGAGCAGGCGGATATAAAGGGAGAAATTATTACATATATTAAGAACCTGTTTCCTGTTCTAGATGCTGCATGCTTTGCAGCACCAAGAGGAGTAAACAAAAGAAAATATAAGAAGAACCACAACTACTGAGGGGGAGAACAGATGAAAACAGAAGATTTATTTTAAACATTATACGGTTGTCAAGCAAAAACAGAAAATTGATACAAGGTCACAAAATAATGCTTGGAAGAACTAGGCTATTTAATGCATCAAAAAATGAAGAACATGTGGGAACAATGGGAAAACAGGTAGATATGGTAAAACCAATGACATGTGGCAAATGTGAATCCTTCAGAAAATTTCTCAAAATGTGTATGCGTTAACTTGGATATTGATTATTTAAATAGTACAGTAATTGCTTTAATCCATATGGAAGAGAGTTGGGAAGATTTAAGGAACTGTAGATCCAATGCTCTTTTGCCAGTGACGCACAAAATTTACATAAAAAAATCTTGATTGTCCAGAAAAAGAAAAAGAAGTTCTATAGCCAGGGCAAATGAGTTTGGAAGTGGGTCTAGCATGATAGACCATTTGCAAGTTGTAAATGAGTTGACTGGAAGAGGTGGTGGATATAAGCTGTTAATTTATAAAGTCAAATCTTTTGATATAGCTTTTGAATCTGTTTCAGTTTAGGTGTATTGACAACAGTTAGTGTAGAAGACGGAAGAAAGGAAGTCAACCTGCATACATCAGTATATTGAGCAACATGAAGACGTCTGCATCTATGTTTATGACCTAAAAGCCACCTTAGGAATGTGGCAGAGGGTACATCATGTACCACTATCATTTCTGCCCCTTGCTTTTCCACTTATGAATGGTGGACAGGAAAAATAACTGTTGATAAATTTCTGTGCGAGTTCAGATTTCACCGCTGGGTTTTTTTAATAGAGATATGTGGGAGTGAGGTTGTTGCTTGGAATATATTCTGTAGTAATTTAAACAGTAAACTGTCTACTCCAGTGAGACAAATAGTCACCTCATTCAGACTCTGATACTAATACAGATCAGTCATATGTCATTCAGCAGTGGTTCATATTACAATTAAATGATGAGTTCTTTTGTATTATTGATAACACCCACTTTTATTTGTGAGAATGAAAGATGATGAAATATCAATTTTGCCATTTTAGGAGAACCGAGGTTTCAGTGTGAGATCTGCCACAAGATATTTCAGCGTAGTGACACACTGCATGCACACCTTGCAGTTCATAGAGAGGCTCAGGTACTGTGTAGAAATTTGTGTGTGTGTGTGTGTGTGTGTGTGTGTGTGTGTGTGTGTGTGTGTGTGTGTGTGTGTGTGTTTTGTGTTATTTTCTTTCTGTAAAAAGATTTTCAACTGTAATACTTGCTTCAAATTTCAGTAAAAAGAACATGAATCTGTTGTACTAGATGCTAATTTAATTCATATGTGATATGATGATAATTATGATCATAGATGATACATGAATAAATATTAAAGGCTCTTCAGGCAGGGATGTTGAAAACAAAGGGATATGCAAAAATATAAATTATAATTTCTGGGGTGCATTTTATTTTTCTTATCTTTGCCAGATTTATAACTTAAAATGAGAGTAATAATAATTTTTAGTCTTTTATACTAGCTGTTCCACTCTAGTAGCTTACTCATGTGGAACTGATATGGGAAAATGAGGAGTTGTTACATAAATTAAGACAGAATACAAGTTCAAAAACATTGAAGCAAGTAGATTTTGTAGTAATCAGCACACAGAAGTGTGTGCTTGTGAATTAACACTGAGAAATAGTTCACTTGTCACTGTAACTATAAACAGATTCCCACTGGAAAATTTTGAACTGTTTATGAGGAATCTAGATTCCTTACTGTGCTACCTGTCAGACAGCAGTAAACAGTTAATCATCTGTGGTGACTTCAGTGTAGATTTTCTAAGGATTCTTAAAGGACAAATGATCTGGAAAACGTATTTGCATTCTACAATTTGATCTTAGTAATTAACTTTTTTAACAGGGATGAACGAAGACATTAGGACCTTAATAATGTTTTCTTGGGTGAAGCTTGAAGCAAGGAAATAACTGTGTGCCCTGGAACAAATGCTCTCTCTGATAATGATGCACAGTCAGTTAGGATAAATAACATAGTGCCTTACAGTATGGATACTCCTCAGTGGAAATCAGTTAGAACAATTAATGACTCCCGGGCCAATATTTTTAAGAATAGTTTACAAGAGATGAACTGGCATGAAATTTATAATCAACAAAATGCTAACATAGAATTTAGTCTATTCCATGGTAAATTCACATCATTATCTGAAAATAGCTGTACAGATAATGTAATCAGAAAGGACATTAAACAACCATGTAAAAAACCATGGATCACTAGAGGGATTAAAGTATCTTGTGAAAGGGAAAGGGAAATGAATCTGTTGGCAAATAAAGTAAAGCTCCTGTAGTAGTTGCACACTTAAAAAAAAACTCAAAATTACTAACGAAGGTTCTAAAAAATCAAGGAATAGGCATGGAATGTCAGAAATCAGTAATTATGACAACAGACTTAAGGCTGTATGGAGTGTAGTGAAATGAGAGACAGGACAACCAGCCACATAACAAGATAACATCACAAATGAAGTGAATGGAAGGGCTGCAAGTGATGATTCACAAGTAGCAAACATATTTAATAATCATTTCTTAAATATAGTAGAAAGCACTGGAACAAACAGTTCAAGAAAAAAATCACAAGAGTACTTGTATGATAAAAAAGTATCCCTCATATAACTCAATCATGTGAATGTATCACCAATTTCTCCTTCTGAAATTAAGAAAATTATACATTTTCTCAAATTTAAAAGCACATCTGGTGGTGATGGTGTTTCCAATACATTACTACAGATTTGGTCCCATATAATAAGCCTGGTCTTACCTGAAATATGTAATGCATCACTGACTCAAGGAATTTTTCCAAAGACAGAAATAAGCCATTGATAAACCCCTCTATAAGAAAGGTGCTAAGAGAGATGTTGATAACTACTGACCTGTATCACAGCTCACATCATTTTCTAAAATTTTTGATAAGATGGTGTAGTCTAGAATAGTAGCTCACCTTAGTAGCAGTAATATCCTCAGCAAATCACAGTTTGTGTTTCAGAAGAGTTGCTTTACTGATAATGCCATTTATATATTCACTCACCAGATTTTACAAGCACTAAATAATAAAATGGTGCTGACTGATGTTTTCTGTGGCCTATTTAAGGCATTTGACTGTGTGAATTACAGTATTCTCTTAGATAAATTGAAGTTGAATGGGATTGATGGTATGGCCAACCAATGAATAATATCATATTTAACCAAAAAAATGTAGAAAGCTGTGGTTAATAATTCAATCAATATAGTCCAGGGACATGATTCTGAGTGGAGAGAACTCACATATGGGGTTCCCCAAGGCTCAGTCTTAGGTCTGCTATTGTTCCCCTTACATGTAAACAATCTTATGTGTAATAAATAACGAGAAGAATTAGTTCTTTTTGCAGATGACACTAGTATCATAATCAAGCCAAGCATACACACAGAAGCAGAAGAAGTGGTAAATAAAGCTCTTAAAAGTTCCATTGACTGGTTTTCTGTGAATGCCCTCACTCCCAATTTTTAAAAGACACAATATATTCAGTTCTTGACCTCTAGAGGTACTACACTAATGATAAGTATGAAACATGGTGATGCAATAATAAACAGGGTGGAAACTTCAAAATTCTGAGGTGTCCATATTGATGAAAAATTTAAACCGGAAAAACCACATTTTGTAACTTCTAAAACAACTTAGTTCAGCCACATTTTCATAAAAGAGAAAGGTTGGTACTTAGTCTTAAAGCACCACATCTAATTTTGTGCTTTGTTTTATGTATGTAATTGATTTTCTAATTTATTTCAACTGTTATTAGTTAGTGTCTGTTGTTATAGGGTGAAATCAGTGATTGTTTCGTAACTTAAATTCTATTGTTCACAATATAAATTCTGTGGTAATTATAAACATTTGGAGGAACAGCTAATAGTATTCTTAAAGGATCTATTTGGCTCTATTCAAAAACATCTTAGCAGAGCCAGCCCTTAGTTAATTCCAAAGTAATTAACAGTTTTGTGAAAAGTATTGTTTGTGTAACGATATCTGTTAATTTCATTATTTAAACAAAGAATTTGGCCTAACCCTTGTAGTAGAAGTAACTGTTAAAAGGAATGAATTTTTTGATGTATTCAGTTACTTTAATGACTTTCTGTAAATTAAACATCAAAACATCAAAAAGTGTGCAGTTTCAGTGACTATTATTCTGATGATATATAAGGGTCCGATTTTTGGTCACAAGTCAGTCAGTCCAAGGCCGAGTTTCAGACGAGGAACCTGTATTGTTTAGACCAAGAGCAACGCATCAATGTAACTGTGAAATAAGTGTAACACAATTAGGCCATGTGTTAAAACAACAACAGTGTCTGTTCCGTATGTACCTTATTATTCTACAAGAACTGTGAACCGTGTGGTTAGGCTTTTACTGCTCGTAGATGTTAACAGTAATCTGTTGTAGCAGTATGTGGATGTTTGCCTGCAACCTATTAATGAGGCTTATCAAAGGTTAAACAACAGTGCACTGGCCATATAACTGTGTATTATTGAGGAGGCTGTGAACAGTGAAAGTAAAGAACTGTGAAATGCAAACGTGCACCGGTCAGCTACATCATTTAAAGTAGTCAATGTTGATCTTCCAACCCCCATTTTTCAGCCAGTGTAGAAAAGCAGTCGATACCGAGGACAACAAACGAAGAAATAAAGCAGGCGAGCATCACATGTTCTGGGGTAACTCTTTAGTTATCATTGTTAATGTTTGTTAAAACTTTTATTTTGTCATATAATCTCCAGAGAAGCATACATTAACAAGTATGATAATAAACTTTCATCAATTTTGTCAAAAAGATTTAAATGTACCCATTCCACACTCTTCTTCAGTTGTACTCCACAGTTGCTAAATGCATCTTTTTTCTCCTAGACAAACATATATCATCATAATCTCTTCTCTTATGCTATAGATAACACTTTCTCACGGAAATAATTGGTTTCTTAACTATTACATTCAAGCTTTACATACACCTTTGCCTTAGATACCACTTCATTTTAGGCCTGCATTTCTCTTTGTGCTATTTCCACTGTTGAAAACCACATATTCAACTACATTTCTAAAACAAAATGACAAATGTTTTTCCATGTTATTTTAACCACTATGCTGCTGAATAAAGAAAAATATTGAAATAGGTCAAGATGACAAATGGATTGAGTGAATTATGTGCAAGCTCCCTTTCTCTTTTTGTCTGTGTTTGTGAGTCAAAAGAAACACTGAATGGGGAGCTTGTCTGATATTTTTATTATTCACTGTCATGGTGAACCAAAATTCTTACATTTCCGTCTTCGACTCAGCAATGAAAGTCAATTATTTCTGTACTAGATTCAAAGCTATCTTCCACAATTTCAACATCCTCAGAGGGTGGATAAATAAGTATTGTATTTTTATATTTTCTTTGCAGCTTATTTTGATATCAACTGTTTTTCTTGAATTTTTGTCTTGCATGCTACAAAACTTTTTTCTCCCATAGGTTCCTTGCCCTGTATGCCAGAAGAAAGTAAAAACTAAGAAATCACTTGCTGTTCATATGAGACAGCACATGGGAACACGCCTGTTTAAATGTGATCAGTGTGGAAAGGTAATCATTAATTGTAATAGTGGTAACATAAATACACTAATTTGCTCTAACACACTGTATCTTACCTGTTTTTGATCATGATGTTTAATAGTTAATTGTTTATAAATTAGAAGTTTATGTTTTTGTACACTAGATGTGTACAGATATGTTTGAGTATTTTTTCGTACTATTACTAAAGACTAAGGGGTGCCACATGGAGAAATACTGGAAGTACGCAGTACATATGACATGAGAGCTTCATGTTATGTTGGTTTGATTTCAGACAAAAGAAGACACGCTAAGTTGCAGACAGGCACAATTAAAGTGACACTTATGTGAAGCTTTCAGCCACAGCCGTCATCAGCAACAGAGGAACACACACCATTCATACGCAAAAGCAAGCACACCTCATGCACACATTACCACCAACTCCAGCGTCTCAGACTGGCATTCCAACTCGAGATGCTGGAGTTGGTGGTCATGTGTGCATGAGGTGTGCTTGCTTGTGTGTATGAATGGTGTGTGTTTCTCTTTAGCTGATGATGGCTGTAGCTGAAAGCTTTACATAAGTGTCTTTTTGATTGTGTCTGTCTGCAACTTAATGTGTCTTCATTATGGTCTTTTTATATATTGTTGATATTCATACCTGGAGTTTCCATTGTTTTATTTCACATAAATTCTCCTTAATCCTTTGAGAATGTTCAAATTAAAATTGGTAACAGTAACTGTGAGACAGTTATAGCAGCAATGATTATCAAAGTACAATGGGCAACTAAAACAAGTAGCAAGATTTATTTTTTCAGTAAATAGATAAAAAGGGAGTCATCTCTCAATATGGAACTTGAAACTTTTAACAAGGGCACTAAGTATAAACTTACGGTAGTGCTTAATCTTCTCTTCAGTTGTGTGAACCAGTTCATCAGTAACCACAGACGGGTGTCCATTTCGTTCTACATTGTGCACTTGATCACGTCCTTCATTGAACAGTCTGACCCATCACCTAACCATTGAATCACTCATAGCATTTTGTCTGTAAACCTCGCAGATTTGCTGATGAATTTCCTTTGGTTTAATTTTCTTTGCATTTAGAAAAAAAATCACATATCTGATTTCACATGCGGTGGCATTTTCAATTACGGTTGACATTATAAAGAAGCACTATGAAGCACATGTCATCAGCAGTGATCTGAAAATGGCGTGCAAGTCTTCTCCTTGAGTCAGAGTAAATGCCGCACATGCTAGGAACTGCAATCGTAGCGCTGCCGCAGATAGAAATGGAAAAGGAACTTACTTTGTGGATGACCCTTGTATTTCAACAGTGAATCATCAGCGAGAGCTTTATTGTTGAGTACACATTCACTACAGTGCAATCAACCTCACTTTGAATAAGAAAAATATCCCTTCTAATGGTAACAAACAAAAGATAGCTTTGATTGTCTAGATTGGAAAGCCTGATGTTAGTTGGTTTGCTTTGTATCTGGACATGGCATGGTGAGCGCCATGCCTGTTGAACTTAGCAGGTTCTGCAAATGTTGGACATTTAGTAGGCTTTGGCCCCAAAGACAGCATGCAGTTAGTGACTTTTACAACTGAACACAACTTTCTGCAGACATTTTCAATGGTTTATAGTGGGGTTTGCACCCTGAAACTTGTTCCATTGCATAGGTGCTGAAAAAATCTATGCGGCAGTACATCCAAATCAAAACTGACAAAAAATGCATTTAGCAGCTTTTGCGTCAAGGCTGCTCAAAGATAGTGAGCTATCTCAAACAGAATGTTCTCCTCCATGCCAAGCAGCATGGATTCTGAAAATTAACCATGTAAAACCCATCTCATACTTTTGTTACATGACATACTGAGATCCTTAGATCAAGGCGGTCAGGTAGATGTAGTATTTCTCAATTTCTGAAAAGTGTTTGATTCAATACCTTATCTACACTGATTATCAAAAGTACGATCATACAGGGTATCAAGTTAAATTTGTGACTGGAACATTTGATTCAATACCTTATCTACACTGATTATCAAAAGTATGATCATACAGGGTATATAGTTAAATTTATGTCTGGATTGAGGAATTTGTGGCAGGGAGAATGCAACATGTTGTTGTAGATGGAGAGTCATCAACAGATGTATAAGTACCTGTAGGTGTGCCACTGGAAGTGTGTTGCAATCTTTGTGTTCATGATATTTATTAATGACCATGCATACATTATTAATAGTAATTAAAAAAAGCATTGTATCCTGTGACAATAATATCAGTGAATCACATTTGGAATTGGTCAACTGCTGCAAACAGCTGGATGTAACACTTTGCAGGGATTTGAAATGGGGTGATCGTGGGTAAAGCAGGTGATAGACTTCAGTTTATCAGTAGAATACTATGGAAACACAATCGTTGTACAAAAGAAATTGCTTACAAATCACTCGGGCATCCCATCCTAGAATATTG
Organism: Schistocerca nitens; assembly: GCF_023898315.1. NCBI lineage: Eukaryota > Metazoa > Arthropoda > Insecta > Orthoptera > Acrididae > Schistocerca > Schistocerca nitens. The sequence continues at coordinate 260,019,602 of NC_064615.1, read as the reverse complement.
CTGAAGTGCGTGGGATCTAACCAAATAGGACTAACAGGGGATATTTAACATATACACAGAAGGGGAGCACAAACTAGTTATTTGATCCATGGCAGAGTGTTACAGAAGAAGCTGAACTGGCAGACTCTGGTAGATACACATAAACTGTCCTGAGAAAGCCTATTATCAAAGTTCAAGAACTCAGTGTAAGTGATGACTCTAGGAATGTACAACAACTCTCTATGGTATCACTCCCATAGGAAATGTGAGGACAAGATTAATAACGAGGACAAGATTAATTGGAGCATGCACAGAGCCATTTAAACACTCATTCTTCCTGTGCTCCATACATGAATGGAACAGGAAAAAAATCCTAATAACTGGTACAGGAGAGATACCCTCTGCCATGCTCTTCATAGTGTTTTGCAGAGTTTAGATGTAGATGTAGCTGTAGATGATGCTGCCATAGATGTAGAAACTGATGTTTGTGGCAGTCTGGAGGATGTGTCTTGTCAGTTTTGGTGAAAGTGGATTATAGACATCAAACATTTCCATACCTTTGTTCAAAACAATGATGGTGGTCTTAGATGGAAAAGTTCTGCTTATCTGGCCACTCATTACGTTGATCAGCATTTCTGTGCTGTCGCTTATGTGGATGTAAACATGTGGAATTTGTGGTGACTTTACTGTTAGACCACAGCTGATACTAAGTACTGCACAAAAAATGCAGTGAGTGTTCTTCCAGCCATAGTGATTTATTTTGTAAACAAAGACATGGTGTCATGTATGTAGGAGTACACTGCAGCTGCTGGCGCTGCCTCCACTGGCTACCATGCCTCAGCATTCCTAGGAGGGTGTCCATATTGAGTCTTCTGGACCATCTGTGCGGAATATGTGGTTAATCGTAGTGGACGCACTTTCCATATTCCCCTTCATCTCCTGCATGACCTCGAACACCATCCGGTCCACAATCATTGCTGTCAAAGCTATTTTCTCCATTGAGAACTCCCCTGCAATGTTTATGGATGGTAGTGGCCTACAGTTTCACCCGAGGTAATCATAGACTTCAGCTTAGTGAATGGAAAAGATCATTCTTACAAGTCTTCCTTTCACCCTCCTTCCAGTGAGGAGGCAAAGCAGTTCATGAGTACATTCAGTCAACAACTATAAAAGAGCTTATGCACTAACAATAACATGAATGATGCACTCCATAGAGTCCTACCATCTTACCATATCACTCCTGTCAAGAGCCACTCATCAGCCAAAATCCTCCATGGGTGAAGATCTTTTTCCACAGCCACCTCTGCGGCACTTTCCAGCCATGATTCTGGGCAGTGCCATTTGACCTTCTCTTGTCCAATGCTATGTGTAAACTTGATGCACGCACTACCACCGCCAGCATGGTATGTTTTCCAACACTTTGAGGGTGGCCCTAAGGGATACCAGAGCCCCAGCTTTACTGCAGCAGCTGTTTGTGGGAAATTTCCATTGAGCGAGATATCCTGCCACCACTAATTGAGGCCCCACCCATCCTAGACCCTGAGGTGTCCATGAACAGAGACATAGACTGAGATATCACGGATGTCCAATCACCTCTGGATGATCCAACTGTGTTGGAGCCCATGGAGAGGGTGCTTGCATCTCTTCCACTCTTCCCAATTTCCTCATTTCCCCATTCACTGGACACCCAAGCACTACCCTGCTTGCCATTTGTGACTGCCCAGGCTGTTTAAAGAGGAGGATGGAGGGAGGGAGGGGAGGGGGTGAAGTAGAGGATGTAGTCATATCACCCATAGCAGGAGGTATGAGTAACATGACTAATGGGCTAACCAGCTGAACCATGTGACCTGCGTTTAAGGCCTCTGCATTGCTGCAACAGACAAATGGCTGCTGAGCGAGGAACACCACTGACCTCTGGCGGTGAGGTCATATCACATTCTGGGATTTCAGACTTTGGATCTTTGGACTACTTCTGGATGGAATATTTAATGCTGGTGAAAACCCAGATGGTCCAGTCAAATAGCAGATATACCTTCGAAAAGGTGGGGTAGAAGAGTTTATTTTTTCTACTCGTTCATTTGGTTGAAAAGATTAGAAAACCGAGTTTTGCCAACAAAATTTCTCTTGGGAAAACTTTCTGCAGTCAAAAAACTTGGAAAATTTCGGCCTTTTTTCAGTTTTTTCAAAATATCTCAGTTTTTTTGCTGCTATCACTTTAACATCTATTTTTTTTAAAGAGCACAAAATTCTCTACAAATTTGATTCTTGTCATTTTTTTCTACTCCCAATATCTAAGGTGCTACGGAGCCTCAAAAAATCCCAATTTTTTCAAATTTTGAGCATAGTGGCAAGATACCTTATTTTTGAACACTATTCTTTCAGTTTCTGTTTGTGTAGTATAAATACATTATACATCATGTTATATGTTGGAATTTACCACTTCACTTTCAGGTATTCAATTTCTCTGTATGCAACATGAGGATTGCTGGGAACCCAACTATTGTGATTTTTCACTATGGGCCACGTCAGCCCTGGTATTTGTAAAACTATAAATATAAAAATACATCATTAAGACACACACACACACACACACACACACACACACACACACACACACACACACACACACACAAAATAAATTGTCTCAGGAAACTGAACTATTATTAGCTGCAAATAGGCAACCTAATTAGGTAGGTAATTATTCTTGTGTATAAAAGCCACACAGTTGACATTAAAAATAAGTAGCTTTATTACAATTAAAATGCATTGTCAGTTACTAAAAAATGTTGGCAGTTCTGGGTGTGTAATACTTGTTATATCGCATTTTAGCGCACTTGAGACAGATATGAGCATCACTTCCAACGTTTTGATGGGCCAGGTTCCTTAGTGTCACCAGAAATACCTTGAGTTACAGATTCAGAGTCTGTACATAGAGTTGATCCCAGATTGACCTCTTCTTTAAACAGCGAGTCAGCCTCAGCAAGTTCGTTGATTTTGTCAGCGGTTTCCTCAACATCCTCCATAACATCTTCTTCACTGTCTTCATATAAAAATTTTGGCACATTTTCACAGTTGACCCCAATACATTTCTTGCAAATTGAAGAACATTTCAAACCCGCTTTTCTGCAGGAGCACGCTCCGCCACAGTTCAGCTTGCATGAGCATGAAAAATGTGAAGAAGAGCTTCAGGTGCTGGATCTTGGTTCATTATAATGGGTAATGGACCATGGTCACTGTGATTCCATACCCATTTCTCAGGAGGTTTCCAGTTTCCCATCCAACTTTGGACTTGTTGGTAAGTCCACAACGAATGATGTTGTGCAGCATCTTGTGTAGGTGGCAAACATGCAAGATTCAGTTTGCTTTTTGTGGCAGAGTTGGCAAATAGCTGGTACCGCAAATGGTCTAGTGTGTGGGAACTGCTGACACCTCCACTATACAATGCGATAGTAACCTGTTCTCCTGCTGTTATTATTTCTTCACGGGTAGCATGTGGTTTATTGAAGCGCTGAGGTTAGGTGTTCATTTTTCGCAACGATATTGCAGCACTTAATTGTTCCTTGATCAAAAAAAGTGGATGTTGTATCACATCTGCTAAAGGCATGAGTGAACAGAATATATTCACTGTCAAACTTGTAAGATGCAGTGGAAAACCACTTGTCTTCTGCATTTCCTCTTCCTGGCTTTAAGAAAAATAAGTTTTCAATGCCTTGCCACAAACCGGTTATGAGCACAAGCAGGTCAACATCTTCTCCTACAATGACAACACTTCCAAAATCTTTGGTTCTTGAAATGGCAGATGTCACAATCATAACGTCAGCATCTTCTTGTTCTTGTTGCACTTCAATGCTACACTCCAAAAATTCCTTTTTAATAAGTGTGATCAAAGGCATCTTGTTTCGTTCATTGTACAAGAACTTGTCCTGAGGGACTTGGTTCACCATCTCTGATTCAACCACAATGTCAACCGAAGAATGTTTTTTGGACCTACAAATCCTCTCAGCACTCTTTGTGCTGCATTTGTCTCCATCACATGGATACCCATCAAATACAATAGCAAATTGAGATCCAAAATGACATTGCAGGTAAGAAACATAGCTTTGGGCTATTGACTTGAATCAAACATTTCGAGTCCAAGTCACTTTGTGGATAAGGTACCCTCCATCAATGACAAAAAATTTACTTGGTCCACCTGACTTCACATTTTCCACTGGAACGAAGGCATTGTAGAATGAAGATTTTGTTCCTTTTCGCATGCCTGTTTCTGAGAATATGGACATTGGGTAAGGAGCAAGTTCATATTTCAGAAAGGCTTTTAACTCTTCTTCACTTTGTTTCATTAAACAAATCCTTTGGAAAAGAGTTAAAGGATCAACAGGAGTAATTTTAGTGCTCCCAGATTTTACAGAATTGAACGCAGAAAGGAGAGTCACAACTTTATCTTTTCTGCAGAACTTTACATCATGGAAATTGTCACCAACTATTCTTTTCATGCCTTTTTCCCCCCTCTTCGTGACACATATGACAATTAACATCCTCCATTCCGACAACACCACTGCTGATAGACATTATATAATCACTTTCAGGGAAGGGAGGGTGCACTGAAAACCAATCACACAGCTTACGCAAGTCTATGCCATCTCGTTTGATGCGACAACTTCTTGCATCTACAGGCTGTTCTGATGTTACTGCACTCACTTTGCAATACGACTCAATTTCTTCACAAATGTTCTGCATGTGAATCATACCCAATGTCCATCTGGTTTATACACTATCCATAATTCCTCGGCCAGAAGTAAGTCCTCAAGAACTCTTCATGGTTCTCATCAATTTTTGTTCTATACTCATGTCAGAAGCAACCCCTGACCAATACTTTTCTGATTGCCGGATTGTAAAATGTCTTTTTGTTGTGAACTTCTCATATGCACTCATATTACATATCGTAACACAAATAAACTTCACGCAATCCGACGTGAATGTGTTTGTAGTAACTAAATATGATGCTGTTTGTCCTGGCCCTGTAGCAGAGTGAGATGGTAAATTCCAATGAATAACATGATGAGTAATATGTTTATACTACACAAATAGAAACTGAAATAACAGTGTTCAAAAATTAGGTAATTTGCCACTTTGCTCGAAATTTGAAAAATTGGTATTTTTTGATGCACTATAGCGCCTTAGATACTGGGAGTAGAAAAAAATGGTAAGAATCAAATTTGTAGAGAATTTTGTGCTCTTTAAAAAAGAAAATAGACGTCAAAGTGATAGGAGCAAATGAAACAGATATTTTGAAAAAAACTGAAAAAAGTCTGAAATTTTCGAAGTTTTTTGACTGCAGAAAGTTTTCCCAAGAGAAATTTTGTTGGCAAAACTTGGTTTTCTAACCTTTCCAACAATATGAACGAGTTAAAAAAATAAAATCTTCTACCCCACCTTTTGCAAGGTACAGGCTTTTTTTCTGACAGTTTCACTGGACTAAGAACTTTACTGGGACTTTCTAGATGTTTCTTAGGCAGTGTATTCATCTATTCATTGATGGTTTGATTAGGACTGGTTTTGCTCATAGTGTTTTTGGACTTTATCAGTAAATGCTGTATGCTGTTCCAAACAGGAACTGTTGTTGTTGTTGTGGTCTTCAGTCCTGAGACTGGTTTGATGCAGCTCTCCATGCTACTCTATCCTGTGCAAGCTTTTTCATCTCCCAGTACCTACTGCAACCTACATCCTTCTGAATCTGCTTAGTGTATTCATCTCTTGGTCTCCCTCTACGATTTTTACCCTCCACGCTGCCCTCCAATACTAAATTGGTGATCCCTTGATGCCTCAGAACATGTCCTACCAACCGATCTCTTCTTCTGGTCAAGTTGTGCCACAAACTTCTCTTCTCCCCGATCCTATTCAACACTTCCTCATTAGTTATGTGATCTACCCATCTAATCTTCAGCATTCTTCTGTAGCACCACATTTCGAAAGCTTCTATTCTCTTCTTGTCCAAACTATTTATCGTCCATGTTTCACTTCCATATATGGCTACACTCCATACAAATACTTTCAGAAATGACTTCCTGACACTTAAATCTATACTCGATGTTAAAAAATTTCTCTTCTTCAGAAACGCTTTCCTTGCCATTGCCAGTCTACATTTTATATCCTCTCTACTTCGACCATCATCAGTTATTTTGCTCCCCAAATAGCAAAACTCCTTTACTACTTTAAGTGTCTCATTTCCTAATCTAATTCTCTCAGCATCACCCGACTTAATTAGACTATATTCCATTATCCTTGTTTTGCTTTTGTTGATGTTCATCTTATATCCTCCTTTCAAGACACTGTCCATTCCATTCAACTGCTCTTCCAAGTCCTTTGCTGTCTCTGACAGAATTACAATGTCATCGGCGAACCTCAAAGTTTTTATTTCTTCTCCATGAATTTTAATACCTACTCTGAATTTTTCTTTTGTTTCCTTTACTGCTTGCTCAATATACAGCTTGAACAACATCGGGGAGAGGCTACAACCCTGTCTTACTCCCTTCCCAACCACTGCTTCCCTTTCATGTCCCTCGACTCTTATAACTGCCATCTGGTTTCTGTACAAATTGTAAATAGCCTTTCGCTCCCTGTATTTTACCCCTGCCACCTTTAGAATTTGAAAGAGAGTATTCCAGTCAACATTGTCAAAAGCTTTCTCTAAGTCTACAAATGCTAGAAACGTAGGTTTGCCTTTCCTTAATCTTTCTTCTAAGATAAGTCATAAGGTCAGTATTGCCTCACGTGTTCCAGTGTTTCTACGGAATCCAAACTGATCTTCCCCGTGGTTGGCTTCTACTAGTTTTTCCATTCGTCTGTAAAGAATTCGTGTTAGTATTTTGCAGCTGTGACTTATTAAACTGATAGTTCGGTAATTTTCACATCTGTCAACACCTGCTTTCTTTGGGATTGGAATTATTATATTCTTCTTGAAGTCTGAGGGTATTTCACCTGTTTCATACATCTTGCTCACCAGATGGTAGAGTTTTGTCAGGACTGGCTCTCCCAAGGCCGTCAGTAGTTCCAATGGAATGTTGTCTACTCCGGGGGCCTTGTTTCGACTCAGGTCTTTCAGTGCTCTGTCAAACTCTTCACGCAGTATCATATCTCCCATTTCATCTTCATCTACATCCTCTTCCATTTCCATAAAATTGTCCTCAAGTACATCGCTCTTGTATAGACCCTCTATATACTCCTTCCACCTTTCTGCTTTCCCTTCTTTGCTTAGAACTGGGTTTCCATCTGAGCTCTTGATATTCATACAAGTGGTTCTCTTATCTCCAAAGGTCTCTTTAATTTTCCTGTAGGCAGTATCTATCTTACCCCTAGTGAGATAGGCCTCTAAATCCTTACATTTGTCCTCTAGCCATCCTTGCTTATCCATTTTGCACTTCCTGTCGATCTCATTTTTGAGACGTTTGTATTCCTTTTTGCCTGCTTCATTTACTGCATTTTTATATTTTCTCCTTTCATCAATTAAATTCAATATTTCTTCTGTTACCCAAGGATTTCTACTAGCCCTCGTCTTTTTACCTACTTGATCCTCTGCTGCCTTCGCTACTTCATCCCTCAAAGCTACCCATTCTTCTTCTACTGTAGTTCTATGCAGTTTTATGCAACTCACATTGGATTGTGACTGCTGTCCATTGGTTTGGATTCTCAGCATGTTTGTGTTGTTTGTCTTATAGCCATCTGCAGCTTGAGACATGTCAAAGTCCATGCTGATTTTCTCATTGTGTAATGTTGTAGACAAGCAACCTACGGTTTCCTGGTAGGACAAAATTGTGTTCATAGAATGTACATGTGCACACAATAGCAGTTGTGGTGCTTTCATGCAGTTAACTAAGTCTGTATGCAAAAGTTAGTCACTGTAAGTAAGCACAGCCTATGTAAATAACTAGAATCAATGAATCTGGCACACAAGTCCATATCGTGGTCATGACCATCATAGGACAGCAAGTAAACAATCATAAGAACAGTCCAGAGGTGAAGTCTACTAACAACAAGACATCAATAGTTATGGCTGTAGGCACTGTAGGCAAGATGCATTATCACTGATGTATCACACAGAGAAAGACTAGAATGTGAGCAGGGTGCAGGACAGGCATGTGTGGTCTGCCATGGTTGGTTATCAGGGAGGGCAATGTCTGAGCTGACAGCACTGCTCCTTCATGCAGATGCCAGATACACTGCCCAGCATGTCATCATTGACACACACCATACAGCATTTCTTCTCCTTCAGTTATGATATATGGGCAGAAATGATCCTCTTTGTGTTGGCTCTTATGGGATGGAAAAGGGGGGGGGGGGGCACATAAGGTGAAGGATCAAGTGGTAACTCCATTTTTTCATGCACAATGTTATTGTCCAAGAAAGATGCAGCCAGCAGTATCGTGTCAGTTAAATTGGCTTCTGGGAAGAGGATCACTAGACTGTTGTAATATATGGCAGGCTGAGAGTCTCAGTTGCAGCTACTGGTTCGGACTAGAATCCACACTGCGGCTGCAGTGGTGGAGATGGTGCTGGGCTCTGTGATATCCTGCTAAAGCCACACATGCTCCCTGCATTATTCTAAACATACTTATTCATAGATCTTGGTAAACATCCATCATTCATCTGCACAACAATAATGGAAATTCCTGGATGGAATAATACGCAAAATAAGGGAAAGGCAACCACTCACCTGTAGAGGACTGATGTGTGATACATAGAAACGTGTAACAGAAAACAGTGTTCTCACTAGTTTTCAAGTTCATTCTTTTTTTCTAGCAAAAGTACACACATTCATGCATATAACTATACAGACATCCAAACGTATACTCCCGCAGCTGCAGGAGTGTACATTTAAACATCTGTATGGCTGTGCATGTAAAAGTGTGTACTTTTATAAGGAAGAAAGTAACAGCTCAAAAACTAGTGTGGACACTGTTTTCTCTTTTGTGTTTCTGTGCATCACACATCAGTCCCCTATAGGTGAGTGGTTGCCTTTTCCTTATTTTAGCAGCATCCATCTGTTCTCTGTGAGAAAGCTTCTGTTACTATTCTGTGCTTTTATGAATTAGACAGTAGATGTTGAGTAATTGACAAGCATTTTCATAAAATATTCTGTCTCTTCTTGGTACACTTACGATACATCAAGAAAATCACATTACTCAGTCTTGGATTCTACTGTGTTCATGGCAGTAAATGTTCCTGCGTCATGCCTGGCAGCCTGCTGTTGCTACCATCGCCTAGTAAAATTGCTGCTTTAACCTGTTCATAATCTCGTTTCTTTTAGGATCTACTTAATTGTTCTACACACAGCGTAAAATTTCTCAATTTTGTTTAATATCCAAATTAGCAGTTGCAGGTTGCCTATCTGATGGCTTCCAGGGCAACAAAAATTTGATTTTCAATTTTGTACATAATTATTGACCAAATTGGAAATTTTAAATGCTGTCATAATCTATTCACTAAATAATACAATCTTATGTTAGAAGTTTAATACAACAACACAAGTATTACAGTTAGAAACTATGTTTATCTTGAGGCAGTGTGACCGAGTACTCATATGTACCTGGACTATATTCATCTGGGTTACTCCCTCCCTGCGGGTCCGGGGGTTAGAATAGGCCTGAGGTATTCCTGCCTGTCGTACGAGGCTACTAAAAGGAGTTTCACATGTTTCGGCCTTTATGTGATGGTCCCCTGTATGGTTTGACCTCCATTCTTCAAAATTTTCCCAAAGAGCAAGCCAATTGGGGAAGGGTGCCTTACAAGGTGCATCGTGTCCATCATGCATTGAGATTTTTAGCCCACTTTCTTGTCATCGCATTGCAATCCTGCCCATTCTCCATCTCTTGAGCGAGGACAACTTCCTGGGTGCATTTTCCACCATGCATTATGCAGTGCCAATTTCTGCATTGGCGATGACCATGGACTTCTTTGCACCTGATATCCAGCACAGTAGCCCGTCCATTGTGGTGGGGCCACCATGTACCCTGTTAGTTGTAGCCCCCTGACCACACAGGGATTGCTCTGCTGATGCCTGCACTGTTAACTCCCCATGTATGCCAAGGGGTAGATGCCCATCCCCCTGGGGCATCGGGACTCCCAGCAATGGCCATCCTGCCACGTGGCCTTTGCTGTGGCTGGATGGCTCCCATAGGGAGGGTCCCTGGTCGGAGTGGGCGGCATCAGGGCGGATGACATGTGATGAAGCGTAGTCCATCATCTCTTGCTGGTGGTGAAACACCAGCAGTCTCTAAGCGATCATGAGCTCAATTCAACGCACAGAAGTATGACCCCAAATCGTTCCCCTCCCTGGCCACACCATGAGAGGAACGTCAGGCTAAGGATGGCAGCGGATCTTATTCGCCCCGTTACCCTGTATGTTCGAGAGCTGATGGGGAATCTTTCATGACAATGAAGCCTCAGTTTTTTGTTGAGCATTTAGAGGACAAGTTGGGGAGATGGAGGGCTTGTCCAAAATGAGATCTGGGTCAGTCTTGATCAAAAAGGCATCCTCTGCCCAGTCATGAGAGTTGACTTGTGACAAGCTGGGGGATATTTCTGTAACCATCACACCCCATAAGAGCTTAAATATGGTCCAGGGTATCATATTTCACAGAGACCACCTTTTGCAGTCTGATGATGAGCTGCATGCCAATTTAGAGTGGCGAGGTGTACATTTCGTCCGGAGTGTCCACCAGGATCCAAAGGATAATCAGGTTGCCACCAGTGCCTTCATCTTGGCCTTTGAGGGTGATACATTGCCCGAGAAGGTCAAGGTGATTTCTACCACTGTGATGTAAAGCCCTATATTCCTCCCCCGATGCGGTGCTTTAAGTGCTGGAAGTTCGGCCATATGTCTTCCAGCTGTACTTCCAGCGTCACATGTCGAGATTGAGGACACCCATCACATCCCAGTATTCCATGTGCCCCGCTATACATCTGTGTCAACTTTGGAGAGCACCATTCGCCTTGCTCGCCTGACTGCAGGATTCTCCAGAAAGAAAGGAAAATCATGGAGTACAAGACCCTGGACAGACTGACCTGCACTGGGGATACGAGAAAATTTGAACGCCTGCATCCTGTACATATGACATCATGTTACGCCGCCACTACAACAGTTCTGACACCATCAGCTCCACCAACCCAGGTCACCTCTCAGAGCCGGAAGACTACACCTGCCCCCTTGCTGGTGGGGGGCATTTCCCTCCCTGTTGCCCCTGCACCACCTACTTTGGGAGCAACCCCCCCCCCCCCCTCCTCCCATACAGTCGAGGACATCTGTCCCCACTTCTAAGCCAGAGAAGCGTAAGTCTTCTTCGGCTTCTCTCGCTAGGAAGGGGTCCCTTGGGTCACTCCCTTCCCAGGTTTCTTCTAGTGGGAAAGACGACACCCGCCAGTGACTGAAGAGCCCAAAAGCAGCTGGCTGTACGTCTTCACGCTCATCCTCACTCCTGGAGACTGAGCCAATGAAGACTTGCCAGCCAGGGAAACCCAAGGAGAAGCGAGAGAAATCCAAAAATAAAACCCCTAAGACCAAGGAAATTGTGATGGCACCCACACCACCGCTACCTACAAGCTCTGCGGCTGAGGATGGGGTGGAGATTTTAGCGTCCGCTGAGGACCTAGATCTCACTAGACCTTAAGACACAATGGATATAGACTGCTCAGGCAATAAATCGGTGGCAGCAGGTGACTCTGAGGCGTAAACTGCCTCATTGAATGTTCCATACCTTCACAGTCTCATGTCATCCTCCTGTGGAATTGCAGCAGTTTTTTCCACCACCTGGCTGAGCTACGTCAACTGTTAAGCTTTACACCTGCTATCTGCATTGCCCTCCAGGACACCTGGTTCCCAGCAATGCGGACCACTGCCCTCCACGGCTATAAGGTATATTACAGGAACTGTAGCGACTATAATCGAGTGTCAGGTGGAGTTTGCGTGTATGTCCTAAACTCAGTCTGTAGTGAACATGTGCCCCTTCAAACACCTCTTGAAGCTGTGGCTGTCAGAATAAGGACGACACAGGAAATAACTGTCTGCAATGTATATCTTCCTCGAGATGGTGCAGTACCCCTGAATGTTTTAGCTGCACTGATTGATCAACTCCCTAAGCCTTTCCTACTCCTGGGAGATTTTAATGCCCATAACCCCTTGTGGCGTGGTACCATGCTTACTGGCCGAGGCAGAGATGCCGAAACTTTACTGATGCAATTTGACCTCTGCCTCTTAGATACTGGGGCCACCACACATTTCAATGTGGCTCGTGGTAGTTACTCGGCCATTGATTTATCAATTTGCAGCCCAGGATTTCTCCCATCTATCCACTGGAGAGCACATGATGACCTGTGTGGTAGTGACGACTTCCCCATCTTCCTGTCACTGCCCCAGCATCAGGCACATAGACGCCTGCCCAGATGGGCTTTGAGCAAGGCAGACTGGGGAACCTTCACCTCTGCTGTCTCCGCTGAATCTCCCCCACATGGTAACATCAATGTGATGGTTGAGCAGGTGACTAGCGCAGTTGTTTCTGCAGCAGAAAACGCGATCCCTCACTCTTTAGGGCGCCCGAGGCGTAAGGCAGTCCCTTGGTGGTCTCCAGAAGTCGCTGAAGCAATTAAGGAGCGTTGGCGAGCTCTGCAGCGGCATAAGTGGCACCCTTCCCTGGAGCATCTCATAGCTTTTAAACGGCTCCGTGCCCGTGTTTGCTACCTTATCAAACAGTGGAAGAAAGAGTGTTGGAAGAGATATGTCTCCACCATTGGGCGCCACACATCACCTTCCCAAGTCTGGGCAAAGATCAACCGTCTTTTTGGGTACCAGGCCCCAACAGCTGTCCCCGGTGTTACCATAAATGGCGAGTTACGTACCAACGCAAACTTGATTGCCGAGCACTTTGCTTGAGCCTCTGGAGTGGAGAGTTACCCCCCCCCCCCCCCCCCCCAGCCTTTCGCACGCTCAAACAGCGGCTGGAAGGGAACATCCTCTCATTCACTACACACCCTATTTACAGAGTGGGAGCTCCTCAGTGCCCTTGCACATTGCCCCAACACAGCTCCTGGGCCTGATCGCATCCACAGCCAGATGATTAAACATCTCTTATCTGACTACGAGCGACATCTTCTCATCATCTTCAACTGGATCTGGTGCGATGGCATCTTTCCATCGCAGTGGCGGGAGAGCACCATCATTCCAGTGCTCAGACCCGGCAAAAACCTACTTGATGTGGATAGCTATTGGCCCATCAGCCTCACCAATGTTCTTTGTAAGCTGCTGGAATGTATGGTATGTTGGTATGTTGGCGGTTGGATTGGGTCCTGGAGTCACGTGGCTTGCTGGCTCCATGTCAGGGCGGCTTCCGCCAGGGTTGCTCTACCACTGATAACCTTGTGTCCATCGAGTCTGCCATTCGAATAGCCTTTTCCAGATGGTAACACCTGATTGCTGTCTTTTTTGACTTACGTAAAGCATACGACACGACTTGGCGACGTCATATCCTTGCCACATTGTATGAGTTCGGTCTCCGGGGACAACACCCGATTTTTATTCCAAACTTCCTGTCGCTCCATACTTTCTGTGTCCAAGTTGGTGACTCCCATACTTCCATCCATATCCAGGAGAATGGAGCCCCGCAGGGCTCTGCATTGAGTGTCTCTCTATTTTTAGTGGCCATTAAGGGTCTGGCAGCGGCTGTTGGGCCCTTCGTCTCACCTTCTCTGTATGCAGATTACTTCTGCATTTCGTACTGCTGCTCCAGTACTGTTGTTGCCGAGCCACACCTCGAGGGAGCCATCCACAAGGCGCAGTAATGGGCTCCAGCCCACGGCTTCCAGTTTTCAGCCACAAAGTCGTGTGTCATGCACTTCTGTCGGCGTTGTACCATTCATCCGGAACCAGCACTTTACCTTAATGATGACCTACTCACTGTAGTGGAGACATATCAATTCCTAGGACTGGTTTTCGATGCTCAATTGACTTGGCTCCCATATCTTCATCAGCTTAAGCTGAAGTGCTGGCAGCACCTCAATGCCCTCCGTTGCCTGGGCAACACCAATTAGGGTGCAGATTGCTGCATGCTGCTGCAGCTCTACAGAGCCCTTGTCCAATCATGAATTGACTATGGGAGTGTGGTTTATGGTTCGGCAGCGCCTTCAGCATTGCATTTACTTGACTCTGTGCACCCCCGTTGGGTTCGATTAGTGAAGGAGCTTTTAGGACGAGTCTGGTGACCAGCGTACTGGTGGAGGCTGGTGTCCCTCCACAGCAGATCAGACGTGCGCAAATGCTCACCAGTTACATAGCACACATTCATAGTTTCCCAGAGTATCCGAATTACCGTCTCCGTTTCCCGCCCGCGGCAGTCCATCTCCTGCATCGGTGGCCCAGAACGGGGCTAACGATTGCGGTTCGCATGCGGTCCCTTCTCTCCTTTACCACCTCTACTTGCGGTCCGTTCACGTATGCCTCCATGGTGTACGCCTCGGCTGCAGCTTCATCTGGACCTTTTGCATGGCTTTAAGGACTTTGTGAACCCCGCCGCTCTCCGCTGTCACTTCCTCTCGATTCTTGACGTTTTCTGGGGCTCTGAAGTGGTTTACACCAACGGCTGATTGGATGATGGTCACGTAGGCTTCGCATATGTTCATGGAGGACATGTTGAGCGCCTTTCCTTGCCAATTGGCTGCAGTGTTTTCACTGCAGAGCTGGTGGCCATATCTCGTGCTCTTGAGTACATCCGCTCATGCCCTGGCCAGTCATTTCTCCTGTGTACTGACTCATTGAGCAGCCTACAAGCTATTGACCAGTGCTACAGCTCTGGTAGCATCCATTCAGGAGTCCATCTATGCCCTGGAACAGTCCCGCCTCTGTAGTGTTTGTGTGGACCCCAGGAAACGTCGGAATCCCTGCCAACGAACTTGCCAGCAGGCTGGCCAAACAGGTGACGCGGAAACCGCGTCTGGAGATAGGCATCTCCGAAGCTGACCTGTGTTCTTTCTTACACCGCAGGGTTTTCTGGCTTTGGGAGACGGAATGGCATAACAGCATGCACAACAAACTGCGTGTCATTAAGGAGACTATGAATGTGTGGAAGTCTTCCATGCAGGCCTCTCGCAGGGAATCAGTTGTCCTCTGCTGGCTCCGCATTGGCCATACGTGGCTAACGCATGGTTACCTACCCTGTCGTGAGGACCCACCTCAGTGTCGCTGTGGCTCCCAAATGACAGTCATCCACCTCTTGTAGACATTCTGCGGCAGACTTTTAACTTTCCCGGCACTCTGCCTTTGGTGTTGGGCGACAATGCCTCCACAGCTGCTTTAGTTTTACGTTTTATCCATGGGAGTGGGTTTTATACTTCTATGTAGGTTTTAGCGCACGTCCTTTGTCCCTCCATGTCCTCCACCCAACTGCTTTTAGGGTGGAGGTTTTAATGTGTTACAGAGCAGCTGGCTTTCTCTTTATATTCTCGTGGTTGGCCAGCCACTGTAATCTGCTTTCATGTTTTACTCCCTTCTGTTTCTAGCGTCTGTCTCGTGTTTTCTTGTCCTCTTTTGTTCCTTTTAGTATTCATTGCCTTCCCTTCATTCTTGTGGCTTTTCCTTTCTTTCTGGGATACGAGAAAGAGAGCACTTAGTGACTTCCAACAAGCTTAACAGATAATTTCAAACTTTCATAAAACTTTTTCTTGCTGTCCCCACCACCACAGAATGATGATGAAGGAGAAAAAGTTCATCACTTTATCATCTTTTTGGTATCCACACAGTCAAACATCAGCATCAGGCATGATGTTTTAACTTACTACTTCTTTAGCACCGACTCTAATTGCAACATATTTTGTAAACAGTATCCACATATACTACTGAATGTACCTGCAAAATTATATCATTGTACGAAACATAGCTCAGGAGACATGATATCGTAAACATTGAGATGTGTGAAAAACTAGCTTTTGCTTAAAACTTTTTATGTTTACATGCTTAACGTAAAATATTTAGTACATTGACACATTTATAGCGTAATCAGATTTTTGAAGGTGTTTGTGCATGTGAGTTCAATTACATAAAGAATCAGGGAGAGTTTACTGGTAATTTTTCTAAAAGGGTGAAAGTGTACAACCCAAGAAGATACTCTTGTAATCCTGTTCAGTAGATTTGTAAGTAATAACCAACACGTAATAGACTTGTGACATCTCATAAAAATGGCATGGACTCTGTTTTGTCCAGTACACTATTGTAATTTGTAACTTAAATATATAGTTAATATACAGGGAAGACAAGTAATCTTTGCTCATTAATAGTGTGCAGCGTATCAATTGAATTTTGCATTTTGAAGAATATTTGTCTTGTATAATAAGGTTCTCCACTATCTATCCTGATGTTTATAACTGTTTCTGCTCAAAAATAAATTATGGCTACATGTCATTATCAATTTTCAGGGATTCAACCAGAAAATTAATCTTAATAAGCATTTACAAGTCCATGAAGACATAGACAAAAGAAAGCAGACATGTCGCTACTGTGATAAGACCTTTCTCAATCGTGACTCTCTGAAAATTCATGAGCTCAAACATACTCAAGGACAGCCACACTCATGCCCACTTTGTAACAAAGCATTTGTAAAGGTAAGCTTTATTGAAGACATTTGATAATCTTAATTTCCTGTCATTTTAGTGCCTTTTTCCATTCATTTACAATATAGATTGATAAAAACTCAGTAATATTTATTTCTTGGAATATATTTTCATTGACTTTTTTTAATACTCTGCTGTGTGGAAATATTCCTTTCTTGCATTTCAGAATAGCAAATAATGTGCTTTTTCTTCCTCGGACTACAGAAATGGACGTTAAACCCAACCTTCCTTATCTTTCCGACTACAGAAAGTACTCATCAGCACTGTGTTCAAGCAACCAATAAATTCATGTTGCTTCGTTGCAGAAAAGTTACTGATGAAGTAAGAGGTATCACAAGGGCATATGACCTTGTAGCTCAAGATATGCAAAGCGGTCTGTGCTTTGGATATTTGATGTAGTTTTCAATATCATTGGCCTTTAGAGCTTTAAAAATGTTTTATTTTAAATTTGGAATATGGTTTTTTATAAACATGGTAGTGGATGTGCATGGGTGCCAGACTTTTCATGAATTGCAGTAGTTGTAAATGATTTTGAGGATAACTCAGTATTATAGAAGTGTAAAAGAGATGACAGATGAAAGACAACAAACTGAAAAATCCACTGGTGAAGGAAATTGCAAAATGCGGAGAATTATAATGAGAACTGTTTTAGTGTGTGACAAATTTTTTACGCTGCTAATGGTAAATTGATTAACTCACATATAGTGCTCATAATTGTATAACTGATATTGCTAAGTGAGCCAAGGCTACTGCAAAGATAGGGAAATGACTAATTCTATTTTACGACACCAAACCTTTATTTCTCATCAGACAGTGCCAGACTGCCAAAGATTTGACACAAGCTCCAAATGATTTGTGATGTTTGCTCAGCCAAGACATTGATCTGCTTAGATACAAATTTCAGATCATTGTATTAGAAGCACCTGTTGGTATAAACTAAATTTGATGAAATACAAACTGAGCTTTCTTTGTTAGACAAGCCAGTTGACAGTGGTGACCTTTGCGCATGATTTTTGCAAACATTGCTCAAAGAGTTTGATTATATTTATATTACGTGGCATGATTTACCTCCTGAAAAATATGGAATAAGTTACAAAAACTATGTTTAAGTTACATGTTTCAAATAATAGATTCTGAAGATGAAAATGTTGCTACAGCAGTGATGTAAAAAACAGAGGTTAACAAATGGCAACAGAGATGCACTCAGACTACATCTGAAGCAGATGTATCCAAAAGTCTCATTATCAAGGGCATGAAGATAGAAAATGCTTTAATGTGGCAAAGTAGGTCACTTATGAAACAATAATATAATAATGTCATGTGATGAGGGCCTCCCGTCGGGTAGACCGTTCGCCTGGTGCAAGTCTTTCGGTTTGACGCCACTTCAGCGACTTGCACGTCGATGGGGATGAAATGATGATGATTAGGACAAGACAATACCCAGTTCCTGAGCAGAGAAAATCTCTGACCCAGCCGGGAATTGAACCCGGGCCCTTAGGATTGACAGTCCGTCGCGCTGACCACTCAGCTACCGGGGGCCGACTACTTATGAAAAATGGAATACAGGTTTGGTTTGGTTTGGATGTCAGTAAAACAGTCATCAATTGAGTGAGTGTCCTAACACAGACAAAAGAAAGGACTGTGCTGTGTTGTAAGCTTGTGTAACATCAGTGGAAATTTCAAGAAATCATAGCCACACAGGTACTTCAAAAACTGAGAAGAAAGTTTTAGTGATGAGACACAGCAAGTTTTCTGTAGATATAAACAAACTGGACTGTGAGGATTGGTACATTGACAGTGGTGCAATGCATCATATAACATGATTGGTATGTCACATATGAGGCATTTGAAACTCCAAGAAAGATGGAGTGTGCCAAAAATTGGTGTATAATTGAAGCATTTGGTACAGTTCAAATTTATATATAGATATTCAGTGGACAGAGTGATATTTTGAAGATGATTGACTTTGTTCAGATGAATCTTGTAACTTATTTTCTGTTAAGAAATCTGCACAGGATCTGTAAAAGTAACAAGAAAGAGAACATTGGCTTTAGGGTGAAATGACTTTTACAATCTTCAAGTAATGAATGTTAAGTAACAAAAATATACCTCCCTTGATAGAGGCTGTGTCTATATACATTGTAGAGTAGAATGCCATCTTTTGACAGTGTTAGCTCAGAACTGTGTAAGTAAATGGAAAATACTTGTCATCCAGTGGTTTATCGTTTGGCTGTGAAGATTGTCCATCAAAAATAGTATTGCATTGTTGTTGAAACTGTTGATACCTTACAGAGCTGCCATAAAAAATGGGTCATCAAAACAAATACTATGTGCACCAATTATCAAAGGAGCATGGTATAGAGATAACAATTGATAGTGGCTTATTATGTTAGGAGTGTGTCTTTGGTAAAAATCATCAGCTGGAGTTTGATGAAAGAGCACAGAAACCCACTACACACAGACAATTAGCTTACAGAGCCCACTACACATAGACAATTAGTTTGCAGAGATGTTTGCAGACCAATGTAAGAAAAAGGTTTGCAGTGTCATTGATACTTCGCTGTTTTTGAGTATGGTTTTTCCAGTTTCAAGGTAATGTCCTTTTGTGACAAAAAGATGAAATTAAAGAAAAGCCATCACTGCTTATTACAAAGATAAAGACTAAAGTTGATGTTATGGTGAAAGAATTATGTACACATGATGGCAGTGTGTTCCATAATACAGGTGTTCATAGGTTTGCTGGATAAGTTGGAGCAAAATGTTCAATTACTACACCATGTAACTGTAAGGTAGAATGGAGACACTGTGTGGGATGGGATATTTTTGGCTGTGCTATGCTCTGCTGAACACTTACCAAAAGCAATGCAGCATTGTTGGCTGCAAAATAGACTCAGAACAAAACTGGTTCCATGAAAATTAAAGGTTAAACTCCAATTGAGACATTACGGAGAAGGAAGGTCATTTTGACATTTTGGTGATATTTGGAACATAATGCTATGTATGGTTTTTCCGTGCTAAAATTGGAGAAGTTTGGTGCTGAATCTTAAAAGGATATTTAGTTGGTTATGATGATTTTATATAGAGATGTAAAATTCAACTGCAATCAGTTACATAGACCATTGACTCAAGTGACCAAACAGATTGTTGAGATGTCCGATATAGTTAAAAAGGAAGATGTTAAAGAAACTGATTGTGAAAATGTTGATTTTCAAGAGGATATTTAACGGGATTATATGAACCAAGATGTAGTTATATTATTATTATTATTATGATTATGTGCGTATGGACCCTGTTGGATCTCGCATTACGTTTATGATTCGTCTTTCTAATAGACTGTATAGCTTTTATTCTTTTGCTGTGTACTTTCTTCCTTTCTTCTGACCACTTGGACCCTGATCTTTTAGGGACTTTATTCTGTGGCTTTACTGCCCATCTATTTATCTTCTGACTGTAAAGTTTCCTGTCTAGTATGTCCGAAGTTCCTATCTGTGACTTTTGCAAGTCAAATTTGACTTCTTCTGTCCATGGAGTGTTCTTCAGTTTTGCAGTGTATGTCAAAATCTTGTGAGTTAGCCTTGAAGATGGGAGTCTATGACTGTGTCCGTAGAATTTCAGCCTTCGTTTTCCAATATCTGTGGCAAGGT
This sequence comes from Schistocerca nitens, assembly GCF_023898315.1. Lineage (NCBI taxonomy): Eukaryota > Metazoa > Arthropoda > Insecta > Orthoptera > Acrididae > Schistocerca > Schistocerca nitens. Next base: position 259,999,332 of record NC_064615.1, on the reverse strand, counting down.
TGGACAGTTCTTCTGTTGCTTTGCGTGATTTGAGTCTTTACCCCTCTTCTGTTTTATCTGGTCCCAGCATTTTCCTCATGATTTTTCTTTTCTCCTTCATGATGTTCTCCAGATCGCCTTTTCTATTAAGTACCAAGGTTTTGCTCGCGTACAGCACTTCAGGTTTAATCACTGTATTATAATGTTTGATCTTTGTATGAATGGACATACATTTCTTGTTGTAGATTTCACACATTCTCCCATATGCTCATTTGAGCTTTTGTAACCAAAGTTTTGGTGCTCCCTTTTCCAACCCTGTTGATTCTATGATCTCACCGAGATATTTGAAGTGTGGAACTTGTTTGATCTGCCCATATTTTGTGTTCAGTTTCTGAATGTTGAATTTAGTGCAAACAAACTTGGTCTTCTCGAATGAAATTTGTAGTCCAGTTTTCTCAGGGCATTCATTGAGGACTTCAATCTGTCTGATCGTTGTATTTTCGCAGGCTGCAGGTATCGCTAGGTCATCTGCGAAAGCTAAACAACTGACCTTGATGTCATCATTCTTTCATCCAAGTTGAATGTGTTTCTAGTGGTCCTGAGTTTTCAATTCTTTCTCCCATTCTCGGATGACTTTATCCAGATCAAGGTTGAAGAGCAGTGGTGACAATCCATCACCTTGTTGCACACCGGTCTTTATCTCAAAGGGCTCTGACAATTTGCCCATGAATTTCACTTTTGACTTCGTGCCCTTGAGTGTTTCCTTGATGAGTCTTAATGTCTTTCGATCAAGTCCTTGTTTGTCTAAGATGTTAAAGAGCGTCTGTCGATTGACCGAATCATATGCCTTCTTGAAGTTGACGAACATACAGATGATCGGAGAGCTTCAGGTTATGTAGTTACAAGTAGTGAAAAGGTCAGTAACCATTTGTATGAGGTGGGATCAAAAAGTAACAGGATTTTTTAAATTTTGTGGGCTTTATACATCTGATTTTCAAATTTTTTTATCTTGTTGGTACCTGTTTTGAATATTTAGTTTATTGTTGACAGTCGAAAAGGTTATACTTGTTTTTGAATGGTCAGTGAATTTTTACTTTTGAAAAAGATGGATCAGAGAATTTGCAGTAATTTGCTCAAAAAATGGAACATTCAAAATGTTGACCGTGGGTTTTGGTGGATCTACTATGATTAATTGTCCAAACATTTCAAATAGGGTTGAGAAAACATTGAAGACAACAATTGCCCTGAATGCCCTAGCACATCAATTACTGATGGCAGTGTGGAAGAAGTAAAGAAAAGGTTCTGGAAAATTCCTGAATCACCATCAGAGAGGTTGCCAATGATGTCAGCACATCCTTGGCCTCATGCCGAGCAATTTTTTCCGATGTTTGGGCATGAAACATGTAGCAGCAAAGTCTGTTCTGAAATTGTTGAATTTCATCCAAAAAAAATGTCACACAAACATCACTCAGGAATTGTTGAATGAAGTTGACAATGATTCATAACTTCCTTAGAAGGTTGTAACAGGTGAAAAAACATGGGTATATGGGTACGACGTCGAAACCAAGACCCAGTCATCCCAATGGAAACTGAAGAGCTAAGACCGAAAAAAAATTTAGAAGTTTAATCACATGTGAAGGTCCTTCTCACTGTTTTCTTTGCTTACAATGTGATAGTGCATCAAGAGTTCCTGCCTTGATGGTTTTACAATCAGTAAGGAATAATACGTGGAAGTTATGCCTTGCTTGCGTGAAACAATCCAAAGAAAACTATCAGAACTGTGGCATAACCAGTCATGGCAATTGCATCATCATATGCTCCCATTCACACCTCAATGCTTGTTTATGATTTTTTGGCAGAAAACAAAAATGTTATGATGCCTCAACCACCATATTTGCCAGACATGGCCCCTATGACTTCTTTCTATTTCCGAGGCTGAAGAGAACCACGAAAGGATGTTGTTAAATGACCTTTGTGAGATAAACAGAACTGCTGAAGGAACTGAACACCATAATAGAAAATGAGTTCCACAAGTGTAACCTAGATTGGAAAAAGTGCTGGCACAAGCATACTGTATCTGAGGGTGATTACTTTGAAGGGGACAATGTTGATGTTGATGAGTAAATAAAGATTTTTTTAAGAAAAACAAATATTCCCATTAATTTTTGGTCACACCTGGTGTGACAGTGAAGGACAAATTGAGAGCAACTTCAAAGCAAGAAATGAAGATGAAGGAAGCCAAAATTTCCATCAATGGTGAAATTTGAAGAAACTATGTCACTGAAGATTTAGCCCTTCAACTGAGAATGATGCTTCTTTGTGAAACATGAAAGAATTATGAAGAAGCAGTGCAGTCATAAAATTGTAAAGAATGGGAGAAAGTAATGGAAGAAGAATTCTCTGGGGGAAAAAAACCCATGAGAACTAGTTTATAAAACTAAAAAACATAAGGTTATGGAAAATTGATGGGATTTTGCTAAAAAATTAAATACAAATAATGTAATGTTTCAACATGAGGCTCAGTTAGTGGCTAAAGAATATATCAGTGATGTGAAATAGATTACATTGATATATTTAGCCCTGTAGCAAGATTTGAGATGATGAGAGGTCTCTGTTGAGTGTTGCAAATCAATTTGGTTGGTATATAAGGCAATTTGATGTAAGGACAGCCTTTTTCAACGGCATTTTGAAGGACCAAAGTTATGTGTATCAATGTAGCTTGCTTCGCCGGAAGGGGCAGCAGATGGTGGAGGCTGGGTAATGGCTGGCCCATCGACATGGGCAGGGGCAAGGATTCTGTCACTGCTGAGCAGAGAACTCCACAGTGGGAGCTGCAGGAACTACCCCCTGTGGCACCTTATTTTGCAGCTGAAGCTAGGATGACAGAGGGTGCCGTGGGGGACACCAGTGCGGTTGTACTCTGCTGCAATTGGGAAACTTTTGCTGGAGAATGCTACGACTGACCCCATGGCAGAGAATGCTGTGACTGACCCTGTGACCTGGCTGACTGGAAGATGGTCCAACACATCACAGTCACAACTGATTAGAATGATGGATAAGCTGCTCCTGAACTACACCCACAACAAAAAACTACTGACCTTTGCAGCTCACAACTACACCTAGCAGTGTCCTGTGCTGCCGACCAAAAGATCGGGCCCAAATGGCAGCCCCATGAGAAAAACATGATGGGTTATGATGGACTGAGGCATGCAACTCGAGGTGCAACAAATCCAAAACACCCGCAGTTGTCACCCGTGCAATGTTCTGCTGCACTACACCCATTAACCAGTGTCACTTGGTAAGCTTGATAGGGCACTGTCATGGGACAAGGTAGAGACAGACATATTCATTTGGATCTTGAAGGTACACACGAAGTGCTCCTCCTGCTACTCAGAAGCTGGGCTACCATTGCAACTGCAAAAGTCTTCACACTCCTCTGAAACAATTGCCAAATGTTATCAGATATGAAGATCCAGGGAGAATCCTTAACAGCAAAAATGACCAACAATGCACAGTTTTCATCAGTATGCTGGCTAATGGACTTGTACAGAAAGTCATAAGAATAAGGACCAAAAAGGAAACCAGCAGCTTTAGTTTGGTGTTCAGTAGGAACTCCACCCCATATAAGAAAACGTGAAACTTTTTAACTTTGAAAATGATAGCCAGTGCCTCTTTTTCCACCAGTGAATAATTGTGTTGTGCTACAGAATGTGTCTTTTGATGTGAAAGTGTCAGGCTGCTCGGTCCCATCTGGGTTTTGATGTGACGGAATTGAACTAGTTCCATACTTGGACATGTCACAAGCCACGGTTAAACATTTACCCAGTGGAAAGCAGCCAAACACAGACCGGAGTACAGACACTGCTCGAGGGACTGAAAAGCCATCAAAAATCTGCAGAGCAGACAAATTTGACACCCTTTTGGCAAAGCTGGTTAAGAGAATGGCACATGTGTGGCCTAGGGAATAGAGTTACCATAATATGAAATCTTGTCCAAGGAGGACTTGAGTTTCTTCAGCTTCTTGGGTACTGGCAGGTTCATGATGGCTTTTGCTTGCTCATCCGCAGGGACAAGGCCATCTTTGTTGACTACATACCCTCAAAAATTCTCCCTTGGGAAAAAAAAATTCGTATTTGCAACAGTGGCTGTTCTCCAACAGTTGTTGGAAAACTGCCACTTGCAGATTCATCAAAAGCTCGGCCTGTGTGGAGTCCATGACTGAGAGGCCATTGAGGTAGTTCACGCAACAAGGAATGTCCTGAATCAACAACTCCAAATATTGTTGATAAATTCTAGGTGTGGATGAGATTCTAAAATGCAAGTGAGTACAGTAATAAAGCCCAAAGGGTGTACTGAGCACAAAGAAACTCAGAGAAAGGGTGTCCAGTGGCAACTGAAAGTTGATGTATGAGAAATACTGGCCACCTGATAACGTCACCAACAACTTCTCCAGCTATGGAAAGGGATATGACCCCCATGAGACACTCTGCATTGATCGTCTGTTTAAAATTCACAGCAAAGGTGCATGGTGTCATGTGGCTTCTACCTTACCACCAAAGAGGCGGCCTACTAACTTCAGAAGAGAGGAGAAATGACACCAAAGTCCTGCCAGTGCTGCAACTTGACCTTGATCTTGATCTTGTCACACATGATGAAGGGAATGGGACAGGGATGAGAAAATTTAGGTACTGCCGATGGCTTAAAGGAGACGTTCTTCAAGATTTTCTGTTGGATCTGGAGTATTATTGAACAGCTGGTCTTATAACTGTAGTAAAGAGTTCAAATCTTGGAAGGGGACCCACTGAGACACTAAATGTACTTTGTCAACTCTCTGGAAACCTAAAACAGAAAAGGCACGTAATCCAAAAATATTTGAGCCAGTGATGAATTACTATTAGTGATGTAAGTTCCACATTCCACATTCTTATAAAGTGCAGAGATAGAAAGTTGACCATTAGAGGAATACGCTGTTTACAATAAAACACAGCTTGATGGTGTGGCTGTTTGCAACGCAGGACAGCCCAAGAGCCGATACATACTTAAGTTAATTAGGCTGACTGACACTCCCGTGTGTACCCGAAACTCAATCAGTCACGCATCCACTACCTGTGACAGTAGAATGTACTGTGGTAATGCTTGCAGGGTATTGGGGAACATCTTTGAGTCCAGGGAAAATACTGGAGACTCTGACAACAGCCCTGGGGTTCGCTGACTGTCACAACTGTTGCCAAATGTCCTATTTTGCAGTAGGCCCCACACATGGCTTCTGTGTGTGGATAATCCTGTCGAACTTGCACCAGATGATAGCTGGGGCAGGACTGCTGGCTTGTCCGTTGAGCAGAAAGACATCTACCAAAATAATCAGCAAAACATCATGAGTGGGGATGACGACACTTTGCTGAGCATGATGCAGTCAAAAGTGGACAGCACTGTGATTTGACTGCACTTTAATCGTTAATGGCATCAACACACAGTGGCTCAGAAGTAGTCAAGGCGTCCTGGCTCACTACACATTTTACTGGGAGCTGTGTACCACATGCATCTGACTTTCTCTCCTGCCATATTTCAGAAAGTATGCCCCTTACCACTGCCATAAATTCATGTAATTCCATAATATTAATGAATTCGGCTAGAAAAGGTCTGCCAAGATGAATGCCCTGGTTTAAACCTCCAGATCAGGTATTAACTGGGTGATCATGTCCCTAATTAGTGAGGCCACATACAATGTAGCGCACTGGGGACATTCAAAACTGCACTTGTGGGAGAGACCTTGCAGGTCAGTGATCCAAGCCACGTATGAGTGCTGGGAGCACTTTTTGTGCTGGTTAAATTGTAACCATGTTGCCACCACATGGGTTTGATGAACAAATTACCTCATGATAAACGGACAAAGTTTATCAAAGGTAATTTTTTCGGTTTTTGTAGACGGCTTGAAATTTTGAATGGACTAGATTGATGATGTGCTGTACCTGGCAGGGCAGCAAGAACTGCCACAGATAATATTCCCACCTTTGTGTAGCCTTGTAGAAACAAGTGAATAGCATTGAGGGGGAGGGGGGGGGGGGAGGCAAGGGAGATAACTTCTCTGCTAGCCCCTGGTCTGCTATCAGCTCCACATGAGTAGGGAGGAGTTCTGTTTTCTGATTGAGTAGTTCCTTTGTTTGCTCCTGTTGTAGTTTTTGTTGTCATTCCTGGAGGCGTTACTCCTCCCTCCAGTATTGCAAAAATACTGGGTCCATGGTGGCCACAATTTAATGGTATGAGGAAAGAAAAAGAAAGTGTGTCACACGTTAAGAAATGTCTGATGTCACCACTTTAGTATCCCAATGTGTGAGTTAATCTGTGTAGAGCAGAGAGTCCAAACACCATGTAGAGAATGAGCACGAATGAAAACACAACACGCGACTGGCGACTGCTGCACAAAACTATGCTGGTCTGCAGGCATTGAAATTAGTGTCAGAACTGTCTGAGCATGCCTATTGCTGCCCATGCCACACTTCAACCATGCTGTCTCGAAAGCATTCTGTACTATTCCGCTGCAGTGCCAATGCCATCTCGATGTTTGCTGGGTGGGCATACTAAACTCTGCAAGAGGATAGTGAGTGTTGCCAGTATACACCCTCTGTCTATGCTCATTCATTCTAACTGATAACCTGGTGGTTGTCATACCAGTGTAGAAGACTGAACAGTATTTTCATAACAGCTCATACACAACATGTCATTTCACAGGTTTGTCCATTACTGTTTTACTAGTTACAGTGCTGACATAGGTGATGGTAGGAGGGTGCAAAGACCAAGTCTTACAGTGGGGACAGTCACAGGGGTAGGAGACACAGGGTAGGAAAATGTGCAGAAGGAGCTTAGTGTCTGACCTTATGTTCCTTCTGCACCTATGTCCCTGCCCAATGGCTCCTACACCTATGACCATTCCCACTGTAAGACTGTTCCCTAAACTGATAATGCAAGTGCCAGGATGGTACCTTCGAGAGAAATACAACCCACATCCTTCCCCACACTTTCCAATTTGAGCTACTGCTTTGTGTCTAATGACCTTGTCATGCTTGAGACATGCTTCAGGTTGAAGGAAGGGAAGAATATTCCAACCCAAACTGTAATTAATAAAGCTCTGTGGTTTACAAATCAACATGCATCTTGAAAATGAGTTTATGCTATCACAAGTTTAACACTAAAACAGTATTTAATATTTTAAATAACACATACTTGAGCAGAATGTATGCATTAGTGTGAATGAAAATGGGAAGATGTGACCCACCCACTTCCCACCTCTACTTTCAGCCAACGGTTATATTGATCTTTGTAGGGAACATGATTCATTGCTCTTAAATCATCAACAGCAAAAACTTGGCACCTGCTAGAGTGAGCGACATGAGACAGACGCAACCTTTCTAGTAAATTGAAACAGTTTCTGTAGGTACTATCAAAAATTCAATGAGCATGTTAATGTAAGGTGGAAAACACAATAATTGTATCAATCACCAAAAAGTTGCAATTACATGGTCATATACAAATATAGGATAATTGTGGTATGAGTAATGGTAGTGAAACACATTTGTAAAGAGTGTTCAAAATGAAGTCCAAACAGAACAAAATATTGCAACATTGGACTCACATTTGGGAGGACCTAGTGAAAATTTCCAAACAACCATTCAAATTAAAGTTTACCAGGGTTTTTGTTAGCCACTTGAGGTGAATCCTGGGATAATAGGATACAATAGATTTCTTTTCCTCTTCCATACCTTCACTTCTGTCTCTGCAACATCATCATCAATGAGACATTAAATCCTGATATTACTACACTTGCTCTTATTTCTTTCCGATGAAATCACAGAAAGTGACTACAGTCATTGTCATTTGTACCCATACATTGTCTCTCTCATTAAATATGTATTCATTGCTTTTATAGCTTGCTCTCAATGGTGGTATGTAACACATGGTTGGTTGTCAGAAGTTACAATTTACAGTAAATAAAAATTCAAATTATTTGAAGATTTTTTTAAGAAGAGAAGGGATAATTGCAAGCCTAGTGTATAGCATACAAGGAAAGTTTTAAAAATCTGTTTCATTTTTTTTCTTTTAAAAATTTTCCTGGATTTGCTTTGATGCATAGATGAAATGCCCATAGAGCACAAGAAGCATGAAAAGTAAGACATTACCTAGTTTGCCAGATTAATTCCCTGGTTTTTATTTTGTGATTTAGTATTACAACACATGTCCTGAGCAATTTGACCACCATACACTGTATGCCCATATGATTATGGGTTTTAACCAAAAAATTTTTATTTTTACTTAAGTTACTCACAGATAGAACTTCCAAAAATTTCAAGGCTTTTAGGATTTTAAATTAGACTTTTTTTTCCTTTTCCTATTGTGGATTCTGAAAGTGGCCAATGTATGGTTGAAACTTGTAATGAGTGTAAATTGGTTCTCAGATTATGACTGAATTAAATAAACAGATGAGTATAATGTGCCAACCACTATTCTCAGTAGACACTCATTTTTCCCTGCTATCTTCCCTCACCACCCTCTTTGTTCTCCTCTTGCAAACAAGGTAAATTGTAGTTACTTTCTACTTTACAGCCTTCTTTGAAATTTGGCCTTTAGCCTTCTGTAACACTACTCCTGTATTTGACCATTAGTTTCTTCTTTGTCTGTAACCACTTTTCCCCTCTAGCCATCATGTGAGTTTCTTCAGTAGCTTCTCTTTGTAAACTGGGGAGTGATAGAGTCTGTGAAAAAAACTGAAATGTCAGGGAAGTCAACAAGACTGTTACTTTTGTCAACATCCCCTGTTGGTAACACAGTGATTTTTAAGTATGATATCAAATGAATTTTACATCCTCAGTTTGTGATTCCCAGTTGGGCTTATTAAAAGACTTTCCCTAAAAAAAAAAAAAAATAAAAAAAGTAGTACAATACTACTATATTTAATCTAGCCTCTTGCTCATACAGTGTTTTTTAAATGATTTAATGTTGTCTTCAGCTGACATTTGTTTTATTTAATGTGCAGTTGTACATGTTTGGCATTAGGCCCATTTTCAAGTAACTAAAACAGAAACGTTATACATCGAGTGCATTAGTACCACTTACGAATATAACATAAGAACAAGCTATATCCATGGATATACTAGGAGGATTTGTGATTCTTCAACTTACTTTATGGAAGATTCATTAATTGTACATTATGCCATATACACTATGTGATGAAAAGTATCCGGACACCTAGCTGAAAATGACTTACAAGTCCATGGTGCCCTCCATCTGTAATGCTGGAATTCAGTATGGTTTTGGCCCACCCTTAGCCATGTCAACGGCTTCCACTCTTGCAGGCATACATTCAGTCAGGTTCTGGAAGGTTTCTTGGGAAACGGGAGCCCATTCTTCACGGAGTGCTGCACTGAGGAGAGGTATCGATGTCGGTTGGTGAGGCCTGGTATGAAGTCGGCACTCCAAAACATCCTAAAGGTGTTTTATAGGATTCAGGTCAGGACTCTGTGCAGGTCGGTCCATTACAGGGGTGTTATTGTCGTGTAACCACTCTGCCACTGGCCGTGCATTATGAACAGGTGCTCAATCGTGTTGGAAGATGCAGTCGCCATCCCTGAATTGCTGTTCAACAGTGGGAAGCAAGAAGGTGCTTAAAACATCAATGTAGGCCTGTGCTGTGATAATGCCCCACAAAACAAGGAGTGCAAGCCCCCTCCATGAGAAACACAACCACACCGTAACACCACCACCTCCAAATTTTACTGTTGGCGGAACACATGCTGGCAGATGATGTTCACCGGACATTTGCCATACCCACACCCTGCCATCAGATCGCCACATTGTGTACCATGATTCATCACTCCACAAAACATTTTCCCACTGTTCAGTCGTCCAGTGTTTAGGATCCATACACCAAGCGAGGCATTGCTTGGCACTTACTGGCTTGATGTGTGGGGCTTGTGAGCAACTGCTCGACCATGAAATCCAAGCTTTCTCAACTTCCGCCTGATTGTCATAGTATGCAGTGGATACTGATGCAGTTTGGAATTCCTGTCAGATGGTCTGGATAGATGTCTGCCTATTACACATTACGACCCTCTTCAACTGTCGGCAGTCTCTGTCAGTCAACAGGCGAGTTCGGTCTGTATGCTTTTGTGCTGTACCTGTCCCTTCATGTTTCCACTTCACTATCACATTGGAAACAGTGGACCTAGGGATGTTTAGGAGGAAATCACGCGTACAGGCGTATGACACAAGTGACACCCAGTTGTCTGACTTCGTTCGAAGTCCGTGAGTTCCACGGAGTGCCTCATTCGGCTCTCTCACGATGTCTAATGACTACTGAGGTTGTTGATATGGAGTACCTGGCAGTAGGTGGCAGCACAGTGATCCTAATATGAAAAACGTACTTTTTTGGGGATGTCCGGATACTTTTGATCACATAGTGTATTTCTTTGCTCCTGTGTTGTAATTATGACTACATGTAATTCTCATAAAATAAATTGGAAATATTTTTTTCGTTATTATGGAAGCATGTTGTCTTTGAGCTATTGTTGCAATGCTCATGCATACAAAGCTGATACTTTCAACAAACATATACTAGGAAGATTATAACTTACTTCACAGAAAATTCATTAATAGTATTACGCCAGGTAGGTCTTTGTTCTTAAGTGTATTTAATTAGTGTTAATTGTTGGCGTAAACAAAATCGCATGTAATTTCTATAAAACAAGTTGGAAATATTCATTCCATTATTATGGGAGAATATCACTTCAGAACTGTTTTTACAAAGATCTTATATACAATGTGGCCCAAAACAGTCTGAAAAGCTTGCAAGGGTATTGCAGAGTAGGTTGTGCTGAGAAATAATTGTTATGAAAGAAATTGGATACATTGTGTTGTTTCTCAGTTAATTAGTATTGTGTCAGTTGTTCTCGTAGTGTAGATGACAATGCACAAGACTGCTCAGCCTTTGGCTTTGGTTTGAACCTTACTACCATACCATGTTCAGTTTTTCTAGTGCTCTCTTGTTCAGTTTTAGGAACCCAAGCAAAGAACACGTTTGGTGACACTGTTTCTGGGAGCGGGGGGAGGGGGGGGGGGCACTTGAATATCTGTGCACAATGACCTGATTGGCTAAGTTCAATGCTACTTAACTTGGAAACAGCACAACATATCAAACTTTTTTCTTAACAGTTATTTCTGAGCACAGCCTACTTTGCAACACCATTACTAGCTTTTCAGACTGTTTCTGCCCACATTGTATAAAGCCAATATATTTAATGTATATAGATGGTGGATATCAGTTGTTATTCTTTCATGTGAATATTAAATCTTGAGATATATTCAATTAAAGAATAGCTGTGGTGTATAATTAACCGTTTGAGAATATGCTTGTTTGTAGCTGTGCTGCCTGCCACTGTTGTGTAATGAAACAGAAATGTAAAACCTGAAAATCAAATAAAACTTTCATGACATACTGCAAAGCTGCATAATCTTTTGTATTATAGTCATATTTTTTATTCCAGGAACATCAACTGCGGAATCACATTAAAAGGTTACATGCAGGTCAGATCCTATCATGTCCCTTCTGCCCATTGACCTTCAGACATCGCAGTTCCCTTAGTCGCCATCTTGAGAGACGTCATGCAGAGCTTCGTGACCAGTGGAACACTCCAAACTTCTTAGAGAGTGTCAGTGCAATAGCACAAGAGTCACTCTCCTGTCCATACTGCTCCCAGACTTTCAAAAACAATAATTCTTTGTACTATCATTTAGAGAAGTCTCATGGTGATAACCGTACTGAGTGGAGTATTCCAAATTTGTTACAAACAGTAACAGTAGCACCACAGGATACAGAAGATATAACAGGTGTTCCACAAGGTAAAGCGTATGCAAAAGCAATGGACTTTTTAGCATACAGTTAAATACCCTCAATCTTTGTTCGTCACCTTGTTATAAATTGCACTATGTATTCTTATATAACAATACTTGCTATCTTTTTGTGACAAACTGAATTTGTGTGCCATACAGGGATTCAAGCCAGAACCTTCTGTCTTTCATCAGTGATACAGTATGAATCACACTCCATAGACTGGCACAGATTTCAACATACCAAGAAGGCACACATGTAAAAATTTGAAACATTGAATCACTTCATTGCATGTGCACACATCATATCATTGATACCACACTGCTCACAAATGACAAAAGGTTCTGGATACATGGCTTGGTCTGACACACAGTATTAAATTAGTTTGTAAATATTAATCCTACAGTAATCTCGTACCATCAGTTTCATGTGAATATCGAGTTGTTTCTTTTTTCAGCATGTTGTCTAACTCATCTAGATTTACAAATTAATAATTTTTAGTGAACGTCAAAGCTGCCCACACTTATTGCCTGTATAAATATTGGCTGTTAATTCTATGGCAGCTCAAAATTTCACTCTAAATCAGGGACTTTTCATAGCCGTGAGCTTCTTTTTAAATAGTTATTGTGCTTAGAATTGTCACCCTGCTCCTGAGTGCCAAATCGTCATAAATTCCATAAATATTAATTAAGCATTAGCCCCAATTTCTATCCCAAGGAAAAAATGCGAAATGTTCTTAACTACTGAACTTCAGATCAACCCATCAGTGTTTACAGATTACTGAACATTTCTTAGTATCTTTCTCTTAAGGGGTAGCTGATGCTAGAGATCACAGGAGGAGGAAAGGCATGCTGCTATGCACATTGAATTAATGAATTATAGCTGTATGAAGAACATTTATTTAACAGGTGGAGCATACTCCTGAAATGCCATTTACATGGAACACATAAATGGTCCTAATACTATGATACCATACAAGCAAGTTGTAATAATGTACAATCATTATTATTGATCCAGGGTAAGGTTCACTAAAGAATGCAATGTGCACATGCAATTCCTCATATGCAACCTCAGAGATTCAAAGAATTACCAAAAATAATATTCACCATTTCCAAATCAAAGTTGAGTGACCAAAACTGGCCTGTGCCTTGCAGCAGAAAGGAAATTCGAACATTATCAGGAACACAATGCATGAAGTGAATCACATCTGGGTGAAGAACATGTTCTGACACATCTGATTTTATTGAAATAGTAGCTATGTTAATACTTGAGAGAAACCCGTAACACTCCTCACAAATGACTTTAAAGTTACAGAAAGTTCCTAACTCGAAAAGCCTGAGCTGGTTCTCATCAAAAACTGTCATCCAAGAACTCACAGAAGCAGCACATCATACTTTCAGCCAGCACAGTGATTCTGCTGCAGCTTGTCTCATCAGTGCTCTGGTAACTTCTGTCTGAAGTCCAGTCTGCCTTGCCTCCAAGCACCAAGAGTGAAAAACTTGGAAGGGGTAAACTGACCAATCCACAACTTGAATCCTTCACTGGCACCAGGCATCTGCTGCAATAAAGTACCAGGAGAGATGTAGCCTGTTCATGCATTCTTAAAATTTTCCGTCTGTTTAGTGTCTAAAACTTGTATGAAAGCATCCCTGTTGTGCAGTTCAGGAGAGTCAATTGTAAGAGCTTGCGGTACTGAAATGCACACCAGTATTGCTCTCACACCTGCCAGACTGATGCCTAGAGCCAGTTTTGACATTTCAACTGCCATTTCCAGGCTTCTGTTGCAAAGTTAAACCAAGAACTTCCACCTGAGTTCACTCTGTTTGATGTATTTGTAAGTAGAGCCATAGTCACTGAGTCCAGTGATCATCCATGTTTAAGATAGGTGGTTACAGGTACTGGTTATCAACTGTAAAAAAGTGAACATTAAAGACACGTAATTTTGGTTCCAAGGATGGTCTTCCCCCCAGGCATGTAAAAATATGCGAAAATGCAGGCAGAGAAAAGATACTCTTCCGATTTGATGACCTGATCAAACTACAAAATTATATGAACTGTGGACTGATAGTTGCTTTTCAAACATGTAAGTGTAATAAACATAATGAAATTATTCAGATGGTCCAATTATTTAAGCACAATGGCAGACATTGAAACTGTACAGACATTGACACACTTACGACAAAAATAAAAGGCCATAATGTGAAAGTAAACATTAAAAGTGATTGTCAGCTGTTAACAGTGGAAAACATCTCTATGAAAATGAAAAAATACAACATTTGTTACATGTCAGTGTATAAAATTAGGGAGAACTTTCTCACTGCCATGTGATTGTTTGACAGGGGAAGCTGGCAACGGCTTGCCTAAAATTGAAAAATACTGTATTAGGAGTGGCCTGTACAAAATAGAACCAGTTACTAAGCGCACAAATGTGAATTTATTGAGTTTCTGAGGTGCCATAATGAGTCCTGGGTTACATTGTCTGTTAAGCGAGTAAACATATAGCTTAGGGGGGGGGGGGGGGGCTAATTCATACTGGTGATACTCTAATAGTCACTATAGGAAGTTCTTCCTATGGCCTAGAGGGGTAAGGACAGGTTAGAAATTCTATTAGCAGAAAACTTAAGGGGTTCACCAGCACACAAAGACAAACTGTTTTGGTTATTGGGGTCAGGTTGGACACTGTCTAAGGGTCGAATTCAAAATTCAGACAAACATTAGAGAAGGTAAAAGATAAAGTAAATGAGTTTATAGAAGTGCTCCCTATTAGGTGACAGGGAGTGTCCCAATAGCAGGGTAAAAGAGGTTAATAACACATATATTTTATTCGCAAAGCATGATACAGTAGCATGTCCACAACATATCATAACTCAAAATGCACTGATGTCTCTGACTCACCCACAGATGTTCCTCTTCTCACTCGCCAGCAATGCTTGTCCCAGTAGATATCTCCATGGGCCCCCCTCTCCCGCTCCCCTCCCTTTGTAGTTTGGAGCATTGAAGGGAAGATGTGAACTGTCAATTGTTTGGCTGTACTGGCATGTACAGATGTGTGTGACCATCTGTGTCATGGCTGGCTGCACTGCTGGGCACAGCTGGACCGCTCCTTGAAGTTGTGTTGTGTGCGGTGCTGGTGCTGTAGAGCTGGTAGGGGAGCAGTGGGTGGGTAGTCACCTCTGTTGCAGGATCTGCCCCCAGCCTGGGTATAGGTTGTAGGCAGTGATCACAGTAGGACCCTTGGACAGGTGTTAGTGAGGACGTCATCTGTTGAAAGGCAGGATGGTATGGAGGCATAGTCGATGTCACTGGGTAGGGTATATGCATGGTCGAGACATCGGATGCATGCAGCGCCACCTGTCATTGTGTCTTCATTGTAGGCTGTAGGGCACAGATCATTATCGGCCAATTTGATGGTGGTGTTGTCAGGGTTTAAGTCATTGAAATAGTGCCTGATGATGAGAGGGAGGACTGTGTTAGGATTGGCTGTCTGTGCACTGGGCAGTGGGCAGTCATCGTCATCGTTTATGTTGGCATGGAGAACCCAATCTGGTTTCAAGGGGTTAACTGAAATAGTCATTGGTTTGTCATTAATTAGAATGTCAAATGCATGTGTGCCTCTCTTGAGAACTCTGAAGGGTGCTGTGTATGGTGGTTGTAGTGCTGGTTGGACCATGTCATCCTGTAGCATGACTGGTGCTGGTTGTACTGTGTTGTCCTGTAGCATGATGTGTTCATTTTTGGAGAGGGCTTTGTACATGAAAACCTTGGATACCAAGTGCAGAGTGGGAGGTAGTAGGCAAATATGTCTGATTTGACCTTTCACTCATTGAACTAGTGCTGGGAGGTCAGTATGCTCAGGATCTTGTGTGGACAGCACGAAATTGGCAGGAAGCACCAGTGATTCCTCGTATACTAATTCGATGTGGGATGCTTGTAGATCATTCTTGAAGGCAGTTCAGACACCAAGTAGTACCCGTGACACAGCTTCAGTCCACAATCTAGCTTGTAACATAAGGGTGGCTTTGAGAGTCCTGAGACAGCATTCGACTAATGCGTTACTCTGGGGGGTGATAAGCTGTAGTGTGGTTATGGTTGATTCCACAGATGTTACACAGAGCACTGAAGAGTGCTGACTTGAACTGATGGCCTTAATCAGTAATTATCATGTTTGGTGTGTCAAAATGAACTATCCTTGACCGAGCGAGGTGGCGCAGTGGTTAGACACTGGCCTCACATTCGGGGGGACGACTGTTCAATGCCGCGTCCGGCCATCCTGATTTAGGTTTTCCATGATTTCCCTAAATCGCTCCAGGCAAATGCCGGGATGATTCCTTTGAAAGGGCACGGCCGACTTCCTTCCCCATCCTTCCCTAATCCGATGAGACTGATGACTTCGCTGTCTGGTCTCCTTCCCCAAAACAACCCAACCCAACTATCCCTGTTTTTGCGAAAAAGCGGGCAATGGACTCTGCCATGACATCCTTGAAGAGTGCTGCTTCTGCCCACCAGGAAGTTCTGTCTATCAGTGACAGTAAGTACCTGAATCCCTCTGACTCTGGTAGAGGGCCGAAGAGATTGATGTGTATATGTACATCCCTATCCTAGGGATTGAAATGCCAATTTGTAGGTCAGTATTGTGACTGCACATCAACTCCACAATGCTAGTGTTGTTGTATTGGTTGATGGCTAGTTTCTCATTATCAAACTGGAGGGAGAGGACATTGACTCATGATAAGTAGTCGGCAATGAGGTTGTCAGCTCTATGCAGGTGTAGTATATCTGTAGTGTACTGGGCAATAAGGACCAGGTGTTGTTAGCATCAAGGGTTGACATCCTTTGATGGATGCCTTATGGCAGCTACTCATGGTTTATTGTCTATAAACACAATAACATGATGTCCTTCGATCTCTTCACAGAAGTACCTCACTGCCTCATAAATTGCAGTCAGTTGCCGATCATTTGGCTTGAGTGGATTTAAGTTTCTGTGATCCACTAGCTGTTGCAGAACAGTTGGCACACCCTATTCTAGATGCACTGCTCGCAGTTACCGTGGATATGAGGACTCTACGAATGGTGAAATTCGCAAAGTCCTCACATCCATGGTAACTGCAAGCTGTGCATCTAGAATAGGGTGTGCCAAACTGATTGCATGTGCAAGGTCATTCTTAGCAAGTTCAAAGCATTCTTCATCTCAACAGTCCACTTAGTCTTCCTTTTTTCTTTGCTTGTTAGATCCTGCTAGCAGCTCAGAGGCTTGCTGTGGGTACCACTGTTAAAAATTCAAAATTACTAAGAATTTATGGAGCACATTATAGTTCTGGGGGAGGGGAAATCATCTGACAGTGTCAGCTCAGTCTGGCTTTGGTCTGATCATGCAGCACTGTGTGCCCAAGGAAGGTAACTTCTTTTTTCTGTAAATCAGATTTTTCCTCACTGATCACCACCCCTCTGTCATTTAGGGCAGTGAAAACTTGTTTGAGGTGTCGGTTGTTGTCTTTAGTTGTAGCCAAAAACATGAGGGTGTCATTCAAACAGATGTAGCAGAAATTAAACTGAAAAAATCTTTCATCACCGAAGCATTGCCATATCTGAGCTAAATTCTTCAACAGATATTCAAAAAGACTGAATGGTGCCATAAGTGCAGTTTTCATATCATCATCTTGTGCATGACAATTGTTAGGTAAACCTTCATAAAGTCACTCGTACTGAATATGGATGCCGTGACTAGCACGTGTGTGAAATACTGTACATTGGCTATCGGCTAGCTGTCATGCACCATACGGGAGTTAAAAACTCTGTACTCAGTGCAGAGTCTCAAAGTCTCAACTTCTTTGGTACTAATTTTACCGGTGACACTTTTGGGCTGCTAAATTGGCAAACAATGCCTGCCTGCAACAGTTCATCAATAATCTCCGTAGTGATGCGTAAGTTAGCTGGGGTCAGTTGGAGCGCGCGCGCGCGCCCACACACACACACACACACACACACACACACACACACACAGAGAGAGAGAGAGAGAGAGAGAGAGAGAGAGAGAGACTTCTGAGACTGTAACATGACAAGAATGTTTCCCTTGTGCTGAGGGGGCTTGGAATGTTGTAAAGGTGACAGGTAAGAGGATGGCACAGAATGTGTAGAGATAGAGATGAGAGGGGAAGTAATATATGAGAATAGTAGTTCTGGGAGGGCCCTGAGAATTGAACAAAGGGCAAAGCAAGTTTTCATACATGAGGATAGAGCTGACAGCTGCTAAATTAGTGACAAAAGGATGAGGAGGGTGGGGGAGGGAGGTGGGAGTGGGGGAAGAGCAGGAGCAGCAAACAATGGTTCAAATGAAAGACTGTGAACAAAGTAATAAATGGTTATGAAAACATGGGTACAACATTTAAAAGTGGCTATTGTTGATTGACTGAGACCTAAGATAGCATGAAAAAATTGGAAGATAATAGGTACAAAGAAGGAAGAGGGATGGATGAACAGGGGAAGAGGCATGGAAAGTTGTACAGTGAGTAATATAAAATGTACTGTAAATCAGACATCACCATTTACATGCAGAAATATGATGCAGTAAGGCATGGGTCTCTTATAAGGGAGGTAGTGAGGGGGTGGGGGCAGTGTGCCAGCTAACCTTGCTTAGGTTTACTGCACTCCTCCTAAATTATAGGAGACAGATAAATGGCAGCATGCTTCCCTTGGAAAATGGCATAGCTGATTTCCTGCCACATTGTTGTTTGATGCAAGCTTGTACTTGACATCCAAAGATCTTACCATTGATGTGACATTAAACCATTATTTTCTGTTTTTCTTTTCTTTCCAACAATTAAAGTTTACAGTAATTGATGCTGGATGTGGGGATTCTGTCATATGAGTTGTGAAGTTCTTTTTAATGTGGTTCCCATAATTCTTATACTACTCTCTATTAAAGCATGACTGAAATAGCCCTTCGTTGCATCTTATCATAGAGGGGTGACTTGTAGGATCATGTCCACATAAAGTACTGCACAATGACAGCAGCAGAGGTGGCAAATAACATTAGTGTTTTCACAAATGACTGTACCTGTAATGGAGATTAGATGATGGTAGTAAGAGGTAGGTAGCTGGGTAAAACAAGTAGGTCACACAGCTGGACTATTCACAGTGGTGTGATATGGCAGGCTTGGGTTTGCAGAAAGTAGTAGTATTGTGATTGATTAGGAAATTACACGCTATGGATGGTGATAGAGATTTAGGAATTTTTTTGTAAATATGATTCTCTTGCCAGAGAGAAGAAATTATTGTTGGAGGATAGTGTACCTCAAAACAAAAGAATGAGATGGCTAGCATTACTAACTGATTATTTGTAGTTGTGTATAAGTGTTTGACTGTTTTTCATCCTCAAGCTGTATCTTTATGGGTTGGTGAATGTAATTAAAATTGATCAGTTCAGTGGCAGTGGACACTTGGCTTAATATAGATGCGTTCTTGCTCTCTGCCACAAAGTAAAAATGAGTCTGTGCAGTGTTATGAAAAGTGCCACGCAGAAGTTTTTTGAGCAGTGGATGGAGTGAATGCTTACTTGAGTGGACTCAAATGAATCATATTTTGATGGCCACAACTACTGACTTAAGGTTTCTAGAAAGTATACTAATTTTCAATATCAGTCTTACAAGGGAAACTCCTCATCGCATGCCACTCATAGTTAGTGGTAAAATGGTCCAGTGGATAGCCTGTCAAAACCTGAACACAGATCAAACAATGGAAAAACTAAGTAGGAATGTCAAAAATGTAGGAAAAGATAGATTGCTACTTACCATAAAGAAGACACGTGATGTTGCAGACAGGTATGATTAAAAAACACTCACATGTAGATACCCTCACATGTAGATTTCGGCCACAGCCTTCACCAGTAAAAAAAGACACAAATACAAAACACACACACACACACACACACACAAAAGCAAGCAAGCACACCTCATGCACGCACAAGCACCAGCTCCAGCATCTCGGGCCAGAATGCAACATCACGTGGGATACAAGCAGAAATCTGGAGGGGGGTGGGGAAGGGGAAGGGATAGTAGTGTATGGGTGGGGAGAGAGATGAATGTTTCCTGGTGGAGTGTGCAGGGCCTAGACTCCAACAGGTGCAGTGTCAGAAGATTGTGGAGTAGGGAAGTGGGGGAAAAAAAGGAATGAAAAATGAGAGTAGTGGGGAAAAACGGATGGATGCACTGGCAGAGGGCTGCAAATAACATTTTCGTAACGCTGTTGTTAACCTTTCCACCAAAACTCCAGCTCCACAGAAGTTTCAGTCCTATCCAAAGGCCTCACCTTTTCCCTACACCCAAATTTAACCATGCTGGACTTGTCAAAGACCTACTTTCCTTCTCCTGAGCCCTGCAATTGAAGCACTTCTTTGTTGCCAATCCCTTCGACCATAAACATCCTAAGTCCAACATTGAACCCTGCCTCTTCCAGTTTGTACCACTATCCAACCATGATCCTCCCTGCCTCCCACCTAGCCACCCACTGATCATCTTCAGGAATACTTTACTTCCAGCTTAGCCTTACCATCCTTCCCCAGATCTCTTCCAGAACACCAATCTTTCAGTAGGAGAAAGAACAGCTGTACACAACTTCAAAACAAATCCTGACCTAATCATCCTACCTGCAGACAAAGGTTTCACCACTGTTGTGATGAATCGCTATGACTGTCTGGCAGAAGGCCTCCATCAATTGTCTGACTCCTCCACCTATAAATTATGCCAACAAAAACTCCAGTCCCTGCTTAAGGCCTTAGGCTGTTCCCAGAACATCTCCCCTGAATCCACTTCCCTCCTCATTCCTATGATATGCTGCACACCCGCCTTCTACCTGCTCCCCAGAATCCACAAACCCAACATCCTGGATACCCCATTGCGGCTGGTTATTGTGCCTCCCCCCCCCCCCCAAAAAAAAAAAAAAAAGAAAAGAAGAATTTTGGCACTCATTGACCAACACCTCCAACCAATTGCCCATAATCTAGCCTCTCACATCAAAGACACCAACCACTTCCACCACCAACTCTGCACCATACCCACCCCTTTACCTCCTGGATCCCTACTTGTCATTGTTGATGCCACCTCCCTATAGACCAACATCCCTCATTTGCATGATCTTACTGCTATTGAACACTACCTTTCCCAACGTCCTTCAGACTCCAAACCCATTACTTCATTCCCCATACACCTTACTAGCTTTATCCTAACCCACAAGTTCTCATTTTAAAGGAAGGTATACAAACAAATCCGTGGCACAGCCATCGGCACTTGCATGGTACCCACCTATGGCAGCCTTTCTTATGGGCCATCTAGAAGAGACCTTTCTAGCCTCCAAAAACACCAAACCCCTAGTCTGGTTCAGGTTCATTGATGATATCTTCATGATCTGGACCCAGGGCCAAGACACCCTATCTTTGTTCCTTCACAACCTCAACACTTTCTCTCCCATCTGCTTCATGTGATCCTTCTCAACCCAGCCTGCCACCTTCCTAGATGTTGACCTTTTCCTCTCTGATGGTTCCATCTGCACCTCTGTCCACATTAAAACCACAAACCACCAACAGTACCTGCATTGTGATAGCTGTCATCCCTTTCACACCAAAAAATCCCTCCCATATAACCTGAGTACCTGTGGACAGCGTATCTGCAGTGACAAAAACTCCCTTGCTCAGTATGCTGAGGGTCTCACCAAGGCCCTCACATTTCCCCTAGACCTAGTCTGCAGATTACCTATCATTGTGCCCTGAAATGAGGGACATCCTACTCGTGATACTTCCCAACCCTCCTAAATTGGTGGTCTGTTGCACGCCCAACCTCCACAACAGTTTAGTCTGTCCCTATGCCACTCCTAATCCCAAACCCTTGCCGTAAGGATCATATCTCTGTCAAAGACCCAGGTGCAAAACCTGCCCAATCCACCCTCCCAGCACTTCCTATTCCAGTCATGTCATAGGTTTATCTGACTCCATCAGAGGCCGGGCCACCTTTGAAAGCAGCCATGTCATTTACCAGCTCTTCTGCAATCATTGCACAGGTTTTTATATTGATATGACTACCAACCGACTGACCACAAGAATGAATGGGCACTACTAGACTGTGGCACAACATGCAGCTGAACCGAACACACTTGATTTCAATGGCTGCTACAATACCCGAGCCATCTGGCTCCTTCCCTCCACCACCAGCTTTTCTGAACTGCGCAGATGGGAGTTATCCTTACAACATATTCTCCGCTCCCGTAATCATCCTATCCTCAACCTACGGTAACAAACTGTCCCCACACCCCCCATCCAACATTTTCCACCCACTATGTCTTTATCATCTCTTCCCCATTCTCGTCTCCCACCTTGTTTATTTGCAGCCCTTGTCTACACATCCACCCATATTTACTCATTTTTTGTTCCTTTTTTCCCCACCTCCCTGCCCCACAACCTCCTGACACTGCACCTTTTGGATTCTAGTCCCTGCACACACTATCAGACAGCGTTCGTCTGTCTCCCCAACTGTGCACTACTATCTCTTCCCCTTCCCCTTCCCCTTCCCCTAACCCTTTCCCCTTCCCTTTCAGATTGCTGCTTGCATCCCATGCGATGTTGCATTCCGGCCTGAGATGCTGGAGTTGGCAGTCGTGTGTGCATGAGGTGTGCTTGCTTGCGTGTTCACTGAGGAAGGTTGTGGCCAAAAGCTACATTTGAGTGTCTTTTAATCGTGCCTGTCTGCAACTGAACACAGATCAAGCATGTAAACAGGAAGAATGTGTACCAAACTGTGAAAAAAGAAGCAAACTAGAAACAGTGAACAGTCCAAGCTCAAGATGAATATGAGTCATATGGTAAGAATATATCACCATCACAAGTAAATGTGATGAAGAGTGAGAGCAGGCAAAATGCCGTGCAGACCTCTCACAGAAATGGAAGCAACAGATAAGCAGGTTTGAGCCACATTACAACAAAGGAATTCAAAGGTCAAAACTTCCAAAATGGAACAAGAGTCATAAGATGTGGTACTTGTGTAGAACAAATGGGAGATACATACACCTAAGGTCCCTTTCTTACACCTTGATTGTGCAAACAGATGTTACACCACAACACAGATAAAAATTTGAATACAGAAACTATACACATCAGTGACTGGTTGGACAGTTCATAATTCTGTGAAAAGATGAAGAAGAAGAAGAAGAAGAAGAAGAGGAAGAAGAAGGAGAGAAATCGTGGGGCATAAGGAAGATTTGAACATATGTCTCTCCCTTTGCAGTCAAACACCATGGCCACATTACCATTATGCCATTGCTATTCAAATTAGCTCAATGTTGCACATTTTGAGATTGGACTGTTCACTGTTTCAATTTTGCTTCTTTTTTCAGATTTCAGTACATCTTCTTCCTGTTTTTGTGCTTGATCTGTGTTCAGTTTTTGATGGCCTATCCAGTAGGCCATCTTACCTCTAAATCTGAGGGAGAAGCAGTGGGGAGTTTCCCTTGCCAGTTCATTAGTGTCAGTTCTTATATATGACATTTTACAGTAGACTGCAAGAACCCTTCTGCCGTAAACCAACCATAGAATGCCACAAAACTGATTTATTTTTATGGAACTTGTTGTAGAGGAAGAACACAATTCAGGCTCACAAAACAATCATGCACTAATATGTCACTGGAAATAGTTTCTTAATAGTGAGAGAGATAATAGTTAAACAGATAGAGTTGATGGCAGTGGTGAATTTTTTCTTTGATTTTTCTTATCTGCTTCCTTCCGTTTGAGGACTTCCTTCCGGTATAAATTAATCTAAGCAGCCCCTCATACTTTAAAGTATCTCTCCTCCTTCCTCCCCCATTTTACTGCTTCCCCTCACTCCAAGCAATTTTATGCCATTTTCTCCTTCACAATAATTCTGCATTTCCCACCACTTTCAACATAAGTCATCACTCATTTCATGTGAACTAAGAGAAGTTTATATTCTAATATGCAATAGCATATTTTGAGTTTCATAAATATTGGACATGACTAGAAAGGATAAATGCAGTGACAAAAGTTGCAATTATTACACTTGCTGATCATTCAATGTATACAATTATTAATGTGTTAATTGGTGAAAATTCACAAAATTCTGGAATGTTTAGATGATTTTTCTGCTTGCTTTCAGTTCACAGAGCACAGCAGTTCAAAATTTTTTTTTGCTTCTACAGGTACTGAAATTCTTTTGACTGTATCTGATTTGCCAGTTTCTGTGGAAAATCACCAGCCTGAAACACTGACAAGCCAGCATCTTCCTGAATCTGAAAGTCAAAATTCCACTAATATAGCAGTTGGTGAGTTTTCATGTAATACAAATTCAGTAAGTGCATATTGAAGGGGCATTATTCCTTCTGTGTGAGACCTATTTGTGAATATGCTTCATTTCTTGTCTGTTAAAAGAAGGTTCATAATTTTTATTAGCCTGTTTCTTCCAAGCCTCAATATAACATTTTATCTGCATATATTTTATGTAAAACAACTGAAATAATATTTGTGACATGTAACTAAATGCTTTAGTGATGCAAAAAAGATTTACTTGCAATTTAGTCTGCTGTATGTTTCCCATGTGTTCCAGAAAATGCCTTCATCTTGGAGGATGGAACTATCATTCAGGGCAATGGCCATGATGTTGGTGAATTAGTCCTCTATGTTTTAGACAATGAAGATGTCTGCATTAATGCTGAGTTACAATCCATGTAATGCTGCTAGTCAAATGTAGTAATGAGTCAAATCTGTGATATATTAGACAATAAGTTCTCAGTGTATTTTGAATTGAGTTTTTATGTTATTGACATGTACAAATTTATACAAAGTACATTAAAATGTTTGGTCAGTTTTAATTGGCTTGTTCATGTATTTGTGTGTGTTGGAGGGGGCGGGCGGTTGCACGTGTGGCGGGGAGGAGGCACGTGCACATATGCACATGCACATGTACATGCACATGAACATGCATGTATGAAGCAGTAAATATATTCACAAAAGCTTTGCATATGTGAAGTTGTAAATATATTCACACATGCATTGTTCTGTTGACAGTCTCAAAACACACGTTTTTGAACTGCTGGTGCAGTAAGAAAGTATAATAATAATAATAATAATAATAATAATAATAATAATAATAATAATATATTCCTTACATCACCATAAGTAAATGAAATAATGCAATATTTTTCTGGTGCACATCTGCATTTCATCATCAGCGTAACGGCCAAGTCCTCCCTACATTCAAAATCTGCTGTGGTATTACATCACAGCTCAGTGAAGAATGTCGCTGAGTAGTAGTACCACTTATACATTAGGGTAAGAAACATATCCGATGTGGTAAGATAGTGTGCTGGTAACAGTCTGAATCTGTATTTGGGAACAGCTAAGTTCATATTCTGAAACAACCATGGTAATTTATATTTTCTGCAATTTCCACAAATCATCATAGTTGAAACCTGGTATGATGCTTTAAAAAAGAACATAAGCTCCCTCTCTTTCAGTCATGCTCCTGTCCTAGTCAGAAGTGAAATAGGGTTCCCTCTCTGCTGCAATTTATAAATTAAATTAAAATGTTGAAGATCATATAGGAAATGAGTAACGAGAGATTGTTCAAATGTAGACCCTGTGACATTCTGATGCCTGCCTTCCACAAGGCAGCCGACATGCATCAGTGGAAGAAATGTTTGTCCATTGATATCTGCTCAATCTCACAACTTTCCATTGGAAACAACAGTTGTGACATCAGCTGCATCCCTCACCCCCAAGAACTGCTTTGTGAGGTGGCAAGAACTAGTTGGTGCACAATTAAAGCTCAACCCACTGTTTCGTCTGGTGTGTAAGCCCTGCAATTGTTTGTTGCTCGAATTATTACTCGGCACAGTCCATGTGTCCTATACAAGAAGATATGTGATGGCTAGGGACCAATTCAATCCACTTAGGACATTTTACCCAGCTAATCTGTGACCTATATGCCTCATCAGCCAATTTCCACTCCACCAGAGTTCTCTCCTTGTGCAAAATCCTGCAGTTATGTGCCCCTCATGATTCCTTGGATGGTATGATCCGCCAAGCAAAATTCAAACTGCAACAAGATGCCAGTCTTCATCTCAAAAAGCTATCCCACCTTCTCCTAAACTACCTGTACAGTGGTGTTTCCCTTCCTGCCCTCTGCAGCTCCCTAAACAGCCACACCATGAACCACCACTCCTCTCCTACAAACAGAGCTTGGCCCACCTCCTTTACATCCCACAGCTTCACTACTGCCTCCCAGACCAAAGAATAACCCTTAATTGCAAGGAACAGTCATAATAGTACAGTGTCCTTAACCTTTCATCTAAAGCACTCTCCCCTGCATTATCTGTATTATCTAAGGGTCTCACTTTCAGCCCTAAACCTGCATTTCATCATGCTGCTTTGGTGAAGGACCTACTTTCCTTCATATGTAATGTCAGTTGGAAACATCACTTTGCAACCCAATCCCAAAACCTTTCCCACAATAAACCTGACATTGAACCCTTCCTTGAACAGTTCTGATCACGATCCCAACTTGATTCATATCCACTACTTCAAAATCATCCCTTACAAACCTTCCAAGAATTCCTCACATCCAGCATTGTTTCACAACCCTTCCTCAGTTCCCTGCAACATGACCCTAATCTGTCCTCTGCAGAACTCCGGACTCTACGTTTCCTAAAAGCTGATGGCTCCATCATTATCCCTTCCGCAGACAAAGGATCTACCACTGTGATAACTGACCAAAAGAGTATGTTAGTTAAGGTCTACGCCAGCTGTCTGACACCTCTCATACGGCATCTACCATCAAGATACCATCCCTGTGATTCAAACTGACCTGCAGTGCCTCTTTAAAACCTCAGGACCCTCACAAGGACTAACACCTCAATCCATAGAACTTTTCACTCCACCCAAACCACAAACCCCTACCAAACGTACATCTGCCCTAGTTGATCAGCATGTGCAATCCATAGTACAAAGACTCCCACCCTATATCAAAGATACAAACCATTTCCTAGATCATGTGAAATCCGTGACTGTCCCACTCCCATCGCATACCTTGCTTGTCACCATTGATGCCCCTTCCTCTATACCAACATCCCCCATGTATATGGTCTGTCTGTTGCTGAATATTTCCTCAGTCAGTGCCCACCTGATTCCAAACCTATGTTCATCTTACATCAACTTACCAACAACTATTTCACCTTCTGGGGGCAGACATGCAAACAAATCAGGGGTACGGCCATGAGAACCAGGATGACTTCTTCCAATGCCTACCTTTTCATGGGTTGCTTGGAGAGGGCTTTCCTGGGATGGTCTTAAGCCCCTGGTATGGTTTAGATACATTGATGACATCTTTACCATATGGACTCATGGTGAGACTGACCTGTTAAAATTCCTGGAATCTCTGAATATCTTCTCCCAATTAAATTTCACATTGTCTTTCCTTCTCATCCCATGCAGTAACTCTCCTATGACCTGCTATTCTGGGTGATTTTCCCGAAATCTACCCCTTTCCCTAGACCTTCCAGTCCTTCTCCTTCTCCTTCAACTCTTCTGCCTGAAGAAGGAGCCACTGGCTCCGAAAGCTTGCCTAATTACAGCCATCTTTTATGTGTGTGTTCGGCCGCCACTTGGTGAGTAGGTTTTTTATCTATCCTATTAAATTATTCTGTCAAAAACTGATTATGTTAGTTATTATATTTCCTCTGTGTTTGTATTATAAGGCTAGCTTTGAAATCCTTTCTTCCATTTTTTCCAGAGTTTCCTTGCAGTTTTCTTTATATTCTTCAATTTTGTCCTTTACTGCAGATACATTCAGTTCTTGTCTAATATTTTCATTAGGACTCTTGTCCAACTTAATGCAAGCTTTGACTGCTCATTAAAATTTCATTTAAGCCATCTGACCATTGCTACAATCTTTTATCTTCATAACCCGTGATTCACTGCCACTTTCAGTAAGTAATGCAACACTTTTTTTCTGATAGCAGGTTGGTTTTATTCAGGATTCCAATACACCATGTTATTCTTCACTCTTTTGGGGACACAACCTTATTTTTCAGCATAATCTTCATACAATGTGATGACCTAATGCCACCTTACTGGGAGGGTCTCTGTGCCTCCATGTTACCACTCTACTGGTCGACATCAAGAGCCAACTTCTTCCTGCATCAATAACCTCTGCATCATCCAAGTACCGCTTCCCAAGTGCATCCTCCATTGGGTCAAACAGATGGAGGGTGCAAGATATCCAGGCTCTAGGGTGGATGAGGGAGAACAACCCAGGGAAGTTTTGTGAGCTCATCTCTCGTGTACAGACTTGTGTGACACCTTATGTTGCCATGGAGAAGAAGTAGTTTGTTTCCATTTTTGTGGTGATGAACATAACGAAGTAATTTCTTCAGTTTCTTGAGAGTGACACAGTACACTTCAGAACTGATTGTTTAACCATGAAGCAGGACGTCAAACAGAATAACCCCTTCAGAGTCCCAGAAGACTGTTGCCATGACTTTTCTCATCTGAGGGTGGGACTTCAAACTCTTCTTCGGAGGAGAGGTGGTGTGGCGCCACTCCACGGTTCGCCATTTTGTCTACAATTTGAAGAGATTAACCAATGCTTCAACAAAAAATTGTCACAACCAGCCTCATAATGTGCAAGCAATTCCTCACAGATGGTCCTTTGTTGCTCTTTGTGGCCTTCTGTTAGGCAGTGGGCATGCACCTTTGAGTACCACAACTGATGTATGAGTGTGTCAGCACTACCAACGGACAGACAGACAGACAGACAGACAGACAGAAGAGGAGGGATACCACAGTAGTCATGCTGTATATGTTGCACAGCAGCTAAACTACATATAGCTGCTGTGTTACAATATTATGAAAAGGATAGCTGCCACTTACCATATAGGGGAGATGTTGAGTCACTGCAGATAGGCACAACAAAAGACTGTCAGAAAGTGAGCTTTTAGCCAACAAGGCCTTGATTGAAAGTAGACAAAACACACACACACACACACACACACACACACACAGAGAGTCTCTGGCTACTGAGAGAGTCTGACCTCAGCAGCCAGAGACTGTGGTCACTTGAGTGAGTGAGTGAGTGAGTGAGTGGGTGACTGTGTGTGTGTTTTCTATTTTTGATGAGGGCCTTGTTGGCCAAAAGCTCACTTTCTGACTGTCTGTTTGTTGTGCCTATCTGCAACTCAGCATCTCCACTATCTGGAGAGTAGCACTATCTATTCCACAATACTGTTATGTTCCGTCCTGGATTCCCCCTTACTTGATTTTGTAGCTGCCGTGTTGAGTGGCTAAGGCTCCCATTGTCTTGCTGAATGGAATTGTTTGACTTGGTGTATGACATTCCAACATGCTGTATGATAATGATGTCATTAGACCTTTTACTTGATGCCTCAATGATAGTCACATATAGTATGCACAGGCATGAGTTCTGAGAGCATTTGACACTACTAGAAAGTTGTGTAAGGTTTTTAAAAACCTTTACAAAGTACTTAATGTACTGAATTTATGTAATAACAACTTGAGGTCAAAAGGTTGTGCATGTAAGAGTAATGAAGTGTTAACTAAAATATCTCTGTTAATGTTACGAGTAACTTACTGATGTGCTGACATACCTTAGAAGGACTTTACTGTGATCAATCACAAAACAAAACATCTAATTCACATAGAAAATGCCAGTGCCTCTCACTGTGTTTTAGGTGAATGTCGGTATACTGTAAAGTGAAGTGAAGAGTCAAGCAAAGGAAAATCCCGGATGGAATGTAACAAGTGATGTGAGATCAAGAATGTGACACCAGTTGAGCAAATCGTAACCTTTCATTTGGTACAGACATGCATATCCCTCTTTTAGAGCTAAAGGGTTTTCCAAGGACATTCAGTCAGGTTCCATTGTGAGTACCCTGAAATAGGTACAGATGCTATCATTGTGAACTATCTTTCTTAACAAAGCACATTAGCAGGAATAACATTCACAAGCACACGTTAATCATGAAATTCAGAAACTTTCATCCCATTATAGTGTGTCTGCTGACTTCATATTATAGGACACAAATAGTAGCATGAATGCAAGGACACTGCCAGTGGCTGGCTTTAGTGTAAATAAATCAGCTACACTGATGTGTGTGTGCACACATTCAGACATACTGATGATAGGACATGACTGTACCAATCAGCAGAATGCAGCTCACATTGCTAGTGGTTTGTTTTATAAGCAATAATTATGAGGCATTTAGTTAGTTCTCTGATAAATGTACCATTACCTCCTCTTCCGGGCAAACAGCACAGGGATCTGACTATGTAAACTTCCCTGGCATATTAACTGATAATATTCTTGTTGAGTCTGTAGCTGTATCGTACAATCATCATGACTCAGTATTTCAGTAGTCCATCTGCATGCCATCTCCAGTTCAGAACACTGCTTGTTAAATGTGTTTGAATGAGATTTAGCAAACAGCATTTTCCCTTGAAGATGGCACATAGGTGGACTGTTGATATATTGTGCCAAGTTGATTGTATGATCCAGCAACAGACCAGACAAGAATATTATCAATACAGGGATTTACTGGCACATGTTGAATGATTCATCAATTTCTTAGACATGAAAGGCCAGAGCTTCATACAACTTGCTCACAGTGCATAGTTTTTTTTTTTTTTTTTTTTTTAAGTGATCTTGACATTAAAGACTGTAGAGGGTTAAGGTACTGTAATGC
The DNA here is from genome assembly GCF_023898315.1 of Schistocerca nitens. Classification (NCBI taxonomy): domain Eukaryota; kingdom Metazoa; phylum Arthropoda; class Insecta; order Orthoptera; family Acrididae; genus Schistocerca; species Schistocerca nitens. Next base: position 259,968,725 of record NC_064615.1, on the reverse strand, counting down.
CAGTAACATCAATATGAAATGTATTGGATTTCAACTCATTATCTAAGAAAAGTATCATAGTGCTTAATAAGTAACCTGCTTTAAACATTCTTTGAAATTGGCAGGCAAATGCTTCAGTCCAATGTTACAAATGGGCTGTTTTTTGCTTCCACCAATCAATGAGAACTTCAGCTAAGCAAACTGTCAAATTGTGGATATTGTACTACATTTCTCTCCCTGAAAACACAGTGAATGGAACAATGGAACAGAAGTGTCTTTAGCTATCAACAAGATATAATCTGCAATAAGGAATGTTTTGGAAAATTGGCAGATATTTCAGTGGATTCTGGTTTAGCCAGCCGCGACACAAGCAGCAACAGACAAGTAACTGATTATGTGACTTTTACGAGTTCCTAACCAGGAGCGAATTTTATATAATCATCTGTGTGCTCAAATAGTTTAGGTCCTTGTGTTTCTGTGTGTTTATTTAACATCTTATGGCCACAGTTCTCCCGTTTTTGTTTGCGTCAGAAAGTAAACCGATTTTCTGACACATTACAGGTTCCTAATGAGGGCGAATTATTTAGTTTCGCCTAAATGCTTCGGTAGTTAGGTTTTTGAATCTCTGCGTGTTAATGTATTTTATTGGACACAGTTCCTCCTTTTTCGTCAGGGTCTACAGTAGAGTTGTGCAGCATGTGCCCATAGTCTGTTTATCTGTGCATAGTTTAGTTTTCCATGGTCACTCTCTCCACTCCTTCCAAATTAATGATATAAGTGTAGATCAGATGTGGCTTGAGTTCAGAAAAATAGTATCGGCAGCAATTGATTTATACCAAATAAATAACCAACGAAGGAGCTGTTCCTCCTTGGTACACAAAACGGGTCAGAACATTGCTGCAGAAACAACGAAACAAACATGCCAAATTTAAACAAATGCAAAATCCCCAAGATTAACTATCTTTTACAGAAGCCCGAAATTTAGCGCGTACTTCCATGCGAGATGCTTATAACAGTTTCCACAATGAAACTTCGTCTCGAAATCTGGCAGAAAACCCAAAGAGATTCTGGTCGTATGTGAAGTATGTTAGCGGGAAGAACATGGGGAAGAAACAATCAACGCCTTCTCTGAGCGATAGCAATGGAGATACTATCGAAGACAGTGCTGCCAAATCAGAGTTACTAAACACAGTCTTCCGAAATGCCTTCACAAAAGGAGACGAAGTAAATATTCCAGAATTCGAATCAAGAACAGCTGCCAACATGAGTAACATAGAAGTAAATATCCTCGGAGTAGTGAAGCGACTTAATCACTTAATAAAAGCAAGTCTTCTGGTCCAGACTGTATACCAATTAGGTTCCTTTCAGACTATGCTGATGCATTAGCTCCATACTTGACAATCATATACAACCGTTCGCTCGACGAAAGATCCGTACCCAAAGACTGGAAAGTTGCACAGGTCACACCAATATTCAAGAAATGTAGTAGGAGTAATCCACTTAATTACAGGCCCATATCATTAACGTCGATATGCAGCAGGATTATGGAACGTATATTGTGTTCGAACATTATGAATTACATAGAAGAAAACGGTTTATTGACAGTCAACATCGTTCTTGTGAAACACAACTAGCTCTTTATTCGCATTAAGTCTTTTGGCTTATTGTGAAATTGCATGCTTATGGAATATTGTCTCAGTTATGTGACTGTATTTGTGACTTCTTGTCAGAGAGGTCACAGTTCGTAGTAATTGACGGAAAGTCATCGAGTAAAACAAGTGATTCCTGGCGTTCTCCAAGGTAGTGTTATAGACCCTTTGCTGTTCCTTATCTATAAGAACGTTTTGGAAGACAATCTGAGCAGCTGTCTGAGGTTGTTTGCAGATGATGCTGTCGTTTATTGACTAATAAAGTCATCAGAAAAGCAAAACAAACTGCAAAACGATTTAGAAACGATATCTGAATGTGCGAAAATTGGCAGTTGACCCTAAATAACGAAAAGTGCAAAGTCATCCACATGAGTGCTTAAACTTCGGTTACACGATAAATCAGTCAGATATAAAGGCCGTAAATTCAACTAAATTCCTAGAAATTACAATTACGAACAACTTAAATTGGAAGGAACACACAGAAAATGTTGTGGAGAAGGCTAACCAAAGACTGTGTTTTATTGGCAGGACACTTAGAAAATGTAACAGATCTATTAAGGAGACTGCCTACACTACACTTGTCTGCCCTCATTTAGAATACTGCTGCGTGGTGTGGAATCCTTAACAGATATGTCTGACAGAGTACATTGAAAACGTTCAAAGGGCAGCACGTTTTGTATTATCGCGAAATATGGGAGAGAGTGTCACTGAAATGATACAGGATTTGCCTGGACATCATTAAAAGAAAGGCGTTTATTGTTGCGTCGGAATCTTCTCACGAAATTCCAATCACCAACTTTCTCCTCCGAATGCAAAAATATTTTGTTTGACACTGACCTACATAGGGAGAAACGATCACCATGATAAAATAAGGGAAATCAGAGCTGATAAAATAAGGGAACTCAGAGCTCATACGCTAAGATATGGGTGTTCGTTTTTGCCGCGCGCTATACGAGATTGGAATAATAGAGAATTGTGAAGGTGGTTTGATGAACCATCTGCCAGGCACTTAAATGTGATCTGCAGAGTATCCATGTGGATGTAGATCAGATTTCTTGTCCAAGTAGATATTTATTCTTGGTGTGAGAATTAAGTAATTAAAAATTGACAATGGCAGATAGTTTTAATGTGTTGGAAAATGACCTGGCATAGTAGTGCTATGTATCATTCCTGAGGGACTGCAAAAACAAGATTAAACTAGCTACAGAATACACAGAGGCAGTCATTCTTTCTGTTCCTCTTACTGTAATGGTAGCTTTCACTTAAAGCAAATAACAAGGCCTTGTGATTGCTGTATGTATACTATAATCTCTCCAGTGTCTCATATCACTTTGTGGTATACGTACTAGACTTAGATTTAAGTATAGGTCAACAATTTTATTAGGAGGTTTGGATGGAATTATGCAGAACATGTCACCTGACACACAAAAGACATAACATTTACTCTTTATAACTTCATAAACAGTGAATTCAAAAAATGAATAAGAATGAATGGTGCTCTCAGTGTCACTTGAACTAGGTTGTAAATAGGAGAGGGCATTATGTTGCTTGGCATGTGTGAAGAATGCTCCTGCTACAACAGCAGCTACCGAACATGTCCTTTGTCCAGATCAATGTATTGGTGGGGCATCAAGTGAACAAACATGATACCTGCACTTGGTTGCTAGCCTCTGGTGTCCCTTTAGTCAGCCATAGTGCCATTAGTGTCAGTGTCGTCGTAACTACCATCTGCTTCACGTCTGCTGTGCAGCGAGCTACGTTAATTTAAGTATTAACTGTATTTTTCTTACTTGTCACTTCTTCTTCCGTGTGTTTTTGCTTCTAGGAAGCTTTAATTGTCGAGTGCAACTAATAGTGTTCCATAGATTTCGTGTTTGTTTTGCCAGTTTGCCAGTAGTGATAGTGTTTGTTTCGAATACAGTCCAGAGACAAGTAGTGCTATTTTCATTGTTTTCTACAAGAAATGTCTAGAAACCACAGTTTAGTCAACTATCAGCCGCCTTTAGTGAATTAGCAGTCTAGTTAAAAGTTGATTAACTCTCAACAGTAAATTGATTTCTTAGGATGGATAGGATGTGTGACTGCTGTGTACGGACGCAAGAGGCGCTGGCCACTGTTCGTGAACAGCTGAACGTGTTGATGGCCGCGGTCAGCCGTCTTCAGGCTGCTGCCTCGGAGTGTAGCGGCAGTGGGGAGTCTGGTGCGTCGCATGGTACACCCCAAGTGCTTCACCCACTGTCCCTGCTGTCAAGACATTTTCGCGGGTACCGGGCACGGTTGGGCCACCCTCTTCCCAAGGGGAGTGGCGGGTTCAGCGGCGTTCGCGGCGCACGAGGCGGAGGGTCAATGTGGAGGCTGGCCATGTGGCATTGCCCGCTCTGCCTGTGAGTAGACGTGTGGCCGCTCCTTCAGCAAGGTCCGGGCAGGCACACGGTGGGGGGGTTATTAGTTATTGGGAGCTCCAACGTTAGGTGGGTGATGGAGCCCCTTAGGTCGGGGAAGAAGGCCAGTGTTCACTTGCCGGGGGGGGGGGGGGGGGTGTCTCATCCGAGATGTGGAGGAGGCTCTGCCAGCGGCGATAGAGAGCACTGGGTGCACCCGACTGCAAATTGTTGCTCATGTCGGCACCAATGACTCCTGCCTTCTGGGTTCAGAGGTCATCCTCAGTTCATACAGGCAGTTGGCGGAGTTGGTGAAGGCGGAAAGCCTCTCTCGCAGGGTGGAATCTGAGCTAACTATTTGTAGTATCGGTCCCAGAACTGATCGCGGTCCTCTGGTTTGGAGCCGAGTGGAAGGCTTAAACCAGAGGCTCAGACGATTCTACGGAGATCTGGGGTGCAAATTTCTCGACCTTCGCTATCGGGTGGAGAAATGTGGGGTCCCCATGAATAGGTCAGGCGTGCACTACACACAGGAAGCGGCTACAAGGGTAGCGGAGTATGTGTGGAGTGCACATGTGGGTTTTTTTGGTTAGAGATTTCCCTCCTTAGGCCCGACAAGACGCCTCCTGAGACGCAGCAAGGTAGGAGTAGGCAAAAAGCAACAGGGAATAACAATATTAATGTGGTAATAGTAAACTGCAGGAGCGTCTATAGAAAGGTCCCAGAACTGGTCACAATGCACACGTAGTACTAGGGACAGAAAGTTGGCTGAAACCAGATGTAAACAGTAGTGAAATTCTAAACTCAGATTGGAATGTATACCGCAGAGACAGGCTGGACGGTGAAGGGGGAGGCGTGTTTATAGCGATAAGAATTGCAATAGTATCGAAGGAAATTGACGGAGATCCGAAATAATTTGGGTGAAGGTCACGGTTAAAGCAGGCTCAGACATTGTAATTGGATGTCTCTATAGGCCCCCTGGCTCAGCAGCTGTTGTGGCTGAGTACCTGAAGGATAATTTGGAAAATATTTCAAGTAGATTTCCCCACCATGTTATAGTTCTGGGTGGAGATTTTAATTTGCCGGATATAGACTGGGAGACTCAAACGTTCATAATGGGTGGCAGGGACAAAGAATCCAGCAAAATTTTTTGAAATGCTTTATCTGAAAACTACTTTGAGCAGTTAAACAGAGAACCGACACGTGGCGATAACATATTACACCTTCTGGTGACAAACAGACCCGAACTATTTGAAACAGTTAACGCAGAACAGGGAATCAGCTATCATAAAGCGGTTACTGCATCAATGATTTCAGCCGTAAACAGAAATGTTAAAACAGATTTTTCTGTTTAGTAGGAGTGACAAAAATCAGATTCAGAGTAACTGACGGCTCAACACAAAAGTTTTGTCTCTAGTACAGATAGTGTTGAGGATCAGTGCACAAAGTTCAAAACCATCGTACAATATGCTTTAGATGAGTATGTGCCAAGCAAGATCGTAAGAGATGGAAAAGAGCCACCGTGCTACAACAACCGAGTTAGAACACTGCTGCGGAAGCAAAGGGAACTTCACAGCAAACATAAACATAGCCAAAACCTTGCAGACAAACAAAAATTACGCGAAGCGAAATGCAGTGTGAGGAGGGCTATGCGAGAGGCATTCAATGAATTCTATGTACTGACTTGGCAGAAAATCCTAAGAAATTTTGGTCTTATGTCAAAGCGGTTGGAGGATCAAAACAAAATGTCCAGACACTCTGTGATCAAAATGGTACTGAAACAGAGGATGACAGACTAAAGGCCGAAATACTAAATGTCTTTATCCAAAGCTGTTTCACAGAGGATGACTGCACTGTAGTTCCTTCTCTAGATTGTCGCACAGATGACAAAATCGTAGAGATCGAAATAGACGACAGAGGGATAGAGAAATAATTAAAATCGCTCAAAACAGGAAAGGCCGCTAGACCTGATGGGATACCAGTTCGATTTTACACAGAGTACGCGAAGGAACTTGCCCCCCTTCTTGCAGCGGTGTACCGTAGGTCTCTAGAAGAACATAGCGTTCCAAAGGATTGGAAAAGGGCACAGGTCATCCCCGTTTTCAAGAAGGGACGTCGAACAGATGTGCAGAACTATAGACCTATATCTCTAACGTCGATCAGTTGTAGAATTTTGGAACACGTATTATGTTCGAGTATAATGACTTTTCTGGAGACTAGAAATCTACTCTGTAGAAATCAGCATGGATTTCGAAAAAGACGATCGTGTGAAACCCAACTCGCGCTATTCGTCAACGAGACTCAGAGGGCCATAGACACGGGTTCCCAGGTAGATGCCATGTTTCTTGACTTCTGCAAGGCGTTCGATACAGTTCCCCACAGTCGTTAAATGAACAAAGTAAGAGCATATGGACTATCAGACCAATTGTGTGTGATTGGATTGAAGAGTTCCTAGATAACAGAATGCAGCATGTCATTCTCACTGGAGAGAAGTCTTCCGAAGCAAGAGTGATTTCAGGTGTGCCGCAGGGGAGTGCCGTAGGACCGTTGCTATTCACAATATACATAAACGACCTTGTGGATGACATCGGAAGTTCACTGAGGCTTTCTGCGGATGATGATGTGGTAAATCGAGAGGTTGTAACAATGGAAAATTGTATTGAAATGCAGGAGGATCTGCAGCGAATTGACGCACGATGCAGGGAATGGCAATTGAATCTCAATGTAGAAAAGTGTAATGTGCTGCGAATGCATAGAAAGAAAGATCCCTTATCATTTAGCTACAATATAGCAGGTCAGCAAATGGAAGCAGTTAATTCCATAAATTATCTGGGAATACGCATTAGGAGTGATTTAAAATGGAATGATCATATAAAGTTGATCATTGGTAAAGCAGATGCCAGACTGAGATTCATTGGAAGAATCCTAAGGAAATGCAATCCGAAAACAAAGGAAGTAGGTTACAGTACGCCTGTTCGCCCACTGCTCGAATACTGCTCAGCAGTGTGGGATCTGTACCAGATGGGGTTGATAGAAGAGATAGAAAAGATCCAACGGAGAGCAGCGCGCTTTGTTACGGGAACATTTAGTAATCACGAGAGCGATACAGAGATGATAGATAAACTCCAGTGGAAGACTTTGCAGGAGAGACGCTCAGTAGCTCGGTATGGGCTTTTGTTGAAGTTTCGAGAACATACCTTCACCGAAGAGTCAAGCAGTATATTGCTCCCTTCTACGTATATCTTGCGAAGAGACCATGAGGATAAAATCAGAGAGATTAGAGCCCACACAGAGGCATACCAACAAGCCTTCTTTCCACGAACAATACGAGACTGGAATAGAAGGGAGAACCGATAGAGAGGTACTCAAGGTACCCTCCGCCACACACCGTCAGGTGGCTTCCGGAGTATGGATGTAGATGTAGATCTGTTGTCTGTGTGTGTTGTGGTCATTGCCTTTGTGGCTCAACTCCGAGGTGTCTCCCTCAGCCTCAATGATAGACTCTTCCAGTTCATGTCTTCTCGTAGACTCCCCCCAAATCTCATTTTCAGGGTCCATATAAAAACTTTGTTCTCCCTTCCATTCTTCATGGAAGGCCAGGACTTCACTTAGCACTGTCATGATTGACTTAGTTCATGAACTCTACCCACCGATCCCCACCTTTCTGACAAGAGCATCTCTCCCTTTGCTTTATCCTTTCTTTTCTGAATTTTCCTCTAGATTTTTGTCTTCAGTCATAACACTGCCATAACAAATTGTGTAGACACCAGTTTGTTGTTTTCTATGTGTCGCAAAGTGCTGCTCGCATGTAACTACATACAAATACATTTAAGCATGACTGAAGGGAATTCAGTGTCCATCCCAAAGTATATCACACTATCTGTGTTGAGTAGCTGGCATAATGAACTGCATGTGGTCACCCCCATTGAATTTCATCACTGCCAATGTGCCCATATGATGCTTGTGAATAGTAATATGAGTCCTTCACCACTGAAACAGGAAGAAACCCTGAGATGAGATACAAGACTAAGTACCATCTACCCCAAATGTATGAGGCAGAATACATATGTAGTTCACTATGTTGGTCAAATAATGGCTTAAAAGTCACAGTGCATAGCACGCTCTAATGAAATCTGACTCTGAACAATAATAAAATTGAATATTAGAATGTTGTTTGCAAACCTCATTTTTTCCACAGTGAACTGGCGTGTGTAAATGCTTTTCAGCTGCTTTAAAAGGGAAGCTTTAGCATGAAAGCAAAGAGATTATGGATAGAATTCCAATCTTGAATGGAATATAAATGTTGGGGACTAATTATATTAACCTATGTTTTTAATGATGTCCATTATATCTTATTCTATGTCTTGGCATAATAAGTCCCAGAGTATGAACTACTCCTGCATGGTGAAAAAAGGTTGTTGGGTTCATTTCGTAGTGTGATTAACTGAATGACATGTTGTGGGTGATCAGTTTGATTCTGTATTCTTTGTTATATTTCACTAGTCCAAGCACAATATGTCCAGGTAATATACACAGCATCAATGTAACACATACAACTCTCAACAGATAAGTTAACCATCTTTCTGCCAGCTGTAAGAAAGCCAAGAGGGACAAAGATAATACATATAGCAATTACCAATACAACACTATCAAGAGACTCTTTTCAGCAGTCTTTTCCGAAGGTAATTTGAAGGTTTCAAGTAAAAGTCTTAATGACAATAGCTTCAAATGTAATTGCAGTAGACAATAAAATTACTAAATAAATTAAGTACATAAAAAGTTGAGATTTCTTAAAAATAACGTAACTAATATTTTTCACATTAAATACTTGTGTTAATGCATATTCTTCATATAAATACATATAAGCATTTTATTTATGTCATTCAAACTGTAAATCATTTGTATAAAAATGAAATTGCCAATTGATCCTTTCTAGATTACACAGTAAATTTATGGGATGTATCATGTTCTTTACTAAATGGTGGCAATCACAGGAGCCGACTCCATGGGGCCTGAGAGAACCCGAGCCCCCTCAAAAATTTGTTCAGGGGATGCGGAGCCCCCTCCCCCACCCCCCAAAAAAAATAATTTAAGAAAATTATTAGTTATATTATGCTTTGTAAAATTGCAAAATTATGTTGGAATTTTTTATTTTCCTTGTTTGGCGATAGTTACCTTTTAAAATACATTCAGTAATGAGTTACAACAAATAATTATTATGGCAGTAAGCAGGTTAACTGAAAATTAGTGGTGTGAATCATGATAGTGTTACGGTGCTGTGGGCACACTTAGAATTTGTCCCAGTGCACAAACCTTCGGGTAAAGTCTGGTGCTGGCGGGCCGGCGCTGTGTCCTCAGCAACATCAAAAGGACTGGAGCAGAATTGCCTGGAACCCTCCGCCTCACATCGCCTTGATGCTTCGAGACATTACGACGCCGCGGCTATATAAAGCCCACCCTGCTGTCGCAGTCATTCAGTGTGGATAGTTTCGTTCAGTGCATGCTGCAGATATGTGTAGTGTTCCAACTTTAGTGTCTAGTGGACTATTTTATAATACTATATTTTATTCATTTACTTTAGTCTCTTAGTATATTGTGAATTAAGTTTGTGATGGATACATTTGTTACCAAAAAGGCACGCTTGGAAGTTGATGAAACTGCAAGTCAACCTCCAACAATTATTGTGTCATCAAGTATTGCGTCATGAAATGCTTCGTCGTCTTCAGGCGAGAACTGTTCACAGCCGAAACCTGGACAATCCGGTAAGGGAAGATCATTTCAGAAGTCTTGGTTGATTAAATATACATGGTTAGAATATGAAGCATCTACCAAAAAAGTTTTTTTGCAAAACCTGCAAAGAGGCAGATGCTAAAAATCTATTACAATTTTCTTCAAAACAAGAAGATGTATTTATTCCCTAGGGTTTCCTACCTGGAAAAACGCTTTGGAAAAATTCCGTCTTCATGAAAATACATTTACACATAAAGAAGGTATTCAGAAACTAAATTCTGTCACTAACAGAAGTATGGCCTCCAAATTAAATTAACAGTTAGATAATGATATGAAGAAAGGCCGTTTAGCTCTTGAGACAATTTTTACTACCGTGCAATTTCTATGCCGACAAGGACTAGCAATTAGAGGGTACAAAGAGGTAAACTCCAATTTTTTTTTAATTGTTGGTACTCTGAAAGAATGACATACTTGAATTTTAAGGTTGGTTAGGCCGGTCTGAGTATAAGTGAATGTCCCACGATATTCAAAACGAGATCATTGATCTACTAGAAAAGTCTGTGTTGAGAAAGGTATTGGCTTCAATCAAGAAGACTGAACATTTTTCTATTATGGTTGATGAAACAAGTGATTCTTTGATTCACAAGCAAGTGTCATTTTGTATTCGTACTGTCGATGTTTCCTTAATCATCAACGGAGACTTTATTGGCTTATACGAGACCTCCAACACTGAATCACAAACTCTGTTTAGTATTTTAAAAGACGTTTTTGCTCGTCTTGATTTTTGAATGGATAACTTCAGAGGACAGTGCTATGATGGTGCCTCAGATATGAGAGGTAAGTTCAAAGGACTAACAACTTAGTTTTGGATATACAACCAAAAGCACGTTATGTGCACTGCACTGCTCACAGTTTAGACTTGGCAGTTGTAGACAGTCTCCACTATCTTGTGTCTATGAGGGATATTATGACTTTAGGGAATCCAACAAAAGGATGGGACTTTTCAGAAGCATGCGCTGTGAGAGCACCAATGACCCTTTTGCCCAACTCAATGGACTATGCAAGCTTCTAGTATCTTGAGAATATTGAAAAACTTTGAAGAACTTCTAGAGTTTTTTGAAACATTTTCTGCAGGGGCTGAAACAGAGACAGGTTACAAATGTGCAGGCTACCTTGAGTCAATGTTGCAATTCAAGACTTATTTCTTTAATTACGTCTTTATTGCCATGCAACCAACCCAGTAGAGGATGTCAATGAAAAAATTCAATGCCCTCCTCTGAGTGTTGCTGATCTGGAAAAAAATATGTGAGGGCTTGATTTGTATATTGAATGGAAGGTGTGATAGTTTTGAACACTTTTGCTAATTGTGTTTAACAGAAAAACCTTCAAAAGTTGGTGATCCTTCGCTTCCTCGGAATCGAAGTATACCAAAGAAGCATGAAAACAACGATGCCAGCTCACTGCACACTTTCAAAACCCCAAAGGAATACTACAAAGCTATTTACACTGAAGTTTGTGAAACAGTGCAATCTTGCATTACTGAGCGGTTTGCTTCAACGGAACTCGCACAGGTCATTGCAATTGAACAAGAGTGCTTGCTTTTATTAAACAGAGATGACACAAATTTGGAAAAATCAACTGAGTTTTTCAAAAATGACCAAGACATTGAGAGACTGCACTTACACTTGAATATGTTTGCTGATATCACTGATAAAAAACAACTGTTCTTAAAAAACATGTGTGATGTAAGAATGTACATTACACAAGAGCCTGCAGTTGGAGAAATGTTATGTGAAGTAGTGAAGTGCATTAAGCTTCTCCAAGTAGTTCCAATCACGACAGCAACAGCAGAATGGTCATTTAGTGCCCTTAGACATTTGAAATCATATCTCTGATCAACAATAGGAAAGAAGTGATTGAACAACGTGGCTGTTCTTCATGCCCACCAAGATGTTTTGGATGAACTGGATATCCGACCAGTCATCAACGACTTCATATTCAGTAATCCAGTCAGTTGGTAGACATTTGCATCTTTCTAAAGACACTCTAGCCCTAATAATGGCATATAGAGCAATATTAAAAATCTTTTTGTAAAGTAGAGAATTAAATTAAATACATACATAATGTAAAATTTTATGTTATGAACTATTAGTACTAGTTTAGTAGTGTATTACTATAGTACTAGATTAGTTACTTTGAAATACTAACATACTTTTAGGTAGTAAGACCCAATTAAAACCCCCTATTTACGTACTTTTTGACTGAAAGTATTAGGCATACTGTATTAACTTTATTAACTGTATTAAAGTATTAACTTTGAGATATTGTTTTTATTTAAAGAACCCTGAGCCTTATTCAAAGTTAGCTTAAATTAGCTATTTCACTTATTAATCAAAGTGCTATTACTGTGTAATAGCAATATTTTATGTTTTATTCTTTTAATGATAGTTTAGGATTTATTTAAATATAATTTCAGTCTTTTCACTTTTAATGATAGTTTAGGATTTATTTAAATAAAATTTCAGTCTTTTCAGAGCTATATGTTCACTGCTCTGTAATAGTCTGTAAGCATGATTATTACTGTAAATTAAATTAGCTTTTTACGAAAATACCGTGCGTGTTTATGTTTTGTTTCTTTTTTCAAAGCCAAAAAATGTGTCGGGGTTGTCGAGTTTCCCAGAGTGTCCAGTTTTTGGGATTCTAATGTTGATCATATGACTCTAAAATGCTTAAAAAAACTTTAAAACTCACCATTTTTCATCTAAAATTCAGAAAATTTCCTAGTGCAAGACCTCCAGCATGCCCCCCCCCCCCCCAAATATTTTTTATAAGTCGGCACCCCCTGGTGGCACTATGTCATTGAGGAATTCCATTACAATAGCCCTCGCTAAGAATTCTGCAAACGTGTAATGTGAGCAAACTCCTGATACTGATTTAATGGAACTGACATATGTTTAAATGTGACAATAATGGTATTTCTGAGTTAAATTATTTCCTGAGAGTAAAATGGTCTGTTTAATATATTTATATGTCATGCATGCAATAACATTCAGCTGACACAAAATTGAATAGATACTGAAACAATCAATTATATTGGCAGTTTATTCCTTCAACAACAGAACTACATGTTTGCAGAATATTGTTCTAACTGAAGAATAAAAAATCCTTTCAAATGTAATATTAAATAGTCCAAAATATTTGAACAATGGAAAGTCCAGGTTGGAATAAAAAATATTATAGAAAGGGTAGACTGCCATTCACGACGTGGAGGAGACAGTGAGTTGCAGATAGACAGAGCCAAAAGACTACTAAACATTTAAACTTTCTGCCAAAAGGCCTTGTTCTAAAAATTCAAAGTGTGTGAACACACACACACACACACACACACACACACACACACACACACACACACACACACACACACACACACACACACACGGCCACTGTTTCCAGTTGTTGCGGCCTGCCTGCAGAGTGTTATGCAGCAGTTTGGGGTGGGTGGTGTGGGTAAGGAGGCATGGGGTGGAGAAAGAGGGGGATAGCAGGGAAGGAGTAGAGGAGGATGTTGTGATGCCTGTGAAAGTGTGCAAATACATTGTGGAGACAGGATACAACTGCTATATGCAGGAGAGTTGAGAAGGTGTGCTGGCAGGTGGAGCACAAAATGGGAAAGGCGACAGGAGAGAAATAGAGAAGGGAAAAAGACTGTCTTTGTGTCGTAACTCAGAACATAAAGAAACATGAGATGGCACCTCCAGAACAACTATATTTAACAATCTCAAAGGACAGGAGTTCACAACAGACATTTGTATGGTGTAGCCACGTGGCAAGACAGGTACTGTATAGTTCTAGCTAGTGTAAAAAATAGCATGATGAGTAAGAGCAGAATGAGGGCAGTTTCAGTGTGGCAATCACATATGTGGGGTGTGTGTCACAGGTGACACTGGGAAGTGCCTGTGCAGTTATCGTGTAGTCACTCAGCCACAGTGTCTCCCACTGATGGTCATGCTTTGCAGTAGTAATTGCAGAGTGACTGTTGTGTCATATGTGCCAGCCGTGCAATGATGGCTGACATCAGAGACATCGGCTGGTACCCCAGTGGATTCAGTTTGATTTTAACGCACTGAATGGCATTTCAGTATTCCATAAAAAAATGTCTTACAGAAGATTAATGTTTCACAAAAACTATAATGTTTTCATAGAAATTAGAGAACAGCCAGAAATTTTAGTATTGCATTAGACATTACAATTCCCTTTCCATTTTCTATCTCAAAAGTAGGTTCTGATATCTTTTTCAACTTTAGTGGCACCCCAATCCCTTCTTATGCTAAGTCCTTGTAAATAATGTAGATTTATTTCAACAAACACATTGCTGGTACAAAATATTAGTCAGCAAAATCATAACATTGCAGATAGTTTCCACAAGTAACTGTTCTACCATGTTTATTAACCTGTGACATGTTTTATCACAAAACCATCACATGTAATCAATGTACTTTTCTTATAGCCATCATACCAACACAAACATGTTACAAACTTCCCTCATGTTCTTTATTAAACCATAAAAAGCATGATACAAATGAACATGACACACCATCTTTATTAAACCATAAAAAGCATGATACAAATTAACATGACACACCACGCTTCAGAATTAAGTTCCCTAACTATGAAATTATGATCTTGCACCTCATCATCTTCAAAATATTTCAGTATAACAAATAACTCATTTCAGTACACTACATTAGAATTTCATGAAGACTTTCAAAACACATAGACAACTTCACCATAATAACATAATTTTCAGCTTATCACCTCCACATTGCATAAGTACTCTGGACATAGTGGACCTGTACTCAAATTATAGTCACCAAGCACATATTCAACACTTTTAACTAAATAAAATAATGAAAAAGACGAGTAAAAGCGCTGTTTGTTTAAAATTATTGTGTTTTTACTTGATTTCAGAGGTCCGCATTCATTGGTGCTGCTATCATGTTATAAGCCCTTTGTTCCAACACTTAATTTTTTTCAAACCAAAAAAATTTTTAAATGATTTTATTAGGGTTCTGTGCCTCAGTTACTAAAAATGGAACCCTTATAGGATCACTTTGTTGTCCACCTGTTTGTTTGTCTGTCTGTCTGCTGTCTGAATGTTCAAAACTTCCTTTCTCAGGAATGGATAGACATGTCAGGTTGAAATCTATGTCACATCTTCAGGTCTCTGGTCCCTTGGCACTGTAAAAAAGTAAAACTTTTAAGTCAATGCAGACAACAGATATGGCCATATATGGAAAACAATGGAAAATCAAGGATGTGTTATAACAATATAATGAAAAGGATAGTTGGTACTCACCATATAGTGGAATTGCTGAGTCACAGAAAGAGACAACAAAAAGCCTGTCAGAAAGTTAGATTTTGGCCAACAAGTCTTTTTTTCAAAAATAGAAAACATAACAACATAACATCATTCTCTCTCTCTCTTTCTTTTTCACAGACACACACACACACACACACACACACACACACACACACAAATTCACTCACTCACTCATTCATGCAAACACAACACACACACACACACACACACAGACACACACACACACACACACACACACACACACACACACACACACACACACACACACACACACGAGCATAGACTCTTCTGGCAACTGGAGCTGCCTGTGAGCAGCAATGCATTATGGGAGAGGTTATGGGAGAGGCAGTATACCGATGTCCCTTCTTTTCTTGTTTCTTGATCCCGGCTTCTTGAGATCTCTTGTGAAGAGCCATGATAAAAGTTTAGTAGTGGCATAGGACAATCTGTTGTGGGTGATTTTGTTTGCGACTAATAATCTGTCCAATTAATGTGAATTACTGATGTATGATAAAAGTGTTCAGATAAACCTTATTACACTTCCACAAGATTTTAATAATTCCACCTGGTACAGTTTATCCTAGAATTGGAAGTTGATTGCTCTGTTTCAACGAAGTAATGCCCGTTCAGTTATATTGGCATTTATTACTGGTTGTGCTTGGCAGTTTTGGTGAGTATTCAGAATCTACTTGCAATTAATGTTCATTTATCAATAAGAATAGTGTTCATCAGTGAAATGCAATATCAATGAAGTTACACAACAGTTAGTACCGCTGGTTTATTTGCATTTCTGGAAAAGAACACTCTTATACTCCATTCGATCAGCAAATTCCTAATTCTAATGAATGAATTGATTTGCATTACAGTGTTGCTAAGCAACGTGATCAACAAGGTGATGTGTGTCCTAATTAAAATAGAACCTCGATATTTTGAATAAATTTTCGGTTTGTTTTTATCAAAAATTATTATTTGTCTCAAAAAGTAATTTAAAACTTCATGCATGAAGTCCAAGCACGTTTGCAATTATTATACGCGATTTAACGGAAAGCTCAATCACGTGCTAGCGTGTAACGTGTTTCAAATTGAGCGTGCAGGTTTCAATTTTCCCTGATGTGCTAAATGGCTTTTTATAAAACGTGATGTGTGTATCTCACATAAAATCTAAATAAAACTGGATTTGTCTCTGTTTGGCTCAAAATCAGAAAATGAAATTCACTTCACAGGTCTGCGAACTGTACCCATGCACTTTTAGCACTCTAGGTGGTAACTCATCTAAGAGTAAAAGCCGCACATAAATTCACACTTTTTATATGCATACAAAAATCAAAAACCTTTATATTAAACAGATAAATTATGGCATGCAATTACTAATTAAACATTTCCTATTCTAAATAAACCTCAATAACTTGTATTTCATAATCAATAAAATTTTATCCCACGAAAGAAACTATAAGTTGAGCAACTTATGGACTTTTATGACAAATTTGGTACCCCTTGCATCACTACATTCTCTCTCTCTCTCTCTCTCTCTCTCTCTCTCTCTCTCTCTCTCTCTCTCTTTCTCTTACGCACAAACTCACTCACACAAATGCAACACACCAAAGACTCACACACACGCACGCACATGAGCACAGACTCTGGCAACTGGAGTAGTCTGTGAGCAGCAGTGCATTATTGGGGGAGGCAACCAGATGGAGGGTGCAAGCAGGAGGCTGGAGCGAGTAAGGGGAGGGACAACAGGGTAAGGTTGGGGGATGGTAAAATGCTGTTGGGAGCATGCAGGGATGAGGTGGAGAGTAAGGCAGCTAGGTGTAGTCAGGAGGTTAGATGGAGGGCGTGTGAGAAAGGGGGAAGGGTTAGCGGAAAAGGAGAGAAGATAGAAGCCAGGGTGCATTAGTGGAATGAAGGCTGTGTAATGCTAGAATGAGAACAGGATAGGGGCTAAATGGGTAAGGACAATGACTAACGAAGGTTGAGGCCAGGAGAGTTCCCACCTCTGCAATTCAGAAAAGCTGGTGTTGGTGGGAAGGTTCCAGATGACACATGCTGTGAAGCAGTCATTGAAATGAAGGACATTATGTTGGGCAGCGTTCTCAGCAACAGGGCGGTCCATTTGTTTCTTGGCCACAGTTTGTCAGCAGCTATTCATGTGGACAGACAACCTGTTGGTTGACATGCCCATGTAGAATGCAGCACAGTGGTTGCAGCTTAGTTTGACTGGTTTCACAGATGGCCCTGCCTTTGATGGGATAGGTGATGTTCATGACCAAACTGGAGTAGATGGTTATGGAAGGACATGTGGGACAGGTCTTGCATCTAGGTCTTATACAGGGATATGAGCCATGAGGCAAGGGGTTGGGAGCAGGGGTTGTTTAGGGATGGGCAAGGGTATTGTGTAGGTTTGGTGGGTGGTGGAATATCATTGATCATTGTGTGAGGAGTGAGAAGGATAGTGGGCAAGACATTTCTCACTTCAGGGCACGACGAGAGGTAGTTATAACACTGGAGACGAATGTAATTCAGCTGCTCCAGTCCTGGGTGGTACTGAGTCATGAGGAGAATGCTCCTTTGTGGCCAGACTTTGGGAGGTGTTGGGTGACTGGAAAGAAAAGGCATGAGTGATCTGTGTTTGTACAAGGTTGGGAGTATAAATACAGTCTGTAAAGGCATCAGTGAGATCTCAGGTATATTTCAAGAGGGATTACTTGTCACTACAGTTGCAATGGCCATGGAAGGTTAGGCTGTATGGAAGGGACTTACTTGGTATGGAATGGGTGGCAGCTGTTGAAGTGGAGGTATGGAAGGGACTTACTTGGTATGGAATGGGTGGTAGCTGTTGAAAGTGGAGGTATTGATGGTGGTTATAGGTTTGACATGGACAGAGGTACTGATATATCCATTCTTGAGGTGGAGGTCAACATTGATGATGGTGGCTTGATGGGTTGAATAGGACCAGGTTAAGCAAATGGGGGAGAAAGTGTTGAGGTTCTGGAGGAATGTGGATAGGGTGTCCTCACCATCAATCTGGATCACACAGATGTCATTAGTGAATCTGAACCAGGTGTGGCATTTGGGATTTTGGGTGTTTAGGAAGGATTCCTGTAGACAGACCATGAGTAGGTTGGCATAGGGTGGTGCCATGCAGGTGCCCTTAGCTGTAACGCCGATTTGTTTGTAGGTAATGTCTTCAAAGAAGAAGTAATGGTGGGTGAGGATGTAGTTGGTCATGGTGACTGTTGCATTGGAATCCATTGGGCATTGGAAAATATAGTGTTTAATAGTGGTAAGGCCATGGGCATTAAGGTTGTTAGTGTACAGGGAGGTGGCATCAGTAGTGACAAGCAGGGCACAGTGTGGTAAAGGAACAGGAACTGTGGAGAGTCAGTGGAGGAAATGGTTGGTATATTTTATATAAGGAGTTATGTTGTAATTAATAGGCTGAAGGTGTTGGTCTACAAGGAGAGAGAATCTCTCAGTGGGGGCACAGTAACCAGCCACAATAGGATGTCCTTTGTGGTTGTGTTTATGGACTTTAGGAAGTATTTAGATGGTAGGAGTGTGGGGATTGGTAGGGGTGAGGAGAGAGAGAGATGGACTGCAGGAATAGGTTATGGGATGAGCCTAAAGATTTGAGGAGCGACTGGCGATTTTGCTGGATTTCTGGAATGGGATTACAGTGGCAAGGTTTGTAGGTGGATGAATCTGACAGCTAGCAGGGTGCTTCTGCCAGGTAATCCTAGCAGTTCAAAACACCAGTGATGCAGCCTTTGTCAGCAGGTAGAATTATAATGTTGGAATCAATTTTTAGGTGGTGGATTATGGATCTTTCTGCAGATGTAAGGTTAGTTTGCACGTTGGGGGATTTGGAGACTGATGGTGAGGCAAGATTCGAGGTTAAGAAATTCTGTAAAGTTAACAGAGGGTGATGTGGGGTAGTGGTGGTGGATCACAGTTGGGTGGAGGAGCGAACTGAGTCAGGCAGCGTTCAACATTGGTCTTTGGTGAGTCTGATTAGCAGGGCTGGTGGCGAAAAAGTGTTTCCACTGTAGGTAATGCGAGAAGAAGAGAAGATCTTTAACAAGTCCTGCATGATTGAATTTGGGAGTGGGCCCAAAGGTGGGGCCTTTGGAAAGGACTGATATTTCTGCAGGGCTAAGGTAAATTCAATGATGACATCTTCATGATCTGGATCAAGGGTAAGGACATCCTATCGACATTCCTCCAGAACCTCAACATCTTTTCCCCCATTTGTGTCACCTGGTCCTACTCAACCCATCAAGCCACCTTCAATGATGTTGACCTCCACGTCAAAGATGGCTATATCAGTACCTCTGTCCATATCAAACCTACCAAACACCAGCAATACCACCACTTTGACAGCTGCCACCCATTCCATGCCAAGAAGTCTGTTCCATACAGCCTAGCCACCCATGGCTGTAGTGTCGAGCAACCCCTCTTGAAATATACAAGGGCCTCACTTAGACCTTTACAGATTGTAATTACACTACCAGTCTTGTACAAAAACAGATCTCTCATGCTTTATCTTTCCGGTCACCCAACACCTCCCAAAGTCCCACTGTCTGGCCACAGAGAAGCGTTCCCCTCGTCACTGGAGCAACTGAATTACATTCTCCGTCAGGTTTATGACTACCTGTTGTCATGCCCTGAAATGAGAAATGTCCTACCCACTATCTTTCTCACCCCTCCCACAGTGATATTCTGCCATCCACCAAACCCACACAATACCACTGTCCATCTCTACACAACCCCTGCTCCCAACCCCTTGCTCATGACTCAAATCCCTGTAATAGACCTAGATTCAAGAACCATCCCATACAGCCTCCCACCACAACCTACTCCAGTCCTGTCACAAAAATCACCTATCCCATCAAAGGCATGGCCAACTGTGAAACCAGTCATGTGATCTACAATCTAAGCTGCAACCACTGTGCTGCATGTTATGTGGGCATGACAACCAACAGGTTGTATGTCCACATGAACGGCTACCGACAAACTGTGTCCCAGACACAACTGGACCATCCTGTTGCTGAGTACACCGACTAACATAGCATCCTTCATTTCAATGACTTCTTCACAGCATGTGCTTTCTGGATCCTTCTCACCATCACCAGCTTTTCTGAGTTATGTATGGGGGAGGTCTCTCTGCAATGCATCCTACTTTCCAGTAACACTCCTGACCTCAACCTTCGTTAGTCATTTTCCTTACCCATCTAGCCACTTCCTTGTTCTCATTCTAGCACTACAAAGCCTTCATTCCATGCACCCTGTCTTCTACCTTCTCTCATTTTCTACTAAGCCCCCCACTAAGCCCCCCCCCCCACCCGACCTACCCTCCATCTAACCTGCTGACTACTCTCCACCTCATGCCTGCATGCTCCCAGTAGCAGTTTACCATCTCCCACCCCTATCCTGCTATCCCTTCACCTCCCCGTTCCAGCCTCTTCCTTACACCCTCCACCTGGCTGCCTCTCTGATAATGCGCTACTGCTCGCAGTCTGGCTCCAGATGCCAGAGACTTGGTAATGTGTGTGAGTAGCGTCTCTGCTGTATGGTGAGTAGCAACTATCCTGGCCATATATGTCACATACCTTGATATTTGCAAACTCAGTCATGAAACCTACATGGTGTTTCTCTTTGGTCTACAATCATGAAAATTGGCAAGAAGCAAAGATTCAAACTACAACCAAAGGGAAAAATCCGAAAATTGTTGCTTTATAATTATATCATACAAAAAAATAATTTTTGTCATTTATTATTAGACTGACTGACTGACTGTCCATCCCTCTGTTAAGACTCCTTTTCCTCAGGAACGGGTAGATGTATCAAACTGAAATTTATGTCACATACTAAGGTCTATGCTCATGGTGTAATAAACATTAGCGTCAAACTCAATGCAATCAAAATATATGGCTATTTATGTCATACATTTCGATACTCGCAAAGTCACACATTAAATCCTATAAAATACTTCCGAATAATGAAATTTGACAAGAAGAAAGGCTTCACAGTGCAGGTAATGGGAAAAACTCAGAAAACTGTTGATTTGTAATTATATCACATGAAAACATTTTTATTTTGTCACTTGTTATTTGACTTTGAACTTGAAATTAAAAAATTCTCAAAGATCATGGATTCCTTGGGACTGATACCTTGTTGTTATCACTGTTGATAACAGGCAAACTTGTTGGAATCCTTGATTCCAAGACTGGATGAACTATCTACATACATAATTAAGTTTGTACAGAACCCTCAGTGTGCATAGTATCTCGATGTACGTTTACATCCAGCACAAAGTTCTTGTGCCAGTGGTATAACATCTTAAAGGGACCCTGCATAATAAGAAGAGCTGAGACTTGACATCCCCCTCCCTCAGCCTTGTACGTGAATCTTGGTAACAGAAAACAGCCTTTGCATTATGATGTACAGGGTTCTACAGCGAGAGGAATTGCTCATGCGACAGCAGCTTTTGTAAGAAGAGTTCAAAATCTCCAGTGTGAAGGTCAGGAAGAGGGTCGGAGAACTCAAAGTTCACCTGGAACTCTCAATGCCTCTCCATAGACAAGTTGTGCTATAGAGCACCCGATATCCTCTTTTTACAGTGGTGCAAAGGGGTAGAAGAACCATAGGTAAGGTGTCAGGCCGAGAAACAAAATGTCATGTCAGGGTTGCCTTCAAAGTACAATGTAGGTGCACTACGATTTTGTAATTGGCAGAACCATAGCTTGTAGCTGTCACTACACCCACACTGATGCATAAGCTCGTCAAACAAAAGGCATTCAAATTGCTTACCCCTCTCAGCTTTAATAATTTGAGGGATACCAAATCGTGAAAACCAAGAAGTAAACCGAGCATGGGCGATGGAAGGAGCAGAAATGCCTGCAACCGGAACAGCCTCAGACAACCTTGTGAATCTGTCTATTATTGTCAGTAGGTAGCAGAAACCACAGAGCAGGGAAGGGGGATAACAATATCCAAGTGGATGCGTGAAAATCTCTCTGAAGGGGAGGGAAAAGAACAGATACGAACAGAAACATGGAGAGTTTGTGTCAACACATCACCCACTGCCAACAGTCCCATTGCAGCCCAGCCCAGACGACCTTTTCAGTCACTAATTTAGTACTAGCTTTGATAACTGGATAAGACAAGTAGTGAAAATTGTCAAAAATGTGGTGACACAGTTTAGCGAGAGTAAGGGTGTGAACCTTATTGCAAGACATGTCATACCATACATTAAATTGAATAGCTTGCAGAGGAAGGAGTTCAGGATGCAAACCAGTTGATGATGGATCCTGCTGATGTCGAAGAAGGAAGGGATTCGAATCTTGATCAACAGCCACAGCATCCAAATTGTGTCCCAATCAATGGCTGTAATCAATGCACAATCCCGAAACAACCAGTCAGCAACGATGTTGTCCTGGACAGAGATGTGTCGGATGTTGGCTGTAAATTGTGCAGTGAAATATGCCTGTCAGCACTGACACAGGTATTTGTGCTGATCTGTGAACATAGTAAAAGAGTGTCCCTCAAGCCACAGCCGGAAATGATTGATGGCCAAGTAGATGGTCAACAGCGTCCTATCAATCGCGCTCCAACGTTGCTGTTGTGGGGACAAACCTTTTGAGAAAAATGCCAGAGGTTGCCAGGAAGAGGAAACACGTTACTGCAAAACAGTGCCAACAGCTGTCTGGCTTGCACCAGCGATTAAAGTGATGGATGCTGTCGCAACCGGATGTGCGAGCAATGTGATTTTTGCAAGTGCAGTCTTCTTGGAGCTGAAAGCAGTTATGCATACGGAAGTCCACAGGATGCATCAGTTGCCCATTTGCCAGTTCGAAAAAGGTTAATAGGTTTCTGAAGGGCAGCAAAGTGAGGTAGATGATGTCTGTAGTAATTAATCGTCCGCAGAACACACAGGAGGCCTCTGAAAGTCGTCAGCAGCGACAGCTGCATATGTCATTCATCTTTTCAGGCAATGGTGTAATACCACCATGCACAGACCATGTATCCAAGAAACTGGGGAATGTGCGTTTCTCAATATTTATCATTATGCCGAAACTGTGTAACGTCTTGAAAACATGATACAATAAATGTTGGTGATGTTCCTCATGGCTCTTCGAGAAGATCAAAATATCATCCATACAGCGAAGAGTGAATGGCAACCGATGGAGGACCTCATGCATAAAGTGCTGCCAAGTTTGTGTGGCTTTACGCAAACCAAAAGGCATAACGTTGTGCTTTAAAAGTCCGAATTGTGTTATAATGGCAGTTTTGTATTAGTCATTAGCCACTGGAATCTGAGCAAAAGCTTTTGCACAATTGACAACACTGATGACACATGCATTGGCCATATCGCTGCTGGAATCAGCCACATTTGGCACACGGTACCTGTCCACGATGGTACGAGCGTTTAAGCCTCTGTAACTGCTGCACAAACACCAGAAACCATTCGTCTTTTTTACCATGTGTAGTGGGGAAGTCCACGCACTGTGAGATCAAACCATGGAACCATCAGAAGCATTTGATTAAATTCTGATTGAGCCACATGTGGTTTATCCAGAGGCAGGAGTGACAGAATGGCCAGTGATAGCGGGCATGACATGCTGAGTTGAATGGCAGTGCTTATGCCTAGCCAAGACTGGGTTTGTAAATGCTGGAAATTCCTGTAGTAGCCACATACCAAGGTCATCACTCCCCCTGCCACCATGCCATCGCCCGGAGGAGAGGGGGTGATGACAACACATTAGTCCCGTGTTGGGACTGTACCATGAAGGTCATTTAGCAGTTGTTTGGAACTGGTGGAGATTCACTGAGGCATTGTCCTCATGCAACAACATATAATGGCACTCTGTTCCTCCACACAGAGAGTTTGAATCTCTTGAGATTCATACTGTCATCAAACGACAACTCTCCTGTTACTCTGCAACTGCAGTGGAAATGTGTATCAGATTCTTCCACATAACGCATTAGTGTGTATTCCATATGGAAGTTGATGTGATTTTGAACATTGTTGGCTCGATGTGGAAGGAGCAGTTGACGCAGAAATCTTCATGTGATGTAACCCATTGACATCTCACAACATGCTACTTGGAGAGGCAAAATAAACGACACCTGATGTGTCCCATGCGGCGCGCCATATTCTCCGCCACACTACAACTCAAGGCAGCAGCTTGAAGATAAGTTATTGTAGCTAGAAGCGCATTCAGCTGTGCGCAAACTGCGCCCAGCTCCTCCTGCATCCGCACACACCATGCACACATCATAACCATCCGGGCAAGACTGACTGAAGAGGTAAACTATGAAAGCAGACAGAATCCCTTTCAGCAAGATAATGCCCGGCCGCACACGGCGAGAGTTTCTACTGCTTGTCTTCGTGCTTGCCAAACCCTACCTTATCCAGAGAGGTCACCTGATTTTCTCCAGTTGACAACGTTTGGAGCATTATGGATAGAGCTCTCCAACCATCTCGGGATTTTGACGATCTAATGAGTCATTTGGACAAAATTTGGCACGATATCACCTCAGGAGGACATCCAACAATTCTATCAATCAATGCTTGTATAAGGGCCAGATGTTGACCAAAGCGTTACTGGCGGACTTAAATTGTGAAGCTCTTTCTCTTGAATAAATCATGCCATTTTTCTAAAATTGTAATCATTTGTTTGTCTGTACATGTAAATCACATCTACTAATTTCCGTCCTATTCGCCTAATTCCTTCGTGGTGCGTCTTTTTTTATCTCATAGTTAAAGGGAAAATCTATACAAAAATGTAGAAGTTCTTTTGTTCAAAAACGTAAATGTCCGAAAGTTCTTCACCGATTGATTCGAAATTTGCGCCGTTTCGAGTTAGTTAGCATTGAAGTAAGCCAATGAGGTTATTGGGCTCGCAAATTCAAGCTGCCCTCCAGCGACAGTATCGCCAAACTTGTTCTTGTATGTCTTCCTAAAACTGAAATAGAGAGCGTTACAAAAATTGGACATGGGGCGGTAGTAAGGACCAAATCCGAGCCAAAGGTTGAGCAGTCTCGTACGTATCGTCTACGCTATGAGAACAAGGGACACTAATTGTATCTGGTTGGTCGCTTGGACTTGGGCGCGCAATGGTTGGCAAACTTTAGTGCTAGTTAACTCGGAAACGGCTCGACGTTTCGAATTTTTTCTTAAAAGTTACTTATTAGCATAATCTACCCCGAAACACACTTATAAGCTTTTCACTTTGTTCCTGACAACCCTACATAGACGAATATAAATATGTTTCGTTATCATTTTCTAACTCGTTGTGAGGAAGGACTATTAGGATTTAACATCCCAACGACACCGAGATCGTTGGAGATGGAATGCAAGCTCAGAAGGAAGAAGGCTGGAAAGAATATCACTATGTCAAAGGAAACAGAATTAAGGAAATCAAAGAAAACCTAAATCTGGATCGTACGTCGGAGATTTGAACATCTGCCCAGTACTTACCACTGCAGCACATTGCTAGGTAAACTCGTTGGATATACAATTAATTATATGAGGCTGTATTTTCAGATCGTTAAATCAAAGAGATGACCTACACGTTCAGATTAACTGTACAAAAATATCTATTTTGCACATACTAAATATGGTTACTTTTTAAGTATGAAAGTAATCTACTTAAAAAAATATTGAGCAGATAACTATCAAATGTTTGAGACTCAATAAATTTTTGTAATTCATTTCAAATTAGGACTTGAGGCACGACACATACTCATAATGACCGAATCAGTTAAATAAACGATTGTAGTTTTAACCGAACAATGGAAAACCCTGGATGGAATGTAACAATATTATGAAAAGGATAGTTGCTAACTTGCTACTCACCGTATAGCGGAGATGCTGAGTCGCAGGCAGGCACAAGAAAAAGACTGTCAGAAAGTGAGCTTTCGGCCAACAAGGCATTTGTCGGAAATGGACAAAATATACACACACACTCATGCAAACGCAACTGACACACACATGACAACAGTCTCTGGTTTCAGCAGCCAGAGACTGCGATCATGTGTGTGTGAGTGTGTGTATGTTGTCTATTTCCGACAAAGGTCTTGTTGGCCGAAAGCTCACTTTCTGGCAGTCTTTTTGTTGTGCCTATCTGCAACTCAGCATCTCCACTATATGGTGAGTAACAACTATCCTTTTCATAACATGATAATTTAGTATCTTATCTCGCTCTTGGGTAAATTTCTGCGGTCACCTTTATTTACCACTGAATAAAAGCTAGAGTACCGTACATCTATTATACTTAGGGTGGCGGATGAGGAATCTTCCCATTCCTGGAATCTGGGTACAGGCTGTTTACTCATTACAAAGTTCTCACGCTTTCCTAGCAGTCATCGTGTGCAGCTCCATTAAACTGCAGACGTAACATAGTCGGCCGTGACGAGCAATACAACAGCTTCAACAATAACTATGTACGAGTAGCATGTCTTTTGGGCAGTTGTTACTCTGTTCACAGGAAATTACGCAAATTCCTTGGAGCGACTGCAGCTTCGGCGCTGATCTGCTGTCACTGCGGATAGGCGCCTGTGCAGAACCGTGTCGAAATAATGTTTTAAATCTTTTTTGTCGCTTTCTCGTTCGAGCTGCAGAAAGGAGCCGGTCTGTCATAGTGGCGTACAGGTTCCATAGCCGATTCCCAACACATCAATGTAGCACAGTGTACATGTTAGTCATATGTCCACATTTCCCACAAGAACGCCCTCTCCAATTGACGCAACACGCCGTCACAACAGTAGTCTGCCATTCGTCTGTGTGTGTAAAAAAAAAAAAAAAAAAAAAAAAAAAAAAAAAAAAAAAAAAAAAAAACATGGTGGCTTAGGTTGCTGAAAATACATTCAGTTCTACACGGCAGAGCTATTGTACTACTACTCTCTGAAGAACACAACCTTGCTATATTGTACTTGTGTGCGTCTGTATATAATCCAAAACACACCATTCGAAAAAAGAAAATACCATGTTCTGCATCAGGAGAGAGGGAACAAAGTGGGAAATTTCAAGGTCGAAAAAACGTGCACTACGGTATTGGGATATTCTCAAAATCTTCTTTCCTTCCTTGCAAGCGATATATATCGAACCTGCAACTGTCATAGGGCCTGGTATCGATTGTGAGAATCGACATCTAATGCGCGTTGTTGAAACGAGCGACTTTTCCAATACGAGAGGAAAGTAATATCTTGTGTTATGTTACTATTATAATAGAATAATAACTGCGTCGATATGATTTGTTTAAAAACCGATATGGTTTTGGCAGTGTTGGAGGTATCTTTTGTTACTTGTACAAAGTACAATGGCATGATTAACACCGAAAGACGAGCTCATTCACGTTTATAATAAGATTCTATAGTCAATATAAGCAATGAAGACTACGCGGCTGCTGTGCCAAGCAATCTCCACTTCATATGATCAATGTTTCAAGGAGCTAGGTAACTGAATAGGTAATGGTAAGTGTATCATTTTTTATTGTCAAAAGTAATAACACATTCAGAGGAGAAGGAAGACTGAAAATATGATTACTGCTCGTTTTAGTTGCAGAAATTAAAGCTATGCTGTTAGGTCACTCCGTAACCGCATCCTCGAAAATCGTGGCATATTGCTGCGACTGAATCGAGCAGTGATCATATTTAGTCTAGCTTCTGCTCTGAACGTATTTCTTTTGACAATAAAAACTAATCCATTTACCTTCACCGATCTAGCTCATGATTTATGTAAAACAATCATTTGAAACATTGGTCATTTTAAATGGGGACTGATTGCCGGGCTATACATAAAATCCATATCGTTCATCTACTGTCGTTGTCATCGGTGTAAACAAAATCGATATCGTCTCCTTTGTCAGTCGCACCTTCGATGTATATCGCTTGCTATCGTTTTTCCAAATTACGCAAATCTCCGTCTGTGCATCATGACTGAAGTTTCCGTGGTTTCCCTAAATAATTGTCCCGAATGCCAGGAAGGTTTCTTCAACAGGTTGACTGGTGTCTCCTTCTCCATCCTTGTCCATTCCCAGCAAATACTCAGTCCCTAATTGCCTCGACGCTGACAGGACGTTAAATTAGAAGCTACTCCCTTCTATTTACGTGTTAATATATTGCACCGATTTCGATGACAAAATGGTCTGTTAGTCAGAATCTCTTTCTTGTAATTAACTACTTGACAATAAGACAGTTTATAGAAATGAAAATTTTCCAAATACTCGGAAGGACATTTAAAAAGCTACGAATATAGGAACTGATAGAAAAATTCGTCCACTTTGGATTACCACAGTCTAACATTAGACTGTGGGATACAGTGATTGGGCACGTTACTGTAGCTGGCACGTTGTTATTTTTACCTTTGTTTCCTAAACAAAAGAATGCGACTAAGGAATGTTATTCGCAGAGGGAAGAGAGAATGCTACATATAAAACGATAACTGCGCGAGAGACAGTTTGGTAAAATGGAAATTATATACGTCTTTAAACAGTGTAGCAGTGTAAAACTTACTGTTCGCATAGAGAAGAAGTGTTAAAATGGTAGGTACTTATAACTATGCTTTAAGTTACAGATTACAAATCACTTTTGTGCCTCAAATGTAGTACATTTACTGAATGGTAGACGAGGTGCCTTACGAATAATGCCCAAGAATTATCACGTTCTTCAGACTCACATTTACGTTGGAAATATTACCACCACACATATTTTTTAAAGACGAGATGTTACTGCCTTTCATCGCTGAATCACTGCGTGAAGGAACGTGTGCCATGTAATTGTTCATAGCTTGTGTTAAATACTGAGATCGTGTAATTTTCTGTTTCCATTTCTGACGTAGTCGACAAACGCGTGGAAATCTGGAAGACATAACGTAATTTCACAGAAACACCCAAAAATTATGTAATGGTTTAAAACAGATATTATGCTTCAATGAAAATGAAAGAAACGTCTCTCTTGAAATGTCTGCACTGCCCTATAAGAGTGTCATGCCTTCCAATCTCGTATAATAATTGATCCACCTCCGTTGCTTTATGTTGTTGTTGTTGTTATTGTTATTGTTATTGTTGTGGTTGTCTTTAGTCCAAACACTACGTTAACGCATTCGATTATTTTTTTTTATAGAAATTCAACATGCTTTAATCAACTAAACGTACAAACATAACGTAGCTGGTAGTGAAGCTCCATTTAGGTTCCAACTTTTTGTTGCTACCTAGTATAGTTGTATCCTGTATGGGCAGTTTGTAATCATTGTAAGTGCAAGGCACAAATCTGTACTAGATCCTTCGAACTTAACTGCTGTTTCGTTGGTGAACGAAATGTCGATAAAAACTAGCGAAATAATTTTGAATACGTTTCTGTTCTTCTTTCAACCTTGTCACGTGATTCATATGCGAGGAAAAGCACGCATTGTAAAGTATTATTAGCTTCATAATAACAAATCGGTATCTGAAATTTTGTCAGTAGTTTTTGCGAGATTTTCAGTGTCATTCTTCCACCTTCTGTCACTTTTGAAACTCTCTGAAATTAGAATTAATCTAGTACGGTAAGTTCGGTATTAGCTATCAGTTCATTGTGCAAGGCTTTAACTAAATTCTGTTTGGGATTATTGTGGAGTTATTATGTTGTAGAATTCCTGAATTACAGAATACTGTAGCTTACTGGGACGTTACTGTGGTTAATAACGTTTACAGAATGAGTTTTTCCACTCTGCTGCGGAGTCAGTGCTCTTCCTGGCACTTGAAAACTGCGTGCTGAACAGGATTCGTACCCAGAACCTTAGGCGGGCATTGTTGGTACTGACTAAGCTATCCAGACACAACCCACGACCCACATATACACATACTATATAACGTGAGTATACTACAAACATCTTCAGTGCCTTGAATGAAATTATTTATGGATCAGTAAATTCTGATGATAATTTTGTTTTCACGAAAAAAACCTGTTCTATTAAAACACGAAAGCATGTATTCTGTGCAGACTTGTACCTATTTGAACCCACTACTGGCCGTATTCCAAATTAATGGTACAGCAATGACCAGAACTGTTAGCTGAGGCTTCGTAAACACTGCCATGTTCAGTGACCAAGTTTATTACAAGAAATTGTAATGAATATTCACTTTGACTTTACACAGGTTACAACTTTGAGTGCAGTTTGATAACTATCGCCCCATGTAAAAAGAAAAAAAAATCCATTAGGATTGGGTGACTTCTTTAACAAATTAATCGAGATATAACATACGTCTAAAACGTTTGCTAAATGGCATGGAAAAACAGAAAACGGAAGATTCAAACAATACACCCTTATTCTCATTCAAATTAATATTGTTTAACGACTATGCACCTTCAACAACATGTATAAGGCTATTGGAAACTATCGGCAAACACTCTTTTCAAATCACATGAAGCATTCGAAAACACATCCTTGGGCGCAGAGGTGGCCTTAGCTGGATGTGCAAGGGGTCCAACCAGTGGCGACTGCTGCAAGATTGGGAAGAGGAAGGGGCGGGGGTGGAGCACCAAAAGCAGATCGCACGATCCATCACCGAGCTAGTTATTGATCAGTACCGAAATGTAATTTTACGTATTAACATAAGCAACAGATTCAGGTACACTCTTCTAAACGCTTGTGACTCACATATTTCATTGGACCTTCCATTAATTAGAACCGAAGTTAGTGGCATTATTAAGCAGTTTTCGAATATTAAATCGAAGAAGGTAGATTTTCTGTAAATATATTTATAATTTTTGAAATAGAGTGACTACGCATGTGTTGCAGTGTTTTATGTGTGATAGTAAATGAAAATACTACAACACGAGCTTTTGTGTAAAACCAAAACTAATATCCAAAAATTTTTTGAACATTAGGGGGCTCGTAGATGGTGCTCGCATCTCGGCGGCAGATAGGCTAAGGTCTTCTCCACCTGACTTTCAGGATTGCTTTGAGCTGGGAGAGGAATAGGGAGTGTGGAGTTGCCAGACCACAGGTGTACCGAGAGTTCTCGGCAACAGTTATTCAGCGATTGGCCAAGAAGTTAGGCATATAGATCGCGATGTGTGGATGGACGTGGTTCTGCAGAATACTCCACAGTCTGCTCAGTTCATTCTTAGCTGCCGCAAGCATAAGACGTGCTTAGTTGGTACTCCATGATTTTTGCGATTTTGTGTGGAATAAACTAATGCTACGTTACCCGTCCTCAGCAAGCTCATGTAAAAGGTGTCACAAATTCAGCTAAGTAAAAAATCCGTGTATTTGGTACATTTACTACTTTGTGTGGAACCGCGTGTGCCAAATAGTTCCTACTCTGTGTTATAGATTCTAATATTTTGCTGTTCGTGTCATTTTCCCAAAATATCTTATTGATTGTGTGAAGGCTTCTTTGTCTTGTGATGTAGTACTATATCAGCTGTAAACTACTCGTGCTTCTTAGGAATTTTGCCATCAGTATTCTACGTTCAGTTATGCTTCGTTTCCCCTACATTTGCTTTCGGATAGGTTCCGCCTTTAACAAATAAATACTTTCTTCTTTTCTGCCCAACCTTAGGTCGGATGAAGACGACTCTTCCTGCGCAGTATTCTTTTGTGCATATTACGATTGTCATATCGCGTCCCATTTAGTTTCTCCCTTCTCAGTAGCGTATATTGTTGTCATTTGGTGTACAGGGCGTCCATAACAAAAGTTCCTGTTTCAAAATGCTGTAGAAAGAGAACCACTGCTCAGAATGACGTCAAATTTGAACAGCATGTTGTTGACGCAGGGGAAACGTCATGCAACAAAGAAATTTAACGAAAATTATAGTTGCCTCTCAAAGTTGATCCTGATATTTTTATTTTACCTGCGCACGAGGGCAATGCCACCGTTGTTTTAAACAAACTGGATTATGTACGAAAGATGCAACGTTTATTAACTGACTCAGCGTATCGCAGAATCGATGCTGATCCCACGAAAAGTGTTGAGAGAAAGACCAACAGCCTCCTGAAGAAAAGTGGTTTGTCGCAGGACACTATCACGTGTCTTAACACCTATAGTACTGTTCCCCCTAGGTTATATGGCCTTCTGGAGGTACAGAAGGAAGGGGTTCTTTTCCATCCTATAGTGAGTAATAGTCGGAGGAAGGCAATGGCAAACCACCTCCAATAGGACCTTGCCTAGTAAGGCGGCGCGGGCCTCCCGCGTCGCTCCCCTACGCTCTGTAAAGAAGTATGGGACTCATCATCATCATCATCATCATCATCATCATTATCAGTGAGTAATACTGGCGCTCCAACATATCGTGTAGCCAAACATCTTGCTTCTCTGTTGAGTCCACAAGTTGGTCGATGCGAACATCATATCAGGAATTCAGCTGATTTCTTTCGTCGTTTGGAGAAAATTAGGTTGAATGACTCTGATATTGCAGTAAGTTTTTATGTGGTCTCTCTCTTCATTCGTGTTCCTCTGTCTGATTCGTTGCGGTTGAGGTTAGGTTTGGTGCTGAATTAACTAATCTCTTTCGGCATGTGTTGACATCCACTTACTTTTTATTCAATGACCGGTATTACGAGCAGACAGATGGAGTTGCGATGGATAGTCAGTTGTCTCCTACGATCGCCAATTTGGTTATGGAAGACTTCGAGGAACGTGCATTGGAGGCAGCGCCTTTGAAACCGGCCTGTTTCTTCAGGTATGTTGATGATACTTTTGTTGTTTGGCCTCATGGTAGGGAGAATTTGAATGCCTTTTTAGAACATCTGAACTCGATCCACCCGAACATTCGTTTTACGATGGAGGTGGAAGAGGATGGTTGCCTTCCCTTTCTTGACGTTTTGCTTAGGAGGAAGGTTGATGTATCATTGGGACATGCAGTTTACAGGAAACGTACTCACACCGAATTGTATGAATGAATTGCATTTACAAGCTAACAGTTGTCACCATCCGGCTCAGCGTGAAGGGGTACTTCGTACCTTGGTACACAGGGCACATGTCATTTCCAACACATGTCCAGCTGAGCAGTCCCATCTTGAAGCTACGTTTCGTCAGAATGGTTATAGTGAAAGACAGATTGGACGTGCGTTGCGCTATCGACCATCTGTGCATCGGCTGATTGATGATAATACTGAGTCGACACTTATGTCTTCTGCCTTTTTGCCTTACGTAGGAAGCACTTCCAACAAGATCGGTCGTATTTTACGGAAATACGATGTGAAATGTGTTTTCCGACCTCCATCTAAAATTAGAGTGCTTTTGGGTTCCGTTAAGGATGATCTTGGTTTGCCTAAGGCGGGTGTATATCGCATTCCTTGTAGCTGTGGCATAGCATGTATTGGTCTATTAGGACCATGGAGGACCGGTGCACTGTGCATAAACGGCACACACGATTACAGCAGACAAGTAGATCTGCTATTAGCGAACATTGTTTGGATACTGGTCACTCTATATTATAGGATAGATATTGGCATGCACCTCCAGTTAACGGGACAGTGTTATTAAGGAGGCTGTTGAGATTAAATTAGCGAGCAACCTTGTAAACAGGGATGCAGGTTTTTGCTTAAACTCTGCTTGGAATCTTGCTCTCTCCCTTGTAAAATACAGAGGGACAGAGTCCACGTTACCTCACCTGCTAGTTCGTAGTCTTTCATTATCGACACCTCTGACTTTGGTCATCTTTGGTGACACTAGTGTTCAGTGTGTGTTTGTTATCTTTTCTGAATTACTCAACCGAGGTTTTAAATTTGCCTGTACATCGCCTGTCCGTTGCAGTTTGTGCCTTGAAAATGGCGGGGTGTACTCCCACCGAAATATCGGCGGTCGCTGTAAATATTACCTGGCTGGATTCCCGTAAGTTGTTTGAAAAAAGGAATCTGTAGATTTTATTCCAGATACTTTCTCTTATTAAAACACGATCCACTTTCTTGGATGTTGGTAAATCCTCATCTTAAAGGAAACTTGCAGCGAATCAGATCCTGAAATTAAAACAGTATCAGTGAGGCTAATTTAAAGTTACTTGTTTAGTGTTCAGATAAACATTGCACCAGTCAGAATATAGCCTGACTGTGAATGCCGTTGTCTGGCAAAGGGTGACTTATTTGTAATTCATAAGCAGCTGTAAAGCAGTTGGAAGATGCTTCGAATGGATGTATTGGGTAAAACGCCGAGAACCATGTACCAGAGATACTAAAAGTGCCTCAAGTACCAGGTGGTTATAATTAAAGTACAGCTGCTCACGGAGGTCCAGTGTGGACTGTTATTTGGTAGGGAAACTTGGTAGATATGCTAATGCGTTAATGAGGGACAGATTTACGCGGGAAAAATTAGCTCCAATTTTGGCCACCAGGCGCAAATCTGACGCTGCGAATGTAAGAAAGACGTATAGAAATGTTACCATATGTAATGAGTTAGGACCGGGACGTGGGCATAGAAGGTCAAGGAATCGAGAAAGGCATAATGTTGATTTTATTGTTAACGGCCGCTTACACAATTTGTTCAGTATGAGAACGGGAGACGATGCTGCACCCGTAAAACGACGTGATCAACAGTTGCTCGCAGCAGTTTGGGTGGAATCTGAGCAACGTGTTCCTCTATACTGCCTTTCAGATCAGGTAGAGAGGGAACGTGTTCCTGGTAAGCGCTTTCTTTTAGGTATTCCCAGAGCCAAAAGTCACATGGATCCCGATCACGTGGTCATGCAGGCCATGCTTCTGGAAAACCTCAGGAGAAAAATCTTTCATGGGAGCTTGCATCACGCAAAGCTATCACTTGGCGAACGATAGTGGTTTCCTCACAGTTGCGCTCTTCCAAAGCAGGTATCACTAGTTGTACGAGGAGGTCTCGATAACATGCAGACGTCACGGTACACCTGAGGGGCCCTCTGGGTGTATTTTCTTCAAAGAAGAACGGACCGAAAATAAAGGTGCTTGTGATACCAAACCACAAAGTCACATATGGCGAGTGCAATGGCTCTTCGTGCACAATACGCGGTTTAACAGTATCCCAAATTCGACAGTTCTGTGCATTCACTGCATCCTGTGGTGTAAAATGTATCCCATCACTCCACAGCATACTGCTCGGCCACATGTCATCACCTTCGATCCGTTCCAGAAACCGAATAAAAAGTTCAGAAAATTGCTACAGGTCATGGGGTTTCAGTTGCTGCACCATCTGGATCTTGTACGGGTACCAGTGTAAAATAGAGCGCAAAACTTTTCATACTGTTGACCATGGGATGGACAATTCTCATGACACTGCATGAGCACTAGTATTACCTGGGTCACGTGCTGACTGATCAGTTACAGTAACAGCAACCTCGTCAATAGCTTCCATTGGGATAGCATGTTTTCCTTCTCCAGTGCCACACCATGCTTCCCCGTCTTTTCGAACTTCATTATCATCTTCTTTAAACCAGACATCAGGCCTTTCACCAGACCTTTCAGTTGTGATATTCTTTCTCAATGCAGCACTGTAACTGCTGCTGTTCACATAAAAGTGTTTCGTTAACAGTATACAGGCTCTCTTCTCGACAGTCATACTGTTTACTCATGTTATGGCTTGTCAAATGGCAGTGTGGATGTCATACGGTCCTGCAAACAGTGCACAGCGTCAGATTTGCACATGGTGGCCAAAATGAGAACTAATTTTTTTCTAGCATAAATAGGTTTCAAATTAACACATTGGCATTCTTACCAAGTTTTGCCGACATACGATAACTACAGCTCCCACTGGTCCTCTGAGAGTAGCTGAACTTTAATTATAACCGCCTGGTGCCATCTTCTCCAGTGGATGCCACCTACTCTGCAGGAAAAACGGGACCTTTCACCACTCATCCACTTCTCTGTGGTCCCTACAGAGCGAAGGCAGGGACCAGACACACTTCAGAGTACAATACCCTAACCAATAAATTGGAGGTGCTGTCTTACACTGAAACTGGAACTGAATCCCTGAAACGCACTTCGATTATTGGGAAGACTACTGTGACTTCTGACAGGGCAGAAGCAAGCACAAAATGCGCAGGTGTCTGTAAATCGTTGGCAGTTCAAATGTGTTGCGAATATTGGCATCCCTTAGGAAAATGGCAACAAGGGGTGTGTCCTCATCCAACATGCTGAGGGGTGCGTTCTGGCAGCCATTGAGGGAACAAGGTAAACCAACTGTAGAATGTGGTGCACATTGAAATGAACGATGGCTGTGTTTTTGGATCATTCGAGCTCCTGAAATAGAGGGTTGAGAAGATCAGCTTTTTTCACACAGTCTCAAATGAGTTTACAATCTGCAACACTGTCCCCAGAACAGACTCGGGTCCTCTGGTTGTGAGCCGAGTAGAAGGCTTAAAGCTGAGACTTCAAAGATTCTACGACTTGCCAGGCTGTGTCCCCCTAGACTTAAAACATGTTATTGAGAATTGTAGGGTTCCCCTACATGGGTCAGGGACGCAATAGACATCGGACGCTGCTACCCTGACGGCTAACTGTGTGTGGAGTACATACATGTTTTTTTTTTATTTTTTTTATTTTTTTTTAGCTTAGGCAACTTCCCATCCAGCGCCGATAATGGCTGATCTAGGAGACTCATAAGTATCAGTGTAAGGTCCGAAGAAATGTCCCTGCACCCCTCCTCCATACGCGATCGCATTAAAATCCTGATGGAAACTGCCGAATCATTCTTAACAAAGTGCCAGCGATTGAAGAGCTCCTGGACATCGGTGGAGCTTATATAATACTACACACATCAAAGAAAGTTTTACATCACCCCGGTTCCCTGAACTCCTAAAGACAGACGTTGACTGTGGATATTGTATCCAGACACTGTCCCTTTGACTGTTCAGAGATGTCATTAAACCCACTCAAAGATGTAAACAACCATGCATGAGCAGCGTCTATTAGATGGAGGGGGTCCGACAGCCGAACAGTTAAAGTCCTTCCACCAGGAAGGAGGTACACGGCTCGTGTTGTCTGTAGTTCAACCACGTCTAGACAGTCAATACCGTGGTTCGATCGCGTCCGCATTGTTACTTTGCGCCAGGAAGGGTTTTCAACAAGGGAAGTGTCCAGGCGTCTGGGAGTGAACCAAAGCGATGTTGTTCGTACATGGAGGAGATACAGAGAGACAGGAACTGTCGATGACATGCCTCGCTCAGGCCGCCCAAAGGCTACTACTGCAGTTGATGACCGCTACCTACAGATTATGGCTCGGTGGAACCCTGACAGCAACGCCACCTTGTTGAATATTGCTTTTCGTGCAGTCAAAGGACGTCGTGTTACGACTCAAACTGAGCGCAATAGGTTGCATGATGCGTAACTTCGCTCCCGACGACCATGGCGAGGTCCATCTTTGCAACCATGACACCATGCAGCGCGGTACAGATGGGCCCAACAACATGCCGAATGGACCACTCAGGATTGGCATCACGTTCTCTTCACCTAAGAGTGTCGCATATGCCTTCGACCAGACAATCGTCGGAGACGTGTTTGGAGGCAACCCGGTCAGGCTGAACGCCTGAGACACACTGTCCAGCGAGTGCAGCAAGTTGCAGGTTCCCTGCTGTTTTGAGATGGCGTTATGTGGACCGACGTACGCCGCTGGTGGTTATGGAAGGCGCCGTAACGGCTGCACGACACGTGAATTCCATCCTCCGACCAATAGTGCAACCATATCTGCAGTATATTGACGAGGCATTCGTCTTCATGGACGACAATTCGGGCCCCCATTGTGCACATGTTGTGAATGACTTCCTTCAGGATAACGACGTCGCTTGACTAGAGTGGCCAGCATGTTCTGCAGACATGAACCCAATCGAACATGCCTGGGATAGATTGAAAAGGGCTGTTTATGGACGGCGTGACCCACTAACCACTTTGAGGGATCTACGCCGAATCGCCGTTGAGGAGTGGGACAATCATGACCAACAGTGCCTTGATGAACTTGTGGATAGTATGCCGCGACGAATACAGCCATACATCAATGCAAGAGGAAATGCTACTGGGTATTAGAGGTACTGGTGTGTACAGCAATCTGGACCACCACCTCTGAAGGTCTCGCTGTATGGAGGTACAACATGCAATGTGTGGTTTTCATGAGCAATAAAGCCGGCCGAGGTGGCGGAGCGGTTCTAGGCGCTTCAGTTCGGAACCGCGCGACTGCTTCGGTCGCAGGTTCGAATCCTGCCTCGGGCATGGATGTTTGTGATGTCCTTAGGTCAGTTAGGTTTAAGTAGTTCTAAGTTCTAGGGGACTGATGACCTCAGATGTTAACTCCCATAGTGCTCAGAGCTTTTCGAACCATTTGAGCCATTGGCAATAAAAAGAGCGGAAATGATGTTTATGTTGATCTCTATTCCAATTTTTACTACAGGTTCCGAAACTCTCGGAACCTAGGTGATGCAAAACTTTTTTTGATGTGTGTAGTTACAGTAAGCTAAGTAAAAGCCGAAAGTGACAGAGATGAGGTTTTCGGGTTTAATATAAGTGTATGTAGAAAGTAGAGGCTAATAGGAAATAGAAGTGGTGTATTTGTTGCAGTAAACAATAAACTCAAAGCCACCAAGATAGAAACCGAAGCAGCATAGTTGACAGCTTAGTACGGGGTAGCTGCGCGGTCTAGGGCGCCTTGTCATGGTCCGTGCGGTTCTCCCTGTTGGAAGTTCGAGTCCTCCCTCGGGCATGGGTGTGTGTGTTGTCCTTAGCGTAAGTTAGTTAAGTTAAATTAAGTAATGTGGAGGCTTAGGCACCCATGACCTCAGCAGTTTGGTCCCATAAGACCTTACCACAAATTTCCAAAAAACTGATAATAGCGTCCTGCTATCGACCACCAGACTCACCACCACATACATCTAAAAACTTTAGAGAAATACTTAGCCCACTAATACAAATGTTCCCCAACCATATTATCCTGATTGGAGAAAACTTCAATCGTGCAACAGTCAGTTGGGATAATTACAGTGTGTTAAGTGGGTGGCGTAACAAGACATCCTGCGAAATAATACTAATTACTTTCTCGGAAAACTGCTTCGAAGAAATAGTAGGAAGCTCACGCATAACGCAAATCTATTAAATCTAATGGCAACAGATAGACTTGACCTCTTTGAGAATACTGAAACTGTTGTCAGTAACCATAATGCAGTTGTAACAACGACGACTTTCAAAGTACAAAGGGCAACTAAAAGAAGTAGAAAGGTTTAAATGTTCAGTAAGCTAGATAGATAGGCAGTCGCGTCATATGTCGAAGAGGATACCAACAATTTTACCCCTGGGAAGCAGCACGAAGAAGAACTGTGAATCAGGCTTGAAACAATATTCACGAAGCCCTGGATGGATATGTATTAATTTTTCACACTAAGAACGTTCTCGATGTGGTTGGTATTTCGATATAAGTCGTTAGATGGTTTGGTATTTCGATAGAAGTCGGAAGATGGTTTATAACTTCGGATCGTTATTCACGTGTTTCCGGTCGCTACCGATCTTATCTTTTTTCATTGTGAAAAAACTGTATCTTCATTGAATAAATAAATACATTTAAACCATTTCAAACTCAATTACATATAACATTCGAATTACATATAACACTCGTGTGACCTTTAATCCCACGTCCGTTTTCGTTTGCGAGTTGTAGACCCACTAAACAGAGTGTCGTCTGCTAGCTAAGGTTAACTAAGTCGACTGCGCCGAGACAGCTTCTGTAGATACAGCTACTCCAATCAGCCACGAAGCCGAGAGTCTTCTTAGGGTGGACAATTCATCCTAGTAGGGTAGTTTATGCTGCGAGACACCCTACGTGGTAAAAAGACTCTATGAAGAAAAAGCGATTACTGCAAAATAAGGGTAAAGCAAGGCTGTGGCTAGAGAGAGGGAGAGAGAGAGAGAGAGAGAGTGGGGGGGGGGGGGCGGGGGAGGGGGGAGACAGAGAGAGAGAGAGAGAGAGAGAGAGAGATGCTGAATGAAACACGAACGCGCGTGAGTCTCCAAAGAGCAATGCGTGAAGCCTTCAGTGACTATCGTAATAGAATCTTATCGAAAGATATCTTACAAAACCAAAAGAAATATTAGTCATATGTAATGACTATCCGCTGCATGGAAGTGGGGTTCCAACAGTCTTAGATGAATGGAGAACAGAAACTGACGTAGCAAAGTGGAAACAGAAATGTAGAACTCGCTTTCAAATGATTCCTCACAAAGGAAATTACAGTTGCAAGAAATGTGATACGCATATTAGTGTCAGTGGGGTACAGAAACAACTGAATATGCTAAAACTGACAAGGATCAAGCGCCGATGAATTGCAGGACAGGTACTACAAAGATTTTTCAGCCGAATCAGCACCCATTTGAACCATAATATAAATCCCTTGAATCATGAACTGTGCCCAGCAGTTGGGAGGAAACACAGGTTACACCCATCTCCCAGAAGCGTAACAGAAGTAGTCCAAAAAACTACCGTCCAATCTCATACTGGTCTATCTCCTGTAGAATCCTAAAGCTCAAACACAAAAGAGGTGTCTCGAACAGAACGCCTCCTCCACGTTAATTGGAATACGAAAACACAGGTGATGCGAAACTCAAATCGAAATTCTGTCGCCGCGCGGGATTAGCCGAGCGATCTAAGGCGTTGCAGTCATGGACTGTGCGGCTGGTCCCGGCGGAGGTTCGAGTCCTCCCTCGGGCATGGGTGTGTGTGTGTTTGTCCTTAGGATAATTTAGGTTAAGTAGTGTGTAAGCTTAGGGACTGATGACCTTAGCAGTCAAGTCCCATAATATTTCACACACATTTGAACATTTTTTTTTTTTTAATTCTGTCACATGACATCGTGGAACCATGGATCAAGGCAATCTGGAGATGTAGTCTGTCTTGACTTCAAAAAGCATTTGACTCCGGTACCAAACGAACGCATATCAACGAAGGTGCGATCATATGGGGCGTCAAATGAAATTTGTCACTGATTAAAGATTTATTGATAGGGAGGACAAGCATGTTATCTTGGGTTAAAAGAAGTAGAAACACTCCAGGAAAGTGTATTGGGACTATATATGGCGCTCGATGGTTCAGTGCTAACATGCCAGATCTCGGATCCAGAGATCTCATGTTTGCTCCTAACTAGTCCTAGGAATTTTATCTGTCACTAATCGAATCATTTCTTCCACCTCTGGCGATGTACTATTAATGTGGAATATGTCGACTTTCACTGTGGGTTGAAGTTCACATTGACCTGTAAGTCTGGGTAAGTCTGTCGAAGGCCAGAGGAAGGCAACACCATAAAATTATCCAATAGGACCATGCATAGTGAAGTACTATGGTGTTCAAGCCGACATACTAATACTACATGACAAAGAAAGTGGAACATCCAGAAGAGAAGAGGAAACGAAACAAAACTTCACGGGCTGAGAGGGTATTTGATGCTCTTTCAGCGATCATAAAATCAAGTCAAATGTACAAAGAACTTGGATTGGGCCGGATGCATACACTGATTAGGTTTGAAATGGTGTCATGAAGTCGTTGTATCCTCTCCTGAGGCATGATGGCTCACAGCTGTTGTTACTGGTCCT
The DNA here is from genome assembly GCF_023898315.1 of Schistocerca nitens. Lineage (NCBI taxonomy): Eukaryota > Metazoa > Arthropoda > Insecta > Orthoptera > Acrididae > Schistocerca > Schistocerca nitens. The sequence goes on along the minus strand of NC_064615.1, from coordinate 259,927,094 downwards.
TGATATCCTGGACTCTGGCACTAGGAAAGATTTGATGTCCAAACAGGTCCCACATGTGTTGCATCGAGGACAGATCTGGGGATCTTGATGGCCCTGGGGGTATCTGAACGTCACGCAGACACTTGACAGACTCAAATGCCTTGTGTGGACGAACATTGTCTCGCTGAAAAATGACACCACGTTACTGTCGCATTAGAGGACGCAGGACGTCCGTGATGTACCATTGTGCCTTCAGAGTTCCCTCCGTCATTACCAACTATGAGCTAAACTCATATCCCATAGCTCCTCACACCACGGCGTCAGGAGTAATACCGCTGTACCTCTCCAGAACATTGGAAGACTCGGACTTGTCCTCAGGTCACAACCATACTCATCGACGATTGTCATATGGGTAGTGCAGAAGAGCGATTCGCCACTGAACACAACGTGACTTCATCCATCAGCAATCCATGCTTCCCCAACATGGTAACCTCCAAACGCAGCCATTTGTGTTGGGGTGTAAGCGGCAGCCTATGCATGGGATGATGATTTCCTAATCCGGGTGCTGCTAGTCTCCAGCCAATGGTGGAGGATGACATCGAACGTTGCATAGAGATCATTGTTCGTTCTTGGATGGCAGACGTAGATGTGAAGGTGTTACGATGCACTTGGTGCACAATAGGGCGACCCTCGCTTGTGATGGTAAGACATGGTTGACCAGAAACATGACAATGAGTACGACTGACTTCACATTCCCACGTAGTCCAACATCGGACAACTGTTACATCCATATGCCCCACAAATCTGGATATCACACTATTCGTCTAGCTAGTCAAATAGAGATCCTTAATGAGACCCCTTTAAAACTCGTTCAGGTGCTGATAGCGCGGTCTTCCACAAGTACGTGGCATCTCCGTGTTCTTCACAGTGATCACGTCTCTTATATAGTCTACCAGGCCTGGTAACAACACTAAATACAAGCAACACTAATTCTCTTTAGCGGCCGTTCTACCTGTCACAGAGAACTGCAACTTTCGTCCTGTACGCTCCCACCGATGGTGTGTACCTGTACGTTTTTACATTTACATTGACATCCAGCCATTTCTTCTAGGTGCTCCACTCTTTTTGTCGGGCAGTATACAGGGTGGTCCATTGATAGTGACCGGGACAAATATCTGACAAAATAAGCATCAAACGAAAAAACTACAAAGAACGAAATTCGTCTAGCTTGAAGGGGGAAACCAGATGGCGCTATGGTTTGCCAGCTAGATAGCGCTGCCATAGGTCAAACGGATATCAACTGCGTTTTTTAAATAGTAACCCCCATTTTTTATTACATGTTCGTGTAGTGCGTTAAGAAATATGAATGTTTTATTTGGACCACTTTTTTCGCTTTGTGATAGATGGCGCTGTAATAGTCACAAACGTATAAGTACGTGGTATCACGTAACATTCCGCCAGTGCGGACGGTGTTTGCTTCGTGATACATTACCCGTGTTAAAATGGACCGTTTACCAATTGCGGAAAAGGTCGATATCGTGTTGTATGGCTACTGTGATCAAAATGCCCAACGGGCGTGTGCTGTGTATGCTGCTCGGTATCCTGGACGACATCATCCTAGTGTCCGGACCGTTCGCCGGATAGTTACGTTATTTAAGGAAACAGGAAGTGTTCAGCCACATGTGAAACGTCAACGACGACCTGCAGCAAATGATGATGCCCAAGTAGGTGTTTTAGCTGCTGTCGCGGCTAATCCGCACATCAGTAGCAGACAAACTGCGCGAGAATCGGGAATCTCAAAAACGTCGGTGTTGAGAATGCTACATAAACATCGATTGCACCCATACCATATTTCTATGCACCAGGAATTGCATGGCGACGATTTTGAACGTCGTGTACAGATCTGCCACTGGGCACAAGAGAAATTACGGGACGATGACTGTTTTTTTTGCACGCGTTCTATTTAGCGACGAAGCGTCATTCACCAATAGCGGTAACGTAAACCGGCATAATATGCATGCACTATTGGGCAACGGAAAATACACGATGGCTGCGACAAGTGGAACATCAGCAACCTTGGCGGGTTAATGCATGGTGCGGCACTATGGGAGGAAGGACAATTGGCCCCCATTTTATCGATGGCAATCTAAATGGTGTAATGTGTGCTGATTTCCTACATAATGTTCTACCGGTGTTACTACAAGATGTTTCACTGCATGACAGATGGTGATGAGCTGCCAACATGATGGATGTCCGGCACATAGCTCGCGTGCGGTTGAAGCGGTATTGAGTAGCATATTTCATGTTAGGTAGATTAGTGGCCCGCACGTTCACCGGATCTGACGTACCCGGATTTCTTTCTATGGGGAAAGTTAAAGGATATTTGCTATCATGATCCACCGACAACGCCTGACAACATGCGTCAGCGCATTGTCAATCCATGTGCGAACATTACGGAAGGCGAACTACCCGCTGTTGAGAGGAATGTCGTTACACGTATTGCCAAATGCATTGAGGTTGACGGACATCATTTTGAGCATTTATTGCATTAATGTGGTATTTACAGGTAATCACGCTGTAACAGCATGCGTTCTCAGAAATGATAAGTTCACAAAGGTACATGTATCACATTGGAACAACCGAAATAAAATGTTCAAACGTACCTACGTTCTGTATTTTAATATAAAAAACCTACCTGTTACCAGCTGTTCGTCTAAAATTGTGAGCCATATGTTTGTGACTATTACAGCGCCATCTATCACAAAGTGAAAAAAGTGGCCCAACTAAAACATTCATATTTCTTTACGTACTACACGAATATTTAATAAAAATGCGGGTTCCTATTTTTAAAAAAACGCAGTTGATATCCGTTTGACCTATGGCAGCGCCATCTAGCGGGCCAACCATAGCGCCATCTGGTTTCCCCCCTCAAGCTAGACAAGTTTCGTTCTTTGTAGTTTTTTCGTTTGACGTTTATTTCGTGAGATATTTGGCCCGGTCACGATCAGTGGACCACCCTGTATACAGAGTGGTCAGAAACAGTCTCAAAAGCTTGTAAGGCTGTTGCAAGGTAGGCTGTGCTGAGATGTAACTGTTCAGAAAAAGTTGTATACGTTGCGCCGTTTCCGAGCTAGCTGAAGTTAGCTAATCAGGTCGTTGCGCGCGGAAATTCAAGCAGCCTGCCAGATACAATAAGTTTCAGTTGTTTTCACAGAGCAGATGATAGTGATAGCGCATGAGACTGCTCGGCCTTCGGCTTTGTATCGATCGTTGTTACCGTCACATGGCCAATTTTCTTATCGTTCTCTTGTCTGGTTATCATAAAGGTCGGGAGATCATAAAGGTAGGCGTGAATCTTCCAGAGTGGTTAACAGACTGCGCAATATCAGTGAGATGACTCTACCACATACAAGAGAGAGAACTAACTAGAGGGAAAAAACCTTAGTGTTAACACTATTCGGACCTGGATACGGCTGCCGTTTGCAAAAACGCAGTGTTTGCCAATAAAATAATAATTATACATTTGCAATCCAACGCGAGTGTCACCTATTAAATGAATTTTCATTATTTCCCTTTTCAGCCAAGAGCAAAAGAAGTAACGGCAGAGGATGACTCCCTAGACTCTCGTTCACCTGGAACAGACGAAGAAGCGATCGCGCCACATCAGTTTCAAGGTTTGAGGAAGACAGAGTACGACACGTTCAAGAAGACAGAGTACGAATCTTTGCATCTTTCTCCGGAAAAATCGGTGATCAAAGTGCTTTGGGAAAGAGTTAGTGCTGAAATCGGCCAGAGGAGTAGCCGCACCATGCAGGTACGAGAGTTACGAAGTCTTACGGTAACATAAAAGACAGTTATTTTTCCATGATACCGGTGCTGGTATCAGTTACCTATTTGGATTAAAGACATGTAGGTAAGAGAAGTAGTTATTGAAGACAAAACACATTCATTTGAAACAGTAGATAATAATCAGCATATCAGTTGTAGCGGTACACATTATGACCTTACACACTCGTTCACTAAATTTAGGGAGGGATACGATGCATCAAAATGCTTGAATGGAATGTGGTCAAATGTAGCTTAAGTACAGAGCTCTTGATGAGACATGGATTAAAAAAAAAAAAAAAAAAAAAAAAAAAAAAAAAAAAAAAAAAAAAAAAAAAAAAGATGTACCACACAAATTATAACGCGAACTAAATATATGTCTGAAATACATGAAGTGGATGTGTCTCTTTGGTACAGTAGTGTCAGAATGGTATATGACTATACCAAGCATCAAAAGCAGTTAATGAGGAGATAATTGAAGCAGAAGTATCTGACAGGTTGATCCAGCGCCTGTCCCAGGATGAAATCAGCGACACCTGATAATAATACGAATAAGTTTCATCAGTGAACTAAAATACCTAGGCCATAGTGATACGGAGACATGCAACCGAGAATTGCTGACAGAGCCAAAGTACTGCTGCAGGACTGCAGGGCGAGACAACGAATTCGGCAGATTCCAAAGGAACGGAGTGATGAGTTACTATGAGAACTGGCGATGTCTTTGAGATGGATGCCCAAAGAAAACTCACTTTGGCCCGCTCTGCGACCGTTTATATATTGCCATCTTCGTACACTACTGGCCATTAAAATTGCTACACCAAGAAGAAATGCAGATGATAAACGGGTATTCATGGGCAAATACATTATACTAGAACTGATATGTGATTACATTTTCACGCAGTTTGGGTGCATAGATCCTGAGAAACCAGTACCCAGAACAACCGCCTCTGGCCGTAATAACGGTCTTGATACGCCTGGGCATTGAGTCAAACAGAGCTTGGATGCCGTGTACAGGTACAGCTGTCCTTGCAGCTTCAACACGATACCACAGTTCATCAAGAGTAGTGACTGGTGTATTGTGACGAGCCAGTTGCTCGGCCATCATTGACCAGACGTTTTCAATTGGTGAGATATCTGTAGAATGTGCTGGCCAGGGCAGCAGTCGAACATTTTCTGTATCCAGAAAGGCCCATACAGGACCTGCAACATGCGGTCGTGCATTATCCTTCTGAAATGTAGGGTTTCGCAGGGATCGAATGACGGGTAGAGCCACGGGTCGTAACACATCTGAAATGTAACGTCCACTGTTCAAAGTGCCGTCAATGCGAACAATAGGTGACCGAGACGTGTAACCAATGGCACCCCATACCATCACGACAGTTGATACGCCAGTATGGCTATGACGAATACACTCTTACAATCTGCGTTCACCGCGATGTCGCCCAACACGGATGCGACCATCATGATGCTGTAAACAGAACCTGGAATCATACGAAAAAATGACGTTTAACCATTCGTACACCCAGGTTAGTCGTTGAGTACACCATCGCAGGCGCTCCTGTCTGTGATGCAGCGTCAAGGTTAACCGCAGCCATGGTCTCCGAGCTGATAGTCCATGCTGCTGCAAACGTCGTCGAACTGTTCGTGCAGATGGTTGTTGTCTTGAAAACGTCCCCATCTGTTGACTCACGGATCGAGATGTGGCTGCACGATCCGTTACAGCCATGCGGATAAGATGCCTGTCATCTCGACTGCTAGTGATACGAGGCCGTTGGGATCCAGCACGGCGTTCCGTATTACCCTCCTGAACCCACCGATTCCATATTCTGCTAACAGTCTTTGGATCTCGACCAACGCGAGTAGCAATGTCGCGATACGATAAACCGCAATCGCGATAGGTTACAATCCGACCTTTATCAAAGTCGGAAACGTGATGGTACGCATTTCTCCTCCTTACACGAGGCATCACAACAACGTTTCAGCAGGCAACGCCGGTCAACTGCTGTTTGTGTATGAGAAATCGTTTGGAAACTTTCCTCATGTCAGCACGTTGTAGGTGTCGCCACCTGCGCCAACCTTGTGTGAATGCTCTGAAAAGCTAATCATTTGCATATCAGAGCATCTTCTTCCTGTCGGTTAAATTTCGCGTCTGTAGCACGTCGTCTTCGTAGTGTAGCAATTTTAATGGTCAGTAGTGTAGTTCCCCAGGCGGTGGTAACGTGGTGTATTTGGAGCCGCTTGATGCGAAGCCACTAAATTACGAGGGAGAAGCTACGTCTGCTTTCGGTAATGTCGTAAGTGACGTCAACATGCCGCATGCTAGGTACCACCGTTAAACTCGATAGCAGTCGACCCAGTAAGGCACACTAGGTTCTCTCGTGTGCGGGTGGACCGTCGGAAATCGTGACATATGCAGAAATAAAACAAGCATTTATGACAAACAGGGATATATATGCCATTGCTGCTCGTTTCACTCGCAACAATTTGATCTTTGGTTTTTTATTCATACTGAAGTCACAAAATCAAACACGCACATGTAACTTTCAGTAACAATGTCTTTCACCATCGGAACTTCTGAAAGCTTTACCGCAAGTGTGTCATTAACGGACATTTAATTACAGAAAAACTTACCAGTAGTGACTGGTTTGTGACGAATCGTCACTGCATCGTTGCCCTGAAACGGCAACTGTCGTAACACGCAAGTTATAGTACAAAAGCAACGAAATACGTAAATCCCATATGGCGTCTCTAAAGTTCTTCTCTTGTTCACTGCTAGCGAGTTTTTTTGCTCACATGGACTTTTATGGAAGGCACGTCATTTTGACGTCACTTCCCAAAAGGATTCGAGTGAAATGAACCTCTCCCTTGTCTCTGCCATCAATGCGTCTTCGTCCATCTGTTTGCGGTCGAGAGTCCTAATCTATTACCACAAAATCGTAACCTTTTGGCAGTCAACGTATTAGGATTTAATATATCCCAAAAGCTCAGCTAGGATAGCCACAAAGGAAAGTTATGTGGCAGACTGTCAGGTGCACAAGCTGTGGATCAGTATCAAGAATGGCTCTGAGCACAATGGGACTTAACATCTGAGGTCATCAGTCCCCTAGAACTTAGAACTACTTAAACCTGACTAACCTAAGGACATCACACACAACCATGCCCGAGGCAGGATTCGAACCTGCGACGGTAGCAGTCACGCGGTTCCGGACTGAAGCGCCTAGAACCGCACGGCCAACGCGGCCGGCGATCAGTATCAGTAAACAACTTTTACTGTATGCTCATTTCGCATTCCTCCATAACAACCTTAATTATGGGATACTACCTTGTGGAAATTCTATCGCCTCATGTTTACAGGGTGACAATTGTTGAACTATAGGCAAAAAAAAAAAAAAAAAAAAAAAAAAAAAAAAAAAAAAAACCCTAAATTAGTTTCAAACTACAGCGTGCACACACTTTATTCAACATGTTCAAGTCACTATAGATATTCGGATTTAGGTTATGACATGTTCGATACCCCTGCCATCATTGGCGATGATGTGCCGAGGCGAATAGGGAAGCCGTCCGGTGTGGCGAGCGGTTCTAGGCGCTACAGTCTGGAACTGCGCGACCGCTACGGTCGCAGGTTCGAATCCTGCCTCGGGCATGGATGTGTGTGATGTCCTTAGGTTAGTTAGGTTTAAGTAGTTCTAAGTTCTAGGGGACTGATGACCTCAGCAGTTAAGTCCCATAGTGCTCAGAGCCATTTGAACCATTTTTCGAATAGCGAAATTCTGCATGACCCGCTGAAGTGTCGGGATATTGGTGCTGTGGAGACCTCCTGAGTGCTCTACACCTTGTCTTTAATATAGTCCTTAATATAGCTCCACAAATAGGAGTCGCGTGTGTTCAGATCCGTAAAATATGGCGGCCAATCGAGGCCTATGCCGCTGGTCTCTGGGTATCTCAGAGCCAGAATGCGGTCCTCAGAGTGCTCCTGCAGGACATCAAACACTCTTCTGCTTCGATGGGATCGAGATCCGTCTTGCATGAACCACATCTTGTCGAATTAAGAGTCACTATGGATAATAGGGCTGAAATCATCTTCCAAAACGATGACGTGCCGCGCATACTAATTTCCATTATGTCCGGTGGCCAACCGTGCAGTTTGAAAGTCCTAACGCAAACAGTTCTGAAGTTGTGAATATGTTATTTCATATAGTTCAATAATTGTCGCCCCGTAAATGGCAAAAGAAAGCTACCAGATGCATTGCAAGATTTAGAGTATGTGAATTACGCAGAGATATTTCAAAGAACTAAATACAGGGTGAAACAGAGGAAATGCACGGTTTTCGCTAATGAATAACTGAATCCTTTAAAAAATCTTGCATTCAGTAATAGTTCTTTAATTACATTTTTGAAATCTGAATTCCTTAATTAGGTTCGGAAAATAATGTCGTTGTGATGATGTCCTTCTTTTCAGACACAAATTTGGATTCTCTCCTGAAAGTTACATACGGGCGACTCCTACATTTCATTCGCCACACCTTCAGTTTCTGACGAATGGAATTCTTATCTATTGTGCGGGGCTTGTTCACGTACGCTCTTGGTTTCAAGTAGTCCCACAAAAAGACGTCACAGTTCGATAGATCGGGTAAGCGTGGGGACCAAGGAACATCTTCATATCGTGAAAAGAGATGTCGTGAAAACATTTGCCGAACCACTTCCATGGATGCTCTCGCCGTATGAGCTGTGGCACTATCCTGTTGAAAACACATTTCTCTCGTGTTAACTCGACGCCTTTCAAGATCTGGTAGAAGAAAGTTGTTTAACATTTCGACGCAGCGCGCTAATGCCACAATAACCGCGGTTCCTCCGTCTTCAAAAAAAGTACGGTCCAGAAATCTTGGAGAAACCGCACGACACTGTTACTTTTGAGTCGTGGAGAGGTTTTTGGCGTAGAGGATGTGGGTCCTCCGAACCCAGTACTGACGGTTCTGTACGTTAACATAACCATCCGGATTAAAATGGGCTCCATCACTCGTGAATAATGGGACATCCGCATCTTCCATAAGAATAGCCTCAATTACGCCACAAAATTCTCTTCGCTACACAAAATGCGTTTCACTTATCTCCTTGACAGTCATTATTTTGCTCGGGTGAAATTTGAGATCATCAGTAAGATGTGATTAAGCAAACGACGTGTCGTCCCAGTGACAGAGCCTGTCGCCTAGCGGGTCGTTTCGGACTACCTTTCTCACTCTGTCAACGTTTTCCGGAGTTCAAAAAAATGACTCAAATGGCTCTGAGCACTATGGGACTTAACATCTGTGGTCATCAGTCCCCTAGAACTTAGAACTACTTAAACCTAACTAACCTAAGGACATCACACAACACCCAGTCATCACGAGGCAGAGAAAATCCCTGACCCCGCCGGGAATCGAATCCGGGAACCCGGGTGCGGGAAGCGAGAACGCTACCGCACGACCACGAGCTGCGGACATTTCCGGAGTTCCAACTGAACGGGGAGGAAGAGGTGGTTTCTTCTTCATCACATATACAGTACTTTTAAGCGCTGCGACCCGTCCATGTGTCGTCGTTCCTGCGTCACAACCTGTACTAGTACACACGTTATGTAATTCCCGATCCGGCCGAAGTGGCCGTGCGGTTAAAGACGCTGCAGTCTGCAACCGCAAGACCGCTACGGTCGCAGGTTCGAATCCTGCCTCGGGCATGGATGTTTGTGATGTCCTTAGGTTAGTTAGGTTTAACTAGTTCTAAGTTCTAGGGGACTAATGACCTCAGCAGTTGAGTCCCATAGTGCTCAGAGCCATTTGAACCATTTTTTGTAATTCCCGTACAGAGGAGGACATTTTAATCGAAAGTGGCTGCCCGGTATCGGCGAATAAATACGGTATTGCAATGCCTGTGATGTTAAGAAGAACGATGAATATCCGAAGGAACAAGTACTGCGGCAACTACAGTCGTTGTGAAATACATAAAATGTATTCGCAGGTGCGAATACGAACAACCATCAGCCGTATAAGGGAACGACGACAACGAAAATTTGTGCCGGAGCGAGACTCCGTATTACTTCTGCTTTCGTTAGAATGAATGCAGACGGAATACTGCCAAGGCACTGTGGACATTCTTGGTACATTTTCCTGACGTTAAGTCAAAATTTATGTAGAGAACTTGTGAGTTTTGTCAATGTTTAGTAATAAATAAGCATCAGTCATTACTTAGCTCATACTTTATTGCTAATATCGATAAAAAAATAAACAAATTATACCTATTTTCCATTCTCTTTGACACTTTGCTCAACACATGTTTAGTTCTTTGACACATGTTGGCCAATGGTATATGTTAGAGAATATGTTCTTTGATGATTTCTTCTCTTGGTAGGAACGGTAGATATCACCTTAGGTCGCACATTTTCTTCTCGTTTATAGGCACATGTTCTTGATAAGCCTGACTGACAAGGCTTGGTGGCATGGCAGATGGATCACTCAGTTGGAATGTGCACTCTTGTGCTGTATCAATGAATGGCCTAACGACACCTAGGGAATTGCATGAACTGTGTTACATCAAAGTGCTGTTCGTTATTTCTTTGTGTAGCCCTTCCTTGAGATTCAACAGAAATAGCACTCTTGCCACTCGTTGCACTTCTATGCGGGTTTAAAGGAATCCATCCTGTTCATTTTTTTTGTTTGGAAGTAAATAAACTTAGTGTATAATTCCACCTTGCTACCCTTCGTTACCTTAGTTGTGATGCATTTCAGCCGGCAACTGGAAGCAGAATTAAACATTTAATTGAATTTCATATTCAGTATTATTATGTTCAGTGCGATAAATTAACATTAATTTTGGAGCAGTACTAAGTTCCAAGTTAGAAGTCACGTGCAGTCATAACCACGATCTATTGATTGAACTCTATTGCCTTTCCAATTTATATATGCTACATTCTTCACTCTTGCTGCTTTTATGGCTGTATGTCTCGGAAAGGTCACTGCATTCTGTGTTTGTTTCATTATTTGCTGACATTTGTCACCACTGTCTTACATTTTACCACCAAACAATATAAACCAAAGAATAAGAGGCAATATTGATATTCTTTCTGTTTGAAACGGTTCTGAGAACTTAAAATTGTGAGAATGTCAATTTCTTTTGTACACGTGGGTTCTCTCTTCAGTTTAAGTGGTACAGTGGCTGCATAACAACATAGAAAATGCCAGGACAGATGGGGTTTCTCTGTATTATGATTGGCCCTTTATGCTTAAAGAACAAAATCGTAGGTTATTAAATTTTGTCAAAAGGAAGGACCTGGAGCTGTCTCTATATTCCCATTGAACTGTAATCGCCGTTTCCTGGCGGATCTGTGATTATTTTCTGTTACTTGATACATCTCCTGTAATTTCTTTTTCATCCATATTCCATTTTCGCTTTTTGGTCGTAAGAATGCATCTGGGAATTTTCATTTCTTATTTTTCAGTCATTAAGGACCATTAAGCAATGCAGTTCTTTATTTTTTGTTGTTTGCTTTTCATACGAACAAATAAAGAAAGTCATTGTTATTTGGGATCTGTCACCAATCATATTGGTTTCAGATGCGGAAAGACATCTGTTGTAGCAACTGTGTAGATATCTATGTGATTTTATACATTTATGAGATTACTTCATAGCCTGTTTCGACTGCTGCCGTCATCGGACACAAACCTAGAACTTCGGGAAGGAAGTTCAGTGTAAAAGTGCAGCATGTTACATGCCGAAACGAGACGTCAACTTACAAGCAGTTGAAACATATTATGAAATATTGTACTGAATAGAACATCACTAAGCGTTCTGAACAGAATTATTCGCAAAAAACCTTCATTGTAATTAATTCCCATGCGTCTTTTCCGGAGTCCTTCTGTGACATATTGGCTCAGTTTAGCGTAAGTGATTGCATTCTTGTTCTTAGATAAGAACTAAACAAGGCACGCCATTAATGGAAGGAGATAACCGGGATATAGCGAAATCATCGGCAGTGCTTTATGTGCTCAATGGAATTCGGTGAGGAGAATTCTTTTTCAACGAATACAAAGAAAGATCTGTACAATCAAATGGTGTGTACTAATTATTGTAGAGTACAGAATTTTACAGCTTTACAACAAGATTGCGGTAGTATTACTTCTTAGCGATGTACTTTGTTAGCCCCAAATTGTGATAATTAGGAAGATGCTGAATATACCGTCAGTACATAGCATGGCAACAAGAAATACAAACATCTGGAATCGTCATCGCATCAAAATGCGAAATAGTAGTAACCAACATCCAGTGATCTCTATCACTACTTACCAAGAGAGGTGGTGCAGTGGTTAAGACATTGGACTTGCTTTCTGCAGGGCAATGGTTCAGATCCCCCATATGTCCACCCAGATTTAGGTTTTGCATGGTTTCGGTAAATCGCTTCAGACAAATGAGGAGATGGTTTCTTTGAAAAGGACACGGTCGACCTCCTACTACATCATCCCCGAATCCGAAATCCGATTCTAGTGACCTCGTCATCGACGGAATGTTAAATCCTAATCATCCATTCTTTCATCTTGTTAGTTATGAAACTATGTATTGGTTGACCATATATGGGGTATGATCATAAAATACGGCGAATGAAATTTTTAGCAGCATCTGCTGACGCTGCAGTCATTTGATGTAACTTGTCCGATAGTCTGAACCGTTGAGATAGGCAGCGTCAATTCGGAACACGTTGTGACTTATCAGTCAGCGTCCAGATACACTAAAGTGAGGTTGTTCTTTACTGTGTCTGTCGCACAACATGGATTTCGAACAACGCGTTTTCTGTCTCAGGTTCAAAAAAGTGCCAAAGAAACTCACTAAATATCGAAGTTAGTGTATGCCGATAATTCTGTAACTGTAAAGACTGTTTACAAGTGCTATGGGCGATTTAAAAGTGGAAATGAGTCGGTAAAAGACGAGCAACGTTCATGATGTCGTTTAACCTCAAAAACAGAATAAAAAATGCAAAGAGTGGCAAAAATGTTCATTAAAACAGGCGAATAATTAGTCGAGAGCTTACCAATGAACTTAGCATCTCGTACGGATCCGTAAAAGGCATTTTAACTTATAATTTGCAAATGAGACGAGTGAGTGCAAAATTTGTTCCCAGACTTTTGAGTGATGAACAGAAGAAAGTCGTGTGTCAATTTGCACGGAGTTGAAGGATCATCTTCATTCAGATCCTTACTTAATCTTCAAAATTGTAAATGGAGATGAAACTTGGGTATATTGATTTCACCCTGAGACGAAAATTCAGTGTTCCCAATGGAAAACCAGTTCATTCACATCCCACTAAAAAGGCACGTCAGTCAAAAGTCGAATATCAAAGTCATGCCCATTGCTTTTTTTCGATATTGAGAGCGTAATGCGATCGGAGTTCGTTCCAAGGGGAACAACTGTAAACGCTGAATTTTACAATGACGTATTTGCAATATTTGCAAAACGATGTACTACGAAAGACACCAGAAAAACGGGCCAGTGGCTCCATGCCACACCCCGCTTCTGATTTGTGAGTTTTTTCCAGGGAAAAGTTTTCCTTTCTGCCATAATCCGCCTTACTCATCAGATTTAGCACCATGTGTCTTCTGGCTCTTACCAGAAATTAAAACCGTGTTTAAAGGAATACGTTTTGACACCATTCTCGACGCTGAGATGGCCACGAAAGAGCAGCTGAACGCCCTTCCAAAAGAAGTCATGGAGTCAAAGTTGGGATAATTGCATTGCTAGCCAAGGACAGTACTTTGAAGGAGATTAAATCAAATTCCGTGTGAGCTTATCATTTTGTTTCTAATAAAAATACTCATCGTATTTTTTGATCAGACCACGTATAGCGCAACATTCGCTAATTAGAATGTGTAGCACCTACCTTATCACTCCTGTTATTATCTTCACTATCGCAATTAATGAATGATGTAAAGGCTGTTAGTGGCACCAAAGTTAGTGTCCAGTTCCTAGCGAATGAGACAGGAACTGAAATTGAGTTTAGCAAAGTAAAAGCTGAAATGCTTAACTCTGTTTTCAAATATTCCTTCACAAAGGAAAACCACGGAGAATTATCCCAATTTAATCCTCGTATACTGAAAACATGAATGAAATAAGTATTAGTGTCATTGGTGTTGAGAAACATTTGAAATCATTAGAACTGAACAAAGCTCCAGGCCCCGATGGAATCCCTGTCAGATTCTATACTGAATTCGCGGCTGAGTTAGCTGCTCTTGCAACTATAATCTGTCGTAGATCTCTCAAACAGAAATCGTGCCCAGTTCTTGGAAAAAGGTGCAGCTCACATCTGTCTACAAGAAGAGTATTAGAAATGATTTGTAAAACTACTGTCCAACATTCTAGACATCGATTTATTGTAGAATCTGAGAACATATTCTGTGCTCAAACATAATGCGGTATGTTGAACAGAATGCTGCAGAGCATGCATTTCGAAAACATCGATCAATTGAAACCCAACTCGCATTTTTCTCACATGACATACTGAAAGCTTTGAATCAAGGCAACCAGGTAGAAGCAGTGTTTTTTGATTTCCGAAAAGCATTTGACACAGTACCTACGCTTGAGAGGTGCCGGAGTGGAGAAGAGTTTGTACCTCTTTAATTCTGGCGAATTCTGCGTGAGAACTGGACGCACTCGACCCTCTCCTTACCTACCACCTAATTGATTATGTGCACAACGGTAACGAAAGGAACTGATGGTGGACCCTGCTAGTTGATAAAATAAGGAGTGTACACTCATAATAAACGACAGGAAATGGGATTCTGCATCTATCTATGAAATGATATGCAAATTAAATATTACAATGTGATTTATTATAAATCAGAACACAAAGGTACTTGATTGCCAATACAAACAGTAGGCTAAAGGGTAGGTTATACTGAACTATTATGAGAATAAGAGTTGGCTCGAGAACAAGGGGCTAGGTGCTACAATGCCGAAGCCGCTAAATACTTTACCAGTCCTGAAACCTACAGCACGTTGTCGGTAGGCAGCGTTCTGATGATGCAGGCGCCGACTTCTGCTGTGCATCAACTCTGTTTCAACCCCTTGCCTCGAAGGCTGTCCGAGAATTCTAAGTTCTGCCGAAAAAGTGCGACTAAGTTGTAAAACTGTCTGACTCCGACGAAGATCAGATCCCGAATGCCCTTCACCCGCGCAATGCAAGAACGAAGCCAACGTTACTCGACTCCCCACTACCCTCGAAAACCACGAATCAGCTTTTAGTGCTGATTCCAAAATTCCCCCACACTATCTCAGAACATCATTCGTGCCAATAGCGACCGTTCCCTCCAATTCCAAGCAGGGCTTAATGATGTCAACTGGCCTCAGTATAAGTTGACTAACCATGCCTCTGCTATTTAGCTCGGGGCACTGAAATTGCCATTTGACCGGATACAAAAGCAACATGCCTAGACCACCAGTCATCCGAGGCCAGACAGTCGCGCCCAGCAGGGTATGGTCCATAAGTATTCTCAGAATCATGAGGACAATGCAGTCAGTCGGCGCCAGCAGTCTTCGATCCAGACGCGCCGAACCGGAAACACATAAACTGCAGCGACACTCAGATGGCTCACATGTCGTTTCGCCCTGCCTACAATAGGCAAAATTTGACCAAGGTCAGTCGTCCCGCCAGTCGCTCAAGCCCATTGATGTACGACCCTCTCAGTATTCGTGGAAGTGCAGCCCCCCCTCCCCCCACCGGAAACACAGTGTGTCACATCCTCTGGTGCTCGCCTCGCACAGGCCACCCAGGGAAGTAACAGAGGAAACTAAAAGCAAGACCACATGCAGTTCCCAACATGCATAGGAATCAAGTGAAAAGTATTTTGAGCTCTCAGTACAAATACTCTCACTGGAATAACCTTATTTGGCCTGTTACCACAGTACAATGACATAAAACATTTAAAAAATTGATGAAAATGAGAGGCACATGCAAAAGAGGACATGGAACCTCTCACGCTTTTTGGTAAAAGTGCGATAATATTGGGTATCAAGCGAAATTTGTGACTGGATTGAGCACTTTTAGGTAGGAAGGACACAGCATGTCATCTTGGATGAAGAGTCATTATCAGATGTAGAAGTAATTTTGGGTGTGCCCCAGGGAAGTGTGTTGGGACCGTTGCTGTTCATGTTGTTTATTAATGACCTTGTAAGTAATATTAATAGTAAAATCAGGCTTTTTGCAAATGAGGTAGTCATTTATAATGAAGTACTATCTGCGAGAAGCTGCATAAACACATTCAGTCAGATCTTGATAAGATTTCAACATGGTGCAGAAATTGCCAGATTGCTCTGATTGTACAGAAATTTAAAATTTTGCGCTTAACAAAACGAAAAAAGGTATTATACTATTACTATAATGTCAATGAGTCACCGATGGAATCGGCCAACTCATACATTTACCTGGGTGTAACACTTTGTAGGGATATGAAATGG
Source organism: Schistocerca nitens (assembly GCF_023898315.1). Taxonomy (NCBI): domain Eukaryota; kingdom Metazoa; phylum Arthropoda; class Insecta; order Orthoptera; family Acrididae; genus Schistocerca; species Schistocerca nitens. Next base: position 259,910,819 of record NC_064615.1, on the reverse strand, counting down.
GATGATCACATAGGTTCAGTCGTGGGTAAAGCAGGTGGTAGACTTCGGTTTATTGGTACATTACTGGGGAAGTGCAATCAGTCTACAAAATAGATTGCTTACAAATCACTCATGTGATCCATCCTAGAATATTTCTCAAGTGTGTGGGGCCTTAGCAAATAAGGCTAACAGGGGATATTGAACATGTGCAGAAAAGGGGAGCACAAATGGTCACAGGTTTGTTTAATCCATGGAAGAGTGTCACAGAGATACTGAAGGAACTGAACTGACAGGCTCTTGAAGACAGATTTAAACTATCCCGAGAGAGTCTATTAACAAAGTTTCAAGGACCGGCTTTAAATGATTACTCTAGGGATACACTACAACCCCCTACGTATCGCTCACACAGGGATCGCGAGGGTAAGATTAGAATAATTACTGCACGCACCTAGGCATATAAACAATCATTCTTCCCACGCACCATACGTGAATGGAAGAGGAAGTCACCCTAATAGTTTGTACAACTGGACGTACCTTCTATCATGCACCTCACTGTGGTTTGCAGAGTGTGGATGCGGATGTAGATGTAGAGAAAAAGATGAAACGAAGATGAATCTATAACGGGGTCTTTCATGATAGAGTAAAAGCTAGGACTGAATAAGAATGGAACAATACGTCTGTGGCCTTTTCAAAGTAATCATCCTGGTAGTGTTCTGCAATGATTTAGGGAAGCATCAGGAAACCTAAATCTGGACGCCGGGACTGCTATTTGAACGCCACCCCGCAAGTGTCGTTACCACTGTGCCACTTCGGCGGAAGTCATTTGAATATTCTTAAAGTTCTCTACATTCTTTTTACGTAAGTACTAGTTTGTTTTCATTTTTAGACAGGTATAAAAGGATCACTGTCCGTGAGAAAAACATGGTCTCCTCCAGCTACAGCATACTACGATGAGTATCCAACTCCGCGGCAACGACTGCCTTCTGCGGAAGAGAAATCGAACGCTAAAGTCGTCTGGGACCGCGCCGGCGCTATGGCTGACCACGACAGCTCCGCCGATATTCAGGTAAGGTGTGTGGTCTTAGCGATTTATATGAATGCCGTTTTTCAAGTTAGATTCCATTATCCTTTCTAGCACCCTCAAGTCCAGATATATTGTGCCCTTTGGGTGCTAATCACTTTTGTATAAGGCAAGAAGAGTAACTACGCAGCACAGTTGCCGTAGAATTGAACTGCATGTTCAGATTTGTATTCGATGTTAACTTGCGACCATAGCTTTAAGGAAAAAGTCTCTCAGTACTTTGCTGATAAGTCACTACATGTCAGAGCTAATCATGTCCCTATCACAAACTGTCTCACATCTACGATGTTGGTATACTCCAAGGAAGAGCAACTTAATTAGACAATGCCTCCAAAATCACATTTAGAACTCTCGTTGCAGTGATGACGGCAGCAGTTTGTCGTGGTGTGGATTCTACAAGGGATCAGAAGTGTTGGTGAAAACAAACCACAAATGATGAACTTGAGTGACGCCTAAGGACTTTTAAGCAACGGGGGTGTCACCACTTACCTTCTGTGTTCTAGTGACACACACAAGTCATCGGGAGCGAAGAGTGATTCATTGTCTGTTTTACAGTACAGGTCTCCAGAAGAATTTTGTCTCCAGTGGAACGTTGAAAGCAAAAAATGGGTGTACAAGGTTGATTCAGTATGAAAGTCAATGCGTACAACGCTCTTATTTTTATGGTAACGTTAAAGAGATAAATAAATGAGTCCAAGAATGTAAAAAATCCTTCCTGCAGTGAAAGAAGGTTTGTGCTACTTCCTACTGACATACTTCAACCAATTTTTCTAAAAAGGCGTTCTGATTTTTGATGCTGAGATCACATGCGCTTTTAGAGGAGTCTTCACATTTTGGGTATATCTAGCGTTTAAACCAACCAATGTATTGTTTACGAATTCAACAAAATTCGTTCACGTTCTGTTTTCAGCTTGTGAAGTGCAACACGAAAGTAGCTCTGCAGCCATTCTCACGTTTCGGTGTACGAGTCCAGTAACATTCATGTGTTCATATGTAATATGTTACGCAACTGGAAGATCGCCTTTATAATGTTGAGCAGCTCTCGTATTAATTACTTTCCTGCAGCGATCCTCAAGGTTTGAAAAATTTGCTTTATTGTTCATACCTGAGCTGATTCGAATTTTTTGCGCCACTCGGCAGTCAACAGCCACAGCGTAAAGTCCAGCTCCTTCCAGTTCTTTTAATGTTCTTTCTTAGAGCTCGACTGTCGTACCTGTTACCATGTCGCAAATAAGAGGCGTGCCTCGACCACTTGAACATTTTGGTGCAGTAGAAATATAAAATCCTGCGCATAATAAATAATTCCTTATGGCTCAATGTCTGGTACGAGTCTTTCAACTGGACATCACTTCACGCGACTAGCGTCTCGCTAATCTAGCCCAGTGATCCTACTGGGGAAAGCGTAACGTGGAATCCAGTCTTCAGGTCATTGGGAGATGAAGGCTAGGTTAAAATCAGACTGAAATATTTCATTATCCAATCGGAATTAGATCTTGAGACTTTTCGATTTCCAAGCACACGATTTAGCACTAGACCACCACGCCTGACATCTTTCCAGTGAATCTTAACTTGTTCCGTGAATGTTCATTTCGTCGTAGGTATGGACCAGTACTTCCTCAAACAGTTCTGCATATTAACGTTTTTGATTATTATCATAGCTATGGAAAGATAGTAGGGTCTGGCCCGAGCTGCCGAAGTTGTCGGTCATGTGTGCGTGAGGTGCGCTTGCTTGTGTGACGAAGGCTGTGGCTGAAAGCTTAGGTGTAAGTGTCTTTTAATTGTGCCTGTCTGAATCTTAACGTGTCATCTCGACAGTAAGTAGCAATCTATCTTTTTCTGCATTGTTGATATTCCTACTTGGAGCTCCACTGTTTAATACATTAATTTATCATCTGTGCTAAGCTTGGTGACAAATCATGAAAAATTCAGTGACTTAGAAAAAAAATCACAAATAATGTTCTGATGGAAGAAATGAAAACCTGGCACTGCACCAAAAATGTAGCAAACGCTAGGAACTTCTTTACTCCAACTCCTCTCTTATAAAACCTCAGCTACTCAAAATATTCTTAGAATTTAATTGCAAAATCTGTAGTAATAATCTTATTTTCATGGGCGATGTTTGGTTCGGCTTTATCGCAGCCGGTAGATATGGCAAAGGTTGATTGCTTGCACATAAAACACTGGAACCATAGTTGAGTTTTTGCCTTTTCATTTTAATGATACTATAGCTTTCTCCTTTATGAAGTCTTTCATGTTCATATCATCATCTGTATCAATATGTGGGACTACATTCTAATCTGAAGTATTCTTACCGGACTAAATCACTCGAATTGGGAAATGTGGTAGAACAACAGGCGCTCTGGCTTCAGTCTAAACCTTATTGAAGAATATGTCTATGTTGTTGAATAGTCTTCCAACAAAATGAAAAGTGTCTCCAGCTGATCCACGACACCCTCAACCCTCTTACAGAGGCAGCACAAGGAGGTGTCATTCTGCTGGCTACCACGCCATGTGGGCATTCAGGGTAACGAGGCAGCGGATACAGCAGCTAAGAATGCCTGATCCGAAAACACGATTTCTGTATGTGCTGCATCCGTACATGCAGTTTACTACCCACTGTTGAGGCACATCATCGTACGTTTGTGGGAGGAGGAGCTGTTAAGGTCTGAATTATTTTTGTTAGGGTTCGTAAGGTAGAACTGCTCCAAACAACTTCGTGTGTGGATCTGTCACCCTGATGCTGTTTGTGATAAAAATTACCTTATTCAATCTTAATCAATCTTAACGGTCCCCTTCAAATATTTTCTTGATACTGTGGTACTGCAAAGCATCTGGCAGCGGGTCGAAGATCTCGTACTTTCTAGCAACTCGCTACGAAATCACGTAACCACGATTTAAACAACTCTTCTGTATTTAACTATTCTCATAACTCATTACACCACAGAGCGAACAGATTACTTATTACAACGTGCTAATAGCTTATCTCTACATGACACTTCATCGCGTTCCTTGTAGGCGGTGAGTCAGTAAGTCCGTGATTATTTTAACAAGCTTATTTTTTTCCGGTTCGAAACCACTGTCGTTCGGTCGCCTTCTTCTCTGGAGGCCGCAACATTCCCAAGCGACTGCTAAGTGGAAACGACTATTCCATTGTAAATAAAGCCACTCGCTGGTTGTCGTGTCTTCTTAATGGACTGTGCTGCATTTCTCCCTTCATATCTGAACATACATCCAAAAAATGTCCGCACAATATGCAATTCGTTATTTAACAGCTACTAAAATGCGTTTTCAACTCCCAAGGACATCTTTCGTTGGCCTACGAGGATAATAATGGAACATTTTATTCCAGAAAATCTCTTCTTGCACTACAGACGCCCCTATTTAGATGAAAGATGTCGTGAAACTTAACTAACACAATTAATTACGATCTTTCTTTGTAACCTGCTATATTTGAAGAAAAATTATCTTTACTGAAATTAATGTCTTGTGTGACTAGATTCAATTTTTTTATTTTCAGTCAGCAAAAAAATGAATTACTGTACGTCTTAAGTCAGTTACCTTCAATCCCAAGTCTTCTAATTTACCAAGTGTAAGTATGATAGTGTACTGTTTCGTGGAAGCGTTTATTATTTATTTCAAGTGATAAATAAAAAACAACGGATTCCTTCAAAATTCTCTCTTTCTTAACATAGTTTCCCATAATAGCAAATATTTTCCTCAATATGGAATTAACTCTTGTATGTCAATCCAGTCCGTGACTTTAATTACTTTTTACTAACAATTCATTATTTTGTTCTTACGTCATTGCACTGTCATAAAAACCCATGCAAAGTATTTAAAATCCTGATTTATCAGGCTCAACCAGCTTTACGCTGTCCTTAAATCCTTGTATTTAACGTCACCAGATTCTCAAATTTATAGAGGCTGAATAAGGGGAACATGTTTTTGTTTACTATAAGGAGTTACATCCTTACATTTTACGTTTGATTTCGGCTGTTTTGGAGAACATTTGATTTTCGGGACTCATTGTCACATTGCAGCTTACTATCCTCGTAGTAACCACACGTACACCTCATTCTTTTGAAATAGTGCTATCTCCATAAAATAAACGGTGTTAACAGAACACCCTCCGAAGAGCCATTTAAGCCTGAGACATGCATGCAAAATATTGTCAAACATTCGAATATCGCAATTTCATCTAATTACTATGTGACTTACACAGCAGTTAATAAGCAAGTTCTGATTAGAAGCCAAATAGAAATCTCATGAATACATCAGATTCAAGTAAGCTGAAGGTCCAGACTGTAATTGATAGGAATATTTTTTTGTAGATAACGCTAATGTCACCTGTCATTGCATCGACCAAATATTTCATGTGTCCTGTCTTCGCATTCTTATGTACTTGTTAGAACATCAGTTTCCGGCTGTTCATGTTATCTCCGTCCTTCTTCCTCCCCGTGTTCAGTTGACGTTACTAACAAGTGCTTTTATATTCACGTACGTTTGCACGTCGACGTAAAATCATTGCATATGTCGAACACCTAATCTGCGTCATCATGAATTATCTGTGAAAACAGATTTTATTTACCACAATGTGGCACAGATAAAGGAAGGGTTTCTGCGACAGAAACATGAATACGGAATAAGGGAAGATAGAACCGGTACTCCTTTGGAGAAGAGTGAAAAGGAAAATATAGCAATGAGTGTTTCATGATCAAATAATTAAAGAAGATGGTTCCCCAAAAACAGAATCCCATATCATTCCTATGAAAGATATACAGAAACCACTCATTTTTCATAAAAGGAAGGGAAAAAGTAGAAAATCACTCGTACGAAGCACGCAACATTACTTTTTCATGTACTGAAATATAGCTTATAATCGTTATTTAATAATGTAACCTTTTTATGTTCCAAATAACTTTTACTACGTAAGATAGAGCAATAAGAGAGGGATGTACATTATAGACAACATAATAGTTGTAGTGGAAGAAAACGCTCCATGGAAAGCTAAATATGACGTAAGAAAGCAATTAACTTGGATCTTGGTGGTCGTCACTCCACCTAATTTGCAAAGGTAGCAGATTCGCCCGAGTGTTTAAATTCTTTTATTGTATCTTTAATATATAACTTAGTGTACCTAACACATCACTAAATACTTACCAGCAACTATTATTCATTCGATATCCTCGATATATACACATTCTCGTGTAAAAAGTGCTTTATTCGTCATTAATATCCACCATTAACAATTATTATATTTATTTAATATGAAAATATAACATATTGGCTATTCAGTACAACGAATAGTAACGTTTCAGCGCCTGTGGAATATTTTATTTAGCACGTTCGTATCTTAATTTCTTAAGCAACGATTACTTTACTTTCAACTTTTCTGCTGCTGCAGGTGCAAACAAATAAATACATCATAGTATTACTTAAGTCATGTAGATAAGTAAACTTTGTCGTCCATAACCTACTCGTTCGTGAACCAGTAAACGGAAAAAATAAATTTAAGGGTAAATCCCCCTCAGGTCAGTAACTACAACAAGGAAAACATTTAAATATCAAAATCAACTTAGGAAGTAAATCAATTTTTCCGCTTAGACACGATTTATGTGAGAACACAACATTGGTAATGATTCTATGTCTGCTCAATAGAAGATCACAGAACCACCACTGGTATTTGGTCTGTAAACATACTTAACTCTTTATCTCCCATCCATACGCTAAAGAACATTGTTCTTTCTTTGAGACACAGTACATCTGTCTAACGTAGTTTGCCTGATACAGTATAGAGCTGTCTGCCACTGAAGTTTACTGTCTTAATAACTAGTAATTGATTTGATAATTTATGTAAGATGTCATCATCATAAGCAGTTGTGCTCATTGCTGAGCGTCGTGACCCCATGAACCAAGCGTCTCCATCCCGGACGGTTGCCAGCTTCTCCTTCTCTTAGTGCCTGCTGAATAGGTAGACCGGATACCTTCTTGATTTTATCCATCCATCTGCTCGCTGCTCTTCCTCTTGGCCTCGTGCCCTCGATCTTTCCTTGCAAGATTATTTTCTCTAGATTTTCTTCATCTCCTCTCACAATATGGCCAAAGAACTGGAGAACGTTTTCGGTGACTCGAAAAGAAAGGCGTCCGAAGATATCGAGTTGTTCGATAATGGACGCATTTGTTCTTCTTTCGGTCCATTTTATGCTTAGCATCCTACGCCAGCACCAAAGCTCAAACGCATCAATGCGCTGTTTGTCTCTGGTCTTCAGTGTCCATGTTTCGCAACCATAAAAGAAGACAGAAAACACGAGTGTTTGAACTAGTCGGAACTTTGTGGTATTTGTTATTGCTCTGCTCTGCCAGATCTTGGTGAGCTTCTCCATAGCCACTTGACCTGGTGTGATCAGTCTTCTTATCTCATCTTCACAACTTCCCGTTCTGCAAATGGTTGACCCAAGATAGATGAAGGAATGCACGACTTCCTTTAATCGACCTGTGAACTGGATCTGTTCTTCTCGATCAGTTATCAAGAGTTTGGACTTGCTGAGGTTGATGTCTAAACCATATGCTAGACTAATGTACTTTATTCTTGTTAGAAGCTCAGCAAGTTCATCTTCGCTGTTGGCTAAAAGCACTGTGTCGTCAGCAAAACGGAGGTTGTTGATAGTTCGAAACTTCCTGGCAGATTAAAACTGTGTGCCCGACCGAGACTCGAACTCGGGATCTTTGCCTTTCGCGGGCAAGTGCTCTACCAACTGAGCTACCGAAGTTTCATATCAGCGCACACTCCGCTGCAGAGTGAAAATCTCATTCTGGAAACGTCCCCCAGGCTGTGGCTAAGCCATGTCTCCGCAATATCCTTTCTTTCAGGAGTGCTAGTTCTGCAAGGTTCGCAGGAGAGCTTCTGTAAAGTTTGGAAGGTAGGAGACGAGGTACTGGCAGAAGTAAAGCTGTGAGTACCGGCCGTGAGTCGTGCTTCGGTAGCTCAGTTGGTAGAGCACTTGCCCGCGAAAGGCAAAGGTCCCGAGTTCGAGTCTCGGTCGGGCACACAGTTTTAATCTGCCAGGAAGTTTCATATCAGCGCACACTCCGCTGCAGAGTGAAAATCTCATTCTGGAAACGTCCCCCAGGCTGTGGCTAAGCCATGTCTCCGCAATATCCTTTCTTTCAGGAGTGCTAGTTCTGCAAGGTTCGCAGGAGAGCTTCTGTAAAGTTTGGAAGGTAGGAGACGAGGTACTGGCAGAAGTAAAGCTGTGAGTACCGGCCGTGAGTCGTGCTTCGGTAGCTCAGTTGGTAGAGCACTTGCCCGCGAAAGGCAAAGGTCCCGAGTTCGAGTCTCGGTCGGGCACACAGTTTTAATCTGCCAGGAAGTTTCATATCAGCGCACACTCCGCTGCAGAGTGAAAATTTCATTCTGTTGATAGTTCTCCCACCAATTGAGATGCCTTTAGTCCAACCATAAAGAGATTTCCTAATGCGATATTCTGCATAGATGTTGTGTAGTTGTGGGGATAGTACACAACCCTGTCTCACACCTTTTGATATTCTGAAGGAATCAGACGTGCGAGCACTCGTCTTTACAACTGCAAAGTGATTATTGTATAGACTTTTGATCAAGGCTATCAAGTGGGGTGGGACACCGAACTCTGCAAGCACCTGCCACAACTTTTCCCACACAACACAGTCAAAGGCTTTCCTATGGTCAAGGAAGCAGATGAAACCAGGAACACAGAACTCTCGCGATTTATCTATTATTTGTCTTATGTTGAAGATCTGTTCACAAGTTCCTTTCCCTTCAACAAAACCTGCTAGTTCTGTGGATATGTGAGACTAAATGTACGGCTTCAGACGTTGGTTCAGGATGTAGAGGAAAATTTTACTTGCGTGAGATATGAGGGCAATAGTTCGGTAGTTGGAGCAGTTCCTGATAGCTTCTTGATAGATTCTTGTGTAAGGGGATGAAGAGAGACTATGACCAGTCATCCGACAACTCCCCAGTTTCCCACATTCTTTTACACAATGAATGCAGCACAACAACACCTTCCTGTCCCATTTATTTGATCATTTCTCCAGATATACCGTCTACACCAGGGGCTTTATAATTCTTCAGATGTTGAATCGCATTCTCTATTTCACTGCGTAAAATTGTAGGTTCCAAAGTAAGTTGCTCAATTGTTTGATTGTTCATACTGTTGTTAATTCCAGAGTACAGCTTTTCACGGTACTGTTTCCACCTCGCAACAATATCTTCCTTGTCTCCGATAGGGTTACCCTTCTCGTCATCTACCACCCCCGTACGAGGATTAAATTCACCGGTGATGCTGTTGATTTTCTTGAAGAGATCATGCACCTGATTGCGATTATGATGCTGTTCTATTTCATTACAGATACCATTAATGAAGCGTGCTTTGTCCTTTCTACAATTCGGTTGTATTACTCTGCACAGGTTCTTATATCTGTCTTGATCCTGGGCAGTGTGGATACCAGTTTTCTTCAGATATACTCATAGCTTAATACATCGTCCCTACATTCGTTCATAATTATATACTTGCTTCTAAATTCGAAATCTTCAATTGTAAACTCATTACTACTTAAAGCTTCACTCATATATAGATTTGCATTTAAATTTAGCACACCTACGAGTATCTTCACTTTCGTGTTCACTACAACATAAATATTTTTCATATGTAGGTCTACGATAATCATATATTTTAGTAAGATCACTAGCACACTGAAATTCCTTTTAAACGCTGTTTCAAATTGATACTATGCCTTAAACTTACACTTGTAACTGGAATTGCAAACTAATGCTTCCTGTTGTAAATGTTTAAGAACAAAATTTAATTTTAGTCGTATCTGCCCAACCTTGTGTAACACCTCCTTAAAATGCTTAAAAATGTAATGTATTAAACCATCATGTGTGAAATTTATGAATTCTTTCTGATTTACTACAATATCCTCCAAATAATTGGTGATAGCGCTAGTAGTATCTACTTTTCCTTTTACCTTTTGTTCTACTAGTGCCTGCAGATTTCTGTCTGTTCAGTTCTAATATTTTTGACCGGCTTGTATATCTTGAGATTTGATTATTAATAGTTTTGAAATTAGCAGTTGATGATTCCTCTAGCTGATGATTCCTCTAGTTGCTTCATCTTATCATTTACGCCTTTAACTTGTTCCTCCATTTTTCCTGAGCCGAACCACAGTGCTAAATTATTTTTGTTACAATTTCCTTAAGTAAACTGGTTAAGGTTTCCTCTATTTTAGAAATTATATCGAGTTTAGCAGCTAAATCATCTAACTGCTGAAACTTCTCTCTTTGAGATTGAAATGTGCTGATGCTATTGTACACCTCATCTAAGTTACCTACTTTAGTTTTACGTGTTGTCAAACCGTTAGTTTCGTCTATTTTTTAATTATTTTTAGACAGTTCATCTAATCTCTCCGTTTGAGTTTTGCTATTAGTTTTAAGTGTTGTCACCTCGTTAGCCGTTTCATCTGATGTGGGTAATTGTTTTAATTTCTTTAATATTTCTGCCAAAATATTCGTATCCTTGCTTTGAGTAGTGACTGGCATATAGTAAAACTAACGATCACTTCACTCAGTAGCATTCCCTAACAGTACAAACACATTTACACCGTCACACTATCTTAGTAAAAAGCGTTTTGACAAATTGTTGCAAATTGAAGTGCTATACAAATTCTGAATGGGGTACACGGTACAACTCACGTAATTCGTTGTACCAGCAGCTACAAAGCTCTGCCATTGTTGTCGTGTGTGTGCGCGCAGTGATGTCTCGATGAGATGCTGTGTATCCATTGCTGTCAGTTAACCGGCCGCAGCACTGTCATGCGTAACTGTACTGCCACTGTGCAGTTTGACTGCGCTTTAGTGGCTGCACTCGTAGGCTCGGAAAAAGCACGCAATAATCTTTCGTTTCACCTCCGTAATGTTTCTTCTGACTTACGTGTTGAGAAATTACTCTAGTACATAAATAGTCCTGGTTGTTGACTGGGTTGCTGTAGTCAGCTTATTTTCTTCGTTTCGAAAGTTGTGATAATTCACATATATGTGCACCAAATAACTTCTTCTTACACAACACTCAGTACGTGTACGCCTGTATCTTCTACATCTACACAGATATTCCGTAAGGCACTGTACGGTACGCGGCTGATGGTATCCTGTACCACTACGAAACATTTCCATTCCTGCTCCACTCGCAAACAGAGCGAGGGGAAAACGACTATGTGCCTCTGTGTGAGCCCTAATTTCTAGTATCTTATCTTCGTGGCCCTTAGGCGCAATGTATGTTGGCGGCCGTAGAACCGTTCCGCTGTAAGCTTCAAACGCTGGTTCTCTGAATTTTCTTGATAGTGTTTCCCAAAAAGAACGCCGCCTCCCCTCCAAGGATTCCCATCTTAGTTCCCAAAGTATCTCCGCAACACTTACGTTTTGTTCGAACCTTTCTTTCTTTCTCCACTTGCGCCTTTGTCCTGCAGTGGTCGCAGGGTCTGCTTGGTTACAACGGAATTGGCAAGGTTAATTGAAAGGGGTGGCCGGATGCCCTTCCTGCCGCCACCCCATACCCCCCAGGTTGGAATCAATGTACCCCAGCTGTCTGCGTCTAGTGTAAACCATGCAATAGTGCGGAAGTGTTACAAATGTCTGTGTGTCGTGTAACTGAGGCGGGATGTGGGGACCAGCCCGGTATTCACCTAGCGGGATGTGGAAAACCGCCTAAAAACCACATCCAGGCTGGCCGACACACCGGCCCACGTCGTTAACCCGCTGGGCGGATTCGATCCGAGGCCGGCGCGCCTACCCAAGTCCAGGAAGCAGCGCATTAGCGCTCTCGGCTAACCTGGCGGGTACAGTTTGTTCAAACCTACAGGTAACAAATCTAGCAGCCCTCCTCGTAATTGCTTCAATGCCTTCCTTCAATCCGACCTGGTATGAATCCCAAACACTCGAGCAGTACTCAAGAATAGGTCGCACCAAGGTCCCATATGCGGCCTCCTTTACAGGTGAACCACTCTTTCCTAAAATTCTCCCTATAAACCGAAGTCGACCATTCGCCTTCCCTAACACAGTTCTCACATGCTCGTTCCATTTCACATTGCTTTGCAACGTTATGCCCTTAACCGACGTGACTGTGCTAGGCATCACACTACTAATTGTACTCGAACATTAGCGGTTTGTTTTTCCCATTCATCTGCATTAACTTACGTTTTCCTACATTTAGAGCTAGTTGCCATTCATCACACCAACTGGAAATTTTGTCCAAGTTGTCTCGAATCCTCCGACAGTCATTCAGCTTCGACACCACGGCATCATCAGTAAACAACCACAGATTGCTGCCCACACTACCCGCAAAATCATTTATGTATATAGACAACGACAGCGGTCCTACCACATTTCGCTGGGGCACTCCTGGCGGTACCCTTGTCTCTGATGAACACTCGCTGTCGAGGACAAAAATTTTTGGAAATTTATGGTAAGTTCGTGTGGGACCAAACTGCTGAGGTCGTCGGTCCCTAGGCTTACACACTACTTAATCTAACTTAAACTAACTTACGCTAAGGACAACACACACACACACACACACACACACCCATGCCCGAGGGAAGACTCGGATCTCCCACGGGGAGAGCCGCCCGAACCGTGACAGGGCGCCTTAGAACGCGTGGCTACCCCGTGCGGCCGAGGGCAAAATACTGGGTTCTATTATTTAAGATGTCTTTGCGCCACTCACATATATATGAACCTATTCCGTGAGCTCATAACCTTCGTTAACAGGCTGCAATGGAGCACCGTGTCATATGCTTTCCGGAAATATAGAAATATGGAATCTGCCTGTTACCCTTCACCGATAGTTCGCAGTATATCATGCGAGAAAAGTGCAAGCTGAGTTTTGCACGAGTGATGCTTTCTAAAATCATGCTCATTCGTGGACATAAGCTTCTCCGTCTGAAGGAACTTGGTTATATTCGACCTGAGAATATGTTCGAGAATTCTACAACAAACCAAAGTTAGGGATATTGGTCTGTAATTTTGTGGGATCATTCTTTTACCCTTCATATATACTGGAGTCACCTGCGCTTTTTTCCAGTCACTTGGGACTTTGTGCTGGGCGAGAGATTCACGGTAAATGCAAGCTAGTTAAGGGTCTAATGCCGTAGACTACCCTATGTAAAACTGAACTGGTTATTTATTTGCTTTCAAATCTTCCAGTTGTTTCTCTACGCCAGGTAAGCTTATCACTATGTTGTCCAATGGGAGTCTGTCCCATGGTTAAATGACGGTATGTTTCCACGTTTCTCCTGTGTGAACGTGAAATTTAAAACTTTTTCGTTGTTTATCTCAGTTGCAGTAGACACCGTCGTATTTTTCCGGTATTTCGTAAAAGTTCTTCTTGTTTTCTGTTGAAGCTCTCTAATTTTAGTGGCTCTCGTCTGCGTACTGTCACGGTCGCCAAATGAAGCGTTTTTGATAGGGTTCTTGTCGTAGCACTGTTTCAAACAACTTCATATATAGATCTGTCACCCTTACGCTGTTCGCAATAAAAGATACCTTATTTAGTTTTGATGGTCACCTTCATGTATTTTCTTGATGCTATGGTCATGCTAAGCAGTGCCACTAATTTTGATCGCATAACTTCGCCTCCGTCTGCAGAGGGTCAAGGGCTGTAAGAGAGCTCATACTTTCTAGCAACTCGCTACGAAATCAGGTAACCACTATTTGAAGAACTCTTCTGTAAAGTACTCTTAACGCACCTTAGCATAGGGCAATGTCTTCTGACACATGAACTTCTTCTCCGGCAGGAGAATCCACCAGTTTGCAGTGCTTGTGTTGTACAAGTATCTGTACGGCACATTTTAACAGAACGCGTTTTATACTGAGCCATGAGGGCTGTAACCAACTTACAGCTGACCTGCCCTCTATTTTAGGAAACGATGAATCGAGTACGGTCCGTGTTTTAAGTTTCTGTGTTGTGTCTGATGTACTTAATAGTTTTTTGGGTAGAAGTTTTTAATTTGTTTCCAGGGTGATTGCTTCACCTATTACACACAGGTGACAAAAGTCATAGGATTACCTCTTAATATCGTGTCGGACGTCCTTCTCCCCAGCGTAGTGCAGCAACTTGACTGGCATGGATTCAACAAATCGTTGGAAGTCCCCTGCAGAACTACTCAACCATTGCTGTCTATATAGCCGTCCATAATCGCGATATAGTGGGAATGGATATAGCGGGAATTAGTGAAGTTCGGTGGCAGGAGGAACAAGACTTTTGGTCGGGTGAATACAGGGTTATAAATACAAAATCAAATAGGGGTAATGCAGGAGTGGGTAGGTTTAATGATGAATAAAAAAATAGGAGTGCGCGTAAGCTACTACAAACAGCATAGTGAACGCATTATTGTGGCCAAGATAGACACGAAACCCACGCCTACTACAGTAGTACAAGTTTATATGCCAACTAGCTCGGCAGATGATGAAGAAATTGATGAAATGTATGATACTGCGTGAAGAGTTTGACAGAGCACTGAAAGACCTAACTCGAAACAAGGCCCCGGGAGTAGACAACATTCCATTAGAACTACTGACGGCCTTGGGAGAGCCAGTCCTGACAAAACTCTACCATCTGGTGAGCAAGATGTATGAGACAGGGGAAATTCCGTCAGACTTCAAGAAGAATATAATAGTTGACAGATGTGAAAATTACCGAACTATCAGTTTAATAAGTCACAACTGCAAAATACTAACGCGAATTCTTTACAGACGAATGGAAAAACTGGTAGCAGCCGACCTAGGGGAAGATCAGTTTGGATTCCGTAGAAATGTTGGAACACGTGAGGCAATACTGACCCTACGACTTGTCTTAGAAGAAAGATTAAGGAAAGGCAAACCTACGTTTCTAGCATTTGTAAACTTAGAGAAAGCTTTTGACAATGTTGACTGGAATACTCTCTTTTCAAATTCTGAAGGTGGCAGGGGTAAAATACAGGCAGCGAAAGGCTATTTACAATTTGTACAGAAAGCAGATGGCAGTTATAAGAGTCGAGGGACATGAAAGGGAAGCAGTGGTTGGGAAGGGAGTGCGACAGGGCTGTAGCCTCTCCCCGATGTTATTCAATCTGTATATTGAGCAAGCAGTAAAGGAAACAAAAGAAAAATTCGGAGTAGGCATTAAAATCCATGGAGAAGAAATAAAAACTTTGAGGTTCGCCGATGGCATTGTAATTCTGTCAGAGACAGCAAAGGACTTGGAAGATCACTTGAGCGAAATGGACAGTATCTTGAAAGAAGGGTATAAGATGAACATCAACAAAAGCAAAACGGGGATAATGGAATGCAGTCGAATTAAGTCCGGTGACGCTGAGGGAATTAGATTAGAAAATGAGACACTTAAAGTAGTAAAGGAGTTTTGCTACTTGGGGAGCAAAATAACTGATGGTCAAGTAGAGAGGATATAAAATGTAGACTGGCAATGGCAAGGAAAGCGTTTCTGAAGAAGAGAAATTTGCTAACATCGAGTATTGATTTAAGTGTCAGGAAGTCGTTTCTGAAAGTATTTGTATGGAGTGTGGCCATGTATGGAAGTGAAACATGGACTATAAATAATTTAGACAAGAAGAGAATGGAAGCTTTCGAAATGTGGTGCTACAGAAGAATGCTGAAGATTAGATGGGTAGATCACATAACTAATGAGGAGGTATTGAATAGAATTGGGGAGAAGAGGAGTTTGAGGCACAACTTGACTAGAAGTAGGGATCGGTTGGTAGGACATGTTCTAGGCATCAAGGGATCACCAATTTAGTAATGGAGGGCAGCGTGGAGGGTAAAAATCGTAGAGGGAGACCAAGAGATGAATACACTAAGCAGATTCAGAAGGCTGTAGGCTGCAGTAGGTACTGGGAGATGAAGAAGCTTGCACAGGATAGAGTAGCATGGAGAGCTGCATCAAACCAGTCTCAGGACTGAAGACGACAACAACAATTACAATCGCGAAAGTGTTATTGGTGCAGGATTTTGTGCACGAACTGACCTCTCGATTATGCTACATAAATGTTCGATGGGATTCATGTCTGGAGGTCTGAGTGGCCAAATCATTCGCTCGAATTGTGCAGAACGTTCACCGAACCAGTCGCGAACATTTGTGACGTATTGACATGGCATCATTGTTTGGGAACATGAAGTGCATGAATGACTGCAAATGGTCTCCAAGTAGCGAACATTAATCACTTCCGGTTCAGTTGGACCAGAGGACCCAAACCATTCCATGTAAACACAGTCCACAACATTATGAAGCCACCACCAACTTGCACAGTGCCTTGTTGACAATCTGGGGTCATGGCTTCGTGGGATCTGCGCCACGCTCGAATCAGACCATCAGATTTTACCAACTGAAATTTGGACTCAGTTTTTCCAGTCGTCTAGGGTCCAACCGATATGTTCACGAGTCCAGGAGAGGAGCTGTAGGCGGTGTGCTGTTAGCAATAACACGCGTGTCGGTCGTTTGCTGCCATAACCCATTAACGCCACATTTCGCTTCAGTATCCTAACGTATACGTTCGTTGTATGTTCTGCATTGATTTATGCGGTTACTTCATGCAGCGTTGCACTGAGAACGCAAACCCCGCTGCTCTCGATCGTTAAATGAAGGCTGTCAGTGACTTAGTTGTCCGTGGTTAGAGGTAATGTCTGAAATTTGGTATTCTCTGCACATTCTTGACACTGTGGATCAAGGGATATTAAATTCCCTAACGATTTCCGAAATGGAATGACCCATAGGTCTAGCTCCAACTACCAATCCGCTTTCAAAGTCTGGTAATTCCAGTTATTTTGCCATAATCGCGTCGGAAACTTTTTCACGAGAGAACAATGACTGCTCCGCCAGTGGACTGCCTTTTATGCCTAGGGTACGCGATACTACCTCTATCTGTACATGTACGTATTGCTATCCCATGACTTTTCTTACCTCAGTGTATTGAGGTTTTTGAGAACTGTCCTCTCTGTTAATTTTATGAGAACTTCTTCTTTCTTCTTTCTTTCTTCTTTATCGTCGCCTTGTCCCACGTCACGTAGGGTCGGCGTTGTTCTTCTGGATCCTTCTCTTCCATTGCCTCTTCCTTCTTCCCAACTTTCTCTCTTAGATCCCCGGATATCTTATCCTTCCACCTCATCTTCGGTCTTCCTCTCCTTCTCGCTCCTTCAATCTTTATATCTTCAACTCTGTTTCCGATATACTCTTCCCCTTTTCTCTTTCAGTGTCCGTACCACCTTAGTCTGCTCTCTTGTATCTTTTTCCCCCTGGGTCCCACTTTCACAGCTCCTCTAACAAATTCATTTCTAATCCTGTCCTTCCTTGTTACCTCACACACCCACCTCAGCATACTCATTTCCGCCACTTCCATCTTACTTTCCTGGGCTACGGTGATTGGGCATGTCTCTGCCCGGTGTATCATAGCAGGCCTTACCACTGACTTGTACACTTTCCCTTTCAACCCAATGCTCACCTTCTTGTCACACAGCACTCCACTCATTTTCATCCAGTTATTCCAACCGCAATTTATTCGGTGTTGTATCTCGCTTCCTAGTCCTCTGTCCCTCTGTATGTACGACCCCAGGTATTTAAATTTGCAGACAGATTTCAGATCATCACCCTGGATCTTGCAAGACCTCATATGCACATCCTTCAGTGCTAAATATTCTGGCTTTGTCCTGCTAATTTTCATCCCTCTTTCTTCTAGTGCCTTCCTCCAATCCTCCAGCTTTTCCTCAAGTCTGTTGATGCTCTGCTCACAAATAACCACATCATCCGCAAACATCATATTGCACGGCGCTTCCTTCTTCACATCTTTCACCAGCACATTCATAATCAGGTCAAAGAGGTAGGGACTAAGCGCAGACGCTTGATGTAACCCTACTTTTACTGGAAACTCCTTTGTCGTGCTCACGCTACTTCTCACCTGTGTTATTGCTCCTCCGTACATTTCCTCCACTAACCTCACATACTTCTCTGGCACGCACAGCTCTCTCATGCTTCTCCATATTTCGTCCCTTGGGACTCTGTCATATGCTTTCTCCAAATCAATGAAAGGCATATGTAGATCGGCTTGTAGCTTCCCATGTCTCTCCACTATCTACCTTAAAGCATGTATTGCATCAGTCGTTCCTCTTCCAGGCATGAACCCAAACTGTTCTTCACACACCACAGTCTCCTTGCTTAATCTTGCTTCTATAACTCTTTCCCAAATTTTCATTGTGTGTGCCATCAGTTTAATACCTCTATAGTTACTGCAGTCCTGCACATCAGTATTTATAGAGGTATTAAACTGATGGCACACACAATGAAAATTATGGAAAGAGTTATAGAAGCAAGATTACGCAAGGAGACTGTGGTGTGTGAAGAACAGTTTGGTTTCATGCCTGGAAGAGGAACGACTGATGCAATACATGCTTTAAGGCGGATAGTGGAGAGACACGGGGAGGTACAAGCCGATCTAAACATGGCTTTCATTGATTTGGAGAAAGCATTAATTTTATGAGAACTGTGTGCGGTATAAAGAACTAATAAAAATATATTATACTCAGACATGACTTAGACTTAGATTTCAAGATCTCTTAAATGCCCTACAACTATTGCAGGGTTAGGCGACCCACAAACGACAAATATTACTTTTTATATACTAAGTTGTTGTTCTCATTGTGAAAGGAAATTTCGTTGTGTTCAGTGGACAAACACAACCAACAGCGTGTTTGAAGTTACAGAGACCCCCTTAAGTTTCACTTGTATTTCTTTTATTTAGTTGCAGAGACGAATCATATGCACAAAAAATACAAGTAACCAATTTCGCAAGTCAGTGAGCACGGAATATGATATACATTACTTAACGAACGTCGCTTGAAGAAAGTAAACATACGTACTCGACAAGCGGTATCGGTTACGAAGTGGTGTCAGACACGTAAATGCAATGAGCTCCAAAACACACTTTTTAAGATGGAAAATTGAATGGATGACTGAATGAAATGTTTTTTTCTTGACACCCGTGGCTAGTTGGTAGACGTCTTGGACTCTCATCTTTCGTCCAGAATCATATTCGTGAGTTATAAAATTCGTCATCTTTTCTGAAGTTTTCCTACTTCACTGAAAGCGGTTAGGTTATCTAGGCAATGTGTCAGAAATATTCGGGGAATGGGTGAAAGGTGGAAGCTTGTTAGCCGCACATCACTGAGCACACAGGGAAAAAACCACAAGGTAATCGACAGTTATGTTTTTTTTCCCGCAGTCATCTTGAATCGCGGCGGTACTGCTCACAATGAACGGTCTACAATCAAATATGACTGCAGTCACGAATAATGCTTCTGCTGCTTTCCTTGACCTTTTTCTGATAAGGTAGAGATACTTTTGGTAATAATTTTTCTGTAAATGATACACTTTTTCTTGTAATTTTAGACAGGATCACAAACAATAGACACGAAAGAGGATGAACCTGAGCACCAGTTAACCGAGTCCGATCATGATATGGTGCCCTCGATTGCTGCAAAAGAATCAACCCAGGTCGTTTGGGACCGTGTCAGCTCTGTGATTAACCAGGAGAGCGTCGCCAATATACAGGTATGTTGGGAATGGTGGTATTAAAGCCATTAATCTACTGCCATTTGGAATGAATTACAGATATATAATCACGCTTCCTCGAGACGTTCTCCTGACAATTAAACATAGTTTTTACAGTTACATGTTGCATTTCCCTGAGGCCAACAGAACAGAAATAATCGCAAGAGCATGCGTTAAAAACAATGTACTCCCATCTGTAGTAGTTTAATTTTTAGAATCACATGTTACATTTCCCTTAATTGTTCTCACAGAACATTCCATATATAGTATATTTTGGAAGAAACTATAAATGTTTTAGGAGGTGATAGTATAGACTGATTCGAATAAAAAATTTAAAATAATTTATTTTCCAATTTAGGTGAATAAAGACAGTATGATCTTAATTGATAATGTTTCCTTTCATGAAGCTTAAAGCAAGAAAATGACTGTATACCCTGCAAAAAATGCTCCCTCTGATTATGATGCCTAGCTCGTTATGACCATCTACACCCTATCGACTTACAACGAATATATTACTTTTACATATACAAAATGAACGGTTTAAATATGTTTAAATTTTATAGTTAATTGTTTAATATTGTGAGGAATAAAATAAAATGAGCAAAGAAAATTGGTAGCGACAGAAATCGACTGCAGGCCTACAAATTAGCGGTAGTGAACCTGACCACTCACCCACAGAGTTGCTACAGCAGCTGCTCCTCCACAATCCCTCACACCCTGTGCTTGCACAGAACGTTACATTCAGTTTCACCGCATTTTTCATGCGGGTCTGGTGCTGTGAACAACGTAGCACTCGTAGTGCCGAAAAGGATGACTGCACATCGGATCATTCAAGGTCGAAAACAGACTGCTGCATCCATTTCAGTTGACCGCAGCGCGGCTGACCATTTCAGCGCTCGAGCCTCTTTTCAAGTTATTTCGGAGAGAGAAAGCCACTAAACATCTTTTCGTTTGTTATATTCGCATGCCAGCACACTTTCGAAGAGAAACGGCGTAATTTTAGCGCGATTTCTGGCTCACATTCAAAGAGAAATGTCATAATTTTAGTGCGATATTTACAGTGTGCTGTAGCACATTAGCAGGTGATAACTGGCCCCCACTTCTCTGTTGAAAAGAACAAGTAATGTTCCTTCAGTAGTTGTATACTAAAAGAATACTCAAAAATCATTATAAAATCAACTAACATGAATATTATGTCAGAAATCTGTAATTCAAACAACAGATTTAAGTTCATACAGAATGTAGTGAAGTGAGAGACATGGAAACAGGCCACAGAGCACGATAATACCACAACTGATTGAAATGGAAGGGCTATAATGATGTCACGTGCACCAGGTGTGTATGATAATCAATAATAAATGTTGTAGAAAATATAGGTACAAACAGTATAAGATAAAAATCAAAGCAGTACCAGGCAAGTTGAAAAAGTAGCTCACAAAATTTAATTATATTCATGTCTCATCTACTTCTCCTGCTGAAATCAGGAGAATTATTTATTTTCACGAAAACTATCTGGAAACGATGGTGTTTCCAACAGAGTACTAAAGACTTGTTCCCATGTAATAAGTGTTGTTTTTTCCTAAATATATACTGCACCTTTAACACAGGACATTTTTCCAGAGATCTTGAAATATGCCAGCTGTAAACCTTCTACATTGGAGCGCCAAAGAAACTGGTACAAGCATGTGTATTCAAATACATATGTAAACAGGCAGATTACGGCGCTGCGGCCGGCAACGCCTATACTAGACAATTGTCTGGAGCAGTTGTTAGATCGGTTACTGGTGCTACAATGAAGTTGGTATAGTCGGTACTCGAGATGTGGGACACAGCATCTCCGAGGTAGTGATGAAGTGGGGATTTTCCCGTACGACTATTTCACGAGTGTACCGTGAATATCAGGAACCCAGTAAAACATATAATGTCCGACATCGCTGCGGCTGGAAAAAGATCCCGCAAAAATGGGACCAACGACGACTGAAGAGAATCGTTCAACGTGACAGAAGTGCACCCCTTCCGCAGATTGTTGCAGATTTCAATGCTGGGTCATAAACAAGTGTCACCGTGCGAACCATTCGACGAAACATCGTCGATATGGGCTTTTAGAGCCGAAGGCGCACTCGTGTACCCTTGATGACTGCACGGCACAAAGCTTTACGGCTCGCCTGGGCCCATCAACACCGACATTGGACCGTTGATGACTGGAAACATGTTGCCTGGTCAGATGAGTCTCGTTTCAAATTGTATCTAGCAGATGGACGTGTACGGGTATGGAGACAACCTCATGGATCCATGGACAGTGCATGTCAGCAGGGAACTGTTCAAGCTGGTGGAGGCCCTGTAATGGTGTGAAGCGTGTGCAGTTGGAGCGATATGGTACCCCTGGAACGTCTAGATATGACTCTGATAGTTGACACGTTTGTAAGCATCCTGTCTGATCATCTGAATCCATTCATGTTAATTGTGCATTCCAACGGACTTGGGCAATTACAGCAGGGCAATGCGACACCCTGCACATCCAGATTTGCTAAAGAGTGGCTCTAGGAACACTCTTCTGAATTTAAACGCTTCTGCTGGCCACCAAATTCCCCCGACATGATCATTATTGAGCATATCTGGGATGCCTTGCAACGTGCTGTTCAGAAGAGATCTCCACACTCTCGTACTCTTACGGATTTGTGGACAGCCCTGCAGGATTAATGACATCAATTCCCTCCATCATTGCTTCAGACATTAGTCGAGTCCACGCCACTTCGTGTTGCAGCACCTCTGCGTGCTCGTGGGGGTCCTACACGATTTTAGGCAGGTGTACCAGTTTCTTTGGCTCTTCAATGCATAAGAAAGGTAATAATAGGACAGATTTTAATAAGTATTGACCCATTTTACTACTGACATCATTTACGAAAATTTCTGAGAAGATGATGTACTCTAGAACTGTACCTCACCTGAGCAACAATAATGTCCTTGGTAAATAATAATTTGGATTTCAGAAGAGTTGCTCAACTGAGAAAGCTGTTTACATATTCACTCACAAAATTTTACAAGCATTAAATAGCGTAATATCACCAGGTGCTATTTGCAGTTACACATCTAAGGCATTTGACAGTATGGATCACAATATTCTCCTAGTTAAACTGAGGTTTTACAGAACTGATGATACAGACAACCAATGGATAATTTCATATCCAACCAATAAAAGGCAGAACCAATGGATAATTTCATATCCAACCAATAAAAGGCAGTTAGTTATATATAATAGTTCAACTATGTAAGCAGCGGACATTCTTCTGACTGGAGAGGAATTGCTTGTGGGGTTCCACAAGATTCACTCTTAGGTCTACTATTGTTTCTCATGTATGTAAACTACCTTCCAACTAAAGTACAACAAGAAGAATGAGTTCTTTTTTGTTGATGACACTTTCACTGGACTCCACCCAAACATACATATTAAAACAACTGAAGAAATGGCAAATAAAATTCCTAAAGGTATTATACTGCAACAAAAGAAATCGTAAATAATGTTCCTAAAATGTATTATTGAATGGGTTTCTGTGAATAGTCTCACTCTCACTTTCAAAATGGCACATGCACATGTAGGAGTGCTACACCAATGAAATGTGTGACACATGGTGAGGAAATAATAACTTCAAAATTTTTGGGTGTCGATACTGATGAAACTTTAAATTGGGAAAACACGTTTTGTAACTTCTAAAAAATCGTAGTTCATAAACATTTGCATTTCGAGTCATTGTAAAACCTGGGATAGTATTCTGGGGAAAATCGTCTTGAGAAAAGAAAGTCTTGTTGCTCAAAACATGCTTTAAGAATAATATGTGGTGTTCATCCACTAACATCTTGTACACATCTGTTTAAGAAGTTGAGCATTCTGACTTCTGCTTAACAGTGTATTTATTCCTCCATGAAGTTTGTTGTAAATAATCCACTGCAGTTCGAAAGGAACGATGATGTACAGGGTGAGTCCAAAAGGACTTTACAACTTTGGAATGATATGGAAATTTACTAGGATAACTTAGAGAATCCGTAGATGTGTCATTTTGTAGCAAACAACACCGTATTTGATTCGCGTAGTAAGTACGCCATTCCGCCACCAGGAGCACCAGTATAGTGCACAGCAAAATGTTACTCTCACTGGCGCCGAGCGTTCTCGCTGCGTGTTTTGGTTTCATGAAATGAACCGTGGAACGACTGTTCTACATAAATTTCGCACCGAACGCTAAAGAACCTCCAAGCAGGCCTACGATTTACTCTTGTCACAAGAGAGGTTGAGACAGGTTGTTCATTGCGACATGATAAATCACCAAGCCGCCCACGTACTTATGATTGTGTCGAATAAGTTAGGGCGAGCTTTGCCCACAGTCCACAAAAATCGATGCGACGTGCGTCTTGTGAGACTGGCATTCCAAAAAAGACTGTTTGGCGAGTACTGCATAGTACTCTTGAAACCACACAGATCCACAATGGTACAGCACATCAATGAAGCAAATAAGGTTGCTCGTGGGGAACTCTGTGCGGAAATGTTACATCGGACAGAGGATAACATGCAATGAGTCAACATTTCATACCAGCGGCATGGTGAACACCCATAACTGCAGAATATGGGACAGCGAAAATCCACATGCAACCGCAGAATACATTCGTGACAGTCCCAAAGTTAATGTGTTTTTACCTTTAGCAAACTGCAAGTGTATGTCCCTTTCTTCTTCATGGAGAAAACTGTTACTGGTATTCTGTATATGGATATGACTGAAAACATTTTAATTCCAGCCGCTTCCCAGGTCGGTGGATTGGCTGTGAAGGGCCAATCGCATGGCCACCACACTTCCCAGACTTGACATCACTGGATTTTCTTCTTTGGAGTTTCATTAATGACCGTGTGTATGTTTCTCCCTTGACAAACAGTTTAGCGAACCTGAAAAATAGAATCTACGCTGCCATTGCACAAGTTACACCTTATTTGCTGCAATGAGTGTGGGAAGAAACTGATTACTTGTGGTATGTTTGCCGCATCACAAATGGTAATCACATCAAGCCAAAACAACGCTTGATACTTTTATGTGAAACTTGAGGTTGTTTGTTACAAAATGACACGTCTGATTCTGTAAATGATGTCAATAAATTTCTGTATCATTTCAAGTTGTAAAGTCCTTTTTTGACTCGCTCTACACACATTATTAGGAGGAAAAATTGCATTCATTACTACACATTAAGTTTATCTTTACTACAAAAAGGGCTGCACAATGCTGCCACAAAGTTTTTGATCACTTATCCAATGATATAAAATTGTACAAATGATCCATGGACCATACAACTAATTAACTATGTAAACATTCCATACAACATTTCTCCAATTTTTATTGGTTACAGGGCAACAGCTGATTTCAGAGACAATTTTTCTTTTCACGAGTTGGTACTCCAGTTTCAATGGGTTTATTTATCGATTACATTTTTGTTCTGAAGTACAAGTTGTGAAATTGTATTTGAGCTTACATAATTTAATGTTTGACATGTGATTAGGATTTGTTGGACAACCATACTGTTTTGATTAAGAATGTAACATGTATTTCCAAATGCTGTACATGCCAACATGGTATTTGTGTACGAGTTTTGTAATGGAAACGCTCCTGCTGCATTTAAAGAATACCAACGACATTTTATCAGCGACTAATTGGAATCTACCACGTAATCCCATTGACCCTGTTTACTGATGAAGCCAGCCTCACTTGTGATGGTATCACTGACACCCTTAACTCACTATGGTTGTGCAACAAAAACCCACATGCCTTTATGACGACACATTTTCAAGAACACTTTTCTGTAAATGTGTGTTATGATACGAAAGAAAGTCCATTAAATGGCTCTGGTGTGTTACCACATCGTCTTGCAGGACCCAGTTATCTCGAAAACGAGCTTCTGGCATTGTTGGAAGTCGTTCCTTCGGCTATAAGGGTTGAGAGACGACAAGTTACTCTCTCACCTCACCTTGAGCGAGACTCTAGAAAGTTAACGGCCAGAGCAGATGCTGATGGAGCTTGGTAGGGCGCTAAAAGCATGAGGTATTTTTATGGTTCTTAGCTTGTAGAAACAGCATTTGGGAGTTGGAAGCAAATGGCGGCGAGCCAATTCCTCAGTAAATTTTGCTCGACAGGTCCACAGCCATACAGGGAAGACAGGGGCAGACAGAGCAGCCCCTCATTGAGACAGGTCTCCAGCAGAACAATGCCATGATACCTGCATTGGTACCAGCCGAAGCCTGAGCTGGGGGCGATGGACTGAAGGAAAGCATCTACACAGTGGAGTTGTAAACTGGGCATTGTGTGCAGAGTCACACATAATAAAAATCCACAAGTTTTCGTGTTTGCCAATACTGCAAATAGGCCTGTGACCCCCTTCCATCGGCCACCTCAGTTGTATAAGAAACTCTGGCGTCTGAGAAACGTTTAGAGATAGAATCTTTATTACACCTTATAGCTAGGACTAACAAGCTCCAAAGCACAGGCGATTTAGATAAAGATCTTTAAGACTGTATCTGTTCACTTGTTGCTGAAGGAAGCAATGCGACTTCAGAGAAAAACATCTTCTTCCTCCGTGAAAACTTCAAAAAGCCAGTAACTGGCAGTTTCTTTTTATTCCAGAGACGCTGGTTTCTTAACTCTTGCCCTGGTTTGACATAAGATTGTGCTGTTGTGTAGGAGGGGAGATTTAGCCCCTCTACAGCCCTATGATTGGCTCAAGACAGCGTGAAAGCAGCGCCGTTTGTGCACTTTGCAGGAAAACGGAATTTTTTCTGAAGAGGTGCGAGGTACTCGAGTGCTGGACTTTCGTCTGGTAAAAGGAGTTCTGGTCGATGCTCTGGCATGTGTGGTTAGTGCTTGGCACCCGTCCTGAGACTGACTTCACTTGCGAGTAGTTTACACTGTGGTGCCTTTGGTGAAGTTCTTACTGTTTGACTTCAAACGTTTCAGACTACTTGTATGCTGATGGCACACTTATTCGTTTTTGGTTTACCGGTATTGACATTTGGTATCATTGTGCGCTCTGTCGTACAAGTGAGCCAAATTGTTCCTTGGTAAAACCAGCGAAAGGGTGTGTCACACACTGAAATCTACCGTGATTCCAGGGCTCTGGTAGAGAGTAAATTGCGATCCGTCTGCCTGATCGCTAGACTGTGAGATTTTTGCTTTTCTTTCATGGTCGCGATCGATTCACAGGTGCCGCCTCACGTCTCACCTTCGCTGCACCCATCTCGCCAGCTGCAAGTTACATCGCTGCACGAAGCAAACATGGTAACATACTGCTGCTCCGGCATTGTCAGGGCGTACAGATCTCAATCTCCACTTGCTCTCAGCTGGACCTATGTAGTGAAACCACAGTAGATTTAATCAAGCAAAGTCTGCTCAGCGTCAGATCAATTCAGATTGCGTTATCCACATTTTTAGGGCTTGAGTACTTGACTCATTTCAGCCACCCAGGATCCTTGTCCTTTGTGGTCTTAAGCCACCTGTCATTGTTTAGGTATTGAATCAATAACTTGTTTTGCATAATTTATGTCTGTCTTTGTATTGGGAAAATAAATGTTGTTACTAAACTAAATTTTGCATACTTTCTCAGTCATTTTAAATAGTCCCCACGGCGTTAACTTTCGGGGTGGGTATGTTTTTCTACCATGATAAAATTTCACACATCATTTAAAACTGATAGTTCGCGGAAGACGGATCATCAGAAATGGTCACGTTTATTGGCCACCAAGGTCACCCTTTCTTATCCCTTTAGGTATTTCTCTGTGGCGTTGGTTGAAAGGCCAAGCCTGCAAAGAAACAGTAAAGAGAAGAGACGAATTAATCGTTAGGATTATGAATAGTGCTGCCCTCAGAGGAGAAAGCCAAGAAAACCTCAGGAGAGCTACACGTGATGTTGTCGAGAGAATTCAAAAGCAGTCTGAAGACAGAGGTGGAATTTATAAAAACAAACTTTGAACTTAATCATTTGCCTTTTCTTAGTACCTTCTGCGAGTTCTAGCTGCTGGCTAGAATATGCCAAAAAAACAGAAACAAAAAAGCCTAAGGTACTTATAAAAGACGAAAGACTGAATATTAAACTTCATGAAGAAACTCCTGGAAAAGGGTATGAATTTGTTATCTTGGAAGTAGAACAGAGAATGAGGGAATATATAACAAAAACACAGCAACAACAATTCCATAAGGCAAAAGGGATTTCTACAAAAGAGAACAACAGCTGATATAAATGTAAACATTGAGCCCAGAAAAATTTTCCTGTAAATCTGTGTTTGGAACACAGTTCTCTACTGGTCGAAATGTGGAAGTGTGGAAAGCAGTAATGAAACAGTTAGAAACCTTTGAAATCTGTCGTCACAGGAGACTGATGAAGATCAATTTCATTGATCGAGTAATGAAGCAACGAGATGACGAGAAAAACGTCTAATTTTACTGCTCAAGGAGTCGAAGAGAGATAGGCAGATGTGGACTCTGAAAACTTTACCTGAAAGAATCACAGGGACAGTTGTAGATAAGGGTACATAAGGCAGACAGTCGATGAAGGGGGATGCAGCATGTAACGAAACAGGAACTTCTCTAATATTACTACCTACAGAAATGACCGCGCTTGGGTATTGAAAGTGGAGGAAACTTAATACTTTTCCAATTAAATGTGCACAAGATCTCGTGTACGTAAATTTTGGAGTCACAAAAACCACAAAAATTTAACTGTTCGCAGAATTAACTAAATACTACCGCACTTATACTGAACCAATTACTAATATCCACGAAACAAGTGAGCAGGACCCCACAGTGTCTTTGGAATATTCTAGTATGATGAATACTGATGTGTAAACAAATCCCATGCAGCCCATATATATCAGATTCAAGATGTTCAGCGTTCTACAGCAATGAAGGCGCACATACCCTTTTCTGATTGATTGCAGCCTGTTGATTTAACGGTGTACACTATAGAACGAGCGTTATTTCTTGATCACACTGCATTAAATGGTTCAAATGGCTCTGAGCACTATGGGACTTAACATCTATGGTCATCAGTCCCCTAGAACTTAGAACTACTTAAACCTAACTAACCTAAGGACAGCACACAACATCCAGTCATCACGAGGCAGAGAAAATCCCTGACCCCGCCGGGAATCGAACCCGGAAACCCGGGCGTGGGAAGCGAGAACGCTACCGCACGACCACGAGATGCGGACCACTGCATTAGACAGCACAAGTATCAACGTATAATTTTGATAAACATCCAAAATGCAGGAGTAATAAAAATGCTGCAATTGCACATTTATATGTAGCAAAAGATGAAGGAAACGAAAGCGGAAAAAATGGTATCACTGCCGATAATGAGTAGTACTACATACCCTGATATTATGATCACCTGCTTAATAGCTTTTTGTCCATCTTTGGAACGAAATACATAATTGATTCTGCGTATCTGGCATCCGACAGGTCGATGGTAGGTTTCTGGAGATATGTGGCTTTACATACCTACGCAGAGGTCACGTAATTCGCTTAAGTAAGGGGCCGCTGATTTGCGTACACGGTAATTGCGCCTGATAACGATCCAGGTGGTTACCATAGGATTTACATCAGGCGAGTTTGGTCGCCAAGACATTAACGTGAGTTTACTCTGATGCTCGTCAAACCACTGTAACACGGCTCTGGCTCCGAGACACAGACAGTTATACTGCCGAAAAATGAGTTCGCCGTCGGGGAAGACATCAAGCATGACGGCATGCCGGTGGTTCACAGCTATCAGCGTGTCTCCGATTAATACCACAGGTCGCATGCGAGCGTAGGAGAATGTCTTCTATAGGATAAAACTGCTCCCATTAGACTGCCTCATTGGCGCTCTTGCACGTTTTGAGCCGCCATTCGCCTCGATGACGGCTTAAGTGGAGACGACCATCAACCAAGTGTAGCAGAAATATAATTCACCCGAGGAACCGACAAGTCTCTATTGATCGACTGTCGAATCCCGGTGATCCCATGCCCACTGCAGTCGTAATTGACGATGTCGTTTGGTTCAAATGGCTCTAAGCAGTATGGGACTTAACATCTGAGGTCATCAGTCCCCTAGAACTTAGAACTACTTAATCCTAACTAACCTAAGGACATCACGCACATCCATGCCCGAGGCAGGATTCGAACCTGCAACCGTAGCAGCAGCGCGGTTGCCGACTGAAGTGCCTAGAACCGCTCGGCGACAACGGCCGGCTGTCGTTTGGTCAGTATGTGAACACGTAGGAGCGGTCTGCTGTGGATCTCCATGTTCAACAACGTACGATGAATAGTGTGCTTCGAAACATTTGTGCATGCACCAGCATTGCTCTTTCGGCAGAGATACCACACATCACCATTTATCCTACTTTACAAAGCAGACAAGCCTCCGAACCCCACGTTCTGTGAAGAGTCATGGACGTCCAATCATATGGCACCGAGGTAGTTTCACTGTCCTTCTACCTCTTTCCGTACATGCTCACGACAGTAGCCAGCTTCGCCGTTTTCGAGATACTCGTTGACACACTCTGCCTACTAGGAATCTGCCCTTTGTCAAGTTGCTTATCTCATCGGAGTTCCCCATATGCAGCCCATATCTTTCCTAGGCTGATCCTCCATCCGTGTCTGCTCTGCTTACATATTTTTGTTACCGCGTTATGTGCCCGCAACGCTACCAAGCGGCGCCGACGTCGCGGTGGGCAGTGGTCGTAATGTTTTGTTTATCTGCTACAATGCTAAAAGAATTAGATTAGATTAGTACTTGTTCCATAGAACATGAATACGACACTTCGTAATGATGTGGAACGTGTCAGGTTAATAAAAGGTGTCTATACAAGATATTACTTTACAAAAAATATTACATGACAATTAATATTTTTTTGTGGGGGGGGGGGGGAAATTACCCATCTACTATATCCAAAAATTCTACTAGTGAGTAGAAGGAGTTGCCATTGAGAAATTCTTTTAATTTCCTTTTAAATGCTATATGGCTATCTGTCAGACTTTTGATGCTATTAGGTAAGTGACCAAACACTTTTGTGGCAGCATAATTTACCCCCTTCTGAGCCAAAATTAGATTTAACCTTGAGTAGCGAAGATCATCCTTTCTCCTAGTGTTGTAGCCATGTACACTGCTATTACTTTTGAATTCGGCCAAATTGTTAATAACAAATTTCATGAGTGAATATATATATTTGGAGGCTACAGTGAAGATCCGTAGCTCTTTAAATAAGTGTCTGCAGGATGATCTTGGATGAACTCCAGCAATTATTCTGATTACACGCTTTTGTGCAATGAACACTCTTTTACTCAATAATGAGTTACCCAGAATATGATGCCATAAGAAAGAAGAGAATGAAAATAGGCTTGGTAAGCTAATTTACTGAGATTTATATCGCCAAAACTTGCAATGACCCTAATAGCATAAGTAGCTGCGTTTCAGCAGATCTTCAGTGTGTTTTTTCCAGTTCAACCCTCATCAATGCATACTCCTAGAAATTTTGAATATTCTACCTTAGCTACCTATTTCTAATCGAAGTCTATATTTATTAATGGTGTCATTCCATTTACTGTGTGGAACTGTATATACTGTGTTTTGTAAAAGTTTAATGAGAGCCTATTTGCAGAGAACCACTTAATGATTTTCTGAAAAAAATCGTTTACAATTTCATCAGTTAATTCTTGTCTGTTGGGTGTGATAGCTATATTTGTATCATAGGCAAAAAGTACCAGCTAATGAAAAGTGTCAAAAGATAAATCGGTTAAAAAACTAATATTTGCTCACGGAAGCCATTTAATAAAAGAAATGAATTGTTAAGTTTTTGATGTTAGTTGGTTGACTGATTTGGGGGAGGGTACCAAACAGCGAGGTCGTCGGTCATAGCGGATTAGGGAAGGACGCGGAAGGAAGTCAGCCGTGCCCTTTCAAAGGAATCATTCCGGCATTTGCCTGAAGCTATTTAGGGAAATCACGGAAAACCTAAATCAGGACGGTCGGACGCGTGTTTGAGGTTAGTAAAAATGCTTGGGATTTGGTTTATGTTATGAATTTACATTTATAAAAAATGGTTCAAATGGCTCTGAGCACTATGGGACTCAACTGCTGAGATCATTAATCCCCTAGAACTTAGAACTAGTTAAACCTAACTAACCTAAGGACATCACAAATATCCATGCCCGAGGCAGGATTCGAACCTGCGACCGTAGCGGTCCTGCGGTTCCAGACTGCAGCGCCTTTACATTTATAGCATAAACCAAATGAGATGCAGCAAAAGTAATTTCGGAACAAATGATAATTTTGCTACGGTATTCTTTCTAGAAATGAGCTTCCTGACTTTTACGAATTCCGGTCAATATTCACTTACAGTTAGATGATATCAGCGTGACATCGTCCCGTGCTGGCGGCCCCTAACCCACATGTATAATCCACGTAATAATTGTTGCTGTCACTGTCCTCTTGAAAATTACCAGTCATTTGTAAATGCAACAGTAAAGTGTGATATTTACAGTACCCTCTTAATTGAAGTATGTGCAGTTGATGATGTAGACCAGACGTACTTTACTCCAGCAAACACGTGACGTTTACTGACTGCACTGCGCTTCTTAATCATTTCCCGCCACAATATAACGATGTAAATTTCATGTTAATTAAGGTGAGAAGCGCTTCATGTATCGCAGTCCACGATGTGCCTTAAAAACCGTTCACTTGTTAAACAAATTACTTCACAGCCCCAACATTATATTGTTCTGATTACTATTTCAAGAACTGTTAATTTGTGGGAAGAAGTTAACTCTTACACCAGGTCACAGTCTGTACTATACATAGAAAGCGTTCAACTCGGTAAAATAGCTCGTCACTCTCCCAGTTGATTGTTTTAATCTTACTAGTTTATACCACAATAAGTTATAATGCAAGTTACAACTGTAATCTGTTTGTTGATTAAGATCAAAATTCACACTGCTCAACGAAAACTCTCCACTCCTCCAACAGCCTGCTGCACTGTCCATACATTTTACTCTTCAAGTTGATCTGTGATACGAACACCCTCATATGTGGATATTATAGTATGTTTGTATTTTAAATTTGCAGTCTGCGATGCGAGTAGAACCAGTTCGTATTGTGCACCCCAAAAATCTTCCACTCCGTGACCGCGTGACTTCGCTGACTGCATATAATATTTTCAAGTTATTCTCTTAGGTGTTAGTCCACAATGTGAAGCACAGTAATATGTTTAGTTTTTTAGCTTGATCATCCGCGTATTTTACAGAAAGAATACGCCAAATTCCAAAACGGGAGCTCTAAAACGGCGGAAACGAACACACTGCTTCCACAGTCGTGCGTGATACATATTTCTGTTAATTTCTTACTCCCATCTAGACACCTCTATTAACATTTCAACCAGTGGCGGCAGCTGAAGCATTCCATTGGCGGTGGAAAAAAAAAAAAAAAAAAAAAAAAAAAAAAAAAAAAAAAAAAAAAAAAAGGAATTGATTTGGTAGTATCGAAAGTACTGCGGAATTCATATATTTCATAAGATATTGTATCTAGGAAAACAGATATAAACACTAAACACTAAGATAGATAGAGAGAGAGGTTGCTTTAGCTATTTTTTCGCATGTCTGCATGAGATATAGAACATAACGCTAACTCCGAAAGTCCTTCTCACACACAGAAATGCGCATGCTCGCGCAGACATATCAACAGCCCAATTCTACACTGCTGACAGGGTATGTGCGGTCACTTTTACGTGACAGTCGTAAGAAGGGGTATTCTGATGCAAGGCTGCTTAAGATACCGGTGGAGATCGGGCCTGAACTACCATGTTAAAGACTCTGCCAACCTCAGCTAACAACTGCGCTCTAGCAGTTACCGAATGATTTATGTGCTCCGCTTTGCTTTGAGTTGTGGTTGCTTGTTGTTTCCTTTTCTTATTTTGAAATGAGTGCAGAGAGCAATCATGCTCTGCCACAGGGTTCGAATACGACTCTTACAACATCAGATGGAATCAGCGATCCGTATGTAATGTCTTCCCAGGAGCACATAACAGGGACATAGGCTGCCAGCCCTGTGAGAGGGAGGCATAGATTGTCCCCTCCCCCCCCCCCCCCCCCTTACACTGCTCTTCACCCCACGACAGCTACAACTCCTCGTTAGTTTTACTTTCGCGGCCGACTGCCAGAAAAGCATCTGCTACAACGTGAGCACCACAACGAGAAATAATAGAGAATGTATAAATTATTCGAACTTGTGATCTGGGTTCTGCGAAGCATTTAATCAAATTGCCAACATTTAAAACTAAAAGCATTGTACTCATCAAAAGCAGCAAATCCATGATCTGGGAAGACAGCTTCAAAATAATTAGCAGGAACGGTATTGGAAATCATTCGTCGCTCCTCCTTGTTGGCATACAAATCTGTCACTCTCAAACTGAAGTCTTCAATTTTACACACGAATGACTTTTCAAATAATAGCATCCCCAAGGTACTCAGCCGTTCATCTTTTATGGTATTTCGCAGGAACGTTTTAATTCTCTTGAGCATGAAAAAGCACCGCTCAGCTTCTGATATCGAGATAGGCGTCGTGATTAGCTGTTTCAGAACTTAAACAGTCTCGTCGAATGTGTCACAAGTTCATCCTCTAGAATCAGCGAAAGAAACGGAACTGAGCCAGAAACTACTCTCAACTCAAGCCTAACATAGAAGACTTGAAGCTCACCCTTCAACTTTCTTTCTTCCAGAAATCTTTATGTGTCTGTAAGGTATTTGTCTGGAAAATTTGTGATTTATTTATCAAACAGATGTACATCAAATAAGTCGGCTGCAATGAGGTGTTCAGTGAACTGAAAACGTAATTCTATTTCAGAAAGGATGCCATCGCACAGTTCCGAAGCATCTCTTTTTTTATGCCCATCAAGAATCCGTGGCATCTTGGCGGGCGTCGTTTCGTCATTTTTGAAACTAATCTCATTAAGGATGGAGTCAACGTCATCCCCGACATTTTGCATTACTGCTTTGAAGTTCTGGATGTCTTGTTTTGCTTTGGTCGGATCGGTTATCTTCTTCTGAAGCTGATTAAACAGTACATCTGGATGAGGCATTATCTTATAGAAAAATGATAGCCAGAAAATGAATTCGTTATGTTGCGGTCTTTGTTTGTATGAACCAGCTTTTTCAACAGTAGAAGATAATTTTATGCCCTCACTTATTTCCATGACTTCCATAACAGAAATAAGATTTTCCCTGTTTTCAAAAACATCTTTTACTATTCGCGAATAATTCCATCTCGTGACAGACGGGCCAAGTTTTTTTTAATAATTCTATACGACACTTTTGATCTCTGTGGCGAGTTGGATAAGAAAGAAGAAATACCTGAAAATGTCCAAAAAATATCCGGGCCTTGCGATTACTAGTGGCTGCCCTACACACAATAAGGTTGAACTGATGTGCATAACAATGGATGTAGTTTGCATTTGGGTATTTATCTTTAATTAATTTCTGAACCCATTCGACTTGCTATTCATAACGTTTTGACCGTCGTAACTCTGAAATTTTAGTTTTGATCGACCGTTGTCAATTAATGGTTCAATTTCTTTCAGAAAACATGAGCTGTAGTATGGACATTCTGACTTTCTGGACTAACAAAGTTCCAA
Organism: Schistocerca nitens; assembly: GCF_023898315.1. Classification (NCBI taxonomy): domain Eukaryota; kingdom Metazoa; phylum Arthropoda; class Insecta; order Orthoptera; family Acrididae; genus Schistocerca; species Schistocerca nitens. Next base: position 259,875,457 of record NC_064615.1, on the reverse strand, counting down.
AGTCTTTCAACAGGTATCCCCTCAACAACATAACGCAAAACAGTAACCAACTGAAATTCGCAAGACACATCTGTGGTTTCATCTGCGATTATTGCAACATATCGGCACGTTTAATTTCTTTACGAACTTCATAATAATACACTTACAACATGCATTGCAGTAGTTCGTTCTGAGCAGTCTTAGAAATGCCTTTGAACACTGATGCTTGATTGAGATGAACTTGAAGATCTTTATTCAGTTTCGCGCTGAACTGAATTAGCTCACGAAAAACCACCTTACTTTGAGGGCATCACATTCATCGTGGCCCCTGACAATCAGTTACAAAGCACCACAGAACCGAATACAGTTTACAGTTGAATTCAATATATCGGGTGATCAAAAAGTCAGTATAAATTTGAAAACTTAATAAACCACGGAATAATGTAGATAGAGAGGTAAAAATTGACACACATGCTTGGAATGACATGGGGTTTTATTAGAACCAAAAAAAAACAAAGTTCACAAAATGTCCGACAGATGGAGCGTGAAAGATCTCTTGCGCGCGTCGTTTGGTGATGATCGTGTGCTCAGCCGCCACTTTCGTCATACTTGGCCTCCAAGGTCCCTAGACCTCAGTCCGTGGGATTATTGTCTTTGGGGTTACCTGAAGTCGCAAGTGTATCGTGATCGACCGACATCTCTAGGGATGCTGAAAGAAAACATCCGACGCCAATGCCTCACCGTAACTCCGGACATGCTTTACAGTGCTGTTCACAACATTATTCCTCGACTACAGCTATTGTTGAGGAATGATGGTGGACATACTGAGCATTTCCTGTAAAGAACATCGTCTTTGCTTTGTCTTACTTTGTTATGCTAATTATTGCTATTCTGATCAGATGAAGCGCCATATGTCGGACATTTCTTGAACGTTTGTATTTTTTTGGTTCTAATAAACCCCATGTCATTCCAAGCATGTGTGTCAATTTCTACCTCTCTATCTACATTATTCCGTGATTTATTCAGTTTTCAAACTTATACTGACATTTTGATCACCCGGTATGTCTATTCTTTTCTACACGTTCGTTGTGGCTGTCAGTTGTTTGTCTATACTGCGAATCTAATTTCTGCTGAATATTGGTTTTGCTTAGAAATGAAAAACCTAGCACATTATTCATGTGTCGCTTTAACATTTCATGTACTTTCATTTTAGACTATATACGACCAGTATTAGTAATTCCGGTCTTACACCAATGAACATCTCCCCCAAATAACACACAAGGATAACAAAAAAAAAACAGCGTTGCTTTCTTCACAGTCACAAATCCATTTGTTCTTTTGATAAATTTCTGTATTGAACTTAGAGCATCGATTTTTTGTTTGCTGCTGGAGATTCAGATTTGGGTGTGGCCTACCTAGTGTTTTTTATCTGAATTTTTTCACTGTGAGTCCTGTCGCTAAATGGCGTTTTAATAACTCATTTATTTTGTTCATGTTTGCTATTTTTCCACAGTCAACTGAATTTTCCGTTACAGATAACGCTGTGCACACAACTATATATGGTCAATTACCTGACCTCACAATAACAACTACGTTTTTGTACAGAATACAGAAATACTACTCTGTTGTTTGGAAAACAGAAGCTCAATGGATGGTGACTACGTTAGTTTTTTTATTCTGTAGCAATAGCCCTGTTCTTTTGAAATATACCAATATTGAAATAATGCGTCTTAGTTTCAAAATCTAAGAGCTTAATTACATTTGTATTATATACAGCTATTTATAACAATATTTAAGTATGTTATTTCTGTATTCGATTTAGTTAAGCATTAATTTACGTTTAGGAATTCATTAGCATCAAGTTGCAGAAAAATTGTAAAACTGGATTACAAGAAATTTGCACCGCGATGTATTTTAACATACCCTAATTGCTAGATGGCAGTTCGTGCGTCTATAGGATCTGCACTTTACTGCTCTGTGGCGGAAGGAACGTAAAGCTCTGGGTCAGACCAGCTGTGGCTCCCACAGAACAACAAGGAAAGGGTGGCTTCATCCCCGCCGTAGGCAGTGTGTAGAAACCGACGGCTGAGTCTTTCACGCAGTGCTTATGAGGGCAGACGGTGCCAATCTGCAATTGTCTCCAAGCTTCAGAAAACTACCCCGAGAGAGCGCGTGTCGAATCGTGCCTCTTCAAATCAGAAAATACATACTCCAAAACAAAGTTTTATGCGCAATTCGCATAGGTTTCTCTTTTTTCTTTTTCATACAAGTGGTGTCACGGCACGCTTGCACTACCTCAGAAGCCGTCCCTGGTTTCAACTATCGGTATATTTCTCAAAACGCTACTTCTCACACATATTCTTAGACAACGCACAGTGAAATTATAATTTTGTACTTTGACGCCACATGTTAATAAACGAGTAAGCACACAAAATCAAAAAATATCGAAAACAGCAATTTCGTAAACAGCAACTATGGAACTTATATAAGAGCAAAATGACAAAACCTATTAGTTACGCTGAAATGAATGGAGTAATCTTAAGTTGATGACTCTACTACACACTATTTCATTTACATAAGTGGCATTTTCCAGAGGTATGGGATTAGAAACTCATCCTCGGTTTCAGTCGAAAATCTACTTCAGTGAACTTTCAGCGAAAAGAGAGCTGTCTTCGCAAGTGCCAGTTCCTCTTGATACGACGTCTTGCACTGTATTACTTCCAAGATAAGAGAACGATTTTATCTTATCCTGCTGTATTTTTCCGGAAATTTGATTTTAACCCAGTTTTTATTATCGTTCCCGGCACTTTTCCTATTTTCAGTCTTCTTTTTAAACCGAAATTTGTTGTGCAATGTATACACTAAGTTATTTGTGAGACGCTAAAACAGTTTTCCGGAATATAACTCGATTCCGGATTCCTGCCTGTAGCGGCAGTGGGCTGTATGTATCACCATCCGAGTATGTCTCACGATCCGTCTAGAAGTTTCAACTTGTCGCGAGCTCCCTCCCATTCCTTCCTAACTTTGTAGAGGAGCCTCCCACTGCTCTGTGAGATCAGTAAACGTCATTTCCTCCCGCGATGTGATTCTTACATTGTTTTTATGTACCTGTTCCCGACAGAAAAATGTAGTGTAACTGAGACGCGACATATCAAATTCTGTTCCAGGACGACAATACTAGCTATACTGGAAGCAGAGAACAAGTTGCAATAAAAGAGGAGGAAAGTAATGCATCTTTAGATAAATCTAATCCTGAGCATCAGCGACAGCTAGAAGCGGATATTGCGACTAGTGAGAAGCAACAAGACGTGGGGACTGAAGAAACGATTAGTTCAAAAACTCCGGTAAATTTATACTTAAGTGTTCTTCATTATTTACTTTTCTAACAATTTCTGTTTAATACTACACGGCAGAAAACTGTCATCAGGCAGTGCTGCGTTAAAACAGAGATAATTTCAATAATAGACCACATTTAATTTAAGTAAGAAATAACATATATATATTTTTTTTAAAGTTGCAACATGCCAAAGAATTCGACAATTGAATTTATTAGTGAATTAATTTTCAAATTTTTGGAAGGACAGGGCACAGTTAGAATTTGTAGCAATAAATTTGCCCTTAAATACTCTAATATTTTGCTATTAACGCTCCGAAGAAGTACGTTATCAGATGGCTGTTACTTGGAAAATGTTAATTTTTCATTTAGTCAGTCGATCCTTTTCACAAAATGTCACAGTAATGGGAAGGACTCCAACATACGATCCTACCTACTTATGGTTTTAGCCAGACTGCTATGTCAGTTTCATTCAGTATGCTATGATTACTTTTAACAATGAGAACTAATAGTCGGTCTCTTCAACCAGACTGTCGACATGACGTAGCAGTTTAATAAAAGACAGACTAGTAGATGCATACCAAAAGCCTGATAGAAATGTACTCAAATTATTTTCGTGTCTGACAGCACACTTGACAGAAGTGAATCATATGATTAACAGTGCAGACAGGAATGATGGAAATGCAAATTGGAAATTCCTTTTCAGGACAGCACAAGTGATTTCGCCCCCAGAGGAGAGCAAGAAGACCAGGAGTCTGTGGAAGAGTATGTAACGATTTATGATGGCCCGAACAAGGAGCAACTGTTAAATGACTCTCCTCTGGGTGCAGAGCTCGAAGCCGCAACTAAAACACACACAGCTACTTTCAAGACGAAGGTAAACATTTGGTCCTCGATTCTTCAACAACAAGATTTTAAGTTCGTAGTTTAGTAAGCTATAAAAGGTCATATAAATAACAGAATATTCGGCAACAAATTAAAACCAGTACAAAAAGAAAAACATTAAAACTAGAATTTTAGCTAGAGTATACCTGGCATTTCAACAAAAACACATAATTAATAGCTATTTAAGATCAAAGGATAATAAATAGAAGACAGCTAATTTATTGTAGCCTTTCATATATTGATAAATAGAAATATTGTATGCTGTCTCTGTAGGAATTTTTGTTCGTGACTTTTTCGCCGATGTTTTATTATATTAGACCGTGCCCTTAATGTATGTAGAAATCAATCTGATGAATGATCGTAAAGTAGCTGCGCTGGTATTACGTTCACGCGATAAGAAATCACAAGAAAAACGAAATGCAGCGGAATAACATTACAAGGAGTTTACAAAGGTGCATTTGTTTTTTGTTCTCATGCTTACGATCGTTTACAGACTGCCTGGAAACGGACGAGCCAACTCAAAATAAAGACTTGCTGACAAAGTTTAGTAATAGCACATCATTTTTTTCTGCAAATATGCGCTAGCTGACATAGAACTAAAGCAGGTATCTGTTTTTGTATTTGTGACATATTTAAGACAAAATATCTCATATGAAATTCACATTTTCTGTTGTTAACTCATATTATTATTGTACTTTGCTTTCTGAGCTATAGATACCCCTTATGATGGAAAGGCTTCGCCACCAAAATTTGTCTCGTTTGTGAACAAGCTCTTAAGAAGTTGACTGCTGCGGTTAAACAATGTGCTCTGAGGCATATAATAACTGCCATTTCATATTAATTTTAGTTTCCCTTCAGCTGCAGTGTACATTCCCTGCAGCTGCAATAAATTGTCACTATTTTCAAGTTTGTTACGCGAGTTTATTAGTGAGCAACCTTGACAAAAGCACACGATTAAAAGTTTCAAGTAAACTTTTATCCCAGAATTTTCTTTCGTTAAAACAGAAAAACACATTTTTGCATGTTAAGCCCTTCATCTTAAGGGGAACTTTGAAAGGGGTATTTCAGTCCGACCTATGGTTTGGCTTAACGATATTGGGTGTGTGTGTATTGTGTATTAAACTGGGGACCTAGAAACGAAGGAGAGGCCTCGTTCTGCTGTAGCCCTCAGTGGTTCACAACCATGACAGGCCACAGCAGTCCACCCACCCCACCGCGTCCCCCCCCCCCCCCCCCCCTCCCACACCGAACCCAGGGTTATTGTGCGGTTCGGCCCCACAGTGGACCTGGGAATGGCACATACCAGACGAGTGTAACCCCAGATGTTTGCGTGAGACAGTGTTTGCGCAGCAATCGCTGTCGTAGTGTAACTGAGGCGGTATAAGGGCAACCAGCCTGCATTTTCTGAGGTAGATGGAAAAACCATCTTAAAAACCATCCACAATCTGGCCGGCACACTGGACCTCGTCACTAATCCGCCGGGCGAATTCATGCTGGGGACTGGCACGCCTCCCCACTCGGGGAGCAGCGCTTTAGAGTGCACGGCTAGCCGGGTGGGCTTCTATAGGGTGTAGTGCTGCTAGATGTTCGGATGGCATGTGGTTGCAACACGATGGGGCTCCACCACATTTTGATGCTGATGTGTGTAATCATCTCAACAATGAATATCCCAGTCGATGGATCGATAGAGATGGACCAGTTCCATGGCCAACATTGTCGCGAGGTCTGACAGCTTTCGACTATTTTCTGGGGGTAGTATGAAGAGTATGGTGTATGACACACCTATAACGTCAGCAGAGGACCTTATTGCTCGAGTCCATGGACGTAGACAATCACACATACTGGCTCACGTGCGTTAGGCTCAGCATCGCCGATGAAGGTTCTGTATTGCTGTAGGAGGTGCGCACATTTATAATATAGACAGTGCGATGTACTATTCATGTTGGATTTATTGACGTAGTATGGAACGCACACTCACCTCAGACTTCATCACTCTCCAGCGCCCGCCGGCCGGTGTGGCCGAGCGATTCTAGGCGTTTCAGTCTGGAATCGCGCGACCGCTACAGTCGCAGGTTCGAATCCTGCTTTGGGCATGGATGTGTGTGATGTCCTTAGGTTAGTTAGGTTTAATTGGTTCTAAGTTCTAGGGGACTGATGACCTCAGATGTTAGGCCCCATGGTGCTCAGAGCCATTTGAACCATCTCCAGTGCCAAAACTGAGTGTTTCTGGATATGGGTTCCTTTTTGAAAACCGATCTTTGTGCCTTTCCACAGAACGTACTAAGCATTGTCGGTGTTTTCCTGGGACCCCAGAAATGTCAGTAACAATAACTGCCTCTGTTTTGTGTAATAAAACTTTTTAATTAGTCTAGAAATGCAGTCTGAAGTATAGAAAAAGAGTTCGTTTCTAGCAGTTTGATATGAAAATGTATCCACCTTAGCAGCTCACTCCAGACCACAATGCCCATTGTTGGCCATGTTTGGTGAAGCAGTAGGGTCGGTAGCACTCCTACATGTAGCTGCATTTTTGTGTGGTATTTAAAACACCACCTCCTCTATGTACAACAGGAGATTCTTCAGTACATAATGTGCAATAAACATGTTCATTGTTAATTTTCATTGCGCCATTTCAAAAATTTTGTATTCCCATTGGAGGTTAACATTAAATACATATTTTCTTTTGCCCAACTCTAAACGATGAGACAAGAAACGAACAGAGATGAAATGATAAAAAACGTGTAGACGTGCTCCTCCACATACAGCAACATAAACACACTGTGTCGTCTCTTGTATTGCAATAACCGAAAACATGTGGTGAAACCAGTAGCCACATCTCCGCACCGATGTCGACGTGTGTTCCAATGTCGGCTGAGAGAGGCACAGCCATAAGAGAATGTTTAAAAGATAGCACTGAGAGATAAGTAACAGAGACATCAAATGCACAATCTTAGACATAAAAATTTGGCTGCTGTAGTGATTGATTCCGACTCGTTCGTTTAGGACGCCAAAAAAAGTGGCCGCCTCTCAGAATTCAGAATGCGGAAGTGCCTGGAAGAAATGTTCTGTTCCGCTGGAGGGGTTACAATGCTGTATCTGCTCGTGGGCCAATAGTAAACGTCGTGCAATGTAGACACAAAGTCGCTCATTCGAGTTCAGGGCTGGGCTAGCACTTGGATGGATGATCATCCAGTCTGCCAATTGCTGTTGGCAAGCGGGGTTCACTCGGCCCTTGTGAGGCAAACTTAGGAACTATCTGATTAAGAAGTAGCGGCTCCGGTCTCGGAAACTGACATATGGCCAAAAGAGCAGTGTGCTTACCACATGACCCTCCATATCCGCATCCGGTGACGCCAATGGGCTGAGGATGACACGGCGGCCGGTAGGTACCGTTGGGCCTGCATGGCCTGTTCGTGTGGAGTTTAGTTTCAGTATGATATAATTAGTCCAATCTTGCCTTTTCATTCCCTGTGGGGGTGGTACATAGGGAATTTTGGTACATTGCTAGTGCAATCACCTAAAGCTGGTTCTAGAAACCATCCAAGTAGGTTTTTATGGGCTGGTTTGCATCTATCTTCAAGCGTCGTCCAGTTCAGTTCTTTCAACATCTTCGTGACAATCTACCATGGACCAAACAAACCTGCGATCATTCATGCTACTCACCTGTTAGTCATACATATATCTGTAAGAAGCTTTTTAGTGGATTAAGCACATCTGTAGATAGCAGCTTCTTGCCAATACTGGTACTGGCAATGAAAATACTTAGTATATATGGAAGTGAAAAATTATAATAAAAACATTTACAAAACACATATAGTGTCATTGGAAGTATGTCAATACAGAAAAAAAGATTGTTTATATATACCTTAATGAAGTATACGTCCTTGGAGACATTAATTTCTGTGAGTGCTCCTACATATGGGCATTTTCCAAGCTATTTACAGTAAATGACAGTATCATATACTATATATAAAAGTTTACTCCACAAACGGTGTTTAAAGGGATCTGTAAGCATATCTGCAATGGTTTGTTCTTTTCCCAGTACCATTATATATTCTTCCTTAGTGATAATTATTTTCGCCAAATACTCCAGTTTGCAATTTTTTGACTTCAACTTCTTCCAGTTCCAGTTTTCTTTTGCCATTTTTATTAACTGCAGTTCAAGCAGTAATTTCTGTGATAGGGAATGGGTTAAGTATCTTCAGTACATTGCTCCTTTATCTAAAGACCTGCGAAATAACAACATTCGCAGGAACCGATCCTAATTCAGCAATATCTATATTTGATGATATTGCGAAGAACAGCATCCATGACTGAGAAAAATATACTTCACTACAACAGTCAGGTTGCCCTTGTTGATTTCTGTGTTAACAATTTCCTCCTAATTTACACGTAAATATTTAAAACTATTGGCCGACCATCACATCGTACATAGTTCACAGACTTTTCTTGTTCTTGATTTTCTGAAAGGTTTAATAGTACATCGGCTAACTTTTGTGTATTCTTATTAGCGCATTACAAAAATTCCAGAACACTGTTAAACACAACACAGCAAATATTCTGTAAATTATCTGATAGTTTACACCCACAGGAGCGGTGGGCACAGTGTGCAGTGAAGCACATTCTAAATATGGATTGTTGACGTTTAATACACAGAGTCAAACACACCACCCATTCTGTAGTTATATTGTTTCCAGTGTGATAACACATGTTCTTTGCCCAAGGAAGACGAACAAATTTCTCGTTGATACACACTTTATCGAAGTGTGCGCTCTTGTGGGCATATAAATTTGTTATATATCTTTATTTTACGATTGGATCTTATCCACATTAAACTGCCTGTTCTAATGGTCACATCATTGTTCACAATCAAGTTGTTGTTTCCTTGGTAGTCTTCTTGCACACAGAAGCTGTGGTCTGATGTTAAGCAAAAACACATCTCCACTTTGTTAAAAATCCCAGCTAAATCTTGAGTTGTATGGAACACTACGTGCTTCTTGACTGCCATCCCTAGTTCCACATCGCATAGTCTTGGCCACCGAACATGGATTCTGGGTGTTCCACATTTTTTGTCATACAGTGTGACGCAGACAAATTTTGTTTTCTTTAAAGTGTTGTTTTACTTTAGTACAAAGATCAACCCATAGGTGTTGCGAAGTGTATCTCAAGGTCTAAATTAGATCAGTAGTGCCAATAAGTGTGCTATGAGTGTTTTTCACTACAATACAGCAATTCAGAAGTGGAAATAATATTGTGATATTTAATCTGATTACCAAGTGCGCTTTGCCGAAAGTGGAAAACAAAGATCGAGCAACAGTCTTATCGGGGCATTAAGTGGGGTACGGAAAACAAGATGGCTGCTCTGGGATATATAATTATTGGCTGTTTTGTTTAAATGGGTTGTAAAATACTGGGCTGTGATACGGAGCGAAAAATATGTGTGAGTTGAAGCTTCCTTACTTGTCTACTTCCAAGATCACTTCCACTTGATGCTCACTGGGGTTAGAACCTGAGGTGCGTGCCCTGTCTTTCAAACTTCGCACCTTGTATATTGCCAAATTTAACCATATATATCTCACGTATGTGCACAATAAACAAAACTTTTGTTGTTTACTGTCCTTCCCAATTTAATGACCATCAGTGTGGTGGTTTTGGCGGTTTTCAGTTGGACAGCAGATTCTACGAGCAAACTGAAGAAGCTCTCCGTCAGACAGTGAAGAAGAAACACTAATGTTAGTTTTGGTACGTTGATGTTGCTTTCATTTCACATATCACATCAGCAGAGTAATAAGAAAACACAGGATCGACACAGTATTTAAACGAAAAAGAAAGGTGGATCAGTGTTGGAACAGTGCAAAAGATCTACATCCAACACTTTCCGCATCAGGAATGTGCGTGTTGAACCGGAACTTCACCGACAAATTTTCGGGGGTGGTAGTATGGATTAAAACAAGAAACAAAATCTGTAGTAAATATCGTTGTTGTGGTCTTCAGTCCGAAGACTGGTGTGATACAGCTACTCTGTCCTGTATGAGCCTCTTCATCTCCCAATAACTACTGCAACCTTCATCCTTCTCAATCTGCTTATTGTATTCATCTCTTGTTCTCTCTCTATAATTATTACCGCCCTACACTTCCCTCCAGTACTAAATTGGTAATCCCTTGATGCTTCAGAATGCGTCCTAATAGCTGAATCCTCCTTCTAGTCAGGCTGTGCCATAAATTTCCCTTCTTCAGAATTCTGTTTAGTACTACCTCATTAGTTATATGATCTACCCAACGAATCTCCAGCATTCTTCTGTAGCACCACATTTCAAAGGCTTCTATGCTCTTCTTGTCCAAACTGTTTACCGTCAATGTTTCACTTCCATACATGGTTAATATCCAGACAAATACTTTCACAAAAGCATTCCTAACACTTAAGTCTGTATTAGATGTTAACAAATCTCTCTTCTTCTAGTAAGTATGGTCTCTAAAATGCATACCTTAAGGGTTATGAGTAATATTCATCTTCGCTAATGTGAGTAGTGCTCTAAGGAATGCATTTCAGAGCCCATGCTTACTAGACACTTTTGTTCCGGCCTATACTACCTGCTCCTAAAATACATAAAGCAAAGAGCCTGCAATAGAAGAGCTGTGTTTCACAGTGACGAAGACGAACAAGTGCTCATAGCTCTTAAGATATGCAGTTTAGAGGTCGATACTATAGTTTTATCAAGGTACGATCCATACTATACTAGGGTGTACAGAGACGCCTTAGAAATTCAAGAGCAAAGAAACAATAGAAAATAAGAAGGGCTGAAGTTAGACAAAGTGTGGGTCTTAATGCCAAATAAAGAGCAGAGAGCTCCAGCTCTTCTCAGCTACGAGCTTCATAACAGGTCTGACGTCGCTAACTGACCGTTGCGTGGATACGTATAAACAGTTCGGTTTGCTCAGTTTGTTTAAGCCTAAAAATTAAAACTGTGGGTCCACATGCCGGCCGGAGTGGCCGAGCGGTTCTAAGCGCTGCAGTCTGGAACCGCGCGGCGGCTACGGTCGCAGGTTCGAATCCTGCCTCGGGCATGGATATGTGTGATGTCCTTAGGTTAGTTAGGTTAAAGTAGTTCTAAGTTCAAGGGGACTGATGACCTCAGCAGTTAAGTCCCATAGTGCTCAGAGCCATTTGAACCATTTGGGTCCACATGCTTACAGCCCTCAGTTCCTAAGACGACTATTGTTAACTTTTGCAAGCGAAGAATTCCACAGTGACTAACACACGTAAGATTTAATAAACAGATCTTTCCAGGGAAGAATCGAACTAAATTTCCAGCAACGATAAAGGACTCACGCCTATCATAGACGGAGCATGTTCCATATCTCAGCCTTGTCTCAACGTGTTGCGCTCGGTTACAAGAGTGTGGTGGGGAGCGATTTATTCACATCACCAGTATAATGAAAGAATTTCAATAGCTGAAGTCTTGTACTTCCCAGCAAAAGCAAATGGCGCAGAAGTACAATTAGTAAAGACCTGTATTGCTGATAATATCCAAGAATATTTCCAGATTTGTTCTGACGGCTCCTAAACGCCAGATAATGGCAGAGTGTGTTGCACGTTCCTTTGACCAAAGGCAGGTTACAGAGAACTGACTTATAGTTTCACGGCAGAACCCACACTCGTAAATTATTCGCGGAACCTCACAATTAGAAACATTTAGATTTTAACAGATTGCAGAAGTTTACTCCAAGATATGCAGACACCTGCCAGTCTCGAGAAAACTAGTCCACTAGTAATGGACGTCAAAAAAGCTATAAAGGAAAAAGATTATCTCGGAAAGAAGATAAAATGTATGTTGATCAAATGTCACGTTAACATTAAAAATAATAAAATGGTCGATGGCTTAGCGAAAACCGCCGCTCAAAACGGCACTTTTAAAATCATATTATTACCGCTATCAGGCCTGAAAACTGCATTTTCTAGGACAATAAGACGCCAGTGGAAAGTAATCTTCTATTACCAGTACGCATCAAAGGGAAATATTATGGTCAAATACATCCAGACATACCATAGCAGCTCTGGTCTCATGAAATTAAGTCGAATAAAAGATTTGTAGGTTCCATAATTCGTATAATTCGCATGAGACTCAGTCACGGAACATTCCCTAGCCATCTTCACCGAATACAATTTCGAGATAATCCTTACTGTGAATGTGATTAAGATAACAATTAACATTTTTTCGAATGTAAACTGTATGCAAACCAGCAAAATTATTTCATACAACAGTTAATCAGATATCATCAGTCATTATCAACTAATACAGTAACTATCCTTTCACAAAATAATATCTTAGTTTTAACAGTAATTATGATTTTTTTGATAAATGTAACCTTACTACGTAAAACTCCAAGACACTGAGAGATAGCAGTATGACTTTCAGTCCAAAAGTCGCAATAAAATAATAATAATAATAATAATAATAATAATAATAATAATAATCTGTTATCTGAAATTTTATAATCTCTGAAGATGTCTTCATGATTGGAAAACGAAACATTGTACAGAGAAATATTCTCTGGATCACAGTCTAATGCCCATAACACAAAAATCTGTCACACATTTTATTTCCGTGGGTGGATTGTCAAAGAATATTACAGCTGCATATTTCACCTCTTTCTCTGCCAAAGTTAGATTCATTTACTGCTGATCATTTTTCCTTCCAGTGTTGTAGTTGTAAGCGTCTTTGTTAGTTTCAAATTCAAATGGATTGTTGATAACAAATTCAGAAAGTGAATAAATATATCATGAGGCTGTAGTTAATATTTCTAGCTGATTAAAGAGATGCCTGCAAGATGTATGTTTGTGAACCCCATGTGTAATTCAAATTACTCTCTTTCGTGCAATGAATACTTTTCGCCTAAGCGAGGAGTTACGCAAGGATATTATCCCATAAATCAGTGAGTGAAGATACGCAAAATATGCAAGCTTTCTTACATTTATATCTCTGGAGTTGGAAGTTATTCTTATGTTAAAAGAAGCTAGATCTAAACTTTTTAGCAGTTTAGCTATATAGCTTTCCCAGTTTAACTTCTAATCAATATGCACGCCAGAGAACTTAAAAACTATCTAACCAGTTTATTATTACCTTTTGATATACTATGTAAACAGGTGAGGTATTATTGTCTGTATAAAACTGGATAAGCTGTGAATTTTTATCAAGGATTAAAGCAAGCCTCTTTCTACAAAACCATGTAGTTACTTTCACAAAAACTTCATTTACTATTTTCTCTCTTGATGCTTCTTTTCTCAGCTTCAAAACAGTGTTACATCATCTACAAGTAGAATTAATTCTGCCTTCTGATTCAGATAAAATGACAGATCATGTAACATAAAACAAGACCAGTAGTTCGCCATGATCGAACTCTGTGAGTATCCATTGCAGTATTGCTTGAATAGTTTAAGCCAACTTTCTGCAAAACAGGGATGTGCTGAACTATGTGTTCCTTAAGAACATAACCTCTCTAATACATAATTGACACAATCAAATACCTTCGATATGTCGCAGAAAATTCCAGCTGGTGGTAAGTTATTATTTAAATGTATAAATAGCTGTCTCAGGAGAATTGCCTTTTTGAAATACAAGCTGTGATTGGCTAGGTTTCCTGTTACTACACAGTTGAGGATCAACCTAGGAGAATGTTACTTCCTCAAAAATTTTGGAAAGTGACAACATGGGACTGGGTCCACCTTGAAATAAAACACTTTTATATTTATTTATTCCCGAACTAGTTTAGTGACAGTATCGCCATCGTCAGTAGGTTGTTTAATTCTAAAAAAATGCAAAAATAGCTTACTTGTAAACAATCTAAAGCACTATTACATGTGTACTGTTTGTTTCCAAAAAATTATGTTCTGTGGATGTTTCATAATAATAATAATTATAAGGTATTATGAAAAGATTCACAGAAAGTAATATTTTGGAACAAAATAGTACACGTAAAATAATATTTTACAATATTTATAAATATGCAATTTTTGTATGTTATAGAATTGAGGAACCCATTGATGATAGCGATATTGTCGCTGAAACCAATTTGGATAAATAAATTTAAAACAGACATATTTTCCATCAAACCGATCCCACAATCCCATATTGTTGTTTTCATCCAAACACGGACCAGTGGAAGAGTTTCAAGATAAAATCATGTAGGAAGTAACATTGGAAAGTTGTTAGTAAAATCTGTAGAGTCACCATTTTATAGAAAAGTCATCTGGGAAGACACCGTGAATCAGTGATACACTTCGTAAGTGATTGAGAACATAACATATTATAGGGCTACAACTTTTTATTGTCTTATTGGAGATGTTATCCACCTCATACGAACTTTTACTGTGTAGAGTCACGTTGATATCCCTTATTTTAAATAAGGATGTAAGATTAATTTTTATTTCACTAAATGTCCTCTGTGTTGCTTCTTCTGTATACTGTTTTGCTTTCTCTTCTGCACTATTTGCACCATTTTTTTTCAGTTTTTAAAAAGTAATTATTAAAATTATCTGCTACACACGAACGAACTGTCTTCCACAATGCTCTCATTCTGTTTAACAGAAATAATGTCTCCTTCTATGACTTCTTTCCCCGCTTCCTTTTAAAGGTATTCGATATTGATTTTATTTTACTGTCTCATCTGTTATTCTGAGACAAGATGTGCAAGCTCCTTAATTTTTTTACATTCATTTTTAATATGTAGAGTACTGTTTATAATTTGAAAGTATTACAAGATCATTAGTTGCGCTAGTTATTTCGCATATGTCCCTCTTTGTTGTAAGGAGACTCTTGATACCTGCAGTGACCCAAGATTTTTGTAATGGTTTCCCATTATTACACTGAAGTATGGCTTTAAGAAAACTTTCAAAAATGGAAAAAAAGAACTCGTTATGAACGATGTTGGATTTAGATCTGACGTTAGGCTCAAGTTATACTTCATCCCAGTAATCATTTTTAAGCTTTCTTTCAAATCTCCTGCAGCGTTGTCATTAATTAGCCGCACTGTTGTGTTTGAGTGTTTCTGAGCTCTTTACTGATCTAAGTTAGGTAAGATGACTAATTGTGTACCGTGATATGACAATCCGTTTATTAGAATAGGTATGCATTTCTTTAACTCCTACTTTCTTTAACTCCTACTATATTATTATCTATAAGGGAACTACTATCTAGAGCAAATAGAGTAAGGATATTTGTGACTGATACTAAATTATATGTGGCTAACAGCACCTCAGTACCAATTTTCCTGTCTGATAGCTTCGAGAAATTTACTTTACACTCACCTCAAATTAATAATTCCTTCTTTCTGTGTGACAGACAGTGCAATAAAACATCAAAATTTTTCATAAAAATTTCTCAATCAACTGATGCTTGCAGAATTTACTTATTTCTACATTATTGTATTTATATTCCTTTTTTATGAATGTGATTACTTCTCCTTTATCCATATTGAATACACATGAATATGCAGCTAATTTTAACAACTTACATTTATGGTTTCTTTCCTGTACTTTGACGAACAAATGGCATTAATTTCTTTCCAACTAATCAGATCTTCAACAAATTAACAACTCATTTGTTTGATTTTTTATTCCCATAATATTATGATAAAGGGCGTTTATTTCGTCTTTCCCTCTATTATGAACAAATAAACAGTTCTCTTTCAGTCAGATAAATCTATCAAATGGCTGGCTCTGAACACTATGGGACTCAACTGCTGTGGTCATAAGTCCCCTAGAACTTAGAACTACTTAAACCTAACTAACCTAAGGACAGCACACAACACCCAGCCATCACGAGGCGGAGAAAATCCCTGACCCCGCCGGGAATCGAACCCGGGAACCCGGGCGTGGGAAGCGAGAACGCTACCGCACGACCACGAGATGCGGGCATAAATCTATCAAAAATACAGAAAAAAATGAATGAATTTTAATTTATTTGTTATTTACAGCATGTCATTTTGAAACTACGTTTTACGTGCTTTTCTTTTGTCGTGTGTAGCTTTAAATATTTCACGCCACTACTGAGTTGCGGTCAGTCTTATTAATAAAGGTTTAAATTAGATGGTCATGTTACAGCGAAATTCATTTTATATCAACAAATTTTCTTCATAGGAAGTAGGTAATATGGCTGTGTCTGAATTACAGCGCTCGGGCTGATTTGGCATATTCAATCCATTTAATTCGTGGTGTAGCGGCAGCCGCCGAGCAGAGAGGACGCGCAGCAGAGCAGCAGCAGCACTTGTCTGATAAACTGTAATTAATTTAGTCTTTGGTTTTTCAACGTGCTTCTGCAAAGAAGTGAACTGTTCGTGTGTATTTTACTGTGAAGACTAGTGGTTAGTGATTTAATCGTAGTTTTTGCTGTTGCGTAAGTCTTGTGAATATCCTTGTGTCGAGCGGCTTCCTACTGTAAATTTTCCCGTCGGCAGAAACTCCGTCAAGCCTCTAAGTTATAATTTTGTGCCAGTAGACAGCACACAGGTTAGATCAGTACATTCTAGTTTGAATATTTGTCTCGTGGAGTAACATTTCAGCAAACAGGATTTCTAATGACAGGTGTCTGTAAATACATCAACTTCAGTAGAGAAATTTATTTCTGTTTAATAGCTTGCGGTCTCAGAGGACAGTGAGAAATCTGCACAGCAACCTTTAGTGTTACTTTATTCTCCTTTGGTATATTTTCAAACTCAGAAGCGTCATCCGAGAACTTATATCTATTTTACACACAGTACGATATGGCTAGGGACTGTGCTTGTTGCGAACGGATACAGGGAGAGGTGGTTGCTATCCGTAAACACCTAGCAGCTGCGTTGGCTACCGTCGCCAAGCTTCTAACTAATGCTCAAAGCTGCGGTGACGTCGGGGCGCCAGTGACGAGACCTGCGACCCCTTTGGTGTTACTGGAATTCCCTGGTGAACCGGACGTCGCTGCGGCTTCTGATACGCAACGTCTGACCGTTCCGTCCTCACTCCAGAGTATGTGGCAGACAGTGGTCGGTTCGCGTGTCGGTGGGCGGAAGGCGAAAGAGGGAGCAGGCCGTGCGCCTGGCTCCCTACGTCATAGCAACAGGTACGAGGTGCTTCCCAGTGTTGATGATAACTCTGAGCCAGCACGGGATGCCTCTCCTGTTGGCCAGCGGTCGATTTTCCTACCACCCTGGACAAGGACAGACGGTGGGTATACTAGTCATTGGGAGCTCCAATGTTAGGCGGGTGATGGAGCCCCTCAGGGAGATAGCAGGCAAGGCAGGAAAGAATTCCAGTGTGCATTCGGTATGTTTGCCGGGGAGTCTCATCCGTGATGTGAAGGAGGCCCTGGCGGCGGCTATCGAGCGCACTGGGTGCAACCGGCTGCATGCAGTGGCACGAGTCGGCACGAATGACGCCTGCCGCTTGGGATCTGAAGTCATCCTCGACTCCTTTCGGCGGATGGCTGATTTGGTGAAGGCAACTAGCGACGTACGCGGAGTGCAGGCTAAGCTGCCTATTTCTAGCATCGTAACCAGGGTTGATTGCGGCCCTCTGTTTTGGAGCAGAGTGGAAGATCTAAACCAGAGGCTCAGACGGCTCTGTGACGGTATCGGATGCGAATTTCTCGACTTCCGCTATCGGGTGCAGAATTGTAGGGTTCTCCTACACGCAGGAAGCTGCTACTAGGGTAGCGAAGTACGTGCGGCGTGCACATGGGGCTTTTTTTCGGTTAGAGAACTCCTCCCTTGACAACAAAGACGATTTGCCTGTTAAATCAGCCACAGCGACCTCAGAGAATCTTGGTCCTCGCAGTTCAGAGATAGAAAAGATTAATATGATTTCAGTAAACCGCAGGAGCATCCAAGGAAAGGTATCAGAATTAGTATTGCTTATTGAAGGTTATAATGCACAGATAGTATTTGGAACAGAAAACTGGTTTAAACCAGACGCTAAAAACAGCGAAATCCTAAGTTCGGACTGGAATGTTTATCGTAAGGATAGGTTAGTCACCAATGGTGGCGGCGTGTTTATTGCAGTAAAACATTCGATAAAATCTAGCGAAGTTATCATGGATTCCGAATGTGAATTAATCTGGGTGAAATTGAGTATAAAAGAACGGTCAAAAATGGTGATCGGATGCTTTTATTGACCACCTGGATCAGTATCTGTAGTTGTAGAGCGCTTCAAGCAGAACTTGCAGAATATCATTAGTAATTTTCCTGATCATGCCGTTGTAATAGGGGGTTACTTGCCAGGTATAGACTGGGATGTTATGCCATCAAAATTGGTGCCAGGGACAGGGAATGGTGTGGCATTGTTCTGGGTGTTTTGTCCGAAAATTACCTTGAGCAGATAGTTAGAGAACCAACTCGAGAGGGTAACGTCTTAGACCTCCTGGCAACAAACGGAACTTATCGCATTAGTTAACTTAGAGGAAGGTATCAGTGATCATAAGGCTGTGACAGCATCTATGACGACGGGCCCTACAAGGAATGTTAAGAAAGGTAGGAAGATATATTTGCTGAGCAAGGGTAACAGGATACAATTTTCAGAATATCTCAGCATTCAGCATCAAATATTCGGTGATGACAAAGATGTGGAGAACAAATGGAAAAAATTCAAAGGCATCGTTCAATATGCCCTAGACAAGTATATTCCGAGTAAGGTTTTAAGAGATGAGAAAGATCTACCATGTTTTAATAGCAGTGTTAGAAAATCGCTATGTAAACAAAGAGCACTTTATCTCAGATTCAAGAGAAGTAAAAACATAGCTGAGAAACAAAAACTGAATGAAGCGAAAATGACAGTAAGGAGAGCAATGAGAGATGCGTTCAGTAAAAACCCTAAGAGATTTTGGTCGTATGTAAAATCAGCAAGTGGGTCAAAATCATCTATTCATTTTCTCAGCGACCACACCGACACCGAAACGGAAGATAAGAGAGAGAAGGCCGAAATACTGAATTCGGTCTTGCGAAGTTGTTTCACCACGGAAGATTGTAACACTGTCCCTCCTTTCAATCGTCGTACGAACATCGAAATGTCGGATATTGAGATAATCGATCGTAGAAATGAAAAGCAGCTACAATCGGTTAGTAGTGGAAATACCTGTAAGATTCTACAAAGATTATGCGAAAGAACTTGCTCCCCTTCTAGCAGTGATTTATCGAAGATCGCTTGAGCAACGGAAGGTACCTCACGACTGGAAAAAAGAGCAAGTCATTACCGTTTTAAGAAAGGCCGTAAGACAGATCCATACAATTATAGACCTATATCGTTGATAACAATCTGTTGTAGAATTATAGAACATGTTTTATGCTCAATAATTATGATGTTTTTGGAAAATGAACATCTCCTCTAAAAAAATCAACATGGATTCCGCGAACAGAGTTCCTGCGAAACTCAGCTCGCTCTGTTCCTCCGTAAGATCAAAAGCGCAGTGGACAACGGCGCTGACACTGTTGCCGGGTTCCTCGATTTCAGTAACGCATTTGACACCGTCCCGCATTGCCGTTTAATGAAAAAAACACAAAAACACGAGCTTATGGAGTATCGGAGCAGACCTGCTGTTGGATTCAAGACTTTCTTGCAGATAGAACTCAACACGTCTCTCTTAACGGAACCAAATCGACATATGTAAAGGTATTATCTGGAGTACCACAGGGAAGTGTGATAGGACCGTTGATGTTCACAATATACAGGGTGTTTCAAAAATGACCGGTATATTTGAAACGGCAATAAAAACTAAACGAGCAGCGATAGAAATACACCGTTTGTTGCAATATGCTTGGGACAACAGTACATTTTCAGGCGGACAAACTTTCGAAATTACAGTAGTTACAATTTTCAACAACAGATGGCGCTGCAAGTGATGTGAAAGATATAGAAGACAACGCAGTGTGTGGGTGCGCCATTCTGTACGTCGTCTTTCTGCTGTAAGCATGTGCTGTTCACAACGTGCAAGTGTGCTGTAGACAACATGGTTTATTCCTTAGAACAGAGGATTTTTCTGGTGTTGGAATTCCACCGCCTAGAACACAGTGTTGTTGCAACAAGACGAAGTTTTCAACGGAGGTTTAATGTAACCAAAGGACCGAAAAGCGATAAAGGATCTGTTTGAAACATTTCAACGGACTGGGAACGTGACGGATGAACGTGCTGGAAAGGTAGGGCGACCGCGTACGGCAACCACAGAGGGCAACGCGCAGCTAGTGCAGTAGGTGATCCAACAGCGGCCTCGGGTTTCCGTTCGCCGTGTTGCAGCTGCGGTCCAAATGACGCCAACGTCCACGTATCGTCTCATGCGCCAGAGTTTACACCTCTATCCATACAAAATTCAAACGCTGCAACCCCTCAGCGCCGCTACCATTGCTGCACGAGAGACATTCGCTAACGATATAGTGCACAGGATTGATGACGGCGATATGCATGTGGGCAGCATTTGGTTTACTGACGAAGCTTATTTTTACCTGGACGGCTTCGTCAATAAACAGAACTGGCGCATATGGGGAACCGAAAAGCCCCATGTTGCAGTCCCATCGTCCCTGCATCCTCAAAAAGTACTGGTCTGGGCCGCCATTTCTTCCAAAGGAATCATTGGCCCATTTTTCAGATCCGAAACGATTACTGCATCACGCTATCTGGACATTCTTCGTGAATTTGTGGCGGTACAAACTGCCTTAGACGACACTGCGAACACCTCGTGGTTTATGCAAGATGGTGCCCGGCCACATCGCACGGCCGACGTCTTTAATTTCCTGAATGAATATTTCGATGATCGTGTGATTGCTTTGGGCTATCCGAAACATACAGGAGGCGGCGTGGATTGGCGTCCCTATTCGCCAGACATGAACCCCTGTGACTTCTTTCTGTGGGGACACTTGAAAGACCAGGTGTACCGCCAGAATCCGGAAACAATTGAACAGCTGAAGCAGTACATCTCATCTGCATGTGAAGCCATTCCGCCAGACACGTTGTCAAAGGTTTCGGGTAATTTCATTCAGAGACTACGCCATATTATTGCTACGCATGGTGGATATGTGGAAAATATCGTACTATAGAGTTTCCCAGACCGCAGCGCCATCTGTTGTTGAAAATTGTAACTACTGTAATTTCGAAAGTTTGTCTGCCTGAAAATGTACTGTTGTCCCAAGCATATTGCAACAAACGGTGTATTTCTATCGCTGCTCGTTTAGTTTTTATTGCCGTTTCAAATATACCGGTCATTTTTGAAACACCCTATATATATATATATATATATATATATATATATATATATATATATATATATATATATATATATATATATATATACTCCTGGAAATGGAAAAAAGAACACATTGACACCGGTGTGTCAGACCCACCATACCTGCTCCGGACACTGCGAGAGGGCTGTACAAGCAATGATCACACGCACGGCACAGCGGACACACCAGGGACCGCGGTGTTGGCCGTCGAATGGCGCTAGCTGCGCAGCATTTGTGCACCGCCGCCGTCAGTGTCAGCCAGTTTGCCGTGGCATACGGAGCTCCATCGCAGTCTTTAACACTGGTAGCATGCCGCGACAGCGTGGACGTGAACCGTATGTGCAGTTGACGGACTTTGAGCGAGGGCGTATAGTGGGCATGCGGGAGGCCGGGTGGACGTACCGCCGAATTGCTCAACACGTGGGGCGTGAGGTCTCCACAGTACATCGATGTTGTCGCCAGTGGTCGGCGGAAGGTGCACGTGCCCGTCGACCTGGGACCGGACCGCAGCGACGCACGGATGCACGCCAAGACCGTAGGATCCTACGCAATGCCGTAGGGGACCGCACCGCCACTTCCCAGCAAATTAGGGACACTGTTGCTCCTGGGGTATCGGCGAGGACCATTCGCAACCGTCTCCATGAAGCTGGGCTACGGTCCCGCACACCGTTAGGCCGTCTTCCGCTCACGCCCCAACATCGTGCAGCCCGCCTCCAGTGGTGTCGCGACAGGCGTGAATGGAGGGACTAATGGAGACGTGTCGTCTTCAGCGATGAGAGTCGCTTCTGCCGTGGTGCCAATGATGGTCGTATGCGTGTTTGGCGCCGTGCAGGTGAGCGCCACAATCAGGACTGCATACGACCGAGGCACACAGGGCTAACACCCGGCATCATGGTGTGGGGAGCGATCTCCTACACTGGCCGTACACCACTGGTGATAGTCGAGGGGACACTGAATAGTGCACGGTACATCCAAACCGTCATCGAACCCGTCGTTCTACCATTCCTAGACCGGCAAGGGAACGTGCTGTTCCAACAGGACAATGCACGTCCGCATGTATCCCGTGCCACCCAACGTGCTCTAGAAGGTGTAAGTCAACTACCCTGGCCAGCAAGATCTCCGGATCTGTCCCCCATTGAGCATGTTTGGGACTGGATGAAGCGTCGTCTCACGCGGTCTGCACGTCCAGCACGAACGCTGGTCCAACTGAGGCGCCAGGTGGAAATGGCATGGCAAGCCGTTCCACAGGACTACATCCAGCATCTCTACGATCGTCTCCATGGGAGAATAGCAGCCTGCATTGCTGCGAAAGGTGGATATACACTGTACTAGTGCCGACATTGTGCATGCTCTGTTGCCTGTGTCTATGTGCCTGTGGTTCTGTCAGTGTGATCATGTGATGTATCTGACCCCAGGAATGTGTCAATAAAGTTTCCCCTTCCTGGGACAATGAATTCACGGTGTTCTTTTTTCAATTTCCAGGAGTGTATATATATATATATATATATGATGTAGTAGAAAGCCTCGCATGCTCTTTAAGGCTATTCGCAGATGGTGCAGTTGTTTATACCAAAGTAGCAACGTCAGAAGATAGAACTTACAGAACGACCTACAGAGAAATGATGAATGGTCTTGACCCTGGCAGTTGACCCTGTACGTAAATAAATGTAACATATTGTGCAAACATAGGAAAAGAAATCCACTACTGTACAGCTACACTACTGATGACAAACAAATGGAGACAGCGTCTGCCGTAAAATAATCTAGGCGTAACTATCCAGAGCGACCTTAAGAGGAATGACCGTATAAAACATATAGTGGGAAAAGCAGACACAAGTCTCAGATTCATACGAAGAATCTTAAGGAAATGTAACTCATCCACGAAAGAAGTGGCTTATAAGGCGCTTGTTCGCCCGATTCTTGAGTATTGTTCATCTATCCAGGCGTAACTATCCAGAGCGACCTTAAGAGGAATGACCGTCTAAAACATATAGTGGGAAAAGCAGACACAAGTCTCAGATTCATACGAAGAATCTTAAGGAAATGTAACTCATCCACAAAAGAAGTGGCTTATAAGGCGCTTGTTCGCCCGATTCTTGGGTATTGTTCATCTATCTGGGATCCCTATCAGGTAGGGCTGATAGAGGAGAAAGAGAAGTTCCAACGAAGAGCGGTGCGTTTCGTCACGGGATCGGTTAGCTGGCGAGAGAGCATTACGGAGATGCTAAACAAACTCCACTGGCAGACTTTACAAGAGAGACGTTGTGCATCATGGAGAGATTTACTGTTGAAATTTCGGGACAGCACTTTTCAGGAGGAGTCGGACAACATCATATTACTTCCCCCCACATCCACCTTGCGTATTGACCGCGAGGAGAAAATTCGAGAAATTAGAGCCAGTACAGAGGGTTACCGACAATCTTTCTTCCCACACACTATACGCGAGTGGGACAGGGTTGGGGGGATCAGGTAGTGGTACCGAAAGTACCATCCGCCACACACCATTAGGTGGCTTGCGGAGTATGATATAGATGGAGAATTGCCTAATGAATCGCCGAGATATTTTGGTAAGATGTGGCCTATGACAGTAGCTACTGCTTGACGCAGTGTATGACTGAGCTGTATTGATGTAACGGTAATTAAAGTTTTAACTGATTAGTGTTGTGATATATTTAAGCTCCATAACGGTTTCAGTTCCCACCGCACAGACTGCTGTGACTTGTCAGTGAGTTTACCTAATCGACGTGATTAAAAATTTAAAGGACGACGTCGTTTCTAACAGATTACTAGTTTTAATGATAATGTACTGACAACTACTTCATACTTTCGAGTGGACAGAGGATGTGGACACATTATCCTTGTAATTGCTATAAAAGAAAAACAGCGAGGTATCTATGGTTACGCCTTCCATGTGTTTTCTGTTTCTTATGGGGTTGATACGCCAACATCCATCGAACGCTTGGGAATGAGCACACTTTTGGAAAAAGCTAGCAGTGCTAGTGGTGTAAATACAGAATTCCAACATTTAGTATTATCGTTGATGGAAGGACAGACTTTCTGTAGGAGTTCTTCAGAGGGCGGTGGATGTCAGAAAAGGAACAATATTTAAATCAAGGCATGACCCTAGTAAAGTTATTGAAAAGAAAGACTTCGAAATATCAGCTGTTGAATTAACAAGGCTTGACATCAACATGAAATTTGCCATTTTGTATGTATACCCATTATCTAGCGTTAGTGTGGATAACTTCTTTTTTAAATTAAATTAAAGGAAGTTGTAGACAAGCTCACCATCACAAAAATTAAAGCAATTTTTTGTGGAGGCATAAACATAAACACAAATATCAAGATGAAACGAGTAGCAGGCTGATAAACATCGCGCTAAAACAATGCCTGCAGAGCATACAAACGCTCTCAAAAATATAGCAAATGCGTCATTCACATTAAGGAATTTCCCAGAGTTTTCAAAACAGGCAAGAGTTTTGCCTCTGCTAAAAAAGATAATGCAAAAACATCCAAAACTACAGGCACTTTCCCTGCTATCATCATAACTGGAGAATGAATAGGACGCTTCAGTAAAAAGAAAAGGCCAAGTCCATATTCTGCCTTTCGAGAAAAACAACTTTTATACTTTTCTTTGTTTATAGCAAATAGTACAAATAGAACATATGAAAACTTCGTTTTATTACAATTGTTAGGAAATCACTATCCCTTATAAAATTTGCAGTGGTTGTTTTTGCATTTGCAGAAAATGTTCCGATTGTTACTGTAGAGGAGCTGTTGGTTTGAGGAAAAGTAGATGGTGTCCACGTAACGCATTTTAATTGTAAGAACTTGTGAATTAAATACTTTAAATTGACAGCAAGGTCAAGCGTTCACGAAACCACATTATTTCCTTAGTTACCAGCACTGATCTAAGTAGAAGACATGGCACACAGGGGAGGTATGTAAAGAAAAAGCTTCTTGAGTTTCTTTACCTTTAGCTGTGTGATTTTTGCTTCTGGGTATACCGCCATAGGTTCTAGCCCGCTTGAGAGCAAACGAATTACCACTCCCCATCTAGCAAATTCCACACTTTCCCATTCTTCATTGTCACTCATGGAGTACTTCAATTTCATTACCATTGGATGGTTACGTTCTGTATGAAACGTTTTTAATTTGCAGTCATTTTATTTGCTCTGCGTCAATAGCCTTCTGTGAACAATAAACTATTTAGCCCGTTCAAAAGTAACACACCGTTTATATACCTCTTTTCTCATCACCTGAAATGTTCTATACAGCGTTGCTTTTTTTGACCATGGTTCCATCCAGTTTTCAGGTCCACAAATATCGTGTTTGTATCAAGAGTTCTTAGTGAAAGCAATTTGCCTATCATTTAGTAACAACGTATGTCTTTTTCTCGATTAATTAATTTGAATAGAGGGTGAGGGCGCCTCAATTAGCGGCCAAGCTGAGGAGGGCTGAAAGGATGAAGGGACAGGTACACAGGACAGCACGCGATGTGAGGCACTTAGGCAGGGCAGGCATGGAGACTTACCAGCATTTACCGCTACTGTCTCCGACAAGATAACGTCCTTCCATAGTAGCTATTTTAAAATTTCTCCCCCCCCCCCTCGCCATTATTCATTTTCTCAGTATAGAATCGAATTATGAATGATTCGACTTGGTCTGATGCCCTTCGTATCATTTAGAGATTGTACCCTTCTCAGTCTCGAGGTCATGAATTCTAAGAAAATACACACGTAATTATCTGTAAAAGTAGATCAATCTTGCAGAAATATTAGGACACGATAATGTCTTCTTTAAATCGAAACTGAAAGAAGAGTTTCCGGAGAGACCTCATTCTTTGCATTTCTGAGGTTTCCTCTTGCTACATATATCTACAGCAAATGCAGCTCCTATGTATTTTTATTGTTTCCTTTTGTCCTTTATTTGCAATTTGAATACAAGCTTTAAACAAATATGTTCTGAAGGCGAAAGATAGATTAAAATCTCCACTAAACGACTGTTTATAGGCCCATTTCTTAATGGAGTGCAATACTCTTCTCTAACAAAAACCCTAAATACAAATGAAGATAGTATGAAGCTATATGCCGGAATTACGCTCGTCTCTGGTATACCACTGCAAATAGATTTTAATGTAAATCTTTGAATATACTAATAACAAACGCACTGTATGTGTTTACTTACTTATTTGGTTTACTTACTTATTTTGTATCTACAATTACTGCAAACGTAACGCTCCAAATCACAATCAGCCATGCTCAACACTCGATGGACATGACCAATTACATCAGTGAAAAAGATATCTTACTTCTGAGAAGTACTCAAAACGATTAACAGATGGCAGAGAAATATACATCGCAGGACACTGTCCATTGTTTCCTTGACAAATCTTGAAATTCCACTTAAAAAATGACAAAACTGGACACGGTCCTAGTTTTTAGTCAGGCGTCGAATTGCGAAACGTATATTAATGAATAAATACAACTTTCTAATTGTGTCACAGTTTGGACTCCAAAGTGGAAGAACAGAATCAGCTGTAACGTAATAAAATGGCTGTAGAGCTGCAATTTGGCTGTTGCCAACCTATCCCCTGGAGGTGGAATGTAAATAACTGGTAAATGAAAAACAAATCAGCCTTAACAGGATTTACAGACGAGATAATTAATGTTCTTAACAATGATGAAAGAATGCATGCATATTCTTCATCTACACGTACATACATACTCCGAAAGCCACAGTACGGTGCATGGCAGGCGGTACCTTGCAACACTACTACTTCCTTCCTTTCCTGTTCCACTCACAAGTGGCGCGATGCTAAAACAGCAGTCTCTATGCCTCCGCAGTAAGTCTAATTTTTCTTGTCTTGCGAAATATGCGAGTAAGTTGGTGGCAGTAAAATCGTTCTACAGTTAGCTGCAAATGCCGATTCTCTAAATTTTCTCAATGGTGTTTCGCGAAAGGACCTCGTCTTCTCTCCAGGGATTCACATTTGAGTACACGAATCATCTCCGTAATCCAGGGATTCACATTTGAGTTCACGGATCATCTCCGTAATGTTAGTGTGTTGTTTGAATCTACTAGTTACAAATCTAACAGCACATCTCTGAACTGCTTCGATGTTTCTCTTTAATCCGACCTGGCTTGACTCCAAACAGTCGAGCAGTACTCAAGAATGGGCCACAGTAATGTTCTATACGTGATCTTCTTCATAGACGAGCTACGCTTTCCGAAATTCTTCCAATGAAGCAGAGTTAACCGGTTGGTTTCCCTACTACGGTGCTCGTTTCATTTCAAATCGCCTTGTGACACTAAGCCTAGATATTTAATAGACATGACTATGTTAAGATGGCACCACTAATAAAGCATTCAAATATTGAAGGATTGTGTTTCCTCTTCGTCTGCATTAACTTACATTTTTCTACGTGTACAGCGAGCTGCCATTCATCACACCAAATAGAAATTCTGTCTAAGTTACTCTGTATGCTTCTACAATCTACAGTCGCTCAACAACGACACTTCCCCGTATACTTCTGCATCACCGCTAAACAATCTCAGATTACTGCACACCCTATCCGTTAGATCATTAATGTATATAGGGAAGGAGACTGGTCCTATTAAATTTCCATGGGGCGCTCCTGACGGTACCTCGCCGTCGAGAACAGCGCACTGGGTTCTGTTACTTAAGAAGTCTTCAAGTCATTCGCATATCCGGGATCTTGTTTCGCATGATTGGATCTCCGTTAGCAGTCTGCACTGAGATACCGTTTTGAACACTTTCCGAAAATTTAGGAATTTGGAATCTGTTTGTTGCCCTTCATCCATGGTTCGCAGGATATGTTGTGTAGCGGCTTGGTAGTCGATGACTACTACTGGGGGATGACAGCGATCTTCATGTGTGCCAAGATGTGGCTCGACTCTTGCCTGGGGCGTCCTAGGTTCATACGACGACGGTGAGGACAGGAGAGGGCCGTAGCTGGCTGCAGTCACACAATTGATGAAGAAAATAGTGCTTTATTATTCCATTTCATTTGGACAATTTTTTTAGGCGCGCCGTCGTCTCTGATGCGGCTTGATGTTGTCTGGTAATGTTTGTTTCTCGGAGCGGCAAGCAAGGGAGACGAAGAAAGTAACTGCTTGGGTAGTAGCTTAGTAGATAGCACGCTGGACGCTGAGTCGGCTGGGACAATCGCAGTAACGCAGAGCGGCAACTTACGTTGTAGCAGGCGGTGTCGCAGTGACGCGGTGGCAGACAGTGCCACTCATGGAGATGAACGTGGACTGAAGGTTGTGGCGCTGTGTCAACCGGCGGCGGTTCCCCGGTGGCACGGAACAGAGTGGTCGACTGTTCATGCCCCAGACCGAGACGTGGCGGCAAGATAATGGCGATCTATTTGTGGAGGTAGCGTTGGAGTGTTTTGAGCTGCTAGGGACCCAGATAGTCAGGACGAGGTTACCGGTATGCGACACAGAGATGACGGTGGTGGCAGCGTCGTAGACTCAAAAACTGTGTCAGCAGATCTCGCAGCGACGACCAATACACGGCTGACGCCGTGCGTCATCCTGATGTGCCGATAACCTACTCAGTTGGGCTAGGGTTTTAAATGCATCTATTCGGCGCTGCCTGTGTGGAAGAAGCTGCGTGTCTGTTTCACGAGAATGAAGGCCAGTCACTGAGAACCAGCTGTTGTCATACAGTAGTGGGTTGAACCTCCTAAGCTCCATGGAAGTTGGTCAGTATCGTGGCTGCTGACTCGCAGAAGTTCAGTGTGGAAACTTCTCTGGTGCTAAACAGACAGGTTGTCTTCTGTGACTTAGACGAGTCTGGGCTTTTCTGTGTTCTGGGCCGTTACACATCTGACGTACTCTCCTGTCCGTTATGACCCGTCCATACCACATGCCACGCACAGAGATATCTGAGGGAACTAAAGTGCCTGTGAACCCAGGCTCTGCAAGGAAAGGAGATCCCGGATGAAGACACAGACAACTGCCATCTGTACTAAATCTTTTTATTACAGAATCACCATACACATTGGATTCAAGTGTGTAGTTGGTGACGTTGGAAAATATTCTATAATTAAGAAGATCCTGACAATGAATTCACAAACTAAATTAAATTAATCGTGATAAACATGAACACATAACAACCTTTCAAAACTGTTCCTACATGAGGAAAGAGCCCTTAGCGTTATTTACATTACAATGATCACCAAACAATGTACCCTCCAAAATATTACACTCACAACACTTCAGTATGCCCATTGTCTATGCTATTTTAGCTGGACAATAACGTTTCTCGACTTTTAAGCCCTATGAACACACACGCGATAAGTGGCTAGTATGGACACGAGCGAATGAGAAGAAAATACGTACAACTCCGATCATCCAATAGAACTGAAGTGCACACACAAGCTAGTGAGTCGCTTACTGAGCGCCTGAGCAAACGCGATATTTACCGATCTTTATCGGCGGCTGCTGTGGTCGGCAGTGGCGTATGATGACGGCGGCGGGTCGACGCTGTGAAGATCTGTAAACTTTAATACTATTCTGATCTCGACTGTATCAGCAATCGGAAACTGCCCTGAGTTTTCATGAGGCGAAAACTTGTGTTGCAATATAAGCTACACAGTGTTCCTAATTCTTTTATTGTCCGCTCAGTTGGATTTGTACTTGGTTTGTAGGTGTTATTTTGATTGGGGGGACGTACGCCTCATCATCAGTTGAGTCCCAGTCAGTCGTGTTGCAACCTGTAACTTGTATTTCCGATCCTATTTGTTCGGTCTCTGTTACTGATTTCTCTTCCCTTGAATCACATACAAGGCAATTAATCAGTTTGTTGTTAATTATACACTTTGCTGTGGGTCGAGTGTTATCCACTTGGCCTCCAACTTCTACAACTAGTCTATTTGGAAATTCGGAAATTTGTGGTAAGATCTTATGGGACCAAACTGCTGAGGTCATCGGTCCCGAAGCTGACTCACTGCTTAATCTAACTTTAACTAACTTAATCTAAGGACAATAAACACATCCGTGTCCGAGGGAGGCTCGAACCTCTGACGCAGGGAGCCGCGCCGACCGTGACAAGGCGCCTATATCGCGCGGCTACCTCGCGCGGCAACTAGTCAATTCTTACGTTTCCCTAGGTTAGGTGGCCTAGTCTCAACCTGAGGCCGTTCGTTTTTAGTTTGATCATCAGATATACTCGGATTCTGCGTGTCCTTAACTGGTTCTTGAAGATTGTTCGAATTCGAATAATTCTGATTTCATTGGTGAAACCAATTTGGTTTATTTTCTGGTTTAGTTTCATCATTTCGCCAATTCCCATTCCTGTTATTATTTTTATTTCGGAAAAAGCGAGTGTTATTGCCATTATTGTTCCGACCTGAATTCCCATATCCTTGATTACGTCCATTATTACGTCCTGAGTTCTGTCTATACCCATTACCATTTACATTGTTTCCGTTTACTGAACTGTGCCTATCGCTGTTGTTGTCCTGCTGATTTCGACGTTTTCGTGCGTCATCTTGGCTGAATATTAAGTCTAATTCAGGAAGAATTCCTTTGAAGGCTTGCACATTATTTCCTGCTGTAACCACTAATGATTGTTGATACTTGAGTGGGAGTTTCATCGTGCACAATCGTATTAATTCTCCGTCACTGTACGGATTGTCTAAGCAATGGTTCTTCTTGACCATGTTCTGGAAGAACTCAACTGAACTCTTCTCTTTGGAATTTTCGCATATTGTCTTCTGAAGCAACTCATATTTAATTCTATTTTGTGCGTGTGCACAAATAAAGTCTAGTTTGTAAGATAGTGGCCAATGTTCAGGTAAACCGGTCTGAAACTGATTAATAAACGTTCTTGATCCAAGAAATTTCTGTCTTCTTTGTAGTGTTGAAATTTCCGGACTGTGACGAAGTAGCCGGCCGGGGTGGTAGAGCGGTTCTAGGTGCTACAGTCTGGAACCGCGCGACCGCTACGGTCGCAGGTTCGAATCCTGCCTCGGGCATGGATGTGTGCGACGTCCTTAGGTTAGTTAGGTTTAAGTAGTTCTAAGTTCTAGGGGACTGGTGACCTCAAATGGTAAGTCCCATAGTGCTCAGAGCCATTTGAACCATTGTTTTGAGGAAGTAGTCATTGTCAAATTTTGTATATGCACCATACGGTGTTTGTTCTATGCCATCCCTCCCTCCAATCATACCTCTGTCAAATTCGTTTGTGCTCTATACCGCCATTGGGTGTTGCACACTTCAACTATCATGTAAATGAGTATCAAATCTTCGTAATGGTACGCAATTATTTGTCTCAAGTTAGCCCTATGACCTACATTCTTCGCCATTGTAACTGGTATTCTACTTTTGCACATACTTTCGATTAGAGAATCTGTGTCCATTCTTGCCAGTCGCGTCGGATTTTGGTATGGTCTGTGTTATTCTGCGTAAGAAGTTGCTGCTACCTAAGTGACGTGTCGCGGTATGGCGTACTGTTCTCTTAAATGTTTATCAGCATACGGCACACTCTGCACCTGACGTATTGGATTTTGATGCGCTGCACTTAATTCCGTCGCTACATTAGGTATGCTCTGTTTCTGTTCACTTGGTACGTTCGTTTGGAACCTACTTATACCCACTGTGTGCATCGAAATGTTTGTTTTTTCCGCCATTGTTGTTGCATTGCACATTTGTGCATTCGGATATGCCGCTACATGTGCATCTTTCTACGTTGTAGCGGTCTTTTTGCGTCTAGTTAGCTGCTTCGGATGACCTTCTTGCGACCGCATTATTGTTCCTATTCGTATTTACCGTGGACTCAGACGACGTTGAACACACACTGTCGTTGTCTCCAAGACCTTTGATACTTTGCCGTAATTCGGCTCTCAGTCTTTGGAGCTGCTCCTTCGTTTTCGATTCGATTTTCAAAATACGATTATCGAGTCTCTTTAACGCTGCTTTGGTAACGCTTCTTTGAACTGTCGTCTCTTCAATGACCTGTGGTGCTTTTCGAGATGTATTTGTCGTAAAGAGATCGACTTGTTGCTTGACCCCTTTGACACTCTGGTGAGTTTCGTCACCTAACTTTGTCATATCTTTCTGTACCTCGTCAATCCGTATGGACATTTGTCTGTGACCTACCATGAGAGCTTCAGTCACCTCTCGTGATTCTTGTGCAACCTTTCGAATCTGATATTGCCCTTGTTCTAACTTTCGTATGTCTTTTTTTGTCTGCTCGCCTAGGTCTGTATGTTCGAACGCGTTTCTGCACTTATATTCTGCATGCACGCATTCATTTGTTTTCCTTGTTGAATCAGATATTGCAACATTTCGAACACACTGTTAGATACTTTTGGATCTTTATCGGTAGCCATTTGATTCAAATTTTCCCTTTCCTGTCTCTCCTGTACCGATTCTTTAATGTGTAAATGAAGTGCAGGTACTCTGACACCCATTCTTTCTGTCCTATCACGTGGAAATTGGTCTCTTACGACTACACTCGGTTCGAGATAGTCAAACCTAGCATCATCTGAAATTACGTCACTGTCTTGATCTGCCTCTGTACCTTTTTCATCATCAATTCCTTGATGTGAGTGCCTTGAACTTGTCTTACTTTCGTGAAATTCATGACTTAACATTACGGCCGCTAGGTCGTGCTGCTCATGCAACTCTCCTGCCTGTGACACAGGCTCCATCCCTTCACCTCGTCTACCACCTGGCTTTGATCTGTCGTATGTTCTTCCGTCATTTCCGATCTTTCTAACGTTCTCTGAACTTGGTGCTGCTTCCGCGCCTGACTTCGCGTCTACGTGCGATCGTACGACCTAACACACTTCCAAAATAACATACATAGTCCTCTACGAATTCTAGTTTAAAGTGCTCGCTGTCTCTCAGTTTAACACAAGAATTTTTTCAGCGATGTTTGGAACAGAATCCGACACACCAACAACGATGTGACAAAACCTGTGCGCCAACCAAACAGAAAAGAAAATTATTAATTATACCTAACTACTGACTTTAATTGAATTCAATACTTTTTTGTTCAGATTTAATGTAATTACAAAAGGAGTCACACATTTAACGCTAAATTGCACTTACAGATCTAACAAAGTTTGGAGTTACTGAACCTCTAACTCCCAACAAGATAAATCCACACCTGCTACGTGCTGCTACTTTACTCACTCTCTGACATTTATTAACTTAAACTTACTATTGGTAACGCTGAAATGTGCTAACAAACTTTTAAAACTCTAAGCTTCAACAAGATAACACACTCTATGCACTAATCGCTAAGTATATCACTTTCAGTCCTCATATTTACCACTAACAGTCTCGTGTCCTTGCCAAACATATATTTTAATAGTTTCCAATACTAAATTAATGTGATTCTAACAATTTCACTCTGCTCATAAATATTCGGACAGTCTGAAATTTCACCCGAAAACGTATCCTAGTACTCTCCCATCAACCATAAACGCATTCTCGCAATTTTTCACGGTGCTCAAAAGTATCCAGCCAGTCTGATTTTTCAACCAAAAACGTCTCTGATAGTCTATCTTCAACCACAAAAGTATTCTGACTATTTCTTTCTGTGCTCAAAAATATCCAGACAGTGCGACTTTTCCATAAAAAATGTCCTGAAGTGCCAATCTCTCAATCAAAAATGAATCCTGGCAGTCTAATCTGTCAACCACAAACGTATCCTGGCAGTCCAATCTCTCAACCCAAAACACATCCTGGCAATCGAATCTATCGACCAAAAACGCATCCTGGCAGGGTCCCCATTATCTTTCGCCCCCCCCCCCCCCCCCCGCCCCTAGTCGTTATGATCCATTCTTACCACTTGCCACGCAACTCATTTGTTACATAGTTTAATTCTTAATTTCTTTGCATGTTTTTGGTACTTGCATTGTTTAATTCATAAATTTTGGGCGTATTATAGTATTTGAGAGTTGTAGCATCGCGTTTTAGTACCTAAATAGTGTAAATTCGCGTAGTCGTCTGTCTTCTGTTTTTGTTTTGAACGGCCAGTGTCGGTTGGTCACAGTCAGTGTGCTCCCTGCCGCCGAAGGATAAGCAGCTGCAGCAGCAAGTCGTATACTCCTAGCTCACTCATTTGTTACATAGTTTAATTCTTAACTTCTTTGCGTGTTTTTGGTACTTGCATTGTTTAATTCATAAATTTCGGGCGTATTATAGTATTTGAGAGTTGTAGCATCGCGTTTTAGTACCTGAATAGTGTAAAATCGCGTAGTCTCCTTCCGCCGCCGAGCAGTGTGTCAGCAGTGCGCAAGTAGCAGCATTACTGCATTTACTAGGCAATCTTGTATTTTAATAACCGTTAAAATTTTGTGTCAATTTGTTTGCGCTCTCTGTAGATTAGTTCAGACGTTCTTTGCACAACAGTTTTTAGCATGGATAGGGACTGCAACTGCTGTGTTCGGATGCAGACTGAGTTGGCATCCCTTCGCTCCCAGCTTCAGGCAGTGTTGGCTTCGGTCACACAGCTTGAGGCTGTTGCCAATGGGCATCACTGTGGGGGTCCGTATGGGGGTTTGTCAGGGACGGCCAGCTCGTCCCACACATCCCCCGATCGGACTACGACTGTGGTTGCCCGGGATACTGCCCGCATTGAGGCTGATCCCGCACCTGTGGTAGAGTGGGAGGTCGTCTCAAGGTGTGGCAGGGGGCGAAAGACATTCCGGAGGGCTGAACGGAAGGCCTCTCCAGTTTGTCTGACGAACCGGTTTCAGGCTCTGTCTCAGGCTGATACTGATCTTCGGCCTGACATGGCTGCTTGTCCTATTCCAGAGGTTGCCCCTCAGTCTGCAAGATCCGGGCGGTCGCAGAGGGTGGGCTTACTGGTAGTTGGGAGCTCCAACGTCAGGCGCGTAATGGGGCCCCTTAGGGATATGGCAGCAAGAGAGGGGAAGAAAACCAATGTGCGCTCCGTGTGCATATCGGGGGGAGTCATTCCAGATGTGGAAAGGGTCCTTCCGGATACCATGAAGGGTACAAGGTGCACCCATCTGCAGGTGGTCGCTAATGTCGGCACCAATGATGTGTGTCGCTATGGATCGGAGGAAATCCTCTCTGGCTTCCGGCAGCTATCTGATTTGGTGAAGACTGCCAGTCTCGCTAGCGGGATGAAAGCAGAGGTCACCATCTGCAGCATCGTCGACAGGACTGACTGCGGACCTTTGGTACAGAGCCGAGTGGAGGGTCTGAATCAGAGACTGAGACGGTTCTGCGACCATGTGGGCTGCAGATTCCTCGACTTGCGCCATAGGATGGTGGGGTTTCGGGTTCCGCTGGACAGGTCAGGAGTCCACTACACGCAACAAACGGCTACACGGTTAGCAGGGGTTGTGTGGCGTGGGCTGGGCGGTTTTTTTAAGGTTAGATGGCCTTGGGAAAGTACAGAAAGGGCAACAGCCTCAACAGGTGCGGGGCAAAGTCCGGACATGCGGGGACCAAGCAGCAATCGGTATTGTAATTGTCAACTGTCGAAGCTGCGTTGGTAAAGTACCGGAACTTCAAGCGTTGATAGAAAGCACCGAAGCTGAAATCGTTATAGGTACAGAAAGCTGGCTGAAGCCAGAGATAAATTCTGCCGAAATTTTTACAAAGGTACAGACGGTGTTTAGAAAGGATAGATTGCATGTAACCGGTGGTGGAGTGTTCATCGCTGTTAGTAGTAGTTTATCCTGTAGTGAAGTAGAAGTGGATAGTTCCTGTGAATTATTATGGGTGGAGGTTACACTCAACAACCGAGCTAGGTTAATAATTGGCTCCTTTTACCGACCTCCCGACTCAGCAGCATTAGTGGCAGAACAACTGAGAGAAAATTTGGAATACATTTCACATAAATTTTCTCAGCTTGTTATAGTCTTAGGTGGAGATTTCAATTTACCAGATATAGACTGGGACACTCAGATGTTTAGGACGGGTGGTAGGGACAGAGCATCGAGTGACATTATACTGAGTGCACTATCCGAAAATTACCTCGAGCAATTAAACAGAGAACCGACTCGTGGAGATAACATCTTGGACCTACTGATAACAAACAGACCCGAACTTTTCGACTCTGTATGTGCAGAACAGGGAATCAGTGATCATAAGGCCGTTGCAGCATCCCTGAATATGGAAATTAATAGGAATATAAAAAAAGGGAGGAAGGTTTATCTGTTTAGCAAGAGTAATAGAAGGCAGATTTCAGACTACCTAACAGATCAAAACGAAAATTTCTGTTCCGACACTGACAATGTTGAGTGTTAATGGAAAAAGTTCAAGGCAATCGTAAAATGCGTTTTAGATTGGTACGTGCCGAGTAAAACTGTGAGGGACGGGAAAAACCCACCGTGGTACAACAACAAAGTTAGGAAACTACTGCGAAAGCAAAGAGAGCTTCACTCCAAGTTTAAACGCAGCCAAAACCTCTCAGACAAACAGAAGCTAAACGATGTCAAAGTTAGCGTAAGGAGGGCTATGCGTGAAGCGTTCAGTGAACTCGAAAGTAATATTCTATGTATCGACTTGACAGAAAATCCTAGGAAGTTCTGGTCTTACGTTAAATCAGTAAGTGGCTCGAAACAGCATATCCAGACACTCCGGGATGATGATGGCATTGAAACAGAGGATGACACGCGTAAAGCTGAAATACTAAACACCTTTTTCCAAAGCTATTTCACAGAGGAAGACCGCACTGCAGTTCCTTCTCTAAATCCTCGCACAAACGAAAAAATGGCTGACATCGAAATAAGTGTCCAAGGAATAGAAAAGCAACTGGAATCACTCAACAGAGGAAAGTCCACTGGACCTGACGGGATACCAATTCGATTCTACACAGAGTACGCGAAAGAACTTGCCCCCCTTCTAACAGTCGTGTACCGCAAGTCTCTAGAGGAACGGAAGGTTCCAAATGATTGGAAAAGAGCACAGGTAGTCCCAGTCTTCAAGAAGGGTCGTCGAGCAGATGCGCAAAACTATAGACCTATATCTCTGACGTCGATCTGTTGTAGAATTTTAGAACATGTTTTTTGCTCGAGTATCATGTCGTTTTTGGAAACCCAGAATCTACTATGTAGGAATCAACATGGATTCCGGAAACAGCGATCGTGTGAGACCCAACTCGCTTTATTTGTTCATGAGACCCAGAAAATATTAGATACAGGCTCCCAGGTAGATGCTA
This sequence comes from Schistocerca nitens, assembly GCF_023898315.1. Lineage (NCBI taxonomy): Eukaryota > Metazoa > Arthropoda > Insecta > Orthoptera > Acrididae > Schistocerca > Schistocerca nitens. Next base: position 259,837,841 of record NC_064615.1, on the reverse strand, counting down.
TTTTTCTTGACTTCCGGAAGGCGTTCGATACAGTTCCGCACTGTCGCCTGATAAACAAAGTAAGAGCCAGCGGAATATCATACCAGCTGTGTGGCTGGATTGAAGAGTTTTTAGCAAAGAGAACACAGCATGTTGTTATCAATGGAGAGACGTCTACAGACGTTAAAGTAACCTCTGGCGTGCCACAGGGGAGTGTTATGGGACCATTGCTTTTCACAATATATATAAATGACCTAGTAGACAGTGTCGGAAGATCCATGCGGCTTTTCGCGGATGATTCTGTAGTATACAGAGAAGTTGCAGCATTAGAAAATTGTAGCGAAATGCAGGAAGATCTGCAGCGGGTAGGCACTTGGTGCAGGGAGTGGCAACTGACCCTTAACATAGACAAATGTAATGTACTGCGAATACATAGAAAGAAGGATCCTTTATTGTATGATTATATGATAGCGGAACAAACACTGGTAGCAGTTACTTCTGTAAAATATCTGGGAGTATGCGTGCGGAACGATTTGAAGTGGAATGATCATATAAAATTAATTGTTGGTAAGGCGGGTACCAGGTTGAGATTCATTGGGAGAGTCCTTAGAAAATGTAGTCCATCAACAAAGGAGGTGGCTTACAAAACACTCGTTCGACCTATACTTGAGTATTGCTCATCAGTGTGGGATCCGTACCAGATCGGGTTGACGGAGGAGATAGAGAAGATCCAAAGAAGAGCGGCGCGTTTCGTCACAGGGTTATTTGGTAACCGTGATAGCGTTACGGAGATATTTAACAAACTCAAGTGGCAGACTCTGCAAGAGAGGCGCTCTGCATCGCGGTGTAGCTTGCTCGCCAGGTTTCGAGAGGGTGCGTTTCTGGATGAGGTATCGAATATATTGCTTCCCCCTACTTATACCTCCCGAGGAGATCACGAATGTAAAATTAGAGAGATTCGAGCGCGCACGGAGGCTTTCAGACAGTCGTTCTTCCCGCGAACCATACGCGACTGGAACAGGAAAGGGACGTAATGACAGTGGCACGTAAAGTGCCCTCCGCCACACACCGTTGGGTGGCTTGCGGAGTATAAATGTAGAAATGTAGATGTAGAAGGAGGTATCTAACGGAACTAAAGTGCCTGTGAACCATGTCCTGCAAGGTAAGGAGGTCCCGCATGAAGTCACGATTAGACATCAGAATAACAGCCGTCATACATGTCCTAAAATGTTCAGTGAGGAAGGGGTAGCCTCTAGTCTAGAACCCACAAACATTTGTCACCTGTACTGAATATTTTTATTACAGAATCACCATACACATTGGATTCAAGTGTGTACTTGGTGACATTGGAAAATCCTCTATAATTAGGAAGATCCTCACAATGAGTTCACAAACTAAATGAAATTAATCGTGATAAACATGAACACATAACAACCTTTCAGAAGTGTTCCTGCATGAGGAAAAAACCGATAGCGTAACTTACAATACTCGTCAAATGACCACAAAACAAGTTACCCTCGAAAATATTACACTCACAACACTTCAGTATGCCCATTGTCTATTCTATTTTAGCTGGATAATGACATATATTTACCAATACCTTTCTCGACTTTTAAGCCCTATGAACACACACGCAATAAACGGCTAGCATGGACACGAAGGAATGAGAAGAAAATACGTAACACAACTCCAATCTCCAATAGAACTGAATAGCACACACAAGTTACTGAGCGCCCGAGCAACGCTATATTTACCGTGCTTTGTTGGCGGCTGCTATGGTTGGCAGTGGCGTATGTTGTGCGGAACGTAACTAACTAGAGCCGAAATTCGTAATCTCCGTTCCAGAGATGTTACGAGATTTTCGAACGCTGTGAAATGCAAGTATCCACTAAAAAGCTCTTCTAGGCCGACAGAACAGGAAGTGTTCTGTCTATACACGGTCCTGGTCTGAAGAGAGCTCTCTCCCTACTACCCATGGCCCCGATCTGAAGAGACCTCTCCTCTCTGACGAGACCATCCGGTATGTCTTTTTGGTTCCCCCCTCTGTACTTTGCGGTCATCCCTTACCCCAAGTCGTAGCGGCCAATGCTGATTGTGGTACTACGTTTGTCGTTTCTTGGACCAATGAGACTTCAGAAGCATTTTGGTGGTTCCAACTATTTTCCTTCTGGCCTATAGCAATATATCCTCTCAGGCTCTGCCCATACAAGAGCTGTCCAAGTGCAACCTCGTATAATCCACACCTTCATCACCTGATATACGAGTATTTGTTAAAAATAGCGTTGCTTTCCACTGTGACCTGTTTTCTGTTTCAAAAAAGGGAACATAGCGACAATGTTTTTCTTGCTTTTCAAAGACCTCCCATTGTGATTCTGAAAGCATTCCTTTCCTAGAAGCTTTCCCAGGAATCAGGTGTGGTCTTTCTATGTGTGTTCTGTTCCGTCGTCTCTGACCCGCTGTTAACTTTATTTTGTGCAATTCAACATTTTTCGTAAATGTGAATTCTGTGTAATGGTCCTCTAAGAGCGACCACGCGGACCCCTGCTATGCTAAGATGTTTCTTTCCGTTCCACTCAGGTGTGAGTCAGAGAAGCACGATTAATGGTCTATTGTTAGTTGTGTGCTGTCATAAACAACTAGTTTCGGGCTGCGCTAATGGTGCCTGACTCTCCGCTGCAAAGGGTCGGCTTTTTATGGTCCATCTCGAAATGGATTCCATATTCTACTTCTCACGACGGCTGGGAACTCCCTGTGTCCACTTCAGTTCAAAGTGATTGCAATACTACAAGACTATTGACATGCAAAGTAGAGAATGCTTGTTAGTATTGAGTTCATGTCGGCCACGTGTGAATGATTACTCTCTGTATGCGCGGTGACCGAGCGAGGTGGCGCAGTGGTTAGCACACTGGACTCGCATTCGGGAGGACGACGGTTCAATCCCACGTCCGACCATCCTGATTTAGGTTTTCCGTGATTTCCCTGGATCACGTCAGGCAAATGCCGGGATGGTTCCTTCGAAAGGGCACGGCCGATTTCCTTCCCCATCCTTCCCTAATCCGAGCTTGTGCTCCGTCTCTAATGACCTCGTTGTCGACAGGACGTTAAACACTAATCTCCTCCTCCTCCTCCTCCTGTACTACGCAAATTAGTATTGCTTTACTTGAAATAGGGCATGCATGTTATCAAACTCCTCAGCTTGGTGAGAGATTACGTTTCTATGTTTGAAATAGTATGTTAAGAGGCAAAATTATACCGCCACGTTACACAGTGAGAAAAGAGCGAGCTGAATTTTGCACAGCTGATGCTTCCTAAATCCATGTTGATCTGTGGACAGAAGCATTCCTCTCTCTAGGAAATTTACTGTAATCTGTCTTACAATCTGCTCGAGATTTCTGCAGCAAACCGATGTTAAGTATATTGGTTTGCAATTTTATTCTTTTACCCTTCTTGTATACAGGAGTCATTTGTGGTTCTTTCCAACCCATGGGACTTTGCCCTAGGTGAGAGTTCAACAATAAATGCAAACTAAGTAAGGGGCCAATGGCGTAGATGTAAGAGTAATCTCTGGAAACCAAATTGGCATCCAGTCCTGACCTGGCGACTTATTTGTTTCCAAATCTTTCAGTTGTTTCTCTACGCCATGGGTGCCCTTTACTGTGTTCTCCATAACAAAATTGGTGTGACAGTAAATTGACTGTGTGTTTTCACATTCCTCCTGCATGAATGGTCTCTTAAAGGCGGACTTCCGCTTTCCTTTTGTTGTCTTCTATTGTTAGAGCAGACTTGGTGGACGAGTGATTGGATAGAAGCCCTTGACTGGCTTAGTGACTTTACGTAGGATGGAAATTCTCTCGGGTTCTCGGCAGAATCTTTCGTTAAGATATGATGGTGGAAGTTGTCGTATGCTTCACACATAGATCTTTTTATAGATGCACGAGTTTCTACTAACATTTGCCTGTCAACATTTTAGACGATATTATTCGGACAGAGAGTGCAACAATCTTTACGTCCTTAGCTTTGTTCGAATTTGGTCATTAAACCACGGTGGTCTTTTCCGTCCTTAATCCACTTACACGGCACATATTTATCCAGAGCGCCATTTACAATGAGTGTAATCTTCGGCTTCAATTCTTCTACGTCCCTCAAATTGGAACTAAAAGATTTCCATACACTGATTAAGTAAAATGCAAAAAACTGCTTACTTACTCTTTTCATCATAAGTACACTCGTAGTCTTCTTCATGGATTTATTAACTTTAGTAAGCATCTTCGCTATGATATCCTGATCACTAATCCCTGTGTCTCTACTGGCAGGCCTGTTTGAAGCCACTAGGTCTAAAATATTTCCATTGTGTGTGAACTGTCGAGCTAGCTGCTCAAGACAGATTTCGGAGAACATGTTCATAACTACTTCCAAGACTGTCTGTCTACACCACCTGCAATTAATTCATAGACGTCCCAGTCTATACTCGGTAGATTAAAGTCGCCTCCAATTAATAGTTCATGATCTTGGTATTACTGTGCTAATGAGTGTAGAATTTCTTTGGATGATTCTACAACTATTAAGGCGGAATTGCGTGGACGGTAAAGACATCTGATGATTAACTTGAGTTTATCTAGACCGGTTATTCACGTCCAGGCAACTACACAGTCAGACTCAATTTTGACTCCAATGGAGACAATATTTTTGTCGACTGCATTGAGCATTCGCCATCCTATGTCGTCTCATCGGTGTTTTCGATGTACATTTCAATACTTGCTCAAAATTTCAGAGATTCCTAATTCTGGTTTCAGCCAGCTCTCGGTTCCGAAAATAATTTGAGTGTGACAACTTTTCTGGAAGGCAGTAAATTCAGGAATTTTGTTGCTAATACTTCGACAATTTATTGTTAAATTTTTGACAGTCGAAGTGTCTACACTTTGTACATGATCTTATTCCTCTCTCAATAGTATTGAGGCAAGGCGGATTCTGAGCCACTCTGCATTGTTGTCAGCTGTATCCAAAGTGGCGAAGATGACGTCATCCAATATGGCGGCGTGTATACTTGGCAACAGTGCATGATGTCATCCACAATAGCAGTGTGACGTCATTCGAGATGGCGGCTTTTGGCGGGAATATAGGTCAGTTGGGCTACCTCCACTAACCTAACCCCCCTCCCCTCCCCTCCTCCACTAACCTAACCTACCTCCCCTCCCCCAGAAAATGGTGAGAAGTTCAAATTCCAACAGGATAATGCATCACACCATGGTTATCTCTACTAATATAACAAAATCGCAGGAAGATACGTCACTGGGCTACCTCCACTAACTTACGTCACCTGACCGCCACCTCTTCCTAGGAACTGGCGCCAAGTATGAATTTTGGTGGTAAAGAAAGGTCAATTCGCATATCTCTATTAAGCTAAGAAAATGGCATGAAAGAAAGGACACTTGGACTACCTCCACTAACCTAAGTCACCCGACTGCCACCTCCTCCTAGGAACCAGTGCCAAGTTTGAATTTTGGCAGTAAAGAAAGGCCACTTGGGGTTTCTCTACAAACTTAAGAAAATTGCGGGAGACAAAGCTCACCTCCACTAACCGAAGTCATCCATCCGCCACCTCTTCCTAGGGGCTGGTGGGAAAAGGACTCAGGCTGCACTGGGCTGGTTGGGAGAGGAAGGAGTGTGCTTTATTTATTTTGGAACAATTTATTTAGGAATGGAGTATATTTTTATCACAGTGATACAGAACACACGTGCTGACATGCCACACAGCATACAGACCTGCAAACTACTCCTACATAACTCATGTATAATACTCTACACAAGTGCTTGCTAATTATAAACTGTCAAAATAACACATTGCATAGCCTACAGACATGCAAACCACTCATAAGTAATGCAATACATTTATGTCCAGAGAGCCGAACAACTCGTAAATTGTCAAAGCAATAATCCATCTAAAATTCTCTGCAAACATGCTTGCTAATTGTCAGCTGTCGAAATTATGCACCAGTCTTTATTTAAGCAATTTGAGGCAGCACCACCATCTAGTGTGTTCACCATGAGGACTGCACTTCAACTGACGTAGTACACAGTACCACCACCAGAGGGCACTTTTGTTTGTTCTGTGACGTAATCCAAGATGGCAGCCATGATGTCAGCTGATGATGCAAGTACCATTATCCAAGATGGTGGCAAACAGTGTGTTCACCACGAGGTCTAGACATAGTACACAGTACTGCCACCAGAGGGTGCTGTCATCCATCCTGTGATGTAATCCAAGATGAAGGTCTGGGGTGATGGAAAGTGGTGGGAAGAGGACTCTGCCTGTGATGGACAGGAGTTTTTATGTTGCAGGCAGTCTCTCCACCACGAGATCTAGAGTCCAACTGACCTAGTACACAGTACTGGACTGGACTGGGAAAATGGCGTGACTGGGAAAATGGCGCGAAAATGACTCAGCCTGCACTGGGCTGCTGGGGAGAGTAAGGAAGGAGTGTACTCTATTTATTTTGGAACATGTTATTTAGGGATGGAGTATATTTATCACTCTGAAACAAAACACACCCTGATGTGTTTGGGGTCACAATGCACAGTCTGCAGACCTGTAAACTACTTCGAAATAACGCTCTCCAGACACGCAAACAACACATAATTTACCGAAATAATTTCAGACTTGTAAACTGCTCCTAAATAATGCAGCACAGTGATGTGTAGACATGCTTCGTACTCATAAACTGTGCAAATAACACATAGCACAGCTTACAGACTTGCTCACAAAATAATGCTACAGACACGCAATCAATGCACACAGACACCCTATACCACTGCCTGTCCAGCAGAATGCACAGGAGGCTAGTGACAGCCCCCACAGAGTGACACGATCGTCAGCTGTCAAACCACACACAGACACCCATTAGGGTCCTGCATGCATGAGGCAGCAGCATCCATTTCATACTTTACAGCTGAAAAAGTCCTATCTAAATACGTGTTCACCTAGACATCAGTGCTGACATGACCAGGCTGGAGCACAGACGCTCCAGGGGCACACTGTCACAGCTGTGAGCCACCACCGAATGCAGGTGAAAATTTGCCTCTATTTTCGAGTATACAGTCACTGTTATACTGACGTCACAGAACTCTAAGGCACACTCATGCAGACCCCATACATGAGATGCCTCCAGGCAGCACGTGTCTTTACCGTTGATGACAGAGTAGCACGGGGCTCATTGCTTCTAGCACGAAATGAGACATGTGTCTAACCCTGCTTAACTGCCCAGAGTGACGGACACAATTCCGTGAAGTGCACAAGCATAGCTAAAAAAACTTTGCAAGCACATCTGACAAGGTTCTCAATCTTTTAGTGATGTCAAGAAACTATGTAAAAAATAAGAGGAAATTATATAGTGTCCCATAAATAGTCAACGCTCGCTCTCTTGATGTCCCATCTTGTATGCACGAAATTCTTGGTCTAACAGAACCTGTTTACGAAAATAACACTGAATAACGTTGAATGCAGTCTTCCTCATAGACCTAACGTGGTACCAAGACCATCACATGTTACCCTTCCTGTTTTCAACACACACACACACACAAACATTCCCTCCGCTATGTAGAGGCTCCTATTCCCAGCACAAAGGATGTGAATGAAGCGAGCATTATGATTGGCTCTTATCGAATTTACCTGCCGAATTACTGTTACCACTGGTATCGAAGCACCATATACCTATTTTCCTTCAGCAGACGAGACTTTCAGCGGTTATTTTACACAGATTGCTAAACTGCATTGACAGTTAAACCCGCAAAGTCGGCTACAGATCATCAAATACAGGCGATACTCACACGAATTTTGGAAGCCAGGAAGATATTTACCAGTGTAACTACAATTAGATATTACAATTGCTGCTACACTTTCACACCAATCGATGTACAGGTAATGTCTCATCTTGACAACTGTGCTTCTGGAACGAATCTCAGTATCTATAGCGCACATAATTTTCCACATAAAAAAATCTCTGTCATACCCTCACGGTTATCGATGTGCTGAATCTATACGTCCTTCACAATAGGACACACAGTCATCCTCTCTAGTCATGCCACAACATAAACCGTACTAACTTTACAATGCAATATATACACATTTTACACAATGTAAGCCGCATTAACTTTACAATACAATATATACACATTTTACATAAACAGTGCAGTTATCATTTACATCTGTACAGAATTCACGCCAGCTATATGTCATGATGATCCTCAGTCCTAGGGAAGCACCGCCAGCCTTTTCTTTCTTTATACAGACGTGACATTCAGCGGCAGTAAACTATTTTACACTGATCACCATATTGCACCAACAACTAAACCTCACAAAGTGCCATACATATCGTCAAATACAGAAGAACTCTTCCTCAATTACACTGATCTCCCACTGAGGACTGGAACTTGAATATTAAAGCGTGAAACCGATCTCCAACCCAACAATATATCACCACGTACTGTGTTGATGTAGTAAACATACAAGTCATGTCCTCCACCATTCAAAATCATCCCTTTTACGTCAGAGCACTTTCAGCAGACCGAAGTCGCTCTCAGAACTGTTCTACAAATTCGGGATAGTTTCCCCCTCTGCACAAACGCGTTACTATTTCTGCCCCAGACCTGCTTTCTTGCTTGCTCGCTTTTCTACACACATCTCCAGACTTGGGGATTACAAGAACACATGTATTTTCGTATCGTGCACCATAATATTATACCATTTTCGCAGTACTTCTCGATATCAAGCACTAGGCAGCATTCTACCATGCTAGCACAACATAATTCCCAAGATATAGACTGGAAATTATTTCTCTACAAACCCCAAACTTTAGCATGGTGCTACATGCTGTAAACCACTGAGTAACTAGAAAGAAATAGAGGAAACTGATATTTCCACTCTCGAATACCGATGTTGGTGATGTAACAGATTCCAAATCACCCCTATAATTTACAAGCCAGCTAAGGTCTTTCCCATGTCTAGAGAACAGGCAAGCGTGTCTTCCACATGCTAGATGCACACACCACAATCAATCTTCTCTCAACTAAATAAAGGCGCGAAAGGTGCAGAAGCAGTCAACGGAATAATTTACATGGGAGGGAATAACGGTCCAGCACAAACGCATCTCCATACACAATCTTCTCATATCGGAAACAGTGGACCTATGGATGTTTAGGAGTGTGGAAATCTTGGGTACAGACGTATGGCACAAGTGGCACCCAATCACCTGACAACGTTCGAAGACCTCGAGTTCTGCGGAGCGCCCCATTCTGCTCTCTCACGATGTCTAATGACTACTGAGGTCCCTGATATGGAGTACCTGGCAGTAGGGGGTAGCACAATGCACCTAATATGAAAATGTATGTTTTGGGGGGTGTCCAGATACTTTTGATCACCTAGTGTAGGTAGACAGTGGCAATTTGAGGGAGAGATTGTGGATGAAAGCTTAACTATAGAGAGAGATCGGTTAAAAAGTTCTAGAATGTTCTGTATAAAAAGAGCATGAATATATTTGCACGCCAAAAGTTTTGGTGAAAAGTTGGAATGAGAATTGAGGGAGCTGGTTCCACGCTTTTTTGTCAGCGTCTTTTAAAGAGGAACGTATTCATCTTTTTGCAATACGACATGAGCATTTCTTCGAGGGAAGGAAGATTAGGTCGAGGATGAGATCATTAGCGATTGAGAACACAAGTACAGCGTGAGGAAAGGATGTGAAAGGAAGTCGGCCGCGTCCTTTTGAAAGGAGCCGTCCGTGAATTCGATTTAAATTATTTAGGGCAACCATGGGAAACCTAAATTTGGATGACCGGATGCGAATTTCAACTACGGTCTTCCATAATACAAATCTACCGTCTCAACACTGCGTCACGTTACTCGTTAGTGTCAGTTAAAGTGGTGTGAACAAGCAATACACTTGCATACAGAATGCCGTCAGCATCTTATGCTTTTAGAACCCAGTCATTAGCGTGTAACAGCCAATGGAAATTTGGAAATTTGTGGTAAGGTGTTATGGGACCAAACTGCTGCTTACACACTACTTCATCTAACTTAAACTAAATTATGCTAAGGACAACACACACACACACCCATGCCCGAGGGAGGACTTGAACCCCCGATGTGGGGAACTGCGCGAACAGTGGCAAGGCGCCCTAGACCGCACGCCCACCCCGCGAGGCTAACAGCCAATGCCTTTTAGTTAAATTCTTAGCTATAAATTCTTTTCTCCGTACAAATGCACAAATCTTGAACACAGTTTTAAAATTACTGTATTGGGCCATAAGAACAATAAGCAAAAATAGTAATTCGGTTCATTATAAAGATCTGTTTAAAACGTTAGGGATTTTAACTATCTGAAGTAAGTACATTTACCATTGAGTTATGCGATAAACCATGTAGTATGATCTAGATTGATCTTATATTTACCACTCAAGAACGAACATAAAAATCAAAGCAGCATTTTATACCAAAGAATAAAACTGATAAAATGGAAGGTAGGAGACGAGGTACTGGCAGAAGTAAAACTGTGAGGACGGGGCGTGAGACGTGCTTGGGTAGCTCAGTTGTTAGAGCACTTGCCCGCGAAAGACAAAGGTCCCGAGTTCGAGTCTCGGTCCACCACACAGTTTTAATCTGCCAGGAAGTTTCACTGATAAAATGAGTTAGCTAAGGAGATTTAAAGAGATTACTGTAACAAAATTATTTTAAAAGACAGTTAAACAGAACATGTGAGCAACAGATTTAATTAAAATGTAAGGATTACTTAAGAAAGACTGGATTTTGGTAAGAAACGTAACACAATTATATGTAACAATAGAACACCTCTACTATCTCACAGCATACATTCTCACTACAATGTTTTTCTTTTCTTCAGCATCCATACATCAATGCTGTGCAGTTGGTACCGCGGGACTGCTACGGTCGCAGGTTCGAAACCTGCCTCGGGCATGGGTGTGTGTGATGTCCTTAGGTTAGTTAGGTTTAAGTAGTTCTAAGTTCTAGGGGACTTATGACCTAAGATGTTGAGTCCCATAGTGCTCAGACCCATTTTTTTGTGCAGTTGGTGATACTAACACCTTATCTTCTTTCTTACCTTAAAATCTCACTCATTATGTTGCGACACTGACTTAATTTTTCAGGCAAACAAGAAGAATGCCAAGTACAAAATAGAAATTAAACATCAGCATCATGGTTCTAATGCTAGCTGACAGTTTGTATATAGTGTGTGCAGTGATTAGTGTCATGAAACGAAAGAATAGAGCAGCATAAGTTTCTTACCAATACCGCATGGAGGAAACAGTACTGTGCACTAGGGATAAACCGAAGTTGTGCTGTTGCTTACTAACGGGCCTTATATTTCGGAGGTTAGAGGCCATCGGATACCAAGGATCCCTTATACCAAAATACTCAGAAAATAATTTCGATCAGAAATTGTCGGTGGAGCTCGGGTTCATCCTGCGTTTACTGCCTAATTTTCGTAAAGCTGTCAGTATCTATCACACGAAACGACAGTATCGAGCACACTTTGTTGGCATCAAAATAATTTTTTAATCTTTTCCTCATTCGTCTTTTCTATAACTGCAAAGAAATTTAACTCGTTTGGCGCTGTTTCGATTACTTGAATACTTTAGGCCTCAGGGAAATGCTCGTTTCACAGTTCCAGCAAACGTGACGTCATTATAACGTCACGCGCAGTATCGACGACCTCATGCATAATCGGCTATCTACTTTGTGAGAAGGAAGAATATGAATATTATTGTTCGTCGATTCATTCGCAGCAGTTTATTGCTGTTCGTTTCAGTCACAGCAATTTAAGCTGTCCTCTTGGGTGCCTGCCTAACCACATACTCGGAAATCGCTAAATATTTATTTCATTCTTCTTTCTCAGATCAGACTGAATGTAAATAACTTCCAATATTGCAGAATATATTCGTAGTACATTCATAAGGAAGTAACAAAACGTGTTAACAACTTTAACATGAAAAAATAATTACGCTTGTACTTAACCATGAGATGTTGAACTCTGGTCTTTGTTATCACATTACATCTTATAGGCTTGCATCGCTCATGCGTTATTAAGTGATATTTAACGATAATGGTGTTCCGTTACACTGAAACATACTGCAAATTATAAAACATACTGCAAATTATAAAACGGGTGTGTTTCATTCTTAGTTTGTAAACCATTGGCGATAACGACTCACTCGTAAGAGAGCACTCTTATATGAAGGCATTAACCGTCGATAAATCGTTACGTGACATTTCATTATAGCAGTCATTATAATAAATCATTCCAAGAATGACGTTCGTTCGTAAATCTCCAGTACGCGCGCATGAAATCTTGTGAGAGGCCAGCATCGAGTACTAACTAAAGTCGTTAGCCGATCATGCGGCCGTCGATATTGTGTCTGACGTCAAAATGATTACGTTCGCGGGAATTATTGTGAATCGAACGTTACCCAATACTTTACTGACTGATATCAAAGCACCGTCCATGTAGGCTACTTATCCCTTAGCATGCTTGACCTTCCGTCGCTGTGGATTTTACGAAACTCTTCTTGCTGTCGCTTCAAGAAGCCATTTCCACCACAAACGTCAGGAAAAGTATCTACTGAATGCGTGGAACATACACGCGCAAACCTTTAAAAAAATGCTCCCCACAAAATTAAGTGAAAACTTGAAATGCGGCAACTCTGTTGTTGTCATAGAAACATAAACAAAATAGCTTTACGTGGTTGATCGTGATAGTTTCACGTAGGCGCTGTCCAAGTCAACTTTAACTGTCACGGATCATCTGTGCCCGAACGGAGTGTTCGGTATGTCCTAGCACTTAAATTGACTTTCAACTTTCTTAGCAAACTTTTGTGTATGTAAATAGTTCTTACTTTCATTCCGGCGTTATGATCAATTATTTGTGATCGTTTTTTTTATCTGTTTTCCGTCGTTCCCTTAGTTGCTCTAAGTTACATACCTCCGCGAATAAACGACAAAAAGGGAATTGTTCCCGTAGCGTACACGTCACGTGGACTTTCACATGACGACAACGAGTAAGGTAAGTCATCTCCGTTGTAATTACGAGTATTTTTGTAACGGTCTTCTTTTGTCCTTGCTGTAGTGACCACCGTAAACATACTTACAACGCCCACCACCAAAGTTGCGTGATCGATTTAGGATCGCCCGTTCGGTATTTATCGTTTGGACCGTGCAACTTCGATAGGCAATCATTCTTGGAAGTTACCCTCGTCTTCGATATGACCACACGTGGTAAAAAGAATGTACGCCGGCCGGGGTGGCCAAGCGGTTAAAGGCGCTACAGTCTGGAACCGCGCGACCGCTACGGTCGCAGGTTCGAATCCTGCCTCGGGCATGGATGTGTGTGATGTCCTTAGGTTAGTTAGGTTTAAGTAGTTCTAAGTTCTAGGGGACTGATGACCTTAGAAGTTAAGTCCCATAGTGCTCAGAGCCATTTGAGCCAAAAAGAATGTACCATTAATTCCAGATTTCTTGTTGATAACTGAGTTATATGCTAATTACGGAATGAGAGGCGAATCAGAGAAACTCTAGATTGGTGAGTCTTATCTCTTAGTTTAGACCAGCCACTTCGTCCCTAAATTATTCGAAGCGAGAGGGGCAATTGCACTGAAATGCTGTGGTCAAGAGGAATTTGCGATGGTATCCGTTGGATTTTTCCAGTGACGACATCGTGGTCTCCCTCCAACGATAGAACTTTCTAAAGTAATTCGTTTCATTACCGGTAAAGATAGTTACGTTATTTGTTGCAATAACAGCATACATACGTATATTCCGTACTGTGTATCGCACTCTTCACTTTCACTGTATAACTAAACTTTGTTTTACAATACTAGTGCCGGCCGCGGTGGCCGTGCGGTTCTGGCGCTGCAGTCCGGAACCGCGTGACTGCTACGGTCGCAGGTTCGAATCCTGCCTCGGGCATGGGTGTGTGTGATGTCCTTAGGTTAGTTCGGTTTAAGTAGTTCTAAGTTCTAGGGGACTTATGACCTAAGATGTTGAGTCCCATAGTGCTCAGAGCCATTTGAACCATTTTTTTTGAACAATACTAGCTTCGATTATATTGTCAATCCTTGGTACCTATCGTAAGTGTATGCTGTGTTACAGTCGTAATGAAAACTACCTGTTTCATTTACATCTACATCACACTCCATAAGCCACCTAACGGTGTGTGGCGGAGGGTTCTTCTGGTACCACTAACTGGTCGTTCTACCCTGTTCCAGCGAATGGCGCGTGGGAAAAATAACTGTCGGTAAGACTCTGCATTGGCTATAATTTCTCGAATTTTCTCCTCGTGGTGGTTACGCGAGATGTTTGTGGGAGGAAGTAATATGTTGTCCTATACTTCCTGCAAAGTGCCCTCTGGAAATTTCAATATTAAACCTCTCCGTGATGGACAACTCCTCTCTTGTAAAGTCTGCCAATGGACTTTTTTGAATATCTCGGTAACGTTCTCGCGTCTGCTAACCGATCCCGCAACGAAACGCACCGCTCTTCGTTGGATCTTCTCTGTCCCTTCTATCAGTCCTTCATGGTAAGGATCCCACATTGATAAACTGTGCTCAAGAACTGACCGAAGAAGCACCTTATAAGCCACTTCCTTTCGTAGATGGATTGCATTTCCTTAAGACTTCCCATGAATCTCAGTGTGACTTCTGCTTTTTCTACTATTTTTTTTACGTGGTGATTCCATATAAAGTCGCTCTCGGTAGTGACTGATAGATATTTTACGGTAGATATTGTTTCAAAAAAAAAAAAAAAAGTGGTTCAAATGGCTCTGAGCACTATGGGACTTAACAGCTATGGTCATCAGTCCCCTAGAACTTAGAACTACTTAAACCTAACTAACCTAAGGACATCACACAACACCCAGCCATCACGAGGCAGAGAAAATCCCTGACCCCGCCGGGAATCGAACCCGGGAACCCGGGCGTGGGAAGCGAGAACGCTACCGCACGACCACGAGATGCGGGCCGATATTGTTTCCAACAGTTTGCTGTCAATAGTGTATTTGTGCAGTACAGATCCTGCACCGTTCATCAATCCTCTGCAGGTCATTCTGCAAATCGATGCTCGCTTCTGGTGTTGCTATATTGCTATAGACAACCACATCACCTGCGAACAAAAAAAAAAAAAAAAAATGGCTCTGAGCACTATGGGACTTAACTTCGTAGGTCATCAGTCCCCTAGAACTTAGATCTTCTTAAACCTAACTAACCTAAGGACATCACACACATCCATGCCCAAGGCAGGATTCGAACCTGCGACCGGAGTGGTCGCGCGGTTCCAGACTGTAGCGCCTAGAACCGCTCGGCCACACCGGCCGGCTCACCTGCGAACAGTCTTAAAGAGCATCCGACGCTTCGCTTTCTACTAGATCATTCTTATTTGTTGTAAACAATAACGGTCTTATCACACTTCGTTAAGGTAGTGCGGAAATTACCTGTACATTTTTTGATATTGCTCCGTTAAGAGCGACGTGTTGTGTTCTGTCTGCAAGGAAGTCTCGAATCCAGTCGTAAATTTGGTCCGATACTCGTAATCTCGTTTTTTTCAAGGAACACGGCATCAACTTGAGCGCCGTCGTCTTACTGTTCATTGTATGGCGGAAGATATGACTTTATAGTCGCATGGTGATAATGAGTCCAACGCTTAGCACTCTTGTTCACTACATCACTAATTAAGCTATACACATAGTATCGCGATCTACACTTTGTCCGGTCCCTGATAAGAGACATTATTTTTTCCCGGCCGTGTCCCTAGATTTAGATGAGCCATACCTTTCTCACATTACTGGAAACGAGACCAGCAGTTCTTCTGAAATGCATTTACAGTGATCTCTCCTCGCGTTCGTGTCACACGAGAAAGTGTTTCCTTTCTCTAAAGACAGCGGAAGTGGTTTCGACGGGAAGTGAAATCTTTACGATAGTAATTATCGTTAGTAATTACAATTAAAAAGCACTACAAAAATGACAACAGCTTATTACTTGAACAAACGATGTTTCTGTATCGACATCTACGTATACACTCCTCAAACCACCGTATAACGCATGCGGCAAGTAGTCGTGCAGTCACTGCCCCATTCCGTCCTCCCATAGGTCGGAAAGGAATGATGGCATAAGTATTTCTGCAGGCCGTAATCTCTATATTCTTATTTTCACGGTTCCTTTGCGAGACATACTATGGTAGCAGCATAATGGTTACACAGTTTTCTTCGAGTACATTCAGGAATCGGTCGAACTAATGTCTTGTATGCGATTGCCTTTATAGATGCAGAGCACTTAACCTAGAATCCTTCCAAAAAATCCAAGTCTTCAATTCACCTTCCCTAACACTGATTTTGCTTTATATTCTCATTTTATAGCGCCTACCCCTACATACGTACACGATGTGAGATGTTGAAGATGTTCACCACTAATCTTATAACCGTATACTACGGGGTCCTTGCTCTCTGTTATAGGCTTAATCTTATATTCATCTGCATTTAAGGACAGCTTCAATTCATTAGATCAGGTGGAAGTTAAGTACAAGTATTTCTGCACTTCCTTATGATCATCCTACGAAATAGTTTCATGTAAACAACATCATCGTCAGTGAACAATGTTACAGTGCTCTGATAGACGGAGAAAAGTATTGTAGGCTTCACACATGGCCCTACTTACGCCGATCTATGATTTTCCCTGCAGTCTCTATTTTCCGATTGTCAGCATTAAACCAAAGGTAGTCTTTGCCGTCTTTCATTACATCTACATGTATATAATTACTCCGAAAGCCACTTTGTAATGCATGCACGTCGTAACGGTATTATTAGATGTCTTTCCTATACTGTTGGCGTCTGTATACCTTTGTACGTGCCCCAATCTCTCTTTTTTTCATGAACCCTACGCTATGTGTCGGTGGAAGCGCAACTGCCGCACAGTCTTCAAATATACGCACACGTCCTCTACATTTACCTAACAGGGTTTCACGACATCTACGTCGTCCTATTACGCTTCTTTGGGCCACATCCGATGCTGCTTCCGTCTCCATGAAACATTCGCTGTCCAGTATAAAGCACTGGGTTCTGTTACTCAGATATTCCCCGAGACAATCACATATCTGAAGAGATACTCCACGTTCGTTAGTAGTCGACGATGTGGTACTGTATCCATAGACTGCAGTTCACCTTTTCAGAAGCATTTACATCTGCTTGCAAGATGTCGTGTGTTTCATACGCGTGTTTTTTTATTCCTGAATCCTTGTTGATTCATCGAGAGAAGTTCATTTATCCACCGGAACGTCAGAATGTTTGAGGTTAGAATATAGTTAGGAGCTTGCAACAAACGGACGTCATTGATATAGGTTAGTAAAATGTATGCATCCAGTTTCTTGCCATTTTTGTAAATAGGAAGGACTTGCGCTCTTTTCCAGTTAAAGGGGACTATTAGCTACCCAGTAGAAATGAAAGGAGCTAATTTCGTGAAGTATTTAATGTAAAATCCAACTGGAATTCTGTCCGGTCCTTATGCCGTGTCCACTTTAAGCAGTCTTAATAATTTTCAAAACCAGGATGCTAATATCGATGTCATCTGTGCGAGGGCCACACATTGGTACGGTAGTATTCTCTTGTCTGAATACATTTCTAAAGTGAAAATTTCTGCTGTCTTCAGTTTCTATACCAGACGGATCCACGAGAGATTATATGTTAGTTTTGGATCAGTCCATTGACATTACTTATCACCATAACTTCGTAGGATTTTCTATAAATCTTTCACCAGGATCTGATCGTGAAAGTTGTGGTAGCCCTTACACTCGGCCTTCTTACTTATGCACGAGATGTTGTTAACGTTTTTCTGTCAGTATCCAAGCAATCTGTTGTCTAGCGACAATTTACTTGTCTCTGCTTTCAAAACATTCTGCGAATGGTACCATTAATCGAAGGCGGGTGTTTGGCATATTTTATTACTTTACTTGGAAAGTACTTATACAGGCGGTCTTTTAATAACATATTCCAATTTTAATCTACTTTTCCAGATCTGAACTTGATGTTCTCAGTTTGTCCCTAAATAGGGTAATAATGGCAGTCTATCATTTCGACCAGACACAAATATTAACTCAGTTTTCTTAATGGCCTTTTTACCTTTGATGACCATTGTTACTCTCACAGCATAATGTCCCCTGAAACTTTTCTTATCGGCGTCACTCTCGAAAAAACGGGTTTGTAAGCACTGGAAGGCCTATAGTATTTCTTTCGTGTGGGGGTTTTCGGACTAGTTCGAGGCAGTTTTCAGACAAAGTTTCCAATACTACTGCAGGAAACTTTTTGTCCTCACCGTAGATGACGTAGACGTTGTTTTTGCGACCAATACAGTGCCTGTTAAAGTCACTACCTGTTATTGCCGTATGGTAGAACAATTTTCGTGGCATTGAGTTAAGGATATCTTCGAATGACTCTGCGACCGATGTGTTTGAATCTGTCGTCGATCGAAACATTATATTACATTGCTAAACACTGTTTTTTGGCACTGATTTTTAAGTGCTTTTAGAACCATTTTGTGTTACTGAATGCGAATGTGGTCACAGTTTTTTGTGGCAATTTAACGTTTATCGATGAATATAAACATACAGCAATATCATCTCTGAGTAGGCGTATCCTAATCATAAGTCACGTGATTACTCCCTCAAATACCACTAAAACGACATATTAAGTACTGTAATTAACTTTATGTTGCATTACTTCATAACTGACAAAATATATGCCTACATTCAGTGAGACTACAGCAATTACTCCTTCGTGAAACGATGTCGGTTTGATTTTCTTCTGTATTGGTCTTCAGAGCAATCGCACCAACAGTAGTCAGCCATCATGTGTGTGTGTCCCACCTGCCTTGATACCTGTCTTCCATTATGTTAATTTTTTGGTGGGACCTCTCCCCTTGCTCCTCGCTGTAATCGCCTAAGTTATACGGAAATATTGATAAGTGACGGTGGACAAAATGCACTTTGATATTCGTATTAACACCCAACTTTTTAAAGGCTGTCAACATGTTCCGCACAATTTCTTTGTAATTGTCTGCCTTATTATTACCGAAGAAGTTTTTCACAACTAAGATGTAACTACGCCAGGCCGACAGTTCTGAATCACTCATGGAATTTGTCACGTTGGAATCATTCATTAGTTTGCGAATCTGCGGCCCATCAAATATACTTGCTTTCATTTTTTCAGTGTTCAGTCCAGGAAAAAAATCTACATACGTATTTTAAGCAGTTGCCTTCTTTATCTAGGGTCCTAATAAATTGCTTCTCGAGTCGTAGCTTTATATGCAATGGAGGAAGAATTATTTTCTCTCTCTGAATGACGTTGGCTGCACCTACAGTAAGACTTTCACTTAAAGGCCATGTCATTTTGCTCCAATGATCTTATTTTGCTCTGCTGTCCCATAAACATATAAAACATGGGTACTTTGTGTACCCACACTGCTGCCCAAGCAAGATATTTACCATCGTCAGATCACAACAAATAGACCATTGATGTTCATGATAGCGTGATTTCTGCAACATAATTTTGATAGTTTCATTCCTCTTTCATTTTTGTTGAGTGGTCAATGGGATAGGATGCAAAGATGTTACCGTTGTGAAGTAAGACACATTTCAGGCTGCTGGTGGAGCTATCTATAAAAAGCCGTCAGTCTTTTGGTTGATATTCCTGTAACTCCATCTGAGTGAGCAGACCGGGAACATTATTGAAATATACAAAATTTTTCGTCTCGGCTGAAGCATTGCAGAAGACCTGCTTCTTTTGTACGGTGTACAGAAATTTTCGTTTCTAGTATAAGACAGTTGTTTTTCTTTTGCATGGATGCCAGAAGTTCTGCTGTATTCTTTGACAAATGAAGATCTAGTACCAGATCGTTTAGTTTCTGTTGAGTGAACAACTTAGGTGAAGAAATTTCTCCTTCATATTCACTTCCACTGCTGATGCTGCTTTTGCTCTCCACATCCTGTATTTCTTCAGGTTCTGACGCTGTAAGTTCGGATAGTTTAGTAAACACTGGTATAGGAACTTCTTCACTGTGTGCCACAGGTCTCGTGGCTCATTCTAAATTTGCATGCTACCATGTACGTTTTTAGATTAGATTGAAACCTTTGACATCTACATCACAAAAGTATTTCATCGTGGTGGTTTTTTGGATCTCGCCAGACCATTGGTGCACCGAAATTGAAACATTCTCTTTGGTCATTTTTCCGCTGTTGAAGACAGTCTACACAATTTTTACAAACCGTGTGCGGAGCCCGTGGTCTATCTTGGTCCCCAAGCTGTATCACAAAACATGCAACATGCAAGGATGCCTTTTTTTACAAAGTCTGTGACATTCCGTCTTTGTTTCTGTAGGCAGAATTCACCGCAAATATAACAGAACATATTGGGGTTGTTAATGGATCCTCTTCGCGAAGAACTCATATTTTCCTGAAACAGATAAAATAAAAATACAAAATAAATTTAAAAGTATTTAATAGAAAATTTAATTGCGAAATATCAAAAAGAGTGTTAAAATTTAGATATCAATAAAGATCAGTGATACTGACGGAAAATCTGCATCTATGGGAACATTTAATAAAAATCCAGAAACATAAATGTCTACAGAACTAGAGCCAATTCGAGGAAATTAAAGCCGTATTCGGATTCAGGGCCTCTGAAATATAATAAATGTGTTTGAATATCCCTGGCAACAAATATTTTTAAAGATCTGTGTTATTTTTGCTCTACAGTTACATCTACGTCTATAGTTCGGAAGCCACTTTATAATTTGTGATGGAGGGCAGTCTGCTTACCAACTTCACTTTGCCTCTTTCCTGTTCCAGCCGTGAATGGTCCACCGAAAGATCAGTTGTTGGTAAGCCTCCGTGTGAACTCGAATCCCTCTAACGCTGCGTTCATAGTCTTTTCGCAAAATGTACGTCGGAGACAGCAATACATTGTTGAGTGTTGTAGTACTGAACCTCGGAATTTTAACGGGAAATCACACCATGATGGAGAATACTTCTCTGGCAAAGTCTGCCACTGGAATTGGATGATCACCTTCCATTGAATCTCAGTGTGTTACCTGTCTTTACAGCAATTAGTTTCTGTGGTCCTTCCACCTTAAATCGCTCCACGCGCGTACTCCCCAATATTTGACGGATGTGGCTGTTTCCAGTGACTGTTCAGCAATCGAGCAATCACACAATAACAAGTGTTTTCCACTGTTTATGTAGAGTAAGTTTAATTTTTTATGTTGAGAGTCAACAGCCAGTTCCTACATCCAGAACTTCCTATATTTCGCCACAATTTTCTAGCGTTGCTACTTCAGTCCATACTGCAGCATAATCCGCAACGTTCTCATGGAGGCTCTGTCATTATTCACTAGATCATTTATAAATATTGTCAACAGTATTGGGTCTGTAAAATTCCCTTGGAGCACGCCCGAAGTCACTTTTATATCTGTAGATTTCGTCCATATTAGGCTGAGCCCACCAACTCCACTTACCCATTAGTTCGTAGTCGGATTCATTTTGGACCTCTCGAGAACTAATTCATCAATTTGACATACAAACACTCCTTCTCCTGGGGAGTCTAAAGTGTGTTTCCGATATATATTCTACGTGTTGTCAAAAATTTCCCTAGTCAGTACTTCGGGCTACAACCAAGTCCCAGTTCCTAATGTGATGTGGGGATGACTACTTTCTACGAGAGATGTGGGCTTTGGGGATTTACTGCGAATACTCTGCCATTTAATAACCAATATGGTGAGATTCGCACCATTCACATTTTCTATCCGGGGTGTTGAAATAATTGCCTCACCTTCTGCAGGTTTTTTCTACTTGGGATCTCGAAGTTTAGGGTAATTAAAAAAAAGTATTTGTGCGCTTCACACGACCTCTGCCACACGAGGGACCGTTTCCCACCGGCCTATCCACGGCAACGTTACAAGCTTCTACCCTGAGGCCGGTCTCGCTGTAAAACCAGCGAATCCTCTGGTGTAAATCTTCCACTCGTCTCTAGATCAGTGTGGGCACAAGTAGCTGATGGATAGATGTTGCAAATAGATGTTGCGCAGAGATCTCTCGAGGGTGGCTAGTTGTCACCACCAGTTGCCGGAAAGAGCCGACAATGCTCAGAAGCCGAGCTGTAGATGTCATTGAAGTCTAAGTAAGCGACTATTTGCAGCTGGCTGCACCCTGCGCCCGCATCTGCTCCTAGGTTGGTCTCCGTCACCTAGCTAAACATTTCCACCCGGGATACACAGCCTTTATAGGTATTGTTACTCCCCCTGACGTAATTTCGCTTAGACGCGACTATCATTGGAACTGCTCACAACATATCACAATACAAACGGGTACTGATACGATCAATGGAAGATTACACAGAAGTGATGCAAACAGTAAAATATGAGAATCTAGAATTTCAAATTGGCACATGAATCTTGTACACGCGGTCAAACACAAAGGAAAATTCCGAAATAGGCTTTTATATGTAAATAAAAGTGCGGATTGCACGGATTTTTCACCTAGCTGTTTCTGCGCTGACTTCTAGACTGGCGTGCCTGGATTGTTCCTTTAGAAGAGCACAGCTAGTTTCTTACCACTTTCTTCCCGAGTGCGAATTTGTTTTGTTTCTAATGACCTCGTTATCGAGAGATATTAAACCATAATTTTCCTATAGTAGGCATATACACATGTGAACTTTGCACCTTCAATCAGAAAGAAAACTGTAGGAATAAAGTCCTCAACTATCGTTTGCTTACGTAGAAAATAAAATAAAAATAAAACGTAAACCAGAAGCAACGCTCGAACTTGAGGGTTCAAGAGCTGCGAAAGTCGGTGTATCTAGAGCCATTGCTTATGCACTACAGTACTAGCTGTAATTTAACGCTCGCTAGTTCACACTCAGTCAGGCGACAGTGACGGTAATACCAGAATTCATCCGCTTGAGTCTAGCTCTGGTAAATCGAAACAGAACGGAATCAAATAAGAAAAACTGAAGTAAGCGCAGTGCGGAATTTGAGGCTTGCATCTGCTGCGAGATTGCTGTGCCTGGTGCTGTTGCAACGGCATCGACAACACTGCTTTAATGTTATACGGCGACTTGGTGTCTACAAAATATCTGTAATTTTCAAGACAAGTGATACTTTTATGAGCATAGCCGAGAACTGAGCTGTTCGTGAGAACAAAATGAGAAGCGCCAAATAGGAATATGGACATACAGAGGATTAAATTTTGCAGTTGATCCACAAATCTGAATAATTTTATTCTAACGTCCCTTTTGTTCTGGGTGGCTTTTAACATCTGTATTCATCCATATTTAGGCATAAAAAGAACAAGAAACAGACTATACCGCATGAAATATACAAAATAAACACATTATTGTAGTGGAGATAATGTTCTATGTCCCAAATCACATACGTTGACAACAAAACATAATTATAGATAATCTTATGAGAACATTTACACGGAGTTGCTAGAAAACTTAACTGTATAACTCGTTGCTCGAAAGTGCTTGATCATTCATCACTCTCAACACAGATGTGTTCATTGTCCAAACTTGCTGGTGTTAGTGACAAGGAAGTTCACGGCGAACAGGAGGGATGTAATCTAAGAGGGACAGAACTTCAGAAACTTCAGTAGCCTGATTCCGTCGTCTTTTAGTCGAAAAGTAAGAACTGGTTTTTGCCTCCCTCATGTCCGGAAACTTACTGTGCGCCAGATGTCATGGCAATGTCTCGCTAGTGAATATACGCGTTGGGTATTTAGAAGTCACATCCCACCTGCATACATTTCTTAGATTGGCAGGCAGATGCATTCTGAACATCAAAGTCACAAATTTTTAACAATATTTTGAACGCCTCCCTCAAATTACATTCATCTAATTTTCAAAACTTTTAAGAGTACAGTGACAGTTAGGTTCAAATGGTTCAAATGGCTCTGAGCACTATGGGACTTAACATCTGAGGTCATCAGTCCCCTAGAACTTAGAACTACTTAAACCTAACTAACCTAAGGACATCACACACATCCATGCCCGAGGCAGGATTGGAACCTGTGACCGTAGCGGTCGCACGGTTCCAGACTGAAGCGCTTAGAACCGCTCGGCCACACTGGCCGGCGGCAGTTAGGTCCTACATCCTTTTTATATACAGTTTTTCCGGAAAGAGATACATATTCTTCGCTTGTATTACATCTCTTCTGCTTGAACTTCCGTTGCAAGGTGTGTATCATCCTTTTCTCAGAAGAGGTCTTCATATGTTCTTCTGTCTCTTCATGACAGTGAAACACTGCTCGATATTAACTCCAATTAGACATCCTTCGCAGTTTACCTGAATAGCAACAAAGATTATTATTATTATTTCTATCTTTTCTCAGACGTTATGTCTGGTCAAAAATGGAAAGTGACGCGGACCTTGATCAAGCGTGACTTCCTTTTAACTGTACGGTATATGTTATATTGCATTTAGGAACTTTCGGGTAATTGAACATGTATCGATAATTACGGATTTCTGTAGTTGTATATA
Source organism: Schistocerca nitens (assembly GCF_023898315.1). Taxonomy (NCBI): domain Eukaryota; kingdom Metazoa; phylum Arthropoda; class Insecta; order Orthoptera; family Acrididae; genus Schistocerca; species Schistocerca nitens. Next base: position 259,813,289 of record NC_064615.1, on the reverse strand, counting down.
TAAGTTTGGATGTAGCTGTGTTGCATTGATGTACTGGTGGATATTGTGTGGTATGACTCCTGTAGTTGATAGTATAATTGGTATAATGTCAACTTTATCCTGATGCCACATGTCCTTGACTTCCTCAGCCAGTTGGATGTATTTTTCAATTTTTTCTCCTGTTTTCTTTTGTATATTTGTTGTATTGGGTATGGGTTATTATTATTATTATTATTATTATTATTATTATCGTTGTTGCTATTATTATTAGTTGTACAAATATAAATGAAGAAATATTCTTATACACATCATCAAGCCTTCAACAACAGTCATTCAATAACAACTGATATATAATGCATTTCACGAGCGTAATGGTATGTATCTGCACTTAACATTTTGTTTGTGAGACGTACTATGTAAAGCAATTTGCCAATTTACATACGTCTTGGTCATCTGAATGGGAATCTACTCAGGATCCTGGTCGGAGATACCAGGTTTAGTGAGAACGTCTTTGTTTCCTTGTAAGTCATCAGATGTGGCTGTAGTCTCGGGAAATGTAACGTGGGTCCGTTTTAGCGCCAGCCATTTTACCTGTCGCTTGCCATTGAGTTCCCGCGGCAGCCAGCCACTGGCGTTTACAATGAAGCGTCGCCCTGACTTCTGTTGAGTGAAATTAGAACTTTTTCCTGGTGTTTAATATTCTGCTGCTCATTCGTACTGCCAATTTCCCGTAATTCAAAATATTCGGCAGTGGCGCTTACCATTGTGTTCTCCGGGCCACTCAGTTATAAACAGGTAGTTCCACGCTACATCGCATTCGCATGACAATATTTTTTAGGAGAGCCCAGTGTGCCATATTATTATTTGTTTGCAAACTGTATAAGAATATTACAAGCAGTTACTTTATTTTTCAGGAAATACCTGGCCGTTTAACCAACTACTTAGAAGAGCAAAGAGTTATGAACGAAGAGAAGAAGAAGAGTCAATATTCTCCCTTTATTATGGATTCTCCGCAAATGCAACATCCTATAGAAGAGATACAGGAAGAAGTGAAACCACGGCATATCCTGCATGAAGATGTACCTGTAACAAAAACTGTGGTACAGTACATTCGCTGAGTCTTTTTCACTTCTCACTAACTTACTGAATTTTCACCTTGATATCACCGGAAAAAGAAATTCATGTGCCAAATTGACTCAATGTATTAACGTTATCAGAAATCAGTTAAGAATATATGGGGCGACTCAGCGGCAACAGTAACTGTTAGATGACAAATCATGTAGCACCGTCGCGTCTCATCATCGTTTCAGTGTCTGCTGGCCGCCTGACTCATAATGATAAACAAACAACGGTCAACTTCATGAAACTGTGAACATAATCATGAATAAAATGTGAGTAACTGGGAAGCACATACATTAAAACAAACAAATTCATTGTAAATTGCAGGTTCCATAGAATTTTTTAGAATAGCGTAGACTCTGCTTTATAGTGAAAGATGCGTGAACTAAATAACCCTTATATCTACACCTACAGCTACATAACTACTCTGCAATTCATACTTAGGTGACTAGCAGAGGCTCCATCGAACCATCTTCAAGCTATTTCTTCACCGTTCCATTCTCAAACAGCACGCGAGAACAATGAACACTTCAATCTTTCTATACAAGCTCTGGTTTCTCTTATTTTATTATATTGGTAATACCTCCGTTCGTAGGTGGGCGTCAACAATATCTTCTCACACTGTGAGTAGAAAGTTGGTGATTGAAATTTCGCTGCAACGAAAAATGCCTATGTTTTAATGATTGCCAGCTCAATTCGCGTATCATGTCCGTGGCATCTCTGCCCTGTTTCGCGATAATACAAAGCGAACTGCCCTTCTCTGAACTTTTTCTATATCCTCCGTCAATCATATCTTGCAAGGATCCCCTACCGCACAGCATTACTCTAGCAGAAGACGGGCAAGTGAAGTGTAGTGTAGGCAGTCTCTTTAGTGGATTTGTTGCATTTTCTAAATGTTCTGCCAGTAAAACGCGGCCTTTGGTTCGCTTTCCCCACAACATTATCTAAATGACCGTCCAAACTTAAGTTGCTCGCAGTTGTAATTTCTCGGAATTCCGTTGAGTTGACATCCTGTAGATTTGTCTGATCTACCGCGTAACTGAAATTTGACGGATTCTGCTTAGTAGCATTATTTAGGGTGAATTGCCACTTTTCGCACCATATAAGTATCTTGTCTACATAATTTTGTAGTTGTTAATGATATCCTGACGACCCCACTGGACGGTAAATGACAAGATAAGCTGCAAACAAGCTGAGAGGACGCTCAAATTGTCTCCTAAATAGTTTATATAGATCAGGAGCAGCAGAGGGCCTATAAGACTTCGATAGGGAATTCCAGATACTAATTCTGTTTTACTCGTTGACCTTCCCTCAGTAACCACGAGCTTTGACCTTCCTGGCAGGAAATCACGACTCCAGTCACACATCTGAGACGATACCAAATATATAAGCAATTTCATTACACGCCACTTGTGAGGAACGGTATCAAAAGCCTTTTGCAGATCTAGAAAAATGTTATCGATTGGTGAGATCCCTGTCCATAGCACTCCTTACTTCGTGAGAATCAGAGCTGGTTGTCTTTCATAAGGACGATATTTTCTGAATCTGTGCTGACTGTTTGTCAACAGATAGTTTTCTTCTAGGTAATACATAATATTCGACCGTAATATTGTTCCAGAATCTTACTGTAGGTCGACGTTAGTGAAGTGGATCTGTAATCAATCGGATTACTCCTATTTTCTTTCCTGAGTATTGGTGTGACCCGTGCAACCTTCCCGTCGGTAGGATCTTCCATTGAGCGAGCGATTGTACATGATTCTTAAATGCGGAACTATTATATCAGCACAGTCTGAAAGGAATCTAATAGGTGTACAGTCTGGACCCGAGGACTCGCCTTTTTTAAATGATTTATGCTGCTTTGATGACCGAAGGTGTCTAAGTTATGCATGTTGGCAGCAGTACTTGATTCGAAATCGGCAATATTCCCTTCGTCTTGTTTGGTGAAGGAGTTTTGGAGAACTGTGTTTAATAACTTCGCTTTGGTGGAAATGTCTTCGGTAGCTTCCACATCGCTATCTCACACAGTGAAAATATTGATTGTGGCTTGTCTCTGGTGTACTTTATGTATGCCCAATATCTCTTTGTACTGTCTGCCAAATTTCGAGACAGTGTTTCGTTGTGAAAGCGATTAACAGCATCTCGCATTGAAGTTCGTGCCAAGTTTTGCGTTGTTTTAACCAGCAGTTAAATATCCTTTCTTCAGAGGTTCCTTGTCCAGCATGAGTAGAGCCTAGAAGAAGGAAATACGTGCTTCAGCTTTGTGTATGCCGGTGAGATGCGCCTGCAGTGGGTACCAAAAGCTGGATTTGGGTCGAAGCTTACGCATGGTTTCTGTACATCAGGAAGTTTAACTTTTAAGTAGGAAGATACGACGTTTCGCTATGAAATCTTTGTACGATAGTAAACACTGTCGATCAATGTGTTACGTAGAAACTTCTTACTTTGCCTCGAAATTTTGCTAACGTAAGACTTTTGCATTCCGATGTGCAATTAAGATGCTACATCCAAATAAAATAAAACTGCCCTTTTACGGTAATTAAATTTATTTTTATGTATATAAAAATGTATAACAATTTATCAGGATTCATAGCAAGCGTTGTAGCATGATACACCTTTTCCGACGTTTTCTGATACAATTAAAGGACCATAATGCAGATTACACGGTGAACACAATCACCACTGACAAAATTCCGTAGGTTGTTCAGGGATGTTTTCAGAGCGTTTTAGTACCAGGGATCCATCGCTATGGGAATGTACCACCATAGCGTCGTCCTGGCGCCCTTCCACTCCATTCAGTGAACCCATACATGGGGTGCATACTGGCCAACATTTCATCGATAGATCTACTTATATTGCTGTGCATGACTGTTAACGTACACCCAAAACTGCCAATAAAACTACAGGTTGCCATCAGTGGTATTATTAGTGGATTTATGGCTATCTGACTCTGGTTCTGTTTTTCGCGACCACACTGAGGTATTCTTGGCATGAAAAATTAAGTTAATTCATCCTTCCCTATATACCTATTCCTTATTTAATGTTTTCAGGATGAGTATAGGGACTAATCCTAGTTAAATAAGAGAAGGAGGATTCAGTTAATAAATGTTTAATTATAAAATACAAAGGAAATTTCAAGAAACACAACATGGATATCTAACAAATGTACAGTTATAAATCCTCCTATTCACCCTATCCAAGACTGGCACAACTCCTAGCTGTCTGAACGTGTCCCCTGTTATGTTCGTCATGAACACTGCAAAGGTTGTTACTGTTAAGTCTCTTTTAGTTCCAGTCACCACCTATGCTGGCGCAGACAACGAAAAGCTCAGAGAGACGAACTAGTGGAACTGTATACATTTCACTTTACTGTGCCCCATATTACTCGATGCGCAAAAATCAGCCAAGTGATCAGCAAAGTGTGGATCTTCCTCGTCGTGGAAGATCGCCGGCGCCTTGGAGATGCGGCGTGGCGTCCAGAAAATAAATACGGCTACACAATGGACGTTTAATTGCTTCCGAAAATTCCTACCGTTGGAGGTAATTCGTTATAGCAATCGTTTACGAGACTCTCCAAACTGCTTGCCTACACTGACCAGGAACAGAAGTGTGTCTCCAGGGCACGAGCGCAAATGAGCGCTTCTCAGTACCAACAGCGCCACAATGAAGTACCAACCTGTTCCTCTCTGTACAGAGAAACAAGTTGCTCGCACTTGAAGTAGTGTAATCAGCACTTTACTATGTGAGACAGAGACTAGCCACTGGACACGGTGGCAGCAAACGCCTCCTGTCGCTAGACTTGGTTGCACGCTCGCCACCACCCTCCGTTACTTCACTGTCCGTTTTGGATAGAGCCAATCATGGCTCTCCATGCGAAACGATTTTCTCCCATCCCTGTAGGATTCGAAACCGCTCGCCAGCCTACATAGCGCTCCCAGAACGTTCGAGATGTTTCTCGAAAGATTAAAGCAAATGCATGATCAAACCTCCGACCAATGGCAACGTTTCACAGCCACACTTTGGCGCGAAACGGCAAACTGCTACACTGTCACCGAACGCCTGGCCCTGGTCCAACTTAGCTGGGGCGACTTTCACGGCCAGCCTCCACGGGGGCCCACCGCCCCTAGGAACACTCCCTGCCTCTTTGTTACTACAGCCAGTGAAAAATTTAATTTTCCGAGCGCATGCAATATTTTTGTGTTAGGCAGAAGCTTATCAACTCTTTCCGTTAACAAAGTGACAACTCTCCTAACCATCGATCTCTCTTCATATAAAATATCTGTATTAATTAACATAATTGCTGGCTTTTAATTGATGATTCTAACTTGTAAGGTGACCAAAATACCGGCGTCTTACAAAACAAATCCGAGAGAACAAGACAGTACTGAATGCAAGCTTGAGGGCGAAAAGCAAAGTAGCGTTAGTGTTGCCAACATAAGTTTAGTGAGTGAATGGGACAAGTTTCTTTCCAAATAAGACACACAGTGCATCCATCGACATCTGCACTGTTGTGCAGACATTTTATGATAAATGTAGATATACAGATAAATGGTGGTAACAGATAAAATAAAATGCAATTGTGTAACAAGGATCCGGAGACCGTGGATATCTCATACTACAATACACGGAAAATATTCTTGAACAAGCTTCAACGCTGAGGTGCTATTCCGACATTGTTGGGGAGCCTCTGTAATGCTGTTCGAGGGCTGAGGCATGGATGGGAAGTTGGATTGGGAGGGAGGCATGGCACGGTAGCCCATAGAGTTGTGCAAAGACACTTTGCCAGGGTGGCTTAGTTTATTTATTTATTTATACGTCTAGTTCCGTAGGACCAAATTGAGGAGCATATCTCCAAGGTCATGGAACGTGTCAGTAGATTAAATTACCGCATAAAAGTAATAACAGATAAAACAAAATCTTTATGAACCCAAAAAAAGTCAAGCCATAAGTTTAAGTAAACGCAGTCAACACTATAACATAGGAATCAGCTTAATTTTGCAAGGAACACCTCGTCAGAATAAAAGGAGTGATCCATGAGCAAACTCTTCAGTTTCTACTTGATAGCGCGTGGCTTATTGCTAAGATTTTTGAATTCTTGTGGCAGCTTATTGAAAATGGATGCAGCAGTATACTGCACACCTTTCTGCACAAGAGTTAAGGAAAACTGATCCAAATGCAGACTGGATTCTGCAGAGTATTAACTGAGTGAAAGTTGCTAATTCTTTGGAATAAGCTGATATTGTTAACAAGAATCGACAGTAAAGAATATATATATTGAGGGGCCAGTGTCAGAATACCCAGACTAGAGAAAAGGGTTCGACAAGAGGTTCGCGAACTTACACCACTTATTACCCGAACCGCCCGTTTCTGAGCCAAAAATATCCTTTTAGAGTGGGAAGAGTTGCCCTAAAATATAATATCATACGACATAAGTGAATGAAAGTGAGCAAAGTATACCAATTTTCGTGTCGAGCGATCACTTACTTCAGATACCGTTCGAATAGTGAAAATGGCAGCATTAAGCCTTTGAACAAGATCCTGAACATGGAATTTCCACGACATCTAGAAATCTGAACTGTTCAGTTTCATTAATCATATGCCCATTATGTGAAATTAAAACGTCGGGTTTTGTTGAATCGAATGCCGGACATTTGCCACGCCGGACATTTGCCACACTTGCCCCTTCGCCAGGTAGCTTGAGTAGCGATCCGTCAGGTAAGGGACGCCCTTCCTCGTACTTGTTCTGTCCGCTTTCAAACCGCCGTCTCCACATCTTACTCGATTCAACCATTACGTAATGGACCTTCTTCTTCGACACCCTGTCCAAATACAGAGCTTCTTTTCCGAAATCGAAATATTTGTATCTTTTGGAAAACGAAAGCAAAATCGACGATTATGTCAGTTTGTAATTAGTTCTGCCAAGTATAAAAATAGATCCCTCTGTCTGTACGGTAGCTTCCTTTAACACTTACTGATCGCAATATAAACAGTCCATCGGCAGGGGAGCAACAAGAAAGGAACGATGTAAAGAGAATGCGAATGTACGCTAATCATTTCTTTTTGATCACTGAATTTGTGCCTACTTTAATTACTACAACTGCATGCTCAAAAGACAATAAGGAAAGAAGAAATGGGAATTGGAATGTTTGAAAAAAAGAACGACGTACTCCATATTAATTTACTCTCTAAAATCCGATATCCCTTGCGGCGAAACATTAGTTAATAAAGTGTAGCGGGACAATGTTCAAAACATGACTGAAAATACGTTCACTAAATAGAGGTAAGAACATCTGTGATTGACATGTCATCTAAAGTCGACGTACAATTTTAAAATGTTAGAAATAAGGAAATGAAGTAATACAGAATGCTATACTTGTAACGTACGTTGTTGTTCTACATTGTATAGCTCTGGTATTTACAGGGTCACATAGAAAGCATCCTAGGTTTTGGAGGGAAAAGCCGTAATTGTAATGATCTGCAATACAACAGGAACAAGAAGCACAACTTAAGGAAAAATAATGTAATGTGTGTTTCAGCTCACAAGCGACATTGAAGCAGATAGTTCCTGTGACTTACTATGGGCAGAGGTAATATTCGACAACCGGAATAAATTAATAACTGGCTCCTTTTATGGACCCCGGTCTCAGATGAAACAGTTTCTGAACAGTTCAAAGAAAACTTGAGTCTCATCACAAATAGGTACGCTACTCATACAATTATAGTTGGCAGTGAGTTTGATCTACCTTCCGTGTGTTGACAAAAATACATTTTTAGACCCTATTGTAGATAGAAAACAACTTCCGTAATTGTTCTAAATGCTTTTTTTAAAATTATTTTGAACAGTTAGTTCACGAGGCCATTCAAATTGTAAATGGTTACTTGACCTCTTAGCCACAAATAATCCTGAGCATCACGACGAATATAGGGATTCGTGAACACACAGTCGAGCGAGGCTCAATTCCGTAACAAAGAAATTCACCAAAACTAAACGCGAAATATATCTATTTATAAAAGCAGCTAAAAATTCGGTTGACGTCTTTCTAAGAGACAGTCTCCAATCCTTCCAAACTATGTAAGTGACGACCATATGTGGCTTAAGTTCAAAGAAATAGTATCAACAGCACTCTAGAGATTCATACCAAATAAATTAATAAGAGACGCAACTGATCCCCCATGGTACACAAAACACGACAGAAAGCTGCTGCAAGAGTACCGAAAAAGGCACGTATAATTTAGACGAACGCAAAATCTCCAAGACTGACGAAGTTTTACTGAGGCTCGAAATTTGGTGCGGATTTCAATGCGAGATGCATTTTAATACTTTTCACAACGAAAGTCTCTCTAGAAATGTGGCAGAAAATCCAAAGAGATTCTGGTCCTATGTTAAGTAAACCAGCGGAAAGGCTCAGTAAGTACCTTTATGCGCGACAGCGATGAGGAGGAGGAGGGGGAGACAAGGGACCCAACCCTTCGGAGCAGGTAAAATCGTGGCAAATGTTCGGCGTGGCAAATGTCCGCACACCGTTGAATCGTGTGTCAGAAACTATATAAACTGAGTCTTAATGTGATTTAGCGTTAGTTCATTTTCTAGAACCCATGAACTAGCATCAGGAACTGCTCAATTTCAAACAGATAGTGTTACACACACCACCTTTACTACCAATACTACCAAGCTAGTGTCATCAGCAAAATGTCCGCCCCGATAGCTGAATGGTAACCGGCACGGTAGCTCAGCGTGTTCGGTCAGAGGGTTAGCTGCCCTCTGTAATAAAAAAACTGAGTTAGTGGATCCACAACGAACTGAAACGGGTGTCTTGCGACGTCCGCCCCGAGCAGATACAACGAACGAAAACGAACAAAATGAGATTTTAAAAAATGGTCATCGTGACGTATTGCCGTCCTAAGAGGCTCCGGTTCGATTCCCGGCTGGGTCGGGGATTTCTCCGCTCAGGGACTGGCTGTTTTGTTGTATTCACCAGCATTTCTTCCCCATCCGGCGCGCAGGTCGCCCAATGTGGCGTCGAATGTAATAAGACCTGCACCAAGGCGGCCGGACCTGCCCCGTACGGGGCCTCCCGGCCAATGACGTCAAACGCTAATTTCCATTTCATCAGCAAACATAAATATTTTAGAATTACTTATAATACTAGAGGACATATCATTTATATAAATAAGGAACAGGAGTGGCCCCAACACTGATCCCTGGCCCCCTCCCCCGCCCGCATTTGATCGTGCCCTACTCAGACCCCACATCACAGCCATTCTCAGTACTATGAATAATGACTTTTCGCTGTCTGTTGAACCAACTGAGGTGAACCAGTTGTGAGCTACTCCCTGTATTCCATAATGGTCCAATGGTATTCCGTACTGGTTAGCGCCTCTGCCTAGTGAACAGAATACCCGTTTCGAATTCTCGCCTTGGTACAAATTTTCATTCGTCGTTAAAGTCTGCATATATAAAGTACATTATAAATGTCTGAGACTTTGGAAGGTCTCTGGAACAATACAGTTTCATTTAACATACGGAATTCGTTTGGTGGAATACAGGTTCACCTTGTATTTGTTCTCTGTTTAGTTCTTACTTACCTGAAAAGCTGGAACACTACATATAAAATTATTTAAAATAAGTCTAAATAAATATTTTGCAGGAATCTCTTTCTGAAATTTCTGACCCCGAAACGAATCAAGATGGAGGTGAGGAAGAGGAGGGAGTGCCTTATATATCTTACAATGCTCCGGAGGCGGTCCAGAAGGAGCTGGTGCAGCAGGCCGTGGTGGACACGCCGGAGCTGCCGGGAACTACTCTGCGGGTCACAACGCACAGTAAAATGGAGGTGAGCAGTCTCAACTTTTCGTCATGCTTTAATTTTCACTCTGCTCCCGATTTTCAATACTGAACAACAATTAGTGAAATCATTTCATTTTGCATGTTGGGCAATGTATACGAGACACACTAAGCTGAGACTGAGCACTTAGTGTTTTCGCTGCTGCTACCATCTCATCATGATCACTACTGCCACTCTCTGTATTAACATGGAAAAAAATTTCACTGTTTCATTTACATCAAGAATGAGTTTTCGAATTTATGGTCTGCTCAGTTTCTCCCACAAACCGTTTACAATAATTTAGCACGAATAATTTCTCAGTTACAGCAACTTTCCTTGTCAATTATATCTCCTCCGCTCTTTGATCTTGTCTTGTGGTTCTTTTTGTTGTTGTGGTCTTCATTCGTAAGAATGGTTTGATGCAGCTCTCCACGCTACCCTATCCTGTGGAAGCCACTTCATCTCTGAATAACTACTGCAACCTATATCCTTCTGAATCTGCGTATTGTATTCATCTCTTGGCCTCCCTCTACGATTTTTTACCTCCAACACTTCCCTCCAATACTAAATTGATGATAAATTCATGTTTCAGAATGTGTCCTACCAACCGATCCCTTCTTTTAGATAAGTTATGCCACAAATTTCTTTTCTCCACAATTCTGTTCAGTACCTCCCCACGATCTACCCATCTAATCTTCGTCTAGAGCACCACATTCCAAAGCTTCTATTCTTTTCTTCTCTGAACTGGTGATCCATGTTTTAGCGCAGTACAAGACCAAACTGCAGATACAGACCTCCAGAAAAGCCCTCGTAACATTTAGATTTGAATTCGATGTTAACACATTTATCTTCTTCAGAATCGCTTCTCTTCTTATTACCTGTCATTATTTTAACCAGGGCAAAAACGATCCTGCGGAAGCACGAAAAAGGAAAATATGTTCTTCTTTATAAGACACTGACAGAAAATTGGGGAACCACCTGCCTCAATACTCATACCGCCTTCCTCACCAAAAATTTTGGAATGCGAACGTATTCGCCCTCTTTTAACATAGCGCATTCTAGATGGTTTCACCCAGTTGCTCTTTGTAGTTAACCCTTCATACTCAGCATCTCCCTCTCACTGCCGCTGTCTATATGTATCTCTCTCCCTCTGTTTCCTTTTTCTCCCATTGATTTACAGTATCCCCAACTGCCACTGTCTCCTCTCTCATTTACACTGTCTCCTTTCGTCTTTCTTTCCCACTTCCACTGACTCCACCACACCTCGTCATCTCAAAAATTCTGGGCGTCCAACCTATTTGCTCCCCTATGCCCACTTGTTTAAAATTATAGTCCAAAATGTGTCCCCTCCCAGTTTTCCAGCCTGTGAGCGTACAGGATCGCCAAGCCTATGTTTGGTCTCCACTCACCTGCATTTTTCATTTCCACTATCTCCTCTCTCTTATGCTTCCACTGCTGCTGTTAACATGTTCAGCGTCTGCCTTCTTTGGAAATGGAATCACTTAGTTGATCTTGAAGTCTGAGGGCATTTCGCCTGTCTCATATCTTGCATAACGGGTGGTATGGATTTGTTACGCCTGGGTCTCCCAAGGAGCTCAGCAATTCTTACAAATTTCGTCTAGTACTGGTGCGTTGTGCGGGATGAACCAAAAGTCTGTTAACATCTGAAAATTCAGTACTTCACGGAATAATATAGGTAGAGAGGTAAAAACGCTTGAAATGTCATGGGCTTTTATTGAAACCAAACAAAGTGCACAAAATGACCAACGGACGGTGTCTCATATGATACAAAAGCTACAATAAATGTAACAGCTGATTTTTAGTAAAGGAGACATTCTTTATAACAAATGCTCTACATATAGGTCGCTGTTAATCAACAATTCCTGTAGTCGAGGGACAATGTAGTCAACAGCAGTGTACAGCATATCAGTAGGTACGGTAAGAAATTGCCATTGTCCCTGATGAAATCGGATCATCACGGCAGACTGCAAATATCAGATAACCCCACAACCAATATTCACAGGGTTTGAGGTATGGGGACCTGGGAAGTCAAATATAACGGAAGTGGCGGCTCAGTTTGCGATGTTCACCAACCGAAGTGCACAAGAGATCTTTCAGACGTGCAGTAATATAGGGTGGGACCCCATTCTGTATAAAAGTCGTACCTTCCAGCAGGTGTTTATCACCCTGGCTAGGGATGCTGCGATCCTGCAACATATGAGCGTACCTCACACTCGTCACACTGTTAGTTTGAAAAGCAGCACTCCGCATTTCCTCAAAGAAAAACGGTCCGATCATAACTGATATGGTAAATTCACAAGACACCGTGACTTTCTCGTCATGCAGTGGGGTTTCCATGACAGTTCTAGGATTTTCGGTAGTCCAAATTCTGTAGTTGTAGGTGTTGACAGACCGCGAATGGGGGCTTCGTCGGTCCACAACATGTTGTACAACCAATCGTCATCTTCCCCCTTTTTTTTGAAGTGCCCCCACCGCAAATGCCCTCCGCGACACAAAATCGGTGGCTAATAGTTCATTACAACTAATTTTATACACGAGTTTCATATAGGGTCACTGACGTGTTGCTGTCTTGCGCCATCTGTTGGCCAGTTATGGAACCCGTTTTTGGTTCGTATAAAACCTTATGTCATTTCAGACGTGTGTGAATTTTTACCTATCTGCCTGCATTATTTCCGCGAATTAGAGCATTTTCGAGTGTTGATGGACTTTTGTGTCACCCTGTATTTGCTTAAGTGTCTCTTTTTTCCTTGTCAAAATCTTCTCGCAGTTTCATGTCTCCCACTTCGTCTTCAGATACTTTCTCTTCCCTTCCTACTGTCAACTGTTTTTCCTGACTAGCCCTTCTATCTATTCCTTCAATTTTTCAACAAATGTTTGTATTTACTTTTGTTCGCTTCATATGCTGCATTTCTACTTTTCTCCGTCCATCAATTAAATAAGATATATCACGTATCATCCAAGGATTTCTAGTGGGCGTTTTGTTATTCGATCCTCTGCTACCTTCACTGTTTCATCTCTTGGAGCCAACCATTCGGTATGTAATGTGTCCATTTCTCCTGTTTCGTACAGTCGTTGGCTTTCATCTTGCGCGCATCTTTGTAATGCCGTATTCTTTTAGCCGTATTTAAGGGTCAAAACTTGGACTATTAATTCTGTGTTAACTGTGATATATATACTGTCTGTGTAATCTGACGACAATATTTTATTGTCATTGTTAGTTTTGTTATTTGAATCAATACTAAGCGTCATATATGGATGTCATAATTTGTGAATTATGCCGGGTTATGTGTGAGGATGTCCACGTGACAATAATCATACCACGTGAAATAAATTCATAAACGTAGGGCGTTGAATAAGTAACGCAACACATTTTTTCCTGAAAGCAGGTTGGTTTTATTCAGGATTCCAGTAGACCATATTATTCTTCACTCTTTTGGCTACAAAATCCAGATTTTTCAACATAATTTGCGTTGACTGCGACCGCTTTTCGCCTCATTACTGGGAGGGTCTTTTTGCCCACATGGATTCCACTCTACTGGTCGACGTCGGAGCTGATGTCTTACTGCATCCATAAACACATCATCCACACATACTGCTTCCCGCAGAGTGCATCTTTCATTGGGCCAATCAGATGGAAGTCGGAAGGTGAGGGATGCAGGCTGTAGGGTGGATGAAGAAGAACAGTCCAGCGAAGTTTCATTATCCCCTGTCGGATGCGCGGGCGTATGTGAGGCCTTGGGTTGTCATGGAGAAGGAGAAGTTTGTTTGCATTTTGTGACGGCGAACTCGCTGAAGTCGTTTCTGCAATTTTCTGAGGGTACCACAAAACAGCTTCAGAGTTGATCATTGACCGTGAGGGAAGACATCAAACAGACAAACCTTTTCAGAATCCCAGAAGACCGTCGCGATGACTTCACCGGCTGAGGGTACCGCTTTCTTCAGAGGATAGGTGGTGTGGCGCCACTCCATTGATTGCCATTTTATTTCTGGTTCGAAGCGATGAATCCAAGTTTCATCGCCTGTGACGATGCTCGAGAAAAAGGTATCACGGCCAGGATCGTAACGCGCACGCAATTCCGCAAAAATGGTCCTTTGTTTCTCTTTATGGTCCTCTGCTGGCGACGATGAACCTAGCAGGTACACACGTCTGATTAACCCAACTGGTGGACGAAAATATCACCATTACCAACAGAGACGTCCACTTGAGCAGCAAGGTGCTTAATTGTGATCCCTCGATCATCTCGAATGAGAGTGTCCTCACGTTCCAACATTGCAGGACTCAACAGCTGTGTGCAGCCGACCGGCACGCAAGAGATCGGACAGGTTTGCACGATCATCTAGCGATGATGAAAGATGCCTAGCCCAATGACTCACCGCGTTTTTGTTCACTGCCAGGTCTCTCTAGATATTCTGCATGCTCCTAAAGTGCGCAGCATTTACGACGGCGGCCGAGTTTAGGTTCGTTCTGCGCATCTGACGTCACAAAACACAGTGAGCCAATGAACAGAGAACGACATTGCCAGAGCTCGACTGCAGTGCAGAGCACGGACGAGTGTCTTCAGCTTTAGAAACGTTCAGTCATAAATAAAGTAACTGAACAAAAGCAATGTCTTGATAGCAGACTTTCTATTAAAGAAAGTTTGAAAGCATTCTTTATACCAACTGCTTCATATTCTATTACTTAATTAAACCAAACAAGCAATAAGCCTCCTAATTCAGGCGATAGCAAGGAAATTCTCTCTCACTAAGCGCTTTTTCGAAATAAAGAACAGCGGTAATTGTTTATTTCTTATTGTAATTCGACGAAACGTAATTCATAGTCATACCAACAGTGTTTGTTGGTATTTAGCGTGATTCTTTAAAGTACTGCGTTAGCGTAATGGGTAAAAAGCCTGCACGGTAACTCAGCGCATTCGGTCAGAGGTTTAGTTACCCTCTGTAATAATAATAATAAAAAAAACTGAGTCAATGGATCAACGACGAACTGAAACAGGTGTCTTGCGACGTCCGCACTGAGCAGATACAAGGAACGAAAACGAGCAAAATGAGAATACAAAAAAAAAAGGCTCCGAGTTCAAATCTTGTTCAATGCTTAATATTTTCTTTATTTAAGATCAATATCGAAGTGTCTTACTTCATGAATTTTATTCGTTTGAATGCAATTTTTTGAAATTTCTAGTGGCAACTAAAATCGACGATACGGAAAGTATACTCTGTGGACTTTTACCTCTGCAAACTCTTCAAAATTTCGTGTAATGATTTACTACATTTAATGCTGCACAATAACTGCGTTGAACGTCGAAACAAAATTAAGTCATTTATGGGGGGAAGGTATCAGTCAAGAAGATGTGTAAAAATCAAATTTTTGGGCCAAATAGTTTTTGTGAAATCGAATGATAAGTGTGTCAAAGCAGACGGAACACTATGTGTCTGCACAGGCGAGCAGTGCAGTGATGACAAAATCGCGCACAGCGCGGAATGCGTGGAACACGTCTCTGAAGCAGCGAAAGGGTTAATGCGGCCGTGGTGGCTTTACTTCATAAACTGCGCGCTCCCCTCCAAACGTGTTTGCGAACTATACTATACTATGGCGCTGCTTCTCTTGGCGCGTGCAACTGGCAACGCAGCAATCTCCCGCGTCTGGGCGGGCATGCGCGAGCCGCCAAGATAAAAGAATTGAACTATAGGAGTACAAGTATTTGCAATGCCCTGATTTTCCGCCAAAAGAAACTCAATGGCAGTTCTCTGCTTGGAACGAACCTCTGTAACAGACGCCATTTTGAAGACTATGTTTAGCGCCACCACTTATCGGAACTTAATGGAACTATAGAGACTGAAGCGGAAATATCCCACGATGTCCCACAACAAATTTCGCACATTTTTGCAACAGAAACTGACAGAGGAAAAAGAAAGTGTTGCAGTGATTATTGAACGCTCCTAGACCAATTATGTTTATGAAACTTCCAAACCGCTGGAAGTCTATTTTAGACGTCCGCAGTCTTATGGAATTCGTAAATTGGGTTCTTTTATAATAATATTATGATCCTGTTTCTATCGATATGATGGTCAACTGTGGTCCTGGTACAGGTCATCTCATGCCAGACAAGTAGACATTGCTGTCAACGAAACTGCAGGTTGATCACAGGTTGCTTAAGACCTACCCCACCTGATAAGCTCTACTGCCTGGCTGGAATAGCGCCACGCAGAACAGTGGCTGCCAACAAGGAGAGACTGAAAGTGGAACAGGACAGTGCCCATCCACTGCACGGACATAATCCACCACAGCAACGGCTGAGATCGCGAAAGAGCTTCCTGAGAACATCCGAGAAGTTCACCATTTCACCAGAGAAGGAAAGGCTGGAGTTATGGAAGAAATCGACGCCTCACCTGCAGGCGCCAGAAGCTGAAGATCTACCACCTGGACACAACGAGAGGTGGCTGGTGTGGAAATCTTTAAACAGATTACAATCAGGAGTTGGACGATCCAGAGACAACCTGAAGAGATGGGGCTTCATAACAGAAGATACGTCCTGTGATTGTGGACAGGAACAAACCACAAGCCACATGCTCCAGTGCCTTTTGTGCCCTACATCCTGCATGAAGATTGATCTCCTGCAAGCCTCTCCAAGCGCCTTGGAGGTTGCAAAGTACTGGACACAAGTAATATAAATACAATTTGTATATATACATGTACATATTTTTTCTTTTTCTTTTTTTTTTCCTTTATTGAGTTTCGATTCCCCTAAAGGGGGCGGGCTGGCAGCAGCTTATTACGCCGCTCTTCAGCCTACAGAATTTGTTTTATAAAGATGAAGATAATAAAAAATAATAACAGTTGGCGATAAAATCGGTGACTTAAAGGTAAAAAACAGTTTCAGGGAGAGCATAAGGGAACAATTGACAGGAATGGGGGAAAGAAATACAGTAGAAGAAGAATGGGTTGCTCTGAGGGATGAAGTAGTGAAGGCAGCAGACGATCAAGTAGGTAAAAAGACGAGGGCTAATAGAAATCCTTGGGTAACAGAAGAAATATTGAATTTAATTGATGAAAGGAGAAAATATAAAAATGCAGTAAATGAAGCAGGCAAAAACGAATACAAACGTCTCAAAAATGAGATCGACAGGAAGTGCAAAATGGCTAAGCAGGGATGGCTAGAGGACAAATGTAAGGATGTAGAGGCTTGTCTCACTAGGGGTAAGATAGATACTGCCTACAGGAAAATTAAAGAGACCTTTGGAGAGAAGAGAACCACTTGTATGAATATCAAGAACTCAGATGGAAACCCAGTTCTAAGCAAAGAAGGGAAAGCAGAAAGGTGGAAGGAGTATATAGAGGGTTTATACAAGGGCGATGTGCTTGAGGACAATATTATGGAAATGGAAGAGGATGTAGATGAAGACGAAATGGGAGATAAGATACAGCGTGGAGAGTTTGACAGAGCACTGAAAGACCTGAGTCGAAACAAGGCCCCGGGAGTAGACAACATTCCATTAGAATTACTGATGGCCTTGGGAGAGCCAGTCATGACAAAACTCTACCATCTGGTGAGCAAGATGTATGAGACAGGCGAAATACCCTCAGACTTCAAGAAGAATATAATAATTCCAACCCCAAAGAAAGCAGGTGTTGACAGATGTGAAAATTACCGAACTATCAGTTTAATAAGTCACAGCTGCAAAATACTAACGTGAATTCTTTACAGACGAATGGAAAAACTGGTAGAAGTGGACCTCGGGGAAGATCAGTTTGGATTCCGCAGAAATGTTGGAACACGTGAGGCAATACTGACCCTACGACTTATCTTAGAAAATAGATTAAGGAAAGGCAAACCTACGTTTCTAGCATTTGTAGACTTAGAGAAAGCTTTCGACAATGTTGACTGGAATACTCTCTTTCAATTTCTAAAGATGGCAGTGGTAAAATACAGGGAGCGAAAGGCTATTTACAATTTGTACAGAAACCAGATGGCAGTTATAAGAGTCGAGGGGCATGAAAGGGAAGCAGCGTTTGGAAAGGGAGTGAGACAGGGTTGTAGCCTCTCCCCGATGTTATTCAATCTGTATATTGAGCAAGCAGTAAAGGAAACAAAAAAAAAATTTGGAGTAGGTATTAAAATCCACGGAGAAGAAATAAAATTGTTGAGGTTTGCCGATGACATTGTAATTCTGTCAGAGACAGCAAAGGACTTGGAAGAGCAGTTGACGGAATAGACAGTGTCTTGAAAGGAGGATATAAGATGAACATCAACAAAAGCAAAACGAGGATAATGGAATGTAGTCAAATTAAATCGGGTGATGCTGAGGGAATTAGATTAGGAAATGAGACACTTAAAGTAGTAAAGGAGTTTTGCTATTTAGGGAGTAAAATAACTGATGATGGTCGAAGTAGAGAGGATATAAAATGTAGACTGTCAATGGCAAGGAAATCGTTTCTGAAGAAGAGAAATTTGTTAACGTCGAGTATAGACTTAACTGTCAGGAAGTCGTTTCTGAAAGTATTTGTATGGAGTGTAGCCATGTATGGAAGTGAAACATGGACGATAACTAGTTTGGACAAGAAGAGAATAGAAGCTTTCGAAATGTGGTGCTACAGAAGAATGCTGAAGATTAGATGGATAGATCACATAACTAATGAGGAGGTGTTGAATAGGACTGGGGAGAAGAGAAGTTTGTGGCACAACTTGAATAGAAGAAGGGATAGATTGGTAGGACATGTTTTGAGGCATCAAGGGATCACAAATTTAGCATTGGAGGGCAGCGTGGAGGGTAAAAATCGTAGAGGGAGACCAAGAGATGAATACACTAAGCAGATTCAGAAGGATGTAGGTTTCAGTAGGTACTGGGAGATGAAGAAGCTTGCACAGGATAGAGTAACATGGAGAGCTGCATCAAACCAGTCTCAGGACTGAAGACCACAACAACAATAACAAAGGTAAAATGGCAGAAAATTCTGGAGCTTAAAACATAAAACACAGGGTGGATGATGCTAATAAAATACACAGGAAGCAGAAAAAATAATAGACAGACAATTAAAAAACACGGCGACAGTCTGGGCTCTGTTCGCAAGAGACATAAAAAGCACACCCAGCGACAGCATGATTTCTGTTCGCAACACTGTGGAAGGACGCACAACACTGAACACTGACGTAAACACTGCACTAAAAGTTGGCACAAATAGGACATACCACACCCGAGAGCAGGTGGGGGGGAAACTGGTCAGATGACGGGAAAAAGAAGGGGGGGGGGGGGGAAGGAGAGGAAAAGTGAAGGGGGAGGTGGGAAAGGAGCCAATGGAAGAGTAGGATCCATAAGAGGGGTGGGGGGTGCTGAGCAGATGTGCCAGGGAATGGGGAAGGCAGAGGAGGGGAGTACAAAGGGACTCGGGGGGGGGGGGAGAAAGGAGATAGGGAGAGGACAGGCGGGGAGAAAACACAGGATGGAAGGGGGGGAGGAAGAGGGAGCCCAGGGAAAGGACGGAGGAAAGGAGGGGGGTGAGGATCAGAGTTAATGTACATATTTATTGATGTGTATTGCTACTGTAAATTTGTATGTTTCTGATTCGAGAATAAATAAATAAATCCTGTTTCTATGACGACACTGACGTTTCTCTGTCGTGTAGGTCTGACATGCTGTCGTGTACGAATGATGGCGATGCTTTGCAGGCGCTGCGGAAGGAGTTGGAGGAATTGGAGGCATTTGATGACGACGAAGACACTTGCATGTACGACGAACAGTCGATGTCGCTAAAGCGACCGATGACGAGGCAGGCGGCGGCCGCCCGCACGTACGTGATGCCCGACCCCGTGCGCGCACGCATCGACGACGACGCCCTCATCTACCACGTGCCCAGGTCTCCCGAGGCGCCACGCCGCTTCAGCGACAAGGTCTTCTTCAGGTTCAAGGTACTTGCAGCTTATGCCGGCTATGCACGACGTTTGAGCGTGTGAGTGAACCATTACAGATCGCAGGTACGTGCGGCGCCCGCCACGTATGAGATCCAGCAAATGTGGGGCTCTGCTTCAGCCCTGCATTTGTCTTGGCTATCACGCTATGAAGCAAACCCTGTTTTAGTACAGATCGAACCTATATGTATCCACAGATGAATTACAAAAATTTTGACCGAGCGAGGTGGCGCAGTGGTTAGACACTGGACTCGCATTCGGGAGGACGACGGTTCAATCCCGCATCCGGCCATCCTGATTTAGGTTTTCTGTGATTTTCCTAAATCGCTCCAGGCAAATGCCGGGATGGTTCCTTTCAAAGGGCACGGCCGACTTCCTTCCCCGTCCTTCCCTAATCCGATGAGACCGATGACCTCGCTGTCTGGTCTCCTTCCCCAAACCAACCAACCAAAATTTTGAATTTGTGTGAATCTGCTCCATAACAAGGTTGAAAACTGATGGTGACAAAGCATATTATTCTTGGTTTTTGTGTGTAAGAATCGAATCCATGTCCCTATAGAAAATTTATTCTTGTTCTGGAAGTAACATGAAACACTGTACAGAGACTGTTTTGTAATTTAAATCTAAAATTTAAATTTGTAATGCACAGTTTTATCAGTTGCAGTAATTCGTCTGAGATTCCAATTTCTTTCATAGACATCCATAGATACTTTCTGTTAATACTGTCAGATGCTTAAAATTTGTGAAAAGCATGTGCAAATCCTGAGCATATTCAAAATTCTTTTCAGGTAGGATTCATAAAAGGAAAGTATTGTCCACTACTGAACTATTTGTTCCAAAATCGAGTTATATATGACCAGTAATTTCTTCCCGATATGGCTGTGTTCTTGAGAATCCGTACTACGGTGACTCTTGAAATGTGCTGAGTCGTAATGTAGCTGATGCCCTTAGATACAACTTTTTGTGGCGGACTTTAAACGTAGTGCGTAGTCTTTTCTGCTTTCTTTTTTTTTCTAGTTCACAGCCTTTTCTATACATTACTTGTTTATTTTCGAGAGAGACTCACATACAAAAAATTGTTTTTCTTCTTTCCGTTTTGGTCAAAATAGGGACCACGTGATAATTTCTATTCCTTCAAATTTCATCTCACTTTTTACTTTATATATTCTTGCATCTTTTCACTACGTCTCTTTTTTCTTTCTTGAGACCAATTCCCACCTGTTTTACTGCTGCTGCCTCCGAACCCTTACAAATTTAACATTTTCCTTCTGAAATAATAAGTCTTTCTGCTGTTTTTTGTGATTTGACTTTCTGTATTTATAAATCTGCTTTAACTACTGGGGTACAGTTTGTTGTTGCTTTCTTTTCCCAAACACTTAATTAGTTGTGATGTCAGCCAACTATCGTTCAGTACATATCGATGTCCAAAAAATATCGTCTTTTTTTCCTTTTCGTTTCTGTTTTTTCTTCTATATTTTGGCTTAGTTCATCATCTCTGTGTTGCCATCTATCGGCAGGTGGTGTCACTTTGGCGTCACACTGGTGTTCTCTTCATGGGATTTAAAATTCTCCCAGAGGCTTGGCCGACCTCATCTTGGACTTCTCACCGCTAGGGAGATCTTTTTATCTAGGTTGCATATTGGGCATTGTCGTTTTAACCATCGCCATTTGTTAAGCGGTGATCTCGTTCCACTTCGTGCTTATTGTCGTCAATCTTTGACGGTTCGCAATTTCTTGACCAAATGCCCTTTTTTTTAACCACTTACGCTCTCATGTATGTTTTCGTCTGAGTTACTGGCTTTTTTTAGCGAAAGACGCGCCGGCTGTCGACTGCGTTTTACTTTTTATCCTAACAATATGACGAAGGGCATTTAATATTTCGTTCGGAACCTCTGCTGCCTCTACAGTGTATTTTTTGGACTGTTTTGGACGAATAAGTCCTTGTTCTTAGCTCGCTTTCCTTCCGTCGATTGGGCTTAACTTATAGTCACTTTTAAGTTCTTTTACTTCTTGATTTTCTAAGGTTACAACATGGACGCTTGTAACCTTAGTTGTTTTTCACCCTAAAACAAAACAAATAAAAAAACAACGACCACCACCAAGACCATGTTGCAGCTCCAGTTTCACGTTTTCTGGTGGCGAGCGTCTCCCAACTTCTTATATTCTTCTACAGCTCTTTCTCATACGTCCTATCGAAAAGGGCACCACTTTTGCCGACGTTCTTAACAATTTCCATCCATCTTTTCTTTGGCAGTCCAACGTCACTTTTCTCCTTTATAGTCACTTCAAGGAATTTCTTGGCTGATCGAACAGTCCACGGGTGTACTGCCTGTGCATAGTGTCCAATGTGAACAATATTTCGGCTTACAAGTGACAGGTTCAAAACGACATTCGCATTTATATATATATATATATATATATATATATATATATATATATATATATATATATATATATATATATATATAAAAACAGCCAGAAAGCAAATTTTAGTGTGCACAATTCATGCAAACAGCCCCTAATTCAAAACTGGAGATGCTCAGAAACTGACAGAAAATTTAAGTTCATCTAGTTGTTATTCAGGTAGTGCACAAAATCAATTATCCCTATTGCATCAGAATATCCGAGGACTGGGGAGTATGCGTAATTGAGTTGCTTATATGTTTTGAAGAATTAGAGTTGAGGAAATTTGATATAATCTGCCTCACTGAACATCATGTCACCACTGGTATAGATATGTTAAATGTTACAGGATTTGAGTTGCCTCTTTCTTCCGCAGAGAAAACATGGAGACAGGAGTAGCTGCCACATTTGTCAGAAATTGTTTTAATTTCAAGAATACTAATATTAATAAATTTTGCTCAGAGCAGGAATTAGGAGCATGTGAATGGCCGAGCGGTTCTAGGCGCTACAGTCTGGAACCGTGCGAACGCTACGGTCGCAGGTTCGAATCCTGCCTTGGGCATGGATGTGTGTGATGTCCTTAGGTTAGTTAGGTTAAAGTAGTTGTAAGTTCTAGGGGACTGATGACCTCAGAAGTTAAGTCCCATAATGCTCAGAGCCATTTGAACCATTTTTTAAATATTACATAACAAATCCTTTATAAGTATATAAAGAGCACCTTCAGGAAACTTTAACCTCTTTATAAAAAATCTGGACTCTCTGTTGCCCCATCTCACAGTAAAAAAGGACATAGTGGTTGCTGGCGATTTTAATGTGGATTTATTGGAAAGCTTTGTCAGCGAACAATTACTGCAATCAGTAACACTATCATTCAATTAAGTTCCTACTGTGAACTTTGCAACTAGGATATGTAAATGCTCTGAGACTGCTATCGGAAATATCTTTGTAGACAAATCTAGCGGAAAAAGTCATATCAAAAAACCAATAGTAAATGGGCTATCTGATCATAGCATGCAGCATCTTATGTTAAATGCTGAAACTCGTCAGGATATAAAATCTATTAAATCTGAATACAGGAGGGTACTAAATCAGTAAAAAATTGAGAATTTTAGGAGACTTCTCAAAGTCATAAACTGGATAGATGTTTACAACACTTCTGACTCAAATGGGAAATACAATGCATTCATTAAGAAAGTCACTTACTCACTTGAAAAATTTTTCCCCCTTAAGGTAACTCAAATCAAATAGAAGTCTAAAAATAATCCATGGATTACACAAGGAATAAAGGTATCATGTGGGACAAAAAGGAAACTGTATCTACTATCTAGGAACAGCTCTGATGTTAGCATTGTAACGCATTGCAAAGAATACTGCAAAATATTGAAGCAGTAATCGTAGAATCTTTATTATGAGAGAAAGATAACTACACTAGGCAACGAAATGAAAACTACATGGGATGTAGTGAAGACAGAGACAGGTGGGACCAGAGAGACAGAGGAACAGATAGCTCTAAAAATAAGTGAGACTTTGGTAACAAGTGCATATAATGTTGCAGACCTCTTAAATAAATACTTCGTTACTGTTACTGACAGCTTGTGATTATCAGCGTCAGTGAACAATGTAATGGAATATCTGAGATTAGTGTCTACAAATAACTTCAGTAAAATGGAAATGACAGTCACTTCTCCCAAAGAAGTATCATCCATCATAAAATCCTTCAAACAAAATATTTTAGTGGTTATGATAATATATCAAAACGTCAATCAAAGAGTGTTCATATGAGTTGAGTTCTATCTTATGTTATTTGTGTAATCAATCCCTTACCAGTGGAACATTTCCAGGCTGGCTAAAATATACTGAAGTTAAACCTCTTTACAAGAAGGGAGACAAAGCAAACTATCGACCAATTTCACCTTTGCTGGGATTTTCAAAAATATTTCAAAAGGTTGTGTTCTAGCATCTGCTTAAGCTTCTGACTGTAAACAACCAAGTCACAGTTTGGTTTTCTTAAGGGTTCTTACATAGAGATAGCTATTTGCACGTGTAGTGAGAATGTACTTAATTCATTAGATAACAAACTAGAGGCTACTGGCATTTTCTGTTACTTGTAAATAGCCACTGGCTGTGTGAATCACAGCATTCTCGTAAGTAAGTTAAAACATTATAATGTTATTGCCCCCCCCATGAACCATGGACCGTGCCATTGGCGGGAACAGTGATACAGATAGCCGTTGCAGGGGCAACAGTCTGGATGATTGATTGATCTGGTCTTGTAACACTAACCAAAACGGCCTTGCTGTGCTGGTACTGCGAACGGCTGAAAGCAAGGGGAAATTACAGCCGTAATTTTTCCCGAGGGCATGCAGCTTTACTGTATGGTTAAATGATGATGGCTTCCCCTGGGTAAAATATTCCGGAGATAAAATAGTCCCCCATTCGGATCTCCGAGTGGGGACTACTCTGGAGGCCGTTGTTATCAGAAGAAAGAAAACTAGCGTTCTACGGATCGAACCGTGGAATGTCAGATCACTTAATCGGTCAGGTAGGTTAGAAAATTTAAAAAGGGAAATGGATAGGTTAAAGTTAGATATAGTGCGAATTAGTGAAGTTCGGTGACAGGAGGAACAAGACTTTTGGTCAGGTGAATACAAGGTTATAAATACAAAATCAAATAGGGGTAATGCAGGAGTAGGTTTAATAATGAATAGGAAAATAGGAATGCAGGTAAGCTACTACAAACAGCATAGTGAACGCATTATTGTAGCCAAGATAGACACGAAGCCCACGCCTACCACAGTAGTACAAGTTTGTATGCCAACTAGCTCCGCAGATGACGAAGAGAGTGCTGAAATGTATGATGAGATAAAAGAAATTATTCAGATAGTGAAGGGAGACGAAAATTTAATAGTCATGGGTGACTGGAATTCGATGGTAGGCAAAGGGAGAGAAGGAAACGTAGTAGGTGAATATGGATTGGGGGGGGGGGGGGGAGAAATGAAAGAGGAAGCTGCCTGGTAGAATTTTGCACAGAGCATAACTTAATCATAGCTAACACTTGGTTCAAGGATCACGAAAGAAGGTTGTATACATGGAAGATGCCTGGAAGTACTAGAAGGTATCAGATAGATTACATAATGGTAAGAAAGAGATTCGGGAACCATGTTTTAAATTGTAAGACATTTCCAGGGGCAGATGTGGACTCTGACCACAATCTATTGATTATGAACTGTAGATTAAAACTGAAGAAACTGCAAAAAGGTGGGAATTTAAGGAGATGGGACCTGGATAACCTGAAAGAACCAGAGGTTGTAGAGAGCTTCAGGGAGAGCATTAGGGAACGATTGACAGGAGTGGGGGAAAGAAATACAGTAGAAGAAGAATGGGTAGCTTTGGGAGATGAAATAGTGAAGGTACCAGTGGATCAAGTAGGTAAATAGACGAGGGCTAATAGAAATCCTTGGGCAACAGAAGAGATAATGAATTTAACTGATGTAAGGAGAAAATATAAAAATGCAGTAAATGAAGCAGGCAAAAAGGAATACAAACGTATCAAAAATGGCTAAGCAGGGCTGGCTAGAGGACAAATGGAAGGATGTAGAGGCACATATCACTAGGGGTAAGATAGCTACTGCACACAGGAAAATTAAAGAGACCTTTGCAGAAAAGAGAACCACTTGCATGAATATGAAGGAGTATATAGAGGGTCTATACAAGGTCGATGTTCTTGAGGACAATATTATAGAAATGGAAGAGGATGTAGATGAAGATGAAATGGGAGATATGATGATGCGCAAAGAGTTTGACAGAGCACTGAAAGACCTAAGTCGAAACAAGGCCCCGGGAGTAGACAACATTCCATTAGAACTACTGATGGTCTTGGGAGAGCCAGTCATGACAAAACTCTACCATCTGGTGAGCAAGATGTATGAGACAGCCGAAATAGCCTCAGACTTCAAGAAGAATACAATAATTCCAATCCTAAAGAAAGCAGGTGTTGACAGATGTGAAAATTATCGAGCTATGAGTTTAATAACCCACGGCTGCAAATGAATAACACGACTTCTACACAGACAAATGGAAAAACTGGTAGAAGCCGACCTCGGGGAAGATCAGCTTGGATTCCGTAGAAATGTTGGAACACGTGAGGCAATACTGACCCTGCAGCTTATCTTAGAAGAAAGATTAAGGAGAGGCTAACCTACGTTTCTAGCATTTGTAGATTTAGAGAAAGCTTTTGACAATGTTGACTGGAATACTCTCTTTAAAATTCTGAAGGTGGCAGGGGTAAAATACAGGGAGCGAAAGGCTATTTACAAATTGTATAGAAACCAGGTGCCAGTTATAAGAGTCCAGGGGTATGTAAGGGAAGCAGTGATTGGGAAGGGAGTGTGACAGGGTTGTAGCCTCTCCCCGATGTTATTCAATCTGTATATTGAGCAAGCAGTAAAGGAAACAAAAGAAAAATTCGGAGTTGGAATTAAAATCCATGGAGAAGAAAGAAAATCTTTGAGGTTCGCCGATGACATTGTAATTCTGTCAGAGACAGCAAAGGACCTGGAAGACAAGCTGAACGGAATGACAGTGTCTTGAAAGGAAGATATAAGATGAACATCTACAAAAATAAAACGAGGATAATGGAATGTAGTCGAATTAAATCGGGTGATGCTGAGGGAATTAGATTAGGAAATGAGACGCTTAAAGTAGTAAACGAGTTTTACTATTTGGGGAGCAAAATAATTGATGATTGTCGAAGTGGAGAGGATATAAAATGTAGACTGGCAATGGCAAGGAAAGCGTTTCTGGAGAAGAGAAATTTGTTAACATCGAGTATTGATTTAAGTGTTAGGAAGTCATTTCTGAAAGTATTTGTATGGAGTGTAGCCATGTATGGAAGTGAAACGTGGACGATAAATAGTTTAGACAAGAAGAGAATAGAAGCTTTCGAAATGTGGTGCTACAGAAGAATGCTGAAGATTAGATGGATAGATCACATAACTAATGAGGAGGTGTTGAATAGGACTGGGGAGAAGAGAAGTTTGTGGCACAACTTGACTAGAAGAAGGAATCGGTTGGTAGGACATGTTCTGAGGCATCAAGGGATCACCAATTTAGTACTGGAGGGCAGCGTGGCGTGGAGGGTAAAAATCGTAGAGGGAGACCAAGAGATGAGTACACTAAGCAGATTCAGAAGGATGTAGGCTGCAGTAGGTACTGGGAGATGAAGAAGCTGGCACAGGACAAAGTATCATGGAGAGCTGCATCAAACCAGTCCAGGGACTGAAGACTACAACAACAATTAAAAAATTGTATTTCCGAAAAAAGTTGCTGAAATGCCTTTGTAGTTCACGTACAGGGCATATCGTAATTAAAGGTTAAAATACATGCAGTTGAAACTACACGATATTAGAAGCGTTTGTGAGACAATTGCTACTTTGTGATTACCAGCCACTACTGACTTGATTCTATGTAAACGTCATCCAATTTAGGAGAAGCTAACAACATTAAGAAAATCTATTAGAGATATTTTTTTCAAAAGTGCAGGTATTTCAAACGAACACGACACCAGTTACATGACTCGGTAGCAGTTGGAGGAGGTTTGCAAAGTGTCGCCCATGTACGCGTATGCTGGGCTCTACCCGTCGCTGCAATGAGTTTTCAATCTTTGTGATCGATGGCTTATTTGTTACGATATAATTCTAGACAAGTATTGGCAACCGTTTTAACTGGAGTGGCGTACAATACACCTTTAAAGTGGCTCCCAACCACTGAAATCCTTGTGGTTAAGCAGAGGGGATCTTGGGGGCCACGGTACAGGTCTTCCTCTCTCAGTCCATCTTTGGCCATATCGGGGCGTTAGATGTTGTGTCACATTAGCTGCAAAATGTATGCACCTGATCCTCTGGCGTTGCTGTAAGCGCACATCCTCAACCAATCCTGTAAATTCAAACCAAAAGGTAATTCCGTCCATTGAGTTTGTTTCGTGACATGTACGGCACAACAAGACGATCCCCTTATACCCGGAATTTGTCAGGCAAGTCTCCTTGTTTTCGACTCTTTCCAGCACCACATTTTCAAGCACAGGCGTAATTCGTGCAGGTCTGTCGGTTTCCGCAGCACGTGCATTGTTCCCTGAGGGGTTGATGAACTCATGTAAAGGTTAGACTTTCGAGGTATCTTCGCGCAGGGTATGCACCTTGGTGCAAGCGTGTAGCCTCCCACGCACTGCTCTTAACCTTGCCATACATGAAATGCATATCCGACATACTCCTCGTTACTGTATGTTCCACGTTTCCACCAACACTCGTACAACACAAATGGTTCTCCACAAACAGCTGACAACTGACATGAGTGGCATTCTAACTGTGTACTGTACTGTCGTATCAATTCTGCTTACAGCTACATCCCTCGAAACCACACTCCACGGTCCGACATACGGAGTAGTTGCAATTATCTCGCAAACGCTTCGTTTCCGGACCTACATTTACTGATACGTTTTTACTTCTTCACTACTGGCCATTAAAATTGCTACACCGAGAAGAAATGCAGATGATAAACGGGGTATTCATTGGACAAATATATTACACTACAACTGACATATGATTACATTTTCACGCAGTTTGGGTGCATAGATCCTGAGAAATCAGTACCCAGAACAACCCCCTCTGGCCGTAATAACGGCCTTGATACGCCTGGGAATTGAGTCAAACAGAGCTTGGATGGTGTGTACAGGTACAGCTGCCCATGCAGCTTCAACACGATACCACAGTTCATCAAGAGTAGTGACTGGCGTATTGTGACGAGCCAGTTGCTCGGCCACCATTGACCGGATATTTTCAGTTGGAGAGAGATCTGGAGAATGTGCTGGCCATGGCAGCAGTCGAACATTTTCTGTATCCAGAAAGGCCCGTACAGGACCTGCAACATGCGGTCGCGCGTTATCCTGCTGAAATTTAGGGTTTCGCAGGGATCGAATGAAGGGTAGAGCCACGGGTCGTAACACATCTGAAATGTAACGTCCACTGTAGAAAGTGCCGTCAATGCGAACAAGAGGTGACCGAGACGTGTAACCAATGGCACCCCATATCATCACGCCGGGTAATACGCCAGTATGGCGATGACGAATATACGCTTCCAATGTGCGTTCACCGAGATGTCTCCTAATACGGTTGCGACCATCATGATGCTGTAAACAGATCCTTGATTCATCCGAAAAAATGACGTTTTACCATTCGTGCACCCAGGTTCGTAGTTGAGCACACCATCGCAGGCGCTCCTGTCTGTGATGCAGCGTCAAGGATAACTGCAGACATGGTCTCCGAGCTGATAGTCCATGCTGCTGTAAACGTCGTCGAACTGTTCGTGCAGATGTTTGTTGTCTTGCAAACGTCCCCGTCTGTTGACTCAGGAATTGAGACCTGGCTGCACGATCCGTTACAGCCACGCGGATAAGATGCCTGTCATCTCGACTGCTAGTGATACGAGGCCGTTGGGATCCAGCACGGCGTTCCGTATTACCCTCCTGAACCCACCGATTCCATATTCTGCTAACAATCATTGGATCTCGACCAACGCGAGCAGCAATGTCGCGATACGATAAATCGCAATAGCGATAGGCTACAATCCGACCTTTATCAAAGTCGGAAACGTGATGGTACGCATTTGTCCTCCTTAAACGAGGCATCACAACTAAGTTCCACCAGGCAACGCCGGTCAACTGCTGTTTGTGTTTGAGAAATCTGTTGCAAACTTTCCTCATGCCAGCACGTTGTAGGTGTCGCCACCGGCGTCAACCTTGTGTGAATGCTCTGAAAACTAATCATTTGCATATCACAGCATCTTCTTCCTGTCGGTTAAATTTCGCGTGTCACAGCACGTCATCTTCGTGGTGTAGCAGTTTTAATGGCCAGTAGTGTAGTATCGTGTACTTTCAACTGTATGCGTCGACGCCATTAATTGTGATATACCCTGTATATTTTTTCAACTACGTAAGCAATACATTATGCCCAACATTGTTACTAGACGACCAAGAAATAATGTCGTTAAGTGATTCGACAACAAGTGACTTACATGCTATCTAGTAATGAGTTTTAACATGTTGAAACCGGCGAAGTTCGAATAAATTGTTTCAATCGTGATTGATGAATTAAGGATTCTTATTACTTTCTGAAGTTATTCTGTTCCTTATACCTTTTTCCCTCGCATATCCCTTGTAAGTAGCACTGTTCGATGTAAGTTTATTTTGTTTCATCACCTATTTGTCAGCTGGGCGTGTGTTGGAGAGCTCGCGACTCATCGAATACACGAAATACCTGAGCGCTGGTCACGGAAAGGCGGCTGGTTCCTGAATTAGGACAACTGGAGAGTTCAGTTTACAGTGGCTTTAAAGTGGGCCGGGAGTCGTATGCTCGGCGTCCTCAATAGCGGGGCTGAGATACAAAAGGGACGCAGTTTGCGGAATATTACCAGATCACATTAACACCGTCTAGAAAAGAACAATTTCAACTATTCGTATGTTCCTACGCAGCAGAAAGTTCAAAACAAAACTATATCATATCTCTGAATTTGCTTTCAGTGTTCCTCTGGGGGGAAAAGAAACTGAACTGAACATCTGGGCTACCTGCACTCGTTCCAAACTGAGGTGTTAAACTATTCGTAAAGCATTTTTTGCTCTCAGAAAATCTGAATATATCAGTAATGTACATACAGGGTGTTTCAAAAATGACCGGTATATTTGAAACGGCAATAAAAACTAAACGAGCAGCGATAGAAATACACCGTTTGTTGCAATATGCTTGGGACAACAGTACATTTTCAGGCAGACAAACTTTCGAAATTACAGTAGTTACAATTTTCAACAACAGATGGCGCTGCGGTCTGGGAAACACTATAGTACGATATTTTCCACATATCCACCATGCGTAGCAATACTATGGCGTAGTCTCTGAATGAAATTACCCGAAACCTTTGACAACGCGTCTGGCGGAATGGCTTCACATGCAGATGAAATGTACTGCTTCAGCTGTTCAATTGTTTCTGGATTCTGGCGGTACACCTGGTCTTTCAAGTGTCCCCACAGAAAGAAGTCACAGGGGTTCATGTCTGGCGAATAGGGAGGCCAATCCACGCCGCCTCCTGTATGTTTCGGATAGCCCAAAGCAATCACACGATCATCGAAATATTCATTCAGGAAATTAAAGACGTCGGCCGTGCGATGTGGCCGGGCACCATCTTGCATAAACCACGAGGTGTTCGCAGTGTCGTCTAAGGCAGTTTGTACCGCCACAAATTCACGAAGAATGTCCAGATAGCGTGATGCAGTAATCGTTTCGGATCTGAAAAATGGGCCAATGATTCCTTTGGAAGAAATGGCGGCCCAGACCAGTACTTTTTGAGGATGCAGGGACGATGGGACTGCAACATGGGGCTTTTCGGTTCCCCATATGCGCCAGTTCTGTTTATTGACGAAGCCGTCCAGGTAAAAATAAGCTTCGTCAGTAAACCAAATGCTGCCCACATGCATATCGCCGTCATCAATCCTGTGCACTATATCGTTAGCGAATGTCTCTCGTGCAGCAATGGTAGCGGCGCTGAGGGGTTGCCGCGTTTGAATTTCGTATGGATAGAGGTGTAAGCTCTGGCGCATGAGACGATACGTGGATGTTGGCGTCATTTGGACCGCAGCTGCAACACGGCGAACGGAAACCCGAGGCCGCTGTTGGATCACCTGCTGCACTAGCTGTGCGTTGCCCTCTGTGGTTGCCGTACGCGGTCGCCCTACCTTTCCAGCACGTTCATCCGTCACGTTCCCAGTCCGTTGAAATTTTTCAAACAGATCCTTTATTGTATCGCTTTTCGGTCCTTTGGTTACATTAAACCTCCGTTGAAAACTTCTTCTTGTTGCAACAACACTGTGTTCTAGGCGGTGGAATTCCAACACCAGAAAAATCCTCTGTTCTAAGGAATAAACCATGTTGTCTACAGCACACTTGCACGTTGTGAACAGCACACGCTTACAGCAGAAAGACGACGTACAGAATGGCGCACCCACAGACTGCGTTGTCTTCTATATCTCACACATCACTTGCAGCGCCATCTGTTGTTGAAAATTGTAACTACTGTAATTTCGAAAGTTTGTCCGCCTGAGAATGTACTGTTATCCCAAGCATATTGCAACAAACGGTTTATTTCTATCGCTGCTCGTTTAGGTTTTATTGCCGTTTCAAATATACCGGTCATTTTTGAAACACCCTGTATTTTACGTTAATGATTTGTAATTCATTGACCTATCAGAATTCTTGGTCTCATTCTTTGCCTGTCTTGTTTTAATTTGTATATCATTCAGTTCATAAATGAAACATATTCTAAGAGTTAATTTTTCAAATTTAATTTCACTTATGCATTTGTGTTTTGTTCCAGTGATATCTGCTGTCAGACTTCGAACTATTTAGACCGAGTGAGGAAGCCACAGCTTTTCAGGTGTAAGGATTCAACGAAAATAAATTTCTTTACTCGCCTTAAGAGAGGTTCCATATTGTTGTTTAGCTGTTTGTGACTAAAATTTGTGAGTGACATTTAAAAATTATTCGTCCTGCCATTGAAGCAGTTTTGACTTTCGTAGCTAAAAACAAAATCAGAATATCGTTATGAGATTTAAGAAACCTAAGTCTTTTTCCCCTACTCTGCACAACATAAATAACTGTAATAAGTTCATTAATGTTATTGGAGCAATAAAGTGTATTTTTACAGCAAAAGTCTACTGAATAAATGTTACTGCTTATCTAAGAGGTTTCGCTATGACAATTAGCAGGACAGTCTCAGAGTTTCTGTGAGCTTCATTTTCCGTACAAGTTGAAGTGATTACCAGTAGCAGTTGTGATGAAACTGAGTGCACAGTCAACTTGCTATGTTATGATTAACGTTGTCTCTCACTGTAGGTTTTTTTATCAAAGCGGCAATTTCATTGATAAGAAAGGGCAAGTCTCACACTACATATGTATGTCTTAATAGTTGTTTTATTGATAAGAAATGGGAATTTCGTTTGTTTGCATACGTAGGATTATCGAAATCATTCCTAGTTAACAGGTTTGAAAGGCGGGAGCATACCGGCTAAAAATGAGAAACGAATGATCGCTTTGGTTATATAATTCAGTTGTGCGATAAAATTACAAATGAAAGATTAAAAATAACTGCAGGTATTTACATCTTCGAGAAATAAGCAAATTTTGGGAAAATATAGTCATGTATAAACGCCATATTCTCACTGAGAAGAACAATCGAAGAATGTGGAGAATTCATTAGTAAAACAAACTTAGGATTTATTTATTTTGAAAAAAAAACTTTACCGCTGTGAACAGGAACATATTGTACTAATTTTTCTTTGTAGGAGACACTTCGTAAGGCAACGGCCTTGCCACAGTGGATACACCGGTTCCCGTGCGATCACCGAAGTTAAGCGCTGTCGGGCGTGGCCGGCGCTTGGATGGGTCACCGTCCCGCCGCCACGTGCTGTTGCCATTTTTCGGGGTGCACTCAGCCTCGTGATGCCAATTGAGGAGCTACTCGACCGAATAGTAGCGGCTCCGGTCAAAGAAAACCGTCTTAACGACCGGGAGAGCGGTGTGCTGACCCCATGCCCCTCCTATCCGCATCCTCCCCTGAGGATGATACGGCGGTCGGATGGTCCCGATGGGTCGCTTGCGGCCTGTAGACGGAGTTAGTTAGTTAGTTAGTTAGGAGACACTTCGTAAGATCTATAAGACGTCTGCACAACGAAAGAAAGTTTATTTAAACATACATGGAAAATCACAGGTCCAGTTTCAATAACGTTACTGGGAATTTAGCGGAAGCAGATATCACAAATAAAAGAGCCAGTCGGGGCTCTGTGTTCCATCAACAGGTACTAGACCAAATTACAAGGGACTCGGATTTTGCCCGATTCGTACCGCTAGTTTCCAAATAATAAAAAATGGTTTGGCGCTATTTGATCTTGTTGATCACTTTTCGCACCCTCGACAAGTCATGCTCTATGGGCCAGTAATAAAACTGCTATCGACGTTGATTAAAATGAAGAATTGAGAGGAGTCTAGTACATTTGAAAATAAACTTTAACGAACAAAACTATGATTATACGCCATAAATATGTCAACAATATCCCAATAAATTCCTTTAAATATACCAATCAAACCTAAATATCACAAAAAAGTGCAAGAAGATTTCCCAGATTAAATATCACATTGAAGGTGTGCAGTTCTGCGGTTTGTTGGTCCCTTAACTCAGCGAAAGTCTATTGTTATGTTTCTAATTAAGCCAGGACCGACAGACCGCCGTGTCATCCTCCACCAGAAGCTTCATTGGTCATGGTATGTAGAAGATTGAAATTTGAGCACCGCCCTCCCCACCACTTCTCACCCGGGTAGCTCCTCAGTTACCACCACCCAGTAGAGTGCACCCCGGTCCAGTCCTCCCGCCACGGAAAAATCCCTGGCACTACCGGGGATCGAATCCGGGGTCGTCCACAAGGCAGCCACACACACTGACCACTGAGCTACAGAGACAGACGTTGCAGACTGTAGCATTTCGTTTATGAGTTTGGATTCTGTTTTCAACCACACTACTGGCCATTAAAATTGCTACACCAAGAAGAAATGCAGATGATAAACGGGTATTCATTGGACAGATATATTATACAAGAACTGACATGTGATTACATTTTCACGTAATTTGGGTGTATAGATCCTGAGAAATCAGTACCCAGAACAACCACCTCTGGCCGTAATAATGGCCTTGATACGCCTGGGAATTGAGTCAAACAGAGCTTGGATGGCGTGTACAGGTACAGCTGCCCATGCAGCTTCAACACGATACCACAGTTCATCAAGAGTAGTGGCTGGCGTATTGTGACGAGCCAGTTGCTCGGCCACCATTGACCAGACGTTTTCAATTGGCGAGAGATC
Source organism: Schistocerca nitens (assembly GCF_023898315.1). Classification (NCBI taxonomy): domain Eukaryota; kingdom Metazoa; phylum Arthropoda; class Insecta; order Orthoptera; family Acrididae; genus Schistocerca; species Schistocerca nitens. Next base: position 259,778,090 of record NC_064615.1, on the reverse strand, counting down.
TGGAGAATGTGCTGGCCAGGGCAGCAGTCGTATCCAGAAAGGCCCATTCAGGACCAGCTGTGTGGCTGGATTGAAGAGTTTTTAGCAAACAGAACACAGCATGTTGTTATCAATGGAGAGACGTCTACAGACGTTAAAGTAACCTCTGGCGTGCCACAGGGGAGTGTTATGGGACCATTGCTTTTCACAATATATATAAATGACCTAGTAGATAGTGTCGGAAGTTCCATGCGGCTTTTCGCGGATGGTGCTGTAGTACACAGAGAAGTTGCAGCATTAGAAAATTGTAGCGAAATGCAGGAAGATCTGCAGCGGATAGGCACTTGGTGCAGGGAGTGCCAACTGACCCTTAACATAGACAAATGTAATGTATTGCGAATACATAGAAAGAAGGAACCTTTATTGTATGATTATATGATAGCGGAACAAACACTGGTAGCAGTTACTTCTGTAAAATATCGGGGAGTATGCGTGCGGAACGATTTGAAGTGGAATGATCATATAAAATTAATTGTTGGTAAGGCGGGTACCAGGTTGAGATTCATTGGGAGAGTGCTTAGAAAATGTAGTCCATCAACAAAGGAGGTGGCTTACAAAACACTCGTTCGACCTATACTTGAGTATTGGTCATCAGTGTGGGATCCATACCAGATCGGGTTGACGGAGGAGATAGAGAAGATCCAAAGAAGAGCGGCGCGTTTCGTCACAGGGTTATCTGGTAACCGTGATAGCGTTACGGAGATGTTTAACAAACTCAAGTGGCAGACTCTGCAAGAGAGGCACTCTGCATCGCGGTGTAGCTTGCTTGCCAGGTTTCGAGAGGGTGCGTTTCTGGATGAGGTATCGAATATATTGCTTCCCCCTACTTATACCTCCCGAGGAGATCACGAATGTAAAATCAGAGAGATTAGAGCGCGCACGGAGGCTTTCAGACAGTCGTTCTTCCCGCGAACCATACGCGACTGGAACAGGAAAGGGGAGGTAATGACAGTGGCACGTAAAGTGCCCTCCGCCACACACCGTTGGGTGGCTTGCGGAGTATAAATGTAGATGTAGATGTAGACCTGCAACATGCAGTCGTGCATTAGCCTGCTGATATTTAGGGTTTCGCAGTTCTCGTTGTACGAAGCCTTTATAGACGATCGTTATGACAATTTGCTTTGAAGGGATCTCGTTACGAGTTAAGTTTTGGGGACCTGGTCAACAGGGGATAGTTCGTAGATCTTAACTACTGCAGCTATTCTGGAATTAGGTGCTACCGTGACCGTTGTGTGTTGTCAATGGCTTAAGGTCATCAAATCTCATGCTCTAAGATCGACGCGCCTTTCCTCTTATAATTATAAAAAAAAAGGAAGTTGAGACTTGTGATTTCGGTAGATAAATATATACAGGGTGTTTCAAAAATGACCGGTATATTTGAACCGGCAATAAAACCTAAACGAGCAGCGATAGAAATACACCGTTTGTTGCAATATGCTTGGGACAACAGTACATTTTCAGGCGGACAAACTTTCGAAATTACAGTAGTTACAATTTTCAACAACAGATGGCGCTGCAAGTGATGTGAAAGATATAGAAGACAACGCAGTTTGTGGGTGCGCCATTCTGTACGTCGTCTTTCTGCTGTAAGCGTGTGCTGTTCACAACGTGCAAGTGTGCTGTAGACAACGTGGTTTATTCTTTAGAACAGAGGATTTTTCTGGTGTTGGAATTCCACCACCTAGAACACAGTGTTGTTGCAACAAGAAGAAGTTTTCAACGGAGGTTTAATGTAACCAAAGGACCGAAAAGCGATACAATAAAGGATCTGTTTGAAAAATTTCAACGGACTGGGAACGTGACGTATGAACGTGCTGGAAAGGTAGGGCGACCGCGTACGGCAACCACAGAGGGCAACGCGCAGCTAGTGCAGCAGGTGATCCAACAGCGGCCTCGGGTTTCCGTTCGCCGTGTTGCAGCTGCGGTCCAAATGACGCCAACGTCCACGTATCGTCTCATGCGCCAGAGTTCACACCTCTATCCATACGAAATTCAAACGCGGCAACCCCTCAGCGCCGCTACCATTGCTGCACGAGAGACATTCGCTAACGATATAGTGCACAGGATTGATGACGGCGATATGCATGTGGACAGCATTTGGTTTACTGACGAAGCTTATTTTTACCTGGACGGCTTCGTCAATAAACAGAACTGGCGCATATGGGGAACCGAAAAGCCCCATGTTGCAGTCCCATCGTCCCTGCATCCTCAAAAAGTACTGGTCTGGGCCGCCATTTCTTCCAAAGGAATCATTGGCCCATTTTTCAGATCCGAAACGATTACTGCATCACGCTATCTGGACATTCTTCGTGAATTTGTGGCGGTACAAACTGCCTTAGACGACACTGCGAACACCTCGTGGTTTATGCAAGATGGTGCCCGGCCACATCGCACGGCCGACGTCTTTAATTTCCTGAATGAATATTTCGATGATCGTGTGATTGCTTTGGGCTATCCGAAACATACAGGAGGCGGCGTGGATTGGCCTCCCTATTCGCCAGACATGAACCCCTGTGACTTCTTTCTGTGGGGACACTTGAAAGACCAGGTGTACCGCCAGAATCCAGAAACAATTGAACAGCTGAAGCAGTACATCTCATCTGCATGTGAAGCCATTCCGCCAGACACGTTGTCAAAGGTTTCGGGTAATTTCATTCAGAGACTACGCCATATTATTGCTACGCATGGTGGATATGTGGAAAATATCGTACTATAGAGTTTCCCAGACCGCAGCGCCATCTGTTGTTGAAAATTGTAACTACTGTAATTTCGAAAGTTTGTCTGCCTGAAAATGTACTGTTGTCCCAAGCATATTGCAACAAACGGTGTATTTCTGTTACTGCTCGTTTAGTTTTTATTGCCGTTTCAGATATACCGGTCATTTTTGAAACACCCTGTATAAATACATAGTGAAAATAAGTGTATGACTTGGTAGTGAATAATCATGTCAAAACGAACGAAAAGAATACATGATAATGTGCAGTTGAGTAGAGTAATGAGTAGAGAGAGAGAGGAAAGTGAAGAGGATAGGCATGATGCATCCCATGAGCTCAATGTGGGACAGGAGACATGTACAGATAATAATACAGTTATTGATTTAGAGCCGTTAGGAGATTCAAATACAATGATAAGTAAGGTAAGTAGCGTGGGAGAACGTAAAGATCTTGAGGTTTCGGAAGTAGATCAGCAAGTTGATCCTCAAAATGGAAATATTAATCAAAAAATGTTTGATATGCTGGTATCAATAAATACTCAAATGGGTGTAATGAATGGAAGACTTGGTTCACTAGAAAAAGGTAATAAGCAATTAAAAGAAGACAATCAAAAGTTAAATGAAAAATTTGAGGCCAAATTTGGTTCATTAGAAGTTAAAATGGATTCTTTGGAAAGCAAACTGAACACCTTTGAATATAAACTGGAAAATACTAAGAAAGAATTAAAGGCGGACTGGGAGACTCAATTAAATGCGAAATTTGGAGAACTAGATGTAGAGTTTTCTAACACCTTAGAAAGGCAATATAATAATTTAATGGGAAAACTTCATGACGTAGAAAAGAAATATGAGGTAGTGTCGAAGAGTTATGGCCTGTCCAATAGGATGGTTAAGTGTGAAAGCAGCTGTTTCAATGCTAGCGCACAGATAGAAGAGCTTTCGAAACAAGTAGTCGAGTTTGAGTCCGATGCTCGTAAGGGGATTGACAAGTATTTATTAGATCTAACTAAAGGACTTGACGAAGATCTATCTGAATGGATAGAAATAAAAGGAAATGAAATTGTAGACAAGGTTAAGACTACTATTGGATCCCAGCCAAATGAAAATATCAATGAGCACCTAAGTAGAAATGATGAATTAATTAAGCTCTTCACTAGCGAAATTCAGAAAATAAAAGAGAAAATAGTTGACGAGTTACCTAAATGGCTAAAGGAAACCAATCATAAATTGGCGGAGTTAGAACGAAAGTCATCACAAAATTTGTTGACAGAGGACGAACGTTCGGAGAATAGGTCGAAAAACAACCGAACATGTGATAATACGAAGTACAATTGTGGTGAAAATTTGCATTGGGAAGTTGATGATTCGGTTGGTAAAGATGATGATTCTTTTGGTCAGCGAGGATATTTGTCTTCTTTAAAGGTGGAGAACAGCATTTTTAAAAGTAGACAATTCCCAACATTCTCCACTGAAAAGAACAACCTGCATCCGAAAATCTTTATCAATAATTTCAAAAGAATATTTCCACGTAGCTGGTCAGAACACGACCGACTTCAATTTATAGTATCCAAAATTACCGGAGAAGCTGCATTATGGGCCGCCGAAGTAAGTGAAAGTTGCCATACTTGCGCTGAGTTTGAACAACTTTTTTTGGCTAAATACTGGTCGTCGAGTAAACAAGAGAAATTAAGAAAAGAGGTTTACCAACCTGAGTATTTTAACAGTAAAAGGAGTACTTTAAGGCAATATTTTGAAAAGTACATAAATAAGACACGTTATTGGAGTGATCCAATTTCTCACAAGGAAGTGATCAGAATTTTGAAGGGAAGGTTGCCCATAAATATACGTGAAAAGTTAATAAATGTTCCTGACCACGATGTAGAACAGTTCTTGTCGGTGATTGACTCTATAGATATGATTATGGAAGACGCAAGACAAATGAGTAGTAATCAAATGTCGACTCACACTCATAGTAATACGAATAATTATAATAATAATTTAACGTATGATAATAATAATACCGAAAACCTGGTCAAACCCGCATCACAAGAGCGTGGACAATCTTCATCCTATAGTTGCAATAAAAACAATGATTATAATAAATATAGAAGAGATACTTACTGTGCTAGAGGTAAACCTCGATATGGTGACGCGAATGTGCATAGAAGTGATATTAATAAGAGTAACAGATACCCAAGTGATGAACCCAATTGTATTCGACCTTGGGAAGATAATTCGAAGCATAAGCTTCATCGGCAGGATGGAACAAATGCCTCGAGTCCTCATCCAGCACAAGGAGCTATACCAATGGGCGAAGGAGCCTCCAATGTGCGACGGGGTGAATACCATAACTCGGATCATACTGTACGGATTGTGGAAGTTCATGAACCCCCACCGATGACTCAACGAGATAGATTAAACTAATACCAGTCACCAAATGCCTTCCTAGGATGACTGGAAAGGAGAAGGAAGGCAGGCATCAATTTGAACTGAGAGTATTAAAGTACAATAATGATCAGGATATAAGGAATGAATTAACTGAAGAAAAACCTGAAGTTTCTAATAAATGTGGACAATTTTTACAGGCAATAATTCCAACAAGTATAAATAATGTTGATGTTGAAATATGAATTGATACTGGAGCAACTATTAGTGTCATGACGCTGGACTGTTTAAAACAGATAAGCCGAGGGGTAAAAATGCCCACTTTTCCTATCACAGGATGTACCGTGTCTGGCGCGTTCAGCGCAAAAATGCAAAAAGTTGTGAAACAGGTACGTGTCGACGTTACAATACGGGGGGCTCAAATATAAAGTACATTCCTGGTTGTTCCTAAAATGACAGTACCATGTATCTGGGGCTTGGATTTTTTATGTGAGACCGGTGCAATCATTAATTTAGAGAAAGGTGAATGTATATTTAAATCCAATGGTAATGTTTTGACAGCCACCCTGAGAAAGGGCCGAGTAATTCCAAATCAGTTGTGTATGAATCTAATGGTAAAATACACTCCTGGAAATGGAAAAAAGAACACATTGACACCGGTGTGTCAGACCCACCATACTTGCTCCGGACACTGCAAGAGGGCCGTACAAGCAATGATCACACGCACGGCACAGCGGACACACCAGGAACCGCGGTGTTGGCCGTCGAATGCGCAGCATTTGTGCACCGCCGCCGTCAGTGTCAGCCAGTTTGCCGTGGCATACGGAGCTCCATCGCAGTCTTTAACACTGGTAGCATGCCGCGACAGCGTGGACGTGAACCGTATGTGCAGTTGACGGACTTTGAGCGAGGGCGTATAGTGGGCATGCGGGAGGCCGGGTGGACGTACCGCCGAATTGCTCAACACGTGGGGCGTGAGGTCTCCACAGTACATCGATGTTGTCGCCAGTGGTCGGCGGAAGGTGCACGTGCCCGTCGACCTGGGACCGGACCGCAGCGACGCACGGATGCACGCCAAGACCGTAGGATCCTACGCAGTGCCGTAGGGGACCGCACCGCCACTTCCCAGCAAATTAGGGACACTGTTGCTCCTGGGGTATCGGCGAGGACCATTCGCAACCGTCTCCATGAAGCTGGGCTACGGTCCCCCACACCGTTAGGCCGTCTTCCGCTCACGCCCCAACATCGTGCAGCTCGCCTCCAGTGGTGTCGCGACAGGCGTGAATGGAGGGACGAATGGAGACGTGTCGTCTTCAGCGATGAGAGTCGCTTCTCCCTTGGTGCCAATGATGGTCGTATGCGTGTTTGGCGTCGTGCAGGTGAGCGCCACAATCAGGACTGCATACGACCGAGGCACACAGGGCCAACACCCGGCATCATGGTGTGGGGAGCGATCTCCTACACTGGCCGTACACCACTGGTGATCGTCGAGGGGACACTGAATAGTGCACGGTACATCCAAACCGTCATCGAACCCATCGTTCTACCATTCCTAGACCGGCAAGGGAACTTGCTGTTCCAACAGGACAATGCACGTCCGCATGTATCCCGTGCCACCCAACGTGCTCTAGAAGGTGTAAGTCAACTACCCTGGCCAGCAAGATCTCCGGATCTGTCCCCCATTGAGCATGTTTGGGACTGGATGAAGCGTCGTCTCACGCGGTCTGCACGTCCAGCACGAACGCTGGTCCAACTGAGGCGCCAGGTGGAAATGGCATGGCAAGCCGTTCCACAGGACTACATCCAGCATCTCTACGATCGTCTCCATGGGAGAATAGCAGCCTGCATTGCTGCGAAAGGTGGATATACACTGTACTAGTGCCGACATTGTGCATGCTCTGTTGCCTGTGTCTATGTGCCTGTGGTTCTGTCAGTGTGATCATGTGATGTATCTGACCCCAGGAATGTGTCAATAAAGTTTCCCCTTCCTGGGACAATGAATTCACGGTGTTCTTATTTCAATTTCCAGGAGTGTATGTCAGTATTGATGATGAAAATGTGTATGATATATGCCTTATTGAATGTTCTGAAGAAATGATTGATAAAATGTCATTGCAGGAAAAGGTGCTAGAATCAGAATATTTATCTGTTATCCAAAGGGACGAACTGTACTACTTGTTGGAAACATATCAGTCGATTTTTAGTAAACGTCCGGGTATAATAAAAGACTTTGAATTCCATATAAAGACGTATGCACATAAACCCTTTTGTCGTACTTCCTATTCTATCCCATGGACAAAGAAAGAAGTAGTCAGAAAGGAAATCAATAAAATGTTAGAATGGGGTATTATTGAGCCCTCAGATTCCGAATATTGTAATCCTCTTGTGGCGGTAATTAAACCCAATGGTGACATCAGATTGGTGTTGGATGCCAGAGAGATCAATAAGATGATTGTACCTGTACAAACGCGACCGGAGAACCTAGAAGAGTTAGTACAAAAGTTTTATGGTGCCCGCTTCTTAAATTCTTTGGATATGCGTAGTTCATATTGGCAAACTAGAATATCAAAAGAATCTAGAAAATATACTGCATTCGTTTTTCTGGGCCGAAGTTACCAGTTTACCGTCATGCCATTTGGGTTGAAAATAAGCGGTGGTGTTTTCATATCGGCATTAGATACCGTACTGGGCAGAGACCTTTTGAATGAAGTTACTTTATATGTGGATGATTTGCTAATTGCTTCTGAAACTTGGGAGGAACATCTGGACTTATTAAGAAGAGTTTTTGCGACATTTTTGGAATACGGAGTTACTGTAAATTTGAGCAAATCCAAGTTTGCTCATAACCAATTGAAATTTCTTAGACATATAATCACTCCAGAAGGGATAAAACCAAATCCTAAAAAGATGGATGCGATTAACAGATGTGCTTATCCAAAAAATAGGACGGAATTAAAGTCATTTATCGGCTTAGTTTCATTTTTTCGACGATTTTTACCCAATCAGTTAGGAAGCCAAGGCTGTTTGTTACGGCTGTTAAGAAAAAATGTCATGTGGGAGTGGAATTCCGAATGCACGCAAGCTTTTGATAACATCCGCAATGCTTTGACTAATGCTCCACTGTTACATCATCCGAGACTTGATCAAGATTTTTATATTGCTGTGGATGCTTCTGAAACAGGATTGGGTGCCACTCTTTTCCAGATGGACAATCCAGAAGATATCAGTACCATCAAAATAATTGGGTTTGCCAGCAGAACACTCTCTAGCTGTGAACGTGCATATTGTATTACTGAATTGGAAGTACTGGCCGTGGTCTGGTCCCTTAGAAAGTTTCGCTATTTTGTATATGGAAAGAAGATCATTGTATTCTGCGACCACAAAGCTTTATCTTTTATCTTAACAGGAAGGATGTTCCATTCACGTTTAACCCGGTGGGACTTGCTACTGCAGGAATATGATATTACGCTCAAATACATCAGAGGGAAAGACAACATCATAGCCGATGCTCTTTCAAGACTACCGAAAAGAAAGAATGACGACGAGTGTGAAGAACGGACTATTGATTTTAAAGTCATGAATTTATCAAGGCAATATTGTGAGAGGCAGATTTCACAGTTATGTCGAAGTCTTCGACAACCGCAAGAAGATGATAAGTTGTGGAAAGCCATTAGGTATGCTGTTGAAAGCAAAACGCTAAGTCACTCTCAAGAACAGTATCAATTAAAATCCGGAATATTGTATCGGAGGAAGGATGAAGAAGGTGTTTGGAAAGTTTGTGTTCCAAATAAATATTTAGAATCACTAGTATGGTACACTCACTTGAATTGGGGTCATTTTGGTGCCGCTAAATGTACAGCCAAAATAGCACAATACTGCTATCATCCAAATTTGGGACGTATAGCTACAAATATTCTTAAGAAGTGCAAAATATGTCACAAGGCGAAACCCATAAACTATTGTCGGAAGATAGAATTACATCCTATCATCCCACAACAACCTTTAATGTTGGTGTCATGTGATGTCTGTGGGCCATGTCCCATGACATGTGGACGGTTCAAATATGTATTGGCTTTCTATGATCTCTTTTCAAAATATGTGAAATTATTTCCTTTGAAAAATCTCCACGTTCGACCCATGTTACGCAAATTTATCAACAACTATATAACTGAGCTTGGCAAACCTATAATGGTCTTGACAGACAACGCTGCTCATTATACAAGCAAAGTATGGAGAGACACTATGAAAGAACAAGGAATCCAGCACATTTACATCTCAAGATTTTACCCTTGTGGAAATCCGGCTGAGAGAATCTTCCGAGAGTTGAACCGATTTTTACGGACGTACATACCCAAACAACATTATAAATGGATCGATTGGATTTATGAATTTGAGAAAGTGTATAATGACTTACCACACTTATCGACAGGTTATTCACCTAACCAAATAGTATTTGGTGAAAGTATTGTGCCAGAATGGATGAAGAAATTACCTGTGATAGAACAAAAGATTACCAAGAAAGAAGATATGGTGAAGAAGGTCTACGAAAACCTGAAGCATCAAGCACAATTGAGAAAAACCCGTTTTGATAAAAATGTGAAGAAAGTAGTCACATATGATGTAGGGGAAGAAATTTTATCACCCAAAAGCATCAACCAGGAAAAGACTGAATAAGAAATGGCAATATTTATATACAGGTCCATACAAAACAATGAAAATACCTCATGAAGGGAGCTACCTCCTGGCAGATTGTGATACTGATGTAATTAAAGGCTTGTTCCCTCACATAGACCTGAAGAAGTATTATCAATAATGAGCAACATATAGATTCAAGAAACACTGAATGATACCAAGACTACATTCAGTGGACTAAATAAAAGCACCAGTGGATAAATACGTACTTATACTAACTTACACAGAAAATTAAAGAATGTACCGACGATTTCCATGAGATACCTTCTTGGTATCAGCAACAATGTCGACGCTGAAATACGATTTATTTTCTCACCGAACAGCGAGGATGGATGATTTAAAAGTGGAATTAAGAGGAAAAGAAAAGGACCAAATCCTCTCTGGTTAAACAAGTGGCCTAATAAGGGTTTTGGCCTAGAATGCCAATCATCGAACCCGGCTGTGATCCCTGCCTTGCACAGTCGGTTGAAGAACTGAGGGCTTCATCCAAGAAAAAAAATGTGGTGTGAATATGAAGTGATTAGTGCGAAGTGTTTCTAAGACAACCTATAAACAAATGCGGAATTTAGTTAAGGGCATTTTGTCTAGGCCCATTAACTCAAATATTGTAGAATGTATGTACTGACATGTTGAGTGAATCTGAGAGTGAGTGTATTCGCCGAAACAAATACCCTCTTCAAACCATCACAGTCTGGGGGGCCGTGTAACATTACGAGTCAAGATAGCTGTAACGGAAATTGAATAGCGTAAAGTTATCATTAAAAACGCACGCCGCGCGATTTGTGACGATTTGGTCGGTCATAATAATAATAACATGCTTTTGAATACAATTAAAATATAAAGGCGATACCTGTTTAGCGTTATTGGAAATGATATGTAGTAAATTAATGAGTAAGGTAGCCGATCCTATAAGGAGAGGTGAAGTTGGGCATATTAAGGTGTTTTGCTTTATATCGACTAAGCCGATGATACGGCGTCTTTTTTTCCGTTTACTCTTAAAAAAAAAAAAAACAAGTAACGAAGTGCTAATTGTGCGTTGTGAAAAATATAGGGGTGAATTTTAAATAGCTACAGTGTATAATTAGACTAACAAATGGACATTCAGTTACGCGAAATAGCGGACAGCGAAGTGTGGTCATTAAATTGAGTACACCTACAGGGCGGTCAATTCCGGGATAAGTCTATTCGCATCTCACGAGGGACGCGGTATTGAGACCGGTTTTTTTTATTATATCACGGAGAGCGGGCTTCATTTTATAAAAAGGAGAAAAGCTGTATCATTATCATTGACTGTTGGTGTTAAGCAACCAAAATTGTCCATCAAAGGGTTTCGGTGAATGAGTGGTGAATGCGAAATGAAACTGTGAACGAAGTTATGTTAAATAAAGCAGAAGAGACAAGACAGTTTGGTCGTATCTGTTATTATTCCATAAACGGTAACATTTCTTCTCGTTGTACGAAGCCTTTATAGACGATCGTTATGACAATTTGCTTTGAAGGGATCTCGTTACGAGTTAAGTTTTGGGGACCTGGTCAACAGGGGATAGTTCGTAGATCTTAACTACTGCAGCTATTCTGGAATCAGGTGCTACCGTGACCGTTGTGTGTTGTCAATGGCTTAAGGTCATCATATCTCATGCTCTAAGATCGACGCGCCTTTCCTCTTGGTATAACGGTGTCTCACGGTAACAACGACAACGCCGACGGCGAAGGGAGATACGGTAGAATATGAGAAATCGGTTGGAAACTTTCCTCGTGTCAGCACGTTGTAAGTGTCGCCACCGGCGCCAATCTTGTGTTAATGCTCTGAAAAGCTAATCATTTGCATATCACAGCATCTTCTTCCTGTCGGTTAAATTTCGCGTCTGTACCACGTCATCTTCGTGGTGTAGCAATTCTAATGACCAGTAGTGTATTTTTCGAACTTTAATGTCTCTTGATATATTACTAACGCCTTGGGCGCGAAAATAAATAATTCGTCAGTTAAGTGGATTAAAATTACCACAAACATTTTCTTACGTCAGATGTCACCCTAAGAGACGGTGGGAAATATCGCTGCTTCTGGCGCTAATGTTGCTCTCGGACGCAGCAGTTATTGTCGTGGCTGTGTGTTTTACTGGCTCAGCAGCTGTTGTGGCTGAGCACCTGAAGGATAATTTGGAAAATATTTCAAGTAGATTTCCCCACCATGTTATAGTTCTGGGCGGAGATTTTAATTTGCCGGATATAGAATGGGAGGCTCAAACGTTCATAACGGGTGGCAGGGACAAAGAATCCAGTGAAATTTTTTTAAGTGCTTTATCTGAAAAATACCTTGAGCAGTTAAACAGAGAACCGACTCGTGGCGATAACATATTAGACCTTCTGGTGACAACTAGACCCGAACTATTTGAAACAGTTAACGCAGAACAGGGAATCAGCGATCATAAAGCGGTGACGCCATCGATGATTTCAGCCGTAAATAGAAATATTAAAAAAGGTAGCAAGATTTTTCTGTTTAGCATAAGTGACAAAAAGCAGATTACAGAGTACCTGACGGCTCAACACAGAAGTTTTGTCTCAAGTACAGATAGTGTTGAGGATCAGTGGACAAAGTTCAAAACCATCGTACAATATGCGTTAGATGAGTATGTGCCAAGCAAGATCGTAAGAGATGGAAAAGAGCCGCCGTGGTACAACAACCGAGTTAGAAAACTGCTGCGGAAGCAAAGGGAACTTCACAGCAAACATAAACATAGCCAAAGCCTTGCAGAAAAACAAAAATTACGTGAAGCGAAATGTAGTGTGAGGAGGGCTATGCGAGAGGCGTTCAATGAATTCGGAAGTAAAGTTATATGTACTGACTTGGCAGAAAATCCTACGAAATTTTGGTCTTATGTCAAAGCGGTAGGTGGATCAAAACAAAATGTCCAGACACTCTGTGACCAAAATGGTACTGAAACAGAGGATGACAGACTAAAGGCCGAAATACTAAATGTCTTTTTCCAAAGGTGTTTCACAGAGGAAGAGTGCACTGTAGTTCCTTCTCTAGATTGTCGCACAGATGACAAAATGGTAGATATCGAAATAGACGACATAGGGATAGAGAAACAATTAAAATCGCTCAAAAGAGGAAAGGCCGCTGGACCTGATGGGATACCAGTTCGATTTTACACAGAGTACGCGAAGGAACTTGCTCCCCTTCTTGCAGCGGTGTACCGTAGGTCTCTAGAAGAGCGTAGCGTTCCAAAGGATTGGAAAAGGGCACAGGTCATCCCCGTTTTCAAGAAGGGACGTCGAACAGATGTGCAGAACTACAGACCTATATCTCTAACGTCGATCAGTTGTAGAATTTTGGAACACGTATTGTGTTCGAGTATAATGACTTTTCTGGAGACTAGAAATCTACTCTGTAGGAATCAGCATGGGTTTCGAAAAAGACGGTCGTGCGAAACCCAGCTCGCGCTATTCGTCCACGAGACTCAGAGGGCCATTGACACGGGTTCACAGGTAGAGGCTGTGTTTCTTGACTTCCGCAAGGCGTTCGATACAGTTCCCCACAGTCGTTTAATGAACAAAGTAAGAGCATATGGACTATCAGACCAATTGTGTGATTGGATTGAAGAGTTCCTAGATAACAGAACGCAGCATGTCATTCTCAATGGAGAGAAGTCTTCCGAAGTAAGAGTGATTTCAGGTGTGCCGCAGGGTAGTGCCATAGGACCGTTGCTATTCACAATATACATAAACGACCTGGTGGATGACATCGGAAGTTCACTGAGGCTTTTTGCGGATGATGCTGTGGTGTATCGAGAGGTTGTAACAATGGAAAATTGTACTGAAATGCAGGAGGATCTGCAGCGAATTGACGCATGGTGCAGGGAATGGCAATTGAATCTCAATGTAGACAAGTGTAATGTGCTGCGAATACATAGAAAGATAGATCCCTTATCATTTAGCTACAAAATAGCAGGTCAGCAACTGGAAGCAGTTAATTCCATAAATTATCTGGGAGTACGCATTAGGAGTGATTTAAGTTGAATGATCATATAAAGTTGATCGTCAGTAAAGCAGATGTCAGACTGAGATTCATTGGAAGAATCCTAAGGAAATGCAATCCGAAAACAAAGGAAGTAGGTTACAGCACGCTTGTTCGCCCACTGCTTGAATACTGCTCAGCAGTGTGGGATCCGTACCAGATAGGGTTGATAGAAGAGAGAGAGAAGATCCAAGGGAGAGCAGCGCGCTTCGTTACAGGACCATTTAGCAATCGCGAAAGCGTTACGGAGATGACAGATAAACTCCAGTGGAAGACTCTGCAGGAGAGACGCTCAGTAGCTCGGTACGGGCTTTTGTTAAAGTTTCGAGAACATACCTTCACCGAAGAGTCAAGCAGTATATTGCTCCCTCCTACGTATATCTCACAAAGAGACCATGAGGATAAAATCAGAGAGATTATAGCCCACACAGAAGCATACCGACAATCCTTCTTTCCACGAACGATACGAGACTGGAATAGAAGGGAGAACCGATAGAGGTACTCAGGGTACCCTCCGCCACACACCGTCAGGTGGCTTGAGGAGTATGGATGTAGATCTGCATCTATAGTCTGCCAAGCATAACGGGGCATTTCCCATTGCTCCACGTATTTGGATTTCTGCTCGTTCTTTTCGCGTTTGATCATTTCGAGTATTTCATTTTTCGTGTAGGTGTGGTGCAGTTCCTTGTCGTGGACGCGATTTCCCCTTCAATGCCCGTTTACAATATCAATCTTCGTGCTTCTACTGTATTCGTGTAGTCGCCATTATTTTTAAGTAATCACACATTAGTCGTTTGATGTGGGCATGTGTGATGTTTAGCGCAGTTTTCCTCGCATAATGACAGATGTCGTCTGGCTATTTTTAGCTAATTGTAAAGCTGAAGTGCACCAACTTTGTGCGCGGCTCTTCCGTTGCGTGATGCTGTTGGCAGTAGGTTATCGTTGTCATAGCCTATCAGTTGATGGTATACGGTAGCCAATGGTCATCAGCGCACAAGCTCGGACTATGAAAGGTGGGGAACCAAACAACCCGACATTGGCCCGGAGCGATGTAGGGAAATGATGGGAAATCCAAATCTGGATGGCCCGATGGAAATTTGAGCCGTCGTCCTGCCGACTGCAAGTCAAGTGTGCTCGCTCTCGTTAGTTCGTCATATAACGGTTTCCGCTGGCTCTATTATTATTTGCTTTGTTTTATTATTACTCGCGTAACAACTAATATATGAAATAAAATATGTTACTACGAAAAGAGCCCCGAAATACCTTTTACTGATGCTGTGCTGTGACTTTATTTGGATCATTAATTTTCAACAAAACAAAATATATTATGTTCTTATTCTTCTGGATCTGGCTTTCTATTAAAGGAACATTTTTTCGTTACTGTAACACACTATAAAGTTCAACATACCTTCCTTACTTTATAGTTATTGAAAAGGTTAATGAAAATTACTTTGTTATCAATACTGATGTTACAGTACGCAATGATTGTTCAACATCAAAATTTTGCAGTGGATTTTTGTTAACAGTAAAACACCTGTAAGTACCACGACTAACACGAGAACATGAGACTATTATCGGAGAAAAAAGATGTTTTTACTATAAGGTTTGCCAGACCAGAACTACGCACAGCAAGATTTCTTTTATGTTATGAAGGTAAATTATCTTTTTGCACTGTTAGTAATATATTATCAGCAGCCCGCGTCAACCTGTAAAACACATCATAAAATCTGCTGCTCTGCTCTACAATTCCGAAAGCTGAAAGAGATAATTTTACTTCACTATTACCTGCCCGCTTCTTTGCGGTATGATAGATTTCATTTAATGCAGTTTGAATGCGCCGCGGCAGCGGCTCGTTCGTTCGTAGCGCAGCTCTGCACCACGAATAATCCATATTTAAACAACTGAAAATGTCTTAAAGGGATGGGATAAAATACCAGGCAAGCTTATTACAAATCGTAATGCAAGGTTTCACTAAGTAACTCTATTCAAAACATTTAAACAAATCAATTAATTACACACCTTTCCAAGGCTATGTCTAATGGCGTCCCTCTCACAATCTTGACAAAAGAATGCTACGCTAGCGTACAATATAACGTCACAGGCTATCCTACTCACGTAACTCCAAGAAGACGACAGAGAAATTAATGTTCGTTTTTTACTATTTATACTAGTCACCTATTCTCATCTTTGTTTGATATTTAATAAGTATTGTCTGTGGCGGTTTCAGTACTCGCCGACACAGATATCTAAATAAATAAAAAAAAAGGTACATAATTCTATACAAGAACAAAACATGACACACAATATTTTCTCTTTATTACATAATATGTCTTTTGCTAAGAGACGTTACACGGTCTTGGCGCTAATGGGTTAACAACCTTTTTCTTTTGAGTCATCGGTCTTCTAACTGGTTTGAAGCACCCCGCCACGAATTCCTCTCCTGTGCCAACCTCTTCATCTCAATGTAGCACTTACAACCTGTGTCCTGAATTATTTGCTGGATGTATTCCAATCTCTGTCTTCCTCTACACTTGTCACCCTCTACAGCTTCCTCAGGTACCATAGATCTTATTCCCCGATGTCTTAACAGATGTCCTATCACCATCTTTCTTCTTCTTCTTCTTCTTGCCAGTGTTTGCCACATATTCCTCTCCTCACCGATTCTGCGGAGAACCTCCTCATTCCTTACGTTATCGGTCCACCTTATTTTTCGACATTCTTCTGTAGCACCACATCTCTGTTCCCGTTTTCCCAGAGTCCGTGTTTCACTTCCATAAAATGTTGTGCTCCAAATGTTTATTCTCAGAAATTTCTTCCTCAAATTAAGCCCTGTGTTTGATACTAACAGTAGTCTCTTTGCCGGGAATACGGTTTTTGCTAGTACTAGTCCGCTTTTTATTTCCTCCTTGCGCTGCCCATCATGGATTATTTTGCTACGTAGGTAACAGAATTCCTCAACTTCTACTTGACGATCCCTAATTCTGCTAGGTTTCTCGCTGTTCTCATTTCTGTTACTTCTCATTATTTTCGTCTTTCTTCGATTTACTCTCAATCTATATTCTGTACTTGTTAGACTGTTCTTCCCAGTCAACAGACCATGTAATTCATCATCACTGTCAATCAGGTTAGCAACGTCATCAGCGAATCTCAATTTATATCCTTGCACCTTGTATTTTAATCTCACTATTGAAACTTTCTTTAATTTCTGTCATTGGTTCTTCGTTGTGTAGATTGAACAGTAGGGGTGAAAGACTACGTCCTTGTCTTACATTCTTTTTAATCCACTCTCCGTCTTCCACTCTTATTGTTCTTACACATACTGTGTATTACCCGTCTTTCCCTATAAGTTGCCCCCATTTTTCTTGAACGTTTTGTGCCTTTTTACATCGTCAAACGCTTTTTCCAGGTCGACAAATACTACGAACGTGTCTTTATTTTTCTTCAATCTTGCTTCCATTATCAACCGCAACATCAGAATGGCTCTCTGGAGCCTTTGCCTTTTCTAAAGCCAAACTGATCGTCAACTAACACATCTTCAATTTTCCAGTGCATTCGTCTGTATGTAGTTCTTGTCAGTAAATTGGATGCGTGAACTGCTAAGCTTATCGTGTGATAATTCTCGCAGCTGTCGACTATCTTCAGAATTGTGCGGATAATGTTTTTCCGAAAGCCTGATATATCGCCGGTCTCTCACATTTTACATACCAACGTGGGTAGTAGTTTTGTTGCCGCTTCCACCTATGATTTTAGAAATTCCGATGGAAAGTTATCTGCCCCTATTGTCTTATTTTATTTGAAGTAGTACAAAGCTTATTCAAACTCTGATTCTAATAGTGGATCCCCTGTCTCTTCCCTGTAGACTCCTGTTTCGTCTATTACGTCATCGGACAAGTTCTTTCCCCCTCATAGTGGCCCTCATTGTATTCTTTCCACCTATTCGCTCTCTTCTCTAGAATTAACAGTGGAATTACCATTAAATTCCTAATGTTGTCGCCCTAGCTTTTAATTTCACGGAAGCTTATTTTGACTTTTCTATATGCTGTCAGTCTTTCCGAAAGTGATTTATTTTCCGATTTTTCACATTTTTCAAGGAGTCATTTCGCCTTGCTTCCCTGCACTTGCTATTTCATCCCTAAGCAACTTGTATTTCTGTATTCCTTAATTTCCCCGTAAATTTTTGCACAGTACCACCCTAACGGTATACTGAACGAATGTTAATATTTTTAAAAATCTGCAGTCTTCAAAATATTGCTCATACTGTCAAGACTGTCAATATTATCTCGCTATTCTCCGTGCTGGGCAGTAAATTGATCGTGTGAGGGCCCTTAGGTGTTCACATACTTTCATTATTTATTGCACAATAATGTTGTGTCAATACAGTGCGCGTAAATGTGAGGACAGGAACGGCACAATATTACCGCGCAATGTTTATGCCCGGGGCGTGTCAGAAATATGACCTCGTAGCGAACATGTCGGTGGTCGATGATGTAGAATTCGCATGTATTTCGATTGCTGTCGCAACGTGCTACAAGAAGAAAAGCAGGAGGAGATTGTGATGGGCAAAAATGTGTCTTGGAAGGCGTTTCTTATATGGCTATACTAACGTGGTAGAATTTCGGAATTTGAGGATAGAGGAGGAATCTTTCGACGAATTTGTGAACTTCGTTACGTCTTACGTGCACAGAAAAAGATACTGTTGATATATTCGCCGGGTTTCATTCTCCACGATACTAGAAGTGATCTATAAACCCGACAAAGATCAAATTTTATTATAGATCAGTAGGTAGTCCTGTTATGTATTTCTGCTATAAATAATTCAAGCTTCTGAAACAAACAAATGAGTAGTTGCAGTGCTATTTCCCTGCACTTAAGCACTTTTGTCGAATGTTTCTAAAGCTGATTACTGAATACATATTAAATATGTAATCAAACTACTCCCCTGAATGCAGTTCAGCGGATGATTCCTTTCGTATGAATTCATATTAATATGGCGTCGCTGTACAGCATCAGTCGTTTGTATGTCCGCAGACCACAAAGCCTCAGCAGGAAGGGCTGTGTATTGCGTAGTATCACCCTTACCGGTTCAACATAATGGGCAATATTATTAACAAGTATCAACAATATTTTTAAAACTCCACTGTCTTCTTCAATCTACTATTGCTCAAATCATCAATATGAGCACGTGAGGGCTCCTTTAAACCTAAATGTGGGTGTTGGTAACACCTGCCGCGAGCGATGATAGGAGGGGGAGCAGCCGAGTTGTTCAGATACAACCAATACCGTAACGCTATGTTTTCGCTTCCGTAGTGAGAGACGTTTCAGCGTTACTGTGGTATGTTTAAGATGCCACAGTGTGATAAACTGGATTTTCTGAGAAATCACATGATTTTCAAGGGCAGATATATATAATCTCAAATTTTTTACACTATATTTTCAATAAAAAAATGAAACAAAATGTTTGATTAATGCTTGTAAGCCGTTGCCACGTAATTCATAGAACGTATAATAATATCATAACCATTGTACCTGTTTCTGTGCACATGTTCCAATAAGTAGCTATTTAACATATTAGTGCACTGTAAAGGCGTTAACGCGAAGTTGTGTCACTATACGCATAAACTGAAATGTTATCCGCTACGTACGAAGATTCACAACTAAGACCTCTTGGCTTTCACATTCCATCAAAGTTTCTCTTATAGAAGATATTGGCCAACCTGGTCCCAGTGCTACGAAGAGCTAGTTTACACTCTTACGTTATTTTTTACAGTGATTCCCATTTGCCAGGAATGCTCTGGCAATATTTATCCTTTGTTATCCTTTAAAATACATACACGCAAGTGGAAGCATTCTTAAAGCGTGTAGCTTTCCTGGCAGTAAAACTCGAACCTTCTGTGCTGCACATCAATACCCACCGTTTGTTAGCGATATTTACCAATCATTCTTAAAAACCCCGAACACCAAGAGCAGTAGAGGCAGAACATTTGCGGGAAAACTTTTAGAACGTCACGAGTAAATTTCCTGGATACGTTATTGCAGTAGGTGATTTCAGCTTAAACTCTAGGCCACTGAAGTGATAAGGGTGGACAGTAGCGACAAGGGATCGATGAAATAGTTCTAAACGTCTTATCCAGTAATTACCATAATCGGAGAACTGACTCGACCGGTTAACGTCTTAGATCTCCAGGCTATGAACAGGCCCGAAATATCTGACTCAGTAAATGTTAAACGGGAAATTAGTAATCATAAGACCGTTATAGCATCACTGAATACAGTATTAAATAGGAATGTACAGAAAGGCAGGAAAATAATTGTTTAGTAAGAGGGGGCAAGAAACAATACTCAGACCATCAACATGAAATATTCACCCCTCAGACTGAAAACGGTAAGTGCACATGGTCAGTATTCAAGAGAATTATAAAATAAGCAATCGTGTTACAAAGCACATAAAGCTCCCCCGCGCGTTTAAACGTAGTCTAAGCCTCAAGCAAAAACTGATAAAAGCCATAATTAGCGTAAAGAGAGCCTTACGTGAAGTGTTCAACACATTCGAAAGTAATATTCTATCTAACAATCCGACAGAACATCCTAGGAAGTAACGAATCAAACCCATCTTTCCAAAACATACTGTAACCGTAATGGCATCGAAATTGGGGATGCTGGAGAAAAGACCGAAATACTGAGTTCCTATCTCAAAAACTGTTTCAGAGAGGACGATAGTACTAGGATTTATATTTTTTTATAATGACGCTGATCACAAACAGCCGTTGATAATTAACAGTGAGCTTCCGGATTTCCTGCCGAGCTGTTGGTTCCATTTCAAGCACAAGAGCATCAAAGTTGGGTTGGGTTGTTTGGGGGAAGAGACCAAACGGCGAGGTCATCGGTCTCATCGGATTAGGGAAGGATGGGGAAGGAAGTCGGCCGTACCCTTTCAAAGGAACCATCCCAGCATTTGCCTGGAGCGATGTAGGGAAATCACGGAAAACTTTAATCAGAATGGCCGGACGCGGGATTAACCATCGTCCTCCCGAATGCGAGTCCACTGTAGCATCAAAGTGCGTAATGGGTGTCGGGTATCTAACTCTGCTATAAGTAGGGACGTGATACCAATAATAATTCAGTGTCTTGTTGGAGTTCGGTCACCGAGTAAACATAACAGCAACACTCGTAGTAGTAGGTGAAGAAGACGGCTGGGACGTTCGTCAAAATACTGCGCACAGAATGGAGACAAACAACTCTGTAGAGCACCTGGAAGCACATATTAATCAGTCGCGCTGAGGAGACCTGAGAGATCACGGTCATTGACAGATCTTTATAGGAAAGTCTATTGATAATTATGTTACAAAAACAACAGTCAGTGGCCTCACAGACTATGACAGGCAGTTTCCTTTTCAAATATTAGTACTGTACAGAATATAAAATATAATAAATCTGGATTCAAGATGGTAGTCAGTAAGCCAAAAACTGATTATTTTATTATACTTCTCAAAGACTTGACTAGTGATGTATACTGCGCTCATGCCATGAATGAAAAATACGTAGGTTGGAACTTTTAATAGTGCAACACTGCTGTAGACACTATGCAATGGAATGTACTATTGTCGCTGATAGTACACGTTTTTTACATACCTACCTTACCTCCGAGCAAATGGACTCGCCCGTCCCACGTCACCGGCGTGCGCACAGTCGAGGGAGACGCAGTCACTTGTGAGCGAGCGGTCTAACGTAACGGTGTCACTATGTTTTCGAAACAGGAACAACGGAGTTGGATCAAGATTGAATGTGCCAGAGGTCGTACAGCACGACAGTGTCATCAAGATCTTCAAGATGTGTGCGAGGAATCGGCATTGCCGTACAGAACGGTGGCACGTTGGGTAAAAGCCATCAACGAAGGTCGGCAAACTGTGGCAGACATGCTTCAGGCAGGTCGTCCTAGCGTCTCTGAAGAAGAAGTGCATGCTGTTGCCGCGTTAGTGGACAGTGATCGACGCCATACGATTCGTGAGCTCGCCCACGAAGCCGGATTAGCGCATACGACTGTGTCTTGAAGGAACGCATGGACATGCGAAAAATTGCATCACGATGGGTTCCGCATGAACTGACGGAAATGCAGAAATGGATGCGTTACGATGACGCTCAGACGCACTTGGATCGCTATGAGCGCGAAGGAGAGGCTTTCGTACGCCGTATCGTAACACTGGATGAGACATGGGCCACATCTTAAGAGCCAATACTGAAACGCCAGTGCAACGAATGGCGTCATTATGGGTCGCCGTGAAAGTCGAACGTGCGTCAGAGCCCGAGTGTGGTAAAAGTTATGGTGATTCTCGTGTACGACTGTCATGGTGTTATCCTAAAGCATTACGTTCCTCCACGGCAGACCGTCAGTGCACAGTATTATTGTTCGTTTTTGGAGCATCACCTGCGACCAGATATGCGAAAGAAGCGGCGACACTTTCTGCGCAACCCACCCACCATTTTGCACGACAATGCGCGGGCGCATACAGCGCAAGCTGTGGCTGCTCTGTTCGGTCAATGGGACTGGGAAGTACTGTACTATCCACCATACTCCCCGGACTTAAGTCCTTGTGGCTTTGATTTGATTCCGAAGGTGAAGGAACTACTTCGAGACATTCGCTTCAGAATTGTTCCAGAGATTAGAAAGACAGTAGACCGCTCCATTCGCACCATCAACAGAACAGGCTCTGCTAACTGTATGCTACGCCTTCCACATTGCTGACAACGGGTTCTGCACAACGCTGGAGACTAATTTGAAGGACAGTAACAGGTGCAAACATGTAAATCTTTTGTATCGGCTGTGAATAAATAGTTGCCACTATTTAAGTTCCAACCCTCGTACTACACGTATTAATAAAGTACCAAAGTTTTGGGAATACTGTTTCCCCACAAAGTAACTCAGATTAGACCAAAGTCTACAAATAAGCTATGGATTACTCAAGGAATAAAGGTACCTTGTAAAACAAAACGGAACCTATATATGACAGAAACAGCGATGATGATGATTCATTACAAGACATACTGCAAAATATTACATACAATAATATGAACACCAAAGCAAATACATTATAAGAAATAGATAATGACACTAGACAAATACAGACAATATGGGATACAGTAAAGAGGAGACTGGTAAAACTTGACATAAAGAGGAGCAGATGGCATTAAGAGTAAATGATACATTTCTAACAAATACGTGCAGTGCTTCAAAACCTTAACCAGCATTTCATTAGTTACTGAGAGAAGGGATTGTCACGTTCAGTAGGGGCTACAATGATATATCTCACACCAATCACTACAACTAACTTCAGTAATATGGATATGACCTTTACTGCACAATTAGGAATATTATTCACCATAAAAACATAATAAAGAAATCTAGTCGTCATAATAAAATATCAACGAAGTTAATCAAAGGGTGTGTTTCACAGTACAGTAACATTAAATTATCTGTGTAACCCGTCATTTATCAATGACATTTCCTGGATAGCTGAAATGTGCTGAAGTTTAGCCGTTGTTTAAGAAAGGAGATAAAAAATACAGGCAAATTTCCGTCCGATTTCACTTTTGCCAACATAGTCGAAAATTTTATGAAAGGTAACATACAATCAGCCTCTTAAACATTTGGTAACAATAATACATTCTCAAAGTCACAGATCGTTTTCTACAGGGTTCTTATATTGAGAAGGCTCCCTACTTATGCAGTGAGAATGTGCTTCATTTGTTAGACCGTAAATTAAATGTTACTGTAAGTGAATTAGAATATTATTCTGTATCAGAAAACGCTCCAAAATAGTTCATCTCCTATATCATAGGAAGCAAAGTGTGTCAGTAGGAAAGAGTCATGCAGCAGGTGTTGTCCAACTGGGAACCAGCAACATTTGGTGTCCCACAAGGTTACAACTTACAGCTTTTGATTTTTCTTGTTTATACCAATGTACTTTCATCTGTAGCATTGGCAGTACCAAGGTTTTCCCCTTCAGATGACAAACATTGCAATAAATAGTAAATGAGCTATGTACTTAGGGAGATTGGTTAATTAAATGTTCATTGACATTAATAAGTGGTTCCTAGACAGTTGTCACTAAACTTTAGAGAGCAACCAAAAAAGACTTAAGCGTCCCACCCCCATATATACCTACAATATGACAAGAAGATATAAGACGACATTGTTAAATTCATCAGATTAAGTTAACTGGGAAGAATACGCCAGAGAACTGCTTCTGTGCCTAAATAAATCTGTTTTCTGTGCAAATTTTGACAGACGTGATATAAAAAAAGGAGAACGTTGTGCTTACTGTTATTCCATAACGTCATGTAGGATTTTTGGGGGTAATTCATCAAATCAAGCTAATGTTTCCCAGGCCCAAAAACATATTATATATGGTGTGAACTGAAGAACATCCTGCAGAGGCCTGTTTAGGGAACTGGGGATACTAATTGCTATTTTGCAATATATTTAACGAACAGCTCACTTCATGGACTATTCTAGAAATAAGGCTGGTCTTTACAGAGATTTAAAGTCACTTTAATACAGAATGGTGTCCAACATTTGGTAACACTTTTTCAGTAACTTGCCAGCAGCCATAAATATTTGAACTACAAATCAAAATTATAGGATCGACATAAAAGCAACTTCTTATGTTAGTGATAGTATCAAATAATACTAGTATTATTTAAAGTCTGACTTCTGTACAAATTGAGTGCAGATTGTAGAAAATGATTTTTCTATTTGATGACGCATGATAAGCTTAGAATTATCAGATAAACCTTAGTGTGTTGACGATTTGAGGCAAATTTGCTATTACCTTGTAAATGAAAATAAGTTTCACATTTTATTTCACATCCATGAGTACCATTTTTCTCTTGGGATCTGTGTAAGATACATTAAAGTATCTGTTGCTCTTTATAAATATTTATTGTGTATTCATGTTTTCTGACATGTTCCACATCCTGGAGGACCTCACTATGGTTCTATTGGAATGGAAATTACATCAAACTCAATCTAATTGCTTATTACTTATCAGAATAAAGCCTAAGGATTCCACCAACAGGGAACCAGTTACAATACCCCCCTTTTTTTGGAATGATTCCTTTAGCTAATAACTTTCATGAAATATTTCAGTACTAAATTGTATAACGTGCGCTCTTCTCATCAAGGCTCATCTCACTTCACAGAAAAACCCTTGAAAAAGGGTTAACCCTTCGACTACCATTGTGACTTGGGTGTCCCACGATAGAATATCAGAGAATTAGTTGGAATTTTGCTGCATGTTATTGGTATGTATCAATGGCCCACTGGTAAAGGGGTACCTGCTAATGTTTTGCAGAATTATTATTACAGATTGCGGCTGTAGGTTGTACTGTCTTCAAGTTTCATTGTTAACTATTGGTACCATATTGACACACTGAATTCGTTCGTGCCTGCAGATAGGCAACTTATTTAAAAGATTTGCAAAGCAGGCTTCCGTTGCACCTTTGAGGACATATGTCAATGAACTGCACGCACCTACTGACGTTTGCTACATCACAAACTAATCCCTAATTGTGGAGCTGTAATATGAGTTACAAACTTGGAGGAATGATCTGTCCGCTGATGTGTCATTTTTCTTTATGGCTTAGTTTTTCTGTGTCATGTTCTGAGATCACAGAGGTACTTATTGACACACTAAACACTACCTCTTCCCATGCTGGCAAATGAAACAGTGGGAAATATTCTTTTCATACTGTTACTTCTGACTGACAAAATAACAATACCTGAATGTCCTTGAAAACAGTTTGTAGTCAAAGGGTTAAACCAGGTGAATTCATGGGCATAATGACAGTGTGTTTGCATCTAACATTAAGTAGTTATATAGGAGAGCTAGGAGTATCACTGTGTCGCAATTATATATCATATACCCAAATATTTCGTGAAATGATCAAGCATTTTAGCACATTTCAATGAAGTGTGACATTATTACTGTTTTAATTTCCAGTGTACCTGGATTAAGAAATGACATACGTAGAAACAGTGAAAATATAGTACTAACCTAGCATTTACCTTTAAATCACAATGTTACTTACCTTCAGTACTAACGGAGAAACTATTCAAAACTTTTATTTAAAGTACAGTTTGCAATAATGCTTAATAGGTGTTTTTCTCCAGTATGTTTTAAATTACTCCTCTCAGACAACATTTCATAACACAAACAGGCCACTACTTCACACAGCAAACCTAATAAATGCAATGTGATACATTCCGTTCTGTCCTATCAGTAGACATAATAGTGGAATTCTTGTAAGTACTTTTTCTGACTCAAAGTAAATAACTTTATAACGAGCAACTCAGTGACGTCAATTTTATCCACTTCAGTGTACTCATCAGCGCCTCCTATTAAATGGAACTGTACCCACCTGCAAAGCAGTACATTTAGTCTTCTCTATACTGGCCCAATGTTTAATGTTAATGACATAATAAATTCATCCATTTTGTCAGTAACTTTAGCCACATCTTGTGTTAGATGAGATGTATACTTATTCCATCACAGGCTTAAGACAAAATTGTTGATCATCTCAGAAATTATGCCCACAAAGAATGGAATGTATTCTCACAAACAGTGTGATGGCACAGTATGCAGGTTACTATTAAGAAACACACTGCTGTAGTTAGTTGCTTATCTGGTTTAATAATATAAACATGGAATTGAAACACTGACCATTACACAACAAAAATACAAATGTTATCTTTATTACCCTACATAGTATGAGCATGTTCTGTAACAGCAAATGCTTATACTATATCATGTTAAATGTTTCATAGCTAAAAGACTCTTGCTTTTGTAGACAGTTTAACCATTTACAGGCCATTTATGAAATTTCTGAAACCTAACAGATATTACAATTTCCTTAAACTTGAATTTGTATTTGTTATATACCATTTGTTGAACTCTGCAACTATATTAGAAATGTATGAAATTTTTTTTCTGCCAGTCACTTCTTAATTATATTTATTAGCATGAAGCATTTCAGTTGCATGCTGTCATCAGGTAGTTTACAGTTACATGTACATTAATCTGATGAGGTCTGAACAGTGTGCTAGTGATGTTGAGCACTGAAATTTATCCATGTATAAAAATATTGATTTCAGTGTATACCATAAGTGAGATGTATGTTTAAATCATCTCATTGATGTCCCTACCTAATATTTCTATTGAATATGTATCCGACACACAGAGCACAATAATAAACATAATGCCATCACTTAACACTTTCACATTAAGTTGTTTACATTACAAAGAGTTTAATCCTAATATAACCTTATTTCAATTGCTAAGATAGTACAAACAACAAAAATACGATTATTTATAAAAGCATAGTTAGGTCATGACACTTTAAATAATATGATTGTTTACTATTTCTTGGTCACTACAAGTAATATTCTTAAGACATTTTTTTTCCTCATTTAAGTCTCATTAAAGTCTCATTTCTATTAGCGACCCACTTCTCCAGCTGCTGATTAACTACTACACATCGGCTTAAGATCATTTAATAAATTTCCTGGAGCTTGTAATAAATAGTTTTACAATTATCTCCCACTGTAATAAAGTAATATCCATGTAGCCTGTATGCTTCCCACATTAAATTCGAGGGCTATCCACAAAGTACATTACGTTTTGGAATTAAAAATAAATAAAGTATTGGAAATTTTTTTATTATATACAGATGAAAGCCACACTTAAATACTACTTTTCTACATAGTTGCCATTTAAATTGAGGCACTTATCGTAGCGATGGACGAGCTTGGAAATTCCTTCGTCGTAAAATTCGGCCGCCTGCGCCTTCAACCACGTGGTTAATCAGTAACCCGGTAGAAATACGATTTTTGTGGATTTCCTGGAAAGATGCACTACAATAAACTCTCAAAGGTATTGCCAAACTCTGCACAACCTCAGAAGAGTAACACAAAACAAGCGCAGGGGAAAGTTGGGCTCAAAGATCTTGCTGATTCACGACAACGCCCGGGCCCACACGGCAAATGCCACTCGTGAAGTTTTCGAATCTTAAGTGGGAGTTGTTTCCTCATCCGTCGTACAGAACCGACCTGGCACCGAGCGACTTCCACTTATTCCCAGCAATGAAGAAATGGTTGGCTATGCAGCGTTTTGATGACGACGCACAGCTTCAAGAAGAGGTAACCACGTAGTTGAAGACGCAGGCGGTCGAATTTTACGACGAAGGAATTTCCAAGCTCGTCCATCGCTACGATAAGTGCCTTAATTTAAATGGCAACTATGTAGAAAAGTAGTTTTGAAGTGTGGCTTTCATCTGTACATAATAAAAAAAATTTACAATACTTTATTTTTAATTCCAAAACGTAATGTACTTTGTGGATAGCCCTCGTATAAACTTAGATTCCTATAACAGTCTAGCATCTTTAGTTGACAAGTGGTGCATTTTCACAATTCTCGTATAGATAAGTGTTTAATTGAGGAACAACAATTAAGTCAATATTAAATCATAAGTAAATTAGTAACTATTGTAAGCTATCAACTGAATGTTTCACATTTTTTGCGTATTTTCTGAAAAAGAAAAACATTTCATAGGCCCGAATTTCGGGCTAGGATTTGTTTACGTTGTGGTATACTGTAAGTTACGTGATTATTTCAATAAAGTAACGTTTGTGTTATTTGGGTATTCTTATACGCCATCCATTTGATTCTTGAGTAAGTAGCCGAAGTGATAAGTTCTGAAATAAGTGAATAGTTTCTATAGTGTAGGCTCAGTTCTTTTTTTACTTCTTGATTCGTTACAAACAATACAGGTTAAATAGTTTTTGTTTCTCCAGAAGGTTTGAATTAGTATCTGAACTTTAAGCCTAAACTTTCTAAGAAATTTAATATATTAAGTAGTCTACGAAGTTACTCTTGTTTTAACTTAGACTAAATCTAAAATAATGCTTACCATGAGTGAGAAGTGTACGACTTGCCAAAGGATTGTTATTTCTGGGGTGTGGTGCGAGGGATGTTGCAGTTTCTTTCATGTGGGTGACACTTTTGGCGTGGAAATTGGGGAAATCAACAAGGCTCATTCGTTGTGTAGGATTTGCTGTAGAGAAAAGAAGATAGTGGAACAGAAGGTGACGATTGCTGCCCTTAAGGCGGAAACAGAGAAAGCGAAACAAGATCTGGAAAGGTTAACGGGGGAGAAGGGAAAAGAGAGGTAGGATGTGACAACAGGTTATAGAAGAAATGACGTTGTCAGACACAGTGTGGTTGTTAATGTGGAAAACAGGTTTGATCTGTTGTCACAGTTGGAAACGGATGAGCCACAAGTAGATGTAGGAGTAGACAGGACAACAAACTTTCAAAAAGTGTTTGAAAAGTAAGAAATCAAAAGAGCTGTGAAGAAAGTATTGTTAGGCAGTTCACATGGTAGAGGTGTTGGTCAACTGTTGCAGGTTGAACTAGGGTCAGGTTACCAGGTCACAAGTTTTTTTTTTAACCTAGTGCAAGTCTGGGTGATAGAGGATGTATGTTTACTTTGAAAAGACTTCACAAAGGAAGACACAGTGGTAATAGTGGGTGGGGGGTACGCAACAGCATAGATAGGAACCCTAATTATTAAATTGAGAGTGACCTGTAAAGACATCTAGATCTAGATGATCTACATCTAGATGATCTACATCTAGATGATCTACATCTAGATGATCTACATCTAGATGATCTACATCTACATCTACATTTATACTCCGCAAGCCACCCAACGGTGTGTGGCGGAGGGCACTTTACGTGCCACTGTTATTACCTCCCTTTCCTGTTCCAGTCGCGTATGGTTCGCGGGAAGAACGACTGTCTGAAAGCCTCCGTGCGCGCTCTAATCTCTCTAATTTTACATTAGTGATCTCCTCGGGAGGTATAAGTAGGGGGAAGCAATATATTCGATACCTCATCCAGA
Source organism: Schistocerca nitens (assembly GCF_023898315.1). Classification (NCBI taxonomy): domain Eukaryota; kingdom Metazoa; phylum Arthropoda; class Insecta; order Orthoptera; family Acrididae; genus Schistocerca; species Schistocerca nitens. Next base: position 259,748,289 of record NC_064615.1, on the reverse strand, counting down.
AACGCACCCTCTCGAAACCTAGCGAGCAAGCTACACCGCGATGCAGAGCGCCTCTCTTGCAGAGTCTGCCACTTGAGTTTATTAAACATCTCCGTAACGCTATCACGGTTACCAAATAACCCTGTGATGAAACGCGCCGCTCTTCTTTGGATCTTCTCTATCTCCTCCGTCAACCCGATCTGGTACGGATCCCACACTGATGAGCAATACTCAAGTATAGGTCGAACGAGTGTTTTGTAAGCCACCTCCTTTGTTGATAGACTACATTTTCTAAGCACTCTCCCAATGAATCTCAACCTGGTACCCGCCTTACCAACAATTAATTTTATATGATCATTCCACTTCAAATCGTTCCGCACGCATACTCCCAGATATTTTACAGAAGTAACTGCTACCAGTGTTTGTTCCGATATCATATAATCATACAATAAAGGATCCTTATTTCTATGTATTCGCAATACATTACATTTGTCTATGTTAAGGGTCAGTTGCCACTCCCTGCACCAAGTGCCTATCCGCTGCAGATCTTCCTGCATTTCGCTACAATTTTCTAATGCTGCAACTTCTCTGTATACTACAGAATCATCCGCGAAAAGCCGCATGGAACTTCCGACACTATCTACTAGGTCATTTATATATATTGTGAAAAGCAATGGTCCCATAACACTCCCCTGTGGCACGCCAGAGGTTACTTTAACGTCTGTAGACGTCCCTCCATTGATAATAACATGCTGTGTTCTGTTTGCTAAAAACTCTTCAATCCAGCCACACAGCTGGTCTGATATTCCGTAGGCTCTTACTTTGTTTATCAGGCGACAGTGCGGAACTGTATCGAACGCCTTCCGGAAGTCAAGAAAAATAGCATCTACCTGGGAGCCTGTATCTAATATTTTCTGGGTCTCATGAACAAATAAAGCGAGTTGGGTCTCACACGATCGCTGTTTCCGGAATCCATGTTGATTCCTACATAGTAGATTCTGGGTTTCCAAAAACGATATGATACTCGAGCAAAAAACATGTTCTAAAATTCTACAACAGATCGACGTCAGAGATATAGGTCTATAGTTTTGCGCATCTGCTCGACGACCCTTCTTGAAGACTGGGACTACCTGTGCTCTTTTCCAATCATTTGGAACCCTCCGTTCCTCTAGAGACTTGCGGTACACGGCTGTTAGAAGGGGGGCAAGTTCTTTCGCGTACTCTGTGTAGAATCGAATTGGTATCCCGTCAGGTCCAGTGGACTTTCCTCTGTTGAGTGATTCCAGTTGCTTTTCTATTCCTTGGACACTTATTTCGATGTCAGCCATTTTTTCGTTTGTGCGAGGATTTAGAGAAGGAACTGCAGTGCGGTCTTCCTCTGTGAAATAGCTTTGGAAAAAGGTGTTTAGTATTTCAGCTTTACGCGTGTCATCCTCTGTTTCAATGCCATCATCATCCCGGAGTGTCTGGATATGCTGTTTCGAGCCACTTACTGATTTAACGTAAGACCAGAACTTCCTAGGATTTTCTGTCAAGTCGGTACATAGAATTTTACTTTCGAATTCACTGAACGCTTCTCGCATAGCCCTCCTTATGCCAACTTTGACATCGCTTAGCTTCTGTTTGTCTGAGAGGTTTTGGCTGCGTTTAAACTTGCAGTGAAGCTCTCTTTGCTTTCGCAGTAGTTTCCTAACTTTTGAAAAATATTTTCCACTGAAGGTAGCTCAAATCACACTGAGATCGAAAAGTAAACTGTGGATTACACAAGGACTAAATGTATCATGAGGGACAAAAAGGAGACTATCTACTACCTAGGAACAGTTCTGAAGTTAGAATTGTAATACATTACAAAGAATACAGCAAACTATTGAAGGAAGTAATCCAAAAATTGAAGCAGCTTTATTATGAGAAAAACAATTATATCAGGCAACAAAATAAAAACTGTATTGGACATAGTTAAGACAGAGACAGGTGGGGCCAGAAAGGAAGAGGAACAGGTAGCTCTAAAAATAAATGCGACTTTGGCAACAAATGAATGTAGTGTTGGAAATCTCTTATTTCTGTTACTGACAGCTTGGGGTTGTCAGGTTCAGTGAATAGTTGAATGGAGTATCCGAGACCAGTCTTCAAAAATAACGCCACTGAAATGGAAATAACACTTCTCCCAAAGAAGTAGCATCCATCATAAAATCCTTAAAATCTAAGTATTCCAGTGGGTACAATAGCATATCAAAAAGTTAATGAAAGAATGATCGTGCGAATTGAGTTCCATCTTAAGTTATTTGTGTAATCAATCTGTTATCACTGCAACATTTCCAGACTAGCTGAAATATGCTGAAGTTAAGCCTCTCTATAAGAAGGGGGACAAAGAGTTACCATCAAACTATCGACTAATTTCACTTTTGCTGGGCTTTTCAAAAATATTTCAAAAGGTTGTGTTCAAGCATCTCCTTAAGCATCTGACTGCAAAGAATACATTGTCCAAGTGACAGTTTGGGTTTCGTAAGGGTTCTTAAATAGAGAAAGCTATTTGAACGTGTAGTGAGAATGTACTTAATTCATTAAATAAACTAGAGGCTACTGTCATTTTCTGTGACCTGTCAAAGGCCATTGACTGTGTGAATCACAGTGTTCTCTTAACTAAACGCAAACAAATATTGTCGTTGCGAAATACCTGGACAGTCTTCATGTGATTGGGAATTAATTACATGTGGTGTCCCTCAATATTCCATCTTGGGTCCATTGCTTTTTCTTGTGTACATTAGGTTAGGTTAGTGTTGTTTAACGTCCCGTCGACAACGAGGTCATTAGAGACGGAGCACAAGCTCGGGTTAGGGAAGGATGGGGAAGGAAATCGGCCGTGCCCTTTCAAAGGAACCATCCCGGCATTTGCCTGAAACGATTTAGGGAAATCACGGAAAACCTAAATCAGGATGGCTGGAGACGGGATTGAACCGTCGTCCTCCCGAATGCGAGTCCAGTGTGCTAACCACTGCGCCACCTCGCTCGGTCTTGTGTACATTAATGACCTCTCATCTGTTACATGGCCAGATGCTAAGTTTGTTTAGTTTGCAGATACAAACATTGCAATAAGTAGCAAGTCAAGTACAGATATAGAAATAGCTACTAATCAAATTTTCACAAGGGCATACTACAGAATTGCTTGAGCGCCTAAACAAGTCTGTATTTGCAGTGAGAATGTCAGGTGGAGATATATGTATAAAAAAAATTGCATACTTAGCTTATTTTCATTCTATTTTGTGAGATCATATTTTGGGGTAACTCCTCAAACCTTGCATCTCGATATTTATAGCATTGTCTCCCCATGAGTAATACCATCCAGCGTTACCAACTTTGAAGCACAATTTCCCCCTGTATCTTATTTGAAATTCCCTAAATATTTGATCAAACGAAATGGTTATATTATTAAACCTTTTTTCTTTTGGAATGGTAGAAGGTGGGGTGGGGATGTTCGGAACCATTTAAATGACACTAGACAGCGCATTTGTAAACTGCAATCCTTTCACAAAATGACGTGACCTGCCTCTGTTTAAATCACTATAGAATACTTACAAGTAGCATGAAGTGCTCGCAAGAAACCTCATTGTTTTATAAGCATCTTCCGCCGTGTCTGTGTCTTATTTCAGATGAATTCCATGTAGAAAAAGCCAGACTTTCACGCCAATTTTGAAGTTTCCGGAATTCAATCGAGATGACTTCTACACGGAAAAAATGGCATTAAACGTCTTTGAGAAGGGTACATAGTCGCTTTGGCTAGATGGAATAAGACCTGCGATAATACCCAAGGTATATAATACATACAGGTATATGCAAATTCTAGCTCACTGGCTCTAAGAGAATGCGAACATGTTCGTGCACCAAGAAGCGATACTATGATAGCAACGACACCAATAATGCGTAAATTTCAGCAAAGAAGTGAACGTCTCAAAAGAATTGCTTGGTTACAGTCTTTTTGAGGGGTCTGAGGGGTTTGGATTATGATTTGTCATTATTCCAGGAGTACTCATCAAATTCTGGTCATACGTTATTCATGCAACAACGATTTTAATAATATTTTAAACTACTTAAGAAGCAGTTTCTCTTTACGTAGTTGACCATCGAAGTTTGTAGTCTCTAGAAGTCTTCAGGATCTTCCAGGATTTCTACTTTTCTTGGTTCTGTTTCTGGTCGTACGTTGAACGTTTTGGAGGACGATTCAGAACGAGTACAGTATAGGTTTTCCCTTTTTAGATAATGTGTGGTGGTTAACAAAGCATTTACTAACTATTCCTGAGATTATTTTGCTGTGCAATATAATACTGAAAATACCAAAAATTTTCAGCTATAGAATTTGATATGGGCAGCGTTAGTAACTTAGCTGCAAAACTGCCAATATTTCAAAATCGGCCATTACCAGTTGCATCTATTTTGCAAAAACTCTGTCCAGAAACCTGCAGTGTCTGGAACGCTTTTCCAGTGTTTATTTGGCAGGGAGTTCCATTCTGAGACATCTATTTTACCCGTTAACTCTATTTCTAAAGCTAGAGGCAAGTGGAAAAATATCTGGTCTGCTGGGATGTTACTGTGTGTGTGTGTGTGTGTGTGTGTGTGTGTGTGTGTGTGTGTGTGTGTGTGTGTGTGTGTGTGTGTGTGTGTGTGTGTGTGTGTGTGTGTGTGTGTGGGGGGGGGGGGGGTTGAGGTTTTCGGGCTCCAAACAGCGTGGTCATCAGTACCCGAACGCACAGAAAAAGGAACGCACAGAAAAAGGAACGCACAGAAAAAGGAACGCACAGAAAAAGGAACGCACAGAAAAAGGAACGCACAGAAAAAGGAACGCACAGAAAAAGGAACGCACAGAAAAAGGAACGCACAGAAAAAGGAACGCACAGAAAAAGGAACGCACAGAAAAAGGAACGCACAGAAAAAGGAACGCACAGAAAAAGGAACGCACAGAAAAAGGAACGCACAGAAAAAGGAACGCACAGAAAAAGGAACGCACAGAAAAAGGAACGCACAGAAAAAGGAACGCACAGAAAAAGGAACGCACAGAAAAAGGAACGCACAGAAAAAGGAACGCACAGAAAAAGGAACGCACAGAAAAAGGAACGCACAGAAAAAGGAACGCACAGAAAAAGGAACGCACAGAAAAAGGAACGCACAGAAAAAGGAACGCACAGAAAAAGGAACGCACAGAAAAAGGAACGCACAGAAAAAGGAACGCACAGAAAAAGGAACGCACAGAAAAAGGAACGCACAGAAAAAGGAACGCACAGAAAAAGGAACGCACAGAAAAAGGAACGCACAGAAAAAGGAACGCACAGAAAAAGGAACGCACAGAAAAAGGAACGCACAGAAAAAGGAACGCACAGAAAAAGGAACGCACAGAAAAAGGAACGCACAGAAAAAGGAACGCACAGAAAAAGGAACGCACAGAAAAAGGAACGCACAGAAAAAGGAACGCACAGAAAAAGGAACGCACAGAAAAAGGAACGCACAGAAAAAGGAACGCACAGAAAAAGGAACGCACAGAAAAAGGAACGCACAGAAAAAGGAACGCACAGAAAAAGGAACGCACAGAAAAAGGAACGCACAGAAAAAGGAACGCACAGAAAAAGGAACGCACAGAAAAAGGAACGCACAGAAAAAGGAACGCACAGAAAAAGGAACGCACAGAAAAAGGAACGCACAGAAAAAGGAACGCACAGAAAAAGGAACGCACAGAAAAAGGAACGCACAGAAAAAGGAACGCACAGAAAAAGGAACGCACAGAAAAAGGAACGCACAGAAAAAGGAACGCACAGAAAAAGGAACGCACAGAAAAAGGAACGCACAGAAAAAGGAACGCACAGAAAAAGGAACGCACAGAAAAAGGAACGCACAGAAAAAGGAACGCACAGAAAAAGGAACGCACAGAAAAAGGAACGCACAGAAAAAGGAACGCACAGAAAAAGGAACGCACAGAAAAAGGAACGCACAGAAAAAGGAACACACAGAAAAAGGAACACATGCGGTGACGGGACGAAGACGGACAGCGAACAAGGAGAACGGCTAAAAGACACAGACCTGTCGCAGTTCCAAATTCTCACATACAGATGCAAAACAACAGGAGAAGAAACGCACTAAAAAAGGAAAGGAAACACATGGAAAAGAGAACAGAAATCGAAGTGAAACAAGTAGGTAATCGTGACTGGCGGACTTCTGACCTAAAACCTAGGTGAGCCAGTCACCCAGCAGCACATGTTACAGTTGGAAGGGTGAAGTATGGTTATCAATTGCAAAACTGCTACATTTTATGGCAACCGCTTTTGAAATTCCTCGGAAAATTCTATTTGAAATTTCTTGCCTGTTTCATGGACATCAGAACGTTCTTCTGGTTTAAGAACTCGTGCCATAAACTGAATTTCATAACCAAAATACAAGGCTGACGTATGCATTAGGTGATTTTTAAAACGAAAATTAGCGAGTTCGTCATTATACAGTTTTTCTGACTGTATGGTAACAACAACCTTTCTGAGTAGAGATCTGAAGAACGGAAAGACGTCCTTCAAAGACTCTTAACATCAATAACCTCACTCTGAAAAGCAAATTAAATATGCATATCTATTTTCATTCATTTCCGAGAAACGTCTGATACGATTTTGTATGCTGGAGAATCCACTATCTAAAAATTGTTCGGCCATGTATTTATCGTCGCTTCTGGTGAGAGAAAATAAGAATTTAAATTCTTCCCATTGTTTCAAAATTTTATCGATAGCAGAATACGTATTTAGCCAACGTGTACCAGAGTGTTCTTTGATTTTTTAGGATTGCAGCTATCACTTTTCGTTTTATACAACTGTGTGTACTGGTTCAATCTCTCAGGACTGTAAGAAAACCAATAGTGCTTCTCTAATACGGAATTACAGTTGGCGTGAAACGACTGCAGCAGCTTTTTCTGCGTAGATATGAGAATGACAAACGCACACAACAGTTAAGTCAGGAACTATTTCTATCATAAGAGCAGTTAGATAACTGGAGTCCTACCACTAAACTAGCACCATGCACCCGAATTCTTGTTAACTTTCCAATTTTGAATTTAGGACATTTTAAATGGTGTCAGCATTAGAAGCAGTTAGGCTAATTGTAGAATGCAATAAAATTTAGTTATAATGCATTTCTTCAGAACAAAAGCATCTAAGCAAAATGCAAAGCTGCTTCTGAGTCTTTACATCTGTGCTTTCAGAAATTACTAAAGAATACGGAGACATTCCTATTTATAGGTTTAAATCCTCTTACACACTAACTTAACGAGTAAGTTGTTGAGCGGTCGGGGACGTACGTACAATAGACGACTGTATCCTAAAGTATCTTGGGAGAATCCCGAGACTGCAGTGAAACAGATTAAGTGGTTTTGAGTGAGTAAATAGGAGCAGCAAGCTAGAAACTTTGAAATGGTTTCATCTAAGCAGGAATGGAGAGGGCCTACGGACAGTGACAAGAGTAGCGCGTGCGAGCCACCGGGTTTTACCGCCAGGGTAGTTGCAGGTGATAGCAGGACAGCTGCTACGGCAGACAGGTAGTTGGACCCTGAAGTATACGTCTCGCTAACGGCAGACGCGGTACACACCTTAATAACATGAAATGGCAACAAATTTGTCACATTTCTGTTAAATTTGCTTCTGTTTCTAGAACGTAGATAGATAATAAAAAGATAATTATAACTACAGTAGATCGTATAGCGCAATAACATACATAAAAAAGCAGTGACAGCGCAGGAAAGTGTTTAAGTCTCCAATGACATTACATAGAAAAGCAGTGCTAAACATAGCCTGATGTTACCTTTCAGATCAGAGGCTTGACACCCTCCTTTTTTAGGTAAATTTAATTCTCTGTTCCATGTGAAAGTAATAATATGCCATAACGTGTAACTCAGAACTTACAAAGCATGAGAAATACGTACTTCTAACCAAGTGAGACAACACCGTGGGGTTATCACTGGCTCAACACACATTTTGTAAACCATGTTTCGTCAGTTACACTGGTTTGCATCCAGGATATACATATTTATTACTTCAAAATATTGGTTAACTTTCCGTTTTAGTTCTCATGTGAGACACTCTGAGAAATAGCTGAAACATTTTCTGTCAAGGTTTTGGTATTATCAGCAGGAGAGATTCTTCCGAACCAGTCACAAAATGTTCTTTTTGATGACACAGGATAGCGGTAAAGCCACTGGATTTGTCGTCGACACAGATCAGATTGCTAATGATTACAAAACTTCAAAAATTTTATTGAGTTTGAAAATCAAATGTACAATAAAATTATCTAAACCTTTGAAACGGCTGAATAGGTCACTGGAAAGATTTTATCAAATGGTTCAAATGGCTCTGAGCACTATGGGACTTAACTTCTGAGGTCATCAGTCCCCTAGAACTCAGAACTACTTAAACCTAACTAACCTAAGGACATCACACACATCCATCCCCGAGGCAGGATTCGAACCTGCGAAAGTAGCGGTCGCGCGGTTCCAGACAGAAGCGCCTAGAACCGCTCGGCCACTCCGGCCGGCAAGATTTTATCACTTTGTGGTCAGTAATTCTTATTGATTGACGCACTTCGAGCTTAACTCATCAGAATATCTGTCAAAAGATGACAAAAGTCACAAGGTATAGAGTAATAAAGACACAGGCAAACCTTTGAACATACCTAAGAAGCTAAGGAGGAAGGTCGAATTCTTCACACACAGTACGGTGTCATGTGTAATCTAATTACTCCAGACTGCAGTTGAGGTTAAATGCATTACAAGGTAGCAAGGTAACAGGAATGACCTCCAGATAGTGTTACTACACGAGTAAAGCGGCGCTACGAGTGACAAATGGAGGTCTGACGAAACAAGTGTGCTAATCGCTATGAAATGTCAATGATAACTATACTGAGTTCATTATCAGAACAAACCTAATATAAATGTTACACCACGTTCCACGTTCGCTGGAATTTCACTGGGCTTCGTTTCACGTAGAGCGGAAGCCAAGCTGTGTCTCGTACAGTCGAGTACGAGTGTAAGGTCACGCTTTATGCTACGCGTTACGCGCATGAGTCGTAGCACCGGAAAACCACCCTACCGCCGCATTTAACTTTTGACAGCACTGTTCAGCGAGCTGGTCCAACTAACCTGCAGTGATGTGGGAAGTTGAAATTAAGACGTAAAAAGTGACAAGCAGAGAAACATAGTTTTGATTTTCATTTTCAAGGAGAGTGAAATAATGTTCGGCCAAACTCCAGCAATACCGCACGCTTCTTAGGGGACCAGACGTGCTTCATAACATGAAATATTCTCAGCTAACGTAGGAATTTTCATCTCTCTTTTTAATTACAATACTAACTTAAACACAGGGTAATTTTTCTGAGTGATCTGCGTGTGATGCAAAAGCGTGTTGCAGGGATTTTACCGTATTGATTAATACTGAAGCCACTGAACGTGTTATTCACAGTCAGTTGTCTGGCAATCTCTGAACTCACGTATTTGAATCCGAGAAATACTTTTCAATACTGGAACTGCCATCTACGACGTTGATAACGAGTCGATCAACAACAGAATCCCCGAAGCCACCCAAGCGCCACATTTTGTCTCCCCTTTCGACGTAGCCTACGATTTTGTACTTCGCCAGCGTTCGGCAGTGACGTGACAAAGCTGCTTCCATTAGCTTCAGTATCTGGCAGCTAAAATGTCTTCTGTCGAGCAGCAAATCCCTTAACTTGGTTCCAGGTCAGTTCTGTTTGGTTCATATTGCAGTGGTACACTGGCAGTTGCGACGTGCAGCGTTTGCATGGTGTGCTCGATGCTGTGAAAATTTTTTTTCATGTTTCTACAACGTTTATCACTGGCCTGAATGAGACCAAATATGCGGTATAAAATAATGGAAATAGTACAAATGAAGAGTAATTGATTTTTCATTTTTGTTGTAAGAAATTAGCTGCATTTTCTTTATTTAAATAATCTTAATCTTTTTATAAATGTCGTTAATTAAGAATTCTGCTATGAAAACTGGAATTTTGTATGCATTAATTAGAAACGAAAAGACGAGCATTTTTCGTAAAAATGAGTAGATGTGTAAATTAACCAACATTTGATGAATTTTATATTTATGAGACGTAGGTATTCCACACTGAACGAAAAAAGATAAAGACTAACGTGAGATTGGAACCACTGACTCATGGACTGTACCAGGTTACCTTAGTACGTCGCTACCGATTCAGTTGTGCATCCCATAAGAAAAAATAAAAGAAAACCGCTTTAACCGCACTAAATGCAGTTTCTCGGAAAACTTCCAAGTCAATTTCTGTAAACTTGTGAAAAAACATTCAAAACAACCTGTCTGCCACGTTTTAACGTTGTTACAGGCGCGTGTTTCACTTTGTAGCAGCTAGCAACATCAGCCACTTTCACACTACCTATTAACAGCGCGACAATGAGAACAACCCCACAGAGACTGCTACTGTACACTAATTTTTAAATAAAAATTACATAGCCCAGGTGCCATTAAGAAAAACTTAGAGGCTGTTAGTACATTAGAGTATTTTTAAGTTTCATTAACCGTCACATAGTAATAAGATATCTACACTGAAGTGCCAAAGAAACTGGTAAAGGCATGCGTATTTAAGTACAGAGATATGTAAGCAGGTAGAATACGGCCCTCGGCAACAAGTGTGTGGCGCAGTTGTTAGATCTGTTACTGCTCCTACAATGGCAAGTTATCAAGATTTAAAGGAGTTTGAACGTAGTATTACACTCTGCGTACGAGCGATGGGGCACAGCATCTCCGAGGTAGCGATGAAGTGGGGACTTTCCCATACGATCATTTCGTGAGTGTACCGTGAATATCAGGAATCAAGTAAAACATCAAATCTCCGGCAGCGCTGCGGCCGGGAAAAGATCCTACAAGAACGGGACCAACGACAACTGAAGGGAATCGTTCAACGTGACAGAAGTGCAGACCTTCCGGAAATTGCTGCAGAATTCAATACTGGACCATCAATAAGTGTCACCGTGCGAATCATTCAACGAAAGATCATCGATATCGGCTTTCGGAGCAGAAGACTCACTCGTGTACCCTTGATGACCGCACGACACAAAGCTCTATGCCTCGCCTGGATCCGTCAACACCGACTTTGCACTGTTTATGACTGGAAACCTGTTGCCTAGTTGAACGAGTTTCGTTTAAAATTGTATCGAGCGGATGGACATGTACGGGTATGCAGACAACCCGTAGTAGAGTCCATGGAGCCTGCATGTAAATAGGGAACTATACAAGCTGGTGGAGGCTCTGTAATGGTGTGGGGCGTGTGCAGTTTGAGTCATAGGGGACCCCTGATACTTCTAGACACGAATGTGACTGGTGACACGTACGTGAGCATCCTGCCTGATCCACCTGCATCCATTCATGTTCATTGTGCACTCCGACGGACTTTAGCAATTCCACCAGGACAATGCGACACCCGACACGTCCAGAATTGCTACAGGATGGCTTCAGTAACACTTCTGAGTTCAAACACATCCGCTGGCCATTAAACTCCGCAGGCATGGACATTACTGAGCATATCTGGGATGGCTGGCAACGTGCTGTTCAGAAGAGATTTCCACGCCCTCGTACTCTTACGGATTTATGGGCAGCCCTGCAGGATTCATAGTGTCAGTTACCTCCGGAACTACTTCAGGCATTAGTCGAGTCCATGCCACGTCATGTTGCGGCACTTCTGCGTGCTCGCGGGGGCCTTACACAATATTAGGGAGGTGTGTCAGCTTCTTTGGCTCTTCAGTTAATACATAAGTAGGACCTACTTTCAAGAGCGTAACGCCAGTGTACATGAGCTACGGCTACTGGCTGATCATCGCGTTTGTGTTTGTTTACACCTGGCTTATTCTTATGATAAAATATAGACATGTTTCCGAAGGTGTACTTCTTGCATCCTTCGATAGCACAAATTTGGGCACTAGCATTCCGTGTGATGAGTCTCTTGAGCTTATATGTAGGAACCTCTTGCTATTTAAAAAACTGAATGCGGATGAGGCTACCTATCTTGACTATTTCAATTTTAATGCTATGATATACCATCAAAATGATGGTTTGGCCATACGAAGCAATTTTTCAGGTACGATTGCAAACATTACCGAGCACGAGGAAAAAAATTTCAGTTCTCTTACTGATATAAAAAGTAACTTGTTTATAACAGATATGTTGTGCAACGTTTTAGTGCTTTATAGGTTTAATGAGAAAATGACATGAACTTTGCGCTCACTCTCAAACGTATGCACGATAAAATCAAACTTTTTGTGGAAATGGAAGAACAAGGATGCTTAAATTTTTTGAATTTGCAGATAACCAGGCAAGGTTGAAGTCTGCCCAGCTACCACTGGTATTGTTATCGATATGGGATCTTGTTACCCCCGTTCATAAGCAAGCACACTTTTGCTCTATGTTCAGCAGACTCGCTAAACTGCATCTTAGCTGAGACGCTGTCAAACGAAGATCGATATAGTTCAGGCTGGACTAGCTAATGGTTACAATGAAGAAAACCATCCGTGCAATGGGCAGAAAAATATCGCACAGACAGCGGTACCAAGCCTACCTACCGACCTGTATTATTTTGGTCCCTGTTGTAATACAATATGTTAAGTCTCTAAGAATGCTAATGTGAAAATAGGTTTTCACACATGTGACCAACTGTTCGCTGTTGCGTCGTTACCACGACGGTACGCCAGATAAATTTAAAAAATCTGGGTGTATAAAATTCATTGTGACTCGTGCAGTAGTGTCTACATAGGACCAATATTTACATCTACATCTAGATAATTACTCCAATTCTGGAAGAGGATTTATAGAACCACCTTCAAGCTACTTCTCTAACGTTCCTCTCCCTAACGGCGCGCGGGAGAAACGATCGCTTTCCGTGCGAGCTTGTTTTATTATTATGATAATTCCTCCCTATGTAAGTGGGTGCCAACAAAATATTTTCACACTCTGAAGAGAAAATTTTCGTGATAAGGTCCAACCGTAGCGGAAAACGCATTTGTTTTATTGACTGCCACCGCAAATCACATAGGATATACGTGGCACTCTCCCCCCTGTTTGGCGATAACTGAAAAGGAACTGCCCTTCTTTCACATTTTCGATGTCATCTGTCAGTCTCACTTGATGCAGATCCCACACCACACAGCAATACTCCAGAATAAGGCGGATAAGCGTGGTGTGAGCAGTCTCTCTAGTAGACGTGTTACATTTGCTAAGTGTTCCGCCAATAAATCACTGTCTTGGACTAGCTTTTCTCATATTATCTACATGACAGTACCAACTTAAGGTATTTCTAATCCCTAGGTATTTAGTTGAATTTACAGCCTTAAATAATTGTGTGATTATCGAGGAACTGAAATTTTGATTTTGCGGATTCCTTTTAGCATTCTTGAGGACAACTTCACGCTTTTCGTCAATGAAAGTCAATGGCTGGTTCTTGCACCATACAGGGATCTTGTGTAAATCATTTTACATTTGTTTTGATCGTCTGATGACTTTGCAGGCCGATAAATGACAGGATCATCTGCAGATAATCTACGAGGGCTGCCAGGATTCTCTCTTAAATCGTTTATGTAGATCAGGAACAGCAGAGCGCCTGTAACACTTCCTTGGGGGAGTGCCAGATATTACTTTTGTTTTACTCGATGTACGAACTGTGACATTTCTGACAGGAAATCACGAACCCATGCACGCAATTGAGATGGTACTCCATGGGCACGCAATCTGATTAGAAGTCGCTGCTGAGAAACGCTGCCAAAACCTTCCAGAAATTTAAAAATATGGGATCAGTTTGACATTCCCTGTCGTTAGCACTCATTACTTCATGTTTATGAAGAGCTAGTTGTGTTTCACAAGAACGATATTTCCTGTGTTCATGTTGGCTATTTGTCAAAGTGTTTTCTTCGCGGTGATTTATAACGTTCGAGCACAGTAAATGTTCCAAAATCCTAAAGCAAATCAACGTTAGGGTCTGTAATTTAGCGCATTACCACTGTTTCCTTTCTTGAGTATTTGTGTTAGTTATGTAACTTTCCATATTTAGGAACAGATTTTTTAACGAGCAAACAGTTCTATATGTTTGCAAAGTATGGAGCTATTGTGTCAGCGTACACTGAAAAAAAAAATATAAATAAAACCTGACATAACATGAACTGGAAGCCTTGCCTTAGGTGTTTCAAGCTGCTTCACTACGCCGAGGGTATCTACTAAGTTACTCATGTTGGCAGTTCTTTATTCAAATTCTGGAATATTTACTTCGTCGTCTTTTGTGGAGGAATTTTGGAAACCCGTGTTTAATAACTGCTTTAGTGGCACTCATCAGTAACACCGTTGTTCGACATAAAAGCTTTCTGGATGTGGTACCGCGTCCTAATGTATAAAACTACTGCTGCTGAAGAAAAACCAACGTTTCGGCCACGGTTGCAACGGCCTCCTCCTGGGTCTACTGGTGCGTTCCAACTATGCAGTGTCCTTTAAACTTTGTTGTTACTGTTCACTGTGCATGCCATTACATCATGATTTTAAAAAGATAGTTCGTTTCATTGGTGACTTAAGGAAGAAGGAGAGCGAACTTTATTTTAATAGGTTGTTGCTGTGGAGGGAGAACGTAGCCTCTGTTGTCTATTGACTCTTGCGTTATGTGCCGTGACTGGTGGTCACCGTCGAATGAGAAGTTGGCTGCTGTTTACCAAATGCTGGACGTGGGCCGCGCAGCGGCTGTTACTCGCCAGTAGTGCTCGTGCCTCGTGTTCACAGTGCGGTCTGTTGGGCTCTGATTGCTGGCAGCCAAGAAGGAGCAAGCCTCAGTCCATACTCCCTATTCATGTTATTAGGGTGTTTAAGTATTTCGATAGCCCCTCTGATTTTGCGTTTCGACATAACCGGCTGCTTGGCCAACACAGGCTTCGCTGAATTTTCTCTCTTTTCTGCAGTATTGCTGATATTCTGAAACTGCAGTTTTATTGTGTTATCTGCATCCTTAGGGAGCATGTCCCACCAGACATATACGAACTGGTTGAGTTGTGCCTGACTTCAACATGCTTCAAATGCCAAGGAAACACTATGAGCAGACAGATGGCGTAGCAATGGGTCTCCCCTATCTCCACTGGCAGCCGACATGTTCATGTAAGCCTTTGAAGAAACGGTCCTTGTTTCAGCTCCTTTACATCCATGTTGCTGGTTCAGATATGTGGACGACATGTTCACTATGTGGCCTCATGTTGAAACAGAGCTACACACGTGTCATGAATATTTGAACAACATGCATGGGAAGATACAATTCACACTCAAAATAGAGATGAATGGTACAACTCAATTTCAAGACTTGGAAGTATACAGGACAAAGGAGGGCACACTGGGGCACAGAGTATATCTCAAGCCCACACATACAGACAGGTACCCGCATGCCCAATCCTACCATCACCCAGCACAGAACAACTCTGTCATCCTTTCTTTGGCAATATGTGCTCAGTGCCTAAGTGATGCTCAAAACATGCCGAGCGAGCCAGAAAGCCGAGCGAGCCAGAAAGCCGAGCGAGCCAGAAAGCCGAGCGAGCCAGAAAGCCGAGCGAGCCAGAAAGCCGAGCGAGCCAGAAAGCCGAGCGAGCCAGAAAGCCGAGCGAGCCAGAAAGCCGAGCGAGCCAGAAAGCCGAGCGAGCCAGAAAGCCGAGCGAGCCAGAAAGCCGAGCGAGCCAGAAAGCCGAGCGAGCCAGAAAGCCGAGCGAGCCAGAAAGCCGAGCGAGCCAGAAAGCCGAGCGAGCCAGAAAGCCGAGCGAGCCAGAAAGCCGAGCGAGCCAGAAAGCCGAGCGAGCCAGAAAGCCGAGCGAGCCAGAAAGCCGAGCGAGCCAGAAAGCCGAGCGAGCCAGAAAGCCGAGCGAGCCAGAAAGCCGAGCGAGCCAGAAAGCCGAGCGAGCCAGAAAGCCGAGCGAGCCAGAAAGCCGAGCGAGCCAGAAAGCCGAGCGAGCCAGAAAGCCGAGCGAGCCAGAAAGCCGAGCGAGCCAGAAAGCCGAGCGAGCCAGAAAGCCGAGCGAGCCAGAAAGCCGAGCGAGCCAGAAAGCCGAGCGAGCCAGAAAGCCGAGCGAGCCAGAAAGCCGAGCGAGCCAGAAAGCCGAGCGAGCCAGAAAGCCGAGCGAGCCAGAAAGCCGAGCGAGCCAGAAAGCCGAGCGAGCCAGAAAGCCGAGCGAGCCAGAAAGCCGAGCGAGCCAGAAAGCCGAGCGAGCCAGAAAGCCGAGCGAGCCAGAAAGCCGAGCGAGCCAGAAAGCCGAGCGAGCCAGAAAGCCGAGCGAGCCAGAAAGCCGAGCGAGCCAGAAAGCCGAGCGAGCCAGAAAGCCGAGCGAGCCAGAAAGCCGAGCGAGCCAGAAAGCCGAGCGAGCCAGAAAGCCGAGCGAGCCAGAAAGCCGAGCGAGCCAGAAAGCCGAGCGAGCCAGAAAGCCGAGCGAGCCAGAAAGCCGAGCGAGCCAGAAAGCCGAGCGAGCCAGAAAGCCGAGCGAGCCAGAAAGCCGAGCGAGCCAGAAAGCCGAGCGAGCCAGAAAGCCGAGCGAGCCAGAAAGCCGAGCGAGCCAGAAAGCCGAGCGAGCCAGAAAGCCGAGCGAGCCAGAAAGCCGAGCGAGCCAGAAAGCCGAGCGAGCCAGAAAGCCGAGCGAGCCAGAAAGCCGAGCGAGCCAGAAAGCCGAGCGAGCCAGAAAGCCGAGCGAGCCAGAAAGCCGAGCGAGCCAGAAAGCCGAGCGAGCCAGAAAGCCGAGCGAGCCAGAAAGCCGAGCGAGCCAGAAAGCCGAGCGAGCCAGAAAGCCGAGCGAGCCAGAAAGCCGAGCGAGCCAGAAAGCCGAGCGAGCCAGAAAGCCGAGCGAGCCAGAAAGCCGAGCGAGCCAGAAAGCCGAGCGAGCCAGAAAGCCGAGCGAGCCAGAAAGCCGAGCGAGCCAGAAAGCCGAGCGAGCCAGAAAGCCGAGCGAGCCAGAAAGCCGAGCGAGCCAGAAAGCCGAGCGAGCCAGAAAGCCGAGCGAGCCAGAAAGCCGAGCGAGCCAGAAAGCCGAGCGAGCCAGAAAGCCGAGCGAGCCAGAAAGCCGAGCGAGCCAGAAAGCCGAGCGAGCCAGAAAGCCGAGCGAGCCAGAAAGCCGAGCGAGCCAGAAAGCCGAGCGAGCCAGAAAGCCGAGCGAGCCAGAAAGCCGAGCGAGCCAGAAAGCCGAGCGAGCCAGAAAGCCGAGCGAGCCAGAAAGCCGAGCGAGCCAGAAAGCCGAGCGAGCCAGAAAGCCGAGCGAGCCAGAAAGCCGAGCGAGCCAGAAAGCCGAGCGAGCCAGAAAGCCGAGCGAGCCAGAAAGCCGAGCGAGCCAGAAAGCCGAGCGAGCCAGAAAGCCGAGCGAGCCAGAAAGCCGAGCGAGCCAGAAAGCCGAGCGAGCCAGAAAGCCGAGCGAGCCAGAAAGCCGAGCGAGCCAGAAAGCCGAGCGAGCCAGAAAGCCGAGCGAGCCAGAAAGCCGAGCGAGCCAGAAAGCCGAGCTTGTTTCACCGTACCTCCATTTGTCACTGGTAGCGCCACTTCACTCAGCTATTTGGGCGTCATTACTGTTAAAGCACTACCCTGTAATGTAGGTGTGTGCAAGGTATTATGCGAATGTGGAGAGGCATACATCAGCGAGACTGGCAGGCCATTAGCAACGCGCATTCGGGAACATGAGCTCTATATTCGTCTAGGGCAACACAATAAATCTGCAGTGGCAGAACGTGAGCACGACTTTGGAAAAGTACTAAAATTCAGCGAAGCCTGTGTGTTGGCCAAGCAGCCGTTATGACGAAACGCAAAATCAGAGGGGCTATCGAAATACTTAAACACCCTAATAACATGAATAGGGAGGATGAACTGAGGCTTGCTCCTTCTTAGCTGCCAGAAATCAGAGCCCAACAGACCGCACTGTCAACACGAGGCACGAGCACTACCAGAAAGGAACTGCCGCCGCGCGGCCGACGTCCAGCATTTGATCAAAAACAGCCAACTTCTCATTCGACGGTGACCAATCATGGCACATAACCCAAGAGCCAATAGACAACAACCTATTAAAATGAAGTTTCCTCTCCTTCCTTAAGTGACCAATGAAACGAACTATCTTTTTAAAATTATGTCGTAATTTGCATGCGAAGTGAACAGCAACAACAAAGTACAAGGGACACTGCATAGCTAAAGCGCACCAGTAGACGCAGAAGAAGGCTGCTGCGACCGTGGCCGAAACGTTGGTTTTTCTCCAGCAGCAGTAGTTTTATACATTATGACGCGGTATCACACCCAGAAAACTTACGTCGACTGACTGCTCAGTGAAAGCATTGTGTCTTTCCGCTGGCGAACTTTTTGTACTACAACAAACTCTTGGGGTTTCCTGTCAGACTTCGAGGCAGTTTCGTTGTGAAAACTATTAACAGCATGTCACACTGAAGTTCATGCTAAACTTCGAGCTTCAGTAAAAATTCGCCAGTCTTGGGGGGTTTTGCTTTTTTCCATTTGGCATGCCCTTTTCGTTGCTTCTGCAACTGTGTTCTCACGTATTTTGTGTACCATGGAGCACTAGTACCATTTCTTATTAATTTATTTGGTATATATCTCAATTGCCGTCGAAACTGTTCGAGTTTAAGCCACATCTGGTCTACGCTTAGGTAGACTGGGAGGAATGGAGATGTCTCTTAGGAAGGGGTCAACAGAATTTTTTTTGCTTTTTTAAATAGATGTATTTTGAGTTTATTTTAGGTAAGTTTGGATTTCACAGATTCAGTCTAGCTGCAACAACCTTGACACTAATCGATATCAGTCAGGATGCTCCCTATTTGTTTACGATTATTGGTTGCTAAAAGGTGAAGTATGTTTTCGCAACAGATTACACTTTAAATGTGCTCCTGAACCAAGTGTTCAAAATAATTTCCTGAGAAGGCTCTCATTACAATTTGGACGACGGTTTATACGTACCACCGACTTTAGACGTGTCTTTTTGCCAACATATACACTCCTGGAAATTGAAATAAGAACACCGTGAATTAATTGTCCCAGGAAGGGGAAACTTTATTGACACATTCCTGGGGTCAGATACATCACATGATCACAGTGACAGAACCACAGGAACATCGACACAGGCAACAGAGAATGCACAATGTCGGTACTAGTACAGTGTATATCCACCTTTCGCAGCAATGCAGGCTGCTATTCTCCCATGGAGACGATCGTAGAGATGCTGGATGTAGTCCTGTGGAACGGCTTGCCATGCCATTTCCACCTGGCGCCTCAGTTGGACCAGCGTTCGTGCTGGACGTGCAGACCGCGTGAGACGACGCTTCATCCAGTCCCAAACATGCTCAATGGGGGACAGATCCGGAGATCTTGCTGGCCAGGGTAGTTGACTTACACCTTCTAGAGCACGTTGGGTGGCACGGGATACATGCGGACGTGCATTGTCCTGTTGGAACAGCAAGTTCCCTTGCCGGTCTAGGAATGGTAGAACGATGGGTTCGATGACGGTTTGGATGTACCGTGCACTATTCAGTGTCCCCTCGACGATCACCAGTGGTGTACGGCCAGTGTAGGAGATCGCTCCCCACACCATGATGCCGGGTGTTGGCCCTGTGTGCCTCGGTCGTATGCAGTCCTGATTGTGGCGCTCACCTGCACGGCGCCAAACACGCATACGACCATCATTGGCACCAAGGCAGAAGCGACTCTCATCGCTGAAGACGACACGTCTCCATTCGTCCCTCCATTCACGCCTGTCGCGACACCACTGGAGGCGGGCTGCACGATGTTGGGGCGTGAGCGGAAGACGGCCTAACGGTGTGCGGGACCGTAGCCCAGCTTCATGGAGACGGTTGCGAATGGTCCTCGCCGATACCCCAGGAGCAACAGTGTCCCTAATTTGCTGGGAAGTGGCGGTGCGGTCCCCTACGGCACTGCGTAGGATCCTACGGTCTTGGCGTGCATCCGTGCGTCGCTGCGGTCCGGTCCCAGGTCGACGGGCACGTGCACATTCCGCCGACCACTGGCGACAACATCGATGTACTGTGGAGACCTCACGCCCCACGTGTTGAGCAATTCGGCGGTACGTCCACCCGGCCTCCCGCATGCCCACTATACGCCCTCGCTCAAAGTCCGTAAACTGCACATACGGTTCACGTCCACGCTGTCGCGGCATGCTACCAGTGTTAAAGACTGCGATGCAGCTCCGTATGCCACGGCAAACTGGCTGACACAGACGGCGGCGGTGCACAAATGCTGCGCAGCTAGCGCCATTCGACGGCCAACACAGCGGTTCCTGGTGTGTCCGCTGTGCCGTGCGTGTGATCATTGCTTGTACAGCCCTCTCGCAGTGTCCGGATCAAGTATGGTGGGTCTGACACACCGGTGTCAATGTGTTCTTTTTTCCACTTCCAGGAGTGTAGATAGGTTGAATTTCCAACCAACGATAAGTGTGATTGGGGTGTCCTGTTTGAAATGAACCGTTCAGAGGGTGTATCGTCTGGGTCAGAGGGTCGGATAAGGAACAAATTGTTAATGTATTTCGGTTGTTAAGTATAGCCTTTACTCATACTAACTCACAGGAACTATCTGCTTCGATTTCACTTCAAGGTAAACTACTACTAACAGTAATAAACACACCACCACCACCACCACCACCACCACCACCTAAACGATCTTATCTGAACACGGTTAGTCTTTGTAAAAAGTTCGGTTGAACTTTTTTCCGGCCTTAGCCAGCTTTCCGTACCCGTGACGATTTTGGATTCAGTACTTCCTGCTAGCGTTTGGAGCTCTCGTTCTTTTACGGCACAGCTACGATAGATCACAACTGTAATACTGATTGTTGTGTCTACCCTCATCCTGTGTTCGTCGTGCGCTCTTTGAAATTGAAGCCCTTTCTGCACTTCCCCGAGACACACTGACCTAAAACAACCGCCCAGTCCCCTTCACACAGCTCCTGGTATCCGTGTAGCCGCTTCCTGTGTGTAGTGGACTCCTTACCTACTTAGCAGAACCCGGAAACCCACCATGCCATAGAGCAAGTCGAGGTATCTGCAACCTACACGGTCGCAGAACCATACATAGCCTCTGATTTGGACCCTCCACTCCGCTCTGTACCAAAGGAATACAGTCCGTTTTGTCGACGATGCTACAGATGGTGAGTTCCGCCTTAATCTCGCAAGCAAGACTGGCAGTCTTTACTACTTCAGCTAGCCGCCCGAAACCAGAGAGAAGCTCTTCCGATCCAAAGCAACACACTTCGTTACTATCAACGTGGCAACCACATGCAGCTGCCTGCACCCTGTGCTCTTCATGGCGTCCAGAAGCACCCGTTCCACATCTGGAATGGCTCCTCCTGGTGTGCGTACAGAGTGCATAATGGATTCCTCCCCCTCCCTTGCAGCCACATACCTAAGAGGACCTATTACGCACCTAACGTTGGAGCTCCCAACTACCAGCCATCCCACCGTTTGCGACTAGATATATGTAACAATCACAGAAACATTAGTGCTCTTGCTGTCATCTGAAAAATGAAGGCCACACTACCTCCTACAAAAATGGGCACGAAAATATTGCGTGTTGAACGTAAAGGACGAGAACACTATATTCGTGAGGTGCTGGAAATTTATATTGAGCTAACCCTTCTATCGTGATTAATGGAGAGTGTTTCCGCTTGCCTATAGTTTGATATTTTCGACAGATTGTTGATGGCATAGCCTTTGGCTGTTCAGACTGATGCGATGGCTGCATACGCATTTGTTATTCGTTTCATTTATGCGCCTTGTCATAATTTTATGCCTCACTTGCTCTTTCATTCCGCACCCTGCGATTTCCTTATGCGTGGTACGTTGTCATTCCTTCTTATCGTCTGAATCTTCCTTTTGTCTTTTCCCATTCTCTTACATTTATTGTAACAAAGTAAATTTAAAAAGTTATTTTTGGTCTACTGTTCTACGGTCATACGGCACAGATTTTTAAAATGTGTGTACTATTATATTGGTTCACGTTGTTTGTTATTCTCGTTGACCCCCTTATTGTTTTCGTTTGGCATATATCTGTAGGATATCCATCATAGCTATAATTCTTTTTTAATTTTACAATTTCTCATTTATACAGTTTTTCATTTTTACCACCTCTTATGCTCTTCAGTTTGCCTTTTATAATTTTTCAAGACGACTTGTGATATTTTTAACATTTTGTGCTCTAACGTTTTGTGAACTTTAGTATTTATTCTTTTATATCTTGTTTTCATTATTAGCACACTTGTGTCATCGTTCCTCCATTTGTCACTCGTAGCGCCACTTCACTCATGTGCTCATGCTATTTGGATGTCATTACTGTTAACACTACCCTGCAATGCACTTCATGCTTAACTGAAAACTGCAGCAGTTCGCTCACACGAGACCGTACTGTGTATGAATAATTCAACCTTTATTCTTAGGTATGTTCATAAGTTTGCCCTTTTAGAAAATCTCTATTAATCTGTTGCTTTTGACTTCTGTAGTCTTTTGACAGATGAATTAGGCTCGAAACGCGTCAATGTGAATTACTGAATACCAAGTGACAATTTTTATTGTGACCTAATTATCAGTATTACAAGTTTCAAAAAATTTTGTTAGATAATGGTCGCAATTTTCGTACGTGACTTAATATCGCTAATCAAAAACACATAAAAAATACAATATTACATGCTTGATGTGTTTCAAACATGTCAGTTGATTCACTGGGAAGAGCATTAATCTTTACACAGGGTAATAGCAAACTCTGAAAACCCAACTTAAAATGTAGAGCTTACAAACCCGGTTGCTAGTGTCTAGATTTGAACGTGCAGTACTAATTTTAAGATATCGAGCTACACATTAATACTGGCGTTGCTGCTTCGGATTTTGCGTCAATAGATGTCACAATAGACAAAAGAAGAATAGTGTTCATTACTGCAGCGTATTTCTTTACCGAAGCAAACTTTTGTCGTGAAAACAGTAATACAAATTCAGCTGCGAAAGAGCCTACTATTTATTCTTAAAACAGCAAACATAACTAGTACCAACTAATGGAGAACGGTTTCACACATTAACATTTTGTAATTTTTACCTCGTACCTTAAGGAGAGATGTTTCAAAAGCAATAGTAGGGTTACAATTTGTTGAAATTGGGTTTCTTATTTCTTACTTTTCAACGGAAGAGTACTGAGTAAACATTACATCTGACAATAAGTTATATGAACTGTGATCGCAGCGCTGAGGAGTTGTTTTTTTTGTTTCAAGACAGTGCTTAATGAATGAATGTGAGTGCTCACGACCGTTACAGTTTCGTCAAATTCGTAAAACTTGGAAAAGAAAACTGAGTGTCGTTAACTTAAAACCCAAGACAAACGGCACGTAACTGTCAGTATATACACAACTGCAGCAGTAAGCAGCCACGTCGTTTTTAGAGTCTGATCAGCAGTGCAGTCAAACACCTATAGTTGAAACTATACGACTTCATTCCAGTTAAATTGTTCTGTTCCACCGTGACTGCATACATGACATAGCAACGCCGCAGTATTTCTGCAAGGAAGCCTTCCTTCTTCTCATCTGGCAATCTGTGCACGAAAGGATTCACCGCTCGTAAGTACCCTGCACAAAAACGTTTCATTTGAAGCACCTTAAAATTATAAATGAAACACACACGAATGAAATGAAATGCGCATGTAGCCCTTGACACAAACGTAACTCAGAATATTCATTATCAGAAATGCACACCTAGCAGGTGGTGTGACCAACTGCAGCGTGCATTCAGAAAATATATAGAATTTTATTTCATAGATGGACTACAAGAAAACTATGTAATTGTTTCAAATTTCGGCAGTAATTAAAAATTAGGCGTTCTTATATACTGTAGTGAAGACAACAATGCCGAACCTCAACTATCAAAAACATCATGAATGACATAATACACAGAGAAAACCGCACTTGAAAATGGGACTCATTTCCCTCAAGGCGTAGTGCAAAATACATTAGATCTACAACTCTGCTTCCGCCGTTTTGCAATAGATGGCAGTAGCTGCAAGTGGTTGTGCAGCTGGAAAGTCTTCAGTGTCATACATTAAGCTTAGACTTTTATAAACAAGTTTTTGTTGTTTTCAGTGCAGAGACTGATTTGATGCAGCTCTCCTTGTTACTCTATCCTGTGCAAGCTGCTTCATCTCCCAGTACCTACTGCAACCACCTCCATCCTCCTGAATCTCCTTAGTGTATTCATCTCTTGGCTTCCCTCTACGATTTTTCCCCTCCACGCTGCCCTCCAATACTAGATTGGTGATCCCTTTATGCCTCAGAACATGTCCTACCAACTTATCCCTTCTGCTAGTCAAGTTGTGCCACTAATTTCTCTTCTCACCAATTCTAATCAGTACCTCATTGGTTATGTGCTCTACCCATCTAATCTTCAGCATTCTTCTGTAGCACCATATTTCGAAAGCTTCTGTTCTCTTCTTGTCTAAACTATTTATCGTCCATGTTTCATTTCCGTTTACGTTTCCACTATGTTCATAAACATATTTGTCGATTTGTGATTCTATCATACAATTATTTTTGATTGAATGTGTCATCTTAAGAGCCCAGTTCTCGTCATCTGCGGAAGTTTTAATTTTGTACTTTAAGATGAAGAATCTACGGCTGAGGTCCAAAACGCTGGGTAACACCTGTGGTGAAGCACGTATTAGTAAAAAAAAACGTACCGAGAATGGTTTCAACGATTCAAGACCGGTGGTTTTGACGTCTAAATCCGGCGTGGCGGTGAAAGAGTGACGGTTTTCGAAGCTACTAAAACCGACGGAAACAATCACAGGAGATAGTTATAGAAAGCAGCTGAAGTGTCTGCCAAGCACTGAAAGACAAGTAGCCACAGTACAGTGATAGACATGAAAAGTCGATTTTCAGCATGACATTTCATAAAATCCGTTAAAAACTTTGACAGGAAGTGATACCCCATCCGTTGTGTTCTCTGGACATTGCTTTCCCTGACTACCATCTCCTTCGATCAATGGCACACGGCCTAGCTGACCATCACTTCTGGTCATGTGAACAACTGCAGAATTGGATCTCGTCAAAAGACGTGCAGTTCTTCCGCCGCGAGATTCGTATGCTGCCGGGAGAAATTAGTGGCCAGCGGTGGCCAATATTTTGAATCGTAAATGTTATGGAATTTTTTCACAAAGCCTGCAACCTCGATAGAAAACGGCGGAAGGAAGTTTGTAGACCCAACATACACTAGTTGCAAAAAATTATTTACAAATAAACCCACTGTTTCACAGTCGCAGGCTTTCACAAGCCATTTATAATGGACCAAATCAAGATATCGTCACTCCAGTGTCAAAATATCGTTACTTCAGTGCCGACCAACCTTAGACTGGATAAGGCTTATTGAATTGTTTTGAACAACAATGCTGTAGTTTAAGCCATAACCACGGGGAACACACAGCGTGAAAAGCGAGCATCATTATATTCTATGAATTGACAACTAGATGGCAGCATCGCAAATGTCAGACCCAGTAGCCAATATCTGTGAATGCTTTGTTTGTGAATGTCAACTGTGTTCGTCGGGTTTAATCGTCGCGAAGCTGAAAAACTAAACTCTTTGACCGATGTTTGTTTTGTTTTAGGCCGCAAAAACAACTGGGGTAAACGCGCCCATGTCAAAACTGTAGAACATGAAGACAAAGAGGAATTAAAAATGACTACACGTCAATCCCAATGGACGGAAGAGAAGACGGCTAAAAAGAAGGATATGGAGAAAGGTCTATAAAATACGCCATAGAGAATTGGAGGTCCAGAACTAAAAATTAAATGGCCTTCACTATATTGCTACGACGGATGAAAAGTAAGAACTGGTCGACAGTCCGCGCGTCGTTCGCTTAAAAAGCCAATAACTCAGATGACAAACACAAACGGGAACGTAAGCGATTAAATAAGTGCATTCGGTCAGGATATGGCGAACCGTCAAAAGCTGGGCGCAATGTGCACGAAGTGATAGGGGAGCACTACTAACAAATGGCGATGGCTAAAGAGATAGTACCCAATACGCAACGTAGTTAAAATAATGATCTTGCGGCGAAAGGGCAGAGAGGAGGTCGTCCAAGCCGCTGGGAGCGGCTTAATAGCCCAGAGCTTGTTCCTATGAAGGGAGGGCCAGAGGTGATGCAAAAGTGACACCACCTGCTAACAGACAGTAACACAGCGGTCATCCGAGGGAATATAAGAACTAGTGGGCAGAGGTAGGAGGATTGCAGCCTTGGCAGTAGCCTCAGCTGCCCCAGGAACTCTCAAACATCACAGTAGCTCCGCCTAGAGTGAGCAAGTGACAGCTTTCCTGCACCCCCTGGACTAAGGAATGGACGGTGTGCACCACACAGAGGGTTTGAAAGACGCAGAGAGAGAGAGAGAGAGAGAGAGAGAGAGAGAGAGAGCGCAGATGGCGCAATTGGAAAGCCTGTGTCGCCGGATGGACTGCGTGGTCTGATACAGGACGATGAGCTCTGCTGCAAATACTGAGCAGTGTTCCGGAAGCAGATACCGAAAAAAGTCTGCGCTAATGAAGGAGGCACACCCGACACCACGGACAATCCGAGAGCTACCAGTGTACACAAAGTTACTATCCCGAAATTCAATGTGGAGGTCGTGAATCTGAAAGCGATAGAACGAGGCTGGAGAAGAGTCCTTAGGAAGTGAATGAAGGCCAAGGTGAACGTGGGCCAAGGTGAACGAGGGCCGCCACACGAAGCTAACAAGGGAACCTCCCCATCGCACCCCCCTCAGATTTAGTTATAAGTTGGCATAGTGGATAGGCCTTGAAAAACTGAACACAGATCGATCGAGAAAATAGGAAGAAGTTGTGTGGAACTATGAAAAAATAAGCAAACTGAGTAGTCCATGCGCAAGATAGGCAATATTAAGGAGAGTGTGAGCTCAGGAGCGCCGTGGTCCCGTGGTTAGCGTGACCAGCTGCGGAACGAGAAGTCATTGGTTCAAGTCTTCCTTCGAGTGAAAAGTTTAACTTTTTATTTTCAGTTTATGTGACAAACTCTTATGTTTTCATCACTTTTTGGGAGTGATCATCACATCCACAAGAAAAACTAAATCGGGCAAGGTAGAAGAATCTTTTTACCCATTCGCCAAGTGTACTAATTAGGTGGGTCGACAACATATTCCTGTCATGTGACACACATGCTGTAACCAGACTAGTATAGAATATATCAGACGTGTTTTCCTGTGGAGGAATCAGTTGACCTATGACCTTGTGATCAAATGTTTTCGGTTCCCATTGGAGATGCTCGTCCTTTCGCCAACTAATCGCACGGTTTTGCGGTGCGGTCGCAAAACACAGACACTAAACTTATTACAGTGAACGGAGACGTCAATGAACGAACGGACGGATCATAACTTTGCGAAAATAAAGAAAGTAAAATTTTCAGTCGAGGGAAGATTTGACCTAAACGCCTCTCGTTTCGCAGCTGCTCACGCTAACCACGGGACCACGGCGGTCTTTACTTCATACTGTCCTTCATATTGCCTATCTTGCACATTGACTACTCAGTATATTTTGTTTATTTTTTCATAGTTCCACACAACTTCTTCCTGTTTTCTCGATTGATCTGTGTTCAGTTTTTCAAGGCCTATCCACTGTGCCAACTTATAACTAAATCTGATGGGGGTGCCATGGGGATGTTCCCGTGTAAGATGGTGACGAGTTCACACCTACTGGAAAAGTTGAAGATTGCTTGAAGTTAAACTGCCGCAGCAAGAGCAGAAAGCAAACTCCAGGAGGTAACAGAAGAGGGACGCCTCCCATACTGGTGATCAAAGGAGTCATCGAAAAAGGAGACAGGATGGGTGGCCACGCATGGCAGACAAACTGCATGCATATCTGCTAAGGAGAAAGTCAGGCAGTAGTGGCAGTAGTAGTTCGGCAGCATCTGCATAGACACACTCAACCGGGCTAGTGTACAAGGCGTCAGTGGCCAACCGGATGGTACGGTGGATAGTATCGAGACGGCATAAGAGGGACGGACGTGCAGATGCATAAACAAAACATCCATAGTCTAGTTTCGAATGGACAAGGGACCGGTACAAACTGAGGAGGGTGGTTCGATCTGCAATCCAGGATGTACCAGTGAGGAAACACAGGACACTCAAGGACTGCATACAGTGGGCTGCCACGTATGACACGTGGGGAGACCAAGAGTGTTTCCTATCGAGCATAAGCCCCCAGGAATTTCGTAGCTTCAACGAAAGGAAGAGCAACAGGTTCAAGATGTTAAGACGGTGGAAGAAACCAATTGCGCCGCCAGAAATTCGTACAAACAGTTTTCTCAGTGGAAAAACGAAAGCCATTGTCGGTGGTAAAGACGATTGAGACACCGCTGAAGACGCCGCTCAATGACATGTCCATGGAGATCTGCAATAGATGGCAAAATAGTCAACGAAAAGGCAGCCTCGGATGTCCAGCATGAGAAACCATGACAGGGTTAATGGTGATAGCAAAGAGGACAGTGCTCAGAACGGAACTCTGTGGCAAACCGTTTTCCTGAATAGCGGTGTCCGACAAGGCAGGACCCACACGTACCTTGAAAACTTGGTCTTTTAAAAATGCCTGAAGGAAACTGGGCACGCGGCCACAGAAGCCCTACACGTAGAGTGTATGGAGGATACCAGTCCTCCGGTAGGTGTCTTAGGCTTTCTCCAAATCGAAAAACACGGTCACATTCTAGTAGTTCCGCAGAAAACCATTCATGACATGGGTGAACAAAGTGACGAGATGGTCAACTGCAGAACGCCGAGCTCGAAACTCACACTGTGCAGTTGTTAGTAAATTTCGGAACTCTAACCACAATAACAGCTGGGCATGAATCATATTTTCCATCACCTTGCAAACACAGCTGGCGAGAGAAATGGAGCGGAAGGTAGAAGAAAAGTGTTTGTCCTTACCGGCTTCGATATGAGTATGACAGTGGCTTTACGTCAGCGTTTGGGAAACGTGTCCTCTGCCCAGATGCGGTTGTATATTTTAAGCAGAAAGTGCTTTCCCCACAAGAGAGAGGTACTGCAACATCTGAATGTTAACAGTGTCTGTCCTTGGGGCGGAGGATCGGCATGAAGTGAGAGCATGATCTAACTCCCTCACAGTAAAGGCTGCATTATAGCACTCACGATTCTGAAAAGAAAAAGTTATCGCCCGAGCCACCTCCGCTCATTTCCGATAGAGAAAGGCAGGGTGTTAGTGGGAGAAATCCTAAATCTCCGAAAAATGGTGGCCCAAGATGTTGAAGATAGCAATAGGGTCCACGATGACTTAGTCCACTACTGTCAGCCTGGAAATTGGGGAACGGATCTTGGTCCCAGAGAGCTGGTCGGAGGTTGGCCCACAAGACAGAAGAGGGAGTGGAACAGTTAAAAGATCTAGTAAAGCAATCCAGCTAGCTTTCTTGCCATCCCGAAGAACACGACGACACTGTGCACACATCTGTTTATAATGAATGCACGTTGCCATCGTAGGATGACGGTTAAAAACGTGGAGAGCACGTCTCGGTGCGGAAATTGCGTCGTGGCACGTCTCAGTCCACCAAGGGACCGGGACACGGCGTGGTAAAGAGGAAGTGCGAGGAATGGGACGTTCTGCGGCGGTAAGGGTAATGTTTGTAAGATATTCCACCTGGTCATCACAACTGAGGAAATGTCGTTGGTCGAAGGTCGCCAGGAGGAGAAAAGCCTCCAGTTGGCCTTAGTAAGCCGTCATTTGGGTGTGCACAGAGGTTGCTTAGGAGTCACCAGACGGACAGCACCAGGGAAATGGTCGCTCGAGTATATGTCAGAAAGAACAGACCACTCGAGATGATGGGCAAGCTGGGCAGTGTAGCAGGGTAGGTCCTAACGGGAATAGGTGAGTGGCGTCTGAATTGAACGTGGGTGCTCCTGTGTTAAGACAAAACAGGTTAAGTTGATTAAGAATGTCAGCCAAGAGGGCGCCTCTGACAGGTTCTGCGAGAAACCGTAAGGGGATGGTGGGCATTAAAATCACCGAGTGGAAGTAAGGGGTGAGTTAACAGCCTAGTAAGCCGGAGGAAGTCTGGCCTGGTGACATCTTATGATGGAGGAATGTAAATGGAACAAAGGGAAAAGGTAAAGTGTGAAAGGAAGAAGCGAACTGCAACAGCTTGGAAGTGGGTAGTCAGGGAGATGGGTGGACTGTGAACGTAATCCTGTATGAGCAACACGATCACCCATGAGACGGAATGTCAACCTCGGGGGAAAGTCAAAACGGACCAGGAAGAAATGTGTGAGCACAAAGCAGTCGTGAGGACGCAATTTCATTTCCTGAAGGCGGAGAACATATGCGATGCTAAGAGCAGCTGTAAATCCTCTTTGTTGGATCGAAGGCCGTGAACATCCCATTGGAGTCATGACAAGGAAAAATAAAGGTGTGTCACGTCGGCGGCTAACGAGTGCTAACCTTCGAAGAATTACTGCTACAAAGGACAGAGGCAGGACCACCCTGCTCCATGAGGTCCTCTGGAACGTCCGCGTTATTTTGCCGTCTGCCTGCGAAGTCCAGTAGAGCAAAACGGTTGGTTGTGCGGACTGGCGACATAGAGGTTGGCCGGGCGAGTATCATCAGGAGACACCGTTTGTCTTTGTTTCTCTTAGAGCTTTTGTGGTTAGCAGAAGAAGACTCAGATGTTCGCTGGCTGGAGGGACGTAGGAAGTCTTCACGAGACTTCACTTCTGTTCTTTCCGTCCTGCCGATATGTAGCTGGCGACTTCGCCCCATGAGGCGAAAGTCTGGTTGCTTATTGCCCAGCTGAAGGAGACAGGGATGCTATCATGACGGTG
This sequence comes from Schistocerca nitens, assembly GCF_023898315.1. Lineage (NCBI taxonomy): Eukaryota > Metazoa > Arthropoda > Insecta > Orthoptera > Acrididae > Schistocerca > Schistocerca nitens. The sequence goes on along the minus strand of NC_064615.1, from coordinate 259,717,415 downwards.
GGCGATTTCACAACCTCAGAGCTAAATTTGAGGACGCATGTCTGCATGGCCATGTACTTCGTGGAGCGAGAGGTGGCAAGAAGAGTATTGTAGGTGCCAGAGGGTAGAATGCAGAATTTTCAACTCTGCCAACAACTTGGCGAGCGACCAAGTAAGGCAGTTTTTCCGCCACTCTGATGTACTGGACAGCACGCTCATCGAGATACACGGGAAATTCGCGGGAGGGGGCGACATGGTCGCCATTGCAGTTGATGCAGTGAGGATGAGGAGGACAAGGACAATCGCCCTGTTGAGCATCCCTACTACAGGTTACACATTTGGGTGGGTGTAACAGGACTCTCGAGTGTGGTTGAAACGATAGTAAGGTAGCAGCGCATCAGATTCGGAATATACGGTCTGACTGAATAACTTCGTAACCTGCTTTGATCTTTGACGGAAGAACCACTCTACCAAAAGTGAGAAAAAGAGTGTGTGGGCACTAAAGAGGCATCTACATTTTTCATCACCCGACAGACAGCAATGACACCCTGATCAGAGAGGTACTTTTGGATTTCTGCCTCAGTCAAACGACAGAGCAGCCTCGTGTAAATACCGCCACAGGAAGAATTCAGCATTCGATGGGCCTCAAAACGAACAGGATAGCCATGAAGGAGCGAAGCTCCAAGCAGAAGTTGTGCTTGAGAATCAAAAATAGTATCCAAAAGCAAAGTGCTATTGTATAAACGAGAGCAGTGTTTCACAGGGCCAACAACTGCGCCAGTACCTTTCTGAATAATAAACGGATTTACCGTAGCGATGGCTGACTCTTCAGTATGCGAAACAACAAGGATCCTTGGTGCAGCTAGGGGGTCTTTGAATTGTCAGCCTCATTCCGCTTACATTTCGTAGCTATTGACTGTGAAGATGATTGGCTCACTGCGAGAAAATCCCCATGATTGCCAGCGTCTCCAGTGGCGAGTGGCGCGGTCCTCCTCCCAACTGGGGGCCCCCTTCAGAAGGGGGCGCAACAGCCTTAGTTGATTGTTCACCCCCCCCCCCCCCCCCCGAACACCTGACAGACGTACCAATTAGTAATTTTGGAAGGTAGCAGCTCAGGCAATCACACCTCCCTGGGCCTGGCCTGTACCAGGGTGTACGTGCGAATCCTACCTCTCGACCCGGGGCTGGGAATTATGCGTTATCCAGTCACCTGTTACGCGTTAGACGCGTGGGCCGGTCCTCAGGAGCTCACAGGACGGATGAAAAAAAGGAACTTCAGCCTCAAACGCCGAAGCGGAGGAAGGATAGGAGAAGGTGAATATAGAAAGAAAAAAGGCACAGTGGAGAGTGTTCTGATATTGACTAACGAAAATGCAGAATACATTTCCGAAAACAGACCAGACATGAGAGGAAAAACAGCAAGAGAATAGACACACAGCATGGAAGGGAAAAGATGCTGCAACGACGTGGTAGCCAAGCACGAACCCGCCAATGAGCAGTGTGCTCCCTGGGGGGTTTTGACCAGATGAGTACACACAATGTTGCGCTGTCGATTCTTAAGGTTTGGCGACGAATTAATTAAATTAAACGTGATAATGCTGAGATTTTTGTGTCGTGCACATCATGGGGAGCACGTGCTAGCATTAAAAACCAGGCGAAAGGCGCAAAGAAAGAAGACATCGTTGTGACATCTTTTCCCACTGCGTGGGATGAGATGCGACTTACTAAAGAGATGCAGTTTCATGAATGATGGCTCATTCATGATAACATAATTGTTTAAGTCGCTGAATTAACATGAAACAAATCGACACTAAATATGGCATTTTGAATGACAGGAACATTGGTGATCTGTAGAAGTCGCCAGTTTAGTGTAAACAATGCCATAAACTGAACGTAACATGATTAATAACCGTATTAGGAAATCATGGGTTTTATTAGTTATTCATCGTGTAGTAAAACAGATCATGGGGACAACGTGTGACCATAAAACTCAACGTGTAGCTTGGTCAGAAGATTATGTGCAAAAGCCTTGTGAAGCAGTAAACAGAGGCTCAATGAAATCACGGAACGCAGAAAAAACATTTGGAATACCATGCAAGACATTGGAGTCTTGAGACAATTTTTGTGAAAGGACTGCCCGAACCCTCAGGTCAGTGATGTTTATTCTTTAATAAATTTTTGTGTGATTTAAATGAAGTCTCTTTTACAATATTCTTTACCTTTCTTTGTAGGATATTTCGGAATAGAAAATGAGAAAAGTCTTGTTAAATATATTCAGTATCTTCAGAAGACGTTTCCCACCTATTGGAGCAGACATCCCATGTTTGGCCTTTTCATTTGCCGGGAAGAATATAGCCCAATGCTTCAACAAAGAAACGAAAATTACAGGTTACGACTGGCTGCACTTATTTTGGAGAAGACATCTTGATGTAACTATGCGAAAGTCGCAGGGAATTTCGATGGCAAGGATGTTGGGAATGAACCGCACTGAAGTTGGGAACTGCTTCACTCTTACCACTGCAAGTATGTGATGAAAATGGCTTGATAGGGCATCCAGGCAAGGTTTACAGTGTAAATGAATGTAGTCTGCAGTTGAATAATGGTCCAGGGACTGTCCTTTCAGTGAGGGGTTCCCATGATGTCCATCACATCATGTCAGGAGAGAAGGGTGAAACCACCACCGGTAGTGGCATGTGCAATGTGGAAGTGAGATTTCTATCATACTGCATTTTTAAAGGTCAAAGAAAGAAGGCCGAGTTTGAAGATGGGATGCCATTGGGTTCGCCGTTCGGATGAACAAGGAATCATCGTAAGCAAGCTCAAATGGCTTCACTGGCCGAGGACCCACGGAAAGAGCCTGGGAGGGTGCTAATTTTAGATCGTCACAGATCACATTGTTCTGATGTTTCTGTGCTGGATTCCGCATCTGAATATGAAGTGATGCTACTACGCCTCTCAAGTCACACAACTCACTGTTTGCTGCCCCTGGACAGATCGTTCAAGTCATTTAAGACATTTTAGCAGCAGACTGTATACAACTGGATCTATCCGAAAGCAGGCCGCAGAACCACCACACTTCATTTTGGGTCTTCGCTGAACGCTGCTTGGAATACGGCAGCCACTGTAGGAAATGGCAGCGTGGGATTTTCTGAATGTAGAATTTATCCTTACGATCCACAAAAAGTTCCAGAACTTTTTTTTTACAATTTCTGACAATATGAATGATACTTTGACTTACAACCACGAAATCAAGGCCCCTCCGGCAGTAGTTACAATAATCAGCAACGGTGCGGTAACTTCCTTTGCGGATGTTAGTCCTAATCTCAGGCCGCACACGCCCAAGGAAACTGCAAGAAAGAAGCAAACAACGAACTCCTTACGATGGTGGAGAAACGGTAGCTGTTGAGACGAGGGGCTGCTCCGAAGTTAACGAAAGGAGGAATAATTCGGCAGAAGAGGAAGGACAGTTCATCTTCAGCATCCTCCACTCCTGAGGACGATGTCGATAGTTGTGTGTAAGGGATATTTTTACAACAAAAAGACCCCAAAATGCTAGTGGCTTCAATGTATGACACGGAAGAGATAGCTACATGAAATTTGCAGCAAAGACAGTTTTCAATGCAATAAATGCTACAAAGAAACTACAAAAATGTATTGTTCAATGTTTTCCTTCCCTCCCTCCCCCCCTTGCGCCCTCCAACCCCCTCCTATCCCATATTTCTCCTGATGGCCTCCCACACATCGGAACTTCTGATGGAACGATTAATGGTGTTCAGGAACTGTTGCCACGACCTGTTCTTGCTCTCTCGAATAATTTGGCTACACTTTGCCCTCGCCACTCGAAAGGCTGCAAGATTCTCTGCAGTTTGCCAACACTTGAACCTACGCAGAGCCGCACGCCTGGATCTGATTGCAGAGTGGTATTTGGCAGTCCACCAAGGGACAGGTTGCCTCTTTGTTGTCCTGTGGACTGCGGAAGGGATGGTGCAGCGGTGTGGTGGATTATTTCGGTAATATGATCCACCCATGTCTCGACATTCGCACAATGTTCGAATTGGGCCAACTGGCTATAAAGTGTCCAGTCTGCTGCACCGAGCACCCATCACGGCAGTTTCCTTTCGGGTTCCACCCCACCTGCAATTCATTATCGATTTTCCATTGAGCTATGTGAGCATGGGCTGGAGAGCAAAGCGAGAGATCAGTAACAGAAAACGACCCAGTTGCTGTGCAAAAGTGAGTGCTCTGTCCCGCAATTAGCAAGTATGTGCACGACGACACGACAACCATCTCAATTGCTCTACCCCTGGGGTAGTTGCAGAGCGCGAAAGCACATTGTGAGCTTTAAAATCGCCACAGGGGATAAAGGGGTGGGGAAGCTGTGTAATAAGGTCGGTTACAGCCTCTTCATCAAGTGCATCATGTGGGGGAAATTAAATGGAACGTTATCAATGGATGACCGCACGTGCAGTTATACAGCAACGGCTTGTGAAGTAGTTTTAAGTGAGAGGCGAGGAATGATAGTTGGTTCTGACGAAAACACCTTCGCCTCTTCTAGCTCTCTCTCCACTCACGTTCTTTTTGTGGAGTACATAGCCTCGGAGCTCAGGGGTGTACGATTGAGGGAAATGAGTCTCCTAGAGAGAGACCCTGAGATAAGAGACTGTGTTCCTCCACATGCGTCCTGAATCCCTGCAAGTTCCACTCTAGGATGGGAGCCATTTCATCGATGTAGACTTCATTTACCGTATCTTTGCAATACGAAAATGAAGCACTTGTAGAGCGAGAGGGAGTGGAGGGTCTGCCAAGGCATCTAACTCCATGATGCTCTTATCTGTCAGACGTGAAAGAATGTTGTCTGACGGCGCTCGGGACAGCTTTTGACCGGAACGTCGTGAACCTTCCCCGCACCCTGTCCCTTCGAAGACGAGGAGGAAAGGGGGCGTTGAGAGGCACTGTGCTTGCCGCGAGCCTTCTTCACACTCACTACGGAACCGTTGCTGGTCTTTTCTGTGGTGGCTGCTCGTATAGCTGTATCCTTACTCGTTTTGCCTTGGCATATACACATGCAAGTACATGTGCTGGTAGAGGATGGTTGTACACTGGACGTCGTCTGCCTCGAGGCGTCGACCTTAGGAACAGGTTTCTGCGCCATGGAAGCGTAAGTGGTAAAGACGGGAGGTTTCGTCGCCTTGCATTCCTTTTTGGCTTCAGCATAGGGGATCCGCTTGGTGACTTATTCCCTGAATTTTTCGTTCCTCTGCAAAAAAGGGCAGACTCGGCTCCAGACTGAGTTGCTCCCAGAGCAGTTAATGCAGACTGCTGGAGATGGACACTCAATCCCAGCTTCATTGGCAGTCTTTCCACATTTCCCACAGATTGCTTACCCCCGAAACTCAATTGTGTGACCAAAACGCTGGCATTTATAGCACCACATAGTGTGCATGTGACCACACCCGTACTAGAGTTAAGGGAGTTATGCAGTTCAACAGTTACATTCATATTCACCCAATTTTTCTGTCTTCGTAAGTACTTCCACCTCCCTTGCCCTGTTAGTCTCGACCAGTAGGGAACTATTCCGCAGCCACTTAGACTTCAGCCTTCCAACAAGTCCTTCCAAGCCTTTATGGATATAGAAGAGGGACACTTAAACGTCGCCTCCTTCCTCTTAATGATCAAAAACACGTTTTAATTTAGGACTCCTTGAGCCCTGTTAGTATAATTCAACTGATGCAGGTTACCAGGACGGCTGGTCTCCCTTATTCTTTTGGAGCATTGGATGTGATTACTCCCAGGCGGTACGGCCTTCCCACTGGGAGGAGATGATGATTTCGAGGGTTCCATCTCGGTTCCACGAGCAGCTAGGGAAACAATGAGCCACTTAGAGCCCCCGTGTGCCTGAGTAGCCCTTAAACAATTGAGTCGCTGCAGGTTTCGCAGAGGCTGCCCGCTAACGACTGTTCCACCTCAAAAGCCACGCATCTCATCAGCTCGCAGCACACCCTGAGATTGAGGTTTTTTTATAGAGGTTTTTACCATCCTCGCGATCCGGGCGGTCAAACCAAGATCCCATTCCCTGCTACGCACAACGTATCACTGCCGCGCCATACAGCGGTCGTTGAAGCATGCCCAGAGCTTACGGTAACAGGAGACTGGAGGCGCTTACCAGTCCCCAGTTCAGGACACCGGGGTTGACAAGCCCGTACTCGGCAAACGAATGCTGAGCCCCTGAGGGCATTAATGTCTTCAAGTCTATGTCCTGCCCCTCTCACACAACACCCGCGTTAGAGATCCATCCTCAGCGGGTCTGGTAACTCGACACAGATTCTAGTCATGTTCTATCTCTCCTCACTGTTCGTCAGATTCGCTGTTGCCTTCTTCCACTGCCAACTATTGAGAGGTGTGGGGGTGGAAAGGGAGAGGGGGCGGGAGGGAGAGAGAGAGGGAGAAGAGAGAGAGAGAGAGAGAGAGAGAGAGAGAGAGAGAGAGAGAGAGAGAGATCTCCCTGAAAGTCCCTACGTAAAGGCATATTTCTGCAGCTACACTAGTTAGCTGTATCAGGTTTCACTGCTTTCCCAGTAGGAGAAGTCATGTCTTTTTTATACTTGCGCCTTGTTATTTTAAGAAAATGTCACTGTCAAACAAAAAAGGTCTGCTGGCGACGCGGTAATTATCTTTCGCCATGCTCCCAATGAGTTAGGCGAATTGCCAATTCCACTGAACTCTCTTCGGTTTTATCCCAAATTCCGTGGCCACACTTAGCATTTATAGCGCTTAATGAGAATTTTTGAACCATCCGCCTTAGGCGCTGAGCACTAAGCCACACACTGTTGTATCATTATTTCTACTTTGGTCACTTAAGATTTTATGAGACGAGTAACTGAATGCTCTAAAAGCGCTGCTTCGCTAGCGGAAATTTCCTGAATATTCCCGTTATTGCAGTTCACAAGCCGCATACTATAGTTATGTAACAGGTGGAACACTATGCTACTTAGATTTGTGAAAAGAATAACGAAGGATGTACTCATCTGCTAGCCACCGAGCTACATTTGAACAGAAATTAGGAAGTTTTGTAACTTTTTCGGGAAACATTGCAGTCCATCATGTCACTGCCTTCGAAGTTTTCTGAGACAGTGTCTTGCACTAAGATACTAGTGAACAGCTGAGGAATCTTTACTGGAGAAACGGAAACCAATAGAAGTACGTCAAGTTACCTTCTGGAATGACTTCTACGTACATATAGTTGGGCAGCATTACCACTGGATGTATTATCAGTCTTAAATTCAGCAGCGGAGTGAAAGCTGTAGTGAAACTTGCTGATGCTACGGAACGACAGGGTTAACAGAACATTGTCTGCTAATGGCTGTCGTGCATTAGATTTCTGGTGTGATACACTGCTAGGGGATTTCTGGTCAATGATTTCTCCAATATCCTCTATCAATAAAGCACAATAATAGCTAAACTATCAGTTTAACACATTGATAGATTTACCACTGTACAGGGTGTGCCAGAAATGTTGAGATCAGTTTCATGGGAATTAGAGGGTGTCTTCAGTAACAAATCGAGGTAAGGAATCCATTTCCGCAAAGTGTCACCCAACGGTGCTATAGAGCGTGCAAGTTATAGGTGCCAGAGCTTGCCGTTCGGCCACCCGCTTCGGCAGAAAACATGACATCGTACGCTGACTGACAAGACGGAACGTCTCGCAATGTTTGTTGTTATTCAGTGATCTTGACTGATTGCCAGTGGAGAAGATGAAGCTAGCAACTGCGTAGACAGGCCTTGTCTCCTATGAATGCGATGCTCTGATGCCTCTGGGGATGGCTTTTTCCACACAGTGGTTTCCATCTGCAGTTTATTTTTCCTCTTGTGCACCGAAAAATATTGGAGATCTTAGAGCTCCGCTAGAGAAATAAACTGCGGATACAAACCCACGTCCGAAACAGTCCACTAAGGCAACGGAACATCGTATTCATAGGATCGTGGCAATCAGTCCCGATCACTGAATGACAACATTGCGAGACGTTCCAACTGTTGTCTATCAGCGTACAAAGTAACGTTTACTGAGAACGGGTGGCTGAAGGGCAAGCACCTGCGCTTGTAACTTCGATGCTCTGCAGCGTCGTTACATGACATTTTCCAGACACTAGTTTCTATCCTCGATTTGTTACTCAAGACGCCGTCTACAATTCCTCGAAGATTCTTGCAGCATTTCTGGCTCACCCAGTATGCTGAAAAACTGGAAATAGTTTTTATGTAATCACAATGTTTTTTATATTTTAAAATTGGAATGTTGTGTCAGCGATACTCCAAAAGTGAATGGAGGAAAGTCCAGACGAATTCTGTACCAGTATCTGGTGGGTGCCTCACCTTTGAGCTGCTCCTCCGTATTGTACGTAAACTTCTTTTGATCCGCCCAACACCGCTGTACGTGGAAACCCGCTTCGTTCAACAGCGACACCAGCTCTTGTAAGTCGTTTTGAGACTTATAGAACGGAGATACGTAAACGTCCACATCCTGGAAACAAGACGCCATCCATCGTCCAAACCTCTTTGCTCATACACAGGACATAGGACCACTTATAAATTAATCATAAAAATCCGATAGTTTTTATTAATTTAGAGTTGCGTAAAATATATAAAGCATTAACATGAAACGCTGCCCTGTTAATGGGTTTTCGTGTCACTTGTGGCATTCATTCGTCTAAGAATTAACATGGGATATTTCTGTGAGAATATCCAACATTAAAAGACCAGATGTCCCTGCTAATTATGATAAAGTTAATATCAATGCATTGTCTCTTTCGAAGAGTAACTGATGTCACGGTTTCAATGTTAACATCACACAAAAACTTCAGGCATCAGTGAAAAAGTAAATTGCGGGGAATTTGCTGGTTATCAGTTACTATAGTGATAATGAATATTACAAAATTGAAACAAGTCTTTGTTTTAAAAAGTTTTCATTCATGAAGGAAAATTAACGAAATTGACATACGTACAAATATGGAAACAATAATAATGTTATTCAGCACTCAGGATATATCACTTTAATACATTACTCCAGTTAGTACTCTAGGTAGTAGCGATAATTTTTCCTTATGTTTTTTCTAATGTTATTTTTTATAATTTATGAAAATTTTTATAAAGAAAAAATCACGAGGGTCAAGCCGTGAAGCACTTTACGGAAAGTTCCCGCAATTTGGCGAATTAAAAGTCAAAGAGCGTATGTTCTTTGGCCCACTGGTTCTTATGTTTTCCAGAGATATGGAATTTGATTATATCCTACATGACGATGAGAAGACTGCCTGGGAAAGTATTAAAATGTTTCGATTTCTTATGGAATGAGAATACAAAATTTTAGACCGTGGGTAAACTGTGGTGTTATGAAAAACTTGGGTATAACACACCTCAAACATTTATTTGATGTTCACCTCGACTGCTTTCCTGAAAATTGCGGAGCCGCATCTGATGAACATGGCGAGCGACTTTATCAGGATACTGAAGTCATGGGGAACAGCGATGGAGGGCAATGGGCTCCTAATTCGACAAACTACTGCCTGACTGTTGCTAGGGATGGTTTAGATGAAAATTTACCTTCGGAATTGCAATTATAAAAATTTTCTGCACTAAATATTCTAAGAATATATTGCTATTGAATTAAATAGTATGTTGTTGATATTAAATAGAAAATGAGTATCTGAATCTGAATCTAAGTATTTCATTTAACGGCTAATTTTCATCACATACCTTAATAAATGTTACCACCCTATTCAGTCCCGCCTTCACCCCTATGGGAGATAGGTGAATGTTAACCTCTGTCTGGAATATCAGTTCACTCCGTTTTGCTATTAGATGAAATAATTTATCTGCTCGTTATTGAAGTTCACCTAAATTCCCCTGCTGGTCTAGAGCGCTGATCTAGATTAGTGGTGGTCTCATTAATTTTACTTCTGTTAGCTTCCTTCTATCCAAGAACAAAAATCTAGTACTGTGTTTAACTGAGCGACCAAAGAAGAGGATCAGAAAGATCCAAACTGATAAGTAGAGAGAGACCAAGTAGAGAGATTATTCCTTTCATGGCTACAGCAGGAAGTATCTTCGCACGTTTGTTTACGGACTCCTTTCTGGTGAGGCTGGTTCCCCCTGTCATGTACACCCACAGAAAACGCGCTATTATGCGTCATAAAAGTCATCGGTGCGTTGCATACTGGTTGCCCGTTGCATATTGTTAAAATTGGTGCTTAGAGCGCAGTTTCAAGACTGGTTTAACTTTGGCCATTCTGTATTACCTTCGTCAAGTGAAGCATATAATATAAGAGTTTGCTGAAAAGAATGTTGTAAGGAACTATTTCTCTCAATAACCCTCAGTTTTAACTGTTATTGTAATATAATTAAATGTTTCCCTGAGACATTTAAGTCTCTTCATTATCTACGATAATGATCGAAGCAGAAGAAATGAATTAAAATTTGTTCCGCGGCCGGGAATAACCTTTTTGTAACCATATATAAATTTTTAACAACGATACATTTTCAAAACATTTTTCTATTAAGATATATTCCTACAGTTGGTTAACATTTGTCGTTTTTTATAGGTTTTCGTTCGTATATTTTCTTTTGCATTTTTCTCGTCTTGTTGTTCCATGGCCAATTGTATTTTTGTGGATAAACCATTGCAGAACAGGCATAATGCTTTATATCTGCCGTAAAAAAAATTATTATGAGTTCAGATTTAGGTATGTGATGCACTTTGTGGTGCTACAGGCTCTATGTGCCTGCATGTTTGATATCTACCTCGAGTCAGCACTGTTAGGTGGGACAGTATGAGAGGAAACATCAGCATGACAGATGGAGCAGAAGTGGGAGAAATTTTTACGTATACTACAAACTAAAGGTAAACTGAAGAAAGCAAAAATAATGTCATATTATAGAAGCAGAGAGGAGAGTATAAATTTTATAAAGCACATAGTAAAGGAAACTATTTCTTTATATGAGTAGTTGGTTCTTTTCACTAAGTAATGCTAGTATTCTAAACAATATAGTACAAATAATGAAGTATATCTGGATACAATGCAACACCGCAGAACCGAAATAGCTGTTGTCCGGGTCTTCTTGCTAGCTAGGCAAAAATTCTAACCATTACACCACCACAGCACGATGGTCAACATTGGTGCACGAACTATCCAAGTTTAGTGCCCTCCCCAACACAAACTACAATCCATATCTTCTGTTTATTTTCCCTCACATTGTCATTACTGCCAGGGCACTCTGATATTGGAATAGCACCCTAGCGTTGGATGTAATGGGAAAGATAACGAAGAGGCTTTAATGTCTCAGGGAAACAATTATAAGATCTATAAGATCTTCTATGGTACAGGACTTTAGCACTACGTCCAACGCTGGGGTGCTATTCCAATATCGGAGTGCCCTGGCAGTAGTGACAATGTAAGGGAAAACAAGCAGAAGATATGAATTGAAGTTTGTTTTGGGGAGGGCACTGAACTTGGGTATAGTTCGTGCAGCAATGTTGACCATCGTTCTGTGGCGGTGTAATGCTTAGCATTTCTGCCTAGCAAGCAAGAAGATCCGGGTTCGAGTTCCGGCCAGTGCCCAAACTAATTCATTTCTTCTGCTTCGATCATTATCGTATTGTTGTAATGTTTCATCCTCGTGTAATATGTTTTTATAACTTCAAGAGCAGTTTAAACAAATTTTTCTATTACCAGCATCGAGTCTTTCCAGTCAGATTCCTGCGCCATCTGGTAGTAAACCGTGTAGAGGTGAGTGTGCGCAATGAGCGTGAACAGAGCATCGCCGCTGGGCGCCATTAGCTTATAAATGTTTCCAAGGGAACGCCTGTGAAACAGAGGCATTACATTATGATTGTCGTGATTAGATGTCCTAGCTCATTCGACGTTCGCAACAGCACTTCAGTAATTGGTTACATAATACTGCTATAGACGCCACAAAATCACATGTGAATATTTTTTCGGCAATTTTACATCCTATATTTCCTCGATTTGCAGAGTGCTAAATATGATTGAAGTAGTCACTGCGTGGACGAGAATTCTTTAATACCGAGACAATCTTTAGATCTGAAACAAAGTTAACTGGTTCAGCTGTAACTGGAAATTAACTGGTTCTTGGTGAAACTTTTGTACGAAGCAAACGAAATTGTTGTTTAGTATATCTTCTTGAGCTGATTACCTTACTATGAATATAGGTGAACGTTTTCTTTACTAAGTCTGATGCATTTATATCGTCTGCACTACATGGTCTTATTCCATTGCATACTTTTCCTGTTATTGTTAATTGCAGAGTGCCTTCTTTCATACAAGAAATAAAATTTGATAAACTGTTTTGCCTTTATTACAGTCGACCAGTTACGGACCCTGGAATACAATTATGTACTGAGGTAAGGTCTTATTTTTCTCCACGTCAATCTGTAACAACAACAACTGTACATATAATAATTTTTTTCTTCTGATTTTCGTTAAATTAGTGTAATCGATGTTCTGATTTCATTTCTTTTTCTTTTCATGCCATGATGTTAAAGGAACTGTAACCAATTTTCGATGTGAATATTAATGTTTATGTCAAATTGCAAGCAATATTATAACAAAATGGAAATGTAAGAAATGTTGAAACTGTTGTAAGATGTTAAAGTTGTATTTATGCGCCTGGTCCATACGTAGGCAATGTATTAGGATATGTGGAATGCAAAACCTTTGGTGAATACCCTGTCTGTAGGGGAGCGGTAAAAGGTGGATGGCAGGCGAGCGCGGGAAAATGCACACGGGCGCGGCACGGCAGAACGGGCTCGGCAGTCGTAGTAGTCGGAGTTGAGCATCGGTCTGAGAAACACGCTCTGGATCGAGGAGGCTCTCCTGGAAAACGTGATTTCATTGAGCCTCGGATGTGCCGTTTCCGACGACTATACAGCATGGCTATATTCCATAGGCACTAAATGGAAAAGTATTGCGACGCTAAGAAGAAGCAAAGTGCCGATACATCAAGAGCCATAACCGTGATTGTATGTGTGCTTTGCGCCTCGCCATCTCGCCGCCCGCCAACCACCGCATCGATACGAACAGGTTGAATCTTTTAGTACTGTATTCGTGTGGACCAGTGTTACTTTTGTTCCTGACTGTTCAATAACAACTTAACTTTTACCAGAACTGTCCTATCATTTAATTATCCTCATCACTAACCTAGACATGGTCCTTTCCACATGTTGTGAAATCCGAGTGTCCCGAGATGAAGATTTAGAGTTTATGTTAATAATAATTACCTGCAGACCTAGCGGTGTTAGTATGATGTTTAAAGAACTTTATTGTTAATGAATATATAAGTAAAGAACAAAGGTCTGATAAAGTTGGAAGATAATGTTGAAATTGGTTTAGTAATGAAGTTTAATTTATTTGAGGCAGATAAAATGATAATTAAATGAGCAGGAAATAAGACAAAAAGAGTAGGAAATCATATATTGGAAATCTTGAGTGCTTCATGATCTCAATAATTAAAATTTCAGTACAGTGATCATAACAGTTTCAGGGTCCCCCCCCCCTTTTTTTCTTTTCTATTCATCTAAATTCTGAAGTGTACTGAACTGATTTGACCAGCAAAGTTAAAGTCAATATAAAACCAAAATTTATTAGTGTTTTACCTTTTTCAAAATTGACATTGTATGTGTGTTTCGAAAGTGCTATTTCTAGGGTAACCTATGCCCGATTTCAATTAGATCAATGGGCAGTAAGAAGTTTGTAGTAAACATTATAGTGTATTATTGTGTATTTTTGGCTTGTCCATATTAGTACAGAAAGTGAAATTATTAGTTCAGTAGATTTTCTGGTTCTAAAAGTTACCATATTATGAAGTGTTATTACGTGTTGTTTTGTATGAAAGTACAGCAACTTGTACAGGGAAGAAACTCAGCTAATGCCTAATTAGGCTGGCGACCGTTTTATTAACAAATTGGTAGCATCTGTTGTGTTGTTTCTTGTCCGTCTTAACGTGTAGTTGCACTGCAGAATTGCTTGACGTATCAATGTTGTTACTGAGTGGGTGAACGTCTGATTTTGCCTCCATTCAGGTACACGCGGTCAATATCTACCCCAAAATCCTTTCTTATAAGGTGAAGCCCGTCAACTTACCATAGTACAGGCTTTAATAAGTATCGTACGCAGTAGCGTAGGGTTACAAATCTAGTCTTTTGAAGTGAGTTAAATTACATCTAACCTTTTCACTTGGAAAGTGAAAATCTAAAAGATGTAACTAACTTTTTCAGAATCCAGAAATTAGATGGAGGTAATTTTCAATTATGGAACTATTAAGGGGAAATTATCTTCTGCGCTGAGAAATTGCTGGACATTGTTTGATCAAGTAAAGTAAGGCTAGTTGAAGGCAGAAACGCACGGAACTTGAGACATGCTTATTTCGTCTGCTATGGAATCCGACCACCTACAAGCTCATGTCGTGGGCTACAGAAAATGTTATGTGGAGTCAACTTAAGATAATTATTCACGAACAAACACCTGTAATAAATAAAGTAACATGACGTTACAGATAGAAAAACATTCAGACAAAAGATATTTGTTTGGGAAGTTGGTCAGAGGGAAATTAGAAAACCGGCTGGAACATTGTGGTCTGATGAAAGAAAGACTTCATTCTGGAAGGATGAGACAAATTTGACACAAAGGCAAACCATCAAAAGCAACATTGACGGATTGTACCTCACGTGGTCCTATGGGATCCATACGCGAATAATAATAATAATAATAATAATAATAATAATAAAAGAAATAACCCCCGTGGAGGCCCGGGAAAAGAATAGGCCTCCGGTATGTTCTGCCAGTCGTAAAAGGCGACGAAAAGAACAAACCACTAATAGGGCTAACCCCCCTTTTAGTGTGATTACTTGGTTCAGGACAGAACTAAAGAAGCCTCGGACAAGCGCCGTCATGGTCGGGGACGACGCTTGAACCCTATGCCCGCCCACAATGGTAACGACACTGCTAGCCAACTGGAAAATGATTTAAATCCAAATAGAGGTGTTTTGCAGGATATGCTTCCTGCAACCACCCTAGAAGGAAAACAAAGACAGAGGATGAGATGGTCAGATGAAGTTAATCGACACCTCATGTTCTGTTATTACCAAGCAACAAACCTAGGAACCAACACAACTGGATACAGATCACAAGTATACACAACATTTATTACCAGATACCCGGAATTAAAATTTTTAACACAACAGCGACTAGCTGATCAGATCCGTGTAATAATAAAAAATAACAGGATACCCCAGTCAGAATTAGAAAACATCAAACAACAAGTACAACAAATACCAGAACAAAATAATGTGCAATCAGAAGAAGAAAATACAGTAATGGACTCAAACATCCCAGAGCAAACAAACAAAGAACAACACGCATCAATTAAACAATCAGAGGAAAACGAAATCTTAAGACAGCCACCAGAACAAGCACAAATAGAACACGAAGTGACACACATGTTAGATATAGAAGAGAAATTTCAGCTGACATATATAGAATACAAAGACAAATACAGACATTAGACCATTCTTGCATAGACCACCAAATAACCCACAAGTCGAAACAACAATAAAAACTATCAACACAATCATACACAACAAAATAAATGAAAACACAACTATGGAAGAGTTACAACTACTGGTTTATATAGGAGCACTCACTACACTAAATATACACACTAGACAGAGATCAGAACCAACCAACACACAGAAGAAACCCACAAAACCAGCATGGCAACACAGGCTACAGATCAGAATAGAAAAACTGAGAAAAGACATTGGACAGCTAACACAATTTATAAGAAATGAAATCTCGGAAAAAAAACGAAAAAGGTTAGGTAAAATCTCACAACAAGAAGCGACAGAGCAATTAGACGAAAAGAAGCAGAAATTACAAGCATTAGCCAAACGACTTAGAAGATACAAAAAAAGTGAAAATAGAAGGAAACAAAACCAAACATTCAACACAAACCAAAAGAAATTTTACCAGACAATAGATAACACACGCATTAAAATAAACAATCCACCAAACATAACAGACATGGAACACTTCTGGAGCAACATATGGTCAAACCCGGTACAACATAACAGGCATGCACGGTGGATACAAACAGAAACAGACACATACAAGATGATACCACAAATGCCTGAAGTGATAATTTTGCAACATGAAGTCACCCAAGCAATTAATTCTACTCACAATTGGAAAGCCCCTGGAAATGATAAAATAGCAAATTTCTGGCTAAAGAAGTTCACCTCAACACATTCACATCTAACTAAATTATTTAACAGTTACATTGCAGACCCATACACATTCCCTGATACACTTACACATGGAATAACTTATGTGAAACCTAAAGATCAAGCAGACACAGCGAACCCAGCTAAATATCGCCCCATAACATGCCTACCAACAATATACAAAATATTAACTTCAATCATCAAACAGAAATTAATGACACATACAACACAGAACAAAATTATAAATGAAGAAGAAAAAGGCTGTTGCAAAGGAGCACGAGGATGTAAAGAGCAACTGATAATAGATGCAGAGGTGACATATCAAGCTAAAACCAAACAAAGGTCGCTACACTACGCATACATTGATTACCAAAAAGCTTTTGATAGTGTACCCCACTCATGGTTACTACAAATATTGGAAATATACAAAGTAGATCCTAAATTGATACAGTTCCTAAACATAGTAATGAAAAATTGGAAAACTACACTTAATATCCAAACAAATTCAAATAATATCACATCACAGCCAATACAGATTAAGTGTGGAATATACCAAGGAGACTCATTAAGTCCTTTCTGGTTCTGCCTTGCTCTGAACCCACTATCCAACATGCTAAATAATACAAATTATGGATACAATATTACTGGAACATACCCACACAAAATCACACATTTGCTATACATGGATGATCTAAAACTACTGGCAGCAACAACTCAACCAATTACTAAAGATAACAGAAGTATTCAGCAATGATATAAGTATGGCTTTTGGAACAGACAAATGTAAGAAAAATAGCATAGTCAAGGGAAAACACACTAAACAAGAAGATTACATATTGGATAACCACAGCGACTGCATAGAAGCGATGGAAAAAACGGATGCCTATAAATATCTAGGATACAGACAAAATAGGAATAGATAATACAAATATTAAAGAAGAACTAAAAGAAAAATATAGACAAAGACTAACAAAAATACTGAAAACAGAATTGACAGCAAGATACAAGACCAAAGCTATAAATACTTATGCCATACCAATATTGACCTACTCATTTGGAGTAGTGAAATGGAGTAACACAGACCTAGAAGCACTCAATACACTTACACGATCACAATGCCACAAATATAGAATACATCACATACATTCAGGAATAGAAAGATTCACATTAAGCAGAAAGGAAGGAGGAAGGGGATTTATCGATATAAAAAACCTACATTATGGACAGATAGACAATTTAAGAAAATTCTTTATAGAACGAACAGAAACTAGCAAAATACACAAAGCAATCACTCATATAAATACATCGGCTACACCACTACAATTTCATAACCACCTCTACAACCCTTTAGACCACATAACATCAACAGATACGAAGAAAGTAATTGGAAAAAGAAAACGCTTCATGGCAAGCACTCGTATCATCTAACACAGCCACACATCGATCAAGACACATCCAACACATGGCTAAGAAAAGGCAATATATACAGTGAGACAGAAGGATTCATGATTGCAATACAGGATCAAACAAACACCAGGTATTACAGCAAGCATATTATTAAAGATCCCAATACCACAACAGATAAATGCAGACTTTGAAAACTACAAATAGAAACAGTAGATCACATCACAAGCGGATGTACAATACTAGCAAATACAGAATACCCCTGAAGACATGACAATGTACCAAAAATAATTCACCAACAACTTGCCATAAAACAAACTAATAAAACAACACGTTCCCACATACAAGTATGCACCACAAAATGTACTGGAGAATGGTGAATACAAATTATACTGGAACAGAACCATTATAACAGATAAAACAACACCACATAACAAACTTGACATGATACTCACCAATAAAAAGAAGAAATTAACACAACTAATCGAAATATCCATACCCAATACAACAAATATACAAAAGAAAACAGGAGAAAAAATTGAAAAATACATCCAACTGGCTGAGGAAGTCAAGGACATGTGGCATCTGGATAAAGTTGACATTATACCAATTATACTATCAACTACAGGAGTCATACCACACAATATCCACCAGTACATCAATGCAATACAGCTACATCCAAACTTCTATATACAACTACAGAAATCCGTAATTATTGATACATGTTCAATTAATCGAAAGTTTCTAAATGCAATATAACATATACCGTACAGTTAAAAGGAAGTGACGCTTGATCAAGGTCCGCGTCACTTTCCATTTTTAACCAGACTTAACATGTGAGAAAGAAATAATAATAATAATAATAATAATAATAATAATGAAAAATACATCCAACTGGCTGAGGAAGTCAAGCTTTTCGCAGATGATGCCGTAGTATACAGAGAAGTTGCAGCATTAGAAAATTGTAGCGAAATGCAGGAAGATCTGCAGCGGATAGACACTTGGTGCAGGGAGTGGCAACTGACCCTTAACATAGACAAATGTAATGTATTGCAAATACATAGAAGGATCCTTTATTGTATGATTATATGATAACGGAACGAACACTGGTAGCAGTTACTTCTGTAAAATATCTGGGAGTATGCGTGTGGAACGATCTGAAGTGGAATGATCATATAAAATTAATTGTTGGTAAGGCGGGTACCAGGTTGACATTCATTGGGAGAGTCCTTAGAAAATGTAGTCCATCAACAAAGGAGGTGGCTTACAAAACACTCGTTCGACCTATACTTGAGTATTGCTCATCAGTGTGGGATCCGTACCAGATCGGGTTGACGGAGGAGATAGAGAAGATCCAAAGAAGAGCGGCGCGTTTCGTCACAGGGTTATTTGGTAACCGTGATAGCGTTACGGAGATGTTTAGCAAACTCAAGTGGCGGACTCTGCAAGAGAGGCGCTCTGCATCGCGGTGTAGTTTGCTCGCCAGGTTTCGAGAGGGTGCTTTTCTGGATGAGGTATCGAATATATTGCTTCCCCCTACTTATACCTCCCGAGGAGATCACGAATGTAAAATTAGAGAGATTCGAGCGCGCACGGAGGCTTTCAGACAGTCGTTCTTCCCGCGAACCATACGCGACTGGAACAGAAAAGGGAGGTAATGACAGTGGCACGTAAAGTGCCCTCCGCCACACACCGTTGGGTGGCTTGCGGAGTATAAATGTAGATGTAGACATGTGGCATCAGGATAAAGTTAACATACCAATTTTACTATCAACTGGAGAAGTCATACCACACAATATCCACCAGTACATCAACGCAATACAGCTAAATCCAAACATACACAACTACAGAAATCTCTAATTATAGATACATGCTCAAATACCCGAAAGTTCCTAAATGCAATGTAACATATACCGTTCAGTTAAAAGGAAGTCACGCTTGATCAAGGTCCGCGTCACTTTCCATTTTTGACCAGACGTAACGATTGAGAAAAGGAAGATAATAATAATAATAATAATAATAATAATAATAATAATAATAATAATAGAGACAATATATGTTTTACTAAAGAATATCGCATTTTGATATTTTTGGGCAACATATTAAGTTTAAATATAAGTATAGTCACATTCTGATGTTGGTGAACTAGTGGGAAATCCAGACAAGACAGCTGAATATGTAGATGGACTTCAGACGAAATATGGTTCGTTTGTACCTGGTTGTGGGATTCCTGTGTCAAATATGGCAGTCTTTCGACAATTTAATAGCAAAGTTACTGAAAGAATGGCAACGTTTGTCACAGACTGAAGGAATGGCAACTGCATTCGCTGCTATTGAGGTTAATAAAGGCTAGAAGGCAGTGTTCACAAAGTACTTCAGGCAAAGCGTCCATGAACAGAAGTAATGCTCAGTGCTACTATTGTCGCAGTAAATGTCATTATAAGGCGGAGTTCAATAAAGAACTTAAAAATATGAATAGGAAGTCAATAATCTAAACATGAAGCGCTGACTGCAGAGATTAGAAACTATTTGGCTACTGTGGTAATTTTTGTACTGTACTGCATAAGAAACATTAATTCTAACAAAGGATGGTGTTCAATATTTAAATCGCTTGCGAAGTTTAAGACCTCCTATCCAGGTAGAAAAAGCGACTACGTCTGTTCATTCATATGATGCCGTCGCAGCTTCGCAAAACCCAAAGCTAAGTACAACAGCTAAGATACAGAAATCAGCGAACAAGAAAACTAGAGCACACTTTCTTAGGTCCACCGAGAACAAGGATGCCAAAGATGTAAGGAAGAAACTTACCGAAGCAACAAATCCCAAGAGAGACAAGATTAGGATCAAATCAATCCGGACAACCAATAGCGCTGTCATAGTGGAAAAGGAAAATATTTAAGTCAGAAAGCTTCAAGAGATGACGTAGCATTACGTCTCTATGACATAGGGTTCTCCTCACCTAGCGTAAGATGAATGCTACCGTTGCAATATAGCATCAGAGAATATTAAGTGAAAGAGTCTGGTGTTCGTCATACCGCTGAGCGGTCTGGCAATAACTAGCACAACATACAGATGCAAAGGCAGATGAAGTTTATTTTTAGAAATATATTTTGGTGAAGATTGAGTTTAGATACACGAGTATAATGAGATAACGTTGTCGCTGCATTACTTGCTCGTGCTTAATTTATGTGTTTGAGACGGTAAATTTTCTGTGTGATTTTTCTTTAGTGATTTGAATTGGTTAATTAGATTGTTGAGACTAGATTAACCAAAATTATCTGCTCACATGCCTTGGATTAAGAGCTATAGATTGACTACTCCTGCAGCATTTCATGAACTTGTTTATATAAGAAGTGAATTTTATAAAGATTGTTTTAACTGATGAAAGTAAGGTTTATAATATAGCTTTCAAACTATATTCTCTTCTGTATCATTCAGTGGTGCAGTTTCATCCCCCGTCTTCTTAATAAACTTTTCGTTATCAATTGAGTGTTGCCGCATTGTACTTAGCGGAACACAGTTACTCAAGGCTTTAAGTGTGATGTGCTACTTTTCCTAGCTTCCCTTTCGGGCCAAGTTTTCTTAAGCCGGTTTGCTGCTGCGCTGCGTTCTAACGTTTACAACTTTCGAGCAGTATCGAGTTTGCGCTGCACACGGTCAAGTCGTGAACGTTTGTCAGGGCCAGTTTAAAATCACTGTTACGACACATTAAGATCATTTACAGTCACTGTTCCAAATTTTCATTGGTCAGTTTAGTTCATGTCTCATTTCTTTTGTCAGGCATTCTTACTCATAGTGCATTGTTACAATCTCGCGAGTGTATTTTTTAATGTTCGGAATTTTACTTACGAGGAGAACACAGCAAGAGCCATCATCTGATTTCCCACGAACTTACAATGGAAGAGGAGTCGAAATAAGCGAACACGTGTCTCGGCTTATCTATCGATACTCTACCGTTTCTGGAAAAAGTTTTGGGGGTATTTTAGAGGTACTGTATGTGCTTTTTACCACGTGATATCCTCAGACGATATGGTGGAACAGTGATTAGCGTCGCAACATCTTAATTTTGCGTCCTGAGTTCCAAACTCCATTGTTTTTATTTTATTTTATTTTATTTTTTTTTCATTTATCTACCCCTGTGCGTAGAAGCTTACTTTATGAAACTGTGTCTTATTAAATTCTGGGGATACAAGTGAGTTATATTAATTGTTAAAACAGAACTGGATTTCAAAGTGAGTGTCACATTAACATGCATGTGTGTATGGCGTGTTGAGTACAATTTTTTTGTAAATTCTCATATTCTGATATTTCATTCTCATATCAATTCTTATATTAATTCTCAGTTTATTGATATGTTTATCTTTGAGGAAGGTTTGGTGCATTGATTTCGATGAATCGATCGTAGAAACATTCGAAAAACATATTTCGCGCACGAAGAGCATCGCGCGAAGGCAGGTTTGCCGCAATGACATTTCTTCATATGATTATCACTGAGGAAAGAAACGTCTTTAGCGCTGATGAATATTTCGCGCAAACCACGCATAATGAATCATTCTTCCGGAAACTGGTGCTTACAATTTTCTATGAATAAAGATACACTGCAGGAATTTCATCAAAAACAGTTTCTAATAATTCTCATTTTTAAAAATTCATTTATGCGACATACAATTAGTAGGTAAATAAGGACAACGTTATATCTACGCACACTGGGTAAGATTCTTGTAGTATTCTTCTACAGAGATGGGTACATGAAAACAAAAGTAATAAGCGGGTTTCGAACACAGGTTGCAAAATTAAGAAAAAATGGTTCAAATGGCTCTGAGCACTATGTGACTTAACATCTTAGGTCACCAGTCCCCTAGAACTTAGAAGTACTTAAACCTAACTAACCTAAGGACATCACACACATCCATGCCCGAGGCAGAATTCGAACCTGCGACCGTAGCAGTCGCGCGGTTCCGGACTGAAGCGCTCGGCCACCGCGGCCGGCGCAAAATTAAGTACCTCGGAAACTTCATTTTTTTTTTCAGGAACTGTCGGGTATCTACAGATAAGCCGAGACACGAGTTAGCTTATTTTGAGCTCTCTTCCCCTGAGCGAAGTCCCTGGAAAACAGATTGTGGCACATGCCGTGTTAGCCTCGTTAGTCAGCTTGGATTTGGAAATTTGCAGGGCATTTTAACAGAAGTGTTATGAGCATTTATTCTTACAAAGCTTAGTTTGTAATTTTGTATTCTGGAACTGCAAGAGACGTACTGTGACATTCATTGTAGCACTGTTCACTGAAATGCAGAATACAGAGTTTCACTTGATAGCTTCCTTAGTGTTTGAGTTTATCTAAGTCTTTTGCTGAAAGTTAATTGGAATACAGTTACACTATTTAGACGGATTTTATGACTCCATCAGATAGCGTTTACGTAAGCACAGTGCTTTGCTTGTTCAGTCGATACCGCGCGTGTGTGTGTGTGTGTGTGTGTGTGTGTGTGTGTGTGTGTGTGCGCGCGCAAACAAATTGCATACGACTGGAAACTTTATGATTGTTCGTATGTCCACTAAGCTGGTAGCCGCCTGCTTGCCTGATGTTACAGACGCGGTGCAGCAGCAGGAAGGAGAAGACGATGCCGAAGGGCGCGCACCGCCAGAGCAGGCTCAGCTCCACCTCGAAGGAGTCGGCGTCGAACAGCTCGTAGCAGACGCCGGCGCGCGAGTTGCGGAGGCGTGCGTGCTGCACGAAGCCAGGGTGCGCGTCCGCCCCCACCAGCAGCACGCGCTCCGGCAGGCGCGGCGCCAGCACCTGCCGCAAGGAGGAGGCAGAGGGTGTACACACACACACACACACACACACACACACACACACACACACACACACACACACACACACTTTGTCGACAATTCCACTCTGCAATAGCACGTGGGAAGAACCAACACCTAAGCCTTCTCGAGTTTTTCGTATTTTATTGCAACGGTCATTTCCCACTGGACGGGTTGTAGTCAATAAAAGATTTTCGTGTTCGGAGGAGACAGTGACAAACTAGGTGGAAAGAAATGCAATGAAAAACAGGTTTTGGTTTAGTGGTCGCCACTTCAACTCTCATATCTGACACTACTTCGTGGTAATACAGAATGTGATGTCTTTTGAACTTCCTCGATGTCCTCCATCAATCCTATCTGGTAAGGCCCCACACTGTGCAGCAATACCCAAGAAGAGGATGGAGAAGCCCAGTGTAGGCAGTCTAGTAGATCTGTAGCACCGCCAATGAAACAGTCTTCAGTTAGCCTTCCCATAACACTTTCTAAGCTATGTTTACGATTTCAGCTTTCGTAATTGCAATCCGTACGTAATGTCGCGAAACTACCGTACATAAGCAAAGACTACCGTAGTTTGTCCTATAGCTTTGGACGGTTACGGCAGTACCCACATTACCTGTATCTTGGATGTGTTGCATACCAGTCTGGCGCTAACTCTCAACGATCGCTTTCTTTACAAATTCGATCAGTGTTTTACTACATTCCCCTAAAACAGAAAACAGTAACCCGTCTAGAAACGCGGGATATATAAAGGTCTGGGTAACCTGCAACACATTTTTGTTCTACATACTCATCCTCCTGTCTTTTACTTAAAATAAACAATGTTTATAGCAGTACAAACAGTCTACATTTAATTCATGTTTTATTCGAAAATCATTGATTCTTGACGTGAAACAGAGGGATGCTGTTGTAAAAAAGAAAACAATGCAATTTCCTCCACAAGAAGGCAAAATAAAAGACGGATCAAACAGCGCTTCAGTACTTCGAACTTACACAAAACATGGTCCTGTTTTTATGATCAACTTTGCATATATCAATAACAAAGCTCTTGCCTTTGATTATGATGAACAAGATTTAACTGAGTACAAAATAAAAATTGTATATATTTTTTGTTTTTGTGTGAAAATTATACTTACAGACGTATGAAGTACAATTGATACTCAAAAGTAATTCGTTTTGTCACAAAAGTGCGAAAGCTACCCAATGAAATAACTATTCTTACTTATAAAATGCAATTTATATTCTCTAAGGATATAAAATACGCAACGGACTAACGTCGAATCATGTGCGGTTCCAATTATATGCAAAACAACCAAACAAAAGTGAAAGAAGTAGTCGGCTTTTTCCTCTTGCACATCCATTTGTTTCTTTCCCTACGAATTCTACCAGTACTACCGAGAGACAACCATTTACTACATTTATTTTGTGTACCAAAACTACGAAGCCGTACTTTTGGTAGAGTGCAGCTCTATCCCAAAGTACTTAGTTGAGGTGTGTGCTTTTAAAATTCTTATATATCTATAACGGAAATTCAATGAATGTTTTTAGTACTCATGTGCAGAACATTACAATTTTCACTGTTTATGACTGTGACAAAACTCGTTGAATCCCGCCATCGTATTTTGTATGCCTCCTATTTCAGGTATTAAGGTCTATACAAAATTTTCGCTGACCTTTACAAAATTCCGATATTAAAGTTTCTACATTCAGTATGTTATGCAAATTATCAAAATTGTAGAAAACGTCCCCTACATAACTTAGAGCATCTAGTTTGTTGTCGTGATTGCAATGAGAATTACTTTCATCAGAAATGGCATTAAAAGTTATTGCAACTAGAAAAATTCTCACCTCTAGGCTTAGGGGATAACTTACAAATTAACAGATATATGCAGAAGGAAAGACCACTTTCAAATTAAAAGTCTAGTTATACTCAATTCAATAACATTTGCATTAGCCCAAACCTAATTAGTTTAAAATATGTGTTGTTGTTGTTGTTGTGGTCCTCAGTCTTGAGACTGGTTTGATGCAGCTCTCCATGCTACCCTATCTGTGCAAGCTTCATTTCCCAGTACTTACTGAACCCTACATCCTTCTGAATCTGCTTAGTGTATTCATCTCTGTCTCCCTCTACGATTTTTACCCTCCACGCCACGCTGCCCTCCAATACTACACTGGTGATCCCTTGATGCCTCAGAACATGTCCTACCAACCGGTCCCTTCAAACTCCTCTCCTCCCCAATTCTATTCAATACCTCATTAGTTATGTGATCTACCCATCTAATCTTCAGCATTCTTCTGTAGCACCACATTTCGAAAGCTTCTATTCTCTTCCTGTCCAAACTATTTATCGTCCATGTTTCACTTCCATACATGGCTACACTCCATACAAATAGATTCAGAAATGACTTCCTGACAAATCTATACCCTATGTTAAATTTCTCTTCTTCAGAAACGCTTTCCTTGCCATTGCCAGTCTACATTTTATATCTTCTCTACTTCTACCATCATCAGTTATTGTGCTCCCCAAATAGCAAAACTCCTTTACTACTTTAAGTGTCATTTCCTAATCTAATTCCCTCAGCATCACCCGATTTAATTTGACTACATTCCATTATCCTCGTTTTGCTTTTGTTGATGTTCATCTTATACCCTCCTTTCAAGACATTGTCCATTCCGTTCAGCTGCTCTTCCAAGTCCTTTGCTGTCTCTGACAGAATTACAATGTCATCGGCGAACTTCAAAGTTTTTACTACTTCTCCATGAATTTTAATACCTACTCCAAATTTTTCTTTTTGAATAGCATCGGGGAGAGGCTACAACCCTGTCTCACTCCCTTCCCAACCACTGCTCCCTTTCATAACCCTCGACTCTTGTAACTGCCATCTGGTTTCTGTACAAATTGTAAATAGCCTTTCGCTCCCTGTAATTCACCCCTGCCACCTTTAGAATTTGTAAGAGTATTCCAGTCAACATTGTCAAAAGCTTTCTCTAAGTCTACAAATGCTAGAAACGTGGGTTTGCCTTTCCTTAATCTTTCTTCTAAGATGAGTCGTAGGGTCAGTATTGCCCCACGTGTTCCAACATTTCTACGGAATCCAAACTGATCGTCCCCGAGGTCGGCTTCTACCAGTTTTTCCATTGGTCTGTAAAGAATTCGCGTTAGTATTTTGCAGCTGTGACTTATTAAACTGATAGTTCGGTAATTTTCACATCTGTCAACACCTGCTTTCTTTGGGATTGGAATTATTATATTCTTCTTGAAGTCTGAGGGTATTTCGCCCGTCTCATACATCTTGCTCACCAGATGGTAGAGTTTTGTCATGACTGGCTCTCCCAAGGCCGTCAGTAGTTCTAATGGAATGTTGTCTACTCCCGGGGCCTTGTTTCGACTCAGGTCTTTCAGTGCTCTGTCAAGCTCTTCACGCAGTATCGTACGTCCCATTTCATCTTCATCTACATTCTCTCCCATTTCCAAAGATTTAAATGATACTGTTAAAGACTTCACCTGGTCGAGATTTTCGGTACAATTTATAGGAAAATTACTGTATATATCCGGAGTCTGGTGATACGCTTTTGATCGCATGATTTTCCTGAAGCCAGTATTCACGAGCAACAAAAACTAATTAAAAATTACTAAATTTTAATAGCTTTCAATGTGCAAGATTATTCCCATAGTCACAAACCCATGATTCCAAAATGCGTAAGCAAAAATTGCTGATGATTAATAGAGGTTGCTCGTAAGGAATAGTATATAAACACAGTAAAATCAGTCTCGTCAGCCAGTGAAAGGCATATAAAAACGCTTAAGAACATGCTGGAACGACGTCTTTATAAGGCCAACACTCGCACCGTTTCAGTCTTCATTCTGCTCGGTCTACCATTAATATTCATTCATTCTGCTCGCAGTCTGTTCATTCTGCTCCTAGTCTTCTTTTGCTATAGCTTCAGGCTATCTGGTCTGTACTTTAACCCAGGCTCGAGAACACTCCGTTTAATTTAGGTTGAGAACATTTTATAATTATGAGTAAGACATCAAAAATTCGTATTTTCGTTCGAATAATATTTCTAATTACAATAAGGTGACAAACGTCATGGGACATTCCTCCTAATATGGTGTCTGGCCTTTTTCTGCCAGGTGTAGTGCAAAATATCTATGTGGCATGGACTCAAGTCGTTTGAAGTTCCCTGTCTACAGCCTCCATAATTTTGAAGGTGTTGCTGGTGCAGGATTTTTTTTGCACGAACTGACCTCCCGATTGTGTCCCATAAGTGTTCGATGGTTGGCCATATCATTTTCTCGAATTGTCTCAAATGTTCTTTAAACCAGTCGGGAACAACTGTGGCCTGTAGACATGGCGTCGTCGTTTAGGAACATTAGGACCATGAACAGCTACAGATGGACTGAAACACCCGAGCATAATAAATTCCAGTCTACGATCACTTCAGCTAGAACAGAGCACCCAGTCCACTTAATGTAAACACACCCACACCATTATGGGGCCAACACCAGTTTGTACGGTGCCTTGTTCACAACTTGGGTCTATGGCTCAGTCGGGTCTGCGCCACACACTGGCATTACCATCAGTTCTTACCAACTGAAATCGGGACTCATTGGACCAGGCCATGGATTCCAGTCGTGTAGGGCCCAACCGATATGGTCATGAGCCTAGGAGAAGCGCTGCAGGTGATGTCGTGCTCCTAGCAAAGGCACTTGCCTCGGTCGTCTGCTGCCATAATACATGAACACCAAATTTCGTCGCGCTGTCCTAACGGATACGTTCGTCGTACGTCCCACATTGATTTCTGTGGTTATTTCACGCAGTGCTGGTTCTCTGTTAGCCTTGACAACTCTACAGAAACGCCGCTGCTGTTGGTCGTGTAATGAAGGTCGTCGACCACTGCGTTATCCGTGGTGAGAGGTAATACCTTAAGTTTCTTCTACTGGGCACACTCTTGATAATGACTCTCGAAATACTGAAATCCCTAACGATTTCCGAAATGGAATATCACACGCATCGAGCACCAACTACCATTCCGCTTTCAGAGTCTTAATTCCCGTCGTGCGGGCATAATGACGCCGGAAATCTTTTCACATGAAGCACCTGATTACAAATGACAGTTCCGCCAACGCACTGCCCTTTTATACCTTGTGTACGCGATAATATCGCCATCTATGTACGTATATATCGCTGTCCCTTGAGTTGTCGCCTCAGTGCACAGTAACTGTTCTGTGACTCTTTACGTAACTACTACGTGTGAAGAAATGATACTTCGTCTTTACTGAGTGTACTTTCAGTAGTGAAAACTGCTAAGCTCCGCATATGTCCGTACTAAATATCTTTGAGCGAACATTATTATATAGTGAAAGACCTGTTCATTATCGGTAGGATCTGAAGGACGTGATTAAAGATAGGTGAACTCACCATCTTGAACTTAAGCTTCTGGCTATTCATTGTAAAGGTAGATGCACTGAAACCGCGAAACTGCCGAAAGGCTTTTGTCACGACCGGTAGATTTAGTTGCATGACAGGCTCAACTCTCACTCGACACAATACAGAAATCTCAATTTTCTAATTTGTTTCCTTTTTCGGATGCCTTTACTAGAAAACTTCATTTCAAAGCAATTTAAGAGGGTTGGTCTCATGGTAGCATACATATTTCCTCTACATTGTGTGACAAAGTGAAACACCCAAAAGATAAGTCCAATGTCAGTGATACTTTCTACGAGTACACTCCATAGGCGGGTATGGAATTCTGTTGGATACAGAACGGCCGACAGATTGCGTTTCTGTTCTTCGTGTTTAGTGTTGCTACCAAGCATGATAAAGAGTGTGTCCAGTGATCAATGAAGGATACGGAGATGTGACGTACTCGTCAGAGACAGCATTATACGCAACTGCCAGTTTAAAAGTGGCTTCGTTGGGTATCTCCATGTGGGGCGGCTGGTAAATCGCGCAGTATTCATATTTGTGGGGCGTTCGGATATGACAGTGGTCTAATGTTGACTGCATATGAACCTGGGGCGGGGGGGGGGGGGGGGGGGGCAGGAATGTTGTTTATTTTCAGTAATGGTCCATATAGTTTTAAGTGGAAACATTCCAAATTGGGGTACCGCAGAAGTATTATGGGCTAGCAGTATTCGCTAGGGTTGTATCGTTCGCTGTATTCTAGCTTAGGTTACGTCCGTCAGATTTTCCGATTGTGGTATTGGTTGGTTGGTTGGTTTGGGGTATAAAGGGGCCAAACTACGTTGTCATCAGTCTCTCTTTCTGACGCAAGCAAGGCTCAAGGTACAAAAACACCAAACACCCCACCTAAAAAGAACACGAATGGAACGAACAAGGAACGGGGAAAACACACACCACAGGGAATAGTGGAAAAGTGGAAAAAGGTATTAAAACATGGAGCATATGGTCTGGGCTGGCTGATCACAATAATAAAAGAGGATGAGCCAGCCACTCTCCAACACATTAAAGTGTCCGCCTCAAAAACACAAGGCCAGATGAACACATGTAGCGAAAAAACGAGCACCAAGACAAACAAATGCAAAGAGATTGCGATACAATTACAATGGAGGGAGGGTGGCAGCCTCTGAGAGAAGGCTAAATGCCCGCCCTTAGATGGTCCGATAAAAACCCCCCTCATGACTAAATCTGCTGTTGAGGCGTTGTCGCCCAACAGCGAAGGTAGCCACAGAGCGGCTAAATGTGCTCAGTCTAGCAAGATGTGGACGACAGTCATATGTGAGCAACAGTGACACCGAGGTGGATCCTCGGGACGGAGGAGGCAGCCATGTGTTAGCCATGTATGGCCAATGTGGAACCGGTAGGGAACCACAGAGTCACAGAGAGGCCCGCATGGACGTCTTCCACACATTCATAGTCTCCTTAAGGGTACGCAGTTGTGCGTACTGAGATTATGCCATTCCGTCTCCTAAAGCTGGAAAACCTTGCGGTGTAATAATGATCGCAGGTCAGTTACAGCGATGCCGATCTCCAGAAGCGGTTTCTGTGTAGCCTGTTTGTCCAGCCTGTCAAGTTCATTTCCTGGGATTGCGACGTGGCCTGGGGTCCACACAACCACCACTGAACGACAGGACCGTTCCAGGGCATAGATGGACTTCTGCATGGACGCTACCAAAGGATGGCGAGGGTAGCACTGATAGCTTGTAGGCTGCTCAAGGAGTCAGTACAGAGAAGAAATGACTCCACCGAGCATGAACGGATGTGCTCAAGAGCACGAGATATAGCTACCAGCTCGTCAGTGGGAACTTGCAGCCATTGGGCAACGATTGCTGTTCAATATGTGCTCCATGGACATACTCTAAGCCGACGTGATCGTCAGCCTTCGAGCAGTCGGTGTAAAACACTTCGTGGCCTCAGTACATGTCAAGAATCGAGAGGCAGTGACAGCAGAGCCACGGGGTTAACCGAGTCCTAAGCGCCATGTGAAAGGTCCAGGTAAAGCCGCGGCCTAAGTGTACTCCATGGAGGTGTACGTGATTGGACCTCAAGTATAGGTGGTAGAGGCAAGGACTGCAGTTCAGAAAGAAGGGGTCGGACATAAACTGCTTTCGGAAGCCCTAACCTGGGCCGCTGATGTGGGAGATGAACCACCGTGGGTGGGAAAAGGAGACGGTAATTCGGATGCGCAGGAGAACTACGGACGTGTGCAACATAAATGGCGAGCAGATGAGCAAGCCTAACCTTCAATGGAAGGACTCCGGCCTCCACCAGGACGCTGGTCAGCGTACTAGTCCTAAAAGCTCCTGTCGCTAGGCGAACGCCACTATGGTGCACTGCGTCTAGCAAACGCAACGCTGAGGGCGCCGCCGAACCGTAAACCAGACTCCCGTAGTCAAAGCAGGATTGAACAGGGGCTCTGTAGAGCTGCAGCAGCGTATAGCGTTGTGCACACCAGTTGGTGTTGCTCAGGCAGCGGAGGGCATTGAGGTGCTGCCAGCACTTCCGCTTCAGCTGACAAAGGTGAGGAAGCCAAGTCAATCTGGCCAATCTGGCGTCGAAAACCAGTCCTGAGAATCGATATGACTCCAAAACAGTGAATGAATCGTCATTAAGGTAAAGTTCTTGTTCTGGATGAACGTTACGACGCCGACAGAAGTGCATAACACGCGAATTTGCTGCCGAAACCTGGAAACCGTGATCTATAGCGCATGACTGCACCTTGTGGATGGCTCCCTGTAGGAGCCGCTCAGCAACACCAGTACTGGTGGAGCAGTACGAAGTGCAGAAGTCTTCTACATACACAGAAGTTGAGACGGATGGCCCTACAGCTACTGATCATTAATGGCTACAACAAATAGAAATACAATACAGAGCCCTACAGGACACCATTCTCCTCGATATGAAGTGAACTATGGGAAGCACCAATTTGGAAATGGAAAGTACGGAGAGACAGTAAATTTGGGTAAAAATCTGGAGCAGGCTCGGAGACCTCACTCATGCAATGTGGCAAGGATATGATGTCAGCAGGTCGTGTCACACGCTTTTCCTGAATCAAAAAGACTGCAACCAGATGTATGAGTCTGGAAAAGACTGTTCGGATGGAAGACTCGAGGGTCACAAGATTGTCAGTGGTAGAGCGACCCTGGCGGAAGCTGCGCTGACATGGAGCCAGTAGTCCACGCTACTCCAAGACCCAACCCCACCACCGACACACCACACGTTCCAGCAGCTTACAAAGAATGTTGGTGAGGCTGATGGGCCGGTAGCTATCCGCATCATGTGGGTTCTTTCCGGGTTTGAGCACTGAAATGATGCTCTCCCGCCATTGCGATGGAAAGACGCCATCACACCAGTCCAGTTGAAGAAGACGAGGAGATGTCGGTTGTAGTCAGATGAGAGATGTTTAATCATCTGACTGTGGATCCGATCTGGGCCAGGAGCAGTGTCGGGGCAAGGTGCAAGGGCACTGAGGAGCTCCCACTCTGTAAATGAGGCGTTATAGGATTCACTGTGGCGTTTAGTGAACGAGAGGATTTTTCCCTTTCAGCCACCATTTGAGAGTGTGAAAGGCTGGGTGGTAATTCTCCGACACAGAGGCTAGAGCACAGTGTTCAGCAAGGTGCTCGGCAATCGCGATTGTGTCGGTAGATAACACGCCATTTATGTTAACACCAGAAGCACCTGTTGGGGTCTGGTACCCGAAAGCAAGTTATATCCTTGCCCAGACCTGGGAAGGTTGATGTATGGCACCCAATGGACAAGATATCTCTCCCAACACTCCTGCTTCCGTCGTTTGATAAGTTGGCGAACGCGAGCAGGGAGCCATTTAAAGGCTAAGAGGTTCTCCACGGAAGGGTGCCGGTTATGCTGCTGTAGAGCTCGCCGACGCTCCTTAATTGCTTCAGCGACTTCCAGCGACCACCAAGGGACTGCCTTTCGCTGGGGCATCCTAAAGAGCGAGGGATCGTGTTTTCTGCCACAAAAGATTGTTGTCACCTGCTCAACAATCACATCGATGCTCCCAAGTGAGGAGATTCAACAGTTACAGCAGAGGGTTTCTCAGTCCGCATTGTTTAAAGCCATCTGGGCAGGCGTCCGTGTGCCTGACGCCAGGGCAGTGACAGGAAGATGGGGAAGTGGTCACTACCACACAGGTCATCATGTGCTCTCCAGTGAATAGATGGGAGAAGTCCTGGGCTGCAAATTGATAAATCAATGGCCTAGAAACTACCATGAGCCACCCTGAAATGTGTGGTGGCCCCAGTATCTAAGAGGGAGCGGTCAAATTGCGTCAGTAAAGTTTCGGCATCTCTGCCTCAGCCAGTACGCATGGTACCACCCCACAAGGGGTTATGGGCATTAAAATCTCCCAGGAGTAGGAAAGGTTTAGGGAGTTGATCAATCAGTGCAGCTAATACATTCAGGGGTACTGCACCATCTGGAGGAAGATATATATTGCAGACAGTTATTTCCTGCATTGTCATTCTGACAGCCACAGCTTTAAGAGGTGTTAGAAGGGGCACATGTTCACTACAGACTGAGTTTAGGACATAAACGCAAACTCCACCTGACACTTATAGGCACTACAGTTCCTGTAATATCCCTCATAGCTGCAGAGGGCAGGGATATGCATTGGCAGAAACCAGGTTTCCTGGATGTAAATGCAAAAAGCAGGTGTAAAGCTTAACAGTTGCCATGGCGCAGCCAGGTGGTGGGAAAAACCGCCGCATTTCCACTGGAAGACGATGTCATCGTGAGACTGGGGAGGCATGGAACATTCAATGAGAGAGGTTACGCCTCAGTCACCTGCTGCCACCGCTTATTGGCTGAGCAGGCTGTATCCATTGTGTCTGAGGATCTGGCGAGATCTATGTCCTCAGCGGACGTCAGAATCTCCACCTCCTCAGAGAAAGAGCTTGGAGGTTGTGGCGGTGGCGGTGCCACTGCAGTGCCTTGGTTCTTGGGGGTCTTTTACTTTTTAGTTTTCTCTCACTGCTCCTTTGGTTTGGCTGGCTGGGAGGGCTTCACTGATTCAGTCTCAGGGACTGAGGATGACAGTGAAGCCCTAAGACCAGCTACCTGTGGTTGCTTCAGCCACTGGCAGGTATCTGCTTTGCCACTGGTAGGAACCTGGAAAGGGAGTGTGACCCAAGGGATCCCTTCCTGGCGAGAGGAGCCAAAGAAGACTTACACTTCTCTGGCTGAGGAGTGGGAATTGATGTCCCCAATGGTTGGGGGCGGGTTCTTGATGCTGAAGTAGGTTGTGCAGGACCAACAGGGAGGCAAGTGCCCCCCACCATCAAGGGGCCAGCTGGAGTCTGACAGCTCTGAGAGCCAACTGTGTGCGATGGAACGAAAGATAGTAGAACCGTTGTAGCAGCAGCGTAGGTTGATGTGATATATGCAAGATGTAACCTCTCACGTTTTCTCTTAGCCTCAGTGTAGGTCAGTCGGTGCAGGGTCTTTTATTCCATTATTTTTCTTTCTTTCTGGAGACTCCTGTAGTTTGGCGAGCAAGGCGAGTGGTGCTCTCCACAGTTGACACAGATGGGAGGCGGGGCACAGGGCGTATTGTGATGTCAATGGCGTCCACAATCCCGAAAATTGATTCTAGATGTACAGTGGGAAGACGTATGGTCGAACTTCCAGCACTTAAGGCACAGAATTGGGGGGAGGGATATATGGCTTTACATCACAGCGGTAGACCATCATCTTGACCTTCTCGGGTAATGTGTCTCCCTCAAACGCCAAGATGAAGGCACTAGTGGCAACCTGGTTCTCTCAGAGCCCGTTGGACCCGCTGGACGAAATGGACACCTCGCCGCTTTAAATTCGCATGCAGTTCATCGTTAGACTGCAAAAGAAAGTCCCTGTGAAATAAGATTCCCTGGACAATATTTACCAAAACATCACTATCTTGTCACAGGCGAGCAGTGGCCGTGACTGGGCAGAGGATGCTATTTTGATGAAGGCCAACCCTGAATGCATTTTTGAGAAGCCCTCCACCTCCCCAAACTTGTCCTCCAAATGATCCACAGAAAACTGAGGCTTCATGAACATGAAAGATTTCCATAAACTCTTTTACATATGAGGCACTAGGGCGAATAAGCTTCACTGCCATCCTTAGCCTGGTGTTCCTCCCATGGTGTGGCCAGGGAGGGGAACGATTTGGGATCATATTTATTGGCATTGAAGTTAGACTTTGCTCGCTGAGAGACTGCTGGCGGCGGACCCCTAGCAAGAGGTCACGTACTACGCTTCATGGTATGTTATCCGCCCTGATGCCACCCACTCCAACCAGGGGTCCTTTCCACAGGTGCCACCCAGCCGCAGCAGGTTGACCATTGCCAGGGGTTCCGATGCCCCAGGGTGATGGGCATCTGCTCCTTGGCATACATGGGGAATTTACGGCGCAGGTCTTAGCAGAGCGATCCCTGTGTGGTCAGGGGGCTCCAACGAACAGGGTACATGGCGGCGCCACCACGACGGACTGGCTACCGTGCTGGATATCAGGCACCAACGAGCTAAATACTCCATTACCGTCGACAGTGCAGAAAGCGATACCGCACAGAGGATGGAGGAAAACGCACCCAGGGGGTGTCCTCGCCCTACAGTTGGAGAATGAGCGGAAGTGCAGATCGACGTCGGCGAAGGATGCGATAGGTCTCAGAATGATGGACACGATGCACAGCGTAAGACGCCCTTCCCTAACTGGCTCGCTCTTAGCGGCGAAAATTTTGTAAAATTGAGTTAAAACCCTACAGGGGACCATCACAAAGGCTGAAACGTGTAGGACTCCTTTTAGTCTCCTCTTACGACAGGCCTATTCTAACCCCCAGACTCGCAGACAGAGCTTGTGGTATTTAGCTCATCGTCATTCGCAGATGGCTTTGGACAATCTGGATATGACCTAAAACTGTCCCTTTTTGTCAGTATTTCTATTGCATGCGGCCTGACTAGCTGAAGAATAACGGACGACGACGACGAATACGACGACGAATACGACGACGAATACGATGTCATTACATCAGAAGATATTAACAACTGTAACACCAATAGTTATCGATATACTTTGTCTCTTGTAATAAATAGGACATATGGAGCTATAAGCGGTGCATTTCTAATATTCTTTCAGGAGTGCTAGTTCTGCAAGGTTCGCAGGAAAGCTTCTGTAAAGTTTGGAAGGTAGGAGACGAGATACTGGCAGAAGCAAAGCTGTGAGGACCGGGCGTGAGTCGTGCTTCAGTAGCTCAGATGGTAGAGCACTTGCCCACGAAAGGCAAAGGTCCCAAGTTCGATTCTCGGTCGGGCACACAGTTTTAATCTGCCAGGAAGTTTCAAAATAATAGATGTTTCTTTTACATTTATTTCGATTGCGAGACAGTAGATTAACTAACAAGATTTTATAATATTTTTGGGATAAGTAGTCCACAATAAGCTGTTTCAACGAAGTAAAAAAGGATTTAAACGATTTAGGAAGAAACAATATAAAAACAGAAGATGTAAACAGAAGCCTTTCTGGGAAAGTATCGAAAATGGAAGGATTCCAAGGCAGGATAACTAAAAAGACGAGTTCGAAATGTTCTGAAGACAGGAAGAAGAAACTTAACAGATGAAACCATACTGGTAGGAAATAAAAGAACGAAGAACTAATGTTGGAATGTGGTCCTCAGATGACCTATTCGCAGTAAGAAATATAGTTGCATTACGAGGTACAAAATTATCTACAGCTGTAGGAGAGGGATTTTATGAGATAGTAAGTTCTGAAAGAGAGAAATTTAGACAGACTGCGCCATCCAGGAGCTTTGGAAATGAGATACTTTTGGTAAAGAAGTGTGGTTAGTTTTAATGTGTTGACAGGTGCATACATAACAAAACCAGACACTGTTTTAGTAAATGTATCATTACCGGTCTTCAAGTTTTAGACATGAATTCTCTAATACAGTGAGGCAGAGCAACCCAGAGTCCTGCTGCTTAAAAGGGCAGAAGGTGGCTGATGGCTGTAATGGGGCACAAGTGTTTTCTCTCGAGGGATCTATTGTTTCTGCTTAGTTTGTTCTTTCTTGTGTCTTCTTTACAGATGGGCCTCTATCACAGGATATCCCCACCACCCTTAGCCACTGCTACCCCGCCCCCTGCCCCGTCAGCCCCCTATCAACCGCCAACAGATTGACAAGTGCAGGGTGAGGCTGGAGGAGTAGGATCAACAGCAGGTTGTAAGCACTCACCCAGGCAGTGGTGTCCCCCGGGCCGCAGCCCAGGTCGAGCACGGTGAGTCTGCGGCGGAGGGACCCCGCCCTCAGGACTGCCTCCGCCTGCGGCCAACGCAGCAGCGGCCAGACGGCGTCCACCGCCTCCAGGGCCGCCAGCCGCTGTGGCGCGCAGTGCGCCGCGTACAGCTCCGCGTCCAGCATCGCGCCGCCCCGCACCCTGACCACCAACAGGATGCGGCACAAAGTCGTCGTCAACGTACAGAATTACAGAATGCGTGACAAGGCGTATACAGGGTTCGGCTTTTGTGGTCGAGGGAGGATATCAGCTGTGTATCCTCCGCCCCTCCAGTCCCTCAAAGATAACTTGCCATCATCTCCACTTTTAACGTGCTACTGATGCGTCAGATGATGATGTAGCAATAATAATAATAATAATAATAATAATAATAATAATAATAATAATAATCACACATCAACAACTTACCATACAACATAAAATAATAAAACAACACGTTCCCACATACAAGTATGCACCACAAAATGTCCTGGAGAGTGATGAATACAAATTATACTGGAACAGAACCATTATAACAGATAAAACAACACCACATAACAAACCTGACATCATACTCACCAATAAAAAGAAGAAATTAACACAACTAATCGAAATATCCATACCAAACAACAAATATACAGAAGAAAACAGGAGAAAAAATTGAAAAATACATCCAACTGGCTGAGGAAGTCAAGGACATGTGGCATCAGGATAAAGTTGACATTATACCGATTATACTATCAACTACAGGAGTGATACCACACAATGTCCACCAGTACATCAAAGCAATACAGCTACATCCAAACTTATATATACAACTACAGAAATCTGTAATTATTGACACTTGTTCAATTACCCGAAAGTTCGTAAATGCAAGATAACATATACCGTACAGTTAAAAGGAAGTCATGCTTGATCAAGGTCCGCGTCACTTTCCATTTTTAACCAGACAGTCTGAGAAAGGAATATAGGAATATAGTAATAGTAATAATAATAATAATAATAAATAGAGGTGTTTTGCAGGATATGCTTCCTGCAACCACCCTAGAAGGAAAACAAAGACAGAGGATGAGATGGTCAGATGAAGTTAATCGACACCTCATGTTCTGTTATTACCAAGCAACAAACCTAGGAACCAACACAACTGGATACAGATCACAAGTATACACAACATTTATTACCAGATACCCAGAATTAAAATTTTTAACAGAACAACGTCTAGCTGATCAGATTCGTGTAATAATAAAAAATAACAGGATACCCCAGTCAGAATTAGAAAACATCAAACAACAAGTACAACAAATACTGGAACAAAATAATGTGCAATTAGAAGAAGAAGAAGAAAATACAGTAACGGACTCAAACATCCCACAGCAAACAAACAAAGAACAACACGCATCAATTAAACAATCAGAGGAAAATGAAATTTTAAGACAGCCACCAGCACAAGCACAAATAGAACACGAAGTGACACACATGTTAGATATAGAAGAAAAATTTCAGTTGACATATATAGAATACAAAGACACAAATACAGACATTAGACCATTCTTGCATAGACCACCAAATAGCCCACAAGTCGAAACAACAATAAAAACTATCAACACAATCATACACAACAAAATAAATGAATACACAACTATGGAAGAGTTACAACTACTGGTTTATGTAGGAGCACTCACTACACTAAATATACACACTAGGCAGAGATCAGAACCAACCAACACACAGAAGAAACCCACAAAACCAGCATGGCAACACAGGCTACAGATCAGAATAGAAAAACTGAGAAAAGACGTTGGACAGCTAACACAATTTATAAGAAATGAAATATCAGACAAAAAACGAAAAAGGTTAGGTAAAATCTCACAACAAGAAGCAATAGAGCAATTAGATGAAAAGAAGCAAAAATTACAAGCTTTGGCGAAACGACTTAGAAGATACAAAAAAAGTGAAAATAGAAGGAAACAAAACCAAACATTCAACACAAACCAAAAGAAATTTTACCAAACAATAGATAACACACACACAAAAATAGACAATCCACCAAACATAAGAGACATGGAACACTTCTGGAGCAGCATATGGTCGAACCCGGTACAACATAACAGGCATGCACGGTGGATACAAGCAGAAACAGACACATACAAGATGATACCACAAATGCCTGAAGTGATAATTTTGCAACATGAAGTCACCCGAGCAATTAATTCTACGCACAATTGGAAAGCCCCTGGAAATGATAAAATAGCAAATTTCTGGCTAAAGAAGTTCACCTCAACACATTCATATCTAACTAAATTATTTAACAGTTACATTGCAGACCCATACATATTCCCTGATACACTTACACATGGAATAACTTATCTGAAACCTAAAGATCAAGCAGACACAGCAAACCCAGCTAAATATCGCCCCATAACATGCCTACCAACAATCTACAAAATATTAACTTCAGTCATTACACAGAAATTAATGACACATACAACACAGAACAAAATTATAAATGAAGAACAAAAAGGCTGCTGCAAAGGAGCACGAGGATGTAAAGAGCAACTGATAATAGATGCAGAGGTGACATATCAAGCTAAAACTAAACAAAGGTCTCTACACTACGCATACATTGATTACCAAAAAGCTTTTGATAGTGTACCCCACTCATGGTTACTACAAATATTGGAAATATACAAAGTAGATCCTAAATTGATACAGTTCCTAAACATAGTAATGAAAAACTGGAAAACCACACTTAATATCCAAACAAATTCAAATAATATCACATCACAGCCAATACAGATTAAGCGTGGAATATACCAAGGAGACTCATTAAGTCCTTTCTGGTTCTGCCTTGCTCTGAACCCACTATCCAACATGCTAAATAATACAAATTATGGATACAATATTACTGGAACATACCCACACAAAATCACACATTTGCTATACATGGATGATCTAAAACTACTGGCAGCAACAAATCAACAACTCAACCAATTACTAAAGATAACAGAAGTATTCAGCAATGATATAAGTATGGCGTTTGGGACAGACAAATGTAAGAAAAATAGCATAGTCAAGGGAAAACACACTAAACAAGAAGATTACATATTGGTTAACCACAGCGACTGCATAGAAGCGATGGAAAAAACAGATGTCTATAAATATCTAGGATACAGACAAAAAATAGGAATAGATAATACAAATATTAAAGAAGAACTAAAAGAAAAATATAGACAAAGACTAACAAAAATACTGAAAACAGAATTGACAGCAAGAAACAAGACAAAAGCTATAAATACCTATGCTATACCAATATTGACCTACTGATTTGGAGTAGTGAAATGGAGTACCACAGACCTAGAAGCACTCAATACGCTTACACGATCACAATGCCACAAATATAGAATACATCACATACATTCAGCAACAGAAAGATTCACATTAAGCAGAAAGGAAGGAGGAAGGGGATTTATCGACATAAAAAACCTACACTATGGACAGGTAGACAATTTAAGAAAATTCTTTATAGAACGAGCAGAAACTAGCAAAATACACAAGGCAATCACCCATATAAATACATCGGCTACACCACTGCAACTTCATAACCACTTCTACAACCCTTTAGATCACATAACATCAACAAATACGAAGAAAGTAAATTGGAAAAAGAAAACACTACATGGCAAGCACCCGTATCATCTAACACAGCCACACATCGATCAAGACGCATCCAACACATGGCTAAGAAAAGGCAATATATACAGTGAGACAGAAGGATTCATGATTGCAATACAGTATCAAACAATA
The DNA here is from genome assembly GCF_023898315.1 of Schistocerca nitens. Classification (NCBI taxonomy): domain Eukaryota; kingdom Metazoa; phylum Arthropoda; class Insecta; order Orthoptera; family Acrididae; genus Schistocerca; species Schistocerca nitens. The sequence goes on along the minus strand of NC_064615.1, from coordinate 259,676,402 downwards.
AACACCAGGTATTACAGCAAGCATATTATTAAAGATCCCAATACCACAACAGATAAATGCAGACTTTGTAAACAACAAATAGAAACAGTAGATCACATCACAAGCGGATGTACAATACTAGCAAATACAGAATACCCCAGAAGACATGACAATGTCGCAAAAATAATACATCAACAGCTTGCCTTACAACATAAACTTATAAAACAACACGTTCCTACATACAAGTATGCACCACAAAATGTACTGGAGAATGATGAATACAAATTATACTGGAACAGAACCATTATAACAGATAAAAGAACGCCACATAACAAACCTGACATCATACTCACCAATAAAAAGAAGAAATTAACACAATTAATCGAAATATCCATACCCAATACAACAAATATACAAAAGAAAACAGGAGAAAAAATTGAAAAATACATCCAACTGGCTGAGGAAGTCAAAGACATGTGGCATCAGGATAAAGTTGACATACCAATTATACTATCAACTACAGGAGTCATACCACACAATATCCACCAATACATCAATGCAATACAGCTACATCCAAACATATATATACAATTACAGAAATCCGTAATTATTGATACATGTTCAATTACCCGAAAGTTCCTAAATGCAATATAACATGTACCGTACAGCAAAAAGGAAGTGACGCTTGATAAAGGTCCGCGTCACTCCATTCTTAACCAGACTTCTAAAAAGTCTGAGAAAGTAAAGAAATAATAATAATAATAACAGGCCCGGGAAAAGAATAGGCCTCCGGTATGTTCTGCCAGTCGTAAAAGGCGAGGAAAGGAACAAACCACTAATAGGGCTAACCCCCCCTCTTAGTGTGATGAGTTGGTTCATGACAGAACTAAAGAAGCCTCGGACAAGCGCCGTCATGGTCGGGGACGACGCTTGAACCCTATGCCCGCCCACAATGGTAACGACACTGCTAGCCAACTGGAAAATGATTTAAATCCAAAGAGGTGTTTTGCAGGATATGCTTCCTGCAACCACCCTAGAAGGAAAACAAAGACAGAGGATGAGATGGTCAGATGAAGTTAATCGACACCTCATGTTCTGTTATTACCAAGCAACAAACTTAGGAACCAACACAACTGGATACAGATCACAAGTATACACAACATTTATTACCAGATACCCGGAATTAAAATTTTTAACACAACAGCGACTAGCTGATCAGATCCGTGTAATAATAAAAAATAACAGGCTACCCCAGTCAGAATTAGAAAACATCAAACAACAAGTACAACAAATACTGGAACAAAATAATGTGCAATTAGAAGAAGAAAATACAGTAATGGACTCAAACATCCCAGAACAAACAAGCAAAGAACACGCATCATTTAAACAATCAGAGGAAAACGAAATCTTAAGACAGCCACCAGCACAAGCACAAATAGAACATTAAGTGACACACATGTTAGATATGGAAGAAAAATTTCTGCTGACATATATAGAATACAAAGACACGAATACAGACATTAGACCATTCTTGCATAGACTGCCAAGTAACCCACAAGTCGAAACAACAATAAAAACTATCAACACAATCATATACAACAAAATAAATGAATATACAACTATGGAAGAGTTACAACTACTGGTTCATATAGGAGCACTCACTACACTAAATATACACACTAGGCAGAAATCAGAACCAACCAACACAGAAGAAACCCACAAAACCAGCATGGCAACACAGGCTACAGATCAGAATAGAAAAACTGAGGACATCAGACAGCTAACACAATTTATAAGAAATGAAATGTCAGGAAAAAAAACGAAAAAGGTTAGGTAAAATCTCACAAGAAGCAGCGATAGAGAAATTAGATGAGAAGCAGAAATTACAAGCATTGGCCAAACGACTTAGAAGATACAAAAAAGTGAAAATAGAAGGAAACAAAACCAAACATTCAACGCAAACCAAAAGAAATTTTACCAGACAATAGATAACACACACATTAAAATAGACAATCCACCAAACATAACTGACATGGAACACTTCTGGAGCAACATATGGTCAAACCCAGTACAACATAACAGGCATGCACGGTGGATACAAGCAGAAACAGACACATACAAGATGATACCACAAATACCTGAGGTGGTAATTTTGCAACATGAAGTCACCCAAGCTATTAATACTACTCACAATTGGAAAGCCCCTGGAAAAGATAAAATAGCAAATTTCTGGCTAAAGAAGTTCACCTCAACACATTCACATCTAACTAAATTATTTAACAGTTACATTGCAGACCCATACACATTCCCTGATAGGCTTACACATGGAATAACTTATCTGAAACCTAAAGATCAAGCAGACACAGCTAAATATCGCCCCATAACATGCCTACCAACAATCTACAAAATATTAACTTCAGTCATTACACAGAAATTAATGACACATACAACACAGAACAAAATTATAAATGAAGAACAAAAAGGCTGTTGCAAAGGAGCACGAGGATGTACAAGAGCAACTGATAATAGATGCAGAGGTGACATATCAAGCTAAAACTAAACAAAGGTCGCTACACTACGCATACATTGATTACCAAAAAGCTTTTGATAGTGTACCCTACTCATGGTTACTAAAAATATTGGAAATATACAAAGTAGATCCTAAATTGATACAGTTCCTAAACATAGTAATGAAAAATTGGAAAACCACACTTAATATCCAAACAAATTCAAATAATATCACATCACAGCCAATACAGATTAAGTGTGGAATATACCAAGGAGATTCATTAAGTCCTTTCTGGTTCTGTCTTGCTCTGAACCCACTATCCAACATGCTAAATAATACAAATTATGGATACAATATTACTGGAACATACCCACACAAAATCACACATTTGCTATACATGGATGATCTAAAACTACTCGCAGCAACAAATCAACAACTCAACCAATTACTAAAGCTAACAGAAGTATTCAGCAATGGTATAAATATGGCTTTTGGAACAGACAAATGTAAGAAAAATAGCATAGTCAAGGGAAAACACACTAAACAAGAAGATTACATATTGGATAACCACAGCGACTGCATAGAAGCGATGGAAAAATCAGATGCCTATAAATATCTCGGATACAGACAAAAAATAAGAATAGATAATACAAATATTAAAGAAGAACTAAAAGAAAAATATAGACAAAGACTAACAAAAATACTGAAAACAGGATTGACAGCAAGAAACAAGACAAAAGCTATAAATACCTATGCTATACCAATATTGACCTACTCATTTGGAGTAGTGAAATGGAGTACCACAGATCTAGCAGCACTAAATACACTTACACGTTCACAATGCCACAAATATAGAATACATCACATACATTCAGCAACAAAAAGATTCACATTAAGCAGAAAGGAAGGAGGAAGGGGATTCATCGACATAAAAAACCTACATTATGGACAGGGAGACAATTTAAGAAAATTCTTTATAGAACGAGCAGAAACTAGCAAAACACACAAAGAAATCACTCATAAATACATCGGCTACGCCACTGCAATTTCATAACCACTTCTACAACCCTTTAGATCACATAACATCAACAAATACGAAGAAAGGAAACTGGAAGGGGAAGGCACTACATGGCAAGCACCCGTATCATCTAACACAGCCACGCATCGATCAAGACGCATCCAACACATGGCTAAGAAAAGGCAATATATACAGTGAGATAGAAGGATTTATGATTGCAATACAGGATCAAACAATAAACACCAGGTATTACAGCAAGCATATTATTAAAGATCCCAATGCCACAACAGATAAATGCAGACTTTGCAAACTACAAATAGAAACAGTAGATCACATCACAAGCGGATGTACAATACTAGCAAATACAGAATACCCCAGAAGACATGACAATGTAGCAAAAATAATACATCAACAACTTGCCATAAAACAAACTAATAAAACAACACGTTCCCACATACAAGTATGCACCACAAAATGTACTGGAGAATGATGAATACAAATTATACTGGAACAGAACCATTATAACAGATAAAACACCACATAACAAACTTGACATGATACCAATAAAAAGAAGAAATTAACACAACTAATCGAAATATCCATACCGAATACAACAAATATACAAAAGAAAACAGGAGAAAAAATTGAAAAATACATCCAACTGGCTGAGGAAGTCAAGTACATGTGGCATCAGGATAAAGTTGATATACCAATTATACTATCAACTACAGGAGTCATACCACACAATATCCACCAGTACATCAATGCAATACAGCTGCATCCGAACTTATATATACAACTACAGAAATCCGCAATTATTGATACATGTTCAATGACCCGAAAGTTCCTAAATGCAAACATATACCGTACAGTTAAAAGGAATTCACGCTTGATGAAGGTCCGTGTCACTTTCCATTTTTAACCAGACCTAAGGTCTGAGAAAGGAAAGAAGTTAATTATTATAATTAATATAGTAGTAGTAGTAGTAGTAGTAGTAGTAGTAGTTTTCTATAGAAATCCTAAGGGAATAGGTAATGTCGTTAGGTGACAGCCAAACTACCACCACTTCCAGCATTTAAAGCACCTCTCATTGGGGGGAGGGATATAGGGCTTTACATCACAGTGGTATACCATCACCTTGACCTCCTCGGGTATTTTATCATCCTCGAAGGCGAAGATAAAGGCACCAGTGGCAACCTGATTATCCCTCAGATCCCCAGGGGAAGCGCCGAACTAAATGTACACCTCGCCTTTTCAATTGGCGTGCAGCTCATCGTCAGACTGCAAAAAATAAGGTCCCTGTGAAATGATACCTTGGAGCATACTTAAGCTCTTATGGGGTGTGATGGTTACAGAAACATCCCAGCTTGTCACAAGCGTGTATCGCCTGGCACTAGACAAAGGACTTGATTTTGATCAAGGCTGACCCAGATCTCATTTTGGGAAAGCCCTTCATCTCCCTAAACTTGTCCTCTTAAATATTCAACAAAAAACTGAGGCTTCATCGTCATGAAAGATTCCCCATCAGCTCGCTAACATGCAAGATGCTGGGGGGGGGGGGGGGGGGGGAGATCGCTGCCATCCTCAGCCTGACATTTCTCCCATGGTATAGCCAGGGAGGGGAACGATGTGAGGTCATTCTGTGTGTTGAATTGAGCCCATGAATGCTTAGAGACTGCTGGAGTTTAACTACCAGCAAGATGTGATGTACCACGCTTCATCGCGTGTCATCCGCCCTGATGCCATTCACTCCGACCAGGGGCCCTCCCCACCGGCGCCACCCAGCCGCAGTGAAAGCTACATGGCGGGAGGGCCATTTCCGGCAGTCCCGAAACCCCAGGGCGACAGGCATCTATTCCTTGGCATACGTGAGGAGTTAACGGCGCAGGCATCAGCAGAGCGATATCTGTGTGATCGGGGGCTACAAGCAACAGGGTACGTGGAGGCCCCACCACAACGGGCTGGCTACCGTGCTGTATATCAGATGCCACCAAGCAAAGAAGTCCATTATCTTTGTCAGCGTATAAAACGATATTGCACAGTTGATGAAAAAATACGAACCCAGGAGGGTGACTTCGCTCAACAGTTGGAGAATGAGCAGAAGTGCAGGTCCACGTCGACGAAGGGTGAGATAGGTCTCAGTGCGTGATGGACATGGTGCACCATGTAATGCGTCCTTCCCCAATTGGCGCGTTCTTCGGGATAATTTTGAAAATGGAGGTCAGATCCTACAGTGGACCATCACATAAAGATCGAAACGCGTGAGACTCCTTTAAGTCGCCTCTTACGACAGGCAGGAACACCCTGGGCCTATTGTAACCCCTGGACCCGCAAGGGGGGGGGGGGGTATAAACAGGTGCTCGCCGTGTTGTACGATGCAGTCGCCATTCCCGAATTGCTCTTCAACCACGGGAAGCAAGAATGTGCTTAAAACATCAATGTAGGACTGTGCTGTGATAGTACCAGTCAAAACAAGGGGTGCAAGCCCCTCCATGAAAAACACAACCACACCATAACACCACCGCCTCCGAATTTTACTGTTGGCACTACACATGCTGGCAGATGTTCACCGGGAATTCGCCATACCCACACCCTGCCATCGGATCGCCAGATTGTGTAACGTGATTCGTCAGTCCACAAAATGTTTTTCCACTGTTCAATAGTCCAATGTTCAATAGTCCAATGTTTACGCTCCATACACCAAGCAAGGCATCGTTTAGCATTTACCGGCGCGAGCGAGGCGTCCTTTGGCATTTACCAGCGTGATGTGTGGCTTATGAGCAGCCGATCGACCATGAAATCCAAGTGTTCTCACCTCCCACCTAACTGTCACAGTACTTGCAGTGGATCCAGATGCAGTTTGAAATTCCTGTGTGATGGTATGGATAGATTTCTGCCTGTTACACATTACTAAACTATAGACGGTCTATGTCAGTCAATAGACGAGGTCGGCCTGTACGCTTTTGTGCTGTAGTGTCCCTTCACGCCTCCACTATCACTTTGGAAACTGGACCTAGGGATGTTTAGTAGCATGGAAATCTCACGTACAGACGTATGACACAAATGACACCCAATCACCTGACCACGTTCGAAGCCCGTGAGTGCCGCAGAGCGCCCCATTCTGCTCTCCCACGATGTCCAATGACTACTGAGGTCGCTGGTATGGAGTACCTGGCACTAGGTGGTTGAACAATGCAACTAATATGAAATACGTAAGTTTTTGGGGGTGTTCGGATACTTTTGATCACATAGTGTGTATCAGAAAAAATTGCATCATTATTGTTTTTGGTTCACCAAAGACATAGTGTAATTGATATCTGGTACAAATTGTTGGTATACTGACAGGCGCAAGTTATCAGATTGCTGTCACCCAGGCTGCCTCTTAATAGGGACTTTATTTCACTATCGAAAAAGAAAGTCTTTCACACACGTAAGTTAATACAACCGTGGATATCACTTTTGCAGCGTCACTATGACGTGGAAACACTTCCCGAGAAAAACCTTCATGCAGCTCCTGGACAGTTTTAACATAAGACTTTGGCTTTTAATCGGGAATTAAGCTGCGGATCGATCGTTTCACCAGTTAAATCTGCAAATGAACAGGGATACTTTCAACTGATACGGTAAATGGTCTTCAAAGCGTGTCAGAAATAGGTGCGAAGTTGGCAGTGCCTTAGAAAACTATACGGAAACACTTCCTGTATTTATTCTCCTCCGAAATGAATTGTTCAAAATTCACATTTTATTTACCATCAGAACACTTACTGGAATGGGAGACGTTCTTTTCCAGAATCTGTTTCTTCCATAATGTGATTTTCATTTTAAGTTCATCAACCTTTCTCATTAAACCAGACGTTAACACTTCTCACCTTGCGACGTCCTCTGGAGGGTGATCAAATGTGCAATGAAGTCAACTAAAAAATTGTGTGCAATCATTCCTTATCTTCTAACGTTGGTTCCTGCTTTTCTTTTTCCTTCATAAATTCAACAATAGATGGTCTTAACTCGAAGCCCTCCACTTAACCAAGGTAGGTTGCAGTAGTAAATCACGTCTCCTTACTCTTCCTGAGGTTCCACCAAAAACGGTTTAAATTGACAATGTAATAACCCATTGTGACTTTAGATAATGTACCACTCGGACTATCAGTTTCATGGCGTGCTCCGTTCCAGAATATTTAGAACGAAGAGCTTCTTGATGTGCCAAACAGTGGGTTCCGTACAGATCGTCTGTTGCTATGTTGATCGTTTTAGATTTTTACGCAACAATGCTACGAGCTCATTTTGTGCCCCCTATATCTACATCGATACTTTGCAAATCACATTTAAGTGCCTGGCAGAGGGTTCATCAAACCACCTTCACAATTCTCTATTGTTCCAATCTCTTATAGTGCGCGGAAAGAACGAACGCGTTATCTATCCGTACGAGCGCTGATACCGCTTATTTTATTACGGTGATTGTTTCTCCCTGTGTGTGTCGGTGTCAAAAGAAAGTCGGTGATTGGAATTTCGTGAGAATCCGCCGCAACGAAAAACGCCTTTGTTTTAATGATGTCCATCCCAAATCCTATATCATTTCAGTTACACTCTCTCCCCTATTTCGTGATAATGGAATACGTGAAAGCGCTCCAGCTCCATCGGCGGCAACAGACCAGCGGCTTGAATTTCCTCTTCAACAGTGTTCAGCAAGTAGATCCCTGTCGTCGTGGCTTTCATTGGCACCAAATCTAACGGTTCTTCTGCCATGTGCCAATTGCTGTCTGCTGTCCACCTGCTTAGCTGAGTGGTTACGTGCTTGCCCCTCATACAGCGGACCCGGAGTCGATCCCCGGCCGGATTGGAGATTTTCTCCGCTGGATCTTGTGTTGTTCTCATCATTTCATCCTCATCTCCGGCACTCGAGTCGCTCACTGTGGCGTCGACTGAAAAGACTCAGTGGCAGAACTTCCTCGAATGGGGCCTTCAGGCCAGTAAATGCCATACGATCATTTCATTTTTGCCGTCTTCTCCAGAAACATGAATACCAAGTTGTGCTGTGTCCGGAATGTCGACCCACAAGACCAAAGCAATCGAGAATGCAATGAACTTGTTGGGATTGCCAATGAACTGCATGTAGACATACTACCTTGACACGCATGAGGCTAGTTATTGCTCGCTGAGAGGGACTATTTTCGGAAAACTACTTCCTGTACCTCCTATGGCGTCACGAGTTCCTCTGCACTCCTTAATGAACTGTCTATTAGATCTGGCAATTTTTAGCTTTATTTTGTTGCTTGCTTTTAATGACGGGGCTCGTACAGCTTGTCGCCAGGTAAAAATAAAGAAACAATAGAAGGGACTATAAACACAAGGAAATAAGTAAAAAATATAAGCAGCACAAAAACAGTAATTTTCACATTGAGATCGGCTCGCTGTGCAGCACTATCGTTTTACGTCCGCCATCTTTTCCTCTCTTTCATCGCTAACTAAATCTTTAAATTCCTTGTGCGCTGTGATGTAATGCCGTTCTATAGCATATGTTTAGTGTCTGGCAATTACGTGATTGCATAACGGACACTGAAGTTTCATCATTCTCTTATAAGTAGTACTGTAGCCCCCATTCATATTTACATGGTCGTGACTGTGTCGCTAGCTGCCTCTTTTTGAGTGTGCGTGCTATTACAACCACCGCTGTCCTCTTGCGCTTCCTTTAAACCACAAGCAGTGAGGAATACACAGCGTTGGCACTTCGAAGAATACCGCACCATATGCCAGAAGAAACAGTGCCGTATTGCTGCACTACATGAAATGTCGTGCCGTACCGAATACTTCCGCGAAGGACCGAGCAAAGGCAAGCGTAGCCCTGCTCCAGACGCAAACGTAGCACTCGCGTGCAACTTGGTAAGCCGCGGCCAGTCCTGCGGATTAATCTCCACCGCATCTAACAGCCATTTTTTTAAGGAGAAAATACTGAAACTGAATATAATCAACAACGTCCTCCGCTTCCAGTATAGCAATTTGAATGCAACAGTATCGCCAAGAGAGGAATCGTTAACATAAAATACACAAAAAAATTAAAATGTCTAAATCCTGTAAGGGGTATTTTGTGACCCAATCTCGTTAAATCCTAAGCGTAAACACAGTTTCAATATTTAGAATGTGTATTCACTTGAAGAAAAAAAAGTTTCCAGATAAATATATCTCCAACATGAAGATTTTATAATTAGAATTACGTACTTTAATGTTTTATTAATGCTTGATGAATCATGAGTGTACGGTGAGAAACTCGTAAAACGTTTTTGCCGTAATAAAGAATGTAGTATAAACAAAACTGTATACAACGGAAATTCTCCTTTAAATATTAAAGGGCAAGATGCAGGCAGATGAATGACTGTAACAAGCTGCATACTCTGTGGCTCACGCAGACTGAGATGGAGCAGTGGTTACAACAGGTCAAAAGTCCGTCAGCCACGTAGGTTCACTGTCGGCTTACCTTATCCGCTATTTGCCTAAACCCTTAATCTCAGGATGGTCCCTTTGAGATGTCTTGGCAAATTTCCTTCCCTGACCTTACAGAATCCGAACCTTAGCTCATCTACTAATGACGTCACCGGCGCACGTTTAACCCTTTTTTCCTTTCTTCATGTGGCCTATGAAATATAACCACATGAGTGCACTATAACGTCCTCTGAAGCACTGACGTTTATTAAATAATGAATTTGAAGTATGACGAATCATGGGAGAATTGTATGGGAAGAATTATGAGCTGTTGAGGAAACAGTGAAAAATTTGTCATGCTTTAGCCACGTTGCAGGTACGACAGTCACGTTAAAATTAACCGGACAATCTAAGGAAAAATTTCCGTTGATGAAGCACATAGTTAGGTGCAAAACGAATACTAAGCTGGAACCCAAACATGTAATTACACATCATACAGCGCACTACTTCAAGAGAGTTTAGGTTGAAACTGTAGCATGCATTTACTTCGGGAAAATTAACTAACCACATAAACTGCCGCTACATGAAAGAGTAACGTTATAAACAATTTTAATTCGCTACTCTGAGAAAAGAGACGGTATTGCCTAATGGTGACCTGGGAAAATATAACAGCTCTATCAACTTATATGTAATGGCAGTTGAAACCTAAATCCCTGAAGACAGTAAATCAGGAGGAATACGTGAAAAATTATCTGCCCACAGTGCCAGCAACACATGTCACCGTTCACTTTCGCACCATTAATTTTAAAAAAGTGACGTATTACACATATTTAATACCGACATTAGAGAAGGGATCTAAGACCATACTATGACGAATATCAATATTTTATATAACCGGATCTCGGGCAGCAACTGCTGCTTCACCGAAGAGAACACTACCTAAGCGTCCTAGAAGAGATTGAGTATTGCGGAAGAGACTCTTCTGGCCGGGAAGGGGGGGGGGGGCGGTGTGAGGGAGGTAGATGTTTGTTACCGAAGACACGAAGGATACTGACAAACCTTTCTTTCTGAGGTATGAGAAGAAAAATGGACGGAAACATCTTCCTTTTCCTACCTTCTGTTACAATAATTGAAGCCACGAAAACTATTCTCACAATGACAACACGCCACAGCAGCAGAAACATCAAATACCTCCGTTGCGTGGCAAAATATTGCCACGGAGACAGTCTACATAAACGATACTTATCTGATGTGTGGAAGGAAGACTATAAAATGACTTTCCTGAGAACTACATTAGCGACCATATGTGAAAGTGACTTTGTAAACAATACGTAGAAAGTGCGGTTATAACTTACTGCCCAACCGTGATATTACAGCACTTTGCCCTTGTGACCATGATCGGAAACGGGCGTTGAAATTACAATAAATTTTTTTTACTCTAGGACGCACTGTGGAAGCCCTAACACTTTCAGGATCTAGTTGTCTGGTCGTTAAAACAGCAGAGCACATGTTCGTAGGTTTCAAGCGCGCGCGTAAACACGAGCCGACCGAAGCGCCCCTGCATAACAACGTGGTCGGCTTAAGTGCCGCTGCCCCCTATCAACAGCGTTAAGTATTCTGAACACACATTCAGTCTTACCTTTTCGCGTTATGTGCCGTTGATCATTTTCTGTGTTGTCCTGTGATTTGCAACATCTGAACACCTACCCGCTACGGATCATAACATGAAAACATCTGACGTTAGCAGCAGAAATACTACTTCACCTGCGGCCGCCGCGTAAACACCAACAGTGGCTCGTTTCCGTATATTACTGATTTTGTTGCCTTGATTAATATGGAACTGTAGATATTTCACAAATCTGAAACAATTCGTATAGCTATGACACCTATACTATTATGCAAAAAACAATACAGTGGAGTTACTAGTTTGTTTCAGTTGATCTCCTTGGTTACGTGCCATACGTGGGTCGTGATGAATCTACAACTTGCAAATTTTGGATCTTGTTCATTTTCGTATTCCCGCTGGTTTCGGAACATTTTTTAATCTCTGCTATGTGTCAGAAAAACAACTTTTCTGTTTCGGCAGCAGTTCTGAGTTTTCGTAGAGTTATCAGGCCCTTTTTAATGGGAAATATGATGATTGTGTTGATATTTTTGAAGATAGAGGGATTATTTATCGTGACGTCCCAGAAATGCATTTCATCATTCTGGAATTGGGTGAAGTGATTAGAAATCTGGCTTTTTGGGTAATTACCTAGCAACGGTGCATATCGAAGTTACGGCCTCTCTGAGAGCGATGTATATCGAATGCTCGACACACTAAGCGGCAAATATGGATTTTTTCTACTTTGACAATAGAATGTCGCATGATAATAGTTAAAACTTATGAGTGAATCCAGTGCAACGCGCACGTCGAATTCTCTAATGTGGAAGCAGTTCATTCCCAGTTCGAGTGATACTGAAAAATTGTCTACAATTCCAGAAAGACCTGTCAAGTGTATCCTAAGAAGGGAAGAAAGGGGATGGTGCCCACTGCCCACACCGCACATGGTATTGTGCACAACGTCGAAATACCTTATTTTGTTAATACATTCCCGTGGTTACTCTTTTTAATGACTTTTCAATATGTTCGTCTCTTCTCGTCTCTCTTGTCAACATCTCTGCAGCCGATCGTTCGAGACAAGACACTCAGTGAGACGGCGATTTCTACGTGCAACGTTTCTTGCTTTTTTGGAATGTGAAGTGTCATTTTGCAGTAACAGTTGATTTCCTCATGAAATATACAAGTATATTCGTAAGTGGGTATAGAAACACCAGTTGAGCTATACTGCTAAATCTTATTTTTCTAAACTAGCTTCTCTAATTAGACTTTACCCCTCTTAATCTTAGTCTTCACTCCAGTTGAACTTTTCTGCGATATTCGATTCGTTCTACACTGAAGAGCTGAATAAATGGTATAAGCATGCGTATTCAGATACAGATTGATGTAAATAGGCAGAATATGGCGCTGTAGTCGGCAACGCCTATGTAAGACAAGTGTCTGGCGCAGTTGTTAGATCGATTAGTGCTGCTGCAATGGCAGGTTATCAAGATTTAAGTGAGTTTAAAGGTGTTATCGTCTGCGCACGAGCGATGGGAGACAGCATCTCCGTGGTAGCAATGAAGTGGGGATTTTCCCCTACGACCATTTAACGAGTGCACCTTGAATATCAGGACTCCGGTAAAACAAATCTCCGATATCGCTGTGGGCGCAAAAAGATTCTGCAAGAACGGGACAGACGACGATTGACGATAATCGTTCAGCGTGACAAGTGCAACCCGTCTGCAAATTGCTGCAGATTTCAATGCTGAGACAACAAGTGTCAGCGTACGAACCATTCAACGAAACATCGATATGGGCATTCGGAGGAGAAGGTCGACTCGTGTACTGTTGTTGATTGCACGACTCAAAGCTTTACGCCTGGACTGGGCCCGTCGACACAGTCATTGGACTGTTGACTGGAAACGTGTTGCCTGGTCGGACGAGTCTAGTTTCAAATTTTATCGAGTCGATGGACGTGTACGGGTATGGAGACAACCTCATGAATCCGTGCATCCTGCATGTCAGCAGGGAACTGTTTAAGCTGGTGGAGGCTCTGCAATGGTGTGGGGCGTGTGCGGTAGGAGTGATATGGGACGCCTGACACGTATAGATACGACTGACAGGTGACACGTTCGAAAGCATCCTGTCTGATCACCTGCATCTATTCATGTCCACTGTGCATTCCGACGGACTTGGGAAATTCCAGCAGGATAATGCTTCAGCCCACACGTCCAGAATTGCTGAAGAGTGGCTCCAGGAACAGTCCTCTGAGTAAACACTTCCGCTGATCACAAAACTCCCCAGACACGAACATTATTAAGCATATCTGGGATGCTTTGCAACGTGCTGTTAAGAAGACATGTCTATCCTCTCGTACTCTTACGGGTTTATAGACAAGCCTGCAGGGTTCATGGTGTCAATTCCCTCCAGCACTACTTCAGACATTATTCGAGTCCATGCCACATCGTGTTGCGGTACTTCTGCGTGCTCGCGGTGGCCCTACATATTAGGTAGGTGTACCAGTTGCTTTGGCTCTTCAGTCTAATTACGATAAATGTAGTTATATTTTTGTTTGCATTAACTACTTCAAGTGTCTCCTGATGCTTATAATCTTACCTGTGTATCGCGCACTAGAGTTGAGCTATATAGATCAAGTTAATTTTTCGATAATAGTATCGATTATTTTACAACAATGTTTCTTCTAGTTAGTATGCTGTATGATGCTCTACCTGCAATATTTTACGATCCTCTGTTTCTTCCGTTTACGAAAAATACTGTTAGCTGTCTAGTAGTTTTTATTCAATTATTCCGATGTACGAAACTCAGCTAATGAAAAATGAGATACACGACTGTCGCCTGGCTGATTACAAATCAGTGTGTTTATTGCGTTACAAACTACACACATCGTAACGCAATCTTTACTTTATCTCTAGTTTTAACAAACTGAAGGTACCTTTTCCGAGAAAATGACGTAATAAAAACTTAATGAAGTAGTCAGAGTGACAGAATCTGACAGAATCATTATATTTCGAATATTCACACGCCTTTTCATACAGTTTACAGAACTTGTTTGATAATTAAGAACCACTACTTGAAAGATGAAAACTTATTTCCATGGTAGGGTATTTTCCAGCAAAAAGTCGTTTATACGTTAGTTACTAAGAGCCTGCGAAAGAGTATTAAGCTTTTCTGCAAAAATTCCTTACTAAAAACTGTGCAGCTGCAGGCAGTTTAAACCTTACTGAACCGAATACCACAGGGAAGGTTATAATTTAAAAATCTGAAGTCTGCGTTATTAGGTAAGCGGAGTTAACAACAATACAGGTGGGAATATGCCGTGGTTTGTTATGAAACACATTAGGATGCAATTAAAAGTGATATAGTTAAACTATAGAGTACGTCATTTTGGGTTTCCGGACGTATGTCTGAACGCCTATGAAGCGTACCACTGTGCCGTATCGTGAGATGCAGTACGGCTTCCAGTACTCTGGAACCTCTGGCAAAGTGTATCTTACAAACGACGTCAGATTGTATCACCATATTAACAACTGTAAAGAATTTGTTATACTAACCCAGATGATGATGTAGTAGTAGTAGTAGTAGTAGTAGTACTGCTTTCAAGCAGTTCCTGACAGTAATTCTATCTGTGTAAACCTACTCATCTATTCTTTACTGATCTAACCTACATGCTCCTCGCCGTATTCAAATCTCTGATTCCTACGATTTATGCTCCCCACTGTTACTTCTGTTACCAAATTTACGATCCTTGAAGCTTTGGGATATATCGTATCAGCGGATCTCTTTTAGTCAGGTTGTGTCACAAATGTCTTTTTCCTGAAGCTGAGTACCTCAGTAGTTATTCGATTAGTGTACCGAATATTCAGCATTCTTCTGCAGTTTTGTATGCTGATCCGTAGCTACAAATTGTGTAAAACTCATTGTAATGCTAGTCTACCGGGACTGCTTCTTATATCTTTTTTTAGTGCTGTCGGTAGCAGTACATAGTAGAAAAGTAGCTCTGGTGAACTATCAGTACAATGCATTCTTCTGTAGCGTCACATTTCAAAAGCCTCTGTTTCCGGTCAGTATTTTATGCCGTCTCTACTTCGGAGATCTTCAGCTATTTTGCTGCCCTAATAGCAAAACTAATGTACTACTATTAGTGTCATTTCCTAATGTAACTCCCTCACCAGAGCATGATTTTAGTAGATTACATTCCATTAATCTTGTTTCGCCATTGTTAATTTTCGCCTTATAACCTTTTCAAGACACCGATTTCTTTTAACTGCTCTTCCAGGTCGTTTATCGGCTGACAACCCCAAAATTTTTGTTTTTCTCCTCACTGTGTTTCACATTTCTGCCTGGTTTGCCTTGCTGCTTACTCAGTGTGCAGATTGGTCGACGTCGGGCAGAGCATAGTAACGCAAGCGTCTGTGCGCTTGCAATTCTCGCGTCCAGCCATTCCTGCTTTGCTAGTCTGCAATTTCTTTAGATCTCCAAGATGACTGTTTTGCCTTTGGCCTGCTTTATTTGCTGCATTTTTAGGTTTTCTCATTTCATCTTGAGGCGTAGCGCCGTACAACGATCCTGCCTTGGAGGCGGTTAAGTGCGAGATGTGTCTCAGAGCTGGAAAGTGACTGATGGTTATGCGAGACTGGACGCGCACGTAGTTTATGTATCAGCCGATAGAGGACAATATTGGATACGGGGACTGATTTTAGTTTCGATTGTGCACTAGAGTGCACTAAAGTGCACTAAAGTAATAGAATGTTTTTCATAAACTGTTGTATTTTCATGAAGTGTTTTGTCTTTTTGTGTATGAAAAATGTTATAAATGTGTTTTAGCAGTATGAATGATGCGTGAGTGTGGTTTAAGGTTAATATGAAGATAATTGTTTAACGAGTTATGTAGTAGGATGTAGTGTGGAAACATTTCGAAGAAGTATGGATGTGGACACGGGGAATTTTTCTAGAATATATTTGTAAAGTAAGTTTATGGTAAAGGGAAAGTTAATTCAAGTGTAAATAACAATAGTAAATAGCTTTATGCATAAGCAAAACTTCAGCATATTCGATAATTACGTCGGTAAAAAGTGCAACCGTTAGGTTTACTATTTTGCGATTGGTTATTGATGGAAAGCGCGGATTGACGCGGGAGAATGTTTTGCTATTGGCTGTTGAGTAAACTGATCAATGGTAAAGCAATATTTTTCGCGCGCCTTTCTCTGCTGGTAGAGAAGACTTAGCGTATTCTAGAGAAGAGCTGGAGCCTAGCCATGAAACAGTTCGGACGTGTTTAGTAGTAGTTCCGATGGAAACGATAAGTTGCCGGAACTAGCAGTGTTTCATACATCAAAAGTGTGGTAAAGTGACGGCATAATTATTCCGATGGACGTGTAGAAATTTCGGAATTTTTAGTGAATTTTGAGACGAGAAAAGACATGTATTCCGCGTGGCACATTGTGCAAGTCGGTGGCTAAAAACTGACTGCATTTGGTACCGACAGACTTAATATTTGACGAGCATTCTCAATCAAAAACAATCAGTATTTTTGTAGCTATTACGTTTTCGTTAAATGCAGCACCATAAACTTGCTAACGTGAGTGAAAGGGATTGTGAGTGTGTTAAGACAAGCACGGGCTTGGCAGTGATACGGTACTTTTTCACCTAAGTTTCAAAATATATTAATTGAGGACAAAATTTCCAACCTTTCATTTCGTGTGAAAACTCTTCCGAAACGTAGATTAGTGACTAATTGCAGCCTGGTTCACGTCTAAGTACAGTAGGTTTCGTTCGCCTTCCCTACTGATATGCTGAGACAATGTTCGCAGGTATGTGCAGGTTCGTCGTAAAGGGACTGAAGGAACCGCGCCGCCGCAATCTCTAAAGGCTACCCATTCGTCGTCTGTTGTGTT
Source organism: Schistocerca nitens (assembly GCF_023898315.1). Taxonomy (NCBI): domain Eukaryota; kingdom Metazoa; phylum Arthropoda; class Insecta; order Orthoptera; family Acrididae; genus Schistocerca; species Schistocerca nitens. The sequence continues at coordinate 259,658,985 of NC_064615.1, read as the reverse complement.
CCTTTGACAATGTTATAAACACACAGTGCATCAAGTCGTTAATAAATATTTCAACTATGAACTTTGAACAAATGATGTACAATATTTCACAACAATTATTCACAATTGTAAAGGTTGTGTACCAAAAGTTTCGCTGAATGTTAATATGCAACAATAATTTTATAGTTAGTAAATAGAAAATAATCCACTGAAGATAGCACAAAATGTCCTGAAACATGTCTGGGTGACAATAGAAAAAAGGTATCTTGCATAAAGCGGGATTCTTCTTCCCATTCCTTACCGCTGTTTCAGTCAATCGTTGCCTAGTGCATCCTTTGGAACTCTCAACAACCTTTGGATGTTTCATCTAATCCAAACCCCCATCTTGTCAATTTTCTACAGTTACCTTTCTGCAGTTTCTTCCGTTTTAATCTACAGTTTAATAGTAAACCGTAGAATCCACATCTGTTCATGGCAATGTTTTGCAGTTTAAAATCTGTTTCATAATCTTACCATTATATAATCAATCTGAAACCTCCGGTATCTCCAGGTCTCTTAGTACACAACCTTATTTCACGATTTTTGAACCATTAGTATTTTAATTGTGCTCTGCGTAAAATTGTTTCCTGAAATTAATGTTTTATTTTTCCATCTCTTCCTTTCCTTACTATCTAATAACAGCCCTTTAACATAATTAGATTTTCGTCTCCCCCTTAACTATTTGAATAATTTCGTTTATCTCGTCATACCTTATTTATCTCATTTGCAGCACGAGTAGGCATATAACCTAACTTGTGGTGGGTTTTAGAATTCTGTCTTTCCTACTGTAGCATATTCACTACTTTTGGTATCTTATGTAGCTTCTTATCACGTTGACCTGCTTTAAACTACGCGCAAAAGAGTCTTTCTCACAATGAATTTGTTCATATGAATTTGACTCTGCACACGATTTAGTACAAGGTATATACGAAGTTTTACTCTAACATTCAATAAGCGAATTTTAAGGCGAAACCGGGAGAGATTGTTACTTTATTTCTAGTCAGAATAATTCATCAATATCCAGTATCACATCACTGGCTGTGTCAACGCTTCCTTCAGCTGTGGTAAACTGAGCAATAGGTGCAGAGGCTATGATAATGGATTCTTACCGTGATGAAGCGGGATTCAACTACCGTCTGGTAATCCAAATTACGATTTTCCTTCGGTTCTGTGCGTCTAATTGAACGTCAGGTTGGTTTCTTGAAAACTGCCGTGATGTTTTCTGACCTATCTGAGATTGTGCGTTGTCTCTAATGACATCACTATGGACGGTTCTTAAAACAAGCAGCTAAATTGAATAAGTGAGGCGTGTAATGCGATCCTGAAGTATTTCTGCTAGTCTTCTCCAATCCAAGTGAACCTGATAGGCACTTTGCTTGGCTTCAGCGTTACCACCAGAAAAATGTGGGGCCAAGTTTACACCCATCTGACCAGTTTCCGCAGATCGCAGTACCATTAAAATGTGAACCGACTGAAAGGGAACAGCAAAAAATAACCTGAGAACTTTTGCGTTTCTGCATAATAAAATCATTGAAAACGGACGTCACTGCAAAAATACCCGTTTTTGGGCGGCAATTTCATATTTTATGAATAATTAACCCTTGCTTAATTATTAGCCACTTAACACGGTTCGCATACTTTGATTATCCTCTCATGGAAATTTTGCTTTCCTATTATGAAATGTATATAGTCTTTCTCGCTGCCATAAGTATCGTCAAACTGTGACTAATAACTTCTATAGATTGCAGAATATGTGCGACGCAATGCCATACCGTTTCTCCACTGTAAACAGCTAAATGTGCATTTGACTAATTTATTAAGGAGGTTTACACGCCGCGAATCTGACAGTTCAGTTTTTAAGAGTTTTGTTATGCTGCTTCTGCGCAAACAATTTTTCGACGTTATTTAATATCGCCGGCTCTGTTGAACGAATTGAACGTTTTTTATGGACTTAATTTTGACAACTGCTGCATGATATCTTCATCACGCGATCCCGCTCTCCCAGAGTTTCTTGATGAAAAAATGTGGAGAAAGCTGAGGTTTAAAAATTTGCTCGAGGAACGAAAACTTCCCACAATATGGATATTTTAGTCTCGCTTGGCGTATAGGGCTACACACATACCTGTAATTTTTTGTAATGATTGACATTTCTGCGTTAGCGTACTGAATTTATGCATTTATGTGACATTTATCTCAAGATAAAGAAACTTACTTGAACGTTGTCATTTAACTAACACAAGCAGGTTGCAAAACTAATAGAATCTGTAACATATGAAAGATTCAGTGAAACACTGCTGTATATTGCAACTTAGGCTTTAGGAGTACTTCAGACATCTCTACAGGCATTAAGTTTCTTGGTTGCTGGAATTTGCTAAAAGAAACTATCTGTGACACCATCGTATTTATAACTCTTTCATTTTCTTCTTTTCCTTTGTGTTCATAGCCTTCGGGGAATTAGCCTTTCCTACAACATTGTTTTGCGATTGCGTCTGTTGCTTTATATTGCATTGAAACAGTATGGTGTGCAGCATTCCTCTGAGTTACCGTGACATGTTTCGTATTTAAAACTAGAGGCAACGCTGAGTTTCCAATCATCGAATAAACGCCCCCAACTAAAGTATTTTCTCCACATCGTTTGGAATGATGCCCGATACAGAAACTGTCTCAGTGCTTACGTTCGCTAGAACAGCCTTCAATATTTTGTATGTGTACACACACACACACACACACACACACACACACACACACACACACACACACACGTGTTCGTAATTTTTGCACAACAATGACTATTCAAGCTGCTTTAAGCTTTATCGGTTTTCAATCGTGCAAGCTTGTGCAAAGATACAAAGGGTATATGTTCTTGAGCAGGGTTCCTGACAATGCAGAGATGTACAAGCAAAAGTCAATTGCGAGACAACCTTCGTAGCGGCACTGTCGAGCGACGTCAAGCTAATATCTCGCGAATTGCTGGAAGTATTGGAATGCATTAAAGTTAGCCTTGTTTCAGCAGCATTAAATCGAAAGTCCGTCACTAAGGCAACTAGGAATGCCTCGCACGTTATACTTTAAACAAAAACATTTCGCTGTGTTACGAACAATTTTACTAAAATCTAAATTCTCCCGCACTCAAATACAAACTGGAAAAATAAAAGAATGTTTTTATTCCGGGGTAGACTGAATGGGTAGGTGAAGAATAATGTGCATAGGTGTGTATTTCAAGTCTTCAAGCACCTTCGGCACACGGGTCACCTCTACATTACTGTCACTTTTCAATGTTGTGCTACAGTTTCTCGTAAATACTGCTTTTTAATCAAATGCATTACAAGTGGTCAGATGTTAAAATTCGATCTTAAAATCAATATGCGGATACATTCTTAGCCACTGACAGTGAATGTGAGAACACGTTTTATTTACAAGTCTTTACCACAAATATCACGTTTCCTGGTCTTCGAAGAACAGCGTAGTTGGCCAAATGTGCTACATCATCGCCATCTGAACTCTACATGTTTCAGTTATGAACAGAGACATTAACAAGGAAAATTGACCGAGGAGCCGATGGCGATTCGTCCGTGCTTGCACAAAACGGCTGATCGTGCACGCTGCTCAAGCGCATATTTTAGTCTGTAGCCACCACTACAATTTAAACGCTTACGCGAATTTAGGCTAAAGATGAGGCATGGTTGCACAAAATTCCTTGTGACCATATTCGCCAAACAGTTGCACGAGAAACCAGATTTCAAAATTTGAAGACTTACGCTATTAAATTTAAGTTGGTAGCTGTTCACGTTAGTAGTATTTACGAGTTTTGTATACTTTATGCTTTATGAACACCAATGGCTCAACAAAACTGTCAGAAATAATGTTAACAGTAACGCGTAAACATTGGGTGCGTTTTCGATAGCTGTATACAAATTCCATTACAACAAAATGGCAAAAACCAATGTCACCAATGTGTCAAAATATTGGAAACATGAGGCAAAAAAAAAAAAACTAATGTGGATAGACGTTGTAGATAACATTTGAACAACTCTAGCCTAAAGGTTTGACAATGAGATATTTGTCAAAATGCACAAAAAGAGAAAACGAAGGTTTGTGCTTTCGGTGCAGAAAGACTAAACAAGGAACACATTCTTGTAATTCTGGTAAAATGGAGCAGCACGAAAATGAGATTACGAAAAGGAGTATTCAAGAACGAGAAATATTTATAGCAAAAACTCCTGAATGTGAAGAAAACTAAATGCGAAAGTGCACCCTGCTAAAGCACATGAAATTAAGCTGTAAACTTCCTTTATGCGGCCAATATGTCAAAAGTGGCCGTAATCTAGTTTTTTAATTAGAGATACGGAATTGGATACGATAACATATGGTGATTCATTCAATGTTTAAACTATAGCGTGACTGTATTTAGCCGTTAATGTTGTCTAGATACCTGAAGAGCCATACTCTTCACTTTTTCTTCATGATTCCAGTCTTCAGTGGTGGTGCTGGCTCACATCGTCCGCAAATACTTTTTAGTAAAGGGATTGTTATTGAGGTCATAAAAGTTATCGTTTTGTTACATGAATCTTCATCTGTTCACAACCTTTGCTAGCTGCCTACTTTAGTGGCCTTTGAAAATAGTTCCGTGAGACCTATACTATATTTTCTTAAAATCTTTCATAACAAATTAAGATATCTTTTCTGTGACATTAACTAGGGTAACTAAACAGCCATACTATTTCTACCGTAAATTATTTGTTACTTCGATTTTTAAAGTGCTGTGAACGACTTTTGCCCTGTCTTGCCCCACAAAATCAGTCCGTTTCATCGGCTATTACCGAAGTATATTTGCAGCAAACATTTGTTAGACCGAATCTCCCGATTTATTTTAACTTTAATTCATTTTGTTATCTTTGGGAACGGTTAATATGAGAAAAACTTCCGCACTTCCCGTGACTGGCTCGGTATACCAGCTCATAATTATGTCGTGTGACGACGGCGTCTCGCATATAAGTCATGTCGATTTGACGCCATTTCGGCGACTTGCGCGTCAGTGGGGATGAAATGATGATGATCAGGACAACACAACACCCAGTCCCTGAGCCGAGAAAAATCTCCGACCTAGCCTGGACGGTCTGTCGCGCTCACCACTTTTTTTTTTTTTTTTTTTAAGAAAATCCTTTAACACGTGTAATTGAAAACTTAATACCTAATGAAATTTATTAAATTATTTATTAAGCTTAGAATGGTAAATTAATTTTCTCAGCTCCTAAAAGAAAATCCTGTACGTTACGCTGAATCCTCTAACGAAAATATGTATTAAGATAGTTGGAAATAAGTATTGCTAAAATCGCTTGTGCCAAAGAGCTTGTATGTGGGCGAATAGAAACGAACAAAAAACGTGCTTGAAACGTGGCACTTAGAAGGTTTTGTTTAGAGCATGTGACTGCACAGTAAACATTAGCGCCGGGGTCCAAGTATCCCTGCTTTCGCCTGACATTGTTTATTTGACATAGACGTCTTAGAAGACAGTATAGTAATACATATCGCAGCACGTACTGTCGGCTGACAGGAAAACTAGTACGAAAAACAGCAATGTCTTCAGAGTAAAGACATGGCTTAGTGATGGCAGACAGCTTTAGCAGTGGATCCTCAACTTAACCAAACTAAGCTGAGCTGATCTAAACTCACCAGACTCGTCAACAGGAGGCAAAGTGCAGCGACGCACTGCAAATAGGTACAACACACCCCAGTCCAACAGCAGCACCGGTGCTTTTCCGCCATCTGGCGGCTTGCAGCACTGCCTTAAGGGCTTAACACACGCACCAACCGACCGACCGACAAAATATGCGTGTTAGGCGTTTTTACCAACAGACCGACCGACTGACGAACGTTCCTCATCGTGACGTCCGGCGGGTAGACCACCTGACAGCCGACCCCCACAACACTCCACCCAACAAATCGTGCCGTGTGCAGCGCTGTCGTGCGCACCCCCCCCCCCCCCCCCCCCTCACCGCGGCAAGAGTTCGTCTTTTGTCACTGCGCGTGGGATTTCACGCTGTTGTAATGTACATAACAGGCTGCGAGGCGGATATCTCAAGGACAAGGACAGAGTTTATGGAGAAATTTGAAGACTGCAGATGTTTGTGGGATTTGTCTTGCGAGGAGCATACCAATATAGATGCAAGAAGTAAAGCACTTTTTTCATTTTTTAACGAATCCATCATGGTTTCGTGTGATATAGGGAATAAAAGAAAGTCTTTCGACGTTCTGTATTCTGTTTTTTTGTTTTATTTCAGATTATTGAATAATCAAATAATTATATAATAATAATAATTAAATAAAATGGTTCAAATGGCTCGGAGCACTATGGGACTCAACTGCTGAGGTCATTAGTCCCCTAGAACTTAGAACTAGTTAAACCTAACTAACCTAAGGACATCACAAACATCCATGCCCGAGGCAGGATTCGAACCTGCGACCGTAGCGGTCTGGCGGTTCCAGACTGCAGCGCCTTTAACCGCACGGCCACTTCGGCCGGCTAATAATTAAATAATGAAATATAAAAACCGAAATACTGACATTCAATGGACGTTAACTCATAAAATATACGTTCTTCATTGTTATAATTGTTAAAAAATGTCCAGCCTATATTCAAGACCTCTGCTATGAAGAGGAATGTCGAAGAACAGCATAGTTGGCCAGTTCAGTGTAATACCCGCACGATGATCTCTGTAGTCATACTGTATCATTAACAGCCCGCGAATGGAGTACTAAGTTCGTTAAATTGGATTATTCAAGATGAGGCCAAATAAAGACAAGCGATGACGCCGCAACACTATCTTAAGTAGGTAGTCAGCGCTGAATTATGTGCGCCACCATTAACGTTACTGTATGCAGTTTGACAGCATAACACCGCCACAACTACTGACAACCTGAACCATTATCATCACCCAGTTGTGACTCGCAGTGATTGCAAGTTGCTGATGTTTGTCAAGAATAGCGGAGAGCGCCTCTGAAGTTCCATTTGCATTACGACTAGGACGGAGAGAATCCTAAATAACAGTAATAGGTCACCCAGCGAAGAGAAGAGTCCACGTATTGTGTCAAGTTCTTGCAGTTTGCTATTAATGCAGTTCCCGATGGTTTCACACTAACGGGTTCTTTTGGCTATCGGAATACTCATATGGGAATTATAAAAGTGTAATTGCTAGAACGGTCAACTACCTTAATAACACCTCATTCTGGATTAAATATGACTCGGAAAGCGACGTTAATTTGACGTTTCCAATCCATTTCCTGACGTCTTACTGAATGAAGTCTGAACTGCACGCACGGTTGTGTTGCCTGCCGCAAGGATTCTGTGAAGTGTTGTGACAGCTGGCAGTCATTGCTGAATACAGACAGGTGCAAATATCCCCACTTCTCTAGGGGAACTTGTCTTTGTTGAATTTTTTCCATACCGCAATTAGCACAATAACATAAGGCTTGTTCTGCTGAACAACTTGATGCCCACAAGTCCTTAAATAAGAATCTCCTAGCGGGAGTAATGCATGAAAGGAAACAGACTGTTGGACAAAAGAATGGACAGCTCTCTGCTTTTTGCGTTTCCGATAGCGCCTACGATAAGAATCTTATGTCATATTATGCTTCCGAACCCTAAACTGTTTATTTTTTTCTTCATATTAAAACAAAAGTTATGATATGGGAAGAGGAAATGACTTATATGCTTCTCAGGAACTTTAGTTTTTCGTTCCCACGCCCGGGTTCCCGGGTTCGATTCCCGGCGGGGTCAGGGATTTTCTCTGCCTCGTGATGGCTGGGTGTTGTGTGCTGTCCTTAGGTTAGTTAGGTTTACGTAGTTCTAAGTTCTAGGGGACTGATGACCATAGATGTTCAGTCCCATAGTGCTCAGAGCCATTTGAACCATTTTTTTTTAGTTTTTCGTGCTTATTTTCTCACTTCATACAAAAACAAGGGCGTTAATATGAGAAGACGAAATGAAATATACGATTCCAAGACATAATATTTCCTTGTGTGCTACTACTGCATACATAAAGCCCTGCAGTTAATTTTTGTTTGTTGGATAAATTTTTATATCACCTCACATTCCTTTGTGAGAAGGTTCCTATTTTCTTGGGATTCAAATAGAGTGGACATTTCATCAGTGGTTAATATTCTGATGACTAATGACATGATCCCCGTTGCAATTGCTCCATGGCACCTGTGAGTAGAGTGTCACGTTGGTTACTATAACAACACGCAGGCAGTGATACCCGCTAACTGCAGTCAGAGCCAAGGTGATTTCTTTCTGTTTATGGCGAAGCGTCTGCTGCAGTGTCCACGCCCAGCCAACATAAACAAATCGCGGCGGCATTGGGCGCTGCTAATCGCTGCACTTGTCGCGAGCCTCGACAACAAGAGCGCACTGTGTCTGCTAACGATACTATGGAGCTAATACATCTTACTTAACGTAATATGCAGGTCGTGGGTTTTGTAAAAATTCAGTTTGTAACTTCCCATCGCATTAAAATACTTTACAGTCATATTTGATGCAATATTTATTGTTGGTTGTCTCTCTAATGTTAGTAGTATTGATTCAGATTGTGCGTGAACATGAAAACACACACACACACACACACACACAGTCACTGATTCCAGTGAGGGTGACAACTACTGTGTGTTGAACAACACATGCACCAGTCAGTTCCTCAGTTGGCGTCGAGTGGATGAGATTTTTCAATTACCTTGCATTGCAAGAGTTGTAAGGAGGAGACTGAAAGTAAATGGACTTATATGCTAAAGAGCTGCGACAAAGCAAAGCTTGACCGATATCAGATAATTGTCCACATGGGTTCTATGGACGAGTATACTTTTAGTAACCAACCCACCCACGATCATTACGTAAGATTTCTCGAAGGCGTAGGGGCATTGATTTTATTAAGTCGTCGCTAGTGTAGCGTGATAGTTTACTTCCCACCAGACGTTTTCTATATTCGTCCAAAGGTCGCTTGCATTTGTAGGTCAACATGGCAATGACGTTGTTACCTTTGCCCACATATTCTCTGTCTGGTTGATGTTCGGTGATCGTGGAACAAACGGCAACAGCTTTATCCTCTCTTGGCCCTGAAACCAACCTCGCACTGCTCTGCTATGATGGATGGGGCTCTGCTCTTGTAAATAAACTGTTATCTTGTTAGTTCATATATTTATATTTAAATAACGTATTTGTAATAAGCTCATTGGATTATTATTTTGCACAGTGTTTAAGAATTCAGGCCCTGTCATAGATAAGTGACCTAGATTCAACAGTCCGATTAAGAATGTGGTTTACCCAGTCTATCATATGATGAGAGTCATAGTCGGATATCCACATTAAGACTGACTGGCTGAATCCGATTATAACGATCTGGTATCGAAATGAAATTACAGAAATCGGATAATGTGAACGTCTGTATTGCAACAATGCTGCGCACATAAATTCCTATGATGGAGTAACAGGCAGCAACTGTCTAAGAAACAGTGAGAAATATGTCTACTAGCAGCAATGTAACGTAATTATAACCCGTACTTTTGTGATGTAAATACTGAACCGAACAATACACATCTATTTCAGTGGTGGGAAGATACACCATATCAGATTGGCTGGTGACATAATGACAATAATAATAATAAAAATCACGTGTGGCTGATAGGGGAAACCCACCCCCATATGGATGGTACCGAGGAAATCAAATACGTGGGGTGAACCAAATACTAACACAATCCTAAACGGCTACTCAATCCTCTGAACACAAAATCCAGACACTTCTGAGTGAAAATCACTCTGGTCACCGTCTGTTAGCTCAATGAGCTAGGATGAAAATACACTCCTGGAAATGGAAAAAAGAACACATTGACACCGGTGTGTCAGACCCACCATACTTGCTCCGGACACTGCGAGAGGGCTGTACAAGCAATGATCACACGCACGGCACAGCGGACACACCAGGAACCGCGGTGTTGGCCGTCGAATGGCGCTAGCTGCGCAGCATTTGTGCACCGCCGCCGTCAGTGTCAGCCAGTTTGCCGTGGCATACGGAGCTCCATCGCAGTCTTTAACACTGGTAGCATGCCGCGACAGCGTGGACGTGAACCGTATGTGCAGTTGACGGACTTTGAGCGAGGGCGTATAGTGGGCATGCGGGAGGCCGGGTGGACGTACCGCCAAATTGCTCAACACGTGGGGCGTGAGGTCTCCACAGTACATCGATATTGTCGCCAGTGGTCGGTGGAAGGTGCACGTGCCCGTCGACCTGGGACCGGACCGCAGCGACGCACGGATGCACGCCAAGACCGTAGGATCCTACGCAGTGCCGTAGGGGACCGCACCGCCACTTCCCAGAAAATTAGGCACACTGTTGCTCCTGGGGTATCGGCGAGGACCATTCGCAACCGTCTCCATGAAGCTGGGCTACGGTCCCGCACACCGTTAGGTCGTCTTCCGATCACGCCCCAACATCGTGCAGCCCGCCTCCAGTGGTGTCGCGACGGGCGTGAATGGAGGGACGAATGGAGACGTGTCGTCTTCAGCGATGAGAGTCGCTTCTGCCTTGGTGCCAATGATGGTCGTATGCGTGTTTGGCGCCGTGCAGGTGAGCGCCACAATCAGGACTGCATACGAGCGAGGCACACAGGGCCAACACCCGGCATCATGGTGTGGGGAGCGATCTCCTACACTGGCCATACACCACTGGTGATCGTCGAGGGGACACTGAATAGTGCACGGTACATCCAAACCGTCATCGAACCCATCGTTCTACCATTCCTAGACCGGCAAGGGAACTTGCTGTTCCAACAGGACAATGCACGTCCGCATGTATCCCGTGCCACCCAACGTGCTCTAGAAGGTGTAAGTCAACTACCCTGGCCAGCAAGATCTCCAGATCTGTCCCCCATTGAGCATGTTTGGGACTGGATGAAGCGTCGTCTCACGCGGTCTGCACGTCCAGCACGAACGCTGGTCCAACTGAGGCGCCAGGTGGAAATGGCATGGCAAGCCGTTCCACAGGACTACATCCAGCATCTCTACGATCGTCTCCATGGGAGAATAGCAGCCTGCATTGCTGCGAAAGGTGGATATACACTGTACTAGTGCCGACATTGTGCATGCTCTGTTGCCTGTGTCTATGTGCCTGTGGTTCTGTCAGTGTGATCATGTGATGTATCTGACCCCAGGAATGTGTCAATAAAGTTTCCCCTTCCTGGGACAATGAATTCACGGTGTTCTTATTTCAATTTCCAGGAGTGTATTTGCTACCAAAGGCTTCACCACCGTCTGGTCCTGTCCGGTCCTGGAATGACCCTGGCCAAACCAATGAAACACAAACAAACATGAACTGTGAAAGCGAAGTCAACTTTACCCCAGGTGGTGCACAACCCGCCTGTCGACAGGCGGCAGTTGGATTTTCGGATTCTGGGGAGTCCAGATTAGCACGGCAGAGAATATCGAAGATCTCTGGTAAATTTCCCTACAAGCACAAAACATGCATTTGAAAACTAAACATCGATACATTGATCCAAACACGAAAACTAAATAATCTCACAAAAGAAATCGACCGACAAAAATTTCTCATCCTTGATCATCAAGAACCAATGAAACCTTGCATTACGGAAACCATTGCATCTTCAAGAGTAAAATACAACATAAGGTAGCGAAAGGCGTACCAGTCTTCAGCATTGCATTTCTCGAACACAGGTCTATCATCAACTCTGTCAAAGAAATCACGGCCATCAACAATCGACTTATGATTATGCTCATCCAGAGCCCCAGTAAAAAATATACACTCATCAATGCACATGCCCCCACCAGCATTGTCAATAAGAAAAACACCGAAAATGTTCAAAAATTCTGGAACACACTCAAAAATACTATGAGCAAAATTCACCAAGATGACATGAAAATACTAATGGGAGACTTCAGCTCTCTATTTGGGACAGAAAATCCCGTAGAAAAATCATTGGAACAATTCAACACACCCAAACGCTTAGACCAACGGAATACGTCTGACTGACATTTGCCAACAATTCAACCACAAAAGGATGTCTTCCCACTTTAGGAAATAACCAGTTCCCAGGTAACAAACATGCTTGGCTACCAGGTGCAAGCTGCTTTCGTTCGCCTTTCGAGACTCGCTGAAAGCCAGATTTTTAATTCTTTTGTAGCAGAGCTACAAGCAGGCAGATACAAACTCAATAAGGGAATCGTAAGACAACGCTCGAACAAAATTCGTCTTGCTACTTTCAGTAACCCTTAGTGTCAGAGCGAAAACCTTACGGTACTGCCAAATTCAAAATGCCACTTTTGTTTTCTGCCGACATATTTTTTGTTGTTGTGAATACACAATTTTATCCATGAAATGCCACATTTTTATAATACTTGCGAATGATACAGGAAATGAAGTAAAAACAGATCTTTTCGAAGTCAAAAGTCGGCAATATCCTACTAATTCGTGTTAAAATAGGCTCAATCGTCTTAAAGACACTTAATGCTTCATTAAGATAGACTGTAGTCGTGATGTTTCTGTAGTAAGCTGAATTTAATTTTTATTAGTACAGTGAATATTTTAATTGTATTTTCCATTAGTTAACTAAACGCAACAGTAATCATCAAAGAGAAATTAATCAGCAGCAGAATTTTATTTCACGATATCTAAAGCGATCTGACAATACTAATGTTGTTTACAAATTCTACGCCAGTAGAAACCTACTGGTTCTAACGATGTCATTAAACCAGAGTAGTTTTAAGAGTATTTTCGTCTAGAAATGAATTGTCTTGACGGTTGATCGATCAAGAACGGGAAAGGTAATTTTTACGAATATATGACGAGAGGACAAGTGCTTGAGAGAGGACTTCCCTATCAATACAAGCACCTGAGAGACGACTTTCCTATCAATCTCCTGGATAGTTTTGTTTCTCAAATCAACAGAGTGCGTTATCATGCAGTAGCACAGGTGATGTAGTTTTGTTGCTCGATTTTCTTACACTGCGACCGAAAGGTGTCTCAGTTGTTGGCAACAAATTCCAGCTGTGTTGCACACACCCTTTGTGGCAGAATTCGTAGCCCAAAACACACTTTTAGAACTATCAGATGTAAAATATTATATTCACACTACTCTTTGCTCGAGTTTACGTCTTTTGGTGGTGCTCAGTCTTTCATTTCTTCTTAGGAAGTTAACGGTAAAGGCATCATAACACGTCACCAGTAACAGTACTGCATAGGAATGCTCAATGAGCGACCTGATGACGTTCAATAATAGTCACTCCGTTGATCTTTGTTGTTTCGTATTAGAGCATGCAGTACTCCTACACCAGACTTCTGAACTTTGCCTGTTGAATGCAAATGTCGCATGATGGTAAAATGGTAATTACCACATATATCAGTAGTCGAGACTTCCTTAATGTGGAAAATCATTCATACCAGAACGATCTTTGTTGAAACAAGAATATCTTTTTCTGGCGTATTTTCTCCAAAAGCACTCGCTCCACACACAGTTCAAATCTTTCTAGCTGCCTCCTCTGCATTCACCCCTCTGTTATAACAAAAGCAAACGTTGTGTTGCGGATGTTACACCTTTTTCTACTTACGACTCAATTTTACAATGTTTAACTGTAGTTCATGATTTTCAAGTATGCAAAATCCAATGCTTAACTGCAAGATGATAACTAGAACTTCAAATTCGAAAATGGCATTGATACATACACTGACAGCGTGGCGCCGCCTTCACATGTGCGGCGCCGGATTTCAGGCGGCGGGTGGCGTCTGGCCGGTGGCCGGTAGCCGCTGCAGCGCGAGGAAACGCTCGAGCGTGAGCTGTTATGATCGCGAGGCAGCCACGAGCTGTCCTGCGGAATTGTTTCTGGAATACTTGTTATTGCTGGTGGGTAGAATGTTAAGCGAATTATCTTCGATGTTCAATCAGACTCTTAACTTTAGACCGAAATGTGGAAAAAAAAAATACAGTTGGACGCGAACACGCGACTGTAGGTTTAGAATGCACGAAGATTACCACTAGCGCACGGGTTCACACAACCCAAGAACATCTCGGAAGTAGACAACACTTCCTCCTGACACTTCCGCATCTTACAGTGTTGCCAGATTGTGCAGATGGCCGGACTTAGAGGTGTCAGGGGCAGTGAGTTTTATTGGCCACCTTAAGTGAACGACTCGGACTTAGTCTCTGTGGCGGCCGGCCGGCGGTCAGATTTATGTCTAAGACTGTACATGACACCATTCATAATGTAATTATTTAAAAATAAGACCAGAAAAGGAACGAGAGAAAATTTTTATAAATCTATGGCTCTTACAGTACTTTTTCACAGGAGAGGGTGATGTATACCTAAAACAAGAATATCACGCAAAATGCAGAGTGCTGAAATGAAATGTGTGAGAAGAAAGTAAGGCTACTCAAGGACCACTTAAAAAATGAAACTGTGCGACAAGAATTAAAAGTAGAGATAATGAAAAGCAAAGTAACCAAATACCGCAACATTTGGTACGAACACTTACGCAGAATGGACCTTGCAAACAAGCCTTATCTTACAAACTGGGAGATAAATGAAATGCCTGAAGAACTAAGGAAAGATGGACCGACAATTTGTGAAGACGGACAATGCTCAGTGCCTAATCCATGAAGTGTAAAAGAAGAAGAAGAAGAAGAAGAAGAAGAAGAAGAACAAGACGAAGAGGAAAAAGAGAACGAAGAAGAAGAATAACTGTAGCTGTTCAAAGTGTATTCTTCCCCCTACAACGTGGATTACAAAGCTGCGGACTCAGTCCAGGCATCCACATGTGGAAATGCATCAAAGTTAATTTCTAGTGAAGTATTTACGAGGGCAGTTCAATAAGTAATGCAACACATTTTTTTTCTCGGCCAATTTTGGTTGAAAAAACCGGAAATTTCTTGTGGAATATTTTCAAACATTCCCGCTTCGTCTCGTATAGTTTCATTGACTTCCGACAGGTGGCAGCGCTGTACGGAGCTGTTAAAATGGCGTCTGTAACGAATGTGCGTTGCAAACAACGGGCAGTGATCGAGTTTCTTTTGGCGGAAAACCAGGGCATCTCAGATATTCATAGGCGCTTGCAGAATGTCTACGGTGATCTGGCAGTGGACAAAAGCACGGTGAGTCGTTGGGCAAAGCGTGTGTCATCATCGCCGCAAGGTCAAGCAAGACTGTCTGATCTCCCGCGTGCGGGCCGGCCGTGCACAGCTGTGACTCCTGCAATGGCGGAGCGTGCGAACACACTCGTTCGAGATGATCGACGGATCACCATCAAACAACTCAGTGCTCAACTTGACATCTCTGTCGGTAGTGCTGTCACAATTGTTCACCAGTTGGGATATTCAAAGGTTTGTTCCCGCTGGGTCCCTCGTTGTCTAACCGAACACCATAAAGAGCAAAGGAGAACCATCTGTGCGGAATTGCTTGTTCGTCATGTGGCTGAGGGTGACAATTTCTTCTCAAAGATTGTTACAGGCGATGAAACATGGGTTCATCACTTCGAACCTGAATCAAAACGGCAGTCAATGGAGTGGCGCCACACGCACTCCCCTACCAAGAAAAAGTTTAAAACCATACCCTCAGCCGGTAAAGTCATGGTTACAGTCTTCTGGGACGCTGAAGGGGTTATTCTGTTCGATGTCCTTCCCCATGGTCAAACGATCAACTCTGAAGTGTATTGTGCTACTCTTCAGAAATTGAAGAAACGACTTCAGCGTGTTCGTAGGCACAAAAATCAGAACGAACTTCTCCTTCTTCATGACAACGCAAGACCTCACACAAGTCTTCGCACCCGAGAGGAGCTCACAAAACTTCAGTGGACTGTTCTTCCTCATGCACCCTACAGCCCCGATCTCGCACCGTCGGATTTCCATATGTTTGGCCCAATGAAGGACGCAATCCGTGGGACGCACTACGCGGATGATGAAGAAGTTATTGATGCAGTACGACGTTGGCTCCGACATCGACCAGTGGAATGGTACCATGCAGGCATACAGGCCCTCATTTCAAGGTGGCGTAAGGCCGTAGCATTGAATGGAGATTACGTTGAAAAATAGTGTTGTGTAGCTAAAAGATTGGGGAATAACCTGGCGTATTTCAATGCTGAATAAAACAACCCCTGTTTCAGAAAAAAAAATGTGTTGCATTACTTATTGAACTGCCCTCGTACGTTCTCAAATTTCTTAGAGATCTACCTTCATTTCCGTTAGATAACCATCAAAATTTTCTATTTGTTCTTTCCGTATTAATTGATTTGAAACTTGGAACTGGGTTTTGAAAGCTTTCTAGGAAGCAAAGCATAGTGTTTCCTTCTCGATGGAGAGACTTCTTTAGAAGCATAAGTAGCGTCTGGTGTTCCTCAAGGACGTGTGACAGAACTTCCAGTGTTCGCGATACACCGCAACGTATTTTGTTCCCTGAGGCTGTTAGGACTACGCAGATGTACACAAGGGTTTCACTTTGAAACTTGTTACGAAGTGCATGAAGGTTCGAAGGTGAAGAGCGCTTCATATGTACGCTGGTGGCTAGCTAAATAAGTGTTATATAATGTGATTAAATAGGTGAAAAGACAGTTTTAATACACATTCTGTGAACGCTAACAGTCATACTCGTTAAACATCTTGGACCGTATGTCTGAAGCGATTTATAGTGGAAAGTCTGCAAAAATCAAGCCGTGGAGAAGGCAGATACATTTATAGTATTGACACTTGTCCGAGGAATTCTAAGGAGGCGTAATTCACTCACGAATGGGAACGTTTACAGTATGTAATGTATGTAATGTATTGCGAATACATAGAAAGAAGGATCCTTTATTGTATGATTATATGATAGCGGAACAAACACTGGTAGCAGTTACTTCTGTAAAATATCTGGGAGTATGCGTGCGGAACGATTTGAAGTGGAATGATCATATAAAATTAATTGTTGGTAAGGCGGGTACCAGGTTGAGATTCATTGGGAGAGTGCTTAGAAAATGTAGTCCAGCAACAAAGGAGGTGGCTTACAAAACACTCGTTCGACCTATACTTGAGTATTGCTCATCAGTGTGGGATCCGTACCAGATCGGGTTGACGGAGGAGATAGAGAAGATCCAAAGAAGAGCGGCGCGTTTCGTCACAGGGTTATTTGGTAACCGTGATAGCGTTACGGAGATGTTTAATAAACTCAAGTGGCAGACTCTGCAAGAGAGGCGCTCTGCATCGCGGTGTAGCTTGCTGTCCAGGTTTCGAGAGGGTGCGTTTCTGGATGAGGTATCGAGTATATTGCTTCCCCCTACTTATACCTCCCGAGGAGATCACGAATGTAAAATTAGAGAGATTAGAGCGCGCACGGAGGCTTTCAGACAGTCGTTCTTCCCGCGAACCATACGCGACTGGAACAGGTTGGTTCAAATGGCTCTGAGCACTATGGGACTCAACTGCTGAGGTCATAAGTCCCCTAGAACTTAGAACTACTTAAACTTAACTAACCTAAGGACAACACACACATCCATGCCCGAGGCAGGATTCGAACCTGCGACCGCAGCGGTCGCGCGGTTCCAGACTGTAGCGCCAGAACCGCTCGGCCACCAGCGGCCGGCCGACTGGAACAGGAAAGGGAGGTAATGACAGTGGCACGTAAAGTGCCCTCCGCCACACACCGTTGGGTGGCTTGCGGAGTATGAATGTAGATGTAGATGTAGATGTAGATATCGCCATTTTGTTTGTCGGTCTGGGATTCTTAGCAAGCTAACTTACAGGAGACAGAGAGAAGATTCGAAGAAGAATTTTACTATTCCTCAAATTTTTCTCTGTTCAACATAGAATCATGGGAGCATCACAGTATTTCTTTCTCTAACAAAGAGTCTGCTTATGGGTTTAATGCAGCCAGCCAAGAATTCCTCTCCCGTACCAACCTCTTCTTCTCAGAGTAGCACTTGCGTCCTACGTCCCCAATTATTTGTGGGATATACACTCCTGGAAATTGAAATAAGAACACCGTGAAATCATTGTCCCAGGAAGGGGAAACTTTATTGACACATTCCTGGGGTCAGATACATCACATGATCACACTGACAGAACCACAGGCACATAGACACAGGCAACAGCGCATGCACAATGTCGGCACTAGTACAGTGTATATCCACCTTTCGCAGCAATGCAGGCTGCTATTCTCCCATGGAGACGATCGTAGAGATGCTGGATGTAGTCCTGTGGAACGGCTTGCCATGCCATTTCCACCTGGCGCCTCAGTTGGACCAGCGTTCGTGCTGGACGTGCAGACCGCGTGAGACGACGCTTCATCCAGTCCCAAACATGCT
The DNA here is from genome assembly GCF_023898315.1 of Schistocerca nitens. Taxonomy (NCBI): domain Eukaryota; kingdom Metazoa; phylum Arthropoda; class Insecta; order Orthoptera; family Acrididae; genus Schistocerca; species Schistocerca nitens. Next base: position 259,640,641 of record NC_064615.1, on the reverse strand, counting down.
CAATGGGGGACAGATCCGGAGATCTTGCTGGCCAGGGTAGTTGACTTACACCTTCTAGAGCACGTTGGGTGGCACGGGATACATGCGGACGTGCATTGTCCTGTTGGAACAGCAAGTTCCCTTGCCGGTCTAGGAATGGTAGAACGATGGGTTCGATGACGGTTTGGATGTACCGTGCACTATTCAGTGTCCCCTCGACGATCACCAGTGGTGTACGGCCAGTGTAGGAGATCGCTCCCCACACCATGATGCCGGGTGTTGGCCCTGTGTGCCTCGGTCGTATGCAGTCCTGATTGTGGCGCTCACCTGCACGGCGCCAAACACGCATACGACCATCATTGGCACCAAGGCAGAAGCGACTCTCATCGCTGAAGACGACACGTCTCCATTCGTCCCTCCATTCACGCCTGTCGCGACACCACTGGAGGCGGGCTGCACGATGTTGGGGCGTGAGCGGAAGACGGCCTAACGGTGTGCGGGACCGTAGCCCAGCTTCATGGAGACGGTTGCGAATGGTCCTCGCCGATACCCCAGGAGCAACAGTGTCCCTAATTTGCTGGGAAGTGGCGGTGCGGTCCCCTACGGCACTGCGTAGGATCCTACGGTCTTGGCGAGCATCCGTGCGTCGCTGCGGTCCGGTCCCAGGTCGACGGGCACGTGCACCTTCCGCCGACCACTGGCGACAACATCGATGTACTGTGGAGACCTCACGCCCCACGTGTTGAGCAATTCGGCGGTACGTCCACCCGGCCTCCCGCATGCCCACTATACGCCCTCGCTCAAAGTCCGTCAACTGCACATACGGTTCACGTCCACGCTGTCGCGGCATGCTACCAGTGTTAAAGACTGCGATGGAGCTCCGTATGCCACGGCAAACTGGCTGACACTGACGGCGGCGGTGCACAAATGCTGCGCAGCTAGCGCCATTCGACGGCCAACACCGCGGTTCCTGGTGTGTTCGCTGTGCCGTGCGTGTGATCATTGCTTGTACAGCCCTCTCGCAGTGTCCGGAGCAAGTATGGTGGGTCTGACACACCGGTGTCAATGTGTTCTTTTTTCCATTTCCAGGAGTGTATTTCAATATATGTTTCTCCTACAGTTTTTACCCTTTATAACTCTCTCTTGTACCATGGAAATTATTCCTACATGTCTTAAGGCATGTTTCATCATTCTGGCCCCTCTTTTTGTCAATGTTTTCCACATATTCCTATCCTCACAGTTTCTGCAGAAGACCAGCTCATTTCTTATCTTCTATCAGTCAACCTGATTTTGAACAGCATTTCTATAGCACCCACTTCAAACGCTGCGACGTTCTTCTTTCCCAATTTCACCACAGCTACTGAAACGTAAGAGTGATGTGTCTGTGATAGATCTTCAGCAGGCCGTTACCTTGAAACGGCATACTGAAAGTTTTCTGCAGAACATCTAAATATGTCAAAATAAATACGGCGTAATCTGCGTCGGATCACTTCCGCATTGAACAGACGCGTGTTGTAGGTTTAACGTCTTCACTTTAACCCTTGTAACACCAAGGAGAGGGCACTTTATACCAACCTTTCGAAAATATTGTAATCTAGTTAGTAACATTCTGTTTCAAAATTTTGAAAAAATATTCGTTGTTTTTAATGAATTCTGCTAGCAATTTCCATGTATATTTTAAATTTTTCAGTTAAACTTAAACGATATTTTGAGGTTGTGGACCCTACGTACACATCAATACTTCTTTATAAAAAATGTGTTGTTAATGTAATTCAACAACGGTTGAAGATTTTTTAAAAATTTGTTTTGCGTTGGTCATGAAGTACCGACCCACTCCCCCCCTAACCTTGATAATGAGTGTTATGGGAAATGCGCTATTGGTATTGCTATGGTTAATTTAACGGTAGAAAGGATTGTAATGTGCTCGCAGTGTGGTCTGTTAAGGAAAGATTTTATCAGAAACTCTGTAGCTACGTTATTCGGATTACTTTTCGTAATAAGCTACTGAATGAGAATAATCAAGAATTTGTGTAAAGTAGTCTAATAAAAAACCAGTGCTCATGTGTTTAAAATCTTACCATGTGCAGAGGTACAAGAATGCGTGTCAGAAATGTGAAAAACTCATTAAACTTTAAAAATTCATCGGCACAGAATGGGACATTATTTATTAGCTCGTGTGAGCAATTGGACAAAAGAGAAAAATCTCACGCCAGCATTCAATCGGCTGCTAATGGTGAACTGAGATAATACGAGTTTTGGTTATAAGATAGCGGAATTACCTCACTACAGCTACTTTGTGATCCGCATTTTTGTTGTTAATTTTTACCGCTCATCTTATTTCTGCTACTTCTCATTACTTTCAGTTTTCTTTGTTTTACAATGAGTCCACAATGTTTGACATCAAATTATGTTTATTTTCTACTGTCTCAGGAATGAAGCAACCTATCGCACACACAAGGGCTTCAGACCTTCTGGAAGAAGAAATGACCTTCCTTTTGGATGAAAATGGTGAGAGATATTGCTGCGGGGCACATACAGAAACAAAAGTGTTTCTTGGGTTTTTATGGCACGCATATGGGCACCAGTCTCAGAAAAAAAAGCTTGGTATAAAAAGTCTAAGTTCTCACGTCTCCCTTGACAGTGACTGTACGATATTACGTTTGGTTTTTCATTTACATTTCCATGAAGGATGTTAAGTTGCTGGACACCTGAAAAAATATCTGACAGATAGCATCAACGCACACACACACACACACACACACACACACACACACACACACTCACTCAGAGAGAGAGAGAGAGAGAGAGAGAGAGGGAGAGAGAGAGAGGTGCGTGGTCTCACGCACACAAGACTATCTAAAATAACTAGGGAAGGCCTAAACAGTACAAGATTAAAGCTAAGTCATGTGTGAGGCATTGTTTTAGTTCAGTTGTTATAGAACTCATGTATCAAAGGCAGGCACAGACATAGAGCCCGGTTCATGATATAGACAGTTGTTTGGTGAATATCTGTGCACTACGACAAAATTATTAAGAAAGAAAGAAAACACAAAAGAGAGAAGGTGGTTTAAGAAGTGCCCATTAATTCTACTGCTTTCTTCAGTGACACTGTAGGTGACCCATATTTTTGTAAACCGAGTCTGATATTTTGACCGTAACACAGTTGAAAGTGCTGCCTGAGAAATCTCCGTCCCTCTGTAATCGCACACACAGAAATATTGATGCTGTTTTCTGTTTCAGGACAACAACGAAGATGAAAGTTACGATATTACACATCTTTAAGTAAACTAATTTTATGAAACAGTTATATAGCCTGTTATTTCAGTATTTTCAGAGCGATAAACGAAACTTTCCTCAACTGTGACGCAGATGAACCTTTTTTAATATATAATTGAAGCAATTAGCAATTATCTGCTGTGACTGTATACTTTGTGGAAGAAGCTTGCTTTTGACACTAACGTTTTGTGCCTCCTCTCTTACAGAAATTCTCTTTAATTTTGCATCGCTCTCTTACTTCTCGCTTGTGCGCCAGCACGCTAAGAGCTTTCTGAGGAAGTAAAAGCGAAATATTAAAACGGAAGATCTGATTTCGTTTACAGCTCTTAACTTGTACAAACGTCACTGTTACATTTGTTATTCTGTTTAGCTCATTACCTTAAGGACGCCTCTGATTGTTTCTCTACATCAATTAAAGACCTGTGGGTAACAAATTTTGTTTGCATGCGATTCTGGGATGAATCCGTCATAGCTCTGTCTTGTGTAGTACCATAACAGAGGTCGGTCAGATGGCACGGACGAGGCAGGTGAGATTTAGGCACTCTTGACTCATGCTTCGCTTGTAATATTGGTTATTTTTCTCACGCACGTTCTTGTCTTTAGGCTATTTTGTTGAAGACGTATACGTATGCATAGTTCACCACAACCAAGACTTTTTCTTTGTAGTGCTTCTTCACACTTTCCTGAAAATCACACCAAGGATTGTAGTGGTGTCTTGTACAGTTTTGAAAGGGGTGTGGAAGGGGGAGAGATATTTAGTACCAATACGGTACTGCGTACACCTTTCCATTTACACTGGCTGTAAACGAAAATTAAAACGATTCACCACACACTGGCGTACGTCGTTCAATTTCCCTGTTCCTCTGTCTCTTACCTTTTAGCGTTTGTAGCACGGAGAGAATGGTACGTTCTCAAAGGGTACCATGTAGAGAGCTTCTCCAAATTGAAAGGTTCGCCTATCATGGGATTAACAGTATGCTTTTTCCACAAATCTGTCGCTGTTGTTTACCCGGAATCTCCGTGAAGCTCTCGTACTACTCAAATAAAGCCGATTCGAATGGCACAGTTTAGCCTCAAATCTTGCAGCTTTCTTCCTAAATAAGATCTACAGTCTCAGAGTTTTTCTCTCGAGCTGTAGTCCGACAATTTTGATTGCCGCAATAATATTCAAACTGTGCGCTTTGCACCACTCCCAAAAATATATCTAAGAAGTTTGTCAAACACGCCTTTTGTAACTAACATACTTGATTTTCAGCTGATCCTTTTGAAGCATCGCAGGTACCTATGGCATTTACGTCACACTTGTGTTTTCTTAGTTGTAGTAGTAGCAGTTCCATTCTGTTGTTATTGGACATGTCATGATGTTACACTTTATGAACAAAAAGAAGGCATTACTCGTAGTATATTCAAACAGTTACATACTTATAGGTCTAGTCTGAAGAGGATGGGACAAGTAGCCCGATGTATCTTACAACAATAATACATGTACCTTTTCCTCAGAAACTGTTCAAGAGATTTCTACAAAATGTTCTCTAGCATGGGGTTCTTTGAGTATCCCGAATGGGATAATTTTAATAATATTTCAATTATAATTATGTAAGCATAACATAAAATTCTTGAAAAATTCCAAGTACTTTGCCCCATATCTCAGCTTACACTAAGAATATCAAAATTTACCCTTCAGACTACATTTATCGGGTTTACAGAAAAGAATTTACAAAATTTTACAATTTTAATTTTTGTAGATTCTGACAAAAGGTACATAAATTTTAAAAAACATAAATTTCAGAAATACAATTTAAAATTCAACCTTAAATTTTTTCTTATGTCACCTATTCAGAAGGCCCCAGATTTATACTAGGTCTTTTTTCCCTCCAAGGATTGTCTTCTGGTTTCTTGTTTTCTGTCTTGTTTCCCTTAGCAGGTCTTCAATGACTTTTCAGCTACAGAGAGATGCTGTAAACCTACTTTTCTCAAGATGCCTTGAGTGAAATTTCCCATCTTAAAGCCCATTTTCTCTAATATTTCCATCCTCCCTACGTTTCTATCTCTAAATACAAGAACTGCATCGTAAATTGCAATTCTGACAACTGTACCAGATGAAAGTTTAGTTTTAGGGTATCGTTTCCGAATAATTGAATTTAGAGACTCATTTGGATTCTGTATTTTTGCCACGAACACACTTTTTCAAAGTCACAGGTGAGCTATAAAACCAAAGAGTATATATCACAACCTTTTAGGTGCAACCCGTACAGATTTGCTTGAGAGTAATCCAACGAATCGTTCTCCGAATTAGCACTGAAGTGTTACTTTAAAGCGAGCTTGGCACAGTTAATTATTTTTTAGCCGCTTGAAATGCGATTCATCATTGAAACTTCGGGAACAATAAAAAATAAATTGAAAATTAACACTTTCGTTCAATTTCATGGACGCCACCTACCTTAATAACGTACAAAACTAGAGCTACACTGTTGATTCATTTCTCATTATCGATCAGTGGGCACATTACACACATTATACGTACAAGCATTATTTCATAACGTAACACTGGACCTAATATCACCTTACATCAACACAGTGGAGACGACGTTTGGCTTCTATTTTGTGTATCCCAACTCCCCATTTACTTCTCTGAAAAACTGGGCCAGAATCCAACCATAATGAGTGAGATGTTAAAGTCAGAAAGTGGGTAAGATCATAGATCTTTCGTGTAACGTTTTCCAGAGAAAAAAATGTATATACTGTGAAAGTTTTATGTCAAATGACGGAAATATTTTATTATTATTGTTGTTGTTATTTACTTGTTTACATATTTTTGCTAAGTCCTTACTCTTTTTCACCTGAGAAATCTTTCGGTGTGTAGTATCGATTGCTTAACAGGTATTTTTTACTGCCTGCGGAGTTTATTATAGCGTTTCGTTCTTTGACAGAAAACGCTGTTTTGAGCAGGTCTTGCTGAATGTCTTGGTAAATGTCAAGTTCTGTCTAGACTCAATTTCATGTCCATGGACAGAAATGTTTGTGCAGTAATTATCAAATCTACTTTTGATGTTCATACCGTATTGGTAAACGTATTCACATGGTATAGTTAAAATCCCAAATGTTTTGAACAAATCCTTACAGTGAATCCAATTACTGCTTTTGTCTTTGTTTACGGGATTTTTTTCCCTAGACTGGACACTGTGTTCACATGTTGTGTATCTGTTTCCTAGAAAAGTATTCCATAGCTGAGAACTGAGTGTACATATGGTTAAAGACACTGGGTATTATTACACACTGATGACACGACGATAAGAGCATAACATGTTGATTACAGTATTTTTGGAAGTATCTTTGTGTCTTCACACTGTTTCATCTGAGACTCAATTTTCATTCGTATAAATTTTGTATTTGTTACCTATTCCATTCTCATTTAATTTAATATGTCATTTTTCCCTCTTAAAATTGAAAACCATGACATTTTATTTATTTATTTTTAATGAAACTTTATTGCATTTTGACGAAACGTAAAGTTCCATGAGGATTTCACTCACTTTTTCTTCGAGGATGTCTTCCGTTTTCAGTGACTACAATGTTGCTGCCATCACAAAAACAATATATATTTTACGCCATTGAGTTACCACTACTGGGAAAGTCTTTCGTGTATATCAGTTACAGTACTTTTCCTAATTTGGTTCTCTGAGAAATTCCTACATTAATGTATTTATTCTTATAAATGTTTTAACTTTATTTGTGGTTTGCGTCATGTTTATTATCTCTACTCTTTGTACCCTGTCTTTTATGTGTGACTTGAACGAGTCACTAAATACACCTTTTATTCCTAACAACTATAGCTTATTTACTACACTCTTAACACCGATAATATGAAAAGCCTTAGAAGATCTACGAATATAGCTGTGACACACTGACACGTGTCAAGAGCATCAAGTATGTGCTATTTCTGTGAATTCTTCTCTGGCTGATTCTGTACTTCGAAATCTAAACTGTGATTTGCTGAGTAGGTTCTTTTTATTCAAGTAATTCATTAATTTGTCTGCTGTACATCTGCCATTACGTCGCCTTCCATTGCTCAGCGACTCAGACTACAATGTAAATGTGAAGGTGAATATGAAAGTAAATGTGAATGTGACCGTGAACGTGAAATCTGTCACTGATTGGTTCATTCTGGTGTTTCCGCTCAAATTCCGTTCCAGGCTGTCCTGCAGCGACGGCCTTATATATGCTGGATGCGGTAGTCTGGCAGTTTCTACTGTTGTACGAGTTAATGTGTACGATGTGGAGACACGTCATTCACTTTACGGAAGAATATCGTCCACACAATCCGGAAGATAACTAGTGCAGACAGAATTGACAACTGTCGCACAGTCTCCTTCACAGTTCGTGCACCCAAGTCTTCAAATGGTTCAAATGGCTCTAAGCACTATGGGACTTAACATCGGAGGTCATCAGTTCCGTAGACTTAGAACTACGTAAACCTAACTAACCTAAGGATATCACGCACATCCATGCCCGAGGCAGGATCCGAACCTGCGACAGTAGCAGCAGCGTGGTTCCGGACTGAAGCGCCTAGAACCTCTCGGCCACAACGGCCGACCCATCCAAGTCTCTGACCAGAATAAGACAGAGAAGAACGGAAAAGAAAATTGGGGAACTGTTGGATGATGATAAGTTTGGCTTTAGAATAGGTATGGCACAAGAGGTACAGGCTAGACATTTGATAATAATGATGAAGTTCCATACTACTTGACAGAGCGAAAGGGAACGATGCGGAAGACCCGCACCGCTGTACTAGGCAAGGTCCTAATGGAGGTGGTCTGCCATTGCCTTCCTCCGACCGTAATGGGGATGAATGATGATGATGATGATGTAGGTACACAACAACACCCAGTCATCTCGAGACAGGTGAAAATCCCTAACCCTGTCGGGGATCGAACCCGGGACCCCGTGGTCGGCAAGCTAGAACGCTACCGCGAGACCACGAGCTACGGACACTTTTGATAATGGTTGCAAAAAATTAAAAAAAAATCAAGGCTCTCTTACGATTTGTCGACCTACAAAAAGCGTGCAATGTCCTCAACAAATTGCAAGCATCGGTCACGGTCAGACAGTGCTCTGTGTGGTATGAGTGCATTATGTCGGTGCTAAGTGACTTTGAACCCGTACAAACTAAACTTTTATCCATTGCGGATAAATGTGACTGTAATATGAAAAGGTTTTCCAAAGTGCTTCACATAAAAAATATACAGGGTGGTCCATTGATCGTGACCGGGCCAAATATCTCACGAAATAAGCGCCAGACGAAGAAACCACAAAGAACGAAACTTGTCTAGCTTGAAGGGGAAAACCAGATGGTGCCATGGTTGGCCCGCTAGATGGCGCTGCCATAGGTCAAACCGATGTCAACTGCGTTTTTTTAAAATAGGAACCCCCATTTTTTATTACATATTCGTGTAGTACGTAAAGAAATATGAATGTTTTAGTCGGACCACTTTTTCCGCTTTGTGATAGATGGCGCTGTAATAGACACAAACATATGGCTCACAATTTTAGACGAACAGTTGGTAACAGGTAGGTTTTTTTAAAATTAAAATACAGATCGTAGGTACGTTTGAACATTTTATTTCGGTTGTTCCAATGTGATACATGTACCTTTTTGAACTTATCATTTCTGCGAACGCATGCTGTTACAGCGTGATTACCTGTAAATACCACATTAATGCAATAAATGCTCAAAATGATGTCCGTCAACCTCAATGCATTTGGCAATACGTGTAACGACATTCCTCTCAACAGCGAGTAGTTCGCCTTTCGTAATGTTCGCACATGCGTTGACAATGCGCTGACGCGTGTTGTCAGACGTTGTCGGCGGATCACGATAGCAAATATCCTTCAACCTTCCCCACAGAAAGAAATCCGGGGACGTCAGGTCCGGTGAACGTGCGGCCACGGTATGGTGCTTCGACGACCAATCCACCTGTCATGAAATATGCTATTCAATACCGCTTCGACCGCACGCGAGCTATGTGCCGGACATCCATCATGTTGGAAGTACATCGCCATTCTGTCATGCAGTGAAACATCTTGTAGTAACATCGGTAGAACATTACGTAGTAAATCAGTATACATTGCACCATTTAGATTGCCATCGATAAAATGGGGGCCAATTATCCTACCTCCCATAATGCCGCACCATACATTAACCCGCCAAGGTCGCTGATGTTCCACTTGTCGCAGCCATCGTGGATTTTCCGTTGCCCAATAGTGCATATTATGCCGGTTTACGTTACCGCTGTTGGTGGATGACGCTTCGTCGCTAAATAGAACGCGTGCAAAAAATCTGTCATCGTCCCGTAATTTCCTTGTGCCCAGTGGCAGAACTGTACACGACGTTCAGAGTTGTCGCCATGCAATTCCTGGTGCATAGAAATATGGTACGGGTGCAATCGATGTTGATGTAGCATTTTCAACACCGACGTTTTTGAGGTTCCCGATTCTCGCGCAGTTTGCCTGCTACTGATGTCCGAATTAGCCGCAACAGCAGCTAAAACACCTACTTCAGCATTATCATTTGTTGCAGGTCGTGGTTGACGTTTCACATGTGGCTGAACACTTACTGTTTCCTTAAATAACGTAACTATCCGGTGAACGGTCCGGACACTTGGATGATGTCGTCCAGGATAACGAGCAGAATACATAGCACACGCCCGTTGGGCATTTTGATCACAATAGCCATACATCAACACGATATCGACCTTTTCCGCAATTGGTAAACAGTCCATTTTAACACGGGTAATGTATCACGAAGGAAATACCGTTCGCACTGACGGAATGTTACGTTATACCACGTACTTGTGACTATTACACCGCCATCTATCACAAAGCGAAAAAAGTGGTCCAACTAAAACATTCATATTTGATCACGTACTACACGAATATGTATTAAAAATGGGGGTTCTTATTTAAAAAAAAAAAAAACGCAGTTGATACCCGTTTGACCTATGGCAGCGCCATCTAACGGGCCAACCATAGCGCCGTCTGGTTTCCCCCTTCACGCTGGACGAGTTTCGTTCTTTGTAGTTTTTTCGTTTGATGCTTATTTCGTGAGATATTTGGCCCGGTCACTATCAGTGGACCACCCTGTATATCTGCAGACACTGTTAACTATGCACAACAAGCCTCAGAAAACTACAAAAAAAAACCATTGAATGTTTAAAGTGTACCATCTAATGATGAGCTGCTAGGCAGCTCGAAACCGGTCATGGTTTGCTGAAATACATCTATTTAAAAAGGGGCTGGCTGTGATAATTTCTGAAAACTGTGGGCAAATTGTTGGTGCTTGTATGGTGGGTGCTGGCATAACTAAGGTAGCCTAGAAGAGTGTAGAGCAACCATACCGCATGCAGGGAAAGTGGAAAAACATCATCTGCTAAGTCACAATGCGGGCGAATGTTTGTTTTGAACCATCATGACAGATGATCACTGAAATGGTGTGCGACTAAAAATAGGAGGATGGCAGCTGCAAAAGTCACTGAGAACTGAATGTGGCACTAACGAATTCTGTCAGCACCAAAAAACATGAAAGCAACTCCATATGCAGAGAACTGCAAGGCGAACTTAAATTCCAAAACCACTCATAAATGATACAAATACCCTTAACAGTAAAAGTTGGTGCTGAAGTGGTAAAACCTGGACTGCGGAGCAATGGCAGAAAGTAATTTGGTCGGATGAGTCTTATTGCACACTGTTTCCAATATCTGGCCATGTTTAAAGCGTGCGAGTGAAGCATGACAGGTATTCGTAAATGATTGGACAGCCATATTGTGGAATACCACGGACTCCATGGGTACACTGCAACGTCGCATTACTACCAAGGATTACGTGACCATTTTGGCAGACCAGGTTCTGAGAAAGGACATGTCACTCTCTACTTATTTCCATATTCGATGCGATTCTTTAATGTTGTTATTACATCCCATACATCATTATCTGTGAGACAACAGAAAGATGTCAACATGAGCAGGCACTGATGGTAGCTTGTACAGTGTTAATGCATGTGGGATCTTTATGGTAGCTCTTCCTTGAATATTGTTTTTCTGGAGTTGAGAACACGCAGGTGGTTTGATTATTTGACAGTAAATCCTGCAGCGGACATTCAGTGCTTGGAGGCCATGCGCAGCTGCCAGGGAGACGAACATCTCAAAGCACTTACCAGGGAAACAACACTGCTCCCAAGAATTTCTTACACCGGTGTGCAGACAATGCTTTCGGCCGAAGGGGCGAAAAACAGCGTTCCTGGATCTACCTGTTAGGCATACCCGGCCACGGCAGGGACAGGGGTGTAGGAGACAAAGTATGTTGCCCGATCGAGGCGTTTCGACAGTGTCGTAAACACCCATTGTGTATAGGGCTGGCGTCCATAAAAATCTGTGAGTTTCCATGTTCGCCTTGGGTGGGATGCTATAGACAGAGTCATGAAATGGTGTCGTCGCTCTGCCTGCCGAGTTTTTTGGCAAGCCTCGGGCCTTCAGAAGAATTTTAGGAAGGAATGCAGCATTTATGGCGTTTCTGACAGGGTCAATATTGGGAAACAAAATCACTTCTCTTAGTTTAGCTGAGGTCCATGGTCAGACATGCTGTAACGTTTGGCCCATCAAGATGATGATTTCTATGATATATGTATTTTTCACTTTAGGCCTAAGCGAAAAATCTCAAAACATGCTGCCTAAATTGGCCTTGGGAAACAATTTGGGAGCGTAACGTCTTTTCCTCCCTGTGTGGAAATTTACGAGCCAGGGATTGACTACATCTGCAGCAGGGAAAAGAATATTATTAACTGTGACTACGATTGGTCTGCAGATGGAGCAGATGCTAGAGAGGAGACATGACCGAGCCTTGTGATGGGCACATAACTATGTGGGAGTTATTGCGTTAGTCCTCTTTTTGAGTGTACCGAGTTTCGAAAGATAGGTGATGAATGGGGAAAAGGACGTCTGATTCACACTCCGGTGTGGAGAGAAAGTCTAGTCTTGACTTTTGATGTGGGTGGGTTGCACTTGGGACACTCATCCTGAGCGTGACTTCGCACTAGCACTGGTCTTGCCTGGGCAGCTGTGCTGAAGTCTTAGCAGTACCAACAGTTTAGAACTCAATTATCTCGGACAACTCACTGTGCAGAGGACAATCGGACTCGTATCAGGTCTGCTGCCGGGACGTTTGATCTCCTTGTGCGCACTGCCGTATAAGTGAGTCAAATTGGTCCATTATACGACCGGCGAAAGGAAGTGTCACACGCTGGAATCTGGCGAGATTTCAGGGATCCGTTAGAGAGTAATTGCGATCCGTCTGACAGACAGCCTACTTGCGACTTGGCATATTTCGTGCCCGTGATGACGAAATACAGCCGCCACATATCGCTACTCTCCCGACGCTTGCACAACGGCCGTTGCCTGAGACAGTGCTTCTCATCAAGAAAGGGGTATAGTATTGTTACTCCAGCTTGTTTGGGGAAAACAGAATCACAGTCTCAGTACTTCTTCTCAGCTGCACCAACGTAGTGTAACTTCCGTGTAGAATAAACCCATGAAAGTCTATTGAGTGTTAAATAATTTCAGATTATGTTATCCATGTTCCGAACCAAATAAATAGATTACACAGATAATTTTTAGTCTTTGCCAACCAAACGCCATCCAGTGGAGTGTAAATTATGTGTTGCCTCTATTTGTGTTGCCAAGAGTTTGTCATCTCGCTTAACTTGTGTTTTTGTCCCATTTTATGATTAATATACTCTTTCCACTTTTGTAAAAGATTAATACTGTGTTGGTATACATTACTCACCCATCACTAATCGAGTACAATAATGACAGGGCCATCTTTTTGTTAGATTTTCTTAGCATTCAGATTTGTTTAAGATTCTGATAACAGTGATAACCACCAATGCAGGGGTGAATTAGTGATCAGTGTGAGAGGGCAGGTTTAATTCAGCAGAGGCATGGCCAGGATGACAAGTGGAAGGCTCGTAAGTTAAAGCGATTGCTGTCAGGGTGTAAACTTGTAGTCATCTGTAGTCTTTCAAATCAAACAGCAAGATCAGTGTAGTCTTGGAGTCCATTCCATTGCGCAATGTTTGTTAGCTAATGGTTATGCTGTGCTGCAACACGACAGGGCCCCTTTTCAGGCAGCTCACGTCGCCCAGGTGCTTATCTACACACTCAGGTTGCAGCAAATTAAAGCCATCTGCAACAATGTTTAGTACGATCCGTGCACCCACTCCTCTTGCCTCTCCCAAACACATCCAGGAATATTTCCATAGCGACTGGTATGCCTACAGAGTATTCATTGCTACCCAAAAACGAAGCCATCCCTTAAGGTTCCAACACACCAGTGACATCCACTGTGAAACTTCCTGGCAAATTAAAACTTTGTGCCCGACCGAGACTCGAACTCGGGACCTTTGCCTTTCGCGGGCAAGTGCTCTACCAACTGAGCTACCGAAGCACGACTCACGCCCGGTCCTCACCGAGTCTCGGTCGGGCACACAGTTTTAATCTGCCAGGAAGTTTCATATCAGCGCACACTCCGCTGCAGAGTGAAAATCTCATTCTGGAAACATCCCCCAGGCTGTGGCTAAGCCATGTCTCCGCAGTATCCTTTCTTTCAGGAGTGCTAGTTCTGCAAGTTTCGCAGGAGAGCTTCTGTAAAGTTTGGAAGGTAGGAGACGAGATACTGGCAGAAGTAAAGCTGTGAGGACCGGGCGTGAGTCGTGCTTCGGTAGCTCAGTTGGTAGAGCACTTGCCCGCGAAAGGCAAATGTCCCGAGTTCGAGTCTCGGTCGGGCACACAGTTTTAATCTGCCAGGAAGTTTCATATCAGCGCACACTCCGCTGCAGAGTGAAAATCTCATTCTGGAGACATCCACTGTGTTGCCACATTCCTATAACAGACGTTTTCAAACGGAGGAGGAGTAGGAGATTAGTGGTTAACATCCCATCAACAACGAGGTCATTAGAGACGGAGCACAAGCTCGTGTTAGGAAAGGATAGGGAAGGAAAGCATCCATGGTCTTTCGAAGCAACCATCCCAGCATTTGCCTTAAACTCTTTAGGAAAATCATGGAAAACCTAAATTAGGATGGCCATAAACAGGTTAGAACCGTTGTTCTCCTGAATGCGAATCCATTGTGCTAACACATCGCTACCCTGCTCGTTCCTTGTCAAACGTTATAACTCACCATATTCCAACGAAACCCATCTATACACACCATCCTACACTCCTTCCACATGTTCTCCTTCGCCTCTATGAATACCATAGCGTTAATCAATCTTTCGTGCAGACCCATGACTGAGACACACTTACATGCGACTGACAGCTACAACGACACATCCGAAATCTGCTGGATCCAAAGAAACCCCGAGTTTGGTACCAAAAAAGCACAAGCCTAAACGCTACACTGCCCATAAACTCTTCCAGATACTGGAAGGCATTCCGCCACCTTAGTGGCAACAACCTTGCTCTCACCTACCTCCTCCTGCATGATAATCGCCCTGTCCCTGGCAACCTACGCAAAGCCAACCACTTTGCATCCTACTCCTCTGACACCTTCATCATCCCAAATGAAATGACCCCCACTTCGATTACTCCTTATTTCTAACAGTCTATGAGCCTACCAATACCTCCCTCCCACACTTCCCTTCTAGCTTTCAGTACTCTGACAACATCCCACAAACAGAACTCAGTACCCAAATAACAAGATATTCAACAGACACTCCATCATAAACGCAACGAGGTTCCTGGTCACGCCTGAATCACCTACAAACACCTGAAAAAAATGCTCCCCCTTCCTCGAAAACCTAGCCACCCTTTACATCATAATCATACACACAGTCTTCTATCTTGAGCCGTGGAAAACCTCTCGAATCTTCCTCTTCGTCAAACCTAGTACGCCTGCCACTGACACCTCCTCTTACCTTCCCATCAGCCGCACCTCCATGTTCAGCTAGGCCTTTCAGTCCATCCTGAACCAACGTATTCCTAAACACCTACAACAGCACCTACACATTCCTGTCCATAAATGTGGCTTCCGTTGCAAGTTTTCCTCCGATGACCAACTCCCGTACGTTACTCATTTCCTATTCCATCAATTCAACAACCGCAAATCCGCCGTTTTTGTCTCCCTTGATTTTCAGGAAGCTTATGAACTGTGTTTGACATTCTGAGCATCTCTTAAGCTGTAGATCTATGCACTTCCCACAAATTATGTCCATCTCATTACATCCTTCCTTTCTAAACAGCCATCTTATGTCACTATGAACAACACCAACGTCCATATATTCCATTCCACTGCAGGTGTGTACCAAGATTCCAACGTCTCGCCTGTCCTGTATGTCCTCTACACTGCTGATATACCAAACCTCCGTCCTCCTGTTCATAAACGTCCTGTATACCGATGACAAACTTTCTTTGCCCTCTACCCTACCGTCCAGAAATCCCTCCAGCTCCATCTCAATCAGTTCACTTCATGATGCAATCAGTTCGTCCTCAAAATCAACCCTACCAAAACCCAGGCAATAATTATAGGCCGAACCATCCACAGCTTCCGTCCCCATAACTTTTACCGCACCATTTACGACTAACCTATAGAGTTAAGTAACACGATAAACTACCTAGGTTTAACACATGACTGCCAACTAACATGGAAGTCCCATGTACTAACCATTTAACAGAAAGCCCACTATAGATTAAGATTATTAACCGGCCGAACATGGAGGCTGTACTCTTCCACAGTCCCACACACCTATAAAGACTTGATCATGTCATGCACTCCCCCCAGCCTTCTGAATATGCTTTCCCTCCCCCACCTGCATCCTCCACCAACTTATAAAATTTCCCAGCCTACTCTTCCATCTGGTACACCTCTGAATATCCTACGCTACCTGAAAACTGGACACCATCCACTCCACCAGGTCCCCCTCTGCTCACTGCTCCTGGCACTCTGCCATGCCTCTGCCACAACATTCCCCAACGCTACACCTTCACATTCTCCACATGCTCTCTCAACGAAAGTTTTCTTACGCAACCATGAAATCCACCCTGATTTATACCCATCGTATGAGACGTAGGAGATCCCTACTATTCACCCCGTGTCAGGGTTCCCTTTCCCTCCAATCCTCACCAGCCACTTTCTAAGTCTTCTCCCATCCCTCGTCCAGATATCCACCTACACAAAGCACCTCCTATGAACTACCTCTAAATACTACATTCCCATGATACTTTTCTCCCTGGCAGTCTACATCCATTCAACTCTTCACTAATCTATTATCTGCTTTAATCAATCAACACCTCTGACTTCCCATTTAACTTCATGCAACTTTCTATCTCCGTTTATGTATTCGTGTGTGACACACATTGCCCATTCATCTGTGGCTATATTTTAATTAAACATCAAATCAACATTTTATAATTTTACTTATTCAATAGTCGATCTGTCTTTTCAGTGTATAAAACGTTTGTTTTTGTCAATCGCCATCTCCAGCTTCTCTACTATGTTTTATAAAATTTTACTCTCGTGTGGTTGAAGAGCGGTAAACTGTATCCGCTGACAGCCCACCCCAGGCCCGTATGGGGCGGGGGAGGATAAAATAACAATAAAGAAAAAATGTGTAGTACGAAGCCTTACGTGGTGTAATCTGCATAGCGGATCTGGGAACTCCGAGGCTATTTCAGAACAGGTGATGAATATGAGTTCTTAGCTGAGAAGAGTTGCTTTCTTTCTATAAAGTGATGTACGCTGAGGTGATAAAAGTAATGGCGCAACGATACGCACATATACAGATGGCGATGGCATCGCGTATAAAAGGTACAAATGGGCAGTGCATTGGCGTAGGTGTCATTTGTACTCAGTGACTTACGTGCAAATGTTTCCGACGTGATTATGGCCGCACGACGGGAATTAATAAATGAGCGCTTCTAGGCGCTTCAGTCTGGAACCGCGCGACCGCTACAGTCGCAGGTTCGAATCCTGCCTCGGGCATGGATGTGTATGATGTCCTTAGGTTACTTATGTTTAAGTAGTTCTAAGTTCTAGGGGACTGATGACCTCAGATGTTAAGTCCCATAGTGCTCAGAGCCATTTGAACCATTTTGAACCAATTAATAAACTATGAACGCGGATGGTAGTTGGACCTAGACAAATGGAACATTCCATTTCGGAAATCATTAAGTAATTCAATATTCCCATATCAACAGTATCAAGAATGTGCCGAGAATACCTGATTTAGTCATTATCTCTCACTACGGACAATAAAGTGGCTGACAGCATTCACTTAACGACTGAGAGCAGCAGCGTTTGTGCAGAGTTGACATTGCCAACAGACAAACAACACTGTGAAAAATAACCACAGAAATTAAAGTGAGACGTACGATTAACGTATGCGTTAGGACAGTGCGGCGAAATTTGGCATTAATGGACTATGGCAGCAGATGACCGACGCGAGTGCCTTTGCTAAGCACAACACCGCCTGCAGCGCCTCTACTGGGCTCTGGACCATATCGATTGGACCTTAGACGACTGGAAAACGGTGACCTGGTCAGACGAGAACCAGTATTACTTGGTAAAAGTTGATTGTACGTTTCAAGTGTGGCGCAGACCCCAGGAAGCCATGGATGCAAGTTGTCAACAAGCAACTTTGCAAGTTGGTGGTGGCTCCATAACGGTCTGTGTTTACATAGAATAGAATTGGTCCTCTGGTCCAAATGAACCGATCATTGACTGGAAATGGCTATGTTCGGGTAATTGGAAACCATTTGCTGGCATTCATGGCCATCATGCTCCCAAAAACGATGGAACTTTTATGGGTGAAAATGTGTCATATCACCAAACTACAGTAGTTTACAATTGGTTTGAAGAACAATCTTGACAATTCGAGCCAATTATGTGGCCACTCAGATCGCCCGACGTGAGGCCCATCGAACATTTGTCGGATATAATCGAGATGTCAGTTCACACATAAAACCCTGCACTGGAAACACTTTCGCAATTATGGACGGTTATAGAGGCAGCATGGCTCGGTATTTCTGATGGGCCTTTGGACGCGTTCAAAAGAACAAAGGCCATGCATTCATACAACTGATTCGCCTCGATGGACAATGAATCCACTACCTTCCGTTGGACGAACAACACAGTTCGATGTCCGGCAGGGATCTAAAATTAGTGATCATGGAGGACATGGACGGGAACTGTGGATAGGTGGCGCTGGGTGGGAATGCAGGACGACCGAGACTGTCGGTGCATTTGCGATGAACACTGTGTCCGGATGGTACAGTGGTTAGCGTAGCTGTCTAATAAGCAGTAGATCATGGGTTCGAGTCACGGACTGGCACACATTTTCACTCTTTGTCGCCGATTCTCCATAAAGTCCTGATGCAGTTGATACAATCAGTTCCTTCCCTTTCCTTTCTCTCCCCGCCACCTTCAATTTGCAATAACCGTTTTTGTTGGAATCCGTCTCCATTCTTACACGTCTGCGATCTTTAATTCATAAGCATGGTTTGGTTTGAACTTTAAATATCTCGTTTCATCAGTGTCATTATCGTATTGGATTTTGCCAAATTATTCCACACATTTTCATGTCTTTTTGTTTATTTACATATCTTTTGTTTCTGATTATGTGTTGAACTACTAAATGAGGGTTGGAGAAGCATTTCTGTGTTAAATATTCGGGTTTTAAAGCAACGGTACACGACCGAACCCTCTGACATAACAATGAGTCAAGCCAACAAATAATTAGGTCATATGATTCCCACACTGGTAGCGGCACATAACAGCCCTTTGTGTGCCCTGAAATTCACTATAGTTTATTTACGGGTAGGGAGGAGGAGTTGTGCCCAGTAGAGGACTGAAGGACACGTAGTTTTCTGTCATGATGACTAGCTTCCAGCAGAGACTCGTAAGTTCCTGATGGTGCCGCTGAATCTAAGTTAAACCTCAACTTTTATCTTTCAGGTATCTTGTGTTGTCACGGTGAATCCAGTATGTGGTGTAATCTTTATACGTGGTAGATATAAGTGAACGGATGAATGTTTAATTTTATTTATTTTAATGTTACTGTGTTGAAGCCCTTCAGTTCGCCGATCCTATGAATATTCTCTGTACATTCGTCTTACAACAGATCATGGGACGACAGCCATTATTATTATATCTTCATGATCCTATGAATCTATCTTTGTGATACTATGGATCTCTGTCTTTGAGACAGTGAGAGGGGTCTGATCATTCATATTTAGAAAATTACCCTTACCTCACGGGGTGAAACTTTTATAGCGAGGCTGGTGTCCCAATTAATTTCAGTTAGAGGCACTGGTGGGATAGATGGACTTTTGTATGTTTATTTAGAAGGGTATGGTATGTCACGCACGTAGTGAAGTGCTGTGTACTACTGCTTCTTCCCGCTTGTCCTGTTTCGTAAAACTGTATAGAATCTCCCAACTGTCGAGAGCTCCCTATTCTAACAACCCTACCACAACAATGCTCAAAAATTAATTATGATTGTGAAGTTGCTCACGCTGCTAAATACTGCATTTTCGGGCAACAACAAAGCTATATTATGTGGCAGGTGTCATTAGAGTACAGTTAATAAAGTCATTTCATGAAATAATGGATAAACTAGGCACTCATCTTTTCGTGTTTCCCACGCTGGTCTCGTTGTGAAATCATGGCTCAATCGTCGAAAACCTAGGTAGTGATGATTCCAAGCTCGGATGCAAAGAGGCCTAGGTGTTATTCTACGATATTCAAAAGTTTTATAGCCGTGTTTCATAAACCATTCTTGAACATTAAACTTTTGCAAGTTAGGACGATGGTGATGTAAAAAAGTAATCAGCACTCCGAATTTAAGTTACACCTCTTTTTTATTATTTTTGTAGCAATATCACGTAAATCACAAAACATCACTTCACAATATAAAACAAACTTGAAAATATCTTCCTCACTGTTGAAGTTCACATTTTATAAACTGACTACAATTTGCGTCTTTTCAACACGACGACCAAGACTTGACTCCCCAAAAACCGCTTACGCGCCCAAAATCAGAGTTACAAGTACGTCAAAGATCATAGTGACAAAAGAAAGAATACACATAAGAATAATATCATTGCAATATAAACATATCGATGTATCAAAGTACCTCTACATTATTGAAATCAAATATGAATGTTGTCTCAGAAATATGTTAACTACTTTACAGAAACACAGTAGAATATTGCTGGTATAGAGAGGTTGAGGTGAGGTGCCGTAATGGTTACGTAATTCAAGTACCATTACACTATTACAATGCACATGAACATCCGCATACATACTCAGCAAGCGGCCGTACAGTGTGTGGCCGAGGGTACCTTGTACCACTAGTAATGACTCCCGTTGCTATTCCTGTCGCACATAGAGCTCTAATTTCTCTTATCTCATCTTTGTGGTCGTTGCGTGAAATGTACATTGGCGGCAGTAGAACCGATCTGCAGTCATCTGCAAATACCGGTTGTTTAAATTTTCTCAGTTATGTTTCGCAAAATGACGTCGTCTTCCCTCCAGAGATTCCCACTTGAGTTGACAAAGCATCTCCAAAATGCTCGTGTTTTGATCGAACACATTAGCAACAAAATCTATCAGAAATTCTCTTCATTGATTCGACGACTTCCATTAATTCGACCTGGTGGGGATCCGAAAGACTCGGGCAGTACCCCAAAATGGTTCGAACTGGTTTCAATACATGGTACCCGTGAAGTCAACCTTTCGCATTCCCTACAACCGACCTAATGTCCTCATCCCATCTCATATCGTTTGCAAAATTATACGTAGAAATTTGATGAATGTGACTGTGTGAAGCAGTACACTACCAACACTATATTCGAATACTACTGAGTTGTTTTTCCTACTCATCCACATGAACTCACATTTTTCTACGTTTGCAGACTCCCATTCACCACGCCAAATACAAATTCTGTGCGAGTCATGAACGCCGCCATTCTCCCGTACACTTGTATTTATTTACTTAATCGTATGGCTAGGGCCCCCCGTCGGGCAGACCGTTCGCCGGGTGCCGGTCTTTCAATCTGACGCCACTTCGCCGACCAGCAGTCGATGAGGATGATAGGATGATGATGAGGACAGCACAACACCCAGTCCCTGGGCGGAGAAAATTCCCCGTCCCAGCAGGGAATCGAACCCGGGCCCAGAGGATTGACAATCAGGCACGCTGACCATTCAGCTACCGGGGGCGGACCTCTCGTACACTAAAGCGTCGTCAGAAAACAGTCGCATGTTGCCGCTCTACCTATCCGTCAGATCGTTTATATATAGAGAGAACAACTTCCCTTGGGAACTTCTAACAATACTTGAAGAACACACGCCGTGCAGGATAACTTACTGGATTGTATTACTTAAGAAGTCTATGAGCCTCTCACATGGCTGGAAACCTACTCTCTATGCTCGAGCCATCATCAACCGTCTGCAGTGGGACGCTGTGTCAAACGCTTTCCAAAAAATGTAGGATTATAGAATCTGCCTGATGCCGTTCACTCATGCTTCACTTAGGAATCCATAGGAATGTTTGTTATCGCTTTAACGCTATTCATGGCGTTGGCGTTTCTACGTTTGGTGCACCAGTTCTCACCCCATCATTGAAGTCAATCAACACAACCTAGACTACAGGCTTGTGCACACCCTGGTGACGTCATATACAGATGACGGAGTCTGTATCGGAACTGTGCTGTGACGTACGCTGTAGCTATGAGGATTTCAACAGTTTCGGATTTGCAACTGCGTTGGTTTTTCTGTGCTTGCTTATCCTACGTAGCCTTGTAATTAAACTAAGGAAATTTGTACCTTTACGCAACATAATGGAACAAAACTGCTCTACAATTTGTAGGTGTGTAAAACTGTTTCGACAATTTACTGTTAAAACGCATTGTACGTCTTAAGACAAATCGCAATTTTAAATTCATTCCTTCTGTCTCGCCTTGCGGGTTTACGATTTCCTTAAGAAATCAGTCATATGCAACAATAAACAGACGTTTCCCTTTTAAAATCAAGCAACAGGGCTTCTACAGAATATAAGAATTTATTTTATGGTTTGTTTTAGTAAATTTTCGCCTCCATTTGTCCTTTAAAATGTTTTCACTGCACATGAAACCCATATTATTTGACGGAATCACCTGAGGCAATGTTAATTAAATAAAAAAAAACACGACAATGAACTTTTATTTCCCTAATTTTCCGGGCTTATAGGAACCTTCAACACGACAGGTTTATGTGACTTATATATCCTTGACTGAAAATTGTGTCAGAGAGGGCTATTAATTTCTTCATAGGCCATTACCTCGTAATTTTTCTTCCTGCACTGCTTAATCCGTGAAACACTGAAGTTTCAAAGATATCGTAATTTAAATTCAAAATTATTTCAGAGATAGCTATATTTGTAAAAATGGCCAAAATGATTCTGTAGATTTAAGTATAATTGTGCAAATGTTATTTTAGCTCTTTGAATTAAAAATGATGGAAACTCAAAAATCTGGTAAGAATGATGAGGATACTAAACACTTTCGAGCCACAGAGAGAATGAAAATTTATTCTTCAGCACAGAGAAATTGTATGAGAATATGAATCTATAAAACATTGAAAAATGTCAGACATACATAATACACACAGAAATACAGTACAAGATACTGCGATGTTTGTCTTGCTGTAGAAATAAAGCTAATTCCGTATATCAGCTGAAAGACGTTGCGCAGAAACCACTACGCAAACTTCACTGAAATGAAACTATATTCACTCTTAACTTTGTTGAGCTCCTTATTGAAATAGATTTGAACTTTCTCCTGAAAACATCACCAGCATGATACATAAGAAAGATGAGCTTCTCATATAACTAAAGGTAACTTGAAAATCGAAAGGTAGTTCTACAGCTGTGTTACATGCAGCAAACATTATTTAGAGATCATAGAAATTGAACAGATGCAAATAAAAGGATAAGTCAGTATTAAATTATTGTAGGCATAATATAAGGCAAAGAGAAGTGGCTATCTACATAAAAAATCCAAGTCATGGTCATAAATAAGTACTGTAGTTACGTTATTTTATTTCTGACAGTTTCAGGGCCCACAACACAACTTTTTCTACATTTCACCAGGCAATTCGAGTACTAATAATTCTTAGTAAAAATAACTAAAAAGTCATTGTATGTACCTATTTCAATATTAGTTTCGTCTTGCACAATACTGATTGTATTAGAAGTACTGGTTGAAGGCATTGTTGTCTAACTTTGGTTTCTTCTCCGTAATAATTAATCACTGTTGCCCTAGGTCGTTTTCTGGTTGCAAAGGTGTCTCCCTAAGCTCACCTTCACAACTAAAGAAGGAAATAGTGTAACAGTGATTGGTAATTTGTTCTAATTCCAGCTCTCATTCATGAAACAGATGTGAACCCGATAGTAAATAGTTAGTCCGGCAAAGATGTTCGTAGTGCAGTCGTATTTCATTAAAGAAGAGAGAAAGTATACAGTTACTCAGAATCATAAATACTGACTCAGTACACCGTTGAAAGTGAATTTACTACATGAACAATGGGAGGAAATTTACTGAGTACACGCAAGAGATGAGAATTAAATATATCTCCAAAAAATTATTCTTACAATGCTACGAATCCACTTTTCCCATAAGACATTCCAGAGGTAACTGATGGGGAAACAAAAAAAAGTTGCTAATGTGTTTTCACTACAAAAACTAACATGTCAGTGGACAACACCAGGGAGAAAATCAGAAATTGCTAGATATTCTGAACAAACTAAAAGAGTACCTTACCAGCCACATCCATATTTTATCAGAATCTTTGGACTCAGATATGTAACTTTCAGTTCATACAGTTGTTCATGTTAACCATTTTATAACTATTCCACAGTGTAGACAGGTGATGTTCTCTAAAATGAGTAAGGTTACATAAAAGCTTAGCGTGGAGTAGTAGATAAAACAGCAGCTGGATGTTGTAGAAGGAATGCAGTGAATTTTTCGTAAAACGACCTACTCCTCTCCTGCCATGATTTGTTATTTGTATACTTTACACGATTTCCGGAAAACATTTGAAATGCTGGCCCATTGTAGGCTGTTAACGAAGGTATGAGCATATGGAATAAGTTCACAAATATGTGAGTGGCTCGAAGAGTTCTTAAGTAATAGAACCCCGTATGTTGTCCTCGTCGGCAAGTCTTCATCAGAGACCAACGTATCGTCAGGAGTGACCCAGGGAAGTGTGATAGGACCGCTGTTGTTCTCCATATACGTAAATGACTTCGGCGGACAGGTTGGGCAGCAGTCTGCGATTGTTTGCTGATGATGCCTTTGTGTACGGTAAGGTGCCGAAGTTGAGTGACTGTAGGAGATACAATATGACTAAGACCAAATTTCTAGGTGGTGTGATTAATGGCAGATAGCTCTAAAAGTGAAAAAATGTAAGTTAATGCGGATGAGTAGGAAGAACTAACCTGTAATGTTCGGATACAGTATTAGTAGTGCTCTGCTTGACACAGTCAAGTCGTTTAAATATCTGGGCGTAGCGTTGCAAAGCGATATGAGGTGGAAAGAGAATGTTAGAACCGTTATAGGGAAGGGAATGGTCGACTTCGGTTTATTGGGAGAATTTTTGGGAAGAGTTGTTCACCTGTAAAGGAGACCGCATAAAGGACGCTGGTGCGACCAATTCTTGAGTACTGCTCGAGTGTTTGGGATCCTTACCAGGTCAGATTGAAGGAAGACATCGAAACAATTCAGAGGCGGGCTGCTAGATTTGTTACTGGTAGGTTCGAACAACATATAAGTGGTACGGGGATGCTTCGGGAAGGCGACGTTCTTTTCGAGACACACTATTGAGAAGATTTAGAGAACCGGCATTTACAGCTGATTGCCAAATGATTCTATTGCTGCCAACATACATTGCGTGCAAGGATCACGAGGATAAGTTACTAGAAATTAGGGCTCATATGGTGACATATATGAGGGTTGGAACTTCAATAGTGGCAACTATTTATTCACAGAGCGTACAAAATAGACACGTGTTTCAAAGTTTTACTGACCTTCAAAGTAGTCTCGCGTCCGTCGGACGTCGTAATTTAATTACAAGAATTGATTGGTAATGTTGATTGTTGCCGACTTACGTGGTGGGCCTTAACCAAAATGATATTTCACTCAATTTTGATTTACAATTACATGCTTTTGTGAAGTTCTCTTTTTTTAAGAATATTAAACCTGAGTGAAAATTATTTTTTACGTTAATGAATGTTAGACTCACTGAATCTTAAAGCATGAACATATAAGTTGAACAATGGAATAAACTTTTCATATTAATTTCCTCGGCTAGTCAGTTCACTTTAAAGCAAAAAATCTTTAGTTATTTATTACAATTGCGGCCCACACACGCGCGAGTGCAAGGATCACGAGGATAAGTTACTAGAAATTAGGGCTCATATGGTGACATATATGAGGGTTGGAACTTCAATAGTGGCAACTATTTATTCACAGAGCGTACAAAATAGACACGTGTTTCAAAGTTTTACTGACCTTCAAAGTAGTCTCGCGTCCGTCGGACGTCGTAATTTAATTACAAGAATTGATTGGTAATGTTGATTGTTGCCGACTTACGTGGTGGGCCTTAACCAAAATGATATTTCACTCAATTTTGATTTACAATTACATGCTTTTGTGAAGTTCTCTTTTTTTAAGAATATTAAACCTGAGTGAAAATTATTTTTTACGTTAATGAATGTTAGACTCACTGAATCTTAAAGCATGAACATATAAGTTGAACAATGGAATAAACTTTTCATATTAATTTCCTCGGCTAGTCAGTTCACTTTAAAGCAAAAAATCTTTAGTTATTTATTACAATTGCGGCCCACACACGCGCGAGAGTATTTTTTCTTACCTCCGTTAACCATTGCATTGTAGTCGGAGTCTTGGCTCTGGTTCTCGGCTGTTGTACTGTAAATAAGAATCTTAAAGCTACGTATTTTCTGTATCGTCGGGCGGCTGTGGAGAAAAATGTATATTATGTTAATAGCGGTCGAGTTTTTTCGCTTCCACTAAATTTTATAAGTTAATATCGCCACGTAATGGCGTCGTTGGCTGCATCGGCCGCTGCGATTGTTGAACTGTAAATTACTCGAATGCGGGTTAATTCAAAGGAAGGCGGACATGAAATCAGGATCACCTCTTACAAATTAAAAGTGAACAATAATATTAAATCAATATATTATCTGCTTAATTAGTACAAATATGCTTACATTTGCCAGCACTCGCAAGATGTCCGTCTACACGCAACCAAGACAAGAGAAGAAGTGAAGACGACTAAAAAAATTAACAAAAGAGCGTATCTTGTCTTCTCTTTAGATCATTTTGTTATATTTCTTTGACCTCGAAACTTACACAGAGAAATTATTATAATATGTATATATGAGAAAAATGTATATTATTCAATTTTTAAATGTCTCTTCTTTATAAATATTGTTTATAAGTCTTTTCTTATTATTTCACTGGGGACGCTATAGTAGCCAGCAGCATTGTATATAACCCGTTGCCAGCGATGTGGAAGTCGTAGCATACTCTTAGCAATGCCAATTGTGTTGACAGTTTGAACGGCGCGGTCTGTTTATCGACGAATTTGTTGAAGTTCTGAAGCGAATGCCGAGAAGTTTTTCCTTCAGTTTAGAAATCGAGTTGAACTCATGAGGGCTTAAGACAGGGGAGTGCAGTAGGTGGTATAGCACTTAGCAGCCCCATCAGTCAAACAAATCAAAAAATGGTTCAAATGGCTCTGAGGACTATGGGACTTAACATCTGAGGTAGCGGTCGCGCGGTTCCAGACTGAAGCGCCTAGAACCGCTCGGCCACACCGGCCGGCTCAAACAAATCAGTTACAGTTTGCACAGTACGTGCTTGAGAATTGTCCTGCAAAACGATGGTCAGGTCCTGCAGAAAGTGTCATCACTTCTGTCTCTACGCTGTTTATTTTTGGAACACAACCTACGACCAGTTTAGAGACAGAAGTGATGACACTTTCTGCAGGACCTGACTATCATTTTGCATGACAATGCTCAAGCACGTACAGTGCGTGCTGTTACTGATTTGTTTGACTGATGAGGCTACCAAATGCCATACAACCCCTGACGTAAGCCCTCGTGAGTTCAACTCGATTTCTAAACTGAAGGAAACACTTCACAGCATTCGCTTCAGAACTGCTACAAATTCGTCGGGCAATACACCACGCCGCTCGAACTGTCAACACAACTGGCACTGCTGAGAGTAATAACAAATAGCACATGGTTAATTACTGTAATGCCCTTTCGTAATGTAATATTATTGTAATATTCCGGCTGCGAGTACCAGCGATGATGCGCTACTGTAATTGAGACGACAACGCTCTTTGCTGTACCGACAACGCTCTTTACTGTGAAAAAAGAAAAGCATCAATGTTTTTTTTATTTTTTATTTTATTTTTATTTTTTTTGCAATTGTTGGAGATAAGGAATGCCGATTGAACATTGTGCTTTTTTGAAGTCAGATAAGTTTGAAGTGCAGAGGTCAGCTTGTAATCGAAATAATCAAGAATAAAAAGTTTAATTTGTGAAAAAGAAGGTAAATATCGTTTACGAACTTTTATTCGTTGTTAGATCCTCGGACCTTCATAAAACGGTTTGTGTGTTTAGCAATACAGTGTATAGTGATTTCTTCGCAATTTAACAATACTGGGCGAATCTGCTACTATCACTGTCCGAACGACGCGCAGTATTTCGCCGTCAGCTTGTGTGTTAGAGACGGTTCTAAGCGACCAGTTTGTTAGTCATAAGATATCGTTCTACTACTGTTGTTCAGCCTTCTCATTCCGAAAGTGTTTATACAAAATCTTAATGGCGACTGTGAGTACTTTCGTGGCCAAGAGAGACGGAGGCTTCATAATGAGTTGTAGCAGTTTTCTCAGACTTGAACTCGCGCTCTCTGAGAACCGGAGAAACGGAAACCTCCGACCGCCATCTCGTCCTGTTCCTAACCCGTTCTCTTCTTACAGCAGCTACAAAGAAAACATAGTTATCTATAGTCAAATGTTTTCACAGATTTTTTTGTACTAGACAGGTAAATTTTTTTAAAAATGTATGCATATATGAAAAAGAATCAAAAGAGTGTTTAAATCCAGTACCTGTCTTATATGTGTCAATGTCAAAGGTCTAGCAAGTTAATTAATTAATTTTTTCTTTACGACGTAGCAGTCTCATTTTATTATAATATTTAAAACACAGTAATGCAAGAAAACAAATCAGAAAAACCAACCATCCCCCCCTCCCCCCCCCCCCCCCACCGCGCCCCGAAATTCGTTCTCACCACAACAAGGTTTGTAGCAGTTGCAGTTGGCCCAATGAACTCTGACGAATTAAGGAACTTTATACAAAAAGAGCTAATAATCAGTCTGCTGTTTCTTGTCATTCTATTTATATATTCACAAAAAGGGTAGTAAATAAGGAAACACTTAATGCTTTTCAAATAGTGCCAACTGTACTAGAGCGGCAGCCTGTGTTGCAGAAACGGCAGCAACTGATACATTTCAAGAGCTTTTCCAGATCATCAAAACTAAAATTTGACTATATCTAACCACAGAAGACCAAAAAATGTCCTACAAGCATGCCACAACACAGACAAAACTAGTGAAATAAAAGAATATTGTATACTAGTGAAATGAAAAAATTGAAATTCATTGTATGGCTATTAAATAATTACTTCCAAGCACAAACAGGTCCCAGGTCAAAGCAAATCTTTTGCAGCATATATTTAGAGGCAAAAGAAGTTTTAGAATGGATGTAAAACAAGCCAAGAGAAAAGGAATGACAGCTTCATTGAAGGAGCTCACAAATCATACAAAGCAGTCAGTTCTGTAGCAGCATTACGGGAAGAGGTAGAGGGAAAGAAAGTGTGAATGTATGGGGCTTTAACAAATTTCCTGATTCTCTTGTGAAAATGTAGGAAACTGGAAAAATAACTTGCACAAGAAAGAAAAACAGTAGTGCCTCTGGTTTGTATATTAGTCTATGCCTGCTATTCACAAGATGTATTTCATACTTTACAACTGGAGAAAAGCCTTTACCATCAGAGTCTTCAATATGTACATCTAAACTATCTTGCATTATCTCTAATAAGTGCTATTTATCTTCAAAATCTAGCGATGCGCGGTTTTCAGCAGACTTCAGTATACTTTCAATACTATGAAAGTAGTGTACTTCCATAAGAAATTTAAATATGTTTGATAAGTTGTTTGCTAAATTTCCTTAACAAAACTGAACCTTCCAACTTTCAGTTAGTAACTACATAGTAACACAACTATGTCACAGATCCTGAAGTGCCTTGCGTTAACAAAAATTACCCTGTTTGTCTTCCCGATGATAGTCCAGAATGAAGAAAAATTGCTTTTAAGCTCTCCTTTCGACTGAGACATACTTGAAATTTTGTTTCCACTTCTTATTGCTCAGCTGATTTCATACTTTCATTTAGGCTTGTTGAAGTTGTTCACTTTTCGTTAGGTGATTCCAGAAAGTCATTGCGATGACAAGTAGAATATACAACCAGGAAATATCAATGGAACACATCCCTCTTCTAGCCTTGATCGTTCAAGATTTACATTTGAAATCCGTCCTCTTTTCTCGTAAAATTTCCCTCCTGTCCAAACAACATTTCCCACATGGAAATATTTGTGGCAGATCTGTAACGGCATAAAAGCAATCGATATTACTATCCTTTGTCAAAACAGTTCCGTCAATGACAAACATTCTACAACCAGCTTCATACTAATCTTGTCAGCTGTGATGATCAATTAAGGAACAAACTACCTTGGTCTTCATACACAACTACTTTTAAAAACAGTTGTCAAAAGTAATGCAATGGGGAGAAATAACGCATAACAAATTATCAACTTTTACTTACCCTTGAATGATGTGTAGGTACGAAATCCTTTCTGGGTACTGCTGCGCCAGTGATTCCTCAGATTCTTGCATTTGGGAAATCGGAACAAAAATGGTTCAAATGGCTTTGAGCACTATGGGACTTAACATCTATGGTCATGAGTCCCCTAGAACTTAGAACTACTTAAACCTAACTAACCTAAGGACATCACACACATCCATGCCCGAGGCGGGATTCGAACCTGCGACCGTAGCAGTCGCGCGGCTCCGGACTGAGCGCCTAGAACCGCTAGACCACCGCGGCCGGCTAAATCGGAACACGTGCACATTCATTTCTTCTTTGAATTTATAAGTTACCTGGCAATAGACAACATATCACTTGTAGAACGTCCGCCCCGGCAGCTGAGTAGTCAGCGCGATAGAATGTCAGTCCTAAGGGCCTGGGCTCGATTCCCGGCTGGGTCGGAGGTTTTCTCCGCTCTGGGACTGGGTGTTGTATTGTCCTAATCATCATCATTTCATCCCCATTGACGCGCAAGTCGCCGAAGTGGCGTCGAATCGAAAGACTTGCACCCGGCAAACAGTCTACCCGACGGGAGGCCCTAGTCACACGACATTTACATTTTTACTTGTAGAACATGCTTTAAACAAGAACGACGGGTGCATAATGCATGAAATATAACACTTGCAAGTGACACACACTTTCAGGACAAAGTACCCACGAACTCAAACTTCGTACATAAAATAAACTGTTAACAGCTAGTGACATCATGTTGCAATGCGGTCACTGTGAGTAGGTCTGTGTATCTAGAAAGCTATGAGTCAGCCCTTTGTTTACCAGTAATAAAATCTTTGTGAGAATCATTATCTTCTTAACATAAGTTGTAACTGTATAAAAACGTTAATTGGTAATATAACTAAAACTGTGTTGTAAAGAGTTGTACCCTGAACGACGAACCCATATCGCTGTCGCTTCTCTGTGCTGAACTTTAGCGAAATAGGTCTACTACACACAATATTCACACGTGATCTATCGCAAGTACCAATTAATAAATAACTTTTTGACCCATGTTCCTACAGCAAATATTTAATTTGGATAAAGTACACAACAAATTGCTTTGTCATCCGATCATAGCGTTGACTCAGCGGCTGTAACAGCAGAGTATTGGTCAGTGAGTTATCCCCTTTAAAGAATTGACTGATTCTACGAAAACCACCAGCTCTTAAGGAGCAAAATTTGTTCCACGCTTCTGACAGAAACTTGAACGTTCTGACACTTCAAATTTGAATTATTTTTAGCAAACTTCAGATGATTTTACTGACATGTTGTTTGACTGAAAAATTGCGCATGTGAATGAAACTTTATTTCCCTTTAAATTCAATGAAAAAGTGTATTGAAATTTTTATGTTCTTAGCATACTTGCTACTAATGGAATATCAAAGACGCGCTGGACTGTTTTTAACTTCAATCAATTCTTTGCAGTAACTTTCACAATTAAATGAAAGACAATTTTAAACAAATGGCCTATAAGAAGGCTACCGTATTATCTTTGTTCTAATAATGCTGGTCTGAAGGGACATATAACATCGTATTGTGACAATGTATTAGACGACAAGTTTTTGTCTTTATGTTCCGCTACAAATAAACTTGAATAGTAATACTGATTTACTTTGGGGAAAGGGATTGCTGTTTTAGGTAAAACAACTTTGCAAGAATTGTAAATCTTGTTCTATATTGCTACTGAACTGATCACAAATTGAAATTACTAACTAGCGGTTACCTGGACAGATCTAACCGATGTAATTTCTTAGACCCTCTCACCGATTCGGTGTCATCTCGTGAAATTGGGTGCACTGCCGGTGGTCTACGTCTTCCCAACACAATATTTCGTCTCAACTAGGCGTCTTCATCAGGTGTTTCCTGCGACAGGTCGACAAGCTGACTGTGTCCCATATTTATGCCTGGGCGGTGTCTGGTGTTTTCTTCGGGGTCTGCGCCCGCCGGGGTCATCTTTGGAGGTGCTATTCGTCTTTAGGTGTTCCGTCTTCCGTCCGCGCCCGTTTCCGCTGTTTTCCCCAGGTGGCGGCCGTGCAAAGGCGTTCCGTACTAGGTCTGAGCCGGCCTTCTCTTTCCCTGCACTATCGATACGCTGCAGACGTTCCACATGCTGTTGACGACCGCTCCGGCTTTATGTCGTGCTCCAGTCACTTTACTGGGCGTGTGGGATCGGCACGCCCCTACAAGGTACGCTTCCTGCCGACCAGGCTGCTGTGAGATTGCATATTCTGTCCGTGCACGCAGCAGCAATCCCTCGTGGCGTTGACTGGCGTCTGGAGTTCTGTACTGTGTCTGCGCCCCGTTTGTGTGGTGCCTAAGGCGTCGGGTGGTTGTTCCCCCTCTTGTCCATGAGCGCTACAGTTGTCTCCCGTGAAGATACACTCCTGGACATTAAAATTGCTACACCAAGAGGAAATGCAGATGATAAACAGGTATTCATTGGACAAATATATTACACTAGAACTGACATGTGATTACATTTTCACGCAATTTGGGTGCATAGATCCTGAGAAATCAGTACCCAGAACAACCAACTCTGGCCGTAATAACGGCCTTGATACTCCTGGGCATTGAGTAAAACAGAGCTTGGATGGCGTGCACAGGTACAGCTGCCCATGTAACTTCAACACGATATCACAGTTCATCAACAGTAGTGACTGGCGTATTATGACGAACCAGTTGCTCGGCCACCATTGACCAGACGTTTTCAATTGGTGAGAGATCTGGAGAATGTGCTGACCAGGGCAGCAGTCGAACATTTTCTGTATCCAGAAAGGCCCGTACACAGCCTGCAACATGCGGTCGTGCATTATCCTGCTGAAATGTAGGGTTTCGCAGGGATCGAATGAACGGTAGAGCCACGGGTCGTAACACATCTGAAATGTAACGTCCACTTTTCAAAGTGCCGTCAAGGCGAACAAGAGGTGACCGAGACGTGTAACTAACGGAACACTATACCATCACTCCGGGTGATATGCCAGTATGGCGATGACGAATACACGCTCCCATTGTGCGTTCACCGCGATGTCGCTAAACACCGATACGACCATCATGATGCTGTAAACAGAACTTGGATTCATCCGAAAAAACGACTTCTGCCATTCGTGCACCCAGGTTCGTCGTTGAGTACACCATCGCAGGCGCTCCTGTCTGTGATGCAGCGTCAAGGGTAACCGGAGCAATGGTCTCCGAGTTGATAGTCCATGCTGCTGCAAACGTCGTCGAACTGTTCGTGCAGATGGTTGTTGTCTTGCAAACGTCCCCATCTGTTGATTCAGAGATCGAGACGTGGCTGCACGATCCGTTACAACAATGTGGATAAGATGCCTGCCATCTCGACTGCTAGTGATACGAGGCCGTCGGGATACAGCACGGCGTTCCGTATTACCCTCCTGAACCCACCGATTCCATATTCTGCTAACAGTCATTGGATCTCGACCAACGCGAACAGCAATGTCGCGATACGATAAACCGCAATCGCGATAGGCTACAATCCGACCTTTATCAAAGTCGGAAACGTGATGGTACGCATTTCTCCTCCTTACACGAGGCATCATAACAACGTTTCACCAGGCAACGCCGGTAAACTACTGTTTGTGTATGAGAAATTGCTCGGAAACTTTCCTCAGGTCAGCACGTTGTAGGTATCGCCACCGGCGCCAACCTTGTGTGAATGCTCTGAAAAGCTAATCGTTTGCATATCACAGCATCTTCTTCCTGTCGGTTCAGTTTCGCGTCTGTAGCACGTCATCTTCGTGGTGTAGCAATTTTAATGGGCAGTAGTGTAGTTTCCACTTGGTGCTCCATAAGAGATTCGCTTCCATTAATGATACCCCTGGTTGTCTGAGGTTCGTCACTAGAGAAGGAAACTTCTTTCCGTTGGTTCTTTAGTAATTCTGAAGCCGGTTTCAACGCCGTACTGAGCTGGTATCCTGCTTCCCGGTTGATCAGGTTCTCTGTCATCTCGATTTCGATAGATTCAATAATCACGCTATCCCAGAATCTGGGGTCTGGTTTTATTGTAATGCATGGCGTGTTTAGAGCAATGTTCTGCTACCACTGACTTAGTGGCCTGTCGTAGCCTGGTATGTCTTTGAGGTTCTTATGTCAATTGTTTTGGTGATTTGACCGATACCATATTCACATGGTATATGGTAGCTACCAGGTTTCCTTAACACCAGATCCTCTTTGACCGTTCCAAGGCGTGCTCTGATCTTCTTTGACGGGCAGAACACACTTCTGATATTGTGTTTTTTCAGGATCCTGCTAATGTTAGCATATATAGGACCTGCATACGGTAGAAAGGTACACTACTAGTGTCTTCTTCTTGATCTTCTCCCATTATATCAGGTCGTGTGATGGGATGTAATGCTTTGAGGATGTCCCTGGTTGAGTACCCGTTGTCTGTAAACACTTGCTGTAGACGTTCTAATTCTGCTGCCGAGCTGTCCGAATCGGACTGTGTCTTGGCTCGGTATACAAGTGTTCTCAGTACGCCGTTATTCTCCCCCAGATGATGGCAGCTGTCAGCATATAGATATAAGGAGGTGTGTGATGGTTTCCTATACACACGGTGGCCTAATGTGCCGTCTGTCTTCCTTTTCACCAAGACATTCGTGAATGAAAGTTGGCCATCATTCTCTACTTCCATTGTGAACTTAATGTTGAGGTGTCTCGAGTTCAGACGGTCAAGGAACACGTCCACTCGTTTCCGACCTTGTGACCAAATAACGAATGTGTCGTTACGTACCTGAAGAAACGAGTAGGCTGGTAGGCAGCGGTCGTAACTGCCTCATCCTCGAATCTCTCGATAAACAGATCTGACACTATCGGAGATAAGGAGCTACCCATTGCCACCCCTTCTGTATGTTCATTAAATTGGCTTCCAATTGGAAGTAAGTCGATATTAAAATATGCTTGAAAAGGCCTAGCAGAGTCCCATCAGATCTCTCACTGATTAAATTGAGTGTGTCCTGGAGTAATACCCTTGTGAACAGAGACACAACATCAAAGCTGACCATAATGTCTGTGTTCGAGATTCGTAGGTTTTCGAGAGTTCCAAAAAGTTCGAGGAGTTGCAGATGTGGTGGACACACCTTTCCACATATGGTACTAACATCCTGTTAAGGTGGGTGCCGTAGGGTAGGTGGCTCCAGCAATATCGCTTACGATTGGGCGAAGCGGTATACCCTCTTTAGGGACCTTGGGTAACCCATATAGTCTGGGTGGTCTGGTGCCTTAGCTTTCAGTTGCTTGACAACCTTGTCAGGCCATCCTGTTTCATTAAGAAGAGCCCTGGTCTTCCTGTCCACTCTATCGGTGGAGTCGTTCTCCAGTTGACTGTAAGCAGGGTTCTCTAAAAGTTGACAGATCTTCTGGTCATAGCGGGTCTTCAGCAGTACGACAGTAGAGTTCCCGTTGTCCGCCGATAACTCAAATAAGTATTCATCTTCCCGCAAACTCCTGAGAGCTATCCTCTCGTCTCTTGAGATGTTTGGTTTGGATGGCCTTGCTCTGGTGAGCGCCCTGCACGTCTCTCTCCCAATCTCTTCTAAAGCCCTTGATGGTAGTGTGACCACCTGCTCCACAGAGCTGATAAAGCTGAAAACTGGTAGGTCTCTAGGAGTGACGGCAAAGTTGAGGCCCCTTCCCGGTATTTATAAGGTGGCATCGTCCACTGTGCGATCACTCAGATTTACCACCTTGCGGGTATCATGTGTTTGTTTCACTCTTTTACTCATGCGCTCAACTTTTGTCAGTTGTCAAGCAGTAGCGTTGTGTTTGATGTATGCTGCCAGCGACCATGAGGTACCGCCCATCCTGTCCCAGTCTTCTGGTGTTAAGTTGTTTGCCAAGACCAGATGCAGGCGTAGTAGCTCCCTGGAGGTGACGTCCAGTCTACGTCGTATATCACTGATCCTTTCCCTCACCAGGGCCATACTGGCACGATGCTTGATCCTATTAGCCGCCTTAGACGTTATATGATGTTTAATTTCGGCAGATACAAGCACCACGTCTACTTCTCGGCGCCTAAGTAGGAAACTGAACGAGCTCACCGGCATCTCTTTGCGGTGTCGCAGCTTGTGCAATAGCTTCATCTTCTTGCACATTCCCTCCCTGTAGAGTCTTACAAAGTAATTTCATAGACTTTCCCGTCTATTCGGTGTAATCTCATGGAATCGCGTGTACTGCCGGTGCTCTGCGTCTTCGCAATAGAATATTTCGACGTCGTAACTCGGCGTCTTCATCAGACGTTTCCTGCGACCGGTCAACAAACTTTCTTTCTTTTATTTATTTATTTTTTGCACTTTTCATTCCCTTCTTTGAACGAGAACGCTGGCTATTCGAGAACTTGCTGTAAGCCCGTTTCAGCCATTGGGTTTGACATTTTATTTTTGGTTTACATTCATTTATTTAATGCAATTCAGCGCACATTTCATGTTGACAAGCTGACCAGGTCCCATATTTCTGCCAGGGCGGTGCCTGGTGATTCCTACGCCGTCAGCGCCCGCTGCGGCCGTTCCTGGCGGTGATATTTATCTCTTAGGTGTTCCGTCTTCCACCCGCACCCGTTTCCGCTGTTTTCCCCGGCAGTGGCCGTACCAAGGCATTCCCTACTAAAGTCGCGCCCGTCAGGAGCGTTCCCAGCACTATCAGGACGCTGCAGACGTTTCTCAGGCTGTTGGCGTCCGCTCCGGCTTTAAATCGTATCCCTGTCGTCGTTTTGGCCTTCTCTCCGCACCCTGCAGGGGCGTACCGATCCCGCAAGGACGAAAGACGAAACGCCTAGAGACGAATAGCACCACTTGGGAAGGCCACAGTGGGTTGGACGGCGTAGGGAACACCAGACACCGCCCAAGCATAATATGGGACACGCTCAGCTTCTAGACCTGTCGCAGGAAATGCATGATGAAGACGGGGCGAGTTGCGACGTCGAAATATTGTGTTGGGAAAACGCAGAGCACTGCCAGTACACCCGATTCCGAGAGATGACACAGTTCTGAACATTTTTTAACAAAAGTTTTCTACCTTGCCTTTTCTCGTTACAACTTGGAACGTCGTAGTTAAGATGTAATGGTGGTTGGAAGATGTCTTCACGTTCCCGTGCTGGCAGCCATTGTTACAAGTATGGATTTGTCCATTTCGAGGGCATTACGCCTTAATTGGGCGCACTTCACTTTGCCATTAATTCAGACAGAAATTCTTGGGCTCCGATAATTTGTGTTACGGAGACGACTTTTCCTACCGTCCAAAACTGCTACTCTTGATGCTACTCACATTTAAATAAGCACTCTTAACATTTTAGCACAAGATCGTATCTCACTCGCATTAACACCGTGCATCTACCATAACGACCCACCACCGTCTGACCACTGCTTCCGATACCTACCTTTGTTGGCGCATTTTGCACGTGGCACTAACCATGTGCAAGGCCACTTAACCCCAACGTTTGTACATTGTTTTATGAATCGAACAAAATTAAAACCAAGAATATGTCAGTCTGTTACATTTTCAACAAAACAATAACTGAGTGTTTCCAGTACTCTCAAGTGTCCAGCTGGACGCGATCGTTGAAGACCCAACGATATTTCGGCGAATAACCTTTCCACCATCATCAGGTGGTTCTGATGAAATGGTCTGTCTGCCTCTCTTTCACGTTTTACTTTCCCCTCCCTGGGAAAGTGTAGGGAGAAGTTTGTAGCCCGTTGGCTTTTATTCCACAATGTATGTCGTGTGTGTGTGATTATCTTGGATAGTTTTGACTGTCTGTGTATTGTGGTGGTGTCTTGTACTTGCCTGAGGTTGGCGAGATGTGGGGTATTTTAAGGATTAAGGATTGGCATTCGGACTTAGAAACTTTGGGATTTTTCTCTTCGACTTAGTCGTCGAAGATCGTCATAGGGCGTTCGTGCTTATCACGGGACATGTATACCGGCCTAGGGAGTCGATGAGATTATTTCCAGATCTGGAAGAGCTCTGGTTGAAAGCCCTTGCAGATCTTGGAATTTTTCTTTGAGGAGGGATATTTCGGCAGCTACGTGCAGATCGTCAGTGGGGAACCCCATGGGTAGATGCAGTGCCCCCCTGAGGGTGCGGTTCTTTAGCCTCTGGAGTTTGTCCAGGTGCTGCTTCGCTGCGTATCCCCAGACAGGACATGCATATTCCGTTACTGGCCGTATAAGGGATTGTTAAACATTAATTCCTACAGAGCAGGGACGGGAGGTGGTTGTGTTGAGGACTGGGTATCGGATGGACATTCTGGCACAGACCTCCCTGTGGACCTCGTCTATGTGAGGTTTCCACATTAGTCTCAATTCCAAGGTTACGCCGAGATACTTGGCGGATCTGCGGCAGGGGAGGCGGGATACATGTAGGTGCAGGTAAAAGGGGGGGGGGGGGAGGTGTTGAGAGGGTCTGCGTCTCTTGAGCCTCCAGGTGATCAGCATAGCCTGTGTCTTTTCAGGGCTGATGTTGATGCGCCGGTGACGGGCCCAGGTTTATGTGTCAGCTGAAACCCTTTGTAGCCAACGAATGACCTGCTCCTTATTCGCATTACGAGTGTAAAATCATACTGTGCAGTGTGCACCATGGGGGCAGTGGGAGTGTCTGCAGTGTACAAATTGTACAAAACCCCAGCACGAATACGCGTTTTGATGGAGGTGGCTGTTTCTACATAGACAGAGAAAGTTCTGTTCGCGAGATAGCTTTAGATTAACCTGACTATGCTCTTGGGGAACCCCCGCGTTTATAATTTGTATAACAGCCCTTTATTCCTTCCTGAGTTGAAGGCTTTGACTACATCAAGTAGCACTATCCCGCTGTAGCCTCTGTGGTTGAAGCCCTCTGTGGCTAGCTCCACCAGTCTCATGATTGTTGTGGAGCGGAGTGCTTCTGTCAGAATCCAAATTAGAAATCCGGAAGAAGTCGCTCATTGGTGATGTGATCTCGTATGGGTCCTCCTAGATCTTGCTGAGAGTTGGCAAGACGCTAATCGGCCTGTAATGCTACGGGAGTAAAGGGTTTTTCCCTGGTTTGTGTATCGTGACCACTTTCGCGTGTTTCCAGTAAGCTGGGAACTCGCAGGTACGAGTAATCTCATTGAAGATATTCACGACGTTTCCGATAGTCGAGGGGGGAAGGTTTTTAACTAGCTTTCTCCAAACTGCAACAACTAGCGCGCGACCACCACTTCGAAACATGGGGTCCGGTTGAGCCCACACATTTTCCAAAAAATGGAGGTAGACCCGACGTGCTAGACATAGCCCTAACTAGGATGATCATGGGGTTTGTGGCAGCAAGAACAATCAACAAAATGTCCTTCGGCCACAACCCAGTGATTCTAGAGGTCGATGTGGGAGAATGGGTAGCACTTCCACGGTGCCAGACGTCTTACAAACAGACTGGGAGCGATATCGAGAAACTGTCGCCTCTGATATCGCTCGCGCTCCGCCACCTACTGACGAAACAATAGAACAAGCGCTACAAGACCTAACAGGTAACATTTTGCAGGCAGCGGATGATGCCACTCCCCCACAAAAGGACGGCCTGCCACCGCAAGTACAACTCCTGCAACATTTGCTAGCAAAAATTCGACACAAGAACAGAGTAGCAAAAGAGTGGAAGATCACCAGAAATCAGGCCACCAGGAGGCTGCTGAATCGTCTACAGAGAGAGCTGAAGGTGGCGCTCAGTGAGCACAGAAACCGGCAATGGCAAAACCGCCTCACAGCTCTCAAAATGGACGATCACACTCTATGGCAAGCAACCACGCAGTTCACCAAAAGACGCGCCAGGATACCGCCACTGCACAGCGAGCGGGGGTCTGGCCTACAGCCATGCTGAAAAGGCCAACGCGCTCGACGAGTCCTTCGAGAAGCAATTTCAAGCGGCAGAACCCCAGGATGATGAACATAAAGAGGTAGTCCGTCGTCAGCTGGCTGTCTTCCTCAATGCTGAGGAGGAGCCAAAGCACGAAACCCACTGTTCGCCCCCGAACACGTGGCCTCCCTACAAAAAGGCGCCAGGACACTACAGTATGAGCAACCAGCTAGTCAAAAACCTCCCGCCCTCGTCTATCGAATACCTCGCGAACGACTTCAATGAGATTACTCGTACTTGCGAGTTCCCAGCTTATTGGAAACATGCGCCAGTGGTCGCGATACACAAACCAGGGAAAGACCCTTTATTCCCGCAGCACTACAGGGCGATTAGCGTCTTTCCAACTCTCAGCAAGATCTATGAGCACCTCCTGCTATTACCCATACGAGGTCACGTCACCAACGATCGACGTCTGCCGGATTTCCAATTCGGATTCCTACAGATGCACTCCGCCCCACAACAGATCATGAGACTGGTGGAAGCAGCCACAGAGGGCTGCAACCACAGAGGCTACTGCGGGATAGTGCTACTTGATGTAGCCAAAGCCTTCGACTCAGTATGGAATAAAGAGCTATTATACAAGTTTAACATACAGGGGTTCCCCAGGAGCATAGTCGGGTCAATCCAAAGCTACCTCACGAATAGAACTTTCTCTGTCTAAGTAGAAACAGCCACCTTCACCAAAAGGCATATTCGTGCCAGGGTGCCACAGGGATTGGTCCTGGGACCCGTTTTGTACAGTGTGTACACTGCAGACACTCCCACAGTCCCCCTGGTGCACATCGCACAGTATGCTGACGACGCAACCTTTTACACTCGTAATGCGAATAAGGAGCAGATCATTCGTAGGCTACAAAGGGTTTTAGATGGCACAGAAACCTGTGCTCGTCACTGACACATCACCATCAACCCTGAAAA
Organism: Schistocerca nitens; assembly: GCF_023898315.1. Lineage (NCBI taxonomy): Eukaryota > Metazoa > Arthropoda > Insecta > Orthoptera > Acrididae > Schistocerca > Schistocerca nitens. Next base: position 259,599,557 of record NC_064615.1, on the reverse strand, counting down.
GACACAGGCTATGCTGATTGCCTGGAGGCTAGGGATATGCAGACCCCCTCAACACCTCCCCCCCCCCTCCCCCCCACCCCACTTGCACCTGCACCTACATGTATCCCGACTCCCCTGGCGCAGATCCGCCAAGTATCTCGGCGTAAGCTTGGAATCGAGACTAAGTCGAAGAGAAAAATCTCAAAATCTCCAAGTCCTACTGCCAGTCCTTAATCCTTAAAATACCCCACATCTCGCCAACATCAGGCTACTACAAGACACGACCACAATACAGAGACAGTCAAAACTATCCAAGATAACCACACACACACATACAGACTATAAACTCCCCCATACACTTCCCATAGGAGGGGAAAGTAAAAGGTGAAAGAGTGAGCAGACAGACCACTACATCAGAACCACCTGATGATGGTGGAAAGGCTATCCGCCGAAATATCGTGGGACATCAACGATCGCATCCGGATGGACACCCGAGAGCTCTGGAAACATCACATATCCCGGGAAAGCCTCCGATCACATATCAGTAACTGAGTGCATAAATATAATTAACAAAAATTCTATTTAGCACGTCGACATTTTGACATGAAGTACATCACATACACGTAAGTGCCATGGCGTTCACTGGTGCGAGTATATGAACGGTATAAAAATTTTCTCCCATCCTTGTCACGTATTGTGAAAAATTTAGTACTGAAAGCCAAGTTACGTTACAAGGTACAATCAAGTACATGTCAAATTAACTAAGTACAAGTATTTTAAGAAAGAAACTGTTCTGAAATGTTTTTGTCTCCACTTATTAAAGTATTCTTGGCTATTATGCCGTGGTCGAATGAATTTCTTGCTGAAAGCCAAGGTTTCGTGCTCTTCTGTTGAGGGTAGCTTCAACGGGGGTTGCAGTTTTTTTATGGTTTCGATGCACACCCAGGTTCTCAGTTAACTCATTCGTTCAACTATGGGATAATAGGGTGGAATATTTTAATACAATTTAGAGCCAAGAAAGTTTACCTTTTAAAATGTTGCAGAGCAGTGTCTGAGACACTGCAGTTATGATCAACAGCTGCGTTAAGAATGAACACGCAAATTGATTTCTCACCAGTTGTAACACATTTCACAAGAAATGAAAACACCAGAACATATGGAGTTTTGGGCCGGTCCTGGAAGTGTATTCGGGTAGCCAAAGCTGTTAGAGCGATAGGCGGGGAAAATTTGGGTGCTACTGCGGCACAAATTTAATTTGTTTTGAAATATGCTATGGTTCATGCCGAACTATAATCGCAATAAGCGAGTTCATTCTTATTTTTCAATGATTTATTGCATATGGTTAAACAGCGAAACCAGATTTGTTGACTTTTTGTGGTACTTTGCAAAACATTTATTGTAAGGCATAAAGACTGTAACATCACAAGTATGGCTCATCCATTTGATGCAATATGGATGTCTCAGTGCCACATGATGCACGTCTTCTTGATGATCCCTCTGCGTGTACATTTTCAGCTTAATTTACTCGTTTATCTAGTGGAATGTATGACTTGTTACAGCTGACTGCACACTAGTTGTTGGCGAACATTTGGTAGCCTCAGTAGCACTCCAATGATAGCTACCCTGAAATCCTTAAAACTGGTTCTATCTTCTGAATTAGCTTCGCCGAAGATTATGGTGGCACTCGAAGCAGCTACATCCAGAAAATGCCACATCCTGCGGTGTCAGTATTTCGCTTTCACTGTCAGTGTTATCGGTTACTGAGGTCTGATCACTTGGGAACTCGTCCAGTAGTTGATATGTAACATATTGCTGGTCAGATCAGCAGCACATATATTCCAAGGTTGTATTACTAAGAAGAGGTGACTCGACGACTACTTGCCAGTGGTTACAGACAAACCCACAGATGCTTATCTCGTTTAACGTACAACCCGGGTTATTGCAGTAATGAATTGAACCACACAAAACGTAAATATGACTAGATATCAATTAAAAAAATTGAAATTCTCTGAACTTTATAAAAACAGAAAAGAAACACTTCACAGAAAGCGTAGTACAGAAGAAACAAGAGCTACATCGGTATTCTCAGAGCTAGAAAAGGAGCGAAATGTTTGCTACTCCAAAATCAGTAACAGAGGCGGCTCCTGTAGGTCAGTAGCTATCAGCAGTCGTGATGTTTCAGCCATCGACTAGTAAGCTAAGTTTCCGGTACATAAAAGGTGATTTCTGGCACTAATCACTGGTAAACTAGGCGTTAAGCAATGTTTGGCCGATGTAGTAATTGGATGGGTAAGGACCTGGGAACACCAGCTATGGTTGGCTCATGGAAACGCAAATCCCTGAAGTGGCGTCCAATTGAAAGACTTAGACGATGCCCTTGCGCCACACGCCACTACTATTATTATAAACTGAGGTGACAAAAGTCGTGTCCTAATATCGTGTAGGACCACCTTTTACCCGGCTTAATACAGCAGCTCAAAGTGGCATGGACTCAACAAGTCGTTGGAGGACCGTTGCAGAAATATTGAGCTTTGCTGCCTCTGTAACCTCCCACAATATTGCGGAACTGTTGCCGGTGCAGAATTTTGTGCACGAAGTGACCTCTTGATTACGTCCCGTAAATGTTCTATGGGTGGCCAAGTCATTTGCTCGACTTGTCCGGAATTTTCTTCAAACCAAGTGCTCGGGTGACATGACGCACTTTCATGCAGAAACATTCCATTGTTGTTTGGGAAATCCATGAATGGCTCCAAATGATCTCCAGATAGTCGTGTTAACAGTTCCTAGTCAATGATCGGTTGAGTTGGACCAGAGGGCCGATCAATTCCAGGTAAACACAGTCCACCCTATTACGGAGCCACCACCAGCTTGCACATTTCTTTGTTGAGGACTTGGGTTCATGGCTTCGTGGGGTCTGCGCCACACTCCAACACTATCATCAGCTCTTACCAGCTGAAATCGGCACTCATCTGACCAGGCTACGGTTGTCCAGTCGTCTAGGGTCCAGGCGATGTGGTTACGAGCCAAGGAGGGGCTCTGTAGGCAATGTCGCGCTGTCAGCAAAGGCACTCGCGTCGGTCGCATGAGGCCATAGCTCATTAACGCCAAATTACGTCTCCCATTGATTTCTGCGGTTATCTGACGCAGTGCCACTTGTCTGTTAGCACTGTTACAACTTCCTGAGCTGAGGGATTATGATATGCCCAAATGACCGAGACGTATGGTCTGGGAGAGACGGATGGCTGTTGGCGAAGAGTGCAAAGAAACACAAGCAAGAGTGTCACTGACTTTATTACGTCGAAGGCACACAGCTGGCCTTGACTGTACTCGGCGATGGCACCGCGCAGCTACATGAACGCCGGAATCTGCAGTGACGGCGTCCGGTTGCCCAGCCCTGCGGACGTAGCGGTCCTAGTCGCGCCACGGCTAAGTGGCTGCCGCGTGCATTCACTGTGGCCGTGGCTCAAAACACGGCTGACTGCTCACTCAAGCACCACTCGTGGACCCCCATGTAGAGCGCCAAAGGGAAGCAGCCGACCGCCGTCGTTGTGATGAACTTCAGCAGCTCTGGCCACCCGCCCAGGGCTGCTCATTCAGATGACAGCTTCGCCTTCAACCGGACAACGCTACACGGAGAACGGTGGACAGCAGACCTCTCGCTCCTCGCTCCGGTGTAGCTCCAAGGTGCGACGCAACCCGCCACAGTTACGCGGCATGGGTGCAGCGGAGGTTGGAAGCCGTTTCAGCGGGCCGGTTTGCCGCCGATGTCCATAACCAAAAGGTCGTTGTGGTTGTCCTGCAACGTAAACAATCGCCATTTTCTCCGGTTCTAGACTCAGACAGAATGGCGACACAACTGCCCGATTTAGCCTCCAGGCTCGCTTATTTACACTTCTTTTTCCTACGCCTCTGACGTAGTTCCTCTGGAGGAGACAAGTGGAGTGTTCTTTGATAATTGCAATGTCAGCATTCCTCAGCCTGCTTCGCCGCTGCACACAGGTCACTAGGCGTTGTTGTAACTGCAACGTACAAGTTCTTTGCGGCACATGGGTCTCTTTGCCGCCCTGATTACTTCACACTGGTACACATTGTCTGCCGGGTCGTGCCTTCTAGCTGTGAGCGGTGTCATAAACCTTCCTTGCAGAATCGTTTGCAGTACATCAACATCGCCTGCACCTACCAACTGTTGTGACAATTGGTCCCGTAACTACTACCTTGCAACCATAGCTGCGTGAAATTTACAAGAATTGTCCGAACCCGCGCCCGTACTTATTCGTGGCGCAGCACCACTGACAACTCTACGCAAAAGCCGCCGCTGTCGCTCGTTAAGGGAGGGCATTTGGCCACTGCGTTGTCCGTGGTGAGAGGTAATGCCTTAAATTTGGTATTGTCGGCACACTCCTGACACCCTGCATCTCGGAATATTGAATTCCTTAACGATATCCGGTATGGAATGTCCCATGCGTCTAGCTCCAACTACCGTTCCACGTTCAAAGTCTTAAAATTTCCGTCGCGTGGCCATAATAACATCGGGAGTCGTTTCTCACGTATCACATGAGTGCAAATAACAGCTCCACCAACCCACTGCCCTTTTTTAGACTACTGGCCATTAAAATTGCTACACCACGAAGATGACGTGCTACAGACGCGAAATTGAACCGACAGGAAGAAGATGCTGTGATATGCAAACGATTAGCTTTTCAGAGCATTCACACAAGGTTGGCGCCGGTGGCGACACCTACAACATGCTGACATGTGGAAAGTTTCTAACTGGTTTCTCATACACAAACAACAGTTGACCGGCGTTGCCTGGTGAAACGTTGTTGTGATGCCTCGTGTAAGGAGGAGAAATGCGTACCATCACGTTTCCGACTTTGATAAAGGTCGGATTGTAGCCTATCGCGATTGCGGTTTATCGTGTCGCGACGTTGGTCGAGATCCAATGACTGTTAGCAGAATATGGAATCGTTGGGTTCAGGAGGGTAATACGGAACGCCGTGTTGGATCCCAACGGCCTCGTATCGCTAGAAGTCGAGATGACAGGCATCTTATCCGCATGGCTGTAACGGATCGTGGAGCACCGTCTCGATCTCTGAATCAACAGATGGGGACGTTTGCAAGACAACAACCATCTGCACGAACAGTTCGACGACGTTTGCAGCAGCATGGACTATCAGCTCGTAGACCATGCAGTTACCCTTGACGCTGTATCACGGACAGGAGCGCCTGCGATGGTGTACTCAACGACGAACCTGGGTGCACGAATGGCAAAACGTCATTTTTTCGGATGAATCCAGGTTCTGTTTACAGCATCATGATGGTGGCATCCGTGCCTGGCGACATCGCGGTGAGCGCACATTGGAAGCGTGTGTTCGTCATCGCCATACTGGCGTATCACCCGGCGTGATGGAATGGAGTGCCATTGGTTACACGTCTCGCTCACCTCTTGTTCACCTTGACGGCACTTTGAAAAGTGGACGTTACACTTCAGATGTGTTACGACCCGTGGCTCTACCGTTCATTCGATCCATACGAAACCCTACATTTCAGCAGGATAATGCACGATCGCATGTTGCAGGCCCTGTACGGGCCTTTCTGGATACAGAAAATGTTCGACTGCTGCCCTGGCCAGCACATTCTCCAAATCTCTCACCAATTGAAAACGTCTGGTCAATGGTGGCCGAGCAGCTGGCTCGTCACAATACGCCAGTCACTACTCTTGATGAACTGTGGTATCGTGTTGAAGGTGCATGGGCAGCTGTACCTGTACATGCCATTCAAGCTCTGTTTGACTCAATGCCCAAGCCTATCAAGGCCGTTATTACGGCCAGAGGTGGTTGTTCTGGGTACTGATTTCTCACGGTCTATGCACCCAAGTTGCGTGAAAATGTAATCACATGTCAGTTGTAGTATAGTATATTTGTCTAACGAATACCCGTTTATCATCTGTATTTCTTCTTGGTGTAGCAATTTTAATGGCCAGTAGTGTATCTAGTTTACGCGATACTACCGCCACTAATGTATGTGGATATGGCTGTCCCATGACTTTTCACCTCAGTGGAATGTTATTCATTGAACCAGTTAGGTGATAAGCCGAGAGGCCTGCAGACTCTCGCACGGTTTCAGGACACGGACGCTAGGAGCAGCAGCGTCGGCGGCGGCGGCGCGTCGCTGACTGGCGCCAGCGTGCTGGTGCTTCGCTTCGCGGGCCTGTGGTCTCCGCGCGGCCGCGCCGGCCGCCGCCTGTTCGCGCTATACACGGCGCTGGTGCTGGCGTGCAGCGCGGCCGGCGTGGCCACCTGCGCGCTCAGCCTGCGCTCCTACTGGGGCGACGTGCAGCAGCTGTCGCCCAGCCTCGGCAACGCCATCCTGCTGCTGGCCGGCATCGCCAAGGCCGCCGTATTCCTCTCCAGGCAGCGCGAGTTCCGCCGCCTGCTGCGCATGCTGGAGCAGCTCGTCTCCAACCAGGCCCAGTTCGCCAGGTATCCGCACTGCATCACTCACGTGCTCCGGATACCGTGGAGAGTGGCATGTACTCTACGCCACCAGTGTTTGCTAAAGTTATTGAAAAAGCTGTGTATGTAAGGATAATTGATCATTTTATATCACACAGTTTGCTATCAAATGTACAGTTCGGCTTTAGGAGTCGTTTAACAACTGAAAATGCTATATTATCTTTTCTCTGTGAGGTACTGGATGGGTTAAACAAAAGGTTTGGAGCCCTAGGTATATTTTTTGATGTAATTATGGCGTTTTTGATTGTGTTGATCACAAAATATTGCTCCAGTCAGTTGGTTGTTTGGGGAACGAGACCAAACAGCGAGGTCATCGGTATCGTCGTATTAGGGAAGGACGGGGATGAAAGTCGGCCGTGCCCTTTCAGAGGAACCATCCCGGAATTTGCCTAGAGCGATTTAGGGAAATCACGGAAAACCTAAATCAGGATGGCCGGACGCGGGATTGAACCGTCGTCCTCCCGAATGCGTGTCCAGTGTGCTAACCACTGCGCCACCTCGCTCGATATTGCTCCAGAAGTTGGACCATTACAGAATATTGGGGGGGGGGGGGGGGGGGGGAGTAGCTCACAATTGGTTCACCTCTTACTTTAGCAGCAGACAGCAAAAGCATATTATTCTTGATGTTGTGAATGGCTGTGATGTTGGGTCTGAGTGGGGTACAATCGAATGGTGGTGCCACAGGGATCAGTGTTTGGGCCACTCCTGTTCCTTATTTTGTAAATGATATGCCCTCTGGTATTACGGGTAACTCTAAAATATTTCTGTTTGCTGATGACACTAACTTGGTACAATAGTGGCTCGGTTTCAAATAGTGCCGTTCTTGGCTTGTGGAAAGTGAACTAACGCTAAATCACAGTAAGACTCAGTTCCTACAGTTTCTAACACACAATTCAACAAAAACGAACTTTTTAATTTCACAAAATGGGCATATGATTAGTAAAACTGAACAGTTCAAATTTCTACGTGTTCAGATAGATAGTAAACTGTCGTGGAAAGCCCACGTTCAGGATATTGTTCAAAGACTTAATGCTGCCATTTTTACTATTCGAACGGTATCTGAAGTAGGTGATCGTTCGACACGAAAATTAGTCTACTTTGTTTATTTTCATTCGCTAATGTCGTATGGTATTATATTTTGGGGTAACACTGCCCATTCTAAAATGATATTTTTGGCTCAGAAGTGGGCGATTCGGGCAATAAGTGGTGTAGGTTAGCGAACCTCTTGTCGACCCCTGTTCACTAGTCTGGGTATTTTTACATTGGCCTTTCAATATATATATTTTCTCTACTGTTACTTCTTGCTAACAATATCAGCTTATTCCCAAGGATAAACAGCTTTCAGTCAGTTAATACTAGGCAGAAATCCAATCTGCATTGGGACCGGATTTCCTTAACTCTTGTGCAGAAAGGTGTGCAGTATACTGCTACATCCCTTTTCAACAAGCTACTACAAGAAATCAACAATCTTAGCAGTAATCCAGGCGCTTTCAAATCGAAACTGAAGAGTTTCCTCGTGGGTCAGTCCTTCTATTCTGTCGAGGAGTTCCTTGAAAATTTAAGTTGATTCTTATGTTGTATTGTTGATTGCATTTACTTACACTTGTGGCTTGAGTTTTTGGTTTCATAAACACTTCATTTTTATCCGTTATTGCTTTTGTGTTGTAATTTCATGTACTGACACGTTCCATGACCTTGGAGATTTGTTCCTCAATTTGGTCCTAAGGAACTTGACGTGTAAATAAAAAAAATAAACAAATTTGTTTGGTGCATAAGTTCGCAGCATAAGTGTAATAAACATAACAGATTCTCGTAACAGAGACTTTAGTCAGCAATAATACAGTGGTGTTCAAAAAATGGCTGTGAGCACTATGGGACTTAACTTCTGAGGTCATCAGTCCCCTAGAACTCAGAACTAGTTAAACCTAACTAACCTAAGGACATCACACACATCCATGCCCTAGGCAGGATTCGAACCTTCGACCGTAGCGGTCACGCGGTTCCAGTCTGTAGCGCCTAGAAACGCTCAGCCACTCCGGCCGTCTACAGTGGTGTCCAAAATTAAAGCAAGAAACCACAATTTCCGCGCCCTGAGTCTAATTCAAGGTAGAACCATACAAACTGTCAAGAGATGTCCGTACGATAGTGTCCTGCACGGGAGATGGCATTCTGGTCAACAGACAACCACGGCAACGAAGAAATAAGGGCACCTATCAAACGGGATAGTGTTGGCCGGGTAGTCTCACATCCACAATCACTGTGTACACAGTCACAGACGGTGCAGTATGCCACAGAGAAGACGCCTACCAGGCCCTCTGCGGAAGAGGGCCAAGGGAAGGCTGGAAGCAGTACAGTCGCTAACTGATGTGGCCCCATGGCTTAATGTCAATCGTTCTGTTGTCTTTCGAAAGTAGCGACAGTTTACAGAGATCGAAACTATCCCGAAGACCAGGGCGGGCCGACTACGTGTAACATTGGAAAGAGAGGACCGTTATTTGGTTCTAAGGTCACGACGGTACCACCTTAGTACTGCACGGCAACTGGCATCTGGCCTCGCAGCATCCCCTGGACGTGTTATACCGAGGCAGACGGTGTACAGAAGGCGTCAGTAGAGGGGCTCTTATTGTCAGAGACCTGCTGTAGAGTGGAGCCGTCAACATGCCACCTAGACACTCGAATAGTGGGCCAATGCTATTTTCACAAATGAGTTCCTGTTTGGCGTGGACAGTGATTCTCATCGGATTCGCATCTGTAGGGAACGTGGAACACGATTTCGGGACCCAGCCATTGTCGGAAGAGTGATGTCGACGATGTTCCCTAATGGTGTGGGACAGGATTATGTTGACCACTCCAACATCCCTTCATGAAAGTGTACTGTGAAATCGGCAAGGTTTAACTGCTGTCAGGTATCGTGACGAGATCTTGTGACCTCATGCGGTTGTTCCGAGGTGTTGTGGGCCGAGCCTTCGTATTGCTGGAAAATAATGCTCCAGTATATAGAGCAAGCGTGGTTGATGTTTTCCTGGAAACGGAAAATATTGCACACATGGCGTGGCCTACTCGCTCTCTCGATTTGAATCCCATAGGGCACGCCTGGGACGCACTAGAGACACGGGTTGCATCACGTCAGCATCCACCAACCACTCTTCAATACTTGCGACCAGCGCTGCAGGAAGAATCGGCGTTATTGCCTAAACATGAGATTGATAACGTCATTCACACCACGCCCAGTCGCTTTTTCAGGCCTGTATTGCTGCCAGAGGTGGTTCGACCCCACACAGAGCGCGTTAATCACATGTTGGAATGTATGTGTGAATCCGTTAAGTTGGAAAAAAACGAAGAACATTTTTGTCTACCGTTACGCGTGTTGCAGTTCTTTACGTTCTGCATTCTTTATATTGCTTCTGCTTTACTATTACATCATTATACTGTTTTGCGACAAAATAAACACAACCTTGCAAAATTTCGGTTTGCTGCTTTAATTTTGTACTCAGTGTATATTCTCCTTCAATACTTACAATAGTTTGCCAATGCTGGGGCCACCTTTTCACTCCGCGACTGTAGAAATCATATGGATTTGAGACAAAGAACTCGTCGAGCCATGTTCGGGGTGTATTTTCATCCGGAAAGGAAGTTCGTTGAAGACTGTTCAACAGAGAGCGGAAAATGTGACAATCTGAGGCCGCAAGATCAGGTGAGTGAGATGGCTGCGGAATGACCTCCAAACGGAACTCCAGTAAAGTTTTGTTTGTCATTCTAGCAGAATGAGGGCGGGCGTTATCGTGGAAGAGCGCCACTTCACGCAGTCTTCCTGGCCGTTGTTCCTGGATTGCGTGTGCGAGACGTCTTAGTAGTTGACAGTAAAGATCAATACTGTCGGTTACACCTCGGGGAAGTAATTCCTTGTAGTTCACCACACCGTCGCTGTGCCTCCAGATGCATAACATTATCTTTTGTCGATGCCCGCAGTCTTTGTATGGAGCGAGCTACTTTTTTAACCTCAACCAATCCTTTTTCTCCTTTATTTTAACATAAAGACACCATTCCTCGTTGCCAGTAACGGCACAGGATACGAACGGTCGGTGCTGTTCACAAGCCAATTGATGACGAACATGCAGAGATGCATATACAGTATGTGATCAAAAGTATCCGGACACCTGGCTGAAAATGACTTACAAGTTCGTGGCGCTCTCCATCGGTAACGCTGGAATTCAATATGGTGTTGGCCCACCCTTAACCTTGATGACAGATTCCAATCTTACAGGCGTAGTTCAAACAGGTGCTGGAAGGTTTCTTGGGGAATGGCAGCCCATTCTCCACAGACTGCTGTACTGACTGAGGAGAGGTATCGATGTCGGTCGGTGAGGCCGGGCACCAAGTCGGCGTTCCAAAACATCCCAAATGTGTTCTACAGGATTCAGATCAGGACTCCGTGCAGGCCAGTCCACTACAGGGATGTTATTGTCATGTAACCACACCGCCACAGATAGTGCATTATGAACAGGTCCTCGATCGTGTTTAAAGATGCAATCGCCATCCCCGAATTGCTCTTCAACAGTGGGAAGCAAGAAGGTGCTTAAAACATCAATGTAGGACTGTCCTGTAATAGTGCCACCCAAAACAACAACGGATGCAAGCCCCCTCCATGAAAAATACGGACACACCATAACACCACCGCCCCGAATTTTACTGTTGGCACTACACACGCTGGCAGATGACGTTCACCGGGAATTCGCCACACCCACACCCTGCCATCGAATAGCGAGATTGTGTACCGTTATTCGTCACTCCACAAAATGTTTTTACACTGTTCAATAGTCCAATGATTACGCTCCTTACACCGAGCGAGGCGTCATTTTGCATTTACCAGCGTGATGTGTGGCTTATGAGCAGCCGCTCGACCATGAAATCCAAGTTTTCTCACCTCCCGGCTAACTGTCATAGTACTTGCAGTGGATCCGGATGCAGTTTGGAATTCCTGTGTGATGGTCTGGATAGATGTCTGCGTATTACACATAGCGACCCTCTTCAACAGTCGTCAGTCTCTGTCAGTCAACAGATGAGATCGGCCTGTACGCTTTTGTGCTGTACGTGTCCCTTCACGTTTCGACTTCACTATCACATCGGAAACAGTGGACCTAGGGATGTTTAGGAATGTGGAAATCTCGGATACAGATGTATGAGACAAGTGACACTCAATCACCTGACCACGTTCGAAGTCCGCGAGTTCCGCAGAGCACCCCATTCTGCTCTCTCACGATCTCTAATGACTACTGAGGTCGCTGATATGGAGTACCTGGCAGTAGGTGGCAGCGCAATGCACCTTATATGCATAACTTATGTTTTTGGGGGTGTCCAAATACTTTTGATCACATAGCGTATGGCTACCCGCTTATTTATATGATTTTGACTTAGAACGTGTGGTACCCGTTCATCCACTTAATCTTCCCCACTGCATGCAAATATTACACGAAGATGGAATGATCACAGTTCATCACATCTGCCAATTCTCAAGTGCACTGACGTGCGACATTGTGGATTAATGTGTTTAAAAGATCTTCATGAAACGCCGAGGGTCTTCCTTATCGTGAGAGTTACTAATGCCGGAAGGATCCTCCCTAAAACGAGAAAAACATTTTCTTGTCGTGATCTGTCCAGTGATACACTCCTGGAAATGGAAAAAAGAACACATTGAAACCGGTGTGTCAGACCCACCATACTTGCTCCGGACACTGCGAGAGGGCTGTACAAGCAATGATCACACGCACGGCACAGCGGACACACCAGGAACCGCGGTGTTGGCCGTCGAATGGCGCTAGCTGCGCAGCATTTGTGCACCGCCGCCGTCAGTGTCAGCCAGTTTGCCGTGGCATACGGAGCTCCATCGCAGTCTTTAACACTGGTAGCATGCCGCGACAGCGTGGACGTGAACCGTATGTGCAGTTGACGGACTTTGAGCGAGGGCGTATAGTGGGCATGCGGGAGGCCGGGTGGACGTACCGCCGAATTGCTCAACACGTGGGGCGTGAGGTCTCCACAGTACATCGATGTTGTCGCCAGTGGTCGGCGGAAGGTGCACGTGCCCATCGACCTGGGACCGGACCGCAGCGACGCACGGATGCACGCCAAGACCGTAGGATCCTACGCAGTGCCGTAGGGGACCGCACCGCCACTTCCCAGCAAATTAGGGACACTGTTGCTCCTGGGGTATCGGCGAGGACCATTCGCAACCGTCTCCATGAAGCTGGGCTACGGTCCCGCACACCGTTAGGCCGTCTTCCGCTCACGCCCCAACATCGTGCAGCCCGCCTCCAGTGGTGTCGCGACAGGCGTGAATGGAGGGACGAATGGAGACGTGTCGTCTTCAGCGATGAGAGTCGCTTCTGCCTTGGTGCCAATGATGGTCGTATGCGTGTTTGGCGCCGTGCAGGTGAGCGCCACAATCAGGACTGCATACGACCGAGGCACACAGGGCCAACACCCGGCATCATGGTGTGGGGAGCGATCTCCTACACTGGCCGTACACCACTGGTGATCGTCGAGGGGACACTGAATAGTGCACGGTACATCCAAACCGTCATCGAACCCATCGTTCTACCATTCCTAGACCGGCAAGGGAACTTGCTGTTCCAACAGGACAATGCACGTCCGCATGTATCCCGTGCCACCCAACGTGCTCTAGAATGTGTAAGTCAACTACCCTGGCCAGCAAGATCTCCGGATCTGTCCCCCATTGAGCATGTTTGGGACTGGATGAAGCGTCGTCTCACGCGGTCTGCACGTCCAGCACGAACGCTGGTCCAACTGAGGCGCCAGGTGGAAATGGCATGGCAAGCCGTTCCACAGGACTACATCCAGCATCTCTACGATCGTCTCCATGGGAGAATAGCAGCCTGCATTGCTGCGAAAGGTGGATATACACTGTACTAGTGCCGACATTGTGCATGCTCTGTTGCCTGTGTCTATGTGCCTGTGGTTCTGTCAGTGTGATCATGTGATGTATCTGACCCCAGGAATGTGTCAATAAAGTTTCCCCTTCCTGGGACAATGAATTCACGGTGTTCTTATTTCAATTTCCAGGAGTGTATTAACCCCAAACACGGCGCAAATATTTCTGGCTGCCTCCGCTGCTGTCACTCGTCTATTGAACTCAAACAAAAGAATATGTCGGAAATGTTCCGAATTCTCCGCCTGACATTCCATGTTCTGACATCCACAGGCTCACCTGTTGTCTAAAAAAAAAAAAGATGCAACGAGAGGCGGATCAGCAAGTAACAAATATGGCGGTGAGTGTTGTGTTGTCAGTAGTGAAGCAGTCACAGCAGAGTGGGTCGGTGAAGTGAACTCATTCAGTTCGAGCACGGACAAGTCATTAGATACCATCTGAGAAACAAGTCATTCAAGGACATATCGATCCTTCAAAAGCTTCCAAAGTCTACTGGCGGTGATGGTACTGTGAACTGGAATCACGAATGAGCAACCAATCACAGTAAACCGAGACCAGGCAGAAGCCGTGTACTGGCGGGGATTGATCGCCGAGCATTGTGGAGGTGGCTGTTAAAAAACCGGTTGAATCAGCGGAAGCGATCACTCGTGAGTTCTAACGTACTACTAGAAATCCAGACAGCTTAGTGACTCTTGGTGTGGGGGGCGGGGACGGGAGTAAGCAGGAGCAATGGGGTACAATTGTTGAGCGTCTCCTCTGTAACAAAAGACCAGCGGTGCTTGTCTGGGTGTAAAGACCGACACCACTGCACAGTGGGTGACAGGAAACGAGTGGTTTGTAAGGTTCAATCACTCTATATCGCCTGGCAAACTGATAGCAAGATTTGGATTTGGCGAATGGCTGGAGAACGTTACCCACTATCATGTGTGGTGTCAACAGTGAAGTAAAAAATAGGTTATGTTACGATGTGGGGGAAGTTTTTTGCTTAAAAACGCTGAATGCGGAAGAATATGAATACATTTTACAGCATTATAAACTGTGTACTGCCTACAGTAGAACAGTTCGTAGGCGATAATTCTTTGTATCACCATGACAATTCACCCTATCATAAAGCAGAGTCCCGATCTGAACCCAATGGAACACATTCTGGACGATTGTGGACGTCGACTTCGCTCCAGACCCCAGCGTCCAGCATCACTACATTCTCTAGTTTCGGCTCTTGAGGAAAATGGGCTTCCAGTACTCCATAGACCTATAGGCATCTCATTGACGTGTCGCCAGGAGAGTTCAAGCAGCCACAAAGACGATGGGTGGAAACACCCCATAATAATGTCCTCTGATACGTGTCGGTTTGCTTCCGATCAGATAGTGTAATGATTCACAGATTTAATAGGTAACATTTGTTGCCTAACCAGGATTAATTCTGCTGCACATCTAAAAATCAAGCTAAATAATAATCACCAGCTTCGCGTTCACAAGATTAAACTTTCCGCTATTCCATTATCAATAATCAAAGCCCTGCGGAAATTCAACGACTTTCAGAATGATTGAGAGATTGGACCACTGGACTGGATTGTGTTGACCGCTAACACTCTACACTATGTGGAAATGGCTACCCCCCCTCCCCCAAGTTCCACTTCTAATCTCCAGAATATGCAACAGCAAAACGTTACTAGAATTCAAAGTGAATAGGGAAAAACAGATACCAAAAATACACACTTAAACTTGTGTGAAGACGACTATAATCTGTTGGCTTATATGAAAACCTCGCCAAGTCCGTTTCGCTTGCTAAATACCACTGCCCAGCTAGCTATTCGGCTTCAAAATATAATATGACTTAAAACTTTGTGTTCTGCCTTACGGCAGTTCTTGTCATGGGGGAAGCCTCGTCAGAGAGGTCCACCGCATGAGCGTCTAGGGAAGTGATTCCAGTGGTGGTTTCCCGTTGCCTTCCACTGATGATGATGAAATGATAATGAGGACAACACAACACCCAGTTCTTGAGCGGAGAAAATCTCCGATCCAGCCGGGAATCGAACCCGGACCCCTTGGCGTGACAGACCTACTTTGCCCCTTTAGGCTAATTAATTGCACCCCAAGCATGTAGTACACGTTTGTCGCATGCCATCTTCGCGACGTTGCAATTTTACGGCTACCTGACATGTTACGGCATTCCGCCTGTAAAGCCGACAACCCATCTGGCACAACAACGTCGCAGGTTGCCTACATCCCACGCAACCGCTCGGCACAAGAAAAGTTTTGCAGCGGTTCCAACAGGCGGTCCTTTCGACACCAGCAAGGGTCGCGGACCTTGTGGGACCTATTTACATCTGCAACCTATGTAACATAAAATAGTTCCTGCGATATTTAGCCGCGCGACAGTATTTAAGTCTGCGCACTGCCATGCAGAGGCAGTTCACGTCATGCCAAAGATACAAAGGGACATCTGCTCCACTACGGCGCCGCCTCCTGCTGCCGACCAGCTGTCTCCTGCACGGATACACTGCCTGGCCTCTGCAGATCCGTCGACGGTCCATTTCCGTGGTTTGATGTTGTAACTATGTCACAAACTTTGTTAGATCACTCACCGTGTTCCCAATGATCTACATCACTGTGCGCGTACTAAGAGCAAACTCTTGTGGAACTTGGTTTCCGTGTGCAGTAATTGAACTTTGTAACTATTAGTTTGTGGAAAAATGTACCAAGCACGAGACTTTGAGTTGTTGAACAATAGACTTCAGCGTGTCAGTCATATTTATGGCAAATTAATGAGTTAATTTCTGTCTACGACGGATTCTTCACCACCAGTGTATTTAAGAGATTCTGTGAAGATACTCTTCAACGGAACAGAAGAAGGTGAACAATAGGAAGCTTTTTAATGCAGTTTTAAACTCAACCGCATTATTTACGCGATATTTAACACATGTGGAGACATGTATCTGACTCATTTCTACACTAATGTTCACCCATTGAAGTTTTTCTAGTGGTTGATTTTCGTCCTAGAATTATATTCATGCTTTTCACTTTTTGTTGTTGAGAAAACTGAAATGTTTGTTGTGGCATGACAATCACAGGATACATGTGGTCCTACTCCGCGCAGCAGGTGGAGCCGTATCAGCAGGTAGATACAAGTTAAGTAGAATTAAAAGTGGCAGTATAACAGTAAAAGAGAGCACCATGCCATGAAATATTTAACACATTAATGTAGTTTACAATATAAGACATGACCCGGAGTTTTTCTTGGACCTTAGGTTTTTTATGCCGTCGTATGACGTGATGAATACTGCGAACTGTGACCCAAATGGACTGTAACAATTATACTACGTAAGTCCTGTTTGTATTCGTTCGATTAAACAACCAACGGTCGTTTTATATTGAATTTTTTACCCGTGAAGTGTATAGGGCTAATTGAAAAGTAAGGTAACAAGTACGCTGCGCGAAAATGCTCATTAAACATTATACCCAATACACTATCTAGAGATGCTGAGATCGTCTACAGACTGTCTCGCGTGAATGCAGCGGTGGGCTTCAGTCAACCCTTCGACACGACGTGAGGTAAAGATGCCTCGCTGCCCTAACCTTTGCCTAACGCGCACGTCTGTTCTTCCTTTCTCAAATTCCTGGCACGAGAACCACAACTATTTTTGTGATATTACGCTCCATTCGTAAACTACCATTACTTAGCGATGAAATGCAGCTGGGAACGTTTTTGTTAAAGGCAAAAGTCCTACTGCACTTCGCACTTTGATCACCGTTCCTGTATCCACCAGCGCCTTCATCCTTAATCTTGAAACAGTTTTCCGAAGCGCAACGGCACAGCTGCCTCTTTCTACCGGCGGCGTATCAAAGCTTTGATCGACTCTTCTATCTATATAGGGTGTCCTACATATCTTGACCACCTCAAATAATACTTCGTCTGGCAGTAACATAAAAAATTTATCAGCCATATATTGTTTTACAGTCAGGAGTAGATTAACCATCATACTAGCTGTATTGCAACCTTGTTCATTAGGAAGATATGAACACCAGCATGGCTTTTTTTTTCTTTTTTAACAGCGCCCTAATTTTTTAATCGGTGTAATCGTGAGTGCTCACGTTACTTTACCGATTTAACCATAATCGTAATTCAGTCACATGAAAATCGGTACGCGGCTGAGCCTACGCAGCAGCCAATGCATAGTAAAGAGATATTTTAATGAAAACAAATAACTGCTATTGTGGCAAAAGACTAGGCGTTTAAGAAACATTTCATAACACTTATCTCTTCTACATTAATGAAGATAGAAACTGGGATATATTGTATCTTATGCCTAGAACTGCAAAATGCTTCCAAAGAACCATCCGATTTTACAAGGGTATGTCTTTTTACATGCATGGACGTATAACCAACCCGTAATTTTTGCAATTACTTTTAGGGTCAACGTTTCTTTCACCTTTCGCAAATGAAGAGTGGAAAAGGAAAACGTTCTACGTGCCAGATCTGTCAAGTATCAGGAGAATAAGAAAACGTATATCTGTTTGTACATAACTGATTTATATCCTAAAAGTTGTGTGCTGTAAGGGTGCGGCGTATGAGAACCAAAGGAGTCCTGCTATGAAAAGAAGTAGCAACCCAGACTATCATTCCTCGTTGTCGTGCCGTACGGCTGGCGACAGCTAGGCTGGTATTCCACCTAGACACGTCTTCGGCCTTGAATCACATTCACTGGAGTAGAATTGTTTTCAGTTAGGAGTCTTGATTCGAATTAAGCGAAGAAGCGTCCAGAGTCGCCCCAGGCGGCGCTGGGATACCAGCCTAGCTGTCGAACGCCATAGGCCCGACAACCAAGCGTAACGGAGCGGGGTGCCATTTGTTTTCATAGCAGGACCCCTTTGGTTATCATATGCCGCACTCTATTTAAGAACATTCTAAATACCGTACCGGGGAACTGACTGGTTTTAAGTGCAAATAAGAAACTTTTTACAGGTTGATTCTTGCAAAAAAAAAAAACAAAAAAAAACAACAACAATCAACTGTTAGTAAAGCTATTTACTCACACAAACAGCGCCAGTACCGGTTTGAAACCGACAGGTTCTTCTTCAGACGGTCGCTCATGTTTATATTACATTTGTTGTTGTTTGTATTACTCATTGGATGCATTTTACAGAAACTAATGTGATACAATGTTATTTTATCCGTGCTGGATCTCGTGAACTCCGCGGCCGTCAATGATCGTAGGCGAATGACGCAGCCAGTTACAGATTAGTTGTAGTCCCGGCTGGTGGCATTATTCGCAACAAAAGTTATACAAACTTAAGCAGCCGTCTGGAGATGAACCTGTCGGTATCTAAACCGGTAACAGCGCTAATTGTGCAAATCAACGACATTATTAGCAGTGGCTGGCTGCTGTTTCTTCTTCGCAAGAATCGACTTGTGTTTTGTACACAGCCTTGGTTTCAAAAATTTCAGTTCTCGACAAAATATCTGGCAGGAAGTTCTTGTTCCAAATGCCATTAATACTGAGGCAATATGTTTTACTCGTGATGAAACAAGTAAGAAATACATTATATTTTTGACTAGTAAAACTATACTCAACAAAGCTACTTCTGATATCTTTTAAATTTTGGGACTCCAAAGGCAAGTACAGCTTGACGCAACGAACATGCGCCATCTACTGATGCTTGGTTTGGCACCTGGATCAAATCTAGGGACATGAAACAGAATACTGACAACACAATAGAACTGAATACGCGTTTAGTAGAAAATTGGCGTTTACAACGTTTTCAGTTTCCATTCAGTTTGCACTCAACAGGTCACGTGATAGACATCCAGACTCTAGTTAAACTCATCCCGTACTTTTGCGAGCATATCTGGAGTTACTGCATTCACTACTCTTTCTATGCGATGGTGGAGTTAACGCAAAAGTCGTTGGAATAGAAGGCATATAGATGGGGTCTTTCATAATATTCCCGTTTCATCCAAGAGAAACACATAACCTGAGAGCAGGAGTATTTGGATGTCAAATGCCAAACTTACATTGTAGGAGGTGACGAAAATCACACCGCACAGTAGTAGCTAAATTGTACCTGTCGAAACGGAGAACACAAAACCCGTTTTGTTGCTGAATTGTTCCCATGTCGGTATGACGAACATTGGGTAATGAACGAATGGCGGCGAGAGCTAACTATTTCAGGGAGACGGTCCAAGTAACTACATGGACGGCAAACTTACAACTGGCACCAATGAAAACTTCAAGTTTCGAAGCATAAGTTAAAAATCACCCCAGTTTTCTATCTTCATTGATGTAGAAGATGTAGTCTTGTGAAATTCGATGAATCCTTTTCAATCCTGGTCTATCATCATTCAGAAAATTTCTCTGCCCCCTCCTGTCCCTTCTTTTCCCTCCTCTCAGACCTCCCCTCCCTCGGCAGCTCTCTCCCAACAGGTTTTACTCTTCATGGTGCGTGCTCCATCTCGTGCAGTGGTTTTTAAGTGTCGTCTTTTTGGAGTGTTTTAATTCTGTGGCTGACTTTTAACTCGTGCGTGTGACTTTAGTGTTTTTTACGTGCTACGCAAATTGCCAAATCGCCGACTGTGTTTTTGTACTTTATGTAGACTTTTTTTTAACTGTGTCACAATAAACGTCTATGTGTACATGTGTATTTCAACCCCCACTGTCTCTTCTCATTATCGCCCTTTATATGTATCATTTTCATCTTTTTATTAAATGTATCATTCGGCTGAAGAGCGGCAGATTGTGCCGCTGCCAGCCCTCCCTTGCCCAAGTGGGGCAGGGGAATGAAATCAAACTTTAAAAAAAATTAAAAAAGTACGTCGTCCTCTGGCAGACAGATGGGCGAGGCGTACGAGCGGCGCCGCCGCCTGGCTCCGTGGCTGACGCTGCTGCTGGTGGGCTACGTGACGACCACCTTCTTCCTGTGGGCGGCCCTCCCGCTCGTCCTACGAGGCTCTTCCGCCCAGCGGCTGCTGCCCTTCAGCCAGATCCGCGGGCTCGACGCCGCCCCTCTGCCGCTCTACGAGCTCGCCTACGGCGTCGAGTTCGCTTCCACCTTCTACTGGATCTACATCAGTGTCGGCCTCGACTGCTTCTTCGCCAGCATCATGACGCACGTCACGGCCCAGTTCCGACTGCTCAACTGGCGTCTGTCTAGCCTGGGGAGCGACCACCAGAGCGACGGCCGTCCCGAAATCACTGACGGGCCCGTAACCTCGTGCGAAGTGTACCAGCCGCCAAAGACGGCCGCTACAGACCGTGTAGGGTACACGACACTGGTAAACTGTATCCGCACTCATCAACAGATTTTAAAGTAAGTACTCACAACATTCACTAGGCCGGCCGCAGAGGCCGAGCGGTTCTAGGCGCTGCAGTCCGGAACCACGGGACCGCTACGGTCGCAGGTTCGAATCCTGCCTCGGGCATGGATGTGTGTGATGTCCTTAGGTTAGTTAGGTTTAAGTAGTTCTGAGTTCTAGGGGACTGATGACCTTCGCTGTTAAGTCCCATAGTGCTCAGAGCCATTTGAACCATTTGAACATTCACTGGTATGACTGTTGCTGGTGTTGTGGTCTTCAGTCCTGAGACTGGTTTGATGCAGCTCTCCATGCTACTCTATCCTGTGCAAGCTTCTTCATCTCCCAGTACCTACTGCAACCTACATCCTTCTGAATCTGTTTAGAGTATTCATTTCTTGGTCTACCTCTACGATTTTTATCCTCCACGCTGCCCTCCAATACTAAATTGGTGATCCGTTGATGCCTCAGAACATGTCCTACCAACCGAACCCTTCTTCTAGTCAAGTTGTGCCACAAACTTCTCTTCTCCTCAATTCTATTCAATACCTCCTGATTAGTTATGTGATCTACCCATCTAATCTTCAGCATTCTTCTGTAGCACCACATTTCGAAAGCTTCTATTCTCTTCTTGTCTAAACTATTTATCGTCCATGTTTCACTTCCATACATGGCTACACTCCAAACAAATACTTTCAGAAACGACTTCCTGACACTTTAATCTATACCTCGATGTTAACAAATTTCTCTTCTTCAGAAACGCTTTCCTTGCCATTTCCAGCCTACATTTTATATCCTCTCTACTTCGACCATCATCAGTTATTTTGCTCCCCAAATAGCAAAACTCATTTACTATTCTAAGTGTCTCATTTGCTAATCTAGATCCCTCAGCATCACCCGACTTAATAGACTACATTCCGTTATCCTCGTTTTGATATTGGTGATGTTCATCTTATATCCTCCTTTCAAGACACTATCCATTCCGTTCAACTGCTCTCCCAATTCCTTTGCTGTATCTGATAGAATTACAGTGTCATCGGCAAACCTCAAAGTTTTTATTTCTTCTGCATGGATTTTAATTCTTACTCCAAATTTTTCTTTTGTTTCCTTCACTGCTTGCTCAAAATACAGATTGAATAACATCAGGGAGAGGCTACAACCCTGTCTCACTCCCTTTCCAATCACTGCTTCCCTTTCATGTCCCTCTGCTCTTATAACTGCCATCTGGTTTCTGTACAAATTGTAAATAGCCTTTCGCTCCCTGCATTTTACCCCTGCCACCATTAGAATTTGAAAGAGAGTACTCCAGTCAACATTGTCAAAAGATTTCTCTACGTCTACAAATACTAGAAACGTAGGTTTGCCTTTCCTTTATCTAGCTTCTAAGATAAGTCGTAGGGTGAGTGTTGTGAGTGTTGCCTCACGTGTTCCAATATTTCTACGGAATGCAAACTGATCTTCCCCGAGGTCGGCTTCTACTAGTTTTTCCATTCGTCTGTAAAGAATTTGCGTTAGTAATTTGTATCCGTGACTTATTAAACTGATAGTTCGGTAATTTTCGCATCTGTCAACACCTGCTTTCTTTGGGATTGCAATTATTATATTCTTCTTGAAGTCTGAGGGCATTTCGCCTGTTTTATACATCTTGCTCACCAGATGGTAGAGTTTTGTCAGGATAGCCGATTAAAACAGGGCCGGCCACGGCGTGCCAAACTTCACGCGTGCAACGTATCCGGGCCACGGGCGGGCCAAACCACGGCAAGTCACTCGGCTTTGCTCGGTCCCTCCCGAAAGTACCCGGCTGAGCGCGACATTTGGCTTAGCATTGCGGTGTGACATTTTTCGGTCTGCACAACTCTCTTCACATCGGTAGAATCGTGATGTCAGCGCTGTTTACCCTTCGCTGTTTGTTCTTGATATGAAGCACGTTCGCAGGTCCAGTGGCTGTCTGCACAAAAAGGGGCAGTTTATCGATCTATCGTCACCAGGCTTTTAAAATGAATGGGAATGACGCAAGAGAGAGATGAGTATTTTCGATATTCAGGGTGTTTCCGTAAGAGCGTCCAAAAATTTGTCAGGACACAGAGGATGCTTTACTGAACAATTTGAGACATGGAACCTGGGGTCGAATAAGCCAGCTTAAGGAGGTAATAGGAATAAAATCACAGTATTGAGTACCTTTTTACACTAGTTAACTGCAAATACCATCATTGACAAAATGAACGTACCATTTGTACTGTATCCTCCAAAATGTGCTGAAACCGACGACCACAAACCTCAATGCAAGTATTACAGTGGCGAACGCGATTCTGACGAACCTTGACAAATATTCACGGTGTGTTTTGAATCACGTCACAGGCAGCTACAATTCTGGCAGTTAATTTCGTCTCTGTATCCACTGGGGTCTCATACACAAGTGATTTTAGATATTCCCACAGGAAATACTCAAGGGGATTCAGGTCACGCGACATTGCAGGTCCCCTCCCCTTCCTATGCAGCGACCAGGAAATACTGTACCGGTAACGCTCCATCGTATTGCACTGTACGTCTCGGAACAGCACTGAGTAATGAATGGGTCTGCCGTTGACTCATGGCACGTTCTGTGATGGGACAATGTAAATACGATACAACAGAGCCACCTTATGGACAAGTAAAGTAAACAAATCTTGCATCATGACTTCTTGGTAATCAGGTTAGTCTTACTTGTTCCCTTACAGGAAATAAAGAATGTACATGTAAACAAACAGCACATTAGGTGTAAACTTGCACTCATGTTAGTTGTAAATACGCTGGAAAACAATAATGCTAGACAAAGCGGTAGACATGTTTACATCCGCATCTCCTCAGGCTGTCTTCTCCGAGGCTAGGTTCCCTGCCTCAAATTGTTCAGTGGTAGCATTCTATATGCCCTGTCACATTTTGGACGCTCTTACGTAAACACCCTCTATATTAGGCACTCATAAGCGAGGAGTACTCCAAATTTGCTATGCAGTGACGTTACAGTACCGTGAAGAAAGAATTTAAAGATTTAGATGGTCATGAAACAGCAAAATGTTATAGCGATTGACAGATGGGATTTATTGTTCTGTACATCAAAAGCACTTTGTCCTGAATTTGCAGGCATGGAGCACAGAAGGAAATTGGTGGCACGAATAGTAAAATTTCTCAGTAATATACTCTTTGCAGGACATCCACAATTGTTGCTAAATTTTTTCATGATGATTAAATCCTCTCCAGTTTCACCTGACCAATCCTTTATTTGGATAAAATCGTGCACACGACCTCGGTGTCAGGACGTAAATCTCATTTTCAGGCACTTGATTGATGTTGTAACCGACAATTTGAAAGTTTTTACAACACAACTTTTATTTTCGTGAGTCTACACGGAAATAACTGAATAACAACGAAAAGTCACAATAACAAAGCCAGTAAGAATTTCCTACTAGAGGCAACGAAAGATAACTTCTAAGTTTACCACAAGAGTCCGTGGTGACACACATACACTTAATTCCAAGTCCTATTCCGGTAGCGAAGACGTAGTCTTCCGTGGAGACGTCCTTGAGGTCGGTATTCGGCGTGAACTGACGTCCGGTGTTGGGTCTACCCTTTGAGTAGTATTGGCCAGCCAGTCAGATGTTGGTGTAGTAATACTTCCTGCAGGCCATCTCGAACTCCCTCTGCAGCAAGTAGTACGCTGAATGTCTGTTTCGAAAACAGCCGATGTTAACCATTGCCTACGCCCTGACCATAGGCAATCTCAGTGCCGTGTGGTTTTAGATGTGTTGCCGGCCCGCAGGGGCTACCTTGGCGACGACGCAACAATTGCGTACTAGAAAATCTGTTTTACGTGACTGGTACTACTTTCCCGTACGTAACCAAGCATCTGAAGATGGGATATACATCCTGAAATCCGAGTCATGTGTATAATTTTATTCAAATAAAGGATTAGTCAAGTACAACTGGTGCCCATTTATTCATTATGAAAAATTTGTGAAGTCACACACAGGGTGTCAGCTACAACATTTTTCAGTGGAATTGAACGGAGAATATGGAGACTTTATACAGTCTATTACTGCAAAGTACGTTAGTTAACTCAAGGGGAATGTCGGGATAGCTTTTTCGATTTAAAACGCGGTATTATGGAATTTATGAAGCGAATAGGAGTGCATGAACGAAAGTTAGAACATCTGGAATGGGTTGCAGACCTTGCATTTTAAGTGGAATTGACTACACACTCCGCCTCGTGATGACTGGGTGTTGTGTGGTGTCCTTAGGTTAGTTAGGTTGAAGTAGTTCTAAGTTCTAGGGGACTGATGACCATAGATGTTAAGTCCCATAGTGCTCAGAGCCATTTGAACCATTTGACTACACACTCCCCACAGCAAGACACTGCATGGTGTTCTACATTGCTTTCCTCAGATATAGTTTCACGTCTCCATGATGAGGTAGCAAAAGTGTTACAATATCTCGACCAACACATGTGCGTGAAAGATTTTTTTTTTCGATTTCGAAACTAAGTCGCGATTACGTGGCAACCTGAATGATAAAATCTGTTAAATTCTCTGTGTCTGTCCGTATGTCGACAGTTTGTACCAGACAAAAAGTACATCATTGCTCCAAAAATAATTCAATAATACAGAAGATTTGTTTTGTTTTTGATTTATGTTCTCGAGAAATTTGAAATATAAAACCAAGCTGTAGATAGTCCAGCTGCATTGCCATTTAAATGGGGCACATTCGCAGCTTCCCCGTCCTCATGCTGAGGCAGCGTGGCGTGGTGGTGGGGGAAGCGAGCCAGCTGGCTGAGCGCTGTGGCCATAGTTCCAAGGCACGGCCCACAAGCCGAATTCTTCGCCACCCCTGGATTAAAATTACTTAATTGACAGTTCACGCGTTGCAGTTGGTTTCCTCCAATCAGGGTGTTCAACGTCACGCACGGACCGTTCGCCGTAGCCAAACTGTCACCGCAACTGATCAGTCCACTTAAAATTCTTTGTCCATCATTATTTTTTGGTTTGTTTGGCTCCCGAAGTCTGCCACTTTTATTTCGTATTTCATCACACATGATAACCACACCTAAACAACAAACACACACAATCATGTCAATGAAATACACACTATTCGTACACAGCACTAACCAAACACTACTGGGTATTTCCGCCCAAGACGCTATTCAGCATCACATATACAGCCATTATAATCACAAATATCGGCTTACGTTAAATAAGCTTCACTCGACATTGCGTGAAGCCAATTTTTTGAAGGCTGCAATTCATCGTTGCAACTGGATGACGAGAGTCATATATATAAAAAGAAAATGCATGAAGTGGCGTAGCGCATGGATAGCGTATAAATCTCACATGTAAAAGGTTGTGGGTATCAATCACATCAAATATCACGAACTTTTTTTACGTTTAATCTGTTCAAAAGACTATTATTTTTATTCGATTAATTGGTTTAAGTGTATTTTTTTATTTCTAATATTCTGCCGTGTCATTTTCATCAGGATATTCACTTTTTTATTTGCTCTTATTTTTTCTTCCTATCATTCTTTCTCTGTTTGCAATCTGATTGCGTCATCCTAAACTGAAATCAAGCGCCAGCCAGGACTGCTCATCGGTTGGTAATGCGGCAGCTCGTGTAGCCAGTTGAGGATGGTTTCAGGTAACCAATGACTGCGACAAATTACGGTTTGTCTTTACCGCTGAAAGTGAAATTTTTTGCCTTGTGTTTTCTCGTAGAGATAGCTTTAATCGCCCTGAGCAAAGCAGAAGTGATTTTAGTTCTGCCGCAATTGCTGACCGCCATTTTCTTGGACACATTGCATATCACGAGGTCACTTTAGAAAAAGAGTTTAAATTTCGGGCTACAATAGTGACTTAAAAACAACTGTCGATAGAGCATCTCGCATTTTCGTCACACCTCGAGGGGGCCGCTTCCAACAATGCTCCACGTTATACGTTAACAGCATTTGTGAAGTGACCCGCGCCGGCGTGGGTGGCCGAGCGGTTCTAGGCGCTACAGTCTGGAACCGCGCGACCGCTACGATCGCAGGTTCGTATCCTGCCTCGGGCATGGATGTGTGTGATGTCCTTGGGTTAGTTAGGTTTAAGTAGTTCTAAGTTCTAGGGGACTGATGACCTCAGAAGTTAAGTCCCATAGTGCTCAGAGCCATTTGAACCATTTAAAAACTGGGCCGCATTACTGATGGTTACACGATTCGCATAGGCACTGTGTAGATCAGCTGAAGTCAGCTACTAACGTGTGTACACTGAGGTGACAAAAGTCATGGGACACCTCATAATATCGCGTCGGACCACCTTTTGCACAGCACAGCACAGCAGCTCGACCTGACATGGATTCAACTAGTCGCTGGAAGTCCTTTTACAGATACGTGATAAGCGGTACTACCGCCATCTGTATATGTGCATATCGTTATCCCACGACTTTTGTCACCCCAGTGTAAGCTCAGCCGACAAAAAATGAGTCACCCCTGGCGTAATCATTAATACCATAATTTAACACCGTGTACTTCCGTCCCTGGACTTCATAGACGCCTGCACTCGTTTAGGAAGTGAGTCCACGAGCTTGTACAGGTAGCCGCACACGGATAAAGCCACTCACTCAGTATCTGATTGCGCAGTTTCACCATATTGCGGGAATGCTGACGTTGGCATTTTACCCGCTGTTCCAATATGTCCCACAGATTTTCTGTGGGGGTCGAGGCAGATGATTTTGCAAGCCAGTCGAGATGTAATAGGGTGGGGAAGTGTTCAGACAACCAATTACATACGCTTACAGCCCTATCAATTTTATGAATGCGTGATGTCTGTTTTTTCGGAAGTATCCGGAGGGACAGACACCATGCATACATACAGTTCGTACGCCTAGCTGGGCAGTGGATCCACCTTCTTTAGTGCCCATGCACGAGTACGTCCCATCTCCTGTGGGAATCTCAGAGTAGTGAACATGAAGTCAATGGACACTGACTGCGGATGGGTTGAGCTCCGTTGAAGCGTGCCGATGTAGTCCGTGCAGTTGCGATAACCTTGTGTCGTAGATGGTTCAGAGGTTAACGCACCTGCCTAGTAAGCAGGAGATCCCGGGTTCGAATCCCGATTCGATACACGTTTTCAGTCGTCGCCGCTGATTCTGCGTAATGTCCCACCACAGCTGACAGCAGTGATCCCCTTCAATTTACACCGATGACTTTCTCTGTCTTCGTCTTTATGTGCCTGTTTGAGCATTGGCCTCCTGCTGCGTGACTGACTCAAAATGTCCATTACATGCAGTTCCCGCCGCAATGTTCTCTTGCTAACAGATGGGGATGGACCTTCATTCACTGCCCGCAGCAATTCATATTGGGTTTGGAAGCAATTGTGATTCACAATATGTGAAACGCTTCTCCGGCACCTTTCAGTTAGGAGCTTTCTCCGACCGCAGTTCTAACGCAGTGTTTCGTAGCCACGCGTTTTATACCAGTGCTTGAAATCACGTTGAACAGTCCGCCGCGAAACACCAACAAATCCAGCAACTTCACACACCGTATGGCCACGGGCACGGCCAAACACGAGTGCCCCTTTCTCCCATTCTGTCACGTCTCCTTACAATTTCCCCATGTTTCCATGTAATGTTCTCTTGAAACATAAATGCTTCACTGATCGCTACTGCCTTATACTCACGCAGAGGCAGTGCTAGCACGTTTGAGCACGTGACTCGACTGCTGCGCCGTCTGTAAAGGCATAGAGGTTGATCTGTGTTGGTTGGTTGTTTCGGGGGAGCTGACCAAACAGCGAGGTCATCGATGAAATCGGGTTACGGAAGGATGGAGAAGAAAGTCGGCCGTGTTCTTTCAAAGGAACCATTCGGCATTTGCCTGAAGCGATTTAGGAAAATCACGGAAAACCTAAATCAGGATGGCTGGACGCGGGTTTGAACCGTCGTCCTCCCAAATGCAAGTCCAGTAAGCTAACCATTGCCCCACCTGGCTCGGTGATTGATCTGTGTGAGCTCACTGGGGTACAAACTTTTTGTCTGATGAGCTCATGTTAGATGAAAAGTATGAAGTCTCAAAACGCGCTCCTACATACTTTACTTCATGATTTTTTTAAATCGTCATTTGATGTCGCTAACCTAAAGTAAAAATAATTAGGAAGCTAATGCAAGTCCAGTGTGGTAACCATTGCGCCACCTGGCTCGGTGATTGATCTGTGTGAGCTCACTGGGGTACAAACTTTTTGTCTGATGAGCTCATGTTAGATGAAAAGTAGGAAGTCTCAAAACGCGCTCCTACATACTTTACTTCATGATTTTTTTAAATCGTCATTTGATGTCGCTAACCTAAAGTAAAAATAATTAGGAAGCTAATGCAAGTCCAGTGTGGTAACCATTGCGCCACCTGGCTCGGTGATTGATCTGTGTGAGCTCACTGGGGTACAAACTTTTTGTCTGATGAGCTCATGTTAGATGAAAAGTATGAAGTCTCAAAACGCGCTCCTACATACTTTACTTCATGATTTTTTTAAATCGTCATTTGATGTCGCTAACCTAAAGTAAAAATAATTAGGAAGCTAATGCAAGTCCAGTGTGGTAACCATTGCGCCACCTGGCTCGGTGATTGATCTGTGTGAGCTCACTGGGGTACAAACTTTTTGTCTGATGAGCTCATGTTAGATGAAAAGTATGAAGTCTCAAAACGCGCTCCTACATACTTTACTTCATGATTTTTTTAAATCGTCATTTGATGTCGCTAACCTAAAGTAAAAATAATTAGGAAGCTAATGCAAGTCCAGTGTGGTAACCATTGCGCCACCTGGCTCGGTGATTGATCTGTGTGAGCTCACTGGGGTACAAACTTTTTGTCTGATGAGCTCATGTTAGATGAAAAGTAGGAAGTCTCAAAACGCGCTCCTACATACTTTACTTCATGATTTTTTTAAATCGTCATTTGATGTCGCTAACCTAAAGTAAAAATAATTAGGAAGCTAATGCAAGTCCAGTGTGGTAACCATTGCGCCACCTGGCTCGGTGATTGATCTGTGTGAGCTCACTGGGGTACAAACTTTTTGTCTGATGAGCTCATGTTAGATGAAAAGTAGGAAGTCTCAAAACGCGCTCCTACATACTTTACTTCATGATTTTTTTAAATCGTCATTTGATGTCGCTAACCTAAAGTAAAATAATTAGGAAGCTAATGCAAGTCCAGTGTGGTAACCATTGCGCCACCTGGCTCGGTGATTGATCTGTGTGAGCTCACTGGGGTACAAACTTTTTGTCTGATGAGCTCATGTTAGATGAAAAGTAGGAAGTCTCAAAACGCGCTCCTACATACTTTACTTCATGATTTTTTTAAATCGTCATTTGATGTCGCTAACCTAAAGTAAAATAATTAGGAAGCTAATGCAAGTCCAGTGTGGTAACCATTGCGCCACCTGGCTCGGTGATTGATCTGTGTGAGCTCACTGGGGTACAAACTTTTTGTCTGATGAGCTCATGTTAGATGAAAAGTAGGAAGTCTCAAAACGCGCTCCTACATACTTTACTTCATGATTTTTTTAAATCGTCATTTGATGTCGCTAACCTAAAGTAAAATAATTAGGAAGCTAATGCAAGTCCAGTGTGGTAACCATTGCGCCACCTGGCTCGGTGATTGATCTGTGTGAGCTCACTGGGGTACAAACTTTTTGTCTGATGAACTCATGTTAGATGAAAAGTAGGAAGTCTCAAAACGCGCTCCTACATACTTTACTTCATGATTTTTTTAAATCGTCATTTGATGTCGCTAACCTAAAGTAAAAATAATTAGGAAGCTAATGCAAGTCCAGTGTGGTAACCATTGCGCCACCTGGCTCGGTGATTGATCTGTGTGAGCTCACTGGGGTACAAACTTTTTGTCTGATGAGCTCATGTTAGATGAAAAGTAGGAAGTCTCAAAACGCGCTCCTACATACTTTACTTCATGATTTTTTTAAATCGTCATTTGATGTCGCTAACCTAAAGTAAAATAATTAGGAAGCTAATGCAAGTCCAGTGTGGTAACCATTGCGCCACCTGGCTCGGTGATTGATCTGTGTGAGCTCACTGGGGTACAAACTTTTTGTCTGATGAGCTCATGTTAGATGAAAAGTAGGAAGTCTCAAAACGCGCTCCTACATACTTTACTTCATGATTTTTTTAAATCGTCATTTGATGTCGCTAACCTAAAGTAAAAATAATTAGGAAGCTAATGCAAGTCCAGTGTGGTAACCATTGCGCCACCTGGCTCGGTGATTGATCTGTGTGAGCTCACTGGGGTACAAACTTTTTGTCTGATGAGCTCATGTTAGATGAAAAGTAGGAAGTCTCAAAACGCGCTCCTACATACTTTACTTCATGTTTTTTTTTAAATCGTCATTTGATGTCGCTAACCTAAAGTAAAAATAATTGGGAAGCTAATGACAGTGCAGTAAAAGTATTGGTATTTTGGGTTTGAGAAATCTTGAACTAAGAAATTGGTTGTAATAGTTGCTCTTAAGTACAAAACTTTTGGAATTCTTTTCATTATGGTAGAACCAGTGTTTTGGCACTTTTCAGAACAACTGTTTCTTTCTTATTTGCATTCTGTTGTCGCAGTTCGTGTGATTCTATTAACAATGCTAATCATAATATTTGTGTTATCACAAAGTCGACGCTGAATGCTTCGCTTTCATGCATACGTGATTTCTTTACAGTTTTGTGCGCCATCTCCAGGAGGCAATGAGTGCAGTCGTGCTAATACAGTTCGCATCGAGTGTGACCGTGGCGTGTATGACTTTGTGCATATCTACTTTCGTAAGTGCGAGTTTATATTAATGCATTTATTAATATTGTTCAGAACTCTGAAGCATTGTGTTTCTATGAGTATATCTCGGGGGGGGGGAGGGAGGGAGGGAGGGAAATGTTTATGATAGAGAGCGAGCATGTAAGTCTATCTGCCAGCAGTAGCAGACTGAATTCTCCCGGATGGAACACAAGATAGCGTAATATGTTAACGTAGAATGTCGTCTCACACACCAAACACTATTGTTCTATCAATTCTTGAGTACTGTTCGTCGGTATGGGATATCTACCAGGCTGGATACAGAGGATGTAAAGAATAGCAATGCGTCATGTCATGGGCTTTCTCTCAGATTTCCGAAATTGCTGAAACATTTCTTATGTATTCAATCTATTTTCAGAGGCGTGCACAAACATACATAAATACTTGTTCCATAGATCATGAATACGACATTTCGTAATGATGTGCAACGTGTCACTTTAACACAGTTTTTCTTTACATAAAATAATTTTTTTTAAAGTTACAACTTTCTATCCAAAACTTCACCTGTTCAGTAGAAGGAGTTGTCATTCCGAAATCCTTTTAATTTGTTTTTAAATGTTTTTAGCTATCTGTCACAACTTTAATGTTATTTGACAAGTGACCAAAGATTTTAGTGGCAGCATAATTCACCCTTTTCTCTGCCAAAGTCAGATTTAACCCAGAATAGTGAAGATCATCCTTTCTTCTAGTATTGTAGCTATGCATTTCGCTGTTACTTTTGAATTGGGATAGGTTATTAACAACAGATTTCATAAGTGAATATATTATTGCGAAGGTACTGTGAATATCCCGAGTTCCTTAAATAAATTGTTTCCCCTTAACGAACCCAGATCTAGCTATTGTAATTTCTATATTCTGTACTGCTTTCATTTTAGGTTTGTAATCGGTCGACTGGAATGTTGTGTACGGAGCATCGAGTTTCTTATTCCGCTCTTTTCAAGTCATTGTAATATGTTTTGTGTGTCTAAATTTAATTTAAGATTGGTTTTACGGTTCTCTCGATTGTTGGTAATTTTTTCAGAACCCGGACACAGGCAGCGCAATGAAGGCTGCTGCCTACTTGCCAATACCCGCCATTCAGGTCTACCTCTATTGCTGGTTCGCCCACGACATCATGGAACAGGTATCTCACAGTGATTTGTTTTCTCTTACAGTGTGTCTGCTTACGCACAACCGCAAACAGTACTCACACACAAAGCGAACTGGTTATGATTTATATAACACGCAATTAAGAAATATTGCAAATTACACTTCGTGTAGTATCTTTACACACATGCGGATCACAACACAAAATGTGTCTGTATTTGTAAAATACTAGCTTAGCGTCCGCTGCTTTGCTCGAGTAGGCCGTATGGTCTGCACAGATATTTTTGTTTTTCTTTAATCGAATATATATGCTGTTCCAAACTTTTAACGCTAATTAAGGCCTTAGAAGCATGGTCGTTTCCGAATGTACTTCTGAACAAAATGCGATTGCGGTAGCTGGGATCCAAAGTTTTCCTTAATCAGGCCTTTTGCGTTCTTGCGGTGATATTTCCGTAGAAACTTTCATCACCTAATACGTATGTTTAACCAAGAAGTGAAATACCAACTTCCACAGAATTAACTTAAAAAAATTTTTAATATAAGGAAACAGTCTCTTAAAAATACATATTTCTAACCGAGAAGTGAAATACCAACTTTCATAGAATTAGCTTCAAATATTTTTTAATATAATGAAACAGTCTCTTAAAAATTTTCCCCCTCATTTTACCCCCTTACGGTTAAAACGCCAAGAAACAATAAAACACGTATTTTTTAATTTCTAACAGAGACACCGAATTCAAATTTTCATAGATTTAGCTTTGCAAATGCTTTCATAACGAAATAATTTCGTAAAACTTTTCATCCCGTGTTTCACTCCCTTAGGGGGGTTGGACTTCCAAAAACACTGAAACGAGATATTTTTTATTTCTAACCGAGAAGTCAAATACCAATTATCGAAGATGTAGCCTTAAAAGGCTTTAGAACTTCCTTGATACTGATTTATTATCAAAGAAAGAACTTTAATCCACTACTTAACCCCCTTAGTGGTTGCATTTCGAAATATTCTGAAACACGCATTTGTTATTTCTGACTGCCAAACCAAATACCAACATTCCTAGTGCTAGCTTCAAAAGCGCCTTAATAGTGACATCTTTTCAAAAATCATTTCATTCCCTGTTTCACCCCCTTAGGAGTGGAATTTGAACAATCCCTTTTCAAACGATGCCTAAAGTATAAAATCCAGACCCTATCCAAATTTCAGGTTTTTGTTCTTAGCAGTTTGAGCTGGATGATGAATAAGAGGATCAGCCTTGCTCTATTTCTCCGTCTTAGGGGTTGAATTTCATGAAACAGGAAACACGTATTTTTTTCTCATTTCTAACTGAGAAGCCAAATACCAGTTATCATATATTTAGCTCTAAAAATGGTTTCATAACGAAATATTTTCATAAAAAATTACGCCTCTTACTTCACGTCCTTATGGATTGAATTTCCAAAACGAGTGAAATATCCATCTTTTTACTTCTAACAGAGAAACCATATACAAATTTTCATGGCTTTAGTTTAAGTTCCATAAAAACTTTCATCCCCTATTTCATCCCCATAGAGACTGAATTTCCAAAAACAGTGAAACACGATTTTTTTTTTAAATTTCTAACCGGGAAGTCAACTTCAAATTTTCGTAGATTTAGCTTTGCACATGCGCTCACAAATGAAATATTTCATAAAACATTTCATCCTCTATTTCACTTCCTTAGCGGTTGGATTTCCAGAATCTCAGCAACGTATTTTTATCTGTAACCGAGAAGTCAAATACCAATTTTGATAGACATTGCTTTAAAAATATTATAGCAGTACTTTAATAGTGGCTTATTTAAAAACCTTTAACCCACCGTTTCTCCCGCATTTAAGAAAATGCTGAAACTCGTATTTATTTATTTGTGACCGGAGAACCAAATACCAATTTTCGTAAGTCAAGCTTCGAAAATGCCTTAAGAGCGACATTTTTCAAAAACATCTTTCATCTCTTGTTTCACTCCCGTAGAGGTGGAATTTCGAAAAATACCTTCTTAAGCGACTACTGCAGTGTAAGATCGGCAACCTCCCCAAATTTCGAGTTTTTATCGTTAGTTGCTTGGGCCGGGCGATAATCATCAGTCAGGACATTGCCTTTTATACATGTACAGATAATTCATTCTAAGAAAGAAAAATAGATTTTATTTGCTGTGCTCCAGAAGCTAATGAAGTATGTCGTAAGAACTGAACTAGAACCCGGATCTGCATAATGCAATGTCACAAATGCACAACAAAATGCCACTTCGTAATACTGAGCAGGAGTTCACTTAAGCAGTGGTAAGAAACAACTTTTGAGACTTCCGCCTCACGGTTTTTTAGTCCAGTCTTCAGAGAGATCTGAGAGAAAGCTAAATGATTAGATTACTTCTTTCACACAGGTGCTACCTGTGCTTTCTTCCAGCTACTGGACACTGTTGTTTTATTCGAGGGACCTACAGTAGAGTGTAGTTAAGAGAGGGGCTAACCCAGCCACAAATTGGGTATAAAATCTGACAGGGATTCTATCAGACCCTGAGGCCGTGTTAAATTTTAGCGATTTCAGCTGTTTCTCAATGCCACTGACACTAATACCTATTTCACTCATCTTTACAGAGGTACAAGATTAAGTTGAGGCAATACTCCTGGGTTTTTCTTTGTAAAGGAACACTTGAAAACAGAGTAAAGCCTTTTACTCTTAATTTCAGCTCTTGCTTTGTGGATGTGTGACTGGACACAAACATTAGTGCCACTAACAGCCTTTACATATGAACAGAATTTCTTTGGGTTCTGTGAAAGATAGCATTATTCTGCTATGGTAGTCATTGAAGGCATCACGCATTGGTCTCCTGACAGCCAAACGCCTTGCATTCAGCGTTTATCTATAGTCCTACGCTTCCTTTGAAACCTGTTATGCAGTAATCTATGTTTCTTTAGAAGTTTCTTTACAGTTGCTGTATATCATGGAGTTTCCCTCCTATTATGAGCTGTTCTATTGGGTACATATCTATTCAGTGCATGGTCAAGTATTCTTTTGAACTTGAGGCATAGTTCCGCTTCCAGCTCTTGTCTTGAGCTAAACATTTAAACGTCACACGTTCCTCATTGGCATATGACACTACCGCTTCTCTGTCTACTGTACATGTAAATCGTGATGCTTGTTTCAGTTGCTCTTTGCAGCTTGGTATTTATTGCGGCTATAACTGCCTCATGGTCATTGATACCAGTTTCGATGTGGACTTCCTCAGGGCCGTTTGTTGCTGTTAGACCCTCAACTCCACCATGCTGCCTCCGTTGCTTTGCTGCACTAACTTCTACTCTGCCTCGTGCGGCTGGCTTCCCTGTTATATGTTCGCTGGCTGTCGTGACTTATCGCCGGTCTTCATACCTGCGCCAATCCGCTGAGGCTCCACGTGGCTTCCTCGTGGTGGCGCTTGGTCACAAAATCGTTCTGGACAAGGCGCCAAGAGCGGACAGGATTCAAAACACATAAACGGAGCACAAACGAGCTGGCCACGACGAGGACCGCAAATGGGGAACTCTACTGACGAAAGTGACTTCGACGAAGAGCAGAGTGTTGTGCCCGGCACGTGGGAAAGAGCATCTCGAAAGCTTGTCGGCTGTCTGTGAGCTGCGGTCGTGAGCATCTATGGATAGTGGTGGAAGGATGGTAAAACCAGGGGTGCATGACAAGGTGATGGGCGTCCACGCGTAGATTAGATTAGATTAGATTAGATTAATACTAGTTCCATGGATCATGAATACGATATTTCGTAATGATGTGGAACGAGTCGAATTTTCCAATACATGACATAATTAGGTTAATTTAACAACATACTTAAGTTAATATAACAACTTTATTTTATTGTGTTTTTTGTTTTTCTTTATTTTTTATTTTTATTTTTTTTTATTTTTTTATTTTTTTCCCTTAATTTATATCTAAAAATTCCTCTATGGAGTAGAAGGAGTTGTCATTCAGAAATTCTTTTAATTTCTTCTTAAATACTTATTGGTTATCTGTCAGACTTTTGATACCATTTGGTAAGTGACCAAAGACTTTAGTGCCAGTATAATTCACCCCTTTCTGTGCCAAAGTTAGATTTAATCTTGAATAGTGAAGATCATCCTTTCTCCTAGTATTGTAGTTATGCACACTGTTATTACTTTTGAATTGGGTTTGGTTGTTAATAACAAATTTCATAAGAGAGTATATATACTGAGAAGCTACTGTGAATATCCCTAGATCCTTAAATAAATGTCTGCAGGATGATCTTGGGTGGACTCCAGCTATTATTCTGATTACACGCTTTTGTGCAATAAATACTTTATTACTCAGTGATGAATTACCCCAAAATATGATGCCATATGAAAGCAATGAGTGAAAATAGGCGTAGTAAGCTAATTTACTAAGATGTTTATCACCAAAATTTGCAATGACCCTTATTGCATAAGTAGCTGAACTCAAACGTTTCAGCAGATCATCACTGTGTTTCTTCCAATTTAATCTCTCATCAATGGACACACCTAAAAATTTGCAATATTCTACCTTAGCTATATGCTTCTGATTAAGGTCTATATTTATTAATGGCGTCATACCATTCACTGTACGGAACTGTATGTACTGTGTCTTATCAAAATTCAGTGAGAGTCCGTTTACAAGGAACCACTTAGTAATTTTCTGAAAGACAGTATTGACAATTGCATCAGTTAATTCTTGTTTGTCAGGTGTGATTACTATACTTGTATCATCAGCAAAGAGAACTAACTTTGCCTCTTCATGAATATAGAATGGCAAGTCATTAATATATAATAAGAACAACAAAGGACCCAAGACTGACCCTTGTGTAACCCCATTCTTGATAGTTCCCCAGTTTGAGGAATGTGCGTCATCACACAAAGTGGAGTTTGGAGGCTTGCCGGCTCTGTAAAGCAGGGTTGGTGAAGATCTGTGGAAGATCTAACGACAATATACGATAATGGTGTCGGATCACAAATTTCGAAGTTAACTTTTTAGCGCACATCACTGAAGACGGGCCTCCACAGCAGAAGATTCGTAACTGTTCCGATATTGACCCAACGACATCGTTAGTTCTGATTGCGTTGCTGACGGATTGATCAACACTGGACCGTGGATCAACGGAGATGCGTCGCCTGGTCTCAGGAATAACCTTTATTGCTACACTAAGTCGATGGTAGTATTTGGAAACGCCGTCATCCAGAAAAACATGTATCGCGCCACCGACGCACGTCCGAGCGGGCAGTGTTAGGCTACGGGAGATAGTCACATGGTTTTGCATGGGACCTGTGGTAGTAATCGAAAGCACCGAGACAGCTGTGGACTACGTGAAGCCGGCCGGGTTGGCCGAGCGGTTCTAGGCGCTACAGTCTGGAACCGTGCGGCCGCTACGGTCGCAGGTTCGAATCCTGCCTCGGGCCTGGATGTGTGTGATGTCCTTAGGTTAGTTAGGTTTAAGTAGTTCTAAGTTCTAGGGGACTGATGATCTCAGAAGTTAAGTCCCATAGTGCTCAGAGCCATTTGAACCATTTTGACTACGTGAACAATATTGCGGACCATTTGCATTCTTTCATGCTCCATGTCTTACCTGTGTCTTATCTGTGTCCCAAGGCCACATACCAGTACTATGGCTGATCTGTCTTGTGAAAGAAAGCACTATAAATTCCACATAGCCTGAAAAGATAAAGAGGGGCACCAGTTTTTTTGAAAAATCACTTTTTAGTCTGTCTGCGTATTTAAGTTATTGGTTTGTGTGTACAGGTGCAACATTATAATGTTAAGGTAGTTCCGTTGGGGTAAATGTGATTTTCGCGGACATTATGAGGATAAGGGGTGATCGAAGTCACAGCTTTCTCTTTATTTCCTACGAGATTTAAATGACTGGATATTTAGTGGAAGAGTGTTAACAGCCGGATCAAAAGAGTTTGCGCCAATGTGCAGGATTATATTCCAGATCACTCTGTAGTGTTCCATAGAGTGAAAAGAAGAGGCACAAGTGGAAGAACATGTGTAGCTTATCGTGAAAACGTACTAATATATATATATATATATATATATATATATATATATATATATATATATATATATATATATATATATATATGCACAAAGAAAATAAGATTATTAATGTTAATGTTTTTGAAACATGTGATCTCCAATACATGTTTTGTTAATGCTCTAAAGCAACTTCATAAATGGAAGTAAATAATAATCATACAAAATTTGTGGCAATTAAAAATTTGCGTCTGCAGTAAATAAATCTTTATGGCACGTTTTATGATAAGCTTGAAAATCATTATTTTTCACTCTTCATAAATACACACAATTGGCGCACATGTCTTTTATGTTGGAACTGTTGACGAAAATTGTAAAACTTAAGTTCTGAAACTGCTTGCAGCGCAGCTCTTCTTGGCTTTTGATTCACATTTACTGTCTGAATGTTTCTCTTCAGTCGTCGTTCATTCCGTTCTTGCAGGATCTTTTTCCGGCCGCAGCGACGTCGGAGATGTGTTGTTTTACTGGATGCCATATTCACGGTACAGTCGTGAAATAGTCGTACGGGAAAATCCCACATCATGGCTACCTCGGAGATGCTGTGTTCCATTGCTCGTGCATCGACTGTAACACCACAGAAGCGCCAAAGAAACTGACATAGGCATGCGTATTCAAATACGGAGATATTTAAACAGGCAGAATACGGCGCTGTGGTCGGCAACAAGTGTGTGGTGCAGTTGTTAGATCGGTTACTGCTGCTACAATGGCAGGTTACCAAGATTTAAGTGAGTTTTAACGTGGTGTTATAGTCGGCGCACGAGCGATGGAACACAGAATCTCCGAGGTAGAGATGATGTGGGATTTTCCCGTACGATCATTTCACGAGTGTGCTGTGAATATGACATGCAATAAAACAACGTATCTCCGACTTCGCTGTGGCCGGAAAAAGATTCTGCAAGAACGGAATCAACGACGACCGAAGAGAAACGTTCAGAAAGGTACAAGTGGAACACTTCCCTAAATTGCTGCAGATTTCAATGCTGGACCATCAACAAGTGTGAGCGTGAGAACCATTCAACGAAAAATATGTGCTTTCGGAGCCGAAGGCTCACTCTTATACTCTTGTTGACTGCACTACACAAAGCTTTACGCTTCGCCTCGGCCCGTCAACACCGACAATGGACTGTTGATGACTGGAAACATGTTGCCTAGTAGGACGAGTCTCGTTTCAAATTGCATCAAGCGGATGGACGTGCACAAATATGGAGTCCATGGACCCTGCATGTCAGCAGGGGACTGTTCAAGCTTTCGGAGGCTCTGTAATGGTGTGAGCCGTGTACAGTTGGAGTGATATGGGACTCTTGATACGTCTAGATACGAATCTGAGAGGTGACACGCACATAAGCATCTTGTCTGATCACCTGCATTCATTCATGTTCATTGCGCATACCGACGGACTTGGGCAACTGCAGCAGGACAATGGGACTCCCGACAAGCCCAGAATCGCTTCAGAATGGCTCCAGGACCACTGTTCTGAGTTTAAACACTGCCGCTGGCCACCAAATTCCCCAGGTATTGACATTATTGAGCATATCTGGGATGCCTTGCAACGTGCTGTTCAGGAGAGATCTC
Source organism: Schistocerca nitens (assembly GCF_023898315.1). Taxonomy (NCBI): domain Eukaryota; kingdom Metazoa; phylum Arthropoda; class Insecta; order Orthoptera; family Acrididae; genus Schistocerca; species Schistocerca nitens. The sequence goes on along the minus strand of NC_064615.1, from coordinate 259,559,270 downwards.
CACGCCCTCGAACTCTTACGGATTTATGGACAGCCATGCAGAATTCATGGTGTCATTGCCCTCCAGAACTACTTCAGACATTAGTCGAGTCCATGCCACGTCGTGTTGCGGCGCTTTTGCGTGCTCGCGGGGGACCTACACGATGTTAGGCAGGTGTACCAGTTCCTTTGGCTCTTCAGTTTAATATGCTACTGCAGTAAATTAATCTTTATTGCACTTTTTACGATATTCCTCAAAATAATTATTTTTCACAGTACAGAAATGTACACATTTGATGCATATGTCTCTTTTCTTGGAGTTCAAGCAAAGTTTTCTGTATTTTGAGGCCTTCCTTGACTCAACAAATTTTAGTAGTTGACCAACATTGTAAAACCTAACTTCTGAAAATGGGTCCAAAACAGCTCTTCTTGGTTTCTTAGACACATTTTCTGCAGAATCTACATCTTCTCTGCACAGAGGAACTCCTCTTCTTCTAGCTGCTGACACGACATCTTAATGTCCTTATTGTTTACCAGTCAGTTTCATCAAGCTCAGCAGGACAGTCTTCAGTCAGAGACGAGAATTCGCCATCTTTCTAATCAGATAATTCTGTTTTGTTGTCATTAAGAAGAGCTTCTAATTGCTCATCAGTTAATATTTCACACATTGCCATAGAGTGTAGACATAATGGTTATTTCAGTATTCCATTATCGAAGACTTAATTGAAATTAGCAAATAGGCGATATGACCTGAGGTCATTTCATACACACATCAAAAAAGTTTTGTATCACCTCGGTTCCGAGAGTTCCCGAACCTGTACAGAAAATTGGAACAGAGATCAACGTAAACATCATTTCCGCCCGTTTTATTGTTCATGAAAACCACACTTTGCATGTTGTACCACCATACAGTGACACTTTCAGAGGTGGTGGACCAGATTACTGTACACAACGGTACCTTTAATACCCTGTAGCACGTCCTCTTGCATTGATGCATGCCTGTATTCATAGTTTCACACCATCCAAAAGTTCATCAAGGCACTGTCGGTGCGGATTGTCCCACTCCTCATCGGCGTTGATCCCTCAATGTGGTTGGTGGGTCCTGTCGTCCATAAACAGAGTTTTCAATTTAGCTCAGGCATGTTCGATAGGGTTCATGTCTGGAGAACATGGTGGCCATTCTAGTCGAGCGATGTCGTTATCCTGAAGGAAATCATTCACAAGATGTGCGCGATTGGGGCAGGAATTGTCATCCATGAAGACGAATGCCTCGTCAATATGCTGCCGATATGGTTGCACTATTGGTTGGAGGATGGCATTCACGTATCCTACAGCGCCTTCCATGACCACCAGCGGCGTACGTCGGCCCCACATAGTGCCACCCCAAAACAGCAGGGAACCTCCACCTTACTGCACTCGCAGGGCAGTGTGTCTAACGCGTTCAGCCTGACCGGGTTGCCTCCAAACACGTCTCCGCCGATTGTCTGGTTGAAGGTATACGAGACACTGATCGGTGAAGAGAATGTGATGGCAATCCTGAACGGTCCATTCGGCATGTTGTTGGGTCCATCTGTACCCCTCTGCATGGTGTCGTGATTGCAAAGATGGATCTCGCCAAGGACCTCGGGAGTGAAGAAGCGCATCATGCAGCCTATTGCACACAGTTTGAGTCGTAACACGACGTCCTGTGGCTGCACGAAAAGCATTATTAAACATGGTGGCGATGCTGTCAGGGTTCCTCCGAGCCATAATCCGTAGGTAGCGGTCATCTACTGCAGTAGAGGCCCTTGGGCGGCCTGAGCGAGGCATGTCATCGACAGTTCCTGTCTCTCTGTATCTCCTCCATGTCCGAAAAACATCGCTTCGGCTCACACCGAGACGCCTGGACACTTCCCTTGTTGAGGGACCTTCCTGGCAGTAACAATACTGACGTGATCGAACCGCGGTATTGACCATTTAGTCATGGTTGAACAACTGACAACACGCGCCATGTACCTCCTTTCTGGTGGAATGACTGGAACTGATCGGTCGTCGGACACCCTCCGTCTAACAGGCGCTGCTCGACCATGTTTACTCCTTTGAGCGGGTTTAGTGACATCTCTGAACAGTCAAAGGGACTGTGTCTGTGATACCATATCCACAGTCAACGTCTTTCCTTAGTAGTTCTGGGAACCGGGGTGATACAAAACTTTTTGATGTGTGTAGTAACGAAGAAAATTTATACAATTCTTGACTAATTCTCAACATGTAGAACAGTATGCAAACTTTAGGTATAAGTCACAGATTCTTAGTCTATTATTCAGGCACAATAATTACTATTAAGTGCCTTTTCGATTTGTTGAAGCACCCTTTTTCCTCGTACGACTAGCTGTAAACTAACACACGAATGGGTCCTTGAAAGGTAGTGTGGCCTGATTTTGAAAGTAAAAACTAGGAGACCTACACTCACGGACCGACGGTCTATAAGCGGAAAAATACGCCTGTTTGCAGATTAAAAAAATAATAAACGGAGATCCAACGTGAGGTAATAGGGAACAAAGAAGTTAAGACACAACTCTCAGACACCTCACGGAAAGTTCGTGAGCTGAGGAAGAAACTGTGTCCGATGAGGCGGGTGTCTCTGCCCCTCGAGGGCACGGAGCGAGGTCGCCCAGTAGTTAGCACACTGGACTCGATTGCGGGAGGATGACGGTTCATATCCATGTCCGGCCATCCAGATTTAGGTTTTCCATGATTTCGCTAAATCACTCCAGGCAAATGCCGGAATGGTTCCTCTGAAAGGGCACGGCCGCCTTCCTTCCGCATTCTTGAAACATTCCGAGCTTCCGCTCCGCCTCTAATGACTTCGATATCGACGGGACGTTAAACCTTAATCTTCCTTCTTCTTTTCGAGGCCTCCCAGCATAATATGCCACACCACTCTTCCTTATTCTTTAAATAACAGGAACGTGTATTGTGATGCTGAACATATTGAAACGATCTGGTTCTGTTAGGAACCGTTCACTACGTTTCAGGAAAGCTTTACAATGCTCTAAAAATTCTGGAAAGTTTTCTTGGATGTTCTGACAACGTCTGCAGTGTTCTGGATTTAGAAATGTGTCGTATAATGCTTTGGAACTATAAACATCATTGCTATTTTCTAGAAATAGTCAATATCTGGGTGTATATAAGGCACCTAAGTTCTGGTCAAAACGTTACTAATAAATGAAAACTCAGAATGTAAATTTACAAAATTCATACGTAATGAGTAAGTGATGTCCATATCCAAAACGTACAAAAAGTATTTGGGTAACCTCAAATGAAAGCACAAAGAGACAAGGTGGCATTTAGACTTGAAAGAGATGAATCAGAAGAAAGACTGGCCTACAAATGGTCATATATTGTCAATGAATGGCAGCAATTCAGAGGGAGACATTGCAAGAGGCGCGCGGGATCGCCACGTGGTCCGAGGCGCTCTGTCACAGTTCGCGCGGCTCCCCCTGTCGGAGGTTCGAGTCCTCTCTCGGGCATGGGTGCGTGTGTTGTCCGTAGCGTAAGTTAGTTTCAGTTAGATTAAGTAGTCTAAAAGCTTAGGGACCGGTGACGTCAGCAGTTCGGTTCCATAGAACTTACCACAAATATCCAATTTCCATAGCAAGAAGAAAATAATATAATGAAATCTTTTCGCCATTGGTAGGCATGTATCAGAAAAAAGGTCTATTATACACACAGAAATTTTCAAGTCATTTCGTGAATGAGATATGCTAAGAAGAAAACAAATGTTCAAGCGAAGGAAATCAACACCTAATAGTAGAATATGTGTGTGTTTTAAGAATTTATATAATACACAGAGGGGGAAAAAAGCGCAACAACAAGGAGTTGTGCGACATAAATGAAAGTTGGTAGGGGTGTTTCTACTTTTGAAAGATGATATCTAGTCAAATTTTGTGCCAGTCGCATAAGAGTGGCGCTAGTAGCAACACTGTGAAGATACACATCAGGTTTGCTTCAAATACACCACGGTGTAACGGTCATGAGCATTAGTTACCTTTGAAATTGGACTTTGTCAGCTGATGTTAGTCAACAATGCCTTTAAGACAACAAAGATGTCATTACCAACATATGACGGAGCTTGAATGAGGTCTTCTGATAGGGCCACAAGATGTTGGACGTTCCTTCTGCGATACTGCACAAAGACTTGACAGGAATGCAGCCACTGTACATGACGGCTGGCAGCGGTGGTCACGAGAATATGTACAGTCGCAAGAAGACTGAGTTCAGGACAATCACCTGGAAGTGACGAGAGGCAAAACCGTCGTGTTGGCGTATGGCTCTGGCACATCGCACTGCCCCTGCAGCAGCATTTCAAGGACAGCTCCGAACCAGATGCCCTGTAGCGTGCATTCCACTGGCCCCAAACCACTTCCATTTGCGATTTCACTGGCGTCACGAGAGAGCTCATTGGAGGGCATGGTGGAGCAACCAACCTGTCTGCCTGATAGACACACTGGACCTGCACTTGGACTAATGGTCTGGGATGCGATTTCGTATGACAGCACCTCGATGGCAAAACTGTATGGCAATCTGATGATACGACCTGCCATGCTGTGATTCATGAACAGCATTCCAGGAGGTATTTTCAAACAGAATAACGCTGCCCCACTGCCGCTGTAGTAGCCTAACATGCTCTACAGAGTGTTGGAATATTGCGTTGGCCTGCTCGGTCACCAGACAGTCTCCATTCGAGCACATAAGCACATAAGGAACACCTTAGGTGACAGTTCCAGCGTCATCCACATCCAGCATTATCCGTCCCTGTATTGACTGACCCAATGAAACAGGCATAAAACTCCATCCCACTAAGTCACTTCCGGTACCTGTACAACATAATGCATACATGTCTGCATGCTTGCACCGAACATTCTAGCGATTTCATCGCTTCTTGATGCACCAGCAATTGACATTTGCAGTGGCTTATCTCGCGCTTACATTAACATTGCAATGTTAACCATTAAACATGTTACCTAGACAAATGTACTCCCGAAATTTCATTACTCTATATTAATTACTTATAGTGTTGCGATTTTTATTCAGCTCAGCTACAGGCCATTCGCAATTGCATGATTTTTGTGTGGTCGAAATGACTTCACTAACAGAACGTAAGTGGTAACAAATTTAAACACACGGAACAAAATAGCTATTACATTTCTTTTGAAAATAGTGGCCGTGTACAAATTTATTACTTGCACACAATACTGCCATCGAATCCGGAAAGCACAAAGTATTTCGGTTGATTTACAGTGAATATCAGGGGAGGTAGGAAGACATACAGCATCCATTATTGGAGTCACAATGCAACAGAGATTTGCTAGACCTGCGTCAAAGTAAGGCAGGCAAGAGAAATAACATTTTTTTAAAATTTCTATAATCTTTGGGTGAAGTGGCAACCAAAGAGCTGTTCAAGTTAATATGTAGAATCTCTGGGGCTGGAAAGATAGCATCAGACTTTAGGAAAAATGTCATTCACACAATTCCGAAAACAGAAGGGGCAGAGAAATGAGTGAACTACCACATAATCAGCGTAACAGCGTGCGTATCTGCTGCATTCACGGGGCACGGAGGCTTCACGCGTTACAGTAGAGTGTGCGCGGTTGCCTGCACAGCCGGCGTATCCTTCCGGACGACACTGAAGTTCTTGTCCAGTGCCGCGCGGGATTAGCCGAGCAGTCATGGACTGTGCGGCTGGTCCCGGCGGAGGTTCGAGTCCTCCCTCGGGCATGGCTGTGTGTGTTTGTTCTTAGGATAATTTAGGTTAAGTAGTGTGTAAGCTTAGGGACTGATGACCTTAGCAGTTAAGTCCCATAAGATTTCACACAAATCTGAACATTTTTCTTGTCCAGTGTACGGAGGGGAACTGCACTTGGTGGAGGTCTTGGAGTCCTGGTGGCATGCGTGACAACACATGGAGTCCCAGCAGCACACGTGTTACTCCTTGCAACTGCTTGCATGGACGTACCTTCCATGTTAGTGCTGTCGACTGAGTGTCATCGTGTCCCATCGCAAGCAGTATGCCGCAAGAGTCGATGATTGGCCCGATCCTATATAACTTGTATACAGCAGACATCCCCACAACACGTTTGGTGAAGCTGGCTTTATACGCTAATGAAACAGCCTTGTGCACCATGAACCTTAATGCACGCACGCTGTACTGGAGATAGTAGACAGCGGCTGGGCGACAAAGTGGCCTCTAGCTATCCACCTAAGCAAGACGCAGGCCATCATCATACAAAGAGGTTGGTGTCGGTAGCTCTGCCATCTGTCATCGTGAGGGCAACATCCGTAAACCGGTCATCGTCTGCCTGATACCTTGGCCTCAAGCACGACAGACGTCTGACGTGACGCCAAGGCACAGACGAAGTGCATAGTAGGGTTCTTGGACGGCTGAGGGACCTATATCCGTTTCTCGACCCACGCAGATCTTGCCATCTACAATGCCTCGAACGACCTCTCCTAGAGTACGCAGCACTGGCCTGGGGCCATGCTGGCGACACCCACACCCGACGGCTGCAAATAATTCAGAAAATAGCTCTGCGACAGGCTCTCCACATTCTTGTGGACCATCCCTCGCGAGGACTTCACCTACTGGCCGGTGTATCGCGACTGAAAGAACGATATCTATATAGTGCAAGGAAGTTCTACTAGTTGTCCAAATATACAAATAGAAAATTCGAGGAACAAAGGCTAGATGGCCACACCACCTTCGGGACGAATATTGTGCCATAGTTAGAAAAATCAATGAAAATAACAAAACCTTTACATATGTAGCAGCTATGGGTCCCACTAAATTTGATACACCTGGAAGGGTACAGTACTACCCGACATAGAAAAGATTTGTCTCATTGGGTACACCAATACCAGTTGTATAACAACATACTTCGTTGTTCTTGTCAGAACAGCGGTTTTATGGTAACACAATTTTATTCAATACGCTGAAACCGGATAATGATGTAGAAAAGGACAATTTGTATATTTAATTATTCATATGTGCACTTCCATCAAAAATAGATTCCTATATCCAGTTTTGTGATGTTTGAGAAATGAGTGAATGGTTTGTTGTCTGCTGACCACAGACAGTGGATGTATAATTATCTTTGAGTCGGTCCTCTGGCCTCCTTTGACAGAAACAAAGAAAGGAAGTATTCCAGAGCAATAAAGGGCCTGGAGTGTGGCTGACCAATACGGTAACAGGATCCTCACCCACTTCTGAGGAAGCGTGGGATGGTCTGGTGAACGGCCATGTTCCGACACTCTGTCACTGGTTCCTGAAGTTGAACCTAAACCCACTAGAGTTCTATTTGTAGAGGCATCTGAAAGGTCATGTATACAAAATTTACAGTCTCCGTATCCGTACTGTGGCAGACTGTGAAACAATAAACAGGTCTCTAGCGATACATCATCGCATCAGAAATGCAATGCGACGGTGGGCTGATACACGTATGGTTCAAATGGCTCTAAACAGTATGGAACTTAACATCTGAGGTCATTAGCCCCCTAGACGTTGAACTACTTAAACCTAACTAACCTAAGGACATCACACACATCCATGCCCGAGGCAGGATCGAAACCTGCGAACGTAGCAGCAGCGCGGTTCCAGACTGAAGCGCCTAGAACCACTCGGCCACAGCGGCCGGCTACACGTATGCTTCCTAACGGCGGGCATTTTGAAAATTTGCTTCCAGAAAGTGTTTCATAAGGTGCTGATACGTTCTTTTGCTTTGTGTTTGCCACGATTAATGTACTGAAGAGCTACAGAAATTGAGCTGTAACATGGAAACAAAGCGATACCGGACTCCGCCCATATAACATATTCTCGTTATTTAGGCGTGTGGCATATTCTGTGAAAGTTTTACCACACATTTTTGTTATATCCTGTATGATTGGTACGTGAGTAAACGACAGCTATTGTTTGTTGCTGGTGTGGAGCCCTGACGTGCGCTGTGCTCGAGGCCTACGAGAAAGACAGGCCGCGGTGCGTACGTCAGGAGGGTAGTCCCGCGCTCGCTCGCTCGCTCGCTCAAATCAGCAGACAAACTACGTTTCTACACCTGTTAACTCGTAACTAGGCATGTCCGTACAAACGAAAACTGAATCTTCTACTGGAATCCGCTATTATGGAATATTACTGTTATTAGTCCTGTAATGATGCGAAGTCCATGGGCCTACTTACAATTTGTTACGGCTGTACTGGCGTGCAATAAAATAACGAAAATGATTATCAGTTGCATAAGGTACCACTTCCAGCATGTAATGAGTACTGTTAAGGGGAAGAGACTAAATGCTATAAACAAGCCATTATACCATTTACGAGGGCTATTCCGAAAGTAAGGTCCGATAGGTCGCGAAATGGAAACCACGGTAAAAATCAAAAATGTTTTATTTGCAACAGTTAGATACACCTTGCAGCTACTTATCTCCATAGTCGCCGACCCGACTTAGACGTGTATCGTAGCGTTGTACCAACTTTCCCATACCCTCGCTATAGAAGGCAGCCGCCAGTGCTCTCCGCCAATTCTCTACGCTGGCCTACGGCTCGTTGTCTTGTGCCGAAATGTTGTCTTCATAACCAGCGGTTCATGTGACCAGAGCTGAAACTCAGAGGGAGACAATTACGGGCTGTATTGTGGGTACTCTCACATTTCCATTTGAAAACGATGCAGGAGCATCTTCATTGCCCCTGCAGAATGCGGCTGAGAATTGTCTTGAAGACGAAACAGCACGACAGTTATGTAATGTTAGCTGCATAGCTTCAGGGGAAATTTCTCACCAGGCCCCCGTACTTGGCGGCAGACACTATTTTCTAGACATCTTTACGCACTCACTGCGAGCTCAGAAATGAGAAGAGCGACGTGATGCTAACTGGGGTTATACTAGAGACACTACCCAACACATCTGTGCAAAGCTTTATCGGATTTTCATAGTCGTTTCCATTTCGTGACCGATCGGACCTTACTTTCGGAATAGCCCTCGTATATCGAGTATTGATCTAAAATTAAATTTTGGTATGGTACTGTTAATTAGTAAGACTTCATAATAGCAGATTACACTGGAAGATGCAATTCTCGCTAATACTTACACGCCCAGCTGCGAGTTAACAGGTTTAGAAACGCAGTTTGTCTGCTGAGCTGAGCGAGTGAGCGAGATCAGGACTACCTTCGTGACGTACGCGCCGCGGCCTGTCTTTCTCGTGGGCCTCGGTTGTGCTGCAGCTACGCAGAATCCAGTGACGTTACGTTCCCTCGGGCATTGGTGTATGTGTTTGTCCTTAGGATAATTTAGGTTAAGTAGTGTGTAAGCTTAGGGACAGATGACCTTAGCAGGTAAGTCCCACAAGATTTCACACACATTTGAACATTTTTTTGACGTTAAGTAAACAGCCTGTGTTGTTGTTTGCACGCGGCCGGCAGAGCGAGGCGGTGTCGCTGTCGGTGTACCGCGGCGGCTGGGAGTCTGCGAGCCGGCGCGTGCGCAGCGCGCTGCTGCTGGTGATGCGCCGCGCGGCCGCGCCCTGCAGGCTCAGCGCCGCCGGCCTGTGCACCATCAGCCGCGGCACCTTCCTCTCGGTGAGCGACGCCCCACACCGCTCAAAACGGCATCGCTGGTCCTCACTCTCTGATGCCCGACGACAAGGTTACGTTGTGGTGACGATAAGCAGCGACAAGAACATATGTTTTTGTCTTTCCTGCTCTTCTTTGAAACTCTTCCACACTCTGTATTCTGTTTCGAAACGTGCCCCATTCTAACATAGCACTTTCGAGGTGTTGCAACTTCTTTCTTAGCTATACTACGGGCCATTACAATTGCTACACCACGAAGGTGACGCGCTACAGACGCGAAATTTAACCGACAGGAAGAAGATGCTGTGATATGAAAATGATTAGCTTTTCAGAGCATTCACACAAGGGTGGCGTCGACGGCGACACCTACAACGTGCTGACACGATGAAAGTTTCCCACCGATTTCTCATACACAAACAGCAGTTGACCGGCGTTGCCTGGTGGAACGTTGTTGTGATGCCTCGTGTAAGGAGGAGAAATGCGTACCATCACGTTTCCGACTTTGATAAAGATCGGATTGTAGCCTATCGCGATTGCGGTTTATCGTATCGCGACATTGCTGCTCGCGTTGGTCGACATCCAATGACTGTTAGCAGAATATGGAATCGGTGGGTTCAGGAGGGTAATACGGAACGCCGTGCTGGATCCCGACGGCCTCGTATCACTAGCAGTCGAGATGACAGGCATCTTATCCGCATGGCTGTAACGGATCGTACAGCCACGTCTCGATCCCTGAGTCAACAGATGGGGATGTTTGCAAGGCAACAACCATCTACACCAACAGTTCAATGACGTTTGCAGCGGTATGGACTATCAGCTCGGAGACCATGGCTGCGGTTACCGTTGACGCTGCATCACAGACAGGAGGGCCTGCGATGGTCTACTCAACGACGAACCTGGGTGCAGGAATGGCAAAACGTCATTTTTTCGAATGAATCCAGGTTCTGTGTACAGCATCATGATGGTCGCATCCGTGTTTGGCGGTGAACGCACATTGGAAGCGTGTATTCGTAATCGCCATAGTGCCGTATCACCCGGCGTGATGGTATGGGGTGCCATTGGTTACACGTCTCGGTTACCTCTTGTTCGCATTGACGGCACTTTGAATAGTGGACGTTACATTTCAGATGTGTTATGACCCGTGGCTCTACCCTTCATTCGATCCCTGCGAAATCCTACATTTCAGCAGGATAATGCACGACCGCATGTTGCAGGTCCTGTACGGGCCTTTCTGGATACAGAAAATGTTCGACTGCTGTCCTGGCCAGCACATTCTCCAGATCTCTCACCAATTGAAAACGTCTGGTCAATGGTGGCCGAGCAGCTGGCTCGTCACTATACGCCAGTCACTACTCTTGATGAACTGTGGTATCGTGTTGAAGCTGCATGGGCAGCTGTACCTGTACACGTCATACAAGCTCTGTTTGACTTAATGCCCAGGCGTATCAAGGCCGTTATTACGGCCAGAGGTGGTTGTTTTCGGTACTCGTTTCTCAGTATCTATGCACCCAAATTCCGTGAAAATGTAGTCACATGTCAGTTCTAGTATAATATATTTGTCCAATGAATACCCTTTTATCATCTGCATTTCTTCTTGATGTAGCAATTTTAATGGCCAGTAGTGTACTCTAATCCACCTCGTGGTCTGCTTCTTGTTCCAGAGGTGATCAAATATTTGTTTGGATAGTCCATTTTTATCCATTGTGTCCAGCTGTTTATAACGGTTCGAAAGAGGAAGGATTGTGCGGAAGGTGGAGAGTACAGACAGTCCAAGAATCGAGCTATCGCTGATGAAATCCTCCTGTCAGGTGTCTACCACTAACTGAAATCCGCGGAGGAAAGTCTGATTAAATGTTAAGAGTTTAGGCCCTGTAACTTATTTAAATAACCTTCTCGCCTACTCAATACAGTAGCACTTAACAGCACATAACAGCAATCTATTGAGAAACCTTCCGCGCTGAGTAGCCGCGCGGTATGAGGCGCCTTGCACGGTCCGCGCGGCTACCCCCGTCGGAGGTTCGAGTCCTCCCTCGGGCATGGGTGTATGTGTGTTGTCCTTAGCGTAAGTTAGTTTAACTTAGCTTAAGTAGTGTGCAAGTTTAGGGACCGATGACCTTAGCAGTTTCGTCCCATAGGAACTTACAACAAATTTACAATTTCCCCATTGAGAAACAGAGAAAATTGTGGTCCTGTGTGTAATCGCTAAACAAGTGTAAGGCCTCCATTCAGTCCCTTTTTGACCACACTGGGGTGCCAGTTGAAGATAGCAAAACGTAAGCTGAAGTTTTCAATTTCACGTTCAAAAAATCGTTCACACAGGAGAATGCTACGAACATACCGTCATTTGATCATCGGACACGCTCCTGTGTGGACGACATAATAATAAGCATCCATGGCGTAGAAACTGAAAGATTTGAAAGCAAATAAATCACCAGGTCCAGATGGAATCCCCATTTGGTTTTACAAAGGATGTTCTACGGCATTGGCGCCTTACCTAGCATGAATGTATCTTGAATCTCTCGTGCAGCGACTGGCCTCTTACCTAACTTGAATTTGTCGTGAATCTCTCGGCCAGCACAGATTCCCAGGTGTGTGGAAAAAAGTGCCGATGACTTCAGTGTAAAAGAACGGTAAAAGAACAGACCCTCAAAATTACAGACCAATACTCGTAACTTCGGTTTGCTGCAAAATCCTTTAACATATTCTCAGTTCGAATATAATAAACCTTGTTGAGACTAAGAAGCTTATGTCCACGAATCAGTATGGCTTTGAAACGCATCACTGGTACGAAACTCTGCTTGCCCTTTTCTCATATGATGTACTACGAACTGTGGATATAGGGCAATGGGCAGATTCCATATTTCTATATTTCCAGAAAATATATGACACGGTGCTCCATTGCAGGCTGTTCACGAAGGTACGAGCATACGGAGTAAGTTCACAGATATGTGAGTGCCTCGAAGATTACTTAAGTAATAGAACCCAGTGTATTATCCTCGATGTCGAATGTTCATCAGAGTCAATGGTATCGTCAGGAATGCCCCAGGGAAGTGTGATAGGATCGCTGTTGTTCTCTATATAAATAAATGATTTAGGGGACAGGGTGGGCAGCAATCTGCAGTTGTTTGCTGATGATGCTGTGATTTACGGTAGGAAGATACAACTTCTATTTGCTGTGATGAATGGCAGGTAGCTCTAAATGTGGAAAAATGTAAATTAATGCGGATGAGCAGGAAGAACAAACCTGTAATGTTCCGTTACAGTAATAATAGGATACTGCTTGAAGTAGTCAAGTCGTTTAAATACCTGGCCGTAACGTTGCACAACGATACGAAATGGAACGAGCATGTGAGAACTGTGCTAGGGAAGGCGACTGGTCGACTTCGGTTTATCGGGAGAATTTTAGAATAGAGTGTAAAGGAGTCCTCAAATATGACGCTGGTACGACCTATCTGGAGCACTGCTGTACTGATTGGGATCCGTACCGGGTTGGATAGAAGGAACATATCGAAGCAATTCAGAGGCGCACTGCTAGATTTGTTACCCATGGGTTTGAATAACACGTAAGTCCTTCGGGAACACAAACGGGAATCCCTAGAGTAAAGCCGACGTTCATTCCGAGAAACAGTATTAAGAAAATTTAGAGAACTAACATTTGAAGCTGACTACTGAACTATTATGCTACCGCCAACATACACTGCGTGTAAGGGCCACGATAGTAAGACTCGAGAGATTAGGGCTCATACGGAGGCATATATGTGGTCGTTCTTTCCTCGTTCTATTTGCGAGGTGGAACAGGAAAGGAGCTGACTAGTAGTGAGTGGTACAGGGTACGTTCCGCCAAGCACCGTACGACAGCTTGCAGGCATCTATGTAGATGTAGATGTATTTGACAGCTAGGCTGACTTCGACTAATTATTAGGTTTCAGAATTTTTACGTTACATTGCTGATTCGTGCTATTAGAGTGAACTGCTTAAATTATTACTCCTCAAGAATGGTAAAAATCTTTATATCAGATACCCTGCAGTCATTGTTTTTAAAATCGAATCTACGAACAGCCGGCCGGAGTGGCCGAGCGGTTCTAGGCGCTACAGTCTGGAACCGCGCGACCGCGACGGTCGCAGGTTCGAATCCTGCCTCGGGCATGGATGTGTGTGATGTCCTTAGGTTAGTTAGGTTTAAGTAGTTCTAAGTTCTAGGGGACTGATGACCTCAGAAGTTAAGTCCCATAGTGCTAAGAGCCATTTGAGCCATTTTTTTTTGAATCTACGAACAACCTTCACCCGTGCAAAACAATGCTGTACTGTGTATTAATGCCGGCCGGTGTGGCCGACCTGTTCTAGGCGCTTCAGTCTGGAACCTCGAGACCGCTACGGTCGCAGGTTCGAATCCTGTATCGGGCAAGGATGTGTGTGATGTCCTTAGGTTAGTTAGGTTTAAGTAGTTTTAAGTTCCAGGGGACTGATGACCTCAGAAGTTAAGTCCCATAGTGCTCAGAGCCATTAGAACCATTTTTTGTGTATTATTTTCTTACGATTATTCTTATCTGTACTGTACACACAGCCGGTTACTTTAATGAAGTTGTGTCCAAAGTTTATTTTCTTTCAATAAATTAGTGCTATCTGTTCAAACGTACGAATGGACAGCTGTTAGCCGTGCAAGTTTGTTTATGACTAAGCACAATTAACACTTTCGAGAATGCTTACTTTAATACATAATAAGGGAGCTTCGTGTTAATCTATTTTCAAATGTAAATTCGACACTATTTTGTAAAAAGTGTAAAATGTTTGCGGGTTGTAAATAAGGAAAGAGTGCACTGGGCTTGTGATAATCTGAAAACAATAACTTCCACGAACAACGTATATATAATTCGTTAATATCGATCATCACTTAAAAGTCAAACACGAGCTAAATCATGCACATTTACTTACTATTTCATACTTATTACTGTCAGCAACTCACGGTCTCTATACCGTCCATTGTTCCGAGAAAATTAAATCTCAGGAACAAAGATCTAACTATATTCAGTCAGCGATATAGCATTAACGCTTTTCGTAATTCTTTGTTTGGAATAATGTATTACTTTTTTAAAAATATTCTATCAATGAAATCAATAAAATATATGTTTTCTCTTTTCTTCATCCTTATTTTCACTGATCAAAGTAAATATTTTCAAGTATATCACTGCTATTCTTGATTTTAATTTTCTTTAATATTATTAGCTCCTAATGCTACTTGGATATCAGAGGTAAAGAATATATCTATTATGTTTTATTTCGAAACGTCGCCATTTTTAGTAAAATATCGTACTTTCCTCTTTCCCATTACTTTTCTTACCTTACCTGGCCTTTTGTTTTCAAACAGATTTGGAGTTTGTAATTTTTATCTGGTTTCTTTTAATTTCCATAACGAATGTGGTTCATTTACCACAAACAAATACATACTTCTCGTCACTACGCATGAGTGCCTGGGTTCCCACAAATACTAGTACTAAACTGGCTTACTGAAGAAAAGGGAGAACCTATATACGTTCGTAGGCTTCCATGGCTAGTGCCATTTTGAATAAAATAATTTCAGGTAGCAGGCCGCGTCATTGTAAAACACTAAGGCAACTAAACTGACGACGTTACTCCTCTGAGAAGGACCGCAGTAAGTCAGTTGAAACGTCGTCAATTTAGTTGGCTTACTGTTATACAATGAGGCGGCCTGCCACCCAAAATTATTTTATTCACAAAAATCGTAATTGCCATCGTGACTTTGACTCTAAATTAACATAATTAATCAAAGCTCTGGCTCTTTGTGTGCTGGCGTCTATTCTTTTCTTCTTTCCCCAGTTGTTACCATTAATGGACAGTTGCTGCAGATATCTCTGAAGTGAGTAGTATCGTTATCCGTGATTCACATTAGACGTTCCTTTGGAGCGTGTTACCTATGCTGTATCACAAATTCCAGAAGTGACAGAACTATTTATCTAGCACCTGTTCCATAAATTAAAAAAAAAATAGCAAATGAGTCGTCGCACCATCTCAGAGCTACGACACACTATAACCCATAATATTCAGAACCTACTCTCCACTGCGTGGGTGTCCTGTAAACGCTAATAATTTTGAAAACTGGAACAAAGCTGGAACCTACGCCGACTCCAAATAGCAGAAATTCAAACTGCAATGAAATATGTAATATTCACGATAATACAACTTCACGCTTAAAGACCGGGTTAGGATTTAAATCAAACCTACACGCTCTAGCATAGATCCAAAGCGGCACAAGATCCGCAACTAAATTCCACACTTTAAATGAACTATTCTTCTGACGATGCCCTCTGGAACCTGGATAAAACCTTACGGAATTACCTACTGTCAATAATAGAATCAGTAGTTCCAGTGGGAATTCAATCCTCGCGTTAAACTGGCCAGAGTAGACTAGTACCACTCCAGCCCGACTATGTTCAGAGTGATGTATCCGTACTTGGCTCTGAACAAACTTGAACTGCGGTGCTAAGTTCGAAACCGCTATTTCGGTTGATCAGATTAACGTCGTCTCGTGTCTCGACAACCTCTTTAAAGACCGAATCCCACAACCCATTCGCCCTGTACTGCAGCTTTGTTTGTTCGAAATCAAACATATTGTTTTTCTTGAGGCTGTGTTTCGCCATTGGAGATTTCTCCGTTTGGCCAGGCGAACGCTCCTTACGCGATTTGAACCTCTCTGCAACATACATCTCTGCTTCTGACCGATGTACTGTTGCCACACTCGCAGCTGATACTGTAGACTCCACTTGTCTGTATTAGAACATGTTGGAACCATTAATCCGAATAAATGAATAACGATAACTCACTTCTGACAACAGTTTAATTCTTCATTTCTGCTGTTATGGTGTGGAATAGCAGCCAGACGCTGGTTGTGCGTCACCTTTGCCGCCTGGAATCCTTGACGGCGAAAATCATTGGCGCCATCTGAGATGGCAGCTTCCAGCCTCCAAACAGTCTTTCTTTCTCTACAACAGTATACAGTCAACACAACTATAACGTCATAATAAACTATTCTATAATACACTAGTTACAGCTACACATTTGGCTATAAACCGCTCCGAAATAATTGGTTGGTTGGTTGATTTGGAGGAGAGGACTAAACAGCGAGGTCATCGGTCCCATCGGATTAGGGAAGAATGGGGAAAGAAATAGGCAATGCCCTTTCGAAGGAACCATCTCGACATTTGCCCGAAGCGATTTAGGGAAATCACAGAAATCATAAATCAGGATGGCTGGACGTAGGTTTGAACCGTCGTCCTCCTGAATGCGAGTCCAAAGTGCTGAACACGGCGCCACCTCGGTCGGCCTGAAGTGAGTTGAAGTGACAACTGACCTGTAACCCACAGATCAAAATATTTCCTGGCACATTACGGTGTCCGAGAAAATCAGCTTCCTTTTTCTCCTAGGCACTCTTCACATTCTTTGTTGCTCAGAAATTTTCAGACGGCCTCAGCCTTAATTTTATCCATGATTTTTCGTAGTATTTTCTTTTCCAGGATCTCCTCTAGAATGTAGTTCATCGAGAGAGACTCACTGGCGTACAGGCATTTTGTCATAGTTTGGCGTTGCTGGGCATGCAGTTTTCCTCGTAAAACTTCTGAGTCAGCTCATATGATATCTCCACGTTTGAGGTTCGATCACCAATCGCAGTTTTTTTCCAATCCATTTTCCTGTATGGTCCCATCGAGGTACTTCAGTTTCTTTACCCTCGTAGTCTGGACTATGTTTCAAGGAATTTCGGTTCATATTTGTCTTCGGTGCTGAATTTGATATTTTCTGTCGAGATCCTCACCCGCGTTCTGCTGGCGATCCTTTCTTGGTCGTCGACCTACATGGTTGCTTCCTCTGGGCTTTCCGATATTACCGGGAAGCCTTCGGCAAAGTACCCCGGGCATGTTCCTTTATTTTCAAGTTCTGAATTCCAATTTGTCATAGGCTTTTCTAAAACATAGTTTGTAAGCCAGCCACTCCTTCTGAAACTCTACCTGAGTGTGTGACGAAGCAAGCTGGGATCTTTTTATTTCCTCTTTTGTTTTGCCATCTGCTTCCTTAAATTCGATTTTTTCAGTTTTATCTAATTACCATTAACATATGTAAGTATAATCTGCATTTTCATAAAAGAGAAAGGTTGGCCCTCATATTTAAAGAATATAACATCAGATCTAGTTTTGTGCTCAGTTTTATGTATATAATTGATTTTCTAATTTATTTTGACTATTCCTAGTTATTATTTCTTGTTATAGGGTGAAATCAGTAATTGTTTCGTAGCTTAAATTCTATTGTTGACTTACAAACATAAATTCTGTACTAATTATAAACATTTGGAAGACGAAACACTGGCATTCTTTAAGTATCTATTTGGCTCGACTCGAAAACATGTTAGCAAAGCCTCCTCTTAACTAATTCCAAAGTAATTACCAGTTTCGTCAAAAGTATTGTTTGTATAACTGTATCTGTTAATTTCGTCATTTAAACAAATAATTCGGCTTAACCCTCGTGGTAGAAGGAACTGCTAAAAAGAACCAGTTTCTCGACGTATTCAGTTAATTTAATGAGTTACGTATTGATTGTAATTTCTGCAAACTGAACGTCAAACAATGTATAGTGTCAGTTCCTATTATTGTGATCTATAAAGGCCCAATTTTTGGTCCCGAGACAGTCAGTCCATGTCCGAGTTTCAGACGAGGAACCCGTATTGGTTAGATCAACAACAATGCGTCATTTAACTGTGAAATAAGTGTAACACAAATAGGCCGTGTGTTAAAACAATGAAAGAGTCTGTTCAATATGTACCGTATTATTCTGCAAGAACTGTGAACTATGTGGTTCGGTTTTTGCTGCTCATAAATATTCAACAGTAAACTATTGTAACAGTATGCTGAGGTTTGCCTGCAACCTATTAATGAGGCTTATCAAAATTTGCCAATAGGGGAGTGAACAGTGAAAGTAAAGAACTATGAACTGCAACGGTGCAACTGTCGGCTACATCATTTAAAGTAGTCAGTGTTCAACTTCCACCCCCTGTTTTTCAGCCAGTGTAAGAACGCAGTACATCGACACCGAGGGTCATCAACGAAGAAATAAAGCAGGCGAACATCACAAGTACTCATGTAAGATTCGGAACCTATGCGATTACGAACCTGGTTTCTGCCTCAAATATACCCCAAGACACTGAAAAATACAGGATAATATGAAACTTCCTGGCAGATTAAAACTGTGTGCCGGATCAATACCCGAATTCGGGACCTTTGCCTTTCGAGGCACGTGTCTGAGCTACCCAAGCAAGACTCACGACCCTTCCTCACGTCCGAGTTCGAGTCTCGGTCCGACACAGAGTGAAAATTCATTCTGGAAACATCGCACAGGCTATGGCTAAGCCATGTCTCCACAATATCCTTTCTTCCAGGAGCGCTAGTTCTGCAAGGTCTGCGGAAGAGCTTCTGTGAGTTTTGGAAGGTAGAAGACGAGGTACTGGCGGAACTAAAGCTGTCGTGCTTGGGTAGCGCAGATGGTACGGCACTTGCTCGGGAAAGGCAAAGGTCCCGAGTTTTAAATTTAATTTAAATTTGTGGTAAGATCTTATGGGACCAAACTGCAGAGGTTATCTGTCCCTAAGCTTACACACTACTTAATCTAACTTAAACTAAATTACGCTGAGGGCAACGCACACACCCATGTCCGAGGGGGACTCGAACCTCCGACGGAGGGAGCCGCGCGGACAGTGACAAAACGCCTCAGACCGTGCGGCTACCCGGCGTGGCTGTCCCGAGTTCGACTCTCGGTCCGGCATATAGTTTTAATTTGCCAGGGAGTTTCAGTGAATAAGACACATAATAAGGCAATCTAACTTTAAATTAATTGTTTCAAAGGTGGCTACACTTACGCAAAGCGCAACGAGAAAGGGGAAGGAGGAGTTAATCGAAAGTAGCACAACTCAGTTTTGAAGCAGAACATCGACCGCAAACATCATACTTTACTACCTTAAGCTGTATTAAAGTTGGATCTTATAGATTCGATTTGTGCAGGACAAATGTTTTTATCATCTGTGCCTTGCACAATGTAATGTCCTGAAAATCGACGGTATATATGCAGAAAACAGTGATTTACGGTGATGCCTTCTCTGTCGACATATATCTAGAAAGAACTACATTTGCGAGGCCTGACATGAACCATTGAAATTTCCTATGGAAGATGAATGAGCTCTGTTAACGTACAATCGAGTCCCGCTATTCCGAACCCCGCTGTTCCAAAAATTTGCCTATTCCGTACATAGTTCAGAAAAAAACACTGGTTTTTTAACTGAAAAACAGGAGAAATTAAAAAGACGTTCGCGAAAAGAACGTACATTTACTACTACACAAAGAAGTTAAATAAAGATATACATAGACCCTAAGTTTGATGAAAACGCCTGAAACCATATTTGAATGATTGTTACGTACAGTACAGCACATACAGTACATGTCGGCTTCATTTATACAGTTTTGTAGACTTATTTTTAGTAACTGTTAAACACAAAAAATAATGAATTTATACGCACTTAAGGAGTAAAGTCAGTCATTTCTATCTGACGAAGAGCAATGAATCGTCGTGAGGATACGATGTTCCACATCGCCATTTGAACGTAACGTCATCTGGTGTTGATGAAGCGTGCTGTTCGACGTAGCGTAAGGCGACGTCGTGAGCGTTTTCCGCCTCTGTGTGTGATGTGAGGTCAGTTTGAGCGTTCACCTCCTCCTCGCTTTCCTCCGAGTCGACCTGAGCTGATGGAGCCTGCACCATTGCTGCGATGTCTTCGTATTCGTACTCCTGGTGTCCATTGTCGTCAACAGCAGTCCACTGCTCAGCACAGCTTTCTTCTGTGTCTTCACAGCCAGGGATATTCTTGACTAGTGGAGGAAGAATACAGTCTTTCACTAGCGTAAAAGTTGTTTCAATTTTCGATAATTGTTGTAATGCGCCTTTAGTGGTGTTATCCCATGCATCAGCCAACCAGTAAATAATATTTTAATTGTGATTTTCTTAAGTTTTTGCAGGAATGAGATTTCATTTTCATCGTGTACAAGTAGGGTGGGAAGCAGAATTTTTCTGTATATTTTTCTGTTAATGGCCTGCAACACACCCTGCACCATAGGCTGAAGAACTGAAGTTACATTAGGTGGCAGGAAAACTACTTTGATGTCTTCACAAACAAGTCTCGTTTCTTCTGGGTGGGCCGGAGCGTTGTCTGTAAACGTGAGAGCACGATTAGGCAATCAATTTTCTTTATTGAACGCCGTCACTTTAGGGTTAAATCAGTGCTCTAATCATTTCTTGAACAAGTCGCCCTTCATCCAAACATGTTTTTGATTCTTATAATACACAGGAAGGGAGTTGATGTTAACGTTTTTGACGCTCGGAGTTTCGTCGATTTGACTATTACCATCGGCGGAAGTTCGTTGGTTGCCGAGGCGTTGCTGCAAGCTAAGAACGTTAGAGATGGTTTGTCCATTTTAAACCTTGGGACACAAATCTCCTCTTGCGACGCAAGTCTTTGGGTAGACAAAGCCTTAAAATTCAGTCTGGTTTCATCTGTGTTGTGAACTCGATGCGGTGAGCAGTTTTGAGAAGAAACAAGTTCTTTAAATTGTTTTAGGTAATTGGCAGCTGCTTCTTTGTCACCTGACAGCTACTCCTAAGCAATCGTGAGCGCTCTAATGTCGTGTCATTTCTTCCAGCGACCTAAAACAACCACAGCTAGCTAAAAATGATCGGTCACTATCTACGAGCTTGTTCAGTTGAAAAATCTGTTCTTTTACCAAAGAACCAGTAATGGGGATTCCTTTCTGCCTGTCTTGAGTGAACCGCAAGAATAAGGCATTCTCAAGTTTTTCACGTGAAGACACAGTCGTTTTTTACCGCTTTTCGAGGGTTATTTCATTTGAAGCAGAACAAAACTACTCAATTTTAACGTGACTTTTTTGCAGTTACTAATCGTTGTTTTTCCGACACCGTATTCGAATGATAATTTAGTAGCACAGTCTCCATTGTTCACTCTTCTTAAGACTTCAAGTTTTCTTTTGTGGTACACAAAAAAAAACTTCGTTTACTTGCCATGTTTAATGGACAACGAACATACACACATCAAAAAAAGTTTTGCATCACTTCGGTTCCCAGAGTTCCTGAAGACAGACGTTGACTGTGGCTTTTGTATCACAGACACAGTCGCCCCACACTGTTCAGAGACGTCACCAAACCCGCCCAAAGATGTAAACAACCATGAATGAGCAGCGCCTATTAGACGGAGGGGGTTCGACAGACAATTAGTTCCAGTCACTACACCACGAAGGAGGTACACGGCTCGTGTTATATGTAGTTCAATCATGCCTAGACGGTCAATATCGCGGTTCGATCGCTTCCGCATTGTTACTTTGTGTCAGGAAGGGCTTTCAACAAGAAAAGTGTCCGGGCGTCTCGGAGTGAAACAAAGAGATGTTGTTCGGACATGGAGTAGATACAGAGACACTGGAGCTATCGATGACATGCCTCGCTCAGGCCGCCCAAGGGCCTCTACTGCAGTGGATGACCACTACCTACGGGTTATGGCTCGGAGGAACCCTCACAGCAACGCCACCATGATGAAAAACGCTTTTCGTGCAGCCACAGGACGTCGTGTTAAGACTCAAGCTGTGCACAATAGGCTGCATGATGCGCAACTCCACTCCCGACGTCCATGGCGAGGTCCATCTTTGCAACCACGACACCATGCAGCGCGGTAAAGACGGATCCAACAATATGCCGAATGGACCGCTCAGGATTGGCATCACGTTCTCTTCACCGATCAGTGTCTCATATACCTTCAACCAGACAATCGGCGGAGACGTGTTTGGAGGCAACCCGGTCAGGCTGAACGCGTTAGACACACTGTCCTGCGAGTGCAGTAAGGTGGAGGTTCCGCGCTGTTTTGGGGTAGCACTATGTGGGGCCGACGTACGCCGCTGGTGGTCATGGAAAGCGCTGTAGGATACGTGAATGCCATCCTCCAACCAATAGTGTAACCATATCGGCAGCATATTGACGAGGCATTCGTCTTCACGGATGACAATTCCCGCCCCCATCATGCACATCTTGTGAATGATTTCCTTCAAGATAACGACATCGCTCGACTAGAATGGCAACCATGTTCTCCAGACATGAACCCTATCGAACATGCCTGAGATAGATTGAAAACTCTGTTTCTGGACGACAGGACCCACCAACCACATTGAGGGATCAACGCCGTTGAGCAGTGGGACAATCCGCACCGACAGTGCCTTGATGAACTTTTGGATGGTATGAAACTATGAATATAGGCATGCATCAATGCAATCTGTCCCACCACCTCCGGAGATCTTGCTTTATGCAATGTGTGGTTTTCATGAGCAATAAAAAGGGCGGAAATCATGTTTATGTTGATCTCTATTCCAATTTTCTGTACAGGTGCCGGAACTCTCGGAACCGAGGTGATGCGAACAAAGCTTAACAATAAATTTGCAGAACGTGTTTAGAAAGGTGGAGGGAGGGGATAGGTAGGGCGTCTGCGCTGTGAGTCGTCGAAGGTGACCAGTAGATGACCCCGCACTTAATTTACGCCTTAAAAAGACGATACGTTGATATTATTCTTGAAATCCGCCTATTTTGAATTGCCTCTTAACCGAACAGTGTTCGGTTACAATTACACTCATGCTCATAAATTAAGGATAATTGCAGAATGTGGTTCCACACAACGTGGCACTACACAGAACTGGCGCTATTAGCATAGGCACATAGGGAACACACACGACGCAAATCTGTAAGTCCACTCTATTGGTGATAAGTTGAGAAAACCGTTCCGAAACACGTGTGCTACAAAACGCCACTGTTTCCTGCGCGTGTATCCCGACATCAATATGGGATATGATCACCATGCACACGTACACAGGCCGCACAACGGGTTGGCATACTCTGGATCAGGTGGTCGAGCAGCTGCTGGGGTAGTGCCTCCCATTCTTGCACCAGTGTCTGTCGGAGCTCCTGAAATGTTCTTGGGATTTGAAAACGTGCAGCGATACGTCGACCGAGAGCATCCCAAACGTGCTAGATGTGGTTTAGGACTGGAGAACAGGCAGGCCACTCCATTTTCCTGATATCTTCCGTTTCAAGGCACTCTTCCACGATGGCAGCTCGGTGGAGACGTGCGTTATCATCCATCAGGAGGAAGGTGGGACCCACTGCACCCCTGAAAAGGTGGACATAAGGGTGCAAGATGACGTCCCGATACACCTGACCTGTTACAGTTCCTCTGTCAAAGAGATGCAGAGGTGTACGTGCACCAATCATAATCCCACCCCACACCATCAAACCACGACCTCCATACAGGTCCTTTTCAAGAAAATTAAGGGGTTGGTATCTGGTTCCTGGTTCACGCCAGATGAAAACCTGGCGATAATCACTGTTCAGCCTATACCTGGACTTGTCCGTGAACATAACTTGAGACCACTGTTGCAATGACCATGTACTGTGTTCTTGACACCAGGCTTTACGGTTCAAATGGCTCTGAGCACTATGGGACTTAACATATGAGGTCATCTGTCCCCTAGAACTTAGAACTACTTAAACCTAACTAACCTAAGGACATCACACACATCCATGCCCGAGGCAGGATTCGAACCTGCGACCATAGCAGTCACGCGGTTCCGGACTGAAGCGCCTAGAACCGCTCGGCCACCGCGACCGGCAGGCTTTACGGGCTCTCCTGTGACCAGAGGTCAGTGAAACGCACCTTGCAGGTCTCTGGGCGAATAAACCATGTATGTTCAGTCGTCTGTTGACTGTGTGTCTGGAAACAACTGTTCCAGTGGCTGCGGTAAAGTCCCGAGCAAGGCTAACGGCAGTAGTCTGTGGCGGTCTGCGGGCACTGTTGGTGAGATATCGTTCTTCTTGTGGTGTTGTACACTGTGGACGTCCAGTACTGTAGCGCCTGGACACGTTTCCTGTCTGCTGGAATCGTTGCCATAATCTGAGATCACACTTCGTGGAGGGCCCGTGCTATCACCTGCTGTGCTTGACCAGCCTCCAGTCGCCCTAGTATTCTACCCCTCATAACGTCATCAATTTGTGTTCTTTGAGCCATTTTCAACACACAGTCACCATTAGCACGTCTGAAAACGTCTGCACACCTACTCGTTGCACCGTTCTCTCACATGCACCAACACACCTCTGTGTATGTGGACTGCTGTCAGCGCCGTTGTGCGACTGCTGCAGGTCAAATGCATCGCATGGTCATACCCCGAGGTGATTTAAACCCGCAAACCACCCACCAGAGCGTTGTTTCACCATGTATCACCATTATCCTTAATTTGTGAGCATGAGTATAGTTCGGAATAGCTGGACTCAACTGTATGTAGCGTAGCCCGTAAGAAAATTGCAGTAAGTGAATGGAGCACCTTTTATATGAAACAGGTCTCAAATATTCAGACATGGAGGCAAGGTGCAGGTGGCGCAATTGCTGAACAGAGTAACCGTGTAAGATAATAAATTTACACACTTCTCATAAATAACATTTAAAGTGGGAGAAGCTGGTTGTTAAGTCACGTGGACGTCCAACACCTGGTCACCTACTCGTGCTCTACCGTCAGACTCTCACGACTGTGACACCTGAACAGCCGACCAGGTTAGCCACTTCCGAGATGGCCTTCCCGGGCACCGGGCGATAACTACCTTACCTCTGTGTAAGGCGCTTATGTCGGTGGATTTCCCGATATGTGGCCCACGTCTTCGCCACACCAGTTCCCCGTTCGTCGCTGTTCCGCTTATACATCGGTGGGCCAAAACGTTATGACCACCTGTTTAATAGCGCGTCGTGCCTCTTTTCAAACACAGTACAACAGAGATTCTGCTTGGCACGGATTCTAGGAATCCTTGACAGGATTCCAGAAGTATGTACCACATGTCTAAGCACAGGTCGAGCAATTCCCATAAACCACGTCACGGTGGTTTACGGGCACGCAACCGGCGCCGGACGTGTGTTCAAGTGGCTCATTTGCTGGAGCCCGATTCTCATATTGCAACATGGACTGTTATCCTGCTAGACGATATCACCGCCGTAGGAGACTTGAACATGAAGCGAAACAGGTGATCCGCAATGATGTTCACCTAGTTCACTCTTGTTCAAAAAGGGTTCAAATGTATCTGAGCACTATGGGACTTAACTGCTGAGGTCATCAGTCCCCTAGAACTTAGAACTACTTAAACCTAACTAACCCAAGGACATCACACACATCCATGCCCGAGGTAGGATTCGAACCTGCGACCGTAGCGGTCGCGCGGTTCCAGACTGTAGCGCCTACAACCACTCGGCCACTCCGGCTGGCTCACTCTTGTCATAATGCCTTCGATTACTACCACAGATACCGAACGAGGTGGCACAGTCGTTAGCACACTGGACTCACATTCGGGAGGACGACGATTCGAACCCACGCCCGGCCATCTTGATTTAGGTTTTCCGTGAATTTCCTAAATCCTTTCAGGCAAATGCCTGGATGGTTCCTTTGAAAGGACACGGCTGACTTCCGTCCCCATCATTTCCTAATCTGATGGGACCGATGACCTCGCAGTTTGGTTCCCTCCCCAAAATTAACCAACCAACTGCCACAGATCCCGTGGTAGCCCGCCTAAGTGTACCCCATAGCATAATTCTGCCTCACCGGCCTGATTATGTGGCGCGGTGCGTGTTTCGTCCAGCTGTTCGCCTGGATGACGGCTTGTAAGGACCTAACCATCGACGTGGTTCACAAGAAATGTGATTCATTCGACAGGAGACACGTTGCTATTGGTCCGCGGTGAAAACTCAGTGATGTTGTGCCCACTGCAATCATAACTGATGATGTATTTGGGTCAACACAGGAACATATAGGCGTCCATGTTCAACAGTGGCCTTTAAATGGTGTGCTCCGAAACACTTGTGCCTGCGCCAGCACTGTGCTCTGTCGTCAGATCCTCCACAGATCGCTGCCTGTCCTGGATTACACAGCGGAGGATCCTTCGACCTCTGCGTATTGCAATGAGACGTGATTGTCCAGGATCATAAGACCTACACGTTATTTCACCATCCATCAACCACTTTCCATATGTGTTCACGTCAGTAGTACGCCAACAGACGACTAGCTTCGCCATTTAAGAGGTTCTCGTTTCCAGCCGCAAGTCCACAACAATGCGCCCTTTATCAAATCCGCTTATATTAATGGATTTCCGTATTTGCGGCCCGTTTCTTCGCTATAACGACTGCCCATTCGGATCTCTTCCGCTTACATTCTGTCCTCACTGCTTGACTTGCCCGCCGGGGTGGCCGAGCGGTTCTAGGCGCTACAGTTTGGGACCGCGCGACCGCTACGGTCGCAGGTTCGAATCCTGCCTCGGGCATGGATGTGTGTGATGTCCTTAGGTTAGTTAGGATTAAGTAGTTCTGAGTTCTAGGGGACTGATGACCACAGATGTTAAGTCCCATAGTGCTCAGAGCCATTTGACTTGCCCGTGACACCAGCAGGGCCGGCCGCGGTGGTCTAGCGGTTCTGGCGCTGCAGTCCGGAACCGCGGGACTGCTACGGTCGCAGGTTCGAATCCTGCCTCGGGCATGGGTGTGTGATGTCCTTACGTTAGTTAGGATTAAGTAGTTCTGAGTTCTAGGGGACTTATGACCTAAGATGTTGAGTCCCATAGTGCTCAGAGCCATTTTTGACACCAGCAGGAGGCATTCTACCTCGCGGTGGACAGTGGTCACAATGTTTTTGCTCATCAGTGTACGTTTTCCTTACCGCGTCACTGGCCCGGAACTCAACGAAACCCATTCAGTCTCGCGTTGGGCAGTGGTCACAATGTTTTCGTTCATCATGTATTGTGGTTGTTCTGGTATTCAGTCTGAAGACTGGACTGATGCAAATCTCCACGATAACCTGTGATGTGAGAACCTCCCCATCTCTGCTCAACTACTGCAAACTATGTCAGTTTGAACCTGGTTATTATAATCAATCCTTGTTCTCCCTCTACAATTATTCCCCCTCCCCCATTTCACACACATAAACACACACACATACACGTCTAGTCACTGCTAAACTGACAGTTCCTTGGTGCCTCACGATCTGTTATATCAACCGATCCCCTCTTTTAGTCAAGTTATGCCATAAATTTCTATTTCCCCAGTTTTTTTCATTAGCTCCTCATTAGCTTTTAGATGTACCCATTTAATTTTCAACATTCTACTGTAGCACCACTTTTGAAAAGCTTTTTCTTCTTGCCTGAACAACTTATCATCAACGTTCTTCTTCTATGCGACACCAGAAAAGTGTTCCTGTCACGTAACTTTATATTCCACATTAACAAATACTTCTTTTTCACAAACGCTTTTTGACATTGCCACTATTCATTTTATATTCTCCCTATCTCGGTCATCATCTGTATTTCTTAGCCGAAACAACAAAACTACTTTTAGTGACTCATTTTCTAATCTAATTCTATCAGAACCCCAGATTTAATTCGATAGTTCCATTATCGTCGTTTTATAATATTACATAATATTTTTTTCAAGTTTGTTTCCCTTATACAGATCCTCGATGTAATTCCTTCCTCCTTATAATCTATCGTAGATCCTTCGAACAAAATACCGTATCCACTTCTTGGAAAAAAGCACAGGTCACACTCCTGTCTACAAGAAGTGATCCACAAAACTACCGTCCAATATCCTCGATATCGATCTGTTGTAGAATCTCAGAACATATTCTGAGCTCAAACACTATGCCAACCAGCATGGGTGCCGAAAACATCAATCATGTGAAAACCAACTCGCATTTTTCTCACATGACATACAGAAGTCTTTGGATCAAGGCAGTGAGGTAGACGCAGTGTTTCTGGATTTCCGAAAAGCATTCGACTTAGTCCCGCATCTACACTTATTCCCAAAAGAACGATCATATGGGGTATCAAGTGAAATTTGTGACTGGACTGAGGACTTTTTGGTAGGGAGGACAGAGCATGTTTGTTATCTTGGATGTAGAGTCATCGACAGATGCTTTAGGTGTGCACCAGGGAAGTGCGTTGGGACCCTTGCTGATCATGTTGCATATCAATGACTTCTTCAGAAACGCTTTCCTTGCCATTACCAGTCTACATTTTATATCCTCTCTACTTCGACCATCATCAGTACTTTTGCTCCCCAAATAGCAAAACTCATCTACTAATTTAAATGTCTCATTTGCTAATCTAATTCCCTCAGCATCACCCGATTTAATTCGACTACATTCCGTTATCCCCGTTTTGCTTTTTTTGATGTTCATCTTATATCCTCCTTTCAAGAAACTGCCCATTTCGTTCAACTGCCCTTCCAGGTCCTTTGCTGTCTCTGACAGAATTATGATGTCATCGGCGAACCTCAAAGTTTTTATTTCTTCTCCATGGATTTTAATTCCTACTCCGAATTTTTCTTTTGTTTCCTTTACTACTTGCTCAATATACAGATTGAGTAACATCGGGGATATGCTACAACCCTGTCTCACTCCATTCCCTACCACTGCTTCCCTTTCATGTCTCTCGACTCTTACAACTACCACCTGGTTTCTGTACACAAATTGTAAATAGCCTTTCGCTCCCTGTATTTGACCCCTGCCAACATCAGAATTTGAAAAAGAGCATTCCATTAACATTGTCAAAAGCTTTCTCTAAGTACACAAATGCTAGAAACGTTGGTTTGTCTTTCCTTGATCTATCTTCTAAGATAAGTCGTAGGGTCAGTATTGCCTCACGTGTTCCAACATTTCTATGGAATCCAAACTGATCTTTCCCGAGGTCGGCTTCTACCAGTTTTTCCATTCGTCTGTAAAGAATTCGTGTTAGTTTTTGCAGCCGTGACTTATTAAACTGATAGTTCGATAATTTTCACATCTGTCAACACCTGCTTTCTTTGGGATTGGTATTATTATATTCTTCTTGAAGTCTGAGGATATTTCGCTTGCTTCATACATCTTGCTCATCAAATGGTAGAGTTTTGTCAGGGCTGGCTCTCCCAAGGCTATCAGTAGTTCTAATGAAATGTTGTCTACTCCTGGGACCTTGTTTCGACTTAGGTCTTTCAGTGCTCTGTGTCAAACTCTCACGCGTTATTATATCTCCCATTTCATCTTCATCTACATTCTCTTCCATTTCCATAATATTGTCCTCAAGTACATCGCCCTTGTATTGACCCTCTATATACTTCTTCCACCTTTCTGCTTTCCGTTCTTTGCTTAGAACTAGTTTTCCATCTGAGCTCATGGTATTAATACAAGTCGCTCTCTTTTCTCCAAAGGTCTCTTTAATTTTCCTGTAGGCAGTATTTATCTTAACCCTAGTGATATATGCCTCTACAACCTTACATTTATTCTCTAGGCATCCCTGCTTATCCATTTTGCACTTTCTGTCGATCTCATTTTTGAGACGTTTGTATTCCTTTTTGCCTGCTTCGTTTACTGCATTTTCATATTTTGTTCTTTCATCAATTAAATTCAATATCTTCTGTTACCCAAGGATTTCCACTAGCCCTCGTCTTTTTACCTACTTGATCCTCTGCTACCTTCACTATTTCATCTCTCAAAGCTACCCATTCTTCTTCTACGGTATTAGTTTCCCACATTCTTGTCTCTCGTTCCCTAATGCTTTCCCTGAAACTCTCTACAACCTCGGGTTCTGTCATTTTATCCATGTCCCATCTCCTTAAACTACAAAATTTTTGGCCTCGCTGTTACCAAGCAAAAGTTGTTCTTGTATTAAACTGGGGACCTAGAAACGACGGAGAGGCTTCGTCTTTGCCGTAGCCCGCAGTGGTACACAACCCCACAACAGGCTACAGCAGTCCATTCATCCTACCGCTGCCCCACAACGAACCCAGGGTTATTGTGCGGTTCGGCCCCCAGTGGATCCCCCCGCCCCCGGGATCGTCTCACACCAGACGAGTTTAACACTATTTGCGTGGTATAGTAATTGTGGTGTAAGCGTACGTGGAGAAAGTGTTAGCGCAGCATTCGCTGACATAGTGTAACTGAGGCGGAATAAGGGAACCAGCGCGCATTCGCCGAGGCAGATTGAAAACCGCCTAAAAACCATCCACAGACTGGCCGGCACACCGAACCTCGACTCTAATCCACCGCCCGGAAAGCATTGCGTTAGACCGCAAGGCTAACAGGACGGGCTAAAGTTGTTCTAATTTTATGTTTCTTTTCTTTTGTTCCTTGTTGTTTTGCTTACATACTTTATTTACGAAAGAAAACGTAGGTCATTTACTGGTAGCGACGCATTTCGGAAGTTTACACTCATTTACTTGTGACGCAATACCATTGGATTTTGATGTACTGTACTCTGCAATAAACCAGTGGAGGCCGCGAGACCGGTGAAAAAAGTAGTAAATCTTACCTCAATGTAAGCTCATGCAGGAGTAGGTTTGAAATGCATTAAAAAAATAGGAGTGCGGGTAAGCTACTACAAACAGCATAATGAACGCATTATTGTGGCCAAGATAGACACAATAGTACAAGTTTATATGCCAACTAGCTCCGCAGATGACTAAGAGATTGATGAAATGTATGATGAGATAAAAGGAATTATTCAGACAGTGAAGGGAGACGAAAACGCAGTGAAAGTAATACTGCCTGTCAGACGCGAGACTCGAACGCTAAGCCGCTCGCGCTCGAGTCGCCCCTGTAGGCTCGGAAGCACATCGACGTGAATACTTGGCTTGGGTCGGGACGATCAGGTGCGACACAGCGATAGGCTCAACTGCTGCACGTGCAGCGAAGTACGTCATCTGGTGACGTCACATGTTCAACATTAAGTGATCCACTTCTGGAGAATTTCCCGACATTTACGTCGCTGTGTGTCTTACGTCAAATTATTTGTCCCAGGGTCATCTACGTCGCTTCGGGATTTTAAACGTTAATAATAACCACTTTTATAGAAAAATTATCGTTCACTGCCACCTAACTGAGCGCTTTCGATGAAGCTAGTCACAGTTTAAGGACAATTTTGGTGACGAAAAACAGGTCCTTTCTAATACTCCTTGGCAAACAGTTACATTGAGATGCTAAAAGTCCAATTAATTTAGGGAGAATATGATATTTGCGTTGCTCTAGCCCGTATAAAATCGCGTTACATACTCTACAAACATAATGTTTTTGCTATGGAACGCTTATTGTCAAAACTACGATAATTTGTGGCTGGACGGGAGACAATTTGATAGGGAGGACGCAGCATGTTATCTCGGATGGAGAGTCATGGTCTGATGTACAGACATCAAAAAGTTCTGCATCACCTCGTTTCCTAGAGTTCGGGAACCTGTACGGAAAATTGGAAAGTTCAACATAAGCATCATTTCCGCCCTTTTTATTGCCCATGAAAACCACACATTGCCTGTTGTACCACCTAACAGCGAGACGTTCAGAGGTGGTGGTCCAGATTGCTGTACACATCGGTACCTCTAATACCCACGAGCACGTCCTCTTGCATTGATGCGTGCCTGTATTCGCTCGTGGCATACTATCGACAAGTTCATCAAGGCACTGCTGGTCAGATTGCCCCACTCCTCAAAGGAGATTCGGCGTAATTCCCTCAGAGTGGTTGGTGGGTCCTGTTGTCCATAAACAGCTCTTCTCAATCTATCCCGGGCATGTTCGATAGGGTTCATGTCTGGAGAACACTCTGGCCACTCTAGTCGAGCGACGTCGTTATCCTGAAGGATGTCATTCACAAGATGTGCACGATGGGGGTACAAATTGTCGTTCATGAAGACGAATCCCTCGCCAATATGCTGCCGATATGGTTGCACTATCGGTCGGAGGATGGCATTCACGTATCGTACAGCCGTTACGGTGCCTTCCATGACCACCAGCAGCGTACATAGGTCCCACAAAATGCCACCCCAAAACAGCAGGGAACCTTCACATTGCTGCACTCGCTGGACAGCGTGTCTAAGGCGTTCAGCCGGGGACCTCCTTCCTGGTGTGATGACTTGAACTGATGGGCTGTCGGACCCCCTCCGTCTAATAGGCGCTGCTCATGCCTGGTTGTTTACATCTTTGGGCGGGTTTTGTGACATCTCTGAACAGTCAAAAGGACTGTGTCTGCTAAACAGTATCCACAGCCAACGTCTATCTTCAGGAGTTCTGGGAAACGGGGTGATCCAAACCTTTTTTTGATGTATGTAGAAGTTACTTTAGGTGTGCACCAGGGAAGTGCGTTGTGACCTTATTGTTCATGATGTATATTACTGACCTCACAGACAATATTAATAGTAAAATCAAACATTTTGCAGATGATGCAGTTATCTGTAATTAAGTGCTGCCATAGAAGGTGCGTAAATATTCAGTCAGATCTTGATAAGATTTCACAGTTGTGCAAAGTCTCGCAGCTTTCTTTAAATGTTCAAAAATGCAAAACTGTGCACTTCGCAAAACGGAACAACGTGTATCTTATGTCTGTAATATGAATCACTGTTGTAATTTGCCAACTAATACAAATACGATGTGACACTTTACATGTATGTGAAATGAAATAATCACATAGGCTCTGTTGTAGGGTAAAGCAGATGGTAGACTCCGGTTTATTGGTAGAATACTGGGGTAGTGCCATCAGTCTACAAAGGAGATTGCCTAAAAACCACTAGCGCGATCGATTCTGGATTGCTGCTCAGCTATGTGGGGCTCCGGAACAAATAGGACTACCAGGGGATATTGAACGTATTCAGAGAAGGACAACACGAATGGTCACACATTTGTTTGATTCGTGGGAGAGTGCCACGGAGATACAGAAGGAATTGAGCTGGAAGACTCTTGAAGATAGACGTAAGCTATCCCGATAAAGTTTCTTAACAATGTTTCAAGAACCGATTTCAGTGATTACTCAAGGAAAATACTACAGCCCCCTACGTAACGCTCACATAGGGCTCGTGAACAAGAGTAGAAAATTGACCGCTCGCACAATGACATTCAAACAATCATTCTTCCCAGGCTCCACACGCGAATGGAAAGGAAAGAAACCCTAATAACTCGTAGAGTGGGACGTACCCTCTGCCATGCACCTCACTGTGGTTTGCAGAGTATAGATGTACAAATAGATCCTCTATCGATTCCTTCCATCTTTCGGTATATCAAATACCATAGGCCCTTAGCCCATGGCGAATATGTAAAAATAATTTAATTCAGTTGACGATTTCTATTTCCAATTCTATTTAGCTTTCATTTGACGGGAGAGCGGCAAAACTTTATACAATCAGTTTTGTGTAAAAACCCATCAACTCAGTGGAGTCGGCCGAGCAATTTATTACGGAAGTGCTTTTGAACGCTAGTAAAAATGACAAGTATGAGGTGCAGCAGGAACATTTGTGATGGTTCTGGTTTCACTTCATAAATTAAATGTAGCACATCTGCTAGGGTCCTAAATTTTCCTTTCCAATTTTATGTATTTCACAATCAGACAATGCGCGTTCAATTATTTTTTCAAGGAATGCATTAAGTAGTGGGTTATTTCATACACGATGCGCCGTAACCGCTGAATTGTGTAGCTCTTTGCTGTCTTATCATCCAAGTTCGCTAAGGATGTAGTGAACCACTGTTTACGTGCAATGTCTCGATCATTTCACTATATCTTCACGCCTATGCAGGTAAAAGTTGCTTTTAAGTCAACGATATATGCCGGAAGCCCTCCTGTATTTTCAGAAGTGTCTCTTATACGATGACTGCCGAAATGAAGCAGTTGTTCTTTTAAGTTACAATAATTAAATACTTTCTCTGACGAATGGCAGGATGGGTAAAAATAGATCAGGAAGCCTACATCGAATTTTTGGATCAAGAAAAGAGACTTACACAAAGTAAAAGATAATAAGACGTTCTAGAGAAGGCTGGAAACAAAGAAAAAGTGGCATGAAGAGTAATCAACGAAATATTCTAAAAATAGGTAGACACAATACAAGAGGAAAATCAAGAAATGGGTGTTCGTGTTAAGAAGTGTGTAGCGCTGGGTAACAGCCAACTGTCATTGTAAAGTAGACGTGGAGGACTCGATGCAAGAAGCGAAAGGAAACTTCAGAAGACGAATAAATGTACCAGGCAGTCTTATGCGAGTGAAAAAGTGCGCAGACGACAAAGCTATTCTGATTGCAAGTATGGAACTCCAGGACACTGCTGAATGGGGTTCACAGTTAACTTAGATTTTCAGTTTAATATAATGAAAACACAGACAGAGGAGAATAGTATCTATCTAAGCTACAGGAATGGGTAAGACAGATAAAGCGAATTCGCTTATCCGGTAATCAGGAATACACGAGATGGTGATGTGCGAGGCACAGCAGAAGTATACTGACGCAGGTGAAAAAAGTTCCGCACAATAGAGCACTAAGACAGATTAGGAACAGAGAAAGAAGCTTTTGAATCTGTTAATTTGCAGTACAGCGTTTTGTGATACTGAAACTGGTTTACTTTTTTTTTATTCGTGTCAGAAGCACCATGGATACAGGAATATAAAAAAATGAATAGCACACAGAAAAAAAAAATTAATTACAGGCATATGAAAATATATATAAATGTATATACAAATATGTGTGCACAGAAACAAAATGTTATAGGCATTTGGCCCATAAGCGGGCTACGTCGACAGCATTTGGGGTTGCCAACCTCAGATCCTCTAAAGTGCAGTGTGAAGGACATTCAGGGCAGTTATACATGTGCTGGGTCGTCTGCACCTCTCCACAGTCGCAGAGATTAGATGTAGT
This sequence comes from Schistocerca nitens, assembly GCF_023898315.1. Taxonomy (NCBI): domain Eukaryota; kingdom Metazoa; phylum Arthropoda; class Insecta; order Orthoptera; family Acrididae; genus Schistocerca; species Schistocerca nitens. Next base: position 259,523,889 of record NC_064615.1, on the reverse strand, counting down.
AGAATATCCCCACTTCAGAAGGTTATCTCTTGACCGTGCAGTGTTGGTGCGTAGCCTGTTTAGTGATTTCCAGACCACCCAGTCCTCATCGTAACCTGGTGCCAATTCTTCCTGTGGTTCCATCCAGTGCCCTTCTCCCGACCGCTTCCATCTCTCCACCCTAGATCCAGGTTGGTCGCTAAAATCTTCGGTTGCTCTGAGAAAACTGCGTCTAGATTTCAAGCGTTTGGTGGCTGGCTGAGTTTTGTGGAGGGCGTGGCTCTCTGCCATTTCAGCCCTCGCTCTTTCACTATAGGCTGCCGTTTCTCTTCGCACTGCAGGAGGTGCAATCCCAGCAAGATGGTAGAGCTTGTCTGTTGGCGTCGGTTTCAGACATCCAGTGACGAGCCTGCAGGACTCGTTCAGAGCAATGTCGACCTGTTTAGCGTGGGTAGAGTTGTACCAGACACTGCTTGCATATTCGCCTGCTGGGAAGCAAACTGCTAGTGCTGTGGTCCGCACTACCTCTGGCTTTGCGCCCCAGGAGGAGTTCGTTATTTTCCGAAGAATATTATTTCTGCGGCTCACCTTCATTTTGGTGTTAATACAGTGCTGTTTATACGTCAGAGCCCTGTCTAGGGTTACTCCTAGGTATTTGGGGTTAACGCAGTGTTCGAGGAGTGTGTCCTTCCAGAAGACACGCAGCTTACGGGATGCCTGCTTGTTACGGAGATGGAAGGCGCAAACTTGTGTTTTGCTAGGGTTCGGCTTGAGTTGATTGTCGGCGTAGTACTGACAGAGCATGTCTAGCGCATCCGTGAGCTTTGTCTCAACATCCTCAAAGGAGTCACCCTGTACGGCCATAGCACGGTCATTGGCGTAGATATAGTTTTCCGTACCAGCTGGCAGTGGTTGATCGTTGGTGTATATGTTAAAAAGTAAGGGTGCCCGTACGCTGCCCTGAGGGAGACCATTTTTCTGGGCCCGCCACCTGCTATGCATCCCTTGGAATTCCACAGAGAACCTACGGTTCTCTAACAGACTTCTAACTGTGGATGTGAATTTAAAGTCCCTGGTAATGGCATACAGCTTCTTCATTAGCAGACGTAAGTTGACGGTGTCATATGCGGCTGTCAAGTCCGGTTCTCATAGCCGTCTTCAATCAGCTGCGTGAGGTTAATTACCTGAGATGTAGTGCTTTTCCCTGGGCGGAAGCCTGCTTGTTGGGGGATTGGGTAGGGTTCTATGGCACTGGAGAGGCGATCCTGGAGTATTCTTTCAAAGATTTTAAAGATATGGCAGAGAAGTGATACGGGTCGGAAATTTCTGGGGTCATCAGAATTTTTGCCTGGTTTTAAAATGGCAATAACTTTAGCCTTCCTCCAGATTGTGGGAATCTGACCTGTTTCCATGCAATTGTTAAACAGTTTCAGTTGCCATTGTTTAATGTTGGGACCAAAGTGTTTAATCTGTTCAACAAAAATCCCGTCCAGGCCCGGGGCCTTCCTTAGCTTGCATTTCGCTATGGCTTTGTCCAGATCTGCCATTGTGAGAGGGGTGGCCAGAGTTGAATTTTCTTGGTGTTCAATCCTGTCTATTTTGGTCTCCGACTTCCTGATTTTGGTGTCGGGTTTCCCATTCTTGAGAAGCTGGTGGGCTATTTGGTCGGCTGTGACGGGAGTATGTCCTGGAGAGAAAGTCGGGTCATTGTTGAGACGGTTAAGGAGTGTCTAGGCTTTCTGACTGCTCCTTTTCATGTCCAATTCCTCTATTGTCCTCAGCCATTTCTCTCTCCTGGTTTTAGCTAGTGACTCGGTTAGCTGCTCGCCCGCAGTGATAGTTTCCGCGGATAGAGGGTTTGCGTCAAACAGTGTCAGGTATTGCTGAAACTGATCCTCTAATTCTGGCGTATGGCCTTCAACATAATTGCTTCTGCATCCTCTAGGGATCGATTGCTTGGAACACCACTGCACAGCCTTCACGAAATTGTCATAGAATCTTGGTTCAGGTGGTAGGTTGTTTACAGAATCTTCCATGAGGTTTTGAAAGGTTGACCATTCTGCTTTCTTAAAATTGTACCTACGGCGAAAAGGTACGCTATGGGGTTTAACAACAGATGTGATCAGAGAAGAAATTGGGAGAATTTGAAATGTAGCGCAACAAAAGAACTTTGGCAATTCAGTAGAAAGACAAACTGCGTTATGGAAATACCCTAATACGAAAAGTCAACGCGAAACCACTAGCACACGATGGGGTACATTACTTAGATTTTAGCTATGGCATTCAGGGATAGTTCACTTGGCACTGGAAGAAACAGTAGAGGAAATCATTTGGACCTACACAGAGATTATAAAGTTTATTCGACTGTAGAAGTGTCAAAGAAGTGAAGTCTAGTATATTAAAACTTCATGCATGATGCGGCCATTTTTCACGCATCTCAGTATTTAAGACGTAATATCTCCTGATCTACTTGTCATAATGATATAATTTTGTAGGTACATTCAGCGGCATATGTGGACGACGTATGCAAAATGTGTTGCGAACAGAGGTAATGGCAAAGAGGTAATAAATTTAAACGTCATCCACAATGTGGCAGTTTTTCACCAATCTCAGTGTTTGTGACGTCATATCTCCGCAACTATGTGTGGTACCATGACATAATTTTTAGATGCATTTAGCGGAATATGTGGGTACTGTTTAGGAGATGTATTGTGAATGGAGTTAGAAGCACAGACGTAATAAATTTAAACGTCATGCTTGATGCAGCAGTTTTTACGCATCTCCTCAACCATGTTAGGTAAGTGGTTCTTATCCCCTGCTGCGATTGTTGTCTGACAGAAAGTTATGTGTGTAACAAATTTGGTTGAAATCGGTTCTGTGTTTTAGGAGATGTGGAACATACAGACATACACATACATAATTTTTTGTAATGAAAGAAGAGAGAGAGAGAGATAAAGATAGATAGTGAGAGAGAGAGAGTGAGAGAGAGAGAGAGAGAGAGAGAGAGAGAGAGAGAGAGATGTAGACAGACAGAGAAAGAGAGAGAGGGGGGTGGGGAGAGAGGGAGGGAGGGGGGGGGGGCGGGGAAGGACAGAACAAAGATGGAAATGGTCTCACAAATAATCACGAATTTGCTATATGTTCCTTTTCCGAAACTCGAAACAGATTTATCTCATTAATACCTCTTCAGAGTAGTAACAGTTGTAAACCTGCACTCTTCCTACTAGACAATATGAAGTAAATACACAGTAAATGTTGTGTTAACGTACCTATATTATCAGTGCTATAGCTTAAAAGCTTAAATGACTGTATATAAGCTGATTTATTAAGAGACTTGTGAAATGTTACAGATATGTCGTTAGCAGATAGTATTATTTTCTTGTGCGTTAGCTCCTTCTCAGTTAAGGCAGTGGTTTGTCGTGGCCTGTTGCAGCTGCTGAATGCGTCCTACTCGTGCTACGCGCTATTTCGCCAGGTTAACAGCCGCTAAGGAGCCCCGCCACAGCTGACATTACTATCAACGCTAGACTCAAGAGCAACAGAAGGCAATAACAGCGAATGTTGTCAGTTCATCTGCATCAAAACTGGCGGTGTAGAAAAATTTTCGTGTGTGAATTAATATGATGACAGCATTCCTGATTTGTTCGAGTAGAGCATTCTTATACTGTGTTCCTTGACTGTTCTATGTTGCTTTAGTATGAATTCTCTGGATAGACATAGAAGTCAGTCAGTGTTATCCTGAACATGAAACATTTCAGCTTTATCCATAAGAAAATAAAACTCTGTACCACTAACATGTGATGCTGCATATATTAAACTGACTACTGTTGTATTAAATCATCCAAATGTGTAAGGTGATCTGATAATCATATATCTTATTTATATAAATAAAAGAGCAAGCTAAAACGAGCAAAGTTATTATATTCGTCAGCAAGACAACCCAAAACCATGGGGCAAGCCAATTTAATTCAATATTTGTGGCACTGAATGTACCAACTTTTCAAACATTAATCACCCATTAAACTATTACGAGTTCCTTTCCATAACTTTTGTATTATGAAAAGAACTTAAAATTACAGGAATCGTCTTACCTGAGTCCATGATACCAATGGAAAGAAATACTGTGTGAGAAGCACTTTATCTTGGTGATTAGAGGCCTCACATTTAAATGCGTTTTATTTCTGCCTTACTGGGACCATACACTGAGATGTCTTCAAGTTTTTTAAAAGTTAGAGAATTACTTGAAATAAACACTCAAGTGCAACAACAGAAACTTTCATGTATAAAAGGACACTGAATAATATATTAGTCAGCCTCACAAAACATCAGGCTAACACCACTTAACACAGTCTTCAGCTGTGATAATGGCCTTAATTGAGCGAGAAAAATAGTCTAAAAGTTTCTTCACATGTGTCATGTCCTGCTGAAGCCAATCATTTATAGATCCAGTAGATACATTGTGTTATGAAGATTTTGATCTCTATGTTTCACTTTATGTTTCCACTGTGTGATTGCAGCCAATGACACATATTTCGTAATAAGATGAAATTAATACCTTAAAATTTCATCACTGTAAAGTTTGGCTGGGTCTAGGAAGTAATTAGGAAGCATAAACACCCTCGTTCCTTATCTACACGAATGTGTATTACCACTGTTCATCAACGTGTTATGCAATCTCCACTGTGTGACAGCTTTATTTGGCATTGCCAATAAAAGATGTCAAACGTTTTGCACTGCAAGGTAAAGTTAATACCCTAGCATGGAGTCAATAGAACGTCTACTTGACTTTGATATCAGCTTTATCCGAACTCAGACGAGTTTTTGTCAGAAAAATTGCTACATTTAGGAGCAATAACACATTATATTAGCAGGGCAATTTAGCCTCCACCTACTGATGCTGTAATTGAAGCTGAAGTCTTACATAGAGAATTACTCTGTCGGACTAGATTCCTTCTATGTTACCAACCGATCAAAAATTGAGTAAGGTGACGACGCAGGGAAACATGGTTTTCGCAGTGATGCAATAGCAAACATGGCTGCCAATGGCTCCACATTCCCAGAGGTTTTCGTTATTGGTATGAGCAATCGTAGTTTGAAGTGTGTATATACAGCATTCGCTGGTGGTAGTCATTCTGATTTTACTGCTGTGCCAAACGCGTTCCAAGTGTGAGGAAATGTACGAATGAGTGGTGAGCTAGCACAAGATGTTGTCAATGGCACTGTTGTGGAAAATGTTTTTGTGTATATTGGTTTATTTAATGCATAGTACATAGATCGACTTCAGCTCGTCAAATAAACTATAATTTATTTCAGTGTTGTCAATAAGTGAGCTATATGTACTTTGATAAGTAGTATATACAATTTAGATATAGAAATGTTTAATTTAAACGTCCATTGTGCTTGCACAGTGTGGTAAAATAATCAAACTTTGGTCAGCGTCAGTGTGCCTTAACCTGTAAGTTTTATGAGTGGTGGCAATACGCAGGCTATGTGTCTTTTTTTTAATCTTACACAATAGTCAAGTTAAGCAGTGCCACGTGCGTTTTGCGCTCAAAATCTTATTTATTTTGGCAAGAAATTTTATTTTGGTGCAAAAATCGAATTTTTGTTCACTATCAGAGCTCTGTGGTGCAAAGATATATTGAAGAATCAACTCTCTGTGTGAAAGCTTGTGTCACTATTATCTTTAGCCATGTACATTTGCATTGTGGAGTTATATTTGCGCATTACCAAAATATGTAGGCAAATGTTACAGTTCATAAAGATCTCACCAAAATGCCTTCTTCCCTTATAAAATGGTGCTTGGTCAGTTCGTTTGTCTTTTGTTATGTTGCTTGTGTTTTATTTCTCTTATTTTTCAGCATTATGATCAGATTTTGATATTATTTAGTACCTGATTATCGAAATATAGTTTGTAGACGTTTTAGAGAGCATCGCCACCATAGTTTCAATTGGCAAATGTCACAACGTTCCTCGAAATCTTGTTACTGTGCGAAACTGGAGTATCTCTAGATCGAATGTAAGAAGAAGCAATATCAGCCAGTCTATCTCATTGATTATATTCATCTACTGTTGAACATGAAGCATTATCTTGTTTCCCCCGGAACATGATGCTTGGTAAGATGACATATTACTGAAAAGTTCTACTAGTTTTTAACATATGATTTAGACATGGGTATACCGTAAGCTACACTCTGAAAGTTGTCTGTTATTATTGTTAACTTCCATGATTTACGTTTCACATATCTGTTATTCGCAAGCAGTCGTCTATTGTAATACATGTAACCACTAATCGATTATATGTGCAGCAACTAATGTTCTGCTTCACTGGTTTATCTTAACCAAAGTGTTTTAATTAAGCAGGAATCAGTCTATGAAACTGCCAAGCAGCGGTGAAGAGAGTGTGTCATGCAAGTATGAATCACACAATGCTTTCCTTGTTTGTTCTGATTCCCTTCAATGGTATAATCACAAAGAAAGCTGCTGTGAAATGTGTGCATAAGGAAGAACAGATTACGCATAGCTGCAGCTAGCGTAGGTATTAGTGGTCATACTGAGAGAATTGTAAACTGCATTTGCTTTGCCAAGGGGTGGCATAAACCACGTAATACTGCCAAAAGTTGTGAGCTTAGTGAGCCATGTTGAAATGTGTAGTTCTTGATCGAATCAGGGCATGGTGATTACAGTGTGGAAATTGCAGTTTTCAGTTCACATTGACTAGGCTCATTTTTTGTATGTGGTATATCGATTCATATCTCAAACGAGTACAGAAGTTCTTATTCAGCTGATGTTTTCGTGCTTTTTGATAGTTTCAAGGATAATTTGTAATTCAAGTATTTGTCCAATAGTGGTGAACGCACCATGTTTTTCATGTAACACTAACTCTGATACTGCATGTAAACCAACTTTTATTGGATTTTAATAATCAGAGATTAACATCAAATCTTCAGTCTTTATTTACTCATTCCATCATCAAAGTAAATGGAGTTATATACGCATTTATGCCTCATGTAGCAAGGCCTTGTGGCTTCAGAATGATAGTTACTTTGATGACAGTCATTTATCATGTAGTACAAAGAGTTACAGAAGAACAGTTGATTTGCATTATTCAAGTAGATTGTTTTCATGTTCCAGAAGGTAAGTATACCTTGAGACCTGCTGACCAGCAGTTGTTATCCCATGTACTCATACAATGTTGCATGGAAATGCTGTATAAATACGAAAATAAATACCTGTAGTAGAGTGTTCAGAATTATTGTTGATAGTAAAGGTAATCTGGAAGTTGTTCAGGGAATTAAATGTTAGATTTGTTGATGAGAAGTTTGTTCATTAATTAGTGATAAATTATTTGAGATGCCAAAATAAATATCTTGTGCTTAGTACATGAGACGGCGTTGCGTTATCTCTAAAAAGCTGTGATATAACATCATTTTTTTTTTACTCACTATTCATGTAATAAACTGGATATCAATATCAGGGCAGTCTTATGTGGAACTCTACGTCTGCAAGCTTAAACATTTTAGATACAGACACACAATTCTTTATATATTTTGATGGGCGTTTTAAATACGAAAACAATATTGGGGGCCTTGGTAGTTGGTATCTTCTCCCTAAAATGCTGGTAGTCCACGTTTGTTATTGTACATACTCTTTAGGCCTAGGATGTCATTAATTCCATTCTTTCAATGCTGACAGTAATTCAGACTGGTTAGTTGTTTGTTTACTCGTTGGCTTAGCGTAATATTTTAGCCAACACGTTTTTATGTGGTTGTTGACTCATTTTGGTACATCATTTAGACCAAAAAAGAAATGTCACCTACCTCCTTATGATGTTACTTTTTAGCCACATACAGTGTGGTCGGAAATTTCCGTTACAGACTTCTAGGACTTGTAGAGGGGAGTGAGTACATAGTATTTTGAATAGGAACCCAGCTATGAACACTTGCTCAGTAGCGGAGATGTGTTTCACATTAGCGAAGATGAAAGTATGGTCATAACTCCTCAGGTATGCAATTTAGATCCCACGTTTATTGGACATTTTTTCTCATTTTTGTCCACACTACCACCACTGAAAGTTACCAAACCTACGCTCTTCGCAACACAAGCGGTTTTCGTTTATAACTTTCGATTCGTTCGTTTCCGGTACAGGGATCCTTACTTCAAATTAATACATTTATCGTTCTCCATCATCCCAGAAGATGCGTAACATCATCACAGAATCACCCCGTCTATACGTACATTTACAGACGCCCGCGCCTATATCTCTGACGCTCTGTAGTCTCGTTGGATGACGTTCCCGGACATGGCTTCCTATTCAAAATACGATGTACTCACTCTCCTCTACAAGTCCTAGAAGTCTGTAACGGGAATTTCCGACCACCCTGTACAGGGTGTCCCATTTATGTTGACCACCATAAATAACTGTTTGTCCAGATGCAAATTAGAAAATGTTAAAGCAAATGTTCTTTAGCCGCCAGGTGGACATCAATCTGCATGAATGCCTTCGTTGTAGCTTTGCTTTTTACAGGTATGAACAGCGGTATGATTTTTTAAATGGCACCCTGTATTTTTAATTCGATAATTCATTTCCTCTCCTAAAGACCTATTCAAAAATGTATCAGAGTGTACTATTAACTGAAACACAACGTTAATAATTACATAACACAACACTGACGCTTTGTGCAGGTACTAGGGGTAATGGAACACATCCACGTACTGACGTTGACAGAGGACAAATGTAAACATAAGTAGAATGCACATCCGTCATTCCGTCAACCATCGTCAGTTGATGAGTTGTGTGAGTAGAATGTACACCAACAAAGAGAAGGTAGAAATGCTACTCAGCTATGGGGAATGTAAGTTAGAAGAAGAGTAATTGCAATGCTGTTTTCTTAGGCACGGGTACATTTAGTACAGTAGTGTAGTCCTTTTAAATACTGTTGTGTAGAGTAGGCATACAGTAAAGGCTGTCCTTCATACAAAATGCATCGACACAACGTTTCTTTTATTGTTGTTGTTGAAGGTAGGCGAAGTGCTACGCAGGCAGCGGAACTGTACAGAGAGCGATATCCTGACAAGAACCCACCTTCCCGACGGATGTTTTCTCGTCTTGTTGCGACGCTTCAGGAAACGGGAAGTTTCAACCCACGACTACGCAGTCGTCGTAGCACTCGCACAGACGATAGTGACGAAGTTACTGTTCTCGCTTCCCTTGCTGTGAATCCACATGTGAGCACATGACAGCTTGAACACGAGATTGGTATTCCTAAAACCAGTGTACATCGTATTCTTACACGTCACCGGTTCCATCCTTACCATGTACACCTACATCAAGAATTGCATGTGAATGATTTCCAGAATCGTGTACAGTTCTGTCAGTGGGCACAGCAGCATATCGTTGCCAACCCGAACTTCTTCTCCAATGTTCTATTTACCGATGAATGTTCCTTCTCAAAAAAAAAAAGGGCAGCTAAATACAAGGAACATGCATTATTGGTCCAGAGATGACCCACGATGGCTTAGACAGGTGGAATATCAGCGTCAACGTCTGGTGTGGGATGCTTGGTACTACAATTATTCGCCCTTATTTCATCAATGGTAGTCTAAACGGCACAGCATATGCCAACTTTCTCAGACGAATTCTTCCTCCTCTTCTGAATGAAGTGCCGGTAACAACCAGAATGCTTATGTGGTATCAACACGATGGATATCCAGCACATAATGCCTTGCGTGCACGTCGTGTTCTGAACCGAAAGTATCCTGCCAGATGGACTGGTCGAGGAGGAACAGTTACTTGGTCTTCTAGGTCTCCTATTTACATACTCTGGCCTTTTTTCTTTGGGGATGCATTAAAGATTATGTCTATCGGGATATTCGAACAACTTCAGAGGACATGCAGGGACGTATGCGAAATTGTAATTCTCTTCTGCAGGCAACACTGGAAGCAGTAAATAATTCTGAAACTTCCAGGCAGATTAAAACTGTGTGCCGGATCGAGACTCGAACTCGGGACCTTTGCCTTTCGCGGGCAAGTGCTCCTGAAAGAGTGCTAGTTCTGCAAGGTTCGCAGGAGAGCTTCTGTAAAGTTTGGAAGGTAGGAGACGAGGTACTGGCAGAAGTAAAGCTGTGAGGACGGGGCGTGAGTCGTGCTTGGGTAGCTCAGTTGGTAGAGCACTTTCCCGCGAAAGGCAAAGGTCCCGAGTTCGAGTCTCGGTCCGGCACACAGTTTTAACCTGCCAGGAAGTTTCATATCAGCGCACACTCCACTGCAGAGTGAAAATCTCATTCTGGAGTAAATAATTCTTTCATTCAACGAGTGCACCAGTGTATTGGTGTCCAGGGTCACCACTTTGAGCACCTTTGAAAGTTCAATTATGTGTTATGTTTTTACTTGTCTTTCATTTGTTTTCTGACGACCCCAGCAAGTGGACGAGTTTATGGTCTCGGACTCAAAGTCAATGTTGTGTTATGTAATTACGTAATAATGTTGTGTTTCGGTTAATGGTACACTGTGATACATGTTTGAATAGATCTTTAGGAGAAGAAATGAAATACCGAATAAAAAATACTGGACGCCATTTAAAAAAGTCATACCGCTGTTCATATCTTTGTAAAAAACAATGCTACAACGAAGAAAATCATGCTAATTGATGTCCCCCTGACGGCTAAAGAACATTTGCTTGAAATATTTTGTAATTTTCATCTGGACAAACAGCTATTTAGGGTGGTCAAGATAAATGAGACATCAAGATAAATGAGACACCTTGGAATTTAGATGCGAAATATTTAATTTTAGGATTCACTGTACCTTAGACCAAGTATGGTACAGAGATAGAACTATGGAAATTCGCAAGTGCTGCTTAACCTACGAGTTCATAGCATTCTCTCTGTCTCTCTGTCTCTGTGTGTGTGTGTGTTTTGTCGGCGAATGGAAGAAATGTAAGTTACACTCTTTACGTAATTTCTTTACAAATAATTCAGGTCGTTTGGATACTTTCGAACATGGCACCAAAAAATTGAAGTCTTTTGGATACTTCTGAACTTACCTAAGAAGGCAGCTCTGGGGCTAAACTGTGATTGGTTGTTTCGTTTTAATGGTCTTTAAAGTACTTGGATGTGAGCGGCTGTTGGGTTTTAATGGCTGCATCCATTTCAAGAAGCGAGTTGTGGCTGCTGGGATCGTGAATGAAATAGGTAAGGTGAGTGGCTTATCACGTATTGATGACGATGTCATGTGTGTGATTGGTAGCCCTGCCTCTGCATGTTGGTAACTCACATCTTCAACATCTTCAGGCTTCTTTTTTTTTTTTTTTTCAAGGTTGGCGAAGGACCCTCTTTGGTTCCTAATGCCTTATTGCTCTTCTAGTCATTCTCATAAGTATATTAATACCTTTAAACCATTGTTTTAATCTCTTCATGGGAGTTGTACTCTCAGATCTTGGGATGCTGTCACATGCTTTTTCCAGACCCACAAACGCCATGTGCATTTCCCTGTTACTTGGTCTAACCTTTTCTAAGGCAGTGGATGATACCCAGACATGATCTAGCATGCTAGACGTCACTTTGTTCCTCTGAGAAACTGATCACATTCTGTTCAATCTTTTTTTGGGGATAGTAGAGAAAAGTTTTTCTACTGAAGACATTGCACTAATTCCTTTGCAATTTGAACAAGACTTCTTGCCTCCTTTTTAGAGATCTTAACAAAAACCATGTCCCACTCTGTAGAAATATCCTCCCTTTATTCAAAAGAAACCACATGGTCTTAAGTCAGGAGATTGTGAGGCAAGCTTAATGGTCCATTACGACCAATCCTTCGTCCTGGAAACGTCGCATCGAGTTAGTCGCTAAGACTACGCCATGTTGCTGGAAATATCCTGCAAGGCGGGTTTCTAGAGATAGTTCATCAGTGGTGTTCTGCTGCAACATATGTAAATAGACGTCCGAAGTTACTGTTCGTGTAGCGCGCAATTACGCCAGCAGACATTCACTTTGGGGAAGTCACGTTCATGCTCCCGAATGACTCGTGGGTTTTCGGTGGCCGAGAAAATCGTGTTAAGTCGATTCACAAATCCACTTGCGTGAAAAGCGCCTTCATCGCCGAATGCCATTACAATCAGAACATCTTGCCGGATATTCATCATTTCAGCTAAAATCTAACAGAATTCCACCCGTCAATGTTAAAGCTTGGGTGACTTGGATGTAGCATGGTCTCATCCCAAGGCCGTTTTTCGAGATGCTCCATACTATTGTTTAAGGAATTCCTGTTTCTAAACTGCATTTCGAAGGACTCTGTAACACGGTTTTCCGTACAACAGCTATGTTTTGTTCACATTCCCCTGATCTTGGATGATCTGCATTGCCTCGATAGTTGTTAGCTACCGATTCAGTATCCACAAACTTCTTGAAGACGAGGTACACCGTTAAACGGCTTGGTGACTCACGTGAAAATCGCTGTCCAAGCTTTTCACGGACACTTCCATCAGGCCTGCTGCGTATCTTCTTTGCTCCAGTGTTAATTACTCAGCCACTCTGTCAACTAAAAACAGAAGGGATTGAAGACGTTACAATGATCAGCTGTGCAATAACTAGAAATACGATACATGATACAATACATTTCAATATATTATTAATACCTTCTACGTATTATGTCCATTTCAGAGTCAACTTAATTTTGACTAAACCTGTATCTTCTTATTCTATTTACAAATGACAGCATTTAGTTTATGTGTGCTGTAGTCTTCTTCTGAAATCACAAAAAACAGTGAAAAAACAAGATTTTTATCCAAATGTGAAAAATTATTCCAAGATACAACATGATGATAACCCATAAACAAATATTCTGTTGAAATTTAAGTGTTTCAATCAAGAAAATCTTGTCAACGTCGTATTAAATTGCCTGCGATTATATTATTACTCTACTAGACACCAAAAATCAGTATGTGAGATCAAATTAAGAAAAAGTATCATCAAAAACAAGTTACAAGCTAAAAACGTTTTGAATAGTAGCTGTTTCAAACTGAAACAAATTTCCATTTTCAAGACAGGAATAATTTTTAGGTTACTGAAGAAACACTGCTCATTGAAAATATCACATGCCCCGTCGTAGAAGACCTCTTTCTGTTTCAAGGTACAGGAGATTTCCACCAAATAACGTCTTATGGAATAATTTTCTGGGGTAACTCATCACTTAGAAAGATCTTGTTGCACAATAGCGTGCAGTAAGAATAATGTGTAGTCTTCACTCATGTGTAGGTGTCTCTTCATGGAGTTAGGCATTTTAACTGCGCTGTCACATCACATCTATTGATTAATGAAGAACAGTGAAGTGTATATCTACAACATTAGAAGAAAAAACTGACCTTTATTACCCACTATAAAAGCTGTCAAATTTTCAGAAACGAGTTCAGTATGAATATTTGCTCAATGACATTAAATCACTGACAGGCAGCAAAGCAAATTATAAATCTAACCTATAATCATTTCTCCTGGACAACTCTGTTCAATGGACGATTTTCTAATTAAAAACTGCTAGTTTGTTTTTAAGTGTAGTTGCATGAGTAGGACGTAACAATAATGTGCTCTGTAATGTTAACGATGTTCTTGTGTACATATCATGAAAACTTATTCGTTCCACATCATTTCGACAAAAGAATCGTTCATAGAATCTATGAAACCTGTAACTAACTATCTAACCTACGAAGTATGACTCAACCGTCCACACGTTATGTAACTAGTTTTAGAAATATACGGGATTTTAGTCACCATAAAATTCCATAATAGCTTTAACGTATTATACACCCTTTAAATATGAAGAACACGTAATATTTACAAACGCTATACGAAACGCCACATCCTGTCTAATAAAAACAATAACAGTAGAAAATGCTGGTTTCTAGATTGCATTCCTTCATGCGACTCGTACACCAGCCAGGGAACAGCAATGTTCCTCGTTATTCTAGCCTTCAGGTGCAACTCTTATTAACAGCCCTATAGTTCCGACTTCACATTCTGTTATGATTTTCAACTCATTTGGTGCTATCGGACGTTGTCAGAAAAGTGATCCACAGAATATACCCCCGTTTTGAAAGGGGCCTTCAATAAGTTACGCAACACATTTTTTTTCCTGAAAGAAGGTTGGTTTTATTCAGGACTCCAATACACTACATTATTCTCCGCTCCTTTGGCTACAAAACCCCATTTTTCAACAAAACTCCCGTTGAATGCGACCGTGTTACTGGGAGGGTCTGTATGCCCACATGGTACCACTCTACTGTTGGGCGTCGGAGCCAACGTATTGCCTCATCAATAACCTCACCATCAGCCACGTACTGATTCCGGCGGAGCTCCTGTTTCATTGGGCCAAATAGACGGAAGACGGAAGGTGCAAGCTCCAGGCTGTAGGGTGGATGAAGAAGAACAGTCCGATGAAGTTTCGTGAGCTTCTCTCGGGTGCGTAAACGTGTGTGAGGCCTTGGGATGTCATAGAAAATGATAAGTTCATTTGCATTTTTTTGGCGACGAGCACGCTTAATCGTTCCTTCAGTTTCCAACAGTTGTGTGCGGCCAGCCGTCACGCGGGAGATCGGACAAGTTTACGCGATGATGATAGATACTTGGTCCAACGACTCGCCGTGCTTTTGTTCACTGCCGGCGCCTCCGAAAACCTGTGGTGATCTGGTTTTCCGCCAAAAGAAACTCAATGATAGTTCTCTGCTTCGAACGCACCTCCATTACAGAGGCCATTTAGAAGGCTCTGTTTAGCGCCGCCATCTATCGGAACATTATGAAACTATAGGGGCTGAAGCGGGAATATTCCACGGCGTCCCACGAAAAATTCTGCACCATTTTTCAACAGAAATTGACAAGGAAAAATGTGTTGTATTGCTTGTTGAGTGCCCCTCGTGCTAATAGTAAGCTATTTAACCCCTTAATCATAATACACATACTTTTAAAATGTCAAGAAAATGTAGAATAAAAGTACTTTAGTGTTTTCAGTTAACAAATCTTATCACTATTTTTAATCATCTGGATGATCTTTAGTTGTAAATATGCAGCCAGTGGATATAACAACGGAGGACCCATCTGATTTAATTAATGCAGTTAAGTGCTGTTTTGTTTCAATTTTATATTGGGTTCTTTGAACCTCAGAGGATAGAACAATCAGAGCCGTAAGAGTAAGGCATTTACAAAGTGCAGATGGAAAACTTAAAATAAAGAAACGATAACATATAAGGAACACGATGTTTGTCCTTCATATGCGCCAAGTTAACTTCCTGTAACCCTGACCTACCTAAACAATCAATTTAGGGAGCACGATCCCATGGGGCAAACTGTCGCGTTTAATCGATGAGGCAATTTCCATGTGACGTAAGACAATTTATGAAATGCAAAGAATATTGCATGACTGAGATATCCGTAATGTTGTTTGCTTCACTAAACCTCGTTGAGTCCAATAGAAGACAACGTTTCTTTAACCGTAACTCGTCCTGTCAGATCCAGCGGTAACTGGAGTCACGGAAACATCAAAATAGACGCTTCTGATTTTGTCACATAATTATCGAATATTTTTTGAATGTTTTAGTGTTCAGGTAGTCCTATATATGCCATTCTGTTCTCCGCCTATCGAATCCATCTCTGAGATTAAAGTTCGGTTTTAACCCACGGCTATCGAGAACTCGCATCACAAGCTCTTTAT
The DNA here is from genome assembly GCF_023898315.1 of Schistocerca nitens. NCBI lineage: Eukaryota > Metazoa > Arthropoda > Insecta > Orthoptera > Acrididae > Schistocerca > Schistocerca nitens. The sequence continues at coordinate 259,508,216 of NC_064615.1, read as the reverse complement.
TGTCCTACATCAGTGTGCCGCATTACTCTCTTCAGGGAATGTCTTGAGAAAAGTTTGACGATTAAACACGTTCTGATGTACTTTTCGAAATGTAAGTACTATGTCAACGTAAATGACATGGATCAGTAAACATTTCTTACTGGCGCTCCGAACTTTTACTGCTCCCCACACAAATTTGCAAATGTTTAATTAGATGAGGAAAGTCTTATGTTGCGAGGGGGCAGTTATTTAATATGGAGATTCTTATCTGTGTTGGTTTGGAGAAAATGTTTTCGATGAGTCTATGAGAAATGGACAGGCATTCTGTTACATCGATAGCATATAATCTTTGAAGTGGCCCAAAAACCAGAATCGTTACTTAGTGTACATAAATGCTACTAAGAGACTAACAATGAGACGAAAATACTTTATCTTGATTTATTTCATTTCTTCACGTCGATGGACATCCTTGTCAAGCGCTCATCACACCAGATAACAAAAAACAATTTTCTGAGTTTGAAAAATCGTAATAGAGGTACTGTTTGGTTTGCAATAAAGAGACAAACAAGTTTCAATTTCTAATATTAACATTAAAAGGTAGGAGCACTTAATAATTTATTCTTTCGTTGCCATTACTTACCCGAATTCATTCATGAAAGTTAAGAAACGGATACAGTTCAAATTCGTACAGCGAGAAATTTACCTTGGCTATGCAGCCCTGATGAAGTATATACAGGGTGAGTCACTAACTATTGGCACCTAGAACCGAACGTACCATAGTAGCTGAAACGTTTGTGGAACAAAAGTTGCATGGGACAACGGGGGCCATAATACTCGTACGACGTTGGTTTTTTGTTGCTAGGGTGGGGTCGGTCACGTCAGAGATATGAAGGTAAAACTTTTTTTATGGAATGCTGTAGGTTGTTATTTATTTTCTCATAGCGGCTATCGAGACGAATCCAATTATGTGTAACAGTAAAGCCTTTGAAGGTCAACGAAGGTCACAAAGGTGGAATGAACGTCCATTTACAGAAGGTGTTCAAAGTGATAACAATTGGTATCAGTGCAGTGCTGCAATCTTCTTATCATGGATTGAGTGGTATTCCTTATCACTTTGGCACTTATCGAAGCACATGCTATGACAATTCTCTCTCTTATATCGTGCAAATAATAAATATTCGCCGAATACGGCGTATCCACTAACGTGTCATTGACATGTAAACACCATTCGACAGTTTCGCAATACAACACTAATAGGAACGGTAAGACTACAATGTGAATGATGGATTCCTTCGAAGAACAAATAGATATGCTTCTCGTTTACGGAGAATGCCAACGAAATTCAGTGAGAGCTAGAGACCTACACACTGAAAGATATCCTCAACGTACTCATCCTACACGTCGTACATTTAAATATGAGCAACTGGATCCATGACGCATCGGAAGCATATCCGGCAAAGGAAAGTTACTAACGAGGAAACAGAAATTGGTACTCTTGCCACTGTGGTTGGAGACCCCTGTGTTAGTTCGCTTCAAATCGCAAGTAAATTTGACAAGCGACAGAGTAGTGTTGTTTTTGTTCTGCATCGCGATAAATATCACCCTTACCATATCAGTCTCCACCAAGAATTAACTGGTACCGATTGCATGCGTCGCACTGAATTCTGCCGATGGGCTCGACTTCAGATTTAGAGGGATGACACATTTATTAATTTGATTTCATTTACTGACGAGGCTACATTCACGAACCATGGAAGTGTTAATTTGCATAACATGCATTATAGGGCAACTGAAAATCCATGTTGGCTGCGGCAAGCTGCACACCAAAAGCCATGGTTGGTGAATGTATGGTGTGGGATTCTGGAGGACAGAATTATAGGCACCTATTTCATCGAAGGAAATCTTAATGGTAGGAAGTACACCACATTCCTACAAGAAACATTAGGTCTATTATTGGAACAAATACCTTTAGGATCAAGGAACAGAAGTATCAAAACGATTGGTGTCCGGCATATATTTCACTGATGGCTAGAAACGAGTTGCAGAGACAATTCCCAAATCGTTGGATCTGATGCGGAGGAGATGTGTCGTGGCCGACTCGTCCGCCAGACTTCACGCCTCTGGATTCTTTGTTGTGGGGATTCGTAAAAGACATTGTTTATAAAGACATTCAGACTACACCTGAAGATATGCAAGAGAAAATTGTCAGAGCATGTGCTTCGATAAGTGCTAAAGTGATAAGGAATACCACTAAATCCATGATAAGAAGATTGCAGCACTGCATTGATACCAATTGTTATCACTTCGAACACCTTCTGTAAGTGGACGTTCATGCCACGTTTGGGACCTTCGTTGACCTTCAAAGAAGTTGCTGTTACGCATCATTGGATTCCTCTCGATAGACGCTATCAGAAAATAAGTACCAAACTATAGCATCCCATTAAAAAAAACTAAGTTGATCTTCATATCTCTGAAGCGACCCCACCAATCAACAAAGAAACAACGTCATATTATGGCCCCCGTTGTTCCATGCAACTTTTGTCCCACAAACTTTTCAGCTCGTATCATACTTTACTTAGAATGAAACACCTTGGCTAATGAAGCCCTGGTGAAGTATCTACAGTGTGAGTCACTGATCATTTGCACCTAGAACCGAAGGTCAACGAAGGCCACAAAGGTGAAATGAACGTCCATTTACAGAAGGTGTTCAAAGTGATGACCACTGGTATCAATGCAGTGCTGCAATCTTCTTGGTTCAAATGGCTCTGAGGACTATGGAACTCAACATCTTAGGTCATAAGTCCCCTAGAACTTAGAACTACTTAAACTTAACTAACCTAAGGACATCACACACACCCATGCCCGAGGCAGGATTCGAACCTGCGACCGTAGCAGTCCCGCGGTTCCGTACTGCAGCGCCAGAACCGCTAGACCACCGCGGCTGCAATCTTCTTATCATGGATTGAGTGGTATTCCTTATTACTTTGGCACGTATCGAAGCACATGCTATGACAATTCCCTCTCGTATATCGTGCAAATAATAAATATTCGCCGAATATGGGGTATTCATCTAACGTGCCATTGACATGTAAACACCATTCGACGGTTTCGCAATACAACACTCTACACCCAGTAGAGTGAGTACCAATGGTGTGGGACGACCGTGCTTTGCTTTGAGCCTATAGAGGTGAAATATGCTTGACATTGTGTCATATTGGCATACACAAGGCTTATAACTATTTTTTTCAATTTTACTTAGATTTACTGAACCATACCACCAACGGTTTGGTATAAATATAAAAACATCTGTAGACCGAAATCACAATATAAAGTGTTTTTCCCAATGATCTAATATTACTTCACACTACAGTATAGGCACAATACATAGCGCTAAAAGGATCTTGAAATGATGCTAACTGTCGACATAACAGAATATGTTAGAGAGCGCACAGGTGGAGATAAATTGTCAATGGAACAGTAAACTAAATTTCAAGAACACATGTTACTACTTCGTATAAAACGAAATGGGCTTTATATACTTGGGCATCTTCAAGCCACAGTATAATCGGAGTATTTCTTCGAACAGGCACTTCCATTTTCACAAAATTTCGGATATCACACTACCTCGATCTGACAAGGTGTGTGTATCTGTGCACCAATGTCTTAAGAACTTCTTTCCTTTGCGCTGGGTGATGACAGCTACTGGCTTCCAGGTATAAATCAGTGTGCACCACACTGTGGCCAAACGACCATTCTGATGTCCTTTGCACCAGCTCATCCAGAAATGGCAGCTGACCATCCTTTTCCAGTTCCATTGTATTTGTGTTGCGATAGTTAAAGAGTTTCCAAATAGTTACAGAGACTTTCCCTACCATGAGGTCAGAACACAAAGGTGTCATCCACATACATGAAGTGGCATGTGGGCTTGTACCTAGCTGACTATGATGCTTCATTCTAAAATTTGGCAACTACTGAAGACAGGGGGCTGATCAAGGCTACTCCTCCTATCTCCTCGTAATACAGCCCCCCTCCCCCCCCCCCCTCCCCACACACACATACATAAACTATGTTGACGTAAATATATGCCTGCACAGGTCCATCAGATACTCGTCAAACTTCTCTGCAATCATTTCCAGGGAGCCTTTGAGTGGCACCTTATTAAACAGGGAGACCACATGAAAACTGGCGATTATATCAGATTCCGTGATATGTAGTTGCTTGGGCAGCTGTATGAAGTCCTCCGAGTTGCAGATGCAGTGAATACACACTCCCCCGCCTCTACGGTGGCTTTTCTTAATATTCTTGCTCAGTGTTAAGACGTCGGTATATTTCTCTCTTGCTGAGGCAAAGAGGACGACACGAACTGTTTCAGATCGATCAATATCGGTAAACGCACAGATACTACCTAAATGCCAAAGACTGCTGTACGATTAGTAAAGAACAGTCGCCGCCAGTTAGATAAATACACTACTTGCTCACCTGATCTGACCGCAGAAGAGACAAGTAACAAATTACTGGTGCTCCCGCTCTGGTAGGGGGACAAGAGTGGCCATGGGGGTCGTCCGCTGCGAGCTTGCGTCGTTCTAATTACTGCGAAACTCGCTGCAGTTGACAGGTGGCGTGACCCGCTGTGGCGGCGACGGCGCAGCACAGTTAGTCCTGCGTGCGTGACAAGAGCGTTACTTACCTCCACAGTTTAAAGTCGGCTCAAAAACCGGGTCACCGCTGACGGCGCTCCGTCCGTAAATCTGAGGAACTTTGGCCGCATTATAAGTTGCAGGTTCCTCCAGGGAACCGCTCAGAGAGTCACTTTAAGTAACTCACGAAAAGCACCAACTTCTGGGAAGGCGTTTGAAAGCAGCCAATATAATGGGTGTGTGACAAACCTTCCTTTATGTACCTTATTACTATGTAATCTAACAGTTACAATTTTAATAGCTCTTTTAATACGTATAGTTTCCAAGTAGGTTACATAAAATGTGTGGGCAATTATGAATTTAAGTTGCCATCCTTGGGAATAAAACCATTTTGGTGAGCAAAACGGAGACCAGATTTTATTGTGTAATATGGCATGGCAGGCCGAGGAAACGGAGTGAGAAAGCATTGGCGCCCCGAATTAGCAGAGCGGTCTAAGGCGCTGCAGTCCTGGACTGTGTGGCAGGTCCCGGCGGAGGTTCGAGTCCTCCCTCGAGCATGGGTGTGAGTGTTTGTCCTCCGGATAATTTAGGTTAAGCAGTGTGTAAGCTTAGGGACTGATGACCTTAAGCCGGCCGGAGTGGCCGAGCGGTTCTAGGCGCTACAGTCTGGAACCGCGCGACCGCTGCGGTCGCAGGTTCGAATCCTGCTTCGGGAATGGATGTGTGTGATGTCCTTAGGTTAGGTTTAGTTCTAAGTTATAGGGGACTGATGACCTCCGAAATTAAGTCCCATAGTGCTCAGAGCCATTTGAACCATTTTGATGACCGTAGCAGTTAGGTCCCATAAGATTTCACACACATTTTTAAGAGAAAGCATTACGTATTTCCAGTAGCAGCACGACTTCTGGGAAGAACACATCCACACTGTGTCCCAAAGTAGTACCATCCATTTCGACATATCACGATATTGTTTGGGCTAAAAAAAGGTCGCTTCCACTAGGAGCACATTTTGAACTTACTGTTAAATGTTAAATAAGGCAGGGTGAAAAAAAAAATGTGAATGCTACTTATGTAAGTCCCAATGCCGACAGATAGTGGGAAAAGGGATTGCATTTCAGTGGGTTTCTGGTTTTTATAATTTATTACACGCGTTTAATATCACTTTTGCTGGACTGATGCTCGTAGCAACTGTGACGAAAGCTAAAACTTGGTACCTGCAGGGTGTCAGTGTCCAGTATCCTAAGTGCTTGGTGAATTGCTTCTTATCTGCCAATGTAGGTTGTGTAACAACAGAATTAGCACATGCTGTAGCATTTTAGAACACTTTAAACACTGACAAAATAGCACTTACAGTTATCATTGCACCCACACTTAGCCGCTACACTCTCTCAGTGTTACACGCTGTAATTACCCTGTTCGGAAACTTATAAAGAGGGGGCCAGGGAAAGAAGTGGTTAACCACTACAATTACGTTGCGGAGACTATAATGAAAATAGTATTTACTGTCGAGGCGCAAAGTTATCTAATGATGTTCGACAGTACTTCGTCGAGGTTCAGTGTCAATGACCTCTGTGGCAGGATTGAGTTGAGAGGGGAGGAGGGGGGTTGTTGTCAGGGTGATGTTCAATGGTTGCTCAGAGCAACAGCATGAGAAGTCACATATTTTATTAAACAACAAACTATAACACTAGAAGTAATGATCTGCCGTGGCAACGTGCTCCCGGTCGTGTGCTGATGGCAGCAATGGGAAGGGTCTGATGTAACAGGCGGATTACAGACCGCGGCCTGCTGAGACGCCAGCAGTTCACGCTTATGTGCGGCGTATGTGTGTGTTTGGGAGGGGGGGGGGAAGGGGGGAGGGACATTATATGTGCCATCCAAGAGCAGCTTTGCAGCTCAGGATTGGATGCACCGGGAGATGCGAAACCCCACTGTGGTCCTTGTTGAGGAAGACGGCCCCCACCATAAGCGCCCGTCCTTACGAGCAGAGGTGTACAGCCTCAGTATGGCCGCATAGGCAGAGGTGGTCGAGTGAATGAACTGCTCCAGTCTCGAGCAGCTACCATCCAGGGCATATAGCTGGCAGCGGCTGGAAGGGTGGCCAGCTCGTGGCCTACCGACTGAGAGCACCCGACTTAGAGTCAGCAGGAGGCCTGCAGTTGGTGGTGGCCAAGTCTCGCGGTGGCTACTTGTAGAATCATGTCGACGCATGACTGCCGTAGACCTCTCCTTATAGATTGTAGCTGTCAGACTGTGACCCTTTGAACAAAAATGAGGGTTATTTCTTCGTCAGGGTGACTTGAGGTGGGAGCGTACACCTGAACAATCTGTATTTTGTACCTATTCGACACCTTCAGGACCATTCGAGCTGTCCTGCAGGAAGTTACTTCTAAGACAGATACTCTATCGGCAATATTCTTGTTGATTAAGAACCCAACTCCATTGAGTTTTCCTTCTGGGTCGCCACAAAAGTAAAACAAGTTGCCAGACTGCAAACGGAGACAGACTTCCCCTTTTCGGCGTACTTTGCTTAAACCAACAATACTCCAGTTGATTTTTGTAAGCTCTTTCTCGATCTCTTCTAGTCTGTCGTTGCCTATTAGAGAGCGACAGTTATATGTACAGACTTGAAGAGTCTGTATCTTCTTCTCAGCACCGCTTGGTGTTTGGGACATCAAAGTTGCTCCCACCCGGAGATCCGACTGTGGGGCTATTACTCCGGAAAATTTAACATTAATGTCACACAACATAACTCGAAGGTGAGAAGCATAATCGCCACGCTTGCTTCAGATTGGCGATATAATTTCCAGGCCGCCCCTGACATGGGGTACAGACGCCTTTGGTAGGCCGCTCCACTAGAGTACAGACGCCACCACGCTGCTAGTTTTGGTCCACCCCGGGTATTTCATTTCCCCGGTGCCACCCATATCTGGGAGGCTTTCCCCTATCCGTCACCTGGGGAGGCGCCCGATGGGGGACTAGCAACCCCTCACGGGATTGTCACTTCCAGATGGTCATTGGCGACTTCAATGCAAAAGTTGGCACCAAGAAACAAGGCGACACAGTGGTGGGCAACTATGGGATTGACGACCGAAACGATAGAGGTGAGAGATTAGTCCAGTTCGCTGAGTACACCAGTATGTCTATCATGAATACGTTCTTTAAGAAGCACCCTGACCGAAAATGGACTTGGAGGAGCCCAAATTTCAGTGTCAAAAATGAGATAGACTTTATTCTGTCAAACATTCCGCAGATTGTAAAAGACGTGTCAGTGCTAAATCAGTTCAACACTGGCAGTGATCACCGTCTTGTGAGAGCAAGGGTCGAACTCAATGTAAGAAATGAAAGGATTAAACTTATGAAAGGGAAGAGAAGGGTAATCAACATCAAAAACCTGGAAGAACATTCCTCGAAATTCCAAGAAGTCCTCCAAAGCAAGTTCCATGTAACTAAAGATGGTGATTTGGCGGAAATGATTGTTTCAAGTGCACAAGAAGTCGGTGGCCTATGCCAAAAAAATAGACAACCAAAGAAATTCAGTGCCAAAACGGAAACCCTTTTACAACAGAGGAGAGAAATGAAAATCCAAACCGATCGTGACATGGTAGCGTATTCCGAACTATGTAAGGCAGTGCGAAGAGAAATGAAATCTGACATACAGAAATTCACTGAAGACACCTTACGAGCAAGCTTGGAGAACAAGACAAGTTTAAAGTCAGCCAAACGCAAACTCACAATCGGTAAAAAGCAGATTATCGCACTCGATGGAAATGACAGTCGAATCACTGAAAAGGAGGAGGTTTTGAAGTTCATCAGAGACTTTTATAGCAATTTGTATAGCAACCCAAGGGAAAATTTGAGTGTATCTAAATTAAATGATGTACCTAGTGTTCCAGATATACTCCCATCAGAAGTCAAGTGTGCTCTAGATACCATGAAGAAGGGAACAGTGCCGGGTGATGATGAGCTCAGCGTTGACATCCTCAAACTGGCAGGAGAGGTAACAATAAATCACTTGGCAAAAGTATTTACTTGCTGCCTGCACTACGCTTCAATCCCATTATCGTGGAACAAGGCTATGATTATATTGATACACAAGAAAGGAAGTATTCACAATATTAAAAACTACCGTCCTATCAGCTTGCTCTCAATTTTGTACAAAATTTTCACAAAGATCTTGTTAAACCGAATTAGTTCCACCCTAGACTCAGACCAACCTATAGAACAAGCAGGATTCCGAAGCAATTTTAGCACTATTGACCACATTCTGACCGTTAGTGAAGTGATAAGCAGAGCGAATGAATACCAACTGCCTCTCTGCATTGCCTTTGTTGACTTTGAAAAGGCATTTGACTCCGTTAGCCATGTAGCTGTCCTCCAAGCTTTGAGTGAGCAAGGAGTGGGAGCAGCATACATTGAAGTGCTCAGGGAAATCTACGAGAATTCCTCAGCTTATGTTAACATCGGCGAATCAACTCAAGAATTCCGCATCATGAGGGGTGTCAAGCAAGGCGATCCCATCTCCCCAAAACTGTTCTCTGCTGTATTGGAAATGGCTATGTCAAAGTTGAAGTGGGAAGGTAAGGGAATTAGAATTAATGGAAGAAGGCTTACCAACTTGAGATTTGCTGATGATATTGCCTTACTGGCCAAAGACTTCGCAGAGCTCCAAAACTTAGTTACAGATCTTGCATCGGAATGTCAGCTGGTTGGCTTGAACATGAACCTTTCCAAAAGAAAAGTAATGTCCAACAAATGGGTCCCAGCTGGTGATGTGAAGGTCAAGGACAGTCTGCTAGAAGAGGTCAGTGAATATGTCTACCTTGGCCAGATTATAAATATGAGGGGAGACATAAGGCCAGAAATCTATCGACGCATCAAGCTTGGCTGGCAAGCATTTGGGAAGAATTCAAAAGTGTTCAGATCAAAAATGCCAGTAAATTTGAAGAAAGCAGTATTTGATCAATGCATTCTTCCTGTGATGACGTATGGCTGCGAGACATGGACACTGAACTCATTTACAAAAGGGAAACTTAGGACAGCACAGAGAGCCATGGAGAGATCAATGCTGGGCTATGCAAGAAAGGACAGGAAAAGGGCAGATGACATCCGGTCTGTGACAAAGGTTAATGACATCTTAGAGACAGTAGGTTCCTTGAAATGGCAGTGGGCTGGCCACGTCGCAAGAAGAAAAGACAACAGATGGACGAAGCTAGTACTGGAGTGGAGTCCGAGGGAGCACCGGAGGCCTAGAGGAAGACCACCAGACAGATGGGACAAAGACATCAAGAAGATCGCTGGTAACACCTGGCAGAGAACTGCCCAAGACCGTCCCACTTGGAGAAGACTGCTGAAAGCCTACCTGAATCCACGACTCGAAGAGGCCACATCATTTAATGATTGAATTGGCTGATGATGATGATGATGATGATGATGATGAGGGTTATTTATACTTCAGATGCAACTTTTCAAGTCTCAAACATCTATGATGTATATGTGGAGATTGAAACGACAAATGAAAATTTGTACCAAGGCCAGGATTCGAAACCAGGTCTCCTGCTCACTAGCCGCAAGCCCTCGCACAGGGGCTTTGCACAACTACACGTACTAGGCTAGCACGTCTACCTCCTCAATCCTGGTTCCCATTCATGTCTCGTCCCACTGGCATTCCGCCTCTAATCGAACAGCATTGCAGAGACTCTCTAACTGTACTGGAATAAAAAGATTCCGATGGTGCTGAGCCACAGTGATACAGCATATTTTGAAAAAAATACATCGCCATTTCACTGCATATTTCTGTATGTTTCCTATGTTGGAATAACACCTCAGCATGGAACGGAACTGGGTATCCCGCCTAAAACCCAGGCATAGGTGCTAAACCTTGGCCTTGGCTTCCGTCTGTATATAAACATTATTTATACTTGCCCAGCGCGTACTTGTTTTGCTACTGCACGGAGCTGGTCACGTACGCCACAACATGTCTGAAATGCCTTCCTGCTGCATAGATATTATTTATGCTCCTGGCCCCTGAGCCTGGTGACGAATAATGTGACCACCCTTATGTTCTGTGAGTCGAACTCGCTAAACAGCAAGGAGCCCTAGCATAACTTCTGTCTTCACCCGCCTCTCAGAATGTTGTCTTAATTTTACTTAGCTGCACCACGTAACTTATTTGTGACGGAATAACATAAATATATGGATTTAGCAAATCCAGTACTGTTTGGCGCCATCAAATTAGCAAGAGAACACGAAAGATGTTGATTTCATGCATCTGCCTTTCCATGCACAGCTTAACAAGGTGGCTGTCAATCACACTTCACCGAGCGAGGTACTGCAGTGGTTAGCACACTGGGCTCCCATTCGGGAGGACTACGGTTCAAACCCGCATCCGGCCATCCTCATTTAGGTTTTCCGTGATTTCTCTAAATCACTTCAGGAAAATGCCGGGAAAGTTCCTTCAAAAGGGCACGGCCGACTTTCTTCCCCATCCTCCCTAATGCGATGCAACCGATGACCTCGCTGTTTGGTCCCCTCCCTCACATCAACCAACCAATGAATCACACTTCTACCAACATACATGAGAATAAATATTCGCCAGAGAAAAGCAATCAATGCGTTAGCCAGAAAGTAACTCAAAGTAATGTCTAACAGAATCAGGAATCTCGGATTGGCAACACTAGGAACGGAAATACACTGCGACGAAAGTCTTTGATCTATCTATAAAGTAAGTACATGGAATTGAGCCTGGAACTGCAGCAATGGCTTACTTCCATCTTCTGGATGTAGTAATAAATCAAGACGTAAAAATTCATCACACGTCCAGTAAGTTACCAGCACGTGCAAGAACTAGGCAAACACTAATTACTACGCAAATGCAAAGCCTAGTGTCAGAAACACATATTTTGATATAGCAGCATCTTGATCAAAGAAAGTAGGCTACTTTCATACTAATTAGTTTCCCATCAAAAGATATACTTCTCCACTCGACAAAAGTCACGGTCATCGACACGTAACTCATGTGCATCTGCACGGAACTGGAACTAGCTGCTCAGAAATCGTTCCGACACTCGGCGTAATGTCAGAACTCCATTAGAACTTGCATAAGATCATTGTTAGAAACGAGGCTAACGTTTTTATAGAACCCTGCTGCTCGAGTCCGTCCACTATAAAAGTACACTAAGCTAACCCGTACCGCCAGTCAAAGCATCAGCTGTGCACTTTATGTTTGCCTCTATGAGGTTAATTACCCATGTCAACCTTAAATTTATAAACTAATGATAAGGTGTTTACTTTTTAAGTGGAGTTTACATGCTGAAGTCTCTTTGTACACCTCTGATTTAGATTTTAACTTGCAAAATGTTATATAGCATCAAGGGTTAATAAATTGAGAGCTCTACTTTGCGACGTCTACAGTACTTCTATATACAAGGGGCTACATCAAAATGCCTGTTTTCAGTTTGCTCCCATCACAAAATTAAATGAAATTAGTTTTTTATCTTTCTCAACAGTAAGCTGTATATCAAGATAAGTTTTCAAAAACATTACAACCTCAGATCATGAGATGAAGGACGTCTAGTCCGGATTCAGTTTCCATCCAGGACGGCGGCAACATGCCCAGATTTATGATACCGATAACTTCCACAGTCCGAGTACAGAGTTCGTGAAAGCCACGAAATACGGTGATGAACACTCTGTCCTTCACATAGCCTCAGAGAAAAAATCTAATAGTCGGATGCCAGGAGAACGTGGAGGCAAATTCACAGTACCATCAAGTCCGAGCCAGCGTCCCGGAAATGTTCGATTCAGAGTTTTCTGAACATCCAACGACCAGTATGATGGAGCACCATCCGGCTGAAATCAAAAGTTTGATTCAAGATCTTCAACCGGGAGAAAAGCAAACATATCTGACACGTACAGATACATCGTTCCTGTGAGTGTCCTCAGCAAAGAAGAACTGGCCAGTTATCTTGTCGCACATGACGCCACATCAAGCGTTCACTTCGGAGTATATTGCACCTTCTTTCTGATATTTTGTGGGTTCTGTGACCCCAGATGAGAACGCTTTGTTTATTCACAGTTCCAGAGACATGGAGTGAGGCCTCGTCAGAAAACATTACACTTGACAAAAGAGCAGAGTTCCAGCCGATTCGGCTAAGCATTTCACAAGCAAATCCATTTTGCTGTTGTTTGTCGTCAGGCTATATGGGGCAGCAGACTGTGGACCTTGTGTGAATACAGCCACAACAGCTTTTTGAGGACGTTACTAACAGTTGCACGTGACATCTCAAGTTTACATGAATTCTGACAAATTGCTTTACGTGGAGTTCGCTGGGACTCTATGGCTGACACTCTCAACTTGTTCTTCAGGGACACTCCGACCCCTACATACCACTTCAAAATGCTCCGTGTCCAGAAACTGCGTATGACATGCTTTTACCCTCTCGGCCCCTGGTGCTACTATGTTTTCAACAGAACTAAAGTGACTTTACACCATAACAATTGGCTTAAACACTGTGTACCAAAGCACAGTTTTTCTCTCCCCCTTAACTGACACCATTTTCGCTCGGACGGTCAACAATGAAAATGCGCTAACGTTAACAAAAATTACGCAACAACTTTAGGTCCTTCTGCACTCAACGGACACGTCATACATGAAATAAAGAAAGACTGACAATTTTTAAACTACCTAAAAAATAGGGCAATTCGGTGTGGACACCCAGTATATTAGTCAGCAGATCTCCTCCGAGGCTTCCCTATGACAGAGTCGTTCCGAACATTTCTCATGTCACCGAAGGTTTAGTGTGCCACGAACCTTCTAGAAGAGAGCCAACAAACACACTGTGTGGCGACACCTCAAGCTGCATTACGGGGCGATCATATTATTAGTTGGTAACCTACATAGATTAGTATTTTATGAGCCCCCCGCAGAGTAGCTATAGTAAGTTGGCCGTGAGCTACCGAGTACTAATAGTTAAAAGTCGACACCATTAGGAAAGCTTCGCGTCGACTGTTCTCCGTTTCAGACTGCTGCCACCATCAGCGACCCCATAGTTGTGACACTGTAATTGCGTGACGATGTGTTGTTGTCTTGTCTGTGTGGAGGATGATTAACTGATAACAGTAATTATATGTATATTTAAATGCATTAACCAATATGAGACATGATCAGAAATGCTTACTAAATGTTATGAATGTTTTTTTCTTTGTACTCGTTGTATTATATTACAAGACTCTTAGTTAATAACAAATTTCTTGCTACAAACATGTATGACATTCGAAGATGGCCGTCTCTATAATGAGCATTAACGAATCCATGTTCTGCCGTTTGAAATTTACACCACAGCAGCTTATCGGTACGAGGCACACAAGCCCATTAGTTATCAGTATTGGAAGACAAACGATAAAACATTGCTCCTCTCATTCTTGAAGCCTGCAGTGGTCATCTTGTTTACCCCTCTGTCCCTGAAGTAAGGGGCCAACTTCGTAAGCTCACTGCCGAATTAACCAATGTTAAATAAAATCAAAAGCGCTTCATCTTTCAGGCCACAAGTGGCCCATCAGGACCATCCGACAGTCGTGTCATCCTCAGCTGAGGATGGGGACAGGAGGGGCGTTTGGTCAGCACACCGCTCTCCCGGTCGTTATGCTGGTTTACTTTGACCTGAGCCGCTACTATTCGGTCGAGTAGCTCCTCAATTGGCATCACGAGGCTGAGTGCAGCCCGAAAAATGGCAACAGCGCATGACGGCCCAGATGGACACCCATCCGAGTATCGCCTACGCCCGACAGCACTTAACTTCGGTGATCTGACAGGAACCGGTGTATCCACTGCTGCAAGGCTCTTGCCAATTAAAATCAAGCACACCTTAAAATATTACTGCCTCTTTTTTTGGTACCGAGCAGGAAAAATTCTTAACGTTTACTGACGTTTTTGGATTCGGCTGTTAGTTGCTAGATGCGCATTATTATAAAACCACTAAATCCCCTATTCCTTACAGAATCGAACTCTTATTATAAATGTGCTAAACATTGGGGAAAATTATAGGAAAGGTTTGAAATTATCCTTAAAGTCTGTTAGAAGTTGCTTCCTGCTCTCAATATGAAACACTGGATGAATATTGTCTGGGTAATTTTCGCACTATTTTAACCAAAAGCTAATTTTTCATAGATATAAATGTTTATGACACCGTATCTTCTGAACTACGTGTTGTCTGCAGGTACATTCAGTGCTGCATTTGGATACTGTCTGCAAACTGTGTTGCGATTGGAGTCAACAACAAAGAAGTAACAAATTAAATGTCGTCCCTGTCGCTCCAGTTTGACTGTATAAACAGCGAAAATGTAGTAATCGATAAACTTCTTCGCTTTCATCATTTTGTGTGTGGGTGGGTGGGAGGAGCGAGCAGGAATATCGGCGAGGAAAAATTTCGTAAGTGTTTCAAATGGCTCTGAGCACTATGGGACTTAACATCTATGGTCATCAGACCCCTAGAACTTAGAACTACTTAAACCTAACTAACCTGAGGACATCACACAACACCCAGTCATCACGAGGCAGAGAAAATCCCTGACCCCGCCGGGAATCGAGCCCGGGAACCCGGGCGTGGGAAGCGAGAACGCTACCGCACGACCACGAGCTGCGGACGTAAGTGTTTCAGATTATGTCTAAAGTTTATGGGAAGTCGCTAAGTGCTGTCAACCTCAAATACTTTGTGAATGTAGTCAAGGCAGTCGTGCGCAGTGACACACACAAAACATTCAGACGATATCTTTAATGAACAAACCGATATCAAACACAAAAATTATCGACGAAATTTTATTGACATTATGGAAAACGAAAACGGTTAAAATCACAATAAACAGAAAACCAAAGATATCCATAGCTACAAATGACAACAAAATTATAATAGCAATGAAAGAATGGAGATGGCAGTATGGACTTACGCTGTATATAGTTTTGAAGCCAGAGTGGGCGGGGCCTGCCGCCATTTTAAATTGCTCAGATCATTAGAAGAATATTCTTTACAATTGCTACTTGTTCAGTATTTATTTCGTGTGCAAGCAACAGCACTTTTAAATACTTAAATTGCTGTGCTTTCATGAATAACACAGTGTCAGGAAGACAGTTTCGAACGTTTTTCTGTATTTGAATGCGTGTTTGCTCTAGTAATGCGAGACATTTTGCCTCGTTAATGTCACTTGTTTTTGTTGATATATTTCAAATAACCAAGAAGAGAAGGTTATGATGCGAAAAGGATGCTTTCGTATTCCATCTAATATCACCTTTACTGTGTTTCTATCGATAGCAAATGAGCAGGAATCCGAAATCAATGTTTGTTTGTTTACTGGTACTGCTTATTATTCTTCATTTTCAGCTTTCAGTTCGTATACACAACATTTTTAATATTCGTTTTCAAAAAACGCACCCGTGAGTTCTTTGTTGGCCCATGAATGTGTGCAATGGAAAAAGAACCAAAGGCATGGTACCGTATCTTGTGCATGTCAACGATTACTGGAGTTCAATTTTTTGTGGAACAACTAAGTCTCCACACAATCAAAGCACCAGATGTTATTTGAGATTCGACCACGAAAGTCGGTAGTTATTATAACTGAACATGAACACGTCAGAGTGACACCATGGGGAAGTATCACCGCCATGGAATATAGAGGTATAAACGCTATGAACCTATTGTTTTTGTGCTGTATTAGATGGCGGACGTCGGCTTCAAGTTTGTGACATACTGACAACTCCATTTTTTTCTTACTTTCATGAATGAGAGGCAACTAACATCAATCTTGCAACGATTGAGATGTAAACATAAAGCATCAAAGAGAGTAAACCATCATTCCATTTGCCAAAAGTATTCAGCAAAAATACTCAATAGAAACTAAAATTACGTGATAATAGCGATCTAACAACAAATAGAGAGTCGACAGTTTATCACTGATGCAATAAGGGCATTTGTTTCAACTAGAAGTAAGTGTGTAAGCAAACTGTCCTTTCCGTACAACTTTTATAAATGTGAGTAAACTCACGAAGTGTAACATCTACAGGTTCACTTGAGAGTGGCACTGTAGCCGAAACTAGCTTGCAGTAAAGAAGAAGGATTACTAATTAAACCATTAACGGCTTACCTGGAATTTTTCTTCTTCTTCTCTTCTTTTAGAGTTCAACCCCGAGGTTGGTTTGCAGCAGAGCGCGATTCCACTCTTCTGTCTGCCTTCCTCTTTATTTCCATGTACATGTTATATCGAGCATCTTTCATGATCTATTGCATGTATGATATCCTTGGTCGCCCCGCCGATTCCTTCCCTCAATAGCTCCTTTGCTGTTGCTCCAGTGATGTTGTTGTGTCTTAGGATGTGCCATGCAAGTTTGTCTCTTCTTGTTTGGACATGCCTCCACAGCGATCTGGTTTCCTGTACTCTTCTAAGCACCTCTTCATTTGTTGCTTTGTCTCTCCAACTGACCATCATCATCCTTCTATAGCACAACATCTCCAGGACCTCTAGCCATCTTCTCACCTCTCTTCCCATTATCCAAGTTTCACATCCGTATAGGGCCACACTCGAAACGAATGCTTACATGATACGTCTCCTTATTGTCAGACTAATGTTCTTGCTGATGAGTAAGTTCCTCCTCAGATTAAATGCAATTTTGGCCTGTTGTATTCTGCTCACAATTCCTTTCTGGCTTTTACCATCCCTTGTGATTTTTCTTCCCAGGTACATAAATTCCCCTATCACTTCTACCTCCTCTCTTCCAAATCTCATTCTATGAGATTCATATTCTGCTTCTGTACTGCATAGCATCACTTTAGTATTTTTCTTGTTTATTCTCATTCCATACGATCGTTTTCAAAGTTCTAAGGATTTCCTCTAGATCTTCTTTTGTCTCCGTGACTATAGCAATATCATCTGCATAACGT
This sequence comes from Schistocerca nitens, assembly GCF_023898315.1. Taxonomy (NCBI): domain Eukaryota; kingdom Metazoa; phylum Arthropoda; class Insecta; order Orthoptera; family Acrididae; genus Schistocerca; species Schistocerca nitens. The sequence continues at coordinate 259,490,671 of NC_064615.1, read as the reverse complement.
GGCATGTATCTTCTGCCCATTAATTTTGATCCCCACCTCAGTAGTTTCTCTTCTGTCCAGAGACTGGTTTGATGCAGCTCTCCCTGCTACTCTATCCTGTGCAAGCTTCTTCATTTCCCAGTACCTACTGCAGTAAATATGAAGTTTAAAAGCTAAAAACTACGTTACAGTATTTGTTCACGTTTAGAGAAATGGTTTGGCAGTGCTGACTGGAACACATGCTTTGAGATTCCAAAGGTAGCAGGGATAAAATCCAGGGAGGGAATATTATCCGTAACATGCTCAGAAACTAGACCATACTTACACGACTCGAAGGATATTAAAGAAGAAAATAGTCTTTCTGACAACATTATAATACTATCAGGGATGGTGAAGCACTTGGAAGTTGAAAGCAATGGATAGCGCCTTGAAAATAAGTTACAAAATGAACATCAGCAAAAGCGAAACAAGGATAGTTGTGTGTAATCGAATTGAAAAAGGCGATGCAGAGGAAATTATATTAGGGAATGAGACGATAAAAGTAGTAGATGAGTTTTGCAATTTGGGCAGTACAGTATCTGATGAGGGCCGACGTAGAGATGCTGTAAAATGCAGACTGGTAATATTAAGAAAATCATTTCTGAAAGAAAGGAACTGCTAAAATCGAACATACGCTGAAGTGGTAGGAAGCCTTTTCTGAAGGTATTTGCCTGGAAGAGGTGAAACGGAGACGACAAACACTTCAGACAGAAGAATAGAAGGTTTTGAAATGTGCTGCTACAGAGGAACGTCGAATCTTAGGTTGGTAGGTCGAATAAGTGATGAAGAAGTAGTGAATCGAAATTGAGAAAAAAGAAAGTTATCGTACAACTTGACTAGAAAAAGGGGATCAGTTTAGAGGCTGAATCCTGATAAATCAAGAAATCGTGAATTTGGTAATGGGGGATAAAAACTATAGAGAGAGACTGAGGCTTCACTATAGTAAGCAGGTTCAGATGGATATAGGTTGCCATATTCATGCAGAGATGAAAAGAACTTCGGAGGGTAGCGTGAAGGGCTGCATCGAACGAGTCTGTGGAGTGAAGACAATAAACAACGTATCCCAACGATGGTGAGAAGTGGTAGTGGTGGAGCAAACTGCATACCACCTTCCACTCTATACAGTGTAGACATTTACGACGGACACGACAGATTTGTCTTAACATTGGTTGACAAAGTGAGGCCAGACATGTTTTGAGTGTATAACGTCAAAACCCAATTCCATTCATGAAGATCCATGAACGGTATGTGACTGCGCTCGTCTCTGGCGGACTGTCACTTCAGCGCGAGTGACAGCGATAACATCGGCAGCTCTAGGCGGGAGCGAGCGAGCGCAAAACGGCGTCCGACCTCGATAGCGATCGCGTGCGGCGGGTCGTCGCTGCCGCCCCTACCGCCGGCAAGTAGCGGCGGTCCCGACTCACCTCTGCTGCGGCGCCGCCCGGCTGCTATCGACGCAAGTCCGCGTCACTGAACGAAGGTTCACTATCACTCTCTGTCCCGACGCCAAGAGTTATTCTCATAAGGATATAGAAAAAGAGAGCAAATTGGGATTCACGAGTGCAATAAATGCATGTTATATATTAGCACTTTTACTTTTTTTAATTTTATAATCAACTGTACAGCGTAAAAACGCACTTGCTCTTCTTTCCGACAGGATTCATATTCCCTGCTAGCGAACAGAAATAAGGTCTGTATACTCGCTTTCAACTCGCCAGCGGATCGTATGAAGTCATCTCCTGCATTGGAGTTCCCATACACTCGGGAGACTCGAGTTGCCAGTCATTTTCTATTTTAACTGTGAACTCGTCACTTGACTTTGTTGTTTGGTATAAGTATACTACACTAGTGTAGAAGGAAATACGAGAATAAGAGTCCACAAGTGTACCTGATGACTCATGGTATAGGTACTACATACTAGTATGGTTAATACTCTTTGTGGATGATGCTAGGATTGTCGTCTGATGATGTCCCCATATGTTCTCCATTGGAAACAGATCTGCCAAGGCAACATGTCGGCAATGTGTAGAGCATGTTGGGCACAACAGCGGTATGTCGGCGAGCGTTATCCTCTTGGAAAACACCACCTGCAATTCAGTTCATGAATGGCAGCACAGGATGTCGAATCACGAGATCGATGAACAAATTTGCTGTTGCCGTGTGTGTGATAAACACGAGAGCGCTTGTGCTGTCATAAAAAATCAAACCCCAGACGATAACTCTTCTCATATGAAATCAAATCCCGGATGATAACTCCAGGTGAAGGTCCAGTGCGTATAGCACGCACACGAGTTGATTACAGGCCCTCAACTTGTTTCCTTTTAACCAACACATGGCAATCACTGGAACCGAGGCAGAACCATCTTTCATCACAAAACACAACAGATCTACAACTTGCCCTCCAATGAGCTCTCGCTTGACACTATTAAAGTAGCAAATGGTGGTGGTCTGTAGTCAGTGGAAGGCACGGTACAGGGCATTTGGATCAGAGCTGTCCTTGAAGTAACCGGTTTGTAACAGTACGTTGTGTCAGTTCGTTGTGTCACAGTGGTGCCAACTGCTGCTGAAATAGCTGCTGCAGGTGCAGTACGATGCCCAAAAGCCACACCCCAAATACGATGGTCTTTCAGTGTCGCCACGTGGCCGTTCGGAGCCCAATCTTCTTCCGACCATACGTTCTCGTGATTACCGCTGCCAGCAATGAGGGTCCACGGTTCCTGTCCTATCATCACGAACACTGTCGGACGACTCCCGTCTTTGCGAGCTACGAAACTGGCTAATTAGCGCCCAACCTAGAATGTAGGCACTTCATCTGGCCATTTCCTGTTAAGGCCCAAAGTACTTGCTATAAAGCGCTGCTTTAAGCCATCTCCCCAAGGTGTTTGTTATGAAAAAGGTGTTAGAAAATTTCGTCCGTCTTGTGAAAAATCAAAGCAGCATGGTCGGTCCAGACCACTAACCATACAGCCTACTTGAGGGAAGTTCAGTCTAGTGTTTCCAAGATGGAGAGCTGGTCCTGTCCCTGTCTCCAGAAATCGTAAAACCTACGCGGCGTTCAAATAGCGACTAGATGTAGCCGGAAAGGACGTTATTGTGCCTAGAGAAACACTCTCAGTAGAGTCATTTGCGCCAAACAGTTAGCACTGTCTGCGTACATCGAAATTAGTCTCAAGCAACAAAACGACACTTCACTAATATCTGTCATAACAGTTTCAAACACACTATCATAGCTTTAGTAAACACTCAGACTTGCAGTGGACAATACGGAATGGAATGTTCAATAAATTTTACTATTACGACATATATATCGTAATATTGATATCAAATGTATCATTCTCCTCACAATGCTAAGAAAAAAACATATTTTTTGCATCAAATGAGTTTCCTGGGATTTTCATAAACCTAAGATCACCTCAATCATCTACACACAACATTCGTTATCCGTGAACGAGAGCATTACTAACTCAGCCATTTTCCGTCTGTACTGATACAAGACCGCTTAAGATTATATGTACTGTCCAGTCACATTCATCACGCACGTCCACAGTGAGCTGTATGACACGTTGCATTATTCTGCTGGTAGATGCCAAAATGACGAGGAAAAATAAACTGCAAGTAAGAGTGGACACGTCCCAAGGATAAGTGCATGCTTTGGTTGGTCTGCTGTGCCTGTCAGAATGATGAGATTACCTAGGAAATCCCACAAAAATATACCAGAGGTCATAACGCTCTGACAATCGTTGCAGGGTGTTCCCTTTCAGACATTTCACTCCATATAAGCAAATGGCCTTCTGTCTGAAAAGGCCACCTATCACCATTGGTGGACGTCCAGTTGAGGTACTGCTGTGAAAATTCCAGCCTTCGTCGCAGATGAGCAACAATCAACATGGGTTCATAAACCAGGCGCCTGTTGCGGAGGCCCATATGGAGCAACTCTCACTGAACGTTCTTTGAGGAGATATTGTTGATAGTTCCTTCGTTTATCTGCGAGATCAGTTGCTCAACAGTTGCACATCTATTCGCCCGTGCACCTCTCCGCAGCCGTCTTTCATCTCTGTCATCTGTGGCCTGTGGTGCACTAAAGTTTCCTCGCCGCCTGTTTTGGGTAACACCATTTTGTCATGAGTGGCATACTTTAACCATGGTGGCACGCGAAGTGTTTACAAATTTAACCATTTCTGAAATGCTTCCACCCTTCGCCCGAAAGCCTATGTTCATGTAGCCTCCATTGCTAGTGCTGCCATCTACCGTCTGTAAGTGATTATTGCATGTTGAGTACTGCCCTCACCTCATCGCGAGGCACGTACTTCACATGGCCCATCTCTACTCGAGAAAGCCTGGAAGTTGGATTTCAAAAATATTGTTTAAAAAGTCTACAAGTGGGGAACTGCAAATTGCATTTCCTGCTATCATTGCTTCCTCGAGATGATATCAGTATAACATTTTGCAACGTTTGTGTTTCACTCACTAAAATGTGAATTTCTTTCTAATCTATTTTCGATCGTGAAGTGTTGCGCAATGCTGTCACTAATCAGCCAAGCAGATCAGGAACTGTGTCAGGGAGGGAGCCTGCTGATTGTTGAGACAGCGAGGAGATCGATTGGAATGGCTACGTAAAAACTATTACATATCAAAACAGAAGAAAATTAAGAAACTAAAAAGTAAATTAAATAAAGATATGTTTATAATGCGTGTTTTTTTTTTTTTTTTTGGTGGTAAGTTCCTGTGGGACCAAACTACTGAGGTCATCGGTCCCTAGGCCTACACAGTACTTAATCTAACTTAAACTAATTAACACTAAGGACAACACACACACCCATGCCCGAGTGAGGAGTCGAAGCTACAATGCGGGGAGCCATGCGAATCGTGGCAAGGCGCCTCGGACCAGGCGGCTACATACGCGGCTGATCATGTGTGTGTAAGGAAGGATATACATTACGAGAACAACATCGATTGAGAAAAGATGTGTCAAAGTGGGTCTGCAAGGGTAAAATGGATCAGCCAACAGCGAGGCAGGCAGATCGGCGACACTGGGGCGCCAGGCGTGGAGTGTGGGTAGCTGCGTGGACGGCAGACGCGATGGGTCGCGAGACCATGTGCGTTGTAGTCGAAGCACAAACATTTTTAGCCAAAAACTGTATAAGGGATGTGATTCTAGCGTGAGTGCAGGGGTGGAGTTTTGCACTCTTTCTTTACAAAACAGATTCCAAGTTCATACACAGTACACTACATTCGCAGCAAGGAAAACGTTTGCGTGATTGTTATGCGAAACTGAATCAGTTCCTAGCAGTGATATGAAGAATGTGATGCGCAAAGGAACTTTGTTGACTTCAGCATCTTGTTCAGTAGCTACAGTTTTCTCTACCCACGTGGTACTGTAGAAATGCATTAATACAATTTTCGGTTGGCCTTTGACTGCAAGTTTGAATGATTATAAGCAATACTACTAATCTGCTCGTGCCTATTCCACTTGACTACACACACTTACCTTGATGCACCTTTCCAGTTCGCAGATTGAACCAACGTCAAAGAGTAAGGAGTCGCTGCCCCCAAGAGTGCTGTGCCTTCGAGATCCCCAGGAAGTGAGTAACATCTATTAAAGGAGGGAAGGAAGGAAGATTAGAGTAACACCCTGATGACATCGAGGTCATTTGGGATAGAGTACAAAGGACGGGGAAGGAAATTTGCCGTCCCCTTTTCAAAGCAACCATTCCGGAATTTGACTAGAGCAATTTAGGAAAATCACGGAAAACCTTAATCTGGGTGGCTGGACGAGGATTTGAAAAATCGTCATCTCGAAGGTGAGCCCAGTATGCTAAGGACTGCTCGACCTCGCTCGGATTGGGAAGAAGCAGATTAGTGCCCATTGAGTCAACATTTGGTGCATCAGTTATTCAGTTAATATCATGTAATTCTTTTTCAGAAATGACTTCACGAGAGTTTCAAATAAACTTTTTCTTCAGAAATTCTTTTCTTTCTTTTCATTTTGTTCCGTTTTTCATCATTCCTTAGACGCTTCAAAATTCATGGGGGTATGTTCTGTCTTTGCAACTAAATGAAAGGCAGTTTACTTTTTGCCATACCAATTTCACTTCTTTAATGAAGCATCTTCAGTGGTCTGTAATACATGTTTCTTTTAATATGCCGCTATAAAACAAATGTATGATGTTGTACTTACAATTATGTTACTATGTTACGTTTTCTCATACTATCCTCTCATTTCAGGCTTTTTTTCGATGTGGGATGTGTTCAAACGAAAAAACTTCAAAGAACGAAACTCGTCTAGCTTGAAGGGGGGGAAACCAGATGGCGCTATGGTTGGCCCGCTAGACGGCGCTGCCATAGGTCAAACGGATATCAACTGCGTTTTTTAAAATGGAAACCCCAATTTTTATTACATATTCGTGTAATACATAAAGAAATATGAATGTTTTAGTTGGACCACTTTCTTCGCTTTGTGATAAATGGGGCTGTAATAGTCACAAACGTATAAGTACGTGGTATCACGTAGCATTCCGCCAGTGCGGACGGTATTTGCTTCGTGATACATTATCCGTTTTAAAATGGACCGTTTACCAATTGCGGAAAAAGGTCGATATCGTGTTGATATATGGCTATTGTGATCAAAATGCCCAACGGACCTGTGCTATGTATGCTGCTCGGTATCCTGGACGACATCATCCAAGTGTCCGGACTGTTCGCCGGATAGTTACGTTATTTAAGGAAACAGGAAGTGTTTAGCCACATGTGAAATGTCAACCACGAACTGCAACAAATGATGATGCTCAAGTAGGTGTTTTAGCTGCTGTCGCGGCTAATCCGCACATCAGCAGCAGACAAATTGAGCGAGAATTGGGGATCTCAAAAACGTCGGTGTTGAGAATGCTACATCAGCATCGATTGCACCCGTACCATATTTCATGCACCAGGAATTGCATGGCGACGACTTTGAATGTCGTGTACAGATCTGCCACTGGGCACAAGAGAAATTACGGGACGATGACAGATTTTTTGCACGCGTTCTATTTAGCGACGAAGCGTCATTCATCAACAGCGGTAACGTAAACCGGCATAATATGCACTATTGGGCAACGGAAAATCCACGATGCCTGCGACAAGTGGAACATCAGCAACCTTGGCGGGTTAATGTATGGTGCGGCATTATTGGAGGAAGGATAATTGGCTCCCATTTTATCGATGGCAATCTAAATGGTGCAATGTATGCTGATTTCCTACGTAATGTTCTACCGATGTTACTACAAGATGTTTCACTGCATGACAGAATGGCGATGTACTTCTAACGTGATGGATGTCCGGCACATAGCTCGTGTGCGGTTGAAGCGGTATTGAATAGCATATTTCATGACAGGTGGATTGGTCATCGAAGCACCATACCATGGCCCGCACGTTCACCGGATCTGACGTCCCCGGATTTCTTTCTGTGGGGAAAGTTGAAGGATATTTGCTATTGTGATCCACCGACAACGCCTGACAACATGCGTCAGCGCATTGTCAATGCATGTGCGAACATTTCGGAAGGCGAACTACACGCTGTTGAGAGGAATGTCGTTACACGTATTGCCAAATGCATTGAGGTTGACGGACATCATTTTGAGCATTTCTTGCATTAATGTGGTGTTTACAGGTAATCACCCTGTAACAGCATGCGTTCTCAGAAATGATAAGTTCGCAAAGGTACATGTATCACATTGGAACAACCGAAATAAAATGTTCAAACGTACCTACGTTCTGTATTTTAATTTAAAAAACCTACCTGTTACCAACTGTTAGTCTAAAATTGTGAGCCATATGTTTGTGACTATTACAGTGCCATCTATCACAAAGCAAAAAAATTGGTCCAACTAAAACATTCATATTTCTTTACGTATTACAAGAATATGTAATAAAAATGGGGGTTCCTATTAAAAAAAACGCAGTTGATATCCGTTTGACCTATGGCAGCGCCATCTAGCGCGCCAACCATAGCGCCATTTGATTTCCCCCTTCAAGCTAGACAAGTTTCGTTCTTTGTAGTTTTTTCGTTTGACGCTTATTTCGTGAGATATTTGGCCCGGTCACGATCAGTGGACCACCATAGAGAGAGAGAGAGAGAGGGAGGGAGAGGGCTTGAGCTTTCCTGTAATGTGAGGAGTTTTTGTTAATGTTCACTCTAATAACTTCATGCCTTGTTCCATGGTGGCTGGTTCATGTCCATGTTTTATCAGGTGTTCAGTGAACGTAGAATAGCTATTTTCATACTTCTATCTTCTTATATGTTCGTTATACCTAGTTTTGAAATCACTGTCTGTCATCCGCAAATATACTGATTCATATTGTTCGCATTCTTCCTGGTGTATAGTTGCTCCTTCGTATTTACCTGGTTTGTCGATTTGTGAATGTTACTGGAGTGTGTTTCTTATTCTGTAAGGAATATGTTATACCAGTTTCTTCAACATATTGGTATCGTGTGTGTTGATTTGTCTTTGTACGTTTAAGTGTTACATTTCTTTCTGTTACTCATGTCATGAGCGTTACTTTTTTGTGTTTCCACATGTGCTGTAGTGCCTTTGTGTTTTTTGGTGTTTGTGTTCTCTGTTTGTTTTCATTTTTCTTTAGTTTTGTTTTGATTTTTTGATTTTGTCTCTGTATTATACGGTTATTGTAACCATTGTTTGTGGCTACGAGTTGCAATGTTTGTAATTCTTTTACACAGTTTTCTTTCCTGAGTGGGATGTTATTTAGTACCTGTAACATGTGTCGCAGGGCCGCTGATTTTGTATTTTGCAGATGACTGTTTTTGTAAGTCGTTCCTTGTGTGAGGAGGTCTGGGGGACTATGGCCGTTCACTATTGTAAGAAATTGAAACACCTGCAGCCGTCCTTATGTTATTTATTGTGTAGCTACCAGTTTCGGCGCTTCAGTGCATCATCTTCAGGCCTGTATACATAAACAGTAATGATTGCATTATCAACTTATCAGTCACGCAATACAAAGACAGATTATAAACAGAATGAGAATCCAGGACAAGACTCTGCAAGCGAATTTACAGTTATTTGTGACATAACTAAAGCATACCACAATGAATTTACATTCATTACGTAGTACAAGTATACTATTAATGAATAACTTCATTAAATAAATATTCCATAATTTTTATTGGCCAGTCGGACGATAAATTATCTGCACAATCCTGAAATAACGTACTAAACAACAAAATAAATGTAGAAAATGTTAAATGTATGAAAGAGACTATAACATCAGAAAAAAGTAAAGTGAAGAAACATGATCTATGTGTTGTGTCAAAGTATAAAATGCTGAGATGCAACCCACTGAGGGGCACACTTACATCATATACATAAAATGGATATTCAGGACGTCTCAGGATACCAAATATAGGACACCATCTATGGCCATAATATATGTCGGACATATGAAAAACCCCTACAAGAACTGTTCATGGTGAATAACATACATGTGCGAATACATCCATATATCATGTACTGCCATGAAACAATAACACATGGAGAATGTCATCCACATATCTGTACCAGTAAAGAACTTTGTATCCTCCCTTTTTGATGATTGTATCGAATATTGTGTTTTCTATGTGGTTGATGACGGTTTGCCAATGTTCCTGATATTGAGGATCCCACTGGAAGCTTATCTTTTTGTAAATAAAATTCCCTTTTGAATTTTAAGTAATTCTAGGATGTGATTCCTTCAAGTGTTTTGGTTATATCATGAATACTGCTTGCAGGAAGTTTGTTGTATGTCAGTAGGTTTCTTCAATTAGTTTTATTGTATCTGCAGTTACTGTCGAGGTGTACATCTTCTCTATGTCGAAAGAGATGAGTGATGCTCTTTGTGAAATGCGTAAGTTTTATTTGTGTTATGAGTTCATTTGTGTTTCTCACTGTTCTGCTGTTCTTCACTTCATAGTGTTGCATTACCATTTTGTTCAGGTGTTTTGCCGCCTGATATGATGGTGCATTTATGATATTGATAACAGGCCTTAACGGAATAAGTGGTTTGTGCACTTTGGTTTGACTTCTGAGTGCTGGTACTTTTGGGCTCTCTTGTGTTGTTTTTGTTTGAGTCTGTCTGATGTCTTAGATTGCTTTTTATGTATGTTGGGGAACGTGCTGTAGGATCAGGGTTCAATTTTGTGATACTGTTTGGGAAAACGACATCTTTTGTTTTCTCTGTTTATTGATCTTTATTGATTAGTACTGTGCTGTTCACTTTATCAGTTCTTATGACTGATGTTGGATTGTAACTTTTCTTTTAATCTCTTAGTGGTGTTTTCTGTTCGAAGTTACCTATTTTGCTCTTTCTTTGGCATGGAGGTTATGTTTATTTGTTTCTTCACTAGTTCTCGTGAAAACCCAACAGTTATAGTGTTATTTTCTTGTCTCTCTTCCTCTATCGAGATACTTACTACTTCTATGATCAGATATTCTATGTAGTTGTTGTTTATCTTTGTGCTGATGTGCTTCAGCCCTTTCTCTAATAGGTGTTTCTTTCTCTGCTAATTCTGTACCTGTGAGGTTTCTTAGTTTTTTGGTGAAATTTGTGGTGGTGGGTGTGTTTTACTTTGTTGTGTTTTTTTCTGGTTAAAAAAGGGTACTCTCACGAGGAATGACACATTCACACATAAAGTGCACACATAGTCACACACACATGCACACACACGCAAATCAAGAGGTCACGATGTGGCCGGCAAGGAGCGCCTGCCAGCAGACGGGCCCCACACCCGGACCGCTCCCGGCGCCTCCTCACAGCAAGTGTCGACGAGGCGACGCGGGAATCCGAGTCGTTGCAACTCGTGACGACTTATGTCGGACATCGTCACCCGCCAAACTGAAGCAAAAGGGGAGCGGATCCTGGTTGCAGCTCGCACTTGCAACCATTAAACACAATTCTGCACTCCATCTTACAACAGCAAGTAGCGAGAAAACAGTTCATCTTAGCCTCAAAAATATGAAGTCTTATATTCAACAAAGAAAAAGCAACATGGTGGCCTCAACTGGGGCAAGGCACTCCAACTACCACGCTGAGCAACAAACATTTATAACACTAGTTCCATCAGCAGGAGGGCAAGTTTTTATTTTGTTGCATACTTCTTCACATATCGTCTAACTTGAGATATATGGGTTCTAAATATCCTGTTGTGGGGGTTCTCGACTAGCAAGGTGACCGGGCTGAGGAAGCGCAAAATTCGGACAGGTTCCAGAAATCTGGGCAAAAGCTTTCCCGTAATTTTATCCGCCCCACATCTTGTTGTCCCAAAATCCTTCACCCACACCTGATCCCCTCTTCTCAGAGAGATCGACCTTCTTCCAGTATTACAGTGAATTTCCATCTTTCCAGGGCTACCATCAAGTTATCAAGGGCGCGCTTCCAATTAGCACGGATCTGAGCAGCGTTCATCCTCTCCAGAAGCAAATCATTGAGTGACCACGAATTCGCGAGTAGCGAATTATGTTTGAAGGCAAAGATCAAGCTAGATGGTGTGGCCTTGTGATTATCGTGCATGGCGCTATTGTAGGCGTACGTTGAACGAGATAAGGAACTACCCCACCGGGTACGTTCACCATGATGGAAAGCGATCAAGGCCGACTGAAACTGCGATTCACTCACTCAGATAATAGGGTGTGGTTGTACCATGAGCCGGTCCCTAGCACGAATCCGCCAGGCGATCTAGTGTCGAGGTCCGGTGTGCCGGCCAGCATGTGGAAAGTTTTTAAGGTGGTATTCTATCTACCTCGGGGAATGCGTTCTGGTTCCCCTTATTCCGCCTCAGTTACATTATGTCGGCGATTGATGCGCAGACACTTTCTGCACGTACGCGTACACCATAATTACTCTCCCACGCAAACGTTTGAGGTTACACTCGTCTGGTATGATATGTTTCTGGGGGTCCACTGGGGGCCGAACTGCGCAATAACCCTGGTTTTGGTGTGGGGCGGCGGTGGGATGAGCGTACTGCTGTGGCCTGTTGTGAGGTTGTAAACCGTCGTTTCTAAATACCTGGTTTAATACAATACATCTATATGCCTCCATATGAGCCCTAACTTCTCGTATCTTATCTACGTCGTCCTTATGCGCAGTGTATGTAGGCAGCAGTAGAATAGTTCTGAAGTCAGTTTCAAATGCTGGTCCTCTAAATTTTGTCAATAGTGTTTCTCCAAAAGAACGTCGCCTTCTCTCCTGGATTCCCATTTGAGTTCCCGAAGCATCTCCGTAACGCTTAACGTGTTGTTCGAACCTACCGGTAATCGCCCTCTGAACTGCTTCGATGTCTCCCTTCAATCCGACCTGGTACGGATCCCAAACGCTCGAGCAGTACTCAAAAATAGGTCGCACCGGCGTCCTATATGCGATCTCCTTTACGGGTGAACCACTCTTTCCTAAAATTCTCCCAATAAACCGAAGTCAACCATTCGTCTTCCCTAGCACAGTTCTCACATGCTCATTCCACCTCATATCGCTCTGCAACTTTATGCTCAGCTTTTTAAATGACGTTATTGTGTCAAGCAGGACACTAGTAATACTGTATCCGAGCATTACAGGTTTCATCTTCCTACTCGTCAGCATTAACTTACATTTTTCCACATTTAGAGCTAGCTGCCATTCATCACACCAACTGTAAATTTTGTCTAAGACGTCTTGTATCATCCTACAGTCAGTCAATTTCGACACCTTACCGTACACCACGCCATCATCAGCAAACAACCGCAGATTACTGCTCACCCTGTCCGCCAAACCATTTATGCACGTAGAGAACAACAGCGGTCCTATCACACTTCCCTAGGGAAATCATGACGACACGCTTGTCTCTGATGAACACTCGCTGTCGACGACAACGTACTGGGTTCTATTACTTGGGAAGTCCTCGAAGTACACACATATCTGTGAACTGATTCCATATGATATTACCTCCGTTACAGCCTGCAATGGGGCACCGTGTCAAATGCTTTACGGAAATCTAGAAATATGGAATCTTCCTGGTGCCCTTCATCCATAGTTCTCAGTGTACCACGTGATAAAAGGGCAAGCTGAATTTAGTATGAGCGATGCTTTCTAAAACCATGCCGATTCGTGGACATAAGCTTCTCAGTCTCAAGAAAATTTATAATATTCGAACTGAGAATGTGTTCAAGGTTTCCGCAGTAAACAGAAGTTAGGGATACTGGCATCTAATTTTGTGGGTCCGTTCTTTTACCCTTCTTTTATACTAAAGTCACTTGCGCTTTTATCCAGTCGCTTGGGACTTTGTGCTGGGCGAGAGATTCACAATAAACACAAGCTAGGTAAGTGGCGACTGTCGTAGAGCACTCTCTGTAAAACCCAACTGGGGTTCCATCCGGACCTGGTGATTTATTTGCTTTCCAAACTTTCAGTTGCTTCTCTGCGCCAGGGTGCTTATTACTACGTCGTCCATAGGGCAGTCTGACTGATGGTCAAACGACGGTATGTTGGTACGATTCTCCTGTGCGAACGATTTCTTGAATGTGAAATTTAAAATTTTGACCTTTGTTTTGCTATCTTCAGCTGCCACGCCAGACTGGTCAACAAGGGACTGAATGAAAGCATTAGAACCGCTTATCGATTTTACGTAAGAATAGTATTTTCTTGGGTTCTCTGTCAGACCTATTGCTAAGGTGTGACGGTGGTCGTTGTTGTTTCCTTCACGCATAGCTCTTTTCGTACGCGCACGAATCTCTACTAACCGTTACTTGTGCGTTCTCTTTTGAACCGGGAGTGCAACAGCCTCTGCTTCCTCAGCATCTTACGAATTTCGTTATTAAACCATGGTGGGTTTTTCCCATTCTTTAGCCACTTTCTAAGCACATAACTCTCCAGACTACGATTTACAATTTGGTTAAACTTTGCCCATAATTCCTCTACGTCTATCTTACTGGAACTAAGTGATACCAATTCACTAAGTGAGATGAGATGCTAATAACTGATTATGTGTTCTATCTAGCAGGAACACTCCCTTGTCCTTCTCGGAGGATTTATTAATTTTCGTAGTCATAGTAGCTATGCTGACATCATGATCAGTAATCCCAGCTTCTATATTGATATTGTCGATAAGGTCCGGCCTGTTTGTAGCTAGAATGTATTTCCGTTGTGTGTGGGCTGGCGAGCTAGCAGCTCAAGACAGTTTTCAGGAAACGTATTCAAAAGTATTTCGCATCACTGTCTGTAGCCCTTGCAATGAATCCATAGACATCCCAGTGTAAACTCGATAGATTAAAATTGCCTCCAACTAGTAATGCATTATCTGGGTATTTACGCACTGCGGCCCATAGACATTCTTTCAATGACTCTAGAACTGTCACAGCAGAAACGAGTCGCCGGTAAAAATATCCACCAATTAGCCTGGTTTCATCTTGACCTGTTATATGGGGCCAGATAACTTTACTGTCACACTCAACTTCGACCTCAATAGAGACAATATTTTTGTCTACAGCAATGAACACTTCTCCGTCTATGGCCTCTAATCTGTCTTTTCGATATACGTTCCACGACTCGCTAAACATCTGTGGTCCCAAGATTAATTTGAGTGCGAGAACTTTCCTGGACGGCAGTAAATTCGGGAACTTTATTACGAATACTTCGACAATTTACTGATTAAATTGTGAGAGTTGAAGTGTCGTAATTCTGAACGCCGTTTGACTTCCCTTGCTGCATATCGACTGGCCAGTCTTCATCAAAGCACCTCAAACTACTGCCTAGCCTAAAAAACCCTCTGCTACCCAAGTAGCTGCTTCCTTTGGACCCCTGACCTATCACGCGGAGTCCTGCAAATCCCCACACGTTAACGCAGGCCTAGAAATTTGCTGCCACGATCGTCACAGAGTTAAGACATTCAACTCGGGTCCAAACTCCGAACAACTCTGGGAACGATGCTGAGGCTCACAGTGTAAAATTTCACAGTTCAAAGATTTAAGTTGTTACAAAGATTCTGGACGTATGGGAGAAATGTTTCAGGTATATGAAAATATATTAATATTACGGAAGCTTATTCTGGAGATTCAGAGCAAACAGTTTTGTAAATACTAGCGTTTGAGAAAATGCCGCGATTATTTTCAGTACGCAGATTGGACAAAAACTATTAAATAATGAGTCTAATCCAATTTCGTCAGTTTTTTAAACGTTTCTCAGATATGCTGACATGATACCAGTAATGTGTATACTTACACATCCTATCTCTATTTGTTATTTTTACCAAATAATGTTTGTAAATATATTAAGTACTTGATGCAATAATATAAAAGTGCCGAAGTCAGCAGATCCAAATTACTCGTTTTCATCGCAGTTTCAGTTTTTAAATTAAGACCTTTAACTTCACTTTTCGTAGAACTAAGAATCGATAAGATTAATACATCTCCGACATTTAGAAGTAACTCATGCCATATGTCCAGAATTTTTGCGTCAACTAGTACCTTTTAACTGTAACATCTTCAAAATATTGCAACAGTACACAGTGTGTAGCGACAAACACGGGGAGTTTGCTGTGGTAGCATACAGCAGATGTATTCACCCAGATATGCTGTAAGTACGGGTTCCATTTATATGTAGGAAAGTGTACAAATTATTTCAGAGCAGTAATAAGGCAAACGTTTCTCCACCTGAGCTAGATGACACGTAACCTCACTACCACAGTGCTGTCTGCCGAACAGACAACACATCTATATGTCTCAAGTTAATTCAACCGCGTATAAATACCATACTCCACCTGAAGATAATGGCGTGCCCATCGAAACGTATAATGGTGTTAAAATGAAAATGTTAGTGACTGAAGTATTTATCGACAATAATTTGTATATTATCTAGTGAATCGTAACTTTAAAAGGAGTCCATAATGGGTAATACATTCGCGCTAGAATTTTCAAGAAATATGTCACTTTCGCTGCATCAGTTTTTCTTGAAAATAGCAAGCAGTGCAGTTATTTTTGATTCGTCTTGCTGCAGGAAGTTAAGAAAAAGTGACCAAAATTAGTTTCCGACATGCAACTGTGTCTATAAAAAGACTTGAAGCTATTGTGGAAAACTCATGATGTAAGGTATTCTTTTATTACCTTCAGCCATTCATAGTTTCTAAGAGAAAGCACGAGGAAGGACATTCTCTGAGTCCAGCTGTGGTTATTTCTGTGAGGCAACGGATCTATTTGGTCGAAGTTTAACGAGATCACTGCGGCCGTTACAACGCCAGTAAATCTAATGTAGCCACTGTCAGGAACCCAGCAGAATGCCCGTCTGTCACGGACAATGGTTAACAGCGCCGACAGTGTTCCGATGTTGATTTGAATTATTTCCCAAAATGTTATCGCAATACTATCTGTGATTTGCGTATGAACAAGCTAATCGTATGAAATAAAAGTATCGTACCATTCATCTTCTGTATGTTAAAGAAAAGTAAATTCTAATAAAAATAGTAAACATTTTCTGAATTTTATTACTTGTATTTTGAAATTATCTTCGTACCCCACAGGCATGCACGAAACTCGAGACGTGTAATGATGTTTTCTGAGCTGTTTACAATAAGAATATCACAAAGAGATGATCCGATGACGTTAGTAATTCCAAACTGCCACCTTTTCCGACGTGACAATAGCAGAATAATTTCTTTTAAAAGGATAATTAATTTATATCTAGATCTAGAATCTACACGTGACCTTACGGTATGTGATGAAGGACACTTTGTGCACATTATTTTGAGGGGGCGACGAGTTACAGCTACTGGAAATATCTGGAAAAGCTTGGTTTGCACACAGCTGTATTGTTACTTTATTAAGTAATCAGTTTCAGTCAGAAATGGACCATCGTCAGGCAACTACAACCATGAAAAAGACGAAAATTTGGCACTTTTATTTCAAAAACAACCATTACGTATTCATGGCCATTCATGACCTATATTATAATTACAATGTAATATCAGTAACGCAGATGCGAGACAAATCATAACTATTAACAAACATCATGCTATAAACAAAACATGTTAGGTTCATCAATAACGCTCGAGTTCAGACAGCACACTGTAGGTGATGTGGTGAAACACATGGCAAGACTTATTTCAGTCATCTCAGAATTTTCAAAAATGGTAGAATCATAGCCGTAGATACTACACGGGACCAAGAAATGCTCTTATAAATGAAATCTTAGGTATCAACTACATATGTGTAATATTCCTAACGCAGACCCAGTCACAATATTAAAAGAACCAAGTGATACAATGAAGCCGTTGTGATACCTGTAGGAAGACTGAACGTACCAATCTCTCAAACCGTACAAAATTTGCATACAGCTCATGGCCATATTACTTCATATCATTACATAAAAAACTAAATTTTCAGGAATGCTGAACATACAGTCTCTCCAGACCACACAACGTTTTGTAAAAAATTTATAAAGAAATTACATTATTTTATGTAAAATACAAGACGCTTAATGGTGTGAGAACTGAAGACATTGTTCATTCATAGGCGTCATACCAGCGATAGAAAATTCATAACATGTCTGAAGATGAGTCTACCGAAAAATATACAGCTATTAACCCTATCAAAATGTTAAGGAGCATATATGCAACAGCTCTGATTTAAGTACATCAATCATAACAATTATTTTCATATGTTACAAAATTGTTCATCGTTACAAAACCATTAAATTTACAAAATATAGATTTGCCTGTCAGTCTGAATTTCATATGAATGTATTTACATTAAAAATACTACACATGGCCTGCTAAAATCTTACTGTATCGAAACAACATACACAAAACCTGAGTTCCATTATTGTTGTAAAAGTTTAGTTATGATTACTACCTGGAAATATATGTTTACACTGTTACAGCTACATCATTCAAAAATTAAATCTCGTGTACCCATTATGAATAAATAGTATAACCAATTTATTTAAATGTAAATTACTTGTTATCACAGAAAAGGTAGGTATTGTAACACAGCCTACTTGTGTGTCATTGTGGCATCTCCACAACATCAAGCGACGTAACACACAGTCTGCAGGTCGACAAGGTGCCCAGGAAAGGCGAAGTCCCAAGTTTGAGTCTCGGTCCGACACACAGTTTTAATCTGCTAGGAAGTTTCAGAGTGGGAAGCACTTTGTGTACCACGGCCACTTCTCCCTTTCCTGTTCCAGACGCCAATAGTGAACGGGAAGACAGATTCAAACTGTCGATTCGAGAACAGTTCTCCGATTAAAAGGCTTCCAGTGTCTCTAAAACTTATGTTATCCACGTGTACTGATCAGTGTGCACAAGAAATCTATATGCAGCGAATACAATCTCATAACAATTTTTTTAATGTTTTGACACGGTCAACTTATTGAGTGAAACGCAGCATAAATTTCATACTCTGTATGAAATATTATTTGTTGATCCCTTTTGCACTTTTTCTGTAAGTTACTTTGCTTAAAACCTGATGTAAAGACAGCAGTTCATTGTTCGTAAAATGAGAATAAGTTGTTAAAATCCGTAGTTGTTCCTAACGCAATCTACAAGTAGCTGGATTCAAAGCTTAATTAACAGTTAACAAGAGAAACATTAAGAGACGGATAATAAATTAATACAGGACTGTATACAAAATTACTTACATTGCTGTCCAATTTTTATTCGTTTGTTGTGCCTGAGTCTACAAAATCACTAACATGGAGAACTACCTTGCAGTGTAGTTTAAAAGGATGCAGCACATCATTTACGGGTAACTGATAATTTAGAGCTTTCCTTTTACGCTCTAACGATATGTTTGCGAACCGTTCGTTTCAAATAGGCTTTTGAATCAATAATAAGTAGAGATCTGCTGATAGTGATCAGTGTACCACAATGTTATTAAGACTGTGCGCAGATCGATATATTTAACTTTTCATTTACGTAAGTATCTCCAGTTATGAAGAAAACTTACGGCTACCCTAAATTTCAGATGTTTGTTTTTTGACAGTCAGTGGGCAGCAGCCACTCCAGGCAGTGTAATCCTTGGTTACTTTGTGAGTACGCTCCCTACTGTCAATCCTGTCGAGTAAAGAGCGGCAAATCAGTCTGACGCAGTCTGAGACGTTCGGTACAAGTCAACGTTTCAAGGTGTTTGAATGGCCTGCAGCTGGCGAATCTCCCGATAAGCCCAAAGACCATTTTTATCTCGGGCATCTGTTGAAAGCCCCAACACGTTGAAGGCAACAACAGCCTGCTTTGATAAACCTCTCCTACCGACTACATTTACTGTTCCGTTTACAAACCATTTATCTGAAATACTGTCAAATTAAAAAAAATATTGTGGGATTTACAGGTAGCAGCATTTTTAACTAACAAATTTAACGTACCGAAAGGTATGTACTCAGCAACAGCTGCTAGCATGCCTGTAGTGATGCATAATCGTTCAGTTTGTTGTCGATAGAGAACTGGCTGAGGAAATCGCTATAAATTTGACCTTGTTGTCAAATCTCAATAGTAAAAACACATACTCTGTATTGTACTATTAATCTTTTGTGGTATTATATGTTTCATGAAGAGAATTTTTAACCAAATAAAAAAATCTGCTAACTTCTAACCGGCTGTACTCACTAAAAGTTATCTGTAACTGAGGTGACGTTTCAGCAAAAGAAGATCATTATGGCAATTTTTTGAAGAAGAAACGTAAATGATGTATGGGCAACACGTAAAACCAGCCTTATGCTGTCGATGTGGAAATATAAATTTTCATCCTCATCCCAGCGATAAACGATTGCGTCTATGGAACGAATGAAGTGTGTGTGAAGACAGAACGGCTGACAACCGATAGACATATTCGAAACGACTATATGGAATAACTTAATACAGTAATAAGCGACAGTTGTAATATAAGCGACACTGAGTGGCTAGAACCGAACTTTGCAATGAGGTTTTTCGTGCAGTATAGGTACGATATCGGCCATATATTACGGGTTGCATACGATTGGAAGCAACGTAGCCTACTGGTACAAAGAATAGAGCACCGAGGGTGCACTACTACTAGGGAAGTTGCCTTTAGAAGCCAATTCATTTATGTACTAAGTCAATTCTGCTTATTTTTTCGATGTTTTGGTACATTACAATTTATGTGAATGTATAAAGTAAGAATAATGGCGTATTAAATTAAATATCATAATATTATTTCCACGTCTAAATTCTTTATATTATTGTTCTATTACAGTATGAGTTACGTGTAACTGAATATGTTGAAGAGTGTACGTCAGGGGTTCAGGATGAAGAGCAGACGCCAACACTGGGTTGCAGCCTTGGCCTTGCAGGGCACGCAGATGACGTACGCGGCGAGCAGTTTGTAGCACAGCCGAAGTCTGATACAAGCGACTAGTATGAACTGGGTGGAGGATGCAATGCGAGCCTGAAAATAAACGTTCTGACTGAAAATAATTCCAAAGTTAAAGCCTGGCGACAGAAAATTGTTGCCAATGTAGAGCTGTCACGACTTGTATCTGGTGTACAAAACAAACCAGTTAAACCGTAGTTTAAGTAGTAGTTCATATGATATCGTATAACCAAGCACCAGGAAATTATTTTGGGTGATCGGGAGTGCCAGGGAACCAAGCATTTCGAGGACAAGTTAGTTTGTAATGAGCGCTACAGTGGGAGGAGTTAAGTGAGAACATTTGTCGAAGTATTGGGTGAAATCTGGTTTCGCAGGATAGAGAGGATCAGGTTATGGTTGTGGATGGGGCCGTAATCAGTTACTGTCAGTTGCACAAAACACACAACTTTTATTTTCCTAAGAACTACTTAATTACACATTGCCTTAAAAGGATCAAAATAAAAACAATATGGCTGAAGGCTTATTTAAGAAAACTTGAAATACCTCCTGGGCTGAAGGCCCAAAACCACACCAAAAACAAGAATGGCTGAAGGCCTGAATACAAGTTACACAAAATTGCTTTAAAGAATACACGCAGCTGAAGGCCTTACTTAAAAAAATATTTCAAGTAAATACTCGGCTGAAGGCCAAAAACAAGACATTTAACAACTCAGGGCTTAGAGCCTGGATAACAAGAATTTCAGGCAGAACAAACTTCAAAATTTATTTTTTAAACAAATCAATCTTCAACTTTTAATTTAAATCGGCTGAGGGCCTTATCTTAAAAATATTTCACGTAAAAGCTCGCCTGAAGGCCACATACTGGACATTGAACAACTCAGGGCTTAAGGCCAGGATATCAAGAATTTGTGATAGAACAAACTTTCAAAATTTAGATTTTAAACAAATCGATCTTCAAATTTTAATTTAAGTCAGCTGAAGGCCTCGCACAGTACTTCGGACTAAAATGAAAACCACAATCTAAAAGCAACAGAACAGTAGTGCTCAGAAGGTTCCAAGGGTCGGCCTGAGGAGGTAGTTCTAACGTAAGGTGTGGTGAGACAGGCAGCCAAGAGAAGGTTAAATAATCGGATGGCAACCCGACCCAGGGACAGCTGAAGGATCGACCAACAACCTAATCAATTCCCTTCAGCCCTACGAAGTGGCACGACAACGGAAAGTATCAGCTGAGGACGAAGATACCAGCAGCACTACATCTTCAATTTGGCGTCTAAAAGCAGCCAAGGCACAATAACCACTATAAGAAAAAAAAATGAACAAACAACTAAAAGTCTGTCGAACTACATGCCGTGCCAGACAGCATCAACACGGCGAGGAAAAATACACTGCCGTAAAACTATGCTAACGACCAGGGCAGGTAACTGGGGAATTAACGGCAACAAGGCGGAAAATACTGCTGCTGCACTTCACTGATAAGTAACAACCAATTTAATAGTTAAAAACCATACAGGTGGGGGGCTGCAAAATTTCGCCGACTCCAACACACCTTACATTGCTGCTAGCCAGAACGGCCCAGGAAGCAACAACCGATAATGAACGAAGAGATGTAACAGCAATTGAGGTTTCATAACAGGTTAACTGATCACTCAACTTCAGGGTCCAGGTTCGTTGGGCAACGAACTTTGTAGCTCTCGCAGCTAGCGCCTCACAAACCGACCGCACGTGCACGCTGCCAGTGGTCCTGGCCTGTCCTCGCGCAGCGGAGACTTCCTCGCTGCTCTGTCCCAATTGACCGACTGTCACACTCACCACCACACGGAAATGTAGCGGTCACACCAAAGATGGTACAGCAGCACTAGTATCGATAAGCGCTGCCGCTACCACTGACAGAGGCAAGTCAGCAACTCGTTATGGTTGTAACCCAGGGAGAAATAAGACGCCACTCGATTACGACAAGCTGCCAAAGAACAAACGGCATCAACGCGAGCCTGACACGGCTCAATGGTAGCTTTGTAAGTGGTTTTCTCGAGAGGGTAGCTTTGGAAATATGTTTACTGGGAAAGCGTAAGGAGAACTGTTGCTAGAAGGAGAAAGTTCCGAAAGAGGTTCCAAGTCAAATAGTTAAAAAACCACCGAATACAGGCGAGGTGCCAAGCGTAAGAGTTTAATGAAGCCAGATCATGTTTTGTTGAAGCCAGAGGTATAGAAATAGGACTGAGGCAGAGGCACTTTGGAGTCCAGCAGCACTACTGTGGTGTCACCGCCAGACACCACACTTGCTAGGTGGTAGCTTAAATCGGCCGCGGTCCATTAGTACATGTCGGACCCGCGTGTCGCCACTGTCAGGATCGCAGACCGAGCGCCACCACAAGGCAGGTCTAGAGAGACTGACTAGCACTCGCCCCAGTTGTACGGACGACATAGCTAGCGACTACACGTACGAAGCCTTTCTCTCATTTGCCGAGAGACAGTTGGAATAGCCTTCAGCTAAGTTAATGGCTACGACCTAGCAAGGCGCCATTTTGTACCATTGCATGTATCTCAAGATAGAGTCTCACTTGTATCATCCAGAATGCTGTATACCAAAGGACAATATAAAAGTTAAGTGTTCTAGTAGCTACGTTCTTTTCTTTATCACATTCATTACGAATCCTGTTCCAGACTTCGCGCCAGTCGGCGGGTGTGTACGCGTGCCCTCTCGGCTACCCGTCACTGTGGACTGGCTGCCTTGTCAGTCCACTACAACTACCATGGTGCCAGATCCGCGCCAGACCAGTAGCAGCCTTGATTTGGAGTCCGGTGGGGCGAGCTGCCTGCCACGACCACTGAGAACCTTGCCTTGCAGGTCTTGCTGCCTCAGTGCCGCTGAGCTGCCATACGCTGCCGCCGTCAGATTCCTGCGGCGGGGCGGAGGGGGGGGGGTGTTGGCGCGGGGAGGGGGGGGGGGCGGCGGCCAGGCGCATCCTTCGCACGGCAGTCGCCATGTGCCGCCACGGTGAGCCTCGGGAAGGAACCATTCTCCGACTGGAACGCCATTGTAGCACAGACGCAGCGCCGCTGACTTCATGCCCTTGGCACACAGGGACTGCTGGCACGTCTTCAGCTCTGCCGTCAGCATTGCAGAACGCCTACGTGAACATCTCTCCTCGCATGTCTTTTAGTCACCAGTGTATCCACTGAGCCTCCCAGTCCGTTGTCACCACCATCACCCACTGAGTGCCACCATACTCAACAGAGTGATGCCAGTAGTCGGGGCCCTTAGTTACTACAACTTTATTCAAATCACCGCTGCATTTTTAAAAGTTGGGCAAGTTACAGAATGTAGTAGTAACGTTCTAGCACTAACAGAATAGCAACTTACATTTCATTATTTGAGTAGAAACTACAGTATTTCAGAAATGCACGGCTTACGAGTTGTAGCAATGTTGCCGAGGCTGAGCTCGTTTCTCAGTAACGTCACATTTTCAGCCTCCTCCTTGCTAACTGTGAATGACAGCCTTCCAGAGCCTGCCTTAAAAAGAGGAGTCTTCGTCCTAAGACATTTACTCCAAAATAATGGGTTGGAAGTTATAACTGGGACTAGGGAAAAACTGGAATTGCCAGAGCAAGGCAGGATAAAATAACTCGTATGTGCTAGTAGGTCTAGCGATGTTTCTTCTTGGTCTTGGCTCTTGGCACCACATCTATGATGTATTGCCAATCCCGAGGCGTGAAGATCGGATGGGAATTAATCTGAGCTAGGTCTTTTTTAGAGATGATGATGTGCAGGTTTGCGGCTGCCCAACCAAAATCATATGGTTGGTGGGGAAGAGGGGGTTTGGGAACGTCGCGAAGGGTAAATGTGTATGGATGGTAGAGGTATGGATATGCACCATCTCCCAGCAACTCCGCTAGCATGTCCATCACCAGCCTAGCCACTCGCGGGTTGTCCGGTAGCGGCAGGTGGTCGTGTTTGCCATCTTTGGCAGCCTCATCTCGGACGTTAGCAGTGACAACAGCGACTTGTGCTGCCTCTTCGTCGTCCTGTTCTTCCGGCTGCTGTACCACCTCCTCCATTTCCTCGACAACCTCTCCAGAAACCTGCGTTTCCACGTCGGCCAGAGAGGCGCTCGTCTGAGTTTCCGCATCTACCCTGTTCCTAATGGGGGTCGTAAGGGTGCTGGGTGGCCGCCTTGTCTTGTTGGTCCACTTCTCCAGCTTTAACGGCCTCAGTCTTCTTAGTCTGCTTCTGCTCGCTCCAATTGTTTATGTAGCTGCAACGACGATGGTTTGCAGCGTGTGCGCCGCCGCAGTTGACGCACTTCGGAGCAGCATCTTGCGGCTTATTGCAGTCGCGTGTATCATGTGCCTTTGCACACTTCATGCACGCGACCGTATTGCTGCAGGACTTTGCTACATGGCCAAGCTGTTGGCATTTGTAGCACTGCTGCGTCTTCATCTTCTACTCGTTCTTCTTTCCGCTTCGCACTTCATCGGCCAGGTGCTCCAGTAGGACGGTGAGAAGGCGAGATCTTGACTTCCCCTTAGCTTTGCCTCCCTTGCCATGTCCAGTCACGTCTGCGACGTAAAACAGCGACAGTGAGGAAGTTAACTGCAGCAGTCTCCCATTGACAGCCAATAGTAGTGCAGTACCCTTACTGCCCAGCCTTATTTCGTCTATGAACGCTGGGGAGGCAAATCCCTTAGACAGAGGCAGCTGAAAGAGCCAACCGTGGTGGCGTGGATTTTAAGTACAATTAAAGTCTTTCACGCATGGACCGTGAACTTTTGGCCGTACTGTACGTGTGCTCCCACAAGAGGTGTTTTGTGGAACAGCGACACTCAAGGCAGCAAAGAGCCGCATGTGGCTCACGAGCCATGGTTGACCGACCACTGGTCTAGGGGAAGTCCACCGTCAAAAAATAGTTCAAGAAATCCTAGTGGGAAAACAGTGCAGATTTGTATGAATAGTGTTACGTCATACAAAGCAAACTGTTGAGGATAAATCGGTTACCGAATAACTGCAAGGATATACTGGAGTATCCCATGGTTGTCTGAAGTTGTAAGCTGGTCTGTTCGTTGATTTGGGGGAGGGGATCAAACTGCGAGGTCATCGGTACCATCGGATTAGGGAAGGACGGGAAAGGGAACATGTATTGCCTTAGAAAGAAATCATTCCTGGATTTGCCTGAAACGATGTAGAGAAATCACAGAAAACCTAAATCAGGATGACCGGACGTGGGTTTGAACCGTCGTCCTCATACGAGTTCCGTGTGCTAACCACTGCGTCACCTCATTCGGTGTCTAAAGTGAAAGATAAATATTCACCTGGCCCTCTTGCATTATTCATATTGGTGGTGCAATTCTATCAGCTTGATTCGTTTGCTTTGCGTTACATTGCTCAGTAGTCTCTCTGCATTCGCTGCTTTATGAGACTAGCATTTTGTATAAAGCTCAAAACTCTGTCCGGTTACCGGAAAAACATTTTGCTTGCCTGACGACTGACTGGCAGCTGGCGGTTTTCAGATTTTATCAAGTTACGGAAGACGGCGATCAACGATCGGCCGTATTCAGGTCACCGTTTAGTCTGACGCGGCCTCTGAGTATATTGCTGCGCTTCCCATCGTACGAGCTGTCGGTTCCGTGGCTACGAACAGTAGGAGTGACAGAAAGAGGACACACAAGGGCCGATGTCGTGCGGCAGGACGGCCCAGATCAATGGCGCGGATTTATGGCGACGTGTGTGGCGGACAGCTGCTCTACTTGCTGTCGCGCGGCTGCCCGTTGCTCGTCCTCGTGGCAGAATGTCGTGACCGCGCGGCGTGGGCCGCGAGCGACCCAGCAGAGCGAGAAGCTGACAGGCTTTGCTGCCTGTCAGCCTGGACACTGTGACGAGGATGTTAACTAGAGCCGTACGGCGCGACAGATTAATACGCACCCTATAAATAACTGCGTCGCGTAACAGATGCATTTCTCAGTTCTAGAAGAGAGGATCAGTTACGGCGTTAAGTCAAGCGCCGGTGCACCAGTTCAGCTAGTTCTACAGAAGCGTCAAGACCAGCGACCTGGACAGAAGCATCCACTGTACTACTTCATTTGTATCGGAATCGTTATACTGAAAGATATTGATCATATTGCATGTCGCCCTTTCATTGCGACGCCTCTGTATTTCTCGAAGTTAAGTAGTGTCATTTATTTTTTGTAATAAAACTCATTAATGCGATTTGCTTCAATTGTTGTCTAGCGACCCGAGAAGCAGGTTCCCTAGACACCCCACATTTGTCGAGTGCGCAGGATACGACAGGTTTCTTTCTACATCCACACGGACGGCTGCCGTGGCCGAGCGGTTCTAGGGGCTTTAGTCCGGAACCGCGCGACTGCTACGGTCCAGGTTCGAATCCTGCCTCGGACATGGATGTGTGTGATGTCCTTAGGTTAGTTAGTTTAAGTAGTTCTAAGTTCTAGGCGACTGATGACCTCAGATGTTAAGTCGCATAGTGCTCAGAGCCATTTGAACCATTTGATCTACATCCACACACTCCGCAATCCATGCAGCCGGAGGGAACTTTACGTACCATTGTCACTTCCCCTCTTTCCTTTACCATTTGAAAATGGTATGACCGACATATAGGGGAAAGATGGGAAAGAGTACGCTCTTAGTATTTAACCGCTCGTATGTAGTAGATAAGAAGGTTAAAACAAACTATTATTACAAAAATAATGTTGATTTATTTGAGAACAACATGTATCAGTTACAGCTGCTAACACAAAGTTTACATGTCAACATAAGTAAGACACTACTTGTGTGGTATGCTGCCCACTCGTCTAATATAGGGCGCCTGGAATGCTGCTTTCTCGGACAGCTAAACACCAATTCAAGCAAATCACATCAATGGATTTTATTACAATAAACTAAATTGACTATACTTAACTTGGTGTCTTTACCAGGACTGGTCGCAAGCAATTGGCGACATGGAAATAATCAATGTCCCTCAATGTATACAATTTCCGTGCAAGTAAATGCTATTGTTCACATGTCACGGCTCGTCTTCCAGTGCGGCTCTTTTAGTGCGGCCGACTCTTTTTTTTTTTTTTTTTTTGGCATGTTGTGTCCGAAGAGTGATCGCATTTGGCGATTTTTCTTCTGGAGTGGTAAGTTGCGAGAAATGGTTTCACTTTATTGTGTATTCACTTGCAAAGGGGCTTGGGCTCTCTGTGTGCCCTTGAGTCCTTTGAGGGTGTTAGTTAGGTAGTCTTACGAGTGATGGATAATAACTACAGCGAATAACTGAAGATTGCATCATCTTTGACGGTCCTGTGGGGCTGCAATAATGGATCGAGGCACCTTGTATTTGTGCCAATGTCGTGGTTCGCAGGTTGGCGAACATTCTTCCGATACTCGTCTAATTTGTGAAAAAGACGAGTTGCCTCATCTTTTATCTTCTCAGCGACGTTTTTTTCTGCAGTCAGCTCGTATATTTCTCTCGTCCTGGTCCACCGTGGGGTGCCTACACTCTGCTTAAAAAAATGGTTCAAATGCCTCTGAGCACTATGGGACTTAACATCTATGGTCACAGTCCCCTACAACTTAGAACTACTTAAACCTAACTAACCTAAGGACATCACACACCCAGTCATCACGAGGCAGAGAAAATCCCTGACACCGGCGGGAATCGAACCCGGGAACCCGGGCGCGGGAAACGAGAACGCTACCGCACGACCACGAGCTGCGGACTCTCTGGTTCAAAAATCTGTTTCGTAATGGTTGCAAACTACGTATATGGCCGAGGCTAAGCAGCGCGTCGCTTTTGTTCTCTTCGTGTAGATGGCGCTCCTGTAGTGGTGACGTCCTAGTCGGCGTGCTGTTGGCTGAAGTTGTCTCACAGCCCTCTCTACGGTTGCGTTCTTGATCCTGGTGCCGGCGTTTGTTGTTACGTCGAAACAACTCGTTCGTACTCTTAGCCGCATCGTCTATAACAGTGCGTGACGTAGTCGAAGAGTACGCACTAACATAAATCACGAGAAAATTCACCATGTTCTTCATAAACTGCGTATTACTCATGCCACAATTGGGAGCAATTATCACACTTAACTCAGTGTTCCGTGATAGCCGCCTTGTAGACTCCACCACACTCTGTGTAATTCAAAACATCAGTTTCCTCCTTGGATTTGGACCTGATTGTTCCTGAAAATGATGGCGCGGTTAATTCCAGATAAGCCCTAGAGGTTCTACATTGTTGGTACTGGTATTTTGTCTGTTCTTGGTTTTGTCTGTTTGTCTAACAGTGCAATTTTGGATGGTCACCCAAACAAATTCTGTTTTTTTTTTTGCGCGTTCTTCTTTGTTGAGGATCTATCATATCTTGACAGTGGATAAATGCTCGATAGGCCTACATCTGTTCGTACATCAGCTCTCTGAACTTCATCTGTCTCACGTTCTCGGTTTTTCTTCTGGTGACTGCACAGACAAATCTTCTGTCACTGAGGAGCAGTATTCGTTGGTTGGCTTCTTCAGTTACTAGAAATTCAGGTCTCAGTGATTTCTGATAGAGCAGTCTTCTGCTGTGAAGATATCCAAATTGAACGGGAATGTTCCCGTTGACTTGAAGCGTTTCTCTGCTGTTTGGATTGCAGCTGCTATAGAATATGCGCTCCTATCTGTGTGTCTAATGGGTCTTCCTGGATTAGTAAATATGAGGAACGAAGAGGGAGGGTGTGTGTAAAGGGGGGGGGGGGAGAGTAAGAGCACGTGCGTAATCTTTCCGACTGTCGTGCAGCGTAGTCTTAACCAATTCGCCACACAGTTCAAAAAGTATTTGAAATGGCAGTCGCTGTTTGGTTGCGTTGTTTGTCGTGCCGCGGTTTGTTCCTCGCAGAACGGTGATTCTTTTGGCAAATAATTGTATTCGGTAGTTTATTCCTAGATAGTGCTTATTGCTAACGATATGAGACTTAAAGATTACATAATTTGAAACAAAAACTTATATTTACCTGCTCCAACCAATAAATCTGGTGGAGATTTTCAATATTACAAGTGATGAGGTCGCTGTAGAACCAACAACTGAATCTAATTTTTCGCTGTCGGTCAGTGTTGCCAATGTAGAGAAAATGCCACTGCGATCTCTTACCTTAACCTACTTAGGCGGCAGAAATATGTTCATTGACCTTTCTAGGAAAGTACGTTCTCGGAATTTTAACAGTAAACCACACCGCGATACACAACTCCTCTCTTGTAGCTTATGGCACTGGAGCTGGCTCAGTGTCTCCGTGACCCTTTCGCGCTTACTAATGAACCTGTAACGAAACACGCTTCTCTTCTTTGGATCTTCCCCATTTCCTCTATCAATCATATCTGATACGCACCCCAGGCTGATGAGGAACATTCAGGTATTAATTGAAAGAGGTTGTTGTAAGCCACCTTCTTTGTAGATGACATTTTGCAGACGTAGTATGTCTACTCCTTCACATTTAAATTTACTGTAGAGTTGATATTTGTTTTATAAATAATCCGACCCGAGAAGCAGGTTCCCTAGACACCCCATATTTGTCGAGTACGCAGGATACGACAGGTTTCTTTCTACATCCACACGGACGGCTGCCGTGGCCGAGCGGTTCTAGGGGCTTTAGTCCGGAACCGCGCGACTGCTTCGGTCCAGGTTCGAATCCTGCCTCGGACATGGATGTGTGTGATGTCCTTAGGTTAGTTAGTTTAAGTAGATCTAAGTTCTAGGCGACTGATGACCTCAGATGTTAAGTCGCATAGTGCTCAGAGCCATTTGAACCATTTGATCTACATCCACACACTCCGCAATCCATGCAGCCGGAGGGAACTTTACGTACCATTGTCACTTCCCCTCTTTCCTTTATCATTTGAAAATGGTACCATTTCCAATTAGAAAGTGTCATTTCAGTCAAAATTAACTATCTTAGTATTACTGACAAGAATTTTTATTAGATTTATTGTACCAATAATTGTTATATTAAATTCAACAATTGTATGGAAACAATTAATCAGTGACCAAGTAAAATGTTCGTATTTTGAGCGGGAATTTAATCTGAAAGTTCATCTCTAATACCTCCGATTTTTCTCAGTTGCTGTAACCTTCTTAATTCTGGTGTATCTCTTTCTCGAAGATACTGGAAAAGATTATGTACTCAAGATCCATACAACATCTCTCTCAAAAGAAGATACATAGAATGGATTTCGAAAGAATTCTCCACAGATGTATTATTTTTCAATCCACAAATGAGGTTTTACAAAGAAATTAAATGACAAAATATTCTCAGCTGATATTTTATATAATTCGTCAGAAGTGTGAGATTTTCCGTTTCACAATATTTTGCACAGAAGGTAAAATGTTGTGGTATCAGAGATACTGCTGGTAGCTGGTTTTCAGAGGGTGTTGAGTGTCGCATTAAGAAAGTCATGGACGGCACACAACGAAAGCATCTTCAGAATGGGGAGTAATTACTATAGGTGTACCACATGGATGGATATACGGTATGTTGTTGGCCTTGTTATGTTTAAATGATCTGCCGTCATATAGCCAAGAGGCTGACAGCGCAAGTGATGTAATCTAGTCTTACGGAGGAACTTCATCACCCGAAAATGTAAAAAAATATTGTACTGAAAATTAAGACTGCTTATCTGCAAATGGTTTCACATCGTCTTAGTAGTCTAAGCATTGCAACATTTGCGTTGAGGATTAAGTCAGATGTTGGACATGAAAATTTCAAAAAGTTGTCTTATGTTTCCTGTTTCCGTTTACTACTGTCTTAGAGCACCATATTCTGGGATATCTCAACAATGAAGAAGGAAGTGTTTGCTGCACATAAGGGTAATATGTTCTCTAGAACGACTGATAGAAAGCTTTGTAAAATGTTGGGCGAACTCCCAACTCTCTCACAGAACATTTACTTCCTTATGAAATTTCTTGTCTGTCAATGACAGTCCGAAGACGATACTGTAATGTTCATAAATATAATACTGGAAGAAGAAATGACTGTCACTATCCATCGTGATATGGACAAAGAGAATCATTGGCTCCTTTTCCTGAAACTGCATCTACATCTCTACTTCGCAAGTGAGCATGTGTTTTGTGGCGGAGGATAGTTAGTTGCTCATCCAACCCCCACGCCCTCCCCGTTCCCCATCTGTTCCAGTTACAGGTGTTATGAACAGGATGAAAGACTATTTTTAGTGTCGCAGGCATTATAGGAGGTGAACGTTGAAGAAAACAGTGTGTTTCTAGACTCTTCATAAAGCACATTGCCTCTCTGCTAACATTTACCATTGCAATGAATGCTGCACAATAATCTGTATTGTACTATATGGAAACAGCTTCTGTACCTTCATGATAACCGTCTTCTTTGCTTAATCATGGATAGCATAACAAGATTCCATTAAAAAACAGAATTCTTGGGATTCAACTTTATGCAGTAAAGATATCCAGATTTGTCTCTCGTTGGTGACTGTACTCGTATGGACTTGTTGCTGGAAGCCTCTCTTCTCTTGACTGACACCGGAAGTTGTAGATCATTTCATGATGACGAAAGAAGCCAGTTGAAGGTCTTCGGTGACTCAGTAATTTTGACGTCAAAAGGATACGAAAAATACGAGTCTAATTTGACAGAGTTACAAGAATGTTCACGGTATATGATAATAGCCAAAGAGTTGCAGGATAAAGATTTATTGAAATTCTTGACCACGGTTTCGGTACATCTAAATATACCTTCATCAGAAGCAAAAATACACCTGAACAAGAAGACACATTCATTAGCAAAAGACTTAGCAACATAACCGAGATAGAAGGAAAAAAACCACTTATAGCTTTAAGTAACATGAAAATTATGAAAGTATTACAAGCACAACAACTTTTAGTCGCTTACTAAAATCACATCCTGCAGTGGAGATGCATAAAACAATCGTGCCAAAGGCGTCGTCAGTAGTTAAAATTAAAATATCACCTCCATCTGTACAGCATAATTATGAAGAGATGGTCGATGCGAACATAGCATATTATCAGAACTTAGCCTGTGAACTAGAGTGAAGAGGGTGTGGAAGCACTAGAGCAGACAGTTTCACCGAGAGAGGCCACTTGTGGTATGCGCGAGACACTCGCGCACATTAAAACCCAGGAATACATACTCAAGTGCGTCAAAATTTTAAAGGTTGTGCTAATTCAAACCCTCTGTGTTAATAAATAAAACATATCAGAACCATTTAAAACATCTACATACAACAGAAAATATGAACACAAATTTGCCTGTGTCCTAGTGTCAAGCAGGTGAAGTTTGCGCTAAGGAACACATCTAACGAGAGAGGGCACTAGTGTTATGAGCGAGAATCTCCCGCAAATTAAAGACTAGGATAATACTGTGTTTTAATGTGCGCGAGTGT
This sequence comes from Schistocerca nitens, assembly GCF_023898315.1. Lineage (NCBI taxonomy): Eukaryota > Metazoa > Arthropoda > Insecta > Orthoptera > Acrididae > Schistocerca > Schistocerca nitens. Next base: position 259,457,965 of record NC_064615.1, on the reverse strand, counting down.
CTCGCGCATACCACAAGTACACCAAGAAGGCAAATACGGCTATGGACTTGTAGTACATGATTAAATTACAATGACATAATTCACTCGACAGATATGCACATTAAAATGCTAACCTGTACTCATATTCAAAAAGATTTCGGGCTTGCAGCCGGTCGTCGTTAGCTTCCTTCCACGATATTTCGACTGGAAAACTGCTAGCCATCCTCAGGTGAGCCATCGAAGACTGACGAAGACGCCCTCTGTTCCGCAATATATAGCTCCCTGGGGAGCACGCAGAAGTGCAGCAACACGATGTGCCACGGACTCGACTAATGTCTGAAGTAATGCTGGAGGGAAATGACACCATGAATTCTGCAGGGCTGTCCATAAATCCGTAAGAGCACGAGGGGCTGGAGATCTCTTCTCAACAGTACGTTCCGAGGCATCACAGATATGCTCAATAATGTTCAAGTCTGGGGAATTTGGTGGCCAGCGGAAATGGTTAAACTCAGAAGAGTGTTCCTGAAGACACTCTGTAACAATTCTGGAAGTGTGGAGTGTCACATTTCCGTGCTTGAATTGCCCGAGTCCATCAGAATGCACAATGGACATGAATACTTCAGGTGATCAAACAGGATGCTTACGTACATGTCACCTGTCAGAGTAGAATCTAGAAGTATCACGGATCCCATATCATTCCAACTGCACACGTCCCACACCATTACAGAGCCTCACCAACTTGAACAGTCCCCTGCTGACATGCAGGGTCCATGGATTCATGAGGTTGTCTCCATACCCATACACGTCCATCCGCTCGATACAATTTGAAAGGAGACTCGTTCGACCAGGCAACTGGTTTCCAATCATCAACAGTCCAATGTCGGTGATGACGGGCCCAGGCGACGAGTAAAGCTTTGTGTCATGCAGTCATCAAGGGTACTCGAGTGAGCGTTCGGCTCCGAAAGCCCATACCGATGATGTTTCGTTGTCCTTCAGTGACGTTGAATGACTCTCTTCAGTAGTTGTTGGTCCCGTCCTTGCAGAATCTTTTTCCTACTGCAGCGATGTCGGAGATTGATGCTTTACCGGATTCGTGATATTCACGGTACACTCGTGAAATGGTTGTACGGGAAAATCCCCACTTCATCGCTACCTTGGTGTGTCCCATCGCTTGTGCGCCGACTATAACACCACGTTGAAACTCATTTAAATCTTGATAATCTGCCACTGTAGCAGCCGTAACCGATCTAACAACTGCGCCAGACACTTGTCTTAGGCAGGCGTTTCCGACCGCAGCGCCGTATTCTGCTTGTTTACATATCTCTGTATTTGAATACCCATGCGTATACCAGTTTTAACGCTTCAGTGTATAATCATGGATTCCTAATGTGGAGCTGGATCGCCTAGCATATCGAACGTCAGAGAAATGGCTGCTCATATAGAGTTAATAGATGGAATACACTGAGGCATAGTCAACTTAGCCGCAACCTAAATCACTTCTGGTTGGGTGAGTGCCAAGAAATAGACACCGCATTGTATTTTGGAGCAACAAGTGCTGTGATTCTCGCCTGCGTTCCTAAACGGGACAGAAACAAGGCAGAGAGAAATACAAACATGGCGTGAAGACGGCAGGAATCTCGAACACCAGCGCCGACTGGTTTGCTGCCCTGTTTGTATTGTTTCAGTCCTGCCGTGAGCATCGGTGCGACTGTGCAGGCAAAGCAGCGGAACCTCTAGGCTTGCGTGACAGCGACTATTGCGGGGGTAGATGGCAGGAGGCAGGAAGCGGCAGCAAGCCGCAGGAATGCAGCGCGCAGCCCACGCCAGCCCAGCTGCTACCGCCCCGAGGGCAGTCCTACGTCACTCTCCCGGCAAACCCGGAAAGTGAATGCAAAAGGTGTTGCTTACACACATGGATATCGTTTCTTCACTCTCATGTTTCAATAGAGCAATTTAATAGAGAATATTGCTTTAAGTATTATAAGGTGATGTCACTCAGAGATCGATCGCACCGCTTGACTTACTTACTAATCGATTGCCTCATGTGAAATTTCCTTTGAAAAGTATAACTTAAAATTTTACGGAACAAAATTTGATTCTGATGAAACATGCAGTTACCTTAGGCCACTAATAAAATTGCTTGAAATTGTCCATCACCTTCCATGTTGATCTTTCTACTTGCATTCAGTGTATTAGCTTTCTTTGTGTGGTTTAAATATCATCCCCAGATTTAGTAACATATACTGGAAGTAACAACTACATCTTAAGCGCAGGTTTTGTGGGGGACAGTTTTCATAAATTAAAACAGCATAGCTTTGCTGATATTACTTTTTACATTTCTTTTAGTAAAAGCCTTTTGAAACAACTGACGTATTTCAGTCAAAACTCTAGGTCAAAATATCTTGATTCCGATAACTAGTTTTACTCAAAGGACTGTTAATTAATTAATTAAAACATCGGTAACTCTCGTAGAACTTTACCTAGATAAAATGAAATTTCAGTTGCGTAATCCTCTGATTAGTCTGAATTGTTTGTATACATCACAAAACACCCGTTAATACATACCGATTAAAAAATAAAACAATACACTAACTTGGGATCGCTCTATTCAATGGGGACGTAAAATTTTGCTTTAAAGATCGGTTTGTTTGTAACGTGAAACAAACCGACGCTTTCCGTCGACACTGGACATCGTATGAAATACGTGTCGTTCAGTGTTTGAGCTGACACCAAGTATACGTTGCTGAAATAAAATTGCCAGTTTCTGCCAAAGACCAGAGAAATGGCTCTGAGCACTATGGGACTTAACTTCTGAGGTCATCAGTCCCCTAGAACTTAGAACTACTTAAACCTAACTAACCTAAGGACGTCACACACATCTATACCCGAGGCAGGATTAGAACCTGCGTCAGTAGCGGTCGCGCGGTTCCAGGCTGTAGCGCCTAGAACCGCTCGGTCACTCCGGCCGGCAAACACCAGAGAAAATGAACTGACGATTCTTAGGAGGGACAACAGGTAAATGAGGTAGTTAGAATGCCTAACTCCGTGGAGAGGCGCCACAGCACATACTACGAGAGCATGCTGAAAAGTATTGCTTCTGAATTTTTTTATTATGTTTTTAATATAGGTTGAGGTACTACATGTCACTGGTATTACTCGGTCTACTTTGCCACTTCACTGACGCAAGTAGCAATCCTCTTCCGCTAGAGCGCCTGAAATGTAGCCTCTCCGCCGGCCGCTGTGGTCGAGCGGTTCTAGGCGCTTCAGTCCGGAACCACGCAGCTGCTACGGTCGCAGGTTCGAATCCTAACTCGGGCATGGATGTGTGTGATGTCCTTAGGTTAGTTAGGTTTAAGTAGTTCTAAGTTCTAGGGGATTGATGACCTCAGATGTTAAGTCCCGTGGTGCTTAGAGCCATTTGAACTATCTGAATGGTAGCGTGTCATATGGCAGTGTGTAACGTAACTACGTCGGTGCGTGAGAAACAGCGTGCTGTAATCCAATTTCTAACGGCAGAAATGTTAGTCCACACATGGAGCACCTTCACATTCAGCATGTCAATGCCAGATCACACGCTGGTGCTGCGACATCTGCAACAATCCTATGCCTTCGATTCACAATGATAGATCATCCTCCGTACAATCCCGACTTGGCCCCATCTGATTTTCATTCGTTTCCAAAAGTTATACACACCTTAGTGGACTCCAGCTTCATAGTGATGAAGCGGTACAAGCAGAGGTGAGGGTTTGGCTCTGTCAACAAAGTCAAACATTCTATAGTGGTGGTATCAACAAACTGGTCTCTCATTGGGATAATGTGTTCGTCACCACGGTGACTACGCTGAGAAACAAATATGTAGACACGAAGAATAAATATGTAGAATATTAATAAAGTTTGTTTTACTTACAAATCCTTAAAAGTTTTCACATAAAAAATTCGGAGACATTATTTTTCACCGCAAAAAATGGTTTAAATTGCTCTGAGCACTATGGGACTTAACATCTGAGGTCATTAGTCCCCTAGAACTTAGAACTACTTAAACCTAACTAACCTAAGGACATCACACACATCCATGCCCGAGGCAGGATTCGAACCTGCGACCGTAGCGGTTGCGCGGTTCCAGACTGTAGCGCATAGAACCGCTCGGCCACTCCGGCCGGCATTTTTCACCGCGTCCTGGTATTATCAGAGATCGCCTGTATGCAATAGCACTTTGTTTCTAAGTTTTGAACTATCCAGGAAGTTATGTCATGAATGATTCATGATTAAGAGAATGCAGACTAGTCAAAAAGTTGATTTATTTGCCGATAAGGATAGCAATGGTGTGAGGAGCAAAAGTTCCAGGATTCAGCAGTGATTCGTAACCAAATTTTTCAATGGAAAACTGACTATAGTTGGTTAAGAACTTCTCACTTGCCCAAACCTCCACTCATACAAACAGCAAAATATAGTGGGCATATTTAAGACCTATCTTGAGAGGAACTTGTTGAATGTTGTGGAATTTGCTTTTCTCTTTTTCACACTTGGTTTTCGTGATTGTGTGGCCTTTACGCAATATATTTAGTCAATGGAAAGCCAAGGGTAAAAAGAAGCAAAAATGCTTTGATGCGCATTTGCGCCTAATGTTCGCCGGTGTGTCTCCTAACTGTAACAAGATGAGAGGAAACGCAGATTTGGGAGGATGGGCAGTAGCCGTAGTAAAATTTTATTTGCGTAAACATTATGGTGTCAGCTGCTTCGTATCTGAAAATATCATCTGTAAAAGCGAAATTCCGTATTATTTCAGAAAGAAGTCCACTGAAAATGGGTTGAAAAAGAGGAATTTGTACGGAAATTAAGTATTTTACAGCAATTAAAAAAAACTGTTCGAATATTCAGAAAGGGAGCAATCTGGCTATGGTCCTAAACGCTGTAGAGGCACAAGACGTACGGAGGCTATATGTACACCGAGGTGACAAAAGTCATGAGATACCTCGTAATGTCGTGTTGCACCTAGTTTTGTCCCCAACGTAGTGCAGCAAGTCGATCTGGCAAGGACTCAAAAAGTCTTTGGAAGCTCCCGCAGAAATATTGAGCAATACTGCCGTCCATAACTGCGAAAGTGTTTCAAAATTTTAAGCACAAACTCACCTCTCGGTTACGTCCCATAAATGTTCAATGGGTAGCCAGATGATTAGCTCGAACTGTCCAGAATATTCTTCAAACCAATTGCGAACAATTGTTGCCCAGTGCCATGGCGCATTGTCATCAATGAAAACCCAACGTTGTTTGAGCACAAGCAGCCGAACATGACTATTTTCAGTCAATGATCGGTTCAGTTGCACCAGAGGACCCAGCCCATTCCATGTAAATACAGCAGCATTATGGAGCCACCACCAGCTTGCAGAGTCACTTATTGACAACTTGGGTTCATGTGTTCGTGGGGTCTGAGCCATACTCCAACCTTATGATCAACCCTTACCAACTGAAATCGGTACTCACCTGACTAGACATGGTTTTCCAGTAGTCTGGGGTCCAACCGATATGGTCACGAGCCCAGCAGAGGCGGTGCAGATGATGTCTTGCTGTTACCAATAATACCCGCGTAGGACGTCTGCTGCCATAGCCAATTAACGCCAAATTTCGCCTTACTGTCCTAATGTTCGCCATATATGCCGTACTGATTTCTGCGGTTATTTCGCGTAGTGTTGCTTGCCTGTTAGCACTGACACCTCCACTCAAACGTAGCTGCTGTCGGTCGCTAAGTGAAAACCATCAGCCACTACGTTGTGTGGTGAGAGGTAATCCTGAGATTAGGTATTGTCGACACACTCTTTGACACTGAGTAGATCGAGATACTGAATTCCCTAACGATTTCAAAAATGGAATATCCCGCGGATCTAGCTTCAACTAGCATCCCGCGTTCAAAATTTGTTAATTCCCGTCGTGTGGCCATAATCATGTCGGAAACCTTTTCACACTAATCGCCTGCGTATAAATGATAGCTGTGCCAATGCACTGCGCTTTTATATCTTCTGTACACGATACTACCACTGTCTGTGTACATGGTGAAAATTATTGAACTACATGAAACAAAATCGTCATAACTTCTGAACGGTTTGCGTTAGGACGTTCAAACTGCACGGATGGCCGTGTGGCATGATGGGAATTAGTATTCGCATTATGGTTTGGTTTAGCGATGAAGCCCACTTTCATTTGGATGGTTCGTCAGTAAGCAAAACTGGTGCATATGGGGGACTGAGAATACGCATTTCGCGATCGAGAAGTCTCTTCACACTCAGCGGATGACTCTCTGGTGTGCAGTGTCCAGTCACGGAATAATCGATGCGATATTCTTTGATAGCATGCTGACTACCGAACGGTACGTGAAGGTTTTGGGAGATGATTTCATCCACATTATCTACAGTGACCCTCATTTCGACAAGATATGGTTCATGCAAGATGGAGCTCGACCCCATCAAATGGTTCACATGGCTCTGAGCACTATGGGACTTAACAGCTACGGTCATCAGTCCCCTAGAACTTAGAACTACTTAAACCTAACTAACCTAAGGACATCACACAACACCCAGTCATCACGAGGCAGAGAAAATCCCTGACTCCGCCGGAAATCGAACCCGGGAACCCGGGCGCGGGAAGCGAGAACGCTACCGCACGACCACGAGCTGCGGACCAGACCTCATCGAAGCGGGAGGGTATGCAGAGGTCACTGGTATGGGCTTCGATTTGCCGCCATATACTCCGGATCTGAACACATGCGACTCCTTTTTGTGGGGCTTTATAAGAGACAAGGTGTACAGCAACAATCCCAAAACCACTGCTGAGCTGAAAACAGCCATTCAGGAGGTCACTGACAGCACCGATGTTCCGACGCTTCAGCGGGTCATACAGAATTTGGCTATTCGTCTGTGCCAATGATGGCAGGCATGTCGAACATGTCATAACCTAAATCCAAATGTCTGTAGTGACGTTTACACGTTGAATGAAATGTCGTGTGGCTAGGGCCTCCCGTCGGGTAGACCGGTCGCCTGGTGCAGGTCTTTCGAGTTGACGCCACTTCTGCGACCTGCGCGTCCATGGGGATGAAATGATGATGACTAGGACAACACAACACCCAGTCCCTGAGCGGAGAAAATCTCCGACCCAGCCGGGAATCGAACCCGGGCCCTTAGGATTGACATTCCGTCACGCTGACCACTCAGCTACAGGGGGCGGACTACACGTTGAATAAAGTGTGTGCACGCCGTATTTTGTAACTAATTTACGTTTTTTTTTCATATTCGAAAAATTGTCCCTGTATGTGCTTATCGCTATCCTGTGACTTTTGTCACCTCAGTGTATGTCTTTAATACGACCGTAAACTGGTGGATTAGTATTTCACTGGTGGATTCGTATTTCCCGAGTTCGTTTTAGGACAGTGGAGTGCGGTGTACCATACGGGTGGTGAGCGGACAGCTGGTTGCCAGGAGAGTCGGGCGCGCAGTGCTCAGACGGAGGCGGTGAGGAAGAGTCGGAGGGAGGAGGAGGAGGAGGAGGAAGACCGGCGGCGGCGGTGGAGGCGGAGCCGTGCCTGGCACCGCGCACCGTACTCCGCCATCCGCGCCGGCTCAGTAGGCAACCCGCGCGCCCGCCACACCGCGAACTTCTCTCTGCCTGCGACGCAGGGGCGTGAGCAGTGGCGCTCCTGCACGGCGGTCATATCAGCATCGGCCTGACACGTTTTAAAGTTGTTACGGCAAAACGGTTCCGTAGTGGGTGTAGGCACACTGAAATTCTTCTTGTTGAGGGGAGTGCCATTTTCGGCTCCAACCACTAAGACGGGGCATGCTATTTCCGGCCTACGTCCAACCCTCCTCTACCCCTGAAAGGCCTAAAAGTTATATTTTCTGACACAGCTTCTCACAGTGTCTTCCAACATATGACCTTAAGATCTTCTTCTGAATATTGTGGGCAAATATATTACAGCCTCTCACTCACGTCTCGCGAAGTGACTGCAACGATAAAATTAGAGGCTAACACGAAGGCTTTTACTGACACACAATCAGCAGCAGAGATTTCGTCCTTCGTTTTGTCGATAAAAAAGAGACAACATTTTCTGTGAGTTTTACGTGCCTATAATGGATGGACTACATCTTAATAGGTAGACTAAATATACACCATCATCTATATGCGTTCTTCGCAAGCCATCTCACGGTGCCTGGCGCAGGGTGTACTGTACGACTAATAGCCATTTTCTTTCCTATTCCACTCGCAAGCAGAGGGATGGAAAAAAGACTGTCTCTACGCCTCCGTATGAGCGCTAATTTCTTGTATGTTATCCTTGTGATCCTTACGCAAAATATGTGTATGTATGTATGTATTATTATTATTATTATTATTATGTCCTCTGGAAATCAATGCAATTAGAATTTGAAAGTTACCGCGAAAATTCGAATCTACCACGAAAATTTGAATTTCACGGCGATTTAGTTTTTCCGCCGATTTTGCAATTTACCGCCAATTTTACTGGTGGGGCAGAGGGGCTAATTAATCAATTAATTTAATTAATTAGTCAATTAATTGCGGCAGAACCTCTTTTTCTCCCTTCCAAAGTTCAAAGGTAAAGGAACCAGGTCCGAGTCCTGGTGCTCTCAGAAGGGAGGGTAGTGGAGGGCTGGGATTAATTTGATATCAAAAGTTTCCTCGTATCGGTTTTATTCCACTACTCTTAAGTATAGTAGAGAAAGGTGTGAACATAAAGTTTTCATTTTTACTCCACCCTATTCTGTCTGTACAGCAGTTCTTCACAGCAGCACAGAAATTTCTCTGTAATGTGTTATTTATTCATATACTCTCACAACATTTTTTTGTGTGTGTCAAATAAAAACTGGCAGTTAAGTAAATAAATAGCAAAAAGGAAATACTTTGTTGATATTGACCTGCAAATACTATTTACTAAGGTATCATAATTATTTATGTCCTTCTATTGAGCGACCAAGCGCAACCCTCATAGACCTCCATACCACAACCTGACATCCGGCACCTGTACATACACGTTTGCATGCTTGCATGCAACGTTCTGGCGCTTACACCGGTTGTTACTGTACCAGCATTTCACATTTGCAGATGGTTATCTCGCGCTTGCATTAACCTGTGATCTCCCATTGTTAATCACTTAAATATATTACCCAGACAGATGCATTCCAGGAACTTCATTACTCTACATTGACTACTTTTTGGTGTTGTGATTTTTTCTCGCCAGTGTTGTTCCAATTCCAAAGATGGAAGTAGTTGAAAAATGTGAATGTTACTGACCTTAAAGTTTAATAAGAAAAATGGAGAAACTGATAGGGGACGACCTTCGGGAAGATCAGTTTGGGTTTCAGAGAAGTGTAAGAACTCTCAAGCCAATAATGACGCTACGACTTATCTTAGAAGACAGGTTGAACCTTTCGTTTATAACTTTTGTAGATTTAGAGAAAGCTTTCGCAATGTTATCTGGAATATGCTCGTTGAAATTCTGAAAGTGTCGGAATAAAATACAGGGAGCGACAGGCTATTCGAAAGGTATACAATAAACCGACTGCAGAGCTGAAGCCTATCCCTGAAGTTACTCAGTTGTTCGGTGAACAAGCAGTAAAGGAAACCAAGAACAAATTTTGGAACGGAATTAAAATCAAGCCAGAAGAAATAAAAAAAATAAAATTTTCTGACAACATTCTAATTCTTTCATAGTTTCAAAGGACTTGGAAGAGTACCTGAAATCCAAAAGATAGTGTTTTTAAAAGAGGTTACAATAACAGAAAATAAGGCTAAAGGAATGTAGTCGCATTAAATCAGGTGGAGCTGATAGAATTAGGTTAGGAAATGAGACTCTAAACGAAGCAGATGTGATTTGCTACCTGCATAGGAAAATAACTGACGACGAACAAAAATGAGAAGATGTAAAATGCAGAAAATAAAAATCTGTCAATATAGAATATAAACTTATGTTACGAAATCTTTTCTGGACACCTTTGTCTAGAGTGTAGTCTTGTACGAAAGTTGGCGATCAAAGGTTCAGACAAAAAGTGGATAGAAAGTTCTGAAATGTGGTGCTGCAGAAGAATGCTGAAGATTAGGCGGCTAGATATAATATCTAATCAGGAGGTAGAAAGAGGTCTGCTGCAAAATTTGACTGAAAGAATAAATCGGTTGCTACGGCACATCCTGAGGCATCAATGAATCGTCAGTTTGTAATGGAGGGAAGCCTAGGTAATAAAAATTGAAGCGGGAAACCACGGCTCGAATATAGTGAGCAGGTTCAAGTGGATGTAGACTTCTATAGACAGACTAGCATGGGAAGCTGCATCATACGAGTCTACGGACTGAAGGCGACAACAGGAACAACAAGAACAACAATATATCCAGCCTTAATGATGAGAGTACTTCGCGACATTACTACCACAGTAATGGCTCCAAGTTTACACCTTCAGCATTCAAAGCTAACGTGCATCAGATGAGAAGACTGTCAGACTGACAGGAGATATCTGTCATTGCTCTGACAATTTCGTAAGCCGCGAGATCTCTCACTGTTTCCGGAAGTTTCGAATATAAAAAGTTTTTCAAATGATTCTACAGAAAGATGTCTACTAGTGTCCAACCTACCTTTGAGGCACTTCCAGCTTTCAAGAACAACATTCTCTAGAGAAATAACTAAGAGTGCAGAGGTCTAACTTTTATATCAAAAGTTATTTAAATTTTCTAAACTATATCAGCCCTCGAAATCTGTTCTGATTCTATAACAATACTTCGAAGGTCAAACTTAATTTCAAATACTATGTTACGTTATTCACTCAGCACCTCTACGAACTGTACACTATATGTGCCAGAGACACAGTTCTGCCAGAGACATTGTTCTGGATGTCTTGTCCGAGAATTACCTTGAGCAGATAGAGAACCAAGTCGCGAGGGTAACGTCTCAGACCTCCTGGAAACAAACAGACCTGAGCTTATCGACTCAGTTAACGTAGAGGAAGGTATCAGTGATCATAAGGCTGTGACAGCGTCTATGACGATGGGTCCTACAAGGAATGTTAAAAGGTAGGAAGATATATTTGCTCAGCAAGGGTGACAGGATACAAATTTCAGAACATCTCAGCAGTCAGCACCAAATATTCTGTGATGAGGACGAAGATATGGAAAACAAATGGAAAAAATTCAAATGCATCGTTCAATATGCCCTAGACAAGTATGTTCCGAGTAAGATTTTAAGGGATGGGAAGGACCCACCATGATTTAATAGCCGTGTTAAAAAAGCGCTACGTAAACAAAGAGCACTTCATCACAGATTCAAGAGAAGTAAAATCCTAGCTGACAAACAAATCCTGAACGAAGCGAAAATGAGCGTAAGGAGAGCAATGAGAGAAGCGTTCAATGGTTCTGAAAGTAAGACGTTGTCAGCCGACCTGAGAAAAAACCCTGAGAGATTTTGGTCCTATGTAAAATAGTTAAGTGCGTCAAAATCATCTGTTCATTCTCTCAGCGACCACACCGGCAAGGAAACGGAAGAAAACAGAGAGAAGGCCGAAATACTGAATTCGGTCTTCCGAAGTTGTTTCATCTCGGAAGATCGTAACACTATCCCTCCTTTCAACCATCGTGCCAACATCGAAATGGCAGATATTGTGATAACCTATCGCGGAATTGAAAAGCAGCTGCAATCGCTTAGTAGTGGAAAGTCTTCAGGACCAGATGAGATACCTATAAGATTCTATTAAGATTATGCGAAGAACTTGCTCCGCTTCTAGCAGTAATTAATCGTAGATCGCTTGAGCAACTAAAGGTACCTAACGACTGGAAAAAAGCGCAGGTCATTCCCGTTTTTAAGAAAGGCCGTAAGACAGATCCACACAACTGTAGACCTATATCAAATGGTTCAAATGGCTCTGAGCACTATGGGACTTAATATCTGAGGTCATCAGTCCCCTAGACGTAGAACTACTTAAACCTAGCTAACCTAAGGACATCACACACATCCACGCTCGAGGCAGGATTCGAACCTGCGACCGTAGCGGGCGCGCGGTTCCAGACTGAAGTGCCTAGAACAGCTCGGCCACACCGGCCGGCCAGACCTATATCGATGACGTCAATCTGTATGTAGAATTATGGAACATGCTTTATGCTCAAGAATTATTACGTTTTTGGAAAATGAACATCTCTATAAAAATCAACACGGATTCCGCAAACAGATATCCTGAGAAATTCAGCTCGCTCTGTTCCTCCATGAGATCCACAGCGCAGTGGACAACGGCGCTCAGGCTGATGCCGTGTTCCTTGATTTCAGTGAGGCATTTGACACCGACCCGCATTGCCGTTTAATGAAAAAAATACGAGCTTACGGAGTATCGGAGCAGACCTGCGGTTGGATTCAAGACTTTCTTGCAGACAGGACTCAACACGTCGGTCTTAACGGAACTTAATAGACAGATGTAAAGGTAATATCCGGAGTACCACAGGGAAGTATGATGGGAACGTTGCTGTTCACAATATATATAAATGATCTAGTAGAAAGCGTCTGATGTTCTTTAAGGATATTCGCAGATGAAGCAGTTGTCTATACCAAAGTAGCAACGCCAGAAGATATTAAGAATCTGCAGAACGACCTGCAGAGAATTGATGAATGGTGCAGACTCTGGCAGTTTACGCTGAACATATATAAATGTAACATATTGCGCATAAATCGGAAAAGAAATCCACTACTGTACGGCTACACTATTGATGAGGAACAGCTGGAGACAACGTCTGCCGTAAAATATCTAGGCGTAACTATCCAGAGCGACCTTAAGTGGAATGGCCGTATAAAACAGATTCATCGGAAGAATCTTAAGGAAATGTAACTCACCCACGAAAGAAGCGACTTATAAGACGCTTGTTCGCCCGATTCTTGAGTATGGTTCATCCTACCTGGGATCCCTGTCAGATAGGACAGATAGAGGATATAGAGAAGATCCATCGAAGAGCGGCGCGTTTCGTCACGGGATCGTTTAGATGGCGAGAGAGCGTTACTGAGATGCTAAACAAACTCCCGTGGCAGACGTTACAAGAGAGGCGTTGTGCATCGCGCAGAGATTTACTATTGAAATTTCGGGACAACACTTTTCAGGAGGAGTCAGACAACATATTACTTCTCCCACACGCATCTCGCGTATCAACCACGAGGAGAAAATTCGAGAAATTTGAGCCAATACAAAGGCTTACCGACAATTATTCTTCCCACACACTATTCGCGAGTGGAACAGGGTTGGAGGGATCAGATAGTGGTACCGAAAGTACCCTCCGCTACGCACCATTAGGTGGCTTGCGGAGTGTGATGTGGGTGTCGATGTAGACTATCTTCCGATTGCATATTCCGACACATGTAAAGAAATGCGTGGTTACTTGTGTACAGTCATCCTACTAAAGACTTATTTAGGTTTAGGTACTAAACTGACTTGTTAGCTAGCTGATAAATTAGACTTGCGGCGAACATTTTAACGGCACGTACCAACTGCGTCTCAGAAGCACAATACCTTCCATTTGTACGGTAGCATGCTGTCCTATGGGTAACAGTCTCGTGTGTGTTCTCCGAAATTTACATCAATCTTCATTTTAACTCTACATTTACATTACATTTGTGCAACAGAATCATATGATGTATTAAAGAAGTAGCCAGTCTGAAACAAAATTAATTGCCTGCTGGGATTATAGCTTCCGTCAGTGTCTTCAGTTCTTTGCTCAACTCTAATGATCACATGTTTTGTCTTGGCGCAACATTGTAACGCAGGCTCCTAGAGAATTACAATGACGGAAAAAGTAACTAAGCACGTTTACTCTAAGACTCGACTCAGTATGGTTTTTACAAGTTATATTGTAAGCTTAAGATCGGTTCACAGAAGATAAACGTGAACTAGTGTCCCAAAGTTAATCACAGTTAAGAAATGAGAAAATATGTACTGAAAAGAACGTAAGAAGGGTTACAGGACAAGGAAAAGATTAATTATATGATCTTTGACATACAACATTCTAACTGGTCGGTAGCCCTTCATTACTTTTCAAACTGGTGTGTTGTAACCAGGCGCCGGCCGTTGTAGCCGAGCGGTTCTAGGCGCTTCAGTCGGAACCGCGCTGCTGCTACAGTCGCAGGTTCGAATCCTGCCTCTGGCATGGATGTGTGTGATGTCCTTAGGTTGGTTAGGTTTAAGTAGTTCTAAGTCTAGGGGACTGATGACCTCAGATGTTAAGTCCCTTAGTGCTCAGAGCCATATGAACCATTTTTTGTAACCAGGCAACGCGAACGATTACTTTCTACTTTGTGCAGCCACTTAATTATTCAAGCGCGTAAGTTACTATATGATTCTGAGAATACTGTCTACTTCGATTATATAGTGATTGTCATTATTTTCCTCGTTCCCAGTTCGATCTACGATGTCAAGTACTAAAACTGTACTCCCAGAACAGAATATTACTTCTACCTAAATGGATAAATTACAGCGAACTGATTTCACACATATTGTTACCAGAAAATCAATCTCAAATGCGGCATCATAACAACAAGAACTGTTCAGCTTGAAAATAACAAAATAACATAAATGACGTACATATAGTCTTATAGATTAGAGACAGAATAAAAAATAATAACGCCTAGTTAACAGTCTAGCATGAGTTGATTAATTTGTGTGAATTTTACGTAAAGTTCAAGGTTTCTGCCTTACTGAAAGTAACTTGTCATTTTCACAAACAGGAAACTGAATTTAACGAAACTTGTTTTGTGCAGTTTATTATTAAGATCGATGGAGTAACATTATTGTTTTCAGCTCAATGAATTTAACTTCGTTTCCAAAATTAGGTTAAGAAATTTAAGAAAACTCTTGTTGTAGAGTATTTTTTATTTATCAATCATTGTTATCCAATACATCACTCACACAACCGCATTTGCGAGAATCACTTTCATATTGACTGGAATAATGATAGAATGTGTTACTGAGTACAAACAGTCTTAATATGTTTTTGTTAAGTTAATACCCGTCGTGTTTTTAATTAATGTTTGTTGGAAGCCTTCACTAAGCTTTTGGATCGTTAATGAAATCTCTGTTTGACACGTCTACGTTTTTTGTTTTTCGTTTAGACGATAAGGCCAACGATCTTACCTTCTCTGAAGAAAGCCATTCTCGTTGTATTGTTACCTGATTATCTATGGAAGCCATGCGCTGTCCAATTGCTGAAGGCGCATTTAATTCCAATAGGCCGATAATATCAGTTGTTCTGACTTTTTATCTGCTGTGCACAAACCTTCTCTAAGTAATTTGCTGTTCTGAAAACTGTAAATGGTTTGACAGAATCACATTTTCGGATGTAGGTGGAAATTCTTCAAAAATGGTCCAAATGGCTCTGAGCACTACGGGACTTAACAGCTGAGGTCATCAGTCCGCTAGAACTTAGAACTACTTAAACCTAACTAACCTAAGGACATCACACACATCCATGCCCGAGGCAGGATTCGAACCTGCGACCGTAGCGGTAGCGCGGTTCCAGAACGAAGCGGCCGGCGGTAATTCTTCGTTATGTAATAAATAGATTTTGTGCATTTGATATTTTCATTGACGGAAGCACCTTAATATGATGAAAACATTAATGAAAATATTGAATGCAATCACAGTATACCGACATTATATTCTTTCCAATAGAAAGTTTCACGTAACGCAGTTGATGTTGCTTGAACAGACACTATACTTTTATAAATTATATCTGCACATTTTATTTCGCAAGACACAATTCTAAACTACGAAATAATACCCACACAATAGTTTTACAAAATCTCTCTCTCTCTCTCTCTCTCTCTCTCTCTTTCTCTCTTTCTCCCTTTCTATCTATGACTACTGCCATCTGTCTTTCTCTCTGTTTTCTGGATTGATATCAGATATCACATACACAAACAAACGTCTGTGGTCATATATAGCAAATGAATTCCTCTGGGTGTGCCTCACATTCCGCGCAAAATGACAAATAAATATATGTTGTTGTTATGGTCTTCAGTCCTGAGACTGGCTTGATGCAGCTCTCCATGCTACTCTATCCTGTGCAAGCTTGTTCATCTCCCAGTACCTACTGCAGCCTACATCCTTCTGAATCTGCCTAGTGTATTCATCTCTTGTCCTCCCTCTACGATTTTTACCCTCCACGCTGCCCTCCAATACTAAATTGGCGATCCCTCGATGTCTCAGAACATGTCCTTCCAACCGATCCCTCCTTCTAGTCAAGTTGTGCCACAAGCTCCTCTTCTCCCCAATTCTATTCAATACCTCCTCATTAGTTATGTGATCTACCCATCTAATCTTCAGCATTCTTCTGTAGCACCACATTTCAAAAGCTTCTATTCTCTTCTTGTCTAAACTATTTGGTCATATATAGCAAATGAATTCCTCTGGGTGTGCCTCACATTCCGCGCAAAATGACAAATAAATATAAATCACATAAATATTCGTACATAGGAAAGGTACATAAATTCCACAACAAAACTTCAAAACGCGCAATTAAACAAGTTCTATAACCTAAGACACTTTCAAAAAAGATAAAGAAATAAATCGAAAAATATCATCACACCAGTAAAACAGTTAACAATAAGTCCTACATATTTTTACCCCACGTGCCATGACATAATCACAGGTAGCATGCATATAGAGGCCGTGACGGTGATTTAGGAAAAATTTGGAAATTTGTGGTAAGGACTATGGGACCAAACTACTGAGGTCATCGGTCCCTAGGCTTACGCACTACTTAATCTAACTTAAAGTAACTTACGCCAAGGACGAGACACATACCCATGCCAGAGGGAGGATTCGAACCTCCGACGGGGTGAGCCAAGCGAACGATGGCGAGACGCCTTAGACCGTAAGGCTACACCGCGCGCCCGGTGATTTACATCCGTCAAAACGTGTCCTACTGCTGGTTATAGCTGTATTTGTCCCGTAAAGACGGTTAAGTCCAAACTGGCCATTGCGCACATCTCGTTGTTATGGATAGTAAAATAAAAAGTAAGTAAAAGAGAAAAGTTAAACTTCACAGCTTTGACATTGACAGTATGACGAAGTAATTTTGTTATTGAATTTTTGACCTTAGTAATTCGACTTTTCATATACCTATAATGTTCTTAGTTTAAATGTATCAGAAAGCTATTATTGGACTTCATATCCTTCATGCAGCAGAGACAGAACAGTTGGAAAGTACAAAAGCAGACACGACAGTCACCTGTTTCTGTTGATGAATAAAAGA
The DNA here is from genome assembly GCF_023898315.1 of Schistocerca nitens. NCBI lineage: Eukaryota > Metazoa > Arthropoda > Insecta > Orthoptera > Acrididae > Schistocerca > Schistocerca nitens. The sequence continues at coordinate 259,440,718 of NC_064615.1, read as the reverse complement.
AGAATGATGAATAAAAGAAGACGGCGGACGTTTGAGTTTTCCTTCAAATATGACTTGAAAAGGACACCCGACTTGTTCAATAAATATTAAAAAGAAAACTATTACTGTTCTTCATTTGTGTCCTTATACAGTCGATAAAGGGATGAAAAACAGTTCCATCCTAAGAAACGTCGTGTTTAATTATCGGTAGCAAAATGTTATTTGAGTATACGAGGTCTATTCAAAAAATTTCGGAACATTCGTAATTTCGCGCCAATGACGTGTCGGAGTGAAATGCGTTTGGTATCCCTGCACATGCCAATGTATAATGTGTAACTGATGGAAGTTTCATTGTTGTTCGTCTGTTAGTAGTTATTCAGTGCTGTATTGAGTAGAACGTTGTGTCGCACAGTTTGCGAATTTAGAGATGGCAGAGTTAGAGGAGCAACGAGTCTGCATTAAATTTTGCGTGAAACTCAAAAAACCTTAACAGAGACACACCAAATGATGCAGGAAGCCTACGATGATGAGTGCTTAAACCGTATTCGGTGTTACGAATGGTTCACACGGTTTAAAAATTGCCGGGTGTAAGTTAAAGATGATCCTCGTTCAGGACGCCATTCGACGTATACCGACGACGCTCATGTCAGGTACGTCAACGAAATTCTGCATACTAATCGACAACTGACCGTCTGAGAGATTGCAGAAGAGTGTAGCACTTCAGTTGGACCGTGTCATGAAATCCTGGAATACATCGTGTTGCCGCCAGGTTCGTCCCACGGCTCATCATTCAAGACCAGAAAGACATTCGCTTCACAGTCTGTGAAGAACTTTTGGATCGCGCAAATGAGAACGATATGTTCCTTAAGGGAATCATAACTGGTAATGAGACGTGAGTGTACGGTTATGATGTTGAGACCAAGGTCCAGTCTTCACAATGGCTCGGGAAAGGTTCTCCAGGAAAAAAAAAAAAAAAAAAAAAAAAAAAAAAACATCAGGTCAGGTTAGATATCAAGGCCATACTGATAGTTTTCTTTGACTTTGAAGGATTAGATTATCATGGGTTCGTGCCACAGGAACAAACTGTTAATCGATGGTACTGTCGGTACGTGTCGCGATGTCTGCGAGGAAATGTGAGAAGGAAACGCCCTAAAATTTGACGAGACATATGGCTATTGCATCATGATAACACACCCGCACATTCATCGCTGTTGGTGCGCGATTATTGCACAAAAAACCAAATTGCTGTGCAGCCTCGTCCTCCGTACTCCCCAGACCCGACCCATGCTGAATTTTTTCTTGTTTCCGAACTTGAAAACCTCACTGAAAGGACGGAGATTTGAAGCGATAGGCGAGGTAAAAGAAAATTCTCAGAGGGCGCTTCGCGCGACCGACAAGAGGCGTACCAAGACTGGTTACGGATGTGGAAATGGGTTGGGAGCGATGTACCAGTTGTGGAGAAGAGTATTTCGAAGGACACCATGCACAATAAGTGAAAGGTAAGCGTGGAAAAATTTTGTGGGCAAAGTTCCGGAATTTTTTGAACAGACCTCGTACATGAAGTAAAATTTACGACCTTTATAAAGAGAAATTTTGGACGTACACGCGCGCAATATTTTCTTTTCATCTTCCATTTTTCCGTTGCGAAAGGGGATAAGGCCACGAAGACGAAGGGGGCGTCGCTGCGCTGAATATGTGAGACCGGCCGACTGACAACGCAGGCGGCCGGAAGCCGCACTGCACGCCTGCGTCACGCGAGCGTATTTCTGCACGACAGCGAGAGCCATAACGCAGCCCCTGCTCGACGAAACGTTCCTGCTCTTGTGCCCTTGCTGCAACACGCCATTCTCATATGTACAACGGGCGATAGAAACTGGCGACAGTCTCAGCGCTGAGAATGTAAGCCATGTTCCATTTTTGGACACGTAAACATCTTGCAGAAGCTGTCGTGTCTGCTAATTGAACGTGGCGATAAGACTGATGAATTACTGAAGCTGTCTGCCTCTTGGCTCCTATTTAGCTGGACATTTGGTCTCTTGCTGTTGTCTTGACCGTGGGCAGTATAGGATTCCGTTTCGTCTGGCAGTGGTTTCTAATAGTTTATACACTGAAGCACTAAAGAAACTGGTATAGGTATGCGTATTCAGATACAGAGATTTGTCAACCGGCAGAATAAGGCTCTGAAGTCGGCAACGCTATATAAGACAACGAGCGTCTGGTGCATTTGTTAGATTAGTTACTGCGGCTACAATGGCAAGTTATCAAGATTTAAGTGAGTTTGAACGAGGTGTTATAGTCGGCGCACGAGCGATAGGAGACAGCATTTCCCAGGTAGCGATGAAGTGGGGATTTTCCCGTACGACAATTTCACGAGTGTACCGTGAATATCAGGTATCCGGTAAAACATCAAATCTCCTACATCACTGCGGCCGGACATAGATCCAGCAAGAACGGGACCAACGACGACTGAAGAGAATCCTTCAAGGTGACGGAAGTGCAACCCTTCCTCAAACTGCTGTAGATTTCAGTGTTGGGCCATCAACAAGTGTCAACGTGCAAACCATTAAACAAAACATCATCGACATGGGCTTTCGGAGTCGAAGGCCCACTCGTCTACCCTTGATGACTGCACAACACAAAGCTTTAAGTCGTGCCTGGGCCTGTCAACACTGACGTTGGACTGTTAATGACTGGAAACAGGCTGCCTAGTCGGACGAGTCTCGTTTCAAATTGTATCGAGCGGATGGACGTGTACGGGTATGGTGACAACCCATGAATCCATGGACCCTGCTTGTCAGCAGAGGACTGTTCAAGCTGGTGGAGGTACCGAATGGTGTGGTGCGTGTGCAGTTGAAGTGATATGGGACCGCTGATGCGTCTAGGTACGACTCTGACAGGTGACACGTACGTAAGCGTCCTGTCTGAACACTTGCATCCATTCACCTCCATTGTGCATTCTGCCGGACTTCGGTAATTCCAACAGGAGAGTGCGACAACCAAACGTCCAAAATCGCTACAGGCTGGCTTCAGGAACACTCTTGTGAGTTTAAACACTTCCGCTGCCCACCCAACTCCCTAGACATGAACATTATTGAGCATATCTAAAATGCCTTGCAACATGCTGTTCACAAGAGATCTCTATCACATCGTACTCTTACGGATTTGTGGACAGCCCTGCAAGATTCATGGTGCAATTCCCTTCAGCACTACTTCAGACATTAGCCGAGTCAATACCAGTCGTGTTGCGGCACTTCTGCGTGCTCGCTGGGGTCCTGCACGATATTAGGCAGGTGTACCAGTTTCTTTGGCTCTTCAGTGTAGGAGGGAGTAGAATCCTGAAGCCAAGAAAGCAGACGGATCTTGTAAAAGTTGAAACATATTGTTCCAAAAAGGCACTGAAATGCGAGGTAGCCTGTTACAATACAAAAACGGTTACTCCACTCATAATGAAATCGAACCTGGCACGAAGATGTCTTACTGCTGGTCGAGACAAATAAAACAAGTAACTGGAATATACATGGCCATCTGTATGTCTGACCCTGTTTGGAGAGAGAGAGAGAGAGAGAGAGATAAATTACACTAAGTGTTACGTTAAAATGAGAACTAAGATGACTCAAGTCCAGGCGGAGGCAACACAAATTACTTATAGCCTAGGCACTCTTAGCTATCCGCACCTACCGATCAGGATGCTCATGGTTGCATCACCTTGAAATAACAGCTGAGATACTCGGGGCTGTATTAGTGACCACTGTTGGATTAACACAAGCTGTGCAGTTCATGGGTGCCACAAAGTGCAGGAAATACGAACTCAGAGACGAAAATGGCGGCGACACCCTGCTCTGACCAAAAACTGCGACCGACTGAGATGTCGATCACCTCTCTCTTTTGTTACGGCGGACGCTGCACGACTGTATGCGTAGGCCAGGAGAAAGAAGACCCCGCGGCCAACCGAATTATGGTGCCAGATACGATTTGTCATGGGCAGCGAAACCAGGCCATAGCTAAGAGGTCGGCGGTTCTGGAGTGGCGGCCATTCTGAGAAGGGCGAGGTGGTCTAGTGCCTCCGCTGCAGAATAGCGCCGTGAATTTCAAAGTAACGGTTTACAAGATATTAGGAATAATTAATCCGGATTTAGGAAAATGGCTCCACCCCCACGAGACGACATACCTCTGATTACGCAAGCTTGGTGTGGTATCGTATTGTCGGGGAAAATTCTTTTGATACAGTTTACTTGACGATTAATTCCACAGAACTTTGAAGTAATATTTGGATCAGCCCTTGACCTACGTCAGTCGATTCGTAATTTTATCGAGAATCCGAATCTGGGACCGGAAATGTAAATAATGTTTTACTTAATCGCTCCCTCTTTGTCAAGAAGCTGGGCACGTTTGCAGTCGTTACTTCTACACTCCTGGAAATTGAAATAAGAACACCGTGAATTCATTGTCCCAGGAAGGGGAAACTTTATTGACACATTCCTGGGGTCAGATACATCACATGATCACACTGACAGAACCACAGGCACATAGACACAGGCAACAGAGCATGCACAATGTCGGCACTAGTACAGTGTATATCCACCTTTCACAGCAATACAGGCTGCTATTCTCCCATGGAGACGATCGTAGAGATGCTGGATGTAGTCCTGTGGAACGGCTTGCCATGCCATTTCCACCTGGCGCCTCAGTTGGACCAGCGTTCGTGCTGGACGTGCAGACCGCGTGAGACGACGCTTCATCCAGTCCCAAACATGCTCAATGGGGGACAGATCCGGAGATCTTGCTGGCCAGGGTAGTTGACTTACACCTTCTAGAGCACGTTGGGTGGCACGGGATACATGCGGACGTGCATTGTCCTGTTGGAACAGCACTTTCCCTTGCCGGTCTAGGAATGGTAGAACGATGGGTTCGATGACGGTTTGGATGTACCGTGCACTATTCAGTGTCCCCTCGATGATCACCAGTGGTGTACGGTCAGTGTAGGAGATCGCTCCCCACACCATGATGCCGGGTGTTGGCCCTGTGTGCCTCGGTCGTATGCAGTCCTGATTGTGGCGCTCACCTGCACGGCGCCAAACACGCATACGACCATCATTGGCACCAAGGCAGAAGCGACTCTCATCGCTGAAGACGACACGTCTCCATTCGTCCCTCCATTCACGCCTATCGCGACACCACTGGAGGCGGGCTGCACGATGTTGGGGCGTGAGCGGAAGACGGCCTAACGGTGTGCGGGACCGTAGCCCAGCTTCATGGAGACGGTTGCGAATGGTCCTCGCCGATACCCCAGGAGTAACAGTGTCCCTAATTTGCTGGGAAGTGGCGGTGCGGTCCCCTACGGCACTGCGTAGGATCCTACGGTCTTGGCGTGCATCCGTGCGTCGCTGCGGTCCGGTCCCAGGTCGACGGGCACGTGCACCTTCCGCCGACCACTGGCGACAACATCGATGTACTGTGGAGACCTCACGCCCCACGTGTTGAGCAATTCGGCGGTACGTCCACCCGGCCTCCCGCATGCCCACTATACGCCCTCGCTCAAAGTCCGTCAACTGCACATACGGTTCACGTCCACGCTGTCGCGGCATGCTACCAGTGTTAAAGACTGCGATGGAGCTCCGTATGCCACGGCAAACTGGCTGACACTGACGGCGGCGGTGCACAAATGCTGCGCAGCTAGCGCCATTCGACGGCCAACACCGCGGTTCCTGGTGTGTCCGCTGTGCGGTGCGTGTGATCTTTGCTTGTACAGCCCTCTCGTAGTGTCCGGAGCAAGTATGGTGGGTCTGAAACACCGGTGTCAATGTGTTCTTTTTTCCATTTCCAGGAGTGTATATGCCTTACGTTAGGTCAGAGAAAAGTATCTGCTGTACAGCCTCACAGAAATGCAGTATAGAGATGGTACAATGACAATCATTTTTCGTAATGAACTGAAGACTTATACATTGAACACAAACACACCGGGCATAAAATTAATCACCTGCCAGGAGAGAGAAAGCTAATAATACTCTAACGTTAATAATGGTCTCAGTTCGATGAGAATGAAGCTGTTTGAGGGAGGCCAAATACAGCTGAGGATGCACGTTGGTGATTACATAAACAGAGCGTTTCAGCTGCTGCTCCAGATAACGCCAGACATTTTCTATGGGAGTAAGATCCGATGATATAGTGGTCCAGTCTGGTCAGCCTGAACTATCTGTTTCATACTCTTATTACATGACAAGCTTGATGTTCCGAACAACCCAAACAGCAATATATCAGAACGGTGAACTACAATATGGACGGGCCACGGTCGCGCTGCTGTCAAATCTCGACACGACACGTGATGACGGGCGTTATACCCTCGTTCACCAGGCACAATACGATCTTCTAACAACCAAAAAACAGTCAAATGCGATTTCTGAGTGAGAAACCCGTTGGATATTCTTTCGTGATGTACAGGGTAATATCCTTGATGACGTTGCAAATGTTGAGGTATGGTTGTGAAGGGCAAACGTATCAGTCTTAGGTAAGGGACCCTGGTTCAGAAACGACCAAGTCGAAAGGTATGAGGCAAAATCGTTCTGTTACCTCTGACAGTGGCCCACTTATACTACAAGCTCTCTCTCCTCTAGTACGGACCAAAATAAGAAAAAAATGTCCAGGAAGTACTGGTTCTGAAGTGAATACCGTAAGAGTTATGAGCACTTGTTCAGTAAAAGAGATGTTTCACAGGAGCGAAGATGAACAAGTGCTTGTAGCCTCTAAGTTACTGTGAATTGCATGTTTTCTACTGAACAAGTGCGCATAGCTCTTACGGTATACACTTCAGAGCCAGTACTTACTGGACGTTTTTTTCTTATTTTCGTCCACACTGCCTCCTCCCAAAATATGGACAGCAAAGAGCTTGCAGCAGAAGAGGTCCACTGTCAGAGGTATCAGAACGAGGGGCGCAAGAATACTTGACACATTTAATATTTTACTTCCGTAATTAAAAGCTTTTAAATGTTTCACAGAGGTAGTATTGGACACGGAAATGCATTTCACTTTCCGGTCGGAGTGGCCGAGCGGTTCTAGGCGCTACAGTCTGGAACCACGCGACCGCTACGTTCGCAGGTTCGAATCCTGCCTTGGGCATGGATGTGTGGGATGTCCTTAGGTTAGTTAGGTTTAAGTAGTTCTAGGTTCTAGGGGACTGATGACCTCAGAAGTTAAGTCTCGTAGTGCTCAGAGCCTTTTTTTTGTGCATTTCACTTCATTATGTGTGCAATATGCGCTCCACTAAAACGGACAACTTCGCGAAGGCGAGTAGACATATTCCTTACAACTTTACGCCAGAAGTCTTCAGTTATCTCGTTGTACAATTGCACTATCCGACCTCGCATTTCCATAATATTCTGTGCTCTAAAAGGGAACAGTTTCTCTTTAAGGGGACCCGGAACGTCCTATACCTCCAATGTTAAATGTAAGGAACATTTTCTTATGAACTATTAACACCAGAATGATGAAACTTGTACAGTATAATATTACATACATTTAATACCATGTACCATATATAAAAGAACTTCAAATTACAGTAGATGACCTAAAAAACAAGACAGATAAAACCAGAATACTGCAAGACCCGCAAAGCAGACTACAAATGAAAATCAATAAAAGGAGTACAGGAAGAGTTGTCTCAGATGAAGAAAGAAAGAAAATATCTGAAAGAATGAAGAAATATTTGGCAGACAGAAGAACAAAACACCTTTCATATAAGAATAGCCTCTAATAATTATATTACCTAAATATATTAAGTTATTGTCGAACCAAATTGTATCCATGTGTAACAACTTGTTTAGAACTTTGTATTTTTGACTACAGTGGTCCAATGAAGGCCATAAAATAAATAATAATATTAACCATGTACCATATGGATTTTAATTTATTGGTGTTTTTTGGGAAGATATTAATTATTTTGTTACTGAAAATAATTGACACATTTTTTGGCATAGTATCTTTGAAATAAAATCTGTTATCAATTATGTATCACAAAAAGGCTATGATACAAGGTTTATATTGGCACTGTTTACATTCCTTGAAAATTTTAAGTCTTTATCTCTAATAGTTTAGCAGAAAATGTTCCTTATATGGCAAAAAAGTGAACTTGTGGAAAACGAGTTTCAAAGTTTCGCTAACATTTTAGTGGAGTCCAGCACCATAAGAGGGGTTTTCACTGTCACTAGACATCTCCCCATCTAGCCGTCTTTTCACACCTTTCATTCTTTGTCTGGCTTGCCTTTCACACTCCTTTTCTTTCCTTTCAGCATCCCGTTTCCTCTCATTGTCTATCGACATCATTGCACTCACCATGTACTTTCCGGGCATCACATCCAACTTCTGCAGCACATTGCACTTTTTCAAAGTTTCGCTAACATTTTAGTGGAGTCCAGCACCATAAGAGGGGTTTTCACTGTCACTAGACATCTCCCCATCTAGCCGTCTTTTCACACCTTTCATTCTTTGTCTGGCTTGCCTCTCACACTCCTTTTCTTTCCTTTCAGCATCCCGTTTCCTCTCATTGTCTATCGACATCATTGCACTCACCATGTACTTTCCGGGCATCACATCCAACTTCTGCAGCACATTGCACTTTATAATGTTACCTTTGTTGTACGTAGCAATGGCATCATATACTCCAAAATGAAGAGTATGAATTATCAGAAACACATGCTTTGGGATTCTGGTCCAAATTACATTACTCACACTCTCATTTTGATTTTGTGTACGTCCATGGAGACATTTCTTCAAAAGTTCAGTTGCAGAAAGATCTCTGAAAATTAGTTTTATAGCCTTCATGACAGTTTCTGGTACACTGTGATGATGCTTGTATACACGTTCAGATCCCTGATATTTGTTGTACTTGCACCAGGAATTGGGTCCCTGTGGGCATAGTCCATGTAGTGGTTCCTCGTCAGTCGATAAGGTGTGGTAGTAAAGTGCCATTACAGCCTTTTCCATTGCATCAACACTCTGAGTATTTTGTCTTGTTGCCAGTCCATAGTCTCTCTGCAATCTGTTGATTACCTCGTCTGTCAATCTTTTAGCTTCACCCAAAGGTTTTCCATCACTGAGTACTTGGCCTTACATTGTGGTCTTCAGTCGACGCAGCCTTGTTCCCATACGGTTCTGAACGTGACCTATGCACTCCTTTTAGTAGTGGTAACATCATTTCCATAAGGTTTCAGCCCAGATACAGCAGCAAAAGACTTCGAATCACCATCACCCAGGAACTGTAGGTATCTGACCTTGTACCACAGAAGAGAGCGACTGAAAATGTCTTTCACACCGGAAACTTCCATGGCCCCACTAGACCCTTCGACAGTTTTCTGCATGCTCATCCTTCACTCTTTTAGGACAACTATAGTGCTTGGATTTAATTACAACATTTATAACTTTTGTAGTACCAGCACTTGTTGCCGTTATTACCCCATTACGTGAAGTGTGCCCGCGCGTCTGCGTGCGACAGTCAGGTCCCGAGGATTCTGAACATCTGGAATTTCTTCATTCACCGCCACAGCCTCCTCCACTGCTTCTTTCATGGATTATTGGGCAATATCTTCAACACAGGATCCAACAACCGAGTTATATTTTGAGAATTTCGTTGGTGGTGGTGGTAGATTCATTACACCACAAAACATTTGACCAGAAGAGTATGCCTTACCGATTGACCTTAGAGCATAAACACATCTAATATTTACACCATAGTACTTGCTTTTCTCACTATCAGTTTCACCTTGGCCTATGTCGACATATTCTGAGTTCCAAAATGAAACACTGTAATGACAACTAGTACAATGGAGACAGATTTCTGCTGCAAGTCCTATGTGTCGCTTGACATTTACTGACATACTCAATTTGCAACATTCCTTACACAGTACTGAACTCTCCATCACCTTTGAGAGCAATGAAATGTTAATTATTTCGTTCACATTATCCTCACTACACTTCTCCAATAAACTGCAGTATTTTTCAGTTGATCCGTGCAACTTCTTGCTTGTGCTAGAGACAGGAGTAGATTTCACTTCATGAATAATCTCACTATTTTCGGAATCATTTCCCAAGGTCGGAGAAATTGTCACAGATCCACTAGTATACCTCGGAGGAGGCTTCTTCCTCTTGTAAACTCTGTTACTAAATCGAGGCACATTTGATAAGTTCCAGTTACGCAATAGAAATACAACACAAATCGTGCAATAACCACCAAATGCTCAATGTAAACAACAGTATCCAAAGACTACAATACGCAGACAAAACAATTACCTATCAGATCGTGTTGCGAACATAATATAAAGTCTTTGGAAAGACCGGAAGTTTTGAAAAACGATGTTTTCAATGAACATGTATCCATGGAAATTCAATGTCGCGACATGCCCTCTACAGCACATTACTGAAAATAATATTTTCAATACTTGGAGTTGAGCTACAGGTAAGATTAATATGTAATTTTAAAGAGGAAGATCTGTAGTATTTTATTTCACAATAAACTGAAAACCCAAAATTTCATCATTTTTAGATTCCGGATTCCCTTAAAATCTACCCCATCCCCCCCCAAAAAATGACATGGGGTTTAAATCTGAACTTAAAGGAGGCCAAAAGGATCACACATGGTGGAGCTTCTGTTAATGATGGGACATCGCAAGAGTGCCTCACATTTCCCGTGGAAAATACAGTTCAGCATTACCGTATGAGATGTTGGGCCACCTTGCATAGACCACTGCGTGTTCATTGGAAGATTGATGGCAAGAAGATGTGGCTCGAAGTCATTTTCCAACATCATCTTCCTTTGTTCAGCATTGACAGTTTATGGACAGAGCTACCCATACCGTCACTTTTTCCGCATGTGTCGTATTTTTACAAATAAGAACATTTTGCGGTTTTTCTCTACCCCAAAATCACTTTTTCCGCATGTGTCGTATTTTCATAAACAAGAACATTTTGCGGTTTTTCTTTACCCGAAAATCAAACAATTTCTTTGTGGAAATAACCATATGCGAACCATATGTTGAACATTATTTCATCTTTTCCTTCTGTGCATAATGAATACTCCAGTCTTCTCTGTTTGTTCTGCTCAGTCAGCTTCTGCAACACAGTCATATCACAAGGCAGGAACCTGAGATCACTCAGTAAACGTCTTTGTTCAGAAAGATGAGGTACCTCCATTTCTGCGACTGCCCGCAGGGATGTCTTGTTTGAACGCTGTGATGTTTTCCGGAGGACGAACAGTCGTTGCCCGCTTCTTCAAATTTTCTTGTTAATCGGATAATTGTGTTCCTTGATGGAGCCCAAGCATGTGGAATACTGCCCTGTATCTTTTTGCGTTGCTGTGACATTTTTCAATTCAGCATAAAAAAGAAATGCCTTGTCACTCTGCTGAACAGCTGAACGTTCATAATCGGCGATGATCAAACGCTACCGAGCGAGGTGGCGCAGTGGTTAGCACACTGGACTCGCATTCGGGAGGACGACGGTTCAATCCCGTCTCCGGCCATCCTGATTTAGGTTTTCCGTGATTTCCCTAAATCGTTTCAGGCAAATGCCGGGATGGTTCCTTTGAAACGGCACGGCCGATTTCCTTCCCAATCCTTGCCTAACCCGAGCTTGCGCTCCAATGACCTCGTTGTCGACGGGACGTTAAACACTAACCACCACCACCATCAAACGCTAACTGCGAACCAATGGAAACGCGATATTGCAGTAACATGACCTCTGCTGACATTCCCATGAAACAAAACATGGTGGAGCGAAATCTGAATGAAACATAACTAGAGGTACAATCTTTAACCAGTGTTAAAATGTGTTAAGTATTCGTGCGCCACCTTGATAACTTTCAAATGGTTCAAATGGCTCTGAGCACTGTGGGACTTAACATCTGAGGTCATCAGTCCCCTAGAACTTAGAACTACTTAAACCTAACCAACCTAAGGACATCACACACATCCATGTCCGAGGCAGGATTCGAACCTGCGACCGTAGCAGTTCCGCGGTTCCGGACTGAGCGCCTAGAACCGCTAGACCACCGCGGCCGGCGATAACTTTCAACTAGGTCGCTTACGGACCAGGGTTCTTCACCTCAGATTGATACGCTTACCCTTCTCCATCGCCCCTCAAATTTTGTAACGTCATTACGGGTGTTACCCTGTGCACGTACTGTAGACGGCGTAGGTCTTTGCTGCTTTGCGCGGCTGTGCTGAAATGCTAATCAGTTGCACATCCAAAAATGTATACGCTTCGCAACAGATTAACGTTTTCTGCATGCCGCTTGCATGGGACTGTAATTTTAATGGCCAGCAGTGTATTTGTTTAGTCTATTGCTACTGTCTCAAGTGTGTGCTTCGCTAATTTCTGGGACATAATTGACACGTGTCTGATGAACTGTGTACCAGGACCTTGCAATGCTGTCGTCCTTTCACTGTACTATGTCGCCATTCATGGAGATAATCCTGAATTTCGTCAGATACCTATATCAATGTCCTATACAATACGAGTAATCCTTTTATAGTGTGTGAATATAATGGCGAAACATGATTCTGTATATACGAATGCAGAGCGATTGTAACGTAATTATGCCATTGTTGTTAAAATGACTACGACACGAGCTACCTTGGTACCCAAGCGAAATGTTATGCTTAGAAATGGATGGAAACCTGCGGTATGCTTTGAGTGTAATACTAACCACAATACAATTATGCAAGAAAGACCGACAAACGAAACAATGGAATTATTTCATCAGTCTAATGCAGTGGTTCTCAATGCACTGGTGCGCCCTCGAACCTTCACGGGTGCGCCCTGCAATATTTTAGGAAAACTTATGGTCGAATATAAGAGAACATATAGCTACTCAATTTTATCCATTCCACGACAGGTATAATACGGAACGAGTCCTTAAGTTTTGTCGAATAGTTCAGTTTTGTTAAGGAAATAAGGTGGCTTATTCGCCTTGTAGTGTCGATAGTATTCGGAACGTTTCATGCCGACTGTCTTCTCTCTTCCATTACTGCTGATCTTAGCTATCTAACAGTAGCGGCTGTTTAGGAACTCAGCAAAGGTATTTCAAAATAATGAGAGATGATAAAGCCATTGCTGGTCCATCGAGGACATCTCTTACACCAATAATAATTGTAAGGAATTGTTGGGGAAGTGTTATTCGCAGTGGGGCGAGAAAAATAATTATTCGGGTTGCAGAATGCTGCGGTCTGGAGAAACAGAATGGTCATGTAATTGTTACATTGCTACAGTCATAACAATATGCTGTGGTGGGAGTGATTAATTCATTTAATAATCAATGTAACAGTATTTATAAATGTAACACTTTATCCATGGTAAAGTTTGGTGTGGCCAACACAGTAACTTACTTGATATGTTGTAGTGCTTCATGGTCATTCATAATTAATAAATGCCTCAAATGCCATTTTCTTCAACTCGTTGCACTAGAACTGCATTACAACAGCCTTACCTTAATTTCACAATTTTTGATAGAAATAATGCGCTTTTGGCGAACCTGTTTACTTTTGTGTGCAAAGTACAACTACCTTAGGCGCTGGTCGGTACCAGGTGCACAGGTATCTGCGGATAAGTGATACTGGTCGTGAAATTTTCCTTACCGTCCCCCCTCTGACCACCTTTCGCCCTGTAACCGCCGTGCATATTATTTTCGCACGCTTCGTTCCGTTCCTTCTTTCCGTAACCAAAGGGTACGACACTTGTGTCGCTCTTAAAGTTGGTAAAAAACATTTTTGTTAATCCAGTGTTGTCAAGGGTTAGTGAATTTCTTGTCTAATCCAAACGTTCAGAATAAGGAGAAAACGGAGAAAAAATGTTTGACGACTAACGGATTTTTCCGACGGACACGCTTATGGATATTATCTGATCTTGTCGTGATTTTGTTTCGAAGTTGATTTGTCTATAGGCGTTTTTCTTTTATGATGGTAGCCATGCTGAAATTGAGCCTTTTTTGATGTGCATGTGATCTTAACTTACCCATAGAATTCGGAATGTCTCGTGTCATTCCCTATGATTGCGAACCTATTCCACGTAACTCCGAGTGGCGCTGCAACAGCACGTAGGAAGTGAAATGCATGTTATTATCATTGGCCATTTTGACCTATTTAGGTACCGCGACAGTGTATCAAAAAATTATAAATAACATCCGCAACCCGACACCTTTTAATAATATTTTATTTAAAATATATACCTTTCTGTTGTCAATAAAATATTATTGAAAAGAGAAACTGAGAGGGGAAATTACCTATGAGAGCTGCTTATTGTTTGACTTCGAGCTGCCTGCGACTAAAAGATTTTCGTTTCATGTTCTTTGCTACAGATGAGTAGCACATGTGAACATGAAAGTCATGTTACTTCCGAGCGTCAGTTTAGTGATACAGTGGATTCATGACAGAAGCTTCCAGCAAGGTTAACGGAACTTGAAAATTATCGTTGGCAGCACTGGTAACCGATGGAGGCACAAGAATCCAGGCCCAGAAGAAACCGCGTTTCTATTGTTGTGCGCTTTACGTTATCGTAGAGCTTTCAGATGATACATCAGTGAGGTGTTGTTAACGTACGTGGGGCTCGTGTTTTGTGTACAGTGTACAGCTTATTTTCAAAGCGCTAGAAGTGAATCTTATATGCAAAATACAATCGAATAAAATGTGAAGATTTCTGAAAAACAAGCATGCCGTCGAATAATCCGTTCCTGGAAGTGAACAAACGTTAAGTGCAAGTAAAAATGCAAAACAGCGGCCTACTCGTATCTACAATGAAAGCTACATAAGCTTGTAACACCTGCTACCGATATATAACTTTTTTTTTGAATTGTATGTAAATATTTGTAATTTAAATGCTTTCTTTTAATAACTAAGGATATTGCTTCACTGTATGTGTACATTTAGTTTGAAGTCTGTTGACGTTTCATCGTGTTTATCTGTGTTTTACCACAGTCTAACATAACAGTCGCGACACTTCGCCTCGATTTTGTTGCCTTCAGCGCCAGCAGCGCTCCAAGCGGCCGGTAGGTTGAACTGTGAGTTCGGCGCGATCGTGAAAGCGAATAGTGATTGTTTATTTTGATTTATACGATGGTTTTTACCATCGGGAGCGTTTGTAGCGCAATAAATTGTAGCAGCAATAGGCAGAAGACACCGCAGCTGTCTTTTTTTAGGTTTCCTAAGGATCCTGAGAGGTATATACCATCATGTTACTAAACTGTATCGTCAGGATTCACTTGCAAATCCCGCGCGACTGCTACGGTCGCAGGTTCGAATCCTGCCTCGGGCATGGATGTGTGTGATGTCCTTAGGTTAGTTAGGTTTAAGTAGTTCTAAGTTCTAGGGGACTTATGACCACAGATGTTGTGTCCCATAGTGCTCAGAGCCATTTGAACCATTTTTCACTTGCAAATGTATGTGTATAAATGATGAATGTTTCGTTTTAGGAGCAAAAAAATGGCTAGTTAATAGCAGACGAGAAGACCTTATGAAGAAAGACCCGGTTTACCTGTAGAATAATACTAGGTTTTGTTCGCTACATTTCGAACAAAACCAGTTCATGACCGCAGACAATAACAAACTCGCGTAGAATGCAGTACCCACACTGTTTGACATTCCAAATAAGCCACCTCAACTGACGATGAAGAGGAAACTGCCACAAAGATTTGACAGTCAATCTAAAGCTGTAAAACAGTCCTATGACACAGACGCAGCCAGTTCAACTCTCCATGTATTAGTGCCAGATTCGTGAGAATAGTCAACACAGACCTACTTTGACGATGAACTGGGTAGATTAAGTGCAGCTGTTCGTGTCTTACAAAAGCGTGTGAAGTGTCAGAATGTGCAGATCGCTAGACTTCGAGCGAAACTATTATGGGACAAGGAAAGTGCCTACAGACAGATTGTTTGAAAATTATTCAAATATTTGGTTTTTCGTGAAATGTAATGTAATCAGCTCATTATAATATTTTCAGCATATTTCTCCCACTATTTGTCAGTTGCTTGTCACACGTAGAATAATACAAAAATGAAGGTCGTACTTGTGGCAACAGGCGACAATGACAAACACAGTAGGCCTACAGAACGATAAACGAGCTGTCCATCGCTTTTGCATGTAGAGGTACATGTCTGTGCTTCTTACATGTGAATCTGTGTGTTTATATTCTTTTGATATCAACGTGGTAAGCTGCAATTCTGTCCAATGTCACAAGTGTTTCTTCACGAATGTATTGTAGCTTGCCACTCTGTTCATGGTTTTTGTCCACACTTGCGCTTAATTTAGAATCATTTTTAGAAACATATATGCCTTCTGATACTACACAAACTCTTGGAGGCAAGACACTAACTCAAATAATTCGGAAATTACGTAGGAAATGGATGCAAACAAACATTATGCTTACGACGCGTCTGACGTTCACCTTACCTGCCGCTTGGAGCGCTAGTGTCGCTACATCTGTCAAACGGCAACAACTTTTACAGCAGTGAGTGTCGCGACTGTTAGGTTAGACTGTGGTTGTACTGTGAAACTTATAAGCTCTGGGAAAAAGCCAAAGGAATTGTTATTTGCATCGACTAGCAACGATAATAGCAGTGCTTGTGCGTTGTAAAATCTTTGGGTAGGGGGTTGTTGCGCAGAGCGCGCGGAGAGAGCGAGGCACGGGTTCCAGCGCTTGTAGTGTGCGGCAGTGTGGCGTTAACGCTCTCGCAGTAGAGTGTGCCATTTTCGGCGGCATCATGCACACGCGCCGGCCAGATGTCTAGAGTAGGAGCACGGACAGTGGACGGGCGGAAGAGGCTGTTGCCCGTTCCTATAATTAACCGTGGCTCCACAATATGCTACCGTCTTCAGCAGCAGCAGCAGTTCCAGTAACACAGTTTCGTCGTCGGCTCCGAGTCTCGTCGTATGCACAGCACTGAAGTAAGACTGTTCTTTGGTAGGAAGTATTAACGGCTAACCCAGCAGCACAACTGAATGTGATTTGATTGATAACATTTATTTAAATAATAATTAGTTAAACTCAGGGCGATTGTGTCCTCACTGCCCCCAACATTGTTATCAACCAGGATCCTTGTTCCTTTTTTTCCTAATATGCTAACAGAGTGTCAAAAAAAAAAAAAAAAAAACAAAACAAACTGAACTCTCTTTCAAGAATTTTAGCCTCAGTCTATTTTCAATTAACTGTTGTACAACAGAGGCTTAAGTGTATGATTAAAGTAAAGCAATTTCATTTTTCAAGTTTGAGAATCAATCACTGGAAAAATCCCAAAGCTAAAGAAATGCACAAATTAAGATTGCGGAAGTTTTATTTATTTTACATATAGCTTGGAGCACATGGCTGTTTGGTTTGGTACGTATTCTAGTACTTAATTATGTTCAAGTCAGTAAAGAAAAGGTCAGTTGTCCAGACAATAATATGATATCCAATTTGTAAAATATGTACAGCAAAGTAAAAAGTGCTTGCTTTTTTTCTAAATTTCTTTAATGACGTTATGCCGAGGTCACTGAAAGTCACTGTTCACGTAACGAAGTTCAGTACTAACGTACAGCTTAACTGCATATTTTCAAATCATTACTCGATTGCCTTTTTCAAAATTTAATGCCAAACATAACGTAAGAGTGACTTTTCAGTTTTCTTTATCATTACATATTCACTTAAAATTAGTGTCAAAAAAGTGACAACCTTCAGTTGCCACGTCAGTGTTTAACAATGCAAGTTTTTCTTTCTCATCATCTTGTTCAGGATTTTGGATGTAAATTGCCCTAGTGAGCTGGCGATCGTTAATTATTTCCTTTTCGTTCATTAGTGTAACTTTTGGATTCATGATCTGTGGTATCCCTTTTCTGTCTAGTGTTGTCCGTGAGTGAACGCACAAAATAACTTTCATTTTCCAAATTATAGCCCTATTCAGTTTAATTACTTTTATTTTTAGTAGACTTTCCATAAGAAGGGTCGCTTGTACACTCTCCTCCTACTCATCGGTATCACTTCTTCGGGAAAGATAGCCTTACTCAATTAGAAAAACTCATTAGGCATAAGCCGGCCGGGCGTCCGAGCGGTTCTAGGCGCTACAGTCTGGAACCGCGCGGCCTCTACGGTCGCGGGTTCGAATCCTGCCTCGGGCATGGATGTGTGTGATGTCCTTAGGTTAGTTAGGTTTAAGTAGTTCTAAGTTCTAGGGGACTGATGACCACAGATGTTAAGTCCCATAGTGTTCAGAAACATTTGAACCATTAGGCATACACGCGATCCACGGTCATATTTTATATCGCAAGCAGGATAGGCCGATTAGTAAGAGGGAGGTTACAAGCTATAGTTCCACTTGGACTGGGAGTGAAGATTATCCTTTACCACTATGCTTAGTATGTGAGTATAAAATGGCAAATGAATCTCTGCTTCGTAGTAAACGAAGCAAACATTTTAAAACAACGTATTCACATTTGCAAGACAAACCTGTAAGCTATTTCAAGAAATTGTCTGAACAGCAAACAAGGGCAGCAAATTCTTTTAAAAGTGTAATATTTGTTTCTGATAAAGCTCTGATCGCTTCTTACCTGTCTCTGAACTAATAGCAAAGAGTATGAAAGCTCATACTATAGGTGAGTCACTTATTTGGCCTACTTGCAAAACAAATGGTCATGACGACGCTAGGAAATGAAGCGTCTGTGGAATTCCTTTGTCGAATTATACCGTTAACAGGCGTATTACATATCTACTGATATTGAGGAAAATGTATGCAGTAATAAAATCAAGCATTCAAACTTTGTATTGCAAGTTGAGGAATCAACATCCACTACATAGCAATCGCAACTCTTAGCTTTTGTCCGTTTCACTAATCAAGATCAAATAGTAAATCAGTTTCTTTTTTCCAAAGAATTAAGTGTGTCTGCTAAAGGTGAGGACGTTTTCAACATTTTAAATGATTATCTTAATAAGTGCCAGTTAACATGGAAGGAATATGCTATCGTAACGCACTGCTTTCTTCATAGGGAGGCCTTAATAGCAAAAACACTGGGGGAAAAACTGAGAGAAGTCTTAGAGCAAGTTGTTCAGATGGTAAATTTTATTAAAACAAGACCTGTCAGAATCCGTTTATTCGAAAAACTTTATATCGATATGGAGACAGAACACAGACGGTTGTTTCTACGCACAGAAGCCAGATGGTTGTCGAGGGAGAAGTACTTACCCGTGCGCATGAGCTACGCCAAGAACTTCTCGTGTTTTTCGAAGAAATGAAACATTTACATTTTCGCAACCTCCTTCAGAGTGAATTTTGGATTGCTAGATTGCAGTATTTGGCCGATATATTTCAGCAGTTCAATAGTTTGAGCACTAGGGTGCAAGGGAAAGAAGAAAATATCCTCACATCCGCCGACAAGATTAAAGTGTTTCACAAAGGAAAAACTGTTCAAGGTAACTTGGAAATGTTCCCGTAAGAAGCACGTGCATAAATGAAATACTTCCAGCAGTAGTAGATCATTTAATAAGCTTAGAAGAGAAACTGTGTTCATATTTTCCATCCCTCAACACTGAACAGTATGACTGGATTCGAAACCCACTCATGGAAATTTCGGGTGATTTCGGCTTAACGTTAACAGAAGAATAAGAACCGGCAGCTATATCTACTGATCGTGGAGTGATAATTAAGGGTTGTTTGGGTTGGGGTTGGGTTGTTTGGGGGAAGAGACCAAACAGCGAGGTCATCGGTCTCATCGGATTAGGGAAGGATGGGGAAGGAAATCGACCGTGCCCTTTCAAAGGAACCATCCCAGCATTTGCCTGGAGCGATTTAGGGAAATCACGGAAAACCTAAATCAGGATGGCCGGACGCGGGATTGAAACGTCGTCCTCCCGAATGCGAGTCCAGTGTGCTACCACTGCGCCACCTCGCTCGGTGATAATTAAGCATAAGTAATGTCTCTTAAAGCCTTTTGAATTTCTATAAGAGAAAAATATGTGAATTAGGATTTTCTGCCCTTACCACATTTAAATGTAGAAACAGAAGAACTCTTTAGTGTATTGACGAGCAAATGAGCGATGGTCTTTCAAACATATCTCCAAACATTGAAGAAATGGCGAGAGACATCAGGCTCATGTTTCTCATAAACACTAGAAAGAGTAGACGTAAGGCACGTTTCGTTTGTATGGCCTTATTACTTTCCTCTATAATTTGAATTAATCGTTAGTTTTATTGCATTATTTCATTTCAATACGTTTCACTTAATAGCTTCTCATGCCTTTCTTCTTGGTGGGTAGGAGGCAACACAGCGCTCGACCGTCGCATTTGGGTGACAACCGAGCTTCATGAATCTTTCATATTTTTTACACAAAAATTATTTGTTCATATTGTGATAATGTATGTTTTTTATTAATATAAGTTGTATTTTCTGTAGTCTGGACACGAAATTCAAAATGAAATGACTCAATTGTTATTTTATCACAGTATTTATTTCCTGTATTGACTGTTGTAAAATATTCCTCAGAAATGTGTGTATAGTACGCCCAAAATTATTTGCGGCCTTTCAAATGCGCCCGAAGCTCAAAACGTTTGAGAACCACTGGTCTAATGGAAAGGAAAGCAAGTAACAGGCAGTGTTTCACAGTCAAAATTGTGAGCAATACTAGTTCAAAATGTTCAAATGTTTGTGAATTACTAAGGGACAAAACTGCTGAGGTCATCGCTCCCTAGACTTACATACTACTTAAACTAACTTACGCTAAGAACAGCACAACCACCCATGCCCGAGAGAAGCAGTACTAGTTTATTGCTTAAAATTTGTTTATAAAACTGTCATTCACTAGATTTATGACTTTTAGCCAGAAGAAATGGCTGTAGCTGTTGCGATGACATGACAAGGCTGGTTCACAACAAGATGGTTTAGTGCGCATGGAAAAATTGATAAACTACAGTCGCTTACGTAATGAAAGACACTGCACGTAACAGGATGGGTTAAGCTTTCAATCACAGAAAACAGTTCCACTTCCCACCTTCCCTCCCCACCTACGCGTGGTGATATTATTCCATTCCTTTTCCTGTTACGCGGAGTTTTGGCCAAAGTAGCAGTTGCTGCTCTCACGACTCATGCGTATCAGATAACCCAACCTTCGCCGATCTTGTCCGTACAGTGAAGGAAATTATATTTCTGCCGAATACTGTCTTTGCTAAGACGATCAGATGTAAAATAAGCGTCACATCAGGAGTAAGAATACGATGCCACTTGCCTTAGATTTTTATCATACCAAGCTTGCGGCAAGTCTACTCCGCGTATTAGCGCCAATAAAAACCTGCGTCTATGGACTATGTCAGCAACCTTAATATCAGAGGACGAGACTTTTCAATCATCCACGTTCTTTCAGATGCGTGCGACGCGTGAGGCTTAGGGGAGGCAGCGAACTGCAGATGAGCCGCAAGGATATAACCAACCCTCTCCCTGCACATTACCTGCAGCCAAGGGAACTCTTTCAAGTGCATGTGCGCGCATTCACAGAATTTCACTTCGGGCTTTTGCCTCGTTCCCACACTCCGTCTAAAGTTTTCCAAAGGGAAAACACGACGTGAACCGCTAATTAGCACTGAAGGCTCGAAAATATTGTCGCATTTTGAAGTAGAAGTGCAGCAATTTCGCTCAGCCACACGATGGCCAGAAAAACTTCGACTTAATTAGTCAGCCAATCAGCCGAGGCAGCAACGAGAACCCTCAATCACTCTCTCTCCCTCTCTCTCTCTCATCGGAGAAATCGGAATGGGCAAGCAGCGAACGTTCTGTTCAAATCTGCGTCAGGATCACGTTCCCCTACTTCAAACAGACGGTAACTGAGATTCCGCAGAGAGCCTGCGACTAAGCGGAACCTAGCGGTCTGAGGCGCTGCAGTCATGGACTGTGCGGCTGATCCCGGCGGAGATTCGAGTCCTCCCTCGGCATGGGTGTGTGTGTTTGTCCTTAGGATAATTTAGGTTAAGTAGTGTGTAAGCTTAGGGACTGATGACCTTAGCAGTTAAGTCCCATAAGATTTCAAACACATTTTTGAACTAAGCGAAAAACACTTCTTGATACAACTAATCTAAACGAAGGATGTGTGATTCTGTTAATATCGAACTTACTCACTCTGTTGAACTCCACAGAAGCACGACCTGCGCTTAAGCAACATAAATTGTCGTTCAGTTCAGCGGAAGCGCCAGAAGAATTAGCTACACTATACATATCAACAGGATGCATGACATTGTCATATCGCTGTAAAAAGGCACATAAGCACTCAGGGATAACCACACTTTTTTTTAAAAGCAATGGTGCGTTCTGAACCGTTCTGTATCAGTTTCTCAGCGCACCATTTTTCAATGGTATAAGAAAAGCATACAATACGTCATTAAAAACATTTGTTTCAGTCAGTGCTCAGACAATCTGTTTAATGGCAATACCGGTTTTGGCTGACTCGTTAGGAATAGCACAATAAACACTTCTCAGGCGACGGCTGAATAAAAACATGCTAGGAGTCAACATTTACACGAGACTGCTGCTAAAGCGCTCTAAGTGCCGGTAACGTCGCAACTTCGAACTAGTGTGCGATGTTCTCCGTTGTGTACAATATGCGTATATGTGTTATGTAGCAGCTGGCATCGACCTTCCTCCTGCGTCAGTATTCTTGTGCGCGTGTTGCGTGTCTGCCTCGGCCCTCAGTCGCGCACGCACGTGGATATTACTCGGAAATCGATTGAAAACTTCGGTCGCCGAGGAATCCGGACTGCGTCCTGTTGCTCCAATGGTAACCGTTCGGCGGTTTCCAGAACTGCCCGTTGCCGATCACTGCTACAATGCAAAAATGGTGCATTGGCAATGGCGTCATTGTGTCCGTTCTGACTTGAAGAGCGGACAAACCTTCTTCGTCTATTTCTTTGACGGGGTAAGGATGACCAACGTTTTATTCCTTGCACTAGACTGGTTTGCTTATGGTTTGTAACTGTCTAATGCTAACACCAACCAGCAGAATAATAGCAATGAGTCAGCATATACGAATTTCTGTACCTAGGCGGTAGCTGGGACTAACATCAACATAATTTTGACAGAAGGTCTTTAATGAAATTGTCTGAGAAATTTAAGTGGATACTCCAAACTAATGTTTGACATCAAGCTCTGTGGAATGCGTATTCGGCCTCTTTAACTTGAATTATTCGAATGGGAAAGAAAACAAAAATGATTCAGATGGCTCTGAGCACTATGCGACTTAAATCCTGAGGTTATCAGTCCCCTAGAACTTAGAACTACTTAAACCTAACTAACCTAAAGACATCACACACATCCATGCCCGAGGCAGGATTCGAACTTGCGACCGTAGCGGTCGCGCGGTTCCAGACTGTAGCGCCTAGAACCGCTCGGCCACTCCGGCCGGCGGAAAGAAAACAGTAAGATCCTTTAAAAACTTATAAATAGACGACCGATTGACATGAGAATGAAATTGTTAACTTTTTGAAATTTAGTATGTCTCTCATGCACGAAGGCTTCTGATCTTCTGAACAACCAGAATGTTGAAACTTCCTGACAGATTAAAACTGTATGCTGGACCGAGAAGCCAACTCGGGACCTTTGCATTTCGCGGGCAAGTGCTGTACCGACTGTGCTACCCAAGCACGACCCACGACCGGTCCTCACAGCTTCAATTCTGCCAGTAGCTTATTTCCTACCTTCCTCTGCGAACCTCGATGAACTAGCACTCCTAGAAGAAAGGATATTGCGGAAACATGCCTTAGCCACAGCCTGGGGGATGTTTCCAGAATTATGGAACCTGGGTGTTAGTGTCACCCGTCTAACTAGGAATGAAATTACAATGAAATCCAGACCATTTTCTGCTTAGAGGGGTTGATAAAAATCAACGGGAACAGTTGAAAATGTGTGTCTCAACCTGAGCTCGAACCCGGGATCTCCTGCTTGCATATCAGACGCTCTATCCGACTGAGCCATCGGGGACACCGAGGACAGTGTGACTGCAGGGACTTATCTCTGGCACGCTCCCCGTGAGACCCACAGTTCCAACTTATTGTCCACACGCTAAATTTGTAGTGCCCCTGCCCACTATACTCATTACAGGCGGCAGTCGATCTACCGAATCCCGTAAGAGCTTGAGCAACGTGAGTGCATCCGCACTGAGGAAGATCGTTGGCCGGTAAGCCTCATGTAACTAGGTGTTGGTGAACCGCTGGAATAAGAAGCAGTGCTAATGAGTTGTAACGTGTAGTGTAGAAGATCGAGACAGACGTTACCAGATGCCCGCTCACAGATACAGAGCACTTTCCAATTACAAGAAACCGATTCGCGAGTTATGTTCCGGGGCTCGATAACAACGCTTGTGTTCAGTAACATCAAATGCATCACGTCTTCTTACTCCAAAACCACCGTAGCACAATGTCGGACTTGAGACATGGATAGTTTTTCACCTCTAAAGCGTCATCTGCAATGTGAAACCATTAAGAGTACGAGCAATTAAAGTTCTGCATCTACATCTCCATGGATACTCTGCAAATCACATTTAAGTGCCTGACAGAGAGTTCATCTAACCACCTTCACAATTCTCTATTATTCCAATCTCGTATAGCGAGCGGAAAGAACGAACACCTGTATCTTTCCGTACGAGTTCTGATTTCACTTATTTTATCGTGGTGATCGTTTCTCTCTATGTAGGGTGGTGTCAGCAAAATATTTTCGTATTCTGAAGAGAAAGCTGGTGACTGGAATTTCGTGAGAAGATTCCGTCGCTTTCTGAAATAATCACATAACCGGGGAGGGTACTGAGGAACTCATCCAAATTTCAACACTGCCAATGATTGCTCTCTACGAATCCATGTTCTGCTGGAAGACAGCTTCCTGCTCTGTCTTGAAAAGAGAACAAACCTCTGATGTTCATTTACTTTCATGAGGCAAGCATTGCCAACGCTCTGTTAATTGCATTTCGTTGGAAAGCTGTATACAGATAATGTGTTACATTGTAACACCAACATTACACGAAATTTGTTATTTTCAGTTGATTATAAATAGTGCTTTACCTGCATTCTTCGTATACTCCGTTACTATTGAGGCTTTGCTCAATCATTGTTGTAATAAATATGAACAACTTCTATACATGTATATTATCTGTAAAACTACTATATAGTTTGCTAATCCATATATAGGATCGCTAGTTGGAATTTTAACGATAGGATAGATTAGGAAAAACTGGATTGAAGTCCCTCTGTGTTAAGGAGACAAAACCGTGCCAATGAAAACAGTGTAGGGTGCGAGAAGGGCGCGCCAATGGAGAACAGAGACTAGCGAGGCTAACATCTGTACAATTACGAGGAACTAGAGTCCGGATGATTGTCAGTTACGCCTGTAAAGATGTGGGATGATTATTCCTACTCCTACATCTATATACATACGGTCCACTTACATTGATGTCGCTACAGCATACGTTCGACGTCAATGTGCAGTTGGTAGCACAAACACTGAGGGGACGCGGGAAACAGTGCAGTCGCTGAAACTTGCTGGCAGATTAAAACTGTGCGACCGACTGAGACTCGAACACGGGACCAGCCGTTGTCGTAATGCGGAAACGGAACGATTTATATGATATCCAAAAGGGCATCACTGTTGGCTTCTGGGCAAATATGGAAGCATTTCTGAAACTCCTAATTCTGTTCGTGTGCCGCCGTGGTATATGTGCTTAGCAAAATGGCGCCATCTGCAACCGGCGCTGAGGTAACTGTGGTGTACCACGGGCCATAGATGATGAAGGTGAGCGACGGCTTTGGAGATGTGTACGGGCGAACAGACGTGCAACTGTTGAGCAGTTGACCACCCATATGAACCAAGAAGATGCCAACAAGGTCTCTTCAATGACTGTTCAGTGAACATTGCTGCATATGGGCGTCCACTACAGGCGTCTGTTTCATGCATTTGTGCTGGCAGCTGTCCATTGATGACGAAGAACCGAATTTGCGCACCGTAACTTCAACTAAGTATCCACTGAGTGGTGACAGGTGGAGTTTTCAGGTGGGTCACGTTTTATGTTCTGTCGAACAGATGATCGCTGGCATGTATGATGTGAAGAGTCTGAAAGCAAAGGGTCCAGCCCGGAGGTGATATGGAACCCACAGAGACTCTTCCTGCACGATTCACAATGGACCAAGCCGCAAAAGGTGGTTAAGCAGGCTTCTGACAGGTGGTCACATTGATACGACTCGACAGTGTACATATATATTCTGCAAATCACTACGAAGTGCATGGGAGAGAGTACGTATCAGTTATCAGGGCTCTTTCCAGTTCCATTCACATACGGTGCGCGGGAATTATGACTGTTTAAATGCCTCTGGGCGTCCTGTCTTCCTTGTCTTCATGAGCCCTATGGGAGCAATAAGCTGGTGGTCGTAGTATGTTACCAGTAATGATTTAAAGCCGGTTCTTGAAACTTCGTATGTAGGCTTTCTCGGAAACTGCTGAGGGTATTTTTGTTCCGTCGTTACAAGAAAATGGGTGTTTTTTTTAGGTAAAGTGGTCTGCAATTAAAATATTTACAATTTGATTTTTTTATAAGATCGAAAAACAGTTTGTTAACAATTTGCAGGTTTTTACTTACGGTGATTTCTGATTGGTTTCTCGCCTACATCAAAAAAATGTAATGTCCTAGCACATCTTTGGTGTCTTTCGACATTAGACACGGATACCTGTAGACAAATCCTTCGTTCTTCTGCAGAACTATTCATTTCTTTCGTTTTACACAGAACACTTTTTCGTGAACCATTATCTACTGCTTATTTCCATACTTCTATGTGTGCACTGTGTTGCCGGTGTGTTATTCTATTTAATTATGTATCTGTGTATTTAAATACCGTGTAAGAGTGATGAAGAAATAGTGATGGAGTGGTTCTTTCTTTTTTTAACAGGTGGTGGAGGTAGACGCAAGGCTGAGTGGGCATACGTGTACAGTACTGTGACGAAGAGTGAGGTGGAGGAAAAGGCGAGGAGCAAGAAGTGAAATGAAATTGAGGGGTAGGTTGGGTGGACGAGGAGAAGGATAGAAAAGTCTCTTTTCCTTTTTATGTGACTTTTTCAATTATTTTATATAGTGATTGGTTCCCAATATTTATTTGCTCATTGAGTAACTATTTATTTACATCTACATCTACATTTATATTCCGCAGGCCACCCAACGGTGTGTGGCGGATGGCACTTTATGTGACACTGTCATTATCTCCCTTTCCTGTTCCAGTCGCTTATGGTTCGCGGGAAGAACGACTGCCGGAAAACCTCCGTGCGCTCCTCGGGAGGTATAAGTAGGGGGAAGCAATATATTCGATATCTCATCCAGAAACGCACCCTCTCGAAACCTGGACAGCAAGCTACACCGCGATGCAGAGCGCCTCTCTTGCAGAGTCTGCCACTAGAGTTTGCTAAACATCTCCGTAACGCTATCACGCTTACCAAATAAGTCAAGAAACGCGACGGTCTTCTTTGAGTCTTCTCTATCTCCTCTGTCAACCCGACCAGGTACGGATCCCACACTGATGAGCAATACTCAAGTATAGGTCGAACGAGTGTTTTGTAAGCCACCTCCTTTGTTGATGGACTACATTTTCTAAGGACTCTGCCAATGAATCTCAACCTGGCACCCGCCTTACCAACAATTAATTTTATATGATCATTCCACTTCAAATCGTTCCGAACTCATACTCCCAGATATTTTACAGAAGTAACTGCTACCAGTGTTTGTTCCGCTATCATATAATCATACATTAAATGATCCTTCTTTCTATGTATTCGCAATACATTACATTTGTCTATGTTAAGGGTCAGTTGCCACTCCCTACACCAAGTGCCTATCCGCTGCAGATCTTCCTGCATTTCGCTGCAATTCTCTAATGCTGCAACTTCTCTGTATACTACAGCATCATCCGCGAAAAGCCGCATGGAGCTTCTGACACTATCTACTAGGTCACTTATATATATTGTGAAAAGCAATGGTCCCATAACACTCCCCTGTGGCACGCCAGAGGTTACTTTAACGTCTGTAGACGTCTCTCCATTGAGAACAACATGCTGAGTTCTGTTTGCTAAAAACTCTTCAATCCAGCCCCACTTCTGATTTGTTATTCCGTAGGCTCTTACTTTGTCAGGCGACAGTGCGGAACTGTATCGAACACCTTCCGGAAGTCAAGGAAAATGGCATCTACCTGGGAGCCTGTATCTAATATTTTCTGGGTCTCATGAACAAATAAAGCGAGTTGGGT
The DNA here is from genome assembly GCF_023898315.1 of Schistocerca nitens. Taxonomy (NCBI): domain Eukaryota; kingdom Metazoa; phylum Arthropoda; class Insecta; order Orthoptera; family Acrididae; genus Schistocerca; species Schistocerca nitens. The sequence goes on along the minus strand of NC_064615.1, from coordinate 259,412,486 downwards.
CTCACACGATCGCTGTTTCCGGAATCCATGTTGATTCCAACAGAGTAGATTCTGGGTTTCCAGAAATGACACGATACGCAAGCAAAAAACATGTTCTAAAATTCTACAACAGATCGATGTCAGAGATATTGGTCTATAGTTTTGCGCATCTGCTTGACGACCCTTCTTGAAGACTGGGACTACCTGTGTTCTTTTACAATCATTTGGAACCTTCCGTTCCTCTAGAGACTTGCGGTACATGGCTGTTAGAAGGGGGGCAAATTCTTTCGCGTACTCTGTGTAGAATCGAATTGGTGTCCCGTCAGGTCCAGTGGACTTTCCTCTGTTGAGTGATTTCAGTTGCTTTTCTATTCCTTGGACACTTATTTCGATGTCAGCCATTTTTTCGTTTGTGCGAGGATTTAGAGAAGGAACTGCAGTGCGGTCTTCCTCTGTGAAACAGCTTTGGAGAAAGGTGTTTAGCATGTCAGCTTTACGCGTGTCATGCTCTGTTTCAATGCCATCATCATCCCAGAGTGTCTAGATATGCTGTTTCGAGCCACTTACTGATTTAACGTAAGACCAGAACTTCCTAGGATTTTCTGTCAAGTCGGTACATAGAATTTTACTTTCGAATTCACTGAACGCTTCACGCATAGCCCTCCTTACGCTAACTTTGACATCGTTTAGCTTCTGTTTGTCTGAGAGGTTTTGGCTGCGTTTAAACTTGCAGGGAAGCTCTCTTTGCTTTCGCAATAGTTTCCTAACTTTGTTGTTGAACCATCCCTCACAGTTTTACTCGGCACGTACCTGTCTAAAGCGCATTTTACGATTGCCTTGAACTTTTTCCATAAAAACTCAACATTGTCAGAGGGGTCTGCTTTACTTACTCTTACGCTATTCACATATTCTTCAGTATTGCTTGGTCTGTGCTATTCCTGTTTTAGATGATCTGCAGATGTTGAATGGTTTGCACCGTATTTCAATACTCTGACGTGTTCTTCATATGTTGTGTCGAATGTCCTGCCAGACACTCCACTGTATACTTTTTCACAATCTCTGAAACTGAGCTGTTGATACTACACTGTAGATATCTGTCCGGTTTTAATATCAGTTTTCAGGTGTGCTTTTGTAGTGAGTTGTTTGCTTTATGTTTATGTTTAAGCCTAGTTTTTTGAATATGTTACCTATTTTATGCGTGAATTTGTTGTGGTAGGTCATTGTATGCCATTTTGTTTGTAGTAGCGCGGGTTGTATGTGTTGGAGTGTTGTCTATCATTGTTTCTTCACGTCCATTTTTAATGGTATTTGTTTTGTAATAACCAGGTCTTTTTAGTAGTCAGAAGAGTTTAGGGGAATCCAGATGAGTCTGTTTAATATGTACCTGACTGGCGCCTGTTTCTGATTCTGCAGGTGCTTTGAAGTTGCATTTAAGCTAGTGTCACTTGTTGCGGATTTTCAGTATATGTCAAATATGTGTTTGTTATTGTCTTTTCTTGTGGTTATGTCTAGAGTACGTTTTCTTGCCCTTCTTGTATTGTGAACGTTAACTTTTTGTGTACAGTATTTATGTGCCTTTACGTAGTTGCTATCATTTATTCTTTGGTTCATCTATCATGCATGTTATGTCGTCCATGTATCATGTATCTGTCCCAGTAGCTAAAAAAATTCCAAGTATTAGGCAAACTACGACAGCCAGACATACATTTTCACAAAGGGTCGCATGTTATCTCATGTTATTATGTACAGATATTACTGATGAGTGAGCAGCTTGTTTTTTATTACTGTGTGAGTCGTGCTAATGATATTTATATTTTTTACAAATTTGTCTGATGACGGGTCATGCTCGAAACACGTAATAAAGAGTATGAAATCAATACAACATTTCTATGGAACATCCTAGATCTGTTATTAGCGTACAATCAGCATGGTATATGTTTAATGGACTAATCATAATGGTCGTATACCTCATGCGCGACTTAAAATCACAACTTCAAAGCACATGTATGTTATTCAATCAACCGTTTTTCAGAAATCGAGAAATACTACTTTACCTGCTTGACTTGTTCAAAAGTCATCAGTATGAGACATGACAAAAGTGCGATCTGGATTTTACATGATCATTGTTTTAAGAATCCATGCTGGTTGGGATGGAGGAGGTCATTCTGTTCGACATCTTTCATTACGCTTGATCCCAAATTAAGTTCTAAAATTCTACAATAAATCGATGTCAATGATATTGGTCGGTTGTTTTGTGGATCACTTCTACCATCCTTCTTGTAAACGGGATTAACCTGTACTTTCTTCCATCTACTTGGCACAATTTTTTGTTTGAGGGATTCACCATTGATATAGTTAGAATAGGGGCTACCTTAACCGCAAATTCAGGATAGAACCTGATAGGAATTCCATCGGGCGCTTCGTTCAATTTTTGCGCTTTTAGCTGTTTCTCAACATCACTGGCACTAACACTAACATTAATCATCTTTTCACCGAACCGAAAATTAAATTGGCGTAATTGCCCTGGGTTTTCCTATGTAAGAGTACATTTGCAAAACAGAATTAAGTAGTTCTGCTTTTCCTTTTCTGCCCTTAATTTCAGTTCCTGCCTCAGCCGTGAGTCACTGGACACTAAATTTGGTGCCACTAACAGCCTTTACATACGACCAGAATTTCTTTGAGTTTTGTGAAACGTCATTCCATGATCTTTTCCTACGGTAGTCTCCGAACGCTTCACGCATTGCTCTCTTGACAGCCAAAGACGTCTCATTCAACATCTCTCTATCTAAAGCCCTATACTTTGCTTTGCACTTAATATACAGTAGTCTCTTTCTTTACAAATTTCTTTACAGTGACGGTATACCATGGAGGATCATTCCGCTGATTAACTGTTCCATTGGGTACATACCTATCCAGTGCATGGTCAATTATTCCTCTAAACTTGAGCTATAGCTCCTCTACATGCACCCATCCTGTGCTAAGGGTTTCAAGTTCCTCTTTGAAGTATGACACTACTACCTCTTTATTTTGTTTACTAAACATTTATAATTTTCTGCTTGTTTTAGTTGCTATTTATAGTTTGGTAATCATTGTTGCCGCCGATGCATCACGTTCGCTGATAACAGTATCGATGTGGACATCTTCAAAGAGGTCAGGTATATTTGTTGTGTACGACACACTGACCGAAAATAGATCGCAATGCCAAAAGATAATTAGTGTAGAGTAAAGAAATTTTGGGAATATATTTGTCTAAGTAGCATATTTAAGCGATTAACATTTCAAGATCACAGGTTAATATAAGTGCGAGATACGTCACTGCAGAAGTGAAATGCTGGTTCATTCATAGTCAGTATAACCGCCAGATTGTTGCATGCAAGCATGCAAACGCGCATGTATTGTGTTATACAGGTGCTGGATGTCAGTTTGTGGGATGCAGTTCCACGCCTGCTGCACTAGGTCGGTCAATACAGGGACGGTTAACGCTGTTCGTGGATGACGTTGTAGTTATCACTCGGTGATGTCCCATATGTGCTCGCTGGGAGACAGATCTGGTGAACGAGCAGGCCCAGGCAACATGTCTACACTCTGTAGAGCATGTTGGGTGACAACAGTGGTACGTGGGCGAGAGTTATTCTGTTGGAAAACATCCCATGGAACGCTGTTCATGAATGGCAGCACAACAGATCGAATCACCAGGCTGACGTAGAAATCTGCAGCCAGGGTGTCACGAATAACCACGAGAGGTCATAGGAAATCGCACTCCAGACTGTAACTCCAGGTGTAAATCCAGTGTGTCTATCACGCTGAGAGGTTAGTTGCAGGCCCTCAACTGACCTCGTCCTAACCTTCACATAGCCATCACTGGCACCGAGGCAAAACCGAATTTCATCATAAAAAACAACAGACATCTATTCTGTCCACTATTGAGCTCTGAAGTCGGTGGTGGTTTGAGGTCAGTGGAATGTACGCTACCGGGCGGCTGGCTCGGTGATGTTCTTGAAGTAACCGATTTGTGACAGTCCGTTATGTCACTGTGGTACCAGCTGCTGCTCAGATTGCTGCTGTAGATGCAGTACTATGCGCCAGGGTCAGACGGCTGACACGGTGCTCTTCCCTCTCACAAGGGAACCTCCCCATCGCACCCCCCTCAGATTTAGTTATAAGTTGGCACAGTGGATAGGCCTTGAAAAACTGAACGCAGATCAATCGAGAAAACAGGAAGAAGTTGTGTGGAACTACGAAAAAAATTAATAAAATATACAAACTGGGTAGTCCATGCGAACATAGGCAATATCAAGGAGAATCTGAGTTCAGGAGCGTCGTGGTTCCGTGGTTAGCGTGAGTAACTGCCAAACAAGAGGTCCTTGGTTCAAGTCCTCCATCGACTGAAAATTTTACTTTCTTTATTTTCGCAAAGTTATGATCAGTCCGTTCGTTCATTGACGTCTCTGTTCACTGTAATAAGTTTAGTGTCTGTGTCTTGCGACCGCACCGCAAAACCGTGCGATTAGTAGACGAAAGGACGTGCCTCTCCAATGGGAACCGAAAACATTTGATCGCAAGGTCATAGGTCAACCGATTCCTACACAGGAAAACACGTCTGATATATTCTATACAACACTGGTGACGGCATGTGCGTCACATGACAGGAATATGTTGTCGGCCCACCTAACTTGTACACTTGGCGAATGGGTAAAAAGATTCTTCTACCTTGCCCGATTTAGGTTTTCTTGTGGATGTGGTAATCACTCCCAAAAAAGTGATGAAAACATAAGAGTTTGTCACATAAACTGAAAATAAAAAATTAAACTTTTCACTCGAGGGAAGACTTGAACCTAGGACCTCTCCTTCCGTAGCTGCTCTCGCTGACCGCGGGACCACGGCGCTCCTTGACTCCCACGGTCCTTGATGTTGCCTATCTTCGAATGGACTACTCAGTTTGTATATTTTACTAATTTTTTTCATAGTTCCACACAACTTCTTCCTGTTTTCTGGATTGATCTGTGTTCAGTTTTTCAAGGCCTATCCACTGTGCCAACTTATAACTAAATCTGAGGGGGGTGCGATGGGGAGGTTCCCTTGTCAGTAGTGCCACGTGCCCGTCCCGAGCACGGTCTTCCTGTGACCGTATAATCTCGTGACCACCGCTGCCAGAAATCATTTACAGTGTCCACATTCCTGCCAACTCTTTCTGCAGGACCCCTATTCAGATTGAGTGAGGTGTTATCAACGGCGTCTTTGTCACCTTAAAGGCATTCTTGACTAACATAAACTCACCACGTCCAATCTCAAAGGCAACTAACGCTCACCACCATTACAGCGTGTATTTAAAGCGAACCTTATATGCATCCTCACAGTGGTGGTATTAGCGCCAGTCTTATGCGACTGGCTAAAAAACTGAGTAGACATCATCTTTCACATGTGGGAAAACGCCAACTTTCGTTTATGTCGCACTACTCCTCCTTTTTTTTTCGGCAGTGTACCTCCATTACGAGTGGGACCCCGAACCATCTAATCTAGACAATTCTCAGACAAGGTGTTTAGTATTGTTTCACAGTTATCTAGTGCTCCATGGCATTGGTAATTATAGGGAGAGCAGCTACGTGAACTCTGGTGCTATGTTTACGCTGCACAAGACGATGTCGACTTGCAACGTCGTCTTGAGGCAATGTGTTATTTTCTTTAAACTGCAAATAATATGGTTCGGTATTGATTGTGTGTTGTTTTATCAGTGCAGAGGAAAGTTTAAATTAAGTATGGGTACAGACTGTTATTTAACAAGTCACGTTACGTGCGATAGGTTTCTCCTGTAAAGTCTAAAATTTACCTTACCGTTGTGAAGTAGTAGGAGTTGAGTTTCTGTACAGCTAATCATTCATGTAAAAGTACTTTTATTCTGACAGTAATTTTCAACAAATATTCGTCACAAATGATTAATTTGTGTTTAGTATTTCCTTCTTTGCGACTTGCGGTAAGTTTGTGCTGATTTATTTGTATTTGTGCTTACGGGACATCTGTCTAAAGGAAACATCTGCAGACTAACTTTCATGGCTACTGTATACGTTGATATACTCAGAAACAACTACATTATTTTCGAAACCGTTAATGTGAGGAGGTGATTTTCTTGTTAATTAGTGTCTCACAAAAAATGAGTAATGAGTATTGCTGTTAAAAGTTTATTCATTATTCTCTTTAAATAATTAATGAAGAGTGTTACTGGCTTATCGAAATCTTTGGTTTTCTTATTACAGTTTCCTCACTTTTCGATGTAAAGCATCTTGAGATTTCAGCTATACATGTACATGTGTTCAAGACGATTTACTTTATAGAGTTATTAATTTCCTCCCCACTCAGAAGAAAGTGTGACAGAATTGGGCTGGCGACCATAATATAGTATTTTACCTTGCCACAACTCGCGTCTACAGTTCAGTGTGACCTACTGTAATATCTCTTTATATTCGATGAATTATTCTGATACAATTCTACCCTTGAATGACGTTTACTAATTTTCTATCTTCATACTCGCAGAATCCATGCGCAAAATAGTTTCATACAATAGCTATGCCATGAGCGCATAATTATTCTTTCTAGTACTCTCTCTGGTGGTTGTTAGAAAAAAAAGCTTCCGAGATCGTCTTCGTGCCGATGAGCCTGAGCTTGGTTTGAAGAATTGTAATCTGATTATTGAGATTTATGACAGAAGATAACTGATACGAAATGGTACGATTAAAAGGGATATATATATATATATATATATATATATATATATATATATATATATATATATATATATATATATATATTGCTCCTTCATACAAAAGGCGTGTATTTGACATTTGAGAATTAATGATATTCATCGATATGCTGCGTAGTTGTTAATCAGAAGGGAACTTCCGAAAGACTCGATACGAACCTGCATTTAATAATCCAAGAGCTCCATTCCTTTTTCGGAAGGTTAAACTTCATCAAAGCCAAATATCCGCTTGATCTGAGGTTTCCCGACTGATTATACAACGCTCCCAAAATTACGAGGCATTTTATTTGTACAGATTAGCAGACTGCCGCAAAGCACGAGCCTGCAGAGAAGAAGAATCATCGCCTGATTTCATTCTAACAAGTAAAATTTCTGAATCATTTTGAGTGACTGAGCTATGACTGTGTTTCCTATAATGAATGATTGATTGCTCGAACGAATTGAGAACTACATAATCACGTAGATAGGAGGAAAAATTACAGTGGCGCCAGTGTGACAGGACTCTCTTGGATTGTTATATACACTCCTGGAAATTGAAATAAGAACACCGTGAATTCATTGTCCCAGGAAGGGGAAACTTTATTGACACATTCCTGGGGTCAGATACATCACATGATCACACTGACAGAACCACAGGCACATAGACACAGGCAACAGAACATGCACAATGTCGGCACTAGTACAGTGTATATCCACCTTTCGCAGCAATGCAGGCTGCTATTCTCCCATGGAGACGATCGTAGAGATGCTGGATGTAGTCCTGTGGAACGGCTTGCCATGCCATTTCCACCTGGCGCCTCAGTTGGACCAGCGTTCGTGCTGGACGTGCAGACCGCGTGAGACGACGCTTCATCCAGTCCCAAACATGCTCAATGGGGGACAGATCCGGAGATCTTGCTGGCCAGGGTAGTTGACTTACACGTTCTAGAGCACGTTGGGTGGCACGGGATACATGCGGACGTGCATTGTCCTGTTGGAACAGCAAGTTCCCTTGCCGGTCTAGGAATGGTAGAACGATGGGTTCGATGACGGTTTGGATGTACCGTGCACTATTCAGTGTCCCCTTGACGATCACCAGTGGTGTACGGCCAGTGTAGGAGATCGCTCCCCACACCATGATGCCGGGTGTTGGCCCTGTGTGCCTGGGTCGTATGCAGTCCTGATTGTGGCGCTCACCTGCACGGCGCCAAACACGCATACGACCATCATCGGCACCAAGGCAGAAGTTACTCTCATCGCTGAAGACGACACGTCTCCATTCGTCCCTCCATTCACGCCTGTCGCGACACCACTGGAGGCGGGCTGCACGATGTTGGGGCGTGAGCGGAAGACGGCCTAACGGTGTGCGGGACCGTAGCCCAGCTTCATGGAGACGGTTGCGAATGGTCCTCGCCGATACCCCAGGAGCAACAGTGTCCCTAATTTGCTGGGAAGTGGCGGTGCGGTCCCCTACGGCACTGCGTAGGATCCTACGGTCTTGGCGTGCATCCGTGCGTCGCTGCGGTCCGGTCCCAGGTCGACGGGCACGTGCACCTTCCGCCGACCACTGGCGACAACATCGATGTACTGTGGAGACCTCACGCCCCACGTGTTGAGCAATTCGGCGGTACGTCCACCCGGCCTCCCGCATGCCCACTATACGCCCTCGCTCAAAGTCCGTCAACTGCACATACGGTTCACGTCCACGCTGTCGCGGCATGCTACCAGTGTTAAAGACTGCGATGGAGCTCCGTATGCCACGGCAAACTGGCTGACGCTGACGGCGGCGGTGCACAAATGCTGCGCAGCTAGCGCCATTCGACGGCCAACACCGCGTTTCCTGGTGTGTCCGCTGTGCCGTGCGTGTGATCATTGCTTGTACAGCCCTCTCGCAGTGTCCGGAGCAAGTATGGTGGGTCTGACACACCGGTGTCAATGTGTTCTTTTTTTCATTTCCAGGAGTGTAATACAGGGCTATTACAAATGATTGAAGCGATTTCATAAATTCACTGTAGTTCCATTCATTGACATATGGTCACGACACACTACAGGTACGTAGAAAAACTCATAAAGTTTTGTTCGGCTGAAGCCGCACTTCAGGTTTCTGCCACCAGAGCGCTCGAGAGCGCAGTGAGACAAAATGGCGACAGGAGCCAAGAAAGCGTATGTCATGCTTGAAATGCACTCACATCAGTCAGTCATAAAAGTGCAACGACACTTCAGGACGAAGTTCAACAAAGATCCACCTACTGCTAACTCCATTCGACGATGGTATGCGCAGTTTAAAGCTTCTGGATGCCTCTGTAAGGGGAAATCAACGGGTCGGCCTGCAGTGAGCGAAGAAACGGTTGAACGCGTGCGGGCAAGTTTCACGCGTAGCCCGCGGAAGTCGACGAATAAAGCAAGCAGGGAGCTAAACGTACCACAGCCGACGGTTTGGAAAATCTTACGGAAAAGGCTGAAGCAGAAGCCTTACCGTTTACAATTGCTACAAGCCCTGACACCCGATGACAAAGTCAAACGCTTTGAATTTTCGGCGCGGTTGCAACAGCTCATGGAAGAGGATGCGTTCAGTGCGAAACTTGTTTTCAGTGATGAAGCAACATTTTTTCTTAATGGTGAAGTGAACAGACACAATGTGCGAATCTGGGCGGTAGAGAATCCTCACGCATTCGTGCAGCAAGTTCGTGATTCACCAAAAGTTAACGTGTTTTGTGCAGTCTCACGGTTTAAAGTTTACGGCCCCTTTTTCTTCTGCGAAAAAAAACGTTACAGGACACGTGTATCTGGACATGCTGGAAAGTTGGCTCATTCCGCAACTGGAGACCGACAGCGCCGACTTCATCTTTCAACAGGACGGTGCTCCACCGCACTTCCATCATGATGTTCGGCATTTCTTAAACAGAAGATTAGAGAACCGGTGGATCGGTCGTGGTGGAGATCACGATCAGCAATTCATGTCATGGCCTCCACGCTCTCCCGACTTAACCCCATGCGATTTCTTTTTGTGTGGTTATGTGAAAGATTCAGTGTTTAAACCTCCTCTACCGAGAAACGTGCCAGAACTGCGAGCTCGCATCAACGATGCTTTCGAACTCATTGATGGGGACATGCTGCGCCGAGTGTGGGAGGAACTTGATTATCGGCTTGATGTCTGCCGAATCATTTCATATCGAACATTTGTGAATGCCTAAAAAAACTTTTTGAGCTTTTGTATGTGTGTGCAAAGCATTGTGAAAATATCTCAAATAATAAAGTTATTGTAGAGCTGTGGAATCGCTTCAATCATTTGTAATAACCCTGTATATGTATTTTTTGTTTCATGAAAACCAACGAGAACGAGAGGTAACGAACCTGAAGTGAGATACGGTGCCCATAGTAAATGATTGCTGATACCAGGAAACGATTTCAACTATTGGACAACACTGAGACTACAGAACAAGCCCAGAGAAATCTAATTTTTTTCACCCTGTAGTTAAAATAGTTTGAAAACTATTTAGAAAGAACTTTTTTCCAGATAGTAGTTAGATTGTAGAACTGTATATTGTGTGATTTTCGTATCTGGACATTGAACTTTATACCATCTGTGAAGTAATTTGAAAGTTAAGTGTGTCTACGACAGTAAATTTGAAACTGTATTTAGTGACTAGCGCCTGATATTGACAGTTATTTAATTGTATTGACTAGAGCGGCATTTAAAATGTCATTGAATCAGCAACGAGACGTGCAACAGCCTTCAGCTGTTTGCACAGAAGCAGAGGCCACGGATAGCAGTTCTGAGACTGTTGTGGCTAGCGGTAGCAATATAATTAATCCCGCTGGATCAGAATACATTCATACAACAGCTGATCAGAGTGTTGTTGACACATTGGTTGTTATTATGCAACAGTTGTCTCTTTTAGCCGAAGGACAAGCGGAGGTAAAACGAGACTTACCCGTTATACAAAATGAACTCCAAAATCAATTAGCCGAAAATCAAACATAATTACAAAATCAATTAAGAGCAACCTTTACCGAATTAGATCAGAGATTAAATACCCATTCACAGGAAATAAAAGAACAGGCAGTAAGGACCGAACAGAATCTTATTGCTCAAATTGAGCAGGTCCGCCAACAATGCCAAGAAAACAATAGTAAATTAAAAGCGGAACTAACCGAATATGTATCCGTCAAAATTGACACGATACAAAAACAAGTAGAACTGTTTCCTCAAGTAATACAAGCTCAAGGGGACATACAGTGTTCCGTAGCTATGATACCAGAAATTATAGAATCCCAAGATAATCTAAAGAAGCAATTTGACGAAGTGAAGGAGAAACAGGAGACGTAGAACATAGAATGAATGTACTTGCGGGAAAGTTTTCAGAAATGACATTAGAGCGGCAAAATTTTCCTTCGGAAACCATAGAAGAAACTGTGAAAGTAGTTTTACAGTCAATTTCAGAGAGTTTCGAGGCGAATTTTTTCAAGAAAGGGTTAAAGGAAGTTCGTGAACAACTTGGCGAAGAATTCTCGCGTTGGAAAGAAAATATAGATAGATCACTAAATCTCTCGCAGGAGGATTTAGAAACAGCGAGAAGTAGGAAACAAAATTCTCAATCTGCGCGTGACATTCCGTCCACGTCAAGTTCCGATGTAGACAGAACGGGAACGTCACAAGTTAGATTCGATATAACGGATAGCCGCAGGGAAAAGTACGAACAGGATGATTTTTGGAATCGTAGTACCGTTGAGGAGAAGATGATTAAACAGAGACAATTTCAAATCTTTAACCCTGACAAAAAGAATGTTCATCCTGTAGTCTTTATTCGAAGTTTCAGAAGTCTATTTCCACGATCTTGGACAGAACGGCAAAAGATTAGTTTTGTATCTGGATATATACAAGGATCAGGAGCATTGTGGGCATCCCAACAAACATGTTCTTGTAAATGTTACAAAGAATTTGAGCAGGCTTTTCTAGCAAAATATTGGTCTGCTGGAATACAAGAAAGACTTAGGTAGGAAGTATTATATCCTGAGCCTTTCTCATTTTCTAGAGGATCTCTAAAGAGATATTTTGAGAAATACATTAATAAATCTTTGAATTGGGATGTACCGGTTCCTTTGCCGGATATACTTAGGATACTCAAGTCCAGACTATCCACCAGTATAAGGAATGAGCTGTTATATATAAATGATAAGGATATAGACTCATTTATGACTACGCTTTATCACATTGATATAATTGAGGAGGACAATAAAAGGGCAAGAGAAATGTCATATCAAAGAAGAGTAATAGAAGCGAATCCAAGCTGCAACTCTAATGGGAATGGCAGTAATGGTAGCAGTAACAATAATCATAACCAACTACACTCTCCGAGGAGACTTAGAAATGGGCAAAAAGTAACAATAATTATTACCATAATGGAAACTTTAGTAATGGTGCAGCGAGGGGCTATTTTAGGAACAATAGGAATTTTAATCGATATAATCCAATGTATGGCAACACAGGACAGTTCTTCCAACACCAGCAGAACAACAACAATAATTACACGAATCAAGCAAGACAATATAGACCGAATTCACCACAACAACCGATAATCACTGAAGTAGCTGAAGAGACAAATACCAATCGGGCCAACAATCAGTCAAACTAAACATGACCGCATCGTGCCCCGGAGGAGCAGTCAGGGGATGTGTTAGGGGAGAAACAGTAAAATTACAATTTTTAAGATAAAATGATGGTGAGCTGTTGACTGAAGACTTAACAAAGGATTTAATAACGTGTCATAATAACAGATCGAGTGCTCCGGTATCGGAAGTATTTGTTGAAATAGAGGAAGTTCCAACGAATGTGATATTAGACACCGCCGCTTCCGCCAATGTCATCTCAGGAGCTCTTTTTAGGAGAATTATTAGGAAGAAGAAAGTACCAATTTTGCCGGTACAAAACTGCAAAATCATCGGAGCTGTTGGAACACGCTCTCCCAATGTCGAAATACAAACACAATTAGAGATGAAAATGGGAAATGTAGCAATAAAATGCACGTTCCTTGTAGTGGAGAAGTTATTAGTGGACTGTATTCTTGGTATTGGGAGTATGCAGGAGTACGATTGTCAGATTGATTTTTTGGAGGGAATAGCTAAATTTAGATTAAATGGAGAAGAGATAGCACTGGCTTTAAATAGAAAGGAAACGGTGCATGAGAAATATTGTCGCGATGCCATAGTTCAGTTAATTGACACTATAAACGGTCGTTGGAAGGAGCTTTCAAAGGATTTGATACAACAGGAGGACTTTAACCAAACAACAATGGTAAAAGCTAGTGAATCAAATCGGCTTACCGGAGAACAAAGGCAGCAGCGTCATTATTTGTTAGAGGCATATGAAGAGATTTTTGATGAGAAACCAGGAATTATTAAAGGGTATATTTGTCACCTACAAGTGAAGCCACATCAGACTTACTGTTACACGCACTATCCGATCCCCTGGCGTTTAAAACAATCCGTTCAAAGGGAGATAAATAGAATGTTAGAATGGAACTTGATTGAGCCATCAACTAGTCCATATTGTTCTCCGCTCTTAGTAGTTCCAAAACCTGGAGGTAACGTTAGATTAGTTCTGGATGCGAGAGAGATTAATAAAATAATAGTACCTGTAAGAACTCATCCGGAAAATATAGATGAATTAATTCAAAATTTCCAGGATGTTTCGTACTTAACTAGTGTTGATTTGAGAAGTTCGTACTGGCAGGTCCAAATGGATGAAGAATCTAGGAAATATACCGCGTTTATCTATGCTGAGAGAAGTTACCAATTTAGAGTTGTCCCGTTCGGATTTAATATTAGTGCCGGAATATTTATTTCAGTGTTGGTTTATGTTCTTGGACCAGAATTGCGTAGTCGTATAACTGTGTTTGTTGACGACTTATTAATAGCCACGTAAACATGGGAAGAGCATTTGCATATTTTGGAAAGGATTTTTGCTGTTTTCAAGAAAACCGGAATTACAGTAAACTTACAAAAGTCTCATTTTGCTTTATCATAAATTAAGTTCTTAGGACATATGATAGATGCGAAAGGTATCCTGCCTACCGAGAAGAAGATAAGTGCAATTCGAAATTTTCCATCACCACGGAATAAAAGACAGCTGAAGAGATTTATAGGTATGGCATCGTTCTTCTGTCGTTTCATAAAGACTCAAGCCATGAATTCTGAAGCATTAAACCGACTTCTACGGAAGGATGTGCCATGGCAATGGATGGAAGAATGTGAACTAGCTTTTCGAGATATTAAAGACCAACTCGTTAACGCATCCTTATTATATCACCCTGATATGAATTGTGAGTTCTGTCTGTCCACGGATTCATCGGATGTTGGATTAGGTGCTTGTCTCTTCCAAATAAGGAAAATAAAAGGGGTACCAACATTCTGCCCGATAGCATTTGCTAGTCGAGTGTTATCGCCCTGTGAAAGAGCCTATACGGCCACAGAACTTGAAGCACTTGCGGTTATCTGGGCATTCAAGAAGTTTAATTATTATTTATATGGTTCGAAAACGATTGTGTATTGTGACCATCAATCACTAACCTTTTTGCAAAAATGTAAATTATTACATCCCAGACTGTCACGTTGGACAATGACACTACAACAGTACCAATTTAAAATTATTCATGTGTCTGGCAAAGAAAATATTATTGCGGATGCACTGTCAAGATTCTCAGAAGGCTTAACGCCGGAAATAGAATCAGTAAATACTTCCGATTTTCCAGTATTACTGTTGCAGGACAATATCTACAAGACTTATTATGTACATCTTTGTAGAGATATGGGAAATTTACAACGAAAAGACCCTCGATGGAAGAAGATAATTCAGCTAAAGGAACAACAAAATTCAAGGGCTAGTTTAGATCATTATAAATTAGTAAATGGAGTGTTATTCTTCAGATGTGGGAAGGACAACAATCCACGGTGGTGTGTATGTATCCCGAAGGAATATGAGGAAAAATTAATTTGGTTTACCCACTTATCATGGGGACATTTTGGTGTAATTAAATGTGTCGATAAAATAGGAGCATACTGTTATTTTCCGAATATTCGGAGAAAAGTGCACCAAACAATACAAAACTGTTTACTCTGTCAAAAGGCAAAACCGGATAATAGAAGTAGTAAGCTCTGCATTCAATTATTCCACGAGAGCCAAGGGCGTTAATTTCGTGTGATATCTGCGGCCCTCTCCCACGATCAAGAGGAGGAGTCAAATTCATTGTTGGATTCTTTGACGTGTTTACAAAATATGTAAAACTATATCCATTAAAGTGTGCTACTGCCAGAGCTGTTGTAGTGAGATTGGTGCGTGACTATCTTTCGCATGTAGGTTTACCGAAATCCATAATTACAGATAATGCCAGAATTTTTACCGGATTTTAATGGAAGCAAACATTAACACAGCTTGGTATTCGACAAATCTTGACATCATGTTACCATCCACAAGGTAGTCCAATAGAACGAGTTTTCCGGGAATTAAACCGATTTATGCGTACATACTGTCACAGTAAACAAACATCATGGGCTGATTATTTGTCAGAATTTGAACAAATATTTAATAATCTGACACATACCTCAACTAACTTTACTCCAACAGAGCTTATGTTTAGTCAGATTGAAAAGAACTTCTGGATAAACCATCTGCCAAAATATGAAGAACAGAATTTAAAATGCGAGGAAAAGATTCGACTCGCACTTGTCAATTTAACTAAAAAAGGCAATACAACGGAAATTGACATATGATAAACGGATTCACCGGATTCAGACGTTTCATCTTGGAGAAAAGGTTTTATTGAGGCGACACATCCATTCCTCGAAACTGATGAAGAACATAAAGAAATGGAATCTTCTTTATACCGGACCATATGTTATTGTAAATATACCAAATCCTGGATCATACTTGTTGGCATATCCCGAATCGAAAAGAATAAAGGGATTATTCCCGCATAATGATATTAAGAAATTTTTTGAAGGGTCGTAGATCTGTGATACCAAATATGGAGAACTTAGAGTGGAATTTGACTATGAGTCGAATGTGTATATAAATATCAAGATGTTTATGTTGTCTAGAGGGTAAGAGACAGTGAGATTGCTGCTGTGATAGGTTAAGAGACAGTGAGATTACTCCTATGATAGGTTAAGCGACGGTGAGATTACTCCTGTGATAGGTTAAGAGACAGTGAGATTACTCCTGTGATAGTTTAGCACAAAATTTTAAGATAGGTAAAAGAATTTGTTAATTACAAGTGTTTGTAAGTGTGGACTATGAGCAGAAGCCATAGCGATATACAATGAAAGTGCATCTACATTTCCTCAAGACACGGCACTTATGTGAGAATTGCGTGTGAAACTTGAACAGTGCGGGATATGTAGGTAAATACGCTGTGTGTATGATGTGCGCTGTTCGCGCGAAAAACAAATGAACTGTGAAACGGAGCAACACTCGATAATGTCACTGCTGCAAACAATTGAAGAAACTCTCTGGTTGCGCGAGAGAAAATTATTATAATTTTTAGATTTTTCATTATGCCTTCTCTACCAGGAGAATTAATTTAAGAATTTTAATTAACATTTTAAGAATAGCAGTTTGTGTGTTTCATATTATGGACTTAATTGTTGAAATATATTTCCCTTAATGTTCATGAGAGAATGAAGAAGATTCTGCGAGTTGATGATTTGTTAAATGAACATACGTCATCATTAATGATGTTTATTTGCAGGTGGATCTATAAATCAATTAATTATAAGAATAATGAAAATTTTTCAGAGAATTTTTTTCGAGAAATTATTCCTTTTGTGGAGTCAGTGTCATATGCCTATGTTTAAAATTTTTCATCAGGTGCAAACTTAAATTTTATCCATAATTTCGTAATTGAAAGCAAACCTCGGACAGATTCAATGTTCTACTTCCACCTGCAGTATAACAAAACGAAGATTAGATTTTAAAAATTTTTTGAGAGGAATACATTCGATATGAGCTACAACAAAATTTAAATGCCCACAGTCTATTTGGCAATGTTTTGGAGAATCAGCAGTTGTAACGCGAAACAACTTTGGTATTGAGGACTACAAAAAAATTCGCGATTGTCAGGACTGACAGATGTTCCAGTCTAGTACAGATGGAAGAATATAAGAATCCACTCCGATTTTGAGTTCAACGATGAAATATGGACTTCGATGCCTTAATCCACTCTCTTCCAGGGATTTATTCAGTCAGAACCTTTCCTTATTCCACTTTAAACCTGTTACATGTTCACTTCCCTGACCATCTGTTCCTGAGATCATCTTGCTGTTTCTACGGCATATTACCAGCCTCTGTCCTATACCATAAGCCATCGCCTGTCCTCCGTACCGCCTCCACCAAACGCTGTACGTCGCCTACCCGCTGTCCGTACCCAGTGTTCCTGTTCCATCGACTTCACGACGAGATCGCCGGCTACATCGTCGAAAGAAGAATTTTGAAAATTTTTTTTGAGCAATATTGTAAAATTTTTTTTGGCTATGAGGCACTTTTCCTTCGATATAATCTATGGAGCTTCTATATATTTCAAAATTACTGGATTTAGGCTTTCCTATCTTCTTTAATACCTGAGCTGGGGTCTATTCTTCCGGGTTTTCCAGGGTTTCCCTGTGAAGGCCAGTTCCCAAATGGGTAGACCTTTTTCGTAATTACGCCAATCTACATCTTCCCTGGTTATGTACTCGGGATGCTGGTAAACTCCGGTACATGTAGAAGCTACAGCTTAGGTATTCTCGTAACTTACTGTCTTAACATGATACCCAAATTCTCTATAGTAAAATTCTATTGATTCAAAATATTCGTCTTTTGAATAAACAACCCAACAAATTTTTCCTGTTAGCTCGCAAAGATTATTATCATTAACTTTGCTCGCTGCGAGGGGAAATTGTAATATCTCTTTATATTCGATGAATTATTCTGATACAATTCTACCCTTGAATGACGTTTACTAATTTTCTATCTTCATACTCGCAGAATCCATGCGAAAAGTAGTTTCATACAATAGCTATGCCATGAGCGCATAATTATTCTTTCTAGTACTCTCTCTGGTGGTTGTTAGAAAAAAAAGCTTCCGAGACTGTCTTCGTGCCGATGAGCCTGAGCTTGGTTTGAAGAATCGTAATCTGATTATTGAGATTTATGACAGAAGATAACTGATACGAAATGGTACGATTAAAAGGGAAATATATATATATATATATATATATATATATATATATATATATATATATATATATATATATATGCTCCTTCATACAAAAGGTGTGTATTTGACATTTGAGAATTAATGATATTCATCGATATATTGCGTAGTTGTTAATCAGAAGGGAACTTCCGAAAGACTCGATACGAACCTGCATTTAATAATCCAAGAGCTCCATTCCTTTTTCGGAAGGTTAAACTTCATCAAAGCCAAATATCCGCTTGATCTGAGGTTTCCCGACTGATTATACAACGCTCCCAAAATTACGAGGCATTTTATTTGTACAGATTAGCAGACTGCCGCAAAACACGAGCCTGCAGAGAAGAAGAATCATCGCCTGATTTCATTCTAACAAGTAAAATTTCTGAATCATTTTGAGTGACTGAGCTATGACTGTGTTTCCTATCATGAATGATTGACTGCTCGAACGAATTGAGAACTACATAGATGGGAGGAAAATTACACTACAATTAACGATTTACAATCTGTATTGTTCTGTACACGGATTATGGTACCTTTCGAGGAACGAGAAATAACTCTGAGTATGGTTGTCTAAACTAACCATTAGTAATACGACCTCGGTCAAAATTTCGTAAAATAACAATGCTGTGACTTACATGAGAGGGTGTTATAACAGTACTTATATCTCTCTTTTCTTATCGATAAGATTTCAGCCATCTGATGATTGTAAACAATTCTGGAATTACCATTATGTTAAGTCGGTATTGACTTTGACTCTCGAGATGCCCGAGACTTTGAGACAAAAAATTCGCATTGCAATTAAGTACACCCTGACCATTAAGCACTGCATTTATTTACTAAAGAAACATGAGGATAGTAATTACGAAACTGCACCCAAATAACATCTGAGTATTTCATTACTTTGGTTTTTAATGATCTAGACTTTTTTGAGTCTTGCTTATGGAATGGGCTTTCATGCCATAGTGATATATTAAATATTTAACCCGAAAACCCTTAAAATTATGTGTATCTGACAATAACGTAAAATTTCACAGTAAATCCACATAAAAAAATAAAAACAGAATTGCCTCTTCTTTGGTATCAAAACAATGATTCACCTTCAAAAAGAAAGTCTGCAAAATATGTCACAAAGTTTATCTTGCGTTTTACCCGGAGGTACGATACTCACATATAGTTATCCGCGTCCTCTCTGTTGCAATTCATGATCAGCACGTATCTGATGCGTTCAGAAACAAATTCCCTGATGCTGTCTAGTAAAATATTTTGATAGCAGGAGGCACTTCTGTTTATCTCGCAAAAACTAAGCGGTTCATGTCCAAAGGCGGGCATTGCTCCACTGTAAGTGGAATGTTGCGCTGAAGATCAGTATGTTACCAGCTGAAATTTCCTCAAAATAAAGATTTTTTTGAGTTCTGGATTTGTTGAAGATCTCTGCAAGATTTAAACATATGCAAGGTAATCTATAAGGGGCAGTCAAATTAAAACGAGGCAGATGTAAAAAGGTAAGTAAACTGTTCATTATTTCAAATTAAGTGCCTTAGCTGTTAATACATTTATCCCATTTTGAGACAAAACTATCAGTGCCTGCATGGAAAAATGTTTGCAGTTGTCTACGGAACCACAATTATACCTAGGCGTGGACCTGTACGTCCGAAGCAAAGCGACGGCCACAAATACCTTTCTTCAGGGCTCCAAAAATATGAAAATCGCATGGGAAGAGAACGATAACGTATGGTGGATGTGTAAAGGCTACCCAGCGAAATCGAAACAACTTTGATAATGTGAGTGAGAGGGGAATGGGCAGGCTGTTGCTTGTGCAGTCAATCCTGAAATTACAACGGACGATGGGTGCTACGAAAATGACATGGACTGTTACGTTGGGGAGAGTTATCAGTGGAAAGAAGGAGGAGTTGTTACAAAATTCATTGATTCCAAGAAGGAACTGTGATTTCGAAACTGATGCAAGACATTTCTAAAGCAAATTCAGTCGTACTTGGTGAGATCGATAGACATATGATCAGTATATTATTCCAAGACACTATACGGCTCTTCTTTCGAAAATGGTTCAAATGGCTCTGAGCACTATGGGACTTAACATCTGAAGTCATCAGTCCCCTAAAACTTAGAACTATTTAAGCCTAACTAACCTAAGGACATCACACACACCCATGCCCGAGGCAGGATACGAACTTGCGACAGTAGCAGTCGCGCGGTTCCGGACTGAAGCGCCTAGAACCGCTCGGCCACCGCGGCCGGCCTCTTCTTTCGAGCAGAGCTTTGGGACCATTTACGATTCAGTCAGTCACAAAATTCAAGAATGTCCATGAAGACTGTCTAAAACATGTGGTGGGGACCAACTGCTACCTAACTGCAACAGCTGCTACAAACGGAGTCTATGTGCAAAATGAATACCGAAAAGCGATGGAAGAAAACATGATATACTGTAATTGACGTTACCTGAACAGCATTTTTCAGCGCACATGATAAACCGCTTAAGGGAGACTCATCTTGAGACCCTCAGAGAAAGCAATAGTCTCCATCAAAAATTCGCAACAGAGGAGAACTATCACGTACAAAAAGCAATGATACACGAGGAGAAAGTTTTGAATGAAGATACGACCGTTCTTCAGCAAAAAACTACCTGGAACACTGACTGAATTATACAAAAACACTTGCTCACATAATGCATAGTAATCAAAGACCATCTAATATCGAAAAACATCAGTTACTCATTCCCAATCCTCGCCCCTCACACTATTTCCAACTCTCTTTCTTTCTCTCATTTCACACACCCACCCACCCACTCATTCACCCACCCACCCACCCACCCACACACACACATACACAGACACACACACACACACACGCACACACACACACACACACACACACACACAGAGAGAGAGAGAGAGAGAGAGAGAGAGAAAGGTACAAAAGTGCCAAGTGACAAGCGATGTGGTAGCAGAAGACATAAAACACGTAATCGAGGTGCACAAGACCCACATCAACTCCAAAACAACAGATCAAAACATATCCATAAAAGTAAACAAAAACTGTAGGAACATAAAATCCTTCCGGAGACAGATGAAAGGAATATCCTGGTCCTTGTGGGTGACGCGGAATAAATCAACAAAACAGAATAATTCACAGAAGAGAACAACATCATCAAATTAATCAATGATCCCACTATCGGGTACTAGAAAAACATGCAAAAACTTCTAAAAACCTTCAAGCTTACCATCACAAAGGCTCAAGTAAAATATATGACACAAAGACCACCAAAGCACACACTCTAATAATTTACCAGAAATACATATACACGGATATCCAGTTAAAAAATGCAACAAGTTATCGCCTAGCTAGACACACATGTACAGTACTACAGAAACCGTACGCTTTCACAAACAATAGGAATCCTCAAAACTCTAACAAACCGATAGAAAAGATAAAACACATAAATATACTATCAACTGCAAACCTTGTATCTTTTTTTATATCACACCAACGAACACAAATGTGTCAGTAGGACAAAGAATCAGTATTATTAAAGGACGATTGCAGAAACGAAATACAACAAATGCAACGTAAATGAAATTGAATCCACCCTCAAGATTACAACAGAACAGACTACTTCCCTTTTTTAGATAGACCTTTCAACAAGGTCTATCTATAAACAGGATGCCTAGCAATGGTGGTCTACCTAGAATTTCTGAAACACATTGAGAACAAAATATTCAGAGAAATTATATATGCAAAAAAATACTACGCTATAAACTGGTACACATTAGGTGGACGACACCATTCGCTTGCTAGAAGAACCAGACATTTGGGTAAAACAGCTACGCAGTGACATAAACACAGTTCACCCTAAAATAAAATGCACTATCGTGACAGAAGCAGACATGAAACATAACTTCTTAGACATCACAATACACAGAATCAACAAAAAATAATTGTTTGTATTAAGGAAACAAAGTACTGCAATTAAAACCACTCACAACCATTCCAATCATTTCTAGGCGCACAAACGTTCAAATTTTAGGTACATGCTATACAGGCTCAACAGAGTTCCATTGGACAAACTCATCCACACACAGGATCTAAACACAGTATACCAGATAGCCAGAGAGAATGGATACATCACACAAATACCAGAAAACGAAATAAAAAAAGAACATTAAGAAAGAAGGAAACGATGAACAAATTACTTGCCACAACAAAGACCACAGGGAAAAAGGAAAACTTTATAAAGAACACAGCTTGCCACATACGAGTACTAAGATACAGCAACAAAAACGTCCACACAGGAGGGGGAGACATTCTGAAGAAACAAGGAACACAAATCATTACGCACAAATATGACAGCACAGATAAATCTAAACGCTAAGAACACCTCCACGGACAAATTCTCCAAAAGCTGCCATTCTGCCGACATAGATCAAACATGCAACAATTTTAAATTTAGATATCCTGAACATCTCAGAGCCTTAAGAAGTGACAGTACACACTCCACTTCTGCATATCATTTCATATAAGAAAACCGCCACCCAAACAACACTGAGACCGATCTTAAGACCATCAGAGAAAGCAACAGTTTCTATCAAAATCTTACAACAGAGAAGAACTACCACTTACAAAAAGCAATGATACAAAGAAAGAGCCTCGAATGAAAATACATCACTCTGCAACAAAATAATATTTGGAGCACTAAATGAATTGCACTCTAAGGCAAAGAAAAGAGCAACGCACCACGACGGAATTATCCGAATAGGACGGAAATAGGTAGATGTGCTGTACAATTTCAGAAAAACAGGATGATTTATTCAATAGAAAGAGCTTCACAAATTGAACAAGTCAATAATAAGTTCGTCCACCTCTGGTTCTTATGCAAGAACCTTTTCGGCTTGACGCTGGTTGAGAGGGCTGTTGGATGTCCTCCAGAGGGATATCATGCCAAATTCTGTGCGATTGCCGAGTTAGATCCTAAAAGTCCAGAGTTGGTTGGAGGGCCATACCCATAATGCTCCAAATGTTCTCAGTTGGGGAGACGTCCGACGATTTTGCTGGCCAAGGTGGGGTGTAGCAAGCACAAAGACAAGTAGTAGAAACTTCCGCCGTGGGCGTCTTACCCTGATGACTTTCCATGAAGGGCAACAAAAAGGAGCGAAGGTTTTCTTCGACATATCGGTGTGCTCTAAGGGTGCCGCTGATGACAACTAAAGGGAACCGTTATGAAGTGAAATGGCAGCCTGTACCATCACTCCTGGTTGTCGGGCCGTATGGAGGGCGACAGTCAGAATGGCATCCCACTGCTGTCTGGGGTGTCTCCAGATACGACTTCGCCGCTCATTGGGCTCAGTTCGAAGCGAAACTCATGACTGAAGACAATTATACTACAGTCAATGATATTCCAGGAAAATGTTCCTGACACCACTGCAAACGAATCTGTTGGTTTACAGAGGTCAATGGCAGTCTGCGCAATGGGCGCCGTTAGCTCAGCGGCGGAGTTAAAAGAAATAAAAAATACACTCTTAAGGAAAAGAGGTGAATAAATAAGTTTATTAGATTTATTGAGTATAGCAGTTATTGATGAAACATATGAGATTCATCTGGAAAAATAGCGCTGCTTTACAGCTTACATCACATAAACAAAGGCGAACTTATTCCAAAAAATGTAATAAGTGATACAAAAGAACCGATGGCTTATTCATAGTTAAAGAAACAGCACAAACAGCTGGGTAAGGACAACGGTCGTTGAACTTGCGGTTCTATGACGCAAACAAACGTAAAACAAGAGAAGAATTTATGGATTTCGTTGAACTCATAGCACAAGATACCTCATCATTCACAAGTGCAGCTGTTATGTCCCAACAGAAAATTTATTAGGATTTGGTTTGGATGACTGCTCTACAAAGGCAGGTAAAACGGTGGTGAACAGGCGATTGTAAGGAAAAAATATTCTCTAAAAATATTTTTTCACTACTCAGACCACAAGTGCAGTCTTATGGTGAACGATACAAATTAGGATCCGGAAATGAAGTTTTTTTATTGCCGCTGTAAAGGACACGAGTTTTTAAGTTGTCAACTCCTAGTAGAAATTACGCCCGCTCTCTATCAAGAGAATATATGTTAAGAGAAACATAAATCAATTGCAAAATTTTCTCACAGTTTTCCGGAGGTTGTTTCAATGCTAGAAACTGTAATTGAAATTCTGGTTACATGTCTAGCTGTAATGGAAATGAATAGCCGTAAACCTACATCAGGTAATGGCACTGGATACTGCTGAGGTTCGCTAATCCTCCAACATTTGGATTCCCTTATGTCATATCAAACATTCGATTTTGTAAATAAATAACCCAACTCTTACTTTAACAAAACTGCATCCTTCATACATGATGAAAACTGGTATTACCAAATTACACAAAAACACAGAATTGTTTAAAAATTTTATGTGTCGAATAATGTCGACAGAGAACTACAACTTTGGTGTAATGTGCTAATGAAGAAGAATACGGAAATCGTTACTCTTCCTCACGAAAGCAACGTTTTTCTTCCTCCCCGTGACACAACATTCTCGATATGGGCGTCGTTCAGTGCTCTACGCAACCGTAAAATGTTGCACTGTTATGCCTTGAACAGCAAAGAGCTATAAGAGAGTAAAGACTGACTGTCGCTGCATTAGGCCTCATCAGCGCTCATTGAAAGTTTGTGAACGGAAACGGTGAGAAGGTGGAAATTAAGGTAATAGACAAATATAGAGTCAATCCGTGAAAATAATTGCTAACCTAAAACTTTAGGACATTATAGAGCAATGTAGGCAGTAGGTGCCTGCACTACATAAGTAGTGGCAGCATTGAAATATTTGTTGAATAATGAGCAGAGAGCTTCAGCAGTTTAAAAGAACGAATCGTTCACTCTTCAGCAGAGTTTAGTGGTTTTGAAGCTTTCTGCCAAATTAAAACTGTGTGCCAGACCACGATTCGAAGCCGGCGCGTTGCCTTTCATGGTCAGATGCCTTACCAACTGATCTAGTGATCTATTCAGGCGCCTCTCGAAACGCCCGTCCTCCCCCCCCCCCCCCTTTTCATCGTTTCTGAGAAGTTTGGAGAGTAGGAGAGAGATACTGCTAGCAGTGAAGTTGTGAGGGGGTTCGCGAGGTCTTTGGGGGAAGGGGGGGGGGCAGTCATGCCTGTATGGCTCAGTTGGTAAGAACACTACCCTCTAAAGGCAGTTGTTCGGCCTACGAATCCCGCTCCATTTTTTTTTCAAAAAAAATTGTGCTTCCCTTCCTCCACCATCCCTTTCACCCCACTTCCCACCCCTTCCAACGAAACTGTTATGAATTACCTGCCGCTTTCCGCCCCTCTTGCTCGGGTTCTGTGTTTCTTGGCTTCGGAAATTATCAGTAGCAAGCAGTGTCTCGGGTTAATTCTAAACGGCAACGCTTTGAAGTTCATTCAGCATTCTACTGGTACTATACTACCGAATAACATTACAATGGACCACCTCCTACTATCAAATTGTCGTATAATGCAAACATAGTGGCTATATTAGCTACAAATTAGTTATTCGGCTATAAGTCTTGACGGATATCTGGAGTCATACTGTTTGTAGTAATTCTCACAGGGTAGGGAGGATGGGGGAAGGGGGAACATGGAATCTTGATTGTACACCGCAGATCACTTCCATAGTAAAAGGAAATCACCTGGTGTGCTTAAATGAGTGTGTTGGAGCAACTACACGTCAATCCTTTAAGTTCTCAATTGCTCAAATACTCATTCGGTCATCCTGGTTTAAGTGCCCAATAGTTTCAGTAACCTGTGTTTCATGCAGTAACAGCGGTATTTATGAGACTGCAGCAAATGATAAAGCAATAACAACATACTGCCACGCTATGTCATGTTTGTGTGAAATAATCACATGGTCTAAGGCGCTGCAGTCATGGACTGTGCGGCTGGTCCCGGCGGAGGTTCGAGTCCTCCCTCGGGCATGGGTGTGTGTGTTTGTCCGTAGGATAATTTAGGTTAAGTAGTGTGTAAGCTTAGGGACTGATGACCTTTGAAGTTAAGTCCCATAAGATTTCACACACATTTGAACATTTTTGAAATAATCACGTTGAAGCGGATAATGCCTTGTTGACAAGATTGTCCATCATACAATGTAATCGTTCACTGCTAGTACTGACATCACTTAAAACCTCCGGGCTAATAGGCCATGTTCGATATATAAAGCTTTCTCCTAACGTTTCCCCTCCGACTGCAGGTCTGATGAGGGGTGAGGACTATCATAAAACGGTCAATAATATTTTGGATCCCATAAATTATAAAAAACTTCAGAAGGATCCGAAGACGAAGATTTTAAAAGTCACTAATCGACTGCTCAAAGCGTCTTCACTCACCTTTGACAATAACGGAAGCGTACCCGCCTAGGCTCTATGGATTGCCCAAGGTGCACAAACCACAGATTTCCTTGTGTGTGCTATTTGGTCTCCCACCAATGGATCAGACACTTCGCCTCACTGCTGCAACCTCATGTTGGTGGAACTGAGCGTCATATTAAAAATTCATATCACTTCATAGGCAAATTAAAAGAAATGCACGTTGACCAAGGTGATATCCTTGTTATTTCTGATGTTGTGTCATTACTTACCATGATTCCAATAACGATGCTATCTCATGTGTAGCAGATTCTTTTCCAGCAGATATCGAGGAGTTATTTAGACACTCCCTCACGACAACCTATTTTCAATAGAATAATGATTTTTATGAACAGACTGAAGGGGTGGCAATGGGCAGTCCTCTTAGTCCGGCTGTGAGCAATTTGTTTATGGAGAACTTTGAACAACGGGCGTTGCAGACTGCCAGTAAAAGACCAGCCAGATGGTACCGCTACGTCGATATTACTTTCGTAGTATGGGCATACGGTGCAGAGGAATATGATGTCTTCCTGATACATCTTAACAATACCAGTCCAAGAATAAAATTTACTATGGAGACGGAGAATAATGGCCCACTGAATTTCTTGGATGTGTCTGTTATTAAGCGAGGGGACGGGACGTTGGGCCATAGACTACACAGAAACCCAAGCATACTGACCGTTACCTGTACAAAGATTCTAACCATCACCCCAGACACAAAAAAAGAGGCGCGATTAAAACCTTGATGGACATGGCGCAAAACATTTGTGAACCGACTTACACTATGTGATCAAAAGTATCTGGACACGTGGCTGAAAGTGACTTACAAATTCGTGGCGCCCTCCATCGGTTATGCTGGAATTCAGTATGGCGTTGGCCCACCATTAGCGTTGATGACAGCTTCCAATCTTGCTGGCATACGTTCAATCAGGTGCTGGAAGGTTTCTTGGGGAATGACAGCCCATTCTTCACGGAGTGCTGCACTGAAGAGAGGTATCGATGTCGGTCGCTGAGGCCTGGCACGAAGTCGGCGTTCCAAAACATCCCAAAAGTGTCCTATAGTATTCAGGTCAGGACTCTGTGCAGGCCAGTCCATTACAGGGTTGTTATTGTCGTATTACCACTCCGCCACGGGCCGTTCACTATGAACAATGCTGGATCGTGTTGAAAGATGCAATCGCCATCCCCGAATTGATCTTCAACAATGGGAAGCAAGAACGTGCTTAAAACATGAGTGTAGGTCTGTGCTGTGACAGTGCCACGCAAAAAAACAAGAAGTGCAAGCCTCTCCACAAAAAACACGACCACACCATAACACCACAGCCTCCAAAGTTTACTGTTGACACTACACACGCTGGCAGATAACGTTACCGGGCATTCTCCATGGCACACCCTGCCATCGTATCGCCGCATTGCGTACCGCGATTCGTCACTCCACACAACGTTTTTCCACTGTTCAATCGTTCAACGTTTACGCTCCTTACACCAAGCGAGGCGTCATTTGGCATTTACCGGCTTGATTTGTGGCTTATGAGCAGCCGCTCTACCATGAAATCCAAGTTTTCTCACCTCCCACCTAAGTGTCATAGTACTTGCAATGGATCGTGATGCACTTTGGAATTCTTGTGTCATGGGCTGGATAGATGTCTGCCTATTACACATTACGACCCTCTTCAACTGTCGGCAGTCTTGTCAGTCAACAGACGAGGTCGGCCTGTGCAATTTTGTGATACACGTTTCCCTTCACGTTTCCACTTCACTATCGCATCGCAAACAGTGGACCTAGGTGCGCCATTTCTCTGGCGCGTTGAGTATCCGGCACTATCGATAGCGACTTGTATTTCTGTTTCCGTCTGGTTCGGCCTGCGCAGGCGCTGAGGCGGCTGCTGCCCTCTGGAGCGTTTTTCGCGGGGTGCCGCGCGCGCTCGGCTCGGCAGTTGGATTCGCACCGAGCTGGCGGTATTTTGCCTTCCGCCCCGCCACGGAGGAGGTGTGGTCTCGTTGTTGGTGGGCCTCGTTGATTTGGGCAGTGTGGCGTGTTGATGATGTGTTGTAGTGGACAACTGATGAATTCCCGCACGAGATCGCTTGAGGTTCTCAGCCTCTGAAAAGGGTGCCACGATATCGCTTGGGTTTCCGCACCCAGGAGTTGTAAGGACTGCAGGGCGTGTTTTCTGTGTGTTTGCTCTGTCCGGTCTGCGTGGCGGAGTTCGTTTCACCTTACTTCAGCTGTTGTTTATATTTTCTGCGTGATTCCGTTTTAGCTGGAGTCTGGGTGTCGAGTTTTCTGCTGGTGTATACCCGGTCGTCGCCCCTGTTTTCCCGCCCGGGGGGCAGCCGTATCTGTTGCTGGGAATTGTTTAGCAGTGTGTGTTTTGCGTGGACCCCTTGTGCTCACGCGCTCTGATTCTGAGTTGAAATTACTGTGGTCAGGCTGGCTCGGTTGCTGGAGTGTGTGTCATTGCTTTTCTGGCTTGCTGGGGACTGCGCGCGCGCCTGTTCCGTTTGTGATGTGGCAGCGGTCTGATATTTTCATGTGTGCTTGTTAAGTTGCTAGCAATTGCTTTTAGCCTTGCGCTTACTTATTTTATTTAAATTGCTGGGCATTGTCATTTGCCTGTTCTTTTACTCTTTTTCTTGTTTATTTGTTGTGCCAGTTAGCCCTCAGATGATGTCAGACCTTGGTATCTGTCAACCTTATTTTGGCTACTAGCGCTCAGGTGCAATATTGCCGGGTCTATCCCGGATTTGTCATTAATTGAGAGCTTTTTTTGTACTGTATTTTTAGTAGTAGGTTTGGCAAGTGCACTTGCGTATGGTATTTATTGTGTTTAACCCCCCCCCCCCCCCCCCCTTCTAACTCCTTCGTGTAAACTGATTTTGGTAAGATTGCTAGGTGGCCTGTGTTATCACCTATGTAAGTTTGCCCGCTGCTGTAGTCGTAACATGTTTTGACCGGCAAGCGGCCCATGTTGGCGAAAGTTTGAATGTGTTTTGCGCTGTTGATGTTGGGCCTTGCCGCACATATATTTAGTCATGTACGTGTTGTTCTGTTAAGGATTTTAGGGCATTTTTAACTGAGATATCTGTTGAAAATTTTATCACTCTTTTAAAAAAGGTATAGGAAGGAGTAACTTCAACTGAAAATTTAATTGTAAATTATACATTTGTGCTTCGCATTTAAAAATTTAACTATTACGTGAAAGTATGTAGTTTAATGCACAACGATTATTTGTTAATGTATCAAATTGTAAACAGTTTTGAAGTTTCTCTGTTTACCTGTGGTATATAACATGTTTATTACCTCATTTGTAAGCAGCTTGATTTGTTTGTGTCACTGTAATTTGTACGCCACAGAGTAATTTATTACAATTAATTGATTGTTTTGGGAAAATAAACCTTGAATTGTATGTCCCCGTTTCATTAACCGAATCCCATCCAAATCGTCCGCTCACTAGGGATCTTTAAGAGTGAGGAAATCCCGCGTACAGACTATGACACATGTAACACCCACTCACCTGACCACGTACGAGGTCCATGAGTTTCGCGGAGCGCCCCATTCTGCTCTCTCACGATATCTAATGACTGCTGAGGTCGCTATTACGGACTGCCTGGCAGTAGGTGCCAGCACGATGCACCTAATATGAAAAACGTATGGTTTTGGTGGTGTCCGGATACTTTTGATCACATAGTATATTTAAAAGATGAACCTGAACGTCTACGGTCGACATTCGAGAAGAATGGTTTTTCGAACAAGGAAACAGAACGAGCATTTCGCGCCGGCCGCGGTGGCCGAGCGGTTCTAGGCGTTCAGTCCGGAACCGCGCTCCTGCTACGGTCGCAGGTTCGAATCCTGCCTCGGGCATGGATGTGTGTGCTGTCGTTAGGTTTAAGTAGTTCTAAGTCTAGGGGACTGATGACCTCAGATGTTAAGTCCCACAGTGCTTAGAGCCATGTGAACCATTTTTCGAGCATTTGGCTCTAGGGAGAGGATCAGAGTCGACGAGGAACGACGGACGCCCAAAGGAAAAGTTTTTCTTTCATTCGTCGCTATGATTACAGGTCTCATTGGGAAAGTATTGAGCAGGTATGGTGTGGAAGCTACCTTCAGACCCACCAGGAAGATGGAAAGATCGGCAAAAGATATACATCTTTGGCTACACCGGGTGTACATAAAATTCCTTGCAGTTGTGATCGAGTTTATATAGGTACCACGAAAAGAAGTGTTAAAACACTTCTGGTTGAACACAAGAGAAATATCTGCCTGGGACATACGGATAAATCGGCCTTACGGGAATATCTTTATCAAGAGCGTGATCATGACATAAAATTCATCGAGACGAGTGATATGTCGAAAACATCGCATTATCATGCCTGTATGTATACAGAGGCTTGTCAGATTTACAAACAGCGTAATAATTTTAACAGAAAAGAGGCAGTTGTTAAATTAGATGAAGTTTGGATGTCAACAGTGCAACTTAAGAACGACGGTCAATTACTTTCAGTCGAGAATGTTGGCACTACCAGAGACAATCTCACAGCTGACGTCACGTGATGGAGTGTGGCGCTCTCTACACTGCCCATATATTCGGCGCTCCCACGACTTCCGGTTGAAGATGTCTCCCGCAGTCGGAGAGGAAGCGTTAGGAGAAAGTTTTATATATCGACCACGGCCTATCAGCCCGGACATTTTAAATGAAGGTTATCCACACTGGTCTGCCTCCTCCCCCCTCACCCTGGGTTCCTACAGGAGGGCACATAGCTGTATTACTTCCAAAAGGAGACACTGTATATGTAAACTGCCGAAAGACTCGTGTCTGTGGCAGAGAACTTACCTTTTCAAAGACATATTCCAACCAACATCAACATCTGACTTCTTCGTCACGGGACTCTTAGAATTGTAATCACAGGAAGCACTATACAGAATGTAATACATCTGACTTCTTCGTCACGGGACTCTTAGAATTGTAATCACAGGAAGCACTATACAGAATGTAATTGGTATAAGTGCAGATATTTTTACGAGTGACTAAGGACGGTGTACTAAACAACATTACATCTGCATTCACGTCATTTGCAAATTGATCATTATAACTTTTACAAGTCCTATGTAATTTCCACGGAGGCATTTAATAAGAAGAGGAGGATTCTAAGTGGATGCATGGACAGGGACCTGAGAAGGAGACTGGCGTAGTGCTTCATATGCAGCATGCCATTATACGGAGCTGAGACATGGACACTGAGGAAAGAGAAAGAATGAAGAATAGAAGCATTTGAGATGTGGATTTGGAGGTGGATCGCAGGGATAAAATGGGTAGACAAAGTGAGAAATGAGGAAGTGTTGAGAAGAGTGGGGACTGAGAGGGAAATTTTAAAGGTAATCAGGAAAAGGAAACACTCGATGAGAAGAGATTGTTTACTGATGGATACTATGGAAGGAACGGTGAATGGAAGAAAATGAATAGGACGCAGAAGATGCCAATTATGAAAAAACGAAGAGGGTAACAAATGACAGGACTGCTTGGAGAGCTACATGTGAAGACCTGCATTAGGGAAGAACGCTGATGATGATGATGATGATGATGATGACGACGATGATGAGGATATAATGAGCCTTAAGTTTCTTTGGTCAGTATCACCCAGTACATGTGGCCAGAGCGAGCCATTAATGGTTACTTCCCGCTGGGCAGTAGGTCAGGTGTTGAATTGTGGACATGTGGGTGCAAAATGCTTAGTCTCTACTGTCAGGCGTAGTCTACTTAGTGGTTCAGTTACAGCTGCGCAGAAAACATCAGGTTGTTAAGTTTTTGATGTATTTTTGGGAAGACTGTTTCATCCAGGGAGAAAACAGCAACCCAGACAATGATGTGATGATATTAAGACACCACATTTAAAAATATCTGCACTTAAACCTGTTATAAATTGTATAATAAGTTAACAGACGTTGTGTAGCAGAACTCTGAAATAGTTTTGTTTATTTTCAGAGAATGTTTCATGTTTCAAGCAACTGATAGATGAAGAATATATTTCTTTTATTCGACGTCTTACTGCACAGTAACAGTTAATAAACCTTTATTAAGTGAAACATCTGATTTATTTTACGTCAGCAGGCTGTTAAATCTAAAGTTTCACATTTTTAGTCAGTAATATCTTAATTTAAACGAAACGCTGTTTATGGTATTATGTATTAGATAGGCATACAGAGCACATATCTACATTAGCAGCTTATCGACAACAATTCACTGTGGAAAAAATTGTAATTCGGCTTGTATATGAAACATAATATCATCACATCTGTGTATTCGCAAGTTGTCATTTTATGAATTGCGGATAATAATACAGACGCCCACGTGTAAAACGGTAAACTGTACCTTCGAAAAATAAACAGGCCTCTGTTTGCATCAGTTGTATGTATGTGACAAAACGAATAACCTGTAACATAAGAAAATGTATAAAAAGGAAAATAACAGGAGTTCAAACACTGCTAAATCGGAAGTCAGTAGCTCCCCTTTAAATTAAATACCAAGAAAACGTATAAAACGGTTCTAGGAAATTCTGCTGTTTGATAGTTCATAGAGTTCTAAGAAAGAATGATATTGCAGCAACCTGTCTTAATAAAATGTTATTCATTGGAAGCATGTGGACAGTCTGGTAAACCACTGTTCACACAGTTTCTTACATATGAAACATTTTACCTCTTGGATGCATAACGGAAATATTTTTAAAAAATCTAAAAGATATTCAAATATTTCAAAAAACTTCTGACAGCCGCATTAGTTTTTAATAGTTAATTGTTAAAGGATCACATGAAAGGCTTATTTCAATAGTGGTACAAGTCCATTTTTGTTCATTCTGAGATAGAGGGTCCTAATGTTAAATGAGCGCTGAAAAATCTGAAGTTGAGATACCAGAAATATTCAAGCATATGGCTTCTTGCTAGAGATGAACCTTTCTTTCTGTTTGTTTGGACCATTAATTTCAGAAGCATTATAGGCACAAAAGTGGGGGTAATGGACTTGTACCACTATTGAAATAAGCCCTTCATATATAACCAGTTTCACGAAGATTTAATCGCATCATCAGGTATGCATATAACTAATTTAACACAGGGAGACCGATGATACATTAGTGATATGTATACTTCAGAGGAACCGATTAAATCATCGCGAAACCGGTTGTGTATGATCCTGTAATAAAAGAACTATTAAAAGCTAAGGCGGTTACCCGAAGCTTTTTATTATAAAATTTTAATACTCTTTTAAAATTTATTTAAAATATTTCTTCTAGACAGAATTATTCAGTCAAGGATAGCAAGACCTGTCGAATTTCACGACAGGCGTTGGCTAAGAGGATAACTGTGTAACAAAAGCGTGTCACGTGATTAAATGAATTGTAAACATGTGTGGTTTTTGTTGTCGGTTAATGTGTGAATGTTGATAGTCGTCTTACAAATCTGTATAATGTCTCGTAAAATATTAACGGTCTGCAAGGGCCGCTTGTAGCCACTGTAAGAATGAAAACAGTCAGCTTGGCATTATTTCTGTTGTAGTACACAGAAAAATCGTTTTATTTGAGAGAAAGCTGAGATGCTTTAAGAAGAAAAATAATGATAGACGGAGTTCTTACTGCTGTCCTGAAAATTCTTCAACCTTCGTGGTGATGATAACATTAAACGAGAGTATTTAACGGGTCACTTAATGTCAAATTGCGGTAGGACATGAAATGAAATGAAATGATCGTATGGAATTGTTGGCCGGGAGGCCCCATGTGGGGAAGTTCGCCCGCCGTATTGCAAGTCCTTTTTAGTTGACGCCACTTCGGCGACTTGCGAGTCAATGATGATGAAATGATGAAACACATACAACACCCAGTCAATACGAGGTAGAGAAAATCCCTGACCCCGCCGGGAATCTAACCCGGGACCCCGTGCGCAAGAAGCGAGAACGCTACTGCAAGACCACGAGCTGCGGACAGGATATGAAATGTTTAATGAAAACGAGGCACAGCGTATGGTGTGGTGTTAATTTGACCGCACAGATGAATCGTGAATCAGGAGTCACTGTGGCAGCTGAGGGTGTCGCAGTCCCGTGGTAGCGTGGGCACGAACACGTGCAGCTGGGGGCGACACTGGCCCGCCTTCTGCTCCGGTTCCGGGGACGGAGGTGGCGAAGGCAGCGGCGAAGATGGAGGCGAAGGTGGAGGCGGCGGCGACGGCGGGGACGCCTCCAGGCTGACTGTGCGCACCACGCGGCGCGGTGTCCTCAGCGGCCGGGGGGACGCGGGCAGCGGTGGAGGCAGCGGCGGCGGCTGTTGGGGCGGCAGGGGCGGCGAGGGCGGCGCGGGGGCGTCGCGGCCCGCCAGGTGCAGCCAGCGCAGCACGCGCTCCGACAGAGGGCCGGCCAGCTGCTCCGCCCCCGGACTCTCGATCGCCGCCGCCGCCGCCTCCTCGTCGTCGCTGACGGTGGCGCTGCCACCGCCCCCGCAGTCGCTGCTGCTGGGAGACGGGGGCGGCCCTAGCGGCACGAAGGGTCGGCCGCAGCAGCGGGGGCGGCGCGACGCCGGGGGCCAGCGCCGGCGCGGGTGGCCCCGGGCGCCGTGGGGGTGCAGCGGGGGCGGCGCGGGTCCCTGTGGCGGCTCGGGCCCTAGCAGGAAGCTGACGCGCAGCAGGCGCCGCCCCCCTGCTGCCACCGCCGCCACCGTCCTGGCCGCCACCGCAGGTGAGGAGGCGGCCCCGCCCCCGGGGGCGGATCGGCAGCAGCGCGCGGCGGGCGGCCCGTGGGCGGCGGGGTCGTCCGCGGAGAGGATGGCGTGGCGCGCGCCGTCCACCCACACCGTGCGCACCAGCAGCGGCCGCTGCGACGACGCCCAGCGCGCCGGCATCTGTACGCCCGCTCCGGTGGCGGCTACCTGCCGCCGCTGCCGGCCGCTGCTCGCACTTCCGCCACGCCACCGCCGAGCTTCATAACGACTCGCGCCCTATCTAGCCACAGAACTAGACACCGCGGCGCCAGGCTACTTCGAGCTCGCTCTGTAATGCGGAATAACTGTAGCACAGCGCTGTGTTCCGGCACTGTTCCTTACTCTCCTAAGGCGTTCAGTATACATTGTTGACTTTGCTTTTAGACTCCTGCATTTAACGTCAACGCCTGATTTACGGTGATATCTAGCCGGCGGAAAGATATTTACACGCCCCGTGTCGCAGCTGTCCAGATGCGACACACACTGAGCATATATTCTTTCCAGTTGTTATTTCCACTGAGATCAATCGGCAGCGGTGAAGTAGCTCTGCACCAATTAGTACCAGCAGAGCTGCAAACGGTATACAGTTTCCACTGACGTCAGAAACACGATACTCTAGCAGTACGTGGACGCATCGAGTTCAGAGGCTTAAAACTCCCGCACTGTTATCACGTGGCAGATACCGTACGCTTTACAGTCCGGTGTGAACCGGTTGGACCGCGCGCAGCAACAAGTGGTTCGTTCGCAGGAGCGCGGAAGCTCCGTGCGAGCAGACGGCTTCGCGAGCTGAGCAGGACCGGCCCGCTACTGCCGGGAGTCGCAGTCTGCGGTCGCGTTCTGCCAGTGGCGGTACAGCACGCGCTTCTGCGCATGCGCCGCGCTTCCTCCGTTCATCTGCAGCCGCTCGTGGCGCCACACCACCGCTCGCGCCGGAAGCCTCTCTGTTCTAGGAGACGGCGTTCAGCATCTCAGGTTGTGACGGGTCGAGAAGCCCCACCCAGCTTCAGCAGCCGTGTCACAAATAATACGAGATTATGGGTCTGCCTTAATATAAACACTTTTAGTTTTGCCGAAATACTGGCAGCTTCATTGAATTTTTTTGTTCTAAAACGTAAAAAATTTACACAATTAAGTACATTACATTAAAAAAAAGTTAGTGTTCTGGGTGTAACGCGTATAAGAGCACACATTTTTTATGTGTTACTTTAATATGTACACACATCTGACGTTTCCTGCATGGTCGAGGCTGCACGATTAGGTAGATTACCTCGTCAGTATAGTCTACCCATTCTGCGTCCACGCGTTCACACTACACCACCTGACGTCCTGCCCATGCGAAAGTAAGCACTAATGACTTGCTCTTGTCACATATACACTGTTTGACAATGAAACGTTTCTCTCTCTCTCTCTACAAACTTATAGTGCATGAAAAGATTCTGGGAGATAAACGTTAAGGGGACCACGCCCTGCCTATCTAACCCCTTTTAATTTAGACAAGTATTTGACCCATTTCTGAAAAAAACCATTTGATGCAGGACCTTAACATTTTTACTGTATGTTACATGATGCTAATAGAGTCAACTGAACTAAAATCTACTTTATCCATTTTATAGTTTTTAAGAAATATTTTTTTAAATTTATTAACAAAAAATATTAAGTTTTTTCTGCAGAAAATATTTTTTGTGAACTTCGTAATAGGGGAATATTAATGAATGTATTACCAGAGGTGGCTTTTTATGACATGCACAGTCATGAAAATTTTATTCATTTATCTATGATAGTTTCTGATATAATGGGGCATATGCACTGAAAATTTCAGTTTGCAGGAAATTGACTTTAAAGAAAAAACTTTTGAAATTTGTTACGTACAGTTAATTAAAACTGTCCTGCTGCATGTGATGGCCCTTCTTTGGCCTCTAGCAGAACTTCTAGCTTCTTTTTCACTTTCCTGGATGTATGTCTTGCTTTCTTGGCCATATTAGATGCAGACCTGTCTGCATTCGCTATCCTCATTTTATCGCAATGTTACAGCCCAGTGATCATATTTTCACTAGGATTATTTCCCAGCTTTTCAGTGGCCAACACTTTCCAATATTACCACAATTGAATGTAATAACAGCATCACGAACTCCTAGTTTCATTGTATACATGCCAACAAATACAGTTTTAGAAAGGAGGTTCCAAATTATGCTGTTGAAACATTCATTTGGGTTATGTGTCTGCCCATGCAGACATTTCCTGAGAAGGTCTGGATGACCCAAGTCTCTGAAAATAGGTTTAATTGCTGTAATAACAGTAGCAAGAATAGAATGCTGGTGAGAATAAGATTCTCCAGTTGCCTGAGCCCTATTGTATTTGCACCACGAATTTTCTCCTGATGGACACAGTCCATGACATAGCAGAGGACTTATGGAAGAATATGGCCCAAACATCTCTCTTAATTGCCTCAAGATTTTCTTTATTTCTCCTAATTGCCTGCCCATAGTAGGCTACACCTGCAAGTTTTCTATTACAGTTTTAGTTAACCAACCCGGTCCGGTCAACAATTTTCCATCTTCTAATTTTTTTACTCTCATATCAACAGTCAGTTTTCTCAGCCTTGTTCCCAAACGTTTTTGAACATGGCCTACACATTCTACTTTGCTAATAATGGCATCTCCATATGGCTTAGAGTTCACCACATTGTTGTATGTTTTACCGTAACCATCGCCCAAATATTTGGTGTACCGTACGCCTCTTGTTTCTACAGAGTGATGAAATATTTGTTGTACTCCATGAACTTCCATACCACCACTTGTTCCTCTAAAATTAGCCACACAGTTGTGTTCTTTATGTTCATTGACTTTACAACATTTGCAATATTTAGACATTATCTCCACATCTAACACTTTACCGGTGTCTACACTCGTGGCAGTCACTACTCCATT
Organism: Schistocerca nitens; assembly: GCF_023898315.1. NCBI lineage: Eukaryota > Metazoa > Arthropoda > Insecta > Orthoptera > Acrididae > Schistocerca > Schistocerca nitens. The sequence continues at coordinate 259,374,461 of NC_064615.1, read as the reverse complement.
CAGATAAGTATGTCCTCTTTTCTGCCAACTTCTATCAAGTGCAACTGCAATATACGAACATTCATCATTTTCTTCCACTGCTCCCCTAGCAGCCAGTTTCATGCTTTCCTCACTGACCTCACATACAGCTTTCTCTATTATTGCAGTCAGTTTTTCAAATTTATTTGGAGGTTGATGTAAGTTCATCACTGAACAAAATGTTCTCCCAGCAGCCATGCCCTTTCCAATGGATCGTAAGGCATAAACCAATCTAGTATTGATTTCATAAGGGCCACTGGCATCTGATTTTGAAGAACTCATGAATGAAATCACAGCTGAGCATTTAGTGCAAATTAAATCCAAAGCAATTGCTAGGCCTTTTCTCCCACTGACACTTTCACAAATTTTTCACACTCTATGACTCATCACACTGTCTACATTGTTCAAATTTAGAAATTACGTCTGATAATGTTCTCAAATTTATAATAATGTTACTGCAACCCTTGCCACTTACAGTGAGTTCGTTGTAACTCTCTCAAAATGTTGAGAACTTCTTTGATGATGCACTTGTTGAAGAATTACAATTATACACATCGTTGCCAGGCGACATAACCTCTTGTACAGAAATCTTTCTAAACTTGCTTCCTCTAAATTGTCGTTTCTTGAAAATGCCTTTACGTTTTGTCATCTTCAATAAACACAACACAACACACGTAAACAAGCACTGTAAACGCAAGGATAACAACTGCTCTCAATCACACTTGAACAAAACTAACCAATTGTTTGAAAGCGTGCTGTTTACAAACAGCAGAAACAAAAGAATGCCGACCGTTGTCTTCCAAGGGTAGCCAACACACTCGGGAGTAAAAAAAAACCCTAACGTGCAACGTAGGGGATATAAAGATCTAAAATATATGTAGAAAAGTGGGTGACGGAAAAGTGGGCGTGGCACATAAACGCACTTGGTAGAAAAATGCTCTTTGAATGCTCGAAAAAATTTTTTTCAGCAAAATCCTTTTTCAGAATACTTCAATAAAACCTTAACCTATCGAAATATGATGAAAACCGAAAATCGATTTTCGACCTGAGCCACGGTCTGGTATTGTTGTACACTTCCGCGACAGGCGAGAGAAACGTCCATAGATGGCAAACGTTAGCAAAAAATATGAGAAAATCAAATTAATTATTACTGATAACAGATGCTAATTAACCATCCGTTTACGTAGCTGTCCAATAATATCGTGGAGCAGAATACCATCAACCCATTGAAACGACTGCCAACGTCATTGTTCGGCGGTAATTGATCGATCAGATTAACATCGTTCCTAAGTGAAGGGCGATTCGTCTTACGGATATTCAAATATATAAAATTAGTTCTATCCTCGAATAATCCGTCAGCAATACATTATTTACTGGCTGTGAACAGATAAACACAAATATTCATTCACATTAATAGTTATTATCGCAGGAATCAATGAGATGTGCTTTTCTAAATAAACTCGACTTACACATTTCAATTAAATATCATATATTTAAGTAAATACTGACGTACATAGAAATAAATGCTTATACTTTGTGATATGCAACAGAGAAAAGCGCCACAAACTGGTGAGATTAAATGAAGTACAAATTCGTCGCTTGTTGCTTTACCCACACCATACGTTGCTCATTTTCACTTGGGTCTATTAGCAAATGTCTCTGTCGAAACGATATTATTTCGACTTCAACTACAAAACGTATTTCTTTATATAGAGAAAAACAGTAAATGTTATTTTATTGTAAATTATAGTATAGATACATTTCTGTAAATACAGTTTTGAAATCACTTTGCAGGTAGGGCATAAATGTCCTTGGTACAGTATATAATGTTTTGTAGCCCTCTTGATTGCATGAAGTTAGGTGATGAACAGAGCACATTTCATGCATTCAACGAATTAACAACTCCATATAGAAGTTTTCGCTTAAATATTTTGCAAAAGAATTTTACTTTTCGTTAACTGAATTAGTCCAGATTTTCTGACGACAAATTTTTTACAGAAATATTTTCATTTGCTTTAAACATGTAATAAACTTTCAGTTATCTGGTTATTTGCGTGCGGTATCGATAAATTATCTATCGTTATTACAAGGCTTACTTTCCTCCACCTCTGGACGAGACTTCTTTACAATGTTTACATTTAACTTGATGAGGCACAACATGGCATTACACTTTGTCCGATTCCATCCCTGCCCATTTGGCATTTGGCCGCAGCTGAAGAAAAAAAAAAAAATGTTGAGGGATGAAATTCCCATTTCCTTTTGTTTGTTTGGCATAAAACATTTTGTTTCAGATTTAGAATTTTGTACGAAGTTACCATTACACGAGAGAGAGAATTGTTTTGAAATCTGAGTTGTCTTTGGTTCAACAGTTTACAAAATTTGATAGAGTCCTTTCTTTTTGAGTCATGCAAAGATAAAATTTGACACGATGAGTAACTTCATATTAATGTGACACACGTCAGAATTAAAGTCTTTTCTCAAAAATTTCATTTTATATGACTCTGTATATAAACACAATGTGGACTCGTGGTCATCAGGTCGGTGACGGCAGACAACTGTGGCGGCGTCGGTGGCGTGCGACATAGTGGACACGGCGTCTAAGTCAAACGGTGGGCGACCTCTGTCATCTGTTGTGTCTCCGGCCCCACACCAGCCGCTTTACAGGAGCAAATGCCAGCCGCTCGCACCTGCGTTAGCTCGTGAGCCGTGTGTCGGGAGCTGCTTGTCCTTTGTCTGTTCGCTTCTGAGATGTTCTTGTTCTGGTGGAGGCGCTGATCTCGAGGCGGCAGCTCGATTCCAGCGACGGTGGCCACAAGGGGTCACCATCGGCAATACGGTGGATGGAATGATCGAGGCAAGAGAGTGTTGTGGAGCGTCTCTGGCCAGACGGAAGTGGCAGCGTGAATCTGGATGTGAGTGCCAGAACTGACAGGAGGAGGCCACATTGCTTTCCAGAATGAGAGGCCCACAGGTGTTTCCGTTTGGTTGAAGGGGAACATAGAATGCTCTGGTCGTTTTTCCACTACTTAGTGACCTTCTTTAACTTCTGTTATTTGTTGGAGTGGTTGTAGCTCTGTGATCCCAGACATCATGAGCCTGGTTAAAAAACTCTGACTGATGGCTTAGCTGTTTGCCTAAGTGGATTCCCAAAAGAATGTGCTTGGTGGCAGTTGTTTTATATTTATTCTATTAATCTGAAGACCCACCTGGTGTTCTATTCTAGACATTTCTTGATATAATCTCAACCACTTGTTTATAGTGTAAAACACTAAGATTGACGCGTTTCGGAAGTCAAGCTTCCATCATCAGAATAATACTTCTAGAATGGTGTCGCCTATGGTGTTCACGACACCATTTTAGAATTTTTTATATTTTGACGACTAAGCAGAGATGCACCTTGGGAGACACGGCTGCAACAAGGGAAGTAGCCACGATGTTTTAATTTTATTATCAGTTTTATTGTGCCTGGTGCATGTTCCATTTTAGCGAGTTTTAACAGGTTCTTTTACTTTTTATTATTCTGATGATGGAAGCTTGACTTCCGAAACGCGTCAATCTTAGTGTTTTACACTATAAACAAGTGGTTGAGCCGATATATTTTTTAACATTTAAATTGACAACCACGACCTCTTTCCAGTATGGATAAAATCAAAATTTCCCGATATGTTAGAGGTAATGGGTGTGTATCCTGAAACTCCTTCAAATGGTTCAAATGACTCTGAGCACTATGGGACTTAACATCTGAGGTCATCAGTCCCCTAGAACTTAGAACTACTCAAACCTAACCAACCTAAGGACATCACACACGTCTATGCCCGAGGCAGGATTCGAACCTGCGACCGTAGCAGTCGCGCGGTTCCGGACTGAAGTGCCTAGAGCCGCTCGACCACCGCGGCCGGCTGAAACCCCTCTCTTGAACTTTGTAAGCTGCTCTCTGCTTTCGAGTTACCTAATTTAGGCAGCTGTTAGGTTTAACCTTCCATCTGTTGGCCACCTCTCTGAGCTTTCTGGCTGTCTGTAACGTCTCTCTTGTGTTTAGGATCGATATGGTTGCGTGGAGGTTGCAGGCCTTGGTTTCTGCCAGCTGCCTTTTGATCCCCTGGTAGCTCGGTGCTACCATATTGACTGTGGTTTCACAAAGGCACTGTCCTGTTTCTGAACGGATTCATATTCCCTTCCCGAGTGCTTTTATTAATACTACTTCTTAGAAAATGGTGTGGAACCGACCGTTAACACACGCCTTAGTGTCTTCTAGTTTTGCCAGCATGAGGGCCACGCCGGTCTGAGGGGGTGGAACGACGCCTGAACCTGCGACAACAGAGGATCCACTGTTCTGCATACGGCTCACCGAATCAAGACTTACATAAAGGAGTTTATACATATTTGTAAACTTGAGTTGAAAGCACCTTTTGGGGGTATATCTTAAATGGTTGTTTTCTTAAATGATTCATAGATATTTTTTTTAAAATTTGCCGCTACTTGCTTTGTAAAACATTGTGCTCTTATTGCAAGTTTAATATCTTGAAGGGATTTGATATATTTGGAAGGTTGAGTTGAAATCACATTTTTGGGGTGCCCTTAAATTGTTTCTTTGGTTAACACTTCGATTAGTACACTTATCAGAAGTTTCATGTAGTTTATATGCAGTCACTACTGTCCATTCGTTTTATAAAGTGAGAATTTACTGTTTCTTGCAAGCTTCGTGTTGTCAGCACTGTCACCAGTCAGAGCTACCCATGGTTGCCACTAAACAGTTTCTGAATGGTAACCTGTTGCGTGACGTTCAGCTCTCAGCTAAGCATGTTACGGAAGTGTCCACCACAAACACAGTTGAGCGATCTTGTAGGTGTTTGATTTGACATTCTGAAAAAAAAGTTAAGGATGTGTCCTACTCATTTCATTGTCTACATTAATACAGGGTGATTCAAAAAGAAAGAACAGATTTTAGTTCTTTATTACAGATAAACTATGAAAGATAGAAGACATAGCGCATGACACTGGATAGAGGAAGTTTCAGATTTTTATGTTCGCACATACGCCATATCATGAACTCAACATGAGCACCACGCGTTGCTCGACAATCATCGAAACGGTAGTCCATTTCATTCCACACACGAATCGGTGGGATCCTGTTTATTGAAACGACAGCCTCAACAGATCGATATCTCAGCTCTTGAAGAATAACTGCCATAGGTGGGACAAAGACTCTGTCTTTTATGTTCTCCCACAGACAAAAATCGCAAGGTGTGATGCCTGATGACCTGGGAGACCAAAAGCAATGAACAGGATCTTGTTGCCCACCTCTTCCATTCCAACGCTGTTGGATGGTGATGTTAAGATAAGGCCGCACCTGAAGGCGTATGTGAAAAAAAAGGTACAAAACATATTCAATTTCGGTGAGCCTTTTATGTTCGATGCCAACGCCAGGATTTCGTGATCCCAGTAACAATTATGGTGACTCTCATTACCCGATAGAGTAAACGTCGATTTGTCCGTAAAAGGTGAGTCGTTCGGAAAAAGTGTCCTCTGCTATATCCTAGTGAATTTAATGGCAAAATTCGTACCTTATGTTACAGTGGCCGGGACGCAATAGCTGCAGTAACTGCAACTTGTAAAGCTTCATACTTAGGTGTCGTTTCAGAAGCACGTCACACAACTGTTTGAGGAAGTTGAAGTTCCCGGCCTGCCCGTGTTGCGGCATTCCGAGGGCTCCGTGTGAACGCATCTCGGATCCGCTCGACATTCTCATCAGACGGGCGTGGCCGACCAGTGCTCTTCCCTTTGCATATGCAACCACCTTCCAAGAATTTGTGTGCCGGTCATAGATCTACTTGTACATAGGCGACTTCTTACTGTATCAAAAGCGGAATGCACGTTGTACTTCAACAGTGGATTCACTCTGCGCATATTTCAACACGCAAATTGATTTCTCTTGTGGGGTAGTTCTCATGTTACTACAAAAATACAGCGCAGTTGTGTTAAAACTTTGAACGTTCCTCTATCCAGTGACATACGAAATGGTTTTTTATCATTCATAGTTTGTAATAAACAATTGAAATCTCTTCTTCCTTTTTGAATCACTCATAACTGAAATTCCCTACCTTCCTAGCGTTTCAGTTTTGATGGCCATTAATGTATACGGTACAGAAGTTGTCAGTATTGGCACAGTGAACTGTTGTTACCGGGTTAATGCAACCTAATCTTTCTTCTCCTTTACATTTCTGGAATAAAATAACTAGAAGGAAACTAATCTGCGTTGGGGCAGGTGGACCTGGTGGGGGGTGAGCTATCTGCTCGGCAGAAGCGTTAATTAGCAGCTCCCTGCGCCTCTGCCGTTATCTGCACGCGAACCTGCTTCCGATTCAATTTGGCGCCCATAATGGGCGGCGCGCGCCGCTTAGCACGCCATGCTGAGGAAACACTGCCGTTCACAGCGCACTTATTTACAAATATACGTATTTATTTTCGGACTGCCGTGTTGATATTTACCTACAAACTAAATCCTGCCGCATATTGAATTTTCCATTAAAACGAAGCGCATCTTTAAAATAAGTGATGTTTTGAAATACGACCGTTTTAGCTTTGCTGTTTACGTACTGCACATGCTTACTAACAAGGGAACCTCCCCATCGCACCCCCCTCAGATTTAGTTATAAGTTGGCACAGTGGATAGGCCTTGAAAAACTGAACACAGATCAATCGAGAAAACAGGAAGAAGTTGTGTGGAACTACGAAAAAAATAAGCAAAATATACAAACTGAGTAGTCCATGCGCAAGATAGTCAATATCAAGGATAGTGTGAGCTTCGGAGCGCCGTGGTCCCGTGGTTAGCGTGAGCAACTGCGGAATGAAAGGTCCTTGATTCGAGTCAGCTTTCGACTGAAAATTTTACTTTCTTTATTTTCGCAAAGTTATGATCTGTCCGTTCGTTCATTGACGTCTCTGTTCACTTTAATAAGTTTAGTGTCTGTGTTTTGCGACCGCACCGCAAAACCGTGCTATTAGTAGACGAAAGGACGTGCCTCTCCAATGGGAACTGAAAACATTTCATCGCAAGGTCATAGGTCAACCGATTCCTCCACAGGAAAACACATCTGATATATTGTATAAGACACTGGTGACAGCATGTGCGTCACCTAACTTGGTACACTTGGCGAATGGGTAAAAACATTCTTCTACCTTGCCGGATTTAGGTTTTCTTGTGGATGTGATTATCACTCCCAAAAAAGTGATCGCATCGGACGGACAGATAATAATTGTCTGAAAACAAAAAATTAAAATTTTCAGTCCAGGGTAGACTTGGACCAAGGACCTCTCACTCCACAACTGCTCACGCTAACCACAGGACCACGGTGCTCCTGACTGCACATTCCCCTTGAAGTTGCATATGTTGTACGTGGACTACTCAGTTCGTATATTTTGCTAATTTTTTTTCATAGTTCCACTTAACTTCTTCCTGTTTTCGCGATTGATCTGTGTTCAGTTTTTCAAGGCCTATCCACTCTGCCAACTTATAACTAAATCTGAGGGGGGTGCGATGGGGAGGTTTCCTTGTAAGTACATTCAGCTGTTCAATATGCAGGAACGTCACCATGGTAGCTTTCGCTCACATGAACATTTATATGTGTTTAAAATGGCTCATCTGACCGAAAATGACGTCGGATGTTCAATGATAATAATAATACTACTAATAATAATTGATACGCCCGCTAAAACCGCTGGGCAGAACAGGTAATAGGATTGTGGAAAGGGCCAGGGGCTGAGATCAGTCATTTATTGTAATTTAGTAACTCTTTCACGGCTGAAGGCCTCCAACAAGAAATCTTAACAACATAAAAATCCAATTAAGATAGCACTAAAATAATTCAAAAACAACATACGCAAGGTGCAATACAAATGGCTGAGGGCCACAATTAATTTCACAAATTTTAGAATATATTACCATAGACTTTTAAAGGCAGAAGGCCAGCATGTTTAAGAACAAGAAATCTTAAAAATGAACAAGATAAAAATCCAATTAAGATAGCAATAAAATAATTTAAAGAAACAACATATGCAAGGTGCAATACCAATGGCTGAGGGCCACAATCAAACTTCAAAATTTCAAAATATGTTACCATAATCTTTAAAGGGACAATGGTTACCATAATCTTTAAAGGGACAAGGCCGCAATGTTTAAGCTTGAAAGGTAAATTTGAAAATTAATTTTGCAAAATTTTAAGAAACAACTATAACCATAAACCTAAAATTTAAAATACCTGACAACAGATAATTAAACATCGGTGGCACTAAGAAGGCCTCCAGAGAGGTCGGCCTGCCCTCGTTCACTTAGGCGAGGCAGGTGGTGAGCCGAGCTATACTTGATCCGTCGGAACCCAACCAGGGGGCAGGCACGGACCGACCGACACAACAACTTGCTTCCCGTCAATCAGTACATGACTGCCAACAGGCAATGTTACAAAGGTGATAATCCACAATGGAGTACATATTAGCTGTCAAAATTATACACCATGTTGGACAGCAACAACAGGTGAGGAAAGGACGCTGTCTGAAATTAAGTTAGTGGCCAGGGCAGGTAACCGGAACACTAACTGCCACAAGACAGAAAATTCCACCGGTGCACTCAAATCGTAGTCGACCAAAATAGTTAATTGTACCGCTAAATCTCAGCAGTAGAACCACTCAGTGTTGCTCACAGGGAAACCTCCCCAACAGCAAACCACTGAAGCGAACCACCACAACAATAATAGACGTGGCTTGGGTAGTTGAAAACACTACTCAACCTTGACGTCCTGAGTCGGCGAGCCACGAAGCTCGTAGCGATCGGACAGCTGCACACACGCTCTGACACTGCGCAGGGACTGCCAGCGGCCCCAGCTGAAGTGGCACTTTAAATACATATGTTTATGGAGATAGAGAAGATCCAAAGAAGAGCGGCGCGTTTGATCACAGGGTTATTTGGTAACCGTGATAGCGTCACGGAGATGTTTAATAAACTCAAGTGGCAGACTCTGCAAGAGAGGCGCTCTGCATCGCGGCGTAGCTTGCTGTCCAGGTTTCGAGAGGGTGCGTTTCTGGATGAGGTATCGAATATACTGCTTCCCCCTACTTATACCTCCCGAGGAGATCACGAATGTAAAATTAGAGAGATTAGAGCGCGCACGGAGGCTTTCAGACAGTCGTTCTTCCCGCGAACCATACGCGACTGGAACAGGAAAGGGAGGTAATGGCAGTGGCACGTAAAGTGCCCTCCGCCACACACCGTTGGGTGGCTTGTGGAGTATAAATGTAGATGTAGATGTAGATGTAGATGTAGAACTTCCCTCGTCCGCAACAACCGACCGACTCACTCCAGACCCTCTTGCCAGAAACTACATGTACCAAACCAAAGATGGTACACGGCGCAAATATCGATACACATCAATGCTGCCACATGTAAAAGGAAGAAGAACCACGACGTAACCGCAACAAGGGCGGGAAACCAAATACAGATAGACAGCGGAGTTCACGAAAACGCATAGTTGGGGGAGAGCACGGCTCAATAATAACAATAATTCATTTCTTAACTGCAAGAGACACGAAAACAGCGGAAATTCATCGATAAATCAGTGAAGTGTATGCAGAAATCGTTATGAGCAAAGTAATGGTTAGAACATTGGATAAAGTGTTTAAAGATCGACTCACACGAAATGAGCAATCATCCGTTACTGCTGATGACCTGGTGCAGACACTCCATAAAAATTCTGGGTAAGTGCAAGTAGGGCCCGTACAAACTTAATAATGTGTGTAGATAGTTCATCCATCCCGGGAATCGAGAATATGGACGATTATTTTTCCTGTAATATCGATACTGGCAAGATATCGGTCCAGGGAATTCCAAATTTTATAGAATGATAAAAATATTCTTTTCGTGTGATATAACTACAAGTTAACAACTCCAGCATATTTTGCTTTACTTATGCTGTGAAACCTTGCATCCTTTGAAACTGCATGATTCTAGGTCAACAAGAAGTAATCTGTAGGACGGTTATGATGAGTGACTTTGCGAGTATCAAAATGTCTAATGTACCTGGCCGTACCTACGATTGCATTGAGTTAGAAGCTTACGTCGCCAAGGTACCATTGACCTTAATATGTGACATAAGTTTCGAGTTGAAACCTTTAAATGGTCCTCAGAAAAATGAGTCTTAACAGACAGATGGATAGAGAGACAGGTGGATAAAAAATGGAAAAAAAAAGCTTTTCCGTGTGAGGTAACTGAAAACTAATAATTTTTAGTTCTTTTCCATTATTTGTACTGTGAAAGCTTGTTTCTTGCCAAATTTCATGAATTTAGGCCAACGGGAAGTACCCTACAGGTTTAATGAGTGAGTCTGCGAGTGTCAAAATATGTAACATAAATAGACGTGTCTTTTGATTGCACTGACTTCACGTTAGTGAATGCTTATTATCATATATTCGCTATAATTTGCCTTTATAGAGTTTAGCATACTATACTGATCAAAAAACATGAACTCAGAAATGTAAAATAACATTGTGTGATTGAGCTCCAAAGAAATAAAGAGATGCGTCGACAGAAAAAAAGGAAATCTTGGATCTTGGACACAATGAAAATCAGTCGGGGAATAAAAGATCGAAAAGTAATTTAAAGAAACCTTTCCTCCCCCAAGCACTTGGAGTATTAAGCTAACGGAGGGATACTAACAACAGTGTATAGCTGATTCGAAGTAAGAGAATTAGACTGAAGAATCATAATGTTCCACTAACTGCACACACGTTTGGGCACCTTGTCTGCAGTCGGAAATACAGGAAGACTGCTGACAACGAACAGGTTTATACATCACGGAGCTGATACAGACTCGCAGAGCATCGACACACTCGCCAGACATCGACAGACCTGCAAAGTGGGAGGGCGAGGTCTCAGGCGAATTGAGGCATCACGTTGTGACGCCGTAGTGTTTCTTGACATTTCTGTGACTCAGCATATGAATTCTCATATTATGCGTCAACTGATGGAATCTGAAGTGAAAAATGAAGGCCGAGGAATTGTGGTCAGGCTAATTAGATCCAACGGGAGATTATAAAAATACATTAGGGAAACACTGAATCATTTGCGATAACATCGGAACGGCATTCACAAGAGGTTTCAACAACGTCAGAGGGAAAAGCCACTGTTTATCAGCTCCTCAGACGCCGGAAGAACAAAGATATGGCGAAGGAGCAGACACACCTGCGGCTTAGTAGAGGAATATTCTGTAATTGCTGCACAAGTACAATGAAGAACGAGACTTGAAAATACAGCCATTAAAATGGCTCACTGTAACAGATGACAAGTTTGTGAAACACACTCTGAAGTGGCACTTTAAATATGTTTATATATTCACTTGGAGATATACAGAACCTTTCAAGTATTACGTCACTCAAAGAAATGGCACCATGATAGAGAGTATCAACCCAGACGTTATATGGCAGGCACAAAGAAGGTCCAGTGACGTGTAATTTCTGTGAATGCTTCTACTTCTGGTGCTGCATGAGAGAAAAAAAAAAAAAAAGAAACCAGCGAACGTATGGTTCCATAGTCGAGTAACAGACAGGGAGAAAGAGAGAAAAAAGTTTATTATTAAAAGTTGCAAGTCAGTAAACTGGGATGATTACACTCAAAGTGCCATCTTCGTATGTGCTCTCATTGACATGTACGTTAAAAAAAGAAGGGTTGGGTGAAGGATGAAGACTCGTCGTTTCGTACACTTTTGGACAATGCTAGTGATTGGAAGCTGTCCTAGATTTGTTTGATAAAGACAAACATTTTTTTTTTTTGGATGAAGCTACATTTATGACTTCTCATTATCGTTACCTATCGCAATTATCTTAATTTCCAAAGATTTTAAATCAAACTTTCAGTAATTTAAAAAAGGAATAAACCGAAATGACTTTGTTATAAGGCGTTTATGAGGGCTGCATCCTTGGATGAGTGCCTCCCTTGGTACTTGTCAGGACTATATCGGACTTTGGGTCCATGAGCTACAGAAATACGCAAACTACTAGTCATTAGCCATCACCACTTTATTTCTGTGAAGACATTTATAATAACGATATTGCAGTGCCTGTGTTATTCTAATGACGATGGACTGCGGCGACCACAGCTGTTACGAAACACATCAGATGAATTCGGAATTGCGAATAATGACTACCATCAGCTGTAGAATGGCTTAGCCGAGTGGTCAAAGGCGCTGCAGTCATGGACTATGTGGCTGGTCCTGGCGGAGGTTCGAGTCCTCCCTCGGGCATGTAGACTCTACCTGCATTTTGGGGGTAATCCAATTGTTATAGCAGGACATTCCCATTTCCCATGTCATCATCTTTGACTGAACAAATCAAAACAATTTGCTTCTTAATAGAATTGAATTGTTGTTGAATCTCACTGAAACTGTGTTTAAGTACAAGCTTAGCATTATTTATTGAAACTACCATGTCTGATCGTAGCTCAAACAAAACGCCTGTTGTCTGTGGTACTACTGTGACTAGGGCCTCCGGTCGGGTAGACCATTCGCCGGGTGCAAGTCTTTCGATTTGACGCCACTTCGGCGACTTGCGCGTCGATGTGGTACTACTACAATAGTATTAATGGTGCATATTGTCATAGAAAAGATTAGAATTACAGTAAACATGGTTATTTCCAAGCACTAAACAATGAATATACTCGTAATACTCTCACAGTTGTGTCTCTTGCGGTAATCTGTGGAATAAGATTTAGTTAAACTTGCTAACTTTACGTAACAGCTGCAGTCTATATTTGCAAAACACATTCGTATATGCACATGGCTGAGAAATAAGAACACGTTTTACATTCACACACACTACACACGTCTACGAAGATCGTAGGGGTGTCTGGGATTGGATCGCTCTGTGTTCAGCGACGCCTCGGTCTCGAAGTCTGGTCTGCGACCTCGCGCTGCTCGTGGAACAGCTGGGTGGCCCCTAGATCGGTCCTCGTCGTCGTGTCGCTATGCTACAGGAAGTCTACCCAGAAATGGCTTACACGATTTACATGAACGACAATCGAACGAAAAGTCAGTTGGAGTGACTGGCGACATCTACAGTATCAAATATGGTCCTTTCCAAAACTACTTAAACTTCTTCATCTGACTCTACTTTAACCCCACGTTGCTCAGGTAGACAAGATCAAGATCTCCGATTCGGTACTGTGGTGCAACTGCTTGGCGATCGTGTTGTTTCACTTGCTGCAGAAAACATTGATGATTCCGCCATTTTCAACCCCTTCCATACCATCTTTAGCTTGCGCGCTAATTCCTTCACGTGTTCATTGCTGATTACAGGCGTTGATCGTGTAAAGACCAATGATGAATGCATCCTTCTTCCATACACAATTTCGTAACGACTTCGGCCAGTTGACATGTGCATTTTTGCATTGTAAGCGATCACGACGTACGCAAAACAGACAGCCCAATTGTCATGCTTGCGACTTACGTAGTGGCTAACCATCTTAATCACTGTTCTGTGAACTCGTTCAATGCGTCCATTTCCTTCTGGATGTGCTGGTGTAGTTCTTAGTTGCGTTGTTTGCATTAGCTTACAAGTCGGTTTAAGCAATCTACTCATGAAATTTGAACCTTGGTCACTGATTATTCTTAATTGTGATCCAGATTGTACAATCCACTATTTTACAAAAATCTTAGCAACAATGTCAGCACTCTGATCAGGTGTTGGTATCATGAGAGGATATCTGGAGAAATGATCTAACATGGTCAATATGTATTTATTCCGACCTTTAGTCTTAGACAAAGGTCCAATCACATCAAGTCTAACTCTTTCGAATGGTTCACTAGTCTCTGGCAGTTCTTGTAATGGTGCCTTAATTTTTCCGGAATTATTCCGCCTGTTCCACGTATCACATTAAGAAACAAACTCAGCCGGCCGGGGTGGGCGAGCGGTTCTAGGCGCTACAGTCTGGAACCGCGCGACCGCTACGGTCGCAGGTTCGAATCCTGCCTCGGGCATGGATGTGTGTGATGTCCTTAGGTTAGTTAGGTTTAAGTAGTTCTAAGTTCTAGGGGACTGATGACCTCAGATGTTAAGTCCCATAGTGCTCAGAGCCATTTGAACCATATTTTTTGAAAGAAACTGAAAAACGTCAGCTTTACATCTTGGCCACCAATGTACCCCAGCTATTTTAATGTTTGTTGCTTTCTTATGGCAGTGCACAGATAATAAAGAATCGTGTTGTACCCTCATGATTTGCTCTCTCGTGCTTTCCTGAATAACTAGGCGGTTTCCTTTGCTAGTGATCTTGTACAACAATGCATCCATTTCGACAAGACGTTGATCATTTTTCCATATGTTGCATCGCGGATCCTCCTCCTGAGCTGCTTTGAACTTATCCTCGCGACTTATTATACCACAAACACGTACCTTTCGGCCCATCACGTCAGCATTTACGTGTAGTTTGCCAGGTCGATGAACAGCTTTAAAGTGAAACTCACTCAGTCTCACTCAGTCTCAAAGCCCACCTTGTTAGTCTGGAACTTAGGTCCTTTAAGCTCAACAGCCATTTAAGAGCGACATGGCCTGTAATCGCTGTTAATTCTCTTCCTGTCAGAAAACGTCTGTTGTGTGTTATACCAAAATCCAAAGCACAAAGCTCTTTTTCTGGTGTAATATAATTACGTTCTGCTTTGTTTAATTGTCTGGAAGTAAATGTTATTGAGTGTTTATGACCATGAATTTCTTGAGACAAAATAGCACCGACAGCAAGATTTGAAGCATCTGTTGAAAGAATAAAGGGCTTGCTGAAATCTGGATAGGCTAACACTTGAGCTGTGGTTAGGGCAGATTTAAGTTCTTGCAGTGCCTTCGTGTATTCTGTTGACCAATTGCATGTAGTTCCCTTTTTCAGTAGCTGCATTTGCATAGCCGCTATATAAATTTGCTAATCCCAAGAATGATTGTAATTCCTTTAAATTCTGTGGCTCCAGAAAACTCTTGACAATTTCAGTTAATTTTGGTTCAGGACAGACACCTTCACTAGTTATAACATGTCTGAGGTAGTTCACTTGATTTGTGCAAAGTGGCTTTTATCTACTGACAAGGACAGATTTGCGCTTGTTATACGCTCTAAAACTGCTTGAAGTCTCTCAGTACGCTGTTCATATTTTCATCTAAAATTATTACGTCGTAGAGGTGTACAGGAGCTTGTATTGGTGTGAGGCCTCGTAAAGGGGAACCATCAGGCGCTGAAAGGTGGCTGGCGCGTTGCGAAATCCAAATGGCAAACGTAAGTATTTATACGCACATTTTGTAACAAATGAAGTTTTCGCTCGCTCATCTGGATGCACTGTCAGCTCGTGATATCCGCTTGTTAGATCACAAACCGAAAAAATTCGACATCTGCCCAAGTAATCCAGGGTTTCTACCAGGCTCAGTAAGGGGTAGATGTCTGGTGTGGTTACTACATTCAGAGCTCAGTACTACACACAAAAACGGAACTGTGGTTCTCCGGAAACAGATTTCTTCTTAACAATGACAGCCGCTGAATAGGATGGTTCAACTGCAGGACCTCTTGGTTCTATAATTCCGGCTTCCAGCTGTTCCTTAACCATTTCTTCTGTCAGCTCTCTTTGACTGAATGGTATTCTGTAAGATCTCTGAATGATCGGTCCTGCATATCCAGTATGTATACAATGCTGAACCAAATGAGTAACAGGTAAATTTGAACGTTGTCGGAAAAGATCTGCATACTTCAGTAAAACAGGCGTGAAATTCTTCTGCTCTTCAACTGTCAAATGTTCCATCTTTAGTCAAATCTTGCTCTTTCTTTCATTATTAATTTCAGCTTCTGACTGCAATTTCTCGGTACCACTAGAAAAATCTGTCATCGTAACTGCGACATTTGAAACTTCATTTCGAATCTGTATGACATCACTTTTACTTATGCTCGACACTTCAGCAGTTTTGGTTCCTCGTGGCAATACAACGCCTTCGTTGCTCATATTCGTTATTGTTATTGGGACTCTAGCTGCATTCTGTCTCACCACTGTAGCTATTCCAACGCCTCTGGCAACATAACCAAGCATTTTGTCCAGTAAATCAAATTTATGCGACCGCTCCGTCAATAAAAAAGTTCCTACTTTGCATCAGGGTGTTTTGACTTCGAGGTAGATTGTTTTTCCTGTTCCCTGGGGAATTTGCTGAGGCTGATCAATCTGTTCATCGACTCGGAGGGTACGAACTGATGCGTAGGTCGGGTTGGTGATCCTTTGAGTACGATCTGAAGTATGATTTCGTAGATCGTAGTTTCTACAAATATCTCTTCCTCGTGAGCGTACAAGAAATCAAATCCAAGTACACAGTAGTAGCTCATTTCATTATTTGTAACTACCTGCACTCTTGCCGTGCATTTTTCTTGGCCTAAACATAATTCTACGTCAACCTGTCCGTGGTAACGCAAATTCCCGCCGTTCATCCCGCACACCTTTAGCTGTGGCAATCTTAACTTATCTCTTTTGCCAATGTAACACCATATTAGTGAGATCTGCGCTCGTGCGTCAGTAAAATAATTAGCTTGATCTGTCGTCCACGATATTCAGCACCTATCACAAAGTCATTGTCGGTCTGATTTTCGGTGGAGCTGACAGGAATCATTGTCTCGCACAACACGGGGCGGACGATGTGGTGGCCCGTACGTCCCCGTACTCGTTTAACGTTCTGCCTAGTTGCGTGCTGTTAGCATTACTCTTTGTCTTACTGCGGCAATCTTTCGATATCTGACCCTGTATCCCAGAGTTGTAGCAAAACCGTTTTTCCTTACAGTCCTTCCGTTTATAACCAGGCTTGTTACATCTGTAACATTCTGTATTTTTGTTGAATACGCGAAGCTCTTCTTTTCGTATATCGTTCGGCCGTCTTAACGCTTCCACAAAGCTAACAGCTGGCTGTATTGCTTCCTGAAATATCTTAAATAACGCCAATCTGACTGATTTGCTTACTTCCTCACCGTACGACTCGTGAATGAATGTGTCTAAAGCTCTCTGATCGACTTCGCACAGCTGAATGAGATTCTCATTCTGTCTTCGAGCAGCTCGTATATTCGAGCGTTAATGTTTCGAATTCTGTCAGCAAACTGCTCAATAGATTCGTCCCGTCGCATCCGCGAACTATGGAGTTGTTCTCTTTGAAATCTGATAGCATTTTTGCGTATGAATGTCTGGACAACTGTCGCTTTAAATTCATTGCAATCTTCTGATTTCACATAAGTGGGCTCCGCGTTGATGAAATCTTGTGAGGGCCGGTCTTTGTGGCCGAGAAGTTCTAGGCGCTTCAGTCCGGAACGGCGCTGCTGCTACGCTCGTAGGTTCTACCTCGCCCATGGATGTGTGTGAAGTCCTTAGGTTAGTTAGGTTTAAGTAGTCCTAAGTCTAGGGAACTGAAGACATCAGACGTTAAGTCCCATAGTGCTTAGACCCATTGGAACCAATCTTGTGCGGCTCCCTGAATTCTTAATTTAGCAACTCCTGATTTCTCTGAATCAGTCCACGCACTCAACAAGGCAGCTCCTTCAAGTTTACGGAAGAATACTTTTACGTCTTTCTCGGGTTTACCATCAAAGACTGCTACTAATAACAATGATAAATTCTTTATCGGGCCAGCACTGCAAGAGCTATCACTTGACAAGTCATGTGAAAGGCTGCGCTCATTTCTGTCTGCTTTTAACCGCTGAATCTCTTTCCGCAAATCTTTTATAACGGTTTGGAGATTGGCCGTGTCACCCGGGTTAGATTCTGCCATACTGATTTATGTACGCCAGCAAAATCACTATTACAGGAAAAGTTTTACGAATCCGTCACTGCCTTTTGTACTGTAGCGAAATTTGAGTAGACCAAGCTGAATTCAAGCGTTGGACGATCCCGTGTTGTCAGATGACGTCCATGCTGCTTCGATCCGCCATAGAGACATGCCAGGAACTCGGAAATTCTCTGGACACACATCGCTGCACATCCTCAGGCCTGTAGGATTTCTATAATTCATTACCACGCTGACACCATTTTTATAAGGCGTTTATGAGGTTTGTATCCTCGGCTGAGGGTCTCCCTTGGTATTTGTCAGGATTATTGCGGGCATTCGGTTCATCAGATACGGAAATACGCGAACTACGAGTTATTAGCCATCACCAATTTATTTCTGCGAAGACATTTATAATGAGTTGCACGCTACGCCGACCCGTCATAACTGTGTCCGACCTCCTACCACGAGCAAATACGGATTTGTAAAACCTCTACTGTGAGTCGAGAAAGACATAATTCCGCGTCGGCACCACGCGCGTTGGAAACTATTCTGTCTGTGCAAGCGGCCAGCGACGTGACGCGACTACTGTGTGTATGTGTGTGTGTGTGTGTGTCGCTCTACGGCCGGCGTATACCGTTCGTCAGCATTCCAAGATAACGTCAGCTTGCAGTCGTACTCGCACGTGGCGGTTGTGTCCAAGCCTTTGGCCCTTACATTGCTAAATTAAAAGCTCATTGAAAGCTCATAATATTTTTTCTACAAATGTTTTCACTTTTGACATCACTTTACTCATGTAGCATTTACTTATGCAAATCTGCAGTGATGCAAATATTTTATTTCATTTTTTTTCATTATTTGCTACATAGAAATGTGCATTTGCAGTGTTTGAGAGAGTTACTCCTGTTTTTCCATGTTCATCCAACTGTTTGTCGCATTTTGTGCTGTTTAATACATGGTGCTACTAAAATGTGTATGTCGTACATCTCGTATCCTGTCCATCATTAAGCTAGCTGACTACGACCAGTCAGGAAAGAGTAAGTGAAGTTTCATTGGTGAAGCAACAACGAACGCCAGAGACATCAACTAGAGATTAAACCGAGGTCACACAGTTCCAAAGACAATGTACAGCAAAGATATACCTAATAATATGCCTACACGTCTCAGCTTTTGGTAAGATCGTTGTGTAGTATCACGGAAGCTGCTTGGACCTTATAACATGTTGTGACAAAAGTAACATGAATATTTCATCACAAAAGAGTTTGTGCTTTACGCCACACACGGATATGTATATTTCATCACGTAATATACAACTGAGGGAGGCAATGCCAGAGTTCTGGCGTGAAAACTCGATCTGGTGGGTATCTATTGCATGAGTTTGTTTAAGTATGAGAATTCGTCACACTGTAGTGTTCCGGAGCCATTTTGGGACCTTGCTTACTCGGTTGGTGAATTTAGTACTTCTTTCAGTCTAAATGAATGTAGTAGTCAGTGAATTTCGGGAACATTCAAAATGTTATATTTTTAGGCATACCAAAGTTACATGCATGAGATCTTATTTCATTATAAACGCCTCAAGTTCCCTCCACTTTTATGTTTTTTCAGTCAAAATCTTCATTAATTTGAAAGATCAATTATTTTTCTATTAAATTTTTATATGAACACGGTCATTTCTGGAAGAAATAATATTAGGCACGTTCTTGTTTCGTCACGCCGTGACGTACAATTTTATGTTCAGATTTCCCCCGTCAACACCAGCCGTGACCGGAAGTCACACCCGATGATTCCCTAGCCGTGACGCCACGAGCAACAGTGCTAAGCGTCTCCAAAACATCGGAAGCAAAGGATCTTTCCCCAGGATACCACCAAAGTCGCAGACGTTAGTCATCTCTGGTAGTGCAGAACCACGATTCATCGCTGAACACAATGCGAAGCCATTCGTCAGTTCGTCAGCATCACGACACCGCCCCAACTGAGGCCGTCTGGGCTGTGGTGTTACGGGCAGCCTACGCAGTGGGACGGTAATTATCTAGTCCCGTTGTTGCTGGTCTCCGGCCAACGTTGCGAGACTATACAGAATGTTGCAGGGAGCTCATTTACAGCTACCGTTTCGTTTATTGTTCCTTCTGCAAAACGGCAGGTTTGTAGCTGTCGATAAAGTAATATTGTGGCCCAGTATTTGCGCTAATAGCCTGAAAGTCCGCATTCCCAGGACAAATGGATCAACAGTTTAAAACAGAGCTCGATGATTACTGAGACTTTCGGGCGTTGCAGCGATTAGTGGTTTTTGGAATCCATACATTTTCTAAAAATGGATGTGTGTGTGTGTGGGGGGGAGGGGGGGGTGCGCGTGCGTGCGCCTCCTCCTAAACCACTTAACCGATTTCAAACAAACTTGGTACACAATACCTTACTGTTAGGCGATAATCGCTGTGTGTTGTTGGAGAGGGGGAAGGGGGCGCGGGGGAGGGGGGGGGTAAGAACCACTGCCTGTCAAACGGTTGGATTGGGGGGGGGGGGGTGAAAAAGAAGCGGAGCCAGTCAGTGACGAGTGAATTCCTAGACTTTACTCAACGATTGTTTGAGAATGAGAGTACGTAGTGATATACAACCGCCTTTGCACATAATTTAAAACCCCTACGAATTTTTTTTCTCGCTGACAACCCCTAGAAAATTACGAAACAAAAGTATGTTTCTCACTCACTACTTCCGCTCTTCATGTAGTAAAAGTACCACTTTATAATTTGTTACTTCTTCACTACTAACTGCATTCGCAACGTTTACAGACAGTAGGTACATATACCACTGAATGTAAGTGTAAAATAATGTCATTGTACGACACATAGTTCAGGAGAAAATGACGTCATAAACAATGGTTACGCGACAAACTGCCGCACCTTGCATTAAGTTTAAATTTATTTCTTCGAGAATATACGCAGAAGGATAGACCACCAACAGTGGTTACCCCCTCTACCAAGCGCCAACGAGTCCTCGGAGGGCGGATGAGCGGCTGTTGGTACAGGGGTCTCTCTTGGGTGGAACGGCGGGGGGGGGGGGGGGGGGACCTGTCCCTAAAAGCGGATGAACCACTAGAAGGCCAACGACACAGGACGGAGAAGGCAACGGAAAACTACTCTATTAAAGATCCATATGGATATCCCAAGTATCAGCAGTTCATCATTGAGGATGCTTCTTCAGTTAAAATATGTGGAGATAAGATAGACACCCACTCGAATCCCTGAAGGGGGAGAGCTCGATAAGATAAATGAGATAAAACATAAGAATGATAGAAATGGTACCAGTCAGGTGAGAACCTTACTCCAAACTGAGAAATTCCAGGACTTGATAACTCAGATGGAAAGATTATATTTAGGTGTATTAGGTTTATCGGAAATGAGGTGGCCACAATGTGGACATTTCTGGAGTGGAAATTATCGAGTAATCCATTCTGTTGCAGCAGAAAATATACCCGAAAATGGTGAAGTGGGCACAATCTTTCGTAAAAATCTGGTAAACAGACTCAAGGAATTCGTGCAATACAACGAGCAACTAATTATAGCAAGAACTGAAACTAAACCAAAGGATACTGTATAGTTTGAGTCTATATATCAATAGCAGAGGAGGAAGAATAAATTGGAGGAGCTAAGTGAATACATATAGAAAATAAAGGACGAAGCAAACCTTATTTTCCTTGGAGATCGGAATGCAACAGTAGGAGAAGGAACCGAAGGAAATCCAATTGGTAAAAACGGATTTGGACAAAGAAATGGGAGAGGGGAGACACTTGTAGTGTTCTGCATATGACAAATTAGTCGTAACGAATACTATCTTCCAGCATCATCGAAGGACGAGATATTCCGGGAAAACTCCAGGAGACAAAGAGTCAAAAATTAAGTGAAGGACATCAGAAGCTGCCCTGGAGCTGATGTTAACAGTGACTGTAATCTAGTTATGATGCGCTGTTGACTATACACTTTTTAATCACACTATTGTAATTCGTTTGAATTTGCCTTGCTTCTTATGTATTTTGCGTAAAAATTAAACCTGAATAAGTAGCAGCGTGGTCTAGGGTGCCTTGCCACGGTTCGCGCAGCTCCCCCCGTCGGAGGTTCGAGTCCTCCCTCGGGCATGGGTGTGTGTGGTGTGTGTTGTCCTTAGCATAAGTTTGTTTAAGTTAGATTAAGTAGTGTGTAAGCCTAGGGACCGATGACCTCAGCAGTTTGGTCCCATAGGAACTTAACAAATTTCTAATTTCCAAATGAATAAAATAACACTTGAGTCACCTGCAAAGAGAAGAATTTTTGAGTCGTCTTTCGTGTTTAGTGGAGATCATTGACCTACACTGCCTGACAAAAAACAGTGAAACATACAGAAGGTGAGAAGGAAACGAAATCAAACTCCACGGGTTGAGGAGGTATGTCACGTTATTTCGGTGATTACAAAATCGTGTGCAAATTTACGAAGAAATTGGCAGTATCAGCCTGCCTATCAGTATGAAGTTGTACTTCCTCTGCCCTGGACGCAGGCATTGGTTCGGTTGGGAAAGGTGTCATGAAGACATTGTACCCTCTCCTGAGTTTATGGACAGCAGTATTTTCAACATGTTTTCTATATGTCAAGGGTGACACCTAGATACTTAGGGTACATGTTATGGCAAAGAGAGTTTCCGTTAAGTTTCACTCTGAGCTCCGCATTAGCTTGTTTTTTTGTCAGATGGAATGTAAATACTTCATTTCTACTTGTACTGGGCTTAAGTCACCACTTGCTAAAATACGCGCTCATAACGGTTATATCTTCGTAGCAATATTATTCAGAAATTGTGTGGAATGGCGTGGGGAGCTTCAGCAGATACCTTGCGCACATCATCCATTGCGCTGGCCATCTTAGCAGCCGAGTATTGTGCCCCGGTGTGGCTAACAGCTGCCACACCAACTTGATCGACGTCCACACACTATGAGGTTAACAAGTGGGGCAGTCCGATCAACACCGATTTATTGGCTTCCTCTCCTGAGTAACATCAATCCACCCCCAATACGCAAAAGCGAGGCCTTGCTTAGGGAAAACCGCAAGATACAGGAGAACGTGGACTTACCCATACAGGAAGACACACCAAGTTTACGACGAAATTGACTCTGTTCACGGAACCCACCATTACGGCAAGCAGAAGAGCTAGTTGCCAGTAATACTGGTCTGAGAGACCCGTGGAACCAAAGCTGTCAACTTATTGAAAATCCTGAAGAGCGTGAATGGTTCCGAAAGCATGATTGTGATACTGCTGGCACAGAGCTCGACAGGAAACTGTGGGTCAAATTGAACAGAGCTCGCATTGATCATGGGCGATGCGCAGACTCTCTTTACAAATAGGGTGCTGCAGAGTCTCCGGTTTGTGATTGTGGGGTTTCGAAACAGACAATCAAGCACATTAGAGACGAATGTCCCTTGCGTTCCTACCAGGGGAGTTGCGGCGACCACATGAAAGCTGATGATATGGCTCTTTTGTGGGTTAGGAACCTAGATATTGACATTTAGTTAGTTTTATATGTAGTTTTATATTTTTATATTCGTATTATATATAATATTAGGAGGGTGAGTCAAATGAAAACCTTAAATTTGTAATAACAAATCGAAATTTCGTGCCGTTATCCTGTAAGTTGGTTGGCGTGCTACAAACAGCGCGCAGAATGGCCTGTAGGTGGCAGCATAGTGCAGATGCACACATACCGTCGCAGAATCAGTATAATGATGGCCGCCCCATTTGCAACTTGCGCCAGGGAAGAACAGCGTTCTGTTATTCGGTTTTTGCGTAGTGAAGGTGTGAAACCTATTGAAATTCATCGACGAATGACGGTTCAGTACGGTGAAGCATGTTTGTCACAGCAGCAAGTCTACGAATGGAGCAGGAAGTTCGAAAATGGTGTGACTTCAGTGGAAGATGCTCATCGTCCAGGTCAGGCACAACGAGTTGTGACTCCACAGAACATTGCAGTAGTTGAAGCCATAGTGAAGGAAAACCGCCGAGTGACACTGAATGACAGTGCAGCATGTTTACAGATTAGTTCAAATGGTTCAAATGGTTCAAATGGCTCTGAGCACTATGGGACTCAACTGCTGAGGTCATTAGTCCCCTAGAACTTAGAACTAGTTAAACCTAACTAACCTAAGGACATCACACACATCCATGCCCGAGGCAGGATTCGAACCTGCGACCGTCGCAGTTGCGCGGTTCCGGACTGAAGCGCATAGAACCGCTCGGCCACCGCGGCCGGCTACAGATTAGTCATGGGTCAGCACACCACATTGTGCATGATGTGCTCCAGTTTCACAAAGTGTCTGCAAGATGGGTGCCACGGCAGGGGACTCCTGAAATGAGAGAACGACGTGTTGATGCTTATGAAGAACTTCTTCAGCGCTTTGAACGAGAAGGTGATGACTTCCTTGCAAGAATCGTTACTGGGGAAGAAACCTGGGTTCACTTCCACCAACCGGAAACGAAGAGAGCGAGCAAGGAGTGACGCCATTCCTCATCATCAAAACCAAAGAAGTTTCGAACAGAACATCAGCAGGGAAGGCTATGCTGGCTCTCTTTTGGGACGAAAAAGGCGTAATTTTGGAGAATTACATGCCTAGAGGGATGAAAATGCAAGGCCCCACACTGCCCGTACAACAGTTGCAACAATCACAGACCTGCATTTTGAGTGTCCTCCTCATCCACCATACTCACCAGACCTTGTCCCAAGTGATTTCCATATGTTTGGACCACTCAATGACGCAATGGGAGGAAATAAATTCCGTTATGATGCACAGGTACGCCACGCAGAGCATGAGTGGTTGCGCGGACTACAAAAAGAATTTTTTTCTAAAGGAATTTATGCACTTTGTAAGCGTTGGAGGACTTGCATTAAGCATGGGGGAGATTATGTTGAAAAGTGATACAGCTTTGTATCATTTCTGCACAATAAATAATATTTAAAAAATATTTATTGTTTTCATTTGACTCACCCTCGTACTAATATTATATACCTGTAATTTTAAACTGCGTGTGAGCCATACGAATAAATACAAAATAAACCAATCGAAAGACTTGCACCAGGCGAACGGTCTACCCAACGGGAGGCCCTCGTCACACGACATTATTATCTTCTGAGACAAGCTGGCCTACAACTGCATTAAATGGTCCTTGATATGCTGGATACTGGCACTGGGATGGACGTTGAGGTCCCAGGTGGCCAACACGTGCCCCATCGGCGACAGACCTGTGGGCCATGCTGGCGAAGGCAGTACCTCAACATCGACGTCACGCAGTTTATACAGACCGTTGTCATGTGCGGACTAGCACTGTATTGTTGAAAAATGGCCCACGTCATGAGAGATGACACGTGACGACGCAGAATGTCCCTGACGTCCTGCTCTGCCGTCTGAATCCCGTCAGTCACTACCAGCCGCCACCTGAAGTTATCCCTGACGGCTCGCCAAACCGTGACACCGTGAGTAACAACGCCGTGTCTCCACCAAACACTGGAAGAATGAGACCTCTCTCCAGGTCGCTGCCACAGTCGCTTACGATGGACATCCGGCGTAGTGCAGAACAGCGATTCGCCGTTGAACAAAATGAGACGTCACTCATCAGTGGCCCTTGTTTCTCGGTCGCGACACCACTACAGACGCAGCCGTTTGTGTTGTGATGATGTTGAACGCAGCCTGTCCGTGGAACGGTAATTCACTATATCTGTAAGTCCATCTCTATACAGGATGGTTGCGGGACCTCGGCAATTCAATATAAATGTCAATTCAAAAACCCCTTCAGCTGTCTACACTCATGCTCTTAAATTAAGGATAATTCCAGTATGTGGTGCCACACAAAGTGGCACTACACAAAACTGGCGCTAATAGCATAGGCACATAGGGAACACACATGACACAGATCTGTAAGTCCACGGTATTGGTGATAAGTTGAGAAAACCGTCCCGTCACATGTGCTACAAAACGCCACTGTTTCCTGCGCATGTACCCCGATATCAGTAAGGGATATGATCACCATGCAGACGTACACAGGCCGCACAACGGGTTGGCATACTTTGGATCAGGTGGTCGAGCAGCTGCTGGTGTATAGCCTCCCATTCTTGCACCAGTGCCTGTCGGAGCTCCTGAGTGTCGTAGGGGTTTGAAGACGTGCAGCGATACGTCTACCGAGAGCATCCTAGACGTGCTCGATGGGGGTTTAGGTCTGGAGAACAGGCAGGCCACTCCATTTGCCCGATACCTTCTGTTACGAGGTACTCCTCCACGATGGCAGCTCGGTGGGGCAGTGCGTTATCATCCATCAGGAGGAAGGTGGGACCTCTGCACCCCTGAAAAGGCGGACATACTGGTGCAAAATGACGTTCCGATACACCTGACCTGTTACAGTTCCTCTGTCAAAGACATGCAGGGGTATACGTGCACCAATCATAATCCCACCCACACCGTCAAACCATGACCTCCATACAGGTCCCTTTCAAGGACTTTAAGGGTTTGGTATCTGGTTCCAGGTTCACGACAGATGAAAATCTGGCGAGAATCACTGTTCAGACTGTGCCTGGACTCGTCCGTGAACATAACCTGCGACCGATGTTCAAATGACCATGTACTGTGTTCTTGACCCCAGGCTTTAAGGGCTCTCCTGTGACCAGGGGTCAGTGGAATGCACCATGCAGGTCTCTGGGCGAATAAACTGTGTCTGTTCAGTCGTCTGTAGACTGTGTGTCTGGAGAGAACTGTTCCAGTGGCTGCAGTAAGGTCCCGAGCGAGGCTACCTGCAGTACTCCGCGGCCGTCTGCGGGCACTGATAGTGAGATATCGGTCTTCTTGTGGTGTTGTACACTGTGGACGTCCCGTACTGTAGCGCCTGGACACGTTTCCTGTCTGCTGGAATCGTTGCCATAATCTTGAGATCACACTTTGTGGCACATGGAGAGCCCGTGCTACGACCTGTTGTGTTTGACCAGCCTCCAGTCGCCCTAGTATTCTACCCTCACAACGTCATCAATATGTGTTCTTTGAGCCATTTTCAACACACAGTCACCATTAGTACGTCTCAAAATGTCTGCACACTTACTCGCTGCACCGTATTCTGACATGCACCAACACACCTCTGCCTATGTGAACTGCTGCCAGCGCCACCATGCGACGATCGCAGTCATACCCCAAAGTGATTTAAACCCGGAAACCGCCCACCAGAGCGTTGTCTCACCACGTGCCAGCGTTATCAATAATTTATGGGCGTGAGCGTATATTTCCAGTCTTATTTAATTTTTGCTTCCCGTTTCGGCGGTATACTACTCCATCTTCAAGTCCGCTGACTGACGTATACGAAAAATTCCATCTCTTGTACAGTCGAAATAGAGGCTACTCACTGGTATCTGTAGTCTTCTTTTAACAACGCGATCCGTTCACTTGCAGATTGCCCCTATTTCGACTGTACGAGAGTTAGGATTTTTACTACACGTCAGTCAGGGAGCCTGAAGACGGCGTAGTCTGCGCCGAAAATGGCAGCAAAAATGAAATAAAATTGGAAATATAGACGGCTGAAGGTTTTTTTTATTTGACAGTGGTAATTCCCTATACCAGCTGCTACTAGTCTCTGGCCAATTGTTGTGGTGACACAGAATATTGTAGGGAGTCGGTTATTTGTTGTCGATGGAGGGCTCGGATATGAAGCTGCTACGATGTGCTTGATGCACAATATGTTGATCCTCCCTTGAAATGGACAAAGTGGTTTACTAGAACAGTATGCCTGCGTTGACGTCCCTACACAATCCGATATCCTAATGTCCCACAAATCCAGGTATTGCACGATTCGACCAGCCGGAGAGCCATAATGAGGCCCATTAAAACTCTGTCAGGTGCTGATAACACTATTTCATACGAGTACGCGCAGTCTCTGTGTCCCTCACAGTGATCTCTCACCAATGACTCTGTTCACGCACCTTATGTACCCTACTGGGCCAGGTTACAACTCTAAATATGAACAACACTAATGCACTCTGGTGGCTGTTGTATCTTTCACAGAGAACAGCAGCTGCTATCAGTTACATACCCTGGTGTCTACATGTACTAAGTGACACTGACTGCCCAGCATGTCTTCTGGGAGCTTTCCTGGTCAGACAGTGTGTACCAAGGAAAGCAACGGGCCCAGAACGGAACCCAGTGGGACCACCGACTTTACGCGTCCAGTTTGTCGGATTAGTTTCACGAGACGCGCAATGTTCACGTCACATGAAGACTGCGTAAGGCAACGCGCAGTTCGCGACGCCAGCGGGCGGTCCGCCCGCCCCCGCTGTGAAGGGGCGGGGTGCCGCTGCCATTAGGGGGCGGCAGGAAGCGCTTCATTAGCGCCCCGTGCGCGCCCGCCCTGGGCACGCGATCCCGCCGCTCGTTTCAATTTGGCCGCCAGCAACAGCCGCGCCCGCTTCCCACGGCCGGCGCGATTTCATTAGCGTCCCCGGAGGCCCGCCGGCTGCCGAGGCTGTGGCGGCGGAGTCACGCTACACGGCCATCTCGCTCTGATTACGTAATCAACAGCACCAAGCGATGCGAACTGGAACGACAGTGTTATATTGCGTTTTGGGAAGATGAAGCTGATCCGAGATACCAGCATTGCTTCATTAATTTTGAAGACTGTGTTGATTCCAAAAGTCTGCAACAAGCTCCATTTGGGACCAGTACACATTAATGTTTCGTGAATAATATGTTTCATCACGAAGTCGGAGAAACAGCACTGAAGAAGTCAGACCTACACAGATACAAACATTCAGATACGAAAAGATCAATTTTTTTTTTTTTTTTGTCATCACTCTTCTGGCAGGTTTAATGAGACCCAACATGAATTTCTCTCTTGTGGGAAGAACTCATCTCAAAGTAGCACTTGTTCCATACATCCTCACTTACACTGATCTGACGAAATTCATGGAATTTTATCATAAATTGTCCAAGCATTCGTAACAAAGTTTCCGAATATACTGCCCTCCGGGAAAGTTCTCCTGCTCAGATTATTCTCGGGACCGAGAGTGTCCGCATCTCGTGGTCGTGCGGTAGCGTTCTCGCTTCCCGCGCCCGGGTTCCCGGGTTCGATTCCCGGCGGGGTCAGGAATTTTCTCTGCCTCGTGATGACTGGGTGTTGTGTGACGTCCTTAGGTTACTTAGGTTTAAGTAGTTCTAAGTTCTAGGGGACTTGTGACCATAGATGTTGAGTCCCACAGTGCTCAGAGCCATTGGACCGAGAGTGGCTGAAGCGGAAAGCCCTGATATATTTAGCGAGTCATGGAACATATATCGGAAAGACAGATTAGAGGCCATAGGAGGGTCAGTGTTCATTGCAGTCGAGAAAAATATGGTTTCTGTTGAGGTCGAAGTTTAGTGTGATAGTGAAGTTATCTAGTCCAGCATAATGGGTCTAGATGAAACCAGGCTAATTGGTGGATATTTTTACCAGCCACCCGATTCTGCTGTGACAGTTCTAGATTCATTCAAGGAATGTCTATGGTCAGCAGTGCGTAAATACCCAGATCAAGTATTACTAGTTGAAGGCGATTTTACTCTATCGAGTTTATACTGGGACCTATATCGATTCGTTGCTGGGGGTGCAGGCACACAGTCTGTAAGTAGTTTGTTTAGGTTTTTATGTTGGTAACGCCACGCAGCGCACTGTATGAAAATCACTGACTGTGCTGTGTGCTGTCTGTGGCTGGTTGGACTCATTGTTGTAATATTCGCTTGTGTAGTGTTGGGCAGTTGGATGTGAACAGCGCGTAGCGTTGTGCAGTTGGAGGAGAGCCTCCAGCAGTGGTGGATGTGGGGGGAGAGACTGCAGAATTTTGAGAGCGGACGATCTGGACGAGTGTCCATCAAAAAGAGTAAATTTGTTTAATTGGATGTCACATTGCTAACTATGCCTATCAGTAATTAGTGACTTCAGTAGTTCGAATCTTTTATTTAGCTGGCAGTATTGGCGCTCGCTGTATTGCAGTTGTTCGAGTAACGAAGATTTTTGTGAGGTAACTGATTCATGAAAGGTATAGGTTATTGTTAGTCAGGGCCATTCTTTCGTAGGGATTTTTGAAAGTCAGATTGCGTTGCGCTAAAAATATTGTGAGTCAGTTTAGTGATGTTCAGAATAAGTAAAGAGAGAACTGTCTGACTACGTTCAGTTTTAGTCAGCTGTCCTTGTATTAAATGACGTAGAAGTCTACTAGCACAGTCATTCATAATTTTTCTAAGGGGACGTTTCAAGTCATGCGAAGCATTTTTCAACAGGTTTTCTGAAAATTGTCTTGAGCAGCTAGTTCGGCAGCCCCCTCACAAACGTACAATGGAAATACGTTAGACCCTGTAGCTACAAATAGGCCGGGCCTTACCGACAACGTCAGTACACAAACGGGGATTAGCGATTATGATGTCAATATACAGACTATGTTTACGAAAGTTAATGAATGAGTTATGAATGGTAGCAGAGTTTTTCTGTTACAAAGAGCAGATAAGCATTTGATAGTATCTCACTTACACAGCGAATTGTCATCACTTCTTTACAGTAAGATGGATGTAGATGAATTATGGGTACAGTTTAAGCAGATTGTAAATTTTGGTGAGGAGAATTACGTGACTAGTATGTGAATTAAGGACGAAAATGAACCACCAGGGTTTAATAACGAGATTCAGAAACTGCTGAGGAAGCAGAGGCTGTTGCACTCACATTTCAAAAGAGAACGCGCAAATGACGACAAGCAAACATTAGTAGACATTAGTGTGTGTGTGAGAAGATCTATGTTCAAAGCATGCGACAGCTATCACTGTCATACCTTGGCATAAGATCTTGCAGAGAACCTGAGAAAATTCTGGCCCTAGGTAAAATCGTTCAGTGGGGCTGAAGCTTCCATCCAGTAACATTGTGGCCCATTCCTGTGTCATTCTTATGTTTACATCGTTCTTATTCGATGTATGAACTGAACAGTAGCAATCAAAGAAAACATCCGTGTCCTACACCAATTTAATCTGAGCAATTTGTTCTTGGTCGTCCGGTCCTAATGACCCCGCTTCCTTTTTGCTGAGGCTGTATATTACACATAATACGTTTTCGAACGCTTTACCTAGGTCTACTAGTGCTATGAATGTGTCCTGATTTTTTTAAAGGTCTTGATTTCATTATCAAATGCAAAGCTAGAAATGCATCTCTCGTACCTTTTCCTTCTAGAAAGCCGAACTCTTCGTCACCTAATAGATCCGCAATTTTCTTTTCTATTCCGATGTATAGGATACATGAGATGTTAAATTGATTACGATAGTTCTCACACTTCTCTGGCCTTACGATATTCAAGATTTGATGGTTGATATCTTTGATAAAATCTGACAGTATGTTTACAGTCTCATAGATTCCATACACGATCTTGACTAGTCGTTTATTTTCCAGTTCTCCGAATGATTTTAGAAATTTCTTTCCGTCTTGTTTCACCTGTCGTAGTAGATGTAGTTTTCCGTTCCCTTCCTCCAGAAGCGATGAAGGGTCATGTATGGATTCTATCACGTGGGTTATTGATTAGCGATTCCTTTCGAAAAGAAGGAACTGATAACAGGTGCTGGCATAAGGCCCTGTCCTCCATGATAGCACCAAAGGCGTTACCAGGTTAACAATCCCACCTGACTGACGGACCACTATCTACGCCATCTGTGCGCTTTGTGAACCACTGTGAAGTGCATACAAGGGGGTACACTACATCGTGTGTTAAGTTTTCTTTCCGTTCCATTCTCATATGAAGCGGGAGAAGAATGGTTACTTAAATACCTGTGTATGCTGTAATTTGTCAAATTTGGTCTTCGCTGTCCTTCCGGAAACGATATCTAGGGATCGATACTATATCCCTAGTTACACAGAGACACACGCCCTCGCTCCATGTTCAACCCACTTCACTGGTGCTTGGTACGATGATCAAAAACTTTGCACCAAATATTTTACCTATTATTTATTTTCAGACATGTTGCATAGGACGAATGATTGAATCAGTCCTCTCATCTACATCTATACTCTGCAGACACCTAGCATACTTCTGGTACCACCATCTATTCCCTCCTTCCCTCTTTCGTTCAGAAACGGGATATGGCATGTAAAATTGCTGGGAAAGTTCCGTATGACGTGTAAGTCCTTAGATTTTCTCGTTGTGATCATTTTGCGCAGAGGGAAAGAATATATTTCCCGATTCTTTCCGGAAGATGATCTCTCGGAATTTTAGTGGTAAATCTCCCCATGAAAAAAAATTATCCATGAGATTTTTTGGTATCAGAATGAAAGTGCGGCATAATCTCTTTGCCTGTGTAGCTAAGAAACTGCCTCCTTGTCACATTGCCAGGGGGTAGGCATGCTCTCTACCATGCTGACTTAGCGGCAACGCGCATGAGCTCACTCTCTGTCGTTTTTCACCGGTAACTGCAGGATGGCTATCCGAGGAGAAGTCTGCTTAGCATCCCCAAAACGTCCCTCGACGAAACGTGCCGGTCCTGGTTCTTGAAGATACAACTGGAGTAATCACAAAAGGCACAGCAGAGGAGCTGAAGCAGTCGTTATTACCTCCATTTCTTTCAGAATTTCGAACCTCTTGTACGATTTTAAATTGTTAAACGCTTTTTACAGGTCGACAAATCCTATGAACGCGTTTTGATTTTTCTTTAGTCTTGCTTCCATTATTAACAATACGTCATAACTGCCTCTCTCGTGCCTTTACCTTTCCTAAAGCCAAACTGATAGTCATCTAGCGCATCATCAATTTTCTTTTCCATTCTTCTGTATATTATTCTTGTAAGCAACTTGGATGCACGAACTGTTAAGTTGATTGTGCGATAATTCTCTCACTTGTCATCCCTGGCTGTCTTCGGAATTGTGTGGATGATCCTTTCCCGAAAGTCAGAGGGTACGTCGCCAGACTCATACATTCTACACACCAACGTGAATAGTCGTTTTGTTGTCACTTCCCCCAATGATTTTAGAAATTCTGACCGAGTGTTATCTATCCCTTCTGCCTCTTTAAATTTTGATTCTAGTACTGGATCCCCTATCTCTTCTAAATCGACTCCTGTTCCTTCTTCTATCTCATCAGACAAATCTTCCCCTCTCATAAATGCTTTTAATGTATTCTTTCCACCTATCCGCTCTCTCCTCTGCATTTAACAGTGGAATTCCCGTTGCACCCTTCTTGTTATCACCCTTGCTTTTAATGTCACGGAAGGTTGTTTTGACTTTCCTGTATGCTGCGTCTATCCTTCCGACCATTCATTTCTTTTTCGATGTCTTCACATTTCTCCTGCAGTCATATCGTCTTAGCTTCCCTGCACTTTCTATTTATTTCATTCCTCACCCACTTGTATTTCTGTGTTCCTGAGTTTCCCGGAACATTTTTGTATTTCCTCCTTTCCTCGATCAATTGAAGTATTTCATCTGTTACCCAAGGTTTCTTCGCAGTTACCTTCTTTGTACCTATGTTTTCCTTCCAAACTTCTGTGGTAGCCCTTTTTAGAGATGTCCATTCCTCTTCAACTGTACTGCCTACTGAGCTATTCTTTATTGCTATATCTATAGCCTTAGAGAACTTCAACCGTATCTCGTTATTCCGTATTACTTCCATATCCCACTTCTTTGCCTCTTTATTCTTCCTGACTTATGTCTTCAACTTCACCCTACTCTTCATCACTACTGTATTGTGATCTGAGTCTATATCTGCACCTGGATACAACTTACAATCCAGTATCTGATTTAGGAATCTCTTTCTGACCATGAGGTAATCTAACTAAACTCTTCCCGTATCACCCAGCCTTTTCCAAGTATACCTCCTCCTCTTGTGATTCTTGAACAGAGTATTCACTATTACTGGCTGAAACTTGTTACAGAACACAATAATTAGTCTTTCTCATTCCTTGTCCTAAGCCCATATCCTCCTGTAACCTTTTCTTCTACTCCTTTCGCTACAACTGCAGTCCAGTCCCCCATGACTATTAAATTTTCATCCATTTTTACATACGGTAAAGATATCTTTCAATATCCTCATACACTTTCTCTATCTATTCATCTTCAGCTTGTGACGTCGACATGTATACCTGAACTATCGTTGTCGGTGTCTGTGTCGGTTTGCTGTCGTTTCTGATAAGAACAACCCTGCCACTGAACTATTCACAGTAACACACTCTCTGCCCTACCTTCCTATTCATAACGAATCCTACTCTCGTTTTTCTATTTTCTGCTGCTGTTGATATACCCTATACTCATCTGACCAGAAATCCTTGTCTTCTTTCCACTTCACTTCACTGACACCTACTATATCTAGATTGAGCCTTTGCATTTCCCTATTCAGGTTTTATGGTTTCCCTACCACGTTCAAGCTTCCGACATTCCACGTCACGACTCGTAGAACGTTATCCTTTGGTTGATTATTCAATCTTTTTCTCATGGTAACCTCCCCCTTGGCAGTCCCCTCCCGGAGATCCGAATGGGGGACTATTCCGGAATATTTTGCCTATGGAGAGATCATCATGACACTTCTTCAATTACAGGCCACATGTGCTGTGGATTGATCTCTTTTTACGGATTTATGCCTATCAGTCTGAGACCGTTACCAGGTTGGAGAAATAAAAGAGGCGCGTGTCTAGTAGAGGCAAGAATATTAAGGGCACGGTAATCAAAAAGGCTTCTCTGGTAGATGCTGCACCAGACGCCGTAAGGCGGCTTCCAGGTGTTATGCATCTCGTTATCGGCATAAGCGCTAGATCATCCAAGACAGCTCTTGTATTTCTTCCACAAAATTCTGCTTACGTTCCAGCTCAAAATAAGCATAAGCAAATTGTACTTCAAAATCAGGAAGACTGATGTAGAAGATTCGTTAGGATACATCAAATGTCAATACGGTATTCCAATGTATAGTTGTATGAGCCGGCCGCTGTGGCCGAGCGGTTCTAGGCGCTTCAGTCCGGAACCTCGCTGCTGCTGCGGTCGCAGGTTCGAATCTTGCTTCGGGCAAGGATGTATGTGATGTCCTTAGGTTAGTTAGGTTCAAGTACTTCTAAGTCTAGATGTTAAGTCCCATAGTACTTAGAGCCATTTTGTACACTTGTATGTCTGTACAAACAAAACGATTTTTGCCATGTCCTATTATTCACCGAAGCGACAAAGAAACTGGTATAGGCATGTGTATTCAAATACACAGATATGTAAACAGGCAGAATACGATTCTGCGGTCTGCAACACCTATACGAGACAACAAGTGTCTGGAGGAGTTGTTACATCGGTTACTGCTGCTACAATGGCAGGTTATCAAGATTTGAGTTTGAACGTGGTGTTATAGTCGGCGCCTGAGAGATGGGGCACAGCACTTCCGAGGTAGCGATGAAGTGGGGATTTTTCCGTACGATCATTTCACAAGTGTACCTTAGATATCAGCAGTCCGGTAAAACATCAGATCTACGACATCGCTGCGGCCCGGAAAGACCCTGCAAGAATGGGGCCAACGACGACAGAGGGGAATTGTTCAACGTGACAGAAGTGCAACTCTTCCGCACATTGCTGCAGATTTCAGTGCTGGACCATCAGCAACTGTCAGCGTGCGAACCTTTCAACGAAACATCATCGATATGGGCTTTCGGAGAAGAAGGCCCACTCATGTGCCCGTGATGACTGCACGACACAAAGCTTTACACCTCCCTCGGCCTCGGCCCGTCAACAGCAACACTGGACTGTTGATGACTGGAAACATGTTGCCTGGCCGGACGAATCTCGTTTCAAATTGAATCGAGCGGATAGAAGTGTACATGTACGGAGACAACCTCGTGAATCCATGGACCCTGCATGTCAGAAGGGGACTGTTCAAGCTGGTGTAGGCTCTGTAATGGTGTAGAGCGTGTGCCGTTGTAGTGATATGCGACCTCTGATA
The DNA here is from genome assembly GCF_023898315.1 of Schistocerca nitens. Taxonomy (NCBI): domain Eukaryota; kingdom Metazoa; phylum Arthropoda; class Insecta; order Orthoptera; family Acrididae; genus Schistocerca; species Schistocerca nitens. The sequence goes on along the minus strand of NC_064615.1, from coordinate 259,338,708 downwards.
CGTCTAGATACAATTCTGACAGGTGAGACGTACGTAAGCATCCTGTCTGATCACCTGCCTCCATTCATGTGCATTGTGCATTCCGACGGACTTGGGCAATTCCAACAGGACAATGCGACAGCCCACACGTCCAGAAATGCTACATAGCGGCTCCAGAAACACTGTTCTGAGTTTAAACACTTCCGCTGAACACCAAACACCTCAGAAGTGAACATTATTGAGCGTACCTGGGATGTCTTGCAACGTGCTGTTCAGAAGAGACCCTCTCGTACTCCTACGGATTTATGGACAGCCGTGCACGATTAATGGCGTCAGTTCCCTTCAGCACTACTTCAGACATTTATATTAAAAATGAAGAAATTGCTCCAGCTGTATTTAAGGTGTCGATTTTATTATGGCAACTAGTTTCAACGTTGTAACGTTGACGTCAACAAGTGTATGGGCCTGAAGATGACGTTGTTACAGCGTTGAAACTAGTTGCCAAAATAAAATCGACACCTTAAATATAGCTGGAGCAATTTCTTCATTTTTAATATAACTTTATACCAGCTGATGTCTCACTGTCTTTCATTTCAACTATGGATGTACGAAGACTTCAGACATTAGTCGAGTCCATGCCACGTGGTGTTGCGTCACCTGTGCGTGCTCGCGGGGGCCCTACACGATATTAGTCAGGTGTACCAGTTTCTTTGGCTCTTCAGTGTATATTACGGATTATTCCATTATATTCACTTCACAGAACCGAGAGAGGGGTGACATGTGGCTTAATGGTTGGCACTGAGCTGCTATGAGGATGGAATCGAAATTATATTCTTTCCACTAGCCAGATTTCAGTTTGCTATGATTTCCCTAAGTCGCTTAGTATGAACATTAAAACAGTTTATTTGAGATGGAAATTACCGCTTTCATTTCTTACCTTTTGTCTGACACAAGTTTGTGCTCTGACTGTATTGACTTCATCGGCGATATGATCTGAAAGAAGCTTTTCCTGATTCAGTCCTTCCTCCTTCACGGAAGAAGCATTGCAAGAACTGCTGTATCTTTTGTAACTACTCCAGTTGTATCTCCAAGAATAAGGATCGGCGTGTTTCGTCATGAAGTGTTAAAGGAGATGCTAAACAGACTCTAGCCGTGAACACTATATGTGAGAGGTTTACACACTGCAAAAATAGTAGGTGGTATGTTGCGGGCAGTATATTAACTCCTCCCATATACTCTCATGCAATGACCGCAATGAGAAATTGGAGTTAATGTGCAGGATTACCAATAGACGGTTTTTGTACATAATATTCGCGGAATCAAATGTAATGGATTGTTTTCTAAATTAACTGTTTTTCTGCTTCCAGTCGCGATAATGCTTTTGAATATGGTATATGTTTTGGTTGGAAGAAGAACCCAGTATTAATGTCCACTAGGAGGTGTACAGATAATTCTGGTCAGATAATGGATATACTGTTAATAGAAAGGCGGAAGCTCATGCTATGCATTCGAGCTCATTTGGTACTTAGCTGACAGGGATATATTGGGGTGTGACGTGTTATTATCTAAGTCTGCATTTTTCTGTGCTGGTCTTAGCTCTAATTCGTGTCTCAGTGTTCCTGTAATAGATATTAACTACCGAATATCGCACTAGACTAAGCTGGGACTGCTATATTGAATGACCGCGCACAATTATTTTGGTTTTAGCGTAAAACAATGCGGCACTTACCATCGCAATGAATGTGCAATGAGCTGTAGTTATTTGGGCAGCCTGCAGCTAAAACTTACGAATATATACCGAAACACTTAATGATTATTTTATGGGAGACATGCTGTGTCTTCAGCTGTTAAGATAAAGATAGCGTTGTTAGGTGTGCAAACACTTTTGATCGGATAGTGTATGTGGTCAGAGAACAACGAATTTTAGTACATATCACAGCTGACATAAAAGTGGTTACTGTACAGGTCCTGCTACAGAAAGATATGTCTGGATACTGGAAGGTTAATACTCATGTGTCATCCCTAACGATTGAGTGATCAGTTAGGCTAAACGACCATATACACATTGTGAGTGTTGGACGCCACCTGATGGCAACCAGAACACATATTGAGAAATGCGTTCATTATTGGCGTTGGGACGTGACGAGCATACATTGCAGGCACACATGTGGCTCCCTCACTCACTGCCCCAGTTAAGTGTCGGCTGCTATGCACTAGACAGAAGTCAGTCACCCAGTGGTGGTTGTGCCAGTGTACACTGGTCGCTGCGAATGTTGTTTTCTTTTTATAATAACCATATCATTGATAATATTCTTCTCGGGTATGCAGCCGGATCATGACGTCTTCAAGACACAATATTTCCGCGATCCAACTGGCCGCCATCATCAGGTGAGTGCGCTGGTGCACAATCTCGCCGGAACTGACTTCCCAGCGCAAGCGGCAGCCCATATATAGGCCGCAGAAGACCCACAACGCGTGCGCGAGAAGGTGCCGTAGCTGCCCTCCAGTGCAGTAAACATGCCGCGCCGCCAGTGGTGGAAAGAGGCGAAATCGAGATATCGCTGTCAAAAATAAAAGAAATTTTAAAAAATTCTATTCCGACGATTGAGACGCAGACCGTTGTTTTTTAATGTCAGATAACACCGGGTCCCAAGTCTTACTTAAAAGATAACCCTTGTCTCTCTCTATTAATAAGATTGTCAGATAAACGAATCTCTATGGATTCTTTTAAAACACAGTCCCAATACAACAGTCCCAAGAGGACATGGCGCTGAAGACGGCGTCCTTAAAACCAACCTGTTTCTGGAGGTACGTTGACGACACGTTTATGGTGTGGCCTCATGGGAGAGAGGCTCTTGACCGCCTCCTAGATCATTTTAATTCCCTGCATCTACATCTACATCTACATCTATACTCCGCGAGCCACCTTACGGTGTGTGGCGGAGGGTACTTATTGTACCACTATCTGATCCCCCCTTCCCTGTTCCATTCACGAATTGTGCGTGGGAAGAACGACTGCTTGTAAGTCTCCGTATTTGCTCTAATTTCTCGGATCTTTTCGTTGTGATCATTACGCGAGATATATGTGGGCGGTAGTAATATGTTGCCCATCTCTTCCCGGAATGTGCTCTCTCGTAATTTCGATAATAAACCTCTCCGTATTGCGTAACGCCTTTCTTGAAGTGTCCGCCACTGGAGCTTGTTCAGCATCTCCGTAACGCTCTCGCGCTGACTAAATGTCCCCATGACGAATCGCGCTGCTTTTCGCTGGATCATGTCTATCTCTTCTATTAATCCAACCTGGTAAGGGTCCCATACTGATGAGCAATACTCAAGAATCGGACGAACAAGCGTTTTGTAAGCTACTTCTTTCGTCGATGAGTCACATTTTCTTAGAATTCTTCCTATGAATCTCAACCTGGCGCCTGCTTTTCCCACTATTTGTTTTATGTGATCATTCCACTTCAGATCGCTCCGGATAGTAACTCCTAAGTATTTTACGGTCGTTACCGCTTCCAATGATTTACCACCTATGGCATAATCGTACTGGAATGGATTTCTGCCCCTATGTATGCGCATTATATTACATTTATCTACGTTTAGGGAAAGCTGCCAGCTGTCGCACCATTCATTAATCCTCTGCAGGTCTTCCTGGAGTACGTACGAGTCTTCTGATGTTGCTACTTTCTTGTAGACAACCGTGTCATCTGCAAATAGCCTCACGGAGCTACCGATGTTGTCAACTAAGTCATTTATGTATATTGTAAACAATAAAGGTCCTATCACGCTTCCTTGCGGGCCCGCATCCCGTGGTCGTGCGATAGCGTTCTCGCTTCCCACGCCCGGGTTCCCGGGTTCGATTCCCGGCGGGGTCAGGGATTTTCTCTGCCTCGTGATGGCTGGGTGTTGTGTGCTGTCCTTAGGTTAGTTAGGTTTAAGTAGTTCTAAGTTCTAGGGGACTGATGACCATAGATGTTAAGTCCCATAGTGCTCAGAGCCAGCTTCCTTGCGGTACTCCCGAAATTACCTCTACATCTGCAGATTTTGAACCGTTAAGAATGACATGTTGTGTTCTTTCTTCTAGGAAATCCTGAATCCAATCACAAACCTGGTCCGATATTCCGTAAGCTCGTATTTTTTTCACTAAACGTAAGTGCGGAACCGTATCAAATGCCTTCCTGAAGTCCAGGAATACGGCATCAATCTGCTCGCCAGTGTCTACGGCACTGTGAATTTCTTGGGCAAATAGGGCGAGCTGAGTTTCACATGATCTCTGTTTGCGGAATCCATGTTGGTTATGATGAAGGAGATTTGCATTATCTAAGAACGTCATAATACGAGAACACAAAACATGTTCCATTATTCTACAACAGATTGACGTAAGCGAAATAGGCCTATAATTATTCGCATCTGATTTATGACCCTTCTTGAAAATGGGAACGACCTGCGCTTTCTATCAGTCGCTAGGTACTTTACGTTCTTCCAGAGATCTACGATAAATTGCTGATAGAAAGGGGGCAAGTTCTTTAGCATAATCACTGTAGAATCTTAAGGGTATCTCGTCTGGTCCGGGTGCTTTTCCGCTACTAAGTGATAGCAGTTGTTTTTCAATTCCGATATCGTTTATTTCAATATTTTCCATTTTGGCGTCCGTGCGACGGCTGAAGTCAGGGACCGTGTTACGATTTTCCGCAGTGAAACAGTTTCGGAACACTGAATTCAGTATTTCTGCCTTTCTTCGGTCGTCCTCTGTTTCGGTGCCATCGTGGTCAACGAGTGACTGAATAGGGGATTTAGATCCGCCTACCGATTTTACATATGACCAAAACTTTTTAGGGTTTTTGTTTAGATTGTTTGCCAGTGTTTTATGTTCGAATTCGTTGAATGCTTTTCTCATTGCTCTCTTTACGCTCTTTTTCGCTTCGTTCAGCTTTTCCTTATCAGCTATGATTCGACTACTCTTAAACCTATGATGAAGCTTTCTTTGTTTCCGTAGTACCTTTCGTACAAGATTGTTATACCACGGTGGATCTTTCCCCTCGCTTTGGACCTTAGTCGGTACGAACTTATCTAAGGCGTACTGGACGATGTTTCTGAATTTTTTCCATTTTTGTTCCACATCCTCTTCCTCAGAAATGAACGTTTGATGGTGGTCACTCAGATATTCTGCAATTTGTGCCCTATCACTCTTGTTAAGCAAATATATTTTCCTTCCTTTCTTGGCATTTCTTATTACACTTGTAGTCATTGATGCAACCACTGACTTATGATCACTGATACCCTCTTCTACATTCACGGAGTCGAAAAGTTCCGGTCTATTTGTTGCTATGAGGTCTAAAACGTTAGCTTCACGAGTTGGTTCTCTAACTATCTGCTCGAAGTAATTCTCGGACAAGGCAGTCAGGATAATGTCACAAGAGTCTCTGTCCCTAGCTCCAGTTCTGATTGTGTGACTATCCCATTCTATACCTGGTAGATTGAAGTCTCCCCCTATTACAATAGTATGATCACGAAACTTCTTCACGACGTTCTGCAGGTTCTCTCTGAGGCGCTCAACTACTACGGTTGCTGATGCAGGCGGTCTATAGAAGCATCCGACTATCATATCTGACCCACCTTTGATACTTAACTTAACCCAGATTATTTCACATTCGCATTCGCTAATAATTTCACTGGATATTATTGAATTCTTTACTGCTATAAATACTCCTCCACCATTGGCGTTTATCCTATCCTTGCGGTATATATTCCATTCTGTGTCTAGGATTTCGTTACTGTTCACTTCCGGTTTTAACCAACTTTCCGTTCCTAATACTATATGCGCACTATTTCCTTCAATAAGAGATACTAATTCAGGAACCTTGCCCTGGATACTCCTGCAGTTTACCAATATTACGTTAACTTTTCCTGTTTTTGGTCTCTGAGGACGGACGTTCTTTATCAACGATGATAATGTTCTCTCTGGTAAGCCGTCAGGTATTTTATCGTTTCGCCCAAGGGGGGGGTCCCTCTAACCTAAAAAACCCCCGTGTGCACGCCACACGTACTCTGCTACCCTAGTAGCTGCTTCCGGTGTGTAGTGCACGCCTGACCTGTCTAGGGGGGCCCTACAGTTCTCCACCCAATAACGGAGGTCGATGAATTTGCAACCATTATAGTCGCAGAGTCGTCTGAGCCTCTGGTTTAGACCCTCCACACGGCTCCAAACCAGAGGACCGCGATCGACTCTGGGCACTATGCTGCAGATATTAAGCTCAGCTTGCACTCCGCGTGCGATGCTGGTTGTCTTCACCAAATCAGCCAGCCGCCGGAAGGAACCAAGGATGGCCTCAGAACCCAAGCGGCAGGCGTCATTCGTTCCGACATGTGCTACTATCTGCAGCCGGTCACACCCAGTGCGTTCAATAGCTGCCGGAAGGGCCTCCTCCACATTACGGACGAGACCCCCCGGCAAGCACACCGAGTGCACACTGGCATTCTTCCCCGACCTACCCGCTATTTTCCTGAGGGGCTCCATAACCCGCCTAACGTTGGAGCTCCCTATAACTAATAGGCCCGCCCTCTGTGACTGTCGGGACCTTGCCGGAGAATCGGCCACTGGCCCAACAGGCGAGGCATCCTGTGGTGGCTCGGAAACGATGTCATCACCACTAGGAAGCACCCCGTACCTGTTGGAAAAGGGTAAGGCAGCTGCCACGCGGCCAGATCCCACCTTCGCCTTTCGGCCAGGCTCGCGCGAGCCCACCACTGTCCGCCATTCACCCTGGAGTGATGGCTGACCGGTAAGATGCTCACTGCCGGAAGACGCAGCGACATCAGGGGTTCCATGTGATTCCAAGGCCACCGAAGTAGGCATAGGTCTCACCACAGTTGCCCCAACGCCACTACGAGCCGACGCCTGCGCCTCGAGCTCGATGAGCCTAACAGACAGAGACTCCACCTGCCCCCGAAGAGTGGCCAATTCTCCTTGCGTCCGCTCACAACAACCACAGTCCCTACACATGACTATGTTTACCCTACTCTATACGGTGACAAATTCCCAAGATAATCTTCTGATGAGCTACTCTGATAATCAAGAAACACTCACTGAAATACGAGACGCGAAAACTACGCTAGGTTTTCCCAGAAAAACTATTTAAAAGCTAAGCGCAGCAAATAAGTACAAAATAAATTTCTCTCCTAACGATCAAGAACTGTTAGTTTCTATGCAGAGCAGATAAACACAAATAGAATCCCTTCCTTAGTGGAAGGTCGTAAACAAAATGCAAAATAAACGCTTTATACAAACAGTACTCGCTGCTGCTGGTGCTCTCGCTCTGGCTGTCACAAGACAACTGCTGATTCAAGTGACTAGTGGCTAACGGCCGCGAAACAAACAAAAGACGGTTTTAGGGCGCTTTCTGTTCTAAACGATCAAGAAAACACTAAGAAATCTAACACGAAAACTACGTAAAGTTTTATCAAGAACTGTTAGTTACTATGCAGAGCAGATAAACACTAATAGAATCCCTTCCTTAGTGGAAGGTCGTAAACAAAATGCAAAATAAACGCTTTATACAAACAGTACTCGCTGCTGCTGGTGCTCTCGCTCTGGCTGTCACAAGACAACTGCTGATTCAAGTGACTAGTGGCTAACGGCCGCGAAACAAACAAAAGACGGTTTTAGGGCGCTTTCTGTTCTAAACGATCAAGAAAACACTAAGAAATCTAACACGAAAACTACGTAAAGTTTTATCAAGAACTGTTAGTTACTATGCAGAGCAGATAAACACTAATAGAATCCCTTCCTTAGTGGAAGGTCGTAAACAAAATGCAAAATAAACGCTTTATACAAACAGTACTCGCTCCTGCTGGTGCTATAGTACACAAATAGAATCCCTCCCTTAGTAGAAGGTCGTAAACAAAATGCAAAATAAACGCTTTATACAAACAGTACTCGCTGCTGCTGGTGCTCTCGCTCTGGCTGTCACAAGACACCTAGCATCAAGTTTACCATGGAGGTGGAAAGTGATGGAAAGCTTCCGTTTCTGGATGTTCTGGTGTACAGAAAGGATGATGGGACACTGGGACACAGTGTTTATCGAAAGCCTAAGCACACGGACCGTTACCTGCATGCTTCTAGCTGTCATCCATCGTTCCAGCGTACGGGGGTCCTGCGAACGTTGGCGAGAAGAGCTTATGCCATTTCAGATGGAGAAAGCTTGACACAAGAATTGGACCACCTTAAGGTTGTGTTCAAGCAGAATGGCTATACAGATAAACAGATCCGTCGTGCTTTCCAGTTTGGACCATCGCCTGAACCACCAGAGGATACCTGCAAATCGGTGGCTTTTCTGCCTTTTGCTGGGAGCATTTCCTCGAAGATAGGAAGAATTCTAAAAAGATATCACATCAAAAGTATTTTTCGTCCGCCGGTCAAGCTTAGAGCGTTTCTTGGCTCTGTTAAGGATGACTTGGGTTTGAGGAAGCCCGGTGTGTATAAGATCCCTTGCCACTGTGGGAAGGCTTATATTGGTCAGACGATCCGGACCATTCATGGCCGATGTGTTGAGCATCAGCGGCACACACGGCTGCTTCAACCCGAGAAATCCGCAGTGGCGGAGCACTGTCTCACCGAGGGACACAGAATGCAATATGATGCGACACAAATGGTTGCCCCTGCATCTCGCTATTGGGACTGTGTTTTAAAAGAATCCATAGAGATTCGTTTATCTGACAATCTTATTAATAGAGACAAGGGTTATCTTTTAAGTAAGACTTGGAACCCGGTGTTATCTGACATTAAAAAACAACGGTCTGCGTCTCAATCGTCGGAATAGAATTTTTTAAAATTTCTTTTATTTTTGACAGCGATATCTCGATTTCGCCTCTTTCCACCACTGGCGGCGCGGCATGTTTACTGCACTAGAGGGCAGCTACGGCACCTTCTCGCGCACGCGGTGTGGGTCTTCTGCGGCCTATATATGGCCTGCCGCTTGCGCTGGGAAGTCAGTTCCGGCGAGATTGTGCACCAGCGCACTCACCTGATGATGGCGGCCAGTTGGACCGCGGAAATATTGTGTCTTGAAGACGTCATGATCCGGCTGCATACCCGAGAAGAATATTATCAATTATTACGCCGGAAAAGCCTTCGTAGTCAAACCATATCATTATTGTTCGTGTCCTATCCCTGTGGCCATAATAACAGCACACGTATTGGAAATTGTTCAAAATGTTATTTATCGATTGTGCACAAACCAGTCAGTATAAACAATCCTACTTGGATTCCCCACTGCTTTTTCACATTCACAGTAACTCATGATGTTGTAAGGAGTGTGTCAGAACTCTCGATTAAATTAAGAACAATATAGCTAACTTAACGCTAGTCTTTGCATGGTGTAAGCACTCAGACATCGATAGTAGCAATCTGAGGGTGAAACATGGGAGCGCGATTCTAAGCATTGTTGTGAGACGAGGTCTGTCTGCCAGAGTGGAACCAGTAGTATCGGTCGAGAGCGCGGAGACAGAAGAAGTGTCACGCTGTCCTCACGTCAGTGGTGACAGATCTTACCACACTCAAGGTCTGATTTCATTTATGTAGCAAGGAGGGATTTAGATGGTCAAAACTGTAACAAACAGCCCCAAAATCATAAATAGGAATGCTGAGTGGTCTTACATTGCACAAAAATTGACTGATCAAATTGCGCTTCTGGGAATTGCACAAATGAAAGTATTACATTAACTGTATTGTTAAAATGTCCGACATTATTTTTAAGATATAAATTTTATTAATAGATATAATTCAGCACACGCTGACGTTTATACATCTCCCAGCTATCCTAGAGACTTGGTACACAGCAGTAGCAGTTAGTTGCACTTCTTGTTCTTTTTATTCCGGCTGGATGTAGTGGTGGCTGACTTCTGATGATGCTTCATGATTTTGAAGCTTCCATTATGAAGAACATTACAAGAGAGATTAGACTGTTACACAATTGGCCTAAAATAGAGGGGACCGGGGGGGGGGGGGGGAGAATAAATATACCTGTCATAGCTTCCCCAGCCAATTGGAAGATTTTCCCACCATTTCTAATCCACACAATTGGTCTACAGGTGATATAGTGGAGCGGAAGGGGAGGGGGCACATTATCTTGACATGTGGCAGTTTGAGGTGACCTCAAATTTCCCACCATGTGTAAGTCATTCAATTTCCCTAGAGAGAATGACCTCGACACATCACACGAACGACTTTGAACAGTCATTTTCAAGTTCAAAGGTCAAAATCCCATACATCATTGTGCCAACTCTCTCACTGATACCCTACTTACTCACTCATCCTTCTACATGCCCTATCACCAAGTTGTGTCTAACCCAAATAACATCACCCACTGGAGTTTGGTATTAATGATTTACACTTACTAATAATAAATATAAATATCTTTACATTCTTTCCCTGTTTTCATTCTACCTAGGAATTACTGTATTTTTGGCGCCAAGTGTGCGTCCATTCCATTGCATTCCATTTCCAGTTTCATTTAATTACGCTTTGCACCTAGCATTACATGCCATTTCCATATGATCCCCATTCATTTCCATTTTGTTTCAACGGTGTGTCTAAATTTTCGACTTTTAAAATTTTTAGCTCTATTCCTCTCTGAAGTGGGCCAAAAGCACCACATTCATCAAACATTGTAGTAATCGTCATCCATAGTCCATGCTAGGTCACCTATCCTTCTCTAAAAGCAATTCTTCAGGTCTTACAAAACTAAAACTGACTTTATTAGCAAGGTCCTCTCTTACTATTGTAGCTCTCTCAAGAGATCATTTGACACCTCTGTTCAGTAGAGCAACAGAGGTGCCACTGACCTAGTTCACTCCTTTTTTCAATCCAAAGCTTTGTGCCATTCTGCATCGTGCCATTCTGCTGTATCGGATCACTGAGTCTTGCATTATAGAAGATGGGAAGAATCAATGTGAAAAGCTTGTAAAGGTTTTGCAGGGTAGGTTGTGCTGAGAAATTTGTTAAGGACAAGATCGATACTTTGCGCTGTTTTCACTTAATTAGCACTGAGTCAGCAAATCAGGCCGTAGCATGGGCAAATTTAAGCTGCCCACCAGAGATGGTGTCATCAAACATGTTCGTCATTTGGTCTCCTAGAAAAGAACTAGAGAGAGATACAAAAATTGGACATGGTTTGTTAGCGAGGATCGAACCCAAGCCAAAGGCTGAGCGATCTCATGTGCTATCATCTTCGCTTAAGATCAACTGACACTAATACACACATAATAAAAGTTTTGCATCACCTCGGTTCCGAGAGTTCCGGAACCTCTACAGAAAATTGGAACAGAGATCAACATAAACATCATTTCCTCCCTTTTTATTGTTCATGAAAACCACATATTGCTTGTTGTACCACCATACAGCGAGACTTTCAGAGGTAGCTGTCCAGATTGCTGTACACACCGGTACCTCTAATACGCAGTAGTACGTCCTCGTGCATTGATGCATTCCTGGATTCATCGTGACATACTATCCACAAGTTCATCAAGGCACTGTTGGTCCAGATTGTCCCACTCTTCAACGGCGATTCGGCTAGATCCCTCAGAGCGGTTGGTGAGTCACGTCGTCGATAAACAGCCCTTTTCAATCTATCCCAGGCATGTTCAATAGGGTTCATGTCTGGCCACTCTAGTCGAGCATGTCGTTATCCTGAAGGATGTGATTCACAAGATGTGCACAATGGGGGTGCGAATTGTTATATATGAAGACGAAGCCCTCGCCATTATGCTGCCGATATGGTTGCACTATCGGTCGGAGGATGGCCTTCATATATCGTACAGCCGTTATGACGGCTTACACGACCACCAGCGGCGTACATCGGCCCCACATAATGCTACCCCAAAGCAGCAGGGAACCTCCACCTTGCTGGACTCGTTGGACAGTGTGTCTAAGGCATTCAGCTTGGCTGGGTTGCCTCCAAACACGTCTCCGTCGATTGTCTGGTTGAAGGCATATGCGACACTCATCGGTGAAGAGAACGTGATGCCAATCCTGAGCGGTCCATTCGGCATGTTGTTGGGTCCATCTGTACCGCGATGCAAGGTGTCGTGGTTACAAAGATGGACCTCGCCATGGACGTCGGGAGTGAAGTTGCGCATCATGTAGCCTATTGCGCTCTGTTTGAGTCGTAACACGACGTCCTGTGGCTACACGAAGAGCATTATTCAACAGGGTGGCGTTGCCGTCAGGATTTCGTCGAGCCGTAATCCGTAGGTAGCGGTCATCCACGGCAGTAGTAGCCCTAGGGCGGCCTGAGAGAGGCATGTCATCGACAGTTCCTGTCCCTCCCTGTATCTCCTCCATATCCGAGCATCGACGTCGTTCACTCCGAGACGCCTGGACACTTACCTTGTTGAGAGCTGTTCCTGGCACAAAGCAACAATGCGGACGCGATCGAAACGCGGTATTGACCGTCTAGGCATGGTTGAACTACTGACAACACGATCCGTGTACCTCCTTCCTGGAGAGGAATGACTGGAACTGATCGGCTGTCGGACCCCATCCGTCTAAGAGGTGCTACCCGAGCATGGTCGTTTACATCTTTGGGCGGGTTTAGTGACGCCTCTGAACAAAGGGACTGTGTCTGTGATACAATATCCACAGTCAACGTCTATCTTCAGGAGTTCTTTGAACCAGGATGATGCAAAATATTTTTGGTGTGTGTAGAATCTGGTAGGCAATTTGAATTTGTGCGCGCAACGCACTGATTGGATAACTCCAGTGCTAATTAATACGGAAATAGCGCTACGTATATAATTTTTTCTTAACAATTACTTTTCTGCACAGCCTACCTTGCAACACCCTTAGAAGCGTTTCTGACTGTTATTGACCACGCTGTATATTTTATACTGGCTGGTGATGAAATGTGAAAATACCAAATACATCAAACTTCCCTCAGTTGAAATACTACTATATATTTTGTAGAGAGTAAGTTGATTTATTTAACAAATTTGGAAATATGTGAAGTTAGAAGAGACTGCCTCCTAAAAAATCTAGTCAGCGCAAAACATGTCCTCCCCTCCAAAGCCATAACAAACAATACTCTTAAAGTCATAAGAAATATCTGAAGAAAATGAGATAGAGACCTTTCCTACATACGCCACACATTTTCAAATTGAACATAACCGACTTCACTTCAGCGCCCATGAAAAATGATGCAAATGGCTCTGAGCACTATGGGACTCAACATCTGTGGTCATCAGTCCCCTAGAACTTAGAACTACTGAAACCTAACTAACCTAAGGACATCACACACATCCATGCCCGAGGCAGGATTCGAACCTGCAACCGTAGTGGTCACGCGGTTCCAGACTGAAGAGCCTAGAACCGCTCAGCCACACCGGCCGGCCCGCGCGCCCATGAAAATGAGCGGTATTAATAACTGCCACAGATAATATTTATCCCAAAAAATCTTACAGCAGAACTGCTGATAATTTCTCTCATTTGAACAATGAGTGGGAAATCATATTTTCTCGTACGTGAATTTTAAATGAACATAAATATGTATATTAAGTTTACAATATTAAGAAAAAGATAGTTGCTGCTCACCATATAGCGGATATGCTGAGTCGCAGATATGCACAACAAAAAGACTGTCACAAAATAAGCTTTCGGCCAACAAGGTCTTTGTCAGATGACACACACACACACATTCGCGCAAACGCAAGTCACATACACATGATTGCAGTCTCTAGCAGCTGAACCCATACTTCTGGTTTGTCTGTCGTCTGTGTGAATTGCTTTCGCAAGCGCGCGAGCGCGCGCGCGCGCCCGCGCGTGCGCGCGCGTGTGTGTGTGTGTGTGTATAGGTGTGTTTGTGTGTCTGTCGTCGGTTTTTGACAAAGGCCTTGTTGACCACAAGTTTATTTTGTGACAGTCTTTTTGTTGTGCCTATCTGCTACTCATCATCTCCACCATATGGTGAGTAGCAACTATCCCTATCATAATATTGTTACATTCCATCCTGGATTTTCCATTGTTATATTAAGTTTATCTATTTCGAAAAAATGATCCATGTGATACGAAATGCACTTGGCAATGCTTTGTGTGCTTGCAGCATTAATTTGATGTATCACCTCTTCAGTTAGCAAACCTGTATTCCTGTACTCCACCGTACCAACATACATCTGTTGCAACAGCAGCCGAAATAAGCCCGGTTCTTAATACTACAGCCGAAAAGTCAGACGATGTGCAGGCATTAAATTCAAAAATACAATATCCCTAGCCGACCGGGGTGGCCGACCGGTTCTAGGCGCTACAGTCTGGAACAGTGCGACCGCTACGGTCGGAGGTTCGAATCCTGCCTCGGGCATGGATGTGTGTGATGTCCTTAGGTTAGTTAGGTTTAAGTAGTTCTAAGTTCTAGGGGACTGATGACCTTAGAAGTTAAGTCCCATAGTGCTCAGAGCCATTTTTGAACAATATCACTGCTACATTAATGACATTTTGAAAACTGAAGTATGCTGCGAATCAAATTTAAATACAGGTGGAATCCCAGACAAAAAGTACTAATGCCAGATAGCACAGAAAATAAAGTGTACATTTAGGTGAAACGTTTTTGTTTTCCATCTTTCTTTACTTTGATGGTTTTTGGTCATCTGTTGCAGGCGTGAAACTGATATACATTTACTGAATAATCGGTATGGTATACTACAGAGACTGCCACGAAAATAGGCACCTCAACGTCGTCTAAAAAAAAAAAGGGTTCAAATGGCTCTAAGCACTATGGGACTTAATATCGGATGACATCAGTCCCCTAGACTTAGAACTACTCGAACCTAACTAACCTAACGACATCATACACATCCATGCCCGAGGCAGGATTCGAATCTGCGATCGTAGCAGTCGCGCAGTTGCCGACTGAAGCGCCTAGAACCGCTCGGCCACAGTGGTCGGCCAACGTCATCTCATCCTCGTACAGTATTGCCAAAAAATGATAATTTCACATGTTAGTAAAAATTTCGAAAAAAATATTAGGCATCTCTATTTTTAGTCTAGAATATGATGGAGTACTTTCCAAAAGAAAACTCGTACCAGTTCCTGTAATACAAATTTAAACTGTTACAAGAAATTTTTATGAAAAAAATTTTTTACTCATCCTGCGGAAAAAACGAAACTACTGACATATTTGGACCGAAAATAATATATGAACGTTCGCAAAATGTATACATACATATGATACATATATCGTGAAAACATGAAACTATTATGAGATCATCAGCATCATCAGTATTCTGCCCTAGGACAGGTCTTCATACGTCGTTCTCCATGCAGTCCTGACATTTGTTACCACCTTCGTTTTGTCATAATTGTTTCCTATCCTTATGCTATCCAGCTTCTGCTATCATCTGCGTTCTTTTCTTCTCCCATTCACCGTTCGTTTCATAGCATCGATCAGCAAACAATCCCTTCTCATCCAATGGCCAAGCCAATTGTGCTTCCTCTTCCTGATTACCTTTTAAAATCTTTTCCCCCCACTCTTCTCAACAACTTCTCATTTTTCACATTGTCTACTTTCGCTTCGTAAGCTCCTTTCTATTATTTATTTTGTATTATTATTATTGTTATTATTACTTGCGTAACAACGCATATACGAAAAGAGCCGCGAAATACCTTTTATTAATGCTGTGCCATGAATTTCTTTATAAGCATTAATTTTCAACAAAACAGAATATATATTGTGTTCTTATTGTTCTGTATCTGGCTTTCTATTAAAGGAACATTTTTGTTACTGTAACTCACTATAAAAGTCAACATATCTTCCCTACTTTATAGTTATTGAAAATGAAAATTACTTTGTTATGAATACTGATGTTACAGTTCGCAATGATTGTTCACATCAAAATTTTGCAGTGGATTTTTGTTATCAGTAAAACACCAATAAGTACCACGACTAGCACAAGAACATGAGACTATTATCGGAGAAAAATACGTTTTTTACTATAAGGTTAGCCAGACCAGAACTAAGCACAGCAAGATTCCTATTATATTACGAAGGTAAGTTATCTTTTTTGTACTGTTAGTAATATATTATCAGCAGCCCGCGTCAACCTGCAAAACACATCATAAAATCTGCTGCTCTGCTCTGAAGGTCCGGAAGCTGAAAGAAATTTTATCTCACTATTACCTTCCCGCTTCTTTGCGGTATGATAGATTTCATTTAATGCAGTTTGAATACGCCGCGGCAGCGGCTCGTTCGTTCGTAGCGCAGCTCTGCACCACGGATAATATTTAAATAACTGAAAATGTCTCAAAAGGATGGGATAATATGCCTAGCAAGCTACTACAAATGATAATGCAAGGTTCCATTAAATAACTCTACTCAAAACATTTAAATATGTTAACTATTACACACCTTTTAAAATGAGTACGTAATGGCGTACATCTCTCAGTCTTGACAAAAGAAGGCTACGCTAGCGTACAACACAACGTCACAGGCTATCCTACTCGCTTAACTCCAAGAAGAAGAAGACCGTCAGCGAGAGCGCATCGCTAGCTCCTGCTACTACTAAGGCGAGTACACCGTTTGCTTCTTACATATTTTACAAACAGCAGCGACTTATTTTCAGTTATCTGTGTAATTACTAGTTTATTTTTGTAATTTCTTGCGTGTTCGAGTGCTTACTAGGTAGAACCTTTTATTTCAATAACAGTGTTTTTGTACTTATTTGCTGCGCTTAGCTTTTAAATAGTTTTTCTGGGAAAACCTAGCGTAGTTTTCGCGTCTCGTATTTCAGTGAGTGTTTCTTGATTATCAGAGTAGCTCATCAGAAGATTATCTTGGGAATTTGTCACCGTATAGAGTAGGGTAAACATAGTCATGTGTAGGGACTGTGGTTGTTGTGAGCGGACGCAAGGAGAATTGGCCACTCTTCGGGGACAGGTGGAGGCTTTGTCTGTTAGGCTCATCGAGCTCGAGGCGCAGGCGTCGGCTCGTAGTGGCGTTGGGGCAACTGTGGTGAGACCTATGCCTACTTCGGTGGCCTTGGAATCACATGGAACCCCTGATGTCGCTGCGTCTTCCGGCAGTGAGCATCTTACCGGTCAGCCATCACTCCAGGGTGAATGGCGGACAGTGGTGGGCTCGCGCGTGCCTGGCCGAAAGGCGAAGGTGGGATCTGGCCGCGTGGCGGCTGCCTTACCCCTTTCCAACAGGTACGGGGTGCTTCCTAGTGGTGATGACATCGTTTCCGAGCCACCACAGGATGCCTCGCCTGTTGGGCCAGTGGCCGATTCTCCGGCAAGGTCCCGACAGTCACAGAGGGCGGGCCTATTAGTTATAGGGAGCTCCAACGTTAGGCGGGTTATGGAGCCCCTCAGGAAAATAGCGGGTAGGTCGGGGAAGAATGCCAGTGTGCACTCGGTGTGCTTGCCGGGGGGTCTCGTCCGTAATGTGGAGGAGGCCCTTCCGGCAGCTATTGAACGCACTGGGTGTGACCGGCTGCAGATAGTAGCACATGTCGGAACGAATGACGCCTGCCGCTTGGGTTCTGAGGCCATCCTTGGTTCCTTCCGGCGGCTGGCTGATTTGGTGAAGACAACCAGCATCGCACGCGGAGTGCAAGCTGAGCTTAATATCTGCAGCATAGTGCCCAGAGTCGATCGCGGTCCTCTGGTTTGGAGCCGTGTGGAGGGTCTAAACCAGAGGCTCAGACGACTCTGCGACTATAATGGTTGCAAATTCATCGACCTCCGTTATTGGGTGGAGAACTGTAGGGCCCCCCTAGACAGGTCAGGCGTGCACTACACACCGGAAGCAGCTACTAGGGTAGCAGAGTACGTGTGGCGTGCACACGGGGGTTTTTTAGGTTAGAGGGACCCCCCCTTGGGCGAAACGATAAAATACCTGACGGCTTACCAGAGAGAACATTATCATCGTTGATAAAGAACGTCCGTCCTCAGAGACCAAAAACAGGAAAAGTTAACGTAATATTGGTAAACTGCAGGAGTATCCAGGGCAAGGTTCCTGAATTAGTATCTCTTATTGAAGGAAATAGTGCGCATATAGTATTAGGAACGGAAAGTTGGTTAAAACCGGAAGTGAACAGTAACGAAATCCTAGACACAGAATGGAATATATACCGCAAGGATAGGATAAACGCCAATGGTGGAGGAGTATTTATAGCAGTAAAGAATTCAATAATATCCAGTGAAGTTATTAGCGAATGCGAATGTGAAATAATCTGGGTTAAGTTAAGTATCAAAGGTGGGTCAGATATGATAGTCGGATGCTTCTATAGGCCACCTGCATCAGCAACCGTAGTAGTTGAGCGCCTCAGAGAGAACCTGCAGAACGTCGTGAAGAAGTTTCGTGATCATACTATTGTAATAGGGGGAGACTTCAATCTACCAGGTATAGAATGGGATAGTCACACAATCAGAACTGGAGCCAGGGACAGAGACTCTTGTGACATTATCCTGACTGCCTTGTCCGAGAATTACTTCGAGCAGATAGTTAGAGAACCAACTCGTGAAGCTAACGTTTTAGACCTCATAGCAACAAATAGACCGGAACTTTTCGACTCCGTGAATGTAGAAGAGGGTATCAGTGATCATAAGTCAGTGGTTGCATCAATGACTACAAGTGTAATAAGAAATGCCAAGAAAGGAAGGAAAATATATTTGCTTAACAAGAGTGATAGGGCACAAATCGCAGAATATCTGAGTGACCACCATCAAACGTTCATTTCTGAGGAAGAGGATGTGGAACAAAAATGGAAAAAATTCAGAAACATCGTCCAGTACGCCTTAGATAAGTTCGTACCGACTAAGGTCCAAAGCGAGGGGAAAGATCCACCGTGGTATAACAATCATGTACGAAAGGTACTACGGAAACAAAGAAAGCTTCACCATAGGTTTAAGAGTAGTCGAATCATAGCTGATAAGGAAAAGCTGAACGAAGCGAAAAAG
The DNA here is from genome assembly GCF_023898315.1 of Schistocerca nitens. Taxonomy (NCBI): domain Eukaryota; kingdom Metazoa; phylum Arthropoda; class Insecta; order Orthoptera; family Acrididae; genus Schistocerca; species Schistocerca nitens. The sequence goes on along the minus strand of NC_064615.1, from coordinate 259,319,783 downwards.
AGCGTAAAGAGAGCAATGAGAGAAGCATTCAACGAATTCGAACATAAAACATTGGCAAACAATCTAAACAAGAACCCTAAAAAGTTTTGGTCATATGTAAAATCGGTAAGCGGATCTAAATCCCCTATTCAGTCACTCGTTGACCACGATGGCACCGAAACAGAGGACGACCGAAGAAAGGCAGAAATACTGAATTCAGTGTTCCGAAACTGTTTCACTGCGGAAAATCGTAACACGGTCCCTGACTTCAGCCGTCGCACGGACGCCAAAATGGAAAATATTGAAATAAACGATATCGGAATTGAAAAACAACTGCTATCACTTAGTAGCGGAAAAGCATCCGGACCAGACGAGATACCCTTAAGATTCTACAGTGATTATGCTAAAGAACTTGCCCCCTTTCTATCAGCAATTTATCGTAGATCTCTGGAAGAACGTAAAGTACCTAGCGACTGGAAGAAAGCACAGGTCGTTCCCATTTTCAAGAAGGGTCATAAATCAGATGCGAATAATTATAGGCCTATTTCACTTACGTCAATCTGTTGTAGAATAATGGAACATGTTTTGTGTTCTCGTATTATGACGTTCTTAGATAATACAAATCTCCTTCATCATAACCAACATGGATTCCGCAAACAGAGATCATGTGAAACCCAGCTCGCCCTATTTGCCCAAGAAATTCACAGTGCCGTAGACACTGGCGAGCAGATTGATGCCGTATTCCTGGACTTCAGGAAGGCATTTGATACGGTTCCGCACTTACGTTTAGTGAAAAAAATACGTGCTTACGGAATATCGGACCAGGTTTGTGATTGGATTCAGGATTTCCTAGAAGAAAGAACACAACATGTCATTCTTAACGGTTCAAAATCTGCAGATGTAGAGGTAATTTCGGGAGTACCGCAAGGAAGCGTGATAGGACCTTTATTGTTTACAATATACATAAATGACTTAGTTGACAACATCGGTAGCTCCGTGAGGCTATTTGCAGATGACACGGTTGTCTACAAGAAAGTAGCAACATCAGAAGACTCGTACGTACTCCAGGAAGACCTGCAGAGGATTAATGAATGGTGCGACAGCTGGCAGCTTTCCCTAAATGTAGATAAATGTAATATAATGCGCATACATAGGGGCAGAAATCCATTCCAGTACGATTATGCCATAGGTGGTAAATCATTGGAAGCGGTAACGACCGTAAAATACTTAGGAGTTACTATCCGGAGCGATCTGAAGTGGAATGATCACATAAAACAAATAGTGGGAAAAGCAGGCGCCAGGTTGAGATTCATAGGAAGAATTCTAAGAAAATGTGACTCATCGACGAAAGAAGTAGCTTACAAAACGCTTGTTCGTCCGATTCTTGAGTATTGCTCATCAGTATGGGACCCTTACCAGGTTGGATTAATAGAAGAGATAGACATGATCCAGCGAAAAGCAGCGCGATTCGTGATGGGGACATTTAGTCAGCGCGAGAGCGTTACGGAGATGCTGAACAAGCTCCAGTGGCAGACACTTCAAGAAAGGCGTTACGCAATACGGAGAGGTTTATTATCGAAATTACGAGAGAGCACATTCCGGGAAGAGATGGGCAACATATTACTACCGCCCACATATATCTCGCGTAATGATCACAACGAAAAGATCCGAGAAATTAGAGCAAATACGGAGACTTACAAGCAGTCGTTCTTCCCACGCACAATTCGTGAATGGAACAGGGAAGGGGGGATCAGATAGTGGTACAATAAGTACCCTCCGCCACACACCGTAAGGTGGCTCGCGGAGTATAGATGTAGATGTAGATGTAGATGTAGAAATTAATGTTTGTTCTGTATTATTTATACAAATCACACATTCTCATCTTTGTTTGATATTTATCGTCTGTGGCGGTTTCAGTACTATCCGACACAGATATTATCTAAAATAAATAATAAAAAAAGTACATAATTCCATACAATAACAAAACATGATACACAATGTTTTCTCTTTACTACATAATATGTCTTTTGCTAATAGACGTTACAATGCCCCCTGGCAGCAATTGACTAACGTTAAGAATGTTCGGCAATATGCTGCCACTAACGTCCGTTTTGTCATTGTTTATCACCTTATTTGGAATATTTACTGTTCACTTCTTTGCTCTTTTGCACTATAGTTTTAATTACACTCTTTATGGTTTTCTCACACTTTGCGAGGTGACCGTAAACCTAGTCCCAGGGTCATTACAGTTTTCTGGCTCCCCCATTCGGACTACGTGCGGTCAGAAAACCTGGGAAAACTGCGCCGGAGCCATGGTCATCTCGCCTGGTTTGTCTTAAAACACAGTTCGATTGTTCATCAAAAAAGGTTGGAATTTATCCACTGTTCACAGATAACAAAGGTTATTTATGACAAAATGTTAAACTTTTAGTCTCCTTGTTAGAAATGTACCTTCTACACTCTTTCACATTTGTGTTCTGTTTCACATTAAAAGTCACTCATTAAACAGTTTTACAGTAGTGCAATGGATTGTCTCTACACTTACTCACGACAAATGTTCTACCATGGTATGGCATTCGTGTCAGTTTGCTTCACTAATGTGACGAAAACATATAACATATATCACTGAACCAATGAATATTTTGAGTCTATACACAGTAACTAAAGAAAAAAAAATGTTTGTCACGTAATTTCGTGTCCAGTAAATCATTTTCATATTAGTAGATTAACAACGTAGTTGGTAATGTTTGGTTGAATGTCAATAATGTACGGAGCGGGCGGCGCGAAGCAATTGTTGCGCAGCGTCGTCTGGAACGCGGCGTGCCAACGACCGCTGGGGTCGACGACCTGCTCGCAGTAACAGCGACGGCGGCTGGGGCGGCGCCCGCGCAGTCGCGAACCGCGCCGAACCATTCACCAATGTCGGCGTGTTGCAGTGGTTTCCCGCGACCGGCTGGCTGGTGGCACGGCACTCGTCTCTGCTTCTCCGCATGGCTCCCCGTCGTAACGCATGAAACAAATATTCCTCAACGTTGTACTGCTTTTAAGGATACAGATTATTAGCTGTGGGAGAAAATGCAACTTTGTTAAAAGCGTTTATTGTTCAGTAAGCCGTCGCTTCGCTGGTATCCACAGGATGTTTTGGCGTGATAACGGGTTTCTTATGGCTTCTCAAGTGAATCGCATTGTGACACTGGTATTCAGGGTTCGTCACACGCACGTTGTACTACACACTTTCACTTGTTCTCACGGTCGATACGCTGCCAGAGCGTCTCTCAACACGCGAAAATGTTTCGGTTCACACACACTAAATGTTTCCGTCGAGCGATGTTTGTTTGAATCGACTCCGAACGGATCACTGACTACCGTTTTTACATACAGTATATTGTTCGTTGAGCACTGCACTATGACAGTTAGTCACTCAACACTTGACTTATACTGACGTATATATTGGTGCAGATATAACAGTCATTTTCTGTCCCTACTACACACAATATTCCGTCCTTTCCGAGATTGTTTATGCACACAGTTTATTTTAAATGCATATCAACTGTTCTTAGCATAATCACTCTCATCTACATTGAGTCCATTGTGTTTACCTTGTCATTACACACTTTTAATACTATTACTAGGCATATATAGTTTTTTTGTAATTATTTAAAGATGTGTGATTTTTGGTACATAGCTTTCTTTTCCTTTTTCAGTGGAGCTTGCCAGGTTATCACCCATCTAGCAAACAGATTTTACCATGTGCATGACAGCTTGACTTGGGCATATTGCTCAATAAATACTTCATTTAGTACTAGTATTATTTTTAATGATCTGTCCTACAGGACAACAGTGTAGTTTCCACATGACTTGATTCGCGTACCGCATAATTAATATTCAAGGACGTGTACCAAGTACACGGGCTTGAATTGAAGCATCGATACATACAAAGCGTAGGTTACACGGAACGGTTTTGTTTTTGATTGAATTCTGCTCCAGTGTCGTTCTCAGATCACTATTGGCAGTAAACGTTACATCACATAATTGTTTCGTACTACAAAGTCAATTTTTTTGCCAGTAGAGACTCTCTCTCAGGGTTCCTTAATTCTAACACAATTACATCTGTTACATTACTACATGAGATTGCATCATTAATTGTACTTACTTACTACAAATGAAAAATGATTCAAGAAATTAATCATTATTTTATCAACAAAAAGATTGTTCATTGCTTGATGAGCATATAGTATTTTAATGACACTAACTGTCTGTAAACAAAGTCTTCCATTTGCATGCTATTGCTCAGTTTACTGATTCTACTTCCTCAAAATTTTAAATACACACAAATTCTTTCTTAAAGCTAACATACTTATACTCTAAAACACAATTGAAATGTTCTCATAACTACTACAATTTACACCTGATAGGTCATTGAATAAATAATTTTACATCTTTACGTGGATACAGTCCTTTTATTTTCCCCGTCTGGGGATGTGCTAACAAATAGCTACATTCGTGTGGCACCTTTATTACTTCAAAGGGCCATGAATATACCAATTGCCACTTACTATTTTGCTTTAGGGTGGCTGAGGATTTGGGTTGGTTAGGAATAAGCACCATGTCCCCTACATTGTATTTCTGTTTGTTAGTTACACCTCGGTCGTACTTCTTTTTTCTCTTTGCAGCACAGCTGGTTAGGTTGTCCCATATCTTTTTTATCTTTTCCTCTCTTGTTTCTGCCCTGGCTGGTAGTCTCGGTAAAGGCGTGAGCCATTCATTCTGTGTCTCATTAACCCCTTTCAATATCTCTACCGGTGGGTATCCTGTACTTGAATGGGGTGTTAAATTGTGTATCTCTACAAATTTAGGGACCAACTCAGGCCATTTTGTGTGTCGGTTGCCTATGTAAATTCTAAGGAACTGATTCAATTCTCTGAATGTTTTTTCGACTAAACTTGCTTCTGGATGGAACCGGGATACCAGAATATGCTGTATACCTTGTTCCAGTAGGTAATTTTTCCAAGTGCGACCCGTGAAATAAGTGGCATTGTCAGTCGTTATGGCTTCAGGTTTCCCCACTTGAGGCAAGTATTCTTGACTGATCCGTCTGACTATGGTTTTGGCAGTAGCTGATTTTATACAATAAATTGCCGAGTGTTTAGAAAAAATATCATACATGGCCAGTATATATTTCATACCTCCTCTGGCCATGGGATAGGGACCTGCTACATCCAAAGATACTAATTGAAGCGGCCGGAGTGGAACTATGGGATGAAGTTCAAATTTTGTGGACCTATTATAGTATTTTGCCTTCTGGCATATAGCGCAAGTCCTAACTGTTACCTGAATTTGGTGTTTCATTCGAGAAAAGTAGCAGTATCTCGCCATGATTTCTGCGCACTTCCCGATCCCTGCATGGCTCCATGCCAAGTGCGTGTGCCATATTATGACCTTGACGGACTGGTTAGGTACGCATACTGCCCAGCAGTCTTCTTTCGTTCTAAGTTTATGATACAAAATATTGTCGACAATTTTAAAACCTTGCTCATCTCTATTGTTAGCATCATTTTCAATATTACTAATGATTTGTGCCCACATCGGACTGATCTCTGTAGTTCAGACATATTTTTACATATATATAGAAAATCCTTCCTGTAAGCATTGTCTCGTACTAAAAGCACTTTATACTCGGCGGATTGTTCTAGCATTTCTGCTAACTCCGGTAATCCTACCGGCAGTCGCGACAAAGCATCCGCTACTATGTTATCTTGGCCTTTTATGTACATAATCTTTATTCGGTATTCTAGTAAGGTAAGCATCCATCTCCTTAGTCGGGTATGGAATAGCTTGCATGACATCAAAAAACTTAACGCCCGGTGGTCACCATACACTTTAATCTACTTCCCATATAGATAGTAATTAAACTTTTTTGCAGCCCAGATTACAGCGAGCGCTTCCAGTTCGGTTGCCGAGTAGGCTCTCTCGCAGCTAGTTAAAGTCCTACTGGCAAAGCCGATAATCTTTATTGTTGCTGGGTCGTTGCCTTCCTCCCACTGGAACAGGCACGCTCCCAAGCCATAGGAACACGAGTCCGTCGCAAGACAAAAATTTTTTGATAGGTCCGGGTGCTGCAAAATATTTACATTCAGCAGGGCGGTTTTAATTGCTTCGAAAGCTTGCTGACATTTGTCAGTCCAAACCCACTGCACATTTTTTCGTAGTAGATTTAACAATGACGCGTCATTTAACAACTGATTAGGTATGAACCTTCTGAAAAAGACGTAAGTCCAATGAACGCTTTCAATTGTCTCTTAGTTCGGGGGCTCGGAAATTCTCGGATCGCCTCTAGTTTTTTGTTGTCTGGGCTGATACCAAGCGGCGTGATAAGGTGGCCTAGAAATTTAATTTTATTGCGTCCGAATTTTGACTTATCTAAATTTCCTGTCACACCTGCTTGCTTAAATTTCTCTAATACTCTATGCAGCAATTCCATATGTTCGTCCCAAGTAGCAGTAGCGATTACAAGGTCATCAACATATACTGTGATTTTTTCTAACAAGTCTGGACCCAGTACCGTGTCTAGAGCAGTAATAAATACTCCAGCACTTACATTCAATCCGAAGGGAAGTACCTTGAATTGGTAACTTCGCCCTCCGAATATGAAGGCTGTGTACTTCCTTGATTCTGGTGTAAGTGGGATTTGCCAGTACGAACTTTTAAGATCGACTGAAGTCAAGTACTGCACTCTGTGGAATTTTTGTATCTGCTCATCTAAATTTTCTGGATGAGTTCTGACAGGTATAATAATTTTATTGATGTCCCATGCATCTAACACTAGCCGGATTTTTACGTTGGCTTTCGCCAAGGGGAGAGAGAAGGCTCAATGATATCCCACTCTAACATCTTCCGAATCTCTTTAGCCACTACTTCCCTCCTCGACCAAGGGATGGAGTAAGTTGCGCGACAGTATGTTTTATGGGGCATCACCTCTATGTAATAGTGGTACCCTTTGACTATTCCTGGTCGGTCGGTAAATACCATGGTATATTCCGATAGCAGCTGCGTCAACTGTTGCTTTTGTATGTTGCTTAAACCTTCAGATTCCTGTCCTTTGGTTTGAAATTCATCAACATTTGTTTCAAAATTTCGATCTTCTATACTCGGATAATAGAGATCCGTCACAGGTGAATAATCATTGAGGTGTAGTACCCAGGGGTTCCTACCTTTGATGTTAATTCGATTGCAACATGGCACAAGTACCTCCTTCGATTTCATCATAGACAACTCAATCCTCCTACCTTTATTAACTATGCTTAGTTTTCCCGAGGAGACGTCGATCACTGCGTCCCTCTCATGGAGAAAATCTACTCCCAGAATGCAGGCCACCTTTAACCCTTTAACAATGAGGAACGAGCTCACTATGGCTTCGCCCTCCTTACAAATCTCCACCTGCACCTGGTACTTAACTAATTGGCTCTGTGCACTTATAGCTCCAGACATCTTGCAATTATTAACCGGGAAAGTCGGTATGCTACGTCCCTTCCCCAGCGCTTTAAACAACTCTGTACTCATTACACTCACTGAGGCACCTGTGTCGATGATTATATTCACTGCAACATCATTGATTTTCGCTTCTATTATGGCTTGCACATTTTCGTTGCTATCTTTCCTACATTCATGCGGTTCGGTCAGTAGATCTTTATCCATACTGATACCGTCGTTGTATCGCAGCATATGTATTCCAGGCATATTATTGTTATTCATGTTGCTCTCACTCCACCCCTCGGCCAGCGATGGAGAGCATATCGAGGCCGATTCTAGTTTGTTGGATGGCTTGCTTGCGAGGTACTTGGACGGCTATTGTCCGCGACCTCTACTATGTGTACGTTTTGATTTGTAGGCCGCCACGACTGCGCAATAGGCGCGTTTTGCAGTGGTGGTCTGTTGTTGTCATACCGGTCATTACCCTGTCGCTCTGGGCTTGGTCGCTGATTCTGATTCCAATTGCGATTACTGTCACTGTAATTGCTATGTCACTGACCTCGCGCATTTTTCCAGCGGTTGGTCCCTGGCAGTCCGGAATCGTACCGGTCGTCAAATCGACGCTTTTTATTATGGGACGGTTGACCATACCCGTTCTGACTTCTACCATTATTACCATTTTGCGAATCCTCTTGCCACTTGTTACCACCCCCACCATTTCCATGGTTGTGGTTTTGTGCACTATTATTTCTGTCATGTTTACACCCTGATCCATTATTCCGCGAGTGATCACACGCTGCTTTTGCGTCTTCCTGGATTAAGTCTATTGAATCTAGAACAGACAGGAAATGCTCCATGTCGCTTTCTGGTACGTGTATTAATTTCTCTTTGATATGAATGGGTAAATGTGATTTTAGGAGTCTTATTATGTCTCTTGGTGAGATAGGCTCGTCCCAGTAGCGCGTTTTGTTTATATATTTCTCGAAATACCGTCTCAGATTCCCAAGACGGGGTGAGTACGGTTCGCGATTGTATACTTCTTTTCTTAGCCGCTCTTGTATACAAGGCGACCAGTATTTCGACAAAAACGCCCTTTCGAACTGTTCGTACGTCATGCAGCTGTCTGCTACTTCCGTAGCCCACAACGCTGCATCACCCTGAATGTATGACATTACGTATTGAATTTTCTGTGCTTCGTTCCACACACTAGGCAAGATATTTTTAAAGCTTTTTATGAATACTACTGGCTGTACTGACTTCCGTTCAGTAGTAAACGTTTGAAACTGCCTATTTTTTATCAAACTTTCTTCAACTAATATTTTTGGACTATACTGGTTTGCTCCTGGGACATAGGCTGTGTGCTCCGAACCGAAGCTACAGCTCTTCGCATTATCGCCTAAAGATGCATCATTGTTGCGTCGCGTATAAGTTTGTGCGTTGCCAAAAACATTGGCTGTTGGCGACATAGTTTCATGTTCAAGATGTTTGCTGCTCTGTGCTAAACCCCTTTCCAAGTCGGATATCCGTTTGTTAATATTCACTTGCCACTGCGGAATATCCTCACTGAGTATTTGTTTGATGGTTTGCACATCGTTCTGTACCTGACTATTTACTGCGGTACTGAACGATTCGGAATCTCTATCTTCCATAGCTGCTTGTACCTTAGAATTAATATTTTTGTCGATCTCACTCTCCTTCACTTCTAGCCATGAGTTGAATTCGGTTTCAATTTTAGTCGCTTGTTCGTTCCACTTCTGCTCTACAAGCTGTGTGGAATCTATTTCTAGCTTTTCTAATCGGTTGGCTAAGACACCTATCTCGTCTACCCTGTTAGTGTTTGCTACTTGCAGGTTGTTGACCTGTACAGTCAACTCCTGCACGGCCTTAGGTATCGACTCATAATTCTGTTTCATACAAGCAATCTCTTTTTTCATAATTTCTAACGATTGCACAAGTTGCTGGTCCCGCTCAGCTTGCTGGCGATCCCGCTCAGCCTGCTGGGCAAGAAACTTTTCCTCTAGCTGGCGATCTCGCTCAGCTTGCTGTGCGAGAAAGATCTCAATTTTTTCGTCCTTTTCAGCTTGTTGTTGCGCAAATTTTGACTGGTAATCCAGCACGCGCTCTAATATCGCCTGAAGTGAATACCCACCAGGCAGATTACCACTCTCTGGTTCCTGCTTTTCTGGGGGTGGTGCAATTTCTTTATCTACCTCTCCTTGAGCACTGGTGGACGGTGGCACCACTTCCTGTGCCCCTGCCCCCACATTTTCGCATGGTATATCCTCAAAGAGAGTACTTGTACTGCTTAATGCACCCGTTTCTACATTTCCTGCACTAACTAATGGCTGTTCCTCAGTATCCATATTGCTCGGACGTTGACTACGCAATTTAACCATATTCATAAATTACCTATTCGAACACAGGATCCGACAGTTTTTCCACTTGCACACAAAATATGTTAATTTATCTACAATACACTGCACACTAAAAATTACTATCTACAATCAACTTTGCCCTGTCATAAATACTAACATCAAACTACGCACACCACTAGCGATATGAGATCACTTCACTGGAGTTAAGCTTCTACAAACAGGACAACTACACTGTAGTCTTACCTTTAGTTTATCTGATTTCGGGGTTCGGCTGCCCCCGGATTATGTAGTCGTTACAGTTTCTCAGTACTATCAGGATCGTTTCCTCTGACTCGCTTGCAGTAGTGCGTTTTTTCATGAAAGAATGTTTGTACATTCATTAATACATGGCATTTATCATGATACACATACATACATTTATCACTAAATACATACATATATATATAACAATAGACACTGAAAGAAAATACATAAAATATTCTTATTTTCGTGGCCACTGCAAATTCGGGCCCCGCGTTTTTGGGCGACAGTTTCGCTTCGTAAGCTCCTTTCTATTATTTATTTTGTATTATTATTATTGTTATTATTACTTGCGTAACAACGCATATACGAAAAGAGCCGCGAAATACCTTTTATTAATGCTGTGCCATGAATTTCTTTATAAGCATTAATTTTCAACAAAACAGAATATATATTGTGTTCTTATTGTTCTGTATCTGGCTTTCTATTAAAGGAACATTTTTGTTACTGTAACTCACTATAAAAGTCAACATATCTTCCCTACTTTATAGTTATTGAAAATGAAAATTACTTTGTTATGAATACTGATGTTACAGTTCGCAATGATTGTTCACATCAAAATTTTGCAGTGGATTTTTGTTATCAGTAAAACACCAATAAGTACCACGACTAGCACAAGAACATGAGACTATTATCGGAGAAAAATACGTTTTTTACTATAAGGTTAGCCAGACCAGAACTAAGCACAGCAAGATTCCTATTATATTACGAAGGTAAGTTATCTTTTTTGTACTGTTAGTAATATACACTCCTGGAAATTGAAATAAGAACACCGTGAATTCATTGTCCCAGGAAGGGGAAACTTTATTGACACATTCCTGGGGTCAGATACATCACATGATCACACTGACAGAACCACAGGCACATAGACACAGGCAACAGAGCATGCACAATGTCGGCACTAGTACAGTGTATATCCACCTTTCGCAGCAATGCAGGCTGCTATTCTCCCATGGAGACGATCGTAGAGATGCTGGATGTAGTCCTGTGGAACGGCTTGCCATGCCATTTCCACCTGGCGCCTCAGTTGGACCAGCGTTCGTGCTGGACGTGCAGACTGCGTGAGACGACGCTTCATCCAGTCCCAAACATGCTCTATGGGGGACAGATCCGGAGATCTTGCTGGCCAGGGTAGTTGACTTACACCTTCTAGAGCACGTTGGGTGGCACGGGATACATGCGGACGTGCATTGTCCTGTTGGAACAGCAAGTTCCCTTGCCGGTCTAGGAATGGTAGAACGATGGGTTCGATGACGGTTGGGATGTACCGTGCACTATTCAGTGTCCCCTCGACGATCACCAGTGGTGTACGGCCAGTGTAGGAGATCGCTCCCCACACCATGATGCCGGGTGTTGGCCCTGTGTGCCTCGGTCGTATGCAGTCCTGATTGTGGCGCTCACCTGCACGGCGCCAAACACGCATACGACCATCATTGGCACCAAGGCAGAAGCGACTCTCATCGCTGAAGACGACACGTCTCCATTCGTCCCTCCATTCACGCCTGTCGCGACACCACTGGAGGCGGGCTGCACGATGTTGGGGCGTGAGCGGAAGACGGCCTAACGGTGTGCGGGACCGTAGCCCAGCTTCATGGAGACGGTTGCGAATGGTCCTCGCCGATACCCCAGGAGCAACAGTGTCCCTAATTTGCTGGGAAGTGGCGGTGCGGTCCCCTACGGCACTGCGTAGGATCCTACGGTCTTGGCGTGCATCCGTGCGCCGCTGCGGTCCGGTCCCAGGTCGACGGGCACGTGCACCTTCCGCCGACCACTGGCGACAACATCGATGTACTGTGGAGACCTCACGCCCCACGTGTTGAGCAATTCGGCGGTACGTCCACCCGGCCTCCCGCATGCCCACTATACGCCCTCGCTCAAAGTCCGTCAACTGCACATACGGTTCACGTCCACGCTGTCGCGGCATGCTACCAGTGTTAAAGACTGCGATGGAGCTCCGTATGCCACGGCAAACTGGCTAACACTGACGGCGGCGGTGCACAAATGCTGCGCAGCTAGCGCCATTCGACGGCCAACACCGCGGTTCCTGGTGTGTCCGCTATGCCGTGCGTGTGATCATTGCTTGTACAGCCCTCTCGCAGTGTCCGGAGCAAGTATGGTGGGTCTGACACACCGGTGTCAATGTGTTCTTTTTTCCATTTCCAGGAGTGTATTATCAGCAGCCCGCGTCAACCTGCAAAACACATCATAAAATCTGCTGCTCTGCTCTGCAAGTACGGAAGCTGAAAGAAATTTTATCTCACTATTACCTTCCCGCTTCTTTGCGGTATGATAGATTTCATTTAATGCAGTTTGAATACGCCGCGGCAGCGGCTCGTTCGTTCGTAGCGCAGCTCTGCACCACGGATAATATTTAAATAACCGAAAATGTCTCAAAAGGATGGGATAATATGCCTAGCAAGCTACTACAAATAATAATGCAAGGTTCCATTAAATAACTCTATTCAAAACATTTAAATATGTTAACTATTACACACCTTTTAAAATGAGTACGTAATGGCGTACATCTCTCAGTCTTGACAAAAGAAGGCTACGCTAGCGTACAACACAACGTCACAGGCTATCCTACTCGCTTAACTCCAAGAAGAAGGCAGAGAAATTAATGTTTGTTCTGTATTATTTATACAAATCACACATTCTCATCTTTGTTTGATATTTATCGTCTGTGGCGGTTTCAGTACTCGCCGACACAGATATTATCTAAAATAAATAATAAAAAAAGTACATAATTCCATACAATAACAAAACATGATACACAATGTTTTCTCTTTACTACATAATATGTCTTTTGCTAATAGACGTTACACTACCGATTTTATCTCTTCCATCCTCCTCCAAATTCACATCTCAAATGCTTCAATTCTTCTTTGTTCCTCTTCCCTCAGTGTCCATGTCTCAGCTCCGTATAACGCCACACTCCGTATGAAGTACTTCGCCAGCCTCAGGTGCCTGTTCCTGAACCCACATAGAAGTCTCTTCTTCTTATTAAATGCCTCCTTGACAATTGCTGTAAGTGTTTTCACTTCCTTATTACGTCTCATGTGGTAGGTAATCATTACTTTTCTTGTGTTTGTCACCATACATTTTGTCTTTTTCTTATTAATTCCCATTCCGAATTTCTCACAGGTCTTATTTAATTCTTTTAATATTCCAGTCACACTTTTTTCGATCTCTGCCAATAACACCATATTATCCGCAAATCGAATACATTCTAAACTTCTATCACAGTCCCGCACTCCTCTGTTTTGTTTTAAAAATTTCTTTGTAATATGCTACAAATAAGCGTTAAACAGTACTGGGGCGAGACAGCAGTCATGTCTCATCCCCATTCCAACTGTGCTTCCCTCTGTCATCTCATTCCCAATCTGAACTCGTATTTTCTTGAAGCCACTCTTTCGTGGTATAGTAATTCAAATGCTTATTTTTATTTAATTTGAGTTATTTAGATGAATTATAATGCCAATTTTTGTTTGAAATTTATGTTTATTAATATGATAAAATAATTTAAATTGTTCACTTTTTTACTAGTATATATTTTAGACCATAGCGATATTTTCTGTTCTGTTAGTTCTCTCTCTCAATTAGAATCCCGGTTGCATTTATGCTTGTTATTGAAAATCGTTATTTGTGGAAGTTTCGTTTCGTACGAGTTACGAATAACACAGAATCAAAAGTAATCTCTGGTTCAGCTTCGTTATTTATGGATTTTAATCTGTGCAATTATTGAAGTGTTACGATTTTACATCTGAGACTGATTGGTTTAAAAATACTAGACTGTACTTACTACAATTTTGAAGTCAGTCTCAATTCAACAGCAGTTAAACAATTTTCATAAGAAGTTAACTTCCGATCGCAGCACAGAGCGACCGGCTGAAATGTCATTTACTTGAGGAATTTCACCGACTACATTGCAGCAACCTGTCTGACTTTCAGCGTGTAATCTGACTTGAAAACTTAATTACGACGAATATAAGGTGTCAAGACATTTATTTCGTCTCTAAGTGCTTGAAATTAATTCTAATTAAAAACAAATAGTGTTTTTTCACCGAATTGGACTGAGCTTGCTTAATAACAGGGCTTATGAATAAACAATTTACGACGATATCAAGCTACGTTACGTCCGCTATTATTGTTTCAAGATATTTTAATGAAGTTTGTGACTCGTCCTCCCAGCTTTAAATAAAAATAAAGTGGACACGACTCTGGAGATCGAAGACATCGCCACCCGCCAACTTAATAAACTAAAGCTTAGCACCTACGAAAGACTACAAAAAGGGGAAGGTGCTATATTGTGTTGTAGGTATAGGTTTTTAATCAGCCTTCTATCCCTCCAGCCGACACCATTCTTCCTTAGAATTTGTTCCACTGAACTCTATCAAAGCCTTCCCCCAGTCAATGAAAACAGAGTAAACTTCTTTTCCTCTTTCGGTGTATCTCTCACCTACAATTCTCAACAGTTCAATTGCATCTAATATACCTTTTCCCCTGGCCGTTGTGGCCGAGCGGTTCTAGGCGCTTCAGTCCGGAACAGCGCGACCGCTACGGTCGCAGGTTCGAATCTTGCCTCGGGCATGGACGTGTGTGATATCCTTAGGTTAGTTAGGTTTGAGTAGTTCTAAGTTCTAGGGGACTGATGACCTCAGATGTTAAGTCCCATAGTGCTCAGAGCCATTTGAACCATACCTTTCCCTCTTCTAAATCCATATTGTTTCTCTGCAATAGTTTTTTCCAGTCTTTCGTGTAGTCTTCTATTTATTACCCATAATAAATCTTTTGCTGCATGATAAATCAAACTCATGGTTCTAAAATCCTCGCATTTCTTGGCATTTCTTTTACTCTCAATTGGTATCATTACTGCCGAGAGAAAGTCATCCAGCCATTCAACTTTTTCATGTGTCTTGTGAAATAGATATGTTAACTCTTACACACCGCTACTCCCAAGGCTCTTAAACAACACTGCTGGCGACAACAAATTTATGAGGCGGGCGAATAACAGCGCTTAGCGTAGGCGGACTGCAGGGAGCGGGCTGACCTTAAGTTGTTTAGTTTCGTGACCGCCTCTAGAGTACGGCAGGATCGGTGAGCAGCACCGCTTTAGCCAGATTGAACCTTAAATCGGTACGAGAGTAGTGTCCCGATGCATCGCTATTGGTATGAAGTGTCGAAAGGAAAACTGGTTACTTTATGCTCCACGGCTCACTACCGATGAATTTTTTTATCGCAACATTCTGTCCGCCGGTGGAAAACGAATAACAATTTACGACAACGACACGTAGAAGCATTCCTTATATGAACGAATAGTTTCTCATCTATAGCTTTATTTGGTACAGATAACGTTCAAGAACTGGCATTAATCACAAATAATAAACAAAGTCCCTTGTAACGATTATTTTCGTTTCTCTGTTCTGCTTGTGAAAAACACTTATAAAGTGATTTGAGGTTAAGAGTATTGTATAAGGAACGATCACCTTGAGATTAGTTTTAAATCTGACACAGGATGTGCGCAAGCAGTGTTATCTCGCATAAGCTGCTGGCGTAAACTTGACAACTAGAGCCACTTCACAGGAGCCGCTGGTACTTCAAACGCAGATAGTGTTTTCGCATTTTTCCAGCAGTTCTGACACCGCATAAAGTGTTATCTAGAACGTCTGTGGCAGCGAAAAGTTAATCGTCTTACAGAGTACACTTGACAGGTATCAATCGAAAAGACTACGACTTTCCCTTTATCAAACGTGTAGCAAGCAGCCATAAATTCTGACTGTTAACAAGTCCGTCGTTCGTGACCAATTTCATTCTCCCTTTCAATTTGCAGATGTGGGAAACGTACTAGCCACCCGATAAGAGCGAGAAGATACTCTCTGTGGTACGAACTACACTGTACAGCTGGTTTCACTTAATATTTATTTGTATTGTATTGTATTGTATGTTGACTGGGGACCTAGAAACGACGGAGAGGCTCCGTCCCCGCCGCAGCCGCAGTGGTTTACAACCCCACGACGACTACTGCAGTCCACTTCACCCCTCCGCTGCCCCACACCGAATCCAGGGTTATTGTGCGGTTCGGCCCCCGGTGGACCCCCCAGGGAACGTCTCACACCAGAAGAGTGTAACCCCTCGTATGCGTGGTAGAGTAATAGTGGTGTACGCGTACGTGGAGAACTTGTTTGCGCAGCAATCGCCGACATAGTGTAACTGAGGCGGAATAAGGGTAACCAGCCCGCAATCGCCGAGGCAGATGGAAAACCGCCTAAAAACCATCCGCTAGTCTGACTAGCCGGTTCACCGGACCTCGACACAAATCCGCCGGGCGGATTCGTGCCGGGGACCAGGCGCTCCTGCCCGCTCAGAAAGCCGTGCGTTAGACCGCACGGACAACCGGGCGGGCTTAATATTTATTCACTATCGTTCCTTACTAAGATGATCGAATGTAAGAGCCATGAATGATTTTCTTGGTAAAAAATTCCGTGGAAAATGTATAATACGGTAGCAAACACTAGAATGCCAGCATTTTGAGTGTATCGTAACAAATACCGAAATTATTATTAAACGATTCCTCGCCAATTCTGTGTCACTAAACGTTGAAAAGTCTCACTTTTTACAGATTGGGACCTGTAATAGGTTTCCTCAAACGTACACCGATGAGCTAAACATTTTGACCATCCTTTTAATAGCGTGTTGTTCCACTTTTCAAACACAGTACAACAGAGATTCCTCTTGGCATGAATTCTTAGAGTCCTTAATACATTTCCAGAAGTATGTCTCAGCAGATGTTTATTCGTAGGTCACTAAATTCCCACAAATTACGGGACGGTAGTTTACGGGAGCGCAGTTGGCGCCTAATATGTCTTCCCAAGGGTACAGATCAGGCACATGTGCTATCCAAGACATCAATGTGTGTTCACTGTAATGAAACACTGTAGCGCAATTCTGAACTAGCAACACGGACAGTTATCCTTTTGGAAGACGTCATCGCCATTAGAGTAGACTACCAAGAATGAATGCAGTTGGTCGGCAATAATGTACTGGCGGTTCACTGCTGTCATCATGTCTTCGAGTGCTACCAAGCACCACTTAGCATAATTCTGCCCTCACCGGCCAGCATCTGTGGCGCGGTGCATGTTGCATGGGGGCTTAATTATAAATTTAATATTTTTTTAATTTTTCGTAGCTGTATGTTCGGTTACGCTGTCTCGTTAACGGTTGGCCCTGACTAGTCTTAGTACGCAATCTGACTGCATAGAATAACAACAAAGAATGAAAGAAAATTTCCGTTAACACAATTAATTAATTAAGTTCCCAGCAACTATAAAACGTACGAAACCAAAGCACAAGTGTAACTGTTCTGTGTGTGGAAGTATGATTCAACGTACACATCTGGCACGGTTCTTCTTCAATAAGACAAGAAATTTTAAATACCATTTATACTGAAGTAATTAAAAAAATTAGAAATACTATAATTGCGTAAGGAAACCAGAATACACTCTAATGCAAGAACACAAGCCAGATGCTTTGTTGACTGAACATGTAATGACGCATTATTTAAGACATTGAAATAATAAAAAGAAAAGGGAATTTTTTTACCTTCATATATATTGACGAAAAGCACTCTGATCATTACAATATCTCCATTCGAACAACATCTGCTGTCTAGCCCATCAAACAACTGCATAAAACATGGAACAAGCACTCCCTACTACAACATCTAAACACCGACTTACTACTACTACATCTCGATAAGCACTGACTACTACGACTTCTCGACAAGCACTGCCTACCGCTACTTCTCAATAAGCACTGCCAGTGGAGGCGACTGAATAAAACTCTTTGGCGCAATCTCTGGCGCTGTGGCTCAGTGTAGCCACCTTTCATATGCCCCTCTCCCACGGGCCAGAATTTGATGGTATTTTTGCCAGCATTGGTGGTGAAAATACCACCAAATTCGTCAAAAAAAAACAGATAAAAATAAAGGATAATATTAATACGTAAATATCACATAATTAGATAAAATTTTGGCTTTGCACTGACATTTCAATAACCTAATATATAAAATACAGTAAGCAATACAAATTCTTTCATACATGTGACTACATAATAGTTTATACAATACACAAAAAATCAGTTTATACAAATGTTCACATAGAATGCTTTAAATGATTAAAAAAAACAAGTAGTTGATAGTTCCAGCAGTAGCACCCAGCAATGGTCAACAGGTGCAAATACCAACAAGTGACATCATTTTAGTAGAAACAGTTCCATCAGTGGCACCCAGCAATGTTGACAGGTGCAGACACCAACAAGTGACATCATCTCAGTAGAAGCAGTCCATCAGTGGCACCCAGCAATGTTGAGCAGGTGCAGACAGCAACAAGTGACATCATTTCAGTATAAGCAGTTCCACTAGTGGCACCCAGCAATGTTGAGTAGGTGCAGACACCAACAAGTGACATCTTCTCAGTAGAAGCAATTCCATTAGAGGCACCCAGCAATGTTGAACAGGTGCAGACAGCAACAAATGACATTATGTCAGTAGAAGCAGTTCCATCAGTGGCACCCAGCAATGTTGAATAGGTGCAGACACCAACAAGTGACATCATGTCAGTAGAAGCAGTTCCATCAGTGGCACCCAGTAATATTGAACAGGTGCAGACAGCAACAAGTGACATCATTTCAGTAGAAACAGTTCCATTAGTGGCACCCAGCAATGTTGAGTAGGTGCAGACACCAACAAGTGACATCTTTTCAATAGAAACAGTTCCATCAGTGGCACCCAGCAATGTTGAGCAGGTGCAGACACCAACAGGCGACATCATTTCAGTAGAAGCAGTTCCATTTGTGGCACCCAGCATTGTTGAACAGGTGCAGACACCAACAAGTGACATTATCTCAGTAGAAGCAGTCCATCAGTGGCACCCAGTAATGTTAAGTAGGTGCAGACACCAATAAGTGACATTATGTCCGTAGAAGCAGTTCCATCAGTGACACCCAGTAATGTTGAACAGGTGCAGACAGCAGTCCATAATATTCACTATCACTAATCACACTGTTCATCAGAGTTTATCAGCAGAAATTAAACATGTCCTAGTGGCACCAATCATGTAGAAAAAGTGCAAGTAACAGTCCATAATATTCACTATCACTAATCACACAGTTCATCAGAGTTTATCAGCAGAAATTAAACATTTCCAAGTGGCACACATCAATGCTATTACACTAAACATACAAATTATAAGAAAAACACAAATGATATCAGATAATTGTCATATTAACTATTACAAATACACAAATGTCAGTAAACCTATAATATTTATGGGTGTCAGTGCAAGCCACAACAAACAAGTAAAATAATATTTAGGAGATAGGTCGGTACCAATTATTTGGGATTAGGAAAGGAAAACACACAAAACACACTCACTCATCTTTCATCCACATTAAGTACTATTGTATAATTGAATAGTGTTAACTGTGTAAATGCAATTCTGTCAAAATTTGATGTTCAACTTGTGTATCAAGTAGTAGTGGCACAGTGTATAACAGTCAATAATAGTTAGTCAACGTCATAGTCATCACATCAAGACCAATGTTTGCCAAGCCAAATCAAATGTACGGTTGCTGAACAACTGTCAGTGTGCCAAGATATGCAAATACTTCCTCTCTTCAAAAAAAGTATATACTGCTTAGTGATTTAACAAAGTGTGTGTGTAGACAATCTTTCTTCCACTTGAGTGTTCTAGTCTGCCATCTTCATCCTCCTTGTTCCATATAAACCAACAAAAAAATATATATATGCTCCTCACTTACTTTACCTCTTATCCACCAAAACTCCAGTAATCATCAGCATCACATAATTTCAATTCTTCAATAATAGCTCTTACGTCGATACATATAAATCTTATCATCAATATCATTTACCTTACCTCTTGTCCACCAAAACTCCAATAATCATCAACTTCACATAATCTCAATACCTCAATAATACCTCTTCAATACGTCGACACATATAAACCTTATCGCCAATATCATTTCACTTCCATAACAACTCCTTCCTCTAGTCAGTCTTCTCGAACAAGTACAGAAAAAATCCTAGTGCAAACTTCAATTCATCATCCCATGCAATCCGAAGACACAGTGTCCACACACAACCTCTGTGTAATCCATCTGACCCAAATCTTCTACTCATTATGAATTATAAAATACATTTTGGTTACCTTGTCCATCATTAAAAAAAAAGAAATGCATACATGACCTCTAACAGACTTTAGTTCGAATAACTCTCAGTAATTAAGTACGATTA
Source organism: Schistocerca nitens (assembly GCF_023898315.1). NCBI lineage: Eukaryota > Metazoa > Arthropoda > Insecta > Orthoptera > Acrididae > Schistocerca > Schistocerca nitens. The sequence goes on along the minus strand of NC_064615.1, from coordinate 259,299,350 downwards.
CGGAGTGTGAATGATCATAATATTTCACAGTGTGTACACCACTTCAAGAATCATGGCAGAAGCAAACATGTGGAGTATTTTTTGTGTCAAGTGTCACTTGCTATTTCAATTGCTCACGAAGAATGCAGTGTAATAATTGTTAATGGTCTAAACTTAGTATTGGTATATCATGTCGTTAGCTTCCTTCCTATTAGCATAAATTTATACAGCTTCCATAAAACCTCCCGCTCATGTGACTTCTATGAAGTTTCTTGTACCAACGTCGTTCGTAGAATTATAGCAGTTCAGTTTCTTATCTTAAAAATATAAGGCACTGAGAGTAAGCAAAACATGCAACAGCGAGTAAATATACCAGTAGAGAACAGAATGTCAACAAGTGGATGCAGCACAATCCCTACAACGAGGCTCTGCCAAACGAACAATAATTAATACCATAGTGTAACCTAAACTCTATGTTCGTACACTGTACATCAGCATTGCTATATTCTAAATTGAAGAGTAGTTATGACAACAAAACAGAAATGTGTAAATATGCAATCCATACGCAAAACAGAAAATATATATCTTACATCATAAACAGGTCATTAGCATCATATCAGCATAAGCAAATAAGTGTTCATATGTAATCTTAATAAGTAAACATGAAGGCGCAAGCAGATAAATCACAAAGTATAACTTACATACATAACCACAGTCAGCACAATTAATCAGGTGACAATTATAATTTAAATAAATAAGCACAGCAGGCACATAATAAAAAAAAGAGACATCAGTGAAAAAGCATAGCAGCCAAGCGATGCATAATATACACAAGTAACAACCCTGTTCATTAATCAATCATTGTCAAAATCAGCAAACACAAAGTATAAATCACGTAATCGCGAGCAGCAAATTACGTCTAAAGTACGTACCTAAGTGGAAATATGTTACCTGAAAAATGAACTCAATTAATAGTTACCCTTTTAGTTTATTAGTTTCTTCTTCGAAATTACATTCTTCCTGAAAATTTCTCGATAGCAAGTCCTCTTAACGTCGGACACACACAGAATTTACCTGAACGTCTTAAATATTTTATACAACCGTATTCTGAAAAATACTGAACGTTAGTAACATAATTTATCAAGTCGCTATAGCTTTATACTGAATTTATTCGGAGAAATTAGACTGTGTATTCGTTTACGGCTGTCAGTGCAATCGCACTGAGCGCTCGATCAGCTGTAGGCGCGTGACGTAGGAAGTAATTGTTTGCGGTCAACGACTGCCTTGTGCGGCGCGCAGACTTGACTGTTGCTTTGAGTATGTGCCGCCGCCGGAACGCGGCGCGGTATCCTTATATTCTCTGCATGTTTACATGTAACTGTTAGTCTCTCAAAAGTATGTCATTCCACAAAAATTTTTACGTTCGATATACACTCCTGGAAATGGAAATAAGAACACATTGACACCGGTGTGTCAGACCCACCATACTTGCTCCGGACACTGCGAGAGGGCTGTACAAGCAATGATCACACGCACGGCATAGCGGACACACCAGGAACCGCGGTGTTGGCCGTCGAATGGCGCTAGCTGCGCAGCATTTGTGCACCGCCGCCGTCAGTGTCAGCCAGTTTGCCGTGGCATACGGAGCTCCATCGCAGTCTTTAACACTGGTAGCATGCCGCGACAGCGTGGACGTGAACCGTGTGTGCAGCTGACGGACTTTGAGCGAGGGCGTATAGTGGGCATGCGGGAGGCCGGGTGGACGTACCGCCGAATTGCTCAACACGTGGGGCGTGAGGTCTCCACAGTACCTCGATTTTGTCGCCAGTGGTCGGCGGAAGGTGCACGTGCCCGTCGACCTGGGATCGGACCGCAGCGACACACGGATCCACGCCAAGACCGTAGGATCCTACGCAGTGCCGTAGGGGACCGCACCGCCACTTCCCAGCAAATTAGGGACACTGTTGCTCCTGGGGTATCGGCGAGGACCATTCGCAACCGTCTCCATGAAGCTGGGCTACGGTCCCGCACACCGTTAGGCCGTCTTCCGCTCACGCCCCAACATCGTGCAGCCCGCCTCCAGTGGTGTCGCGACAGGCGTGAATGGAGGGACGAATGGAGACGTGTCGTCTTCAGCGATGAGAGTCGCTTCTGCCTTGGTGCCAATGATGGTCGTATGCGTGTTTGGCGCCGTGCAGGTGAGCGCCACAATCAGGACTGCATACGACCGAGGCACACAGGGCCAACACCCGGCATCATGGTGTGGGGAGCGATCTCCTACACTGGCCGTACACCACTGGTGATCGTCGAGGGGACACTGAATAGTGCACGGTACATCCAACCCGTCATCGAACCCATCGTTCTACCATTCCTAGACCGGCAAGGGAACTTGCTGTTCCAACAGGACAATGCACGTCCGCATGTATCCCGTGCCACCCAACGTGCTCTAGAAGGTGTAAGTCAACTACCCTGGCCAGCAAGATCTCCGGATATGTCCCCCATTGAGCATGTTTGGGACTGGATGAAGCGTCGTCCCACGCGGTCTGCACGTCCAGCACGAACGCTGGTCCAACTGAGGCGCCAGGTGGAAATGGCATGGCAAGCCGTTCCACAGGACTACATCCAGCATCTCTACGATCGTCTCCATGGGAGAATAGCAGCCTGCATTGCTGCGAAAGGTGGATATACACTGTACTAGTGCCGACATTGTGCATGCTCTGTTGCCTGTGTCTATGTGCCTGTGGTTCTGTCAGTGTGATCATGTGATCTATCTGACCCCAGGAATGTGTCAATAAAGTTTCCCCTTCCTGGGACAATGAATTCACGGTGTTCTTATTTCAGTTTCCAGGAGTGTATGATGTATTCCCTTAGAGCGCCGAGATTTAAGAGTTTCTACTTCAACAGTGTTATCATGAATAATTTTGCGAACCCTATATGGACCGTTATAAAGCGACACAAGCCTTTTCCTTTGTGAGACAAACGATGAGACTTAATTAACACCTTTTGACCAACTGACAAGATTTTTAAACGACCGGGACGTTTAGCTGATTTCTCTCTTCTAGCAGCCGCAGATGCAATATTTTGCAGAGCCAGGTTGACAACTTCAGAATGCCGCAGTTTCCGTGAAGGCGGAAAAGGAACGATTTCAGAAATGCGATTTGTCGGTGCTTTGTTTTTTAATATCAGTATATGCGCTAAAGAAGTTGAAGCATTAGGGAGTTCATTCAGAATATTTCGAAAAATATGAAGATACTGATCCCATGTTCTATGATTCTGATGCCAATAAAGTCGACACAATTTATTGATTTCCTTCATCCATCTCTCTGAAGCGTTAGATTGAGGGTGAAAAAGTGAAATGAAAATTGGTTTAATCTTACGACGCCGTAGAGTACGAAGCCAAATTTTAGAGCGAAACTGTGATCCATTATCTGATATAACCTTATCGACGTGACCCACTTCTTTAAGAAAATGTTTGATGAAAGCATTAGATACTGAACGAGCTGTTGCTTTGCGTAAAGGTGTAAAACACACATATTTTGATGTCAATTCCACTGCTATGAAAATGTACGCAAAACCATTAGTAGAACGAACCACTGGACCGAACAAATCGACTGCAGCCATCTCCTTTAATTTCGCTGGAATGATAGGAAACAACGGTGCTCTGTGAGAAATCGTTGGCGGCTTATCCTTTTGACATAATTTGCATTTGGCAAGAACAGATCGAATACGTTTTTCCATATTACTGAAGTAGTAATTTTCTCGTAATTTGTGAAAGCATTTTGTGGGACCAAAGTGTGCATAACTGAAATGTGTGTACCAAATCAATTTATTGACCCACTCATCAGGAATACAAACTAACCAAAAAGAGTTGTCAACCGATTTTCGTTTAAAAAGGACTTTCCAGATAGTTCGCAAAAACGGGGTGTGGCCAAATTGTCCAATCTAACAAAGCGTCTAAGAAAATTACAGACAACAAGGAAACTACGAACATCACGTTTTGTGGTATGAACAGCATAATTACGAATTGCATCTAGTTTCTCTGAATTAGGAAGAATACCTTCTGTAGAAATAATGTGACCGAGAAATTTCACCTGAGAACGACCAAATTCAGATTTTTCCAAGTTCACTGTAATGCCAACTCTTGCAAAGATACGTAATAATGAATCCAAAATTTTGTTGTGCTCACTCCAAGAACGTTTAGCAATAAGAATATCGTCAACATATGAAGTAATATTGTCACAAAGATAAACAGGTAAAATTTCGTTTAAACTACGAATGAATGCTGCTGAAGGTACAGTAAGTCCAAATGGTAATTTCCGAAATCTCTTTTGGGTAAAATCGTCATATCCGGTTAATCTTTACCGATTCTCTAGATAGATTGATAGTAGAAGAGTTGTTTTGACAGATGCAAAGAATAGTAAAAGAGTAGGCAGCGGTGCAGAAAACTAAAAGGGAAATAGCACCACTACAGCTCGGGGCTCTGTGAACGCTACGGCACATATTCACTTAGTGTAGTGAATCCCCTGAGGACATTAATAGCTGCACATAAATTTCAGTTTGTGACTTAGTGGCCAATTTGGTGGAAGTGCGTACATAAATTGATCTAACCATGAACATGGATGTATGTCGTTCTTAGAATTGCGAAATATCTTAAACTTCCGAACAGTTAAGAAGTGTGTATAGTCAAAGTTTTCTCCTCGTGGCGACAAAGACCTACCGCGACTGTTCCAGTCCGAATGTCGATTATTGTCAAGTTCACGCGCCTGGCGCTCTCTTGTTGCATCCCGTAAATGAAACAAATTATTTTCTTCAAAGCCCTCTGCTATCTGTGATTCTAAATTTCTTCTGCTGTCTTTTCCTACGATTTCGCCTTCAATTTGTTTGACTTGCTTTCATAATGCCTCAAATTCCCTTTTGACGCGTTCATTAAATTTTCCCTGATTTTCAACATGCTTATTTATGTTCTGGTACTCTTCGGTTTCTGCAAATGGCAATGGAGCTGTATCATCTGAATCTCTGTCCCCATTTAAACTAAGACTTGTCAATTTATCTGCAATCTCCTGAACTCTTTCCGATAAGTCACCTATTTGTTCTTTCTGTTTATTTACGTCTTCCGTAAGTGTCGCGACTCGGGTTTCGGTATTGTCACATTTAGTAGTTAACTGTTCATACTGTTGCGTTAAGTTATTTATTCTGTCATTTGGTACGGATTCCTCGATTCTTTCAAGTATTTCTTCCTTATCGTGTGCACGTTGTAAATTTAACTCTGAAAAATTTTGTACTATCACGCGATCTTTTTCTTCCTGTTCTCTGTCCTGTTCCTCTTGTCTAATTTCTGTTGAAATTAAACTATTATTGTGAGCATTCAAAATCGGTTGTGCTTCTTCTCTAATTTCTTTCTTTGATTCATCTTTCATGTTTTTGAAACATGTCCCTATTCGTGAGTCTAACCGTGTTGTCATTGCTTTCATCTTGGTTTTAATTGTTCCTATATCTGTTTCAATTGTTTCTATTTGTGATCCCAGTGAGTCTAACCGTGATCCCATTGTTCCCATATGTGATCCCAAATTTAATATTGCGCTCATCAACTGCTCCATATCTTCTGTCGTTAATCTCGTATTCTGAAAATTTTTTGATTGTGAAAAATTTTGAACTGTTTCCGGACTATTTTCCCGACTTATTAAATTGTTTTCCACTTCATTATTGATCATCCTGTTCTCCTCTGTTGGCGAGTTCGCCAGGTTAACAATTTCGTCATTCTCACTATTCATCATTTTTGCCTTTTTCATCGATCGCGTAATCATTTACAAAACATACAAAACTCGTCACTATACGAAAATTACACACAATGACACTTAATCACCAACAATACCATTCACACGAAATGCTTCCCTCAAACACGATTAACGAACAATTGAAATCTTCATAATTGCACAAAATTGTCAAACGCTTATACAAGACATCAAAAAATTAAATTTTGCAAAATACCATTAGAAGAATGACAATTACCAAATCTACACATGCAATATAGACTACAATTACTAAACTACGAATTATTACAACAATACTACTGTCTGCTTTTTTGCAATCAGAATAATTCCAAGGGACGATCCTAGCAGGGTCGCCACGTGCATGGGGGCTTAATTATAAATTTAATATTTTTTTAATTTTTCGTAGCTGTATGTTTGGTTAGGCTGTCTCGTTAACGGTTGGCCCTGACTAGTCTTAGTACGCAATCTGACTGCATAGAATAACAACAAAGAATAAAAGAAAATTTCCGTTAACACAATTAATTAATTAAGTCCCCAGCAACTATAAAATGTACCAAAGCACAAGTGTAGCTGTTCTGTGTGTGGAAGTATGATTCAACGTACACATCTGGCACGGTTCTTCTTCAATAAGACAAGAAATTTTAAATACCATTTATACTGAAGTAATTAAAAAAATTAGAAATACTATAATTGCGTAAGGAAACCAGAATTACACTCTAATTCAAGAACACAAGCCAGATGCTTTGTTGACTGAACATGTAATGACGCATTATTTAAGACATTGAAATAATAAAAAGAAAAGGGAATTTTTTTACCTTCATATATATTGACGAAAAGCACTCTGATCATTACAATATCTCCATTCGAACAACATCTGCTGTCTAGCCCATCAAACAACTGCATAAAACATGGAACAAGCACTCCCTACTACAACATCTAAACACCGACTCACTAGTATTACAACTCGATAACCACTGACTACTACGACTTCTCGACAAGCACTGCCTACCGCTACTTCTCAATAAGCACTGCCAGTGGAGGCGACTGAATAAAACTCTTTGGCGCAATCTCTGACGCTGTGGCTCAGTGTAGCCACCTTTCAATGTTTCGTGCAGCTATTCGCCTTGATGACGGGGCGTAAGCACCTAACCATCAACCTGGTGTAACAAGAAATGCGGGAGAGGCAACATGTATCAATGATGCTGCGCCCACTGACGATGTAGTTGGGTTAACACAGGAACACGTAGGGGCCATGTGATGTGGAGCTCCATCTCCGAAACACTATTCCCTTGCTCCTGCATTGTGCTCTGCTGTTAGATGTGCTACAGGTGCCTACCTACGAGGGCTATTCAGAAAGAAGGGAACGTTTCGAAATTAAAAAAAAAATTAAGTGCAAGGAATACTTTTTATTATATACATCTGAAAGAGCGACTTTTCCACATAGTCACCAAACACACTGAGGCCCTTATCATAGCGGCGGACAAGCTTTGAAAGACCTTCGTCGTAAAATTCTGCCGTCTGAGACTTCAGCCAGTGAGTCACGCCCGCCTGGAGTTCCGCGTCGTCATCAAAGCGCTGCCTTGCAAGCCAGTTCTTCATCTTGGGAAACAAGTGAAGTCGCTCGGTGCAAAATCGAGGCTGTAGAGCGGATGAGCAAAAATTTCCCATTTGATTCAATTAAGGACTTCTTTAGTGCGGTTTGCCGTGTGAGGTCGGGCACTGTCGTGCAAAAACAAAATTTTGGACGTCAGCTTTCCTTGGCGTTTGTTTTGAACTGCTCTTCTAAAAGCAAAAAGCAAATGGCTCTGAGCACCATGGGACTTAATTTCTGAGTCCCCTAGAACTTAGAACTACGTATACCTAACTAACCTAAGGACATCACACACATCCATGCCCGAGGCATGATTCAATAAGAAGCACACCTTGTCTATCCCAAAATACTAACACCATCAACTTCCTTGCTGACAAGGTTTGCAAACATTTTCTTGGTTTTTGGGGGACCTTGTGGGTCCCCACTCCATGGATTATAATTTTGTCTCGCAACTGACGTGTTTCACCCAAGTCTCGCCACCAGCTACGATTCGATCCAGTAATGAATCACCATGTTGTGGGTAGGCCTCCAGAAATGTCAACGTTGCCCCCATTTGTGGTTCTTTATGGTGCTCTGTAATCATTTTGGGCACCGATTGTGCACAAAATTTGTGGTAGCCTAGCTTTTCAGTGACAATTTCAAACAACAAAGTCGGTGAAACTTGTGGAAACGAAAGAGAAGGCTCCGTTATAGCGAAGCGACGGTTTTCAAGAATCGTTTCATCAACTTCTGCGACAAGATCGTTAGTCACAATGCTCGGACGTCTACTCTTCTCTTCACCACGAACGCTGGTTCGGCCATTTTTAAACAGAATGCACCTTTTCCGGACGAAACATTCACTCATTACGTTGTTTCCGTACATTTCGCACAGTTCACGATAAATTTCTATAGGTTTTAGGTTTTTTGCCAACAAAAACCGTATCACAGACCGCACCTCACAACTGGCGGGATTTTCGATTGCAGCGCACATTTCAAATTCGAATACGGTATCGAAAACACAGAAGCGCAGAGACGTTCCCCCTTTCACGGTTGGATGCCGACTGAGCTCCCGAGCACGTACATACCAAAATATACGCGATCGGCGCGCGCCTAGCGGCGTCAGACGGAAACGTTCCCTACTTTCTGAATAGCCGTCGTATACTGGATTACAGAGTGGGGGACCATCCGACCTCTACGTTTAGTGATGAGACGTGTCGTCCAGTACCATACGGCCTGCGCGTTATTCCACCATCCCTCAACCACTTTCCATAGTTGTTCACGACAGAAGTACGGAAACAGCCGACCAGCGTTTCCGGCCGCAGTGCCACAAAAATGTTCCCTTTGTCAGACCCACTTATATCAGTGGATTTCCGCTTTTGCGGCCCGTATCTTCGCTATAATGACTGCATATTCCTCTCTCTTCCGCTTACATTCTTTGCTCACTGTGTCATGTGTCGGCAACATCACCAGGAGGCATTCAACCTAACTGTGGACAGTGGTCATAATGTTTTACCTCATCAGTGTAGTCTAAAGAGTTACGACAAGGCGACAGTAAAGGTTGAAAGTGTTAAATTCTTGGGATTTGAACTTAATAATTCAGTAGGCGGGATCGTGCTGCACCTGCTGAAGTGCGTAACAATATTTATTTGTAAGGCGAATTTTGTCAGATAATAGACGATATAAAAATGAAAAAAATAAAAATAAAATAGTAGCGTACTTCGCTTGCTTTCATTCCTTAACGTAATATAGGATTATTTCTTGGGGCAACTTGTGAGGATCTTGCATCCTGAAATCATACATATTATTTACTCATTGTGGTCCGCCCCCGGTAGCTGAATGGTCAGCTTGACGGACTCTTAATTCGCTGGGCCCGGGTTCGATTCCCGGATGGGTCGGAGAATTTTTCTCCACCCAGGGACTGGGTGTTGTGCTGTCCTCATCATCATCCTATCATCCTCATCGACTGCAGGTCGCCGAAGTCGCGTCAAATTGAAAGACCGGCACCTGGCGAACAGTCTGCCCGATGGGGGTCCATAGCCATACGATTAAATAAATAAATAAAAACCACTTGTTGTCATTTTTAAGCTTATTCTCTGGTTTCGCTGCGTACTGAGTGTCGCTAGTGATGCAATAACAGCTGATTAGGCTGTATCCAGCAGCAAAAAATCATCTTTGCTTGCTGATAATCGGTTGTGAATAATCGTTGTTGTTTGCGTTATGCGAGCACTGGGAGCAGCGTTCTAGAGATGCGCACGTGTTTAGGCGTGTATTCTTCAATATTTCATTCGCGCCGTTGTTAGCACACAGCTGATTTATCAGTTTCTGGCTCCACTAAATTAACTAAAAATAGATGACTGCATTACAAGACACTGGGATTATGATGCCTATGTAATGACGCATGCAAATATTGAAATAAAGGATGTTCTTCTGGGTGGACCTCTAAATTACAAATGTCCAAAATGACAGCGTTAACGACTGCGAGTTGTTCTTGTAACATATGATACCGAATATGAGTGATTATAATTTTCTTGGTAACCTTGATTCAGTACGTTATCCACTAGGGAATACTGATCTATGCTTCATTTACGAAAGTGTAGAGACAGGTTGTTAGAGGAGTAATCTGTCCTGATCAGTTTTTAATTGGTAGTTGAGATGGGTATTTCTCTCAAATTTGAGATGAGCGATGGTTGCTTCATGGAATGAAATGGTCTGGCAGGTGTGGCTGGCTTGAAAGACGCTGTGTTGGAACTGCTGTAAGGGTCTTCCCTGTCGTGATGAGATCATTTCTGATGGCTGTGGTCCAAACTGGAGTTACTAGAGCTTTGGCCGAACGCAGTACATTACGGAGTAGAACTGCTAAGCGCATACATGCCTAGACTAGTGCAAAGGCTTGCGGCTGCAGCGAAATGCCTGTCGATCGTTATCCATTTGGGGATAAATCAACACAAGGAGACTAATGGAAGGAATTTGTTTGGTGCGGAAACTGTTAATTTGTTCTATTCTTATATAATCAAAAAACCATTGTTTTACCATTTTCCGACTTCCCAATGAATTTCTAGTAACAAATGTATAAATGTATAAATATTTGTTCCTGATTTAAAACACTGAAATAGGTAGACCATGTTTGTGCGATAAAAGCATTTAATTTTAGTTGTAAATGTCCTTACATAAATATTTATATTGTGCGTAAGGGAAGATTTCGTCACGTCAGAGGTCATAAGTTTGTCAGTCTAGTGTATATGACCACAATGTGAGCAAGTGAATGTTTTGAGGTTGATGGTACAGAGATAGCGTGAAACCCGGACCCGCCCTACACCTCAGTGACAGAAACAAAGGTAAAACTCAGCAGACACTTTCATCCCATGTACGGATTGTTTCCAATGGTACGAGTATCAGATGCGCTCACTCCATGACGGTCTACGGAATTTTTTTGGGAAAGAGTCCACGACATTGGAGCCCTATCCGGTAGCCAGGAATTCTGCGTCATGTGTCACTGCATCTATTCTCAATAGTGGACATCGTGATAACGAGAACCTTCTCCAATCCCTTGGTACTGATGATAAATTTGGTTCATTCGATAATGAAAAAGAAACTGATTTGAGAGAAATATTTACATTCTTTATTTTGTTTTGCAGCCCCGCATTGGCAAATGAAGTTCCCACGCCTGATATCACCCTTGTCAGGTCAAAGGCAACTCGTTCGTTCCATAGCCCCTGTGCCCAAGAATCAATTGAAACGAGGCAATGTGCTGTGCACGAATTACCACGCTTCAGATAAGCAGGAATTTTAAGAACTTCATGTGATACCAAAGAATATTAGGTGGTTTCAGAAAGAAACCTGGTTGTTGTACGGGCAATAAAACTAAAAGGTCTAGTCTTTTTAATTAAGCGAGCGCCGATTAGAATGCAGCGGGACGGCAGGCAACGGACGGCCAGAGCGTAGGTAGCGTTCAAAAAATGGTTCAAATGGCTCTGAGCACTATGGGACTCAACTGCTGAGGTCATTAGTCCCCTAGAACTTAGAACTAGTTAAACCTAACTAACCTAAGGACATCACAAACATCCATGCCCGAGGCAGGATTCGAACCTGCGACCGTAGCGGTCTTGCGGTTCCAGACTGCAGCGCCTTTAACCGCACGGCCACTTCGGCCGGCGTAGGTAGCGTGCTGAAGGGTTACGGTAAGAGCCGAGTCGGGAGCGGTAGGTCAGCAAGGTAACTTGCAAGAACGTGAAGGTGGAAGACACAGGAAAGCCAGGGGTAGCTTAGGAATACGACGCAGCATCCACAGGCGGACACCCCTTGGGGATGGAGAAGGTGGACTGGTCGGACCAGAGGCTGCGGAAGGATAAAAAAGTAGTTCATTTGAAAAAACTTTAAATGAGTGCAGAGGGCCACGGTAAAATTTACAGAAGAGTTTAAATCAAAAGTGTATTTGCGCAGAAAGCAACAGGGAAAGTATAAGGTAAAATGCGTTTGTTTTAAGGGCAGAGGTGGTGGCTAATGTCACAAGCCGTAAAGTGGGGGTGAAGGAGCGCACAGCTCGCCATTTTTGAGGACTAGCGGCTAGACCAGGTAGCAGTACGGATGGCCGGCAGTTGCGCTCCCGCAAGATTACCAACTAAGCTTTGCTTTTTGGCTAAATCTGAATAAGACTGAGACAAAGTAACGTTCGCATAGGAGGTGAGGTTATTTTGACTGTGAATCAATGTTTATCTTACTGTGTGACAATTACTGAGGCATAGACGCAAATAGTTAATTAAGCAAAGCTTAGTGCATGCAACAAGATCGCCGTTTAACAATCAGAGCAGTGTCTGAGTTAACAGGAGTTGACAAGGAAAGTGTCGAACAAGTTTACCGATTTTTTCAATGTTTGCATCAGTTTTTGCTGACAATGGTCTGCCAGTGCGAGTGTCATCACTGGTGTCTTCGCGGCCATCTTTAAATCGTTTAAACCACTCAAACACTTGTGTTCGCGATAAACAATCATCGCCGTACACTTGTTGTAACATTACAAACGTTTCACTTGCAGATTTTCCTAGTTTGAAACAAAATTTGATGTTAACACGCTGTTCTTTCTGTACACTCAACATTTTCCGACGCACAGACAAAACGTCAACTACTTAACAGACGCCACGGGCAGACTGAGTGCAGGAGGCAGATGAAACTCGAGCAGTAGGCGGAGCGAGAGTCACGTGACAGGCCACGCGACTTTCAGCCTTATTGCATTCGTTTTATTGTTTCACCAGTACTAGTCCGGTTTTTTTCTAGCCACACCTCGTATAGTTGTTTACTCCAAAAATGTGAGTATTGTAAAATACACTCCTGGAAATGGAAAAAAGAACACATTGACACCGGTGTGTCAGACCCACCATACTTGCTCCGGACACTGCGAGAGGGCTGTACAAGCAATGATCACACGCACGGCACAGCGGACACACCACGAACCGCGGTGTTGGCCGTCGAATGGCGCTAGCTGCGCAGCATTTGTGCACCGCCGCCGTCAGTGTCAGCCAGTTTGCCGTGGCATACGGAGCTCCATCGCAGTCTTTAACACTGGTAGCATGCCGCGACAGCGTGGACGTGAACCGTATGTGCAGTTGACGGACTTTGAGCGAGGGCGTATAGTGGGCATGCGGGAGGCCGGGTGGACGTACCGCCGAATTGCTCAACACGTGGGGCGTGAGGTCTCCACAGTACATCGATGTTGTCGCCAGTGGTCGGCGGAAGGTGCACGTGCCCGTCGACCTGGGACCGGATCGCAGCGACGCACGGATGCACGCCAGGACCGTAGGATCCTACGCAGTGCCGTAGGGGACCGCACCGCCACTTCCCAGCAAATTAGGGACACTGTTGCTCCTGGGGTATTGGCGAGGACCATTCGCAACCGTCTCCATGAAGCTGGGCTACGGTCCCGCACACCGTTAGGCCGTCTTCCGCTCACGTCCCAACATCGTGCAGCCCGCCTCCAGTGGTGTCGCGACAGGCGTGAATGGAGGGACGAATGGAGACGTGTCGTCTTCAGCGATGAGAGTCGCTTCTGCCTTGGTGCCAATGATGGTCGTATGCGTGTTTGGCGCCGTGCAGGTGAGCGCCACAATCAGGACTGCATACGACCGAGGCACACAGGGCCAACACCCGGCATCATGGTGTGGGGAGCGATCTCCTACACTGGCCGTACACCACTGGTGATCGTCGAGGGGACACTGAATAGTGCACGGTACATCCAACCCGTCATCGAACCCATCGTTCTACCATTCCTAGACCGGCAAGGGAACTTGCTGTTCCAACAGGACAATGCACGTCCGCATGTATCCCGTGCCACCCAACGTGCTCTAGAAGGTGTAAGTCAACTACCCTGGCCAGCAAGATCTCCGGATCTGTCCCCCATTGAGCATGTTTGGGACTGGATGAAGCGTCGTCTCACGCGGTCTGCACGTCCAGCACGAACGCTGGTCCAACTGAGGCGCCAGGTGGAAATGGCATGGCAAGCCGTTCCACAGGACTACATCCAGCATCTCTACGATCGTCTCCATGGGAGAATAGCAGCCTGCATTGCTGCGAAAGGTGGATATACACTGTACTAGTGCCGACATTGTGCATGCTCTGTTGCCTGTGTCTATGTGCCTGTGGTTCTGTCAGTGTGATCATGTGATGTATCTGACCCCAGGAATGTGTCAATAAAGTTTCCCCTTCCTGGGACAATGAATTCACGGTGTTCTTATTTCAATTTCCAGGAGTGTACCATTAATTCTTCTCTCACGTTAAATAGTTCAATTATTCACAAAACAGAACAGTGGAAGCTGCAGCTTCTCAGCTAATCTCACGAACTGTAGCCCAAGAAACAGGAATGTACTGTGTACCTTTCTTGAATACTGACAAAATAAGATAGTAACTGGGCATTAAGCCTGGTAGGTTAACGAAAATGTAAGGTTGGGTTAAACTAATAGGAGACAATGTTCAATGAAATTATTTGAAATAGAGTTGAATCAGGAGTTTCATTCGAAAATATCGTGATAGGTAGGTCGACAAAATGTAGGTTGGCTATTGCTACAGAAACTGTACTACTAATACAAGTAGTTCCATCAACACCTGGTTTACGGCGACAACGTCCTGTTATTCGTAAATGATCAGTTTTGTAACACTGTATGATTTACAAAATGAAATAAACACAGCACATCACACTTACAGCTAATCGTGCAATTATTAAACGCGAAACAGTGCTTCTATAACTGATCACCTAACACTGGGAATATCAATCACGAGATCCCGTCAAAGTAATGTAGTGCAATGGAATCTTTGCCCTCAATAGTAAACACAATAGTTCAGTACTGAAATAGCTAACTGCTAATAATATTTCACCAAATCTCTTGAATAAGGGTGCGTTTCAAAAGAATGAATTCAGGTGAAGAAAGCGATATAGCGCTATGTGAAATCACCATGTAAAGTTTAGCACTCACACTTTAGTAAATCTGCCACTGAAATTTCGCACTCAGCAGTCAACGATAAAACTACATCGGTAAACATTGTGTGCAAGGAACGGAATACTTATCACCATCAGTGGGGTAAAAGTATGTGAACTGTGAATTATTCCATAACCTCCAATATTTGCAACCATCAATAGGTGAAAAATGGGTGCCAATAGCTTATGGAATTAAATGACCTATTTTGTCTTGAAATACAGTAAGTGAAAGACATGACCCATTTGGTCTTTAAGATACTCATGGACATGAGTCGAGAATTTCGGTGATGGTACAGATTCAGATATAAGGGGAAGATTCCTGCATGTATTCTTTGCCAACATATTCATCTGAAGTGTAGGCTAACGTAGTAGTCTGAGAAGGACCGCTGTTTATTACAGTACACAACACACCTGGCAAATGGCGTATTTAACAGTGGATACTCTAAAAGTCTGTGTGTATAAATGACTGCCAGAATAGGACTGCGTTACTGCATCATGTGCAGAAACTGTTGAGACTGGTAATTTCGAATTACGCAACATCTGTGTCCAGGGAGAAACACTGCAAGTTGATAAAGATATATTTATCCATTAGCGCGTGATTATCTGCCGCAGATGGCAGTCAGATTACGTACTCTTACTGCCTCTTGTTAATTAATCTAAAGAGAACCAAGTATTTACTTTTGAACCTATCGACGAAGGCGGTGGCAGCGAACAAAAGAAATCATCAGCTTCCTTTCCTTCAGTGAGGAGTACAGATAGACAAGTACAGTCGCCATGATGAGACAGGCTTTAGCTATCCTGCTGATAGTAGCTGCTGCCAGTAGTAATTGCGCCGTTATCTCAATGTTTTCTAAGGTATTATGGACGGGTAGCAACACGATGTGTGTATATTGTTGTAGGATGTCCGAGCAATACTCACAAACCCCTTTAAAATTATGCAACAGCAGTACTTTAATAACAAGCTTTGACCAATAGTGTAGTGTCCTTCTGACAATGCAGAGCGTCTCAGTAGACGCATCCAGGCACATTCTCAACTCACAGACTTACATGCCGCAAACACTGCTGTTTCATTAGTATATATGTATACCATGCTTTGCAGGGTGAGTCACCTAACATTACCGCTGGATATATTTCGTAAACCACATCAAATACTGACGAACCGATGCCACAGACCGAACGTGAGGAGAGGGGCTAGTGTAACTGGTTAATACAAACCATAAAAAAAAATGCACGGAAGTATGTTTTTTAACACAAACCTACGTTTTTTTTAAATGGAACCCCGTTGGTTTTGTTAGCACATCTGAACGTATAAACAAATACGTAATCAGTGCCGTTTGTTGCATTGTAATATGTTAACTACATCCGGAGATATTGTAACCTAAAATTGACGCTTGAGTACCACTCCTCCGCTGTTAGATCGTGTGTATCGGAGAGCACCGAATTACGTAGGGATCGAAAGGGAACGGTGATGGAGCTTAGGTACAGAAGAGACTGGAACAGCACATTACGTCCACATGCTAACACCTTTTTATTGGTCTTTTTCACTGACGCACATATACATTACCATGAGGGGTGAGGTACACGTTCGACGGGCGTTTCATAGGACGTGGAGGACGCATAAATTGGCCAGCCCGTTCTCCTGATCTTACACCTCTGGACTTATTTCTGTGGGGTACGTTAAAGGAGAATGTGTACCGTGATGTGCCTACAACCCCAGAGGATATGAAACAACGTATTGTGGCAGCCTGCGGCGACATTACACCAGATGTACTGCGGCGTGTACGACTTTCATTACGCCAGAGATTGCAATTGTGTGCAGCAAATGATGGCCACCACATTGAACATCTATTGGCCTGACATGTCGGGACACACTCTATTCCACTCCGTAATTGAAAACGGAAACCACGTGCGTACGTGTACCTCACCCCTCATGGTAATGTACATGTGCGTCAGTGAAAAAGACCAATAAAAAGGTGTTAGCATGTGGACGTAATGTGCTGTTCCAGTCTCTTCTGTACCTAAGCTCCATCACCGTTCCCTTTCGATCCCTACGTAATTCGGTGCTCTCCGATACACACGATCGAACAGCGGAGGAGTGGTACTCAAGCGTCAACTTTAGGTTACAATATCTCCGGATGTAATTAACATATTACAATGCAACAAACGGCACTGATTACGTATTTGTTTATATGTTCAGATGTGCTAACAAAACTAACGGGGTTCCATTTAAAAAAACGTAGGTTTGTGTTAAAAAACATACTTCCGTGCATTTTTTTTTATGGTTTGTACTAACCAATTACACTAGCCCCTCTCCTCACGTTCGGTCTGTGGAATCGACTCGTCAGTATTTGATGTGGTTTACGAAATATATCCAGCGGTAACGTTAGGTGACTCACCCTGTATATGTAGCGATGTGTACATACATAGAGGCCGGTAATATTCGTACACAAGTTAAAAAAGGACAGTGCATTGGAGGATTTACGTGAAAAGGTTTCCGATATGATTATGGCCGCAAAACAGGAATTAACAGCTTGGAATGCGATATATTAGTTGGAGATTCATGGGACATTTCATTTAGTAAATTAGAGAATACAGTATTCCGAGATCCATAATGTGAACGAGTGAGCCGAGAATGCCATATTTCAAGTGTTAGCTCTCACCTCGGACAACGCAGTGGCCAATAGCCTTCACTTAACAACTTAGAGCAGCAGCCTTTGTGTAGGGTTATCATTGCTAATAGACAAGCTGTAAGTAGGCTGTTTAGGTTTTTATATTGGTGACGCCACGTAGCGCTCTGTATGAAAATCACTGGCTGTGCTGTGTGCAGTCTGTGGCTGGGTGGCATTGTTGTAATACTCGCCATTGTAGTGTTGGGCAGTTGGCTGTTAACAGCGCGTAGCGTTGCGCAGTTGGAGGTGAGCCGCCAGCAGTGGTGGATGTGGGGAGAGAGATGGCGGAGTTTTGAGAGCGGATGATCTGGACGTGTGTCCATCAGAGACAGTAAATTTGTAGGACTGGATGTCATGAACATATATATATATATATATATATATATATATATATATATATATATATATATATATATATATATATATGACTTTTGAACACTATTAAGGTAAATACATTGTTTGTTCTTTATCAAAATTTTGCTAACTACGTCTATCAATAGTTAGTCCCTTCGCCGGCCGCGGTGGTCTCGCGGTTCTAGGCGCGCAGTCCGGAACCGTGCGACTGCTACGGTCGCAGGTTCGAATCCTGCCTCGGGCATGGATGTGTGTGATGTCCTTAGGTTAGTTAGGTTTAAGTAGTTCTAAGTTCTAGGGGACTAATGACCACAGCAGTTGAGTCCCATAGTGCTCAGAGCCATTTGAACCAAGTTAGTCCCTTCAGTAGTTAGAATCTTTTATTTAGCTGGCTGTATTGGCGCTCGCTGTATTGCAGTAGTTCGAGTAACGAAGATTTTTGTGAGGTAAGAATTCATGAAAGGTATAGATTATTGTTAGTCAGGGCCATTCTTTTGTAGGGATTACTGAAAGTCAGATTGCGTTGCGCTAAGAATATTGTGTGTCACTTTAGTGAATGTCTGAGTACGTTCAGTTTTGCTCCGCTGTTTGAAAATCAAATAATATAAGAGGTCTATCAACACAGTCATTCATTAATTTTTCTAAGGGGACGTTTCAAAGCCTACTGCGTGAAATAACCGCAGAAATGAATGTGGGACGTACGACTAACGTATCGGTTAGGACAGAACGACGAAATTTGTTGTCAGTGGGTTACGCTAGCAGGCGTTTGACGTGTGTGCCTTTGCAGACAGCACGACATCGTCTGCAACGTCTCTCTCCTGGGCTGGTGACCGTATCGGTTGGCCCCGAGACGACTGGAAAACTATGGTCTGGTCACATGAGTCCCGATTTCAGTTGGTAAGACCTGATGGTAGGGTTCGAGTTTGGCGCCATAGACCCATGTATACAACCTGGTTAGGAATGTAAGGCTCTTTACGACGAAGGGACTCGTTGAACTAAATTATATCCGTAGTCCCATGCTAACTCAATTGCGTAACAGGAGTGACGCACTGGCAGAACAAAATACATATTCTGAGTTTCCTGCAACCAAAAGTTTGACAACGGAACGGGTAACAGGTGCGTTGCAAAAGCGCGAGTAAAATGGTGTAGGTACCAGAAACGTACGCCAAGGCTGAATGAAGTATGCTGGACAGAACGATTCTTGTGGGAAAAGCGTCTAAATTGCTGACTGATTCACCCCAAAACTCTGTCGGTATATGACTCAGATGTAATGTCACGTCCATCCGCAGTGAAATGAGGTCAACAATTTGACCGAGCTGTCACTTACATGGCTGATGCTGGTCGGGAACGAAGGCCATCGACATCTGACAGCAAAGTCCGGCAATCAGTGAACTGATTCGCACAAATCACAGATTTGCGGGTGTTGACTCTGTGATCCTCGAATTGTTAAATGACTAACGAGTGCATTTCTGTCGTCGTGATACTGAACGATTAGCAGGAAGTAGTGTCGAGCTGTCAGGGTAGCCGCCGCTCCCAAGCGTTTGTTTGACGTGGGCGTGACTCCCAGGAAATGACCGGCCCGACCGCTACGCATTTATGTTTTCATAGTTATGCATGTGCCCCACTGTTCACGTGTTTACGTCTCATATTACAGAGGTTCTCAAAGAGTTAAGTTCAGCTGCTTTCACTCTTCCTATAATTACTATTCTTGGAAACAAACGTATCAACATCCTGACATATTTTGCATATTTCTACGTAATAATGCCTTGGAACACGTGAGGCAATACTGACCTTACGACTTATCTTAGAAAAAAGATTAAGGAAAGGCAAACCTACGTTTCTAGCATTTGTAGACTTAGAGAAAGCTTTTGACAATGTTGACTGGAATACTCTCTTTCAAATTATAAAATTGACAGGGGTAAAATACAGAGAGCGAAAGGCTATTTACAACTTGTACAGAAACCAGATGGCAGTTATAAGAGTCGAGGGGCATGAAAGGGAAGGAGTGGTTGGGAAGGGAGTGAGACAGGGCTGTAGCCTCTCCCCGATGTCATTCAATCTGTATATTGAACAAGCAGTGAAGGAAACAAAAGAAAAATTCCGAGTAGGTATTAAAATCCATGGAGAAGAAATAAAAACTTTGAGGTTCGCCGATGACATTGTAATTCTGTCAGAGACAGCAAAGGACTTGGAAGAGCAGTTGAACGGAATGGACAGTGTCTTGAAAGGAGGGTATAAGATGAACACCAACAAAAACAAAACGAGGATAATGGAATGTAGTCGAATTAAGTCAGGTGATGCTGAGGGACTTAGATTAGGAAATGAGACACTTAAAGTAGTAAAGGAAGTTTGCTATTTGGGGAGCAAAATAACTGATGATGGTCGAAGTAGAGAAGATATAAAATGTAGACTGGCAATGGCAAGGAAAGCGTTTCTGAAGAAGAGAAATTTGTTAACATCGAGTATAGATTTAAGTGTCAGGAAGTCGTTTCTGAAAGTATTTGTATGGAGTGTAGCCATGTATGGAAGTGAAACATGGACGATAAATAGTTTGGACAGGAAGAGAATAGAAGCTTTCGAAATGTGGTGCTACAGAAGAATGCTGAAGATTAGATGGGTAGATCACAAAACTAATGAGGAGGTATTGAATAGAATTGGGGAGAAGAGGAGTTTGTGGCACAACTTGACGAGAAGGAGGGACCGGCTGGTAGGACATGTTCTGAGGCATCAAGGGATCACAAATTTAGCATTGGAGGGCAGCGTGGAGGGTAAAAATCGTAGAGGGAGACCAAGAGATGAATACACTAAGCAGATTCAGAAGGATGTAGGTTGCAATAGGTACTGGGAGATGAAGAAACTTGCACAGGATAGGGTAGCATGGAGAGCTGCATCAAACCAGTCTCAGGACTGAAGACCTCAACAACAACAATGCCTTACGGACTAATTGTGTGGTCTAACTCATCACTTAGAAATAAAGTATTGATTGCAGAAAATCGAGCATAGCCATAATATGTGATGTTCACCAGCGGACCTCATGTACGTACCTCTTCAAGGAGCTACGCATTTTAACTGTGCCGTTACAGTATATACTGTTTCTAGTTAAAGTCATAAATGATCCGACACAATTTGTAATGAACAGTGGTGCCTACATACCTGCAACACTAGAAAGAGAAATGATTTTTATTACCCACTGTTAAAGCTGTCATTCATGCAAAAAAGAGTTCAATATGCAGAAATACAATTTTTTGATAATTTTCGCATTAATATAAAATCATCATAAATCGTTTCTCGTGGACAATGCTTTTAAGCCTACTTGCACGATTAGGACTAAACTCGTAATATGTTCATGAATGTTAACAGTAATCGCGTGTACATACCCTCTTAACTGACTCATTCCACATCATTTCGATAAAGAATCGTTCACATGATATATGGAACATGTAACTAGTTGATTAACTAATTAACTTTTAGTATGTCAGCCCCATAGTTCTTGTACGCTAATAGGCCCTCCTCTTCTTCGCAGTTGGTGGCACCTGAAGATGACGCTTTAGGATTCGAACCGGTTGTGCAATAAATAATAAATTACTGGCAAATGAAACGCAATTTTTTTCTATTAATATAGTCCGACATAGTAAGGTCTCAGACTGGTGAACAATACTCAAGAATCAACCGAACAAGTGTTTTGCAACACGCACTTCTTTCGTGGATGAATGATTACATTTATTTAAGATTCTCTGAATTAATCTCAGCCTGGCATCCGGTTGTCCTACAATTAGCTTCTAGTTCTCGATCCACCTTACGTGGCTTCCGATTGTTACTCCTTGCTATTTTGCCGTAAATACACAGAAGTCATGGGACACCTCCTAGTATCTTGTCGGGCCCCCTTCTGCTCGGCGCAGTGCAGTAACTCGACGTGGCATGGACTCAACAAGTCATTGAAAGTCCTCTGCAGAAAATTTGATCCTCTGTAACTGACCATAGTTACGATAGGGTAGCCAGTGAAAGATTTCGTGCACGAACTGACCTCTCGATTATGACACATACAAGTTCGATTGGATTCACGCCAGGTGATCTGGGTGGCCAAAATATTCTATCGAATTACACAGAATGTTCTTCAAACCAATAGCGAATAACTGTGGCCCAGTAACATGGTGCTTCGTTGTTTGGGAACACGAAGTACATGAATGGCTGCAAATGTAGCCGAACATAACCATTTCCAGCCAATTATCCGTTTAGGTGGACCACAGGAACTAGTCTATTCCATGCAAACACATGCCTGTTGACGTTGGGTGCTTGGCTTCGTGGGGTCTGCGCCACACACTAACCCTGCCATCAGCTCCTATCGACTGAGAGCGACACTTGTCCGGCCAGTCCAGGGTTTTCCAAGATCTTCCAGGTTCCAACCGATACGGTCACGGTGTCAGGAGAGGAGCTACAGGCGACGTCGTGCTGCTAGCAATGGCATTCGCGTCGGTCGTCAGCTGCCATAGTCCATTAATGACAGATTTCAACACACTGTCATAGCGGATACGTTAGTTGTCCGTCTGACATTGTCTTCTGAGATTATTTCACGCAGTTGCTTGTCAGTTAGTAGTAACAACTATACGCAAACACCACTGCTGTAGGTCTTTAACTAACGCAGCCGGTCACTGCCATGTACGTGGTCGGAAGTAATGTGTTAAATTTGGTATTCTCGGCACATGCTTGCGACTGTGCATCTCAGAATACTGAATTCCCTAACGATATCCGAAATTGAATGTTCCATGCATCTAGCTCCAACCACAATTCCGGGTTCAGAGTGTGTTAAGTCCCGTCGTGCGGCCATAATCAAGTCAGAAATGTTTTCAGACGAATCACCTAAACACCAATGATAGTGGCGTCCATGATCTGCTTTTTTATACCTTATGTACGCGAAGTTGCCGCCATCTGCATATGTACATATCGCTATCCCATGATTATTGTCGCCTCATTGTAACGTTTACAGTGATTTTTCACCAATACCGTAGTTGATCAATAATAGATTTCTTGACATGTTTATGCGCAATATGTTAGATTTACTTACGTTTCGAGTCAACTGCCCGACTGCACACCGATCATCGAACATCCGCAGAATTTAATGCACTTGGCTTGTCTTCTGGCATTACCACTTTCAATTTGACAACAGCACAACAACATTCTTTACCGTGATGTTAAATCCAAGCATGAAACAATCTAAATATTATACCGTGCCTGTAAAAACGCTATATAAAAATTTAGACGTTACCCACCTAAATATCCTCTCGGCTACTCACAGATCTTTACTATTAGTCTGCTTGCTGAAGCACCATCTAACTATTACTATATACTAACTGTTATCCTATTTGAGCTTCTTGTTATGGTGTGTTTCTAGCCTCATATCCGAAGAGGACAGTGCTGTTCCAAGACCCTGCTGCCTGGACGGGAGAAGAGAAGTGCTGCATGGGTGTCTTCAACACGCCCCACCGCTACCTCGGAGCGTACAAGGTGACGGCCCTGTACTTCAGCAGCCACGTCCGCAACTACGCGACGCTGGCGATCGGCCCTGAGCAGCAGGACATCAGAATCGCCATGAGCGAGTTTCCCTATAGCGGGGACTCCTGGAGGACAGTGGCCATCGGCAACTACTCGGGAGTTGCTGAGCCGGCGCAGCTGCTGAGGAGCCCCATCACCTACGAGACCGACCCCAATGCCTCCTACCTGTTCGACATTCGGTACCTTGGCTCCCTCACCTATCCCAGCTACGGTGACATCGATGTGTCTGCGGGACCCTACAATAGTACGCACAACATGTTCATACTTGGTACTGACTACGAGAACCCCTGAACAGCCAAACACCTGACTTCAGTAGCTACATTTAGTGTCAACTTACATGTTTAAAATAAAATGTGTTACTAATAGTTGTTGATTGTTTTTTGGGCCCAAAATAAAAAATATCTTGTATCCCATTGCCTTTAAATCGCCATTTGAACTTTACGCTACATCTTCAACATGAGGCTACTGCGATAATTAGTGCTGGGAACAAATATCATTCGTCCTAAGTGTGTACCCAGCTGGCGCCAGTGATAGCAACAGTCCTCCAACACCTCAGGTATAGATCTGATTATGTCAGAGTCTGGGCGAAACCAGTGATAAAAGTTAAACAGAAATGTGTTCGTAACTTTTTTCACAAAATAATAATACTAGATCATTGACATCTCTTGCAACACAATGCCGTCATTGTGTTATAAGGTTTGTCAGTATTAATGTTTGACTGCAGAAAAATGGGAGCTCATTCTGACATTATGGCAATTTAAATCCATTCTTTTCAATAATAAATTAAGAAACGCAGTATCGTGTATGTTGTACAGGATTAATTTACTCAGTGGATCGGTTTTCGGCTTACAAGGCCATCGTCAAATTCTAATTAGCTATAGGCATCAACGAAGTTACAATGTTTATAAACAACAATGGAAATAGTGTTGTTCATCTAGACTGCATCAGAAATACACAATAAATATTATCTTTCACAACAGAGTGATAACGCAATTAAAAGTTAAAAAGCTGGACATAAACATGTACAGGGTGGAGATTCCCGTACTGTACAAAGAAAATTTGTGTTATCGAATTCTATATATATTAATAGAAACGGAAGGAGCTAGGTCTGGAAAAGGTATCCAAAACAAGCCCAGAAATGTAATGGGTTGATTTACTAAGAGTGACAACGTAATTTTCCTACCTGACCTGTCAATACCTATCCTGAAATATTTCGCATGGGAAGAATACACTAAAGAAATGCACTACCAAAATGTTAGCTGCTAAGATGCACTGCAAGTATTTTATAAAAATTTTAAAGTTACTGGGTTTTGCTGCATGAAGTACGCTTATAACAGCGGTTTGTACAGCCATTCCTGCCTAGCGCGAAATAGGCGAATAAGTTGACGCTGCCGTGACAAGACAAAGTTGCGCGGAGTAAAGCGAAGTCCAGAGTGCACACACACAAATTGTAAGCACTTAAGCCATTCCAAAAATGTCTCAACTCATTGAGTTTTTGAAAACTTGCCTTTCATAACGACAGCTAATCGGTTGCAGTTGTAATTGTTACAGAGGAAAGAAAATCTAGGCAGTGCATGATGTCACTTTACAGGCGAATACATCAATCGGAAGTTCAATTTTTTGACATGAAATATTTTATAACAATTCCTGTACGGCGGCTCTTACAATAATCTTTGGATAGTGTTTACTTTACCAACTTCTTTATTCCTTAGTCGTCAAAAATATTTGAAGTGCTTATTGGCCAATGAAAACTAACATTCTCCTTACACCAGGCACCCCTCTTAAAAAAAAGATTAATGCATTCAAGCACATCACAGTATTTACTGCTTTTATATGGATGGAATACGGATGCGATAAAAAATAGTCGTGCCTCTTGTACTGCATATTGAGTTGTGTACCAAACATACTATGTCAGATTTGTAAAACGTGGCTATGCAGACTGACAATGAACAAAAGAAGATTTTAAATGTAAAAAGATCTAAGATACATTTTTCAGTTTTTTCGCGCCATCGTCTGCTAACAAAGAGGCTGACGAACATCCCCTCACCGATCTTCTTCATACTGACATGGTGTGTAGGGCACAATTAGGACTTCAACATAAGTAAACACGAAGGTGTAACTCTCATCCGTTTTCCAGAAACTCGAGTTTGAAATGGGCAGGTATGCTTATACACTTTGTATGAACGTTAATAATCAAGCATTACGCAAGTAGTAGGGACATGGGGATGTCACCCCACTTTTGCACTTTTGATATCAAATAGATATGCAAGTTAATTAAAGTGATCAATTAATCAACCTCTGCCCCCGACCGCACCAGCCCCCGATCACACTCACGCCCACCCCCGGATGACGTCACTTGTTTTCTCAGCCTGCACGTGGAACCCAGCTCCCTCCACCTCCTCTCCATCCTCCCCCACCCAACCTACCACATCTCCTTTCCTACCCTATCTCCTATCCTACCTCCTTTCCTTATCTCCTTCCTTATTGGCGGGAAATTCGAATTTTGGCCTGAATTTCGAATGTTGGCGGGAACGTTTTTGGCTCAGGGCAGCACTGACGTCCCACCCCACCCTCCACCCAGTAATTGGCGGAAAATTATAACTGGTGGAACCCTTTCTCGGGCTCTAACCCTGGTCCTCCTAGGCGAAAAGCCCAAAAGAAGCCGCCAAACACAGTTCTACCACCAGTGGCGCTTGAAACTGACGGGAAATTAAATACAGCGTTGCCCTTTCCGGGTCTCAAACTCTGTGTCTACTGGATGGAAAGCCCAAGGGCGCACCCCCCTCTCCCCCTCCCCCCCCCACCCCCCACCCAAAAAAAAAAAATTGAAACTCTTCAGATGCGGGAGAGGAAGGTTAGTATAGTGTAATTTATTTATTTTGGTCCAGAAACTGGAGCAATGATCGATCCTAATTACGTAATTAACCACAAAGGTTAGGCCTAATTACACAACTATATGCATAGCGCTAAACAAGGACGACATAAAAGGGCAATACTACGGAAAAATTGGTGATACCACACAACTGGTGTCATCATTCTGGGAAAAAATTACGCAGTACAAGTCAGAACCAGTGACAGACACACTCAAACTCTACCCTTCTCCTACAAGATGGCGGGAAAAAAGGCAGGGGTGTAACGTATTATCTTTATTCTTTTTGTGGGAAATATGTTAAATTGACGAGATGCTGATGTTGGTCAGAGAGGAGTTTAAAAAGTGTATCACCTTAAGCATACGGAATCTATCGCTGTTTGACATCGGAGTTCGCTACAGACGCCTGCTCAAAAACCATCCGACAGCCCAGATAATTGAAGCCAATACACGCTACTGCACCAGATAGAAAAAAAATGCGTCACAGTTCTAATTACACTTCGAAATTGCGATGGAAAAACCAACACTCGTAATGAACGGGTCATAATGCAGTACATTTACTGGAGAAAATCGTCGTCCTAAAAGATTGGAAAGGGGCTGGTGGTTGAATGTGCGTTCTCCTCGATGTACAGCCCCAAACTGCCGAAAACCGAGGCCCTCTCACTTCCCCTCACGCCTCGCCATCTCTCCCTCTATCCATCCATCTACGGCAGGACACAGGCTTCTTCACACGGCCAGCTGCTCCACCGACCGCCTCGCGGCACGTGCAAGCCGCTGTCCGCCCTTTCTGTTTTCCTGTGGCAGAATTGCTGACCCCTCTACGGCTACAGGCCTCACCAGGCCCTCCGCGTTAACTCGCGATAAGCGGCATGCCTTGAGGCGACAGTCCTAGACAACAGAAAAGGGAAATTTAGTAGCACAACCTCGCATATCCAGAGAAAACTCCAGATGGCTATTTCAAAGGTCGGCTACTTGCGGAACAAGAAGCGCATATCACCTGAAAAGACAACGCAGTGCCTTCAGTACAAAGTGCGACACCCTCAGAACCGTGATAAAGGACTGTGGGTTTTTTGTCTAAAGGGAAGGCCACGGTCTCTTAGGGAACTCGCCCGCAGTAGCCCACCATTCTGTGCTGTACTATTTAATATCAACGTGACTCCTATAACAAAGCAACTATTGAAAACGGAAAACACAAACTCGACGATAATAAATGTGCTCTTTCCAAGAAAATAGGCAAAGTCAATTTTCTTTTAGTTTTCTAATCCAAATCGATATAGTTTTCACTGTTCAAATGGCTCTGAGCATTATGGGACTTAACATCTGAGGTCATCAGTCCCCTAGAACTTAGAACTACTTAAACCTAACTAACTTAAGGACATCACTCACATCCATGCCCGTGGCAAGATTCGAACCTGCGACCGTAGCGGTCGCGCAGTTCCAGACTGAAGCGCCTAGAACCGGCACCGATCACATATGATCAGCAGTGACATGTGTAAAATCAGGAAAAAACTCTATTTACCTCCGAAAATTACCGTTCACCACAGAATGTCTTCGTTATCTCGAAACAGTCATCGGAGTAAAGAAAAAGCGAGAACATAAACTCAAAGATAAAAAATCTATATTACGCAATTTCTTTTAGATTGTTGAACAAATTACACGACATGAGAGCATCTCTCAAGTTCAGTGTCTGTAAATAAACGGTCATACATATGCGTATTAGAAACATTTCAAACAATCTTTCATGGCATTTGCCCACATGCCGGAAAAAAACCACATTCATTTTATGTTCGACAACAAGAAGCTATAATTCAAGACAACATAGCTGTTTTGTACACCGTGGCAGGTCCCCCTCTACCAGTGCGATGACATAGCATCTCGAAACAGATCCTGAGAGTGTAACCTCCCCACAAAATTTATTAAATAATAATAACACTATGATTCTAATTTTTGTTTAACCTCAGAACAAAATTGGTTCCCATTTATAACCTCCCTACAGGAATTCATTCACATTTAATGTAAGCTCGAAACAGAAAAATTCCTAAACCTCGTAATAAAAAAATAAATTCAGTAACCTGGTAAATTTTGGACGACAGCAGTGCTGCGTCATGGCCCTGTAAGATCATTCTGAATAAAAAGCAAAAATTCTTACCTCAATAAAGTTGCCAACTATCTGCTCTTACAATAACTTTTTCCGGCACAGCTCTGTGCAATGCTGCCCGATAGATTTGTCATTTATGAAAGGAAGCAACTGATTTTTCTTTTGCAACAATCGGAATGATCATGGATTGGACAAATTAGTAAATTCTTTAAGTTGAATGCTTGTTAGAAATTACTTTATATGACAAAGATTATTATTAGGACATTTTTAAAAGATTTACATGGGAGTTGACATAACATTACTAGATATGCGCGAGGCTGCCTTTTATCTTATACAATAATACTCAGGCTCCGGCATCGCTGCACCGCGACCGGGCCAGCCAACATGATACACTAGATCAGACCAGAGCAGACTCCAGACTAGACACAGACTAGCAACAACTTACTGCTGCAGCTACACAGTACCTACTGCAGTCAACACTGCTCTCTGGTCTGCGATTCTCTTATAGCTTGCATATCGCAGGCAGCGCATGAGCAATACATCGAAATTACATCTGCTCGGACCTCTTACATAACCCTCCACTGGGGGGGGGGGGGGGGGCAAAAATTTGGCAGCGATGGTGAGTCAATTGGACTTGCCACGAGCAACAAATTTTTCTTAATTAACTAAGTTTACAGGCACAGAGTATATACATATATATATAAGTGCAGAACATGAAATGAAAGAGAGTGCACATGCACTGAGTACAGAACATATCAAGAAATGACAAAATGTATACGCAATGAGTACAAAACATATTACCAAATGACATAAAGTGCACACGCACTGTATACCTTTTTACCATTTTACAAGAACTAGGATACGCAATGAGTACAAAACATATTAATAAATGACATAAAGTGCACACGCACTGTATATATTTTTACCATTTTACAAAAACTAGGATAGGAAAGGGAAGGATTGCATCATGGTTGTAGCACAGTAGGTTGCACGTAGCTGCACTGAAAGTCCATATCTTTCTACGGAAGCACAACACCAAGTGAGACAGTCTGAAGTTCTCTTCCCTGAAATATTAATCAGTGTAGCCAAGACTCTGAAATGTCGTATTAATATTCAATGTTATCATTTTGGTAGTACATTAGGTACACCAAACAGTGGGACCATAATAACATCTCCATTGTTCAAGGTGGTGGATAGCATGATGTGTCAACACCACACTCCTGCAGAATTGATACTTTTTCACCAACGTAGAATTAGTGCAAAATCCAAATATAGTGCTCCATGATCATGAGGATGGATATTGCATTTTAGGTCAGAAGGTGAAGGACATTAAGTCTTATACTAGTCATCATAGAGAATTACACTAGTCTATCAACCGATTTGAGTAATTGTTGGCACTCATTGCCTAGTTATTAAACATTTCTGTACTATGTATGGAGTATTACAGAACAGTATTCATGAGTCATCTGATTACACTAAATATTGGCACTCATTGGCCAGTTACAAATCATATTTATGCATTGTTCAGAAGTCATCATTCATAGCAAGAGTTAATGAGTGTAACATTAAGCTACTGGTATTCATATATGATAGCATGTAAGTGATATAAGACAAATTTAAAAATATAAAAAAAACAGTGGCATTCATTGGCCAGTTACAAAGTATTCATATAGTTTTATTAAACATTATTCAGTATTATTCAGAAGTCATCATTCAAAACAAGAGTTAATTATTGGCATAGCATTTATAGAGTATAACAAAAATATTATTTACAAAAATTATTGGCATAGTATTTATGCATTGTTACAAAACATCACTCAGTATTACTCAGAACTCATCATTCAAGTGACATAGGACATATTTAAAATGCAACACACTGTAACTATTATTCAAGGTCTATTTTTTTGTGCTAGCAATGCATTGCGTTGGGATCGATAATTAATTACTGGGGCATGACAATATTTGCTTTTGACTTATTGCTGCAAATAAGGATTAGTAACATCATTCGTTATGAGTCAGCTGTAGCAAGGTTATGAAACAAGTAGAGTATATGTGATCACATTCATGCATGACGCACACAAATGGGTAAAAAATGCAAGTAATAGAACAGGTTTAATAATTAACTGCTTAAAGCACATTAATTTCATGAATAGCTTCTCCTGGAAAAAATACAAAATGGATTATTAAGCTGAAAGAAGAAACGCATACTATGCTGAAAAGTAGTGAACTTCGAATTAACAGGTAATGAAACGTGTACTCAATATGTATGTACTCTAGCTGTCCTTTCCAAAACATTCAGTCATTATACCATGCAACATAAGACATACTGTCAAAACGTACTGCAACAAATACTTAAATAACTACATAGCATCTCTTAACTAATATATAAACTTCATCATTATTCTCATCTGCAAAGAAAAACTTAAAAGTGGTGCCTTAAGTGGCCATATAAAATTCATCACTATCATCACCCGCAAAGAAAAACTTCATTATTCATATTAGCATATTCTTCATATAACTGTTCATCATCATTCATTATCATCTGCAAAAAAGACACTTCATTATTCATATCACCATTTACTTCATACAATTACTCATAGTATAGAGTTTCTTATTTCTAGCATATTTCATCACTAAATCTAAGATGTGTAGTTCAGTCTGACAGCCTGCATCAATTGCCTCGTATTCTGAAAGAAAAAATTAGTTAAGACTGCTATCATACGATGTGTATAGTATATTCTTGTTAATGCTTGTTAATTCTGATCCATTTACTCTTCACCACTAGGTATTCCATTTTCTTTCGTTCATTCCGAAGATGAAATTCCCATTTCATAGTAATCCACTGTGGCTTGTTTGATTTATTTCTTTTACACGTTATTGCTTTCTGAAAATGATGAATAGGGATTAATATCTTGCATTTAAATCATATACCCATTAAATAAAAACTTGTTTCTAGTGATATAATTAAGCATACAGCATAGCATGACAGAAAACGTATTATGTCAAAAAACAGACAGTTTTCAAGTGCAAAAAATGTACACAGAGTATCATAATGTAGTAGTAAAAAATGTGAAAGAGTCACGATGTTGAGATATAAGGCAAAATGTCAAAGTCAACTGGTGTTTGTTATATCTTAAAGATTTCGTAGTGCATACAAACAAAACAGGAAAATAATCATACATACACGAAAAATGGAAAATGTGCACGGTCTGATATATAACGACAAGAAAAGCGACCTGCTAACCTTACCTTGCCGGGCACTTGCCAAGAAAAAATATGATAATCATCAGTAAGTAGTCACATAAATATAATTGCATCATTGTTCATATAAAAATCAGAAAATGGCATTACAGTGTGATAAATCATATGTTCATTCAATAAAGGGTTTAATATTGGAGACATGGTGATTGCCTTTACTTTTTCTGGTTCTCAGAGTTTCGACGTGTACTACATTGGGGTGAGGAAAGCTGCTAATTCGATATGGACCTGAGTATAGAAGCTCAAATTTACTGCATCTATTCTTTCCTCTGTTGGATAAATAGTGTGTACGTACTAATATCTTCTGTCCAATGTGAAAGTCACAGCGTGTACAAACCTGTTTTTGCTGTCTTCTCCGGCGCTCTGCGGCACGTTTGATGTTGTTCAGCGCAATGTCAATTATTTCATGGTGTTGTAGTCGACGAGATGTAGGAAAGGGTACTAATTCTTTAATTTTGTTAGGTGGTTCAACATTTTTCAGTATAACAGTCGGAGATAGCATAGTAGATTCATTTGGTGTGGAATTAATTATATCCTAGAATGAGAGTATGTGTGTGTCCCAATCAATATGTCTTTTATGGCAGTATATTCTACACAGTTTACCAATATCTTTCATTAGTCGTTCACAAGGGTTCGAAGAAGCGTGATACTTGGATATATAAATCGGAGAAATGTTTCTTGTTTGTAACATACGTGTCCATATAGCAGATCGAAACTGTGATCCATTGTCGGAAATTACTTTCAATACATGTCCTACATGAAATAGAAAATGTTTTATAAATGCTTTCGAAACAGATTTAGCAGTAGCTTTGCGTAACGGAGTGAAGGTAACAAATTTTGAAGTGAGTTCAACTGCGACAAAGATGTAGCAAAAACCTCTATTAGTTCTGGGAATCGGACCAAAAATGTCTACAGCGGCCATGTGTCTCAATTTAACAGGTACTATGGGATGTAATGGAGGAATATGTGAAGTCGTATCTGACTTAGCTTTCTGGCAGATTTTAGATGACGCTAAAACACGTCGAATACGTTTCTCCATATTGGCAAAATAACAGTTCTGTCTCAGTATAAGAAAACATTTTCTGGCTCCGTAATGTGCGTAACTTAAATGAGTATACCAAATTAATTTGTTAACAATCTCGTCAGGAATGCATAGTAACCAGTTATTGCTGTCAGGGTGAGAGCGGCGAAACAGAATGTTATTGCGTACAGTGTAATGGTTTCTGATGGTAACATTATTCCTATCTTGCCAAAGGTGTTTAATTTCTTTCCATATGTTGTCTTTACTCTGCTCTTGTGCTATGTCTCGTAATGACGACGAAATGAAATTTTCAAATGCAACTTGTTGAATATACATGACGCTGAAATTTGCTTTGCAGAAATTGGTTGCGATGTCTTGCTGATTGTTGCTGAGAGAACGGGATAGTGCGTCTGCTACAATATTTTGTGTACCGGGAATGTGAACACTTGTAAAATTAAATTCCCGTAAATAAAGTTTCCATCTGCTTAACCTGTCGTGTGTAAATTTTGCTGAAAGTAAAAACTGTATAGCTCTATGATCTGTGTAAACGGTAGTGTGTCTTCCATAAAGAAAATGCCTAAATCTCGTAAATGCCCATACAACACATAATGTTTCAAGTTCTACAACAGAATAATTGCGTTCAGCAGATGACAGAATGCGACTTGCAAAGGCGATGTTTTTAATTACTGTACAACCATCTTCTTCAATTTCCTGAAAAATCTGTAAGCCTAAAGCGGTGTTAGAACTGTCGGTGGCAATGGAAAAATTTCTAGTAAGATCTGGATGTGATAAAAGTGGTGCATTCAACAAAGCTTGTTTCAGATTGACAAATTCAGAATGTGCTTGGCTATCCCAGGACCAAATAGTGTTTTTACGCGTCAATTGACATAATGTAGGGGTGTCTAAAGCAGAATAATGTATAAATTTACTAAAAAAGTTAATTAAACCCAAAAAGCTGCGTAGTTGTTTCTTCGTTGTAGGAATAGTAATGTCACGTAAAGCTTGAAGTTTTTCCGGGTCAGGCGCAATGCCTTCTGCTGAAATTAAATGTCCAAGAAATTTTATAGAAGTTTTGCCAAAGTGCGATTTGCTAAGATTAACTGTGAGTCCTTGTGCACGAAAAGTTTGCAACAGTTGTTCAAGAATCAGATTGTGTTCAGACCAGTTAACTTCTGCAATAAGAATGTCGTCTACATACGTTGACCTGCACTGTATCTAGTCAAATTCTTTCTGACGTGCTATTATTTGCGGGAGGATGCTGTGGCATTTCGACTATTTTTACTGTTCTGTTATTTCGTCCTGACGCATTACGTTCTGGATGATATCTACTGTCTGGTTCATTCATGATAATCTGTTGTCACGGATGATTTTGCTGCTGGTAAGACCGACTGTTATTAAACGTACGCTGAAAATTGTGCTCATTACTTTTCGTCTGTCATGATAGTCATTTCTATACGGTGCATTGCGATATGAATT
The DNA here is from genome assembly GCF_023898315.1 of Schistocerca nitens. Lineage (NCBI taxonomy): Eukaryota > Metazoa > Arthropoda > Insecta > Orthoptera > Acrididae > Schistocerca > Schistocerca nitens. The sequence continues at coordinate 259,265,276 of NC_064615.1, read as the reverse complement.
GAAATGGTGTGTTTTCTGTACGTAGTTATTTCTTTGTTGCTGTGTGTTACTATTTGGCGGAGCCGATGCTATACGTGCAGGCGGCGAAACATTAAAGCTTGGTTGACCTTGCTCATTACATTGTTGGTTAGGTATGCTAACCGGCTGGTTTTGTTGCTGTTGTGGAGAAAACCCTCTATTGTTACCAAAATGTGTCTGCGATTGCTGAAAATTTTGTACATACTGATGTTTACAATTTTGTCTACTATTAAAATTACGCTGTTAGTTCTTGTCATTTCGGGAGTCTCTTATGAAAACCGTCACTTTCGGTAAAACTTGTATCAGGTTTTCTTTATACATTCTTAATCCTAGATAGATCGATAGTTGAAGAGCTGTTTTGATAGATATAAAGGATAGTAGAAGAGAAGGTAGCAGTGCAGAAAACTAAAGATGAAATAGCACTACTACGGCTCGGGGCCCTGTGCACGCTACGGCACATATTCATCGAAGTGTAATGAATCCCCTGAGGTCTATTAAGCGCTGCAAATAAATTTTAGTTTCTTCGTTACAGGCAATGCCGGTGAAAATTCAAAAACAAATTGTTGTATCCAAGCCAATGCTAGTTTCTGCATTACAGGCCAAACTGATGAAAATACAAAAGCAAATTGTCGTATCCAGTCCAAAGGGTGAATCTGTGTTCTGTCATTGTTAAATACCTTAGATTTTTTAGGGATAAAAACTGCTTGTAATCAAAATTTTCGTCTCTGAATGTCTGAACAGGTTCATGATTGTATCCTAGTCTGTTTGTCTGTGACTGTTCGGAAACTAAGTCACGTACTCTCTGTAAATTACCTAAATTATACTAGCTGTGTGAGTGACAAATGTTCGGAAAGTGGCGTATGCTGTGATGTGTTAAAGGCTGAGATATTTTTCATTTCCGTCACTTCGTGCTGTAAAGATGACAATTTTCTACGTAATGTATTGTTAGACGAACCTATCTCATTAATCTTCTGCTGTAAATTTTGGAATTCGGGTGTTTGATTAAACGAAACTGGTGACGTATCGTCTGATTTGGTGTCATTATTTTCGATAACACCAATACGACTGGCCAATTCATCATATTTTTCAGTCAGCACTTTTACCTGATCATCGTTTTTAGTATCACAAGCATTAATTTGTTTTTGTATTTTACGTGTGGTTTTGTTCAATTTTTTAACGTCTGCTTTAATGGCATCGGGATCCTGTATTAATTCCAACTTTTCAAGTCTGTTGGTCATTGTCTGAAAGTCTAATGTGTGTGTGTCTGTTTTTGTTTTGAGATCTGAGATTTCATCACGCAATTCGGTGTTCAACTGTTTCATTTCGTCTGATACTGTAGCAATATTGTTGCTACGTATGTTTTTGCTTTCGTAAACAGTTTACGCTTATCTTCCTGTCTCTGTGCAGTAATTGTTTCCATGACTTGTTGCTTTACTTTATTCTGTTCCTGTATAAATTTACTGTAACGCGTTTCACTGTTTTGTAGGTGGTGATTAAAACGTTCGTCAATTTGGTTGTTCTGTTGGTCAAACTTCGCGTCTACTTTCGCATCCAGTGTACGTGAAAGTTCTGCTGACATTAATTTAAACTCGTCACGTAACTGTGTTGCGTTATCAGAGCATTGTTTAGCGACTGCACTAATTTCGTCTCTAAGTAATTTAGTTGTGGCTGCATGTGTATTATTTAATTCTTGTGCCACAGATCTAATTTTTTCACTACTGTTCCTAGCACAAGCCTTAATTTCCTCACGTAATTGTTCTTTAGTATCATGACATTGCGCGGCAACGGCTGCAATCTGTTCACTAAGTTGTTTGTTCTGTTCATTTAGGTTGTCGTGTTTTTCATTCAATGAAATTTTCATTAAGGTTGTCTTGTTTTTCATTCAACTGTTTGAAATTTTCATTAAGTTGTTTGTTCGATTCATTAAGTCGTTTGAAATTGTCGTCTTGTTCTTTCTTAGACTGTAGCAATACTGCCATAATTTGATCCAAGCCAAAATTAGCGACTATATTTTCTATGCTGTGTAATCGTGTATGTGCATTTGTCACGTTTTTCGTAATCATTTGGTCACTTTTTGATTCTTGAAAAGGTTCGCCAATTGGATGTGCACTGTTAGTCACTACCTCGGAATCAAATAAATCTGACGTACTCTGAGTACATTGTTCACCTTCGTTAGAAACAATTATCTGTTCGCTACGTAAATTTTGCAAATTAGGCGTGTCAAACTGGACAGCGCTCATTGTAACGGAACGTGCCGCGTCATCAATTGTTACATTTACTGTGGACATAATTGCATTTGTTTGCTCATCATTAGAATTAAAATCATTACTAGTGATCGACAGGCACTGATTATCCGTAATTAGAGGACTATCACTATTACACTGACTGTCGCAAGAATTATCGGTCAAATTATTAGAGTCGGCTATTTCACTCATTGCACATCGCGATGTACTGTTAACAGTTTTTCGCGGCATTTTCAGTAATCAAAATTAAGCACAAAATGAAACAAAGACAAAGCAAAAAAATGGAACGAACACAATTACAACAAAGAGCAATAAATTGACGATGATCTGTGAAAGAAAGAGTGACAAATTAGTAAATGCGTTGCGCCAGATGCGAACAACATTTAAGTAAATAAGAGCAGATATATGACTACTTCTCAGAGATTCACAAAGAAATACGATCCTGGCCGGTTGTCGCCAAGTGTAAACTCCCCACAAAATTTATTAAATAATAACACTATGATTCTAATTTTTGTTTAATCTCAGAACAAAATTGGTTCCCATTTATAACCTCCCTACAGGAATTCATTCGCATTTAATGTAAGCTCGAAACAGAAAAATTCCTAAACCTCGTAATAAAAAAAAAAAATTCAGTAACCTGGTAAATTTTGGACGACAGCAGTGCTGCGTCATGGCCCTGTAAGATCATTCTGAATAAAAAGCAAAAATTCTTACCTCAATAAAGTCGTCAACTATCTGCTCTTACAATAACTTTTTCCGGCACAGCTCTGTGCAATGCTGCCCGATAGATTTGTCATTTATGAAAGGAAGCAACTGATTTTTCTTTTGCAACAATCGGAATGATCATGGATTGGACAAATTAGTAAATTCTTTAAGTTGAATGCTTGTTAGAAATTACTTTATATGACAAAGATTATTATTAGGACATTTTTAAAAGATTTACATGGGAGTTGACATAACATTACTAGATATGCGCGAGGCTGCTTTTTATCTTATACAATAATACTCAGGCTCCGGCATCGCTGCACCGCGACCGGGCCAGCCAACATGATACACTAGATCAGACCAGAGCAGACTCCAGACTAGACACAGACTAGCAACAACTTACTGCTACAGCTACACAGTACCTACTGCAGTCAACACTGCTCTCTGGTCTGCGATTCTCTTATACCCTGCATATCGCAGGCAGCGCACGAGCAATACATCGAAATTACATCTGCTCGGACGTCTTACAAGAGCCGGTCTCCTCCTGTGTAGGTGGGAGACTAAAATTTCGTTAAAATATATCGCGGCAACGAAAAATAAAAGAAATGGCTGTCAGGAATCTTCCTGTAGTGCCCTAACCATCTCCTCCACCCACCAGTCGGCACATCATTGATATCTTTTTGATAGGCAAAGTAATTAAATTGATCTCGAGAGTCAGTAAGCATGGTGAGTTAATTTCTTAGCAGTAGTCGGATTACACTAACCAGGTGGCCGGAGTGGCCGTGCGGTTCTAGGCGCTAAAGTCTGGAACCGAGCAACTGCTACGATCGTGGGTTCGAATCCTGCCTCGGGCATGGATGTGTGTGATCTCCTTAGGTTAGTTAGGTTTAATTAGTTCAACGTTCTAGGCGACTGAAGACCTCAGAAGTTAAGTCGCATAGTGCTCAGAGACATTTGATTTTTGAACACTAACCAGGTACGTCAGATGGGAATCCCTGGAGGAAAGATGATGTTCTCTTCGAGGAATACTATTGAGAACTGGCTTTTGAAGCTGACCATAGAGGGATTCTACAGCCAAATCCATACATTTTGCGTAAGAACTGCGCCATTAAAAACACGACCATAACCACTATGTTACCGTCATCGTGCATAAAAAGTGGTCTTCAGTCTACAGGCACACATACGAGTAGCTGATAGTTGATGCTTTAGGGTAGAATCGCTGTCTGCAATTTGGAATCAAGTCTATCCATTCTACCTTGAACTTAGGTTGTATCCTGTAGAGACGTCTTTTGATTATTTCAGCCACAAGTGAATCATATTCGTACCACTCTCATATCTCGAAACGAGTCACCTTTTTCGAACCTATCTGCTAAGGATTACATACGGCAAAAACGGCAGCGCAATTTTTTGACAGTCCCTCTGCATCTTGGTCGTGACCCAAGTCGCTTCCACAAACCAGAGTAAAGTTTCATCACCTGTTCTGTAGGATGACTGTATCCATCAGACTGTCAATCTCACGAGAGGGTTCCTGTATCGTTCCTTCATAAGCAGTTTAATACATTGCTTTTTAGGTAGTAACACACACAATCAGTGTACACCGCCATACACTTTGTTTTTCCTACCACGACTTAGAGATCCGTGTCAGCTGCTGCTAACACGTTTCGATCCTCTGGCTCTCATAGAAAGCTGAACACTGCATGGCATAAACTGTACATCTACCACATCACGGGCTGTTAGAAATAAAACACAGAGGTGATGTTTCTCACTGACAAAAATGTAGAAGACATCGCAACGTAAGGAAACTGGAAGAGTTAGCAGTATTGTTGAGCGCTTCCAACATCTATTCGTAGATTATGACCTGTACAGTTAATCTCATCTTTCCCATCGACAGGGTAGCGAATATCTCGGTATTCTACACTCTTGGAAATTGAAATAAGAACACCGTGAATTCATTGTCCCAGGAAGGGGAAACTTTATTGACACATTCCTGGGGTCAGATAGATCACATGATCACACTGACAGAACCACAGGCACATAGACACGGGCAACAGAGCATGCACAATGTCGGCACTAGTACAGTGTATATCCACCTTTCGCAGCAATGCAGGCTGCTATTCTCCCATGGAGACGATCGTAGAGATGCTGGATGTAGTCCTGTGGAACGGCTTGCCATGCCATTTCCACCTGGCGCCTCAGTTGGACCAGCGTTCGTGCTGGACGTGCAGACCGCGTGAGACGACGCTTCATCCAGTCCCAAACATGCTCAATGGGGGACAGATCCGGAGATCTTGCTGGCCAGGGTAGTTGACTTACACCTTCTAGAGCACGTTGGGTGGCACGGGATACATGCGGACGTGCATTGTCCTGTTGGAACAGCAAGTTCCCTTGCCGGTCTAGGAATGGTAGAACGATGGGTTCGATGACGGTTTGGATGTACCGTGCACTATTCAGTGTCCCCTCGACGATCAGCAGTGGTGTACGGCCAGTGTAGGAGATCGCTCCCCACACCATGATGCCGGGTGTTGGCCCTGTGTGCCTCGGTCGTTAGCAGTCCTGATTGTGGCGCTCACCTGCACGGCGCCAAACACGCATACGACCATCATTGGCACCAAGGCAGAAGCGACTCTCATCGCTGAAGACGACACGTCTCCATTCGTCCCTCCATTCACGCCTGTCGCGACACCACTGGAGGCGGGCTGCACGATGTTGGGGCGTGAGCGGAAGACGGCCTAACGGTGTGCGGGACCGTAGCCCAGCTTCATGGAGACGGTTGCGAATGGTCCTCGCCGATACCCCAGGAGCAACAGTGTCCCTAATTTGCTGGGAAGTGGCGGTGCGGTCCCCTACGGCACTGCGTAGGATCCTACGGTCTTGGCGTGCATCCGTGCGTCGCTGCGGTCCGGTCCCAGGTCGACGGGCACGTGCACCTTCCGCCGACCACTGGCGACAACATCGATGTACTGTGGAGACCTCACGCCCCACGTGTTGAGCAATTTGGCGGTACGTCCACCCGGCCTCCCGCATGCCCACTATACGCCCTCGCTCAAAGTCCGTCAACTGCACATACGGTTCACGTCCACGCTGTCGCGGCATGCTACCAGTGTTAAAGACTGCGATGGAGCTCCGTATGCCACGGCAAACTGGCTGACACCTACGGCGGCGGTGCACAAATGCTGCGCAGCTAGCGCCATTCGACGGCCAACACCGCGGTTTCTGGTGTGTCCGCTGTGCCGTGCGTGTGATCATTGCTTGTACAGCCCTCTCGCAGTGTCCGGAGCAAGTATGGTGGGTCTGACACACCGGTGTCAATGTGTTCTTTTTTCCATTTCCAGGAGTGTATTTCGAGAAGCATTGCTCCTTCATTTGGCAGTCATGTACACGATTACTGCTCCGGTGTTGACCATCGCCGAAAAATACTGTTCTTAACACGTATGGAGTAGTACGAATCAAAAGAGGTACTGTCACCTAATTGGTGAAAATACAGAAAACATTTGCAGGGGATCGCAGCATATGGAAATAAGAGCAGTCTGTAGCATTGAGGAACGCTTCCAAACAATGTATGGGGGTGATGACCTCTACATTTAATCCCATGCACCTCAGCGACAGGTAGCAGATATCTCGTGTTCTGCTAAGGCTCCCTCCATCTCAACCGCGGGGCGTCAGTCAATGATTATACGGTAATCATTAGCGTACCCAGTGGACGGTCGCGATGGAAAAGACACATTGATATGGAACTATGGACTGTAATACAAGCAGCAGTTGCTAGCGGGATCATTTTACGCAGCAGTTGGAGAGAGACATATCTACCACATTCTGCAACCCGTGTACAGGGTGAGCTGAGTTAACGCCATAGAACCGTGTTTTGACCACTCGGTGGAAATGGGAAAATGTTGACGCAGCTCCACCACCCGTAAACGATGTCTATAGTCAGCGCCAAACGAAGCCGACTCCTGGAACACGACTAGTATAAAACACAGTACGAACAGTTATGGTGGTGTTTCTTATCGGGAAAATTAGGGAGAATCAACATCATACAGGTACTGCAGTCCAAAGCAGATCTGCGTCCCTCTGGGTTCATTCACGTCTATCACCCAAACAGTCTATCATTGTCATTTCGTACCATCCAACAAAGAAAAATTACGAACTATGAAAGCTCCGCTAACTTCGTCCGATAGATTTTAACCGCGTCACTCTCTTGCGATATATCCCAAACAAATACCGTCTACGTCCCAGCATCGAGCATATGTGGCGATCCTATGAAACACACAGGTATTTGTCTATTGGAGCAGGCGGCTAGTGATCGACGTCGCTTGCACAGACCAGTGTATAGTTTCATAGCCTGTACTGTACGATGACCATCTCCCTGAGGTTATCAGTCGCAGGCGATGGTCCCTGTTTCGTTGTTTGATACATTGCTTTTTCTGCTGTAACACGCTTAGTACACTGCCATATATACATTTCCCGCCACGACTGACGTCTGTGTCAGGTTGTAAACTGACATCAACATGTTTCAGTCCATTTGTCTCTCCCAGAAAACTAGACATGGCACGAAGAGTTTTCAGGCATTGCGGAGCGTTTACAAACTGCTGTCCGAAAGTGATTGACGACCTCTACATTTAAACTCATTCACAGTGACGGGATAGCTGATGTCGCTGTATTCCGTTTCATTGATTCTTCATATTTCTACCATGGACACGAACATTGTTTCAGTTTTTGCCATTCCCGGAAGATGTTGCATATCTATTTGATATCAAAAGTGGAGTGTCGACTCCATCTCCCTACTACTTTGTTTCATATACGCGGCGTCTCTGGATCGAACTCCATACCAGCAACTTGTTTTCCATTCCCACGTAATTCTAATAACAAATATGTGTGGTATTCCACGAAACTCTGTCGTAACCTAGAACAGTTTACGAATGGAACAAACTCAATAAAAAATCCATGCACATGCAAAAATTCGGCTTTCATTATGGAACTTTACAACAAATCATTTCGGTGCCAGATAGAATATTATGATGTCTGTAAAAAATGAGCAGTTATGTTATGGTTGATCTTCTTTCGTCACTTTGTACTGTCTTTAATTTTACTATCGTTGAATGGAGTTTGGGCAGAGGGGAGTATAGTCGTTCACAATTTAATAAAAATCATTCAAGTGAAGAAATCGGTGTACATAATTATTATTATTGTCCTGTGGCACCTTTTACTGTAGAGAAAGCGAAGATGTAAAAGGAGGTAAGTGAAAACGGAATAATTCCTGGCCAGCTTGTACTGTGTCAAAATGGCCACTTGCGCGGTACGTAAAAGGTAAGAGACTAATTATCACACTTTTCAATAGCTAGCAGTCTATCTTTCCTATTTAACGGTCAAAACATAAAAGGAATTATAGTTTCCTAAAGGTCAAGTCGTCAGAGAAGCCCTCTGTCTCCTGCACAGCGGTCTAAAACGAGGCAGCTAATTTTCTTCTATAGCGTGAAATAACTGTAATCATGAAGTCTAGGAAATAATCCGTTCGTACCTCTCTCGCTAATAGTTTTGTACTGCGACTAACCGTGCCCTCAAGAATCATCCTCAAATTTAGGGATAACTCATTTTCAAAATTATTAAATTTCTTTCTTTCACTAAGAACTCAATTTATCTATCCCCGTCAGTAAAAGGAAGTTACACAGACGGAGATTTTACACTGACGACTCTTTAAATGACATAAATATATACATGTTTATTATATACATATTAAAAAGTAATTCTATTGTTACATAAATGCCGGGCGGGGTGGCCGAGCGGTTCTAGGCGCTACAGTCTGGAACCGCACGACCGCTACGGTCGCAGATTCGAATCCTGCCTCGGGCATGGGTGTGTGTGATGTCCTTAGGTTAGTTAGGTTTAAGTAGTTCTAAGTTCTAGGGGACTGATGACCTCAGAAGTTAAGTCCCATAGTGCTCAGAGCCATTTGAACCATTTTTTTGTTACATAAATGATTGTTTATTTCATGCTATATGCAACTGAGCGCATTACGCAGAGCACACTAGCAATAAGGAAATATTTTCCAAAATTCAGAAATAGTAAAACCAGACCAGAAAGATCAGGAAAAAAGCCGATTCTGAAATACTTTCCCGACGGCAGTTAAACAGCACGTCAAGTAAAGAATATAGGTACTCATTCGCAGTGCATGTTGAAATTAAATATGGGAATAGAATGGATTTTCTACGAGAGCCGCTGTGTGTTACGGATGGAATTTTTCAGTAATTTCTCATTACGTCGATGTTTCATACGATGCAGGAAACATTCTTCCAGTAGCGCGCAAACACGAGTAACGTTACCCACCTGTTTTGCATAGGGATATTTTTCAGTAGCAGAGGTGTGTTACAGGTTAGTGTCATCTGTGAACTGTTTACGTAGTGAAGGTAAGACGAATAAGAAATAGAAGATTAGTTAATTTCGGAAATACACACACATTATTATAGTTAAAACAAGTTTCAAACAACAACCATTTAGATACTTTACCCGAGACCAATGTTGAAACTGATCAGGACAACGGTAGCGATGTTGTCGCACCACCAAGGGACGCAATGTCACAGCCAGTCAGCAATACTAGGTAAAAAGTATCAAACCCTACACTTGATCCTTGCAACTATATCAAAGGTTGAAAGCTTTACTAAATCAAAAACCTGATGAATAAATCAAAAACTTCATGAAAGATTTGACGAAACCAATCAAAGACTTGACGACACTTCAGCACCGTTAGAGACTTTGACTAATGATGTTAGTAATCTTTCTCAGATTCAGAGCAGTTCAAAAACAGACGTTGAGAATCACGTCACTGAAGTGATACGCAGCGATTTAGAAGGTATAACTAACCACATTTCAACACTGAAAACCGCAGTAAAAGGCATGCACGAAGAGGTTAAAGGACTGACGAATGATTTTGATACAATGCGGTTAGAACACACAACACTATAGTCCGCAGTTCAACAGGCAGTTAAACAAGTAGATGACATAGCAACAAAACATAAAAAACAAGTTGATGGTTTTTTACGAGGAAAAGAGATTTAAACTGATGAAAAATTAGAGACAGAGCTACAGAAGGCTGTTGAACGAACGATTACCAATGCACACTCAGAGCAGAACACGTCACTATTATCGATACAAACTGAGTTAGGTCAGACACAAAGAATACTTACACAAGATCTACGTAAGTGGATGAATCACGTGAAAACGCAAATAGGAATACAATTGGAGAAATTAAAAGACTAGAATAGCATTACTGAGCAAGCAAGGAATGATAGTAGCTATATAGGTAAGTGAGACCTGGTAGTCAGGGGAAGACAGGATTCGGTTACGATTGCGGGCGGGGCCGTAGTCAGTTACTATTGGTTGCCTTCTATAGTTATACACATTTATTTCAAAACAGCAATTCCAGACTCAACAATAAATAAAAAACACGTCATTAATGAAGGACTGAACAACTGTGTAAAAAATAGTGTTTTCAGGGCGTTACAATTTAGTGATCACCATAAAATACAGATACAACAGATTATGTTTTAAAAACAAGCCACTGTGATCACGGCTGAAGGCCTTATATGCCAAGAATCGCAATAAATTAAGAATGTTTAAGAACTCGCAGCAGTTTACAACTTACAAATATTAAAATATTACAGGTAAATAGCCACAAACACAGCAGAAGGCATCAGACGCCAGACATGACAGTAAATAAGGCTATCTGGGCGGACCTTATAAGTTGTAAATTGCAGCGAGTTCTTAAACATTCCTCATTTATTGCCATTCTTGGCGTATAAGGCCTTCAGCCGCGATCACAGCTTTTAAAACAATATCTGTTGTATCTATATTTTAAGTGTAATGGTTGTCTTACAAGGTTTACCATTATTTTATTTCACCCGTATTACTGTTAAAAATACAGATACCAAATTAAAATTTTAAGGCAAATAGCCACAATTACTGTTGAAGGCCTTACACGCCAGGAACGGCAATTACATTAAAAATTTTAGAAAGCTGTGATAAAACAGCAAATACAATAGCAAAGGTTAATTTAAAAAAAGCAACTTATCACCAAACGGTTGAAATAAAATAATGGTAAACCTTGTAAGACAACCATTACACTTAAAATATAGATACAACAGGTATTGTTTTAAAAGCTGTGATCGCGGATGAAGGCCTTATACGCCAAGAATGGCAATAAATGAGGAATTTTTAAGAACTCGCGGCAATTTACAACTTATAAGGTCCGCCCCGATAGCTGAGTGGTCAGTGTGACGGATTGCCGTCCTACGAGCCCGGGTTCGATTCCCGGCTGGGTCGGAGATTTTCTCCGCTCAGGGTCTGGGTGTCGTGTTGTCTTCATCATCATGTCATCAGCAGGTCGCCCAATGTGGCGTCGAATGTAGGAAGACCTGCACCAAGGCCGGACCTGCCCCGCAAGGGACCTCCCGGCCAATGACGCCAAAGGCTAGTCGGCCTGGTGACTCAGCGTGTTCAGTCAGGGTTAGCTTCCCTCTGTAATAAATAAACTGAGTTAACCGATCGACGACGAATTTAAACGGGTGTCTTACGACGTCCACCCTGAGCAGACGCAACGAACGAAAGCTAACAAAATGAGATAAAAATAAACAACGCTCATTTCCATTTTCCACAACTTACAAATATTAAAATATTACAGGTAAGTAGCCACAAGCACAGCAGAAGGCATCATAACCTTTAATGTAGGCATTACAAGGTATTATAATGAATAATACAATAATAAAACACAAGGACCAGTCACAGACGGTGCTCCAGGAATTTACCTCTGAGAACAAACACTTTCGCGAGAGATGAGATAGGCAGGCAAAAGTTGCATCCACTTCACAAAATGGAAACTCAGACTAGTGGAAGTCGAACTAATGACTTATGATAACTTTCTGAAGATACCTGTCGTCCGACAAACCAAATACAACGATGGAACAATACGCCAAAGCCGGAACCGGCGGTCTGCACTACGCAACCGGCCAACAAACAAGAAAGCTGTCAAAACTACACGCCTTACCGGACAGCAGCGGCAAGGCGAGGAAAAGTACACTGCCGTTACCTACACAAAATCCCCAGGGCAGGTAACCGGGGCGTTAGCGGCCACCAGGCAGGAGAAATACCGCTTGTTGAACTTAACAAATTATAACAAGCTGAAAGCAGTAAATAGTAACAAGAAGTCGAGAAAAGCTAATCATATCCGCCTTCCCCAAGCACTCCAATCTTTGCTCTTCGCCTCGGCGACACTCTGAGCAGCAACACGACCCAAGTCACTGGAAAATCACGAGATATCACAATGGTGGTTTCTCTACCTGAATTCAAGTGCACTCATCTTAAAGTTTGCAGCATCCGGTTTACGGCGAGGTCGTGAACCCTCGTGACCACAGCCCTTCTATCCGACAGCCCATGCGTGCCGCCAGCGGTCATGGCGTGTTCTGGCACTGCGCGGACTTGTATCCTCCTGAGACCCCAACCGAACCGCCAGACTCACACGACCCAGAAGAACCACGACGTCGCCCCAAAGATGGGGCAACAGTTACTACATATCGATAACCGCCGCTGCTGCCACCAGCAACACTTGCGAAACAGAGTGGCGCCAGTCAACACGAGAAGAAGAGAAACAACTGCAACCATGCCAACCAAACGATACGGTCTGGCCTCCAACAGAGGGCGGAAACCTACAAAGCACGAAAGCGAGGCGCAGCACGGCTCAGTAAGAGTCATGGAAATGTATATACACCCGAGTGGGGTAGCCACGCCGTCTAGGTGTCTTTTCACGGTCTGTGCGGCTCCCCCCGTCGAATGTTCGATTCCTACCTCGGGCATGGGTGTGTGTGTCGTCCTTAGTGTAAGTTAGTTTAAGTTAGATTAAATAGTGCGTAAGGTTAGGGACAGATGACCTGAGCAGTTTGGCCCCATAAGACCTTACCACAAATTTCCAATTTTGTATATGCACAAGGGAAATTAGTTACCACAAACATAATAACACAAAACACTTTTACAAGGTATGCAGTTGCAGACACTACACTTTCATCAATTATATTAGAAGAAAGGCTTCTAAAAAAGCAACAATTCCAGTTGCTCATCCCAGAAAAGAAATTTGTTCATCCAGTTATATTCGTAAAAGCTTTTAGAAGCGTATTGCCTAACGCTTGATCTGAACAATAAAAGATCCAATATGAATTAGGTTTTATGCAAGATGAATCCGTGCTCTGAGCATCAGAGACGACAGAGAGTTGTCCAACATTAGCACAATTTCAAACTGCATTGCTTGTCTTATACTGGGCACGCTGTGTACAGGAAAGATTAAGAAAACAGGTATCTAATCCAGAGTCATACATCAGGCATTGGATGTTAAGAAAACACTTTGAGAAGTACCTAAATAAGACTCGTTTCTGGTATGAACCCGTGGCGCACAGTGATGTTCTATACATTTTGAAAGGTAAACATCGATTTCACGTTAGAGAAAACATGTACAGGTCCCAGAAACTAATTTGGAATACTTTCTGTTGGTGCTCGATGATATTGATCTTATAAACGATATGAAGGCTAGTAATAACGACAACAACCAGAATGGAGTATGGTAATGATGGGGGCTATGGCTTTGCTCATCCGGTCGCAGTATAAAGGCGACAATCACGGACAAGCACCTGACGCGCGCCCCGCGTTAGAATGATGAAAAGTGTTTGAACCACGGTATCGGCAACTGGAATGTTGAAAACGATAGAAGTCAGTGGGGACAACCGCCAAATAGTCATGCACAGTACAGTACGAATAGAAATTTTCAGAATTCACAACGGCAGTATTACCAGGGAAGCCAGCCACAATTTAATCAGGGGAGAATCACTTACCAGCAGTCGTATCCAGCCCCTAATCTTCTTTCTCCCTCTTTCCTCAGTGCCCATGTCTCTGCTCCGTATAATGCCACGCTCCCTATGAAGCAATTCGCCAGTATCTTCGTCAGTTTCCTGTCCATGCACCCACAGAGAAGCCTCCTCTTATTAAATGCATCCTTGGCAATTGCTCTCCGTGTTTTCATTCTGTCTTTGTCAATAACACCATATTATCCGCAGATCGAATACATTCTATCCTTCTACCATCAACCCGTACTCCTCTGTTTCGTTTCAAACATTTCTGAATAATATGCTACAAATAAATACTAATCAGTATTGGGGAAAGACAGCAGCCCTATCTGACCACCATCAAATTGGGCTTTACTGTGTCATCTCATTCCCAATCCGTATTCGTATTTTCTGTTGCAGGTACAGGTTTTTAATCAGCATTCTATCCCTCCAGTCGACAGCACTCTTTCTTAGAATTTATTCCACTGTACTTAATCAAAGGCTTTCTCCAAGTCAATGAAAACCGTATAAACTTCTTTTCCTCCTCCAATGTATCTCACATCTATAGCTCTTAGCAGTTCAGTTGTATCTATTGCACCTTTCCGTTAAAGACAACTTGCAGACACTACACACTGTCAGCAAAGGGAACAAAATGAATCTTCTTGAAGAGGTCTCAATTTATATCGATAGCTACAGATCACCATATGCAATTCTAATTGAACAAGTACGCCTTGGAAACAAATCATTTCTACACGTCTTTAATGAAATATTTTAAAAATCAACACCGTAACTCATGGCACCCTCAAAGCTAGCAATTTTTTGAGAGAAAAAAGACAGTATCTGTTTAACCTTACATGATGTCCCAGCAACCATTCGACATATTATAAATGACTGCGTGGTTATGCAATGATGTAACAATTTCAGTTTCGTAATTTGTAATATCTGTTGTGTATTCATATGTATAACACCTCTGTCGCAGTTGGGGATATTTGGAAGAGGACTTCCGATGCCGGAAATTACATTACAGCGAATGGAAAGCTGATGGAAACCTGTTAGAAACGAAGGAGGTAAATGACTTTAAATTTAATTCTGAGACAATTTGCCCAGTTAAATATATGGAATAACTAGCATATGCTCTGATATCCTCAATTAGTTTAGCTAATATGTAAGTCAAATGTCCGAAGTTTGTCAGCGGATATTCCATGACGTGCATTGATGGAACGAAGAGGAAATATAGAGCTGCATAGTTATAAAGTACCAAACAGAATACTGTATGAAAAACAATGTTAATTAGTTTGTCTCTTCTATGGACCCTTCACAAAGTTTCTTTCATTTGGCTCCTCAGTGTCAATTTCGGTAATTCTCTTCTTTACGTGTAGAAAGCCAGGTTTTTCCGCATCTGATTCATTAAGTTGTATAATAAAACGTTGTGGAGAGCGTTTCCTCTTCATTATATTTTTCTTCAGCTAGAAAATCTCAGCATATAACACTCAAACGTATAACAGAACAGTACTGGTCATGTAATACATCAATACGGCAAAATAGCTGCATCGACACGTACCAAAAAATGATGAAGATGACTAAAGGGGCGAATCTCACTGTACAATGATATTACAAGACATCGAATTATGTATTCAGAAAAGTCTATATGCGATTAATAATTCACTTTACGAACGTTTCCAAATTTTCGCCAGACTACTTTTTCTAACTTTAACAGTAATAATGATAATTTCAATTACCTTTTAAAATTGTAGACAAATTATTTAACAGAGGATTTTTGAAATAATTCCTCATTACACTTTTTTTAAGTTTGTATCTAAGTGAAATAATAATGCACAATTTATTTAATCATAATAAACAAAAAAATTCAAGGTATCTGAAGAATGTACGTGCGTTGAGTAATTCATTTATCTGAGTGTATCGAGGAGTACAATAAAAAGCGAATACGAGCCATCGGCTAGTTCCATTACAATGTGATAGTGAATTTGTTCATGTATGTACAGAGTATATTTGATAACTTTGTCTACAGCTACAGTCTACCTGTACTATCCGCATTAAAAGAAACATTGAGGTTCATCATGAACGTTTGTCGTGGTCGAGGAAAGAGTGAAATGGCATCAATTAAAAGAGGTTCCCTGGGTAGGCGGTCGTAGTAAAAGTAAATAATTTCGACTGTTGAAGGTCAAAAGCAGGGGAAGATTCCTGCATATATTCTTTGCCAACATATTCATCTGAAGTGTAGGCTAACGTACTAGTGTGAGAAGCACCGTTGTTGATTACAGTACACAACACACATGGCAAATGGCATATATAACAGTGGATACTTAAAACGTCTGTGTATATAAATGACTGCCAGAATAGGAGTGCATTACTGCATCGTGTGCAGAAACTGTTGAAACTAGCAATTTCGAATTACGCAACTATTTTGTCCAGTGAGAAACACTGCAGGTTGATAAAGCATGTATTTATCCATTAGCGCATGATTATCTGTCGCACATGGCAGTCATATTACGTACTCTTATTGCCTCTTGCTACTTAATCTAAAGATAAGCTAAGTATTTACTGTCGCACCTATCGATGTTTTTCAAGTGTTATTACAGGAAAAGCTTATTTTCAGATGTGCGTAAATGAGTGACACTAAAAGAGCAGCCCGACGGACGTCATAGCCGGTGGCCTACTCGTATATAAGACGATGGCAGCGTTCAAAAAGAATCATCAGCTTCCTTCACTGAGGAGTGCAGACAGACAAGTACAGTCGCCATGCTGAGACAGGCTTTAGCTGTCCTGCTGATCGCAGCTGCTGCCAGTGGTAAGTGCGCCATTATCTCAATGTTTTCTAAGGTATTATGGACGGGTAGCAACACGATGTGTGTATATTGTTTCAGTATGTCCCAAAAAATACGTGCAAATTATTTTGAAAGTACACAACAGTGGAACTTGAAAGAGAGATTTGACCAGTAGTATAGTGTCTTTTTGACACTGTAGAGCTTTTCAGTAGACACATTCATCACATCTCAACTCCTAGACCCATATGTCGGAAAGACAGTGAGTTTCGTAATTTTTATTAGTGCACACTCCACTTTTTCTTGTGTGTTTGTTCCATTCTTTAATATAACCTGGTTAGGACTTTAAGGCTCCTTTATAGGACGGGTTCCAGGTGGATCACAGCGTGCGTGTGATAGGACGTGGATATGGGTACTAGAAACGTACGCCAAAGCTAGAGTACGCTGGACCAAACGATTCTTGTGGGAAAAGCATGTAAATTGCGCACAAATTCACCGCGAAATTCTGTCGGTATATTGGCCAGGCGCAATGACGCGTCCAGCTGCAGACAAATGAAGCCAACAAAATCGACCCAGGCGAACAGACACGCTGATCGGGAAGGAAGGCCATCGACATCTAACACAGGCGATCGATGAACTTTAAAAATAGATCACAAACAGTGTCGACCGCAATAAAACATTTATTTCAATGCTTACCAGTTTCGGTCGCTAGAAGACTATCCTCAGATCCTTATATCACGATGGTAGGCGGTGGCTGTGGATGGAGCAGGTGTTAATGCTCCAGGAACGTCAGCTGATGTTCGTGGAGTCATAACACCTGCTCTGTTCACCGCCACCGCCTGCCATCGTGATATAAGGATCTGAGGACGGTCACATACTACCGAAACCAATAACCATTCAAATAAATGTTTTATTGCGGTCTAGACGGTCCGTAATACATTTTTGAAGTACTTTCAGACAGACTGCTGTTTCTCCACGAGAAATGTTCTCAAAAATAACTAATCGGGGAACTAATTCGCAGGAATTACAGATTTTACAACGATAAGGATGATGACTCAGCGATCGTCGAATGGCTAAGTGACCCAGGGGTGGATTTCCGTCGTCGAGGAACTGGGAGATTAGCAAGAAGACGTGTAGAGCTGTCCAGGCGGGCGTCGTGACTGCTGATCCTACGCTCCCGTGTGTTTGTTAGAAATGGGTGTGACACCCATGACTGACTACACCGATGCCACACATCTAAGTTCACATAATTGTGCAAGTGCACCACTGTTTACAGCTTTACATCTCATTTTGGTATGTCATCATCATTGTTCTTATACGATAGTAGGTCCTCTTCTTGTTCGCACTTGGTGTGCATAAAGATGATGCTTTAGATTACGAACCGGTCATGCAATAGATAAGAAATTATTCGCAAATGAAAAGGATTTTTTCTATTAATACAGTCCTAATCAATAAGGATCCCAGATTGATGAGCAACTCAAGAATCAGTGGAACAAGTGTTTTGTAACACGCATTTTTTCCCCGGACGAATAATTACAATTACGTAACATTCTTCGAATGAATATCAGCCTGGCATCTGACTGTCATACTATTAGCATCATGTGCTCGATGCACTTTATGTCTTTCTCGAATTTTACTTCTTTTTTTCGGTAAATACGCTGAACTGACAAAAGTAATGGGATTCATCCTAATATCGTGTCGGAATTACTTTTTCCCGCCGTACCGTAGTGCAGCAACTCGATGTGCCATGGACCCAAGAAGTCGTTGAAAGTCCCCTGAAGAAATGTTGAGCCATGCTGACTCTATAGCCATCCATAACTGCAAAAGCTTCGCCGGCGTATGAGCTTGTACATGACCTAACCCCTCGATTATGCCCCATAAATGTTCAATGGGATTTATATAGGGCATTTCCTCGAATTGTCCAGAATGTTCTTCAAACGAGTCGTGAACAAATGTGGCCCGGTGACATGTTACATCGTTAACCGTAAAAATTTCAAAGTTGTCTAGGAAGATGAACTCCATGAATGGCTGCAAATGGTCTCCAAGTAGCCGAACACAAACATTTCCGGTCAATGAGCTGTTCAGTTGGACAAGAGTAATTTTACCATCAGGTCTTACCAACTGAAATCGGACTTATCTGCTCAGGCCACAGATTCACAGTCGTCTAGGGTCCATTCCAAAGTTGTCTAGGAACATGAACTCCATGAATGGCTGCAAATGGTCTCCAAGTAGCCGAATATAAATATTTCCAGTCAATGAGCTGTTCCGTTGGACAGGAGGACTCAGTCCATTCCTCACTACCAGCTTGCACAGTGTCTTGTTGACAACTTGGGTCCATGGCTTCGAAGGGTCTGTGCCACATTCGAACCCTGCCATCAGCTACTCATCTGCTCAAGCCATAGTTTTACAGTCATCTAGGGTCCATCCGATATGGTCACGAGCGCAGGAGAGGCACTGCAAGCGATGACGTGCTGTTAGCAAAATGCATTTGCTTAGGTCGTCTGCTACCATATCCCATTAACGCCAAATTTAACCGCACTGTCCTATGGACACGTTCGTCGTACGCCTCACATTAATTTCTGTTCTGTTGTTAGTCTTTTAACACTAACAACTCTACGCAAACGCCTCTGCTCTAGTTCGTGAAGTGAAGACCTTTGACCACTGCGTTGTCCGTGGTGAGAGGTAATGCCTGAAATTTGGTGTTCTCAGCATGAAGACCTTCGACCACTGCGTTGTCCGTGGTGAGAGGTAATGCCTGAAATTTGGTGTTCTCAGCACACTCTTGATACTGTGGATTTCGGAATACTGAATTACTATTCCGCGTTCAAAGTCCAATTGTGCGGCTATGCTCACGTCGGAAACAGTTTTCACCTGAGTATAAATGACTTTCTACACCTTTTGTACTCGATACTGACGCCATCTGTTTAAGTGTATATCGCTATCTCACCTCAGTGAGTTTTCACGAATCTTATAATCGTACAGTAAGACATATCTTCATCTATTTATGCGCAATAGGGTTGGGTTGTTTGGGGAAGGAGACCAGACAGCGAGGTCATCGGTCTCTTTTTGGATTAGGGATGGACGGGGAAGGAAGTCGGCCGTGCCCTTTCAAAGGAACCATCCCGGCATTTGCCTGGAGCGATTTAGGGAAATCACGGAAAACCTAAATCAGGATGGCCGTACGCGGGACTGAACCGTCGTCCTCCCGAATGCGAATCCAGTGTCTAACCACTGCGCCACCTCGCTCGGTATATGCGCAATATGTTGGATTTACTTGCGTAGAGTCAACTGCACGACTGTCCACCGATCATTGATCCTCTGCATGTCTTTCTGTAGTTTACTAGGCTCAGCCGTTACCACCTTCCTCTAGAGAAAACATCATCTGCAGAAAGGCTCAGGATCCTCCAACGTTATCCAGTAGTCCTCACCTCGTTGTCACTTTCTTTACTGTCAGTCTGAAATCTAAGTACGACTACAAACTAAATAATTCGCATTGTCTGTATAAATCTGTAGTACAATTTAGTCCTTCTCCACCAGTCTACTCATGGTCGTCGAGATCTTTACAATGTGCTTGGTTACTGAGGTTACATCTAAGCATTACTACATTGTAACTATTACTCAAATTGATCTTGTTGTTATGGTGTGTTTCTAGCCTCGTACCCGAAGAGGACAGTGCTGTTCCAAGACCCTACCGCCTGGACGGGTGAAGGGAAGTGCTGCATGGGCGTCTTCAACACGCCCCACCGCTACCTCGGAGCGTACAAGGTGACGGCCCTGTACTTCAGCAGCCACGTGCGCAACTACGCGACGCTGGAGACCGGCCCGGAGCAGCAGGACATCAACATCACCATGAGCGAGTACCCTGCTGGCGGGGATTCCTGGAGGGTGGTGGGTACCGGCAGGTACACGGGGGTGTCTGAGCCCACGCAGCTGCTGAGGATCCCCATCACCTACCAGACCGACCCCACGGCCGCCTACCTGTTCGAGATCGTGTATGGTGGCCCCCTCACCTACCCCGCCTATGGCGCCATCGATGTCTCCGCGGGACCCTACAACACGACAAGCAACTACTTCATACTCGGTATTGACTACGAGAACCCATGAGAGAACCAAACTCCTGACTGCAGTAGCTGTAATTATTGTCAACTTATACATTTAAAATAAAATGTGTTATCAACAGTTGTTGATTGATTTTTGGACCTAAAACAAAAATTATTTTGTATCCCATTATTTACGAATGGTAGATCTGAACTGTATGGTATATCTTCAGCATGAGGCCATTGTGACAACTGATAAAAACAAACACCGTCCGAACGCCGTGTCAACCTCACGCCTGAGGCGTCACCGCATGCGGAGCAGCACGTTGTCACTGCATCGCTCTCCCAGCCGTTTTCGTGACTGATGCTGCCACTTCTCAATCAGGTAGCTCCTCAATTAGCCTCACAAGCACTGAGTGCCCCACAGTGGCCAACAGAATTCGGCAGACTGGGATGGTGACCCATCCAAGTGCTAGCAAAGCCCGATAACGCTTAACTTCGATGATCTGCACACCAGCTGAAGCCAGTGATTGCAACAGTTCTCCAGTACCTCAGCTGTAGATCTGAAGATGGCACAGCTTCGCCGAAACGAGTAACAAAAGGTAAATAGAATAGTGTTGTTGACTTTTTTACAAAATACTAATACAAGGTCATTGCCATATCCTGCGACACATTGTCGCGATGGTTTTAATAATGTTTCTCAGTAATGAAGTGTGACTGCAGAAAAATGAGAGCTCATTCTCACTCTAACACAATTAAATTCATTCTTTTCAATAATAAATGAAAACCGCTATATTGTGTCTGTTCTCCGGGATTAATTTATTTAGTGAACCGGTTTTTGGTTTACAAGGCCATCATCATACTTGAAATCCTGTCGGCATCAAATAAGCTACATGTTTGTGAACAACAATGGGAAAAATGTTACTCACCTAGACTGAGTCACAAACACACAGTAAGTTTCATCCCTCACATTGCAGTGGTAATGCAATTAGAAAAGTAGCACAATAAATAAAGGGGACAAACCAGGGCAGACATGAGCACTAAACCCGAAAAAAACAATGTAAGAGTTTCAGTTAGTTTAACAATAGCAATAAAGTAAAATTACTATTTGTCAAAACTACTAAAGAATAGCTTGTAGAGGTATTTCGAATGGAACGTGATACAGAAACACAGGAAATGATAGAATTCGCAATTGTAACAACAGAATATGTAGAGTACATAGCCTATCAAAATAGAATAAAATAATTAATAAATACAGGAAAATGGAGGAATAGAAAGAAACAGACAGTGTGGGAAGTAATGGAAAACTGGAAGGATTAAGGGAAATTTAGAGGAGGAGAGTCTTTAAGCTACGATTGGCCATTTAAAATTAAATCAGGACGATGGACCGGATGTTTGTTGATTTCTGGGGTTTGCAACAGGCTGAGTTTTTGGCCTTTGCCTTCTGACATGAGGATGTGGTACTGTGAGTGGTATCTGAGGCCCTGCAACTTCCATCTTCGTGTATGTTCAGCCAGTGTAGTTGCTATATCTCTGCCTGATTGACCAATATAAAACTTATCACAATAGCTGTAAGTAATTTTGTATACCCAGTTATTATTGGTTAGTAATTGAGTCTTTATCTATGCTATCGAAAATACGCTGGGCTGTGCTACTCTTCACAAAGTAGGAAATCCTATAGTTGCAGGCTTTTAGCGGTTTTGCTACACTCTGGGATACGCGTCATAGCTGTGATATTATACAGAACTTTTTTTCATATCAAAATTTATAATTGAGTAAAAGAAGTACACACGTTCGCCACAAACGTTTTATTTTATTCATTGTAAACAACACAGACTGTAGTTCCTACTTCATTAAAGAGAGGAAAAAGGCTGACTAAGATTATATTTTACTCAAAGACCTGCTCTTTGTTAAAAACTAGAAACTTAGAGGAAATCCGAATCTCGGCGGGTTCCATCCGACGTCTGTTCCCTGCTTTTTACCTCAAATCTCACATCTTTTATTCATGACACTTTTCGTCACTGTGAAAAATACTCAGTTACGCCGTGGTATGGGTTCCGGCTATTGTCGTAGCTTCCCACGTTTCTGGTTATGTAAGTAGTTAGTTCGAAGAGGGAGGAAGACATCCGGATACCACTTCCAACAGCGTCATGCCTAGTAAAGTACTGTGGTGTCCAAACCACTCTTCAGTTGATGAAATCCTTACCTTTTCATAGTTAAGCACGGGCAAAACATATTTAAATGCAAACAGATTATGTATTCCACACAGTGGCATTCGTTATAAATTTTCTGCAGCGATGTCACTGGAGCTTCTTTACCAATCATCTTTTCGACGTCTTTTTATTATCACTACATCCACATTAACATGCATATTAAGCAGATGTAGGGCTCTCAAGAAATGTTACAACATTTAACATGACAACAGTTGTCTGCATTGTTATTTACTTTATTCTGACACAGAGGGCACACGAAAATTATAACGATGTTATCGGAGACAGAAGGTACAAACACTATGAGTTTCAAAACGAGAAGTATTATCTCTAAACAGATCGCTGTGACTGCAAGTTTCACTCCTGTTCATTTGGGAATACTGGTCACGCATCACATTTACCGACTGAACATCAATAGCTCTAAAGCAAATAACTGCCGGTACCAAAGACATGAATGTGATGAAGTATGAACAAGAATTAGCTCATACCTCTCCATACGTATGAATGAAAAACGCGTGCAAATGCTGGTGGGATGATTCGTGTGTGTTCTGCGGGACGAAAACTTGTTAATAGCACGGCGGTTCGCTTTCTCCACATTTTGACAATACTAATTATTTTTAGAAGTTTTATTATGATTTCTGTATCATTAGTTATGATTTAAAATTGAAATAATCCCTGAATAAAGTAATTATTCTCATTTTTTAAAATTTTATTAGCCTCCAAAACAAACAACGTGCTCCATCAAAGTACCAGGATTGTAAAAGTGTTCCATCACAGGAAAAGTGCAAGAAGAAACCTGTAAAACACGTGTGACAGTGTTAGCTTAATGAACCCTTCTGCTCTCGTTTCATACATGCCACATTAATCACTTGCTTGCGTCAATAACGTAACTTCTCACAACGTGTAAATTGTACTTAGCAAGAACGAAATCACCAGACAATAACTTTGAGCATGCCTTGTGTTCCGCTAGTCATTCGTGACCGGTTCTTGTCGAGAATCAGACAAACCGTCGATATAATACAACCACAGTGTCCAATACATTGGTCTTCAAAATGTCAGTATTTTTCTACATCGCTAAATCGTCATTGCTGTCTAATTACATATTACTAGTACGTATTGATACTCCGTAGGAAGAAATTGCTACATCTGTCTCTATTAACAGTGTTAACAGTAGTTTTCGTCAAAACGGAAATATTCTCTAAATATATATTGCGTTCGGAACGTACTGTCAAGACGTAGCCACAATAAAATCTAAATCTGAAACCAAGGTCGCCAACGTAGTGTGACATTTAGCACTGAAGGTACATTTATTACTACAACAACCTACAGACACAAAAGAACCAACTCTTGGAAAAAGAGTTCTGCTATAGATACAGAATATTCCGGAATACGCAAACATTGAAAATTTTGAGAACCTTCTAGAAATGATAGATACTGAATAATGAAAATTTTCTGGTTATCTGGTCTGGATTGGACCCGCACCACCCGAGCCAGCGAAGCTAACCACAACTAACCACGAAACATTCCTCCCCCTCCGAGAAAGCCGGCTGGTGTGGCCGAGTGGTTCTAGGCGCTTCAGTCTGGAACCGCGCGACCGCCTGTGCGGAAAGCGGACTACAATCAAAGTATGCCTCCGGCATGGATGTGTTTGGTGTCCTTAGGTTAGTTAGGTTCAAGTAGTTCTAAGTTTTAGGGGACTGATGACCTCAGATGTTAAGTCCCATAGTGCTCAGAGCCATTTGAACCTCCTAGAAAATCAGCGTTTCGCTGTTTCAGAAGGTCTCAGTAGAGCCGACAACAGTATCCTAGGCCTATATCTAGTCAGTGGTCCTCGGTATGGCAGCGCTGGAGGATCCTTGTGCACAGGCTGCGTTCTCACATTCTCTTCACTATGATCAGCGTCGTAGGTAACCCCTGCTGTCGAAGCTTCCCCATCATCCAGTGGGCCTTCAGTTTCCTTGAATGAAAAACCTCTGTGGTCAATCTGCGCCTCAGGACTGCAGTAGGGCACTGTACAGAGGATATGTTGACGTCTTCGGGCATTTGTCTTCTTGATGAAGTATCAAAATACTTGACTTAGTATAAGACGTCCGCAAAGCTACGAAGGATATGAAACACTCCAAAGGAGCGCTTTAGATACTTTGATTGTAGTCCGCTTTCCGCACAGGTGTAAAACTCCGTACCATGTCTTCCTAGCTGTATCCCACTGGCCATTGCACGATGTTATAGCGCAGTCGGTCCTTCTCCTGGGTGTCAAATGGTTCAAATGGCTCTGAGCACTATGGGACTTAACATCTGAGGTCATCAGTTACCTAGAACTTAGAACTACTTAAACCTAACTAACCTAAGGACATCAGACACATCCACGCCCGAGGTAGGATTCGAACCTGCGACCGTAGCGGTCGCGCGGTTCCAGACTGCAGCGCCTAGACCCGCTCGGCCACTCCGGCCGGCTTCCTGGGTGTCCAGTGACCATCTGTGAGCCAGCTGTCTTGCTTCTTCGGTCCTGGTGATGAGCTGTTTCACGTAGTCAACCTGAGCATCATCCGGTTCAGACAGGAACAATGTATGCAACGTCGTTTCGGCCTCGCGACCGTGGAGCAGAAAGAACAGTGTGAAGCCTGTTTCGACCTGGCGAGCGTAGAGCAGAGTTAGCTTTGCTATACGATATGTGAAAACCAAAATGGGCATATTGCACACTAATCTCTCTGTACAGTATCAACGCTTATCGAGAGCATATCTGCTAACGTGTTTTTTAAGGGGTTCTCTGTGCTTCGAAGTGATGTCTTCTAGAAGGAATCTTGTAATCTATTGAGCTTCAGCAACCGGCACTGCTCTGGTTATAACATTATTTGTTTATGGTTAATTAAATTTTTTTTTTGCTTTCAAAATGGTTCAAATAGCTCTGAGCACTATGGGACTCAACTTCTGAGGCCATCAGTCCCCTAGGACTTAGAACTACTTAAACCTAACTAACCTAAGGACTTCTCACACATCCATGCCCGAGGCAGGATTCTAACCTGCGACCGTAGCGGTCTCGCGGTTCCAGACTGTAGCGCCTAGATCTGCATGGCCACTCCGGCCGGCATTTTTTTTTTTTTTTGCTTTAAAATTTTCGCATGTTGGTACTATATTTTCTGTAGATGTAAAGTAAAGTGTGCTATACTGGAGTTTGAAGTTCTTTGCATTGTATTGTATTGCATTGTATTATTACGTTAAATAATTTTCTGATGACATTTTGTAGTTAAAATTTTTTGTATTTATTAACTGTTCATCTTGATTTAAATTTGACAATTTAAGAAATGGTCACTCTTAGGAACAATGTAAGAAATAGTTGTTATGTAAAAGCCAGTGTGCTTTTCTTTGAAACGAAAGTGGCTCTGTGGAGTAGAAAATGTGGCAATGGCGAATTGGCGCACTATCTAGGTCAAGCGCGGGAAGTACGTCACACAGTCTGTAGGCAGCAGTGATTGTGTCAACACCTCTGTGGAACGGGAGAAGCTATGCCTGCAGATTTGCACAAAAATGCCTCGGATGAAGACTCCAAACTGCTTACGGCATAGATGCGAGTTGTTGGGCTACTGTATGTAAAATTGAACGACACCAAGAAGTGAAATTTAGCCCAAACAGGAAGATACATGCAAGCCGTATAGTGGGTAGTGTAGTCTTCATAACCATTCGCCACACCCAAACCTACAGCCACCAGATAGATTTTTTTGTATTTTTACTTTTGTACAGTGTGAACCATTAATTTAAACTGTGTTTTAATAATCATTCTTAAACTTTAAAGAAACTGGTTCACCCTGTTATTTCATCCTAATCATACACCTATATAGGGTTCCTTCCTGGTGTTTGTTTAATCTGAGTATCCTGTTTTATAGACTTATGAAGTGCCAAGTTAATAAAAAGAGGCGCCATTTAAATTGTTTTTGTGTAAATAAAAAAAAGTTTTCTCGACTATTGCAAAATGTTATACTAAAGTTTGCTTACATAAAATTCAATCAGAAAGAAGCCAAGTTACGAGAATTTGTTAAATGACTATACAGAATTAGTTCAAAGAGTAGTAGATTTTGAAAGTAAATTCCAGTAAGAAACAGGTTTTCTTGAAGTGATATGTTCAGTATAAAAAGTGTGTGCTTTAGTATCTAAGTATTTTAATATTTAAGTTTGTTGATTATGGAAAATGCTATTTCTAAAGATCCCCCCTGGCCGAATTTTTTTAGCTTCCCTGAAGTTATATACCGGGCTTTTTCTCTTTTAAAAACGTAATGTATAAGGGTGTAGTCCAACATTGTTTAAGTGGAGTAAGATTTATTTGAAGAAGCAAATTATACAGTAGCAAGAAAGTATGCTAAATTGATACTTCTGCTTTTCCAATACTTCACTGTTTGATTATCTGGATAGGCTAGCGACCATTAGTAGATGTTTTAAACCGCTAAATGAACTTGGAACTGAGTTGTCCTAGCTTCAGTATAATATTATTCATACTGCGTTTCTATCTAACCTCTGGGTAAAATCTTAGGAAAAGAAGTGAATAGTCTGATTTACTTATCCATTAGACACAAGACACGGTCAAATGATGTAAAAAGGGTAACTCTATTGATTAACTTTTCCTATGAACAGGACTATCCCCCCATAGTGTACTTAATTTGGAAACTAAACTAAATTTTAAGTTAGAGGGTAATACGTGGCAACATAGAGACAGGATATCTGCTATTTACGGAAAAGCAAACTAAATTACACTAGTAGAGGTAGGGTTAAATGGTGACAGCGTAGCAGTTTGGGTAATCTCTGTTGATTCCTGCTCGTGGACTTCTTGAGCCTGCCCAAGAGGTCACCACCAATTCGGTGTATGGCGCTCCTACTGGTAAAACTGATACCAAATGCACTGGAAGAAGTTAGAGCTCGTTCTTCCATAGCCCACCTTCTTTACAGTGGCACACATAGTGTCTATTGGAGAGGTAGGGACCTGGCCGTGACACCTGCGTCTTATTCGGCCTGGAGCCTTAATAAATTCCGGGGGACCAAATATTGGAGCATTATGGAAAAACTTAAAGATAACTGTTTGTAGATGGAATGGGACGACGAGAAACCATTTCCGCTCCAATGTACCGTAGTTCCTCTTACACAATGTTTCATTTATTAAATGGAATTTCCCTTCGTCCGTTCCTTCTCCCTCAAGACTTCTATGGTTTTCTGGGGTGCTGGATCTTTCCTCTGTTCATCTGCAATGTCATTTAGTGCACTGCTGACTGAGATTTCATCTACAATGCAGTATTGTACCAAAGGATTCGTCGAAAGACAGGCAGCCAGCATATCACCTTTTCGCCTTTTCAGCACCTTCCTGAATTTGCGCTGGAATTGCACCTAACCCATACCCATGTTCTGTCTTGGCAGTCTCGTCATAGAATGCTAGGACTGGTGAAAATAATAAGGACGAAAAAACATTTTTCTTGCACTTTGTTCCAGTTTGCACTAGTTCTTCTAGAGATGTACTTTGGTACAGAAGTTATTCATGAATTGCCGGTAATACGAGCACATTCTGAGAAAACGTCTCACAACATGAATGTGTCGACGAGTCATAAAATCTGTGACTCTCCTTATTTCCTCTGTATTAGGACAGACTCCATCACCATTGAGCATGTGCCACCAGCCTTTATGAAGAGCACTTTTTCTGATTCAGGGGTAGGCCTGTGGACAGAACTCTCTTCGACATGATCGTCAGTCTGCTTCCATATTCTTCAAATGTCTTCGAAAAAACGACGATGTCATTCACATAGAAAAGACATCGTCCATTTAAGGTGTCGAATCAGGGTGTCCATTATACGCTCGGAAGTGACTGTAGCGTTACGTAATACAAATGGCATAGCTTCGAACAAATAGAAGCCGCCATGTGTTACGAACGCAGTCTTTTTCTGGTCAGCTTTTCAACTTCGATTTGCCAGCAGCCCGTATGCATGTCGATAATTAGCTTCTTTGCTGGAAACTGGTGTCACGTACGCTAGGATTTTGTCCCCTCAAAAAAGTAACAAATCAAGAGGCACCAGATCACGAGAGTGAGAGGGTCATGAAGCTGGAACTCCCCTTCCGTTCCAACGCCTGCGATATGTGGCTCAGAGAACACCACACACCAGAGAACACCACCCACCTAAATAACGTTTTGATAAACATCCGGAACTCGATTCCAGATGGCATTCATTCGCCAAGTCCTTGGTAAGTTTCCAGATGTGTACGTGCACGTCACAAAATTCCAATATGGGCCACTGGTTTGCAGGGGTGCAGCTCGTGCCCTGTAGCGTCTCGTGTGTGATATAGGGGGGTTCAGATTAAGCGAATTTTGTTGCCAAAACATCAGCGTGAGTTCACCATCATTGCCTTCAAGCAACTGCTGTACGATTTTGACGTTATGGCACGGAGAGTTACCCTGATAGGAAGTACTATCGTAAGGGAAGACATCAAGTATGAAGGAATGCAGTTGCTCGGCAATAGTGTCCACGTAGTACACAGCTGGCGTGGTACCTGCGATTACTGCCACAGATTCCATTGAAACCAAGGTGAATGTCACCTGTAGCTAATACTTCCCCCACTGGCCTTCGTCTGTGATGCGGTACTTATAGCGAGCAGCCAGTCTCTGGGATTGTGGCCTATCAGACAGGACCATCCATCTTATTTAACATGAAACCTGATTCATCCGACTAGGAAACGTGGTTCCATTTGTTCACTGTCCAACGTTCATGATCCTGTGCCCACTGCAATTGTTGGGTCACCATGGTTATTACTACGTTCGTCGGCTGCAGAACCCCAGTGTTTGCTACTCGATGTGTTCTGAAACAGTAGTACCCGCAGCAGATTTGTACTCTGCCTTCACTTCTTGACACAGATCACCGCTTGACATGCCGTATAGAGTGGGAAAGCCTCCGACCTCCAGGTACTTTTGTGAGGTCCCCCCGTCGGGGGTTCGAGTCCTCCCTCGGGCATGGGTGTGTGTGTTGTCGTTAGCGTAAGTTAGTTTAAGTTAGATTAGGTATTGCGTTAGCCTAGGGACCGATGACCTCAGCAGTTGGCTCCCATAGTCTTTGGGACACACGTACCTCCCTCCAATATTTAAACAATTAAATATTATGAGTTTAGATTAACCGATGCGGAGATAAGAAATCACGAGAACAACTGAAACAGCGCATCGCTTCACTGCAATTAGCATTTATTGTAACACTTGATAATAGACCACGTGTGGTGTCGCCGCCAGACACCACACTTGCTAGGTGGTAGCCTTGAAATGCTTTATGCTAATGTGAGGAAAAAATAGGAATGGATGAGCACAAACAAAGCAGCAATTCCCTGTACAAAGGTTTACGCGCGTCCACAAAGGTAATGTTAGGCTTCTGGTGGAACAGTGACGATGTGTTGCACTAAGAATAGGCTGGCCGGTGTGGCCGAGCGGTTCTAGGCGCTACAGTATGGAACCGCGCTACCGCTACGGTCGCAGGCTCGAATCCTGCCTCGGGCATAGGTGAGTGTGATGTCCTTAGGTTAGTTAGGTTTAAATAGTTCTAAGTTCTAGGGGACTGATGACCTCAGAAGTTAAGTCCCATAGTGCTCAGAGGCATTTGAACCATTTGAACTAGGAATTGTTTCCCCGAGATGTAGCCATCACTGCTGACGTTTACTGCCGTCAACAGACGTGTGACAGATGCAATTCAAGAACAACGACCAGAAAAACTGCGTAAAGTTATGCTACTTTACGCTAACCCCAGCGTGCATTCTGCTAGACTGACAAAACACTGTACAGGAGTTGGGTTGGGAAGTCATTCCGCACCCACTGTATTCACCTGACGATGCGCCCTCAGATTTTCCGCTCTTTGTCGAACACCCTTCAAACGACTGGATGAAAATGCGCTCCGAACACGGCTCGGCGAGTTCTGACCCTCAAAACCACGTTATCTTTACCGTCACGGAATCGAAAATTTACCACAGCGTTGGCAGACGTCTCTAAATAGAGAAGGAGAATATATTATTAATGCCTAAAGTCTCTGTTATGCGTATCTATTGTGTTTATTAAACTCATTTAAAAACGCTACGAACTTATGCAACAAACTAATATTTCAAAATGTGTTTAACGTGTAACTGGATTTTGATAGTACTTCTGCTTCATTTATCTTAAATTATTGTCTAATGGTGTTCAGCAGGGTAATACTGCAATAAATAGAAGACAAATATAATACTGACAAGATTATCTCGTGCGCAACGCACTTATGATCATATCAGTCCTTCATACTCCCAGCTAGGTTGGATACGCCCACATAAGGCACGCAATCTCCACACGATGTGCTTACTTCATCGATTTCTTAGCCACTGGTGCCCCCAATACTTATCTTCTCACATTAAACACCTATCATCATTCCACAACCGCAATACCAGATCGGATACGTCTAGCATCTTGGCTGTACCTTCACATAACACAAAATCTTTCTCCGTGTCATTCTCCATCTCAGCCATACGACTATGGACCGCGCTCTCCTGTGATCTGCGTCTTATCCAGAACCACTCAACATTCAAGAGGGAACTCAACACTTACATATTATGGAAGGTATAGCCACCATTGTTGTGCCCCTCTCATCTCTTTCTTTCTCCTCTCCATCATAGCTTCGAATTTTACCATTCTGTTTCTCTTCCTCTAACCTATCTACCTCTTCTATATCTCTTTCACCCCATTCTATCGTCTTATGTCTCTGCTTGATGAGAATAACTCACAAGCTGCAAGAACATAACGAGAAAATTCCCAACTAGCAGTAGGACTGACATTCATAAAAGAAAAATATGTTTACTTTCATATACATAGTCATTATTATTATTATTATTATTATTCTTGATTGTTATAATTATTTTTTGATTGTTATAATTATCATTGTACTACGTTTATAATCTCTATTTTTTCTTTAACATTAATACTGTATAACAAACATGTTATATGTCCTTAATGTTCTGTAGAAACTGAAATTTGTTGAATCTGAGTATGCCTGGTTAGGTGTAAGAGAGGGCCTGAAGGCCCAAATCTTGCCAGGTAAAATAAATGCATAAATAAATAAATGTCAATGGAATATTTGTTCCTAGGTACCGTACACGGGAGCATGTTTCTAAATTTGGAAAAAGCTTGTTTCTCGGGGGTAATTTTTGTAATTTCGGAAACACACTGTAGCACATAAAAAGAGAATGCCATGATTTGAAACTAGAATCGGAAGATACACTCAATTTCTGTTATAGGGCTAGGTAGAAGCAGACACCTGAGAGGTCGCCCTAGGTACGATAGTCTCCTCCAACGTTAAAAATAGCCACGAATTTCGCGGAGAAAGTCGTGCATCACTTCTGCACAGATGTGTATTCCTCGAGTTGTTATCGCTGCTATTCTTTGACATCTTTGGTGGTTTGAACTAATATGGGTGAGATATCGACTCAGCTGTTTGTCTCACATTTTGTAAGCACCCCCTCTGCTAGAAAAGTAATAGCACAACAGTAACTGCTGTAAGTGACTGCGCATTTTCATACACGATTGCGAGTAGTGCGTTCCCTAACATCAGTTCAGGACGTTTGACCGATATCTCCTGCCTGAGTCTGTATCGCGAATGTTGTGCTCAATTACTAGATGAAGTGATGTCTGCTGATACGCAATCAATCACATTCGTGTGTGTGTGTAGCGTGAGCTTCACATTACCTAATTAAATACAAGATTTTCTATCATCCTGTAGCAGCTTTTAAGCAATTCCCCAAACAACTGCTGCCTTAAATAAACATCTGTCGTTAAACGTCTTAATATACGGCAGATGGTCATTACTTATTGTGAAGCAACTCAATAAAGTTGCTCTTTAACGTCGAAATTTTCCTGTGTTATTGATCACTTTGGTTCCTTATTAAGTAGATGGTTCAAATGGCTCTTAGCACTATGGGGCTTAACATCTGTGGTCATCAGTCCCTTAGACTTAGAACTACTTAAACCTAACTATCCTACGGACATCGCACACATTCATGCCCGAGGCAGGATTCGCAAATGCAATAAATGAAGACCGCGGGGGGGGGGGGGGGGGGTTAGCTATATATAATACTTTTATTGTCTAACGTTCAATTTAAACCTAATAGTCACTATCAAGCACAGCTGTATAACCACAAAAAACAGTGAAATATGAATTGTACACTTCTCTTTAAATATAAGATAAATCGTAGTTCGTCAGTTTGTGTTTATAAGCAAATACTTGGTAATGGCCATGAGTTTGAATTGGACCGTAGCAAATAAAATAATCACATAAATTTACAGCCTCAATGCATACATCTGTCCACGCAATCCGTATTTGATGGACGTTGCCGCAGATATGATGAGAACAGTCGAAAGGGAGTCTAAGAACAAAAGGCGACGTCGATCTCACGTAAATTGTAGGAATCGCTACTCAACTGTGAATCAGTTCTGCTGGCTCCACCGTACAATACATGCAGGGTACGTGAGAATGTGACACGAGAGAACGACGCGCGTACGGAGGCATTTGGCAATCGTTGACTCGCTCCACAACCGAGTGACATCAAACAAAGCAATACGAAAGACACTTCGTCGTACATGTTTATAGGGACCTGTGTAATGCGTGTGTAGATATATATGACACTACCAACATGAAATTCGTTAGGTGTTAGTAGGAAGTCCTTGGGCATCTTACAAAATATCATACAACTTTCCATGTGATATTCAGTAGAAAGGGTAAAAGCTGCAAACAATAGCAGAACCACAGCTTATGCGATGGCAGTCTTTGTCTGTCCATAGTTTTCAAGTTTTCAGGTCAGCGCATAGTATCCGCCAGCACAGCACGCTGATTTGCAAAGAAAACGTAGATTTATTTTTGTCTTTAGAGCAGTTGATGGGAAACACGTTACAATAAAAAAACTCTGTTATTTATCTCATCTTATTTCATTATAAACAGAATTACTCTGTGTTTGCCGGCCGGAGTGGCCGTGTGGTTCTAGGCGCTGCAGTCTGGAGCCCAGCGACCGCTACGGTCGCAGGTTCGAATCCTGCCTCGGGCATGGATGTGTGTGATGTCCTTAGGTTAGTTAGGTTTAATTAGTTCTACGTTCTAGGCGACTGATGACCTTAGAAGTTAAGTCGCATAGTGCTCAGGGCGATTTTGAACTCTGTGTTTTTACTACTGCAGATGCGTGTTCAATGGCCAGATTTAGTTATGCAATCAGTTTTTTTTTTCAAAATTCAGTATTAGGAAAGAATTGATTGATGGAATTCTAAATATCATACACCTCCTTAAGTCTTTGTAGGAGATGAGACGTTTCTGTTATCAAAATATTTCATGCGACTCTAGCCTAGATGTAAAGTCACTGATAATGAGAAAAATAAAGATTTTAACTACAGCCTTTCCCGCGCTTATCAAACAGTTCACCCCTAAAAACCACATTTGCATATGTTACAGTTTTCAGAAGTACAACTTACGATGCAGTTCTTGTATTTAGCGATAGGAATTTAGGGAGGATGAAGGTATTAGAGCAATGGGCTTTAAGATAGAAAATTTCATTCAAGAAGCTGTGAGAAAAATAGATTTGCAGCACCTCTCTGCAGCTGAAAAGTCACTTGAAGACTTGGTAACGGAAAAATTGCAGAAAACAAGAAACAGAAGAGAAACCTTGAAGGGAAAGGAGACCCTGAGTACAGATCTAGTAAGTTCTGATTAGCTGACACAAGAAAAAACGTTGGGTTAAACTTTAAATTCCATTTCCAGAAAATTATTTTTTAAAGTCTGTGTACGTTTCTCTTCAGAATCTATGAATGCTAGAATTATGACCTTTTGTGAACATATTTCTGTAAAACGAATAAATGTTGTCGCACGAGTAAATTTTGAAATCCTGAGTTTACTTGAGATATGGGGCAAAGCGCCTGGAATTTTACATGAATTTTATATTATACTTAAACAATTATAATTAAAATATTATTAAAATTCGCCTGTTTTATACAATTAAAAATTATGAGAAACGCTTACTATATGCAAAGAGAGTAAACAGAGAAAATTTTGTAGAATCTCTTGATCAGTTTTTGAGAAAAAGGTATGTAAATTATGTTTTGAAAATAAAATTTTTAAATTCAATGAAAAAGTCAAATATGTGTAATCCAAGGAACTTAAGATTAAATGTGTTAATTTCATGTAAGGCATGGAACACCATTTCGTTGTTCTATGTTCAAAATTGTGGATTTGGTTCGTCTTTCAAATAGCGTGTTTCTCATAAATGTCTGCATGTGGTCCAGAGTAATAGTGTTATAAAGCGCTAGCTTATCCTGAACTGAATGAATCAAGTATTCGTCCTTAAATGCTTCTTGCATTAACAACCATAGTTGGTTCTGGCATCAGACGTGCCCACTGCTGCCGAAAACTAGGTTCTCACGGAGTGTATCATGGGGGAACAGCTGACATACGTGGAGAATGCAGACAACGGGTGCGGTAGGGGTAGAGGAGAACAGTGCTGCTCGGACACAGCAATAGGGGATAGCCCACCTGACGGCCTGCCCTGTGCTTCCCATTGGGTCGTAATCGAGTGCCTCACTAGATTGCATGTTTTCCAAATGCCTGGCTACCTCTGCTTTGTCTCTGTTGTGGGCAGTGTGTAGCAGGTCTCAGGTAGTTAGCAGAGGCACAAAAGAGGTGGCTCGGCGTTTGGAAAATACTGTACACACAATAAGGACCCAGCGGCCGGCACAGGGCAGGCTGTCAGCTTGGGCTGGCCCCTGTCGCTCCGTCCGAGCAGCACAGTTCTCCTTTGGCTCCGTCACACCTGCTGTCTACATTCTCGGCGTGTGTCAGTTGTTCCACCGGGCTGCACTCCGTAAGTATCGAGCATTCAGCAGCAGTGTGCACCTTTGAGGCCGCAGTTAAAACAAGAAGCATTTAATGGCGAATACTTGATTCATTCAATTCAGGATAACTCACGGCTTCAAACTGAGGTGACAGAAGTCATACGATAGCGCTATGTACAGTCGCGCTCAAAAGTATCCGAACGACCTGAATTCCATTTCGCCTGATTCGCATGCAACCCACATAACGCAGCTGTCTAGCGGGTCCACTAACTGCTCCGTGGTACAGTCGTTCGACTATTGAAAATGGTTCCAACAAGTCACCACTAGAAAACACTGCTCTGTATCGCAATAACTAAAGATGTAAAGTAACACCAAGCTACTACAAATATCAGGGAACATCTTATCACAGATAAGACTGTCCTTTAGGCTTGTAAGCTCACATTTATTACAATAAATGACATACCTGAAATGTTACCACTCTCATTATTACGTCAGGTAGGTAAGGCACGTAGTAAGTTCGTCGTATTCATAATTTCTTCTTCAAAGTAACATACCGTACTTATTATTTAACACAAAATGACATTAAAAATTTAAGTAATTCACGAGCAGCTAGTTGAGAATATGTATGAACTTCAAATGACACGACGAACCGTCTCGTTCTGCATATGGATTCAAACCCAGGTCATGCAGACTAAGCAAAGATTTCGTGACTGACAGAAACAAACAGTCATTCCTGATTAGGCATCCAGAGAGTGATGTACCTCGATTTTAGACAGTATCAGTTAGCAAATATCAACTTTAAATTACATAACGCAAACATTTTAACGGACGCGAATTCCTACCCAGCGCCTATCGTCCTGTTAACGCACTGCGAGAGATGTTAAATATTGCTTCTTAACAAGTAACCTACTTGAAATGTCGTGAGGTAAAGCTTCGTGTTGGACAGGGATTCGAACCCAGAACCTAATCGGATTGATGTCGAAGCACAATGAACTGTGACATATCGGATTTTCTCGGCAGTAGCTAGATGTTTTAACTGAAATGACGAGACGAAACATTAATTTTTTCCTTCCCAGGATTCCAACCCGGTACCTATTGCAATTATATTCTAGAGAAAACGAATGTTAAATATGGGTTTGTTGCACCAGCAGCAGAGCATGTTTGAACTAGAAATAATATGACGAAGAGTTCAGTGCTGACTGGGAATAGAGCCCCACACATATCGTTGTTGACTACACACAAAGAGACGTCAACTACCGAATTTTTCTCCACCAGCAGCTCGGAATTACATCTTGGACTTACAGTGATCTCGCAAATAGTTCTGTGTCTTACTGGGAGTCAAAAACGTCAAATATCGTTAGTGTTGGTAACGAATGAAAAAAACATTGAAAATCGAAATTATTATCCACCAGCAGATAGGTGTTCTCATGCTAGAGCTTGATAATACATACTGAAATCTTTAGTGCCGGGCCAGGATTCGAACCGATTCACGCGCAATATGTGGAGATGTTGAAGAATCTACAGTTTAGAACAAACAGAAAATTTTAGCCGAGCTGTATTGTCACGAAGGGATCAAATTCAGCGTTAAGGGCGGTCTGAGTTGCATTCCCAGTTCAGAACCAATTTTATCCACATACAGAAGCTCAGATAAAAGATTGAATAAGTGTCCTGTGACCCTACATAGCGTTTGTTTCGTCACTAGAAATAAATAACTAGTATAAGAAAAGTTATTGGCTCTGAGCACTATGGGACTCAACTGCTGTGTTCATAAGTCCCCTAGAACTTAGAACTACTTAAACCTAACTAACCTAAGGACAGCACACAACACCCAGCCATCACGAGGCAGAGAAAATCCCTGACCCCGCCGGGAATCGAACCCGGGAACCCGGGCGTGGGAAGCGAGAACGCTACCGCACGACCACGAGATGCGGGCTAAAAGTTATTGGTGATAGAGTTTCTACATGTCGCCACTCCAGACTTTATTGTGGCTCAACCTTACGTCTACTTGGTAGAGAAGGAATACCATTTTTAATGTAAATTTCGGACCACAATGCCATTATATCTTCTTCACTTGGTGTAGCCAGAAGAGAATGGAATCTGTCTTCCCTGTCTAAAATCGTTGACCAACGCTGGAATCGAACCCAAGCCATAGATATATGAACCTATCATCATCCCAATAGACCACCAAATCCTCTTCACAGCGGTTCATTTTTCTATCTAACGCCGTTGTGCCACACTGGCTTAGACATCTGACACACAGGCTCCCTGTACCAATTTGCAGCATGTTCAGTAAATTCATTTACCTGGTTGACCAAATCACCATGAACTAGCTGCCTCGGCTACCCAGTACATAAATTCAACATTATTCTGTAATCACCAAAATAAAATCACGTTACTGCCACCAACACAGAACTGCCAACAGTGTAGGATGCAGAAAATTAAATAGGAAGTGTTCCTTTCCACTTGAGCTACTCTATTGCGAGTCGCGAGTCGCGAGTCGCGAGTTCGAGTACATTCACTGCTATATTTTTTAAAACGCAATTCTGCTGTCTGCTAAAGTTATCAATCTAATGGAACTTGTAACAAAATTCCCTTCACTTCTCAACCCAAAGTAGTCGCATGTGGGGGAAGGGCTAACTTCTGCGATATTTTATTCTTTCCAGGTTTAATAGACAACCAGGCAGCAGATGCATCTCGAAGCTTTTGTATTAAGTTTAAGTAGAGGGCATCGTGCCAAATTGCGACGGAAATTTATTTTCTACATTAGCTGTCGTCTGGTAGTGGCATTTTATTCTGTATCAAACCTTGGTCGACAGCTTTAACTCAGAACAAGTTTTCTACATGCAAGTAATCAATAAACTGCATGTGCATTTCCAGTCTGTTATAGATAACATCAGAGAATTCGCATATATCGTTGATGATTAATTTCTCTCTCATGTTTACCATTGTTTTAACAACACTAAAGGAAACACTATGAAAATTGTGAGCAGTATTATAAGAAATACAATAAAAGTAGCCACAATAACCTTACGACGAAAGTCTGTTGTAATAAAACTTAGTATCTGTACACAAGCGTGCCTCTATCAACACGAATTGGTAAAATACTACTCACTTAGATTTTGATGGGGTCTGTGTTAAACTGGTATGCTGTGTCATACTCAAGAGGTATGCAAATGTGGCATTTCATAAATAAAGTTATGTATTCCTAGAAACCCAAAATTTGCTTGTCAGCAGCGGAACGAGGCGTTACCTGTTGTGCATCATTGTAAGTTTATCACCATTGCACTATGAGCCGAAAGTATTTTCTTGCGATTTCCTCATCGATGTTTGATCTGACTGTTTGTAGCTCTTTCACAGAAGGGATAAAAACGCTACACTCAGTGAGACTGGAACTGCGAACCATAACAGGCGCTTTTTCACAGATCAGCACGTTACCACAGAGCTGGCTTCCTCTTACGAGACCAATAGTGGCTAGAACTCGTAAACGGCTATTTGAAGGACGAGATTAGTTGCGATTTCCACGTGCAACGACTTTCCTGGGCTGAAAACCGTAAATTTATAATCTTTTGTTACACCTCAAGCGACAATAACTCAGATTATTCAATGGAAATGATAGCTAAAGTCAAGTGAACTTTGAGGCTTAATTCCGTGCACACCAGGAAGTAACTCGTCGATCACAGAGTTGCCAAACATACATTGCCTTGTTGCCAAATCTCAGTTACAATACCAGCAGGAAGGAGACAAACCGATGTGATCCTACAGCGGGCTGGGAAGTGACCATAGCTGGTGTCTCCAAGTCGCGGATGTTACGGACTGGAATACGTAATGCGTCTGATTCGCATTTCTGTAACTAGGTTTAGGGACTGGAGCGTAGTTACTAATAATACTCAGAACTGACTGCAAACTAAGCATCATAAATCAGTAACTCTCATAGTTGTTTTTATATTTCTTTCGTAAGTGTAGTCAAAACTAAGAAACTCATTCACAGACGTTTTCGTGCCTCGCCGATAGTCGAATGTGTGTGTGTGTGTGTGTGTGTGACAGAGAGAGAGAGAGAGAGAGAGAGAGAGAGAGAGAGTAAACAGTTTTAAGGAAATTGTATCATGGTATGTAAAGAAATCTTTCATTAAAATGACACGTTCCAGATCGTTACGAAATATCGTATTAATGATGTATGAAACAAGAATTAATCTAATTTAATCTAATCTAGTCTTATCATATTTATGACTAGCCATGAAGAGTCATGAAATACCGAAATTTTTGACAATACCAGTAACCAAATCTAAACTTGAAAATAAAAGACTACAGTTTTTGTAATAAACTGGGACTTCTGCCGGGACCCTTTCGTCTCTGTTAACTGACCACAAAAGATGTCTGATATACCTCCATTCTGAAGTAACAAAGTGTCCATGCATTTAAAGATGAAGTGCATGATGTGAAGTTCTGTGACAAAGATAGGAACCGAACACGTAATCGGATTGTTAACTAAGTAAAATCAAATGTTACGTATCGGTATTTGTTACCAGCTGCTAGGTGTTTGAATCTAAAATAAGGATACAAACTTTTGTGCCTAAGCGACAATGGAACTGCACACCTACCGTGCATCCAAGAATATAGCTTAAGTATCAGCTGTTTACTCACCAATAGTAAGATGTGTGCGTGGTTGACCAGAAATAACGGCACCTATTGTGATTGTTGGCAACTCATGAACAGAAATTAAAAATGCACGTTAAATTTCACTAACAGGCCAGTTTGCACGTGATAGGGCTTGAAATGAAATTATGAATATTTTTGTACTGTATCAGAATTCTAACCCACATACTTGCCTTTGGAGGAGACCTAGAGAAGATTGCAGTCTTGAGAAAAGGAACGAAATGATCGAACTATACTGTTCCGAGATATTCACATCCTCGAAAGAGGAGATACGAATTCGAATCACAGTCCAGCACCTCAAATTTTTCAACGTCTCTATTTCACTCAAGTACAAGTAAAGTAATAGCCCTGTTCCTTTAAATGGCTATCGGTTCATCAAATAAAATAAAATTTTCTAATGTAAGTAAGTTTACTGGCGACTGTATTTCTGTTTACCATGACTTCCGCTATGTCATTTCCCAACGTAAACCGGCTCTGCCCAGTTGGTAATGAAGGAACGAGAGGTTTAATGCGGATTCTGGATTATAACGTCTTTCTCTTGATGTTACCAGCGGTAAAGTAAATCTGTTGTGCCTCTTTAAATTAAATGCCTGAACCCACGCATTGCACATGTGATATTTCGTTCCGCCAGACCATTGTGGGCACATTTTCCAGCCGCAGGAGTGTGCTGCAACAGATGATGTGCTTAGCTTACAAAATTAGTCATGGTGGAAAAAACGCGAGTCTATTAAATGGTTAAATAGAAGCAAGCTTCTGAAGCGGAGATTATGCTATTCTCATGTCAGCGGGATGTAAAGACTCTTCTAGGCATCATAGGCTCGACGTGAAGCAATTCTGAAATTTTCACAAATTCTGCAAATTTCTTAGTTCGAGAAAATCCACTGGGAAGTGTAAAGTTACCGGATAATTCGATTATTACCGTCATTATTACTGTCTTTTTATTCATACCGCTGCTGGAACACTGTACCTGAAGATCATTTGATGCCGTTTGGTCATTATAGAGGTAGTTCCCAAGAACAGGTTCTTTCCCTGTCCACGGAATCCTTTTTATGTTAATATCAAACATCAGTAATTACTCGTAGATTACATTAAAACTAAAGCA
Source organism: Schistocerca nitens (assembly GCF_023898315.1). Lineage (NCBI taxonomy): Eukaryota > Metazoa > Arthropoda > Insecta > Orthoptera > Acrididae > Schistocerca > Schistocerca nitens. The sequence continues at coordinate 259,223,837 of NC_064615.1, read as the reverse complement.
ATTGATGAAGACATTACTTGATAACAAAAACGCGCTGTTTTTCTTCATTTACTTGCGCCTAGATATGGCTATCGAGTACTGCCAAAGCAAAAGGCAAGAGATCTTACTGCCTTCCGATATAGGTCGCTGTCAGTTCTTCCATATTGTTTGGTCGACATGACCTGTTTCAAGTTGTGTATGATAGACAATGTTTTAGAAAATCAATTGTGTTCCTTTGCGTTAAACAGAAAGATTTTCATTCTAAGCTATCCAAGTAAAAAATTTTCGCAATATTAGATCAAATTTAATGTTCGCTTCTATAATGTAGGAAAGTATTTCACAGTTTCAAAACCCGCATCCGACTCACTGTCCTTACACTTAGTCGCTGACCATAAATTCTAGCTCAGAGTGACAGCAGATTAAGTAACCTAATGTAGCGAAGACTGTTTGTCAGTGCTCTTTCTCACCGGAAAATACGCAGTTCACTCATTTGGCTCCATAAGTACACTGTAACAGTAATTTCTGCGTGTATGCAATGCATACTCATTGTAGAATTTAGTCGTACTCTCTCTTCCACTTCTGTATACAATATGCCTGACCTAAACGGGCCCTTATCATTACAGGCCCTGGGTAGTGCAACATCATACTGACAACAGTAATGTGCTTATACTGACAACCTCACTGTTCGTTTTACCTGATTTTGTAATCATTTAAATAAAACAACATGACCTTCCAGTGGGAGACATCTCGTCCCCCTTTTCCTTCTGTGAAATTTGTCAGTAAGCTTTTTGCCTTCCAGCCATCGAAATGCGGCAGAGTACGGCCGGTAAACGTTTCACAAATCACGATTTAGTGCCGTTAAGACGATTTCTTTAAACATTGTCGTAGCTGAAGGAAGTTAGTTTCATCTTAAATCGTCTCAAGCAGCAACGTTCATGTACATTTCAAATAGGAGAAAGCTCATTATCCAGGTACGAAGGTTGTAAAACAAACTTCCCACAGTTTGCGTCAGGTTGATCTTTTCGTCTGATAGCACTGCGTAAGTATTTTGTCTATGAGGTATCACAAATAGTGTTCCTGTAGCTGTGGGAATCATTGGCTGAAAATGAGTTTAACACCAATGGGTACATTACTGCTAAATATTCGAAATGATTATCAACCTAAGTTTGAGTTCATCCGAAAACTGATGCGAATTTATAATATTGAAGCTAGACTGTGTATCCTTGTCTTCCTTGAGTAGGTATTGGAAGGCATTTACACACACGTATACAATACTAGGAATACTTCGAATGCTATAGTTAACGTTGCTCTCATAAACTACTTTTGTTTTTTTAATTCTTTGGGGTCTTCAGCGCGCAATATGTGTTGTAGATACAGTCTTAGAGCAAAAAATTGACCGCTGATTCGTTCACGTTAGGTGGGTAATACAGCCGTGCTCCTCTCAGAATCCTTATGTCCAGCTATGTGCTCGATCTGGCAAGATTGTAGACTGCGGCACTTCCCAGAGGAAGTCTTGACTTCAGTCTTAGTACTTTGTTCTTGACTACGACCGTAGTCTTGAGGTAAAACGCGAGACTAGCTAATACGACGTCTAGTAACTAAAAGCACACGTCGAAAAAGTTTTTATCGCCATTTTCCTCTCGGTGCTGAAGCTATGAGTGTAATTCAAGCGAATCTAATAGATTTCGCTTTCTGTCACAGTGGTAATAATAGTTTGGTCCAACAATGTTTTAGCGAAAGATTTCTTTGCCGACCATCTGCCTCTGAACACCGCATGTGTCAGTTTTCTGGGAACCGTTTACTGCCTACCGGCGGGGGCTGAGGCACTGCAGCCGGGCGGTGTGGCCGAGCGGTTCTAGGCGCTTCAGTCTGGAACCGCGCGACCGCTACGGTCGCAGGTTCGAATCCTGCCTCGGGCATGGATGTGTGTGATGTCCTTAGGTTAGTTAGGTTTAAGTAGTTCTAAGTTCTAGGGGACCGATGACCTCAGATGTTGAGTCCCATAGTGCTCAGAGCTATTTGATTTTTTTTTTTTTTTTTTTTTTTTGAGTCACTGCATTGTCTCGCCTTCTGCCGACAACGTTTGCTCCACTCCGCACTCTTGACCACGTAAAATGCTTTAATGTTGTTGAGTGGTGACCCATAAAATCTGTCTACGAATTGTGTTTCACTCTTGATAGCAAAGGAGGCACAAAACCGTTTATATTTGATGATTATTTTATTACACTAGAATGCAATACATCAGTGTGGCACAGAATTAATTTCATTGTTTCTGATCCAGTGCACTACAACTAAAGCGTCACATTCTGTTCTTTTTCCTTTTACGGGAGGTTCTTCAAATAATTATTATTGTCATGGATTCATATGTGTTAGTCAAGGTACAGAGAGTAAATGCAACATAATGTGTTTGGTTTCTTTCTTTGATTCTCTATGGTAAATTGATGCAAAAGATTGTGTCAATACCTATCAGAACCTGCTCTATAGCTACTCAGGCAAATTGCTTGTTTTGAGGTCTATACCTTAATTAATGTAGAAGTGAACTCTGTTCATAAGTGATATTTAAAATATTCAATTAGATTTAAGGCGACAAAATTGCCCATATTTGAAGCTACCCAGAGAAAAAGTAAGTTGCTAGAGACGCTGTTAGCAAATGTCTGCAGGGAGTTCCTAATTGCTGCTGTGGAAATTTAGCATAGAGGCACTATAGTAATCAAGAGGTTCATTTCCTTCATACTTATCACCCTTATCACCCTAGCTTGAAGAAAAATATTGAAATTCGTATCGCTGATGATCGATTCCAATTTCTTCAGAGACGCTGGTATTGCGAAGCAGCTTCGCACTCAGAAAGCCAAGATCTATGACAATTAACACAACTTACTGAGTCGAGCTACCAAGACGATTTGATGTGTAAAGGTTTTCTTCCAATTTCGATATAGAATTTTTTCTGTAAATTCGCAGCTCCATAAAATGCATCAGAAAAAGAGGCTCGCACACGCTGCCCCTTACCACGGTTATAACTGACTACTGATTGAGCCGTTTTGACACGAGACACGGGCGGTACCACCGGGCTACAAACACACTGCCGCCTATACGCCACTCTCATCATGGTATTCGTCGCTCAGCCTCATAACACACCATGAAAGAAAATAAAAGTTGTCACTTATGTGAAGAATAGCATTTTTTAGGCAAAAAATTTAATTTTCTGTCTCAGTGTCTTAGTTTACATGAGGATTACATAGACGAGTCATTCAAATGGAAAGGGAATATCAAGTGAATTTAGCGACTCAATTCAGTACCATACGCGGAAGTGATTGCCCTGTAACAGTGTTGCCTAATGTTCGTGACGATGTTGCCAATTCTCAGCTGTGCTAGGAACATCTCTGTAGCGGAATGCGAGGAGAATCCCGTGCTCGTGTCACAGGAGGATATGGAGAGGAGGCGCGGGGTTTGGTTAATATGCAGCGTTTTCTCCTACCAGTTGTGTCAAACATTCAGATGTATAATCTTCCATCACGATTACAGTTCCCTACAAAATATATACGAATAAAACACTTCCCTTGTCACTTTGTGACAAAAGATTATTTCAGTACAATAAAAAGTCTGTGGAAATCACTTATGCCCACCTGTCACAAAAGTAAGATAACAAACACTTTGCACCTCGAAATCGATTGTACCTATGTGCAGTCTTGTGACTGTTTAAATAAATCGTCTTAACGGCACTAAATCGTGGTTTGTGAATCATTTATCGGCCGTACTCTACCGCATTTCGCTGGTTGGAAGGCAAAAAGCTTACTGACAAATTTCACAGAAGGAAAAGGGGGACGAAATGTCTCCCACTGGAAGGTCATGTTGTTTTATTTAAATGATTACAAAATCAGGTAAAACGAACAGTGAGGTTGTCAGTATAAGCACATTACTGTTGTCAGTATGATGTTGCACTACCCAGGGCCTGTAATGATAAAGGGCCCGTTTAGGTCAGGCATATTGTATACAGAAGTGGAAGAGAGAGTACGACTAAATTCTACAATGAGTATGCATTGCATACACGCAGAAATTACTGTTACAGTGTACTTATGGAGCCAAATGAGTGAACTGCGTATTTTCCGGTGAGAAAGAGCACTGACAAACAGTCTTCGCTACATTAGGTTACTTAATCTGCTGTCACTCTGAGCTAGAATTTATGGTCAGCGACTAAGTGTAAGGACAGTGAGTCGGATGCGGGTTTTGAAACTGTGAAATACTTTCCTACACTATAGAAGCGAACATTAAATTTGATCTAATATTGCGAAAATTTTTTACTTGGATAGCTTAGAATGAAAATCTTTCTGTTTAATGCAAAGGAACACAATTGATTTTCTAAAACATTGTCTATCATACACAACTTGAAACAGGTCATGTCGACCAAACAATATGGAAGAACTGACAGCGACCTATATCGGAAGGCAGTAAGATCTCTTGCCTTTTGCTTTGGCAGTACTTGATAGCCATATCTAGGCGCAAGTAAATGAAGAAAAACAGCGCGTTTTTGTTATCAAGAAATGTCTTCATCAATTGCTTTAGTTTTAATGTAATCTACGAGTAATTACTGATGTTTGATATTAAAATAAAAAGGATTCCGTGGACAGGGAAAGAACCTGTTCTTGGGAAACTACCTCTATAATGACCAAACGGCATCAAATGATCTTCAGGTACAATGTTCCAGCAGCGGTATGAATAAAAAGGTAGTAATAATGACGGTGTTGTTGTTGTGGTTTTCAGTCCTGAGACTGGTTTGATGCAGCTCTGCATGCTACTCTATCCTGTGCAAGCTTCTTCATCTCCCAGTACCTACTGCAACCTACATCCTTCTGAATCTGCTTAGTGTATTCATCTCTTGGTCTCCCCCTACGATTTTTACCCTCCACGCTGCCCTCCAATACTAAATTGGTGATCCCTTGATGCCTCAGAACATGTCCTACCAACCGATCCCTTCTTCTGGTCAAGTTGTGCCACAAACTGCTCTTCTCCCCAATCCTATTCAGTACCTCCTCATTAGTTATGTGATCTACCCATCTAATCTTCAGCATTCTTCTGTAGCACCACATTTCGAAAGCTTCTATTCTCTTTTTGTCCAAACTATTTACCGTCCATGTTTCACTTCCATACATGGCTACACTCCATACAAATACTTTCAGAAAAGACTTCCTGACACTTAAATCTATACTCGATGTTAACAAATTTCTCTTCTTCAGAAATGCTTTCCTTGCCATGGCCAGTCTACATTTTATATCCTCTCTACTTCGACCATCATCAGTTATTTTACTCCCTAAATAGCAAAACTCCTTTACTACTTTAAGTGTCTTATTTCCTAATCTAATACCCTCAACATCACCCGACTTAATTCGACTACATTCCATTATCCTCGTTTTGCTTTTGTTGATGTTCATCTTATATCCTCCCTTCAAGACACCATCCATTCCGTTCAACTGCTCTTCCAAGTCCTTTGCTGTCTCTGACAGAAGTACAATGTCATCGGCGAACCTCAAAGTTTTTATTTCTTCTCCATGGATTTTAATACCTACTCCGAATTTTTCTTTTGTTTCCTTTACTGCTTGCTCAATATACAGATTGAATAACATCGGGGAGAGGCTACAACCCTGTCTTACTCCCTTCCCAACCACTGCTTCCCTTTCATGCCCCTCGACTCTTATAACTGCCATCTGGTTTCTGTACAAATTGTAAATAGCCTTTCGCACCCTGTATTTTACCCCTGCCACCTTTAGAATTTGAAAGAGAGTATTCCAGTCAACATTGTCAAAAGCTTTCTCTAAGTCTACAAATGCTAGAAACGTAGGTTTGCCTTTCCTTAATCTTTCTTCTAAGATAAGTCGTAAGGTCAGTATTGCCTCACGTGTTCCAGTATTTCTACGGAATCCAAACTGATCTTCCCCGAGGTCGGCTTCTACTAGTTTTTCCATTCGTCTGTAAAGAATTCGTGTTAGTATTTTGCAGCTATGGCTTATTAAACTGATTGTCCGGTAATTTTCACATCTGTCAACACCTGCTTTCTTTGGGATTGGAATTATTATATTCTTCTTGAAGTCTGAGGGTATTTCACCTGTTTCATACATCTTGCTCACCAGATAGTAGAGTTTTGTCAGGACTGGCTCTCCCAAGGCCGTCAGTAGTTCCAATGGAATGTTGTCTACTCCCGGGGCCTTGTTTCGACTCAGGTCTTTCAGTGCTCTGTCAAACTCTTCACGCAGTATCGTATCTCCCATTTCATCTTCATCTACATCCTCTTCCGTTTCCATAATATTGTCCTCAAGTACATCGCCCTTGTATAGACCCTCTATATACTCCTTCCACCTTTCTGCTTTCCCTTCTTTGCTTAGAACTGGGTTTCCATCTGAGCTCTTTATGTTCATACAAGTGGTTCTCTTATCTCCAAAGGTCTCTTTAATTTTCCTGTAGGCAGTATCTACCTTACCCCTAGTGAGATAAGCCTCTACATCCTTACATTTGTCCTCTAGCCATCCCTGCTTAGCCATTTTGCACTTCCTGTCGATCTCATTTTTGAGACGTTTGTATTCCTTTTTGCCTGCTTCATTTACTGCATTTTTATATTTTCTCCTTTCATCAATTAAATTCAATATTTCTTCTGTTACCCAAGGATTTCTACTAGCCCCCGTCTTTTTACCTACTTGATCCTCTGCTGCCTTCACTATTTCATCCCTCAAAGCTACCCATTCTTCTTCTACTGTATTTCTTTCCCCCATTCCTGTCAATTGTTCCCTTATGCTCTCCCTGAAACTCTGTACAACCTCTGGTTCTTTCAGTTTATCCAGGTCCCATCTCCTTAAATTCCCACCTTTTTGCAGTTTCTTCAGTTTTAATCTACAGGTCATAACCAATAGATTGTGGTCAGAGTCCACATCTGCCCCTGGAAATGTCTTACAATTTAAAACCTGGTTCCTAAATCTCTGTCTTACCATTATATAATCTATCTGATACCTTTTAGTATCTCCAGGGTTCTTCCATGTATACAACCTTCTACCATGATTCTTAAACCAAGTGTTAGCTATGATTAAGTTGTGCTCTGTGCAGAATTCTACCAGGCGGCTTCCTCTTTCATTTCTTAGCCCCAATCCATATTCACCTACTACGTTTCCTTCTCTCCCTTTTCCTACACTCGAATTCCAGTCACCCATGACTATTAAATTTTCGTCTCCCTTCACTATCTGAATAATTTCTTTTATTTCATCATACATTTCTTCAATTTCTTTGTCATCTGCAGAGCTAGTTGGCATATAAACTTGTACTACTGTAGTAGGTGTGGGCTTCGTATCTATCTTGGCCACAATAATGCGTTCACTAAGCTGTTTGTAGTAGCTTACCCACGTTCCTATTTTCCTATTCATTATTACACCTACTCCTGCATTACCCCTATTTGATTTTGTATTTATAACCCTGTATTCACCTGACCAGAAGTCTTGTTCCTCCTGCCACCGAACTTCACTAATTCCCACTATATCTAACATTAACCTATCCATTTCCCTTTTTAAATTTTAAAACCTACCTGCCCGATTAAGGGACCTGACATTCCACGCTCCGATCCGTAGAACGCCAGATTTCTTTCTGATAACGACGTCCTCCTGAGTAGTCCCCGCCCGGAGATCCGAATGGGGGACTATTTTACTTCCGGAATATTTTACCCAAGAGGACGCCATCATCATTTAATCATACAGTAAAGCTGCATGCCAACGGGAAAAATTACGGCTGTAGTTTCCCCTTGCTTTCAGCCGTTCGCAGCACCAGCACAGCAAGGCCGTTTTGGTTATTGTTACAAGGCCAGATCAGTCAATCATCCAGACTGTTGCCCTTGCAACTACTGAAAAGGCTGCTGCCCCTCTTCAGGAACCACACGTTTGTCTGGCCTCTCAACAGATACCCCTCCGTTGTGGTTGTACCTACGGTACGGCTATCTGTATCGCTGAGGCACGCAAGCCTCCCCACCAACAGCAAGGTCCATGGTTTATGGGGGGGATAATGGCGGTAATAATCGAATTATCCGGTAACTTTACACTTCCCAGTGGATTTTCTCGAACTAAGAAATTTGCAGAATTTGTGAAAATTTCAAAATGGCTTCACGTCGAGCCTATGATGCCTAGAAGAGTCTTTACATCCCGCTGACATGAGAATAGCATAATCTCCGCTTCAGAAGCTTGCTTCTATTTAACCATTTAATAGCCTCGCGTTTTTTCCACCGTGACTAATTTTGTAAGCTAAGCACATCATCTGTTACAGCACACTCCTGCGGCTGGAAAATGTGCCCACAATGGTCTGGCGGAACGAAATATCACAGGTGCAATGCGTGGGTTCAGGCATTTAATTTAAAGAGGCACAAACAGATTTACTTTACCGCTGGTAACATCAAGAGAAAGACGTTGTAATCCAGAATCCGCATTAAACGTGACGTTCCTTCATTACCAACTGGGCAGAGCCGGTTTACGTTGGGAAATGACATAGCGGAAGTCATGGTAAACAGAAATACAGTCGCCAGTAAACTTACTTACATTAGAAAATTTTATTTTATTTGATGAACCGATAGCCATTTAAAGGAACAGGGCTATTACTTTACTTGTACTTGAGTGAAATAGAGACGTTGAAAAATTTGAGGTGCTGGACTGTGATTCGAATTCGTATCTCCTCTTTCGAGGATGTGAATATCTCGGAACAGTATAGTTCGATCATTTCGTTCCTTTTCTCAAGACTGCAATCTTCTCTAGGTCTCCTCCAAAGGCAAGTATGTGGGTTAGAATTCTGATACAGTACAAAAATATTCATAATTTCATTTCAAGCCCTATCACGTGCAAACTGGCCTGTTAGTGAAAATTAACGTGCATTTTTAATTTTTGTTCATGAGTTGCCAACAATCACAATAGGTGCCGTTATTTCTGGTCAACCACGCACACATCTTACTATTGGTGAGTAAACAGCTGATACTTAAGCTATATTCTTGGATGCACGGTAGGTGTGCAATTCCATTGTCGCTTAGGCACAAAAGTTTGTATCCTTATTTTAGATTCAAACACCTAGCAGCTGGTAACAAATACCGATACGTAACATTTGATTTTACTTAGTTAACAATCCAATTACGTGTTGGGTTCCTATCTTTGTCACAGAACTTCACATCATGCACTTCATCTTTAAATGCATGGACACTTTGTTACTTCAGAATAGAGGTATATCAGACATCTGTTGTGGTTAGTTAACAGGGACGAAACGGTCTTGACAGAAGTCCCAGTTTATTAAAAATACTGTTGTCTTTTATCTTCAAGTTTAGATTTGCTTACTGGTACTGGCAAAAATTTCGGTAATTCATGTCTGTTTATGGCTAGTCACAAATATGATAAGACTAGATTAGATTAAATTAGATTAATTCTTGTTTCATACATCATGAATACGATATTTCGTAATGATGTGGAACAGGTCATTTTATTGAAGGATTTCTTTACATACCATGAGTCAATTTCTATACAATTGTTTACTGTCTCTCTCTCTCTCATTCCTTTTGACTTATATATATATATATATATATATATATATATATATATATATATATATATATATATATATATATGTCACACACACACACACACATTCGACTATCGGCTAGGCACGAAAACGTCTGTGAATGAGTTTCTTAGTTTTGAGTACACTTATGAAAGGAATATAAAAACAACTATGAGAGTTACTGATTTATGATGCTTAGTTTGCAGTCAGTTCTGAGTATTATTAGTAACTACGCTCCAGTCCCTAAACCTAGTTACAGAAATGCGAATCAGATGCATTACGTATTCCAGTCCGTAACAACCGCGACTTGGAGACACCAGCTATGGTCACTTCCCAGCCCGCTGTAGGATCACATCGGTTTGTCTCCTTCCTGCTGGTATTGTAACTGAGATTTGGCAACAAGGCAATGTATGTTTGGCAACTCTGTGATCGACGAGTTACTTCCTGGTGTGCACGGAATTAAGCCTCAAAGTTCACTTGACTTTAGCTATCATTTCCATTGAATAATCTGAGTTATTGTCGCTTGAGGTGTAACAAAAGATTATAAATTTACGGTTTTCAGCCCAGGAAAGTCGTTGCACGTGGAAATCGCAACTAATCTCGTCCTTCAAATAGCCGTTTACGAGTTCTAGCCACTATTGGTCTCGTAAGAGGAAGCCAGCTCTGTGGTAACGTGCTGATCTGTGAAAAAGCGTCTGTTATGGTTCGCAGTTCCAGTCTCACTGAGTGTAGCGTTTTTATCCCTTCTGTGAAAGAGCTACAAACAGTCAGATCAAACATCGATGAGGAAATCGCAAGAAAATACTTTTGGCTCATAGTGCAATGGTGATAAACTTACAATGCTGCACAACAGGTAACGCCTCGTTCCACTGCTGACAAGCAAATTTTGGGTTTCTAGGAATACATAACTTTATTTATGAAATGCCGCATTTGCATACCTCTTGAGTATGACACAGCATACCAATTTAACACAGACCCCATCAAAATCTAAGTGAGTAGTATTTTACCAATTCGTGTTGATAGAGGCACGCTTGTGTACAGATACTCAGTTTTATTACAACAGACTTTCGTCGTAAGGTTATTGTGGCTACTTTTATTGCATTTCTTATAATACTGCTCACAATTTTCGTAATGTTTCCTTTAGTGTTGATAAAACAATAGTAAACATGAGAGAGAAATTAATCATCAACGATATATGCGAATTCTCTGATGTTATCTATAACAGACTGGAAATGCACATGCAGTTTATTGATTACTTGCATGTAGAAAACTTGTTCTGAGTTAAAGCTGTCAACCAAGGTTTGATGAAGAATAAAATGCCACTACCAGACGACAGCTAATGTAGAAAATAAATTTCCGACGCAATTTGGCACGATGCCCTCTACTTAAACTTAATACAAAAGTTTCGAGATGCATCTGCTGCCTGGTTGTCTATTAAACCTGGAAAGAATAAAATATCGCAGAAGTTAGCCCTTTCCCCACATGCGACTACTTTGGGTTGAGAAGTGAAGGGAACTATGTTACAAGTTCAATAAGATTGATAACTTTAGCAGACAGTAGAATTGCGTTTTAAAAAATATAGCAGTGAATGTACTCGAACTCGCGACTCGCGACTCGCAATAGACTCGCAGTAGAGTAGCAGAATAAAGTTGAATGTATGTACTGGGTAGCCGAGGCAGCTAGTTCATGGTGATTTGGTCAACCAAGTAAATTAATTTACTGAACATGCTGCAAATTGATACAGGGAGCCTGTATGTCAGATGTCTAAGCCAGTGTGGCACAACGGCGTTAGACAGAAAAATGAACCGCTGTGAAGAGGATTTGGTGGTCTATTGGGACGATGATAGGTTCATATATCTATGGTCTGGGTTCGATTCCAGCTTTGGTCAATGATTTTAGATAGGGAGAGACAGATTCCATTCTCTTCTGGCTAAACCAACTGAAGAAGATATAATGACATTGTTGTTGTTGTTATGGTCTTCAGTCCTGAGACTGGTTTGATGCAGCTCTCCATGCTACTCTATCCTGTGCAAGCTTCTTCATCTCCCAGTACCTACTGCAACCTACATCCTTCTGAATCTGCTTAGTGTATTCATCTATTGGTCTCCCTCTACGATTTTTACCCTCCACGCTGCCCTCCAATGCTAAATTTCTGATCCCTTGATGCCTCAAAACATGTCCTACCAACCGATCCCTTCTTCTAGTCAAGTTGTGCCACAAACTTCTCTTCTCCACAATCCTATTCAATACCTCCTCATTAGTTACGTGATCTACCCACCTTATCTTCAGCATTCTTCTGTAGCACCACATTTCGAAAGCTTCTATTCTCTTTTTGTCCAAACTAGTTATCGTCCATGTTTCACTTCCATACATGGCTACACTCCATACAAGTACTTTCAGAAACGACTTCCTGACACTTAAACCTACACTCGATGTTAACAAATTTCTCTTCTTCAGAAACGATTTCCTTGCCATGGCCAGTCTACATTTTATATCCTCTCTACTTCGACCATCATCAGTTATTTTACTCCCTAAATAGCAAAACTCCTTTACTACTTTAAGTGTCTCATTTCCTAATCTAATCCCCTCAGCATCACCCGATTTAATTTGACTACATTCCATTATACTAGTTTTGCTTTTGTTGATGTTCATCTTATATCCTCCTTTCAAGACACTGTCCATTCCGTTCAACTGCTCTTCCAAGTCCTTTGCTGTCTCTGACAGAATTACAATGTCGTCGGCGAACCTCAAAGTTTTTACTTCTTCTGTATGAATTTTAATACCTACTCCGAATTTTTCCATTGTTTCCTTTACTGCTTGCTCAATATACAGATTGAATAACATCGGGGAGAGGCTACAACCCTGTCTCACTCCTTTCCCAACCACTGCTTCCCTTTCATGCCCCTCGACTCTTATAACTGCCATCTGGTTTCTGTACAAATTGTAAATAGCCTTTCGCACCCTGTATCTTACCCCTGCCACCTTCAGAATTTGAAAGAGAGTATTCCAGTTACCATTGTCAAAAGCTTTCTCTAAGTCTACAAATGCTAGAAACGTAGGTTTGCTTTTTCTTAATCTTTCTTCTAAGATAAGTCGTAAGGTTAGTATTGCCTCACGTGTTCCAACATTTCTACGGAATCCAAACTGATCTTCCCCGAGGTCGGCTTCTACGAGTTTTCCATTCGTCTGTAAAGAATTCGCGTTAGTATTTTGCAGCTGTGACTTATTAAACTGATAGTTCGGTAATTTTCACATCTGCTTTCTTTGGGATTGGAATTATTATATTCTTCTTGAAGTCTGAGGGTATTTCACCTGTCTCATGCATCTTGCTCACCAGATGGTAGAGTTTTGTCATGACTGGCTCTCCCAAGGCCATCAGTAGATCTAATGGAATGTTTTCTACTCCCGGGGCCTTGTTTCGACTCAGGTCTTTCAGTGCTCTGTCAAACTCTTCACGCAGTATCTTATCTCCCTTTTCGTCTTCATCTACATCCTCTTCCATTTCCATAATATTGTCCTCAAGAACATCGCCCCTGTATAGACCCTCTATACACTCCTTCCACCTTTCTGCTTTCCCTTCTTTGCTTAGAACTGGGTTTCCATCTGAGCTCTTGATATTCATACAAGTGGTTCTCTTCTCTCCAAAGGTCTCTTTAATTTTCCTGTAGGCAGTATCTATCTTACCCCTACTGAGACAGGCCTCTACATCCTTACATTTGTCCTCTAGCCATCCCTGCTTAGCCATTTTGCACTTCCTGTCGATCTCATTTTTGAGACGTTTGTATTCCTTTTTGCCTGCTTCATTTACTGCATTTTTATATTTTCTCCTTTCATCAATTAAATTCAATATTTCTTCTGTTACCCAAGGATTTCTACTAGCCCCCGTCTTTTTACCTACTTGATCCTCTGCTGCCTTCACTATTTCATCCCTCAAAGCTACCCATTCTTCTTCTACTGTATTTCTTTCCCCCATTCCTGTCAATTGTTCCCTTATGCTCTCCCTGAAACTCTGTACAACCTCTGGTTCTTTCAGTTTATCCAGGTCCCATCTCCTTAAATTCCCACCTTTTTGCAGTTTCTTCAGTTTTAATCTACAGGTCATAACCAATAGATTGTGGTCAGAGTCCACATCTGCCCCTGGAAATGTCTTACAATTTAAAACCTGGTTCCTAAATCTCTGTCTTACCATTATATAATCTATCTGATACCTTTTAGTATCTCCAGGGTTCTTCCATGTATACAACCTTCTACCATGATTCTTAAACCAAGTGTTAGCTATGATTAAGTTGTGCTCTGTGCAGAATTCTACCAGGCGGCTTCCTCTTTCATTTCTTAGCCCCAATCCATATTCACCTACTACGTTTCCTTCTCTCCCTTTTCCTACACTCGAATTCCAGTCACCCATGACTATTAAATTTTCGTCTCCCTTCACTATCTGAATAATTTCTTTTATTTCATCATACATTTCTTCAATTTCTTTGTCATCTGCAGAGCTAGTTGGCATATAAACTTGTACTACTGTAGTAGGTGTGGGCTTCGTATCTATCTTGGCCACAATAATGCGTTCACTAAGCTGTTTGTAGTAGCTTACCCACGTTCCTATTTTCCTATTCATTATTACACCTACTCCTGCATTACCCCTATTTGATTTTGTATTTATAACCCTGTATTCACCTGACCAGAAGTCTTGTTCCTCCTGCCACCGAACTTCACTAATTCCCACTATATCTAACATTAACCTATCCATTTCCCTTTTTAAATTTTAAAACCTACCTGCCCGATTAAGGGACCTGACATTCCACGCTCCGATCCGTAGAACGCCAGATTTCTTTCTGATAACGACGTCCTCCTGAGTAGTCCCCGCCCGGAGATCCGAATGGGGGACTATTTTACTTCCGGAATATTTTACCCAAGAGGACGCCATCATCATTTAATCATACAGTAAAGCTGCATGCCCTCGGGAAAAATTACGGCTGTAGTTTCCCCTTGCTTTCAGCCGTTCGCAGCACCAGCACAGCAAGGCCGTTTTGGTTATTGTTACAAGGCCAGATCAGTCAATCATCCAGACTGTTGCCCTTGCAACTACTGAAAAGGCTGCTGCCCCTCTTCAGGAACCACACGTTTGTCTGGCCTCTCAACAGATACCCCTCCGTTGTGGTTGTACCTACGGTACGGCTATCTGTATCGCTGAGGCACGCAAGCCTCCCCACCAACAGCAAGGTCCATGGTTTATGGGGGGGATAATGGCGGTAATAATCGAATTATCCGGTAACTTTACACTTCCCAGTGGATTTTCTCGAACTAAGAAATTTGCAGAATTTGTGAAAATTTCAAAATGGCTTCACGTCGAGCCTATGATGCCTAGAAGAGTCTTTACATCCCGCTGACATGAGAATAGCATAATCTCCGCTTCAGAAGCTTGCTTCTATTTAACCATTTAATAGCCTCGCGTTTTTTCCACCGTGACTAATTTTGTAAGCTAAGCACATCATCTGTTACAGCACACTCCTGCGGCTGGAAAATGTGCCCACAATGGTCTGGCGGAACGAAATATCACAGGTGCAATGCGTGGGTTCAGGCATTTAATTTAAAGAGGCACAAACAGATTTACTTTACCGCTGGTAACATCAAGAGAAAGACGTTGTAATCCAGAATCCGCATTAAACGTGACGTTCCTTCATTACCAACTGGGCAGAGCCGGTTTACGTTGGGAAATGACATAGCGGAATTCATGGCAAACAGAAATACAGTCGCCAGTAAACTTACTTACATTAGAAAATTTTATTTTATTTGATGAACCGATAGCCATTTAAAGGAACAGGGCTATTACTTTACTTGTACTTGAGTGAAATAGAGACGTTGAAAAATTTGAGGTGCTGGACTGTGATTCGAATTCGTATCTCCTCTTTCGAGGATGTGAATATCTCGGAACAGTATAGTTCGATCATTTCGTTCCTTTTCTCAAGACTGCAATCTTCTCTAGGTCTCCTCCAAAGGCAAGTATGTGGGTTAGAATTCTGATACAGTACAAAAATATTCATAATTTCACTTCAAGCCCTATCACGTGCAAACTGGCCTGTTAGTGAAAATTAACGTGCATTTTTAATTTTTGTTCATGAGTTGCCAACAATCACAATAGGTGCCGTTATTTCTGGTCAACCACGCACACATCTTACTATTGGTGAGTAAACAGCTGATACTTAAGCTATATTCTTGGATGCACGGTAGGTGTGCAATTCCATTGTCGCTTAGGCACAAAAGTTTGTATCCTTATTTTAGATTCAAACACCTAGCAGCTGGTAACAAATACCGATACGTAACATTTGATTTTACTTAGTTAACAATCCAATTACGTGTTGGGTTCCTATCTTTGTCACAGAACTTCACATCATGCACTTCATCTTTAAATGCATGGACACTTTGTTACTTCAGAATAGAGGTATATCAGACATCTGTTGTGGTTAGTTAACAGGGACGAAACGGTCTTGACAGAAGTCCCAGTTTATTAAAAATACTGTTGTCTTTTATCTTCAAGTTTAGATTTGCTTACTGGTACTGGCAAAAATTTCGGTAATTCATGTCTGTTTATGGCTAGTCACAAATATGATAAGACTAGATTAGATTAAATTAGATTAATTCTTGTTTCATACATCATGAATACGATATTTCGTAATGATGTGGAACGGGTCATTTTATTGAAGGATTTCTTTACATACCATGAGTCAATTTCTATACAATTGTTTACTGTCTCTCTCTCTCTCTCATTCCTTTTGACTTATATACACTCCTGGAAATTGAAATAAGAACACCGTGAATTCATTGTCCCAGGAAGGGGAAACTTTATTGACACATTCCTGGGGTCAGATACATCACATGATCACACTGACAGAACCACAGGCACATAGACACAGGCAACAGAGCATGCACAATGTCGGCACTAGTACAGTGTACATCCACCTTTCGCAGCAATGCAGGCTGCTATTCTCCCATGGAGACGATCGTAGAGATGCTGGATGTAGTCCTGTGGAACGGCTTGCCATGCCATTTCCACCTGGCGCCTCAGTTGGACCAGCGTTCGTGCTGGACGTGCAGACCGCGTGAGACGACGTTTCATCCAGTCCCAAACATGCTCAATGGGGGACAGATCCGGAGATCTTGCTGGCCAGGGTAGTTGACTTACACCTTCTAGAGCACGTTGGGTGGCACGGGATACACGCGGACGTGCATTGTCCTGTTGGAACAGCAAGTTCCCTTGCCGGTCTAGGAATGGTAGAACGATGGGTTCGATGACGGTTTGGATGTACCGTGCACTATTCAGTGTCCCCTCGACGATCACCAGTGGTGTACGGCCGGTGTAGGAGATCGCTCCCCACACCATGATGCCGGGTGTTGGCCTTGTGTGCCTCGGTCGTATGCAGTCCTGATTGTGGCGCTCACCTGCACGGCGCCAAACACGCATACGACCATCATTGGCACCAAGGCAGAAGCGACTCTCATCGCTGAAGACGACACGTCTCCATTCGTCCCTCCATTCACGCCTGTCGCGACACCACTGGAGGCGGGCTGCACGATGTTGGGGCGTGAGCGGAAGACGGCCTAACGGTGTGCGGGACCGTAGCCCAGCTTCATGGAGACGGTTGCGAATGGTCCTCGCCGATACCCCAGGAGCAACAGTGTCCCTAATTTGCTGGGAAGTGGCGGTGCGGTCCCCTACGGCACTGCGTAGGATCCTACGGTCTTGGCGTGCATCCGTGCGTCGCTGCGGTCCGGTCCCAGGTCGACGGGCACGTGCACCTTCCGCCGACCACTGGCGACAACATCGATGTACTGTGGAGACCTCACGCCCCACGTGTTGAGCAATTCGGCGGTACGTCCACCCGGCCTCCCGCATGCCCACTATACGCCCTCACTCAAAGTCCGTCAACTGCACATACGGTTCACGTCCACGCTGTCGCGGCATGCTACCAGTGTTAAAGACTGCGATGGATCTCCGTATGCCACGGCAAACTGGCTGACACTGACGGCGGCGGTGCACAAATGCTGCGCAGCTAGCGCCATTCGACGGCCAACACCGCGGTTCCTGGTGTGTCCGCTGTGCCGTGCGTGTGATCATTGCTTGTACAGCCCTCTCGCAGTGTCCGGAGCAAGTATGGTGGGTCTGACACACCGGTGTCAATGTGTTCTTTTTTCCATTTCCAGGAGTGTATATATATATATATATATATATATATATATATATATATATATATATATATATATATATATATGTCACACACACACACACACACATTCGACTATCGGCTAGGCACGAAAACGTCTGTGAATGAGTTTCTTAGTTTTGAGTACACTTATGAAAGGAATATAAAAACAACTATGAGAGTTACTGATTTATGATGCTTAGTTTGCAGTCAGTTCTGAGTATTATTAGTAACTACGCTCCAGTCCCTAAACCTAGTTACAGAAATGCGAATCAGATGCATTACGTATTCCAGTCCGTAACAACCGCGACTTGGAGACACCAGCTATGGTCACTTCCCAGCCCGCTGTAGGATCACATCGGTTTGTCTCCTTCCTGCTGGTATTGTAACTGAGATTTGGCAACAAGGCAATGTATGTTTGGCAACTCTGTGATCGACGAGTTACTTCCTGGTGTGCACGGAATTAAGCCTCAAAGTTCACTTGACTTTAGCTATCATTTCCATTGAATAATCTGAGTTATTGTCGCTTGAGGTGTAACAAAAGATTATAAATTTACGGTTTTCAGCCCAGGAAAGTCGTTGCACGTGGAAATCGCAACTAATCTCGTCCTTCAAATAGCCGTTTACGAGTTCTAGCCACTGTTGGTCTCGTAAGAGGAAGCCAGCTCTGTGGTAACGTGCTGATCTGTGAAAAAGCGTCTGTTATGGTTCGCAGTTCCAGTCTCACTGAGTGTAGCGTTTTTATCCCTTCTGTGAAAGAGCTACAAACAGTCAGATCAAACATCGATGAGGAAATCGCAAGAAAATACTTTTGGCTCATAGTGCAATGGTGATAAACTTACAATGCTGCACAACAGGTAACGCCTCGTTCCGCTGCTGACAAGCAAATTTTGGGTTTCTAGGAATACATAACTTTATTTATGAAATGCCACATTTGCATACCTCTTGAGTATGACACAGCATACCAATTTAACACAGACCCCATCAAAATCTAAGTGAGTAGTATTTTACCAATTCGTGTTGATAGAGGCACGCTTGTGTACAGATACTCAGTTTTATTACAACAGACTTTCGTCGTAAGGTTATTGTGGCTACTTTTATTGCATTTCTTATAATACTGCTCACAATTTTCGTAATGTTTCCTTTAGTGTTGATAAAACAATAGTAAACATGAGAGAGAAATTAATCATCAACGATATATGCGAATTCTCTGATGTTATCTATAACAGACTGGAAATGCACATGCAGTTTATTGATTACTTGCATGTAGAAAACTTGTTCTGAGTTAAAGCTGTCAACCAAGGTTTGATGAAGAATAAAATGCCACTACCAGACGACAGCTAATGTAGAAAATAAATTTCCGACGCAATTTGGCACGATGCCCTCTACTTAAACTTAATACAAAAGTTTCGAGATGCATCTGCTGCCTGGTTGTCTATTAAACCTGGAAAGAATAAAATATCGCAGAAGTTAGCCCTTTCCCCACATGCGACTACTTTGGGTTGAGAAGTGAAGGGAACTATGTTACAAGTTCAATAAGATTGATAACTTTAGCAGACAGTAGAATTGCGTTTTAAAAAATATAGCAGTGAATGTACTCGAACTCGCGACTCGCGACTCGCAATAGACTCGCAGTAGAGTAGCAGAATAAAGTTGAATGTATGTACTGGGTAGCCGAGGCAGCTAGTTCATGGTGATTTGGTCAACCAAGTAAATTAATTTACTGAACATGCTGCAAATTGATACAGGGAGCCTGTATGTCAGATGTCTAAGCCAGTGTGGCACAACGGCGTTAGACAGAAAAATGAACCGCTGTGAAGAGGATTTGGTGGTCTATTGGGACGATGATAGGTTCATATATCTATGGTCTGGGTTCGATTCCAGCTTTGGTCAATGATTTTAGATAGGGAGAGACAGATTCCATTCTCTTCTGGCTAAACCAACTGAAGAAGATATAATGACATTGTTGTTGTTGTTATGGTCTTCAGTCCTGAGACTGGTTTGATGCAGCTCTCCATGCTACTCTATCCTGTGCAAGCTTCTTCATCTCCCAGTACCTACTGCAACCTACATCCTTCTGAATCTGCTTAGTGTATTCATCTATTGGTCTCCCTCTACGATTTTTACCCTCCACGCTGCCCTCCAATGCTAAATTTCTGATCCCTTGATGCCTCAAAACATGTCCTACCAACCGATCCCTTCTTCTAGTCAAGTTGTGCCACAAACTTCTCTTCTCCACAATCCTATTCAATACCTCCTCATTAGTTACGTGATCTACCCACCTTATCTTCAGCATTCTTCTGTAGCACCACATTTCGAAAGCTTCTATTCTCTTTTTGTCCAAACTAGTTATCGTCCATGTTTCACTTCCATACATGGCTACACTCCATACAAGTACTTTCAGAAACGACTTCCTGACACTTAAACCTACACTCGATGTTAACAAATTTCTCTTCTTCAGAAACGATTTCCTTGCCATGGCCAGTCTACATTTTATATCCTCTCTACTTCGACCATCATCAGTTATTTTACTCCCTAAATAGCAAAACTCCTTTACTACTTTAAGTGTCTCATTTCCTAATCTAATCCCCTCAGCATCACCCGATTTAATTTGACTACATTCCATTATACTAGTTTTGCTTTTGTTGATGTTCATCTTATATCCTCCTTTCAAGACACTGTCCATTCCGTTCAACTGCTCTTCCAAGTCCTTTGCTGTCTCTGACAGAATTACAATGTCGTCGGCGAACCTCAAAGTTTTTACTTCTTCTGTATGAATTTTAATACCTGCTCCGAATTTTTCCATTGTTTCCTTTACTGCTTGCTCAATATACAGATTGAATAACATCGGGGAGAGGCTACAACCCTGTCTCACTCCTTTCCCAACCACTGCTTCCCTTTCATGCCCCTCGACTCTTATAACTGCCATCTGGTTTCTGTACAAATTGTAAATAGCCTTTCGCACCCTGTATTTTACCCCTGCCAGCTTCAGAATTTGAAAGAGAGTATTCCAGTTAACGTTGTCAAAAGCTTTCTCTAAGTCTACAAATGCTAGGTACGTAGGTTTGCCTTTTCTTAATCTTTCTTCTAAGATAAGTCGTAAGGTTAGTATTGCCTCACGTGTTCCAACATTTCTACGGAATCCAAACTGATCTTCCCCGAGGTCCGCTTCTACCAGTTTTTCCATTCGTCTGTAAAGAATTCGCGTTAGTATTTTGCAGCTGTGACTTATTAAATTGATAGTTCGGTAATTTTCACATCTGTCAACACCTGCTTTCTTTGGTATTGGAATTATTATATTTACGTATGACATTATAAAAGACCTGTCTAAAAAACATCTGATGCAGAATTCTGGAGCACCTCAATCTCTCTCCCCGAAGCTTCATGTGCAGGTGGGATACAAACCAATAGCAGGCCGCATCCAGCCTGCGGACTGCTGGTTGCCCGCCTGTAGATTAACGGATCTCTCCAAAATAGTCTTCGTTGTGCTGGTTACGTTGCCAAACATTTTGTGACATACTCTGCAACCTACTATCTAAATGGAGATGTTCCATGATGTGTGGCAGCGATCCTTAGATTTGAGTGGGAGAGGTTGAGCTGTAATGGCGTTATGCTTTGTTTGGATCCTCTGATTGACTGGGATCACGGTAACAGGCGTGAGTGCCACACTATGAGAACAATGAAGCCCGGAGCAGCAGAACATCCTCGTCACCCTGACGGAACACCCGCCTGGGGAGGAGGGGAAGGTGTTCGTCTCCTACAACTATACAGAAGTCGCAGAGCCCCTGCAGCTGCTGAGGATTCCCGTCAACTACACCACCAACACGGCCTCCTCGTTCATATTCGAGACCTGGTACGGTGGGCCCCTCAGCTGCCCCCGGTACTCACCTTACAACATTCCTGTTGCTCCATACAACACCTCGTTCAGCTACTTCATTCTCGGCATGGACTACAACTATGCTGGTGTCTCAGTGTGAGAGGTGGACCACGCGGGCAACGTTTCCTTCATGCAATTACTGATAAATACAAGACTGCCACTATCATTATGTACACATCAATGTGGAAATACATTTAAATGTGTTTTTGTATTCTGTCTATTGGAATTATTGTGTCCTAGGAATTCATTTCCTATGTTAGTTTGGATCAAAAGTTCGTTCTTATATTGTTTTCACCAAAATATCAGCACCAGAATAAGAAGCCGAATTAAGTATCGCTATGCTCACAAGGGAACCTCCCCATAGCACCCCCCTCAGATTTAGTTATAAGTTGGCACAGTGGATAGGCTTTGAAAAACTGAACACAGATCAATTGAGAAATCAGGAAGAAGTTGTATGGAACTGTGAAAAAATAAGCAAAATATACAAACTGAGTAGTTCATGGGAAGATAGGCAACATCTAGGACAGTGGGAACGCACGAGCGCCGTGGTCTCGTGGTATCGTGAGCAGCTGCGGAACGAAGGGTCCTTGGTTCAAATCTTCCATCTAGTAAAAAGTTTAATTTTTATTTTCAGTTTATGTGACAAACTCTTATGTTTTCATCACTTTTTTGGGAGTGATTATCACATCCACAAGAAAACCTAAATCGGGCAAGGTAGAAGAATCTTTTTACCCATTCGTCAAGTGCACATGTTAGGTGGGTCGACAACATATTCCTGTCATGTGACGCACATGCCGTCACCAGTATCGTATAGAATATATCAGATGTGTTTTCCTGTGGAGGAATCGGCTATGACCTTGCGATCAAATGTTTTCGGTTCCCATTGGAGAGGCACGTCCTTTCGTCTACTAATCGCACGGTTTTGCGATGCGGTCGCAAAACACAGACACTAAACTTATTACAGTGAACAGAGACGTCAATGAACGAACGGACAGATAATAACTATGCAAAAATGAAGAAAGTAAAATTTTCCCTAGAGGGAAGACTTGAACCAAGGACCTCTCATTCTGCAGCTGCTCACGCTACCACGGGACCACGGACCACGGCACTCCTGCGCTTACATTGTACATGATGTTGCCTATTTGGCCCATGGACTACTCAGTTTGTATATTTTGCTTATTTTTTCACAGTTCCACACAACTTCTTCCTCTTTTCTCGATTGGTCTGTGTTCAGTTTATCAAGGCCTATCCACTGTGCCAACTTATAACTAAATCTGAGGGGGGTGCGATGGGGAGGTTCCCTTGTCAGTATCTTATTATAAATTTCTCAGTGACTTATTTTCCTCATATAAATTTATGTCTTTCGATGTGATAAGCAAAAGAAGCTATCTGATTAAGAAAAAGGAATAAGCACAAATTATTTACAACAAAGAATTATTACATCTTGTGTGGAACTACTGATTACTCAATTGCAAACACAGATGTGGGATGTGGGACCTATAGTTTAATTTCGAGATCGAAGTACGTAATTTGTACTGTTCCAGCTCTATCGCTATTTGTTTATTGATCATTAATATTCCTCATATGAAAGCGAACTAACACAGGTGCGAACACAGGATGGGCAATCGATGGAAGGAGTGGAATGGCGAATCCAAGTTGGGCACGACATTTTCCCTTAAGAAACGAGAAATTTATTTCAAGATATGTCAACAATCACAATGACAAATAAATCCACAATCTTCTCTTGCATGTAACGTATGATAATGAACAGCTAGTTTCTCTTACATAAACGGTCTTTAAGACTAGAGAAATATCAATTCAAATAACAAGCTTCACTTACACCTGCAAATTTAACACGGAGGAACAATGATTGATGTAACTACAGTTTATCGCAATGAGTGGGCCAAAGCCACCCTTATCCCGTTGGGGTCACTTTTAAAGCTCTGTAGACAACACGTTGAAGTATCCCAAAATCTCAAATGGTTATAAGGCCTTTAAATATAGCTCACACAAGTATTCCAGAAGAATTAAGTAAAAGTTCATAATTTAAATTACACAACAACGTAGAAAAAGTATCGGTCCTCCGAGGGAGAGCGCAAATTTACAGCTTCAAATCTGGTAATCTACCAACGAGTACAGGAAGTGTGCAACCAAGTTAAGTCAAATTGACTATCAAGAGCAGTGAATTACAGATGGAATTTAAACATTGCAAATTTAAGTACAGTAAATGTTCATAAACTCAAGTACAGAAAATAGATTGTTAGGTTCGTTATGTTACATCACAGGACAGAACAAGCTCGAATATGGAGGTACTCAAAACAACCATCAAACAGAATATCCGGATAACTTAACTTGTCTAGAAGCTGCAACTGGAATCAAAACTCCAGCTAGAGCTAACAGCCAGAGAAGACACCATCCAGGTAAATGCGCTGGCCGAAATACAGGAGTACGTACAAACATATAAGCGCCGTGTCAATTACAATGTCACGGCTCAGAAGCCAAGGCTATCAACAAATAGTATACACATTACGACACTAAAGTCAAGACCTTCTCCAATGATGTATTCAGGTCTCTCAAGACTTAATGAAACCCTTAAATTAACGTAACGTTCGCTAAGCAATTACTTAACTCTAAGTTAAGTAACTAAGGCTTAAACCTTACAATTATAAGCAGAAATTTCAATTTACTGAACTAATACTGCTGATGTAGAAGGATAAGACTCCATATGCCCTCATTCAAAGCACTGTTCCAGCCGCCAGCATCCAAACTGTATACTGCGAGGCCATTCCATAAGGCAAATTGCTGGTGCACTTTTGCTCCAAAACCCAGAAATCAGACACAATGGATATTATTGTGCATATGGCTCTGAATACAACAAGAGGTCCCAACGACCACAATGTCAACAGACCGACCACTCAGTCCGTCCCTGCTGCTACCTCGTACCAGCACCAGCCGCAACCGCCAAACGGAACGCGAACAGCGATAATCCGAGCTAATCAGTGTTGCACATGCGCCTCCTTCTGCGACGGCAGTCAATCAAGGATCCAAAGATAGCAGAACGCCGTCTCGGCTCGACCTCCCCACTGAAACCGAAGGTACGCCGGGGCACCCCCACTGCTTTTCCACTGACTTAAAACACGGCGATAAATTACTAACTGGCCGGTTTAGATTGGTTTATATGGACGTTAAAAGTTTTGCGAGTGGTGAGATTACACACAAGTAGGTCCACTGGACTCAGAATCCTGACAATGGAACAAGGCCCAATAAATCTTGGAGCTAGCTTACCAGTGCTTCCCCTATACTGACCGCCACCTACATTCAAGGTGCTTATAAAATCTTACCGCCTACCATATCCCAAAAGGTTTGTCGCCCCAGATTTTAGCTTTCCTCCTGACGCTGATGAGCTTGCTTCATATTATTCCTGGTCCTACGCAATTTGTGTTTGATAATGGCAGAAGTGATAATGTCAGGTAGAAGATCACTTATTTTCAATTGACTGGAAAGCGCCGAATTAAAAGGTTAGCCAACATCAGTGCTGCTGGAACTCCTCTGAGGCCTCATGCTGCACCGAGTTGAATGCAAAGTTAATCCACAGTAAGGGCGTATCCCACTTGGTTTGACCTTGGGCATGGTAAATGATTAGAGCGGCCTTCAACTTCCTATTAACACGTTCGGAAAAGAAAGGCCGAGGGTAATATGGGGTAGTGGTAATATCTTGCATGGCATTATTGCAGCAGAGACGTTCACAGCCATAGTATGGGGAAGAGGACCCATATAGTCAATAAACAATTTATTCATTGCAGACTGCTCCCTTTCGGAACGTAGCAGTCCCTTACGCGAATTACAACCAGGTTTTACTAACTTGCAAAGCACTCAATCATTAACCTAACGGCGAACATCCTTACACGATGTTGGTTGGCCAGGTGAGATCCCGAATTTTAGTCAAGGTCCTGTAAACCCAAGGAATTGTGAACATAGTAAAAGATGGAGGGAATGAGTTCAATGGATAGAATCTGCAGTCCTACCGACTTTATAGCACAATATACCCTTTCGGAAGACATAACCGGGAATCGATTCACCAGCTAACAATCGCTTCCTAACTGGGCCAAAATGGTGATCTCTATCCTGCTTAATCCTGAGATCAATGAAAAGCTGGGGTAGCTCAGTCAAAACACTACAGACAGGCAGAGTGTCCGACAAGTCGTCAACCGCCAATGCCTGATAACCCTCATCAAAAACGCGACTAAGCACATTGGTCACCTGATTGTTGGTGCCTCTACTATGACTAATTTTAAACCAGAAGGCAGATATGCGAACAACGCACCTGGCTATCCTACCTGTTGTCCTATGTCGTGCCAAGACATAGTTAAATGCCTGATTATCGCTTCCCATCTCAAACTCTCTGTGCTCAAGATTAAATTTGAATTTATCGGAGAGCTACAAGGCAATCAAGGCTCAGTTAAGCTCGAGAAGCATCCAACCTCCTGGTACCAGCAGATAAATGGTGCCACACACCAGAATGATCATGGAGAAGAACAGCGGCTATGCCAGCATTCGACGCATCGGTTGGAACATTAAACTTCTTCTGGAAATCCAGAATGGTAAGTACAGGAGAATTAACGAGAACAGTCTCCATGACTTCAAAAGCGGATATGCTGAGTCTGACCCCGGCTGAAACTTTCTCGTTTCTTACGAAGGTTGCTGAGGAAGTAGTAAGGTCAGCGAAGTGGGGAACGAATTTTCTAAAATAATAGGCCATGCCAATAAATCTAGCAGCCTCCTTTTTATTCCTAGGACTCGGAAATTTTCTCAAGCCAGAGGTGCGCTGTTGATCTGTCCGAATACCGTCCCTGGCAACAAGATGACATAAGAACGAAATCTGCTCACTAGCAATGGTGACCTTGGAAGGTTTACCGGTCAAACTTGCTGAAAGAAGTCTTATTAAAAATTGCTGAAGATGAAAAATATGGTCCTCAAAGGAGCGACTATAAATGGCGACATGATCTGAATAATTGTTAACAGACACTAATTTAAGATCGCCCAAGATATGGTCCAGAAGTCGTGATAGGACAACAGTGCCAGTGACCAAGCCTAAAGGACCCCAGTTAAATTCTTACAGGCTGCAGCCTGTACAAAAAGCAGTAACCTAGTTACATTCCTCATTCAGTGGTATTTGGTAGTATGACCGATGCAAAACAAGTACCGAAAAAACACAGGCATCGGTAAACCAAGAAAAACAATTGTGAAAAACGGGCAAGGGAACTGACTCCAAAACTACTTATTCATTGAGAGCTCTATAGTCCGTAACAGGTCAGTGGCCCCTCCGTTTGGGCACTAAAAATATAGGCGAAGTATATGGGAAAGTGAGTGGTTTAAGAACCCTGTTGCGCAACATATCATATCATCGATCTTCGACCTCGATATCTTCATTTTAAGAGGCGAAAGACGGTAAGAGGCATGACGCACCGAAAAAAATGTGAGACGAATCTTGTGTAGGATGTTATGAGTCATGCCCAAACACTCCACAAGTACATCAGGAAATTTATCTCTGAGAACCCTTAATTGGGTACCTCGCTTATCATCACGATGACTTATCTCAGAATCTAACCTTTCGATACTTGAGAAATTGACGTTACTCTGAAATTGGCAGTAACAGAGTCGCATGTGACACGGTGGACGGACCTGAAAATAAAAGGTCTTGCTGGGAAAATCAAACTAAACCAGTGCGTTGAATATAGTCACATCCCAAGAGTAAGGTGACGAACAGATTCCTTAGCACAAATAATCGAAACGGACAAGAAAAATCGCAAATTGATGAACTCCCCTTATCGCGTAATGAATAATTAAATTTTAATTGAATACTTCATAAAACGATAACTGTGCCGTTATTCTGATTGTATGAAATGCTTTTGAAAAATAGATTTAATGAATCTTTCTCTTTTATGTTTGTTAAAAGCCACGGCTAATTTTTCTCAGGTTCAAATAGCTCTGAGCACTATGGGACTTAACATCTGAGGTCACCAGTCCCCTAGAACTTAGAACTTTAGACCTAACGAACCTAAGGACATCACACACATCCATGCCCGAGGCAGGATTCGAACCTGCGACCGTAGCGGTCGCGCGGTTCCAGACTGTAGCGCCTAGAACCGCTCGGCCACTCCGACCGGCAATAATGTTTGTAATTCTGATAGCGCAGATAACGCTTCTCCAGTCTTAAGTCTCTGGAATTTTTTTCTATTTTTTCTACCGGAAGCAATGCTATACCCTGCAGCTCTCCAACGAGAGGCAACTCTTTGCCATTTACCACATGATATCTCTGGGAGGAAGCTTTCATGGTGGTAATTTACACAAATTACGGAATTCAAGATACCACTCGTAACCAAGCAGTGAGACATAGCTACCCCGTATCCATGTCAGCAAACCATTTCGCAACTAAGAAGCGCACAGAGCTAACGCAAGCAGGAACTGTGGACAGCATAGATACGAGCACAACAAGCAGGAGGCTTACCTAGAGAAACTCTGGACTGCACCCGATGGCTTCATCTGCTAGGCTTGGACCCACATCTAACAGGACACTCACGCGTGAAGTGATTTCGGGCACCACTCCTTTCAGTTGGTAACCACGAGATAAACGACATTATCATTTCTAGAAACCACGGACACAGACTGAGAACTCTTATTCTTCTCGCGCTGCTCATCAACAAACCTGAAGCCCTCACTATAGGCAAGTACATGATTTAACTCGACTCGGTTTATTAGCGAATAGAAAACGCAACCTATTCTCCAGCATCATGCCTTCCAAAGTATTAGAGACGCTAACATGATTGCTAATATTCTTATTTATGGCTGCAACAGCCATTAGAAAACGCTCAACGTACTGAATCACAATCGCATTAGAACCCTGAACTTGAGAATATTTAAGGCGCTCAAGTTCTTTGCGAATATGCGTCGGTAACTTGCTCTGTTTTACACGAGGCATAGCTCTAAACGGACAGGTGTCCACAGCAGCTCGCGAACATGACAGATTGCATCAGTCGTCAATTCAGAAATACCATTAAGCAACACCATAATGGGGTGTGGCAACTTAGCAAAGGAATCAGACACCGAACCACCCAAAGCTTGGGCTCGGTCACACCTCACCCCTAAACTTGTCTAACATTTGGAGTACCTTCCTCCATATTAACACTTTCGCTATTTAAAAGAAAATAACTTGCCTAATCAGTAGATCTTTTACCCTAGCAATTAAGTGATCATCACTTTCCTTTCGTTGATCGTATAGTTCAAGGCAATTAAAGCCCAAAAGACGATTACGCGAATGGAATAAATGTGCTTGTAGTCGAAGAATTTGCTTACGAGTGGGTTGATTGCCATGCAAAAACTGAACATTGACAGACAACTCATCTGAAGCTACAGAAGTGATAGCAGGAGCCAGACCTTCCTCGCCAACCAAGTTAGGGCAAGTTGACTATCAAGAGCAGTGAATTACAGATGGAATTTAAACGTTCAAAACTTAAGTACAATAAATGTTCGGAAACTCAAGTAGAGAGAAAGATTACTAGTTAGGTTCGTTACGTTAGTTCACAACGTAGTTACGTAAAAGCACCCATGAAATAGAATATCCAGAACACAGCTAGTTTAGCAGCTGCAGCTGGAATCAAAAGTCAAGCGAGAGCTAACAGCCAACGGAGCTGCCGTCCCGGTACATGCACAGTCCAAAACACGAGAGCATGTACGCGCGGGAAAGCCCGCGTCAATTAAAATGTCACGGCTCAGAAAGCAAGGCTGTTCACAAATAGCATACATTCTACGTCACTAAATTCAAGAACTCTGGCGTTAAGGACCTTAGGTCTTTGAAGACTTCCTAAAGCCCTTGAAGTAACGTAACGTGCCCTAAGCAATTAGTTAAATCTAATTTGAGTGACTAAGACTTAAACCGTTTAATTCCAAGCAGAAATATCAATTACTGTACTAAAACTGCTAATATAAAAGGAAAAGAGACTTGCGATAACATATATCAGATTTATCAACGAACACTGAATGCTCTTGAGAAACTACGGAATAGTAGATACAAGCTTAGCCGCCTGGCATGGACTTCAGGCTTAAAACATACAGATAAGGTTCAGGATGCAGACAGTCAAAATATGCATACATCAGAAACAAATTTAAAAGAACATTGGTTTGAAACACAAAAAACTGTTTCAACATCGCTCAGTTCTTGCAGCAGATAAGGAATGACTTAAAGCTAAGGAACAACGAATGGAGATACAGTGCACATCAAGTACTGCTGACAGAATCGCAAGAGAACAGATCACAGACAAATCTACCACTTTACGCAGTAGGCCATCGAAGTGAACACTCATGTAACCCGAGACTAATTCGGGGATTCTAACAGACCAGCTGCCCATGCAACACTTCTTATACCTACATAAATGGAAATTACAAAGCAAATCAACAAAGTTACACTCGCGGGTTTAATAGGCTACAGTAATTTCAGAAAACCTCACCTTTCTATTTCCACAGGTGAGGGTCACCGAGGGAATAAACGCAGTACTTATTATAACTTCTTTAGTTATCCATACACCGTCATTAAAAGCACTATTTCGGCCGCCAACATGTAAACTGCACACGGCGAGAACATTCCAGAAGACAAATTGCTGGCACACTCTCTCTCTAAATCCCAGAAATCAGCCGGAACGGATGCTATCATTTATATGGCTTCGAATACAGCAAGAGTCCTCAGCGGCCATTACGTCACCAGACTGGTCCCTCAGTCCGTACCTGCTGCCGCCTCATACCAACACCACCCCTAACCTCCCATGAGTCCCGCCTTTTCCTCATTCGCAAACAGCGACAAACCGAACCAATCAGTGTGGCACGTGCGCCTCCTACCGGGACGCCAGTCTGTAAGAGGGTCCATGGATAGCACAACGCCGCCACATATCACTATCAACCTATGGTGTTTGGTTAAGTGTTATGATCATATCGGTGTGCCCATACAAGCCATGAACCACACGTTCAACGTTTGCTTTTTGCGATTACTGACAATTTTGGCCTTAGCACTCTCGTTAACTACGCATCACGATGCTGACTGATACGAAAGTTTCAATAATATAAACCTTAAAAGAAAGGTTTTTAAAAACGATTCTGAACATTTGCATTTTATCCACATTATGAACCATGTGTTCTTGCTAATACCGGTATTCATTTTGCCGCGCGGTGTAGTCGCGTGGTTTGGGACGCCTCGCCACGGTTCACACGGCTTCTCCAATCGAAGGTTCGAGTGGTCCCTCGGGCATGGGTGTGTGTGTTCTCCTTAGCTAGTTTAATTCAGATTCAGTAGTTGTGTAAGGCTAGGCACCGATGACCTCCGCAATTTGGTTCCCTAGCAACTTCCTTTCTTTACTTCGGTCAAGAGTTACTTCTTTAATGGATTTCTGCTGAAACATCAGTGCGATAAAAGTAGTATAACTATGTAGTTTTCGGAAATTTCTTAGTGATTATGACTACGTTTTGAGCGTCATCTCTGAAGTGTAGACCAGCATATATAAGCGTTGTTCGTTGTGTTGTAGGGGCCAGTATAAACATCAAAAGATCCATATCGAGGGTATGTATAGCTGCCTTCATCAATGGTTTAAAACAGATAACATTTCGACGAATCAGTCTTGTAGATAATAGGCATTCTGAGAAGCTGGAGAGGTTCGGATACTTCTGAATAGGTAGCGGTGGACACGACCCTCCAGTTGGACACACTGTAAGGAGTCATGCTCATTTTGATCCTGAATTCCTGCCGCTCTGGGCCCACCACCAGAGGTGCCTACTTGAGATGTGGCTGCTGAACTAGATCGAGTTCACCACGTATTGGCCCTTTTGGCTTTGGGGGATGTTTAAAATGACCGTGCAGCACTTTTAGTCGTTCTGGTAATCCACTGAATCGTGGAAAAGAACTGTGTACTTCGGGTATGTAGCTGAAAACACGTCACGTCATCTTTAATTGGCAGTCGCTGTTTTGTTTTACAAGAATACGATGTTGTAAGAGAACAGACAGGAACATGTAGTGTGTCACACCCAACTTGTCTGCTTATAAAACACACAACTGATGTAGTGTCCAAAAGAACAGGCACATTAGTAGTGTGTGGTATAAGTTGAGAACTTAGGTCTGACGGGAGGCTTTCTGTGGTGGTTCGTGCAGTTTGCAATGTTCCCTGTGTCCAGGTGGTGTAATGGTCAGTGCATCAGCCTACTAAGCAGGATATCTGGTCTCGAATACCGACCTGGTACAATAATATATATAATTAAGGTGAAAACAGCCGATGATCCCTTCAGTGCAGATGCACAACAAGCTCGAACTCTTATGGGAATCTCTGTATGTCCATCTTTTTAGAGATCCTGTCTTGATCACATCCGAGGTAGAGCCTTCTTACACGTCGGTCAGGGGCCTGAAGATGGCGTAGTAAAACGCTCAGTCCGGTAGCCAAATAAAATGAAGCTGGAAACTAGACGGCTGAAAGGTGTTTCATTTGACACTCATATGGGCATCGGCGAGATGCCGCGAGTAATGAGACTAATGGGCATTGGCACTATATTGTAGTGTGTTGTATAAGCTGAGAATTTCGGACTGATGGATGGCTTGCTAGGGTATTCCATGCCGTGACAATGGTGTCCAAATGGCAAAGTGGTCATCGAGATTACCTAGTGAAAAGGAGACCTGGATTCTAATCCCAGTACAGCAAAAATATTCTACTTGCACCATTGCTATAAATCGGTGGCAACTACCCGCTAAAGTCTTTAATTCTTTCGTATCTTGACTAAAATTATGCGTTGGCAACAGTATTTATAATCAAATACAGTGTAGGGAATTGAGCAATTACAGGTGTTTTCGTAAAATCTGTGTAACTGCTCGTTATATAATGACTGTAACACAAATGGGAAACAGAAGACTCTGAAGTCGTTTTAGGCAACATAATACGAAGAGACTGAATAACATAACGTTGTTGAAAGAAGAGTGACGAGAAACATCATCATAACTTAATTTTACAATTAAGTCATTCCTCCTGTTGTGTGCTTCACTTCAAAATCATGCATATGCATGCTTTTATTGTGTATTCTGTAGACGACACTTGCGTTTGCATCTGAATTCACAATGTGTAAGTTATCTGATGTTGCATTGATGCAGTTGTGTTCATCAGCCATTCATATTCTCTTAACCGGATGAATTACCATACGTTTTGCTTTGTGCTTACTCCTTCCTATATAAGAAGCGTGTTCACCAGACGGCACTTTTTTGTGTTATTGTGCATGTACGGCAAGGGAGGGTGTTCAAACTTACCTAGAGGGCAGTGTACGTACGAACGGACGACGTGTTTTGATCGGTACTTCAATCTGGTGACATATTTAGGAATTAGTTGAAGCAGTGCGCGCTAGAGAATACAATATGTAGCTTACACCTTTTTCTACCATTTTGGACGTTGTTAGATATGAGACTGTGTTTTGTGCTGTATTATTTAAAAGTTTGCGTTCTACAAATTCACTTGCTCTAGAATATATTTAAGCTATTTGGAAGGTTGTTGTTGTTGTGGTCTTCAGTCCTGAGACTGGTTTGATGCAGCTCTCCATGCTACTCTATCCTGTGCAAGCTTCTTCATCTCCCAGTACCTACTGCAACCTACATCCTTCTGAATCTGCTTAGTGTATTGATCTCTTGGTCTCCCTCTACGATTTTTACCCTCCACGCTGCCCTCCAATGCTAAATTTGTGATCCCTTGATGCCTCAAAACATGTCCTACCAACCGATCCCTTCTTCTAGTCAAGTTGTGCCACGAACTTCTCTTCTCCCCAATCCTATTCAATACCTCCTCATTAGTTACGTGATCTACCCACCTTATCTTCAGCATTCTTCTGTAGCACCACATTTCGAAAGCTTCTATTCTCTTCTTGTCCAAACTGGTTATCGTCCATGTTTCACTTCCATACATGGCTACACTCCATACAAATACTTTCAGAAACGACTTCCTGACACTTAAATCTATACTCGATGTTAACAAATTTCTCCTCTTCAGAAACGATTTCCTTGCCATTGCCAGTCTACATTTTATATCCTCTCTACTTCGACCATCATCAGTTATTTTACTCCCTAAATAGCAAAACTCCTTTACTACTTTAAGTGTCTCATTTCCTAATCTAATCCCCTCAGCATCACCCGATTTAATTTGACTACATTCCATTATCCTCGTTTTGCTTTTGTTGATGTTCATCTTATATCCTCCTTTCAAGACACTGTCCATTCCGTTCAACTGCTCTTCCAAGTCCTTTGCTGTCTCTGACAGAATTACAATGTCATCGGCGAACCTCAAAGTTTTTACTTCTTCTCCATGAATTTTAATACCTGCTCCGAATTTTTCTTTTGTTTCCTTTACTGCTTGCTCAATATACAGATTGAATAACATCGGAGAGAGGCTACAACCCTGTCTCACTCCTTTCCCAACTACTGCTTCCCTTTCATGCCCCTCGACTCTTATAACTGCCATCTGGTTTCTGTACAAATTGTAAATAGCCTTTCGCTCCCTGTATTTTACCCCTGCCACATTCAGAATTTGAAACAGAGTATTCCAGTTAACATTGTCAAAAGCTTTCTCTAAGTCTACAAATGCTAGAAACCTAGGTTTGCCTTTTCTTAATCTTTCTTCTAAGATAAGTCGTAAGGTTAGTTAGTATTGCCTCACGTGTTCCAACATTTCTACGGAATCCAAACTGATCTTCCCCGAGGTCCGCTTCTACCAGTTTTTCCATTCGTCTGAAAAGAATTCGCGTTAGTATTTTGCAGCTGTGACTTATTAAACTGATAGTTCGGTAATTTTCACATCTGTCAACACCTGCTTTCTTTGGGATTGGAATTATTATATTCTTCTTGAAGTCTGTGGGTATTTCGCCTGTCTCATACATCTTGCTCACCAGATGGTAGAGTTTTGCCATCACTGGCTCTCCCAAGGCCATCAGTAGTTCTAATGGAATGTTGTCCACTCCCGGGGCCTTGTTTCGACTCAGGTCTTTCAGTGCTCTGTCAAACTCTTCACGCAGTATCTTATCTCCCATTTCATCTTCATCTACATCCTCTTTCATTTCCATAATACTGTCCTCAAGTACATCGCCCTTGTATAAACTCTCTATATACTCCTTCCACCTTTCTGCCTTCCCTTCTTTGCTTAGAACAGGGTTGCCATCTGAGCTCTTGATATTCATACAAGTGGTTCTCTTCTCTCCAAAGGTCTCTTTAATTTTCCTGTAGGCAGTATCTATCTTACCCCTAGTGAGACAAGCCTCTACATCCTTACATTTGTCCTCTAGCCATCCCTGCTTAGCCATTTTGCACTTCCTGTCGATCTCATTTTTGAGACGTTTGTATTCCGTTATGCCTGCTTCATTTACTGCATTTTTATATTTTCTCCTTTCATCAATTAAATTCAATATTTCTTCTGTTACCCAAGGATTTCTATTAGCCCTCGTCTTTTTACCTACTTGATCCTCTGCTGCCTTCACTACTTCATCCCTCAGAGCTACCCATTCTTCTTCTACTGTATTTCTTTCCCCCATTCCTGTCAATTGTTCCCTTATGCTCTCCCTGAAACTCTCTACAACCTCTGGTTCTTTCAGTTTATCCAGGTCCCATCTCCTTAAATTCCCACCTTTTTGCAATTTCTTCAGTTTCAATCTGCAGTTCATAACCAATAGATTGTGGTCAGAATCCACATCTGCCCCTGGAAATGTCCTACAATTTAAAACCTGGTTCCTAAATCTCTGTCTTACCATTATATAATCTATCTGATACCTATTAGTATCTCCAGGATTCTTCCAGGTATACAACCTTCTTTTATGATTCTTAAACCAAGTGTTAGCTATGATTAAGTTATGCTCTGTGCAAAATTCTACAAGGCGGCTTCCTTTTTCATTTCTTCCCCCCAATCCATATTCACCTACTGTTTCCTTCTCTCCCTTTTCCTACTGACGAATTCCAGTCACCCATGACTATTAAATTTTCGTCTCCCTTCACTACCAGAATAATTTCTTTTATCTCGTCATACATTTCATCAATTTCTTCATCATCTGCAGAGCTAGTTGGCATATAAACTTGTACTACTGTAGTAGGCATGGGCTTTGTGTCTATCTTGGCCACAATAATGCGTTCACTATGCTGTTTGTAGTAGCTAACCCGCACTCCTATTTTTTTATTCATTATTAAACCTACTCCTGCATTACCCCTATTTGATTTTGTATTTATAACCCTATAATCACCTGACCAAAAGTCTTGTTCCTCCTGCCACCGAACTTCACTAATTCCCACTATATATAACTTTAACCTATCCATTTCCCTTTTTAAATTTTCAAACCTACGTGCCCGATTAAGGGATCTGACATTCCACGCTCCGATCCGTAGAACGCCAGTTTTCTTTCTCCTGATAACGACGTCCTCTTGAGTAGTCCCCGCCCGGAGATCCGAATGGGGGACTATTTTACCTCCGGAATATTTTACCCAAGAGGACGCCATCATCATTTAATCATACAGTAAAGCTGCATGTCCTCGGGAAAAATTACGGCTGTAGTTTCCCCTTGCTTTCAGCCGTTCGCAGTACCAGCACAGCAAGGCCGTTTTGGTTAATGTTACAAGGCCAGATCAGTCAATCATCCAGACTGTTGCCCCTGCAACTACTGAAAAGGCTGCTGCCCCTCTTCAGGAACCTCATGTTTGTCTGGCCTCTCAACAGATACCCCTCCGTTGTGGTTGCACCTACGGTACGGCCAT
Source organism: Schistocerca nitens (assembly GCF_023898315.1). NCBI lineage: Eukaryota > Metazoa > Arthropoda > Insecta > Orthoptera > Acrididae > Schistocerca > Schistocerca nitens. The sequence goes on along the minus strand of NC_064615.1, from coordinate 259,187,434 downwards.
TGTTCACTTTCTAGGTACAGAATTTTACGGTAAGTAATATTCTACATACACCTTGGAGCTACACTGATGAAAAAAATCACCAACGAGGAGGTGTGGGACATGAACGCAAGTTTCCTGCAACTGAAAGATGATGTCTAATCAAATTTAGAGCCAGTCGCATTAGAGTGGCGCTATTGCACCACCACGAGGGTGGAAGCAGACTTGATTCATATATACGCTATAACGGTCGTGAACGTTAGTTACCTTTGAGATTTGACTTGGTGAGCTGATGTCATTCAAGAATACCTTTAAAACGATAAAAAAGCCATTATAAACACCTCATTGCGTTTGAATGAGGTCGTGTAATAGGACTACGAAAAGAGGGTGTTCCCTCTGCGATATTTCAGAAAGACTTGGCGGTAATGTAGAGTCTGTACGTGATTGCTTACTGCGGTGGTCACGAGAATGTACGGTCACAAAATGACCGGGTTCTGGATGGCCACATGCCACTGAGCGGTGGCATGAGCCCCCTCCCATATTTCTATCTTACGATTCTCCTCTCTAATTGCATGTGGTGGAAAGTTGCTATTCCTTCACATGCGGACTTCCCACGAGGCGTCTCTCGTCAGCCGGGTGGTCCGGTGACAGACGGGCTTTGCTGATCTTGAAAGGGTAAGCCGACGGGTGTGAGGGAGTCGAGTGAATGCTTTCCAGACGCCGACATTGTAGAATAGCGGCTGAGACACGCCCTGAAGTAGCGGCTGGGCTAGAGGTTCCGTTACTTCGCAGAAACACTTTCTGGCGGGCTACCAGCGAGGCGTGGGAATGACTTGAGTACCCAGGCAGTTGTGGCGGGCAAATTCCCGCGCTTTCTGCAAAGTCGTAACTGTGATTGGCTTGCTCAGGGCATAGCTACGTGACGTAGCAAAATCAGCGCAGAAATTGGCGCCAAGAATCCCCATTGGTGGAATGGTAGTGCTCCAGCAATAGAGTGAAATTTTCCGCCGGTTTTCGACTTGCTGATTGGAACGGTTAACCACAGCCACTGTCGTGGGGGCGGGAATGTTCTGTGTTCGGTTTGTATGGGTGCTCTTGTGGAGTATTCGGCTCTCGCCTTTCAGTCGGAGTAGGTTACAACACTGAGCTCTCGCTGCTCTGGACAGCCTGCTTTCCGTTGGCTGTGTAATATACTTTTATTTGATTGTAACTGTTTAACGAAGTTGCTGAAGTTTCGACTTCAACGTAACTTTCCGAGTACAGTTGGCAATTGAGCGTTCTGCGTACAAGCGGCCTATGTTGTCTGTCTTTGGCAGTTTTGGCTAAAGTTGACTGTATCGGAGTTACTGTGTGACTTCGCTTGTGAAAATCAATCACTGTACCGTCAGTGATTGCGTGGCGAGCCTTCATCGTCTCCCTCAGAGGCGCATTTGTATTAATAGGAAGTCTTTAGTCTGGAACAACCATACCAGGACAATTTGGTTCAAAAATGGCTCTGAGCACTATGGGACTCAACTGCTGTGGTCATAAGTCCCCTAGAACTTAGAACTACTTAAACCTAACTAACCTAAGGACAGCACACAACACCCAGCCATCACGAGGCAGAGAAAATCCCTGACCCCGCCGGGAATCGAACCCGGGAACCCGGGCGTGGGAAGCGAGAACGCTACCGCACGACCACGAGATGCGGGCCCAGGACAATTTGTTTCGGGCTATACTCGCGACATTGTCATCACCACGACGGGACGTCGAAGCAACCAGCCATCACTTCCAGTACGCCAGATCGTGTCCTTGCAGCTAAGAAGACAGCTTGGTAATGTACATCCGCAGCACCGGCAAAGCAGGCATTTTTGCTAGGCGATAATCAGAGCTCAGCAGAGCGCGCCTGTTCGTCTTTTCTAACTTTGTTCTATCTAGGGTGTTCATTATCTGAGTTCTCACTAATGTAGCAGCAATTAATGTTGGGTTTGCTGTGTGTCTCTCTTAAGATTTCAGTTGCAAGGAATTGGCTCCACATACCACTTCGTCATAAACGTCACAATTAGTTTAGGGACAACTTCACCTTCACAGTGTTGAGTATCCAATTTGAGCCAATTTGATGTATTGTAAATGTTTCATGTGTTTTTGTTTATTATTTTGTGTTTAGTCTTAATAAATCATATTGTTATTTTGGACAGAACTTTCATTATGTTAATTGGTAGAGCAACCGTATCATTTCTCACTACGTTAATGAAACCTTCCTTTATTTAACTTATTTATCAAATTAAATTATTGCAGGTGCCAAACTCTTTTCTACTCCACTTGCAGGGTTGATTACAGTCAGTTCGCGTATCTTTTTAATCCATGTGCAACAGCAAAAGTCAGAGTTAGAATAGGGGGAACTTAGAGCATCATTTACATATGTAGATTCTAGAAGAATTTAGTGTTAAATACACTGCTAGCCCCGGCACCTCGCATAAAATGGCGACCCTTAGCCTCGGATCTTTCCTGTGAATCACTGGTAAGCTAACAGTGTTCTTAGTAGGAACATTCAAATTTTGTTCTCTACTTTTTTTTAATGATTAGTACCCAAGTTCTTTTTTTTGTGGTTCCGAGATTAGTTTTTTTATTGGCGGCGCATGATTACAGTTTTTGTTTTCAGTGTATATATTTTTTGTTTGTTCATTGTTTTTTGTGTTTCTTTGATGTGGTGTCCGTACCACATCACACTTTGTCGGGTTTGTGTGCAGTTTCTGTACCACAACAAATCGTGCTTGTAGTTACAGCGTTGGAACGGCGTTGTTGAAATTTTATGTCTATGTGGAAAAATATTGGGAGTAGATGATTTTTATTGTGAATTTTAGATAAATTTGTTTTTTCATGTATGATCACGAGAAGTAAGGCACGACTTTTATCGAGCGAAACTAAAACAAAAGAGCATAGCATAATGGATAAGAGGCAGGTTACTGACGAGGATAGGTTCGGAGATGAGATGGGCACATTTTTAGCAGCACAGGACGACAGGGTCATTGATGAGGAAGGTGATTTGGACGCGATCTTAGAGCAACGTCGCGACCGTGATTATGATAGTGAAGTGGAGGATGGAACAGAGACAGGCACACAGGTCGAGACGGTAGCAGAAGTTTATAGTCAAACGAACGAGTGCAGACAGAGGCGAGCTCGGTCACGTCAGAGCTCTAGCGCCCAGGTGTCCAGAGTTACATCACCCATGTGTGACGAGGATCAAAATTATCACATTAACCCAATACCAAGCTTCCTACGATCAATGAAAGAAGAAGCTGACGAACAACGTAAGAAGGAGAAGGAAGAAGCTGACGAACAGCGTAAGAAGAACACTCAGGCAATAATTTCACATATAGGGAAAATTCGTGGGGAATTACTAACAATAAAGAAAGAATGTCGAGAAGCAAAACAAATGTCATTGGTAGCACAAAAAGTAGCAGGCCTAGCCAAAACGGCAGCAACAGGGCAATGAAAATCGCAAAAGTAACTTCTCAACTCGCAGGTCGCTTGCGACGTGCGACACAAGCCCACTCAAAATCCCTAGCGTTCTTAAAAACTCAAGGTAATATCGCGGTTACGAACATCACGAAACGAATGAAAGGAGTAGAGAGTCGAATAGCAAATCTAGAGCGAAACGGGTACACGAGCACTGCGCGTTCGGATACCAATGATGGAGTAAACAGAATTGTCTCTCTGAGGAAAAGCTCGCCGTGCTCTAGCCCAGTGACAGAGTACGCAACTAACAGTGCATACGCAGAAACAGCGAGTAATAGCTCCAATAATTGCAGCCCACTTAGAAGAGTGAATGCTGAATGCCACTCCCACTGTGATACAGAGGAAGCACATCACAGTTATCAGCAAGATAGATCAGGCCACTCAGCAGACGTGCAAGTATCGAAAACGAGGGACAACACCAGTGCGAGGATCGGACAGGATTTTGATCACAATCACTTCCTGTCGATACTAAAATTCCAAAAGTTCAGAGATAATGGAGGGTCGATACATCCCAAGAGCTGGGTGAAGCAGTTTACAAATTCATTACCGTCATCATGGCCAACCCTGGCAAAATTAGAATTCATGTGTGGACACATCGAAGGCCAAGCCGTGGAAAAGATGCGGGGTGTGGCAGCGACGTGTCAGACTTATCAGGAATTTGTTGATGCGTTCCTGAGGATCTACTGGTCAAAGGAAACGCAAGACAGGATTAAAGAGGAAATAATATTTTGTCCTGAACTGGAAGTGTCCGGGCAAAGGAGCGCAACCAAATTTTTCGATGATTTACTCAAGAAGAATCAATTTTGAGATAGTCCATATAGCAAGGGAGAAATCATCAAATTTTGTTTTTCCAAATTGCCAGCTAGGTACCAACAGACACTTGTCGGGAAGTGTGGATCTGACATAGAAGCATTCAAGAGTCTATTGCGTGAACTCGAAGTTGTCTTTGACAAACAAGACGCAAAGGACAGGAAGAAGGGGCAGAGCAACAAATACCAATGACCAGCAAGGGAGGACGACAACAGATGGCATAATCGCACTGGTCATTTAGGAAACCAGGGTTACGGAAATCAAGATTACGCTAACCAAGGTTTTGGAAACCAGAGACACGGAAACCAGAACGTCAGGGAACAGGGTCATGCTAGACAAGGAAGCGGGGACAGGAGAAATAACGAACGGCAAAGGGACCGTAATTGGAGAGAGCGAAATCAAGGACTACAGGAGAACTAGGAGACTGAAATTAGACCTGCAAATCCTAATGCACGTCAGAGGAGGGGGAGTCTAACAAGGGAGTGGCGCTAGTCCATAGGACTCCACCACATCTCTCACACAAAGAAGTTCATGGAATAATAGTAGTTTAAGTAATGTACATAGTAGAATAGGCAAATATATGAACCGTTCTTCGGGGAACAATAATCGTTCCATTAATAGATTAAGATTGTTAAAGTATTAATACGCTGCGTTGGCTTGTAAAAGAATTTACTGCTGCTAGTCTTTTTTTTTTTTTTTTTGTATATGTTCGCGACTTCCAATGTCGATGGAGTAGGAGGCACTACCTTTCCATGAGCAATGTTTTTTTTCCTTTCCTGTCTGGTGTCCATGTTGAGGGATAATGATGAGTGAGGAGATGTCGCACAAACGGGCGCATACAAGAACGTGCTCCTAGAAGCGTTCTGGGATGTCGTGATACGCTCCATAGCGGCCACAACCAGTTCGTGAGACGTTCATACCAATGCTTGCAGGCACACGTCAGTGCACTGCAAGATTGTGGTATATTGCGTGATTTAGAGGATGAATATGGGCAGTATAGTTTTTGCAGAGATGCGCCAGCATCGTTGTCTTGCAAGTCCGGGTGACCCTGTGAGCGTTTACTCCAATGGTGCCCTAGACGGTAGAAATGCGGGCATAAAGCCTACCATGCCAATGTGCTGGTTGGGGATTTAGTGTGCTGCTTGTGACTGTCACAGATGAATAACCAAGGAATTATACTTGGAGATTGGTGGCATACTGTGCAGCTGGTGTGTGGTGGGCGACGGAATCCTCAACAGGAACCAGTCCTGGCTTGGTCATATTACATTGCTTCTGGAAAGGTGTGCTTTGATAGCGAAAACCGCATAACATAGAAAAAGAAGTTGCAACTATAAATTTATTGTCTTGTATAGCCATGGCTAACCCAGTCTCTGGCGTTTCAGTGAGGCGTAGTGAGAACTCGGAGGCCATGTCGTACGGCGCGCATCACTGTCGTCAATAGCGGCGAGCAGCGAGACATCTCAGCGTAACAGGAATTATGTAAGAGTGTAGTATAAAAAAAAAGAAAGAAAAAAAAGAAAAAAGAAAAAGAGAGAGAGAGAGAGTACCATATACTAGGATAAGTTAAACTTCAGGATTTAACAATAACTAGATCCTTAATATTGTGGTGGTTTTTTTCACAAGTGTTTGGCGCGCGCCTGTTGGGATGCTATTTTTCAGGTCACCAAACCACAGACCCGAGATGGAGGGACGACGGGCGAGCGAAAGTAGAATAGTTGTATGTTCTTTATAGCACAGTAAAACTTCGACCTGCATAACAACATAATTTAATCAAAAGACATAGAATGTAGGTCGTTGGCAAATGGTAGTTAAATCTTGAGCATGTCTACTGTCGATCTATATAATTAATAGTAATATTAGTGTGGGCCCGCACATTTTGTTGTTCATCCAATGACATAGCATCAGTTGTCACACATCATGTACAGTATGGAGATCGTGCTTTACACAAATATATAGATAAATTATTTCCATGCCTATATTAGATACACCAAGATTTTGCTATAATGATAACCATAGATTAATAACTATAAAAGTAAAATAAGAGTGTCTGAAATGACAGACCATCAATGTGTCGTTATGTAAATTTATTATTACATAGAAGGTCATGGGAAAAAGTTAGGCATAAGATTTTTGTCAGAATTGTGCAGATGACGGGTATCGTGGCAATGCAGAGGCCAGCCGGAGTAAAAACAAGAGGTCTTCGGCTACCTGGAAGAAGGGGAGCGTTAGCGCGCCACGTAACGAGAAGGGCGCGGGTGCGTCCGGTCCTGCAAGCTGACAGTCACCGGGCCATATACCTGAGGGATTAGGCGGGATCCTCGCCGGGCCACAAGCGAAAGTGAGGCTGGCCGTTGACACTGACATGCGACCCACACGCGACAGCCAGCTAGCTCTCCGGACGCGGCAGCCGTTTGGAGGGATTCCCTGAGGCAGACCACGTTGTCGTGAGTACACGAAGAAGATCACATATGGTGTCAGAACCTGCGCCTCATGTGCCTCAGGACAGAAAGGGACACTATATACTCACCTGTTTGGGTTTTTACAACTCACTATCATTGGCCTATCTGCATACACAAAGCAGTATCGTGCCGCAAACTCTAACAAATGAATTGTCTCATTTCTAACTTCTCCTCTCTATTAGAGAGCAGTTGTAGCAATCGTCGGTCCTAGTTCGATCCTGTCTGGATGACCTCACACACTTGTGGAGTCACTCCACGTGCCATCATCCCTCGTCGAACTTCGATATTGGGAAACGTAAAGTACTGTCCAGGGAAAGAGATCTGAACTAGTGATGAATCCCAACTAGTAGACCTCAGAGACGTTTAATCGACATGAGGAGAGCCTATCACTATGTCTTCCTACCGTACTGCCGTTATCATATGCATGGGTCTTGCTGCAATCTCAACAGAGTACTGCAGATGCTCCAGCACACCCTATTGCTGTTGCAACAACGTAGCAACAACACCCGACGTTTAGCCCTATGTGATGTCAGTACTGTGGCCCCATCCCAAAAGCCCCCCTCCGATGCTCAAGACATGGAACCACGTGCATCAATGCATATGACTCAACATACCAACCCCCTCAGAGAAACTATCGAATTTGTGAAGTGCTTCGAATATTTCTAACAATGTGATTTAGTGCCTCATTCTCAGCACAGTCGTGAACATTGTGCAATGTGCACGCACAACTTGACGCCCCATGAACCATGTTTTTTTTCTTAAATTTCTTTTTCTAATGTTGTTTTTGTAATGTATGTTATACCTTGTATGTGTTTGTGTTTTACGCTGTAATTCTTATGTAAGTGATAGAGTAGGGTGCACAAATTACAAATTACTGTATTGTTCTCCACACCATGTTTTTTTTGTATTTTGTATTTATTGTTGTGTGTATGCAAACAGTGTGCCTGAAGTCCCCATAAACTGAAGCAGATACCACCACTGTAATTGTGAATGGACCATCAGTTCAGGGAACATTTTGTAAAGGTTATTCTTGCTGCAGGGAGACAGAATGAATCGGAGGTTGTAATTAGATTCTGAAAGCTCACAAAGAGATTGTTAACATAAATAGTATCATGTGTGAGTGAGTTCAGGTTAGTTTAATGATTCAAATTGTTGTAACATCTTGGGCATTTAATTGCGGAGCACTCCAACTCTGATTGTAAAGAATAAACTGCTGCATATTTGGCTCACGTGCCCGGGCCATATTTAGAGCGTGAATGTCTGTGTGAATCGGTGTTTGGAAGGGGCTCCCTGGGTATGGATGTGTGATGTGAGTGTTAGAGTTCCGTATTGAGAAGGTGAAGTTGGCTACATCATAAATAATCCTCCCTATATGAGCTGCATTTTTCAGTTGCAGTGATTTTCTTTATAGAGTGCGGCATGTGGAGTCAGTTTGCAAGCTTGTTCTTGGGCGATTGACTCACTACCTTGCTCCTAAGTGAGCCAACCGCTCACCAATTACAATCTAAAATGGCGTAGAGGCTATGAGAGGTGGCATGAACCCCCTCCCATATTTCTATCTTACGATTCTCCTCTCTAATTGCATGCAGTGGAAAGTTGCTATTCCTTCACACGCGGACTTCCCACGCAGCGTCTCTCGTCACCTGGGTGGTCCGGTAACAGGCGGGCTTTGCTGATCTTGAAAGGGTAAGCCGACGGGTGTGAGGGAGTCGAGTGAATGCTTTCCAGACGCCGACATTGTAGAATAGCGGCTGAGACACGCCCTGAAGTAGCGGCTGAGCTAGAGGTTCCGTTACTTCGCAGAAACACTTTCTGGCGGGCTACCAGCGAGGCGTGGGAATGACTTGTGTACCCAGTCAGTTGTGGCGGGCAAATTCCCGCGCTTTCTGCAAAGTCGTAACTGTGATTGGCTTGCTCAGGGCATAGCTACGTGACGTAGCAAAATCAGCGCAGAAATTGGCGCCAAGAATCCCCATTGGTGGAATGGTAGTGCTCCGGCAATAGAGTGAAATTTTCCGCCGGTTTTCGAGTTGCTGATTGGAATGGTTAACCACGGCCACTGACGTGGGGGCGGGAATGTTCTGTGTTTGGTTTGTATGGGTGCTCTTGTGGAGTAGTCGGCTCTTGCCTTTCAGTCGGAGTAGGTTACAACACTGAGCTCTCGCTGCTCTGGACAGCCTGCTTTCCGTTGGCTGTGTAATATACTTTTATTTGATTGTAACTGTTTAACGAAGTTGCTGAAGTTTCGACCTCAACGTAACTTTCCGAGTACAGTTGGCAATTGAGCGTTCTGCGTACAAGCGGCCTATGTTGTCTGTCTTTGGCAGTTTTGGCTAAAGTTGACTGTATAAGAGTTACTGTGTGACTTCGCTTGTGAAAATCAATCACTGTACCGTCAGTGATTGCGTGGCGAGCCTTCTTCGTCTCCCTCAGAGACGCATTTGTATTGATAGGAAGTCTTTAGTCTGGAACAACCAGACCAGGACAATTTGTTTCGGGCTATACTCGCGACATTATCATCACCACGACGGGACGTCGAAGCAACCAGCCATCGCTTCCAGTACGCCAGATCGTGTCCTTGCAGCTAAGAGGACAGCTTGGTAATGTACGTCCGCAGCACCGGCAAAGCAGGCATTTTTGCTAGGCGATAATCAGAGCTCAGCAGAGCGCGCCTGTTCGTCTTTTCTAACTTTGTTCTATCTAGGGTGTTCATTGTCTGAGTTCTCACAAATGTAGCAGCAATTAATGTTGGGTTAGCTGTGTGTCTCTCTTAGGATTTCAGTTGCAAGGAATTGGCTCCACATACCACTTCGTCATAAACGTCACAATCTAGTTTAGGGACAAATTCACCTTCACAGCGTTTATTTGAGTATCCAATTTGAGCCAATTAGATGTATTGTAAATGTCTCATGTGTTTTTGTTTATTATTTTGTGTTTAGTCTTAATAAATCATATTGTTATTTTGGACAGAACTTTCATTATGTTAATCGGTAGAGCAACCCTATCATTTCTCACTACTTTAATGAAACCTTCCTTTATTTAACTTATTTATCAAATTAAATTATTGCAGGTGCCAAACTCTTTTCTACTCCACTTGCAGGGTTGATTAGTCAGTTCGCGTATCTTTTTAATCCATGTGCAACAGCAAAAGTCAGAGTTAGAATAGGGGGGCTTAGAGCATCATTTACATATGTAGATTCTAGAAGAATTTAGTGGTGCACCTCGCACCACTACCGAGAGAAGACCATTGTGTTTAAGGTACGGCTCTTGCGCACCGTACTGCAGTGTAGCAGCAATCTGAGCAGCGGCTGGCACCACAGAGACACAAATTGTTTAGTTCAGTGGCAGCTCCGGACCAGACGCCTTCTAGTGCGGATTCCACTGACCCCAAACCACCTCCATTACCGATTCACTGCTGTCTACCGAGGACTCATTGGAGGGCAGGTCGGACGTCTGTTGTGTTTTCTTATGAAAGATAGTTGTGCATCGTGCCTGTGACGGAAGTGTGGTGGTTAGAAGAAGGTCAGGTCAGGGCCTGCAACCAGCCTGTCTGTATGGCACACTCAGTGGTTCTACAACTGGAGTTATGGTCTGAGGTGAGATTTCGTTCTGCAGTATTGTAAGCCATTCGAAACTTTTTTGGTGTGTTCTGAAATTTCTCACTGGTGGGGCTGCCCATTTGTAGGGGTGTATAAAGCAAGACCCGTCGTGGGTCAGTTACTTATCAGTGACTCAGAGAGAAGACCAGAAAGTATTGCAGTGAGTAATAAAAACTGACAGTGAGGTGTGAGCAGATAAAGTGATACAGTGACTGAATAGAAATCGAAAATAAAGTATGAAAAGTGTGTAAGGTACATCACAGAAACCGAAGAACCCGAACTGAATGGATTGATAAATTTATAAACGTTTGGATATAATAAAGAAATAGAAGTGACAGACCCTTGAAGAGACACACACAAACATGATGCAGACTGCTACGTATCGCTCCAATAGAGATCGTAAGAACAAGATTTCACTAACTACAGCGCTCACAGAGGTATTCAAACATTCTTCCGGGGTCAATTTGTGGATGGAAGAGAAATATGCCCTAATAACGTGTACAACTGCAAGTGCACTCTACCGTCAACTTTTTGAGCGTGATGTACATTTAAATACAGAAATTTTTCGATCGAAACAGGTATTACTGCGTTCCAAGGAGAATCTGCTACTTGATTGTGGTTGGACTTTTGCTTTGAGGTTTGCGAAATGAAAATACTACAGATTAACGATGTAATCATAGGAGTAGTTGTTCAGTTTTTGTAATTTTGAGCTGAAAACAATACCTGGATGGAAAGGCCAGGAGAATAAACATGACCTCAATAAGAAAAAGGCGGAAGAATAAACGTGACCTGAAGCTATTTTGATAAACAAAATGGTGATTTCATAACGTAACCCCAAAGTGTCCGACATGGAAAGTTTACAAACATTTTGATATGCTTCTTTTGATTCATAGTTGAGGTTGGATCAGTGGGCGAGGCTGATGCATGTTGTGTACTGCTGGGGAAGGCAAAATAGCAAATCAAACAGATACAAGAATGGATCATGTGACGCAAAATAGCCGTACTAAAAACAAAATGCAGGTGTATTGGGCATACAACAAGACTAGTGGAAGCAAGAGGGAGCAAGATGTAAGAATAGTCTGAGACCACTTATTGCAAGGTCGGCAGACGACGTTACAAAACTTTCAGGAGCATCATGTGTGCATATACCTGAAAACTGTAATACATCAAACGTGTAGAATGACTCTGTCGAACAGTGGATGTCCAATGGATGATAACGTTTGGGGGAAGGTGGAAGCGTTTATGTATACCTCTTAATGATCAATAAATTTTCTGTTGCTGAACTTTCTAATTATGTTGTTACATTAATTTTTTGGTATAGTCGACAGCTCACCCAATAATCGTATAGTATCGGTCAATGCCAGCTCTTTCCTCTTGTCGTGTAGTAATGTCACAATGACGGTGATGATGAGTGCAAGCGCCGTTCCTGTTATCATCCAGTGAAGTCACCATGACGCGAGAAAAAATAGCAGGTTAACCTTTGTAAGATGCGCAGTTCAAAGTTGCATAAGGTGCTTACAAGATCTACTGACCACGCTAACGCTAACTTCACACAGTTGCCATCAACTAGTACGCCATCACATGTGATAAACAGCGAACATTAACCAGGCGTGAGAAACTGTGTACACGCTGAATGACAATGAAAACTCCGTTGACCGTTGCCTCTTGAATCGTCTAAATCAGAAACGTTTCATTTATTCAAATCCACACTTCCTTTTCAAATACATATCAGTTGCTATATTTATTCTACATTATTATTGTACTTCGTGAGGAAATGTCTTGATTGTGTAGTTCGAAAACGACTACTTTCTCTAAGTAAATGGAGCAATCTACATCTACATCTACATGGATACTCTGCAAATCACATTTATGTGCCTGGCAGAGGGTTCATCGAACCACCGTCACAATTCTCTATTATTCTAATCTCGTATAGCGCGGGGAAGAACGAACACCTATATCTTTCCGTACGACCTCTGATTTCCCTTATTTTATCGTGGTGATCGTTCCTCCCTATGTAGGTCGAGGTCAACAAAATATTTTCGCATTCGGAGGAGAAAGTTGATGATTGGAATTTCGTGAGAAGATTCCGTCGCAACGAAATACGCCTTTCTTTTAATGATGTCCAGCCCAAATCCTGTATCATTTCTGTAACATTCTCTCCTATATTTCGCGATAATACAAAACGTACTACCATTCATTGAACTTTTTCGATGTACTCCGTCAGTCCTATCTGGTAAGGATCCCACACCGCGCAGCAGTATTCTGAAAGAGGACGGACAAGCGTAGTGTATGCAGACTCCGTAGTAGATCTGTTACATTTTCCAAGTGTCCTGCCAATAAAACGCAGTGTTTGGTTAGCCTTCCCTACAACATTTTCTATATGTTCCATCCAATTTAAGTTGTTCGTAATTGTAATACCTAGGTATTTAGTTGAATTTACGTTTTTAGATTAGACTGATTTTTCATGTAACTGAAATTTAACGAGTTCCTTTTAGCAGTCATGTGAATGACCTCACACTTTTCGTTGTTTAGGGTCAACTGTCACTTTTCGCACCATTCAGATATCTTTTCTAAATCATTTTGCAGTTTGTTTTGATCATCTGATGATTTTATTGGTCGATAAACGACAACGTCATCTGCAAACAACCGAAGACGGCTACTCAGATTGTCTCCCAAATCATTTATATAGATAAGGAACAGCAAAGGGCCTATAACACTACCTTGGTGAACGCCAGAAATCACTGCTGTTGTACTCGATGACTTTCCGTCAATTACTACGAACTGCGACCTCTCTGATTGGAAATCACAAATCCAGTCACATAACTGAGACGATATACCATAAGCACGCAATTTCACTACGAGCCGCTTGTGTGATACAGTGTCAAAAGCCTCCCGGAAATCTAGGAATACGAAATCGATCTGAAATCCCTTGTCAATAGCACTCAGCACTCAGCATGTGAATAAAGAGCTAGTTGTGTTTCACAGGAACGTTGTTTTATAAACCCATGTTGACTGTGTGTCAATAGACAGTTTTCTTCGAGGTAATTCATAATGTTTGAACGCAATATATGTTCCAAAAAGTTGCTGCATATCGACGTTAATGATATGGACCTGTAATTTACTGGATTACTCCTACTACCTTTCTTGAATATTGGTGTGACCTGTGCAACGTTCCAGCCTTTTGGCACGGATCTTTCGTCCAGCGAACGATTGTATATGATTGTTCAGTATGGAGCTAATGCATCAGCATACTCCGAAAGGAACCTAATTGTTATACAATCTGGGCCAGAATACTTGCTTTTATTAAGTGATTTAAGTTGCTTCACTACTCCGAGGATATTTACATCTACGTTACTCATGTTGGCAGCTGTTCTCGATTCGAATTCTGGAATATTTACTTTGTTTTCTTTTGTGAAGGCATTTCGGAAGGCTGTGTTTAGTAACTCTGCTTTGGCAGCACTGTCTTCGATAGTATCTCCATTGCTATCGCGCAGAGAAGGCATAGATCGTTGCTTGCCGCTAACATACTTGACATACCACCAGAATCTTTTTGGATTTTATGCCAGGTTTCGAAACAAAGTTTCGTTTTTGGAAACTGTTATAAGCATCTCGCATTCAAGTCCGCGCTAAATTTCGAGCTTCTGTTAAAGATCTCCAATCTTGGGGATTTTTGGTCTGTTTAAATTTGGCGTGTTTGTTTCGTTGTTTCTGTAACGGTGTTCTAACCCGTTTTGTATACCAAGGAGGATCAGCTCCGTCGTATTGATGCTCGTTATTAACTCAGAATTATTTGTTGGTAAGAGGTCTAAATCTATATCTACATCTATACTCCGCAAGCCACCTGACGGTGTTTGGCGGAGGGTACTTCGAGTACGTCTATCGGTTCTCCTTTCTATTCCAGTCTCGTATTGTTCGTGGACAGAAGGATTGTCGGGATGCCTCTGTGTGGGCTCTAATCTCTCTGATTTTATCCTCATGGTCTGGTTCAAATGGTTCAAATGGCTCTGAGCACTATGGGACTCAACTGCTGAGGTCATTAGTCCCCTAGAACTTAGAACTAGTTAAACCTAACTAACCTAAGGACATCACAAACATCCATGCCCGAGGCAGGATTCGAACCTGCGACCGTAGCGGTCTTGCGGTTCCAGACTGCAGCGCCTTTAACCGCACGGCCACTTCGGCCGGCTTATCCTCATGGTCTCTTCCCGAGACATACATAGGGGGGAGCAATATACTGCTTGACTCCTAGGTGAAGGTATGTTCTCGAAACTTGCAACAAAAGCTCCTACCGAGTTACTGAGCGTCTCTCTTGCAGAGTCTTCCACCGGAGTCTATCTATCATCTCCGTAACGCTTTCGCGATTACTAAATGATCCTGCAACGAAGCGCGCTGCTCTCCGTTGGATCTTCTCTATCTCTTCAAAAAAATTGTTCAAATGGCTCTGAGCACTATGGGACTCAACTGCTGAGGTCATTAGTACCCTAGAACTTAGAACTACTTAAACCTAACTAACCTAAGGACATCACAAACATCCATGCCCGAGGCAGGATTCGAAACTGCGACCGTACCGGTCTTGCGGTTCCAGGCTGCAGCGCCTTTAACCGCACGGCCACTTCGGCCGGCTATCTCTTCAATCAACCCTCTCTGGTACGAGTCCCACACTGGCGAGCAGTATTCAAGCAGTGGGCGAACAAGTGTATGTAACCCACTTCCTTTGTTTTCGGACAGCATTTCCTTAGGATTCTTCCAATGAATCTCAGTCTGGCATCTGCTTTACCGACGATTAATTTTATATGGTCATTCCATTCTAGATTACTCCTAATGCCTACTCCCAGATAATTTATGGAATTAACTGCTTCCGGTTGCTGACCTGCTATATTGTAGCTAAATGATAAAGAATCTTTCTTTCTATTTATTCCCAGCACATAACACTTGTCCACATTGAGATTCAATTTCCATTCCCTGCACCATGCGACAATTCGTCGCAGATCCTCCTGTATTTCAGTACAATTTTCCATTGTTACAACCTATCGCTGCATTATCCGCAAAAAGCCTCAGTGAACTTCTGATGTTATCCACAAGGTCATGTATATATATTGTGAATAGCAACTGTCCTACGACACTCCCCTGCGGCACACCTGAAATCACTCTTACTTCGGAAGACTTCTCTCCATTGAGAATGGCATGCTGCTTTCTGTTATCTAGGAACCCTTCAGTCCAATCATACAATTGGTCTGATAGTCCATATGCTCTTACTTTGTTCATTAGACGACTGTGGTGAACTGTATCAAACGCCTTGCAGAAGTCAAGAAACACGGCATCTACCTGGGAACCCGTGTCTATGGCCCTCTGAGTCTCGTGGACGAATAGCGCAAGCTGGGTTTCACACGTTCGTCTTTTTCGAAACCTATGCTGATTCCTACAGAGTAGATTTCTAGCCTCCAGGAAAGTCATTATACTCGAACATAATACGTGTTCCAAAATTCTACAACTGGTCAACGCTAGAGATATAGCTCTATAGTTCTGCACGTCTGTTCGACGTCCCTTTTTGAAAACGGGGATGACCTGTGCTCTTTTCCAATCTTTTGGAATGCTACGTATACCTACGGTATACCACTGCAAGTCTGTCATCTATTTCGATATCTACAATTTTGTCATCTGTGCGAAAATCTAGAGAAGGAACTACAGTGCAGTTTTCCTCTGTGAAACACCTTTGGAAAAATACATTTAGTTTTTCAGCCTTTAGTCTGTCATCCTCTGTTTCAGTACCATTTTGGTCAGAGAGTGTCTGGACATTTTGTTTTGATCCACTTACCGCTTTGACATAAGACCAAAATTTCTTAGGATTTTCTGCCAAATTAGTACATAGAACTTTACTTTCGAATTCATTGAACGCCTCTCTCATAGCCCTCCTCACACTACATTTCGCTTCGTGTAATTTTTGTTTGTCTGGATGGCTTTGGCTATGTTTATGTTTGCTGTGACGTTCCCTTTGCTTCCGTAACTGTTTTCTAACTCGGTTGCTGTACCACGGTGGCTCTTTTCTATCTCTTACGATCTTGCTTGACACATACTCACTAATGCATATTGTACGATGATTTTGAACTTTGTCCACTGATCCTCAACACTATCTGTACTTGAGATAAAACCTTTGTGTTGAGCCGTCAAGTACCCTGAAATCTGCTTTTTGTCACTTTTGCTAAACAGAAAAATCTTCCTACTTTTCTTAATATTTCTATTTACGGCTGAAATCATCGATGCTGTTGCCGCCTTATGATCGCTGATTCCCTGTTCTGCGTAAACTGTTTCAAATAGTTCGGGTCTGTTTGTCACCAGAAGGTCTAATATGTTATCTCCTTGAGTCGGTTCTCTGTTTAACTGTTCAACGTAGTTTTCAGATAACGCACATAAAAAATATTTCACTGGATTATTTGTCCCTGCCACCCGTTATAAACGTTTGAATCTCCTAGTCCACACCTGGTAAATTGAAATCTCCACCCAGAACTGTAACGTGGTCGGGAAATGTACTCGAAATATTTTACAAATTTTCCTTCAGGTGTTCTGCCACAACAGCTGCTGAGCCAGGGTGCCTATAGAGGCATCCAATTACCATGTTTAAGCCTGCTTTATCCGTGACCTTCACCCAAATTATTTCACACTTCGGATCTCCATCAATTTCCTTCGATACTATTGCACTTTTTATCGCTATAAAAACGTCTCCCCCTTCGATGTCCAGCCTGTCTCTGCGGTGTACATTCCAATCTGAGTCAAGAATTTCATCACTGTTTACATCTGGTTACAGCCAACTTTCCGTCCCTAGTACTATGTGGGGATTGTGACCGTTTATTAATGAGAGCAGTTCTGGGGCCTCTCTATGGACGCTCCTGCAGTTTACTATTAGCACATTAATACTGTCATTCCCTGTTTCGTTTTGCCTACTGCTACCTTGTCGCGTCTCAGGAGGCGTCTTGTCGGGCCTAGGGAGGGAATTCTCTAACCCACACGTGCACTCCACACGTACTCCACTACACTTATAGCCGCTTCCTGCGTGTAGTGTACGCCTGACCCACTCAGGGGGACCCTACATTTCTCCACCCAATAGCGGAGGTCGAGAAATTTGCACCCCAGATCTCCGCAGAGTCGTCTGAGCCTCTGGTTTAAGCCTTCCACTCGGCTGCAAACCAGAGGACCGCGATCGATTCTGGGAACGACACTACAAATAGTTAGCTCAGATTCCACCCCACGAGCGAGGCTTTCCGCCTTCACCAACTCCGCCAACCGCCTGTATGAACTGTGGATGACCTCTGAACCCAGACGCCAGGAGTCATTGGTGCCGACATGGGCAACAATTTGCAGTCGGGTGCACCCAGTGCTCTCCATCGCTGCCGGCAGGGCCACCTCCACATCTCGGATGAGACTCCCTGGCAAGGAGACAAAGTGACTACTGACCTTCTTCCCCGACCTTTCCGCTATTTCCCTAAGGGGTTCCATCACCCGCCTAACATTGGAGCTCCCAATCACTAATAAACCCCTCCCCCCGTGTGCGTGCTCGGACCTTGCTGAAGAAGCGGCCACATGTGCACTCACAGGCAGAGCAGGCGACGCCACCCGACCAGCCTCCACATTGACCCTCCGCCTCTTGCGGCGCGAACGCCGCTGAACCCGCCACGCCCCTTGGGGAGAGGGTGGCCCGGTACCCGCGAAGATGTTTCGACAGCAGCGACCATAGGTGAAGCATGTTACACCTGGGGTGTACCATGCGACGCATCAGACTCCCCACCGCCGCTATACTCTGAGGCAGCAGCCTGAAGACGGCTGACCGCGGCCATCAGCACATTCAGCTGTTCGTGAAGAGTGGCCAGCTCCTCCTGCGTCCATGCACAGCAGTCACACGTCCTATCCATCCTAATAAATCAACAATATACTGTAGAGAGTTAAGTAATCAACTTTTAAATAGACTGCTGATTCACTAAAGGCGGCTGATAGCTGACTAAATTGTGGTTACTAGACACTTCTTGTTGGAAACAATGAAAATAAGCAGTAAATGTCTCTGGACAAAACAAACACAAAATCTATGGAACACTATTACTAGTACTCGAAAATTAAAGCTTCCTAAAAGCAAAAATACATTCAAAAAGAAGTGACAAGTAAGAAAAACATAGTTAATACTTAAATTTACGTAGCTTGCTGCACAGCAGATGTGTAGCAGACGGCAGTTACGACGACACTAGCAGGTCAAGTGTGTTTTCACACAATTTTGGTTCCAGTGACAGTTTAGCGACAATATTCGTCTGTTTCTGAGCACTGACAAAAGCACACACACACACACACACACACACACATACACACACACACACACACACACACACACACACACACTTACAGAGAATTCATTTCGTCGGTATCTCGGCAGATATTACTACCCCTCTTTCGTGATATCCTTTGTCGGGAACTTGTCAGGAAACTTTTACGAAATGTTCGGGCTTTCCGGCTTAGGTATTACATGCTATATACCGGGTGTCTTCCCTACGAGACGTCATGTTTACGTTCTCTGGTGTTTGGGCAAATATTAGTAGTTTGGTTTTTGCAATATTCCCTTTTGCCTCCAAGAAAGTGATTAACTTGAATGTTACACCATACTTCATGTGTTTCTCATTTCCTTCTTCTTTTCTTCTTTCCAAAAGCTCTTCGTTCTTTACCTGTGTTCCTCTTTCCTATGCTCTGTCCACATTTTGCCTGTTTTTTTTTCCTTTATTTTACTTCAAATTTTGTGTTGATAGTTTTGTTTATGAATTTGTCTCTTCCATTTTTCATTTCAATACTGACCCCTGATATTTTAGGCCTTCTGTTGCTTTGCGAAACCAAATTGTTTTTTTGCTTGAATTGTTTACTGCATCAAAAATTCCCCTTGTTGGTCTGTTGTTTATTCTATGTTTGTATCCACAGAATGTTAGTCGGCGTTTTATGATCATATCTGTGAGTCTATCTGTGTCTTCATATAATTCGTATCTTTGATCTCCTCATCCATATACTACTTCTGTGTAATACTCCGAAAATATTTCTGAGGATTTTACGTTCTTTCTGTCTCTGTCAAGCCTGATGCTCCAATCGTAGTCGTTTCTGATGTGTAGAATGCTTCTGGAAGTACAATTATACCATAGTGCCTGAGCTTAGCCTGTTCTCAAATATTTCGTTTAAATTATTTCGTCCATGTGAGTTTGTATGCTTCCTGAAGTACACTCCTGGAAATGGAAAAAAGAACACATTGACACCGGTGTGTCAGACCCACCATACTTGCTCCGGACACTGCGAGAGGGCTGTACAAGCAATGATCACACGCACGGCACAGCGGACACACCAGGAACCGCGGTGTTGGCCGTCGAATGGCGCTAGCTGCGCAGCATTTGTGCACCGCCGCCGTCAGTGTCAGCCAGTTTGCCGTGGCATACGGAGCTCCATCGCAGTCATTAACACTGGTAGCATGCCGCGACAGCGTGGACGTGAACCGTATGTGCAGTTGACGGACTTTGAGCGAGGGCGTATAGTGGGCATGCGGGAGGCCGGGTGGACGTACCGCCGAATTGCTCAACACGGGGGGCGTGAGGTCTCCACAGTACATCGATGTTGTCGCCAGTGGTCGGCGGAAGGTGCACGTGCCCGTCGACCTGGGACCGGACCGCAGCGACGCACGGATGCACGCCAAGACCGTAGGATCCTACGCAGTGCCGTAGGGGACCGCACCGCCACTTCCCAGCAAATTAGGGACACTGTTGCTCCTGGGGTATTGGCGAGGACCATTCGCAACCGTCTCCATGAAGCTGGGCTACGGTCCCGCACACCGTTAGGCCGTCTTCCGCTCACGCCCCAACATCGTGCAGCCCGCCTCCAGTGGTGTCGCGACAGGCGTGAATGGAGGGACGAATGGAGACGTGTCGTCTTCAGCGATGAGAGTCGCTTCTGCCTTGGTACCAATGATGGTCGTATGCGTGTTTGGCGCCGTGCAGGTGAGCGCCACAATCAGGACTGCATACGACCGAGGCACACAGGGCCAACACCCGGCATCATGGTGTGGGGAGCGATCTCCTACACTGACCGTACACCACTGGTGATCGTCGAGGGGACACTGAATAGTGCACGGTACATCCAAACCGTCATCGAACCCATCGTTCTACCATTCCTAGACCGGCAAGGGAACTTGCTGTTCCAACAGGACAATGCACGTCCGCATGTATCCCGTGCCACCCAACGTGCTCTAGAAGGTGTAAGTCAACTACCCTGGCCAGCAAGATCTCCGGATCTGTCCCCCATTGAGCATGTTTGGGACTGGATGAAGCGTCGTCTCACGCGGTCTGCACGTCCAGCACGAACGCTGGTCCAACTGAGGCGCCAGGTGGAAATGGCATGGCAAGCCGTTCCACAGGACTACATCCAGCATCTCTACGATCGTATCCATGGGAGAATAGCAGCCTGCATTGCTGCGAAAGGTGGATATGCACTGTACTAGTGCCGACATTGTGCATGCTCTGTTGCCTGTGTCTATGTGCCTGTGGTTCTGTCAGTGTGATCATGTGATGTATCTGACCCCAGGAATGTGTCAATAAAGTTTCCCCTTCCTGGGACAATGAATTCACGGTGTTCTTATTTCAATTTCCAGGAGTGTATTTCTGTTCTTCGTATGTTGGATGCCTTGTTTGCTTCACCTATTTGTATATATACGCTAAGATATTTGAATTTCTCAATTCTGTTAACCTTCCCGTATTTTAGTTGTTATTGTTCTTTCTTTCGATGCATTGCGTCTTGTCGTACGATATGTATATATTATTTAATCGATTATTCTTCTTTAGGAGAGCGATTGAATTCACGATTTTGATTTTATTTTTGGATGTTTGACCTCTTCCTCTTCGAGAAACTCTTCATTCTCTCAGAATGTTCTCTCCTCCGTTCGCCTGTCCACTTTTTACCAGGTTGTTGCGTTTTTCTTAGCTCGAACTCCACATTCATGATTTTACTCAGGCACTCGATGCGGTCTTCGAGTTTTTCTATATTGATCTGTTGCACGTCCCTCTGGGCCTCCTTTAGCCACTTCGTGGTGCATTTACTATTTGTTATGATGACGAGTAGTTTCTTTGCTGTTCTACATCCTGTTGATGTGTGTGTAGAACTTTTCTCGGCGTTTCCTGATTTCTTCTGTTATTGTGTGGCCTTTTGATAGAGTTTGCACTGAGGTCTCTTCATCCAGATGATGTTTTGTTGATTTCACCGTAAATCTCTCTAAGAATTTTCCGTTCCTGTTTTTCTATTTCCCTAACTTTGGGGTGACTGCCAATTACCATTGTTTCAACGGCGTATGTTGCTTCTGGAAGAATCACAGTTTTATGTCTGTCTAGATGAATTTCTTGCTGTAGTAGGCCCCTGTTAATTTATATGCGTTTTACAACTTGCTCATCCTTTGTTCACTGGCGATTCTGTTTAATCGTGATGACTATATATAGACATTTAAAGTGGCTGACTTGTTACCGTGTTTCGTGATAAGCGGGGACTTATTTTCTGGCTGTTTTTCCACATACTGGGCGTTTTCATACGAAATTTGCAAGCCGGTTTTCTGTGCAGTTTCATGTAGTTTTGCAACATCGTGACTCGCTTCTGTCCTGTTGTTTGCGATAATCGCAATATCGTCTGCGAAGGCAATGCCTTTTGCTATAGTACGCTTTACTCTCCTGATACCAATTTGGACAACTTGTACATGAGGTTCCCATTCTCTGAAGATCTTTTCTAGAACAATATTCAAAATAATCGGGGATAGTCCGTTGCCCTGCCGTACTCCCATTCTAATTTCAAAGGGTTCCGATATCACATCCGTTAATTTCACTTTGCAAGTTACCCTTGTAAGTGTCTGTTCTATGATTTTCAGGGTCTTTCGGTCGATTCCGAATTCTTCCATGGTTTTGAAGATGGTTTCGCGCTCTATTGAGTCGTAAGCTTACCTGTAATCGATGAATGTAATTGCTGTATTCCTGCATTTCCACATTTTTAGAATCGTCTTTACGCACCAGATCTCTTCCGCACATGATCGCCCGTTTCTGAATCCGCTCTGGAATTCAGCAAGTAGTGGATTTACGGAGTTCTATTCTATTTAGAAGGGCTTTGGAGAGGATTTTGTACGCCACTGCGAGCAGGGAGATTCCTCTGTAGCTGTTGATGTCTGTTTTCTCATCATTTTTATGTAACTGGTGGATCAGATGGCATTTACAGTCTTGTGGTATTTGCTCCGTCTCCCAAATGTCTGAGATTAGATGATGAAGTTTCTGTGTCAGTGTAGGAGCATTCAGTTTCCAGAGTTCTGCGATATCCCACCTTCTCCTGGTGCTTTGTTGTTCTTATGCTGCTTGATTATCGCCGTAATTTGTGCGAGATCTGGGGCTTTTGAGTCAGAGTTTTTGAATACAGTGGGTGTGAAGTCAAATTTTTTTCTGTGGTGGTTTACAGTTAAGAAGGGAGCAGTAATACTGGGTTAATACTTTGCAACTGTTTTGGAGTTGTTATCCAACGAGCCGTCGGGTCTTTTGAAGCACAGACTGCTGCTTGGTATCCCTGTAGGTTTTTTCTAAACGTTTTGTAGAAATTTCGTGTATTATTTTCGTTGAAATCCTGTTGGATTTCGTGGAGTCCATTATTGTCATAACTTCGTTTTTCTTTTCGACTCACCTTTAAAGTCTGTTTTCGAGTTCTAAGAAAGATGTCCCAGTTTTCGTCGGTTTTGTGGCTGTTGAATTTTTTCAGGCTGTTATTCTATTGTCTATTTCCTGATCGCAGACTGTGTTCCAGTGTTTCAGGTGAGAGGGAGTTGTCCTAGTTTCCTGGTTTCCGGAATTCTCCCTGTTAGTTTCTTCTCTCTGTCGATTTTTCTTGATTAATTTGCTTGATGATGTGTGCGTAGTTGAGTTTCAGGTAATCCGGATCTGGCTTCATGTTTTTGAGTGGCTATTTTTTCCTTCTATTGGGCTGAAAATTTGTTTTTATTTGTAAGAGATGATAGTCTGATTCAAAAACTCCTTTTTGAGGCCTGACGATTAAAATTTCTTTCGTATTTTTCTCGGAAATAACGACGTGATAAATTTAGTATTCGACCTGCCTCAGATTTGGCGATCTCTATATGGATAGCTTGTGTTTAGATTTTTGAAATTGGGTGCTCGTAAGTTTAATTCCTGTGCCCCTGCAGAAGTTAATTAGTTTCTCACCGTTCTTGTTGGTATCTCTGTGTTTGGTATAAGGGCCAGTTATATCTCTGAATTTTCTCTCTTTTTCTACCTGCATGTTAAAATCACCAAATAAGATTTTCACATGGTTGGTATTTTGTTGGTTTCTTCTTCCAGAGTTTCTCAGAAATTATCCATGGCTTCATGATCGGTTTTGTTACGTTGATTTCTAAGGGCATGTACATTGATTAGTGTGTAAGCTTTATTAGCTGATTTTACTGACAGTTATGAGATCCTTTCATTGGGAGAGGTGAAGTCGATCACTGAGTCGAGTGCTGAGTTGTGTACGGCGAATCCGGTTCCCAGGAATGTTAGTTTGTAGATTCTGAATTTTTCTGTGTTAGCTTGTCCTTTGTCAGTATATCCGGCCTCTTCTAGTGTGGTGATTTTTATTTCAAATTTTTCCAGGGTGTTGGTGAGATCTTTTAATTTGCCTGTTTTGGTATCAGTGTTCACATTAATTGGGCAAATATAATTCGTAAGTTTAGTCCTGAGAGTGTTAAGAGTTCTTGAGGAGCTCCTATTCGTTCCCGCTTGGTATCCCTGATCCCCCAGAATCTGATGATCAGGCGAGTCCAATCTACCGACAGTCGGGTAGTGATTCAATGATCGTCTTTTCCTTCATGCGCTCAGTTTGAATTTCAGCTTCTGTGGTTATCTCGACTGAGATCACGTGTGCACGACTCGATAATACACCAGTGTAGCCGCCTCAACTAGTGGGAGAGACGCTGGACAGTGGCCGTCGGGTTTTGGATGTTCGTTAGTTTTTGGTCCGCCCTTGGTATTTCATTTCCCCAGTACCACCTATATCTAGAAGGCTTTCCCCTATCTGCCACCCAAAGAGGCGCCCACATGGTGATATACGTATATAGGGTGGTCCATTGATCGTGAACGGGCCAAATATCTCACGAAATAAGCGTCAAACGAAAAAACTACAAAGCCGAAACTTGTCTAGCTTGAAGGGGGAAACCAGATGCCGCTATGGCTGGCGCGCTAGATGGGGCTGCCATAGGTCAAACGGATATCAACTGCGTTTTTTTTAAATAGGAACCCTCATTTTTATTAAATTCTCGTGTAGTACGTAAAGAAATATTAATGTTTTAGTTGGACCACTTTTTCCGCTTTGTGATAGATGGCGCTGAATAGTCACAAACATGTGAATCACAATTTTAGACGAACAGTTGGTGACAGGTAGGTTTTTTAAAATAAAATACAAAACGTAGTTACGTTTGAACATTTTGTTTCGGTTGTTCCAATGTGACACATGTACCTTTGTGAACTTACCATTTCTGAGAACGTATGCTGTTACAGCGTGATTACCTGTAAATACGACATTAATGCAATAAATGCTCAAAATGATGTCCGTCAATCTCAATGCATTTGGCAATACGTGTAACGCCATTTCTCTCAACAGCGAGTAGTTCGCCTTCCGTAATGTTCGCACATGCAATGACAAAGCGCTGACGCATGTTGTCAGGCGTTGTCGGTGGACCACGATAGCAAATATCCTTCAACTTTCCCCACAGAAAGAAATCCGGGAACGTCAGATCCGGTGAACGTGCCGGCCATGGTATGGTGCTTCGACGACCAATCCACCTGTCATGAACTATACTATTCAATACCGCTTCAACCGCACGCGAGCTATGTGCCGGACATCCACCATGTTGGAAGTACATCGCCATTCTGTCATCCAGTGAAACATCTTGTAGTAACATCGGTAGAACATTACGTAGGAAATCAGCATACATTGCACTGTTTAGATTGCCATCGATAAAATGGGGGCCAATCATCCTTCCTTCCATAATGCCGTACCATACATTAACCCGCCAAGGTCGCTGATGTTCCACTTGTCTCAGCCATCGTGGATTTTCCGTTGCCCAATAGTGCATATTATGCCGGTTTACGTTACCGCTGTTGGTGAATGACGCTTCGTCGCTAAATAGAACGCGTGCAAAAAATCTGTCATCGTCCCGTGATTTCTCTTGTGCCCAGTGGCAGAACTGTACACGACGTTCAGAGTCGTCGCCATGCAATTCCTGGTGCATAGAAATATGGCACGGGTGCAATCGATCCTGATGTAGCATTCTCAAAACCGACGTTTTTGAGATTCTCGATTCTCACGCAATTTGTCTGCTACTGATTTGCGGATTACCCGCGACAGCAGCTGAAACACCTACCTGGGCATCATCATTTGTTGCAGGTAGTGGTTGACGTATCGCATGTGGCTGAACATTTTCTGTTTCCTTTAATAACGTAACTATCCGGCAAACGGTCCGGACACTAGGATGATGTCGTCCAGGATACCGAGCACCATACATAGCTTTCGCCCTTTTGGCATTTTGGTCACAATAGCCATACATCAACACGATATCGACCTTTTTCGCAATTGGTAAACGGTCCATTTTAACACGGGTAATATATCACGAAATAAATACCGTCCGCACTGGCCGAATGTTATGTGATACCACGTACTTATACGTTTGTGACTATTACAGCGCCATCTTTCACAAAGCGAAAAAAGTGGTCCAACTAAAACATTTACATTTCTTTACGTATTACACGAATATGTAATAAAAAATGAGGGTTCCTATTTAAAAAAGACGCAGTTTATATCCGTTTAACCTATGGCAGCGCCATCTAGCGGGCCAACCGTAGCGCCATCTGGTTTTCCCCTTCAGGCATTTTAAAAAGCCACGAATTTCAACATTTTATTATCATTTATTCCATTATTTATTGTATTATAAAGTGGCGACCGTGACAGGACTGTATACTGTCGGAAATAAGTATCTTTATTTATGGAGACAGTATAGCAGACCACCCCGTTCTGCTGTCTCACGGTTTCTACTGACTACTGAGGTCTCTGATATGGAGTACCTGGCAGTAGGTGGCAGCACAATGCACCTAATATGAAAAACGTATATTTTTGGGGGTGTCCAGATACTTTTGATCACATAGTGTATATATGATGGCGTAAGTTGTCGCCAGCACACCGGTCGGCAAAGATGAAGCGCGAAGATCGATTAGTAGGCGCTGGATCAAGCGCGCCTATCGCGAGAGTGGCCAGAGACACACCCACAAGCAATATGCTACCCGTGCTCTCTCGATCGCATGTATTTAGGCTGCCGCAGCTGCCTCGAGAGCCTCACTCACTCAGTCATCCTGTTTGGCGTCTGTCAGCATTCTCGCAGAGCGGGTTTTACTTCATCACAGGCTACGACAGCACATAACGACTAGATTAGTGACTACAATGGAACTGGTTTTATTGACATTACATCAGTCCGAAAGAGGACTATTACTAATGAGCTTATACAACAAAACATGGACTCTATTCATGTTAAGTAACAGCATCCAGTTCATGTAAGTAAAGAACTGTATTGATCCACTTGTGAAGAGGATACCGGCCACCCATAACAAGATCCTCTCCCTTGCTTCCTTGCGATACAAGACCCTACAATATATGTAAAACAAAGTGAAGCGGACTGCTGAAGATTTGAATAAAAAAAAAGAAACAAGGCAATGTGTTCCTGATAGTTTATGAATATGAACGGCAGCTGAAAGTCTTTAACTACCTTGTAGTAGTACAAGTCAGATTTAGGAGTGGAAGTAATTCTGGAAATTATTTAGGAAGGAAAGGTGCACACCATGTTAAAACACTTGCGACTACAGCATGTTAGAAGTTTTAATTCCAATCTGTTTCTCAGTTGCTAGAGGGAATCGGGCAGCTATTCCAAAAGGAGAAGAAAACGATAAGGTAAAGCTTAAGAAAACTGCTTGTGAAATCAGAAGGCAGAGAAAAAGAAGATCTTGAAAAATAGTCACAGAACAAAATTATAGGGCAGACAGGACGTAGACGGGCAGCATAATATTTTAGTCAATAGAATAGAAAAAGGAGAAAGAAACAAAACAAATCATGTAGTACTCATCATATGTTTCATCTCATATCAAAAGTGTTAGGATTTGCAATTCAAAAGTAACTGTCGAATGAGATGATTTAATAAATCAGAATGTAGGACAGCAGGGAACGAGAGGATTACATAATCTATTGCTTAAAATTAGACCTTCTAAAAGGAGTTACAAAGCACTATGTCTTCAAAATTAAGGTAGCGCCACCAATGCTCATAAGCAAACCTACCTCTCATACAGCAAGTAAATTCAAACTGAGGCTACAAATATAACCAAATCGTTGACACTGCATTGAATAAAAGCAGTGAATAAGTGGCACCAGCAAAATACAAGCTGTCATAAAGGTGAAGGGTGGAAACATCCGGGATTAATGTGTAATGTAAGCGTAAGCTTCTTCAGAGTATGTCACCACATTGTCAGTATGTAAAACATTCCAACGTTTTGACCGCTGTTGCAAAAGCATTCCTCAGGATGTTATGCTGAGTGCTGAATGAGAAAAAACTTGAGTCTTTTTTTGGCGTTTGTTTCATTTTTTGCCGCTGGTGGGAAGGGCGAACGGGAAAGGGACAGCAGCTGTGACGCAGCGCTGTTTACTCGCCGCCTGGTGCCGGCTGAGGCGTGTCAGCACGCTGTGCACCTGCGGCCGCAATGGTGTCTCGTTCGCCTGTGTGGGCTGCTTTGCGAATGCTGCCGCTCCGTAGCGCTGTTAGTGCTCGCAACCAAGACAATGGAAGAATGTGCACTTCTTCTTTATTCATGTTGGTGGGTAGCTTCGCTATTTCTGTGGCCTCTCAATTTCTGAGAATGGACGTTTGGAGCACAAGATTATATAGTAGTGAAAAGTGGATTGTGAGAAAAACGGAAGAGAAGAGAATTGAAGCATTTGGGATGTGGTGCTACAGACCAACGTTGAAAATTAGGTGGACTGATAAGGTAAGGAATGAGGAGGTTCTGCGCAGAATTCGAGAGGAGAGGAATATGTGAAAAACACTGACGAGGAGAAGGGACAGGATGATAGGACATTTGTTTAGACATGAGGGGATGACTTCCATGGTACTAGAGGAATCTGTAGAGTGCAAAAACTGTAGAGGAAGATAGAGATTGGAATACATCTAGCAAATAATTGAGGATGTAGGTTGCACGTGCTACTCTGAGACGAAGAGGTTGGCACTGGAGAGGAATTCGTGGCGGGCGGCATCAAAACAAATCAGAAGGCTGATGACAACAAAAAAGGAAAGAAAGAAAGATAGATAGAGAGAGAGAGGGGGGGGGGGAATCTCCGAATATGTTTCCCACACTGGCCAAATGAAAATGAGTTGAAGTCCAGACTCAGACAAATTCAGAGTCGAAATGAATGAGGATTATTACTGGGACAGGGGGAAAGACTGAACTTGTCTGGGCAAGGCAGGATTGAATAAATGGTATGTGCTAGTGGGACTACCGGTTTTTCTTCTTAGTCCCCGTTCTTGACACCACGTATGTGATTCGTTGCCAATCCCGGGCGTGAAGATGCGATGAGAATTGATTAGGGGTAGGTCTTTCTTAGAAACGATGTTGTGCAGTTTTGCGGCTGACCAACCGAAGTCGTACGGTTGGTGGGGAAGAGGGCGTTTGGGAGCATCGGGAGGGGTTAAAGGGGTAAGCTCCTAGAAATTTCATCGGTTTGTCACACTCATATTAGTATTTCACTGGCACTCGGTGTGTTGCCTTAGTTGAATGTTCCAGCGTAACATCAAGCGCCAGCACGTCGGCCCGAAACGTTGCAGCACAGAAGGTTGTGAGACGACGTCAGCCAATGAAACACTGACTAGGACGACACCACGACAGGAGCGGCATTTATACGAAGAGGATATAAGCGCCGCTCCAGAAAGCCTCGGCCACTTTAGAAAAGTCGCACTACAAGACGGGCACTAGAAGAGCGGCACTAGCACTAAACGACGAGCCGTGACTTGTGCTCTATATTAAATGCTTGCATGATAATTTTATACATCGAAGGACATTGATTATTTGCATGTTGCCAACTGCTTGCGACACTCCATTGTGAAAAAGGAAAATTGGGTATTGTCAAATCAATTTACTGTAACAAACTCAATTAATAAGAATCGCATGAAAGTTGTCTAGCTATCCAAGAAAACAGCTTCCTAGGCACGCTATGTCAGACGAGTGGGCAGGATCCTACAGAATGTATCTTTATGTTGACATAGCCATGTTGTAATTGGTCTCCCAGCCTTTTTTACATACATTAATTCACGTTCCCAGCCAACTTCGTAGACTCCAGCGGTATGTAGCTTGTCGACTGTAACTTTCGTTGAGCAAAGAACATTTTTTTTTCTTCGGAAAACTGGCTTGATACCTGACCGGCGGACAACTACGCCCACACGTTTGGTGACCACTTGGACCTATGGTAATAGCAACGTCTAACGTATGAGTCACGAAACTCTCAGATATTTATATATGTCGTGCCTGTTCCTTCGGACGTGTCCGAAACAACAGACACCATTTGGATCCACAAGCCACTATAAATTAATACGCAAAGGAACCACAGACATTAGCTGCGAGTGAGTATTGATTTAAATCAATGGGGAAAGTTCAAAATTTGTCCCAGACCGGGATCTGATCCCGGGTCTCCTGCTTATTAGGCAGATGCTGTGACCACTAAGCCGTATGGACAAAGCGGTCAGAACAGACTAGTGTGTGGGTATGTTGAAAATTTGGGCCTGACGGGAGGCTTGTTAGGGTAGTACGTGCATTTGCGATAACCACTGTGTCCGGTAGGGTCAGTGTGCTGGCACGGTAGACCAGCGTGTTCGGTCAGAGGATTAGCTACCACCTCTAATTAAAAAAAAAAACTGCTGAAGACATCATCGATCAACTTCAACGAACGTCATGTGACATCCGCACACAGCAAACGCAGCGAGCAGTACGGATGAAAATGATGAGAAGGGAAAAAAAGTGGTGAGAGCATCAGATTAGTAAGCAGGAGACATGGGTTCGAATCCTGATCAGGCGAAAATTTTCAACTTTTCCTGTTGATTTAAATCAGCGCCCACTCGCAGCTAATGTCCGTAATTCGTTTGTGTCTCAGAGATTTTCTACAACTTCACTACTGCCGTGCTGCCAAGTGGCTGGACTGTGTAAACATGACTTACTGCGAAACCACTGTGCACGAGTATATGGAGAGGAGATACTTATTGTGGCGCTGTGAACTGTAAAATCAACCAAAACTGGAATCCGAAAATATCCCTTTTTTGATTCCAAATTATGCTCAGAGGAAAGTCAATTATGTTAAGAATAATAAATGCTAATTTTGGAATGGCTATATTCTCGGCCATGCGAGAAAAACTTTAACATTTCAATTACTCGTAATGTTTGTAGAACTTCGGCACTTAATATCCCAGATATTATCTACCTTTTCAAGAGGTTATGGTTCAAATGGCTCTGAGCACTATGGGACTTAACATCTGAGGACATCAGTCCCCTAGAACTTAGAACTACTTAAACCTAACTAACCTAAGGACACACATCCATGCCCGGGGTAGGATTCGAACCTGCGACCGTAGCGGTCGCGCGGTTCCAGACTGAAGCGCCTAGAACCGCTCGGCCACACCAGTCGGCTCACGATGTTACTGTTGTTCAAATGTGTCTGGCGTTTCCGGATTGCACAAAAGTAATCGACAACTCTTTCAATAGGGCCTATGTAGTTTCATACTTGACGTTTACAAAGACATTTTTGGGGTTACCTTCTGGACTGGGTAAGGAAATGTGTAGCTGCAAGTAATT
This sequence comes from Schistocerca nitens, assembly GCF_023898315.1. Lineage (NCBI taxonomy): Eukaryota > Metazoa > Arthropoda > Insecta > Orthoptera > Acrididae > Schistocerca > Schistocerca nitens. The sequence goes on along the minus strand of NC_064615.1, from coordinate 259,156,153 downwards.
CAATAGTCGTGTTGAAATAGCCAAGAATTGTTAAAATTACCGTGAGAGAAAGGAAACGTTGTGGATTGCATTAGGCTACAGTATGTGGGTGTAAACAAAGAAATAATTATAATATTTTACGGACAGCGTAAAATGTTCTCTGGACCAATATGCAAGTGTTGTTGATTTCTTTAGAATAATCGTTTATTTTCACTCCCTGGGAGCAAGAAGTTACTTATAAATGAGAGAAGGACCGCCCTTATGAAGAAATATAGAAGGATACGCAGTATCTGCACAAGAATTTGTGCTCTCCGTTTGTGCTCTCCATTTTGAGGTGTGCCAGTTCATGAAGTAGACAATAATAAATTAGCGTGGAATGCAGTATCGACATTGTTTGATGTTCCAAGACAATCCCAACTATTTCACTTAATCAAAAATTGCCGAACAGCTGCATTTTACAAGTACAGAAAAAGCAAAACTGTTTTTTCCTTTTTAAGGCACTGTAGTATTGATAACAGATCACTATGTTCCTTTAAAGCGAATTTTAATAGTATGTACTCATAGATTTGTATGAGAAGTCAAAAACAATGCAGGAAATATGCAACACAAGGATGTTCATTGTCACTATTGATGTTTATTTTGTACTGTGGAAAGGGAATGAGCGGAGTAAAGGGCTGCTATTGTTTATCAAAGACACACAATGCAGTTGACTGATGATGCAGCAGTTGTAGCCGAAAGTGAAAAGGAATAGGGTTTTCGCTAAATATAATGGAACTTGTGCGAGCTGTAGCTTAAAATATGCACATAAATAAGAAGAAACCTTCGCAGGTGGACATGATTTAAAAAAGAGATTCTTGAAGCGAAAGACGTAATTTGACGCCTGGGGAACAGGAAAGATCAACATGACAAGTGCACGCAAGACATAGAAGCAAGGACAAGGTCAAAAAGACATTTATAAGAAGAAGTAACACCTTATCTCCAAGAGTGTAAAAATCGTGTCAAATCCTGAATGTATTAAAATCAGTCCGAGATTCTCTATAAAAACTCGTGAACTAACTACAACAGGCGCAAAGCATCAGTAAGTACACGCTAAGCACGCAGCTATAATCATAATCAGCTCATTTTGAACTTTAACGCACCCTATTACAATTCATCTCGCGCCTTAAACGATTTTTGACAGTACGGTTACGACTCTGTTACTGTGGGCCGTGTGTGCAGCGTCCGTCGCGTTTGCCTGCGAAATTGGCATCCCGCGTGTCAGAACAGAGGTGTGGGATGCCTTCATCACACAGAGTGAAACCAAGGTAAACGTTTACGGCACGACCCGAGGCTGAGCCTCGTGTCTCAGGCAGGGCCCGCTACCCGATCACCGCGGGTCGACAGCAGCGCACGAGGTCACCATCAACAAGTGGACTATTTCCCTAGGCCACTAACGTGATAGAAAATATCCCCAAACAATCCATTCGCCAACCGGCTTTATAAGCCGGCGCACAGCCGGGCAGAAGGCAGTTTCGACACGCTGCCCGCACTTGTAGGAATCTGCCATCCGGACCGCAACATCCACACGCCTCGTCTGCTGGTAGTCCTGGATCGTCGGGAGTGGTATGTTCGGATTGTGACTCAACAATATCGTGCAATGGCGGTTTGGCCTCCCCGCACAGCTTTCTGGTAATGCTGTGCCGATCACTCTCTAGTACTTTTGTTTCCCTCTTTTCTTTGGTGGACTTTCTGGAGCGAGAGATTTGTGAGGAAAGCATTTTATTCCATTCTTGGGTGTTCTAGTACATAAAAAAGAAAATGGTACCTTGGGACATGGTGTGTAACGCAAACCTACACATACGCACCGCTATCTTCATTCTACGAGTTGTCATCCACCACATGAGCGCATGGGAGTTCTACGTACATTGGTCAAGAGAGCTTATGCCATTTCTCATTCCGGTAATTTGACACACGAAATTGATCATTTTAAGGCTGTCTCCAGCACAACGGATGTACCGATCATCAAATTAATCGTGCTTTTCAGTTTGGACCATCAAGTGAACTAGTATATCAGTTGCTTTTCTACCCTTTGCTGGAAGTATTTCTTCAAAAAGTTTTAGAATTCTCAGGAAATACGACATTAAAAGTGTTCTTTTGCCTTTGGCCAAGACTGGAGACCTTTTTGGATCTGTTAAAGATGATTTGGGATTGAGAAAGCCTGGAGTTTATAAAGTTCCCTGACATTGTGGAAAGGCCTATGTTGGACAGACTATTAGCAATGTTCATGACCGATGTGTGGAACATCAGCATTACATAGATGTGCTCCAGCATGAAAAATTTGCCGTCACCGAACATTGTCTCAAATGAAGCGCATGGCATGTCGTTATAGAGACTCCGGCTTCTCGTTATTAGGATTGTGTGCTCAAAGAATCCATCGAAATACACTACTGGCCATTAAAATTGCAACACCACGAAGATGACGTGCTACAGACGCAAAATTTAACCGACAGGAAGGAGATGCTGTGATATGCAAATTATTAGCTTTTCAGAGCATTAACACAAGGTTGGCGCCGGTGTCGACACTTGCAACGTGCTGACATGAGGAAAGTTTCAAACCGATTTGTCATACACTAACAGCAGTTGACCAGCGTTGCCTGGTGAAACGTCGTTGTGATGCCTCGTGTAAAGAGGAGAAATGCGTACGATCACTTATCCGACTTTGATAAAAGTCGGATTGTAGCCTATCGCGATTGCGGTTTATCGTATCGCGACATTGCTGCTCCCGTTGGTCGAGATCCAATGACTGTTAGCAGTCGAGATGACAGGCATCTCATCCGCATGGCTGTAACGGATCGTGCAGCCACGTGCCGATCCCTGGGTCAACAGATGGGGCGTTTACAAGACAACAACCATCTGCAGGAACAGTTCGACGACGTTTGCAGCAGCATGGAATGTCATCTCGGAGACCACGGCTGCGGTTACCCTTGACGCTGCATCACAGACAGGAGCACCTGCGATGGTGTACTCAACGACGAACATGGGTGCACGAATGGCAATACGTCATTTTTTTCGGATGAATCCAGGTTCTGTTTACAGTATCATGATGGTTGCATCCGTGTTTGGCGACATCGCGGTGAACGCACATTGTAAGCGTGTATTCGTCATCGTCATACTGGCGTATCACCCGGCGTGATGGTATGGGGTGCCATTGGTTACATGTCTCGGTCATCTCTTGTTCGCATTGACGGCACTTTGAACAGTGGACGTTACATTTCAGATGTGTTACGACCCGTGGCTCTACCCTTCATTCGATCACTGTGAAACCCTACATTTCAGCAGGATAAAGCACGACCGCATGTTGCAGGTCCTGTACGGGTCTTTCTGGACATAGAAAATGTTCGACCGCTCCCAGGCCAGCACATGCTCCAGTTCTCTCGCCAATTGAAAATGTCTGGTCAATGGTGGCCGAGCAACTGGCTCGTCACAATACGCCAGTCACTACTCTTGATGAATTGTGGTATCGGGTTAAAGCTGCATTTGGAGCTGTACCGGTACACGCCGTCCAAACTCTGTTTGACTCAATGCCCAGGCGTATCAAGGCCGTTATTACGGCCAGAGGTGGTTGTTCTGGGTCTGATTTCTCAGGATCTATGCACCCAAATTGCGTGAAAATGTAATCACATGTCAGTTCTAGTATAATATATTTGTCCAATGAATACCCGTTTATGATCTGCATTTCTTCTTGGTGTAGCAATTTTAATGGCCAGTAGTGTACGATTATCTAATGACATTATTAATAGAGAGAAAGGTTTTCCTCTAAGCTGGATATGGGACCGTATTTTATCTGATATAAAACAACCACGGCCTGGTTTTCGACCCGCTACATCTTAATTTGCGATTTATCACTTTACCAGTTTCTACCGCCAGCGGCGCTGCAATTGTTCGCTTCGCAGGGGGTAGCTCTTCTGCTTCTCGTGCAGGCGCAGTGGCGTATACCCGGGGTATAAAGAGCCGCCGTTTCTAATGTTCCTTCAGTTCCGGTGTGTTTTGATTACACAGCGATCGCACTTGAATATGACGGCCAGATGAATCGCCGAAATATCGTGTAGTGAAGACCATCGTTTTCGGCAGCATTGCCGTGAAGATCGTAAACATTTTATTTTGTTATTTGTCTACTTTGTCGACATCAGCAATATTGTTGTTAATTGATTTCCAATAAAACCAAATTGAGGAATATCGTTCGCGTTTTGTTTCTTGCTACCGCAAATTAAGCAATTGTATTACACTGCACTGAAATTTTATTACAATAGAGTGATACTAACAGCAGATAGGATATTACTTTAATTACATTTTCCTATTAACATCGGAAAATTTACCATCACGTTTAGAGACTAATAAATATGGAAGAAACAGTATTAAAAATAGCAAGTTCTCCGTTTGTATCACGTCATTCTTCTGTTTCTATAGGCTAGCAGCTTGGGGCGCTAGCATCGCTTCAATTCTCAAAAGGCTGCACTTCTTGCCCTACAGGGTCTTGTGACTGTTTGTCGTAGACTCTGGCAATAGGACTGTGTTTTGTACTTCCTTCTGCTCTTTCCTGAACCTTCATCGTTTGTCAGAGTAGTTTTATCTATCATATGCGTCTCATAACACGTAGCTTCGAAGATGGACCTGAGATTTTGTAGGTCTGCTTTCAAGTGTTCTTCAACATGATTCTGTTGGCCTTTTTTAAAGTGTGTAGGGCGGATTTATCCTACGTAGGGTACTGGTTCAAGGATGTGTATAGGTACTTTCTGTACACACTGTGTTCGAGTGTATCGCCAAGCTTTTTGTAAAACGCAACGTTAAGGAAGGGCAGCACCCTGTTCTTTTCTGTCTCCATGGTAAACTGGATTTTGCTGTAGTGTTGACTGATGTAATAATGATTCATAGTTTGGTGCAACATGAACCAATGAAAGCTACAGGCAATAATTAGCGTATAATAAAGTGAACATTTCAACTGTAGGATGGGAACGTCCGTGTGAGAGCACTGCATCGAAGATCCACACACAAAGTACATTTTCCAGATTTGTAAACAGTTCATATAATTCACAGCACGCGTTGGAGCTTGGGAACAGATGGCAAGGGATCGTATCTGATTTCACAGGAGAATTCTAAACACAGGCCGATTTATAGCGTCAACCTTACCGGTCCCACTGGGATGCTTAACAGTGTGCAGCTGCAAGATAGCATTCGGCTTGGCTTTTGCCTTACGCCACTCTCTCAGCGACTACTGACAGCTGTTTTGGCATGCGAGATGCAGCTGCTTGGATTAGTGGAAGCTATCTAAACAGAGATAGTTTCTTTTTTACAGCAAAACTGTGTTCAGCCAATGTAAGCATGCAGCAGATGCAACAACATGTGCTTTCGAATTCCCTGAAAGCGAACATCTGTTCACCTTTGTCTGAAATGTGGAGATGCAACATGCACATTTCGGAAGGAGTTCCCATATCTCTAAGCATGTATACCTCTGAGATCATTTTCTTCGCAAATGTAGAAAACCAAAATATGTTGCTTGTATCGACAAGATAGAACTTGGTGATTAATCACATTTTTGGCCTGTTGGGACGTGTTGGCTCGGTATTGTAGTGTGCTATTCATAGCAAATTATGCATATTAAAATTTCATTTCCAATTCGTAATGTATTAAGTAGTCGAATTGTAAGAGATATTGGTATTTGATGTCTAAATAAGATTGTTGTAGCTCTGTGTTTAATACGCAACGCAAAATTGTTTGTTTTTCACATACAAAGTCATTGATTTTGCTTGCAGTTTTAACACTTTTTGAAAAATGAACGTGAAATACACTTGCTTAATAGGGGGTCTTTTAAAGATTCAGAAACGTCATTGCTTTTGAAGTGAATGATATAAATAAATGTATTTATTACAACGGACTGTTTCAGTACGACAAACAGTTTGATTGTTACATCAGAACATACACTCCTGGAAATGGAAAAAAGAACACATTGACACCGGTGTGTCAGACCCACCATACTTGCTCCGGACACTGCGAGAGGGCTGTACAAGCAATGATCACACGCACGGCACAGCGGACACACCAGGAACCGCGGTGTTGGCCGTCGAATGGCGCTAGCTGCGCAGCATTTGTGCACCGCCGCCGTCAGTGTCAGCCAGTTTGCCGTGGCATACGGAGCTCCATCGCAGTCTTTAACACTGGTAGCATGCCGCGACAGCGTGGACGTGAACCGTATGTGCAGTTGACGGACTTTGAGCGAGGGCGTATAGTGGGCATGCGGGAGGCCGGGTGGACGTACCGCCGAATTGCTCAACACGTGGGGCGTGAGGTCTCCACAGTACATCGATGTTGTCGCCAGTGGTCGGCGGAAGGTGCACGTGCCCGTCGACCTGGGACCGGACCGCAGCGACGCACGGATGCACGCCAAGACCGTAGGATCCTACGCAGTGCCGTAGGGGACCGCACCGCCACTTCCCAGCAAATTAGGGACACTGTTGCTCCTGGGGTATCGGCGAGGACCATTCGCAACCGTCTCCATGAAGCTGGGCTACGGTCCCGCACACCGTTAGGCCGTCTTCCGCTCACGCCCCAACATCGTGCAGCCCGCCTCCAGTGGTGTCGCGACAGGCGTGAATGGAGGGACGAATGGAGACGTGTCGTCTTCAGCGATGAGAGTCGCTTCTGCCTTGGTGCCAATGATGGTCGTATGCGTGTTTGGCGCCGTGCAGGTGAGCGCCACAATCAGGACTGCATACGACCGAGGCACACAGGGCCAACACCCGGCATCATGGTGTGGGGAGCGATCTCCTACACTGGCCGTACACCACTGGTGATCGTCGAGGGGACACTGAATAGTGCACGGTACATCCAAACCGTCATCGAACCCATCGTTCTACCATTCCTAGACCGGCAAGGGAACTTGCTGTTCCAACAGGACAATGCACGTCCGCATGTATCCCGTGCCACCCAACGTGCTCTAGAAGGTGTAAGTCAACTACCCTGGCCAGCAAGATCTCCGGATCTGTCCCCCATTGAGCATGTTTGGGACTGGATGAAGCGTCGTCTCACGCGGTCTGCACGTCCAGCACGAACGCTGGTCCAACTGAGGCGCCAGGTGGAAATGGCATGGCAAGCCGTTCCACAGGACTACATCCAGCATCTCTACGATCGTCTCCATGGGAGAATAGCAGCCTGCATTGCTGCGAAAGGTGGATATACACTGTACTAGTGCCGACATTGTGCATGCTCTGTTGCCTGTGTCTATGTGCCTGTGGTTCTGTCAGTGTGATCATGTGATGTATCTGACCCCAGGAATGTGTCAATAAAGTTTCCCCTTCCTGGGACAATGAATTCACGGTGTTCTTATTTCAATTTACAGGAGTGTATTATTCATGTAGTATACAGTTCGATTTTTATTGAGGCTGATACATCAGTCACCACTTGGGTGTCTAATGGAGTCACATTAAATATTTACTCAAATTGTGACAACCTACTCATTGCAATAGATGATATTCTAAAAAGTGTTGAATAAGATGATTAAATTCGTACGTTTCCACTGTGTGACTGTGTAGCATGACAAGCGATTGGTGCTGTATACAAAAGCTAACTGTGATTTATTGTATAAAAATTTTAAAGAAGTTTATAAAAAAATTATATATGCAGTATTTTTTTTGTTTGATTTTTTTCTTTCATACCCTCTCTATACTATAATGTTGTTACCACATTAAAGTAATCACTACAGAGGGATGAAATTTACTGATTATGATGAGGTAGAGTGGCAATATTGTACGCCGTTTTTTTTTTATTTTGTAAGAGCACATATGATGCGGACTAATAAAAGTTTCTCGGGCTTCCAGCCATGTCAAGTAGTTTAAAATCTACGAGTTTTCGGCCATTTTCAAGTGGTGACTGTCTTCTGGTTGCTGCTGCCGTCCTTATATAGCCGCGCTGCCTTTAGTGACGTCACTGGTATCCGCAACGGCACCATATATCGGTAATGTTTGAGTTGTGCGGCCGCCGCTCCCGCTTCAAGCTTCCGATGGCCGGGTCCCACGCTGTGCTTAGCTGCAGGCCGCCGTCTTTATTGAGCGTGGTGTCACAAATTTTTATTTAGATCCCTTCATTTATTATGCTATCCCAAAAACTGTTAGCCCGTGTGATAATAGATGTCTCGTTGAATGCAATACGACGGAAGTTTCCTAATGCATGCTCTGCTACCGCTAATTTCTCTGGGTGCCGTAGACGAAAACATCTCTCGTGTTCTACACACCGCTGTTCAATTGTACGCTCAATCTGTTCGATACAGAACCGCCCACACCCACATGGTATTTTATATACTCCTGGCGTTCTGAGGCCTATGTCGGCTTTCACAGGCCTCACGAGTTGCCGTATTTTTGCTGGAGCCCTGAAGACCGAATCGATTTTATGCCTCTTTAGGAGCCGACTTATCTTTCCTGTTATTGAGCCACAGAACGGCAAGAACGCAAACTTCTTCGAGTTCTCCTCGGAGTCCTTCTGCTTACGTATTTTCGGAAAGATAGCTTGCGAAATCTGGCTGTTGTTGAAGCCGTTTTCCTTGAATACTTTGCGTAAGTTGGTCAGTTCCTTCGGCAAGTTTTCAGAATCTGAGACAGTTTCGGCTCGATGCACTAAGGTCCTCAGAACATAACGTTTTTGCGACGGATGGTTATAGCTGTGTGGGTGGGTTTCCGGTAAACGCAGTGGCTGAGGCACCCATTTGCTTTTCGGCGGACGAGGACACCAACAAACGGCAAGGCACCATCTGTCTCCATCTCCATCGTGAACTTGATTTTGTCATGGATGTTGTTGATGTGGTCCAAGAATTCTCCCAGCTTTTCACGCCCATGAGACCAGACAACGAACGTGTCATCGACGTAATGATAAAAGTAAATATGCTTTTCAGGAGTCGTGTCCAGGGTCATGTTTTCAAATTGCTCCATGAACAGATTGGCTACAACTGGAGCTAATGGCTTTCCATCGCAACACTGTCCGTCTGGTTGAAATATTTTCCACCATACAAGAAACACGATGTATGCTTGAATAAATCCACAACACTGCCGTCAAATAACTGGGAGAGCAGATCTATATAGTCTGTAATGGGAACGCGCTTGAACAATGACACTACATCCTACATATGATATGAATTTTAATGATAGTATAGTACAGTATTTCCTTTTCAGAGTGAGAGTGAGAGAGTGAGAGTAGTGGAGAGTGAGAGTGGGGAAGAGTGAGAAAGGGGGAGAGGGAGGGAGAGAGGATCAAATGTGGAAATATTATTCGTATTCTCTTTTGTATTGTGTGCTCAGATGCGAGATGGAATTTCATGAGATTGTGCAGCATTTATATTTAATACCGACTAAATTATAAAACTGGAATTGGCAAGTGAGGGGCGAGGGGGAAATGGGGAGGAGGAGCGGTGGGTCATGATGACGTCATTGAAAGGTGAAAATGGTGTGTCACGTGATGATGAGGACGTCATTGCTAAAGAGGGGAGTTGCGTACCGCCATCTTGGTTTGATGTCATTGCCCTGCATGTAGACAACCTGCACTATCACTTGGACCAGATGTCAATAGTATAGCAAGGTTCAATACGCATTAAAGTACTATGTTGGTAAGAGCCACCACACATATAAATATATACTACAAATACTTTCATGTTTTTTTGTCTGAGACATACATCGCCGTCACAAAGCCATGGGATAGGGATATGCACACATACAGATCGCGGTAGTGTCGCGTACACAAGGTATAAAAGATCAGCGCATTGGCGGAGCTAGCATTTGTGCTCAGATGATTAATGTGAAAACATTTCCGACGTGATTGTGGCCGCACGACGGGAATTAACAGACATTCAACGCGGAATTGTAGTTGAAGCTAGATGCATGGAACATTCCAGTTTAGAAATCGACAGAGAATCCAATATTCCGAGATCCACAGTGTTAAGAGAGTGCCTAGGATAGGGACGTTCAGGCATTATCTCTCACCAAGGACAACATGATGGCCGACGGCCTTCAGTTAACGACCGAGAGCAGTGACGTATGCATGGAGTTGTCAGTGCTAACACACAAGTAACGATGCTTGAAATAGCCGCAGAAATCAGTGTCGGACGTACGACGAACGAATCCATTAGGACAGTTCGCGAAATTTGGCGTTAATGGGCAGCAGACGACCGATGCGAGTGACTATGCTTACAGCACGACATCGCCTGCAGCGCCTCTACTGGGCTCCTGTCTACATCGGCTGGAACCTACACAACTGGAAAACGGTGGCCTGGTCAGAGGAGTCCCGATTCCAGTTGGTAGGAACTGAGGGTAGCGTTAGAGTGTGGCATTGACCACATGATGCCATAGACCCAAGTTGTCAACAAGGCACTGTGGAAGCTGGTTGTGGCTCCATAATGGTGTGGGCTGTGTTTACATGGAAAGGACTGGGTCCTCTGGACCAACTGAATCTACCTTTGATTGGAGAGCTCCTGCAGCCGTTCATGGATTTCATGTTTCCAAACAATGATGGAATTTTTATGGACGATAATGCGCCATGTCACTGGGCTACTAGTGTTCGCAGCTGATCTGAAAAACATTCTGAACAAGAGGAGGGATTGATTTGGCTACCCAGATCGCCCGATATGAACTGCATCGAATGTTTGTGCGACATAATTGGGAGATCAGTGCGTGCACAAAACCTTACACTGCCAATACTTTCGCAGTTATCGACTGCTATAAAAGCAGCAAGGCTCAGTATTTCTGCAGGGGATTTTCAATGACTTGTTTAGTCCATGCCAAGTCAGTTTGCTGCACTATGTGAGGCAAAACGAGGTTCCGCAGGATATTAGGAGGTATCCTAAGACTTTTGTCACCTCAGTGAATTATCGCAGAATTAAATCAAAAATGCTTTCCATGTTCCAGTTTTGTGCTAGGTTTTATGGATGTTTCTCTTTACCCAGGCACTCCCTCTACTGTGTTACCAGCGTACCTGGTATTGGTCGAAAAATCCCTGACTCTGTTTCTCGTGTGATTACTCGGACAAATCGCTCTAGCAAGAGAATGAAAAGAAGAAAAAATGAAAGAACAAAGTGTGGTTCCGATGTACACTGTCGTGGGACAGATAAACAGGCGAGTGATACTGTCTCTAGTGACATTTGCATACATCACAGCAAAGCGAGATATTACTCGTGTTACTTCCATTTTGCCAGCCGTTGTGGCCGAACGGTTCTAGGCGCTTCAGTCTGGAACCACGCTGCTGCTAAGGTCGCAGGTTCGAATCCTGCCTGGGGCATGGATGTGTGTAATGTCCTTAGGTTAGTTAGGTTTAAGTAGTTCTAAGTTCTAGGGGACTGATGACCTCAGGTGTTAAGTCCCATAGTGCTTAGAGCCATTTGAACTATCACTTCCATTTCGCTAATTTATGTTCTAGAAGGTGACAACAATCGTTACTTTGTTTGCACTTCTTCCTGACTAGGCACTGGCCATTACTAGGACTGAAAAAGAAGATAGCTGACTCGTATATGGTACTTGAATACCCAGGAAAATGACTTTGAATAATGTAGCACCAAACTCCGACTAGTAGGCTACAACCCAGGAGATTTAATATCCATTTTTTACATCTCTGTAGATGGTCGGGCTATCTAAAAAATTATTTAAGCTGATACCGGGTGGAGGAAGGAAGGAAGGAAGGTAGGGTTACAGTGTAATGTCACATCATCAGCACGGACATTAGAGACAAGTGCAAGCTTGGATCAGTTGGGTTGTTTTTGGGGGAGGATACCAGACAGCGAGGTCATCGGTCTCATAGGGTTAGGCAAGGAAGAGACAGGAAGTCGGCCGTGCCCTTTCAAAGGAACCATCCCGGCATTTGCCTGGAGCGATTTAGGGAAATCACGGAAAACCTAAATCAGGATGACCGGACGCGGGATTGAACCGTCGTCCTCCCAAATGCGAGTCCAGTGTGCTAACCACTGCGCCACCTCGCTCGGTCTTGGATCAGTATAGGATGGGGAAGGAAATCGGCCAAGCCCCTTTCTGAGGAACCGTCCAAGGTATTTGTCTGTAGTGCTGTAGTGATTAAGGGAAAACATTGAAAATCTAAGTCTGGGTGGCTGGACGGGGTTTTGAACCGTCTCCCTCCCAGGTGGGAGTTCCATGTGCTAACCACTGCACCACCTTGCGTGGTGTCTGCACGGTATTTGAAGTCGTTTGTAGACCTAACCTTGCACTCATTTCCCGCAACAGATATTACAAATGGTTCGGTGATTCGTCTCTGAACAATGTTGCTGTTGGTGTTTGCCCAAGTTCAAAAATGTTTCAAATGGCTCTGAGCACTATGGGACTTAACATCTGAGGTCATCAGTGCCCTAGACTTAGAACTACATAAACCTAACTAACCTAAGGACATCATACACATCCATGCCCGAGGCAGGATTCGAACCTGCGACCGTAGCACCAGCGCGGTTCCCGACTGAAGTGCCTAGCGGCCGGCTTTTTGCCTAAGTCAGACACCGCCGCGATTTAAATAATTGGTTGGAAAGAAAGCTAGCTTTCCTTCTGTCGTTTTACTCAGCCTGTATTTTGTCTTTCTATGAGTTAACCCCATCCTATTTATGAGTTAACCCCATCCTATTTTTTTCTACCGGTCTAAATGACGCGTTCTCCTTCCGGGAAATGCAAAACTTCTTATGTGGTCCAGCTTATCGTCTTGTTGAGAAAATTTTTCAGCGCTCACGTGAGATTTTATATAAAAAGAACAAGAGAGGGACAAGGGGAGCAGAGGGGAGCAGAGGGGTAACGCGTCACTCTGGTGCCCAGCGCGGGGCTCGAATAAGGTTGGTCCATGTAGTACATGTTAACTGGAACAATTGTTGGGAGTACCAAACCTGCAAAAATATTATGCAATTGTAAAATGTTATAACTTACGGAATTATATTTCTGAGAAAGGAAAGATTTTGTCATAACGCAACATTGTAGAAAGGGTAATGGATGCTAACAGTGCTCGCTCGCTTTTCATGTTCGACATGAATCAAATGTTTGCTGAATAGCTCATGACTCTTTTGGTTTTTGAATGGTAAATTTTATTAACTATAAAATAATTCTGGTTATTGTTAAAAGAAGTTGTCAAACATGACCACTTTTGTCGTGCGCGCTGGCAAGATCGTTCCAATGTTTTGTTTCATGAGCAGCCATCTTGTCTGTCTGTGTTATGTAGTGATTACTGCACCGCTTAGTTACGAAAGTGTTAACTGAGACATTGTGACTAGCGTTTATGTATTATAAGATTCTTTAAACTGGATTATGCTTAAAATTTGGAAACCGCCAATGGTGGAAGCAGATCCCGAGAACAGAATCAAGCCGTTGGCGGTCACTGAAATCGATCACATAACAAAGGAACAGTCCTGTAGAAACTGGCATAGGCTAAAATGTCTACCAAAATGGAAGAAAATTTTTCTCACATTGCAAAAGAACAATCCATTAGGACGGCCAAAATGTTTGATGATGTAATCGAAGATATTAATAACCAAAAAATCATGACTATAGATACGGTAAAAACCGAAATACTGCGTCTTGCTGAGGCACTTCGAAAAATATCGGGCATTTTAAACCAATTGCCTGAGATGTTAAAATCGTAGATAAATTACTCAACTACCATTCTAACTAATATGTGAAATTCGATGCGACAGATTAACGATTTGAAACTTGAGCAGGAAAAGAAGGTGAACAAATACCAAAGCATTTGACGAGTGGATTTCTCAAAGAAACACATTATATTAGCGAAAGTGGAAACGGAACTTAGTGCTGGGGTTCAGTCCTTTAGCGTGAAAGTCGTGTCTGAACCAAGGGTCTCAGGCGAAACTATACGTGCAGACCTCGGTCAGATAAAACAGATATTGACACATAATTTGCCTGATTGGCGTGAGAACGTTAATATCCAGGTCCCAGACTGGAGAAAAGAAGATGAAACAATAGATAAATTCCCCCCCCCCCCTGAGACAGTGCCTACACTGGTACCCGCGAACGAAAATCATGCTATCACTATTCACTATAATCAGTCTTTTTTTTTCCTACGTCATCGTGTGCCGAGCAGCCCATGAGCGGAATGTTCGTACGATTCAATGGGTGCAGCACCCACGTTAACCATCGTGCTCGAAGAGGAAAGTTTGTTCGAGTACCGACAGTCTTAGGTTTTCACGCCTGAAAAGAAGCATTCACACTCATTTGTCTTTAGTGCAAGTTTTACAGGTATTCTACCCAAAATATGGAGTGAGAGACAGAAGATACAGTTTGCAGTAGCATACACTGAGCTGACAAAAGTCATGGGATGCTTCCCAATAACATGTTGGATCTCCTTTCTCCCGGTGTAGTGCAGCCAATCAACGTGGCATGGACTCAACAAGTCGTTGGAAGCCCCTGCAGAAATACTGAACCATGCTGCCTCTGTAGGCCTCCATAATTGCGAAAGAGTTGCCCGTGCAGGATTTTGTGCACGAACTGACCTCACCATGACATCCCATAAATATTCGAGGGGATACGTATCAGACGATGTGGATGGCCAGACCGTACCCTCGAACTGGCCAGAATGTTCTTCAAACTAGTCGTGAACAGTTGTGGCCTGGTGACATGGCGCATTGTCTTGAAGTCCATGAATTGCTACATATGGTCTCCAAGTAGGCGAAAATAACCATTTCCAGTTAATGGTCGGTTCAGTTGAAATGAAATGGCTCTGAGAACTATGGGACTCAACTGCTGTGGTCATCAGTCCCCTAGAACTTAGAACTACTTAAACCTAACCAACCTAAGGACATCACATACACCCATGCCCGAGGCAGGATTCGAACCTGCGACCATAGCAGCAGCGCAGCTCCAGACTGGAGCGCCTAGAGGTCGGTTCAGTGTGGCCAGATGACCAATTTCATTCCACGTAAATGCAGCCTACACCATTACGGACCCACCACCAGCTTGCACAGTGCCTTGTTGACAACTTGGGTCCACGGCTTCGTGGGGTCTGTGGCATACTCGAACCATACTATGAAATCTTACCAATTGAAACCTGGACTCATGTGACCAGGCCACGGTTTTCCACTCGTCTAGGGTGCAACTGATGCGGTCACAAGCCCAGGAGAGGCGCTGCAGGCGATGTAGTGCTGTTATCAAAGGCACTCGTGTCGGTCGTCTGCTGGCTTAGCCAATTAACGCCAAATTTCGCGGCACTCTCCAAAAGGATACGATAGTCGTAAGGCCCACACTGATTGATGCGGTTATTTCACGTAGTGTTGCTTGTGTATTAGCAAAGTTGCACGCGCTGAGAAAAATAAACAATTGATCTGTCGCACAACACAATGGTAGTGTACTGTCAGCAGCTGAGAATAATGCACGCGACAGGATTGCGGAAGCTAGCCATGTGTGCCTTATGAACGAGAGTTCACGTAATTCGAAAAACATTGACGTGAAAGTAGATCTGCTTTTGTCAGCAATACATTTCAACAAATTAAATATATATATCTTTCAGGATACTCATACTTTCAGAATAATACCAACCACTACTTCGTTTGTATAGTCTGTTGTATAGTTAGTTTATTAATGCTCATCGTGAGCAACCAACAACTGAAATGCTTTTTCTCGTCACGGCGAGCCAATTAAAACATTATTATTCGTGAGGGCTTCCCGACTGTTTCTAGCTTGCAGTGGAAATGTGATGTCCACATGTACATAGTATTCCAGTTATCACAGACGTCTTCAACCTGTCTCTTGTCAGTAGTACATATCCTACTGAGTGGAAGCAAAGTTTAATTCAACCTATACCCAAGACTGACAACCCAAAGTCGCCAGGTGACTACAGGCCGATTAGCATACTACCTGCAATATCTAAAGCCCTAGATTACATCGTCCACGAACAGCTGACCGATTACCTCAAAACTCATAACACCCATGATAAATATCAGTCAGGCTTCCGAAAGCACCATAGTACAGCAGCTGCATTAATCAAAGTAACTGATGACATTAAACATGCTATGGACAGACGTGAAGCTACCACCGTAACACTGCTTGGCTTTAGCAAGTCTTTTGATACAGTTGACATTGATATATTACTAATTAAAATTAAGCAGCTGAATTTCTCAAACAGCGCAATACACTGGTTCGACAGCTACCTCAAAAACAGAAGTCAACAAGTCATTTGTGGGTCGGAGAAGTCATCATGGAAAAACGTGCCCTCTGGAGTTCCTCAAGGCCCTTGTCCTTGGTCCATTACTCTTCTCACTGTACATTAATGATATTTCTTCAGTTATTCACTCCTGCAACTACCATCTATATGCCGACGACATCCAACTGTACATAAGTGGAAGCCCCAAGAACATTGCTGACGCAGATTTTTGCTCTATTTCTCGATGGGCACAGAACCTACGTCTGAAACTAAACCCCAAGAAATCCCAGGTGATTTTTATACCTCATCCAAAGTTAATCAGCCGCTGCTTTCGCGAAACAGTCCCTCAAATACTCCTCAATGGTACCCATGTACCATACCAAAAAACAGTAAAAGACCTTGGAATAATCTAGGATGAACACCTAAACTGGGAAGAACAAACAGTCACAGCTTGCCGGAAATCGCTCTCCTCCCTACATGCAGTACAAAAATTTAGAAAAATATTTGCAACCCATGTTAAACAAAAATTAGTCCAAATACTATCCTTGCCTAATCTTTACTATCGTGATGTAGTTCAACACGGCACAAATAGTGAATATTCGAGATGCCTCGAGCTAGTGATGAATGCTTGCGTTAGATACGTGTGCAATATACGGTTGTATGATCATATCAGTCCTAGCTAGATTGGATACGCCCACATAAGGTATGCGATCTCCACACGATGTGCTTACTTCATCGATTTCTTACTCACTGGTGCCCCCAATACTTATCTTCTCACATTAAACACCTATCATCATTCCACAACCGCAATACCAGATCAGATACGTCTAGCATCTTTACATAACACAGAATCTTTCTCCGTGTCATTCTCCATCTCAGCGGCGCGGGATTAGCCGAGCGGTCAGGGGCGCTGCAGTCACGGGCTGTGTGGCTGGTCCCGGCGGAGGTTCGAGTCCTCCCTCGGGCATGGGTGTGTGTGTTTGTCCTTAGGATAATTTAGGTTAAGTAGTGTGTAAGCTTAGGGGCTGATGACCTTAGCAGTTAAGTCCCATAAGATTTCACACACATTTGAACATTTTTTTCTCCATCTCAGCCATACGACTATGGAACGCGTTCCCCTGTGATCTGCGTCTTATCCAGAACCACTCAAGAGGGAACTCAAAACTTACATATTAGGGACGGTATAGCCACCATTGTTTTGCCCCTCTCATCTGTTTCTTTCTCCTCTCCATCATAGCTTCGAATTTCACCGTTCTATTTCTCTTCCATTAACCTAGCT
This sequence comes from Schistocerca nitens, assembly GCF_023898315.1. NCBI lineage: Eukaryota > Metazoa > Arthropoda > Insecta > Orthoptera > Acrididae > Schistocerca > Schistocerca nitens. The sequence continues at coordinate 259,138,752 of NC_064615.1, read as the reverse complement.
ACCTCTTCTATATCTCTTTCAAATGGTTCAAATGGCTCTGAGCACTATGGGACTTAACTTCTAAGGTCATCAGTCCCCTAGAACTTAGAACTACTTAAACCTAACTAACCTAAGGACGTCACACACATCCATGCCCGAGGCAGGATTCGAACCTGCGACCGTAGCGGTCGCGCGGTTCCAGACTGTAGCGCCTTTAACCGCTTGGCCACCACGGCCGGCTATATCTCTTTCACCCCATTCTATCGTCCTATGTCTCTGCTCGATGTGAATAACTCACAAGCTGCAAGAACATAACGAGAAAATTCCCAACTAGCAATAGGACTGACATTCGCAAAAGAAAAATATGTTTACTTCCATATACATAGACATTACTATTATTATTATTATTGATTGTTATAATTATTTTTTTGATTGTTATAATTATCCTTGTGCTACTGTTATAATCACTATTTTTTTTCTTTAACATTAATACTGTATAACACGTGGTATGTCCATAATGTTCTGTACAAACTAAAATTCGTTCAATCTGAGTATGCCTGGTTAGATGTAAGAGAGGGCCTGAAGGCACTAATCTAGCCAGGTAAAATAAATGCATAAAAAATAATTTACCTTATTACATACATATCGAAGTAATGATAGTGAAACTACATATCTTGGACCCTTTTTAGCAGAAGCACAAAGGAGTCATACCTGTGGAAATTACGTCATTTCGACTGTTTGCAACATATCGTAGAGACACGTTAGCATAACAGGCATCAAGTTATAACCTTGTTTTATTTTCCTACCTTGCTTGTAGATCACATAATTTTATAATATTCTTTACTTCCTTATTCACCATCCTGACGATGAATCGTCTGTCCCTTCCTACAATTTGAAGACATTGTGCAGACAGAAGATATTATCCCTGTGACAAATGCTCACCAGTTATTGAACTGTGCATTGTTTGCAACAAAATACTAAACGAAACAAAAGAACTGTAGAGATATATGTCACTGAAAACTATTATGTACTAAAGAAATGGATATGGACCGCTTAAGCGGCGAAAAACGTAAAACTTCTCAGTGGTAATAAAATTCAGTATACAGCAAGGCCATATTTTTCGGATGGGCAAGACTTCCACTGCCCATGTGTGCCATGCCGAAGTGAACATACGGCAGGACTGCCTTCCCGCTCGCCCCCCCCCCCCCCCCCCTCGTCACCCAACCCTCAGTGCTCGCGTGGAGCACGGTGCGAGAAACTGTCACAATCGCAACGACGGGCGACCTGGCGGAGGCCCGTGTCGCGTGCCCGTCTCGTCGCGTCGCAATTTGCGCTGTCCCATTTGAACCTGTGAAGTTACAAAAATGCGCGCAGCGCTGCACCGTGCCACACGCGCTAGACGTGTCTCAATTTGCACCTAGCGTTTGCACAGTTTCTCGCACCGCGCGAGTACTGCGGGAGTGGTGAGGCAGTCAGAACTGGCGTATGTTCACTTCGGCATGGCGCATATGGGCAGAGGAAGTATTGCCCATCCGAAAAATACGGCCTTACTGTATGCTGAATTTTATCATCACTGAGCAGAGTTTCGTTCCTCGCCTTTTAAGCGCTCCATCTCTTTTCCTTAGTATATAATAGTGTTCACTTATGTATATGTGTACAGTTCTTTTGTTTTGTTTATTCTTTTGTCAAGAACAATGTACAGTTCAATAACTGGTGCGCCATTAGTCACTATAATTATATCTTCTGCCTCCACAATGTTTTCAGATCGCAAGACGGGGCAGACGATTCATCGTGCCAGTAGTGAATAAGGAAGTACGGAATATTATAAAATAATGTGATCTAGAGGCAAGGCATGAAAGTAAAACAAGGTTATGTACCTGCTGCCTGCTGACGTATCTCTACGATCTGTTAAAAAAGTCGAAAAGGCGTAATTTCCACAGGTATGACGCCTTTGTGCTCCTGGTAAAAAGCGTCCGAGATATGAAGAACGAGGGCGGTTCAGAAAGTAACCTCCGATTGGTCACAGTGCGGGTTGTGGGGGGAGTAGCGACGCCATCTGTGCGTTCACGCACTCAACAGGTCAGTCGGCATCAAGCCGTGGTCGAGTGAACGTCGTACCTGCGCTAGTTTAGTTTTTGTGGCAGTTTGAAATGTGTGCTGCAATAGAAAACCCCGCCAAATGTGAAGTGCGTGCTGTCATAAGGTTTTTTACAGCCAAAGGATATTCTGCAGCAGCTATTCATCGTGAGCTTTGTGCCGTGTACGGACCAAGAGTTATGAGTGAAGGAGTTGTCCGTGAATGGGTACGTTTATTTAAAAGTGGACGAGAAAACGTTCATGATGAAGAGAGGAGTGGTAGACCATCATTGGTGACTGACGAACTCGTTCAGACAGTTGATGCAAAAGTTCGTGAAAATCGACGTTTCTCAATGTCGGAGTTGTCTACTGGTTTTCCACAGATTTCTAAGACTCTCTTGTACGATTTGATGATGACGAAGAGCTCAAAGATGCGGTCACAGGCTGGCTCCAGGCACAAGCGGGTGATTTTTATGCAGAAGGAATTTCAAAGCTTGTGAAGAGATACGATAAGTGCCTCAATCACTATGGAGACTATGTAGAAAAATAGTGCAAAGATGTAGTTGTAAGATGTATATATTAAAATATTTTTATTTAACTTGGTGTATTTTTTTAAATCAACCGGAGGTTACTTTCTGAACGGCCCTCGTACATATGTTTCACTATCATAATTTGGATATGGCTGTAGTAAGAGACATTATACTACGAGGGTGAGTCAAATGGAAACCTTAAATATATTTTAAAATATTATTTACTGTGCAGAAGTGGTACAAAGCTGTATCACTTTTCAACATAATCTCCCCCACGCTCAATGCAAGTCCTCCAGCGCTTACAAAGTGCATAAATTCCTTTACAAAAAAATTCTTTTGGTACTCCACGCAACCACTCATGCACTGCATGGCGTACCTTTTCATCAGAACGGAACTTCTTTCCTCCCATTGCGTCATTGAGTGGTCCAAACAGATGGAAATCACTTGGGGCAAGGTTTGGTGAGTATGGTGGATGAGGAAGACACTCAAAATGCAGGTCTCTGATTGTTGCAACTGTTGTACGGGCAGTGTGGGGCCTTGCATTGTCATGTTGCAAAAGGACACCTGCTGACAGCAATATACGTCGCTCTGATTTGATTGCAAGCCGCAGATGATTTTTTAGGAGATCTGTGTACGATGCACTGGCGACAGTGGTCCCTCTAGGCATGTAATGCTCCAAAATGACGCCTTTTTCGTCCCAAAAGAGAGTCAGCATAACCTTCCCTGCTGATGGTTCTGTTGGAAACTTCTTAGGTTTTGGTGATGAGGAATAGCGCCATTACTTGTTCGCTGTCTTCGTTTCCGTTGGAAGTGAACCCAGGTTTCGTCGTCAGTAACGATTCTTGCCAGGAAGCCACCACCTCCTCATTCAAAGCGCCGAAGAAGTTCTTCACAAGCATCAACACGTCGTTCTCTCATTTCAAGAGTCAGCTGCCGTGGCACCCATCTTGCAGGCACTTTGTGAAACTGGAGCACATCATGCACAATGAGGTGTGCTGATCCATGATGAATCTGTAAACAAGCTGCAATGTCATTTAGTTTCAATCGGCGGTTTTCCTTCACTGTGGATTCAACTGCTGCAGTGTTCTGTGGAGTCACAACGTGTTGTGCCTGACCAGGACGAGGAGCATCCTCCACTGAAGTCACACCATTTGCGAACTTTCTACTCCATTCGTAGACTTGCTGCTGTGACAAACATGCATCACCGTACTGAGCCTTCATTCGTCGATGAATTTCAATAGGTTTCACACTTTCACTACGCAAAAACGGAATAACAGAACGCTGTTCTTCCCTGGTGCAAGTCGCAAGTGTGGCGGCCGTCTTTATACTGATACCACGACGGTATGTGTGCATCTGCACTATGCTGCCACCTACACGCTTTCCTGCACGCTGTTTGTAGCAGGCTTACCAACTTACAGGATAACGGCGCGAAATTTCGATTTGTTGTTACAAATTTAAGGTTTTCAATTGACTCACCCTCGTACGTACATGTGGACATCATGTTTCGGCTGCAAGCTATAAACAGTGTAGAAGTTCTCATGAATAACGATGTTTTAATCGGCTCGTCGACGACAAATTAGCATTTCAGTGGTTACACACATTATCAGTATTAATAAACTAATTATACGACAGGCTACAGGAATGAAGAAGTGGTCGGTATTATTTCGAAAGTATGAGTATCCTTTAAAGACTGTTGAGATTTGTTATACACTCCTGGAAATTGAAATAAGAACACCGTGAATTCATTGTCCCAGGAAGGGGAAAATTTATTGACACATTCCTGGGGTCAGATACATCACATGATCACACTGACAGAACCACAGGCACATAGACACAGGCAACAGAGCATGCACAATGTCGGCACTAGTACAGTGTATATCCACCTTTCGCAGCAATGCAGGCTGCTATTCTCCCATGGAGACGATCGTAGAGATGCTGGATGTAGTCCTGTGGAACGGCTTGCCATGCCATTTCCACCTGGCGCCTCAGTTGGACCAGCGTTCGTGCTGGACGTGCAGACCGCGTGAGACGACGCTTCATCCAGTCCCAAACATGCTCAATGGGGGACAGATCCGGAGATCTTGCTGGCCAGGGTAGTTGGCTTACACCTTCTAGAGCACGTTGGGTGGCACGGGATACATGCGGACGTGCATTGTCCTGTTGGAACAGCAAGTTCCCTTGCCGGTCTAGGAATGGTAGAACGATGGGTTCGATGACGGTTTGGATGTACCGTGCACTATTCAGTGTCCCCTCGACGATCACCAGTGGTGTACGGCCAGTGTAGGAGATCGCTCCCCACACCATGATGCCGGGTGTTGGCCCTGTGTGCCTCGGTCGTATGCAGTCCTGATTATGGCGCTCACCTGCACGGCGCCAAACACGCATACGACCATCATTGGCACCAAGGCAGAAGCGACTCTCATCGCTGAAGACGACACGTCTCCATTCGTCCCTCCATTCACGCCTGTCGCGACACCACTGGAGGCGGGCTGCACGATGTTGGGGCGTGAGCGGAAGACGGCCTAACGGTGTGCGGGGCCGTAGCCCAGCTTCATGGAGACGGTTGCGAATGGTCCTCGCCGATACCCCAGGAGCAACAGTGTCCCTAATTTGCTGGGAAGTGGCAGTGCGGTCCACTACGGCACTGCGGAGGATCCTACGGTCTTGGCGTGCATCCGTGCGTCGCTGCGGTCCGGTCCCAGGTCGACGGGCACGTGCACCTTCCGCCGACCACTGGCGACAACATCGATGTACAGTGGAGACCTCACGCCCCACGTGTTGAGCAATTCGGCGGTACGTCCACCCGGCCTCCCGCATGCCCACTATACGCCGTCGCTCAAAGTCCGTCAACTGCACATACGGTTCACGTCCACGCTGTCGCGGCATGCAACCGGTGTTAAAGACTGCGATGGAGCTCCGTATGCCACGGCAAACTGGCTGACACTGACGGCGGCGGTGCACAAATGCTGCGCAGCTAGCGCCATTCGACGGCCAACACCGCGGTTCCTGGTGTGTCCTTTGTGCCGTGCGTGTGATCATTGCTTGTACAGCCCTCTCGCAGTGTCCGGAGCAAGTATGGTGGGTCTGACACACCGGTGTCAATGTGTTCTTTTTTCCATTTCCAGGAGTGTATTTAATTTGTTGAAATGTATTGTTGATAAAGAAAGATCTAATTATATGACAATGTCTTTCGAACGACGTGAACTCTTCCTATCACAAAATACACTTGGTTAGCTTCCGCATTCCTGTCGCGCGCATTATTCTCAGGTGCTGACGATACACTGACCATTGAGTTGGGTCACGTATCAATTGTTTACTTTTTCCAATAACAACCATTTTATTCGCGAATCGCATATTGTCAGTTTGGCAAGGCGTACGTGAGTAACCGGTATCTGGCATGTGCGTGTCATTGCCCCTAAACGCTACGCTCGTCATTATTTTAACTACTCAGATGAAGAAAAGGAATAAAATCCTTTGGAAAGTTTCTATCACAGTCGCTCAGTTTTAACAATACGATGGATTGATTATGGGATTCACCAAATTTCCAACAGAATTGGCGATTTATTTTTGTGTGAATTGCTAATCAAATGGCTCTGAGCACTATGGGACTCAACTTCTCAGGTCATTAGTCCCCTAGAACTTAGAACTACTTAAACCTAACTAACCTAAGGACATCACACACATCCATGCCCGAGGCAGGATTCGAACCTGCGACCGTAGCAGTCGCACGGTTCCGGACTGCGCGCCTAGAACCGCGAGACCACCGCGGCCGGCAATTGCTAATCTTTTCTCATTCAAAGAAGCATCACTGTTTATGAGTAACGGCCACATTTGTCTTGTTGACAGGTTTAATTGTACTTCTTTTGTCAAAACACAGTATAATTTGCACAAATTCATTTTTGCAGAAGCTACTGTGACAGAATTCTGAAACAGAGTGTGTCGTTAAACAAGCAATTGGCGACCAGAGAGCTCAATAGCTTATGAAAAACCACATTGTATCGGTTTGTGGTAGCATAAGAGAAGAAATTTCATGTTTATTTTCATACTAGGAAACTCTTGTTTCACTAGCTGTCGATAACTCTTACATTATTGCACTCACTGGAATAAAAAAAAAATAGAAAGTACAACTTCAGATATGTCGCCGTAGATTAGGAAGTTCAATGTGTTTACGAACCGGCGGAGGACTCTCCTCCTTGTGTGCCCATTCCTGTCAATTGTTCCCTAATCCTCTCCCTGAAACTCTGTACAACCTCTGGTTCTTTCAGTTTATCCAGGTCCCATCTCCTTAAATTCCCACCTTTTTGCAGTTTCTTCAGTGTTAATCTACAGTTCATAACCAATAGATTGCGGTCAGAATCCACAACTGCCCCTGGAAATCTCTTACAATTTAAAACCTGGTTCCTAAATCTCTGTCTTACCATTATACACTCCTGGAAATGGAAAAAAGAACACATTGACACCGGTGTGTCAGACCCACCATACTTGCTCCGGACACTGCGAGAGGGCTGTACAAGCAATGATCACACGCACGGCACAGCGGACACACCAGGAACCGCGGTGTTGGCCGTCGAATGGCGCTAGCTGCGCAGCATTTGTGCACCGCCGCCGTCAGTGTCAGCCAGTTTGCCGTGGCATACGGAGCTCCATCGCAGTCTTTAACACTGGTAGCATGCCGCGACAGCGTGGACGTGAACCGTATGTGCAGTTGACGGACTTTGAGCGACGGCGTATAGTGGGCATGCGGGAGGCCTGGTGGACGTACCGCCGAATTGCTCAACACGTGGGGCGTGAGGTCTCCACAGTGCATCGATGTTGTCGCCAGTGGTCGGCGGAAGGTGCACGTGCCCGTCGACCTGGGACCGGACCGCAGCGACGCACGGATGCACGCCAAGACCGTAGGATCCTACGCAGTGCCGTAGGGGACCGCACCGCCACTTCCCAGCAAATTAGGGACACTGTTGCTCCTGGGGTATCGGCGAGGACCATTCGCAACCGTCTCCATGAAGCTGGGCTACGGTCCCGCACACCGTTAGGCCGTATTCCGCTCACGCCCCAACATCGTGCAGCCCGCCTCCAGTGGTGTCGCGACAGGCGTGAATGGAGGGACGAATGGAGACGTGTCGTCTTCAGCGATGAGAGTCGCTTCTGCCTTGGTGCCAATGATGGTCGTATGCGTGTTTGGCGCCGTGCAGGTGAGCGCCACAATCAGGACTGCATACGACCGAGGCACACAGGGCCAACACCCGGCATCATGGTGTGGGGAGCGATCTCCTACACTGGCCGTACACCACTGGTGATCGTCGAGGGGACACTGAATAGTGCACGGTACATCCAAACCGTCATCGAACCCATCGTTCTACCATTCCTAGACCGGCAAGGGAACTTGCTGTTCCAACAGGACAATGCACGTCCGCATGTATCCCGTGCCACCCAACGTGCTCTAGAAGGTGTAAGTCAACTATCCTGGCCAGCAAGATCTCCGGATCTGTCCCCCATTGAGCATGTTTGGGACTGGATGAAGCGACGTCTCACGCGGTCTGTACGTCCAGCACGAACGCTGGTCCAACTGAGGCGCCAGGTGGAAATGGCATGGCAAGCCGTTCCACAGGACTACATCCAGCATCTCTACGATCGTCTCCATGGGAGAATAGCAGCCTGCATTGCTGCGAAAGGTGGATATACACTGTACTAGTGCCGACATTGTGCATGCTCTGTTGCCTGTGTCTATGTGCCTGTGGTTCTGTCAGTGTGATCATGTGATGTATCTGACCCCAGGAATGTGTCAATAAAGTTTCCCCTTCCTGGGACAATGAATTCACGGTGTTCTTATTTCAATTTCCAGGAGTGTATAATCTATCTGATACCTTTTAGTATCTCCAGGATTCTTCCATGTATACAACCTTCTTTTATGATTCTTGAACCAAGTGTTTGCTATGATTATGTTATGCTCTGTGCAAAATTCTACGAGGCGGCTTCCTCTTTCATTTCTCTCCCCCAATCCATATTCACCCACTATGTTTCCTTCTCTCCCTTTTCCTACTCTCGAATTCCAGTCACCCATGACTATTAAATTTTCGTCTTCCTTCACTACCTGAATAATTTCTTTTATCTCATTATACATTTCATCAATTTCTTCATCTGCAGAGCTAGTTGGCATGTAAACTTGTACTACTGTAGTAGGCGTGGGCTTCGTGTTTATCTTGGCCACAATAATGCGTTCACTATGCTGTTTGTAGTAGCTTACCCGCACTCCTATTTTTTATTCATTATTAAACCTACTCCTGCATTACCCCTATTTTATTTTGTATTTATAACCCTGTATTCACCTGACCAAAAGTCTTGTTCCTCCTGCCACCGAACTTCACTAATTCCCACTATATATAACTTTAGCCTATCCATTTCCCTTTTTAAATTTTCTAACCTACGTGCCCGATTAAGGGATCTGACATTCCACGCTCCGATCCGTAGAACGCCAGTTTTCTTTCTCCTGATAACAACGCCCTCTTGAGTAGTCCCCGCCCGGAGATCCGAATGGGGGACTATTTTACCTCCGGAATATTTTACCCAAGAGGACGCCTTCATCATTTAACCATATAGTAAAGCTGCATGCCCTCGGGAAAAATTACGGCTGTAGTTTCCCCTTGCTTTCAGCCGTTCGCAGTACCAGCACAGTAAGGCCGTTTTGGTTAGTGTTACAATGCCAGATCAGTCAATCATCCAGACTGTTGCCCCTGGAACTACTGAAAAGGCTGCTGCCCCTCTTCATGAACCACACGTTTGTCTGGCCTCTCAACAGATACCCCTCCGTTGTGGTTGCATTACGGTAGGGTACGGCCATCTGTATCGCTGAGGCACGCAAGCCTCCCCACCAACGGCAAGGTCCATGGTTCATGGGGGTAGAACTTAGAACTACTTAAACCTAACTAATCTAAGGACATCACACACATCCATACCCGAGGCAGGATTCCAACCTGCGACCGTAGCGGTCGCGCGGTTCGAGACTGAAGCGCCTAGAACCGCTCGGCCACCAGCGGCCGGCTTAAATTTGTCATTAACTAACTGAAGAAACTTCTTAAAGGCACTTAATCCTAATAAAAAAGCTGTAAGCTAAATTACTAGTCCCATATCTGGCAAGTCATGAAGTAACACCTACGAAAAATGTAATTAACCATTACACGTTTTGAGATCCAATTTAATTTAGTCAACCAAAAAGGAACCGCTTTATCGTCAGTCAGTACTTGCTACAGTTTAACTATCTGAGGTTTTCTTTTAAAATACCGATAAGTACAAAAAATATGATGGCTATAAGACATGATGTTTTACTTGACTACACACAATTTTGAGACTAATTTTTCTTTTTTCTGTCTGTATTTGCGTTTAGAAAAATACACTCCTGGAAATTGAAATAAGAACACCGTGAATTCATTGTCCCAGGAAGGGGAAACTTTATTGACACATTCCTGGGGTCAGATACATCACATGATCACACTGACAGAACCACAGGCACATAGACACAGGCAACAGAGCATGCACAATGTCGGCACTAGTACAGTGTATATCCACCTTTCGCAGCAATGCAGGCTGCTATTCTCCCATGGAGACGATCGTAGAGATGCTGGATGTAGTCCTGTGGAACGGCTTGCCATGCCATTTCCACCTGGCGCCTCAGTTGGACCAGCGTTCGTGCTGGACGTGCAGACCGCGTGAGACGACGCTTCATCCAGTCCCAAACATGCTCAATGGGGGACAGATCCGGAGATCTTGCTGGCCAGGGTAGTTGACTTACACCTTCTAGAGCACGTTGGGTGGCACGGGATACATGCGGACGTGCATTGTCCTGTTGGAACAGCAAGTTCCCTTGCCGGTCTAGGAATGGTAGAACGATGGGTTCGATGACGGTTTGGATGTACCGTACACTATTCAGTGTCCCCTCGACGATCACCAGTGGTGTACGGCCAGTGTAGGAGATCGCTCCCCACACCATGATGCCGGGTGTTGGCCCTGTGTGCCTCGGTCGTATGCAGTCCTGATTGTGGCGCTCACCTGCACGGCGCCAAACACGCATACGACCATCATTGGCACCAAGGCAGAAGCGAATCTCATCGCTGAAGACGACACGTCTCCATTCGTCCCTCCATTCACGCCTGTCGCGACACCACTGGAGGCGGGCTGCACGATGTTGGGGCGTGAGCGGAAGACGGCCTAACGGTGTGCGGGACCGTAGCTCAGCTTCATGGAGACGGTTGCGATTGGTCCTCGCCGATACCCCAGGAGCAACAGTCCCCCTAATTTGCTGGGAAGTGGCGGTGCGGTCCCCTACGGCACTGCGTAGGATCCTACGGTCTTGGCGTGCATCCGTGCGTCGCTGCGGTCCGGTCCCAGGTCGACGGGCACGTGCACCTTCCGCCGACCACTGGCGACAACATCGATGTACTGTGGAGACCTCACGCCCCACGTGTTGAGCAATTCGGCGGTACGTCCACCCGGCCTCCCGCATGCCCACTATACGCCCTCGCTCAAAGTCCGTCAACTGCACATACGGTTCACGTTCACGCTGTCGCGGCATGCTACCAGTGTTAAAGACTGCGATGGAGCTCCGTATACCACGGCAAACTGGCTGACACTGACGGCGGCGGTGCACAAATGCTGCGCAGCTAGCGCCATTCGACGGCCAACACCGCGGTTCCTGGTGTGTCCGCTGTGCCGTGCGTGTGATCATTGCTTGTACAGCCCTCTCGCAGTGTCCGGAGCAAGTATGGTGGGTCTGACACACCGGTGTCAATGTGTTCTTTTTTCCATTTCCAGGAGTGTAGTATAGTAGCAAGTCTTTGACGGGGCAATGAAGTGTTTCCCTATATAAGTAGAGAATATTGTCATTAATGTTTGAAAAGAGCCAGTCTCCTCATTTTGTAGTTGCTCAATGTAATATAATTTAATAGCAATTTTGTTCTGTGACCTCGTAGTGGAAAGTTATCGTCCGCCAGCGATATGAAAATTACCTGTCGCTAGAACAGATAAAGGTACAGAGTTTTTCTCTTATACGCGGCCGGCCAGAGTGGCCGAGCGGTTCTAGGCGCCTCAGTCTGGAACCGCGCGACCGCTACGGTCGCAGGTTCGAATCCTGCCTCGGGCATGGATGTGTGTGATGTCCTTAGGTTAGTTAGGTTTAAGTAGTTCTAAGTTCTAGGGGACTGATGATCTCAGAAGTTAAGTCGCATTTTTTGCTCTGAAATTCTAAAGGTAGTAGGTGTAAAATACACGAAGGGGGAATTTATCTTCAAGCTGTACACTGAACAAGTAGTAAAAGAAACCAAGGCGAAATACGGAAACGGTACTGAATTTACGGACAGGAAATAAAGACTTTGGAGTTTGCCAACGACGTTGTACTTCTGTCAGAATTGTTGAGGGAGTTACAAGTAGAAACACAGTTGCGCAGAATGACGTCTTGAAAAGAGAAGGGTAATAGAAAGTTCTCGGATTAAATCAGGTAATACTGAGTAAATTACGTTGGCAAATGATAATCTGAAGGGAACAGATGAGTTTTTCTATTTGGGCAGCAAAATATTTCATGATGGTAAAATCAGAGAGGATGTAAAATGCAGACTGGCAATGCCAAAAAAGTATTCCTGAAAAAGAGGAATATGTTAACATCGAGTATGTGTATAAAATCTTTTCTGATGATATCCCTGTAAAGACGAGAAATCTGGACGATAAGTAGGTGAGACAATAAGGGGACAGAAGTTTTCGAAAGGTGCTGTTAGACAAGAATGCTGAGGATTAGATGGGATGGTCAAGCAACTAGTGAGAACGTACTGAGCGAAACTGAAGAAAAGCCAAATGTGTTTCACAAATAGACTAACAGGAGGGATTGTTCGACAGTACACATCCCGTAGCATGATGGAATAGCCGCCGCCCTCTGGGGGGAAGTTACAGAGAGTGCTTTATTATTGATTTATCTTTCACGTTCAGAACTATCACCCGTTCATGGTACTGTTCCTATGGTTTACGTGCCAGACCTAGCCTGTGATCCAGGCTACAAATGGTTCGCTCCGGTTAACCACTGCTGGCAGGGTCCGCTTTACAACCGGTGCCTGCAACGAACATTAACCATAAGCCACCAGTCGTTCAGATGGCACTTTCCCTACACGGCGCCGGCCGGGGTGGCCAAGCGGTTAAAGGCGCTACAGTCTGGAACCGCGCGACCGCTGCGGTCGCAGGTTCGAATCCTGCCGCGGGCATGGATGTGTGTGATGTCCTTAGGTTAGTTAGGTTTAAGTAGTTCTAAGTTCTCGGGGACTGATGACCTTAGAAGTTAAGTCCCATAGTGCTCAGAGCCATTTGAACCATTTGAGCCCTACACGGCCCTATCCTACTTTTTGGACTGCTATCCGCTGCAGCTATAAGCCACAATGAATCGCCAGACGGTTGAAGTTTAAGTTATGTGTTACAAATTTAATTAGTAACTCATATTTGACGATAGTAGTTTTCTAAGTAATTTCACGGCGTGTTGTCTGTTAGGCTGGACAGTGATTTCAGGAATATTTGTTTGTGGACAATCGTTTTCTGCTCACGAGAGACATTTTGAATATTTTTGGAATTCGTGTTCTGAATACTTAGTAAATTACTGAGACACGAAGCATGATTCTTACAGTGCTTATGAAAGAATTGAATAGCATTAGCACTGTCTAAGTTGTGACTAACTTCAGAAGTTTCAAATTATTAACTTTATACAACCACAGAAATGAGCTGTTTTATCGTACTAAACTTCTGAGGAATATTATTTTGTGTGTTGCTACTTTGTTTTATTTAGCTGAAGACGATTTTATTTAGCCAAGCAAGCTTTATTTTCGCCACCGTTGGAACATTTATAAAAGTAAACGGCGAATAAATTAAAATTTTGTGAACATATAATCGGAAGTATTTTAAAAATTGTTTATCAATATCTTTATTTACACCCTGACTCTTGTTGAAGTTAAGCAAATGGTAAACAGTTTCGTGGTTTGAACTGATGTGTGATGACTCTGAAACTCAAATGATGAAAATGACAGTATTTCTTTTACATTACGCGTGACAGACCATTCACAGCAGCAGAAACCATTCTGAGGAGCAAGAGTTAAACATGCAGGACTTGAGTTAGTGTCTTGGGTTAGCGAAACATACGAACATATAGCTAATTTAAAACACGCTAAGTAAAACTCGTCCTGGACTGTCAATTGTGGATGAAATAACAAAGGACGAACTGAAATTATCAGTGTGGAGAGATGAAACACCATGCTATTAAGATGTATGATCCTTTGCGACACACAGTAAAATTTTCATGAAATTAATTTTCATTTGCACCGAAGCCTGCAAGCACTGCCGAATGCCCTTGGAAACGTTACTGATATCGGTGTTTTAAATTAAACTGATATCAACTCGTGTCACGAATACGACAAGGGAGATTAAATCTTAATAAAACCGTAATCTGCAGATGATTTTTTCAGTAGGATTCCGTTATCTTAAGATGACTGAGCAAGAAATCTGGAGAGCTAAGTTTAATTATGATTGTTTCCCTCAAGGTTATCATCCTCACTGACAAGGGGAGGCCGCCAATAGTGAAATTCAGATTCGATTCATACTGCGCATAATAAAAGCTCATGGCCAGAGGTGTAATGTGGCAAAGCACCAAGATGCACTTCTCAGCCGTTGTCGAGAAAATCGACAGTTAAAAGAAACCGTTGCGGTGAAATACTCTCTACGATTGATAACTTTCTACAGCGTCGTGGTGCAGCGGTAAGCGCTCGGCTTCGTAATCCAGAGGTCGCCGGATCGAATCTCGCGCCATGCAACCTTTTTTTTTTAGTATCTGTTTTTTGTAATTCAAATGTTCAAATATATATATAATTCCCGGCAATCAGTTGCAACAATTATGCATATAATAAGTTGTTGAAAGTCGTTTGTCGTGGAAAAACTGGCGACTTCGAACATCATTATGTTTTCCGTAAACAAAGTTGTATTTCACAAATGTTATTAATTGTCTTCATAATGTTAACCACGTATAGTTAACGGAAGACGTAGAAACGATATTCCGAAACGAATACGTATAGAGTAAAGTCAAACGTTCGAATTAGAATAGACACCCACGAACACAAATTTGCTGTGGCAGCTATGAAATATAAACTCCGTTACTCGCTCGTTACACTTGAAGAACAGACGTTAAATGGGCCGAAACGAGCCGCCGCATAACTAGCGTAGTTGCCTGCTAACTTCGAAAGAAGGTAGATGCGGTCCCTAGCGCAACTTATAACATCGTCGAAAATCGGTGCGGACGGGAGAGCTTTGGTACACCCTATTAAACAAACAGAAAAATGGAGGCGGTACAATTGGAGAGTGATCCGCCTTCACCAACATGCAATAAATAAATAAATATATATATATATATATATATATATATATGAATTACAAAAAACTAATTTAAAAAAAATTGCATGGCGCGAGATTCGATCCGGCCACCTTTGGATTACGAACCCGAGCGCTTACCGCTGCGCCACGACGCTGGAAAATGTTAATAATCGTAGAGAGAAATTTCACCGCAAAGGTTTCTTTTAACTGTCGATTTTCTCGACAACGGCTGAGAAGTGCATCTTAGTGCTTTGCCACATTACACCTCTGGCCAAGAGCTTTTATTATGCGCAGTATGAATCGAATCTGAATTTCACAATTGGCGGCCTCCCCTTGTGAGTTACATCCGTTGTAAGAGACTTTGCCATTTCCTTCTGAAAACCCAATTAAGCTGATTAAATTTTCCGAAATCAAAGTTTGCTTACTTTATATGTTTTCATTAGAGCCGAAATACTTCTCGTTCAAGCGTCACTCATGAGATGATAATCGGTATTCAATACTTCAGATTATCTGAAACCTGAATCATCATTTGCAAATTAAATATTAAGAAGAACTGTAATCTACTGCAAGTGCACAAAGTGCCCTGGTTAGAAGTAGACAACGCACTTACATTTGTTCCAGTAACGTGGTGAACGCCCTATCTGATCAAAAGGATCTGGAAATACATTAGTAGGCATTCGTATTGTGTGCGTTTACTCTTCGCCTTTCCGACGAGGATACTTTTCGTGAGGTATTTGATGTGCATAGAGGAATTTCAGCCTATTCTTCCTCAAGAATCAACGCCATAGAATGGAGTGATGTTTAACTGTCGGGTCTGGAGCGAAGCAGACCTAACTCATCCCAAGAGTGTACCGCTGGGAACAGGTCGGGACTCGCGGCAGTCATTATTTAATGCGTTTTTTTTTTTTTTTTTTTACTACAACCATCCTCCACAAAAGTCGTTGGGCCTCCCGTCTGTCAGCACATGAGGTCTCTATCGTCTTGATATAACTGTGTTTCTTCATTCGCGTTTCTACTTCACAGTCATATCAGCAACAGTCGACTTTGGCTTCTTTACAAGGGTTGAAATGCCCCTGATGTCTATTCATTTTAGAAACAGGCAGACAGCAATGAATGCCATATTAAAACCACATATGAGTACATAATGAATGCACGCCTTTAGAATGAACCTTTCACTGTGCAGTGGACTGTACTCTAATCTGCAAATTCCGAGTTGATTAAACGAGTGTCGGATTGGGTTCGAACCTGGAATCTTTATTATGCTTTTACCGGCTGAGCTCTTCACACAGAACTCACAACTCGCCCTCCACCAGTATTTCCGCTAGTACCTCTTCTCCTGCCTTCCGAAACCCAAAGAGCCGGCCGCTGTAGCAGAGCGGTTTTAGACGCTTCAGTCCACCAGCTGCTACGGTCGCAGGTTCGAATCCTACCTCGGGCTTGGATGTGAGTGATGTCCTTAGGTTAGTTAGGTTTAAGAAGTTCTAAGTGTAGGGGACTGATGACCTCAGATGTTAAGTCCCATAGTGCTCAGAGCCCTTTGATCCATTTTGAAACCCACAGACGCAGCCCTGCATACCTTACATGTCTGCCACTCGTGGAAGAAAGGAAGTGTCCCAGGTTCGAGTCCGGCACACAGGAGGTTTCAACAAACGCCTTTCCTAATCACTTGGTTTACAACAGTCTCTCAAACGTCTGCAGCTGAGCATGAGTTATTCGCTTTGCATTTTATTTAGTGCTCAAACATGCGGAGATGTCTACACTGACATTGCAGTTTGTCCTGCCTTGGGAAAGTCCTAGTGGACGTATTTTATCGTTCCTTGCTTCGTGTATGAAGGTGTTAAGCTGCCTTCAAAATTTGCTGCAGTATTTGTAACGAGGAGTGAGAACTTGAAGAGGAGACAGCCAAGCGGAATACCGAAACAGGTGCATACTGGTTCCGCCCTGTGACACAGTCAGTCCCCTGACGCTATCTGCTGGGCCAATGCAGCTAAGCCCGACACAGTACTTATTCTGCAGAAACGTGCAGTAAGGATATTGCGGAAAGCTGAAAACAGAACATCTTGCAGAAGTATCTTCAGAGACGTATGGATTACTGGACTTCTGTGCCAATGTACTCCCTGATGATGACTGTGGTTAAATGAAGAGTGAATTGAGGATAAACTGTGCAATTAACAATCACGATACATTAAAAAATTCTACACAGGTTACCAGCACACATCAGGAACAAAATTGAAAATACACATATATTCAAAAACAAAGTGCAAAGTACTTCATTGGGTAACCCATCTACAATTTTACAGAATATGGTCTCATGGAAGTAAATTCCAAATAATTCCAAAATCGCAACACCGGAAAATAATTAATGTAGAGTAATGCAACTTCGGGAATAAATTGGTCTAGATAACATATTTAAATGATTAACATCGCAATATCACGAGTTATTGTAAGTATGAGATACGCTATTTCAAATGTGTAATGGCTCTGAGCACTATGGGGCTTAACTTCTGAGGTCATCAGTCCCCTAGAACTTAGACCTACTTAAACCTAACTAACTTAAGGACATCACACACATCCATGCCCGAGGCAGGATTCGAACCTGCGACCGTAGCGGTCGCCCGGTTCCAGACTGTAGCGCCTATAACCGCTCGGCCACTTCGGCCGGTTCAAATGTGTAATGCTGGGACACCAATAACTGATGTAACCGCCAGAATGCTGAATGCAAGCTTGCAAACGTGCATGTGTTGTGTTGTACAGGTGGCGGATGGAAGTTTGTGTGATGGAGTTCCATACCTGTTCCACCTGGTCGATCAACACATGGACGGTTAATGATGATTATGGATGTCGCAGGAGTTTTCGCTCGGTGACGTCCAATATGTGCTCGATTGGAGACAGATCTGGTGATGGAACAGGCCAAGGCAACATGCCGACACTCTGTCTATCATGTTGCGTTAGAAGAGCGGTATGTGGATGAGCGTAATCCTGTTGGAAAACACCCCCTGAAGTGCTGTTCGTGAATGGTAGCACGACATCTCGAATCACCAGACTGACGTAAAAATTGTAGTTAGGGTGCGTGTGATACCCACCAGAGCACTCCCACTGTCATACGAAATCCCACCTCAGACCATAACTACAGGCGTAGGTCCAGTGTGTCTATCATACACAGGTTGGTTGCAGGCCCTCAACTGCCCTCGTAAGCATGATATGACCATCACTAGCACTGAGGCAGAACCAGCTCTCATTCGAAACCATAGCACACCCCGACCTTGCCCTCCAATGCGCTCTCGCATTACACCATTCAAGTCGCAACTGACGGTGGTTTGGGGTTAGAGGAATGCACACCACAGGGTGTGTGGCTCGGAGCTAGCACTGGTGCAACCGATTTGTAACAGTTCGATCCGTCGCTGTGGTACCAACTGCTGAAAAACTACTGCAGCGCCTACGGTACGGTAAGCCAGGGTCATACGCTTAACATAATGGCCTTTACTCTCGGTACTGCCACGTGGGCGTCCAGAGCCCGGTCTTCTTGCGACTGTATATTATCGTGACCGCAGCTGCCAGCAATCATCCCAAATGTTTCCACAGTATCACACTAGAAACATCTTGCTTCTCGTACCCCATTATATGATCTCTTTCAAGATCAGTGAGATGTTGATAACGGCGTCTTTGTCGCCTTGAACGCATTCTTGACTAACATCAACTCACCACGTCAAGTCTCAAAGGTAACTAACGTTCATGACCGTTACACAGTGTATTTAAAGCAGCGGTGATTTGCAATCTCATACTGGCATTACTAGCGCCACTCTTAAGCGAATAACACGAAATCTTTCAATGTAGAAACACGCCTACCAACTTTTGTTGCTTCTGTACGACGATCAGACTACCCACGTTCCAGTCTCCAATTCATGGAATGTTTTCCTTCCGTTGGTTATTCAAACTTTTTCTTATGGTCAACTCCCCCTTGGCAGACCCCTCCCAGAGATACGAATGGACGACTAATGCGGAACCTTTAGCCAATGCAGAAATTATTATGACTTTTTTTTCAGTTACCAACTACATGTCCTGTGGATAAAAGTTAAGTGTTTGTAATTCTGTGGTTTCAATTGCTTCACGATGCCGTTGATCATTGCTGATGCTTCCACCCTTTAGGACCGTGTACCAACCCAAGAGAAGAGATTTCCCTGAAACTCTCTCCGTTCCTCTGCCCTCTTTGACAAGACTGCTGGCAGATTATATGAATCCTTATTCGAGGAGCGTTCAACCGCCATTGCTGATCATCATCACCATCATTAGTGTTCTGCACAAGGGCAGTTTTTCACATGGTAGGTCTCCAGGCTGTCCGGTCTTCTGCCATCCTCTTCAGGTCCGCATAATTTCCTCTTCTCTTTATGTCGTTTGTCATCTTGTATCTCCTGCTTCCTCTCATTCTTCTCCCACAAACCAGTCCTTCCAAAGCATCTGCTAGCGCACTCGCTTCTCAATGAATGTCCCAACCAATTCTTTCTTCTTTCATGTATAACCTTCAGCAGACATATTCTCTCACCAACCATTTCCAATACTCTTTCGTTACTCAGTCTTTCCATCCAGCTTATCCTCTCCATTCTACTCCACGTCCACATCTCAAATGCTCCTACCCGTTTTTTATCCTCTCGTCTCAGCGTACATGTTTCTGCCCCATATAGAGCCACATTCCAGACAAAACATTTGCCAATACCTTTCGTTAGACCGTCATCTAATTTGCCATATAACAGTCTCCTCTTTCTGCTAAATGCCTCCTTCGCTTTGGAATTCGAGTTTTCAGTTGCTGGTGACATCTCAAGTCTTCAATTATTGTGCTTCCAAGATAATTAAATTCACTTACTTGGCTAATGGTAGCTCGTCATATTTTAATATTTGGTAGTGTCCGTCTTGTACTGATGACAATACTCTTTGTTTTTGCTGTTTTTATTTGCATCCCATATTCCACACAAGTTTCATTCAGATCTTTCAGCATGTTATTCACTGTCCGCTCATTTTCTGCCACTAATACCATGTCATCAGCAAATCCTATACATTCCATTCTCTTTCCACCATTACATATTCCTCTTTTACCATCTAAGCCTTTCGCAATAATCTCTTCAAGGTATGCGTTAGACAACAGTGGGGAGAAGCAACAACCTTGTCTAATACCGCGTCCATCGCTGTTTCCTTATGGCATTTCGTTTCCAATCCTTATCCTTACTTTCTGCTGTAAATACAGGTCCTGTATCAGTCCAATCTAGTCCTTTCCTCTTCAAAACATCCATCAGCTTGTTCCGCTGGACTCTGTCAAAAGCATTTTCTAAATTTATAAAAACAGCAAAGATTTCTCTACCGTTTTCCATGTATCTTTCCCCTATAGCTCTTAACAGGACAGTAGCATCTCTTGTTCCTTTTCCTCTTCTAAATCCGAACTGCTACTGAGCAATCCCTCTATCCAGCTTGCCATATAACATTCTACTCAACAATCTCAGCAACACTTTAGCTGCATAAGAAATTGGACTGATAGTCCTATGCTCTTCACATTTTTTAGTGTTTCTCTTTTTCTCTATTGGTATTTTTGCGCTCCAGTATGTTTTCTGTATCCTGGTTTACTTGGGTTAATTGTATGTTGCGAACAAATGAGATTAATTAATATTATACTGGAACTGGCTTCTTGTTAAATGAATAGTTTTGTTACTATAACTCAATAGAATGCACACCGTATCTATCTCTGCTACAACTATCGTAAAAACGTCCTGAAATTGTTTCTGTTATCAAAAATAGTGAAGTTACCGTACGCAATGCTTAAAGAATCTCAAACCGTGTAGTGAATTTTTCGTCAACATTAATTATTAATCAGTGCCACGGCTACCACTAGAGCATTGATGATGATGATGAGTCCCATACTTCTTTACAGAGCGTAGGGGAGCGACGCGGGAGACCCGCGCCGCCTTACTAGGCAAGGTCCTAGTGGAGGTGGTTTGCCATTGCCTTCCTCCGACCGTAATGGGGATGAATGATGATGATGAAGACGACACAACAACACCCAGTCATCTCGAGGCAGGAAAAATCCCTGACCCCGTCGGGAATCGAACCCGGGACCCCGTGCTCGGGAAGCGAGAACGCTACCGCGAGACCACGAGCGGCGGACACTAGAGCATTAGACTATCATTATTAACCAGAGAATGATTTTTCTATAACTTTTACCAAACCAGAAGATTTGCATAGCAAGATTTCCTTTTGAAACATGAAAGTATTTTAACTCTGATACTGTTAAAGTTTACATAATCAGCCCGCGTCCGTCTGTGAAACACAACTTAAAATCTGCTGCTTGCACTCCGATCTCGAACTGCTGTAAGAAATAATTTTAAATTCACTTTTTATCTGAGCGCTTATTGCGGTATGATTGCCCTTATTATCAGATTTGAATCTGCCGCGGCGGCGGCTCGTTCCGCCGTGTCGCAGCTCTGCACCACGAACACTGCTTAAAAAGCTGAAAATGTCTTAAATAAATGGGGAAAATACCAGGCAAGCTTTCTAATAATACCATGCGAGTTCTCATTAAATAACTATATTTCAAACTCGAATAATAACAAGTTCACACACCTTTCTTTATAATCAGCGCCTAATGGCGTCCTGCTTACAATCTTGACAAATGAAAGCTACCTATGCGTTAAACATGGCGTCACAGGTTCCTCCCTTAGAGTAAATATCTCTGGAGTGAGCATTCAGCGATATGAATAAAAACGAGAACATTCTCCAGAGTTGATACTCACAGCAAAAGAACATTCTCAAAGAAAGTTCTCAGTTTCGTATGAATAAAAACTAGGAAGCATAATCTCTGACCCTGGAGTACTTTCTCTCTACCTCCCCTCCTTACTGAGTAAGCTCTCAGCAAAGAGATTAAAATCCAACATCTTTGGTTCTCAGTTTGTTTCGTTTGCGTGTGTCTTGTGTTAGCGAAAGTTTTCTCAAGTTATTTCTGTGCCGAAATGGAAGACTCAGAATTAGCCTTTGTCAACATTATTAAATATTACCCCGCAATCATCAGTAAATCACAAACTCCGGCCGCAAGAAGAGAGAAAGCGGATTGTATTAAAGAAATACAACACCGTTATATGGTTAGTTTCGGGAAAGAAATAACGGACGGGCAGATAATGAAGAAACTGCACAACATGAAATCCCGTATCAAGGCGATACGGGAAGTTAATAAGACGGGAAACATTAAGATGTCCCTGAAAAATTGGGAGCAGATATTTTTAAAGTTTTTGGACGGAGATGACTGCAACCCAACTATCCACAGAGTTCCTGGTAAGTCCCATACTTTCCGATTTTTTTATTACGCGCTTAATGCTTTGAAATTGTGATTCAGAAAAATACGTATTTTTAACATGTGAAAATGAATCAATCTTTGGTAAATTTCGTCTACTACATCACCACTTTTCAGTAAAAGTATCACAGTGTACTGTGCATGAAATTGGACGAACCCCTCCCACATTTCTGCGTAAACCTGTTTGGTATATTTACTAACTAGAAATTGAATCCTGACACACTACTATTACTTTTTTTTTAATTTTCATTAGGAGCTTGTGCATTTAGGTGGTGGTTCCACCTCTGTCATCACTTCACCAAGGAATTCGGAGGTAGCTGACACAGACTGCACATTGTATGAACAAGAGTCAATTTTGTAGCTACCACTAATTGTTCCAGCCGACCATATGGATCTCGTGGGCCCCGAAGTCGTCATACCTTCTCAATCGCCTCCTTCGGAGCATGAGAGTGTGCCTAAACGTCGGAGATTAAGCATGGAAACAGATGAGACACGTAATTTGTCTACTCCAGAGCAGCAAAGGCTGGTGCTATTGTTTCAATTGGACATATTGAAACGAAAGCAGCAGAAATTGATGCGTGATGAAGATAAACAATAAAACAAATTGCGTAGTGTCTTATTTACATACCGAATTTTATTAATAAAAACATCTTTTTTAAGTGAATGTTCATTTACATTCCTCATTTACCAAATTCTATATCCTCTTACAAAAATTATTCAGTACAAATTTCTTTTCAATGAAACAATAAGAGTAATATAATCCAATTTGAAATGTTAAAAAAGTGTATGCACTTATATTGTTGTGTCTGGCCAGTATCTTCACCACATCATTGAAACAATTTCTGGTAAAGTAAAGCAAAAAGAGTAACTTGTTTGTATTTTAAATGCTGCAGGTTAGACAGTTGTGCACTTATTTACTATAGCATCTGGCAAATACCTTCACCACTAATTTTTGGTACAGTAAAGCAAAAACAGTAACTTGTTTCTATTTTGAATGCTGCAGGTTAGACAGTTGTGCACTTATTCTCTGTAGCACGTGGCAAATACCTTCACCACATCCTTGTAACAATTTTGGTAAAGTAAAATAAAAACTTGTGCCATCAATCTGCTGAAGTTACAGTACAGAAATTACATTAAGGTTCCAGCAGTTCATGTTAACCTGTTGTGTCCAAAGCTATTTACAGTAGTGTCTCTGTTCCAGTTTGAATAGTTACATGATAAACAATTTTTGTTGAAAGTAAAATCGATGATAGAGAATGAAAAAAACAACACTAAACAGCATTTTATTACGTAACATCAGAGCACTTTGCTTTATTTTCATGAGGGAATAATTACTGTAATTACAAAAAGTATACAAATTGGGTTTAATTATTCAATGTTTGGGCAGACACCCATACATTACAGTTGTCGTATTACATTTACAATTTCCCGTCTTCTATTTGTTTCACGTACGCGTACGTTTGCTGCTTCCTCTTCTCCCAGTACTGGAAGATTGTTGTCGTCATCACTAGGTGCCTCAAAATCCTCATCCCCTACATGTTTTGCTACGTTGTGCAAAACAAAACAGGCTATTATCACACTGGGGATTTTTGTTTGGGCAAGCCTTATTTTATTTTACAGAATTGGGAAACGCCTTTTCACCTGTCCAAAGCACCGTTCGATTATCACCCTTTCCTTAGAGTGAAGTCTGTTGTATGCCTTCTCATCAGGTGTTTCGGGATTTTGAAATGGTGTCATTAACCACGGTGCAATGCCATATCCTTCGTCTCCTAAAATTAGGGCGTTGCACTGGTTCTCACGCAATATACGATAGACATCGGAGTTTTTACATATCCTAGCGTCATGTACAGACCCTGGCCATGAAACATCAACACTCGTAAACATTTCACTGTTGTCACACGTCGCCTGCACGTTTATAGATGGAAAGCCCTTCCGATTAACGTATTCGTCTCCATGTGAAGATGGTTTCATTATAGGTATGTGAGTGCAGTCTAGGGCCCCTACCGCACATGGAAACTTTTATCTCGATTGCCATTTAACTTTCGCTGTTTCTAGTTCGTTAATATTTCTCGGAAATCTGATCCACAACGGTGCTTTCCTATTGACCTGTTGCAGAACATACGAAAATGTTAGTGATACTGTAGTCTGGTGTACTCCCAAATCTTCTCCTACACCTATCTGAAAGTCTGGATCCGCTAAATAGCGCAAAAATATTTTCATTTTGCATTCATTGGAAAGGGCGCCTCCTCTTCTTTCGTGATTTTCCGGAAGAAAGTGATTCGCCAGCCAATTAATGTTTTGACTGTTAAATCTATACAAACTTCTACAGTTCCTTTCTTCTGTGTTCCTGCGTACTACGTATATCTTTTTTTACCTTTCAAGAAACATAAATTCCGCCATTTCCGCTAAAAACACTCGGTAACCCTTAATCACAACACAACTCACTCATCTCGAAGTATGCTATGGAGCTCACTCACAAAAACAGAGAATCTTCTCCGCTTGTGAGAAACTTCTTTGGCTTTATTCATACAAAATCGGAGAATATACTTTGCTTTGAGCAACTTCCCCCACCCTTCAACCCACACTGAGAACATACTCGGGTGAAGTATATTCTCAGACTCGCTTTATTCATGCCAACCAGAGAACTTTCTCCGAACATCTGAGTATAAAGTATATTCTCTGTTTTATTCATACGACTCATTGTGTTCTGCGCATGTTGTCAACATTAAACCAGGACTGTCACGTGTTTTCGGGACTTCGCTGTGCGTGTGTGCTTTCTGCAGCGTTCGAAGTTTATAATATCAAGAGATTTTGTTGTTTCACCGTTTGTTGATAGTGTAATAGCGATGGTGAATTACTGTTGTTGCTACAGATGCAAAGAAAAATATGTGAATGGAGGGATAGTAACTTTTCATGGGTACATACAATGTAGCTCTAATTATAGTTATCATATTAGTAAGAGACTCTGTATATGTTTAAAAATTTCGAAACGCATTATAATTAAGGCTTGATTCTGTAGACCTATTTTTCTACGATTTTATGACTATATAATAGATATTACGGCTCGTACAAAAGCTTACAAACAATCGCTTCCTCTCGTAAATTTGCTAGTGGAACAGGATAGGGAATGGTTAGTTGTTTCAGCAAATACTATCCTCCATGCATTTATCAGTGGCTTGTCGATTATGCATATAGATTACTCAGTCTACTCTTTATTTAATAAACTGGGAGCAAGTATGTAAAACGCGTTAAATAAATACTTCAAAGTTCCACCAGTAAGAAAAATTGTGCTTTAGGTCGCAAAAACTAGAAAATAAATACGCAGAAATAGCAGAAAAAGGACGAATTAGCAGGGATATAATCGCTAATGTGTGGCAAATTAGGTGTTTTTCGGACACTTGCAAAAGTACTAGCGTACGGTCAAGTCGTTTTGCAAGACTGCCACTGCAAAAATGTACGTCAGGCTCTGTAATACTATACAGTGCCGTATCATGCCGAAAACTACAAAAAATCGAGAGCACCTGAACTGTGACACCTATCGCAAAGAAGCAGGATGTAATATCACTTGCCCTTAAAAGTTACGTAGCTGGTTTATTCCCGGTATCAAATGGATACTGTTAAAATGTCTACGCAACATTTATAAGTAATCCACGACACGTACGAAAAGAATCCGTCTGTACTAGGGATGTAGTGATATTCTAAATATAGAGGTCGCTATACGGACAAACGCATGACGTCCCGAGATCACGTGACCAGGCCGGCAATGTATGTTGACAACACAAAATCTGTCCTGCGCATATGAATGCTCACTCCAGATATATTTACTCTATGGTTCCTCCTCTCTACGTGACTCCAAGAAGACAACGACATTATTATTCTTACACTACTATTTACACAATGACTGATTGTCATGAAATCTCTGAGTTTTTCTTTACTAATTCTTTTCTGTGGCGGTTCCAGAACTCGCCAACACAGATATTATTTTACAAATCCAGTACGTAATCCTTTACAAATACAAAATATAACATAATTGTCTCTATTCTATTATTATTCGGAGTCCACAGACGTAATCAGTGCCTATATATAAATAAAATTATAATTGCACAGTTATAAAGCATGTTTTACCAGGAAACGTTATAGTATCAACACTGTTGCAAGAAGTCCTCAGGCCAGTCCCCTTTGTCATATATCTCATTACAGAGGTTGCGAGCTAACATCCCAAAGATTTTCGGGCTCACATGAGGTTTCTCTTCGTCAAAAAGTCTTGGCTCAAACTCGTCTAGGGGTTGAACCGGACGTGTCGCATTACACGCCCTAAATCAGACACTTGTGACCCTTTGGTTATATTGTCTGGATGATGGGAAATTTGCAAAATACAAAGTTAACATAACGCATAATAACAGTAATAAAAATATCGGGAACTAAATTAACGACCCATAAATGATGTACAACACACAGTTGCGATTTGGATAGAATAGTGTATATTGAGAAAGCATAATAATAGCGAAAGTCGACGTATTTAGAGTTACTGTTACACTTGAGTGCATATCCATTTGACACAGTTCGATCATTCACAATCTCATCACGAAATACAAGCTATTTACGCGAAAAGTTAGAGCTCACACCAGGCGCGCGACTGCTCACCGCTCAGAGACTAAGTTCCGCGATACCACACGTGCGAAATTTTCTAAGCCGTTTCACTTCCTAGCTACCTAAAGACCGACCGTCCGCTTTCGCGTCTCAGTCCGAACTGTTCACTTTGGTGTCTCCAGTCGAACTGTCCGCTTTCGCGTCTGCCCCAGCACTGTCCCTCTGCCCGTCCCCGGCCGCGTTTCCTACGCGCCGAATATCCTCACTCAACTGACTAGGGCAATTCCCTTTCCTGAAGCCGTCCATCTAATTGGCTACAGCTTATTCTACATTATTTTACATTTTAAAATATTCAAACAATCAAAGCTTGACCACTTTCACGTTCTAGATAAAGTAACCATGATACCCATTACATAATAACCGATAAATTCTTTTACATAAAACCAATACAATTTCCTTCTTAGCTTTGAATGTCACGGCCAGTAGCATTGCACCAATGTGCTTTCTGATAAATAAATAAAGAACAAAAGTAACTATTAGGCACTAAACTTTCCAACAAATATTCTATTATCTAATGATTAAATAAGGTGTCATGCTGTCATCGTTCAGTGTGTTTTGTGTGGAGGAAATGATGATCTATGCTTAACTGAAAATACTGATAATTTAAATTTACTATATCTTTTAAACAAATAAAGTTACAGAGTTGATATTTACACCATTTTTCATTATAATGGTGCGCTTCTACAGGGTGTTACAAAAAGGTACAGCCAAACTTTCAGGAAACATTCCTCACACACAAAGGAAGAAAATATGTTATGTGGACATGTGTCCGGAAACGCTTACTTTCCATCTTAGAGCTCATTTTATTACTTCTCTTCACATCACATTAATCATGGAATGGAAACACACAGCAACAGAACGTACCAGCGTGACTTCAAACACTTTGTTACAGGAAATGTTCAAAATGTCCTCCGTTAGCGAGGATACATGCATCCACCGTCCGTCGCATGGAATCCCTGATGCGCTGATGCAGCCCTGGAGAATGGCGTATTGTATCACAGCCGTCCACAATACGAGCATGAAGAGGCTCTACATTTGGTACCGGGGTTGCGTAGAAAAGAGCTTTCAAATGCCCCCATAAATGGAAGTCAAGAGGGTTGAGGTCAGGAGAGCGTGGAGGCCATATAATTGGTCCGCCTCTATCAATCCATCGGTCACCGAATCTGTTGTTGAGAAGCGTACGAACACTTCTACTGAAATGTGCAGGAGCTCCATCGTGCATGAACCACATGTTGTGTCGTACTTGTAAAGGCACATGTTCTAACAGCACAGGTAGAGTATCCCGTATGAAATCATGATAACGTGCTCCATTGAGCGTAGGTGGAAGGACATGGGGCCCAATCAAGACATTACCAACAATGCCTGCCCAAACGTTCACAGAAAATCTGTGTTGCTGACGTGATTGCACAACTGCGTGCGGATTCTCGTCAGTCCATACATGTTGATTGTGAAAATTTACAATTTGATCACGTTGGAATGAAGCCTCATCCGTAAAGAGAACATTTGCACTGAAATGAGGATTGACACATTGTTGGATGAACCATTCGCAGAAGTGTACCCGTGGAGGCCAATCAGCTGCTGATAGTGCCTGCACACGCTGTACATGGTACGGAAACAACTGGTTCTCCCGTAGCACTCTCCATACAGTGACGTGGTCAACGTTACCTTGTACAGCAGCAGCTTCTCTGGCGCTGACATTAGGGTTATCGTCAACTAGACGAAGAATTGCCTCGTCCATTGCAGGTGTCCTCGTCGTTCTAAGTCTTCCCCAGTCGCGAGTCATAGGCTGGAATGTTCCGTGCTCCCTAAGACGCCGATCAATTGCTTCGAACGTCTTCCTGTCGGGACACCTTCGTTCTGGAAATCTGTCTCGATACAAACGTACCGCGCCACGGCTATTGCCCCCTGCTAATCCATACATCAAATGGGCATCTGCCAACTCTACATTTGTAATCATTGCACTGACTGCAAAACCACGTTCGTGATTAACACTAACCTGTTGATGCTACGTACTGATGTGCTTGACGCTAGTACTGTAGAGCAATGAGTCGCATGTCAATACAAGCACCGAAGTCAACATTACCTTCCTTCAATTGGGCCAACTGGCGGTGAATCGAGGAAGTACAGTATATACTGACGAAACTAAAATGAGCTCTAACATGGAAATTAACCGTTTCCGGACACATGTCCACATAACATCTTTTCTTTCTTTGTGTGTGAGTAATGTTTCCTGAAAGTTTGGCCGTACCTCTTTGTAGCACCCTGTATATGAAATGTCGATCTTTAGATCGACCACAGCGTTCAGATTTTAGCATTCAGGTCTTTGTTACAAAACTTGTTAATTTCACTACAACAGTAAATCGTAAACTATTGTAGATATGATCAATATTCAAGTTTTCTTGCATTACTACAGAATTAAATAGTTTCCACAAATGTTTCCCTTTATGGCCGATCTTAGGTCCGCCATATTTAACACTGCTACGTCTCCTTGGCCACAAACGCCTTTTACTGGATTTCTCTGTGACGTTGGTTCTCGTCTGTCTCACTCGCACACTACAGCGCTTAGGCCTCAATAGACAATAGGCGCCTGTGAGTTTCCCCATCTCGTGGTGAATCTGCGCCCTTTGTGGCACGCGGTCCTGGCCGACAGGGTTCGTTTCACAATTCCTGTAGGCTGACTCTTTCGGCCATATGTTTAAATGAGAGCGCAATGCTCGTTAACTCACACATCCACTTCATAACAACAGCAGAAATAGCTATGTGTGGGATGAGGAAAACTCTCACGCTCTATTAGAGTCACACCATCAAGTACGTTTCGCAGTGAATATCTGGATCGGTATTGTGGGCGACCATCTCGTTGGGCCATATCTTCTACTTGGCCGTCTGAATGGCCACCTGTACAATAGGTTCAGCAGAAAGCTCTACCTGAGTTGTTGGAAAACGTACCCTTGACTGTTAGTGAGAGGATGTGAATACAACATGGCCGTGCACCACCTCTCTTCAGTGTTAATGTCCACAACCATCTCAGTGCTGTATTTCCTGGTCGCTGGATTGGAAGGGGACGGCCTATTCCATGGTCTGCGAGGTCATCTGAACTGAATCCCCTTGATTATTTCCACTGGGGCATAGCTAAAGTCACTTGTGTATGATATCGCAGTGGATAGTCGCCAAAATAGTAACTGCCTATGATGGGATTCGAAACACACCACGGATATTTGTCAGGGTGCGTCAGAATGTTGTTCGCCGATGTCATGCTTGCATTGAGGTTGATGGTTGTGATACATACAGTACAAATGGTACGTTCGTTGTGTCAGCGATAGTATTTGCAGTAATCTGTAAGTAATGTAAATTTAAAAATAATAGACAGTGATTTTATTCCTATTATCTCCTTAAGCTGGCTTCTCAGACCTCAGTTTCCCTACCTGAAATTGTTCAGTGGAGCATCCTTCATGTCCTGTTAAATATTTGAACGCTCATAGCGGTACATCCTGTATACTGGCATAGATAGATCCATATATTTTTCGGAGCGGCAGTGAAGGAGAGGCCACCCGATCAATTTACCACGCGTCTTGCAATCTAACCGTCAGGAGAACTAAATGTGATACTCTAGTGCAAGAACAATTCTTCATACTTTATTGACCCATCTCCAGGAAGGAAAATCTTGCCAACGGTGAATACAGCGCTTTGACAAGTCTTACTTTCGGTAGAATAACACCCAGCATATCCCCTGCGACTGTACACGAAGGAAATTTCAGAGAGCTTTGGAGAGTTCCAGTATGTGCTGGTGATAAATGACTGGAGAAAAACTGTAAGCTGCTTCCACATGTAAGTAAAACAACATAAAATGCTCTCATTTCATGCTGTGGAGAAGAGATTACTGAGAAAATTCTGAGTAACGTTCGGGCACCTCAATATTGTTTTATACTTTTGGACAAGACAATAGATGTACCTCACTTTTCCCAACTGAAACTTATCTTACAATACGTACATCTGTGAGGATTTCGCCAGTTTTGTGGAAGCCTGTAAGGAATTAGATCATTCTATGCACGGCAATGACTACGAATCAGGTGAAGAAGATTGTAGAGAAACCAGAGAAACTGCTAACTGTTGAAGAGAAATTGAATGGCACATCTGCACTTAGGGATTTACCTTTAACCGGTAACCCCATCTGTCATATTATCCTACTCCTGCTGAAGAATACTGGATAGGTGGCGGTTAGGAACACGTGGATGTGCCGTTGTGCTTTCCGAAGTTCGGGCTGCTGCCACGTCGATTCGAAAGGGAGCCAAAACCGGTGTTACAGACACCATGCTACAGCTACAAGATGGGTAAGACACAGCTTCAAGGTGTCTTCTACCTGGAAAATGTTGCAATTGTGAAAAATGGTATTTGCTTTCTTTAAATCACATTCGAAACCAAAAAAATGCCCTAATGACAGTGAATACGCGGACAAGGAAAAAAAGTTCCCAGATTTCCTGATCAAAAATACACTTCTTTCCGGGTGAAAATAGGCTGTTTCTGAGCGATTTCCAGAAACCGGCACAGAACTTCACGGCACTTCAGCAAACGAAATCCATCAAAAATGTGTGTTTTGGAAGTAATTCGCAGCAACATGTACGGTATATATTTATGTATTACGGAAGAATAAATACGAATTCTACCAAACACAGCATGTTAGTTTCTGAAGCACTGAGATATAGATTGCGATGCGCTATTGTAGCTCACGTCACGTGATCTCGCCAACCAATGACAGCAGATTTTCAGATATAGGATAGGTGATGTAATCGGCCAATAGCAACATCACTATTAAGTAGCGTGTTCACATAGACATTAAAAGTTAATGGTTTAAATTAATACACATATAGTACAGTCACAAGAAAAACTAAGCTTTCACATATTATATTGGTCTTTTATGTGCTTGTTACTGTTTAAGATACATGACACTTAAATGAGCTAGTAAAATTTTAACCAGTGATGTAAATGTCTGATTTCTGGCCCCGAAATCTTCCGAGAGGCTGGTCCTCAAAGTTTTAAGTTTTGAATGAGAGACAAACACACGGTGATTTAACGAATTCATCGCACATTCTCACACGTAACTCAATTGATCTTTCACAAAAAACTTTCAAAGTAAAGCTTCTCAACTACGAATTACAATATTTGCTGTTAGAATTTAAACAGTTGAGACCGAGCGAGGTGGCACAGTTAGGTTCGGTTCAAACCCATGTCCGGTCATCCTGATTTACGTTTTCGTGATTTTCCTAAATCTCTTCATGTAAATGCTGGGATGGTTCCTTTCCAAGGGCACGGCCGACTTCCTTCTTCATCGTTCCCTAATCCAATGGGACCGATGATCTCGCTGTTTGATCCTCTCCAACAAATAAACCAACCAACAATCCAAACAGTTGTGAAGTCACGCTCATCGAAAGTAGTT
The DNA here is from genome assembly GCF_023898315.1 of Schistocerca nitens. NCBI lineage: Eukaryota > Metazoa > Arthropoda > Insecta > Orthoptera > Acrididae > Schistocerca > Schistocerca nitens. Next base: position 259,106,378 of record NC_064615.1, on the reverse strand, counting down.
TTTTATCACACTTTATCGCATAGTCTTTGTCCTAAAGCATTTGGAATTTTACTGTCGACAGACGCTTGTGTTTGGTTGTTGTAAATGGCAATTAAAGTTTTATTTGGTGTTATTCTCTCGTTTAAGTTTTATTGCTGCTGAATTATTCTGCAGTTGCGGGCTAAAGTAAAATTCTTTGTAGAGTATCAGTTCTCATCAGTCAAAATTCCAAAAAAGAAAAAAAATAGCATAAACAATTAAAAACTCTCAAAAGTCTGAAAAATTCCCGGATTTTTCCCGGCTGTCCCGGGGCATAAACGCGCTGAAATGAGTACCTCAGTATGTTCAGCTACATCGCTTTACGAGAATCGACGGGTAGAACGGCTTTAGAGTGTACTCCAGTTTTCAGTTGACTAGGCAAAGCCGGTAGAGATTTTCGGGATGTACGTCAGTGTGGTGTGACCCGAGCACTGCTGGAAAAGCTGCTTCATTCATGACAGTGCTGTGCAGCACATAATTCATTGTCAGAAGGTGGCACTATTCGGAACAATTCGTGTCGACTGTTCTCTGTTTCACCCTCAGCGACCCCACGTTGTTGCACAGCAATTGCCTGACAAAGTGTTGTTGTATTGACTGTGTGAGCGGATGATTAATGGATTAATAACAGCAATTGTACTTATATTTAAATGCATTATGCAGTATGAGACACAATCACAAATATTTACTAAATGATTTGAACGTAACTTTTCTTCTACACATTGCGTTTTATTACAACAGCTTTAATTTGATTTCATACTACTTGCTACAAATATGAACCACATTTTAACATGAAGTCTCCGAGGTAAGCGGTCAACTTAGTTCACGGACGAATTCACCAACGTCAATTAAAATTAAGCACTCCTTAAATTACTGCTCTCTCTGTAAACATTTTTTTTTACTACTGCACACTTACGAAGCTGTTAACGTTAGCTGTCGATTTTGGATTCGGCTTTTAGTTCCTAGAAGTATATTGTTGTAGAACACGGCTGAGAACTGCGGGCACCACGAAAACTTAATTCGGAGCGCATGTAGCCCTCAGGCCGCCCTTTGACGGCCTCTCAATTCTGCCCAATCAACTCGGCGTCGATCAAAGTATTCCTCTGATACCTCCACACAGCAGACGCCAAATTTATCTAGCCAACTATCAGTCTACGCACCTCCACTAGACTTTGTTGCAAGAACGTTTCTCTGCTGTAACGTTGGACATCTTCCAGCTATCAAGTTTCATTCCAGAGAATGTTGTAATGAATTCTCCTCACGAAATTAACAAAGCTATAGTCGCTTCTCGACCGCTTCAGATTGTTTCTTGACGTCGATAAAGGTGCTGCTGAACGGTGAACTGTTGCTATTGAGAGAGAAACGGCTTCAATAACAAGAAAGGAAATAAAAGAGCTTTCCATAATTTAAGCCTTGCTCTCCTTCCTCTGGCCCATCGACAGAGGGGGTCACGGTGCTCAGTGTGCGATCGCTGGCGGCTTTCGGAGAGGGAGGACGTACTGTCGTACGGGCAGTTGGTGGTCGGTGGCCCGCGTCGAAGGTCGCGCCTCGCGAGCGGGATTGCATCGTGCGGTGAGCTGTTTTGAGGTGGGAAGCCACGCCTCGTAGCGGTTTGTATTGCGACTCATCCAGAAGGGCGGTGAGGCATGATGTTCTCCTATTAGTGTTATCGAGTTCCCGGCTTCTTGTGGTAAGATTGCTCTTTCCTTATGTATTGTACCCCCCCCCCCTCCCCCTCCCCGTAAAGAGGACGTAGTGGTTTAAACTGTGGCCGTTGGTATTCGAAGTTGCCTCATGCAGACTAGAGCTTGGATACTAGAATGTACCGGTTGTTTGCTATTTATTTTGCTGCCCGCAGGGTTGCACCAGCGAGATTGCATCCTGGTAGAGCGACGGTCACTGTTTGACACTTTGAATCTGCCTGTGGTCGCGTGTGTGTGTTCACTGTTAAATGGTATATTGTCAATTTTATGTGCAAGTTCGCAACTTGCGGATTCGTGTCGTGGCTTTCCTGTAGCGTTCCCCGAAATTTCCTGTTGTTCTCAACCTGCACCTTTGAATGACAACTTGTTTAACGGCAAGTAACAAGAATAGCCTTTCGACAGAACGTTGAGTGTTCAATGAGCGAACAGTAGAAATTATTGTTATAACTAAATACGTCGTTGCTCTGTGATTGTTAATAACTTGGCAAGATTAATACCTTTCGACAGAGCGCCGTTGATATTTCCTGTTATTAACATGCACCGTTGAATTACAATTTGTTTAAAGGCAAGTCACAAGAAGAGCGTTTCGACAGAGCGACGCTGAGTGTTCAATGAATAATTGAGAACATCTCAAAATATTTGTGTAAATGTACAATTCATTAAACGAATAGTATCTTCATCTAATTAAACTGCAAATAAAATCTTCAGAGCCGAATCACTTTCATGTTTTATCATTGAAAACTTATTGTGGTGTCACTGCCAGACACCACACTTGCTAGGTGGTAGCTTAAATCGGCCGCGGTCCATTAGTACATGTCGGACCCGCGTGTCGCCACTGTGTGATCGCAGACCGAGCGCCACCACACGGCAGGTCTCGAGAGACGTACGACAACTCGCCCCAGTTGTACGACGACGTTGCTAGCGACTATACTGACGAAGCCTTTGCTCTCATTTGCCGAGAGACAGTTAGAATAGCCTTCAGCTAAGTTAATGGCTACGACTTAGCAAGGCGCCATTTGTATCAGTGCATGTATCTTACGAGTCTCAATTGTATAGTCAAGAGAGATGTACCAAAGAAAGCATTAAAAGTTAAGTATATTCTAAAGCTACGTATTTTCTTTATAGTATTCAATACGTATCCTGTTCCAGACTTCAAGCCATCCTGCTGTAGCTTAGCGCGTGCAAATCGGCTTCCTCCTCAATGTGGCGTGACTAGCTTGTTACGCCACAACAGTTATCATGACAATTTATTTTTTGTCTCGAATTTTGAATGCACTAATACTAATGTTGACTGAAAAAGTACATGGCAATGGCGAAATAAAGTGCACTTAGTATGTGAGAGTATAGGTTCATTACAAAATATTCTACATTCAGGCGATTTCTTTACCAAATAATTGATAGTCACTGTGATGACCCTGGTGTATAGTTCTTGGGATACTTTCAGATATGTATACAAATAGAGATAAGAGCAGCCATGACTCAAAAACACCTATTTGGTCTTGCTCCTATGAACATCCATCCCTACAGAAATCGAAAAAGTAATTTCAAATTTCCGATTACAGCTTCACGATTTGTCCTATATCAGAAATAACTTCCCCGTTATGCAGCACTGCTGCATCGCAAACAGATAAATGTGAAACCCAAAAACGGAAACCATAACATGCACTATGTATGTAATGTGTATTATTAGCACAGACAGTCCAGTAATATGCCAGTAGAACGTAACAAGAAACCTTTTTAAACACTTTTCATCACCCAGGTAGAGCGCGCTATTCGTGTGATGACCCGTCATGGAGGCAGTAACCTTTCAGCCGAATACCTCACGGGCTGGCAGATTCAAGAGGGAGTCCAGCTGCGAATACCTGGGAGTTTCTCTTACAACCAAGGGAAAGCTTACGGAAACACCGGTGAGAACTGAGGGATGGGAACTATTTTAACATAATTCAGTGACAATGAGCCCATACAAAACATTGAAAGCCTTGCACCTGTGAAAGTGTTTTGATTTATCTACATACAAAATGGAGCTGATGACTTATTCGGCATATGCGATGTACCTGTATCGTCATGAGTGAAAGAAAGACGTTTACCGCGAGAATATTTCGTTATGGTTGAGGAAAGACTACAGGTTGCATCTGGAGCTTGTTTACCTGGCGACAACAATTTAAATTTCTTTGGTAGATGATCTGTAGTGACATGATGAATTTTTACAATTGGACGTCGAAGGAAGGGCAAAAGTTCTTCACATATTCTGAACAGTACATCCATCTCTATTAAAGATTAACCTACTCATCTGGGAAGCATAGCTGTAAATTATATCAATAAAATACGTGGAAAAGGGAGTATCTAACACTGGACCATTTCTTGCCTGTTTGAGATATACTTAAAAAGTAGGTATGTGTAAATGACCACCGGAATAAGGCTGCGCCCATAAACCGATGCAAACTACCAGTTTGGAATTGCATAACCACTGTACCAAGAGAGAAACGCTGTAGAGTCGTATAACGTAGCTGGATTTACTTATTAGCACCTGACTATCTGTCGCAGATGGAAATCAGATTACCCAAGCTCTCAAAGCCTCTTGTTACTTTATATAAAGAGAGACTATTAAGCTACTCACGAGCCTATCGAAGTTTTCCAAGCGTTGCTGCATTAAAAGCTTAATTTTACAAATGCGTCAGTGAATGACGCAGCACAGTTACGGTGAAGAGGCAGCCGACGGACGTCACACCTGGTGAGCTCCGGAATATAAGGTGGTGGCAGCGATCTAAGAACCATCAGATTCCTTCCTTCCTTGTGTAGACGCTCAAGGACAGTCACGATGCTGAGACACGCCTTGGCTCTGTTGCTGATCGCAGCTGTTGGCAGTGGTAAGTGATCCGCTGTCTCAATCTTCTGTCAATTATTGTGACTATCTAGGAGCAAGTTACGTGCATATTGTTGTACCATATAAATAAAAGTCAGAAAACTGTTATGAAAATACACAGCAGCGAAATCTGAGTTGTGGTCTTGGAACGATAGTTTAGTGCATTTTTAATACCGCAGTGCGTTTCAGTTATGTTTGGTTAGGGCCTTTAAGCTCTCTCATGCATCGGAAGGAAACACATTTTTAAACGTGGATATACATCTTTAATATAACAACTACCAACAATTTATGTAAGTATAATATCACACTATATTAAAAACAATGCAAACTTAAAACATACAAAAAAAGGCAAAATTTAGAACAGAAAGAGGTCGAGACAGAGAGAGAGAGAGAGTTGGGAGAGATAACACATGTTCCAGAAAAAATTTGCAAGTCTGTAGTAAGAAATACAGTTTCAGTCTCCGTTTATTTCAAGCTGCGTTCCATTAATTTAAATTTAAAACCAAAGCTTCTCTCATTTTAGTCTATAACAGAACACTTTCTACACTTGAATTGACGTAAACACTTGAGACGTGAACAGACATGAATCGCGGGTTTCATTCGAAAGGGGGGAGGAGAGAGATGTGTTTCTCCATCTATATTCCGTAAGATACCTTGCCGTGTGTGGTGGAGGGTACTCTGTGTACCACTGACGACTTTTACTTCCCCATTTTTCTGTACGAGTCGCGAATGATCTGCGAGAGGAACGACTGCTGATAAGGCTCCGTCTGAGCTTGGATGCCTCTAATCTTATCTTCATGCTCTTTTCGCGAGATAGGCCTACACGAAGAAGAAATCAGTATACCGGTTGACTCCTCCACGAACGTTCACTCTCGGAATTTTAACAATAAACCACACCATGATGCAGAATGATTCTCTTGCACCGCATGCCGCTAGAATTCGCTGGGCATCTTAGTGACACTTTTGCGCTTACCAAATGAACCTGTAACGAAATGCGTTGCTCTTCTTTGGATGTCCTGCTGACTTGCAATATTCAGATATTTTTCGTTCCGTTGGGCCCGCATCATAGAACATGTCACTAAAAGACAGTATGAAACTGAATGCTCCAAACTGAGCTCCAATAAGGTAATACATTAATACATTTCTTTAAATATTTTACTCGACAGGTCTGTTTCGGTTTATTAGCATTATCAAGAGAACTACGAAAGTAACATTGGTAAGTCTATCTATATGTAAATCAGGTCTGTTTTATGTTTAGAATTCCATTGGTACTTACGTCTAGTTGGAAATGACAACCATATTGCATCTCTGGACTTTTTTTGCTGTATCTTGGTAAGGATTTCACATTTTGTAGTTACATAACGTAAAAATACGTTTTATCAGACTTTTTGACAGTTGTTTACTACGATGCTGTGTGTTTACAAAGCATATAAAGCTTACCTGAGATGATGTTACGTTACGTTCTTCCTAGTTGTCTTTAAATTATATCTGTGGTCTTTGCAAATTTTGTTTACTGTAAGACTATTTCTTTTCCTATTCTACTACGTCGAGAACAACCAAAATCTCAAAATATGCCACTTCTGGAATATAAAAAATCACCTGTGACGGTTCCCACAATTTATATACTGTCCAAACGGGACGAACTTTTAAAAGCAGATTTAAAGAACGCATTATAAACAGTGATAGTAGTCCTTCAAGCTTCTATTTACATAAGAAAACTCAACACCACAAAGCTAAGAAGATAGAAACTGCGTTAGAAAGATTACACAAAATACCGAAAGGACTTACCATGAACATTCTCGAAGAACCGGAAATTTATTTCATACGAGAAAATATCCGTACGAAATTCTAAATTAGCACACAGATTTTAAACTTAAATACTATTTCGAAAATTTTATTTACACTCTCGTCTGTTCGTTCCGTGGAGGTCAGGTAAGTACTGAGTACAGGCCAAAAAGTGGAAGGCCATCAACTGAAACATACAACACATATCAGGTTATTGTTAACGAGATTTTGAGGAACGATCGACGAAAACCATGTGAGGAAATTGCATATGAGGCCAGAATGTCATTTCAATTCACAGAATTTTAACTCAAAAGTTAAAGATGAGTAAAATTGCTGCCGGATTGGGTCCGCATGATATGAGTGAGTGAAGAGTAGAAAGCAGCTCGTAAAAGACTCGCAGAAGAATGCTTCAGCATTATCGAGAAGAAGGTTCAAAATTATCGAATAGAAGACGAACGGTTTCTGAAAAGGACTGTTGCATTTGATGAAACCTGGATACGAGATTTTTAGACAGAACTGAAGTCTCTGTCTTCACACTGGAAAAGTTCCAACTCTCCAAGCCTAAAAAGATTCCGCTGCCAACAATCAAAGGTTAAACTGATGATGACCTTTGCGTATGACATGAATGTAGTTATAGCTACAGAGTGCCTCGGGGGAAAATCGAAGCAGGCGCGTACTGCTAACCGTTTCTGCAAATTGAGCCCGAAAATTCGTCACGGAAGGCCTGACACACTTGCTGCTGGTTTCCTCATTTTGGACGATAATTTTTCAGTGTACTCATTCGGTCCTATCTGGTAGGGATCCCCTGCCCCACAGCAATACTCAATTTTTAAAATGCATAACAGACTCAAAATAAACTACTGTACCCAGGCCAGAACACGAAATACAAGTTTGCTACAAGGGCGAGAACTCATATGAAAGCTAACTCCAAATAATGTTTCTAAGGCCGGCCAATGAAGCAGTTATAGTTCACCGATAATGTTATCAGATGCAAAGAATATCCAATACATTTTAAAATTCAAAAAAGCGACCAAATATTTTCACAAGCTCTTAAAATAATTTAGAGTTTATACTCAGAATCCGTGACACTCTGTCCCTTATTTCACGATAGTGTAAATGAGCTCTCCTTCTTTGAATTTTTTTTCTAAAAATAAGAATAGGAGAGGGCAGAGAGGCGTTGTGTAGACAGTTTAAAAAAGGATTTGTTGCATCTTCTAAGTGTTCTGCCAGTAAAACTCAGAACGAATTTAAGACAACAACGTTAACGAGAAAGATGTAAATCTTCAAGAAGGATCCAGATAGAGGCACAAGCACTCTAGCAGAAAATGCGAAAAGAGTATGTGATTTCAATTAGTCTACGGTTCACCTTCTCAACAACATCATCTACCTGATGACACGGTTTTTCAGATTACTGCGACTGAGTAATACCTTATGACGACACAAAAACATTTCTTTTGTCGACAGTGAGAACCTTCCAGTCAGCAGTCACGTGACCATGCTCAATGAAAATCGACTTTTCAAATTTATTTTTCGAGTTGTTAGTCTACAGTCTGAAGCAGTGTACTATGTTCGGTTTTTAGTTACATTTCCGCCGTAAATATCGAAACCGCACGCGTTATACAAAAACAACTATCTCAAAACTGCAGTCACGAATAGACACACGACACAACAATGTCTCTTACTCATTTCTCTCTAGACACTTCACGTAACGATACATTTCTTAAGCTCGATCCCTCTCGCATGTCGTTACACAGATTACAATATTCAACATCGTCAGGTTCCAGTCTCCTCAGTCAGCCTATGAAATGAGCGATTTCTACGATTTTTTGGAGAAAATAATGAAGCAAACAACAAAAATATTTTTGTACATTATTTGTTGGTTATTGGACTAAGTGATCTGATTTTTGTAAAAAAATTCTGTCATTAGCAAGGCTCCCACGCTCTGTTCCAGTCCTGCACTCTACAAATCTTATGAAATAAAAAAAAACCATTTTATTAATCTATAGGATATGGTGCATGGACTAATAGCACTGTTTTTTGAGATCTTTGTTAGTGCTCGCGCAGTCCATTTCATCAGCTTGAAATACACTGTATCTAAAGTTGATGGAATGGAATTCGGGCACGCTAACAAAAATATCTTACTGGAATTTGGCTGGATTACTCCTCAGGAATATCCGCAAGGAGTAATAGACAAATTTTCTATTTTATTTATTAGATATTGCGAGAAAATGATGAAAATCACACGACAGAACATCTTTGTTTAAAATGGCCCCATTTTATTATTATTCCGTGCAGACTGTTCTATAGATCGAGAAAGTTGTTTGTTTTTTGATTTCTGATAAATATGCAGACAGCAAGACTTCTGTTATGGCGACATCTCTTTTTGGACAGAACATGTTACAGTTGAATTTCTTAAAAAAAAAGTAAATAAACAGAAAATGTCCAGTAACCAATAAATTATACGCAAAACGATTTAAATAGATTTCTTCTTTAGTTTTTCTAAAACTAAATCGTAAAAGTCGCTTATTTTATGGACTGTCTGAGGAGAATGGGCCTTAACTTATATTGCAATTTTGTGTTATGTTCGTAGAATTTAGTAAAACCACATATTAATAAATGTGTAAGTACACAACATGGGAGACACTATGGAATGTATACAGGGAGCAAATTACAAAACCTATAGCATTGCAACTCTCTCGTGCAAAATAAAAAAAAAAAAAAAAAAAAAAAAAAACAGTGCATCACAACATATTACTGTTCCGTATGTGAAATAGTTACAGACAATTATAGAACGACATCTTACATCATACCAAGAAAGCAACAGACTGGAAAGAGATACTTTTTCTATTGCCTTCCTAAGCGGTCGTTTGTATCAAGAAATATATCCGTCTTGCAAGTGGCTTTTGAGGGAACTTTCGAGGAAGAGAAGTTTCATTGTAAAATTTATTTCTGATAATTGTTTTTACCCTTGTTGTTTGAACTACGCTCTGTTATTCAGTCGAATCATAATACGTCGCCGCGCGGGATTAGCCGAGCGGTCTCAGGCGCTGCGTCCGCAGCTCGTGGTCGTGCGGTAGCGTTCTCGCTTCCTGCGCCCGGGTTCCCGGGTTCGATTCCCGGCGGGGTCAGGGATTTTCTCTGCCTCGTGATGACTGGTTGTTGTGTGCTGTCCTTAGGTTAGTTAGGTTTAAGTAGTTCTAAGTTCTAGGGGACTGATGACCATAGATGTTAAGTCCCATAGTGGTCAGAGCCATTTTTTCAGGCGCTGCAGTCATGGACTGTGCGCCTGATACCGGTGGAGGTTTGAGTCCTCCCTCGGGCAAGGGTGTGTGTGTTTGTCCTTAGGATAATTTAGGATAAGTAGTGTGTAAGCTTAGGGACTGATGATCTTAGCAGCCCGCATCTCGTGGTCGTGCGGTAGCGTTCTCGCTTCCCACGCCCGGGTTCCCGGGTTCGATTCCCGGCGGGGTCAGGGATTTTCTCTGCCTCGTGATGGCTGGGTGTTGTGTGCTGTCCTTAGGTTAGATAGGTTTAAGTAGTTCTAAGTTCTAGGGGACTGATGACCATCGATGTTACGTCCCATAGTGCTCAGAGCCATTTGAACCATTTTTGATGATCTTAGCAGTTAAGTCTCATAAGATTTCACACACATTTTGAACATAATACGTCACTTAAAACAATTGTAGTCTTTTGCTTCCCTTCAGAGTTATAATCGCCATTTAGCGAGTAGTCCCATACGGGACTGTACATACAGCAGCCGACAGATAATTTTACCGTTTGTTTCAGTCTGTTGTGCTACTTTACATTCTAGTCAAACTAGATAACAGCTGGCTGCCACTTAATGCTGACGTGATGTGTTTTCAGCTTCGTACCCGAAGATCACGGTACTGTTCCAAGACCCGGCGGACTACGCGGACGAGATGAAGTGCTGCATGGGCGCCTTCAACACCCCACACAACTACACGGGCGCCTACCAGGTGAACGCACTCTACCTCAGCAGCCACGTGCGCAACTACGCCACTCTGGAAATAGGCCCGGAGCAGCAGAACATCAGGATCACCATGAGCGAGACTCCCTATGGCGTGTCCGACTGGAAAGTCGTGGCCACAGCCACCTACTCGGAAGTAGCCGAACCTCTCCAGCTCCTCAGGGTGCCTATCAGCTACAAGACCGATCCGTCCAAATATTACCTGTTCGAAATCTCGTACGGTGGCAGCTACACATACCCTACATATTCATCTATCGATATATCTGCTGGTCCTTACAAGACAAGCTACAACGCCTTTATACTTGGTATCGACTACGAGAAAGCATAAATGTACTGAACACTGAGTTACAATAAATCAACCTATTTATATTTGTTTGTTTGTTTTGGAAATATTTGCTGAAATTAGTTCCTGCATCCTTCCCATTCTATTAATTTGTATCTGATTCTATAATAGTGAGTATGAACACAGATCTTCATTACATACTCTCTTTCTCTCGTGAGTAATACCAGCTAGGCAGCTGCTTATGCCGAATTTAAACGCCCCATTGTGGCGCCGCGGGCACATGACGTGGTAAATCATGCACCATACGTGCATTAACACGACGTCTGGGAAGTTGTATATCGGAAATGGCGGAGCTGTTCTAGCGAGCGTTTATGGAATGTGATTGAAGGACGGTGAAACCACGAGTGGCCATTAGTGTGTAGGACATCCACACTTTATCAAAGAACGTAGAGGTCGGAGGCTTACCTGCTCTCTGAACACATCTCATTAAACATTGACGAAACACAGTATATACAGTTCCACACAGTAAATGGAATGACACCATTAATAAAAATAGACTTCGATCAGAAATCGGTAGCTAAGGTAGAATATTCAAAATTTCTAGGTGTATGCATTGATGAGTGGTTGAACTGGAAAAAACACACTGGGGATCTGCTGAAACGTTTGAGTTCAGCTACTTATGCTATTAGGGTCATTGCAAATTTTGGCGATATACATCTCAGTAAATTAGCTTACCACGCCTATTTTCATTCTCTGCTTTCGTATGGCATCATATTCTGGGGTAACTTATCATTGGGTAAAAGAGCGTTCATTGCACAAAAGCGTGTAATCAGAATAACTGCTGGAGTTCATCCAAGATCATCCTGAAGACACTTATTTAAAGAGCTAGGGATCTTCACTGTAGCCTCACAATATATATATTCACTTATGAAATTTGTTATTAACAACCCGAACGAATTCAAAAGTAATAGCAGTGTACATGGCTACAACACTAGGAGAAAGGATCATCTTCACTACTCAAGGTTAAATCAAACTTTGGCTCAGAAGGGGGTAAATTATGCTGCCACAAAAGTCTTTGGTCACCTACCTAATAACATCAAAAGTCTGACGGACAGCCATATAGCATTTAAAAGGAAATCAAAAGAATTTCATAGTGGTAACTCCTACTCATTAGATGAATTTTTGGATATAGTTAGTGGGTAATTTCCCAAACCTCCACCCCCTCCCAAAAAATAAATAAATAAAATAAAATAAAAATATTAAGTGTCATGTAATATTTTGTGTAGTGTAATATCTTGTATAGACACCTTTTATTAACCTGACACGTTCCACATCATTACGAAGTGTCGTATTCATGATCTATGGAACAAGTACTAATCTAATCTAAACGTTGTTAAACAATGCACAGCGCACGACCCCTACAAGTACCCACGTTCACCCAGCGACATAAATAACTACGATAGCATTGGACATGGCGGCGTGAACATTGTAATCGTGTTCCCTGGTATGCTTAACAGCATTTATTGTAACACAATGCCGATGTTATATCATCATCCAGGAGAACTGCTGTTCGAAACATGCACTCGGGCGCAGGCCGGTGGCAGCAGTATGATATTACGAAGGGCATTAACTTGGGATCCCATAGGGCCTGTTGTATTAATGGAGGGTGCTATGGCAGTTGTGGAGTACAAGTACATTATTGCTGACCACCTGTGTCTCTTTATGCTTGACGTGTTCGCCGACGGGAATGACATTTTCCCAGGAAAACTGCCAGTGTCAACAGGCCACAATCGTGCTAGAGTAGTTTGAAGAGGATCACTGTGAACTCGCCTTGATGTCTTGGCCATCAAATTCGTCTCGTTAGTCCGGTGGAACAAACTGAAACGCTGTTAGGTCCTAGCTTTCCACCCACATGTCACCACCCTGAAATTTACAAGAATCGAGTAAACAGTGACAACAGTCCAGTTAAAATTACTTGATAGTTCCCGTTTGTCACTTGCCACTACAATGTTGCCACATCAGCGGCTGCCTACCGCTCGGTTATAGCAGAAACACAAACACAGAGGATTCAGAAATGGTTCAAATGGCTCTAAGCACTATGGAACTTAACACTTGACGTCATCAGTCCCCTTGACTTAGAACTACTTGAACCTAACTAATCTAAGGACATCACACATACATGCCTGAGGCAGGATTCGAACCTGTGACCGTAGCAGCAGCGCGGTTCCGGACTGAAGCCCCTAGAACCGCTCGGCCTCAGCGGCCGGCTAACACAGAGGGTCACTTCACAATTGCTGTTAATGTATATCGCCGATCAACATAGGAAGTGGCCGCCCTGAGGTATGTTAGAAACGCAAGACGCCCTGTCGACAGCTGGTTTTGAGTGACCAATGGCAGAACTATGGCAGACGACGCGTTCTGTAGCTCTGAATTTAAACTCTCATATCCTAAGCGAATCACAACCTCGTGATGTCCAGTGTATACGAGAAAACGGCGGTCAGTGCTCTGTGGTAGAACTAAAATCACGATCGCGTTATTCACCGCTATTAAAGCTAACCTTTATGAGCAAACTCAAGACAAAAAAATCTGTTCCATCGGTAAAACCAAATTGTAATTTCGTGCTAAAATTCCTTTCTTGACACTATCCTCACACTGGCTACACGAGCTGCCGTATTACGAACCGAAGAGCAGCTTCGTTGGCACTTGATTGAAGATTATAGGTGACACACGCAGATTCCAAACGAGAAAAGAATGACAGGAAGAAAAATAAGAGCATGTGAAAAAATCAGTACGAGATGAAAAATGACGTGGCAGAGGACTTGAAATAAAAAACTGCATTTAAACCAGTTAATTGCATTAAAATAGTAATCGAATTATTTTATTGGCTTTAGAAATTACAAAAAATCCTCACCAGTTGGTGAGATTCGAGCCTACGACCTTCTACATAGCAAGTTCATACGCTAAACATTGCGCTACATTCCATTACATCTGCATCTACATCTACATCCATACTCCGCAAGCCACCTGACGGTGTGTAGCGGAGGGTACCCTGAGTACCTCTATCGGTTCTCCCTTCTATTCCAGTCTCGTATTGTTCGTGGAAAGAAGGATTGTCGGTATGCTTCTGTGTGGGCTCTAATCTCTCTGATTTTATCCTCATGGTCTCTTCGCGAGATATACGTAGGAGGGAGCAATATACTGCTGGACTCTTTGGTGAAGGTATGTTCTCGAAACTTTAACAAAAACCCGTACCGAGCTACTGAGCGTCTCTCCTGTAGAGTCTTCCACTGGAGTTTATCATCTCCGTAACGCTATCGCGATTACCAAACGATCCTGTAACGAAGCGCGCCGCTCTCCGTTGAATCTTCTCTATCTCCTCTATCAACCCCATCTGGTACGGATCCCACACCGCTGAGCAGTATTCAAGGAGTGGGCGAACGAGTGTACTGTAACCTACTTCCTTTGTTTTCCCATTGCATTTCCTTAGGATTCTTCCAATGAATCTCAGTCTGGCATCTGCTTTACCGACGATCAACTTTATATGATCATTCCATTTTAAATCTCTCCTAATGCGTACTCCCAGATAATTTATGGAATTAACTGCTTCCAGTTGCTGACCTGCTATTTTGTACCTAAATGATAAGGGATCTATCTTTCTATGTATTCGCAGCACATTACACTTGTCTACATTGAGATTCAATTGCCATTCCCTGCACCATGCGTCAATTCGCTGCAGATCCTCCTGCATTTCAGTACAATTTTCCATTGTTACAACCTCTCGATACACCACAGCATCATCTGCAAAAAGCCTCAGTGAACTTCCGATGTCATCCACCAGGTCATTTATGTATGTTGTGAACAGTAACGGTCCCATGACACTCCCGTGTGGCACACCTGAAATCACACTTACTTCGGAAGACTTCTCTCCATTGAGAATGACATGCTGCGTTCTGTTATCTAGGAACTCCTCAATCCAATCACACAATTGGTCTGATAGTCCATATGCTCTTACTTTGTTCATTAAACGACTGTGGGGAACTGTATCGAACGCCTTGCGGAAGTCAAGAAACACGGCATCTACCTGGGAACCCGTGTCTGTGGCCCTCTGAGTCTCGTGGACGAATAGCGCGAGCTGGGTTTCACACGACCGTCTTTTTCGAAACCCATGCTGATTCCTACAGAGTAGATTTCTAGTCTCCAGAAAAGTCATTATACTCGAACATAATACGTGTTCCAAAATTCTACAACTGATGGACGTTAGAGATATAGGTCTATAGTTCTGCACATCTGTTCGACGTCCCTTCTTGAAAACGGGGATGACCTCCGCCCTTTTCCAATCCTTTGGAACGCTACGCTCTTCTAGAGACCTACGGTACACCGCTGCAAGAAAGGGGGGGGGGGCAAGTTCCTTCGCGTACTCTGTGTAAAATGGAACTGGTATCCCATCATGTCCAGCGGCCTTCCCCCTTTTGAGCGATTTTAATTGTTTCTCTATCCCTCTGTCGTCTATTTCGATATCTACCATTTTGTCATCTGTGCGACAATCTAGAGAAGGAACTACAGTGCAGTCTTCCTCTGTGAAACACCTTTGGAAAAAGACATTTAGTATTTCGGCCTTTAGTCTGTCATCCTCTGTTTCTGTACCATTTTGGTCACAGAGTGTCTGGACATTTTGTTTTGATCCACCTACCGCTTTGACATAAGACCAGAATTTCTTAGGATTTTCTGCCAAGTCAGTACATAGAACTTTACTTTCGAATTCATTGAACGCCTCTCGCATAGCCCTCCTCACACTACATTTCGCTTCGCGTAATTTTATTTGTCTGCAAGGCTTTGGCTATGTTTGTGTTTGCTGTGAAGTTCCCTTTGCTTCCGTAGCAGTTTTCTAACTCGGTTGTTGTACCACGGTGGCTCTTTTCCATCTCTTACGATCTTGCTTGGCACATACTCATCTAACGCATATTGTACGATGGTTTTGAACTTTGTCCACTGATCCTCAACACTATCTGTACTTGAGACAAAACTTTTGTGTTGAGCCGTCAGGTACTCTGTAATCTGCTTTTTGTCACTTTTGCTAAACAGAAAAATCTTCCTACCTTTTTTAATATTTCTATTTACGGCTGAAATCATCGATGCCGTAACCGCTTTATGATCGCTGATTCCCTGTTCTGCGTTAACTGTTTCAAATAGCTCGGGTCTGTTTGTCACCAGATGTTCTAATATGTTATCGCCACGAGTCGGTTCTCTGTTTAACTGCTCAAGGTAGTTTTCAGATAAAGCACTTAAAAAAATTTCACTGGATTCTTTGTCCCTGCCACCCGTTATGAACGTTTGAGTCTCCCAGTCTATATCCGGCAAATTAAAATCTCCACCCAGAACTATAACATGGTGGGGAAATCTACTCGAAATATTTTCCAAATTATCCTTCAGGTGCTCAGTCACGACAGCTGCAGAGCCAGGGGGCCTATAAAGACATCCAATTACCATGTCTGAGCCTGCTTTAACCGTGACCTTCACCCAAATCATTTCACATTTCGGATCTCCGCACAAGTAGTTATAATTATTAGCCGCAACAATGAACTGCAACCTTAATAAATTCGGCTTTACAGCTGTTCTAACGTAAGCTGATCTCTTTGATTACAGTAACTGTCCGTGTGACGCTAAATCTCGTCTAGTGTGGAAGTATCCAGTAGTGCTTTGTTAGTGCTGTCTGTGAAACATGTGTATTTCATTACCGTCGTGTGTGTGTGTGTGTGTGTGTGTGTGTGTGTGTGTTTCATGTGGTTATCATGTGCGATGAAATGCGAAACAAAAGTGCTACACCCATGATTTGGGATTGAAAGTGAACTGACCAGCTGTGGCAATTTGGCAATGGTGAACGATTTGGGGATGATGATCAGGGCTTTGACTTTCGGAGGAACCGAGATCCAATGCGTCAAGTGTCAACTACCAAGTAATTCTAATCAGATTATAAACATTTTGTACCAGCTTCTTCTGGGTATCTACCAAATACTTGTCGGATCCATGCCACGTGAAATCGCTGCTTTATTGCGATCCAAAGGTGGACTGAAACACTATTTATCAGTTGGTTGTAATATTTTTGTGACATATTCTGTGACAGATACCCCCGGCGTTGGATTGGACGGCGAGGTGCAACTGCATGACCACCCTGCTCCTCTTATAAAGTACCTACCCTCTACGGTTTATGTAGAGGTTTTATTGTGACACTTGTACCAAATTTTCCACTGTTAGTGGGAACAAGGCATCAAATACGAAGATAAATGCTTAGTCATAGAATGTAGATAGTTACAACCCGAGTGTTAGGTACTGCGTACAAATACGACCGAAATGTAAAACACCGTATAAATCACGGTTTCACTGCAGTAGTCCATAAATTTGAATGCCAGAATATGGTTTGAATGACTTTGGATTGCAGAATAAATGGATCGTCTGCTACATAAACGACCAAAAGTTAATTTTGGCATGGTTGTAAGGACTTTTAAATCACGTAAATATCGTGCGAGAAAGACAGTGCAGCAAATGGACTAATTGCACCAGCGCTAACTTACATGTAATAGAAACATGTGACATGATCACTAAAGACATTAATTTGGGATGTGATGATGTTAGCTACCTTAGCGACCACCAATAAATAAACAGTGACTAGCAAAACTTTACGGAAACTGTATTGTTATGTAACTCACGATAATGTTATGTTTGAAAAATCCGTAAACGTGGCATAAACTGTTCACCATTCTTTACTTATTACTTTGCAAATGATTGCGTCTCAGATTAATGCCGTAATAACTTTCGTTCATCATGGCAACACCTATTTTCGGTACTAATGTTACGTAGTCGTACACATACATCGTTTGCAAAATATAACGTAAAATTCCAAAACTACTTTCAGTACAAAAAAGCCAACACACTTATGCCATTAAAGTGAATTACAGTTAAAACGTTTTTAATTTAAGTTGGTTGTCTGCCGTGGGAGTGCATTACTGTCTGAACCACTACAGTTATTAATGATTCTGAACATAATAGGTTCTCGATTGGAAATCAACTGTAAACTTCACTAGTTTTGGCTTATTTTGACTGTTCCTTTCACTTGTGACTGTCTCGGGTTCAAATGGCTCTGAGCACTATGGGACTTAACATATGAGGTCAGCAGTCCCCTAGAACTTAGAATTACTTAAACCTAACTAACATAAGGACATCACACACATCCATGCCCGAGGCAGGATTCGATCCTGCGACCGTAGCGGTCGCGTGGTTCCAGTCTGAAGCGCCTAGAACCGCACGGCCACTACGGCCGGCGACTGTTTCGGGATTTATGGTGAAAGGATAGGACTTTGCTGATCGTTAACGACTCAGGTCAATGAAGTTTCTCTCGATTAGTTTGTTCTTTGGCTAAAGCAGTACACTACAATGTTCCAAAAAATGATCAAGAACTGGCATGCTTATTACATAGCTACAAAACACTGACTGGATCTAACTTTGCGATGCGTTGCTTACGGTGCGAAGCAGTGCTTATTGTAACATCCATTATTGGCAACAGGCTTTTCTTGACTAGCGAGCATCTTGAATAAATTTGGGCCAAACAGTATTCTTCATTACTTCCAAAATATTCTTGCGATCGTATACTTCGCCTACATACTTCCTCGCCTACTTATAATTTGTCTGGACACGTACTACAATAAGATTTTCGATGCAAAATACTCTGGCATTTGCGCGCCAACACATACGTCTGTTCAACACCACAGATACTCCGCAACTCCTCCTATGCGTTCACCTATATGTTTGCGCACACTCGCGCCAACGATGTTATTATTACACGAGATGTATTAATACATATACAGAAGAGTTCCGCTAATCCGAACCCCGGTAATCCGAACGTTCCGTTAATCCCAACATGAAAAATG
The DNA here is from genome assembly GCF_023898315.1 of Schistocerca nitens. Taxonomy (NCBI): domain Eukaryota; kingdom Metazoa; phylum Arthropoda; class Insecta; order Orthoptera; family Acrididae; genus Schistocerca; species Schistocerca nitens. Next base: position 259,087,819 of record NC_064615.1, on the reverse strand, counting down.
TTAGTCTAAGTATGGAAAACTGTGCGGTAAACTGTTGTACATACACACTATTTTAATTTACTCAGTACAGTAAACATGTATTAGAAAAATTTACAAGAAAACATTAGGTTTAAACAATGCATAACAATGAAAGAAAAGCTGTCAAACTTACTAAAATGCACAAGACGTTTTATCCCTACTTTTTAGATGACAAAAACTCATTGATTGTTTTTTGGCGTAATGAAGACAGTCTGTTGTACGACGCATAGTTGCGCCATCGTCTCATAAGCATCAAATCAGCAGGTGAAGCAGTGGGCTGTTGCTCCAAATAACATAGCGCGAGGTCAAGGGCTTCTGCTGCGTCACTGTGTGGCACTAACTCCCTTTTGTCGCTTTCAGGTTCATTATCACTTCCGTCGCGGCAGTCCACTTCTTCCAGGTCTTCAGTCACAGCTTCAATTAAATCGGCGTCAGTAAGGTTCTCCACATATGCTCCCTCCGCTGCTATCCACTCATCTACGTCTCTTTCACTAGCTTCTTAACATCCAGGGACTGTCTGTATTATTTGTAGTAGATTTTCCTCTTCATTTTCAACTAGGTTGTCCTGAAATTCAAGAGATGTCCACAGTTTTCTCCACGATTTTCTCAGAGTATTATCTGAAATATTCTGCCATGCCTCAGCGGCTTCAGTCCGGAACCACGCGGCTGATACGGTCGCAGGTTCGAATCCTGCCTCGGGCATGGATGTGTGTGATGTCCTTAGGTTAGTTAGGTTTCAGTAGTTCTAAGTCTAGGGGACCAATAAACAATATCCTTCACATTGGTCTTTTTATTTTGTCCACTAAAGGAATGCTATCATCTTGGATCAACATTCTTAAAAATTGTTTTCTGTAAATCAGTTTTAATGTTTTCAGTACGCCCTGGTCCATCAGACGTAAAATTAGTGTAACATTCGGTGGCAAAATCTTCGCCACAGTTTCTCCATCACTTAATCCCTCAGTGCTGGGGTGAGTTGGCGCGTTATCAGTCAACAGGATTACAGGGGGAGACAAATGGTTTTCCTTAGAAAAGCGTCGAAGAGGGAACAAACTGGCCGTGAAACGTTTCTTTGAACAGCTTACCGTCCATCCATGCTTTTTTCCGGTTGCGATGATGTGCAGACAGGTACTTCATGTTGCAGTTTTTAAAAGCTCCGGGCCTAGCAGATTTGCCGATCAGCATTAAAGGCAGCTAATGATTACCAGCAGCGTTGCCGCACGTTAATAAAGTCACACTATCTTTGCACTCTTGAAAACCAGGAGCATGATCTTCTGCTTTTGATGCCAGGCTTTTTGTTGCCAATGCCCTAAAATTAAGGCCAGTCTCGTCAGCGTTATAAATTTTGTTAGGGAGAATACTTTCCCTCTCTTACCATTTTTCCAAACTCACCCAAGTATTCCTTCGCTGCATCACGGTCAGCATAAAGCTTCTCTCCAGTAATTGTTAGCTGACGGATTTCATGACGTTTTTTGAATCTGTCCAACCAATCTGTTCAAATGGCTCTGAGCACTATGGGACTCAACTGCTGAGGTCATAAGTCCCCTAGAACTTAGAACTACTTAAACCTAACTAACCTATGGACAACACACACATCCATGCCCGAGGCAGGATTCGAACCTGCGACCGTAGCGGTCGCGCGGTTCCAGACTGTAGCGCCAGAACCGCTCGGCCACCAGCGGCCGGCCCAACCAATCTGTACTCGCACTAAAAGACTCACCACCGCTCATTAACTTGTTCAGATAAACAGTCTTCTCCTGAACCAGTGCTCCACTCATAGGAGTTCCTGTAGTGTCGGCAGACTTGCCAACACTACGCACACTAATTGAAAGAGGCGGCCAAGATGCACGCGCTAACTCACGAAGGATGGAGTGAGGTCTGAAACAGGATTCGTAATGAATGTTATAAAGAAAAGTACGTAGCTCCTTGAATACTTAACTTTTAATACAGCCTTTGTATACATCGTTCTTGATGAGACATCTGGAGATTGTGGCGATACAAGTGAGACTCTTTTGATACAAGCTATCTAAGGCTAATGGCGCCTTGCTAGGTCGTAGACATGGACTTAGCTGAAGGCTATTCTAACTGTCTCTCGGCAAATGAGAGAAAGGCTTCGTCAGTGTAGTCGCTAGCAACGTCGTTGTACAACTGGGGCGAGTGCTAGTACGTCTCTCGAGACCTGCCTTGTGGTGGCGCTCGGTCTGCGATCCTGACAGTGGCGACACGCGGGTCCGACATGTACTAATGGACCGCGGCCGATTTAAAGCTACCACCTAGCAAGTGTGGTGTCTAGCGGTGACACCACATTCCTCCCCCGCAAATCGGCGAACGGTCGTGTGATAAGGCTTCCGCCCGCCGTGGGGAGGACCCCATGTTGACGTATGCGATGGGGTGGGGAGCCTAACAACAGGCGAGGCAGTGCCACCCGCACCCTGACATTCGGTCCGAGGGGAGCTAGGAAACGCCTGAAAACCTAGTCCAGGGTGCACGTCAACATGCGGTGTATGCGCCCGTAATGAGACAGGAGGGGCCGAAGGGTCGACCTCCATTGCGTCGGGGTATCCGACGCACGATGACGCCATGTGGTCCGGAGAGGGCAAGAGTTCCATGGCGGAGGACAGCTGGTCACGGGAAGCGGACGGCGGCGCGTGACCCAGGGAGGCGCTGGGCGGCTGCAGCGAAGCGTCCACTGCGGGCGGCGCCGGCGGGAGAACAGGCGGCGGCGGCGGCGGCGGCGGCGGCGGCGGCATGTCGCCATGAGGCAATAGGGAAGGTAGCGTCGGTAACACCTGGGGATGAGGCGAGCCAGTAGATGGGTCCCCAGGGCGCTGACCGGACGGCACCGTCGCTGAAAGCAGACGGGGAGCGGCAGAACCCAGGCGACGACAGAGGCGCAGCTGATTGAGATGCCGACGCACCTCACCAGAGGCCCCCAAAACCAAATACATCGCGCGGCCGAGGCAGCGAAGGATGCGCCCTGCGAGCCAACGCCGTGAACCTCTATAGTTGCGATAGAAGACAACGTCGCCAGGAGCAAAAGCAGGAGTCTGCCGCTGCACAGGAACCTGATGCGGCGGATGCAGCAAAGACATCAAGGTTCGATGAGGACGACCATGGAGCAACTCAGCCGGCGAGCGACCATCGCGGGGCTGAGAGCGATACGAAGACAAAAAGAGCAACAATGCGTCCTCCCGAGAATGCGACTCTTTCAACTTCAACATCTGTGACTTGAAAGTCCGGACCAAACGTTCAGCGGCACCGTTTGACTGAGGCGAAAACGGCGCGGATGTCAGATGTTTAATACCATTGGCCGTGCAGAATGACTGAAATTCTGCGGACATGAATTGTGGGCCATTGTCGGAAACAATAGTCTGTGGAAGACCTTCAATGCAAAAAATAGCAGATAACGCTTGGATGGTCGCAGATGACGTCGTGGAAGACATCCGGACAACAAAAGGAAAATTACTGAAAGCATCGACCACAACCAACCATCGAGCATTCCAGAATGGATCAGCAAAATCTATGTGCAAGCGTTGCCAAGGGGAAGTGGCTTGTGGCCATGCAAAGAATTTCCGCGGCGGTCCGGATTGTTGTTCGGCACACGCCATGCAAGAAGAGCACATATTCGGAATCGCAGCATCGATTCCGAACCAAGTACAGTGCTGACGAGCAAGTTGTTTCGTACGGACTATACCCCAATGTCCTTGGTGGAGAAGCTTTAAGACAGAGGACTGTAACGATCGTGGGACCACGACTCTGGACAGATTATCAGAACGCAACAACAAAACACCACGTCATACAAAAAGACTCTCCTTGTGAGCAAAAAATCGGCGAACCAACGGATCCTCGATCCGTGACTTCGACAAGGGCCATTGCGTAGCAACAAAACGCAAAACAGTAGCAAGGACAGGGTCAGCAGCTATGGCTGTAGCCACACGACGAAAATCAATCTGAAACGATTCGACCACGTCATCGGTTTCCGAATCAATGAACATGCAAGCAAGTTCGGAAGAATCGAATGCTTTATTCTCAGCAACAGGCAAACGGGACAACGCATCAGCATTGCCGTGCTTAGCAGTGGACCGATACAAGATATCGTAGCGGTACTGCGAGAGAAAAATAGACCAGCGAATGAATTTCTGCGCTGTACGTGAAGGTACAGGCTTGTGCGGATGAAAAAAGCGATGTCAAAGGTTTGTGGTCTGTGATGATGATAAAGTGACGACCATACAAGAAATCATGGAACTTAGTAACACCAAACACGAGAGCTAAAGCTTCTTTCTCGATCTGTGAATAATTCCTTTGCGCAGACGAAAGCAATTTGGACGCAAAGGCAATAGGGCGATCATGCGATCCATCTTTGTGCGCAAGCACAGCACCGATCCCGAAATCCGACGCATCTACCATCAACAAAAGGGGTTTCTGGGGATCGAATGGCGTAAGGCAAGTATTTGAAAGCAACGCCGATTTCAACTGGCGAAAGGCGCGTTCGCATTCCGCCGTCCAGACGAACGGAACACCTTTACGGCGTAAGCGATGAAGCGGAGCTGAAATGGAAGAGGCATTGCGCAGAAAGCGACGATAATAGTTAATTTTTCCCAACACACTCTGTAGCTGCTTCACATTCTGTGGCGAAGGCAAGTCCTGTACGGCACGGAGGTGCTCTGGACTCGGATGGATGCCTTGGGCATTGATTACATGTGCCAAATATGGTAAGTCACGAGCAAAAAACACACATTTGTCCTTCCTCAAGCGAAGACCATTTTGCCGCAATACCTGAAATAATGTGCGGAGGTTGGCTAAATGTTCTGCTTCTGTCTTTCCGGAGATCACAATATCGTCCAGATAGTTCGCAGCAGTAGGGACCGACGCACAAACAGTTTGTAAATATTGCTGAAACAATGCAGGGGCGGATGCACACCCGAATGGCAGTCTTTTGAATCGGTACAATCCAAGATACGTGTTAACCACCAATACGCGCTGGGATTCTTTGTCCACCGGTATATGCAAGTACGCATCTGCTAGGTCCAACTTTGAAAAATACGTTCCCGGGCACAATTTGTCAAAAAGATCTTCCGGGCGGGGCAAAGGAAAAGTAGCAGTCACAAGTTGTGGATTCACAGTTGCCTTGAAGTCCACGCAAAGTCTCAATTTTCCGGAAGGTTTGTGCAAAATTACTAAGGCTGAGGCCCAGAGAGAAGCCTGCACACGTTCAATGACACCTTGTGATTCTAAATCGTTTAATGTTCTGGCGACCTCATCACGCAATGCGTGTGGAACATTGCGCGCTCTGAAAAATTTCGGTTGCGCGTTCACTTTGAGTTCCAAATGTGCTTAATAGTTCTTAGCACAACCAAGGCCCGGTGCAAAAATGTCTGCAAATTCGTCACATAGACGAGAAACACTGTCTGAAGGCACAGTCTCGTTCACTGATAGGACCTGATTTACTATAGACATGTTAAACAACTGAAATAAATCCAAACCAAACAAGTTCACTGCCAAAGAAGAACGAAGAACGTAAAAAGACACAAGTTTTGGTTGTCCCTTGTATGTTGCAAGAAGGCTGCACTGTCCTAACAAAGGGATATTCTGTCCTGAATAACTCGTGAGCTGAACATTTGCGGCACGCAACGGAGGTGCGCCCAGTTGTTTGTACGTGGCGTGATTGAGCAATGAAACTGCAGCTCCGGTATCGAGCTGGAACGGTATCACTTGTCCGGCAAAGTCCAAATCTACAAAAAGTTTATTGTCCTGCTGACGACAAGAGCGACTGTTATGTGCAACTTGAACAGACACTGGTACAGAATCACGTGCGACGGGACGGGACTTCCGTCGACGTCGACGCACACTTTTTGTGGGACGAACACAGTCACTGATAGCGAGAGGAACACTGGGCATAGTGGAATTAACGACATGAATGTCCATGGGCGAAGGTCCACGAGCCTGAGTGTCCTTGGTTCGATTCCGGCGCGAAGCAAAGGGCCTGGAATGGTTGTGATTGTCTGATCTGAGCTTTTTCTGGCAAACACTTTGAACATGTCCTTTCTTATTACAGAAAAAGCAAATAGCCTGGCGTGACGGGCAATTCTCACGCGAATATCTAGTTGCACACCACGGGCATGATTTTAGAACTGCATTGGCATGCTTACGCGGCACACGTGTTTGCGAGCTAGGCTGCAGCTGCGTGGACGTGCGCGAGGGCCAGTTAGCGTCCCGTGCTGCGCGCCCGGCGGGCCAGTTAATGTGACACACTGCTGGCAAAGTTGCAAATGAGTCCTGAGCAAAGTCAAGTGTGTCTTGCCTATCTAAAATGTCTATCACTTGTTGAAGGGAGGGATTGACGAATTTCAAAATCTGTTCCCGTATGCGAACATCAGAAATGTTCTGTGCTATTGCATCACGCACCATAGTATCTGAATAAGGGAGTCCACAGTCACATTCAAATGCACAATCCCAATAAGTCCTTGCAAAGTTGCAACCCACTCCCTATTAGTCTGACCGGCCGTACGTTTTGTACGAAAGAACGTATACCGTTTTGCAACTACATTGACTGTTTCTTTGAAATAGGCGTCTAATGCCGACAAAATTTCTTCGTAGGACAGAGTTGCTACGTCGCGTCGGGGAAACAATTTCACTATCACACGGTAGGTGGACACACCTACACACGAAAGCAAAAACGGCTGCCGCTCATTACCTTGAATTCTGTAGGCGGCGAGATGAAATCCAAATTGTCGGGACCATTCCGTCCAGCTTTCATCGTCTTGACGAAAAGCACGGAACGGCGGTGCAACTGCGGGTTGTGGCTGCGGTAGCGATGAAGCGGCGGCGGCCGCATCGTTGTGCAGCGCACGTTGACCCTGGACGAGCTGTCTAAGGGCATCCAATAACGCCCGCGTCTGCTGATTCTGCAAGCGATAAAATTCGGACAGTACATCTGGCGAAGCCATGACAAGGAAATGTAAACAAGTAGAAAGAACAAGACCCTTTGTACTCTCGTTGCCAAAATTGTAGTGTCGGCAGACTTGCCAACACTACGCACACTAATTGAAAGAGGCGGCCAAGATGCACGCGCTAACTCACGAAGGATGGAGTGAGGTCTGAAACAGGATTCGTAATGAATGTTATAAAGAAAAGTACGTAGCTCCTTGAATACTTAACTTTTAATACAGCCTTTATATACATCGTTCTTGATGAGACATCTGGAGATTGTGGCGATACAAGTGAGACTCTTTTGATACAAGCTATCTAAGGCTAATGGCGCCTTGCTAGGTCGTAGACATGGACTTAGCTGAAGGCTATTCTAACTGTCTCTCGGCAAATGAGAGAAAGGCTTCGTCAGTGTAGTCGCTAGCAACGTCGTCGTACAACTGGGGCGAGTGCTAGTACATCTCTCGAGACCTGTCTTGTGGTGGCGCTCGGTCTGCGATCCTGACAGTGGCGACACGCGGGTCCGACATGTACTAATGGACCGCGGCCGATTTAAAGCTACCACCTAGCAAGTGTGGTGTCTAGCGGTGACACCACAGTTCCCCTTTCTCTTTTCTGTGTAAACCAAAGGAAGAGAGCTTCATCCACTTTATTGTACTTCAAAGTCTGCCGAATTTCGAGTATTTTTCCCGAAGACGTTGCACAGGATTTTTCAAGCTTCACTCGGTTCTTCTTCCAATCAGAAATGGTTGGTTTTCCAACACCTTGCTCTGTTGTCAGTTTACATACATTCTCACCATTGTCTATCCGTTTTAAAGCATTCAGTTTTTCTTTGAGAGTTAACGTTGTATGTTTCCGTTTACTCATGACGAAAATACGTACACCACTACACCTGAACGATTACAGTACAACTGTTAGGCGTGCCAGCGATCGATAACTAACATAACCAAGCGCTTTTCGAGCCAACTGGCAGTGCACTGACCGCAGACACTACGGAGATCTCAACAATACACAACGACAAGGGCAGGGAGTGAAAGTGAGCCATTCATCCCAGACTTGTTCCCATTTGTTACCATGGTGTAACTACTTATCTGCACGGTATACTTCATTCTAATAACTAGTCACCGTAATTCCAGCTGATCCGAACAAATCGGTAATCCGAACAAGATCTGATCCCAATTAGTTCGGATTAACGGGACTCTACTGTAGCTGAAAAATACGTGAGGCGCTATATTGTAGTGTTACACCCAGTTATGACGACATGTTTTTGTTGTGTAGGTATAACAAAAGCCTAGTGCGCCTTGTCACCAGTTCCTGATGAAGGATCACTTCTCTCCAGGATACTATCAGTGTTTGATGTGATTCGCGTGACGCCTGGTGTACTTGGTAGAACTTTCTGTTAAGACAATATGGCTATATTCAATGCGATAGTCTCCATTTTGAACACCTTTCGTAATGTACAACGTTGTTGAGTTAACAGTACAATATCTTAGCTGCATTTTATTTACGTTTTCATTGACTGCCCGCGTTGTTACTGATATTACATTCGCTCGCTCAAGTTTACTTGCACCATCACAAGTCTCTATTCCAAAGATGACTCTTCTGTCAGCTCCGATTTGTGCGCTACTTTTCATTGCCCCTAAACTAGAATCAACTTACAAAAATTTCTCAATTTCATATGAGATCTGTTTAAATTTATATTAATGTCGTAACAACCACATTTCAATCCATTTTTATATCTTGAAATCCCTCTGACAGGTGAAATATTCTTGAAATTTGAAAGGACTGCGAATTTGTCAATCAAGTATCAGATCTTGAAGAAATTTTCGTGCTGACTTCAAAACTGTTGTTAAATTTTGTGAGTCTGTAATATTTTCAACTTTATGGAGGATCTGAAAGACCGACTTGTATTTTAGTAATATTTATGCAGCCGATACTACTGCAAGACAATTGCAGTACTTGTGTAAATAATGACACTGTGTTATTCATTATAACAGCCATTTATCTAAATGTAAATAAACAGCTTTCCTTATTCACCAGCGATAGAATTGTGGACTTTGACAAATGATTTCGTCATCCATGAATCATATCATCTTGCTATGGTCTTTAGTTGTGTAGATCCTCAATTCATGGTAGCGAATATGGGGTATGAAAGCGATTTTCAATATTCGCAATATTATTTTCTTGCAGGTATTTCATAACACAATTGCGCCAGCGATACAAAACGAAGTATTAGAAATTATGGCTCAAATGGCTCTGAGCACTATGGGACTCAACTGCTGTGGTCATAAGTCCCCTAGAACTTAGAACTACTTAAACCTAACTAAGGACATCACACACATCCATGCCCGAGGCAGGATTCGAACCTGCGACCGTAGCAGTCGCACGGTTCCGGACTGATCGCCTAGAACCGCGAGACCACCGCGGCCGTAGAAATTATGTCTCACATGATCCACTGAGAAATTGTGCAGCATATAAAAAATTCCTGATTTTACGGAATTTGGCAGATTCAATGACGGACATGGCCGGCCAGGAGCTGTTCACTCTTTGTCTACGTTATGTTGATCCTGAGACGCTCCAAATAAAAGATGTTTTTTTGGGTGTATGTAGTCCGTAGGACTCAAAGGCGCAAACACTGTCAACTACCATTAAAGATATCCTTCTAAGGATGTCACTAGAAATTGAGTTTCTACGCCCACTGTTTCGATAGTGCACCGGATACGTCTGGGCGGAACAAAGGTGTGAACGAAATACATCTTCAAGACAAGCCAAAGAGTTGTTACATCCACTGCAGCAATCATTGTTTGGGTCTGGCACTACAGTAAGTTTCAAGAAGATCCATTGTGCTATGTGCTGTTAACTGTGAAATACGTCTCAAACATAACTGTAGAATCCACAAAAAGGAAAAAAACGGGTATGCAGGTGTTGTGCTATCATCTGGTATCCATGAAACGAATGCAAACATGCTCAACGACTGATTCCAGTGCGTCCCACCAGATAGGCTGGAAGAGTAAAATCTTTGAAACGTTTCAGGGAAAACTATGAGCGGGTGCAGAAAAGGTACCGAGCTCAGTTAGAGACGACAGAAGGTCAGTCCTGCGGAGCTATGCGGAGCGATTCGAAAAGTTTGAAACTATTTTTTATGTAACAGTAACAACTTAAGTGTTTGGGCTGTATGAGCAACTGACCAGATTCCTACAGAATTTTAATGCAGCCGGTGTGAAACATCCTGTACAGGTTCTAAAACTAACTCTTGCAAATTTTAGAACTACAGAAGCATTTGATATGGCTTTAGATAATTCTGAAGATTATTTTAAAAACCTAAATACGAAAGATCGAAATATCTCACGGCAAAGAAAATACCAGTGAAATTGCAACACACAGAAACACCGTCTGTTCCCAAGAACTGTCTCGCGAGCGAAAATTCAGGAAATATTTGATTCAAATTCTTGATCTCCTTCTTAATGAGATTGATCGAAGGTTCGCCCAGGCGGATCGAAAGCGGGTATCTCATCGTGAAGAGATACTTTTTACGTCCTCCCAAACACATATGCCATCTACACGACGTTTGAAAGAATTGCTTGGAGTACATAAAACAGACTTTAGCCTGGACAGACTTCATGCACAGCTCGAAATGCTGCGAACCATAACGACTTGTATACAACCATGTAATGTATCCTGTATTGGAAGAAAACTTATTTTGGAACCCGGTGGGGTTAAAGAACTGTTTCAGGAAGTTAATTCACTTCACCATTGTGATTACGAGAGTTCCAGTATTGTCAGCATCCTCTGAGAGGCCATTCAACCATTGGGACGACTTAAAACTTGCCTCCCATCAACAATGACTCAGTCGAGACTCAGCCATCTACTCCTCCTCCATGTTCATCAAGAAAGGGCTCGAAAAATTAATCTTATGGATGCCATGATAGAATTTGTTTCCCGAACTGCCGAAAGAAAAACTACATTTGGAAATTATACTTAAAATTTTTCATTCTTAATAGAAACAAAATAAATTCGTTTTTCTATATCTACATCTATATCTACACAATTCCCTGTTATTCCAACCTCGTATATCGCGTAAAGAACGAACATCTATATCTTCCCGTACGAGCTGTGATTTCCCTTGCCGAAAGAAAAACTACATTTGGAAATTATACTTAAAATTTTTCATTCTTAATAGAAACAAAATAAATTCGTTTTTCTATATCTACATCTACACTCCTGGAAATTGAAATAAGAACACCGTGAATTCATTGTCCCAGGAAGGGGAAACTTTATTGACACATTCCTGGGGTCAGATACATCACATGATCACACTGACAGAACCACAGGCACATAGACACAGGCAACAGAGCATGCACAATGTCGGCACTAGTACAGTGTATATCCACCTTTCGCAGCAATGCAGGCTGCTATTCTCCCATGGAGACGATCGTAGAGATGCTGGATGTAGTCCTGTGGAACGGCTTGCCATGCCATTTCCACCTGGCGCCTCAGTTGGACCAGCGTTCGTGCTGGACGTGCAGACCGCGTGAGACGACGCTTCATCCAGTCCCAAACATGCTCAATGGGGGACAGATCCGGAGATCTTGCTGGCCAGGGTAGTTGACTTACACCTTCTAGAGCACGTTGGGTGGCACGGGATACATGCGGACGTGCATTGTCCTGTTGGAACAGCAAGTTCCCTTGCCGGTCTAGGAATGGTAGAACGATGGGTCCGATGACGGTTTGGATGTACCGTGCACTATTCAGTGTCCCCTCGACGATCACCAGTGGTGTACGGCCAGTGTAGGAGATCGCTCCCCACACCATGATGCCGGGTGTTGGCCCTGTGTGCCTCGGTCGTATGCAGTCCTGATTGTGGCGCTCACCTGCACGGCGCCAAACACGCATACGACCATCATTGGCACCAAGGCAGAAGCGACTCTCATCGCTGAAGACGACACGTCTCCATTCGTCCCTCCATTCACGCCTGTCGCGACACCACTGGAGGCGGGCTGCACGATGTTGGGGCGTGAGCGGAAGGCGGCCTAACGGTGTGCGGGACCGTAGCCCAGCTTCATGGAGACGGTTGCGAATGGTCCTCGCCGATACCCCAGGAGCAACAGTGTCCCTAATTTGCTGGGAAGTGGCGGTGCGGTCCCCTACGGCACTGCGTAGGATCCTACGGTCTTGGCGTGCATCCGTGCGTCGCTGCGGTCCGGTCCCAGGTCGACGGGCACGTGCACCTTCCGCCGACCACTGGCGACAACATCGATGTACTGTGGAGACCTCACGCCCCACGTGTTGAGCAATTCGGCGGTACGTCCACCCGGCCTCCCGCATGCCCACTATACGCCCTCGCTCAAAGTCCGTCAACTGCACATACGGTTCACGTCCACGCTGTCGCGGCATGCTACCAGTGTTAAAGACTGCGATGGAGCTCCGTATGCCACGGCAAACTGGCTGACACTGACGGCGGCGGTGCACAAATGCTGCGCAGCTAGCGCCATTCGACGGCCAACACCGCGGTTCCTGGTGTGTCCGCTGTGCCGTGCGTGTGATCATTGCTTGTACAGCCCTCTCGCAGTGTCCGGAGCAAGTATGGTGGGTCTGACACACCGGTGTCAATGTGTTCTTTTTTCCATTTCCAGGAGTGTATATCTACACAATTCCCTGTTATTCCAACCTCGTATATCGCGTAAAGAACGAACATCTATATCTTCCCGTACGAGCTGTGATTTCCCTTATTTTATCGTGGTGATGGTTTCTCCCTATGTACGTAGGTGCCAACAAAATATTTTCGCATTCAGAAGAGAAAGCTGAGTGATACTCTCTCCACTATTTCGGGATAATACAAAATGTGCTGCCGATCTTTGAACCTTTTCGATGTACTCCGTCTGTCCTGTCTGGTAAGGACCCCACATCACGCAGCAGTATTCTAAGAGAGGACGGACAAGTGTAGTGTATGCAGTCTTCTTAGTAGATCTGTTACATTTTCTTAGTGTCCTGCCTATAAAACGCAGTCTTTGGTTAGCCTTCCCCATAACACTTTCGTGTGTTCCTTCCAATTTAAGTTGTTCGTAATTGTAATTCCTAGGTATTTAGCTGAATTTACGGCCTTTAGATTTGGCTGATTTATCGTGTAACCAAAGTTTAACGAATTACTTTTAGCACTCATATGGACGATCTCACACCTTTCATTATTTAGGCTCAATTAGCAGTTTTAGCGCCATACGGATATCTTCTCTAAATCGTTTTGCAATTTTTTTTGATCTTCTGATGACTTTACTGGTCGATAAACGACAGCTACAACAGCGGACAACCTAGGAAGGCTGCATTGATTATCTCCCAAAACGTTTATACAAATAAGAAACAGCGAAGGGCCTATGACTCTACCTTGGGGAACGCCAGAAATCGCTTCTGTTTTACTCGATGACTTTCCGTAAATTACTACCAACTGTGACCTCTCTGACAGGAAATCACAAATCCAGTCACATTACTGAGACGATATTCCATAATCACGCAATTTCACTACAATCCAATTGTGTCGTACAATGTCAAAAGCCTTCCGGAAATCAAGAAATACGGAACCCATTTGAAATCCCTTTCAACAGCAGTCAACACTTCATGCGAGTAAAGAGCTAGTTGTGTCACAAGAACGATGTTTTCTAAATCCGTTTTGACTGTGTATCAAAACACTGTTTTCTTCGACGTCATTCAAATGTTGGAACACGATATATGTTGCGAAATCCTCCTGTTATCGACGTTATTGATATAGGCCTGTAACTAAGTGGATTTCCTCTACTACCCTTCTTGAATATTGGTGTGACCTGTGCAGCTTTCCAGTCTTTGGGTACGGATCTTTCGCCGAGTGAACGATTGTATATGATTGTTAAGTATGAAGCTACAGCATCAGCATATTCTAAAAGGATCCTGATTGATATACAGGGTGTCCGAAAAGTCTTTCCCTGATTACATAAATTGATAACTCAGGCTAGAAGTAAGATACAAATATGAAACTGGTGTCTAATTGTTTACAAACTATCAAAGTTTTTTTCACACATCAGTAAACTTCCACATGAACACCCTTGGTAGCACGTAGCACATCTAGGCGATATTCAGTTTCCGTCCACACTTTAGGCATCACTCGAGGGATCGATTGAACGACTGTGGTTATCCGTTGCCGCAGGGTTTCAAGATCTGGTACACCTGTTCGGTAGACCTCATCCTTGACATAACCCCATAAAAAGAAGTCTAATGGGGTTATGTCAAGAGAGCGTGGAGGCCAAACCGTTGGCCCATCACGACCAATCCATCGTCCAGGAAAGGTCATATCGAGATAGGTACCGACGTCCAAACCCCGATGAGGCGGTGCACCATCTTGCTGAAACAAGACATCGGGGTGATACTGAAGCAGCTGAGGAGCAGCATACAGTTGTAACATATCCAGATACACTGCAGATGTGATGGTAGCCTCAGCGAAGAAGAATGGCCCGATAATTCGATCGTGCAATAGCGCGCACCAAACATTCACCTTTGGACTGCCTCTGGTGCACTCCATGACCTCGCCAGGGGGTTGTGAACCCCAAATGCGCACATTATGGCGATTCAGTACTCCACTGACAGAAAAGGTCGCTTCGTCGGAAAAAGCAATTCGTCTGAGATAACCATAATCGTCCTCAATACGTGATAGCATTTCGACCGCAAAGTCATATCGACGTGTACTGTCATTGGGCAACAAGGCCTGAACGATTTGCTCTTTGTATGCACGAAACAATAAACGTTTGTGTAAAATATCATGGAGAGAGCTTTTTGGCGTCTGTAATGCACGTGAGGCCCTGCGCACCAGTTTCTTCGGACTTTGCAGAAAAGACTGTCTTACAGCTTCCACCCTGTCTGCTGAGGTTCTTGGTCGACCAGACCTCGGAAGGTCAGCAACCGATCCTGTGTTCCTGAACTTCTCATACCAGGCTTTAATGCCCTTGACAGCAGCTGGATTCGTTCCAAATGTTGTCTGGAAGTGTCTCTGCACTGTGGTTGGTGATCGTGTCTCATGGTACCACAGGACACACTGTGCCTTCTCCTGATTGGTTAACATGGCTTCTTGGGCACTGCACCTTATCCACTACTTACGTACTGCGAACCTAAAACAGAAAAAAACTTTGATAGTTGTAAACAATTCGACACAAGTTTCGTATTTGTATCTTACTTATAGCCTGAGTTATCAATTTATGTAATCAGGGAAAGTCTTTTCAGACACCCTGTACAGTTTGGACCAGAAGATTTGCTTTTATTGAGTGATTTAAGTTGCTTTACTGCTCCGAGGATATCTACTATTACGTTACTCATGTTAGCAGCTGTTCTTGATTCGAATTCTGGAATATTTACTTCGTCTTCTTTGCTGAAGGAATTTCGGAAACCTGTGTTCAGTAACTCTGCTTTGGCAGCACTGTCTGCGATAGTATCACCATCGCTATCTCGCAGAGAAGGCATTGATTGTGTCCTGCCGCTAACATACTTCACATACGACCAGAATCTCTCTGGATTTCCTGCCAGGTTTCGAGACTAAGTTTCGTTGTGGATACTTAAATTTGGCATGCTTTTCTCGTTGTTCCTGCAACAGTGTACCAACGAGAATCAGCTCCGTTGCTTGTTAATTTATTTGATATACATCTCACAATTCCCTTCGATACTATTTCTTTGAATTCAGGCCACATAGGTCTACACTTACACTGTTAATATGAAAGGAGTGGAGTTTGTCTCTCAGGAATGCGTGAAGTGGATGTTTATCTGCTTTTTTGAATACGTATATTTCTTGTTTACTTTTGGTGGATTTGGTGGCTACAATATTCAGTCTCGCTACAACAACCCTGTGTTCGCTAATACTTGTATCCGTTTTGGTACCCGTTTTTAACGTAGGATTATTTGTTGCTAAGAAATCAAGTGCGTTTCCACA
Source organism: Schistocerca nitens (assembly GCF_023898315.1). Lineage (NCBI taxonomy): Eukaryota > Metazoa > Arthropoda > Insecta > Orthoptera > Acrididae > Schistocerca > Schistocerca nitens. Next base: position 259,071,939 of record NC_064615.1, on the reverse strand, counting down.
ACCGTGGCTCATGAACCAACTGTTAGAAATAATTTTCAGAAAATGCGTTTAGCACAATTTCGGATGATGTTTTACGCGTACCTCCGAAATTAAACATGTATTTTCGCCAACACATCAAGGGTAAATTAAAGTCACCACCAATTATAATTGTATGAGTCAGGTACGTGTTTGAAATCAAACTCAAGTTTTCTTTGAACATTTCAGCAATTGTATCATCTTAATTGAGAGGACGGTAAAAGAATCCAATCATTTTATTCCGGTTGCCAACAAGGCCCTCTGCTCATACTAACTCATAGTAACCATCTACTTCAATTACGGAAGAAGATAAACTAACAGCAACAAACACGCCATCCCCAACCGTGTTTAGCCTATCCTTTCGGACCACCGCTACGTTCTTCACAAAAATTTCGACTGAACCTATTTCCTGCTTTAGCCAGCTTTCAGAGCCTACAACGATTTGAGCATCAGTGCTATCTTTCAGCGCTTGGAGCTCTGGTACCTTCCCAGGAGCCGGCCGAAGTGGCCGTGTAGTTCTAGGCGCTGCAGTCTGGAACCGCGAGACTGCTACGGTCGCAGGTTCGAATCCTGCCTCGGGCATGGATGTGTGTGATGTCCTTAGGTTAGTTAGGTTTAACTAGTTCTAAGTTCTATGGGACTAATGACCTCAGAAGTTGAATCCCATAGTGCTCAGAGCCATTTGAACCATTTGAACCTTCCCAGGACAGCTGCAATTTACAACTGTTATATCGATGGTTCCTGTATCTACGTTCTTCCTCTGTTTGGTCTCCACCCTTTGTGACTGAAGGCCTTTTTGTGTTTTCACGAGACCCTCTAACCTACTGGACTCGCATTCGGGAGGACGACGGTTCAATCCCGTCTCCGGCCATCCTAATTTAGGTTTTCCGTGATTTCCCTAAATCGCTTCAGGCAAATGCCGGGATAGTTCCGTTGAAAGGGCACGGCCGATTTCCTTCCCCATCCTTCCCTCACCCGAGCTTGCGCTCCGTCTCTAATGACCTCGTTGTCGACGGGACGTTAAACACTAATCTCCTCCTCCTCTAATCTAAAAAAAAAAAACCGCCCAGTCCACGCCACACAGCCCCTGCTACCCATGTAGCCGCCTCCTGCATATAGTGGACGCCTCACCTATTCAGCGGAGCCCGAAATCCAACCACCCATTAGCACAAGTAGAGGAATGTGCAGCCTACACTGTCCCAGAACCGTGTGAGCCTCTGATTCAGACCCTCCACTCTGCTCTGCACCAGAAATCCACAATCGGTCCTTTCGATTAAGCTGCAAATGGTCAATTCTGCTTCCATCTCGCAAGCAAGACTGGCAGCCTTTACCACTTCTGTTAGCCCCTCGAAACCAGAGAGAATGTCTTGTGATTCAAAGTGACACCTGTCATTGGTACCGACGTGAGCCACCAAAGGCAGTTTACTCCAGTTTTCCGTTGACTAGGCAAAGACTGTAGAGAGTTTTGGGAAATACTTTAGTGTGGCGTAACCCGAGCACTACTGGAAAAGCTGCTTCATTCATGACAGTGCTGTGCAGTAACAATTGACGTTATCAGTATGGTTCCTGGCTGGTGTACTGCCTTTGCCGCAATCTCCTAGGAATATGTAAGTCAATAACAGTTGTCGGAAAAATGTGGACACCAGTTTCAACACCGTCTGGCATCGTACAATTATCTAGCCCAGTGATCGTGAAAGTTTTTTGTTCAAAAGTCACTGCTGACCCTGTGGGGTGGCATCTATGGCCGTGTATGAACCGATCTTGTCACTAACTGGTGACCTATATGAATTAGTATTTTATGAGCCCCCAATAGACTAGCTATAGAAAGGACACGGTAACCCAGACACACCTGGAAAGCCTGCTTCATTCATGCCAGTGCTGTGCAGCACTCAGTACATCGTCAGAGATCGGTAGTTTTCGGAACAATTCGTGTCGGCTGTTCTCTATTTCACAGTGCTGCCACCATCAGCGACCCAAAAGTTGCTACACTGCAATTTCCTGACGAAGTGTTGTGTTGGTTGTGTGAGCGGATGATAAATTGATTATTGACAGTTATTATAGTTATATTTAAATGCATTAAACAATAAGAGACACAATGAAAAATATTTGCTAAATGTTTTGAGTATAATTTTTCCTCTACACGTTGCGTTGTATTACGACAGCCTCAATTTAATTTCATACTTGTTGTTACAAATATAAACCGCATTTGATCATGACGTCTCCGAGGTAGGCGGCCACCGTAGCTCACACTCGAATTAAGCACACCTTAAATTTCTATCGTATTTGCAAATACATACACTGGAAAGTAACGTGAATTATTAGCACAGACAGTTCACTGATACGTTAGCAGAACATAACAAACATTTTTATACACTTTGCATCCCCTAGATAGAGCGCGCTACTCGTGTAGTGACCCGTCATGCAGACAGGACCCTTCCAGCCCAATACCTCGTTGGCTGGTAGCAGGCAAGAGGGAGTGGCAGCTGTGAATATCTGGGAGTCTTTCTTACAACCAAGGGAAAGGTCAAGGAAACCTCAGGGAGAACTGAAGGAGGGGGACTATTTAAACGTAATTCCGGGGCAATGAGCCCAGACAAAACATCCAAAGCCTCGTATCCGCGAAAGTCTTTTTATTTATCCGTATACCAAGTGAAGTCGATGACTTATTTGACGTATGCGGTGAATCTATATCGACCTGAGTGAAAGAAACTAGTTTACCGTGAGCAGATTTCGTTATGGTTGGGGGAAGACTACGGGTTGCATCTGGATCTTGTTTAACTGGCGACAACAGTTTAAATTTCTTTCGTACATGATCCGTGGTGAACGTGATTAATTTTTACTGTTGGACGTCAAAAGGAGGGAAAGAGTCCTTCCAATATTCTGAACAGTACAACCATTTCTCGTATAGATTAACATAGCCATCTGAGAACCATAGCTGTCAATTATAGCAATGAAGTACCTGGAAAAGGAGGATCTAACAACGCATCATTTGTTGCCTGTTTGAGAAATACTTAACAAGTAGGTATGTGTAAATGCCTGCCGGAATAGGGCTGTGTACAGAAACCGATGTAAACTATCAGTTTTCAATTGCGCAACTACTGTATCAAGAGAGAAATGCTGTACAGTGGTACAACGTGGTTGACTTCAGTTATCAGCACGTGACTACCTGTCGCAGATAGAAATCAGATTACCCAAGCTCTCGAAGCCTCTTGTTACTTTATCTAAAGAGAGCCTATCCAGCTACTCTCGAACATAACGAGATTTTTCAAGCGTTGCTGCATTAAAAGCTTAATTTTAGAAATGCGTCATTGAATGACGCAACGTAGTTCCACTGAAAAGCCGGCCGACAGACGTCGTATCTGGTGGGCTGCGTGTATATAAGATGGGGGCAGCGATCTAAGAGTCATCAGATTTCTTCGTTCCTTGAGGAGTGCAGACGGACAAGGACAATCACCATGCTGAGAGAAGCCGCAGCCCTTTTGCTGATTGCAGCTGTTGCCAGTGGTAAGTGATCCGCTGTCTCAATGTTCTGTGAAGTGTGACTATCTAGGAGCAAGTTATAAGCATATTGTTGTAACATATAAAGAAAAATCAACAAACTGTCATGAAAATACATAGCAGCGAAACTTGAATTGGCTTGGAACGATAGTTCATAGCATTTTTAATACTGCAGAGAGTTTCAGATTACACATCCGGACACAGCCCTAGGTTCCAGAGCTACATGTAGCAGACAGCGTGAATTTCATAAATTCTTGTTTAGTATAAATTCCTCTTTCTTCATATGGAGTTATTTCACTTATTAACAACTAACGACAGTTTATGGAAGTATAAAATCACAGTAAAGCAAAAGCAATTGAAACTTAAAACATAAATAACGGAGGAAAAGGCTATTTTACTCTTTTAATTTATGTATTAGTTATTGCAATAAACGTGAGCAAAAACACACGACAGAACTATATTTTTGTTTAAAATCCTCGCCATTTTATTATTTTTCAAATTTCAAAAAATTGTGCTAATACTCTGTCACAATATCCTATAGATAAAGAAAATTGTTTGTTTTTTGATTTCGGATAAGATTTGCAGACAGAGACATCCGTCATGAACACACCTCATTTTCGACATAGCATGGGGAGGCGTAATGAAGACTGAATTTTTTAAAAAAAGCAATCAGAAAATGTTATCCAGTAATCAATAAGTAATGTGCAACAAGATATACATTGATTGCTTCATTTGTTTTTCCAAAACGAAATCGTAAAAGTCCCTTATTTTATAGGCTGTCTAGGAGAATGTACCTTTAATGGATATTGCAATTTTATGCTATTATGTTCTTAGAAATGAGTAAAATCACATACTAATAAACGTGTAAGTATTTGATATTAGAAAAATGGAAAACAATTCGAAAAACTGTAACTACATAACGTATATAGGGAAAAACTTACGCTATAGAAAAACTCTCCACGGATACAAAGACAAAAAAAGGAAGCTGGGAACAGTACACATTAATATATGGGTTCTTTACAAGTGGAGTAGTTAGAGACAATAGCAGAAAGCTTATATCATAGCATACCAAGAAAGCGACAGATTGTGAAGAGAGACACTATTTGTCTTGCGTTCCTAAGCGGACTTTCCTATAGAAAACTATATCCATCTTATAAGCAACTCCTGAGGGAACATTACAGGGTGAGAAGTTTCACGGCAAAATTTATTTCTGATAATTGTTTTTGTCTCTGTTCTTCAGTCGAATCATAAAACATCACCTAAAACAACTTTAGATCCTTTTGCTTTGTCTTGAAGTTTTATCATTTAGCAAGTAGACACACGTGTGATTATAAATACTGTAGCCAACAGATAATTTTGGTGTTGTTTCTGTCTGTTTTCGTACGCCAGATTCTAGTAACGCTAGATAACAACTGACTGTCACTTAATGCGGACGTGATGTATTTTCAGCTTCGTACCCGAAGAGGACGGTGCTGTTCCAAGACCCGGCGGACTACGCGGGCGAGATGAAGTGCTGCATGGGCGTCTTCAACACCCCACACAACTACACGGGCGCGTACCAGGTGAACGCACTCTACCTCAGCAGCCACGTGCGCAACTACGCCACTCTGGAGATAGGCCCGGAGCAGCAGAACATCAGGATCACCATGAGCGAGACTCCCTATGGCGTGTCCGACTGGAAAGTCGTGGCCACAGCCACCTACTCGGAAGTAGCCGAACCTCTCCAGCTCCTCAGGGTGCCTATCAGCTACAAGACCGATCCGTCCAAATATTACCTGTTCGAAATCTCGTACGGTGGCAGCTACACATACCCTACATATTCATCTATCGATATATCTGCTGGTCCTTACAAGACAAGCTACAACGCCTTTATACTGGGTATCGACTACGAGAAAGCATAAATGTACTGAATACTGAGTTACAATAAATCAACCTGTTTATATTTGTTTGTTTGATTTGGAGACATTTGCTGAAATTCATTCCCTCTTCCTTCCCATTTTATTATTTTATTATTTTGTATTCGACTACAGTGTGTATCAGCACAGATTTTCTCTCTCTCTCTCTCTCTCTCTCTCTCTCGTAAGTGAAAACAATATGGCAGCTAGCTATCGCGAATTTAAAAACCACATGGTGGCGTTACGGGCATGTGACTCGGTAATTAAAGTATACATGGTGTATCACAGTTCATGTTACAAACTTCCAGAGGTTGTAGACGGGACTTAATAGATCAAGTTTTAAATGAGTACCCATGTCTGAAAACGGTTTTACCCATGTCTGAAAACGGTTTGTTTCTAAGTTACAACGAAAACAAAGCGTTCACATTTCACTCCTGTTTACTGAGATAGTTACAATAGCTGTTCGATATGACGACCACTAAGTTCACTGCACATAGTACATGTGCGCACAAAGTTCGCATAAGCCCTGTCCAATGCGCATGGTGCATTGTTAATCACTTCTGCCGCAACCATGACCTGTGCAATCAGATCTTTCCTCCTACTGCACAGTAGTCTCGTAAACAAGACTCTTCATGTGCCCCCACAACAAGTAGGCCAAAGGAGTTAAATCTGAGGATCTTGTTGGCTAAGCATGAGGCCCACCTCGACCGTTCCACCTGTCCCTGTATACTACGTTCAGATAGTTTCGGAGGCGAACTGCAAAATGTATTGCCTCGCCATCGTGTTGCAAGCACAATTTGTGCCGTATATCCAACAGCACTTCTTCCAAAACCTCCAACAGCACTTGTTACAGGAATATCAACTACCAGGCATCTGTTAGGTGAGGAGGAAGGATGTACGGTCCAGTCACTCGATCATCGAAGATACCTGTCCAAATATTGATGCCAAAAGTATGATGAAATCACCGTGAACACGTGAGTAAGGGGTTTTCTTGATCCCAAATGTGGTTATTTCGAGCGTTCAAACAACTCCACTGTTGAAATGTGCTTCGTCGATGAACAACATTCGGCTTGGGAACTGGGGAAAATCCACACACCGGTGTAAAAACCGAATACAGAAACTGATACGTTTCACAAAATCAGCCAGTAAAATGGCGTGCGAGTAGTGTATTGGACGTACACCGCTCATCACAGAACGTGCAAGTCGGAGGCTTACCCTCTCTTTAAACACGCCAAACAGCGCACGTTGTTGAGGAATGCACACCACACAACTTACATTAGATTAGATTATATGTAGTTTTCGTTCCAACTGATTCCCAGTGAGAAGATCCTGTGGGATGTGGTGCATTTCAGAAAACAAGAATACACTACTAATGTTCACAAAATAAGAACAGATATACTAATGTAGCTTCTACAGATCCCAAATGAAATCCCTCGTGGATGTGGAATCGTTAAAAAAAGAAAAAACCTTAAGTATATTTACATTCAAAGGGATTAAAACTTGTACCAAATATTAAATTCTTAATACCCATAGGTGCATATGATAATTCTTAGGCTGTTGTAGCCAAGCTTCATGAATTGAAAAAATTAAATACAAAAAATTACAACACTTATTGACAATGATCAAATTTCTGCACAAAATTTGTGCAGAGGTCAGATTGTAGACATATTCACTTTATGTTGTGGTCTTCAGTCCAGAGACTAGTGTGATGCAGTTCTCCATGCTACTCTATCCTGTGCAAGCTTCTTCATCTCCCAGTACCTACTGCAACCTACATCCTTCTGAATCTGTTTAGTGTATTCATCTATTGGTCTCCCTCTGCGATTTTTACCCTCCACGCTGCCCTCCAATACTAAATTGGTGATCCCTTGGTGTCTCAGAATATGCCCTGCTAACCGATCCCTTCTTCTAGTCAAGTTGTGCCACAAATTTCTCTTCTCCCCAATCCTGTTCAACACCTCCTCATTAGTTATGTGATCTACCCATCTAATCGTCCGCATTTTTCTGTAGCACCACGTTTCGAAAGCTTCTATTCTCTTCTTGTGTAAACTGTTTATCGTCCACATTTCACTTCCATACATGGCTACACTCCATACAAATACTTTCAGAAACGACTTCCTGACACTTAAATCTATACTCGATGTTAACAAATTTCTCTTCTTCAGTAACTCTTTCCTTACCATTGACAGTCTACGTTTTATATCCTCTCTACTTCGACCATCATGAGTTATTTTACTCCCCAAATAGCAAAACTCGTTTACTACTTAAGTGTCTCATTTCCTAATCTAATTCCCGCACCATCACCCGATTTAATTCGACTACATTCCATTAACCTCGTTTTGTCTTTGTTGATGTTCATCTTATATCTTCCTTTCAAGACACTGTGCATTCCATCTTTGTGAGGCCTTCCCCCCCCCCCCCCCCCTCAAAGAGGTACCCATGTTCACCCAACGACTTAGACTACCACGGCGGTGGACGTTGTGTCATCAGCGTTGGACTGTGGGTAAATGGAATCGTGTTCCCTAATATGATTAATGACATTTCTGGTTACACAATGCCGATGGTCGTGTCTGGATATATCATCATACAGGCGAACTGCTGCTCGAAACATGCTCTACACCTCGGACGCAAGCCGGTGGCAGTGTGATATTACTTGGGCTCCCATGGAGGGCACTATGGCAGACTCATACATTTTATGCTTCAACGTGAAGAGTCTATTTGTTGCCACTTGCCCGATTTATTTTAGAAATTCTGATGGAAAATTATCCATCCCATCAGCCTTATTCGAAACTAAGTCTACCAAAGTTCCTTAGATTCTGCTTCTCTTATTGGGTCCCCTGTGTCTTCTATATCGACTCCCGTTTCTTTTTCTATCACGCCATCAGATAAGTCTTCCCAATGATAGAGGTCTTCAGCGTACTCTTTCCACCTATCTGGTTTCTCCTCTGCATTTAACAGTGGAATTCCCGTTGCACTCTTAATCTTACCACTCTTGCTTTGAATGTCACCGAAGGCTATTTTCACGGTTCTACAGGCTGGGTCAATCCTTCCGAAGATCACATTTTTTTCGATTTCTTCACATTTTTATGCAGCCATTTTGCAATAGTTTCCTGCACAAGTAACAAGTAGAGCTGAAATAATCTAATCCAAGAACAGTAGCAGTTCTGTGTCGTGATTATAAGCAGCAGTCAGCCCGCATATGTGTCATTGTGGCGCTCGGTGTGAACGATGGACGGCCTGTTATTTAGTTGTACTTATGAACTGAAATTACCTACTCAGATTATTTGCTCAAAAGGCGAAGACTGTGATGGAGGCTCCATTTAAGTCGTCGTCTTTCTAACATCCCCGCAACTTGCGTAGAAATAGATCTTCGAACACCAAAACTAAGATTCAGAAAACTCCAAGAAAAATTCTGGACTTGTACCTCGAACTCAGGACCAAATATTCTTAAAATCAGTCGTAACAATGCCTAGCAATTTTTTGTCCCAATCACAGTTCAAAACTCCTCCACAACCGGAGGTAATTCTGTCAGTGACAATTTATCACGATGTCTGACCAAAAATGATATATTCTGGCAACTCCATTCAGTATCTCCAACTGTATTAGTCCCAATTCATTACATTTCTCTCCCTCTTAATACGAAATTTTTCGAGAAATCAGTCTTTTCCACTTTCCAGAGAGCGCAACGCTCTATTGCAATTTTATATAGTACGTTAACTCTGGCTGCGCGTGTTATCACATTTTCAATGGATCCCTTGTTTCTTTGAATATAGAATAAAACATGAAATGAAATATTTAGTGAAGACAGGTTACAGAAAAGAGAATAGCATAACGATCATATAGTAGTGCATTTCGTCTTGCTATAACTGGATTTAGGGATGTTGAAGTAAGAGAATAAAAAAAAGATGAGGTAAGTGTGAGATTTTGAGTAAAATTCTTTTTAGTGTCAGAAACGAACAGTGGAACAAACATTAAGAGCATCGAATTTCAACAAAGAAATCGTGAATATAAATAACGGGAGGACATTTTATTGCCCCGACCAACGATGGTTTTGGTACGTCCGGTAAAAAAGCAAGAAAAATATTTGTTTAATAAACAACTCCCTTCTCGACATATTCAGCTTTGAGGCATATACACCTGGTCCAGCGATCCTCCAGTTTCTCTTACACACTGTTGGACACTCGATGACTGATTTTAACACTTTCTCATTTGATGATACTTTCTTCTCAGCAAGCCAAAGTTTTAAGTTACGGAATAGGACGATTTCACTTGGGTCTAATTATGGTGAATAGGCTGAATGAGGAATAAATTCAAAGCCCAGTTCATGCTGTTTCTCCATTGCTATCGCTGATGTGTTGGATGGCGCCATATTCAGGTAAAAGAGTATTTCTTTTCATGGTAACCTTGGTCTTTATTTTCGGGCAGAGCAAGTTTCCAAAGATCCAACAATGAAGCACCCACGTCGCACTCTCATTCTCCATAGCTAATTCTCCGTGTAGGATGTCAGGCCCAGTTGAGATGCCAACAGCCTCAGGAATCTAACGAATTTTTATTCGGCGATCATGTATCTTCAAATCACGGATTCTTTCAATGGTTACGTTTGTGGTAATGTCAGATGGACGTCCGGAGCGTGCTTCGTCTTCGGTGCTTGGCCGACAACGTTCAAATTCATTAATCCAAAAGTGTATGGTTTTCGGCGATGGCGGAGACTCTACGTGCACTTCATCCAGTTCTGTTTTGATTTGTGCAGCATTCCAACTTTTATTTGAAAAGTGTTTGATAATAGCACGAAACTCGGTTTTCTCGATTTTCAATGCCACTTGACACACCGACCAATTCAATGGCTGTTAACAATGAAGTGCACGGGGTTCTTTGATGAAATTCTTTATATGATCCTTGGAAAAACCAAGCTTACCAAACATGAAGGTGCAACAAAGTTTGAATCTCTCATGGAAATTTACCACACTTATCAAAAAAAAACTCTTGTACAGTAGTAAATAGTCTTCACGGGTTTGACCCCCCATGACGTTGTGCTAATTCCACAATATTTCCACGGAGCAACTGTCCGACTTCTTCAGACGGTACATCCTCGCTGGTGTATAGGTACGACTGACGGTATCCGCACGTCGTCGCCCTATGTATACACACATCAAAAAACGTTTTGCATCACCTCGTTTCTGTGAGTTCCGCAACCTGTACAGAAAATTGACACAGAGATCGACATAAACATCATTTCCGCTCATTTTATTGCTCATGAAAAACACACATTGCATGTTGTACCACCATACAGCGGGACTTTCAAAGGTGGTGGTCCAGATTGCTGTCCTCTTGCATTTATGCATGCATGTATTCGTCGTGGCATACTATCCACAAGTGCATCAAGGCATTGTTGACCCAGATTGTCCTCCTCAACGGCGATGCGGCGTAGATCCCTCAGAGTGCTTGATGGGTCACATCGTCTATAAACAGCTTTTCAATCTATCCCAGGCATGTTCGATAGGGTTCATGCCTGGAGAACATGCAGGCCACTCTAATCGAGCGAAGTCGTTATCCTGAAGGAAGTCATTCACAAGATGTGCAAGATGGGGGCGCGAATTGTCATCCATGAAGACGAATGCCTCGCCAATATGCTGCTGATACGGTTGCACTATGGGTCGGAGGATAGTATTCACGTATCCTTTAGCCGTTACGGCGCCTTTCATGACCACCAGCGGCGTACGTCGGCCCCACGTAATGACACCTCAAAACATCAGGGAACCTCCCCTTGCTGCACTCGCTGGACAGTGTGTCTAAGGCGTTTAGCCTGACCAGGTTACCACCAAACACGTCTCCGACGATTGTCTGATTGAAGACATATGCGACACTCATCGGTGAAGAGAACGTGATGCCAATCCAGAGCTGTCGATTCGGCATGTTGTTGGGCCCATCTATACCGCGCTGCATAGTGTCGTGGTTACAAAGATGGACCTCGCCATGGATGTCAGGTGTGAAGTTGGGCATCATGCAACCTATTACGCACAGTTTTAGTCTTAACACGACGTCTTGTGGCTGCACAAAAAGCATTATTCAACATGGTGGCGTTGCTGTCAGGGTTCCTCCAAGCCATAATCTGTAAGTAGCGGTCATCGATTGCAGTAGTAGTCCTTGGGCAGCCTGAGCGAGGCATGTCATCGACAGTTCCTGTGCCTCTGTATATCCTCCATGTCCGAACAACATCGCTTCGGTTCACTCCGAGACGCCTGGACACTTCCCTTGTTGAGAGACCTTAAAGGCACAAAGTAACAATTCAGACGCGATCGAACCGCGGTAGTGACCGTCTAGGCGTGGTTGAACTACAGACAACACGAGCCGCGTACCTCCTTCCTCGTGGAATGACTGGAACTGATCGGCTATCGGACATCTTCATCTAATTGTCGCTGCTCATGTATGGTTGTTTACATCTTTGGGCAGGTTAGTGACATCTCTGAAAAGTTCAAAAATGGTTCAAATGGATCTGAGCACTATGGGACTTAACTGCTGAGGTCATCAGTCCCCTAGAACTTAGAACTACTTAAACCTAACTAACCTAAGGACATCACACACATCCATGCCCGAGGCAGGATTCGAACCTGCGACCGTAGCGGTCACGCGGTTCCAGACTGTAGCGCCTAGAACCGCTCGACCACTCCGGCTGGCTCTGAAAAGTCAGAGGGACTGTATCTGTGATACAATATCCAGAATCAGCGTTTATCTTCAGAAGTTCTGGGAACCGGATGATGCAAAACGTGTTTTGATGTGTGTCTGTTTCAGTATTACTGTACTGCACATCAGTAACAAGTAGAAGAACGCTGCGATGAACATCAGCGCCATACACGCCTACGTTAAGGGGGAAAATCGGCAATTGCAGAACACTGCCTGAATACAGGACATCGCATGATTTATGAAAAGATGAAAGTTTTATCCCCTCACCATCTTTCTGGGATTGCGTCATTAAGGAAGCAATACATATCTGTACAACTGATAATCTCATCAACAGGGATGCAGGGTAGAAACTGAGCATAACCTGGAATCCTACGTCGGCTGCTATTACATCACGACTAGAAATTAAGAATTTTTCGACAACAGACGCGTCATAGCATTTGTCTAGTATAGAGTTTTAGTGAGTGACGTCTGGCCGCAGTGTTACTAAACATCATGTACAGACACGCGCAGGTTGGAATCCTGCCTCGGGCATGGATATGTGTGATGTCCTTAGGTTAGTTAGGTTTAACTAGTTCTAAGTTCTAGGGGACTAATGACCTCAGAAGTTGAGTCCCATAGTGCTCAGAGCCATTTGAACCATTTGAACCTTCCCAGGACAGCTGCAATTTACAACTGTTATATCGATGGTTCCTGTATCTACGTTCTTCCTCTGTTTGGTCTCCACCCTTTGTGACTGAAGGCCTTTTTGTGTTTTCACGAGACCCTCTAACCTACTGGACTCGCATTCGGGAGGACGACGGTTCAATCCCGTCTCCGGCCATCCTGATTTAGGTTTTCCGTGATTTCCCTAAATCGCTTCAGGCAAATACCGGGATGGTTCCTTTGAAAGGGCACGGCCGATTTCCTTCCCCATCCTTCCCTCACCCGAGCTTGCGCTCCGTCTCTAATGACCTCGTTGTCGACGGGACGTTAAACACTAATCTCCTCCTCCTCTAATCTAAAAAAAAAACCGCCCAGTCCACGCCACACAGCCCCTGCTACCCGTGTAGCCGCCTCCTGCATATAGTGGACGCCTCACCTATTCAGCGGAGCCCGAAATCCAACCACCCATTGGTACACAAGTAGAGGAATGTGCAGACTACACGGTCGCAGAACCGTGTGAGCCTCTGATTCAGACCCTCCACTCTGCTCTGCACCAGAAATCCACAATCGGTCCTTTCGATTAAGCTGCAAATGGCCAATTCTGCTTCCATTTCGCAAGCAAGACTGGCAGCCTTTACCACTTCTGTTAGCCCCTCGAAACCAGAGAGAATGTCTTGTGATTCAAAGTGACACCTGTCAGTGGTACCGACGTGAGCCACCACAGGCAGTTTGCTGCACTCTGTGCTCTTCATGGGATCCGGAAGGAGCCGTTCCATGTATGGAATGACTCCACACAATGCACTTCTCTGCAGCCATGTCCATAAGAGGCACCTTAACGTGTCTAACGTTGGAGCTTCCAACTAACAGTATTCCCACTGTCTGTGTTTTCCCGGATCTTGCAGGATGAGGGGTTTCCTCTGAAACAGAATAGGTGATGGCATCTGGCTGAGCGACAGTGTTGGCCACAGACAGCACTTGCAACCTGTTTGTCTGTCTAACTATGGAGACCTTATATGCGGCTCCCTGGGAAATCTTTCGCCGCCTACTACACCCTGTGTGACCTCCCACTCGACCACAGGTGAGGGTTCAGCCTCAGTGTGAGCAGTAACTGGGCTGGCCACCGGTGAGGACCAATTGGAGGACTTGGACGTGCTCGACATCCGTTGGATCCCCACAGCTGGACCACAGCAGTGGTGCCCATCCGCTGCAGCGTCAAGCTGTGTAACTGAAGCCATCATAGCCTGGAGCTGAGAGCGAAGTGTCACCAACTCGGCTCGCATCCACACAAAACAATCACAGTCCCTACCCATACTAAAGACCATGGAAAACAAAACTATCCAGATAAACAGACTATTGGCATATGCTACAGAACTCTACTGTAGACACCGCCGAAAACGCCAGAACTGTGTCTAAAATTAGATTAATGCTCAGAGATTCAAAAACCTAACTACTGAAGCACTTAGATGAGACTAAATAATTCGCCCCTGTCTATAAACTTGTAATATGTCACAAAATCAGTTTACTTTCCGAAGCAAACGAGAACGCGAGAACTGTGGCTATGAGATATTAAATTAACACGCAGAAACTCATGAAAGTAAACTATTAAAGCACACAGATGATATTATAAAATTCGCTCCTTGTTAGGAACTAGTAAATGTCACAAAATCGGTTACTTCCCTGTTGCAGCGTCTGCGTCTGTCTTGGCTGGCTGCTGCTGCTGCTGCTGCCTGACTCATTACAGCATCTATGGTTTTGAAAGTTAAGAAGGCTAGGAGAGTGGTTCTCCTAGACAGAGCAGATAAGCAGTTATCAGCATCTTACTCAGACAGTGAATTGGCTTCAATTGGTAACAGGGAGGCAGACGTAGAAGAACTATGGGTCAAGTTTAAGCAGATTGTAAATCTGGATAATTACGTGCCTAGTAAGTGGTTAAAGGATGGAAAAAACCACTACGGTTTAATAACGTAATTCGTAAACTGCTGAGGAGCGGAGGCCGTTGCACTCTAGGTTCAAAAGGCTACACACAGACGACGACAAGCGAATGTTAATAGAGATTCATGCGCCAGTGAAAAGAACTATTCGCGAAGTATGTAACAACTACCACGGTCACACCTTAGCAAAAGATCTGGCAGAGGATCCGAGAACATTCTGGTCGTATCGAGATTGCTAAGCGGGTGTAAGGCTTCCATTCAGTCCCTCGTTGACCAGTCTGGTGTGGAAGATGAAGATAGCAAAACGAAAGACTAAGTTTTAAGTTTCACGTTCAACACATCGTTCACGCAGGAAAACCGTACAAACATACCGTCAACTGATCATCGGACAGACTGACGACTGGACGACGTAGAAATAAGAATACCTGGCGTAGAGAAGCAACTTAAAGATTTGAAAATCAATAAATCACCAGGTCCTGATGGAATCCCAGTTTGATTTTACAGAGTGTACTCTAAGGCACTAGCCCCTTACCTAGTTTGCATTTATCGTGAATCTCTCGCCCAGCGACTGGAAAAAAGTGCACGAGACTCTGTGGTTTGGAGGGAAGTCGACGTTCTGACTCAACACCAGGGTATTCTTCTGGGAACAGGTCGGGACTCGCGGCAGGCCAGCCCACTTCAGGAATGCTACTGGGCACAAACCACTTACTCACAAATGCTGCATTGTGACACGGTGCACTGTGAAGCTGATACAATCATCACCTCAGAATTGTTGATCCACTGTCCTTAGTACACCGTGCTGTTAAATGCAGTCATAACATTCGGCGTTTAGCGCTTCCTTAAGCGCAATAAAGGAACAACAACCGCCAAAACCGTTGCACTTTTCACTGTTAACACTCCAAATGATAGGAAATAACGTTCTACGGGCATTGGCCAAGCTCAGACCCATCTTTTTAACTGCATAGGCACAGGCATTCTTGTAGATGGACTGCTGGCAACACTTTGGAGCTCACGAGTGATTTCTTCCGAAGATTTAATGTGATGTTTTACAACCAGAACGATTAGTCAGAGAAGGCGACTTGTTAGATGCGGCATTTATGCTAGGTCCCAAGTTATCTCTTTTGTTCGTGGTATATTGCCACTGCAGAGCAATACAGAAAGTAAAAGGATGTGACAAAATGTTTAGTATACATATCTCTTAGTACATTGCTAGGAGAAGGAGAGATATGTTCTCTCGAGAATGATCAAACATGCTACATTTGTGTTTAGAAATAACCCTGACACAAAATAATTTGGCATTTATTTCGAAAGTAATGTATTACGATTATAATAACTGGGCTTACCGTAATCGGAAAAATATCCCAGTCTAATTTAAATATTTACTCTGTGCACAAGTTTGGCGTCGTCAATCACATCTACATGTGGGGAAAAAAAGAAAGGGTCTGGTCATTGCACTTCCTAGAAAACACGGCATTTGTGAAAACTGTGGCCGTCGTCAGCATAAAGGGATAGTAGCACGACCTGCCGATGATCAGACAGAGACATCACTGATTGCTCCTCATTTCAAATTGAAAGTGTAATTTACGCAAGGAAGAAATGTGATCTGTTCCGTTACCGTACAGAAAACTGATTCTAACATACAATTTAACATGTGCAAAAAATCCTGGCACTGTGATAAGTACGAATCTCTGACGTAACAATGAGATATAAAGGTTCTTCAACACACAGTCTTGTTGCCCTTGAGCACACATACGTCAATGAAGAGGTAATAATTCTCTCACAACTGGGAAAATTGATATATCGATAACGTCATCAAGAAACTGATATAGCTCAGCAGACTCTTAAACAAATTATTCCATGTATTCAAGCTACAAAGCCACGCCCGAGATCACTGCATCAAACACGGTTTACTTTGAGCGTCAAGCCGTCAACAAGTCACCACTGAAACTCATTTGCTAATACATTCAAGACAGAACGGTCTAAAATGAAAATAGAAGAGGCATATTGTGTTCAGTTATCACCACTTTTTCAGTCATTAGTAGCTTCCTGTTTTCGGATCCATTAACATAAATTAATGTTGTACATATGCTGAGGTGACGTAAGTAATGGGATACCGATATGCACGTATACAGACAGCGGTAGTTCGCATATACGAGCTGTAAAAGGGCGGTGCATTGGCGGAGCTATCATTTGCACTCAGGTCATTCATATGAAAGGGTTTCCGACGTGGATTATGGCCGCACAACAGGAATTAAGAGACTTTGAACACGGAGTGGTTGCTGGAACCTGAGGCATGGGACATTCCTTTTCGGAAATCGTTAGGGAATTCTAAGTTCTGAGATGAACAGTGTCGAGAGTGTACCGAGAACACAAAATTTCAGGGATTGCCTCTCACCAAGAACAACGGAGTGGTTGACGGCCTTCACTTAATGAGTGACGGAAGCGGCGTTTGTGCGGTGTTGTCAGTGCTAACAGACAAGCAACACTGGGTGAAACGACCACAGAAATCAATGTGGGAAGTAAGACGAACGTATCCGTGAGGACAGCGCGACGATATTTGGTGTTAATGGACTGTGGCAGCAGACTACCGACGCGAACGCATTTGCTGACAACACAACATAGACTGCAGCGCCTCTCCTGGACTCGTGACCATATCGGTTGGACCACACACAATTGGGAAACCGTGGCGTGATCAGATGAGTGCTATTTTCAGGTCGTAAGAGCTCATGAAATGGTCCGAGTGTCACGTGGACCTCACGAAGCCATGGACCCAGGTTATCAACAATGAGTTGTGCAAGGAATGGTGGCTCTATAATGGTGTGGGCTGTATTTGCATGGATTGGGCTGGGTTCTCTGATCCAACTGATCCGATCATTGACTGAAAACCGTTAAGTACGGCTATTTGTAGATCATTTGCACCCATTCATGGACTTCATGTTCCCAAACACGATGGAATGTTCACAGATGACTATGCGCCAAGTCAGTGGACCACAATCGTTCGCGATTGGTTTGAAGAATATTCTGGACACCTTGAGCTCATGATTTGGCCATCCAGATCACCCAAAATGACTCACTTCGAACAATTATAAGACATAATCGAGAAGTTAGTTCGTACACCAGCAACACTTTCGCTGTTATGGACGGCTATAGGTGCAGTATGTTTCAATATTTCTGCATTGGATTCAGTGACGTGTTGAGTCCAAGCCCTGTCGAGTTCCTGCAATATGGCGGGCAAAAGGAGGTCCGACATGGAATTAGGAGATACCTCATGACTTTTGTCACCCCAACCTTTGAAGTTAAAAACCAACTTAGTAATCTCAGGTTATAGATAGAAAGCTTATCTCACTGACCTGCGAATCGGCTGCAGAGGTTTTTAGGGTAGGAACTGTATTAATTAATACTTAGTCCATTTTGCGACATTAACGTGTTACAGAATTTAATGTACGCTAATGCGCTTGTGAGAAGGGGAAGGAAGGATGCTGAACAATTTTTGACAAGAGAAAGGTGGGTAAATGGTTTACAGTTTTATATCTTTGCAAGAGTACGGCAGTAGGGAGCTGGGAATGAAGTAGTAGGTATCCACTTTGCTTGGACTCCAGGTAGCCCTGCACGTCAAGACCCTTCGCGTCATAGCTGCTCGCACCCAGGAAGGCCACAATGAGAAGACATTCATTGACAGAGCAATATCTGATAAACAACAGCGTCGGGCTTCCAGCAGTCTGCGGAAATTGTTGTTGTTACGACAGCGAGTATTTTTTTAATAGTTTATTTCCAGTAACGTAATGTAGGAGAGAGGAACAGCATGTGCGCGCAGTAAAATAATCGCTGTGTTTTTTTAAGTTGAGATGTTTTCAGTTGTATTCCACGAGCTACCATAGGATCCATGGCACAGGGTTTTAAAATTGGTATCACCCATTCACTGACACATAAATTAATGGACGCTGCAGAGAAAAAGGTAATACATATACCACTCAGTATATTTCCTGAAAATCCTAATCTTATGACACTGATCCTCATGTGATATATACGAGATTTCTGACTCTTCAGGCTATCCCGGCGGATATGTTGTACAGAGTCTTCACGGGTTTGCCGCCGGATGACGTTGTGCAAATTCCACAATATTTCCTCGGAGCATCTGCCCGATATCTTCAGGTGGTACAACCTTGCTGGTGGGTAGGTACGACTAACGTTTTTTTTTTCTTTATTGATTTTCAATTCCCCCCGAAGGGGGCGGGCTGGCAGCAGCTTACTACGCTGCTCTACAGCCTACAGACTTTTTTTAAATAAAGGAGGAAGAAAGAAACAAGGTAAAACAGGCGATAAAATGGTGATTTAAAGTGTAAAATGGCGTAAAAATGCGGAAAGTTAAAAACAGAAAGCAAAAGGGGTTGGCAATGTAGATAAAATACACAGGAATCAGACAAGTAACATAGTAGACACACAATTAAAAAACACGGCGACAGTCTGGTTTCTGTTCGCAAGAGATAAAAGGCACACCCAGCGACAGTATGATGGCCGTTCGCAACAAGTCCCAAAAAACACAACACGGAACACTCACTGTAAAACACGCACTGTAGAACACTCACTGGAGAACACTGCACGAAAGTGGCAGCACAAAGATGACACTCCCGAGCCAAAGGCAGGTGGGGGTGGGGGAGACCTGCAGGAGGGGGAAAACAAGGAGGGAGAAAAAAAGGGGGGGAACCAAGGAGGGAGAGGACTAATAAAGGGGGAGAAGGGCAAACGTGAAAGGGAATGAGACGAGGGAAACGTAAAAGTACGCGGCGGAGAGAAGGGGGAAAGAGAGGGGTGGTGGGGAAGAAAGAGAATGGAAGGGGGGAGAGGGAGCCCGGGAAAAGGACAGAGGAAAGGAGGGGGAGCGAGGATCAGAGTTGATAGGAGGGATAAATGGAGGGAGGATGGAAGCCACCTTGGGAAAGGAGATGTAGGGTGTAGAGATGGAGGGTAGGGGGGACACAACGGTGAAGACGTGGCAGGGGGCAGGGATCGGAGAGGAGAGGAGCAACCAGGGGGTGAGGGGCTTCAAGACGGAGGGAGGTGTAGAGGATGCGGATATGTTCGAGGAATAGGAGCAGATGGGGGAAAGGAATGAGATCATAGAGGATCCGTGTGGGGGGCGGGAGGCGTATACGGAAGGCGCGGCGGAGTGCATGACGCTCAAGGATCTGGAGGGACTTACAGAATTTGGGTGGGGGTGGGCGACTAACGGTATCCGTATCCTGTATATAGAGCACTAGCGCGAAGAATGCGCAAGCGCGGAAGTCACGCATGCGCAATGACTAGCTGATAGAAGGAGCCATACTAAAACGCCCTCTGCCGAAAATTGCAGAGCAGACCTCCTGCGCGTGTCTGTACATGATGTTTAGTAACACTGCGGCCAGACGTCACTCACTAAAACTCTATACTAGACAAATGCTATGACGCGTCTGTTGTCGAAAAATTCTTAATTTCTAGTCGTGATGTAATAGCAGCCGACGTAGGATTCCAGGTTATGCTCAGTTTCTACCCTGCATCCCTGTTGATGAGATTATCAGTTGTACAGATATGTATTGCTTCCTTAATGACGCAATCCCAGAAAGATGGTGAGGGGATAAAACTTTCATCTTTTCATAAATCATGCGATGTCCTGTATTCAGGCAGTGTTCTGCAATTGCCGATTTTCCCCCTTAACGTAGGCGTGTATGGCGCTGATGTTCATCGCAAGGTTCTTCTACTTGTTACTGATGTGCAGTACAGTAATACTGAAACAGACACACATCAAAACACGTTTTGCATCACCCCGGTTCCCAGAACTCCTGAAGATAAACGCTGATTCTGGATATTGTATCACAGATACAGTCCCTCTGACTTTTCAGAGCCGGCCGGAGTGGTCGAGCGGTTCTAGGCGCTACAGTCTGGAACCGCGTGACCGCTACGGTCGCAGGTTCGAATCCTGCCTCGGGCATGGATGTGTGTGATGTCCTTAGGTTAGTTAGGTTTAAGTAGTTCTAAGTTCTAGGGGACTGATGACCTCAGCAGTTAAGTCCCATAGTGCTCAGATCCATTTGAACCATTTTTGAACTTTTCAGAGATGTCACTAACCTGCCCAAAGATGTAAACAACCATACATGAGCAGCGACAATTAGATGAAGATGTCCGATAGCCGATCAGTTCCAGTCATTCCACGAGGAAGGAGGTACGCGGCTCGTGTTGTCTGTAGTTCAACCACGCCTAGACGGTCACTACCGCGGTTCGATCGCGTCTGAATTGTTACTGTGTGCCTTTAAGGTCTCTCAACAAGGGAAGTGTCCAGGCGTCTCGGAGTGAACCGAAGCGATGTTGTTCGGACATGGAGGATATACAGAGGCACAGGAACTGTCGATGACATGCCTCGCTCAGGCTGCCCAAGGACTACTACTGCAATCGATGACCGCTACTTACAGATTATGGCTTGGAGGAACCCTGACAGCAACGCCACCATGTTGAATAATGCTTTTTGTGCAGCCACAAGACGTCGTGTTAAGACTAAAACTGTGCGTAATAGGTTGCATGATGCCCAACTTCACACCTGACATCCATGGCGAGGTCCATCTTTGTAACCACGACACTATGCAGCGCGGTATAGATGGGCCCAACAACATGCCGAATCGACAGCTCTGGATTGGCATCACGTTCTCTTCACCGATGAGTGTCGCATATGTCTTCAATCAGACAATCGTCGGAGACGTGTTTGGTGGTAACCTGATCAGGCTAAACGCCTTAGACACACTGTCCAGCGAGTGCAGCAAGGGGAGGTTCCCTGATGTTTTGAGGTGTCATTACGTGGGGCCGACGTACGCCGCTGGTGGTCATGAAAGGCGCCGTAACGGCTAAAGGATACGTGAATACCATCCTCCGACCGATAGTGCAACCGTATCAGCAGCATATTGGCGAGGCATTCGTCTTCATGGATGACAATTCGCGCCCCCATCTTGCACATCTTGTGAATGACTTCCTTCAGGATAACGACTTCGCTCGATTAGAGTGGCCTGCATGTTCTCCAGGCATGAACCCTATCGAACATGCCTGGGATAGATTGAAAAGCTGTTTATAGACGATGTGACCCATCAAGCACTCTGAGGGATCTACGCCGCATCGCCGTTGAGGAGGACAATCTGGGTCAACAATGCCTTGATGCACTTGTGGATAGTATGCCACGACGAATACATGCATGCATAAATGCAAGAGGACAGCAATCTGGACCACCACCTTTGAAAGTCCCGCTGTATGGTGGTACAACATGCAATGTGTGTTTTTCATGAGCAATAAAATGAGCGGAAATGATGTTTATGTCGATCTCTGTGTCAATTTTCTGTACAGGTTGCGGAACTCACAGAAACGAGGTGATGCAAAACGTTTTTTGATGTGTGTATACATAGGGCGACGACGTGCGGATACCGTCAGTCGTACCTATACACCAGCGAGGATGTACCGTCTGAAGAAGTCGGACAGTTGCTCCGTGGAAATATTGTGGAATTAGCACAACGTCATCGGGGGTCAAACCCGTGAAGACTATTTACTACTGTACAAGAGTTTTTTTTTTGATAAGTGTGGTAAATTTCCATGAGAGATTCAAACTTTGTTGCACCTTCATGTTTGGTAAGCTTGGTTTTTCCAAGGATCATATAAAGAATTTCATCAAAGAACCCCGTGCACTTCATTGTTAACAGCCATTGAATTGGTCGGTGTGTCAAGTGGCATTGAAAATCGAGAAAATCGTGTTTCGTGCTATTATCAAACACTTTTCAAATAAAAGTTGGAATGCTCCAAAAATCAAAACAGAACTGTATGAAGTGCACGTAGAGTCTCCGCCATCAGCGAAAACCATACACTTTTGGATTAATGAATCTGAACGTTATCGACCAGGCACCGAAGACGAAGCACGCTCCGGACGTCCATCTGACATTACCACAAAAGTAACCATTGAAAGAATCCATGATTTGAAGATCCATGACCGCCGAATAAAAATTCGTTAGATTCCTGAGGCTGTTGGCATCTCAACTGGGCCTAACATCCTACACGGAGAATTAGCTATGGAGAATCAGAGTGCGACGTGGGTGCTTCATTGTTTGATCTTCGGAAACTTGATCTGCCTGAAAATAAAGACCAAGGTTACCATGAAAAGAAATACTCTTTTACCTGAATATGGCACCATCCAACACATCAGCGATAGCAATGGAGAAACAGCATGAACTGGGCTTTGAATTTATTCCTCATTCAGCCTATTCACCATAATTAGACCCAAGTGAAATCGTCCTATTCCGTAACTTAAAACTTTGGCTTGCTGAGAAGAAATTATCATCAAATGAGAAAGTGTTAAAATCAGTCATCGAGTGTCCTACAGCGTTTAAGAGAAACTGGAGGATCGCTGGACCAGGTGTATATGCCTCAAAGCTGAATATGTCGAGAAGGGAGTTGTTTATAAAACAAATATTTTTCTTGCTTTTTTACCATATTTACCAAAACCATCGTTCGTCGGGGCAATAAAATGTCCTCCCGTTATTTATATTCACGATTTCTTTGTTGAAATTCGATGCTCTTAATGTTTGTTCCACTGTTCGTTTCTGACACTAAAAAGAATTTTACTCAAAATCTCACACTTACCTCATTTTTTTTTATTCTCTTACTTCAACATCCCTAAATCCAGTTATAGCAAGACGAAATGCACTACTATATGATCGTTATGCTATTCTCTTTACCTGTCTTCACTAAATATTTCATTTCATGTTTTATTCTATATTTAAAGAAACAAGGGATCCATTGAAAATGTGAGAACACGCGCAGCCAGAGTTAACGTACCACATAATATTGCAATAGAGCGTTGCGCTCTCTGGAAAGTGGAAAAGACTGATTCCTCGCAAAATTTCGTATTAAGAGGGAGAGAAATGCAATGAATTGGGACTAATACAGTTGGAGATACTGAATGGAGTTGCCAGAATACATCATCATTTTTGGTCAGACATCGTGATAAATTGTCACTGACAGAATTACCTCCGGTTGTGGAGGAGTTTTGAACTGTGATTGGGACAAAAAATTGCTAGGCATTGTTACGACTGATTTTAAGAATATTTGGTCCTGAGTTTGAGGTACAAGTCCAGAATTTTTCTTGGAGTTATCTGAATCTTAGTTTTGGTGTTTGAAGATCTATTTCTACGCAAGTTGCGGGGATGTTAGAAAGACGACGACTTAAATGGAGCCTCCATCACAGTCTTCGCCTTTTGAGCAAATTATCTGAGTAGGTAATTTCAGTTCATAAGTACAACTAATTAACAGGCCGTCCATCGTTCACACCGAGCGCCACAATGACACATATGCGGGCTGACTGCTGCTTATAATCACGACACAGAACTGCTACTGTTCTTGGATTAGATTATTTCAGCTCTACTTGTTACTTGTGCAGGGAAACTATTGCAAAATGGCTGCATAAAATGTGAAGAAATCGAAAAAAATGTGATCGTCGGAAGGATTGACTCAGGCTGTAGAACCGTGAAAATAGCCTTCGGTGACATTCAAAGCAAGAGTGGTAAGATTAAGAGTGCAAGGGGAATTCCACTGTTAAATGCAGAGGAGAAAGCAGACAGGTGGAAAGAGTACACTGAAGACCACTATCATTGGGAAGACTTATCTGATGGCGTGATAGAAAAAGAAACGGGAGTCGATATAGAAGACACAGGGGATCCAATATGAGAAGCAGAATCTAAGGAACTTTGGTAGACTTAGTTTCGAATAAGGCTGATGGGATGGATAATTTTCCATCAGAATTTCTAAAATAAATCGGGCAAGTGGCAACAAATAGACTCTTCACGTTGATGCATAAAATGTATGAGTCTGGCGACATACCATCTGATTGTCCGAAAAACATCATCCTCACAATTCCGAAGACTGCAAGAGCCGACAAGTGCGAGATTTATCGCACAATCGGCGTAACAGCTCATGAATCCAAGTCTCTGACAAGAATAACATACAGAAATATGGAAAAGAAAACTGCGGAACTGTGTGATGATTATCAGTTTAGCTTTAGGAGGAAGGTAAAGGCGCCAAAGAGACAGTGGAAGAAAACTAAAGACAAATGAAGACACGTACATAGTGTTTGTCGACCAGCAACAAGCGCTTGACAATGTAAAATGGTGCAAGATGTTCAAACTTCTGAGAAAAATAGGGGTGAGCCTTAGCGAGAGAGGGTAATATATCCAACGTTCAAGAGCCAAGAGGGACCAATAAGTGCGGAAAGCAAAAACGAGGTGCTCGGATTAAAAAGGGTGTAAGACAGGGAGGTAGTCTTTCGTCTCTCCTGCTCACTTTATACATCGAAGAAACGCTGACAGAAATTTAAAAAATGCTCAAGAGTGGAATTAAAATTCAAGGTCAAAGGATATTACTGATAATATTCGCTGATGTCATTGCTACCCCCAGTGAAACGGAAGAAGAATTACAGGATATGCTGAATGGAATGAACAGTCTAATGAGTACAAATATGGATTGAGACTAATTCGAAGAAAGACGAAAGTAAAGAGAAGTAGCAGAAATGAGAAGAGCGAGAAAATTGACATCGGGATTGATGGTCACGAAGTAAGTGTAGTTAAGGAATTCTGCTACCTAGGCACCAAATTACCCATGACAGAGAGAGCCAATAGGACATGAAAATTCAGACTAACAGTGGCAAAAGTGACATTCCTGGCTAAGAGAAATCTATTAGTATCAAACACAGGCCTTAATTTGAGGGAGAAATCGCTGAGAATGTACAATTGGAGCACAACACTATATGGTAGACGACCATGGGCTGTGGGGAAACCCACAACAGGAGAGAATCGAAGCATTTGAGATGTAGCGCTACAGAATAATACTGAAAATTAGATGGACTGATAAGGTAAGGAATGAGGAGGTTCTCAGGAGAATAGACGAGGAAAGGAATATATGGGAAACACTGACAAGAAGAAGGTACAGGATAGTACAATATTTGGTAAGACATGAGGGAATGACTTCCATCGTACTACTGGGAGCTGTAGAGGAGAAAAACTGTAGAGGAAGGGAGAGACTGGAATACATCCAGTAGTCCGTAGTTCGTGGTCGTGCGGTAGCGTTCTCGCTTCCCACGCCCGGGTTCCCGGGTTCGATTCCCGGTGGGGTCAGGGATTTTCTCTTCCTCGAGATGACTGCGTGTTGCGTGCTGTCCTTAGGTTAGTTAGGTTTAAGTAGTTCTAAGTTCTAGGGGACTGATGACCATAGATGTTAAGTCCCATAGTGCTCAGAGCCATTTTTTATTACATCCAGTAAACAATTGAGAATGTAGGTTTCAAGTGGTACTCTGAGATGAAAAGGGTGGCACAGGGGAGAAATTCGTGGCGGGCCGAATCAAACCAATCAGAAGACTGATGACTCGAAAATTGTTAACGGGTCCCAGCTGTGGTCTCTGCACGTTCGTCATCTATTAAAGAGATAGATACAACACGTGTTCAAGGATTATTTACTAGAGAAATCCGTCATGTACTTACGTCTTTAATTTAAGAGTCGTAAAACATTGTATATTGCATTAAAGGGACACACAGACTTCTTTGAAAGTAGTATTGTGTCGAAGATTTGTCGAGGAGTCGGATATTACAGGGTTATATGACGTAATATGTTTTCCTGACTGAAATAAGTGTTTGTTTTTCTGTGGTTGGAGCCGGATATTCAAAAGTTTTGTCTCATGTTCCGAATTTTTTTATGAGGGGGGGGGGGGGGGGAGGAGAAAAGAATGGTGGCATTGCAAAAGCTTATGACAAATCTACTGACGAAAGTTAAGTGTGTTGTCGGGGATAACCGGGACTTGGAGATGCATGCTAATCAAATTTATCGCGAACGAACTGCAGAACAAGGGACTGCATTCATCCAGAATTTCAAGAAGCTTAACTTTTAACTGAGCAACCTTGTACATTACCAGCTCTTCAAAGGGGTGGAAAAAAACAGTGAATGACTTCGACCTATTGCTGAAACTATTATCAAACTCGGGCGACAAAATTACCAATTTTGTAGACACAAAGATGAAGGACTTACATACCTCACTAGCGACTCACATAGACTTCGCGCAGGCAACACTGTTATCTACGGAATGGTGACTTGTGTGGTAAAGTGTCAATTTTGCTTATGGGCCACTAACTAGACTTACGACTGAAATTAAAACGTTAGGTAACTGAGTATCAACTCTTTCTTATAACTTATATACACAGCACAAATAAGAAAAGTTCACAAGAAGCATGATTGCTACCCATTCCATATATAATAGGTGTTTGGAATAACGTCTGGTGAAAACTGATGGGAGCTGAAGATTGGAGAGAAGCCAGAGAAACAGCTTACTGCCGAAGAGAAATTGGATGGCACATCGACTCTTAGGGATTTACCTTTAAGCAGTAACCCCATTCGACATATTCTCCTACACCAGCTGAAGAATAGGCTCAAACGTGCAAGTCCACGGGCAGGTGGCGATTAGGAATAGGTGGATGTGCCGTTGTGCTTTCCAAAGTTCGGGCTGCTGCCACGTCGAGTCGAAAGCAAGCCAAAAATGGTGTTACAGACACCATGATGTTACAGCTACAAGCTGGGTAATTCTATTTCACACGGATTTAAGTTGTCTTCTATCTGGAAATATGGTGCAGTTGTGAAAACTATTATTTGATTTCTTTAATTCACATTCGAAATCAAAAAGTGTCCTAATGACAGAGTGTATACGTGGACAAGGAAAAAAAAGTTCCCAGATTTCCTGATCAAAAAGAAACTTTTTTACAGGTGAAAAGAGACTAGTTCCGAGTGAAAATACACTTTTCCCATGTTAAATGACCGTATACTTTCCCTCGGAGCTGCAAACCTCTCAATCCTTTCAATTATAATGGTTCCAGACACCGGCAAAGAACTTTCCGGCACTTTAGGAGACGAAATCCAGAAAAAAGGAAGTGTGTTTTGGAATTGATTCGCAGCAACATGTACAGTGAATATTCACGTATTACGGAAGTATAAATACGAATCCTACCAAACACAGCACGTTAGTTTTTGAAGTACTGAGATCGAGATCGCGATGCGCTGTTGTCGGCCAGTCGTAGCTCACGTCACGTGATCTCGCCAGGCAATGACAGCAGATTTTCAGAGCATAGGACTGGTGATGTAGTCAGTCAACGGCAAGATCACTATTAAGTAGCGCGAACACACAAACAGGAAACGTAATGGTTTAAATTAATGTACATATAGTACAGTTACAAGAAGAACTAAGCTTCCACATATTATATTGGTCTTCCTTCCGTGTGTTAACCTCCAAGATACATCATACACAAATGAGCCAGCAAAATGTTAAGTAATGTCTCGTCTTCTGCGTCCGAAGTTCTTCTGAGTGACTGATCCACAAAGTTTTAAGTTTTTAATGTGACAAAAACACTCTGATTTAAGAAATTTATCAGACATCCTCAGGTGTTACACAACTCATCGTGCGTAAAAGAAAATTTACTTTGAATGTAACGCTTCTCAAACTACCATTCGCAATAATTTTCCGCTAACTGTGAGGCTTTAAACAGTTGTGACGCCACGCTCATCGGAAGCAGTTTGTTGTCAGGATGTACTGCATAGTCCTCGTGCTAAAGTATTTGACATTTTGCAGTCGGCAGACACTTGCGTGCGCACTGTGTTTTGTTGTAAACGGCTTAAGGTCTTTGTAAGTAAAGTTTTATTTTGTGTTATTCTCTCGTTTATATTTGTCTGCAGAATTATTCTGCAGTAGGGGGATAAAGTAAAATTCTTTGTAAGAGGATCAGTTCTTAACAGTCGAAATTGCAAAAATTTAACCAATAAAATACAAATACAAAACTCCCGCAATTCTGACACATTCCCTGGTTTTCCCCGGCTGTCCCGATGCACACACTGAAATGAGTACCTCGGGATGTGCAGTTATATAGCTTTGCGAGACTTGATGGGTAGATTGGCATGAGAGTGTACTCCAGTTTTCCGTTGACTAGGCAAAGACTGTAGAGATTTTTGGGAAATACTTTAGTGTGGCGTAACCCGAGCACTACTGGAAAAGCTGCTTCATTCATGACAGTGCTGTGCAGTAACAATTGACGTTATCAGTATGGTTCCTGGCTGGTGCACTGCCTTTGCCGCAATCTCCTAGGAATATGCAAGTCACTAACAGTTGTCGGAAAAATGTGGACACCAGTTTCCACACCGTCTGGCATCGTACAATTATCTAGCCCAGTGATCGTGTAATTTTTTTGTTCAAAAGTCACTACTGAACCTGTGGGGTGGCATCTAGGGCCGTGTATGAACCGATCTTGTCACTAACTGGTAACATATATGAATTAGTATTTTATGAGCCCCCAATAGACTAGCTATAGAAAGGACACGATAACCCAGACACACCTGGAAAGCCTGCTTCATTCATGCCAGTGCTGTGCAGCACACAGTACATCGTCAGAGATCGGTAATTTTCGGAACAATTCGTGTCGGCTGTTCTCTATTTCACAGTGCTGCCACCATCAGCGACCCAAAAGTTGCTACACTGCAATTTCCTGACGAAGTGTTGTGTTGATTGTGTGAGCGGATGATAAATTGATTATTGACAGTTATTATAGTTATATTTAAATGCATTAAACAATATGAGACATAATCAAAAATGTTTGCTAAATTATGAATATAATTTTTCCTCTACACGTTGCGTTGTATTACGACAGCCTCAATTTAATTTCATACTTGTTGTTACAAATAAGAACCGAATTTTATCATGACGTCTCCGAGGTAGGCGACCACTGTAGCTCACACTCGAATTAAGCACACCTTAAATTTCTATCGTATTTGCAAATACATACACTGGAAAGTAACGTGAATTATTAGCATAGACAGTTCACTGATACGTTAGCAGAACATAACAAACATTTTTATACACTTTGCATCCCCTAGATAGAGCGCGCTACTCGTGTAGTGACCCGTCATGCAGACAGGACCCTTCCAGCCCAATACCTCGTTGGCTGGTAGCAGGCAAGAGGGCGTGGCAGCTGTGAATATCTGGGAGTCTTTCCTACAACCAAGGGAAAGGTCAAGGAAACCTCAGGGAGAACTGAGGGCGGGGGACTATTTAACGTAATTCCGGGGCAATGAGCCCAGACAAAACATCCAAAGCCTCGTATCCGCGAAAGACTTTTTATTTATCCGTATACCAAGTGAAGTCGATGACTTATTTGACGTATGCGGTGAATCTATATTGACCTGAGTGAAAGAAACTAGTTTACCGCGAGCAGATTTCGTTATGGTTGGGGGAAGACTACGGGTTGCATCTGGATCTTGTTTAACTGGCGACAACAGTTTAAATTTCTTTCGTACATGATCCGTGGTGAACGTGATTAATTTTTACTGTTGGACGTCAAAAGGAGGGAAAGAGTCCTTCCAATATTCTGAACAGTACAACCATTTCTCGTATAGATTAACATAGCCATCTGAGAACCATAGCTGTCAATTATAGCAATGAAGTACCTGGAAAAGGAGGATCTAACAACGCATCACTTGCTGCCTGTTTGAGAAATACTTAACAAGTAGGGCTGTGTACAGAAACCGATGTAAACTATCAGTTTTCAATTGCGCAACTACTGTATCAAGAGAGAAATGCTGTACAGTGGTACAACGTGGTTGACTTCAGTTATCAGCACGTGACTACCTGTCGCAGATAGAAATCAGATTACCCAAGCTCTCGAAGCCTCTTGTTACTTTATCTAAAGAGGGCCTATCCAGCTACTCTCGAACATAACGAGATTTTTCAAGCGTTGCTGCATTAAAAGCTTAATTTTAGAAATGCGTCATTGAATGACGCAACGTAGTTCCACTGAAAAGCCAGCCGACAGACGTCGTATCTGGTGGGCTGCGTGTATATAAGATGGGGGCAGCGATCTAAGAGCCATCAGATTTCTTCCTTCCTTGAGGAGTGCAGACGGACAAGGACAATCACCATGCTGAGAGAAGCCGCAGCCCTTTTGCTGATTGCAGCTGTTGCCAGTGGTAAGTGGTCCGCTGTCTCAATGTTCTGTGAAGTGTTGTGACTATCTAGGAGCAAGTTATAAGCATATTGTTGTAACATATAAAGAAAAATCAACAAACTGTTATGAAAATACATAGCAGCGGAAGTTGAATTGGCTTGGAATGATAGTTCATAGCATTTTTAATACTGCAGAGAGTTTCAGATTACACATCCGGACACAGCCCTAGGTTCCAGAGCTACATGTAGCAGACAGCGTGAATTTCGTAAATTCTTGTTTAGTATAAATTCCTCTTTTTTCATATGGACTTATTTCACTTATTAACAACTAACGACAGTTTATGGAAGTATAAAATCACAGTAAAGCAAATGCAATTGAAACTTAAAACATAAATAACGGAGGAAAAGGCTATTTTCTTCTTTTAATTTATGTATTAGTTATTGCAATAAACGTGCGCAAAAACACACGACACAAGTATATCTTTGTTTAAAATCCTCTCCATTTTATTATTTTTCAAATTACAAAAAATTATGCTAATACTCTGTCACAATATCCTATAGATAAAGAAAATTGTTTGTTTTTTAATTTCGGATAAGATTTGCAGACAGAGACATCCGTCATGGACACACCTCATTTTCGACATAGCATGGGGAGGCGTAATGAAGACTGATTTTTTAAAAAAAAAAGTAATGAGAAAATGTTATCCAGTAATCAATAAGTAATGTGCAACAAGATATACGTTGATTCCTTCATTTGTTTTTCCAAAACGAAATCGTAAAAGTCCCTTATTTTATAGGCTGTCTAGGAGAATGTACCTTTAAGGGATATTGCAATTTTATGCTATTATGTTCTTAGAAATGAGTAAAATCACATACTAATAAATGTGTAAGTATTTGATATTAGAAAAATGGAAAACAATTCGAAAAACTGTAACTACACAACGTATATAGGGAAAAACTTACGCTATAGCAAAACTCTCCACGGATACAAAGACAAAAAAAGGAAGCTGGGAACAGTACACATTAATATATGGGTTCTTTACAAGTGGAGTAGTTAGAGACAATAGCAGAAAGCTTATATCATAGCATACCAAGAAAGCGACAGATTGTGAAGAAAGACACTATTTGTCTTGCGTTCCTAAGCGGACTTTCCTATAGAAAACTATATCCATCTTATAAGCAACTCCTGAGGGAACATTACAGGCTGAGAAGTTTCACAGCAAAATTTATTTCTGATAATTGTTTTTGTCTCTGTTCTTCAGTCGAATCATAAAACATCACCTAAAACAACTTTAGATCCTTTTGCTTTGTCTTGAAGTTTTATCATTTAGCAAGTAGACACACGTGTGATTATAAATACTGTAGCCAACAGATAATTTTGGTGTTGTTTCTGTCTGTTTTCGTACGCCAGATTCTAGTAACGCTAGATAACAACTGACTGTCACTTAATGCGGACGTGATGTATTTTCAGCTTCGTACCCGAAGAGGACGGTGCTGTTCCAAGACCCGGCGGACTACGCGGGCGAGATGAAGTGCTGCATGGGCGTCTTCAACACCCCACACAACTACACGGGCGCGTACCAGGTGAACGCACTCTACCTCAGCAGCCACGTGCGCAACTACGCCACTCTGGAGATAGGCCCGGAGCAGCAGAACATCAGGATCACCATGAGCGAGACTCCCTATGGCGTGTCCGACTGGAAAGTCGTGGCCACAGCCACCTACTCGGAAGTAGCCGAACCTCTCCAGCTCCTCAGGGTGCCTATCAGCTACAAGACCGATCCGTCCAAATATTACCTGTTCGAAATCTCGTACGGTGGCAGCTACACTTACCCTACATATTCATCTATCGATATATCTGCTGGTCCTTACAAGACAAGCTACAACGCCTTTATACTGGGTATCGACTACGAGAAAGCATAAATGTACTGAATACGCCGTTCCAATAAATCAACCTATTTATATTTGTTTGTTTGATTTGGAAACATTTGCTGAAATTCATTCCCTCTTCCTTCCAATTTTATTATTTTGTATTCGTCTACAGTGTGTATCAGCACAGATTTTTTTTTTCTCTCTCTCTCTCTCTCTCTCCCTCTCTCTCTCTCTCTCTCGTGAGTGAAAACAATATGGCAGCTAGCTACGGCGAATTTAAAAACCACATGGTGGCGTTACGGGCATGTGACTCGGCAATTAAAGTATACATGGTGTATCACAGTTCATGTTACAAACTTCCAGAGATTGTAGACGGGACTTAATAGATCAAGTTTTAATGAGTACCCATGTCTGAAAACGGTTTTACCCATGTCTGAAAACGGTTTGTTTCTAAGTTACAACGAAAACAAAACGTTCACATTTCACTCCTATTTACTGAGATAGTTACAACAGCTGTTCGATATGACGACCACTAAGTTCACTGCACATAGTACATGTGCGCACAAAGTTCGCATAAGCCCTGTCCAATGCTCATGGTGCATTGTTAATCACTTCTGCCGCAACCATGACCTGTGCAATCAGATCTTTCCTCCTACTGCACAGTAGTCTCGTAAACAAGACTCTTCATGTGGCCCCACAACAAGTAGGCCAAAGGAGTTAAATCTGAGGATCTTGTTGGCTAAGCATGAGGCCCACCTCGACCGTTCCACCTGTCCCTGTATACTACGTTCAGATAGTTTCGGAGGCGAACTGCAAAATGTATTGCCTCGCCATCGTGTTGCAAGCACAATTTGTGCCGTATATCCAACAGCACTTCTTCCAAAACCTCCAACAGCACTTGTTGCAGGAATATTAACTACCAGGCACCTGTTAGGTGAGGAGGAAGGATGTACGGTCCAGTCACTCGATCATCGAAGATACCTGTCCAAATACTGATGCCAAAAGTGTGATGAAATCACCGTGAACACGTGAGTAAGGGGTTTTCTTGATCCCAAATGTGGTTATTTCGAGCGTTCAAACAACTCCACTGTTGAAATGTGCTTCGTCGATGAACAACATTCGGCTTGGGAACTGGGGAAAATTCACACACCGGTGTAAAAACCGAATACAGAAACTGACACGTTTCACAAAATCAGCCAGTAAAATGGCGTGCGACTAGTGTATTGGACGTCCACCGCTCATCACAGAACGTGCAAGTCGGAGGCTTACCCGCTCTTTAAACACGCCAAACAGCGCACGTTGTTGAGGAATGCACACCACACAACTTACATTAGTTTAGATTATATGTAGTTTTCGTTCCAACTGATCCCCAGTGAAAAGATCCTGTGGGATGTGGTGCATTTCAGAAAACAAGAATACACTACTAATGTTCACAAAATAAGAACAGATATACTAATGTAGCTTCTACAGATCCCAAATGAAATCCCTCATGGATGTGGAATCGTTAAAAAAAGAAAAAAAAACCTTAAGTATATTTACATTCAAAGGGATTAAAACTTGTACCAAATATTAAATTCTTAATACCCTTAGGTGCATATGATAATTCTTAGGCTGTTGTAGCCAAGCTTCATGACTAGAAAAAACTAAATACAAAAAATTACAACACTTATTGACAATGATCAAATTTCTGCACAAAATTTGTGCAGAGGTCAGATTGTAGACATATTCACTTTATGTTGTGGTCTTCAGTCCAGAGACTAGTGTGATGCAGTTCTCCATGCTACTCTATCCTGTGCAAGCTTCTTCATCTCCCAGTACCTAATGCAACCTACATCCTTCTGAATCTGTTTAGTGTATTCATCAATTGGTCTCCCTCTGCGATTTTTACCCTCCACGCTGCCCCCCAATACTAAATTGGTGATCCCTTGGTGTCTCAGAATATGCCCTACTAACCGATCCCTTCTTCTAGTCAAGTTGTGCCACAAATTTCTCTTCTCCCCAATCCTATTCAACACCTCCTCATTAGTTACGTGATCTACCCATCTAATCGTCAGCATTTTTCTGTAGCACTACGTTTCGAAAGCTTCTATTCTCTTCTTGTGTAAACTGTTTATCGTCCACATTTCACTTCCATACATGGCTACACTCCATACAAATACTTTCAGAAACGACTTCCTGACACTTAAATCTATACTCGATGTTAACAAATTTCTCTTCTTCAGTAACTCTTTCCTTACCATTGACAGTCTACGTTTTATATCCTCTCTACTTCGACCATCATGAGTTATTTTGCTCCCCAAATAGCAAAACTCGTTTACTACTTAAGTGTCTCATTTCCTAATCTAATTCCCGCACCATCACCCGATTTAATTCGACTACATTCCATTAACCTCGTTATGTTTTTGTTGATGTTCATCTGATATCTTCCTTTCAAGACACTGTCCATTCCATCTTTGTGAGGCCTTCCCCCCCCCCCCCCCAAAGAGGTACCCATGTTCACCCAACGACTTAGACTACCACGGCGGTGGACGTTGTGTCATCAGCGTTGGACTGTGGATAAATGGAATCGTGTTCCCTAATATGATTAATGACATTTCTGGTTACACAATGCCGATGGTCGTGTCTGGATATATCATCATACAGGCGAACTGCTGCTCGAAACATGCTCTACACCTCGGACGCAAGCCGGTGGCAGTGTGATATTACTTGCGCTCGCATGGAGAGCACTATGGCAGACTCATACATTTTATGCATCAACGTGAAGAGTCTATTTGTTGCCACTTGCCCGATTTATTTTAGAAATTCTGATGGAAATTTATCCATCCCATCAGCCTTATTCGAAACTAAGTCTACGAAAGTTCCTTAGATTCTGCTTCTCATATTGGATCCCCTGTGTCTTCTATATCGACTCCCGTTTCTTTTTCTATCACGCCATCAGATAAGTCTTCCCAATGATAGTGGTCTTCAGTGTACTCTTTCCACCTGTCTGCTTTCTCCTCTGCATTTAACAGTGGAATTCCCCTTGCACTCTTAATCTTACCACTCTTGCTTTGAATGTCACCGAAGGCTATTTTCACGGTTCTACAGGCTGAGTCAATCCTTCCGACGATCACATTTTTTTCGATTTCTTCACATTTTATGCAGCCATTTTGCAATAGTTTCCCTGCACAAGTAACAAGTAGAGCTGAAATAATCTAATCCAAGAACAGTAGCAGTTCTGTGTCGTGATTATAAGCAGCAGTCAGCCCACATATGTGTCATTGTGGCGCTCGGTGTGAACGATGGACGGCCTGTTAATTAGTTGTACTTATGAACTGAAATTACCTACTCAGATAATTTGCTCAAAAGGCGAAGACTGTGATGGAGGCTCCATTTAAGTCGTCGTCTTTCTAACATCCCCGCAACTTGCGTAGAAATAGATCATCGAACACTAAAACTAAGATTCAGAAAACTCCAAGATAAATTCTGGACTTGTACCTCAAACTCAGGACCAAATATTCTTAAAATCAGTCGTAACAATGCCTAGCAATTTTTTGTCCCAATCACAGTTCAAAACTCCTCCACAACCGGAGGTAATTCTGTCAGTGACAATTTATCACGATGTCTGACCAAAAATGATGATGTATTCTGGCAACTCCATTCAGTATCTCCAACTGTATTAGTCGCAATTCATTACATTTCTCTCCCTCTTAATACGAAATTTTTCGAGAAATCAGTCTTTTCCACTTTCCAGAGAGCGCAACGCTCTATTGCAATATTATATAGTACGTTAACTCTGGCTACGCGTGTTCTCACATTTTCAATGGATCCCTTGTTTCTTTGAATATAGAATAAAACATGAAATGAAATATTTAGTGAAGACAGGTTACAGAAAAGAGAATAGCATAACGATCATATAGTAGAGCATTTCGTCTTGTTACAACTGGATTTAGGGATGTTGAAGTAAGAGAATAAAAAAAAATGAGGTAACTGTGAGATTTTGAGTAAAATTCTTTTTAGTGTCAGAAACGAACAGTGGAACAAACATTAAGAGCATCGAATTTCAACAAAGAAATCGTGAATATAAATAACGGGTGGACATTTTATTGCCCCGACCAACGATGGTTTTGGTACGTCCGGTAAAAAAGCAAGAAAAATATTTGTTTAATAAACAACTCCCTTCTCGACATATTCAGCTTTGAGGCATATACACCTGGTCCAGCGATCCTCCAGTTTCTCTTAAACACTGTAGGACACTCGATGACTGATTTTACCACTTTCTCATTTGATGATACTTTCTTCTCAGCAAGCCAAAGTTTTAAGTTGCGGAATAGGACGATTTCACTTGGGTCTAATTATGGTGAATAGGCTGAATGAGGAATAAATTCAAAGCCCAGTTCATGCTGTTTCTCCATTGCTATCGCTGATGTGTTGGATGGTGCCATATTCAGGTAAAAGAGTATTTCTTTTCATGGTAACCTTGGTCTTTATTTTCGGGCAGAGCAAGTTTCCAAAGATCCAACAATGAAGCACCCACGTCGCACTCTGATTCTCCATAGCTAATTCTCCGTGTAGGATGTTAGGCCCAGTTGAGATGCCAACAGCCTCAGGAATCTAACGAATTTTTATTCGGCGATCATGTATCTTCAAATCACGGATTCTTTCAATGGTTACGTTTGTGGTAATGTCAGATGGACGTCCGGAGCGTGCTTCGTCTTCGGTGCTTGGCCGACAACGTTCAAATTCATTAATCCAAAAGTGTCTGGTTTTCGGCGATGGCGGAGACTCTACGTGCACTTCATCCAGTTCTGTTTTGATTTGTGCAGCATTCCAACTTTTATTTGAAAAGTGTTTGATAATAGCACGAAACTCGGTTTTCTCGATTTTCAATGCCACTTGACACACCGACCAATTCAATGGCTGTTAACAATGAAGTGCACGGGGTTCTTTGATGAAATTCTTTATATGATCCTTGGAAAAACCAAGCTTACCAAACATGAAGGTGCAACAAAGTTTGAATCTCTCATGGAAATTTACCACACTTATAAAAAAAAACTCTTGTATAGCAGTAAATAGTCTTCACGGGTTTGACCCCCGATGACGTTGTGCTAATTCCACAATATTTCCACGGAGCAACTGTCCGACTTCTTCAGACGGTACATCCTCGCTGGTGTATAGGTACGACTGACGGTATCCGCACGTCGTCGCCCTATGTATACACACATCAAAAAACGTTTTGCATCACCTCGTTTCTGTGAGTTCCGGAAACTGTACAGAAAATTGACCCAGAGATCGACATAAACATCATTTCCGCTCATTTTATTGCTCATGAAAAACACACATTGCGTGTTGTACCACCATACAGCGCGACTTTCAAAGGTGGTGGTCCAGATTGCTGTCCTCTTGCATTTATGCATGCATGTATTCGTCGTGGCATACTATCCACAAATGCATCAAGGCATTGTTGACCCAGATTGTCCCACTCCTCATCGGCGATGCGGCGTAGATCCCTCAGAGTGCTTGATGGGTCACATCGTCTATAAACAGCCCTTTTCAATCTATCCCAGGCATGTTCGATAGGGTTCATGCCTGGAGAACATGCAGGCCACTCTAATCGAGCGAAGTCGTTATCCTGAAGGAAGTCATTCACAAGATGTGCAAGATGGGGGCGCGAATTGTCATCCATGAAGACGAATGCCTCGCCAATATGCTGCTGATACGGTTGCACTATCGGTCGGAGGATGGTATTCACGTATCCTTTAGCCGTTACGGCGCCTTTCATGACCACCAGCGGCGTACGTCGGCCCCACGTAATGACACCTCAAAACATCAGGGAACCTCCCCTTGCTGCACTCGCTGGACAGTGTGTCTAAGGCGTTTAGCCTGACCAGGTTACCACCAAACACGTCTCCGGCGATTGTCTGATTGAAGACATATGCGACATTCATCGGTGAAGAGAATGTGATGCCAATCCTGAGCTGTCGATTCGGCATGTTGTTGGGCCCATCTATACCGCGCTGTATAGTGTCTTGGTTACAAAGATGGATCTCGCCATGGATGTCAGGTGCGAAGTTGGGCATCATGCAACCTATTACGCACAGTTTTAGTCTTAACACGACGTCTTGTGGCTGCACAAAAAGCATTATTCAACATGGTGGCGTTGCTGTCAGGGTTCCTCCAAGCCATAATCTGTAAGTAGCGGTCATCGGTTGCAGTAGGAGCCCTTGGGCAGCCTGAGCGAGGCATGTCATCGACAGTTCCTGTGTCTCTGTATATCCTCCATGTCCGAACAACATCGCTTCGGTTCACTCCGAGACGCCTGGACACTTCCCTTGTTGAGAGACCTTAAAGGCACAAAGTAACAATTCAGACGCGATCGAACCGCGGTAGTGACCGTCTAGGCGTGGTTGAACTACAGACAACACGAGCCGCGTACCTCCTTCCTCGTGGAATGACTGGAACTGATCGGCTATCGGACATCTTCATCTAATTGTCGCTGCTCATGTATGGTTGCTTACATTTTTGGGCAGGTTAGTGACATCTCTGAAAAGTTCAAAAATGGTTCAAATGGCTCTGAGCACTATGGGACTTAACTGCTGAGGTCATCAGTCCCCTAGAACTTAGAACTACTTAAACCTAACTAACCTAAGGACATCACACACATCCATGCCCGAGGCAGGATTCGAACCTGCGATCGTAGCGGTCACGCGGTTCCAGACTGTAGCGCCTAGAACCGCTCGACCACTCCGGCCGGCTCTGAAAAGTCAAAGGGACTGTATCTGTGATACAATATCCAGAATCAGCGTTTATCTTCTCGAGTTCTGGGAACCGGGGTGATGCAAAACGTGTTTTGATGTGTGTCTGTTTCAGTATTACTCTACTACACATCAGTAACAAGTAGAAGAACGCTGCGATGAACATCAGCGCCATACACGCCTACGTTAAGGGGGAAAATCGGCAATTGCAGAACACTGCCTGAATACAGGACACCGCATGATTTATGAAAAGATGAAAGTTTTATCCCCTCACCATCTTTCTGGGATTGCGTCATTAAGGAAGCAATACATATCTGTACAACTGATAATCTCATCAACAGGGATGCGGGGTAGAAACTGAGCACAACCTGGTATCCTGCGTTGGCTGCTATTACATCACGACTAGAAATTAAGAATTTTTCGACAACAGACGCGTCATAGCATTTGTCTAGTATAGAGTTTTAGTGAGTGACGTCTGGCCGCAGTGTTACCAAACATAATGTACAGACACGCGCAGGAGGTCCGCTCTGCAATTTTCGGCAGAGGGCGTTTTAGTATGGCTCCATCTATCGGCAAGTCATTGCGCATGCGTGATTTCCGCGCTTGCCATTCTTCGAGCTAGTGCTCTGTATACAGGATACGGATACCGTTAGTCGCCCCCCTCCCAAATTCTATAAGTCCCTCCAGATCCTTGAGCGTCATGCAGTCCGCCGCGCCTTCCGTATATGCCTCCCGTCCCCCACGCGGATCCTCTATAATCTCATTCCTTTCCCCAATCTGCTCCTATTCCTCGAACATATCCGCATCCTCTACACCTCCCGCCGTCTTGAACCCCCTCACCCCCCTGGTTGCTCATCTCCTCTCCGATCCCTGCCCCCTCCCAGGTCTTCACCGTTGTGTCCCCCCTACCCTCCATCTCTACACCCTACATCTCGTTTCCCAAGGTGGCTTTCATCCTCCCTCCATTTATCCCTCCTATCAACTCTGATCCTTGCTCCCCCTCCTTTCCTCTGTCCTTTTCCTGGGATCCCTCTCCCCCCCTTCCAGTCTCTTTCTTCCCCACCTCCCCTCTCTTTTCCCCCTTCTCTCCCCCGCGTCCTTTTACATTTCCCTCGTTCATTCCCTTTCACGTTTGCCCTTCTCCCCCTTTATTAGTCCTCTCCCTACTTGGTTCCCCCCCCTCTCTTTTTTTTCTCCCTCCTTGTTTTCCCCCTCCTGCAGGTCCCCCCCCCCCCAACTGCCTTTGGCTCGGGAGTGTCATCTTTGTGCTGCCACTTTCATGCAGTGTTCTCCAGTGAGTGTTCTACAGTGCGTGTTTTACACTGAGTGTTCCGTGTTGTGTTTTTTGGGACTTGTTGCGAATGGCCATCATATTGTCGCTGGGTGTGCCTTTTATCTCTTGTGAACAGAAACCAGACTGTCGCCGTGTTTTTTAATTGTGTGTCTACTATGTTACTTGTCTGATTCCTGTGTATTTTATCTACATTGCCAACCCCTTTTGCTTTCTGTTTTTAACTTTCCGCATTTTTACGCCATTTTACACTTTAAATCACCATTTTATCGCCTGTTTTACCTTGTTTCTTTCTTCCTCCTTTATTTAAAAAAAGTCTGTAGGCTGTAGAGCAGCGTAGTAAGCTGCTGCCAGCCCGCCCCCTTCGGGGGGAATTGAAAATCAATAAAGAAAAAAAAACGTTAGTCGTACCTACCCACCAGCAAGGTTGTACCACCTGAAGATATCGGGCAGATGCTCCGAGGAAATATTGTGGAATTTGCACAACGTCATCCGGCGGCAAACCCGTGAAGACTCTGTACAACATATCCGCCGGGAGAGCTTGAAGAGTCAGAAATCTCGTATATATCACATGAGGATCAGTGTCATAAGATTAGGGTTTTCAGGAAATATACTGAGGGGTATATGTATTATCTTTTTCTCTGCAGCGTCCATTAATTTATGTGTCAGTGAATGGGTGATACCAATTTTAAAACCCTGTGCCATGGATCCTATGGTAGCTCGTGGAATACAACTGAAAACATCTCAACTTAAAAAACACAGCGATTATTTTACTGCGCGCACTTGCTGTTCCTCTCTCCTACATTACGTTACTGGAAATAAACTATTAAAAAAATACTCGCTGTCGTAACAACAACAATTTCCGCAGACTGGTGGAAGCCCGACGCTGTTGTTTATCAGATATTGCTCTGTCAATGAATGTCTTCTCATTGTGGCCTTCCTGAGTGCGAGCAGCTATGACGCGAAGGGTCTTGACGTGCAGGGCTACCTGGAGTCCAAGCAAAGTGGAAACCTACTACTTCATTCCCAGCTCCCTACTGCCGTACTCTTGCAAAGATATAAAGCTGTAAACCATTTACCCACCTTTCTCTTGTCAAAAATTGTTCAGCATCCTTCCTTCCCCTTCTCACAAGCGCATTAGCGTACATTAAATTCTGTAACACGTTAATGTCGCGAAATGGACTAAGTTTTAATTAATACAGTTCCTACCCTAAAATCCTCTGCAGCCGATTCGCAGGTCAGTGAGATAAGCTTTCTATCTATAACCTGAGATTACTAAGTTGGTTTTTAACTTCAAAGGTTGGGGTGACAAAAGTCATGAGGTATCTCCTAATACCATGTCGGACCTCCTTTTGCCCGCCATATTGCAGGAACTCGACAGGGCTTGGACTCAACACGTCACTGAATCCAATGCAGAAATATTGAAACATACTGCACCTATAGCAGTCCATAACAGCGAAAGTGTTGCGCATAGTCATCTGTAAACATTCCATCGTGTTTGGGAACATGAAGTCCATGAATGGGTGCAAATGATCTACAAATAGCCGTACTTAACGGTTTTCAGTCAATGATCGGATCAGTTGGATCAGAGAACCCAGCCCAATCCATGCAAATACAGCCCACACCATTATAGAGCCACCATCCCTTGCACAACTCATTGTTGATAACCTGGGTCCATGGCTTCGTGAGGTCCACGTGACACTCGGACCATTTCATGAGCTCTTACGACCTGAAAATAGCACTCATCTGATCACGCCACGGTTTCCCAATTGTGTGTGGTCCAACCGATATGGTCACGAGTCCAGGAGAGGCGCTGCAGTCAATGTTGTGTTGTCAGCAAATGCGTTCGCGTCGGTAGTCTGCTGCCATAGTCCATTAACACCAAATTTCGTCACGCTGTCCTCACGGATACGTTCGTCTTACTTCCCACATTGATTTCTGCGGTCATTTCACCCAGTGTTGCTTGTCTGTTAGCACTGACAACACCGCACAAACGCCGCCTCCGTCACTCATTAAGTGAAGGCCGTCAACCACTCCGTTGTTCTTGGTGAGAGGCAATCCCTGAAATTTTGTGTTCTCGGTACACTCTCGATACTGTTCATCTCAGAACTTAGAATTCCCTAACGATTTCCGAAAAGGAATGTCCCACGCCTCAGGTTCCAGCAACCACTCCGTGTTCAAAGTCTCTTAATTCCTGTTGTGCGGCCATAATCCACGTCGGAAACCCTTTCATGAATGACCTGAGTGCAAATGATAGCTCCGCCAATGCACCGCCCTTTTACAGCTCGTATATGCGATACTACCGCTGTCTGTATACGTGCATATCGGTATCCCATTACTTACGTCACCTCAGCATATGTACAACATTAATTTATGTTAATGGATCCGAAAACAGGAAGCGACTAATGACAGAAAAAGTGGTGATAACTGAACACAATATGCCTCTTCTATTTTCATTTTAGACCGTTCTGTCTTGAATGTATTAGCAAATGAGTTTCAGTGGTGACTTGTTTACGGCTTGACGCTCAAAGTAAACCGTGTTTGATGCAGTGATCTCGGGCGTGGTTTTGTAGCTTGAATAAATGGAATAATTTGTTTAACAGTCTGCTGAGCTATATCAGTTCTTGATGACGTTATCGATATATCAATTTTCCCAGTTGTGAGAGAATTATTACCTCTTCATTGACGTATGTTTGCTCAAGGGCAACAAGACTGTGTGTTGAAGAACCTTTATATCTCATTGTTACGTCAGAGATTCGTACTTATCACAGTGCCAGGATTTTTTGCACATGTTAAATCGTATGTTCGAATCAGTTTTCTGTACGGTAACGGAACAGATCACATTTCTTTCTTGCGTAAATTACACTTTCAATTTGAAATGAGGAGCATTCGGTGATGTCTCTGTCTGATCATCGGCAGGTCGTGCTACTATCCCTTTATGCTGACGACGGACACAGTTTTCACATATGCCGTGTTTTCTAGGAAGTGCAATGACCAGACCCTTTCTTTTTTTCCCCACATGTAGATGTGATTGACGACGCCAAGCTTGTGCACAGAGTAAATATTTAAATTAGACTGGGATTTTTTTCCGATTACGGTAAGCCCAGTTATTATAATCGTAATACATTACTTTCGCAATAAATGCCAAATTATTTTGTGTCAGGGTTATTTCTAAACACAAATGTAGCATGTTTGATCATTCTCGAAAGAACATATCTCTCCTTCTCCTAGCAATGTACTAAGAGATATGTATACTAAACAGTCTTTTTGTCACATCCTTTTACTTTCTGTATTGCTCTGCAGTGACAATATACCACGAACAAAAGAAATAACTTGGGACCTAGCATAAATGCCGCATCTAACAAGTCGCCTTCTCTGACTAATCGTTCTGGTTGTAAAACATCACATTAAATCTTCGGAAGAAATCACTCGTGAGCTCCAAAGTGTTGCCAGCAGTCCATCTACAAGAATGCCTGTCCCCATGCAGTTAAAAAGATGGGTCTGAGCTTGGCCAACGCCCGTAGAACGTTATTTCCTATCATTTGGAGTGTTAACAGTGAAATGTGCAGCGGTTTTGGCGGTTATTGTTCCTTTATTGCGCTTAAGGAAGCGCTAAACGCCGAATGTTATGACTACATTTAACAGCACGGTGTACTAAGGACAGTGGATCAACAATTCTGAGGTGATGATTGTATCAGCTTCACAG
Organism: Schistocerca nitens; assembly: GCF_023898315.1. Classification (NCBI taxonomy): domain Eukaryota; kingdom Metazoa; phylum Arthropoda; class Insecta; order Orthoptera; family Acrididae; genus Schistocerca; species Schistocerca nitens. Next base: position 259,027,653 of record NC_064615.1, on the reverse strand, counting down.
TGCACCGTGTCACAATGCAGCATTTGTGAGTTAGTGGTTTGTGTCCAGTAGCATTCCTGAAGTGGGCTGGCCTGCCGCGAGTCCCGACCTGTTCCCAGAAGAATACCCTGGTGTTGAGTCAGAACGTCGACTTGCCTCCAAAACACAGAGTCTCGTGCACTTTTTTCCAGTCGCTAGGCGAGAGATTCACGATAAATGCAAACTAGGTAAGGGGCTAGTGCCTTAGAGTACACTCTGTAAAATCAAACTGGGATTCCATCAGGACCTGGTGATTTATTGAAAGATCGAAATATCTCACGGCAAAGAAAATACCAGTGAAATTGCAACACACAGAAACACCGTCTGTTCCCAAGAACTGTCTCGCGAGAGAAAATTCAGGAAATATTTGATTCAAATTCTTGATCTCCTTCTTAATGAGATTGATCGAAGGTTCGCCCAGGCGGATCGAAAGCGAGTATCTCATCGTGAAGAGATACTTATTACGTCCTCCCAAACACATATGCCATCTACACGACGTTTGAAAGAATTGCTTGGAGTACATAAAACAGACTTTAGCCTGGACAGACTTCATGCACAGCTCGAAATGCTGCGAGCCATAACGACTTGTATACAACCATGTAATGTATCCTGTATTGGAAGAAAACTTATTTTGGAACCCGGTGGGGTTAAAGAACTGTTTCAGGAAGTTAATTCACTTCACCATTGTGATTACGAGAGTTCCAGTATTGTCAGCATCCTCTGAGAGGCCATTCAACCATTGGGACGACTTAAAACTTGCCTCCGATCAACAATGACTCAGTCGAGACTCAGCCATCTACTCCTCCTCCATGTTCATCAAGAAAGGGCTCGAAAAATTAATCTTATGGATGCCATGATAGAATTTGTTTCCCGAACTGCCGAAAGAAAAACTACATTTGGAAATTATACTTAAAATTTTTCATTCTTAATAGAAACAAAATAAATTCGTTTTTCTATATCTACATCTATATCTACACAATTCCCTGTTATTCCAACCTCGTATATCGCGTAAAGAACGAACATCTATATCTTCCTGTACGAGCTGTGATTTCCCTTATTTTATCGTGGTGATGGTTTCTCCCTATGTACGTAGGTGCCAACAAAATATTTTCGCATTCAGAAGAGAAAGCTGAGTGATACTTTCTCCACTATTTCGGGATAATACAAAATGTGCTGCCGATCTTTGAACCTTTTCGATGTACTCCGTCAGTCCTGTCTGGTAAGGACCCCACATCACGCAGCAGTATTCTAAGAGAGGACGGACAAGCGTAGTGTATGCAGTCTTCTTAGTAGATCTGTTACATTTTCTTAGTGTCCTGCCTATAAAACGCAGTCTTTGGTTAGCCTTCCCCATAACACTTTCGTGTGTTCCTACCAATTTAAGTTGTTTGTAATTGTAATTCCTAGGTATTTAGCTGAATTTACGGCCTTTAGATTTGGCTGATTTATCGTGTAACCAAAGTTTAACGAATTACTTTTAGCACTCATATGGACGATCTCACACCTTTCATTATTTAGGCTCAATTAGCAGTTTTAGCGCCATACGGATATCTTCTCTAAATCGTTTTGCAATTTTTTTTTTATCTTCTGATGACTTTACTGGTCGATAAACGACAACTACAACAGCGGACAACCTAGGAAGGCTGCATTGATTATCTCCCAAATCGTTTATACAAATAAGAAACAGCGAAGGGCCTATGACACTACCTTGGGGAACGCCAGAAATCACTTCTGTTTTACTCGATGACTTTCCGTAAATTACTACCAACTGTGACCCCTCTGACAGGAAATCACAAATCCAGTCACATTACTGAGACGATATTCCGTAAGCACGCAATTTCACTACAAACCGCTTGTGTCGTACAATGTCAAAAGCCTTCCGGAAATCAAGAAATACGGAACCCATTTGAAATCCCTTTCAACAGCAGTCAACACTTCATGCTAGTAAAGAGCTAGTTGTGTCACAAGAACGATGTTTTCTAAATCCGTTTTGACTGTGTATCAAAACACTGTTTTCTTCGACGTCATTCAAATGTTGGAACACGATATATGTTGCGAAATCCTCCTGCTATCGACGTTATTGATATAGGCCTGTAACTAAGTGGATTTCCTCTACTACCCTTCTTGAATATTGGTGTGACCTGTGCAGCTTTCCAGTCTTTGGGTACGGACCTTTCGCCGAGTGAACAATTGTATATGATTGTTAAGTATGAAGCTACAGCATCAGCATATTCTAAAAGGATCCTGATTGATATACAGGGTGTCCGAAAAGTCTTTCCCTGATTACATAAATTGATAACTCAGGCTAGAAGTAAGATACAAATATGAAACTGGTGTCTAATTGTTTACAAACTATCAAAGTTTTTTTCACACATCAGTAAACTTCCACATGAACACCCTTGGTAGCACGTAACACATCTAGGCGATATTCAGTTTCCGTCCACACTTTAGGCATCACTCGAGGGATCGATTGAACGACTGTGGTTATCCGTTGCCGCAGGGTTTCAAAATCTGGTACACGTGTTCGGTAGACCTCATCCTTGACATAACCCCATAAAAAGAAGTCTAATGGGGTTATGTCAGGAGAGCGTTGAGGCCAAACCGTTGGCCCATCACGACCAATCCATCATCCAGGAAAGGTCATATCGAGATAGGTACCGACGTCGAAACCCCGATGAGGCGGTGCACCATCTTGCTGAAACAAGACATCGGGGTGATACTGAAGCAGCTGAGGAGCAGCATACAGTTGTAACATATCCAGATACACTGCAGATGTGATGGTAGCCTCAGCGAAGAAGAATGGCCCGATAATTCGATCGTGCAATAGCGCGCACCAAACATTCACCTTTGGACTGCCTCTGGTGCACTCCATGACCTCGCCAGGGGGTTGTGAACCCCAAATGCGCACATTATGGCGATTCAGTACTCCACTGACAGAAAAGGTCGCTTCGTCGGAAAAAGCAATTCGTCTGAGATAACCATCATCGTCCTCAATACGTGATAGCATTTCGACCGCAAAGTCATATCGACGTGTACTGTCATTGGGCAACAAGGCCTGAACGATTTGCACTTTGTATGCACGAAACAATAAACGTTTGTGTAAAATATCATGGAGAGAGCTTTTTGGCGTCTGTAATGCACGTGAGGCCCTGCACACCAGTTTCTTCGGACTTTGCAGAAAAGACTGTCTTACAGCTTCCACCCTGTCTGCTGAGGTTCTTGGTCGACCAGACCTCGGAAGGTCAGCAACCGATCCTGTGTTCCTGATCTTCTCATACCAGGCTTTAATGCCCTTGACAGCAGCTGGATTCGTTCCAAATGTTGTCTGGAAGTGTCTCTGCACTGTGGTTGGTGATCGTGTCTCATGGTACCACAGGACACACTGTGCCTTCTCCTGATTGGTTAACATGGCTTCTTGGGCACTGCACCTTATCCACTACTTACGTACTGCGAACCTAAAACAGAACAAAACTTTGATAGTTGTAAACAATTCGACACAAGTTTCGTATTTGTATCTTACTTATAGCCTGAGTTATCAGTTTATGTAATCAGGGAAAGTCTTTTCAGACACCCTGTACAGTTTGGACCAGACGATTTGCTTTTATTGAGTGATTTAAGTTGCTTTACTGCTCCGGGGATATCTACTATTACGTTACTCATGTTAGCAGCTGTTCTTGATTCGAATTCTGGAATATTTACTTCGTCTTCTTTGCTGAAGGAATTTCGGAAACCTGTGTTCAGTAACTCTGCTTTGGCAGCACTGTCTGCGATAGTATCACCATCGCTATCTCGCAGAGAAGGCATTGATTGTGTCCTGCCGCTAACATACTTCACATACGACCAGAATTTCTCTGGATTTCCTGCCAGGTTTCGAGACTAAGTTTCGTTGTGGATACTATTGTAAGCATCTCGCACTGAAGACCGTACTAAATTTCGAGCTTCTGTAAAAGATCGCCAATCTTGAGATTTTGCGTCTGGTTAAATTTGGCATGCTTTTCTCGTTGTTCCTGCAACACTGTACCAACGAGAATCAGCTCCGTTGCTTGTTAATTTATAGGATATAAATCTCACAATTCCCTTCGATACTATTTCTTTGAATTCAGGCCACATACGGTCTACACTTACACTGTTAATTTGAAAGGAGTGGAGTTTGTCTCTCAGGAATGCGTGAACTGGATGTTTATCTGCTTTTTTGAATACGTATATTTCTTGTTTACTTTTGGAGGATTTGGTGGCTACAATATTCAGTCTCGCTACAACAACCCTGTGTTCGCTAATACTTGTATCCGTTTGGGTACCCGTTTTTAACGTAGGATTATTTGTTGCTAAGAAATCAAGTACGTTTCCACAACCGTGGCTCATGAACCAACTGTTAGAAATAATTTTCAGAAAATGCGTTTAGCACAATTTCGGATGATGTTTTACGCGTACCTCCGAAATTAAACATGTATTTTCGCCAACACATCAAGGGTAAATTAAAGTCACCACCAACTATAATTGTATGAGTCAGGTACGTGTTTGAAATCAAACTCAAGTTTTCTTTGAACCTCTCAGCAATTGTATCATCTTAATTGAGACGACGGTAAAAGAGTCCAGTCATTATTTTATTCCGGTTGCCAACAAGGCCCTCTGCTCATACTAACTCATAGTAACCATCTACTTCAATTATGGAAGAAGATAAACTAACAGCAACAAACACGCCACCCCCAACCGTGTTTAGCCTATCCTTTCGGACCACCGCTACGTTCTTCACAAAAATTTCGACTGAACCTATTTCCTGCTTTAGCCAGCTTTCAGTGCCTACAACGATTTGAGCATCAGTGCTATCTTTCAGCGCTTGGAGCTCTGGTACCTTCCCAGGAGCCGGCCGAAGTGGCCGTGTGGTTCTAGGCGCTGCAGTCTGGAACCGCGAGACTGCTACGGTCGCAGGTTCGAATCCTGCCTCGGGCATGGATGTGTGTGATGTCCTTAGGTTAGTTAGGTTTAACTAGTTCTAAGTCCTAGGGGACTAATGACCGCAGAAGTGGAGTCCCATAGTGCTCTGAGCCATTTGAACCATTTGAACCTTCCCAGGACAGCTGCAATTTACAACTGTTATATCGATGGTTCCTGTATCTACGTTCTTCCTCTGTTTGGTCTCCACCCTTTGTGACTGAAGGCCTTTTTGTGTTTTCCCGAGACCCTCTAACCTACTGGACTCGCATTCGGGAGGACGACGGTTCAATCCCGTCTCCGGCCATCCTGATTTAGGTTTTCCGTGATTTCCCTAAATCGCTTCAGGCAAATGCCGGGATGGTTCCTTTGAAAGGGCACGGCCGATTTCCTTCCCCATCCTTCCCTCACCCGAGCTTGCGCTCCGTCTCTAATGACCTCGTTGTCGACGGGACGTTAAACACTAATCTCCTCCTCCTCTAATCTAAAAAAAAAAAACCGCCCAGTCCACGCCACACAGCCCCTGCTACCCATGTAGCCACCTCCTGCATATAGTGGACGCCTCACCTATTCAGCGGAGCCCGAAATCCAACCACCCATTAGCACAAGTAGAGGAATGTGCAGACTACACGGTCGCAGAACCGTGTGAGCCTCTGATTCAGACCCTCCACTCTGCTCTGCACCAGAAATCCACAATCGGTCCTTTCGATTAAGCTGCAAATGGTCAATTCTGCTTCCATCTCGCAAGCAAGACTGGCAGCCTTTACCACTTCTGTTAGCCCCTCGAAACCAGAGAGAATGTCTTGTGATTCAAAGTGACACCTGTCATTGGTACCGTTGTGAGCCACCACAGGCAGTTTGCTGCACTCTGTGCTCTTCATGGGATCCGGAAGGAGCCGTTCCATGTATGGAATGACTCCACACAATGCACTTCTCTGCAGCCATGTCCATAAGAGGCACCTTAACATGTCTAACGTTGGAGCTTCCAACTAACAGTATTCCCACTGTCTGTGTTTGCCCTGATCTTGCAGGATGAGGGGTATCCTCTGAAACAGAATAGGTGATGGCATCTGACTGAGCGACAGTGTTGGCCACAGACAGCACTTGCAACCTGTTTGTCTGTCTAACCATGGAGACCTTATATGCGGCTCCCTGGGAAATCTTTCGCCGCCTACTACACCCTGTGTGACCTCCCACTCGACCACAGGTGAGGGTTCAGCCTCAGTGTGAGCAGTAACTGGGCTGGCCACCGGTGAGGACCAATTGGAGGACTTGGACGTGCTCGACATCCGTTGGATCCCCACAGCTGGACCACAGCAGTGGTGCCCCTCCACTGCAGCGTCAAGCTGTGTAACTGAAGCCATCATAGCCTGGAGCTGAGAGCGAAGTGTCACCAACTCGGCTCGCATCCACACAAAACAATCACAGTCCCTACCCATACTAAAGACCATGGAAAACAAAACTATCCAGATAAACAGACTATTGGCATATGCTACAGAACTCTACTGTAGACACCGCCGAAAACGCCAGAACTGTGTCTAAAATTAGATTAATGCTCAGAGATTCAAAAACCTAACTACTGAAGCACTTAGATGAGACTAAATAATTCGCCCCTGTCTATAAACTTGTAATATGTCACAAAATCAGTTTACTTTCCGAAGCAAACGAGAACGCGAGAACTGTGGCTATGAGATATTAAATTAACACGCAGAAACTCAAGAAAGTAAACTATTAAAGCACACAGATGATATTATAAAATTCGCTCCTTGTTAGGAACTCGTAAACGTCACAAAATCGGTTACTTCCCTGTTGCAGCGTCTGCGTCTGTCTTGGCTGGCTGCTGCTGCTGCTGCTGCCTGACTCATTACAGCATCTATGGTTTTGAAAGTTAAGAAGGCTAGGAGAGTGGTTCTGCTAGACAGAGCAGATAAGCAGTTATCAGCATCTTACTCAGACAGTGAATTGGCTTCAATTGGTAACAGGGAGGCAGACGTAGAAGAACTATGGGTCAAGGTTAAGCAGATTGTAAATCTGGATAATTACGTGCCTAGTAAGTGGTTAAAGGATGGAAAAAAACCACTACGGTTTAATAACGTAATTCGTAAACTGCTGAGGAGCGGAGGCTGTTGCACTCTAGGTTCAAAAGGCTACACACAGACGACGACAAGCGAATGTTAATAGAGATTCATGCGCCAGTGAAAAGAACTATTCGCGAAGTATGTAACAACTACCACGGTCACACCTTAGCAAAAGATCTGGCAGAGGACCCGAGAACATTCTGGTCGTATCGAGATTGCTAAGCGGGTGTAAGGCTTCCATTCAGTCCCTCGTTGACCAGTCTGGTGTGGAAGATGAAGATAGCAAAACGAAAGACTAAGTTTTAAGTTTCACGTTCAACACATCGTTCACGCAGGAAAACCGTACAAACATAGCGTCAACTGATCATCGGACAGACTGACGACTGGACGACGTAGAAATAAGAATACCTGGCGTAGAGAAGCAACTTAAAGATTTGAAAATCAATAAATCACCAGGTCCTGATGGAATCCCAGTTTGATTTTACAGAGTGTACTCTAAGGCACTAGCCCCTTACCTAGTTTGCATTTATCGTGAATCTCTCGCCTAGCGACTGGAAAAAAGTGCACGAGACTCTGTGTTTTGGAGGCAAGTCGACGTTCTGACTCAACACCAGGGTATTCTTCTGGGAACAGGTCGGGACTCGCGGCAGGCCAGCCCACTTCAGGAATGCTACTGGACACAAACCACTAACTCACAAATGCTGCATTGTGACACGGTGCACTGTGAAGCTGATACAATCATCACCTCAGAATTGTTGATCCACTGTCCTTAGTACACCGTGCTGTTAAATGCAGTCATAACATTCGGCGTTTAGCGCTTCCTTAAGCGCAATAAAGGAACAACAACCGCCAAAACCGCTGATAGGAAATAACGTTCTACGGGCGTTGGCCAAGCTCAGACCCATCTTTTTAACTGCATGGGGACAGGCATTCTTGTAGATGGACTGCTGGCAACACTTTGGAGCTCACGAGTGATTTCTTCCGAAGATTTAATGTGATGTTTTACAACCAGTACGATTAGTCAGAGAAGGCGACTTGTTAGATGCGGCATTTATGCTAGGTCCCAAGTTATCTCTTTTGTTCGTGGTATATTGCCACTGCAGAGCAATACAGAAAGTAAAAGGATGTGACAAAAAGACTGTTTAGTATACATATCTCTTAGTACATTGCTAGGAGAAGGAGAGATATGTTCTTTCGAGAATGATCAAACATGCTACATTTGTGTTTAGAAATAACCCTGACACAAAATAATTTGGCATTTATTGCGAAAGTAATGTATTACGATTATAATAACTGGGCTTACCGTAATCGGAAAAAAATCCCAGTCTAATTTAAATATTTACTCTGTGCACAAGCTTGGCGTCGTCAATCACATCTACATGTGGGGAAAAAAAGAAAGGGTCTGGTCATTGCACTTCCTAGAAAACACGGCATATGTGAAAACTGTGGCCGTCGTCAGCATAAAGGGATAGTAGCACGACCTGCCGATGATCAGACAGAGACATCACTGATTGCTCCTCATTTCAAATTGAAAGTGTAATTTACGCAAGGAAGAAATGTGATCTGTTCCGTTACCGTACAGAAAACTGATTCTAACATACAATTTAACATGTGCAAAAAATCCTGGCACTGTGATAAGTACAAATCTCTGACGTAACAATGAGATATAAAGGTTCTTCAACACACAGTCTTGTTGCCCTTGAGCAAACATACGTCAATGAAGAGGTAATAATTCTCTCATAACTGGGAAAATTGATATATCGATAACGTCATCAAGAAACTGATATAGCTCAGCAGACTGTTAAACAAATTATTCCATGTATTCAAGCTACAAAGCCACGCCCGAGATCACTGCATCAAACACGGTTTACTTTGAGCGTCAAGCCGTAAACAAGTCACCACTGAAACTCATTTGCTAATACATTCAAGACAGAACGGTCTAAAATGAAAATAGAAGAGGCATATTGTGTTCAGTTATCACCACTTTTTCAATCATTAGTCGCTTCCTGTTTTCGGATCCATTAACATAAATTAATGTTGTACATATGCTGAGGTGACGTAAGTAATGGGATACCGATATGCACGTATACAGACACCGGTAGTGTCGCATATGCGAGCTGTAAAAGGGCGGTGCATTGGCGGAGCTATCATTTGCACTCAGGTCATTCATATGAAAGGGTTTCCAACGTGGATTATGGCCGCACAACAGGAATTAAGAGACTTTGAACACGGAGTGGTTGCTGGAACCTGAGGCATGGGACATTCCTTTTCGGAAATCGTTAGGGAATTCTAAGTTCTGAGATGAACAGTGTCGAGAGTGTACCGAGAACACAAAATTTCAGGGATTGCCTCTCACCAAGAACAACGGAGTGGTTGACGGCCTTCACTTAATGAGTGACGGAGGCGGCGTTTGTGCGGTGTTGTCAGTGCTAACAGACAAGCAACACTGGGTGAAATGACCACAGAAATCAATGTGGGAAGTAAGACGAACGTATCCGTGAGGACAGCTCGACGAAATTTGGTGTTAATGGACTATGGCAGCAGACTACCGACGCGAACGCATTTGCTGACAACACAACATAGACTGCAGCGCCTCTCCTGGACTCGTGACCATATCGGTTGGACCACACACAATTGGGAAACCGTGGCGTGATCAGATGAGTGCTATTTTCAGGTCGTAAGAGCTCATGAAATGGTCCGAGTGTCACGTGGACCTCACGAAGCCATGGACCCAGGTTATCAACAATGAGTTGTGCAAGGGATGGTGGCTCTATAATGGTGTGGGCTGTATTTGCATGGATTGGGCTGGGTTCTCTGATCCAACTGATCCGATCATTGACTGAAAACCGTTAAGTACGGCTATTTTTAGATCATTTGCACCCATTCATGGACTTCATGTTCCCAAACACGATGGAATGTTTACAGATGACTGTGCGCCAAGTCAGTGGACCACAATCGTTCGCGATTGGCTTGAAGAATATTCTGGACACCTTGAGCTCATGATTTGGCCATCCAGATCACCCAAAATGACTCACTTCGAACAATTATAAGACATAAACGAGAGGTTAGTTCGTACACCAGCAACACTTTCGCTGTTATGGACGGCTATAGGTGCAGTATGTTTCAATATTTCTGCATTGGATTCAGTGACGTGTTGAGTCCAAGCCCTGTCGAGTTCCTGCAATATGGCGGGCAAAAGGAGGTCCGACATGGTATTAGGAGATACCTCATGACTTTTGTCACCCCAACCTTTGAAGTTAAAAACCAACTTAGTAATCTCAGGTTATAGATAGAAAGCTTATCTCACTGACCTGCGAATCGGCTGCAGAGGTTTTTAGGGTACGAACTGTATTAATTAATACTTAGTCCATTTTGCGACATTAACGTGTTACAGAATTTAATGTACGCTAATGCGCTTGTGAGAAGGGGAAGGAAGGATGCTGAACAATTTTTGACAAGAGAAAGGTGGGTAAATGGTTTACAGCTTTATATCTTTGCAAGAGTACGGCAGTAGGGAGCTGGGAATGAAGTAGTAGGTTTCCACTTTGCTTGGACTCCAGGTAGCCCTGCACGTCAAGACCCTTAGCGTCATAGCTGCTCGCACTCAGGAAGGCCACAATGAGAAGACATTCATTGACAGAGCAATATCTGATAAACAACAGCGTCGGGCTTCCACCAGTCTGCGGAAATTGTTGTTACGACGGCGAGTATTTTTTTAATAGTTAATTTCCAGTAACGTAATGTAGGAGAGAGGAACAGCAAGTGCGCGCAGTAAAATAATCGCTGTGTTTTTTAAGTTGAGATGTTTTCAGTTGTATTCCACGAGCTACCATAGGATCCATGGCACAGGGTTTTAAAATTGGTATCACCCATTCACTGACACATAAACTAATGGACGCTGCAGAGAAAAAGATAATACATATACCACTCAGTATATTTCCTGAAAACCCTAATCTTATGACACTGATCCTCATGTGATATATACGAGATTTCTGACTCTTCAAGCTCTCCCGGCGGATATGTTGTACAGAGTCTTCACGGGTTTGCCGCCGGATGACGTTGTGCAAATTCCACAATATTTCCTCGGAGCATCTGCCCGATATCTTCAGGTGGTACAACCTTGCTGGTGGGTAGGTACGACTAACGTTTTTTTTTTTCTTTATTGATTTTCAATTCCCCCCGAAGGGGGCGGGCTGGCAGCAGCTTACTACGCTGCTCTACAGCCTACAGACTTTTTTTAAATAAAGGAGGAAGAAAGAAACAAGGTAAAACAGGCGATAAAATGGTGATTTAAGGTGTAAAATGGCGGAAAAATGCGGAAAGTTAAAAACAGAAAGCAAAAGGGGTTGGCAATGTAGATAAAATACACAGGAATCAGACAAGTAACATAGTAGACACACAATTAAAAAACACGGCGACAGTCTGGTTTCTGTTCGCAAGAGATAAAAGGCACACCCAGCGACAGTATGATGGCCGTTCGCAACAAGTCCCAAAAAACACAACACGGAACACTCACCGTAAAACACGCACTGTAGAACACTCATTGGAGAACACTGCACGAAAGTGGCAGCACAAAGATGACACTCCCGAGCCAAAGGCAGTTGGGGAGGGGGGGGACCTGCAGGAGGGGGAAAACAAGGAGGGAGAAAAAAAATGGGGGGGGAACCAAGGAGGGAGAGTACTAATAAACGGGGAGAAGGGCAAACGTGAAAGGGAATGAGACGAGGGAAATGTAAAAGGACGTGGGGGAGAGAAGGGGGCAAAGAGAGGGGCGGTGGGGAAGAAAGAGAATGGAAGGGGGGGAGAGGGAGCCCGGGAAAAGGACAGAGGAAAGGAGGGGGAGCGAGGATCAGAGTTGATAGGAGGGATAAATGGAGGGAGGATGAAAGCCACCTTGGGAAAGGAGATGTAGGGTGTAGAGATGGAGGGTAGAGGGGACACAACGGTGAAGACGTGGCAGGGGGCAGGGATCGGAGAGGAGAGGAGCAACACGGGGGTGAGGGGGTTCAAGACTGCGGGAGGTGTAGAGGATGCGGATATGTTCGAGGAATAGGAGCAGATGGGGGAAAGGAATGAGATCATAGAGGATCCGCGTGGGGGACGGGAGGCGTATACGGAAGGCGCGGCAGACTGCATGACGCTCAAGGATCTGGAGGGACTTATAGAATTTGGGGGGTGGGGCGACTAACGGTATCCGTATCCTGTATATAGAGTACTAGCGCGAAGAATGCGCAAGCGCGGAAATCACCATGCGCAATGACTTGCCGATAGATGGAGCCATACTAAAACGCCCTCTGCCGAAAATTGCAGAGCGGACCTCCTGCGCATGTCTGTACATTATGTTTAGTAACACTGCGGCCAGACGTCACTCACTAAAACTCTATACTAGACAAATGCTATGACGCGTCTGTTGTCGAAAAATTCTTAATTTCTAGTCGTGATGTAATAGCAGCCAATGCAGGATTCCAGGTTGTGCTCAGTTTCTACCCCGCATCCCTGTTGATGAGATTATCAGTTGTACAGATATGTATTGCTTCCTTAATGACGCAATCCCAGAAAGATGGTGAGGGGATAAAACTTTCATCTTTTCATAAATCATGCGATGTCCTGTATTCAGGCAGTGTTCTGCAATTGCCGATTTTCCCCCTTAACGTAGGCGGGTATGGCGCTGATGTTCATCGCAGCGTTCTTCTACTTGTTACTGATGTGCAGTAGAGTAATACTGAAACAGACACACATCAAAACACGTTTTGCATCACCCCGGTTCCCAGAACTCCTGAAGATAAACGCTGATTCTGGATATTGTATCACAGATACAGTCCCTTTGACTTTTCAGAGCCGGTCGGAGTGGTCGAGCGGTTCTAGGCGCTACAGTCTGGAACCGCGAGACCGCTACGGTCGCAGGTTCGAATCCTGCCTCGGGCATGGATGTGTGTGATGTCCTTAGGTTAGTTAGGTTTAAGTAGTTCTAAGTTCTAGGGGACTGATGACCTCAGCAGTTAAGTCCCATAGTGCTCAGAGCCATTTGAACCATTTTTGAACTTTTCAGAGATGTCACTAACCTGCCCAAAGATGTAAGCAACCATACATGAGCAGCGACAATTAGATGAAGATGTCCGATAGCCGATCAGTTCCAGTCATTCCACGAGGAAGGAGGTACGCGGCTCGTGTTGTCTGTAGTTCAACCACGCCTAGACGGTCACTACCGCGGTTCGATCGCGTCTGAATTGTTACTTTGTGCCTTTAAGGTCTCTCAACAAGGGAAGTGTCCAGGCGTCTCGGAGTGCACCGAAGCGATGTTGTTCGGACATGGAGGATATACAGAGACACAGGAACTGTCGATGACATGCCTCGCTCAGGCTGCCCAAGGACTACTACTGCAATCGATGACCGCTACTTACAGATTATGGCTTGGAGGAACCCTGACAGCAACGCCACCATGTTGAATAATGCTTCTTGTGCAGCCACAAGACGTCGTGTTAAGACTAAAACTGTGCGTAATAGGTTGCATGATGCCCAACTTCACACCTGACATCCATGGCGAGGTCCATCTTTGTAACCACGACACTATGCAGCGCGGTATAGATGGGCCCAACAACATGCCGAATCGACAGCTCAGGATTGGCATCACGTTCTCTTCACCGATGAGTGTCGCATATGTCTTCAATCAGACAATCGCCGGAGACGTGTTTGGTGGTAACCTGGTCAGGCTAAACGCCTTAGACACACTGTCCAGCGAGTGCAGCATGGGGAGGTTCCCTGATGTTTTGAGGTGTCATTACGTGGGGCCGATGTACGCCGCTGGTGGTCATGAAAGGCGCCGTAACGGCTAAAGGATACGTGAATACCATCCTCCGACCGATAGTGCAACCGTATCAGCAGCATATTGGCGAGGCATTCGTCTTCATGGATGACAATTCGCGCCCCCATCTTGCATATCTTGTGAATGACTTCCTTCAGGATAACGACTTCGCTCGATTAGAGTGGCCTGCATGTTCTCCAGGCATGAACCCTATCGAACATGCCTGGGATAGATTGAAAAGGGCTGTTTATAGACGATGTGACCCATCAAGCACTCTGAGGGATCTACGCCGCATCGCCGTTGAGGAGTGGGACAATCTGGGTCAACAATGCCTTGATGAACTTGTGGATAGTATGCCACGACGAATACATGCATGCATAAATGCAAGAGGACAGCAATCTGGACCACCACCTTTGAAAGTCGCGCTGTATGGTGGTACAACACGCAATGTGTGTTTTTCATGAGCAATAAAATGAGCGGAAATGATGTTTATGTCGATCTCTGTGTCAATTTTCTGTACAGGTTCCGGAACTCACAGAAACGAGGTGATGCAAAACGTTTTTTGATGTGTGTATACATAGGGCGACGACGTGCGGATACCGTCAGTCGTACCTATACACCAGCGAGGATGTACCGTCTGAAGAAGTCGGACAGTTGCTCCGTGGAAATATTGTGGAATTAGCACAACGTCATGGGGGGTCAAACCCGTGAAGACTATTTACTGCTATACAAAAGTTTTTTTTTATAAGTGTGGTAAATTTCCATGAGAGATTCAAACTTTGTTGCACCTTCATGTTTGGTAGTCCGCAGCTCGTGGTCGTGCGGTAGCGTTCTCGCTTCCCACGCCCTGGTTCCCGGGTTCGATTCCCGGTGGGGTCAGTGATTTTCTCTGCCTCGTGATGACTGCGTGTTGCGTGCTGTCCTTAGGTTAGTTAGGTTTAAGTAGTTCTAAGTTCTAGGGGACTGATGACCATAGATGTTAAGTCCCATAGTGCTCAGAGCCATTTTTTATTACATCCAGTAAACAATTGAGAATGTAGGTTTCAAGTGGTACTCTGAGATGAAAAGGGTGGCACAGGGGAGAAATTCGTGGCGGGCCGAATCAAACCAATCAGAAGACTGACTCGAAAATTGTTAACTGGTCCCAGCTGTGGTCTCTGCACGTTCGTTATCTATTAAAGGGATAGATACAACACGTGTTCAAGGATTATTTACTAGAGAAATCCGTCATGTACTTACGTCTCTAATTTAAGAGTCGTAAAACATTGTATATTGCATTAAAGGGACACACAGACTTCTTTGAAAGTAGTATTGTGTCGAAGATTTGTCGAGGAGTCGGATATTACAGGGTTATATGACGTAATATGTTTTCCTGACTGAAATAAGTGTTTGTTTTTCTGTGGTTGGAGCCGGATATTCAAAAGTTTTGTCTCATGTTCCGAATTTTTTTATGAGGGGGGGGGGGGAGGAGAAAAGAATGGTGGCATTGCAAAAGCTTATGACAAATCTACTGACGAAAGTTAAGTGTGTTGTCGGGGATAACCGGGACTTGGAGATGCATGCCAATCAAATTTATCGCGAACGAACTGCAGAACAAGGGACTGCATTCATCCAGAATTTCAAGAAGCTTAACTTTTAACTGAGCAACCTTGTACATTACCAGCTCTTCAAAGGGGTGGAAAAAAACAGTGAATGACTTCGACCTATTGCTGAAACTATTATCAAACTCGGGCGACAAAATTACCAATTTTGTAGACACAAAGATGAAGGACTTACATACCTCACTAGCGACTCACATAGACTTCGCGCAGGCAACACTGTTATCTACGGAATGGTGACTTGTGTGGTAAAGTGTCAATTTTGCTTATGGGCCACTAACTAGACTTACGAGTGAAATTAAAACGTTAGGTAACTGAGTATCAACTCTTTCTTATAACTTATATACACAGCACAAATAAGAAAAGTTCACAAGAAGCATGATTGCTACCCATTCCATATATAATAGGTGTTTGGAATAACGTCTGGTGAAAACTGATGGGAGCTGAAGATTGGAGAGAAGCCAGAGAAACAGCGTACTGCCGAAGAGAAATTGGATGGCACATCGACTCTTAGGGATTTACCTTTAAGCAGTAACCCCATTCGACATATTCTTCTACACCAGCTGAAGAATAGGCTCAAACGTGCAAGTCCACGGGCAGGTGGCGATTAGGAATAGGTGGATGTGCCGTTGTGCTTTCCAAAGTTCGGGCTGCTGCCACGTCGAGTCGAAAGCAAGCCAAAAACGGTGTTACAGACACCATGATGTTACAGCTACAAGCTGGGTAATTCTATTTCACACAGATTTAAGTTGTCTTCTATCTGGAAATATAGTGCAGTTGTGAAAAATATTATTTGATTTCTTTAATTCACATTCGAAATCAAAAAGTGTCCTAATGACAGAGTGTATACGTGGACAAGGAAAAAAAGTTCCCAGATTTCCTGATCAAAAAGAAACTTTTTTACAGGTGAAAAGAGACTAGTTCCGAGTGAAAATACACTTTTCCCATGTTAAATGACCGTATACTTTCCCTCGGAGCTGCAAACCTCTCAATCCTTTCAATTATAATGGTTCCAGACACCGGCAAAGAACTTCCCGGCACTTTAGGAAACGAAATCCAGAAAAAAGGAAGTGTGTTTTGGAGTTGATTCGCAGCAACATGTACAGTGAATATTCACGTATTACGTAAGTATAAATACGAATCCTACCAAACACAGCACGTTAGTTTTTGAAGTACTGAGATCGAGATTGCGATGCGCTGTTGTCAGCCAGCCGTAGCTCACGTCACGAGATCTCCCCAGGCAATGACAGCAGATTTTCAGAGCATAGGACTGGTGATGTAGTCAGTCAACGGCAAGATCACTATTAAGTAGCGCGAACACACAAACAGGAAACGTAATGGTTTAAATTAATGTACATATAGTACAGTTACAAGAAGAACTAAGCTTCCACATATTATATTGGTCTTCCTTCCGTGTGTTAACCTCTAAGATACATCATACACAAATGAGCCAGTAAAATTTTAAGTAATGTCTGGTCTTCTGCGTCCGAAGTTCTTCTGAGTGACTGATCCACAAAGTTTTAAGTTTTTAATGTGACAAAAACACTCTGATTTAAAAAATTTATAAGACATCCTCAGGTGTTACACAGCTCATCGTGCGTAAAAGAAAATTTACTTTGAATGTAACGCTTCTCAAACTACCATTCGCAATAATTTTCCGCTAACTGTGAGGCTTTAAACAGTTGTGACGCCACGCTCATCGGAAGCAGTTTGTTGTCACGATGTACTGCATAGTCCTCGTGCTAAAGTATTTGACATTTTGCAGTCAGCAGACACTTGCGTGCGCACTGTGTTTTGTTGTAAATGGCGCAAGGTCTTTGTAAGTAAAGTTTTATTTTGTGTTATTCTCTCGTTTATATTTGTCTGCAGAATTATTCTGCAGTAGGGGGATAAAGTAAAATTCGTTGTAAGAGGATCAGTTCTTAACAGTCGAAATTGCAAAAATTTAACCAATAAAATACAAAACTCCCGCAATTCTGACACATTCCCTGGTTTTTCCCGGCTGTCCCGATGCACACGCTGAAATGAGTACCTCGGGATGTGCAGTTATATAGCTTTGCGAGACTTGATGGGTAGATTGGCATGAGAGTGTACTCCAGTTTTCCGTTGACTAGGCAAAGACTGTAGAGAGTTTTGGGAAATACTTTAGTGTGGCGTAACCCGAGCACTACTGGAAAAGCTGCTTCATTCATGACAGTGCTGTGCAGTAACAATTGACGTTATCAGTATGGTTCCTGGCTGGTGTACTGCCTTTTTCGCAATCTCCTAGGAATATGCAAGTCAATAAATGTGGACACCAGTTTCAACACCGTCTGGCAGCGTACAGATTATCTAGCCCAGTGATCGTGAAAGTCTTTTGTTCAAAAGTCACTACTGACCCTGTGGGGTGGCATCTAGGGCCGTGTATGAACCGATCTTGTCACTAACTGGTAACCTATATGAATTAGTATGTTATGAGCCCCCAATAGACTAGCTATAGAAAGGACACGGTAACCCAGACACATCTGGAAAGCCTGCATCATTCATGCCAGTGCTGTGCAGCACACAGTACATCGTCAGATATCGGTAGTTTTCGGAACAATTCGTGTCGGCTATTCTCTATTTCACAGTGCTGCCACCATCAGCGACCCAAAAGTTGCTACACTGCAATTTCCTGACGAAGTGTTGTGTTGATTGTGTGAGCGGATGATAAATTGATTATTAGCACAGACAGTTCACTGATACGTTAGCAGAACATAACAAACTTTGCATCCCCTAGATAGAGCGCGCTACTCGTGTAGTGACCCGTCATGCAGACAGGACCCTTCCAGCCGAATACCTCGTTGGCTGGTAGCAGGCAAGAGGGCGTGGCAGCTGTGAATATCTGGGAGTCTTTCTTACAACCAAGGGAAAGGTCAAGGAAACCTCAGGGAGAACTGAAGGAGTGGGACTATTTAAACGTAATTCCGGGGCAATGAGCCCAGACAAAACATCCAAAGCCTCGTATCCACGAAAGTCTTTTTATTTATCCGTATACCAAGTGAAGTCGATGACTTATTTGACGTATGCGGTGAATCTATATTGACCTGAGTGAAAGAAACTAGTTTACCGTGAGCAGATTTCGTTATGGTTGGAGGAAGACTACGGGTTGCATCTGGATCTTGTTTAACTGGCGACAACAGTTTAAATTTCTTTCGTACATGATCCGTCGTGAACGTGATTAATTTTTACTGTTGGACGTCAAAAGGAGGGAAAGAGTCCTTCCCATATTCTGAACAGTACAACCATTTCTCGTATAGATTAACATAGCCATCTGAGAACCATAGCTGTCAATTATAGCAATGAAGTACCTGGAAAAGGAGGATCTAACAACGCATCATTTGTTGCCTGTTTGAGAAATACTTAACAAGTAGGTATGTGTAAATGCCTGCCGGAATAGGGCTGTGTACAGAAACCGATGTAAACTATCAGTTTTCAATTGCGCAACTACTGTATCAAGAGAGAAATGCTGTACAGTGGTACAACGTGGTTGACTTCAGTTATCAGCACGTGACTACCTGTCGCAGATAGAAATCAGATTACCCAAGCTCTCGAAGCCTCTTGTTACTTTATCTAAAGAGGGCCTATCCAGCTACTCTCGAACATAACGAGATTTTTCAAGCGTTGCTGCATTAAAAGCTTAATTTTAGAGATGCGTCATTGAATGACGCAACGTAGTTCCACTGAAAAGCCAGCCGACAGACGTCGTATCTGGTGGGCTGCGTGTATATAAGATGGGGGCAGCGATCTAAGAGCCATCAGATTTCTTCCTTCCTTGAGGAGTGCAGACGGACAAGGACAATCACCATGCTGAGAGAAGCCGCAGCCCTTTTGCTGATTGCAGCTGTTGCCAGTGGTAAGTGGTCCGCTGTCTCAATGTTCTGTGAAGTGTTGTGACTATCTAGGAGCAAGTTATAAGCATATTGTTGTAACATATAAAGAAAAATCAACAAACTGTCATGAAAATACATAGCAGCGAAACTTGAATTGGCTTGGAACGATAGTTCATAGCATTTTTAATACTGCAGAAAGTTTCAGATTACACATCCGGACACAGCCCTAGGTTCCAGAGCTACATGTAGCAGACAGCGTGAATTTCGTAAATTCTTGTTTAGTATAAATTCCTCTTTTTTCATATGGACTTATTTCACTTATTAACAACTAACGACAGTTTATGGAAGTATAAAATCACAGTAAAGCAAAAGCAATTGAAACTTAAAACATAAATAACGGAGGAAAAGGCTATTTTCTTCTTTTAATTTATGTATTAGTTATTGCAATAAACGTGAGCAAAAACACACGACAGAACTATATCTTTGTTTAAAATCCTCACCATTTTATTATTTTTCAAATTTCAAAAAATTATGCTAATACTCTGTCACAATATCCTATAGATAAAGAAAATTGTTTGATTTTTGATTTCGGATAGGATTTGCAGACAGAGACATCCGTCATGGACACACCTCATTTTCGACATAGCATGGGGAGGCGTAATGAAGACTGATTTTTTTAAAAAAAGTAATCAGAAAATGTTATCCAGTAATCAATAAGTAATGTGCAACAAGATATACATTGATTGCTTCATTTGTTTTTCCAAAACGAAATCGTAAAAGTCCCTTATTTTATAGGCTGTCTAGGAGAATGTACCTTTAAGGGATATTGCAGTTTTATGCTATTATGTTCTTAGAAATGAGTAAAATCACATACTAATAAACGTGTAAGTATTTGATATTAGAAAAATGGAAAACAATTCGAAAAACTGTAACTACATAACGTATATAGGGAAAAACTTACGCTATAGCAAAACTCTCCACGGATACAAAGACAAAAAAAGGAAGCTGGGAACAGTACACATTAATATATGGGTTCTTTACAAGTGGAGTAGTTAGAGACAATTGCAAAAAGCTTATATCATAGCATACCAAGAAAGCGACAGATTGTGAAGAGAGACACTATTTGTCTTGCGTTCCTAAGCGGACTTTCCTATAGAAAACTATATCCATCTTATAAGCAACTCCTGAGGGAACATTACAGGGTGAGAAGTTTCACAGCAAAATTTATTTCTGATAATTGTTTTTGTCTCTGTTCTTCAGTCGAATCATAAAACATCGCCTAAAACAACTTTAGATCCTTTTGCTTCCTCTTGAAGTTTTATCATTTAGCAAGTAGACACACGTGTGATTATAAATACTGTAGCCAACAGATAATTTTGGTGTTGTTTCTGTCTGTTTTCGTACGCCAGATTCTAGTAACGCTAGATAACAACTGACTGTCACTTAATGCGGACGTGATGTATTTTCAGCTTCGTACCCGAAGAGGACGGTGCTGTTCCAAGACCCGGCGGACTACGCGGGCGAGATGAAGTGCTGCATGGGCGTCTTCAACACCCCACACAACTACACGGGCGCGTACCAGGTGAACGCACTCTACCTCAGCAGCCACGTGCGCAACTACGCCACTCTGGAGATAGGCCCGGAGCAGCAGAACATCAGGATCACCATGAGCGAGACTCCCTATGGCGTGTCCGACTGGAAAGTCGTGGCCACAGCCACCTACTCGGAAGTAGCCGAACCTCTCCAGCTCCTCAGGGTGCCTATCAGCTACAAGACCGATCCGTCCAAATATTACCTGTTCGAAATCTCGTACGGTGGCAGCTACACATACCCTACATATTCATCTATCGATATATCTGCTGGTCCTTACAAGACAAGCTACAACGCCTTTATACTGGGTATCGACTACGAGAAAGCATAAATGTACTGAATACTGAGTTACAATAAATCAACCTGTTTATATTTGTTTGTTTGATTTGGAGACATTTGCTGAAATTCATTCCCTCTTCCTTCCCATTTTATTATTTTATTATTTTGTATTCGACTACAGTGTGTATCAGCACAGATTTTCTCTCTCTCTCTCTCTCTCTCTCTCTCTCTCTCTCGTGAGTGAAAACAATATGGCAGCTAGCTACCGCGAATTTAAAAACCACATGGTGGCGTTACGGGCATGTGACTCGGTAATTAAAGTATACATGGTGTATCACAGTTCATGTTACAAACTTCCAGAGGTTGTAGACGGGACTTAATAGATCAAGTTTTAAATGAGTACCCATGTCTGAAAACGGTTTTACCCATGTCTGAAAACGGTTTGTTTCTAAGTTACAACGAAAACAAAACGTTCACATTTCACTCCTATTTACTGAGATAGTTACAACAGCTGTTCGATATGACGACCACTAAGTTCACTGCACATAGTACATGTGCACACAAAGTTCGCATAAGCCCTGTCCAATGCGCATGGTGCATTGTTAATCACTTCTGCCGCAACCATGACCTGTGCAATCAGATCTTTCCTCCTACTGCACAGTAGTCTCGTAAACAAAACTCTTCATCTGGCCCCACAACAAGTAGGCCAAAGGAGTTAAATCTGAGGATCTTGTTGGCTAAGCATGAGGCCCACCTCGACCGTTCCACCTGTCCCTGTATACTACGTTCAGATAGTTTCTGAGGCGAACTGCAAAATATATTGCCTCGCCATCGTGTTGCAAGCACAATTTGTGCCGTATATCCAACAGCACTTCTTCCAAAACCTCCAACAGCACTTGTTACAGGAATATCAACTACCAGGCATCTGTTAGGTGAGGAGGAAGGATGTACGGTCCAGTCACTCGATCATCGAAGATATCTGTCCAAATACTGATGCCAAAAGTGTGATGAAATCACCGTGAACACGTGAGTAAGGGGTTTCTTGATCCCAAATGTGGTTATTCCGAGCGTTCAAACAACTCCACTGTTGAAATGTGCTTCGTCGATGAACAACATTCGGCTTGGGAACTGGGGAAAATTCACACACCGGTGTAAAAACCGAATACAGAAACTGACACGTTTCACAAAATCAGCCAGTAAAATGGCGTGCGAGTAGTGTATTGGACGTCCACCGCTCATCACAGAACGTGCAAGTCGGAGGCTTACCCGCTCTTTAAACACGCCAAACAGCGCACGTTGTTGAGGAATGCACACCACACTACTTACATTAGATTAGATTATATGTAGTTTTCGTTCCAACTGATTCCCAGTGAGAAGATCCTGTGGGATGTGGTGCATTTCAGAAAACAAGAATACACTACTAATGTTCACAAAATAAGAACAGATATACTAATGTAGCTTCTAAGATCCCAAATGAAATCCCTCATGGATGTGGAATCGTTAAAAAAAGAAAAAACCTTAAGTATATTTACATTCAAAGGGATTATAACTTGTACCAAATATTAAATTCTTAATACCCTTAGGTGCATATGATAATTCTTAGGCTGTTATAGCCAAGCTTCATGAATTGAAAAAATTAAATACAAAAAATTACACTTATTGACAATGATCAAATTTCTGCACAAAATTTGTGCAGAAGTCAGATTGTAGACATAATCACTTTATGTTGTGGTCTTCAGTCCAGAGACTGGTGTGATGCAGTTCTCCATGCTACTCTATCCTGTGCAAGCTTCTTCATCTCCCAGTACCTACTGCAACCTACATCCTTCTGAATCTGTTTAGTGTATTCATCAATTGGTCTCCCTCTGCGATTTTTACCCTCCACGCTGCCCTCCAATACTAAATTGGTGATCCCTTGATGTCTCAGAATATGCCCTACTAACCGATCCCTTCTTCTAGTCAAGTTGTGCCACAAATTTCTCTTCTCCCCAATCCTATTCAACACCCCCTCATTAGTTATGTGATCTACCCATCTAATCGTCAGCATTCTTCTGTAGCACCACGTTTCGAAAGCTTCTATTCTCTTCTTGTCTAAACTATTTATCGTCCACATTTCACTTCCATACATGGCTACACTCCATACAAACACTTTCAGAAACTACTTCCCGACACTTAAATCTATACTCGATGTTAACAAATTTGTCTTCTTCAGTAACTCTTTCCTTACCATTGACAGTCTACGTTTTATATCCTCTCTACTTCGACCATCATCAGTTATTTTGCTCCCCAAATAGCAAAACTCGTTTACTACTTAAGTGTCTCATTTCCTAATCTAATTCCCGCACCATCACCCGATTTAATTCGACTACATTCCATTAACCTCGTTTTGTTTTTGTTGATGTTCATCTTATATCTTCCGTTCAAGACGCTGTCCATTCCATCTTTGTGAGGCATCCCCCCCCCCCCCCTAAAGAGGTACCCATGTTCACCCAACGACTTAGACTACCACGGCGGTGGACGTTGTGTCATCAGCGTTGGACTGTGGGTAAATGGAATCGTGTTCCTTAATATGATTAATGACATTTCTGGTTACACAATGCCGATGGTCGTGTCTGGATATATCATCATACAGGCGAACTGCTGCTCGAAACATGCACTACACCTCGGACGCAAGCCGGTGGCAGTATGATATTACTTGGGCTCGCATGGAGGGCACTATGGCAGCTCAGGAGTACATGTATATTATTGTTGACCACTTGGGTCGTTTTATGCCTGACGTGCTCTCTGAGGGCAATGACGCCTTCCAACAGGATAACTGTCAATGTCAACAGGACATAATCGTGCTACAATAGTTTTAACAGCATTATTGTGAACTCATGCTCATGGCCTGGCCATAACATTCGTCTTGTTAGCCCGATGGAACAAACTGGGACGCTATTGGGTGCTAGTTCTTTGTCCACGTACTATCGACCTGTGATGTACAGCAGTGGCGTGACCTATGACTGTAGTCTGGTTAATAATATTTGACAGTTGACGTCTGTCACTTGCCACTACAGTCTTGTCACAACGGCTGTAAGCTACCGCGCTGTTACAGGTGACACACAAAAACTGTAGGTCACTTCAAAAATGGTGTGAACGTATGACACGGAGAGTGTTGGAAGTGGCCTCTGGTAGGTACGTCAGAAATGCAAGATTCTCTCTGGCAGCTGATTTTGAGTGATCAGTGAATGAACTGCGGCAGACGACGCGTTTTGTAGCCGTGAATTTAAATTCATGTCTTAAGTTACCACAACCTCGTGGTGTACAATGTGTCCGAAAAAATGGCGATCAGCAATCTATGGTGAAACTAAAATCACTGTATCGTTGTTCATGCCGAGTAAAGCTAATCTTGGTGAGCAAACCCAAGACAGAAAAAATTTTGCTTCACTGGTAAAAGCAAACAGTAATTGCGTGCTAAAATGTGTTACTTCAAAGTATCCTCATACTGGTTGCACGAGCTGTCTCTTTGCCAACCGATGAGCTGTCCTCATTGCTACTTGATTGCAGATTATAGACGACAATGGCACATTCCAAACGAAAAAAGAATGATAGGAAGAAAAGTAAGACCAAGTAAAGAAGTCTGTCGACATTGAAAAATGACGCTGAAAAGAATTAGAAATAGAAATTGCATTTAAGACAATTAACTCAATAAAAAAAATCATCGAACTCTTTTGGTAAGACTTAGAAACTTTAAAAAAAATTCGTTGCAATTTATGAGATTTTTTATTTTATTTTATATCATTTTTTAATTTTTTATTAAGGACCGAGAACTTTTTGATTACTATCAAAGACCCTAACCTTTTTTTATTTCCAATGGACAAGAAATGGAAACTACAAAACAAAATCTACTTGCCATCACCACTTGCCTCCTAACGAAAAAAAAAATGCATCTCTTCAGGCTTTGGCGCCTATCTAGGACTATCCCAAAACAACTGACCTATTACTACAAGGGTTGGGAAAGGAAGAAAGTAGGGGGGAAGAACATAGAGAGTAGCGATGAAAATGAAAGTAGTTGGGAATGGGCTTTCTTTAATTTTGTGTTTTGCGCTTTTGTATATATACGAGGGCAGTTCAATAAGTAATGCAACACATATTTTTCTCGGCCAATTTTGGTTGAAAAAACCGGAAATTTCTTCTGGAATATTTTCAAACATTCTCGCTTCGTCTCGTATAGTTTAATTGACTTCCGACAGGTGGCAGCGCTGTACGGAGCTGTTAAAATGGCGTCTGTAACGGATGTGCGTTGCAAACAATGGGCAGTGATCGAGTTTCTTTTGGCGGAAAACCAGGGCATCTCAGATATTCGTAGGCGCTTGCAGAATGTCTACGGTGATCTAGCAGTGGACAAAAGCACAGTGAGTCGTTGGGCAAAGCGTGTGTCATCATCGCTGCAAGGTCAAGCAAGACTGTCTGATCTCCCGCGTGCGGGCCGGCCGTGCACAGCTGTGACTCCTGCAATGGCGGAGCGTGCGAACACACTCGTTCGAGATGATCGACGGATCACCATCAAACAACTCAGTGCTCAACTTGACATCTCTGTTGGTAGTGCTGTCACAATTGTTCACCAGTTGGGATATTCAAAGGTTTGTTCCCGCTGGGTCCCTCGTTGTCTAACCGAACACCATAAAGAGCAAATGAGAACCATCTGTGCGGAATTGCTTGCTCGTCGTGTGGCTGAGGGTGACAATTTCTTGTCAAAGATTGTTACAGGCGATGAAACATGGGTTCATCACTTCGAACCTGAAACAAAACGGCAATCAATGGAGTGGCGCCACACCCACTCCCCTACCAAGAAAAAGTTTAAAGCCTTACCCTCAGCCGGTAAAGTCATGGTTACAGTCTTCTGGGACGCTGAAGGGGTTATTCTGTTCGATGTCCTTCCCCATGGTCAAACGATCAACTCTGAAGTGTATTGTGCTACTCTTCAGAAATTGAAGAAACGACTTCAGCGTGTTCGTAGGCACAAAAATCAGAACGAACTTCTCCTTCTTCATGACAACGCAAGACCTCACACAAGTCTTCGCACCCGAGAGGAGCTCACAAAACTTCAGTGGACTGTTGTTCCTCATGCACCCTACAGCCCCGATCTCGCACCGTCGGATTTCCACATGTTTGGCCCAATGAAGGACGCAATCCGCGGGAGGCACTACGCGGATGATGAAGAAGTTATTGATGCAGTACGACGTTGGCTCCGACATCGACCAGTGGAATGGTACCGTGCAGGCATACAGGCCCTCGTTTCAAGGTGGCGTAAGGCCGTAGCATTGAATGGAGATTACGTTGAAAAATAGTGTTGTGTAGGTAAAAGATTGGGGAATAACCTGGTGTATTTCAATGCTGAATAAAACAACCCCTGTTTCAGAAAAAAATGTGTTGCATTACTTATTGAACTGCCCTCGTATTTAAGTTTCTTTTATTTATTTATTTACTTTTTTAAAATTTTTTCAGTTTCTTAAATTTTGTTTTAATTAAATTAGTCTATATGCCACAATTCCGGGATTCGCTAGCGCCTTCTGAGTGGCAGAACATCTAAACGTGTCTTCTCGAAAATTTAATGGAGATTCCGATTGTAGTGTTTTCAGAACATAATGTCGGCAAAAAGGTATCATCATCTCATGGCTTGGACGTTCTAGCTGGAAGGCGGGTCAAGAAAGGCGCTCCGTAGAAAACTGGTAAACAACTATTTGTATCTGGGTTTGCGAACAAGTGCACAGTGTCGATCGTTAAGGTACGTCCAATAACCTAGTTCTGATTTCTCGTCGGGGCCAATTCACAGCGTTAGGTTTTGTTGCGGGATAATGAATCACATCCGGCAATAAAAGCGTAAGGAAAGTGATCTGAGCAGGTGTCTGTCGGGTAAGGAAAGCCGAGATACGCTGCACGGGCCTCCAGACGTCAGACGATGGACCACATGAGAATCGGTAAGCGTCCGTGTCCTCTACACCATAGTGAATGCAGAGGGGTGTGTCAGCAAGGCGGATGCAGTCCAAACGAAACTGGTTGACCTGTTTGCCATTGACTGGACGCTGGTGTCGAGATAACCAGCATGCATCGCTTTCCACACAGGACGCCATATGATCTGGGGAAACTTGGGTTCGATGGGGTTTGGGGTTCAACACATTTGAAATGTGTCATGTACAGTCTTTGTCTAGAGTATACGTGAAACGGGTAAGGAGAGCAGGATGTAACTTATTCAAGAAAGAAGTGCCGAAAGTGATAAAAGGGGGGTGGAATGTCTAATAACGTGAGTGGGGCTGACTTGCAGACTGGTGCGTATTCATGCAAAAGCAGTCCGGTCAGCTCGCCAGGTAGCGACGCCAGACTTTCAGTTGGAAGCTAACAAAAAGCGCCGTAACTGTATCGGGCACATGGAATAAGCCCACTAGTCCATGCTCCCGCGAGAGGGCAAGGGAGGAATATTGAAATTTAAATAACATAACGGTACAGATAAAAGGATCCCATCGCCAGCAACATACGGCGTGCGAGGGTAATCGGGACCGGGAACACTTGTGCCACATGGGGGATGCGTGAGGCATGGTAAATATTGACGTATTGTGCTGTACAATGTCGAGGGATCTAAGCCAGTCGTCCACAAGGCCAGCCCCGATCGTTTGGAGGAGACGTCGATTGTTGGTTGCTGCTGAACGACGGAGGTCATTTATAAAGTCCATGTCGAAACAGCGGACGCTGGTCGCCACACTTAGAGGAGCGACATATCGCTCAGGAAGACCCTCACCAATGAACAGAACCTTCAATTTGGAAATGTTAAGAGAACTGGCCGATGCCTCCCCAAATGTCGCCACCCAAGTCAGAGCCAAGTGAACATTATTGTGGAGGTAGAGAACGAGATCGTCAGCATAGGCTGTACAACAGAAGCGGTGCCCGTGCAATGTCAGGCCCACCAGGCGTTGGCGAAGCCCCTGGAGTAGAGGCTCTATGCCAAAGCATTCAGTATCGTGGAAAGTGGGCAATCCTGTCGGACAGAGCGCTCTATCGCTAGAGGCGCGGTGAGACGACCAGTACAGAGTATTCTTGAAGTCGCGCCGTTCAAGAGCAGCATTACCACTATTACTGTACGAGCCGGAAAATCCATGTGTTGGAGGACCGATTTCAGAAAGGTATGGTCGACGCTATCGGATGCCTGACTGAAATCAAGCGATACATGTCTCTGTAACGGCAAAGGGCCTTATGGATGTTGTTGTCACAGCCCAGCGAAGTCTGATCAAGGGAATTGACGTATCTTTCTGCCTTCTTGAGTCGTGGGGCCAACAAACGAGTAAACATTTTCAAGTCACTGTTGAGCAGAGTGATGAGCCGGTAATCACAGACCCGTGATCGCCCATGTGGCTTAGGTACAAGGATAATGACCCCTCAAGGAAGATGGCTGAGATCGTCGTTGTGCGTGACATTAGTACACGATTGACGACCAAGTAGGTGTCAAAAGATAACTAAAACACTTGTAAAATTCGATGCGGAGGGCGTCAGATCCAGGGGACTGGTTGGCAGATCCCACCTTAATAATATCTAGGACTTCATCACAGGTCACTCCCTCCTGAAGTTCTTGAGCCACATCCTCTGGCATGAGTGATCCGATCGCTGAAAGGTCAGCATGATGGACTGCCGTCCTGAGGGGCCCGGGATCGATTTCCGGCTGGGTCGGGGATTTTCTCCACTCAGGGACTGTGTGTTGTGTTGTCTTCATCATCATTTCATCCCATCCGGCGCGCAGGTCACCCAATGTGGCGTCGAATGTAATAAGACCTGCACCAAGGCGGCCGGACCTGCCCTGTAAGGGGCCTCGCAGACAATGACGCTAAACGCTCATTTCCATTTCATCCTCTGGCATGGTGTTTGAGCCGTATTAAAGTTAGCTTTGAAAAGCGCGCCGCAGCACGTAGCGTGAAACAGTCGCCCTCCGTTATCTGGCGGTGGCGCCTTTGACGCAATTGAAGGCTTCGGTGTCTCCCTCTAGCGGGAAAGGGAAAATGTGGGATGTTCGCGTGGGTTTAAGAAGTGGCTGCATGGTCTCTGGTGGACAACATTGCACACACGGACCTCAATACTCCTATCACTACACAGGATCTCATTGCTACACTCCGCACAAAACGCAACACCGCTCCTGGCCACGATCGTGTCACCTACCGTCACCTTCGTGAAGCTCCTGTCTCTTTTCTCTCCACCCTGGCCAGGCTCTACAATGTAGTCCTGTCCACCGGTTACTACCCCGACCTGTGGAAAACCTCCCGTATCCTCATGTTCCTTAAACCTGGCAAACCGCCGTCCGCTGTCTCCTCCTACCGTCCCATCAGCCTTACCTCGGTCTTCAGCAAGATCCTGGAATCTATCCTCACCCGACGCATCCACCAGCATCTCCACCAGCACCGCCTCCTTCCCGTTACCCAGTGTGGCTTTCGGCCGTCCTTCTCTTCCGACGATCTTCTCCTTCACCTCACTCATCTCCTTTCCGAACAGCTCAATTCCCGTCGCTCCGCAATCTTCCTCTCTCTTGACCTCGAACGCGCTTATGACCGCGTATGGCATTCCGGTCTCCTCTTCAAGCTCCACACCTTCGCCTTTCCCATTAACTACGTCCGTCTGATCGGTTCCTTTCTCTCCCGCCGTCCTTCCTATGTCACCATCCATAACACAGATTCCTACACCTTTTTCCCCTCCGCCGGTGTGCCCCGAGGCTCCGTCCTCTCCCCCCCTTCTGTACCTGTTGTACACGGCGGACATGCCGCCGCCGTCACCCCCCGTCCACCTTCTCCAGTTTGCCGATGACACCGCCTTCCTTGCCCTTGCCCCCACCCTGCAACGCTCCCAACACCTTCTCCAATCCCATCTTGACTGGTTCACCGCTTGGTGCAACCAGTGGTTGCTCAAGGTCAATCCTTCCAAAACCCAGGCGATCATTGTAGGCAAAACCACCCCTTCCTTCCGCCTCCTTGATTTCTATCTCACCGTCTATGGCCGTCCCATCGCCCTCACTCCCACCCTAAAGTACCTTGGCGTCACCCTCGACCGTCGCCTCTCCTGGACTCCCCATCTCCAGACAATCCAAGCCAAGTCACGTTCCCGACTCCGTCTCCTCAAGCTCCTTTCCGGCCGTACGTGGGGTCTGGACCCCTCCACAATCCTCCACACCTATACATCCCTCATCCGCCCTATCGTTTGTTACGCCCATCCAGCCTGGATCTCCGCCCCCCCTACCTTCTATAAATCCCTCCAAATCCTTGAACGCCATGCTCTCCGCCTTGCCTATCGCATCCGTCTCCCCTCCCCCACGTGGATCCTGTATGATCTCATCCCCTTCCCCCACCTCCTCCTTTTCCTTGAAAGGATACGGATCCTGTACACCTCCCGTAAACTTGATCCTCCTCACCCGCTCGTATCCCCGATCCTCTCCCACCCCCGCCCGCTGCCGCGCCTGTATTCCCACGTCCCGCCCGGTCTCCATCTCTCCACCCTCCTTACCCTCTCCCAAGGTGGCTTCCGCCAGCTCCCTCTCCCTGATGATGTCCTCATCCCCTCCACCTACCCCTCCTATCAACTTTGACCCTGCCCTGCCCCCCACTTCCGGTGTCCTTTCCTTTCGGCACCCTCCCTCTCTTCTCTTCTCTTCCCTTCTTTTTCCTTTTCCCCGTCCCCTCCCTCCTCCCCTTCCCCCGGGCTTCCTCTCCCCCTTCCTCCCTCCCACCCTATCTCCCCTGCCCGTGGCATCTCTGCTCTCCCCTCTCGCTCTCCCACTCCCCTTCCTCCTCCTCCTCTCTTGGCAGGTCCCCGGACTCGCACACGCATAGTGAACATTCGCGCGCCGGAGATCATCGCCTTCTGTGTCTCGTGTGTGTGACGTCGTTTAGTGTTTTTGGTGTCCGCCGTCCCACTACTACGTTCACTTGTGCCGTCGGATTCATCAGTGACCTGTGCGCCGTGCCAACGTGTTTTCAGTGTTGTTATCGTCACGTGTGAACGACTCCGTGTTTTTTTGTGTCTCTGTGACCTCTCTCTTTTGCCCGTCACTTTGTTCATTATCATTCTCCGTTCTTATACTGTTGTAAACGCTATGGCTGAAGAGCGGCGTAGTGTGCCGCTGCCAGCCTACCTGATTTGTACAGGTTTTAAAATAACAATAAAGTAAAAAAAAATCTCTGGTGGAGAGTTGGCAGTTGGGGCATCAAGAAGCGACTTCTCTGCCGGTGCTAGAGCGACAGCACGCAGACCGCGGCACCAGCGTAAGTGACGCGAGCAGCGGCTCAGTGGTATGGGGCGTTAACTGTTCGTCGCGAAAGGAATCTTCCTGAGCGTAGGTCCGCAAGGGGCCTAATCTGCAGTTCGGCCGTATGCTGTCGACCGGCGAGGAGGTTCTGAAAATCGGCGCGCCTTCCTGCGTCCGTTGAAACGGCAGCGGGAGCCCCGGCAGAGCATTTGGAGGTGCTGCGTTGGTTCAGTCCTGGGAGTCGTAACGCACCAGAAGTTGAGTATTGATCGTTAACAGATTTTATGAAGTTTAATTGAATTCAATTTACTTATTCTTGTTAATTATACAACCAGCCAACTTTTTTGCGGGGGGGGGGGGGGGGAGTGGTAATATAAGAAAGGGTGGTCCGTTTGTCCCCTTGTGAGGACGAAAGGGAGGGAGTCGGAGTAAATCTGTGGTTCGGATTTGCTTCTTTCCCATCCCTGCTTACCTATGGGGTGATTCGACTGTTAGCCTCTGCCATGTCTGTAAATGTCTAAGCCACCAATGACTGTACCGTTTCAAATGCAAGGCACTAAGACTTGATCCATTCTCTCGCCTGCCCTAACTAGTATTACTAGACTCACGTGTAAACTGTGCTCGAAGAAAGAAGAAATTCCTTTTGCCTCTTGGTAAGAACTAGTCAATTGCATAACGAATTACTGCGCATCTGGAAGCTGTAACTTATGTAAATTTGTTTGGCTATAATATGCAAAGTTGTAATGTACGCCGTAGTGGATTTATTATATTGCTTCTAGTCAGCAAAAACTGTAATGCTTTTCCAATTCAATACCTTTTAAGGCTTTTACTCAACGTGCTTATGTGTTCTATAAAGATAGCCGGTTGTTAGTGTGTTTTCTTGCCATGCAAAAGTTTGCCATTTCATTACGGGTAGAAATTGTTGCCTTGAAAGGAGAATGTTGTAAAAGTTCGTAAGTCCCACCTGGCGAGCGCATGTGTTGGCCGTAAGTTGACTGGCAGAAATTGTAAAATTTGTTTTTTATATATTTTCGAAATGTTGATGTTATTAACTGTGTGTCCCCCCCCCCCCCCCCTCCCGTGTGCATGACTCGTGAGTTTTGGTTTTTCTATTTTGAGAACTTTAGTAAACAGGATTGTCTTTATGTTGCAGACAAGTTAGATTCTGCGCCATTTAATGTACGGAGTGAAATTCACCTGTAATTTAGCTGAGCTTGAAATATTATACAGCGTCGTGTTGTATACGTTAAATTGCTTGCCTGTTACTGGCGTGAAATTTTTTATTATTTAATAATTTAAAAGTCCTTTCCTATCGTAAATTGTAACTTATTTGGTAAATGATTGTTGGTCTTTTTTCTTTAAAATATCGTTAAGTCCTGCATCAAGCTTGAATAAAGGGTGTTATTGAGAATTGTGTGTAATTTCACCAGTTATTCATTGGCACCTACTTTCACTTTAAATTTTGTGTATTGATTGAGATTAATAACCTCTGGTGAACCAGTAGTAATTTTACGGTTCATTACTGGTAGTAGAGCGTGGTTACGTTCTTGCTACTATCCCATGAGTGACTGGGGTATTTTGTTTCGGTCAAGTTACGGTTTAGTTGTATCTTTCAGGTCGTGATGGGGGCGAGAGAATGCCCAGGACTAGCGCTGCTGCGCAAAGACCAGATACTGTATGAATTGCGCATTCGTAACATAAATAAGGAAGGTACTGTTCCCGAGCTGCTAGCATATTTAAATAATGCCTTACCGAAGCAGGTACAAATTACACCAGAAGTTTTTGGTCACTTTCCAGCAACCATGGCAGTGGCGTCAGAAGAATTCGGTGAGTTTCAACAGCATTTATACTGGTTAATTGCTGACCAACCGAGTCGTAAACAGTTAGCTAGGTTACGTGCACATTTGGTGCATGTTTTTAACCGGGTCTCTGATTTAGAACAAGTTATTGTAAATGAGGCGGATCGTAAGGAAGTAATTGAATTGCATCGGAAGGTGGTTGCGTTACAGATTAGGTTAACTGGGTTAGAATATAGCTCCGAAGAATCTAGTGGGCAGGTCCAATTGGATCCGGTGCGAGCGTGAGTTGAACCAAGTAACCAGAACTGAAGATAACTCGGAGTTTTTCTCAAATTTACCTAACCGGACTGCACTGCTGTTAAAAGATGTAGGAGATTTAACAGTAGAATCTTTAGTGAAGATACAGGAAATTCTTTGGTTACTGGTTTATTTTGAGCAGCATTCTTTGGCTTTTGGAATACCACATTCCACCCTGTTAGCTCTGATTTACGCGTTAGCAAAAGGGAGGTGTAACGAATTAATTTCTATAGCTTTTTCGGAGGGGTTCTCCTTGCGTCAACTTAGACAACTAGTGATCACTGAAAGACTTACAGAGGGTTTTAGGAAACATATTGAATGTCAGTATATTTGGAAGGTGCAGGCCGCAAGTGATGATTTATTGACGTATGTGGAAAGGGTAAGGGTAGCTTCGCAGGTCTTGCTAAGTGATTTGACAGAAGAGCAATTAATTGCTGTAATCCTTGAAGGGATGGCGGCTGCTGATAAAATAAATTTTGTTTTTAAATCACCCCCAAAGACATGGGAAGAACTGTTACTTTTACTTCTGCTTCTGCATTAAAGCTGATTGAGGACTTAAAGAGTGTTAATGTGTTGGGGCGAGAGTAGGAAAATTTTGAAGTGGAAAAACACATCCCAAGCAGAAGTTATCAAGGCATACCTAGGAAATGTTTTCGATGTGGTGCTATAACGCATTCAGTTAACGGTTGTCCGGTTTCACGTGGGGCAAGAAATACTAAATGACATAAAGACAGACGGCACGTTTGCGGTGCTAACTTGTTGTTTAGTGAGGGGCGTGCCTTAGTTGCCGATTCCCGGTTACGCCTACCTTATATTTGTCTTAATTTGAATCAGGAACCTCTGCGCGCTTTATTAGATACGGGTAGCACATATTCCTTTCTTAATGAGGCTTGGTTTCTGGAATTTGGCAATCTTACCAAACTCAAACCTGAAAAAAATCCCTCTTCGGAGTTGTCGTGTGGCCAATGGTCAGGCGGGGTGGTTTAAGGGTAGTGTTTCGGTAGGAGAGTTTTCGTGGCCAATGACCTTTGCTCTCGATGCTAGCTTGCCGTAAATATGTTGCTGGGTTGTAATTTCATTTCTAAAACTAAACTCGTTTTAGATTATTCTGGGGGTAAGTATTCTCTTAAGTTTTGTGCCAAATCAGAAGTTTGGATTTTGTGAATGTCCAGCGGCGTTAACATCCACGCCTCTTTCCTTGTCAGTCACTCCTATTGATGATATTGATCTGTCATCTTTCTCCGCGGCAGGGCCAACAGGTCCATGAGTTGCTGGATGCGTTTCCTGGCTTATTTAGTGATAAACTTAGGGTAACGAATAAATTAGAATATGATATTCGTTTGACTGACAATATTCCGGTTAGACAGTCCCCATATCGTCTCTCGCCACCTAAGATGAAAATATTGCGGGAAAAGGTACAGAAGATGTTAGATCAAGAGGTTATTCGTCCCTCGACTTCTCCGTATGCCTCTCCGATATTCTTGGTACCGAAGGATCAAGGTAGTGATTTCAGGGCGGTGGTTGATTACCGTTATTTAAATGAAAAGGCGATTTTAGAATCAGCCCCATTGCCTGATCTACACAATTCCTTTACTTGGTTTTGAGGCGAGTCTTGGTTCACGGCTCTTGACTTAAATCAGGCTTATTACGAGATCCCGTTGACAGAGGAGTGTAAAGATGTCACAGCGTTTTGCACCGATTGGAATCTATTTGAATTCAACCAGGTGCCCTTTGGCTTTGCCACCGGAGCTGCTGTTTTGACTCGTTTATTAGATAGCATACTGGATAAATTTAAACTACGCATTGTCTGTAATTATGTGGATGAGCTTGTGGTATACAGTAAATCGTTTGAAGAGCAGTTGAGTCATTTGTACCAAGTATTTACTAAGCTTCAGCAGGCTGGTTTAACCGTTAAACTCTCGTTGGCCACACTTGCGAGGCCCCAGATTTCCTTCTTAGGCCATATTGTTTCAGGCGATGCGGTTCGGATCGATCAAGGTCGTACTAAAGCCTTTAGCGCGCTCCCACCCCCCACTGATAAGCGGGGAGTCGCTCAGTTCATTGGAATTGTGAATTATTTTAGGTGGTTCGTGCCGAATTTTGCGGCCTTAGCTGCCCCATTGAATCAACTCCGTAAAAATGGGGTTAAGTTTACTTGGGGTCCCACTCAGCAGGCGGCTTTCCAACAGATCAAAACGGCGATTGCTAATTCACCGGTGCTTGGGGTGCCCGATTTTGATAAGCCCTTTGTGGTTCGGGCGCTACAGTCTGGAACCGCGCGACCGCTACGTTCGCAAGTTCGAATCCTGCCTCGGGCATGGATGTGTGTGATGTCCTTACGTTAGTTAGGTTTAAGTAGTTCTAAGTTCTAGGGGACTGATAACCTGAGAAGTGCTCAGAGCCATTTGAACCTCACGCCGTTTGAATGAGGCTGAGGCGAAATACTCAATTTACGAATGTGAGGCCTTGGCGTTTCTTTTTGCATTAGATAAATTCCGATTTTTACCTTGAACATAAACCGTTTTTGCTGGAGACTGATAACCAAGCCTTGAGTTTGGTCTTGGCTAGGCCACGCAAGACCGACCGGATCGCTCGATGGGCCTTGTGAATCTCAGCCTTTAAATTTAAGGTTAGGCATATCAGATTACGTTTATCTGTTTCTCTAGTTTCTTGAGTTCTCCCTGGGTGTTGTTACTTAATGTTTTGATCTCGTCCTCAGTGTCATTACGCAATGTTTGTACGTCCTCTTGTACCCTGTCAATGTCTGTTCTCAATTGATTGTGACCCGTTATTAAGTTTCCTATCACTTCTCGAGATTCTTTTCCCTCGTCTTCAATATGACTTAGGTGTAACTAAATTTTATTGTTTTGTTCTTTAATTTCACGCATTTGTCTCGTGGTTTCTGCAATTTGTTTCGTCGTTTCTGCATTCTGAATTTTTATTTGGTTCGCAATTTCTTTATTTTGTCTTGTCATGGTTTCCGTCATTAATTGTAATAATTCTGCCAGATTGGTGGGTTCTATTGCGTTTTCTTCCGACGTCCTACGCTCTGTGTTTTCGCCCAATTGTTGGTTTGCAACCGATTGCATTGAACTGTGCGATGACACGTTTCTGCTCGCATTCCTTGTACTCTGTCGTGAGGGAGCTCTGATTACTTGTACTATGGGTTCTACGTATTCAAGACGCAAGTTAGAATCCTCATCCGCTGTCTCTCTACTTTCCTGTTCCTCTGTCGTATGCTGACTTAAGTTTTCTATGCCTTGACGTACATTATCCTTGTTCAAAATGGTTCAAATGGCTCTGAGCACTATGGGACTCAACTGCTGTGGTTATCAGTCCCCTAGAACTTAGAACTACTTAAACCTAACTAACCTAAGGACATCACACACATCCATGCCCGAGGCAGGATTCGAACCTGCGACCGTAGCAATCGCACGGTTCCGGACTGTGCGATTATCCTTGTTATGGTGCGTTATATGTCCTATTTCTCGCGATGCTGCATTGTCTGTTATACTGTCCTCTATTCTCTGTCCATTTTCATGCTGGGTATCTACCTCAATTCGGTCAAGGTCTCTATTTGCCATTGCTAATCTTTCCGAATCTCTTATTTTCTGTTTTAAAACCAATTCACGCGCCCTACTTCGCGTCAACATGCGCTCATACGATCTCATGCGTTTCATAAGCTTTTTGCACACACGACTTGACAATCCATTCACTTACTTGTTGGGTCAGAACCAACTTGTCAACGATGTATCCGCCACCTGTGCGCTTGCATTGCAGAGAAAACTTAATTGTAACAATATTAAAATTCATAAGTTAATTATGCTATAGTCTCTGCTAGAATGTCTCACTTTCTATTGAATACTTTGTTACTATCTATCGCTGCAGCTACTGTTTTCAACTATGTATAACTTTAAGAAGAAAAAAATGTTACAAAAATTTTTCAACAAGATATTTTTCTGACCTAGTTAGGCATGTGGTCGACCTTCAATCATGGTATTTTACCATCCTGGCAGGGTCGCCATTCTCTAACATTCTGCGTGGTGTCTGTTGTTCTGTCGTGTCTCCCTACCACTTTCGTGCAACGACGCTCTGAGCGTGTTTTTTAGGGAATTGCCTAGTTTGAACCTGGGACCTGTTTCTGGTAAGGAGACGCCAGACCACACATGACATGTAGGTCATGTGAGACTAGCGATGATATAACCAAATACTTAATGATTTTAGCGTCAGCTCCACTGCACTCCCTGTAAAAGAATCTTAATACTAACTAAACTTAGTGGAAGGGGTTCAAGGCTTTCCTATTTTTAGTTAGCTGGTAAAATAACGTCGAAAAAGCAGTTAAGTTTACCATTGGAAATTTTATTCTACTCACAAAAGTTTATAAACTGCACTATTGATAAAAGGAAATGTTTTAATACAGGATGATAAAAACCAACTGCATTCAACAAAAATGTGAACGAATATTCCCTGAATGGGTTTCCAAGTTCTAAAATTGATCGAAGGATGACCTATGCCATGTCACATCTATAATCTAGGTTTAAATTAAGTTTCACAAAAGAGAAAACTATCGAAATGGTCTACAGTGACCCTCAATTATCTTTAATTACTTATCTAACTTGTCGTACATTACAGTGGCTGATGTGGCTTCTCAATAATTCTATAACAGAAAAATCATTGCGTTTCAGATTTTAACTTACGTAGCAAATGTGAATACCATGAGCTTCAATTGACGATCGACACTAGTATTACGTAAAAAGGGGATGTAACAGTTGAGACTTCTGCAGCTCTGAGTGAAGCCTTATGCACTCAAAAATGCGGCATCGCGTGCGTTCATTACCTTGTCGGTGTTTGTCAGGGGGCGGCGGCCGGCGCAGCTCCATCCAGCTCGCCGTCTCTGAAGCAACTCTTTTCTAACTTCTCCTTACTACAATTTACCGAAGTTGGTTTAAAAAAACTATCTGTCTGTGTTTTCATTTGACCAATCAGGGTCTCAATGTTAACCTTAAGCTCCGCCTACAAAAATTCCGTCTATCCAATGAGAAACGTTATACTTTTCGTGGTGGGACAATGTTTTTAACGTTTGCAACGTAACAGAGACGCGAAAAAGTCTCACGCTAAAACTTGCGGCTTGTGTGGCCCTTTTAGTGTTATCGTAAGATCTATACTGTTCTTCTGGTGGGCTCTGTCTTTTAACATGGGCTGGGGGTTGGTCCTGGTGGTTAGCTGGCGACGTGGGTGTCCGTCCCTTATCGTAGGGCCTTCTAGCTTAACACGGTTCTGCTCTCGGCTTCTGTTCTCGTTTCTCCCCTCGGAACTGCGTCTGTCTCACGGTGGGAAGGTATGACATGCATTTAGGCATTCTTATGTTAGTCTGTGGTATTCCATTTGCTCACTCGTTACTCGTATTACTTTGGTTAATTTAATGTCACGATTTATTCGGAGCTATGTGACATACTGCCGGGTTTGCTTATCATGTCAGGGTTTTCATGGAAGGTGTTGGATTTGCTTGACACCTTACACGTTGCCAGGTTCCAGTAGAGGAAATATGTATATTTTGGTGGTAATTGATCCTTTTCTCGATTTACTTGGCTTATTCCCAGTAGAAGCGTTACTACCAACGTAACGATCTCTCACCTTACTAACGTCTTTTGTCTTCCGGCCTCCTAAGAGCTTGGTCAGTGATAATGCCCCTGCCTTTGTGTTGAATAAGTTTCAAGCCTTTTGTTTCGGGAATGGCATTAAGCATATAAACACAACACCGTATTGTCCTCAGGGGTCCTCTGCTGAACGCATGAAACGCAATTTCAAATCAGGTCTAATAATTTACCATCAAGTTAAACCGAGTAGGTGGGATGCTAATTTGCCCTGGATTAATTTTGCGTTTAACACTGCGGTCCATCAGGCACTGAAGGCTACTCTGGCTTCTCTTATTTGCCTATCGTATCAATTTGCCTTTGTCTAATTTATGGCACGTCCAAGATTTGCTTCCTGAGCGGGTAACCCCGGGGTTGATTAGAAGGAACTGGAATCGGGCACGTCGCAATATAGCAGCTGCTCATGGTCGCCAGGCCGTGCGATGCAACCGCAATAGGCACCCCTATCAAGGAAAACCGGGTCATCAGGTCTACATTACGAATTTTCAGGGCCGAGGAAGGATTGGAGGCCAAGTAGGGAAGTTTACACCCGGCTTTATAGGACATGCACGGTGCTCCGTGTGTTGGGGCCGGTTAACCTGTTAGTGAGGCATGACCAGACATGGAGGGAATACCGAGTCCATTTGAGACAAGTTAAGTCCCGCTGAAGTGTCTTCGAGTTCGGCCGCCTGTTCTAGTTTGAGGGGAGGAGGTTGAGCCG
The DNA here is from genome assembly GCF_023898315.1 of Schistocerca nitens. NCBI lineage: Eukaryota > Metazoa > Arthropoda > Insecta > Orthoptera > Acrididae > Schistocerca > Schistocerca nitens. The sequence continues at coordinate 258,987,800 of NC_064615.1, read as the reverse complement.
TATTAAAGTTAGCATTGAAAAGCGCGCCGCAGCGCGTAGCGTGATCAGTCGCCCTCCGTTATCTGGCGGTGGCGTCTTTGTCGCAATTGAAGGCTTCGGTGTCTCCCTCTAGCGGGAAAGGGAAAAAGTGGGCTGTTCGCGTGGGTTTAAGAAGTGGCTGTATGGGCTCTCGTGGAGAGTTGACAGTCGGGGCATCAAGAAGCGACTTCTCTGCCGGTGCTAGAGGGACAGCACGCAGACCGCGGCATCAGGATAAGCGACGCGAGCAGCGGCTCCGTGGTATGGGGCTTTAACTGCTCGTCGCGAAAGGAATCTTCCTGAGCGTGGGTCAGCAAGGGGCCTAATCTGCAGATCGGCCGTATGCTCGCGACCGGCGAGGAGGTTCTGAAAATCGGCGCGCCTTCCTGCGTCAGTTGAAACGGCTGGCAGCGGGCGGCCCGGCAGAGCATTTGGAGGTGCTGCGTTGGTTCAGTCCTGGGAGTCGTAACGCACCAGAAGTTGAGTATTGATTGTTAACAGATTTTATGAAGTTTAACTGAATTCAATTTACTTATTCTTGTTAATTATACAACCAGCCAACTTTTTTTGCCGGGGGGGGGGGATTGGTAATATTAGAAAGGGTGGTCCGTTTTTCCCATTTTGAGGACGAAAGGGAGGGAGTCAGAGTAAATCTGTGGTTCGGATTTGCTTCTTCCCCATCCCAGCTTACCTAGGGGATGATTCGACTGTTAGCCTATGCCATATCTGTGAAAGTCTAAGGCACCAATGATTGTACCGTTTAAAATGCAAGGCACTAAGACCTGATCCATTCTCTCGCCTGCCACAACTAGTATTACAAGACTCACGTGTAAACGGTACTCTAAGAAAGAAGAAAAATTCCTTTTGCCTCGTGGTAAGAACTAGTCAATTGCATAACGAATTCCTGCTCATCTGGAATCTGTAACTTATGTAAATTTGTGTTTGAGTATATTTGGCTATAATATGCAAGGTTGTTAATGTACGCCGTAGTAGCTTTTCTATATTGCTTCTAGTCAGCAAAAACTGTTGTTTTCCAATTCAATACTTTTTCAGGCCTTTACTCAACATGCTTATGTGTTCTATAAAGGTAGCTGGTTATTGTGTTTTCTTGCCATGCAAAAGTTTGCCATTTCATTACGGGTAGAAATTGTTGCCTTGAAAGGAGAATGTTGTAAAAGTTCGTAAGTCCCACCTGGCGAGCGCATGTGTTGGCCGTAAGTTGACTGGCAGAAATTGTAAAATTTGTTTTTTATATATTTTCGAAATGTTGATGTTATTAACTGTGTGTGTGTCCCCCCCCCCCCCCCCTCCCGTGTGCATGACTCGTGAGTTTTGGTTTTTCTATTTTGAGAACTTTAGTAAACAGGATTGTCTTTATGTTGCAGACAAGTTAGATTCTGCGCCATTTAATGAATGGAGTGAAATTCACCTGTAATTTAGCTGAGCTTGAAATATTATACAGCGTCGTGTTGTATACGTTAAATTGCTTGCCTGTTACTGGCGTGAAATTTTTTATAATTTAATAATTTAAAAGTCCTTTCCTATCGTAAATTGTAACTTATTTGTTAAATGATTGATGGTCTTTTTTCTTTAAAATATCGTTAAGTCCTGCATCAAGTTTAAATAAAGAGTGTATTGAAAATTGTATGTAATTTCACCAGTTATTCCTTGGCACCTATTTCCACTTTACATTTTGTGTATTGATTGAGATTAATAGCCTTTGGTGAACCAGTAGCCATTTTAAGGTTCAGTATTGACAGTTACTGCTTCTACCTTATCTATTAGGGTCGGGGGATGTGGGACGGCAGCGGACAGCCGTCGGAAATGAGAATGGAAGGCATGACCAATGGAGCATTGCTCAGAGTATCGTCGTCTTTCCGCATCGGTGACGTCGTGGATGAGAGCTCGACGACGACGTCGGCGTTCTGTGAGGAGGTGGTACATCGATGGCGTTTCGTGAGGCATATGGTCACTGGTGCATGATCTGACAAGGGCCCCTTCCAAACGTCGTCGCATGACTGAAGTGATCTGCGCTTTTCGCGATGCACTATCGTCTGATGGACAGGAGAGAATTGTAGAATGATGGCTTTCACGACCGGATGACATAGCTGTTGATATACTTTCCGGGATGTGAGGTCGTGGTCCAAGAACTTTTCTGCTCCTTACGTTTCGTCCAGGCTGCGCTGGACTTCCTCAGAGGCGCTGCTCCGCTGGTTCTTGCCGACTGACTGACTCAGCGGAGCAGCGCCTCTGAGGAAGTCCAGCGCAGCCTGGACGAAACGTAAGGAGCAGAAAAGTTCTTGGACCACGACCTCACATCCCGGAAAGTATATCAACAGCGACAGGAGAGAATGCCATCAAGTGCAGTCACGAAGCACCGAAGGGAGATCATTGTCTTGTGCCCGCTCCACTGCCTGTGATGCCACATGATGAAGTGTGTCATCCGATGGCGTTTGACTTCTTCCGTTTTCGGGGCGACCGCTGCTTTCGGAGGTGTTTTTCTGTATCAGAATGTTGAAATGCAGTATCCGAGGTCGTGCTTATCTGTAGAAAAGCAGAGGTAGGCACTGCAGTCGCGTCGATGTCCATCGCAGCGGGCGGTCTGGTCATCGCGCTCTGGAGGGGTGGTGGTCTCGTAGCCGTCGGAGGAGATGGTGCCCGTGAGGTCGTGGCAGCACCGTCATTTTCCGTGTGGAGTGCCTGGGTAGGGGGGACAGGCCCTTACTGAAGTGAGGCATCGGGGTGCGTACGGCTGTGGGGTAGCTGTCTGGTAAAGAAGTGACCGTCGATTTGGGAGCTGAGTCACTGGTCGGGACCTGGAGCAAACGTCGGCGTAGTCAGTCTAACCGATCATGGCTCTCTTGTCGGCAATCGGCACACATCCGCTGCGGTCCATCATACATAAGGATGGCTCGCACGCCACCTATCAGCAGATAGGATGGCACACGTTTGGAGAGTTCGATTTTGATTTGGCGGACACCATTCAACACGGGATATGTCGTGAAAGTCTGCCATACTTCGGCGATGTGCTCAAATGGCTCTGACCACTATGGGACTTAACTTCTGAGGTCATCAGTCCCCTAGAACTCAGAACTACTTAAACCTAACTAACCTAAGGACAACACACACACCCATGCCCGAGGCAGGATTTAAACCTGCGACAGTAGCGATCGCGCGGTTCCAGACTGTAGCGCCTAGAACCGCTCGGCCGGCCCGCGATGTGCCCCACAACATTGCCGTAGGGTCGGAAACCTTCGGCGACCGCGCCTTGTGTGGCACTTCGAAGGGGAGCTCAAAGACCCGAATTGTACGAAGACCGAAACCAGCGTGATCTACCGTGACCTCTCCAATATGCCCGTCAGAATGTTTGATCTCGAGTCTGTATGCGTGTTGTCGAACTACCTCAGCACATGCTTCCTCCGTCGTCATTTTAATATAGACGATACTTCCTGTGATAGAGATGTGATTACCTATCACTTCCTGGGGTTCAGACGTAGCTCTTCGCGAATGAATTGTTCAATTTCATAAGCGGGTGGTCGGTCAAGTTCGGCTTGGAATGTTACTTTAAGTGTCGCTCGGCGATAACAGTGCGCCATGAGGTGCAATACTAATGGACGCTACACAACACGAAAATACCGCGACGCGGAAGTAAACAACCTGTATTGCGCTGTCCGTCGCGCGGAGCCGGTCCGCGCGCTACCACGGCCGAAAGCCGACTGAGATTCGAACCTATGACCTTCTACACGTCAGCTTAAAACACTAACCATTGTGCTGCATTACGCCACAGTACAAATTACTTTCATTTATGACGTGGTGACCCAGTCGCAGCGATGCATTGCAACCTTAAAATATTCGGCTTCACGCAATGGCGTGCGAATCTTATCTAATGTAATCTGATCTCTGTGCTTACGATAACTGTATACGTGACGCTGCATAGCGTCTTGTGTGGAGGTATCCAGTGCTATTTTGTTATTTCTGTCTATTTCATTAGCATCGTGGCATGTGCGTGTGTGCGCGTGCGAGTGTGTAGTTTTGGTGTGTTTATCATATGTGATGAAATACGAAATAAAAGTGCCAGACCCATGATTTGGGATCCAAACACACCAAGAAAGATTTGCCAGGCAAGGAACTGAAAGTAAAATGACCATTTGTCGTGGCAGTTTGGAAACGGCGAAAGATTTGGGCGTGACGTTGAGCGCCCTGATTGGACGAAACCAGCTCCAACGCGTTAAGTGTCAACTACCAAGTAATTTTAAGCAGACTCCAAAAATCTTCTGCCATATTCTCCGGAAACTCATCAAGGACTTGGCGGATTCATGCGACATGAAATCGTTGCTGTATTGCGATCCAGAGGCAGGCCGAAACGCTATTTAGCAGGTGGTTGTAATGTTTTTGTGACATATTCTGTGCCGCATACCGCAGGCGTTGGATTGGAAAGCGAGGTGCAACTGCATGCCCACCTCGCTCTCCTCATAACGTACCTATACGTTCCAAGATTTTATTGCGACACCTGCTGTTTCTCTGTTCATGGGAACAAGACATCGAATCCGAAGATCAGGACTTACCAATAGAATATAGATAATTACAACCTGATAGCTACCGAACGAATGTGTGTTACTGCGAACAACCGAAATGTAAAGAAATGGTAATAAATTAGTTTCACTATAGTTAGTCGTAATTTTTAGTGCCAGACTATGGTTTGAATGAACTGTGATTGCAGAATAAAACGGTCGCCAGCTCCAAACCGGACAAAGGTTAATTTTGGTAAATGACCGTAACGACTTTGAAATCACGTAAATACCGTGCTTGTGAGGAAGACAAAACAGCGACTCGACAAAATACTCGCGCTAACCATCATGTAAAAGATATTAAAGACGTTAATTTGCAATGCGATGATGTTAACTACTAACTGGCCACCAATAATAAGTAATGACTAGCAGCACTTCATGGAAACTGTACTGTTACATAACTCACGATAATGCTAGCTGTTTTAAAAATGACTAAACGTGCCTAAAACTGTGTATCATGATTTACTTATTACTCTGAAAATTATTGGGTCTCAGATTAATGCCGTAATAACTTTCATTCATGGAAACAACCATTTTTCAGTACTAATGTTACGTAGACGTAGATACATAATATAGTTTACAATATGCAATAAAATTCTATAACCATCCTGACTTCAAGAAAGCCAGTTTTGTTTTGTTGTAGAACAAATGGAAGAATACACATAATATGGTTTACAAAATTCAGCATAAAATTCTGTGACTGTCTTGACCACGCGAAAGCCAGTATTCTCTTGTTGTTTGAAAATGAATTTCAGTTAAATCACTTTTCACACATAAATCACTTTAAATTACGCTGATAGCCTGCAGTAACAGTGCAGTACTATCTGAGCTACTATACCTACTACTACTTTTAAACACAGTAAGTACCTGATTGAAAATCAACTGTAAATTTTACTGTTTTTGGCCTCTTTTGACTATTTCTTTCAGCTCTAACTTTTTCGGAATTAATGGTGAAAACTTTATTGCTGATGGTTAATGACTCGGGTCAATGAAGAATCTGCCGACAAGTTTATCCTTTGACTAAACACACTATAATAGTTCAAAAAGTTACTAATACTCTGGCATGCCTATTACACAGCTACCCATACTGGCTGGAGCTTACTTTGCGAAGCGTTGCTTGTAGTGCGAAGTAGAACTTATTATAAGATCTATTAATGCCAACAGGCTTTTCTTGATTAACGAGCAACTTGCAGAAATTTCGGCCAAACGGTGGTCTTCATTAGTTCCACAATCTTCTTGCGACCGTATCTTCGGCTTCGTACTTATTGCTCCACTTAAAATTTGCCTGACCACATATTACAATAACATTTTTGATGAAAAACACTCCGGCATTTGCACGCAAGACGTACTTCTATTCTAACCACAGCTGCTTCGCAATTTCTTCTCTGCCTTCGCCTTTACAACGATGTTATTGTTACGAAAGATATTCCCTGTGCAATAAAAACTTCCCTGACATTACTAACAAGGCTTGACATGAATAATTCTTACTTATCCTATCAAGATACAATTATATTTCATACAAACATCCTGACCTGACGATTCTTGGCATTTTTGTGTAGGAGTAACAAAAGCCTAGTGTACGTGACACCAGTTCTCGTCGAAGAAACTCTTCTCTCTAGTGTACTGTCAGAGTCTCAAGTAGTTTCTTGTGACGCCAGGTATTCAATGCGCTAGTCGCCATTTTGCACATTGCCGTAACGTACATTTTTGAGCAAACAGTATACTATCTTTGCCGAATTTAATTTGCATTTGTATTGACTGTCCTTATCGTCGTAACAACCACATTTAACTCCTTTATTACATCTTGAAACCTTTCTGTCATCACAGAAAAACGAAGAAAGTGAAATTATTTTTATTTATCAAGTATCTGATCTTAACGGAATTTTCGTGCTGATTTCTAAACTGTTCCTAGATTTTGTGTCTCTGTAATATTTTCAAAGCTATGGAGGATTTAAAACTCAGCTTTTTGTTTTAATATTATTTATTCGGCTGATACGTTTGGATTACAATTACAGTATATGCCTTAATCATGACATCGTATCCTCTATCATCGGCTGAACAAGTGTTACTCACCAAAATAGTCAGTTAACGGAATGTGTATATTATGCAATACTTTTTATTCATGAGTGACAGCATTTAGGACTTCGCCAAATAATTTGGTCATCCATGAAACATATTATCCTGCTATAGTCTTTAGTTGCAAAAATCCTCAATTCATGGTAGCAAAATATGGGATAACTTATTAAAACGATTTCAACTTTCACAATGTTAATATCTTACAGGCATCTTATAACACAATTTCTGAGGGATGGTTTTGTATCAATGGAATCAAAAGTGTCGGGAATATTGTACGGTCTTAAGTCTAAAAATGTTAATTCCAAGTGACATAAAACTCTTTGATGATAGATTATGAAATTATACCACAACACATAAGTAAAAACATTGTAGTTTATGAACCGTGTATATTATTCCGAACCCTAATGTACTTAGTTGTTATTTATGTTTACAAGAAGACTATGCAAAATTTGTATATTCATCATACACTTAAGCTGCAATTTATTTCAGCGTTGTATCAGTATCTAGACATTTTGATGACGAATGTATTGGATACTTCGACAGTATTACATTTTTGTGTGTCTTGAACGTTTATCTCATTGTCGAGAAGAATCAGTCACAGTCGATACTTAGAACATAGACTTCTTCCAAATTATTGGCTTCTGCAAAATAATTTCACTCTTGTTAATAGAATTTAGACGTACTGAGAACTTATATTACTGCCTCAAGCGTTTGTTGATTTTGCCACGTACGAAGCGACACGAGAAGGGTTGATTAAGTCAACACATTTTCACGTGTGTTTTTAAAGATTAATTCTTTGGATTATATTCTTATTGCAGAAAAATTAGAGATAATTCTCAAATTATGTTACTTGAAATCGAGTTTACTCCACAGAGTTTTACCTAACTATTACCACTTCTAGAAAGAGTAGGAATACAGTGTCTTTCGAGTCAAACTGGGTTTTTTGCGAACCTTGAAAACAAAACTTCCTAACGACATGGATTTCCTATATCCAGAGCCAGAATTACTAGCCGTATGCATGATGTCATTATCACACACTCATTTCCCCCTCATCTCCCTTCTCCTCACTCTGTCTACCCCTTCCACACTTCCGCACCACGCTACAACGAATCTCAGTGCAGTATTTTAACGGTCATTAAAATGTTACAGCCAATCATAGGCTACACACACACACACACACACACACACACACACACACACACACACACAGAAATACACCTTAACTCTGTGGCATGTTCAAAAAGTACGGACCTGAATTGCTTGTGCCATGTTCAGAAGTATTTACCAAAGACATTATATAACAGCACCAACGTAATAGCGTCCTTAGGATTCTTGTATACAAACACTATGCCATTTCTGACGCAGACAGTTTAACCCAAGAGCTGGGTTTAAAGAAAATGGGTACTATGGGAAGCAGATTCGTCGGGCTATGCAGTTTGGACCATCCTCAGAGATGCCTGAAGAAGAGCATAGATCTATCATCTTTATTCTTATGCTGGGGGCAAATCGTTTAAGACTGGAAGAATTTTAAGGAATTTTATCATTAGGAGTGTATTCCGTATACCTTCCAGGTTAGGGCACTACTCGGCTCCGTGAAAGATGATGTGGGACTTAGGAAGAATGACATAGACACTGAAGAACCAGAGAAACTGGCACACCTGATTAATACCGCGTAGGGCCGCCGCGAACACGTAGGAACGCGGCGTGGCACGGACTCGACTAACGTCTGAAGTAGTACTGGGGGAACTGACACCATGAAACTGGCACAGCTGTCCATAAATCCTCTGAACAGCACTTTTCAAGGCATCCCAGATAAGCTCAATAATGTTCATGTCTGGGGAGTCTGGTGGCAAGCGGAAATGTTTCAGCTCAGAAGATTGTTCCTGGAGCCATACCGTAGCAATTCCTGCTGCAATTGCCTAAGTCCGTCGAAATACACAATGGAAATGAATGGATGCAGGTGATCAGATAGGACACTTACGTACGAGTCACCTGTCAGAGCAATATCTAGATGTAACAGGGGCCCCATATCACTCCAACTGCACATGCCCCACAACCTTTACAGAGCCTCCACCAGCTCGAACGGTTCCCTGGTGAAATGCAGGGTCCATGGATTCAGGAGATTGTCTCTATACCCGTACACGTCCACCCCCTTGATACAATTTGAAACGAGACTCGTCCGACCAGGCAACATGTTTCCAGTCATCAACAGTCCTATGTCGGTGTTGACGGGTTCAGGTGAGGCGTAAAGCTTTGTGCCGTGCAGTCGTCAAGTGTATACGAGTGGGTCTTCGGCTCCGAAAGCCCATATCGATGACGTTTCGTTGAATGGTTCGCACGCTGACACTTTTTGATGGCCCAGCATTGAAATCTACAACAGTTTTTGATGAAGGGTTAGACTTCTGTCACGTTGAATGATTCTCTTCAATTGTCGTCGGTCCTGTTCTTGCAGGATCTTTTACCGGCCTCAGTGATGTCGGAGATTTGGTGTTTTACCGGATTCCTGATATTCACGGCACACTCGTGAAATGGTCATGACTACCTCGGAGATGCTATGTCCTATCGCTCGTGCGCCGACTATAATACCACGTTCAAACTCACTCAAATCTTGATAACCTGCCATTGTAGCAGCAGTAAGCGGTCTAACTACTTCGCCTGACACTTTTTGTCTTATGTAGGCGTTGCCCACCGGAGCGTCGTATTTTTGCCTGTTTATGTATCTCTGTATTTGAGTACACATGCCTATACCAGTTTCTTTGGCGCTTCAATATATAAAATACATTGTCAATATGGGAGGGCTGAGGATGGTGCATGGAACTTCTCCGTCTCACAGGGTTGAAACAGCCAAAAAATCGGCGGTAGCAGAACATTGCCTAAACGAGGGAAACGTGATGAAATATCTGTCTGTGTACTACTAAGGGCGGCGCCACCTGCCCAGTCTTGGAGGATAGCAACTGCGGTGGGCAGCGCATGCGTCATGTACGTTACCGAGGGCTATGCAGGGCGATGGTTTGCATCATTGTAAGCGGGATTCAGAAGCAGCAGCGTTCTCCTGAAGATGGCGGACAGACGGACCGCCAAAACATGCAATCATTTTGGTTTCAGGATTCGGCCTCAAACCTGAGGAGTCTATGAAGAATTATACGGCTGGAAAGCTTACAAAGTCAAACCTTAAATATTTTCTTTAAATTTTGGAAAAGCGAAAATCGGATAGGGCTAAGACGAGACTGAATGGAGGGTGATCGATGACAATGAGCCCAAGCCGTCCGTTTGTTGTAGATTTTGCAGTGCTTGTGTGTGGTCTGGCACTTTCATGTTGAAAGAGAGGGTGCTCCTTGTGTGGATCAAGTTTTCTGCGGCTAAAACCTCGATTACAGCACACTGCTTTCGCATACCAACGTTATTACTTTACAAACTGCCATGTTACATGCTAAACTTCGGAACACTCTAGCGGCAGATGGTTACAGCTTGCAGCAGCGAAGCGGAAATGTCTACTGAGTAATATGCTCGGCATGTAGTACCTCAACTGATACTGAGAACAGAATAAAAGTTTCAAAGTCACTGCTTTTCTGCATACTCACAGTTAACTTTACAAACCATAGACTATTACAATTTTAGCAATTATTTTAGATGTTTCCATTAGACAACCAAGTTTTGACAGTTGTACCAGTATTATAAAATCGTAATGACACTGAATTGCATTCTGTGGGCACTGTACAAGTTATGAGTAATGTATATATAATGTACTCATAACAATCAATATGTTCATTGTGCTGAGACAGATACAGTTCAGGGTAATAAATACATTAATAATTATCAAACACAACAAAGTGTTCTGAATCTGTATAGCATATCCTCTCAAGCTCCTCAGTAGTTTCGCATTCACTTCTGAAGAAAAATTTAGACCGTAGGCAAAACCAATGAAGCTGTATGTGAATACTAAGCACTCTTGCAAATTAGACGCAGAACTACAACAGTCTTCTTTCAGACAAATAAAATTAATATCTCTTATAGTATCACTGCTTGATACTTTATGAATAGGAACTGACTTCGGTTTTCTACTAGGCACACTTAAAAAACAGTGCATTGGTTCGTATCACTATTTTCGAAATCAACTGAATTCATTTTGTTCGTTCTTCCATATACTTTATGTGCTTTTATTGAGAAATTCATGTTCACCAGTTCTACTAGTCGAGAATCTTGATGGCGTAGTGGTGGCCGAGCGGTTCTAGGCGCTTCAGCCTGGAACCGCGCGATCGCTACGGTCGCAGGTTCGAATCCTGCCTCGGGCATGGATGTGTGTGATGTCCTTAGGTTAGTTAGGTTTAAGTAGTTGTAAGTTCTAGGGGACTGATGACCTCAGATGTTAAGTCCGATAGTGCTCAGAGCCATCTTGATGGCATATGTATTTTGCAGTCCTTCAGATAAACCAGCACTGCCCGATTAAATTTGTTTTTGCCCTCAATATTTGATGGCGCTCTTCCTTATCCACTGCTGACAGTGTTTCAGTGCCCTAGTTCAGAAGCTACAAGTTCTGCAGCATGGAAGCAGGAGTCTCCCTGCTTTCTTGTATTATAACAGTTAACAGATAGGCAAAATACCAATTTTATTGATAGAATGAGCGTGTAGTGCATTCAAGATTCACAGTTTTCATCGAAGAAGAAGCAAGCGTGGAACGATGATGCCGAGTGTGACGATTACAATGATGATGACGTCCCTTATGGCTCTACAACAATGAAAGACTACTCACATTGGGTCTTCAGCTTTTATAGGACACCATCTTGGAGAGGCAGTAATTTTCCTTTTGTTCTAAGAAGCTAAAATACGATTAGTCAGCAAGTTCTGTGCTGTCAGTACAGGCAACACATTTCGTTTTCCACATTCCAGCGGATATGACCTCAGAGATGCAAATACTGCGAGATATGTATAATCCAAGAAAGTCAACGTCAAAAGTGTGTGTCGTATTGTTGTGGGTTGGCAGGAGAGCCAACACCGGTATGAGAGGAAGCCGAAAGGCACGCTTTTTAGCTCACGCATGTTGGCGTGAGGTCTGGAACAGGACAAGGAAATTAGACATAATGATGAGCGTCGCTCTTGACGGTACATTATTCATAATCTCAATAGTAACTGGTAATGGCGCCTTGCTAGGTCGTAGCAAATGACGTAGCTGAAGGCTATGCTAACTATCGTCTCAGCAAATGAGAGCGTATTTTGCCAGTGAACCATCGCTAGCAAAGTCGGTTGTACCACTGGGGCGAGTGCTAGGAAGTCTCTCTAGACCTGCCGTGTGGCGGCGCTCGGTCTGCAATCACTGATAGTGGCTACACGCGGGTCCGACGTATACTAACGGACCGCGGCCGATTTAAAGGCTACCACCTAGCAAGTGTGGTGTCTGGCGGTGACACCACACGTATCTCTATACACCAAGCAACAGAAAACAGACATGGACATTCGCAGAACCATAAAAATGTAAGAAATCAGCAGTAGTAACTCACATTAATGACACAGGCCACTCTCTGAAAAAAGAAGACATGCTTGAAATTTTGGAAAAAAGTCGGACAAAGTAAAAGAATCGATATCATGGACGAAATGGAAATTGTCTTTCATAATACAAAAAACGGCGTTCACATTCCTAATGAGCTAGCCGATTTCTAAAACCCCAAAAACCTGCAATAGCCTAACAACACTTCCAGTGCAGTAGACTGGAGCGTTGCCATTGTGAAACAAGCGATTGCCAGACTGTTAGTATCGCGGATATCGCTGGAAAGAAACGATAGTCGATACTCATCCACGTGATGCAAGACCGCCATATTGTATTTCAGGTATACTGTTTACATCTAAGTGGAATCATTTGTGCAGCGAAAGTACGTCAAAAACAATATTGGATTAAGTAGTGCGACGGCGTAATTTTTAACAACAGATCCACCAGTCTACCAACGAAGCAGAAACGCTTTGGAGCTTTGTAACGTCAAAATTGTAAGTGAACAACCGACATGTAAAAAGTATATTACATGATTACCCATAACAACTAAAACAAAACTATCTGCATCCTGCACAGATATTCCATCAGAAGACGACACTCTACATCCACTTGTGACCACCCGCTGCCCAACCCCCAACTGCCTCAAATACTCTAGCAGCAGAGCAGAGAACAAAACGGTTCCAGGTTAATTTAGATTAAGACATTTGATCGTTAAGTAAACTCTCGTGCATTAACGCCTGATGATGAGCAAAACATGCTTGAAATGCGTTGCAACGTGTTAAACTAAAAATAAAATAAATATATGTCTACATTAGCAGAAAAGTGCAAACAAACAAGATACTCTTCTCTGCGCTTCTGTGCTGCATGTGTTACACCAACTGGCAATAATCACAGTTTTGTAGAGAAATTAACTACTGTTCTATAAGTCATGCTTGATACGCCAAGCTTCACGCCTCACATCTCAAAACGGCTGTTAGTTATCGCAGATATGTACCTCCTGGGGAGAGCGAGACAAGACAGATGCTCCATTGAATGGTGTTTTACGTGGTCCACAGTGTTAAGCATTCAGGTGGGCACGTAATATTGGCGCTATAATTCAACCTACATTTTTAGTTCTCCTGTGAATTCGAATATGATCCAGTGGCATCTGTTGGCAAGATGAGCTGTTTGATACGCGAAATCCCACGGAATAAGTACGTAAAGAGTTTCACAATTTGCAAAACGTACGTTTTTTTGAAGTCCTCTTTCAACTGATGGGAAGTTCTCATACGCAGTTCCCATTCCCAGATTCAGTCTTCCACTTTATTATCACGTGAATTATTGCCTACCACTTCTGACTGGACATTAATATGAGCTGTGTTCACCCTTCACTTGCCTTCTGATGGCTTGTACTCTGGAGGGGAGACTTTCAATGAGGTGTCTGAATCTTTGTGGTTGATTGGCAGCCCTTTATTCTCATGAGCCGAAAACGGAAAAGGTAGTTAAGTTGGACGTTGGGTTCTGGCGCCAAGCACCATTCTAACCCAGGCGAGAAGTGTCCATTTGGCTCAAGTTAGAACACTGGGAGAGGCCAGTCCATTTCAGGAATGTCAGGGTCCATACACAGTTGCCTCACAGATGCTGATAAAATCACCATCTACGAACTGTTCTGCTGTATGCACTACACAGGGCTTTAAAATGTGTTTAGAACTTGTCGCATGGCAGCGTGTAATAAGGGAACTACGTTCTAACCTCGAAGACCCGCTCTTACCGTAACACCACCTCCTCCTTTGTACTTCACTGAATGCAGGCAGCGTTCTCTATTGGACTGCCGCGGGGTATAGCATCATTCACTGCAATAAATAAATAAATAAATAAATCGTTTCTAGTTATCTACTGACCAGTGACGTCGCTTCTTACAGTACCTCAAGAGTCTCCTAGCACAGAGGTGTGTGGCTTATAAGGGGCTGCTCAGTCGTTGTATCCCATTCTTTTCAAATCCCTAAGCACAGTGATTACGCTAACTGGGCTTCTGGTATAAAATAAACTCTTCTACGTCGTACAAAAATTAACTAATTAACTAACCTGCTTGACCTTTGACTTTGACACATATAAGAAAGGTACTGGATTTAAACTCTCTTTTGATTCTTTTTCTTGATGCATACATTCCAAAAATTTTTACCCGTCTAAGACAAAAAGCTGTGAAAAAATTTCACTATAGATGAATCTGTTTCCTTTGCGGCTGCTGTAAGGAGAGGACGGGTTAGGTACAGGACGAGTTGGCGGTCGGAGGTTTCCGCTTCTCCGGTTCTCAGAGAACGCCAGGCAAAGTCGGAGAAAGCTGCCACAACTCGTGATGAAGACTCCGTCTCTCTTGGTGACAAAAGTACTCACAGTCGCCGTAAGATTTTCTGGAAACACTTTCAGAATGAGAAGGTTGAACAACAGTAGCAGTATGATATCTTCTGACTAACAAACTGGTCGCTTTGGGAACGTCTTGAACATACAAGCCAACGGTGAAATATTGCTCGTCGTTCGGACCGTGATAGTAGCAGATTCGCCCAGTATTGTTAATTCGCGTGAAAACCACTTGTAACGTTCCCTGGCAAACTCACGCTATTAATGAACAAGAGTTTATTTGTACCATATACGCCGCTCTGAGCAAGTTGTATATACCGTAATTATTGAACAAAAAATATTAATGAATTTTGTGTAAAAGACATTTGTTATTATCGTAATATTTTTTGTAGTAATATTCTCTCTGTATTTAGGATAGTAATTTTTCTATATTTATTATGTGATTGTGAAATGTGTCAGTATCTCCGATAACAGAAATGTGAAATTTAGCCAGAGGAGAATAATATTGTCAAATTACAAAGAAATGTTAATAGTCAGCAGTAGTATAAAAGAACCATGTACAGCGTATTGTTTGGTCTTCTCTGTGTAGAGCTGAATGCGAGAGGAAGCTGTGTCGAACCGATTAATGAATGGGTAGACTTATTTTGTCTCTGTCTAGATTTAGCCGCCATTAGAGGAGGCGTTACAAATTAATGTGAGTTCAGTTATTGTTTGATCTAAATATATCAGAATTTATCAGAAGTGTGTAGTATTATTAATGTAAATTAGCTTGCCCATGTCATCTATAAAATTTCTTTAAAGAATTTTCAGAATTTTTAGCGGTGTTGCTGGGCTGTGCCGCGACCGATCGATTTGCAGCGGCGGCACATTTAAAAAATTGTTCCGCTAAAGGAAAAATCAACCAAACCCGTAAATCGGGAACAGATAGATAAAAATTAACAGTGAATTAAGAAATTGTTCTTCTTTTACAGTGATCCTGAGACTGATGAATTTTTAAACTAATTATACGTTTGTGCATTCGTAGGCGGGTAGTTAATGTTAGTTAACATTGAAATTTAACAATTTTGGTTCTTGCAAATAACTTAAATGTATAGCGAAGTAGGTTTGATCAGTGATAATTAAATGTCGGCTTGGCAATAATTAACCATTTTCTGCTAATAGAGATAATCTTGTGTTCCATAGCTAACGCCGGGATAGAATTCATTAATTATTTAAATATTTAAAAAAAAACCCACTGCACTTAGAAAATGTGTGCCAAGGCTGGATTATGTAAAGGATTTAATTCTCAACTAAATATGCTTAATCAGTTAATATGAGTTCACGTAATTCTTAAATGTACGTAATTCTTTTGAAAGTGAATTTCTTTATTACCACACGTAAATAAGAGAGAGGTTCTACAACAAAGTTCGTACTTACAGAAGACAGTTAAAGAGAGGCAAATTAAGTAACTAAAAGCAATAATAATTGATAATTATTCTTTAACGAAAATAACAGCGATTTCGTTAAACACTATGCACTGTATTGCTAAACACATAGTTCACACTAAATTCAACGACTAGTCCACGTTGGAAGATACTGAGCTCTTCTGACCGAGCCATCTGTTGTTTATGCTTGTCTACTGAGAACACAATACTGTTCATTTCCTTTTATAATGCCACATTGGCCATAGATTCACAAAACCGTTATAACAGAAAATTTTCCACAAAGCATGAATTCCCACAGACCGTCAAAAAACAGAATGAATCAGAACTTCAAAAAGTTTTTCAAAATATATTTCATTAACACAGAAGTCCAAGCTTGTCGGGAAGATAGTTTTATTTACCGTTGGCATACTCTTGATGCAGTCACCCATTTTGTGGCTCTGAGCGCTATGGGACTTAACATCTATGGTCATCAGTCACTCATTTTGTGTTTTAGTGACACATTGCGATTTGTGTGTAATACATTTTCTCTATTAAAAATACAGTGTGGATCACCTGAAATTTGCACCACGAATATTACGGAAATGAAAAGTGCTATCGATGTGCCGCTTACACAGAATGATTTGGCGGTCAGGGACACATATTGTTAGCTAATCAACAGATTGTAAAAATGCTTATAAAGTGTACTTTTTGTGCAAATATACACTTTTTAAATAGAGCAATGCCTACTGACATTAACAAACTAAAAGTACAGTAAATTCGAATGTCGGTGGTGTCTGTTGCAGAATTCTAGTGCTAGTAGTTTACGAGATATTGTATTTTAAAAAGTTCCCACACTGACCCTTGTACAATACCTGTGGTAGCACACACTTACACACTTAACAACGGAAGTGCATACATTAGTTATGTGGAGTTAGACCAGTAACGAGACAACTGACCATCACAGATTGTGTTCAAAGTGACCACTCTGGTATGGAACGACTGCTGCACACGGAGATGTCCGAACGGGCTGCAATGATACGTCCGTCGCATATTGCCGGGTGTAGTTGGTATGTCTTTGTAGACAGCGTCTTTCTGCTTTCCCCACAGGAAAATGTCTACAGTCGGTGAATCTGTGGAAGGGGCCGGACGAGGTACAGGTGTTTTGTGCCTAATCCAACGTTTTGGAAACAATTTGTGAAGACATGCCTTAGTGCTTCGTGCACTATGGACTGGACAGACGTCATATTGGTACCACAGGTTCCTCATAGTCTGCAGAGGAACGACTTCTAGCATCCGTGGATGATGATCTGTTCGGAGGTTGGAATACTTGTGCGTGTTCAGTGTTCCGTCTATGAAAAACGGGCTCATGAGCTGATTGTTGACAATTCCATACCATACGTTTACACTCCATGGACGCTGACGCTCAGCTAACGAAGGCAATGGAGATCGTCAACAGACCAGTGGCGCATGTTTCAGTGGTTTACCTGGCCATGATTGTTCAATGCAGCTTCAACACCAAACAAGTATTATATGTGGAGTATGCTATCTTAACCCCCATGTGCAGAAGTGAACATGATTCTTATAATCGTTTCCATGCAGCTCTTGATGGAAAGAGATGTGTCAGAGATGGAACCTATGTCGATGTACAATGCCTGACTCACAACATCTCCTCTTTCGTTTGTATGGCAACTAATGTGCGGATCAGCTGCAACAGCAGCGAGAACATTAATTTCCGCCTCTTCTGTCGTCACTTGTTTCCTTCTGTTACTTTGCGAGACTACCACTTTCAAGTAACTAGTTGAAGAAAAATGGTTCAAATGGCTCTGAGCGCTATGGGACTTAACATCTAAGGTTATCAGTCCCCTAGAACTTAGAACTACTTAAACCTAACTAACCAAAGGACATCACACACATCCATGCCCTAGGCTGGATTCGAACCTGCGGCCGTAGCGGACGCGCGGTTCTAGACTGAAGCGCCTAGAACCGCTCGGCCACACCGGCCGGCTAACTAGTTGAAGAGGTTGATAAACAAGTGCTGAGACACTTGATGTCTATTGGATACCTTGACGCATACACCGTACAAGAACGAATTGCAGTCTTCCACAGTCTTCGTACTCCATGAGCATGTCAGTTTTCTCTGCACTGGTAAATTCCATCGACCACTCACGACCTGTTGCTTGGACTGTCACTCACTAACTGACTAGCAAGTCGCAGCGCACTCAAGGCACACACAAGCACGTTATAAGCAAACATAGCAAGACCGCACCTAGCAACTACGCAGGGTGAATGGCACAAACAAGCGTCAGTGTGGTAACTTTTCAAAATACAATATCTCGTAAACGTGTCGCACTAGAATCCTGCAACAAACACAACTGACATTCTGCGTTACCCTACTTTTAGTTTGTTAATGACACTAGCCATTGTTCCATTTAAGTGTACGTTTCCACAAAAATTCACTCGCTAAGTATTATTACAGTATGTTGATTGGCTAACTATAAGAGACCCTGAGTACCAGTCCATTCTGTGAAAAACCACATATCAATAGTACTTCCAATTTCCGCAATATTTGCGGTGCAAGTTTTAGGTTATTCACCCTGTATATATCATTGTTTCGAAAATGTTTGGACAACGGCTTCTCCTCGATCTTAATTTGATGCACATCGCCACGATTGCCTCTGCATTTGCTTTCCGTAAGACAGAAATTTCTGCTCACTAAGACGCAGCAGTGGACGGCTGGCGGCAAGTGGTGGTCTGACGAACAGCTGCAGCTGTAACTCGCTGCTGTCAGAATTTGCAAGACTTGCTCGTGCACCGTCTGGTATCCCGATCGAACAGCAGTTGACGGACTGCAGCGAACAGTACGCGACCGAAGAAGAAGAAGAAGACCCACAGAGATATTCAGTGGAGAAGTATCTCATTAGACTGAGATTTGTGGCATCATCGACATGATTTCAGATGGTGTTAAACAATCTTCCGACACATCGCGTTAACGCAAACATCAGTACAGGATGTTATGCAGGAAGACACAAAAAACTACAATGATTCCAAAGAAATATGTAGTGATAAATTTTAACTGTGACAACAATGATTATTGAGTCATATGGTCAACTTAAGGTGGTTTGTGCCTAGAAAATTGTAATGTGAGCCATGTGTCTAATTATATTACATAGTCAGATGCGTTAAACTTTGTGAATATTTTATTACCTACCGTATTGAAACATGTCGAAATTTTTGAGAAAAACAATGCAAATGTATTTGTTAACGTGTAAATTGTTCAGTACCCCAAGCACGATGTAGTGCGAGTTTGTTCTCGTCGTAGAAGTATTGTTTTCTGATTAACAAAATAGCACTGTCTACTCAGGGTAAGTTACACAGGCTAATAAATAAAAAAAAGATTCATTGTGATGCTCTAACGAGAGGATTGTTATAGGAAGGACAGAAGAACAAAAAGGAAAAATCTTTCACGTAGTCCTACGGCAGGTCCTGAAATATTGTAAACATGAGAAACATGTCAATCTGTTCATTCTAGTTTTTGCAAACATAGAAATTTACCACTCCTGTTACTTTAAAAATATCCAGACTTTGAGCTATACTGAAGTGCCGATTGCATGGAATGGTTTAACAAACAGCTGTATCAGATTGTTGAAAGACAAGAAGATAATTATTGAAGAAGAAAAGGAAGGAGCATTTCGGACAGCATCAGTTTGCAAGGAACGCATCAAGCAGACTCATGTGAAATGCAGAAATTACTGTCATTCAACACGGAGATTACATGAAGCCGCACATGACAGATGTCGTTCAAAAACTTTAGAGACTTTATGCTGTATGTTGCGTCATTTCACAGCCTATTGATTTGCGATGCGCATTTTATAATGATGAATCTCCGTGAATGAGAAGAAGACACGAATCAAATGAATACAGGAGATGTTTCTGTGATTGTGACGGGTCTGAAAAATTTGAAGCATTCACTAAATCTCTCGCAGGAGCTACCATAGTGATGTAAAATGTTGATTTATAGATTCCTTCATCTTTCTACCACGCTCTATAGAAAAATGTGTCGCATATTTAAATCCCGAAGATTTGGGAACAACAAGATCTGCTGCTCTAATTGCAAGACCTAATTTCAGGGATAGAGTTATATTTAATGAAACTTTGGTTGACACTGAGTTAAGCAGACATATTAATATTGTTTATGATATCTCCTAAGCTGTATAAATGAGTATTTTTAACCATCGACGCAAACAGAGGGGTGTTATTATACGTTTAACGTGTGTACCTGTGTATCTTTCTGTGGCATAGTTGCTCCTAAACGAAAGGTCTGATTTTAATGTTTTTTATTTGAAAGCTGGTTCAGTGGGGATGGCTCTTAGCTATTTTCCAGAGGAAAGTGTGTTCAGCTTGAAACGTCCCTCTTCCCGTATTGGAGCGCAAGTGTCCTCTGAAATATGTAATTCTTGTATTACTTGTACCAACTGATCTTGTACTTCCCGGATTTCTCTTTTGTGTTTC
Organism: Schistocerca nitens; assembly: GCF_023898315.1. Classification (NCBI taxonomy): domain Eukaryota; kingdom Metazoa; phylum Arthropoda; class Insecta; order Orthoptera; family Acrididae; genus Schistocerca; species Schistocerca nitens. The sequence continues at coordinate 258,967,407 of NC_064615.1, read as the reverse complement.
GTATTAATTTGATTCAGATTTTGTTTCAATTTCCTAATTTGTTCGTACTCTTCTGTGACATTAAAGACTACCGGTATTGTGTCATTAAGATTATCATCTACCTTCGAAGATAAATTATTTAGCTGATACGAAAGTTCGGCTACTTTCTCTGATAATGAATTTATTTCCTCCATTTGTCTTTCCGAACCAATTTTCAGAGTATCTACTGTGTCCTTTAAGTTTTTGCAAGTTGCGAAACTGAATCGGTAGATGCAACTGAGTCAATTTTAGCTCGCAAGGTGTCATGATTTTCATTAACAATGGTATGCAGTTCTTTTATGGCTGCTTCGTGATTCTGTAATGCATTTTCAAGCTGTTTAAATTTCATCAGCTAAATTAAGTAAAAATGTTTTCAGCAAGAGCACTCTCTTGATATACGCTACGTAATACACAGAGAGCTACTTAAAGTCCCGGAGCATCAGATTGTAGGGCTGAAGAAGATGTACATAAAAATCTGTGAGAACGTATGTTTACCTTTCACAATGATGATTTTTGTATTTTGAAGTCACCCGTTTCAGCACCTACAAAGCAGAAAAATGGTGATTGTGACTCAATTGTAAAAGATAAACATACGCTCTCGCAGACTTTTTTGTAGTTCCTTCTGAAGTTCACAATTCAGTAACAAATCAAATGATTTTGCCGTAATAGTTTAGGCAACCTACTGCAAGAGAACGCAATGGCAGTCCGCTTTCTTCCGATTTCATTTAGAATTATCGCCACTGCTTATTGGATATGTTACCTAACCTAATATATATATATTCAGTATATACCAGTATATACCATTGACCAACCCTTCCCAGACCTCAAAATTCATTTACAACGTGACTCTGTCACCAACTGCATTTTTTATTGAATTTAGCAGTCCTCCCGTACAATTTGTATCTTGCGGAACAGAAGCTTTATTGGGTTTTCGACCAGAAGTGGCAGGCTCTTTGCATTCATCGACAGCATTTAACGTAAAAATGTTTACTGTTTTGGCCGTTAGTGCTATCATTGTGTCGTTACAGTCATTAACTAGTTTCACTATGGAAAAATAGGCACAGCTTCGCCTTCGGCAAAATCATCAGCCAAAGACGCACGATATCTTTCAACCAAAATCTCCTACTGCTCAGTATTCAGGTCACCTACTTGAAGATTATTAAGAAGGTCTATCATTGTGTTGTCAGACGTTGATTTGTAGCTCGCAAAGCTTAATGTAATGCCACCAGTGCGGCTGTTCTTGGAATATAATTGGTTTCTGAAGCACAAACAGCCCTTAAAAGGTGACACCTGCATTATATCTCTGAAAAGATATTTTTAATTCTTGCAAACGGAGGTGAATAGATCTTAGCAGTTCATAAGAAACTATTATGTTTTGTCTGTTACAAGCCAACGAGTGTGAAGTCATTTTCTTCTCTTATCCTTCAGCCGCTGTACCGTATTCTGTCTGTGGACTGTTGCTCTACCGTTCTCGATGCCTAAAGGAAATGCACTATGAATGGTTTCTCCGTTGACAAGGCGCGCTGCAGCTTCTGTTGATTCGGTTACTTCAACGAAAGTTGTATTTAATAACTGCTCTGTTACTGGAACATAACATCGACGAATATGATGTAGGTACTACAGTTTTCAGCAAAAACGATTTTCGCTGCCAGTTGCTCTATTAAGAAAAATTTTAAAGGATTGTTAGCGCTAGGTTAGTTGATTACCTTACGTGGAATTCGTTATGCTACTTCATCATTTTTTTCATTCTTTGTTCACGCTGCTGGCCCTGGCATAAAATCCTTCGTCTGTGGTACTGACATGCATTTCTTCATTGTGAATGAAACACACACATCACTGGTGCGATATTCTACAATATTAATGTTGTACGAAACTGTTTTCGGCTGTTATGACATCATCAGGTACAAAGGTAAGTATGTGATGCAGTGAATGTTTTTTTTTTTTTTGATCAAAGATTTTATTTTAAACTAGTGCATCTACAGTGTATCTCCATTTCCAGATATGAAAAATGTTAATGTTAGAACTAGAAATAAAACAAGAGGGATTATTTCAGTGCAAATGCGATGTAAGATTATTTAATAGATATAAAATATTTGGGACATTAACTAATGAACTATAGACTAATTACAGCAGTTGTTCACAGAAGAAAATAACTTAACGATAAACTTTGGCCGCAGGTTCCATAGATGTGGCTGAACAAAATAATCTTGTCTTAAAAACGAGTGAGTCAAGCAGTCTTGATTCTACAAAATAAAACTTTTAACGCATCGAGAGAAATGATAGTAACTGAAGTAAAGGAAAAATGGAGCATGTGAGTAAGAGGGGTAATTTGCAACATGGCCTGGATGGGATTATGAGTAGTGTCTGCAGTTAGAAGTGGTGGGCTATAGAACTGTGTCTGGTCATTCAGTACTAACTTTGGGCTGATGAACATTGTTTATTAATTTACTTTATTTCAAGATAGTTCAGCATTCCTTCTTTTATGAATGCGATGTAGTGCTTCATATTTAACCTTGTAGTTATGTTCTTCGCCAGACGGAGTGGCCGAGCGGTTCTAGACGCTATAGTCTGGAACCGCGCGACCGCTACGGTCGCAGGTTTGAATCCTGCCTGGGGCATGGATGTTTGTGATGACCTTAGGTTAGTGAGCTTTAAGTAGTTCTAAGTTCTAGGGGACTGATGACCACAGCAGTTAAGTCCCATAGTGCTCAGAGCCATTTAAGTTCTTCTTTCAGCAGGTAGTGTGCAAAAGTAGAATCTTTGTTTCTAAGTTTTCGACTTGTTAAGTGGTCCTTCCAGACTGACCTCTATAGGATTCGCCACAATTACAAATAATTTTGTATATTACACTCTTATTTGCGCAAAAAGTGTCCAACGGCAACGTGCACATAAAATTATGTTTTCCCTTTTACTGGATTTAAGCTTTCAGGATACATCCAGTGAAACTTTTCCTAAATATGGAATTATGCACTATTTATTACGTTCTTGAGGTGATGTGTCCAAAACAGGATAAAGAAGAGAGTACATCTGGTGTTTGCGCTTTTTGAGAGTTATGGAATCTAGTAAGGAAGGATAGCGATTGTCTGATGTTATTTGTTTGGCTGCATTTAATTCCTTTTTGAAGTTATCTTCACTCATAGGGATGTATATTAGGCCATGTGTCACTGAATGAAATTCAGCATGTTTATGGGTCACTGGGTGTTGAGATTTGACCGGTATGAAGGTTGTTGTTGTTGTGGTCTTCAGTCCTGAGACTGGTTTGATGCAGCTCTCCATGAATGAAGGTATGAATACTGAAAGTATGAATACTGTCACTAATTTATGCAGTTGCCGCCAAACTCAATTGTACATTTTATACAACTGTGTTTAGAATTTAGTTGCTTGAGGAATTTTTGAAGTTGTCTGGTAGTACCTGTGCGTAAGCACAGCACATCATCAACATTCATAAACCAGTATCCAACCTTGGAAGAGAGTTTCAAAATTGTCGATGAAGATTTCAGCAAGGCCTTGGCTGAGGGAGGATCCCTTAGCTGGACCATCCAACGGTTCGTATATCCTACCATTGAAGCAGAAACAACTTTGTTATACAAGTTTGTGCAGCTAACCCTATGTCATCTGTGACCACCAGGTTAACTACTAATTTATCTAGTAAGTCTGTGAAAAGGTTGAGGCACTCCTGAACAGGTGCATTAGTATATAACTTGCTGGTGTCAAAAGAAATTAGCCTAGTTGCATGTCTTTTAACTTGTTCACTACGTCAACTGAACTATGGCTATCATACCATGTTTGAACTTGATTTTGCTCTTGATTAGGTCCTTTAACTCTCTAGCTAGTTTGTAACATGCAGCTGAGGATGAAAACACCACAGGCTGGATTGGGATATTATCTTTATGGAGTTTAGGGAGGCCATAAAGTCTGAGAGCTATAGGATCCTCCTTGTTTTACTCCTAAATCTAACTAACATTAATATCTTTAACCTCTGAAATTGGAGATACTCTTTGGAGGCTCTACTTAAAAATCTTTGATACAACAAAATTCACTGCATCTCATACTTTTCTTTGTACCTGATGATGACGTAACCGCCGAAAACCGGTTCGTATAACAAACAATAAGTATAATATTACACCAGTGTTGAGTGTGTTTCATTCATAAAATACTGTACCAAGAAACGACGGATCATTCAATCAGTGCAATGGATTTCTTCTCCAGCGTTTTCTATTTCGATATAGACATCAGCCATTCTCGCGTCGTATCCACCAACAATTGCCGCTACATCCTGGTTTTCTGTACTCACTTCTTACTCAGAGGCGTCGTTAAATGTTGCAGTTTCAGCTAGTGCTAGCACTTGGCCAATAACGTACTGGAGCTTGGGTTCAATGTATTCAACTTGCTCAACAGAATGGACGCAATCGATCTCGTGGTGCCATGAAAGCTTCTTGGTGCGTTTCGTAGCCCTCTAGCAAATTGCTTTATCTCTAAACGGCACATGGGCAACAAAATAGCTATACAAATAGCTTTCTTCGTCTCCCCTTTACGTGTAATAGCAATTCGTCGAAATGGCAGTCTTTTTCATAATGTTTCTGTTTATTATACAATTCTGGTGGTTTTTCTAGTTCTTCATAAGCTGCCATGTCACTGTCTTCTTCGTCAGTAAAATGTAGAATTCACTGTTCACAATTTATGGCTAATTCTGCCAAACTGAGATGCTCTAGATTGGTTGACCTCTTAATATACCTGTTAAAAATTTTCTGATACGTTTGACCTTGCTCACTGTCAAAACACAGAGTTCTGTATCGTTCATGAGGTCGGCATGTGTTGACGAAAATTACATTTCACGAACTGTCTTTTAATTTCAGGTGGCATAATCTTTATGCGCATCAAACGCTGATACTCTACGATGTTTTAAAATTTCCACAGTAACTGCAAACTATTGCCTACCGATATCTCCATGGCAGATTCGCGCTCTACTAACGGCATATTTCACTGCTTGACCTACGTCCTGGGGCTCGTGTTTGGAAGTGTATTTGGCGATATAATAAGATACAGCGATCACATTTCCACAGGGCCGGATTTCGATATTCCCTTTCCAGAGTTTAAGTGTCTGCGGATTGGAATTATTTACGTACTGTTGTTCAGGATTTCTTCTTAACTTACAAAATCGTCCATTGTCACGCGAAGTTTCGTCAGATCATGTTTGGTTGCTTACTGGTCTTGAAAGATTAAATCTATAGGAATTATCATTTCTGTTCTTATAGCACTTTTTTGAGTGAGAGTGTATTTCACCCCGTTTAACTATTTTGTTCAGCTCGCCATCTTCATTATGTAAAGAACACAAAACAATCTCACGGATCAAAGATCTGCTTTCAGGAGTGCCAAAATTATGTGCTCTCTCAAACCAGCATAACATGTGGACTTCCATGATTCTGAAACTCAGTGCTCGACCAGTACTCTGTAAGCCTTACTTCTAAAGCTTGATCATTGTTCTTCAAAATTCTCATGATACCATTGGCAATTATCATACGTTGACGACTCACAGTCACAGGATGTTTGACTACCAGTTTTCGTCTGCCATTAAAATTTAAATCGTTTGGGTTTTCACTGGATCGTCCTGCAACAGTTACAAGTTCTTTCGGTATATCGCCCCAATTTAGATCTATTACTGGTCAAGGTAACAAACCACATTGGTGGACCCAGATTCTTAACCCTGGCAATAAGTTTTGAACATGCTCTTTGCCAGTATTCATTTGATCCTTGCCTATTAAAGTGAATATTTTCAACCAAGTTTTCAGGTCGATATCAGTTATTGTTATCGATAACAGTGATTAATTCCAGAACGGGTTCGTCTGTAGCACGTAAAACGGACTAGGTAATAATAGAATGGTCATTGTTCAAGTCACTGAATGATTCTGATGACCAGTTGGTATTTCTTACATTATCACTGCCTTTTTCTGGATCACTTAGATGTTGGTTTAATGGATGTACAACAGCGGTAGTACCCGCATTCGTCATCGTCTAGTCTATTTTGCTGTGATTTGGGTATATTTAATTTGAAAACTGTCCATAAACAATGTAATATCCGGTAAAGATATCAAGAAAGCTGCATCATCCTGAGTTACACAACTTTTTCATCATTTTGAATGGGACCGAACAAGTTTTCCAATTTGCCACTGATATGTCATTACGTGTAACAATAGCTCCCTGATCAGCACCATAATATGTAAAGAACTCTGGTAATCAGTTCTTTAAATCTGGAAATCCACCATCTTCATTTTCTATGCTTAGATGTCCGCAAACCGAGAAGATTCATTGTTAACTTATATCAAATATGAATAATTTAAGACCTCAAAATTAACTTGTAACTTTGGCCACGTAAATATTCTACATTAGCCTCGGACAAATTCGGAGCCGATAGAGACTGTATACTATTCAAGTACAAACGATGACTGGAAATTAAAACTGAATCTACTGTATCTGTAACCATGTCTCTGTGTGTTTAATTTTTGTAACAGCGATAGTTGCGGCGGCGTTTGCAGTATACTGCTTACCTCGAGAGAAATCACGAAAACGTATATTATTACTCGTATCTTGGAAACAACTGACAGTGTCGTTTGTGTCTCCATGCTGTACTATGTCATTTTTTAGAACATGACAAATATCGCCAACATTGGAACTATCATTATTATAGTTTATTGTAACGTTTCTGTACAAATGATTAATTGGGATAAGCCAATCTAATGCAGCTCGAAGCTTTTGAATAGTTATAGGAACACAACGTTATCTTTGAACTGACTCCAATTGTCCACAAACAATCACCAGGCCAGCGTTACACGGTCGTAGCAGAAGCTGCTCAGCCATTTTTCCAACATCCTGGCCATAAATTACAGCCTGACGAAGCAAACCGTGCTGTCCAAAGCGACCACTGAGTCTAATCATTTTTACGAGTGGAATTATCCTACTTAACAATCGCATTTTCGCATCTGAATATGTCTTTATTTCTGAGGGAATTTTGTCTAGTGAGATACTATTCCAGTATGCTTGCGTAGATGTTCTTCCACTACGAAGTGTTCTGGTACATCAGTCACAGGTAGAGATAACATCACGTTGAGTCATTAACTCATTTGATAGAATATCTCCTGGTGAATCACCTACTGTAACTAACTGTGCTTATTTACAGTAGCAAACTATTTTTACCTATCAAACTGCATCAGAAACTTGGTAAATGAGTGTATGTAACTATCAAAATTTACTATGAGTGGCTCTAGACTGAGCCGCTGACTGAACATTTCTGAGACGCCTTGCCGAACGTTCTTTAGGAGTCACGTTTAATACAGACTGAGCTGTAGCTTCTGCATTCCTGGCAAGCCTGGAGGAATGTTGGTCTGGAATTTCATTAAATCGTGAAATACTGGTGGATCTGGAATTTTTTGTTGGATGTAAGCTACGTTCAACACTAGTTTCTTTTGACCACTGCAAAATCTTAGTCTTTCGCTAAACGACGCTGATTGTCTTGCGAACTTCCTTGCCTGCTAAATTGAGCCTTTCGAGTAGCTTGTGATATGAAAAACTGGTATCCTTCAGGAGTTTTCCCCTCAGGGTGTGTTAATTAGTGCATTTTCGCTTCATATTAAGATGTTTTAGGTTTCCAACTCAATCCCATTAAGGTTTCCAACTCAATCCCATTTTAATGCCATGGAGCGCTTACGAGTTAAAACCTAAAAAACGAAACAACATCAGATAATTATTACTTTTAACAAGATGTATACACTATTTTATTAACAGACATAAATCTTAAACCTCTTATTATAGGAACTGAAGACCTAGATTTATCTGCATCTTAACGAAAGAAAAATCATGAGACATTTAGATATAAATATTGCTGAACAACACAGACTTTAATAAGTAACGTTATGACAGCAATTGTAAAGAAAATCTACGAAATTATCACTTTAGCATAAGTGAATTATTATGATTTAAATTTAATTTAGGGAGAATACGCTAATTTGGCAAAAACTTAATCTAGGAAATTAAAAATGATAAGTTGTTTATGATCAGTCACCCTAAGTCGTCTACTGAACTCAATTTGTTTGCTGAATATCAAAGATAAGAAAAAATTAGAAATAATAATCTAAGTTTGAAACTTAAAACCGCACAGGCGATGTTGCATTGCCACAATCTTGCAGTTGTAATAGTATTTATGAAGCAACATCTGTTGTCAGAATATGCAGATTTCGACGAGGCAAAATCCTGGGTCCCGGAAAGTATTGGTGTGAAAGTGGGGATACAGCGTCAATCGTACCGTGTCTACTAGTGAAACATACGGTTTAAAAAGCACGAAAAGAGACTTAAATTAAAAATTTGAATACATCTTCACACAAAAAAAACCTCTAAAAATTAAAAAAAATAGTATTTATCGCCCCATTAATTAATATGAGTAGTAATATTTTGATCCAAGCGTCGTCGTGTCGGGAACTGCTAGTGTAAGAAAACAAAATAAAAACGGAATATATGAAAAATTATAAAGAATGAAATTTAAATACAAGTAAGTTACTTAGGCAGCGTAGTTAAATATCAGGACAACAATACATATAATCGTTGATTCTAAGTCTTAATTTAATCTGAAAAATTCGCAATATAGACCCATTCGGGTCGCCGCTCTTGGTCACCCCACGCCCCGCGCCGCATACCGCGCACCGTGCGACTCGCGCTCACGGTTTAATGAAGCGTGGAGTCAGTACGCTACCGTCAAACCACTGCAGTACATGAGCCTCGTAAGATAGATTAATGCATGAAACTAAGGTCGTACGCAATTATGTAGAAATATGATACAAAAAAATAGGTACTTCTCTTCTTTAACAATGTTAGGCTAATAAAGACGAATTGCTTTTCATATTTTATATAATAAGTAATTATAAATTCATTGGCTATTTTGAGATGTGGGACACGCAGGACTGGAAGCAAAGACGCCAAACAGAAGAGGCTTATACTCACCAACAATGAAAGTATGCCGCTCTAGAAACAATAGCTGCTGTTAAAATCTGTTTTTAATTACTTGGCATTCATCAAAATATTATTACCTATATTAGACTTATAGGGGTCATACATATTTCTTTGTACATTTTAGAGGTTCTTTTGTCGGATATTTTTTAAGTTTTAATTGAAGTTTTGTTTTATGTTACTAATCTCCTTTATACAAAAGATTTGTTTATTTCGTCGCTTAGGCTAAATTTTTGTTCTGGTATATTTTGATGTGTTATATTCTGTAATGAAATATAATTTCCATTCATGTTTTACCTAATCTCCTATTTTGCTCTGTCACACTTTTATGTTCACTTTTAAATGACTGTGTTCGTAAGTTGTATATAACATACTTGTATTTGACTTGATTCTACGATTGAGCACGATGTAGTGGGATCAATAAGAGTCACGTCCACCTTTATGTCTCCTTTTAAATTTGGCAGATGAACATTATATCAATCTTGGTGACAAAATGAATTCCATGTTTAAATCAGCACATTGCAGTGCCACAGAGTACACTCGACTTACATTATATACTTCAGCTTTACATTACTTGTTGTTTTTTTCATAAAACGTTTGTTGCCAGTTTTGACAATTTTTCATTACTTGACTGCTTTGTAGGATGTTATATTATATATTGTTTCCTCCTCCTTTTTTTATCTTTTTTGAGAGAGCGTGCTTGATAACTCCATAGCATTGTAAGCACATTCTCAGCGCAGTTTTTTCGTTGGACATGGGGGTCATTCAACATCTCTGTTAGATTCGTTTCATATTATTCAACTTGTATTTCGTGCTGGTCGCAATCAGTCATTGGTGATTTAATTTTGTACCCCGTGTTTGTTCCCATTCAGTGGTACAGAGCCACATTAAAGTATCGATAATTTCAGTAAACACTCAATCCTTTGTATATTACGCACATTTTGTGCTTCCAAATTTCCCTTCTCTCTTTATCCTCTGTATGAATCAGTAAGTAAGTGTATATTTAATTTGTCAAAATGGTAGCAATACAGCATCTGGCTGCCTGCTGAGGTAGTAACAGTGTACCCAATCCAGCTTTCTCAGTCGAGACAAAGAGATTTGTACCCCTCCGCTAGACATTCGACAGTAGTAATGCTGGTGGCGGAAAGGACCCCTCTGGTCTGTTTCAGCTTCCTGGGGAACGTAAGAAATGTTCGGCACTCAAGACTGAACCTGCGGTAAGTTAAGATGGTAGTCTTCAGAGCGACTTGAAGCTAGTGAGTGTGTCAACCTACGATGGCGGGTAGCTGTTCTAACTAATGTATGCGTCTGATTGGCTAGTTCAATTTCAAATTCGGTAGTCGCATGCTACATTTTTTAGAGTTTAAACACTAATACAGTATATGAGGCAAGTATGAAGTTTGTGTCCTGGCTGAGGACCTTCTAGGTATTTGTCAGGATTACTGAGGGCATTGGATTCATGAGGTACACAAATACGCAAACTATCAGTTATTAACCATTACCACTTTATTTCTATAAAGACATTTATAACAAATTGCCCGCTCCACTGACCCGTCGTAATTGTGTATGACGTCCTAACACAAACAAATATAGATTTTTCAAGACTCTATTGTAAGCTGAAAAAGGCATAAATTCCGCTTCGGAACCACGCGCGTTGGAAACAGTTCTGACCATGCAGGTGGCCAGTGACACGACGCGACTCCTGTGTGTGTGTGTGTGTGTGTGTGTGTGTGTGTGTGTGTGGAGGTGCGCTGTAGCTGGTGCGTACTGACACCACAGTTTGTCAGCATTCCACGATAAAGCCATCTCGCACTCTTACTCGCACGTGGTGGCCACGTCCAAGCCTGTGACCCTTACAATATACCCCCCTACCCCCACCCCGGAAAAAGATGAGCTATTGAAAGTGGCTCAAGAAGGCCACCTGGGCATCATGAACCTTTTTCTCTAGTTGTGGTATCAGAAAGCCTTGCTACGTTTATCTCAATTGCACACACAGTAACAACTGGTACTGATGAGTGGGCCTTTAAAATCGCAACTTGGTACATGAAATATGCTATAGACACAAGACAAGTTAATAAAATTATGAAGAACACAATACTGACAATTAAGTGTGGATTAACATTATTTGAAGATTCAAAAGACTTAATCCTGTTTGCTGCTCTCTTGAGATTTAACTCACCGTTTGTAGTCATTCTATTTTCTGGAATAATTAAATCACTATCCTTGGGAAAACTGGACGGGGAATGGTTTGAATATGTTAGTATGTATGATTCGTCATAGAAAACTGGTAACGTTCTTGTTAATGGGGGCTTTTCAGCTGCATGAAAAGTAATTGGCAATACAGAAGGTATATCAAACACATAACTTGATAAATCACAGTGTGCGGCATTTAAAATTAATCCACTACCATTTAATCTGAGTGTGAAAGGTTGATCTGGCGTACCAAAAGTTGTACATCTAAATGTGACATCAAAAGTCGAATTGAAAGAGTAAGTTGTACCTTCAGAATATCGTTTAAGAAATGACTGATACACATGCATTACCTTCCTAGGGCAATCATCTCTCAGCGGACTATTGCTAAACAATTCTTCTTCATACCTATACACTGTACTATCTAAAAATACTGCCGATTCTGGGCAAATTAACTTATGACTATGCCTACATATAAACAAATCGTGCTCATTTAGATACAAAAAAATACCTTCGATCCTTACTGATCAGTAATAATCCTTAGCTGACACATGACAAGAAGGTCTGCATGTTGCCACAGTCTAAATATAAATTTACACTTTTCAAAATTATGTTTTGATGTATCAATGTGCATAGAAACAAAAACAGTTAATACATCTTTAATCATTAAAGAGTGTGTTACAGTTAACTTACAATAAGCATGTAAGACCCCGTGGTCTCCTGACCTTCATTGCTTACATATTCCGCCCTCACAATTACATTCTGCACATCAAGACGCTTCATTCGAACCCAAACTGGATAAGATAAAGTCAATGTCGTATGAATTCATGTAAACGATACGCAAGTAACAAGTGCGCACCGGGGTTGAGATACTCGAGACTGGTGTACACACACACATTCAAGACACGACATTCACAAGAGCTTTTAGTCTGAGAGAGGCAGACCACAAGACGAGAGGCCGGTCCCTTCAGAGGACGATTCAGCCTATCTACGTCGGACGGCGACCACCCGTGGAGCGGACAGCGTTTCCCCGAGTGAAAGGGGAGAACAACCCCCTGTTCGGCTTAAAAGCAAATTCCGCTACATTGTGTGGGAGCGCCCAGCCTATGCATTCTTTATAAACATAGCACGCAGTTTCAGAGGTTTTCACAGGGAGACAGCAAACGGCAAACGCCGATGCTACAGATTTCCGGATTAGTCGCCTTAAACAAAACGTCATTCTCCCGTTTTAGAAGAGCAATGCTGATTGGCAGACGATATTCCTGACACCTTGAGCTGAAGGAGTAATGGAAGAGACCAAAAGATATACCCCTTCACGTCTGGCGTGGAGAGGGGCTGTTCTGTTGTCACTCTTGGAGCGAGAACACGTAACGAGAGCGTGTGCGCTCGTACGTGTACTCAAAGAGCGAGGAACAAGTCTCTCCTCAGTACTTCATTGGGAGAGCACCTCTGTCGAGAGTGAATCGGAGTGCGACTCTATATTGAGTCCTTGCTATTAAGCATTGGCCGCCACACTTATTGTGCGGTGTGAAGGGACAGAGTTATAGTTAAACGCCAGCGAGCGAATTTTTGAGTGGCATCGCGGTGGACTGGTTATCTGACCGGTGTACCGCGACAATAGTTAGACTAGGGGCGAATAGGAGTCCTTAACTTCATCAAGGTGTAGGGAGAGTTTGATTGGCAAAGGTCAATCAAGATAGAACGAGTTATCTTATTTGTCAGCAGTGAGTGGCGCAGTTAGCGCAGATTACGGTATTGTGCGCTACAGCTCTTGCGAGCCCGATATTTCCTCCACAACAATACACTTCACTGCATTTCACACGCGACAGCCTTGACCGTACCTAGCAACATTCTAATGGATAATTATTCGAGTTGAGTAGGTGCGGTTCTCAGTCATACTGCCCAGCCAATAACGATCTTGAACTTTGTATAGAAATTGCATTAGCGAATCCTATCCTTAAGAGGTAACTTGACATTCCGAAAAGAACCTGGAAATAACTTGTTCAGTTCATAACTAAAAGTGCCATTGTGATTTCTCAAAATTTTTGCAAAATAAATAATAATTTTCGTTAGTTTCATGTTTTTCTTACACTAACTAGCACTACTCCAGTACCCAAGTATCCCACTAGTTATGTAAGAAATTTTGTGAATTTTTGTGTTACTTTCTTACAGCAGACGACTGCAGAAGTTATTTATTGCTGAAAGTTTTTCAGGCATTTCTCTTTAGAACGTTAGGAGCATCTGTCTGACTTCTATAGTAGTGTGGGGGTCGAAATTGCATCTTGCAGGAGCCACAGGGTAAAGGGCACATCTCAGATCAATCCGTTGCACAGAATGACAGAGTAGCACCCACACGCTCACAAGCATACAAATTACAAGAATTAACAGGATAAATCATAGTAGATGTTACATTTAACTTACGTTATATCTGTAAGAATTGCTCTGGATGCAGTATTACAGTGCTTAAGCAATCATTTGAACTACTTCCTAGGGATATTCTTATATTAAGAGCACCAGTTCTAGTATTCGATAGACGGCCAGTAATTCTTAAAAGCAGAGTGTTAAGCCTAAGTGAACGCTCACAGCATTTAATCTTTCAAACATCTCGAAGATGGTTGCGTTCATTTCACCACGAATCATGTTGAAATGTGTAAAAAATTGCATTAAAACGTTTTCAATAAAAACTATGTGATTAGCAATGGTTCCTTGCATATTCCTTAATACAATTATTTCATTAGACATGTTAATTGACACCGTACTAGACTGTTGTTCGAGGGCTAAAATGCTGTCTGTAACGCCCAATGGATCTCACCTTTTGAAAGTACCAAATACAGTACGAAGGACACTTCCTCCAAAATCAAACCAGGCACGTCTGCACCAAATCAAGTTTTTGTACCGAAAAAGAATTAGGAATCAGTTAACCTCTTTTTCATAATTAGCATATATGGGCTCTACCTGCATTTAGACAATAAGACGTTCCCATTTCCAAAATGGTGTCATTACCTTTGAATGAACGAATTAAATCAATTCGCTTCTTAACAGAATTGAATTTTTGTTGAATCTCACTCAAATTTCATCTAAGTACAAGCTTAGCATTATTTGTTGAAACTACCTGTTCTCCGTGATACTACTATTATAGCATTAATGGAACAAATTGTCATAGGAAACATTAGAATTACACTAAACGTGACTAATTAGTTCTAAACAATAGAGTTAAACAATGAATATAATACAAATCAGTGTCTTGTGGTAACCTGTGAAATAAGATAATAAGATTTAGTTACACTTTCGCACGCTACACTTTCGCACTTTATGTATTAGCTGCAAACTATGTTTGCACAACACATTCACATGTGCACATGGCTGAGAAATACACACCTGTTTTACACTCATTCACCCTATACACGTCTACGAATATTGGAGGGGTGTCTGGAACTGGATAGCTCTGTGTCTGGAGACGCTTCGGCCTGGAAGTACGGATTGCGACGTCGCACTGCTCGTGCCTTGGATTTAGGTACAGCTGGTCAGTCCGTATGTCGGTCCTCGTTGTCGTCTTGCGATGCTACAGGAAGTCTTCCCAGAAATGACTTTACACGATTGACTAGAACGACAATCGAACGAAAAGGCAGTTGGAGCTTAAGAGTGACTGGCGACTACACCTCCAACATCGGATAAGGTCCTTTCCAAAGCTTCTTAAAATTTTTGACCTGACTTTCTTTTAACACTACATTGCTCAGGTAGACAAGATCTCCGACTCGATATTGTGCGCAACAGTTTGAATTTTTTGTTTCGCTTGCTGCAGAAAAGACTGATAATTCCGTCATTTCACTCCCTTCCATGCCTCCTTTAACTTGTGCTCTAATTCCTTTACATGTTCATTGCTGAGTCCAGCGGTTGATTGTGCCAGATCCTAGCGTGAATGCATCCTTCTTCCATATTCAATTTCATATGGACTTATGCCAGTTGACGTGCGCATTTTTGCGCTGTAAGCGTTCACGAAGTTCGGAAGACAAACATCCCAGTTGTAATGCCTTTTGCTTACGTAATAGCTAACCATCTAAATGACTTTTCTGTGAACTCGTTCAATGCGTCCACTCCCTTCAGGTTGTGCCGCTGTAGTTCTCAGCTGCGTTATTTGCATTAGCTTACAATTCAGTTTACGCAGGTCACTCATGAAATTTGATTCTTGATCACTGATATACATAACGGTGGTCCAGTCTTTAGAATCCACTCTTTTACAAAAATCTTAGCAACTGTCCCCGCACTCTGATCAGGTATTAGCATTATGAGAATACGTCTGGAGAAATGACCTAACTTGGTGAATATGTACACTCCTGGAAATTGAAATAAGAACACCGTGAATTCATTGTTCCAGGAAGGGGAAACTTTATTGACACATTCCTGGGGTCAGATACATCACATGATCACACTGACAGAACCACAGGCACATAGACACAGGCAACAGAGCATGCACAATGTCGGCACTAGTACAGTGTATATCCACCTTTCGCAGCAATGCAGGCTGCTATTCTCCCATGGAGACGATCGTAGAGATGCTGGATGTAGTCCTGTGGAACGGCTTGCCATGCCATTTCCACCTGGCGCCTCAGTTGGACCAGCGTTCGTGCTGGACGTGCAGACCGCGTGAGACGACGCTTCATCCAGTCCCAAACATGCTCAATGGGGGACAGATCCGGAGATCTTGCTGGCCAGGGTAGTTGACTTACACCTTCTAGAGCACGTTGGGTGGCACGGGATACATGCGGACGTGCATTGTCCTGTTGGGACAGCAAGTTCCCTTGCCGGTCTAGGAATGGTAGAACGATGGGTTCGATGACGGTTTGGATGTACCGTGCACTATTCAGTGTCCCCTCGACGATCACCAGTGGTGTACGGCCAGTGTAGGAGATCGCTCCCCACACCATGATGCCGGGTGTTGGCCCTGTGTGCCTCGGTCGTATGCAGTCCTGATTGTGGCGCTCACCTGCACGGCGCCAAACACGCATACGAGCATCATTGGCACCAAGGCAGAAGCGACTCTCATCGCTGAAGACGACACGTCTCCATTCGTCCCTCCATTCACGCCTGTCGCGACACCACTGGAGGCGGGCTGCACGATGTTGGGGCGTGAGCGGAAGACGGCCTAATGGTGTGCGGGACCGTAGCCCAGCTTCATGGAGACGGTTGCGAATGGTCCTCGCCGATACCCCAGGAGCAACAGTGTCCCTAATTTGCTGGGAAGTGGCGGTGCGGTCCCCTACGGCACTGCGTAGGATCCTACGGTCTTGGCGTGCATCCGTGCGTCGCTGCGGTCCGGTCCCAGGTCGACGGGCACGTGCACCTTCCGCCGACCACTGGCGACAACATCGATGTACTGAGGAGACCTCACGCCCCACGTGTTGAGCAATTCGGCGGTACGTCCACCCGGCCTCCCGCATGCCCACTATACGCCCTCGCTCAAAGTCCGTCAACTGCACATACGGTTCACGTCCACGCTGTCGCGGCATGCTACCAGTGTTAAAGACTGCGATGGAGCTCCGTATGCCAAACTGGCTGACACTGACGGCGGCGGTGCACAAATGCTGCGCAGCTAGCGCCATTCGACGGCCAACACCGCGGTTCCTGGTGTGTCCGCTGAGCCGTGCGTGTGATCATTGCTTGTACAGCCCTCTCGCAGTGTCCGGAGCAAGTATGGTGGGTCTGACACACCGGTGTCAATGTGTTCTTTTTTCCATTTCCAGGAGTGTATTTGTTCCCATCTTTAGTCTTAGGCAAAGGTCCAGCGACGTCGATTCCTACTCTTTCGAATGGTTCAATAGTCTCTGGTAGTTCCACTAATGGTGCCCTAGCTTTTCCCAAATTTTCTTTTTGTTGCAGGAATCACATTGTGAAACATACTCAAAAACGTCAGCTTTGCGTCTTGACCACCAATAAACCTCAGATATTTTAATTTTTGTTGCTTTTTGACCATAGGTTAGTTTAGGTTAGGTTTGGCTAACATAACCTAACCTAACCAGATAATGCAGAATCAGGTTGTTGCTTCATGATTTCCTCTTCTTGCTTCTGGAATAACTAGGCTGTTTCCTTTACTAGTGATCTTGTACAGCAATCCATCTATTTCGACAAAACGTTGACCATTTTTCCGTATTTTGCATTGTGGATCCTCCTCCTAAGCTACTTTTAACTCTTCCTCACAACTTATTGTAACACCAACACGCAACTTTCGGCTCATCGCGTTAGTGGTTACGTGTAGTTTGTCAGGTCGGTGAATAACTTTAAACTGTAACTCTTCCAGTCTCAAGGCCCACCTTGTTAATCTGAAACATGGGTCGTCTAATCTCAGCAGCCATTTATGCGTGGCATGGTCTGTAATCACTGTGAATTCTCTTCCTGTCAAAAAACATGTGTTATGTGCAATACCAAAAACCAAAGCACAAACCTCTTTTTCTGTTGTGTAATTACATCGTGCTTTATTTAATTGTCTAGAAGCAAATGATACTGGGTATTCATGCTCATCAATTTCTTGAGACAAAATAGCACCAACAGATAAATTTGAAGCATGTGTAGAAAAAATTAAGGGATTCCTGAAATCTGAATAGACTAACACAGGATCTGTGATTAGGGCAGCTTTAAGTTCTTCCATTGTCTTTGTGCATTCTGTCGAAAAATTGAATGTAATTGTCTTTTTCAGCGGCTGTGTCAGTGACTGTGTCATTCTCTTTTTCAGTGGCTTTGCTATATTTGCATAACCGGCTAAGAAACGCCTATAGATATTTGTTGACCCCAAGAATGGTTGTAATTCATTTAAATTCTGTGGTTCCGGAAAAAATGTTGACAGCTTCAATTAATTTTGCATCAGGACGGACGCCTTCACTAGCTACGATATGTCCAAGGTAGTTCGCTTAATGTTTTGCAATGTGACATTTATCTACTGACAAGAACAGATTTGCGCCTCTCATACGCTAGAAAACTGCTTACGTCTCTCAGTACGCTGCTTCATGTTTCACTGTAAACCATTACGTCATAGAGGTATACAATAGCTTGTGTTGGTGTGAGCTCTCGTAAAGCGGAATCCATCAGGCGCTGAACGGTGGCTGGCGCATTGCAAAAACGGTATACTCAAGTATTTGTACACTCCTGGAATAGTAAAAAACGAAGTTTTCTCTCAATCATGCGGATGCACTGTCAGCTGATGATATCCGGTTTTTAGATCAAAAACCGAAAAAATTGGACATGTACACAAGTAATCCACGGTTTCTACCAGGTTTGGTAAAGGGTAAATGTCTGGTGTGGTTACTGCATTCAGAGCACGATAATCCACGCAAAAACGGAACAGTGGTTCTCCGGAAACACTTTCTTCTTAAGAATGACAGCCGGTAAACACGAAGGATCTGCAGGATCTCTTGATTTTATAATTCCAGCTTCCAGTTGTTATTTAACCATTTCTTCTGCCTGCTCTCTTTGACTGAATGGTATTCCGTAAGGTCTCTGAGTGACAGGTGTTGCATTTCCAGTATGTATGCGAGCTGAACCATGTAATCTGAGCCCGCATCTCGTGGTCGTGCGGTAGCGTTCTCGCTTCCCACGCCCGGGTTCCCGGGTTCGATTCCCGGCGGGGTCAGGGATTTTCTCTGACTCGTGATGGCTGGGTGTTGTGTGCTGTCCTTAGGTTAGTTAGGTTTAAGTAGTTCTAAGTTCTAGGGGACTGATGACCATAGATGTTAAGTCCCATAGTGCTCAGAGCCATTTTGAACCATGTAATCTAAATGCTCTCGGAAAAGGTCTGCGTTCTCTAATAAAACATGCGCTAAAATCTTCTGCTCTTCAACTGTCAAACGTTCTATGTTCTGCCAAATCTTGTTCTTTGCTCTTTATCAATTAAGACTCCTGACTGCAATTTTTCGGTACCAGTACAAAAATCTGTCTTCCTAGCTCTGACGTTTGAAGCTACACTCCTGGAAATGGAAAAAAGAACACATTGACACCGGTGTGTCAGACCCACCATAATTGCTCCGGACACTGCGAGAGGGCTGTACAAGCAATGATCACACGCACGGCACAGCGGACACACCAGGAACCGCGGTGTTGGCCGTCGAATGGCGCTAGCTGCGCAGCATTTGTGCACCGCCGCCGTCAGTGTCAGCCAGTTTGCCGTGGCATACGGAGCTCCATCGCAGTCTTTAACACTGGTAGCATGCCGCGACAGCGTGGACGTGAACCGTACGTGTAGTTGACGGACTTTGAGCGAGGGCGTATAGTGGGCATGCGGGAGGCCGGGTGGACGTACCGCCGAATTGCTCAACACGTGGGGCGTGAGGTCTCCACAGTACATCGATGTTGTCGCCAGTGGTCGGCGGAAGGTGCACGTGCCCGTCGACCTGGGACCGGACGGCAGCGACGCACGGATGCACGCCAAGACCGTAGGATCCTACGCAGTGCCGTAGGGGACCGCACCGCCACTTCCCAGAAAATTAGGGACACTGTTGCTCCTGGGGTATCGGCGAGGACCATTCGCAACCGTCTCCATGAAGCTGGGCTACGGCCCCGCACACCGTTAGGCCGTCTTCCGCTCACGCCCAAACATCGTGCAGCCCGCCTCCAGTGGTGTCGCGACAGGCGTGAATGGAGGGACGAATGGAGACGTGTCGTCTTCAGCGATGAGAGTCGCTTCTGCCTTGGTGCCAATGATGGTCGTATGCGTGTTTAGCGCCGTGCAGGTGAACGCCACAATCACGACTGCATACGACCGAGGCACACAGGGCCAACACCCGGCATCATGGTGTGGGGAGCGATCTCCTACACTGGCCATACACCACTGGTGATCGTCGAGGGGACACTGAATAGTGCACGGTACATCCAAACCGTCATCGAACCCATCGTTCTACCATTCCTAGACCGGCAAGGGAACTTGCTGTTCCAACAGGACAATGCACGTCCGCTTGTATCCCGTGCCACCCAACGTGCTCTAGAAGGTGTAAGTCAACTACCCTGGCCAGCAAGATCTCCGGATCTGTCCCCCATTGAGCATGTTTGGGACTGGATGAAGCGTCGTCTCACGCGGTCTGCACGTCCAGCACGAACGCTGGTCCAACTGAGGCGCCAGGTGGAAATGGCATGGCAAGCCGTTCCACAGGACTACATCCAGCATCTCTACGATCGTCTCCATGGGAGAATAGCAGCCTGCATTGCTGCGAAAGGTGGATATACACTGTACTAGTGCCGACATTGTGCATGCTCTGTTGCCTGTGTCTATGTGCCTGTGGTTCTGTCAGTGTGATCATGTGATGTATCTGACCCCAGGAATGTGTCAATAAAGTTTCCCCTTCCTGGGACAATGAATTCACGGTGTTCTTATTTCAATTTCCAGGAGTGTACATTTGAAATCTGTATGACATCACTTTTACTTGTGCTCGACACTTCAGCTACTTTTGTTCCTCGTCGCAATACAACGTCTTCGTTGCTTATGTTTGTTATTGTTATTGGGACTCTAGCTGCGTTCTGTCTCATCATTGTAGCTATGCCTACGCTTCTGGCAACAGAACAATTTATTTTGTCCAGACCCCTCGGTTAATAACAGAGTTCCCTCTTCACAAAAAAAATGGCTCTGAGCACTATGGGACTCAACTGCTGAGGTCATTAGTCCCCTAGAACTTAGAACTAGTTAAACCTAACTAACCTAAGGACATCACAAACATCCATGCCCGAGGCAGGATTCGAACCTGCGACCGTAGCGGTCTTGCGGTTCCAGACTGCAGCGCCTTTAACCGCACGGCCACTTCGGCCGGCCCCTCTTTACATTTGGGTGATTTGACGACATAAATTCCCTGAGGAATTTGTTGAGGCTGATTAATCTGTTCATCGACTCGGTGCGTTTGAATGGATGCGTCTGTTGGGTTGATCGATGCCACGACGTCAGTGCTGGTGTTCCTTTCAGGGCAATCCGTAGAACGATTTTTAGGCTGTAGTGTCAACGGCCTAGTCTGATGCTCCTATGTGCGATAAATATCTGTGCCCCGGTAGCGCAGAAGAAATCAAATCCAAGTACAGTCGTAGCGCGTTTCATTATTTGTAACTACTTGCACTATTGCCGTGTATTTTTCATGGCTTAAACATAGTTCTACGCCAACCTCTCCGTGGTTACATAAATTCCCTCCGTTTAACCCGCGCACCCTTAGCTGTGGCGGTTTTAAGTTATCCCTTTTGTCAATGTACCACCACATTAGTGAGGTCTGCGCTCCTGCGTCAATAAGTAGCTTGGTCTGTCGTCCACGACGTAAGGCACCTACCACAAAGTCAATGTCGATCTGATTTTCGATGGAGCTACCAAGACTCACTGTCTCGGCCAGGGGAAAGATTGTGTGATGGCCCGTACGTCCCCGTACTCGTTTACCGATCTGCCTAACTCTCCATTGCTCGCATTACTTTGTCTTTTATTGCGGCAATCTTTCGATACGTGGCCCTGTATTCCACAGTTTTAGCAAAGTCGTTTTTCCTTACAGTCTTCACGTAACATTTTGCGTTTGTGTTGTATACGCGAAGCTCTTCTTTTTGTATATCGTTCGGCGGTCTTAATGCTTCTACGATCCTAACAGCTGCTTCTACTACTTACTGAAAGGTCTTACGTCGAGCCAATCTGACTGCTTTGCTTACTTCCTCGCCATACAACCCGTGAATGAATGTGCCTAAAGCTCTCTGATCGGCTTTGAACAGCTGAAGGCAATTCTCATTTTCGTCTTCGAGCAGCTCGTACGTTAGTCCTTTAATGTTTCGGATTCTGTCAGAAAACTGGTCAATACAATCGTCCCGTAGCATCTGCCGATCATGGAGTTTCTCTCTGTAGAGTCTGGTAGCATTTTTGCATTTGAATCTCTGAAAAATTGTAGCTTTGAATTCATTGTAATCTTCTGATTTCACGTGAGTGGGCCCCGTGCTGATGAAATGTTGTGCGGCTCCCTGAATTCTTAATTTAGCCACTGAAAATTCATCTGAATTAGTCCACGAACCCAACAAGGCAGCTTCTTCGAGTTTACGCGAGAATATTTTCACGTGTTCCTCGGGTTTACTGCTAAACATTGGTACTGATGGCAATAATGAGAAATTCTTTATCGAGTCAGTACTGCAAGAGTTATCATTTGACAATTCATCTAGGTTCAAATGGCGCTGAGCACTATGGGACTTAACATCTGAGGTCATGTCCCCTAGAACTTAGAACGAATTAAACCTAACTAAGGACATCACACACACCCTTGCCCGAGGTAGGACTCGAACCTGCGACCGTAGCGGTCGCGTGGTTACAGACTGAAGCGCCTAAAACCGCTCCGCCACTCCGGCCGGCCAATTCATGTAGGTTGCATTCATTTGTGTCTGCTTTTAACCTCTTTCCGCAAATCGTTTGTAACGATTTGGAGATCGACCGTGTCGCCCGGGTTAGATTGTGCCACACTGATTTATATACGCCAATAAAATCACTTTATTACAGCAAAAATTTTACAAATCCATCACTACCTTTTGTATTGTAGCCAAGTTTGAGGTGACTAACGTTAATTTCAGTCCGCCGCTCGTGGTCTCGCGGTAGCGATCTCGCTTCCCGAGCACGGGATCCCGGGTACGATTCCCGGCGGGATCGGGGATTTTTACCTGCTCCGAGATGACTGGGTGTTTTTGTGTCGTCTTCAGCATTATCCTTCATCCCCATAACGGTCGCAGGAAGGCAACGGCAAACCACCTCCATTATGACCTTGCCTAGTACGGCGGACCGAGCGAGGTGGCGCAGTGGTTAGACACTGGACTCGCATTCGGGAGGACGACGGTTCAATCCCGCGTCCGGCCATCCTGATTTAGGTTTTCCGTGATTTCCCTAAATCACTCCAGGCAAATGCCGGGATGGTTCCTCTGAAAGGGCACGGCCGACTTCCTTCCCCATCCTTCCCTAATCCGATGAGACCGATGACCACGCTGTCTGGTCTCCTTCCCCAAAACCAACCAACCAACCAACCAGTACGGCGGTGCGGGTCTCCCGCATCGCTTCCCTTAGCTCTGTCAAGAAGCATGGGACTTCATTTCCATTTCCAACCTTAATTATAGCGTTGGGTGACCCCTTGTTGTCAGATGATGTTCATGCTGCTGCTGCTGACACGCTATGGAGAAATGGCAGGAACTGAGAAATTCTTGAAAGTCCACACATTGCTGCCTCTCCTCAGAACTGTAGGATTTCCACAATTGATCCTAATGCTGAGACCACTTCTATATGGCTGCTACGGTCTACGTGTCCTCAGCTGAGGACCTCATTTGGCATTTGTAAGGACTATTGCGGGCACTGGGTCAGTGAGGCACGGAAACAGGCGAGCTACGAGTTATTAACCATTACAACTTTACGTATGTATCGCTATGGCGTCCCGTCATAACTGTCCGACGTCCTGATGTCCTACCACGAGCAAAAACGAATTTGTCAAGTCTCCATTGGGAGCCGAAAAAGATACGAATTCCGCGTGGAAACCACGCGCGTTGGAAACAGTTCTGTCCGGAAAGGCGTCCAGGCGGCCAGCAACACGACGCGAAATGCTGTGTGCTTGTAGGCGCTTTGTGGCCGGTGCATACTGACACCGAGGTTCGTCACATTGCACGATAACGTCAACTCACACTTTTACTCGCACGTAGCGGCCGCGGCATAGTCTATGGCCCTCATACATATTAAGTAAGTTTTTCAAGTCCTTGCTTTGTGGAACCAGGACACGTGGTACTGGAAATTCGTTACTCCAACACAGGTTTAAAATTCTATTGTCCGACTTCTCTTTTAATTGGAACGTATGTGTGAACATTTATCGCTTGTTTATGTGTTTTAATTCTTCTACGTTTCATTTCGTTTTAACTTTAAGATCGCGCAGCTTTGTTCGAACGATCAAGGTGGTAATTTCATTGTGCGCAATTTCAGTTCCATCTTTGAACCATCAACTAGGGTGGTTCACAAACAGCAACTCATGTACACATGTTATTCCAAAACGTTATCGTGGAAGTAGGGCCCAGGAGGTGCTAGTGAAATAATACACACTGCTAAAGATACCTTTTTATTTTAAAAGACCTTCTCAATAATATTTTTTTAAGTCTGGTATTTTTAAAAAAAACAATTTCATAAACAATTTCCAATAGCTGACAAATTTTCTTTATGAAAAAAAGATTGCAACAAGTTAACAACTTCCCAATAATAAGATTTTAAACTGATTTTATATATATATATATATATATATATATATATATATATATATATATATATATATATATATAAGAATTAAAAAAAACTCTTTTAAATAGCTGGCAAATTTTCTCTATGTAAAGTATATTGCAAGGTATGACGTTAACAACTTCCCAATAATAAGATTTTAAACTTATCATATATATGAAAACAATTCCTTAAAAAAAACCTTTAAGTAGCTAGTTTGTACTAAAGTTAAAATAGTTGTCTCTTGCCTATTAAATAACTTATATTACACCTCTCAAGATACAAGATAAATGTGAATAAGCGAGCACACAAACCTTCACATTAAAGGCAGCTCCAAAAAAAAAAAAATTCCTCAGCTCGGTGAGGGAGTGATACGTCTAAAGAGGCCCAGATCACAATAGTCGGAATAGTTATTGGTGGTCTACAGGGCCACAGCAGATCAGCCCCAAAACTTGCATTACAAGCCACCATCTCCCCCAGTTACCCAAAACCAGAGGATGTAGCAAGGGCGGTGCCTGCACAGACTCAGAACCACAGAGACACACGACACCGACCCTAAATCACCCAATCGAGGTGTGAATGAAACGGCCGACCAAGAAGCAGTTACCACATTCCCGCGGACTGACAAACGAAAACTGTGGTGGGAAGACCACAACAAAACCACTGGTGAAGAAACTCATACACTTCACTAGAACTTGAGAAACCCCTGTTACATAAAAACAATACTCAACTTCTTACACTCCACCACAGAGCCGGGAACTCGTTGCACTTCCTTATGCTCGTCAGAGCCAACCGCTGCCAGTGGTTTCAACGGCCGATAAGAAGACATACAGTCCCACGCGCTTATCTCCTACACCACGGCTTCTAAGCTTCATAAGCCACGTACAGGCAGGTAAAGCAGACTTAGCCCCTGACAGCCAAGAGGTCGGACAAAGCACGTGGCGAGCAGTTGACGACCCCCAACAGCAGGGCCCCGCTCGCACCACCACCTCCCTCGGTCACCGCCCAGTACGCACTCCCCAGATCGTCACGCGACCGTACACTTGCTCCACCTGCCACCAGAGGTCAGTTGCGATGCAAACAGCACGCCAAAGCGAAAGCGCCACCGCAAACACTAGACGCGAAGCGAAATCACTCCGCCTGGCGCGCTTTTCGAAGAGCCGGACACAATTATGAATCAATCTTGTACAAGTTTATTCTTAATTCGCTGTGACACTTTATTGCTCTTTGTGTCTATACGCTTGACTTTGGTGTTCTTGAAGTTTTCACGAATCTCACTAATTTTTCTTTGTTGTTGAATGTCTACAGCATTTGCGAGTGTTTCACACCAGCGTGCATTAGTTTCATGTGGAAGATGATACTGATAAATTTCTTTGTCGGAAACTATTCCATTGTTTTCATATTCATAACAATTCCATCATAGCGACAGGGATGGGGCTCTGAGCACTTTACTTACTGTGATGGGCACAATTCTTTTTATCTCCACTCTTGTGTGTGCTGTAAGTGTTTTTGTGAACTTTTCCCATGAGCACCTAATATTTCCTTCTTATTTATATCCGCAATATACCTTAGCACTCAGTACAATAACAATGTGAGTGGGTTAAATAATTAAATAACAGACAACTCGACAAATCGTAGTTTGAAATTACTTCGCGAATTTTTAATATGATATTTGATTCATTAAACTGCGTTGAAGTGTGTTTCTCAAAGAAACCCGTCACCTTTTGTAAAATTATTTTAATAATTCCAACCTGGCATTTCTGAAGCGCAAAATGCTTGTCTTATAATTTTCGATTTTTGTCTGATTTTCTTATTTTTTTTCGGGGCTTAAGCTTCTGCTTGCTCTGAATTATTTATTACATATACTTCAATTGTTCTCATATGCTAATGCCATTTATTCACTCGGTTCTTTTTACTGGTGTTAACATGTTAGCATTGCTTACCAAATCATTGAATAATTGAGTTTTTATACAAAATTTTCTGAATTTTAATTAAATTGTTTGGCGGCCCAGCTAAATTTTTTGGCCCTCACGACTTACAGTAGGCTGTAAGAGTTCCACATTAGCTAACTTCCACCAGTTCCCGTTTACAAATCACTTTCCAGATAACAATTCACTCACTAAAAATCAGTTAACGTATTTTCGTTAGTACCTGTATCGGAGGCGTTTCAGGTTCATAACAGATCAGACTGCACTAAAATGGTTTCTACGATTAAAGTATCCAACCAGTAGGCTAACCTGCTGATCCTTAAGGCTTAGCGAATTCAATTTATAGGTAGTGCATCGTCCAGGAAAGTCTCATGGTAACGCTGACGGATAAAGTTGCAAACTTCGCACTGTAGAATGCGTCGGAATAAGCACAGAAGAGATTAGACAGTCGACCCCGATTGTCAACGATAAGCAAAACACGCGCAGTTTAGCTCTCATGACGGAGTGTTTGACAAGCAAACACGATGCGGCCGCCGTCTCATTGAGCCAGCCTGTTTACGGAACGAACTACTGAGGCGAGCCCATGATTCCATCTTAGCTGGGCACAGCGGATGACAAACCATAGACCATCACGTTGCGAAAATACAGAGAAAACACTGCATCGAGCGCTATGTGAGAAACTGTATCCCTTGCACTCAAAGAGCGAAAACGAGTCGACAGCAAATACCAGCGCAAAGGTTGCCTGAGGCAGAGAAACCTTTCCAGTTTATTGGCCTTGACCTTCCGGGCACTTGCACAAACATCTGCAGGAAACCGTTATGTACTCACAACAACTGATCGTTCTTCGCGTTACTTGGCCATGACCTTCACATCCAACCAACAAGCGGACACAGTGGCTCACTCTTTCGTTATCCATTCGATACTGAAATTCGGCGCACGTAGAAGCAATGTTAAGAAATGAAGGCACGAACCTTATATCTGAATTGTTTAAAAAGCTATGTCGATTCTTGTGTGTAGAACATTGAGCAAAATCCTAAGTCATTATGATAATTGGGACATCCTATCACAGTATGCCGTTAACACGTACTATTCAAAAATCCACGAAAACACGGGTCTTTCGCCCTATGAAGTTGTCTTTGCTAGGAAAATCCCCTCATCTTTTGAATTATGTCAACCTACTTCAGGGGAGGTTTTGTTTGTGTTCGGGAGTTTACTAAAAGTTAAAAGTGATACTGTGTCAGGTGAAAAAATTAACACAAAGGCCCTAGAAAGACGGAAAATACAATAAAAAAGTGAAATTACCTATCAAGTCCGGCAGTGCGTTACGTTGTAGGAGAGTATGTTAGTTAATGTCAAAATACAACTCCCCACCCGAACCATGGTTGACCATATGAATAGAATCCGCCTGTTTCAAGGAGAATCAGAAGCCTTGCTTCAATTGCTGGCATCTCCTTCCCTAGAGGTAAGGGAAGTAAGTAAAGAAAACAGAAGGAAGAAAGCTAGAAATAAGCCAGTGGCGCCGAGTGTACATGAGATTATTCAAACACATCCATACACCTTAAATCCATGAGGTGGTCTCACGAGCTGAATATTTGTAAGTAATTATCAGTTACTCAGTATTATGGCCATATTTATGTTGTGTTACTTCTATGAGAAGAGTTCCCGTGGAACATTTGCATATAGGTGGCAGGTTAGAGAACTGTTAACAGAACGTTAGCGTGTCTAATTTGAACCAATCGTTTTGTTTTGTTTTTATGCAGTTTGCATAGAAGTAGATAAGAGGGCAGAAAGTGAGTCGGTAGTAAGTGAGAATGAGTGAATATATGTCAGGGATTGGTAACGAATGATACCCAGTGCGACATTTAAGATCACACTTTCCCGTTACCTGCCGTCGTTACCACAACCACAACTCTAAACAGCTACTCGTTACCTTACTTACCGGATGTGTCTTTAAGAATACTGCCCAAGGAAAATCTGAGTTTCCTGAATACCACATTAGATCCAGTTCTTCAGGACACACTGAACCACATGATAGTAGCACAAAGTCTTTATTTGGCGATGGAACGTTCACTCAGTCATATACATTGAGGTTACAAAAGCAATCCGATAGAGATATGCGCATACACAGATGGCGGTAGTATCGCGTACCCAAGCTATCAGAGGGCAGTGCATTGTCGGAGCTATCGTTTGTACTCAGGTGTTTAATGTGAAAAGGTGTCCAACGAGATTATGGCCAAACGACGGAAATTAACAGACTTTGAATGCAGACTGGTAGTTGGAGCAAGATGCATGGAACATTCCATTCCTGAAATGGTTAGGGATATTCGTATTCCGAGATCCACAGTGTCAAAAGTGTGCCGAGAATACCAAATTTCAGGCATTACTTCTCACCACAGAAAACGCAGTGGCCGACAGACTTCACTTAACGACCGAGGGTAGCGGCATTCGCTTAGAGTTGTCAGTGCCAACAGACAAGCAGTATTGGATGAAATAACCGTAGAAATCAAAGTAGGAGGTATGACGAATTTATCTGTTAGGACAGTGTGGAGAAATTTAGCATTAATGGGTAAGTCAGCGGATGACTGACGCGAGAGCCTTCGGTAACAGAGCGACATCATCTGCAGCGCCTCTCCTGGGCTCATTATCATATCGGTTGGACCCTTGACGACTGCAAAACCGTAGCCTTGTCAGGTTGTAACCTCCCCCTCACTTATCGACCTTAATGACAGTGAAAAATGAAACCGCGTGTACCTAATGGGAAATTTGGGAAAGCAATCGTCACCGAAGTTAATCTGTCGGTAAAGAGGGAGGAAAGGGTTACATCTAAATGAAAGGAAAATTGCAAATGAAACTGGTGGAAATTAATTTTGAAAAGGGGTAAAGTTAATAAAGAAAGTAAATGTGCGGCCGTTACGTCAACAATTAACTAGCGGTAATTAGATATTTGAGATTTGGGGGAAATCACGGTCGCCAGTCCTAAGGACAATTACTATAGTAACTGAAAAAGAAAGGTTATTACACATATAATTAGCACTAGAAGCGTGGCAACTGAAGGTTGACACGTGTAGTGTGAAAACTGAAAGTTTGTCAGAAGTAATAAATTTCGCTACACTCTGACTTAATTTAGCAAAAGAATTAATAAAACCGGATTTTTTCAGACTGAGCTTTAATTTCTGCCGATAAAGTAAATGTGCGGCCGTTACGTCAACAATTAACTAGCGGTAATTAGATATTTGAGATTTGGGGGAAATCACGGTCGCCAGTCCTAAGGACAATTACTATAGTAACTGAAAAAGAAAGGTTATTACACATATAATTAGCACTAGAAGCGTGGCAACTGAAGGTTGACACGTGTAGTGTGAAAACTGAAAGTTTGTCAGAAGTAATAAATTTCGCTACACTCTGACTTAATTTAGCAAAAGAATTAATAAAACCGGAAAATCGAAAGTTAATTTAGTGACTGAAGTTAATAGTGAGCTTTCTTTCTGAAGCACATCGAAATCCAGCAGAATACGGTTAGTCTTGGACTACCTCAACAATCATTTCAAAAGCAACTTGACTCTACGCAATTTAGAAACAAGAGATTTAACTTTGAACTTGAATTAAATGATTCTGAATAATTAACAATAATAAAATTTAGTACGTACCAAGCTGAGCTGCAGTCACAGGTAAGCTAAAATATGCTAACAAAACTCGCACTCTTAATTTGTGCTTGTGTAATCTAACTATTGTAGCCAGCTATGCTTTAACTGCACTTGGAAACTAAAGTAAATAGTACTTTAATGCTGGCGTCTGAATTTCAACGACACTCGGTTTCATTTCGGAAAAGGAAGGGACCCTGCTTGGTAATGCAATTGGGACAATGAGCAACAAAGGTTCATGCTGAGTTGCTGTAATTTTGCGAGGCAAATGGAACAATTTGAAAAGCTGAGGTCTGCCATACAGTTCTGAAACTTTACGTGCTTTTAGTCTTCCTTGTTGGTTGATTGAAGGTTTGAAGCCGTCGATCGAGGAGGTGGCGACGGTCACTCATTGTCGGCCGTCGCTGTTGCAGAAGCTGGATGTTGGCGCGCCTTCTTCTCGGCACGGTCACCAAACGAAACGGGCTCTTAATGTGCGCCGGCTAATGCTTCCCGTCCGCGACACCGTGCCAGAAACTAACATAGCAAGTCGAGCGCAATTACATGCTGCTAAACCCCGAAAGCGCGGCAACTCGCGGGAGCGTCACACCACACACCTGCTCCACTCGCTACTCCAGCCAGACTCCAACTGCTCTGCCCGCGCTCCACGCGGCAGAGTTAACACTACCAAAGATCCTACACACTTTGATTCTTCACACGACCTATCGATGTAATCGTTCGATAGCAGTTTTCCCTAGGCAAGACCCAGCGTAAAAATACAAATAATATTTACGAAACAAACCAATTATACACCGACATAAATGCATACATATATATATATACAAATAGTAAAACAATTACAATATATAAAGGCACAGAAATGTCATATATTCAGGTAACAAAAATAGGAAAAAATTATAGTGCAATAGATGGAAATAGGAGGATATGCATTTCCGGCGTTACAAGGTGAGTCCCGATTTCGGTTGGTAAGAGCTGATGGTAGGGTTCGTGTGTGGTGCCGAGCCCGCGAAGGCAATGACGTAAGTTGTCAACACGGCACTTTGCAAGCTGTTGAGGCTCCATAATGTTGCGGGCTGTGCTTACATAGAATGGACAGGTTCTTCTGGTCCAACCGAACTGATCATTGACAGGAAATTGTTATGATGCGCTACTTTGAGACCATCTGCAACCATTCAAGGGCTTCGTTTACATGGAGGACAATGAGCCATGCCACCAGACCGTAATTGTTCGCGACTGGTTTGAAAAACATTCTGAACAATCCGAGGGAACGATTTAGCCATCCAGTTCTCCCGACATGATTGCAATCTAACATTTATGGGGCATAATCGAGAGCTCATTCTGCACAAAATCCTGCACCAACAACACTTTCGCAAATACAGCCGGCTATAGAGGCAGCATGGCTCAATATTTCTGCAGGTTAATTCCAACGACTTGTTGAGTCCATGCCACGTCGAGTTGCTACGCCGGGGAAAAGGAGGTCCGATACGATATTAGTAGGTACCCATGACTTTTGTCACCTCAGTGTACGAAAACGTCGGAACCAACAACGCAACCAACTCATAGGACTCCAACATTAACCGTTTGTCTAATTCTGAGGATAATAAGTATTGTACCTTTACCTTCCTGCAACTTGCGGGTCCACAATAGTCATGCCCCTTATCTTCCTCCAACCTGCAGGTCCACAACAGTCACGCCAGGCATCGGACCTGCTCCATACGTTTCGTCACGGCCTGCATAAAGAGGGACTTCCGCCAGCAGGACCAGACCGTCAGCTAATCATCACAGCTGAGCCACCCGATGACGCACAACCTACGTCGCTCATCGCCGCATCGGTGACACTGCCTCCGCCGGAGCCGGCCGGTGTGGCCGTGCGGTTCTAGGCGCTACAGTCTGGAGCCGAGCGACCGCTACGGTCGCATGCTCGAACCCTGCCTCGGGCATGGATGTGTGTGATGTCCTTAGGTTAGTTAGGTTTAATTAGTTCTAGGCGACTGATGATCTCAGAAGTTAAGTCGCATAGTGCTCAGAGCCATTTGAACCATTTGAGCCTCCGCCAGGCTGCGAATCAATGACCGCTGGCCGAGAGTCCAACTTGGGCACAGGGACACGGCCTCGTTGACGTACCGCCTCCGCAGCCGTCAGCCGACACCTATGGAGTTCCATACCTGTTACATTCGGTCAGTCAGTGGAGAGGAGGTTAATGGTGTTTATGCATGACGCTGCAGTTGTCTGTTGATATCGAATAGGTGCTCGACTGGAGACAGATGTGGTGAACGAGCAGGAAACTCTGTGGAGCATGTTCGGTTAAAACAGCCGTATATGGGCGAGCATTGTTCTGCTAGAAACCACTCTGTAGAATGCTGTTCATGAATGGCAGCATAACAGGTCGAATCACCGGACTGACATACCAGTTTGCAGTCAAGAAGCGTGGGATAACCACAAGAGCGCTCCTGCTGTCACACGAAATCGCAACCCGGACCTTAAGTCCATGTATAGGTCCATTGTGTCTAGCACACAGACAGGTTCACCCCGAAAAGGCCTCATTCTAACGAACACATGACCATCACTGGCACCGAGGCCGAATCAGCATTCATCAGGAAACATAAAAGACCTAAATCCTGCCGTCCAATGAACTCTCGCTTGATACCAATGAAGTCGCAAATGGTGGTGGTTCGGGGTCAGTGAAATGCACGCTATAGTGCATTTGGTTCAGGGCTGCCCTTGAAATAACAGATTTGTAACAATACGTTGTGCCACTGTGGAGCGAACTGCTGCTCAGATTGGTACTGCAGATGCAGTACGATGCGACAGAGCGATACGCGGAACACGATGGCGCTCACTCCCGGTAGTGCTACGCGGCTGTCAAGAGTACGGCCTTCTTGCAACCTTACACTCTCGTGATCACTGTTGCCAACAGTCACGTACAGAGGCTACACTCCTGCCAAGCCTTTCTGCAGTATCACGGAAGGAACAGCCTGCTTCTTGTAGTCAAACTGAGTGAGTTGCTGATTATGGCGTCTTTGCCGCCTTAAATGCATTCGTGACCATCTTCAACTTACCACGGCCGGTCACAAAGGCAGCAACTAATGCTCACGACCGCTACAGCGTTTGAAGAAGATCTGATATGCACCCTGAGAGTGGTACTACTAGTACCTCTCTTATGCGACTGGCGCGAAATTTGAATACGTGTCATCTTAAGGCAGACCTACCAACTTCCGTTTATGTTGCACAACTCCTTCTGTGTATATAGTTTGCTGACTTAAAGTAATTAAATGTGATATCTATTTAGAAGTGTTGTAAGTATTTTGATGCTACCTACTCCCAGGGCGGATAATTAGATGACTTTTGTTATTGTATCGTATGTTACAGACTGAAACAAGCGAAGTTGGTAGATCACTGTGAATAGATGTTATGACCGAACGCGAAATGCGTTTAGTCATTAATTTGTCTTTGCTCACAGCAGTCTGCGGAGATGAGATAAAATGCCGATCGTTTTAAAGTATCTTGCATCCATTTCATGCAAGAGATGTTACAAATGATTCAGTCATTAGTGAGCCGCGGTAAAAATTGCTGTTTTGAAGAGCGCGCTGCAGCGCGTAGTGTGAAGCAGTCGCCCTCCGTTTCTGGGGTGGCGCCGCTGTGGCAGTCGCAGCTTTGCTGTCTCCCTCTGGCGGGAAAGGGGAAAGGTTACCTGTTCACATGCATCTAAGAGGCGCTATGAGCTCACCAGTCGGTCGTGTTCAGTGTTTAGTGTTCACCGTCGCACTCTCTCGTTCACCTGTGCCATCGCCATCTTCAGTGTTTGTGCGTCGTATCAACAGTTTGCAGTGTGGATTATCATCGAGTGTGAACGGCTCTGTGTTTGTCTCTATGTGTCTACTGTTTTATTGCCCACCGTTCTGTAACTTATGTGTCTTCTCACTGTTTTTTCTCATAGTGTATTCTATGGATGAAGAGCAGCGTAGAGTGCTGCTGACAGCCTGCCTGTTGTACAGGTTTTCAAATAACAATAAAGAAAAAAAAAACACCAGTCGGCCAGTTGGTCAGCCGGCTCAGTGTGGGGCAGTCAGTGTCTGTCATTCGTGCGGAGTGCTAGTATGTGTCAGGCCGCCAGTCTGCTCGAGTTTGTTCAGGCAATGGTCATTGGCGGTTGGATCGATCGGCTGGTCGGTCGCGCACTGAGACACAAGATGACTTGTCAGTCTTGAGCGTCGGCGCATGTGAGGTCGCCACGTCAGTCCAGTGGCCCGCACCGTATAGCGAGGGGTAGTGGCTTCGCGGCCGACACGAGAGCAACAGGAGTCAACCCACGACATCGGTCTGGCCGGCGTGAGCTGCGATGCCGTGAGACGGGAGATCGGCGTGCCTTCCTGCGTCCGTTGAAGCGGCTGGCAGCGGACGGTTCGGGAGAGCGTTTTGGTAGTGCTGCGCCAGGTCTTCGCCAGACATCGCAGTTTATTAGAAGTTTAGTGATTCGTGATATGTTGTTTCATTTACTTGTTAAATTCTACTTGTTTTCTTGGTCAGTCTCTCGTCCCAGGTTGCTCGTCTGTCTCCCGTCCGCATTTGTTAGGCAGTTAGTGTCTGTCTTTTTGTCTCTCGGTCTGCCGTACGTTAATAGCTGCGGCTGTCATGTTTGTCGGATTCGGTGTTAACGAATTTATACCTTGAACTGTAACGGCCGAATTCCTGAAATATGTTTTTATCTTGCCTATCATCTTGGGAGGCGGTATATGTGTAATGTAGAGCATGTTTGGCCAACCTTGTATATTTTATGTAAGAAAGCATTTCATAGGTTTCTGTTTAAATGGTCATTTTAGTATATAAAGTTGCCACCCTTCCACCGTAAGAGCTTTTTTTTAAAAAAAAATCAAGTTGCACTTTCGGTGGCAAGTTAATCTTTTAATGTTAGTGTCTTGTACCATTTCCATCCCTCCTATGGGGTGCATCGTTTATGTGCTTGCATGAGTTGAAAGAAAGATCCTTTATAATTTAGCTACAACATAGCAGGTCAGCAACTGGAAGCAGTTAATACCGTTAGTTATCCGGGAGTAGGCATTAGGAGTGATTTAAAATGGAATTATTATATAAAGTTAATCGTCGGCAAAGCGGATGCCATACTGAGATTCATTGGAAGAACCCTAAGGAAATGCAATCCGAAACAAAGGAAGTAGGTTACAGTACACTTGTTCGCCCACTGCTTGAATATTGATCACCAGTGTGGGATCCGTACCAGATAGGGTTGATAGAAGAGATAGAAAAGATGCAACGGAGAGCAGCGCGCTTCGTTATAGGATCATTTAGTAATCGCGAAAGCGTTACGCAGATGATAGATAAACTCCAGTGGAAGACTCTGCAGGAGAGACATTCAGTAGCTCGGTACAGGCTTTTGTTGAAGTTTCGAGAACATACCTTCACCGAGGAGTCAAGCAGTATATTGCTCCCTCCTACATACATCTCACGAAGAGACCATGCGGATAAAATCAGAGAGATTAGAGCCCACTCAGAGGCATACCGACAATCTTTCTTTCCACGAATAGTACGAGACTGGAATAGAAGGGAGAACCAATAGAGGTACTCAAAGTACCCTCCGCCACACACCGTCAGGTGGCTTGCGGAGTATGGATGTAGATGTAGATGTAGATGTAGATGTAGATCGGCGCGCCTTCTGCGTCCGTTGAAGTGGCTGGCAGCGGACGGTTCGGGAGAGCGTTTTTGGGGTGCTGCGCCAGGTCGTGTTATGTTGTTTCATTTACTGGTTAAATTCTACTTGTGTTTTTGGTCAGTCTCTCATCCCCAGCTTGCTCTTCTGTCTCCCGTTCGCATTTGTTAGGCAGTTAGTGTCTGTCTGTCTGCTGTCCGTCGGTCTGCCGTACGTTAATAGCTGCGGCTGTCATGTTTGTTGGATTCGGTGTTAACGAATTTATTGCTTGAAGTGTAACGGCCGAATTCGTGAAATATGTTTTTATCTTGCCTATCATCTTGAGAGGCGCTATATGTGTAATGTAGAGCACGTTTGGCCAACCTTGTATATTTTATGTAAGACTGCATTTCATGGCTTTTTATTTAAATGGTCATTTTAGTACATAAAGTTGCCACCCTTCCACCGTAAGAGTTTTTTCTTAGAAAAATCAAGTTGCACCTTCGGTGGCGAGTTAATCTTTTAAGTGTTTGTACCATTGCCATCCCTCCTACGGGGTGCTTGTGTGAGTTCTTAAAAGTTTTAGTTTAAAGCAATCTGGTGTGTTGCTGATTTGCACCAGTGTAGTCTTTCAGAGGTTGTTGTGAGCGGTCGTGACTACGACCGTGACAAAAGGAAGTGGCAAGGTTATCAGCCCGAAAGTTCATACTGTCAAAAATTTGTTCTTTCTGCCTCTGAATAAATTGTAATTTGATATTTGGAGGGTGCTTTCTGACTATAATTTTAAATCTGTTTCTAAAAAAAAGGCTTTTAGGAATAAAATTTCCATTTGTTGAAAGAAATTTGATTTGTTTTCATTAGTTACCCACTGGCAACTACTTCCACGCTCACATAGTGTGATTAATTGTGTTAATGTTCTTGATGAATCGCCAGTAAATAAAGTAAATTCTTAAGAAAGGTTTTGAAAGTAAATTCACGTTTCAATTAGTATTCGAACAGTGATGCTGTCGGTCTTTGCCCATGTGATACACTGAATCCGTTTTTAATAATTAGATGATCCACCATCTTAAAATTACGTGTCATCTACCTGTGAAATTAGAAAGATAAAGTAATAGTAAAGTAAATATTCGAATGCTGAAGGGAAAGGACTTGTATGACTAGAGATGAGATATTTTATACCACCGTATTCGTTTCACCAATGGAAGAACACTGACAAAAACAGCAACAAATAGAAGTATTCTGTCTATGAATTAACAGCTCTTTTTCATCTACAGATTTGCTTGGTACGGACAAAATTGATGGAATCACATTAACGCAAATAAATAATAAATGGCTCTGAGCACTATGGGGTTTAACACCTGAGGTCATCAGTCCCCT
Source organism: Schistocerca nitens (assembly GCF_023898315.1). Taxonomy (NCBI): domain Eukaryota; kingdom Metazoa; phylum Arthropoda; class Insecta; order Orthoptera; family Acrididae; genus Schistocerca; species Schistocerca nitens. The sequence continues at coordinate 258,930,402 of NC_064615.1, read as the reverse complement.
AGAACTTAGAACTACTTAAACCTAACTAACCTAAGGACATCACACACATCCATGCCCGAGGCAGGATTCGAATCTGCGACCGTAGCAGTCGCGCGGTTCCGGACTGAAGCGCCTAGAACCGCACGGCCATCGTGACCGGCTGTAAATAACAAGGTATTGTTTTCGTTTCCACTTGTGAAAAGCACTTATAGAGAGATTTGAGATTAAGATCCTTATCAGAGGAGCGGTAGCCTTGAGATCAGGTTTTAATTGTGACACAGGATGTGCGCAAGCAGTGTTATCTCGCTTAAGCTATTGACGCAAACTTCAGAGTGAGAGCATCTTTACAGGAGCCGCTGCTACTTCAGACACAAATAGTGGTATCAGATATTTACAACGTTTCAGAGCGTTATCTAAAAGTCTAGGGAAAAGTGACATGCGACTAATCTTACATATATGACTTGGATGTATCGATTGAAGAGATTACGATTGCTTTTAATTTACTGGCGTGGAAGATGTAACGGGCTCCCGATAAGATCAAGAAAATGCTCTCTGTGCTGTGTACCGGCGGGCAGGAGCAATGGCGCGTTTAGAGCAGGGATTAGTGGTGGCTAGCTTTGGCTCCTCGAAGATCGGCCAAGAGACGAGGCTGCTAAGAACCAGAAAACGATCCACCTTAAGAAATTAGGAGATGGTCTTCTACCGAGTAACAAGTGAAAAAACAATTTTTGTGTTGTGTGCTATGTAAAAAGTGTTTGCGGCACAAGATTGTGACCCGGAGAGCATTCCGAATGAAAGTGTAGTACAGCCTTTCTTCGCCGCGGCACAAGGACAGGGAAGGTGGCGAGCCAACGCTCTTACCTCCTTTCTCATCTACAGATTTACTTGGTATAGACAAAATTGATGGAATCACATTAACGCAAATAAATAACAAATGGCTCTGAGCATTCCAGTCCCTCCGACCTGGAGGGACTGGAATGACGAAAACTCCCCGTCCCCATCCCGGATTGAACCTGGAACCTCCAGGGCCAGAGCCTAATGCTCCAATCGCTACACCACCGTGATGAGATGTACTACAATAAAACACGTTTTATAATCAATATTTGTTATTACTGTACAATTAACGAATGTAGGAATGATTAATAGTTTTCTTGGGAATATAATTCGATCAAAATCATCATCAACTGGTTAACACGGTAGCTTACATCACACCTCCAGCGCCATGAGTGAAAAGTAACATACGTCGAAAACAATGACACGATGAATAGATATTAGTAAACGATTCGTAGCCAGTACTTTGTCATTAAACTCTGAAAGAACGTGCTATTTGAAATTTGGAACTTGTAAGAGGTCTCCTCCAAAATACGTCTAAAATATGACTAGCGTTTAGGACAGACTGACAGTATTAAATTCTTTTGAGTACAGCTTGATAATTACGGAGTATAACACAGAACTGCTGAAGGCCGTGAAATAATTTTTGAATTGTTAGGTATAAGTGACTGAATAATAAAGATGACATATATCTCTCAATTTCAACCCATAGTGTAACGCAGAATCTTTATATGGGGCACTTTGTGAAGATATATAGTCTCAACTTTATCTACTATTTTTGTTGTCATTTTTTTAAGCTTATCCTTTAGTTCGTCTGCATGTTGGGTATCAATAGTGATGTAGCAACAGATGGTTGACCTGTATCCAGCATTAAAAAATAACTTTGCTTACTGACAATTCATTAAATGTATTTATAGTTGCGATTATGGACAACCAACAGCTATCTAATGGACTCGAACCCACGAGAGGTCACCTTAGCATTCTTTTTGCCAATGTTTTATTTCATAAGAAGGATAGAAAAGTAATCCGATTATCAGATACTCCGAAAAAAGTATCAAATGAAAAAATGCCACGACCAAGAATCGAACACTGACTACCAGGTTGGTAATTTAATTACTTGATGTTTCTTTTTTTATTACCGGACTGAGACTCGAACTCGGCACCTATGCCTTTTGTGGGCCAGTGCTCTACCAAATTCCGTTTCTATTGCTTGTAGCGGCAGGAATTCAGGCTGGGTGAACCAAAGGTGGGAAGAGGTCGAATACCGAGAAGTCACACTGTCTTCTACCGTGTCTTACTGTGCCTGTCCTAAACATGGTACCGGGCTTTTTTTATTTTTTAGCTTTACTTATTTTTTGTTGAAAACCTTACAACTTGCTTCTCAAAACGGAAAGAAACAAAATCGGACTTAAGTCCACATGATTTCTGCCACTCAAAGAGAAAAAAATTCATTTACAGTCGTGGCCTGTAACATTGTTTATTTTTCTTATTAATTAAACAAAAAGAGACAAAGAGGGCCACAAAATGAAAATAAACTCTCTACAAATACTCCCGAAAAGGGAGTATCACGAAAATATCAACAAGACCAGTTAACAACTTCCTTTTTAGTTTTTCCTAGTTTTTTGTAATGTTTTCCAAATGCAAGGTAACAACAATTAAACATTTGAACTGAAAAGGAATTCTACACTTCACGCTAAAAGCTCACGATAGCGTCGCATCCCTTGCTATGTTCAGTGGGCCGTAACCACTTATTTGTGAAGGGCACAAGGGTACGGGTCGTAGCCGCTCCCCAGTACATAATGAATATAATGCCCAACAAGCTACATAACCGTATGTTTCTTCGCTCTAGAAAAGAAGGGGGAAATAGTACGCAGGAGAATCTCACTAGAGTCTGCCGCTTCAATCGTCCTGGCAATTGTCGGCGGAGCCATCTCCAATGTCTGTGTCCCCATGCGACCAACCAGAGACATAATGTATCCATTTCATGGCAACGACTGCGTAAGTTTGTCTCACTAAGACTAATGCGAAAAATTCGGACGTTGGTGAGGAGAAGGTTATGGACGACTTGGTATCTGTGGATACCACTTACATCGGAAAAATAGGTAGGCTGACGTTGGACCAAACAGTCTTCCAATCTGTCTCTGGCGACAAGGACCCCACACCAAAAGTGCGATCTGGAAACGTCCAGCAACATAACAGCATTTAGACATAGAGATGCAACTGGGAAAGAATGTCAACCCCCAAATAACTAACACCAAGAAAAAAATTAGCGAACATGCCTTAATTTATTATTTATCCTACCAATATCTATTGAAGGGGTCAAGCGCGCAGGTTGGAGAGAGGGAAAGAGGCGAGCTGTAGGTGACTGGGAGATGCGAAGACATGTTAGAAAAAGTGTGTCGAGCAAATAAAGCAGAAGCCTTGGCCCGAATATCAGGGAAGCCAAAACTTCCCATCAGCCTCGGTCTCGCCATAACCTCATAGCGCACTCGAAAAATAGAGCTTTGCCAGATAAATTTGTCTGATAACCGTTGTAGCTTATTGGACATCATCGCAGGAAGGGGAAAAATGTAGGCAACAATATAGCTTTACCCAACACATAAGTGTCCAAGGTCCGAATCTTATGAAGTAACGAGAGGGAGCGACTTGAATGCTCCTAGTGATGCACTTCCAATTTTGCGCAGGCATCTTCATCAGACAGTGAACAATTATAGCACCCAACGATCGATGGCGGGCGACCGCCACAGCCAATGAAATCTCAACCGCATGAAATCCTCGCAAATTGAGTAACCCATATTTCTGCTCGTTAATCTGTGCTCCCGTAACATGACAAATTGCATCAACACGTCCTTGGGCATCAGTATATCGTCATGACTACGAAGAAGTACCATAGCGTCATCGGCACTTGCGCGAACAATGAATCTTTCACCCAGTAACGAACGATCAGTCACTCAATCGAGAAGCTATGGACCGTAGTAAGGGTTCCAGTGAGCACAAATAACGACATAGAGAGGGAACTCCCATGCAGGACACTTCGACACACTCCTATGGGGGAGTAAGACGACCGTTGACGTCAATAGACTCCTGAATACCAGTAACTAAAGAGGTGAACATCCGTTGTGCACCATCATTAAAACCAACAGCCGTCAACTCTTGCAACAGAAATCATGGCTAGCTCGGTCAAACCCTTGATTAAAGTAATAGGAAGTAAAGCTCCCGACACAGGAACAGTGGAAGCAATCGAGATGAGATAGCGACATTCAGCAACGGGAGTCGGGAGAGTACAACTCAAAAGACAAACTGACAACGCGCGAGCAAAACGGACAAGCGGCTATTTAACGCCCGCACTATGATTTTATAACCAAAACTGAGTAGTTTCATCGGCCGGACTTGATCCACGAACCGTCGTCACGTTTTTTCAGAAATTAAACAACTTTCCTACCTTGAAAAATGGTTCAAATGGCTCTGAGCACTATGGGACTCAACATCTTAGGTCATAAGTCCCCTAGAACTTAGAACTACTTAAACCTAACTAACCTAAGGACATCACACACACCCATGCCCGAGGCAGGATTCGAACCTGCGACCGTAGCAGTCCCGCGGTTCCGGACTGCAGCGCCAGAACCGCTAGACCACCGCGGCCGGCCCCTACCTTGAAGCTGGACGGGATGCGCACCTTTCGTGCCACTTCATTCACCTAAGATGTTAGCGTATTTCCTTTCAGAGGCCGAAGCCGAACATAAAATTCTTTGGAAGGCCCATCCAAACTCAGCATTCTGCGGGAAGGAGAGTGAACTACTATGTCAGATATTTCATCACGGTGAAAAGCCGTAACAACCCTGTCAAAGAGGGAAGTCAAAATCAGCAGACAGCATATCGTGTAATGCTACTTCAGTATGAAGATCGGAAAAACACGAGGAAAGTTCACGCCACTCGAGTCCATCTGTAGAACGAATGTATATAGTAGCCTGTGATTTTAGTTTGGCTACATTTTTAACAGTATTATTTAATTTTATTATAATTCCAGCCATCGACCAGAAATATTTATGAGTCAGAATATTAATTTTGGTCAGTGATGACCATCTTCAAACCTAAAAGCAAGCATTGAGTTAAAAGCATTTTGCGTGCTCCTTTCATTTAATGTAAGAATAACACACCAATTACAGGACAGTGATGGAGCAGAATACAATAATAATGTTTTATTAAACTGAATTGGAGATACATACATACTTCTAACTAAATTCATGTGAAATACACTTAACTTGCGGAGAACTTCCTTGGTTTTTTCTATGATTTCTGTGAGTGCGTGGGAATGGGATGCACGAAGGATCTGTGACACGCAAGGCAGCGACCAACCAAAACCGAAAGAGTTGTTCTCCGGCATCAGCACAGGTGGGCAGCCTCTGTTGTTAACTCCATAAAAGTCGCCATGCTTAGGCTAGCCATGGGGGGTGTCAGGTACTGTTCACTTTATCAGTGAGCCATGCCCTGCAGCCCAGCTGAAGCCAGGGAAGGGACTAAGTAAGTAGGAGGCCGGTGCTTTGCCATGTTCTGAAGTGTTTTCAGGGGTTAACAATATTACAATTTCCTTAGTAAACATGGATTGCAGGAAAAAAGAGCCTATCCTCGGGCTTAGTTTTTACTTTGAAAGGGCCTCTGATGTGAAGCTAGCTGCTGGGCACAAAAACCGACGACTGGTAAAAATGTTTGTGATGTCACAGAGAAGGGGCAGCTTTTTGGAAGAAGAAGGGCACATCGAAAAGTCAATCGCGTTTTATTACTGCGTGTTTTTGGGTGGGATTTTTGTGCATGAAGGTACCTCAACTTTGACTGGATGACTATTCATATTCTTTTATTTGAGGGCGGGTCCTGTTTTGCTGGAAGGAATAGAACGCTGTATGGTACAGCTAAAAACATCAGAGAGTTCGCTGGAAGATGGGGAGCCATGCGGATATCATTCTCAATGGAGGAGTTGGCTGGGAGATCTGGAAGTGTGCGCAACTTGTGCACATCAGTGGAGTTCATTCGGAGCCAGAGAGCAGTGCACATTTGGAGCACATCTAAAACATATGGGTCAGGTTCAAAACGCATGTCCACATAAGCTCGACCCTCAATCCGTACCGCAGAGCCCCATACACAGTGGTGGCATTCTGCGCATATCATTCCGATTAATTACTATGAGCATAATTAGCAGCACTCTTGATCCACAATTGCTCAAGTCATTGCGATCATGTCTAGCATTACTTTAGCAGATGCATGGGTTTCTCAGTATATCTGGCCAACAGTCACTGTGCTTGATAAGATAAAAATTTGTGAGTAATTCTCAGAACGTCAGTTACGTCTAAGGGGCATGTTTCCTTGTTAGTTCAAGTAATGGTGAAAACCAATAAGTTTACTTCGATGAATTTCGATAGGGGACATTTGTAAAATGAACTGAGAATCTCTCATAGTCACATTCATTTATTATGTGTTTTAATTGAATAAATTAATATGCCAATACAAACCTTGTCTCTGTAAACACCTACCACTCATTTAAAATCTATTTTTTGTAACTTTGTGCTCGGGGATGCATAGCCAGGGCCGTAAATTCTTCATGTTCCACATTCCATTCCGCACAATAATCATAGTTTGTATCTTAAAGGTGTGTCAAGATCTCAAATAACTTCCTGGGCCAGGATAAACATTTTAACACCCACAGTGTTTTGCAAAAATTGGCAAACTAGTGCCAGGACAGTATTTTTGAATTTTGGATTTTCTAGTAAACAGGGACATTAACGTCAGGGTGAATATAAAATGGAGACTTAAAATAAAAAAAAAGTATCTAACTGCAAAAATAGTGAATTTGAGGGAAATGAGTTTTACGTATACTCCGTAATTAATGGTCATAGTTGCACTATTAGTGTGTTTTGTTTGAAAGTAAGCATAGTATGGGTGTAGCTTACAAAGCAAAATACAAACATCGTATTGTAATACCACAAATCCGAGAGTTCCGGAACCTGTACATACAATTGGAGTAGAGATCAACATACACACCATTTCCGCTCTTTTTATTGCTCATGAAAACCACACATTGCATGTTGTACCACCATACAGCGGGACCTTCATATGTGGTGGTCCAGACTGCTGTACACACAGGTACCTCTATACCCAGTAATACGTCCTCTTGCATTGCTGCATGCGTGTATTCGTCGTGGCATACTATCCACTAGTTCATCAAGGCACTGTTGGTCCAGATTGTCGCACTCCTCAACGGCGATTCGACGTAGATCCCTCAGAGTGGTTGGTAGGTCACGTCGTCCATAAACAGCTACTATCCCCGACATGTTCGGCAGGGTTCATGTCTGGAACACATGCTGGTCATTCTAGTCGAGCGATGTTGTTACCCTGAAGGAAGTCATTCACAAGATGTGCACGATGGGGGCGGGAATCGTCATCCATGAAAACGAATCCCCCGCCAATATGCTGCCGACATGGTTGCACTATTGGTCGGAGGATGGCATTCACTTATCGTACAGCCGTTACGGCGCCTTCCATCACCACTAGCGGCGTACTTCGGCCCCACATAATGCCACCCCAAAACAGCAGGGAATATCCACCTTGCTGCACTCGCTGGACAGTGTGTCTAAGGTGTTCAACCTGGCCGGGTTGCGTCCAAACACGTCTCCGACGATTGTCTGGTTGAAGCCCTGTATAATACTCATCGGTGAACATGATGCCAATCCTCAGCAGTCCATTCGGCATGTAGTTGCGTCCATCTGTACCACGCTGCATGGTGTCGTGGTTGCAAAGATGGACCTCGCCATAGACGTCAGGAGAGAAGTGCGCATCATGTAGCCTATTGCGTACACTCTGAGTGGTAACACGACGTCCTGTGGCTGCACGAAAAGCATTATTCAACAGGATGGCGTCGCTGTCAGGGTTCCTCCGAGCCATAATGCATAGGTAGCGGTCATAGACTGCAGTAGTAGCCCTTGGGCGGCCTGACCGAGACATGTCAACGACAGTTCTTGTCTCTCTGTATCTCCTCCATCTCCGAACAACATCGCTTTGGTTCACTCCGAGACGTCTGGACAATTCCCTTGTTGAGATACCTTCCTGGCACAAAATAACAATGCGGACGCGATCGAACCGCGGTATTGACCGTCTAGGTATGGTTGAACTACAGACAACACGAGCCGTATACCTCCTTCCTGGTGGAATGACTGGAACTGATCAGCTGTCGTATCCCCTCCGTCTAATAGGCACTGCTCATGAATGGTTGTTTACATCTTTGGGTGGGTTTAGTAACATCTCTGAACAGTCAAAGGACTGTGTCTGTGATACAATGTCCACAGTCAACGTCTATCTTCAGGAGTACTGGGAACCGGGGTGATGCAAAACATTTTTTTATGTGTCTAGTATGGAAAACTTCCTGTAAATGGAAATGCAATGAAAAGCTGTATGTTGCAAAACTCAACAGTCAGCAAAAGACAATAATAGTTCATTCTGCTTTTGTAAAACTGTATGTGGTCAATGTTGATCAGGTACAACATCCCTTGAATCAAATATTTCTTCTTTTCTTCACAGATGTGGCTTGTAATATCAGGCCATGTAGAGGGATACCTTCCCAGGCTTCATGTCCATTTAAGCTTCTCCTGGTCTTAACCACATGCGGCTTTGTTTGTCCAACCATAGCCACTGTACTCTGTATATGTTTAGATTTGCTGCGTTTATTTTACAATCTGCAGCTTTTCTCAAGTGTAAGAAGACAGATGCATTTATACTACTGACGATAAATGGCTTTATTTGTCTTGATTGCTGTATCATGACCTGTACATCTGCTGACTCAATAATAAACATTCTGTCCAGTTGTGGTATAGTTTATCGGTCAGTAATGAGACTTTCCTCCCGAGATGGACTAGGTTTTGCAGGAATACATTTATTACTTTAACTTATGTATTCATTTTTCAACATTTTTCCTCATTTCTGCCTCTTACGTTCTCCTTTAATTCGTCGTTTCTTTCCATTCACTCTTACATGTGCTGCCTCCATCATTTTATCTAACAGTACGGAGCGCGCGCTCGGAACATAGAGCTTTTCATATGATAATAGAAGTGGCTGTTAAACCTCATATTGACGTGGCTGTTGAAGATAGCAAAACGATAGACGAGGTTTTAAAATTCACGTTCAAGAAATCTTTCACACAGGAGAAGGTACTAACATATTGTCATTTAACCATCGGACAGACTCCCTATTGACGACATAGTAATAAGCATTCCGTCGTAGAGAAACAACTGAAAGGTCTGAAAGCAAATAAGTCACCAGCTCCGGATGGAATCACAAAAAAAATGGTTCAAATGGCTCTGAGCACTATGGGACTCAACTGCTGTGGTCATAAGTCCCCTAGAACTTAGAACTACTTAAACCTAACTAACCTAAGGACATCACACACATCCATGCCCGAGGCAGGATTCGAACCTGCGACCGTAGCGGTCGTGCGGTTCCAGACTGTAGCGCCTTTAACCGCTCGGCCACTACGGCCGGCCATGGAATCACAATTCGGTCTTACAAAGAGTAGACTACGACATTGGCCCCTTACCTATCTTGCTCTCATCGTGAATCTCTCGCTCGCACGAAGTCCTAAGCGACTAGAAAAAAAGCGCTGGTGACTCCTGTATGTAAGAAGGGTAAAAGAACGGACCCGCAAAATTACAGACCAATGTCCTAACATCGGTTTGCTATAGAATTCTTGAACACAATTTCAGTTTTAATACAATAAACTTTCTTGAGACTGAGAAGCTTATGTCCACGAATCAGCGTGGTTTTAGACAGCATCGCTCGCGCACGTGCTGAACTATGCTTGCCATTTTCTCACATGATATACTCTTCTAACTATGGATGAAGGGCAACAAGCAGATAGATTTCATATTTCTAGATTTTCGGAAAGCATTTGACACGGTGCCCCATTCCAGGCTGTTAACGAAGGTACGAGCATATGGAATAAGTTCACAGATACTTGAGTGGCTCGAGGACTTCTTAAACAATAGAACCCGGTATGTTGTCCTCGACGACAAGTGTTCGTCAGAGACAAGGATATCGTCAGGAGTGACCTAGAGAAGTGTAATAGGACTCCTGTTGTTGTCTATAATCATAAATGATTTGGCGGACAGGGTGGGCATCAATCTGCGGTTGTTTGCTAATGATGTCGTGGTGCACGGTAAGGTGCAGAAGTTGAGTGACTGTAGGAAGATACAAGACGACTTAGACAAAAAGTTAAGTTGGTGTGATGAATGGCAGCTAGCCCTCAATGTGGAAAAATGTAAGTTAATGGGAATGAGTAGGAAGAACAAACCTGTAATGTTCGGCTACGGTATTACTAATGGCCTGGTTGACAAATTCGTGTAAATATCTGGCCGTAAGGTTGCAAAGCGATATGAAATGGAACGAGCATGTGAACCCTGTGATAGAGAATCTGTCGACTTCGGTTTATTGGGAGAATTTTAGGAAAGAGTAGCTTACCTGTAAAGGAGACCGCATATGGAACGCTGGTGCGACCTTCTCTTGAGTACTACTCGAGTGTTCGGGATCCGTAGCAGGTAGGATTGAACGAAGACATCGAAGCACTTCAGAGGCGGTCTGCTACATTTGTTACCCGTAGGTTCTAACAACAGGTAAGTGTTACAGAGATGCTTCGGGAACTCAAATGGGAATCCCTGGAGGGAAGGCGAGGTTATTTTCGAGAAACACTGTCTAGAAACTTTATTGAACCGGTATTTGAAAAAAAAAGGTGACTGCCCAACGATTCTACGGCGGCCAACGAAAATGCACGTAAGGACCACGGAGATAAGATTAGGGCTCAAAAGGAGGCATACAGACATTAGTTTTCCCTCACTCTGCGAGTGGAACAGGAAAGGAAATGAATATTAGTGGTACAGGATACCCTCTGCCACGTACCGTACGGTGGCTTGCGAGTATCTATGTATATATAGACCCAGATGTAGATGTAGATACTATCATTTGATTGCATTTCTTATTGCATTTTCATTCGTGACAGTTTGAGCAATTTATACATTATTGGGCTTGGCATACAGAAGAATGCTGAGAGCACTTTTTATTTCAAGTCTTAAACTGATTTCGCGTTCTTTTTAAGTAACTTGGCAAAAGACAATACATATTACCGTGATGGTTTACAGTACTTTACTGGTGCTAATAACTAACACATGTAATTCGATTTCTTTTAGCTTCGTGTTCACTGTATCATCAGTTTTGTTTCATACCTGATTGTTTACTGGCGTTGCATATCAGCGTTGTGAAGTTTAGTAAGGGTTTTCTGTGTGTGCAAATGTCATACGAATACGATTTAATGTGTGCAGGAAACTAGAAAACCTTATAAGAACTTTTTGTTGTTGTTTTGAGGAGCGTCATTCTTTCGCGGGTGTGTTAGTAGAAAGATTATGTCACAATATCCAGTATTTCACGTCAGGTTAGTTTATGAGGCTGCTCTACCAGATTTGAGCCGTTTCAAGGGGAACTCACTATCAGCAGATAATCTACGTCCTACCAAATTTACTCATTGTCAGTGTAGTCTGACTGGCCACGGTGTGTCGTGTAATCAAGCAACACTGGAACTTCGTACAACGTGCAGACAGTATGGCCACTCGGCACAGGAATGTGAGTTGTACTTGGTTACGTACAAGGAGGGAGAAATGATGAGAGCTGTGAGAGATATAAAGTTGAGTTGATGAACAATATGAATTAAAGGAAAAGTTAGTAGTGGTAAAGAATTTTATAGTGTTTTTGTGTCGTATTTGTACAAGAAACCTTCACATCCAGAGTGCTGAGACGGAATCTGCGTCTGGGAGATCACAGACGAATCATAAGTGTGAGAAGTAACAGGAGTATGTTTTTTGAGGAAACGGATTTACGGTTGTTTAGAAGTCAAGGAGAGGTCGAAATGTTTCACACCAAACTGAATTATAGCAGCAAACAAGAAGACCACAGTAACCTTACAATATAAGGACAGTGAATCTGCCTCGTCGTAAATGTCGTATTTTGTACCACTGAACCAAAGTGTGGACATATCAGTACAAATCTTTTGTATTCATAATATTCGTTATCCCAATTGCGTAATTTGGGCATACACAGTGAGAGACAATTTCCTGAAAGGAGTGAACAACCAGATGATACCTGACACGTACTGCTCAGAGATGAAGGATGTTCATTGCATAAACGATGAGAAGGATGAAATTATTGGTGGCCGCATGTGTCAGAAAACGGATAATGCTGTAGATTGTCAGGACGATGTGCTGACGCTACCGGGCCATGATACAAACGAGGAAAACGCTACAAGCGAGACAAATACTTTGAATAAGGAAAATGTTCTGGGCGATAAAGAAAATAAAAGTGATCGTTCTGTTAGTGCTGGGCACGGCAAAGATAAAGCAGCACTCCGTCTTCAGGCCACAAGTGGCCCATCGGGACCATCCGACCGCCGTGTCATCCTCAGATGAGGATGCGGATAGGAGGGGCGTGGGGTCAGCATACCGCTCTCCCGGTCGTTATGATGGTTTTCTATGACCGGAGCCGCTACTATTCGGTCGAGTAGCTCCTCAGTTGACATCACGAGGCTGAGTGCACCCCGAAAAATGGCAACAGCGCATGGCGGCCCGGATGGTCACCCATCCAAGTGCCAGCCACGCCCGACAGCGCTTAACTTCGGTGATCTGGCGGGAACCGGTGTATCCACTGTGGCAAGGCCGTTGCCACGGCAAGGATAAGGGAGTACCACGGCCAAACCGATTAGAAAACAGGTGTGAAGGATAATAATTGAGGACAACAAGAGGAGGAAAGGAAATGCGCAAACATTGACGACCATTTGCAATTATGAATAAGAAGAGAGAGCAGGACGTTATACGAACCAGCGAGAGATGTTACTCCATTATATTTACTTCATCTTCGGAAGACAGAAGTAATGAGCTAGAGATGATAATTTTAAGATCACAAAGTTTTTGCAAGCAATGCGGAAGGAAAATAAGGACATAGGAGGAAAGATACCGAAAGAACTTAAGGACATGTGATACACGCAGCAACCCTTGCGTAAGGAATTCTGAAAATCGCGGAGGAAACGAAGAAAATGGTCAGGAGGCGAAGAACGATGCGCAACAAGCGAGGAGAGTAGCAATGGAAGCGAAAGAAGATTGTAAGAACACTGATAAGAATAGTCAGGTGATAATGAAATGGGCAGTAGAGTCGAAAGCTTGGAGAAGTGACACGGAAAGAGAGACGAGCTGACATGTGTCGGCCAACTCGAAGATTATAAAAGACAAAATTATAAGGGCACATGCACCGATTACAGGTCAAAACCCTGAATAACAGCAGAAGCGATACGAAAAAGGCATGCTGGTCTAAGCAGCACACACGTGAAGACCAAGATAGAATGCAGGGTAATACGGTTGCTCCCTGTACTCAAACAACTGCAGAAGAAAGTCAACCATCTTTAGAACAAGAAGGCAGGAAAGTCGCACGCGGACAATCTTCAATTCCAGACACAAAGTCTAAGTGCATTAGGGGAAAGAATAGATGACGTTAGGCTAGTAGATTGTGAGCAGGCCATGAACAAAAATGCAAACCAAACTTGCAGTACAAAATCAATTGTTAATGGCGTTGGGGTTAGCCTTGTAGATAATGGGAAGATGGGAACGGACGAAATCATGAGACAGGAATAGAATAAATGTCACGAGGAAAGGAAATGCGGGACAAAGAGGCCTACACATTCCCATATATTTTCAAACAGGATGGCACATCAGTACATCCGGTGGCCTGGGTGAGACAATTCGACAATTGCTTTGCTCCCAAAACGTCTGAACCCTGTCGCCCAGATTATGTGATGACGCACCTAGACACAGAGGCACTGAATAGACTACTTCAAGTTATTAAGAAATGCTTAAAGTTAGTGGCTTTCAGCGATAAACTTCTGGAGATCTACTGGTCATACAAGCCTCAAAACGTGATTAAACAAAAAATGTTAAGTTTATGGGCTCTAAGAGAGACGAGATTCTGGAACTTACTCCGATTACTTAAAGAGCTAGGCAAGGAGAACATTTGTCTCGACGAACCAATCTCCAATACCGAAATCATTTGGTCGTGCCAGGAGGAGCTGACTAGGAGATATTTTTGGAACCTAACCGGTCAGAAGAAACAGATCGTGGATGAACTTAAGAGACGGCTAGAGGAAATCTGGAGTGTAGAGTGCTATTAGAGAGAAGAGAGATGACGAAGGCGATTCTGTACGCAGCGGTAGGGAGCACGAACGTGGGAAAATAAACAATTCAGTCATGCAAATCACGAACCGAGAGAGTGGTAGTACATAGAACAAGATGTAGAGCGTAGTAGATACGAGCCTAATTTAAGTGCTCGCCTGCGGACACTGAGCGCCATTTGAAGTTCAGACACACAGAATTATTCGTAGAGAAAAGGGAGCATCTTGTTGTGTTTTGTTTGGGATTATATTTAGTACTTAAGTAACTAGAATAAGTGGTACTAAGTAAGAGTTACAAGTAATACATCATGACACAGTGAAAAGAATTTCAGGAAAGGTTGTTGCCGTTAGTGTTAATTAGAATAACCAACTTTGATTCTAAAAGAACCTTCGTGCACAGCGACCATAGATTATCAAGTAGGAGAGACACACAGCAGTCAGTCGAGGTCCCAATTAGCTTTTGTTATTCTTGAAAATCTAGATTTAGGCTATCATCAGTGCATTCCCCCCCCCCCGCCCCTCCACCCCCCCACCCCCCCACCCCCCCCCCGTCGGAGGTTCGAGTCCTCCCTCGGGCATGGGTGTATGCGTTGTCCTTAGAGTAAGTCAGTTTAAGTTAAATTAAGTAGTGTGTAAGCTTAGGGACCGATGACCTCAGCAGTTTGGTCCCGTAAGACCTTACCATAAATTTCCAAAATTTCCTTTCAGTGTATTTGAGGTACAATTCAACAAACTCGCTGCAGTACATGTCACAACATGTTCTTACAGGTGTATACCCAAAAGAAAGGTAATATGTTTTCCTTTTGCTTACACACCTTTAAGAACATATGGTGACAGGTACTGCCGCGAGTCTGTTAAACTGTGGTTAAAATGCATTGAAGTTAGCTATTTATAGCCTAACTCTAGATTTAGAAGAATAATAAAAGCTAGTGGGATTGAAACTGACTGCTGTGTGCCTCTCCTTCCTCAATTAGAATAAGTTGGTTAATCATGGCCATGCCTATTCGTGTGTCAGTTGTGTATGATTATTTGTGTTAAATTATTTATGTGTCAGGAAGTCCTTTCTCAAAGTATTTGTACGGATTGTAGCCAAGTGCGGAAGTGAAACATGGACGATAAATGGTTTAGACATGAAGAGAATAGAAGCCTTTGAGATGTGGTGCTACAGAAGAATGCTGAAGAGTAGATGGGTAGGTCGTGTAACTAATGAGGAGGTTTTTAAATGCGAACATTTTTAGGTTAGGCTTTACCGTGACTGTTACTGACATTAAATGAAACAATAAGTTCACGGTTACCAGTCACCGTTTTATTTATTTCCACGACGCGTTTCGATGATGGAGGTTTAAACCTTCGAAACGCGTCGTGGAAATAAATAAAACGGTGACTGGTAACAGTGAACTTATTGTTTCATTTAATGAGGAGGTGCTGAGTAGAATTTGAGAGAAGAGAAATTTGCGGCACAACCTGACTAAAAGAAAGGATCGGTCGGTAGGACACATCCTGAGGCATCAAGGGATCACCAATTTAGTACTGGAGGGCAGCGTGGAGGGTAAAAATCGTAGAGGGAGACCAAGAGATGAATACAGTAAGCAGATTCAGAAGGATGTAGGTTGCAGTAGTTACTGGGAGATGAAGAGGGTTGCACAGGATAGAGTAGCGTGGAGAGCTGCATCAAACCAGTCTTGGGATTGGAGACCACAACAAGAACAACGATTATTTGTGTATAATTATTATGTTTGATTATTGACTATGATTCACTTTGTATGTTTTCATTCTCCTATTTCCACGCAGAAACCTATACTTCTATCATATTGTCTAATTTTAGCGTGAGGAATAGTGCAAGTGGTCTTAAGAAGGGAGCCCAGAACTGTGTTTGACGCCGATTGTGAATAGCGGGATATTTTGGTTCGTGCTGATGTAAGGATTGAGACATGTAGTTACTCTTAAAGGTGAACATTTGTCGTTTTCGTGTTTAAATGGCATACTGGTGAGAGAGGAAGCACAATGGATAAAAACTTATTAATGAAAAAGAATTACGCCAAAGATTATACAGAACTCTGTGCTTAAATTATAACGACAAAGGGAAACTAAAGTATAAATTACTCGTACACAGACATGTTTCAAGAGAAGTACAAGGTAACATGACGAACATCTCAGTTCGGTTTCAGATACAGCAACTTTAAAGTGATAGAATAACTTGATATGTATAATTCGTAGTAGGATATTTTTTTTGTCTTGTGAGATTTTTGTCGTCAGATAAATCTTGCAACGTATGAAGCTCTAATGAAGGAGATATTCTATGAAATAAGGATGAACAATGGCGAATAGACTCGTATAGATGGTACCATCCTACAGTGGAAAACCTTAAATGTATACCAATATCTTAATTTGTTTAATTAATCTTTATATATTGTAGTTTATTTTCATGATCTACCTAAATAAGTAGGTTTAATACGCATGCAATTTAACCAAGATTGTTACACTTAAGGCATGGCATGAGTAGAATGTGGACCAATAACGATAAACTAACAACCCATTAACCTTGTACTAAACCCACACTTCACCTACACTAAACTCGCGTGATTCAAATGATGCAAGGATCATGTTGCCATTAGCGGCACAGTCAGCCAATTATAAAAGCAATAATAAATACACCTGTTTGTGAAAGTCATGAAATTTTTGATGTTTTAAAGAAGTTTGTATATTTTATATTGCTTAACATTACACTTGCACCTGAATTAGTGCTCATTTTTAAATGTACTGCCTTCTGTTAGAGTACCCAATATTTGCGTAGTCATTCTCACGAAGATATTCTCTAGGTTGTACGTAATACTGTAATACACTCAGGCAACAAAAGTTATCGGATAGCGATATGCGCATATCCAGATGGCGGTAGGATCGCGTACACAAAGGACTAAAGGACAATGCATTGGCGAAGCTGTTATTTGTACTCAGGTGATTCATGTGAAAAGTTGTCCGAAGTGATTATGGTCGCACGACGGTAACTGACAGACTCTGAATGCGGTAATCGTTAGGGAATTCAATATTCTTAGATCCATGCTGTCAGGAGTGTGCCGAAAATACCATATTTTAACCATTACCTCTCACCATGGACAAAGCAATGGCCAACGGCCTTCATTTAACGTCCGACAGCTGGTTCAAATGGCTCTGAGCACTATGGGACTTAACATCTGAGGTCATCAGTCCCCTAGAACTTAGAACTACTTAAACCTAACTAACCTACGGACATCACACACATCCATGCCCGAGGCAGGATTCGAACCTGCGACAGTAGCGGTCGCGTGGTTCCAGACTGAAGCGCCTAGAACCGCTCGGCCAAGTCCGAGAGCAGCAGCGTTTGCATAGAGCTGTCAGTCCAACAGAAATGCAGCTCTCTGAGAAATAACTGCAGAATCCAATGTAGGACGTACGACGAACGTATCCGTCGTTCGTACAGTGCGGCAAAACTTGGCGTAAATGGGCTATGGGAGCAGACGACCTACGCGAGTACCTTGCTAACAACACGAGATCGCCTGCAGCGCCTCTCCTGGGCTCGTGACCACGTCTGTTGGACCCTAGACGACTTGAAAACCATGACCTGGTTAGATGACTTCCAACTGTAGTTGTCAAGGGCTGATGATACGGTTCGAATGTGGCGCAGACCCAACGAAGCCATGGCCCCAAGTTGTCAACAAGGCACTGTGTAAGCAGGTGGTGCTCCATAATGGTGTGGGCTGTGTTCATATGGAATTAATTTGGCCCTATGGTGCAACTGAACCGATCATTGGCTGGAAACTATTATGTTCTGCTACTTGGAGAGCGTTTACACCCGTTCATGGACGTCATTCTCCGAAACAACGATGGAATTTTTTTGGATGACAATGCACCATTTCACTGGGCTACAGTTATTCGATTTTGGTTTGAAGACCATGTTGGACAGTTCGAGCGAATGATTTGACCACCCTGACTGGCTGGCATGAAGGCCATCGAACATGTACGGGACATAATCAACGGGTCACAAGATCCTGCACCGGAAACCCTTTTGTAGTAATGGACGGCTATAATGGCAGGATGGCTCAATACTTCTGCGGGGTACTTCCAATGAGTGAGTCAATGCTGTGTCTAGTTTTTGCACTACGCCCGGAAAAAGAAGATCCGACACGATATAGGAGGCAACACATGACTTTTATCACTCTAGCGTACAATTGTGAACCGAGACTGGCTTTGAGGACTGTGCAGAATTACACACACGCCAGTAGTTGAGACTAGAGACGCGAGACTGACGTGCTTCACTGCCCGATGTAACATGGGAGGTGAACGGCCGGCAAATAACCCAACTGGCGGCGGGTACGGTCGAGGTCGCCCAGGTACGACAGACAGACTACTTTCACCGGGGCGATGACATAAATGATGTACGGAGAGTTCGGAGACTCAGCAAGCGGCTACCAGAAGGCGAGACAGGGATGACAGCACAGGTAACTCCAGTATATCCGACGGAGATGAGCTGCGGTCTGCGACGACAGAGCGGCCAAAGGGATTCGGTACATGATTCTAAGACCTGTATGTGCTCAGAATGAGCAGCAGACGTTTGTAGCAACTTTTCAATAGACTCAGGTGGAAGTAGTGCATTGATTCTGTCCCTAAGGGCAGTAACGTCGCGCTTATGCGTTTCAATAATATCCTGTAATTTATTGTCAGTTACGTCTTTAAATGTGTCGATAGTTTTGGTTAATTTCTGAATGTTACCGGTAAGGTATTCATCACGTTTTGCATTGTCAGCACACAAAGCGTCTAATCAAATGGTTCAAATGGCTCTGAGCACTATGGGACTCAACTGCTGTGGTCATTAGTCCCCTAGAACTTAGAACTACTTAAACCTAACTAACCTAAGGACATCACACACACCCATGCCCGAGGCAGGATTCGAACCTGCGACCGTAGCAGCAGCGCGGCTCCGGACTGGAGCGCCTAGAACCGCACGGCCACCGCGGCCGGCAGCGTCTAATCGTCCTGCTAATCTTTTGTCACGTTCTGCGTGGTCTGCATGGTATTGAGCAAATTGTTCATCACTCTTTGCGTCACGTTCGCTCAGTAGTCCAAGAAAATGATCTAATTTGTCTTCAACTAGAGCTGGGGATGTCACCTCAGGATTTGGGTGTTGCAGCTCATATTGCTGGGGAGGGTTGCTAAAAGCTGTTTGAGATTCTCAGATGAAACAATTTCTCTGTCTGTGGAAGAATATTGCAAGAGAAATTGGCTGTCGGAATCAATCACATGGCTTTGTGAAGATTGAATTAACATGAACGAGTCATGGGAAACTGTTTCTAATTGGCTTACTACGTTCTGAGAATCTGAAGGCAGAAGAGGAACCGATGCGGAATTTTGTGACTCTGTGGCGTCATTACTTGCCGCAGCAGTGTTGTCAAATTCCTGATCAGCTTGTGAGGTAGGAGGATTACATGACAAACCTAGGTCATTATCTGGATGTTGTTGCTTACGCGATTTTGAGGAATTGCGTATTGTAATTTATCACCCTGTCGATTTGTTTTGGACATCTTGAGGGAGACAATATGGCGGCCAAAAATTCAAAATGGTCGTAATTCACAAGACGATATTTTGTACACAAAAAGTAAAAGAATTAGAATAGACACATAAAATCAGTATAAGCAGAAGCAGAGCTAAAAGTAAATATTCACAAGCGTAGCAGCAAACGCAATATTAGGCAACTAGCAATGCAGCGCACAGCTGAAACAGTGGTGGCGAAAGGAATGCTCGAAAACAAAGTCCATAGTTACGGAAAATATATCCAAAACGTCACCACAGAGGATGTCGCCAAGTGAAAGTATCCAACCGAAATTGTTTCTTTATTAATTGGTGAAAGTATCAATGATAAAATTGTTCCAAATTAATTATTCAACAAACCTGCATCTGACTGCACCTGCAAACTTGTTTCTTGCACTCCTCCATTTGCCAGTAACGCAACATGTGTTTGACTCAGCAATCAAGTTTAAGAGAATAATGCCGTTTGTGCAATGGCATTAAGATGGTACTGAAAAATTAACTTTTGGCCCTGATGTTTACTTAAAGAAATTATATCTTGCCTTGAATAATGTCAGTTATGCAATGGCATAAATTTTTTTATTTGAAATAACTTTGCTCCGATAACTTTAGTTATACCAAAACCGATTTCAAACCATGAACTGCACATACATTTTGCCTAGAGGCCTCATTTTCTTTACTTTCTTTCATTGGTGGATAACTTTACTTTACTACTCATTTTCATATTCAATACAGGCAAAGGATGTGCATTATGATTCAGGCTGTTAGATTTAAACGCATTGTTGATCACAATATATATGTTGTTAAAATTTTAAGTCAGACATAAAACCTACCATTTCCAACATTTTTGTAGCACGAATCACTCTTACAAAAAATTTTATAAAACGCTTACTGCGTCAAACCTTGGACATACAAATGCTAACTCTGAACATTATTTAACAAAAACCCATTTTTGAAATCATTATATACCCTCTCTCCTTTTTGTGCTAAAGTTTGCTCAGTGTAACTGCGCAGCGAGCGCGTGTCCTACCTTAAAGCTGTCACCACACGTCTGCTTCCTCCGGGCACCTACCTGCGACTCGCGAGTTTTTTACTGCACACGCCCGGCTCTCTTAACCATCAAAGATCCTCCTACTCAAAGATATTATAGCCATTGCACCTTGCGGTTGGCAACTACCGACTTTATTTCCTGGATCTACCCTGATCGGACCTTAGCACATACCTTTCACTGATAAGCAATAATTTTAAGAAATTTATTATGGTACTTTGATCAAGAAAGGCTAATTTTTGTTTATTTATTGTGTTTACCAGACATATTATATACACATAAATACGGGAGGCTACAGTAATTAGTTTATTACGTTCAAATTTGCTGTTACGCTTTTCTTCAAAGATATGTACTTACTTTTTAGTTGACACAGAAGCACACATATGTTTATAAATGTTGTAAAATAAAGGTTAAGGTAGAAAAATGCTTCCAAATAGGTTAGCAGGACTACAGCCGGATAAGTTTCTCTGGACTTTAATTTTTCCTTCTGTGTAGAAATGGAGATTATTTTTGTTGGAGATACATTGACACAGTTATTAGTGTTTGGTGCTACTTGCTACACTATGCGTATATGATGTGGCAGGTGAGGGTTTTGTGACGATACAGCGAGCCAAAACTTTGAAGAACAGACGTTACTGAGTGCGCATGTATTTGGCAGCTCTAGGGTGAGGAAATAAAGGGTGGGAGGGGGTGAGGGGAGCGTCCTGGCATCTGCGAACAGGAAAACGCCTCCTCCATCAATGTAGCAGATTGTTTTTAAATTATTCTTTGTCAAAGGTTTTACAATGGAAGTGAACTTTATAACACCCCCTGCTTCCCGGGATTTGCGAAATTACAAGTTGACAATGACCGTGAATTATGAATTTTGACCCGCGTCGGGATAAGGCATCCGAATCCGAAGTAAATAATGATTATTCCGCGGGGAAACAGGAGACGTTATAACTTGATCGTTATTGAATGAGTAATTTCATTCAATAACGATCGGCAAATGAAATAATGGAAATAATTTGGAAATAAATTTTGGCAGTGGAAATTTTGCCGAAAGAAATGATTAAGTTGTAAAAGCAATTAAAAAATCGGTCGCCAGCTCAGCTGATGAGCAACAGTACTGTTGAGTACGTGAATAATTGTGTCAAAAATAAAGTTTACCTGTTTGTAGCGCAGCAGGTGGAACGGGAACTTTTACGTAAGTGCTGTGTCAGGCTCAGTAGTCATATGAAACAATGTCATAACAATCTAACTACACTTATTTTGTTCATGATTTGTCAGCTAAGTGCAATGCTGACAACACAGATAATTATCTATCGAGAGTTTGAATAATGGACTGTCATTCTGTCTTTAAAATGAGGTACTTTGCACAGTTTAATCTACTGATAAATGAAATATATTACCAATAATTGATTAACTATGTTTGAATGATAATAATTCATTAATTGGGGGATTGTCAGGTGGAATAAGCTTTATAGTTTCATGAAATACCCTTGAATTATCTTCAGCTGAAAATGCATTGAAATAAATCTTAATAATCAAATTTATTACTTCAGTCTCTTATTAAGTTACTACGGTTGGCGTAAGCTTATTAAGTGCAACAATTAACTACGATAACCAGTCTGAAATTTACTCTTCACCGTCTATGCAAATAATTTGTTAATTAACATATTTTCTCTTGATAATGACGCGACACACTCGGTTCAATAAGGTAAGGATTGGGAGGAACCTACTTGGTGTTATTGTAGGGTGGAATGTAACTGCAACACTTCGATTATAAAGTGCTTGTTATTAATTGTTCAACTTCAGAGAAAAGCGCAGCCACTGGCAAGCCTTCTACAATTTTATCCTATGAAAATTACGTAGATCTTACTTCCCTCGTTGTCGGTGGATCGACGGAAGTCCACGGCGGCGACACAACGTGGCAGTGGGCTTTTACTGTTGCGACTTGGGCCCACAGTGCGCTTCACATTTAAGTCCTCGTTTCTTCAGCACCGTGCCCATTAGTCCATAATAACTTGCCCGGCCATGCTTCCAGATATGCCGACCATTACTTTCCCGTCGTACTTAGATCCACACACTAGCTGTTAGATGTAACACAGCTAGGACTAGCAGCACTCGACTGTACGTCTTACTCCGAGCACGGCGTCACTGCTACTACTGCCCGCTGGCGCGCTCCCGCGCCCAGAGACGCGACAAAACAATCTTTCTGATTTCAACATTAACTAAATATGCCCTGACTTGCCAGTGTTAAATATCACATAATTTAAACATAGTATTTACAATACATATTTACACTAGACAATACATCGTATACAAACAGTTTCATGTGTTAAGTAAGCGTAAAAATTCATAACAAGGACTGCGTTGTAGCGTCACAACTTTAAAAATTAGTATCTCCCAATGCCTAGCGTGACTTCTTTTATAGTGTCCACGGACAGGGCTCACGAAGATCTGTCGGAACATCCTTGTCGAACTTAACAAACACTGTTCACTAGCTGACACAAGGGACATTGTCCTGTCGAAATTCCAATAAATTTTTTTGTGATAGTTCTGTGTGAATTTGTGAAAAGCCGTTGGAAATGTGTAAACAAAGTAAAAATTAGAAAAAACGTATTTCTATATCTATTAACTATTGTGGCCATGGATATTCGATTTGGGGAGGAATACATTCAGACGTACGAAATTCATAAGCGAACTGCGTTCTCACGCATTTGTTGCGCCAAATGAAGTAATTTGGAAGCAATGAGCGCAATGGCTCTGGAGGCGGGACCAATGGCGCCAATTTGCAACGCAGTCCACGGTTTTCGTTTACGTATTTCAGTACCCTATTATGTGCGCACACAACGATCATCAATCCACTAGAACGGATTGGTCTGCACTATAATCCATTGTCACGCTGTAACGGAATGCAGCTCGATGAGTATTCAACGCAACATTTGTTTGTCACAAATTCATTGTTGGTTTTAACTGATCGATGACGTCGCATTCGATGCATATCACATCCGTTTGCATTTTCTCTTTCTTCTCGTGTAAGTGCTGAAAGTGTTTGTGGAAATCGATTCCATTCAATTTAATTTCCTTCATCTCGTTGCACTGCAGTCCGATCACATCCAAAATTCATTTGGTTTGTAGCGTTGTGGGTTCTGAGGCATAACTTGCTCCATCTTACTGTCTGCATCGCAATGTGATTAAATAGTGTCACTTCAATTCAAATAGTGTCGATTACGACACAATGTGCGATGCGACTAATCGCAGTCCAATTAAAACGAACAACTGATTCACTTCGTTGTTACTGTATACCTGTCTGTCACTCCACAATTCACAATTTGGCTGTCAGCTGTCAAACTACATTTGTGCACGTAGTAACGAAATAAATCGGAATTGGGTATTTTAATTTAGGATGGAATGCGTTTTCCCAGGTTTTTGTCCAGATCTTCCACAGGTTTTGTTTCAACTGAAAACATTCAATGGAGTAATTTCCATCCCGGGAGCATAGCGAACACAGTAAGGAAGAATCAACCAAATACATAGTTCCTTATAGTCAGCTATGGCCGAACATTTATACGAAACTTACGATTTTTGATTTTCCGACTTTCCCTTCTAATTTTCCTGAATTTTTCCTCATACCTTTTCCAGGACCATAACGAACAAAACAAAAAAAGAATTACGCGTATCCTTCGTTAGAATCGTGGATTATGGTCTTGAATTCATACAAAAGTTTCGTAGAAAAAAACACTTTCAGGTTTTTCCGAATTTTCCATTTTTTCGGCAACTTTTCCAATTTTTTTCACTAAAGACTTTATTCGGACTATTACGAACACTTAAAAAATTAATTTTAAATTAACAACAGCCTCATTTGCAACTGAGGCTATTGTTAATTTAAAATTAATATTTATACAGTAGCTGACAGGGTCGCGAAATGTTGAAAACTTAAAAAAAAATAATCAGATCAGTCGAGCAGTTCTAAATGATGCGCTTACCAACGAACAACATTTAATATTTATTTATGTTGATTTTAAACTACGTGCTGGTATATGTATTCTGAACATAAAACGGCCTTTTTTACGCAGTATGATTAATAAAATAATGAAAGTAGCAGCAGAATACCAGTTTAGATATTTACTTAGGTATTTATGTGTAAATGAAGCTAGTTCTATTTGTTTATAATTTTTTTGCTGCAAAATAGGCTAAAGCAGCGCTTGCTTACACGTACAAGAATTTGATTACAGAACTAACTAGTGAACTGGACCAAAAAAAGAAAGACAATGTCGGTAAATTGAGAAAATTCCCGTCTAATCTGTTGTACATGTGTATAGAGTAAGATAAATAGTAGTTAAGAATGTATGGTAAATGTATGTATGGGGATTTTCGTAAACGCTGTACGAGGGCATAGAAGGACGTAGGCTGACTTGACCGGATTTATTCGTATGCAAGAGCTGGAGCAGTGCAAACGTATGTATCTATGGACGATGATTTGGTAACGTTTGTAAACTGTTCAGAAATTTTTTGTTTACGAGTCGCTGACTTGTAAAATACGCGTGGATCGGTGGCTCACCCCTAGGATGTCTACGGGCACATAGTCGTGTGGACTTAAAAAGAGTCAGCAAGGTGAAAAGTGTCTGAACTTAGAAACATGTCCTCGAGTTTACAATCGTTTTCGACTAATTGTTAAACTGGTTAGCTAGTGTGGAGCTTTCAGTGTGAACAGACTCGGTTGAACTTAGAAAAATTTTCAATAGTTCACTGGGACCCATAACTGGCTTACGAAGTGTACTGCTGTCGTTTATTCATTAATAAGCTTTACTTGCTATATTTAGGTTGATTCAGTGAAGCAAAAGGTTTAATAAACTTCTTCGCATCTTAATGAAAGTTTTAGTGTATGGTTAACATAATTTTTCACTCCACACTACACTTCTGTCTGCATTTTATTAATTTTTTGAGCAATTGTATGACTGATTGTCTGAGTATAGCAGCAAGCGCGTTGGGAGCCAGGAAAATAACAGCAAAAAACGGAAGGTACAGGTTCCCATGTCCAGAAGGTGGTTAAATATTTTTTGGCTGTTAACGTAACTTTCCATTCGAGAGATGCTTTGTGTGTGTGAAATAAAGCCGAGTGTACCTTAACTCATATTATATGTTGAAGTGTAATGAAGTATCTGGTATATGGGAGAGAAACAAGGGTGCCTTCGTAGCCAAATAGGTAAAAGTTACCACGCTTCCTGAAACACAGGAACAGTTTAACTAGCTTTCACTTAATATGATCATTATGTTTCACTTTAAGTTGAAATCGCGCAGTCGCAAAATGCTATTAAGACACGAATTCGTGTCAGACCGCATCAAACCTGTCAGAAGTTTGATTACTAAAAAACAAGAAGTATCTGACATTCTCTGATATCAGTGGCAGATACGAAATGTTATTCACACGTGAACGCGCTCCACCCTCTGCAGCAGCTGGCCACTCTGGCACACCTGACGTCAAAATTGGCCTCTCTTAGTTGTATAAAAAGCGTTGTCAAGCTCGTGGCTCTACATTCAGTCCCTTCTTAGTCGAGACAAGAGATCCAGATGTTCATCATGATAAAGCAGACGGTGTCTCTGCTGTTGTTGATAGCGTGTGCAGGTAACTACACCACCTGATTCCTATCTTCCTTCCAGATGCAGTCTCTTCACAAGTGTATCAAATGACGTCACCACTGTCTCACTTAGTTTATTTTCCGCCTCTATCTAACGTTGATTTCCAGATTCACGGCCGTCTAATAAGATCGTTACAGGGACAAATTCATTACGAGTAACTGTATTTCTTGCATGCAGGTGACTGGTTTAGGCACTGGATGGTCATCATATGTATTGCGTGTCAGTTTCTCCGTGTTGTGCAACATTTACACAAATCTGATGGCTCTAAGGAATCTAATCACAATTTGGGGGCTTCCTGTAGATATCGCATACCTGATGTAGGATGTCGTCCTGTGTAGGTAGGTAGGTGCTTAGTGTTTAACGTCCCGTCGACAACGAGGTCATTAGAGACGGACCCCAAGCTCGGGTTAGGGAAGGATTGGGAAGGAAATCGGCCGTGCCCTTTCAAAGGAACCATCCCGGCATTTGCCTGAAACGATTTAGGGAAATCACGGAAAACCTAAATCAGGATGTTTGGAGACGGGATTGAACCGTCGTCCTCCCGAATGCGATTCCAGTGTGCTAACCACTGCGCCACCTCGCTCGGTCTTCCTGTGTGTACTGAGGTCAAAGTTAGAGCCGGTGTTGCACGGTGTCTGTGGGACGCCTCCTGGGGGTAACTAATTTTTTTGTGTCGTGAGATTACGAAAAGTTTGACAGGTGTTTGTACAGGTTGGTTCAGTGAGCACAGCAACTGAACGAAGAAAGGTAAAACTGCGGACACACCTTCGTCTTTCTACCATCCACGTGCCATATACTGAAGTACACTTCAGCGTATAGTATGAACAAAGAAACATTCGGCTTTATTTTGCACCGACAAAGCATCTCACTGGTGGAAAGTCACGTTGTATTCCAAGAAAAATTCAACCGTCTTCTGGACATCGGAACCTCGAACTTTGGTTTTGTGTGGTTATTTCGTTAACCACCAAACCAGTTGATGGGAGAAACTGTAGTCAAATGTTTAAAGGAAAAGTTCATTGGTTGACAGTTGCTACGGAACAACCGATAATTGCCGTGGAACAACCGATAATTGCTACGGAACACCCGATCAATGACAGGAGAAAATGTGGACACCTGGACGTGTTAGCTGCAACGAAGCCTATCCAGAAACATTTTCTATGCATATGACAGTTCTTGCCGTACTCTGTTTGACGAAGGTTGTTGTAGAACCAATTACTCCAACATTCCGTGTGGTACGGCAACAAGTCTGCAACACATCATTTGAGTGCTTATGATCGCGGACGAGCAGCCGGACGGCTCGAAGCCAGTCAAAGTGTCACTACTGTGGCCACAGTAATCAATGAGTCCGAAATAATTCAAATGTGTGTGAAATCTTATGGGACTTAACTGCTAAGGTCATCAGTTCCTAAGCTTACACACTATTTAACGTAAATTTTCCTAAGGACAAACACACACACACACACACACACACACACACACACACACACACCCATGCCCGAGGGAGGACTCGAACCACCGCCGGGACAAGCCGCACAGTCTGTGACTGCAGCGCCCTACACCGCTCGGCTAATCCCGCGCGGCATCCGAAATCTTGATATCACGATTAAAAAGGCCGATGTCGGTGTAAATGTCATGCGGAAGCATGCTGGTGGCCTTAGACGAATCACCACACCGCGAGAGGATCGATACATAGCCTAAGTGGTGAAAATGGATAGACGTCTCATTCCTAGGCAGGTGGCTGCAAACGTTGCAGCAGCTACCGGTACACATGTCTCGGCCAAAACCATTTCTAGGCGAATTATTCAGGCTTATTTGTATGCTCGGAAACATGTTAAATGCATCCCACTTAAATCACTTCATCGTCGAAAAAATGTTCTAGGTACATGCTGCTTGGGGTCTGCAACGGTGGTGGAGAGTGATGTTCTACGACGAATCACGCTTCACTGTGACGAGTGACTGTGGCCACAAATTAGTGTGGAGAGAGGGGAACACGTACACTCCACAGTGCCCATGAGCGTCGTCGGCATGGCCTAGGCGTTATGATGTGAGCAGGCATTACGCACAGTGACCGAACACTGCTGCATATCTTTGCACAAGGTATGGTTACAGCACAGTGGTATTGCAGGGAAATTATTCTACATAATGTTGGTCACGACTTTCTGTTTATGGACGACCAAGCTCGCCCAAACAGGACAGCTGCAGTGTAACTGTATATTGGAGATACTGAACTTACGATGTGGTCTGCGTAATCCACAAATCTAAAGAGCATGCCTGGAATGCTCTGGTGAAACGTGTTTCTTATTGAACACCCCCTACATGAATCGTAGAAGAAATGCATACTGCCTTGAGAGCGGTATGGGTCAATACCATCCGAGGACTCCTCAGCAGTGTGGTACCCAGCATGAATAGAAGGTGCAAAATGTGCATTAGTGCGCGAGGAGGGCATATTCCTTATCGAGAGTCAGGCATCGACCTTATGTTGCAAATTTGACCTGTGTCAAACACGAATGTTACGAACGCTATGTGATCAAACGTATCCGGACACCTGGTTGAAAATGACTTACAAGTTTGTGGCGCCCTCCATCGGTAAAGCTCGAATTCAATATGGTGTTGGCCCACCCTCAGCCATGACGACAGCTTCCACTCTCATAGGCATAGATTCAGTCAAGTGCTGGAAGGTTTCTTGGGGGATGGCAGCCCATTCTTCACGGAGTGCTGCACTGAGGAGACGTATCGATATGGGTCGGTGAGGCCTGGCACGAAGTCGGCGTTCCAAACATCCCAAAGGTCCGGTCAGGACTCTGTGCAGGCCAGTCCATCACAGGGATGTTATTGTCGTGTAACCACTCCGCCACACGCCGTGCATTATGAACAGGCGCTCGATCGTGTTGAAAGATGCAACCGCCATCCCCGAATTGCTCTTCAACAGTGGGAAACAAGAAGGTGTTTAATACATCAATGTAGGCTTCTGCTGTAATAGTGTCATGCAAAACAACAAGGGTGCAAGGCCCCTCCATGAGAAACACGATCACACCATAACACCACAGCCTCTGAATTTTGCTGTTGGCACTACATCCGCTGGCAGGTGACGTTCACCGGCTATTCGCCATACCCACACCGGATCGCCACATTGTGCACTGTGATTCGTCAGTCCACACAACGTTTTTGCACTGTTCAATCGTCCAATGTTTACGCTCCTTACACCAAGCGAGGCGTCGTTTGGCATTTACCGGCGTGATTTGTGGCTTATGAGCAGCCTCTCGACCATGAAATCCAAGTTTTCTCACCTCCCACCTAACTGTCATAATACTTGCAGTGGATCCTGATGCAGTTTGGAATTCCCGTGTGATGGTGTGGGTATTACACATTACGATCCTCTTCAACTGTCGGCGATCAGTCAACAGACGAGGTCGGCCTGTACGCTTTTGTGCTGTATGTGTCCCGTCACGTTTCCACTTCAATTTCACATCGGAAACTGTGGACATAAGGATGTTTAGGAGTGTGGAAATCTCGCGTACAGACGTGTGACACAAGTGACATCCAATCACCTGACCAAGTTCGAAGTCCACGCGGAGGGCCCTATTCTGCTCTCTCACGATGTCTAATGACTACATAGATCGCAGATACGAAGTACGTGGCAATAGGTGGCAGCACAATGCACCTAATATGAAAAACGTATGTTTTTGGCAGTTTCCGGATACTTTTGATTACATAATCTATGTCTGTTATCTTCATTCCCTATGTGGTGAAATCTGTACCACTTTTTGTTATCTACATACTACTCCACCTCTGTTACGTATGTATTGTGTTTCATATCGTCCATCACAGCCTGTGATTAGTCCTGTCCAACAACGTCTCTGTTTATTAGCAACTGTCAAACAGCGTATAGTTAGCGTTAGTAATGCCATATTGTGAGCATGTATGTGTGTTTGCAGCCGCTTACCCCAAGGTGTCGATGCTGTTCCGGGATACACAGAACTATGTGGGCGAGGCGCAGTGCTGCGTAGGCATCTTCAACACGCCGCACACCTACAAGGACGTGTACAGGGTGACTGCTCTTTACCTCAGCTCCCACCTGCGCAACTTGGAGAACAACACGGTGGGCCCTATGCAACAGGACATCCACATCACCATGAGCCAGCAGACTTCCGATGGCGTGTGGCACGTGGTCTCCGCCTACAACTACACAGAAGTCGCGGAACCCCTCCAGCTCCTGAGGATACCCGTCGACTACACCACCAAAACACAGTCCGGGTTCATATTCGAGATCTGGTACGGCGGACCTCTCACCTACCCGCGTTATTCGCCTTACAATATCGCCGTTGCTCCGTACAACACCTCATTCAACTACTTCATTCTGGGTATGGATTACGAGTACCTCGGTGTTCCTGTGTGAGAGATGACCCATACGTGAAACGTCTTCTTTCTGTCGTCGCTGAGAATTATGTGCGTATCACAACTGTGCAAATCTGAATGTTTCCATGGAATAAAACATTAAAATAAATTGTGTTACAAACAAATTTTAACCTGTTTTCGTTTCACACATATTTGTCATGCATTCTGTCTAATAATGGTACTATTCCCTTTCTTTGTTTCGATTAAGAGTTAGTTGTTACATGGATATCTGACGAAATATTAGCACATAAAGCACAAAGAAGTCGAATTAAAAGATCGTCACCATACGATGAACTTACAATAAATTTCTCAATTCTAAATTCTAAAATATCTGTTAAGAAGTTTGCGAACTAGAGCATGGCTCGCAAACATATTAACAGATATTTTAGAATTGGGTAATATCCCACACCAGCTTAAACGAGCAAAGATTATAGCGATACTAAAGCCAGGCAAACCTAATCACATGCCCCAAAACTACCGCCCTATCACTCTGCTGAACTGTGTCTATAAGCTGTTGGAACGTATCATCTACAATAGAATATGCGGAAAAATTCTTGAAGTGGTACCGATTGAACAGGCAGGTTTTCGACCCAACCGCAGTTGCACCGTCCAGATTCTCTCCCTAGCAACTCATATAGAGGCGAGCTTTCAGAAAAAACTCAAAACATCAGTAGCCTTTATTGACCTATCAGCCGCTTATGATACCGTTTGACGACAAAGCCTGATATTTAAGTTGCTGCGGGTCATACCATGTAATAAGCTGGCCAACCTCATTGATAACATGCTCACAGATAGAAGTTTCAGAGTCATAATGGGCGACTTAAAAAGTGACCAAATGAAGCTCAACAATGGTTTACCACAAGGCTCCGTTCTGGCGCCATTGATGTTTAACCTCTACATATCTGACTTACCTGAAACCACTTCTCAAAAATTCGGATATGCCGACGACTGGGCAATAGCTGCAAGAGGCAGATCAATGGAGGCAACGGAAAACACATTAACTGCGGATCTAACAAAGCTGGGAGATTACTTCCGAAGGTGGAGATTACGGCCAAACGCGACAAAAACGGAGGTGACATGCTTTCACCTAGACAATGCCCAAGCAAAAAGAAAGCTCAACGTTCATTTCGAAAACAGGCAGCTAAACCATAATAATTACCCCAGATATCTAGGCGTCACCTTTGACAGAACCCTAACATTCAAGGAACACCTACGTAATACAGCCGCAAAACTTAAAACTCGAAATAATATCATACAGAAGCTATGTGGGACCACGTGGGGCTCTTCCGCGGCTGTACTGAGAT
This sequence comes from Schistocerca nitens, assembly GCF_023898315.1. Lineage (NCBI taxonomy): Eukaryota > Metazoa > Arthropoda > Insecta > Orthoptera > Acrididae > Schistocerca > Schistocerca nitens. The sequence continues at coordinate 258,898,424 of NC_064615.1, read as the reverse complement.
CTTCGGCTCTGGGACTTGTCTACACAACAGCAGAATATGCCGCACCGGTATGGCTAAACAGTAAACACACAGGCTTGATCGATGCTCAACTAAACTACACAATGAGGATGATATCAGGAACAATAAAGCCAACGCCTTTACACTGGCTACCTATACTGAGCAACATTCCCCCACCGGACCTGCGCAGAGAGAACGCTCTCTTACGCGAGTATGGAAAAGTGCTGAACAACGAGAAACTGCCAATCCATAAGGATGTTCCTGCCCTGGAGATGAACAGATTGCGCTCAAGACACCCCTCTTTAAAAAAGGCAAAAAATACGCATCCTCTCAACCCGGATTATGGCAACCTCTGGAAAATGCGGTGGAGAGAATCTGTGCCCCAAAACCTGCAGAATATGCCATGCATCAATGTCCAGCCACCAGGATTCAATTTGCCAAGGAAAACTTGAACGACCCTGAATCGAATTCGGACAAATGACGGCAGATGTGCAGACAGCCTCCACAGGTGGGGTAAAATCACCACCCCGAGATGTGACTGCGGTGCAGACCGGCAGACGATTCGTCACATCGTGGAAGAATGCCCTCTGAGACGTTTTGCAGGAGACCCCAATGAGTTTCTGACCGCGACTGAAAGTGTAATAGACTATGTCACAAATCTGGATGTTTGTTTGTGAACTTTTGTTTGTTATATACACTATTTTTAAACACTTTTATATCTACAACTATATGTTACACACTGTGACTACTCTTTATTTCTGTGTCTTATGATTTTTATGTCTTTTCTATATGATGTATTATATGCCATAAGCTAAATAAATAAATCTCAATGTCTACATTCATTGCCGGCCGAAGTGGCAGTGCGGTTAAAGGCGCTGCAGTCTGGAACCGCAAGACCGCTACGGTCGCAGGTTCGAATCCTGCCTCGGGCATGGATGTTTGTGATGTACTTAGGTTAGTTAGGTTTAACTAGTTCTAAGTTCTAGGGGACTAATGACCTCAGAAGTTGAGTCCCATAGTGCTCAGAGCCATTTGAACCATTTTTTTCTACATTCATTGTGTAATGTTAAGAGGTAAATTAGACACTGCCAACCGACTAGTAAAAGAATAATTTAGCACAAGGTATTTAGAACAAAAAAATTATGCGTTCAGAGCAACAACTATACTACTCCAATGCAAACACAGGAGTGGTACACAAGGTATATAATTTATCCTTGTGGTTATAAAATCTAATTTGTACTGTTCCAAATGTATCGTTGTTTGTTCATCTATCATTAACATTTCTCATATCGGCGGCAGACTAACAGTGGCCAAGTAACCGCTCTATATGATTTTGTTTATAAATAAAAGGAATACAGTAAATTATTTTTGGGATGGTAAAACAATGATGTTATACATAACATGTAGGAAGTTTCCTCTGTTGCTATGAGAGCTCTGAGGGTTCGCGAAATGGAAACCATTGTGAAAATCAAAAATGTTTTATTTGTAACAGTTAGCTACACCTTTCAGCTACTTCTCTGCATATTTGCCGCTCCGACATAGTCATTTATTGCAGCGTTGCACCGATTTTCCAGTACCCTCGTCAAAGAAGGCAGCCACCTGTGCTTTATGTCAATTTTCTACGTTAGTTTACAGCTCATTGTTTGTGCCGAAATGTTGTCTTCGTGTGAGCAGAGATGAAATGCCAGGTGGCCAATTGCTGGCTCGATTTTGGGTGATCAAATACTTCCCATCGAAAACGCATCTTCATTCTCCCTGCAGAGTGTGGCCAAGAATTGACATGAACAAGGAAACGCACGACAGTTGCGTTATGTTGGCTGCATGACATCAGGCGAAATCTCTCAGCAGGGCCTCAAACTTTGCGGGAATGCTATTTATCTAGGGATCTTTACATGCTCGCTAAAATGAAATGATCGTACGGCATTGTTGGCCGGGAGACCCCAAGCGGGGTGTTCGGCCGCCGAAATTGCAAGTCCTTTTTAGTTGACGCCTCTTCGGTGACTTTCGAGTCAATGATGATGAAAGACACACAACAGCCAGTCATCTCGAGGCAGAGAAAATCCCTGACCCCGCCGGGAATCGAACTCGGGACCCCGTGTGCGGGGAGCGAGAACGCTACCGCAAGAGCACGAGCTGCGGACTACATTCTCACTGTGGCCTCAGAACTGAAAAGAATGACGTCACGCGATCGACAGGAATACTAGAGACACTGCCTAACAGGTGTGTGCAAAACGTCATCGTATTTTCACCGTGATTTCCATTTCACACCCGATAGGACCAAACAGTCCTCGTATTTGTCTGTAGTGCAACCTTGTATGCAAGTCAAATGTGGACATACAAACGGTTCAGACAATGAGAGACTAGATGCTTTTGAAATGTGGTGCCACATAAGTACGCTGAAGATGAGATTTGTTCGGATAAATAATGAATTTAGGAATAGAAATAATGAATTTAGGAAGGAAAGAAATTTATGTCACAACTTGACTAGAAGAAGGAATAGGCTAACAGAACATATACCCTAAAGCATGATGTAATTACCAGTTTGATAGCGGAGGCAACTGTGAAGAGTAAAAGTTATTGAAGGAGTACGTTGTAATTCATGCGTGAATTACAGTAGTAGTTGAGAGATGACGAGTACTGCACAGGACAGCCTAGAGTGGAGCCTATGAAAGCCTATGAAACGAAAAGCAAGCAAGGACACTTGTTTTTTTTCCGTTGAGGGTCTCCTGGCAACTGTTTGGTATGGACTTCAGATAAGAAAGGTATGGCGCGGAATGTTATGTGAGGGTTATTCGGAAAATAAGGAGTGATCGGGCGCGAAATGGAAACCACAGTGAAAATCCGATGAAGTTTTTCACAGCTGTGTTGGTCAGCGTCTCTAGTACGCCTGTCGATCGCGTTATGTCGTTCTTTATGGTTTTGAGCACACTGGGAGCACATAAACATACCTAGAACAGTAGTGTCTCCCGCCAAGTATGAGGGCCTGGTGAGAAATTTCGCCTGAAGCTATGCAGCCAACATTACATAACTGTCGTGCGTTTTCTTCTTCAAGACAATTCTTAGCCGCATTCTGCAGGAGCAATGAACATGCTCCTGCATCGTTTTCAATTATAAATGTTTGATTACTCACAATACAGCCCGTAGTTGTCTCCCTCTGAGTTTCATCTCTGCTCACATGAACTGCTGGCTATGAAGACAACATTTTGGAACAGACAACGAGCTGTAGGACAGCATAGAGAATTGGCGGAAAGCACTGGCGACTGCCTTCTATAACGAGGGTATTGGAATGTTGGTACAACGCTACGACAAACGTTTAAGTCGGATAGGCGACTATGGAGATAAGTAGCTGGAGGTTGTAGCTAACTGTTGCAAATAAAACAGTTTTGATTTTCACTTTTTTTCCATTTCGCGACCTATAGTTCCTTACTTTCCGAATAGCCCTCGTACACCATTCTTCATGAAGGTATTGAGCTCTTTTTCCGATGATTGATACTAAAAAGGTCTTCTGGCGACTGTTTAGTAGGGACTTCAGATAGCGAAAGTATGAGTAGTATAGTCTACACTACCCTTCATAAGTATGTGAACACCATGTTGCATATTACAATGCAGCAAGGTGAGAGCGATATGTGTGAGTTATTGGATTAGAATACAGAATCGTAAGCTGAAACAAAGATTAATAATGACACTTAAAGAAGGTACATATACTTATTGTACATATACAGACTGACTGGTACATATTGGTATTGCTTGACCAAACAGTCCTCACGTGGTGCCAGTAGACGGCACGACTGTGTAGAGGTATTTCGCTTACAGGTCTGTTCAGATGTCGTTTCGTTTGTATGAAGGGAGGACACGCAGCCAAAGTAATTGAAAATGGTGCCAGAGTGCTAGATTCCCTGTGATTCACGAGATAATCATTTTACCCAAATAAGGCAACAGTGTCCGATAAGTACCAAAGAAATTGAAGATATCCTTCCGTAGATTAGTGAAGAGTTCAAGACTATACACCGGCATCGAGATGCAGGTTCCTAAGGTGATAGTCGTCGCTAATAAGCATGCAGGAAAATATCAGAACGCCAGAAAAAGTATTTGGTAGTGACCAGTAAACGTAACAGATTCAAAACTGTCCATGAAAGGACTGCTGAACTAAACACTACTGGGGATACACCAGTGAGTGAGTCAACAGTGAGACGGCGCCTGGCAGAAAACAATCTCCAGAGTTATGTAGCAACCAGGAAGCCACTGTTGCGCCTTTTAAAAGGAAGAAAAGGATTCAGTGGGCTAGGACACACCAACTTTGGGCAGCAGGGGGTTGGGAAAGAGTCTTATTCACTGATGAATCCAGTTTGGAAGTAAACTCTGTCAATTCTTATGCCATTTCCCCCATGTACACTTGAAACCTCACTGCAAAATTGCAACAGTGAAGCAGAGAGGAGGTTTTATGGTGGAATGGGGATCTTTTAGAGGCAATAAAGTCGGAGGTTTGAAGAAAGCAGACAGAAAAATGAACCAAAAGAATTATTACGCCATTCTTCAGCGACATGCCAAGACATCTGGTTTGCGTGTTGCTGAGCTGCAGTACTCGCGGTGATAGGTGATAGAGAAGGATAAATGTATAAATTTAAGGTAAGGGACCCTGGTAGGGAAATTACAGAGTCGAGAGTTACAAGCGAAAACCGTTCTGATACCTCTGACGTCTTATACTGAAAATACGAGGGCTATCCACAAAGTACATTACGTTTTGGAATTAAAAATAAATAAAGTATTGGAAAATATTTTTATTATATACAAATGAAAGCCACACTTAAATACTACTTTTCTTCATAGTTGCCATTTAAATTAAGGCACTTATCGTAGCGATGGACAAGCTTGGAAATTCCTTCGTCGTAAAATTCGCCCGCCTGCGCCTTCAACCACGTGGTTAATCAGTAACCCGGTAGAAATACGATTTTTGTGGATTTCCTGGAAAGGTGTACTACAATAAACTCTCAAAGGTATTGCCAAACTCTGCACAACCTCAGAAGAGTAACACAAAACAAGCGCAGGGGAAAGTTGGGCTCAAAGATCTTGCTGATTCACGACAACGCCCGGGCCCACACGGCAAATGCCACTCGTGAAGTTCTCGAATCTTTTAAGTGGGAGTTGTTTCCTCATCCGCCGTACAGTCCCGACCTGGCACCGGGCGACTTCCACTTATTCCCAGCAATGAAGAAATGGTTGGCTATGCAGCGTTTTGATGACGACGCACAGCTTCAAGAAGAGGTAACCACGTAGATGAAGACGCAGGCGGTCGAATTTTACGACGAAGGAATTTCCAAGCTCGTCCATCGCTACGATAAGTGCCTTAATTTAAATGGCAACTATGTAGAAAAGTAGTTTTGAAGTGTGGCTTTCATCTGTATATAATAAAAAAAATTTCCAGTACTTAATTTTATTTTTAATTCCAAAACGTAATATACTTTGTGGATAGCCCTCGTAAGTTTAAAACTAGAGTAGCCACAGGTAAATAATTATACATAATTTATTGACAAATTCATACAATAGAACAGGTGTTTACATTCAGATGTTAAAACTATTAAAATACAAAATAAATGAAAGGTCCAACAGTCCGCTGTAATTTTGTTTATTTAAGTCGATTAGAGACTCACTCAACCGCTTTACTTTGTCGTATGGTATAGGTAATTATTACACATACTGCAAAGTAACAGTGGGCGTGGCTAGGCAAAGTTCTCCGCCTTCTTCAGTTGCTAAAAACTATCATCAATGATCGTAAGATGAGTCTTGATTTAAGTTGGTAAGAACTGGTGATGGGATTCGAATGTGGAGCAGACCCCACGAAGCCATGAATCCAAGTTTTCATCAGTGCACCGAGCAAGCTAGTGGTGGCTCCGTAACATCCGTAATCTAACGATTAGTTGAATCCGCACCACTTCGAGTTGCTGCACTACGCTGGGCAAAAGGATGTCCCACACGATATTAGGAGGTATCTACATCTACATCTACATCTACGTCGATACTCCATGTTAATGTTAGATTTGACTATATTTGAGGGCTGATTGGAAGGACTCATCGTCTGAGTTCTCTCATTAGATAGTTTGGTGTTACTAATCATGATTTTCAGTCATACTTCCGTTTTGGCCACTTGAGAACCAAGGAAAGTAAAGGTCGATGGTGACCGAGCACCGCTTGTCTGCACAACGTTGCTGCCGCTGGGGTGCAGAAAAGTCCGCGGAGGTAGCCAACGGACAGCTGCGTCGCCTCAACTGTCTCCACCGCGTCTGCCTGCAGCACCTTATCATTTTTTTTGTTAATTATTTATTCAACGGGCTCGATTACATATTAAGCGTTTGAAGGTTAACTTACAATGTTATCTTTAGAATTTTATATTAACAAAGAAACTATCACTTAAGCCAGTGCATCAGGTGCCTTACTAGCCAAATACAAAATTGGAGTATGTCAAACTTGGTAATTTACTTAAATATCACATTTATATTTACAAATACAGATATTTGCCTTGAAGATACTTACAAGTAAATCTGGACATTGGAATATGGACACTGAGCCGTGCTGGCCCCGGCGTTGGTTTAAACTTTTACTGTTACTCTGCATTTGGTTTCCCATGGTTATTGCGGTTATGCCGTGGTTCTTCCTCATTCTACGTGTGGTAGCAATGGTGTGTATCGATATTCGCACCTTGTACTATCTTTGGTCTGGTGCTGATAGTTTCTGGCTAGCCGGTGTGCGGCAGTCGGTCGGTTGGTGTGGATCAGCAAGGAAATCTTCCCACGGCGCAGTGGACTGGGCCCGCTGTCAGTCTCTACGCAGTGTCGGAGTGTGTGGGAGCTGTTTCGATTGCTACGAGGTTCGTGGCCCACCCACCCACGGCATCAAAGTTGAGTGGTGATTTAATTACCGAAGCCAGACTGTTCACATTGTGCTGTTGGTTTTCATGGTTGCCTGTTGGGGGTATTCCCATGATCAACAGCGAGTGTTCGAGTTGGCGAAGGTTTGGCCACCATCCGGTGGAGTTTAACTGTATTTTGGTTATTTGAATTCCAAGCGCACCAGCGGAATTTTCTGCCATTGACTGTCCCTTGGTTGCGTTGCCGACGGATCGGATATAGTTGGGCCGACCACATGTCTCCCCTAAGCGAACATTAATATTTCAAGTGCAGACCGACCCTCGGAAACTTCTGAGCGCCACTGCCTGTACTGCCTTTTCTTATCGGTGTTTGATTGTGTATTTCAATGGCTTATACCCGATGGTTTGAATTTGTATGCTTATAGTTGGGTTTTAAATAATGGGCTTTCAGCCACTTTAAAATTGAAATTTCGTTACTTGTCAAATCTTGCACTGTTTGGGCCTTCAGCCTCATTTAAAATATTTTCTTGGATAAAGCTTTGGGCCTTCTGCCTTTTGAAAATTTATTGAGTTTTTCAATAATGAGCCTTCAGCCGCTTTAAAATTTAAATTCCTTTCTTGTTAAATCTTAGATTGTTTGGACCTTCAGCCTGTGTAAAATATTGTTTAAGGATGAAACTTAGGGCCATCTGCCTACTAAAAATTATTATAGTTGTTTTAAGTAATCGGCCTTCAGCCGTTTTTAAATTAAAGTTCTTGTCTTTCAAGTATCAGACTGTGTAGGGCCTTCAGCGTAACTAAAGATAAGGTCTTCTGCCTTGCGTTTTTTTAAATTAATTTTACCTGCTGTCTTAAATAATGGGCCTTCAGCCGTCTTTAAATTAAACTTGATTGCTTTTCAAGTGTTAGATTTGTTGGCCCTTCAGCCAAGTTATAGAACTTACTTACGTGAGGCCCCCTGCCTTCTAAATATTCTGTTTTGAGTTTGAATTTTAAGTTAATGGTTTTCAGCCGTTTTCAAATTTAAGTGGTTGTGCCCTTAAGGCATAAGATAGTGTGGCCTATTCAGCCGATAACTCAGTTCAAAATTTTTGCTGTATTGTTTGGACAACTAAATAAAGTTATATGTGTTTGAGTGTAACTGACAGCCCCCTTTTGGCCCCTTTCCACAATTCCAACTACCTGTTCTGTCCTGAGGACTTAAGCAGGGCGTATCAGATATGTTCATTTTCATTATATTATTCAATTTAGTTACGGTGTCAGAAAATGCATGAGTTTTTATTACAAATTTGTTAGCCTCCTAACATACACCGAAGTGCATAAGAAGTTACTGTCGTAAACATACGTTTGTGATAGAACCGAGAACCTCACTGAGTAACAAAAGCCGTAAAATGCTGTAGTGAATTTATGTTCTAAGTCTGAGTCATTGGTAGACTCCCTCCCCCTTTCTCCTTTTCCAGTTATTTGCTTCCCGAGAGTGCCACTTCCAGGCTAACAGCAGGTAGTCAGGAGTATGGTCTGCTCCATTACGTGTGCACAGTGCGCCTTCAGATGCTCTGAAAAGTTTGTAATCGGGTTTCAGTTTTCCATAGACTGTTAACATGACTGCAAATGTCCATGATAGTGTTAGCTTAACAGTTCAACATTGACAGATCTCAGGAAAATATGGTTTTTTGTCTCCTCATGTTTCATTCAGATTTCATGAGATAGCAGGCATCTTGACAAGAATCTCAGAATGGACTCTAAGGCTGCTGAGTATGTGGAATGAAAAGTTCAGGAAGAAAACCGCAGTATTTGGTGACGACTGAAAATCAGCTTTTACTCAAATTACAACAAGAGTCTTTCAGGAAAATCAATTTTTTAACTAGAATTAGTTTTTTATCTAAAAAAATAGTTCAGGATTCCATCCCCCCTTAACAGTCCAATAAATTTAAAGGACAGTAGGTCTGTCAATTAGAGGACAAGGTATTACTTTCAGGAAAGACTTGCAGTGAATAAATAACATGAGAGAATGATTTATTAGGTGTACCACATGGAAAACTACAACAGATAGATGCACATAATTAGTCTTACAAATACTCGTACTCAATACCGATTATAAAAGGATTGGAGTTGTATGTTGTATTGTATGGGCCCGCAGATACATCCATGTACCAGTACACAGGGTAGGTGTAGCTCCCGTAGTATATGATCTCGAACAGATAGGTTGCGTTTGGTGTCGTCTTGTAGCTGATGGGGACCCTCAGCAGCTGGACGGGGTCGGCGAGTTGCGAGTAGTTTCCAGTGCCGACGACGGTCCATCCGTCGGCACCCAACGGCCACTCGCTCATCTTGATCCTGATGTCCTGCACCTCTGGGCCTATCTCCAGCGTCACGTAGTTACGCACGTGGCTGGTGAGGTACAGGGCGGTAACCTGGTATTCGCCATCGTAGCGGTGCGGAGTGTCGAAGGCGCCCATGCAGCACTTGGACTCCGCCTGGTAGTCCAAAGGGTCTTGGAACACCACCGTTATCTTCGGGTACGACGCTGCAATAGCACAGCAGAAACGTGATGTGTTTGATTACAAGCAGCACACAATTTTTGTATTTTTTAACAACGCTACCACTTAGATGTTCTTGGTATCCACAATATGGACTACCCTTTTTGTCACTGTAGTAAGTAATATGAAACTAGCGTAGTGATACATCAACTTGTAAAATCACAGTTTTCGGCTAGGTTTTGTAAGATTGACAGAAAGGTATATCACCTGATTAAGGAATGTTTATCGCACCACCAGAGGCAACATGTAAAATGAGTCCTATGTACTGGTTCTATATGGCTAGCTTCCACTTAAAAAGAGCCAAAACTATAATTATTTGTTTCTAAATATGTATTTGTACTTTACTTTTGCAGCTCCCTTTGTTTTAGTCACTTACCAACTAATCATGACAAATACACGGAGGAAAACCAAACAGTATTACATCCATTCCTTCTTGAAGCACTAATGATTCTCATTTCTTTTTATGTTCTCTCTTTCAGTGTGGAGCAAGACAGTGACCTTCTCGACTAAAATTTGCAGGTATAACTTCACGCTATGCTCGAATCCGTCTAATAGCATGTCCCAGGGGAACCTATTACCCTGCACTTGTAATCCTTCCGCGAAAACACCCATCATGAAGTGGGCGATTCCACTTTGGACGTTTGTTATGCTTTGTCATTTAGATTTGATAAATATCAGAGGAAAACATAGAATACTCACGTCTACATTACACAGTTATTCAGGATGTGGCCTCTGTCGTAATAATACTTTATTGTATCAAAAAATTCGCCATATCGTGCAGGAAGGCATCGTCTTTTCCGCCACACGATTATAGGATCCTTCATTCTTATGTGCTAAGTCGGAATTACTGATTGGAGCTTATAACCTATCGAGAAGCTATGTCTGTTGCCTTGCTTCATGAATGACGTAGGCTGGGAATAGTTTCACTTTGCACAGTCGTCTCGATACATTAACCGACAACTGTAGTGATGATTTATGGAGTCAGAGGTAGGTGCAACAGTAGCGTCAGCACTGCCGTTAATTAAGTGAATCTAATGCCTGAGACCAACTCAGGTGCCATAGTCACTGTTTCAGTCACAGTTTTGTACGGGATGTGAAACACATGATACTCCATTACATTTAACAGCATCTAAACTATAAGAGGTGACATTCCACCTTACAATTTGTTCATGCACTTATGTCCTAGATTTATAAGGTTTTCACCTCAGCTGAGAAAATCAGTGGTCAATAACTTATGGATAATGGTTGTGGCAGTGGCTAGGTATGCTACAATTCTGGCGAACACTCGCTTCAGTACTGTGCAACATTTAAGAATGGGTAGCCAGACCAGGTCTTCACCAACAAATAGAGACAGCATTAACTGACCTGAGAAAGTGTGAGAATGAAAGGTGAGGAGATTTAGGGTGCCGTCGCATCACCCTCCAGGTAGTGTCGGAATGCTTCGATCAGTGCTCTACAAGGTGTCTATAAAGTCGCCATCCATTTCCATGAAAACGCAAGTTTTTTCTTGTTTCTTCAGATACTGGTACCCTAGTGTGTGTGTGTCTCTGAAGTCACTATCCATTTCCATGAAAACGTTAATTTGTTTTTCTTTTCTCTGCAGATACTGGTGCCTTCGTGCAAGACTTTTCCACGGAAGAAGGGGTTTCAAAAATGGCTCTGAGCACTATGGGACTTAACATCCGTGGTCATCAGTCCCCTAGAACTTAGAACTACTTAAACCTAACTAACCTAAGGACATCACACACATCCATGCCCGAGGCAGGATTCGAACCTGCGACCGTAGCGGTCACGCGGTTCCAGACTGAAGCGCCTAGAACCACACGGCCACATCGGCCGGCCAAGGCGTTGCAATTGTTTGTCCACGAGTACGCGAATTGTCATATGAAGACGCCAAAGCGAAATTTACCCGTAAATTGCACAAACGAGCCCTATCAACGGCACACATTCGTCTGTTCGTCTGCTTGTGAACAAATTTAAGCGTACTGGTAGTCTGTGGTGAGGCTTGGCAAGGACGACCACGCGTGTCGGTAGAAACAGTGCAGCAGGTTCAAATTTCCAATGATAAGAGACCGAAGGCATCAACTCGACGCCTCAATAGGGAACTGAATGTCCCTCGCAGCACAGTGTTGAAAATCCTACGTTTCACTCTACGAAAACTTCCTTATTAAGGTTTTTGCACCACCTTGGGAACGAGGATTTCGCCTGTCGTCAGGCAATGTGTTATGACCTCCTGGAATCTGCAGAGAACGAAAAATTTGTGGACAATATTTTATTCTCCGATGAGGCCGCATCCACGTTTGTGGGAAAGTGCACAGAAACAATAGCCGAATCTGTGCATATGGAAAAGCACAGGAGGTATCGGAGTTGGAACGCGAAACACCGAAGGTCAGCCTTTGGTTGGGTATGACAAAAACAAAACTGTATGGCCCATTCTTCGTTTCCGAAAGATCAATAACAGGTAACAGCTATCTCGACATGTTAGGACTGTTCCTTGAACCGCTGCTTCAGAGGCAAGATGGATCGCCTCCATAATTTGCACACAACGTCCATCATTACCCGAACAGAACCTTTCCAGGGAGCTAAATCCGCAGAGGGTCACCGAACGTTACTCCTTTAGACTTTTTTTTACATCGGGGTACATCAAGTGCAAAGTGTACACTTAGCAAAGTGAATGGTCCGCCTGATCTATGGAATTGTATCAGGGAAGCAGCAGGTCACATTATGGTTGAAATGTTAAGGTCTATGTTTCGTTCCACTACTGAAAGGTACAGTATATGTTTTGACGTAGATGGTTGTCATGTAGAAGGGTAGCAGAGTATGTGTAAAACTTCACAATAAAATTGATTTTGAAATAGCTATATTCCTTCAGTGAAATTGATAGTGTCTTTAGAGACACCCTGTATATTCATGAGCATCTCACTGACCCAGAATTCAATCAGTGACCCCACTGGGACGCTATCAAGGACGATGTGTAACAATAAATGAAGATGTTTGTGTGCCGTACATTAGCAGAAGCCAATGAAAGCTTTATAATCAAACGAAAAGTAGTACGCTGACGTAATACCGAAATTTCTCCCAAGGAAAGGTCTCCTACATTAGAGACTACTGTCTTGTGCAATTTTCATGGTATGATTCGAAAATATAATAACAAGTTCGTTTTCTCGGCCATGTAATAGTTAAGCTGCTAACTTTTCACATGAAGTATGACAACAGACTTGTATAATTGCTGATACAGTATTGAGAGAATGGCGCACTTACCGCTGGCTATGACTGCCAGGAACATCAGGGTGACGGCTTGTCTCAGCATGGTGGTCGTCTCTGTCGGTCTGCAGAACTCTAGGAAGGAATCCGGTGGCTTCCACAACTGTGCTGCTGGGTTATATACCCGACAACAGCCGTCTTATCAACGTTGTTGATATCAATTACACGAGTTACGAGTTGCGAAATCTCCATGAACTACGCGTCACAGGGAAAAACACGGTTATTGTACCCACTTGCTGCGACGCGATTGAAGTACTGTAGATTTGGAAATGCCGTTGACCGTGACCCTGCAACGCTGTCTTCATCTGGCAACAGCAACTGCATATCTTATCTTATTGCTGGCCGGTGTGGCCGTCCGGTATTAGGCGCTTCAGTCTGGAACCGCGTGACCGCTACGGTCGCAGGTTCGAATCCTGCCTCGGGCATAGATGTGTGTGATGTCCATAGGTTAGTTAGGTTTAAGTAGTTCTAAGTTCTAAGGGACTGATGACCTCAGATGTTAAGTCCCATAGTGCTCAGAGCCATTTTTTTTTCTTATCTTATTGTGGTTCGCCGCTCGTGGCCACATTTGCCTCGCTCAGCCACTAGCGGCAATACTGTCTCCTTTCCTACATGTGGCACCTGTGCGACCCCTTCCTACTCAGCTGTTAAACAGCCAACAACGAGCGATATTCCACACATTTATCAAAGACCAGTTTTAGGACGTGTTATATTGCTGTCTCCAGTCAATTCATCACCCTAGGTACCACACGTTCATTTGTAACATACTGACACATCCCAGTCTCGCCCATTTCGTCGGGCTGCGTACATGTGCGGCAACACACAGTCTCAATCAAAGAGAGAGATACTTTATAAGTAACAATTATTCTATCTAATCAAAGATTCTGTACCATTCACTAATGACCAACTCACAACTAAATTCACTTTCGAGCTTCCACTTTTACACTTTGGTGACAAAAATTATGGGAACATATACAGACGGAGGTAGTACTGTGTACACAAGGTATAAAAGGGCAGTGCATTGGTGGAACTGTCATTTGTACTCAGGTGGTTCATGTGAATAGCTTTCCGGCGTGATTATGGCTGCACGGTGGGAATTAACAGACTTGAACAGTGGATGGTAGTTAGAGCTATACACAGAGGACATTCCATTTCCAAAGTCGCCAGCGAATCCAAACACACTGTCAGGAGTGTAAGGAGTGTACCGAGAACCCAAGATTTGATGCGTTACTGCTGACCACGGACTGCGCAGTGGCCGACCGCTTTCACTTAACGTTGTTTGCGTAGAGATGTCAGTGCTAACAGACAAGCAACACTGCGTGAAATAACCACATAAATCAATGTGGGGCGCGAGATGAATGCATCCATTAGGAAAGTGAGGCGAAATTTGGCGTTAATAGGTTATGGCAGAATACCACCGATGCGAGTGCGTTTACTAACAACATGACATCGCCTGCGACGACTCTTCTGGGCTCGCGATCATATCGGTTGGATCCTAGACGACTGCTAACCCGTGGCCTGGTTAGATGTGTCCCGATTTCAGTTGGTAAGAACTGACGGTAGTGTTCGAGTGTGGTGCAGACACCACGGAGCCGTGGACCCAATCATCAACAAGTCATCGTGTAACCTGGTGGTGGTACCATAATGCGTTAACTGTGTTTACATGGATTGGACTGGCTCCTGTGGTCCATCTGAACCGATCATTGACCAAAAATTATTATGTTCGGCTACTTGTTCCTAAACAACGATGGGATTTTTATGTATGACTATGTACCATATGTACCATGTCACTAGCCCTAATTTTTCGCGACTGGTGTGAAGAACATTGTGGACAGTTCGACGGAAAGGTCTGGCAACCCAGATCGACTGACATAAATCCTATCGAACATTTACGGGGCATAACCGAGAGGTCAGTTCATGTACAAAATCCTTTACCAGCAACACTTTCGCAATTATGGGCAGCTATAGAGGTGGCATGGCTCAGCATTACTGCAGCGGATGGATTTCCAATGACTTGTTGAGTCCATGCCACGTCGAGTTGCCACACTGTGCCGGGAAAAAGGAGTTCTGACATGGTATTAGTAGGTATCCCATGAATTTTGTCACCTCAGTGTGAAATTCGGTACTTGCTCCACGTCCCTCGCTACAATTTTTCTGTTAATTTGAAAAACAGTTTTCACACAGTCTCCCATTCATTCATTGCATTCGCAGTTTTTCGTAGCTTTTAATTTCTCCTGTAATAAATACCGTATTTGTGCAAATCTAATGCACTATTGAATATAATGCGCACCCCAATTTTAAAAATTAAATTAATAAAAAACGAAATTTTGTCACATGGCTGGTAGGGTATTTTTGTGTTGTTGAAATTTGTTTTGCAATGCTAACCTTATTTCAAACAATAATGAATGTATCCAAGAATTATAAAAAAACAGTAATTTATTTGAAAGTTTCTCATAACGGTAATAAGTGACATTTTCATTATTAAAAAAACGCATAACTTGATTACCTGCATGACATACAAAGAAACATACTGTAAACAACAGGCGTTACTCATCATTACTCGCTAACGTCATCATTACTGGAATCCTCGGAAGAGTTTACATCAGAAATAGATTAATTTCCTCCTTCCCCGCCATCTTCGATGTCATTCCAGAGCGCATAATCTTCAGTGTCATCCAGAGTATTTGAAATACATCTACAACTACATCTATATCGATACTCTGCAAATCACATCTAAGTATCTGGCAATTCTCTATTATTCCAATCTCGTATAGCGCGCGGAAAGAACTAACATCTATATCTTCCCGTGCGAGCTCTGATTTCCCTTATTTTATCGTGGTGATCGTTTCTCCCTATCTAGGTCGGTGTCAAAATATTTTCGCTTTTGGAGGAGAAAGTTGGTGATTGGAATTTCGTGAGAAGATTCCGTCGCAACGAAAAACCCCTTTGTTTAGTGAAGTCCATCCCAAATCTTGTATCATTTCAGTGACACTCTCTCCCCTATTTCGGGATAATACAAAACGTGCTGCTCTTCTTTGAACTTTTTCGATGTACTCCGTCAGTCCTATCTGGTAAGGCTCCCACACCGTGCAACTGTGTTCTAAAAGAGGAAGTACAAGCGTAGTGTAGGCAGACTCCTTAGTAGATCTGTACATTTCTAAGTGTCCTGCCAGTAAAACGCAGTCTTTGTTTAGCCTTCCCCAACACATTTTCTATGTTTTCCTTCCAATTTAAGTTGTTCGTAATTGTAATTCCTATGTATTTAGTTGAATTTACGGCATTTAGATTTGATTGATTTATCGTGTAACCAAAGTTTAAGGAATTCCTTTTCGCTCTCATATGGATGACATCACACTTTTCCTTATTTAGAGTCAACTGCCAATTTTCCCACCATTCAGATATCTTTTCTAAATCGTTTTGCAACTTGTTTTGATCTTCTGATAACTTTATAGGTTGATTAACTACAGCGTCATCTGCAAACAACCTAAGACAGCTGCTCTGATTATCTCCCAAATCGTTTACATAGAAAAGAAACAGCAAAGGGCCTATAACACTACCTTAAGGAACCCCAGAAATCACTTCTGTTTTACTCGGTGACTTTCCGTCAATTACTACGAACTCTGACCTCTCTGACAGGAAATCACAAATCTAGTCACATAACTTAGACGATATTGCATATGCACGCAATTTCACTACAAGCCGCTTGTGTGGTACAGTGTCAAAAGCATTCCGGAAATCCAAAAAATACGGAATCGATCTGAAATCCCTTCCAACAGCACTCAACACTTCATGCGAATGAAGAGCTAGTTGTGTTTCACAGGAACGATGTTTTCTAAACCCATGTTGACTGTGTGTCAATAGACCGTTTTCTTCACAATATATGTTCCAGAATCCTGCTGCATATCGACGTTTACGATATGGGCCTGTAATTAAGTGGATTACTCCTACTACCTTTCTTCAATATTGGTGTGACTTGTGCAACCTTCCAGTCTTTGGGTACGGATCTTTCGTCGAGCGAACTGTTGTATATGATTATTAAGCATGGAGCTAATGCAGCAGCATACTCTGAAAGGAACCTAACTGGTATACAGTCTGGACCAGAACACTTGCTTTTATTAGGTGATTTAAGTTGCTTCACTACTCCGAGGATATTTACTTCTACGTTACTCATGTTGGCAGCTGTTCTTGATTAGAATTCTGGAATGTTTATTTCATCTTCTTTTGTGAAAGCATTTCGGAAGGTTGTGTTTAGTAACTCTGCTTTATCAACACTGTCTTCAATAGTATCTACATTGCTATCGCGCTGAGAAGGAATTGTTTCTTGCCGCTAACATACTTCACATACGACCAGAGTCTCTTTAGATTTTCTGCCAGGTTTCGAGACAAAGTTTCGTTTTGGACATAAGCATCTCGCATTGAAGTCCGCGCTAAATTACGAGCTTCTGTAAAATATCTTGGGGATTTTGCGTGTATTTAAATCTGGCATGTTTCTTTCGTTGTTTCTGCAACAGCGTTGTGACCCGTTTTATGTATCAAGGAGAATCAGCTCCGTCGTTTGTTAATTTATTTGGTATAAATCTCTCAATTGCTGCCGACACTATTTCTTTGAATTCAAGCCACATCTTGTCTACATTTATATTATTAATATGGAAGGAGTGGAGATTGTCTCTCAGGAAGGCGTCAAGTGAATTTCTGTCTGCTATTTATGAATAGGTATATTGTTCGTTTATTTTTGGAGGATTTGGGGGTTACAATATTCAGTCTCGCTACCAAAACCCTGTGGTCACTTATCCCTGTATCCGTTTTGATGCTCGTTATTAACTCAGGATTATTTGTTACTAAGTGTGTTTTCACAACGTTTTACGCGTGCGCTCATGATATAAATTCTCTAAATAATTTTCAGAGAATACGTTTAGCACAATTTCGGGTGATGTTTTATGCCTACCTCCGATATTAAACATGTATTTTCGCCAACATATCGAGGGTAAATTAAAGTCACCACCATCGTATGAGTCGGGTACGTGTTTGAAATCAAACTCAATTTTTCTTTGAAACTTTCGGCAACTGTATCATCTGAATTGGGAGGTCGGCAAAACGATAAAATTATTATTATATTCCGGTTGCCCGTACTAACTCACAGGAAGTATCTACTTCAATTTCGCGACAAGAGAAGCTACTTCTAACAGCAACAAACACGAAACTGCCAACCGTGTTTAGCCTGTCCTTTCGGAACACCGTTAGGTCCTTCCCAAAAATTTCGACTCAGCTTATCTCCGGCTTTAGCCATCTTTCAATGCCTCTAACGATTTGAGCATCGGTGCTTTCTATTAGCGCTTGGAGCTCTGGTACTTTCCCAACACAGCTACGACAATTTACAACTGTTATACTGATGGTTCCTGTATCTACGTTCTTCTTGTATTCGGCCTGCACTCTTTGTGACTGAAGCCCTTGTTGTGTTTTCTCGAGACCCTCTAACCTAAAAAACCGCCCAGTCCACGCCCCACAGCACCTGCTACACGTGAAGCCGCCTCCTGCGTATTGTGGACACCTGACCTATTCAGCGGAACCCGAAACCCAACCATCCTTTGGCGGAAGTCGAGGAATCTGCAGCCTACACGGTCGTAGAACAGTCTGAGCATCTGATTCAGACCCTCCACTCGGCTCTGTACCGGAAGTCCGCAATTGTTCCTGTCGACTGTGCTGCAAATGATCAGCTCTGCTTTCATCCTGCAAGCAAGACTGGCAGCCTTTACCACTTCTGTTAGCTGCTCGAAACCAGAGAGAATCTCTTCTGATCCAAAGTGACAAACATCATTGGTACCGACGTTAGAAACCGCCTATAGTTGGCTGCACCCTGTGTTCCTGTACTCTTCATAGCATCCGGGAGGGGTTTTCTTTCCCTTCTTGGCAGCCATGTCCTTAAGGGGCTACATAACGCTCCAAACGTTGGAGCTCCCAACTATCAATAATCACACCCTCTGTGGTTGTCCGGATCTTGCAGGCTGAGAAGTTCCCTCTGAAATAGAACAGGTGACAGCATCTGCCTCAGTGACAGTATCAGTCACAGACAGCACCTGGAACCTGTTTGTCAGACAAACAGGGGAGGCCTTACGTGCTGCCTCCTGGGAAATCTTTTGACACCTGCTACGCCCTTTGGTGACGTGACCACAGGTGAGGGGTCAACCTCAGTGCGGGCAGTAACTGGGCTGGCCACCGGTGATGAGTGATCGAAGACTTCGACGTGCCGGACGTCCGTTGGATCCCCAATGCTGGGTGACAACAGCGGTGCCCATCCACTGCAACTTCAAGCTGTATAACCGAAGCCAACATAGCCTGGAGCTGAGAGCTTAGTGTCACCAACTCGGCTCGCATCCACACACAACAATTGTAGTTCCTATCCATACTAATGCCGTGGAAAACTGAACTATCGAGTTAAACCGACTATCGGCACATGCTGTGAAACTCTACTGCAGACTCTGACGAAAACGCAGGAACTGTGTCCAATAAATTAGATACATTCAAAAACCGAACTACCGAAGCACTCAGGTGAAACTAAATAATTCGCCCCTGATTAGGAACTTGTAATATGTCACAAAATCGGTTTACTTTCCGACGCAAACGAAAACGCGAGAATTGTGGCTATTAGATTTTAAATTAACACGCAGAAACTCAAACTAAACTATTAAGGCACACAGATGATATTATAAAATTCGCTCCTGGTTAGGAACTCGTAAACGTCACAAAATCGGTTACTTCCCTGTTGTTGCTTGTGTCTCGGCCGGCTACAGCACTTCTTCAATGATTTTGCGATCATTGGCGCTTCGATGCGTTTCCAGGCAGTCGAAAGCCAGTCTGAAACAGTGGCAGATACAGAAAACCTCAAGGAGGGGGCGCTAAAGATATCTTGAACTACCTTTACTTATACCATAATAAAAAAATAATCAAGTCACATGCAAAGTTTAAGAAAGTTTTATTTAAAATGATTATACACATATACAAAGCAACGCCATCTTATGACACAAAAAAGTTACAATTGTGATTCTCTTCCTTAAATGACGAATTCTGTGCGCCTATTCTTCCTGGAACATTGGTTAATTACGTCAGTAGGAAATTCAATGTCAGGGCGAGTGTTCTACAGAGTTAAGCCATTAAGTCGATCCTCTTTCATTGTCGTCCTCAGCCATGTCTTTGTACGCCGCAGTGTTGAAAAGCTTCTTTCTACTGTAGCAACAGAGGCAACAAATATTTTGTACAGCATGTGCAGAGTAGGATAGTCCGATCTAGGACAAACAGACAATTCTTCCACAACAGAATCACTATCATTAAGGGCAATTATGCTCGTTTGCTTGTACTGACGAAAGAAACGAACGAATACGTGCAGGCTGATTGGCGGGGTCGACGCGGGTGGCAACGCACTCCCCCAACCCCCCCCCCCACACACACACACACACACCCACATGTATCTCCACCACTGATGCGTAATAATGTAGGGTGCAGCAATTTTAATTTTTCCTGTCGAAATCAGATCACGATGTGGTTCGCAAAACCATTTTTCGCACTGTTCCTGAACGTAACCTTTGAAAGGTTTATTTATAATAACTTCCAGCGGTCGTAATACAGAAATCATTCCTCCAGCAATAACAACAAGGTCACTGGGTAGGCTGCGGATCTTCTTTTTTACGTCGTAAGTGAGATGACCAAAAATGCACCAACACAGTTGATTGATGTTTGCTTGGAAAGCCCACGAGGACGGAGTTCCCACACGTTTCGGAGCCAGTCAAGCATCGTAGTTTCAGTCATCCATCCCTTCTCTTGATTCCGAACAATGACGTCATGAGGGAATAGGTTTTTTATTCTTTAGAGTCTTAGGGCTTGTTTTTCGCTTGAAGATTAATGATGACCAGCATTACTGTTACGCGCTGTTTTTCACACCCAGATGTTTTGATGGTAACATCTTTTGTACCCTTCTCGTCAATCGTGTAATTACGTGGCATATCAAACGAAACTGGAGTCTCATCAGCGTTGCGTATTTGGCCCATCAAAAAATTCTTCTCTTTCCCAAATGTGATAAAATTACTGAAGTTTCTTCTCAAAATCCTGTGGAAGCTTTCGGCATATTATTGTACGGCGTCGCAAAGATAAGCTCGCTTGTTTCATAAAGCAATCAACTCATCTCCGGCTAGCCTTAAACTCTTGCTTCGGTATATTAAGAGCTGCAGCCACCTGTTCTGCTTGTTTTATTATGGGGTCACTGGCCAGAAGTTGCCCATTCTTCCTCCTTTCCCGGACGAATTCCAAAACATTTACTTCAACGTTAGGATGTCTTCCTTTGCGAGCCCTAGTGAATTTCTTTCTAGTAGCGGTAGTTGCAAGTAATCCCAATTTCCGTTTCTTCGGTAAACGAACGTTACTCTCAGCTACATTGAACTCTACTTCAGCATAAAGAATTACTTTACGCTTGAAAGTAGCTTCATACGATATTCTCCCCAGCTTGCCTTCCATTTCGTGACTACCTATTGCAGACACAATGCGAAGTACTGTAGTAGCGCACCAATAATGAAACGAGATTGAGAAGTACAACAATGCGTTGTAATGTACGGGCCAGTACCTAAATTTCAACGAACAAATAAAAAACAAACAAAAAAGAATAACGATACGTTCTATTTGAGCCGGCGAGTAAAGACAATTTTCTCTGGCGCAATAATGGATTTTGTTCTGACGTCTGCGAACAGAATTCAGAACTGGAAATATAAACCAGCTCTGTTAACCTCTTACCCGATTTAGTCTTCCTTTCTTTAACTATCAGATATCGTACCAATATTTTCTTGCTAGAGTTTAATAAATGTTTTGCTACTTCAGATGACATAGGGTAAGAAATACCGGGTTTGTACTCTAATCCAATGCACCATCGAATCTTATGGGCAACCCAATTTTGAGCACTGTGTATGGAAAAAAAGACACACTAGATTCGGGTACATACGGCAGTTTAACTTCTGAAACGGGCAATTTTCAAATCGCCATTATGTGAGATGCACACGAGCCTACCATAAATGTGCTTTGTCCTGATTGGTCGAGAAGCCTAGCAGGCGCTATTACACAAAACCTTACGGCTGGTGTATACGTGTTTGTAACTGGCACATGCGTTAGATAGTTAATTTTTAATCATAATAATTTGAACCATTAATTGTAGATGAAGTAATATTACCAGTAGTAGTAATAGTTGCAGTTGGTACTGTATTTCTCTGAAGTTAGTAAATCTATTTCTCTGCTAATTTTTTTTCTCTCTCTCTCTTGAATGACAAAGATACTGCCCCTGTGCGTTTTTAAACGTACAGTAAACTACCATGTGAGAGGTTCACGTTTTTCATTTCTACATTACGTAAAGTCAAGCAGTATAATGTTTACCAGAATGGAGAGGTACTATATAGACAATGTAAAAGTGGGAATGGCCACAGAGTTAATCAGTAGAATGAGATTCAAACTTTTGCACGTGTGTTGGTCAACTTATATCCCTGAAAAATAATAAACGATTTTATAGTTCGCACTGTCTAAACGATCCTTCCGAATCTGTGCTATAAACAACGAAAAGTGATGTAATTACTTTTACAGAAAAGCTTTTTTAGTGCTCTGTAATGATGTAATGAAATAAGATTTCTTTCGAGTGCACAAGAGGTCCTTATAATTTTTTATTTATTTCTCGCTGTCATCGATACTGTCACTTCATTAGATAAGATACGAACCCAGTGGAAACCAATTACTTTAATAGGCTAGAATAGCTTATGAATGTCGTCCTGTGATTATACGTATGTGATCGGAAGCATCTTTTAAGAACTAATCGTCTACTACGAACATGGGAGACGTAGTGCTGCTCATACACTGGTGGACGCTCTGTGAGATAAGCAAAGGCATTACAGAGTCCTTGGTCAAACAAGGCGCCGTCTTCTTCGCAGACGACATGAGAGATTGCATTGTCTTACATAGGAGAATTAAAGCATTCCGTTCTAGAAACTGCAGCTACTTTCACAAAGGATCAGAAAAGCTTACGATAGACAAGTATAATCTGATAACATTATTGCTCAAAAGGCATTGCCGGAAATACTCCCAAGTGTGCGTTATCCACGGGTTCACATCTTTAAAATACTTAGAACATGGTTGCCCTCAAGTTTGCCTCCGTAGCTGAGAGGTAATGCAAAGGTCCCGTATTCTATTCGTGGTACTGCCAGGGATTTTTTTTTCCGTGCTGAAGGGATTGGGAAGCAACAAAACTACGTCTTGAAAAGGCAGCCGCCGCAGCCGGTCGAACGAGACATCTCTCCACACCACGCGGCGCCAGCTTACAGTTCCAAAACGTCTCCACTGTACAAATTCAAAATTTTGAATGAACAACAAAAAATACATAAAATGAAATTAGTTTGAAAAAACGGTGTGCCCTTAGCCTCCTGTGGCAAGCTGAGGAGATACTGGCGTGAGAAAGAGCTGTTCCAGTTTCTGAGAAGCCGACAGCGGTGGTAAGAACGGTGTCCTCATCCCACGACCACATATACCGCGTACATATGACTCCACAAATTAGCGGAGAAACTTGGCGGGCTGTCAGCGCGGGACGGCTCGTCAAGTCTCTAACACTAAACTGGGTACACAGAGTGTAGCCCCGGCCTTGAAGGAAGTTTACTAGAATGTGGGTGCAAAAAGCAATAAAAACTTTTAGCCGTTAGGACATGCATTAATCCTAGCTAGCAACACAAACATCTAATTTTTGGGTGAGAAACAATAAGTAATATAATTTTTTAAGTCGTATTGGAACTACAGTGATCCTCAGAAAAAAGTCAAGCTAGATCGTAACTAATATTTGCTGAACAATTGCTATTGTGGATGGATACCTTTTGGTACACGCAGCAACTCCGTACACCGGCTCCACATGTCCCCAAAGAGGTAATGGTCTGAAGATGAATTTGACTGTAACCAATTAGCAGAATAAACAAATATTAGTTGCAATCCAGACTGGCAGTTTTTATTCTACCAATTGATAGCGTGGGAGATAGGCAGCCCACTCTACTGTCGTAGGTGTCGTTTGAAATTAGCTCCCACGTAAAGTTGTCATCTTAAACAAACAGCTTCACATCATGAGTAGTTAGTGTGGATACATCCTCTCTTTCGTGTTTTATGACTGTCGTCTCAAGTAGGAGCGAGAATGTGTGTTCTTAAGCACTGCAGAGGCAGTTTATACTACTGCATGCGTGATGTTGCACCAGCACATGGGTGTCATACAACGAGGTAGTTCATGAATGCAACTTCATGGTGTCATGGACTGACTCAAGTGTGTCAGTAGTTGTAACACGCAGACTCAGCTCAGATTTACGTGTAACCTTACTTGAGGGAAAAAATGTGTTCAACTGAGGTCGACAATCTAAATGCAGAGGATCTCTGACTACGGGCTCAGAATGGTTGCCTTGTAAGCTCCCACCATTTCAAAACGAGACTGATGAATGTAATTTATGCACGGAAATCTACTCCCAGACACTGAAAGTTACCCACCGAGAACACGATCTGACTTTTTGAACAATGCTAGGAGATGGCAAGCTCACGGCAAGCGCAACACAGAAGACGGAAAGTTACTCGGAAGTAGGACAACTGAACACTGAACACGTCCATAAACTGAAAACCCCATACTAGACATCTTCAAAGTGTATTAAACCACACTTTATTGCTCCGATCTGCGCAAGCACAAATTATTTTGCCGTCTGCTACATATATTGGCCGGTAACCTATGAACACCTCCCATGTGATGTGGATACAACTATTTGAAGTTACGTAGCCTCAGGCGCAGGAAATCTCCCAGCGAAAAACGAAGATGGCTTGCTGAAAGTCTTTTACAAAACAAGAAATTCTCATAGGCAACACATGTGCAGTCAATACCTAATCAAGTGCAATGCAACTGCTACAAACAGGATATCCCATGAAAATTGGTAAGAATTTCAACATGAAGTAAATATACGTGACGGAATCGGTAATTCCAGAAAAAGCAAAGTCGAAGTCTAAATTCCTGTCAGAAGTTCACTGTAAATTACGAGTAGATCATGTAAATATTTGCCATCCCTTCGCAACAACATCTTAGGATCACGAAAAGAATAACATTACAAATCACTTGAAAGTATCGTCACTAGCAGGAAAAGCTGCTAGTAAGTCACTTGAATTTAGAGATGCATAGCATCGATGGTATTCAGATCACGACGTGTTATGAAGCAATTGAAAATGTGTACGTATATTAAGTATCCTTTACACGAAACCCACATGGTAAAAGAGAATACGAAAAGGAAATAACTGTACCTAAGACGAACAACTGCTCGCTACAGCGTGCTGCCATGGGCGAAGTACCAGATTGTTTACCTTCATCATCGAAGCCTACTGGAACTAAAACTAATTCTGCCGTCTAGGGTTCTCACTGGTCTGCTCCAATCACAGCTTTTGGTCTTGGGGTAAGGTGTACTAGCATTTCCTTGTTTCTAGCAAAGGTGAGTTCCTCTCACCGTGAGACGAAGCAAGTGACTGACTGATCAACAAGTAGCTTACCCAGGGCATGGTGCAATTTGTCGTTGCATGGAAAGCGCCCATTCCAAAACAGCTTCCTTTCAGCCTCATTGTACTAGGGACTTCCAGTTTGCCACAGCTTGTTCTCAAAGTGTATGACTCATGTAATCCTTTAACCACGTTGTATACGAAATAAACTAAACGAAACACTAGTATTGGAAACTGACACGAATTTTTACAGAAGAAGGAAAGACTGGTAGAAATCCTGCACCAGGAAGATGAGTTTCAATTCTGGAGAACTGTAGAAACACCCAAGGAAATGCTGTCCATAATGATTTTCTTAAAAGATAAACTGAAGGGCTAACCTACGTTTGTAGCATTTGTAGAACTGCAGAAATCAATTGTTAATGTTGACTGGAATACCATTTTTGAAATTATAAACATAGCAGGCATAAAATACGTATATCGAGAGCTAATCAGTAACCTTTGTAACCTTTTCAGAAATCAAATGCAGTTGTTGCAGTCGCAGGAAATGGAAGAAAAATAGTTTTTCAGATGAGAGTTTAGTCAGGTTTATATACCAACGCTGATGTTATTCTGTATGTACACTGAGCAACGCGTTAAGGAAACGAAGTAGGAAATTAGAAAGAGAACTGTAGCTTAATGAGCCGAATTTAAAATTGGCACGTATACGGCAAAAGGTTAACTAGAGCAGTGGAACGGAGTGGTTCGCACACTGTGAAGAGGTTATAAGATGAATATCCAGCAAAAGACGAGAGTAGTAGGATCAGGCTGAATTAAATGATTCGATTACAGTCTGTTAAAGCATGACAGAACGTGTTTTGGGTTCGCATAATATGACATTGCTGGAGGCCGAAAATTTTCTCTAAAGCAATCAACACGGATTCCGAAATCAACGATACCGTGAAACCCAGCCACCACTGTTCGTCCACAAGACCTAAAAAGCAGTTGGTACAGTTGCGCGGTTTAATACAGTGTTCTTCGTATTCCGTAATTCATACGATGTTGTTGAGCACTTCGTCTCTTTCTTATGGAGAGAAATCTTCTGACAGAAAAGTAACTTCGAGCGTGTGTAGTAGAACTACTACTTTTCACAGTACATATAAATGATCTACTTTACAACGTCGGAAGTTTCATTAGACTTTTTGCGAATGATGCTATTGTATATTTCGAAGCTGCAACAGCAGAAAATTGTTGCAAAATACAGGAAGACCTCCAACGAACCCACCCTTGTTGCAGGTATTTGCAGTTGCTCCTCAACGTGGGAAAATGTAATGCGTTCCACTTAAAAGGGCAGTTTGTGGAACAGGTATACTAGAGTGGAGACTCGAGTGTCCGGAACACAGGTACACGGATTCACGAGTATCCGAATTATCCTCAGCGACCAAATCTCCGTAGTTTGGTCCGTGCGTTGATGGACAGGTCGCTCTGGCTCTACCCGCCCGCGTCCCCTCGTTTGAGTTGACATTTTCCAATCGCTGCACCGTGTCGCGTCTTTGGTTCAAATGACAAAATGCAAGAGATTGATGGTATCGCTTAAAGATACAATAAATATCACTGCTTCATTAAAAACAGGAGAAACTGGTCATAAGTTAGTCGATAAGTATGGAGTAGGTACTTCTACGATAAGCGGTATTACATGAGTAGCAATTCAGTTTTGAAGCACACCTGCTAACTTGATGGTGAAGACAGGAGTAGCCCTCAAAAGTGACGAAGAAACCGAAAAATGAACTTTCGGAAGAACCTTGGTACTACTGCGTTTCGCGAAAACGATCATGTGGGCAAGCTATATCTGGTCCTTTGCTTTGTAAATAAGGCGTTACACCCAAATAAATAACACTAATCAACAACAATTTTGCATCTGGGATGTGATACAGCAACTAGTATGTATTTTGGTGTGTAGAATCCGAATATACCTTTCAAAATGTTCTAGCACGTACCATTTTTTATTTTTAAGGGTGTTTATTTTTCGTATTCAGTATTTCGCTTTTTGCTGTTCTTCTGTTTTGATGTTTAATTGTTTATTTTTGATTTGCAGAGGAGAGCTGGAAGATTTACAAATCGTCAGTAGATGGTTGGTGTGGTAATCGAGTGGTGTGAAAGAGATCCTCAGTCAGTGTTTCCTGTGAAAAACAGTGCAAACTTTTTGTGTTTCAAACGTACACTAAGAAAAATGGCAACTAGTAAATCTCGTTACTGTCTAAACCACCCCGACAACTTTTGTTATGTGTGTGGGAAATTCACTCCAAAAGCCCAAAGAAAACCAATCACTGGTTTGGTGATCAAGATAAAAAATTTTCAGTTCGTATTTGCTGCATAACCTGTACTACACCCTTAGCTGAGTGGCTGAAATGAAAAAGCCGAGCCATGCTATTCGCTGTTCCGATGGTGTGGTGTGAGCCTAAAGACCATTATTTATACTGTTACTTCTGTCTTACAAATATTTCGGGACATTCAAGCAAAACTAGACATAAAATAAAGTATCCAATGTATCTACAGTGCATTTGCCTATGCCCTACGATGATGAGTTGCCTGTTCCTGTCTGTAACTTGAAAGACACGGAAACAGACACCATGTAAAATGAATTAGAAAGTATTGAACATATAGAAGAGTACTTCCCTTAAAATCACGACGCTTCGCCTCAGTTCTTTAATCGAAAGGAACTGAACGATTTGGTTCGCGATCTAAAACTTTTGTAACACTAATCTGAACTCTTGGGGTCATATTTCGAGATGCAGAATTCAATGCGTGTGTGTAGAGATATCAATGGTCTGATGGTGCAGCTAGGTGTACAACATAATCCACAGAGTGGCGACTATTTATTGACTCCAGTAAAACCAGCTTGAAAGCAGTACTACCGCATAATGCCAAAGCATTTCCATCGGTACCTTTGGCATACGCAGTAGACATGAAAGAAATTTATGAAATCATGGCTCTGCTGCTAGAGGCAATCAAATATGAGGATCATGATTGGCAGCTTTGCTGTGATTTAAACGTTTTGCACTCCTTACCGGTTTACAGGCTGGATTCACGAAATACTGGGGCTTCTTTTGCCTTTGGGACAGCCGTGACACCAAGAACCACTATACAATCAAGAAATGGCCTACAAGGACGTCATATGTTCCTGGAAACATAAATATGAACAATATCCCATTGGTTGAGCCCGATAAAATCATTTTGCCTCCCTTTCATATCAAGTTGTACCTTATCAAGAACTTCGTAACAGTTCTGTATAAAGAAGGTGAGGCCTTCAGTCACTTAAAAGAAAAGTTTCCCAAATTAAGTGAGGAAAAGCTGAAAGAGGGTATATTTGTTAAAACCACAAATAAGAAAATTGCTGAAAGGTCCATCCTTTGATACCAAACTCACAGATATCCAATTAGCTGCTTGGTCTTCTTTTAAAGCAATTGTGAATGGTTTTTTGGGTAACAGAAAAGACAAAAACTATGTTACCACTGTGAATGATCTGCTGGACAACTATAAGAACATGGGGTGTAGAATGTCGCTTAAAATTCACTTTTTACATTCTCACCTTGATTTCTTCCCGGAAAATTTGGGAGCTGTAACCGACGGTCATGGTGAACGCTTACACCAAGACATTCTTACCATGGAACACCGTCACCAAGGCCATTGGAATCCTTCAATGATGGGTGACTACTGCAGCGGTCTCGTCGGGAGAGTGATGAAACGGCAAACAAGAAAGCACCACCGTCGTCGCATTTGTCAAAAACCAAAGACGATTAAAGGTGAAAATATCTTCTGAACTAATTTGGACCTTTTATTGGCATCATTCCCATATATACATACAAAATAGTACTGATTTAAAACTTTCTGAATGTGTATTTTTGTTTGACTTAATTGTGCCAGTCTTCGCCATTACCATTTTTTAAAAACTGATTTTACCAGTGCATTCAGCACTCCAAAATCACGTAAATTCACCCATTTACAAACCAGATATAGAAAAAAGTTTAAATTTGTTAACTAGTGTAATACGTGTCAATGAATTGTTTGTGGCAAGTAACAGGTGGTTGTACAGACTCAAATCTAGTAATGGAATTCGCGAATTGGAAATACTAGGTGCAAAAATGTCAGCTATGTACATATAGAAAATTCTGTTAAAGGTGGTTTTAAAATAGAAATGGACAATGATTGTGATTTGGACTTTGTTTACAACGCTGATAAAACCGTAGTAAATTGGAAATCATTACCATCAAAATCTTTAGCTTCTTGACGAGAAGGTTCAGCACCAGGATAAAGAACAAGTTAAGAGCGAGTAACAGTGTTAGAAGATGAAACAGAAGAACACATAGGTGCACAAAACGATTCACGACCATCCCATGCGGAAATATTTCAACTCGTGGAAACCGCTTACAAATAGTTCGAAAAACAGCGTGTGACACCGTGTGCCCACTGCAATTAAAACGAATTCGTGATGTGGAAGGAATTTACATCAAACGACAATTTCCACATTTTAAAAAAAATGAAATTCTATCAAGAGTCCTATGTGACTTTTGTTAGACATTTCATGAATAAGGTTGCAGCATTTTAGTAATTTTGAAGAAATGTGCACGTGTGTTCGGAAATGTGTCTGTAATCTCTTAACAATCACTGATTTTCGTTCATTTTAATAAGTTTGTCTTTCTTGTTTTGAATAAACACCTAACAATACGTATTAACCCTAGAATAGTAACCGAATGTTAACGAACGTAATAGATAATCATACGCGAGCGGCGTAGGTCATCTTTCTACAGTTGTTAACACAAAAATCGTTTTTCTTCAAACATTCAATTATCTTGATTTTCGATTATGCGGATCACTTGCAACAACTGTTAGTCCGATTAATCGAGTCTCCACTGTAGATATAAAATGCAAACTGGTTAAAGCAATATTTGCTTTTATGAAGCAGAAGAAAATTAGTTAACTTTGAATATAAATTTTAGTGCTAGAAGTCTTTTCTGAACGTATTTGGAGTGTAATCTTCTACGGAAGTGAAACGTAGATACAAAAACAGCCCAGACAACAAGAAGATTTGGTAATGTGGTGTTACATAAGAATGGTGAAGACTGTACGGTTAAATCAGGAATCTAATGAAGAGGTACTGGTTAAAATTGAGAA
Source organism: Schistocerca nitens (assembly GCF_023898315.1). Classification (NCBI taxonomy): domain Eukaryota; kingdom Metazoa; phylum Arthropoda; class Insecta; order Orthoptera; family Acrididae; genus Schistocerca; species Schistocerca nitens. The sequence continues at coordinate 258,868,100 of NC_064615.1, read as the reverse complement.
AAACAGAAATTTATGGCACAACATGACTAAAGAAAGGGACCGGTTGATAAGACACAATATAAGACGTAGAGGTATAGTCAGTTTGGTAGTGGAGGGGAGTGTGGGTAGAGTATGAAGTACAAAAGGAGACTAAGACGTGACTACTGTAAAATGGTTCAAATGGTTGTATGTTGCTGAGTTAAACAGAGATGAAGAGCGTTGCACAGGATGCATTCGCATGGAGGACTGCATCAAACTGAGTCTATGGACTGAAGACTCCAACAGCAAGATCGGAAAGATGTGTTAGCCTTTTATATAGGTTACTCATCTTTATGTGATGGGAGCGATCTGCCGATTTAATGGAAAGAAATTTCTTCTGAAATCAGGATCGCTAAATATTATTTATTTCACGATGACTGGTTCTGACAGTTACTTGCTGTCATCATCTGATCTTTGGAAATTTGAAGTGTGTATATCTCAGTCACATTCCACTCATAACAAAGCGTAAGCACGTTGGTTTACCAGCAATAAAGATATGGAAATGTAAAATACACATAGCGCCAAATGTGTTCGCTAAAGTCAAATGACATACAGTAGGTGTAAAATGTAATGTTTTCTTTCCACCAGGGATAAACAATAAAAAGTATTTTACACACACGATCAATTGCAACACGCGTATGGGCTTTTTGTATGGAATTTGTGTGTCCTACAAACCGACTTGCCAGGTGATTCAGATACCATCAGTTTTGTCACAGCTCTCTCTCTCTCTCTCTCTAGCATAACTAAATCCATGCACGTTTCCCCTCCAAAACACAGTACCATTAGTTGTTAGTTTTGTTCACGTAACTTTGTATCTTTATGTATCACTGCTGTTGACTTTTCTTTAGCATCCCTAGCGATATGACACTCTATTCTTAGTATTGCTAAATTGTTAGTGAAGCTGCTCTCAACTCACATGTTTGTTATATTTAAAATACAACTCTTTGTTAATCATTAGCTTTTTTTAAAAATGAGTTGTGCTCTCTATCTACATAGTTCAGTCTCGTAATTAATCAGCCTCGAGGACGATGCTTTCCATTGTCGGTACTAAATAGGAAGTTAATTTCAAATTTCAGTGGATTGGTAATCTTACTTCTCCAGTAAACTGGAGCAAGCCATTTTCAAACAACTGACAGAGGTGTAGCAGCTACTAACAAAAGCAAGGATAGAAACGGCATTGTACCACTTAGCTGTGCTGTTACATTGTTGCACTTGTGTTGTGTATTCGTATAGCTCTGGCGGCACGTCTTAAGTACTTGTGCCGGAAAGTCGTCCAAGGAACCGCCTGTCAGAGAAAATGTCGCCTAACGTGTTCTTCGTTTGGTTTCCTCAAACGGAAGAAATGTAGCCTTTTCTCATCTAGCTTGTATTTATCACCTCCGAAAAAGGGACAATTTAACTGGGGTTAAGGATTTGAACAATTAGTAACTCACGGACCCAGAGATGTTCTATGCGTTTCCGCTTTGTACCGCATGCAATTACTTGACTTTGCGCACGCAGCGACCTGATTGGTCAACTTCAGCGCTAAATAACTCGTAAACGTTTCTTATTTATTATTACTTCTCAGCACAACCTCCCCTCCAAAACCATTCAAACCTCTTAGACTGTTTCGGGTAGTTGTTGTTGTTGTTGTGGTCTTCAGTCCTGAGACTGGTTTGATGCAGCTCTCCATGATACTCTATCCTGTGCAAGCTTCTTCATCTCCCAGTACTTACTGCAACCTACATCCTTCCGAATCTGCTTAGTGTATTCATCTCTTGGTCTCCCTCTACGATTTTTACCCTCCACGCTGCCCTCCAATGCTAAATTTGTGATTCCTTGATGCCTCAAAACATGTCCTACCAACCGATCCCTTCTTCTAGTCAAGTTGTGCTACAAACTTCTCTTCTCCCCAATCCTATTCAATACCTCCTCATTAGTTACGTGATCTACCCACCTTATCTTCAGCATTCTTCTGTAGCACCACATTTCGAAAGCTTCTATTCTCTTCTTGTCCAAACTATTTATCGTCCATGATTCACTTCCATACATGGCTACAATCCATACAAATACTTTCAGAAAAGACTTCCTGACACTTAAATCTATACTCGATGTTAACAAATTTCTCTTCTTCAGAAACGATTTCCTTGCCATTGCCAGTCTACATTTTATATCCTCTCTACTTCGACCATCATCAGTTATTTTACTCCCTAAATAGCAAAACTCCTTTACTACTTTAAGTGTCTCATTTCCTAATCTAATTCCCTCAGCATCACCCGATTTAATTTGACTACATTCCATTATCCTCGTTTTGCTTTTGTTGATGTTCATCTTATACCCTCCTTTCAAGACACTGTCCATTCCGTTCAACTGTTCTTCCAAGTCCTTTGCTGTCTCTGACAGAATTACAATGTCATCGGCGAACCTCAAAGTTTTTACTTCTTCTCCATGAATTTTAATTCCTACTCCGAATTTTTCTTTTGTTTCCTTTACTGCTTGCTCAATATACAGATTGAATAACATTGGGGAGAGGCTACAACCCTGTCTCACTCCTTTCCCAACCACTGCTTCCCTTTTCGGGTAGTCCTGTATTAATATTTCTTTTCTCTCCTTTTATTATTTTCTTTCATTCAATATACTTCGTAATAAACGTAAATAAATTCAGATGTGACACATAAATCCATTTGAACATAAATGTTTGAAGTTATTTTCGTTAGAAAAGAGCATGCTTTGACAATCGAACTGAAGACTCGAGTGTTAGGGTCAGTGAGGAGTGATACTGACTATCGACATGACGGCGTGTGTGGTGGGTTGGCTTTCGTGTGTGAGGACACAGATAAAACATTTAATTTAATATTTGCACCTAACGAACGTGGACTGCAGAAAGACAGTGATTGCTAACGACTACACTGCTGTGTTCTCTAATGTTGTTTTTTGATGAATTAAGAAAGTTTACATCTGTGTAGTGGAGAGTCCCTGTTGAAATAATACGTGTGCACACTATCCGATTTGAAAATTAAGAGGATTGTGCTTCGATGGGAATAAGCGTATAGCCTTGTCGTGTTGCTCACTGAAATGAAACAGTTCCGCGGGTGTCACGGAGTAAGAGGTCATCGTATAGACAAATATATTCCATAAGTATGTCAGTGCCATTTGTTTCACATTGCCCGCACTCTGGAACTGCGATCTCACGACGTCAGGCTGCCGTCGACAGCTGCGACAGCTCGGCAGTCTATTATTAGCACTGCCTGCTGCAGACGCGTAACGGATCTGGATACAAACGACACCATCGCGGGTCACCATCGGTACACTATCTCGGAATCCTGAAACGGGGAGAGGTGCAGCCAATGCAAAGATTTTTTAAACAGGCTGCTCAGTAGCAAAAGTTATGTATTGTTTTCTCTTCAAATATAATGTTGTTTCCACTTGTAATACAGTCTTAAACTGACAGTACTGTTACGATACGCCTCAACTGTACTAACACATACACTGTGGTGACAAAAGCCATGGGATAGCGATATGCACATATACAGATGACGTATGTATCGCGCACACAAGGTATAAAAGGACAGTGCGTTGGCGGAACTGTCATTTGTACTCAGGTGATTCGTGTGAAAACATTTTCCGAAATGATTATCGCCGCACGACGATAACAGACTTCGAACGAAGTATGGAAGTTGGAGCTAGACATATGGGATAATCAGTTTTGGAAATAGTTAGGGAATTCAGTATTCCGGGATCCACAGTGTGAAGTGCGTACCCAGAATACCAAATTTCAGGCATTACCTCTCACCACGGACAATGCAGTGGCCGACCGCATTCACTTAAAGACCGAGAGCAGCGGTGTTTGCATAGAGTTTTCAGTGCTAATATACAAGCAACCCATGGTCTAGGGGTAGAGTCTGCTTTCCGCAGCGCTGCGGCGAGGACGTCTTGTTTACGTCCCGTCCGCGCGGTCGCGAGTGCCCGTAGTTGTTTACTACTGCGTTGCCGCTAGTTTAGAGTCCATCACTACCGAAGCAACATGGCACATTCATACAGACAAACCACCATCAAGATCAGTTTTCAAACCGATCATGCACGACCGCGAGCTTTTGAAGTGGAACGTTTTCTACGTGACGACGTTAAAATTGACCCGCGAGATATCATTGGTATCCATCTCTCTATCACGAGCAGTGTTGTCTACGTCAAGCTCGTAAGTGACGAGGTGTGCAACAGAATCGTGAGCGCACATGCGAACGATCTTAAATTCAAACATTCTGATGGCCATATTGGGGCGGTCTCTATCGATCACGCGGGGCTTGGCCTCCGTACGATACGCGTCTTCGAACTCCCTTTCGAAGTACCACCGGATGTAGTCACCGCGGCTTTCCAGCCCTACGGCAAAGTGATCAGCCATATGGCCGAAAAATGGACCACCTTTACAACGTACCCCGTTCTTAACGGGGTACGACAGATTAAAATTGAACTGACCAAACATGTTCCGTCATATCTTGTCATCGGCGGATGTAGGGCGATCATTATGTATGACGGTCAGCCACACACTTGCTCTGGTTGTGGCCAAGTAGGGCACGTCCGGTCGGATTGTCTCCGACGACGGCTTACTCAAATCCCGACAGGTGAATCTATGACTCATTCTACGGTGACGACCCTTCCTCTCAATTACGCCGAAGTTACACGGGCAGCAACCTTTTCCGATGCTGACGATATTAGTCCGATAGCCGCCCCCGATGGAGAGACCAAAATGGCTTCTGCAGTACAGGATCCGGCCTCTACAACGGCGCCCCCACCTGAAGATAATCACCGACCGACCTTGCAAGAAGGCGTGGATGCCAGGATGGACATTGACCCACGGGTTGTGCCGACAGCGGCTTTTCTTCCAGACACCGGAGCAGCTGACGAAATCCACCCACATTCCGATGCTGAAACACACGTCCGTAAACAGCGTTCCCCGCGAAAACACAAGAGACGGCGGCGTGCTCCATCGGACGAGTGTTTGCAGCGATCGTCTGACATGGACTGTGGAAATTCCGACGACGGTACCGGTGGTACAGAGGCCGCTGTAACTTCAAACTCAACAGATCGCCGTGGTGACGGCTTCAGCCCCTCAGACCCCACAGCACAACAGGATCACACGCAGACAACCGCTGCCGATTCCCAGCCAGCAGAGCCGATGGAGTCAGCGCCGAGTGCCGCAGCAGCCACTAACAGCCACCAACAGCCGATGGCGTTTCATGGCGACTGGGCGGACGACTGTGAGGAACACTCCTTGCCCATTGTGTCGGACGACACGGGGGGAAATTTACCCCACCAGTGTTGATCCTTTCCCGCCGTCAGTTACAGTGACGAGACAGCCTTAACAGGGTATTGATGGCCAACACGGATGCTGTGGATGGACCTCAAACTTATCGCGTTGCAACTATAAACATCAACACTATACGGACGCGCGCTAAGTTATCCTTGCTTCAGGATATGTTGAACTCTGCTTCCATCGACATAGCCCTTCTCCAGGAAGTGTACGTCGACGACTTCCCAGGCATGTACGGTTACGATGCTTGCGTCCCTCCAGCTTCCCCAACAGGCAGCGGTGTCGCTGTACTTCTTCGGGAAGGGATAGTTGCGGACGATATCCTGTTTCTGCCTGGGGCGAGAGGAATGGCACTCACAGTACTGGGTGTCCGCCTTATCAATATCTACGCACCTTCCGGGACGGACAAACGTCGCGAACGTTCACGATTCTTTGCGGAAGACGTCGCCCCGCTCTTCCAAGGCCGCCACGACCATCTGGTGTTTGTAGGTGACTACAATTGCGTGCTGGCGCCCAGAGATCAACTCCCACGACATAATCCGTGCCCAGAACTCGGGACGCTAATTCGAGACCTGCAGATGGTGGACACTTGGGAACATCTTCACGGCCACCGACCTGGATTCACGCACTTCACAAGTCACTCTTCCAGTCGTATCGATCGGATTTATGTCTCACGCTCTCTCGCCGCTGCAACACAGGATGCGGAACTGTGGCCTGCAGCATTCTCGGACCACTCAGCTTACATTTGTGCCGTCACCCTGCGGCGGCAACAAGTGTGGAGAAGCCGCAGCCCGTGGAAATTAAACATCGCTCACCTGTCGTACCCGGATTGCCGCCAAGCCGTTGAGGATACGTGGCATTCGTGTGAAAATCGCCTCCGTGCATATCCCACAACGATCCGCTGGTGGTTGGACTGCGCCAAACCGGCACTGAGGCGAACGTTGATAACCTACGGTCGTGACCACGCTACTTGGCGAAGACATACACTCGACTTTTACTTCCGGGTCCTGCGCGACTGCGATGCTATGGCGCCGTCTCCGGAACGACAAACGGCGGTCCACGTGCTAAGGCTCAGATCCTCGCTCATGTGCGACGCCACCTAGAGGGGGTAGTCATCCGCTCGAGGACGCAGGATTGGATACCGAGCGAACGCCCGTCAATGTTCCACGTCCTTCGTGAACGTAAACGACGCCAACGAGCGCTGGTACGCTTCATCGACACGGAGGACGGTCATCGCCTCACCATGCAACAAGACATAAACACAGCATTCTACAATCATTATTCCCAACTCTATTCCGCTCAGACCCCTGATCCGACAGCACTGGAGGACGTGTCTCAGACGATTTACGGCACCGTCACCCCGGCAATGGAAGCGGCCTTGATGGAAGAAATTACAGAAGAAGAAGTGATCGACGCCATTAGAAAAGGAGCTGTCAACAAGTCTCCTGGTCCTGATGGCCTCCCCTTGGAATTTTACCGGACTTTTCAATATTTATTAGCCTCCCGATGGACGGACATCTGTCGCGAACTCCTATCCCCGGACGTGCCGCTCCCTGCGGCCCTTGTGGAAGGGATGATTATTCCTATTCACAAACCGTCCGGTGGCTCACGACTACAGGACTACCGCCCGTTGACGCTATTGAACTGCGACTTTAAGATCTTTTCTCGACTGTTGGCGACGCGGATACGCCAGACCCTACGAAATGTTATCTCACCCGATCAAACGTCATTAGGAGGCGACAATAATATTCAAACAGCACTCAGTGAATATCGTGACTTGATCTCACTGGCGAGGGCATGTCGTCTGAAGGGTGCACTGGCGGCAATCGATTTTAGTCAAGCTTTCGACCGAGTGGACCACAACTATTTGGAAGCGGTCCTCCAACATATGCGGTACCCACAGCCATTCGTCACTGTCGTCATGCGACTACTCCGTGGCGCGACGTCCAAGGTGATAGTCAACGGCCGACCTTCGCAGCCCCTCACCATTTCTCGATCGATACGCCAAGGGTGCCCTCTGTCCACTTTACTTTACGCTGTGGCCATGGAACCTCTCCTCTGCGGCCTGCGCCAACGACTAACGGGTATGACGTTATGAGGCCACACTTTCCGGTGTAAAGCGTACGCTGACGACCTGGTGATTGTCATCCGCAACGGTGACGACACCGCTAGCGCACTAAATTGGATAACGAAATATGGCATGGCCACTGGTAGTCGTATCAACGTCGCAAAATCGGTGGCGATGAACATCGGGGTCGGATTGTCTGAGAACAGTGTCACCCCCTTACAGCTCAGAGATAGTTTGAAATGTCTCGGCATTGACTTTACAGACGATATACGACGGACCGCTGCTCACAACTTTCGACGGCTTTTACGGAATGTTCGGACTGGCATTGCCAACAACCGCCTACGAGCCCTGAACATCGTCCAACGGACCCAGTATGTTAACACACATTTAGCGTCACGCATTCCGCACATCGCCCAGATATTACATATACCGGTGATGTTAGCTCGCCGTATACTTGCGGCTTTTGGGTCCTTCGTGAGTTCAGGAATGCTTTTCAAGATCAAATATGAGACTCTCTCCCTTCCCCCGGATCGGGGAGGGCTTGGCCTTTATCACGTTTATGACAGAGCGGTCGCCCTATTTGTGAGCACATTAGTCAAACTATGGCACCGCCGTCCGGACAGTCTGACCAGTTTGTTAATAGAAGAACTAGCACCGCCCTCCCTGTTGCCGCCTGTGCCGATACACCACGTCCCCTCCTCGCTCTTCTACATCGGTGTCTTTTACCTCGAACTCAGTTACGTTCGCCTTGCCTTACCAGCGACTCAACTGGCGACGGCAAAGACGGTTTATACGGTCCTGCAACGTGGACGACCCGATAACGTCGTGGAAAGGAAGCACCCGAACGTCAACTGGCGAGTAGTGTGCAGGACAATTCACCACGTAACACTGGACACTGACGTCACGGCGATGTGGTATATCACTGTCAACGGTAAGCAGGTGACCAGATCAAGGCTACATGCGATCCACATGGTAGACTCACCCACGTGCACGAGCTGTGGCGTTCCAGACGACGATGAACACCGTCTTAGCTGCGGCGAGTCTACGGCAGTGTGGCAATTAGTGAGGCAAATGTCAGCATACTTCCTTCGGGTAACGCCGAATCATATCGACCCCAAGACTATCTTATTCCCGGATGAAACGTATTACCCACGCACTAAAACTAATGCAATGACGTGGCTTCGTGGACATGCAGTGCATTATTTGTTTCAAGACGGCACTAAGGACGCTTTAGACTTTTGGAACTATTTGCAGGAACGACATTGCAAGATCCTCCGTAACCCTAAGTATCGACAATATTTTTCCAATTTTTTGTGGAGTGCGTTCCACGACCCTCCACATAGCTGGAACATCACGGGTAAGAGAAGCTAAAATTACAATACGATGATAGAACACTACACGGTACAACGTGGATCTACTTTCATCATTACGAGAAGTCATACCTGGATGATACAGCAGATGGAGAGTTTCGTTGTGAACCCTCACACTCTGTAGCAGTATTTGCCCCATTTCCTCTTTTTGTCCCCGGTGCGAACAGGTCTTCGCAGTTTTAGTTTTTCCATCCGGTGCAAGATGTAGCACTGGTTAATGGTGGTATGCATTCCACCCTTCGGTTTTGTTTCATGGTTTCCTTCGCCCCGCACTTTGCTCTCTTTCCTTATGCCTTTTTTTTTACAACTATTAGCATGGTTTTAGTTATGTGCGTCCCCAACTCGACGCAAAGAGTGCACTTACTAGTTTTCAGTTCCTTACTGTTAAAAAAAAATTTAAAAAAATTAAAAAAAAAGAAAAAAAGGCGTCGCGTCTTTTATTCATAATCAAAACGTCTTCGGTCCCGGGTTCCATCCCCGCAACTGCCTAAATTTTGATAAATAATCAGCATTGGCTGCCGAAGACTTCCGGCATAAGATGTCAGCCTCATTCTGCCAACGGCCTTGTCAAAGAGGGCGGAGGAGCGGATAAAGGTTCAGGGCACTCTCTTGTCCTAGGGGTGTGAAATTGCCCCTAAAGGCGGAAGAATCAGCAGTGATCAACGACATGAGGATGCAGAAGGCAATGGAAACCACTGCATTAAAGACACGTAACGTGTATCCACAGGACATGTGGCCTGTAATTGAAGAAGTGTCATGATGCTCTCTCCATTGGCAAAAGATCCCGGAATAGTCCCCCATTCGGATCTCCGGGAGGGGACTGCCAAGGGGGATATTACCATGAGAAAAAGATTGAATAATCAACGAAAGGATAACGTTCTACGAGTCGGGGCGTGGAATGTCAGAAGCTCGAACGTGGTAGGGAAACTAGAAAATCTGAAAAGGGAAATGCAAAGGCTCAATCTAGATATAGTAGGGGTCTGTGAAGTGAAGTGGAAGGAAGACAAGAATTTCTGGTCAGATGAGTATCGGGTAATATCAACAGCAGCAGAAAATGGTATAACAGGTGTAGGATTCGTTATGAATAGGAAGGTAGGGCAGAGGGTGTGTTACTGTGAACAGTTCAGTGACCGGGTTGTTCTAATCAGAATCGACAGCAGACCAACACCAACAACGATAGTTCAGGTATACATACCGACGTCGCAAGCTGAAGATGAACAGCTAGAGAAAGTGTATGAGGATATTGAAAGGGTAATGCAGTATGTAAAGGGAGACGAAAATCTAATAGTCATGGGCGACTGGAATGGAGTTGTAGGGGAAGAAAAGGTTACAGGAGAATATGGGCTTGGGACAAGGAATGAAAGAGGAGAAAGACTAATTGAGTTCTGTAACAAGTTTCAGCTAGTAATAGCGAATACCCTGTTCAAGAATCACAAGAGGAGGAGGTATACTTGGAAAAGGCCGGGAGATACGGGAAGATTTCAATTAGATTACATCATGGTCAGACAGAGATTCCGAAATCAGATACTGGATTGTAAGGCGTACCCAGGAGCAGATATAGACTCAGATCACAATATAGTAGTGATGAAGAGTAGGCTGAAGTTCAAGACATTAGTCAGGAAGAATCAATACGCAAAGAAGTGGGATACGGAAGTACTAAGGAATGACGAGATACGTTTGAAGTTCTCCAACGCTATAGATACAGCAATAAGAAATAGCGCAGTAGGCAGTACAGTTGAAGAGGAATGGACATCTCTAAAAAGGGCCATCACAGAAGTTGGGAAGGAGAACATAGGTACAAAGAAGGTAGCTGCGAAGAAACCATGGGTAACAGAAGAAATACTTCAGTTGATTGATGAAAGGAGGAAGTACAAATATGTTCCGGGAAAATCAGGAATACAGAAATACAAGTCGCTGAGGAATGAAATAAATAGGAAGTGCAGGGAAGCTAAGACGAAATGGCTGCAGGAAGAATGTGAAGACATCGAAAAAGATATGATTGTCGGAAGAACAGACTCAGCATACAGGAAAGTCAAAGCAACCTTTGGTGACATTAAAAGCAACGGTGGTAACATTAAGAGTGCAACGGGAATTCCACTGTTAACTGCAGAGGAGAGAGCAGATAGGTCGAATGAATACATTGAAAGCCTCTATGAGGATGAAGATTTGTCTGATGTGATAGAAGAAGAAACAGGAGACGATTTAGAAGAGATAGCGGATCCAGTATTAGAATCGGAATTTAAAAGAGCTTTGGAGGACTTACGGTCAAATAAGGCAGAAGGGATAGATAACATTCCATCAGAATTTCTAAAATCATTGGGGGAAGTGGCAACAAAACGACTATTCACGTTGGTGTGTAGAATGTATGAGTCTGGCGACGTACCCTCTGACTTTCGGAAAAGCATCATCCACACAATTCCGAAGACGGCAAGAGCTGACAAGTGCGAGAATTATCGCACAATCAGCTTAACAGCTCATGCATCGAAGCTGCTTACAAGAATAATATACAGAAGAATGGAAAACAAAATTGAGAATGCTCTAGGTGACGATCAGTTTGGCTTTAGGAAAAGTAAAGGGACGAGAGAGGCAATTCTGACGTTACGGCTAATAATGGAAGCAAGGCTAAAGAAAAATCAAGACACTTTCATAGGATTTGTCGACCTCGAAAAAGCGTTCGACAATATAAAATGGTGCAAGCTGTTCGAGATTCTGAAAAAAGTAGGGGTAAGCTATAGGGAGAGACGGGTCATATACAATATGTACAACAACCAAGAGGGAATAATAAGAGTGGACGATCAAGTACGAAGTGCTCGTATTAACAAGGGTGTAAGACAAGGCTGTAGCCTTTCGCCCCTACTCTTCAATCTGTACATCGAGGAAGCAATGATGGAAATAAAAGAAAGGTTCAGGAGTGGAATTAAAATACAAGGTGAAAGGATATCAATGATACGATTCGCTGATGACATTGCTATCCTGAGTGAAAGTGAAGAAGAATTAAATGATCTGCTGAACGGAATGAACAGTCTAATGAGTACACAGTATGGTTTGAGAGTAAATCGGAGAAAGACGAAGGTAATGAGAAGTAGTAGAAATGAGAACAGCGAGAAACTTAACATCAGGATTGATGGTCACGAAGTCAATGAAGTTAAGGAATTCTGATACCTAGGCAGTAAAATAACCAATGACGGACGGAGCAAGGAGGACATCAAAAGCAGACTCGCTAGGGCAAAAAAGGCATTTCTGGCCAAGAAAAGTCTACTAATATCAAATACCGGCCTTAATTTGAGGAAGAAATTTCTAAGGATGTACGTCTGGAGTACAGCATTGTATGGTAGTGAAACGTGGACTGTGGGAAAACCGGAACAGAAGAGAATCGAAGCATTTGAGATGTGGTGCTATAGACGAATGTTGAAAATTAGGTGGACTGATAAGGTAAGGAATGAGGAGGTTCTATGCAGAATCGGAGAGGAAAGGAATATATGGAAAACACTGATAAGAAGAAGGGACAGGATGATAGGACATCTGCTAAGACATGAGGGAATGACTTCCATGGTACTAGAGGGAGCTGTAGAGGGCAAAAACTGTAGAGGAAGACAGAGATTGGAATACGTGAAGCAAATAATTGAGGACGTAGGTTGCAAGTGCTGCTCTGAGATGAAGAGGTTAGCACAGGAAAGGAATTCGTGGCGGGCCGCATCAAACCAGTCAGTAGACTGATGACCAAAAAAAAATACAAGCAACACTGAATGAAATAACCACTGAAACCAACGTGGGACGTACGACGAACCTATCCATTAGGACAGTGAGGCGAAATTTGCCATAAATGGGCTATGGGAGCAGACCACCGATGCGAGTGCGTTTACTACCAACACGACATCGCCTGCAACACCTCTCCTAGGCTCGTGGAAACAGCATTTGGACCCTACACGACTGTGAAACCGTGGCCTGGTCAGATGAGTCCCGATTTCTGTTTGTAAGAGCTGATGGTAGGGTTCGAGTGTGAAACACACCCCACGGAGCCATGGACCAAGATTATGAACAGGCCAATGTGCAAGCTGGTGGTGGCTCCATAATGCGTGAACTGTGTTTGCATGGAATTTACCGGGTCCTCTGGTCCACCTGAACCGATCATTCACTAGAAATGGTTGTGTTCGGTCACTTGTTCCCAAACAGCGATGGAATTTTTATGTATAATCATGCACCATGTCACCAGGTCCTAATTGTTCGCGACTGGCCTGAAGAACATCCCGGACAGTTCGAGGGAATGACTTGGACACCCAGCTCAACCGACCTGAATCACATCGAACATTTATGGGATACACTCCTGGAAATTGAAATAAGAACACCGTGAATTCATTGTCCCAGGAAGGGGAAACTTTATTGACACATTCCTGGGGTCAGATACATCACATGATCACACTGACAGAACCACAGGCACATAGACACAGGCAACAGAGCATGCACAATGTCGGCACTAGTACAGTGTATATCCACCTTTCGCAGCAATGCAGGCTGCTATTCTCCCATGGAGACGATCGTAGAGATGCTGGATGTAGTCCTGTGGAACGGCTTGCCATGCCATTTCCACCTGGCGCCTCAGTTGGACCAGCGTTCGTGCTGACGTGTAGACCGCGTGAGACGACGCTTCATCCAGTCCCAAACATGCTCAATGGGGGACAGATCCGGAGATCTTGCTGGCCAGGGTAGTTGACGTACACCTTCTAGAGCACGTTGGGTGGCACGGGATACATGCGGACGTGCATTGTCCTGTTGGAACAGCAAGTTCCCTTGCCGGTCTAGGAATGGTAGAACGATGGGTTCGATGACGGTTTGGATGTACCGTGCACTATTCAGTGTCCCCTCGACGATCACCAGTGGTGTACGGCCAGTGTAGGAGATCGCTCCCCACACCATGATGCCGGGTGTTGGCCCTGTGTGCCTCGGTCGTATGCAGTCCTGATTGTGGCGCTCACCTGCACGGCGCCAAACACGCATACGACCATCATTGGCACCAAGGCAGAAGCGACTCTCATCGCTGAAGACGACACGTCTCCATTCGTCCCTCCATTCACGCCTGTCGCGACACCACTGGAGGCGGGCTGCATGATGTTGGGGCGTGAGCGGAAGACGGCCTAACGGTGTGCGGGACCGTAGCCCAGCTTCATGGAGACGGTTGCGAATGGTCCTCGCCGATACCCCAGGAGCAACAGTGTCCCTAATTTGCTGGGAAGTGGCGGTGCGGTCCCCTACGGCACTGCGTAGGATCCTACGGTCTTGGCGTGCATCCGTGCGTCGCTGCGGTCCGGTCCCAGGTCGACGGGCACGTGCACCTTCCGCCGACCACTGGCGACAACATCGATGTACTGTGGAGACCTCACGCCCCACGTGTTGAGCAATTCGGCGGTACGTCCACCCGGCCTCCCGCATGCCCACTATACGCCCTCGCTCAAAGTCCGTCAACTGCACATACGGTTCACGTCCACGCTGTCGCGGCATGCTACCAGTGTTAAAGACTGCGATGGAGCTCCGTATGCCACGGCAAACTGGCTGACACTGACGGCGGCGGTGCACAAATGCTGCGCAGCTAGCGCCATTCGACGGCCAACACCGCGGTTCCTGGTGTGTCCGCTGTGCCGTTCGTGTGATCATTGCTTGTACAGCCCTCTCGCAGTGTCCGGAGCAAGTATGGTGGGTCTGACACACCGGTGTCAATGTGTTCTTTTTTCCATTTCCAGGAGTGTATAATCGAGAGGTCAGTTCGTGCGCAAAATACTGCACCGGCAGCGCTTTCAGAATTATGAACGGCTACAGAGGTAGCATGGCTCAGTTTTTCTGCAGGGGATTTCCACCGACTTGTTGAGTTAATACCACGTCGAGTTGGCGCACTACTCCGTGCAAAAAGAGGATATTAGGAGGTATCCCACGACTTTTTTCACCTAAGCGTAAAAAGTGGTACTTTCTCCACATCCCTCCCTACAATTTTTCTATTAATTTGCAAAACAGCAATCACACAGGCTCCCACTTTTGATCGCTCACGTACAAAATTTTCAGATAGCCACTGTACGGGATACACATGAACCTACCATAAATGAGCTTTCTCCTAATTGATCTAGAAGCGCAGCAGGTGATATTTTATCAAATCTGACGGTTGCTGTACACTTGTTTGTAACTGGCACGTTCGTTAGACAATTAATTTGTAATCATAATATACTGAATGAGGAATTGCAGATATAGTAAAAGAAATAGCTGTGGTTATTGCAGTATTGCTTCGCAGGTAGTAATCCTAATCCTCCTTTCATTTTATTAATATGCACACGAATTGCCAGAACTCTTACGGGACTCGGTGGATTGTCTGCCGCGAGTAATGGGTATAATGGCAGGGGCACTACGAATGTAGGGCATGGATGTGTGTGATGTCCTTGGGTTAGTTAGGTTTAAGTAGTTCTAAGTTCTAGTGGACTGATGACCTCAGATGTGAAGTCCCATAGTGCTCAGAGCCATTTGTGGGCTGTAAGCTGAGAATGTGGGTCTCACGGGGAGCGTGCCGGTGATAACTCACTGCAGTCGCAATATCCTCTGTGACCTCGGTGGCTCCGGTGGATAGAGCGTCTCCAGTGTAAGCAGGCGATCCCGGGTTCGGGTCCCGGTCGAGGCACACATTTTCAACTGTCCCCGTTGATGTATATCAACGCCCGTCGGCAGCTATGGTATTGATTTAATTGTAATTTCATTTCATTTTATTTATTGTTCATTCTCTCTTGAATGACAATGATACCGCCCCGGGGTTTGTTAAACGCACACTGAACTACCAAGTCAGAGGTTTGAGTTTTTATTTTTTTTATTTTAGCATTACTTGAAGTATAGGAAGCAGTATAATGATTATCAGAATCGAGAGGAACTCTATAAGCAACGAGAAGTAGAACTGGCTAGAGGTCTAAACAGTAAAATAACTTTTAAACTTTTGCATCTATATTGGTTAACTTCTATCCATGAAAAATGATAAACGATTTTATAGTCTGCATTACCCAAACGATCCTTTCGAATCTACATTCAAAGAACGAAAACTGATTGAATTACTACTACAGAAAATCTGTTTTTATTGTGCTGTAATGATGTAACGAAACAGTACTCCATTAAGATACGCAAGAGGACCGTATAATTATTCATTTGTCGCTCTTATCGATACTGTCGCTTCATTAGATAAAAGACGAATGCAGGGGAAGAAAATTATTTTAGTAGGCTAGAACAGCGTACGAATGTCATCCTGCGATTATACGAATGCGAACGGAAGAGTGTTGTAAGAACTAATCGTCTACCACAAACATGAGACGCCTAGCGCTGTTCATACACTGATGGACGCTCTGTGAGATAAGCAAAGGCATTCCAGACTCCTTGACAAAATACAGCTCCTTCTTCGCAAACGATATCAGAGATTACATTCTCTTAAATAGGAGTATTACAGCATTCCGTTCTAGAAAGTGAAGTTGCTTTCGCAATCGATCAGAAAAGCTTTCGATAGACAAGTATAATCTGACAACATTTTTGCTCAACACGCATTACGGGAAATAATCCCAACTGTGCGCTGTGCGTTGTCCACGTGTTCACATCTTTAAAATGCTTAGAACTTGGTATCCCTGAAGTTTGCTGTGACGTCATGCAAACGCCCGGGGTTCTATTGCTGGTCCTGCCAGGGATTTTTCCCGTTCCGAAGGGACTGGGAAACAACAAAACTACGTCCTGAAAAGACAGTCACTCTAGCCGGTCGAACGAGACATCCCTCCCCCCCCCGCCCCCCCCCCCCCCACATGTGCTTCCCACGAACACGCGACCACAACGAACCCGAGCCGCAAATTACACCAATGGACAAGGATCAGCAATGTGGAACTTGAAAAATTTCTCATTAAGTGAAACAAAAATGAATCCACAGACTGTAATCCCGGCATGAAGGAAGTTAATTAAAGCATCGATGCAAAAAGCAATAGCCATTAGAGCAAGCATTAATCCTAGTTATCAGCACAAACATCTCATTTCTCGGTGAGAAACAATAAGTGATATAATTTTTCATGCCGTACTGGAACGGCAGTGATTTTCTGAAGCACTATAACGAAAACAGTCAGTCTAAATCACAACTAATATTTGCTCAACAGCTGCTGTTTTTGACGGTACTTTTCGGTACATACAGAAGCTCCGAGTACCGGCTCTACATGTTACCAAGGAGGTACTGGTCTGAAGATGAGTTTGACTGTAACTTATTATTAGAATAAACACATATTAGGTACAATCTAGACTGACTGTTTTTATTCCACTAATTGATATCCAGGGAGATAGGCAATCCATTCTACTCTTAGATGTCGTGTGAACTTCTCTCCCACGTAAAGTTGCCATCTTAATTCTGAAAACTTCACACCTTGAATAGTTAGTGTGGATGAATCCCGTCTTTCGCCTTTAATTATTATCGTCTCAAGCAGAAGTGAGCCAGGGTGTCGTTAAGCGCTGAAGACGCAGTTTATTTATACAAGTGCATGCGAGATGTTCCACCAGCACATGAGTGTCATACAACAAGGAAGTACATGAATGTAAATTAATGGTATGCTGCACTGACTTAAGTGTGTCAGTAGTTGTACCACACGAAACGTAGCTCACCTTCACGTGTGGCCTTACACGAAAGCACGAGTGTGTTCAACTGACGTCGACAACCTAAATGCTCAGAATGGTTGCCTTGTAAGCTGCCACCCCTTTCAAAACGGATGTCCTTGCAGACTGGTGAGTAAAATTTATACCTTGAAATCCGCTCCCAGACGGTGAAAGTAGCCCACTGACAACGTGATCTGACTGTTCGATCAACCCGAGGAGATGGTAAGCTCACGCCAAGCGCAACACAAAAGATGAAAAGTTACTCGGAAGCATCACAACTGAACACTTAACACGTCCATGAATTGTTAACCACCGACTACATATTTTCAAAGTGTTTAAACAGTACATTAATGGTCCGATCTGCGCGAGGACACATGTTTTTGCCGTTTGTTATGTATATTGCCCGGTAACCTGTGAACAACTCCCATGTGTTGTGAATACAACTATTTGCAGTTACGTAGCCTCAGACGCGGAAATCTCGGAGAAACTGCATCAGGTCCGGCTAAGGTCGTTTGCTGAAAATCTTTTACAAAACAAGAAATTCTTATAGGCAACGCATGTGCAGTCAAACACCTAATCAAGTGCAATGCAACTGCAACAAACAGGATAGCCCATGAAAGTTCGTAAGAATTTCAACATAGAAGTAAATATACGTGACGGAATCGGTAATTCCAAGAAAAACAAAATCGAATTTGAAATGCTGTCAGAAGTTCACTGTAATTTACGAGTAGATCATGTGAATATCTGTCATCCCTTCGTAACATCTTAGAATCACGAAAAGAGTAACATTACAAATCACTCGAAAGTATCGTCACGAGCGGGAAATGCTGCTTGTAAGTCACTTGAATTTACAGACGCATAGCACCGATGGTATTCAGATCAACACGTTTTATGAAGCAATTTAAAATGTTGACGCGAAACCCACATGTAAAAGAGAACACGAAAGGGAAATAACTGTACCTAAGCCGAAAAACTGGTCGCTGCTGCATACTGCCATGGGCGAAGTTCCAGACGGTTTGCCTTCATGATCGAAGCCTACTGGAACTAAAACGATTTCTGCCGCCGAGCCTTCCCACTGGTCTGCTCCAATCACAGCTTTTGGTCTTGGGGTAAGGTGTACTAGCATTTCCTTGTTTCTAGCAAAGGTGAGTTCCTCTCACCGTGAGACGAAGCAAGTGACTGACTGATCAACAAGTGGCTTACCCAGGGCATGGTGCATTTGTCGGTGCACGGAGAGAACTCATTCCAAAACAGCCGCCTTTCAGCCTCAGTGTACTAACGAACCCTAGTTTGCCACAGCTGTTCCCCCTTAAGAGATAAACTGAAGAAGGGCAAACCTATGTTTGTAGCATTTGTATAACTTCTGAAAGCATTCCTTAATGTTGACTGGAATACCATTTCTGAAATTATAAACATAGCAGACATAAAATACATATATCGAGTGGTTATCAGTAACCTTTGCTGACATCAATTGCATTTGTTGCAGTCTAGGAAAATGAAAGAAATGTAGTGTTTCAGATGAGAGTTTAGTCAGGTTTATAGACCAACGCTGTTATTATTCAATATATACATTGAGCAACCCGTTAAGGAAACTAAGGAGAAAATTAGAAAGAGAACTGTAGTTCAATGAGCCGGATTTAAAATCGGCACATATAAGGCAAAGGTCTTACTATAGCAGTGGAACGGATTGGTTCGTACCTTGTGAAGAGGTTGTGAGATGAATGTCAACAAAAGAGAAGAGCAATGGGAAGCAGTTGAATTAAACATCTGATACTGAGGGAATTAAATTAGGAAATTATACACCAAAAACAATAGACAAATTTCGCTATTAGGTAGTAAAATATTTGACAATGACTGCATTACAGTCCGTTACGGAATTACGGAATTTATGTAGTCATAATAAGACATTTCTGGAGGCCGAAAATCTCCTCTAAAGCAATCGACATGGATTCCAAAAGCAACGATCCTGTTAAACCCAGGTTGCACTGTTCGTCCACAAGACCCAAAAAGCAGTAGATACAGGTGCGAGGTTTAATATAGTGTTCCTTGACTTCCACAATGCATCCAATATAGTTCCACACTGCCGTCTAATCAACAAAAACGGTCGTGCGGAATTTTAGACGAAGTGTGTGAAAGGATTGAAGAGGTGCTAGCAAAAAGATCATTACATGTCATTCCTATGGAGAGAAACCTTCTGCCGTACAAAAAAACTCCGAGCGTACCCCAGCGGTTGTAATAGATCCATTACTTTTCACAATACATATAAATGACCTACTAGATAACGTCAGAAATTCCATGAGACTCTTTGATCCTTTATTGTATGATTATATGATAGCGGAACAAACACTGGTAGCAGTTACTTCTGTAAAATATCTGGGAGTATGCGTGCGGAACGATTTGAAGTGGAATGATCATATAAAATTAATTGTTGGTAAGGCGGGTGCCAGGTTGAGATTCATTGGGAGAGTGCTTAGAAAATGTAGTCCATCAACAAAGGAGGTGGCTTACAAAACACTCGTTCGACCTATACTTGAGTATTGCTCATCAGTGTGGGATCCGTACCAGATCGGGTTGACGGAGGAGATAGAGAAGATCCAAAGAAGAGCGGCGCGTTTCGCCACAGGGTTATTTGGTAACCATGATAGCGTTACGGAAATGTTTAGCAAACTCAAGTGGCAGACTCTGGAAGAGAGGCGCTCTGCATCGCGGTGTAGCTTGCTCGCCAGGTTTCGAGAGGGTGCGTTTCTGGATGAGGTATCGAGTATATTGCTTCCCCCTACTTATACCTCCCGAGGAGATCACGAATGTAAAATTAGAGAGATTAGAGCGCGCACGGAGGCTTTCAGACAGTCGTTCTTCCCGCGAACCATACGCGACTGGAACAGGAAAGGGAGGTAATGACAGTGGCACGTAAAGTGCCCTCCGCCACACACCGTTGGGTGGCTTGCGGAGTATGAATGTAGATGTAGATGTAGATGTAGATGCGAAAGATGCTATTGTATACTGAGAAGCTGCAACGGCAGAAAATTGAAGCGAAATGCATAAAGACTTCCAAAGGGTGCACACTTGGTGCATGTATTTGCATTCGACCTTCAACTTGAAAAATTTAATGTGTTCCGCTTAAATGGGCAGGAAGACCTTTTATTGTTCGATTGCACCAGTCGCGGAAACAGTCGCATCCATAAAATATGTGTGGGAGAATGCATATCGAGCGATTTAAAGTAGAGAGACCAATTAAAACCAATGTCTAGTAAGGCACATGCCAAACTGAGATTCAGTGGAAGAATCCTCAGGAAGTGTGTACCACCCACAAAGAAAGTTGCTTACAAAACCTTTGTTCATCTACATAAGCATATGCATCTATACTCTGCAAGCCACCGTAGGTGCGTGCTAAGCGGGTACTGTCTACCACTGCTCCTAATTTCCTTTACGTTCCACTCGCAAATAGAGCGAGGGAAAAACGACTATCTACATGTCTCAGTACGAGCCCTATTCTCTCTAATCTCATATTCACGGTCGTTACGTGAAAAGCCGGCCGGTGTGGCCGAGCAGTTCTAGGCGCTACAGTCTGGAACCGCGCGTTATCAGTCCCCTAGAACTTAGAACTAATTAAACCTAAATAACCTAAGGATACCACACACATCCATGCCCGAGGCAGGATTCGAACGTGCGACCGTAATGGTCACGCGGTTCCAGACTGAAGCGCCTAGAACCGCTCGGCCACACCGACCGACCCTTATCTCTGATGAACACTCACCATCGTACTGGGTTCTGTTACTTAAAGAGCCTTCGGAACCCTCAGACACCTGGGAACACATTCCACATACTTTTATCTTCTTGAACAGCCGGAAATACAGGAATATACCGGGTGATCAAAAAGTCAGTATACATTTGAAAACTGAATAAATCACGGAATAATGTAGATAGAGAGGTACAAATTGACACACATGCTTGGAATGACATGGGGTTTTATTAGAACAAAAAAAATACAAAAGTTCAAAAAATGTCCTACAGATGGCCCTTCATATGATCAGAATAGCAATAATTAGCGTAACAAAATAAGACAAAGCTAAGATGATCTTCTTTACAGGAAATTCTCAATATGTCTACCACCATTCCTCAACAATAGCTGTAGTCGAGGAATAATGTTGTGAACAGCACTGTAAAGCATGTCCGGAGTTACGGTGAGGCATTGGCGTCGGATGTTGCCTTTCAGCATCCCTAGAGATGTTGGTAGATCACGATACACTTGCGACTTCAGGTAACCCCAAAGCCAATAATCGCACGGACTGAGGTCTGGGGACCTGGGATGCCAAGCATGACGAAAGTGGCGGCTGAGCACACGATCATCACCAAACGACGCGCGCAAGAGATCTTTCACGCGTCTAGCAATATGGGGTGGAGCGCCATCCTGCATAAACATCGTACGTTCCAGCAGGTGTTTATCAGCCAGGCTGGGGATGATGCGATTCTGTAAAAAATATCGGCGTACCTCTCACCCGTCACGGTAGCAGTTAAAAAACCAGAATCACGCATTTTCTCGAAGAAAAAAGGCCCAATAACGGTAGATGTGGTAAATCCAACCCATACCGTGACTTTGTCGTTGTGAAATGGGGTTTCCACGACAGTTCTAGGATTTTCGGTAGCCCAAATTCTGCAGTTGTGGGCGTTGACAGACCCTCGGAGCGTGAAATGAGCTCCGTCGGTCCACGACACGTTACTCAACCAATCGTCATCTTCCGCCATCTTTTGAAACGCCCACACCGCAAATGCCCTCCGCTTCACTAAATCGCCAGGTAACAGTTCATGATGCCAATGGATTTTGTACGGTTAGCATCGGAGGTACCCCTCAGTGCCAACCAAACAGTAGTGTATGGAAGGCCGGTGCGACGTGCGACTCCACGGACGCTGACTTCACCGTGCATAGACGAACCCGCTACAGTCTCCATTTCTTCCTGAACTGCCTGAGTAGCATTACGCATTGTGCTCGGTCGGCCACTACGAGGTCTATCGTCTAAACAACCCGTGGCTTCGAACTTCGAAATCATTCTCGCCACAGCTGCATTTGTCAACGGACCTTTACCCATTCTAATCCCCTTCCTACGGCGATAGGATCGTAACGCTGAACTAGCACATTCCCCATTCTGATAATACAGCTTCACTAAAAGCGCCTTTTCAGGTAGCGTCAACATGCTGCGGCTGCTGGCGCATCTGATTCTCTCTCTCATTACAGCTCCTTTTATACACGATTGTCATGCGCAGTCAAAAAAATGGTTCAAATGGCTCTGAGCACTATGGGACTCAACTGCTGAGGTCATTAGTCCCCTAGAACTTAGAACTAGTTAAACCTAACTAACCTAAGGACATCACAAACACCCATGCCCGAGGCAGGATTCGAACCTGCGACCGTAGCGGTCTTGCGGTTCCAGACTGCAGCGCCTGTAACCGCACGGCCACTTCGGCCGGCCATGCGCAGTCACTGACGTTTTGCTGTCCAATGTCATCTGTCGGAAATTTTGTGAACTTTTTTTTCTAATAAAACCCCATGTCATTCCAAGCATGTGTGTCAATTTTAACCTCTCTATCTACATTATTCCGTGGTTTATTAAGTTTTCAAATTTATACTGACTTTTTGATCACCCAGTATAATCTGTTGATTGTCCTTCATCCATGGTTCACAACATCTCATGTGAGAAAAGGGCAAGCTGAGTTTCACATGAGCGACACATTCTAAAACTGTTCTCATTTGTAAACAGAAGTTTTTCCATTTCACGGAAATGTATTGTATTCGAACTGAGAATATGTTCAAGGATTCTGTAGGAAACCGATGTAATAGATACTGGTTTGTAATTTTGTGGGTCCGTTTATTTACCCTTCTTAGGTACAGGAGTCACCTGTCCTTTTTTCCAGTCTCTTGAGACTTTCCCTGGGGGAGAGATACGAGATACACGATAAATGGAAGATAGCTTAAGGTGCCAATGTTGTAGAATACTCTCTGCGAAACCGAACTGGAATTCCATCAGGACCTGGTGATTTATTTGCTTCCAACTGTTTCAGATGTTTCTCTACGCCAGGGATACTTGTTACTATGTCCTCCACACAGGATGCTGTGCGATGGTCAGACGACGGTACTGTTCTCCTCAGTGAACGATTTCTTAACTTACTTTTACTGTATACTCCTGGCGCACCAGACTGGTCAACGAGCGACTGGATAGAAGCCTTGCTCACATTTAGCGACCAATAGTCGAATATTGCTCGTCAGTCTGGAATACGTATCCGACAAGTTTGATACAGGAAAGAGAGATGATCCAAAGGCGAAGACCACGTTTCGTTAAATGTTCGTTTAGCAAGTACGAAAAAGTCACGGAAGTACTCGTCCAACTGCAGTGTGCAGCTGCTGCAAGAGAGATGTGCATCATCACACGGTTTACTGTTCAAGGTCCTCCGAGAGTGTACATTCCTAAAAGAGTCAACCAATATATGGCCTACGCTTTCGCACGTCTGTCAAAAAGAACTTGAAAATAAAATCAGAGAGCTTCAGACCCAAGTGATGGCTTACCAACAATCGTTCTTCCCGCGACATTGGTACCTGGAACGGAAGAAGGGAAAGAGGCAGTGGTATACAAAGTACCCTCCACCACACACACCATAAAGTAGCTTATGGAACTGGTATACTACAGTGGAGACTCGATTGTCCGGACCTCAGTTACACAGATTAGCAAAAATCCGAATTATCATCAGCGAGCAAGTATCTGTAGTCTGACCAGTGCGTGTATGTGCATGTCGCACTGACTCTACCCGCCCTTCTCCCGTTCTTTGAGTTGACAGTTGCCAATCGCTGCGCCGTGTCGCGTCTTCGCTTGAAATGTCACAGCGTAAGAGATTGATGGTATCACTTAAAGATACAACAAACATTATCGATTCATTAAAAAAAGAGAAATTTGCCATAAGTTAGCCGATCAGTATTGCATTGGTAGTTCTACGATAAGCAGTGTTAGAAGAGTAGCAATTCAATTTCGAAGCACACCTGCTGACTTGATAGAGAAGATATTGGTTTTTACAAAAACTATCAAGTGGGCAACCGACATCTGGTCCTTTGCTTTGTAAAAAAGGCATTGTAGTCATTTTTGTGTGTTCGTGTGTTGTTTGTGTATGTGTATCCTTGCGTTTTTAATAACACATCGTGAGATAATATGAGGCTACGCACAACATATTCTCTAGAATATTTTATCACGGACGAGTATTGTTATTTTTGATATTGTTAAGTCTTCCTATTTTCAAGTGCCCAATAAATAAACCACTCTGGAATGTCGGTGTATCCGTAAAATAAATTAAGAACAGATCACTGTGAAGCACTAAAAGCTTGTTCCCTACAAATAAGTAGGATCCTCAGCGACTTACGTAGTAGCTCACTGAAACAGGGCATTTTTCCAGATAGAAGGAAATACGCTGTTTTTAAACCATTGCATATTGTCAATTTGGTTTTCAGAAAGATTTTTCAGCAGGAAATGCTATATATGCTTTCACTGATGAGATATTAAATGCATTGAATAACCGAACATCACCCATTGTGATATTTTGTGATCTCTCAAAGGCTTTTGATTGTGTGAATCATGAAATTCTTCTAGATAAGCTTAAGTATTGTGGTATAAGTGGGTCAGTGCACAAATGGTTTAATTCATACTTAACTGGGAGAATGCAGAAAGTTGAAAGTAACAGTACAGATAGTCTGCAAAAACCAGTAGAGTCTTCTAACTGGGGAGGTATCAAGAATGGTGTCCCACAGGGTTCAGTATTGGGTCCCTTATTGTTCTCAATATATATATCAACGACTTGCCACTCTATATTGAGGAAGATGCAAAGCTAGTTCTTTCTGATGATGATATAAGTATAGTAATCACACCCAAGAAGCAAGACTCAGCTAAGGAAATTGCAAATAATGTCTTTCAGAAAATTATTAAGTGGTTCTATGCATATGGACTGTCACAAAATTTTTAGAAAACACAGTTTATACAATTCTGTGCAGTAAATGGCACACCATTGATAAATATAGACTATGGACGGAAGACTGTTGCTAAGGTAGAATACTCAAAATTACTGGGTGTGTGCATTGACCAGAAATTTAATTGGAAGAAACACATCGATGATCTGCTGAAACGGTTAGGTTCAGCTACTTATGCTACTAGGGTTATTGCAAATATCAGTAAATTAGCCTACTATGCCTATTTTCATTCACTGCTTTCATATGGCATCATATTTTTGGGCAATTCGTCATTAAGAGAGAAAGAATTCATTGAACAAAAGCGTGTACTCAGAATAATAGCTGGAGCCCACCCAAGATCACCTTGCAGACATTTATTTAAGGAGTACAGGATATTCACAGTACCTTCACAATATTTCAGTTATGAAATTTGTCATTAATAACCCATCCCAATTCAAAAATAACAGCGAAGTGCATAGCTACAGCACTAGAAGAAAGGATGATATTCACTGTTCTGAATTAAATCTCACTTTGGCACAGAGTGGAGAGAATTATGCTGCCACAAAAATCTTTGGTCATTTGCCAAATAGTATTAAAAGTCTGACAGATAGCCTACCAGCATTTAAAAGCAAATTAAAAGAATTTCTGAAAGACAACTTCTTCTACTCCACAGATGAATTCTTAGAAATGAGGTGGTAAGTGTAAAAAATTTAATTAATTAATTAATTGTTTTGTGTAAAGAAAACTTATGTTAAAGTGACAAGTTCCACATCATTACGAAATGTCGTATACATGATGTATGGAACAAGGATTAATGTATCTATGTCTGTATGCACCTTAATCTTTTACGTTTAGAAATATCACGAGGCCATAATTAAGTATTTTCTCATTCGAATAATAATTCATATTTTCGTAGGTTCGTGTGGAGAAGCAGCTTTTGCATGGTGCACTTAATATTATTCCAAAACTGCTAACTTTCTTGACTATGGAAATATTGTCACTTGAACAAAAGATGACGCGACAACCACAAGAATATTTAGTATTGATACGATTCTTTCCAAAATGAACGAAATTAACTGTAATTTCGTATGTTTAGTCAGAATTCCTTGTAAACCCACTCCATTTTTTGTTACGCCACTTAATATTGGATTAATTTTAACAAGAATCTGCCGTCTTGCAAATAGCGGCCAACAGTACAAATTACAACTCGCTCTGTATTGCACGTCATTAATCTCTGAGAAAAAGTACAATTAAATTTTCACACATGTATCGATGCTACCGCTACTGAGAGAAGTGGTTTGGTTATAAATACCAGCATATATTTACCAGAAGTGCGTTTCAAGGCACTTAGTCTCAATCCACGTCTTTCTCACATGAAGGTACGAACAAAAGTAGTATATCTCTGAAAATTTATTTATATTGTTTCATTGTTCTAAAACCACAGATTATCCTGCAGTATCGATACTGCTTGTCACCTATATCACAGAAAAATAATTAATATCTTTTAGTCTTGTTCTTTTGGACACAAAGTAACAGTTCATTTAAACATGTCATATCAATCATAAATAAATAATTCTTTCCCAGAGGACCAGTACAGCATTACAGTCAAATAAACAACATATGGCAATGAATCGTTTGTGGCAAGCAAAGATTTAAACCTAGGCATGGAATTCGCGGGTTGAAAATAGAAGGTGCAAAAATGTCAGCTATGTAGATACAGCAAATTCGGTTAAAGATGGTTTTAAGATAGAAATGGACAATGATTATAGCTTGGACTTTGTTTACAACGCTGATAAAACCGAAGTAAACCAAAAATCATTGCCATCAAAATATTTAGCTTCTTGGCGAGAGTTCAACTCCAGATTATAAAACAAGTTAAGAGCGAGTAACAATATTAGGGTGCGGAAACGCTACTGCGACCAATAAAATGTTTTTGCTCCTCATTGAAAAATCCAAAAACTTCAGCTGCTTGTCTTACTTTAAAAAAGCCTAAAAAGGGCATGAAAGAACACTCAAATACTCGTTGACTAGTATGACAACACCTTTATTCCTGAAGGAACAAATTTCAAAACGGAATTGGTGAACAAAGAAAAGTCCTATTTTTACTGGATAAAGCGCTAACTCATCCTTGGGCAGGACTGCTAGATAGGGAAAAATGCAATGTTTACAGTAAGACTTTTGTCTCCTAATGTGACATCCTTTCTACAACAAATGGATCAAGGTGTTATTGGAACATTAAAACGACTTTATAGAAAACAACTTTTACCTAGATTGTCATCTGTTGGTGAAGGTAACGTAGAAGTTGTTTTGTCACTTTTAAATCTAAAGTACTGTTGATGCATGGGAACTGATTGAATGGAAGACTTTGATCAAAGCTTGGAAAATAATGCTAACACTGGAGCACGAAAATTCAATAATCGATACGGATGATTCTATTTTGAAGAATATAAATGAGCTAATGGCAAACTTCCAGGTAAACCAGGAATGCGACTACGATGGTGTGGAAGAGTGGCTGACTTGTGACAGTAACGATCAAACTTTTCAGATCATGTCGGATGACGACCGTTGAAAACGTATTGCAGGGAAACGAACAGCAGGAAATGTTAGAAGATAAAACAGAAGTAAACATACACGTAGAAAATTATGCAGGACCACTTCATGTGGAAGCATTTCAAGCCATGGAAATGGTTCGAAAAACTGAGTGTGACGCCTTGAGTGCACTAGAATTTAAACGAATCCTTGATGTAGTAGGAATTTACGTCAAATGACAGTTACGAAATACTTTAAGCGAAATTAAACTATAGTCACTATCCTGTGCGACTTTTGTTAGGTATTCTAAGAATAAGGCTGTAGTATCCTAGTAATTTTGTATAATTTGGACGGACGTAGAATATTGAATCTGAAATCTCTTCATAATCATTGATTTTCGTTGATTTTAATAAGTTTAATTTGTTTTTGTTGATTTGAATAAACATAAAATTACGTATTAACTCTGAAAGACAACTATATGCCAACATAGCTAGCAGACAACCGTAAGCGGGCAACGTAGGTTTATATTTCTAAAGTTGTTAATTCGCAAATCACATTTCTTCATACATTCAATTACCCGGATTTTAGATTATCCGGATAACTTACGACAACGATTAGTCCCAATAATGAAGTCTCCACTGAAGATATAAAATGCAATCTAGCTCCAGCTTTTATGCAGCAGAACAAATTTGTTAACTGAATATAAATTTTAGTGTTAGAAACCCTTTTCTGAAGGTGTTTGGAGTGTACTCTAGCACACAAGTGAAAAGTAGACTAGAGAACAGTTCAGAGAACAAGAATATTTGTTAATATGGTGCTACAGAAGAATGATGAAGATTGTACGGGTACATTAGGAATCTAATGAGAAGGTACTAGTTCAGATTGGAGAATACAGACATTTATGGCACAACACGACTAAAGAAAGGGATCGGTTGATACGACACAACCTAAGGCATAGAGGTAAAATCAATTTGGTTGTGGAAAGAAATGTGTGTTGAGTATGAAGCATAAAGGGAGACTAAGACGTGACTACTGTGAAATAATTCAAATGCTTGAATGTTGTTGAGTTAAACAGAGATGAAGGGTCCTGCACAAGACGGACTAGCATGAAGAACTGCATCAAACTGAGTCTGTGGACTGAAGACTGCAACAGAAGGTTGGAAAGATGTCTTAGCCTTTTATATAGGTTGCACATGTTTGTGTGATGGGACCAATGTGCCGATTTAATAGAAAGAAATTTCTTCTGAAGCCAAATAAATATTATTTATTTCACGATGACTCGTTTCCACAGTTGTTTGCCGTCATCGTCTCATCTTCGGAAACATAAACTGCTTGTATCTCAGACACACAGCGGGAAAAAATTCCATTCATAATACAGAGTAAGCACATTTGTTTGCTAGTAATAAGAAGGTGAAAATATAAAATACACAAAACCCCAAATGTGTTCACTAAAGTGAAATGAGGTAGGTGTAAAAACGACACCATTAAGGTAGTGTTCTTACTATGTGACTGATACGTATGCGCTTCGGATTATTGAAGATCAGATGATGACCGCAAGCTACTGTTGAAAACCGTCCTCATGAAATACATTATATTTAACGATCTTTATTTCAGAATAAATTCCTTTAACTGTCTATGATTAACTACCTTGTGAAAGTCATCACCTTTGGACGTCTAGACTCTCAGAAACTGTAGACTCAGTGCTGCATGTACACTGGTGACCTTTGCAAACTGGAACACCAGCCGCTGTGTAACGAAAAATGTTAGCCATTTGAAGATGGACATGGTAGCCCAAAACCGATTATGGCACTAAAAATCGTTTAAAAACATTTGTTGCTTGTTGCGTCATTCACCAGCTAACAGCAAGAAAAAGAGAAAATCATGAAATTTTATGTGTACAGTATAGTGGGCAATACATGTAGATTATTTGGGGGATACTCAGGGTACGAAATTTGATGAACAGAGATATCACCTCAGGCTCTGCCAAAGTCCCTAACCTGGTTAGGCATCCAGTCGAAATGACCATGGTTGACTGATACAGGTACGGTGGCTGACGAGTGGTGGCATACCAACCTCTCGGAAACCTATTACCAGATGTTTTCAGCAGGTGAGATACCTGGAGAACGTGCTGACTAGAGCAACAGTTAGACACCCACTGAGTCTTGACGACACTAGCAACATGTGTTTCTAGCGTTAGCTAGCTGAAACACGTCGTCATGGATATAGGGCACAGCCATCGGCCATACGTAATAGAAAATTAACGACTACTGTTCAAATATCCGAACCAGAGGTGATCGTGTTGTGTACCTGTTGGCAAGCCTTACCTTCACGCCAAGTGCTAGGCTCGTATGTTGATGACAAGTGCAATGTGTCGAGTTTAGTTCTCCATACATTTACAAGTCCATCGTGATGTTCTACGCACAAGCGGATCTCGTCTGAACAGACGTAGGTGTCAGTACCGTTAAAAGATGCCCACTGTTCTTGATTATTCAAAACGTCTAAATATTAGTAACTAATATTCTTGGATGGGAGTATCTCTTATCCTATATCAGGGAATTTTTATAGCGGCTCGTTTCCTATTCTCTATGCTGCGCCGAGTTCTAAGTTGTCTAAAGTCACAGAAATATTAACGGGATTTTACCCCTACGTTCTATCGCAAAGAAAGCGTGCAACGAAAGTCTAACTGCCGGACTTTAGAGATCGGCGCTCAGGGATTGAATTTTACAAAATGCTTTCTAGTAACTATCTCTTAAAGCATATTTTACTTGTCGATCCTACAACTGTCGAGTTTTTTATCGAATTACGTCCGCTGAATTGAGAATTCTCTTAGCATTTGGCGTGTACGGATAGCCTAAATGGTTAAGGTGACCTCTCGCGCTAAGCAGGGAAATCCGGGTTCCAGTTCCGTTCAAGCACAAATTTTCATATCGCTGATGTATAGCTATACCCAGAACGGTTGATGCCAAAAGAAGCCGCAGTTCAGCGAATATATTTCGGAAATAGAGGAGAGAAGCCGTGCTGGTACGCATTGCGAAAAAGTCCTACGAACTAAATTGATGCTTAGAGCATATTTATTCACAAAGTGGAACGTACTTCTGAACTTCATTAAATATGGAACATGTATGAAATCCTACCACTATGGTTCTGGAAGGGTAAACTGTATTAATCATCATTATTCAACAAGGATCAGGCTGGCTTAGTACTGCAATATGGACGCACAGATGCTCACAGGCAAAGCATCAAATGTTCATGAAGTAACTGAAGGTAGTATTCAGAATTTTCTTGTAAAAGTTGAGTCGTCTAAACTGGTTTGTGTCTCGCAGTGTTAAAACAAAAAAAGACCCTCAATTGGAATCACAATGCATGAGGTAAATCATGACAGGGTAAGCAACAAGTACTGCCACATCTGAATTTAATTTACTGGCAGAAAAATTATCACTCACGATATCAGCAGAGCGCTTCTAACAAATGAATTTAAAGTGACATGAAGGTCCTAACTCAAAGAATTTGATCTAACTCCTGTCCAAAATCACCTTTTAAGTGCGCGTGGAAGTGGCACGTCATTCTTACCACGCACCAGCTGACTAATCCTGCACGAAGACCAGCCTACATCGCCTCCATTCACACAGACCAAATGAAATAAAATGAAATGTGTGGCTACGGTCTCCCGTCGCATAGATCGGTCGCCTGGTGCAAGTCCTTTGCGTTGACGCCACTTCGGCGACTTGCGCGACTATGGGGATGAGATGATGATGGTGAAGGCAAGACAACACCCAGTACCTGAGCAGACAAAATCTCCGACCCAGCCGGGAATCGAGCCCGGACCCCTTAGCACGGTATTACGTCGCGCTGACCACTCAGGTATCGAGGCGGACACACACACCAAAAAAACTTGGAGGCAATAATGTATAACACTGTACCCCAACAGAACAAATAGTCCTGCTGCTGGAAAAGCCAGGTTTAACACTATTACGCTGGGGACTGTGCATATAGTATACACCTGTCGTATAATGTTATCTCTTGTACAGGATCCGACTGTGATTATGAATGATGTGCATGGAAATCACACTATTAGTTGCTTTTCCTAAGAGTTTCCTAACTGTTAGACAGAAACGGAGCAAAATGGAATAATACTGAAGGTAGGACCTTTTTGTATCAAGTTCATTAAGTGGTTTTTGTAATGGATTTATGGTCGCCAGCCTACCTTGGCAAAGTTTCAGAAAATCAGAAGAAGTAAATCAGGCCTACTTTCCTGCTGTTCCCTAACATAACTTCACAAATAAATATAACCTTTCTGCATATGTTTCTGAGGAAGACACTGAAATCTTTTAGCTACTACTTGATCTAGAAAGGCCATGAATTTTTAATCAGCACTATGTGCTTAAAAAAATTGGCTAGGGAGTACTCCTATCCTTGCATTTTGTGTAACCAACAGATTAAATACTTAAATATTCTAATAGTAGAATACACATGTTTAAATTTATTAAGACACTACGTTTATACCTTTCTCTTAACAAATGATCTGTCAACAGCCAAAGGTATGTTGTGGTCACTCTATACAGAGTGCCACGTTATTTGCGTGTTACTCAGCCACATAAGCAATTGTCTTTTAGATAACTCTTTGTACTTTACTGAATTTCATTTATAAGTGAAAGAACTTTATCTTTATTTTACTGATATCTTATTTACTGATTGTTACTGCAATTATTGCCACAAAGAGAAAAAGAATATTAAAATTGTTAAATTCGTTTGAAAATATCTACTTCAGTACTTAAGCAAAATTTCAATTCAGCACGTCTACTACGTAAATCATACAGTACTTTTACTTTCACTTTAAGAGTTAGTTGACAACAATTATTTTCAAACATTTGTTCAGAGATGAAGATTACTGCTTTTAGATACCGAATAAAGCACTTCAAATGTTTTTATAACATGTTTTCACAACAGGTTTACTCGGTATAATCAAACACAAGGAAAGGACCCTATTCAGATGAATGAATGGGAATAAAATAACGGGGTGAACCAGATTTTATGTTTCACACAATAATTATTTTAAAAAATCAAGTTTGAATTAATAGTTACGCTTCTACAGCTCTAATTATACAGTTCGTAGCCTGCTGGCTGTAGCCGTTGAGTGTGGTGGATAGTAATGGTGGCTACACTACCCATGGCACAGTGTCACAGTGTATAAGTTTCTTGAAGGATGGACCAATTAATTCTTTTTGGCGTCGTTTTAACGTCCGTAACATAGCCCAAAAACTTGTACCAAAGCCGTGATAATTCAGCAGTCGTCAACTGATGCTATTGTGCCACAATTTTCTGGCAAGGCATTGCCTGCTCCGACCGAGTTTTGCTTCTTTCACTGTTGCCTTCAGACTGTGTCTTCTGGTTCCCGCTCGCTCTACAGGTAGCGCCCCAAAACCCAAGCCACCTTTTACTCTTCCCACAGAAGCTTCCGTACAGCACAAAAGCACTCCATATTTTGCATAACCCATATCCTACACATGGGCCCAAAGCGTGCACAACCTTATGCAAATGACAACTTATACAATATATATGATATTATCAGCACATACACGAACATTTTTATTTCATTTATCCATGACAAAATATTATTTAGTAAAATATACATTTCACATATTTCTTTACATACATCACAAGCATACATTAGCAAAACACTATAACATCACATTTTTGATATAGTCTTTGCATATCACAGTTATGTTGCGACAAATTTTAAGGGGAAATTTTTTTTTATAAATCAGATGACTGGTTGAATAATAGTGTTATATATGCCTCTGTTTCAATTATGTGTACTAACAGGTAAGCATAATTGAAATTAAAAGATATGATTTGTTCATCACTTCATCTGTTTTCAAGCTTTGTCATCCTGAAAACATTTTATATCCATTATACAAATCATACAAACATTACACACTGAAATTCTGCTATAAAGTTTATCGTAAAATCATACTTTACCTAGAATACACTTTTACATAAATTACACAAAATATTACGTATTACTGAAAAAGCTTGCTGCCTCCAGTTTGGGTGCTTTTGCCGTCCGATCGTCTTCACATAACGACCGAGAGCAGAGGCGTTTGCATAGAATTGGCAGCGCTAAGAGTCAAGCAACACCCCGCGAAATAACCGCAGAAGTCATTGTGGGACGTATGACGAACGCAACTGTTGGGACAGTGTGGCGAGATTTGGTGTTAATGGGCAGACGATCGACGCGATTGCCTTTGGTGACAGCACATCATCTCCTCTCCTGGGCCCGTGACCATACCGACAGGACCCTAGACGAGTGGAGAACCGTGGTCTGGTCAAATCCAGTTTCTTCTGGTAAGAGTTGATGGTAGGTTTCGAGTGTGGCTCGGACCCCACGCAGCCATGTCACTGTGCAAGCTGATGTTGGCGCCATAATGAAGTAGATTATGTTTACATGGAATGGTTTGTGTCCTCTGGTCCAACTGAACACATCATTTGCTGGAGATAGTTACTTTCGGCTATTTGGAGACCGCTTGCAATAGTTCAAGGACGTCACAAAACGTTTTATTGGCTTCTGTCTTCAATGGAAATGAACTCCCATGCTTCTTGACAGAGCGTGAGCGAGCGATGCGGGGGCTCAATGAGGTCCCATGCTTTGCGGCAGAGCGTGGGCACTTAACCTGAACACTGATCAAATTACCGAAGAATAATCGTCAGAGCAAAAAAGAGATTGCTTATGGCGAGAATTTACTATGGCTTAACTTCATGACAACAGAGGCAGGAACTCTGAAGGATTTCTGCGAATATTAGTACCGTAAACTGACTCATTTAAGAATCAGACGATCGGAATCAGAAATTATCTGGAAATTATGGAAAAAGCACCCAGAAGATTCTAAGAGGTACATGGGAAGCAATCATAAAACCTTGTCCGCTCTTTAGAAAGAGTTGAAGACGAAGCCGTGATCATCGCCATCCATAATAGTAGCAATGGGAGTAATTACAACCATAGTAACAATAACGAACAAAATGACGGCAATGGATGTCGTGTAAATATGGTTTAGAGAGACAGGGACAGGAGTCGAGGTACCTATGCAAGGCGCGGTAGAGGATTCTCCGCGTGAAATAGCAACAAGAATAGCGCGGAAAACTAAAATCCGCTTACTTTAAGGCTCAAATTGATGCGGGAGGAGCTAACAGGCCTAGACGTAGAAAACCATACCGGAGTGGACACAACAGAATTATAACGCAGGAGTGTGGCCGCGCGCCAAAACATGTCAGTCAGCGAAACGCCAAGTGTTCCTAGAGGTGAATCGCCGCCAGCAGGCAGTATGCTACTTGTTAGCTTGACGTGCAGAGATTCCGCCAGCAACAGACGACACAAATTGACGAACTGTTCCGAGGCAAGCCGCAAGTAGGGCAGCGGAACCAAACGAAGGCGTCACAGCACAATTCCTGGAACCCCCTATGGTGAAAGTTAATTCCGTAGACAGGGAAAACGTGTACGATTTGTGCCAATGACTGCGTAAACAGTTCTGTAGATGGGGAAAATAAGTTATCAGAGGTTACGGTTTGATGTGTACAGGCAGACGATCTATACCGAGGCTTAAAACAATGCGAGTGGGAAGATTTTAAGAAACGTTATGCGGTCAAGAAGTCGAGTGGTGATAAGAGGAGACGAAAGGGCGTAGAAAATATAACGTCACCCGACTTTAAGGAGGAGAGGAAAGTAATTAACGCCGCGCAGAGTTCGAGTGCTGTTGGTATGCAGGGAGAGATAAAAGGCGCCGCCCGAAGTACGGGTGTCGCCAACAATGTGGTTTCTAGGAATAGGAGTATGTAGAAAAATGAAACCCTCTGCATTGATAATGAAGCAATCTCTGTTAACGATTCGCAAACAGAACACACTGTGTAAGGTAGATGCAGACAGTTGTCTACGTATTTTTTGAAACCTACGAAGATTATACGAAATACGCAGTAACTGTGGACGTTATTAAAGCTGATGAGATCAACAGGAGAGCCTGAACGAACAGGAGCCAATACAGTTCGGATAGAACTGTGAGTTCCGTTTAAAGCCTGACGGATGGCCAGAGGAAGAGCTTATTAACTGTCTTTAGAAAAGCTTTCCTGCTAGAACCATAGAGGGACCCGGAATGGTCGGAATCACATGATAGTTCGGAAGATGAATACTTCGATGTCCCCAAAACTAATAAATGTGTAACTAAGAGTAATGTTGTAGAGCGTGATGATGATATTTCCAAAAAAATCCAGAAGCAGATATTGACCACAAAAAGGAGAAATCCACGAACGATACAATATCTATCTAGCAGCGAGTTCAAGTAATTAAAGACTTTAAGCCCCAGAAACCGAAGAAACCTCGAGACATAGATGATCTGCAGGTTAAAAATCCGTCTTGGAACGATATTATGGTCGACCAAAATTTGTTGGATATTATGGTCGACCAAGATTTGTTGAGGGAAGATCAAAACATGCGAAAGGTTTAACCATTAAACAGACCACTATTCCTGTCGACATTATGGTCGGTTTGAAGTACAAAGTATCCCTCAAAATAACGCCTACTAACTGCTGTCCCTAAAATCAAAGAAGCCCTTAGGTGTACGTAACATACTTTGAAAGAGGTGTAGCTGCTTTATAAAATTCATATTACCATTCATTGTATGTTGTCACGATGATTATACTGTTGTAAAATTATAGTTACCACTCTAAATTTGCTGAAGTGTTTCTATAAATTTCAGATTCTATACACTGTTTGTATGTAAAATAACCTGTTGAAACGACTGCAGTGTAAATTGTGCTGCAACTAAAAAGAAAAACACCAATAATATGGGAAGCATGAAGTTCTTGCCAAATGAATGGGCCAAGGAAAACACGTCACATGGACTGCCATAACCCTGGGTGGGCAGCCAAGTGTTTAAACTGTGATGTAAAAACTAAAAATAAATGTGAAAATGGTCTGCCAAATTTAAAACACAGGCAGCGAGAAAGTTCTACATTTAATTTTGATAGTTCTCTATGTTTAATTTTTTCCTTTAAAAAATGGACTGCCAAAATTTAAACCTCGGGAGTGAAAAAGTTCTATGTTTATATAAATGATTCTGTGTGTGTCATTTTTTCTCTCGAAAAATGGACTGCCAAACTTAGAACTCAGGCAGTGAAAGCGGTCATTGTTTATCCTAAATTCTGCCATTACGTCTTGATTAATGGATTGCTCTAAAGTCAAAGCAGCCACAAATGTCTTTATTAACAAAAATTTAGTTACTTGAAACTTTTAAGGATTTAATGATATTTTAACAAAATAATAGAAACATTCAAGGGTCCTTTTAACAATTGTGACTGTCGAAGACTGTGTATGCTATGCTTATGTAGGGGTATGTAACGTAAGTTTCTTTTTTTTAGTGTAGTATGCTGCATTTATAAGTGTTCTTATCCTGTGTTCGTCTCCTGTGTTACCCAATTTCCTTTGTAATACAGATGTTTTTCTGTAAATGATAATTATTTTGGTAGGTGTGAATAATATGATACGTAAGTGAAAGATAGCCGGCCGAAGTGGCCGTGCGGTTAAAGGCGCTGCAGTCTGGAACCGCAAGACCGCTACGGTCGCAGGTTCGAATCCTGCCTCGGGCATGGATGTTTGTGATGTCCTTAGGTTAGTTAGGTTTAACTAGTTCTAAGTTCTAGGGGACTAATGACCTCAGCAGTTGAGTCCCATAGTGCTCAGAGCCATTTGAACCATTTTGAAAGATATGCCAAAACTATTCCTTGTTCCCTATGATATTTATGTAAAATGTATTAGTGTAAATGTGTTTGTAATGAATGAATTTTTTTGCCCAACTCTGGTTGGATTTAGCTATTTTTATGCCCAGCACTGCTTTGGTGTTCTAGATGTTTCACTGATGTGTCCTTAACAGGAACTGGCAGCCAGTGGCCAGCTAGTGTGGCATAAATTGAGGCTAGAAGAGCTTGCGAGCTTGCAAATTAGCCTCGGATGGAATGAAAAGTGGCCTATCGACCATGGTATCATTATCGGCCCTGTCTAATTAAATTTACAACGCCAAGAAGAGCTACATCAGGGCGTGGCTATCATCAACAACCATCGTTGCTTTACCGCCAACTTTATACCCACTGTAATTTGCCATAAACGCTAACGCCTTTAGCAGAATTATTATCTAAAAATGTACATCCGATGGACCAGGTATTATGTACTCAATAATAACTTTTTGTGGAACCTATAAATTACCTCGTGACGTTCTTAGATAATACAAATCTCCTTCATCATAACCAACATGGATTCCGCAAACAGAGATCATGTGAAACCCAGCTCGCCCTATTTGCCCAAGAAATTCACAGTGCCGTAGACACTGGCGAGCAGATTGATGCCGTATTCCTGGACTTCAGGAAGGCATTTGATACGGTTCCGCACTTACGTTTAGTGAAAAAAATACGTGCTTACGGAATATCGGACCAGGTTTGTGATTGGATTCAGGATTTCCTAGAAGAAAGAACACAACATGTCATTCTTAACGGTTCAAAATCTGCAGATGTAGAGGTAATTTCGGGAGTACCGCAAGGAAGCGTGATAGGACCTTTATTGTTTACAATATACATAAATGACTTAGTTGACAACATCGGTAGCTCCGTGAGGCTATTTGCAGATGACACGGTTGTCTACAAGAAAGTAGCAACATCAGAAGACTCGTACGTACTCCAGGAAGACCTGCAGAGGATTAATGAATGGTGCGACAGCTGGCAGCTTTCCCTAAACGTAGATAAATGTAATATAATGCGCATACATAGGGGCAGAAATCCATTCCAGTACGATTATGCCATAGGTGGTAAATCATTGGAAGCGGTAACGACCGTAAAATACTTAGGAGTTACTATCCGGAGCGATCTGAAGTGGAATGATCACATAAAACAAATAGTGGGAAAAGCAGGCGCCAGGTTGAGATTCATAGGAAGAATTCTAAGAAAATGTGACTCATCGACGAAAGAAGTAGCTTACAAAACGCTTGTTCGTCCGATTCTTGAGTATTGCTCATCAGTATGGGACCCTTACCAGGTTGGATTAATAGAAGAGATAGACATGATCCAGCGAAAAGCAGCGCGATTCGTCATGGGGACATTTAGTCAGCGCGAGAGCGTTACGGAGATGCTGAACAAGCTCCAGTGGCGGACACTTCAAGAAAGGCGTTACGCAATACGGAGAGGTTTATTATCGAAATTACGAGAGAGCACATTCCGGGAAGAGATGGGCAACATATTACTACCGCCCACATATATCTCGCGTAATGATCACAACGAAAAGATCCGAGAAATTAGAGCAAATACGGAGACTTACAAGCAGTCGTTCTTCCCACGCACAATTCGTGAATGGAACAGGGAAGGGGGGATCAGATAGTGGTACAATAAGTACCCTCCGCCACACACCGTAAGGTGGCTCGCGGAGTATAGATGTAGATGTAGATGTAGAAGCGTGCAGGCCGGTGTTTACCCCAGTCACATTCCTAGACATGATTCTTTCCAAGTGAATTAATTCCGAGTATCCTGTTTGTTATAATTGTGGCAGTAAATATTTTGCACTTCTTATTAATTTTGCAGAATATGAAGTCTGGTTAGTTTTCTGTACAGTAGGAAATGATTTATTCCACACAATTTTCTATCTTAGAGTTTTCTAAACTGTGTTCACAAAGATTTTCATTTAATAAAAAGCCGTTA
The DNA here is from genome assembly GCF_023898315.1 of Schistocerca nitens. NCBI lineage: Eukaryota > Metazoa > Arthropoda > Insecta > Orthoptera > Acrididae > Schistocerca > Schistocerca nitens. Next base: position 258,828,489 of record NC_064615.1, on the reverse strand, counting down.
TTAAAATAACCAATAATAAAAATACAAAGTACTTACAGCTGTCTGTAACTAAAAATTATAAAAAGCCAACAGTATTATTTTCACTTTGAACAGGTTTCTAAACTTGTAATTTTGGCATGTTGTTTTAAAGTGGGTTTTCAAGTTGCGCAGTCACTTAGAAAGCCAGTTTGACTTTGAGTCCAATGAGACTAGTTGCTATGTCCCCTCGTTAACTGTTGAACTAAATTTTGCATTATTCATTATACTACAAGTTATTGCTAAAGGTGTTTGCCACCTTAATTTTGTGTGTTACCGTTCACAATTGATGATGATTCTTCGAACCATACCCATTTAAAGAATCCCATAAGCCACTTATGTCTTAAATGAAAGTAAAGGCTCTTTCTGAGAAAGGATAGCAACCAGTACAATCATTTATTCTGCACCAAATCTTTTCTTATAAATAGTAGCTGCACTGCCCATTGGTATACTGTAATTTCATGTGTAAATTTCTGAAGTCCACAGCAATCTGGAATGTGTCAAAATCATGATGTTTTTTGTGATAGTTAATTAAAATAATAGTAGTTCTTGCTATTGTCAGGCATGCTTTGTTAGTAGGTTCTTATGTTTTTTTGTATTTTTTCATTATGCTGCCTAGTAGTTTTAGTGTTGTTGTGAGTCTGTGTATTGCTGCATTTATGGGCCATTCTATGTTCTGTATAAGGGTTAGCTGCTGTTGTTTGGCCAGTTACTGTATAATATAGGGAGTAAATGTGTTAGAAGCAATTAGTTAGGGTATCAAGGGAGGTTAGGTTTCTTACAAGTTAGATTAAGTTTGTTTCCGCTTTGCCATAAAGCTTGATACTGCATTGCCTAATTAGGCTGGCGACCTCGTGTATATATAATTACAGTTTATTTTCGTGTTAGCAGAACGTCAGTTCAAAGCCAGTTTGCCTTGCTGTTGTTACCCACTATTTTCGCGATTAAGAAATTATAGTCCGATTTCTTATCATTGGGTGCAGTCACGGTCTGGCTAAATCCCTTCACAGAAGTTTAACATTATCAGTGATTGCCAATTAGGTAATGGCCGGTAGTATTACAAGGTCAGTTCGTGCACAAAATCCAGCACTGTAATACTTTTCTAATTATGAACGGCTATGGAAGCTGCATGGTTCAATATTTGTGCAGAGGACTTCCAACGACTTGTTGAGTCAACCACGTCGAGTTGTACTACGCCGGCAAAAGGAAGTCTGACACCACCTTAGGAGCTATTCCTTGACTTTTGTTTCTTCAGTGTAAATTCAGCTAAGTTTTACAATCATAGAGACTAAAGATTAAATTATTTTTGTACAAAAAGCTTAATGGCAATACGTATTTGGAATTCCATAAACGAAAACTAATAAGGGCATTAATGACTTCATGGCGGCTAAATCATGACCTGTTTTCTGTAAACCTAGCGTTATGCTGAATATAAAATCAGTTTTCCGGGGATTCCGAAAGTAATCCATCCCAATACATCATCATTCGTCTCTTTTATCTCGTAGTGTAAAAGTGTCTAGGTGATATTTCATTTCTGTGTTTACTTTGTTCGAAACCGAACTACTTATCTGTGTGACTGTGCTACTCTTTGTCAGATCACGCTATGCAGCGCCAATCAATGCCTTTTACTGATTAGATAAAACGGACTAAAAGCACATTACTCTGCAAAACAGATATGAACATTCGACCTGCAGCTGCAGCTGGAAATAACGAGTAAGATGTTGCACCCATTTAGTCGATAGGGAACATCATTACCCATACAAATAATGTGGAAATTACAGCAGTGTTTGGCAATTTTAACGTGGAACGGTGTAATTTCAGACAATAGGGATTCGTGAACATCACGTCACTTCGTCTATAGAATCTACTTTACGTCTCTTGATAAAATTTGTTACATATTTTTGACTACCGTACAGGATTTTTGCGTCCCTAGCTATGCGTCCCTAGATTTCGTTGACTTCTGCGGTGAAGCCTACGCGATTAGCACTGCTAACACTGGAAAAGTAGTCTATAATAGGCCTTTAGTGTGGTTTTATTAGCAGGTGCACCGTACGGCACCTAAATGCTTCGCAAAGTACACCACCTTCATAATTGATTTCTCTGGAGCTTTCCGTGTGGTTACACTGCACGGTGATTTAAATTATTTGACAGCCTCTATGACATTTTCGATAACGTTGTATGTAATTGCATCGTACCGGATCCATTCGTAGTTTATGCATCTTTTACACTTAAAGAGACCTACCGTTCAGGTAAGCAGCTAGAAATATTGTTTAGTCGTACTGTTTTACCTTGTCAACTATTACCGACAAAAGTTTCGTGTGGACAACATATTAAACAGCAACGAGGGCGCTTATTTCCTTCTTCATATACAATGTACACATCCTAAGGAAACCACATCAACAGCCTTTTCTGGAGATACCTAACAGCGTTTGCAGTCATTATTGCGTAGGCATGACTGCAGATGTCAAAGAAATCTAGAGATACATATTCGACGGCAGGGAATATACAAAATCACATTTAAAACTCTCTCAAGCTACAACATAGGACAAACTGACAGAAATTTTCAAATCAGATACACTGAACGTATTAACTGTTACACACATAACCAGTTTACTAAATCAGCCGTAACAACATACATAAAAAATACTGGACACCACTCGAAAACATAGAAGATCTTAAGATACTCCACCATTCCAAAAATCACATACAATTTATTTAATGAAACAGACTCAATTTTTTTACATCAGAAAAACCAAGGAGAAAACATTTTCAGTGACAAACTGGATAGTGAATGAGTTCATTTTTTCAAACGTTTCTCCTCGAAATGATAACTGTAGGAATTTTCATAAATATCTACACTTCTTCATAAACATACAGGGTGTTCAGAATTAAAGATCCAGTTTCAAAACTGTGTATAAAGAGAACCAGTGTTCCGAATGATGTCAAAGTTGAGCAGCGTATTATTGTCACGTAGACGAAGGTGCAATTATATGAATGACGAACACCAAATTCACTTAACGAAGGTTTATTCAGCACTTGCACATACAAGAGCGCGTAGCGAACTACCTCCGGCCAGAACATATACAGTATATATACAGCTACAGAACATGCCAGTACAATGATTCTTGACATTTGTGGATACTTCTAGAATTTAACCGAACCGAATATGGAAATTAAAATTGTACAGTCGACGTTAGTTTTGAACTTACGATCCTCCATACAACAGTTTTTTTTATCATAACCACTACACCACGATGATACTAAGTTTCTTATGCGGCATTGCTCCCTCCTTAAGAGAACAGCGTCTCGGTGTTACGTCGTCCTAGTCCGGGAACGAGTCATCGGTCCTACATACTCCGACTCCCGATGACTGATTCTCGCCCTGGTGGTGATCTTCGAAGTTCTTTTGCCGTTACGCTCTTCGCCATCTTTCCGCTTGTTGCTTGTCGCTGGAGCTTCGAATTTACCCTGGGTTGCAGTATCCTTATAGGACTTCATTCGAAGGACGTGGACCGTATCTCTGACCTTTCATCGTCTTGTGTCGGGGACAAAATCTTCAACTTCATAAGTAACATAAGACAACTGTCTTACAACCTTATAAGGTCCAAAGTAACGCTTGAGGAGCTTCTCAGAGAGACCAACCTTCCGAACAGGAGTGAAGATCCAGACGAGGTCACCAGGCTGGTAGACAACAGGGCGGCGGCTCGCGTCATACCTCCGACTATCGTTTTCTTGAGCCTGCAGCGTGCGGAGTCTAGCTAACTGCCGAACTTCCTCAGCTCTGGTTAATACCTTGCCAATGTAGTCGTCCTCCACGTCATCAGGATGTAACGGAAACACAGTGTCGATCGTCGTAGCCGCATCACGACCATGCACCAGGAAAAATGGCGTACGTCCTGTGGTGTCTAGTTTGGCGGTGTTGTAGGCTAACTTCACGAAAGGTACCACCTCATCCAAGTCGCTCTGCTCAACACTGACGAACATTTATAGCATGTCGGCCAAGGTCAAATAAGGCGTTCAGTAAGCCCATTAGTTTGCGGATGGTAGGCAGTCGTCATGTGATGAGTAATGTTGCAGCGACGGTTTATCTCTGTCACAAAATTCGATCCGTAATTAACGACCTTGAGGCACCGTGTTTTAATACAGTGCCTTCCACGATGAATTTCACTACCTCGAATGCATCGTCTGTTTTCACAGCTTTTGTAATGGCATAGCGTGTCAGATAATCAGTGCAAACAATAATCCATCTATCGCCACTAGCAGACGTTGGAAATCGTCCGAGGAGGTCAATCCCAACACGATGGAAAGGCGTTTCGGCTAGTGGAATTGGTATGAGTCGGCCAGGTGGTTTCTGAGGAACTGTCTTTCTGTCCTGACACTCTCGACAGTGCGAAACATAGTGACGGACACTCCTAAATAAACCTGGCCAGAAAAACGTCTTGCGGATCCTATCGATGCCTTAATAAATCCTAAATCTTCGGCCTCAGGTGTGTCATGGAATTTCTGTAGAACATCTAAGCGCATGTGTTAAGGAATCACTGGTAGCCACCTCTTTCCAAACTGATCAAAGTTTTTTTTGCAAAATAATTCATTAACTACCTTAAATTGTCCTTTCACATCCTTTGACCGATTTAAGGCAAGCATAATTTGATTTATTTCAGCGTCCTTCTTCTGCTGAGCGGATAGATCGTGGAGTGCAGCGAGACAGTCACTATCTTAATCAAAGTCTTGATGGTCTTGCACAGGGTTTCTTGAGAGACTGTCGGCATCTTGGTGTTTTCTTCCACTTTTGTACACTATGGTAGTGTGTAGTTCTGTAGGTGCGCTCTCGTCTTACAGTCCAAGTACAGGGTCAGTCGTCAGAGCTTTTCGCAGCACATCGAAAGAGTCTTGTTGAGCACCAGCCCAGATAAATTTAGCATCGGCTTTTAACAACTCTTGGAGTGTCCTGGCTTTGATACAAAAGTCTTTGATAAAACGACGGTAATAAGAACGAAATCCGAGGAAGCTTCTCACATCTCTAATACTTTTACGAATAGGAAATTCAGTTATATATCTCACCTTTTCTGGGTCTGACCGCACACCTTCGTTTGACACTAGGTGTCCAAGTATTTTGACTTCTTTTGCCCCAGAGAGACATTTTCTTGGATTAAGTTTCAGTCCGGCTTGTTGGAGACACTTAAGAACGGGCCTCAGTCTTTTTATGTGTTCATCAAATGTCTCTGAGAACACTATAATGTCGTCTAAATAACAAAGACACATCGTCCACTTCAGGTGACTTAGAAGATTATTCTTAATCTGTTCAAAAGTTGCTGGTACATTACACAAACCAAACGGCATTACCTTAAACTCATACAGGCCCTCAGGGGTGATGAATGCAGTTTTCTCACGATCAACCTCATCTACTTCGATTTGCCAGTACCCCGAGTACATGTCCATGGTTGAGAAAAACTTAGCCCCCTTCAGACAACCTAGGGTATCGTCAATTACTGGAAGAGGGTAAATGTCCTTTTTAGTTATCTTATTAAGCTTTTGCAATCAACACAAAAGCTCCAACTGGCATCCTTCTTCCTCACGAGAACCGCCGATGTCGACCGTGGGCTCTGCGAAGGCTGAATGATGTCATTCTTCATCATTTTCTCTAACTTGTCACGAATTATTCGACATTCCGTTGCTGGCACACGGTATGCTCTCTGGCTTATTGCTTGATGGTCTTCAGTGCTAATCCGGTGCTTCATCGTCGATTTGTCTAATTTTCTCCTCGCTTGTGGATTGAAGAATTCAGAGAACTCATGAAGAATGGCAAGTAGCTTCTTTCGTTGATCCTTAGTGAGATCTGGTATAGTCGAGTTATAAGATCTTGTAGTGGCAGCTCTAATTTCGCTCACAGACTCGGGATGGGAGGTTTCTATGACGCTCAGCTGTTCTTCAATTAACGGCTCAGCGTTTACTATGAACATGCGTCTTGGAAGCATCTGCGGTTCTCAGCGATAGTTAACTATTCACAATTCACCGAATCCGTTGTTAAACGAGACGACAGAGGCTGGAATGACCAAGTTATTCTTCTGTATGTCCACCCTTTTAGCAGGAGGTCTCTGGGACGACGGCCGTTTACTATCGTGCCAAATAAATAAAAACATCTACATCCGTCCTTATGATTTTATTTTATTTTTTCGCTACCCGTTTCAACGATTCAGTGAGTCATCTTCAGGCTGTTTTTGATGCGGTACAGGTTGATATGACCCCCATGCATAACACATCAATTGCCAGCATTACTGGATAAGCAGATAATGTGTCAGCAAAAACTGGTTCAAATGGCTCTGAGCACTATGGGAATTAACATCTGAGGTCATCAGTCCCCTAGAACTACTTAAACCTAACTAACCTAAGGACATCACACACATCCATGCCCGAGGCAGGATTCGAACCTGCGACCGTAGCAGTCGCGCGGTTCCGGACTTCAGCGCCTAGAACCGCGTGGCCACCGCGGTCGGCATGTGTCAGCACTCATCTGAGTTACTGCCCGTCAGCCATGTGGAGCACGTATTGGACTCACCGCGGACTGCTAGTACTCAGCCACACGCGATTGATATTATCAAAGTGTACGGGACTGAAGATGGCGTTGACGCAACGTCGAAACTAGTAGCCAAATAAACATGAAATCGTAAGTGCAGCTGGAGGAGTTTCATTTTTAATAAAAATTATACCAGCTGATGTCCCACCAATATCAATTTAATTATGGTTGTACGAAGATTCTCTAAATATTGGTTAGTGCGAGAGGTATGAAGTTCTTAGGAGTGGGAGAAATTAGGAGTCGGTACAACATAGGCACCGAGCGAGGTGGCGCAGTGGTAACACACTGGACTCGCATTCGGGAGGACGACGGTTCAATCCCGTCTCCAGCCATCCTGATTTAGGTTTTCCGTGATTTCCCTAAATCGTTTCAGGCAAATGCCGGGATGGTTCCTTTGACAGGGCACGGCCGATTTCCTTCCCCATCCTTCCCTAACCCGAGCTTTGCGCTCCGTCTCTAATGACCTCGTTGTCGACGGGACGTTAAAAAACACTAACCTAACCTAACCTAACAACATAGGCAACTCAGCAATACAGGCAACTCAGCACAACACTGTGTGATAGTGAATCGTGGACGGTGGGAAAACCGGAAAAGATGAGAATGGAACGTTTGAGGTGTGGTGTTATAGAACGATGTTGAAATAAGGTGGACTGATAGGAGTAAAAATTAGTTTCCCCTCAGAACCGTCGAGGAGCGTAACATGTGGAAAACATTGACAAGAAGACTGGACACCATGATAGGACGTGTCTTTAGCAGTCAGGGAATAACTTCCATGGTCATGTAAGTTACGGGAATGCAGCCGGTTGACGTTCGTCGACAACCGCCGATATTTCGACAAGTGGCCATCTTGTCATTTTCAAGGCTTAACTGCAGCAAGTAAGTACCGTGCAAGTGAATTTAAAACCTGCACCGCGTTTACTTGTTGCAGTTTTGCCTTGAAAATATCAGAATGGTCTCCTGTCGAAATATCTGCGGTTGTCGACGTAGTCACCCAGCAACCTTCCCGTAAGTTACTTAAACATTGTATACCCCTCATTAGTTATGTGATCTACCCATCTAATCTTCTTGCATTTTTGTATTTTCTACTTTCATCAATTAAATTCAGTATCTCTTCTGTTACCCATGGATTTCTACTAGTCCTCGTCTTTTTACCTACTTGATCCTCTGCTCTTTTACTATTTTATTCCTCAAAGCTACCCATTTTTCTTCTACTGTATTTCTTTCCCCCATTCCTGTCAATTGTTTCCTTGGCTCTCCCTGAAACTCTGTACAACCTCTGGTTTAGTCAGTTTATCCAGGTCCTATCTCCTTAAATTCCCACCTTTTTGCAGTTTCTGCAGATTTAATCTACAGTTCATAACCAATAGATTGTGGTCAGAGTTCACATCTGCCCCTGTAAATGTCTTACAATAAAACCTGGTTCCTAAATCTCTGTCTTACCATTATATAATCTATCTGAAACCTTCTAGTATCTCCAGGGTTCTTCCATGATGGTCGAAGTAGAGAGGATATAAAATGTAGACTGGCAATGGCAAGGAAAGCGATTCTGAAGAAGAGAAATTTGTTAACATCGAGTATAGATTTAAGTGTCAGTAAGTCGTTTCTGAAAGTATTTGTATGGAGGGTAGCCATGTATGGAAGTGAAACATGGACGAGAACTAGTCTGGACAAGAAGAGAAAAGAAGCTTTCGAAATGTGGTGCTACAGAAGAATGCTAAAGATTAGATGGGTAGATCACTTAACTATTGAGGAGGTATTGAAGAGAATTGGGGAGAAGAGGAGTTTGTGGCACAACTTGACTAGGAGAAGGGATCGGTTGGTATGACATGTTCTGAGGCATCAAGGGATCACCAATTTAGTACTGGAGGGCAGTGTGAAGGGTAAAAATCGTAGAGGGAGACCAAGAGATGAATACACTAAGCAGATTCAGAAGGATGTAGTATGCAGTAGGTACTGGGAGATGAAGAAGCTTGCACAGGATAGAGTAGCATGGAGAGCTACATCAAACCAGTCTCAGAACTGAAGACCACAACAACAACAACGGTGGGAGGAAGGTTTCGCAATTTCTATGGTACTTCGGAGAGCTGTAGAGGTTAAAGCAGGAGGGGAAGGCAGGGACTGGATCATATGCTACAAAAAACTTAGGACGTAGGTTGCAAGTGTTACTGTGGATTGAAGAGTTTGACACAGGAGTGGAATTCGTGGCGGGCCGCATCAAATCGGTCGGAAGACTGCCAACCAAAAAATATTTTTAAAAAATAAAGAGGTCTAAGTTATTGTCGCTGTAATTCTCCCGTTAGGTATGCATGTGACCCTAAGATTATGTCGTGCACGATGTACAGCTCGTGTAATGCGCTTGATGCGGGTTACGGTCTTAACTCTGCCTGTAAACAGCAGGTTGAAACAAGAGTAGAGCAGCGGACTGGATACACTGTGGCGTGCGCTGTCAACCTCCCCCACGCGCTGTGTCGGCCGCCCTCCCGCCTACACGTGGCCGAGGGATCCCCCGCGGAGAACAGGCGACGACCCCTAATTACGAGGCATGCACCTTGTAACTCTCATGTAGCGTCTTGTTAATGGCCCTCACGCCTAAGGTAACTCGCATAAACGGATGTAGTTTCAAAACTCCCACGGTAACTCGCGCAAACATGTTTCAAAACTCCAAATATACGCTAGACGGTAGTTCCAAATATAACCTAAAAACGTGACGTGAACCATATTTTCGCGGGGTAGTACTGAGTATTGTTATGACAACGATTCAAAGCACTCTGCTGCAAACAGGGTAGGAAATGTAAAACGTTAAACCCTGGTTGCCACCGTAACAATCTGTTTGGCATGAGGGCTGTTGTACTGTTTTTGTGAAGTCAGAAGACATACCAATGTGGCAAAACGAACGAAATGCGTAACAGTGCGTTACAATTTTCTTTTGTCGATTTCCGTTGGACTAATTGAGTCGCAGCTATACGGTTAGGCAACGATTCAATGAATACATAATTCACAAAACGTTAATCAAATCTATATAAACAAAAATGTAAATGTTTGTTTGTTCAGAATCGTATATCTCCGAAAGTTCTTTACCGATTACTTTGAAATTTTGATGCAACTTACATTCTAATAGATGCGTGATTTTATGTACCTATTTCTTTACATTTTGAGATTTTCTTATAACAACGTTTCACTATTATTAAATTTGTAGAAAAAACTTACATATTATATATATATTAAAAACAGTTAAATAGAAGCAGACGTGTTTCCAGTGCAATGTTGTTTCAAATTTCAAAGCATTCGGTCAAAACATTCCGACATTTCCGATTAGGAAAATTTACAGATATCGGCTTATTGATAGAATACTAGTGAAGCGCAATCAGTCTACGAAGGAGATTGTTTACAAATCACTCGTGCGACCAGTTCTAGAATACTGCTCGTGTGTGTGGAACCCTTACCAGATAGGACTAACAGGGGATATTGAACGTTTACAGAGAAGGGCAGCACGAATGGTGACAGGTTTGTTTAATCCATTTGAGAATGACACAAAGATAGTGAAGGAACTAAACTGGCAGGCTCTTGAAGACAGGCGTAAACTATCCCTAGAAAGTCTATGAACAAAGTTTCAAGAACCAGCTTTAAATGATTGCTCCAGGGATATACTACAAGCCCCTTCATATCTCTCACATAAGGATCGTGAGGATAAGGGTAGAATAATTACTGCACGCACAGAGGCAGTCAAACAATCATTCTTCCCACGCCCCATACATCAATGTAACAGGAAGAAATCTTCATACAATGGGACGTACCCTCTGCCATGCACCTCACAGTAGTTTGCAGAGTATAGATTTAGATGTAGATAGGGACACGAAATTAGCGTTGTTGCACTAGAATTATATTCCGTAACAAAAAGTGAACCAAAGAAAATACCCTTTAGAAAGATTAATCAGGCACGGCAGATCCGCGGAAGTCTCCTCTACGACTTACCGCTTTTACGTTGTTTTGGTGCTGAAAAACAGTGACATCATTTTGGCAAGACTTTACTGAGAGACTTCACTGAACAACTTCAAATATACACACGGTTCACATAGGTCTGATAATGTATGTAGATTTCTTCAAGAAAAAACTGCCGAACAAAGAACTCCACCGCATTGTCACTCTTGAAACAGTAGCGTCCAAGATAATGATCAATCGTAAACAATGGTGTCATAACAGCAATTTCAATTCTTAGGAACAACGGCTTTAAGTTGTTGTAAATGGTCCCATTTGGCTCTCATGATTTTCAACCATCATTTTCGGAAAGTATACTTTTGCAGAAATTTTTCTCGGACGTCTTGGTATTTCTTGCCACACTTCGTTGAAAGTGCACTTGTAGTAAATAATACCGTTTGGATGTTACCGTATCGCCCTCAGGTGCGTAACTGCAGCTCTTCCAGACCGCATTCAGTCATACAGCCACAAACGTTTCTCTGCGCAGTTAGTGAAAAAGGAGTAGTCTACGTAACAGACTTCGTAAGGTTGCTCGCCTCTTCAAACATGAAGGCATGTTGGTTAGGAAGCTTAACTCCACGGCCTTTGAGCTCGCACTCAATGGAACTGTGAACTGAGTCGCATTCCATCTGAGTACCACTTTCTCCAAAAACATTTGAGTAATCGAGACCTGAATCAATGGCTAATCTTGAAAGAACATTTCATAACATGACGTTTCTATTCTTATAGTGCAGTCGTCAGGATACAAAATGACTGGGACAGGATTTTCCTTAATCTTTTTGGATGCAAAACTTAGTGCAAACAATTCATTTTGCGTTTCATCGAACCAGTAACAAACTGCATCATGACTTTCTAAATTGTAAAGTTATAACAGCCAGTTTTGTTTTACAATAAACTGCAATTCTCTGCAAAACTGGTGCTACTCTCACGGCCGGCTAGTCGGTAGTGGAGACTGTGCGGATCTTGTGCTGGGCATCTCTCTTATCTAGGTCTTTCTGCAGCCTTACCTGTTATTTCCGTTATATGTTCTTCTTCCACACGTCTTCACTCAAGGTTCCAAGCATGTAGCTAAAACACAAGTCGCTCTGGTCTTCTTTTTTGGGGAAAATAAGCTAAAACTACCCTCTCCGAAAATCAAGTAAAGGTGGCCCGACTAAATGATGAACCTGTCCCTTACTACATATTTCGGTATGGAGTCCATATATCTGTTGTTTGTTTTGTACTATAGGCTCGAGGTACAACTTCGAGGAGGACTTCCTGCAGTAATGTAATGGCACTTTCTGAAGACAGTCCAGGACTTTTCAATAAAATATTTCTGGGTTTGTGACGGCATTGCCAATACATATAAAACTACCGACGTTTCGATCCCTGTTGCAAGCGACCCTGAAGAAGGGACCGAAAGGTTGGTAGTTTTATATATATTGACAATGCGGTCACAAACCCAGAAAAATTTTATTGAATTTGACAGTGGCCACGGAAGCCTACGTTTACATTTAGTTCAGGAATTCTTTCACGTAAATTTTCTCATATTTCATTGTTTTGTTCGGGAACGTGACGATTCTGAATCGGGCTCACCCCATATGTGGAATTATCCAACCAATATCTCGCTGTCCATTCACTAATGCCAAGAGTATTGAGTAACATTTTCTTTTGCATACTTGTCGTTTTCCAGAGTCATTTCTTGGATAATAAACCTGCATGCCTTTATCCTGGGTTTATCAGTCATTTTCCCTGGACGTTTGGTAGGAATTACGACCACAAGGTCGATTACGTAAATCTTCCTCTGAGCCCATGACATCGTTTCCCAGCAAATGTTTAAAATTGCCTGAAAGCACAAATTTCATGACACTTAGTTTGAATGTATTTCTGAAATATCTTTGAAGACCACATCAGATCTAATTTTCAAGGCTCTCTAGGGCTATTATGAGTGATTTTGCCATTTAGATTTCTTTTATATCGAATATAAGCTACGCTTGTACATGCTTTCTCAGAGTTTTGTTGGCGGAGAACCACTTAATAATTTTCTGAAAGACATTATTTGCAATTTCCTCACCTGATTCTTGCTTCTTGGGTGTAATTATTATACTTGTATCATCAGCAAAAAGAACTAACTTCGCATCTTCATGAATATAGAGTAGCAAGTCGTTAATATATATTAAGAACAATAAGGGGCTCAAGGCTGAACCCTGTGGAACACTATTCTTGATACCTCCCCAGTCAGAGGACTCTGCTGGTTTTTCCAGACTATCTGTACTGTTAATTTCAACCTTCTGCATGCACTGTCCAACTCATATCACAATACGTAAGCTTATCTGGAAGAATTTCATGATTCACACAATCAAAAGCCTTTGGGAGATAACAAAATATCCCAATGGGTGATGTTCGGTTATTCAGTGCGTTTCGCAGAATCCATGTCGATTACTAAAAAGAAGTCCTTCAGTCGCCGGAAACGGAAGCATAGAAACAACCTACAACAGACTGAAGTCAGCGATGTAGATGTTTGCACCTGTTTAACGACATTTCTTAAAAACAAGAATGATGTGCGTACTTTATAAATGACTTGGAACACTTCGTTCATCCACAGACCTGCCACAGACTGCTGTTAGAAGACGAGCAATTTCTTTTGAAAGGGGTCTACTGGAGCACACTTGTATGTGGCACCCGAATACAATATTAATATCAATGTAAACTAAAATGAAACTATGAGACTATAAACGATGTATGTCTCTGATAGGCTTTAGAAAGCAGATCCCTGAAATGTACATGACCTCAGAGTCAAAGATACTGTTTCTGGTGCGAGATTGTAGAGTTGGAGTAAGAGAGCTCTTGGCACACAGTGAGTTAGCTGTCTGTGAGCGAAAGAGGATGGAGGAGGCAGTTTTTACTGTGTGCGCTGTGAAGCCACCATATGGTGGATTAAGTTGGAATTACCGGAACACATAAGCAGAAGTCTTCTCACAAGCAAGGTAAAGTTGTTAAATAATTATGATTTTCGTTTTTCCAGCGCATTAGTGTTGATGAGTTGGCTGATAATTTGTAATTGTTGTGTAACCCCATAATGTATGTAAACTGATTGACAAAAAGACGAGTTAGATATTTCAGTTCCGTAATGTTTCTAAGATTTATTAACAGATCTTTATGTAATCTGATGATTTGTACTTATGCTAGTTTAGTGAGGTTAGATAATACTTACTCTTTAAATCTTATTGTTTGTGGATCAGTTAGTAAATATGATATATTTTTCTGACGAATGTAACTTCAATTGTCAACTGTTTTTCAAAAGCCAAACTTAAATTGCAATTTAACTTTGCTAAGAAAACGCAGTGTTAGTAATTCACCACAATCAGTACCGCCTCCCTGTCCAGGTAATAAGTTTTTCAAAAAAGTTTGATTTTCTTAAATGTTTTCATTTCATCTACATTCCAAAGTATTGTAACCAGCTTTGTACACTGCTGAGCTTGTAGCTAGCATATTGGTATTTTTTCTATGAGTGACCATAATACATTGCGTTCCACCTTTGCTGCTATAGAGGTAACACCATTTCATTTATTTGTTATGTGCACAAGGATCAAACTTCTAAGTATTGGAGAAGGTCAGAGGATTCAGTGCCTAAGGGGCTGAATGTATTTTGCAGTGACAGTATTTCATTGTTGGTATTGGGACTTGCATTGTCCAATCAGTTCTTTTAAATTTTTGCTAACAATAACACAGAGTGAGCACACCACTTGTGGTCACAACACGTTACACGATAATTCGATTTTTGTGCCCATCCCACAGTTCAGACATTCATTCAACGTAATAGAAAAGCTTTTTCTTATTTTTAATGAACATTACACTTTCTCGTCCTGTATGTAGAAAATTATAGGTATCCCAGCTTAGTTTCCTTTTCTGGACTACATTAGATGAGTATCTAGTTCGTGATCACTTATCTCAAAATCTACCAATTAATAGTTTGTGTGACGACCGAAAGAAGGAATCTCAGTTCGATTTCCTTTAAAGAGACAGTTTTTAAGAACTGAATTAAATATTTTGGCCCGATCTCTTTCATCCCCTATATCGGTGATTCTCATTTCACTGTGTGGGTGAATAGATAGCTTTGATACATTTATTGAAACAAAAATAGCACATTTATTCTGCAAGGTAACAGTTTTTTCTCTTCAGTTAAGAGGAGAGCACTGTTATCTTTTAATCTAAGCTGGGAGTGAAATGCTTTGTAGAGTGAGGGAATTATCGTACTCTCTGAAGAGGTCCAGTGGTGAAGGTTTACGTCAATAGGCTACGTCAGACGTCAGAGCTTGCACAAATACGACTGCAGAATCGAGATCTTAACTCAGATAAGGCTCCTTTTCTTAAACGTTTCGGTAAGCATCTTTTAATGTTCAAACAGAGAAAATAATGCATTAATAACAAAACAAAGAGGCACTTTCTTGATGTTGCATCACAGGGCGGTTACTGTTGTTGTGGGCTTCAGTCTCAAGGCTGACCTGGTACTATTCCCGCATTGGTCCATCCTGTGCAAGACTCTTCATCTCTGTGTAGCTATTGCTAGTCAAGCATTGGTTTTCCTCAACAAATTTTACGTCCGTCCCCCGGACGTCACCCACTGCCATACTGACGCTTCGTTGATGCCTGGTGGATGTGTCATATTGTACAATAAATTTCTTTTATCCCCAATTCGATTTAGTACATCTTCATTGGTTATTCGATCTTGTCATTTAATCTTCAGCATTTTTCTGTAGCACCACATTAAAGATAAATCTTTTGTTATCTCAATCGCTTATCTCCCACTTTTCCACTTGCACACAGGGCTGTTGTTGTGGTCTTCAGTCCTGAGACTCCCTCTACGATTTTCACCCTCCACGCTGCCCTCCAATACTAAATTGGTCATCCCTTGATGCCTCAGAACATGTCCTACCAACCGATCCCTTCTTCTAGTCAAGTTGTGCCACAAACTTCTCTTCTCCCCAATCCTATTCAATACCTCCTCATTAGTTACATGATCTATCCATCTAATCTTCAGCATTCTTCTGTAGCACCATATTTCGAAAGCTTCTATTCTCTTCTTGTCCAAACTATTTATCGTCCATGTTTCACTTCCATACATGGCTACGATCCATACAAATACTTTCAGAAACGACTTCCTGACACTTAAATCTACACTCGATGTTAACAAATTTCTCTTCTTCAGAAATGCTTTCCTTGCCATTGCCAGTCTACATTTTATATCCACTCTACTTCGACCATCATGAGTTATTTTGCTCCCCAAATAGTAAAACTCCTTTACTACTTTAAGTGTCTCATTTCCTAATCTAATTCCCTCAGCATCACCCGACTTAATTCGACTACATTCCATTATCCTCGTTTTTCTTTTGTTGATATTCATCTTATATCCTCCTTTCAAGACACTGTCCATTCCGTTCAACTGCTCTAGCAAGTCCTTTGCTGTCTGTGACAGAATTACACTGTCATCGGCAAACCACAAAGTTTGTATTTCTTCTCCATGGATTTTAATACCTACTCGGAATTTTTCTTTTGTTTCCTTCACTGCTTGCTCAATATAGAGATTGAATAACATGCCTCCCTTCCAAACCACTGCTCCCCTTTCGTCTCCCTTGATTCTTATAACTGCCATCTGGTTTCTGTACAAATTGTAAATAGCCTTTCGCTCCCTGTATTTTACCCCTGCCACCTTCAGAATTTGAAAGAGACTATTCCAGTTAACATTGTCAAAAGCTTTCTCTAAGTCTACAAATGCTAGAAATGTAGGTTTGCCTTTCCTTAATCTAGCTTCTAAGGGGGTCAGTATTGCCTCACGTGTTCCAATATTTCTACGGAATCCAAACTGATCTTCCCAGGGCTAACCCTAGGAAAATTGCCTAGAAAGGGCTTCACAACACTTAAGTTTCTTTATACTTTTCACAAAATTAGCTGCAGATAGTTTATTTCTTATCGACTGCGTAAGTTCACGACAAGCTTCTTCCGGATTATGTACCATTATCAAGTTTACCAGTTGAAATGACGTTTATACATCATTTTATTCTGCGTCTATTTAAGAGTACTATGAGATTTTATCCTTTGTTACACTTACGTCTAAATATAGTAATGTCCATAAATCATCTTAAACGGAAAGGTCTTTCATATACCACATTGTTAACGTAGGTCACGTTTTTACTTTCCATAGAAGAATAACACTGAAATTTAGTTTTACTTTTTGACAGTCGCTGCTGTCGCGTTGTTGTCCGGAGAGGGGTCGGTCGGCGTGCAGTTGACTCACGTCTCCTTCACAGCCCTCTCTGCTTCCTCGTTCCCGATTGGCGTGGCGGGACTTGACTTTACTCCGCAACAACCAGCATTAGAAATTTTATTTTATCCAATTTGGTTGGAAAACACCGCAGCTGTTTTCATAAATTAGCTATAGGAAACTTTGTCGACAGACTTCAGTTGCACCCTGCAGTCCGTGTTGTAATGGTACTTGAATTACGTAACCATTACGGCACATCACCTCAACCTCTCGATACCAGCAATATTCTACTGTGTTTCTGTAAAGTAGTTAACATTTTTCTGAGACAACATTCAGATTTGATTTCATTAATGTAGAGGTACTTTGATACATCGATATGTTTGCGTTGCAATGACATTATTCTTATGCGTATTCCTTCTTTTGTCACTATGATCTTTGACGTACTTGTAACTCTGATTTTTGGGCGCGTAAGCGGTTATTAAAGAGTCACGTCTTGGTCGTCATGTTGAAAATACGCAAATTGTAGTCAGTTTATGAAATGTGAACTTTAACAGTGAGGAAGATATTTTCAAGTATGTTTTATGTTGTGAAGTTATGTTTTGTGAGTTACGTGATATTGCAATAAAAGTTATAAAAAAGAAGTGTAACTTAAATTCGGAGTGCTGATTACTTTTTTTACATCACCATTGTGCTAACTTGCAAAAGCTTAATCTTCAAGAAAATAACACCTAGGCCTCTTTGCATCCGAGCTTGGAATCATCGCCACCTAGATTTTCGACGATTGAGCCATGAGTTCACAACGATACCAGCGTGGGAAACACGAACAGATCAGTGCCTAGTTTATCCATTATGTCATGAAATGACTTTATTAACTGTGCTCTAATGACACCTGCCACACAATATAACTTGGTTGTTGCCCGAAAATGCAATATTTAGCAGCGTGAGCAACACTACAAATCATAATTAATTTTTGACCTTTGTTGTGGTAGGGTTGTTGGTTGTTAGAGTGTGTAACGCCATTATATGGGAATCAACATTTCGCTCGCTTGATGGGTTGATTGTGTCGGTTTGCGGCTTGTGAGACGAACATTACAGTTTCTATATTTTAGTTTTCTACGAACCTTTTTTTTTTTTTTTCCTTACATGAAATCCTGCTTAGCATTTAGTTACAATGGAAAATAAGTGAAAGGAAGTAAATCTTTATTTGGGGCGTGAATTCACGTTTCCAGTTGCCACTCACTGATATCGTAGTTATAAGATAAAAATTTCCTGCGTATTGAGCAATGCACATTTTTAAATTTCTTTTCATTTAAAGCAAGTTGTACATCTTCTCGCCATTTTGAAATCTTATAATGATCTACCAGGGTATTTGTGCAATAATTGCAGATGGTAGGTACTTCATTGTAGCTAACTGCATCATCTGCAGAAACATTGTTTTAAAAATACAAAAAGTTTGCGACTGCAGTGGGTTATAGCCCGAAGCCAAGGAGTGCTATTATTATTGAGCAAATGACGATGTCCTCTTTTTGACAACATTTTTTTGTTTGTAGCTATCATGCATTAAATTATAAAGGTCATTAATACCTGCCTCATAAAATTACGCACACAACTTTGTGAAGTATTAACGGCATGTATCTTCCTTCATCTGCGTCTACATGGCTACTGAGCTAACACGTAAGTGCTTGGCAGAGAGTTCATTGACATAATTTCACACTATTTGTCTACCGTTTCACTCTCGAACAGCTCCCAGCAGAAACGAACACTTAAATGTTTCAAAAATGGTTCAAATGGCTCTGAACACTATGGGACTTAACCACTGAGGTCATCAGTCCCCTAGAACTTAGAACTACTTAAACCTAACTAACCTAAGGACGTCACACACAATCATGCCCGAGTCAGGATTCGAAACTGTGACCGTAGCGGTCGCTCGGTTCCAGACTGTAGCGCCTGGAACCGCTCGGCCACTCCGGCCGGCTTAAATGTTTCTGTGCAAGCTCTGACATCTCCAATTTTATTACGATGATCATTTTTCCATGTGTAGTCTGGCGCCAACAAAATATTTGCGCATTCGGAGTAGAAAGTTGGTTACTGATCTCACCGCAACGAAAAAGTTTTTGTTTTAATGATTGCCACCCTAGTTCGCAAATCATATTTGTGATACTCTCTCTCCTATTTCGCTATGATGAAAAACGAGTTGTGCTTCTTTGAACTTCATAAGGGTCCTCTGTCTATTTCATAATGCATGGGGGCTTAATTAAAATATAATGCAAATAATTTTAATTTTTTGTTTTAGTAGCTGTCTGTTCGGTTACGAAGTCTCGTAACGGTTGGCCCTGACTAGTATTATTACGCTATCTGACTGCATAGAACAATAACAAAGAATGAAATGGAAATTTTCATTAACACAATCAATTAATTAAGTCCCCAGCAACTATAAAACCTACGAAACCAAAGCACAAGTGTAACTGTTCTGCGTGTGGAAGTATAACTCAACGTACGCATCTGGCGCGGTTCTTCTTCAATAACACAAGAAATTTTAAATATCATTTATACTGAATTAATTAAAGAAAATAAAAATACCATAATTACTCAAGAAAACCAGAATTACACTCTAATACAAGAACACAAGCCAGATGCTTTGTTGACTGAACCTGTAATGACGCATTATTTAAAACATGGAAATAATGAAAAATAAATCAAGTTTCGTTACCTTCATATATTGACCAAAATCACTCTAATCATTACAATATATCTCCACACCGACTCGCTATTACCACATCTCAACAAGAACTTTTCAGTATCACATCTCAGCAAGCACTCTCTACTAGCACATCTGAACACGAACTGACTACTACGAGTCCTCGACAAGCACTGCCACTACGACATCTCAATAATCACTGCCAGTGGAGGCGGCGGAACAATGCTCTCTAGCGATCTCTGGCGCTGTGGCTCAGTGTAGCCACCTTTCATATGCCCTTCCTCCACGGCTAGAATTTGATGGTATTTTTGCCAGCATTGGTGGTGAAAATACCACCAAATTCGTCAAAAAAATACAGACAAAAATAAAAGATAATATTAATACGTAAATATCATATAACTAGGTAAAATTTTGGCTTTGCACTGACCTTTCAATAACCTATTATATAGAATACAGTAAGCAATACAAATTCTTTCATACATGTGACTTTACATAATAGTTTACACAAGTATTATGTGGTTAAACAATTCAATCAATAGCGTCAGCAATGACGAATATGTGCAGGTAAGAGTCTCATAACTTTTCACAACCAGTAATACACAAAAAATCAGTTTATACAAATATTCACATGAACGCTTTCCATAGCTCAAGAATAAGCAGTTGACAGTTCCAGCAGTAGCACCCAGCAATGGTCAACAGGTGCAAAAACCAACAAGTAACATTTTTTCAATAGAAACAGTCCATCAGTGGCACCCAGTAATGTTGAATAGGTGCAGACACCAACAAGTAACACCATTTCAGTATAAGCAGTTCCATTAGTGGCACCAGCAATGTTGAGCAAGTGCACACAGCAACAGGTGACATCTTTTCAGTAGAAGCAGTCCATCAGTGGCACCCAGCAATGTTGAGCAGGTGCAGACACCAACAAGTAACACCATTTCAGTATAAGCAGTTCCATTAGTGGCACCAGCAATGTTGAGCAGATGCACACAGCAACAGGTGACATCTTTTCAGTAGAAGCAGTCCATCAGTGGCACCCAGCAATGTTGAGCAGGTGCAGACACCAACAAGTAACACCATTTCAGTAGAAGCAGTCCATCAGTGGCACCCAGCAATGTTGAGCAGGTGCAGACACCAACAAGTAACACCATTTCAGTAGAAGCAGTCCATCAGTGGCACCCAGTAATGTTGACCAGGTGCAGACAGCAAGAAGCAACATCATTTCAGTAGAAGCAGTCCATCAGTGGTACCCAGCAATGTTGAGCAGGTACACACAGCAACAAGTCACATTTCTCAGCAGAAGCAGTTCCATAAAATTCAGTATCACTGATCACACTGTTCATCAGAGTTTATAAGCAGAAATTAAACATGCCTAGTGGCACCAATCATGTAGAAAAGGTACAAGTAACAGTCCATAATTTTTACAATCACTGATCACACAGTTCATCAGCAGAAATTAAACATGACTAAATGTCACACATCATGTTGAAAAGTGCAGCACCATCACTAATCAGACAGTTCAGGCATGAACAATAGTTTGAATACACATACAATGCTTTTACACTAAACATACAAATCATAACAAACACACAAATTATATCAGATAATTGTCCTATTAACTATTACAATACACAAATACCAGTAAACCTATAACATTTATGGGTGTCAGTGCAAGCCACTACCAACAAATAAAATAATATTTAGGAGATAGGTGGATAGGATTAGGAAAGGAAAACGCACAAAACACACTCACTCATATTTCATCCACATTAAGTACTACTGTGTAATTGAATAGTGTTAACTGTGTAAATGTGTACCAAGTAGTAGTGGCAGCAATGTATAACAGTCAATAATAGTTAAGTCAACGTCATAGTCATCATGTCTAGACCAATGTTTGCCAAGCCAGATCAAAATGTACGGTTGCTGAACAACTGTCAGTGAGCCAATATATGCGCATGCTTCCTCTCTCAAAAAAAAGTATATACTGCTTAGTGATTTGACAAAGTGTGTGTGTAGACAATCTTCCTTCTACTTGAGTGTTCTAGTCTGCCATCTTCATCCTCCTTGTTCCATATGGACTAACAAAAAAAAATATGCTCCTCACTTACTTTACCTCTTATCCACCAAAACTCCAATAATCATCAGCATAATCTCAATACTTCACTAATACCTCTTCAATACGTCGATACATATAAACCTTATCATCAATATCATTTACCTTACCTCTTGTCCACGAAAACTCCAATAATCATCACTTAATCTTAATACTTCAATAATACCTCTTCACTACGTCGATATATATAAACCTCAGCACCAATATCATTTCACTTCCATATCAACTCGTTCCTCTAGTCAGTCTCCTCGAACAAGTACAGACAAAATCCTAGTGCAAACTTCAATTCATCATCTCATACAATCCGAAGACACAATGTCAACACACAATCTCTCGTGTAATCCATCTGATCCAAATCTGCTACTCATTATAAATTATAAGATACATTTTGGTTCCTTGTCCATCATGAAGTAAAAGAAATGCATACATGAGCTCTAACAGACTTAGTTCGAATAACTCTCAGTAATTAAGTACGATTACGGAGTGTGAATGATCATAATATTACACAGTGTGTACACCACTTCAAGAATCATAGCAGAAGCAAACATGTGGAGTATTTTTTGTGTCAAGTGTCACTTCCTATTTCAATTGCTCACGACAAATGCAGTGTAATACTGTCAATGGTCTAAACCTAGTTTTGGTATGTCATGACGTTAGCTTCCTTCCTATTAGCATAAATTTATACAGCTTCCATAAAACCTCAGCTCATGTGACTTCTATGACTTTCTTGTACTAATGTCGTTCGTCGAATTATAGCAGTTCATTTTCTTATCTTAAAAATATAAGGCACTGAGCATAAGCAAAACATGCAATAGCGAGTAAATATACCAGTAGAGAACAGAATGTCAACAAGTGGATGCAGCACAATTCTTACAACGAGGCTCTGCCAAGCGAACAATCTATAATTAATACCACAGTGTAACCTAAACTCTATGTTCGTACACTGTACATTATCATTGCTATATTCTAAATTGAAGAGTAGTTATGACAACAAAACAGAAATGTGTAAATATGCAATCCATACAAAAAGCAGCAAAGATATATCTTACGTAATAAACAAATCATTAGCATCATATCAGCATAAGCAAATAAATGTTTGTATGTAATCTTAATAAGTAAACATGAAGGCGCAAGCAGATAAATCACAAAGTGTAACCTACATACATAACAGCACAACTAATAGGGTGACAATTATAATTTATATAAATAAGCACAGCAGGCACATAATAAAAAAATATGACATCAGTGAAAAAGCAGTGCAGCCAAGCAATGCATAATATATACAAATAACAACCCTGTTCATTAGTCAATCATTGTCAAAATCAGTTAATGTGCGCAAGCACGTCGCTTCACTAGTAAATTCATAGAACATGAAATTTAGCACAAAGTATGAATCACGTAATCGCGAGCAGCAAATTACATCTAAAGTACGTACCTAAGTGGAAATATGTTACCTGAAAAATAAACTCAATTAATCGTTACCTTTTTGGTTTTTTACTTCCTTTTTTTTTTTTTTTAAATTACATTCTTCCTGAAATTTTCTCCATAGCAAGTCCTCTTAACGTCGGACACACATAGAATTTACCTGAAGGTCTTAAATATTTTATACAACCGTATCCTGAAAAATACTGAACGTTAATAACATAATTTATAAAGTCACCATAGCTTTATACAGAATTTAGTCGGAGAAATTAGACTGTGTATTTGTTTACGTCTGTCAGTGCATTCGCACTGAGCGCTCGATCAGCTGTAGGTGCGTGACGTAGGAAGTGATTGTTTGCGGTCAACGACTGCCTTGTGCGGCGCGCAGACTTCACTGTTGCTTTGAGTACGCGCCGCCGCCAGAACACGGCGCGGTATCCTTGTATTCTCTGCATGTTTACATGTAGCTGTTAGTTTCTCTAAAGTATGTCATTCCACAAAAATTTTAACGTTAGATATGTGATGTATTCCCCTAGAGCGTCGAGATTTAAGAGTTTCTACTTCAACAGTGTTATCATGTATAATTTTGCGAATTCTATATGGACCGTTATAAAGCAGAAAAAATTTGCGACATAAGCCTTTTCCTTTATGAGACAAACGGTGAGACTTAATTAACACCTTTTGACCAACTGACAAAATTTTTAAACGACCAGGACGTTTAGCTGATTTCTCTCTTCTTGCAGCCGCAGACGCAATATTTCGTAGAGCCAGGTTGACAAGTTCAGAATGCCGCAGTTTCCGTGAAGGCGGAAAAGGAACGATTTCAGAAATGCGATTTGTTGGTACTTTATTTTTTAATATCAACAGAGGCGGTAACGAAGTTGAGTCATTAGGAAGTTCATTCAGAATGTTTTGAAAAATATGAAGATACTGATCCCAAGTTCTGTGATTCTGATGACAATAAAGACGGCACAATTTATTGATTTCCTTCATCCATCTTTCTGAAGCGTTAGATTGAGGGTGAAAAAGTGAAATGAAGATTGGTTTAATTTTACGACGCCGTAGAGTACGAAGCCAAATTTTAGAGCGAAACTGTGATCCATTATCTGATATAACCTTATCAACATGACCCACTTCTTTAAGAAAATGTTTGATGAAAGCATTAGATACTGAACGAGCTGTTGCTTTGCGTAACGGTGTAAAACACACATATTTTGATGTCAATTCCACTGCTACAAAAATGTACGCAAAACCATTAGTAGATCGAACCACTGGACCGAACAAATCAACTGCAGCCATCTCCTTTAATTTCGCTGGAATGATAGGAAACAACGGTGCTCTGTGAGAAATTGTTGGCGGCTTAGCCTTTTGACATAATTAGCATTTGGCAAGAACAGATCGAATACGTTTTTCCATATTACTGAAGTAGCAATTTTCTCGTAATTTATGAAAGCATTTTCTGGGACCAAAGTGCGCATAACTAAAATGTGTGTACCAAATCAATTTATTGACCCACTCATCAGGAATACAAACTAACCAAACAGAGTTGTCGACCGATTTTCGTTTGAAAAGAATGTCATTGCGAACTAAATAATGCTGTCTAATCGCTACGCTTTCCTTTCTCCTCCACTTCTCTTTAATGTCCTTCCAGATTGGATCCTTGTTTTGCTCCTTAGCGATGTCCTGGAGCGAAGACGAAATAAAATTCTCAAACGCAACACCTTGAATGTACATCAAACAATAATGGTTTTCTTTGCAGTCCTCTTCAGCACTTTGTTTCAAACCCATAGGTGCACGTGATAAAGCATCAGCAACAATATTTGAAGATCCCTGTATGTAAACAATACTAAAATCAAATTCCTGTAGATACAGCGCCCATCGTGACAATCTGCCATGAGTTAATTTTGTCGACATAAGAAATTCCAAAGCTCGATGATCAGTGTAAACCTTAGTATGTTTACCAAACAAAAATGTGCGAAATTTTGTGAAAGCCCAAACAACAGCCAAAGCTTCTAGTTCCGTAATCGAATAATTCTTTTCGGATTTAGAGAGAACACGACTTCCAAATGCAATAGTCTTCTGTACTACAACGCCGTTTTCTTCTATCTCTTGAAATAAATGTGCACCTAGGCCTTTGTATGATGAGTCCGTCGCCAAACAAAAATCTTTAGATAAATCCGGATGTGAAAGAAGTGGAGCAGCAACTAAAGCATCACGAAGTTGTTCAAATTCTGACTGAGCTTCCTCATCCCAACACCAATTAGAATTTTTTCCAGATAGTTCACATAAACGAGGTGTGGCCAAATTGTCCAATCTAACAAAGCGTCTAAGAAAATTACAGACACCAAGGAAACTACGAACATCACGTTTTGTGGTAGGAACAGCATAATTACGAATAGCGTCTAGTTTCTCTGGATCAGGAAGAATACCTTCTGTAGAAATAATGTGACCGAGAAATTTCACCTGAGAACGACCAAATTCAGATTTTTCCAAGTTCACTGTCATGCCAACTCGTGCAAAAATACGTAATAATGAATCCAAAATTTTGTTATGCTCACTCCAAGAACGTTTAGCAATAAGAATATCGTCAACATATGAAGTAATATTGTCACGAAGATAAACAGGTAAAATTTCATTTAAACTACGAATGAATGCTGCAGAAAATACAGTAAGTCCAAACGGTAATTTCCGAAACTGGTAACAGTTACCAAAGGCTAAAAAGGCAGTATATTTTCTACAATCAGGGTGGAGTTCTATTTGCCAAAAACTTGCGCGCGTATCAATCGTGGATAAAACTTTAATTCCATGGAAATGTTGAAGAAGTTCATCTAAATTTTGTGGACGGTCAGTTTCAGGAATAATAATATTATTTATCTGTCTGGAATCCAGAACCAAACGAATTGACCCATCCTTTTCAAGAACAACGTGTAATGGGCTGGTATAAGGGCTGACTGCTGGCTCAATAATGCCCTGATCTAACATGTATTGAAGTTCATTCTTAACCTTGTCTCTGTAAGCCAAAGGAATAGCGTACGTTTTCCCGCGAAATGGTGTGTGTTCTTTTACTTTAAATAAATATTGTAAGCCTTGTATAGTTCCTGTGTGATGACTAAACACTGTAGCATGTGAAGTCAAAATATGGTGCAGCTCTTCTCTTGCAACGTCATCTAGCACTTCAGCTTTTTTAACCTTTTCATTAATTAATTTTTCGCTATTAATTATATCCTCCATCGCGTCCCTGTATCTATTGTCATTGTCATGAATAAACACACTGTCGTCATAATGCTCAACGAAAACATCAGAAGTAAGAAACCTTAAACATTTTGTATCTGATTCAGATCTTGCTAAACACTCGAAAAATTTCAAACATTTCGGCATTCCGGCAACAGTCAAATTCACACTTCCTTCTTTAAAGTTCAAAATTGCCTTATGTGTGTTAAGAAACTCCATACCTAATACAATCTGTGTACTGAGTAATGGAACAATAATAAAATTAGCAGACAATTCGTATCCTTGACAAATGAAATTTAGGTTGGTCTGTTGTTTAACTTCCACACCTTTTCCAGAAATCGCTCCTCGAATTGTAGTTTTAGAAATAGGTAACACAGGACAGGCAATAGTTCTTTCACATATACGAAAAACTGATTCACAAATGACGTTCAATGGGCTCCCAGAATCTAAAACTGCAGTGAACTTATTCTTACCCACACATACTTCAATAACAGGATGTAAAAATGCGTCTACATTATTTTCCTTTTCGCCTAGCAAAATGTCCCTCATATCTTCCAGGCGTACGTAGTGTAAAGTTGTAGTGTCATTACTTTCTGAACCGTCTATATTGCTGCCAGAAGCCGAAGCTGCTAGTCATTGTCGATTGTTTGCGTCACGTCTTTGATTATTCCCGACATTTCGCGGATCAATTTCTACTATTTCCCCTTGTCTCTCTGAATTTCTGTCACGCGGAGGATGCCAATTAGGCCCTTCCTGTCTGTTAGATGCAAATTCTTGGTTGTGTCTGTTATTAAAATTTCTGTTTTCCTCTCTGTCTGCATAACTACTTCTTGTATAATTTCGACTGTCACTTCTGAAATTATTGTTAGACCTACTACCCTGGTTATTTCTGTAGTAAGAGTTTCTATTATTGTATGAATAATTTCTGTCTTGATGATACCGATTACTGTTTCCGTATGATTGATCATTCCGGTAAGAATTACCGTTAGTATAATAGTCTGTGTAATTTCTGTTAGAACGTCTGTTATTGTCATAGGGCTGGTATCTATTGTCCTGTCTGTTACGTCTGTCATTCTCTAAATTACCCATATAACGCCCGTTCCGATCACTATCCCTTTTCTCTGAAAATCTATCATAATTACTGTTACTGAAAAAGTTACAAGAAGTCCCGTCGTCGTTGTCATACTCAAGTTCTTGTAACAAAGTCTTAAAAGTCTCAATGTCGTCTTTACATCTTCCAGCTAAAGCAATTTGTCTTATGGATTGTGGCAGCTTAGTTAAACAAATGCGAATTAATTCAGTCGGGCTATAAGGGTTGGACAAGAACTGATTCTTTCGAATCATGTCTTCAAAGTATTCTGCCGGCGTGCGGAACTCAGACTGTTTAAAATTACGCTGCATAATCAGACTATGTTTGACTCTGTCTTGTGTGTTTTCGGACCAATATGCCGATAGAAATGCATGATAAAAATCATTTAGATTATTACAATCTCTAATGAGTGCGCGCATCCGCGTCGCCGGTTCGTTTTCTAAATATCCACACATAAATTCCAGTTTGTGACTTAGTGGCCAATTTGGTGGGAGTGCGTACATAAATTGATCTAACCATGCACATGGATGTATGTCATTCTTAGAATTGCGGAAGATTTTAAATTTCCGGACAGTCAAAAAGTGTTTATAGTCAAAGTTTTCGCCTCGTGGCGACAAAGACCTACCGCGTCTGTCCCAGTTTGAATGTCGATTATTGTCAAGTTCGCGCGCCTGGCGCTCTCTTGTTGCGTCCCGTAAATGAAACAAATTATCTTCTTCAAACCCCTCTGGTATCTGTGATTCTAAATTTCTTTTGCCGTCTTTTCCTACGATTTCGCCTTCAATTTGTTTGACTTGCTTTTTTAATGCCTCAAATTCCCTTTTAACGCGTTCATTAAATTTTCCCTGATTGTCAACATGTTTATTTATGTTCTGGTACTCTTCGGTTTCTGCAAATGGTAATGGAGCTGTATCATCCGAATCTCTGTCCCCATGTAAACTTAGATTTGTCAATTTATCTGAAATCTCCTCAACTCTTTCCGATAAGTCACCTATTTTTTCTTTCTGTTTACTTACGTCTTCCGTAAGTGTCGCGACTCGGGTTTCAGTATTGACACATTTGGTAGTTAACTGTCCATATTGTTGTGTTAGGTTATTTAATCTGTCATTTGGTACGGATTCCTCGATTCTCTCAAATATTTCTTCCTTATCGTGTGCACGTTGTAAATTTAACTCTGAAAATTTTTGTACTATCACGCGATCTCTTTCCTCCTGTTCTCTATCCTGTTCCCTTTGTCTAATCTCTACTGCAATTAATCTATTATTGTGAGCATTCAAAATCGGTTGTACTTCTTCTCTGATTTCTTTCTTTAATTCATCTTTCATATTTTTGAAACATGTCCCTATTCGTGAATCTAACCGTGTTTCCATTGTTCCCATCTCAGTTTTAATTGTTCCTATTTCTGTTTTAAATTCAGATCGAAACTGCTCCATTGTTCCCATACCAGTTGTAATTATTCCTATTTGTGATCCCTGTGCGTCTAACCGTGTTGCTAAAGTTCCTATCTCTGTTTTAATTGTTTCCATTTGTGCTCCCAAATTTAATATAGCACTCATCAACTGCTCCGTAATAGCCGGTTCGAAATTCTTTTCGCCCCCAACATTTCCCGCGAAACCAACTTCTTTCGTCATGGCTGTAAAGCTATCTGTGTTCGATACTATTTCAGAATCTTCTGTCGTTAATCTCGGATTCTGTGAATTTTCTGATTGAGAAAAATTTTGAAATGGTTCCGGACTATTTTCCCGACTTATTACATTGTTTTCCACTTCATTATCCATCATACTATTTTCCTCTGTTGGCGAGTTCGCCATGTTAACAATTTCGTCATTCTCACTATCCATCATTTTCGCCTTTTTCATTGATCGCGTAATCATTTACAAAACATACAAAACTCGTCACTGTACGGAAATTATACACAATGACTCTTTATCTCCAACAATACCATTCACTCGAAATGTTTCCCTCAAACACGATTAACGAACAATTGAAATAATTGCACTAAATCGTCAAACGCGTATACAAGACAACAAATCAAACTCAGAGAAAAAAAAATACCATTAGAAGAATGACAACTACCAAATCTACACATGCAAAATAGACTACAATTACTAAACTACAAATTACTACAACAATACTACTGTCTACTATTTTTACAATTAGAAGAATTCCAAGGGACGATCCGAAGCAGCGGTCGCCACGTGCATGGGGGCTTAATTAAAATATAATGCAAATAATTTTAATTTTTTGTTTTAGTAGCTGTCTGTTCGGTTACGAAGTCTCGTAACGGTTGGCCCTGACTAGTATTATTACGCTATCTGACTGCATAGAACAATAACAAAGAATGAAATGGAAATTTTCATTAACACAATCAATTAATTAAGTCCCCAGCAACTATAAAACCTACGAAACCAAAGCACAAGTGTAACTGTTCTGCGTGTGGAAGTATAACTCAACGTACGCATCTGGCGCGGTTCTTCTTCAATAACACAAGAAATTTTAAATATCATTTATACTGAATTAATTAAAGAAAATAAAAATACCATAATTACTCAAGAAAACCAGAATTACACTCTAATACAAGAACACAAGCCAGATGCTTTGTTGACTGAACCTGTAATGACGCATTATTTAAAACATGGAAATAATGAAAAATAAATCAAGTTTCGTTACCTTCATATATTGACCAAAATCACTCTAATCATTACAATATATCTCCACACCGACTCGCTATTACCACATCTCAACAAGAACTTTTCAGTATCACATCTCAGCAAGCACTCTCTACTAGCACATCTGAACACGAACTGACTACTACGAGTCCTCGACAAGCACTGCCACTACGACATCTCAATAATCACTGCCAGTGGAGGCGGCGGAACAATGCTCTCTAGCGATCTCTGGCGCTGTGGCTCAGTGTAGCCACCTTTCAATAATGATCCCATACTGTAGTCCTACAGCAATACTCGAGCAGAAGACAGGTAAGTGTAGTGTACGCAGTCTCTCTAGTGGATTTGTTGCATCTTTTAAATGTTCTGCCAATAAAATGCAGTCTTTGATTCACCTTCCCCACAACATTATCTATGTGATCGTTCCTATTTAAGTTGCTCGTAAGGATAATCCCCAGGTACTCAGTTGAACTGACAGTCTTTCGATTTGTGTAATAAATCGTGTAACCAAATCGTAACGGATTCCTTTTAGTATTCATGTGGAAGACTTAATGCTTTTCGTTATTTAGTGGCAGCTAACAGTTTTTGAAACAAATAGATATCTTGGTTGATACATATAACAACTGGTTTTGATTTTTTGATGACAGGCATCCGCATGGCTGTAACGGATCGTGCAGCCACGTCTCGATTCCTGAGTCAACAAATGGGGACGTTTTCAAGACAACAACCATCTGCACGAACAGTTCGACGACGTTTACAGCAGCATGGACTATCAGCTCGGAGACCTTGGCTGCGGTTACCCTTGACGCTGCATCACAGACAGGAGCACTTGCGATGGCGTACTCAACGACGAACCTGGGTGCACGAATGGCAAAACGTCATTATTTCGGATGAATCCAGGTTCTGTTTACAACATCATGATGGTCGCATCCGTGTTTGACGACATCGCGGTGAACGCACATTGGATGCGTGTATTCGTCATCGCTATATTGGCGTATCACCCTGCGTGATGGTATGGGGTGCCATTGGTTACACGTCTCGGTCACCTCTTGTTCGCATTGACGGCACTTTGAACAGTGGACGTTACATTTCAGATGTGTTCCAACCCGTGGTTCTACTCTTCATTCGATCCCTGCGAAACCCTACATTTCTGTAGGATAATGCACGACCGCATGTTGCAGGTCCTGTACGGGCCTTTCTGGATACAGAAAATGTTCGACTGCTGCCCTGGCCAGCATTTATCCAGGTCTCTCACCAATTGAAACCGTTTGGTCATTGGTGGCCGAGCAACTGGCTCGTCACAATACCGTAGTCACTATTCTTGATGAACTGTGGTACCGTGTTGAAGCTGCATGGGCAGCTGTACCTGTACACGCCATCCAAGCTCTGTTTGACTCAATGACCAGGCGTATCAAGGCCGTTATTACGGCCTGAGGTGGTTGATCTGGGTACTGATTTCTCAGGATCTATGTACCCAAGTTGTGTGAAAACGTAATCACATGTCAGTTCTAGTGCAATATACACTCCTGGAAATTGAAATAAGAACACCGTGAATTCATTGTCCCAGGAAGGGGAAACTTTATTGACACATTCCTGGGGTCAGATACATCACATGATCACACTGACAGAACCACAGGCACATAGACACAGGCAACAGAGCATGCACAATGTCGGCACTAGTACAGTGTATATCCACCTTTCGCAGCAATGCAGGCTGCTATTCTCCCATGGAGACGATCGTAGAGATGCTGGATGTAGTCCTGTGCAACGGCTTGCCATGCCATTTCCACCTGGCGCTTCAGTTGGACCAGCGTTCGTGCTGGACGTGCAGACCGCGTGAGACGACGCTTCATCCAGTCCCAAACATGCTCAATGGGGGACAGATCCGGAGATCTTGCTGGCCAGGGTAGTTGACTTACACCTTCTAGAGCACGTTTGGTGGCACGGGATACATGCGGACGTGCATTGTCCTGTTGGAACAGCAAGTTCCCTTGCCGGTCTAGGAATGGTAGAACGATGGGTTCGATGACGGTTTGGATGTACCGTGCACTATTCAGTGTCCCCTCGACGATCACCAGTGGTGTACGGCTAGTGTAGGAGATCGCTCCCCACACCATGATGCCGGGTGTTGGCCCTGTGTGCCTCGGTCGTATGCAGTCCTGATTGTGGCGCTCACCTGCACGGCGCCAAACACGCATACGACCATCATTGGCACCAAGGCAGAAGCGACTCTCATCGCTGAAGACGACACGTCTCCATTCGTCCCTCCATTCACGCCTGTCGCGACACCACTGGGGGCGGGCTGCACGATGTTGGGGCGTGAGCGGAAGACGGCCTAACGGTGTGCGGGACCGTAGCCCAGCTTCATGGAGACGGTTGCGAATGGTCCTCGCCGATACCCCAGGAGCAACAGTGTCCCTAATTTGCTGGGAAGTGGCGGTGCGGTCCCCTACGGCACTGCGTAGGATCCTACGGTCTTGGCGTGCATCCGTGCGTCGCTGCGGTCCGGTCCCAGGTCGACGGGCACGTGCACCTTCCGCCGACCACTGGCGACAACATCGATGTACTGTGGAGACCTCACGCCCCACGTGTTGAGCAATTCGGCGGTACGTCCTCCAGGCCTCCCGCATGCCCACTATACGCCCTCGCTCAAAGTCCGTCAACTGCACATACGGTTCACGTCCACGCTGTCGCGGCATGCTACCAGTGTTAAAGACTGCGATGGAGCTCCGTATGCCACGGCAAACTGGCTGACACTGACGGCGGCGGTGCACAAATGCTGCGCAGCTAGCGCCATTCGACGGCCAACACCGCGGTTCCTGGTGTGTCCGCTGTGCCGTGCGTGTGATCATTGCTTGTACAGCCCTCTCGCAGTGTCCGGAGCAAGTATGGTGGGTCTGACACACCGATGTCAATGTGTTCTTTTTTCCATTTCCAGGAGTGTATATTTGTCCAATGAATAGCCGTTTATCATCTGCATTTCTTCTTGGCGTAGCAATTTTAATGGCCAGAAGTGAATGTGTAGCCCACATCTCTTTAGTTTCCTCTAACGCCCCACTTTTCAGCCACCACTCTTCGTACTGCGAGCCACGCCCTCCTTCCTCTTGCCTTGCTCTTCCTTGATCATCGCAGTATCTGAAACCAAAACCACCGTGTCCTCGGCCTCTCCTTCTCCACTGTTCATTTCTCCTCTGTCACTCGTGGCGCATCTCGCGCTTCTGTACCGTGCTGCCAAGTTTTCTCTTTTCATTTCTGGCTGCCTCTCGTCGCTTTCTAGCCGCACGAACGTTATTCTGGCCTCCTCCACTAAGTCTATGATTCATCCTATCAAGTGAGTGCATAACTTACGCGTTAATCTTTGTACTAGCCAGTGCATCATATTCCCTTTGAAGTGTGGAGCCTCCAGGTGTTGGTTTATTTCCAGTTCTTTTTCTAAGAACTCACTATATGTTCCACATAGAAATTAAAATATTGTCGTCCTTACTCTTTGACCAATATTTGTTCAGGAATACTCGTATCTGCTCGAATTCTGCAAACGTTAAACGTTCCCTCTCCAAATGTGTAGCCAAATTACATACTTCGTCGCCCATTTGGTTGACCACCTAGGCAACATTCGTTTTGTCGTCCCATATTTCCTGCAGTAAACAGTGGAAATTTCTGATAAATGCAACTGGATGTAATTTTCTGTTCAAGTCTAATTTATTAAGTTTACTACTATGTATAAATTCTATTTGTGGGTCGTTTATAATTAGTATAGGTAGTACGGTTGCTGGGCTGTACTTTGATCCTTCTTCACTGTGTAGTTCGTTTCTTACTGCTTGCTCGTCCTGTTGTTCCATTGTTTGTAGTTATTTTTTACTTACCCTGCCACTTGATTCACGCCTTCCACTTTTTGTAAACAATTTATCATCTTTCCGAAGAGGAAATGCACATTTACGGATAAAATCCGAGAAAAAATCCAAGCTTCCTTTCCAGGAGATTACAATGGAAATCAGGGTGCATAGTTTTTTGCCCAGGGACACTTGACTTGAAACATCGATTGAAAATTCATTTGTCAACAATATGAGCATTAAAACAGTTTAAATTCCATTAAAAATACGCATGCGAATGGGCTCTACAGTATGCATGTTTGTCTGTTGTGAGTAACTTTTCATTTCTTTTCTGTAATATGTAATGTAGCCCTTTGACAAGATAAAATTGAACTACTAATGCTTCATTTAGCAACCCTAGAGGGGTTAGTCAAGATCTCGATAAATAAATCACAGTCGCTACTATACGGAAATCGTACTTTATGATTTAAAACCAAAAAACATTCCAACCTAGTACCAATTAACTGGGAAACGCTACAGATAAGAGGTAATGCAATCACACATTTTTATTTAATACAACAAGCCCGTTCTAGCACCGCTACATATGGTATGGTGTCATCAATTCTCATTATTCTACCCATTCATCGAGATGCGGATAGAACTGTCCTTAAAAAGTGTCGATTATTCCTGTTAAGGCAGTTCACATTTGGGGATGTCAGAGTTTGGCAACCATTTTCGAGGGTCGTTAC
Source organism: Schistocerca nitens (assembly GCF_023898315.1). Lineage (NCBI taxonomy): Eukaryota > Metazoa > Arthropoda > Insecta > Orthoptera > Acrididae > Schistocerca > Schistocerca nitens. The sequence goes on along the minus strand of NC_064615.1, from coordinate 258,793,906 downwards.
TGTCTATGAAACTACGGTACGAGACGCCACCTGGAATGAGTCGGACATTTCATAAACGATTACCCTTAAAATCCTCAAAGTATAGGTTCGAACATAAGTTAAGAAAAGGTTACATTCTTCAGAATACAACCCGCATGATGCAGACGATGATAAAATTTCAAATATTCAGACACATGTAAAGATGAACAGTGAGTCGTTATAACTTTGCATGTGTAGTCCTGCTTTTTAAAGTAGTCATTTATTATTGTTAAAATAATTAGAACTCAGACAGTGGCGAATAGAGTGAGCGATTAAAGAAATTATCTTACTAATTTCACCTGAAGAATATCTTAAAGGTGTAACTCAGAGACAAAGCCTCGAGTCCATCCATTCAACTTTTGGTAATCTATCATCGTCAGAAAAGACTGCCTACAGTTGGTCTGCGGAACTTCGTAGTGACCATGTTTCGGTCTGCGGTGAATTTACCGAAGTTCAACCAAAATCAGTTGTTGTTCCAAAAAAGCGTCGATGCTGTTTGGGGAAGTAGTAGTAATAGTAGAGGGTTTTTAGGGCGCACGACAGCAAGGTCTTCAGCGCCCCCTCAGTAACTTAGTGAGACGGGTGTCAAGAAAAAACTCAGAACAGTAATATAAAACAGAACATAAAACACAGGTAATAAGCTTTGAAAAATATGTGCCTACCCACACCGAAGCGTGGGATGAAGCAGGCTGTCAGCAGTAAAACATGGACAACACAGGAAGAAAGTGGTAGAGGGAGCTAAAACAATGTAGCAGATGTAAGTGGCTGGCTGACCGCAAGGAAAAAAGGGAGGAGCCAGCCACTCTGCAATACACTAAAACCCCCAGCCTAAAAGTTCAGGCCAGAGTCCAGACACATCACAAAACTTTAAAACCCTAGACACACACGTCTCATCGTTAGCTGAAACACAGGGCAGATCCCCATCAATTTGTGCTTCTGCCCTTGCATCACGGTATAAAATGCAGTCTGATAAAATGTGCCGGACAGAGATGTGCACACCATAAGCATCACAAAACGGAGGATCTTCCCGCCGTAATAAAAAGCCATGTGTGAGAGGACAGTGCCCGATCCCAAGACATGTGAGGGCCACTTCTTCCCGCCTGAGCAATTGGCAGGAGGTACGCCACGGCCGAGTTGTTGACTTCACCTACCGCAGTTTATTGGCCGTCACCGCCAGCCATTCTTCCTCCCACAACTCCATGCACTGCCTGTGGAGTGCCGAGATGACAGACTGCAAGGGAATAGGACACTGGACCACATCCTGCTCTCTGCAGGCCTCCTTGGCAGCCCGATCGGCCTGTTCATTGCCCCATATGCCGACATGACCAGGCACCCAGCAGAAGGATACCTCCTTACCCCGCCGTTGATCATGTATCAGCTGGACCATCTCCTCAGTTGGGTACAGATTCTGCAGTGATTGTAAGGCACTAAGAGAATCAGAGCAGAGAAGAAATTGATTGCCCCGAATACGATTCATATGCTCCAGTGCCTTCAGGATCGCGTGGAGCTCCGCTGCGAAAACGGTATATTCATCAGGGAGGCGAAGCCGGGTAACATGATCAGGGAACACCACAGAACAGCCAAGGAAGTTCTCCTGTTTGGATGCATCAGTGTAAACGACGGTGAAACCGTGATGCGCATCTAAAATCATAAAAACAGAGATTGGAATCTAAAATGTGGTGTGCTATATTTCTTAAAGGTAGTCAAATCTGAAATAAGTTTGGGTCTCCGGAGGAGACAAGGTGGAAATCTGCTCCAACCGCGACGTAAAACACGAAGACCAGCCATAGACATCGCAGCGAGGCAATCCTGTGCGCGAATACCATAGGGCTGCGTCGCACGTTGCCAGTGATGAAATAGCCGTGACAGAGGAGGCTAAGCAACGGTATGGTATGCAGGTGTGCATCGTGTGGACAAAGTTTTATAGGCCTGGCGCACTGTAAGTAGCCGTCGCCGCATATGAAGTGGCGGTTCACCAGCCTCCGCACAGAGGCTTGGTATGGGGCTAGTTCGGAATGCCCCAGTGGCCAGCCGAAGCCCTTCATGGTGCTTAACGTCCAACATCTTTAAGTACGAAGGCCTCGCAGACCCATACACCGTGATTCCATAATCGAGCCGAGATCACATAAACGCCCTGTAAAACTGGATCAGACAAGTCCTGTCAGCTCCCCACGTACTGTGGCTAAGACATTTTAAAACACTTAAAGCCTTAAGTGACTGTCGTTTCAGCTCTTTAAGATGAGGTAACTACGTAAGCTTCGAGTCAAAAATGGGCCCCAGAAATCTCACCGTGTCTTTAAAAGTAAGAATAGTGTTCCTCATCCTCAACTCAGGGGAAGTATGACATAGAGATCCCTTATGCATATCGAAGACAACGATAAATTCGATTCTGCATCAGCATCTAAATGTATAGAGGATCTCTTCCCGATGGATTCTGCACAGTACCGCCGAAGCCGAGGAAAAGACGCTCGTGTCAGTTAGTGTAAAGAAATGCTGAAGAACGTTCGACTGGTGAAATGAAGAATACGTGTACACCACCGTAACTGTAGACGAAACTGATATGTTCGTACGAACCGGAATCTAATCAGCAAACAACTGTTTGGCTGTTCCAAAATGACCCGAAACCAAACAGAAGTGATTCATTGTTGAAGCACTTCAGAGAAAATGACTGTCTGCTTCTTTTGTTATACTGGACGTGTCATGTCCTCTGCTTTAGATAACTGAATAGCAGGTAATTCTAAATAATGCAGTGGCTGTTAAAAGGAAAAAGTTCAAGGAAAACATGGTCGGATGTCAATGTGACTTCGTATAGTGATTGAAATGTAAATCATTTAAGCTCCAATTCTCTATGACAGATACAATGGCCCCTTTGGTACATTAGTATTTTTTGTGTTTAGTGTTGCTATCAGGCCTGGTAGGTTATATGTAAAGGCTGTAAAAAGCGTCACATGCTAAGTGATCGCTGTGGAGGACACGATGAGGCTTCATATCGTGTGAGACAGTGTTATCAGCACTTGACAGAGTTTGGAAGATACCTTGTGGTGGGTCTCCACATGCCCATCTGGCCCAATGGTGCAATATCCAGGTTCCTGCGACATTCAGACGTGATGGTGGCCGAATTTTGGACTGCGTTGTAGCATGGTGAGCCGTGCGTGGCTCGTGTTCCCGCCATCAGGTATTTTGCACCCCGTTTTTAACATACTTCCACCTCACTACGTTAATTTAAATTACTACTGTCACTGAGTTGCTGCTTTGCCTGACCGTGAGCGGCGCTAGCAGTGAGTATCTATATACCCCCTCTCGTGGTATCTTTGCTCGACTGCTATTACTTCCCGGCCCTTGTCTGTCGTAAGGAGTTCGGATCGCGAGTTCGGGCCTGCCATACAGTTGGAACGCGTCTCGAGCTCAGTCCGGACCTGCCAGTCGGGGAGTTGGAATGCGGTACTAGTGCAGTCGGCTTGGGAGCAGCAGTGAGGTCTGCGTCGACACGGTTCGCCCTACCATTGCCGCCACGCATCACTTGAGCCGGACCACGGTCTTAATAGACCGTCGGTCGTTCGTCCTACCGGACGACGCGCCTTAGCTCGCCGAGCGTTCATGTGTCGACTGTGTGTGTGTGTGTGTGTGTGTGTGTGTGTGTGTGTGTGCATCGACTCCAGATTTCTCTTCGTGCGTGCGAGTTACTGTTTGGTATCATTGATGTCTTCGTGCGCCGGCCGGTGTGGCCGAGCGGTTCTAGGCGCTACAGTCTGGAACCGCGCGACCGCTACGGTCGCAGGTTCGAATCCTGGCTCGGGCATGGATGTGTGTGATGTCCTTAGGTTAGTTAGATTTAAGTAGTTCTAAGTTCTAGGGGACTGATGACCTTAGAAGTTAAGTCCCATAGTGCTCAGAGCCATTTGAACCATCAGGTCTTCTTGCAAGTGTTTGTCAGGTTGTATGTGTAGTTGGCGTGATTTCCACTGACGAGTTATTTTAAAGGTTGTCGGCATACTTGCTCTGAGAGGCCGGTCGTCTCATCGGGTGACGTGGAACTGGTTCTCTGAGCGCTTCTGAGCCCCTTCAGTTACCACCTTGTGGAACTTGGGTCGGTCCTTTCCTGGTGCGGGGATGTCATTTATCCAGTGGGCGTGTTTCCTCTGCATGGTTGGGTCCGAGCCAGTATTTCCGCCGTCGTGTGTCTGGAAGTGAGTGGGAGAAGCACCAGCAGTGCAGTCGCGACGGAGCAGTAGTCGCGGATGGACCAGCGGGGGTGGGTTGGTTGTTGCGGACGAGGGAAGTTATCTCCACGCGGTGCAGTCGGCTTGGTCCGTTGGCAGCCCCTGCGCAGTGTCGGAGCGTGTGTGGAGCTGTCCGATCGCTACGAGCTTCGTGGTTCACCGACACAGGACATCGAAGTTGAGTAGTGGTTTCAACTACCCAAGCCACGTCCATTCGTGTTTTGGTGGTTCGTTTCGGTGTTTTGCTGTTGGGGAGGTTTTCCTGTGAACATCACCGAGTGTTTCTACTGCTGAAATTTAGCCGCCATGTGGTGCAATTAACTATTTTGGTCGACTACAATTTGAGTGCAGCAGTGAAATTTTCTGTCTTTTGGCCGTTAGTGTTCTGGTTACCCTACCCTGGGCACTGACGTAAATTCAGGCAGTGTTCTTTTGAGTGAATTTAATTATATTACCGTGTGCCAAATTCAAGTGTACCATCGGAGGTTTTTACCTAGTGGCCGTCAGTGTTCCGGTTACCTGCCCTGGCCACTAAAGTAATGTCAGGCAGCGTTCTTTCCTCACCTGTTGTCTCTGTCCATCATGGTGTGTAATTTTGACAGCTAATACGTACTCCATAGTGGATTATCACGTTTGTAATCTTTCCGGTTAGAGTTCTCATGTACTGATTGACGGGAAGCAAGTCGTTGTGTCGGTCGGTCCGCGGCTGTCCCCTGGTTGGGTTCCGACGGATCAAGTATAGTTGGGCTCACTACCTGTCTAGCCTAAGAGAACGAGGGCAGACCGACCTCCCTGGAGGTTTCTGAGTGCCACCGGTGTTTAATTACCTGTTGTCAGCTACTTTAAATTCAAGGTTTATGGTTATTTTCTGAATTTCCTTAAAAAATTTTGCAAAATCAAATTTTAAATTTATCTTTCAAGCTTAAACATTGAGGTCTTCTACCTTTAAAAGATTACGGTAATATATTTTAAAATTTTGAAACTTAATTGTGGCCTTCAGTCGTTGGTATTGCACCTTGCATATGTTTGTTCTATCTGCTTAGCCTTAAGGCTTCCCACGTAGCCGTGATATGTTTTTCTCTTCATTTGATTTGCCTCTTTAACTGCATTTTAATCTTATTGATTTTTAAGATTTCTTGTTTTTAAACATTCTGGCCTCCTGCCTTTAAAAGTGTATCGTAATATATTCTAAAAATTTTAAATTTAATTGTGCCCTCAGCAATTTGTATTGCACCTTGCATATGTTTGTTCTAACTACTTTTCTGTGATTTTTTAAAATTATTTTATTGGTATCTTAATTGGATTTTATCTTGTTCATTTGTTAAGATTTCTTGTTTGGAGGCCTTCAGCCGTGAAGGAGTTGCAATCGGTAAAGGTCCGGCTATGTCCGCTTTGGTTGTAAAAGTTATTAAATTACAATAAATTACAATTAGAAGGCGAAACTGACCTCAACCTATTTGGCTCTTTCCACAATCCTAATTACCTGTTCTGCCCAGTGGGTTTAGCGGGCGTGTCACATGGGAAGTGGCATACTGAGTAGTAGGGAGACGGGGCTCCTAATACAGTTTTGACATCGAACTGATATGCAAATCAATTAAAATGATCAATTAATTACCCCCCACCCACCACTTCAGATGACGTCATCTGTTTCCTCCAGCTGGCATGAGTGTTTTATCCCTTCCCCATCCCCACTCTTTCCTCTCCCCCTCTTCCAGATACCCTATTGGCGGGAATTTCGAATTCTCAGGGCTATGGCGACCTCCGCACCCGGGAAATGGCAGGAAATTAAAAATGGCGGATGCCCTTTACAGGACTCGAACCCCAGTCTGGTGGTCATTAAATGTCGTTATACTATCGGTTTTAAGCCCTGCAAACGGCTGTTCTGTTGCTAAATGCCCAACATCCAATCCAGCATATAACAACATAACCAACCTTTTTAAGCATATCCAGACGGAAGTAGAGCTATGTGAACAGGTTTTTCATATGTTCGTGAATGTAGTAAACATGCTCCAATCCAACTTTTTCGGCCAGGACGCCAACATACGGACACTTACCATTGCTATTAACAGTAAATTAAGATATTTTATAATTCCCAGTGGTGGCCAAGTTTCGCCACCCACAGTATTTAAAGCAAAATGTAAGCCTTGCCCGTAGGTTTGAAATAGCTTCTCCCTTTTCCCAATTGCAGCTCATATTCTTCCTTTCTGGCAGGTGTCTTCGCCATATACTCCAGTTTTCATTTTCTAGCTTCGATCTCTTCCGTTTTCAATATTATTTTCTGTACACACACCAAATTAACTGATCTTAAAGGCGTAATGGGGAATGGTTGGACACATTCGTTCTTTTCCTTCTCCCAGCTGTAGGAGCTGGGGGGAGGGGGGGGGGAAGGGGTGGAATGTCCGCTCCTGAATCGAAACTGCTCGTCAGCGATAACAGACTCTTCTTCGAAGTGGCGCAGCAGCCTCTTGATGTAGAGCCGCTCGAACGCCATCGGGAGTGACGGAAGCAGGCTGATGGATCTGTAGCTGGTGGCCAGACGAGCATCCTTGTTTTCTTCGGTACTGCCGCAATTTCCGCATGCTTGCATGAGGCAGGGAGGACTCCAGACCGAATGATGTTGTTGAAAATGATTGTCAGGGGGCGATGGATTCCCGCCGGCAGCTCCTCCCGCCCTCTTGGCGACCAGCGACCGAAGCTGTTCCACCACCTCTTCTTCAAAGATGGGAGTGATTTTATCGTTGTCTTTCCTTGATGCCAGGTATTTCGGTAGCTCTTCCGCCGCACGGTGGATGTGATCCAAGTCGACGTCACTACCAACAGCTGTAAAGTTTTCAGCAAAGGTGTCTGCCAACACACTTGCCTTCTGGTTTGGGCTGCAGACGACGTTCTTGCCGACCTGTGACGGTGGGATGCGTTGCCGCCGACGAAGGAAGCTCTTGACGACGCGCCACGCGCTGCCGTCTTGTGAATTAATCGTGGCCACCAGTTCAGCTCAATCCCGATTTCTGTGTTCGTGGAGCGCTGCCTGGGGCAGCGCTTTGCTGCTGGCTGTTGTGCGGCACGTTTTGCGGTCCACTTGGCTTCTCCTGGTGCTGATGGGGGGATGTGGGTGTCTTCCCCCTGACGGCATCCGCGAATCTTCTTAGACGGCGCTGCCTTTCTTCCCTGATTGCTGCAGCGCTGCCTGAATGCCTTGCAGCCCATGTAGCTCGCCACGTGTGGTTCACTGTAGTTGCAGCACAGTGGCGTATCTTCTCTCTTAAGAGTCCACTCCTAACAATTTGTCCTGTCACAGTCGCCACATGTAATCTTCCCCTCACTTATCGACCTTAATGACAGTGAAAAATTAAACCGCGTGTAATGGAAATTTGGGAAAAGCAATCGTCACCGAAGTTAATCTGTCGGTAAAGAGGGAGGAAATAAAAAATGCAAATGAAATTAGTGGAAATAACGGTCCCCAGTCCTATGGACAACTACTATAACAACTGGAAAGGAAAGGTTAATGCACACACAATTAGCACTAAAAGCGTGGCAAGTGAAGGTTGACACGTGTTGTGTGAAAACTGCATGTTTGTCAGAAGTAATAAATTTCGCTACACTCTGACTTAATTTAGCAAAATAATTAATAAAACCGGAAAATTGAAAGTTATTTTAGTGACTGAAATTAATAGTAAACTTTGTTTCTGAAACACTACGAAATTAAATAAAGTAAGGTTAGTCTTGGACTACCTCAACAATCATCTCAAAAGCTACTTGAATCTACGACATTTAGAAATAAGAGATTTAACTTTGAACTTGAAATAAATGATTCTGAACAATCAACAATAGTAAAATTTAGTACGTACCAAGCTGAGCTGCAGTCACAGGTAAGTTAAATATGGTAACAAAACTCGCACTCTTAATTTGTGCTTGTGTAATCTAAATATTGTAGCCAGCTATGAATACTTTAAGTGAACTTTGAAATTAAAGCAGTGAAATGGAATGATATTACTTTAATGCTGGCGTTTGAATTTCAAAGACACCAGAGTTCATTTCGGAAAAGGAAGGGACCCTGCTTAGTAATGCAATTGGGACAATGAGTAACAAAGGTTCATGCTAAGTTGCTGTATTTTAGTGATGCAAATGGAGCAGCTTGATAAGCTGAGGTCTGCAATACAGATCTAAAACTTTACGAGCTTTCAGTCTTCCTTGTTGGCTGATTGAAGGTTTGAAGTCGTCGTTCGAGGAGGTGGCGACAATCACTTACTGTCGGCCGTAGCTGTTGCAGAAGCTGGATCTTGGCGCGCCTTCTTCTAGACACTGTCACCATGCGAAACGGGCTCTTGGTGTGTGCCAGCTAATGTTTCCCGTACGCGACACCGTGTCAGAAACTACCATAGCAAGTCGAGCGCAATTACATGCTGCCAAACCCCGAAAGCGCGGCAACTCGCGGGAGCGTCACTCAACAAACCTCTCCACCGCCTTAATCCAGCCAGACTCCCCCTTCCCACGCTTCACGCGGCAGAGTTAACACTACCAGAGATCCTAAACACTTTGGTTCTCCACACGACCTATCGATGTAATCGTTCAAAAAAATGGTTCAAATGGCTCTGAGCACTATGGGACTTAACATCTGAGGTCATCAGTCCCCTAGAACTTAGAACTACTTAAACCTAACTAACCTAAGGACATCACACACATCCATGCCCGAGGCAGGATTCGAACCTGCGACCGTAGCAGTCGCGCGGTTCCGGACTGCAGCGCCTAGAACCGCGTGGCCACCGCGGTCGGCGATGTATTCGTTCGATAGCATACTTTTCCCTAGGCAAGACCCAGCGTAAAAATACAAACAATATTTACAAAACAAACCAATTATACATCGACATAAATGCATAAATATATATATAAACAAATTGTAAAACAATTACAATATATAAAGACACAGGAGTGTCATATCTTCAGGTAACAAAATAAGGAAAAAATTTATAGTACAATAGATGGAAATAGAAGGATATGCTTTTCCGGCGTTACACGCTCTTTACACTGGTGCTGGCCTGCGCATTTGACGCAGCGGGCGGCATGGAACAGTACTGCGCGACGTGTTTGAGACCCTGGCATGAATAATACTGAGCCTGCCTCCCCATTCACCGTAACCCAACGCCTCCAGTTCTTCTTTGAGGTGACTTCCACCTTCATCAAGGGGCGGCGGCTGCCCATCTTGAGGAGTTTTAAGGGGTCTGCGTTATGCGTGTAGCAATGGATGCCCCTCCTTTTTGATCATGTCAGTGGGTTTCTTGTGGTCTTCACTCTTGCTGAGTTGGACCTTCAAGAAGTCATTTCCGACAACTTCGACTGTTGCTGACTTGCTCTCTGCAGTCAGCTGAAGGAAATTCTGAAATGTGGTCCCCCATCGAAAGACGATTGGTGGAGAGGGAGGGAGTTTCCTCCTCTGTGACAGCTCAGCGCCGCTCGCGCCATCGTCAGACGACTCAGGGATACCACTGAATCGGTTTTCCGTCTGGAGCGGTTGCACCGACTGTAGCAGTTTGGCTCTGACAGTGTACTTCCTGTGATTACGTAGGCTTTCCCGGCGTAATAAGTCTTGAAAGTCTCTTCGGGTTTGCTGCCGGATCCTAAAATCAACTTGACTCGATATTTCGGCGATCCAACTGTTCGCCATCTTCAGGAAAATGCTGCTTATGCTGATGAGTCCCACTGAGAAGTTCTCAGTGGGACTCATCAGCATAAGCAGCATTTTCCTGAAGATGGCGAACAGTTGGATCGCCGAAATATCAAGTTGATTTTAGGATCCGGCAGCAAACCCGAAGAGACTTTCATGTGCGCTTCCTGCTTGGTGCGATAAGTTCCACTTTGCCCTCCTCCAGGCTTGGAGAGTGTGCGGCGGCTTACTTCTGCGCCTTTTTCTTTGGTCGCAACTTGATACTGGCGGCCTGTCGTACTTGTCGGACACAGCTCGGCGTTCTCGTGATGGCTGTGGCGTTCTCCTTGTGGCGCGCTCTTAGGGAGTATTCTCTTTAGGTGCGTCAGTGCAGCTGCAGCATCCTGGGTCGCTCATTCAGGCTTCGCGGCAACTCGACAAGTGGTCTTGTTCTGCACGGCTGCGAGCGGCGCCGGAGTTCCCGCCTGTGCGACGTCCGTTGCCGCTCTTCGGGTCGCTACCCCCGGCTCCGCGGCAAGCCGAGAGGCAGCCGTCCTCCGCGTGGCTGCGCGCAGCGCAGGCGTTTCCCTCTACGCGACGGCCGCTGTTTAAGTCTTCCAGGCGGCTACGACGACTTTTGCGTTTGCTTCATGGCGGTAGAAGTGGCCGGCGGTTGCCAAGCGGTGCACACGCACTGATCGAGTGTGCACGGTTTCGTGGATCGCGTGCGTGCACATGTAAGTCTGTGTCCGCTTTTCGCGTCCGCGACCTCTCTGCGACGTTGTGAGACTGCTGGTTACTGATACGTGCCAGGCAGGATGGGGCCGCCGGCAGAGAGCGCTCTTTCGAACAACTATCCACCAAACCACTCGCTCCCACAGCCTACGCTGTGGCCACATAACAACATTCCGGTCCCGAAGTAGTATTCTTCTCGTGGTCACTAGTCGTAAGCCGGTCCATCTAGATGATGGGTAGGATGGACCGTTGACCGAGCAAGCTCGGCCGAGCGGCAATCCGCCACATCACTCGCTTCCGCTGGAGAAGCCGCGTCCGCATAACGCCGTCTGAGCTTCCTTTCAGCATCCATCTTGATGGCCAGGTGTATGTGCTACTCCGTCGTACACTGAAACGTCAAAGAAACTGATATAGGCATGCTTATTCAGAGATATGTAAACAGGAAGAATACGGCACTGCAGTCGGCAACGCCTAAATAAGATAACTAGTGTCTGTCGCAGTTGTTAGATCGGTTACTGCTGCTACAATGGCAGGCTATCAAGTTTTATGTGAGTTTGAACGTGGTGTTATAGTCGCTGCACGAGCAGTGGGACACAGCATCTCCGAGGTAGCAATGAAGTGGGGATTTTCCCGCACTACCATTTCACGAGTGGACCGTGAATATCAGGAATCCTGCGGCCGCAAAAAAGATTATGAAAGAACGAGACCAACGACGACTCAAGAAAATTGTTCAAAGTGATAGAAGTGAAACCCTTCAACAAATTGCTGTAGATTTCAATGTTGGACCATGAACAAGTGTCAGCGTGCAAAACATTGAACGGTACACCATCGATATGGGCTTTCGGAGCTGAAGACCCACTCGTCTACCCTTGATTACTGTACGATGCAAAGCTTTACGCCTCGCCTGGGCCCATCAACACCGACATTCGACTGCTGATGAATGGAAACATGTTGCCTGGTCAGACGAGTCTTGTTTTAAATTGTATCGAGCGGATGGACGTGTACGGGTATGGAGAAACTTCATGAATCCATGGACCCTGCATGCCAGCAGGGGACTGTTCAAGCTGGTGGAGGCTCTGTAATGGTGTGGGGCATGTGCAGTTGGAGTCATATGGGACCCCTGACACGTCTGGATACGACTCTGACAGGTGACACGTATGTTCGCATCCTGTTTGATCACCTGCATCCATTCATATGCATTGTGCATTCCGACGGACTTGGGCAATTTCAGCAGGACAATGCGACACCCCACACGTACAGAATAGCTTCAGAGTGGCTCCAGGAACACTTTTTGGAGTTTAAACACTTCCATTAGTCAGAAGACTCCCCAGACATGAACATTATTGAGCATATCTAGGATACCTGGCAACGTGTTGTTGAGAACAGATCTCCACTCCTTACTATTACGGATTTGTGGACAGTCCTGCAGGATTCATGGTGTCGATTCTCTCCAGCACTACTTCAGACATTAGCCGAATCCATGCCACGTCGTGTTGCGGCACTTCTACGTGCTCGCGGGTGCCCTGCACGATATTAGGCAGGTGTATCAGTTTCTTTGGTTCTTCAGTGTAGATGGGGGTACGAATGGGGCTGCTGACAGAGCATGCTCTGCCAGGCGACGATCCGCCACACCCTTCGCCTCGTCGCAGCTTGTCTCTGCTCGCCATACAGCTAATAGCAGGAAAGCACTACGAATCACAGCTTATTTACGACTGTTACAGAGCTACCCCGAAATGATCCGCAGGGCGCCGCTAATGAGCCGCTAATGCGTGCGTGTATACTGATCGGTTGCGGCTGTCTTTTATAACCTAAAGATCCAAGATGGTGGCATTTCTGGTCACGCGACCTTCTCGTCATACATTCTAAATGCAACCGTAAATTCTTTGCCCAACTCTGCTATTTTATGTGCAAGATGTCCATGGATGGGAGGGAGACTGCCCCTTGCGAGTACCATCCTATCCCAATCCGCACAATCCCGCTACCATGCTCGGATACACCGCTACACTATGTCGTCCAGCTATTGCGTTGTATCACCTTGCCACAAACCCTATCCGCGTACTCCAGTATGCGAATACTGCGCTGTACTACCCCGTCCGAAACCATGTACAGGTACAGCCCCATACTCTACTGTGTGGATATTGCACCGTACTGTACTGTCCAAAGCGTTTCCAAGTACAGTGCTGTACTATACATTCCGGCTAATGCGTTAGTTCTATCCCACACACAAGGATGGTGATCATGAGGAGCAGTTTCCTTTCCACCCAACGACACCTTGCACACAAAATAGCGGAATGGAGCTAGGAGTATATAATTGCATCTAGAATGTACGACTGGAAGATCACGTGACTGAAAGTGCTGCTATCTTGGATCTTTAGAGTATAAAAGAAGCCTTAGCAGCCACGACCGATGAGTCTTCTGTACTAGCTGAAAGTGTCAACATGGATTCCTCCAGAGGACACAACAAACTCTGAAAAAGTGTTTGAGAAGTAAGAAGTCAGAAAAAGTTCTGAAAAAGAAGAAAGTTTTGTTGTTAGGTAGTTCACATAATAGATGTGCTGCCATACCAGATCACAAGTTTTTTTTTAACTAGTGCAGGTCTGGGTCAGATGGTAGAGGGTGTAGGCTCATTTTGCAAGGACTTCACAAAGGAAGACTCCGTAGTAATAGGGGGTGAGGCGGGCAGCAGCATAGACACAGACACTAATTATTCAGTCGAGGGTGACCTGGTAAAGACAGCTTCAGCAACGAGACATACTGGTGTTGGGCTTGTATCTGTTCTGAAGTGCCAAGACCGGCCTCATTTAGAGATGGAATAACTTCTTGGATCAGGTATGGGGTCTCATATCAATGTGGTTCCTGTTGACTCTATCAATAGGTGCGACTATACTAGGCATGACCTTCACCTCAACAGGAAAGGGAAAACCGTCTATGCTAATAGCAAAGGGCACTATCACAAGTGGTGAGTCACTTTCAGGCGACTTTAACCTCTTCATAAAAAATCTAGAAGCTCTGTTGTCTCACCTCATAGAAAAAAAAACAAGAAAATAGTGGTTTCTGGTGATTTTAATGCAGATTTATTGAAAATCTCTGTCAGTGAACTATTATTCCAGTCAGTAACACGATCATACAATTTAATTCCTACTGTGAACTTTGGAATTGGGGTATTGAAATGCTCTTAGATTGCTACTGATAATATCTTCGTAGACAAATCCAGGAAAGAAGTCATATCACTAAACCAATAATAAATGCAGCATTTGTGTTAAATATTGGAACCTGTCAGGATCAAAAATTCGATTAAATCTGAGTACAGGAGAGTAATACTTCAGTCAAACATTGAGAATTTTAGGAGACTGTTCAAAGACGTGAACTGGATAAGTGTTTGTGATACTTCTGACTCAAAGGGAAAATACAAAGCATTCATTAATAGTTACCTCCTCTTTAGAAAATAGTTTTCCCCTAAAGGTAACTCAAGTCAAAAAGTAAACAGTGGATTACACAAGGAATAAAGATATCATGTAAGACAAAACGAAAACTGTGTCTACTATCTAGTAACAGCTCTGGTGTTAGCTTTGCAATGCATTACAAAGAATACTGCAAAATACTGAAGCAGGTAATCCAGAAATCTAAGCAGCTTTATTATGAAAAAAAGATAATTACATCAGGCTACAAAATAAAAACTAAGTGAGATATAGTGAAGAGAGAGACAGGTGGGGCCACAAAGGAAGAGAAAAGATAGCTCTAAAACTAAGAGACATAGGTAACAAGTGCATTAGTGCTGCAAACCTCCTAAAAAAGTGCTTTGTTTCTGTTACAGATAGCTTAGGGTTATGAGGTCCAGTAAACAGTGCAATGCAGAATCTGAGACCAGGCTTTACAATTCATTTCGGTAAAATGGAAATGAGACTCATGTCTCCCAAAGAAGTATCATCCATCATAAAATCCTTATAATCTAGGTACTCTAGTGATTATCATAAAATATCAACAAATCAAAGATTGTTCAAACAGGTTGCGTTCTATCTTAAGTTATTTCTGTAATCAATCTGTTATTAGTGGAACATTTCCAGACTGGCTAGGACATGCTGAAGTTAAATCTCTTTACAGGAAGGGGATAAAGAGGTACCATCAAACTATTGATTAATTTCACTTTTGTCGGAATTTTCAATAATATTTCAAAAGGTTGAGATCAAGCGTCTCCTTAAGCATCTGACTGCAAAGAATATATTGTCAAAGTCACAGTTCGGGTTTCTTAAGGGTTACGACATAGAGAAAGCTATTTACACGTATAGTGAGAACATACATAATTTATTAGATAACTAATTAGAGGCTACTGGCATTTTCTGTCATCTGTCAAAAGCTTTTGACAGTGTTAATCACAGCATTCTCTTCCATGGCGACCTCGCGAGTGCGGTCTGGTCCCCCTGCACCGTCTCCTCCGAAACAGATGGTCTGCCACTGCTAGTCTGTTTCCGAACCGACCTCGTTGCTAAAAAAGGTTTCATCCATGTTTTGATTAACTTGACATGAGGTGCTTTCTTTCTATGATGAGACATAAACTTCCGCTGCACCGTAACCTGTGATTTGGTTTCTGCTAGCCACACAACACACTGAACTTTCACCTGGGGTGAAGCCATTTTTACGAACTACACTGAAGAGCCAAAGAAACTGGTACACATGCCTAATATCGTACAGGGCCACAGCGAGCTTGCAGAAGTGCCGCAACACGACATTGCATGGACTCTACGAATGTCTGAAGTAGTGCTGGAGGGAACATATGCCACGAATCCTGCAGGGTGTCCATAAATCCGTAACAGAACGAGGGGGTTCAGATGTCTTTTGAACAGCACGTTGCAAAGCATCATAGATATGCTCAATAATGTTCGTATCTGGTGCGTTTGGCGGCCAGCGGAAGTGTTTAAACTCAGAGGAGTGTTACTGAAGCCACTTTGTAGCAATTCTGGACGTGTAGGGTGTCATATTGTCCTGCTGGAATTTACCAGGTATGTCGGAATGCACAATGGACACGAACAGATGTAGGTGATCAGGCAGGATGCTTACGAACGCGTCACTTGTCAGAGTCTTACATAGACATATCAGGAGTACTACATCACTCCAACTGCACACGCCCCACACATTACAGAGCCTCCGCCAGCTTGAACAGACCCCTGCCGTCATGCAGGGTCCATGGATTCATGAGGTTGTCTCCATACTCATAAACGGTCATCCGCTCGATACAATTTGAAGCGAGACTCGTCCGACCAGGCAACATGTTTCCAGTCATCAACAGTCCAATGTCGCTGTTGACGGGCCCAGGCGAGGCGGAGAGCCTTGTGTTGTGCAGTCATCAAGGGCACGCTAATAAGCCGTCAGCTCCGAAAGCCCATATAAATAGTTTCGTTGAATGGCTCGCACGTTGAGACTTGTTGATGGCCCAGCGTTGAAATCTGAGGCAATTTGCGGAAGGATTGCACTTTTGTCACATTGAACGATTCTCTTTAGTAGTCGTTAGTCCCGTTCTTGTAGGATCTTTTACTGGCTGCAGCGATGTTGGAGATTTGATGTTTTACCGGATTCCTGATATTCACGGTACACTCGTGAAGTGGTCGTATGGGAAAGTCCCCACTTCATCGCTACCTCGGAGATGCAGTGTCCCATCGTTTTGCACCCACTGTAACAAAACGTTCAAACTCACTTCAATATTGATAACTTACCACTGTAGCAACAGTAACCGATCTAACAACTGCGCCAGACACTTTCCGTCTTATATAGGAGCTGCCGAGCTCAGCACCGTATTCTGCGTGCTCACATATCTCTGTATTTGAATACGCATGCCTATACCAGTTTCTTTGGCGCTTCATTACATAATTAATATTTAATCACAGAAATCAGGTTAAACACTAAGCACACCCTGCGTGTTGCTTCCACGTACGTACATCTCGCGAAAAGACCATGAAGATAAAATTAGAAAGATTCGAGCCGACACTACCAGCAATCGCTCTTCCCACGAATAATTCGCGACTGGAACAGGAAAGAGGGAATCACTTAGATGCATCAGAAGTACCCTACGCCACGCTTGCTGACTATTGATGTAGATGTACAAGTAATGTTTGTTAGTAACGTTGCCATTGCTTTGAAATATAGGATTGTCATAGAAATTGGGGGAAGCGAGAAGCACTATTTTAATAACAGCTACACTTAGTTAAAAACTAGCAGTAAACACAAGACATAAGAATTGGTACAGCACTGCAGAAAAATACTGTACCGGCCACCATGTGGCATGGGGTGTCAGTACGCGTGTACTTGCAGTGTGCAAGGCCTGCCCCGACATGGTATGTACTGTACATTCTCGCTGTATCGCTCGGTCATGCTGGAAAAGCCACACCATCCCTAGTTTAGAGGTATTTTACGAAGTGCCGAAGCAACGAGATAAAGATTAGTAGAGGAAGAAGACGCAACAAACACATTCTCAGTTCGAATATATTAAACTTTGTTGAGACTGAGAAGCTTATGTCCACGAATCAGCATGGTTTTGGAAAGAATCGCTAGTGAGAAATTTAGCATGCCTTTTTCTCACATTATATCCTGCGAATCTATGGATGAAGGACAAAAAGCTGATTGCTTATTTCTAGATTTCCGGAAAACATTTGACACGGCCCCCATGGCAGGCTGTTGACGAATGTACGAGCATATGGAATAAGTTCACAGATATGTGAATAGCTACAGCATTTCTTAATTAATAGAATACAGTATGTTGTCGTCGACGGTGATATGTTCATTATAGATAAGGGTATCGGCAAGAGTGCCCCCGAGAGCGTCACAGAACCGCTATCTTTCTCTACAGGGTGGTCCATTGATAGTGGCCGGGCCAAATATCTCACGAAATAAGCATCAAACGAAAAATACTACAAAGAACGAAACTCGTAGCTTGAAGGGGGAAACCAGATGACGCTATGGTTGGCCCGCTAGATGGCGCTGCCATAGGTCAAACGGATATCAACTGCGTTTTTTAAAAATAGAAACCATTTTTTATTACACATTCGTGTAGCACGTAAAAATATATCAATGTTTTAGATGGACCACTTTTTTCGCTTTGTGACAGATGGAGCTGTAATAGTCACAAACGTATAAGTACATGGTATCACGTAACATTCCGCCAGTGCGGACGGTATTTGCTTCGCGATACATCACCCGTGTTAAAATGGACCGTTTACCAATTGCGGAAAAGGTGGATATCGTATTGATGTATGGCTATTGTGATCAAAACAACCAACGGGCGTGTCTTATGTATGCTGCTCGGTATCCTGGACGACATCATCCAAGTGTCCGCACCGTTCGCCGGATAGTTACGTTATTTAAGGAAGCAGGAAGTGTTCAGCCACATGTGAAACGTCAGCCACGACCTGCAACAAATGATGATGCCCAAGTAGGTATTTTAGCTGCTGTCGCGGCTAATCCGCACATCAGTAGCAGACAAATTGCGCGAGAATCGGGAATCTCAAAAACTTCGATGTTGAGAATGCTACATCAACATCGATTGCACCCGTACCATATTTCTATGCACCAGGAATTGCATGGTGACGACTTTGAACGTCGTGCACAGTTCTGCCACTGGGCACAAGAGAAATTACGGGACTATGACAGATTTTTTGCACGCGTTCTATTTAGCGACGAAGCGTCATTCACCAACAGCGGTAACGTAAACCGGCATAAAATGCGCTACTGGGCAACGGAAAATCCACGATGGCTGCGACAAGTGGAACATCAGCGACCTTGGCGGGTTAATGTATGGTGCGGAAATATGGGAGGAAGGATAATTGGCCCCCATTTTATCGATGGCAATCTAAATGGTGTAATGTATGCTGATTTCCTACGTAATGTTCTACCGATGTTACTATTTCACTGCATGACAGAAGGCGATGAACTTCCAGCATGATGGATGTCCGGCACATGGCTCGCGTGCGGTTGAAGCGGTATTGAATAGCATATTTCATGACATGTGGATTGGTCGTCGAAGCACCATACCATGGCCCGCACGTTCACCGGATCTGACGTCCCCGGTTTTCTTTCTGTGGGGAAAGTTGAAGGATATTTGCTATCGTGATCCACCGACAACACCTGACAACATGCGTCAGCGTAATGTCAAAGCACGTGCGAACATTACAGAAGGCAAACTACCCGCTGTTGAGAGGAATGTAGTTACACATATTGCCAAATGCATTGAGGTCGACGGACATTATTTTGAGCATTTATTGCATTAATGTGGTATTTGCAGGTAATCACGTAGTAACAGCATGCGTTCTCAGAAATGATAAGTTCACAAAGGTGCATGTATCACATTGGAACAACCGAAATAGAATGTTGAAATGTAGCTACGTTCTGTATTTTAATTTAAAGAAACCTACCTGCTAGCAACTGTTCGTCTAAAATTGTGAGCCATATGTTTGTGACTATTACAGCGCCATCTATCACAAAGCGAAAAAAGTGGTCCAATTAAAACATTCATATTTCTTTACGTACTACACTAATATGTAATAAAAATGGGGGTTCCTAGTTAAAAAAAAACGCAGTTGATATCCGTTTGCCCTATGGCAGCCCCATCTAGCGGGCCAACCATAGCGCCATCTGGTTTCCCCCTTCAAGCTAGACAAGTTTCGTTCTTTGTAATTTTTATGTTTGACGCTTATTTCGTGAGGTATTTGGCCCAGTCACGATCAATGGACCACCCTGTATATACATAAATGATTTGGCGGACAGGTTGGGCAGCAATCTGTGTTTGCTTGCTGATGAGGCTTTGATGCACGGTAAGGTGTCGAAGTTGAATGAATGTTGGAAGACGCCTTAGACAAATTTCCATTGGTTTGATGAATGGCAGCTAACTCTAAATGTGGAAAAATATAAGTTAATACGGATGAGTAAGAAGAACAAACTTGTTATGTTCGGACACAGTATTTCTAGTGTCCTGCTTGATTCAGTCAAGTTGTTTAAAAATTTGGGCTTAATGCTGTAAAGTGATATGAAATGGAACGAGCATGTGTGAACTGTGGTAGGGAAAGTGACTGGCCAACTTTGTTCTATTGGGAGAGTTTTAGAAAAGAACGGTTCTCCTGTAAAGGAGACCACATGTAGCATGCTGGTGGGATCTATTCATGACTTCTGCTCGAGTGTTTGGGATCCGAACCAAGACGGATTGAAGGAAGACATCGATGGAATTCAGAGGCAGATTGCTATACTTGTTACCGGTATTTTCGCACAACATGTAAGTGTTATGGAGATGCTTCCCGAACTGAAATCGGTATCAGTGGAGGGAAGGCGGCGTTATTACGCAAGCCGCAGTGGCCGAGCGGTTCTAGGCGCTTCAGTCCGGAACCACGCTGCTGCTGCGGTCGCGGGTTTGAATCCTGCCCCGAGCATGGATGTGTGTGACGTCCTTAGGTTAGTTAGGTTTAAGTAGTTCTAAATGTAGGGGACTGATGACCTCAGATGTTAAGTCCCATAGGGCTTAGAGCCATTTGAACCATTTTGCAGATTTTCAGTGCTATTTGTCTTAGCTCCATGGCGAATTAGGGAAACCTTTCTTGCAGACTTTGTCAGTTCACTTTTATAAAATTCGTATCGGTATATTTACACTGATTTCAAAAAAAATACATGTAAACAGTGGAAAATACTAACTGCTTGCGAGAAAGAACCTATATTTTTAAAGTAAATAAAAATAAACGAAAACCAATTTATACAGGTTAACAGTTATTGAACTACAAGAAAAAATAGCCCTCATAACTTCCGAACGGTTTGCGTTAGGACTTTCAAAATGCACAGTTAGCCGCGGGGCATGATGGGAATTAGTATTTACATGCATGATTCGGTTTAGCGGCGAAGCCCACTTTCATATAGATGGGTTCGTCAGTAAGCAAACCTGCGGCGTTTGGGAGACTGTGAATCCTCATTTCGCGATCGAGAAGTCTCTTCGCCCTCAACTGGTGACTATGTGGTGTGCAATCTCCAGTTACAGAATAACCGGTGCGATATTCCTTGATGGTATGGTGACTACCAAACGGTACGTGAATGTTTTGGAAGATGATTTCATCCCCCTTATCCAAAGTGGCCCTGATAGCGATAAGATGTGTTTCATGCAAGACGGAGCTCGACCCCATCGAAGCAGGAGAGTGCTCTCATGGAGGAGCACTTTGGGGACCGCATTCTGGCCCTGAGGTACCCAAAGGCCACTAGCATGGTAATCGATTGGCCGCCATATTCTCCGGATATGAACACATACCACTCCTTTTTGTGGGGCTATGTTAAAGACAAGGTGTACAGCAGTAATCCCAAAAGCATAGCTGAGCTGGAAAAAGAGCTGAGCTATTGAGGAGGTCATGGACAGCAGCGATGTTCCGACACTTCAGCGGGTCATGCAGAATTTCGCTGTTCGTCTGCGCCTCATCGTCGCCAAGGATGGCAGGCATATCGAATATGTCACAAACTAAATCCGAATATCTGCATTGACGTTTATGTGTTGAATGAAGTGTGTGCACCCCGTGGTTTGTAACTAATTTACGTTTTTTTCCATATAGTTCAATAATTGTGACCCTGTATAATTACGTACTTACATTCGGCAAAGCCTATACTGATGGGAAAAAAATCGCAACACCAAAAAAATAATTAATGTAGAGCAATGAAATTTCTGGGTAGATTTGCCTAGGTAACATACTAGGGTCACTCCAAAAGAAATGCACACTATTTTTGTAAAAGTACAAATTTCATTCTGCATGTGTGAAAATTTTACAGAGTGTAGATACATCCTTCCTGCTTGTTTTCAAACTTAGTTCAACCTCTTCCCGTGAGTGACGCCATCACAGCATGTCTTCAAGATGGCTGCTACACTTGACGCTCGCCAGAAGCAACGTGCTGTCATAGAATTCCTGTGCTGTGAAAACGAGACAGTGGGAAACATCCACAAGAGGTTGAAAAAGGTGTATGGAGATGCTGCTGTTGATCGCAGTACAGTTAGTCGGTGGGTAAGCAGGTTACGTGATGAAAGCGGGCACGGCAATATTGAGGATTGTCCTCGCAGCGGCAGGCCTCGTACTGCACACACTCCAGACAATGTGCAGAGAGTTAACGAACTGGTGATTGCTGACAGACGCATCACAGTGAACGAATTGTCACGCTACGTTGGGATAGGGGAAGGAAGTGTCTGCAGAATGCTGAAAGTGTTGGCATTAAAAAAGGTTTGTGCCAGATGGGTTCCCAGGATGTTGACAGTGGCTCACAAAGAAACAAGTAAAACCGTATGCAGCGAACTTTTTGAACAGTACGAATATGGTGGAGATCAATTTCTTAGGAGAACTGTGACAGGTGATGAAACATGTATCCATCATTTTTCACCAGAGACGAAGAGGCAATCAATGGAGTGGCATCATGCAAATTTACCCAAGAAAAAAAATTCAAAACCACACCTTCTGCTGGAAAAGTTATGGTTGCGGTGTTTTTCGATTCCGAAGGACTCTTGCTTGTGGACGTCATGCCAAGTGGAACCACCATAAATTCTAATGCATATGTGATAACACTGAAGAAACTTCAAGCTCGACTGAGTCGTGTTCGACCACATCGGCAAAAGCAAGATGTTTTGCTGTTGCACGACAATGCACGGGCGCATGTCAGTCAAAAAACCATGGAAGCGATCACAAAACTCTGATGGACAACACTGAAACACCCGCCTTACAGTCCTGACCTGGCTCCATGTGATTATCATCTCTTTGGGAAACTGAAAGACTCTCTTCGTGGAACAAGGTTTGAAGAAGATGATTCCCTTGTGCACGCTGCCAAACAGTGGCTCCAACAGGTTGGTCCAGAATTTTACCGTGCGGGTATACAGGTGCTGGTTTCAAATGGCGTGATACAGTTGAGAGGGATGGAAATTATGTGGAGAAATGAAAATAGTGTTCCTAAGGGATGTATCTGTACACTGTAAAACTTTCAAACATGTAGAATAAAAGAGGGATTTAAAAAAAAAAGATAGTGTGCATTTCTTTCGGAGTGACCCTCCTATTTAACTGACTGACAATGCAAGGTTACATGTTAATGTAATTGCAAGATAAGCCATTGCAAATGTGAAATGTTCGTACATTAGTAACCGGTGTAAACACCAGAATGTTGAATGCAAGCATGTAAACGGTCAAACATTGTGTGGCACAGGTGCCGCATGTTAGTACATGAATGGCAGCACAACAGGACGAATCACCAGATCTACGCATAAATTTGCTGTCAGAGTGCTTGGGATAAGAACGCAAGTGCTCCGGCTGTCATATAAAAGCGTATCCCAGACCGTAACTCCAGGTGTAGGTCCAGTAGCCGCTCGGAATGACCGCGCGCTCTAAGGCGCCATGTCACGAATTGCGCGGCCCGTGCCTCCGGAGGTTCGAGTCCTCCCTCGGGCATGTATGTGTGTGTTGTTCTTAGCATAAGTTAGTTTAAGTAGTGTGTAAGTCTAGGGAGTGATGACCTCAGCAGTTTGGTCCCTTAGGAATTCACACACATTTGAACATTTGGTACATTTGGTCCAGTCTGTGTGGCACACAGACTTGTTGGTTGCAGGATCTCTACTGGCCTTCTTCTAACCAACACACGACCATCACAGGCGCCGTTGCAGAACCAGCCTTCATCATAAAACACATTAGTCCTCCACGCTGGCCTCCAATGAGCTCTCGTTTGGGGCCACTGAACTCGCCAAATGGCGGTGGTTTGGGGTCGGTGGCATGCACGCCACAGGGCGACTGGCTCGTAGCCGTCCTTGAAGTAACCGATTTCTATCAGATCGTTGTGTCACCGTGATGGCAACTGCTGCTCAGTTGGTGCTGCAGATGGAGTACGATGCGCCAGAACCATACACGGAACACGATGGTGTTCCTTCTTGGTGGTGCTATGTGTACATTCACAGCTCGGTCTTCTTGAGACTGTACATTATCTTGACCACCGCTGGCAACAGTCATGTACAGTGGTTACAGTCCTGCTTAGTCTTTCTGCTGTATCACAGAAGGAACAGCCATCTCCTCGTAGCCCCGTTACACGACCTCGTTCAATCTCACTGAGGTGTCGATAATGGCGTCTTCGTCGCCTTGAAATCATTCTTGGCTTTCATCAACTCACCACGTGCAATCTCAAAGGTAACAAACGCTCACGACCGTCACAGTGTGTATTTAAAGCAAAACTGAACTGCATCCTCATAGTGGTGCTACTAGTGCCACACTTATGGAACTGGGACAAAATCTTATGAGGCTAGCGCGAAATTTGAATAGACATCGTCTTTCAGAAAAGAAACACACCTACCAGCTTTCGTTTACGTCGCAAAACTCCGTGTTGCGATTTTTTTCCTTCGGTGTATTTGCTCCTAAAAGAAGGCCAATAGGTTTTTATTAAAATTTTTAAGCAGTTTCAAATGAAGTGTAAAGGCGTTTGAGTTGCAATCGGCGCAGGAACATTTTCTCTGGATTTAAATTGTGTTTTTCATCTCTATCCCTTTCAGTTATTTTATCTTTAACCGAATTCTCATTCCTTCGTACCTGTATACCACAGCTATAGTCGTATGACCTGAGTGGACACTCGATGTACTATTAAATGTAGTGCAAGACATAATTCTGTATTGGATGTGACCAAACCGTAAAATGTCTTTATGGGCAAAAGAGTATTTAAGAACGAGGGCGGAATAGTCGTTGCATTACGTGATCTGTACAAAGTAATAGCCTATACATTACAGAACAGGTGATATACAGTGAAGAGAAGACTGTACCGACAGATCCCCAGACTTTTTATCCCCTAAGTGTGTCAAATTGAAGTAGCTGCGCTACTTCAGATATGTACGGTATGAAGCACGAATGATGGGTACGGCTAACGGCTACAAGAAACGATTTCTCTTTTGCTTTCAGAGCAACGGAGACAAAAACTCGACATATTTTGGTCTCATATGGACACAGCAATTAATGTTTTGCTAGATCACGATCGGTCTACAATGTTTACATTAAATGTGATGTATTTTATGAGTAACGTTCGTTCTGCATACGAAAAGGAGAACTTCAAATCTTATAAACGTAGTTGTTTTAATTTTTTTAGAATAATTATTATTAGTACATAAAAATACCTGAAACCAATATTTTTAATATCAATGAAAGCAAGACACAAGTCATATTTTACTATTGCTTTTCGCACGGTTTAATTCTTAGAAAATTTTACCTTAATCTAGCTTCGAAATTCTATTATTGTCTATCATCGCTTCCATCGATGAGCCTTCCACATGAGCTACATGGTGTATGTCCAAGTACGTTAGAGTCAAGTTTAAGGTCATGTTAAACTCACAGTCTGTCGTAATGCCGTAAGCGGGTACGTGTCTTAGGTGGCAAGTCTGGGTCCAGTTGCATTATCATCAGCTAATACTATGTAAGTAGCCTGTTAATGTGTCTGTATGTTGGCAGCGGGATAGACTGCATTAATAACTCTGACAGCGCTGTGTAGCTGGTCGGACTCGCAGTTCGAGGTGAATAGCCAGCAATGATGGAGGTTGGAAGTAAGTGATGATGGAGGTTAGAGGTCTGAAGTGTTAGCGCGAGCGGACGATCTCAACGTGTCCGTCATAGAGATTTAAAATTATTGACGATTATATAATTTTTTGGAACTGGATGTCACGGACGATAATATAATTTTTGAACTGGTTGTCACATGATTAAGGTAAAATTTGCTAAATACATTGTTTGCTCTGCAACAAAATCTTTCCTTTGCTAACCACATGCCTATTAGTAGTCAGAGCCTACAGTAGTTAGACTCTTTTATTTAGCTGGCTGTATTGGTACTTGCTGTATCGCTGTTGTTCGTGTAATGAAGATTTCTTTTAGGTAAGTGTCATATGAAATGTTACGTTATTGTTAGGATTTCTTCTAATTCAGGGCCATTCTTTTGTGTTAATTGTTTGAGCAGTAAGATTGCGTTTGAATTGTATTTGTCAGGAATAATTCTGTAGGTCAGATATGAAATGATAAAGACAAGCAAAGAAGCAGTACGTTCAGTTTCAGTCAGCAGTTTAAGCAGGTTCACTTGCGTTCAATTTCCCTCAGCAGGATCAGAATTAAATTAAGAAGTTTCACCTTCTCAGTTATTTCGGTTCAAGTAAAAAATGTATTAAGACATTTCGACTAGAGTCCCGTATTGGTAGACCACTTGGCGATTGTATGGGTTGACAATCCACATAAACAAAACAACGAATAGAAAAATAGCATTGTGATGGGGTATAAAGACAATCAGACAAGAGCTAATGGATATGGTACTCTTCATTCCAAGGTTTATTTTCAGCAGATATATTACAAACATATGCAATAATGCTTAGTAATACTGTCAATAATTTTCTTCAAGCATTTTCCATTTTGATACATACTGAATAACAGAGTGTAGCTTATATTTGTTACCTGATACACAATTCGTCTTTTATACTGGGACACCAAGGTATTCGTACTCCATGCCAAGAATGTAGTAATTGAAAGTGGTGTTGTAGGGTGCGACGGGAATATTGAAAGGTGAGTACTGAGGGTAGGTGAGGGCCCCACCGTACCAGATCTCGAATATGAACCAGGAGGCCGTGTTGGTGGTGTAGCTCACCGGGATCCTCAGGAGCTGCAGGGGCTCCGCGACTTCTGTGTAGTTGTAGGAGGCGACCACCTTCCACTCCCCTCCGGGCGGCTGCTCGCTCATGGTGACCCTGATGTTCTGCGGCTCCGGACCGATCTCCAAGCTGGAGGAGTTGCGGATGTGCGAGCTGAGGTAGAGCGCGGTCACCTGGTAGACGTCGTTGTAGTAGTGCGGAGTGTTGAAGATGCCGTGGCAGCACTGCACCTCGCCCAGGTAGCTGTCCGGCTCCCGGAACAGCATCGTCACCTTGGGGTATGCGACTGGAAACAGACACAGAGGTGTATGGCGACATGTACAAAGAAGTTTATTGGTAGAGACCATCTTTTATTGTACAGCAGAGAATGCGCTGTGTTCAGACATCCACACATTCATTCACGCACCGTGACGCCAAAGCGTCATGAAGGACAACCTTCAGCGATTAGGAACGAATTAAGTTATACGTTAACAGGCAGGATCTATCACTGCTAGCTACTTCTGTAAAGTGTGCTGGCGACAAACTGTGACAAGCACTAATCTATTGAAAATGTTATTTATTGTTAATTACCTCTAGATTACTTTAGACAGGTGTTTTCGGAGAAAAATAGGTTGTTTAGAAAAAGCTATAGCGTTTCCCATACCACTCAGCTGCTGCTAACATCTAATACTTTAAACAAAACATTTCTCTAATTTTACACAGACCACTATCACCTCTCTGTACACTGGCGAAACTACGATCTACCCAACACAAATATTACAACTGCGCAAGTATTGTGATGAAACGTAATGTAAGGGGTTAATCAGGTCACCAGTTGCGTCTCGGTTCTGGTTCAGAGTACAGGAGCAAAAGTGTAAAGATCGTTATATAACAAATCTCTGATCAAGCAAACGAACGAGAGGGCAATGCTCGCTTTCTTCTCTAAATTCTTAGTGTAACTGATCGTTAAGCTTGGCCACTACGCAGAGCGATAACGCCGTCACAGTGACAACAAGAAGCGCAGATGTGGACCATATTTATTACTAGTGGGTCGCCTAACCATGGAAATGTTGTAGGACAAAATGAAGGGCTTGTTTCAATAGTGGTACAAGTCCATTTTTGTTCATTCTGAGATACAGAGTCCTAAAGTTACATGAGCGCTGAAAAATCTGCAGTTCAGATACCAGAAATACTCAAATATATATAAGTATATAAAAGTATACATAAAATCTGCAGTTGAGTATATATACTTGAATATTTCTGGTATCTCAACTGCACATTTTTCAGCGCTCATTTAACTTTAGGACTCTGTATCTCAGAATGAACAAAAAAGGACTTGTACCACTATTGAAATAAGCCCTTCATATAAAGGATCTTGGGATCTAACTAAAGCCTCAGATTAATAGACGCTGATTTTCTCAAATAGGTGACAAAATTCACGACAAAAATTGACAGAAAACTCAAATCAAATTATCAAATGGCGCTAATGCTGTGAGGTAGTGACAAAAATTGTGGGAGATTGGTAGGAGACAGTGCAACAAGATCTGCCCACGGGCACATCGCCAAATACAAAGTTAAAACTACGACAAGATGCCACAAATTATAACGAAAGTAAGAACACAAGTTACATGTCACAACAAGCAAGTAATGAACTGCTGAGAATATGGACCATGCCATCACAGTTGTGGCGCGTGTGAGCTTCACAGGAGGCAGTGGTCAAATGACCACAAAACATAGGTCTCCGTCCACAATGTCCTAAAAAAACTCTTTATATAGACGACAACTCAATGCTGTTGACAATGCGACAAATCATAATATCACTTACGTCATAGAATAACGGGAGAATTCTGCAGAAATTTCGCACTCCTAGTGTACAAAACACACTTCAAAAAATAAGAGGTTGGTACAAGAACGGATCAGCGGCTCATCGACTGCTCGGCTTCTTTGCACGAAGGTCAAAGGCAGGATGACTCAGTGCGATCAGGTACACCAAAATTTGGAGCGAAAGCAGCGGACCTTCCCACACCGGTCGAAAGCAGTGTCCTGTCTCTTCTTTTGATGTCCAAACAGAATAGGGACGGCAGTGGCGACAAATCGCCTTCCACTCAGGGCAGGGAGAGTCGCCAGCCCTGTCGACAAAAGCAGCAACCAGGCTGCAGCCTTACTTACGCGAAAGCTGCCCAGCTCCCAGGGGACCTTCGCCCTTTCGTTTAATGAGATTCATGGCCGCCTCTTGTTGACAAAAAAGGACACACAGACCAAACCGTGAGTGGTGACGGTCAGAAAAACGCAAAATTTCCTCCTATTAAATATGCCCAGTACACTATAAACAAAATTAGCTACGAAATGCAGGAAAAAATTAAAATGTCCATGGTATTCTCTTACTTTGTTTGTAAATACACACATCAAAAAAAGTTTTAATCACCCCTGTTCCCAAAACTCCTGAAGATAGACGTTGACTGTGGATATCGTATCACAGACACAGTCCCTTTGACTGTTCAGAGATGTCACTGAACCCGCCCAAAGATGTAAACAACCAAGCATGAGCAGCGCCTATTAGACGGAGGAGGTACACGGCTCGTGTTGTCTGTAGTTCAAGCCTAGACATTCAATACAGCGGTTCGATGGCGTCCGCATTCTTACTTTGTGCCACGAAGGGCTCTCAACCAGGGAAGTGTTCAGGCGTCTCAGAGTGAACCAAAGCGATGTTGTTCGGACGTGGAGGAGAATCACAGAGACATGAACTGTCGATGACATGCCTCTCTCAGGCTGCCAAAGGGCTACTACTGCAATGATGACCGCTACCTACTGATTATGGCTCGAGGAACGCTGACAGCAAGACCACCATGTTGAATCATGTTTGTCGTGCAGCCACAGGACGTCGCGTTACGGCTCAAACTGTGCGCAATAGGCTACATGATGCACAACTTCACTCCCGACGTCCATGGCGAGGTCCATCTTTGCTACCACGACACCATGCAACGCAGTGCGGGTCCAACAACATGGCGAATGGACCGATCAAGTTTGGCATCACGTTCCCTTCAGCGATGAGTGTCGCAATTGCCTTCAACCAGACAATCGCCGGAGACGTTTTTGGAGGCAACCTGGTCAGGCTGAACGCCTTAGACACACTGTCCAGCGAGGTCTAGCAAGTTGGAGGTTCACTGCTGTTTTGGGGTGGCATTATGTGGGGCCGACGTACGGCGTTGGTGATGATGGAAGGTGCCATAACGGCTGTACGATACGTGAATGCCATCCTCCGAACGGTAGAGCAACCATGTCGGCAGTATAATGGCGAGGCATTCGTCTTCATGGACGACAATTCGCGCCCCCATCGTGCATTTCTTGTGAATCACTTACTTCAGGACAATGACATCACCCGACCAGAGTGGCCAGCATGTTCTCCAGGCATGAACCATATCGAACATGCCTGAGAGGGATTGAAAAGGGCTGTTTATGGACGACGTGACCAACCAACCACTCTGAGGGATCTACGCCGAATCGCTGTTGAGGAGTGGGACAATCCGTACCAACAGTGCCTTGATGAACTTGTGGATAGTATGCCATAACGAATACAGGCATGCATCAACGCAAGAGGGCGTGCTAATGGGTTTAGACCTGCCGGTGTGTACAGCAATCTGGACGACCACCTCTGAGCGTCTCCCTGTATGGTGGTACAACAAGCAATGTGTGGTTTTTATGAGGAATAAAAAGGGCGGAAATGGTGTTAATGTTGATCTCTATTCCAATTTTATGTACAAGTTCCGAAACTCTCGGAACCGAGGTAATACAAAACCCTTTTGATGTGTGTGGTTGAGGATAACCAGTGTCCTACATGTTCTCCACTGGCAACCTGTTATACACTTTGCATGAGTATATAAAACTCTATTCTCAGTCCTAGAGGTGGACATATGGTCTACACAGAAATTATTTCTACTTCTATTATTGTTATTGTGAATTCATGAATTCAACCTAAAGTCACTCTTGTTATTAACCAATAATACTTTTACGGAATAATTGTACTGACTGACGCACCCCTACGTCCCTGAAGACGTTTCTACACGGTGCTCGGTTATCAGTTTCACGCAATATTCGTACTGCACGATTCTATAGAATGGCCACTTTTCCACCTTAGTTGCAATGCTCCATAATATTATACCATAGGCCTAATTGAATGGAAATTTGCAAAATACGCAAGCAGACTTGTTTGTCAACACTCTCAGACAGCTACAATGTGCAAAAGGCCTAGCAGTTTGTTATACACCTAGATGCCCAGGAACTTCATTAGCGGATTGTTATCCAGTGTATGCGGATTGATCTCTGCCAGTGGTACCCTTAAGTCATTTTCACTCGTCTAGAATTGCATAATATGAGCTTCTGCAAGCTGAAGCTGTCCAGCACATTAAACTATGTCAGAATCTCGACTCGAAACTGGAATCTCGCTTTCCGCAAGAAATCTACCACAGAACTTCTATGCAGTGCATACTCCGCTGTGGAGTGCAGTATCGACGATATTCTACCATCCGTTTTGCTGCCCTTCATGACAAGCCATCCTGGACTCACATTTCAGAAAGGTGTTGTCCACCCGCACACGGCGAGGGTTCCTACTCCTTGTCTTCGTGCTTGCCAAACCCTGCCTTGGTCAGCGGTGTGGCCGAATCTCTCCGCCCCCCCCCCCCCACCAACTGAGAACTTTTGTGGCATTATTGACAGGGACCTACAACTAGCTAGGGGTTTCGACAACGTAACGAGCCAGTTGGGGAGAATTTGCCACGATAACCCTCAGGAAGACACCCAACGACTTTATCAGTCAGTGCCAAGCCGAGTAAGTGCTTGCTCAAAAGCCAAAAGTGAACCAACGCGTTATTGACTTGCTCAGTTTTTGAAGATCTCCCTCA
Source organism: Schistocerca nitens (assembly GCF_023898315.1). Taxonomy (NCBI): domain Eukaryota; kingdom Metazoa; phylum Arthropoda; class Insecta; order Orthoptera; family Acrididae; genus Schistocerca; species Schistocerca nitens. The sequence continues at coordinate 258,762,784 of NC_064615.1, read as the reverse complement.
TGAATAGTCGTGAAAAAATCATTCAAATTTTCCCAAATTGTTATCTGTTATTTGTCTGTACATGTACGTTACATCTGCCAATTTCCGTCCCATTTGGATAATTTCTTTATATTATGGCTAAAACTAAGAAGCGGTACGAAGTTGATTAGTAGACGTCAAATTTGTGCTGGTAAAACATTTGGAAGACTTAAATTTGTTGGTTGCTCATTGTATCTGCAACGAAAATCGTAAACAAATGATATGAAGAAACAAGCAGTCTTGGTTGCAATGTTAAATTTTTTTTTATTATTTCCGAATGACGCCTTTCACCTTTATTTAGACGTCCCCGGATTGCCTTATATTTAGTAGCGATGCGTACGTGGGATACTGCTCATAAAATATCCAACCAAGTAAATGCCTCTTGTCAAAGCTTTAAAAACACCGTGCGGTGTCCTTATTACGGCACGTCGTGCAGTCCAATGCAAACCGAATGGGATCAGACCTATGGAAAGCTTTGCATCATAAGCATGCCGGAGGTGTAGTGCACATTCTCGTTGCATTGGACTGCGCGGCACGCCGTAATAATGTGCAATGCAATGTTTTTACAGCTTTGACAAGAGGCATTTGTCTGCTGGGATATTTTATGAGCGGTGTCCCATGTACCCATCGCTACCAAATATCAGGCAGTCAGAAGATGCCTGAATAAAGGTGAAACACGTCGTTGGGAAACAATAAAAAATTTTAACACTGTAACGAAGATTGCTTATTTCTGTGTATCATGCATAATGATCGCTGTACCAACCCCGTTATGAACTGGAAAAAGTATACAAATTGTGTTTGTAGTCCTCATTAAATATATGTTACAGTAGATTCAGACGTGTGCTACTTGGATCATACGCGTACTACACAGAGAAAATGGGACAAAGGAACTACTGGGTAAATTTGTAGAAACTTTATTCCATAAAACGTATGTGACTATTCTATAACTCGCTTGCGTAAGACAAATTAGGCAGAGAGGCTTCTGTATATCGATGGAATCGCTAATATTGAGTCGGAGAAAACTCTGCCACGCACTGTGCAGTAATAATGAATTCGCGTGGCTCTATGGCCTGTGCAAGTCTTTCAACTGGACGTCACTTGGGAGACAAGCGTCTCGCTAACCTACCCCTCTAAACTTAAAGGGGAAAGGGGACCTACAGCTTAACATGGAATACTGATCGCACTTTGTTCCTGGCGAAACTTCACAACACTTGCAGGTGAAGGATAGGTTCAAAACCAGACTGAAAAATTTCCGGTGTTCGGTGTAGCGACTTCTCGTTTTCCAGGCACGCGCTTCAGCACTACACCACCAGGCTCGCCACTATGGCTGGCTTCCGGAGTAAAGATGCAGATGTCAAAATTACAATAGACTACACAGCTTAGTATACGAAGAAAAAAAAGAAAATATAAGTCACTGCCTCCTGTGGCAGGCAGCACAATGCGTGGGGATACAAGCAAACGGCGCTCTTACCGGCACATCCTGTTAGCAGGAGCAGACACACGGCCTGTTTTATCATGATGAGCGTCTCTGAATACCTTCTGTAGTCGCCACAGGAATACTGATGCTCAGCTGTACGCTTTCTAATGCCATTTATATCCGATAGTAGCCCGGTCTCTGCACCGATGATCGATTGCCATGGAAAAATACCAATGTCACTTTCTCAGCCAATTACAAGAGACACAAGAATAACTGCTGTAGCGATAAATGTAGTGAAGGGGGGGGGGGGGGACGTGACGTGACAGTAGCCTTTCATTTCATCTTTCGGGAGTACATTAGCGATAGTGTTATTCCTTCTTCAGATATTTCGGGTGATGACTTTACAGTCGTCTTCAATTTGAGTGGCCGCCAGGATTTATTTTCACTTAACGTAATACTGTGGAGTAAACTCGCGTGCGTCAGAGGTAGCACTGTCGGGAGAATGAGTGTCAGTCATAGATAAAACTTAATGCGTGTAAGAGTAAAACAAACCTGGCACAGCGTCAACAAAAGCACAGAGATTACCCATTAAGTGGCTAACTGTTAAAATGGATGACATTCTAATAATCTGAGAGTCTGAGAGTTGTAGACGTAAAATGAGTGGTTTTTCAGTGTTTGTCGAGCTGGAAACTCTTATTCGTTGCTTCCATCTTCACAGCCATTAATATATGGGAGACATACACGTACTCAGTTTAACAAGATTTGTTCACTTCATTAATCAGATTCTCACTTGATAACGAAAAGGCAAGAGAACTGTAAAAACTACAGCTAAGAGTAAAAATGCTACAACTCCCCCCCCCCCCCCCCCCCCCCCGACAATCAACCGCTAGAGTGGAGTTCCTTGGGATGGGCGAGTATGAACGTCGTTCCCGCTGACCCGCCGGCCTCTTCGGCACTTCCTGCGGGCTCGTTTCCTGAGTCGAGGCTGATGCTCTGACTAGCATCACTGTCTGGTTGAATCTAAGTAGCTGCTGTAGTGTCCAGCGTATCTACTTTTTGTCCACGTACATCTGGAGTTAGAAAATACACTGCTTTTATCCGTTCCGTTGACACGGTCATTTACTTGTCGTTGTATATTAATTTTGCGGTACATTTCTCACGTTTTAGCGTCTGGGAACGTCCGGAGTATCGTGGTTGCAACGAAGGGAGAACCACGTCCTCTCGCAATATCATGTGTGAGCGTGTCTAAAGGTCGTTGTGAAAGAACACTCTTCGATCTCCGTGTCGAGGCGTTGGTGAGGGGCGCAGATTAGCTACTGGCAGGTTGACTTGTACCAGCATGCACTGAGGTAACATAAGCCATGGGATAGCAGTAAGCAGATATACAGATGCCGGTATTATCACTTACTCAAGGTGTCAAAGTGTGTTGGCAGAGGTGTCATTTGTACTCTGGTGATCCATGTGAAATGGTCTCCGACGTGACTATGGCCTTACGGCGGGATCTAACAGACTTGGAATTACGCATGGGACATTCTATTTCTAGATCCGCATTGTCAGGAGAAGGCTGAGAATATCAAATTTTAGGTATTACATTTCGCCTTGGACAACGCAGTAGCCGACGCAGTAGTAGACGTACGGCGATCGTATCCACCAGGACAGTGCGGCGAAATTTGGCGTTAATGGGCTACAGCAGAACACGACCGATGCGAGTGCCTTTGCTAACAGCACGACATCGCCTTCAGCGCATCTCCTGGACTCGTGACTATACCGGTTGGACCCTATACTATCGCAAAACCGTGCCCAGACCAGATAAGACCCTATTTCAGTTGGTAAGAGCTGATGGTAGGTACCAACCCCACGAAGCCATGGACCCAAGTTGCCAACAAGGAATCACTGAATGGTAATGGTAATGTTCGGCTACTTGGAGACCATTTGCAGCCATTCATAGACATCATGTTCCCAAACAATGATGGAACTTTTGTGAAGGACAGTGCACCATTAAGAGGCGAGAATTGTTCACGATTAGTTTGAAGAACATTCTGGACAGTTCGAGTGAATCATTGAGCCACCTAGATCTCCAAATATTAATGCCATCGAACATTTATTGGACATAGCTGCCATGACAGTTCGTGCACAAAATCGCGCATGCGTAATACTTTCGCGATTATGGACGGCTGTATGGGCAGCTTGGGTCAATATTTCTACAGGGGAGTTCCAACGACTTGTTTAGTCAATGCCACGTCCAGCTTCTGCACTACGCCTGTGAAAGGAGTTTCAACGCGATATTAGGAGGTATCCTATGACTTTTGTCACCTCAGTGTATATAGTAGCTCTGTCTCCGATTGATGAAAAATACTCCGACGGCAGGAGCAATGTCTTTCTGCAGTTGTTGACCCAAGGTCTGGGTTATGGGCTGTCTGGAGGGCCAGCAAAACCAGTGGTAGCACAGCTGTGCAGCTATTCTCATGGCACATAGACGGAGCTTTGTATGCCGGCGATCTATCATCCCATTTTCAATAAGCTCCGTGGTGTACGTCCTTCCAGCGACGTCTACGGGACGAGGTCCTTTTTACTCGTCTTTGTATAGGCCCAGTCCTATGACACATGGCTTCTTACTCCGGCTAGAGGACCCTCCAATATGTGGTGCTTCTGGGGTACAAATAACTGTGTGTCACATTTTATTCGACCGTATTTAGCTTTCCTACTGGATTTGCCGACAGATCCGCCTTCCATTTTAAGTAGCGTTCACACGAATGTGGTTCGAGTTTTAAAGTTCTGTGACCTGTCCAGTATTTTTCTCAAGGTTTTAGGGGAACGATTTGAAGGTGTTCACAGGGTGACCGGCTTACCCACGTGGACAACCATTCAGATTTCCCTGTGTCTTTCTATTAGGTTCTTTGTCGTTTTACTTCAGTTTTAATCTCCTGGAAAACACATTTTAGTCTTTATTCGTTGCTTCAGGGCGTGTATTAACACTTGCTATTTTATCCAAATGTTTGTAAGGGACTGATAACCTCGCCATTAGGAGCCCGTTAGCTCCAAACACAAACATACACATACACACAACACACACACACACACACACACACCACACACACACAGCATCCCATTATTTGCGTGTTGCTAGGTGGTGGTATGATAATACTGGGACCCACACCATCTAGACAGTTCCAGAAATAGTGACGACTCAAATTGATCATCCTGGCTCGTGGTAACATGAGACAGACAGCCAAAACGAGAAACCCACATTTTTAGGAAGGCGTTTGCTGTTATTTCTACTGATATTCCAGCAACTGCTGTTGCCTCCGCCCAATGTCTATAGCTCCGAGCGGATGGAGGCCCACCACGCCCACATCGGCATGATGGCCAACACAAAAGGTCTACCGCCATCTCTGCATATTTGTTAGTTTTCACTAAGTATGGTCTCGCTGGATGTGGGTACTGCGATGTTTTGTCCGCAGCTCGTGGTCGTGCGGTAGCGTTCTCGCTTCCCACGCCCGGGTTCCCGGGTTCGATTCCCGGCGGGGTCAGGGATTTTCTCTGCCTCGTGATGACTTGGTGTTGTGTGATGTCCTTAGGTTAGTTAGGTTTAAGTAGTTCTAAGTTCTAGGGGACTGATGACCATAGATGTTATGATGTCCCATAGTGCTCAGAGCCATTTACTGTGATGTTTTCCTACGTCTAGTTATAATTAACACGCGTTCATCTAGAGAGTGATTGTGTGTACAGCTGTAAATATGCAGCGATGTCCCTACGATGGTGGACATGGGTCTACGAGGAGTATGTAAACGTGAGAAAAACTATTTGTTGTCTCAGTAAATTCTTCCGCAAGCTTGAATACTTGCCTGAGAACTTTGCATTGTTGACATGCATCACACACTCTAGACAGTCTTTTTTAAAACTGGGTCACCCAAATTTTTCGATAATGATTTTAATGGTGGCTTTTGCATTGGAATGGATGAGGTTGCGAACACTGCGAAAAAACCGCTCTTTATAGTGTTCCAGGCAGGTATGATCTAGGCGAGAGTCTAGACACGTCGGACCAAATACGAGTAAGGTCCTGTGTACCTGACAACCACACTTGTTTGCGCTGAAGAGCTGTTGCACAGTCGTGCAAATTTTGTTGCAGTTGCTCGTTCGTAGCTTGTGCTGCCCTAAGCTGATGGTAATTTAATGCAAAAGAAATTTCGCCGACTCTGAGAAAAAAATCAGTCACTACATTTTCTGCCATCCGGTGTGCACTATGTACGAGTATGTTGTGAATTGCCCAGTAAACTCCAGCTGTCGGAAATGTCACGGCAACGATCTTTCTTGATCTTGTTAACGGTGATTGGCTTACGATCTGCGTAAATTGTAGACGGCCTAGCTTCGACATAAGACAGAGATGTCGCACGGCGGCCAGCAGCTCTCGATTGTACTCGCTGCAAATAGTTTGGGCCTCCGTCAGCTTACGGGATAAAACAAAACCACGAAGTTTTCCCACTATTCTCGACACTTTGGTAGAGAACTGGCCTGAACGTATGAAAGCATGCTGGCTGGCATCCGTCACTAGCGCTAATGGCGCACGATGGGCCTGTTACAATATGAGGATCGCTTTTTGATAAGCAGACCTAATCTTCCAGGTGATACGTCAATCACACGTGGACTTTACAGTCCAGGTGGCCGTGACAAAAAGTTCAGCTGTTTTATGCTACTTCGTATTTTAATGGTTGTTGACGACTTAACGAACAAAAGCAGATTATCTTATATACTACTGGCCATTACAATTGCTACACCAAGACGATGATGTGCAACAGACGCGAAATTTAACCGACAGCAAGAAGATACTGTGATATGCAAATGATTAGCTTTTCAGAGCATCCACTCAAGGTTGGTCGTTACATTTCAGATGTGTTACGACCCGTGGCTCTACCCTTCATTCGATCCCTGCGAAACCCTACATTTCAGCAGGGTAGTGCACGACCGTATGTTGCAGGTCCTGTACGGGCCTTTCTGGATACAGAAAATGTTCCACTGCTGCCCTGGCCAGCACATTCTCCAGATCTCTCACCAACTGGAAACGTTTGGTCAATGGTGCCCGAGCAACTGGCTCGTCACAATACGCCAGTCACTACTCTTGATGAACTGTGGTATCGTGTTGAAGCTGTACCTGTACACGCCATCCAAGCTCTGTTTGACTCAGTGCCCAGGCATATCAAGGCAGTTATTACGGCCAGAGGTGGTTGTTCTGGGTACTGATTTCTCAGGAAATGTCCAGAAACTACCTTACACTTCATAAAATATTTGTATGCATTATTAGAAATATAAACTTTTTATAAACAAAGTAAGTATGCACCTAGTTGTGACTAAGGCCGTCAGAAACATTATGAGGATGTAAAAAAATATATATGATGCAACCATTTTATATTCTCTGAAACCTTCGTCTTTTGCTTTGTTTCTCACTATAGCATTTAAAAAAAACTGAAAATAGAATTTTTTTGGGATCCGGACAGCCAGCAATGGTGAAAGTGAAAATATGCATGTGATGCATACTCCTTTTTATTCTAAGGGTTTTTTATTTGCATAATACTTCTTTATAAAAATAAAAACTATAATGGTACCTATCAGAATAAATAAACATTTTTTATCCCATACCCACTAGAAGGGTTGTCACCATCACTGGTTGAATGACAGTGTCCTTTGTTGGAATCGGTCCGAGCGAGATGATGCAGTCGGTAGCTCACTGAACTCGCATTCGGGAGGAGGACGGTTCAAACCTACATCTGGCCATCCTGATTTAGGTTTTCCGTGATTTCCCTAAATCGCTTCAGGCAAATGCCGGAATGGTTCCTTTGAAAGGGCACGGCCAGCTTCAGGCAAATGCCGGGATGGTTCCTTTGAAAGGGCGCGGCCGGCTTTTTTCCCCATCCTTCCCTAATCTGAGCCTGAGCTTCGTCTCTAATGACCACGTTGTCGACAGGACGTTAAATTCTAATCTTCTCTTCCCTCCTCTTATTGAAATAGCTATTTAGTCCCCATCGAACCAGTGGCATTCATACAAATTATTAACTTCTCGTCATCTTTTATTTAGTGGTGGTTGGAGTGTCATGTTTCCAACTTAGCATATCTCCATTTGCGCTAACGACCTTGCCACAGTGATGGCATCAGATCACCAAGTTCCAGGTGCAGTAAGGGTGGGCTAGCACTTACATGGATCACCGTCTGGGTCTACGGAGCGCTGTTGGCAAGCTGGGTGCTCTCAGCCTTTTCGAGACCAAGCGAGGAGCTACTTGATTGAGGAGTGACGCCTATAGGCAGGGGATGACAGGGCGGTCGGTTGCTAACACTGTGCCTTACGACGCCTGTTAAGTTAGTTATTTCTTCACACGCAGCTTTTAAATTTTCTGTAGAATAATTTTTTTCCAGAGTTAGAAATTTGAAGTATCAACATCCTTGGATTGTAATTTTGAAACTATCGTCTCTACTTATAAAATTGCACGTTCTTGACGAAGTTCAAGAGAAGTAGGCTATGGGCTGGCATGACACCACATTAGACAAGCAGGGCCAACCACACCATAAGACTTATCCAGAGATGTCGTCTTGGCCGTTGGGAGGAAGAAGGTCACAACCACTTTACGTTCCTTCACTGTTGAAGAAGCATTTTCCACATGCGACAGAAGTCCATTGATTTTACACCTCTTTCTTCTTGCTATTCCTTTGATTGGTCTGGCGTTTTCGCTTGATGTTTTGTACATCCATTTTTATTGAATACCTCCTCCAAGTGCTCCACTTCACCCTATAGGCTCTCAGCATTGGACGTTACATGAGTTTTAAGTAAAGTAATAGTTAGCAGAGGCTGCGAATACGCCTGTAAGTATAAATCAGTATGGGTGAAAAAAATAATATTATCCCGCGTACATGCCCAAAAGATGACGGAATATTCTATCTTCTTTGAAAACTTGTGAAGTACAAAACAACAACAAAATTGGAAATTTGTGCTAAGCTCCTATGGGACCAAACTGCTGAGGTCATCGGTCCCTAGGCTTACACAATACTTAATCTAATGTAAACTAACTTACGCTAAGAACAACATACACACCCATGCCCGAAGGAGGACTCGAACCTCCTACAGGGGCGCCATAGACCGCACGGCTACCCTGCGCGGCTACAAAATAATAAATGAAGGGGTTGTGTCTTTAGATTAGTAACCGTAACCGTTTCTGTGTAGTTATGAGGAAAGAATAGTTTACTTAGTTCTTTCCGGGATAAACAACAACTGTAATTTTACAACTACACCTGCAATTTTTTACATAAAACATTATTTAGTTTATCATGCAGGTGATGTTCTTAAACCAACGGCACATGAATCAAATTTCTATCAACACTGATTAGGGGACTTGAAACATTCAGAGATTTGGGGATATATGCAACTCGCTGTACACAATTGGCAGTGTTGAGATGGGCTTTCTGGCGGTGGCACGTTCATTTGAACCAATAAAATTAGTATTACGTTGGATTAATATAGCTCGCTGACATCTTTTCCAACAACAAGATTTAATATCTGCATGTTCTGTGACTGACGACCCTCACACACAGGAATGCAAAGTTCGTTCTGCAAGATAAATCTTAATCTTTCCAGATATGAGCCATGTAAATACACACAAAAAATGTTTGCTGCTACTAATCCCATACTTTTAATCTAAATCGGTAGGGAACCGCTTTGTGACACGAAGGAAAGACGTGTTTTTCGTGAAATATAACACTTCAAAGTGGTCCAGCTATAGGGGTTGGCGTCAGTAGATCATGTAAGACGTCACTGCTTGGCTGTAATCGATTGCAGAGTCGAGATATCACCTTAGTCAAAGCCCTTGTCCTCAAATACCTCAATAAGTGTTTTTTAGAGGAAAACACTAAAAATAAAGTGCTAATAACAAAACAAGGGAACATTTTTTATGTGTATTTGTGTTAAACCATAGATTGTTACGGTTAGCGTTCGTGGAGTCGTAGCGCTTGTTCCGTTCACAGCAACCGTCTACCGTCACGGTGTGAGGTCTGAAGATGATCTAAAACAGACCGAAATCGGTACCTCATAAAAAAGGAGTTTCTTCCGATTGTGTCTGTTCATGTTCTTTTCAGATAAAAATTTGTTCTGTAACATTACAAAACACACTGGGCACTAATGATGTAATTTACAGGCCCTTGACACCTCCATTGGCCAACTTCCGAAAATTTGCCGATTTTAACTATGGTGGCAAGGCTCTCTAAAACAAAGTTTACAGTTTTTACCTCGTTTTAACTACAGCGATGGAATGAAGAGCCAAAGAATCTGCTATACCTGCCTAATATCGTTTACGGCCCCAGCGAGCACGCTGAAGTACCGCAACACGACGTGGCAAGGACTGGACTAATGTCTGAATTGACACCATGAATTTTGCAGGCTGTCCATAAGTATGAGTACGGCGGGGTGGAGTACTCTTCTGAACAGCACGTTGCATGGCATCCCTAAATATACTCAATATTGTTCATTTCTGGGGAATTTGGTGGCCAGCGGAAGTGTTTAAACTTCGAAGACTGTTCCTGGAGCCATTCTGTAGCAATTCTGGACGTGAGGGGTGTCACCTTGCCCTGCCGGAATTGCCCGAATCCGTCGGTATCCACAATGGACTTGAAGGGCTGCAGGTGATCACACAGGGTTTTTACGTACGTATGACCTGTCAGAGTTTTATTTAGACGTATCAGGGATCCCATATCACGCCAACTGCACATGCCCCAGACCATTATAGAGCCTTCACCAGCCTGAACAGTCCCGTGCTGACATGCAGGTCATTGGTTCATGAAGTTGTCTCCAAACCCGTAGACGTCCGTCCGCTAAATACAATTTGAAACGAGACTCGTCCGACCAGACAACGTGTTTCCAGTCATCAACAATCCAATGTCGGTGTTGACGGGCCCAGGCGAGTTGTAAAGCTTTGTGTCGTGTAGTGATCAAGGGTGCACGAGTGGGCCTTCGGCTCCGAAAGCCCAGACCGATAATGTTTCATTCATTGGTTCGCACGCTGACAGTTGTTGATGGCCCAGCATTGAAATCTACAGCAAATTGCGGAAGGGTTGCACTTCTGTCACGTTGAACGATTCTCTTCAGTCGTCGTTGGTCACGTTCTTGCAGGATCTTTTTCCAGCCGCAAGCCGGCCGCGGTGGCCGAGCGGTTCTAGGCGCTACAGTCTGGAACCGCGCGACCGCTACGGTCGCAGGTTCGAATCCTGCCTCAGGCATGGGTGTGTGTGACGGCCTTAGGTTAGTTAGGTTTAAGCAGTTCCAAGTTCTAGGGGACTGATGACCTCAGAAGTTAAGTCCCATTGTGCTCAGAGCCATTTGAACCATTTGAACCAGCCGCAACGATGTCAGAGGTTTGATGTTTTACCAGTTCACAGTACATTCGTGATATGGTCGTACGAGGAAATCCCCACTCCTTCGCTACCTCGGAGATATTGTGTCCTATCAATCGTGCGCCGATTATAACATCACGTTCAAACTCCGTTATATCTTGATAACCTGCAATTGTAACAGCATTAACCGATCCAACAAACGCGCCAGACACCGGTTGTCTTACATAGGCGTTGCTGAAAGCAGCGCCATATTCTGCCACTTTACCTATCTCTGTATTTGGATACACATGCCTATATCAGTTTCTTTGGCGCTTCAGTATGTGTAGCATATTTATCTACCACACACTTCCCGACACTTTAGCATAACAAACCAGGCTAAAAATGTTATATTTAGGAGAGGATTTCAATGTGATTTATCTCTTAAAAAACAACATTCAAGTACCATTTCAAAATGCACCATATTCGACATGTCAGCATCTTAATCACTCTTTGGGTTATTGGGTGACAAGAAACGATTTCCACATAAATTGCGGACACGATGATTATTCAGTAAGCAGCTTTATTGCACACAAAATCGTAACCATCTTAAATACAGAGAATAATGAAGAAAACTCTACATTGATAATTGATATTCTCAGCCAAACCAGCGATTCAGTTTTTGTCTCTGGTGCGGCTACTAGCACAGTAAATGACGTCGCCACAACAGCCCTGCTCCCAACCCCTTCTTAAAATCGGATGCTCCATGCTCCAGGAATATTATGGTACTCGGCCAGCCTTCGTGACCATCGGATGGACGAGGAGAAGGGGGCGGGGGGGTTCGAAAGCACTCTGTAGGGACCAGTATAGGGCGAACGTAGCGTGGGGTGGGGGACAGGCATGTGATGCTGAGACATGTGATGCTGTATGTAAATCCCTGTTGATGAAAACCTTCCTCTATCCTTGCCTGACAGATGGACCTGCATGGAGACGTCTCATATGAGAGCTGAGCTGCCGTGCCGTTTCTAGAGAGGTTTCTACTACAGTAAGTTCACCTGGTGCAGATAACTGCTCGCTTTAGACCAGTTAGCCTGGAAAACACTGCAGATCCTGCTTTAAGGACATGTGCAGGCCTTACAGCATTAGTGGCAAGGCATCAGTACAAGTTGATAAGTAACATATCACCACCGTTTGCAGCTTGCGATGTGGCCTCTCCATCATTCCGCTACTGGCGGAATGTTAGTGGTAGTGGTATGGAGATGGTTGCAGCAGAATAGTAAAACAGTTCTTTAAACAGCGTCCGAAGGTAGTTGTAATGGTCCAAGGAACGCCAAAACTCGAAAACTATGTTAGCAACCACCTCCGCAGAGATGTCTGATATGGGAGTAGCTTCGGGCCACCTCGCAAAACGATCCACTATAGTAATAGGATAGCGGTGACCATCAGAATAGGGTAACGGTCCTACGATGTCCACATATATGTGCGGAAAATCTTGCTTTCAGAATTGGAAAATGCGCAGCCGGTGCAAAGGCACGCCGGCAGATTTTGGTGCGCTGACAGTTGAAGCAGGGGCCCGTCCACATTCGGAAGTCCGTCTAGATTCCCGTCCACATCACTATGCTTGCCACTAATCTTGCTGTTGTCCAGATGCCCGCATGAGCCAGGTTATTTTATGCTCGGAAAACTACGTGCCGAAATTCTGTGGGAATGTACGGTCGTCGTTCGTCCAAGGATGTCACATCAGATACTCGGTGGTACAATATGGGCCTCAAATAGTCGCAGCAGCAGGGCTCTGTGTTCACTTTGGAGCGAGTTGTTCGGCACTGCACACGCTCTCCGCCTTGATGGCTGAGTGGTCAGCGCGACGGAATGCTATGCTAAGGGTCAGGGTTCGATTCCCGGTTGGGCTGAAGATTTTTCTTCGCTCAGGGACGGGTGTTGTCTTATCATCATCACCTCATCCCCATCGACGCACAAGTCGCCGAAATGGCGTCAACTCAAAAGACCTGCACCAACGGGAGGCCCTAGGTATACATTTCCATTTTACTGTCCGCACTTCTTGCTAAGCCGCTGTCTCAGTCCACGGCACCGTCTGTACGACGGCGCTATTTGGTGACAGGTAATCTGCGACTATGTTGTTTCTGCATGAAATACGACGCATATCAGTTTTCAATTGGGCTATACATTCCACTTGTCTACAGTGCCATGGCAAGCCACGATCCGTTACATCTTGAAAGAAGCAACTTTCTTTTAATTACTATTCATTACTATTAAACGCACTGAAAAAGTTGCCACAGGTAAGTCATATGCTCCTCAACTGTAGGTGAAAATACGAGGTTATCATCCATTTAGCAGATGAGACATGGCAACCTACGCAACATTTCATGCGCGAAAAGCTGACGCGTCTACACGGTGTTTCTTAATCCCAAATGCATAAATCTGTACAGAAAAGTCCAAAAGGCGTTATTAAGGCGGTTTTCTGAACGTCCTCTGGTGTTACTGGAATTTCCAAAAATGCCTTTGCACGATCAACCACACTAAACACCAAAGCATGATGGATGGCACTTTTGAAGTGAATAGATTAGATTAGATTAGTTTTTCGTTCCATAGATCGGTACTGAGGAGATCCTCGTGGATTTGGAATATGTAACTTTTTTCTAAGCTGAAATAACAATACTAATAGTATGCGTATATACAATACCTCATTTGTTTCTATTAAAAAATTCGTCAATGGAGTAGAAGGAGTTGACCACTAGTAAGTCTTTCAGGCTTCTTTTAAACTGATCTTTATTTGAGACTAAATTTTTTATGTTTTCTGGTAAATTATTGAAGATGAGTGTTCGTAAGTAGTGGACCCCTTTTTGAACTACAGTAAGTGTTTTTAAGTCCTTGTGCAGATCATTTTTGTTCCTGGTGTTGTATGTATGGACTGAGCTGTTTGTTGGAAAAAGAGATATATTATTTAGGACAAATTTCATTAAGGAGAAAATATACTGAGAGGCAGTAGTCAGTATACCCAGTTCTTTGAAGAGTTTTCTACAGGACGTCCGTGAATTTACTCCACAAATAATACGTATTACACGCTTTTGGACTCTGAAAACTTTTGTTTGATTTGAAGAGCTACCCCAAAATATTATACCATATGACATTATGGAAGAAAGTAGGCAAAGTGTGCAAGCTTTTTCATTTTTATGTTGCCTATGTCTGCTAACACTCGAATTGCAAATACAGATTTGTTAAGGCGTTCCTGCAGTTCGGTGGTGTGCTCCTCCCAACTGAATTTATTATGAAGCTGTAATCCAAGGAATTTAAGACAGCCAACCTCTTCTATCTGCTCTTCTTCATACTTTATGCATATGCTGGGTGGAAACCTCTTACAGGTTCTGAATTGCATATAATGAGTCTTTTCGAAGTTTAATGTCAGTGAGTTGGCTTTAAACCATTTATTAATATCCACGAAAATATCATTAGCAGATATTTCTAGAACTACACTCGACATACTATTTATTGCAATACTTGTGTCATCTGCAAACTAAACGAACTCTGCTTCTGGCAGTGTAACTGATGAGGGATCATTAATGTACACAAGAAAAAGCAATGGGCCTAAAATGGATCTTTGTGGGACACCACATGTAATTTATTCCCGTTCTGATGATGACTGATGACTTAATTCACTAGTCCCTTGCACTGAAACCCTTTGTTTCCTGTTAGCGAGGTATGACTTGAGCACAAGGTAACAACCGGGAATTGTATGGGTTGTAATCAATGTATAATGGCCAGGAGCCGTCTTTTTGCACACCTTGCGTAGTGGGGAATTTTCTGATATAGTCACAATAAATGCTTTCAAAAGCTCTTCGAATCACACTTGTGCTGACAGGAGTCAGCTACAAGGGGTTGGCCAGGTGAGCTGCCGATAATGTGCACTGTCAAGTGGCGGCACTTCCCGTGAGTGGGCGCCAGGTGGGCAAGCACTGGAAATTTTTGAAGTATGCAACCAAAAAGATTGCTGCCATGAACTGTAGTAGTGGTTCCCATTGGCCAAAAAAGTTGCGGCTGATGATCAGAATCATGTGAGACACATTGAGGTGGATACGACACTCTTGTATGGGCACAATCGATTCCTCATTTACCAGCACAGACGACACTGTTCAAGGATTAACGCCTCAGCTGGATTTTGTAGCGTAGCTGGTCAGATGGTTTGCTCCAATTTAACTTCAGTCTCTGACGATGTCGCATCGATCATTATCGCTAAAGAAAAAAGCGCACCGAAGTCAGCCCTGTAGGTAATATGACGACAACAGATAACTCCCATACAAACTGCATACACGACAATTATCAATACGTAAGTTTGTTTCACATAAAATCGTAACCTACAGGAATACAAATAACAATGAACAGAACTCTTCATCGATAATAAATACAGTCTGCCAAACCAACGGCTCATCTTTTATATCTTACACTGGCTACTTTGCACAGTAACTGATGTCACAACAATCCAGTCCTTCCGTTCCCTTCTCACCACACGTGTATGCTCCGTCAGCGAACTTTCAGAGACTTGTTCTAAATTCAGGAGGCATAACCGAAAGTGACGTCATGACTATGCAAGGTGGTCTGGGTGTCAGCTTGTGGTTTTCGAACACTATTTAAGATGTGGTAGCTGGCACCCACTGTCAGGTTATGGCACATAAACTGTCACCATACATTCATTGTAACGCAATTCATCATGATCGAGATAATGGCTGTCACCAAGTCAACTGACCTTCATTACCGCTAATACTATCCACCATGCGTTCGGGATAATGGAGTTACAGCGTTTGGTGTGACGGCAGTCAACATGTCATCTGGCCCTCATTACCCAAATAGTTTCCACCATGTATTTCTGGTAACGACAATCAGCATGGCGGTTACCATATCAACTGACCATTGTTAGTCAGTAGTATCAATTTTTAACACATACACTTCATTGGGGGAAGGTTGTTAAAATTATTTGTAGTTAGTAGTTGCAGGGTAAAAACTACCTCAGATTACAGGATGTGTAAAACTAAGATGTTGAAATTACTGTTCAGTTTGTTATCTTATCTGTGTGGTAGCGTACGTCTGTCGACACTAAGTGCACTTTAACTTGTAACTTAAGTCAACAGTGCCATGTATGTTTGTACTGTTAAATCACTAATATTTGTGTATTTTGGTAAATAATACACACCATTTTGGTTTCTTTAAAGTATGGTACAAAGACACAAGTGCAGCTAACTTGCAAGTTACATCAATATTGCGAGAAAAGTGTATTTTTATAATACAGGCAAGTTAAACATGGAAAGATTTAATTTGAGGATCCATTGTGCCCTGCAAAATAGGGTACAGTTATTCAATTTCAGTCATCATTAAGTATACTTTAACCTGTACGTTAGCCTACAAATGAGATTGGTGTATTTACGTAAGTAATACAGATTATTTAGATGTGTAAATACTTAACTTGAGAGTCCATTGTGCCTTAAAAATATGATACAGATATCGAACTTCAGTCGTTGCCAAGTGAATTTTATACTGTAAGTTAGAATGATAAGCAACCCACGTGTATTTGAATAAGTAATAAAGATAATTTAGATGTGGGAACGCTTAGTTTGAAGGTCATTATGCTTTGGAAAGAATAAAACTTTGGTCGAGAGCAGGTGTATGTTAGATTATTAGTGCCAGTAACTGAACCATGTGTATTTTTTAATGTTGCAGTTTTTCTAACTCACACTTATCTAGATTTACGTAAGATGAAGTGTTAACGGTTACTGTTTTGTCTGCTTAGCATGTTATCTTAGCCATTCGTGTTTTGCACTAGTATAGAAGAATAATGTTGCAGTTTTTGTAACTCAGACTGTTACATAAGATGAAGTTTTAACTGTTACTGTTTTGCCTGCTTAGCATGTTATCTTAGCCATTTGTGTTTTGCACTACTATAGAACAATAATATAGAGAGTTTAAACCAGGAAATATCGTTTTTGCTCTTAATTACAAAGTGCACAGTTAACTTTAATGTATCAAGTGTATCTTAACCCGTAAGTTATACACAAATTGCACCTCCCAGTAGCTGAGACATTATTTTAGCTATCACGTAGATTTTGTAGAACAATAACACAAACATTTAGATGTGGAAATATTTTATTTGGGAGTTTCATTGTGTCATGCACCAATTATGATACAACAAGTGAAGTTTTCTCACTGTCCAGTGCAGCTCTTTCGGATAATTTTGAACAACTGGGTTAGTTGCGCCATCTTGAATTTTGATGTCGCGGGGGTTGTGAACAATAACTGGGCTAGTTCCGCCATATGGATTTTTAAAATTTTGAACAACTCAGCTAGTTCCACCATCTTCAGTTGTGACATCGCGTGGGTTGCAAACCATAACTGGGCTGGTTCCCCTATTCGGATTTTTAATATCTCACCACCACCATTTTGAACTGTGACTTCAGAGGGGGGCATGCCGCCTCTAGGGCGCTATTCACGTGGATTTGATACAGAAACTCCATTGCATTCCAGCTGTTATGATCTTTGAAAGTAACGTGCTCGAGATACTCGCGCACGCTTACATCATCTTCGCAGTCAATAATAGTTTTTTAAGTTTCTATATGTGCAACACCGTTGCCCTTCCTGTCGCTAAGTTCTTTAACCACAACCTACATGTTTCTGTATGAGCAACATCTTTACACTTCCTACGTCTAAGTTCTTTAACCATAACCCACATGTTTGTATGTAAACACAGTGTATTTCACGAGTGCACACCGTAATAGTGAAATACGCAGCAAAACTTTATAAAACTGAAATATGGACGTGAAAATGATAATAAGCGTGCAACTAAGTGGAAAAACTGTCACTATAACAATGATGCTTCATCTCTACGTGTTGTTGTTGTGGTCTTCAGTCCTGTGACTGGTTTGATACAGCTCTCCATGCTACTCAATCCTGTGCAAGCTTCTTCATCTCCCAGTACCTACTGCAAACTACATCCTTCTGAATCTGTTTAGTGTATTCATCTCTTGGTCTCCCTCTACGATTTTTACCCCCCACGCTGCCCTCCAATACTAAATTGGTGATCCCTCGATGTCTCAGAACATGTCCTACCAACCGGGCCCTTCTTCTAGTCAAGTTGTGCCACAAACTCCTCTTCTCCCCGACCCTATTCAATACCTCCTCATTAGTTATGTGATCTAACCATCTAATCTTCAGCATTCTTCTGTAGCACCACATTTCGAAAGCTTCTATTCTCTTCTTGTCCAAGCTATTTATCGTCCACGTTTCACTTCCATACATGGCTACACTCCATACAAATACTTTCAGAAACGACTTCCTGACACTTAAATCAATACTCGATGTTAACAAATTTCTATTCTTAAGAAACGCTTTCCTTGCCATTGCCAGTCTACTTTTTATATCCTCTCTATTTCGACCGTCATCAGTTATTTTGCTCCCCAAATAGCAAAACTCCTTTACTACTTTAAGTGTCTCATTTCCTAATCTAATTCCCTCAGCTTCACCCGACTTAATTCGACTACATTCCACTATCCTCGTTTTGCTTTTGTTGATGTTCATCTTATACCCTCCTTTCAAGACACTGTCCATTCCGTTCAACTGCTCTTCCAAGTCCTTTGCTGTCTCTGACAGAATTACAATGTCATCGGCGAACCTCAAAGTTTTTATTTCTTCTCCCTGGATTTTAATACCTACTCAGAACATTTCTTTTGTTTCCTTTATTGCTTGCTCAATATACAGATTGAATAACATCTTGGATAGGCTACAACCCTGTCTCACTCCCTTCCCAACTACTGCTTCCCTTTCATGCCCCTCCACTCTCATAACTGCCATCTGGTTTCTGTACAAATTGTAAATAGCCTTTCGCTCTCTGTATTTTACCCCTGCCACCTTCAGAATTTGAAAGAGAGTATTCCAATCAACATTGTCAAAAGCTTTCTCTAAGTCTACAAATGCTAGAGACGTAGGTTTGCCTTTCCTTAATCTTTCTCCGAAGATAAGTCGTAGGGACAGTATTGCCTCACGTGTTCCAACATTTCTACGGAATCCAAACTGATCTTCCCCGAGGTCGGCTTCTATCAGTTTTTCCATTCGTCTGTAAAGAATTCACGTTAGTATTTTGCAGCTGTGACTTATTAAACTGATAGTTCGGTAATTTTCACATCTGTCAACACCTGCTTTCTTTGGGATTGGGATTATTATATTCTTCTTGAAGTCTGAGGATATTTCGCTTGTGTCATACATCTTGCTCACCAGATGGTAGAGTTTTGCCATGACTGGCTCTCCCAAGGCCATCAGTAGTTCTAATGGAATGTTGTCTACTCCCGGGGCCTTGTTTCGACTCAGGTCTTTCAGTGCTCTGTCAAACTCTTCACGCAATATCATATCTCCCATTTCATCTTCATCTACATCCTCTTCCATTTTCATAACATTGTCCTCAAGTACATCCCCCTTGTATAGGCCCTCTATATACTCCTTCCACCTTTCTACTTTCCCTTCTTTGCTTAGAACTGGGGTTCCATCTGAGCTCTTGATATTCATACAAGTGGTTCTCTTTTCTCCAAAGGTCTCTTTAATTTTCCTGTAGGCAGTATCTATCTTGCCCCTAGTGAGATAAGCCTCTACACCCTTGCATTTGTCCTCTAGCCATCCCTGCTTAGCCATTTTGCACTTCCTGTCGATATCATTTTTGAGACGTTTGTATTCCTTTTTGTCTGCTTCATTTACTGCATTTTTATATTTTCTCCTTTAATCAATTAAATTCAATATTTCTTCTGTTACCCAAGGGTTTCTACCAGCCCTCGACTTTTTACCTATTTGATCCTCTGCTGCCTTCACTATTTCATCCCTCAAAGCTACCCATTCTTCTTCTTCTGTATTTCTTTCCCCCATTCTGTCAGTTGTTCCCTTATTCTCTCCCTGAAACTCTGTACAATCTCTGGTTCTTTCAGTTTATCCAGGTCCAATCTCCTTAAATTCCCACCTTTTTGCAGTTTCTTACATAAGTACAGATAAATTTTCGACAAATGCTGCCTGGCCTCTTACAATGGTCCCACTTGCATCTGTTTAGTCAACAGAAAATATTTTTTTTATTTATACAGTGATCTCCAGCAATATAACATGTACATGAATGTACACTCCTGGAAATTGAAATAAGAACACCGTGAATTCATTGTCCCAGGAAGGGGAAACTTTATTGACACATTCCTGGGGTCAGATACATCACATGATCACACTGACAGAACCACAGGCACATAGACACAGGCAACAGAGCATGCACAATGTCGGCACTAGTACAGTGTATATCCACCTTTCGCAGCAATGCAGGCTGCTATTCTCTCATGGAGACGATCGTAGAGATGCTGGATGTAGTCCTGTGGAACGGCTTGCCATGCCATTTCCACCTGGCGCCTCAGTTGGACCAGCGTTCGTGCTGGACGTGCAGACCGCGTGAGACGACGCTTCATCCAGTCCCAAACATGCTCAATGGGGGACAGATCCGGAGATCTTGCTGGCCAGGGTAGTTGACTTACACCTTCTAGAGCACGTTGGGTGGCACGGGATACATGCGGACGTGCATTGTCCTGTTGGAACAGCAAGTTCCCTTGCCGGTCTAGGAATGGTAGAACGATGGGTTCGATGACGGTTTGGATGTACCGTGCACTATTCAGTGTCCCCTCGACGATCACCAGTGGTGTACGGCCAGTGTAGGAGATCGCTCCCCACACCATGATGCCGGGTGTTGGCCCTGTGTGCCTCGGTCGTATGCAGTCCTGATTGTGGCGCTCACCTGCACGGCGCCAAACACGCATACGACCATCATTGGCACCAAGGCAGAAGCGACTCTCATCGCTGAAGACGACACGTCTCCATTCGTCCCTCCATTCACGCCTGTCGCGACGCCACTGGAGGCGGGCTGCACGATGTTGGGGCGTGAGCGGAAGACGGCCTAACGGTGTGCGGGACCGTAGCCCAGCTTCATGGAGACGGTTGCGAATGGTCCTCGCCGATACCCCAGGAGCAACAGTGTCCCTAATTTGCTGGGAAGTGGCGGTGCGGTCCCCTACGGCACTGCATAGGATCCTACGGTCTTGGCGTGCATCCGTGCGTCGCTGCGGTCCGGTCCCAGGTCGACGGGCACGTGCACCTTCCGCCGACCACTGGCGACAACATCGATGTACTGTGGAGACCTCACGCCCCACGTGTTGAGCAATTCGGCGGTACGTCCACCCGGCCTCCCGCATGCCCACTATACGCCCTCGCTCAAAGTCCGTCAACTGCACATACGGTTCACGTCCACGCTGTCGCGGCATGCTACCAGTGTTAAAGACTGCGATGGAGCTCCGTATGCCACGGCAAACTGGCTGACACTGACGGCGGCGGTGCACAAATGCTGCGCAGCTAGCGCCATTCGACGGCCAACACCGCGGTTCCTGGTGTGTCCGCTGTGCCGTGCGTGTGATCATTGCTTGTACAGCCCTCTCGCAGTGTCCGGAGCAAGTATGGTGGGTCTGACACACCGGTGTCAATGTGTTCTTTTTTCCATTTCCAGGAGTGTATAAACATCTGAGGATGGACGCAAGCCCGAAACCGGTCGTGTGGCAAATAAATAACATTCATTTTGATTTAAAAATTATGTAGTTATTATTTAAAGCATGTTTTTGGAGGGGTGCACGCTATGCGATGTGCCTAGGGGAGCAAAAATTTTAGATCCGCCACTGCCCTGAACCAAACACTTCGAAGAATGCTTTTCATTTATTGTTATTCTATAATTTAATTACGGATAATCTTGCGATACTGAGCATTAAGCAACTGCATGTACTGTGTTTCTTGGCAGTTACGTGATGATATCTTTTCTAGAAGTCACTTGCTGATCTCATCCCCTGCTCTATTTTCTTATTCACTTACTATACATTCTGCATTTTTCACAATGATGAGTTATTTGGAATCAGACTTTTCTGTTGAGGTCAGCAGTAGGTGAAAGTGTTCTGTCTGTGGATTATTTTACAAAATAGTGTTAGACATGTAAAATGACACAGAAACATGCAGTAATTTAGAAAATAATCACGCTTCAGTTATAGAGGAATATTGTTCTACTTCATCCTCCGAAGACTCTGAAGAAGGAGGCAGTAACGCGTTGCTCGGCCCTCCTTTCCTTTTCTGTACCTCTGCCTACCTCCCTACCCTGGGGTTACGATAGAGGGTCTTGCATTTACCTTTCCACAACTATATTGTGTCCTTATTTCTCAGAGAATTTGCATTGGTGTTGAGCACTTCCTCTTAGTGGATAGGAAATTATCTCAAGCATCAACTAATGCTAAAGGTTCACTTATTTATTGGGAAAATTTCTAATATAATAATTACATTATAAACAACTGCCGTTGTATTGCCCAAAGCCCTGTTGTGATTTTGATGGCTAATCACTGTTACTATGTATATTGAGAGCATGCGTAAGTGACAGGCACTGTTCACAAAATTATCCAAGTTCAGCCTATCCGAAAAACTGTCTGAGTACAGAAATGTGTTTCACAAAAAACTGAGGGCGAATTATTCTACATTCGCAGTCACGTCAAAATAATACAAAACCGGACAAACACGATCATTCAGAGTTCAGACTTGACGGGTAACATGCTCCACATACCCTTGTACTGTTCTTAGTTACTAAGCTCCAAAGCAACTATGCGACAACTCACCCACTGCCCATTTCGCACGAATCCAGGTGGGAATTTTGTAGCAAATACCTTTTTAACAGTCATCAAACTCACATTTAGTATCCCATTCAAACCCATCGTGCTTAATATGGGCGTCTGACCTGCAGTGGGCTTGTTTTTTGCCCGTGCATGTCGCACATAATCAGAATGTAGATACAGTCCTGGCACTGTTGAAATCCTGCAGTTTGCATGTAATCCAGAAAACAAAATGCACCGGATTACTGGAGCTGCTGTCATATCCAGTGGTCATAATGCCACAAAACAAGTAATATGTCCAACAGCAAACGAGATGGACAACGCCTTAGATCCTGCGACAATGGCAATGCAGTGGGTTGATTGCTGCAAAATTCGTTTCGTCCAGCTTTAACAAACCTTTTCTTCGAGTCCTGTTTTCAATGGAAATTTCTATGCAAATTGGTAAAATTTTCGCATCTTGCACTTCTCAGTCCTGTTACAATGTTCTGAACTTACACTTCAAGCGTCTTTCAACAGTGGTCATCACAAAGACATCTGACTTCTATTCCCTGGGTACCAATGCACACAAAATGCCGTAATGCGGTCCCCGCACAGGAACAAGCAATACCCTTTGGTATGGCAACAGAAAAAACACAGAATGAAGAGAAATGTGCAACAAATTCAGCAAAGAGAATGAATTTCTCACTGACAGTCGGGCCCCCCTATCCTTGAGACAGTAGCCATATCTGTGTGTGTTGTGCTTGTATAAATATGTGCGGGTTTCCACATCAGAAGAAAGACTTTGTCCGAAATCTTCAATATTTTAGTATTCTTTTTCACAGTGCCTACCTGAGATCAACACCTCCTCTGTATGGTATCAACCTAACCTTTCCACATTGTTCTAATCCCATCCTGGACTTTCCGTTAATCGTGTTATTCAACGCGTCGGGTGCAACGATCTAACAAATTTGGGGGGTTGCTAAAGACTCGCTAATTCATGATGAGTGAAAGCATCTTATTTATAAATATAACACAAAAATTTCCCACTCCTGCAGTATCTAAGATTTCGTTATTTGTTATAAAGACAGGATGTGGCAGATAAGTGGCCACTTATCTGAATAGCTTCTAAGTCCTTGGTACCCTGTCTATCACTGCCTTTCAAGTTGTGACAGAGAGGAAACTTTACATCTGCGCAGTGCGTGATTCATCATAATCAGATTTCTGATAACTAATGCTCACTGTGGCGTCAGAGATGAGTGCTGTCGTGTATATAAAGTTGTGGCAGGGACCCAGGCGCCATCAGATTCCTTCCTTGAGGACTGCCGACAGAAAAACGCGATAACCATGCTCAAACAAGCTGTGTCTCTTCTGCTGCTTGCAGCCGTTGCCAGTGCTAAATATGTCGTTTTCATACTGAACACACATAATAATCTTTGTGCAATGGCGAAATATATCAAGGAATTTTCTGTAAACATCTCAATTACTGACAAACTGGAGACGTTTTTTCGTATGTGGATATGAGATGTCTTCCAACGCTTATAACGAACTCACTGACAGCAAGGTCCTGCCTAATAAACTCTTGTTAACCGCAGCGAAACAAAACTTACATTAGTATGACCAGGACATTAACTTCACTAATGGGTGATTCACAAAGCAATGAATGTCTGACTTCAAAGACATAGATGTCACAGTTCCTACCAGGTTTTTACTAATATCTCCGTCACCTTCGTCGTGTGGCTAGGGCCTTGGGTAGACCAGTCGCCTGGTGCAAGTCTTTCAGTTGCCGCCACTTCAGCGACTTGCATGTGGATGAGGATGAAATGATGATAGGGCATGACAACACCCGGCCCTCGAGCGCAGAAAATCTTCAACCTGGCCGGGAATCGAACCCAGGCCCCTTGCGTCGCACTCTGCCGCTCTAACCACTCAGCTATGTAGGCGGACAACATCTCTGTGATATGAAACTTTGATTCTGATATCATCAAAGGCTGTAACTGATATCTACATCTACATTTATACTCCGCAAGCCATCCAACGGTGTGTGTCGGAGGGGACTTTACGTGCCACTGTCACTACCTCCCTTTCCTGTTCAGTCGCCTATGGTTCGCGGGAAGAACGACTGCAGGAAAGCTTCCGTGCGCGCTCGAATATCTCTAATTTTACATTCGTGATCTCCTCGGGAGATATAAGTAGGGGGAAGCAATATATTCGATACCTCATCCAGAAACGCACACTCTCGAAACTTGGGCAGCAAGGTACACCGCGATGCAGAGCGCCTCTCTAGCAGATTCTGCCACTTGAGTTTGCTAAACATCTCCGTAACGCTATCACGCTTACCAAATAACCCTGTGACGAAACGCGGCGCTCTTCTTTGGATCTTCTCTATCTCCTCTGTCAACCCGACCTGGTACGGATCCCACATTGATGAGCAATACTCAAGTATAGGTCGAACGAGTGTTTTGTAAGCCACCTCCTTTGTTGATGGACTACATTTTCTAAGGACTCTCCCAATGAATCTCAACCTGGCACCCGCCTTACCAACAATTAATTTTATATGATCATTCCACTTCAAATCGTTCCGTACTCCCAGATATTTTACAGAAGTAACTGCTACCAGTGTTTGTTCCGCTATCATATAATGATACAATAAAGGATCCTTCTTTCTATGTATTCGCAATACATTAGATTTGTCTATGTTAAGGGTCAGTTGCCACTCCCTACACCAAGTGCCTATCCGCTGCAGATCTTCCTGCATTTCGCTGGAATTTTCTAATGCTGCAACTTCTCTGTTTACTACAGCATCATCCGCGAAATGCCGCATGGAGCTTCCGACACTATCTACTAGGTCATTTATATATATTGTGAAAAGCAATGGTCCCATAACACTCCCCTGTGGCACGCCAGAGGTTACTTTAACGTCTGTAGACGTCTCTCCATTGAGAACAACATGCTGAGTTCTGTTTGCTAAATGCTCTTTAATCCAGCCACACAGCTGCTCTGATATTCCGTAGGATCTTACTCTGTTTATCAGGTGACAGTGCGCAACTGTATCGAACGCCTTCCGGAAGTCAAGGAAAATGGTATCTACCTGGGAGCCTGTATCTAACATTTTCTGGTTCTCATGAACAAATAAAGCAAGTTGGGTCTCACACGATCGCTGTTTCCGGAATCCA
Source organism: Schistocerca nitens (assembly GCF_023898315.1). NCBI lineage: Eukaryota > Metazoa > Arthropoda > Insecta > Orthoptera > Acrididae > Schistocerca > Schistocerca nitens. The sequence continues at coordinate 258,737,150 of NC_064615.1, read as the reverse complement.
TGTTAATTCCTACAGAGTAGATTCTGGGTTTCCAGAAATGACATGATACGCGAGCAAAAAACATGCTCTAAAATTCTACAACAGAGCGATGTCAGAGATATAGGCCTATAGTTTTGCGTATCTGCTCGACAACCCTTCTTGAAAACTGGGACTATCTGTGCTCTTTTCCAATCATTTGGAACCTTCCGTTCCTCTAGAGACTTGCGGTACACGGCTGCAAAACGCCTAACGAGGAAGTGTTGCCATGATTAGCAGATACCAAGCTTCAGTTATAAACAAAATTTTAATCAGTGTATAACTAGAAGCTTTAGAGATAACAGAAATATTACTGTCACCGAAACATTAACGACATTACACTGACAAAAGTTGTGGGATTGCGATATATACATATACAGGTGGCGGTAGTATCGTGTACACAAGATATGAAAGGGCAGTTCATTGGCGCCGCTACCATTTTTATACACGTTATTCATTGGAAAAGGTCTCCGACGTGATTTTGGACGCACCACGGGAATTAACAATCTTTGAAAGCAGAATTTAAGTTGGAGCGAGCGCATGGGACATTCCGTTTCGGAAATCGTTACGGAATTGAATATTCCGAGTTCCACAGTGTCAAGAGTGTGCCGAGAATACCAAATTTCAGGTATTACCTCTCACCACAGACAACGCGGTGGCCGACGGCCTTCACTTAACGACCGAGAGCAGCGGCGCTTGCTTAGAGTTGTCACTGCCGACAGACAAGCAACATTGCATTAAATAACAGCAAAAATCAATGTGCACGTACGACGAACGTATCGGTTAGGATAGTGCTGCGAAATTTGGCTTTAATGGGCTGTGGTAGCAGATGACCGACGCGAGTGCCTTTGCTAACAGCTCGACATCGCCTGCAGAGCCTCTCCTGGGCTCGTGACCATATCGGTTGGATCTTATATGACTGGGAAGCCATAGCCTCGTCAGATGAGCCCCGATTTCAGTTGGTCAGAGCATGTGGTAGAGTTACAGTGTGGCGCACACCCCACGAAGCCATAGACCCAAGTTGTCAACAAAGGACTATGCAAGCTGACTGTGGTCTGTAATGGTGTGGGCTGTGCTCACATGGAATGGACTGTCTCCTATGACTGGAAATGGTTTCGTCCGGCTAGTTGGAGACCATTTGCAGCCATTGTTGGACTTCATGTTTTCAAGAAACGATGTAATTTTGAGAGGTGGCATGAGCCCCCTCTCATATTTCTATCTTACGATTTTCGTCTCTAATTGCATGCGGTGAAAAGTTACTATTCCTTCACACGCAGACTTCCCACGCAGCGTCTCTCGTCACCCAGGTGGTCCGGTGACAGGCGGGCTCTGCGGATCTCGAGAGGGTTAAGCCGACGCGTGTGAGGGAGTCGAGTGAATGCTTTCCAGACGCCGACATTGTCAAGAGACACGCCCGCAGGGGCCTGAAGTAGCGGCTGGGCTAGAGGTTCTATTACTTCGCAGAAACTTAGCGAAAACACTTTCTGGCGGGCTACCAGCGAGGCGTGGGAATGACTTGTGTACCCAGGCAGTTGTGGCGGGAGAATTCCCGCGCTTTCTGAAAAATAGTAACTGTGATTGGCTTGCTCAGGGCATAGCTCCGTGACGTAGCAAAATCAGCGCAGAAATTGGCGCCAAGAATCTCCCTTTGTGGAATGGTAGTGCTCTGGCAATAGAGTGGAATTTTCCGCCGGTTTTCGAGTTGCTGATTGGAACGTTTAACCACGGCCGCTGTCGTGGGGGCGGGAATGTTCTGTGTTCGGCCTGTATGGGTGCTCTAGTAGTCGGCTCTCGCCTTCCGGTCGAGGTAGGTTACAAGACTGAGCTCTCGCTGCGCGGGTCAGCCTGCCTTCTGTTGGCTGCCTAATATATTTTTATTTAATTGTAACTGTTTGACGAAGTTGCTGAAGTTTCGACTTCAACGTAACTTTCCGAGTACAGTTGGCAATTGAGCGTTCTGTGTACAAGAGGCCTATGTTGTCTGTCTTGAACATTTTTGGCTAATGTTGACTGTATCGGAGTTGCTGAGTGACTTCGCTTGTTAAAATCAATCACTGTACCGTCAGTGATTGTGTGGCGAGCCTTCTTCGTCTCCCTCAGAGGCGCATTTGTATTGCTAGGAAGTCTTTAGTCTGGAACAACCAGGCCAGGATAATTTGTTTTGGGCTATACTCGCGACATTATCACCACCACGACGGGACGTCGAAGCAACCAGCCATCGCTTCCAGTACGCCAGATCGTGTCCTTGCAGCTAAGAAGACAGCTTGGTAATGTACGTCCGCAGCACCGGCAAAGCAGGCATTTTTGCTAGGAGATAATCAGAGCTCAGCAGAGCGCGCCTGTTCGTCTTTTCTAACTTTGTTCTATCTTGAGTGTTCATTGTCTGAGTTCTCACTAATGTAGCAGCAATTAATGTTGGGTTAGCGGTGTGTCTCTCTTAGGATTTGAGTGGCAAGGAATTGGCTCCACATACCACTTCGTCATAAAAGTCACAATCTATTTTAGGGACAACTTCACCTTCACAGCGTTTGTTTGAGTATCCAATTTGAGCCAATTTGATGTATTGTAAATGTTTCATGTGTTTTTGTTTATTATTTTGTGTTTAGTCTTAATAAATCATATTGTTATTTTGGACAGAACTTTCATTCTGTTAATCGGTAGAGCAACCCTATCATTTCTCACTACGTTAATGAAACCTTCCTTTATTTAACTTATTTATCAAATTAAATTATTGCAGGTGCCAAACTCTTTTGTACTCCACTTGCAGGGTTGATTACAGTCAGTTCGCGTATATTTTTAATCCATGTGCAGCAGCAAAAGTCGGAGTTAGAATAGGGGGGGCTTAGAGCATCATTTACATATGTAGATTCTAGAAGAATTTAGTGTTAAATACACTGCTAGCCCCGGCACCTCGCAATTTTTGTGGATGACAGTATGCCGTGTTACCGGACCACATTGTTCGCGACTGGTTCACAACATTCTGGACAATTAAAGTGAATGATTTGGCCACCCAGATCGCCCGACTTGAATCCCATCGAAGATTTATGAGACCTAAGCGAGAGGTCAGCTTGTGCTTAAACTTCTGCACCGGCAACACTTTCGCAATTATGGACGGCTGTAGAAGCAGCATGGCTCAGTTTTTCTGCAGGGCCTACCAAAGAGTTGTTGAGTCTATACCACGTCGAGTTGCTGTAAAACCGCGCACAAGGTGGTCCGACACAATATTAGGAGCTATCCCATGACTTTTGTCACATCCGTCTGTATTTCCAGTATTAATCTCTTGGTTTTCTGTGAAGTGTGGGCCGATTACAATTGTGTATCTGACTCGGATTCGAAACTGGAACTCTGTTTTTCCCGTTTCGATAAGATGTCGTCTGATAAGTCCAGCACGACACACGACCCACCGTTAGAACGTACAGTCATGAAAAAGTAGAGGCAAATTAAGTATCTTGCGAAAGATTGTATTGTGCCACATATCTTGTTAATATCTGAAGCGTCTTGGACTCAGGGCAATAACGTTGAAGCAGTTCAAATGGGTCATATGGCTCTGAGCACTATGGGACTTAGCTGCTGAGGTCATCAGTCCCATAGAACTTAGAACTGCTTAAACCGAACGAACCTAAGGACATCACACACATCCATGCCCGAGGCAGGATTCGAACCTGCGACCGTAGCGGTCACGTGGTTCCAGACTGTAGCGTCTAGAACCGCTCGGCCACTCCGGCCGGCCCGTTGACGCAGCGTAGATGTATCTCCAAGCAGCCGTGGTTGTGGCTAAGGAGTACGAAAGCAGTTCTGAAACTCGTTGAACGTCGGCCGACATAAGACCAGTGACGCGCTTGTAGCGAGGAGTGCATATGTGCGTATGTTCACCAACTTCTGGAGAAGTCCTGCCCTTCGTCACCCTGTTCTTCAATTGCTGAAGTTTCGACACTCCATAAAAAATCTACAGCTGGGATTTTACAATGACTAAGTTCTCCGCCTACCATCATTTGTCAACTGACTTCTTGCGACCGGAATACGATGTAGGATAGTAATATAACTGGACAGATATTATCAATAATAGATCATCATGAAATGCAATTGCATTACATGAATATGTTTGGGAGATTTAGGGGTAGTACATAAGGGGACCAAAGAATCTCTACATTTGAAAGGAGTATCGCAAGATTTTTGATAGGTATTTTGAATGACAATGTCATCAGTAACATGAACAGCCGCTCCTAGTTCCTCAGAACGGATCTTCCGACACAAAATTGTAAGCCGGACGTAAAAACCAGCCAATACATATCGATTAAGTAACGCGACAAAATAATTAAGGAAGAAGAGCAAATGGAGAAATATAAAGGTGATCGCTTTCAGTTGAGTCATCAGTGAACTGAACAGAAAGGAGAGCAAAAATAATTCCTACCGTCTAATAACGTTTGTAGGATGAAGAAGTACGAAGCTGCACGTCATAAATAGAGTGATGAATACCAAATAATTGAACACAATATTTCGTTCCACATTTTAATTAGAACACTAGCTAGTTTTTTTTCCACAACTAGCTGTTTATAGATATTCTTCGGCCTTAAAACTCATTACCTACTGGCTACCTTCTGCTGTCACCGCGTTCGCTTAACAATCTGTCACACATACTTGGCGTGCTGAAAAGTGTTACCTCCGATTTTTTTTAAAATTCTGTTCTCAGTATTGGTTGAGATGTTACGTGTCATCCATACTAGTCGGCCGATATCTCCGCTTCACTGACGTAAGAACCAACTCTCTGCCGCTAGAGGGCTCCGAAATGTAGTGTGTAACGTGCTGGTGCTTGAGAAACAGTTCAGAAAACCGTGAGCGCGAATTCGAATAGTTCGTTAACATTGCATGACAATGTCAGAGCACACACGAGCGCTGCGACAACAATCTTAGGCCTTGGATTCACTGTCATCGTTCACCTTCCTTACAGTACCGACTTGACCCCAACCGATTTTCATCTGCATCAAAAGCTTAAAGAGCACCTTCGAGGACTTCACTTTGACATCGCTGAAGTGGTGCAAGCAGAGACGAGGTTGTGGCTCTATCAATGACGTCCAACATTCTACAGTGAAATGTAAAACATTCTCAGTTTTCTTGCAGCGTCAATTCGAGATAAAATCTCTAGCTTTCGACGATAGCCTCCATCGTCATCGTCCCATGCCTCCACATACTGGGATTCTGTTATTAAGGGGGCTGTTGAAATAATAATGAGCGAGAACATTAACCGTGATAGTGAATATTATCTGAGCGGTGCATGGAAACGAGCGCTCGATGCAGAGAAGCAGCAGAGACATTCGTTGCAGTGTTTACGTTCCCACGGAAGCGGTGGCGCCACCAAAGACCGTCTGTTGCTCCTGACGATGACAATGGAGCCTATTGTCGAAAGCTCGAGTTTTTTATCCCGAATTGACGCGGCAAGAACACCGATAATGTTTTACATATCAGCGCTGTCGCTAAAGACTTCGGTCTCATATTCTACAGTGAAGGTATCAACAAACTGGCTTCTCTTTGGGAAAAACGCGTTCGGCGCCAGGGTGACTAGACTGATGATTAATTATGTAGACATGGAGAATAAAGATGTAGGATGTCAATAAAGTCTGTTGCGTTAAAAAGCTTTAACAGTTTCCAAATAAAAATTCCGAGGCGTTACTGTTCAGTGCGTCCTCATACCTCAGTAAAACGTGAGGTATATTTGTAACTTCTTAGCAGAAGCTCATGGTATGAGACAGATGAATGAGAACGATTAAATAGATGTTCTCCATAGTTATTCCGATTTCACCTTCTCTCGTAATCAGTACAATAAACTCGAGACTAAGCTTTGCATGTATTCATAACATTCACGTAAACCAACACAGGTACATTTTGGACACCTCAAGTGAATGTTCGCAAATTGAGGCACACAAGATAAAAATATTACAAAGTAGTGACCGAATGCCACTTAACGCTGACGTCATGTGTTTTCAGCTTCGTACCCGAAGATCACGGTACTGTTCCACGACCCGGTGGACTACCAGGGCGAGTCAAAGTGCTGCATGGGCGTCTTCAACACTCCCCACAACTACACGGGTTTCTATCAGGTGAACGCGCTCTACCTCAGCAGCCACGTGCGCAACTACGCCACCCTGGAGATAGGCCCGGAGCAGCAGGACATCTGGATCACCATGAGCGAGACTCCCTATGGCGTGTCCGACTGGAAGGTCGTGGCCACAGCCACCTACTCGGAAGTAGCCGAGCCTCTCCAGCTCCTCAGGGTACCTATCAGCTACAAGACCGATCCGTCCAAATGGTACCTGTTTGAAATCATTTACGGGGGCAGCTACACGTACCCCGGATACTCATATATCGACATCTCTGCTGGTCCTTACAACACAACGTACAACGGCTTTATATTGGGTATTGACTACGAGAGGGCATGAGACTACGAATTCATTTGTGACGTAACAGTTGTTAATTATATACCTTAACTTGTTTGAAGTGACACAGAATCTTAATAAACTATCTACAATTCTTTATTCTTTACTTTAAACTTTGGTGAAAATTTCTTTTCATCTACTTAATCCCCTGTCATTCAATACACAACCCATTAACGCTATGGAGAATCCCGAAATATATGGCTATTAGAATATCTTCACAAATAAAAATGGAACATATATGATGTAACAAGATGGGATAAACTCTACATTTACAGAACTTGTAAATTTACCGAAAGCATTTAAGAATGTTGAGTGGAATACACTTTTTATAATTCTGAGCGTAACATGGATCAAATGCAGGGAAAGGTCATCTACAACTTGTACAGAAGCCACGCTGTAGTTATAAGACGGAAAATGTATGAGAGTGAAGCAGAAATTGCGAAGGGAGTTAGACAACGCTGTTATTCAGTCTATAAATATAATCAGTAAGGGAAACCAAGGAGGAATTATAAAACGCAATTATGGTTCAGGGAGAAAAAATAAAGACTTTGAGGTATGTCGAAGACATTATAACACTGTCAGGGAGAGCAAATAAACTGGAACGTCAGCTGAAGGGAATGGATAGTGCCTTGAAAATAGGTTATGAATTTCATAGCAACAAAAGTAAAACATACTTAATGGAATGTAGTCGCATTAAATAAAACGATGCTAAGGGTATGCGACCAGGAAGTGAAACACTAAAAGTAACCAGTAAGTGTTGTTATTTGGGTAATAAAATCACTCATGATGGCTATGTATGGGGGATGTAAAAGGTATACTGACAGGAACAGTAAAATCGTTTCTGAAATAGAGGAATTTATGAAAAGCGTTTCTGAAACAGATACTTTTGCTAACATCGAAAATGAGTTTCAGTATTAGGAAGTCTTTCCTGAAGTTATTTGTCTAGAGTGCAGCCTTCTAATGAAGTTCAACGTGAACGAGTTCAGAGAAGATGAGAAGAGAAACTTTTAAAATGTCGTGCTACAGAAGAATGCCGAAGATCAGATGGGTTGAAAAGATAGCTAACAAAAAGGTACTGGATAGAATCGGCGAGAAAGGAACTCGTGGCACAATTTGAATATAAGTAGAGATCAGCTGATAGGACACATTCTGAGCCATCAAGGAATCATCAGTTTGGTAATGGATGGAAATGTGTGGGGGAGGGGAAAAATTTTAGAGTTAGACGGGGTCTGACTACAGTAAACACGTACAAATTGATATAGGTTGCAATAGTTATGCATGAGATGAAAAACCGTGTATAGAATAGATTGACGTGAAAAGTTGAATTAAACTACATTTCCAACTGAAAACCACAATGACTGTAACATGAGGTTCTTTAATTGTGTGAATTGTAAACACTGGTTAGCTTATCCCAGAATTCTCAACCAAAATGGCAACCATAAATTTTAGCACATGAATATCCCATAAAACTCCTGCCACACTTTTTCCGGAAAACTGACCCAGGACAGGAATTCCTATAACGTCGTGTATATTAGATATAAAATCAGTTGCACAAACTCTTTATAGTTTAATATTGTACTATATAGTTAAAATATACACTGCATTTTACTAAAGCAACAAAGTAAGCCAGCACAAAATACCAACAGAACTCACTTACAGGAGGTATGATTGTAAGTAACACAATTTCCTCTGTACATTTGCCATCCATGAGATTTATCAGTCCAATGAATCACTATTCGAATCTTGCCAAATGCTATCTGAAAATAGTTACTCTGTGATCCTAGTAGGACGAGGAAATAATTAAGCACACCACTAATAAAACAAGGTAACTATTGCGTTGACGTCGCGTAGTTTCCAAATGGAAGTTAATTACGAATGAGCGTTCAGTAATTAATGTAACACCTTTCTTTCTGAAGCCAGGTCGATTTTATTCAGGATTCCTACACTCTGTATTATTCCTCACTCTTCTGGATATAAAATATAATTTTTCAGCATAATTCCTGTCAATGCGACGACCTTACAGCACCTTACTGGGAGGGCCTGTAATCCCGCATACTACCACTCTATTGGTCGGCGTTGGAGCCAGCGTCTTGCTGCATCTGTAACCTCCCAATCATCCATGCACTGCTCCCGGCGCAATGCCTCCTTCATTGGGCCAAACGGATGGAAGTCGGAAGATGAGAGATCCGGTCTGCAAGACAGCGACGGTGAATGAGTGTGTCAGCACTGCCAACAGAGAAGTGCAGCTGAGCAGCGAGGTTTTTGTTATCCGTCGATCGCCTCGAATAAGGGTGTTAGCACTTTCCAGCACTGCAGGAGTCACAGCTACGTGCAGCTGGCCGGTACGCGAGAGATGAGACACATTTGTGCGAACTTGTTGCAATGATGAGAGACGCCTCGCCCAACGACTCAACGTGCTTTTGTTCGTTGCCAGGCCCCCGTAAACATTCTACAAGCGCCTACGAATATTTGCGATTCTCTTTTTTTCCGCCAGATGTAAGTCAGTGACAACTTTCTCTTTGAAACACACCTCCGTTGCAGACTCCAATTGGAAGGCTACGTACAGCGCCACCACCTACCGGTACTTTATGAAACTATAGAGTCTGAAATGGGAATATTCCAAGATGTCTTACAACAAATTCCGCATTTCTTCAAGTGAAATTGGCCGAATGAAAATATGTGTTGCATTACTTATTGAGCGCCTCCACACAGGTGGCACTGTAAGTCTGATGGAGAAATACTTACGATCACTCAGCAGAAATATTGCTATGCAGGTGTTACAGGTCCACCACCTAATGACCGCCTAACCGCTACAGATTGTTTCAAGGAGTTACTTCAGGATTGTGACACGTGTAAGCGCAAACCACAGAGGTACGGTCGCCGTTCAGCAACCAGCAGTGTCACCGAAACTTGGGACACCACTTAAGCATTATGACAAAGGGACTACATAACACGTGTGGCACCTACACGACATCATACTGAATCCAGGCGCGTATAGCGCCTGCCCAGCCGACAAAGGTTAATGTGTTGACATATGCTGTTAAGCAAGCGGCCAACCGCCGAGGGGTCCAAAGAAGCATAGTCGCTCAATCACCGACCCATGGTGCAGCCATCACTGTCAGTCAGCATCACCCAATAGGTCCACCTGCCATTCGCTCCTGATAGAGCATGGACGCGGTTCAACTTGGGACCCTTGGGACCTAACTGGACCACCATTCCCAGACTTAGCTCCTTGGATGACATCGCATTCTCCATAAGCTGTTGACAGAACAGCAAGCAACACCACCCACCCACCATGTGGCCTTGAAACAGTGCTGTGTCACCAGCACTGAGTCAGTGGTCAGCTTGGACCTGTTCCTGCCCAACAAGAACGCTCTAGTCCAAGTCGCACTGCACTGTTTACAGCTGTGGTCGGGATCCAGACAGCGTGTCACAGCCAGGGAACATGTGTTCGTCGTCCGACCTGTCTTTTGGATGTGGACCTGGAGCACCGCTGTACCATAACCAAGTCTGATCAATATATATGTTTGCAACTGTGGAGAAAATGACTCGGTAGTGTAACGAAATTAAGTCCTAATATGATGTGTTACCTAGTCCTGTCGCGAACTGAGTCTTATGTGAAGGTGGGTTGATTTGGGGGAGGGGACCAAACAGCGAGGTCATCGGTCCCATCGGACTGTGGAAGCACGAGGAAGCAAATCGGCAGTGCCATTTAAAACGAACCATCCCGGCATTTGCCGAAACGATTTAGGGAAATTATGGAAAACCTAAATCAGGATGGCCGGACGCGGATTTGAACCGTCATCCTTCCGAACGCGAATCCAGTGTGCTAACCACTGCGCCACCTCACTCGATCGTATGTGAAGTAAACGCCTTTCAGAGCTCTTCTTTCACCACGAATTTCGATTATTTAAATCAAAAGAACCCGTTTTACTTCCAAATTTATTTAAACTAACCACGTCATAGTTTGGCAAAGAACACCAAAAGAACACAAAACACATTTTATGTAGCTGTCAGCTGTTAGTTTCAATATTCCGACCTACACCGTGCCTTCCCCCAACGTTGGACGATCCTTCTACCTGTGATTGGTCGGCGCGCAGAATTTAATGGCGGACACCACAACTTACGCGGGCTGGTATACACCACAACAACACCCATAAATGCGCCTGACAGAAACAATGTACACATTCATAAATACACACTCCTCAGAAAGAATACGCAAACCACATGAAATAACAACTACAACATAACATATGAATAAGACAGAGAAAGTAAATAGTAATAACTACTATTAAGGGTGGGTCCAACAATATAAACTCTGACTGCGAACACACTTTTTATAAACTGCGTTAATTTGTACGGAATGCAAATATTGAGAAAATTTTGTCACGAAAAAACTGGAAAACTAAAAAGTTGAAACTACGTGAGATGCTTTAAGTGTTTTACAAGAACAGAGCGCTTACCGTTGCAGCTTATGCTCTTGCAGGCGACGCGTTATGACGTCAGCGGCGGTTCGTTGATTTGGCGGTGTAATTATTGTAGCCCCATTTACGATGAAATAGCAATGCATTTTTCCACTTCCAATAAATGTGATTCTCCAGGTAGTAATATTACCGTCCGTATCATTGCTTTGGTCGCAGGCCGGTTAGACGTAATTGTTGCTGTGCAGATACACATTAGTGTGTTTATGATTAGAGCGCTCATTATACACACGTTTCTGTTACATCGTCTGCTGCACCGCACTTTTACTCGCCTATCGCAAAGTTACAGTGCTTTGACTTTTAACATTCAGGATTGCGAATTCACATTTCTGGCGAAAATAGTTCCACACGTCATTAACAATTTAAAAGTCTCCTCGGCGACAGCTATGTTTACACGTGAGCTGCAGCACATTACGTTGCACACAAAATAATAAATTCAGGTTGAAATTAACAGTACAGATAGTCTGCAAAAACCAGCAGAGTCCTCTAATTGGAGAGGAATCAAGAATGGTGTCCGTCAGGGTTCAGTCTTGGGTCCCTTATTGTTCTTAATATACAGGGTGAGTCACCTAACGTTAGCCGGCCGGTGTGGCTGAGCGGTTCTAGGCGCTTCAGTCTGGAACTGCGCTGCTGCTACGGTCGCAGGTTCGAATCCTGCCTCGGGCATGGATGTGTGTGATGTCCTTAGGTTAGTTAGGTTTAAGTAGTTCTAAGTTCTAGGAGACTGATGACCTCAGATGTTAAGACCCATAGTGCTCAGAGCCATTTTTGAACCTAACGTTACCGCTGAATATATTTCGTAAACCACATCAAATACTGACGAACCGATTCCACAGACCGAACGTGAGGAAAGGGGCTAGTGTAATTGTTTAATACAAACCATACAAAAATGCACGGAAGTATGTTTTTAACACAAACCTACGTTTTTTTAAATGGAAACACGTTAGTTTTGTTAGCACGTCTGAACATATAAACAAATACGTAATCAGTGCCGTTTGTTGCATTGCAAAATGTTAATTACATCCGGAGATATTGTAACCTAAAGTTGACGCTTGAAACCTCCGACGTTCAGTTGCGTGTTGTAACAAACACGGGCCACGGTCGGCGAGCAGCATCTGCAGGGACATGTTTACGATGACGGCCGTGTTTACGAGTGTGGCTGTAGTGCACTGTTGCGGTTTGGTCTAGCTGTCGCAGTGTCCGCATGTAGCGCTTGCTGCTATTGTTTATTCTGCATTCGTCTCCGCACGCAGACCAACTGCAGTACACGGTGTTACCAGACGTCTGTGATGTGTAGTGTTGCAGGAACTGTGACCATGTTGTATTCGAACTCTGAAAAGACGGAGATGATACTCATCTATGGCGAGTGCCGACGAAATGCAGCTGAAGCCTGCAGGGTATATGCAGAACGGTACCCGGACAGAGAGCATCCAACTTGCCGCACATTGCAAAACATCTACCGCCAACTGTATGCAACAGGTATGGTCGTAGCACGCAAACGGGTCCGTAACAGGCCCGTCACAGGAGAAGCGGGTGCAGTTGGTGTGTTAGCTGCTGTTGCCATGAACTTACACATGAGTACACGGGACATTGCGAGAGCCAGTGGACTGAGTCAAAGTAGTGTCATGCGCATACTGCATCGTCACCGCTTTCACCCGTTTCATGTGTCGCTACATCAGCAATTACATGGTGATGACTTTAATCATCGAGTGCAATTCTGCCAATGGGCATTAACAGAGAATGCGTTGCAGTTCTACCTGTTTACCGATGAAGCGGGTTTCACAAACCACGGGGCAGTGAATCTACGGAACATGCATTACTGGTCCGTGGACAATTCTCGCTGGCTCAGACAGGTAGAGCGACAGCGACCGTGGACTGTAAATGTATGGTGCGGAATCATTGACGACCACCTCATTGGTCCTCACTTCATTGCAGGGGCCCAAACAGCTGCAACATACATCGCGTTTCTACAGAATGATCTGCCAACGTTGCTCGAAAATGTCCCACTGGAAATGCGTCGACGTATGTGGTATCAGCATGATGGTGCACCAGCACATTCCGCAATTAACTCTAGGCCGACCCTCGACAGGATGTTCGACGGGCGTTTCACAGGACGTGGAGGACGCATAAATTGGCCAGCCCGTTCTCGTGATCTCACAAAATGGTTCAAATGGCTCTGAGCACTATGGGACTTAACATCGGAGGTCATCAGTCCCCTAGAACTTAGAACTACTTAAACCTAACTAACCTAAGGACATCACAAACATCCATGCCCGAGGCAGGATTCGAACCTGCGACCGTAGCGGTCGCGCGGTTCCAGACTGTAGCGCCTAGAACCGCTCGGCCACCCCGGCCGGCCCTGATCTTACACCTCTGGACTTCTTTAAGTGGGGTACGTTAAAGGAGGATGTGTACCGTGATGTGCCTGCAACCCCAGAGGATATGAAACAACGTATTGTGGCAGCCTGCGGCGACATTACACCAGATGTACTGCGGCGTGTACGACATTCATTGCGCCAGAGACTGCAATTGTGTGCAGCAAATGATGGCCACCATAGTGAACATCTATTGGCCTGACATGTCGGGACACACTCTATTCCACTCCGTAATTGAAAACGGAAACCACGTGTGTACGTGTACGTCACCCCTCATGGTTATGTACATGTGCGTCAGTGAAAAAGACCAATAAAAAGGTGTTAGCATGTGGACGTAATGTGCTGTTACAGTCTCTTCTGTACCTAAGGTCCATCACCGTTCCCTTTGGATCCCTACGTAATTCGGTGATCTCCGATACACACGATCGAACAGCGGAGGAGTGGTACTCAAGCGTCAACTTTAGGTTACAATATCTCCGGATGTAATTAACATTTTACAATGCAACAAACGGCACTGATTACGTATTTGTTTATATGTTCAGATGTGCTAACAAAACCAACGGGGTTCCATTTAAAAAACCTAGCTTTGTGTTAAAAAACATACTTCCGTGCATTTTTTTATGGTTTGTATTAACCAGTTACACTAGCCCCTCTCCTCACGTTCGGTCTGTGGACTCGATTCTTCAGTATTTGATGTGGTTTACGAAATATATCCGGCGGTAATGCTAGGTGACTCACCCTGTATATTAACGACTTGCCACTCTATATTCATGAATATGCAAAGCAATTTCTTTTTGCTGATGATACAAGTATAGTAATCACTCGCAACAAGCAAGAATCAGCTGAGGAAATTGCAAATAATGTCTTTCAGAAAGTTATTGAGTGGTTCTCTGCAAATGGACTCCCACTAAATTCTGATAAAACAATTCTGTACCGTAAATGGCATAAAACCATTGATAAATATAGACTATGAACAGAGTCTGCTGCTAAGGGAGAATACTCAACATTTCTGGGTATGTGCATTGATGAGAAATTGAGTTGGAAGAAACACATCGATGATCTGCTGAAACGGTTAGGTTCAGCTACTTATACTATTGGGATTATTGCAAATTTTTGAGATAAACATATCAGTAAAATAGCCTACTACGCCTATTTTCATTCACTGTCTTCATATGGGATCATATTTTGGAGCAACTCGTCATGAAGAGAGAAAGTATTCATTGCACAAAAGCGTGTAATCAGAGTAATAGCTGTAGCCCACCCACGATCAACTTACAGATATTTATTTAAGGGACTCGGGATATTCACAATACCTCCGCAACACATATATTCAGTTATGAAATTATTCATTGATAACTCATCCCAATTCAAAAATAACAGCGAAGTGCATAGCTACAACACTAGAAGAAAGGATGATACTATTCTGGATTAAATCTCACTTTGGCACAGAAAGGGGTGAATTATCCTGCCACAAAAATCTTTGGTCATTTTCCAAATAGTACTAAAAGTCTGACAGATAGCCTACCAACATTTAAAAGCAAATTAAAAGAATTTCTGAATGACAACTCTTTCTACTCAATAGATGAATTCTTAGATATAAAGTAGTAACTGTAAAAAAATTAATTAATGATTTTGTGTAAAGAAAACTTATGTTAAAGTGACACGTTCCACATCATTACGAAATGTCATATTGATGATCTATGGAACAAGGATGTATGTATGTATGTATAATACATTAGTTCGTGCAACTCAGTTCGTACGAAAGTGTTCGATTTTAAACACGACAATTACAGCCCATTCGCGTAAGCATTTTCACTGCTGTTTACACTGTTCAATGAAGCTCACAGTATTCATGGTCTAACATTTAGCTTCATAACGTTCTCGTCGAAATTTAGTTGATGCCGAGACCAAAAACATAAGCATTGCCACTCTGTTTCACTGTTCGACTGCCAACTGTCGATGTCACTCTCGCATCTCAGTTCCTACAACACTGTTGCATATTGCATTTGGTTTCACACAGCGCATTTCAGAAGAGCATTACAAAGAAGATGAAATATACATTACCACTTTTGCACATTCAGTTGAAAGAGATTCGTACAACAATATTAATAAAACAAAGAATTGGTACATATCATACTATAGCATAAAACAATAAATACTCTAAACCATCAAACATTTGTGTACAGAGAAAAAAAGCAGAACAAAGAAGAAATTTATCTCGCATCATTAGCAATATGTTCACACAACAAAAGCATTGCTCTACTTGTTCCTGCTCCCCACAAGTGAAGCCACGTGTCTGTGGTGAGGAGTTCTCAACGGCCAGCCTACAACTGCTCCACCACCCTCCAAGGGTGCTGACGCTGCTGACGCCATTATATAACAGAAATTAGACGATTTCTCTACAATTCAAACATTCAGGACAGATTTACAAAACAGTCAGCAATTAAACATGTACCGAGTATAAACCGCATTACTTTCATTCTTTCATCACCGAGTGCTCTACATGTTATACTCATCAACAGCTGTCTGCATGACAAAGCTATTTGTGATACTCAGATACTTTCATTAAAAGAAAAATACTTTCTTCCGCCCCTCTCGAGGAGACACTGCCTTAACGTAGCACTGTCCATCAGCGCGAGAGGTTTTGATTGTGTCAATGAAGCAGAGGGCTATACCGGCGGTAGCGTAACTACTGGAAGGGCCTATTCCAGAGGAGCCAGCCAAAGAATGTCTCACAACTTCCCGTCTTTTCCTGTATCCTAAGTTTCCTTTCTTCAAATGGTAACGTAGGCTAGAGGGGGGGGGGGGGACTCTTAGCGGTAGTGAAGGTAGCCTTCATAGAGGAGTAAACCTTGAGGAAAAGTCCCAGTCCTCCAGGTTGGGGGATCGGCGGGGTGGTTGGCATCCCACTCTGGTAAAAACAGGTTCTGCTACGTTTCCCAAACAAAACAAAAAGCTGGACTGATCAAAAGGCATCGACTCTCCTTCAGAACAAGGATTCTGATCTGTGGAAATGGAACGTACAGGGGTTAGCAAGAAAAGTTGAGAATATAATTAAAGAAATGGAATACTGAAAATGGATGGTATTGACAGAAGCGAAAAAGAAAGCATCTGGACAAGAAGTAATTTTTAACTATATTTAACTATATTTGGAGTGGAATGGAAAAAACTGAAAGGCAAATTCAGGATTGGCAGTTCTTATAAAATGAAAACGGAAACAAGGAATAATTAATTGGAAAGACGTGAACGAAAGCATAATCAGTGTAAGAATAAAAATTCATGGAATACAATTGGAATTATTTGGGTTGTACGGCCCTAACGAAGATTCGCCTGACGGGAAGAAGATGGACTTCTTCGTAGACTTATAAGAAGTGGTTGACGAATGTCCAGATGGACTCAAATTGTTAATAATGGGGTACTTAAATGGACGAATTGTAAATAGATTAAATGATGTTGTAGGACCGTGGGAAAAGTATGTAGAAAAATATCACGGAAGGAGGTTGAATTACTTCTGCAATATTCAGAAGTGTACAGTTATGAATGGCCAATTCTAGCTTCAAGAAATACGTAAGTACATCTGGATCAATCCGTCAAGGACCTAAAATAAATTCAATACTATGTTCCAGGGCGTAGGCAGCAGGTAATTAAGGTGCAAGATGTGAGAGTAAAAAGAGGAACAGAGTGTGAGCCCAATCACTTTATAGTTACTTCAAAAACTGCCTTCTCATGTATACGATGATCTTTCAGTCTCTCTTCCCCCAGATTCACGGGTCCAGAGGACAGCGCGGCCACAGCAGCCGCCAGAGGATGTCATCACGACACCGCGGGACAACCCCATGGAGACAGATCCTTCGCCTCCTCTTGTCTTACCGATGGAGCTGGACCCTTCCACACCGCAGCAGTCGTCGCCTTCTTCATCTGGTTCATGGCAGCAGCAGGTGGATGTGTACCCTTCTGGCCGTTTTCCGGGGATCGTTTCCGCCCGACTGCAGGCCGGATGGCGGGGTACAGCCGGAAGCTTGACGTCCCCTGCAGCCACAGCTTCCGGCCCTTTGAGGCGCAAACACTCCTGCATCCCCCACTGTGTTCACACTCCATACACGACGACGGTGCGTCGACTTGGGGGGGCAGGAATGTTCTGGCGTAACCATAAGCGCCGGAACTAAGATGAGAGAAGGCGGTGGGGAAACGTCGGCCAATGGTGCGCGGAATTGGACCGCGCCAAGCCATGAGCGACATCTGCAAGAAGTGAATACAAGCGCCGCTCCTGCCAGTCTCGGGGCTCAAATCAGCCCAGTCTGCAACGGAGATTAGTCCTACGCTATCAGATTGTCGTGATCCGCATCAAGTGCTCACTAGGACTTCGTGTATAGCAAGAACTTTACTGAATGAGATTTTCACTCTGCAGCGGAGTGTGCGCTTATATGAAACTTCCGTGCACATTAAAACTGTGTGCCGGACCGAGACTCGAACTCGGGACCTTTGCCTTTCGCGGGCAAGTGCTCTACCAACTGAGCTACCGAAGAACGACTCACGACCCGTCCCCACAGCTTCAATTCTGCCAGTACCAACTTTCAAAACTTCACAGAAGCACTCCTGCGAGTGATAACAGAGTTCGAGTCTCGGTCCGGCACACAGTTTTAATCTGCCAGGAAGTTTCAAGAAATTTACTGTTTTCATGTCGCCTCTCGCTAGCGACATTTGCTGTAATCAGAGTTAAGTATTGTCAATTGCTTTATAGAAATAAAACTATGTTATTTGTTTGAATTTTTGTATAGCATTCGGAGAACGCTGAATCCCTTAGACGCCCTATTAGCTACGAGTGGCCAAGACACCACAGGATGAGTCCAGCCACAGTTAAAATGATGATGAAAGAGTTTTGGATCGACCACAGAAGTCGACCACTTGTATATGATGATAGGGAATAGGAAGGTAATAGGCGACGTGAGAGTCGGCCACACATCTAGGAATTAGTAGGCGAGGTATTTCCGCCGAAGCATTATTATTAATTGATTCATGACTCACAAATGTTGCCCACACAGTTAATGAACACAAAACATGAATCTCACATAGGACACAGACAATAACAAGTACTGAGAGATACAAATACACAAAGCACATGAGAAATATTTGTTATATTCATAGTGTTACATCTTTGAACAGCAAAGTCCATAATAAACTACAAGCGAATTAAAGCAACAGGATTTGTGTCGCTATTTTTCTCTAATATAACTATCTAATGTATCTTCATTTCTCTGAAAAGATCTGTGAAGCTTGTTTGAATGACAAACTGCCTATTGGCTTCTGTCTCGGATTCATCTAATCATTTTTCTGACATTTCGCCAGCACGAGTGGCTGGCATTGTCAAAGAAAGATTCACCCTCCATTGCCGGTGGTGAACTGGAGCCGAGCTCGCGGCCGCAGACTTTATGTACCTGGCGCACCAACGGTCGAGGCTTCTCCGCGGTCATTTCCGGTGCGGTTCTCCTCTTGCTACCTGCGACGGACGTTCGCTACAGTACAGGAAGCCAGGATCCGTTTACCTTAAGGCTTTCCTCTTTCTTGTTGAAACTGTTCGCGTGTTTTTGTATTTCTACAGTTTCTCTGAACAAGCGCGTGTGATAGTGCTTCTCTACAGCTAGAACATCAGTGTCGGCGAATTTTATTACGTGGTAGGTCTCATTCAGTGTGTGCTCTGCCACGGCTGATTTCTCCACTTGCCCCAACCTGCAATGTCGCTTATACTCTTTGATCCTGGTGTTAATTGATCGTCCAATCATTCCGACATAAACTTTTCCGCATGTGCATGGTATACGGTATATTCCCGACATTGCAAGTGGGTCTCTTTTCTCATTCGCCGATCTAAGACACTCTTTGATCTTCCTCGTCGGTTTGAAAATCGACTTTACGCCATGTTTGCGCAATATACGGCCAATTCTGTCCGTCACTCTGAGAATGTACGGCAGAAAGGCCGTACCCGACGATCAATTAACACCAGGATCAAAGAGCATAAGCGACATTGCAGGTTGGGGCAGGTGGAGAAATCGGCCGTGGCAGAGCACGCACTGAATGAGACCGACCGCGTAATAAAATTCGCCGACACGGAAGTTCTGGCTGTAGAGAAGCATTATCACACGCGCTTGTTCAGAGAAGCTGTAGAAATACAAAAACACGCGAACAGTTTTAAAAAGAAAGAGGAAAGCCGTAAGGTAAACGGATCCCGGCTTCCCGTGCTGCAGCGAACGACCGTCGCAGGTAGCAAGAAGAGAACCGTACCGGAAATGACCGGAGAGAAGTCCTCGGACATTGGCGCGCCAGGTACATATAGTCTGCGGCCGCAAGCTCGGCTCCAGTTCACCACCGGCAATGGAGGGTGAATCTTTGACAATGCCAGCCATTCGTGCTGGCTGATGCAACGCGGATAATATCCCCTTGTTATCTAATAAGGCAGTACACCATGGCAGGCGGGTGGTGGCGCGGGCCTGCCCAGGAGCCTGTCGGTGAGCCGGAATGTACTTTACTTACAATTTCAAATCTCATCTTCATAGTGAAGTGCCCAAAATGTCGGTAATCGTCACACTGTGACACTCTCGTTTGTGTAAGACGCTCCGCGAAATTCGAAAAAGTAAGCAATGAAAAATATGGGTCGCTATGATATTGCGTTTGGTGTATATTACTCCATATGTTCCCACGAATGAACATTTGCTAAGGTATTGAATTTTTCTTTAGACTTAGAAGGTCTCGGTCTCCATTCTCGAGAAAATGGAATTTATATTGCACGTTCACTTCCGAATGGTTCAAATGGCTCTGAGCACTATGGGACTTAACACCTGAGGTCATCAGTCCCCTAGAACTTAGAACTACTTAAACCTAACTAAGCTAAGGACATCACACACATCCATGCCCGAGGCGGGATTCGAACCTGCGACCGTAGCGGTCGCGCGGTCCAGGACTGAAGCGCCTAGAACTGCTCGGCCACACCGGCCGGCACGTTCACTTCCGACTGCACGCGAGTTAGAGTGAAATATTCATAACGTGCCTCATATATCCTAAAAAATGTTTTTAAATGTTTTTTATTCCAGTCTCTGATCACAATATCAATTCTTTAGACGATGACCGGTTTCAGTCCGTAATGACGATCCTCAGATCTGAAATACATAAATGTATACATCTAATGAGCAGTGTGTCTTTCAACATAAAACAGCAATATGTATCACAATATACTGTCATACAACCAGGGAAATGTACAGATAAAATATGGTATAACGTACCTTTTTTACACCATGTCCTAAGGTGATAAGGCCATAATGGTATCGTCAAAACATATAAATATAATCAGCACAGCATCGTTACCTATATCTAAAATAAGGTGTACAATACGCCACATCCTCCACATAGTGATTATTGCAACTGGCTACTGAAGTACAGAAGCTACCAGAAACCTGTTTGCCTACATCCTCCCTAGATGTCGCTACTGTGTGCTTACTTAGATGTAGCCATCATTTACGCAAAAAACATAATATGATAAAAACACATTAGGTAATATGCATGTAGCAGACTTATTAAAATTGATGACTATCATAGAAACCAATTGCGATACATTAAAAGATGAATGCAGTTACCCATATAAAATTATTAAAAGGAAATCTATGAAGAGAATAGGTCCGATCCTTTTTTATGGTGATTTTACGGTCAACACTTAATATATGTAATACATTGCCTGTGGCAACCTATAAATTGCTTACGAAAGATAAAATGTCTATATGACAGCTGAAAGAGAGACAGATCAATGATCAGCGCCCTCTGTTGGGTCGGCTGCTAGGATGTTATGTTGGCGCGCACCGATCGTAAGAACTTAACCACTAGAGGGCTTTATATACATCGTGACATGTCACCCACAGAAAATGTTTAAACAACATATAAGTAGTCAATAAATTAAATTATATAGTCTGGCTATACACTCCATGAATAGGTAGGAGATAATCAGTTACAGGATTAGGACGACTAATGTACGGAAGTTAAGGCAAATGCCTACTGTTCTCAACATAACTGATCAAGAAGGCTAGGTATAAATAACCGAGGAATTATTTGGTTATCAAATAAAGCAAAGTAGGCGTTGGGTACCCTAGTGGGCTTATGCTTTTTGATTTGTAAATCTTGAATTCCTCTATCGAGTCTAGAGTGCGACCCTTCTATGCTCTGTGTAAAGTACGCATACAACTCTCGATATTGCGTACAGTGTTGCCGGTTTGTGCTAAATGCGTTGCTAATGCTGTTTTGTTATGTGCTTGCAAATGTTCCCTGAATTTAATTTTAAAAGAGCGGCCAGTTCACCCGATGTAAAATTTGTCACGACTATTACAAATGATTTTGTAAACCCCAGAACTGTAAATTTATCAGAGTCTTTACTCAAACTATGTTTTAAACCGAGTTTCAGAGTGTTGTTAACTTGAAAACCACATCTAACCTTAGATTTATTCAAACATTTTTCTATTTGTTGGGACATTTTTCCGTAAAACTGTTCGAGATATCCATACGTAATAATATGAAATGAGTAGAGTATCTTCCTGTGTTTGGAGAAAATCACAACTTCATTCTGAACGGGGATATAAACAGAAGTATGGTACACTATTTGCTGCGAATTATGTTCATATTCCTCGTATGAAAAACACGGAGAAAAATCCTTTGATAACTTTCCATTCTAATCTTTCACTATTGAGAATATGGTGGGATATAGGATTCCGCCAAAATTGCAACAGAACTGCTGAATTGACTCATCACTGATGAGTAATGACAACATTTCTCTTCCAGAATGAGATTTTCACTCTGCAGCGGAGTGTGCGCTGATATGAAACTTCCTGGCAAATTAAAAGCTGTGTGCCCGACCGAGACTCGAACTCGGGACCTTTGCCTGTCGCGGGCAAGTGCTCTACCAACTGAGCTACCGAAGCACGACTCACATTTCTCTTGTTGACAGGTTTAATTGTGTTCCTTTTGCCAAAACAACATAATTTGCAGTAGTTATTGCGACAGAATCTTGAAGCAGTGTATCTTGTTAAACAAGCAACAGGCGACTAGAGAGCTCAATACTTTAACAGAAAACCTCACTGTGTCGGTTTGCAATAACGTAAGAGAAAAACTTCCATGTTTATTTTCATACTAGCGAATTCTCGTTTCACTAACTATCAATGATGCTTTTAAGAAATTACAGTACGGGAATGAGGAAAAAGAAGTAAAAGCTATAGCTTCGGCAATATAGGCATAGATAAGAAAGTTCTGTATGTTAACTATTTGGTAAAATACTCTCCTCTTTGTCGGCCGGGGTGGCCGAGCGGTTCTAGGCGCTACAGTCTGAAACCGCGCGACCGCTACGGTCGCAGGTTCGAATCCTGCCTCGGGCATGGATGTGTGTGATGTCCTTAGGTTAGTTAGGTTTAAGTAGTTCTAAGTTCTAGGGGACTGATGACCACAGCTGTTAAGTCCCATAGTGCTCAGAGCCATTTGAACCATTTGAACTGATGACCTTGGAAGTTAAGTCCCATAGTGCTCAGAGCCATTTGAACCAACTCTCCTCTTTGTGTGCTATCATTTGCCAAAATCTCGTTTAGTATCTCCAGCGGCTTAAGAGATATGAGGTATGTTATACACATTTCATTGCCTGTCGGAAGTGAACGTGCTAAGCCGGCCGAAGTGGCCGTGCGGTTAAAGGCAGTCCGGCTTTCGCCGCCGTGCAGTACGGACGTGTTGTTATTTCCGCCTGCGGAGCGCGCGCGCTCGCTGTTGTTTACATTTCAGCGGCCGTCACTTACGTGTCGCTTACGTGCACTAGAATCATGGCCAACCGTTTTCGAAAATCAACTTTACGTTTCAACTTCTGCAACGACTACGCACGACCAAAGGCCTTGGAAGTGGAACGCTTCCTACGCGACGTTGCTAAGATCCCAGCTTCTGACATCTTGGGCATCCATTTGTCCATATTGAGCAGTACTGTGTACGTCAAAGTCGTCAATGACGCGGTATGTGAAAGAATACTTCGTGACACCAACCATGGATTACGCTTTTGCCACGCCGACGGCAATGTCGGAGCAGTCACTGTCGACCATGCCGGCTTAGGAATGCGCACCATACGAGTTTTCGAACTCCCGTTCGAGCTTCCAGCGGAAGACGTTATCGCGGCTTTCCGCCCCTATGGCACTGTACATGGCCACACTGCCGAACGCTGGGCGCAATTCCAAACGTACCCCGTTCTTAACGGTGTACGGCAGATCACCATAGACCTCCATCGCCACGTGCCATCTTACCTGCAAATTAGCGGGTGCCGCGCGGTTGTCATATACGACGGCCAACCCAAGACCTGTTCCGGGTGCGGCAAAGAAGGCCACCTCAGATCTGAGTGTCTTCAGCGACGAATCACCCAATTGCCAGCCGCTACCGTGGCACCTCCGGCTCCGACGACGGTTTTACCGATCACCTACGCCTCGGCGCTCTCTTCTCCTCCCACCGGCCGCCGTCCATCGGACCATGCACCGGTGACCCTTCCAGCTGCTACGGATACCGCTGGGGCCGACGCGTCGCGCTCAAAGCCTGACGCTACTCCGGCGCCACTACCAACAGCGACGACTTCCGACACCCACCCGCCTGAACATATGGACGTCCCTTCATTTGACGTTCCCGCGGCGGCCTTCCTCTCAGAGCGACGCGACTCCCTCCCGTCTTCCGACACGGAGGGACGAACCCGCAAACAACGTTCACCTAAGAGGCGCAAGAGGAGGCGCCGTACGGTCTCGGAACGAGACGGATCACCACCCTCCGATGCTCCAGAGGCCGTCCGACCCGACGAGGCCTCGGAGAACCTACACGACGATACGCATGACGACAACATGACGCCGACTGTGGATACGTCGATGCCTACTCTACTGGCTCGCTCAGGTGCTCCTGAACCAATGGACTCCACAGATGCGACTGTCGCCGAGACGTCCTCTGCCCCTACGACAGAAGTGGAACGTACGACCATCACAACGACAACGCCTTCAATGGTGTGGAGTGAGGACGTCGATGAGGACCCGGACCACACGCTGGGGACAGAGTTACCCCAGACGGAAGCATCGTTACGCCGCTGATAACGCCGTCGGGTGGCGTACGGCACGACTCACCGTTGCCTCGTCCCTCTTCATCCTCCGCCGGTGGAGTTCCCCTCCACGGCGGGGTACGGCTCCAAACCTACCGAATAGCGACGATCAACACTAACACCATTAGCTCACCCGTGAAACTTCAACTGCTGCGAGAGATGATATGGGCGTCGGACGTCGATATCGCACTACTACAGGAAGTACACCTGGCTACACTTCCAGACGTCGCGGGATATAACACTTATCCTTCTCCTGGTGACCACCTGGGACGCGGCGTAGCCATCTACGCCAGAGAAGGCATTCCAGTGGCCGATATCACATACCTTCCATCTGCCAGAGGCATGGCCGTTACCGTCATGGGGACCCGTATCGTCAACATTTACGCTCCGTCAGGCTCCACCCGCAGACGCGACAGGGCACTCTTCTATTCAGAAGACATCGCTCCTTTGTTTCTTGGACGCTGCGACCATTACTTGCTTGGGGGTGATTTTAATT
Source organism: Schistocerca nitens (assembly GCF_023898315.1). Classification (NCBI taxonomy): domain Eukaryota; kingdom Metazoa; phylum Arthropoda; class Insecta; order Orthoptera; family Acrididae; genus Schistocerca; species Schistocerca nitens. The sequence continues at coordinate 258,712,224 of NC_064615.1, read as the reverse complement.
GTGTCTTGCACCCTAAAGATCAACTGCCCCACTACAACACCTGTCAAGAACTGCGTCTTGTCGTCCGAGATCTGTTGCTCCGCGACACTTGGGAAGTTCGGCACGGCGACGCGCCTGGACATACTTACCAGACGAGTCACTCCGCGAGCCGCCTTGATAGAATTTACGTCTCTCGGGAACTCACGCCTGCAGTCCAAGGTGCAGAACTTTGGCCCCTGGCCTTTTCGGACCACTGTGCCTACATCTGCACCATTCTCTTCCCCAAGCAAGTGGTCTGGCGTAGTCGTGCACCGTGGAAGCTCAACACCTCCCATCTTCATGATCCCGAATGTCTTCAACGTGTTACCGAGACATGGGTCACCTGTGAACGACGCTTACCTAAATACGGCACGACCTTGACCTGGTGGCTAGAATGTGCCAAACCTGCCATTCGACGTACTTTGATTCAGTATGGAAAGGAAGTTGCTATGTGGCGCCGGCACACTACCGACTATTTCTACGCCGTTCTCCGCGACCTGGACGCCCAACCGCCCACCCCCGACACCCAGAGGGAACGCAGCAGAATTAAGGCGCAAATTGTAGCTTTGACACGCCGTAGACTGCAGGGGGCTATGGTGCGAACCCGACGTCAAGATTCGGCGGAACAAGAACATCCGACCATGCATCATATCGCCTCCGATAGGAAACATCGACGACGACAACTCATCACCGAGATCACCACCTGTCGCGGCCAGCACGTCACTTGCCAGGCCGAAATCGTCAGTGCCTTTGTCGACCACTACCGCACAATGTACCAGGAGGAGACAACCAACAACCACCCTGAGGAGTCTGTGTTACCACACGTAGCTCGCACCCTCACCAGCGACGAAGCGGACGAGCTGATGGAGCCCATTATGCGTGACGAAATCCACGATGCAATCAAAAAAGGTGCTCTGAATAAGTCACCTGGTGTCGACGGATTGCCGATAGAATTTTATCGCGCTTTCTTCACACTAATGGCGTCACGGTGGACAACGATGTTTAATGAACTGCTGACGATGGGGAACGCCGTACCGCCGTCCTTCGTCACGGGAATTATTATACCCATCCACAAACCGACACCAGGTGTGACGACAGCACATTACCGTCCCCTGACTCTGCTTAACGCAGACTGTAAAATTTTTACACGCCTACTGGCAACGCGATGCCGCAAGATACTGCCTAGCATTCTATCCCCGGAACAGACAACTCCGGGCGGCTCAGTTAATATACAAACGGCCACAGGAGAATGTCGCGATTTAATTGCACTGGCAGCGGCGTGCCGACTCCGCGCAGCAGTGGTTGCCATTGATTTTGACAGCGCATTCGACAAATTGCGGCATCATTTTCTGTTCTCAGTGATGAACCGCATGGGTTTTCCACCAACCTTTATCGACGTGATCCGGCGCCTGTACGGCACCGCCGAATCTCTGATTCAGGTTAACGGCCGTGTGGCGGGACCAGTGGCGATCCGGCGTTCCGTACGGCAAGGCTGCCCACTTTCGACCCTACTGTATGCCATAAGCCTGGAGCCACTCATCGGGAGTCTGACGAGCCACCTTTCTGGTCTCACTTTGCGACAGCACAGTTTTCGATGTCGTGCGTATGCGGACGACCTCCTCCTCTTGATCCGCTCACGGAGTGAAACGCACACGGTACTTGATTTGATATCAACGTACGGCACTGCAGCGGGCAGTAACATGAATGTGGCTAAATCCGCGGCGATGCCCATTGGACGCGGCCTCTCACACGACGACTTAGCACCTCTCCCGTGTGTACAACAACTACGATATCTTGGTATCATTTTCACCTCCACCGTGCGCCGCTCCGCTGCCATCAATTTTCGGCGTGCACTCCAAACTATCCGCACGACGGTGCGACAAAATCTTCTCCGACGACTCGATTCTTTACAACGTGTCCAATACCTCAATCAACATGTGGCGGCCAAAATGGTCCACATCGCACAGGTCCTCCCGCTGCCATCAACTATTGGACGCAGCCTCCAGGCTGCCCTCGGATACTTCCTTACGGCCGGTACGATCTTTAAGGTCCGCTGCGACACGCTCACCCTTCCCCCGCGAGCAGGAGGCCTCGGCCTTGTCAATGTGCGACTCCGAGCGGCGTCCTTGTACATGTCCACCATGCACAAGCAGTGGCACGGGGGCACCTCCCTTACGCGCAGCTTGCTGGAAATTCTTGTGCCCGCGACCATAACACCACCAGTACCAGTCGGACACATCAAGCACCATTTGACCCACATTTCTGATTTCATCGTCGACTTCAGTTATGCTCACACGCACTTGCCGACCACGCGTTCTCCTCGACCTAAAGATTTTTACACCCCACTCCTTCGTTCCATATCCAGCAACAATATCGAACTGAGACATCCGTCCACGCGGTGGCCAACGGTTTGGCGTCACATCCACCAGCCTTTTCTTCCCTCCAACGTCCGGGCAACATGGTACCAAGTCGCAAATGAAAAATTCGCCACAAACCATCGCCTTCACGCCATCGGACTACAGGACTCTCCACTTTGTTCCATTTGCCACCTCGTGGATGACGATGTCCACCAACTGACTTGTGCTGCCACCAGTGACGTCTGGAAACTTGCCCGACAGTTTGTTGCCTGTTACCTCCGCGTTCCGCCGGACTCGATTGACCCACGGACTTTTATCCATCCTGAGAATTCTTATTTCCCCGCCTCCAAAAATCATGCGATTGTATGGGTCAAGGGGTTGACGATCACCTACATGTATAATGGTGGCGACAAATCACGCCTTGATTTCTGGCAGTACTTACAAACTGCCCACAGTGAAGTTGAACAGCGACCGTGCTACCGCGCCTTCTTCACCAACTACCTACATGCGATCTTTACTTCACCCCCGCTCAGTTGGATGGTGCCACACGCCGACAACACTCCCGCCCCCCCTGCTGACATGTGAGCCTCCCCGCGCTACTTTCTACATTTGTAACCCACAGTGGAGTAGGCGCATGGACACGCGCCTCCTTTCTTCAATGCACTACCCCAGACAACACTGGTCTTTCCCTCACTCCACTGTATATTGCTTCACACCTCTTAGATTACATCAGAATTATTATTCTTTTTTTCCCTACACCTTGTTCATAAAATAAAAAAAAAAAAGAATTCCTCGCCTTGTACGAGTATATTGTCTTGTGTTATTTTCGCCGGAAGGATGGCATTTCTGTTGTATTTAAGTTTGTACCAATAAAGATCTTTTTTTCATTAACCCTTTTCCTGGTGAAAAAAAAATTATAAATAAAAATAAAACAAAAATAAATCAAAAAACTACTTTGCGGGAGTGCTTCCTAAAAAAAAAAAAAACTGATTGCTCCAAATTACAACTGGAAATTTAGGCGGCTGAACGTGTTTTGATTCGACATTTTATATTTAACAGCCGATGTTCCGCAACCACCTGTATAACGATGGACTTATAGAGAATTGAGTTGAAGGTTTTTGTAAAAAAAAAAAAAAAAAAAAAAAAAAAAGGCGCTGCAGTCTGGAACCGCAAGACCGCTACGGTCGCAGGTTCGAATCCTGCCTCGGGCATGGATGTTTGTGATGTCCTTAGGTTAGTTCGGTTTGACTAGTTCTAAGTTCTAGGGGACTAATGACCTCAGCAGTTGAGTCCCATAGTGCTCAGAGCCATTTTTGAACGTGCTACATAAATTCCGTTTTCTCGTGGTTAGAGACAGATAGAAATCTCCTCCCATGTCGAAGGAAAAATTCAGTATCTTAGCTAAATTTCATTTACAGCACCATATTGTGCAATATTCACCAAACGCAAAATAATAGCGCCCCATATTTTGATTACAAACTTTTTCGAGTTTCACGCAGCTTTTTATTTAAAAGAGAATACCACAATAAGTATGAGCATTAGCGAAATAATGCGCACTTCACCATGAAGCTGACTTACAAATAAAAAATAAAAATAAAAATAAAAAAAAGAAAACTCTTCCCCACATCATCTGGAGACACACACACACAGCACAAAAAAATATATATCACACCAAAACAAACACACACAAACACCCCCCCCCCCCACACACACACACACACACACACACACACAAACGCACACACAAATGCATACACGAACAGACCACATTTGACAGTCGGCAACAGAAACCAAAACATTGCTTTAAAACAAGCGTTCAGTGCATAGTGTTGTGGAATGGGGATAAAAACCGCAAATTGGCGTTCATAAGAAGAAGAACAACACCAGAAGTGCAACAGGAGCGTAATATGTAGGAAATTGTCCACGCAACCTGTAAGTACAGTTCAAAACATTACTACTTAATAGGAAATACCAACCACCAGAACTGTTTATAACCTATAGGCACAATGACAAAAATGTAAATAAAATAGCCGGCCGCGGTGGTCTAGCGGTTCTGGCGCTGCAGTCCGGAACCGCGGGACTGCTACGGTCGCAGGTTCGAATCCTTCCTCGGGCATGGGTGTGTGTGATGTTCTTAGGTTAGTTAGGTTTAAGTAGTTCTAAGTTCTAGGGGACTTATGACCTAAGATGTTGAGTCCCATAGTGCTCAGAGCCATTTGAACCATTTTTTTTTTTTTTGTAAATAAAATAGCTAACATATGTACATATTCCAGGCCACTGATGATGCCTTGCAGAAAATAAAGGCGAAACGCGTATGGCACTAAAATTGTGTTTTATTCAGTTGCTGTCAGACGGTCCATAAGTAAAAATTATTAATATACCGTAATATTACACGCAACTGAGGAAGACAGGACTATAAAAGTTGAAAAAGCTATACATAACTTAAAAATCTTTTTTTTTTTCAACAGTTTCTGTAAAATCGTGTGAGAAAGACTGTAGAGCTAACGGAGTGCGCATGACGTTCTGCCTGTGATGCTCCACTACTACACCTTGGCTGCATGATAACCAGCATTCTCTGTGTGCACTCATAGGTGCGCATAGCTGTACTGGACAGCGCGCCGTGTTGCCATACCCATAATCCCCACATTCCTGAAGAAACTTCCGCAAAATGTTCTGTTATGTGCCTCCCACAATGCCCTTGTTGCATGTTTCTGTAGAATACGTAAGTACCATTTCGGCGTTAGCTGTACGGGCCCAGCAGACTGTGTCAGAGGACAGACTGCACCATTGGGTAGAATCGGGCGGCACTCGTTTCTGGACTCCGCATGGCTCTCCCTTCTTAAAGTTCACCTTCCTCATTACAAATACAGCAGCAAATTTTATAGGCGGCTTAGCATCTCGTAGTTCATTCATGAAGCAGACAATGACAAAATAAGTGCACTAGGACTTTCCCATGGCAGTAGAAATTATAACGTCAGTGTGCGCACAACAACATGTTTGACCACTAAAGAAAATGCAAAGCGAATAATTCATGCTCAGCTGCAGATCTCTGAGAGGCTGTTGCAAAATAAATGATTAGGAGAGGCGTTCGTTGAAAGTTCCAGTGAGTCAGGACTCGAACCTGGGACCCTTCCTTCCTCCCAGAAGTGAAAGAGTGCTAAAGTGTACAGGACGGCTTCTGCGGGTTTCGGAAGGCAGGGGGAGAAGTACTGGCGGCACTATTGCCGTGAGGGCGGGTCGTGAGTTCTTTGTGGATAGCTCAGCCAGTAAAATCTTAGGCAAGAATCTAGCTTCAAACCCAGCCCGACACATTTTTTTAATCGACTCGGAAGTTTAAAATTAGAGTACAGTCCGCTCCAGAGTGAAGATTCAAGCTGAAGGGGTGCGTTTATTGTGTACGCCTATACGGTTTTAATACGGCATTCGTTGCAACCTGTCTGTTACTTCACTTACGTCCAGGAAAAAAAAAAGACCAGAGCACTTTGAACGACTGGAAACAGGACATTCATGTTCACAGGAGATGTACATTAGTAAGTTTTGCAGGAATGATTAGCATTTCAGACACCTTAGTTCAGCATGTGTTCTTTTTTTGCTAGTAGCCACAGGATCCACCATGGACCCTGATAACGTATTCCATGTGTGATGGCATCGGCGCGTATCTGGCGCGAATGACGTCCTGTGGTCTAGCCATCCATGCAGGTGAAAACCTGGTTCCATAGTTCATCTGTGGTGGTTGGAACTGGGTCACAGCACTGCACCTGTCGTTTCACCATATCCCACACATTTTCTATTGGCGACAAGTCTGGTGATCTGGCGGTCTAGAGCAAAAGGCTGACATCCTATGACACCAAGAAGGCACGTGTTCGTGCAGCAACACGTGATTGTGCATTGTCTTGCTGAAAAATGGCGTCTGGGGCGTTATGCAGAGAGGGTAGGGCTACAGGTCGCAGGATGTCATTCGCGTAGGTCACACTAGTCACAGATCCCTGGACACGCACCAGCTGATACTTATGGTTGTACCCAGCAGCACGCCACATCGTAAGGCCTTGAGTTGGCGCTGTATGTCTTATGTGAATGCAGTCACTGTGATGCTGCTCTCCCTGTCATGCGGGGAAACAAAATGCGGCCATCGTTTTGAAACAAACAGAACGTGGATTCGTCCGAAAACACTCTCTGTAGCCATTCCTGTCTCGATGGAGAGGTGTCGTAGTAAACAGCGACCGACTGTAACCGCTGATAGTGTGCGATATGTTACACTGTTGCACCAGAGCTGAGGAGGACGCAGATCTTTCCTGCAATGCCATTCGGATGAGGTGTCGATCTTTTTTTTTTTGGGGGGGGGGGGGGGGGGGTTGGGTGGTGCGACATCACCCATGTTGTCGTGTTCTACGGCCTTCTGCGAACTATTCTACAGACACCCTTTGCTCTGCTCGTCCCACACGAGCGCCGATTTCCCGGATGGATACATCACATTCTCTCACCAATAATGCGCCCTCTTTCAAACCCGCTGCTTTGTCGGCACGGTTCGCGCATACGTCTGCGATGCATCCTGCATGTTTGCTCAATTCACACTGATCCATTACCTTCGGTTTTTAGCGACAACGAGAGTTGCAGGCCCATTTTACCTGTAAGTGGTGTTGCACCGCTATATCAATGCTGACCTAGAACCCGCGGGCCGGCGTCGTTCAGATGCTAATCATTTCTGCAGAATAATGGACTGAGACAAGGGGATGCAATTTCACCTATTTTATGTAACCTTGTCCTAGAGAAGAACGACAGAGAATTTTCTAAAACCAGTCCACAAGGGATCCAGCTACAGGATTACAAGACTTGCCTATGCACATGATGTAGCACTAATAAGTAGTTCCAAAAGAGAATTAATCAGAATGATGCAAAATTACTACAAAATTGCTGAGAAAACAGGATTACATGTTAATGAAGAAAAGACAGAATACCTGCCCATAAGTAAGAAAACCATAAAAGATGCACCTCTGACTGTAGATGGATTCAATTTCAACACTGTTGACCACTTCAGGTACCTAGGAAGCCCTTTTAGTAATAACAACAGAATAGATATAGAAATAGATGCCCGTTTATCAACAGCAAACAAGACACTTTTTAGTTTCATCAAAATTCTAAGAAAAAGATCACTTAGCAGTAACTTCAAAATCCGCTTATATCAATCGACCATTATACCTGTGATGTTATATGGATGTGGAACATTAATATTTAGAAAGAAGGATGAATAAAAGCTGTTAATATTCGAAAGAAAAGAGCTAAGGACAATTTTTGGACCGATATACGACGAAAATAACATGGAATGGAGAATAAGAAGAAATGAAGAATTAAGAGGGCTGTACAAACACCGTGACATGGTCGAAGTGCTCAAGAGGAGAAGGTTGAATTGGGCCATATAGCAAGAATGACAGAGAATAGACTACCTAGAATGGCATTTAGCAGAACAATAGATGGAACGAGAGGAAGAGAGAGACCCAGAATCAGAAGGCTGGATAACATTCGGGAGGACACAACTAGGATGAACAGCAACAGCAACTGGACAAACAGCGCATTGGACAGGCAGAAGTGGAAGAGTCTCATAGAGCAGGCATATTGTCGATAAGGCCCTTGCCACATGTAAAGCAAAGTAAAATACTAATGTGGATATTCTGTGAATATGAACGTCCTGTCTCTAGTCGTTCAAGGTGTTCTGTTTTTTCCTGGACATAAGTGTGACATGGACAGACATCAGAGGGGTTTCTACTTTTATAAGGACGTCGAAGTCGACTGTTGATGCTGTTGTGAAGTAGAAACGTGGAGGAACAACCACATTTAAAGAAGACAGTGGAGACTTGATGTACTGACAGACTGTGGGACCATCGACTATTGCGGAAGGTGGTTGTAAGAAATCGTATGATATCAGGGGAAGGAATCACTCGTGAATTCCAAAGTGCTACCAGCAGTTCATCTGGCAGAATGATTATGCCTATGGAGTTAAAAAGTTGGATACAGTGGTAGAACAGCTCATTTCTGTAGTCAGAGCTAAGCAACGCCTGAGGGAGCTGAAGGAGCGACGCTACTGGACAGTGGATGACTGGAAACGAGTGACTGGGAGTGATGAGCCACGCTGTAACCTGTAGGGATCCTGTGGAAGGGTTTAAGCTTGGCGAATACCGGGGGAACGTCATTTGCTATCATATGTAGTGCCAATAGTGAAGTAGAGACTAGGTTTTCCTTTCCTCGTGGTTAGGATGTGGTCACTTTATTGTGCTTAAGAAAACACTAAATGCGGGAAGGTATGAAGACATTTTGCAGCGTGGTGTGCTATCTACACTAGAGAAAAAGTTCTCAGACGATGACTGTTTGCATCATCAATACAGTTCAGTCTCTCATAAAGCGGCTTCTGTCAGGCCACGGACTGTGGACAATAACATTGCTGATATGGACGATCATTCCCAGATTCCCGACCTGAAGCCGATGGAACACCTCCGGGATGAATCAGAACGTCGTCTTCGCTCCAGACCCCAGCGTCCAACGTCACTACCTTCTCTCGTATCGGTTCCTGATGAGGAAGACTGGGCTGCCATTCCTCTACAGACATAATTCAAGCCGTCAAAAGACGGAGGGTGATCACACCCCATATGAATGTCCACGAATATATGTCCGGATGCTTTTGATCACTCAGAGCATTCACTACGTTACTACGGCAATAATGAATAGTTTGACTACTGCAACTAACGAAAGTAAGTTCAGATCTTGTAGTAGATTACAGTGTTTTTTCAGTATTTAATTTTAAAAAGATATCTCAGGTTAAAAATGATTTAAAGCATTGAATAGTGGTGAATATCTCTTGAGTGAAGCTTAAACAAGAAGTATTTGGAGTGTAATGAACATATATAAAGTGAATAACAGTCGTTTTCAGCAAAATTAACTCATTTAGTTTGATATTCCAGAAAGAAAGTCTAAAGGTCATACAAGAGACATAAATGACCGTTACGTCATTATCGAGGGAAACAAACGTAATTAAACTAGCTCTCCGTATTTCTTGTATCGTTCACCTTAAGATAACGGAGCCCTAATAAAAGAGAGACCTGTACATTACGATTTTATTACGATTTCATCTCCTTGTCATATCTGTGACGTGAGTTGACATCAGTTTCGTTTAAAAGACAGCTATCTTTATCGTTTTCAAGAACATTCCGTAGTGCTGCAAGCTTCTTTCCAGATAAAAATTAACATCATGGAAATTTTACTGTCTGGTGCAACGAAAACATCTTAATAGAATGATGTATTATGTGTCCAGTTTACAGTCCTGGCCATTTCGGCGGTACGAGGAAAAGTACGTTGGGCTGTAAATTATATATGACAGCTCTCGTTGTCTTCACAGGGAACGGTACATTCAGTCTCCATGCGCATTATTAATTGAAATAATGGAATCAAATTGCTTCAGAAGCTATTAATCAGTAAGACAATTAAACACTACGGATTATACAGGCGCAATTACGTGAACTGACGACACGCAACTACATTGTTACTATTTTCACCAATAAAAGTTTACCGTCTTCACAATGTTCACATGAACTTAAATACTGGTGAAACTAATTATTTCAGTAAGAGGTTAAGAGCGACTCGAGCTTCCAATATAGTGCAGGTAAGCTCACTGTATGAAATTTAATAGCCGGCCGCGGTGGTCTCCCGGTTCTAGGCGCGCAGTCCGGAGCCATGCGACTGCTACGGTCGCAGGTTCGAATCCTGCCTCGGGCATGGATGTGTGTGATGTCCTTAGGTTAGTTAGGTTTAAGTAGTTCTAAATTCTAGGGGACTGATAACCACAGCAGTTGAGTCCCATAGTGCTCAGAGCCATTTGAACCATTTTTTTTTAATTTAATAAATCGAAATCTGCTGGACAAAATTAACTATGTTCAATGCTAATCATTAAAGGAGAATAAACCGAAGACTAACTAGCATCTAAAACTAACACACGACGCTGAATTCTACTTGCTGATTTGTGGTAAGAACCTTCAGAGTCCATCGCGGGTAAAACTGAGACAAAGTCCAGAGCTCACATCATACGAGAATCACAGACCAGACGATGACCTGACAGAAAATAATGACATACGTAACTAGGCCCTAATTTTCTGAGTCAAGCAACTGGACTATCCATAAAACTTTCATCCTTCTAAAGCGTGATGCGGCGGCAACCACCGTTCGGCCTGACTTAGATGTTGCATCAGCAGACGTATGCGTCACTTGATGAGGTCCGTTGTTTCGTCAACCTCAGATCTTTTGCTACAGAGTACTTACGAATGATTTGACTGTGCCGAGAACTGTGCGCAGAAACTGTGGCCTAGATATATGTATTATATTAAGTTGTATTTGTAATACCTCGTCCAATCATTAAAGTTGAAATTCTCAAAAAGAATTCTTTCTCTTTGTCCCATTAAGTATTATGGATTTTTACTGCTCTTTTCGTTGCACCACTCAGAATTTACATATCTACAGGGTGGTCCATTGATAGTGACCGGGCCAAATATCTCACGAAATAAGCATCAAACGAAAAAACTAAAAGAAAGAAACTTGACTAGCTTGAAGGGGGAAACCAGATGGCGCTATGGCTGGCATGCTATATGGCGCTGCCATAGGTCAAACGGATATCAAATGCGTTTTTTTAAATATCTGTGTAGTACGTAAAGAAATATGCATGTTTTAGTTGGACCACTTTTTTCACTTTTTGATAGATGGCGCTGTAATAGTCACAAACGTATAAGTACGTGGTATCACGTAACATTCCGCCAGTGCGGACGGTATTTGCTTCTTGATACATTACCCGTGTTAAAATGGACCGTTTACCATCTCCGGCGGTACTCCGTAAGGATACCGCCCTTCGATTGTGCCATTCCAGCACTAATCGAAGTGCTAGGTGTTTCAGGAGCCAGCCAGCCAGCCGTCAAGTCGAGCAGCAGCAGCAGCAGCAGCAGCGGTCCTGGCCAGTAGCAGCGGTCCCAGCCGCCGGCAGCCAGCCAGCCCTCCAGCAGCAGCAGCAGCAGCAGCAGCGGTCCAGCCAGCCAGCCCTCCAGCAGTGGCAGTAGCAGCAGCAGCAGCAGCTGCTGCTGCCCCGTCCGCAGCAGCAGCAGCAGCATTCCTGCCACCCGTCGTCGGGTCAGCGCCAGCAGCGTGGGTCTCTGGTCTTCGTCCGTCTTCGTCATCCTCCGTCCTCGTCTTCATCCGTCTTCGTCTGTCCCCAGTTTTTGTCCTTTCTTTTTCGTTCTGTGCGTTTTTGTTTCTCCCTGTCGTCATGTCAGCCCCCACCACCACTACCACCACAGCCACAGTCTATACTTCCCCCTCCGCCGCCACCACCACCATAACGTGGTGTGCCCAGTCACACCCCCCTCTTTCCATCCCGCCTCTTCTCACTCTCCCTTCGCCCTCGCTCTTTGTCGCCCCTTCTCCAGCTTCTTCCTCCCGCTCCTCTCCCTCTGATCCTTTCCCCCCACTCCCCCAGCCTGTCACTGCAGCTCCAGCTAGGGTGGTGGCCCGTCGGGCCACTGCCCATGCCCATCTCTCCCCATCGCCTTCGCCATCACCGCCGCCACCATCGCCGTTGCCGTCGCCATCTCCGGCTACTGCGTCCTCGCCAGGACCTGTCCCTTCCCACCACCTCCCTATAGCTGCCATCCCTCATATCACCACCCGCCCTTCTGCCGCCGTTAAACGCCCTAGTTGCACCACCACCTCCTCCGCTCCCAAAAAGGCCACGCCCCGTCCTTCTTCCCCCCCCCCAGGGTGCCACGGATGTCTCCCCGCCTGGCCCTACTCCCTCCTACTCCTCCTCCCCCCCTCTTTATACATACCTCCTCTCCCATCCCGATCCTTCCCTTCTTGAGGCCTGGAATCTCTCCCTCCTCCTCTGCCAACACTTCCCTGATGCCCCCATCTCTCTCCTCACTCCCAGATGGGATTCCGTTCTCATCTCCTCCCCCAGCCCAACCCTCCATACTGACATCCTCTCCCGCCTCCTCATCACCCGTTTTGGCCCCAACGCCTCCCTCACCCCTGCTCCTTCTCCATCTCCTACCCGCCAACCCCAACCCCCGCATCGCCCGCCGACCCTCACCGCTGTGATCACTCGGCTCAGTCCGTCGATCATGGGGGAGGTGTTGGCGGAGCTCAAGGCGCATCCCACGCCGGAGGTGCGGGCAGTCCGCCGCATTTTCAACTCGGCCGGCCCCACCCGCCTTATGCGGGTTTTCTCCGAGGATGCCCCCTCCATTGACTGTCTCCTGAAGGAGGGTGCCCTCCTCTTCAACTAGCGCTACAGGGTCGACCCCTCCCCCTCCTCAATCCCTGCGCTGCCAGAGGTGTCTGCGCTATAACGCACACCCAACAGCCGAGTGCCGCGAGGCCCACACCTGCCCGCATTGTAGGCAAGCGCACTTCCTCTGGCAGTGCCCTAACCTTCAATCCCCTCCCTCCTGCAATACCTGCAATCTCCCCCATCCCACCTACTCCCAAAAGTGTAAAGCCCGACCCCCTCCGACCACTCCTGAACTCACCGTCCCTGTCCGTCCTCTGGACGCCCCCACCCCTCCCGGCAATTCCCTCCGCCCGCCCCCTACTGCTGAGGACATCATAAGATTCCTCACCATTGTCCTTCAGAATGTTCATCCTTTTCAGCTCCCCCACACCCTCCAACAGATTTCCCTCGCCGCCCGTTCCATTTTCCAACTCAAAATGTACGCCACCTACTCCAACAACCAGGCCCATTTCACCTTCTCCCGTCTTGACATCCTCGTCTAAATCCCTATCATGGCGCGACAGCACTGTATCCATTTCAACAATATCCGCTCCCTTCCCGCCAACAAGAACCTCTTCCTGCACACCCTTGCCACCCACCGTGTGGATGCCTTCCTCCTCAATGAAACCTTCCTCCAACCCCACCACACCGTCCACACTTCGCCCTACCTCCTCCACTGCTCTGATAATCCCCTCCCGATTGCGCGTGCCGAAGTCCCTCGCAGAGCTATAATTTGATAGCCTAGTCCTCATTGTATATAAATTATTAAAGTATTTATACTTTTGCTGACTGGCGCTTACAGGAATCGTTTTGGTGCTGTTCGGTGCTGATCTTTTTATATGCCATGACTGCAAATCTGCACACTGGTAGAATGATGGTGTCCCATTCTTTCATATGACGTACGTTTAACCGTTTGATTTGTTTGGGTACTAACGCTTACAATAACTAGCTGTAATTTTGCATTCAAAAGCTTGAGCTGACGTCACGTTTGTTTTATTTCAACGTTGGCAGGAACGTGTGGCCCAGCCACCTGACACTTGTCAACAAGTGCGGAAATGGGGCCGACACAAGTCAGCACAGTCGAGGTCGCGATGCCGACGAGCGAGGACGATGTGCGCGCGGCCGGGGCAGCCGCCTCGGACGCGCTGGAGTCGGCCGCTGGTCGGTCGGTTGGGCCTGGCCCGCCGGACGCTCCAGCGGCCGCTCCACACAGGACGGATTCCAGGTTGACGACCCAGGCTACGGCATCGGTTCATGACAGGATAGAACGACGATCGACAGGCGCTATTCGACCGCAGAAAACTACACACCACACGACGAAACCGTATTCGGATGTCGGCCATACATCACATCACGACGGACGCAGCAATGAAGACGACCGCCAGGACTACGCCAGAAGACTCGATATATGTCGGGAGGAGGACAAAGAAACGCTGAAGGACATACAACGCCTTATCCGCTAATCACGGGAAACGCAAGAGCAGGATAACGACACCTGTCTGGCATCTCCGTTTGTGGACTCAGATGTCGAATCACAGCACTCCCACCAAACGATCGACGACGCGGAGATGGCAGCGGCCTTTTCAGCAGACAACGAAAACGACTCCCTACACGCAGAGGGGGACTTTACGCTCGTACACAACAAACGGCGCAGAAGCAACGCATTAGCCAAGGACTTAGCCAAACCGGCTAAGAGACGAACGGAGACCATCCCCACAACGAACCGATTCGCCCCACTGACACCTCAAGCTGCGCCTCCATCAACCACCAACAAGCCGCAGGCACAAACTTCTAATGCCGCAGAAGCCGTGGACAGAGACAAGAATGTGCTTCGCAAAGTGCCCCCAGTCACAATTTATTACACAAAGGATTACGTTCACCTCAATGAAACGCTCAACGGACTTCTAGAGGGCAACCTTAAAGCTATATACCAAAAGGACCACATCAAATACCACTTTAAGTCCTTCGAAGACCTAAGGCGTGCAATAAAATTCTTCACGAACCACAACTTCTCCTATTTTACACATCAAGCACCAGACGACAGGGAACTGAAAGTAGTTGTCAAACGCCTTCCGGCGGAAGTTACCGAAGAACAACTTTACTATGCCCTCAAGGAAAAAGGCTTCAAAGTGCTACAAGTCTACCAATTTAAGGAACGCGACGAGAAGACGAAACAATTGATACCGCAACCTGTGTACCGAGTCACCCTCCCATCCGGAAAAGACAGTGACAAGATATATGATGTCAAATACCTGCTCTACACACGAGTGATAATCGAAACCTATAATAGTAAAGAAGGACCAGTCCAGTGCCGACATTGCCAACGTTTCGAGCATACAGCGAACTACTGCAGCAAGCCAGCACGCTGCGTCCGCTGCGGTGGATCCCATAAATCATCGAATTGTACCCATCCCAGGACGGCGCCCCCAAAGTGCGTCAATTGTGATCAAGAACATCCAGCGACCTTCCGTGGCTGCCCCAAATTTCGAGAACTCCTACGGAAATATACTAGAAGGACACCAAAGAAGTCGACCCCACAACGGCCTATAATTTTTAAGAACTCGGCCATGGCAGCGATTCCGGCCACCCAACAACAAGCGGCACCTCTCCCTGTGGAAAAAATCGCCTCTCGACCACAACCGGCACCCAGAGTGACTCTACGACAGACAAGACAACAGCGCTCGTACTCCGAAGCAATACGTGCCCATCCGCCGACACCAACACCAGCGGAGACGTCAGCTGCCTGGTCGACCACCTTTACACCAGCGTTAACAGATATTCTTCAACTACTCACCGCCCTCCAGCAGAAGCTGACCTCTATCCTCTCGCTTGTAGAAAGCGTACTGACAGCTTTTCAAACACCCTAAATGGATAGACGGCATCACGCGAGGAATCTTAACTTCTGCATTTGGAATGCCAACTGCCTGAAACTGAAGAAAATAGAATTCTCGGACTTCTTACATCGCCACAGGATAGACGTAGCATTTGTCTCCGAAACACATCTCCGCGAGTCAACCGACCTCCGCTTGAGGAACATGCACATCTACCGGACGGACAGACGGGACCAGCGGGGTGGAGGGACCGCAGTTCTGATCAAAAAATGTATTCGTCACCACCAAGAACGTTTACCCCAACTCCAGACTTTAGAGGCCACGGCAGTAACAATCCACACGACGCTCGGAAACATTACCTGTATTGCGGCTTACCTTAGCCCAAAGAAGCCTCTCCACCCAGAAGATCTTTACTCCGTTACAGAGGGTTACGACAAGATCCTCCTTGGAGGGGATCTTAATAGTAAACATGTTGCTTGGAATTCCCGTAAGACTAACCCAAAAGGACATATGGTGTTTGCACTGGCTGAGAATTTACACGTTTCCGTCCATGGACCACGGGAACCGACGAGGATACCTTACGTCCAGACACAAGACGCTGATGTTCTAGACATCGCCATAATCAAGAACATCAACCGGAATCTCCATCTGCGGACGCTGGATGATCTTTCGTCGGACCACAAACCGGTGTTATAGAGAGGGCTACTTTGCAACTCCCACTGCCGACGACAAGAACTTACGACTGGCAGCAGTTCCAAGCGTACCTCAACAACAATGTGCGACCAACCCAGGTTGTTGCTACCAGAGAAGCGATTGATGTGGCAGTCGCAGTACTCACGAAGAAGATTACCAGTGCGAAACAACGAGCACTCACGGAGCATCTTCAACTAGACGTCAATTATGACGAGTTTCCACCACCACTGCAGGAGCTTAAGACAAGGCGCAATCGCTGTCGGAAACGATGGGTCCGTTATCGCCATCCGGACGATAGACGGGAAACTCACAGACTAACCCGAGAACTCCGGCGGAAGGTTCAGGACTGGAAGCAACACACGTGGGAACTCAAAATGGACAACTTTCTATTACGCACCAAAGATGAATGGCGAATAGTTAAAAGTCTCAGACAGCAACAGCCCCCCAAAAGGGCAATTCGAGGACCCCATGGCCTCTTGTACGACTCACTGGCGCAGGCGGAGCTGTATGCGGATACATACCAACAACAGATGACTACGCCCCCCACGGAGGATGGAGATGATGCACTCCACTGTGCAGAGGAGGACACAGCGGCGGAATGGGAAGCTATTCGGGACGCCCCGACTAACACTATGCCCCGGCTGACAACGCCGGAGGAAATTCGGAGGATTATCAAGTATAGCAAACACACCTCACCTGGAGCAGATAGAATCAGCAATACGGAATTGAAACACCTCCCGAGAAAGCCTGTTGTGCTTCTCACCCGGATAGTGAACAGCTGCCTCAGGACTGGATACTTCCCAGAGACATGGAAGATTGCCAGAATAGTGCCAATACCAAAACCGGGCAAGGATCTCTCACACCCTGACAGCTACGAACCCATAAGTTTACTGCCGACGCTGGGAAAGGTACTGGAACGTGTCCTACTGAAACGCATGCTGGACATCCTTGTGGCACGCAACATCATCCGACCGGAGCAGTTTGGCTTCCAGGCGAAGCTATCGGCTGAGTTACAACTACTGCGCATCACGGAATCTATCCAAGACAATTTCAACAAGAAACGACATACTATTGGAGTCTTTCTCGATATAGAGAAGGCTTACGATAAAGTATGGCGACGCAACTTGATCGTCAAGCTCCGACGTACCACTCCCCTACCAGACTGCTATTTAAAACTTCTTGACAATTTTCTTCAGGATCGCAGATTATATGTTCGCATTGATGACAAGAATTCAACAACACGGCCTGTCCTTGAAGGACTTCCACAAGGATCGGTCATCTCTCCACTGCTGTTTAATTTATATATTAACGACCTCCCGACGGTGCCACATGTTACTGCCAGTTTCTATGCCGACGACACAGCGCTCCTGACTGCAGGCACCAGAATGGACCACCTCGTCACACGGATGCAGCGCCAACTAGATTTAGTGGACCACTGGACCCACATGAACAAAATAACGGTCAATGCAGAAAAAACCAAAGTTATTGTCTTCACACGTCGGAGACCCATTGTCAATGACCGCCTGCGGATATCAGACCAGCCACTCCCCTGGGCAACAACTGTAAAATACCTGGGAGTGCATCTAGACGCCAAACTGTTGTATAGTCATCACATTATGGAGAAGAAGACGTCTGGCCTCAAAATGCTGGGAGCTCTCCTCCCCTTTCTGAAGAGCTCATACCTCAGCCAACGCACGAAACTCCAGTTGTACCGTGCCACAGTCGAACCATCTATTTTGTATGGATCGACCTCTTGGGGTACTACGTGTGCCACTAACTACAAGAAGTTACAGGTTGTACAAAGCAGATGCCTAACGATGGATCACAGGAGCCCAATGGTGGATCCGAAATCATGACATTCATCGAGCCTTAAGCGAATCTTACCTCTCAGACAAGGTCAAGGGGAAGGCACGAACCTTATTTCGGAAGTTGGACATGATACGTGACAGTACACCACAACTCACCACAGTAGGTGCAGTAGAACCCTTACGCAACCACAAATATAAAGTACCGAAGGCGACAGTATTTGAGCCTCCGTAAATGATATCCCTACGGAATTCTCCATAATTTAAGGACATATCGTCCTTTAGCACTTCTACACACATGTTTTCAAACACACACCAAAAGCAGCGAGTTAAAGGACCCTTCTGTGTGCCCAAACTAAAGCTGGAAGAAGAATAAATAAATAAAGAGAAAAGTTTTACCCCTTCCATTCCCTACAGAAGTAAAAATCAACGAAGTTGATCAGACTTCAGCATCACCACACACACACACACACAAAAAAAAGTCAGCACAAAGACACCTGCTCCAATGCAGCAGCCAATAAACATACACACACACCACACACACACATACAAGCCCATCCCTCACCACGGCCAGCATCTACGTGGTGCGCGAGCTATTCAAACGCAGGTCGGAACCAAACCCTCTATTACACATATAAACACAGTCTCTCGTATCACAACATGAGTTGTACACACGGTGTGTTACTTTAGTTGTATCTTCCTGTGTTTCAGATGAAGCTCTTTGGAACAGTAACTCAAGTCCTGCACGGTGAACCCTTGCTCTTCGGAATGGATTTTGCTGCTGTAAACTGTGTCAATCCCAGCGCAGATCAGATGTGGCAGTTTTCTCATTTATGTTTAAAAGTGACGACATTTCAGTGCAAAGCCTGGAATTATTTATCATACGCCTAACTTCAACAAAATTGAAGGTGTAAACAGAAGAACTTATAAACAGTTTTTACAAGAACAAGGATTAGAAGTTTACAAAATTTTAATTTCTTCACCATTTACTTTTTTAAATGTTCCCACACTGGCGAGTATAAACCTTACTTGGCTATATATAGTCGGGTTAAGCTAAATAAAACTTCCTGTCAGCATATAAACAAATTCTGAATATAAGTTCACTGTGATCAGTCACTGTCTATGACTGTCTAAACTTAATACCTTGAAGCGGTCATGAAAATAAGAATAAATCGTACTCCAAACTTAAACGTATGCTAATAGAGCTTAATTCATACGCCAATATTTTGTCAGAACTAGACTCCGAGTCTCACCTAAAACATTCACCTCAGGAGTTCCGAAAAAACTTCAGAACTCCTCCTATGAACAGATAACGTTAACCTTCAAACAAGTAATGCTGAAATTTAGTGTTCAACCTAACAGAGAGCCTCTAGCAAAACTATCTATAAAACTGTTGTCGTCAAGTAGTGAGAAGGTTCTATCATGTTTGTAGCTCATAACTTAAATTTCTATTATGTGGAGGATCCTTTGAGGCATAGCTGAAGTGGACTGAAGTCCGAAAAATAGGATAGGAGCGTGTAGGAAAAGTGCGCGCTGACGGACCGGCGGCTGATTGTAAGAGCAAGAGAAAGAGAAAGCGAACGTTGTCTGGAATCCACGCTCTGCCCGCGTCCACCGGCCCATTGTGGCCGCCTGTAGGACCGGGCGCGCTCCGTCTACCTGCTGGCCGGAAGAGGGACAAAAGCTGGATTTCGCGGGGGAAGACATATTTACAGGTGTGTCCAAGGTCGTGACTGACTCAAGCGTCTGTGGGCTAAAGGTGAAAGACAAGCTGGAGGTATCGGAGAAGGGAGCGAAAAGAAAGATGGAAAGTGGCAGTAGTGGTTACGAAAAAGATAATAGTAGTAGTAGTGGTAGTGACGAGGATGAAAATATCAGATATGGAAAGGCGGTTTTAAGGAGATTCCTGTTAATGGAGAATGTTAATTCCCGTTTGACTGGCAATATGAATGTACATGAGCACTTATGATAGACAAATAAAGAAGCAATATTTATGTGAAACAATTGACTGATTTTAAGTAGAGTACTTATGGTACTTATAGAAGTAACGAAGCAATATTTACGTAAAAAAATAAAAAGAAAGAATAAAAATTAACTTATATTAGACAGAGTACAATATGAGACTTTGTTTCTCGCGAGATTTCGCTCAGTCTTTCAGTTCGGACATGTTCGTCACCGTTTTCCTCCCTCCTACCGTCTTGACTACGATCCTGCCATCCTGGGTCCATACATTTTGAAGGCCGAACTGTGTGATCGCAGTGTTCAAGACTTTTAGTCTTTCGCGCGTCAGATCTTCCCTCAGGGTAACCCCACTCTTGGCGAGTTTTCTTTTCTGAGCAAACATTTCAGCTCTTTTCCGGTATGACAAAAATTTAATTATTATGGGCCTGGGTTTCATGGCACCTGGTATCCTGCGCCCAACACGGTGGCTTCTGTCAATATCGGCCACGTCGATCTGCACGCCAAGTTTCTCACGCACGAGGCTAATGGCCAGGTCGTCGGAGTTTTCACGATCGTTTTCAGCTACCCCGAACAAGCGCAAGCTGTTCCTTCGCTGATACTGCTCAATTTCATCGGTGGCCGCAGACAGTTTAGCTTCTAGGTCGGCGACTTTTTCTCTTGTGCGGCCAGGGACTTTTTAAGAGATTGGATTTCGGTGCTGTTGCGCCCGACAGACTCTTGCAGTTTGTCCATGACCGCGGCCGTCACAGGGTCCGTGATGGATTGCACGATTACGTCTAGCGTGTCTTTTACTGTGCAGCGCCGCACTCACCTGGGACCGGACGAGCTCCCCGATGTCGGGAAGCGGGGCCTCACCTGCCGCCGGAGACCGGGCGCCCGCGCTGCCTGCGCCCCTGTAGCCTCGCCTGCTGCCGCTTACTTGTGCTCTTCCCATTTTTCACTCACTTATCACTTGTGGTAATCAACGGAGAACAACACACCACGGCAAGTAACACTTGTTTAGTCGGATGCACACGTTGTGGACTGCCGCACTTCTCTGTAACACCTTCAATGAGCGGAAAAACTCGCGAGCCAAAGAAACGCGCGTCACTCAGTGGCCGCCATCTTTTAATTATTATGATGAAACATTTCGAACAGTCTGAATTTTCCAGCCCA
The DNA here is from genome assembly GCF_023898315.1 of Schistocerca nitens. Taxonomy (NCBI): domain Eukaryota; kingdom Metazoa; phylum Arthropoda; class Insecta; order Orthoptera; family Acrididae; genus Schistocerca; species Schistocerca nitens. The sequence goes on along the minus strand of NC_064615.1, from coordinate 258,691,109 downwards.
GTAAAATATTTTTAAGTTATATTACACAAAAGTCAGTATTTTTCAAACCCGTACAGTCCCTTGGAACTTATTCCGATTTGCTTAATTAAGTTCCCTGAACATTTAAGACATATTATTTTGGCAAGACGTTGTAAAGATGACATCGAAGCTTTTCAGGGACTTTTGCAAAAATTAGAAATTGACACTGACAACCACATGATGCGAAAACAGGGAAGCAATAATTACAGATCACATCCATCGTAATTCCGTGACGGCAGAAATAATCACCGGACACGACACGGCTACTCTTATGAAGCAAATCGTGATCAAAACAGACACAACTCGTATGACAACCATTGGCAGAATAATTATAGTTTCAGAGGAAGATCAAATTTCCATAGCAATGACTATGACAGAGATAACCATAGAAACAGACAATATGGGAACCGGAACAATTATCAACGGAGACAAAATTACTTCAGATGCAACAGCCCACCTAGTAATTATGATTCCGGAAGACATTCTCCACCACGTGATCGACAAGAAAGAAATTTCAGAAATTACCGACATGACGACAGGCGCTATAGTTATGACAACAGTCCAGAATTTAATCAGAACTGGCGTGATGCAAATAGGGCGGGGCCCTCTCGACAAGCTGACATTGTAGAAATTAGACCTCCAAATCCCAGTAACGACGCACGACAACAAAGAGATAATAGACAATAACTCACACTGCAGGCAGCCACAAAATGTACCTATGAAACTGACGATGTATCTGGTATGAATATCATTTACAGTAATTTTACGAGTCCACTTTTATGAGGAACAGACGACACAGTCTTATTGTGTGTACATTTTTGCTTGTTAGTTACACGATTACGTCACGACTATAAAGTCCACACTCTTGGAACATATTCTGCTAATGAGGTTTTACTGCAACATTTTGGATTACTTGAAAAAAAGTTGGTATTTAAAGTACTTTCTGGGGGATCACAGATGACATGGTGTTTGGTTTGTTTGACAGCTGTACGATTACATTACGATGATACTAATATGTGACACAATATTGCTTTTACGCTGTTATCTGTTTATGTTTGCACAGTTTTCTGTCCTTCTGAAAAGTAAAACATCTTTTAGTAGTGACTTTTGGGGAATAGCTAGAGTGAGACAGTTATTTTCGTAACACAACAATACATTACAGTATAGTACTTTCAAGGTCATGAGAATGAACGTAATAACTACGATATTTATGCACATTTAATTTTGTATATAACAAGGCAAGTACATCAATTTTTGGAGGACTTTACTTATGGACGATGATAACTACGACACTTGGCACATTTTATCGCTAGCCAATGACAGAAACTATCTTACAGTAAGAACTATAGTTTAGCGCTACATGACAAGCATTTGAGTGATTACTTTTCATACTTGGAATATTTTGAGAAATATTTTTTAATTACAACGATACAGAGAACGTTTGCAGCGATACATTTCATTCCGCAGTTTTGATCTGTAACATATGAGGTATAATTACATTATCCCTCACGGGAGTACGTCTACTTTGTGTACCATGCATGTGGCAACTGCAGCGAGCCCTAGCTAATATGGTATTTGCTTATACAGTGTTACACATCGGTACCATATTTCTCTAACACAGAACTGCACAGCTATCTGTCATTTAATAGAGAGAAACGAATATTTTTACTACATCAGTGACACATGTCTATGTAATTACACAGTTGAATCACTTCGCATATTAGGAAATTGTACTTCGTATTTTGTGAACTGTTGATATATTTTCGGAACCATTGTGGTTCTGTGAGAGCTTTGAGTGATGTATATTTTATGGGATCATGATTTTTGAAGTACATTTGAGGTCGATGACACTACTGAAACGAGCAAGAGAGCATTTATTTCTAGAGGTTTTGGGGTTATTGGACGAAGCTACAACGATTTTGAGATTTGATTCATCTGTTGTGATAATGTTATTATGACGACGATGTGTGATAAGTTCATGATCAATAAGGTGATGCTCTATGAGGAATGTGGTTATGCTATGTGTTTATTATGATGAAATATTGAAGAAGTATCGACGAATATGTATATGTGTAATGAAGCAATGAATAATGAGTAAGGGTTAATGATTCTGGTTTGTGGAAAAGAATATTGGAAACAAAGAATTGTACTTTAAGAGTTATGAGATGTGAGTATATATGTGAATGTGAGTACTAAAATGCCAACTGAAATTTTTGACACTGTTATTGATATTTCGTTTCTAGACATTTCTATTGTGTAAATTTTTATTTGTATCAAACTGTTACTATAGTGGAAACTGTTGTCATAAATATGTTGGTAAAAAGCGTGTATGACCTTGACATAACGCACTGCTGCACCCAGCTGCACGCTAGCTGCCTGGAAAAACCCATTGTTGTGTTGCCTTTCAAATGCACAGCTGTAGAAAAGGGATGCCGTTGACCATGCTACTGTCATTTCTTTGCATAACGCACCACAAACACGACACACTATGACTTCGAAACATATGATTACATTTTGGAGCTCATACTTTGTGATACTTACTGAAATGCTCCTGAAGTGATGCGAAATATTCTTACATCTACACACTTGATTATCACAAGTGTCTTTCTACGGGAGCTGAGAGAATTTTTACTGACTTATGAAAAGCCATATCGCTGGTGAATAATGTTTTTATGCTTTACTTTGTACATATTTGCTTATTTTATTTGATATCTAGTTCCTAGATGTGCTGCAGCATTGGTCTTGTAAAATAAAATTCAATACATATGCTAATGTGAACAATTTCTGCCAAGAGATCCATTAAATAATAATTTTATGATCCACATTCTTAAAAAAGATCTTTGGATAGGAAAGAACAATGAGAAGAAGAAGGGACTAGTAACAGGAATTGTATACATAATTTTCTTTTAAAGGACTTGGTAATTTTTTGGTAGAATAAGTTGTTATGGTGCACCACTGTAGTGTTGAGATGTGACATAGACATTAAGATGTGCATTGCTGTTTTAACTGTAATATTTTTTCTGCTTGTGCTTTCTCATTTTTAAGTATAAGTTATTGAATTTGCTGCTGCTATTTGTCAGCCATTGTCCTACTGAGATTTTAGTTGTATTACTGCGTTAAGCCAGTTTTAACAATGATTTATTTTTCCTTTTTGCTACATGTTGTCTTATATTAGTTTTAATGTTGCATTTTTTTTTGCTAATTTAAATATGCTGCTGCTTGCTTTGCCAATTTGCATTTTTGTCATTCTTGTTTGCGCTAACTGTTTTGTGCTGCTGTATTGCCTCATTCTCTAATTTATGTATCTGAGCTCAGTAGATTTAAATTAATGTAAGAGGGGGGTATGCTATGTAAGAAAATGAGTTGTGATGATTTGGGAAGAAAGACATTGAGTAGCTATGAGAAAAAGGTTTGGCCAAAGAGTAACAATTATTGTGAAAAGCGAAATGAAGAGACGAGTAGGGTATAGTGACAACAGGTTTAGGTAAGAAATAAATGAAAGTATTAATACAGATAGATATGACTTTTTTGGGGGACAAATGTTGACGTAAGAGAGATAAATGAAGTTTTAGGTGGAAAAGAAGTGGTTTAGGTTGAAAGTTACAAAGAGATCGGCATGAAGGATATTACTGAAAGGAGAAAAATGAACAAGAGGAATACAATGCTCACCACAAGTACTGCAGTACCAAATGTTACACTGAAAACAGACCCTTTCCTTTCCTTTTGTGTTTATCTGCTATGTGTTTATGTGTACCCTTGTATGTCTGTGTTCTTCCTGTCTCTATGTGTTTACTTGATAATATAAATTTGGTAGAATTTGTTTCCTTCTGATACTAAGCTGTATTCAGTATGATGAGGAATACTGTTATCCTCAAATCTAGTCTGTTCGTGTAGGATAGATATTCTTTACTCTGGAAAGATGTTCAGACATTATTTATAGTGTTTTCTTTTAATGCTCATGTCTCATGTTAATGTTTCTAAGGGTGTTCTCATTTTTCATTTATAATAGTTAGCAGTGATGGAGGTTAGAAGCAGTATTAGCGCGAGTGGACGGTCTGGACGTGTGTCCGTCATGGAGATTTAATATTGGTTGGACATGGATTGCAAAATGTGGGTAATGGAATTATTGACGATTTCATAATTTTTGGAACTGGATGTCACAGACAATTATACAATTTTTGGAACTGGATGTCACATGAGTGAGGTAAAATCTGATAAATAAACTGTTTGCTCTGCAACAAAATCTTTCCTTTGCTAACCACATGCCTATTAGCAGTTAGAGCCTCCAGTATTAGAATCTTTTTATTTAGCTGGCTGTATACTCGCTGTATTTGCTGTATTTCGTGTCATGAAGATTTTCTGTCAGGTAAGTGACTTATGAAATGTATGGGTTATTGTTAGAATATCTTATAATTGAGGGCTATCCTTTTGTGTTAATTAATAGTCAGATTGCGTTATTCTTGTATATTGTGGGCCATTAACGAATACAATAAGTTTGAGTTGTATGCGTCAGAAATAATTCTGTAGGTCACAAAGGAAATGATAAAAAATTCCAATAAGACAGTACATTCAGTTTCACTCAGCAGTTTAAGAAGGTTCTCTTGTATTCAATTTCACTCAGCAGTTTCAGAAATAAATAAAGTTTCAACTTTCCAGAGTTAGTGATCGCTACCTACTCAACCATCGTTATCGGAACGTGCCACTATATTACAGCAGTAAGAAAGGCGGAAGATCTTCGTGACTAAAAAAAAAAAAAAATTAAGTAAAATAAAACCAACACAAAAAACAGTTCAATCCTTTGCAATACTACACTGAAGAGCTTCATAAACTGGTACAGCTGACCAGTATCATATACGGCCCTGGCGAGAAGTGCCACAGCATGACGTGGCATGGATTCGACTATAGTCTGAAGTAGTGCTGTGCGGCGGCACGGTTCTTTCTGTCCGTTTACGACGAACCTGCACCTACCTGTGAACACTGTCTCAGCCGAAACCTACTGTACTTCGATGTGAACCAGGCTGCAATTGAAGTAACTATTCTACGTTTCGGGAGAACACTAAATGAAAGGTTGGAAATTTTGTCCTCTATTAATATATTCTGAAACTTAGGTGAACAAGTATCACTGCCAAGCGCGTGCTAGTCTTAACACAGTCACTCACAATCCCTTTCACTCGCATTAGCAAGTTTATGGTGTTGTATTTCCTGAAAACGTAATAGCTACAAAAATACTGACTGTTTTTGATTGATAATGCTCGCCAAATTTAAGTCTGTCGGTACCAAATGCAATCACAGTTTTTAACCACCGACCTGCTCAATACGCCACGCAGAATACATGTCTTATCTCGTCACAAAATTCACTTAAAAAATTCCGAAATTTCTACACACACATCGGAATAATTACGCCGTCACTTTCCAACACTTTTGATGTATGAAACACTGCTAGATCCGGCACCTTATCATTTCCATCGGAACTAATACTTCACACGTCCGATCTCTATCATGGCTAGGCTTCGACTCCTCTCTAGAATACTCTAAGTCTTCTCTGCCAGCAGAGCAACGCGCGCAAAGAATATTGCTTTACCATTGGTCAGTTTACTCAACAGCCAATAGCAAAACAACATTCTCCCGCGTCAGTCCGAGCTTTTCATCCATAAACAATCGCAAAATAGTAAACCTAATGACTGCACTTTTTACCGACGTAATTATCTAATATGCTGAAGTTTTGTTTATGCATGAAGTTATTTACTATTGTTATTTATACCTGAATTAACTTTCCTTTTACCATAAACTTACTTCACAAATCTATTCTGCAAAAATCCCCTTTGCTCATATCCATACTTCTTCGAAATGTTCCCACACTAAATCCTACTACATTACTCGTTAAACAATTATCTTCATATTAACCTTAAACCACACTCACACATCATTCTTACTGCTAAAACACATTTATAACATTTTACGTACACAAAAGAAATAATAACACTTCATGAAAATACTAGAACAGTTTATGAAAAACATTCTGTTACTTTAGTGCACTCTAGTGGTCACAATCGAAACTAAAATCACAGTCCCCCTATCCAATATTGTCCTCTATTGGCTGATACATAAACTACGTGTGCATCCAGTCTCGCGTCACCATCTGTCACTATCCATCTCTGAGGCACATCTTCCACTTAACTGCCACCAAGGCAGGATCGTTATACGGCGCTATGCCTCACACCCCCTATGATTATAAAATTTGGTTCCAAAAATTTTATAATTATAGTAACATCGATCCTGACTTAAAATTACAAAATATATCACAAAAATGTTCTCATTCTTATAAACTGAAATCACAAATCTCTTACTTCGGACTTGGCAGTCTGTAAGTAAGCTAGTCTAAAATCTTTAATTTCTTTAATAATATGCTTTTCTTACTTGGAAACATTTTTTTGCAAATCTCTCAAAAACATTCCTAAATTTTTAATAATCTTCTACATTTACTTTTTGAATGTCTTTTTTTTAGACACTGCGGTTGGTGTCCTATTTAATAATAGTATTTTGTCCTACCTTAAAAAAACTGCACGTAACTATCGCCTCTTTATCACACATTTTTCGGTGAGTCTTAAGTATGGCACCTTGCATTGTAGCGTCCATAACACACCTCCATTCTCCACTTATTGGTCCCTCCATGGTTTACATGCATTGCTGTCCCTGAAACCATACTTCAGTCTAAGCCTACTTCCTTTATATACATCCTAATATACAATTACTTATAGTATAGGAGATTATTTACATTTTTTACTATTTAGTTTAACTTGAATTCAGATGAATGTAAATTAACAGATAATTGCTTACTCAAATCAGCAAGATCAAATCTATTCGAAAATCTTTTCTAAAATTTACTTCTTTTCCAAAAACATAATGAATTTAAAAGAACTAGTTGCTATTGCAAGCAAAGGTTATATTAACTTTTTCTGTTTAACTTTCACTCAAATTGGTAATATTTAATGGTAAAAAACATATTTCCTATAAAGAAATTATTTACAAACATTTTTATAGTACATAATTACCACTTTTTATGTAGTGTCTCTTTCCATCACTTCTTCCTCATACCTTCATCACTATGTAACAGAAATCAAGAATTGTACTTAGAAAATATACATATATTCTCCACATTCATTCATATTCCACTCGTAAAAAATATTCTTCACCTAGATCTCGTTTACTAACTGCCCTTGTCACATCCGGTTACTCTCATATTTGTACATGTCACTCAGCCTTCAATCACAAACTGACCCCCATCTCTCTCACCACAAAACTTACTTCATCTCAATCCCATGACTCCATCTTACACCTACAAACCCATCTTCCCTGAGAGAGAAGAATGTTACAGAAGATAGATTCAGCTCAGAATGATTAGAAGAGGAAGACTGGCAATATGAAAAGAAAATGAAATAGTGAGAGGTGGCATAAGCCCCCTCTCATACTTCTATCTTACGATTTTCCTCTCTAATTGCATGCAGTGAAAAGTTGCTATTCCTTCACACGCCGACTTCCCACGCAGCGTCTCTCGTCACCTGGGTGGTCCGGTGACAGGCGGGATCTGCTGATCTTGAAAGGGTAAGCCGACGGGTGTGAGGCAGTAGAGTGAATGCTTTCCAGATGCCGACATTGTAGAATAGTAGCGGAGACACCCTCACAGGGACCTCAAGTAGCGGCTGGGCTAGAGGTTCCGTTACTTTGCAGAAACTTAGCGAAAACACTTTCCGGCGGGCTACCAGCGAGGTGTGGGAATGACTTGTGTACCCAGGCAGTTGTGGTGGGCAAATTCTGCCGCTTTCTGCAAAATCGTAACTGTGATTGGCTTGCTCAGGGCATAGCTCCGTACCGTAGCAAAATCAGCGCAGAAATTGGCGCCAAGAATCTCCATTGGTGGAATGGTAGTGCTCCGGCAATAGAGTGGAATTTTCCGCCGGTTTTCGAGTTGCTGATTGGAACGGTTAACCACGGCCACTGACGTGGGGGCGGGAATGTTCTGTGCTCGGTTTGTACGGGTGCTCTTGCGGGGTGTAGACTCTCGCCTTTTGGTTGGAGTAGGTTACAAGACTGAGCTCTCGCTGCTCTGGACAGCCTGCCTTCCGTTGGCTGTCTAATATACTTTTATTTAATTGTAACTGTTGGACGAAGTTGCTGAAGTTTCGACTTCAACGTAACTTTCCGAGTACAGTTGGCAATTGAGCGTTCTGCATACAAGAGGCCTATGTTGTCTGTCTTGAGCAGTTTTGGCTAAAGTTGACTGTATCGGAGTTACTGTGTGACTTCGCTTGTTAAAATCAATCACTGTACCATCAGTAATTGTGTGGCGAGCCTTCTTCATCTCCCTCAGAGGCGCATTTGTATTGTTAGGAAGTCTTTAGTCTGGAACAACCAGGCCAGGATAATTTGTTTCGGGCCATACTCGCGACATTATCACCACCACGACGGGACGTCGAAGCAACCAGCCATCGCCTCCGGTATACCAGATCGTGTCCATGCAGTTAAGAAGACAGCTTGGTAATGTACATCTGCAGCACCAGCAAAACAGGCAATTTTGCTAGGTGATAATCCGAGCTCAGCAGAGTGCGCCTGTTTGTCTTTTATAACTTTGATCTGTCTTGGGTGTTCATTGTCTGAGTTCTCACTAATGTAGCAGCAATTAATGCTGGGTTGGCTGTGTGTCTCTCTTAAGACTTGAGTTGCAAGGAATTGGCTCCACATACCACTTCATCATAAATGTCACAATCTAGTTTAGGGACAACTTCACCTTCACAGCATTTATTTGAGTATCCAATTTGAGCCAATTTGATGTATTGTAAATGGTTCATGTGTTTTTGTTTATTATTTTGAGTTATAATAAATCATATTGTTATTTGGACAGAATTTTTATTCTGTTAATCGGTAGAGCAGCCCTATCATTTCTCACTACGTTAATGAAACTTTCCTTTATTTAACTTATTTATCAAATGAAATTATTGCAGGTGCCAAACTCTTTTCTACTCCACTTGCAGGGTCGATTACAGTCAGTTCGCGTTTCTTTTTAATCCATGTGCAGCAGCAAAAGTCGGAGTTAGAATAGCGGGGGCTTAGAGCATCATTTACATATGTAGATTCTAGAAGAATTTAGTGTTAAACACACTGCTAGCCCCAGCACCTCGCATAAAATGGCGACCCTGCCAGGATATTTCCTGTGAATCACTGATTAACAAACAGTATTCTTAGTAGGAACATTCTAATTTTTTTCTCTACTTTTTTATGATTAATACCCTAGTTCTTTTTCTTATATTAGTTTTAAGTAGCGGCGCATGATTACTGTTTTTGTTTTCAGCGTATATATTTGTTTGTTTGTTCTTTGTTTTATGTGTTTCTTTGATGTTGTGTCCGCACCATATCACATTTTGTCGGGTTTGTGTGCAGTTTCTGTACTACAACAAATCGTGCATGTAATTACAGCGTTGGAACGGCATTGTTGAAATTTTATGTCTATGTGGAAAAATATATGGGGTAGATTATTTTTATTGTGCATTGTAGGTAAATTAGTTTTTCATGAATGATCACGAGAAGTAAGGCACGACTATTGTCCAACGAAGCTAAAACAAAAGAGGATAGCATAATGGATGAGGGGCAATTTACTGACGGGGATAGGTTCGGAGATGAGATGGGTACATTTTTAGCAGGACAGGACGACAGGGTCATTGATGAGGACGGTGATTTGGACGCGATCTTAGTGCAACTTCGCGGCCGTGATTATGATAGTGAGGTAGAGGATGAAACAGAGACAGGCACACAGGTCGAGACGGCAGCAGAAGTTTATAATCAAACGAACGAGAGCAGACGGGGGCCAGCTCAGTCACGTCAGATCTCTAGCGCCCAGGTGTCCAGAGTTACATCGCCCATGTTTGAAGAGGATCAAAAAGATGACATAAACCCAATACTGAGATACCTCTGATCAATGAAAGAAGAAGCTGACGAACAGCGTAAGAAGGAGAAGGAAGAAGCTGACGGACACTGTAAGAAGGACACTCAGGCAATAATTTCGCATATAGGAGAAATTCGAGGGGAATTACTAACAATAAAGAAAGAATGTGGAGAAGTAAAACAAATGTCAATGGCTGCACAAAAAGTAGCAAGCCTGGCCAAAACGGGAGCAATAAGGGCAATGAAAGTCGCGGAAGCAACTTCTAAACTCGCAGGGCGCTTGCGACGTACAACACAATCCCACGCAAAATCCCTAGCGTTCTTAAAAACTCAGGGTAAAATCGCGGTTGCGAACACCACGAAACGAATGGAAGAAGTAGAGAGTTGGATAGCAAAACTAGAGCAAAACGGGCACACGAGCACTGCGCGTTCGGATACCAATGATGGAGTACACAGAATTGTGTCTCCGAGCAAAAGCCCGCCGTGCTCTAGCCCAATGACCGTGTGCGGAACTAACAATGCACACGCAGAAACAGCGAGTAATAGCTCCAATAATTGTAGCCCACTTAGGAGAGTGAATTCTGAGTGCCACTTCCACTGTGATACAGATGTAGCACATCACAGTTATCAGCATCATAGAACAGGACACTCAGCAGACGTGCAAGTATCGGAAACGAGTGACAACACCAGTGCGAGGATCAGACAGGATTTTGATCACAATCACTTCCTGTCGATACTAAAATTCCAGAAGTTCAAAGAAAATGGAGGGTCGATGCATCCCAAAAGCTGGGTGATGCAGTTTACAGATTCATTACCGGCATCATGCCCAACCCAGGCAAAATTTGAATTCATGTGTGGACACATCGAAGGCCAAGCTGCGGAAAAGATGCGAGGTGTGGCAGCGACGTGTCGGACCTATCAGGAATTTGTTGGTGCCTTCCTGCGGACCTACTGGTCAAAGGAAACGCAAGACAGGATTAAAGAGGAAATAATATTTTGTCCTGAACTGGAAGTGTCCGGGCATAGGAGCGCAACCAAATTTCTTGATGATTTACCCAAGAAGAATCAATTTTTAGATAGTCCATATAGCAGCGGAGAAATCATTAAATTTTGCTTTTCCAAATTGCCAGTTAGGTACCAACAGACACTTGTCGGGAAGTGTGGATCTGGCATAGAAGCATTCAAGAGTCTATTGCGCGAACTCGAAGTAGTCTTTGATAAACAAGACGCAAAGGACAGGAAGAAGGGGCAAAGTAACAAATACCACGGGCCAGGAAGGGAAGACGACAACAGATCGCATAATCGCACTGGTCAGTTAGGAAACCAGGGTTACGGAAGTCAAGGTTACGCTATTCAAGGTTATGGAAACCAAAGACACGGAAACCAGAACGTCAGGGAGCAGGGTCAATCTAGACAAGGAATCTGGGATAGGAGGAATAACGAACGGCAAAGCGACCGTAATTGGACAGATCGAAACCAAGGACAACAGTGGAGCCAGGAGATTGAAACTAGACCCGCAAATCCTACTGCACGTCAGAGGAGGGGGAGCTTAACAAGGGATTGACGCCAGACTAGTGCGAACACAGGCCGCCGGAATTTCGCACGTAATCTCGGACCTGGCCAACTACGGATGATAAATTAAGAATATTTATCAGAAATCCTGCTCGAAGAACATAAAACAACTCCTCGACAGGATCGGCAGCCTCTTATCACAGTAGCAATAGCTGAAAAGAGTATGAATGTGATAATAGATAGTGGAAGCTACATAACAACAATATCTGAGGCAGCATACAAGAGGTGCTCTCAGGAGATGGACTGGCCTGTCCTATCGGTTAAGAAAACCAAAATAAAAGGGGCATTATCAGGTAAATGTACAGAGGTCACCCAACAAACAATACTGGAATTCTCCTGCCAAGGACACATTTAACTTCTGGATCGTGCCAAATCTGGCGATCGACATGATAATAGGAACGGACTTCCTAAATGCACATGAAGTGATAGTTGATCTAGGACGAGGTGAAGTGGTTTTGAGGAAAGGGAATCCCGTCCACATTAAGTTCGACGACCAGCTGATCCGAGCTCAACTACCGTCTAACTGTGTACGGATAAACTATGCGTGTCTGAAGGACAGAAAGGAAGAACAGGTCGACGTTGCGGGTAGGAGAGAGGACACGGATGAGAATGAAGTCGGAATAATGGGATAAATAAAGGAGAAAATAGAAGAAAAAGTGGAAGCAATAAAGAATATAAGGTGCGACCACCGCAAAGAACTTCATAAATTACTAGTAGAACATGCGGAGGTCTTCATTCCCAAGACAGGATCAATAAAGAACTTCCAATATGAATTCCGTGTACGTCCGCACAACCAGTTTCGTGTGCCACCCTACCCAATCCCCTTGGTATATCGACAGAAAGTAGCAGCTGAAATTACGCGAATGCTGAGTGAAGGAATAATAGAACCTACGGCTTCAGCCTATAATAACCCGTTAAGAGTAGTCGAGAAGGCAGATGGTAGTATTCGTTTAGTCTTGGACTCGCGACAAATTAATACCATAATAGAACCCGAAACAGACAGACCGGAACGATTAGAGGAAATCTTACAAAACATCCACGGAATATCAATCTTCTCATCAGTTGATCTAAAATCGAGTTTCTGGCAGATCGAGCTCCATCCAAATTGCAGACAGTACACAGCCTTTTTAGCATTTGGAAGATGTTACCGGTTTCGTCGTCTACCATTTGGTTTGAACATTTCGTCTGCCGCATTCATTCGGGGGCTGGACGGCATACTAAGCGATAATTTGAAACGTCATGTCACCAGCTATGTGGACGATTTGCTGATCGCGGAGAAATCTTGGGGAGAGCACAATGCGGTCCTCGGTGAACTCCTTGCGACATTCAAGGAATACGGAGTGATTATCAATATCGAAAAATCGAATTTTGGGACGTCCTCTGTCAAATTTCTAGGACATATCATCACGGGTGAGGGCATTGCGCCAAATCCCGAAAAGATCGAAGCGATTGAAAAGTTTTCCATTCCTACGACAAAGAAGCAGTTAAGGGAATTCTTGGGGAACAGAAATTTTTACAACCGCTTTATACATGTCAAAACTCAGAGCAGTCCTAGGTTGCATCAACTTACAGGAAAGAAGATTCCTTGGGAATGGGATGAGGCGGCCGAATCCAAATGGAAAGCATTAAAATTCGCATTATTACAAGCACCCATCCTCTCACACCCTAATTTAGCAGAAGAGCTTTGCATAGTAACGGACAGTTGATACTCAGGTCTGGGTGTCATGGTGTTCCAAGACTACGTACATGAAGGAAACAGGGTGTGGAAGACAATTGCGTTTGGTAGCAGAGTACTAGCCAAGAGTGAAAGGAATTACTCAGTAACCGAGTTAGAGGCGCTGGCTATTGTATGGGCGTTTGAAAAATTCAGATACCTTCTGTAGCAGAGTACTAGCCAAGATTGAGAGGAATTACTCAGTAACCGAGTTAGAGGCGCTGACTATTGTATAGGCGTTTGAAAAATTCAGATACCTTCTGTTTGGTCGCAAGATGAGGGTCTACACAGACCACAAGGCACTCGAGTTCCTGATGACTGCAAAGCTTAATCACAGGCGGCTCATTAGGTGGGCATCATATCTGCAGCAGTACAACTTTTCGATAGAATATATCCCCGGCAGTCAGAACATTATTGCAGACGCCTTATCACGGTCACCGATCGGATTTGAGCACAACATGGAAGAAGATCTGGGGGAAAATCACTACTGCCTTTTCTATATGCAGAAAGTAGCCTTTGAAAATTTTATTACCTGTAGTATGCAGGACATCAAGAAGGAGCAAGACAAGGACCCTGCCCTAGTGTTATTGAAACAGAAATGGATAAAAAGAAGACACGCCACCATCAGGCAGTTCTACCTCTTGCGGAAAGGCATAATTTTCCACCGAAATTATGCCAATGACACTGAATTGGGGGTATGCATCCCTGAACACCTAATAAACAAGGTTATATGGCATACTCACCTCAGCTATGGACACTTCGGACCACGCAAGTGCAATCTCAAGCTAAGGACCATGTGTTACTTTCGAAACATGGAGCGTCGAATTCGGAGGGTACTGTCGGTGTGTAAAGACTGCCAAAAGGCTAAGCACACCACTGTGAGCATGCAGGCACCATTGTACCCAATCGTACCGACCAAATTAAGACAATTAGCGGCAACAGATTTGATGGGGCCTTTGCCAAGAACAAGAAGAGGATATACTTACGTATTAGTGTTTGTTGAACTAACGTCCAAATACGTTACCTTTACGCCACTGAGGAGGGCGACAGTGACGAACTGTATCACGAGCCCTAATCCGGGACTTCCTACCACAGGTTGGTCATGTGAATGGAATTATTTCTTTTAACGGGCCACAGTTTAAGTCAAAAACATGGAAGGAGACGTTGCGTGGATGTAAAATTGATCCCATTTTTATATCTTCACACCATCCGAGCTCAAATGCTGAAGAACGGGTTATTAAGCAACTCGGAAACTTGTGCCGGTTGTACTGTAACAAACAGCACACGACATGGGACGTTTTCCTTAAAGACTTCCAGGAGGTCATCAATGAGGCACCCCATGGGATAACAAAATTGGCACCCATTACAGTACTGAAAAACCGGATTCCCAAGGACTTGATAACCGAGGTCGTAAACTTCCCACCAAGGGCGCGAACGCAGCACCAAGCCATAGTGGATTTCGCTCTCAAGAGGATACGGGCTGCAGTAGAGGTCAGGAAGAGACGTGCCGACAGGGGAGCTCGTCTACGATACTTCCAAATTGGACAAAGGGTGCTCATGAAGTCTTTCCGACTTTCGAACAAACAATAAATGAAATGCCAAAAATTCTATTCTGTTTACAACGGCCCGTACCGTATAAGGAGAGCAGCTCACCACAATGCTTATGAATTGGAGACGCTGAAAGGAAAGAAGTCCATAGGACTCCACCACATCTCTCACATAAAGGAGTTCGTGGAATAGTAGTAGTGTATGTGGTGTACATAGTAGAATGGGCAAATACATGAAACTTGCTATAGTAGAAGTGTAAGTGGTGTACATAGTAGAATAGGCAAATATATGAACCTTTCTTCGGGGAACAATAATTGTTGCATTAATAGATTAAGATTGCTAAAGTATTAACACGCTGCATTGTCTCGCATAAGAATTTACTGCTGCTATCCTTTTTTGTTTCTGTTCGCGAATTCCAATGTCGATGGAGTAGAAGACACTACCTTTCCATGAGGAATGTTTTAGTCCTTTCCTGTCTGGTGTCTATGTTGAGGGATAATGATGAGTGAGGAGATGTCGCACAAACGGGCGCATACAAGAACGTGCTCTTAGATGCGTTCTGAGAAGTCGTGATACGCTCCATAGCGGCCACAACCAGTTCGTGAGACGTTCATACCAATGCTTGCAGGCACGCGTCAGTGCACTGCAAGATTGTGGTATATTACGTGATTTCGAGGATGAACATGGGCAGTATAGTTTTCACAGTGATGCGCCAGCATCGTTGTCTTGCAAGTCGGGGTGAACCTGTGAGCCTTTGACTCCAATGGTGCCCTAGACGGTAGAAACGCGGGCATAAAGCCTACCATGCCAATGTGCTGGTTGGGGATTTAGCGTGCTGCTTGTGACTGTCACAGATGAATAACCAAGGAATTATACTTGGAGATTCGTGACATACTGTGTAGCTGGTGTGTGGTAGGTGACGGAATCCTTAACAGGAACCAGTCCTGGCTTGGTCATTTTACATTGCCTCTGGAAAGGTGTGCTTTGATCGCGAATACCGCATAACATAGAAAAAGAAGTTGCAACTATAAATTTATTGTCTTGTATAGCCATGGCTAACCCAGTCTCTGGAGTTTCAGTGAGGCGTAGTGAGAACTCGGAGGCCATGTCGTACGGCGCGCACATCACTGTCGTCAATAGCGGCGAGCAGCGAGACATCTCAGCGTAACAGGAATTATGTAAGAGTGTTGTATAAGGTAAAAATAAAAAAAACAAAAAAACAAATAAATAAATAAATAAAATAAAATAAAAAGAGAGAGAGAGAGAAAAGAGTGAGAGTGAGTACCATATACTAGGATAAGTTAAACTTTAGGATTTAACAATAACTAGATCCTTAATATTGTGGTGGTTTTCTACCACAAGTGTTTGGCGCGCGCCTGTTGGGATGCTATTTTTCAGGTCACCAAACCACAGACCCGAGATGGAGGGACGACGGGCGAGCAAAGGTAGAATAGTTGCATGTTCTTTATAGCACAGTAAAACTTAGACCTGCATAACAACATAATTTAATTAAAAGACATAGAATGTAGATCGTTGGCAAATGGTAGTTAATTCTTGAGCATGTCTACTGTCGATCTATCTAATTAATAGTAATATTAGTGCGGGCCCGCACATTTAGTTGTTCATCCAATACATAGCATCAATTGTCACACACCATATACAATAGTGAGATCAGCCTCTACACAAATATCAAGATAAATTATTTCCATGTCTAGATTACATACACCAAGATTATGTTATAATGATAACCATAGATTAATAACTATAAAAGTAAAATAAGAGTGTCTGAAATGACAGACCATCAATGTGTCGTTATGTAAATTTATTATAACATAGAAGGTCATGGGAAAAAGTTAGGCATAAGATTTTTGTCAGAATTGTGCAGATGACGGGTATCGTGGCAATGCAGAGGCCAGCCAGAGCAAAAACAAGAGGTCTTCGGCTACCTGCAAGAAGGGGAGCACCAGCGCGCCACCTAATGAGAAGTGCACGGGATCATTCGGTCCTGCAAGCTGACAGTCACCGGGCCGTATACCTGAGGGATTAGGCGGGATCCTCGCCGGGCCACAAGCGAAAGTGAGGCTGGCCGTTGACACTGACACGCGACCCACACGCGACAGCCAGCTAGCTCTCCGGATGCGGCAGCCGTTTGGAGGGATTCCCTGCGGCAGACCACGCTGTCGTGAGTACACGAAGAAGATCACATATCAGTGTCAGAAACTGCGCCTCATGTGCCTCAGGACAGAAAGGGACGCTATATAATCACCTGTTCGAGTTTTTACAACTCAGTAACATTTGCCGATCTGCATACACAAAGCAGTATCGTGCCACAAACTCTAACAAATGAATTGTCTAATTTCTAACTTCTCCTCTCTATTAGAGAGCAGTTGTAGCAGTCGTCGGTCCTAGTTCGATCCTGTCTGGATGACCTCACACACTTGTGGAGTCACTCCACGTGCCATCATCCCTCGTCGAACTTCAATATTGGGAAACGTAAAGTACTGTCCAGGGAGAGAAGAGATCTGGACCAGTGATGCATCCCAACTAGTAGACCTCAGAGACATTTAATCGACATGAGGAGAGCCTATCACTATGTCTTCCTACCGTACTGTCGTTATCATATGTGTGGGTCTGGCTGCAATCTCAACAGCGTACTGCAGATGCTCCCGCACTCCCTATTGCTGTTGCAACAACATAGCAAAAACACCCGACGTTTAGCCCTATGTGATGTCAGTACTGTGGCCCCATCATAAAAGCCCCCCTCCGATGCTCAAGACATGGAACCACGTGCATCAATGCATATGACTCAACATACCAACCCCCTCAGAGAAACTAACGAATTTGTGAAGTGCTTCGAATATTTCTAACAATGTGATTTAGTGCCTCATTCTCAGCACAGTCGCGAACATTGTGCAATGTGCAAGCACAACTTGACACCCCATGAACCTTGTTTTTTTTCTTAAATTTCTTTCTCTAGTGTTGTTTTTGTAATGTATGTTATACCTTGTATGAGTTTGTGAATTTGCACTGTAATTCTTATGTAAGTGATAGAGTAGGGCGCACAAATTACTGTATTGTTCTCTACACCATGTTTTTTTTGTATTCTGAATTTTTGTTGTGTGTATGCAAACAGTGTGCCTGAAGTCCCCATAAACTGAAGCAGATACCACCACTGTCATTGTGAATGGACCATCAGTTCAGGGAACATTTTGTAAAGGTTATTCTTGCTGCAGGGAGACAGAATGAATTGGAGGTTGTAATTAGATTCTGAAAGCTCACAAAGAGATTGTTATCTTAAATAGTATCATGTGTGAGTGAGTTCAGGTTAGTTTAATGATTCAAATTGTTGTAACATCTTGGGCATTTAATTGCGGAGCACACCAACTCTGATTGTAAAGAATAAACTGCTCCATATTTGGCTCACATGCCCAGGCCATATTTAGAGCGTGAATGTCTGTGTCAATCGGTGTTTGGAAGGGGCTCCCTGCGTATGGATGTGTGATGTGAGTGTTAGAGTTCCATATTAAGAAGGTGAAGTTGGCTACATCATAAATAATCCTCCCTCTATGAGCTGCATTTTTCAGTTGCAGTGATTTTCTTTATAGAGTGCGGCATGTGGAGTCAGTTTGCAAGATTGTTCTTGGGCGATTGACTCCCTACCTTGCTCCTAAGTGAGCCAACCGCTCACCAATTACATTCTAAAATGGCGTAGGGGCTATGAGAGGTGGCATGAGCGCCCTCTCATATTTCTATCTTACGATTTTCCTCTCTAATTGCATGCGGAGAAAAGTTGCTATTCCTTCACACGCGGACTTCCCACGCAGCGTCTCTCGTCACCCGGGCGGTCCGGTGACAGGCGGGCTTTGCTGATCTTGAAAGGGTAAGCCGACGGGTGTGAGGGAGTCGCGTGAATGGTTTCCAGAGGCCGACATTGTAGAATAGCGGCGGAGACACGCTCGCAGGGGCCTGAAGTAGCGGCTGGGCTAGAGATTCCGTTACTTCGCAGAAACTTAGCGAAAACACTTTCTGGTGGGCTACCAGCAAGGCGTGGGAATGACTTTGTACCCAGGTAGTTGTGGCGGGCAAATTCTGGCGCTTTCTGCAAAATCGTAATTGTGATTGGCTTGCTCAGGTCATAGCTCCGTGATGTAGCAAAATCAGCGCAGAAATTGGCGCCAAGAATTTCCATTGGTGGAATGGTAGTGCTCCAGGAATAGAGTGGAATTTTCCGCCGGTTTTTGAGTTGCTGATTGGAACGGTTAACCATGGCCACTGTCGTGGGGCTGGGAATGTTCTGTGCTCGGTTTGTACGGGTGCTCTTGCGGGGTGTAGACTCTCGCCTTTTGGTTGGAGTAGGTTACAAGACTGAGCTCTCGCTACTCTGGATAGCCTGCCTTCCGTTGGCTGTCTAATATACTTTTATTTAATTGTAACTGTTGGACGAAGTTGCTGAAGTTTCGACTTCAACGTAACTTTCCGAGTACAGTTGGCAATTGAGCGTTCTGCATACAAGAGGCCTATGTTGTCTGTCTTGAGCAGCTTTGGCTAAAGTTGACTGTATCGGAGTTACTGTGTGACTTCGCTTGTTAAAATCGATCACTGTACCATCAGTGATTGTTTGGCGAGCCTTCTTCATCTCCCTCAGAGGCGCATTTGTATTGTTAGGAAGTCTTTAGTCTGGAACAACCAGGCCAGGATAATTTGTTTCGGGCTATACTCGCGACATTATTATCACCACGACGGGACGTCGAAGCAACCAGCCATCGCCTCCGGTATACCAGATCGTGTCCATGCAGTTAAGAAGACAGCTTGGTAATGTACATCCGCAGCACCAGCAAAGCAGGCAATTTTGCTAGGTGATAATCCGAGCTCAGCAGAGCGCGCCTGTTTGTCTTTTATAACTTTGATCTGTCTTGGGTGTTCATTGTCTGCGTTCTCACTAATGTAGCAGCAATTAATGCTGGGTTGGCTGTGTGTCTCTCTTAAGACTTGAGTTGCAAGGAATTGGCTCCACATACCACTTCATCATAAATGTCACAATCTAGTTTAGGGACAACTTCACCTTCACAGCATTTATTTGAGTATCCAATTTGAGCCAATTTGATGTATTGTAAATGGTTCATGTGTTTTTGTTTATTATTTTGAGTTATAATAAATCATATTGTTATTTTGGACAGAACTTTCATTCTGTTAATCGGTAGAGCAACCCTATCATTTCTCACTACATTAATGAAACTTTCCTTTATTTAACTTATTTATCAAATGAAATTATTGCAGGTGCCAAACTCTTTTCTACTCCACTTGCAGGGTCGATTACAGTCAGTTCGCGTTACTTTTTAATACATGTGCAACAGCAAAAGTCGGAGTTAGAATAGCGGGGGCTTAGAGCATCATTTACATATGTAGATTCTAGAAGAATTTAGTGTTAAACACACTGCTAGCCCCGGCACCTCGCAATAGCACTGCCAGTAACTTGAGCACCTGGTGTTCGTTAAACACCGAGCATTGCATTTTCAAAAAAAATTGCACAACAACATCTTTCCCATTTATTTAAAAAATTATTACACTTTCTTTAAAATTTAATCTCCCTTTGTAATGGTTAAAGAAATTTGCACCAATCAACATTTTTGTACACAGATCAGGAATTATAAGGAAGTTATGGAATACTTCCACCCCATTTATTTTCACAGAACTTCATGTCTAACAGGTTTTTTTCACTTTTCCAGTAGCTACAATAATCTGTAACCCCATTACTGGCATAATTACAAGATCATTCCCTTTTTGCAATGATTCTAACCAACCTTTACTCACAGCACATAAATCATTACCTGTATCTGCTAAACACTGCACCTCTTCATCACACACCTGCAGACTAATTATTGGTTGACTCAATACTTTCCTTTCCTTGCAAGTATCAGCACCCTCCTCCAACAAGTCATTCACAACCTCTCTTCTATCGAAACCTTGCCTGTTTCCGGAGATTACACAGATTTTTTGCAGAACCACCTTCACCACCTTTTTCCCCCATACTAATTATTCTCCATTATAGCCCTCTCTCTTCCCTTTCTCCACTATTAATTAGTCGAACCCCATTTTGGTCACCATCCTCGTGCTTCTCCCTAATAGCCTCACAAATGTCGTCATTTATAGACGCTAATATTTCCTCCACACTGGCATCACTAATTTCCTGTAATTCTGCAGCCTCTTTACTTTCTCCTTCGTCAGAACATGACTCGACTTCAGCTTGGTTGCTAACCACTTTCTTGCAGTCGGATTCTGTCATATGTTCCACTAATACACCATCCCTCTCGTTTGCAATACAGTTCTTATCTTGTTTATGTCTATCCAAAAAATCCTCTAAACCTCCATTAAACGTACAGATTTTTACGTAGCTCGTTTCGTCGGTTGCTACTACCTTCTCCTGTACCTCCCTTACAGTCCCTTTCTGGTTACTATTAACAAATACAAAAGGTTTTGATAGCGGGCTCAAACTATTACTTCCCGTCTGGTAAATGCTAGCCCTTTCACAGACGGCATTTAGTTTGACGGATTCTGTAATTCGGTATCCTTTCTTACGTTTATCCCTCTCTGCTGCTGCCTTTGCGCAACATCATTCTCTCGCACTGGAGAATACGATCGATAATCGTGCACCTGTTCCCCATTACTTCGCCTATCATTTGCAGGATAGCGCCACCTCGCGTCACCGCTGCCCCTGCCATTTCCATGGAACATGCCAATTCTGTTAAGCCGGCCGGAGTGGCCGAGTGGTTCTAGGCGCTTCAGTCTGGAACCGAGCGACCGCTACGGTCGCAGGTTCGAATTCTGCCTTGGGCATGGATGTGTGTGATGTCCATAGGTTAGTTAGGTTGAAGTAGTTCAAAGTTCTAGGGGACTGATGACCTAAGATGTTAAGTCCCATAGTGCTCAGAGCCATTTGAACCATTTGCATTCTGTTAATGTTTACATTATGTCGCGGTCCTGCATCATTTGGTGGTCCGACATTACGATTTGCATGTTCCTCCTCGTGCAATAACTTCTCAACCCTTTCCAAATAACTAATGAACTTGTGTACATCATCCCTCGGCGCTGCAATAAGTTTGTTCCGCCAGTGCATGGACATTTTACCTTCCAAACCCATAACATTTTGCTCTGGCTCGATGTTGTTGTAGTATGACAAATTTGTCATCCACTTTAACGCGAACTTTTTTACACTTTCCCTCCTGGGATTAAACTTTTCCCCAGCTCAGAAGCTATTTAATAACTCCATCTGTTTTTGCTTACCCCAGTATTCTTTCAAAAATGCCACTTTAAATTTATCCAAAGTATCGTACTGTTCAGTAGCAATAACCCCCCATGTTCTGGCCTCTCCTAAGAATTTTCACGTAATAAAACCTATTTTTTGTTTGTCTGACCACAAACTAGGTAACACACCTTCAAAATCATTCCAAAATTCTTTTGGATGCACATTTCCTGTTGGATCAAAACGTAAAAACTGTCTGTTAGTGACATACGAAATTTCAATGATTCTACCACAAAACTATACCCACTACTGTTAATTCCATGTTTGAGGTTAGTTTCAACTTGGCATAGTCTACTGTCATGCCCATCCAACCTACTTTCCACCTCTTCTACTTGGTTAGTTAGCTAAAGAACATTTTTTTCAGATTCATCCACTCGTTCTGACACAGTTTTTAAATCATTCATACATTTGTCAGATTCAGAACTGATTTTACTGGCTAACACTTTGTGATAAGTTTGACATACAGATTCTACAGCCGCTATTTTAACCTGTACTTTTTGTATACCTTATTTAATTTCATCTACTCTTTGTTTGTTTCCAATACCAACTCTTTTCAAAGCCTTTGTTAATTCACCTTTCACAATGCTAACAGATATTTTGCAATTATTCTCAACTCGAGAAATTTTGTCATCTACTTTATTTTCTAATGACTTCAATTCATTTTCCCACATTTCTTTTAAAACAGTAGTCTGCTTTTCAAGTTATTCATTAAACCCACTGTTATTTTACTAATACTTTTTTCAGTTTGTCCTTGTATAGAGCCCATTAAAGAAGCAAACATTTCATGCATACTTCCTAGTTCCATTTTTGGCATCACTGTTTCTTGTTTAACCTGTTCCACCGGCACTATACCAAATTTGGTATCCACATTTGATACATTTGATTCAGTAACATTCCCAACACTATCATCACACACCTGATCGTTACTGAGTTCATGCTTAATGTCACTTTTTGAATTAGTATTATCCCCGCTAGTTATTTTAACAGACATACTTGAAGCAGACTCAATTCTGCTGTCCGTAAACAACATAGAAATATCATCAAAAACATCCCCTTTTATTTTAACATCTACTCCTTCTCTCTGTTCAGGTGTGCTAGTGTGTGTAGCACTCCTCCTTCACCGTATTAACAAAATCTTTATCACTTGCCATGTTTCTCAGTCTTTTAGCGTGCACACACACACAACAGATGTAACAAAGTTGACTTATCTTATGTCGAATGCTGCAGCCTCGGCGTGTTGAAACTGCGAGTCTGATCCCCTGCGGCTGCCGTAACAGTTTCCGGGCCCCAGCTCGACTTGTAGGCTGGCCGCGCTGCCCCGTTGTACTGCTCGCCGCCACCGCTAAGATGCCATCTGCTGCTTCGCTGCGCTCCCGTCGCTACTGTAGCCAATGCGGATCATCATCTTTCTTGCAACTCCAGCAACTCGAAACGGGTTCCGTTTAAACTTCTGCTAGTACCGGTTCACTAAATTCTTTCACTAACGTTCACTGTTCAGTCCATCAAAATCTTTCTCTCGACCGCAGATACAAAATACTACGGCTTTAGTGTTTCCCGGCACCGATGCACCACGTGCGGCGGCGCGGTTCTTTCTGTCCGTTTACGACGAACCTGCACATTGTCTCAGCCGATCATCAGTAGGAAAGCCGAGTGAAACCTACTGTACTTCGACGTGAACCAGGCTGCAATTAAAGTCACTAATCTACGTTTCGGGAGAAACACGAAATGAAAGGTTGGAAATTTTGTCCTCTTTTAATATATTCTGAAACTTAGGGTAACAAGTATCACTGCCAAACCCGTGCTAGTCTTAACACAGTCACTCACAATCCCTTTCACTCACGTTAGCAAGTTTATGGTGTTGCATTTCCTGAAAACGTAATAGCTACAAAAATACTGACTGTTTTTGATTGATAATGCTCGCCAAATTTAAGTCTGTCGGTACCAAATGCAGTCACAGTTTTTAACCACCGACCTGCTCAATACGCCACGCAGAATACATGTCTTATCTCGTCACAAAATTCACTTAAAAAATTCCGAAATTTCTACACACACATCGGAATAATTATGCCGTCACTTTCCAACACTTTTGATGTATGAAACACTGCTAGATCCGGCACCTTATCATTTCCATCGGATCTACTACTGCACACGTCCGATCTCTTTCATGGCTAGGCTTCGACTCCTCTCTAGTAGTGGTGGGCAGGAAATCGCGTATCTGTTAGAAATCACAGTGACTGAGAAGTCACAGATATCACAGTAGCAACTTTACAGAATCTAACTGCGATTTCAGTCACAGTTAGCAGTCGCAAGTAGTATTTCACATTCAAAGACCTGAGCCATCTATTGGTCGAATTTAGCACTGCTTTCTGCGATTTCAGAGACAAGTCGCACCTAAGAGTCGCAAGTAGCAACTAAAAAGCGCAGTTAACAGTGGCATCCCCCCATGAACCATGGACCTTGCCGTTGGTGGGGAGGCTTGCGTGCCTCATCGATACAGATAGCCGTACCGTAGGTACAACCACAACGGAGGGGTATCTGTTGAGAGGCCAGACAAACGTGTGGTTCCTGAAGAGGGGCAGCAGCCTTTTCAGTAGTTGCAAGGGCAACAGTCTGGATGATTGACTGATCTGGCCTTGTAACAATAACCAAAACGGCCTTGCTGTGCTGGTACTGCGAACGGCTGAAAGCAAGGGGAAACTACGGCCGTAATTTTTCCCGAGGGCATGCAGCTTTACTGTATGATTAAATGATGATGGCGTCCTCTTGGGTAAAATATTCCGGAGGTAAAATAGTCCCCCATTCGGATCTCCGGGCGGGGACTACTCAAGAGGATGTCGTTATCAGGAGAAAGAAAACTGGCGTTCTACGGATCGGAGCGTGGAATGTCAGGTCCCTTAATCGGGCAGGTAGGTTAGAAAATTTGAAAAGGGAAATGGATAGGTTAAAGTTAGATATAGTGGGAATTAGTGAAGTTCGGTGGCAGGAGGAACAAGACTTCTGGTCAGGTGACTACAGGGTTATAAACACAAAGTCAAATAGGGGTAATGCAGGAGTAGGTTTAATAATGAATAGGAAAATAGGAAGGCGGGTAAGCTACTACAAACAGCTTAGTGAACGCATTATTGTGGCCAAGATAGATACGAAGCCCACACCTACTACAGTAGTACAAGTTTATATGCCAACTAGCTCTACAGATGACGAAGAAATTGAAGAAATGTATGATGAAATAAAAGAAATTATTCAGATTGTGAAGGGAGACGAAAATTTAATAGTTATGGGTGACTGGAATTCGAGTGTAGGAAAAGGGAGAGAAGGAAACGTAGTAGGTGAATATGGATTGGGGCTAAGAAATGAAAGAGGAAGCCGCCTGGTAGAATTTTGCACAGAGCACAATTTAATCATAGCTAACACTTGGTTTAAGAATCATGATAGAAGGTTGTATACATGGAAGAATCCTGGAGATACTAAAAGGTATCAGATTGATTATATAATGGTAAGACAGAGATTTAGGAACCAGGTTTTAAATTGTAAGACATTTCCAGGGGCAGATGTGGACTCTGACCACAATCTATTGGTTATGACCTGTAGATTAAAACTGAAGAAACTGCAAAAAGGTGGGAATTTAAGGAGATGGGACCTGGATAAACTGAAAGAACCAGAGGTTGTACAGAGTTTCAGGGAGAGTATAAGGGAACAATTGACAGGAATGGGGGAAAGAAATACAGTAGAAGAAGAATGGGTAGCTTTGAGGGATGAAGTAGTGAAGGCAGCAGAGGATCAAGTAGGTAAAAAGACGAGGGCTAGTAGAAATCCTTGGGTAACAGAAGAAATATTGAATTTAATTGATGAAAGGAGAAAATATAAAAATGCAGTAAATGAAGCAGGCAAAAAGGAATACAAACGTCTCAAAAATGAGATCGACAGGAAGTGCAAAATGGCTAAGCAGGGATGGCTAGAGGACAAATGTAAGGATGTAGAGGCTTATCTTACTAGGGGTAAGATAGATACTGCCTACAGGAAAATTAAAGAGACCTTTGGAGATAAGAGAACCACTTGTATGAACATCAAGAGCTCAGATGGAAACCCAGTTCTAAGCAAAGAAGAGAAAGCAGAAAGGTGGAAGGAGTATATAGAGGGTCTTTGTACGGGGATTTACTGCCTTGTTCCGGCTGAGCCATTCCTTTCGTTTCCTTATGATAGAGGGTTTATACAAGGGCGATGTACTTGAGGACAATATTATGGAAATGGAAGAGGATGTAGATGAAGATGAAATGGGAGATACGATACTGCGTGAAGAGTTTGACAGAGCACTGAAAGACCTGAGTCGAAACAAGGCCCCCGGAGTAGACAACATTCCATCGGAACTACTGACGGCCTTGGGAGAGCCAGTCCTGACAAAACTCTACCATCTGGTGAGCAAGATGTATGAAACAGGCGAAATACCCTCAGACTTCAAGAAGAATATAATAATTCCAATCCCAAAGAAAGCAGGTGTTGACAGATGTGAGAATTACCGAACAATCAGTTTAATAAGCCACAGCTGCAAAATACTAACACGAATTCTTTACAGACGAATGGAAAAACTAGTAGAAGCCGACCTCGGGGAAGATCAGTTTGGATTCCGTAGAAATACTGGGACACGTGAGGCAATACTGACCTTACGACTTATCTTAGAAGAAAGATTAAGGAAAGGCAAACCTACGTTTCTAGCATTTGTAGACTTAGAGAAAGCTTTTGACAATGTTGACTGGAATACTCTCTTTCAAATTCTAAAGGTGGCGGGGGTAAAATACAGGGAGCGAAAGGCTATTTACAATTTGTACAGAAACCAGATGGCAGTTATAAGAGTCGAGGGACATGAAAGGGAAGCAGTGGTTGGGAAGGGAGTAAGACAGGGTTGTAGCCTCTCCCCGATGTTATTCAATCTGTGTATTGAGCAAGCAGTAAAGGAAACAAAAGAAAAATTCGGAGTAGGTATTAAAATCCATGGAGAAGAAATAAAAACTTTGAGGTTCGCCGATGACATTGTAATTCTGTCAGAGACAGCAAAGGACTTGGAAGAGCAGTTGAATGGAATGGATGGTGTCTTGAAGGGAGGATATAAGATGAACATCAACAAAAGCAAAACGAGGATAATGGAATGTAATCGAATTAAGTCGGGTGATGTTGAGGGTATTAGATTAGGAAATGAGACACTTAAAGTAGTAAATGTGTTTTGCTATTTGAGGAGCAAAATAACTGATGATGGTCGAAGTAGAGAGGATATAAAATGTAGACTGGCAATGGCAAGGAAAGCGTTTCTGAAGAAGAGAAATTTGTTAACATCGAGTATAGATTTAAGTGTCAGGAAGTCTTTTCTGAAAGTATTTGTATGGAGTGTAGCCATGTACGGAAGTGAAACATGGACGATAAATAGTTTGGACAAGAAGAGAATAGAAGCTTTCGAAATGTGGTGCTACAGAAGAATGCTGAAGATTAGATGGGTAGATCACATAACTAATGAGGAGGTACTGAACAGGATTGGGGAGAAGAGGAGTTTGTCGCACAACTTGACCAGAAGAAGGGATCGGTTGGTAGGACATGTTCTGAGGCATCAAGGGATCACCAATTTAGTATTGGAGGGCAGCGTGGAGGGTAAAAATCGTAGGGGGAGACCAAGAGATGCATACACTAAGCAGATTCAGAAGGATGTAGGTTGCAGTAGGTACTGGGAGATGAAGAAGCTTGCACAGGATAGAGTAGCATGGAGAGCTGCATCAAACCAGTCTCAGGACTGAAGACCACAACAACAACAGTGGCATCTGTTGGCCAAAGTTCGTACTACGTCCATCTCTGCGGTACGCTATGGAGTCCAACTGCGATTTCCGTGACAAGTCGCAACTGAGTCGCAAGTAGCAACTAAAAAGCGCAGTTAACAGTGCCATCTGTTGGCCAAAGTTCGTACTACGTCCATCTCTGCGATCCGGTATCGAGTCTAACTGCGATTTCCGTGACAAGTCGCAACTAAGAGTCGCAAGTAGCAACTAGAAAGCGCGGTTAACAGTGCCATCTGTTGGCCAAAGTTCGTACTACGTCCATCTCTGCGATACGGTATCGAGTCTAACTGCGATTTCCGTGACAAGTCGCAACTAAGAGTCGCAAGTAGTGCGAGGTGCCGGGGCTAGCAGTGTATTTATCACTAAATTCTACTAGAATCCACATATGTAAATCATGCTCTAAGCCCCCCCCCCCCTATTCTAACTCCGACTTTTGCTGTTGCACAAGGATAAAAAAAATACGCGAACTGACTCTAATCAACCCTGCCAGTGGAGTAGAAGAGAGTTTGGCACCTGCAATAATTTAATTTGATAAATAAGTTAAATAAACAAAGGTTTCATTAGCATAGTGAGGAATGATAGGATTGCTCTATCGATTAACAGAATGAAAGTGCTGTCCAAAATAACAATATGATTTATTAAGACTAAACACAAATTAATAAACAAAAACACATGAATTCTAATTTATGATACATTAAATTGGCTCGAATTGGAGACTCATACAAACACTGTAAAGGTGAAGTTGTCCCTAAACTAGATCGTGAGGTTTAAGACGAAGTGGTATGTGGAGCCAATTCCTTGCCACTCAAATCTCAAGGGAGACAGACAGCTAACCTAACAATAATTGCTGCTACTCAAGACAGAACACAGAAAAAAAAAAAAACGAACAGGCGCGCTCTGCTGAGCTCTGATTATCACCTAGGAAAATCCCTATCTGCCGGTGCTGCGGACATACATTACCAAAACTGTCTTCTTGACTGCCAGGACACGATCTGGCGTACCGGAGCCGTTGGCTGGTTGCTTCGACGTCCTCGACCGAAAGGCGACTGCCGACTACTAGAGCACCCGTACAGGTCGAACACACAACATTCCCGCCCCCACGACAGTGGCCGTGGTTACGTTCCAATCAGCAACTCGAAAACCGGCGGAAATTCCACTCCATTGCCGGGGCACTACCATTCCACCAATGGAGATTCTTGGCGCCAATTTCTGTGCTGATTTTGCTCCGTCACGGAGCTATGCCCTGAGCACGCCAATCACAGTCCTATTTTGCAGAAAGCGCGGGAATTTTCCCGCCACAGCTGCCTGGGTACATAAGTCATTCCCACGCCTCGCTGGTAGCCCGCCAGAAAGTGTTTTCGCTAAGCTTCTGCGAAGCAACGGAACCTCCAGCCCAGCCGCCACTTCCGGCTCCAAACGGGCGCGTCTCCTGACAATGCCGGCGCCCGGAAAGCATTCACTCGACCCCCCACGCCTGTCGGCCTACCCTTTCAAAGTCAGAAGAGCCCGCCTGTCACTGGACCACCCGGGTGACGAGAGACGCTGCATGGGAAGTCCGCGTGTGAAGGAATAACAGCCCTCCACCGCATGCAAATAGAGAGGAGAGTCGTAAGATAGAAATATGAGAGGGGGCTCATGCCACCTCTCATAGCCCCTACGCCATTTTAGATTGTAATTGGTGAGCGGTTGGCTCACTTAGGAGCAAGGTAGTGAGTCAATCGCGCAAGAACGATCTCGCAACTGGCTCCACATGCCGCACTCTATAATGAAAATCACTGCAACTGAAAAATGCAGCTCATAGAGGGAGGATTATTTATGATGTAGCCAACTTCACCTTCTTAATATGGAACACTAACACTCACATCACACATCCATACCCAGGGAGCCCCTTCCAAACACCGATTCACGCAGACATTCACGCTCTAAATATGGCCCGGGCATCTGAGCCAAATATGGAGCAGTTTATTCTTTACAATCAGAGTTGGAGTGCTCCGCAATTAAATGCCCAAGATGTTACAACAATTTTAATCATTAAACTAACCTGAACTCACTCACACATGATACTATATAGGTTAACAATCTCTTTGTGAGCTTTCAGAATCTTGTTACAACCTCCGATTCATTCTGTCTCCCTGCAGCAAGAATAACCTTTACAAAATGTTCCCTGAACTGATGGTCCATTCACAATGACAGTGGTGGTATCTGCTTCAGTTTATGGGGACTTCAGGCACACTGTTCGCATACACACAACAATAAATACAAAATACAAAAAAAACATGGTGTGGAGAACAATACAGTAATTTGTAATAAGAATTACAGTGTAAAACACAAACACATACAAGGTATAACATACATTACAAAACCAACACTAGAGAAAGAAATTTAAGAAAGATAAGAAAAAAAAGGGTTCATGGGGCATCAAGTTGTGCGTGCACATTGCACAATGTTCACGACTGTGCTGAGAATGAGGCACTAAATCACATTGTTAGAAATATTCGAAGCACTTCACACATTACACCTTACTGACATCACATAAGGCTAAACGTCGGGTGTTGTTGCTACGTTGTTGCAACGGCAATAGGGTGTGCTGGAGCTTCTGCAGTACTCTGTTGAGCTTGCACCAAGACCCACGCATATGATCACGGTAGTACGGTAGGAAGACACAGTGATAGGCTCACCTCACGTCGATTAATTGTCTCTGAGATCTACTTGTTGGGATACATCACTAGTCTAGGTCTCTTCTCTCGCTGGACAGAACTTTACGTTTCCCAATATTGCAGTTCGACGAGGGATGATGGCACGTGGAGTGACTCCACAAGTGTGTGAGGTCATCCATACAGGATCGAACTAGGAGCGACTATTGTTAAAACTGCTCTCTAATAGAGAGGAGAAGTAAGAAATGAGACCATACGTTTGTTAGTGTGGCACGATACTGCTTTGTGTATGCAGATCGGTCAATGCTAGTGAGTTGTAAAAACCCAAACAGGTGAGTATATAGCGTCCCTTTCTGTCCTGAGGCACATGAGGCGCAGATTCTGACACGATATGTGATCTTCTTCGTGTACTCATGACAACGTGGTCTGCCGCAGGGAATCCCTCCAAACGGCTGCCGCGTCCGGAGAGCTAGCAGGCTGTCACGTGTGGGTCGCGTGTCAGTGTCAACGGCCAGCCCCACTTTCGCTTGTGGCCCGGCGAGGGCTGTCTGCCGCCTAATCCCTCAGGTACACGGCCCCGTGCTGTCAGCTCATAGGACCAGATGCTCTCGCCCTTCACGTCAGGTGGGGTGCTGACGCTCTTTTCTTGCAGGTAGCCGCAGACCTCTTGTTCCCGCTCCGGCCGGCCTCCGCATTGCCACGATCCCCGTCATCTGCACAATTCTTACAAAAATCTTATGCCTAACTTTTTCCCATGACCTTCTATGTTATAATAAATTTACATAATGAAACATTGATGGTCTGTCATTTCAGACACTCTTATTTTACTTTTATAGTTATTAATCTATGGCAAGCATTATAACATCTAATCTAGACATGGCAATAATTTATTTTGGTATATGTGTAGAGACCGATCTCAGTATGTACATGGTGTGTGATAACTGATGCTTTGTAATGGATGAACAACTAAATGTGCGGGCCCGCACTAATATTACTATTAATTATATAGATCGACAGTAGACATGCTCAAGACTTAACTACCATATGCCAACGATCTACATTCTATGTCTTCTAAATAAATTATATTATTATGCAGGCTGAAGTTTTACTGAGCTATAAAGAACATGCAACTATTGTACGTTCGAACATGCAACTATTGTACGTTCGCTCGCCGGTCGTCCCTCAATCTCGGGTCTGTGGTTTCATGACCTGAAAAATAACATCCCAACAGGCGCGCGCCAAACACAACACTTGTGGTAGAAAACCCCCACAATATTAATCTAGTTATTGTAAAAAATCCTAAAGTTTAATTTATCGTAGAATATGGTACTCTATTATTATTATTATTACCTTTCTTTTTTTTTTTTTTTTTTATACAATACTCTTACATAATTCCTGTTACGTTGAGATGTCTCGCTGCTCGCCGCTATTGACGACAGTGATGTGCGCGCCGTACGACATGGCCTCCGAATTCTCACTACGCCTCACTGAAACTCCAGAGACTGGGTTAGCCATGGCTATACATGACAATAAATTTATAGTTGCAACTTCCTTCTCTATCTGATGCGGTTTTCGGGATCAAAGCACACCTTTCCAGAAGCAATGTAATATGACCGAGCCAGGGGTGGTTCCTGTTGAGGATTCAGTCGCCCAACACACGCCAGCTACACAGTATGTCACGAATATCCAAGTATAAGTCCCTGGTTATTCATCTGTGACAGTCACGAGCAGCACGCTAAATCCCCAACCAGCACATTGGCATGGTAGGCTTTATGCTCGCATTTCTCTCGTCTAGGGCACCATTGGAGTCAAACGCTCACAGGATCACCCCGACTTGCAAGACAACGATGCTGGCGCAGCTCTGCAAAAAAAACTATACTGCCCATATTCATCCTCGAAATCACGCAATATACCACAATCTTGCAGTGCACTGACGCGTGCCTGCAAGCGTTGGTATGAACGACTCACGAACTGGTTGTGGCCGCTATGGAGCGTATCACGACTTCTCAGAACGCTTCTAAGAGCACGTTCTTGTATGCGCCCGTTTGTGCGACATCTCGTCACTCATCATTATCCCTCAACATGGACACCAGATAGGAAGGGACAAAAACATTGCTCATGAAAAGGTAGTGTCTCCTACTCCATCGACATTAGAGATCGCGAACATAAACAAAAAGAGGATAGCAGCAGTAAATTCTTATGCAAGACAACGCTGCGTGTTAATACTTTAGCAATCTTAATCTATTAATGCAACGATTATTGTTCCCCGAAGAAAGGTTCATATCTTTGCCTATTCTAATATGTACACCACTTAAACTACTATTATTCCACGAACTTCTTTGTGTGAGAGAAGTGGTGGAGTCCTATGGACTAGCGTCAATCCCTTCTTAGACTCCCCCTCCTCTGACGTGCATTAGGATTTGGAGGTCTAATTTCTATCTCCCGGTTCTCCTGTTGTCCTTGATTTCGCTCTCTCCAATTACGGTCGCTTTGCCGTTCGTCATTCCTCCTGTCCCAGATTGCTTGTCTGGATTGACCCTGTTCCCTGACGTTTTGGTTTCCGTGTCTCTGGTTTCCATAACCTAGAATAGCGTAACCTTGATTTCCATAACCCTGGTTTCCTAACTGACCAGTGCGATTATGCGATCTGTTGTCGTCTTCCCTTGCTGGCCCGTGGTATTTGTTATTTTGTGCCTTCTTCCTGTCCTTTGCGTCTTGTTTATCGAAGACTACTTCGAGTTCGCGCAGTAGACTCTTGAATGCATCTATGTAAGATCCACACTTCCCGACAAGTGTCTGTTGATACCTAACTGGCAATTTGGAAAAGCAAAATTTAATGATTTCTCCGTTGCTATATGGACTATCTAAAAACTGATTCTTCTTGAGTAAATCATCAAAAAATTTGGTTGCGCTTCTATGCCCGGACACTTCCAGTTCAGGACAAAATATTATTTCCTCTTTAATCCTGTCTTGCGTTTCCTTTGACCAGTAGGTACGCAGGAATGCACCAACAAATTCCTGATAGGTCCGACACGTCGCTGCCACACCCCGCATCTTTTCCGCGGCTTGGCCTTCGATGTGTCCACACATGAATTCTAATTTTGCGTGGGTTGGCCATGATGACGGTAATGAATTAGTAAACTGCGTCACCCAGCTCTTCGGATGCATCGACCCTCCATTATCTCTGAACTTTTGGAATTTTAGTATCGACAGGAAGTGATTGTGATCAAAATCCTGTCCGATCCTCGCACTGGTGTTGTCACTCGTTTCCGATACTTGCACGTCTGTTGAGTGTCCTGATCTATCTTGCTGATAACTGTGATGTGCTACCTCTGTATCACAGTGGAAGTGGCACTCCGAATTCCCTCTCCTAAGTGGACTACCATTATTTGAACTATTACTAGGTGTTTCTGCGTGTGCATTGTTAGTTCCGCACTCTGTCACTGGGCTGGAGCACGGCGGGCTTTTCCTCGGAGACACAATTCTGTGTACTCCATCATTGGTATCCGAACGCGCAGTGCTCGTGTGCCCGTTTCGCTCTAGTTTTGCTATCCGACTCTCTACTTCTTTCATTTGTTTCGTGATGTTCGTAACAGCAATATTACCTTGGGTTTTTAAGAACGCTAGGGATTTTGAGTGGGCTTGTGTCGCACGTCGCAAGCGACCTGCGAGTTGAGAAGTTACTTTTGCAACTTTCATTGCCCCCATTGCTGCTGTTTTGGCTAGGCCTGCTACTTTTTGTGCTACCAGTGACATCTGTTTTGCTTCTCCACATTCTTTCTTTATTGTTAGTAATTCCCCACGAATTTTCCCTATATGCGAAATTATTGCCTGAGTGTCCTTCTTACGCTGTTCGTCAGCTTCTTCCTTCTCCTTCTTACGTTGTTCGTCAGCTTCTTCCTTCTCCTTCTTACGTTGTTCGTCAGCTTCTTCTTTCATTGATCGTAGGAAGCTCAGTATTGGGTTAATGTCATCATCTTGATCCTCGTCACACATGGGTGATGTAACTCTGGACACCTGGGCGCTAGAGCTCTGACGTGGCCGAGCTGGCCCCTGTCTGCTCTCGTTCGTTTGATTATAAACCTCTACTACCGTCTCGACCTGTGTGCCTGTCTCTGTTTCATCCTCTACCTCACTCTCATAATCACGGCGGCGACGTTGCTCTAAGATCGCGTCCAAATCACCTTCCTCATCAATGACCCTGGCGTCCTGTCCTGCTAAAAATGTGCCCATCTCATCTCCGAACCTATTCCCGTCAATAAACTGCCCCTTATCCATTATTCTATCCTCTTTTGTTTTAGCTTCGATCGATAATAGTCGTGCCTTACTTCTCGTTATCATTCATGAAAAACAAATTTATCTAGAATGCACAATGAAATTAATCTACTCCATATATTTTTTACACACAGACATAAAATTTCAACAACGCTGTTCCAACGCTGTAATCACAAACACAATTTGATGTGGTACAGAAACCGCACACAAATCCGACAAAGTGCGATGTGGTACGGACACCACATCAACGAAACACAAAAAAAACAATGAACAAAAAATATATACACTGAAAACTAAAACTGTAATCATGCGCCGCTACTTAAAACTAAATGCGGAACTCCCAGAAAAAAAACTTGGGTATTAATCAATAAAAAAAAAAAATAGAGAAAAAAAATTTGAATGTTCGTACTAAGAATACTGTTTGTTAATCAGTGATTCTCAGGAAAGATCCGAGGCTAAGGGTCGCCATATTATGCGAGGTGCCGGGGCTAGCAGTGTATTTATCACTAAATTCTACTAGAATCCGCATATGTAAATCATGCTCTAAGCCCCCCCCCCCCCCTATTCTAACTCCGACTTTTGCTGTTGCACAAGGATAAAAAAATACGCAAACTGACTCTAATCAACCCTGCCAGTGGAGTAGAAGAGAGTTTGGCACCTGCAATAATTTAATTTGATAAATAAGTTAAATAAACAAAGGTTTCATTAGCATAGTGAGGAATGATAGGATTGCTCTATCGATTAACAGAATGAAAGTGCTGTCCAAAATAACAATATGATTTATTAAGACTAAACACAAATTAATAAACAAAAACACATGAATTCTAATTTATGATACATTAAATTGGCTCGAATTGGAGACTCATACAAACACTGTAAAGGTGAAGTTGTCCCTAAACTAGATCGTGAGGTTTAAGACGAAGTGGTATGTGGAGCCAATTCCTTGCCACTCAAATCTCAAGGGAGACAGACAGCTAACCTAACAATAATTGCTGCTACTCAAGACAGAACACAGAAAAAAAAAACGAACAGGCGCGCTCTGCTGAGCTCTGATTATCACCTAGGAAAATCCCTATCTGCCGGTGCTGCGGACATACATTACCAAAACTGTCTTCTTGACTGCCAGGACACGATCTGGCGTACCGGAGCCGTTGGCTGGTTGCTTCGACGTCCTCGACCGAAAGGCGACTGCCGACTACTACAGCACCCGTACAGGCCGAACACACAACATTCCCGCCCCCACGACAGTGGCCGTGGTTACGTTCCAATCAGCAACTCGAAAACCGGCGGAAATTCCACTCCATTGCCGGGGCACTACCATTCCACCAATGGAGATTCTTGGCGCCAATTTCTGTGCTGATTTTGCTCCGTCACGGAGCTATGCCCTGAGCACGCCAATCACAGTCCTATTTTGCAGAAAGCGCGGGAATTTTCCCGCCACAGCTGCCTGGGTACATAAGTCATTCCCACGCCTCGCTGGTAGCCCGCCAGAAAGTGTTTTCGCTAAGCTTCTGCGAAGCAACAGAACCTCCAGCCCAGCCGCCACTTCCGGCTCCAAACGGGCGCGTCTCCTGACAATGCCGGCGTCCGGAAAGCATTCACTCGACCCCCCACGCCTTTCGGCCTACCCTTTCAAAGTCAGAAGAGCCTGCCTGTCACTGGACCACCCGGGTGACGAGAGACGCTGCATGGGAAGTCCGCGTGTGAAGGAATAGCAGCCCTCCACCGCATGCAAATAGAGAGGAGAGTCGTAAGATAGAAATATGAGAGGGGGCTCATGCCACCTCTCAGTAGCAACTAGAAAGAACGGTTAACAGTGCCATATGTGGGTCAAAGTTCGTACTACGCCATCTCTGCGATGCACTATTGAGTCCAACTGCGATTTCCGTGACAAGTCGCAACTAAGAGTCGCAAGTAGCAACTAAAAAGCGCAGTCAGCACTGCCATCTGTTGAGCAAAGTTCATACTACGCTATTCGCTACCGAGTCAAACTGCGATTTCTGTGACAAATCGCAACTAAGAGTCGCAAGTAGCAACTGAAAAGCGCAGTTAACATACTTGTCCTAGTGTCATCTGTTGGCCGACGTACGTACTTCGTTATGAGAGCCTTGTGCCTCACGAGATCGATGTGCTGTGTGTGCATATGAAGGGCTTATTTCAATAGTGGTACAAGTCCATTTTTGGTTCATTTTGAGGTACAGAGTCGTAAAGTTAACTGAGCGCTGAAAAATCTGCAGTTGAGGTACCAGAAATATTCAAGCATATGGCTTCTTGCTAGAGATGAACCTTTATTTATGTTTGTTTGGATCACTAATTTCAGAAGCATTATAGACAGAAAAGTGGAGGTAATGGACTTGTACCACTATTGAAATAAGCACTTCATATTATATGACGACATGCACATTCATCATCAGTTATGGTTGGTCAAATACTGCTGTGACTCTGAATGTATTATATTAATAAGAAGCAACATTGCCTTTTTCTCCTGAAAATATCAAGTAATGTAACAAATGTGTTTGATTCTGCTTCCAATATGACACTTTTGGTTAATACTCCACATGCCTACAGGACTTTGCAATGTTAACACAGCAGAACTCAGACATCTGTATAAGTGTAGAGAAATGAAAACAGTCATATGAATGCCTCTTTTTTGTTCCGACACAGTTCAAGACTCGGAAGAAAAGTTTTACACCTGGTGTTCTACATGGCAACTTCACACACAAGAACTTTTTGCAGACACTACTACCACCCTACATAAGTAAGCTTTTCCTGTGTTACTTTCAAGTGATGCACTTAAGCTATTCCTGATTTAACTGGAAGATCTGTACTTCCCACTTTCATATCAACAGCCTCAAAATGCATATTGTAGACATCGGGATATGTTACAGGTCAGTGTCACACCAAGATTGTGGAGAAAGGGGGGGGGGGGCATGTCACTCTCCAATAAGTGTTTACCAATAAGTAAGTGGCGGAAAATTATGGGTATAGGACGGCTTAAACATATGGAAATGAGATTTTTATTATTCACTCACTGTATTTGACATTTATTATTCCTTTAAAATCGCACAACAACTTCAATAAAACACAGTTTAATCATTCACACACTTATTTCACAATTATTTCACTTTTAAACTGCAAATCCTCTAAGAGCTGTCTTGAATCTTCACGAGTCTCTCTCAACAGCCTTGATGTGGATAGATACGTACAGCAACCAGTAATCAGAGTCAGAACTGTGTCTGCAAAAACACAAGGATTATTAAACAATTGTTGCTGTCATTAATTACTAGCAATATAATTGACAGAGTAGATTGCTAATATTTGCTATAGTGAATATCACATTTGCAAGAACGATCTCACTGAAGTAATTAAGACCATCGAAACGCTTAGAAACTAACCTCTCGTCTGACGAAAACGGTCTAAAGACGCAGTGACAATTTCTTCAGATCTGTCGACAATGATATTTTGAGTTATCACTTTACTGAGTGACTGAAATCTAGTTCAGGTACCTGTGAACATAACAATATGTTAGAATTCATTTTCTAAATACGAACTATTACGGTACTGTACGGCTACTTACATATTAATTACACTATTAATATTTTCACAGTTGTTTCTTTAATACAAAATTAAAGCCAACGGAAGAAAAAACGTAAAACTTACTTGCCAATGACAGTTTTGTTGAGATGCAATTTTCTGGGTTGACAGATGTAACTTTTTCATACGGTGGTAAGTCGCAGGAATCACAGAAATCGCAGAAGTAGCAGAAGTCACAGAAATCGCAGAAGTAGCAGAAATCACGGAATTAGCAGAAATCGCAGAAATAGCAGTGGCGGAGGGATACACGACCTACGTTCCTTAACTGCGACTCTTAACTGCGACAAATCACAGTTAAGAATAACAGATACTGAAAAGTAGCATTCACAGAAATCACTGATATCGGAAAATCGCAGTTTAGCCCATCACTACTCTCTAGAATACTCTAAGTCTTCTCTGCCAGCAGAGCAACGCGCGCATAGAATATTGCTTTACCATTGGTCAGTTTACTCAACAGCCAATAGCAAAACAACATTCTCCCGCGTCAGTCCGAGCTTTTCATCCATAACCAATCGCAAAATAGTAAACCTAATGACTGCACTTAATACCGACGTAATTATCTAATATGCTGAAGTTTTGTTTATGCATAAAGTTATTTACTATTGTTATTTATACCTGAATTAACTTTCCTTTTACCATAAACTTACTTTACAAATCTATTCTACAAAAATCTCCTTTGCTCATATCCATACTTCTTCGAAATGTTCCCACACTAAATCCTACTACATAACTCGTTAAACAATTATCTTCATATTAACCTTAAACAACACTCACTCATCATTCTTACTGCTAAAACACATTTATAACAGTTTACGTACACAAAAAGAAATAATAACACTTTATGAAAATACTAGAACACTTTATGAAAAACATTCTGTTACTTTAGTGCACTCTAGTGGGCACAATCGAAACTAAAATCACAGTCCCCCTATCCAATATTGTCCTCTATCGGCTGATACATTATCTACGTGTGCGTCCAGTCTCGCGTCACCATCTGTCACTATCCAGCTCTGAGGCACATCTCCCACTTAACCGCCACCAAGGCAGGATCGTTATACGGCGCTACGCCTCAGCTGGAGGGACTGATACCATGAATCCTGCAGGGCTGTCCATAAATCCGTAAGAATACGATGGTGTGGAGTTCTCTTTCTGAACTGCTCGTTCCAAGGCATCCAAAATACGCCCAATAATGTTCATGTCTGGGGAGTTTGCTGGCCAGCTGAAGCGTTTAAACTCAGCAGAATGTTTTCCTGGAACCTCTCTGTAGCAATTCTGGATGTGTGGGGTGTCACATTGTCCTCCTGAAATCGCCCAAGTCCGTCGGAATGCACAATGGACGTGAATGGATGCAGGTGATCATACAGGACGCTCCGCACGTGTCATATGTCAGAGTCGTATCTAGACGTATCAGTGGTCCCATACCACTCCAACTGCAAATGCACCGCACCATTACAGAGTCTCCACCAACCTGAATAGTCCCCTGCTGACATGCAGGGTCCATGGATTGATGAGGTTGCCTCCATACCCGTACACGTTCATCCCCTCGATGCTATCCGAAACAAGACTCGCCCGACCAGGCAACATATTTCCAGTCATCAACAGTCCAATGTCGGTGTTGACGGGCCAAGGCAATGTGTAAAACTTTTTGTCGTGCCGTCATCGACGGTACACGAATGGGAATTTGACTCCGAAAGCCCATATCGGTGATGTTTCGTTGAATGGTTCGCACGCTGACACTTGTTGATGGCCCAGCATTGAAATCTGCAGCAGTTTGCAGAAGGGTTGCACTTCTGTCACGTTGAACGATTCTCTACAGTCGTCGTTGGCCCTGTTCTTGTAGGATCTTTTCCTGGCAGCGGCGATCTCGCAGATTTGATGTTTTACCGGATTGCTGATATTCATGGTACACTCATGAAATGGTCGTACGGGAAAATCCTCACTTCATTGCTACTTAGGAGATGCTGTGTCTCATCGCTCGTTCGCCGACTATAACACTACATCCAAACTCACTTAAATCTTGATAACCTGCCATTGTAGCAGCAGTAACCGATCTAACAACTGCGCTAGACACTTGTTGCCTTATACAGGCGTTGCCGACCGCAGCGCCTTATTCCGCCTGTTTACATATCTCTGTATTTGAATACGCATGCTTGTACCAGTTTCTTGGGTACTTCAGTGTACGACACCGATTGGCACCAGTATTTTTCTAGTATCGAATGCATCTGGTATCAAAGGTAATTCTTTATCTCTAAAACCAGAAGGTATAACATGATTCGGATTCCACGCTGAACTGTACGTTCCCCTCCAATTGCCTTGGTAAGTCGATTCTCAAATGACAGGAAGATACGAATTGATCACTTCCAAATGGACCACAATGCAAAGAAGATGAAAGAACTGAAGTTATCGAAGGTTTTTATCACAATCGGCTGACTTAAGGTGCATAACATTTTATGCAACTTTCTTTCTTTAAACACAAATTGTCAGAAATAGCTGAGGAAGCCGAGGAGTCCTGCGATACCAAGAACATTATATTTTTATTACTCGCATTTCGTATAATTCTGCAAACACTTTGAAGCGATAGTGTAGCCAACACCTAGACATAGCGAATTCCAAGCCGCTCGAAGAACTGCCTCATGGAACTGTTGCTGTTGGAGTGCATATTGTGGAAGCTGTGCTGGTTCAAACAACACGTTCCTTGTGCATGAATTATCTTTCGCAGCAGACAAGCTCATACGGATGGAGCATCTGAGTCAGTTTTTAATCACGCTTACAAATCCTGGGGACAGCGATATGTTGAAAACAGGCAGCTTATACGTACAGCTCAGTTCTGTGGAGGGTGCGTTTAGCGATTCCATGTAGGTGACAGGCCAATAGTCATCCAACAAATTTTCTGAAGCAGGACAAAACATTTAAGTTGAATGCGTGTTCATGGAAGGAAACCGTTTCCATGGTTTCCAACGGGCGTGAATATTTAATGTTGAATTGTTTCTGCAGTGTTTGCGCAGTGCAAAATGT
This sequence comes from Schistocerca nitens, assembly GCF_023898315.1. Lineage (NCBI taxonomy): Eukaryota > Metazoa > Arthropoda > Insecta > Orthoptera > Acrididae > Schistocerca > Schistocerca nitens. The sequence continues at coordinate 258,649,667 of NC_064615.1, read as the reverse complement.
AACAAAGACAAAATGCGTAAAAATAGAAACAAAAATGAGCGTAATAGAAAAATAAAGTTTAATACTAGCTTTTAGATGGTATTCAGGGAGCGAGATAACTTAAGCGAAAAGCGACACGCGTGAAAGTACATGATGGTAGACGTAACAGACTATGAGTCTACAGATGAGCCGTTTACAAGATAAGTCATTAATGTGTGGTTTGAGACACCACTGACTCCAGTATGAAATGCTGTTAGTATAAATGTATGTGACGAGTAAACGTGGCGATCAGGCCCCCATATAAAAGCGGTAAAACTTCAGATTTCGCCCATAGTCTTAACAAGAAATCTGTATCACTAAGCCGTTGAAATCGACTCCCAGGCACCCAAAGGCAGTTGCAAGTTGTCTGAGAAAGACTTTTTAAAGACGTGGGAAACCTATATCAAGGAGTTTTCGATAAACTTTGGACACTGGAGGGCCAAAGAAACTGGTATAGGCATGTGTATTCATATACAGAGGTAAGTAAACAGGCAGAAGGCAGAGCTGCGGTCGGCAAAGCCTAGATAAGACAACAAGTGTCTGGCGCAGTTGTTAGATCGTTTACTGCTGTTAGAATGGCAGATTATCAAGATTTATGTGAGTTTGAACGTGATGTTGTAGTTAGCGCACATGCGATGGGACACAGCAACTCCGAGGTAGCGATGAAGTGGGCATTTTCCCGTACGTCCATTTCACGAGTGTACCGTGGGGCCGGTCATAGTGGCCGAGCGGTTCTAGGCGCTACAGCCTGGAACCGCGTGACTGCAACCGTTACAGGTTCGAATCCTGCCTCGGGCATGGATGTGCGTGATGTCCTTAGGTTAGTTAGGTTTAAGTACACTGCTGGCCACCGTAAATGCAACACCAAGAAAGACAAGAGGTAGCACAACAAAATTTATTTTGTAGATAACATGTTGACCAAGTGTCAAATGATTACGTTTACAGACGTCTGTGACATGTGGTTCCTGCCAAAATCAGTAGCCAGAGTAGCCGCCATTGTTGGAGATCACCGCTGCCACACGTCTCGGCATTGAGTCAAAGAGACGTTGGATGTGTTCCTGGGGTACAGCAGCCCAAGCAGCTTCCACACGTTGCCAAAGATCATCTGGTGTGGCAGCTGGGGATGTAATCTGGGTCACTCGTTGAGCAACCATGGACCACATGTTTTCTATCAGCGAAAGATCCGGAGAGCGAGCCGGCCAGGGAAGCACTTCAATCTGGTTATTGACGAAGAATCTTTGGACAATGCGTGCCACGTGTGGTCGCGCATTATCCTGTTGAAATATGGCTGTGACCGAGCCCTGAAGGTAAGGAAGGACAACTGGCTCCAGCACCTCGGATATGTAGCGCCGGCTATTTAAAGTACCGGCAATGCGTACTAGAGGCGTGCGAGAGTAATATCCAATACCGCCCCATACCATAATACCCGGTGCAAGACCAGTGTGGCGGTGCATAATGCAGCTGTCCAGCATCCTCTCTCCACGGTGTCTCCACACTCGAATCCGACCATCGTGGTGCTGCAGACAGAAGCGTGCCTCGTCAGTAAAGACAACGTCATTCCATTCTGCCGTCCACATCCGTCTGTCATCACACCATTGGCGACGGAGACGTCTGTGGTTCTGCGTCAATGGTAGACGAAGCAATGGACGTCTTGCGGACAGACCTCTCTGCTGTAAACGGCGTCAAATGGTACGCGCAGACACTGGATGATGCGTTACAGACGCAATGTGCTGTGCTATGGTTCGGGATGTCACTGAGCGATCCGTCACTGCCATGCGCACAATTTGCCTATCAGCACGTGCAGTGGTGCACCGAGGTGAATGCGATCGACCACGTCGGTCCGTCGTACCCTCCTGCATCCAACGGTCACATATCCGCATTACAGTTGTTTGGTTTCGTCCAACACGACTAGCGATTTCTCTGTATGATAATCCACATTCTCGGTAAGCCACTATCCTTCCTCTGTCGAACTCGGATACTTGATCAAAAGATGTTCGCTGTTGTCTACGAGGCATAACTGATCGTCTTGTGAAACAACCACAAGGTAAACACACGTGCCGAACGTACACTCGTCGAATTTGCCAAGCCTTAAATGGCGCTATGAGGTGGCGCCACAGGCGCGCGTGATGTGCGTCTGCGCTGAAATTCTAATCAGTTGCATATCTCATCGCTGCAAACTCATGGTGTAAATTGCACTCGATTCGGATGCTTCCTTCAGGGTGTTGCATTTACGGTGGCCAGCAGTGTAGTTCTAAGTTCTAGGGGACTGATGACCACAGCAGTTAAGTCCCATAGTGCTCAGAGCCATTTGAACCATTTTTTGTACCGTGGGTTTCAGGAATCCGGTAAAACATCAAATCTTCAGTGTATTTTCTAAAATTTTGAGTATAGCACTAACCACAACGATGAAACTGCCGGCCATTCTTGTGACATACACTTACTTATGAAAACTGCCAAACTTGGTGAAGACTGTTCATGTGTGAATCAAAAAGAAATCAAACAAAAGATATTTGCTTTAATCTAAAGCGTTCAAGGTTTGTTTGTATGTCAACGTATACACGATAGCCAAACTAAAACTGTCCGAAAAGTTAAACTGTAAGGACCAATTTCGACACTAGGCAGCAGCTTCTCAACGTCCTGACGAGGATATTCTGTTGGATAACGGCACGTGTCTCTGAGTTCACGTATACGGACTGACTGAACTAGACCTCGTCTGAAGTAATGAAAAACTCAGGACCCAGGTATCCCGATACCACTTTAACCAGAACCCATCGGCAGAACTGATGGTCTCAAAATCTCAACGCACGCCTGACAGAACATTTGTAAGAGTAAAGATGCAGGTACGTTCTGATAATGTTCTGACGCGACAGCCTTTCATTCTTTACTTTATGAGCGAAACAGCATTGCGATTTTGTTGGATTTATCTGCGAAACTCATTTGAGCATTGATCTATGGCGTTCTGGTTTAGAATGCGTTGTGAAGAAATGTCTAAAGCTCCGTTCGTGTCCCTAGAGAAGAAAGTTGTACTTTGGAAAACACCCCCTGAATGCTGTTCATGAATGGCGGTGCAACAGGTCGAATAGCCAGACGACGTACAAATTTTCAGTCACAGTGCATGGGATCACCACGAGAGTGCCTCTGCTGTGATACGAAATCGCACCCCAGACCGTAATTAGAGGCGTAGCTCCAGTGTGTCTAGCACGTAGACAAGTTGGTTTCAGGCCCTCAACTGGCTTCCTTCTAATTATGACACAGCCATAACTGCCAACGAGGCACCATCATCAGAAAACACGACAGACCTCCGTCGTGCTCTCCAATGAGCTCTCGCTTGTCATCACTTAAGCCGCAAATGCTGATGATTTAGGATCGGTAGAGTGCACGCTACAGAGCGTCCCGTTCTGAGTTGTCCACGCCGGCCGGTGTGGTCGTCCGGTTCTAGGCGCTTCAGTTTGCAACCGCGTGACCACTACGGTCGCAGGTTCGAATCCTGCCTCGGGCGTGGATATGTGTGATGTCCTTAGGTTAGTTAGGTTTAAGTAGTTCTAGGGGACTAATGACCTCAGAAGTTAAGTCCCATAGTGCTCAGAGCGATTTGAACCATTTGAGTTGTCCAGGAAGTGACCGCTTTGTTCGTTGTGTCAGTGTGGTGCCAATTGTTGCTCATACTGCTGCTGCAGATGCACCACAATGCTCTAGACCCGTACACCGAACACAACGGTGATCCCTCTCGATAGTACTATATGGCCGTCCAGAGCCCAATCTCCTCGTGACCGAACATCTTCGTCACCACTCAACCAGCAGTTATGTACAGTGGCTGCACTCCTCCCAAGTCTTTCTGCAGTATTGCAGAAGAAATATCCAGCTTCTTGTAGCCCTATTACACGTTCTCGTTCAAACTCAGTGAGGTGTTGATAATGGCCTCTTTGTCGCTTTAAAGGCATTCTTGACTACCATCAACTCACCACGCCCAGTCTCAAAGGCAACTAACGCTCACGACAGTTACAGCGTGTACTCAAAATAAAATCCATTCGCCTCCTCATAGTGCCACTACTAGCGCCACTCTCATGCGACTGGCGAGAAATTTGAACAGACATCATCTTTCAGATGTATGAACACGGCTACCAACTGTCGTTTATGTGCTCAACTCGTTCTTGGTGTTGCGACTTTTCTCCCGTCAGTGTATACTCCGTTTGATATGTAATAACTGAGTGGAAGGAGTAGGTCGAGATGGGTGAGATACTTTACAAAACATATTACGCTTTTTTTAAAAAAATCTAAGTCTCATTAAAAGAATAGAACAATATTCATAACTCTCATCAAATCAGTTTAATTCAACATAATTTTAGACAGTTAAATGTATATACTTTCACAACTTTCTTAGCAAGTACGAAATGCAACTACAATTACTTGTAAAAAGCACCACAATAATTCGTATTTAATAAAGCAAATTCATATGCCTATCACCATCTATGCACGCAAGTACAGCTGTGACATGAGAGGCATTACACGTCAATAAGTTAACAAATATCTTCTTACATAGGGAAAAACCATGCACATTTCTATCTATCTATCGCTCGCGCCTTTACCCCCCGGGCGCGCAGGGTCGGCGAGGTTAGGTACAGATTTGGCAATGTTAATGTGAAGGGATGGCCGGATATGCCCTTCCTGCCGTCACCCTGTACGCCTCCCCCTCCCCTTCTCCCGGGACGAAATCAGTGTACCCTAGCTGTCTGCATCAAGTGTAAACCATGAAATAGCTCGAACGTGTTTCAAACGTCTGCGCGTCGTTTAACTGAGGCGGGAAGTGGGGACCAGCCCCGTATTCACCTAGGGGGGATGTCGAAAACCGCCTAAAAACGACATCCAGGCTGGCCGGTACACTGGCCCTCGTCGGTAATCCGCCAGGCGGATTCGACCGGGGACCGGCGCTCCTATCCTAGTCCAGCAAGCAGCGCAGTAGCGCTCTCGGCTAACCTGGCGGGTAAAAACCATGCACATTTATCAACACAATTAATAAAATTTATGCATATTATGGCTTGTTCCATCACTGAGCTCTGATTAAATACAGCGGATCAGCAAAACTGGAACCACCACGCTCATCTAAATCTATATCTACAATCCCCAAGCCACCTCATGGTGCGTGGCGGAGGGTGTATAGTGTACCAGTTTCCGCTTTTCCTGTTCCAGACGCGTATGGTTCGCGGGAAGAACAATTGCTGGTAAGCCTCCGTGTGGGCTTCAATGTCTGTAATTTTATCTTCATGGGCTCTTCGTGAAATATATTTAGGAGTAAGCAATATATTGGTTGACTCTTCTAGGAACGTACGCTCTCGGAACTTCAACAGTGGATCATAACGCGATGCCCAACGCCTCTCTTCCAGCGTCTCCTACTGGAGTTGGCTCAACATCTCCGTGACGCTTTCGCTGCAATGAAACGTGGTGCTCTTCTTCGGCTCTTCTCTATTTCCTCTATCAATCTTATCAGCTAAGGATGCCGTATGACGAGCAATATCCACGTATTGGTGGAGTGAGTGTTTTGTAAGCGACTTTCAATGTTAATGGACTACATTTCCTGAGTATTCACCCAGTGAATCTGTCTGGCATCTGCATCACGCTCCATTACTTTTATGTGGTCGTTCCGCATCAGATCGCCCCATACGCATACTCATAGACATTTTATGGAAAAATTTTGGAAATTTGTGGTAAGGTCCCTTAGCTTACGCACTACTTAATCTAACTTAACCCATACCCGAGGGAGGACTCGAACCTCGGATAGGGGGAGCCGCGCGGACCGTGACAAGACGCCTCAGAACGCAGGGCTACCCCTCGCGGCCATGTTATGGAAGTAAGTGCTTACAGTGATTGTTCTGCAGTGCTGTAAAGATACAATAAAATTAAGACAGCAAACTTGCCTCAGGCCAGCCACAACGACAGTTTTTGAACCACGACCTGAGCCTTTCTGGATAACAAATAAGGCCACGCAGCACTCCTGTACATGCAGCGAGGTGAACCAGCTTTTGCAATACCGAACAGATGACCACTAGCGCATTATATTACTCGATGGTAGAAGACGCCGTTGACGGTACAGAGCCAGCAAAACGAATGTGTCCAGGCTACACCGGAGTGGACACTTTTGACAGTCACTAAAGGGACAAGCTGGTGGCGAGGGAGAACTGCTATTATATGAATGCGTGGTGTCTGTTCATTCGGACATGTCCTGACGTGTCCGAAAGAATAAACACGGCGCATTCATATAACTGATACGTTTCGATGGGCTATGAATCCACAACCTCCAATGCAGATGCACATTTATGTTCAACCTCCAGCGGAAATCAAAAATTAGCGATTACGGAGAACACGGTCAGGGACAGCCTATAAGTGGTGAGGTAAGGTGGGAGGTGGGTCTGTCGAGAGGCGTGCCGAGATAGTCCATGCATTTGCGATATAGAATGTGTCCGGGGGGCGCACTGACTGACGTTACTGCCCCGTAAGCAGGAGATACCGGGTTCGAGTCCCGGTCCAGCATACATTTTCATTCGTCACCGCTGATTCCGCATGAAGTCCGGGTGCAGTTATCACTTCATTGCCTTCCTTTCTCTTTCTCCCTATCCACCTCCAATTTACGTAAGGTTTGCTATTGTCGTTCCGCAACAAACGGCAGGTAACTTCGTGTAGGAGGCGCCACGGTCGCTCTGCCCACAGCGCCGCCCAACACTGCGCGCCGGAGTTCGAATGCATCGCAACAGTAGCGACTTTTGAATGGGCACAATATTATGCAGTACTTAAATACACTCCTGGAAATTGAAATAAGAACACCGTGAATTCATTGTCCCAGGAAGGGGAAACTTTATTGACACATTCCTGGGGTCAGATACATCACATGATCACACTGACAGAACCACTGGCACATAGACACAGGCAACAGAGCATGCACAATGTCGGCACTAGTACAGTGTATATCCACCTTTCGCAGCAATGCAGGCTGCTATTCTCCCATGGAGACGATCGTAGAGATGCTGGATGTAGTCCTGTGGAACGGCTTGCCATGCCATTTCCACCTGGCGCCTCAGTTGGACCAGCGTTCGTGCTGGACGTGCAGACCGCGTGAGACGACGCTTCATCCAGTCCCAAACATGCTCAATGGGGGACAGATCCGGAGATCTTGCTGGCCAGGGTAGTTGACTTACACCTTCTAGAGCACGTTGGGTGGCACGGGATACATGCGGACGTGCATTGTCCTGTTGGAACAGCAAGTTCCCTTGCCGGTGTAGGAATGGTAGAACGATGGGTTCGATGACGGTTTGCATGTACCGTGCACTATTCAGTGTCCCCTCGACGATCACCAGTGGTGTACGGCCAGTGTAGGAGATCGCTCCCCACACCATGATGCCGGGTGTTGGCCCTGTGTGCCTCGGTCGTATGCAGTCCTGATTGTGGCGCTCACCTGCACGGCGCCAAACACGCATACGACCATCATTGGCACCAAGGCAGAAGCGACTCTCATCGCTGAAGACGACACGTCTCCATTCGTCCCTCCATTCACGCCTGTCGAGACACCACTGGAGGCGGGCTGCACGATGTTGGGGCGTGAGCGGAAGACGGCCTAACGGTGTGCGGGACCGTAGCCCAGCTTCATGGAGACGGTTGCGAATGGTCCTCGCCGATACCCCAGGAGCAACAGTGTCCCTAATTTGCTGGGAAGTGGCGGTGCGGTCCCCTACGGCACTGCGTAGGATCCTACGGTCTTGGCGTGCATCCGTGCGTCGCTGCGGTCCGGTCCCAGGTCGACGGGCACGTGCACCTTCCGCCGACCACTGGCGACAACATCGATGTACTGTGGAGACCTCACGCCCCACGTGTTGAGCAATTCGGCGGTACGTCCACCCGGCCTCCCGCATGCCCACTATACGCCCTCGCTCAAAGTCCGTCAACTGCACATACGGTTCACGTCCACGCTGTCGCGGCATGCTACCAGTGTTAAAGACTGCGATGGAGCTCCGTATGCCACGGCAAACCGGCTGACACTGACGGCGGCGGTGCACAAATGCTGCGCAGCTAGCGCCATTCGACGGCCAACACCGCGGTTCCTGGTGTGTCCGCTGTGCCGTGCGTGTGATCATTGCTTGTACAGCCCTCTCGCAGTGTCCGGAGCAAGTATGGTGGGTCTGACACACCGGTGTCAATGTGTTCTTTTTTCCATTTCCAGGAGTGTATGTAGAACTCGTGCTACTTACAAACGCTGCACAGAACACTAAACTACCCCATGTCTGCCAATAACAAAAACATTACAAAACGCCGGAAACTGCTTATGGGTGTTTCCACTGCGCATGCGTTCCTATACTCTGTTCATTACAACAACAAACCTGATGTAAACATTACGGCATGTATTCTTCCGATTTTGCTTGAATCTCATTGGATTTCGTTTCACGTGGAGCGGAAGTTAAGCTGTGACCAGTACAATAAAATACGATAATAAGGGTACGTTTTATGCTGTGTTACAAGCACATAAACTGAGCGATAATGCGGGACAGCTTTACCGGCGCATAAACCTTGGGACAGCACTGCCCGGCCAGCGGTGCAACTGACCTGTAATGATGTGAGCAGTTGCAGTTCAGACGTAAAAAGAGACGAGCAAAGAACCAATATAGCTTCGAACGTCATTTAATTTTAGAAGAGAATGAAATGATACTTGGCAAAACTCCAGCACTACCGCGCGCATCTTAGTTGACGAGAGATAAAGCATAAAATGCTCCCGTTCTCACCTGACAAATAAACTTTCATCACTCTTGTTTGTAATTAGTATACTAAATTAAACACAGAATAATTTTTCTGAGTGAGCTATGTTTGATGCAAAAGCATACTGCAGGGATTTCACCGTACTGTTGAATACTGAACCCACTCAAGGTATTGATTACAGTCAGTCGTTTGGTAATCTCTTAGCTCCTTCCGTATCTGAATCGGAGAAATACACACATCAAAAAAAGGTTTGCATCGCCTCGCTTCCGAGAGTTCCGGATCCTGTACAGAAAATTGGAACAGAGATCAACATAAACACCATTTCCACCCTTTTTATTGCTCATGAAAACCACACATTGCATTTTGTACAACCATACACTGAGACGTTCAGAGGTGGTGCTCCAGATTGCTGTGCATATGGAGTATCGTCTCAGTTGTGTGACTGGATTCGTGATTTCCTCTCAGAGACGATACATTCGTAGTGATAGACGGTAAATCATCGAGTAGAACAGGAGTGATACCTGCCGTTCGACATGGTAGTGTCATGGGCCCTCAGCTGTCCTTATTTACATAAATGACCTAGGTGACAATCTGAGCAGTCCCCTTAGATTCTTTGCAGATGGCGCTGTAATTTACCGTCTAGTAAAATCATCAGACGATCAATTCCAATTACAAAATGATCTAGAGAGAATTTCTGTATGGTGCGAAAAATGGCAATTGACACTAAACAAAGATAAGTGCGAGGTCATCCACATGGGTACTAAAAGAAATCCGATAAATTTTGGGTATACGACAAATCGCACGGATCTAAGGGCTGTCAATTCGACTAAATACCTAGGAAATACAATTAGGAGCAACTTAAATTGGGAAGACCACATAGATAATACTGTGGGGAAGGCGAAACAAAGACTGCGCTTTGTTGGCAGAACACTTACAAGATGCGACAAACTCACTAAAGAGACAGCCTACATTACACTTGTCCGTCCTCTGCTGGAATATTGCTGCGCGGTACGGGATCCTTACCGGGTAGGATTGACGGAGGAGATCGAAAGAGTGCAAAGAGGGGCAGCTCGTTTCGTGTTATGGCGCAATAGGGGTGAGAGTGTCACTGATATGACACACGAGTTGAGATGGCAGTCACTGAAACAAAGGCGGTTTTCTTTGCGGCGAGATCTATTTACGAAATTTCAATCACCAACTTTCCCTTCCGAATGCGAAAATAATTTGTTGACACCCACCTACGTAGGGATAAATGATCTTCATAATAAAATAAGAGAAATAAGAGCTCTAACGGAAAGATTTAGGTGTTCCTTTTTCCCACGCGCCATTCGAGAATGGAATGGTAGAGAAATAGTATAAAAATGGTTCGATGAACCCTCTGCCAGGCACTTAAGTGTGAATTGCAGAGTAACCATGTAGATGTAGACACACAGAAACCACTAATACCCAGTATCACGTCCTCTTGCGTCCTCTTGCATGCCTGTATTCGTCGTGGCATACTATCCATAAGTTTATCAAGGGACTGTTGGTCCAGATTCTCCCACTCCTCAACGGCGATTCGGCGTAGATCCCTCAGAGTGGTTGGAGGGTCACATCGTCTATAAACAGCCCTTTTCAGTCTATCCCAGGCATGTTCGATAGGGTTTATGTCTGGAGAACATGCTGGCCCCTCTAGTCGAGCGATGGCGTTATCCTAAAGGAAGTCATTCACAAAATGTGCACAATGGGGGCACTAATTTTCGCCCTTGAAGACGAATGCCTCGTCAGTACGCTGCCAATATGGTTGCACTATCGGTCGGAGGATGACATTCACATATCGTACAGCCGTTACGGCGCCTTTCATGACCACCAGCGGCGTACGTCGACCCCGTATAAAGCCACCCCAAAACAGCAAACAACCTCCACCTTGCTGCACTTGCTGGGCAGTGTGTCTAAGGCGTTCAGCCTGACCGGGTTGCCTCCAAACACGTCTCCGACGATTGTCTGGTTGAAGGCATATGCGACACTCATCGGTGAAGAGAACGTGATGCCAATCCTGAGCGCGCCATTCGGCATGTTGTTGGGCCCATCTTTACCGCTCTGCACGGTGTTGTGCTTGCAAAGCCCGCATCTCGTGGTCGTGCGGTAGCGTTTTCGCTTCCCACGCCCGGGTTCCCGGGTTCGATTCCCGGCGGGGTCGGGGATTTTCTCTGCCTCGTGATGGCTGGGTGTTGTGTGCTGTCCTTTGGTTTAAGTAGTTCTAAGTTCTAGGGGACTGATGACCATAGACGTTAAGTCCCATAGTGCTGAGAGCCATTTGAACCTTTTTTTTTTTTTTTTTTTTTTTTGTGGTTGCAAAGATTGACCTCTCCATGGACGTCGGACATGAAGTTACGCATCATGCAGCCTTTTGCGCACGGTTTGAGTCGTAACAAACCTCCTGTGGCTGCACGAAAAGCTTTATTCAACATGGTGGCGCTGCTGTCAGAGTTCCTCCGTAGGCAGCAGTCATTCACTGCAGTAGTAGCCAGGTTTACATCAGGTTTATTCTTATGATGAACGGAGTATAGGTGCACTGTCCTCAAGTTACAACACTCTCCCCTGTTGTTTTGACAGCCCTCGAGAACCCCGTGAAATAAGTAATTCGGTTAAAATATTAAGTAAACAAATTTCATTTATTTATTAAGCGATTTCTCATTTAGGGATGTGTGGTTTCTCTGATGAGAGCTACAATGGCACATTAATAGAGACAGTGCACTGGCATACGGGAAAACTGCAGTTTATATCTCTTCCTGACCATCCAAATTTACGTTTCCCATGGTTTCCCTAACCCAATAACGAGAATATCGGAGCTATTCTTTTGAGGACGACACGACAGATTTCCTTGCCGATCCACCCTTCTTTGTGAACTGGTGCTACTTCTATAGCTTCGTTGGAGACGGTGTGTTACATCCTAATCTACTGCCTTCCAAAGAACTCGTCGTTGACGAAGGATTGTTGAATCCGCGGCCTCATATCTGAACTGACGCGTCTATCTCTTGGACGATTTTACCACGCCAGTTGTGATTAGAATCAAATTTATCGACATAAATGTATGGCAAAAGATGAAGAAAGATTACAATTTGCGATAACTTTTTACGTAACAACCGTAACTGGTCATCTTTAGTAACCCCAACAACGCCGCAAACATTTGTATCACAACATAAGAACTATTTCTGTGCATCACGACACGGCTATGAAACTTCTTGGCACACTGAAAACATATGCCAGACGTGATTCAGACTCAGAACCTTGTCTTTCGCGAGTAAGTTCTGTACCCGAATTAGGCGTCCGTGAACGATTAACAACATGCCTTTACAGTTTCAATTCCCCCAGCACTTCTTTCCTACTTTTCAAAGTTATTCAGGATAGCATTATGTGTATTTCGTTCTTGTCGACTTACATAAAAAAGCTATTCTAACTTAGAGTTACTTGCTGTAAACAGAAAAACTATGTGCAGTTTTCTGCCGCAGTGTTATGTGCAGGGACACAGCGCCGTGTTGTCGCACATCCGGAGTTCAAAAGAACAGCAAGTTCTTCTAGCATTGGATTCTGAAGTCTTTTTGGTGTTAATTAGGAGATACGTGACACCATAAACTTACACACAGGTACGCAATACTTCCGGACTACTAAGAGATGGATGGATTAACCGTTCTGCGGTGGCCTTTATTACAGCTGGTATCGACCCTGACCATGTCTTCCATGCTGCTTGGAGAAAGTAATGCATACGCAGGGATTAGAAATTTCAATGTTTCCCGTGGCGTGACGTGGCAATCATTTGTCTCTGTCCCATGACTCAGTTATCGATCGAATATCCTCGTGGAAGATGTGAAGTCTGACTAGGTCATTGGTGTTATGTAACAGATTGTTTAATCGTTAATCTTAAACGCTTATGCTGTGCCGAGAATTGTTAGTATCTGGCATTTCTGTCTCAAATTGCTACGCGTTCTGCTTCACAACTTGGTCAACGCTCTTTTTCGTCATGACATCCAACGCCTTTACGACCGTTAACGATTTCGCGGTCATTCGCTCACTTTCGAAAGACACCAGCAAACAGTATCTGATAATTCTTGCTCCTATGGAGCCACAAATCCATAATGATCTGCCTTTGTCAAAATGTATAAACCAGAATATTTGTCCATTATCTGCAAATAAATGCTGTCGAATCATTTCCCTGCAGCTTTGGCTTTATTATACAGACTTCGTACCGCGTTACGCTCCCTCTACCCGACCTAGATGCAGTCGTTTCGAAGGTATAGCGCAGGACTTGGGTCTTAATACGCCATCGGCATCTCACACACAGAAATTTCGATAAATATTTCGAACGATCTCATAGATATCGGTGAATGTATTGACTGTGTTCGTAATGGAAAATACTATTGATCCACGTATGTCCACAGTAGTGTAGTATCAGATTGAAACGAAACTGAATCAGAGGCGAACATTCTAAGTAAGATGAGGCATTTCATTTCACCAATATTACTTATCATTTGGTTTTTGTTTTCAGTCAATAGATTCAGACGATAAGGATAATAGAAGGGCGTGGATGGAAGTGGCGCAAAAATCCTAGCAGCTGTTGTAAAATCATGATGACAGTCAAGCTTCGAAAATTCATTTCTGTCGTTGCTTCGGGGTTGTAAGTCATTACTTCTACTGTGAAAACAGTTAGGAGCGATGTTCTCAGAAACATTAGGATGGTATTTGGCTTTACAAATTTATGGCATGGATAATAAGTAACCCGTATTGCTGCCGATTATGATAATGTTAGGACCAGGGCAACAATACCTACACAGACGGTTTCCTCGGAAATACGGAGTCAACAAAGCTGCAGTGGCTATATAAGGAGACGCGCTGTACCTGAAATTCAGACCGCTTCAGCAGCAGGAGAGGACAACACGGGGCGACGGCAGCTTTGCACGGCGAGAACTTCGCACGTAAGTATAGGTAAGTACGTCTCTCCACAGGTGCGTCGCGAATACTCGTCTGCGACTCTTCACCTTTGCGGCTCTTCATGAAATCTTCCCACCTGCGACTCCAAACGCCTGGATGACTACAAGCTGGCTGTGGCTATTGATCTGACTCTTGCGCGTCTGGGGCTGCCCATCTTTATGTGCCTAGGATTACGCATCTGGAATTGCTACGTGTTCATACTCTTCACATCTGCCAAACAACTCTGTTGGGACTGTACACTGCGCGACACTGAGTCTACACTTCTCGTCCACGAGTCAACGCTTCGCACCCACGAGTCAACGCTTCGCACCCACGAGTCTACGCTTCGCACCCACGAGTCTACGCTTCGCACCCACGAGTCCATGCTTCGTATCCACGAGTCTACGCTTCGCATCCAGGAGTCTACGCTTCGCATCCACGAGTCTGCGATTCGCATTCACGAGTCTACGCTGCACGTCTACGCTACGCGTCGGCCACACGACGCAGCACCGGCTTCCATCGACTCTACCTACTACGCGTCTGCCACGGCCGCTGACCCTGAGGACGACGCCTCTGCATGGCAGCTCATCGTGGTCCCTCAGTTCCGACCAGGGTTTTCGGGAGGTTTCCCTTGGTTGTAAGGTGAATGCCGGAACTGTTCACCTCCTCCCATCGATATAGAGAAAATTCATGTAAAGAAGAAAGTGAGAAATAAACGCAAAAAGTTTACTTTGCCTTGTCAATTTTGACATGTGTATGTTGAGTAATAAATCTTATTCCTCGTTTTCCATGTCTCAGGTAGGAAGCTTCATCTGATCGCTATGGTATGCAGAGAGAGAGATCAACGAAGTCGCACAAACAGAAAAAAAAACCTTAGTATGCAGAGAATGAGGTCAATGTAATCTCACAAAGAGAGAAAGCAAACATCTGTGGCTGATGTACAAAGTTCTAGCAAAGACGACTCAAAAATTTGTATATCCCTGGTAAAACAGATAGGTTCGCTAGCTGATTTGTGCATAACATTGAGAGACATACAAAGGTGCTTGGTACCCACTCAGTTTTTAATTTTTTTTTCCTGCTACTCAACTGTTCAGGTATCATTGAAACGTGAAAGTGTTTTGTCTGGACTAATCAATGCAGCACTGGAAACTCCTGACTACAGGAAACGTTCTCTTAAATTTTACTGCGACGATACATACAGATTATAGACGAACGAACGTCTGTGTTTGCACTGAGATCGTATGAGGGCAAATTTTTTTTCAACGTCCGATAGGTCTCTAAATGGAAAGCATAGGCATTTCTTTACATACCCACTGCTCCGACTGGACACTTGTCGAGGCGTGATACCAATTTTCCAGAACCCTCGTCATAGAAGGCAGCTGCCTGTAATTTCCGCCAATTCCCTACGCAAGTCCGCAGCTCGTTTTCTGTACCAAAATGCTGTTCTCAGAGCCAGCAGTTCATATGAGTGAAGATATGAAAAATCAGAGTGAGCCAAGTTCGGTCTATAAGGCGAGTGATCAAATATAGGAGTTTCTTCGTTGCTCCTGCACGAAATCAGATGATACCTCTCAACAGGACTTCGTGTTTGCAAGGAGACACTATTTTCTAGGCACCTTTACGTGCTTGCTGTGCGCTCAGAACTAAGAAGTACGACGTGACGTGATACGGGCGTGCTAGAGACACTGCGCAATACATCTACGCAAATCTTTGCCAGATTTTTACGTAAGTCGGAAGTTGCAAAAAAAAAAAAAAAAAAAAAAAAATCATGGTGAAAGAGGCCTCATAGTATCACTGTGTTTTCGGTACAGCTTACTAACATGATTTTCAGTATTCATCCTACGTAAACAAATCCGTATAGCTAGTTCAGCAGAATATCGGCATAATGTCTTGTTATTCATTATGTCTGGCCGAAGCATATTTTACAGTTTTAGTCAACGGCTTCTGCTTAAATTATCTCTCTTCTTACATTCACTCACAAAAAAGAAGTGTGACATGTGAAACATATTCAGTACCAACGTGGCAAAATTACTTCACTGTCCTGAAAACTAAAGCGTTCAGTTTCTTTTTAAATTACACCACTGTTCGTATAGTAAATAGCGAAAACAATTTGTCACAACTGCATAATGAAATGAGTGTCCCAGTGAGACAAGGATATTTCCAGGTGTCTCCGCAAGGTCCTTTCTTCCAGGAGTGCTGGTTCTTCAAGGTTCGCAGGAGAGCTTCTGTGAAGTTTGGAAGGTAGGAGACAAGATACGGGCAGAAGTACAGCTTGGGTAGCTCAGTGGTAGAGCACTCGCCCGCGAATGGCAAAAGGTCCCGGGTTCGAATCTAACGAGTTTTAATCTGCCATGAAGAGACGAGGATATTTTCCGATCTCGAATCAAGCCACATTAGAAACATTTTGAGCTGGTTTGTGATTACTACCCTAGATATCTAAAACAAAAGCCAAAATACGGAAAAAAAACAAAGACAACTTCCACTATTCGTGAGGACGGTGTCACGGCGATGCAGCGGTCACGTCTGACCGAGACTTGTTTAAAATACGGAGATTACCCTCAAGCGAGACACACTTATGCCATCAGCATATAACTTTTATTTTTTTTCAGAGTGAATTAATCACACTCAGATTTCTGCAGTTTGCCTTATTAATCGGTCGGGTCGATCCAGTAAGTCGATCAAGTTTCTCAGCCGTTTGTCAGTGTTCTCAACCACACGGCTAATGTAGCACGTTCTCAACAAGGAACTCACTTTTAATTTTGATTCAAATTTTACTGTGGAGAAATAGCTAGTTTCTAGAAATCTGAAGAATAAGATGATAAATGCAGCTATCTACCCCACGGATCTCCCATAATGACGAGATTAAACTCACTTTTGTCATGTCGCCAGACATTAACGAAGCAATTGCAATTTCAAATACATAAAATGAAAAGTCTGCCGGACGCTACAGTCGAGCGGTTCTAGGCGCTTCAGTCCGGAATCGCGCTGCTGCTACGGCTGAAGGTTCGAAACTTGCCTCGATCATGGATGTATGTGATGTCCCTAGGTTAGTTAGGTTTAAGTAGTTCTAAGTTCTAGGGGACTGATGACATCAGCAGTTAAGTCCCATAGTGCTTTGCCGAGCGAGGTGGCGCAGTGGTTAGCACACTGGACTCGCATTCGGGAGGACGACGGTTCAATCCCGTCTCCAGCCATCCTGATTTAGGTTTTCCGTGATTTCCCTAAATCGTTTCAGGCAAATGCCGGGATGGTTCGTTTGAAAGGCCAGGGCCGATTTCCTTCCCAATCCTTCCCTAACCCAAGCTTGCGCTCCGTCTCTAATGACCTCGTTGTTGACGGGACGTTAAACACTAATCACCACCACCACCACCACCATAGTGCTTAGGGCCATTTGAACCATTTGAAAAGGAAAATTATTCAAGGTTACTTACGCAACAAGCATATATCATACACCAAAACATGAGGATATCTCATTTTGTGTTACATAATTACAATATGTAACCTGTATATTACATTTCCTTCATTTCATTACGATGCTACTACACTTTAAGCCACTGACATTTGGCCGTTTGTGAATATCATCAGATGTAATTTTCATGAACAGGTCTATAGACTCATACGCCCATCTTTTCTTTTTTTTTTTTTTTTTTTTTTTTTTTTTAGTATGTACCAGGTTTTGCTATGTTCGGGTCCACTAGGACAGAAAATTAAAATAATATTGTGTTCGTTATTAAGAACGTGAAATTCGTAGTAACTCTTCTGCTACACTGTAATATGCAAATGAACATTCGGCGGTGTCAAGTTAATTAATTTCACATCTAGAAATTCTGTCAATGTAATTCGCTGATATTACTGTACACATCTTCATCTACCTGAGTATTATACAACTCATACACAAATGTCCGGTAAAGGGTTCATCGAACCACTTTCACACTATTTCTGTGGCGTTCCACAACCCAACAGTGTGCGGGAAAAGAAAGAACACTTAGCTTACATCTTTCCGTCCGAGCTCTGATTTCTCTTCTTTCATTACGATGATCGTTTCTCACTGCGTAGGCGGGTGCCAACAAAATACCTTCACATGTCGCACATCAGAGCCGCACAACAGGACGGATAAGCCTATGTTTAGTGGACCTGTTGTGTCGTCTAAGTGTTGTGCCATGAAAATTCAGTATTTGGGTCGCATCCCCGCGACGTCATCTATGTGATCGTTCCTGTTTAAGTTGTTCGGAATTGTAATCCCTCGATATACAGGGTGTAAATTTTAAGTTGACAAACCAGAATGACTCGCAAAATAAGTTTCACACGAAACAATGTGTAGAATTCAAAGTTGATTATTTTCGAGGGGGACATCTGCTGGTGCTAAAATTAGCCCGCCACTTCACCCCTCTGTGGGTGGTGCGGGAAGCAACTTTGAAATTTCAAATGGGAACTCCCATTTTTATTGCAGAATCAAATTCTACATAAAAAACTACGTACATTTTGTCTTAAACAGCGGCCGAGCGGTTCTAGGCGCTACAGTCTGGAACCGCGCGACCGCTGCGGTCGCAGGTTCGAATCCTGCCTCGGGCATAGGTGTGTGTGATGTCCTTAGGTTAGTTAGGTTTAAGTAGTTCTAAGTTCTAGGGGACTGATGACCTCAGTAGTTCAGTCCCATAGTGCTCAGAGCCATTTGAACCATTTGTCTTAAACATTTGTTTTGGTTCTTGGTAGTTGACGCTGTAATTCAAGAGAATCCATGTTCTCATTTTTACGTGGAAAATGGTTACGGATAAATAAAAAATACTTATTTACTTCGTAAATTTTGATTCGCTAAAACTAAAACTCTCCCTCTCTCCCGATATGGAGGGGTTTGAGAGAGAGGAATTAGAGTTTTACAAATTTTTACCCAAATATTAATTTTTTCAGCAGATTTGGAGAAGTTTTGCTTGTTCCGTGGTCATGAGGCCACTCAGATTTTAATGATTTATTTTGATTTAATTATTTATTGATCCGTAACCATTTTCCACGCTAAAATTCACAGATGTGGAGACTCAAAAGCAGCTTTACATTTTGTTTACGTACCTTTCTGTTTTGAAGAAATGCATTATAACCACATTTCATTGCATTCTTCAGTTAACTGGTTGTGAGGCTCCCACCATTTACGCTGTTATATATTCAAAATTGGTAAGTGATGCCGCACGGAGTGACCGCGTGGTTTAGGGCGCCATGTCATGGATTGCGCGGCACCTGCCGCTGGTGGTTCGAGTCCTCCCTCGGACACGGGTGTGTGCGTTGTCCTTGACATAAGTTAGTTTAAGCAGTGTGTAAGTCTGGGGACCGATGACCTCAGAATTTTGGTCCCTTAGGATTTCACACGCATTTGAACATTTTGGAAAGTGATGATCATTGTGGATAGCTTTGACAGGAATTGTGGTGGACCATGAAAGTGTAGTGGTAGGAGTCCATAGCTCTGTAACTCCTCTTTGAACGAAACAGTTGTTAAATACGTTTGTAATTCTCTTCATCTTTGTGCAGGAAAAGCTGCAAAAGTCTTCCCACGCCAATTGGAATTCCTTATTACAGAAACACACAGTTGGTGTTCTTATAGTCCTAATTGACTGGACAAATACAAAAAATTGAATAAAACTATCAATGATAGTTGCAATAAGAAAGAAAGGAAACAAGGGTCTCCGATCGAGTTGGCTAGTTAGCTATTCTGCTACTGAAAGCTTACAATTTTAAAGCATTGAGAACAGCTGAAGTAGTTATTTTCTCTCGCTAAAAGCGACGATAAATGCTACATAGCTGAACAACTTCAGAATATAATGGATTATCCAGCACACTAGAATTGAAATTGAGTAAGTTCCATAAATGTTCGACGGGATTCGTGTTGGACAATATGGGTGGCCAAATCATTCGCTCTAATTATCCAGAATGTTCTTCAAACCAATCGTGAACGATTGTGGAACGGTCACACTCCGTCAAAATTCCATCGTTGTTTGGGAACATGAACTCCACACATGGCTGCAAGTGATCTCAAAGTAGCCAGACAAAATCATTTCGAGTCAATGCTCGGTTCAGTTGGAGCAGAGGACTCAGTCCATTCCATATTAACACAGCCCACTCCATTATTGAGCCACCGCCAGCTTTCACAGTGCCTTATTGACAACTTGGGTCCGTGGCCTCGTGGGACCTGCGCCGCACTCGAACCCTACCATCAGCCCTTGCCAACTGAAATCGGGACTCATCTGACCAGGCCACTGTCTTCCAAACGTCTAGGGTCCAACCGATGTGGTCACGAGCCGAGGAGAGGCGCTTAGCAAAAAGCACTCGTTTCGATCTTCTGCTACAATATCCCATTAACTCCAAATTTCGTCGCATTGCGCTAACGGATACGTTCGTCGAACCTCTCAGATTGATTTCTGCTATTATTTCACTCAGTGTTGCTTTTCTGTTAGCACTGACGACTTCACGCAAACGCCACTGCTTTCGGTCGTCGAGCGAAAGCCGTCGGCCACTGTGTTGTACTTGGTGAGAGGCCTGAAATTTGGCACTATCGGCACAGTATTGACACTGTAGATCTCGGACTATTGAATTCCCAAAGGATTTCCGAAATGAAATGTCCCATGCGTCTAGCTCCAACTACCATTTCGCGTTCAGAGTCTGTTAATTCGCGTTGTGCGACTACACTCACGTCGGAAACGTTTTCACATGACTCACCTGAGTACAAATGACAACTCCGCCAAAGCACTGCCATTTTATAACTTGTGCACGCTATTTCACGACTTGTGTCATCGCTGTGAGAACACTTTGCCCCTCTGCTGTGCTACTCGGCCAGCTAACGAACTTTCGCTCACAGGGATCGGTACACTGGACAGTACACAAGTAGAGATATTAATTTTGCGAGGAAGTACAACCTATTTGTTGATTGTTGTAGATGTTGTGTAAGTGGTTATGAAATGAGGTTTCTGAGGTTTGAAAGAAACGTACTAATGACTTATAGATTCGGCGGTGTTGGAAGGATCGTGAGTGGCGGTCAGTTCGACGAGGCATTTGGTTCGAGAAATCAAAGCTAACTATGAAAACTGTTTTATAGCTTATTTCCTTTTTCTCCTTACGATATTCTGTTTGGTTTCCTACACATGAAAGTGAGAGATACCGAGGGACAGTTCTAGATCGGTACTCGCTTTGTCGGGAAATTCGGTCCGAATTTATTATGACAGGGAGCAAAATTGGTGGGCCAGGGATCGTAATAGACATAGGTGAGTCTCAGACTGGAAGAAAGAAGGGTGGGAGAGAGCAAACTATTGCGGGACCGTGGGTGTGGGAGACAGCTGTTTCTAGTAACAGGAGCGCAGACGCCGCTGAACCAACCATGCTGAAGGGAGGCAGCCGATATAAATATTGACCCCATTCCACTGAGCTAGCAGTCTCAGGTAATACCTGATGGTGGCAATGAGTTACGTTGTCGAAATATTGTGCATGAAAACACTGATATCGAGGATAACACCCAACATCTCAAGATGTCACAAGAATGTGAATCCGTCATCATGGCATCTTTTGCAGTGAACGTCATTATGTCAGGGCATGGCACCAGGCAAAGTAAAATGAAGTGTGTGATAGATGCTTGCTTTGCCAAGAGTAAATAGTTTCACAACCCAAGCAGAATTTTACTTGGTGTACGGAAATTTCACTGATCTCACTGTTATAATGGTGCAAGAAACCATCACCTAGAATGAATTCGGTGACAGCAGCTGGTAGGAAAGATCACTGTAATGTTTTCTCTAAGCCTAGATTCAAAGCCACAGTTTATTAAAAAAAAATAAAAAAAAAACTTTATCAAATGAAGGAATCTGTAAGCCTTGAGTCGGCTAAAGTTTGTTTGCCCTGATTTACTGGCAGTACAATGAGGTCTGTTCCTGAGTCAATGACGTATGTGCGAAATACAAGACTCTGTGACGTATAATCGGACAGCTCCGCAAGACGTACCTGAAACATTGTGATGCTCCAATGTATCATTAACGTTTACGTCGCCTAAGCTGGGTGTGAAGACAGATTCACTGTCTGATTGGGCGGCGGCCGTTTGTTGGTCACGTTTGTCGGCGAAAACATCAAAAAGTCGTGAAGAACCGCTAACATCAGTTTTGTGGTTGTTGATATGTAAGCGCTTCTTCTTGGTTGCGCCTAAAACCAGTCATTTGTTGTCGTTCGTAAGTGCAAGAACAGATGCGCTTTCTTGTTTCAGTTCGGAAACTTATGTCGTACCAACAATAATCTACAGTTACCGTAGTTCGTAGACACTACGGTGCTTGTTGCAACGGGCGTTGCCTTCTGAGCAGGCATAAGGCAGTGCTTTATTCGACATTTCTTTTAGCTGCCACTGGAGGGCGCTCACATCTTGTTGCAACGTGCGATTCTGGACCTCTAACGGAAGCTGGTTCCCTCTTATAGCATCTGTTGAAATTATCGTAGTGATGTCATTACCTGTTAGAGTAGCCACCCCCAAACTGCTATTTTGTAAAACACTGTAAACACTGAAACTTCCTGGAAGATTAAAAGTGTGTGCCGGACCGAGACTCGAACTGAAGGTTTCGCAGGAGAGCTTCTGTACAGTTCGGAAGGCGGGATATGAGGTACTGGTGGAATTAAAGGTGGGAGGACGGGTCGTCTGTCGCGCTTGGGTAGCTCAGTCGGTAGAGCACTTGCCCGCAGTAGGCAAAGGTCCCGAGTTCGAGTCTCGGTCCAGTACACAGTTTTAATGTGCTAGGAAGTTTCGTATCAGCGCACACTCCGCTCCAGAGTGAAAATTTCATTACTGTGAACATTTTCAACAACGGTTCACTTCAAAGACAAGCCGTCACTGTCTATGGAAACCACTGCAACTTCAACATCTTATAGCAGGGCCGCACAAGGTGCATGCACCGGTGCATCGCACAGTGCAGAGTGCAGAAGGCGGCTGCGCTATGTTGACGCCGGTGCAGACCACCCACTCCTCGGCTTTGCGCTCTCTCACTTCCTTAGCTTGTGTCGCTCGCGCCGCCTGTCTCGACCTGTTTCAAAGCTTTTACCCTGTTGTCTTCGTCATTGCCAAATACTAATGTACACTAGGTGGAGAGCTTAGTTTGGTGTACCGGAACAAAAGAGATTTATATAATAACTGTAATGGTAACAATTTTAAACTTGGTTTCAACACAAATGTATCTTCCTATGTGCTCTTTATTTTATTTGCAATTATGCTACTAAGATCTGGAACAAGAGATTGGCTGACAGCAATTCTGAGAGAATTTTTTAAATTACAATTAGAAATACTCGCACGCAATCTAGTTTTTGTACAAGACAAAACAGAAAAAAACCTTTCACATACACAAGTGGAACCAAACATAGAAATAATCTTCGCTGCTTCTCTGTGTAACTTGGGAAAGTCTACCTTCGGCAAATTCTGGTAGAATTGGAGCAAACCTTTTGTATTGTAAAACACATCCTTTCGGTGAACATCGCTTTGCAAATCAATTAGTTCGCAATGTAAATCTCAAGGCGCACTTTCAATATCCATCGAAAAAGGTTTAGCAAAAACATCGATAACTGGCTGCAGGTAGGTAATTTCCTGGAACAATAACAAAGCCAATGTTAATAAATGAAAGTAATGTAAGCCGTTGTTTCGAAGTACTAAAGTGCGATCGATTTTAATAAACATGTAATGTGTACTATTGGTTTTAATGTAATTTACACTTGCATATGTAACGCAATCTCCTACATTTAGCTGTATGTCATATACCGGCACATTACCTGGAGTCGGTCGTTAAACGCATTTTCAAGGGATTGTAGCACCTCGACGTATTTATCAAAGCGCGCTCCTTCCTGCACAGATGCTGTCAAACAAAAACATAGTACCGTTTTGATTAGAGCGGTTATAAAAATCAGGCTGTTTTAATAAAGGTACAATTTATATCTCGCTTACCTAGTTCAGGAAAGTGTTGCGTATTTTTCTCTGAAAGGTTGTTTTTGAGGAGCTTCAGTTTATACCGGAAAGCATTTATTTTGCTGATCATATCGTTTATGAGATTGTTTTCTTTTTGGAGTTTCAGACTTAAATCATTTAGAAGAGCCATAATGTCTGCTAAAAATCCTAAATCAGCTATCCATTCAGGGTCATGAAAAAGTGTCTCCGGACGTCCTTTGCTCTCCAAAAACTGAGCCACAGTGTGGCGTAGTCGAAAAATTCGGGAAATCACTTTCCCTTTGCTCAGCCAGCGCACCTCAGTGTGGTAGGGAATATCTGGATACTCCTCTTCAAAGGAAATCAAAAATTCTTTGAATTGACGATGAGTGAGTCCATGAGAACGAATGTAGTTCACGATACGCACCACTACCTTCATCACATCTTGAAGACCGATAACTTTCGCACAAAGAGCCTCTTGGTGTGCAAAACAATGAACGGAAGGTAAATTCGGCATGTTAAGTTTTTTCCGCAGCAGGCCAATAAACCCTTTAGCTTTACCGCACATTGCTGGTGCCCCGTCTGTGGTTACGGAAAACAGCTTTTCCCAAGGGAGTCCTATTCCTTCAGCTGCCATTTCAACAGCTGCTAAAATATCCGCCCCTGTAACAGTGTCCTTCAACGAAATCATATCTAGGAGCTCTTCCGTTACATGTAGGTCGTCGTCCACGCCACGCAAAAATATTGCTAACTGAGCCGTGTCGTTAATATCCGTGGACTCATCAAGTGCGATGGAGTACGCTAGGAAGTTTTCAATTTTGGCTGCCAGTTGTTCATGCAAATTCTCAGCAATGTCGTTGATTCTCCGATGTATTGTCATTCTGGAAAGTGGTATTCTGCTGTACGCGGGAGCTAATGTGGGATTCATTGTCTCTACTACGTCCAACATAATGTTTTTTATTAATGGCCCGTCCATAAATGGCCTCCCAGCTCTTGCTAAACGTAGAGCAACTTTGTAACTAGCTCTGAGAGTCCTTTCGCAACACACCTCATCTTCTTCACCCTAAAGTAGAGATTTAAGATATGTTAGAAATAATTTATGCGAAAACGAAAACTAAGGAATCTAAACAAATGTTATTTCCTTTCGCATGACATTTAACCAAAATATACATGCTAAAATACTTGCAACAAACCTCGTTTGTAGATACAGAATTCTCTTCTGCAAGACTTTGCAACTTCCGTAATTCTTCCTCTCTGGCATCCCCTGTCATATCACTATACTTTTCTGAATGCAATTTGCTGTAGTGCCTTTCAATAGACGATTTTCTGACACACGTAATTAGTGTACCGCAGATTAGACATTTGGCTATATCGTCACAACGCACAAAAAAGTAGGAGAGTTCCCATTCCGGTTTAAATTGACTTTCGGCAATTTTCCCTTTTTTTGGAGCAGATGGTTCCATTATTCCGGTAATTGTCTTGCGCTTACGTATTCTAACGTTGACTAAGCCGTCTGGCAGCGCATTCGGCAGCGCACAGCGTCGGCCTCACCTAGCAAGCAGAGTTGAGGCGAAGGATGCCGAGTTGAACCGATGCACTGTGCAGGCACTCGCTGCACCTCGCGTTGCACGCGTGCAGTTTTCCCTGTTTGTGCGGCCCTGTCTTATAGTGTTTGAAGGTGACGGATGGGTGGATGGATGGATATATTTGTATGGGCGCATGACAGCAAGGTCTTTAGTGACCATTTGAAGGTGACGCCAGAACTCTGATCCAAATTTTTCACCAAGAACCTCATTGTATAGGACCTGTTGTTGACTTAAATCCACTAATCCTTGACTTGTTCATAATTGCCCACTTTGGAGGTGGAATGAATAATGTCTGACGATAACAATAGAGTCTGAACGTTCAAAGCCCCACTGGTAAATACAACCCGTAAATCGTCATTTCTCAACCTATAGGCAGTAAAGGAAAGTTCAACATTTTGAACCGTAGGTTCTGCTTTTGAGACATGTACTGTGGAATCTTGACTTTAAAATCGTTTGGGAATTCCATATTCCGAAATCCACCTGCCACCGCGGATAACACAGTGGCCGACGACCTTCACTTAACTACCGACAGCAGCGGCGTTTGCGTAGATTTGTCGGTGCTAACAGACAAGCAACGCTACATGAAATAACTGCAGAAATCAGTTTGGGACGTATGACAAACTTATCTGCGAAGACAGTGTGGCGAAATTTGGCGTTAAAGAGCTTGTGACTGTACTGGTTGGACCCTAGACGACTGGGGAACAGTGGCCTGGTCATATGAGTTGGTAAGAGCCGATGGCAGGGTTCGAGTGTGATGCAGATCCCCGAAGTCATGGATCCAAGTTGTCAACAAAACACTGTGCAAGCTGATGGCAGCTCCATAAGGGTGCGGGCTATGTTTGTATGGCATGGACGGGATCCTCTGGTCCGACTGAATCGATCATTGACTGGAAATAGTTATTTTCGTCTACTTGGAGATCATTTACAGCCATTCATGGACTTCATGTTCCCAAAGAGCGATGGAATTTTTATGGATGACAATGCGCCATGTCACTGGGCCACAATTGTTCACGATCCATGTCACGTCGAGCTGCTACATTAAGGTGCGCAAAGGGAGGTCCCACACGTTATTAGGAGGTATCCGATGACATTTGTCCCCTTAGTTTGGATTAACACTTGATGTGCTTGTCATTATCCATAGCTCTTTCCAGGTTCACCACTTGTGGGAATACTAACCACAATAAAAGCGGTACGTATATGTTGCAGGTGAATTATTGTACTTTATTTATTGCAAACTTGCAAAAGCAAACAACATGGGACCATATATATCATTAGTCATGTGGATGCAAGATAAAAAGTGGAAAGGCAAATACAACAGCGTAAAAGATATTACACAGTATATCTCTTCAGCGTTCAATTACATGTGACACCACACACTCATAGGCCTCTGATTTGTAGCTGGTGTTAACAAAAGTAAATGACGAAGCTTACAGGAGATGTGAGGAAAGGGACAGTATTGAAAAATTTCTTCCTGTTATAAGCATGAAGCTTTTAAATCATGATGCAACTAGACAATATCACAGTTATTTGTAAATATTTTCTGTGTTTGTACAGTACTATCTGAAGACCTATACTCTCATAGATGAAGTTACAGTAGAAGCCTGGAAGGATGCCATGGAAAGTGCATAATTGGGAAATATGCGCTTGGTTGTAACCAGAATGCTTATACCATGCTAGCAATAACCTTTGGAATATTATTCTGTGACTACATGAACCCCTTTGCCTCTGATCAAAATGTAATGGCAGACAACTGGCGTAGTGGGGCAAAGGCAGCATCACCCCACTCTGCACTGACGCTAGATTTATTCAAGATAGCAGATGGAAGATGGCGGTCATAGATGTGGCAATCTCACACTGATGTCATGGCAGAAAATTCAAACTTTGTTGGGAAAATAGGTCAACTGAGCTACCTCCACTAAACTAACTCCACCCCCTATACTCCTCCCCACTATCCTCCTTCCCATCCCCTCCCCTCCCTTCACTCACATGGAAATTGGCGGGAAAAGGACTCAGTCTGTGCTGAGCTGCCAGATAGCACCGACATAGCTCTTTATTTTGTATGCATTGCGGCATATTGTTCAATTAAACAATTTGAGTAGCCACTGATCGAGCACTAGGCAGTTGCTCCATCCATTGTGTTCACCTTGAGGTCTGGAGGCCCACTGATCTAGTTCAGAACACCACCATCAGAGGGCACTGTTAGCTCTTCCCCTTCCCTCCCCCCCCCCTCCCCCGTGACATGATCCAAGATTGCAGCCCAGGGAAAAATAATGGCGAGAAATTCGCTCAATCTATCATCTATGTCAAGCTGCTGAACTGGGAGGACCCCACAAAGGTACGCTAACATAGTGTGCACAAGGAATTGTTTAAACAATTTGTTTAAAGTTATTGTTTATTTAGTCCTGAAACAGCAACACACCTTGAAATTGACGCTTATATTTAAACAGTTTAGACGATACTAAAATATATGGTACTTTTTTTATTCCGTTAGCGAAAGGAACCAAGTAATTACACTGTCACAGATCACACTTAACATATCTGTAAAACCTTGCTCATGTGCCCTCTATGTACCAGAGTCGCAGCCGCTGTAAGGAGCCATGCACTGAGCCATTCCAACCCGGCCACAAGCCACTGGCAACTGCAGGATGGTGTTGCACTAGAAATACCTCAGCCATCTTTTTTTTTCCTCACGGATACCCATTGTCATCAAACACAAACTGCTTCAGGAGCTGTTAAATTTGGCGTTTAAGTAATGGGCGGAATTTGTTCAGATACATACCTCGAAGTTGTCACAGGAACTAAATATACCACTGCACAAAGAGAGAGTGAGAGGGAGAGAGAGAGAGAGAGAGAGAGAGAGAGTGAGAGAGAGAGTGAGAGAGAGCTTTGCTGATGAGGCAAGAATATTTAAACAATTTGCGATATAATTACATGTTTTCTTACGAGGAATACCGTCGAACTTGAACCCAGACTCTGAAACGATTGTGGAAGGTTCTGGCACACTTGACAAACCTCTGTCTTCACCCAGTTTTCCCCCATGAGACACTTCACACGCGTTTATGGGAAGTACCACAGCCTTCCCTTGGCTTTGAGGATGAGTTGCTTCAGGAGTTATTAAATCCAATTGAATATGTGTCTAAAAGTTCTCTGTGCATCAGTTTGCTTCAAGATGTCACAAATAAATCGGTAAACAATTTGGTGGGATGGATTTCACAAACTGAATATACATTTGCACAGTAGGAAACATTAATTAAAACTACAGATTGATACTGCTTTAGAATATTTGCATGCATAAAAAAATCAGGTAAAGTGTTTGGCACCTCAACACATTTGCAAATGTTGCTTTATACAATTTGATTCCAATACATTCACACACAAAACACTGCACTGTCTTCCCAGGTGCGCGTGGAACGCATATACATCACATAAAAATAAATGAAAGCAAATACACTCGAAACTGCATTGTGCAGGAATATTGTTTATAATTTGAAACTGAAATAAAAGAGCGCAAGTACACTCCATCGAAACTCTGAAGACGATCCTACATCATGTAAAAAATATTGTTTAAAACACTATCACAGTAGTTTGCTACACTACGCATAGTCATATCCTGGGATCCGTGAAGTGGTGCATCCATCAGCAACCGCAGCTCGCCACAGAGTGAACCGGTGTCCGGAAGCGGTCCACTCTAGCCAGATCAACGAGCACGTCCAACACAAAGAACGGATCAGTGGAACAAGTTGGTATTTCCAAACTGTGCTAGAAACCTCGTGCAAAAATGGTTGCTCTAAGCACTATGGGACTTAACATCTGAGGTCATCAGTGCCCTAGACTTAAAACTGCTTAAACCTAACTAACCTAAGGGCATCACACACCTCCATGCCTGAGGCAGGATTCGAACCTGCGACCGTAGCAGCAGCGCGGTTCCGGACCGAAGCGCCTAGAACCGCTCGGCCACAGTGGATGGCGCTTGCAAAAGCGGGCGTAATCCATGGCTTGCAGATCAGCACCAATTTGTCCCGCATGCTCGGACCAGCATTCATCAGTAGCTGGGGTGGAATGTTACACTCCTGTTGGCTCCTGAAAATACTGTTCAGTACTTTCCATTAACCACCATTGCTGACTGGTTCCTGCCAAGTCAGTGCGTCTACGTAAATCCTACCCCCTCCACCCCCGTTCTCATGCTGCGATCGTTAGTTCGCCAGTGTGGTTGCCCCTTAATTGTGTGCGTCAATTTGCGAAAGTGAAGCATTCAATGACATCAACTAACATTAGCGTGAGCGGAAAACGACGTAGAATTGTAGAAGAAGAAAATGAACTACCACATAAGCAGACAATTTGTTTTTAAATATTTGGTTATGGTGTAGAAAACGAGAAAAAAAATTAGTGTGTTAAAAAATTCTCGTCTGTAACTCATTTTCTCTTCCAGGATTTTATTCTGGACTGAAAGGGCAGACAGGAGGAGGTGGAGGAGACTATGCGACAACGAACTCTCTCAGTCGAGGTCCAGCGTCCAGCAAGAAGCCAAAAACCAGAAATGCCATGTGAGTATCAAAAAATTTCATTATGAAAGTTGTATAATTTGTTTTTGTACCGTTAGTTTATTTCTTATTTCATGCTCATTCTTGTTGTAGCTCAATTGGTGCAAACGCAGCTTGAGTTGGAGGAAATGCTAGAGACTGAGAAAATACACCAGCTACATGCTGTGGAATTGCCTCCAGCAGTGAATACACAGCGCCAACAGTAGTGTAAGTATAGAAAAAAGCACTATATATGTAGTATTAGCTATGTAATCGAAAAAATTATGTTTCATGTTACGACAGTAACAGTTCTGGAGGGTTAGACTTCCTAGAAAGGCAAATGGAGGCTATTCACCAACAACAGCAGCAGTCTCCACCACCCAGACAGCAGAGCAGTCCTGTAAGTGGCAAGAAGAATTCTAATTTTTTTGTTTGTTTGTTTGTGTCTCTAGTATAGGAGGTTCCTCTTCTTCGCTAACAAATCTGTATGTATATCTTTTTGTTGTTGTAGATGAGATGGATCGAAGGTACCACATTGATTCTGACGAGGATGAGATATCTGAATGGGTCAGGGAAATGGCTCTAGATGAGGAGCTGCAAAGGCAGTGTGACCTGGCCCTTTTAGAGGAGGATGACTGTCCTGAAGGGGTGGCAGAAATACCTGACAATATTCATTAAATGCTCGCACTGTAGACACAGAGCGTGATAGGTAATTGACCACTCTACTTATATAACAATGTCTTCATATGTATTCCTTCTTTCCTTGCATCAGCAGCAAGCTCTTTCTGGAACCGTGTGTTTAATTTTTTTCCGTTATTCTCTCTCTCTTCTACAGCTGCAACCACTGCACACCAGATGTGGCCACATGTGGCATCTGAACCTACCTCACCAAAGCAGCACCCGGTGAGGCATACCTCACTGGCAAGAGCGCCATTAGCGACTGCGTAAGAAGCCGCCACCACGTTACCCACAGCCATCCCTGCACCACATATATGGAACGAGCAACGAGCTTCCACCCCTCAGGCTAATGGGTCAGGCCTACTGAGGCAGGAGCAGCATCAGCAGCCATCACCACAGGCTGTTCCCACTGGTCTGACCTCGCAGCGCCGCCTCATCCTCCTTCTCAGCCTTGTCAGAATCGTCGCTGGCAACGAAAGGTACGTGTGGCTTGGGAGACACTCCTGTGCACCTCGCCGACTCTATCATCAAGAGGATGGGCCTCATCACCCTACCACTAGTATTACTAGTTGTAGAGGGGATCCTGTGGCTAGCAGCAGTTCCCTCTCTGCCATTTTAGTGAAGGACATCAGGTCAGTGACATCATACAGCAATTAGAATACTTGATGACTGCGGACGCCTTTGAGACGTGAATCTCCTTCACAAAGATTGAGAATCCGGCACCTGGGTACCGCAACCCTGTCGGGTTTCTAAGGGCATGCCCTCCACTCATGGAAATGGAACTCCTGAAAGCAGTCAATGATCCTCAGTATCTCGACCTTAAAGGCAGTGCAGTGCTGTGCATTGAACTGTCACCCTCCCTCCCCCCCCCCCCTTCAAAGTTGCACTGGCATTGAAGACACAAGTCTTCATTATCTCTGGGTGAAAATGACGTGATAACGTGGAGCACATCAATCGCCGAGTGGTTTCGTAAATCCACATTGAGTGCTATACTGGCCCACTTTTCCGAGATGGAAGTCACAGGATCAACTAAATCACTTGGCCAAATTCTACATCTAGACATCCATAAACATGTCTATGATCCCGTAAATGATGGACGGTCTAGCTGTATCAAGCTCCCTAAGGAAATAGCTAATAAGAAGGCATGCATTAATGCCGAAAATAAAACTGATCAGACTAGCGAGTACGATCGTAGGAATCATCCTGAGCATCCTCGTATGTACCATGTTGGTGATAATATTTGTGGGTGTTACAACTTTCATGGTATCGAGTTCCCCGTCAAGATCCAGGACATACCCAAATTTGAGGCCCAGAATACCAGGATATCAGTTCATGTTTATCACCTGGAGAAACTCAAGTCAAATGAGTAGGACCTTGAGGGGAGGTCAGGTTTCCAAGTAGAGAAGGAATTAACATATTTCATCAGAATATAAGAGGTATTAGAGATAAAGTTAGTGAACTGCTTATAGATGTCGACTCTGACATTACGGGCGTATCAGAGCACCATTTAAATAATTTGATAATTCAGAGGCTTCCTTTACCAGGATACAGATTAGCTGGCTGTTTTTCAAGTAGTTCCTTGCAGAGTGGGGGAGTGGCCATGTATGTAAAAAACAGTATCCCATTTGAGTTCATAGACATATCACGACACTGCACTGAGCAGATATTTGAATGTTGTGCAGGGGCAGTTGAATTTAGTGAAACTAAACTTCTAATTGTTGTTTTTTATAGGTCCCCTAACTCTGACTTCAGAGCATTTCTGCTCAAGCTAGAGAGGGTTCCTGGTTCACTTTGTAGAAGTAACAGAAATGAGCTATATGTGGTGACTTCACTATTAATTTTGTATATGATTGTGCAAGAAAAAGGATGTTGGTAGATCTCCTAAACTCATATGATCTGCTGCAGACTGTGCGCTTTCCAGCTAGGGTGCAGGGGAACAGTAGCCCAGTCATAGACAATATTTTTATTCATTTTTCATTACTAGATAGGCATTCTGTTAGTAAAATGGTGAATGGCCTTTCAGACCATGATGCTCAAATTTTAACACTAAATGGCTTTTGTACTCAAACAAATGTCACGTATAATTACAAAATATGTAGGAAAGCTAATCCAACAGCAACAGAGAGTATTCTAAACATCGTTAAGAACAAGAGTGGCAGGATATGTATTGTGCCCATAACATAGATGACATATATAACGCTTTCCTTAACACATTTCTCATGCTCTTTGAGAGCTGCTTTCCATTAGAACTTTCTAAACGGGATACTAGTAGTAAAAGGCAACCTGGGTGGCTGACCAGTGAGATAAGGACATCATGTAGAACAAAGCTGGAATTATATCAAAATGTTAGAAGTAGTCACAATCAAGCTACAGTAGCCCATTACAAACAGTATTGTGAGGCGTTATTAGGAAGGCAAAGAGTATGTGGTGCACAAGTAGAATAGCTAATTCACAGGGTAAAATTAAAACCATATGGTCAGTGGAGCAGGAAGTGTGTAGTCAGCAGCACAAGATCGACGATATAAAGTCCTTTCTTAGTAAAAATATTTATGTTTCTGATAAGTCAGATATGCCTACAGTAGTTAACAATCATTTTCTGAGCATTGCTCGTGAATTAAATAAAAACTTAGTTTCTACAGTGGTTCATATAACACTCTTGGAAAATGCCTTTCTGAGACAGTTGTCTGAAATACTCCTCTGTAATACTGATAAGGAGGAGATTGAAAAGTAATTAAATCACTGAAGACTAAGGACTCATGGTCATGATGAAGTGCCTCACAGAATATTGAAGTACTGTGCTGCCCACGTTAGCACTCTACTTAGCCAAATTCGTAATTTTTCGTTGAAGAAAGTCAGTATCCTGAATGATTAAATTACTCAGTAGTAAAGCTTTATAAAAGGGGAGAAAGGGATTACGTAGACAATTTTAGACCTATTTCCATGCCATCAGTGTTTGTTAAAGTTATGGAAAAGGCTGTGTATGTAAGGATAATAGATCCATTTTGATCACATAATTTGCTGTCAAAAGTACAGTTCAGCTTCATAAGTCATTTAACAACTTAAAATGCTACATTCTCTTTACTCAGTGAGGTATTGGATGGATTAAACAAAAGGTTTCGAACGCTAGGCATATTTTTTATTTAACTAAGGCGTTTGATTGTGTTGATGAATAAATATTGCTCCAGAAATTGCACAATTGTGGAATACAGGGTGTAGCTCACAATTGGTTCACCTCTTACTTTAACGATAGACAGCAAAAGTTCATTATTCACAGTGTTGAGAATGGTTGTGATGTGGGTCCTGAGTGGGGCTTGCTCAAACGTGGGGTGAACTGGGTTCAGTAATGGGGCCACTCCTGTTCCTTATGTATATAAATGAAATGCCCTCTAGTATTTGGGTAATTCTAAAATATTTCTGTTTGCTGATGACATTGGCTTGGTAGTAAGGGATGCTGTGTGCAACATTGGCTCGGTTTCAAATAGTGCAGTTCATGACATAAGTTCATGGCTTTTAGAAAATAAACCAATGCTAAATCACAGTAAGACTCAGTTTTTACAGTTTCAACCGCACAATTCAACAAAACCCGAAATTCTAATTTTACAGAATGGGTAAATGATTAATGAAACTGTTAAGTTCAAATTTCTAGGTGTTCAGATTGATAGTAACTTTCATGGAAAGCCCACGTTCAGGATCTTGTTCAAAGACTTCATGCTGCCATTTTTACTGTTCGAACTATATTCGAAGTAAGCGAACGTTCGACAAGAAAATTAGTCTACTTTGCTTACTTTCATTCGTTTATGTCTCATGGTATTATATAT
Organism: Schistocerca nitens; assembly: GCF_023898315.1. Classification (NCBI taxonomy): domain Eukaryota; kingdom Metazoa; phylum Arthropoda; class Insecta; order Orthoptera; family Acrididae; genus Schistocerca; species Schistocerca nitens. The sequence goes on along the minus strand of NC_064615.1, from coordinate 258,615,445 downwards.
CGGGGTAACTCTTTCCATACTAAAATAATCTATTTGGCTCAGAAACAGTCAGTTCGGGCAATAACTGGTGTAAGAGAAACGGGCAGTTCGGGCAATAAGTGGTGCAAGTTCGCGAACCTCGTGTCGACCCCTGATCACTAGTGTGGGTATTTTGACATTGCCTCCTCAATATACATATTCTCCCCATGAACCATGAACCTTGCCATTGGAGGGGAGGTTTACGTGCCTCAGCAATACAGATAGCCATACCGCAGGTGCAACCACAACGGAGGGGTATCTGTTGAGAGGCCAGACAAACGTGTGGTTCCTGAAGAGGGGCAGCAGCCTTTTCAGTAGTTGCAGGGGCAATAGTCTGGATGATTGACTGATCTGGCCTTGTAACACTAACCAAAACAGCTTAGCTGTGCTGGTACTGCGAATGGCTGAAAGCAAGGGGAAACTACGGCCGTAATTTTTCCCGAGGGCATCCAGCTTTACTTTATGGTTAAATGATGATGGCGTCCACTAGGGGTGAAATATTCCGGAGGTAAAATAGTCCCCCATTCGGATCTCCGGGTGAGGACTACTCAGGAGGACGTCGTTACCAGGAGAAAGAAAACTGGCGTTCTACAGATCGGAGCATGGAATGTCAGATCCCTTAATCGAGCAGACAGGTTAGAAAATTTAAAAAGGGAAATGGATAGGTTAAAGTTAGATATAGTGGGAATTAGTGAAGTTCGGTGACAGAAGGAACAAGCCTTCTGGCCGTGCGGTTAAAGGCGCTTCAGTCTGGAACCGCGTGACCGCTACAGTCGCAGGTTCGAATCCTGCCTCGGGCATGGATGTGTGTGGTGTCCTTAGGTTAGTTAGGTTTAATTAGTTCTAAGTTCTAGGCGACTGATGACCTCAGAAGTTAAGTCGCATAGTGCTCAGAGCCATTTTTTGAACAAGACTTCTGGTCTGGTAAATACAGGGCTATAAATACAAAATCAAATAGGGGTAATGGAGGAGTAGGTTTAATAATGAATAAAAAAATAGGAGTACGGGTAAGCTACTACAAACAGCATGATGAACGTATTATTGTGGCCAAGATAGATACGAAACCAACGTCTACCACAGTAGTACAAGTTTATACGCCAAGTAGCTCCGCAGATGACGAAGAGACTGATGAAATGTATGATGAGATAAAAGAAATTATTCAAATAGTGAAGGGAGACGAAAATTTAATAGTCATGGGGAACTGGAATTCTATAGTAGGAAAAGGAAGAGAAGGAAACGTAGTAGGTCAATATGGATTGGGAGTAAGGAATGAAAGAGGAAGCCGCCTGGTAGAATTCTGCACAAGGCATAACTTAATCATGGTTAACACTTGGTTCAAGAATCATGAAAGAAGGTTGTGTACATGGTAGAGGCCTGGAGATGCTGGAAGGTTTCAGATAGATTATATAATGGTAAGACAGAGATTTAGGAACCAGGTTTTAAATTGTAAGAAATTTCCAGAGGCAGATGTTGACTCTGACCACAATATATTGGTTATTATCTGCAGATTGAAACTGAAGCAACTGCAAAAAGGTGGGAATTTAAGGAGATGGGACCTGGATAAACTGAAAGAACCAGAGGTTGTAGAGAGTTTCAGGGAGAGCATAAGGGAACAATTGACAGGAATGGGCGAAAGAAATACAGTAGATGAAGAATGGGTAGCTTTGATAGATGAAATAGTGAAGGTAGCAGAGGATCAAGTAGGTAAAAAGACGAGGGCTAGTAGAAATCCTTGGGTAGGTCTAAGATAAATTGAATTTAACTGATGAAAGGAGAAAATATAAAAATCCAGTAATGAAACAGGCAAAAACGAATACAAACGTCTCAAAAATGAGATCGACAGGAAGTGCAAAACGGCTAAGCAGGCATGGCTAGAGGACAAATATAAGGATGTAGAGGTATATATCACTAGGGGTAAGGTAATTACTGCCTACAGGAAAACTAAAGAGACCTTTGGAGAAAAGAGAACCACTTGTATGAATATGAAGAGCTCAGGTGGAAACCCAGTGCTAAGAAAAGAAGGAAAGCAGAAAGGTGGAAGGAGTTTACAGAGGGTCTATACAAGGGCGATGTACTTGATGACAATATTATGGAAATGGAAGAGGATGTAGATGAAGATGAAATGGTAGATATAATACTGCGAGGAGAGTTTCACAGAGCACTGAAAGACCTAAGTCGAAACAAGGCCCTGGGAGTAGACAACATTCCATTAGAACTACTGATAGCCTTGGGAGAACCGGCCCTGACAAAAATCTACCACCTAGTGAGCAAGATGTGTGAGACAGGCGAAATACCCTCAGACTTCAAGAAGAATATAATAATTCCAATCCCAAAGCAGCCAGGTACTGACAAATGTGAAAATTACCAAACTATCAGTTCAATAAGTTACGTCTGCAAAATACTAACACGAATTCTTTACAGATGAATGGAAAAACTGGTAGAAGCCCACCTCAGATCAGTTTGGATTCCGCAGAAATATTGGAACACGTGAGTCAACACTGACCCTGCAACTTATCTTAGAAGATAGATTAAGGAAGGGCAAACCTACTTTTATAGCATTTGCAGACTTAGAGAAAGCTTTTGACAATGTTGACTGGAATACTCTCTTTCAAATTCTGAAGGTGGCGGGGTAAAATACAGGGAGCGAAAGGCTATTTACAATTTATACTGAAACTAGATGGTAGTTATGAGTCGAGGGGTATTAAAGGGAAGCAGTGGTTGGGAAGGGAGTGAGTCAGGGTTGTAGCCTATCCCCGATGTTATTCAATCTGCATATTGAGCAAGCAGAATAGGAAACAAAAGAATAATTTGCAGTAGGTATTAAAATCCATGGAGAATAAATAAAATCTTTGAGGTTCGCCGATGACATTGTAATTCTGTTAGAGACAGAAAAGGACCTGGAAGAGCAGTTGAACACAGTGGGCAGTATCTTGAAAGGAGGATATAAGATGAACATCAACAAAAGCAAAACGAGGATAATGGAATGTATTCGAATTAAATCGGGTGATGCTGAGGGAATTCGATTAGGAAATGAGACACTTAAAGTAGTAAATGAGTTTTGCTATTTGGGGAGCAAAATAACTGATGATGGTCGAAGTAGAGGGGATATAAAATGTAGACTGGCAATGGCAAGGAAAAGGTTCCTGAAGAAGAGAAATTTGTTAACAGCAGGTATAGATTTAAATGTCAGGAAGTGGTTTTTGAAGGTATTTTTATGGAGTGAAGCCATGTATGAAAGTGAAACGTGGACTATAAATAGTTTAGACAAGAAGATAATAGAAGATTTCGAAATGTGGTGGTACAGAAGAATGCTGAAGATTGGATGGCTAGATCATATAGCTAATGAGGAGATATTGAATAGAATTGGAGAGAAGAGAAATTTGTGGCACAACTTGATCAGAAGAAGGGATCGGTTGGTAGCACATGTTCTGAGGCATCAAGGTATCACCAATTTAGTATTGGAGGGCAGTGTGGATGGTAAAAATCGTGGAGGGAGACCAAGAGATGAATACACTAAGCAGATTCAGAAGGATGTAGGTTGCAGAACGTACTGGGAGATGAAGAAGCTTGCACAGGATAGAGTAGCACGGAGAGCTGCATCAAACCAGTCTCTGGACTGAAGACCACAGCAACATTTTTTACTGTCGTTTCTTGTTAACAATATCAGCTTCTTCACAAGAATTAGCAGCATTCGCTCAGTTAATACTCGACAGAATTTCAATTTGCATTTGGATCGCTCTTCCTTAACTCTTGTGGAGAAAGGAGTGCAGTATACTGCTGCATCCATTTTCAGTAAGCTACCACAAGAATTCAAAAATCTTAGCAGTAACCCACCTGCTTTCAAATCTAAACTGAAGAGTTTCCTCATGGGTCACTCCTATTCTGTTGAGGAGTTCCTTGAAAAAATTAAGCTGATTCTTATGTTATATTGTTGATTGCGCTTACTTAAACTTATGGCTTGACATTTTTGGGTTCATAAACATTATTTTATCTGTTATTACTTTTATGTTGTAATTTCATGTACTGACACGTTCCATGACCCTGGAGATTTGCTCCTCAATTCGATCCAAAATAAAATAATAAATAAACACAAATGCATTGGCCCCATGCATTTCTCAAAACTTACCAGTGTGCATAAGATTAATGTATACAAATGCTGCTTTTCTCTGAAGGTGATCATTATCGTTATGATTGAATGAAAGACATGTCCCGAATCCTCTCCGCCCGTCTGAGTAAGCGTGACAGTAAACTGTATTTTTGCTTAAGGTTCATCAGTTATATTTCCTCGGACAGGTTATTAGCGGCGCATGTAGTAAATTACGCTTCCAAGGACGTGCTATTACGCCTGCTGAGGAAAACAAATTAATAAAGTTTAAATATTCTCACTATCAGGAGCGATGCCGATTTGCAGTGTTCATCTACTTTGCATGCCTCATCGCTCCTATGACCTGCTGTGAAGGTGTCCCTACGACTTCACATACAACCTTTACAGGAAAACACGTACCGTATGCGCCAGCGTATCAAATTGGTTCGTCCTAAGATTCGAGTCTTAACTATTATAAATCTTACTGAGCATGAACGACTTTCATAGGAGGTTGATAAGCTTTACAGCAACAACGTTCCCACGACCAGATCGGTGGAGAATGAAGATTTGTAAAATAATGCGGTTGAGTGTCATATTTGTGGGTTATCGTTAGATAGAAATGTGGAAATTCCTCGTAGGGACTTATGGGGGAGTTCTGTGGCGCAGCTCACAATATGTGCAATTTGAAGTACCAGCTACCAAGGCACATACACGTTTCTTCTATAATATAAGCGGGTATGACGCCCACTTTCTAGTTGACCACTTGGCTGATTTTGTTTGGGAGAGAAATCAGGTCAGTGTCCAACCTGAGAGTGTAGAGAAACACATTTTATTCCCCAAACGACTGAAGTCACGAATTACGCTCCGCTTCCTTGACATGCTACATTTTATGCAGGCGCCACTTCAAAAACTCGTTGAAACTCTCCCTTGGGGTGGATATGCTTACGATTCGATCCGCATTTCCCGATGAGAAAAAGTTACAACTTGTGACCAGGGAGGGGGTTTTCCCATACGAGTATGTGGATAGTACTGCAAAATTCAACGAAACCAGGCTACCTGACATAACTGCGTTCTCCAGCAACCTTACAGGCGATGCCACAATGGACGTAGCGTATGAGCATGACGTGAATATCTGGCGGGAATACAACATCTCTACTTTAGGAGAGTACTTGTGGTTTTACATGGACATTGACATGCACTTCCTTGAGGGTGTTTTCAAGAAATGCCAGAGTCTATGCATGATCCTGCATTCTGTTACAAGGCACCTGCGTTATCTTGGGACACAATGCTCAGGAAAATGAAGTGCAGCTTTGAATCATTGCCCAATGGTGACGTGCTTCCTTTCTTTCAGTGAGGGATCTGTGGAGGACTTTGCCAACATGTCCATAGGCATGCTAAGGCAAATAGCCCACAGATGTGTGACAGGTTCAAAGCATCCCTTGATTCGATGTGCATTCGATGTACATCAATGTAAATAACTTATACAGGCACGCCATGCAACAATCACTGCTGACGGGTGAGTTTCGATGGGTGCCCGAAGGTGAATACAGTTAGGTGGATAATCATGGATGCTATGGCGGCTGATTCTGATGTAAGATATGTGGTGGCGGCAGAACTCACATACCCTGCTGGTTTGCATGAATTATACACCGATTTGCCGCTGTGTCCAGAGCAACTAGTTCCGTGAGGAGGCTCCACCCCAAAACTGATGACAACGCTGGGGAATAAGTGGAGATACGTTATGCATTATTGTAACCTCCAGCAGTGTCTCAGCTTGGGTATGGAACTGGTTAGACTCATCAAGGCTATCTCCTTCAAGTAGTCCCCCTGGTTGAAGGAGTATATTGATTTGAAAACAAGACAGAGAGCTTCCGCGATGTTTGACTGTGAGAAAGGTTTTTATAAATTAATTAATATATCAATTTTCGGCAAAACAATCGAGAATTTGATAGAACGCCGTGAAATTTTTATTAGGTCGGTGTGGGATGGCCACTGTGGTATAAGAAAATGCTTCGCCAGATCATATTCTAAGTGGGTCACCATATTCAATACGAACTTTGTCGCTGTGGAGATGGCGAAGATTGCAGTAGAGTTTATGAAAGCTATTTACGTGTGCATACTACATCTATCCAAACTCCACATGTATTGCTTTCATTATGAGTTTGTGAAAACTCATTTTGCAGATCATAAATTACTTTATATGGATACAGATACCTTCATCTGTTGAGTGAAGAACTGAGATCGGTATGAAGTAATGAGGTACCACGGTAATGAATTCGACACTTCCTCATACACGGCCAATAATCCTTATGGTACCGTTCCACAGAGCATGAAGTTTATCGGCCTTATGTAAGACGAGCCGAATGCATTGCCATTGTTGATATTATCTTGTCACTGTTGATACGACTTTGTTCAGTAGCTCTCAGGTCTTCTTTTGTCAAGTAATTGTAACTTCATTTATATATAAACTGCAAATATACAAATCACTGTCATTTCTTCTTCTGCAACAGACAAAACTTCGTTACCAGCAACAGATCCCAGCTGACACCAACATTTGTAACCTTACCCTCCCACACATCACCATTAACAAGGAAAATTAATCTAAGCATTAATGGTGCCTGTAAAGGGGCGGTCAATGATGAAGAAAATTAATTGCAATTAACATTAAATAACATTTTAAGTAAAGCACTGAACACAAATTATTAACATATACACAATCATGCTGCTACAATTGATATATATATATTTTAACAGACATTTTCCTCTTCGTCCAGGACAACTATCTTCGAGTATAAAATCGCGTTCTGTCAGCAAAATCTGCGACGTATGGCAACCCTAATCTCATCACAAATCACATAATTAGTGGCATAATCAAAAACACGCCTGATTCCATCATAGGCATTCCCACTACTGCTTACATTCTGTGGTACTCACAATACTCCAAAGAGTTTACAAAGCAAAAGTGTTTACAAATTTTCTTGACAAATGAAGACTCCATGCTAAAATATATCAATATTCTGTTAATGAGAGAAAAAAATTTATATTTTGTGTTAGATTGCCTAAATAATAATATGAATTTTAAGTGTGCCAAATATTTTGCAGTTTCAAATATTTCTGAAAGAGGAATTATTTTAATTGTACATACAGAGCATAAGTAATTTTTTTGTACATTTTAGCCCAAAACATAGCACATCGTATACAAAATCATGTGAAATTCATTCAGTTAAACAGCTGATAAAATGTTCACCTATACAAGAAATGATAGTATAAATGGTATCGGTTATTTCTACTTAAAAATGGTAGTGTTAGAGGAGGGTGTCCCATCACACCATTCTAAAATAAGAAATCTATCACTAGATATTTAATGGCATTGTCACATTTCAAAATTGAAAAAGGATCTACCCACTTAGTCACATGGCATTATGTATCAAAATCTAAAGCACAAATCTATTACATAACAGAATTATATAGTTGTATGAACCCTCAAATACAGTGTGGCTTAAACTTAAATAGAGTTGATAGATAAGACAGAACTTTGGAAATCACATCATCTTACATACAGCACTCCTGATAAAGGAGAAACGGAAAAAAAATTAGATACTTGTGATCATGTCTATAAGCTTTCAGTTCAGTGATACTGCATAATCCAAACAACCGCTTAGATTTAGGATACACAAGTCTGTATGCATTAAAATGCAGATTTTTCAAGAATTTTGCTTGGTGCTGTATAAATATTGAAGAATTTCTTTATCTCAGATGTCAACAGTTTTGATTTCACTTTGGCTTTTACCAACACAAGATCTGCTACCTCACACAGAAAATCCACCTTTACTGTCATGTCTCTGCTTTCTCCTATCCCGCTGCTTTTTCATCATCTCCCTGACACACTCTTCTCTCTCTTGCGGTGATACAATTTTACATGGTAGAAACTCAACCTTCTCAGAAATAATGTTAGCTGGTTTGTGAAAAAACACGTTTTCAAATGTCGAAAAACCTGTTGGAGAATGTTGTAAACTGTTCATAATATCCTCAAAATCGCTGACATAATCTATCGAACTGGTATGATTCTTACTACAATATGTTCTACGCAGTCTTCCAGTCTCTCTCATATATCTTCCTGCAGGATTACTCGAAGGATGGTACACAGAGGATAGAAAATGCCTTATTTTTTCATGATCAACAGTATTTCTGAGCTTGTGATGTAAACTGGGAACCACTGTCAGATAAAATTGTCTTAGGAATACCCACCTGATGAAAATATGTTTTCGAACTTAAACATGATTTGCTTACTGGTAGCTTTCGTAAGAGGAAACAGCTTTATGAACTTCAAAAATACATCAAAAGCGACAAAAAACATAATAAAATCAATTCTTAGACTTAGGCAAAGGTCCATAGATGTCCATAGACATGACGTCTAGGTTACTATTAGGCAGTATGTTTTGCATTTGGCCTCTACTTGTTTGGTTACTTACCTTCACTCTTTGACAACTGTCTTGACCCTCCTTCCTATGTTATAAAAACAGATGTTTTCCTGAATTTTTTGTGTGCATTTGGTTGATCCACAATGACAAACTCTCATGTGTATAAGTGGCCACCATGTTTCCCAGTCACCTGAGTCAGTCTTAGATCTCCTTCATAAAATACCCTTGTGTACCTTATAATATCATTCTGTCTTTTCCCCTCCTTTCTTACCCAACATTCTCTGAACCAATTTCCAGTTTTGATTATGATTTTGATACTTGGAGTTGTCTTTGCAGATTTTTGAGATCTCTTTTTTCTCTTACACACCTCTCAAATAAATAACTTTAAACTCTTTCTCTCCTTATCTAAAGTTGTTGGATAATTCATTCCCTAAAGGGATCTTAGACAAAGCATCAGCATTTACATTGTCTGTGCCCTTAATGTATTTGATTCCATAATTAAACTGCTGTTAAAACAAGGCCCAACAATTAATTCTGTTATGGAACAGCTTACACTCCAGGAGATAACACAACCCATTTTGATCAGTATAAATGATGACTTTGTGATCTACTAAACAATTTTTAAACTTGTTGAATGTGCAATTTGTGGACAAAAGTTCTTTCTCAGATACAGTGTATGTCTTTTCATGCTTCTGCAATACTATACCAGCAACTGCAAGTGATCTATGTTCAATAACACCTTCAACATCAATGTCCTGAAATGAGCACCCAGACCAACATCACTATTGTCTATCAAACAAAAGGGAAGAGACAAATCTGGTCTGAACATTATCTGACCTTGATCTCATCAAAAGTATCCTGACATTGCTGATTCTAATTCCAAACAGTATCCTTCCTCAAAAGTTCACACAGGCATGAAGCATTCCAAGCTTGGCTGCTACAAAGTTTTCTATAGAATCCCACTAACCCAAAAAATGATTTAAGCTGTATCTTGTTGGGAGGAGTAGGAAAATTAGCAGTAGCATCAAATTTCTCTTTATTAGGTGAAATTTCTTTCTCAGATATAACATGTCCTATAAATTTTACTTCTTCCACACCAATTTTACACTTACTTATTTTCAAAGTCATATCTCCAGATCCAGTTTTGAAAACTCATCTCTTAACAGGTCCAAATGTTGTTCCCAAGTCTTTTCAGTGACCAAAATGTCATCAACATACTTATTTAATTTTGAACCCACTTCACTTCCCAAGACAGAATACCGGGCTCTAATGAATTCAGCTACAGATACAATTAGCCCAAACAGTACTACACAATACTTAAAACACTTATTTTCATACAAAATGCATTATACTTTCTAGAACTAATTTCAAGTGGAATCTGGTGAAATCTAGAAGTTACGTCCAAACTACTCAAGTATTTTACATAATCAGATTTGTGTAATAGCTCATCCAAGTTCTCAGGATTGCCATTCTCTCTGATAAACTTATTAACATGTCTAGAGTTCAAAACAATTCTCACTGCACCACTCCTGTTACTTACCACAACTAAAGGATTATTGTAAGCACTCCTACTTATCTCAATTACACCACATGTTTCCATTTTCTGAATTTCTTTCTCTACATATTTTCTTTTAAATATGGTATATTATATGGATTGAGAAAGAAAGGTTGATGATCTCTAAGTTAAAGCATGCACTGATAGCCTTTCACTTTCCCTGATCTTTCACTGAACACATTTCTAAACTCCAATAACAAATTCCTAAGTAGTTCCTACTGTTGGTCATTAAGAGTTTTAGCTTCCCTCACTTTAGAATCTACTACACTTTCAAAATCTTGATCCTCAGTGTCATCAAAATTTATATCATCATAAAACATCTAGTATACACCTTGGTTCACAATGTTTTGAAAATAGTTACAACTTTTCCTACAGTTTAAAATACAGAAATTAGTTTTCACAAAAGTATTACTTTTAGGTTCCAAAATAAACAATTCTTTAGCACTCCACCAAAAGCAAGCCTCAACTTTCACTATCCAATCCAATCAAGAATTATATTTTCTTCCAGACTAGGGGTCACTAAGTATCCATGTCCAAAGGTTTTGTCTTCTCTACTTAAAGTTAAAAGTACCTGAGATTTTACCAATTTGCTTTGCTTTGCTTACTTACACCAACAATGGGCATTTGGAAAAAATTCTTACTATACTCTAAATTGTTTAGATATACCACAAATAATGCTACCTGTATCAATCAAAGAGTTGCCTTCCCACTGATCAATCTTAATTTTAATGTAAGGACAACTAAAATCTGAATCATCCTCTCTGTTCTCAGACACTTCACGCAAAAGATCACTTTCAGATTCATCAAATGCTATAACCACACTGTCTTCACAAGCTTTTATCAACTTTTCAGGTATCATACTTTGATTACTCATGTTATCAGGTAAATATTTAATACAATGAATAGATCCCATGGCTGAACTAACATCACTTGTTACAGAAGGAACACTATACACATTACTGTCAAAAGTGCACTTCCTGCTTAGATCATATTCCACTTCATTCCACCAGCTGGGTTATGAACTCTGACTAACCACAGCTAACTTATTCCAGAATGTACCTTTACCCATGTTATCACCAATCGGGTACCAAACAAACTTCAAAAAGTTATCACCTTTATTCTTCAGGCTCACAGATAACTCACTTTCACTGTTTGGATCATTACTCTGCATGACATTAATGAAAAACTGTTTCAACTGGAGTGGTATTCCATGACCCCGTGAAGGGACACCCTCTTCTAGCATTACTTTTCCTCAACAGAAGTAGTCAATACCAAAAATAATTACAGCTTTTTAAACAGGTTAATATTATCTCAGCTTTTTTCCTAAAAGAATTTCATATGATTTTGTACATGATGTGGTATATTTCAGGCTATAATCCATAAAAATATATTACTTTATTTTCGTTGTTACAGTTACTATGTACTAGCTCTGTACATACAGTTAAAATTACTTCTTTTAGAAACTTTGGAAATTATGAAATATTCAGCAACCCTAAAATTTCTATTACTAATTACGCAATCTGACGATATTTATTATATTTACTTCTGGATTTATTTATAAAATAATGATACAAATTGGTGAGGAATCATTTGTCAAGAAAATTTGTAAACTCCCTGGAATATTGTTAGTACCACAGAATGCATGAGGCATGGTGGGCATAACCTATGATGTGATCAAACATGTTTTTATTTTTGGCAATAACAATGTAATTTTGGTTTTGTCAGAGTGGAAACTGTGAAGAAGTCTGATACAGAAAAATGTGAAAGGATAAAAGTTATAGAAACAGAAATTACTGCTCAGGCAATACTTCAGCATTATTTATGTCAATTGGAACCAGCAGAACCTGCAACATCAAAAATTTCACTTTCAAGAATCAGCCCTAGTCATGAAGAACTGGAGCCAACTATGAGACAAGAAGATAATTAAAAATTTTATTGTAAATCTTACTCTCTTGAAGCTTATTAAAGGTGTTAGTTATGAAGTGAGTGACTACCAACAACTGATGTGAGGGAGGGATAGGTTACAGATGGTGGTATCATCTGGGGTCAATTGACTGTTTATGAAGTTTTGTCTGTTGCAGTAGAAGGGAGAGCAATTTGTGCCATTTCCAGGTTATGTATAAATGAATTTGCAATCATGAGAAGAAAGAAGCCTGAGACTTCCCAATGAAGTCATACCATATCAACAATGACAGACTGAATTGAATGAAAGAGGACTTTACAACTATGACAAGGGAAATCAAAAAGGAAAAATAAATATAAACAATTTGTGAAATTAGTTTGTTTGTGGAGTCTTATACTTGTTAACAAAGTGAATAGTGATGAGGGCAGTAGTGATGTAGAAGCGAAAGCTGTAGGACCCAGCCAGGACACATGTATGAACCGAGTGAAATTGTAGTCAGCAAAGAAACAGTTAATTTTGGCAAAACGAGAGGAAATGAAGACAGATAATGATAGCAAATTTAGTGCAGATTCATTTGACTACAAGGACAATTAAATGACCTGGAAACTGAAAACAGTAGTAAAATGGCTAGAGTACAATACCAGATAGACCAACTTAGTAATCAGGTTTTGGTACTGAAAAATGAGTTGTCAGAAGGGTTAAAAAGTGTGAATGAAAAAGTTGATGTCTTAGAAAATAAATTTATTGTTTCGGAAAATGAGTTAATTGCCGAATCTGCAAGACAGTCTAAGACTGTTAATGACATCAAAGTTGAACAGAAGACTCTAATGTAAAAAATGGAAGAAATCTTTAATAATTTAGATCAAAAAATTTTAAATGTTGAAAACAATATGCAAACTAATATAAATGTTTTAGATCAAAAAATTTCAGCAGTTCAAGAACATTGCATTCACAAAAATCTGTGTTCAAACAATGGTACTGCATGGTCCAACACTCCTATAAAAACTTTTCTTTCAGACAATTTCCATCCAGTGGATTTTCTGCACCACTTTAGATACAATTTTGTGTTTGGCATGAGTGACAAGCAAAAATTATATTTGTTAAAAGCTGTCTTGAAGATGAAGCTCTGGCTTGACCAAATTTAAATTTAAGTCAGTGGGAAACATATAAAAGTTTAGAAAAAATATTTTTTTAAAAATTTTGGCCAGAAGCTGCACAGGGGAGAATTAAAAGTGAATTTTTGAATGATCCTAATTATAGGAATAGGGACGGTACTCTGAAAGAGTTTTGTAAGAATCAACTTAAGAAAATAACACATCTTGGAAAACCAATTGATGAAATGACATTGACTGATGCATTTAAAAGGAAATTACCAGTAGGGTTAAATTGGGATTTAGAACACAGACTTGACGATTGTCTAGAATAATTTTTATGATATGTTGACAGGCTGGATAGCGCAGTAGAAAAAAGTACATACCACAACAATCAGAATGATAGAGATCACAATGGGAATAACTACACAAACAGACATAATGGTAACTTCTATCAGGGTCAAAATGTTAATAGAGACTGAAATTTTGAACATCAGCAGAATAGGAATAACGGGGATAACCATGGGCATTTTGCTAGAAGAAACAATCATAAAGGTAACTACTGGGAAACGGCAGTCCACCGGAATGAAGGTCCACAGTTTTGGGGTGAGATAACACTACAAGCACAAGACCCCTAATTCACCCTTGCAATTAACAACAATAACAGTGTTAATAATATTGCACAGGTAATTGAAGGTGAACAGAAGGTATATAAGATTTCTTGTTTATGTTTTGATCAAAAGTTTTGGGATAGTATGTTTAATGATAGTGATATAAGTGCTAATCACAAACCAGAATGTGAGAGTATTGAGAATTTTGATGTAGTATGTACCAATGATTTCTTCTCTTGGTCAGAAAACAGTGTAATTGATGCCTGTAAATCAGGTTACGACTGTACTGGATCTGTACTAGGTGGTATTTTTTATGTAGATATTAATGCAAGCTGTGAAATAACTGAGGCTGGTAAGTCTGAGACTGGCAGCTTATTGCGAATGAATGTAGATGAGGTAATTGGTTATGGTGGAGGTGAGACTTGTGTTGTTAGTGATGATTTTGATAAAGTAACTTTGGAAGAATATGATGATGATGGTGGTGGTGATGATGATGATGGTGATGGTGAATATTAGGTATTTGTAGAATTTAAGATTAAATAAGTTTCAGAGTTATTTGTGAGTGATGTTGACAATACAGATAAGTGATGTAAGTGATGATGTAAGTGAGAGTCTTGTCAAAACAGTTTCTCTTTAACGTCATGCAGAGTAATGACCCAGACAGTAAAGGTAAGTTATCCGTAAGCATAGAGAATGAAGGTGAAACCTTTTCAAAGTTTGTTTGGGACCAGATTCATGATAACATAGATAAATGTGCATTCTGGACTAAGTTAGCTATGGTTAGTCAAAATTTGTTTCCAAACTGTGGAATGAAGTGAAAGAAGATCTAAAAAGGAAGTGTAACTCTGACAGTAATATATTTTGTCTTATGTCTGTAATAAGTGATGTTAGTTGTGCTATGGAGTCCATTCATTGTGTTCAATTTTTACCTGACAAAATGAGTAACCAAAGTAATGCTGTGATACCTCTGAAGTTGATAAAACCCTGTAAAGACAGTGTGTATATAGCATATAATGAAACTGAAAGTGATCTTTTACATGAAGTGTCTAATAACAGAGATGATGATCCAGATTTTGTGTGTCCTTACATTGAGGTTGATCAGTGGGAAGGTAACTCTTTGGCTAATACAGATAGCCCAATATGTAGTTGTAATAACTTCAAGTTGAACAAATATACACTCCTGGAAATTGAAATAAGAACACCGTGAATTCATTGTCCCAGGAAGGGGAAACTTTATTGACACATTCCTGGGGTCAGATACATCACATGATCACACTGACAGAACCACAGGCACATAGACACAGGCAACAGAGCATGCACAATGTCGGCACTAGTACAGTGTATATCCACCTTTCGCAGCAATGTAGGCTGCTATTCTCCCATGGAGACGATCATAGAGATGCTGGATGTAGTCCTGTGGAACGGCTTGCCATGCCATTTCCACCTGGCGCCTCAGTTGGACCAGCGTTCGTGCTGGACGTGCAGACCGCGTGAGACGACGCTTCATCCAGCCCCAAACATGCTCAATGGGGGACAGATCCGGAGATCTTGCTGGCCAGGGTAATTGACTTACACCTTCTAGAGCACGTTGGGTGGCACGGGATACATGCGGACGTGCGTTGTCCTGTTGGAACAGCAAGTTCCCTTGCCGGTCTAGGAATGGTAGAACGATGGGTTCGATGACAGTTTGGATGTACCGTGCACTATTCAGTGTCCCCTCGACGATCACCAGTGGTGTACGGCGAGTGTAGGAGATCGCTCCCCACACCATGATGCCGGGTGTTGGCCCTGTGTGCCTCGGTCGAATGCAGTCCTGATTGTGGTGCTCACTTGCACGGCGCCAAACACGCATACGACCATCATTGGCACCAAGGCAGAAGCGACTCTCATCGCTGAAGACGACACGTCTCCATTCGTCCCTCTATTCACGCCTGTCGCGACACCACTGGAGGCGGGCTGCACGATGTTGGGGCGTGAGTGGAAGACGGCCTAACGGTGTGCGGGACCGTAGCCCAGCTTCATGGAGACGGTTGCGAATGGTCCTCGCCGATACCCCAGGAGCAACAGTGTCCCTAATTTGCTGGGAAGTGGCGGTGCGGTCCCCTACGGCACTGCGTAGGATCCTACGGTCTTGGCGTGCATCCGTGCGTCGCTGCGGTCCGGTCCCAGGTCGACGGGCACGTGCACCTTCCGCCGACCACTGGCGACAACATCGATGTACTGTGGAGACCTCACGCCCCACGTGTTGAGCAATTCGGCGGTACGTCCACCCGGCCTCCCGCATGCCCACTATACGCCCTCGCTCAAAGTCCGTCAACTGCACATACGGTTCACGTCCACGCTGTCGCGGCATGCTACCAGTGTTAAAGACTGCGATGGAGCTCCGTATGCCACGGCAAACTGGCTGACACTGACGGCGGCGGTGCACAAATGCTGCGCAGCTAGCGCCATTCGACGGCCAACACCGCGGTTCCTGGTGTGTCCGCTGTGCCGTGCGTGTGATCATTGCTTATACAGCCCTCTCGCAGTGTCCGGAGCAAGTATGGTGGGTCTGACACACCGGTGTCAATGTGTTCTTTTTTCCATTTCCAGGAGTGTATTTCAAGGAAGACACAATACATGAAAGTCACATATCAGGTAAACAGAGTAAGACGTGTGTACACTTTAACAGTCAAATCATAACTGAGTCCAAGTCTAGCGGCTGCTGGCTGGCTGGCCGCTTAGGTGGTGCTGCTGCTTTATGGCTGGCAGACAGCGCCGCATGTAGAGGACGCGCGTAACTGCGCGGCGGCACTTTGTAAGATCGGCGAGTCACAACACTTTTCCCCCCTTTGAATTTTTTGCACAGGTCTTGATGGAGGTGGTCTGTAGATTGCTAACGTCCATAGGTGTTGTTTGACTGGCCGTAAAGTCTCGAGGGGGAGGCTTCCCGTATGGACGGAAGTGTCCCCGATGATAACGGGTCGAGATGACAGGAGACGTGAGGGTCGAATCTGCTGGAGCGCCGTGCACCAATCTGCCTGTTGCAGCAAGTCTGGTTGTTATAACAAGAGATAGGGGCGATGTGTCTGCGTCCGTAGGAGAAGGAGGCGAGTAGAGTTGCTCCGACAGATGATGGTCATCTGGTTCCTGCATGGGCACATCTCCTGGTGGCGTCAGTTCTTGTGCTGGTACCGATATGATGGTGAGAGGACTGAGTTGTGAGTAATGAGAGATTCCAGTATCCCGAGTGTCAGGTAGAGCCGAAGGTGGTGTAGCGGCATCCGGAACAGGCGTTGCCGGCACACGAGGCCGAAGCTGGTCCGAATGACGCACTGCAACACCTGTGTCCGTCTGGATTTCATACAGGCGTCGCCACGGTGTCTAAGATGCGGCCAGGACTCCATTTTGGCCGCCTGCCATATCCCCGTACCCATACAAGTTCGTCGGCGGTGAACCGGCCAAGCGAAGGCACTCGCGGCCGTGAGGTGGAAGGCTGCAGAAGATGAAGTAGCATGCGGGGCTGTCGGCCATGTACGAGCTCAGCCCAGCTGTGGTCGCCCATGGGGGTGAAATAAGAAGCCAGAAATTGGAGAAGCGCATCATCAGCAGAAGAAGTCAGGAGTTTCCTCATCTGAGCCTTAAAAGTGCGGACCAGTCGTTGAGCCCCACCGTTTGACTGTGGATGGAACAGAGGGACTGTGACATGCATGACGCCATGACGGGCACAAAAATCCGCAAAATCGGAAGAGGCAAATTGCACACTATTATCAGTAACAAGAGTAGAGGGAAGGCCTTCCAAAGAGAAAATGTAGAGCATTGGTGGTTGCCACCGTGGTAGGTGACATGCACCGGACAATGAAAGGAAAGTTAGAGTATGCGTCAATAACGAGAAGCCATAAGTACCTAAAAAAGGTAACACGAAGTCAGCATGAATGCACTCCCAGCACATCTCAGGCGAAGGCCACGGTGACAAAGATGACTTCGGGGCAGCGGCTTGTGACGCACAAGGGCCGCAGGCAGCGACCATGTGTGCGATTTCAGAGTCGATGCCAGGCCAGTACACATGACGGCGCACCAGAGATTTTGTGTGAGAGACACCGCAGTGCCCTTGGTGAACGAGGCGGAAGACCGAAGCATGCGAAGACGCAGGTACCACAACACGCGGCGAAGCATTTTCGGTGGAAAGGAGGATAACACCATCCCTAGCTGTGAGGCGGTAGCGCAAAGCGTAGTAGTTCCGTAACGGATCAGAATTCTTAGCGGACGGACGATCTGCTCAATCCTTCTGAATACAGTGTAAAACCCGGGAGAGGGTAGGCTCAGAATCCGTAGCAGCCACCAGCTGGTCCCCGGTGATGGGGAACCCGTCCACAACCCGCTGCTCGGCAGCATCCAGGTGGAGACACAAAAGTGTGTACCTATCAAATGCCAGATCAGGACCCGTGGGAAGGCGAGACAGTGCATCAGCATTTGCGTGTAGAGCCATCGGCCGAAAATGAATCTCATAATTGAAACGAGACAAGTAAAGAGCCCAACGTTGGAGGCAGTGTGCAGCCTTGTCGGGAAGTGACGTTGATGGATGAAACAAGGAAACAAGTGGTTTGTGATCCATAACAAGATGAAATTTGGATCCGTACTAAAAAACACCAAACTTATGAAGAGCATAAATAATGACCAAAGCTTCTTTTTCAATTTGAGAATACTTTTGTTGGGCATCTGTAAGCGTTTTGGAGGCATAAGCAATTGGTTGTTCAGAACTGTCAGAAAAACGGTGCACAAGGACTGCACAAACCCCATATTGAGAGGCGTCTGTGGCAAGAACAAGATGTTGGCCAGGTCGATAAGTAGCCAGGCACGGGGCCTGTTTCAGCATAGTCTTCGATTTCTGGAAAGCCGCATCGCATGACGTGGACCAGTGAAAAGGCACGTTTTTATTCAACAGGCAATGTAACGGCTGAGCCACTGAAGCAGCAGACGGTAAAATCTTGTGATAGTATACTATTTTCCCCAAGAAGTTCCTTAACAGATGTAGGGCGAGGAAGGGCATCGATCGCAGCGACAGTTTGCTGAAAGGGACGAATACCATCCCGAGAGAGTTGAAACCCCAATTACGTGATAGTTGCCTGAAAAAATTTTGCTTTCTGAAGATCACACTAACACCGGCAGTCTGTAAGACATGAAAAATTGTGGGAGATTGGTGGGTTGGTTGGTTTGTGCGATTAAAGGGACCAGACTGCTACGGTCATCGGTCCCTTTTTCCAAATACTAAAAACACCCACAGAGAATAAAAACGTGTAACAGAATAGATCACAGACGACACAGAACAAAAGAAACTTAGACAAAGACCAGACAAAACGAACTAAAATCACATAGTGTGATGGTGGTTGTCTGACCATAGAAATAAAAAAAGGAAAAGCCAACCACTTAGAAACACATTAAAAAATCAGACTAAAATCGTAGGCCAGAGGCCAGAAACAACACAAAAGGACACAATAAACGCTCAGATTAAACGATAAAAACCCCCTGCCCGAATAAAATGCAAAACTAAGCCAGCCATAGCAGGGTCATCAGTTAAAAGGGCAGGGAGCGTATCAGGCAGTGCAAATGTCTGCCTGACCACAGCTAAAAGGGGGCAGGCCAACAAAATGTGGGCCACTGTCAAAGCCGCCCCGCAGTGGCATAGAGGAGGGTCCTCCCGGCGCAGTAAATAACTGTGTGTCAGCTGGGAGTGGCCAATGCGGAGCCGACAAAGGACTACTGAGTCCCTGCGGGTGGCTCGCAGGGATGACCGCCACACACCTGTCATCTCCTTGACAGCACGGAGTTTATTAGACGTGGTCAGTTTGCGCCATTCATCATCCCATAGCGCAAAAACTTTGCGGTGTAGGACTGCCCTCAAATCAGTCTCTGGGAGGTCAACATCCAGAGATGGTTTACTGGTGGCCTCTTTCACCGGCAGTCAACATTTTCATTGCCGGATATCCCAACATGGCCCGGGGTCCAAACAAAGACCACAGAGCGGCCGCAATGGGCAAGAGTATACAGGGACTCCTGGATAGCCATAACCAGACGAGAACGAGGGAAACACTGGTCGAGAGCTCGTAAACCGCTCAGGGAATCGCTACAGATCACGAAGGACTCACCTGAGCAGGAGCGGATATACTCTAGGGTACGAAAGATGGCGACCAGCTCAGCTGTGTAAACGCTGCAGCCAGCCGGCAACGAACGTTGTTCAGAATGGTCCCCTAGAGTTAGCGCATAACCGACACGACCAGCAACCATCGAACCGTCAGTGTAAACAATGCCAGGGCCCTGATACGTTGCGAGGATGGAAAGAAAGCGGTGGCGGAAAGCCTCCGGAGGGACTGAGTACTTCGAGCTCTGTGCCAATTCCAGCTGAAGGCGAGGGCGAGGCACACACCACGGGGGTGTATGCAGAGGTGCCTGGAAAGGAGGCGGAAGAGGTAAAGCCCGAATCCCGGAGAGAAGCACTCGGACGCGGACCGCGATTGTACATCCAGCCCTGGACCTGCGTTCCGGAAGATGGACGTGCGACTGTGGGAATAGTAGCCCATAGTTAGGATGCCCAGGCAAGCTGAAAATATGGGCAGCATAAGAAGCCAGCAAACATTGGCGGCGTAATCGCAGTGGAGGGACACCCGCCTCCACAAGTATGCTGTCCACTGCGCTGGTCTGGAAAGCACCAGTGGCAAGGCATATCCTACTATAGAGGATTGGGTCCAGCACCCACAACGCAGATGGGGATGCTGAGCCATAAGCCAGGCTCCCATAATCCAGACAGGACTGGATTAACGCCTGGTAGAGCCATAACAGGGTAGATCGCTCGGCGCCCCAGCGGGTGTGGCTCAAGCATCTCAGAGCGTTTAGATACCGCCAACACGGCTGTTTAAGCTGCCGAATATGAGGCAGCCAAGTCAACTGGGCATCAAAAACTACACCCGAAAACCTGTGGGTCTCCACCACAGCAAGGAGTGCGTCGGAAATATAAAGCTGCGGCTCAGGATGGACTGTTCGGCGCCGGCAGAAATGCATACCGTGAGTCTTGGCAGCCGAAAACTGAAAACCATGCGCTACAGCCCAAGACTGCGCCTTGCGGATAGCGCCCTGTAGCTGACGTTCAACAGCTGCAATGCCAGTAGAGCTGTAGTAAAGGCAGAAGTCGTCAGCATACAGGGAAGTGGAGACAGAATTTCCCACCACTGCAGCGAGCCCGTTTATTGCGATTAAAAACAGGCAGACACTGAGGACAGATCCCTGTGGTATCCCGTTCTCCTGGACTCGGGAGGAACTATGAGAGGCCGCAACTTGCACGCAGAAGGTACGATACGACAGAAAATTTCTGATAAAGATCGGCAGAGGGCCCCGAAGACCCCATCCATGAAGCGTAGAAAGGATGTGATGACGCCATGTCGTATCGTACGCCTTCCGCATGTCGAAAAAGACAGCGACCAGGTGCTGAAAGCGGGCAAAGGCAGTATGGATGGCCGACTCCAGACTCACCAGACTGTCGGTGGTGGAGTGGCCTTTACGGAACCCACCCTGAGACGGAGCCAGAAGGACCCAAGACTCCAGTACCCAATTCAAGCGCCGGCTCACCATCCGTTCGAGAAGCTTGCAAAGAACGTTGGTGAGGCTAATGGGGCGGTAGCTGTCCACCTCCTAAGGGCTCTTGCCCGGTTTCAAAACGGGGGTGACAATGCTTTCCCGCCATTGCGACGGAAACTCACCGGCGACCCAGAGACGGTTGTAAAGGTCGAGGAGGCGTCGCTTGCAGTCCACTGAAAGGTGTTTCTGCATCTGACAGTGGATGCAATCTGGCCCGGGAGCAGTATCAGGGCAAGCGGCAAGTGCACTGTGAAATTCACACTCACTGAATGGAGCATTGTAGGATTGAGAATGGTGGGTGCGAAAAGAAAGGCTCCGACATTCCATCCGCTCTTTAATGGAGCGGAAGACCAGTGGGTAATTGGAAGAAGCGGAACTAAGAGCAAAATGCTCTGCCAAGCTGTCGGCAATTTCGTAGGAGTCCGTACAAACTGCTCCATTCAGTGAGAGCGCAGGGACTCTGACAGTGGTCCGATAGTCATAGAGGCGTCGGATCTTGGCCCAGACCTGCTATGGAGAGACATGGAGGCCAATGGTGGACACATACTGCTCCCAGCACTCCTGCTTGCTTTGGTGGATAAGGCGGCAGGCCCGCACGCAGCCGTTTGAAGGTGATGAGGTGTTCAATTCAGGGATGTCGCTTGTGACGCTGTAGCGCCCGCCGGCGAGCTTTAATCGCCTCAGCGATCTCAGGCGACCACCAAGGCACAGTCCGCCGCCGAAGGGACCCAGAAGAACTGGGAATGGCAGAATCTGCGGCAGTAACGATGCCGGTGGTGAATGAGTGAACCACCGCATCAATGCCGTCATTAGAGAGAGGCTCAATAGCGCCAATGGAGGAGAACAAGTCCCAGTCAGCCTTATTCATAGCCCATCTGCTGGGGTGCCCAGAAGAGTGACGTTGTGGCAGTGACAGAAGGATCGGAAAGTGGTCACTGCCACACAAGTCGTCATGCACACTCCATTGGACAGACGGTAAGAGGCGAGGGCTACAGATCGAAAGGTCGATGGCGGAGTACGTGCCATGCGCCACGCTGAAGTGTGTGAAGGCACCATCATTTAAAAGCGCAAGATCGAGCTGCGCCAATAAACGCTCAATGGTTGCGCCTCGACCTGTTGCCACTGACCCACCCCACAGAGGGTTATGGGCGTTGAAGTCGCCCAGTAACAAGAAAGGTGACGGGAATTTGGCTAGCAGCGCAGCCAGCTCATGCTGCAGGACATCACCATCCGCTGGAAGGTAAAGACTGCAGACTTGTAAAGAAATATCTGAAAACAGAATTCAGCGTTTCTGATTATGTACTGATACCCTCAACTTCAGTTCCTCTCTTGTAAATAGGTGTCTGTACACTAACGTTGGTACCACTGACACCCTTTACGACCGGAATTTCCTAGGATTTCCTGAGAGATTGTGGGGCGGCGGGTGGAATTGTTGTTATATAAATGTTCCTATTATTTATTTAATGCTGTAGTTTGCCATTCTCAACACTGGCTCTCTAACTACAATATTGGCAACCAGAAAGTGATTAGCAAAACTTGAAGCCTGTAATTAGAATTCCTAGTGCCCACTTCATCTGAGAAATACATTTATAGCTACAGCTTATAGCTCTGAGGAATTAGGAGATTGTCTGGGATTCATAATCAAAAACCATTCTCTCTAAAATGTTCACTATACTCTGAAAGTCACAGACCAAAAATAATCCACACAATCCAACTGCCAGAGCAGTTCAGAGTCTAATGCGCTGATGCAACTATAACTGTTCAAATTAAATGTTTAAGTGAATACTCGCCATAATTTGATGATAATGTTCATCAAACGCCACGCTAAATAGTCGTAGAATGTCTGTCCCGCGGCGGCACGTGAAAATACGACATACGCAAACTGAAGACAGATCATTAAAGTCATCCCAGATATAACACTTCACTCGAAAACGATTTCGTGGTTACGTGTATCCCGAGTAACTTATTATGGCATCCGAGGCTGTTTATAGCAATGATACCGACACGACGCGACTCCCGGCACAGGTGGTGCGCTAATCAGTGTCTGGAGAGAACTGGGGCCTTACTCTCTCGCGCAGAGTTCTTATATATAAAGCCGCGGTGCGGACGGCTAAGGGAACGCCTGATCAAATCCGCTCTCCCGACTAGCCGCTGGGCCAGTAATGCACCACTTTAAGTTATCGAATAAATCATTGCTTCCTTTGCTGATGAAGCTCTCAATTTAAATGAGCAATCAGCACACAGGTAAGTAATCATAATAAAAGTCTGATGTGGCTAAGTCAAATATTTTTGGCGAGAGAATTAATTTAATTACACTACATGCAGTAGATGAGCTCTGAACTTGCCCTTTGGGGATACGCTATCGCTATAGTTTTATAGTTATTCAGTTGAAACTTCTCACATCTTTATGATTATAGCGGATCTCCATTCTACTTAAATTTAAACATCCTAGCTTTATTTATTCGCCTACTTAATCTATCTTGCTTCCTTAATTTCTAAGACAAAAACCAGAAAATTATGAATTTCAACTAAAATTTTAATTTGTGAGATCCAGAATAATGTTTCTACTAAATTATTAAGCAAAAGGAATCTAAATATAAATTTTTAAGTTTCTAGCTCTTTTCTGTTGCGCCAATGATTTTTACAGAAAAACGTCCAAATTTCGAAAATGGTTAAAGTTATTGAACTGATATCCAACACATATTGATTTAGTATTACTCCTGACATGCTAGAAACGTTTGAGATTATTTACTTGATTTTTAAAGTATTGTGCAACAGTTATGACGTCAGAGCTAGTTACAGCGGACTGGCTGCCACACAATGGAAAGACTGATGTGAATTTTATATGGCGTGAGTAGGCTGCTTCCCTACATCACCCTCTACTTCATTAATTTTTTTTAATGTAAATGGAAAAGAAAAAAAAATTGATTACAAAAAGGGAAGCAAGAGTACAGCTTAACTCCCTATGAAAATTAAAATTGGAATGTAAACATATAGAAATGATAAAAGAAAACTTATTACCTACTTCAATTATTTAAATTGCTGGGATGCTCACTGCTTAATAAGCAACATTATTACTTAAAATTTAAGCAAAATCAATGAAACACTTTGGCATACATATTGCCTTAGACAGACAAACACATAAAATATGTAAAATTATGAAAATCTTAAGTCCATTAAATACATTTTTACATACACAAATTCAAAGAAAATAACACAGTTATTCATGATACATAAAGAGATAATTATATCTTGGCAGTCTTTTCTAAACCTGAAAGAAAATTTCACAAATCATGACAATTTCATTTTTACACTCGTGGTTGCAGCTGCTTTGGCTGGCGTTCTACACTTCCATTCACAAGGGTAGAGGAGGGGAAGTTGCTATGGTGTGCGTCCTTCATCTTCACTCTAAATTACATGGGGAAAGGGGAGGGGTCACTGTGAGTTGTCTCCAAGTCACTCCACGCTTTCACGCAGCTACCAGGCTGCGATTATCTGGTTTGTCCTGTAGAACAAACAAAAAGAGTGCCTCAGACTCTGTTCACTTAATATCTAAGGGTGGGTCACAATGAAATGGGGATATATACATTTTATATTTTAATATGTTACTGTTTACAGAACTTTTTCAATTTTACTCTCGCAGTTACTTAATTGTCTTAAAATCGATAAACAAATCGCTCAAAACGCCATTAGTCACGTACTGGAGAAAATTTATGCTCAAGGCATACAATCATAAATCCTATTCAATTCCAATTTATTATTTCTGGGCCAGAACACTGAAACAATGCTCGGTACATTCCTGATACATTTGTATTTTATTTACTTAGCTGACTCATCTTCGATTACCTTATTCTTAGAGATACTATGAGTATATTTGATTAGTAGTTTTCTTTTCAGCTCCTTTGTACATGTGAGTGACTTGTGGTAATAGTACAGTTCTGAGTGTTCAAAACACACTACGTTTAGTCGACTACTAAACCCACTTATTGGTCCTCTGCTGCTGTGTCAGTTCCACATCTGCAATTATGTACTTACTTCATTGAAGTGTATTTATGCTGAGCTATAAATAATGTTTCACGTCTGCCATTATGTTACTGAATTATGTTGCTAGTGTATGTACTTATTTAACACTAACTCTATTAAAATTTAAAGCACAGGATAGCACATTTATTTCATATCTATAGTGTATTGCAGCTGATCAGTTTGCTCACGTGGCAATCCATTTCCACTCGATCGGACGCTGAAACCACAGGTAGTCTCTCTCGACCTACCACTAAAGTGCATTAAGTAATTATGGACGAGCGTAATGCTAAATTCCTTAAACCTATAGGACACCATGAGCTGCTCTGTCTCATCTAACATAAGGGTACCTATGGTCGCATTCACGCCTCCAACTCATAACCTCAATACGTGTAGGTGTGTTCTCTCACACACTACACCAAATAACGGCCAGCTCCAACCTTATAAATATTTCAAGGACGTGTCCTTCACGTCTCAACCACAAACACTGTTCAATTCTATTACACTGCCATTCCTTGCTACACAAGGTGAGTTCATTCTTACAACTTATCTGCATATTTTTCATAACACTAAGCAATCTCTTTTACTATTAATTAGTTAGCTCTACAGCATACAATAGGTCTCACTGCCACTTCAGATCCTGCTTGTACAGGAATTTGTATATCTTTTTAAATTACTGTTGGTGGACCATTTCCAATAAAACAACAACTTTGTACTTATAATATGACCAGGGTTCTATACATACTTGTTACTCAAATACATTTGTATCTTAATTACGTCATACTTCTCTATTGTTTATGTCACTGTTAGGTTTGTCACATTAGGTATTTTCTTCACTAATCGGTGGATAGAATGGTTACAGAACTCATGGCTTGATAGCCATGACAGAAAATTTTTGTATTGCAAAGAAGGAGTCGAAACTTTGATAGATAGGAAAGATGATGAATGAGTGAGACCTGAAAAGGAAAGAAGATCTCACACAGCTGGGACTGCACAGCTGCCACACTGTGTAGAGTTTACAGAACAACCTCCTCCATACAGAATTCATTAGCTTATTATTGGCTTGATAACCATAACGGAAAATTTAATGTGTTGGAAAGAAGAGGTCGAAATTTTAGGTGGATACGAAAGATGAAGAGTGAGTGAGATCTGAAAAGGAAAGAAGATCTCACACAGCTGGGACTGCACAGCTGCCACACTGCGTAGAGATTACAGAACAACCTCCTCCCTACAGAATTCATTCATAACCTTTCACCACGCCAGGTCGATTTGAAAATACCTTATGATACCTCTTTAAAACAATCAGCATGGTTTCAGGAAACATCGTTCTTGTGCAACGCAGCTAACTCTTTATTCGCACGAAGTAATGGCCGCTATCGACAGGGGATCTCAAGTTGATTCCGTATTTCTAGATTTACGGAAAGCATTTGGCACCGTTCCTCACAAGCGACTTCTAATCAAGCTGCGGGCCTATGGGGTATCGTCTCAGTTGTGCGACTGGATTCGTGATTTCCTGTCAGGAAGGTAGCAGTTCGTAGTAATAGACGGCAAATCATCGAGTAAAACTGAAGTGATATCAGGTGTTCCCCAGGGAAGCGTCCTGGGACCTCTGCTGTTCCTGATCTATATAAATGACCTGGGTGACAATCTGAGCAGTTCTCTTAGGTTGTTCGCAGATGATGCTGTATTTTACGGTCTAGTAAGGTCATCCGAAGACCAGTATCAGTTGCAAAGCGATTTAGAAAAGATTGCTGTATGGTGTGGCAGGTGGCAGTCGACGCTAAATAACGAAAAGTGTGAGGTGATCCACATGAGTTCCAAAAGAAATCCGTTGGAATTCGATTACTCGATAAATAGTACAATTCTCAAGGCTGTCAATTCAACTAAGTACCTGGGTGTTAAAATTACGAACAACTTCAGTTGGAAAGACCACATAGATAATATTGTGGGGAAGGTGAGCCAAAGGTTGCGTTTCATTGGCAGGACACTTAGAAGATGCAACAAGTCCACTAAAGAGACAGCTTACACTACACTCGTTCGTCCTCTGTTAGAATATTGCTGCGCGGTGTGGGATCCTTACCAGGTGGGATTGACGGAGGACATCGAAAGGGTGCAAAAAAGGGCAGCTCGTTTTGTATTATCGCGTAATAGGGGAGAGAGTGTGACAGATATGATACGCGAGTTGGGATGGAAGTCATTAAAGCAAAGACGTTTTTCGTCGCGGCGAGATCTATTTACGAAATTTCAGTCACCAACTTTCTCTTCCGAATGCGAAAATATTTTGTTGAGCCCAACCTACATAGGTAGGAATGATCATCAAAATAAAATAAGAGAAATCAGAGCTCGAACAGAAAGGTTTAGGTGTTCGTTTTTCCCACGCGCTGTTCGGGAGTGGAATGGTAGGAGGATAGTATGATTGTGGTTCGATGAACCCTCTGCCAGACACTTAAATGTGAATTGCAGAGTAATCATGTAGATGTAGATGTAGATGTAGAAAACCTGTCTCAGTTCTTCCTTCTGATTAGCTGAAATTTTATCGATTTCCTGCAATTTAGCTTCTATCTTGTCCAAAATAATTGCTTCTTCTTCTTCTTCTGTGTTTAGCTTACTTTTACTAAGATTAACACCTTCGTCCCAATATCTCCTATTTTTCAGAACTCGTATATGCAGCTCCCAAGTTTCATCATTAGTTACTACATGTTTATCAATAAAAGGTACCGTAATTAGTCCGGTTATCGGCAAGACCAATTTTAACTGGCTTCTTTCAAAGTCAACAACACTGATATTTCGACAAGAAATCTATGCCAATTAAAACCTCAATACTGAGATTATTTACAATTAAGCACGGATGATCAATTAAATTACCATTAATGTTAAAGGGCAGCAAAGCTTCTTGTTTTACCGTTTTTGACACCTTGCCAGTAGCACCAATTAATCTTAGTCCTGATACCCTCATTACTGTAAGCTTGTCTTTACCAGGTAATGCATCAAGGAAGGACTGAGATATCGCACTCACCTCACTTCCACTGTCTAAGAGACAACGTACATTGATACCCAACATATTCACTATTATTATTGGGTGGCTTATTCTAGTTTGTACAGGTGGTTCTTCAAACTCATCCAATAGTTCCTTTTGGATTTGTCTCCAACTAAAGTGATCGACACCTGTCTTCATTACATTTTGGTCAAAGTGTGTAGGGGTTTCCTGAATTATATTTTCAGCTGCCTTTTCCAGTCGGTCTATTAATTTTAAATCGAAACACCGCACAACTTCATTGCATTTAGTTTGCTGAACATGACCCAAATTACTGTAGTCTGAGCAATTCTGCGCCTCCAGACCGGGCATAACACTAGTTACAGGTAAACCACTTTCATTATTATCGTCGGGTTCCTTCTCAAGTGACAACTGGTCACAGCTACTGGGTTCATCGACCCCCAACGGGCTATCCTCTACATTCTCACTTACCTCCTGTCCTAAATCTATTAGTACAGTATCAACATCCTGCACAGGCACTTTAGATAAGAGCACATCATCCTCATCGTAAATATAAGCATGAATTTCTTTTGCTTCTTCACCTGACAATTCAGTATTTTGTAGCTCTTGCCTACAATTACACTGCTGCGCCTTTTCTTTCTCTTCCCACTTAGAAAGCGTCTCTAACACGGTATCTATCAAATACTGTGAGTGATCTAATATTTCTGCTCTATCCTTAGATGCTACCGACCCCTCATCCACATGTTCAGTCTGAGAATTCTGATCTGTCTTACCAATTACTGTAATTACTGGCTTAGGAAAAGTAACCGCCTTGTGAGCGCCAGTGTCCTCATACACGGGAACTAGTTTTCCTGCCTCGGCCTACTACTGTTTCCTTTATCTTCATTATAGTTAACTGGCACAGCGTTGCTTTCCACACTGTTGTTTACCTGCATAATTTTTTTCGGAACAAAATTACTATCATTTGGATGCCATTGTTGGTTCTGATAATTATTTCTCCAATTCCTACCTCTCTTAGGATGGCGAACACCTACTGTTCTGATATTTACATTGCCATTCTGCTCGTTCTTAAAATTACTGCTAGTGTTATTACCATTTCTGTTATTACGTGCTTGCTCCTCATTGGCAGCAACGCGCTCTACACGTTCAAAATATTCAATGAAAGGATCCAGATTGTCTCTAGGGACAGATATAATTCTAGTTTGCCAATACCATGGCAGTTTGGCTTCAAGACCTAGTATTATCATTTCAGGTTTTAGCTTTTCGGCCAAATGTGACAAACGTGAGATCCATGACCTAGCAAACTCTTTAATAGATTCCTTGCCTGCATTGAAGCGTTTTCCACTCGAAAATTCTCTCAACACTTCATTTTGCTTATTACTAGACCAATACTCATTAATGAAAGCTGTTTTAAATTCCGCTAATGTTTTACACTTCAACATAACATCAGCTGACCAGCGCATCTCGTCACCTGCTAAATGGCTTCTAATAAATGAGATTTTCTCTCGTTCAGAACAAGTTGGTGGAATCACATCTTCAAAATCGTTCCAGAAATCTAGCGGGTGGATATTTTTATCTGGATCGAACCGCAAGAACTGTCGACACCCGATAAAAGCGGCGTTTGCATCTACAACTTGTTGTATACTACCATTACCAGAAGTTACTGAAGCTACTTTACTCTCAATGTTAGCAATGTTAGTACTAATATTTTCTACTCTAATTTCAACATTATCTACTCTTTGCACAATATGAGTAGTATCAGTTTTGATTGCGTCTACTTCTGCTTGACATATGTTTACTTTTATATTAACATCTTTAAACCTATCTGAGCACAGATCAGATTCCGTCTCGATCTTTTCTGTTAACTTGTTCTCCAGCTTCGCATCTTCTATTTGGAAGTCTTTGCAAACTTCAGCAACTTCGGATTTTACTGTTTTATACATCTCAGATAACTGTTGAGCAACCTTTTTCTTAATCTCCTCATGATTGTAATCAATTTTATAATTTAAACTGTCCAGATCCTCTTTCAACTTATTGCAGCCAATCTTGAAGGAAGTTTCTAATTCAGCTTTATTGGATTCTAATTAATTGTCCAGTGCCTCAAACCGTTTATTAAAATTGGTTTGGCTGGCCACCATCCTGTTATTTGCCTCAATTATATCAGATTTTAACTCAGCTGTCATTCTAGCATTACTGGCTGACATTTTTGCATTACTGCTTTTGACCTCAGTTATTTCAGACTTTAATTCAGCTGTCATTTTAGCATTACTGGTAGCTATTGCTTGTAATATTACATTTAAATCAATAGCCCCAGTATCTTTGGGTTGCTCACTAGCTGGCTTTTTATCACACTCAGGTGACGAAAAACTAGCTCCAACACCAGAATCATCAAAACTAAATGAAACTTCTGATTGATCAGTCATACCTAACTTCTCCTGTTTAAACTCTACCACCTCTGATGACTGTTTCGTTTTTAACTCATCAGATAAACTATCATCCAATAAATTAACAATTTCTGATTTATGCTTTACTACAGGGGTCTCTATTATTGAATCATTGCCCCTTTTCACACTACTGTCAGGAGACAATACTTCATATTTCACTTTAACATTACTATTTTCATGCATATTTACACTTGAATTGTTGTCTGGATTTACAGTTCCCTCAACAGACATAGGTTCTCATTTAAGTTTAACATCAGTTTCTTCTGGCGGTTCCATCGCCGACAGTCTTTTAGTGCAGGTTAGTAAAATTTTTAACAGCTTTTCACTTAACTTAGTTCCTTCTCCACGACGTATGGCGTTGCCGGCGCAGCGTACTAGGATTACTGATGCAACGCGACGCATTGAACTACAAACGGCACTTCGACAGCTGCTGTGTGGCCTGCAACTGCAGGCGCGCCTCCGGTTGCTCCGGCGGACAACTGCGGTGAGGCGAAACTGGCTTCTCGCAATGCCGGCAGTGCCGCTAGACTCAGTGCCAGCTCTGTCAATCCAGATGTGTTGTTAATCCAATTGCGTGGACCACATACACACGGAACACTATGCCTGTTCTATTACTCAGTTGTGTGTCGCATTTCACTCCCGAATGCGAATATTTAAAAATCACTTTCACTTTCACTCAGTTTCTTCCCGGCTGATGCACCATATGTGGAGCGGCGGTTGGAATTGTTGTTATATAGATGTTACTATTATTTATTTAATGCTGTAGTTTCCCATTCTCAACACTGGCTCTCTAACTACAATATTGGCAACCAGAAAGTGATTAGCAAAACGTGAAGCCTGTAATTAGAATTCCTAGTGCCCACTTCATCTGAGAAATACATTTATAGCTACAGCTTATAGCTCTGAGGAATTAGGAGATTGTCTGGAATTCATAATCAAAAACCGTTCTCTCTAAAACGTTCACTATATTCTGAAAGTCACAGGCCAAAAATAATCCACACAATCCAACTACCAGAGCAGTTCAGAGTCTAATGCGCTGATGCAACTATAACTGTTCAAATTAAATGTTTAAGTGAATACTCGCCATAATTTGATGATAATGTTCATCAAACGCCACGCTAAATAATCGTAGAATGTCTGTCCCACGGCGACATGTGAAAATACGACATACGCAAACTGAAGATAGATCTTTAAAGTCATCCCAGTATTAACACTTGACTCGAAAACGATTTCATGGTTACGCATATCCCGAGTAACTTATTACGGCATCCGAGGCTGTTTATAGCAATGATACCAACGCGACGCGACTCCTGGCACAGGTGGTGCGCTAATCAGCATCTGGAGAGAACTGGGGCCTTACTCTCTCGCGCAGAGTTCTTATATATAAAGCCGCGGTGCGGACGGCTAAGGGAACGCCTGATCAAATCCGCTCTCCCGACTAGCCGCTGGGCCAGTAATGCACCACTTTAAGTTATCGAATAAATCATTGCTTCCTTTGCTGATGAAGCTCTCAATTTAAATGAGCAATCAGCACACAGGTAAGTAATCATAATAAAAGTCTGATGTGGCTAAGTCAAATATTTTTGGCGAGAGAATTAATTTAATTACACTACATGCAGTAGATGAGCTCTGAACTTGCCCTTTGGGGATACGCTATCGCTATAGTTTTATAGTTATTCAGTTGAAACTTCTCACATCTTTATGATTATAGCGGATCTCCATTCTACTTAAATTTAAACATCCTAGCTTTATTTATTCCACTACTTAATCCATCTTGCTTCCTTAATTTCTAAGACAAAAACCAGAAAATTATGAATTTCAACTAAAATTTTAATTTGTGAGATCCAGAATACTGTTTCTACTAAATTATTAAGCAAAAGGAATCTAAATATAAATTTTTAAGTTTCTAGCTCTTTTCTTTGCGCCAATGATTTTTACAGAAAAACGTCCAAATTTCGAAAATGGTTAAGTTATTGAATTGATATCCAACACATATTGATTTAGTATTACTCCTGACATGCTAGAAACGTTTGAGGTTATTTACTTGATTTTTAAAGTATTGCGCAACATTTATGACATCAGAGCTAGTTACAGCGGACTGGCTGGCACACAATGGAAAGACTGATGTGAATTTTATACGGCGTGAGTAGGCTGCTTCCCTACAAGATCTTTCGATCATATTCTGCTACGGTGTAGTTGAAGGCTTCATGCATTGTCCAATTGGCAGTCAAATGCGTTTCATTCAGAATCTCCTAATGTCTAGCCTTAGGCTTTGTTTCCCACATATTACGTTGTAGCAACTGTTTCTCTAGCTTCACCCCTATTACTTCCTATACAGCCGTCTATCCTAAAGTAAGTTTGAACAAAATATAGAAACGCCGATAAATGTATCAAGTGGGACATCAACGCTGCTACCACATTGTTGCAGTGTCAGATAAAAAGATGTTGCGACTTGAAAGTGATGACGATCGGAGCGGACACCATCGTATCGTATGCCGTTCATGCTCAATGAGGAAGAGATCTGACAATAGTGCAACCAGTGAAGTCAAGAATCAGTTTTGTGTAGGGCAATGATGGAAGTATGTGCACAAGGACATATATCCTGTCTTTAAGGGAATGGCAGCAGAACAGTCTGGAGGGAAATGTGGACCTATCCTGCATTGCTCAATGCTCCCTTAACCGACAACAGGTCCTCTCACAATAGTGCCCAGGGATGGACCTGTACGCAGACATCAGATTCAGTCCGATATTGCCTGCTCTTCTAGTCGATACACCGCTCGCAAACCATCAGAGGCCAGCCTCCCGTAGACCAATGTGAAATATAAGTAAATGCACACAAGGTGTACGTCTATTCAGGTCTTTGATGTTTTTACTACGCCAGAATAGGACCCAAAAAGCAAATCGTTTTTTCCAGCAGACCAAATAAATTTGCCATTGACTCAGCGTTTCCATGCTCAGTACGTAGTCCATACACTTTTCTTCATCCCCCATATTCGAACCTGTCAACTGAGGGTCAAAACAGACCATAGCATGCGCAGTGTTGTCTGTCTGTTTGAACATCTGCTTCTTCCTTACTATTATCAATCACATATTTAGGCAAATGCACGCATATTTAGACACATACACGCAAAATACAAGACTTTCGTTATTAACTTAAGAACGACGTCTTTCGCCCGTTTAGAGCATCATCAGGTTATGTTAAAACATCATAATCTGATGATGCCCTATCCGGAAGAAACGCGACGTTCTTAAGTTATTAAAGAACAAAAAATGGTTCAAATGGTTCTGGGCACTATGGGACTTAACTGCTGCGGTCATCAGTCCCCTAGAACTTAGAACTACTTAAATCTTCCATGCCCGAGGCAGGATTCGAACCTGCGTCCGTAGCGGGCACGTGGCTCCAGACTGTAGCGCCTAGAACCGCACTGCCACTCCGGCCGGCTATTAAACTACATCCTGCAACCTATGACTGCTTTCTTAAATAGTAACAATGGTATGTTGCCCTTCCATCATGGCAAGACGGAATGGAATAATTTTTAACCCTTTCATTATTTCTGCTTGGTGTAGCTGTAACATATGCGCACTTCATTACACGTAAGTAGCAATGCCGAAAAGCTACGTGCCGCTTCACACAGGCGTTTCACATGTGCATTGAGAATTATAAAACAACTCGAGGCAAGTGGACATAGTGATTTATTACTCTCTCAATACCCCCATGTATAGAAGTAGCTGTGTAGCAAACGAATGTTTGTCTACTCAATAGAATCTTATAGCTGGGAACGGAAAGGACTGTGTGTTTCATCCTTCCCCAGAATTCATCTGAAACCGATAAGTCATCTGCGGTTTCTACTTATTTTTTAACCCTATCGATCAATAATAATGCAGGAACAAGGGCTGTTGTGAGAAAACTAGGATATTGGTATTTGTAATAAGAAATGAATTTTGTAGTCATTCCCATCTACTATTAGAACACCTTTGCCACTACGAAGTCTCGTAACTGGTTGGCCCTGAGTAGTATTAGTACGCAATCTGACTGCATAAAATAACAATATAGAATGAAAGGAAATTTCTGTTAACACAATTGATTAATTAAGTCCCCTGCAACTATAAAAGCTACGAAACAAAAAAGCACAAGTGTAACTGTTCTGTGTGTGGCAGTGTGGTTCAACGTACATGTATCTGGCACAGTTCTTCCTCAATACGACAAGAAATTTTAAACACCATTTGCAATGAAGTAATTAAAAAAGCCAAAAATACTATAATTGCCCATAGAAACCAGAATTACAGTCTAATACATGAACACAAGCCAGATGCTTTGTTGACTGAACCTGTGACCAAGAGCCATTGTTATTTAGGAAATTTGAAATAAAAAACTTTTGTTACCTTCATATATATTGACGAAAAATACACTGTGATCATTGCAACATCTTCCATATATACATTACACCAACCGAACAACATCTACTCTCTCGCCCAATAGAACAATAACTGCACACGACATGGTCTCAACTAGTACTGCTCTCGACATCCTCTCAACAAGCACTGCCCACGACAACGTCTGAACTACAACTGCCCTCGACATTCTCTGACCAACTACTGCGCCAGTGGAGGCGGCGGAATAATACTCCGTGGCGCAATCTCTGGCGCTGTGACTCAGTGTAGCCACCTTTCATATGCCCCTCCTCCACGGGCTAGCATTTGATGGTGTTTTTGCCAGCATTGGTGCTGAAAATACCACCAAATTCGTCAAAAAAAATACATACAAAAATAAAAGATGATATTAATAAATAAATGTCACATAACTAAATAAATTTTGGCTTTGCACTGACCCTTCAATAACCTAGTGTATAAAATACAGTGAGGAATACAAATGCTTGCATACAAGTGATTTTACATAATAGTTTACACAAGTATTATTCAATCAATGGCACCAGCAATGACGAATAGGTGCAGGTAAGAGTCTCATAACATTTCATAAACAGTAAATACATAAAAAATCAGTTTTTACAAATATTCACATAAAATCTTTTCAATAGTTCAATAAACAAGTAGCACTCCTCAGAGTAGTTGACAGTTCCAACAGTAGCACCCAGCAATGGTCAACGTGCAAATAGCAGTCTCATAACATTCCACCAGCAGTATTTAAACAGCTCCAGCAGTGGCACCCAGCAATGGCGAGCAGGTGCAGACACAAACAAGTGACATCATCTCAGCAGAAGCAGTTCCATCAGTGGCACACAGCAATGTTGAACAGGTGCAGACAGCAACAAGTAACATTATCTCAGTAGAAGCAGTTCCATCAGTGGCACCCAGCAATGTTGACAGGTGCAGACAGCAACAAGTGACATCATTTCAGTAGAAGCAGTTCCAACAGTGGCACCCAGCAATCTTGAACAGGTGCAGACACCAACAAGTGACATCATTTCAGTAGAAGCAGTTCCATCAATGACACCCAGAAATGTTGAACAGATGCAGACACCAACAAGTGACATCATTTCAGTAGAAGCAATTCCAACAGTGGCACCGAGTAATGTTGAGCAGGTGCAGACACCAACAAGTGACATCATTTCAGTAGAAGCAGTTCCAACAGTGGCACCCAGCAATGTTGAGCAGGTGCAGACACCAACAAGTGACATCATTTCAGTAGAAGCAGTTCCATCAGTGGCACCCAGTAATTTTGAACAGGTGCAGACAGCAACAAGTGACATCATTTCTGTGGTGTCACCGCCAGACACCACACTCGCTAGGTGGTAGCCTTTTAAATCGGCCGCGGTCCGCTAGTATACGACGGACCCGCGTGTCGCCACTATCAGTGATTGCAGACCGAGCGCCGCCACACGGCAGGTCTAGGGAGACGTACTAGCACTCGCCCCAGTTGTACAGCCGACGTTGCTAGGAAAGGTTCACTGAGAATTACGCTCTCATTTGCCGAGACGATAGTTAGAATAGCCTTCAGCTAAGTCAATTGCTACGACCTAGCAAGGCGCCATTTCTCCTTTGCTATGTATCTAATGAAGCATGTACAGTAACAAGACCAATGTTCACCAATTATGGATTAAAGTTAAGTATTCCAGAAGCTACGTACTTTTCTTTATAGCATTCATTACGTATCCTGTTTCAGACCTCACGCCAGCCTGCGTGAGTTTATAGCGTGCATTTCGGCTTCGTCAAACAACATGGTGTTGGCACTTCTGCCGACACTTCAATTTCAGTAGAAGCAGTTCCAACAGTGGCACCCAGTAATGTTGGGCAGGTGCAGGTAACAGTCCGTAATATTCACTATCACTAATTAGACAGTTCATCAGGGTTCATCAGCAGAAATTAAACATTTCCAAGTGGCACCCATCAATGTTGAACAAGTGCAGGTAACCGTCCATAATATTCACTATCACCAATTAGACAGCTTATCAGAGTTCATCAGCAGAAATTAAACATTTCCAAGTGGCACCCATCAATGATGATAGGTGCAAGCAGGAACAACAGTTTGAATGCACACACAATTGCTTTTACAAAATTATTATCAATGCTCTTACACTAAACATACAAATTATAATAAACACACAAATGATATCAGATAATTGTCATATTAACTATTACAAATACACAAATACCAGTAAACCTATCAGCAGTTGCGTCCCATAGTGCTCAGAGCCATTTGACCCAAGTAAACCTATAATATTTATGGGTGTCAGTGCAAGCCACATCAAACAAGTAAAATAATATTTAGGTGATGGGTCGGTACCAATTATTTGGGATTAGGAAAGGAAAACACACAAAACACACTCACTCATCTTTCATCCACATATTAAGTACTGCTGTGTAATGGAATAGTGTTGACTGTGTCTGTCAGAATTTGATGTCCAACATGTGTATCAAGTAGTAGTGGCAACAGTGTATAACAGTCAATAATAGTTAGTCAACGTCATAGTCATCATGTGAAGACCAATGTTTGCCAAGCCAAATCAAAATGTGCGGTTGCTGAACAACTGTCAGTGTGCCAAGATATACAAATACTTCCTCTCTCCAAAAAAGAATATATACTGCTTACTGATTTAACAAAGTGTGTGTGTAGACAATCTTCCTTCCACTTGAGTGTTCTAGTCTGCCATTTTCATCCTCCTTGTTCCATATAAACCAACAAAAAAAAATATGCTCCTCACTTACTTTACCTCTTATCCACCAAAACTCCAATCATCAGCATCACATAATCTTAAAACCTCAATAATACCTCTTATGTCGATGCATATAAACCTTATCATCAATATCATTTACCTTACCTCTTGTCCACCAAAACTCCAATAATCATCAACTTCACACAACTCAATACCTCAATAACACCTCTTCAATACGTCGATGCATATAAACCTTATCACCAATATCATTTCACTTCCATAACAACTCTTTCCTCTAGTCAGTCTCCTCGAACAAGTACAGATAAAATCCTAGTGCAAATTTCAGTTCATCACCCCATACAATCCGAAGACACAATGTCCACACACAACCTCTGTGTAATCCACCTGACCCTAATCTTCTACTCATTATGAATTATAAAATACATTTTGGCTACCTTGTCCATCATTAAATAAAAGAAATGCATACATTACCTCTAACAGCCTTTAGTTTGAATAACTTTCAGTAAGTAAATACGAGTACGGAGTGTGAAAGATCGTAATATTTCAAAGTGTGTACACCACTTCAAGAATCTTGGCGAAACAGAAGCAAACATGTGGAGTATTTTTGTGTCAAGTGTCTCTTGCTATTTCAATTGCTCACGAAGAATGGAGTGTAATAACTGTCAATGGTCTAAACCTAGTGTTGGTATTTCATGTCATTAGCTTCCTTTCTATTAGCATAAATTTACACAGCTTCCATAAAACCTCCAGCTCATGTGACTTCTATGAAGTTTCTTGTACCAATGTCGTTTGAAGAATTATAGCAGTTCATTTTCTTATCTTAAAATATAAAGCACTGAGCGTAAGCAAAATATGCAATAGTGAGTAAATATACCAGTAGAGAACAGAATGTCAACAAGTGGATGTAGCACAATCCCTACAACGAGGCTCTGCCAAGCGAACAATCTATAATTAATACCATAGTGTGACCTAAGCTCCATGTTCGTACACAGTATATCAGCATTTCTATATACCAAAATAAAGAGTAGTTATGACAACAAAACAAAAATGTGTAAATATGCAGTCCATACGCAAAGCAGCAAATATATATCTTACATAATAAACAGGTCATTAGCATCATATCAGCATAAGCAAATAAATGTTCATATGTAATCTTAATAAGTAAACATGAAGGCGCAAGCAGATAAATCACAAAGTATGACTTACATACATAACCATATCAGCGCAACTAATCAGGTGACAATTATAATTTAAATAAATAAGCACAGCAGGCACATAATAAAAAAATATGACATCAGTGAAAAAGCAGAGCAACGAAGCGATGCATAATATACATAAGTAACAACCCTGTTCATTAATCAATCATTGTCAAAATCAGTTAACGCAAAGTATAAATCACGTAATCGCGACCAGCAAATTAGGTCTAAAGTACGTACCTAAGTGG
This sequence comes from Schistocerca nitens, assembly GCF_023898315.1. Lineage (NCBI taxonomy): Eukaryota > Metazoa > Arthropoda > Insecta > Orthoptera > Acrididae > Schistocerca > Schistocerca nitens. The sequence continues at coordinate 258,576,118 of NC_064615.1, read as the reverse complement.
AAATATGTTACCTGAAAAATAAACTCAATTAATAGTTACCTTTTTAGTTTATTACTTTCTTCTTCGAAATTACATTCTTCCTGAAATTTTCTCGATAGCAAGTCCTCTTAACGTCGGACACACACAGAATTTACCTTAAGTTCTTAAATATTTTATACAACTGTATCCTGCAAAAAACTGAACGTTAATAACATAATTTATCAAGTCACTATAGCTTTATACTGAATTTAATCGGAGAAATTAGACTGTGTATTTGTTTACGGCTGTCAGTGCATTCGCACTGAGCACTCGATCAGCTGTAGGTACGCGTGACGTAGGAAGTAATTGTTTGCGGTCAACGACTGCCTTGTGCGGCGCGCAGACTTGACTGTTGCTTTGAGTGTGTGCCGCCGCCAGAACACGGCGCGGTATCCTTATATTCTCTGCATGTTTTAATTTCTCAAAAGTATGTCATTCCACAAAAATGTTAACGTTCGATATATGATGTATTCCCTTGGAGCACCGAGATTTAAGAGTTTCTACTTCGACAGTGTTATCATGAATAATTTTGCGAACTCTGTATGGACCGTTATAAAGCAGAAAAAATTTGCGACACAAGCGTTTTCCTTTGTGAGACAAACGATGAGACTTAATTAACACATTTTGACCAACTGACAAGGTTTTTAAACGACCAGGACGTTTAGCTGATTTCTCTCTTCTAGCAGCCGCAGATGCAATATTTTGTAGAGCCAGGTTGGCAACTTCAGAATGCCGCAATTTCCGTGTGGGCGGAAAAGGAACTATTTCAGAAATGCGATTTGTCGGTGCTTTATTTTTTAATATCAGTATAGGCGGTAAAGAAGTTGAATCATTAGGGGGTTCATTCAGAATGTTTTGGAAAACATGAAGATACTGATCCCACGTTCTGTGATTCTGATGACAATAAAGTCGACACAATTTATTGATTTCCTTCATCCATCTCTCTGAAGCGTTAGATTGAGGGTGAAAAAGTGAAATGAAAATTGGTTTAATCTTACGACGCCGTAGAGTACGAAGCCAAATTTTAGAGCGAAACTGTGATCCATTATCTGATATAACTTTATCATCATGACCCACTTCTTTAAGAAAGCTGTTGCTTTACGTAAAGGTGTAAAACACAAATATTTTGATGTCAATTCCACTGCTACCAAAATGTACGCAAAACCATTAGTAGAACGAACCACTGGACCGAACAAATCGACTGCAGCCATCTCCTTTAATTTCGCTGGAGTGATAGGAAAGAACGGTGCTCTGTGAGAAATAGTTGGTGGCTTAGCCTTTTGACATAATTTGCATTTGGCAAGAACAAATCGAATACGTTTTGCCATATTACTGAAGTAGCAATTTTCTCGTAATTTATGAAAGCATTTTCTGGAACCAAAGTGTGCATAACTGAAATGTGTATACCAAATCAATTTATTAATCCACTCATCAGGAATGCAAACTAACCAAACAGAGTTGTCAACCGATTTTCGTTTAAAAAGAATATCATTGCGAACTAAATAATACTGTCTAATCACTACGCTTTCCTTTCTCCTCCACTTCTCCTTAATGTCCTTCCAGATTGGATCCTTGTTTTGCTCCTTAGCGATGTCCTGGAGCGAAGACGAAATAAAATTCTCAAACGCAACACCTTGAATATACATCACATAATAATTGTTTTCTTTGCAGTCCTCCTCAGCACTTTATTTTAAACCCATAGGTGCACGTGATAAAGCATCAGAAATAATATTTGAAGAACCCTGTATGTAAACAATACTAAAATCAAATTCCTGTAGATACAGCGCCCATCGTGACAATCTTCCATGTGTTAATCTTGTTGACATAAGAAATTCCAGAGCTCGATGATCGGTGTAAACCTTAGTATGTCCGTCATACAAAAATATGCTAAATTTTGTGAAAGCCCATACAACAGCCAAAGCTTCAAGTCCCGTAATCGAATAATTCTTTTCTGATTTAGAGAGAACACGAAATAAAAATGCAATAGTTTTCTGTACTACAACGCCGTTTTCTTCTATCTCTTGAAATAAATGTGCACCTAGGCCTTTGTATGATGAGTCCGTCGCCAAACAAAAATCTTTAGATAAATCCGAATATGAAAGAAGTGGAGCAGCAACTAAAGCATCACGAAGTTGTTCAAATTCCGATTGAGCTTCCTCATCCCAACACCAATTAGAATTCTTTCCAGACAGTTCACATAAACGAGGTGTGGCCAAACTGTCGAATCTAACAAAGCGTCTAAGAAAATTACATACACCAAGGAAACTACGAACATCACATTTTGTAGTAGGAACAACATAATTACGAATAGCATCTAGTTTCTCTGGATCAGGAAGAATACCTTCTGTAGAAATAATATGACCAACAAATTTCACCTGAGAACGACCAAATTCAGATTTTTCCAAGTTCACTGTAATGCCAACTCTTGCAAAAATACGTAATAATGAATACAAAATTTTGTTATGCTCACTCCAAGAACGTTTCGCAATAAGAATATCGTCAACATATGAAGTAATATCAGTACGAAGATAAACCGGTAAAATTTCATTTAAACCACGAATGAGTGCTGCTGAAGATATAGTAAGTCCAAACGGTAATTTCCGAAATCACTTTTGAGTAAAATAGTCATATCTGGTCATTCTTTACCGACTCCTTTTCTAGATAGATTGATAGTTGAAGAGTTGTTTTGATAGATACAAAGAATAGTAAAAGAGTAGGCAGCAGTGCAGAAAACTAAAAGGGAAATAGCACCACTACAGCTCGGGCCCCTGTGCACGCTACGGCACATATTCACTTAGTGTAGTGAATCCCCTGAGGACTTAAATAGCAACACATAAATTCCAGTTTGTGACCTAGTGGCCAATTTGGTGGAAGTGCGTACATAAATTGATCTAACCATGAACATGGATGTATGTCATTCTTAGCCCGCATCTCGTGGTCGTGCGGTAGCGTTCTCGCTTCCCACGCCCGGGTTCCCGGGTTCGATTCCCGGCGGGGTCAGGGATTTTCTCTGCCTCGTGATGGCTGGGTGTTGTGTGCTGTCCTTAGGTTAGTTAGGTTTAAGTAGTTCTAAGTTCTAGGGGACTTATGACCACAGCAGTTGAGTCCCATAGTGCTCAGAGCCATTTGAACCATTTTTGTCATTCTTAGAATTGCGAAAGATCTTAAATTTCCGAACAGTTAAAATGTGTTTATAGTCAAAGTTTTCGCCTCGTGGTGACAAAGACCTACCGCGTCTGACCCAGTCCGAATGTCGATTATTGTCAAGTTCGCGCGCCTGGCGCTCTCTTGTTGCATCTCGTAAATGAAATAAATTACTTTCTTCAAAACCCGCTGTTATATGTGATTCTAAATTTCTTCTACTGTCTTTTCCTACGATTTCGCTTTCAATTTGTTTCACTTGCTTTCGTAACGCCTCAAATCCCCTTTTAACGCGTTCATTAAATTTTCCCTGACTTTCAACATGTTTATTTATGTTCTGGTACTCTTCGGTTTCTGCAAATGGCAATGGAGCTGTATCATCTGAATCTCTGTCCCCATTTAAACTAAGATTTGTCAATTTTTCTGAAATCTCCTCAACTCTTTCCGATAAGTCACCTATTTGTTCTTTCTGTATATTTATGTCTTCCGTAAGTGTCGCGACTTGGGTTTCAGTATTGACACATTTAGTAGTTAACTGTTCATGTTGTTGTGTTAGGTTATTTATTCTTTCATTTGGTACGGATTCCTCGATTCTTTCAAATATTTCTTCCTTATCGTGTGCACGTTGTAAATTTAACTCTGAAAATTTTTGTACTATCACGCGATCTCTTTCTTCCTGTTCCCTATCCTGTTCCTTTTGTCTTATTTGTATTGAAATTAATCTGTTATTGTGAGCATTGAAAATCGGTTGTACTTCTTCTCTAATTTATTTTTTTAATTCATCTTTCATGTTTTTGAAACATGTCCCTATTCGTGAGTCTAACCGTGTTTCCATTGTTACCATATCACTTTTAATTGTTCCTATTTGTGAGTCTAAACGTTGCCAATGTTCCCATATCAGTTTCTAACCGTGATCCCAAATTTAATATTGCACTCATTAACTGCTCCATATTAACTGGTTCGAAATTCTTTTCGCCCCTAACATTTCCCGTAAAACCAACTTCCTTCGCCATAGCAGTAAAGCTATCTGTGTTCGATACTATTCCAGAATCTTCTGTCGTTAATCTCATATTCTGAAAATTTTTTGATTGTGAAAAATTTTGACTGGTTCCGGACCATTTTCCCGGCTTATTAAATTGTTTTCTACTTCATTATTCATCCTACTGTTCTCCTGTGTTGGCGAGTTCGCCATGTTAACAATTTCGTCATTCTGACTATCCATCATTTTTGCCTTTTTCATCGATCACGTAGTCATTTACAAAACATACAAAACTCGTCACTATACGAAAATGACACACAATATAACACTTTATCACCAACAATACCATTCAAACGAAATACTTCCCAACTAACACGATTAACAAACAATTGAAATCTTCATAATTGCACAAAATTGTCAAACCCGTATACGAGGCATCAAAAATTGAATTCTGCAAAAATACCATTAGAAGAATGACAAGACAACTACAAATGTTCAATTACCAAATCTACACATGCAATATAGACTACAATTACTAAACTACAAATTACTACAACAATACTACTGTCTGCTATTTTTACTGTCAAAAGAATTCCAAGGGACGATCCGAAGCAGCGGTCGCCACGTGCATGGAGGCTTAATTATATAAATGAGAAAATGCAATGTGTACCCGGTTATGAAGTCTCGTAACCGGTTGGCCCTGAGTAGTATTAGTACGCAATCCGACTGCATAAAATAACAATATAAAATGAAAGGAAATTTCCGTTAACACAACTGATTAATTAAGTCCCCTGCAACTATAAAAGCTACGAAACAAAAAAGCACAAGTGTAACTGTTCTGTGTGTGGTAGTGTGGTTCAACGTACATGTATCTGGCACGGTTCTTCCTCAATACGACAAGAAATTTTAAACACCATTTACAATTAAGTAATTGAAAAAGCCAAAAATACTATAATTGCCCATAGAAACCAGAATTACAGTCTAATACATGAACACAAGTCAGATGCTTTGTTGACTGAACCTGTGACCAAGAGCCATTGTTATTTAGGAAATTTGAAATAAAAAACTTTTGTTACCTTCATATATATTGACGAAAAATACACTGTGATCATTGCAACATCTTCCATATATACATTACACCAACCGAACAACATCTACTCTCTCGCCCAATAGAACAATAACTGCACACGACATGGTCTCAACTAGTACAGCTCTCGACATCCTCTCAACAAGCACTGCCCACGACAACGTCTGAACTACAACTGCCCTCGACATTCTCTGACCAACTACTGCGCCAGTGGAGGCGGCGGAATAATACTCTTTGGCGCAATCTCTGGCGCTGTGACTCAGTGTAGCCACCTTTCAACTTTTGGCCACAGTACCTTGAAGCAGTGTTGTTTTTTTGTAAAGAGACGCTGCTGCAAAATAACCGATTACAACAGCGATCTTCTGCGGCCCGCTTAGCACAAGCACTGAGGACTGCATGAGGCAGCGATCGTGAGAAAATTAAAAAAAAAATGCACGTTGTGTGAGCATATGCACTAGGCTGGAGGGCCCCTTGTGAGCAGACGCGCCGCACCTGTAACTGATACGCGGGACACGCCGTGCCAGCAGGATCGGGCAGGCGCGGTGCCGTAACCTTGGTTCGGTTACTTGTAATCGCCTGGCACACTGTGTGTGTACCAAGTACGCGTGCGTAGCACCAAGCACAAGCCTAACAAATTACAAGTACCACAATTGTACGCATACTACCAGTCAGCAGTGTTCGATTTCACGTACGTACGTATGTGAACTACAGCAAACTCACATTTCTCAAAAAGCGCGAACGCAGTGGTACTCGTAGACGAGTCCTACATTGGTGGAGCTAACATCAGCGATGTGCTAGATTAACACGAAAGAAGACGCCTACCTTTCTTGGTACTCGTGTACCTACATCCAGATGCGTGCGCCCCTGTGCATAAATACACTACTGGCCATTAAAATTGCTACACCAAGAAGAAATGCAGATGATAAACGGGTACTCATTGGACAAATATATTATACTAGAACTGACATGTGATTACATTTTCACGCAATTTGGGTGCATAGATCCTGAGAAATCAGTACCCAGAACAACCACCTCTGACTGTAATAACGGCCTTGATGCGCCTGGGCATTGAGTCAAACAGAGGTTGGATGGCGTGTACAGGTACACCTGTCCATGCAGCTTCAACACGATACCACAGTTCATCAAGAGTAGTGACTGGCGTATTATGACGAGCCAGTTGCTCGGCCACCATTGACCAGACGTTTTCAATTGGTGAGAGATCTGGAGAATGTGCTGGCCAGGGCAGCAGTCGAACATTTTCTGTATCCAGAAAGTCCCGTGCAGGACCTGCAACATGCGGTCGTGCATTATCCTGCTGAAATGTAGGGTTTCGCAGGGATCGGATGAAGGGTAGAGCCACGGGTCGTAACACATCTGAAATGTAACGTCCACTGTTCAAAATGCCGTCAATGCAAACAAGAGGTGACCGAGACGTGTAACCAATGGCACCCCATACCATCACGCCGGGTGATACGCCAGTATGGCGATGACGAATACACGCTTCCAATGTGCGTTCACCGCGATGTCGCCAAACACGGGTGCGACCATCATTATGCAGTAAACAGATCCTGGATTCATCCGAAAAAATGACGTTTTGCCATTCGTGCACCCGGGTTCGTCGTTGAGTACACCATCGCAGGCGCTTCTGTCTGTGATGCAGCGTCAAGGGTAACCGCACCGATGGTCTCCGAGCTGATAGTAATACGAGGCCGTTGGGATCCAGCACGGCGTTCCGTAATACCCACCTGAACCCACCGATTCCATATTCTGCTAACAGTCATTGGATCTCGACCAACGCGAGCAGCAATGTCGCGATTCGATAAACCGCAATCGCTATAGGCTTCAATCCGACCTTTATCAAAGTTGGAAACATGATGGTACGCATTTCTCCTCCTTACACTAGGCATCACAGCAACGTTTCACCAGGCAACGCCGGTCAACTGCTGTTTGTGTATGAGAGATAGGTTGGAAACTTTCCTCGTGTCAGCACGTTGTAGGTGTCGCCACCGGCGCCAACCTTGTGTTAATGCTCTGAAAAGCTAATCATTTGCATATCAGAGCATCTTCTTCCTGTCGGTTAAATTTCGCGTCTGTAGCACATCTTCTTGGTGTAGCAATTTTAATGGCCAGTAGTGTAATCAGCGCTGAACGGTCCATACTCATTTCAGGCTGAGAAACCAACTCGCTGGATTATCCCGGACAGAGGATTCGAATTTGTTCCGACTAGCGTCATGCTTGCACACAACTTGATAAGTAACCATATACGGAAATTGTCGACCTGTTAAGGTGATATGGGAGGCAGAGGTGTCTTCACAACACGCCACGGAAGCATACGAAATCGGTGTAAATGACGTAGTAATAAATGCAAGTCTTATGCATTTGCTTTTTTTTTCATGTCGAGTTTATACTATTACAGACGTAGAGTCTGATCTGTGTTTCAACATAGAGAAAATTCCGCTCTGTATAAGCTCAATGCTCGTGGGAGCATTGCACGATAGTTACAGCAGAAAGATCTCAGAAAGTTGATTTTGCTACCAGCCAAGGAAAAATTTGTAGTTATCGCCGCCAGTAGAGCCAGCACTCCCTATGGACCAGCAATATTCCTGGAGTGGGAGGGGTGTAAAGTGTTGTAAAGCGTCCCTACCAATACGATTTGCATACATGAGTGACGAGGATTTGAGTTTTCTGAATAATGGCTGGGCTCAGTTGAGCTACACCAGCCACGTTTGGGGACTTGACACAATCGCATTTCCAGCAGGATATCTCGGTAGGTGTCGCCCCCATTCATATGCGCAATTGCATTTGGGCGGCTATTAGTTTTCTGTAATGCTGCAACACCCATTGTCATGTTTTGATAACCTTTTGAAAAGTAGGAAAATATAAATTTAACATTGCCGGAAATATTGACAATTTTGTTTTATAAAATGAAATGGTATCCAACTGAGACATATAGAGCCAGTAGCCGACGATATATCTCGCCCTCCCGTGTACAACACTGCATTTTTATTGCATGTGACAGTACCAAAACTTAGTACCTTCTACGTAGGGAGTCAATGTTAAAATCTAAAATATGCTTTTTATTGTATGTTATTCGCATATTAAGGAAATAAAATAACGTGAAAGATATAAAACAGTTAAATCTTTCTCAAATTACATTATTTATGTAACGTTTGGTAAGAAACCCACAGTTACGCAATAAGTAAACATTACAGAACATTGAAACTTCCTGGCAGATTAAAACTGTGTGCCCGACCGAGACTCGAACTCGGGACCTTTGCCTTTCGCGGGCAAGTGCTCTACCAACTGAGCTACCGAAGCACGACTCACGCCCGGTACTCACAGCTTTACTTCCGCCAGTACCTCGTCTCCTACCTTCCAAACTTTACAGAACATTATACTAAGCATCGTCCGAAGCAATCATCATCCATGGCGCGAAGGCCGCATCCAAAGCCAAAACCCAATTTGTATATTTATCACAGATGCGTAAAATCGTAGGTAGAAGTATTACGTAATAATGGCAGCAACATATCATTATATAGCGCTGCATTATAAAACAACCTGTTACAAGCAATATACGCCACCATGACGCATGCACATAACTGGTGATACATTTTTGGTAAGTATATCAAACGATTACGCGCTGCACGGAACCTACGCGTCCTAGTAGTATAACAACATATGCCTTTCACTCGGAAACGGAATAACAAGAAGTACCATGGACACATACAGCACAGTGAATTTTTGTGACCAATACGTAAAGTATGACACAATACCTCGATGTGGAATCGATCTCCTAACCACCTTTGATATCGTGAACTGATTGATTTGACACTACACCGAGCATATCGCCAGCCGGCTCGCCTCTAGTCGCTTCTAAAGCATGGAAATGTGTAAATCTTAATGTAGCAGGACTGAACTTTATATAGATTTTTATCATCAATATCACGAATATTCGAAGCATATTGCAACAATTCTTAAAGCCGTGACGTAAGTTGTTTAGACTGTACTGAGCGCTAGGATCCTATAATTACAGCTATGGCAAGAATTTACTGAGACTCTCGATCCTGCTTATCTGAAGTCAATTGATTCGTCAATACAGTGCTCAGTTATGGATTGCTTTGACAATTATTGGCAATTTCCCAAGGTATCGCAGTTGTATTTCAATTACTTGACCTACGTTTCGGCTTATTATGCCGTCAAAACCATCGTCTCTGCAAACCAGCAATGTCGTGATGTCGCTCACTCACTGCAGAATGTACAACCATGGTTTTGGTTGGGCTTTGCTTCTCACACAGGAGCCTGTCTTGTATTGATGGTATACACTAATAATAATACATGATTCATTCCCACATTATTGCTCTTCCCGTTACGCAAGTTTATAATGCAGGAGCGATCCGTGAAACAAGACATACGACCAAACGACATTTTTCGATTACCGCACAATTAAGATTTTATAACTTCAGCGATATTTTTTTCCGTTATTGGCATTCTCGTCACTGATGCGTGAACGTCCTGCTATTCTTCGTTACAACGTTCTCCAACGACCTTCCGTAAAAGTCACTAAACACACACTATCGCCCGCGTTGTGACTTAGCGGACGATGCTCCTTTTTTCACTTCCGCTGTGTGCGGTATAGAACTTCATGGTGGCTCTTGAAACACTAAACCCTCCGGCTGCTTTGGTCTTTGGTTACGAAACCTCCGACCGTACGAGGACAGCAAAAGTGTTAGCCGTTTGACATCCCCTTCTTCCCTAATAGCTGAGAGATGGCTTCTCTCATTTACTACAGATCACGATGGTGGGTTACAACTACACAGCAGCCCTTCTGCAGGGTGTTCGTTGATTGATACTAAATGGAAGTGATAGGTACAGAGTACCAAGGAGTGTTGCAACAGGGTCCCCAACATACACACCATTCATCCTATTCCCAGTTATAGCATTCTATTAAACCCTTTATTTGGACTCCTAATACTGTGGTCTTTCATCCCAATACATACGAACAGTAAGGGAAGTCAGGTGTGTCTGTGGACGCCAATGGTATGTCGCTTCCACACCATACCGTGCTCACACTTTACAACATAAAGAAAGAGATGTTTTCTGTGCAAATTTACATGTGATTTTTATACAAGAATAATTGTTCTCTGTATTCCTAAACAAATCGGTTTACGATGGTCTGTGTAGTTGAATGAATAGTCTTACGTACGTGGCGTCATTATTTTATATTGTAAGAGGATCTTACTCCGCTTGTCGCTCCTCGAATGGGGATCAACATCGCAGGGATGGTAAATGCTAGAATTACTTTAAGCACTAAATTAGTTACGGACGTTGCCCTTACATGACGTCGTAAGACCGTTCAAATGCTTTTGGGGGCGATAGCAAATCAATTTGTTGTTATAACAAATACCCGTGCACTTGGAATGAGGAGCACGTTGCTCGAAGTACATGCTGCAGATGTAATTGCTGTGTAACCATTTACAGGTTGTTCACTATTTTTCTTGAAAAGCATTATTTCCAAGTCAGATGAAGAAATGTGATTGTGGACCATGATAAGACAGTTGGGACTGACCATTTAACGTGGATGATCTCCAGTTGTAGAGTAAACATACGTATTAAAATTGTTGAAGTACTTTTGAGTAATAATAAATGCCCAAGCACTGAATTTATTGGTCGAAAGCAACTGGAGGCTCCTTAACTTGCACGCCACTGGTGATGATGTCGACTGACAGTGGAGCATGAGGCGCAGGACACTCGGGACTCCTGGCAGTGCAGGCACATGCCTGATGCCTGACGCCCAATGCCTGGGGGCTTGACGCCAAATGCCTGATGCCTGCCGCCCAATGCCTCAGATATGACACCTGATGCCTGATGCCCAATGCTTGACGTATGTCTCCCAACACATGATGCCTAGAGCCCTGTGCCTGAAGTATGACACCCACATCTGATGCCTGATGCCCAATGCCTGATGTATGACACCCAACACCTGATGCTTGATACCTGATTCCTGGTGCACAATGCCTGATGTATGACATCCAACACCTGATGCCTGATACCTGATACCTGGTACCTGGTGCCCAATGCCCGATGTATGACACCCAACACCTGATGCCTGATACCTGATTCCTGGTGCCCAATGCCTGATGTATGACACCCAACACCAGTTGCCTGATGTCTAATGCCTGGCGTATGATGCCCAGTGCCTGAAGTCTGACAATCAACGCCAGACGCTGATGCCCAACACCTGACACCTCATGGCTTCATGAGAAACTGACAAGTGCACATGTAACAACAACAACTGTACATATAATGATTTTTTTCTTCTGATTTTCGTTAAATTAGTGTAATCGATGTTCTGATTTCATTTCTTTTTCTTTTCATGCCATGATGTTAAAGGAACTGTAACCAATTTTCGATGTGAATATTAATGTTTATGTCAAATTGCAAGCAATATTATAACAAAATGGAAATGTAAGGAATGTTGAAACTGTTGTAAAATGTTAAAGTTGTATTTATGCGCCTGTTCCATACGTAGACAATGTATTAGGATATGTGGAATGCAAAACCTTTGGTGAATACCCTGTCTGTAGGGGAGCGGTAGAAGGTGGATGGCAGGCGAGCGCGGGAAAATGCACACGGGCGCGGCACGGCATAACGGGCTCAGCAGTAGTAGTCGGAGTTGGGCATCGGTCTGAGAAACACGCTCTGGATCGAGGAGGCTCTCCTGGAAAACGTGATTTCATTGAGCCTCGGATGTGCCGTTTCCGACGACTATACAGCATGGCTATATTCCATAGGCACTAAATGGAAAAGTATTGCACGCTAAGAAGAAGCAAAGTGCCGATACATCAAGAGCCATAGCTGTGATTGTATGTGTGCTGTGCGCCTCGCCATCTCGCCGTCCGCCAACCGCCGCATCGACACGAACAGGTTGAAACTTTTAGTACTGTATTCGTGTGGACCAGTGTTACTTTTGTTCCTGACTGTTCAATAACAACTTAACTTTTACCAGAACTGTCCTATCATTTAATTATCCTCATCACTAACCTAGACAGGGTCCTTTCCACATGTTGTGCAATCCGAGTGTCCCGAAATGAAGATTTAAAGTTTATGTTAATAATACTTACCTGCAGACCTATCTATGTTAGAATGATGCTTAAAGAACTTTGTTGTTAATGAATATATAGATCTGGCAAAGTTGGAAGATAATGTTGAAATTGGTTTAGTAATGAAGTTTAATTAATTTGAGACAAAAATAATGATACACTCCTGGAAATTGAAATAAGAACACCGTGAATTCATTGTCCCAGGAAGGGGAAACTTTATTGACACATTCCTGGGGTCAGATACATCACATGATCACACTAACAGAACACCAGGCACATAGACACAGGCAACAGAGCATGCACAATGTCGGCACTAGTACAGTGTATATCCACCTTTCGCAGCAATGCAGGCCGCTATTCTCCCACGGAGACGATCGTAGAGATGCTGGATGTAGTCCTGTGGAACGGCTTGCCATGCCATTTCCACCTGGCGCCTCAGTTGGACCAGCGTTCGTGCTGGACGTGCTGACCGCGTGAGACGACGCTTCATCCAGTCCCAAACATGCTCAATGGGGGACAGATCCGGAGATCTTGCTGGCCAGGGTAGTTGACTTACACCTTCTAGAGCACGTTGGGTGGCACGGGATACATGCGGACGTGCATTGTCCTGTTGGAACAGCAAGTTCCCTTGCCGGTCTAGGAATGGTAGAACGATGGGTTCGATGACGGTTTGGATGTACCGTGCACTATTCAGTGTCCCCTCGACGATCACCAGTGGTGTACGGCCAGTGTAGGAGATCGCTCCCCACACCATGACGCCGGGTGTTGGCCCTGTGTGCCTCGGTCGTATGCAGTCCTGATTGTGGTGCTCACCTGCACGGCGCCAACCACGCATACGACCATCATTGGCACCAAGGCAGAAGCGACTCTCATCGCTGAAGACGACACGTCTCCATTCGTCCCTCCATTCACGCCTGTCGCGACACCACTGGAGGCGGGCTGCATGACGTTGGGGCGTGAGCGGAAGACGGCCTAACGGTGTGCGGGACCGTAGCCCAGCTTCATGGAGACGGTTGCGAATGGTCCTCGCCGATACCCCAGGAGCAACAGTGTCCCTAATTTGCTGGGAAGTGGCGGTGCGGTCCCCTACGGCACTGCGTAGGATCCTACGGTCTTGGCGTGCATCCGTGCGTCGCTGCGGTCCGGTCCCAGGTCGACGGGCACGTGCACCTTCCGCCGACCACTGGCGACAACATCGATGTACTGTGGAGACCTCACGCCCCACGTGTTGAGCAATTCGGCGGTACGTCCACCCGGCCTCCCGCATGCCCACTATACGCCCTCGCTCAAAGTCCGTCAACTGCACATACGGTTCACGTCCACGCTGTCGCGGCATGCTACCAGTGTTAAAGACTGCGATGGAGCTCCGTATGCCACGGCAAACTGGCTGACATTGACGGCGGCGGTGCACAAATGCTGCGCAGCTAGCGCCATTCGACGGCCAACACCGCGGTTCCTGGTGTGTCCGCTGTGCCGTGCGTGTGATCATTGCTTGTACAGCCCTCTCGCAGTGTCCGGAGCAAGTATGGTGGGTCTGACACACCGGTGTCAATGTGTTCTTTTTTCCATTTCCAGGAGTGTAGTTAAATAAGCAAGAAATAAGACAAAAAGGGTAGTAACTCATGTATTGGAAATCTTGAGTGCTTAACGATTTCGATAAACTAAAATCTCAGTACAGTGATCATAACAGTTTCAGGCCCCCCCCCTTTTTTTTCTTTTCTATTCATTTAAATTCTGAAGTGTACTGAACTGATTTGACTAGCAAAGTTAAAGTCAATATAAAACCAAAATTTATTAGTGTTTTACCTTTTTCAAAATTGACATTGTATGTATGTTTCGAAAGTGCTATTTCTAGGGTAACCTATGCCCGATTTTAATCAGATCAATAGACAGTACGAAGTTTGTAGTAAACATTATAGTGTATTGTTGTGTATTTATGGCTTGTTCACATTAGTACAGAAAGTGAAATCATTAGTTCAGTAGATTTTCTGGTTCTAAAATTTACCACATTATGCAGTGCTATTTACGTATTGTTTTGTATGAACATACATCAACTTGTACTGGGAAGAAACTCAGTTAATGCCTAATTAGGCTGGCGACCGTATTATTAACAATTTGGTAGCATCTGCTGTGTCGTTTCTTGTCCGTCCTAACGTGTAGTTGCACTTCAGACTTGCTTGAAGCATCATTGTTGTTACTGAGTGGGTGAAAGTCTGATTTTGCCTCCATTCGGGTACACGCGGTCAATATCTACCCCAAAATCCTTTCTTATAAGGTGAAGCCCGTCAACTTACCATAGTACAGGCTTTAATAAGTATCGTACGCAGTAGCGTAGTGTTACAAGTGGCTTCCCGGTGACAGGACATCCAGTTGTTGTCGGTCACAAATTAACGTGAATACCGAACAGTGGATGTTCAGTGGCACGAATTGCAATAAAATTCAGTAAAGTAAATAGCAGTGAACGTCAAGTACGGTGGAGTGGGGTGTAATTTGCATTCGGTATGGACAGGAGCGTAGACACGGTAGATGTGCCGAGCATAATGGAAGATGCGCATGGCAATGACAGGAGTGTACGCAGCCAGATAACAGATGGCGTTAGCGGAAGACAATTGGCGTACATACAATATCACGAACACGTTAACGAACAGATTGAAATGTCGAGAGTGCCTCGAACACAGCAAGGGATAAAACAAGAAGTAGAGGGTGACTTTGTGGATGATAGTGGGTATGTGAATGAATCCACTGACATATTTGATTCTCCACAGATAAAGAAAGAACCGAAAGAAACTTTTGAAGTAGGATCGGAACACACAGATTCCGTAGAACAAAACAGTGTGAAAATTTTAAGCATGAACGATTTATTTGAACAATTAACCAAACAAATTGCGGGACAGAATAATCAGCTTAAAACACACGTTGCAGAGCAGCTCAAAACGCAGAATGATCAGCTTCAGAAACAAGTCAGTAATCAGGTTAGTCAGCTTAAAACACACGTTGACGAGCAGCTTAAAACACAAAGTAATCAGCTCAAAACACAGAACGAGCAGCTTAAAACACACGTGGACGAGCAGCTTAAAACACAAAGTAATCAGTTCAAAACACAGAACGAGCAGCTTAAAACACACGTTGGGCAGCTTAAAGCACAGGTTGAAGAACAAGGAATTAAAATTAGTAAACAAATGGAACAGGTAGAACAAAAAGTGGGTAATTTAAGCTCTGTAGTAAATACTATGAAATTTGAAATTGACTCAATTAACAAGAATATGGATACTATGCAGGGGGAAATTGACAACATTAACAGTAGATTTGATGTTGAAATCCTCAACATCCAAGAGAAAGTAGAGCCTCTCGTTGAAACAAAAGTAGACGAAAAAGTTTTCGGTCTTAAAACTGAGATCGTAAACGAATGTCACACGGAATCTCACAATTGAAAAAGGCAGTTTCAGACACTGAAAGAGATTTAGGTGAGAAAGTTACCGGATGTGTACAAAAATGTGAACAAAATACTTCCAAAATTCAAGGCAAAATTTTCGATCTTGAGAGTAAAATTAAAGATAGACCTGGTGTTGTCTGTAGTGGCACACCACTTACGAAGCTGTTAGAAGGTGAGGAACGCTTCGATCCCGCCAAGAAACATAACGGATGGCATCCGTTAGATTTCATCAAAAATTGCGAGAGGATATTTCCTGAACACTTGTCTGATCAGGAAAAGATAAACGTAGTAATTAGCGCCTTAGCAGGTGATGCTAAGCGCTGGGGAATTAATTTGAATACCGAACGAATGACGTTCGAAGAATTTAAGCAAAAGTTTACGGAAGAATATTGGTCCGAACAAAAACAGGATCATTTATGGCGCGAGTTTATCATGGCCAAGCTTCGTGATAACAGGGGCAGGAATTCTTTGAAAGATTTCTGCGAATATTGGTACCGGAAGTTGACGCATTTAAGAGGGAGAAGATCCGATTCGGAAATCATATGGGAGCTATATAAAAAGCTTCCAGAAGATTCGAAGAGATACGTGGGAAGCAATCATCGCAGCTTCCAAGCGCTTCTCGAAAGGGTCGAAGACGAAGACCATTGGCGCGAAAGTCGTGCCAATCATCAAAATTTTAGTAACAGGAATAACCGTAATAATGACGAGAGAAATGACGGCGACGGGTTTCGCGTCAATATGATACAGAGAGGTAGAGGTAGAGGAAGAGGAAGAGGAAGTTATCCAGGTCGCGGTAGAGGGTACACCGCGCAAAATAATAACGACGCGGGAAACTGATTTCCGCGAACGTTGCGGGCCAAACGGATGCGGACAGTATATACCGGCCCCGATTTAAGAAATGTTACCGGAATGACAGTAAAGTTATGAGACAGGTTAGAGACAGGCGTGGAACGGCGCAACGTGTTGTTGCGAAACAAGCGTCAGGTGCGAGCGCGAATGAGTCATCTTTGCCGCGCAGAGCGATACTTGTTAACAGGCGAGTGGAGCATCAGAGGGCAACGGCCCAGCCTAGCAGAACAGCTGTTCAGAGAGAAGCCGCTAGCGATGAGGCAGCATTAGATACGAACATTGCCGTAAGAGCTGGTGAATACATTACGAGTGGTAATTCTGTGGCGAAGGAAATAATAGATGAAACTGTGGATACACAGAGAGGTGCGGTTAGCAGTGTTAGCAATGAAGTAAATGGCGAGAATGAATTAGCGGAAGTAAGTAATTGGCGTGTGCAGATCGACGATCTGTACAAGGGCCTCAAGCAATGTGAGTGGGAGGATTTTAAGAAGGAGTATGAAGCAAGGAAGTTAATTAGTGAAAAAGGAGATAGTAGGGACGTCGATAAGGTGACGTGGCCCGAGTTTAAAGAGGAGAGAGTAAATAGGGCCGCGCAAAGTACGCGTGCTGCCGATAGGATGAAGGTTAAAGATAGGAAGGAATTGGAGGATGAAATCCTTAGCATTGACGAGGAAGTAACTTCTGTTAACAATCCGCCAACAGTAGAAGCTGCTACCGAAAGGCACCGTGGGGAAGAGGCAGGTTATTACCTAAAAGAAATTGAAGTCCACGAGGATTACACTAAATATGAAGTAACAGTAGATGTGAGTAAAGCTGATAATGAGGCCGTTTTGTTAAAAGAGGATATCGAATTAAAATTAAAGCCTGACGAAAATGCAGAGGGAGAACTTAATGCCTGTCTCAGAAAAGCTTTTATGTTAGAACCTGAAAGCGATCCAGAATGGTCGGATTCTGACGATAGTTCAGATGACGAATATTTCGGTAATAGTGGAAATAATGGAAATATAGTTAATTGCGATACTGTATATATTGATGATGAAGTTTCAAAACAAAACCCAGATGCTGAGACTGAACAAAGAAAGAAAGAGCCACCGGACGACTCAGTGTTTATTTTGCAACGAGTTCAAGTAAGCAAAGACTTTGAACTCCAGAAACCTAAAAAGCCACCAGATGGAAATGATTCACTGGTCAGGAACGTATCTTGGGACGATGTCACAGTCGACCAAGGTGCGTTGCGGAAAAAGCAGGAAGGGGCATGATTTAGAGTCTGGGGCAGATTTATATTAGACTTTGAGAACGTCATGAACACAATACATCATGAAACTACTGGGTTCCCACCGGAAGAAATTTTGTTAGGCAGCAGAAGTAAAAGTTTAATTGAAGAAAAACTAGAATTTCCACCTTGTACAAGCTTGGGGTTGAATCAAAAGAAAGAATTAGTCAGAAAAAGGGCAAAGCAAGAAGCTGAATCTAGATCTAAAAGACATGATAAAAATCGGAAAGTTTCAAAATTTAAAATTGGGGATTATGTACTTTTAAAAACCCACGAAAAATCTAGTGAACTGAACCATGAAATTTCCAAATTTAAATATATTTATAATGGACCGTATATAATACAGAACATTCCACACGATAATGCTTACTACCTGATCTACGCAAAATCCAAAAAACCTTTAGGTGTAAGAAATGTTGTGGACCTGAAACTGTGTGTTCCTAGGAGTGAGTGACCTAAGTACACTCAGAAAGCAATTTGCAATAAATATGCTATATTTTATACTGAAACTATTTTATTCCAAATGTAACTAATCTTTGTAAATATATGTGTACCAATATCAGTGTGCTAATGTAATTATGTGAGTTTCAGATTACCAAATGTACTGTAAATGTAAAGATGTATGGAGAAAAGGGATGAAAAGAAAGGGTAAATGCTGCAAGCCAAATAAAAGATGGGACTGTCAAAAATCAAAGTGGGCAGTATATGAGTCATAATATAAAGGACTGCCAAACACCAATGAGGGCAGATAAATAGTCAATGGAGAATTGTAAGTGTGGTACAGGTGATGTGGTAAAATGATGCGAAATGGACTGCCCAAATCTGAATAATAGGCAGCAAATATATGTAGTGATTTTTCTAAATATTATTGTGTGTTTATTAGTAAGTAAGGAAATGAACTGCCATTCAATGCCAGCAGCAACAAATTGTCTTATAGTGTATATAGATATTTGCATTTGCTTTTGTAGTTAAATGTTTGTGTTCCAGATTTTGAAATTATTTCTTTGAGAAATTTAGTAAAAATAAGTAATTTGCTATTTAAATAATGTTGTGATAGGAGATTGGACTGTGCCAAAGGCACTTAAGTAAATGATAAGTAAATGTTCTTGATATGTTAAAAATTGTAGACCTATATAATGTGAGTGAAAGGAAGCTTGTGGTAAATTTTTTTGGATGGGAAATTCACACAAAGATTCAGAACTACGGTATAAATATAAAAAATAGTGTTCCCATCAAATTTGCACTTAGTGAAATTTACTGGAAACAGGGGCATGTGTAACAACAACAACTGTACATATAATAATTTTTTTCTTCTGATTTTCGTTAAATTAGTGTAATCGATGTACTGATTTCATTTCTTTTTCTTTTCATGCCATGATGTTAAAGGAACTGTAACCAATTTTCGATGTGAATATTAATGTTTATGTCAAATTGCAAGCAATATTATAACAAAATGGAAATGTAAGGAATGTTGAAACTGTTGTAAAATGTTAAAGTTGTATTTATGCGCCTGTTCCATACGTAGGCAATGTATTAGGATATGTGGAATGCAAAACCTTTGGTGAATACCCTGTCTGTAGGGGAGCGGTAGAAGGTGGATGGCAGGCGAGCGCGGGAAAATGCACACGGGCGCGGCACGGCAGAACGGGCTCAGCAGTAGTAGTCGGAGTTGGGCATCGGTCTGAGAAACACGCTCTGGATCGAGGAGGCTCTCCTGGAAAACGTGATTTCATTGAGCCTCGGATGTGCCGTTTCCGACGACTATACAGCATGGCTATATTCCATAGGCACTAAATGGAAAAGTATTGCACGCTAAGAAGAAGCAAAGTGCCGATACATCAAGAGCCATAGCTGTGATTGTATGTGTGCTGTGCGCCTCGCCATCTCGCCGTCCGCCAACCGCCGCATCGACACGAACAGGTTGAAACTTTTAGTACTGTATTCGTGTGGACCAGTGTTACTTTTGTTCCTGACTGTTCAATAACAACTTAACTTTTACCAGAACTGTCCTATCATTTAATTATCCTCATCACTAACCTAGACAGGGTCCTTTCCACATGTTGTGCAATCCGAGTGTCCCGAAATGAAGATTTAAACTTTATATTAATAATACTTACCTGCAGACCTATCTATGTTAGAATGATGCTTAAAGAACTTTGTTGTTAATGAATATATAGGTCTGGCAAAGTTGGAAGATAATGTTGAAATTGGTTTAGTAATGAAGTTTAATTAATTTGAGACAAAAATAATGATAGTTAAATAAGCAAGAAATAAGACAAAAAGAGTAGTAACTCATGTATTGGAAATCTTGAGTGCTTAACGATTTCGATAAACTAAAATCTCAGTACAGTGATCATAACAGTTTCAGCCCCCCCCCCTTGTTTTTCTTTTCTATTCATTTAAATTCTGAAGTGTACTGAACTGATTTGACTAGCAAAGTTAAAGTCAATATAAAACCAAAATTTATTAGTGTTTTACCTTTTTCAAAATTGACATTGTATGTATGTTTCGAAAGTGCTATTTCTAGGGTAACCTATGCCCGATTTTAATCAGATCAATAGACAGTACGAAGTTTGTAGTAAACATTATAGTGTATTGTTGTGTATTTATGGCTTATTCACATTAGTACAGAAAGTGAAATCATTAGTTCAGAAGATTTTCTGGTTCTAAAATTTACCACATTATGCAGTGCTATTGCGTGTTGTTTTGTATGAACATACATCAACTTGTACTGGGAAGAAACTCAGTTAATGCCTAATTAGGCTGGCGACCGTATTATTAACAATTTGGTAGCATCTGCTGTGTCGTTTCTTGTCCGTCCTAACGTGTAGTTGCACTTCAGACTTGCTTGAAGCATCATTGTTGTTACTAAGTGGGTGAAAGTCTGATTTTGCCTCCATTCGGGTACACGCGGTCAATATCTACCCCAAAATCCTTTCTTATAAGGTGAAGTCCGTCAACTTACCATAGTACAGGCTTTAATAAGTATCGTACGCAGTAGCGTAGTGTTACACACACATGACAGCACAATTGAGCTAGGAGTTTGCAATTACAGTGCGAGTACAAACAAATTTAAAAAGAATGAGCAGAAGATCATGTGAGCAGAGGCTTGATAGCCACAACAGTCATCTATGGTAGTGGAAAGTATCAACATGTCTTCCTCAAACATCCTTCAGTTATTAGGGAGGAAATGAGGCCAACCAATGAATGCTATGTTTTGTGGTTATCTGGACAATCTCGTTACTGATACTTGAAGTGTAAATTACACCGAAAACGGCACACTTCTTAGCAGGAAGAGTTTGAGTGTGCTTACATTCATTACTGAACCACTCTGTGACAACATTTTGGTTGTTAAAATCTGTGATCAAGTGGAGTGTCAGGAGCAATTAGAGAAGGGACGATCTGTAATGTTTAAAAAAAGATATGTGGTTTTGGAGCAGGGACCCACGGACGTGTAGATGAGCAGGGCGTGCAGGGCAGCATACGAAAAGCCACAGGCACAAGCAGATTTAAATTTGGACACCATTGGCTGCAGAGTGGGAGAACACATGCGGGGGGGGGGGGGGGGGATGGGGAGTGGTTGGTAGTGCTGGTGGTGGTGCTTCATACAAATTGGAGGAGCGTATGGGGGTGGGAGGACCATTCCCTCCTCTCCCCTCCTTGGCCTTGATTCCTGGAATGGTTTAGGAGATAAGGAAGGCCGATGTTGCTATCAGCGAAATATGATATGTGCTATTGAATCAGATATAATATGACACCTGTAAAAAAATGCTAACAGATGCAGAGTCAGCGTTTCTGGCCAGAACCTGCAGGGACCTACTATAATTTGAAAGCATCCAAACAAATAACCTCTTCCACCACACCACACACAGAATCGTGCACATCTACGTTTGACTCCAGGATTGCAAGAAGTGTAATGCCGGGTCGTTTGCTGCGCTGCTGCTAAACTTTCTTTATATAAATGAAGTAAAGCTGCTTCCCATGCTGTGTTTTACTTACACATAAATTATTGAAGAGCACTCGTTTTGAACTCGCCTGTTGTTTCGTTAGGTAGTTATTCTGAAACGACCGCAGTCGACTGAATGTCATGCCTAGGCAAGCTGCATATTTTTCCCTTTATTGGAATTTCAACTCCCAATCAGGGGCGGGCTGGCAGCAGCATAGGCGTTGCTCTTCAGCCTAGAGATTCTACAATGGGACAGGAGGACATTTAAAACAATAGAAAGGAGAAACATGGTTGAACTTGGATGTAAACGAGGGGGAAATAACGGGAGAAAATATACAAAAAAGGGGTGACTGTAAAATGGAGATAAAAAGACGAAAATAGAAAACTTGTTTACACAAAAACCACACACTGTCAGAATTAAAAGACAGGACCAGACACTAGTCAAAGTACAGCAGGAACATGAAAGGTCTCATAACTATTAAAACAACCACGTGATGGGCAGTGGAACACTGAAAAACCACTGACATCAAAACTATATACAACTCGGGCACACGAATAAAACCACCCAACTTGATGGCACTTTAGAACTTCACAGAACAGAACAATGATGCAGCACACGTGACGATGAATAAAATCTGGGAGAATCTACCAGGGGATGGGTATACAAGAAAAAACGGAACAAGAGAAGGGGCGTCTCTAGCAGGGGGAGAGAAGGGGGATGAAGGATGGGGTGAGGGCAGCACCGAAGGGGCCAGAGAGGGAGTTCAGAGACTCAGGGGGAGGAGGAGGAAAAACCGCTCAGGGGTAAGGAGGGGATGGGAAAAGAGGGCACTGGGGAAACAAGGCAAGGTCAGAGTGGGTCAGAAGGGTAGACATCATAGCAAAGTTCATCATCTGGGAGTCGGATGAGCCATGTGTGGCTCGTGTTCATGCCATTTCTCTCTTTTACATTTTGTTTTTACTGTACTGCCATCGCGTTTTGTTATTTCATTACTGTTGTCACTGAGTTGCAGCCTTGCCTGCCCGTGAGCGGCAGCAGCAACGCTTATCGATATATGCCCCATCGTATTATCTTTGCTGGACTGCTATGACTTACCAGTTGGTGTGTCCTAAGTGAGTTCGTATCTGGCAGTGAGTTACAACACGCCAGGAGTGGAGCTCGGACCTGGCAGTCGGGCAGTTGGGACGCGGCAAGAGTCGATCGGGTTCGAGCGGCAGTGAGGTTCGCATAGCAATGACTCCTCCGACCGTTGCCGGCACACATGGTTTCAATAGGGAGTGTCGTGGTTGATCGTCGGTTTGTCGTCTTACTGGACGACGTGATTGCTCGCCGATCGTTTCTGGGGTGGCGATGTGTGTGTCTCAACTCATGGTTCGTCCTCGTCACTGCATAGTCACTGCTTTTACCATTGGTCGCGTTCTTCGTCCAAGTGTTTGTGATATTGTGTATAGCTTGTGATGTCACTGCCCAGTTATTTTAGTGCTGTTTCCGTGCTGATGTGTAGCAGTTGGTAGGTTGGCGCAGTTGCGACGTAGTACCAGTGGGGCATGCAGCGTCAGGAAGAGGCAGATAGCCGTCACTTGCCCGACGATTGCCGACACACATGTTTGAGTGGGGACGACTTTGGTTGACCGTCGGTTAGTCGTCTTGTTAGACGACGTGTATTTGGCCGGCGATTGCTTATGGTTTGGCTGTGTGCGCCGACTCGTGGTTCGTCCTCGTTATTGCACGGCCACTGCCGTGAGCATCGTCTAGTCCTCGTGCTGATGTTCGTTGGGCTATGTGTAGTTTATGTGATTTTCACTGGAATGTTTATTTAAGTGTTGTCGGTGTACTGCCTCTGAGTTAGTCGGTCGTTTGATTAAACGACGTGGATTTTCGGGTCCTCCACCCCTGACGGCTCGTCTGTGATCCGTTCTTTTTGGTTCTACAGTCTCTGCTGTCAGCATCGTTGGAATTTTGACGCGAGTGCGGAGCGGAACCTTGGTGCAAGTGTGGAGCGGAAACTGCCTTGAACATTGGTCTGTTGACGGTCTGTCGGTTGGGTTGCCGTCTGATTGAGGATGGTTGGGCCGACTGCCTGTCTCACCTTAGTGAACGTTAGTGTTTGAATTACAGGCCGACCCTCGAACATCTGGGCTCCCTTGTGTGAACTGCCTTATTTTTTAATTTGTTCTTGTTGTCGGTACTTGTGTGACTTCTAGCCGATTTTGTGTTTTAAATTAGAGTTGTTTTACTCTTAAGGTTTGCAGCCTAGTTTAAACTACTGTTTCACGTAAGCCCTTTGGCATTAAAAAAAATATTTCAGTTTTTAAGCCATTGGGCTTCAGCCGATTTGAATTTAACTTGTTTACTTCAACCTATTGAATTTTCAAGTCTTCGGCCTTCAGCCGGTTTGAGTTTCTGTTGTTTGTTCTTATGGCCTTCAGCTAAATTAAAGAACTGTTCCACGTAAGGACTTTGGTATTTAAAAAAAAAATATGTTTTGAAGATTTAAGTGTTCGGCCTTCAACCGATTTGAATTTAACTTGTTTACTTCAACCTAACTAAAGACCTGTTTTAAGATAAGGCTTGCCTTTTTAATTTCTGATTATGCTTGCGTTTTAACTTATTGGCCTTCAGCCATTTTTAAATTAAAGTTTCTTTCGGGCAGTAATTAACTCCCAAAGATTAAAGCTGTGTGTTTAAAAAATTTTTTTGGGCTCTTGTAATGTTTGATCAAATAATAAAGTTGTATGTTCGAGTGCAACTGACAGCCCCTTATTTTGGCCCCTTTCCACAGTTCATTCTATTTGTCCTGTCCGGCGGGTAAAGCAGGCCACTTCAGGGGAGGTGCTGCAAATGATGATTGCCTGGGTCTTGGAGGGGTTGATACAAAGAAACCACTGGTTGACCCAAGTGGTGAACTGGTCAATGTGGGTTTGAAGGGTTTGTTGGGACCGTTGAAGCGTAGGATAGAGAGCTAGGAAGGCGGTGTCATCAGCATATTGGAGAAGGTGGACAGGCGGGGGTGGATTGGCCATATCGGATGGAGCCTTGGGGCACTGGCGATGGGATAAAAGGTACAGGAGTTGGTATTGTGGAAGGTGACATTGTAAGAACGGCGTGCGTGGGTTTGGTGTTTAAAGAGGAGACTGGGATGCCATACATGGTCGTAAGCATTTTGGAGATCGAGTGAAAAAAAAATGGCGGAGAGGCGGGAGTTAAGTTGGAGGGAGAGAAGGTGGACAAGGTTAAGGAGTTGGTTGGTCTTTGGTGGAGAACGAGGGACGGAAGCAACACTGGGTGAGGTGGCGGGGGGGGGGGGGGGGGGGTGGAGGTGGCGTTGATTAAGGTGGTGGTGGGCACTACAGGAGGGGAATGGATTCGAAGACCTTACTGAAGGTGGAAGTGAGGCAGATGGGACGATAGGAAGAAGCGGCGGAAGGGGGTTAGTTGGGTTTGAGGAACAACAGGCTGCAGGAAGTCTTCCATAGGTCAAGGTAAAAGCCGGTGGAGAGGATGACGTTGTATAAAGCGGCAAGGACAATCAGGAAGTAGAAGGACATTCTTTGAGGTGGCGGTAGTTACATATTCATGACCAGGGTCTGCGTCGCGTTTGATCCAGAGGATAAGTTTATTATCTTGCTCTGTGTTGGAGGGAGGTAACTGTCCCAAGTAATGGAGGCGGGGAGTGAGTGGAGCGACCGAGGTATCGGCACGTTCCGTGATGGTGGGGAAAAGGGAATAATCAAAGTGGGGATCAACATGGATGTAGCATGTAAAGAGAGGTGCGGACAGTATGGTGTGGAAGGTGCGGATGTTCCGGAAGAGGATGCAGCACTCGGAACAACCTACAGATATCTACCCATTTACCAGTCTGCAGTGTAACATGGAATCTGTTATATCCTAGCCGGTAATGCCAACCGAGCCCGCTGCCAAAAACGTTGGCAGCATCAAAGTCCGGACGCCGTCCGCATAAGCAGCGCCAGCGAGACAGGAAATCGCCGCAAGTCTGCGCGCGCCACCGCTGGCTTCTGGCTTCTTAAGCGCTGGAGTCGCGAGCGCTAGGACAGTTCTGGATTCGCCGCTCAGTTGCATACTCGCCACCGAATTGTGTACCTGCTAGTCAGTTGTGTGTTCATCGCAGCAGAGTTGTTGTTTGTCGTCAGCCGACGCTGACCTAGCCGCTCCGACTCGAACTAGACAGATTTCTGTAGACCATGTTCACCACTGTGTTCTGTATCGTCGTTAATAAAGATAAGTACCGACTTTCATTTAATCCGAGAGTTTGGGTTATCATCTTTCTGTTCACTGTTCCAGCGGACCGGTCGGCCCGCTATTAAAAGTGTGGCGGTGACTTCGTAGGCCGTTTCTACAGCGAAGTGTTGTCGCTACGAAGGCCGCCACAAAACTGGCGACGAGGACTTCCGAACTCGTGTGCAGGGCTGGTTCAACTTGTTTCTTGAGATAGAATTTTGGGGGCTGGTTTAATTTGTGTTCACTATGTTTGCCGAATTACAACAGTTGATCTTGTTACAGAGTCAGCAAATACAAAGTCTGGTGGAAGCAATCGCCAAACAAGCGGCTAATCCACCACCACACAAGGAACAAGCACAGGCAGCACCGCCTTTTCGTGCTTTTGAGGCATCACGAGAAGAATGGCAAGAATATTTCGCGCAGTTGCAGGCGCACATGTCAGTCTACAAAATCACAGGTAATGAGCGGCAGCTTTATTTAATTTCCACTGCAGGCGTGGAAGTCTATAGACTACTTTGTAAGTTGTTCCCGGAATCCAAGCCAGAAGCTTTAGACTATGACGTTGTTGTTACCAAGCTTGCTGAGTATTTCGAGTCGCGAGTTCATGTGGCAGCAGCCAGATTCAAGTTCTTCAGATTAAAGAAACTGCCACATCAATCTAATAAACAGTGGTTAACAGATTTACGGGGCCTCACCCGTCAGTGCCGATTTAATTGTGTGTGTGGAGCTTCCTACAGTGATGTCATGTTACGAGACGCTATTACTCAAAACATTGCAGATTCTCGTATTCGTGCTGCTATCTTAAAGTTGCCTGACCCGTCATTAGAGACTGTGATGAACATTATTGAAGCCCAAGATACTTTTGACTATGCTGAGTGTGAGTTAGATCAGCCATGTATTTCTCAAATTGCCTGTGCTAAGCAAGTTATGTCACGCCCGCGGCCCCACCGGCAGAGTCAGACTGTAAACACTAGCCGGCCGCGTCATGTTAAACACATTCGTCAGCCGCGTGTGCAAAATGATAGAGTTACGTCTTGCCCTAAGTGTGTTCTTGCTCATCCTCGTGAACGTTGCCCGTTAAGAAACGCGGTTTGTCACTTTTGTCAAAGGAAAGGACACATCCAGACTGTTTGTTTGCGTAAACGCAAGAACAATTCTAGTGCTGCCCAGCCCATGGATATTCATGTTCTTCAAAGCCAGCCCGCCCAGAAGGTCGCGTTTAAAGACTCTTCCACGGTTCGTGTGGGTAATAAACTTGTTCGCAATAAGCCACCCACCCGGCCCTCTGCTATGCGACCCAAGCGTAATCCAAACGCTGTAAAAAGTAATGTACAGACTGCAAGTGCAGCGGGAGTTGTTGTTCCACCCGCCCAACCCACGAGTTGTCGTAAGCAGCGAACACGCGCTAAACGCGCTGATTTTGTGTCTTCCGCCTCCACTGCACCGATCCAGAGACAGTGTAATAAACTATTTGTGAAGCTACGCATCCAGGATAAGACCTTCAATTTTCAATTAGACACTGGTGCGTCTGTGACTCTCATAAATAGTGCTACGTATGCGGCTATCGGCCGCCCTAAACTTTTAGCGGCAAAACATTCTTTGGCTACTTATAGTGGAGAACAAATTCCTGTGTTAGGTGTATGTAGCGCGCCAGCCACATTCCGGGGCAACACAAAAACAGTTTCATTCACAGTGCTCCGCGCTACAGACAGTGTAAACATTTTCGGATTAGACTGTTTTGACTTGTTTGGCCTGACTATCCAAGACAATGTGTTGCAACTTAATTCTGTTGTTGTTCCTCAAGACAGCATCACCGATTTGTGTAAACGATACAGTGACATATTTAAAGACGAACTCGGTTGTGCTGCGAACTTTGCCGCTCATATTACGTTAAAAGATAATGCTCAGCCTCGATTTTTTCGTGCTCGTCCAGTGCCTCACGCCCTCCGGGCACCTGTAGAAGATGAACTTCGTCGTTGGCAAAACAACGGTGTTATTCAACCCGTTTCAGCGAGCCAGTGGGCTTCTCCCTTAGTTATTATAAAGAAACCGTCTGGCAAGTTACGTTTGTGTGCTGATTTTAAGTCGACAGTTAATCCTCAGACTGTCATTGATTCTTTTCCTTTGCCTAGACCGGACGAGCTGATGGATAAGTTAGGGGAAGCTCGTTTCTTTTCCAAAATTGATCTCCGTGAAGCATATTTGCAATTGCCCCTCGACGATCAATCACAACAGTATTTTGTCATAAACACGTCGTTGGGGTTGTTCCGTTTTCTGCGTTTGCCTTTTGGTTGTGCGTCCGCTCCAGCTGTTTTTCAGCGTTTTTTGTCACAACTTCTGGCTAATGTGCCATCGTGTTGCAACTATTTAGACGATATTGTTGTGTCCGGTCGGACGCCTGCTGAATATTTCCGTAATTTGGAGTGTTTGTTTACAGTGTTGTCTCAGGCAGGCCTACGTTGCAACATCGATAAATGTTCATTTTTCCTTACGGAGTTGGAGTATCTGGGACATGTTATTAATGCTCAAGGCATTCATCCCTCCCAGTCACATTTAGCAGCTATTCGTGATTTGCCCGCCCCTCGCAATCTGCATGAATTGCAAGCAGTTCTTGGCAAATTGACATATTATATTAGGTTTATACCTAATGCATCACAGATTGCTGCACCGTTGCATCGTCTCCGCCGTAAGAATGTTCCGTTTGTGTGGTCAGCTGATTGCCAATCAGCCCTTCAGCAGCTTAAAGAGGCTTTATTGAATGATCGTTGTCTGGTCCATTACGACCCTAACAAGCCTCTGGTGTTAGCTTGTGATGCTTCTTCTTTCGGCCTCGGTGCTGTGTTGTCTCACCGAGTCGGTAACACCGAACGTCCTATTGCGTTCGCATCTAAATTGTTAAACAAAGCTCAGTGTAATTATAGCCAATTGGACAAGGAAGCGTTGGCTATTGTGTTCGGTGTCACAAAATTCCATCACTACCTCTATGGTAGACCATTCTATTAATCACAGATCACAAGCCCCTGACGTCGCTGTTTCATCCGTCTAAACCAGTTCCTCAGCGGACAGCTCAGAGACTACAACGTTGGGCTCTTTTGTTATCACAATACCAGTATGAGATACTGTATCGCCCTACAGCTCAGCATGCAAACGCTGACGCGCTTTCTCGATTGCCGATTGCTGCGGATGAGGTCTTCGATTCCTCTGACGACTCTTGCCATCAGATTGACGCCGATGAGCATCAATCCCTCCGGGATTTTCCCATTGATTATCGTCAGGTGGCACGTGAGACAGCTACGGATCCTCATCTGAGTTTACTATTACGTTTTGTTCAACGTGGTTGGCCGTCCAAGGCAAAGGACATATCGGATCCTGTGGTTCGTCGCTATTATCCGCAACGTCATCTGTTGTCTGTTTCGCACGGAGTTTTGCTGTTACGCACCGAGAATGACCAGCTTCGTGTAGTGGTTCCCCAAGTGCTCCAATCCAGGGTCCTCGACTTGTTGCATCAAGGTCATTGGGGAGTGGTCCGCACCAAGCAGCTTGCCCGCCGCAATTGTACATGGATCGGCATTGATAAGCAGATTACGCAGATGTCTACAGATTGTTCGACGTGTGCCGAACACCAAGCTGCTCCGCCTCAACGCTATTCTGAGTGGGCACACCCTGCCGGTCCCTGGCAGCGAGTACATATTGATTTCGCTGGTCCATATTGGCATTCTCGAAGGCTCATCGTGATAGATGCATTTAGTAATTTTCCGTTTGTTGTGCCCATGCAGTCTACAACGTCTGCACAAACTATACAGGCGTTGACTTCAATTTTTTGTATTGAGGGTCTTCCAGAAGTTTTAGTGTCTGACAATGGTCCACAATTAACCGCTGCTGAATTTGAAAGTTTTTGTTCTGCCAATGGCATTCGCCATGTTCTTACTCCGCCGTTCCACCCTCAATCGAATGGTGCAGCGGAACGTTTTGTACGCACATTCAAGGATCATATGGACCGCCTTCGTGCTACGCACTCTCGTCAGCAGGCCCTCATCACGTTCCTGTCGTCGTACCGGACCACGCCACGCGACGGCCCTTCGCCTGCGGAGCTTCTCCACGGCCGTCGTCATCGCACCCTACTACGGTTGTTGCACCCCCCGGATCGACCCGCCGCTTCTGAGCATCGCAAACGTTTTCTGCGCAACGACGCCGTTTTTTTCAGAGTTTATCACGGTCGCCGTCGTTGGGAACGTGGTACCGTGATAAGTGTCCAGGGTCGCGGTTTTTATACTGTTCAAGGTGCTACTGGGGTGCACAGGAGGCATCAGAACCAGTTGCGCCGCGCTGGCCGCCCGGATTCTGCCGCTCGTTCTTTGTCCACAGATTTGGTCCGCGGCGGGTTCCAGCCGCGCCTTCCGACTTCGCTGCCGCCCCCAGGGCAGCAGCAGCAGCAGCCGTCGCCGCTACCACGCCGACAGCCCGTCCCATTGATGCCTCCCGCGCAGCTTCATGCGGGAGCGCCCCGGGTGGTCGCTCCGGCGCCTGCGGTCCTTCTTCAGTCGCCACCGCCTTCGGAGCTGATGGACGTCGACCCCTCAGCCGGGCCGCCTTCCCAAGCGGTGGCTGTGCAGCCTGTACTGCAGCCGCTTTCCTTGGGCACCCCCAAGGAGTCTGACACCGCAGCGCCTTGTCCGGCGCCCACTCAGCAGCCGTCGACGCAGCGTCAGGAGACGCTGCCTCTCTTCGTGGGTCCCGACGCCCCGTCGCGTCCAGTACCAGAAGCTGCGCCCGTGGTCACAGGCGTGCACCCTGACCTCGGTTTTCAGTCGGTGTTTCCCGAGGCCCCGCGCAGCCAATGCTGGGGTGCGGACCGGGGACTGCCACCGACAACAGTCTCCGCCCCGGTCTCTTCTGCTACGTCTGCGGCCAGACCCCTTCCCCGCCGTCGACGCTCGCCACGTCATTATTCAACGACGGTGCGGCGATTTGGGGGGGAGGAGTGTTATATCCTAGCCGGTAATGCCAACCGAGCCCGCTGCCAAAAACGTTGGCAGCATCAAAGTCCGGACGCCGTCCGCATAAGCAGCGCCAGCGAGACAGGAAATCGCCGCAAGTCTGCGCGCGCCACCGCTGGCTTCTGGCTTCTTAAGCGCTGGAGTCGCGAGCGCTAGGACAGTTCTGGATTCGCCGCTCAGTTGCATACTCGCCACCGAATTGTGTACCTGCTAGTCAGTTGTGTGTTCATCGCAGCAGAGTTGTTTGTCGTCAGCCGACGCTGACCTAGCCGCTCCGACTCGAACTAGACAGATTTCTGTAGACCATGTTCACCACTGTGTTCTGTATCGTCGTTAATAAAGATAAGTACCGACTTTCATTTAATCCGAGAGTTTGGGTTATCATCTTTCTGTTCACTGTTCCAGCGGACCGGTCGGCCCGCTATTAAAAGTGTGGCGGTGACTTCGTAGGCCGTTTCTACAGCGAAGTGTTGTCGCTACGAAGGCCGCCACAAAAGAATCCAACCCCCATTTCGTTTCTGGCGAATCTCCGCATTATTGGTATGTCAGTGCTAGGTTAACGACAGAGTGAGAAGAATTGACTGGATAGGATCCGATCCTGCAACCTTTAGATCCCTACTCAAATGCTCTACCCGTGGACCATAGAAACAGGTTCGAATTTTGTCTCTCTTTCTGCTAATTCAAGGCACTGGTGATCTCCTGAGCTATGTCCGCTGTCCGGTAGGTGGCAGCAGCATGGTTTTCACAACTCAACATTAATTCATAGCACTTTAGACAGTTTCTAAGAAATGTTTATAAATTCGATACAAAAGCATTCCTTGTTTCAGTGTTTCTGTTAATGAAAACCGGGTCAAAATCCCTACAGCAGTTTCTGAGTTTAGCCTGCACTTACAGACGAACGCTAGGAGGCGACTTCATTCTGTATATAAAGAGATATTTTGAGGACTGTGACTATATTGTAAATTTAAAAAATAATTTATACTGCTTCAGCCTCTTTTTACTTATATTTAATTAGCTCGACATGTTTCGTCAGCATGCTGCCATCAGATAGTACATTACAGCTACAACTATATTATATCAATGTGAAGTATGATTATGCTCATTTGCTGTTGTGCCAGTGAGGTTATTACATCGAATTACAGTAATTTTTACTGGAAATGTTGTTGTCTGACGCAGAGAGCATAGAGCTATGGTGCTCTGTGTACCAGACGACAACATTTCCAGCAAAAGCTATTCTACTTCGATACCTAACCTCACTGGCACACACAGTAAACGAACATAATCACACTCCAGATTAATATGACGCACATGTAACTCCAGTGCACCTGATGACGGCAGCATGCTTCTGAAACGCGTCAACCTAATTAAATATTGGTAAAAAGCGCGTGAAGCGGCAGGAATTATTTCACAAATTAAGTGTAGTTGTGTTCGACGAGGACTTTATTTTCTGAGTCGATGTTTAGTATTTGTGAACAGGACTTTCTCTTCGAGGCTTTTCGTCATGCTGGAAGAGAGCATTTTCTCCCAATTACTCCTATTGTTGTGACCTGTGCAGCCTTCTACAGTCTTGGGTATGGGCCTATCGTATACTTCTTGTATACGAAAGCTAAAATGCAACTATTTACTCTGAAACAAATATAACTGGTATACTGTCTAGACCAGAAAACGTGTACTTAGGAAGTGACTTTATTTCCCTCGCCATCTCAGTGGTATCTACTTGTTCCTTACTCATATGGGTGTTACTCTTGAATGGACTTCTGAAATATTTGCTGCATCTCCTTTGGTGTAGGAATTTGGAAACACGTTTTTAGTACCTCCGGTTTAATGGCGCTGTCTTCAGTACCATTACCACTGCTGTCACGCTGTGAATGTACTGATTGTGCTTATGACCACACCTGTAATCTCTTTGGATTTTGTCAGATTGCGAGACAGAGTTTCGTTGTGAAAACTTTTTAAATCTATTAAAATGCTGTTGGCGGGAGGTTCCATCAAACGGGCCACATCCCATTGTGGCTTTTCCGAGTAAGGTTGCCCCCCTTCTTGCAGCGGTGTACCGTAGGTCTCTAGAAGAGCGTGGCGTTGCAAAGGATTGGAAAAGGGCACAGGTCATCGCCGTTTTCAAGAAGGGACGTCGAACAGATGTGCAGAACTGTAGACCTATATCTCTAACATCGATCAGTTGTAGAATTTTGGAACACGTATTATGTTCGAGTATAATGACTTTTCTGGAGACTATAAATCTACTCTGTAGGAATCAGCATGGGTTTCGAAAAAGACGATCGTGTGAAACCCAGCTCACGCTATTCGTCCACGAGACTCAGAGGGCCATAGACACGGGTTCCCAGGTAGATGCCGTGTTTCTTGACTTCCGCAAGGCGTTCGATACAGTTCCCCCACAGTCGTTTAATGAACAAAGTAAGAGCATATGGACTATCAGACCAATTGTGTGATTGGATTGAAGAGTTCCTAGATAACAGAACGCAGGATGTCATTGTCAATGGAGAGAAGTCTTCCGAAGTAAGAGTGATTTCAGGTGTGCCGCAGGGGAGTGTCGTAGGACCGTTGCTATTCACAATATACATAAATGACCTTGTGGATGACATCGGAAGTTCACTGAGGCTTTTTGCGGATGATGCTGTGGTATATCGAGAGGTTGTAACAATGGAAAATTGTACTGAAATGCAGGAGGATCTGCAGCGAATTGACGCATGGTGTAGGGAATGGCAATTGAATCTCAATGTAGACAAGTGTAATGTGCTGCGAATACATAGAAAGAAAGATCCCTTATCATTTAGCTATAATATAGCAGGTCAGCAACTGGAAGCAGTTAATTCCATAAATTATCTGGGAGTACGCATTAGGAGTGATTTAAAATAAAATGATCATATAAAGTTGATCGTCGGTAAAGCAAATGCCAGACTGAGATTCATTGGAAGAATCCTAAGGAAATGCAACCCGAAAACGAAGGAAGTAGGTTACAGTACGCTTGTTCGGCCACTGCTTGAATACTGCTCAGTAGTGTGGGATCCGTACCAGATAGGGTTGGTAGAAGAGATAGAGAAGATCCAACGGAGAGCAGCGCGCTTCGTTACAGGATCATTTAGTAATCGGGAAAGCGTTACGGAGATGATAAACTCCAGTGGAAGACTCTGCGGGAGAGACGCTCAGTAGCTCGGTACGGACTTTTGTTGAAGTTTCGAGAACATACCTTCACCGAGGAGTCAAGCAGTATATTGCTCCCTCCTACGTATATCTCGCGAAGAGACCATGAGGATAAAATCAGAGAGATTAGAGCCCACACAGAGGCATACCGACAATCCTTCTTTCCACGAACAATACGAGACTGGAATAGAAGGGAGAACCGATAGAGGTACTCAAGGTACCCTCCGCCACACACCGTCAGGTGGCTTGCGGAGTATGGATATAGATGCAGATGTAGATGTAAGGTGATCTGTCTCTCATGGCTTCAATGTCGAAGAGAGGTGAAAACACAAACTTGATTTCTCTCTGTACGGTGTCACCCGCAGTAGACGAGGATAACGCTGCCGTGCTGTCTCGCCTTATATTGTGTTGCGTCATTTCCGAGAAACTGCTAGGTTCTCGGGGTTCCCCTGGTACGGCGCAGTCAGGGTCATCCACGTCTCCGCTGTTGAAGCACACGTAGCAGCCGATATTGTTCTCGTGGATGCCGCTAACAACAACTCGAACTAGCAAAACATGATTCCTCATTTCTGCCACTCACGTCTCTGATGCGAAAGATCTATTGTTATGAGCATTTTCCGACCGGCAAACATCTAAATATGAATAATACAGTGCTCGCCATTAAATATATTGCAAACATGTTTATTTTTCTTTCTCTCCCTACATAATATTCCAGGAATACACATTACAAGTCTCAAGACACATTAATTTTCAAGTTGAAAGAGCTTTACCAGTAAATGCTTCGAATCCTTCCTTGTTCGTGTCGTCTTTGACTGAAAATAAATTTAACCAGAATTAACTGCCGTTATACTACCGCCAGCTACATCCTCCTGAATCTGTTTACTGTATTCATCTCTTGGTTTTTCTCTACAATCTTTACCCATCACCCCACCCCACCCCACGTTTCCTTCCAATACTAAATTGGTGATCCGTTAATGTCTCAGAATGTGTCCTATTAACTGATGCCTTCTCTTAGTCAAGTTATATTTCTTCTGTAGCACAAAACTTCAAAAGCTTCTGTTCCCTTCGCTTCCATACATGATTACACTCCAGACAAATACCCTCAGAAAAGACTTAGTAACGCTCAAGTCTATATCTCTTCTTCAGAAACGCTTTTCTTGTCATTGCCACTCTACAGTTTATATCATCTCCACTTCGACCGTCAACAGTTATTTTGCTGCCCAAATAGCAGAACCTATCAACTACGTTGTCTCGTTTCCTAATCTGATTCCCTCAGCATCACCTGATTCTATTATCTTACTATTGCTTTTACTGATATTCATCTCTTTCCTTCTTTCAAAGCACTGTCCATTCAATTCAACTGTTCTTCCAAGTCTTTTGCAGTCTCTGACAGAAGTACAGTGTCATCCGCAAAACTTAGGATTTTTATTCCTTTTCCCTGAACTTTAATTCGTTCTTCAAAATTTTCTTTGGTTTCCTTTGCTGCTTGCACAATGTACAAATTGAATATCATTGGGAATAGGCTACCACCCTGCCTCCCCGTCTTCTTGCTTCCTTTTCATACCCCCCCCCCCCCCCCTCCCCGAACCTTATAGATGTCGTCTGGTTTCTACAGAAGTCGTAAAAATAGCCTTTCGTTCGCTGTATTTTATTCCTGATACCTTCAGAAATTCAAAGAGAGCATTCCAGTCAACATTGTCAAAAGTTTTCTCTAATGCCTTTCCTTAACCTATCTTCTAAGATAAGTCGTAGGGTCAGTATTGCCTCGCGTGTTCCTACATTTCTCCGGAATCCAAACTGATCTTCCCCGACGTCGGCTTCTACCAGTTTTACCATTCTCTTGTAATGAATTCATATTAGTTTTTTGCAACCATGCTTTATTAAACAGATAGTTCGGTAATTTTCACATCTTTCAGCTATAACAAAGGTTTGGCGATATTCCCCAACTCCTTTCGACTCTTCATTAAATTGTCTCGATATTAATGAAGCATATATTTCAATATATTATGTATGATATGTAGCGCAAAATATGACTATCCTCAATTCTGCAACAGGTTCGTTCTTGTACAGGCTCTTTTCCTTCGTTCAGGCTATTGCAGTAATATTTCCTGTAATATATTCATTCGGGTTGTGTTATTTACTACAAAATAAGATCCTTCTGAAAGCATCATGAAAAGGTTCATAAACAACAATAAACAAATCTGTATACATTGCGCATTATCTGCAACCCAATAAACTTTTGCTGATTTCAGCCATGTCATTCTAATAGTAGAATAATAAAATCTTCCGCACATAAAATAGATACAGGAATGTGTGTGATACCTTGATCCTTGTTGTTCTTAGTATAATGTACTATGTTAAAAGAAGCTGTTGCCCGCATCTGGACTTGCGTATAAGTAGTTTTGTTATGATGAGTAGTACTGAGCAACTAAGCTATCGTGCATTAAATACCGTCAACTGACCTCGCGTTTCTGCCTCTTCAGGTGACCATAGCTCATGATACGCACTTTCTTTCCCCAACCACCATCCACCAACTGACCCTATGCACGACACGGCGGCACGCACGGTGTCACTACAAAGCAGTGTATGCAGAAGGGCGTCGGTGGGAGCGCCATTTATGTATCAAGATATTGAAGTATCTGTACATTGTACAAAATGTACATTACTCAACAAATTTATTAAGTTTTTTATGGTCAGTGACGTAAAAATGATGTTCCATTCCTTCGTTTACACTATTGGCGCCAGTGTTCTTCATAATAAGTGAGTTTGTATTGTATAAGCATTGTATTCATTACGCTGAGACGTATTACACATAATACAACAACTAAAAAAGGAATTTTCACATATATCATAACATTTAAAAGTCTTTCCATAATTCGCACAATATTCTTCAAATCAATACATATCTTGTACTACAATGTAAGCCTAATAATCGTAGTTGTAATGACATCATACACTTGACGCCGAGGTCCGCCACGTCATTCGCCCCCTAACATTAGCTTCTGGTGGAAACTTCTTGATCAAAAATGCGTCCATGTTCCATTTACAGGTGTCCTAAATATTCTAATTACAATGTAATGTGTAAAGGAATCGCATTTCACTCGTATGTCAACTCGTTCATGTGGTACTCTCTTTTACCTATCTTAATTTTTGTTGCACGAATTCCTTTTACTGTAATATTTTCATTTTTGTGATTGAACTATAGATTTCCTATCAACTCAACTCCAAAAGAGCTCTGAGTGAATGCTCTGAAAAGGAAAAACTGAAAGCCGACAAAGCATTGTGGAATATGTTCTCAGTATTTTTCGGGAAGAGGACACAGATAGTACATCAGTTTCGTCAGTCTGCATTAAGCAAAACGCTGGATTTGAAAGCAGCGTTGTCATATTACATATTTCTCTTTTTCTCTTTTTGTTTTTTCGATATGTATAACAAAACCAAAGTTACATTAACGAGGCTAGAGGTTACGTAATTAGTGTATTATA
The DNA here is from genome assembly GCF_023898315.1 of Schistocerca nitens. NCBI lineage: Eukaryota > Metazoa > Arthropoda > Insecta > Orthoptera > Acrididae > Schistocerca > Schistocerca nitens. Next base: position 258,538,408 of record NC_064615.1, on the reverse strand, counting down.
TGTGCATTGAAGACCAGAAAAACGTCTGAAAAGATCTTCCTGACACTGTCATTCACGAAAGCAGTACGGAAACGCCGGTTTCAAAACAACGGACAGTCGAAGTTGTAGCGTATGAATTGAACTGGGCAAATTTTAACTTACGAAGTGAAGTATGCGACATCCAATAAACGGCGAAAAATTTTCTGGAAATATGTTATCACTCTCCTCTTGCCAATTTGATAATAACTCTGCAAATGGAAATCGCTCCTATCCATGCCTCCAACATACTTGTCCTAATCATTGACAACAGTTGGCTTTTATTCAGTGCCATTCTTCGAATTTACTTCTTGAAATGTAGCATTAGGCAGCGATATGAAGTTAACGAGGTCTTTTCATTTCATCAGCATATGCTTTTCCTTTACACAGTTAACAAATCAACCCATCTAGTAGGGGAAATATTAACTAATAGCATTACAACACCTGCTGGCCTGCAACTCATCATACTTGTTAGCTAAAAGACACAGAGGGCTGCAGGTGGATATAGCCGTCGAACCCACTGTGGCGTTTCTCCCACAGTCGGGAGAGACGATTTAAGGACCTACTTAAAACGAGAAATAACCTATTGTTCTCACACTACTGATCCTGGATTCTCAAAGAATATCAAATTCCGATCCAGGAGAAAACGGCAGCAATAGAGGCCTAGTATTAAATCATCAGTAGGACAGCAACGGTTTATTAAACATGTTATATCTCCTTCTTCCCTGCACGAAATCGTAAGTTCCAGTCCTCTCTGATATTCTGACGTTTCCAAAGATTAAATACACTACTGGCCATTAAAATTGCTACACCAAGAAGAAATGCAGATGTTAAACGGGTATTCATTGGACAAATATATTATACTACCACTGACATGTGATTACATTTTCACGCAATTTCGGTGCATAGATCCTGAGAAATCAGTACCCAGAACAACCTCCTCTGGCCGTAATAACGGCCTTGATACGCCTGGGCATTGAGTCAAACAGAGCTTGGATGGTGCGTACAGGTACAGATGCCCATCAGCTTCCACAGGATATCACAGTTCATCAAGAGTAGTGACTGGCGTATTGTGACGAGCCAGATGCTCGGCCACCATTGAGCAGACGTTTTGAATTGGTGAGAGATCTGGAGAATGTGCTGACCAGGACAGCAGTCGAACATTTTCTGTATCCAGAAAGGCCCGTACAGGACCTGCAACATGCGGTCGTGCATTATCCTGCTGAAATGTAGTGTTTCGCAGGGATCGAATAAAGGGTAGAGCCACGGGTCGTAACACATCTGAAATGTAACGTCCACTGTTCAAAGTGCCGTAAATGCGAATAAGGGGTGACCGAGACGTGTAACCACTGGCACCCCATACCATCACGCCGGGTGATACGCCGTATGGCGATGACGAATACACGCTTCCAATTAGCTTTCTCCGCGATGTCGCCAAACACGGATGCGACCATCATGATGCTGTAAACAGAGCCTGGATTCACCCGAAAAAATGACGTTTTGCCATTTGTGCACCCAGGCGCTCCAGTCTGCGATGCAGCGTCAATGGTAACCGCAGCCATGGTCTTCGAGCTGATAGGCCATGCTGCTGCAAACGTCGTCGAAGTGTTCGCGCAGTTGGTTGTGGTCTTGCAAACGTCCCTATCTGTTGATTCAGGGATCGAGACGTGGCTGCACGATCCGTTACAGCCATGCGGGTAAGATGCCTGTCATCTCGACTGCTAGTGATACGAGGCCGTTGGAATGCAGCACGGCGTTCCGTATTACCCTCCTGAACGCACCGATTCCATATTCTGCTAACAGTCATTGGATCTCGACCAACACGAGCAGCAATGTCGCGATACGATAAACCGAAATCGCGATAGTGTACAATCCGACCTTTATCAAAGGCGGAAACGTGATGGTATGCATTTCTCCTCCTTACACGAGGCATCACAACAGCATTTCACCAGGCAACGCCGGTCAGCTGCTGTTTGTGTAAGAGAAATCGGTTGGAAACTTTCCTCATGTCAACACGATGCAGGTGTCGCCACCGGCGCCAACCTTGTGTGAATGCTCTGAAAAACTTATCATTTGCATATCACAGCATTTTCGTCCTGTCGGTTAAATGTCGCGTCTGTAGCACGTCATTTTCGTGGTGTAGCAATTTTAATGGCCAGTAGCATATTTTCTTTCTATTCGCAATTATTTTCCCACATTAAATGAAAATCTTGCGCTGCATATTAAACTTCAAATCAATAAACATACAGCTAAACTCTCAATAAAACATCTTCAAACTCTTAATAACAATTAAGACAACTGCTGTAATGCATTTCAAATCAATTCTTCAAGCAAATTTTTCATGCATAGTGCCTCGTATTCCCTATCTATCCTTAATTATTTCAAGTAATTCAGAGTCAACAATAACTGCAATAGGAATCTTGGCCCGGCCAACAAAAAAGCACTACATTAGTCAGTTATATACTGAGGTGACAAAATTCATGGGTCAGCGATATACACATATATAGATGGCGGTCGTTTCATGTACACAAGGTATAAAAAAGGTAGTGCATTGGTTGAACTGTCATTTGTACTGAGTTGATTCATATGAAAAGGTTTCCGACGTGATTGTGTCGACATAACAGGAATTAACAGTTTTCTAACGCGGAGTAATAGTTGGAACATTTCATTTCGGAAATCGTTAGGGATTTCAATATTCCGAGGACCACAGTGTCAAGAGTGTACCGGGAATACCAAATTTCAGGCATTACCTCTTACCATGGACAACGTAGTGGCCGACGGCCTTCACATAACGACCGGGAGCAGTAATGTTTACGTAGAGTTGTCAGTGCTAAAAGACAAACAGCAGTGCGTGAAATAAGCGCTGAAATCAATGAATGTGGGACGTGCGACGAACGTATTAATTAGGACAGAGTGGTGAAATTTGTCGTTACTGGGCTATGGCAGCGGACGTCCGAGGCGAGTGCCTTTGATAACAGCGCGACATCGCCTGCAGTGCCTCACCTAGGCTCGTGACCATATCGGTTGAAACCTAGAAACCTAGAAACCTGGAAAACCATGGCGTGGTCAGATGATTCCCGATTTCAGTTGGTAAGAGCAAATGATAGGGCTCGAGTGTGGCGCAAACCACACAAAACCACGGCCTCAGGTTGCCAACTAGGCACTGTGCAAGCTGGTGGTGACTTCATAATGGTGTGGGCTGAATTTACATGGAATGGACTGGGTCCTCGGAAAATGGGTATGCACATTTACTTGGAGATCATCTACAGCCATTCATGGATTCCATGTTCCCAAACAACCATGAAACTTTTGTGGATGATAATGTCCATGTCACCGGGCCACAATTGTCTGCGACCGGTTTGAAGAACATTCTGGGTTATTCGAAGGAATGATTTGGCCACATACATCGCACGATATGAATCTCAGCTAACATTTATTGGACATAAACGAGAGGTCAGCTCGTGCACAAAATGCTGCATCGGCGACACTTTCGCAATGATGGACGGCTATAGAGGCAGCGAGGCTGAGTATTTCTGCAGGAGACTTACAACGACTTGTTGGATCCACACCCTTCGAGTCGCTGCACTACCCTCGGCGTAAGGATGTCCGACACGATATTAAGAGGTAAACAATGACTGTCACCTCAGTGTAAATTCCCAGCTTCCTGTCATTATATTTATAATAGGATTAAAATCCATGTAGTAACAGTTGCCACGGCTGAACTGTTACATAAGTCCCTGGTAAGCCGAAGAAATACGATCTAAATCGCTCAGAAAGTCAAACAAAATCACAAGCTATTTCAATTGAAAATTAACGTCTTCAAGATCAGAAGATTATTTTAGCAAAAATGAGTACCTTTATTTCAGTATGAAAATCGTAGACTCTGTTCTCTGTTGGTCACAGATTTTAGAAATGCAGATACATGTCAATATTATTGATCATATACATTCAAATAAATTCTCCTTAAGTCCGTAGACGGTTGTAATAGTCTTCATGTTTTCGGCACCTTTCATTCCAGACATTATTGTAATAATCATTTACAACCACCATTCTCATGTATTTTCTTCTGTACACAAATTCTCTGAGTTTCATTTTACCTTCCTTTCCATTGTGCATTGTGCATTGAGCCGGTGACGTACAAACGACGGAGAGGCTTCGTCCCCGCCGTAGCCCTAAGTGGTTCACAACCTCACAACAGGCTACAGCAGTTCACACACCACTCCGCCGCCCCACACCGAACCCAGGGCTATTGTGCGGTTCGGAACTTATTAAGTATTTCAATGTGAAATCTGATTATCTGTTGTATCCAGTGGTACTGCAAATCGTCCTACGAGTCAGTCTCCTGATCAACTATGTATGCTCCGTGGCAGAACGGAGTTGTCTGTGGTATCGTCCAAACGCCGAGTAAAATAACTTTGTGGCTGACAGACTGCAGTGGCCGGGGGCAGTGTTACCGGCGTGGTTTTGTTCCTGCAAATGTTAAAAGAAAATTTAGAGCTGCAGAAACGCTTCGCATAGTTGTATCTTCTCGTGAATATTCTGCAGGAAACTGACAAACATTTGCAACACAACTGCCGAAATCCGTATCATATTATAATCGTATCTCTATTACCAAATCAGACGGCATGTGGCATTAAGAAGAGCGGAAAACGCAATATTTACGTCACTCAGCACGCTAATGGTAACCTGTTTAGAGAAACATATGACTATATGCACTGCATGTCCCTCTGTTGCTGAGCGGGAGTATAAACGCTGGTACTGTATTAAATGTTTCAGTTCAGATACTAAGTATGTAAAAATGTATTTAATTCTATTCTGAGGATTTCCGGTGCCTGCTGCGCGCAATTTGACTTTGGTTTATAATTAACGACTACTTCTTTAGTTCATTCGTATTCGCTATGATCAACGGTGACATGAACAGTCGGTATCTATTTTATTGAAGAGGTGTCAGCATAATTTATGACGATTGATTTTACGAATTACACGTAATCGATATCTCAGTACCTAGTTTATTAATGTGTACAGGAACTCACGGCGTTCTTTTGCACGTCAACGACTGCTATCAATAAATTACAAGTTTCTGATCAGCTTGTCAATGTCCAGATGACACTACAGTTTTTAAATGATACAGATGACCTGACACCGTTTTTTGCTCTAGTTTTGAGTCGGTCCATTTTGTTTTTCTCCAGAAATCCAGAACGTCCTATGTAATTGGCTCATGTGGGCTCAATATGAGGAAGTATTATGTTTTGCATTCTAATGACACTTCACGGCTATCATGTTGTAGTTGGGAAAGAAACGAAATGCCGGGATCTTTGCCCGGGCTCTTCCGACAGCACCAACTCGACCTCCAGTTTAGGCAGAGATCCCTGTTTACGGTCACGCGGTCACTGTGAGAACAGCGCTATTGAGAGTGACATACTCTATACGGAAATATGCTGCTACGTGTAGAATTACGCCGTTGGGGAGATTATGTCAGTTCATAAGCGAAATAATGATTTTTGTGATTAAACTATATGGCAGATGATTATGATTATATCTTCCTCGTGCTACTTGGTGAGCATTAATACGGCATCCAGAGTTTTGTTGGTGCTTAAAACGAGATACATTCAAGAGACAGTTGCTGTTCCCTCACACATCCTAAAGAACAATACTAGGAACTTATATCACACTTTTAAGCTTTTAAACGACCTATCTTGTGCTTTAGGAATTTAGGCGGAAAATTAGTCCTGAACAAAAAAGAAAAATGGTAAATATTAGCAAACTATTTCAATAAGTTGTTAAATTGTGAGGAACCAAGAACAAACATCCAGAACAAAATCCAGGATACCTCACTCAAACTGAGAACCACCTAGCATGGATGAAATCCAAGAATCATTAAAAACATGAAGATTGGCAAGGCCCCAGGGAAGAGTAAATAATAGCTGAAATGTGGAAAAGTGAAGGTGTGGCAACAGTCAAGAAGCTAAATGGAGTCTTTCAAAAAATGTAGGAAATAGAAACTATACTAGAAGATTTGAAAACAGCAATGATTCACCCAATCCTTAAAAAAGAGATAAAACTGACCCCAACAACTATAGAAGAATATCCTCCCTTCCATTGACTTACATAATTGTTTCAAAAGCATTACAAAACGGGCTAGAATGCCGACTGGCTCAGAAATTATGAGAGTGCTAAGGAATGTTTAGAAAACGAAGATCCTGTGTTTAACAAATTTTAAATATGAAATTTATTATCAGGTATAGAAGAACGAGGTCTGAAAGCATTTATACGGCATTTTCAGACTTCAAAAAGCATAGATTCAATTGACAGGGAAACATTATTCAACACCCTAAAAGTGTTTGGAGCTAACAACAAATCAGACACATTAACAATTACAAAATGCAAAATTAAATTTTTAGGCGAGACCTCCAAGGCCTTTGAGATCAAAACTGGAGTAAGGTAGGTAAATGAACTGTCCTCACTGCTGTTCAATTGATTGCTAGAAAAGGTAATCAGTAAATGGAGGAAAAGATGAGAAGAAGGAATTATAAGAATCACAATTGGGATAAAAGGGGATAATCTGAGTTTCGATTGCATGGTTTTTCCATATGATCTTGCCATTTTTTCAGAATCTATAGTGGATGCAACAACGCAGATAAATCTTCTACAAGAGACAACTTCAAAAGCAGACCTACATATACCTTCTGAAAAAAAAAAAAAAAAAAAAAAAAACACGCAGTACATGACGGATGTGCAGGAGGCACCGAAATATATGGAAAAAAAGGCAACAAAATTTAAATAGCTAGGTGAAATAATGGAACCAAATACTTTAGACAAAGAAACTAACCTAGCAAGGGCAAGGAAAATGGAGGTGGCATTTCAATCAACAAAAAGCTGGTTTAACAAGAAATCTATTTCCATAAATGCGAAACGTTTGCCCTACAATACTGTCACTAAACCAGAATGTCTTTACGCATCAGAATGCCTTTCGTTAAACACAGCCAAACAATCAGGTGAAATAGAAAAGTAGGAAAAGAAAATAATCAGGAAAATCTTGGGACCAAAATAGGAGGATCGGAAACGGAAATTAAGAAGTAATAAGAAGTTTGTGAAAACATAGAGCGAATATCAGACAGGATGAGGAAGAGAAGAGTTTCATTCTATGGACGCCTAAAAAGGCTAGATGAAAACAGAATAACAGAAAGAATTGTTAACTTCTTTAACAGAAACCCCAAAATATCAATGACGTGGATAAAGAAAGTCAAAGTAGACCTGAGGAAAATGGAAATATTGGAGAAAGAAATAGGAGAGACATGTTCAGAGCAAAAGTAAAAGGTTTCAAGGGCTTCAAAAAGAAAACAAAGAACAAGACAGGGGCAATCTGGGAAGAAGAAAGAAGAGTAAAACATAAGGAAAGATTAAAAAATTACTGGAAAGAAATAAAGAAGAAAAGAAAGAATACACAGGGTGTTCCATTGTTAGTGACCGGGCCAAATGTCTCACGAAATAAGCGTCAAACGAAGAAACTACAAAGAACGAAACTTGTCTAGCTTGAAGGGGAAAACCAGATGGCGCTATGGTTGGCCCTCTAGATGGCGCTGCCATAGATCGAACGGATTTCAACTGTGTTTTTTAAAATAGAAACCCACATTTTTTTATTACATATTCGTGTAGTACGTAAAGAAATAGGAATATTTTAGTTGGACCACTTTTTTCGCTTTGTGATAGATAGCGCTGTAATAGTCACAAACATATGGCTCACAATTTTAGACTAACAGTTGATAACAGATAGGTTTTTTAAATTAAAATAGAGAACGTAGGTACGTTTGGACATTTTATTTTGGTTGCCTCAATGTGATACATGTACTTTTGTGATCTTATCACTTCTGAGAACGCATGCTGTTACAGCGTGATTACCCGTAAATACCACAATAATGCTATAAATGCTCAAAATAATATCCGTCAACCTCAATGCATTTGGCAATACGTGTAACGACATTCCTCTCAACAGCGAGTAGTTCGCCTTCCGTAATGTTCGCACCTACATTGACAATGCGCTGACGCATTTTGTCAGGCGTTGTCGGTGGATCACGATAGCAAATATCCTTCAACTTTCCCCACAGAAGGAAATCAGGGAACGTCAGTTCCGGTGAACGTTCGTGCCATGGTATGCTGCTTCGACGACCAATCCACCTGTCATGAAATATGGTATTCAATACCGCTTCAACCGCACGCGAGCTATGTGCCGGACATCATCATGTCGGAAGTACATCGCCATTCTGTCATGCAGTGAAACATCTTGTAGTAACATCGGTAGAACATTACATAGGAAATCAGCATACATTGCACCATTTAGATTGCCATCGATAAAATGGGGGCCAATTACCGCACCATACATTAACCCACCAAGGTCGTTGATGTTCCACTTGTCGCAGCCATCGTGGATTTTCCGTTGCCCAATAGTGCATATTATGCCGGTCTACGTTACCGCTGTTGGTGAATCACGCTTCGTCGCTAAATAGAATGCGTGCAAAAAATCTGTCATCGTCCCGTAATTTCTCTTGTGCCCAGTGGCAGAACTGTACACGACGTTCAAAGTCGTCGCCATGCAATTCCTGGTGCATAGAAGTATGGTACGTGTGCAATCGATGTTGATGTAGTGACGTTTTTGAGATTACCGATTCTCGCGCAATTTGTCTGCTACTGATGTGCGGATTAGCCACGACAGCAGCTAAAACACCAACTTGGGCATCATCATTTGTTGCAGGTCGTGGTTGAACACTTCCTGTTTCCTTAAATAACGTAACTATCCGGCAAACGGTCCGGACACTTGGATGAAAGCGAGCAGCATACATAGCACACGCCCGTTGGACATTTTGAACACAATAGCCACTTTAATACGGGTAATGTATCACGAAGCAAATAACGTCCGCACTGGCAGAGTGTTTCGTGATACCACGTACTTATACGTTTGTGACTATTGCAGCGCCATCTATCACAAAGCGCAAAAAGTGGTTCAACTAAAACATTCATATTTCCTTACGTACTACACGAATATGAAATAAAAAATGGGGGTTCCTATTTTTAAAAAACGCAGTTGATATCCGTTTGACTTATGGCAGCGCCATCTAGCGGGCCAACCATAGCGCCATCTGGTTTCCCCCTTCAAGCTAGACGAGTTTCGTTCTTTGTAGTTTTTTCGTTTGATGCTTATGTCGTGAGATATTTGGCCCGGTCACTATCAATGGATCACCCTGTATAAGTCATTTCATGTGGTGCTTAGTAGGCCAAACCAATTTTTAGAAATGCAACACAAAACTGGTGTCAAATGATATGAAAACATGTTACTTTCCACAATTGATTAGAGACATAGTATAATGAATAGAATACGATTTTCTAACTTACAAATGTTAAGTCAATCGTATATTGTACATTTTATTTCGTCAACATTCTGAATCTCGAGACATCTCCAACTACTAACAAGGGACTAACTGGAAGCTAAGTGGACTAAACCGCCAGGCGACGCTGGATATGTGGTACACGCTAAATTTATTTGTTTGTAACTACATTTGCATCGTTACGTCGTAAAAGACAATTTCTTCAATAAACAATTCGTAGAAATCACTTTAAAATGTTTTACCAAAGAATATTTCCTTACGAAACAGTGCGCAACAGATCTTTTGAATTGTCTAAAACAATACGTCGGAAGAATCCACTGACTGGCGCCGGGGTAAATGAGGCCCACTTTCTGTTTATGGATTGCTGTTTCCGTCAGTGGGAACAGTTTGTTAGTGATCACATTAAGCTGCATGGCACAAATTAAAAACTCTCTACAACAGCGCTACTATGCCTGGTCCACAACGATTTCGCGTTATTTTATTTAAACTTCTCATTTTTCAAAACGTTTATAGTCATGGAATTACAAATGGGTTTAAAAAATTTTACAGTATATCAAGGTTAATCTTGTTCAGCCTTCGCCCCATTTTTTAAATTCTTCATTGCATTTTACAATGTTAATTATTTACAAAAATCAATTTTATGGTAATAGAACCACAGAAGATCTTAGGTAAGTTATTTTAATGCGCCAATTCTTAACCTATTCTCATCCCATCCCTTACTATTCTCTGTAATTTTTATTAATTTCTCATCAGTTTCATATGTACAGTCAAAGCTTACGGTTTGCTATATAGTTATACCTGTTTCTGTAAGAGCTACCTTTGATTCCTAGAAGGAAATTGTGACTTGTAATCTAAGTAAAAAGGGAGCAAGTTAAATAAGGTAGCACACTTTCAAAAGTACCATTAATAGTAATATTGCACTAGCTGTTACAGATTGTATTTCGGATGATGTTTGGAGGTAAAGGAATTTTAATTAGATAAAACAATCTGGGATGATTGCCATATACTGTTGATGGAAGTGGTGTACGTCGTTCCAAGACTGTGCTGTCTCACATAATTTGAATTTCCTGTATGGCGCTTATCCATTTGTTCCCATTGGCGGAAATGGCAAGGGCGCCACTGTTCTTCATAAGGGAATGCTACACGACTTAACTGGGTTTCTAAACTTCGTACATTCTTATAAAATTATATATATGAATTTTTACCGATGTTAGTAATTTATACGCTGTAAGTTGTCAGCCGGCCGCGGTGGTCTCGCGGTTCTAGGCGCGCAGTCCGGAACCGTGCGACTGCTACGGTCGCAGGTTCGAATCCTGCCTCGGGAATGGATGTGTGTGATGTCCTTAGGTTAGTTAGGTTTAAGTAGTTCTAAGTTCTAGGGGACTGATGACCACAGCAGTTGAGTCCCATAGTGCTCAGAGCCATTTGAACCATTTTTTTTGTAAGTTGTCAAAAATTGTTTGTTAACAGACCGTTGGCCTCATGCACCGTAACGCCAATCACCGCGCTCTTCCAAAGTATTATTTTCGACCATTTAAAAGATCTCTTACGCATTGTTCTGTAAAGAAATACGTTTTCGTAAAACATTTTAAAGTGATTTCCATGAATTGTTTACTGATGGAATTCTTTTTTACGATGTAACAATGAAAATGAAGTTGTATATAAAAAATGCAGAGTGTACCACGTATCCAGAGCCGCCTAGCAGTTTAGTCCACCTGCTTTCCAATTTGTCCCTTGGTAGCAGTTTGGTCATGTCTCGTGATTGAGAATGTTGACGAGAGACAATGTATCTAATGACAAGTTTTCCATGTTTGACATAAGACTGATAAGCTGGAAAGCCATTTTCTACTCATTACAGAGACTATGTCTCTAATAAATAGTGAAATGTAACATATCTTCATATCTTTTGTTACCAGTTTGTGTTGTATTTTATAGCCTTTGGAAACATAATTTGTAAACGCGTAAGGCAATTTTAAAAGGTTAGACACTGGACTCGCATTCGGGAGGACGACGGTTCAATCCCGCGTCCGGCCATCCTGATTTAGGTTTTCCGTGATTTCCGTAAATCACTCCAGGCAAATGCCGGGATGGTTCCTCTGAAAAGGCACGGCCGACTTCCTTCCCCATCCTTCCCTAATCCGATGAGACCGATGACCACGCTGTCTGGTCTCCTTCCCCAAAACAACCAACCAACCAACCAAATTTAAAAAATTTTGGTCAAGCCATCTGAAAAGTATTAAAGAACGTCTATGTAATCTACATCGAGGTGAAGTTTTGATATTTGTAACTGTTGTTTTTATCAACGGTATCGTCGCTATCGGTACTCCATGTATCAACTGAAATTTCACAGTATGAATAATTCATTCCCTAAAAACTGTTCATTTCGCTTCATTTGAATTGACTCACATGCTGATATTCTGCCCCTAGACTTACTTTCAAATTACCATTCCGACTAACGATTCTTCAATGACTTCAATAATGAGTTGGAGCTTAAGCTCGCTCAAAGAGGTGATTATTAGTGGACTGAGCAAGGCGTCATGTCATACGGACTATTCTGGTCACATGAGTGTGCTGCTGTACCTAAGTGTACGACATCTCATTGCAATCTTACAACTTACTGACTGTCAGTGCTCAACAAACCCTTCGAGTTTTGATTCGTTTGGCCAGTCATTTGGGCAATGAGATTGCTGTATCTCACATAGTGAGATGCCTGAGAAGCGACATGTTCCAGATCAACAAGAGAAAGGTTAATTACAACACAACATGATATAGCTAAACAAAAAAATTGTTCTTACAAAACTTTGTACCAGACTCTCACAGACTTATATTAGGCGTTCTCCTCGAAAACACCAAAGTTACCTGAGATGAAGGGACGTGAAGAATAATCCAACGAATTTTCCCATTTTAAGGTAGGAGAGTGTACTTGGTAGCTACGATGGAGAAGTCCGAAGCCCGTCGACGATAGCTTCTAGGATCAGCCGACGCAGGAATTGGCCCAGAGCGTCGGCGGAGAAATGGCGATGAATGGAACTGTGCCACTACAAATAGCCGTTGCGCAGAGGTGCACTTCTGGATCTAATACCGCGCACGTGACTCGGCGGGGAGAACCCCATGGCTGCACCTGCCCCGCCATCTACTCAGCTGCGATGTGACGCTCACCAGTGGCCGAAGTCCGGGTAGGCGACACCTTGGAGGCATGCACATACGCGATGCTTCTCAGATCGCAGGGTTGCCGATCTGTCAGGCGTACCTCTGGTATAAGGCAAAAGCTTTTGGCTTTTATTAGACACAGTTTTATGTCAGCTGTGTTTGTGATTAAGTTCTAGCTTCTTATTAAATTATTTCGTGAAAGAAATATTCTCTCATCTCTTCATAAATCAGAATGTTTCGATTTTAGTACAAACACTTTCAGATCCAAAGAGTTCAGTGAAGCGCTCGGAGACTTTTGACCACACAGACTGTTCGAAAAAATTTTCGGAGCGTGAGCTTAGATTGAATGGGAGCAAGCAATGAAAGAATAATTTTAATGAACATTTTAACAAAAGTGACTGCAGTGTGAATTTAAAGCAAACAATAAACACAACTAGACAGTTGGTCAGAAAGTGCACGTCTGTGAAATCGACATCTGTTGGCATGTAGCACTCACTACGGTGGTCGTCTACCTTGTGTTTTATAACCTTGTGTATTTTAACGTGCTTCCATGCTCCACAAGTGATCAAACGAAGCTGCTGAAGCCTGTTGTATCCTTCATCGGCGATGCGTGTGAGGAGGGTTCCTGCGCCGAAGCACATCAAACTTCAACTGGTCCAAGGCGCGTGCAATTCAGTTCACGTCAGCAGATATGGCGAGCCATCCCTGGAGACTGGAGTACTATGCAGAGAGTATAGAGCAATCTTGAAACAGCGGAACGAACGAGATACATGTTCGACTGCTTCCTGTTACCGTTACTGATGTAATTTTGCAAGATCAAGGTTGTACTTCGACATTAAACAGACGACGCGAAGTTGTTACTTAACAATCTGAATTCTTCAATTCACTGTTTCATAAATTCATTCAATTTTTGACGTGCGTTCATCCTTCAAGGCTCCGACAGAAAAAAAGCAGAATTGCTACCGTAGTTAGCTGGTGAAACATCCTAAGACCCCACCTATTTCGCCTTCCAGTTGGTGCATAGTTCCAAGCTCATGTAGCCAAGTATGATCACCATCAGTTTTAAGCTAAACTTTTCTTCAGTATTCCTCTTTTGTAAGCAACGTCGAACTGGAGGACTCGATTAGCCTAACGAGGCAGTTCCGTAAAACAACAGAAACTTCTGCATGAAAAGGCGATCAGTTTTGCGTTCAAAACAGATACATCTCAACTTATAACTATTGTAAATTCTCCGAAACTGCTAATCAGATTTTCGAGAACCAAACGCCATTGAATTTTCTCTTTTAAAACTACGATTCTAGCTGCACAAATCACTACAGCTCCATTTCAAAAAGCGTAGATGTCACCGATATCTCTGTAATTAAAGCAGCTATGAAGAGAGAGTATCCGTCTTTAGTAAGAACTTTTTCTCAATTCACATCGACGAACTCCGATATTCGATATCACGAATGGTTCAGGAAAGATCAGAGGGAAAAACCACTAGATCATTACTACTGGAATTTTATTAGCGATCGCATACGTTTCTTAACCTTCAACTACTTTCTTGAGGGTAATTTATTACCCCATGCATCGTTCTTTTGTTTACAATTCCGTCCCTATTGTAGTGCTGCTAATTTTATTGCTGGGTTTGCTTTTGCATCGTACAGGTGCGCGCTACTGTGCCCATTACCTCCTCAGTACGAGTTGGCGTCGAAATGTAGGCATGAAGTTATAAACGTTACTTTTCTTATTTGTCGTCGCAAATAGTTTATAATTGTTTTAGACACAATGGAGCTATGTTTGAACGATGATCAAATTTCGGAGTTATTGTTAGCTAGCGAAGACTGCTGTCTTATTGGATACACCACCTTCTTTTCAAGATACAGCTGACTTTATGACAATAAAACTGAAATATCTGATCATAAAACTGGTAATGAAACAGATGTCGATGAAGAAGCACAACAAGAGAATGTCGCGAGAAAAGCCAAGGAAGAGTAAGACTAACTATTTTTACGGAAAAACCGTTGTAAATAGCAGTAACAAGAGGGTGCATCGATATTTTATGAAACAACTCGGCATGTCCTTGATCAAAACAAATGTCAAAAAGACGAAAATGTATTGGAGAAATTTTTCTGGGGACTTGACGACTCAGATGGACAGCGTTCTTTATAAAAATTTTGAAAATGGTAATAGTGCTGACAAATCTGCAGTGCAAGTGCAAGCAGGACCAAGTAAACCAGAAATAGAAATATTTCAAAATACCACATATCTTCAAGTCTTAAAAACAGAAAAACTATCGAAAAATGTTCTAAATGCCAAAAACACGGCATGTCTTAACTCTAATGAACGAAAATAAGTGCTTCGTTGGTTCGTTCACATACCTAATGTCATTTTTTAATCGGAAGTCATAATTGTTTTCTTTATAGGTTACTTAATTCTTCATTTTGCGATGTCAAAACATGTTTCTGAACATTGTTGAAGTAGATATACTTTATTGTTTATTAATTCGAAAAACTCTGTTTTAGAGCCTTAATTACTGGTGAGATCATCTTTTCGTCTCTTAACAAAGATTTAGTTTCATAAACAGAAACCTTTCTTTTATTCCCAGAACGAAATTTTCACTCTGCGTTGGACTGTGCGCTGATATGGTTCTTCCTGGGATATTAAAACTGTGTGCCGGACCAGTACTCCAACTCGGGACCTTTGCTTTTGGCTGGAAAGTGCTCTACTGACTAAGCTACCAAAGCACGACCCACGACCCGTCCTCACAGCTTTAATTCTGCCAGTGCCTCACCTCCAACCTTCCTAACCTCACAGAAGCTCTTCCGCGAAACTTTCAGAAATAGCACTTCTGGAAGAAAGGATATCGCGGAGACAGAATGGAGAGACATTTCCAGAAAGAAATTCTCACTCTGCAGCGGAGTGTGCGCTGATATGAAAATTCCTGGCTGATTAAAACTATGTAGAGCACTTGCCCGCGAAAGGCAAAAGTCCCGAGTCCGAGTCTCGGTCCGGCACACAGTTTTAAGCTGCCTGGAAATTTCTTTCTTTTATTCATACTTCAACAGTTCAGAGAAACACACAAGTAAATATGTCTGAGATGGTTTTCGTATTTGGTATTGAAAATTACCCCACGAAGTTACTGACATCAGTCTAAATAGCGAGTATACTTTAGGGTTAATACAAACGCTTATTATGATAGATATGAAACGGTAATGCTCCTTTCTGATACTGGTGAACCAGTAGCAGCAATCTCTAAAAACAGAACCTTGGTTTGAACTTCATCTGAGAGGCTGCTCATTGCGTGTAGCGATGGCACGGTGATATTGGGGGTCAGAAGCGCGATTAGTGCGAAGTGGAGCAGCTACACACAGCCGTTGGATTCCGACTCAGGCTAACCGCTCTCCTGGCTGTAGACACCGAACACACTTGATCTGTCACAGCACGCTACTTCCATTGTCTTACTGTATCACCACATACACCATTCACCCATTTCCTACATTAATTGTTTGTTGTTTACGTATTTTGGGATCTAAAGCAAACGTTTTCTACATTAGCGTAAACTCTGATAGCCTTGCACCCCACTTGTTTCCTTGACATTAGCTGATAATCCTTGTACGTATAACAGTTTGATCAACAAAAATTCTAATCCTGTCTCACTGGCGTTCGTACTTTTTGTCGAAAAACGTCGATATTCTCAACAAACTATCTAATTTTACCCTATTACCTTACTCATGGCCTTGCTTCATTGTGACTGCGCTATTCCATTGAAATTCATTATTAACGACGTGTTAGAAGAGGGAATATAATTTTGGCGATTAGTTGTCTGTTTTCCACGTCGATTAGGCATCTTAATCTCTTGAGCTTATACCCACACGGCCAGAGCTGGACCTGAGTAGATTAAAATCTGGGAAAGTGTCTTCCAGTATGGGGACACAAGAAAAGTTCACTGACGCAGCCACAGAAATAGCAGTGTTGTCAGCAAGAACTCAGATACGTAAACCTGTGTTTGGCGTTAGAGTAGACGAACACATTGTTACATGCACATATGAAGAAGTCTGAGTACTGGTAGAGCTGTTCAGAGTTGTATTTATACGGAAGTAGGCATTAACAGCATCTCAAAAATCGTTGACAACCCTTTTTAAGTGGAAATTTAGTCAAATAACGGCAGGCGAATTACTAATTTCGGAATTTCGTGAACATGTTTTCGTCTCACATTTCCACACACATTCTGTATTTTGCAACGATCTCCAATCGTCATGTTCTTGTACCTGCTCACTTGAACAACTTATTTCACTGTTCTTCCTTCCATTTTTAACTGAGGGATCGGAAGGAACTTAATTATGTATGTAGACAGTTCATCGACTCCGGGAATCGGGTATCGCGACCATCATTGCCCGTTATCGACATTGTTCCTGCACGATATCGGTCCCAAGGATTCCAAGATTTTCGAAAATGTTTTAATTTCAATAACATAAATGTGAACTTAAACTCATGCAATATTGTAATAGTTATCCGTTCAGGCTGACTGAGCTGTAATGGCAAAAGTCAAACGTCAGGAAAGGAATGACTTCATTGCTCATATAAGGCGTTTCGCAATTTATCCATCATCAGATGTCCAGGAGCGATTATTAGTCTGCGAATATTTGTTTCACATACAACTTGAAACGCCATATACATGACCATTAATCGCTCTTGGATGTATGATGATGGATAAATTCCGAAACGCTTCATATGAGCAATAAAGGCATTCCTTGCCTGATGTTTGACTTTTACCATTGCGACCCAGTGAGCCTGAATACAGAACAATCACTTCTTTAAAACGATTTCTAGTATGACATCGGATAACAAACGAAGAAAGAAATATTTTTTCTTTTGATATAATTACAAATTAACAGTTTACGGATTTTTTCCTTTACTTGTACTGTGAAACCTTATTTCTTCCCAAATTTCATGATTGTAGATGACCAGGCATTACCCTATAGGTTTTGGTGAGTGAGTATCCGAGTATCAAAATACGTAACATACACCACTGGCCAGCAAAATTGCTACAACACGAAGATGACGTGCTACAGACGCGAAATTTAACCCACAGGAAAAAGATGCTGTGATATGCTAATGATTAGCTTTTCAGAGCATTCACACAAAGTTGGCACCGGTGACGACACCTACAATGTGCTGACATGAGGAAAGTTCCCAACCGATTTCTCATACACTCACAGCAGTTGACCGGCGTTGCCTGGTGAAACGTTGTTGTGATGCCTCGTGTAAGGAGGAGGAATGCGTTCTATCACGTTTCCAACTTTGATAAAGATCGGATTGTACACTATCGCGATTTCGGTTTATCGTATCGCGATATTGCTGCTCGCGTTGGTCGAGATCCAATGACTGTTAGCAAAATATGGAATCGGTGGGTTCAGGAGGGTAATACGGAACCCCGTGCTGGATCCCAAAGGCCTCGTATCACTAGCAGTCGAGATGACAGTCATCTTATTCGCATGGCTGTAACGGATCTGCAGCCACGTCCCGATCCCTGAGTCAACAGATGGGGACGTTTGCAAGACAACAACCATCTGCACGAACAGTTTGACGACGTTTGCAGCAGCATGGGCTATCAGCACGGAGACCATGGCTGCGGTTACCCTTGACGCTGGATCACAGACAGGAGCGCCTGTGATGGTGTACTCAATGACGAACCTGGGTGCACGAATGGCAAAACGTCATTTTTTCGGATGAATCCAGGTTCTGTTTACAGCATCATGATGGTCGCATCCGTGTTTGGGGACATCGCGATGAACACACATTCGAAGCGTGTATTCGTCATCGCCATACTGGCGTATCACCTGGCGTGGTGGTATGGGGTGCCATTGGTTACACGTCTCGGTCACCTCTTGTTCGCACTGACGGCACTTTGAACAGTGGACGTTACATTTCTGATGTGTTGCGACCCGTGGCTCTACCCTTCATTCGATCCCTGCGAAACACTACATTTCAGCATGATAATGCACGACCGCGTGTTGCAGGTCCTGTACAGGCCTTTCTGGATACAGAAAATGTTCGACTGCTGCCCTGGTCAGCACATTCTACAGATCTCCCACCAACTGAAAACCTCTGTTCAATGGTGGCCGAGCAAGTGGCTTGTCACAATACGCCAGTCACTACTCTTGATGAATTGTGGTACCGTGTTGAAGCTGCATGGGCAGCTGTACCTGTACACGCCATCCAACCTCTGTTTGACGCAATGCTCAGGCGTATTAAGGCCGTTATTACGGCCAGGTGTGGTTGTGCTGGGTACTGATTTCTCAGGATCTATGCACCGAAATTGCGTGAAAATGTAATCACATGTCAGTTGTAGTATAATATATTTGTCCAATGAATACCCGTTTATCATCTGCATTTCTTCTTGGTGTAACAATTTAAATGGCCAGTAGTGTAAATGGCCGTACTTTTTGACTGCATTGACTTATAACGTTTATTATACCACCAAGGGACCGTAGACATCAGTTAATGACCTTAACTTCAACTTGGTACGTCTACCCGTTCCTGAGGAAAATGGTTTTTAATAGTCGGACAGACAGACAAACAGACGGACGGACAACAAAGCTATGCTAAAAGGGTTCCCTAAGGGTTCCCTAAGGGTTCCCTTTGTACGACTGAGGCACGGATCCATAAAAATGGATGTAGTGTTCCACATCTGTTGTACAATAGATGAGATATTAATTAGTGACATTTGGATTGGAACATAAACTAGGTTGTCAGCTGGTTACTGCTCCGACGTCCTGATAGAAACACTCCGCCGGGGTATGAGTTGACACGAGATGCCCAACAGTTGCGCGGTCTGCCTAATAATCAGGCAATCGTTGATCCAATGTTTACTAAAACATGTGATTTTCCTGCAAGCACTAAAGATTAGCCTGTACTGTGAGAACGAGCGCTTTGCGTTCCTGTTTTGCGTGGTACAGCATACAGTAAACGTTTCACCGTAGGAAAATTGTAATTTATTTTCTCAGGGGGTATCCAGTTTATGATTAGTTACCTCGATTTTTTCGTGATCTATTTGAAAAAAAATGGCTCTGAGCACTATGCGACTTAACTGCTGAGGTCATCAGTCGCCTAGAACTTAGAACTAATTAAACCTAACTAACCTAAGGACATCACACACATCCATGCCCGAGGCAGGATTCGAACCTGCGACCGTAGCGGTCGCTCGGTTCCAGACTGTAGCGCCTAGAACCGCACGGCCACTCCAGCCGGCGATCTATTTGCATCTAGACAAAGTAAACCTTATTTGCTTTATGTGCACTGCTGCCGATAGAAATTGCAAGGAGAGAAAGGATAGGAAATCGTAAGAGGTTACTTTTATTGCATAGTATAGTAGAAAGAAAACTGTATTAAATATGTAGGTGATTTTAGGGTACACTAAGTACGGAATTTTGTATATAGAGCTACCACCTCTGGGAGGCATAGAGTCGATAGCCTGGATAACAGGCTTAGGTGTCTCAATCCACGATGCTTCAGCTCTATACGTTTTAGGGTGGTAGCGTCCTCCCCAAATTGTAGGCAACCAACGTTTTCAATTGCCAAGAGGCTTACAGAAAGTGCTGGCCAGGACAACAGGAGGAGGGAGGTTAGGCAGCAAGGGTAACGTGCGGTCTTGTGTTAGGTAGTTGAATCGTAATGTCACATTTACCTCGAAATCAGAATGAAGCCACTGCTCACAACACGTCAGAAAAGAAACGGTTGCTGTCTGTATTATCAGCTATGCTACCCAAGGGTATGTTGTATGGTAACCGGGGACCTGGAAACGACAGAGAGGCTCCGTCCCCGCCGCAGCCGAGGTGGTCCACAACACCACGACGACTACCACAGTCCACCCCTCCGCCGCCCCACACCGAACCCAGGATTACTGTGCGGTTCGGCCCCCGGTGGACCCTCCCCCCCCCCCCCCCCCCCCTCACACCAGACGAGTGTAGCCCCTATGTTTGCGTGGTAGAGTAATGGATGTGTACGCATACGTAGAGAAATTGTTTGTGCAGCAATCACCGACATAGTGTAGCTGAGGCCGAATAAGCGGAACCAGCCCACATTCGCCGAAGCAAATGGAAAGCCGCCTAAAAACCATCCACAGGCTGGCCAGCTGACCAGACCTCGACACAAGTCCGCCGGGCGTATTCGTGACGGAACCAGGCGCTCCTTCCCGCTTCGGATAGTCGTGCATTAGACCGCTCGGTTAACCAGTTGGGCTAACCAGAGGTGGTCGTGTTGCTATGGAATGGCGAAACATGCTGTGAAGCCTGCTGATTGGCCCATGTATCTAAAACGAATGTAATCTGTTAACATCCAATCCCCATCCACGGATACATGGTTATTCTGTAGGCAGTACTAGGTTTCGTCTGACGAGATGATGTGGTGCCGCTCAAGTGTCCAGTGTTGTGCTTGGGCCCGCATCTCGTGGTCGTGCGGTAGCGTTCTCGCTTCCCACGCCCGGGTTCCCGGGTTCGATTCCCGGCGGGGTCAGGGATTTTCTCTGCCTCGTGATGGCTGGGTGCTGTGTGCTGTCCTTAGGTTAGTTAGGTTTAAGTAGTTCTAAGTTCTAGAGGACTTATGACCACAGCAGTTGGGTCCCATAGTGCTCAGAGCCATTTTTTTGTTGTGCTTGGGCACATTACCACAGCGCCTTTCTTCTGTGGCTGCATCGGGGGAATCCGCTGCCGCTATGCTGACAATCCGTGCTGCTACAGGCGTTGTTACATTGTCCATGCGAATACCGTTAGGGGGAGCGAGCTCGCGACTCATACCTATTAGATGACGCACCAATTCGCCGACAATAGGAGGTCAAGTATCTCGGAATTGTCTTGGACGAGCGCTGGACTTTAACCGCGCACATCGACACCATAACATAAAGGGTGTAGGCAAGCAGCCTACACACGCTATATAGAATTCATATGCATTCCATTGTGTGCCAGCCTAGTCCGCTGTAACGCGCTGTGACATCACGAATGTTGCGCTATACCTTGAACATAAAGTAAATAATCTGAAAAGTTGATAGCATGTCAGGAGTGATGCTAAAATGGCAATGTGTTAAGTTTCAGTTTAGTAACTTCAACAGTTTTCGAAATTTGGACTTTTTATGTAAAACTCATCGTTGCAACAGAAAGGAGCTAGAAACTTCAAAATTTATATTCGGATTCCTTTTTCACTGTACTTTAATGGAAACAGCATGCTGGATCTCACAAAGTAATATTTTGGTTGAAGTTCATGATTTTCTGTTTTTGTGTCCTAAAAGTATGGAAGCAAGATAGATTACGTAGGTGATTAGATAAAGCTAGGGTGTTTAGATTTAGGTAGAATGCAGATACGCTATAATAACAAAGATGTGAGAAGTTCGAAAAAGGTAGCTATAAAACTATAGCTGTAGCGTCTCTCCAAAGGGCAAGTTCAGAGCTCATCTATTGTGTGCAGTACAACTAAAATAATTCTCTCGCCAAAAGTATTTAACCTAGCCGCATTAGAATTTTATTATAGATACTTACCTGTGTGCCGATTGCACAATTAAATCGGGAGCTTCATTGACCTTCAGCAAATGAAGCAATTAATTATTTAGTAACTTGAAGTGGTGTTCTGCTAGCCCCAGCGGCTAGTCAGTAAGGTAAACGTCGGCTGCGCCTTCGGCGGACCGCACCGCGGCTGTATAAATAAGAGCGTGCGAGCTAGAGTAAGGCATCTCCGGCGGTACTCCGCAAGGATACCGCCCTTCGATTGTGCCATTCCAGCACTAATCGAAGTGCTGGGTTTCAGGTGCCAGCCAGCCAGCCAGCGTTCCACCCGAGCAGCAGCAGCAGCAGCAGCAGTCGTCCCGGCCAGCAGTAGCGGTCCAGCCAACAGCAGCCAGCCAGCCCTCCAGCAGCAGCAGCAGCCAGGCAGCCCTCTAGCAGCAGCAGCGGTCCAGCCAGCCAGCCCTCCAGCAGCAGCAGCACCAGCAGCGGCCCCGGCCCCGTCCGCGGCAGCAGCAGCAGCAGCAGCATTCCTGCCATCCGTCGTCGAGTCAGCGCCAGCGGCGTGGGACTCTGGTCTTCGTCCGTCTTCGTCTTCGTTCGTCTTCGTCTTCCTCCGTCTTCGTCTTCCTCCGTCTTCGTCTTCATCCGTCTTCGTCTTCATCCGTCTTCGTCTTCATCCATCTTTGTCTTCATCCGTCTTCGTCTGTCCCCAGTTCTTGTCCTTTCTTTTTCATTCTGTGCGTTTTTGTTTCTCCCCGTCGTCATGTCAGCCCCCACCACAACTACCACCACAGCCATAGTTTATACTTACCCCTCCGCCGCCGCCACCACCATCACATGGTGTGCCCAATCACACCCCCCTCTTTCCATCCCGCCTCTTCTCACTCTCCCTTCGCCCTCGCACTTTGTCGCCCCCTCTCCAGCTTCTTCCTCCGCTCCTCTCCCTCTGATCCTCTCCCCCCACTCCCCCAGCCTGTCACTGCAGCTCCGGCTAGGTTGGTGGCCCGTCGGGCCACTGCCCATGCCCAACTCTCCCCATCGCCTTCACCATCGCCGCCGCCACCGTCACCGTCGCCGTCGCCTTCACCGTCACCATCTCCGGCGCCGACTGCTGCGTCCATGCCGGGACCTGTCCCTTCCCACCACCTCCCTATAGCTCCCGTCCCTCATATCACCACCCACCCTTCTGCCACCGTTAAACGCCCTAGTGGCACCACCACCTCCTCCGCTCCCAAAAAGGCCCCGCCCCGTCCTCCTTCCCCCCCCAGGGTGCCATGGATGTCTCCCCACCTGGCCCTGCTCCCTCCCCCCCTCCTCCTCCTCCTCCTCCTCCTCCCCCCCTCTTTATACAAATACCTCCTCTCCCGTCCCGATCCTTCCCTTCTCGAGGCCCGGAATCTCTCCCTCCTCCTCCGCCAACACTTCCCTGGTGCCCCCATCTCTCTCCTCACTCCCAGACGGGATTCCGTTCTCATCTCCTCCCCCAGCCCAACCCTCCATACTGGCATCCTCTCCCGCCTCCCCATCACCCGTTTTGCCCCAACGCCTCCCTCACTCCTGCTCCTTCTCCATCTCCTACCCGCCAACCCCAACCCCCGCGTCGCCCGCCGACCCTCACCGCCATTATCACTCGGCTCAGTCCGTCGATCACGGAGGAGGAGGTGTTGGCAGAGCTCAAGGCATATCCCACGCTGGAGGTGTGGGCGGTCCGCCGCATTTTCAACTCAGTCGGCCCCACCCGCCTTATGCGGGTTTTCTCTGAGGATGCCCCCTCCATTGACCGTATCCTGAAGGAGGGTGCCCTCCTCTTCAAACAGCGCTATAAGGTCGACCCCTCCCGTTCCCCTCCTCAATCCCTGCGCTGACAGAGGTGTCTGCACTATAACGCACACCCAACAGCCGAGTGCTGCGAGGCCCCCACCTGCCCGCATTGTAGGCAAGCGCACTTCCTCCGGCAGTGCCCTAACCTTCAATCCCCTCCCTCCTGCAATACCTGCAATCTCCCCCATCCTACCTACTCCAAAAAGTGTAAAGCCCGACCCCCTCTGACCACTCCTGAACTCACCATCCCTGTCCGTCCTCTGGACGCCCCCACCCCTCCTGGCAATTCCCTTCGTCCCCCCCCCCTGCTGAGGACATCATCAGGTTCCTCACCATCGTCCTTCAGAACGTTCATCCCTTTCAGCGCCCCCACACCCTCCAACAGATATCCCTCGCCACCCATTCCATTTTCCAACTCAAAATGTACGCCACCTACTCCAACAACCAGGCCCATTTCACCTTCTCCCGTCTTGACACCCTCATCTAAATACCTGTCATGGCGCGACAGCAACGTATCCTTTTCAACAATATCCGCTCCCTTCCCGCCAACAAGAACCTCTTCATGCACACCCTTGCCACCCACCGCGTGGATGCCTTCCTCCTCAATGAAACCTTCCTCCAACCGCACCACACCATCCACACTTCGCCCTATCTCCTCCACCACTCCGATAATCCCCTCCCAATTGCGCGTGGCGGAGTTGGCATTGGTCACCACCACCAGATCCCCGTTCGGCTCCAACCCCTCCTTCCCGACCCCACCGAACACCTGATCCTTAGTCTCTTCTTCCCCGGCCTTACCGTTACCTGCGCCACCATCTATGTCCGCCCCAACGACCCTCTTCCCTTCGACTTCCTCTCCCACATCGACCGTACCTTCTCCTCCCATGTGATCGCCGCTGACCTCAACATCCATAGTCGTTCCGCTGCCCAGTTACGGCGGTGGCATCGGTTCCTCTCCTCCCTTCAAGGCGACCTCATCCCCATCCCCCAGCACACCCGTCCCGAATCCAACTCCACTCCTGATGTTATCCTCTCCTCCCCCAACCACCTTGGCCACATAACCGTGGATGTCCTGGAGCCTATTGGTAGCGACCACCTCCCTGTCCTCCTCACCGTTTCAGACGGTCGTCGCCCCCGCCCCGACCCTCGTAATGACCCTCCCCCTAAGTACGTCCATGACTATTCCCATGCCAACTGGAATGCCTACCGGGATACCCTCTCCACCCAGGTCGATAGCCACCCTTTCACCTACCACCACCCCGACGATGACACCCATGCTGCCTCCTTTCTCCAGCAGACCTTGTCTGAGGCCGTGGAGGCCCACGTCCCTACTGTCGCCATCCACCCCCACCGTCCTACTTACCCCCACAGGCCATCCTCCTCTTCCGTGAATCCCACCATCTCTACCGTGCCTTCCTCTGCATGCGTGACCCGGACACACTACGACGCCACTGGCAACTCCAGCGACACATTCGTAATTTGCTCACGGCTAAGAAACGCCGGGACTGGCGACAGACATGCACCCATTTAAATGCTACCCTACCTATCAACTCGTCCAAGTTCTGGTCAGCCTTCCGTCGCCTTACCGGAACTAAACCCTCCCCCTACTATCCTCTTCTCCATGACGACCACCCCTTCCCTGACACCCTTAGTAAGGCCAATCACTTTGCCTCCTACCTCTCCGATGTATTTTCCATCCCCGATGATCCCCAGTTCGACTACTCCCTCTTCCCGGATATCCGCGATCGAACTGACACCTCTGTCCCTCCCCTCGCTCCTGGTTTCCAGCACTTGGATATCATTGCACACAAGGAACTCAATGCCCCTATCACTACACAGGATCTCATTGCTACACTCCACACAAAACCCAACACCGCTCCTGGTTACGATCGTGTCACCTACCGTCACCTTCATGAAGCTCCTGTCTCTTTCCTCTCCACCCTGGCCAGGCTCTACCATGTAGTCCTGTCCACCAGTTACTACCCCGACCTGTGGAAAACCTCCCGTATCCTAATGTTCCTTAAACCTGGCAAACCGCCGTCCGCCGTCTCCTCCTACCATCCCATCAGCCTTACCTCGGTCTTCAGCAAGGTCCTGGAATCTATCCTCACCCGACGCATCCACCAGCATCTCCGCCAGCACCGCCTCCTTCCCGTTACCCGGTGTGGCTTTCGGCCATCCTTCTCTTCCGACGACCTTCTCCTTCACCTCACTCATCTCCTTTCTGACCAGCTTAATTCCTGTCGCTCCGCAATCTTCCTCTCCCTGGACCTCAAACGTGCTTATGACTGCGTATGGCATTCCGGTCTCCTCTTCAAGCTCCAAACCTTCGCCCTTCCCATTAACTACATCCGTCTGATCGGCTCCTTTCTCTCCCGCCGTCCTTCCTATGTCACCATCCATAACACAGATTCCTACACTTTTTTCCCCTCCGCCGGTGTGCCCCAAGGCTCCATCCTCTCCCCCCTTCTGTACCTTCTGTACACGGCGGACATGCCGCCGCCGTCACCCCCCGTCCACCTTCACCAGTTTGCCGATGACACCGCCTTCCTTGCCCTTGCCCCACCCTGCAGCGCTCCCAACACCTTCTCCAATCCCATCTTGATCGGTTCACTGCTTGGTGCAACCAGTGGTTGCTCAAGGTCAAACCCTCCAAAACCCAGGCGATCATTGTAGGCAAAACCACCCCTTCCTTCCGCCTCCTTGATTTCTATCTCACCATCTATGGCCGTCCTATCGCCCTCACTCCCACCCTTAAGTACCTTGGCGTCACCCTCGACCGTCGCCTCTCCTGGACTCCCCACCTCCGGACAATCCAATCCAAGGCATGCTCCCGACTCAGTCTCCTCAAGCTCCTTTCCAGCCGTACGTGGGGTCTGGACCGCTCCACCATCCTCCACACCTACAAATCCCTCATCCGCCCTATTCTTTGTTATGCCCATCCGCCTTGGATCTCCGCCCCCCTACCTTTTATAAATCCCTCCAAATCCTTGAACGCCATGCTCTGCGCCTCGCCTATCGCATCCGTCTCCCCTCCCCCACGCGGATCCTGTACGATCTCATCCCCTTCCCCCACCTTCTCCTTTTCCTTGAAAGGATACGGATCCTGTACACCTCCCGCAAACTCGATCCTCCTCACCCGCTAGTCTCCCCGATCCTCTCCCACCCCCGCCCACTGCCGCGCCTGTATTTGTTGTGGACTGGCAAGACAGCCAATCCACAATGGCGGGAGACCGAAAGGCATGCGTTTAAGCTCACGCAGGCTGGCGTGAGGTCTGGAACAGGTCAAGTAATGAATACTAGCAAATAAAGTACGTAGCCCGTGTGGGGTTGTTAGTACCCCCATCGGGCGCCTCCCCAGGTGGCGGATAGGGGAATGCCTCCTAGATATAGGTGGTACTGGGGAAATCAAATACCCAGGGCGGACCAAAAACTAACGAAATGTAGCGTCTGAACTCCTAGAGGAGCGGCTACAAACAGCGTCTGTTCTCCATGTTAGGAGCGGCTGAACACACACTCTGGAACTTACAATCCAAGTTTTAACCTCGGAATGGCCCAAAAAGCCATCTCCCCCCTGAACTTCAAACAACTATGCATGATGTAAATTTCTCTAGATAGAACTACTCCAGGAGGTAACCAATCCTCCGCCGCTAACAGCAGCGCAATCAGGCCTAAGGGTTCTGGAGAGCCTGAAGCACCATGTCGTTCAAGAAATTCAAAATCCTCTAAACTGAAGAAAAACAACGTACATTTCTTTGGAACCCTAAATATTAACTCGCTCTTGAAGCCGGGAAAACTGAAGCAGCTCACCAAAGTCTTGAAGGTATATAAAATCCAAATATGTGCGCTGCAGGAAACCAGATTTACAGATGAAGGTTTAATGGATTATGAAGGATACAGGATATTTAAAGGAAAGAAAGGCAGGAACCCATGTGGAAGAGGCCTTCCCCACCTTGGAACAGGCTTCATCGTGAACTCTAACTGGGTAAACTCAATAACCGACTTCCAGTCACCTAATGAACGGTTGTCTTTTCTCACATTCCGCGCCCTAAATAAAACCTATACACTTATTAATTGCCATGCACCCATCAACAATGACAATAAGAAAACCCCCCAGAAAGTAGATACATATTGGGAATCTCTAGACCACGAACTTTCTAAAATCCCAACATCAAATGTGAAAATACTGTTTGGGGACTTCAATGCACAAATAGGCAAAGAAAAAAAATACAAAAAAACAGTAGGAAACTACCCGGCTCACAAAAGGACAAACAGAAATGGAGAAAGATTAATAGAACTATGCAAGGGTCATAACTTAAAATTAATGTCTACAAATTTCAAAAAACCTCCTAAGAAACAGAAAACATGGAAATCACCAAACACAAGTATTGGAGAGTTCCAGATAGATGACATAGCCATCACACACTATAATCAAAAAGAAATAATGAATGTGAGAGTCCGGAAAGGGGCAAACATTGTAACTGACCACTTCTTATCGACAATCAAATTAAATGTCATACCACAAAGAAAGAAACAAATACAAAACAGGAAAACTCAAAAGATAGACGCAAACATCTTGAAAGAGAAAAGAGAAGAATTCTGTCAAAACATAGTTATATGTTCGGATAAATGGGAAGATATAAAAGAAGGAATGATAAGATCTGCTCAAGAAGTCGCAAAAATGAAAAAGAGAAAGAAACACGCATGGTGGGATGAGATATGTGAGGAAGCAATAGAACAAAGGATGAAGGCATGGAAGAAATGGCACTCAACCAAAAGTGATAACGACTACCTGGAGTTCAAACAGCAAAGATCTTCTACAGCAAAACTCATTAGATCAGTAAAAAGACGAAAAGAACCAACTTATACAAAAGGATAAAGATTTTAAGAGAAACAATAACAGATCCTTTTACAGCACATTCAGACAGAAACTACAAAAATATGTAGCACCAAATCTGTGTTTTAAAGATACCAGTGGAAAACTGGCAATGAATAATGAAGAAAATTGTGAAATATTAGCAAAATATTTTGAACAACTCCTCAACTGTCAGGAACCTATTGAAAAATTACCAGCCAACACCCCAAACACAGTAAACAATAATTCTGAACCCCCATGCCTCATAGAAATCAGAGAAATCATTAAAAACCTTAAGAACAATAAAGCACCAGGGGAAGACATGATAATTGCAGAAATGTGGAAAAGTGTGGATAATACAACTCAAGAAAAACTACTGGGAATAATCAATGAGATTTGGAGAACGGAACGTATACCGGAAGAATGGAAAACTGCATTAATCCACCCCATCTTCAAGAAAGGGGTAAAACCGATGCAAATAACTACAGAGGGATATCTTTACTTCCGGTAATGTATAAAATTCTAAGGCCCTACAAAACATTGGAGAAACAACTCGATCAAGAAATTGGTGAATACCAAGCAGGCTTTAGGAAGGGAAGATCTTGTGTGGAGCAAATTTTAAACTTGAAGTTAATTATTAAATATAGACGATTAAGAGGAAAAGACATCTTTATCACGTTTGTTGACTTCAAGAAGGCGTACGACTCCATTGACAGAACAACCTCGGTTAACATCCTTAGGGAGTTTGGAGCAGACAAGAAAACAGTCGCAATCGTCAAAGAAACACTTACGGATACCTATGCAAAAGTAAAGTTCCGTGGTGAGGTATCCAGACCATTCAAAATCAGAACAGGATTAAGACAAGGAGATGGGTTGTCACCTACCCTATTCAACTGTGTGTTAGAAAAAGTTATTAGAGAGTGAAGGAAGAAAACGACTGAAGAAGGAATACAAAAAATCAGATTAGGAAGAATAAAGGATGGATTAGAAGTAGATTGCCTCGCTTTTGCTGATGACTTAGCGATTCTGGCAGGAAGTTTGGAAGAAGCAGTCAAACAGATCAATATTCTGAATGAAACAGCAGAAAAAGCAGGACTGAAAATCTCCTTTGAAAAGACAGAGTACCTAACCAATGTAAAAGAGGCACCGAACAATATGATTACAAAGTATGGCCAGATAAAGAAGGTTTCTAATTTCAAATATCTAGGCGAAATCATCCAGCCCAATGCTTCAGATAAAGAAGGAAATAAAACAAGAACAAGAAAAATGGAAATGGCATTCCAGCTAACAAAGAATGTGTACAACAAGAAGTCAGTATCAATTAACGCAAAAATAAGGCACTACAACACTGTGATTAAGCCAGAGTGTCTGTGTGCATCTGAATGTTTAGCAATGAACACTAACAAGGAAATGGAAGCTATAGCAAAAAAGGAGCGAAAAATCATTAGAAGAGTACTTGGGCCGAGGTTTGAGAATGGGACTTGGAAGCTTAGAAGTAATAGAGAAGTGTATGACAAAATTGAGAAAGTGGGAGATACTATGAGGAAGAGAAGAGTAAGCTTTTACGCCCATTTGAAAAGGATGAATGATGAAAGACCGACAAAGAAAATATTCATGTTTTTTGACAAGAACCCCAGAACCCAAATTACCTGGTTCAAAGAAGTCAAAGCAGACTTAGAGGAGATGGGTATAGGAGAAGATGATATAACCAACAGAGACTTAATGAGAGACAAAATTCAACATTTTGAAGGATTTGAAGTGAAGAAGAGAAGAACTGGAGGAACAGTGTGGACAGAAGACCGAAGGGAGCAGTACAGAGAGAGGATGAAGACATATTGGCAGAAGAGAAAAGAGGAGAAGCGCAATAGGAGAAATGTACATTGAAAAATAGTTGTTTAACGCGGTCCCTAGACGGCCAAAATCGGAATAAAAAAAAAAGTACGTAGCTTCTGGAATACTTAACTTTAATCCATAATTGGTGAACATCGCTCTTGACGGTACATGTATCACAAGATAAATAGCAAATGATAATGGCGCCTTGCTAGGTCGTAGCAAATGACGTAGCTGAAGGCTGTGCTAACTATCGTCTCGGCAATTGAGAGCGTAATTTGTCAGTGAACCATTGCTAACGAAGTCGGCTGTACAACTGGGGCGAGAGCTAGGACGTCTCTCTAGAACTGCCGTGTGGCGGCGCTCGGTCTGCAATCACTGACAGTGGCGACACGCGGGTCCGACGTATACTACCGGACCGCGGCCGATTTAAAGGCTACCGCCTAGCAAGTGTGGTGTCTGGCGGTGACACCACATTCCTCCCCCGCAAATCGGCGTACGGTTGTGTTATAAGGCTTCCGCCCGCCGTGGGGAGGACCCCATGTTGACGTATGCGACGAGGTGGGGAGCCTAACAACAGGCGAGGCTGTGCCACCCGCACCCTGCCATTCGGTCCGAGGGGAGCTAGGAAACGCCTGAAAACCTAGTCCAGGGTGCACGCCAACATGCGGTGTATGCGCCCGCAGAGAGACAGGAAGGGCCGAAGGGTCGACCTCCATCGGGTCGGGGCACCCGACGGGCGAAGACGCCATGTGGTCCGGAGCGGGCAAGAGTTCCATGTCGGAGGACACCTGGTCACGGGAAGCGATCGGCGGCGCGTGACCCAGGGAGGCGCCCGGCGGTTGCAGCGACGCGTCCACTGCGGGCGTCGCCGGCGGGAGAACAGGCGGCGGCGCGTCGCCATGGGGCAAAATGGAAGGCAGCGTCGGAAACACCTGGGGATGAGGCGAGCCAGTAGATGGGTCCCCAGGGCGCTGACCGGACGGCACCGTCGCTGAAAGCAGACGGGGAGCGGCAGATCCCGTGCGACGACAGAGGCGCAGCTGATTGAGATGCCGACGCACCTCACCAGAGGCCCCCAAAACCAAATATATAGCGCGGCCGAGGCAGCGAAGAATGCGCCCTGCGAGCCAACGCCGTGAACCTCGATAGTTGAGATAGGATACAATGTCGCCTGGAGCAAAAGCAGGTGTCCGCCGCTCCACAGGAACCTGATGCGTCTGATGTAGCAAAGACATCAAGGTGCGATGAGGACGACCGTGGAGCAACTCAGCCGGCGAGCGACCATCTCGGGGCTGAGAGCGATACGAAGACAAGAAGAGCAATAACGCGTCCTCCCGAGAATGCGACTCTTTCAACTTCAACATCTGTGAGTAGAAAGTCCTAACCAATCGTTCAGCGGCACCGTTTGACTGTGGCGAAAACGGCGCGGACGTCAGATGTTGAATACCATTGGCCTTGCAGAATGACTGAAATTCTGCGGACATGAATTGTGGGCCATTGTCGGAAACAATAGTCTGTGGAAGACCTTTAATGCAAAAGATAGCAGATAACACTTGGATGGTGGCAGATGACGTCGTGGAAGACATCCGGACAACAAAAGGAAAATTACTGAATGAATCTACCACAACCAACTATCGAGCATTCCAGAATGGACCAGCAAAATCGATGTGTAAGCGTTGCAAAGGGGAAGTGGCTTTCGGCCATGCAAAGAATTTCCGCGGTGGTGCGGATTGTTGTTCGGCACACGCCATGCAAGAAGAGCACATATTCGTAATCGCAGCATTGATGCCGAACCAAGTACAGTGCTGACGAGCAAGTTGTTTCGTTCGCACTATACCCCAATGTCCTTGGTGGAGAAGCCGTAAGACAGAGGGGCTGTAACGAACGTGGGACCACGACCCTGGACTGATCATTATCAAAACGCAACAGCAAAACACCACGTCGTACAAAAAGTCTCTCCTTGTGAGCAAAAAATCGGCGAACCAACGGATCCTCGATCCGTGACTTTGACAAGGGCCATTGAATAGCAACGAAACGCAAAACGGTAGCAAGGACGGGGTCAGCAGCTGTGGCCGTAGCGACACGACGAAAATCAATCGGAAACGATTCGACCACGTCATCGGTTTCCGAATCAATGAACATGCAAGCAAGTTCGGAAGAATCGAATGCTCTATCCTCAGCAACAGGCAAACGGGACAACGCATCGTCGTTTCCGTGCTTAGCAGTGGACCGATACAAGATATCGTAGCGGTACTGCGAGAGGAAAATAGACCAGCGAATGAATTTCTGCGCTGTACGCTGCGCTTGGTCGGATGAAAAAGCGATGTCAAAGGTTTGTGGTCTGTGATGATGGTAAAGTGACGACCATACAAGAAATCATGAAACTTTGTAACACCAAAGACGAGAGCCAAAGCTTCTTTCTCTATCTGTGAATAATTTCTTTGCGCAGACGAGAGCAATTAAGACGCAAAGGCAATAGGGCGATCGTGCGATCCACCTTTGTGCGCAAGCACAGCACCGATCGCGAAATCCGATGCATCCACCATCAACAAAAGGGGTTTCTGGGGATCGAATGGCGTAAGGCAAGTATTGTATGGCACGGAGGTGCTCTGGACTGGGATGTATGCCTTGGGCATTGATTACATGTCCCAGATAGGGTAAGTCACGAGAAAAAAACACACATTTGTCCTTCCGCAAGCGAAGACCATTTTGTCGCAAGACCTGAATTAATGTTCTGAGATTGGCTAAATGTTCTTCTTCCGTCTTTCCGGAGATCACAATATCGTCCAGATAGTTTGCTGCAGTAGGGACCGACGCACAAACAGTTTGTAAATATTGCTGAAACAATGCAGGGGCGGATGCACACCCGAATGGCAGTCGTTTGAATCGGTACAAACCAAGATGCGTGTTAACCACCAAAACGCGCTGGGATTCTTCGTCCACCGGTATTTGCAAGTACGCATCTGCTAGGTCCAACTTCGAAAAATATTTACCCGGGCACAGTTTGTCAAAAAGATCTTCCGGGCGGGGTAAAGGAAAAGTTGCAATCACTAGTTGTGAATTCACTGTTGCCTTGAAGTGCACACAAAGTCTCAATTTTCCGGAAGGTTTTGGCAAAATTACTAAGGGTGATGCCCAGAGAGAAGCCTGCACACGTTCAATCACACCTTGTGATTCCAAATCGTTTAACGTTCTTGCGACCTCATCACGCAATGCGTGGGGAACATTGCGCGCTCTGAAAAGTTTCGGTTGCGCGTTGACGTTCAGTTCCAAATGTGCTTTATAGTTCGTAGCGCAACCAAGGCCCGGTGCAAAAATGTCTGCAAATTCTTCACATAGACGAGAAACACTGTCTGAAGGCACAGTCTGGTTCACTGAGAGGACCTGATTTACTATAGACAAGTTAAACAACTGAAATAAATCTAAACCAAACAAGTTCACTGCAGAAGAAGAACGAAGGACGTACAATGACACAAGTTTTGTTTGTCCCTTGTATGTTGCAAGAAGGCTGCACTGTCCTAACACAGGGATTGCTTGCCCTGAATAACTACTGAGCTTAACATTTGCGGCACGCAACGGAGGTGTGCCCAGCTGTTTGTACGTGTCGTGATTGATCAGGGAAACTGCAGCTCCGGTATCGAGCTGGAACGGTATCACTTTGCCGTTAATGTCCAAGTCGACAAAAAGTTTATTGTCCTGTTGACAACAAGAGCGACTGTCTCGTGCAACGTGAACTGACACTGGTACAGAATCACTTGCGACTTGACGGGATTTACGGCGATGTCGACGCACACTATTTGTGGGACGAACACAGTCACTGTTAGAGATAGTGGCACTGGGCGGAGTGGAATTAACTACATGAATTTCCATGGGCGAAGGTGCACGAGCCTGAGTATTCTTGGTTCGATTCCGGCGCGAAGCAAAAGGCCTGGAATGGTTGTGATTGTCCGATCTGAGCTTCTTCTGGCAAACACTTTGAACATGTCCTTTTTTATTACAGAAAAAGCAAATAGCTTGGCGTGACGGGCAATTCTCACGCGAATGTCTAGTAGCACACCGCGGGCATGATTTTATCACTGCATTTGCTTGCTTGGCGGCAGCTGCGCGGACGAGCGCGAGGGCTGTTTACCGTTCCATGCAGCTCGCCCGGCGGGTCGGTTAATGTGACACACGGCTGGTGAAGTTTGAAATGATTCCTGAGCAAAGTCAAGTGTGTCTTGCCGATCCAATATGTCTATCACTTATTGAAGGGAGGGATTGACCAGTTTCAAAATCTGTTCCCGTATACGAACATCAGAAACGTTCTGTGCAATAGCATCATGTACCATAGTATCTGAATAATGGAGTCCACATTCACACTCAAAAGCACAATCCCTAGTAAGGCCTTGCAAAGTTGCAACCCACTCCCTATTAGTCTGACCTGCCGTACGTTTTGTACGAAAGAAGGTATACCTTTTTGCAACTACATTGACTGATTCTTTGAAATATGCATCTAATGCAGACAAAATTTCGTCGTAGGACAGAGTTGCTACATCGCGTCGGGGAAATAATTTCACTATCACACGGTACGTGGCCACTCCGACGCATGAAAGGAGAAAAGGCTGCCGCTCATTACCTTGAATTTTATAGGTGGCGAGATGGAATCCAAATTGGCGTGACCACTCCGTCCAGCTTTCCAGTGGCAGCATCAAAAGGACGAAAAGTTGGTGCAACAGCGTTTTGCGGCTGCGGTAGCGTTGGAGCGGCGGCTGCCGCATCGTTTTGCATCGCACGTTGACCCTGGACGAGCTGTCCAAGGGCATCCAGTAAGGCCTGCGTCTGCTGGTTCTGCAAGCGATAAAATTCGGACAGTACATCTGGAGATCGTGGCGAAGCCATGACACAAGTAAATCAGGGCAATACGAACGCAAAATTCTCGGCGCCAACTGTTGTGGACTGGCAAGACAGCCAATCCACAATGGACGGGAGACCGAAAGGCACGCGTTTAAGCTCACGCAGGCTGGCCTGAGGTCTGGAACAGGACAAGTAATGAATACTAGCAAATAAAGTATGTAGCTTCTGGAATACTTAACTTTAATCCATAATTGGTGAACATCGCTCTTGACGGTACATGTATCACAAGATAAATAGCAAATGATAATGGCGCCTTGCTAGGTCGTAGCAAATGACGTAGCTGAAGGCTATGCTAACTATCGTCTCGGCAATTGAGACCGTAATTTGTCAGTGAACCATTGCTAGCAAAGTCGGCTGTACAACTGGGGCGAGAGCTAGGACGTCTCTCTAGACCTGCCGTGTGGCGGCGCTCGGTCTGCAATCACTGACAGTGGCGACACGCGGGTCCGACGTATACTACCGGACCGCGGCCGATTTAAAGGCTACCACCTAGCAAGTGTGGTGTCTGGCGGTGACACCACAGTATTCCCACGTCCCACCCAGTCTCCATCTCTCCACCCTCCTTACCCTCTCCCAAGGTGGCTTCCGCCAGCTCCCTCTCCCTGATGATGCCCTCCTCCCCTCCATCTGCCCCTCCTACCAACTTTGATCCTCCCACCCTCCTCCTGTGTTTGCTCTTCTGGGCACCCTCCCTCCCTTCTCTCCCTCTTCCCTCCCTCCTCCATTTCTCCCCACTCCTCCCCCGGGCTTCCCCTCCCCTGCCCCTCTCCTGCCCCCATCTCCTCAGCCATTGGAATCCTTGTTCTCCCCTCTCCCCCACCTCACCCTTGTTCCCCCCTTGGCACGTCCCCGGACTCGCACACGCTAAGTGGACATTCGCGCGCCGGAGATCATCGCCATCAGTGTCTCGTGTGTGTCGTCGTGTTTAGTGTTCAGTGATCACCGGCACACTCCATCGTTCACCAGTGCCATCGTAATCTTCAGTGTTTGTGCTTCGTGTCAACAGTTTGTAGTGTGGATTGTCATCGAGTGTGAACGGCTTCCTGTTTTTTTTATGTTCATGTGTCTACTGTTTTTTCCCGCCGTTTTTCAAAGTGCTGTATCTTCTCTGTTTATATCATTGTACTATCTTCGGCTGAAGAGCGGCGTATTGTGCTGCTGCCAGCCTACCTGTTCCACAGGTTTTAAAATCACAATAAAGAAAAAAAAAGCTAGAGTAAGGCCCCAGTTCTCTTCTAAATTCGTATCAGTGCGCACTCCGTGCCGGAAGCCGCGTCGTGTTTGTGCGGTTGCAAGGAACAGCCTTGGATGCCGTATTACGTAACTCGATATGCACTTAACAAAGAGTTCGCATTGGGGTAAAGTGTTAATTACGGGACGTCTCCAGTGATTTAGTCTCAGTTTGCGTCTGTCATATTTTCACGTGTCGCCACAGGACAGACTTTCTACCATTACTAGCGTGGCGTTTGATGAGTGTTAACATCAAATTTTGGCCAGCATATTGAACAGTTTCGTTATCTAGGGATAATAGGATCTGCGCAATAGACTCTGAACAGCTCTGATAGTACAATAGCTGAAATGGGTAATCATTTGTTTGGAATTTTATGCTTTATGGTTTTCAGAATATAGTGAAAATTGTTACAGTAAACTACAATTTTTGTGAATTCCAGGCACCATCCTAAATCCTCAGAGTAATGAACTTCAATAATAAATAACTTTTTCTCCATCAGAGTGGGCACAGTGAACTCTAATTACAGGCATCACGTTTTTGCTAATCACTTTCTGGTTGCCTGTGTTGGGAACGGCAACATATATATAATAATAACTTATTTTTCCACCTGCCTCCCCACAAGGGCACTTTAAGTCTTAAACTAACTAATAAATTCATATTTTTCGAAGCCAAGATCGATTGATGTGAAATTGTTTATGTGTCCAGTTTCGACAATACCTAGCTTTTATCTTCAGATGCCCAGTTCTCCCAGAAGTATAACCACACATCAGTCTCGCCGATATACAAGAGGCCGGCCATGGCGGTGCGAATAGTGCGAAGAAGTGTTTTGCTACGATTAACAGATGCATACCGGACATCTCCCACCAATGCGCTACTTACCAACATGAGCTTATGTTCCCTGTACTTAACTATAAGACAGCCAGCAGGCAACTATTGGCCACTACACTCTCCAAACGCATCATTGTGGCCATCTGTCAAAGGCCTGAATAACCACCTTTTGTAGCACGAGATGTGCAGCAAGAAAGTCAGTGACTTTCTGAAAGATACCGACAGGGATGTAGAGCCATGCTGACTCCCGTGGTTTGGCCAGCTGCGCTAGGTGGTCCCAAAGGTTCTCAATTGAGTGTAAACCCGACGGGTTTGGTGGACAGGAAAGTACGGTAGACTGCTACGCTGACAGTGCTCTTTGAATCACACACACACACACACACACACACACACACACACACACACACACACAGCGAACTGTGTGACAATCCGCGTTGTAATGCTGGTAGATGCTATCGTGGCGACGAAAAACAAACTACATGTAAGGAATGGACACGCCCTCAAGGATAGATGCATACTTGTGCCTTTCCGAATCATGGGATCACCCCGTGAATGCCACTATAACATTCCTCAAACCATAACGCCTGGTTGCAGGATATTTACTTTCAGACATTTCACACTGTACACACCAAAGTCCATCTGTCCGGTGAAATATAAAACGTGATTCAGTGGACGTACAGATGTGATACTGGCGTCAAATTTCAGCCTTCATCGTCCATGAAGAGTACTCAGGGTCTGTGCATGAACCATGCGCCTGTTTCAGTGGCCCATACACAGGAACGTTCTCTGGACATTCGATGAAACTATAATTAGAGTAGGGTTGTAGGTTCGTAAGACAAAAATTTCCATGGGACAACCACTAACTATATATGATTCTTGTAAATTAGATACAGATGAGAAGACTCATATTAGTACATCGTTCTCCTTCTTATCCTTCTTACATAAGAAATAACACGATATTCTCACACTCAACAAACACTGAATCTGGATTCTGAATGAGAAACCTGCTTCGCGACTTTCTCTTGTAATCAGAATGTCGTTAGCATTGCTCTTGCATTCTTTATGAGGTTCCACAGAAATGCGAATCATACGAACTATCAGTTTAATAAGTCACAGCTGCAAAATACTAACACGAATTATTTACAGACGAATGGAAAAACCGGTAGAAGCCGACCTCGGGGAAGATCAGTTTGGATTCCGTAGAAATATTGGAACACGTGAGGCAATACTGACCTTACGACTTATCTTAGAGGAAAGATTAAGGAAAGGTAAACCGACGTTTCTAGCATTTGTAGACATAGAGAAAGCTTTTGACAATGTTGACTGGAATACTCTCTTTCAAATTCTAAAGGCGGCAGGGGTAAAACACAGGGAGCGAAACGCTATTTACAATTTGTACAGAAACCAGATGGCAGTTATAAGAGTCGAGGGGCATGAAAGGGAAGCAGTGGTTGGGAAAGGAGTGAGACAGGGTTGTAGCATATCCCCGATGTTATTCAGCCTGTATATTGAGCAAGCAGTAAAGGATACAAAAGAAAAATTCGGAGTAGGTATTAAAATCTATGGAGAAGAAATAAAAACTTTGAGGTTCGCCGATGACATTGTAATTCTATCAGAGACAGCAAAGGACTTGGAAGAGCAGTTGAACGGAATGGACAGTGTCTTGAAAGGAGGATGTAAGATGAACATCAACAAAAGCAAAACGAGGATAATGGAATGTAGTCGAATGAAGTCGGGTGATGCTCAGGGAATTAGATTAGGAAATTAGACACATAAAGTAGTAAAGGAGTTTTGCTATTTGGGGAGCAAAATAACTGATGATGGTCGAAGTAGAGAAGTTATAAAATGTAGACTGGCAATGGCAAGGAAAGCGTTTCTGAAGAAGAGAAATTTGTTAACATCAAGTATAGATTTAAGTGTCAGAATGTCGTTTCTGAAAGTATTTGTATGGAGTGTAGCCATGTATGGAAGTGAAACATGGACGATAAATAGTTTGGACAAGAAGAGAATAGATGCTTTCGAAATGTGGTGCTACAGAAGGATACTGAAGATTAGATGGGTAGATCACATAACTAATGATGAAGTATTGAACAGACTTTGGGAGGAGTTTGTGGCACAACTTGACAAAAAGAAGGGACCGGTTAGTAGGACATGTTCTGAGGCAGCAAGAGATCACAAATTTAGCATTGGAGGGCAGCGTGGAGGGTAAATATCGTAGAGGGAGACCAAGAGATGAATACATTAAGCAGATTCAGAAGGATGTAGGTTGCAGTAAGTACTGGGAGATGAAGAAGCTTGCACAGGATAGGGTAGCATGGAGAGTTGCATGAAACCAGTCTCTGGACTGAAGACCACAACAACAACAACAACAACACATGTAGCCAAGCATTTACTACATTTAATGCTAATCTGACATTTGTTGCACGTCTCCTGCGAGGCGTGACATATTTAATGAGCATAGCTTATTATTCTTTTTTTCATTTACATTTATTTGTGCAAGGAATCTCTCCACAGCGAATTAGAAGCCATATAAATTATAAAAATTGATGTCTGTGTGTGTGTGTGTGTGTGTGTGTGTGTGTGTGTGTGTGTGTGTGTGTGTGTGTGTGCTACATCTCCTCCTGAACCACTAGGCCGATTTCAACCAAACTTGGTAAACATATCCTTTACTATCAGACAACAATCGGTGTAGGGTATAAGGCACCTACCTACCACAGTTCAGGAGATATGTCGTTATAGACACATAGATGCTTGAAATACTGCTGCTTCGTGCTCTCCGCACTTCTCACCGCACTTCTGATTATTCGCAACACTTTTTGCGGACAGTATCCACATATGCCGCCGAATGAACGTATAAAATTATATCATTGTATGACACATATATTGGGAGATATAACGTCATAAACACTGGGCTCCGTGAAAAACTGCTGCATTATACCTGAAGTTCTTAACTTATTATTTCTTTGCTACTGACTCTATTCGCAATATATTTCGGTGACAGTATCCACATATGCTGTTGAATGTGTCTAAATAAATAAATCATTTGCAAGACACGTTCAAGAGATAAACGTCATAAACATTGTGACACGTGAAAAAGTGCCGCACCATATATGAAGCTTCGATATATTTTTTTTTTCTTTTGCTGTCACTACAGTCTTACAGTCGAGTCAGCATACGTAAGTCCCAGACCCCTGGCAGTGCTTTTGGCAAATCTCAACTGTGAAGCGCAAACGGCTGTAGGCGAAAACAATAGCCATCTATAGTGCTATGAAAAGACGTTGCCATAGCGACATTTACAAAGTCACGTTCTCGACACTCTAAGTAGCTGTACCCAGCGAACAGAAACTGCCCGGGATCATGTTTCTTAATTTGGATACTGTACTTGTACATTTGTACATTATGTTTATTTCTTTGCACGACAGATTCATATTTTCAAGGTGTTCTCAAGAATATCTGAAAATGAATTTTTTTCAGTACTTCACTACAAACACTGTTCCTTTTTTGTTTCCGTTCCTAATAGAAAATTGGTACAATGAATATCCGTTCAATGCTTAGATTTGTCACCTCATATTACAATGAAACACCTCACATATCTGCTACAGGTTCCCCCGTCTAAGTTATTCATGCGATATGCACATATAGTGTAATCAGGCGTTTGCAGTCTGCTTGTGTTTTAGCATAACTGAGATTTTGCACAGTAGACACCTTTGGTCTCGGAGTAGCGTCGATCCCGAGGTTCGAAACACACCACTGCTCCGATATTGAATAAAAATCATAGACTTCCGGCATAACAAGTCACCATCATTCTTCAAATGTTCAAACGTGTGTGTAACCTTATGGGACTTAACTGCTACGGTCATCAGTCCCTAAGTTTACACACTAATTAACCTAAATTATCCTAAGGACAAACACCCATGCCGGTGGGAGGACTCGAAACTCCGCCGGGACCAGCGGCACAGTCCATGAGTGCAGCGTCGAGACCGCTCGGCTAATCCCGCGCGGCCACCCTCGTTCTCCCAACGGCCTTGTCGAAAATCTCGGAAGAGCAGATATAGATTCAAGGCACTCTCTTGTCCTTGGGTGGGAAACTCCCCCTAAAGCCTGAAGAATCAGCAATGATCAACGGCATGAGGATGCAGAAGGCAATGGAAACCACTGGTTTAAAGACACACAGTGTGTATCCACAGAATATGTAGCCTGTAATTGAAAAAGTGTCATCAAGATCTCTCCATTGGCAAATGATTCTGGAATAGTGCCCCATTCGGATCTCCGGAAGGGGACTGCGAAGGGGGAGGTGACCAGAGCAAAAGATTCAATTACCAACTGAAGGATAACGTTCTACTAGTCGGGACGTGGAGTATCAGAAGTTTGAACGTGATAGGGAAGCTAGAAAATCTGAAAAGGGAAGTACTAAGGCTCAGTCTATATATAGGGGGGGATCAGTGAGATGAAACGGGAAGATAAGGATTTCTGGTTAGATGAGTATAGGGTAATATCAACAGCAGCAGAAAATGGAATAAGGGGAGTAGAATTCGTATGGAATAGGAAGAGAGGGCAGACAGTGTGTTACTGCGAACAATTCAGTTACTGGGTTGTTCTCATCAGAATCGACAGAAAACCAACACCGACAACGATAGTTCAGGTATACATGCCGACGTCACAAGCTGGAGATGAAGAGATAGAGAGAATATATGAGGGTATTGAACGGGTAATTCACTACGTAAAGGGATATGGAAATGTAAGAGTCATGTGAGATTGTAACACGGTTGTAGGACATGGAGCAGAAGAAAGGGTTATGGGAGAATATGGATTAGGTAGTAGAAACGAGAGAGCAGAGACACTAATTGAGTTCTCGAAAAAATTTCAGCTGTTAATAGCAAATACTCTGTTGAAGAATCACAAGAGGAGGAGGTATACTTGGGAAAAGGCCGGGAGATACAGGAAGATTTCAGTTAGATTACATCATGCTTGAGCTAGATTCCGAAATCAGATGAAGAGCTTGGTGAAGTTTAAGCGACCAGTGAGGAATAATCAATACACAACGAAAACCCAAAGATATTCTGGTCATACATAAAGCACACCAGTGACAAGACGCAGTCAATACCTTCACTGCGCGATAACAACGGTGAAGTCACTGATGGCAGTGCCACTACACCAGAGTTATTAAACACAGTTTTCAGAAACTCCTTCACCAAAGAAGACGAAGTAAATATTCCTGAATTCCAATCAGGAACAACTGTCAAGATGAGAAACATAGAAGTAGGTATCCTCGCTGGAACAAAGCAGCTTAAATCAACAAAGGCAAGGCCTCCGGTCCAGATTCTATACCAGTCAGATTCCTTTCAGAGTATTCTGATACAATAGCCCCATATTTAGCAATTACATACAACCGCTCGCTCACAGAAAGATCCGCACCTAAAGCCCGGAAAATTGCGCAAGTCACACCAACATCCAAAAAGGGAAATAGGAGTAAATCGCTGACTTAGAGGCGCATATCACTAACGTCGATTTCTAGTAGGGTTTTGGAATATATACTGCGTCTGAACATTATGAATTACCTCGACGAAAATGATTTATTGACACGTAGTCAGCATCGATTCATAAAATATTGTTCGTGTGAAACACAACTAGCTCTTTATACTCATGAAGTAATGAGTGCTATCGACAGGATATGTCAAATTCATTCCATATTTTTAGGTTTCCAGAAGGCTTTCGACACCGTTCCTCACAAGCGTCTTCTAACCACACAGCGTGCCTATGAAATATCGCCTCAGTTCTGCGACTTGATTCGTGATTTTCTGCCAGAAAGGTCACATTTCGTAGTAACAGACGGAAAGTCATCGAGTAAAACAGAAGTAATATCCGGCGGCCCCAAGGAAGTGTTATAGGTCCTCTACTGTTCCTGATCTATGTTAACAACACAGGAGACAATCTTGAGTAGCTGTCTCAGATTTTTTGCAGATGATGCTGTCATTTACCGTCTTGTAAAGTCATCAGATGACCAAAACGAATAGCAAAAAGATTTAAATAAGATATCTAAATTGTACTAAAAGTGGCAGTTGACCATGAATAAAGAAATGTGTGAAGTTATTCACATGAGTACTAAAATAAATCCACTAAATTTCGATTACGTGATAAGTCACACATATCTGAAGGCTGTAAATTCAACTAAATACTTAGGGATTACAATTACAAATAAGCTAAATTGGAATGATCACATAGATAATGTTGTGGGTAGAGCAAACCAAAGACTGCGATTCATTGACAGAACACTTAGAAGGTGCAATAGCTCTACTAAAGGGACAGCTCACACCACGCTTGTCCGCCCTGTTCTCGAGTTTTGCTGTGCGGTGTGGGATCCACATCAGGTGTGACTGACGGATGACATCGAGAAAGTTCAAAGAAGGGCAGCTGGTTTGGATTATCGTGAAATTGGGGAGATAGTGCCACAGACATAATACTTGAATTGGAGTGGCAATCATTAAACCTAAGGCGTTTTTCATTGCGACGGGATCTTCTCGTGAAATTTCACTCACCAGTTTTCTCCTGTGATTGCGAAAGAGTTCTGTTGTCACCCACCTACATAGGGAGAAATGATCATCACGATAAAATAAGAGAAATCACGGATCGCACAGAAAAATTTAAGTGCTCGTTTTTCCTGCGCCCCGTTCGAGAGTGGAGCGATAGAGAGACAACTTGAAGGTTCACGAAAATCACGACACCTTGCAGCCTAATATTGATTCAGCTGTGTCTACCGACACGGTCACGCAACTTGTACAAAATCAGGAAAACCTAAAGGACTCAGCAGATACGATTTAGACACAAATGGACACTCTGAAACCTGGTTCAGAAAAACACGCAGAGGAAATCACTACATTATCGGAAAAAGTAGTCGAACTTTCGGACCAACTAACTAATTTATCTACGAAAGTCGGTGATGATCTGTATGATACAAGACCAGTAGCTTTTACCGACACAGAAGAGTATGAACAAATTAGGAGATTCAAACAAAATCAGAATCAATTCAATACACAGAACAAAAGAGAAATGTGGGAAGTAGAAGATCAGTTGGCAAAGGTAATACAATAATTACATATTTCAGAGGGCACTTGCACTTTGACACGGGAAGAGGGATTTAGAAATACGGAAAAGCTACAACGTAATAACACAGGGCACTTCGGAAATTTTGAGAGGAATTGGCAATGTGCACCGAATCTTGAGATGAAACCGCTGACACGACGTAACAATGACCCATTTCCAACTCGCCAACACGATGATTTTGGCTATAAGCATTTAATCACAATACGCAAAAATTTAAAACATTCA
Source organism: Schistocerca nitens (assembly GCF_023898315.1). Classification (NCBI taxonomy): domain Eukaryota; kingdom Metazoa; phylum Arthropoda; class Insecta; order Orthoptera; family Acrididae; genus Schistocerca; species Schistocerca nitens. Next base: position 258,493,600 of record NC_064615.1, on the reverse strand, counting down.
AAAATTCCAGTAATGATATACATCCACAAGCTTGGCTTCATCAGTTTGCTCATTGTTTTCCTCCCTATTGGTCATTAGAGCACAGATTGGAGTTCATGTGTCTATCTAGAAAATGAACGAGCAGTAAGAATGCGATCGGCCATTCGCGACTGTCACAGTGAAGGAGATTTCTATCATGCCTTCCTTTCTATATATTGGTCACAGGCTACTCAAGATAGAGTAAAACACAGCATTATAATGATGAAACATTTTGAACAGTCTGAATTCTCGAGCCAGGTAAAATGTTTTGAAGATACGATGCACAAAAATCAGTATTTGTCAATCCCATACAGCCCCTCAGAACTCATCCGCATTTGCTTAATTAAATTGCCTGAACATTTGAGACATGTTATTTTGGCAGGACATTGCAAAGATGACATTGAAACTTTTCAGGGAGTTTTACAAGAATTGGAAATCGACACAGACTGTCACGGGATGCGAAAACAGGAAAATACCAACTACAGGTCACATATGTCACAATTCCGTGATGACAGAAATAACAACCAGACATGGCAAGACTTCTTTTATAATGCAAATCGTGACCAAAATAGCCACCACCCGTACGATAACCACTGGCAGAATAACAATAGTTACAGGGAAAGATCACCTCCTCATGGTAATGATTATGACAGAGACAATCGTAGAAACAGACAATATGGGAACCAGAATAATTACTATCAAGGGACACAGAATAACTGCAGACACAACGGTCCTCCTCGCAGTTATGATTCCGGGAGAAATTCTCCACCACTTAACCGATGAGAAAGAAACTACAGAAACTACCAACATGATGACAGACAATATAATCATGACAACAGACCTGGATTTCATCAGAACTGGCGTTTTCAGACAGGGCAGGGCCCTCTCGACAAGTCGAAATTGTAGAAGTTAGATCTCCAAATCCCAGTAACGACCTGCATCAACAGAGAGATAATAGACAATGACTCGCACCGCAGGCAGCCACATGCGCCTGCTGGCCCTGAGAAAAATAACATGGAAGCTAACCTTGAGAAAAATTTCAGCATTCTTTACCAACCTATGCTGCATGATAATTGCTTTGAAACAGACACTCTGCGTACTAAGAAAAGTAAAGGACTGCACCACATTCCTCAAACCGTTTATTGAGAGATAATTTGCTTTTTGACTTAGTCTTTGTTATAAAAATTTTCACTTCATGTTACTATCGCGCTTTGTCACACTTACAAACTGTTAACATGCAACAATGTTTTGAAGTCAACTATCTAGTCAAGAACCTATGGAACTTATTAAGACAGTAATTTTACGCGTGCATTTTATAGGGAATAGACTACACAGTCTCAGTGTGTGTACATTTTGCTTGTTAGTTGCACGATTACATCATGAGTATAAAGTCCACATTCTTGGAACATACACTGATAATGAGGTTTTACTGCAACATTATGGATTACTTGAAAGACATTTTCTATTTAAAGGACTTTTGGAGAGGTTACTGTCGACACAGTATTTGGTTCGTTTGACGTCTGCATGATTATACTATGATGCTACTAATGAGTGACACAATTTTCATTATTATTTTTGCACTGCATTTGTTTTACGTCTGCACAGTTTTTCTTCGTTCTTCTGAAAAGTAAAACATATTTTGTTAATGACTCTTGTGACATAGCTACAATGAGATAGGTATTTTTCGTAACACAACAATACATTACAGTACAGTACTTTCTTGGTCATAGTAATGTACGTAATAACTACGACATCTATACACATAGCATTTTTACTTTTGTGTATGACAAGGTAAGTACACTGACTTCTGGAGAACTTTGCTCATGAACAATGATAACTATGACACTTGGCACATTTTTACCATTAGTCAATGACAGAAATTATCTTACAGCAAGACGCACAGTTTAGCGCTACATGAAACTCATTTGAGTGATTATTTTTCGTACTTTGAATATGTTTAGAAATATTTTAGGACTACTATGATACAGAGAAGGTTTTCGGCGATACGTTTCATTCCGTTGTTGTTATCTGTAACATCTGAGGGTATAATTACCCTCAGGGGGGTTCACGGTTACTTTGTGTACCATGCGTGTGGCAAATGCAAGGAACCCTAACTAATATGGTATTTGCTTATACGAGGGTCACTCCAAAAGAAATGCACATTATTTTTTAAAATCCATCTTTTATTCTACATGTTTGAAAGTTTTACAGTGTGTAGATACATCCTTTAGGAACAATATTTTCATTTCCCAACATAATTTCCATCCCTCTCAACTGCCTTACGCCATCTTGGAACCAACACCTGTATACCCGCATGGTAAAATTTTGGACCAACCTGTTGGAGCCACTGTTTGGCAGCGTCCACAAGGGAGTCACCATCTTCAAACCTTGTTCCATGAAGAGGGTCTTTCAGTTTCCCAAAGAGATGATAGTCACATGTAGCCAGTTCAGGACTGTAAGGCGCGTGTTTCAGTGTTGTCCATCTGAGTTTTGTGGTTACTTCCATGGTTTGCTGACTGACCTGTGGCCATGCATTGTCGTGCAACAGCAAGACATCCTACTTTTGCCAATGTGGTCGAACACGAATCAGTCGAGCTTGAAGTTTCTTCAGTGTCGTCACTGGGATTTGGAGATCTAACTTCTACAATTTCGACTTGTCGAGAGGGCCCTGCCCTGTCTGAAAACGCCAGTTCTGATGAAATCCAGGTCTGTTGTCATGATTATATTGTCTGTCATCATGTTGGTAGTTTCTGTAGTTTCTTTCTCATCGGTTAAGTGGTGGAGAATTTCTCCCGGAATCATAACTGCGAGGAGAACCGTTGTGTCTGCAGTTATTCTGTGTCCCTTGATAGTAATTATTCTGGTTCCCATATTGTCTGTTTCTACGATTGTCTCTGTCATAATCATTACCATGAGGAGGTGATCTTTCCCTGTAACTATTGTTATTCTGCCAGTGGTTATCGTACGGGTGGTGGCTATTTTGGTCACGATTTGCATTATAAAAGAAGTCTTGCCATGTCTGGTTGTTATTTCTGTCATCACGGAATTGTGACATATGTGACCTGTAGTTGGTATTTTCCTGTTTTCGCATCCCGTGACAGTCTGTGTCGATTTCCAATTCTTGTAAAACTCCCTGAAAAGTTTCAATGTCATCTTTGCAATGTCCTGCCAAAATAACATGTCTCAAATGTTCAGGCAATTTAATTAAGCAAATGCGGATGAGTTCTGAGGGGCTGTATGGGATTGACAAATACTGATTTTTGTGCATCGTATCTTCAAAACATTTTACCTGGCTCGAGAATTCAGACTGTTCAAAATGTTTCATCATTATAATGCTGTGTTTTACTCTATCTTGAGTAGCCTGTGACCAATATATAGAAAGGAAGGCATGATAGAAATCTCCTTCACTGTGACAGTCGCGAATGGCCGATCGCATTCTTACTGCTCGTTCATTTTCTAGATAGACACACGAACTCCAATCTGTGCTCTAATGACCAATAGGGAGGAAAACAATGAGCAAACTGATGAAGCCAAGCTTGTGGATGTATTTCATTACTGGAATTTTTGAATGTTTTAAATTTTTGCGTATTGTGATTAAATGCTTATAGTCAAAATCATCGTGTTGGCGAGTTGGAAATGGGTCATTGTTACGTCGTGTCAGCGGTTTCATCACAAGATTCGGTGCACATTGCCAATTCCTCTCAAAATTTCCGAAGTGCCCTGTGTTATTACTTTGTAGCTTTTCCGTGTTTCTAAATCCCTCTTCCCGTGTCAAAGTGCAAGTGCCCTCTGAAATATGCAATTCTTGCATTACCTTTGCCAACTGATCTTCTACTTCCCACATTTCTCTTTTGTTCTGTGTATTGAATTGATTCTGATTTTGTTTGAATGTGCTAATTTGTTCATACTCTTCTGTGTCGGTAAAAGCTACTGGTCTTGTATCATACAGATCATCTCCGACTTTCGTAGATAAATTAGTTAGTTGGTCCGGAAGTTCGACTACTTTTTCCGATAATGTACTGATTTCCTCTGCGTGTTTTTCTGAACCAGGTTTCAGAGTGTCCATTTGAGTCTAAATCGTATCTGCTGAGTCCTTTAGGTTTTCCTGATTTTGTACAAGTTGCGTGACCGTGTCGGTAGACACAGCTGAATCAATTTTAGGCTGCAAGGTGTCGTGATTTTCGTGAACAATAGTCTGCAGTTCCTTTATAGCTGCTTCATGATTCTGTAATGTGTTTTCATGTCGAGAAAAAATTGGCTCAATATGCTTACAAATTTGCATTTTTACGTCTTTACAAACTTTTAGACATTTAGATTCTATTTTAAGTACCTCAACAGTTAAACCTCCACGTGTTTGTTCGAGCGTTATGTCTAACTCTTGTACCTGTTGCTGTGTTCATTCCTGATTTTTTTCAATTGTGTCTAACTTTTGAAGCTTCTCTCCAGTTTGTTGGATTAATTGTAGTAACAATATATTTGTGTCTGGAATATGTTCCTTTGTGCTTTTCCGCAGTGCATTTGCACCGGCAACATTCGCCTTTTGAAAAGCAGAGTGTGAGTCTTGACTTAATTGAGAAAAGGGTAAGGACGCAAAACCTGAATCTACGATATTTGCAAGATTTTGTTCTGTCATTTCGGATTCCTGAGAGGAGCTATTGGTGACCGATAGATCGACAATACTTCCCTGTTCACTAACTGTTTCACTATCTACACCGTTATTTACTGCCTGGTCTATTTCCCTATGCACAATTACCAAGTTATTTTGGACATTTGTCACTTCATTATTAGGTGGTGCTAACACGCTACTCTCGTCTTCACTGTCACTTCTCAATTTACTTTGGAGCCTAGTGCTGTGCTCTCCACACGCCATGATTATCACAGAATTTCACTCGATAACACAGAAAAACACATTTTGAAGAACAAAAATAAGAAAACACATTAAAAATAGCATTGAAAATAATATCTAGTAATTGCGAACTCGACTGCGAAATACTTGCTGCAACTCTTCATGCATGCCACAACTGCTTTGCTCATTACAAAATTGTACAACAATGAAAAACTACAACTAGAAAGGAAATTCTCTATACAACTACATCTACATGACTACTCTGCAATTCACATTTAAGTGCTTGGCAGAGAGTTTGTCGAACCACAATCATACTATCTCTCTACCATTCCACTCCCGAACAGCGCGCGGGAAAAACGAACACCAATGGCTGTGAGCACTATGGGACTCAACATCTTAGGTCATAAGTCCCCTAGAACTTAGAACTACTTAAACCTAACTAACTTAAGGACATCACACACACCCATGCCCGAGGCAGGATTCGAACCTGCGACCGTAGCAGTCGCGCGGTTCCGGACTGCGCGCCTAGAACCGCGAGACCACCGCGGCCGGCTAAAACGAACACCTAAACCTTTCTGTTCGAGCTCTGATTTCTCTTATTTTATTTTGATGATCGTTCCTACCTATGTAGGTTGGGCTCAACAAAATATTTTCGCATTCGGAAGAGAAAGTTGGTGAGTGAAATTTCGTAAATAGACCTCGCCGCGACGAAAAACGTCTTTGCAGTAATGACTTCCATCCCAATTCGCGTATCATATCTGCCACACTCTCTCCCTTACTACGTGATAATACAAAACGAGCTGCCCTTTTTTGCACCCTTTCGATGTCCTCCGTCAATCCCACCTGGTAAGGATCCCACACCGCGCAGCAATATTCTAACAGAGGACGAACGAGTGTAGTGTAAGCTGTCTCTTTAGTGGACTTGTTGCATCTTCTAAGTGTCCTGCCAATGAAACGCAACCTTTGGCTCGCCTTCCCCACAATATTATCTGTGTGCTCTTTCCAACTGAAGTTGTTCGTAATTTTAACACCCAGGTACTTAGTTGCATTGACAGCCTTGAGAATTGTACTATTTATCGAGTAATCGAATTCCAACGGATTTCTTTTGGAACTCATGTGGATCACCTCACACTTATCGTTATTTAGCGTCAACTGCCACCTGCCACACCATACAGCAATCTTTTCTAAATCGCTTTGCAACTGATACTGGTCTTCAGATGACCTTACTAGACCGTAAAATACAGCATCATCTGCGAACAACCTAAGAGAACTGCTCAGATTGTCACCCAGGACATTTATATAGATCAGGAACAGCAGAGGTCCCAGGACGCTTCCCTGGGGAACACCTGATATCACTTCAGTTTTACTCGATGATTTGCCGTCTATTACTACGAACTGCGACCTTCCTGACAGGAAGTCACGAATCCAGTCGCACAATTGAGACGATACCACATAGGCCCGCAGCTTGATTAGAAGTCGCTTGTGAGGAACGGTGTCAAAAGCTTTCCGGAAATCTAGAAATACGGAATTAACTTGAGATCCCCTGTCGACAGCGGCCATTACTTCGTGCGAATAAAGAGCTAGCTGCGTTGCACAAGAACGATGTTTTCTGAAACCATGCTGATTACGTATCAATAGATCGTTCCCTTCGAGGTGATTCATAATGTTTGAATACAGTATATGCTCCAAAATCCTACTGCAAACCGACGTCAATGTTATAGGTCTGTAGTTAGATGGATTACTCCTACTACCCTTCTTAAACACTGGTGCGACCTGCGCAATTTTCCAATCTGTAGGTACAGATCTATCGGTGAGCGAGCGGTTGTATATGAGTGCTAAGTAGGGAGCTACTGTATCAGCGTAATCTGAAAGGAACCCAATCGGTATACAATCTGGACCTGAAGACTTGCCCGTATCAAGCGATTTGAGTTGCTTCGCAACCCCTAAGGTATCTACTTCTAAGAAACTCGTGCTAGCAGCTGTTCGTGTTTCAAATTCTGGAATATACCATTCATCTTCCCTGGTGAAGGAATTTCGGAAAACTGCGTTCAATAACTCCGCTTTAGGGGCACAGTCGTCGGTAACAGTACCATCGGCACTGCGCAGCGAAGGTATTGACTGCGGCTTGCCGCTTGTGTACTTTACATACGACCAGAATTTCTTCCGATTTTCTACCAAATTTCGAGACAATGTTTCGTTGTGGAACCTATTAAAGGCATCTCGCACTGAAGTCCGTGCCAAATTTCACGCGTCTGTAAATTTTAGCCAATCTTCGGGATTTCGCGTTCTTCTGAACTTCCCATGCTTTTTCCGTTGCCTCTGCAACAGAGTTCGGACCTGTTTTGTGTACCACGGGGGATCAGTTCCATCTCTTACCAATTTATGAGGTATGAATCTCTCAATTGCTGTTGCTACTATATCTTTGAATTTGAGCCACATCTCGTCTACATTTGCATAGTCAGTTCGGAAGGAATGGAGATTGTCTCTTAGGAAGGCTTCTAGTGACACTTTATCCGCTTTTTTAAATAAAATTATTTTGCGTTTGTTTCTGGTGGATTTGGAAGAAACGCACTAGCAGTAACAATAATTTCTAATCATGCACTAATTATTCAAACTAACAGAAAAATCAGGAGATTCCAGGGAGGTATCCTCGGCTAAGTGTCGACAGATGAAACTTCTTTATTTAAAAGTGTGTGTCTGTACTTAAATTGCTGAATGACTGAGAAGATGAAACTTCTACGTTATTTGATTCTGAAACAGCTGAGTAAAACTGAACGTACTGGGCCTACTTTCTCTTTACTTTCTCTTATCGCCGGCCGCGGTGGCCGAACGGTTCTAGGCGCTTCATTCTGGAACCGCGCGAGCTACGGTCGCACGTTCGAATCCTGCCTCGGGCATGAATGTGTGTGATGTACTTGGGTTAGTTAAATTTAACTAATTCTACGTTCTAGGGGACTGATGACCTCAGATGTTAAGTCCCATAGTGCTCAGAGCCATTTGAACCTCCTTTTTTTTTCTTATCTTGTGAGCACTGACCCACAACATTCTAGCGCAACGCGATCTGACTGCTCAAAAAAAGGATAACCTGACTTAAAATAATTAATTCTAAAGAATGGCCCTGACTAAAAAGAAATCCTAACAATAACCTATACATTTCATTAAGCACTTACTTCACAGAAATCTTCATTACGCGAACTACTGCAATACAGCAAGCGCCAATACTGCTAGCTAAATAAAAGATTCTAACTACTAAAGCCACTAACTACTAATAGGCATGTGGTTAGCAAAGGAAAGATTTTGTTGCAAACCAAAAAATGTATTTTTTTTTTACCTTAATAATGTGACATCCAGTTCAGACACGAATATAAATCGTCATTGACATCCAGTCCAAAGGTATATAATCATGAATAATATTCATTCTCCAAGTCGAACATGTACAGATAGTTAGCCTACGCTAACACTTCAGATCTCTGCCCTCCATCAGTGCTAACTTCTCACATAACATCCATCACTGCTGGCTGTTCACCTCCAAATGCCCAACAGTACTTCCATCACTGCCGGCAACTAACTTGCAACTGCCCAACACTACTGGTGATTAACTTCCAACAACGAGTCCAACCAGCAACAGAGTCTCTACAAAGAAAGCGCAGAGATCTAATGCAAAGCGCTACACAGCACTGCCAACACAGAAGCAGCCCACATCTGTTTGCTGATGACACTATTTTTGTAGTAAAGGATGTTGTGTGCAACATTGGCTCGGTTTCAAAGAGTGCAGTACATGATCTAAGTTTATGGTTGCAGAAAATAAACTAACGCTAAATCACTGTAAGACTCAGTTTTTACAGTTTCTAACACACAATTGAACAAAACCTGAAGTTTTAATTTCACAGAAGGGGCATATGGTTAGTGAAACAGAGCAGCTCAAATTCCATGGTGTTCAGATAGATAGTAAGCTGTCGTGGAAAGGCCAAGTTCAGGATCTTGTTCAAAGACTTGATACTCCCATTTTTACTATTCGAACGGTATCAAAAGTGAGTGCTCGTTCGCCACGAAAATTAGTCTACTTTGCTTATTTTCATTTGCTTATGTCGTATGGTATTATATCTTGGGGTAAGTCTTCCCATTCTAAACGGATATTTTTGGCTCAGAAACGAGCGGTTCGGGAAATAGGTGGTGTAAGTTCACAAACCTCTTGTTGACCTCTGTTCACGAGTCTGGCTATTTTGACATTGGCCTCTCAATATATATATTCCTTACTGTTATTTGTTGTTAACAATATTAGCTTATTCCCAGGAATAAGCAGCTTTCACTCGGTTAATACTCGGCAGAAATCAAACCTACATTTGGATCGGACTTCCTTAACTCTTGTGCAAAAAGGTGTGCAGTATACTGCTGCATCTATTTTCAATCAGCTACCACTCGAATTCAAAAATCTTAGCAGTAATCCATGCGCTTTCAAATCGAAACTGAAGAGTTTCCTCATGGGTCACTCCTTCTATTCTGTGGAGTTCCTTGAAAAATTAAACTGATTCTTATTTTATTGTTGACTGCGTTTACTTAAACTTATGGAGTGACTCTTTTCGGGTTCATAAAGATTTATTTTTATCTGTTATTACCTTTATGTTGTAATTTCATGTACTGTCACGTTCCATTACCTCCGAGATTTGCTCATCAATTTCGTCCTACGGAGCTTGAGTGTAAATAAAAAATATAAATAAAAACAAGGGTACTTTCCAAGTCTGACAACTTTGGAGAAATACCTCATATAATAGGTCTATTTAAGGAAGCTATGACGTATGACTCCCCTCAGACTGTTATTGTTGCTGTTGCTATTTCAAAAGATTCAAGAAGACCTACTATACCTCGTATGAGTAAGTAAGTTTCTTCTGTGAGACAGGACGGTGCTTTCGAACTTTCATTGATTGCCATCGCAAGTTCTCATCGTACTCTCAAAATTCTTTTGATCGTGTAGAATGAACTATTCCACCTAATCGGCACCTCTTGTACCACTTTCTGTTCTTTTTTTATCATTGTGCAGTTTGTCACTGGCTAGTGTAGAGTTATGAAAGAAAGTCACAATAGCCTTTGTTTTCATTAAAAGTTCCGAAAATGATTCTACTTTGAACGAATCCTGTTCTGTTAAGTTGATGGAGTGGGTAAAACGGGATGAATGTCGAAACATTAAGGTTTCGGCAGGTTGTTTCATAAATGCAGCGTTCTCTGTAACTACTACTACTGTCTTCTCACGAATATTGTATTCTAGTAAGATTTGATTGATGTCCTGAAAAAATGTAATGTTAAAACCAACCGCCAATTGTCCGAAATTTAGCATAATATTCTCAAAAAAAATTATTTTTATCAGTGTCTTATTATCTGAAATGTTACTTTCATATATAAAAAAATAATTATAAAAATGGGCCCAATATATTACTTGTCGATACTATGTAGAGCTTCAGCGTCTTAGAAGCATCCGGAAAGCAGGAAGAAGAAGAGTAGGAGGAAGAGGAGGGAGAAGAGGAAGACGAGGAAGGTCACCACGAGAAATAGGAATGTGAGAGTGGAAATGTTTACTGATATGCTGTACAACGCTGCTACCTTAGGTGTGCATGCTTCCTGATGAGCTGCATGGAGTAATAAGGTTTAGTGAAAGCACACTGAAGAGGCCAGGATTGGCTTCGTCGCTTATTATGCTTTTTCTCACTTTAGCTGGATTTCAAAACAAAACAATGGGGTCATACTTCTATCATAGTGCTACAGCAGCTACACCTCTCAGGTCGACAGCAGCTATAAAGAGTATAGCCGGCCTCTGTGGCCGAGAGGTTCTAGGCGCTTCAGTCCGGAACCGCGCTGCTGCTACGGTCGCAGTTTCGAATCCTGCCTCGGGCATGGACGTGAGTTATGTCCTGAGGTTAGTTAGGTTTAAGTAGTTCTAAGTTTAGGGGACATATGATCTCAGATGTTAAGTCCCATAGTGCTTAGAGCCATTTGAACCATTTAAAGAGTATAAGCTTGTAAAGGTTTCCTTGACAGTTTCGCCGTTCGCCGAGGAAAGTACACGGAGCCGTACAAAGAGTACAGTAGTGACGAAGTGTAAGGAAAAGTGCGGGTAGAGATAGTTGTGCTGGCACATTCACCCATCGTACCGATGTATTCCTACATCCGCTCAAAGTCTGCACTTGACAGATACTAATAGATAGAGTTTCGTTAGCTTCAACGTTGCTGCGGTACGACAGTTTCCATTACATAATAGCTGAGAGTTTTTCATTGCCATTGGAAATTTCCGATTCAGTTAATACAACCTATATTTTACAACTTGCTATGGTTAGCCTTTTTTGGCAAAAAACATGCATTAATATTGACGCCATTTTATACGGACCAGAAGTTTTAATTCTGTTCCGATTCGCTGACACAAGGAAGTACTATCGCATAAATCGAACACCAAAGAACGCTGTTTATATCACCACAGTAACTGACGCCACGACCAGCTGATTTTTCTATGCTGTATTAATTTTGTTTCAGAGAGAGTTGGGGTTCGCGTGCGTTATCGTAAAGACTTGAAACGCATCTCAACTATAACCTTTCGGCGGTCCGCTATAAATGACGCGCGGAAGTAACGATGTAACGAGTAGAAATAACCCCGTTCAAATATGTTGCTTATTTGTTGTATTGAATAAGAAAATACGTTAAGCCTCTGGTAACAAAATTATTCAATGTTTTGTTAAGGTTGGCAGTGTCCGCAAACAGAACACAAACGACACGACAGCTTCAGATTTGTGTCGACAAGTGGGGTGGGGGAGATGAACCTGCCAAGAAAGACTTTACAAGCTATACCGACTCGATTTGTACCAACATGTATCTATCACAAGAATGAACTAAGCAAGATATTGACAAATTAAAGAAGGAAACATTTTAAGATATGGTACACACAGGTACCGTAGATTCTGCATTATGTACAATTCAAAAAATGGTTCAAATGGCTCTGACCACTATGGGACTCAACTGCTGAGGTCATTAGTCCCATAGAACTTAGAACTAGTTAAACCTAACTAACCTAAGGACATCACACACGTCCATGCCCGAGGCAGGATTCGAACCTGCGACCGTAGCGGTCTCGCGGTTCCAGACTGCAGCGCCAGAACCGCGTGGCCACTTCGGCCGGCTATGTACAATTAAAAACACTTGTAAATACCATGAGAACTCAGAAATAGAAGATAACAATAGTGTGTGTGGTTAATTAATAACGATAATAATCATATTTATTTTAAAATGAATGATGCAGTACATTCACAAACGCTTAACAAATTTCTATAACGTCATTTTTTTCCTCTACTATCTGTGTTTTATTACAACAGCCTTATTTACATTTGTATTCACTGCTACAAGTAAGTATGCTCACACGTTTGAAGATGACCATCTGTATAGTACACGTTCACGCATCCATGTTATTTACGTGCGGAATTTTGACCATAACAGTCTGATCAGTACGAGATGCGTGCGACCGTGAGTTGCCACACTGGAAGTGAAGCAAGAAAATGTCCTCTCTCACTTTGCTTCCCCATAGAGGCCAATATATTTAAAACATATGTATATAAACAGCACAGGCATAGATGCCATCATGATTGAATATATCCGTGCAATCTACTTTCCCTCTGCGCTCCACACGCCATGGAAGTAACAGGACCCGACAACTTTTCGCGCGCCAATTAAAGAAGAGTTACTTTAGAAACGATATGAGTATCGATAGTTAAAACGCACTACCGATAGTGACCATTGTGCTGACACTATCGGTTAATCGACAGTTTATCGATGTTTAAGTAACACTATCAGCCACCCAGGTTGCTTGTTCCTGACAATGCCCTGGTTTGAACGTTCTAACGGAAAGCAACTTTCAAAGAGCATGAGAAATATATTTACGGAAGCATTATATTTATCATCTAGATTATCAGCACAATAAGTGTCCTAAGAATACATGAAGATGCACTGACCCTACGATTTATCTTGTAAAATAGGTTAAGGAAAGGCAAACCTACATTTATAGCATTTGTAGAGATAGAGAAAGTTTTGACAATGTTGACTGCAATACTCTATTTGAAATTCTGAAGGTAACAGGAGTAAAATACAGGAAGCGAAAGGCTATTTACAATTTGTACAGAAACCAGACGGCACTTACAAATCTAACACCGTAATTAGTAACTTGAAAACCTATGACAAAGCCCACACTTCTCATTCATCGTAAAATTTTCACAGTTACTGAGAAAAACTGTACTTCTGTGTTTTATAAGTTCTGTTACTTAAGTTGGAACGATTTTAAGAACGAACTACAGTGACCTCAATTTTCACTCTCTACGTAGATACAGTAGTAACTACTATTGTCGACAGTATTAATCCAGAAGAAACAATGCTAAAAAACCTTCACGTGATTGCTTGTGTAAAACAAATAATTCAAGTGTCCACTGATACACCAACGAAACTGAACACATTAAGCGAAAATTTGAGAAAGTTTTCACTATATTTCACTAGAAACGGCAAGCAACTCCAGCTGAAAAATACTAAATTTAATAAATAACTAATTGCCCAAAAATTATCACGCACAGGAAGTGAATATTTCTAAAATTTCCCTACCGTTATTACGACAAAAACAGCACGAAACAATGGTTGAAAACTACTAAATTTAATAACTTACTACATTGTGTTAAAGACTTTATCGGACACAGTGAGCGAAAGTTTTTTCAAGGGTTATTTCAACATAAAGAGCAATAAAAGCTGGTTGAATTCTAAATTTACTAACTGACTGCAATGCACAAACAACTTTATCAACACAGTGAGCGAAAGTTTCCAAAAGCTCCTTCTGCAGTTACTTTACCAGAAACAGCATCAAACACCTGGTTAAGACTACTAAATGTAATACTTGGCTATAGTGCACAAACAGCTTATCAGTACATTGCAACTGCTCGATGTCGAATGTAAACACAGAGTGAGGAAACTCCGCCGAACGATGCAACCACACTCACGCAGTAGTTTCGGTAGATAGTAGATAGGGACATTTAGATGTCTCATCTAAGAAGAGGCGCTACATCATTTCCAAGTCAGCACTTTAGTGCCTGGTGGGTACAGTAAAACTGGCAAGTTACGTCCTTTCTCATGCTATGAGTAAGAAACAACTCCACTACACAGGTACTCCACTGGGAAATTTTCCTCTGATGTGGAATGATAACACGCACACAGGTATCGGTAACTGACGGTGTCACAAAAGTGACGAGCTTTTACTGATTGAGTAGGGAAATTACCACTGCCACTGGTTCAGGGCTCGGTAAAACTCTTCCTGTCTTGGGGCTCGGACCCTGATTATTTATCCAAGTAATAAATACAGGGTGTTACAGAAAGGTACGGCCAAACTTTCAGGAAACATTCCTCACACACAAAGAAAATATGTTATGTGGACATGTGTCCGGAAACGCTTACTTTCCATGTTAGAGCTCATTTTATTACTTCTCTTCAAATCACATTAATCATGGAATGGAAACACATAGCAACAGAACATACCAGCGTGACTTCAAACACTTTGTTACAGGAAATGTTCAAAATGTTCTCCGTTAGCGAGGATACATGCATCCACCCTCCATCGCATGGAATCCCTGATGCGCTGATGCAGCCCTGGAGAATGACGTATTGTATCACAGCCGTCCACAAGACGAGCACGGAAACAACTGGTTCTCCCGTAGCACTCTCCATACAGTGACGTGGTCAACGTTACCTTGTACAGCAGCGACTTCTCTGACGCTGACATTAGGGCTATCGTCAACTGCGCGAAGAATTGCCTCGTCCATTGCAGGTGTCCTCGTCGTTCTAGGTCTTCCCCAGTCGCCATACGATTTATCTTGAAAATAGGTGAAGGAAAGGCAAACCTGCGTTTATAGCATTTGTACATTTAGAGAAAGTTTTTAACAATGTTGAATAGAATACTCCCTTTCAAATTCTAAAGGTGGCAGGCGTAAAATACAGGGGGCAAAAGGCTATTTACAATTCGTATAGAAACCAGACGGTAGTCATAAAAGTCGAGGGGTATGGAAGGGAAGCAGGGGTTGAGAAGGGAGTGAGACATGGTTGGGACCCATCGCCGACGTTATTTGATCTACATTTACCAAGCAGTAAAGGAAACCCAAGAAAAATTTGGGGAAGGAATAAAAGTTCAGGGAGAAGAAAGAAAAACTTCAAGGTTTGACTATGACATTGTAATTGTATCAGAGGCACAAAAGGACATGGAAGAACAGTTGAACGGAATGAACAATGTCTTGAAAAATGGATTTAAGATGAATATCGACAAAAGCAAAATGTAATCGATTTAAACCAGGTGATGCTAAGGGAATTAGATTAGGAAACGAGAAATTTAAAGCAGTAGATGAGTTTTGCTATTTGGGCAGCAAGATAAGTGATGATGACCGAAGTAGACAGGATATAAAATGTAGACAGGCAATGGCAACAAAAGCATATCTGAAGAGAGTTAGGTGTTTCAAGTCTTTTCTGAAGGTCTGGAGTATTGTCATGTATGGAAGTGAAAAATTGGACGCTAAACAATTTAGATAAAAAGAGAATAAAAGCGTTCGAAAGGTAGTGCTACAGAAGAATCTTGAAGATTAGATCGGTTGATCACGTAACTAATGAGAAGGTGCTGAACAGAGCTGGAAAGACACGAAATTTGTGGCACAACATGACCAAAAGAAGCGATTGATTGTTAGGTCATATTCTGAAACATCTTCACCAATTTAGTTTTGGAGGGAATTGTGAAGGGAGGGGGGAGATGTGGGACAGGGGGTAAAAATCTTAGAAGGAGACCAAGAATTGAATACAGTAGGCAGATCCAGAGGAATGTAGGTTGCAATAGTCATTCGGAGAATAGTCATTCGGAGATGAAGACGTTTGCAGAGGATAGAGCAGAATGGAGAGCTGCATCAAACCAGTCTTTGGAGTGAAGACCACGACAACAACAAATATCCTACCATCCTTGTTCCTTAATGAAATTTAGAAAGGTCTCTATTGCAACTGGGTTAGCTTTTCTAAACAGGTTATAATTATAATATAATACTAGTTTATAATTATAATTATGATTGAGCACAAAAACCATTAAGCGTTAAAATTTGTTCATCATGGACTGAAAGGCCACTCACCTTTTTGGTAACACAATGTTCTTCTAGTAACGAAGAATGAACTAAGATGTTTTCTATGGTTGCGCTGCTGTTCCCCAGCACTCTCTTTGGAAAGAGTATGGTTTGCCTCAGACGATATGTATTAAGGAAATTTAAGAGCATCCTTACACAATTCATATTGAACCCAGTGCCTGCAACGAATTTTTCTACTTCCTATAAAGTGAACCAAGAACCATCTCTTTCTTCAGCAGAAATGTTCTGACATTAGAGTCAGAGAACCTATAAATAACAAATTATAAGTTTAGTTCCACTAAATTCAACCACACCTACACTACATTCAAACACCTGTTCCATGCAATGCGGTGGAACATCAATATACTCAAATGGAACACCGTTTTTCATGTACATGGCCACTCCCCAGCACCGCAAAGACCTATAGAAACAGACAGCTAACCTGTATTCTGGTAAAGAAAGACTCTGAATTATCACACTATTTAAGAAGTTCTCTGAAATACCAATAATGTCAGACCCGACATCTATAAGCAGTTCACTAACATTATCTCTAATACATTGTATATTTTGAGGAAATAGGCTGACCCCATCATTACCAGGATACCTAACCTTTGTCGAAAGTAGTTCCATTGTTAGAGATAATTCCTCCAAGGAGGAATCCCTATCAGCTGACATCAGTCAAAAACGTTGCAGCTCTACACTAACTACTACAGGAATTTTCCCATGAGTGATCCCATTGGCCTCCATTACGCTACCACCTGCAAGCTTTGCCAACCTCCCCTTCCATACCCGCTGAAGTGCAGGCCATACCTATTAAAACCTGATCTGTTGAAGCACTCAACTGACACCACAGCAGTATGAGCCATGTCCTCCGCCATCAACAACTTCCCAAGCCTCAGGTTAATACGCCCAAAACCTATATTAAGATGAGGCCGATTATGGCGCTGGAACAGCTACACGAATTGCACATTTCTGCCACCAGCTTGAGTAGCTATCTTTTCCATGTCACAACTACGTCACACAACCCATCCCTATCAAGACGACTCCCAGCTCTATCACTATCTCTGCCATGAGAAATATCTAACAGCATAACCTTGCAGCTGACTTAGGCTCCCTAACTGCTGAGGTCTGCTGTATGCTTCCTGCACCTACAGCTGAAAAACGTCCTTCTCCACTAGACTCTGATAGGTGGTCACTTCTATTGGTAAAACGCAAAGTGCAACTAACTGGTTATCTTATTCCCCTAGCAGCCTTTTTGCCAACTGCCAGTTCTCATTCCCCAGCCCTCTTCTCCCTCCTCATCCTATCTTATTCCGCCTTTGTGTTTTGTAACTGCATCTGATCCTCTACTAACTTATACATACTACATATCCTGCAGTTCCAGGAGAGGGTGTCATTAGAACGTCCAGTGGCGTCGCAAATGCATCCCCCCCCCCCCCCCCCCCCCATGGAAATATTTTGAACAAATCTCACACACCGTAATCCGCAACTCGCAAACCTATGACAAAGCCCACACTTCTCACTCATGGTAAAATTTTTACAGTTACTGAGAAAAACTATACTTCTGTGTTTTCTAAGTTCTGTTACTACTGTTAGAACGATTTTAAGAACTAACCACAGTGCTTTCAATTTTCACTCTCTACGTAGATACAGTAGTAATTACCATTATTAACAGTATTAATCCACAAGTAACAATACCACAAAAAGTTCACAGGGTTGCTTGTCTAAAACAAAAAATTCAAGCGTCCACTGATACACTAACAAAACTGAACACAGTATGTGAAAATTTGTGAAAGTTTTCGCTATATCTATTTCACTGGAAACGGAAAACAACACCGCGGCACGATACTTTTTACCGCCCTGCCAGTGTCCAGCAATGTTCATTTGTCTAGCTAAAAGCTGTAGCAGAAAATACTAGACCACTACTGTCTATTGCAGGTGCAACATACATATAATTGTCCGGTAAACGGGATGTAATAAAAGTTTTAACTTGGCAATGTAAATTTTTTGGTTTATTTTTACGATAAAGATCACAGTTAATACTGCCAAGTCCGTACTAAGTGGCAACACAATGTAAAGTTCACACGCACACCACAATCACACACGTAGTCAGTTTATGGTATTTACACCCGTTACCGAAGTTAATAAGAGTTCACCGGATCGTTTAGTTACGAAAATGCTCACTCAAATGTTGTGCACTCTGCTCTACACGTAATACCTGTTCCAGTATCAGATCGCACAACACGCCACGCGATTTAAACTAACAGTCAAAAGAAATAATTTTGATATTCCGTCCGAAATTCCACACGACTTCCACTATACCGTTCACTTAAATACACTTTGTACTACTTCGCGAACTCGTAATTAGCATTTTTCAGCGATTTTACAGTACTTTCGTCGGAGCTGCTTTCAATGAAATGTTACTAGTTCGAACCCTCAGCCCCTACCCCCCCTAGATCACACCAAAGGCTTTGTTCCCAGCATAGATTGGCGCGAGTCTGCATTTTTCTGATTGGCTGATATCACAAACAGCAAATCAGGTTGCAGTATTATCCTGCGCTAACCTGCGCTTTACTTCAATGACCAATCATAGTAAAACATTTCTTTCTAAGGCAATTGCTAAATAAATAAATTTAGAAAAGTATCAAACATAAAATTACTCCTTCTGAAATTACCGATTAATTTGTGTTCTACTCACGATTTATTAGTACCATAAACTGACCACATTTAATTATAGTAAATCCCGTGTATAGTTTAACTGGTACTTCGTGAATAAACGAGACAATTTTCATTTACTTCTGTTCTTCTTCACTCACACAGCTAATTACTACACATATAAAACAATTATAATTATGCAAATACATTAAATATTAATCAAACATAACTTTACAACATTGTTTTGACTACGACTGCTAGCACTGTCCGCCAAGTGCTGACCTCTGCCGCCTACTAGTACAACTACGTGCAGCTCTGTAACTCAAGTCCATGTCAGCTGGTGACATCTGTCGATGACTCATGCCTATAACGTTTTCGTCCTAACAAGTGACAGGAGCGATGCGAAGGCGCTACGCCTCAACCGGCTGAAAAATACTAAATTTAGTAACTAACTAAATGCCCAAAAAGTTATCAAACATAGAAAGTGAATATTTCTAAAAGTTTCCCTAGCGTTATTACGACAAAAACAGCAAGAAACACCGGTTTAAAACTCTTAAATTTAATAACTGACTACAGTGTGATAAAGGCTTTATCGGACACAGTAAGCGAAAATTTTGTCAAGGGTTATTTCAACATAAAGAGCAGTAAAAACTGGTTGAATTCTAAATTTACTAACTGACTGAAATGAACAAACAACTTTATCAACATAGTGAGCGAAAGTTTCCAAAAGCTCCTTCTGCAATTACTTCACCAGAAACAGCATCAAACATCGGTTTAAGACTACTAAATTTAATACTTTACTATAGTGCACAAACAGCTTATCAGTACTTAGCAGCTGCTCGCTGTCGAATGTAAACACAGAGCGGACAGACTCCGACGAACGATTCAAACACACTCACGCGATGGTTTCGCTAGATAGTAGTCAGAGACATTTAGATGTGTCATCTAACGGGTGGCGCTGCATCATTTCCAAGTCACCACCTTAGCACCTGGTTGTTACAGTAAAATTGGCAAGATATGTAATTTCTGATGCTATGAGTAACTCCACTACCCAAGTACTCTAGTGGGCAATTTCCTTCGATGTGGAATGATAACATACACACAGGTATCGCTAACTGACGGTGTCACAAAAGTGACGAGCATTCACTGATTGAGTAGGGAAATTACCATTGCCACTGGTTCAGGACTCGGAAAAACTCTCCCCATCTTCGGGCTCGGACCCTCATTTCAAGTAATAAATATACTGAGAAGAGCTCTGTGCCATTGACTCGAGTCAATGAGTATGGGAATATCGTCCACGGGGAACGACGTCAATGGCGTGCCTCCTAACTGATCACTCAGGATCGGAATTCGTACAACGAGCAAGACAATCGAATCTGAGACCCATGGAAGGTTCAATTCACATTTGGCCAGAACTATCCACTGTCGAACCCGAACGCCCTTAGGCTCGCCAGTTTTACCCAATTGTACCAAAGCCACATGTTCTAAGCCATATCGCAAAGTCCCAGATGGACAGCCCGCATCTCGTGGTCGTGCGGTAGCGTTCTCGCTTCCCACGCCCGGGTTCCCGGGTTCGATTCCCGGCGGGGTCAGGGATTTTCTCTGCCTCGTGATGGCTGGGTGTTGTGTGATGTCCTTAGGTTAGTTAGGTTTAAGTAGTTCTAAGTTCTAGGGGACTGATGACCTAAGATGTTAAGTCCCATAGTGCTCAGAGCCATTTGAACCAACCCAGATGGACAGGACTTGAATATAAATGATAACCACTCGTGCTGTCGCTTTAGACCCACGACGTGTGACGAGTAATCGCCGAGAACATTTTATTTCAGGTTCCCCATCGCACGTCTCATACTCGCTGCAACGCCACTTGCCCTGTCCCTTATAAAAATAAATAATAAAAAAAAGGATAGGGTAGATTACAGGTATTCTACGAGTAACTCCCGTGTGGTCTGCTAAGGCGCTCATCATATCTCTGAGGGAGAACGTGAATACCAGTTCTTGCATGAACTTCCATCTCGTATGATTGCCCCGGCAGCTACCCAATGTCTTCCTTTGCCCTGCCATGTAAGATGTACTCGTTTCGGTAAGTCTCCTCTTACGACACTTATGAGTCACTTACGCAGAACCTCTACCACACACCTCATACACACCAGAGAACGCCTGTTTCCAGCAGGTTAATACAAATCAGACCAAAATTGATTAGTTTCTGGTAGTTTTGTGGTTAAGTGCAGTTTTATCTACCAAAAGCCGGCCGCGGTGGTCTAGCGGTTCTGGCGCTGCAGTCCGGAACCGCGGGACTGCTACGGTCGCAGGTTCGAATCCTGCCTCGGGCATGGGTGTGTGTGATGTCCTTAGGTTAGTTAGGTTTAAGTAGCTCTAAGTTCTAGGGGACTTATGACCTAAGATGTTGAGTCCCATAGTGCTCAGAGCCATTTGAACCATTTGAACCAAAAGACATTGCTGGCACCACTTAGGGTCAGATACTATTTCATGCCACCACCTCTAACGGCTATTCCATCATTTACCGCTTGTTTGCATGGTGTTTATCCAACACACTACTTGTGTTTGCAAGACTCGTCTCGCAGAGTGTGAAGAGTAACCACCAAGGTCGACGAGACGAGCTTCTGCTTTGCTGAGATTTCTGTCTAGATCGTGCATTATCCATACAAGATACCACACAGGGATCGGGTAGAGATAAGGCGGTTTTAAGGTTAATTGCTGTGCAGCTGACAGGGTTGCAACGTTACCAAATGCACAGCTAATGGTACTCAGTTACTATTGACTCCCACAATAAGGAACATGACCTGACCCCTCAAACGATGTCCCTGGCCAATTACCTAGACTGTGAGCCAATCTTGGTCTACTACTCAGTATATTTGGTAGCAGCCCCCCACTACAGAGGGCCCAATTGTCGTCACTTATTCAGTACACTCGTGACAGCCTCCCACTACAGGAGGCCAGATCTGGTACCAACTCTCCCCATTGATGGAAAGGGGTCGGCCTATAGGTCCTGCCTGTTCACTATGTTCAGCAGCAGCCCTCATCACAAAGGTCCCTCAGAAAGGCTATGTAGCCTTGGTCTGGGGCTGCCTATTGATACATATTCAGCCGCTACCTGCTATTGCGGGAGGTGTCCCCCTATCCACTGGTAACGTGGAAGACCTGACTGGTAATGTGTCTAGCATTTGGACCTGGAACCGACCCGCAGGATGTCCACAAGACAGAGGTCTTACAGGCACAAGGTCAGCCTACATGTCCCAAGCAGTAGATAGGGACAGTGGGAATCTCGTTAATACATTCATGCTTAGATGAAGCATTTGACTACCTTAAGCCATAGTTACGACCACCACCAGGGGATCTAGGGGGATGATTTCCCCTCCACCTGTCACCCCCTGCCAGCACAAGTTACCATTCGACAAGTCCCATGCACGAACCGAATGAACTTACGTCTTTGGGCGGATCCCCCTTTCAGACCGGAGCAATCATACAAGGAGTCCTGGCTGTATTACAGTCTGCTGATTTATTTGACGGTCTTACAGTTACTGTGCCACTCTTTCTAGCCTCATTTCGTGTTATTAAGGTGAGTTCCGCGTCTACCGCTAACCAGTCGTATACTTCAGGATCCTACTATCTGCCGTCTATCGCTGCTGTAATGCGTCTGCTTGTAATCCCCCTGCCAGTAAAACCTGGTGGTTCGAAAGCGCTAATCTTGTCACTGTCCATAGGTCCTCCCTGTACCTGCTTAGCAGACAGTAACATTCTAGCTTTCTGTTCATATTTACTCAGACTTAAATCCCATTTAAATCTCTGTTGTTTCACTGCAGTCTCGGGATTGTTTCAAGGTTTCTTAGGTGACAGTCTTCTTTTGTAACTGCATCCTCGACTGCTCAATAGACATTATCTTCTTGTTTTGTTCAGTTTCACCAAGGGTTTCTCCCTAGATTCATTAAGCTACAATCTTGGTGTTCCGCTCCATAATCAACTCAATGCTTGTTATATAATGATGATTGTTAAGTTAGTACAGTATATTTGTAATGAACCATAGAGTTGGTTTTTTTTATATGTGTTCCATCTTAAATGTAGTTCAGGACTACATTCCATGACTGTGAATAAAAGTTTTTAATGCAGTATTCAGTTCGTTAACCTACATCACAAAGTGCAAATCAGCTTGTCTTTCGTCCACCTGTAATCTCTAACTTCATTTGAACTGTATACAAAGTTCATTAGAAATACTTACTAATGTTCGATACTTCGTCAGTCGATCTGGATTTGAGTATTCAGATTTACCAATGCGGATTTACTCTTTGTGATGGAAACAATGGCTAAAATTTCACTTAATATTTACGGAAATTCAGACAATTTAGTACTCAGAGGCAGGTAAACAATGACAAGCGTTATAATTGCTCACTGAGAAATTCACAGCTAGAAATAGTCCCTGTTATAGGGCGGATGTGCTACCCACCACATATATTTAAACAGTAAGTGTGCCTTTTCATTTTTCTGTAACACTAAAAACGCTAGATAATTTTATTTCGATGTAAAATTTGTATTTTGGGGACGTTGGCTTGCTATCTCCGTCTTGTTGCACCTTCGTCTTTATCTGTGTTTCATCTCTCTCTAGTTCCAGCAGTGTCCTTGATCGCATTGTGATGAATATAAACAATGCAGAAGTACGAAAATAAACAGTTTATGTGCTATATCAGAACAAAATTCACACTAAACACTTTCTATCTTCATTCTTAAGATCATGTTTAGCAATTTCCCTTGCTTTTTGGCTACGTCGTGAGCGTGTTTTACATCGCATATTTTGATTAGTTTTTGGTGTTTTTTAGTATTTAATTACAAGAAATACAGTCTGTAAACTATTTAGAGAACTTTGGATCGATACTTCCAACTGGTAGTTATTACAGTATTCCTTGAATTTTCGCTTTTTGCTTAAACGTTGTACGTTTAGTTCATGTGCAAATCAGAAGCGATATTCTGATGTTAACAACGTCGATTATATTTTTTATTGCACAACATGATACACTATATTCGTCCCCTCTCCCTTAAATGATGCTTGCTAAGGTGAAACATTAGTGCAAAACTTGTAAATACGCTACGAGATGTCATTTAGTTCTATGAACAACCAATAACGTAGCTCAGATTCTAATGACATCTTGTACATATTTGCAGGCGTTTAGAACACATTGTAACACTTTACAAGCACTATAGAGCACTTTAATATGGAGATATTTAATTGGAAGATCCGCTGTGCTTGCCACTAAATAGACGTAAAACTTACATTCTTAGACTATTATATTTCATCCATGTTCATGCATGAAATGACATTATGACACTTAATTTGAGAGTTCACAGTCATGTTTCAGACACCTACGTATTTGACTGCTGTGTACGTGTATGTATGTGTGTATGTTTGTTTGGTGTGTGTGAGTCGTGCTGCAGCTCGCGTTGGTGCCGTTGCTAGGTTGGTATCGTTTAGTTGGTATAGTTACGGTTGTTGTCTTCTTGTGTTCATTGGTATAGTTACGGTTGTCGTCTTCTTCTTGTGTTCATTGGCACCACTCCATTTGCAAGTGTTCTTTGTCCACTAGTGGCAGCAGCGGTGGTTATCGCTGTCTAGTAACGGTGGTACTATCTTTGAGGCGACGTTGACTCCGTGTCGTGTGAGTCGGCTGTTCGTTGGGGACGGGCGAGCAGCCAGGTCCGTGCAGTGCAAGTACACGCCGGGACCACTGGCGGCACGCATGCACTGCCGGGTGAAAGGGCTGTAGTCGCGAGGGGTACAACCTCGTTGTCAACCAGGCTCAGGAAGTTTAAGTTGAGTGGACCTTAATTCAAGTAGTGAAACCTCGACCATTGCGCGACCTCGCTATTTGCTTGCGTGTGGCTGCTCACAATGTCGCTGAGACGAAGAGCAGCGAGTGGAGCGTTTGGGGAAGGCGAATCTAATTAGCCTTCCTCCATTTCTTATTCTACATGTTATCATTTGTGAAGTTCAACCAGTGGCATTTTTCCTGCCTAGTGGCCGCTAACGCCCCACTTACCTGCCCTGGAGCTTAGTGTATGTTGTTGTTGTCTTCAGTCCTGAGACTGGTTTGATGCAGTTCTCCATGCTACTCTATTCTGTGCAAGCTTCTTCATCCCCCAGTACTTACTGCAACCTACATCCTTCTGAATCTGCTTAGTGACTTCATCTCTTGGTCTCCCTCAACGATTTTTACCCTCCACGCTGCCCTCCAATGCTAAATTTGTGATCCCTTGATGCCTCAGAACATGTGATACCAACCGGTCCCTTCTTCTTGTCAAGTTGTGCCACAAACTCCTCTTCTCCCCAATTCTATTCAATAACTCCTCATTAGTTATGTGATCTACCCATCTAATCTTCAGCATTCTTCTGTAGCACCACATTTCGAAAGCTTCTACTCTCTTCTTGTCCAAACTAGTTATCGTCCATGTTCCACTTCCATACATGGCCACACTCCATACAAATACTTTCAGAAACGACTTCCTGACACTTAAAACTATACTCGATGTTAACAAACTTCTCTTCTTCAGAAACGCTTTCCTTGCCATTGCCAGTCTACATTTGATATCCTCTCTACTTCGACCATCATCAGTTATTTTGCTCCCCAAATAGCAAAAGACTAAAGACCTTTACTACTTTAAGTGTCTCACTTCCTAATCTAATTCCCTCAGTATCACCCGATTTAATTTGACTACATTCCATTATCCTCGTTTTGCTTTTGTTGATGTTCATCTTATATCCTCCTTTCAAGACACTGTCCATTCCGTTCAACTGCTCTTCCAAGTCCTTTGCTGTCTCTGACAGAATTACAATGTCATCGGCGAACCTCAAAGTTTTTACTTCTTCTCCATGAATTTTAAAACCTACTCCGAATTTTTCTTTTGTTTCCTTTACTGCTTGCTCAATATACAGATTGAATAACATCGGGGATAGGCTACAACCCTGTCTCACTCCCTTCCCAACCACTGCTTCCCTTTCATACCCCTCGATTCTTATAACTGCCATCTGGTTTCTGTACAAATTGTAAATAGCCTTTCGCTCCCTGTATTTTACCCCTGCCACCTTCAGAATTTGATAGAGAGTATTCCAGTCAACATTGTCAAAAGCTTTCTCTACGTCTACAAATGCTAGAAATGAAGGTTTGCCTTTCCTTAATCTTTCTTCTAAGATAAGTCGTAAGGTTAGTATTCCCTCGCGTGTTCCAACATTTCTGCGGAATCCAAACTGATCTTCGCCAAGGTCGGCTTCTACCAGTTTTCCATTCGTCTGTAAAGAATTCGCGTTAGTATTTTGCAGCTGTGACTGATTAAACTGATAGTTCGGTAATTTTCACATCCGTCAACACGTATTTCGCCTGTCTCATACATCTTGCTCACCAGATGGTAGAGTTTTGTCAGGACTGGCTCTCCCAAGGCCGTCAGTAGTTCCAATGGAATGTTGTCTACTCCCAGGGCCTTGTTTCGACTCAGGTGTTTCAGTGCTCTGTCAAACTCTTCACGCAGTATCGTATCTCCCATTTCATCTTCATCTACATCCTCTTCCATTTCCATAATATTGTCCTCAAGTACATCGCCCTTGTATAGACCCTCTATATACTCCTTCCACCTTTCTGCTTTCCCTTCTTTGCTTGGAACTGGGTTTCCATCTGAGCTCTTGATATTCATACAAGTGGCTCTCTTTTCTCCAAAGGTCCGTTTAATTTTCCTGTAGGCAGTATCTATCTTACCTCTAGTGAGATAAGCCTCTACATCCTTACATTTGTCCTCTAGCCATCCCTGCTTAGCCATTTTGCATTTCCTGTCGATCTCATTTTTGAGACATTTATATTCCTTTTTGCCTGCTTCATTTACTGCGTTTTTATATTTTCTCCTTTCATCAATTAAATTCAATATTTCTTCTGTTACCCAAGGATTTCTGTTAGCCCTCGTCTTTTTACCTACTTGATCCTCTGCTGCCTTCACTACTTCATCTCTCAGAGCTACCCATTCTTCTTCTACTGTATTTCTTTCCCCCATTCCTGTCAATTGTTCCCTTATGCTCTCCCTGAAACTCTGTACAACCTCTGGTTTAGTCAGTTTATCCAGGTCCCATCTCCTTAAATTCCCACCCTTTTGCAGTTTCTTCAGTTTTAATCTACAATTCATAACCAATAGATTGTGGTCAGAGTCGACATCTGCCCCTGGAAATGTCTTACAATTTAAAACCTGGGTCCTAAATCTCTGTCTTACCATTATATAATCTATCTGATACCTTCTAGTATCTCCAGGATTCTTCCATGTATACAACCTTCTTTCATGATTCTTGAACCAAGTGTTAGCTATGATTAAGTTATGCTCTGTGCAAAATTCTACCAAGCGGCTTCCTCTTTCATTTCTCTCCCCCAATCCATATTCACCTACTATGTTTCCTTCTCTCCCTTTTCCTACTCTCGAATTCCAGTCACCCATGACTATTAAATTTTCGTCTCCCTTCACTACCTGTATGTTACAGCAGTGTATTTTTCCTCGCCTTGCCGCTGCTGTCCAGTAAGGTGTGGAGTTCGACAGCTTCCTTGATTGGTGGGGCAGGTGGTGTGTTTTTTTTTTCTCCTACTCTGGTAGTAGTGGTACGTTTCTGCTCCCGGATGCTCTAAACACTGGAGTCTGAAGAAGTAGTGCTGACCGTCAGTGCTGGCTTTGGTGTGTTATTCCATCGTTGCATTGGTCATCAGACGTCAGTCAGGTAATTCGGCAAATGATTATTGGGCATGCGTTTAAACTGCCACTAGTCTGATTTACCATCTCGTGACATGTTTTTTTAGTGTAATAACTAATTTCAAGTATAAAAATGTTTAATTGGTTCTTAAAAGATTGTTATTCAGGCCTTCAGCCGTGAAACTGGGGCCTTCAGCCGAGAAATAGTAGAATTTGTTGTCATCAGTGCCTTCAGCCGTGGGTGTTACTTGCCTTCAAATTTTAATTAGACAATTGTGTTCTAGTAGTGACATTTTGATGATTGTTTTTTAAAAATATTTTAATAACTGTAATTGCAGGTTGAAGTAGTCAAACAGGTTCTTAAGATTGCTATTCAGGCCTTCAGCCGTGAAACAGTTTTAAATTATCACTATTGGGGCCGTCAACCGAGAAATAGTGTTGAATTGGTTGTCATTAAGGCCTTCAAACGTGGAACACTTCTTAATTTATTGTCACCTTTTATTTGCTGTTGTTTCCAAATAAAGTGTACGTGATTGAAAAATAAACTAACCAACAGCAGTTGATTATGGCCCCGTCCACAATCGTAACCCAGTCCTGCCTTCCTTGGTACCAGGTCTCAGTGTGTGTGTGTGTGTGTGTGTGTGTGTGTTGCTTGGATATTTTAGATGTGGAAATAGTACATATTAACGAAGTATGAGAGTCGTGGTACGAAGTAATATTTTCCAGCGAGACCAAATTCAACGTTTTTCTGACAAATTTCCCTGAAATGTTGTAGCGCAAACCAATTGAAGCGTTGCATTTGTACCCTTCAGTAAAATACGGTGGGATGGGAGTGACCGTTTTGTAAGAGCCTGTATTTCATGATCTGATGTGGGAGAAGTTACCTTCATTCACTTCCCGTTAAAAAAGAGAGCATATCTCAATATCCTGAAGCAAAATTTGCACAAAAGTGCAGAAAAATAGAAATTCTATGTTCTGAACTCGACTGAATGGTCAGGAGAACCATAACAATCTCCATATGAGATTATAAGAAGAAGCTGAATGCAGCATGGGAGCTTTGTAATTGGGCCTGTTCAGAAATCGTTGGAAACATGCAAGTGAGTTGGAAAGCACTTATAAATCAAAAGAAATTTCTTTCTAACTACTGAGTTCCATTAGCATTGTTTTGTTGCAGCCGAATACCGCAAGATACTGTAGCGATAAGCTGTCCAATATTATTTGAGGAAATATTATCTTATTGTGTCACCTAACAAATTATGTTATAGTTTACTTTTATTAAGAGACCGAAGTTTCTACTTATTAGAAATTCACTTCTTTATTAAATGTCTGTGTAAAACAAAACACTTGGTATGAGAAATGTTGAATTGCTCTATTAGTAACGGCAGCGTCTATAATGACTGTTATGAACGAAGTGGTGTAATCTCAATGTGAAAGTAGAAATGATGAGTGATAGCTTTTTGTTGATTTTTTACAGTTTTAAGACTCATATTTGTTCTCTTATGGTACGTATTATGTCCATCCTGTGTTCTGGATTGCATAAATCCTTAGGAAGTGACCTGTATGTTTCAAGATACTAAATGGTAAAGGAAAATAAACATTATTATTATTACTATTGTTATATTTTGTACTCTATAACATGAGGATCACAATGGCAAACTCATAAACACTGTATTAACTTCTGATCAGGTGAAACGGTTGATATTCCTCAAGATGATGGAGTCCGCATGGTTACTTCACGATGTCCGATAATGGCCTTTGTTTCTGTGCATCCCCAAGCAGCAGGCAGGTGCACAGGGATCCTCCAGCAAATAAAATAAACTAATGTGTTCTGATACCATCTTCTGTCCTGCTCTCACAGAGTACAAGAACTGATAACAGGGAGATTATTTGTTTCACAATTAGCGGTTTATCAGAGACAGTGACTCCAAATACTTTAGAGAATAAACATATCATGCTACTGAGAAAGAATAACGTAACTTCGGATGTGATTCCTCGTGTTTTCGGAAGGCTTATCGTCAGAAGCATTCAAATACTTTGTCCAAGTTTGCATTTTTTCTTAGATTCAAATGCGTTATTCCATTTCAAGTAGATTTCTGCACTTATCTCATTAATTAATCTTGGCTACATGACAAGTAAAACCACATAAGCATACTCTTCCAACCCAGTTTACGAGCACAATATACGAAAATAAATATTATAGTTGTGCCGTCTCACATATTTTATAAGCATCTTTGTCCTTTTGTTCATTATTCTGACGAAAGAAATTATAACAGGTCGGAATTTTTTAGTAACGTAACTGGCGTCAGACATTCTAAAAAAATTGTCGTGTTCTGTAAAAGAAAGATGCCCTTCATGATCAAAACTCATAAAAATATTGAAGAGAGAGGCATTTTGCTTTAAACTCCTAGACTCATCAGGAAAATATGGGCCCCAGCTATGTACGAAGTAACCGTAGCACCTGTCAATCGATCTTAAGTTGTAGCTAAAACCAGTGGTCACTCATGTGATCCAGTTGCTGGAATATTCATATACATTCTTCAACGACCTCACAATCAAATGAGATGACCGTGGCACGCAATTGTCGACAAAGTCATTTACCTCTTTAATTCCTTAAAAATCCGCAACTATATTTGGAAAACATTCAACTCGAAATACCTATTTGGATCAACACCACAGACGAGGCAAACTTTAATGGCAGGTGATTTTACCTCTCTTTCAGAGCAGCCACTTTAAGAGTTCTGTAAATTTCACTAACACACAAAACGTCTACATGAACATTATTTGTCTATACAGGGTGAACCATAACTCCATCGACAAAATTATAGGAGGTTGGTCAGGATTATATTTTGAGTATTTTGTTATAAGATAGAGATTTGTGGTCGCCAGTGGCTAGTTACATAGTAATGCTGTAATTATTATGAATTATTCAGTTCGCCGCCCCAATTACCAGCATCTATGGAAAAATACCATCATAACATTGAAAAAAATCTGTAATACGATAAGAAAAAAAGTCAGAGTAACACTACAACCCTCAAACAGATCCAAAAATAGTGAATGCGGTCGCTGTCGATGGGAGAACATATCAGCAAAGCGTCGTTGTTCCGCCTTGGATATCAATCACCCACACACGAGGTGCATTACT
This sequence comes from Schistocerca nitens, assembly GCF_023898315.1. NCBI lineage: Eukaryota > Metazoa > Arthropoda > Insecta > Orthoptera > Acrididae > Schistocerca > Schistocerca nitens. The sequence goes on along the minus strand of NC_064615.1, from coordinate 258,463,065 downwards.
GCAAATTCCCCATCATTTAACATATGGCTACCGTTGTGTACCACTGTTATCGAACAACTAATTCAGACGGGAAGAAAACGAGATGGAATCGAGGAGTAGTGAATGCAGTCTTGAAGTTGAAGAGTAAAGTGGGCTTTACTGTTATCAACAATTAGTGCCACGAGTGGATGAAACAAGTATTTCCAAACAAGGCACGCAGTGCATACCGTTATTATTTGCAGTGCAATACAGATAGAAAGATAAACGAGGGCAAGAAATCAAACGAAATGGAATTACTTTGTATCGAGACTCCATAGACCACTGCTCCATTATGCTACACTACTCAGAAAACATCACTGAAAATCTCCGAAATTTCCTCGGGGGAGTTTTGGTTCATGCTCGGTATACACTAGTGTGCAGAAATTAAGGACTAAATTAACTTTATCATGGTATGTCATTGCCAAGTACACAACTCGACGAAAACATATATATAGAAACAACTACTACAGTATAGAACAGAAGTACACAAAACAGTAATTACACCGAAGTCACTGTGATTCATTATGGTCCCCTGGACGTTATGAAAGGAGGGACATTGTTACTCTAACTGACTGTAAGAGCAAGACAGTGGCATCCTGTAACATCATACCGGAGGGATGAAAAGATTGAATGAGTGAAAAGTTTCAGTTATCTCCGTAGTGATGTATCACATGATGGAAGTGTCAAACTAGAAACTTTAAACAGAGTAGCAAAAGAATCCAGCTTCTTTCACTAAGCCCGAAACCTAATTTGCGATAAAGGAATCCCTTTAAGAGCTAAATAGGCCATGTATAAAACCTGTCTCCTGCCAATCATGACTTACAATCTGGAGACCTGTATTATAAATAACGAAGAAGGAAGTTACATAGAGACATGCAATGAGTTCCTAAACCCTACAAAAAAGCAGGAGAGACAAAGTCAGGAACGAATATGTAAGGAAAGACCTGCAGGTGACCTTGACAATGGAAGAAAGAAAGAGCGCTGCAAGAATGAACTGGTTAGATCATGTGAAGCGAATGGACGCGACTCGAACTCCACGTCGGTATTTGGAAATACAGGTATCAGGAAAAGGAGCGGTTGCGCGGCACAGGAAGAGATGGACAGCCCACATTAATTAAGATCTAAAGAACAGAGGAGTAACGTGGTATGGAGTGGAGAAAGAAAAGCTGTTCGAGGACAGAAATCAATAGAGGCACAGTATGCACAAAGTTCCTACCCGACTCACTGGAGGGAAATCATTATGATGATGATAAGGTGGAGGAGGGGGGGAGAAAGAGGAGAAGGAGGATTGGATGTTGTTGTTGATGGTAGTGGTGGTGGTGACTGGGTGCAATATGAAAACGAGCCATCATCACGCCTAAGGACTCAACTGAACCGAGATGATATATGTACGGTCGCTCAGTAGTAGCACACCTATATTCGCATTCATGTGTGCAGTGCTAAGTGTTTCCTTCATGACACATTGCAATGCATCTTCATGAATAACAGTGCCTCCAGCACAAAGCAGAAGTTCATGTCTTCAATACAGGGGAAGCTGCTTGAAAGTAGACACAGTTGCAGTTTGTAGTTCTTACCCACACGGTAATGTCAGTTTATGCACAAGAATGTTCATATTGTCAATCTGCAGATATGAATCTAATGGGCTCATATGACATCCTCAAAATATAACTCTTAAGACTGTCATCCCAAATCACATGCAACAGCAGACTGTGTTTTGCTCACGTGAAATCAAAATACCAAGAGTGAACAACACACATACAAATAAATAAAATTATCTTGGTACTTCTGTTTGTCATTTGTCTTACATACACACTTATTTCATTCCTTGTGAGCACAGCTGGCGTGTGTGTACAGACTTAGACATCGCAGGGTACTGTACTTTTTATTATTCATTTGTTTCTATACTGGGTTCTGAAAACTGCAAGAGCCGACAAGAGCGAGAATTATGCCACAATCAGCTTAACAGCTTTTACATCCAAGTTTCTGACAAGAATAATCTACAGAAGAAATAAATATAAAACTGACGATCTGTTAGAAGACGATCGGTTTGAATTTAGAAAATGGAAACAACGTAAAGTGGTGCAAGATGTTCGAAATTCTGAGAAAAACAGAGGTAAGCTGTAGTGAAAGACTGATGATATAGCATATTTACATAATAACAATGGAAGACCAAGTATGAAGCGCTAGGATTTAAAAGCGTGTAAGACGGAAAGTAGTTATTCTCCCCTGCTGTGCCATCTACACATCAAAAAAGCAATGAGGGAAATAAAAGAAAGGTTCAAGAGTAGGACCGAAGTTCAAGATGATCAATGATAAGATTTGCTGATGACATTGCTATCCTCAGTGAAAGTGAAGAAGAGTTACAATATCTGTTGAATGGAATGAACAGTGTAATGGGTACAGAATAGGGATTGAAAGTAAATCGAAGAAAGACGGAAGTAATGAGAAGTAGCAGAATTGAGAATAGAGGGAAAGTTAGCATAAAAATTGGTGACCACGAAGTAGTTGTAGTTAAGGAATTCTGCTACCTAAGCAGCAAATAACCCATGACAGGCAGGGCAAAGAAGTTATAAAAAGCAGAATAGCCACATTCAAAACGGCATTCCTGGCCAAGAGAGCTCTGCTAGTGTAAAACATAGAATATTAATTTCAGGAAGAAATTTCTGAAGATGCTTGGAAAACAGCATTGTGTGCTAGTGAAACATGGACTGTGAGAAAACCGGAACAGAAGAGAATCAAAGCATTTGAAATCTGGTGCTAAAGAAGAATGTTGAAAATTAGGTGGAGTGACTAGGTAAGAACTGAGGAGGTTCTCGAGAGAATCGGCGTGGAAAGTAATATATGGAAAACACTGTCAAGAAGAACGGATACGGTGATAGGGCATCTATTAAAACATCAGAGAATAACCTCCATGGCTCTACACGAAGCTGTAGAGGAAGTCAGAGATTGGAATACATCCAGCAAATAATAGGGGATATAGGTTGCAAGTGCTACTCTGACATGAAAAGGTTAGTGCAGGAGACGAATTCATGGTGGGCTGCATCAAACGAGTCAGAAGACTGTTGAATCAAAAGAAACTGGGTTCATTTGCACCAGGCTCAGTGAGACATGGAAGTTACAGCAACACTTAGCAAGGCAGAAAAAATCTAGATAGCATGCTCCATTAGAATCGCTAAGAATCCAGCAAACGCTTAACATATTACTAACTTGTCAGATGGATAGATGCTTCTGTTGCAAGAGCTTTGCTTTAGTACTTTATCAGTAGATAATTATCTCAACGTTTTCATTGTCATCAGTTAATTGCACACGTAATACATCTGCTGACAGCACACAAAAGAGCTTAATCACAGTCTATCTTAAAATGCTACATCGTAAGAAATCAAAAAAACGTAACCTCCTATCAATTAACACTCGACTTTCACTGTTCTTTGGTCAGTAACTAAACTTGTTATTATTTCTGTGTACACACTATCCTCTGACTTCAGATTGTCTTCCAAATGAAATTTTTCTTTGCAGTTTTACTCGTATAACATTAATATAATACACACCTCATCAAGTAACACGAAATCCCAACTACCCTATTAATGATAACTATTTAAAAATCCATTTAGATTCTTTCCACAGTAGAAAGAGTTACCAACACCACAAATTTACACACTATATTCTGCACGTATACAGATTTTGTTCAGTTCACATATGTTAGTGTAGATCAGTTCATGTGTGGTAATTATGTATCTAATTCTTTATACTACAGATAAAATGTCGGTTTGTAACACCACAGTTTAAGACCGTAAATAATTTGTATTGATTTATTATGAGTAATGTAAAGCATATATTCTTTAATATGTAATGTCTTTGATCTACTTTAAAGAAATGTAAAGGTTTTGTGATATGTTTACTTTTTGCAAGTCATGTTCTTTGTATTATTTGGAGGAGACTAGCATTTAATTATGTTTATTTGTGTTGACTTCTTAATATGCTTAAATGATGAGATCTTTTAAAATATGTTTGTTGGTAACTACATTGTAACTGGTTCATAGATAGAGACTTTACATTATATAAAGAAAAACCCAATGTAGTTCCCCTCTGCAACGGAAGCGAGTTGGCGTGCTAGTAAAAGGTGGATGTGGAGCTCGCCTGGGCGCCAAACGAGAGAACACAGTAGGCAGTCGACAGCAAGTAACTGACGAGCAAACAGCGCAGGTGCCGAGTGAGGCTTATAATACTACAAGTGGAATGGAATGGTCTTGGATTGAATATGCAGCTGTAAAATGGTGCACTCGATTTGGGAAAAGCTCTGAAATTATCATTAACAACACCAAGAAGAGGTAAATAGAGCTTATTATTGCCAATAGAAAGCTCACCTAACCACCCTGTACTCGCCACCTCGATTGCGCAACCACTTCGTCACACGCAAGAAAGGTTAGAAATGTATTAATGTGTGAACCAGTAATGTTGTGTTTGGTTCTATGGAAACATAATCCTAATGTTCAAAAATGTGTTTGAACAAAGTGTTCATCCTATGCACTTTTCCAAATAGTATCCTCTCCGTTAAGTAATGAAATCTGAGAATGTCCTTTGCATAAAAAGCATTAACAATTCTATGGTGTATTTTTTATGTTTGGCAAAGTTTTATGCCAGTACAATTAATGTGCTGGGCAAGAATTACTTGTTTCTCATACATATAACAGTGACTGTCCATGTTTGAATGTTTTGAAACTTAACTAGAAAATGAGTTTAAAATCAGTTTAGGAAAGAGTACTACTTGGAAAAGAGAGTGCTAATGTTTACTGATTTAAAATTGTTTTAAAAAATTACTTATTTCACAAGTGATACAAGGTTGTTTGAAGTAAAATTTTATTGAAAGTTGTCTTTGTTTTGTAGAGTTTATTGTCTGGGTAAAGAGTGTTAAAAGAGTACAAACTTAATGATCTCAAATTGAAAGAGTACCTTAATGATACATAAATTTGAAAGTGTATACAATTTTGATGTTACAATGAAAGGGCTAGTTTGTGGGATCACATTTCCTTTAAATCATAACAAAAGAAGGAATAAATCAGCATAGTAGGTTTCTAGCTAATGATTCTTGAAGTAATCACTGAGGTTTGTATACTGTGTGTCCTATTCGCTTCTGTATAGTGAATGTATGTATTAATTTTACTTGACTATTATTATGTGCCATCTGGTCATGTGTGGCTAGTGAAGGGCAGGTTTAAGCATTATTAGATAATGACAAAAGTCATGATTAAAGTAAACAAGAGAAGGTCTCATTTGCAAATCTAGTGACTACTTAACTACTAAAGTGACAACTACTGCTACCCACTGGGTAATTTGTCCATTTGGGTGCGTTCATTGCACTTCATAAAACAGTATTTAATGAATGTTCGCTTTGGAGTAGTAAAAACAGATTCTTGATGAATAATGCTTTTACTTTATTATGTCTATTAGGCTGGCTACCATATAACTACTTCATTTAACAGTAATCAGTTAGTGTTACTCCTTGCAAAATTATTTCTTTCTGTCACCTATCTACAGGTATTCTTACGAAATTAAGATTCGATTCCAATTTGCCGGTAGGTAAACTCGGTCAGATTTCTAAATTCATCTCAGAGAGTAACATTTACGGCAATTTTAGGTCATATTTGGCAAATTTACTACCGCATTAGTGTTATACGTGGCTGCCTTGTGACAAAAATAAACCTTGTCGTCACTAGGTAAATTGCATGTCAGTATAACGAGCGGAGCAGTACTGTTACAAGTTACACATATCTACTCTGTAGTAGGTACATATAAACTACAGTCACACACATGAATAAATTTGCATAACACTGCTAGAAGCTGATGTGGGTAAAATCCATTTATTCTTTTCCACCCAGAGTAGATTGTGTGAAATATTAACAAGCTCTAGTAGACTTGCATATAATAGCTTTCATCTCCTAGTTTTCTTGACTTAGAATGGCTGTTTGTAAGAACCCACTCTCCTACATTAAATCTCTATGCTATTAATAATCTTTCATCAAAATATCGTTTTCCTTTAATAGTTTTTCCTGTCAAAGTTACGAAGGTTTGCCTTACCTTATATTTCCAAGAAATCTCATGTCTGGGAATTTGTGGGAAATGAACAACAATTAATTATATTATACCTCGCAGAGTAGGAATTCATTCAGTGTGTTGTTGCTGGAGGTGTGTGGCGGGTTGTTAACCTTTTTATTATGTTTCTTAAATAGCTGATTGCTCACAAAAGTAATCACTAAATGTTCATGGGTCTCATCCTTCATGACTTTCAGTCATACTGAAAAAGGTTATTATCCATTTCTTCTAATAGTGTAAGGTAATGCACCAGCTGGTTTGTTTATAAGAACTATATACCCTGAAAAACCTTTGAAATTCTTAGAACGTTCTTCCTTCAGGGTGACATTCTGAGATCAGTATTTGTTGTATACCGTTCTCAAATTAGAAGGATCTCCAGCGTGCACTACTGAAGTAGTCCAACAAGACAGTTACTGGCTTTCCAAACTTAGGTAATTACTCGCTGCCCAGTCTCCGGATTATGGAGGAACTCTTTGCAGCTTTTAGTGTATACTGTTTTATGAGCTTAAAGAAAAGGTCATACATAGTTACATTGTACCTTGTTGCAGCACAGCATGGGGAAAGGGGCCACAAACGTGTTATGACAATTTGTAAGGGTTGGTTAGTTGTGATAAAATTTAATTTGTCTTTACAGCACTTGTTGGATGATTTCGCCTTCTGACAAAACAATCAGGGTCTCAGAACATGCTGCACTATTCTCCTGACTTTGCTGAAGTTTATACTAGAAGCAGGGTCGATTGTGTCATTTGTTACTTGTAGAAGCTCCATTCCTAAAATGCAGTCCACAAACAACGAATCAACTACCAGGATTGTGCGTAGAATTGCTACATTTCCTAGCCTATCCGGCATGCAAGCCTCCCACTTTCTATTGTGAGACTTCGTGGCTATCGTTTCCAATATTTTGCACTTTCTGGCAGTCCAGGTTAGTACATCCTTAGCCTCACATATTCTCTTGAAGACGTCAGTTCAGACTACACAGACTCCATCACTTGTATCTACTATTACTACAGTCAGAATATTGCCTACACAAGCATTTATTGCTGACTGAGACTTGGTAATATGTAGTCTACTACAATAATTTTCGTCAGAGTAAAGTTCTTCCCTAATATTAAGCCCTTTATCATATCAGATCTGGCCAATGGTCTATCACTCTCCTACCCATTCTTTGACTCTCATTTAAGGGTGTAATGCGGTTGTAGTTAGTTTTCGTGAGTAGACGTGGACACGCAGTTGCTATCATCGATCACATTTCTGTCAGGCACCAGACTGTATTAGTTTTGGCTATTTTGCTGACTTCGTTGTTGGTTGTGCTACAGACTGTGGCTGTTGACATTTGAACAGCCAGGCCTCTGATCATGACACTTTCTGCTTGCATCTGTTGCTGTTGTTGTGGTCTTCAACGTAAAGCATGGTTTGTTGTAGCTCTGAATCTTATTCTACTCTGTGAAAGCTTCTTCATCTCCAAATAACTGCTTGAAACTCCTTCTTTTGAACTTACTTAGTGTATTCATGTCTTGGTCTCCCCCTACAGTTTTAACCCCTGCGCTCACCTCCAAAACGAAATTGCTAATCCCCTTGATGACTCAGAATGTGTCCTACCAAACTATTCCTTTTTTTAGTCAGATAACCCACAAATATTTCTTCCCAAGTTGTACACAAGGCACTGTGTAAGCTGGTGGTGGGTCCATAATGATGTGTGTTATCCTCTGGTTCAACTGAATCGATCATTGACTCGAAATGTTCAGCTATTTGCAGACGATTTGCAGTCATTCATGGACTTCATGTTGGCAAACAACGATGTCATTTCACCGAGCCATAATTGTTCGTGATTGGTTTCAAGAACATTCTGGACAGTTCGAGCAAATGATCTGGCCACCCATATCGCCCGACATGAATCCCATAGAACTTTTATGAGACATAGAGGTCAGTTCGTGTACAAAATCCTTGTATGGGCAACACTTTCGCAGTTATGCACTATAGAGGCAAAATGCCTCAATATTTCTGTAGGGGTCTTCCAACTACTTGTTGAGTTTATGCCAAGTCGATTTGCTGCACTACACCAGGTAGGAGGAGATCCAACCCGATATTAGGAGGTATCTGATGACTTTTGTCAGTTCAGTGTATAGGCTTACATTGCTACTACCTGAGTTTTAAACACTTTTGGAAAGGGGATGTAAAGTAGTTGGCTATCACTCAGGTAACAGTTGATTTACAGTTTCGTATTTTAGTTCTAGAAACGACTCCTCAGTTGATTAGACTACAAACTGTTTCTTGACAAAGTCGGCGGTCTCTGAGTATCCTTTCACTGTTGACAGCAGTCAGAATCAGTTATACATTGAAACATGTTTATATCATGTATTTCATTCATTTATGCCAAGTGAGATTTTAGGTCAAATTAATTGACAGGGAGAGTATATTCTCATCCCAAAACCGGGCGCAACGAGGCCATTTTTGGAGTTACTTCATTAAGTACATGCAGCACTCTCTTTAACGAGCTGCTCACACTTCCACTAATATCGCAGTGCAGCTAATTCGATTTATGGTTGACAGCATAAGCCTGTCTAAAAGCAATAGTGGTGTCGATGTAGTGAGCACAAGGCAGAGGCAAAATCTTCGTGTAGCCTACCCCATCCTTACCTACAGATCGCAAAAGTGTGTAGCAACTTGAAACACGTGTTTCTAATAGATAGGTTCCTGCCTTTGAAGAAGGATATCAGTGACAATTCACAGTGAATTTTAAACCCATGTTAAAGGCTCTTCAGTAAAATTAAGTCTGCAGGGTGGTCAGAAACAATCTGAAAAGCTCGTAAGCGGATTTCAGGGTGTATTGTGCTAAGAAATAACTACTAAGAAAAAATTCGATGTGTGCGCCGTTTCCAAGTTAATTAGCCTTGACGTTAGCCAGTCAGGCCGTTGCGCAAGACTTTTCAGACTGTTTGAGTATTTTGTGTACTCTGCCGAAATCCTGTAGTTCCACTTAAACACGTTTTGTGGTGAATTAACAGACGTGAATGGAAATAGTAGCCAGTATTGTTCATGTATGAGTAATGAAGGATTTGTTGATGATTTTATCTCTTTTTCAAGTTTCTACGTTTATAAGGAAGTGCAAAAGTTGTTCGTTTAAAGATGTTACAGGCTTGTTTACGTGAGAGAGTCATTCCGACTTTGATTTTCCATGTTGTTCCCAAATCATTCTGGGCGAAAGCCAGGATGCTTCCTACTAGGGTGTCATTGTCGACACCTTCATACTTCTTATCCGTCATAAAGGTGTTAAAGGATAAAACCACGTCTCCTCAATGACTATGAGCTTACTATGGAAAATAAAATTTTATTGGTGCATCTTTACAGAAAAGTTTCGGCTTTACAGACCACTTGAAAGTGATACGAAGAAGTCGTCGAATACGGCATCTGCCATAATCTTGGCAGACAGAACGTACTACGTGTTTCCAACTCATAGTGAGCAAGACTCGAATCGGAAGCAGGTATTGCATTAGTATTCATAAACATTTCAGTTTTAACGGTGTGTAGACGATAAAGTTTTTCTGAAAAGGTTTCTTTGTACTCTGAAATTCGCCTAGGGCTGAGCTATCAACACGCTTTGTCTGTGAGAAAAATAAATGAAAAGAAGATCAATTTCTGCTATGACAGTTTAAGCTATTCACTTCATAAATAATTTCGAAAGACACTTCTACTGTCAAGTGCCGACCTCCCAGGAAGGTACTTCGTAACTATTTGGTGTTAACGTTAATCTACTTCCCACAAAGTCTCATCAAGACCGATCTTCGGTGAAGTAATTATTGCAATACATTTTACAAAAAACAACCCCATTACCAACGAAGATAGTTTAAAAACAATCACAGGAGTTGCTACAGTGTAATAATATAAACCATAAGGGTTAGTATAATGGCAGAATAATTCTATTATTTGAAATAAATTCAGCAACCTATCTAAGCAAAACATAAACGGAACATCTCTCCCAGAACATTACAATTTAAAAACTATAAGGTAGCTAAACATCTAATGAAGCACACGTGACTAAGTTTTCCCAAAATAAGTTCTTCATCTCTGATTAGAATAGAGCAAATTTCGCTGAGGAATAACCCATAAACATTAGTATGATGCATACGTCCATAGAGTTTCTCCATAAATTGTATAAATGCAACACATACAGAAAACAGAGTATTTAGGCGTCAGTAATATGTTCCGTATCACTATTTACAACAGTCTGCCAACGCTACGGTAACTATTCGTTTCCGCAACTGTAGAAATCACGTGGTTTTGAAGCGAAAAACTCGTCGAACCACGTTCGGAGTAAATTTTCATCCGAAAAGGAAGTTCCTTGAAGGTTGTTCGATAGAGAGGGGAAAAAGTGAAAATCTGACAGCGGAAAATCAGGTGAATAAGGTGGGCGTGGAATGACTTTCCAACCCATCTTCCGTAGAGCATATTTTGTCAGTCTAGCAGATTGCGGGAGAGCGTTATCGTGTCCTAACAATACTTCACACAGTCTTCCTGCTGGTTGTTCTTGGACAGCGTCTGCAAGAAGTCTCAGTTGTTGACAGTACATGTCAGCAGTGGTGGTTACACCTAGGGAAACCAATTCATCGTACACCACACCTTCGCTGTTCCACCAAGTGCATGACACGATCTATTGTCTTTGTACGGGGATTTACTGCCTTGTTTCGGCCCAACCATTCCCTCCTTTTCCTTATGATACCACAAAGACGCCATTTCTCGTCACCAATAACAATACAGGAGAAGAGTGTTCACGAGCCAAATGACGACGAGCAAGCAGAGATGCAGATGGAACCGCCCACCGATTTTTGTGATTTTGGCATAGAGCATGAGGTACCTATAGAACCGATTTTTTAACCTTTCACATTGCACGCAAGTATCGCACGTTGGTGGAATGATTACAGCTCATTGCGTTTGCAAGTTCTCCCGTACACTGACGTAGATAATCGTGAATTAATGCGTCTAAACGATCTTCACCAAACCCGAAGATCTTCCTGAAAGTGGAAAGTCACTAATGTCAAAACGATCATACTTCAAACGAAGAAACCATTTTCTTGCAGTGCTCTGCCCAATGGCACTAAGCACATACACGGTGCAATTATTTCTGACTGCGTCCGCTGCTGTCGCCCCTCTATTTAAGACAAACAGACGAATACGTCGGAAATGTTCCGATTTCTCTGCTTAGCACTCCAGTTTCTAGCGTCCACAGCTCCACTCACTACCTCCGAACGATAAAATGACAACATGTAAGCTGAAATAGCAACGGTGAACTATAATCGATAAATACATTCATAGCAAACAGAATACCATCATGCAATGCAGAAACGCTACTAACTTACGCAACAAGCTAATACCATCCCATAGTTGACAATCATCCAGAAAAATATTTTCCCGGCCCACCTTTTGCTCTCTAACTTGAGAAGTAAAAATGAATTCGACTAAACCCTGAAGCAAGAACTGTACACTTTAGGTTAGTGCAGTGTTAAATGAGCTAATTTTTCCTCACTGTTTCACACGATATCGATTATGGCAATTATCTGCGTGGAATACTGTATAAGAAGGCCGTGCTCTAGAGCAATAATGTGTATTAGTAGCTACTTGTTCCTCACTGGATGTCCATAGTAAGTACCAACACCGTGTTCATTGTGCAAGGCGAAAGCTTTTTTTTCTCCACAGAAGAGCAGATAAGACTTCGAAGCTTACCAGTACGAATAAGAGACTGTTAAGTATGGCGTGACACTCTCTTATTTTGAAATGAAGTTCGACGTAACTTGAGAGTACATAATCCATAAAAGCACAACAGAAGATAACGATCGATTAGCTGTTCTGATTAAAGTAAGTAGGATGTTATTGCCTGCGCACGTCTCATTGCAGATTGACCTTATCTTAAATATCTTGAATTCCACCAGCTCGATAAGTGTTTCTAAAGAAAATCACAGAACTGAAATTATTAATGATGGTTCGTTAGGAAAGATACCATGGATACTTTGTTCATCGTTACAAGGCGATCACGTTAACATTATCCACATAATTTTCCTTTAGTATTTGTCCAGCGCCTGAGAATAATTGTGCCATATAAGTAAACACAGGGTCAAGCGCCAAAAATATGATTTAGAGGTAATGTTGAAAATGTGTGTAGCAGTTATACAAAAGCAATATAAAAGCTGGGGATCGCGATATAAACACAGAAACTATACAGGTTTCATGTCACGTATGTGTTTTTGTACTACGTCAGTAGATTTAAGAACGAAATGATACAAAATTTGAAGAAAATTAAACGTTCCATATGCAATGGGTTTAACACAAATAACGAAGTGCCATCACATCCGTTTTCACTAATTTCAGAAGATTCTCCTAAACCCATTTATTCTTCTCTTTTACAAAGTGACGGAATGATTCAAATGGTTCAAATGGCTCTGAGCACATGGGACTTAACTGCTGAGGTCATCAGTCCCCTAGAACTTAGAACTACTTAAACCTAACTAACCTAAGGACAGCACACACATCCATGCCCGAGGCAGGATTCGAACCTGCGACCGTAGCGGTCGCGCGGTTCCAGACGGAAGCGCCTAGAACCGCTCGGCTACTCCGGCCGGCCGCAACGAAAGGAAATGATTCACTAAGACATTATACTCACTGGCACATTACATGAAACCATTTGGTGGAATCGGCGAAAATCTGAGCGTGCGACGAAACGAGCTAAAGACGCAGGAGGTGGGGACGCAAGAGGAGCGTCGGTAACTTGACATTAGAAGGGTAGAGAGGCGTAGGACGTCACGAGTGCTGGCAAATTGTATAAGAGTGATGTGGAAATACTGAAACACTTATTGATTTTCAACAGAAAACTGAGGACATAAGATAGGACTGACTATCGAATAAGAAAATTAGTGAACAACCTTAATTATCTTCTGAAATTATCTTGAAGTTCCAGCCAGTACCATTTTACACTGCAAATTTCGTCAGAACCGCTGTTTCATTCCGAACCTCGACTAACTAATTTTGTGACCATAATTCTTGCGTATAAGATGACATAGAGCACTGACTGATTAACTCAGTAATTAGTAATTTATGGTAATTCACTCTAATTTTCAATATGGCTGTCATTCGTATTAAGCAAAGAGATTCACATTGCGTAAGAATAATAGTTGTATTTCTGCCTAGCGACATTTTCTGCATTTAAAAATCAGATTAGTCCTCGTAGTTAATCAAAGATACCAAAATACGTCCAAGCCGAATTTCAAAACATTCTGTAGCTTTTTAAATAACAATTTGTTCTTCCAACCATCTGCAAGTAGTCGAACTTCACCCAAAATAGGCAGTACACGAGTTGAAAGTATAAAAAAAATAACAATACCAGGTGTCCTCACGTTACTAAGTCACGCCAAAGTTCTACACATCTTGTAAGCGAAAATACCCACAACGGCAACCGCGAAACTCAGGAACTTTAATGTGATTATGATACTGAAAATCAGTGGATTGTGTTCTGATTAATAATTGCTGTGAAAGGTTATCGTCATTGAAGTGAGTAACTTTTGGACATTATGGATCTATTTACAGACCGACTTAAATGATCTATCGCAACGTAATAATATCTGATGAGCTACTGAAGGACTGTGCTAAATGTGAACTGTGCCTTTTTATATAAATGTGAACATTTTTGTGCCACAATTGAATATTCAACTACACCACTGGAAGGTGACATGTATTGTGACATTTGATCTCGATATTTACACCACTAATTTTTCGTGGCATGTAAACTGGTCATCGTACTTAATAACTGATCTCCGAAGAGAATAAAGTGTGTGTCTATTAATATCAACTAAAATATGGTGTTCTCTACATCTTTGCGCAAACGCTATCCCGCATCATTTAAACTTTCAGCAGCGAGGTGATCAAGATTGGTGCCACCGAGGACGAGAGTACAAAATTCTGGTCAGTACCATCTGAAACTGAAGCTGAAATTCTGTTTCAGTAACGAAGTATTTTTCTAACGTAAATCAGGTATGCAGTACCTACAGAAGAACTCACCAACGAATAACGACATCCACAACAAGACTTATGGAGCAGAGAGTTATTTAACTTTTCGTCTATATGTGGGTAACCAGCGCAGAGTAGGTAGAGCACTTTAAAGTCGAAAGCGTCGGGTAAAGAATGAGGCGGCGTCTTTTTTGAAGGAAGACAGTCCAGCGATCGCGTTAACTGATCTAGCTAAGCTGCAGAAAAATTTAAGATGAATGTTGGGATGAAGATTTTAATAACTTCTCCTGAGTTGAAATGTAAAATTTATTACTGAAATCTATGATTTTATATTATTCAACACCCGAGTGAAAATTTACTGTGTAACAGATTTACTGCCTCCAAAAATTTATTTGTAGGTTTTCCCCAAACTTTGATGCTGGCATTTTTTAGTGTCATCCCGTCCATTGGGTGGCTACGTTTTCTGAATCATGTCAGTATTCAACACAGTATTCAACACAAGTTCTATGGGTAAGTGAACTACTGAGTTCATGCATCTTTACTAAATAAGGGTGCGTAGTACCTGACACAACTAACAAAATCTACGAATTATTATTTATTTATTTATAACTGAAATGTAAATAAATAAGTGATAGAAGCAAGATGCAGAGCGACTTCATAAAATCACATGGAAATTGGAAGCAAGGTAGTTAGTTGTTCATGCGAACAAGTATTATTTCACAATAATGTTATATATTTTTGTTTAATAAAATAACGAATCAAAATTTAAACACGACAGATATACACACTGAGGTAACAAAAATCATGGGATACCTCCTAATATCGTATCGGACCTCCTTTTTCCCGGCGTAGTCAGCAACTCGACGTGGCATAGACTCAACAAGTCGATGGAAGTCCCCTGCAGAAATATTGAGCCATACTGCCTGTATATTCGTCCATAATTGCGAAAGTGTTGCCGTTACAGGATGTCATAGACAAACTGATCACTCGATTATGTCCCATAATTGCTCCACAGGATTCACGACGGACGATCTGGGTGGCCAAATCATTCGCTCTAATTTTCCAGAATGTTCTTCAGACAAGTTGCGAACAATTGTGGCCCACTGACGTGGCGCATCGTTGTTTGGGAACATGAAGTCCACCAATGGTTGCAAATGATTTGCAAGTAGCCGAACATAGCCACTTACAGTCACTGAGCGGGTCAGTTGAAGAAGAGAATTCAGTCCTTTCCATGTACACATAGCCCCTTATGGAGCCATTATCAGCTTGTTTATAAGCTGGGTCCATTGCTTCGTGGGGTCTGTACCACACTCAAAACCTACCATCAGCTCATACCTTCTGAAATTGGGAGTAATCTGACCAAGTCACGGTTTTCCAGTCGTCTAGGGTCCAACCTACACGGCCACAAGCCCAGGAGAGGTGCTGCAGTCGATGCCGTGCTGTTAGGAAAGGCTTATTTTCATTTTTTGGGGGGTAACTCTTCCAAATTCTCAGAGGACGTTTTTGGCTCAGAAACGGGCATTTCTGCCAATAAGTTCAGGCAATAAGTTCTAAAACCTCTTGTCGACCGCTGTTCTCTAGTCTGGGTATTCTGACACTGGCCTCTCAATATATATATATTCTTTAGAGTCGTTTCTTGTTAATATCAGCTTATTCACAAGAATTAGCGCCTGTAAGTCAGTTAATACTAGGCAGAAATCCAATTTGCATTTCGATCGTACTTCCTTCACTCTTGCGCAGAGAGGTGTGCAGTATACTGCTGCATCCATTTTCAGTAAGCTACCACAAGAATTCAAAAATCTTAGCAGTAATCCATGCGCTTTCCAATCTAAACTGCAGAGTTTCGTCATGGGTCACTCCTTCTATTCCGTCGAGGAGTTTCTCGAAAAATTAAGCTGATTCCTACGTTATATTGTTGATTGCGCTTTTTTTGGGTTCACAAACATTTTATTTTATCTGTTATTACCTTTAAGTTGTAATTTCATGTATTGACACGTTCCATGGCCTTGGATATCTGCTCCTCAATTTAGTCCTATGGAACTGGACGTGTAAAATAAAAAAAAAATTTAAAAATTCCGAAAGGGAACGTCCCATGCTTCTAGCTCCAACTACCATTCCGCGTTCAAAATCTGTTACTTCCCGTGGCGCGGCCATAATCCCGTCGGAAACCTGTCACACGAATCACCTGAGTACAGAAGTTAGCTCCGACAATGCACTGCCCTTTTGTACCTTGTTTAGGCGATACTACCGCCTTCTGTATATGTGCATATCGCTATCCCATGACACTTCTCACCTCAGTGTATTTCAGAGAATTAATATCTTACGGGCCCGTTTAACATTGCATTACATGTTATGTGCACTACTCTTCAACACTTTTAAACTCGTTAGCTGATAATGTCAAAATTTATGTTACACTTTTATTCGCATCTCGTTACTGTCTACCACACACTGAACGCAATGTACAAACTACACACACCGATTCACCTAGCTTGTCTTCCCATTACACTCGTGATCATTTCACGTTTGTGTGTCTAAAGAGGTGAGTCAGCCTATGTCTATGGTGAAGAAGATATTGAGTCCAGTAAGTTGTAAAGGGGTTCGTATTGTCTATCACAGATATTGAACATACGAGTTTCCAGTAACATGCTTTATAATGTCAAAATGTGAACGTGACAGACGGAATAAGTAACAAATGCGAAAAGAGAACATTGAAGCTGTTGCTATGTGTTGGTGACGTATTTCAGAAAAATTGCAGAGAACATTGCCACTAGACGAGTACCATTTTGCGGTGTGACACTACTAATGGCAGTGACTTTTTAGCTACATTATTTCCATTGAACATGATTAATGTAGCAGACTGAAAGCTTCCCTCCCGCTGGCAATCAGAGTGCCTGAGATGTGTACATCGGCTTTCGCAAGTTGTCTCTTATCTGAAGAACTTTTAAGTTCCCTGCCAATTTGTTCATCACTGCCTTTCAAGCCGCACACGATAGGCAGGAGATTTCTCCGTAATGCACAATGCATGATGCAGCACAGGCGGATTGATAATGACATTGCTGATAACTTACGTAGTCTTTGAAGTCATAGATAGACACTGTCGTGTATATAAGCTGGTGGCAGGCACCCAAACGCTATCATATTACTTCCTTGAGGAGTGCCGACAGACGAGATATGTGTCTGCTAATGTTTGCTGCCGTCGGTAGTGGAAACTGAGCTATTTTCATAGAGCACTATCCGAATTGTTTTTAGGTTTAGGTGTGAAAATTAGTTTCCTGAAACCACCTCGAAAATTACTGATAGTCTGTAAACGTTTCACGTATGTTGATATGGAACACTCTCTAAACCTTATAACGAAAGTGTTGGTTGCAAGGTTCTGCTCAAACAAACTCTGTTAACTGCAGTGAAAAAGACGTATATTATTTTATATGAATTGAACATTAACGTCAATAACGGATGCTTCACAAAATAATGTGTTCCCATCTCCAAGAACGTGTGTACTTCGATAGCTGAACGGTCTGCGCGGCAGAATGCCATCGACGGGCCCGGGTTCGATTTCCGGCTGGGTCGGAGATTTTCTCCCCTCGGGGACTGCGTGTTGAGTTGCGTTGTGTTCATTACCATATCATCCTCATCGACACGCAAGTCACCGAAGTAGCGTCAGTTAAAAAGACTTGCACCAAGCTACCGGTCTACCCGATAGAACGAACTAGCCACACGACATTTCATTTCATTTTTCCAAGGACATATCAGCAATAGAGAATGTCAAACGAAACACCTTTCAGCCGTCGATACTTCCAAATTGTTATTTTATTGGGCTACCAGTTTCGGCGATATATTACGCCATATTCAGGCCCCTTGACCGACGTGTAGGAAGATTCCAACCTCGGTTCCGCTGAAAAAAGTGGCCAGCATTCAAAGACTGTCATCTGTATATTTCCGCTCGACACGGCGACCACTTCAAACATCATCTGCCGGCTCCGGGTATGACATACAATTTTAATCTGCGGAAAAGTTTCGCAAACGTATTATTTCCTTAGAGTGTTCTCTTCATGGAAAAGCAGGTTTCCGGCAAATGCTGGATTTTACGCAAGACAAAATAGTGTTTTTTCTCTTAACGGTATAGCCCGCATCTCGTGGTCGTGCGGTAGCGTTCTCGCTTCCCACGCCCGGGTTCCCGGGTTCGATTCCCGGCGGGGTCAGGGATTTTCTCTGCCTCGTGATGGCTGGGTGTTGTGTGCTGTCCTTAGGTTAGTTAGGTTTAAGTAGTTCTAAGTTCTAGGGGACTTATGACCACAGCAGTTGAGTCCCATAGTGCTCAGAGCCATTTGAACCATTTTTTTCTTAACGGTACCTGAGGTCTGTTCCACTCGTGGCTGTTACTTTGCTACGATGTATACGCATCTCGAAGTAGCAGTGCTTGAAGCTTGGACGTGCGATAGCGTTCTGAAACTCTTTGAACGTCGTTACATTTAACACCAGTGACGCACTTAAAGCGAGTAAACCAGGACTCCACCGTCAAAGTTTTAGGAGTGGTAGTATAGACCAAACCAAGAAGAAAATCTAATAAACATGGGCTCTAAAATGTATACCTTAATATCTAGGAGCATTCGTTCATAATCGATAGTATGAAACACATCTCATCCACTGCACGCTCTTTACCTTCCAGATTTTGTGAGGTGGTAGATGGACCAAAATAAGAAAAAAAAGTCCAGTAAACATAGGGTCTAAAATGCATACCATAACAGCTATGAGCACTTGTTGAGTAGGACAGAAGTAGGTAAGATGAACAGTGCTCATAGCTCTTAAGGTATGCACTTCAGAGCACAAGTTTGCTAGATTTTTTTCTTGTTTTGATCCATGCTACCATCTACGAAAGTTGGTCGGTAGAGTTCTTGTTTACCCTGCATAAGACTTTCGTGAAAATTACCTTACATCTCCCCCTCCACCCCCCTCCGCTCTGTGTCTATTGATATATAAATAAATTAACACAATTGAAGATCCACAAATAGATGACGGTTACAATATCTTCGCAGCAAATAAACTAAAGAGAACTGAAGAAAGGAAAATCCTAGATTTACAACATTTGTAGATGTCGGAAAAGCATTCAACAGTGTTGACTTGAATAAACTGCTTGAAATTCTGAAGGTAGGAGGGATAAACGAAAGACCATCTACAACTTGGACGGAAGACACACGGCACATATCAATGTGTAAGCGTATGACAGTGACGTAATAAATGAAAAGAGCGTGAGATAGCATTGTTATTGAATCTATAAACGTAATCACCAAAAGAAACAAAGGAGACTTCAGTGTTTGCTGATTACATTGTAATACCGTCTAGGATGTCAAAGGAAATGGAATGTCAGTTGAAGGGAATGTGCAGTTTATTGGAAAAGATTATAAGTTGAATATCAACAAAAAGTGAACACAGGTAATTGTGTTTAGTCACATTAAATCAGACAATGTTCAGAGAATTAGATTAGAAAGTGAGAAATTAAAAGTAGTAGAAACGTTTTGCTACTTGGGCAGCAAAATAACTCATGATGAACGCAGTAGGAAGAACATAAAATAAAAACTAGTCATAGCAATGAAAACGTTTCTGAAGTAGAGAAATTGATTAAAATCCCTTCCGAAATAGAGGCTTTTTCTAACACCGAATATAAAGTGTTAGAAAGTCTTTGCTGAAGATATTGGTCTAGACTGTAGCCTTGCAATAACGTGAAACGTGAAGGACATGCAGTTCAGAGAAGATGAGAACAGAAGCTTTTAAAATATGGTACTACAGAGCAATGCTGAAGTTTAGATGGGTACATCGAATATTCATCGAAGAGGTACTACATTGAATGGGTGGGAACAAATAGCACAACTTGGTCACAAGTAGGGATCGACTGATTAACTTACTATTAATTTGGGAATAGAGAAAAGAGTGTGTGTGAGATGAGTGCAAGAACTGTAGAGGTCAACCAAGGTTTGACAATAGCAAGCAGGCGCAAACTGACAGAAATGAAGAGACTTCAACAGCATAGGCCAGGCTGGTGAGAATGGGACACTACGAGCGTCTGGTTCACAAAGGTATTAGTGGGAATGCTGAATGTTTGACTGTGCAGTCTGCAGCCGGTAGTGGCCATTGTGCGGCTGGGCTACAGGGGCCAAACATGTCCCTGGGGTGAACGGCTGGACGGCGAGAAGCTGAAATCTGTGAGATATTTCCCACGGGGAAAGTGGAGTGTGGGAAATCAGTGGTGTGCCGGCCAAGCAAGCTAAGGCTGAGTGAAAGCTGCTAATTCTTGGAAATAAGCAGATAATGTTAACAAGAAATGACAGTAAGGAATATATATATTGAGAGGCCAATGTCAAAACATCCAGACTCGTGAACAGGGGTCGACAAGAGGTTCGTGAACTTACCACTTACTGCCCGAACCGCCTGTTTCTGAGCCAAGGATATCCTATTAGAATGGGAAGAGTTACCCCAAAATACAATACCATATGACATAAGCGAATGAAAATAAGCAAAGTAGACTAATTTTCGTGTCGAACGATCACTCATTTCAGATACCGTTCGAATAGTAAAAATGGCAGCATTAAGTCTTTTAACAAGATCCTGAACGTGGGCTTCCCATGACAGTTTACTACCTATCTGAACACCTAGAAATATGAACTGTTCAGTTTCACTAATCATATGCCCATTCTGTGAAATTAAAACGTCAGGTATTGTTGAATTGAGTGCTAGAAACTGTAAAAACTGAGTCTTACTGTAATTTAGCTTTAGTTTATTTTCTGGAAGCCATGAACTTAGGTCATGAACTTCACTATTTGAAACAGAGCCTATGTTGCACACAACATCCGTTACTACGAAGCTAGTGTCATCAGCAAACAGAAATATTTTAGAGTTGACTGGAATACTCTCTTTCAAATTCTGAAGGTGGCAGGGGTAAAATACAGGGAGCGAAAGGCTATTTACAGTTTGTAGCGAAACCAGATGGCAGTTATAAGAGTCGAGGTGCACGAAAAGGAAGCAGTGGTTGAGAAGGGAGTAAGACAGGTTTTTAGTCTATCCCTGATGTTATTCAATATATATTGAGCAAGCAGTAAAGGAAACAACAGAAAAATTCGGAGTAGGAATTAAAATCCATGAAGAAGAAATAAAAACTTCCAGGTGTGTCGATAACATTTTTATTCTGTCAGAGACAGCATAGGACTTGGAAGAGCAGTTGAACGGAATGGACAGTATCCTGAAAGGAGGATATACGATGAACATCAACAGAAGCCAGACGAGATTAATGGAAAATATTCGAATTAAATCGGGTGATGCTGAGGGAATTAGATTAGGAAATGAGACACTTAAAGGAGTTTTGCTATTTGGGCTGCAAAATAACTCAGGATGGTCGAAGTAGAGAGGATATAAAATGAAGACTGCTAATGGCAAGGAAAGCGCTTCTGAAGAAGAGAAATTTGTTATCATTGAGTATAGCTTTAAGTGTCAGGAAGTCCTTTCTGAAAGTATTTGCATGGAGTGTAGCCACGTATGGAAATGAAATATGGACGATAAATGGTTTAGACAAGAAGAGAAGAGAAGCTTTGGAAATGTGGTGCTACAGAATAATGCTGCACATTAGATGGGAGATCACGTAACTAATAAGGAGATATTAATAGATTTGGGGAGAAGAGGAATTTGTGGCACATCTTGACTAGAAGAAGGGATCGGTTGGTAGAACAAGTTCTGAGGCATCAAGGGATCACCAGTTTAGTATTGGAGGGAAGCGTGGAAGGTAAAAATCGTAGAGGGAGACCAAGGGATGAGTACACTAAGCAGATTCAGAAGGACGTAGGTTGCAATAGCTACTCAGAGATGAAGAACCTTGCACAGGATAGGATAGCATGGAGAGCTGCATCAAACCAGTCTCTGGACTGAAGAACATAACAATCACAACCTGTAGTACTAGAGGGCATATCATTTATATAAATAAGGAACAGGAGTGGCCCCAACACTGATCCCTGGGGCACCACCACATGACCATACCCCATTCAGGCCCCACATCACAAACATTCTCAACTTTGTGAGTAATGGCGTTTTACTGTCTGTTGCTAAAGTAAGAGGTGAACCAATTGTGAGCTAGTCTCCACATTCCGTAATGGTACTACTTCTTGAGTAATATTTTGTGATCAACACAATCAAATGCATTAGTTAAATAAAAAAATATGCCTAGCGTTCGAAATCTTTTGTTTAACACATCCAGTACCTCACAAAGAAAAGCGAATATAGCCTTTTCAGTTGTTAGACGGCTTCTAAAACAGAACTGTACATTTGACAGCAAATGGTGTGATACAAAATGATCAATTAATCCTTACATAAACAGCCTTCTCAATAACTTTTGCAAACCCTGATGGCATAGAAATAGGTCTAAAATTGTCTACATTATCCCTTTGGCCCTTTTTATAAAGCACTCAGTAGTACTATAATCGCTCAGGAAAATGACCATTCCTAAAGGAAAAATTACAAATATGGCTAAATACGGGACTAACATGTGCAGCACAGTACTTTAATATTCTTCTAGGCACTCCATCTTATCCATGAGAGTCCTTAGTCTTCAGTGATTTAGTTATTGACTCAATCTCCCCTTTGTCTGTATCACAGAGGCGTGTTTCAGACATCAATTTTGGAGAGGTATTTGCCAAGAAAGTGATATGATTCCCTGCAGAAACTAATTTTTATTCAATTAACCAGCAATGCTCAAAAAATGATTGTTAAGTGCTGTGCATATATCTGATTTATCAGTAACAGAAATATTTTTACTACAATTTGACTTCATATCGATGACCATGTGCTGCTGACCAGACACTTCCTTCATGACTGACCATATGGTTTAAATTTTATCCTGTGAATTAGCTACTCTATTTGCATACCACACACTCTTTGCCTTCCTAATAATATTTTAAGAACCTTACAATACTGTTTGTAATGGGCTACTGTAGCTTGATTGTGACTACTAACATTTTGATATAATTCCCACTTTGTTCTACATGATAACCTTATCCCACTAGTCAACCTCCAGGACTACCTATTACTGCCAGTACCCCTCTTAAAATGTTCTAATGGAAAACAACTCTCAAAGAGCATGAGAAATGTGTTAAGGAAATCATATTTATCATCTATGTTAGTGGCACTATAAACATCCTGCCACACTTGTTCCTTGACAAGGTTTAAAAAACTCCGTTGCTGTTGGATTAATGTTCCTACATAGTTTGTAATTATATGTGACATTTGTTTGAGTACACAATCCTTTTATTGCTAAAATTTGTGCGTCATAGTCTGAAAGGCCATTCATCCTTTTACTAACAGAATGCCCATCTAGTAATGAAGAATGAATAAAAATATTGTTTGTGGTTGTGCTACTGTTTCCTGCACCCTAGTTGGGAAAAACACAGTGTGCATCAGATCATATGAATTTAGGAGATCTACCAACATCCTTTTTCTTGCAGCATCATATACAAAATTTATATTGAAGTCACCACATATAACTAATTTCTGGTACTTCCTACAAAGAGAATCAAGAACCCTCTCTAGCTTGAGCAGAAATGCTCTGAAGTCAGAGTTATGGGACCTATAAAGAATAACAATTAGAAGTTTAGTTTCACTAAATTCAACTGCCCCTGCACAACATTCTGTTCAGTGCAGTGTCGTGATACATCTATGGACTCAAATGGAGTACTGTTTTTTTTATGTACATAGCCACTCCCCCACTCCACAAGGAACTCCTTGAGGAACAGACAGCTAATCTGTATCCTGGTAAAGGAAGCCTCTGAATTGTCAAATTATTTAAGTGGTGCCCTGACATACCAATGATTTCAGAGTTAATATCTATAAGCAGTTCACTAACTTTATCTCTATTACCTCTTATATTTTGATGAAATATGCTAATTCCTTCTCTACTTCGAAACGTGACTTCCTCTGAAGGTGAGCCCTTAGTCAGAGGGACTTCCTTTAAGCAGGTATACCTATCAGTTGACTTCAATCTAAAAAAGTTGCAGCTCTAACACCAACTACTACAGGAATTTTTCCTTGAGTGAACCCACCATCACCCACTACACTGTCACCTATAAGCTTTGCCAGCCACCCCTTCCCATACCTATTGGGGTGCAGCTCTACTGATAGATCTACTGATAGATCCAACTGGCACCACTGAAATGTGACCCATGCTCTCTGCCACCAGCGCCCTCTCCACCCCCATGATTACGCACCTAACAGCCGCATTAAGATGAGGCCGATCGACGATGAAATAGCTGCACAAAATGCACATTAGTGACACCAGTCTGAGTAACTATCTTTACCAGGTCACAACCTACATCATATTTCCTGTCCCTATCAAGACTGTGGCCTGCTCCACTCACTATCACTACCTGATCTTCCTTCGTGAAATTCCTACATAACTCCCCTATGCTGTCAGTCACCTGAGCCAACCCTACACTAGGCTTTACAATGCTGGTGACCTGGTACTCCCCAACACTTCCTGCAAATGCTGGCCCACACCTCTACCGTGCAAACTACCTAGCAGCAAAACCTTCTTCTTTCTGTTAGACTTTGACCTAGGCCTCCTACCTGCTGAGGACCGCTGCATGTTCCCTACATCTACAGCTACAAGAGGCTCCTCTCCACTCAGCACTGACAGTTGGTCAAATCTATTGCATATACGCAAAGCATAACTGTCTCAATACCTCCTCCTCCTCAGCCGGCCGCTGTGGACGAGCGGTTCTAGGCGCTTCAGTCGGGAGCCGCGCTGCTGCTACGGTCGCAGGTTCAAATCCTGCCTCGGGCATGGATTTGTGTGATGTCCTTAGGTTAGTTAGGTTTAAGTAGTTGTAAGTCTAGGGGACTGATGAGCTCAGATGATTAGTCCTGTAGTACTTAGAGCCATTTGAACCATTTGAACCATTTGAACCTCCTCCTAGCTGCCCTCTTGCCAACTGCCAGTTCCCATTCCCCACCATCCCTCACCCTCCTCAACCTATCTAGTTCCTCCTTTGCGCGTTGTAACTGCACCTGAAGGGCACAGATTTTACGCTCCTGCTCCTCTGTCAACTTATTTCTACTGCATATTCTGCATTCCCAGGAGAGGATCTCGATAGAATGCCCACTGGCTTCCTCACTGCAATCCTTTCCCCCCCCCCTCCCCCCCCCCTCCCAATGATATAATACTTTGAGCAAATCCCACACCGTAACCCACTACTCACAAACCTACAGCGGAGCCCACACTACTCACTCATGGTAAAATTTTACAGTTACTGAAAAAAAACTATACATCTACGTTACCTAAGTTCAGTTACACCAGTAGAACTATTTGTAGAACTAACAATAGCGGTCTCGAAATTATCTGTCTACTAAGAAAGCAATTACTTGTATTGATACTACTACACCACAGCTAATACCAATACCAAAAAAACTTCACAAAATTATTAGCTAAAACCAAAAATTCAAGCAGCCACTGGAACACTCAACGAAGTTAAAACACTGAATGAAAATTTTACTGAAATATTTCGCTAGAAACGGTAAGAAACGTCAGCTGAAAACTAAAGCACGAAATTTACAAAACGACTTCAACCCACAGAAAACTCTAAAATACACAGAGAGCGAATGTTTCCAAAAAGTTTATTAAATCATTATTTCGCCAAAAACAGCACGAAACACCGCCGAAAACTATTAAATTTAGTAACTGTATAACAGTACACAAATAACTTTTTCAGTACTTAGCTTTATAATCGCTACAGCTGTAAATGCACGGCGCCCTACTGAGGCGTGTTTATCTGAACTTTCTTTAGTTTTACTTGTATAATAACATATTAAAATATTTTCATATCATTGTAAATCACCCTATATAGTACATAATTGAAAACCCGATGGTACCAGACATTAAGACAGCAAGTTACTACTTTAACTGCACAATTCAGTAGAAATTTGGAATTTGTGATAAGGTCTTATGGGACCAAACTGCTGAGGTCATCTGTCCCTAAGCCTACACACTACCTAATCTACCTTTAACTAACTTACGCTATGGACAACACACACACCCATGCCCGAGGTAGGACTCGAACCTCCGACGGAGGGAGCAGCACGGACCGTGACAAGGCGCACAAATCAGTAAATAGTTTCTTGAAATAATATAGTCTCTGTTGAAAAACCTTTTATATTTACAGCAAATGACGCGTTTC
Source organism: Schistocerca nitens (assembly GCF_023898315.1). NCBI lineage: Eukaryota > Metazoa > Arthropoda > Insecta > Orthoptera > Acrididae > Schistocerca > Schistocerca nitens. The sequence goes on along the minus strand of NC_064615.1, from coordinate 258,436,762 downwards.
CCCTCTTGGGGCATCCTCAGATTTGCCTACTAGGGTGAAAAATGACAATAGTGAGGTACATACAGATTAAAATGAGGAAATGGAGGTAACATAAAAACACAAAATAGGCGAAGTTCCAGGCAGTGTAGCAGTCTCTACATTTAAGCATAACTGTGAACTTACGTAAAAATTAATGTGGAAAACCGACATTCGTCCATTAATCTTCATATATTGTATTAAGATAAAATTTTGTGAGGAACCATCGTCCCGTTGTAATGGGATGAATAAAAGCATTACGGAACCTGGAACAGGGAATACAATGCCAAGTAATTTAGTTACGCAATCGTCTTTTGTAAGGACGTTGATTATCCAACGCCATCTACCTTTTATGTTTGCTACTACGGCCTCTACGGCTCTGTGTTTTGATGGCCGGCTTGGAGGGTTGACGTATCCTGTTAATGACCGCATTATCTAGTGTCTGTCAGCTGAACGCAACGCTCCATGGTGTGTACCCCAGAACACTGTTGGCTCCGTGTTACTTAAAATTTCTTAATTTTTCCTTGGTTTATCATGTTCTCCTATCCGCAGACACTGTAGTTTACTTGGCACTGTATTTTCTGTTCCAGGTTCCGTAATGCTTTTATTCATCCAATGACGACAGGACGATGGTTCCTTACAAAATTTTATCATAATCCCATATGTGCCCATTAATGGACGAATGTTAGATTTTCACATTAATTTAACGTAAGTTCACAGTTATGGTTAATTGTGTAGACGGTTGCACAACCTGTAACTTTGCTTCTCCTGTGTTTTTATATTAAGGCCATTAACCCATTTTAATCTGCATGTGCCTCACTATTCTCGTTTTTCACCTCTAGGCCAATCTGATGATGCCCCAAAAGGGCGAAACTTGTCGTTTTCCTGTAAATAAATAAGATTTTACAACTGAGGCTGTCTTATTTCAAGAAATCCATTACCAGCTGCTGTACCAGGTGCCCAGTATGGAATGGAACCAATTCTAGTAAATAGCTATAAGCAATTTAGCTAAACACATGCGAACCTGTGCCTAAACTACGACTTCTCCCCATGTATACAGGGTATCAGATCAATCTGAGTATGTCGGTTCCTTATCCACCCGATTCCTAATTTTAATCAACTATAGTTCGGTGTTCATAATTTGTCCACTGTCAGGATTCAGCACCGGATGCATCAAGAATTTTATAAAATTATTCATTATCGTAAAATTCAGATTCAAATGTTCATTATGAGGCCGCAAACTGACCCAGAGTATTGATTATATGTTCCAAAATGTGGATTTCTCGATCCGTGCTCATGTTGAAAGTACGTGTGTTGAATAGTGCAGTGATCACGTGACCGAGAGTTTAAAATAGCTTGGAGAGCACACATAACTCGTCACCTTTTCGTCGGAGTTCCTCAGTCTGGTTTTGAGAGCCAGAGGGGGCTGTGGCTTCGGGCTGTGTTAGTGTCGCTTTGAATATTTTGATGATCGTGAGGTGAATTCTTAGGAATATTTTGGGACTTTGAATCCCTTGTGACTTAGAAATTTCATTTTGCTTTCAGTGACTGATTCCTTTACATTCACGTGAACCTTATCGCTATTTATCTGCTTGTTAGCTGCTGTTTTGCTGCACATTTTTTTGTTTTAATTGTATTACAACCTTGTTCTACATTAGTTACGATAATCTTGCTGATAATTAACATTTCCCTGTGAATGCTACTAAAATTTCAGCCTGTCTAACCTTTAAGATTTTGTTAGTTATTCATGAATTAATGCGTGATTTAATGCATTTATTTTGCACTTTCTACGGTCTGTAAAAGCTCTTCTGACAATATTTAACTCGTCTTGCTTTAATTGTTTGAATACTGATCAGTAAATTTACTAGTATGACGTGAGGCCACCATTCACACATTGCTGAGTACTTTTTTAAAATAAACTTCAGGTTGAAGGGCAAAATAATATCACGGTGGAGACAATTATTCTCCTTGATCTTTTTTGTATATTTACCTTTCCTTTTACTTATTTATTTACTGTTCATTTCCTGGATTTATTATTTTGCTGATGTCTACACTAGTACAATAGCCTTAGAATTAATTTTATGCTACAGTTTGGGTTTAAAGGTAATGGTGTACAACTAATATCTCTGTTGATCCACCGTGGCTGCAGGACAGTGGCTGGTCAAATATTTAACAAGGAAAATCCTCAAACATCTGTGAAATTTGAGAAGTTATTTTATTTTCACAACCGGTTTCGGCAGTTCAGTATGCCATCTTCAGGGCCTATATGCACCTCATGTACAGACACTCAAACGTATCGATAGTAGCACATTGGATTAGAGATTAGATTAGATTTACTTTCATTCCAATTGATCCGTAGTGAGGAGGTCCTCCAGGATGTAGAACATGTCAGAAAAATAATAATACATGACAAATATTTACAACTGAAACAAATAAGCTAATGTACCTTCCACAGGTCCCAAGTGGAATGATCGTCATTTTTTTAATGAACAGTATATGAAAGAATCATTTTACGAACACTAATGCACTGAATTTGAAACAAAAAAGTATTTTTTTTTTATTTATGAGGTAATAAACATGTAATAGAACTACTACAATGCTTATTTACAATTAACACATTACTGCACTGAAATGGTGCAGAAGTTAGATTGCGCTTACACACACACTTATTTAAAATGAACACATTACTGCACTGAAATGGTGCAAAAGTTATATTGTACTTATATATATATATATATATATATATATATATATATATATATATATATATATATATATATATAAATCAGTTGGTTCTACTGAGAAATTCATCAATGGAGTAGAAGGAGTTGGCCATCAATAATTAGGCTTCTCTTAAACTGAATTTCATTGGCTGTTAAGCTTTTTATGGCTGCTGGCAAGTTATTGAAAATGTGTGTTCCTGAATAATGCACGCCTTTTTGTACAAGAGTAAGTGACTTTAAATCCTTGTGAAGATTATTCTTATTTCTAGTATTGATTTCATGAATTGAGCTGTTGGTTTGAAAACGTGATATATTTTTAATGACAAATTTCGTTAAGGAATAAGTATATTGTTAAGCAGTAGTTAGTATCCCTAGTTCCCTAAACAGGCTTCTAAGGGATGTTCTTGAGTTCACACCATGTATAACTCTTACTGCACCTTTTTGTGCCTGGAAAACTTTAGCTTGGCTTGATGAATTACCATAAAAAAATCCCATATGACATTATGGAAAGAAAGTAAGCATAGTATGCCAGCTTTTTCATTTTTATATCCCCTTGTCTGACACAATTCACATTGCAAATACAGATTTGTTAAGACTCTTCAGCAGTTCTGTGGTGTCCGCCTCCCAGTTGAATTTATTATCAAGCTGTAATCCCAAGAATTTAACACTGTACACATCTTCTATCTGTTTGTCATCAATGTTAGGCATATACTCGTGGGACACCCCTTCTGAATTGCATGTATTGTGTTTTTGCAAAGTTTGGTAACAAAGAATAGGCTAGGAACCAGTGATTAATGTCCACAAATATTTTATTAGTCGATCTTTTTAAGATTACACTTGATTTGCTATTTATTGCATTGTTTGTATCATCAGCAAACAAAACGAACTTGGCATCTCGTAATGTTACTGATGAAAGGTCATTGATATTCACAAGAAAAAGTATGTGGCCCTATAATGGAACCTTGTGGGACCCCACATCTAATTAGTTCCCTGTTGGATGACGCCTGGTAGCTTAATACGTGTCTCTTTCCTAATAACACCCTTTGTTTCCTGTCAGAGATATAAGATTTGAACCATTTTGCAGCATTTCCTGTTACTCCATAGTATTCTAATTTACTTAAAAGGATATTGTGATTTACACAGTCAAACGCCTTTGATGGATCACAAAATATACCAGTTGCCTGCAACTTTTTGTCTATGAATTAAGCACATTTTCACTGTAAGTGTAGATAGCCTTCTCAGTATCAGAACCCCTTAGGAATCCGAACTGCGACTTTGACAATATGTTATTTGAGATAAGGTGGTTATAAAGCCGATTGTACATTACTTTTTCTAAAATTTTTGAGAATGCTGGCAAAAGTGAAATTGGATGGAAATTTGATGCTATTTCTTTATCTCCCTTCCTAAACAGTGGCTTAACTTCAGCATATTTCAACCATTCAGGAAATATTCCACTGATAAACGACTGGTTACACAGATAGCTTAATATGTTACTTAACCCATAATCACATTCTTTAATTAACTTTGTTGATATTTCATCATACCCACTACATGTTTTTGATTTTAAAGATTTTATGATGGCCATTATTTCTGCTGGGGTAGTGAGGGTCAAATTCATATTATGGAAGTAACGTGAAATGTCTGGTCTGAGGTATTCCTTAACAGTATCTACAGAACCTGACAACCCCACCTTTTCAGTAACAGTTATAAAATGTTTATTAAAAAGTTCTGCAACACTATACACATCTGTCACCAATGTATCATTTACACTTAATCTATTTGTCCCTCTTCGCGTCTGTTTCTGAATGTCGTGAACTCTTATTTAAAGTGCTTTCTTCGAAGGCTTGACAACAACCCCAAGTCTTCCAAGGAAGCACATGAAATAAGAGTTCACGACATCCAGAAAATGATGGCTCCAGTATGTCAGTATCGATACGTTTGAGTGTCTATACATGAGGTGCATATGGGACCAGAAAATGGCATATTGAATTTGCGAGACTAGTTGTGAAAATAAAATAACTTCTCAAATTGCACTGCTGTTTGGCGATTTTCTTTGTTAAACCCCTATTGATTCCAGCGAGCATTGCTTACAGCAAGCAGTTTGTTTAGTCGTACAGATGTATCTTCTTCTCGAACAAGTACAGACATACAGCTGGTTCTCTTAGAAGACAGAGTAAACTATTCTTCAGACTGAAAAATACAACAACTACAACATGACGTTTTGTGACGGCATGAGGCGTAGAATTGTATGGCACGCCCCTACAATTCTTTCAAGAGATGACAGCCGCGAAACGATAACATATCAACCTCAAATCGTTTACCTCGCACAGCTCCTTCTTGGTGTATCGATTTTTTTCCTGTCAGTGTACGTACAGGACGCGGCACTAAATCAGTTGATTTGGCGACAGGACTTACGTTGCTTTGGCGGGAGTTAGGAGAATGATGCTGTCGGCACGTAGTAGAAAACTTTAAAACATTGTTTGTTACATTGGAGCAATGGACAGGTTCGCAACTAGCTTTTGCTGTAAAGGCATTTTACAAACACGGCAACAGTTACTTGATCGCTCTGTATGAATTTCGAAGAGAGTCTAACATTCATTGTAATAACGGTGTTGCATGAGTCCATGTCTTCAAGAACTGGGTACGAAGCTTAAGAGGCAGGTGGTTCGACAGTAAATAACAGAGGTGGTACTGGTAACACAGTCTGCACACCCGAGAACGTGGCTTCAGTGGGTAAGGCCACTGAACAGAGTCCAGGCCGCTCTGTACGTCGCAATTCTCTGGCACTAGGGCTTTCCTGTTGTAGAGTTCGACAGGTCTTACGAAAGATCATCATTTCCACGCCTACAAGTTCAAAGTGTTCACACACTACCGGAGCGGGACTCTGGAAACAGACTTCAATTTTGACAGCCACTTCTGGAGTGGATTATTGGAAACCAGAATCTTGTTAACGACTTACTAATGAGTGCCTGATCCCTTTTCCATTTATCAGGACACGTTAACAAGCAAACTTTCCGCTACTCGTCTAACATAAAACCGCTAGAAATCCTTGAGAAATCACTCCACAGCTTCTTTTGCAGTTATACGTCTGCACCTCTTTCGTGATGACAGTGAAAGGGTTGTAACTGTGACGTCAGAGCGCTTTGTTCACATCTTTGGAGAACTTCTCAACTCCTCCCATTGCTCGCCTGCACTGTGAACAAGCACACGTTCTTCCAACAAGATGGTGCTACCAGTCACACCTCACGAAATGCCACAGCAGCTGTGAAGAACCCGTTTGTCTCCAGATATTGGGATATCGGATGGCTGGCCATATCCCTCGACCTTTCAGTTCGTGACCTTCTTCTGTGGGGCTACTTGAATTAAAAAAAATTGTTCAAATGGCTCTGAGCACTATGGGACTTAACTTCTGTGGTCATCAGTCCCCTAGAACTTAGAACTACTTAGACCTAACTAACCTATGGACATCACACACATCCATGCCCAAGGCAGGATTCGAACCTGCGGTCGCGCGGTTCCAGACTGTAGCGCCTAGAACCGCTCGGCCACCCCGGCCGGCCCTACTTGAATTCACAAGTGCTTAGTTCTCCAGCATCACACAAAATTCAGGAGTTGAAAACTCGAATTTAGGAAGAAATCCAACGAATTCCTGTGGAAATTCTGCTACACATAATCAGCGATATCATCAGAAGATTTGCCGAGTGCGTACAGGGGGATGGTGGGCATCAAGAAGACGTTGTTTTTTTTTTTTAAAAAAAAAAACTTTTGGTTTCTTCACTCCGAAAATTAAACGCTTATATGTTTACCGTGTGTTCTTGTGTATGCCAAGTAAGTAAAGTTATTCATTCACTCATTGTAATACATTTAAAATTGCCCGATTCGCAGCCGAACCCCGTGTTTTAAAGGGCAAGTTTTCATCACTCTCTGTAACTAACAATATGTCAACTTTATTTTGAAAATATAGTATTTGTGTAAAATTTTAATTAAATGTACATTCTTGAATATGGCAGCAGTCATAAACTATAGAATTATGGAAATAATGTCAACCAGTTGCACCTCAAAAATGTATTCAAAACTGAACCTTGGTTTCGACAGATATAAACCTATATTGCACAGAAGAATAAATAACACTTAACAGTAGTATATATTGCAACCAATATGCGCAGCAAAAAGAAACATCAAAATTACATGGAGTGAAAATGTAAAATAAAATTACGTGTCACATACTGCATGAAAAGAGAAACAAAGTCATACGGCGTAGTCAACAATAAAACTATCCACATAAGTGCTTTGGCATACGCATAAGGCTTAGTCAACAGTAAAAATGATCCATTTAAAATCTAAGGCTGATGTTCATGATACGCACAGACACCTAACAGTACAGAAGGGGCAAACCAGCAGGAAAATTAGTTCAGGTGGAGCTCAAATAACAAGCGGTGACAATCTCAAAAGACGCCCCACATGTTAATAAAATTACTTTAAAGTAACATTACAGAAACAGTAACACAGCAAAAATTATTAAGGGGCTCCGGAAAGGCTCAAAATCATGAAAAGTTCAATTTTTACTTTTTTGCGTTTTCTGAATATGCAGACTGTTACCTTTTAATAGATATATAATTTATTCAATTCCGAAGACTACAACTATTTTTAAATTTTTTTTTGAAATGTGTTCTACATGGGCGTGACCCACTGTGGCGCTGTTAAACTGCTGTCAAATGGTGTTATTATTAACGTCCGTGTTCATCAGGTACATTTTAGTGATGTGAGATAAAGTATGTGTTGTGGCTCACCTGTGATGGTTCAATATATATCGCTGGTGTGATTGTCGACTGTTTCATGTTTATTTACTCTGTCGTTATCTCGAAAATATTCGTAATTAATTCTGTTTCTTGAGTCTCTGATTTGTTTAAGTATAATAATGAGTAAAAGTAAAGTTATTAGAAATCCTCTGAAGGCTTTTAAGAAAAAGAGAAATGTTGGAAAGCCAAAGGTATGTGTTATTACTGTAAACAATAAAGACGATGAAAATCCCCAACATAGCTTGTGTCCCAAAGAAGAAGACGGTGTAAATATAACAAAGGATTGCTAACTGGTGAAGTGTACACTCATAAGCATAGTCTGCCTCATGCAATAATGGAGGTGATAAAACCTATTTGCAGAGACTTAGCAGCACCTGAACTGTTGAAAAAGTGTATTCACGTAAAAACTCAAAACCCCAATGAAAGTGTAAATAGTGTTATATCGTCAAGAATCCCCAAGACTGTATTTGTTGGAATAGAAACACTTCACTTTGGTGTGTATGATGCTGTTGCGACTTTCAATGATGGCAACATTGTAAGGTGCAAGGTATTTAGAAATATGGGAATGAAGATAGGTTCTAACATGGTACGAGCGATGTTTGCTTTAGACAAGGAACGCCTTCGGGCTGCAGACAGGGCTGTAAAGAGTCTAGAAATACAAGCAAGAGTAAACAGGAGGAGGAACAAGAGGAAGCTGGAGGAGGAGTTTGCAGAGGATGAAGATAATCCATCCTATGGACCTGGAATGCACTAAAAAGTTAATCCAATCTTTGTCGCTCGATTCCCAAAACTTTTATTTTCTGATACTAATTACATGTTTTCTATGGATCTTCCAAACATATTTGTTTCAAACTTTCAGTAAATGTTACACAGTACCATCTACATAATTTAACACAGCCTTTTTCCAAAAAACTGTATATTTTTGAATATATAAATAAAAAATTGCAAAAAAATGTTGTGAATTTTCATTACAATTGAAAAAAAATCATCTTTAATAACTGAACTAAAATTTTGTAAAATCCCTGTGTTAAGTTGTAGCCCATATTCCAATAAATAATCTGTAAAAAGTTCAACTTCCTACCTCAAATACTTTGTGAGGGGAGATGTAATTTATAAGCGTTATTTTAACATTGCAAGTATAGGGCGTTCCGGAGCCCCTTAAAAAATCAAATAAACCTATACAAATGGTGAACAAAACTACGACACACATTAAAGTAGGATAATGACAGATAGCGCCTTTCAGAAAAGTAACATCTCGAAACAGCGCGGAAACCCGATACAGCTGCTGTGTAGATTTAAGAATAGTCCAAAAGCCATCGAAACGTTTCCGTTTTTAAGCTGTAATTGAAATTGTGCTTCAAAATTTGAAATTCCTCTAGCAAGTCCAATTTAAAACCCTGCTTTTCCCTGTGCAAAATGACCTTGTCTTCCAGTTTAATAGGGGAGTGTGCGCACTGTATGAGATGCTCGGCATAAGTAGAGCTATGAAAGTTACAGCCTCCTTTACCCAATAAATGTTTTTTGAATACAACTTTAATTGAACCATGGACCTTGCCGTTGGTGGGGCGGCTTGCGTGCCTCAGCGATACAGATGGTCGTACCGTAGGTGCAACCACAACGGAGGGGTATCTGTTGAGAGGCCAGACAAACGCGTGGTCCCTGAAGAGGGGCAGCAGCCTTTTCAGTAGTTGCAGGGGCAACAGTGTGGATGATTGACTGTTCTGGCCTTGTAACACTAACCAAAACGGCCTTGCTGTGCTGGTACTGCGATCGGCTGAAATCAAGGGGAAACTACAGCCGTAATTTTTCCCGAGGGGATGCAGTTTTACTGTATGGTTAAATGATGATGGCGTCCTCTTGGCTAAAATATTCCGGAGGTAAAATAGTCCCCCATTCGGATCTCCGGGCGGGGACTACTCAAGAGGACGTCGTTAGCAGGAGAAAGAAAACTGGCGTTCTGCGAATCGGAGCGTGGAATGTCAGATCCCTTAATCGGGCAGGTAGGTTAGAAAACTTAAAAAGGGAAATGGATAGGTTAAAGTTAGATATACTGGTAATTAGTGAAGTTCGGTGGTAGGAGGAACAAGACTTTTGGTCAGGTGAATACAGGGTTATAAATACAAAATCAAATAGGGGTAATGCAGGAGTAGGTTTAAAAACGAATAAAAAATAGGAGTGCGGGTAAGCTACTACAAACAGCATAGTGAACGCATTATTGTGGCCAAGATAGACACGAAGCTCACACCTACTACAATAGTACAAGTTTATATGCCAACTAGCTCTGCAGATGATGAAGAAATTGATGAAATGTATGATGAGATAAAAGAAATTTTTCAGGTAGTGAAGGGAGACGAAAATTTAATAGTCATGGGTGACTGAAATTCGAGAGTAGGAAAAGGGAGAGAAGGAAACATAGTAGGTGAATATGGATTGGGGGAAAGAAATGAAAGAGGAAGCCGCCTGGTAGAGTTTTGAACAGAGCATAACTTAATCATAGCTAACACTTGGTTCAAGATTCATAAAAGAAGGTTGTACACATGGAAGAATCCTGGCAATACTAGAAGGTATCAGATAGATTATATAATAGTAAGACAGAGATTTAGGAACCAGGTATTACATTGTATGACATTTCCAGGGGCAGATGTCGACTCTGACCACAATCTGTTGGTTATGAGCTGTAGATTAAAACTGAAGAAACTGCAAAAAGGTGGGAATTTAAGGAGATGGGATCTGGACAAACTGATTAAACCAGAGGTTGTACAGAGTTTCAGGGAGAGCATAAGGGAACAATTGTCAGAAATGGGGGAAAGAAATACAGTAGAAAAAGAATGGGTAGCTCTGAGGGATGAAGTAGTGAAGGCGGCAGACGATCAAGTAGGTAGAAATCCTTGGGTAACAAAAGAAATATTGAATTTAATTGATGAAAGGAGAAAATATAAAAACGCAGTAAATGAAGCAGGCAAAAAGGAATACAAACGTCTCAAAAATGAGATCGACAGGAAGAGCAATATGGCTAAGCAGGGATGGCTAGAGGACAAATGTAAGGATGTAGAGGCTTATCTCACTAAGGGTAAGACAGATACTGCTACAGGAACATTAAAGAGACCTTTGGAGAAAAGAGAACCACTTGTATGAATATCAAGAGCTCAGATGGGAACCCAGTTCTAAGCAAAGAAGGGAAAGCAGAAAGGTGGAAGGAGTATATAGAGGGTCTATACAAGGGCGGCGTACTTGAGGACAATATTCTGGAAATGGAAGAGAATTTAGATGAAGACGAAATGGGAGATACAATACTGCTTGAAGAGTTTGACAGAGCACTGAAAGACCTGAGTCGAAACAAGGCCCCGGGAGTAGACAACATTCCATTATAACTACTGACGGCCTTGGGAGAGTCAGTCCTGACAAAACTCTACCATCTGGTGAGCAAGATGTATGAGACAGGCGAAATACCCTCAGACTTCAAGAAGAATATAATAATTCCAATCCCAAAGAAAGCAGGTGTTGACAGATGTGAAAATTACAGAACAATCAGTTTAATAAGCCACAGCTGCGAAATACTAACGCGAATTCTTTACAGACGAATGGAAAAACTAGTAGAAGCCAACCTTGGGGAAGATCAGTTTGGATTCCGTAGAAATATTGGAACACGTGAGACAATACTGAGCTTACGACTTATCTTAGAAGAAAGATTAAGGAAAGGCAAACCTACGTTTCTAGTATTTGTAGACTTAGAGAAAGCTTTTGACAATGTTGACTGGAATACTCTCTTTCAAATTCTGAAGGTGGCAGGGGTAAAATACAGGGAGCGAAAGGCTATTTACAATTTGTGCAGAAACCAGATGGCAGTTATAAGAGTCGAGGGACATGAAAGGGAAGCAGCGGTTGGGAAGGGAGTGAGACAGGGTTGTAGCCTCTCCCCGATGTTATTCAATCTGTATATTGAGCAATCAGTAAAGGAAACAAAAGAAAAATTCGGAATAGGTATTAAAATCCATGGAGAAGAAATATAAACTTTGAGGTTCGCCGATGACACTGTAATTCTGTCAGAAACAGCAAAGGACTTGGAAGAGCAGTTGAACGGAATGGATAGTGTCTTGGAAGGAGGATATAAGATGAACATCAACAAAAGCAAAACGAGTTTAATGGAATGTAGTCGAATTAAGTCGGATGATGCTGAGGGAATTAGATTTGGAAATGAGACACTTAAAGTAGTAAAGGAGTTTTGCTATTTGGGGAGCAAAATAACTGATGATTGTCGAAGTAGAGAGGATATAAAATGTAGACTGGCAATGGCAAGAAAAGCGTTTCTGAAGAAGAGAAATTTGTTAACATCGAGTATAGATTTAAGTGTCAGGAAGTCGTTTCTGAAAGTATTTGTATGGAGTGTAGCCATGTATGGAAGTGAAACATGGACGATAAATAGTTTGGACAAGAAGAGAATAGAAGCTTTCGAAACGTGATGCTACAGAAGAATGCTGAAGATTAGATGGGTAGATCACATAACTAATGAGGAGGTATTGAATAGGGTCGGGGAGAAGAGGAGTTTGTGGCACAACTTGACAAGAAGAAGGGACCGGTTGGTAGGACATGTTCTGAGGCATCAAGGGATCACAAATTTAGCATTGGAGGGCAGTGTGGAGGGTAAAAATCATAGAGGGAGACCAAGAGATCAATACACTAAGCAGATTCAGAAGGACGTAGGTTGCAGTAAGTACTGGGAGAAGCTTGCACAGGATAGCGTAGCATGGAGAGCTGCATCAAACCAGTCTCCGGACTGAAGACCACGACAACAACAACAACTTTAATTGCTCTTCCTCTCTGCCCTATATGGAAGCAAAGACAATCATTACACCTTGTCTTAAGACGGCAGAATGAGAAAATGGTTCTTCATTATGCTTTAAGGTGTGGATTTAATTTATCCCAAGACTGTTGTTAGCTGAAAACGAAACTTTACAGTCACAGTAAGAACTCGGCTTATCTTATATGAAATGTTTCCTAGAAACGGTATGGCAGAAAAATTCCGGGCAAAAAAATTCCGTTTCTAATTATCTTCTTTTTCCAGTTTTACTAGTTCATATTGTTTCCAGTTTGTAATCTGTTAGAGTCGAACATTATTTAGCGGCTTTACTGTTCAATATTTGGTCTACTAATAGCGGTTTGTAGTCGTTATCACCAGCTGTAATTTTAATCAAATTTATTTCTTCCCGAGGAAATCTCCATGTATTACAGAGTAACAGAAGCACGATGAATATTAGAAAGGAAAAAGCCAATTTCTGTGCTTGGGGGAGTGAGCTGAATCAACCGGAATAATGTTACAGATAAAGTTTGCTTACGCAATATTTTGAAGACAACTTTATCGTTTTTTAGACACAAAGTAAGATCAAGGAAATTCAACTCACTATTTTCGTTCTGCAGCTCTTTAGGGAACACTATTTCCTCATGAAACTGATTGAGTTGGATTTCCTTGGTCTAACTTTTTATTCTTTAGATTCAGTTGCAACTTTTCGCACTATACAGATATCCCTAGTAAATAATCTTGCAATTTCTTTTGGTCTTCTGATACCTTCACTAGACGGTAAACAACAGCGTCATCTCCAAACACCATAATAGGGATGCTTAGAACGTTTCCTATATCGTTGTTATAGACTAGTAACACCACAGGGCGTACAACGCTTCCTTGGTGAACCCCAGCTGTTGCTTACATTTCTCTAGATGACTTTCCGCCAGTTACATCGAGCTGTGACTTTTCCGACAGGACATCACGAATCTAGTCACACAGCTGAGACGATGCTACATAGGCACATAATGTGATTAGAAGCAATGCTGTCAAAAGCTTTCTGCAAATCTTGAAATTCTGAATCAACCTGAGATCCCCTGTTGATAGCACTCATTACTCTGAGTGGGTGAACAGCCATTAGTGTTTCACAACAACGATATTTTTCGAACCTGTACTGGTTATGTGTCAATATATCGTTCTCGCAGAGGTGTTCCACAATACTCGAACACAGGAAATGTTACAGAATCCTGCTACAAGCTGATTCAAAGGTGGGGGTCTATAGTTTAGCGGATTACTTTTATTTTATGACATGTGCAACTTTCCAGCTTTTAGATGCGTATCTTATATGACTGCTAAAAATTGAGCTATTGCATCATCATGGAATGGAATGAACCCAAGTGGCACACAGAATGAAGCAGAAGAATTTTCTTTATTAATTGATTTCTCAAGTTGCTTCGCTACACCGAGGGTATCTACTTCTGAACTGCTCATGTTGGCATCTGTTCTTCATTCGAATTCTGGAATATTTATCACTTATTCGTGGAATTTCGGATAACCATGTTTAGTAACTCCGCTTCAATGCGCTATAGTCAGTAACATCATCAGCTAATATACTTAACATACGATCACAATCTGTTTGAATATTCTGCCAAGATTCGAGACTGCGTTTGGTTGTGGAAAGTATTAAAAGCACCCTTAAAGTTAGTGTAGCCGGATGTTTCCTTCAAACTGGCCACGATCGATTGTGCTACCGACACCTTTGAAAGTAAGATGGTGCTCTCTCTCTCATGATTTCAACGTCGACAAGATATTGTAGCGTTCTTTATAAATGCATGTGTTTGTGTTATCCACATTTACTGTGCGATGTGTTGTCGAGCAAATAGTGTGCTTAATAAGTTTTACTGTAATCCAAAGAAAAATTAAACCACTTAATCTGGAAAACCAGTATTAATGCCTATAAAGAAATCAATCCCTCTGAAGTTTACTGAGGCTCGTGAGCACCGAGTTCTATGGCCCTGTGCATAAACTGATAAAATTCCCTATGCAAATATACAATGAAATACATTTCACTTAGCTCTTGAGTCGCAACAGACGTAATCTTGGTATTCTCCTCTCTCCACAGTAGGCATTGAAAATATTCAGTCTTGGCTCAGTGAAGTGCTTCATACAATAATGGCAGTAGATTAGTTGATAAATGAATAACCTTGAAAATGTTCAGTGGTAATTTTGAATATTGGCACAGCACTGTGCAATGCTGCCCACATTGAAACTGTTACAAACATTAATTCTTTTATGATTCTAGCACATTAATATTTTTCCCACTCTGACTGAAAAATCATTTATTTCCAAAAAATTCATTGTATTTAAATAAATATGATGTGGAAGACGATGAGGTACTGATAAGGGATATGCTAAACCCGAATTCTTTAATTCCAGAATTGTATTCAAAATAAAGTTACTCCTTCACTAAATCTAATATGAAACATTTTACATTAACTTCAAAATCAGTGAACTTTTCAATTGTTCTACAATTCTCACTTTCTGAAGCCATTAAACACACTTGGATTGTTACATGAGAGAAGTCTAACATCGTTTAACAAAATAGACACAAAAAATTAACTTGTCTGTATCAGGATCTCAAAACACACAAAATATTACAAATCGGGTACACGTAATCGACCTATACATTAAACCTGATGGCAAATATTTGGTTTGTACATTGAAGGGTCAGTACTGTAAAATTAGCAAGATTCTCCTTGGGTTGCTGCATACTTAACACTAAATATACAAAATTTCATTATCTTACAAAAATGTATTATGCTGTGTCCAAAGGCCAACAACTAAATTCTTACAGCTAGCCACTAGCTTAAAGTCTTACACCTTACCTTTAACAGAGTGCAACAGCAACTATTCCTGCACTCTGCGCACCCATACTTACAATCGATTCTGCCACTCAGGCAACATCTTTGGTTCAGTGGTGTCAAAGATGCAATCTCTTCTACATGTGATAACCGTTTCACGTCATTTTTCATGAAATATGATAGAAAATCGGGCTCCACGTTCAAGGGGATTCCTCTCATAACCCTCCAGTGGCGTTTGTTAGATTTGCCATGCAGTTTGAATGTGCAATGGACACCAAAAGTAGGGCAAATTTTTACATCAGTATTTACAATATGAACAATAGGTATTATATAATTATCACAATATTACATAATCATCACAATATAATCCTAAAGATAGTACAAATCATTGAGCTCTTGAGCAATCTGGTGATCTGTTGCATAAGTAGTAAATTTAAAGTCTGGTTATCTCATAAAGAAAATGTTCTATAATCATGTTGTTAGAAGATGCATTACATTAGTGAAACTAAGAGTAAAGCATATCCAAGCTGTCAAGAAAATAATTGGAAAATGATTAAGGAGAGGTTGTTGCATGGCTGAAGCTTATGACCATGTAGATGTGGCTGCTTTACAAAGTCCAGTTCTTTGCAGTCTCACATCTGAGCATTAGCTGTAGTAGATTGGTCCAGTATCCAAGAACAGCTAAACAAGTAACCAACGTGTCATTCCAGTACAAAGGTACAGTTGGTATGTGACACCATATTTATCAACACCCAAAGTTGGTTGTTCTCAACACAGTACATCAGTACTGTGATGACCATTATCATCACTACATTTGAAATTGAAGATTCTTCATCGATCCATACCGTGCATAGCCAAACTGAAGCATTAATGTTAATATCCAATAGCTCCAATGCCATGGGCACAGGGAGGAAATTAGATGATGGAAGGTGGGAAGCAGTAAAATAGATAAGGTAGTGGAACATATGCTAATAAATGTAACAAAATGTCTATGTAAGTTCAAAATCAGCCTATGCTGAGTGTTGCAACACGAAAACTTCTTATAAATGTGGGAACAGTGAACAGTAAAGACGCAAAATCCTTATAAAACCATGAACTGGACTAAGCCATAGTGCTGTACATTATGACACGTCAATTCCATACAATATAATGGGAAGTCTGGCAACAGTCCGCCTGTAAGTGGGATAATTCTCAAGAAATGTGGCATCAGTAGTATATCAACATATGCTAAATAAACAAGACATAAATATTTAAGGAAACAAGGGAAGACAATGTTATTGGTAATGGATAAAGTTATATACACTCCTGGAAATTGAAATAAGAACACCGTGAATTCATTGTCCCAGGAAGGGGAAACTTTATTGACACATTCCTGCGGTCAGATACATCACATGATCACACTGACAGAACCACAGGCACATAGACACAGGCAACAGAGCATGCACAATGTCGGCACTAGTACAGTGTATATCCACCTTTCGCAGCAATGCAGGCTGCTATTCTCCCATGGAGACGATCGTAGAGATGCTGGATGTAGTCCTGTGGAACGGCTTGCCATGCCATTTCCACCTGGCGCCTCAGTTGGACCAGCGTTCGTGCTGGACGTGCAGACCGCGTGAGACGACGCTTCATCCAGTCCCAAACATGCTCAATGGGGGACAGATCCGGAGATCTTGCTGGCCAGGGTAGTTGACTTACACCTTCTAGAGTACGTTGGGTGGCACGGGATACATGCGGACGTGCATTGTCCTGTTGGAACAGCAAGTTCCCTTGCCGGTCTAGGAATGGTAGAACGACGGGTTCGATGACGGTTTGGATGTACCGTGCACTATTCAGTGTCCCCTCGACGATAACCAGTGGTGTACGGCCAGTGTAGGAGATCGCTCCCCACACCATGATGCCGGGTGTTGGCCCTGTGTGCCTCGGTCGTATGCAGTCCTGATTGTGGCGCTCACCTGCACGGCGCCAAACACGCATACGACCATCATTGGCACCAAGGCAGAAGCGACTCTCATCGCTGAAGACGACACGTCTCCATTCGTCTCTCCATTCACGCCTGTCGCGACACCACTGGAGGCGGGCTGCGCGATGTTGGGGCGTGAGCGGAAGACGGCCTAACGGTGTGCGGGACCGTAGCCCAGCTTCATGGAGACGGTTGCGAATGGTCCTCGCCGATACCCCAGGAGCAACAGTGTCCCTAATTTGCTGGGAAGTGGCGGTGCGGTCCCCTATGACACTGCGTAGGATCCTACGGTCTTGGCGTGCATCCGTGCGTCGCTGCGGTCCGGTCCCACGTCGACGGGCACGTGCACCTTCCGCCGACCACTGGCGACAACATCGATGTACTGTGGAGACCTCACGCCCCACGTGTTGAGCAATTCGGCGGTACGTCCACCCGGCCTCCCGCATGCCCACTATACACCCTCGCTCAAAGTCCGTCAACTGCACATACGGTTCACGTCCACGCTGTCGCGGCATGCTACCAGTGTTAAAGACTGCGATGGAGCTCCGTATGCCACGGCAAACTGGCTGACACTGACGGCGGCGGTGCACAAATGCTGCGCAGCTAGCGCCATTCGACGGCCAACACCGCGGTTCCTGGTGTATCCGCTGTGCCGTGCGTGTGATCATTGCTTGTACAGCCCTCTCGCAGTGTCCGGAGCAAGTATGGTGGGTCTGACACACCGGTGTCAATGTGTTCTTTTTTCCATTTCCAGGAGTGTACATATCATAATACATACAGCAGTGGTTAGATGTATTAGAAAAGTAGTGAGATGGCTACAAGTTCATTTTACATAGTAAACATCCTGACGAAGTATTTAAGAATACAATAATAAATACTCATGACATAGCTGCATGTGACCATTGTATAAAGCATGCATATTAATGGATGGTCATAGGCTTGCAACAAGTGACCATTATATATTATGTATGATTACATAGCTACCTAAAATTGTAGTGTAAATTTAAAGTTACTGACTCTCAATGGTCATTTGACATAAATGCTGACACAAACTCCTCATAAAATGTCATGAAAATTAGAATGCTAGCTCCCAGTGGCATTGTTAATGCAATACTGTGGCATAATTACTTAAGAAAACCTCACAGTAACATCAAGATTAGAATGGCTCCAGGTGGCCTTCTACTTGGAGTACATGCACATCTTAATAACTAAAACAACTATAGAGAAAATATTAATCATAGGCTCCAAGTAACCTTCCTACAAACAAAACTGCTGGTCTTAATAGCTATAAAATGTTACGGACATCATATTTGTGGCTCATAGTGGCGAAGTTTTACGAAGAAATAATTGCTGACCTTAGTAACTAAAAGGTGACATAAATGTTCTTTGAGGCTCACAGTGGCCCGCTTTTAAATGAAATAAATGCTGATCTTAATTGCTAATGTGACAGAAAACATCGTTCTGGCTCAAGGTGACCTAGTTTTACATAGCATAAACATCAAAGCTAAGAAAGTATCATAAAATATCATTTAGCAATAACTTTATATGGCACTCAGAAGCCTATGAATGATTCATAATGAGAATGTGTAACTCGACATGGCTTTCTACAAGAACAAAGTGCATAAATAGCAGTATTATATAAAAGTATGGCTCTGTATGGCCTGTAAGAGTACATATTAGACAAACAGAATCATAGGGTAAAGACTCAGTAGTTATAAGTTGCGTAACACCCTTGAGCTTCATAAAACTATCTATTAAATGATCGATATCTCTAACAATGCGCATATCTACAGGGAAGGATATGGTAATCTGTAAAGAAAATGATTAACAGTCAATCGTCATTCGTCTTGAGTCAAGAACTGATATGGCCAAAGCAAAGATGTGATTGTAGTAGGTGCAAGCATAAAGACAGAAGTACTAAGACCAATATACCTTCGTGACTAGCTAAATGTAACATATTACAAGCAACCAAGAAAAAAATGCAAATATGAGGGTGAACTGCAGAAATAGTGGAACCTGTAAATGTGCTAATTAACCTGGAAACAAAAAAAAGTCAGTCATGCATGCTGACATACGAAGGCAGTATCATATGCAATCACATAAGTAATGATGAAAAGAAGTTTTTTAGGTGTAAAGCTTCTGTAACAGTCTCCCACAAACACCTCCAATCTGTCTTGCCTTGTGCGGCAAGACAGACTTTCCCAGAAAGGACACATCATACACAAAATATATACACCACTGGCCATTAAAATTGCTACGCCACGAAGATGACGTGCTACAAACGCGAAATTTAACCGACAGGAAGAAGATGCTGTGATACGCAAATGATTAGTTTTCAGAGCATTCACACAAAGTTGGCGCCGGTGGCGACACCTACAACGTGCTGACATGCGAAAAGTTTCCAAACGATTTCTCATACACAAACAACAGTTGACCGGCGTTACTTGGTGAAACGTTGTTGTGATGCCTCTTGTAAGGACGAGAAATGCGTACCATCACGTTTCCGACTTTGATAAAGTTCGGATTGTAGCCTATCGCGACTGCGGTTTATCGTATCGCGACATTGCTGCTAGCGTTGGCCGAGATCCAGTGGCTGTTAGCAGAATAGGGAATCGGTGGGTTCAGGAGGGTAATACGGAACGCCGTGATGGATCCCAACGGCCTCGTATCACTAGCAGTCGAGATGATAGGCATCTTATCCGCATGGCTGTAACGGATCGTGCAGCCACGTCTCGATCCCTGTGTCAACAGATGGGGACGTTTGCAAGACAACAACCATCTGCACGAACAGTTCGACGACGTTTACTGGAGTATCAGCTCGGAGACCATAGCTGTGGTTACCTTGACGCTGCATCACAGGCAGGAGCACCTGCGAAGGTGTACTCAACGACGAACCTGGGTGCACGAATGGCAAAACGTCATTTTTTCGGATGAATCCAAGTTCTATTTACAGCATCATGATGGTCGCATCCGTGTTTGGAGACATCGCGGTGAACGCACATTGGAAGTGTTGTGTTGGCAGAAGAGCCAACACCGTGTTACGATTGGAGGCCGAAATGCACGCGTTTTAGCTCACGCAGGCTGGCGTGAAGAGGGAAGAACTATACTGACGTGAGGTCTGGAACATGACATCCATTAATGATGAACGTCGCTCTTGACGGTACATGATTCACAATATTATCTGTTCAGAATAGTAACTGAATATGGCGCCTTGCTAGGTCGTAGCAAATGACGTAGCTGAAGGCTATGCTAAACTGTTGTCTCGGCAAATGAGAGCGTATGTAGACAGTGAACCATCGCTAGCAAAGTCGGCTGTACAACTGGGGCGAGTGCTAGGGGGTCTCTCTAGACTAGATTGCCGTGTGGCGGCGCTCGGTCTGCAATCACTGATAGTGGTGACACACGGGTCCGACGTATACTGACGGACCGCGGCCGATTTAAAGGCTACCACCTAGCAAGTGTGGTGTCTGGCGGTGACACCACAGGAAGCGTGTATTCGTCATCGCCATACTGGCGTATCACCCGGCGTGATGGTATGGGGTGCCACTGGTTACACGTTTCGGTCACCTCTTGTTCGCACTGACGGCACTTTGAACAGTGGACTTTACATTTCAGATGTGTTACGACCAATGGCTCTACCCTTCACTCGATCCCCGTGAAACCCTACATTTCAGCAGGATAATGCACGACCGCATGTTGAAGGTCCTGTAGGGCCTTTTTGGATACAGAAAATGTTCGACTGCTGCCGTGGCCGGCACATTCTCCAGATCTCTCACCAACTGAAAACGTCTGGTCAATGGTGGCCGAGTAACTGGCTCGTCACAATATGCCAGTCACTACTCTTGAGACGGCCGAAGTGGCCGTGCGGTTCTAGGCGCTGCAGTCTGGAACCGCGAGACCACTACGGTCGCAGGTTCGAATCCTGCCTTGGGCATGGATGTGTGTGATGTCGTTAGGTTAGTTAGGTTTAACTAGTTCTGAGTTCTAGGGGACTAATGATCTCAGAAGTTGAGTCCCATAGTGCTCAGAGCCATTTGAACTACTCTTGATGAACTGTGGTATTGTGTTGAAGCTGCATGGGCAGTTGTACCTATACACGCCATCCAAGCTCTGTTCGACTCAATGCCCAGGCGTATCAAGACCGTTATTACTACCAGAGGTGGTTGTTCTGGTTACTGATTTCTCAGGATCTATGCACCCCAATTGCGTGAAAATGTAATCACATCTCAGTTCCAGTATTATATATTTGTCCAATGAATACCCGTTTATCATCTACATTTTTTCTTGGTGTAGCAATTTTAATGGCCAGTAGTGTATTAACATCATAGAATATCATTAAGATAAATCATCAATATATCAATGTAATCCTCATTATTGGTGTGCAGATCATGACATGAACACTTATTAAACTCAATATTCCATCCTTATTCCATAAAATTGGTGCAGCGCAGGGCATGAACACTCATTAAATATTCTAATAATACTCTTATATATGAAAGAACATGCAGAGAAAAAATATCCTTAATCCTAAATCTGTATAAGCGCTCTGCCTAATTTACCTAGTACACTAAGAGGAAACTGTTTATAAGGGCCTGCCAGGAAACAGTGTGAGAAGTGTCAGTGGTGTTTAATTCCTTATAAGCTGGTTATGTCGTACTTTCTATGTACTGCATTTCCTGCACTTTCATATGCTTCAATTTATGAGCATTATGTCTCCTTTGAATGCAGTGAGACTTTGGTACATTGGTTCTGCAAAATATAGGAAATGGGTGAGAACATGTAATGTACATGATTTACAGGGTACATTGATTTCTTCAATCTAAATGAGTGAAAGAAAGTAAGCTAGTGATATCATCAAGTACAAGAGATATACAACAAATCTGAGAATAAGACTGGGCATAAATGAAACATGGCAACATTATAAAAGACAAAGATTGACTAACATAACAAGAAATGTAATAATAGTATGAAAGCTTTCACGACCGGATGACATATCTTCTGGTAAACCTTCCGGGATGTAAGGTCGTGGTCCATGAAACTCTTCAGCTCCTAACGTTTCGTCCAGAGCTGCGCTGGACATCTTCAGAGGGGTGTTTCTCCTCACAGTCGGCAAGACTCACCGGAG
Source organism: Schistocerca nitens (assembly GCF_023898315.1). Classification (NCBI taxonomy): domain Eukaryota; kingdom Metazoa; phylum Arthropoda; class Insecta; order Orthoptera; family Acrididae; genus Schistocerca; species Schistocerca nitens. Next base: position 258,414,499 of record NC_064615.1, on the reverse strand, counting down.
GAGAAACACCCCTCTGAAGATGTCCAGCGCAGCTCTGGACGAAACTTTAGGAGCTGAAGAGTTTCATGGACCACGACCTTACATCCCGGAAGGTTTACCAGAAGAAATGTAATAATAATTCATCAGACAATGGCATAAATTTCAGCATAGTATCATAAAAATAGCACATTACTTGGTGTCAGTAAAGACAAAATAGCATCAGAAATAAATGTTCATAAGATATATAGAGGCTATATACACAAGGACACAAATTCTTTTTATGAAAAAATGTTTGAGTTACAGTTTGCAGCAATGAGACCAGCCAAGGGATGTGATCCGCTGGACATATGTCAAAATAAATGTTGTCTCTTTCAGTTTTGTTTTCATGAACACCCGTATGAAAAAAGAAAATGTGTAAGGCCTAAACTTACAGTAAGACAACAGACCTTCAAGATTCTCCCTACCGGGCATGTCACCACATACTAAAATAAATTTTTAGGCAACATAGTTGTATGGAGATGAACAGCGATTAATTTACTTACAATCAATTATTCAAAATGACAGTCACAATCGCATTATTTATTTTGCCGGCAACCGGTTTCAACCCGCGATGGGGTCATCTTCAGGGCAATTGACACCATTTGGTCGCTCGCTGGAGTCGTCGCCCTGCCTGTGCACTGTTGGTAACATAGTAACTATGTTGAAACCGGTTGGCGGCAAAATAAATAATGCGATTATGACTGTCATTTTGAATAATTGAACCTAATGAAAATCTGAATAACCAAGGAAACGTGAAAACAAGGTACCAGTAGAATTTGTCTCTCCCATGAGGCACCGCGTTATCGTAGCACCGTCCGTGTGGGCGGGAGAGTTTGTGTGCTCCAAGGAAGCTGAGAGCTATATCGGCGGTAGCGTAGCTACTGGCAGGTCCAACCTAGCCGGGCAGGTCTCAGCAGAGGAGCCAGACAAAGTGTGCCTCACAACGACTCGTCTTATATCCTATATCCTATATATACTATTCCCTACCTCTCCTCAGCTACCATTCCCTTTCTTTCTCTAATTACCTTAACACACCACTGCCTTGTGGTTGGTCTCGGGAGGGATGAAGGCTAAGGGAGAAAATCCTGAAAGAAAATCTGGAGTGGGGCCCCAAAGGCGGTTGGAAGGCGTACTACGTCCCGTTCCGGCAGCTCCTGCAACCGAAGTGATACCAGACGTATTGGCTTGCCTTTCCTCTGGATATTATCATTTAGGTCGAGAGGGAGACCGTGATGATTGGGCAACTCAGGTGTCTTCATATTTATCGCTCAGGCTTGCAGCATCCTGGAGAGCACACTTCGGCGACGTCCAAGGACTTCGGCACAACACGGGAAGAGGCAGTTACCGGTTATAAGCTCTGTCTGATTGGCGTAAGACTCGAGTGCCAGGGGCCACTTCCGACGGTGGGAGAGATCATTGCATCTCATTGGACAACTACCGCCCGCCTCATGCTGGGCAGCCCCCAGCCAATAAGGTGCTGTCCCGCCACTATCCGTCTGCTTCACTGGGTGTGTGGAGCTTAGAAGCAATCTTCGACAAGCGGGTTGATATAGTACACCTACCAACAACAAAAATGAAATAATAAAGAAGTCACAATTTCGTATTGCCACCTGGAATGTTAGGACCATGTGTCCAAGGTACATTGACGATGCCCAAGAGGTTGATTTCATTCGTAAGACTGCCGTAATTGACAGAGAGTTCCGTCGTTGAATGTTGACATCGCGGGATTGCAGGAGACGCGGCTTCCAGACGTGGGCTCTATCAGGGAAGATAATTACCCATTCTTCTGGCAGGGGAAGTCTCAAGACGAGCCAAGACTTCATGGCGTAGGATTTGCTGTTAAAAACACCCTCCTGGACTGTACTGTGTCACCATCCGGTGGAACAGAGCGAATTATTGATTTGAAAATATGCTCCTCAAGTGGCACTGTCAACATCCCAAATGTCTATCATCCAGCATGGAAGAGAAGGATCTGTTTCATGATTTACTCAGCGACAGAATAGCCAAGGTACCTAGCACCGAGACACTGTATATTCTAGGCGACTTTAATGCTAGAGTTGGATCAGATAATGACATATGGCCGAATTGCCTGGGACATCATTGGGTGGGAAAAATGAATGAAAATGGCCAGAGACTGCTTGAAGTTTGCTGCTTTTATGGACTCTGTATTACAAACACATATTTCCAGCTTAAGGATCAGCACAAGGTGTCTTGGAGACACCCGCGCTCTCATCACTGACATCAACTTGACTTAGTCATAGCTAGGCTTACTGGTCTCAAAAATGTGCTACTGACACGAAGTTATCATAGTGCTGATTGCAACACTGACCACGCCCTTGTGGCGTGCACATTGAGGCTCACCCCTAAGAAATGTCACCACGCTAAACCGAGAGGTCACCCCCGTATCAACACAGATCATGTTCATGACACACAAAGAAAGCAGGCTTTTGCCAGTAATTTTGAAAGTGCTTTCCCAGGAAACGTGCAAGCAGAAAGGAATGTTGATAAGAAATGGGCAAACTCTCGGGTGCAATCTACAACTCAGCAGTATTGGCCTATGGAATAAAAGGAAAAAGAAATAAGGACTGGTACGAGCAAAATTTGGAAGAAATGGAACCAGTCACTGAGGCTAAACGGAAAGCCCTGCTTGCTTACAAAAGAAACCCAAACGAAAGAACCCGAGATGACCTACGAAAAGCAAAGAACAGGGCACAGCAACCATCCAGGAGATGCGCAAATAACTACTGGCTGAATTTATGTGCAGCTATACAGAAAGCGGCCGATTCTAGGGATGCTAAGGCAATGTACGATGGTATTAAGAAAGCAATTGGACCAACTGTCAGAAAAACAGCTCCTCTGAAGTCCAAGACGGGTGAAGGCATTACTGATGAAGGCAAACAAATGGAACGCTGGGTTGAACACTACCTCGAGTTGTTTGCAGCCGAGAATGAAGTTAGCAAGGATGCATGTGACGCCATCAAACAAATGCCAGTTATGGAAGAACTAGATGCAATGCTTACTATGGAAGAACTTAGTAGAGAAATAGATTCTCTTGCTAACGGAAAGGCCCTAGGTGAAGATGGGATCCCTGCAGATGTTATTAAGTATAACAAGTCTGTTCTTCTCAAAAATTTATATTCACTTATCACAACCAGCTGGGAAGAAGGTTATGTCCCGATGAGTATGCAGAATTCGAGGATAGTTACTCTATATAAACAGAAAGGGAACAGAAGTGACTGTAACAATTACCGAAGCATTTCATTACTAAGTGTAGCCGGGAAAGCTTATGCAGGAGTCATCCTAATGCGATTACAAATCTAAGCTTCCAGAATCTACCCAGAATCTCAGTGTGGCTTCAGGCCCGGCCGATCAACCGTAGATATTATCTTCTCCTTAAAAGAGCTACAAGAGAAATGTCGTGAGCAGCAGAGGACACTTTATATTGCTTTCATTGACCATGTTAAAGCGTTTGATTTAGTGAGCAAGAAATGTGCTTTTCAAACTGTTGCAGAAGATTGGATGCCCACCTAAACTACTACAGATAATTGCCTCTTTCCATGAGAAAACACAAGCAACAATCTGCTTCAACGGTAAAACATCAGAAGCATTCCCTGTTAATAGTGGTGTGAAACAGGGGTGTGTGTTAGCTCCTACATTATTTGGGATTTTCTTTTCCCTTCTGCTCAGATTTGCCTTTGAAGACTGTGAGGAGGGAGAGTATCTACATACGAAGTCTGATGGAAATCTTTTCAACATTGCTCGCCTCAAGGCCAAGACCAAAGTAAATACAGTTGTTATCCGTGAGTTGTTATATGCGGACGATGTAGCTCTAGCAGCGAACACAGAAGATAAGCTGCAGTATATAATCAACAAATTATCAAATGCCTGTGAAAAATTTGGCCTACTCATCAGCCTTCAAAAGGCTAACATCATGGTGCAGAGCACTACCAACCTTCCATCCATCAGCATTGATGGCAATCCTCTCCAGGTAGTTGATGCTTTACCTATTTGGGATCCACACTATGTAGCAACTTGTCCATGGACACTGAAATTACTAACAGAATCGCAAAGGCATCATCTGTCATGGCTATATTGAAAAACAGAGTATGCAACAACGGACTGCTTACCACAAAAACTAAATTAAAAGTCTACAACGCTTGTGTTATAAGCACCCTTCTCTATAGCTGTAAGACATGGACAACTCTTTCTAGGCATGAATCTCGACTCAACAGCTTCCCTCTCCGCTGCCTTCGGAAGATCCTTCTGATCTCTTGGAGAGATAGACCACCCAACACCGAAGTCTTTCATCGTGCAAGCACAACCAGCATCTTTGTACTCCTGAGTCATCGACGTCTAAGATGGTTGGGACATGTCAGACGCATGGATCCTGAACTGATACCGAAACAACTGCTGTACTGAGAACTTCAGGAGGGTGTGAGGCCAGTGGGACGACCGCACCTTAGTTTCAAGGATGTCTGCAAGAGAGGTCTGACCAAGACCAGAATCAATCCAAGTCGCTGGGAAAGCATTGCAGACGACCGCGTCAAGTGGCGAGTAACTATGCGCAATGGCGTCAAGCTCTCAGAGGACGAACGCACACAGGAACAAATGAGGAAGAGGACAAAGCGAAGAGACAGAGCAGCTTCTGTTCGAAGTCCCTCAGATTTCACATGTCCAAACTGCAGTAGGGACTGCCACTCTCGAGTTTGACTTTTTAGCCACAGCAAACGCTGCAGACTCTGAACCAAACATGTTACACAATCATCCCTCAAGGATGGACGGATGCCATTGTAAAGTAGAATTTGTATAAGCATAGGAAATGCATCAGGCAAAAAGATCTTTGTTGCGTCATATTATTACGTACACTCACATGTAAATCAGTCTAAGCATGTATATAAGCTGGCAATATAAACAAGCACATCTGTAAAAAATTTTGGCAGTTAGCAGAGTTCCTGGAAAATAGGAGAAAATAATTATACAAAGCTAAAAGGCGAAAAAATAAATAGTTGTGGTATGTGATCATCAAAGTTCTATCTAGGTACATGAAATAAACCAAAGCAAAAGTTCTGATGTGATGATTGTCTCGCGATTTTCTCGTTCTTAAAGTTTCAATGCAAACCACATTGGGATGGGGAGGAATACGTATCCCAAAAGGTCCAGAATATAAGAGTTCAAATTTACTGCAACGACGCTTTTCTCTCTTAGATAGGTAGTGAGTGCGTACCAATACGTTTTGTACTATGTGAAATTCCTGGAGGTTACTCATCTATTTTTGTTGACGTTTGCGACGCTGTGCTGCACGCTTTATATTGTTAAGTGCGATGACTATAATTTCAAGGTGACGTAATCTTCTTGTAGAAGGAAAAGAAACAATTTCACGAATTATATTAGATGGATATTTTTCAACACAAGATGCGGCGAAAGCATGGTAGAGTCGTTTGGAATGGAACTGATAACGTCCTGACAATCTGAAATGTGCTTGTCCCAATCAATATGTTTTTTGTGTCAGAAGATGCGACAATGCGCGCTGACAGGTTGGAAGAAGCATGGTATCTGGAAATAAAAATGGGTGTAATATTTCTAGCTTGCAATGTGCGTTTCCATATTGCTGATCGAAATTGGCGTCCATTGTCGGAGATTACCTTCTGAACATGTCCAACATAAGGCAAAAAATGTTTGGTTAAAGCATTAGATACAGTTGTAGCAGTGGCTTTTCCTAACGGGGTGAAAGATACAAATCTCGAAGTTAGTTCTACAGCAACGAAAATATAACAGAAACCTTTATTAGTTCGTGGAACGGGTCCAAATAGATCAACAGCTGCCATATGTCTTAATTTCATGGGTACAAAGGGGTACAGAGGGGAAATGTGAGATATTGTAGAGGATGTAACTTTCTGACAAATTTTGCGTGTCGCCAAGACTCGTCGAATATGCTTTTCCATGTTTGTGAACTAACAGTTCTGTCGTAGTATCAAAAAGCATTTGCGAGCACCATAATGGGCGTAACTCAAGTGTATATACCAGATTAATTTATTGACAAGTTCTTCAGGTATTCAGAGATTCCAATTATCGCTGTCATGGCGAGCGCGGCGAAAGAGAGTATTATTGTGCACGGTGTAGTAATTTCTGATTGTTGACTGGCTCCTGTCACGCCAGAGGAGTTTGATCTCTTTCCAGACGTCGTCCTTAAATACTGAATCTGTCATGTGTGAATTTCGCTGATAAAAGAAATTAAATAGCCCTGTGATCTGTGTATACTGTTGTGTCTTCCATATAGAAAGTGACAAAATTTAGTGAAAGCCTAAAAAATACATAACGTTTCGAGTTCGGTGATAGAATACTTTCTTCCAGCCGACTTGAGGATGCGACTAGCAAATGCGATGTTCTTTTTACCAGTTGTATCATTTTCCTCTATTTCCTGAAAAACATGGACACCAAGAGCAGTCTTGGAGCCGTCAGTAGCAATCGAAAAATTCTTTGTCGGGTTAGGATGTGATACAAGTGGAGTGTTAAGTAAAGCATTTTTTAAATTGAGAAACTCGGACTGTGCTTGGTCATCCCACGACCAGGTAGTATTTTTACCAGTAAGATGACATAATCTAGGGGTATCTAGTGCAGAGTGGTGTATGAAACGGCGAGAAAAAATTGATCAAACCGAGGAAGCTGCCAAGTTGTAATGTCACGGTTGGCTTGTAGTTTGTCGGGATCGGGCGTAATGCCGTCAGCCGAAATTACGTGACCTAGAAATTTAAAGGAAGTCTTGCCCAAATGAGATTTACTGAGGTTCACGGTAACACCTTCTGTAAGAAAAGTTTGCAGTAGCATGCGAAGAACAGAATTATGTTCCGATCAAGAAGGTTCTGCAACTAGAATGTCGTCAATGTAAATGGTAATTCTGTCTTTTAATTCGTTCGGAAGAATAGTATTCATCGCACGGATGAAAGCAGCGGAGCTAATTGTTAAACCAAAAGGAAATTTACGAAATTGATAGTAGTTACCGAAACAAGGAAAGCAGTTTATTTTCTGCAATTAGGATGCAGTTGAATTTGCCAGAATCCATATTTTAGATCCAGAGTAGAATAGTTTGCTTTCCGTGAAATTTTTGTAAGAGCTCTTCCAGCGTTTAGGGACGATCGATTTCAGTAATGATGATTTCGTTGATCTGATGTGAATCCAACACAAGACGAAGTGAGCCATCTTTCGTGTAAACAACTTGGAGAGGGTTAATATATTGACTAACAGCTGGTTCAATTATACCTTGGGCTAACATAGCCTTAAGTTCTTACTTGGCTTGATCTCTATAGATGAACGGAATGGGATAATGTTTTGTCTTGAATGTATCATGCGGTTTTACTAGAAATTCGTAAACAAAACTGGACATGGTTCCTGGTACATGGTTAAATACTTCAGAATGCTGTAAAAGAATATCCTGCAACTGTTGGTGCTCTTCGTCGGTCGAAGCTTTACATTCATTCACCTTACAGTTGATAGTCTGCACATCATCATAATCTACTTCCTCAGGGATATTGTTACTAATGAAATGCATGTCTGTAAAGAATGTTGTATGCCAATTAGTATTCTTAGATGCTGAAATGACCTCTAATCTGTTAATGTTTTGCTCCTCAGCTGACAAAGTATTCTGAAAAGTGATAGATAGTTGTTGGGTATCGGATTTCAGTATAATCAATGACTAAAAGTTGATAACAGCGTCATGTTCGACAATGAAATCCATACCAAGGATGATGTCGGTTGTTAAGAGAGGAATGATCCAGAAATTAGCATGAAATGTGTGATCATCAAGTATAAAAGGTAGGTGGGTTTGCAGTTTCACATCTAGCCCCTTGTTAGAGATTGCGCCTCAAACTTTCGTCTTACCAAGTGGAAAGATGGGTCAGGCATTGCCAGCGTTACACTTTTGGAATGCTGTTTTATTTATTACTGTTGCTGGTGAACCAAAGTCGATAACTGCGGTAAATAAATACAAACCAATTTTAATTTCAACAACGGGATGAGAAATATCCTTTTGAGTTTGGTGTCTCTCTTGTAATAATGTGCCCTAATGTCGTCTAAGGTTATGACGTTTTGTTGAACGGTATCATGAGTAGAAGACTTGCATTGCACGTTTTCCGATTGAACAGCGTCGATAGTTTCTAGTCATGAATTATTAGTGGGCTGATTGGTGACAGAAGATTTCTGTGATGGTTCAATTAAATGTACTATACGGTTGGTTTGGTCTGCAGAATGCCGCGGTGGATGGAAACGAACATTAGGTTTATTAAGAACGAACTGAGACTCCTGGAGCTGATTGTGATGAAAGTTGCTGTTGCCAAAATTACGCTTCAATTGTTAATTATTCCCTTCATGCTTGTGGTGAAAATTTCTTTGCTGTTGATCGTTTCGATGTGACTGTGACCATTGGTTTTCGTGGGAGAAATTATTCCCTTGCGGTTGCGTAAAATTACTGCACTCGGTTGTACTGGCACAGCTGGGCGGTGGCACATTGACCTTCGGTTGAGCCTGTCACCATATTGTTGATGGATATTTCCGGGCTGCTGCGGCTGCGGCAACAATTGCGGATGGAAACTGTGATTGTTGGCGTCGAAATTCTGATATAGTTGCTGCTCATGAATACAATGGCTATCAAAACGTTGTCTCTTGTTAGCATGTCCATGAAAATCGTTATCAGAACGAAATCTTTTATTTCTTTTGCTATGAAATGGACGGGATTGCTCGTTGTAACCGAATGAGTTGTTATCTTGACTGCCATTATTAAAGTTCTTATTGACAAAACAGTAGTCCGATTGCTGAATTTCTAATGATTGTAGTAAGTCCCTGAAAGCTGAAATGCTTTCCTTTTGCTGTCCGGAGAGAAGGGAAACTCGTAATGAGCGCGAAAGTTTTGAGACGCATAATTCTAGGAGTGCAGATTGGCTGTACGGTTCGGTCAGGTACTGGTTTTGTTGAACCATATATTCAAAAAACTGGGTGATAGTTGGAAAACTGGAGTGTTCAAAATTGGGTAAACTAAGTAATTGGTCTTTAATACCTCGCAGAGTCGTTTCCGACCAATACGCAGATAGAAAAGCATTTTGAAATTCTTCGAGGGAGCGACATTGCCTTGCTATAGGTCTCATAAGCATCGGAGGTCCTCCATCTAAAAAGCTACGGATAAATTCGAGCTTGCGTGTTACTGGCCAGTTTGGTGGCAGCGAAAATGAAAATTGCAGCAACCAATCAAGGTGATGCAGGTCTGTGAGGTTATTTCTAAATACCTTCAATTTCTTGGGAATGTTTATACTCGTAGTCGAATCCTTCGAGTTCTCGATTTTGAGACCGTTCGGTGGCGTAAAATAACTGATTGTGAGATGGCTGGCTTGTATCACAGTCACTCACTCTTCGTAGTCTGCTCATATTATTGTGAGGCTGAAAAGTAGGTGAGCGTTGCTGTTGCACGTCAGTTTGAAGCTGATTACGTGGAGAAAATTTTCTGATATTTTCTACTTCCTTATGTAAACTGTTAACTTTCCCATGTAGCGAACTGTTGTGTGCACCAAGCTGGATTAATGTTTGCTGCATGTACTGATATTCTTGAGGTTCGGTGAACGGAATGGGAGCTGTGTCGTCTGATTTATTTTAGATTTGATTTTCAAGTGTTTCTTATCTTGCCGATAGCTCATCACATCTTTCCGTGAGCGTAAGACTGTGTGTGGAATTGTTTGAATCCAAAGCATCGACTTGCTTCTGTAGTTTGCGAGTAGTTTTGCTCATCTTTTTTAATCTGCTTTAATTGTGTCAGGGTCCTGCACCAGCTCTATTTGATCAAGGCGGAAGCTTAACCACTCAATGTCATCCGTACGCTTTTCTTCAACTTTTTGAATTCCTGAGTCAACAGTGGTTTTTAAATCAGTTACGTCTGCCTGTAATTTGTTCTATGATAGCTTTATTGTGTTAAACTCGTCAGTAACGGAAGTTATACTAGCATCAACATGGGTTGTAAGACTAGTGAGCAACTGTTGTTCTACTTCCTGTCGTTGTACTGCTAATGACTGTAACAACTGATTGTTTTCCTCTGTGTGTTTACGGAGAAAGTCTTTGTATCTCTTTTCTGAGGTCTCTGTGTGGACTTTTAAGATGTGCATTTAATCCAGTGTCTTGTTGATCTATTCTTTAATTAACTGATTGTATTTCATCTGTAAGCTTTTTATATGTTTCAGTACACCGATGTCTTAAAGCATTGTCTGGCTATGGTTTCAGTTTTATCGCAATGACGTTTCTCACTGGCCTTAATGTCTGTATCGACCCGTTTGAAACAGTTATCAGTCGTTTCTGCGTACAATTTAAACTCATCACGTATGGTGGAAAATTGTTCATTGAGCCTGAGTGGTGGTGTCAATTTGTATTTCTCGTATGATGAAAAATGTTCATCAGTTTTATCAAATCGTTCATTGAACTCATCGGTTTTGTTATTCTGTTTAGCCATCATTCCATCGGTCTTATTTCATCGTTCACTGAACTGAGTGGTGGTGTCAACTTGTATTTCTCGTATTTCTTGTCGTAACTGATTCGTGGTGTCAACTTGTATTTCTCGTCGTAACTGAGTATTCATTTACATGAGATTTTGAAGCATCGCTTCCATATTCTTTTCAAGTGAGCATCGGGTGTCACTCGTGTCGTGTGTTGTGCCGTGGAGACATCATCTACAACTATGGACGTCTCGTTTGTTGCGTTATCTGCACAATTACCGTTAATAAAATCTGACGGATTTTGCACTATTGTTTCCTCTGACATACTATTGGCAATCTGATTAATTGTGTGAAAAGTAAGAAATTCGCTGACCTCGTTCGGTAAACAACAAATTTTTGAATTGTGCACATCAGTCATTTGCAGATCAGCGGCGTCCGCAATACCCGAACCTACCTCTGATTACGAGTCAAATTAGTGGGTGAAATTATGGTGTCAGGAATTTGTTCATTATTTGGAGAAGCGGAACTCACGTTTTTCCTGGTACTTTGCAACTGTTGCGCCGCAGAGTGGTCACTATAATTCTCAACATTGTTGTCAATAATAGGGAAATCGTCTATCTCGGTAGCTGTAATTGTGAGATTACGTGCCGGAACCTTAACACTTTTGCGCGGCATCGTAAATGAAGTACAGGGTGCAAAGTCAAAAAAATATTGAACAATGAAATCAATGGAAAACAAGGCGGAGCGTAAGAATACCGTTGAACTGTGGAAGAAATTTTGTACAAGTTAGTAAATTGCGTTGCGCCAAAAAATCTAACTACTATAATCGCTACAGAGTGGTTGAGAGAACATATATAAGACTGCTTTAAATATCAAAGAAATCACAGAGCGAACGACTGGCAGAGCTGTCGCCAAGTGTAACATTCTTTATAAGTATATTCCAATATGCTACTGCAGGGGGGTGTAAAATGAATGTGCGCAATGGAAAATATTGAACGCGAAAATCAAGATTTGGCCCTGACTGACTACCCATTGAAGCAGATCTTAGGATCTCTTAAGTGTGATATTATTTCCTTCTTCTTACTCTTTACCATATAAATTAAACCTAAATGTAAATGAATGATTAAGGGAACTAGTAACTACTAAATGATAAATGTTGTTTCTCCTTATACATTTATTGTACATTAAAAATCCCTTTATACTACAAATGTTTATATTTCCTAACTAATATTACTGATCAGTTGCCCAAATCTGCCCCTTTTTATGGCTACGCGATCTAATATAAATAACACGAGATGACTGACATCATCTACGTAGCAGATACAAGAGGACACCACTTTCAAAGATCATCTACAGTGGCGTGCAACCTCAATGAAAACAAAACTTATTACAGCTGTTTAGCCTTATAGCCCTAATAAGCCGAAGCAATTAGCAATATCACCGTGTGTACTGCATCCAGTGCGTCGGGTGATGGTTCTCGTACACGTCTGCGACGATGGAATACACAAAATTAACTCTTTCAAACACTAGGACGGCAGCAGGTGATCCTCTGACAAGTATAATGTAATACTGTCTTCTCCTCTATGTCTTCTACAGACAAGAAACGTGAACTCCCAGCCACAAGGATGGAATTCAAATAATGTCTCTACATGCGTATAGGCAGAAGAAGTGATCTCAGTCACTGAACGCAGGGTACACAACCGCAACAGTTCAGTACCTAACCGTTCTAACTATAAAATCTCCTGAGAGCAAAGACAGCAAGTCCGTCTATACCAACAAAGCTGATACTGAGCGACCGTCAAACACGGGCGCTCAAAATGGAAGACCCCCTTCTCTCCACCGCTGGCTTCCCAGCAAAGCTCGCCACCCCTCCCTCGTAACTGCAGAAGGCGAATCATAAACTCGAAACCACGGGATATTCTCCCTCTCTACAGATTCTTCCGAACGCCGACCAATCATATTTTAGTCTTTTGTCGTCCAGTGCGGAAAGTTTGCGAGGAAGTTCCTATCCCCGTTAATTAGGAATGCATACAATGATACCTTCTCAGAGTAAAAATCTTCGGAAAGAACCCAGCCTGTGTGATTTCCGAGGAAACGCTTCCTCGTTCCTCTCTGTGGCGCCCAAGATTTTCAGAGTTCCCGAAGTATTATCCGGTTATACTTCCGGCCTCACTACAATACCAACCAGCCGCCACTCTATTCAGCTTCAGTACTCAGGTGTCCCGACCGTCTGGCTAGGGCTACTTCCTCTGTCAAGGTCACTTGCTAGTGAACCTGCTTCAAAAATTCGGATATTTTTCCGTCTTAAATCAATGTTTAGAGTTGTGTGAACAAAATCGTAATTAAATGAATCGATTCGGACATGGGGAACATCTTTAAAAACAAATTAAAATATATGTCGGTATACGGCAACGACCGTGATTCCGCTGCGGTCGGATGTCAAATGGCGTCATTATTATTTTGACACTTCGAAAAGATACACTGCGTAATTTTTTTTTGAGTTGGCAGCCCTGTTAGCACACACGATTTCTGATGCTCCTTTGCTTTCCTTTGCATATCTGTAGTTTTCGAGAGTTGTTTGTGTTCATACTTCTGTATGCTGTTGAGTTGTTGGTGCTGTGGCATTCTCAGAAGTAGTTATGCCACCAAAAAAGTGTTTTGGATCGGGAAAACGTAAGTTTTATGGTAATCGGTTTATTTCGTTGGAAAGTAGAGACTGTAATTACATCCACATACCAACTGGATGTTATGTCTGCTCCATCAAGTGCCTCAAGACAGAACCTAAAATATTTGAGTACCCAGAGTGACATTTCTATAAAATATGATCAAAACACTGCAACGAATGTGTTTCCGTAATTGCTGAATTGAGTGCTTTATGTTCGCTTCTAATCAATGCTGCAGTGTGTGCACTTTGTGGAAAAGGTGGTATTAAAATCGTCGAAGATTTTGAAGGCAGGAAAGGTGTGACTAGTGAGTTACAAGTGTTTTGTGATTTCTGTGGGATAACTAAAACTGGGTATTCTTTTGGATTGTGCAAAGGATGAGTTTATAACACAAATATCAGACTTACATATGGAATGAGGTGAATTGGGAAGGGTAGAAAGGCAGCTCAAAAAATTGTGCTATCATGAATTTACCCCCACCTACAAGATTTGAGAAGTACACACAGTTACTTCTTGAAAGTCTTGGTCAAGTGAGTGCTGTGTCAATGAAGGAAGCAGCAGAAGAAGCTGTGTTATGCAATAAAGGTGACACTGATATAGCTGCAGCCTCTGATGGGACATGGCAGAAGCGTTGAATGGTGTTGTCACTGCAACATCCCTAGAAAATGGAAAGGTGATTGACATAGAATGTATGACAAAGTACTGCCATGGTTGCAAAGGAAATAATCAGGATCATGTTGGTGTTCAGAATTTTTTCTGGGTACAGTGGTGAAATGGAATCAGAGGGAGTTCTCAGAATATTTCAAAGGTCAGAAGAGAATTATGGTGTGCAGTATGTGAAATACCTTGGAGACGGACACTCCAAAGGGTTTGCAAATGTGTTGGAAAATATGCCTTATGGACGAACTGTAAAAATTGAAAAGTTAGAGTTTGTTTGTGATGTCAAAAAGAGGATGGGCACACGTTTACGTAAGCTAATAAAACATATGGAGGGGAAAAAGCTGTGATGGCAAATCAATTGGTGGTCAGGGTCGTCTTACTAAGGAAGACGTGGAAAAACTGCAGCTCTACTATCGTTTAGCCATAAGAAGGAATCGAGACAATATTGAGGAAGAAAGCAGTATGGGCTACCTTTTCCCATAAAGCTTCTACAGATGACCATCCACAGCATGCTCTCTGTGACAGTGGTGTAGACACATGGTGTGGATACAAAAAAGCAATAGCAAATGGTGAGACTTATGCACACCATCACTCCCTGCCATTTGTGGTATTGGAAGCAATTAAGCCCATAAACAGGGACCTAAGTGACACTTAACTCTTGTCACAGTGCTTACATGGAAAGACACAAAATGTTAATGAATGTTTCAACCATGTGATATGGGAACGTCTGCGTAAAACTGTGTTTGTATGTTTCAATGCCATGAGATTAGGTGTATTAGATGCAGTTATTTGCTTTAATGATGGGGCAGTTAGCAGATGTGATGTTTTAGAGTTGAGACAAGTACTGATGTCAATCGATTCCATGAGAGTGGCCGAAGGCGAAAACTGGGTTCTTGAGGCAACTAAAGAGGCCAGAATAGCAAAGAGAAGCAAGAAAAGGAAGGAAGAAGATGAGGAACACATAAACCAAGAATATTATGCAGCTGAAGGGTTTTAAGAACAACAGAGGTGAGTAACAGATGAAATGTACCTTTAAACTGAATTTCCCAAGAATCAAATTTTCTGATATGTTTATTTTATGGAAATAAACTATTTGAGCCAGAGGTCTGAAATTTTTTGTGATATTTCAGGCTATCATTTTGAGAAAAGTAGACTACAGACTCCAGCTTACTATCACCAGGAGGAAAAAAATAGCATTATTAATTATAAAAAATTACCTTAATTTTATTGTCTAATTATGTATTTACAGTATAAAAACTATTTATTGATATCATTTGAGTGTAGTCTACTTTTTAAATAACAATGTCATAAATGTGTGTACAAAGTTTTAAGCATCTAAGTAAAATAGTTAATAAGTCTATAGACTTCAAATAGAGACTGGCAGGAAAAATATTAAATTATTGACTGACATAAATGTTTATATAATAAAGTTTATATCAAAGCTGTTCTGATTATTTTTATGCCAAAATCTTCATCCGTAAAACACTTTCATTGTACTAAAATTTCTTTTATTCAGAGTTCACATTGTGTAGTTAGACCCTCATAAACGATATGAAAATTCTTACTGTTTTTCCAGCAGTTCACAGGCAAGTTACCTTAAGCAGGACCAACACACCTGTGCAGGCTTTTTCACCCAGGCCCTAAGTTACACCTGCCGTTTCATTTCCACTGGCATTCCATCCTCTACTAGTATAGGCAATCATTCATTACGCCGTTTTGATAATAAAGACACTCCATCACCTTTTATGCAATAAGCGTTAACAACTATTTACAAGGTGTACGTGACAATGTCAGTTATAATTAAATATTCAAAAATACGATGTACAACTTATCAAATGATACCTAATTTCGGTTGTAAATTACGGAAAAGTATGCAGATGAGCCCTTGTAAGGTGCGAAATTATAGCCACTCTACAATATGTTTTTGTGTTATCCAAATTTCCTGTGTGATATGTTGATGAGCAAATGGTGTGCTTAATCAGTGCTACTGTAATCCAAAGAAAAATTAAACTAACTAAATCTGGAAAACCAGTATATAATGCCTATAACGAAATCAATCCCTCTGAGTTTACCAAGACTCGTGAGCACCGAGTTCTATGGCCCTGTGCAATAAACTGATAAAATTCCCTTTGCAAATAAACAATGAAATACATTTTCCTTAGCTCTTGAGTCGCAACAGACGTAATCTTGGTATTCTGTGCTCTCCACAGTAGACACACAAAATATTCAATCTTGGCTCCTCGAAGTGCTTCATACAAATAATGTCAGTGGATTAGTTGATAAATGAATAACCTTGAAAATGTTCAGAGATAATTTCGAATATTGGCAGAGCGCTGTGCAATGCTGCCCGCATTGAAACTGTTACAAACATTAATACTTTTATGATTCTAGCACATCAATATTTTTCCCACTCTGACTGAAAAATCATTTGTTTCCAAAAAATTCATTGTATTTAAATAAATACGATGTGGAAGAGGATGAGGTACTGATAAGGGATATGCTAAAACCGAATTCTCTAGTTCCAAGCTTGTATTCAAAACAAAGTTTCCCCTTCACAAAATCTAATATGAAACATTTTACATTAACTTCGATAGCAGTGAACTTCTCAATTGTTCTACAATTCTCACTTACTGACGTAATTAAACACACTTGGATTGTTACATGACAAAAGTCTAACATCGTTTAACAAAATAGATACCAAAATTTAACTTGTCTGTATCAGGATTGCAAAACACACAAAATATTACAAATCAGGTATACCTAATCAACCTATACATTAAACCTGACGGCAAATACTTGGTTCCTACATTGAAGGGTTAGTACTGTAAAATTAGCAAGATCCACATTGAGTTACTGCATACTTAAAACTAATTATACAAAATTTCATTACCTTAGAAAACTGTATTATGCTGTACCCATGGTCCATCAGCTAAATTCTCACAGCTAGCCACTAGCTTAAAGTCTTACACCCTACCCTTAACAGAGTGCAACAGGAACTACTACTGCGCTCCGAGCGCCCCTACTACAATTGATTCTGCCACTCAGGTAACATCTTTGGTTCAGTGGTGTCAAAGATACAATCTCTTCTACATGTCATAACCATTTCATGTCATTTTTCATGAACTATGTAAGACTTTAATGAACGATGAAAGAAAGCACTACAAAAATGATCAGGGAAAGACGGGAATACAAATGGTTCAAATGGCTCTGAACACTATGGAACTTAACTTCTTTGGTCATCAGTCCCCTAGGACTTAGAACTACTTAAACCTAACTAACCTAAGGACATCACACACATCCATGCCCGAGGCAGGATTCGAACCTGTGACCGTAGCGGTCGCGCGGTTCCAGACTATAGCGCCTAGAACCGCTCGGCCACTCTGGCTGGCACGGGAATATAGCAATATAAATCACGTAGGAATGTAATAAACAACAATTGTAGGAAAACCAAGGAATGCGACTTCAGGAAAAATTTGAAGAAAACGAAAAAGAAATCATTGTCGGAGGGGAAGGTCTCGGTGTGGAGGAAGAACTCTTTTTATGATGTGATAGAAGAAGAATTTGAGGTCGATATGGAAGACAGGTGTGTAATATTAGAGTCAGAGTTCAGAAGAGCTATGGAAGACTTGAAATCAAATAAGGCAGAAAGGATAGCTAACGTTCCATAGCACTTTCTAAAATCGTTGGAGAAGTAGCAACGAAACGACTATTCAAGCCGGTGTGTAGAACCTACAAGTCTGGCGATACACCACCAGACTTTCGGGAAATATCGTTCACACAATTTCGAAGATTGCAAGAGCGACAAGGGCGAGAACTATCGCACAATCAGCTGAACAACTCATGCATCTAAGTTGCTGAGAAGAATAATAAACAGAAGAATAGATAAGAGAAATTAGCATCTATTAGACGACGATCAGTTTGGCTTTTGGAAAGGTAAAGGCACCAGAGAGCCAATTCTGACGTTGCGCTTGACAACGGAAGCAAGACAGAAGAAAAATCAAGATACGCTCAAAGGATTTGTCGACCTGGGAAAAGTGTTTGACAATGAGAATTGGAGCAAGATATTCGACGTTCTGAGAAATGTAGGAGCACGTTATAGAGAAACAATAGGGAACAATAAAACCGGAAGACCAAGAACTAAGTGAACGGATTAAAAAGGTTGTAAAGAATGCAATCTATCGCCCCTACTGCTCAATGTATACATCGAAGAAGCAATGACTCAAATAAAAGAAAGATTCAAGAGTGGGATTTAAATTCAGGTTGAAAGAATATCAATGTTAATATTAGCTAATTACATTGCTAGCGTCAGTGAAGTTGAAGGAGAATTACAGGACCTGTTGAATAGAATAATCAGACTAATCAATATACGTAGAATATGAATTGAGAGTAAAACAAAGAAAGACGAAAATCATGAGAATTAACAGAAATGAGAACAGCGGGAAACTTAATATGAGAATTGGGGATCACGAAGCGGAAATAGAAGATGTTAGGGAATTCTGTTATCTTGGAAGCAAAATAACCTATGGCGGTCGAAGCAAGGAGAACATAAAAAGTAGATTAGAACAGACAAAGAGGGCATTCCTGGCCGAGAGGGGTCTACCGGTATCAAACATAGGCCTTCATTCGAGGAAGAAATTTCTGAGAGTGTACGTTTGGAGCACAGCATTGTATGGTAGTGAATCATTCACTGTGGGAAAACCGTAACAGGAGACAATCGAATCGTTTGAGATGTGGTGCTGCAAAAGTGTGTTGAAAACTAGTGAGCTGATAAGGTAAGGAATCAGGAATTTCTCCGCGGAATCGGCGAGGATAGGATTATATATGGAAAATACTGACAAGAAAAATGGTCAGGGTGATCGGACATCTGTTGAGATATCAGGTAATAGCTTCCATGGTACTAGAGGGATCCGCAAAAAGTAAAAACTGTAGAGGAAGGCTGAGATTGGCATAGATCCAACAAATAATTGAAGTACGAGGAGTCCAAGTGCTGCTATGAGATAGAAAGGTTGGCACAGGAGAGAAATTCGTGGCGGCGAACATCAAACCACTCCACTCAGAAGACTGATGACCCCAAAGAAAAAGATCCATTCGCACGAGACAGGGAGAGACCGCTGTATGTTGCGGCAGTACCGATGACGTCACATCGGCTGCCTAGCTGGGCAGTTGTGACGCAATGAGTCGTAAGGAAGCGACCGCGTCCGTGCGGTGCTGCGTAATCTCTGGCGCCAGCAGAACGGGGAAGGAAAGCCCCGCCGCGCTGTCTGGCCTTGTATTGCGTCACTTCCCAGGAGCTGCTGGCGGAGCTCCAGAGGTCGCCGGGGTTCCCCTGGCCAAGTGGCGCAGTCAGGGTCACGCACGTCTTGTCTGCGTTGGCACACGCAGCCACCGGTATCTCGTGGGTACCGCTGTAAACAATGACTAATAGAACATCGTTCCTCACTTCTGCCAGTCACGCGTCTAACTCGAAAAGGTCTACACACTGCTTATGAGCATTTTCCGATCCGCAAACATCCTAATATGAATAATACACTGTACACCATCTTAAACTTACTGCAAACTCATGTTCATTCTTCTTCCTTTTGCCACATAATATTTCGGAAATACACTTTTCAAATCAGGCTCAAACAGATTTACAATATACACTATGTGATCAAAAGTATCAGGCACTCCATATCAGCGACCTCAGTAGTCATCAGACATCTATAGAGAGTAGAATGGGCGCCCCGTGGAACTCACGGACTTCGAACGTGGTCAGGTGATTGGATGTCACTTGTGTCATACCTCTGTACACAAGATTTCCGCACTCCTAAACACCCCTAGGTCCACTGTTCCCGATGTGATAGTGAAGTGGAAACGTGAAGGGACACGTACATCACAAAAGCGTAAAGACTGACCTCATCTATTCACTGACAAAGACCGTCGACAGTTGAAGATGGTCGTAATGTGTAATAGGCAGACATCTATCCAGACCATCACACAGGAATTCCATACTGCATCAGGATCCACTGCAAGTACTATGACAATTAGGCGGGAGATGACAAAACTTAGATTTCATGGACGAGCGGCTGCTCAAAAGCCACACATCAGACCGGTAAATGCCAAAAGACGCCTCGCTTGGTGTAAGGAGTGTAATCATTGGACGATTGAACAGTAGAAAAACGTTGTGTGGAGTGACGAATCACGGTACACAATGAGGCGATCCGATGGCAGAGTGTGGCTATGGCGAGTGCCCGGTGAACGTCATCTGCTAGCGTGTGTAGTGCCACCAGTAAAATTCGGAGGAGTTGGTATTATGGTGTGGTAATGTTTTCCATGGAGAGGGCTTGCAGCCATTTTTGTTTTGCGTGGCACTATCACAACACAGGCCTACATTGATGTTTTAACCACCTTCTTGCTTCCCACTGTTGAAGAACAATTCGGGAATGGTGATTGCATCTTTCAACACTATCAAGCACCTGTTCATAATGCACGACCTGTGGCGGAATGGTTACACGACAATAACATCCCTGTAATTGACTGGCCTGCACGGAGTCCTGACCTGAATCCTATAGAACACCTTTGGGATGTTTTGGAACGTCAACTTCGTGCCAGGAATCACCGACCGACATCGATACCTCACCTCCCTCAGTGCAGCACTCCGTGAAGAATGGGCTGCAATTCCCCAAGAAACCTTCCAGCACATGATTGGACGTATGCCTGCGAGAGTGGAAGCGGTCATGAAGGCTAAGGGTGGACCAACACCATATTGAATTCCATCTTTACCGATGGAGGGCTCCACGAGCTTGTAAGCCATTTTCAGCCAGGTGTCCGGATACTTTTGATAATACAGTGTATGTTTCGGCGAAGATAAAATGTTTCTAGTCCTTCTTTGTTCGTTTGGTCTTTGACTGAAACTAATGTTACCAGAATTCATTATTGTTATCGGTAGGCTTCAACAAATCATCACTTGCATAAAAGTTGTAACAATGTTTTACAAACATTCACACGATGTTCTTTCAACAATGCATTAAGTTGTCTCAATATCTACGAAGTATATATTTCAGCATATTATGTACAATATGCATCACGAAAGAAAATTAAATTCTACAGGAAATTCGCTCTTGTACAAGCTCTTTGGTTTTGCTCGATCTGTTGTAGTAACACACTCTGCTCCGTAATCATCCACTTCATGTTAATTACTATAAAATAAAGTTGTTCCAACAATTCCACAAAAACCCATAAAGAACAATATATAAATCCATATACATTCCATTCTACATCATCCACAATACAAGAGACCTTTGAGGACTGCAACCACTTCATCTAATAACGACTTCATTAAACATTGCGAAAGGGTCAACACGGCTTCAACAAGCACAAAACAGGTAGATGGAAATAAAGAACGTCCAAGAACATAAAATTAAAAAATCACCAGATAAACCGCTACCGGTTAGAGCCGCACGGATTTTTGTGAAATGACCTTGATGTGGATGAGGACTTGTCAAGGGAAAACGAATCCGAAAGTGTACTGAAATTGTACTGCTTTCAAGACGTAAAGAAGATAGAGAGTATTTGCAAAAATATGTGTCGTCATCAAAGCGAGGACGAATGCTTGAAAATTGTGAAAATGGTTCAAATGGCTCTGAGCACTGTGGGACTTAACATCTGAGGTCATCAGTCCCCTAGAACTTAGAACTACTTAAACCTAACTAACCTAAGGACATCACACACATCCGTGCCCGAGGCAGGATTCGAACTTGTGACCGTAGCAGTCGCGCGGTTCCACACTGCATCTCCTAGAACCGCTCGGCCACATCGGCCGGCTGAAAATTGTGAAGATGAACCATGACGAAAAAAATAAAGACGAAGATTAGTTGAGAAAGTATTATAGGTAGTGCAACAATATTCTGTACATACGCAAAGACGTGGATAGCGACAATTGGCGGGCGTGTTGGCCCACCAATTACGTCACTGAAATGTTGTTGTTGATGTTGTGGTCTTCAGTCCAGAGACTGGTTTGATGCTGCTCTCCATGCTACTCTATCCTGTGCAAGCTTCTTCATCTCCCAGTACCTACTGCAACGTACATCCTTCAGAATCTGTTTTGTGTATTCATCTCTTGGTTTCCCTCTACGATTTTTACCCTCCACGCTGCCCTCCAATACTAAATGGCTGATCCCCTGATGCCTCAGAATATGTCCTACCAACCGATCCCTTCTCCTAGTCAAGTTGTGCCACAAATTTCTCTTCTCACCAATTATATTCAATATCTCCCCATTAGTTATGTGATCTACCCATATAATCTTCAGCAGTCTTCTGTAGCACCTTATTTCGAAAACTCCTATTCTCTTCTTGTCTAAACTATTTATCGTCCATGTTTCACTTCCATACATGGCTACACTCCATATAAATACTTTCAGAAACGACTTCCTGACACTTAAATCTATACTCGATGTTAACAAATTTCTCTTCTTCAGAAACGCTTTCCATACCATTGCCATTCTACATTTTATATCCTCTCTACTTCGACCATCATCAGTTATTTTGCTCCACAAATAGCAAAACTCATTTACTACTTTAAATGTCTCATTTCCTAATCTGACCCTCTCGGCATCACCCGATTTAATTCGACTACATTCCATTATCCTCGTTTTGCGTTTGTTGATATTCACTGAAATAGTAAACCATTATCACTTAGCCTTTGGTCATTGCGGACCAAAGAAATGTATAGAGAAAATGGCTGAAGGTTTGGATTTTAATAATATGTTGGAGACATAACAGATAGGATAAAGACTTGCGATAAGCGTCAGAGGATGAAAGTGTTCAAGTGCACAAATCGCAGTCCTATGAAGAGCATAAGACCTGTTGATGTACTAGAGTCAGTGTGTACGGACCTTTATGGCCCCCTGCCAAAGACCCAGGTAAGTTCCTTTATATATTAATAGTGCGGGAAGCCTTTTCAAAGTTCATCAAGTTATATTCGGTAAGAAATGCAACATATAAAGGTGTTTATAACACACTTGCAGAAAGATTACTATGTGCATGTCGGCAATTCAAAAGCGATATTGTCCCACAATGGAGCACAGTTTACTTCCAAATTATGGAATGAAAGTATGGAAAGCAATGGGGCTGAAATGGTGTATATCTCGGCCTGTTGCCCGGCCAGAAATCCAGTGGAATGATACATGCGTGAGCTGAGGCGACTTTGCCGAACGTATTGTCACCACATTCACAAGATGTGGGACAAATATATAAACGATTTTGAAAATACACTCCTGGAAATGGAAAACAGAACACATTGACACCGGTGTGTCAGACCCACCATACTTGCTCCGGACACTGCGAGAGGGCTGTACAAGCAATGATCACACGCACGGCACAGCGGACACACCAGGAACCGCGGTGTTGGCCGTCGAATGGCGCTAGCTGCGCAGCATTTGTGCACCGCCGCCGTCAGTGTCAGCCAGTTTGCCGTGGCATACGGAGCTCCATCGCAGTCTTTAACACTGGTAGCATGCCGTGACAGCGTGGACGTGAACCGTATGTGCAGTTGACGGACTTTGAGCGAGGGCTTATAGTGTGCATGCGGGGGGCCGGGTGGACGTACCGCCGAATTGCCCAACACGTGGGGCGTGAGGTCTCCACAGTACATCGATGTTGTCGCCAGTGGTCGGCGGAAGGTGCACGTGCCCGTCGATCTGGGACCGGACCGCAGCGACGCACGGATGCACGCCAAGACCGTAGGATCCTACGCAGTGCCGTAGGGGACCGCACCGGCACTTCCCAGCAAATTAGGGACACTGTTGCTCCTGGGGTATCGGCGAGGACCATTCTCAACCGTCTCCATGAAGCTGGGCTACGGTCCCGCACACCGTTAGGCCGTCTTCCGCTCACGCCCCAACATCGTGCAGCCCGCCTCCAGTGGTGTCGCGACAGGCGTGAATGGAGGGACGAATGGAGACGTGTCGTCTTCAGCGATGAGAGTCGCTTCTGCCTTGGTGCCAATGATGGTCGTATGCGTGTTTGGCGCCGTGCAGGTGAGCGCCACAATCAGGACTGCATACGACCGAAGCACACAGGGCCAACACCCGGCATCATGGTGTGGGGAGCGATCTCCTACACTGGCTGTACACCACTGGTGATCGTCGAGGGGACACTGAATAGTGCACGGTACATCCAAACCGTCATCGAACCCATCGTTCTACCATTCCTAGACCGGCAAGGGAACTTGCTGTTCCAACAGGACAATGCACGTCCGCATGTATCCCGTGCCACCCAACGTGCTCTAGAAGGTGTAAGTCAACTACCCTGGCCAGCAAGATCTCCGGATCTGTCCCCCATTGAGCATGTTTGGGACTGGATGAAGCGTCGTCTCACCTGTCTGCACGTCCGCACGAACGCTGGTCCAACTGAGGCGCTAGGTGGAAATGGCATGGCAAGCCGTTCCACAGGACTACATCCAGCATCTCTACGATCGTCTCCATGGGAGAATAGCAGCCTGCATTGCTGCGAAAGGTGGATATACACTGTACTAGTGCCGACATTGTGCATGCTCTGTTGCCTGTGTCTATGTGCCTGTGGTTCTGTCAGTGTGATCATGTGATGTATCTGACCCCAGGAATGTGTCAATAAAGTTTCCCCTTCCTGGGACAATGAATTCACGGTGTTCTTATTTCAATTTCCAGGAGTGTATTATGAATGCTTTGACGCACGAAACTATAGGACTCACTCCGGAGGAAATCCTATTAGACAATAAGTCGAACAGTTTGGTGGAGCAGATAACTGATTTCCCTCCGCGAACTAGTACTGACGTTGAAGTGAAGAAAGAACGATTACGAGAGGTAATGAAAAAGAAAGCAGAGGCGAGAATACGGCGTCATGACGGGAAAGCGCGGTATGCTGAATTTGAAATTGGCGACCACGTTAAAACGAGATTGATAATGAGATTTCAATGTAATGGACCAAATGATTCAAATGCCTTTAAGCACTATAGGACTTAACATCTGAAGTCATCAGTCCCCTAGACTTAGACCTAACTAGACTTAAACCTAACTAACCTAAGGACATCACACACATCCATGCCCGAGGCAGGATTCGAACCTGCGACTAGCCGGCCGCGGTGGTCTAGTGGTTCTAGGCGCTCAGTCCGGAGCCGCGCGAGTGCTACGGTCGCAGGTTCGAATCCTGCCTCGGGCATGGATGTGTGTGATGTCCTTAGGTTAGTTAGGTTTAAGTAGTTCTAAGTTCTAGGGGACTGATGACCATAGATGTTAAGTCCCATAGTGCTCAGAACCACGTGAACCACGTGAACCTGCGACTGTAGTATCAGCGCGGTTCCAGACTGAAGAGCCTAGAACCGCTCGGCCACAGCGGCCAGCTGTAATGGACCATTAAAGACTATCAGTATACTGTAAGTAGCCTGTTTGTATGTTGTCAGCGCTATAGATTGTTTTAACATCGCTGACAGCGCTCTGCGCCATCGGCAAGAGGTTCTGTGGTTGAACGTAATAGCGGTTAGCGAGTGGATAGAGAAGTGTATGGACATGATATTCTTAGTGTAGACTCTGTGTTGGTAGGGCATGCATTGTAAAGTGAGATGAAATGATGTGTTTATAAGAAAATGTGCTAGGAAATGTATGATGGATGTTTGGTTGACAATGTTTGGGCAGTGGAATTATATAATTTTGGGACTGGATGTGATATTAATAAGGTAAAATTTTCTAAATACATTGTTTGCTCTTCAACAAAATCTTTCTTTCGCTAACCATATGCCTCCTAGTAGTTTGAGTCTATAGAGTTAGAATCTTTTTATTTAGCCGGCTGTAGTTGCTACCTGCTGTAATTGCTGTAGTTCGTGTTATGAAGATTTTCTGAGAGGTAAGTCACTTATGGAAAGGTATGGGGTTAGCACTGTTGGGATTCGTGATTTAAATGAGTTTAGGCAATTAACAGAGTTGGAGGAACTGCAGTTTCATATTTCTTCAATTTCATATTTTTTGGAGTAGTATTATTGTTATTATTTCTTGCAATTCAGGGTAATTCTTTCGTGCTAATTATTGGAAGTCATGTTGTCAATGTATTGCAGTCACAATGCGTTGGGCTTGTACTTTGTGGGTAATAAATGAATAGGTTAAGTTTGAGTTGTGTTTGTCAGGGAAAATTCTGTAGGCCAGGCTTTAATAAAAATAATTAAACAGGTAGTTTCAATATCTCACACTAACGCCTACTGTTTATCTTTTCCTGGTTTTGGCGAGCTGTTAGGTGTATGTTAACGTTGTTGATTTGAAACTGTATCATCAAGAACTGCTATTTTCAAAATTTATTTCAAATTTATTTCTTGGAGCAGACGGTCATCAACGAATTTGCAAAACGTATAACGGGAAATATAGCTTGCAGAGTAAATGTTCTAAAAGGGACTGACATGAAAGGAAAACCCAGGCCATAACGAAGGTGTAAAAACGTCACTGTGGTGTATGTATGATTTGTAATTTTGAAAATTATATGTTGTCAAAATTTTTTTATAACATGTATTATGTAAGTGAATACTTATGCACTCAGATATTGTATAAGTTTTAGCCCTGTGTATGCATGTGAGTATAGACAGTGTTGAGTTAATCACTGTGATAGGAATATAAGAACTCCTTGAGCTTACTCGGGAGTGAGTTTTCAAAGAATGCGAGGCAGGTGGACATCATGGTATGCCACTGCTCAAACATACCGCTGTGGCACACGCAACAACGCCATGTCTGGACTGAGCCGCTGCTGGCTCTTTGAATACTGCGCCGTCCTTTGTAAAAACCCTTGTGAACACGACGTTTTTCTTTTCAGTGCAACCAGTGTTACGCCGCTTTCACACTATACGGTTTTGACCGTACGGCAAAAAGCCGTACGGCTGTAGGTGTGAAGAAATGTATGGCGCCTTTCACATTATACGGCGACGGCAAAATGCCGCTGCCGTGCCGTGCTGCAGCCGTGTCTTGCCACTACAACAGACGGTCGCCGTACGGCAAGTTCGACAACAGTGGCCTACGTGACTAAGTGCATGCTTTCACACTGGACGGTTTTGAGCCGTACGGCGTCGACTAGTTCGTTGTAGTGTCGTTTTATTCATTTGTGTTTATTCTTGTTTACTGAAAAGTGTAGAAGAATGGATGAAATTGATACTGAACTTTTGATAACCTTGGTGGAAGTAAGACCTGTTCTGTGGGACAAAACTCTAGATGCGTATAGAGATCGTATTGCTACAAAGAATGCTTGGCGGGAAGTTTGCGTAGCACTGAAGCAAGATTTTGATGAGATGGAAGACAAAGATAAAAATGCGTTTGGTAAGTATTTATTTAATATATTAATATTACATTTAATACGTTTTAAACAGTTTTTATTTAACGTTATAAATTTTATTCTAAAAGTAAATCGTTTGTTTATAAGTAAATTACTGCTACCAGTCACGTTTTTTTTGTTTTGTTTATATTTTGCACGACGCGTTTCGGGAAATAATTCCCATCCTTAAGTGCGTTTTTCTCTAAGTTTTCATCATGTGTGGTGTCTTTTTATGTGTCAGGTCTTGCATTCTGTTTTCTTTACTGTAATTTATAAGAGAAACACGCACAAGACCTCACAAATAAAAAAACACTACACATAATGAAAACTTAGAGAAAAAAACGCACTTGAAGATCGGAATTATTTCCCGAAACGCGTCGTACAAAATATAAACAAAACGATTAAAAACGTGAGTGGTAGCAGTAATTTATTTATAAAGAAAACTATTTACTATACAGTCGCAGGCTTTCACAAACAATCTACAAAAAGGAAAAGGCTTGTTAATTTATATCTTTGACATCTGCCATGACACGCTTCCAGCATTTGTCATAAAATATTTACAAAGAGTGTTCCTTATGGCGTTGGCTGTCAGTCCTCCTCTTATGTTGGCATCTTGGGCTAAGTCTTCCAAACCAGTGAAGGATGTGGTGTCTTCAATTATAAATCCATCTCTCTGACGTACAAAATTGTGTAAAACAATGCAAGCTTTAACCATTTTTACTGCAAAATCTGGATGAACATTTAAAGGTCGGTGAAACAACCGCCACTTATTGGTGAGGATGCCAAAAGCACATTCCACATACCTCCTTGCTCTGCACAAACGGTAATTAAATACACGTTTCTCAACTGTCAAGTTTGTTCCCCCAAAAGGCCGGAGCAAATGCGTGTGTAGGCCAAATGCTGCGTCTCCCACGAAGAAGTAGGGTACTTTTGGACCTTCCGTACCAGGCAGACATTGGACGTCTGGAAATTCCAGGGAATTACTTTCTATTGACTTCCATAAACTGGACCGTCTGAACACTGAAGAGTCACAGTCTTTGCCATAACTTCCTACGTCGACATAAATGAACCTGTAGTTGGAATCCGCTACAGCCATCAGAACCACAGAAAAGTATTCTTTGTAATTGAAGTACATTGATCCGCTATTAAATGGGGCAGTAAGACGGATATGTTTTCCATCCACCGCTCCTAAGCAGTGGGGGAAATTAGCAGTACGTTCAAATCCAGCCGCTATTGATTCCCATACCTCTTTGGTCGGTCTTTGTATACATTCTTCCCGCAGTGATGACCAAATTGCTGTGCATACATCATTAACCACTTTACTTGCTGTAGAAATCCCAATTCTGTACTGGAAATGTAAGTCAGTGAAGGAACAACCGCTTGCCAGATACCTGAACAAAACGAAAAAAAATCAGTGACATTTAGTTTGCAGTGGACATTTTTTGTTACAGTTTTGCTTTTTTCTATACAAAATTAAAATGTTTTCATACAGTTTTGTTTTCTTTTGATGTAGGTATAGAAGTAATACGGAGGTGGACCAATCTACGAGACTCCTTTGTGAAGTCAAACATAAAAATTCAAGCTGCGAAAAAAAGTGGCTCAGCAGCAAAGAAAATGAAAAAGTATGTATATTCTGATCAGCTGCAGTTTCTAAAAAAGCTGTATGATGCTCGAGAGACGGAGGACAGTTTTCAATCGGAACGCACCGCCAGACTGGAAGAAGATATAGAAACGCAGGGCTCCGTCGAAAATACTGAGAATGTTTCTGGGCCATTTGATACAGCACCCACACAACAAACATCCAAAAGCGAGTGCCATACAAACAGAAAACATAGAAAACCTGATGCAATCGAAATGAAAATATTACGAGCTCTGGAAGAAGACAAACCTTGCAGCAAAATGTCATTTTTACTTAGTCTGAAGCCTCATCTGGAAAAATTTGATGAACAGGATTATCTTCAGTTTCAGATGGGAGTCCTCAAAGTTATAGAAAATATATATGAAAGGAGAAATATATTGACAGCTCAACCTCCTCCATTTACCCATTACACACCTCCCATGCCCTATAATAATAGATTTCAAGCTTATTCTTATTCACCTATGGAAAATGCTGCTCCAATATCCTCTTACCATACGCATCAGATTCGTCCTCCTCCAGCTGCACCAAACCCAACTACTTTTCTCGAACAACCATTACAGACTTCTCAAGGTCGCAGTTCTTATCAACGAATTAATAAAGTGCCACCACCATACCCTTCGCCTTCCACAAGTAGCCATGAAGGCCCACCATCAACAACGCAGTTCTACAACGTTTTTGCAGAGAGCCTGTCGCCACAAAGTGACAGTACAGTCAGTCCTGCTACAAACTCTTTGGTTTCAACTGCTGATATTGATATTGACTTTTCTACTTCATAATCTGAGCGTAATAAAAATGTAAAACACAAATAAATAAGTAAATAAACAGAACTAGTTTTTATGTATTAAATTACCTTAACGTGATAGCCAGCATTTGAACAGGTTGGATGCAATTGCGGAATTGTGTGTTTTGTCGTTGTAACACATCCTTTAGTTTTCTATGTAATTCGTCAAACGAGGTAATAGACATTCGGAAATAGTTAAAGAATTTATTTCCGTCGTTCCTCAAATCTTCAAAGAGTGTATAAAATAAACCCACTTCGTCTCTTCTCTGGTTAATGGGGTGTACCCACAAAAGACGACCTTTTCTTTTGCGGCGACGATGAAGCAACCACAAAGCAACAACTCGTTTACGGTTCATCTTGATACACACATTAAGCAAACTGAATAGACACCAACAACTGGTCACGTCAAAAAGCCGTGTAATGTGAAAGCAACACAGGCACGGCTAAAACTCGTACGGCTTTTTGCCGTACGGTCAAAACCGTATAGTGTGAAAGCGGCCTAAGGCTTTGATGTATTTGCTATCTTGTTTCTTATCCTTTTACTTACTCTTTTGTGTACCTTTAACTATGTTACTTACATTTCCTTGTACAGTACTGACATGAATTTTCGTACCACATAAACCATTTCGATTTTTTGAAAGCTGTATTTTTATTGTTTAAAAAATGTTATGGAACACTATGATGTTTTGAGTTATATGACACTGTATTGTCGTGCTAATTAAGAGCTCACAAATAATTATGATAGTTATTTTGAAGCTTAATGAGTGATCATCAAAACGTGTGTACACCAAACTGAATGTATTTACGCATCTGCATTTGCATCTTTATTTCTTCGGACATTCCCTGATTCTGTTTACGCTCAGGAAAATAACTCATGGAATGTGGGGCGCATGTAACACCGAAAATGCAGATAGAATACGTTATGAACCATCAAAATTTTTCGCTGTTTAATATCCATTGATAACTTGTACTGTAGTGCTAATTCTTAATCTGTAAGCTTTATTACAGAAACTATATTTAATACGTAATGGATGTCCAGTGTATTTATTTCTGGATGTATATAATAATTATAATTATAATGTAAATATTGTAAATAGCTGGGTAATAGCCAAAGGAACTGTATTTAAGTGTATCAGTAACAATGACGAAATGGTGGTAGGTGTGGCGCTGTTTGTGTTTGCGTATGGAGAGTCTGTCGCGCTGCGAGGAGACAAGAAACTGAGTAGTTTGAGTGATGAAGGAGTGCTGAAGTGTTTGGCGCCCCGCAGACGCGGTGTGCTAACTACTGCCTGTCTCATAATTATCCGTGGCTCTGGAAACGACTCGTGGTTCCCAACGAGCAGCAACAGTAGCTGTTCAGCATTGTCATCGACTAAATTCTCTGCCGTCTGCACAGCTACATCGTTGACTGTTAACTGACAAAGTATATCTAATATTGTACAGGCATTACACAGTGGAATTTCCTTCACAAAGCGGAATAACTGCCTTTCTTGAATGACAAACTGCAATAATTAAAACTGGTTGGGTACCTGTGTTTGGCCGGTTTCAGACAAAATTTTGCTGCCTCAGTAACTTTTCATTCTTGTATTCCATAATAGATGCTTAAATAATTTGCAATTTTGAGTATTAACTTCACTCAAAGTAGAGTAAAATTTCACTGGCAAAACTAATAACCAAAGACACAGTACAAATTAAAAGTGCCCAATTTCTTTTATTCTGTACTTTTTAGTGACTTTTGCTGGCTTTGTTCGTATGTTATTGTTATTATGTTAAAAATAAATCAGTTGTTCATTCGCTTAAAATAAATTCAGTCCAATCTTTCAGTAATTAAAAGTAAATTGCTTGCCTTTTTCCAAATATTACATTACGTAACGCTGAGGTTATTGAAAGTAATTTTTTTACGTAGCTAAAGTTTCAGTTACAGCCAGTCATTTATTTAACCAGCAGCTTCATTTAAATTTAATTTCAAAATTTAGCATTTCAGAATAAGCAACTGCCAACTCAGTGCTTTCTGCTTCATTTGTTTTTTCGTGGACTATTGTGTTGCGGAAAATCGTGACAACCTTCTGTTGCCATGCCAGTGATGTGGTTCGTGAGCAGTTGCACTGTATTCCAACATTTGAAAATTGTCAGTATTTAGAGTAGAATTAGAACAGATTCTGCCTTCAGAGGGGTCTGTTGTACACTTTCATCCTATTAAGCGGCATTATTTTCCTTCGATAACGATAGTCTTACTCACTGCAAGATGTCACTAGCTATCCGCGATCACGGCCATTTATATCGCAATCCCATAGGCCTATTAGGAAGGGGGAGGTTACACCAGCACAAACTCCGGACTTGTCTCTAGTCGTTCCTGTGGAGGATGATGGGACGAAAAGAGACTCCTGCGACTCGGTTGAACCAACTCTTACGTGAACAGGCCGAGCACGCGGGAACAGTATTCGCCATCTGTACGATCGACTTAAATTCAGGAGTCAGTGCCTGCATTGCTGCCTGTGGAGGCTACAGCATGCATTAATATGCGTGTTTCAGTAAGGGTCGATGAGTGGTATCCTTGTGCTTTTGATCTGTAAATATAGATATGTGCCGTTTGTTCTTTCGGACACGCTCGAATGAACAGACACCACATATATATACATGGATCTATGTGAAGCATTCATTGCAAGCAATATTCCACCTCACAAAGTTACAAACGCTATCCTCAAAGGCTTCTTGCGCAAATATTGCTTAAATCAAAATATACCACATGAATCAACACTGCGTAAAAATTACATACAGACAATTTACGTAGATGTTCTGGAAGAAATGCGCAATGAACTCAAGGACAGCATTATCTGGATTTCAGTTGACGAAACTACAGACACTTGTGGCCGTTACATCGCAAATTTGATTGTTGTTTTTTAAAAAGAAGAGCCTTCTTCTTCCTATTTAGCGGCCTGCAGAGAACTTGAAACAGTAAATCATTCTACAATCGCCAGATTTGTGAATGAGGGTATTAGAAAAATATTTCCAGAATCTTCTGCAGATGAAAAGGTGTTTGTGTTGATTTCGGGTTCTGCTCCCTATATGATCAAAGCAGGAAAAGCCCTCCGAGTATTTTACCCCAATTTGATTCATGTGACGTGCTTTGCTCATGGAGCACATTGCCTTGCTAAAGAAGTATGTTCCACGTTTGTGAACGTAAATAAACTGATTTCATCCACAAAGAAAGTGCTTCTAAACGCTCCTGCTCGCATCAAGACCTACAAAGAAAAACTACCAAATGTGCCTTCACCTCCCAAACCAGTGGTAACTCGGGGTACGTGGGTCGAAGCTGTGTTGTTCTACAGTGAACATTTCGAGGCCATTAGAGGGGTAGTAAACGACTTCGGTTGTGCATGGGCTGAGGCATTTTGCCAATGCAAGGAAGCTTTGAATGATTCCGGTATTAAAAAAGACATTGCTGTGATTAGCGATTAGCACTCATTTTTCCCATATACCGGCAAGCATTAAAAAGCTTGAAACTCAAGGTTTGGCGTTGAATGAATCTATTCAGTTAATGAATAAAATTATTCTAGTGAACTCCTCCTTCCCGGAGGTATTCCCAAGAAAACTTACAAAAAATAAAGTTTAAAAACATTTTAAACAATAACCCACGCTTTGAACCCTTGTGTCAAACTGACAGTTTTACTAATGGAATGGGTGAACTTTTACCAGAAACAACAGTACCAACATAGCATCCAAATTCAAGTACGACCCAGTTGATGTACAAGGGTCCTTTTCCTCCTATAAAAATGTTTTGAGTGATCGAAGACACAATCTTACTACTGAACATTTGGAATAGTATCTCGTCGTTTCTGTTTACAATAGTAGAAAAATGTAAAATAAATTGTAAATGTTACTTTGGTCCAATAGTATTAATTAAAAGTTAATGCTGTTCAAAAAATTCATGATTATATGTTGTTTTTTAAATAAAATATTACGGAGATTATGAGCGTGACCCTCTGCGCGCGATATATCTCGAAGTTGGCCCTGTCCATATCGGTTGTTTCGTTGCATCCCGTTGTTACCGACAACAATGGGCAAGAAGGAACAATTCTTGAAATACGATATGCGTCCCCATTTTGCAAATTTTTAGAAAATAATCCCAGAAAGCCCCCTTCCCTAACCTCTAACAGAAAGTATTCATAAAATGGTATCAGCGTTCTACATGTACCGATTTTTCACGTGGCCTTCCTCGTAATTGATATTCACAGGTCCGACTTCGAGATATAATGCACGCAGGAACTACAATTTTTTTTTATTATTATTTGACCTTCCATATTTTGACACTTTTCATGCATTTTTATGCATAGTTGCATGTATATTTTTAGGTTTCTATGGAAATGGAAGCGCTATTGGCAAGGGATTTCAGATCGATTCCGTATTTCTGGGTTTCCGAAAGGCTTTTGGCACTGTACCACTCAAGCGGCTCGTAGTGAAATTGCGTGCTTATGGGGTATCGTCTCAGTTATGTGACTGGATCTGTGATTTCCTGTCAGATAGGTCAGAGTTCGTTGTAATTGACGGAAAGTCATCGAGTAAAACAGAAGTGATTTCTAGCGTTCCCCAAGGTAGTGTTATAGGCCCTTTGCTGTTCCTTATCTATATAAACGATTTGGGGGACAATCTGAGCAGCCGTCTTCGGTTGTTTGCAGATGACGCTGTCGTTCATCGACTAATAAAGTCATCAGAAGATCGAAACAAACTGCAAAACGATTTAGAAGAAATATAGGAATGGTGCGAAAAGTGGCAGTTGACTCTAAATAACGAAAAGTGTGAGGTCATCCACATGAGTGCTAAAAGGAAACTTCGGTTACACGATAAATCAGTCTAATCTAAAAGCCGTAAATTCAACTAAATACCTAGGTATTACAATTCCGAACAACTTAAATTGGAAGGAACACATATAAAATGTTGTGGGGAAGGCAGGACACTTGGAAATGTACAGACCTACTAAGGAGACTGCCTACACTACGCTTGTCCGTCCTCTTTTAGAATACTGCTGCGCGGTGTGGGATCCTTACCAGATAGGATTGACGGAGTACATCGAAAAAGTTCAAAGAAAGGCAGCACGTTTTGTATTATCGCGAAATATGGGAGAGAGTGTCACAGAAATGATACAGGATTTGGGCAGTAAATCATTAAAAGAAAGGCGTTTTTCGTTGCGACGGAACGTTCTCTCGAAATTCCAATCACCAACTTTCTCCTCCGAATCCGAAAATATTTTATTGACACCGACCTACATAGGGAGGAACGATCACCACGATAAAATAAGGGAAATCAGAGCTCGTACGGAAAGATACAGATGTTCACTCCTTCCGCGCGCTATACAAGATTGGACTAATAGAGAATTGTGAAGGTGGTTCGATGAACCCTCTGCCATGCACTTAAATGTGATTTGCAGAGTATCCATGTAGATGTAGATGTAGATCGTATGGCACTGATGCATATAATCCGGTGTCTACTAATCACATAATAGCTACGGTATCTACAATATGTCGAACGACGCACACTACAGTAAATTGCAGGCATGCTTGGATTCAGTGCTTCAAGACCAGAATGTTGTTTCCATGACACCACTTCATCACATCGAGCTCAGTAAAGGCTACGTGAAAAATGTCAAACCAAGAAGACGCACCAGTGTTTTGTCCGACTGCAGCAATATGTTATCTCTTAGAGGGATAATCTAGAAGTTATCCGTAGTTTCAGAGTGGTGGCTGATAACGTTGATGAATAACTGCGAAAACATTGTCGCTACGTGGCCACACTAGCAGGTATTTGGATGTCATTTGCTTCGAACTCATAACTTACAGGTGAAGAATCCAGCAACAGTAGCTGCTGCCTTTCCTCCAATAACTTTAGTTGCCTTCGTGGACGCAACGGCGCTGCTGCAGCCGGCTCGTGCAGGAAAACGCGCCGTCAGCTCGTTACGTTACAAGACAGCTGCCGATCGCCAGCCGAGCGCTAGTACGCGCCCGCCGCCCACCATGGTAGCTAGACCGCGCGCCTGCTGTCTGCTGCTGCCGCTGATGCTGTTGGCGGGTTTCGCCGTAGCGACGCCTGCTTCCGACGTGCAACAGGACGATCTGGTGGTCGAGACGCGCTTAGGGAAACTGCGCGGGTCAATCATCACGTCGCGGAAAGGACGGCCCATCTACTCTTTCAGAGGGGTCCGCTTCGCTAAACCTCCTATTGGCAATCTCCGTTTCCAGGTAGGATAAACGGTTCTCTGTCGCCGAGACGTAAACACAGGTAGCTCAATAATCTCTGAATAGTGCTCTTAGATCGTTTAATGATTTTTGTTTTTTAGGGTTCCGTACCTTTACGGGGTCGCTTTGTTGTTCATCTGCCTGTTCGACTTAAAATCTTTTTTCTCATGAACGAGTAAACATATCAAGTTCAAATTTATTTCATACACTGAAATCTATGATCCTTTGGCGGTGTAGAAAATTGCAGCTTCTAAGTCAATTCAATCAAGAGATACCGCCATTTATGTCACATGTTTTAATACTCGCAAACTCCCACACCAAAACCTATTGGATACTTCCTGTTGACCTAGAATCACAAAATCTGGCAAAAAGGAAGGTTTCAGAAGGTTTCACAGTACAACCAAAGGAATAAATCCTTAAACTGTAAATTTGTAATTATATCAGACGAAAACAAATTATTTTGTCATTTTTTTATCCAACGTCATATTTGACATTATAACCTGTCAGTAATTCTGCTTTCAGGCAGGCTAGATCGCAATGGTAAAACTCAGACAAGCAAAGAATGACATTATTGCTCATATAACGTAATTCGGAATTTATCTGCCATCAGACAGTCAGGAGAGTTTACTGCACGTACATATGGCGTTTCAAGCTATGAAACATTTGTAGACTAGTCTGCGAATGTTTGTTTCCCATACAAATTGAAACGCCATATCTATGCGTAGTAATCGGTCCTGGGTATCTGATGATGGATAAATCATGAAACGCCTTATATGAGCAATAAAATGATTCCTTACCTGATTTTTGTCTTTTAGCACTGCGACCCAATCAACCTGAAAGCAGATCTGTTGATTATTGTAATACAGGTCGCCTGCTTCCTGCATGACTTTATGTCAGATTTATATCATTGAAATTAAAAAAAAATCTACATAATCTTGGTATCCCTGGGACCGATATCTTGCCAGTATTAATCTCGATAACTGGCAAAAACGGTTGAGATTCTCGATTCCCAGAATGGATACCTACATACGTAGTTAATTTTGTACGAGACCGTCAGTGCGCCAGTTCTACTCAGACCTTGTGATTTTTTTTCTTTATATATATTATTTCTACATCTACATCTACATGGATACTCTGCAAATTACATTTAAGTGCCTGGCAGAGGGTTCATCGAACCACCTTCACAATTCTCTATTATTCCAATCTCGTATAGCGCGCGGAAGGAATAAACCCCTATATCTTTCCGTACGAGCTCTGATTTTCCTTATTTTATCTTGGTGATCGTTCCTCCCCATGTAATTTGGTGTCAACAAAATATTTTCGCATTCGGAGGAGAAAGTTGGTGATTGGAATTTCGTGAGCAGATTCCGCCGCAACGAAAAACGCCTTTCTTTTAATGGTGTCCATCCCAAATCCTGTATCATTTCTGTGACACTCTCTCCCATATTTCGCGATAATACAAAACGTGCTGCCTTTCTTTCGTGTGACATTTTTTCGGCTGCTGCCATCATGGAACCCAAATTTAGAACGAAGTTCACTCAGTATCAGTGTAAATACTATGCTTACCAGCGCATCAACATTGAGATCGTGGGCGTCCGCAGAATTTTTTCCTTGCGTTGGCTAAGGCTCTAAGAATGCCATTTCTGATAAAAATGAGCTGGTCGATTTCGAGACATCTCATGCTGTAACAACTAAATTTTATAGGCGACACCAAAAACTTATTATGTCCCAGAGAAAAAAAATGGCTCTGAGCACTATGGGACTTAACTTCTGAGGTCATCAGTCCCCTAGTCTTAGAACTACTTAAACCTAACTAACGTAAGGACATCACACACATACATGCCCGAGGCAGGATTCGAAACTGCGACCGTAGCGGTCGCGCGGTTCCAGACTGTAGCGCCTAGAACCGCTCGGCCACTTCGGGCGGCTGTCCCAGATAATTCATGGTTATCCACTCGATCTAAGAATAAAAATTCTATTCAATAGATTGGACGGAGGGAGGGGAAGGTGGGGGGGCGGGGAGATGACGGAAGTGCCCCGTCTTGCCCCACCCCCCTTGCAGGCGCCTATGGTTGAGACTGAACTTTGCTCCAAGCTCTAGGTGTGCATCTGATGAGTGCAGCGGGGAAAACGAGTTACCTTTAGTAATGAAATAATGTAATAAATAAAAAG
Source organism: Schistocerca nitens (assembly GCF_023898315.1). Classification (NCBI taxonomy): domain Eukaryota; kingdom Metazoa; phylum Arthropoda; class Insecta; order Orthoptera; family Acrididae; genus Schistocerca; species Schistocerca nitens. The sequence goes on along the minus strand of NC_064615.1, from coordinate 258,376,574 downwards.
TACCAAGCAATCGAGATAACGTTATGGGTTAAGATCATAACGATCAGACAAATTTCTACCCTTCAGTAACATATAAATAAGACTCCAATAAGTGCACGTAGGTCTGTATTTTTCAGATTCCCATCAGCTGAATAAAAGTTTGCATCTATATATGGTTGTACCAGAGGACCGTGTGGGTAATTCATTTTTCTTAAATTACTGCTTTGTTGCTCGAACAGTCCACGGGTGTACTGCCGGTCCATAGTGTCCAACTGGCACAATATTTCGGCGATCAGACATGTCGCCATCGTCAGGTGCGCTGACAAACTGAGCTCCTGAGAGCGGGCAGCCGTCTTAAATCCCCTCCCCCTGCGAGGCGTTCTCACCGCGGCCGCGCGTCGGCGGTTGCTGAGACGCTGGCGTCGGCTTCTGTGGTGGCGTCGGTGTAGTTGCCTTCTTTAGATATGTAATATCCAGATGTTATTAAAGCAGAAATTGTCTTTTTAATGGAAGTTTGCACTCAATGTTGACATCTAAGTTAAAGAATACACGAATCAAGCAGGGATGTCTCACATTAAATTTGTAAACCATAAAACTCATCCCTCTCAACAATGTTGTGCGACCTGTCACCGAGTCGAAAATAAGACATATGATGACCCTTATCCCGTACATTCCTTCGGTGCACCATGCTTTCTTCAACCAACTGACATCTGCAAGTTCGGCTCAGGAAACTGGACCTGGACATATTGACCCTTTGGCAGAGGAAGATGATGTGAATGTTGAAATCTAGTAAACAGACATGGTGCATTATAAAGCCTCTTGAAACATCAGTATGACAAGAATTACATTTTAAGACATTTCGACGTTCATAAACAACAAATTATTTGTAATCCGTGTATGAACGGACTGCTGAACTATTAGACAGACTTAGTAGGTAGCATTCTAGTAATTAACAACAATCGTGCAATTATTTTATCTCAGTTTGTGAGAGAAAAGTGCACAATGGGAGCAACACGCGCAGACTCACATTTACTGTATCACATTATGTTTATGTTTTATAAATAAATTGCAATTATGGAGATTAAAAGACAGGGCATTCCTTCACAGGTATTTAACTTCAGCAAAACGTTGACAAGAAGAGTGGCATACTATAAGTGAATTTCTGAGAGGAAAAGTGGTACTCCAACTTTTACGGACTATAAAAAGGAAGTGGGGAAACTGAGTAATATGGCTTTGGCTCTCGGCGGCTTCCATGTAAATAACAGCGAATATTGCGGAACAAATTTGTTTTACATTCATAAGGAAATTCAAGAATGTGTTAAAAACGCTAAGATGAAAAAAAAGTATTAGCGTATAGCTGGACGCAAACTTACTTCGTTCAGTTCTGCAATCCACTTCCTTAGTCAATACGCTACACAGAAAGCATCCAACTTTTAACTTCATTGTTGTTCATCTTAGTATCTCGTGAAAGCTCTTGCCACCGATACCTTATCAATTGACATTTAATTATAAGATATCGTATCAAAAGTGAAGTGTTTGTTTTGAATCTTCAATGCGCCGAGGCCATGAAACGAGATACTGCAGTTTACAACACAAAAACAGCGAAATATGACGAAATTAATATGGCATCTATCGTATCCAGTAAGCGGAGCGTGTCACTACATTTTCCATTGTTTCCAGAATGAGCGGTGGGTCAACAACAGCCATAGCTGCAACGATTAGATAGAAAGTAAATTTTTATTACGAGTGGTTGTAACAGGAGAGTTGTGTGCATATATATGAGTAAGTATCACAACAGTGATCGTGTGTCAACCTGGATTCCAGAGTATTTTTGGTTCCAGATTTCGACAGACGCACGTTATATGAGTAGTATGTGACAATTAGTATTTCATTTTGCCCTGCGTCGAGGTTAACCGTCGCTCGTTTGTGAGGAGTGACTGCCTCAGATTTATGTTTAAAAGAGAATACATTTCCTTGTCTTGAAATTCAACAGTGGCTTTGACTACAGTGTAATCTCAATTCACTCCAATTTCAGCAGGGAAAATAGCTCTGGAATACCGCTGAAACATCTCGCTTTTCAAGTCGATCGCCTTTGTCTGGTAGCCATTTTCACAACCTGACTTTAGGCAGCTTTCTTTTTTTAATTAACAGAGTCGGAAAACCAATAAGAAGTGTTTAAGTAAGAGTTGTTTTCTGCCGCTCACACCGTAATAACATCATTAATGTACTATTAAGTGATGAGTTAACTCGCCAACCTAATTCACGTTAACATAATTTAGTTGCAGTTGTCAAGCTACGATAATGTACTATAAAGTGATGAGTTAACTCGCCAACCTAAATCAGATTAGCACAATTTAGTTGCAGACGTCAAGCCACCAGTATACGATAATGTACAGAGGGTTCTGTATAATACTGTAATGTAAACTTGAGGTAATGACAGAAACAAACAAAAACTATTTCAGGCTTAACTTTCGTAGATTAATTATCACTTGAAACATATTCAAATTTAAATAAAGGAAACCCACTGAGCACAAAGGTGCTCTAACATGTCTGGATCCATATTAAAAACTGTTATGCGTAACAGTTGGATCTTATGTCCAGCAATTTTATCTGCAAACACGGCCAATTCAAATTCAGTAAAATCTAACGATGAATATGTATTTAAGAGTATGAACGTTTAAATCTTTGTGACTGTATTATTTAAACGATGATGGAAAACACGCGTGAACAAGCTGCGAGTGTCAGAACGGAATATGGCAAATATCCATTACGAACTGAACTGAAAAGTGTGTTCTAGTTTATTTCACCTAAAAACAGCTTTTTAAACGGTTCATATAGGTTGATTTAACGTGGATTCCTTATCAGCTTAAGGTAATATTGACCTCTGTAAATGCTTCACATAAGTGAAAATACATGTTGCGAACGCAATAATCTCTGTATAACTGGTTGGATTTGCCGGTTTTCAGATGGAAGGAAGTAAGACCGTTACGAACAAGCATATTAAAACACCGTGGTGTGGAGAACAGACATTTTTCTTACACAGGTTGGCTTTTCGATGTGTAGAGAAAACAAAACAAGAATTGAAAAAGTCACGTACCATTTTTCGCGAAAAGCAATACTTGCAGTGCTACTATTGTTTTTCTGGAGTTGTCAAACATGAAGAAGGAAGAAAATAAAAGGGACTAATTCATGCTAAAATCGTCACACTGTTCAGATTTCACGCAGCTGCTTTGTCTAAACAAAACGTTGGTCACAAAATTCGCGAAGACATTTAGTAGTGAACCAGGTTACCTATGAACACACCAGTTCTTACGCGATGCGCCAGCAGACCTACTACATCTACATGTCTACTCTGCAATTCAAGATTAAGTGGTCGGCAGAGGAGTTCATCGAACCACTTTCAGACTGTTCCTCTCTCAATCCGCTCTCGAACGGCGCAAGGAAGAAACTAACACGTAAATCTTTCCGTAGGAGCTCTGATTTCTCTTGTTTTGCTACGATGGTTATTTCTCGCTGTTTAGGTGCCAGTCAAAAAAACATTTTGGCATTCGAAAGAGAAATTTGGTGATGGAAATTTCGTGAAAAGATCTCGCCACAACGAGAAACGTTTTTGTTTTAATGATTTACAGCACAACTCGCGTATCATAGACATCACACTCTCCTATGTTTCGCGATAATACAAAACTAGCCGCACTTTGAACTTCTTCAGTGTTCTCCGTCAGTCCTTTGTGGTAAAGATCTCAGACCGCTCATCTGTTCTCCAGAAGAGGACGGCCACTCGTAATGTGGTAGATTCCTTAGTAGATTTCTTGGAACTCCCAAGCGTTCTTCCATGAAACGCTATCTTTGATTCACTTTCCTCACAACATTTTGTGTGTGATGGTTCCAATTTAATTTGTTCGTAATTATAGTTCCTAGGTATTTAGCTCAATCGACAGCTTTTAATTTTGTCTAATTTATCGTGTAATCGAAATTTAACGGAGTCCTTTTAGTACTCATTTGGACGACTTCTTAGTTTTATTGTTTCAATTCAATTTACGCTTTAACGCTTCATACAGATATCTTGTCTAAGTTATTCTGAAATTGTTTTTGATTTTCTGATGAGTTTCCTAAACGGTAAGCGACAGCGGCATTTGCAAGTAATCTAAATTGAATGCTCAGGTTGTTTGCTAAAACGTTATACGGATTTCGAAGCGAGTAGGGCCTATAACATTTCCTTGGGGAACTCCGGACATCACTTCTGTTCTACTTGATGATTTTCCGTCGATTACTACTTGGCGAGTATCATCTAACGAATGTGGTACTCTTTTACTTGAACGAAGAGTGGTCATGCAGTTTTTATTAGCATCTCGAAAAAATTACGTTACCGGTATATAATTAATTTGTTTGTTTGCAAGTACATGTCTGCAGTCCTGGTACACAGTGACATCCCAGCCCCACAGTATCGTAGCATGCCGCTAGAGGAAGCGTGACCCATCTCCATTTTACCAAAAGGCTGATCATTTGGTTTTGGCTCCTCTAATGCTGTACTACGTACTGTGGCAAGCCCGCCCGGCTAGCCGTGCGGTCTGACGTGCTGCTTCCCGAGCGGGAAGGCGTGCCGGTCCCCAGCACGATTCCGCCCGGAGGTTTAGTGGCGAGGTCCTGTGTGCCGGGCAGCCTGTGGATGGTTCTTAAGGCCGGTTTCCATCTGCCTCGGCGAATGCTGGCTGGTTCCCCTTATTCCGCTTCAGTTACACCATGTCGGCGATTGCTGTGCAAACAGTCATCATGTACGTGTACACCATAATTACTCTACCACGCAAACATTGGGGTTACACTCGTCTGGTATGAGACATTCCCGAGGGGTCCACTGGGGGCCGAACAGCACAATGACCCTGGATTCGGTGTGGCGCGGCGGTGTGGATGGTGGACTGCTGTGGCCTGTTGTGGGGTTGTGAACCACTGTGGGCTACGGCGGGACGAAGCCTCTCCGTCGTTTCTAGGTCGCTGGTTCCATACACACAATACAATACACGTACTGTGGCACTGTGATTTCACTGTGTACCAGGACTGGAGCCACGTACCAGCTCTTCCCTCAATGCTCTGCAATATTTATGCGAACGACCAGCAATTCCCAGGTGGTACCAGAAGCTTCATATATGGAGGTGATCGAGTTATTGCCACTCAGGTAATCTGCTTTGAGACTGGAGAAGAAAAGCTATGAGAATCCCTATCTAAACTAACCGACTAATAGAGAGAAAACAACCTGAAGCCCAACGCACGAAAAACTCGGAAATGTGCATTTCATCTAAATAACAAGCCGGCGTCAAGGAATTCCCAAATAGCTTTGGAGGACGTTCAATTAGACCATTGTCAATTTCTAAGCATTTAGACTTAACAATAGGTAGCATCCTCACTTGAAAAGACCCTTGCATAAACACCCTACGGAAAGTGTCAGCTAGAAATAACTTCAGTCGCAAACTGGCTGGAGCCAATTGGGGTACACAGCCAGAGACATTGAGGAGTAACGCCCCTGCTCTGTGCTGTTTCGCCGCGCGCTATGCTTGCCCTGTTTGGTACAGATCCAGTCATGCTAAACAAGTTGACACTTCTCTGAAAGAAGGATGTCGACTCATCACTGGTTGCTAGAAATGAACACCACGTGATAAAGTTTACTGTTTGGCAGGGTTCGTTCCAAATGGTTCAAATGGTTCTGAGCACTATGCGACTTAACTTCTGAGGTCATCAGTCGCCTAGAACTTAGAACTAATTAAACCTAACTAACCTAAGGACTTCACACACATCCATGCCCGAGGCAGGATTCGAACCTGCGACCGTAGCGGTCGCTCGGTTCCAGACTGTAGCGCCCAGAACCGCACGGCCACTACGGCCGGCAGGGTTCGTTCCAACAGGTATTACAAGAGAGGTTACGTCCATGGATGAGAGATGTAAAGCACGTGCCTCATTTTCACCCTCATTGCGTGGATATACACCTGACCAACAACGACTTTGATCTAGGAGTATTTCCTACCTACAATCAAAAACCTAAACGAACTTCCTCAGACTGCAATGTTAAGATTATGAAGGACGATGCACACCCACCTAGCTGGTTGTATGCTACCAATCGAATACCTTGCCCCAGCAGATAAAAAACGCTTATCTACCAGGAAACCTTGAAAATATTTCGTACAGATACAGAATATGTATGTTAAATTGGAGCGTTCAAACCCCATCTAGGTTCAGCGAATGTGCAAAGATCAAATCACAGCCCACTTCATGAACTACAGCAAGTGCCCTTTTAGATGTGCAGTGATGAATTTTATGGTAGCGACGCCTAATGCATTTGATTAAAAAGTTAGTTACTTCATTTATTTTTTTCGAGATGGTAATTTTATGGCCTCTATTCTTACATATTCGCCACGTACTGTCAACACGAACCTGGAAGCAAAGCTCATTTGTTCCGGCGTACGAGTGACTGGCAAAGACGGTTTCCGAAGGCGTCCCAATAAACAAAAAACCTTGGTGTTAATTATACACTAAACCACTGGTCAAACAAAAAGATGGAAGAGGAATTTTCTCTTGCAGTTTATCTATACTTCCTTCAGGCGACGTTATTGTATGCATTTAATAGTAGCCCTGTACACTAAAAACCTAATAGGTGCCCTAGACATTCTCTACGCCGCCCAGTCTAAGAAGAGATACGTTTCCAGTGATCGGTCACTTAGGGTTTCAGGAAGAAAACTAACATTTAATAATGCTGCAAGACCCCAAAACAGCCCAAGCGAATCCATAGCCCAGTTATATACAACAATATGTCATTAGTTACTGATTAATAGTAGTTATGGCACACGTATAGGCTCAGCAGCGATGTCTATTTTACAACCAAGGAGGTCGGTCATATGCCAAGCTCAGTCGATGCTGAGCCTACTGATTAAGTATAAACATGAAAGTACTAAAATATGAACTGGTACTTTACCATTATACCAGCATCTGTTATTTGAATATCTTATGTTGAAATACAGGGTCTCCTAGGACTTGTAAAAGGGACTGAATAGATAATATTTTAAATTGGAACCCAACGCGCCCACTTTTACAAGTAATTTACTGGGTGTGATCCAGTACATCATTTGGTTTAAAATTCCACTCATTAATAAACAAAGAGGAAACGTAATGCTATACGACCTCTTCCAGATCGGTTATGCGGCATCTCCTCCGAGCACAACAGTCACGCCTGCTGACGGTGAAGATACCCCTTTCTCGAACCCGTTGCGTGACTGTGGCAAAAAAAGATGTACGATGTACGATCTTGACAAAGACGACGAGTAGCTCTTCCATTGCCGTGAGTTTCGCCGTACAGGATCATGTTGGTATATTCTGCAAACGTGTTCTCAACCATGGTGCTCTAACACTCACAGACACGTGAACCAGGTCAGAGATGTGGGACAGACGTCAAATGACGCCAGACCGTCCCACGTAAACGCCCCCTCCCTCCTCCAGCATGACTACCCTGCTGCATACCTATCTAGCAAACGTGTCTTCAAACGGCTGCAGCCGGACATGGGTTCCTATTCAAAACGTTACGTGCTCGCTCCTCTGTACAAGTCATAGAAATATGTAACGGGAATTTTCTGACACCCTCTGTTAACAAGCAAAAGACAAAGAAGAAAATGAGTGAATTCTGTCTAAAGTAATATTAGGAAAAAAAATTGTATATTTAGTGAATTAACACAAACGGAGAAAAGATTAATAGATATTATGTATCACCACTAAACTCGACAGAACTGAACGGGGCGAAAGACATTTATCATACGTAAAAACGCCATGAAACCACCTTCTTGTTCACGAGGAAGCTCTCTCTGTATCTTCCACCAATCATTACACTACACAGCTCTCACAGTACGCCTTCTAAACATAAGTACTACAAATAAGATGTACTACTTTCCATCTTATGGAATATGCTTAGCAAAGGAGAAGAGCAATTCTATTTGACCAAAACTGAACTGAAACATGATTTACCGCTTGGTACGAATGTTCGTCTTACCGACTGTGCGACGTTGATCTGGGACTGTGCGAGTGGCGTCAAGCGGATGCTTCGACGAACACGAAACCAGGAAGCTGTCTGTTTTGTCACATATGCTCACAAAGGAAACCGCGAGTCACTTACATCTGGCTGCTTTCACTTTCTGTGACGCATCCGAAGCACAAAAATACCTACGGTCGGTGCATAGGAGACGACAGCTGTACACCGTTGGAGGTGGATATCGTCTTTTGCCAAAAAAAGGCAAATATTACGAATGAACTTCTGCAGTTAAAGTTTAATCTCGTCTACACGTTGTCATGTTAATGCGGCCACTGTGTGAGACGACAGGAATTCTGGAACTATTTCCAGCACTAGTCACGTCGTGTAAACACTAAGGAAGGAATCTACATCTAAAGCTACATGATTACTCTGCAATTCAGAATTAAATGCCTGACAGGAGGTTCATCGAACCATCTGCAAGCTATTTCTGTACGGTTCCACTCTCTAACACAGCGCGGGAAAAACGAGCACTTGAATCTTTCTTTGCGAGCTCTGATTTCTCTTATTTTAACACGATGATCATTTCTCGTTATGTACGCGTGAGACAGCAGAATATTTTTTCGCATTTGGAGGAGAAAGTTGGTGATTGAAATTTCACGAGAAGATTAATCCGCAACGAAAAACGCCTTTGTTTTAATGACTGCCACCCTAATTCATGCAATATGTCCGTTGCACTCTCTGCCTTATTTAGTGATACTACATTATTTAGTGATACTACAAAAGAACTGCCCTTCTTTGAACTTTTTCGATGTCCTCCGTCAGTCCCACCTGATGCAGATCCCACACGACAGAGCAATACTCCAGAAGAGAGCGGGCAAGCGTGGTGTACGCAGTCTATTTAGTCGATCTGTTGCATTTTCTAAGTATTCTGCCAAGAAATCGCAGTATTTAGTTTGCTTTACCCACAACGTTCCAAATGAAGTTATTCGTAAATGTAATCCCTAAGTATTTAGTTGAATTTACAGCTTTTAAATTTGTGTGATTTACCGTGTAACCGAAATTTAGGGGATTTCTTTTAGGACTCGTACGGGTAACTTCACATTTTTCATTACTTAGAGTCAGTTGCCACTTTTTGCACCACACAGATAACTTGTCTAAATCATTTAACAATTGTTTTTGGTTATCTGATGACTTTATAACACGGCAAATGACAGCATTATCTGCAAACAGTCTGTGTGGACTGCCCAGATTGTCTCCTACGTCGTTTACATACACCATGAACAGCAGAGGGCCTATAACACTTCCTTGGGGAACGCCTGGTATTACTTCTGTTTTACTTATGACTTTCCGTCAATGACTACGAACTGTGATCTACCTGACAGGGACGGACGAATCCAAACGCACAACTGAGACGATAATCCACAGACAAGCAAACTGATCAGAAGAGGCTTGTGAGAAACGGTGTCGAAATCCTTCTGGAAATCTAAAAATACGGAGTCAGTTTGACAACCCCTGTCGATAGCAATCATTACTTCGTCAGAATAGAGAGCTAGTGGTCTTTCACAAGAATGATTTTTCCTGACTCCGTGCAATCCGTGAATTGTGAAAAGCCTTGCGGAGTCCGTGGGTATTCTTCCAGATTTCTGCTACTGTTCGTATTGTCAGTGTTCTCGAAAGTAACCGCTTTGTCCCGGAAGTTGTAGACGCAAAACTCAAAACTGAGTACTTAATTTTTTTCAGTAAAGGAACCATACTTCCTAGGTGCGACTTAAAGATTGGTGTTTCCAATTTCAATAATATACTACAACAGCATCATTTGCATTTCTTGCCTAACCTGAGTTAACCGGACATTCACATACATGCAGTGCACTTCTTATGACTGAATTAACCCTGCCACGCGCTGACCAGTTCCTCATTTCACATTCACGATCCTTCTTGGTGATTCTACTGACAAATGCTGACTTGCGGAAGATGTTTATAGTGTATTCTTTATTTCAGGCTCCACAGGCCCTCGATCCCTGGACGGGAGTTGTAAATGCAACGGAGGATGGAAACGCTTGCCTGCAGCCCTATGCCAGTACTTCCATAGCACCTGCCTCTGAAGACTGCTTGTTCCTGAACGTCTACACAACACAGGTAGAAATACTGCTTTCCAGCACTTTAAATACATCACGTGTGATTAATTCACATATTTAAATACTTATAACTTTTGTACAACTTTCTCATACATATTATGTTATTTTTATTTTAGACAGTTATTGTTACAGTCGACTCTGGATAGGTCGAAGTTCAAGGTAACTAACGAAAAACGAAAACGATTCAACGAAAGTTTGATTAATCAAGGTAGAAACAGGAAAAAATCGGATTAAAAGGTTTAAAAATCGTATTGTACTGTCATTAACGTTCATATTTCTTTACAAAAGCAAGCAGAAAGTAGCAAGTAGATCTCAAATTAAAAGAAAATTGTTTTACCTATTTAATTACTATTTTATTTATTTTAACACTTCAAATTAAAGGCACAAACATATTTCCTAGAATACGCAAGAAACTTGTTTCATTTATTTTTCCGTGCTGAACAAACTGCCATCAACTCTCGCATTTTCTCCACAAATCTTCTTAAATACGAAGTCGCGTAGTTGTTTTTTTTAACAGTTAGTGAGCCACCCTTCACTAGCGAAGAACCCTTCAGAATCCAGACTAACAAAGAATTTAAAAAATTATTGAGCCTTTTTTTAAACATATAACCTCCGAAATATTACGTTTTACGCTCTTTATTGACAAAACCATTTCAGTAAGCATTCTTCAAAAAGCAGGAACTCACATACCGCTTCATCGCTCCTTATGATACGTTTTCTGCGATCTTATCTTTCTGCTTAAGGATTGCCCACAGAGTGGATGACGAAATTCCACGGTTTCAGTAAACTGCTTCGTTTCCATGAAGCCAGCCGGTGTGGCCGAGCGGTTCTAGGCGCTACAGTCTGGAACCGCGTGACCTCTACGGTCGCAGGTTCGAATCCTGCCTCGGGCATGTATGTGTGATGTCCTTAGGTTAGTTAGGTTTAAGCAGTTCTAAGTTCTAGGGGACTGATGACCTCAGATGTTAAGTCCCGTAGTGCTCAGGACCATTTGAACCATCTGTTCAATGAATATCAAACACTTGTGTTTCTTTGAAGTCAGTTTTATAGCTGATTTATGTAATGTATTAATGTATTTCAGTTTTGAGAAAACAAAGGTGTGTCGCTAAGAGTTGAATTACGAAATAATTATCCGAAGAGCTGAGGAAACAACTGGATTAAAAATGTTCAAATGTGTGTAAAATCTTATGGGACTTAACGGCTAAGGTCATCAGTCTCTAAGCTTACACAATACTTTAACCTAAATTATCCTAAGGACAAACACACACACCCATGCCCGAGGGAGGACTCGAACCTCCGCCGGGACAAGCCGCACAGTGTATGACTGCAGCGCCCTAGACCGCTCGGCTAATCCCGCGCGGCCAACTGGATTAACCGAGAGTTATACGAGGTGTGGCTAGAAAAAAACCGGACTAGTACTGGTGAAACAATAAAACGAATGCAATAAGGCTGAAAGTCGCGTGGCCTGTCACGTGACTCTCGCTCCGCCTACTGCTCGAGTTTCATCTGCCTCCTGCACTCAGTCTGCCCGTGGCGTCTGTTTTAAGTAGTTGACGTTTTGTCTGTGCGTCGGAAAATGTTGAGTGTACAGAAAGAACAGCGTGTTAACATCAAATTTTGTTTCAAACTAGGAAAATCTGCAAGTGAAACGTTTGTAATGTTACAACAAGTGTACGGCGATGATTGTTTATCGCGAACACAAGTGTTTGAGTGGTTTAAACGCCGGAGATACTCAAGAGAGATTCATGCAATGTGTATTTGCATCGAATAATATATTTTTAAACAATAAAAAGTACGACTATTTCTGTTAATTTTCATAATGTTCATATAAATTTGAATCTCAAACCATATACTTAAAAAAAATTACTACTTCTTACTACAGGGCAAATGGTGCCTCTCAAATTAGCTCTCCAGATGGAAGACTAGGTAACATCCCTTCGATGAAAAATTGTCGATTTTCAGATTGTTACTTTAAGAAAGTAAAACAGCCTACAGTATGAAATGATAGATAATTGGCGCTACTAACGTTAGGCTCTCCTGAAGCACTTTTGTGTTAGGAACTCGCATCCATTCATTAAATCAAATACGAATCCGAATACTTTCAATTGAAACGTCCCCTTTGAATAATTTTACATGACTGTGCTTAAACTGACACACAATATTTTTTAGCGCAACGCAATCTGACTTTCAAAATTCTCTACAAGAGAATGGCCCTGACTAACATTAAACTATCTCTTTCACAAATCACTTACCTCACAAAAATCTTCGCTGCTCAAGCTACTGCAATACAGCGAGCGCCACTACTGCCAGCTAAATAAAAGATTCGAACTATGGAAGGCACTAACTACTCATAGGGATAGTTAGCAAATAAAAGATATTAATAGAGAACCAACAATGTATTTACCTTGATATCATGACAAATTACAAAACTCCGCCATCTCTCTCCCCACATCCACCACTGCTGGCGGCTCACCTCCAACTGCCCAACGCTACGCGCTGTTCACAGCCAGCTGCCTAACACTACAATGGTTGAGTATTACAACAATGCAAAGCAGCCACAGACTGCACACGGCACAGCCGGTGATTTTCATACTGAGGTGGCGTTATCAATAAAAACCTAAACAGCCTACTTACATAGCCCCCATGCTCCCCACAAAAAATTTTACAAATTTTGTTGGGCACTGGCCAATACATATTTGTTAAAATTTTTTTTTCACAATTACAATAACAAAGAAATCAAATGCACACACTTACTGATACAATGTTGGTCAAAAGCTAAAATTTTCTCACAGTCCATAAAGACAGTCCTGATCATTCATCACATTGCAGTGTTTTTCTCAAAGTCTGAGCAGTAAAAGAAAATGCACACGGAAGTAGTGGATTTCCATGCAGTCTTGAAGAAGTATCGTTGTCCTTCCAACGGAAAGACAGTGCTGACTCTCGACAGGCTGACAGGTAATGGGCCACAAGAGAGCAAACTCACAGCGGAGTCAGTCGAAGTTTTGAAGAGTATTGGTGGGTAGGTCATCACAGAGCAGACCCACTGCAGTCCTGGTAGAGATTGTGGTATTGGTGGGCCACCAGAGGTGCAGACCCACTGCAGTCCTTGTAGAAATAATGGTATTGGTGGGCCACCAGAGGTGCAGACCCACTGTAGTCCTTGTAGAAATAATGGTACTGGTGAGTCAGCAAAGACGCAGACCCACTGTAGTCCTTGTAGAAATGGCCAGCAGCCATCTCTTGTGACTGTGCAGGTGCACAATCACCATTGAAGAGTCTTGCGGATAATATAGCAAGTCCATAACCACCACTTGTGCACTTACAAAGTTTTTTTTTTAATTGTCCTTAGAACCAGCAATGCTGTTATCCAGTCCCTTGCTGAATTATTAACACACGTGCAAACGCTAACAGTCCCTACTTCTCACATATTGTCCATATACTATGACCAACAGAAACGTGTGCAGTGAAATGTAACTTACAAGTTAATAATTTGATGAACTGCTGTCAATTACAATTTTATAACATGAGAATACAATTACAAAGGTACAAAATACATCATTAAAAACATAATAATACAGATAACATTTGTAGTACAGGCTTTACAAAAGAATCGAAATAACATATACATCAGTGTTACAAAATTAATGACATAAGTACATACATAAAAGCTCAGAATAATTATTGAAACATCGACTTCACACATGAGCATTAAAATAGAACAGAATAAATATCTAAACATCTTTACAAAGTAAATAACATATTATCAATGCAAATTATATTTGAGGATAACAGTATTCCTCATCATAGTTCACGTAGCTGAGTATTAGAAGAAGGAAAAATTCTATGAAACTACACAAAGACAGGAAGAAAACAAATACACAAGGGTACACAAACACATAGTGGGATAACACAAAAGGAAAGGACAGGGTTTGCAGAATTCTTAAATGTTTTAAATTTACGTGTAGTAATGAACAGCTTATAGTCAAAGTCATCATGTCGGCGAGTCGCATATCGGTCATTGTTACGTCGTGTCGGCGGTTCCATCTCAAAATTCGGTGTGCCTTGCCAATTTCTGTCATAATTTCCGAAGTGTCCTGTGTTATTATTTTGTGGCTGTTCCATATTGCTAAGTCCCTCTTCCCGTATTGGGGCGCGAGTGTCCTCCGAAATACGTAATTCTTGTACTACCTGTGTCAGCTGATCTTGTACTTCGCGGATTTCTCTTTGGTGTTGCGTATTAATTTGATTCTGATTTTGTTTGAATTTCCTAATTTGTTCGCACTCTTCTGTGTCATTAAAGACTACCGGTTTTGTGTCATTCAGATTATCATCTACCTTCGTAGATAAATTATTTAGCTGATCCGAAAGTTCAACTACTTTCTCTGATAATGTACTAATTTCCTCCATGTGTCTTTCTACTGTGTCTTTTAAGTTTTCCTGGGTTTTTGCAAGTTGCGTAACCGAATCGGTAGATGCAACTGAGTCAAATTTAGCTTGCAAGGTCTCATGATTTTCATGAACAGTAGTTTGCAGTTCTTTTATGGCTACTTCGTGATTCTGTAGTGCATTTTCATGCCGCGAAAAAATAGGTTGGAAATGCTCACAAATTTGTGTTTTTACGTCTTTACAGACTTTTTGACATTTCGATTCAATGTGATGTAACTCATTAGTTAAATCCTCACGTGTTTGTTCAAGAGTTTGCTCCAATGAGTCTAACTTTTGAAGCTGTTGCTGTGTTTGACTCTGATTTTGTTCCATTTGTTTCTGATTTTGTTCCATTTGTTTCTGATTTTGTTCGATTGTGTCTAATTTTTGAAGATTTTGTCCCATTTGTTGTATTAATTGTAATAACAATGCACTGGTGTCTGGAACATGTTCCTCAGTGCTTTTCGGCAGTGAATTTGCACCGGAAACAGTCACATTTTGACAAGCAGAAAATGTGTCTTGACTTATTTGAGAAAACGGTGAGGATCCAAAACCTGAATCTACAGTATTTGTGAGATCGTCTCGTGTCATTTCGGATTCCTGAGCCGCGCTATTGCCGACCGATCGATCGATAATGCTTCCCTGTTCTCTAATTGTTTCGCTGTCTACACCATTGTTTGCAACCCGCTCCATTTCCCTATGCGCAATTACCAAATTACTACTTTTAACATTAGTTAATTCATTATTCTGCGGCGCTAACATATTGCTTTCGTCTTCACTGTCATTTCTCAATTTACTTTGGAGCCTAGTGTTACGTTTTTCACACGCCATTATTGTCACAGTATTTCACACGACAACACAGAAAAACTCAATTTGAAGAGCAAAAATAAGAGAACACATTAACATAACACTGAAAATAATATCTAGTTAATTGCAGCTGCGAAATACTTGGTGCAAATCTACATGCATGCCACAACTATTCTACTGTACAACAATGAAAAACTACAACTACAATGGAAATTCTCTCTACAATTACGCGCTAGCAATAAACAAAATCTACACTAATTACACAAACTACAAGAAAAAATCAGAAGATTCCAGTGAGGTATCCTAGGCTAAGGGTCGCCATATGAAACGTCCCCTTTGAATAATTTTACATGACTGTGCTTAAACTGACACACAATATTTTTTAGCGCAACGCAATCTGACTTTCAAAATTCTCTACAAGAGAATGGCCCTGACTAACATTAAACTATCTCTTTCACAAATCACTTACCTCACAAAAATCTTCGCTGCTCAAGCTACTGCAATACAGCGAGCGCCACTACTGCCAGCTAAATAAAAGATTCGAACTATGGAAGGCACTAACTACTCATAGGGATAGTTAGCAAATAAAAGATATTAATAGAGAACCAACAATGTATTTACCTTGATATCATGACAAATTACAAAACTCCGCCATCTCTCTCCCCACATCCACCACTGCTGGCGGCTCACCTCCAACTGCCCAACGCTACGCGCTGTTCACAGCCAGCTGCCTAACACTACAATGGTTGAGTATTACAACAATGCAAAGCAGCCACAGACTGCACACGGCACAGCCGGTGATTTTCATACTGAGGTGGCGTTATCAATAAAAACCTAAACAGCCTACTTACACAATCTTCGCTTGCGAGTACCCACAATGATGTTGACAACAGACAGTCAGTTACCGAAAGTCATAGCCGATTTCTGACGTGTGGTGCTGCTCCATTTCTGCAGCGTGTGCAGTTAATTAATACAGCATTAATTATGGACAAACTATACCATAACTGAAAAGAAACGTAACATTTTTATGATGTTATCAAGGGCAGTATATCCGACTTACAGAAAATGGTAAAAGATATGTAACATAAACAACTAACAGTGTAAATCTGGAAACTCCGAAAAGAAAAATAATTTGGTACATTTGCAGTGATATGGTTTTACTGGATTTCGCTTGCTGCAGTCAATTAAGCATGAAAAAGAATTAGAAAGAACAGCTCTTGTGGTTAATATTCAGTGGTGTAAGTTACAGATATTACTTAAATTGAAGAAATTAATCTTACTATCCTCGCTGAGGTAATAAAAACAGGACTGTTTAATGAATGCGCAGTTTTGAAAATTTCCTCAAGTAACAGTGCAATTAAGAATCCATATCAGCTCACAGGATCTGGACAAAAACATTGACACACCGCCAGAAATGGATGCCTGAACAGAAATGCAGATGCTACCCAAGCCTGCTGGTTGCACTCTTGTGTTTGACCTGAACGGTATCTGCGCAGTCTTCTCAATACTTTGCAACTGACATTCGCGGTCAGAAAAGTGACCTGTGCAGTCGTGAGCGCATATGTCGGAGCTAAGGGATTTCGAACAGGGGCAAGTTGTTCCTGCTCGTACGTGGGTGTCTCCGAAATCAAGGCAACCGAAGTGTCTGGTATTTCAAGAGGCACCATATCGAAAATTTATATGGAGTGCAGAAAAGCACTATCCGCTAAGTGGCAACGCGGGGGGAAGTGGCTGTTGAGTGATCGTGACAGACGGTCATTGAAGAGGACCATGATGAAAAATATACTTCGAAGTTCTAGGGGACTGATGACCTCAGATGTTAAGCCTCATAGTGCTCAGAGTCATTTGAACCATTTGAAAGCTGCAAAAGTCATTGCAGAACTGAATGTCGCTATCGTGAACTCTGTCAACAGCAACACAATACAAAGGGAGCTTCATAATCTGGGAATTCCAGGGTGAACTGGAATTCCAAAGCAACACATCGGTGATGTAAATGCCCGTAACAGGAAAAAGTGGTGCCGAAGTCATAAAACATGCATTGTGTTGGAATAGAAGAAAGCCATTTAGCCGGATGAGTCCTGTTGCACACTGTTTCCAAATTCTGGCGCAGTTTACGTCCCAAGACTGAAACATGGCGGGGGTTCGGTGATGATTTGGGCACCCAATCGTGGTGTTCTACTGGCCCCATGACTACTCTGCAAAGTCGTATTAAAGTCACGGATTATGTGCCCACTCTGGCTGATCAGGTTCATCTCAAGGTACAGTGTTTGTTCTCCGATGGTGGTGCTGTGTTTCAAGACGACAGACTTCCCGTTCACGCAGCGCGCAATGTCCAGGAGTGGTTCTGTGAGCACGAGGATGAATTGTCACATCTCCCTTGCCCGCTACCCTTAACCAGATCTCAATATTGTTGAGTTTTTGTAGTCTACGTTGGACAGAAGTTCGCATGATCGCTATCTACCTCCATCATCGTTAGCTGAACTAGCCACCATTTTACAGGAAGAATGGTATAAGATTCCTTCGAAAACCTTACAGGACCTCTGTTTATCCATTCCAAGATGACTGGACTGGATTGAATACCAACTGTTTTCCTAAAGCGTTCAAATGTTTAAATGTGTGTGAAATCTTATGGGACTTAACTGCTAAGGTCATCAGTCCCTAAGCTTACACACTACTTAACCTAAATTATCCTAAGGACGAACACACACACCCATGCCCGATGGAGGACTCGAACCTCCGCCGGGAGCAGCCGTCCTAAACCGTATTAGCCGTGGTAATGTGTTGGGTTTTTGGTATTTCCATATTTTTTCCACCCCTGTAGGTACATTACTAGCCATGGCTACTGAATCGATCAGGCATCAGAGGAGACGTAATACAGAGGAACTTTGTACAATACTGTCGAATATCAACAAATCAAGTTTCTTGATAAATGAAATAGTTTTCATGTTCGTTGAAAATCACTCGATAAATCGAAGTAATCCTAGGCGTCGAAGCAATCGTCGCAACAGATCGCCCCGCAAACACTCATTAATTCGCAGTCTTTGGCTATACGAGGTGTGGCTAGAAAAAAACCGGACTAGTACTGGTGAAACAATAAAACGAATGCAATAAGGCTGAAAGTCGCGTGGCCTGTCACGTGACTCTCGCTCCGCCTACTGCTCGAGTTTCATCTGCCTCCTGCACTCAGTCTGCCCGTGGCGTCTGTTTTAAGTAGTTGACGTTTTGTCTGTGCGTCGGAAAATGTTGAGTGTACAGAAAGAACAGCGTGTTAACATCAAATTTTGTTTCAAACTAGGAAAATCTGCAAGTGAAACGTTTGTAATGTTACAACAAGTGTACGGCGATGATTGTTTATCGCGAACACAAGTGTTTGAGTGGTTTAAACGATTTAAAGATGGCCGCGAAGACACCAGTGATGACACTCGCACTGGCAGACCATTGTCAGCAAAAACTGATGCAAATATTGAAAAAATCGGTAAACTTGTTCGACAAGATCGCCGTTTAACAATCAGAGCAGTGTCGGAGTTAACAGGAGTTGACAAGGAAAGTGTCGAACAAGTTTACCGATTTTTTCAATGTTTGCATCAGTTTTTGCTGACAATGGTCTGCCAGTGCGAGTGTCATCACTGGTGTCTTCGCAGCCATCTTTAAATCGTTTAAATACACGACCGTCATAACTGAACTGCAGTATCAGGAACGCTTCTCTATTCCACAGGCTAGAGTGGGTTGTTTGAGATTCAATCCATTACAGAGTCGCGGTTTTTTCGGCCAAATACCAGGCGTTCAGGAAGTGTGGCATGGAGGTCGACTAGGTATGAATGGGAGGGAAGTATCAGAGTTACGGCACACACCTTAAAACCAAGGGAAACCTCCAGAAAAACCTTGTTCGGAACTGGAGGATTGCAATTATTTTTATTTATTTCCAGGTCACTATTGATTATTGTTTGGCACATTAATTAAGATGTTTCGTATGAGTATGTGTTTGTGTACATGTTGGGTGAATATCAATGGCATTAATGTGACAGTTTACTTTTACAGCTCCCATGTAGTGACTGCGAGCATCCAAACAGATCAGTACTATTCTTTATACATCCAGGAGGATGGTATGAGTTCTCCGCAATAAGCAAAGTGCTCGGACCACAGTACCTTCTGGATCAGGACATAGTACTCGTGACTGCAAACTACCGCCTAGGAGCTCTAGGTAAGTGTTTTCAACGTAGCATTCGTTTTTCCCACTAACTGTCAATTACAAAAATCTGTTGTAACTTCTTGTAGTTTTACAAGATTATTTTTCGTTTAGTAGGACCTATAGAATAATATTTATTTTGCTCAGGATACGTAACGTCACTGTAAACTTTATACAGGGTGTTCTAAAATTCCCCTTACAAACTTCTAGGACTTCTAGAGAGGATTGAGTCGATAATATTCTGAATTGGAACCAATGTCCTAAAACCATTTGAAAACATATTGGTAACGCAACCAATCTGACACGTAAATTATTAGGCGTGACCCAGTGCGTCACTTGTTTTACAATTCCACTCATTAATAACCAAAGGAAGAAAAAGAAAACTTGAACAGTTTTCACAAGCACTGTTGAGTACACTTAACGGTTTTTATCCTTTTCAATGGGGGTTAGCATTCTGATCCGCTACAAGTAAGATTCGATGTGGCGACCACTAAGTTCGGTGAACACACTGAATCCACAAATGGAACGTGGTACACTCGTTCCATGACACCTGGTACCTTTGTAGTCTGTCCTGTACCGACCACAACGCATCTCACATGATCTTCTTCTGTCTCCCCAGGCGTGTCACAAACCAAACTAGTCCGCAGCTCGTGGTCTTGCGGTAGCGTTCTCGCTTCCGGTGCACGGGGTCCCGGATTCGTTTCCCGGCGGGGTCAGGGATTTTCTCTGCCTCGTGATGACTGGTGTTGTGTGTTCTTCATCATCATTTCATCATCATTGACTCGCAAGTCGCCGAAGTGGCGTCAACTAAAAAGGAGTTGCAATACGGCGGCCGAACTTCCCCGCATGGGGCCGCCCGGCCAACAATGCCATATGATCATTTCATTTCACAAACCAAACTCTTCATTCTACCCCAAATAAAAAAGCCCAGTGGAGTCAAATCCGGTGATCCTGTACCATCTCGGCCTATCCGTCTGTCTCCGTATCTTTGCCACGGATGTTTCCTAACATGACGTGAAAAGTGAGCGAATACACAGATAAGCTGAAACCATATATCTTGACTGACGTTCAATGGTAAAGCATCCAACAACCTTGTCTTTAATGGAGTCCTACAAAAAGGAGTCGCATGTGTTCAGATCAGGAGAATATGGCGGCCAGTCGATGTCCATTCCAGTGGCCTCTGGCTATCCCAGAGCCAGTATGTGATCCCTAAAGTGCTCCTTCACAACATCAAACTCTCTTGCTTCGATAGGGTCGAGTTCCGTCTTGCATGAACCACATCTTGTCGAAATCAAGGTCCTTTGGATAATGGGGATGAAATCATCTTCTAAAACCTTACATACTGTTTGGTAGTCACCGTACTATCAAGGAACATCGCACCGATTATTCCGTGATGGGGCATGGGGCACCACACAGTTGACGGTGAAGAGACTCCTCGATCGCGAAATGCGGATTCCCTGTCCCCCCCCCCCCCAAATGTGCCAATTTTGCTTGCCCAAATGTGCCAAATCATGCATGTGCATACTAATTCCCATCATGCCCCGCGGCCAACCGTGCATTTTGAACGTCCTGACCCACCCGTTCAGAAGTATGACGATTTTATTTCATGTAGTAAACAGCCATTATGTAAAAATATTCAGAACATCGGTGTATTCTCATATTCTGAATGTTTCTCCTTTAGTATTCTCAGTCCACTTCTTAATTCGTTGTCTAATTCATGGATATGGCCATGCTAAATTAAGGTGCCTCACGATAGTTCCATGCTTCTATAAGGGCTTAAAGCAACAGTGTATGATCGAAACCGTGCTTTGTAATGCTGAAAACTTAAACATTCGTTTATTGAGCAAAAAATCGTCATATGAACTATTTAACAACAGAAATAAAAACATTTAAAATTTCTCTGATTAATCCTTTTAATCCAAGAGAGTTCCAGTAGCTTCTGTGCTCATCAAGCTGTCGCAGTGGTTAGCACACTGGACTCACTTTCTGGAGGATCACGTTTCAAACCAACATCTGGCCATCCTGGTTTACGTTCTCCTTGATTTCCCTAAATCGCTCCAAGAAAATGTCGGGATGGTGCCCTTGAAAGGGAACGGCCATTTTCCTTCCCCATACTTCCCTAATCTAATTTTGTGTTCCATCTCCAATGACTTCGTTGTCGACGGAACGCTAAGCATTAGTCTTCCTTACTTCTCCCTTATATACTTATCTACCAGTTCGAGAATAGTTATGGCTCTAGCACGACCTAATCCTTGCACATTTTTATGTGTTGGGCACTATCTTAATTATACTGTCCATGATCGATTGTTTGTACAATGCCTTGGCCATAACGATATGCTGCCCTAACGTCTCTGGGTTACTTTTGTCGGGGGAATACGAACATGGAGGAATATGAAGAGGCTGATATATGAGAAATCGATACGCACTCCAGGAATACGCAAGAACCACTAAAGCCAACTTTAATCAAACTTACACGGAGAATGATCATCTACGCAGAAATGCCAGTACTCGGGAAAACATTAAATTTTCCCCAACTCCAACACAGTACCGATTGCGGTCATTATAAGCAGCGTGCAACAAGCCACTTACGCGCTATCGGTCAACGAGGCGGAATAAATACGCCATGAAACGTGTAGCATGCTCACCAGGAACCCACAACACACGAGCAACATTTCAAAGCCGGAAGAGCCGGCCACCGCCGTGTTTAATGCGACGACTTGGAAATGTCGTCTTGCACGCTGACAAAGGATTGTACAAATGGCTCTAAGCACTATGGGACTTAACATCTGAGGTCATCAGTCCCCTAGACTTAGAACTACTTAAACCTAACTTAATCTAAGGACATCACACACATCCATGCCCGAGGCAGGATTCGAACCTGCGACCGTAGCAGCAGTGTGGTTCCGGACTGAAGCGCCTAGAACCGCTCTGTCACAGCGGCGGGCCGCTGACAAAGGAACGCTACTGTGTTGTTCCTGCGCGCAGAATATAAATAGGAACTTTATGAATTTCTTGGTAGCGCAGCGTACCGGGAAATAGAAGGCGATCCGACTAGTCGCCTCCAGAAAAAAACCATCGAACTTCTTCGCATTACCTTCGACGCGACAGGTGCGCACAGGATGATCGATATGTACGACTTTTGAGTCATAGAAACCGTGGGCTGAGTGCTCCCTGATTTCGGCGTTCAGAAAGGCTACTGGACGTCAGACTGTTAAGAGACGATTGCGTGATTCTATCTTTGATTCTTGATGACCGCGGCGAGCAGCACATCGTACCCCTTCGTCACAACACCCATGGGCTCCCTTACAGATGAGCAAGAAGTCGCCCCATGATTGGCGTTGGTTGTTCTTTACGGACGAAACTCGGATGTGTTTGAACCCTGACAATCGCAGATAACGTGTTCGGAGACAACCCGAAAACCTCGAACGCCTCCAACACTGTGTCCTATGTGCAACAAGGTGATGGTGGAGTGATGTCCTGGGTGTTATTACATGGGGGACACCGCACACCTCTCGTGGCTGTTGAGGGCAACCCACTGCTCTACGGTACAGTGACGAGATTCTGCAACCAATAGTGGGGTCATACCGCCAACATTTCATCTTGATGGATGATAAGACGAGCGCTCATCGTGCTGTTCTCGTAGTCAGTTTCCTTCAGCATGCTAGACTGATGTGATTGAGCATTCCCTGCGCATGAACCCGGTGGAATATGTGTGGCATCTATTGACGCGAGCTGTTTTTTGAAGTTGGTAACGACCACATACTTTACGTGACTTATGCAGAATCGCCTTGGACAGCGGGAAAATTTGGACCAGGGATGGTTTGATGAACTCATCGATGGTATGCCATGATACATTCAAACCTGCATCCGAACAATGGGACGTTCCCCCATGTATTGATGCTGCTCAGAAGTGCTGTCAAAAAACCCCATAGAAAACAGACGATTTTGTCGTTACACAAATGATTTTTTTAAATTACACACTACAAATGGATATATATGCATGCCTCAGAGCCAGTTTTGGTTTTCTGTGCCATGAATTTCGAAATAAAGTGTTTATGCAAAACGCTTATTGACGTTTGTAGTTGCTGCAGTTCATTCCACCGATAACACTTAGTAATGTAGCTGTTCTGGGCCTGCCTCCTGATTTTCTTTTTCCAGGATCTTTTTTTCCAAAGTGTTTTCTATGAAGCTGTCATGATGAATTAGGTATTCACTTAATTTATATTTTCTTCTTTGTTTCATGTTAATTGATTTTCTTTTTAATTTCTCTTATTAGCTGTTCATTAGGTTCTCTATCAGTTCTGGATATTTTGTGGCTTTTCTCCACGTCAAAGTTTCTACAACTTCTGATTTTTTTTCTTGTTTCCCCAGAGTCAACCCTTCACAACCATAGCTTAGAGTACTTCATATAAATACCTTGATGAATTTTTTTTTCATGTTTCTGCATAAAGGGGTTGTTCGTTAATAAATTACTCTTATTTTTAAATTGTTATTTAGTTACTGCAGTCTTATTTTAATATCCATTGTTCTTCGGTTGTCATTTGTTACTCTACATGTCAAATACCAAGATTCATTCATACGCATTAGCGTCTTAATTCCTATCTTAATATTTGCCCTTACTTGTCTGTTTGGCTTATCGCTTACCATTCTCTTAATCTCGTTCGTATTTATTTTCATTTTCTGGCCATACATGGCATGATTACGAATAGTGATACTGGAAATAGTGCTGGCGACATTCTAGCCATTTCTTATTTAATATAAGTAATATGTCCTTAGGTCTTATGAGTACGGGCGATGGCGTGCTGAAAGGCAACTACGCGATGAAGGACCAGGTTGCTGCTCTCCGCTGGGTAAATGAAAACATCGATGCGTTCGGTGGCAACCCATCTAGCGTGACGATTGCTGGATACAGCGTCGGAGGAGCCAGCGTGTTTTTCCACATGTTGTCCCCAATGACGAGGGGTAAGTTCATGTAGCATGTTTCATAACACTCAGTAAACCTTCATCTACCACTTCTTGATTTACGTTACTTTTCAAGTGATACATTAGCTCACCGGACAAAATACACTAACTGAAAAGAATCGCAACACCAAACCTAAATTAATGTAGAGTCAGGAATTTTTGGGAATACACCTGCCCAGGGAACATATTTAAGTGATTAACATTGCAAGATAACAGTGTTTGAATAACTCGTGTAACAGCCAGAATGTTACATTCAAGCAAATAGACGTGAGTCTATTCTGTTTTACAGCTGCCGGATGCCAGTTTGTGGGCTAGAGTTCCTTGCCTGTTGTACTTGGTCGCTGCTTACAGGGACTGTTAACACTGTTTGTGGATGAGACTGGAGTTGTCGTCTGATGAAGTCCCATATTTCCTCGAGTGGAGACAAATCGAGAAGGTCAAGGTGACATGTAGACACCCTGTAGAGCATGTTGGGTTACGACAGCGGTCTGTGGGCAACCGTTATCCTGTTGGAAAACACCCACTGCTGTTCATGAATGTCAGCACATCAGGTCGAATCACCAGACTGACGTAGACGTTTGCAGTCATAACCGCGAGAGTGCTCCTGCTGCCATACGAAATCGCGGCCCAGACCATAACTCCAGGTGTAGGTCCAGTGTGTTCAGTACCCAGACAGGTTGGTTGCAGACCATCAACGTGCCTCCTCCTAACCAACACACGCTCACAACTGGCAGCGAGGTAGAACCAGCTTCAATCTGAAAACACAACAGACCTCCACCTTGCCTTCTAGTAAGTTTTCGCTTGACACCACTGAAGTCCCAACTGGCGGTGGTTTGAGGTCAGTGGAATACATGCAACAGAGCGTCTGGCTCGGAGCTATCCTTGAAGTAAGCGATTTGTAACAGTTCGTTGTGTCACTATGATACCAACTGCTGCTGAAATTGCTGCTGTGGATGCAGTACGAAGCGTCAGAACCATAAGTCAAACAAGATGGTCTTCCCTCTCTGTAGGGCCACGTGGGCGTCTGGAGCTCGATCTTCTTGTGAGTGGTCACCACTGCCAGTAATCATCTACAGTGGCAATATTCCTCCCAAGTTTTTTTTTTTTGCAATATCGTGGAAGAAATATCCAGATTTTGGTTGCCCTATTACACGACCTCCCGTCCAATCCGGAAGGTAACGAAGTCTCGCAACCGTTACAGCGCGTACTTAAAACAAAACTGATTTGCATCCTCACAGTGGCGCTATTAGCGACACTGCTATGAGACTGGTGCAAAATCTAAATGGACATAATCTTTCAGTTGTAGAAATACGCCTACCAATTTTCGCAAACTCCTTCGTGGTGTTGAGACTTTTTTCCGTCAGTATATTAGTGACTCGGTTTGAACAACACACTGGTCTCTTTGGTGCTCTGGGGGTAGTGTAGAACAGCTACTAGGCTGCCACGTGACCGTCCACCGCTGATGCAAATCCAGACTCTCCCAATCGGTTGTATGCCATCACAGCATTAAAGTGGCTCGACATGGAGACACAACATAATGGCAGAAAGGAGACTATCGTGTCTGGATTCATCCATAACCACAACGTGAATGATTTGGTGGTGTATGAATGGCGATTGTCCATCCTACACTACTGGCCATTAAAATTGCGACACCACGAAGATGTGCTACAGACGCGACATTTAACCGACACGAAGAAGATGCTGTGATATGCAAATGATTAGCTTTTCAGAGCATTCACACAAGGCTGGCGCCGGTGGCGACACCTACAACGTGCTGACATGAGGAAAGTTTCCAACTGATTTCTCATACACAAACAGCAGTTGACCGGCGTTGCCTAGTGTAACGTTGTAGTGATGCCTCGTGTAAGGAGGAGAAATGCGTACCATCTAGTTTCCGACTTTAGTAAAGGTCGGATTGTAGCCTACCGCGATTGCGGTTTATCGTATCGCGACATTGCTGCTCGCGTTGGTCGAAATCCAATGACCGTTAGCAGAATATGGAATCGATGGGTTCAGGAAGGTAATACGGAACGCCGTGCTGGATCCCAACGGCCTCGTATCACTAGCAGTCGAGATGACAGGCATCTTATTCGCATGGCCGTAACGGATTGTGCAGCCACGTGTCGATCCCTGAGTCAACAGATGGGGACGTTTGAAAGACAACGACCATCTGCACGAACAGTTCGACGATGTTTGCAGCAGCATGGACTATCAGCTCGGAGACCATGGCTGCTGTTACCCTTGACGCTGCATCACAGACAGGAGCGCCTGCGATAGTGTACTCAATGACGAACCTGAGTGCAGGAATGGCAAAACGTCATTTTTTTTCGGATGAATCCAGTTTCTGTTTACAGCATCATGATGGTCGCATCCGTGTTTGGCGACATCGCGGTGAACGCACATTGGAAGCGTGTATTCGTCATCGCCATACTGGCGTATCACCCGGCGTGATTGTATGGGGTGCCATTGGTTACACGTCTCGGTCACCTTGAAACACGTATGTTGTGCGGCAGCGATGCTGAGACATTGTAGAATCTCTGACCAGAGCAGTTGCGCTCGACTCGCAGTAGCGAGCAGTCAGCCAGTCTGCAGTAGTCAGTCCTCTGTAGTGCTTGGAGTCGGTTGCTAGCAGTAGCGGAGAGCAGTCGGCGGGCGTCGGCATCGCAATGGTCGAGATTCAGGACGAGGTATAATTTATTTAAATAAATAATCATGCAGCTTTGCGCTCATCAGATAATGTAACGAACAGTCATTGTAATTTAACTTTCAAAAATCGCCCCCAATAATAATTTTGATTTAAAAGCAATTTTAGAGACAATCATTCAAATTTCCTTCCATTTCCTTTTAACAAAGATTTTTAAAAGGTACTTCCAATGCTTTTCATGCAAGCGCCAGAGAACAATAAGAGCAGAATTTTGACATGCAGTTTCACTAAGGTAAGAAATTTATTCTCGTTTCGCACAGGGCAAACACCGACTTTTCGGTTGAATTGAGTTTAGGTTATCATTACAGTTTCATTATCATGGGATTAGCGTTCATTATTTAATGGGAACTTGTACTTGAGTCAGATAGCGAGCTTTCATTTAATTGTCTTTGCCATTAATATTCTTGTGGGGAGTTTACACTTAGCTGTGGCACCATTTCTAATAAATATTGTTTTTAAAATTTCTGTGGGAGTTCACACTTAGCTGTGGGTCCATTACTAATAAATATAGTTATATATTTTTAGAATTTGTTGTGGGGAGGTTACACTTGGCGACACCCAGTCCAGGATCGTATTTCGTAGAGAATCTTTTGAAAAACAGTCAGATATCTGCTCTTATTTCTTAGATATAATTAGGATTTGGCGTAACGCTTTTACTAATTTGTGACTTTCTTTCCTTAGATCATCGGCAATTCGTTGCTCTGTTGTATTTGTGTGTTGATTTTGCATTGTGTTTATTTGTTTTGTGATTTATTGTAACTATTGTGAAAATGCCGCGAAAGACTGTGAATAGTGTATCGCGAGGTATTATGAACGAAACAACCGAATTAAATGACTTCATCAATAGTACCAGTGACACGCAGTGTAAGGATGATAATCCTGCGTTCACTAACAGTCAGTGCGTTTCAACCACTTGTCTTACTGCTGAACATATAGCATTCTTGCAACAAATGTTTAATCAACTTAATGAAAGTTTCAAAAAGACGAGTGAAACATACGACAAACTTAATGAAAGTTTCAAACAGACGAATGAAACGTACGACAGACTTAATGAAAGTTTCGATAACCATTTCAAACAACTTAGCGAAACAATTAATGAAAGTTTCAATCTGGCGAACGAAAAACAAGACAACCTTAACGAACGGAACAAACAAGTTAGTGAACAGAGTACAGCTGTTACCGTGCAATGTCAGGACATTAAAGAACCATTACGTGTGAATACTAAAGCTTGTGCTAGTAACAGTAATAATGAAGTTGGCACTGTTGCACAAGAATTAAGTAGTGCACGTGTAGGTACAACAGAATCACAGAAAGTCGAAATTAATGCAGTTACTGAACAATGTTCAGCATACGCAACACAGATCCACGAAATTAATGCAGTCACTGAACAATGCCCTAAAAACGCAGTACAGATACGCGACGAGTTTAATTTAGAGTCACTGGAAGTTAAACACACTCTGAATACGGAAGTCGATAGTAAAAGTGAACCACATAACAACCAAAATGACGAGAGTATTAAAGTAACAGAATTGAAAACTATTGCCGTCACCAATAGGTTACAGGATCCGCCACATTGCGAGCATTTGTCAGAGTCACGCAGCGCGTATAATGTGAGCAATTTACAGAGACTACGCGACTTAAAATCCGAAAAGCTACGCGACTTAAAACCTGAAAAGCTACGCAAGTTGAAGTACGAAGTGACACAGACAAACAAATTCTCGCACAAACCTGAACGTTTTCTTAAATTCAGTGACGAGAACGTACATTACGAGCAATTTGTATTTGTAAAAAAATCTAAGGAACATAATAATGACAGAGCACAGATACACGATTTGCACTGTATAAGACAATTTATGTTTGTATTTTCACCGCTATTACCTGTAATGCAGAAACGAGCTTTGAACCTGTTACGACAATTTGCTATTGTACTTTCATCAGTATTGCCTATAATGCAGAAATTGGAATTAGCAAGAATACAGCAATTTGTGTTTGAAATTTTACCACCATTGCCTGCAACGCAAAAACTAAAATGTATTTGCAGTGCGTAATTGACCTCAGGGGATTCATTACGCTTTAATGAATATGTGCCGTAGCGAGCATAGGGCCCCGAGCTGTAGTAGTGCTGTTTTCATCTTTAGTTTTCTGCACTGCTGCCTTCTCTTCTACTATCCTTTATATCTATCAAAACAGCTCTTTAACTTTTGCTCTACCTAGAATTAAGAATATGTACTGAACACCGGATATGACAATTTTACCGAATGTGACAATTTTCAGTAGGCACTCCCGTAATGACAACTAACAACGTAATTTTAATAACAGATAAAATAGTAATCATCAGTATATGTAAAATTAGCAGTAACAGCAACCACATTTTTGGTAACAATAGACGTTTTTCACCGTAACAGCATGAAAGTCAGTCGCTTAGCATACGTAACCAACAATGTAATGTACAAGCTTTAATGTTTCGCCGCGTGCACGTATAGTCCCAGCTACAACAAATTGTAACTCACGGCAGCAAAGAAACAACTACGTATAGAAACACACTATTTCAATTCCTATCGCAAATGCACCGTATAGAAGTGACTATCATGACAAACGTAAAAATAATGAGCTCAATTTTCAGCGTACATTTAATTACAATCGATCTTTTCAGCAGCAAGAACATCAGCAACAACATATTATCACGAATGAAACAGACAATAGGTATCATCTATAGCGTAACACGTCAGTAAGAAATAACAGAGCAGTTCAAATGGTCAAAATACCACAGCATCGTCCCGTAAATAACAGCACGTATGACAGAATTTGACGAGACACAGTACAGGTAGTCTATTCCAGTAACGTAAGCAATACTTATTGACACGCAGAATTTTGTTCACGAGAATGTTATTTGAAATATGCTTTGCTGAATACACCACTTTTATCGCACACAGATCTTACCAGGAATTTTTCTATTGGCACCGACAGTTCCAACACAGCTTTAGGCGTACATATTTTTCAGGAAATTGAAGAAGATGGGTCAATAGTAATTAAAAACATCGCATTTGCAAGCCGCATTTTGTCACCTGCTGAACGAAATTATTCCGTTACTGAACTAGAAACATTATGTGTTGTATGGGCTTTTACGAGATTTCGGCACTTTCTTTATGGCAGACATACCACCGTTTACACAGATCACAGAGCTATACAATTTTTACTTTCAGCTAAATTTACTCACGACAGATTAAGCAGATGGAAACTGTATTTACAAGAATTTAATTTTACGATTGTTCACATTCCCGGTACACAAAATGTTATAGCAGACGCACTTTCTCGTTCTCTCAGCAACAATCAGCAAGACGTAGCAACCAACTTCTGCAAAGCAAATTTCAGCGTCATGTACATTCAACAAGTTGCATTTGAAAATTTTATTTCATCATCATTACAGGACATAGCACGAGAGCAAAGCAAAGACAATGTGTGGAAAGAAATTAAACACCTTTGGCAAGATAAGAATAATGTTACGATTAGAAACCACTACACTGTACGCAATGACATTCTGTTTCGCCGCTCTCATCCAGACAGTAACAATTGGTTATTATGCATTCCTGACGAACTGGTTAACAAATTAATCTGGTACACTCATTTAAGCTACGCACATTATGGAGCAAGAAAATGTTTTCTGATACTGGGACAGAACTGTTATTTTGCCAGCATGGAAAAACGTATACGACGAGTTTTAGCGTCATGTAAAATTTGCCAGAAAGCTAAGTCTGACACCACTTCACACATTCCTCCATTATACCCCATTGTACCTGTTAAATTAAGACATATGGCCGCAGTAGACATTTTTGGTCCAATTCCGAGAACTAATAGAGGTTTTTGCTACATCTTTGTCGCTGTTGAACTCACTTCAAAATTTGTTACCTTCACTCCGTTACGCAAAGCTACTGCTAAAACTGTTTCGAAAGCATTTGTAAAGCATTTCTTATTTCATGTAGGACATGTGATGAAAGTAATTTCTGACAATGGATCACAATTTCGTTCTGTCATATGGACACGCATGTTACGAGCTAGAAACATTTCTCCGATTTATATATCCAAGTACCACGCCTCTTCGAACCCTTGTGAACGACTAATGAAAGAAATTGGCAAACTGTGTAGAATATACTGCCACAAAAGACATGTTAATTGGGACACACACATACACTCATTCCAAGATGTAATTAATTCCATTCCAAATGAATCCACTATGCTACCTCCGTCTGTTATACTGAAGAACGTTGAACCACCAAACAAAATCAAAGAATTAGTAACATTTCCTACATCTCGTCGATTACGACACCACGAAATAATTGATATTGCGCTGAACAACATCAAACGTGCCGCAGAGCGCCGGAGAAGACAGCAAAAACAGGTTTGTAGACACCGAGATTTTCACGTTGGACAGAAGATATTAGTACGTACACACTATTTATCCAGCAAATTAAAAGGTAAGTGCAGTAAATTTGAACTTCTATACGCAGGTCCATATCGGATTCGCAGCATTCCTCACCCCAATGTTGTACACGTCGAAACTCTGAGAACCAGAAAATCGAAAGGCAACCATCATGTGTCAAACATTAAACCCTTTATCGAATGAAACCACTTTACGATGTAACATGCTATGAGGCCGTTTACACATTTTATGACCACTTATGCAATTATATTCACATGACTAATTACTGATGATTATCGTATTTTTTTCTTGGCAAGTGCCCGGCAAGGTAAGGTTAGTAGGTCGCTCTTCTTGTCGTTACACATCAGACCGTGCATATTTTCCAGATGAACTTACACATTTTGTGACCACTTATGCAATTACATTTATGTGACTACTTATTGATGATTATCGTATTTTTTCTTGGCAAGTGCCCGGCAAGGTAAGGTTAGCAGGTCGCTTTTCTTGTCGTTACACATCAGACCGTGCACATTTTTTCAGATGAACTTACACATTTTATGACCACTTATGCAATTATATTGACATTACTAATTATTGATGATTATCGTATTTTTTCTTGGCAAGTGCCCGGCAAGGTAAGGTTAGCAGGTCGCTTTTCTTGTCGTTACACATCAGACCGTGCATATTTTCCAGATGAACTTACACATTTTGTGACCACTTATGCAATTACATTTATGTGACTACCTATTGATGATTATCGTATTTTTTCTTGGCAAGTGCCCGGCAAGGTAAGGTTAGCAGGTCGCTCTTCTTGTCGTTACACACTAGACCGTGCATTTTTTCAGATGAACTTACGTATTTTATGAATAATTATGCAATTCTCTATAATGACGCATTAATTTTATCAAATTCTCTCTCCATTGAAGTCTTTAATTATCGCATCTATTAACTACACTACATATAAGCTGAACACAACGAATGTCACATTTTGTCTTTCTTATGTATGTACGATTGTTTTCATGTTTTGTTTGTATGCACTGTGAACTAGTTAAGGTATAACACACACCATTTGACTTTGACATTTTGCCTTGTGATATCTCAACATCATGACTGTTTTACATTTTCCTTTTTTGCTGCTGCATTACGATATTCTCTGTACACTTTTTGCCTTTAAACACTGTCTGTGTTTTGAGATATTACGTTTTCTGTCATGTTATGTTGTATGCTTAATTGAGTCACCATTAACCAGTCACTATTTAATGGGTATATGATTTAAATGCAAGACATTAATCTTTGTTCATCAATTTCAGAAATAAATGATGCGTACAGGAAATGAATTAAACAGAAGTGGGAATTTCACCTATGGAATAAACGAAAGAAGATGCAATAAGCTAATGAGGACGAGTAAATGGATCAGAATTAACAAGCATTAACCAGAATATATTATACACATCGCAGAATAGCAGTCTTAACTAATTTTTTCTTTCAGAATACAAAGCGATTGATGCAAGCTGTCAGACAGAACTACACATTTTAGTTTTAAGTGATGAAATATGCTAGGGATTAGGAATAGTTGTGTGATGAATAATGAAATGATTTTTGCAAATGATAATGAATGCTGATAATGAACAATGATGAAGAATATGGTACTATGAATAATGAAGTTTTTGTTTACAGGTGATGATAATGATGGAGTTATGATGATATGAATAATGAAGTTTTTCTTTACAGATGAGGATAATGTTGAAGTTATGTATTTATGCTATGTAGTTATTTAAGTATTTGTTGCAGTTTACTTTGACAGCAGGTGTTATATTGCGTAGTAGGATGACTGAAGGTTTTGGAAAGGACAGCTATGGAACACATTTTTATACACATTTCACTACCTGTTAATTCGAAGTTCACTACTTTTCAGCATAGTCTGCGTTTCTTCTTTCAGCTCAATAATCCATTTTGTATTTTTCTTTCAGGAGAAGCTTTTTATGATACTTACTAAACTTGTTACTTATTATACCTGTTCTAGTACTTGCATTTTTCTTACCCACTTGTGTCTATCATTTATGAATGTGATAACCTTGCTACAGCTGACTCATGACGAATGACGTTACACAATCTTTTCATTTATAGGAACAACCTAGAAGCAATTTTTTTCTCTTATTTCTTCTTGCTTTCCCTTATAATTACCCAAAGCAATGCATTGCTAGCAGAAAAAACAAAATGTATTAACAGTCCCAGATAATGTCACTAGTTTATGATAATTCTGAATAACACTGATCAGCTCTGAATAGTATGTCACTTGAATAATGACTTCTTAATGATACCTAAACATAATTGCCACTATCTATTGTAATGAGAGTACTTATTATGCCCATGCTTATTAATGCTACTAATGTTTTGTACTATTCAGTACTTGCTGGCCACTGAGTGCCCATAATTAATGTAACTTATAATGCCCATGCTTATTAATGCTATGACTGTAATTAACTGATTTTTCTAATAATGATTTCTTAATGATATGAAGAATACTGAATGATGAATAATGTTTTATACTATTCAATACTTGCTGGCCACTGAGTGCCCATAATTAATGTAATTACTTATTATGCCCATGATTATTAAGGCTATGACTGTAATTAACTGATTTTTAATAATGATTTCTTAATGATATGAAGAATACTGAATGATGAATAATGTTTTATACTATTCAATACTTGCTGGCCACTGAGTGCCAATAATTAATGTAACTTAACGTTTTGTTAGTGTTTTCAATGATGACTTCCCATATTAATACTGAATGATGATAAATATTTTGTACTAATCGAAAGTTGCTAGGCCACTGAGTGCCAATAATTATTTGTAAATATGTCATTTGAATGAGGAAAAATGTTTTGTAATACTCAATACTTGATGGCCATTGATTGCCACTCTTGTCTGTAAATTAATTAATGAACATTTTTCTGTAATACTACATTCATGGTACAGAAATGTTCAATGACTAGAGTATGGATACCGCAAACTACTTATGTAATCACTAATCAAGACTTGTGTGTTAGTTAATGTCCTTCACCTTCTGACCTAACTACCTGAAATTATTGTAACATCCATTTGTCTTGTCCATCCTCATTATCATGGAGCACTATATTTGGTTTTTGCACTAATTCTACGTTGGTGTGCCGCCTCTTAAAAGCGTGGTGTTGACACGACATGCTGTCCACCACTGTAGGCGAAGAAACTACTTATGTAATCACTAATCAAGACTTTGTTATGGAGCACTGTGTGCCGCCTCTTAAGAGCGTGGTGTTGACACGACATGCTGTCCACCACCGTAACCGATGAAGACGTTATTCTGGTCGCACTGTTTGGTGTACCTGGTATACTGCCAAATGATAGTATGGAATACTACTACGACGTTTCACTGTCTTGATAAGCTGATAAATACTTCTGGGAACGGAACTGCAGATTGTATCACTTAGTTGTGATTCTGTGGAAAGATATGGACTTTCAGTGCAGCTATGTGCAAACTAAAGTGCTACAACCATGATGCAATCCTTCCTTTCCTATCCTAATAGTGAAAGTCATTTTTTTACTAACACCATTTATGTTCATGGCCTATACATTTTTTTTCTCGATTTGTTGAACTCTAGTGCGAGTACACTTGTGTCACTTGTCGACATGATTTTTGCCATTTGTTGTCAAAATACTAAAGACATTTTCGATTTGTTTTGAAGTGCAGTATGTGTGCACTCTTGTCATCTATATTGTATATACTTTTTGTGATTTGATGATTTTTTCTACTCTTGCGTTTATTTGTTATAAAAATGTTCAAAAGTTTTCAGTGCATGTGCACTTATGTGAATATATTTTCAACTGAACTACAGTGCCTGTGCACTCTTCTCAATTTTCGATATGATTTGTGTTCATTCTGTATACCTTTTATGATTTATGTCATTTGTTACTCTTGTATATACATTTCGTCTTTTACTGATATGTTCTCCACTGCAGTGCATGTGCACTCATGACACTTGTCAACATGATTTTTTTTTTGCCTGTTATGAAACTGCTAAAGAATTTTTCAGTGTGTGTACACTTTGTTATCTGTCAAATAATTTGTATATACATTTTTCCTGATTTGTTTTGTACTTATATTTTGTCATATCTGTAATGTTTTGTAATTGGTGCATGCGCACAACATTTAATTCATGTGATACATCTAAATATTTTGTAAATGTTAATTAATTAAAGGAAAAATTTGTTACGATGGCAAGTCCAAATGACTCACCATCGCTGCCAAATTTTTGCCCCCCCAGTGGAGGGTTATGAAACACGTATGTTGTGCGGCAGCGATGCTGAGACATTGTAGAATCTCTGACCAGAGCAGTTGCGCTCGACTCGCAGTAGCGAGCAGTCAGCCAGTCTGCAGTAGTCAGTCCTCTGTAGTGCTTGGAGTCGGTTGCTAGCAGTAGCGGAGAGCAGTCGGCGGGCGTCGGCATCGCAATGGTCGAGATTCAGGACGAGGTATAATTTATTTAAATAAATAATCATGCAGCTTTGCGCTCATCAGATAATGTAACGAACAGTCATTGTAATTTAACTTTCAAAAATCGCCCCCAATAATAATTTTGATTTAAAAGCAATTTTAGAGACAATCATTCAAATTTCCTTCCATTTCCTTTTAACAAAGATTTTTAAAAGGTACTTCCAATGCTTTTCATGCAAGCGCCAGAGAACAATAAGAGCAGAATTTTGACATGCAGTTTCACTAAGGTAAGAAATTTATTCTCGTTTCGCACAGGGCAAACACCGACTTTTCGGTTGAATTGAGTTTAGGTTATCATTACAGTTTCATTATCATGGGATTAGCGTTCATTATTTAATGGGAACTTGTACTTGAGTCAGATAGCGAGCTTTCATTTAATTGTCTTTGCCATTAATATTCTTGTGGGGAGTTTACACTTAGCTGTGGCACCATTTCTAATAAATATTGTTTTTAAAATTTCTGTGGGAGTTCACACTTAGCTGTGGGTCCATTACTAATAAATATAGTTATATATTTTTAGAATTTGTTGTGGGGAGGTTACAACCTCTTGTTCGCATTGATGGCATTTTGAACAGTGGACGTTACATTTCAGATGTGTTACGACCCGTGGCTCTACCCTTCATTCGATCCCTGCGAAACCCTACATTTCAGCAGGATAATGCACGACCGCATGTTGCAGGTCCTGTACGGGCCTTTCTGGATACAGAAAATGTTCGACTGCTGTCCTGGCCAGCAAATTCTCCAGATCTCTCACCAATTCAAAACGTCTGGTCAATGGTGGCCGCGGAACTGGCACGTCACAATACGCCAGTCACTACACTTGATGAATTGTGGTATCATGTTGAACATGCATGGGCAGCTGTGCCTGTACACGCCATCCAAGCTCTGTTTCACTCAATGCCCAAGCGTATCAAGGCCGTTATTACGGCCAGAGGTGGTTGTTCTGGGTACTGATTTCTCAGGATCTATGCACCGAAATTGCATGAAAATGTAATCACATGTCAGTTCTAGTATAATATATTTGTCCAATGAATACCCGTTTATCATCTGCATTTCTTTTTGGTGTAGCAATTTTAATGGCTAGTAGTGTATTTACAAAGTAATGGAGTAGCGAACGTAGCCATGTCAGACGGTGTAAGAACAGTGTTCGTAACTGGTTTCTAACGGTAATGGACTGGAGAAGCAATGTCATGCCTTGTCAGTGAGTGTCGGTTTCAAAACCGACAGGAAGTGGCGATGTCAGTAAACGAAGGTCCCTCCCAATTGCATGCAGTAAACCTTTGCAGTCGGGTACTTCGCAAAGGTCCATTGTTGAGACCGTTACATAAAGCGCCACATGATCTGTGGGCCATATAACGCAAAACTCGAGACGCGCTGACTGGAGGCATGTAGTGCTCTCCAAAGAGGGAATAATTTGCCTCTTTTCATGTCATGCATTGATTCGAGTGGCCTGAAGGTCCAGTTAAGTGGTTTAACGTGCAATATGTGGGGTGTATAGATCAGTCCGTCGCTGGCTGTGTGATGTTCTGGGGTAATTTTCGTACCATGTGCTGTGTTTGCTCACTGAGGCTACAGTAAACATGAACAGGATATTTATTTCAATATTCTCAGTCATCATCAGTTGTTTGTCCAACATCTACATAGTTAATATGCCGCAGACACTCCCATATTTCACAATGGCAACAGCCTTGTTGACGGGGCTGCCCATGCACCTTCCTGGTTTGATGCACACCCATTCTCCGATGGCCTCCTCTAAATTATGGCTAGTTAAGAGTGGGTCGGTGAAGAAGGAAACGGCTGCAGCAGATTAAATCTGGGACTATTGAGAAAAATGGGTGAAACGTAGCAGTCAACAATGCCTCCACAATTCGGTAGCCCCACGGATTCTGATCGTCAATGAGTGACTACACTTGCATATGGCGTAGCTGAAGAAACTTGTTGACTTCGTTCCTCGTCATCAAGGATAGAGGCGGTGTTATACGGTATTAGCGTGGTGTCTTCTGCGAGTGACTAATTCTTTCTCCGATACGATGCTGCAGAGCAGTGCCTGTACTATTCCGAATTACGTGCATACATGTCCGAAGCAACATCGCAACGAACTTCTGAACAGCTCAGGCACTACACTATCACATTTATCCGCCGACACCGGGCAAGCTACTTTCAAGTAAAATGTCTGTCTTCTGCGGGAATATACGTAATTGAAGTAGGAGTACAGGTTGTATACACGTAGTTGACGACTTACGGAAGTGAGTCGCGCTCAGATAGCCTAATGCCAAGGCGACTGCTCGCGATGAGCGAGGAATCCGGCTTCGAGTACCGATTCGGCACAACTTTTCATTGTCATCATTCCATTATAAAGCTGATAGTTGTCCATATTCGCAACTGCGTGTACATTTCATGTGCAAGCATGACAAGAGCCAGATCAGTTATGCTAACTTACTCTGTTTCAGTTTCATTAAGTGAACACAAAAGGCTGTCTGAGTTTAGAACATGATTCCTTTGTTTTAAGACGTAAGCTATGAGTAAGTCTAAAAGCCTTAACAAATGTTCTACAATCTTTTATGTACGTTGTAACTGCCCTATGCTGGAATCTTCCGTCCTACGACACACATCCTGCCAATTGTACTTGACGATGTAAAACGACCGAAAGCTTTTCCATTAAGTTTACATCGATTGATTTTCAATGTAAGATATTTTATTCGGCCAAAGTAATCAGTTGAAAACTGCGTTAGTATTGTACTGGCCAATAAAACTGCAGCATCATAAAGAATACCTGACACCAAAATTTAACTTATTGTGCCTGTACAGTACAGTAGGGAGAAAACGTGATTAAATTTGTAGGTGATCTTGGGGGTGTACACGGTGCGTAATTATTCAGTGCACTGAGGCACCACCTCTCACAACGACAATGGCCGAACCTGGTTGGCCATCGAGTGCAACTGGCCCGCGATAACAGGTCCCATGCTACTTCGGCCATAATTCATCAATGTGGTTGGTCGTTCGTTCACGACCGAGAAAACAATATACCAGTTCTCTCGGGCGCATGTCTCGTGGGCCTTTGATACTCTGGATGAGGTTGGGTAAGGCCGTCTTGGACCCATCGATTCCACAGTCATATGGCAGTACGAGCAGCAGTATCGCAGAACTATGGGCGAAGCTAGTTTCACGCTCGGCTTACTTGGAAGTGACGTCAAAAAGACGGTACTCGTTGCGACCGCCAAACTCAACAGAGGTGGACCCAGTAAGCTAATAGCTAACATCTCCAGTCTGGCAGTGGGGCCTTGGATATAGCGACATACACTGGAAGAAAAAAGACAACTAAATATTTGTGACAACCAAGAACACAAATATTAAAAAACAGTTTCTGATGTTGCTGAGCAACGGTCATATAGTATTTTTAATGGAACACATCGCCATTTCACTGTTTTATTGTTTATTTAAATTCAACTCAGGTTTCAGCCGTTTATGCCATTTTCCAGTATGTGAGTTTATGTCTTTAACATATAATGCAGGACACTAACATGATGTCAAGCTCAAAGTTGGCCATAAATTAGGAGCAAATATTTTTCTTAATTTATGGCCAACTTTGAGCTTGACAACATGTTAAGTGTTCTGCAATATATGTTAAAGGCATAAAATCAGACACCTGAAAATGGCATAAAAGATCGAAACCAAGGTTGTACTTAAAACAGTCAAATGGTGGTGTGTTCTATTAAATAAAACAAATATCATTGCCGCTCTTTTCACTAGCAGCAATTTAAGCTCTGCTGTTAGGTTCCTGTCTAACCATAACATAGCACAACAGACAGAAGGTAGAAAAACATATACTGGATGACACAGTGGGCGACAACGTACAATGCACAACTCATCAGTTAATACCTTATTATAATGGATGTAGAAGCAAACGTACAACATGAATATCTTTCTTAGCCAAACAGCGCAGAACAATGAGGTTTAGAGGACCATCAGTGCACAGTTGACGTATAATAAAAGGTCACCCTTACTGATGCGTGGCGATGCACCTGCTGGTAAACTTCCTCCGAATGTCTGATATCTAAGGCTACCTTTCACGATGCAAATATGCTTTCGTTCCAGGTTTATTCCAGAGGGCAATTTCAATGAGTGCTTCTATTGACACGATGTGGGACATTGACAGAGATCCAGTGGTGAAGGCGAGAAAGCACGCGGAACTCGTTGGCTGCCCGACGGGAACCTCGCAGCAGATAGCCGACTGCATGCGCGAGAAGACAGCGGAAGAAATCGCGTACTCCATCGACGGACTAGCGGTTAGTATCTCAGATACATCTACAGCAGTACAGTAGTTTTAAACTAGTATTTCCAATAGTACAATGTAGGCACAAAAAGCCTCAAACCTGAACAACGTGTTCAGTATAGCCATCTAAATACGCAGTGTTACAGGAATGGGGATACGATCCCATACTCATCTACTACCCTGTCATTGAACCTGATCTCAATGACGGCAGTGAGAGATATCTTGATCAAGAACCGTATCCACAGCTACTGAGCGGGAACTTCACGAAAGTTCCGTGGATGACTGGCTACACAAAGGACGAATTCTCGTGGAAGGCTCTCTGTAAGTATTAATACGTGTACAGATCTTTCTTTCCGCAGTCATGTTAACAGTTCTGACTGTCGCTGATTCTTTTCAGCCGTAGTTGAAAATTCAACGTGGGCCAACGACATGTATGGAAACTTCGAGACTGTCGCTCCAATATCATTCATGTACGAAAGAGGTACGGAGCGCTCCCGCAACATTAGCCGAGAGTTGAAGGCCTTCTACCTCAACAACCAACCCATCACTAATAACTCACTCGATGGCCTCGGAAAGGTAATGTTCAATACAAGTATGACATTCATGAAATAAATAGTGAACGCAAAATAGATTTACGACTCACACACAACTGTTTTCTTTCAGCTGTATGCAGATTCCATCATATGTTTCGGCGAAGACCGCGCAGCTAAAATAATATCAGGAATTAGTGATTTTCCAGTTTACTTTTACAGATTTTCTTATCAGGGAAGGTACAGCTTCGTTTACTACCCAAATACTACGACGCCCTACGGTACGTTTTTCCCACAAAGTGGATTTATCTCATCGTTCATATTTTTGCAGATTTACAATGTTATTATCTGTGGGAGCCATTAATTAATGTTATTAATATCTCTGTCAGATGCAATTATTAGTCGCAATGCTTAGCCTGACTTGTTGCCCAAAGCAATGGACTTTTAACACAATTGGATACTTATAAAACTGTATAATATGGCTGGCATATAAAAGTAAACAAAATCCCTATAACATAAGATTAGGTTTTAAGTTGACATTTAACAGTAACAGTATATAAGTATTCCAAGTCAATAAGTTATGACGTGAATAAATATAATTACGTCACTTGTTTTCGTCTTTCGTAGGTGTTGTTCATCATGACGAGCTAATCTACTTGTTCTACTTGTCAGCGCTGGATTTTCCATTTTTTCAAGAAAGTGATCCAGAAATCCAAACTCTTGAGCGACTTACGACGATGTGGGCGAATTTTGTGAAGACAGGGTAAGGAACTGTTCAGACAGTCTCGCTTGGTAAAAGTATCAATTTACTCCCCTTCGTATCATTTTACTCCCCTTTCTTCTCAGACATCATAGTCGCACTAAATTTCTGAAACGAGAACATTTTCTCCCTCGACCGTAACTACCGTTTGTTGTCCACCACTGGTCAGTTCTGGCTCTTGTGACATTTTCAAGCGGTAGTTGATGTGCATGTGTAGAAGCCACCAAACCATCATTTTTGTCAAATTTCTGATTATGGGGCACTAAAAATGTAAGACACACAGACACATGCGCGCGCCGCGCGGGATTAGCCGAGTGGTCTAGGGCGCTGCAGTCATGGACTGTGCGGCTGGTCTCGGCGGAGGTTCGAGTCCTCCCTCGGGCATGGGTATGTGTGTGTTTGTCCTTAGGATAATTTAGGTTAAGTAGTGTGTAAGCTTAGGGACTGATGACCTTAGCAGTTAAGTCCCATAAGATTTCACACACATTTGAACATTTTTTTGAACACACGCGCGCGTGCACACACACACACACACACACACACACACACACACACAAAGAGAGAGAAAGAGGGAAGTGCAGTCTTCTATCCTCTAATGTTCCTAGAAGAAAGTGAATTTTTTGCTGATGAAGTTATTTCTAAAGGTAATACAAAAATGGTTCAAATGGCTCTGAGCACTATGGGACTTAACTTCGGAGGTCATCACTCCCCTAGAACTTTGAACTACTTAAACCTAACTAACCTAAGGACATAAAATGACATGCCCGAGGCAGGACTGGAACCTGCGACCGTAGCGGTCGCGCGGCTCCAGACTGTAGCGGCGTTTTTTTTTTTTTTTAATCTCATTTTGTTCGCTTTTGTTCGTTGCATCTGCTCGGGGCGGACGTCGTAAGACAGCCGTTTAGGTTCGTTGTTGATAACAAAAGGTGCATACATGAACCATGAGTCATGCAAAGCGGTCAGAGATTAATTTTCTAATTTCACTCAAAAAGCGATAGACAGCCCTTGTATTAAGTTCATGGCATTCGCCTCAATAAGCTGTAACTACCATCATCCATAGAGAGACAAGTGTTTTTACTGTTGGTTACAAACTAGGTCCTTGGACTTCGCGTTTTCTTTTCATTCAACGTGCTCGTAGTCGCCGATATCACGTGAACCCACATGTTCGTACAGCGTCTTGTATCTGCACCGAACTTGGTTCCAGTTCATTTCGAAGCATCGCAACTTCTGTACTGTATTCTGAAGTTTCCCCAAACAGATCCAGAAAATGTCTTGTCACTGACGAACCTTGTCCAGCTAATAATAATAATAATAACAGTTTCGTCTGGCTGGTATTTAGATTGGATGCGGCTTCAGTGACTTGAACGCCCCTAATCTACCCCAGTGTTCCGAAATGGGACCTACAGTCTAACGCGGAACGCCAACCACGTGTCGTTCCTGATAACTTCACACATTGTCGAGAGGTGAAGGCTAGACTGAAAATTTCCGTGGTCCGACCGGGATTCGATGCCGTAACTCTTGGGACTCCAGTACGCGCTTTATCAATAGACCACTAAGTTCGATGGTGAATCTAACGGCAAGGCAGGCACCAATACAAACTAAAAACGCCGTGTTCAAAGAGTAATAAAAATTTTTATCAATACACAACGACCATCATTTTTCAAATCTCTCGTTCCTCACTAAACTGGCCGTGGCGCTACTCGTTAAAATAAAATAGAGACACCCTTCTAATTAAAATTTCTGTTACCTTCAGGCGAACTAGAGCAAAGAAGGGCAGGAGATTATTAGACTTTAATGTCCCGTCGACGACGGGGTCATTAGTGACCAAACACAAACTGGGAAGGGGAAGGATGGCTATTCAAAGGAAATATGCCGGCAATTTCCCTTTATGTTGGCACACCACGGAGAAACAAAATCTGAATGGCGTATCGGCGGTTTTAGTTAGCGTCACTCCGAATAAGAGTTCAATGTCTTATTTTTGTATCATCTTGCTCTGTAGCGAAGAAGATACCAGGAAGAAAAATCTATTCCTATAGGACTTTTTGTTACAGGTCGTTAGCTTATTTGAAAAATATTTTGGGCGTCAGTTTGCCAGCATGTGTCCTGACCAACTCCAGAGCTCAGCTCTATGCCTCTGCACCTTCGTAACGGTGATTTGGTTACCAATGAACGCTTGCCAGTCGATAGGCAGAGAGCGAAATCAGATCGCATGCAAAGAAAAAACAACTTCTAATGTCCAAGTTTTAACAGTAAATTACCGAAGCATTTGTTACAAGGTGCCTCAATTTGTTGCCCTCCAGGAAAGGTGCCGCGCTAAAATTGTACTCGGTACCGAGAACTTGATGAAACCCGAAGAAGAAAGCTCCGAAATTTAACGCTGCATGAAATGCATATCGAAGAAACAGGTTATTCGTCATAGGAGTGGGAGTGTACAGTCCATTCGACAAGAATATCGTGTCTATCGAGATCGAAACTGAGTCCAACAGTTAAGTTACGTGCTCTCGAATAACTAGTCTAGGTGATCTCAAGTTACACATCGAATGTTTTTATCAACCACCCGATTCCGCTACACTGTAGAAACATTCAAAAAGTATACGCATGAAATCAGGCAAAATTACTCTGCGGTGAAGCCGGCCGGTGTTGCCGAGCGGTTCTAGGCGCTTCAGTCCGGAACCGCACTGCTGCTACGGTCGCAGGTTCGAATCCTTACTCGGGCATGGATGTGTGGGATGTCCTTAGGTTAGTTAGGTTTAAGTAGTTCTAAGTTCTAGGGGACTGATGACATCAGAAGTTAAGTCCCATAGTGCTCAGAGCCATTTGAACTGCGGGGAGAAGTCATGTGATATCTCCCAATACAGTGTCGGACTTCCTTTTGCCTGGTGTACTGCAGCAGCTCGACGTGGCACGGACTCAACAAGTCGTTGAAAGTCCCCTGCACATATATTGAACCAAGCTGCCTTTATAGCCGTCCATTATTGCGAAAGTGTTGCCGGTGCGGAAGTTTTTGCACGTACTGACCTCTCGATTGTGTCCCATAAATGTTCGATGGGATTCATGTCGGGCGACCAGGGTGACCAAATCATACCCTCGAATTGTCCAGAATGCAACTCAAACCAATCGCGAATAGTTGCGACCCGGTGACATGGCGCGTTGCCACACATAAAAATTCATCATTGTTTGAAACATGAAGTCCTGAATGG
Organism: Schistocerca nitens; assembly: GCF_023898315.1. NCBI lineage: Eukaryota > Metazoa > Arthropoda > Insecta > Orthoptera > Acrididae > Schistocerca > Schistocerca nitens. The sequence continues at coordinate 258,331,657 of NC_064615.1, read as the reverse complement.
CCGAACATAGTCAATTCCAGTGAATGTTCGATTCAATTAGACCAGTCCATTTCACGCAAACACATCGCACACCATTATGAAGCTACCACCAGCCTGCACAGTGCCTTCTTGACAACTTGGGTCCATGGTTTCGTAGGGTCTCGGCTCCACTTCCACCATACCATCAGCTCTTACTAACTGAAACCGGAACTAATCTGAACAGGCCACGGTTTTCCAGATGCCTAGCGTCCAACTGATATGGTTGATTGGCTGCTGCCATAGCCCATCAAGGCTAAATTTCACCGCACTGTCTTAACGGGTGTGTTCGTCGTACGTCCCAAATCGATTTTTGCAGTTATTTCACAGTGTTGCTTGTCTGTTAGCATTGACAACTAAACGCAAACACAGTTATTCTCGGTCGTTCACTGAGGGCCTTCGGCTACTGCGTGTCCGTTTTGAGAAGTAATGCTTGAAATTTGGTATTCTCGGCACACTTTTGACTCTGTGGATCTCGGCATATTGAATTCCCCAACGATGTCCGAAATGGAATGTCCCATGTGTGCAGCTCCAACTACCATTCCACGTTCACAGTCTGTTAGTTCCCGTCGTACGGGCATAATCACGTCGGAAAACTTTTTATTGAATCACCTGAGTACAAATGATAGATGCGCCAATGCACTGCGGATTTATATCTTGTAAACGCAACACTACCGCCATCCGTATATGTGCATATCGCTGTACCATGACCTTTATCACCTCAGCACAATTGAAGGCGACTTGAACGTACCGAGTATAGACTGCGACGTATATGGATTTACTGCAGGTGGTGCGGAGAGATAGTCTTTTGAATATCTCTGATTCGAATACTGTTTCGAGCAGCTAATTCGACAGACCGCACGCAATGAAAATATTTTGGATCTTGTTGCCACAAACAGGCCTGAATTTATCTACAGAGTCGGTTAAGAGACAGGTATTAATGAGAGTGTTATAATCACAGCGACGACTATTAGTAAAGTTAATAAATCCATCGAGTAGGCTATGAGATTTTTATGCTGGAACGAGCAAATAAGCATCCTATTTAAAAAAAGAGTGGTCATCATTAATTCCAGTATGATGGACGTAGAGGAATTCTGAGCAAATTTTAAACTGACTCTAAATTGCGTTTTCGAGAAGTCTGTGCTGAATAAGTGGATTATGGACGAAAAAGACCTTCCATAGTTTAATAACAAAATTCTGAAAAATGCTAAAAAACACAAATTCTTGCACTCTTACTTATAAACATCGCAGATATTTCGACAAACAAAATTTAATAAAAATTCGTTCGTTTTAAAAAGAACATTGCGTGAAGCATACAAGTTCTACTGTCATTCGTTGGAGTAAGATTTTGCCGAGAATCCGAGAAAATTCTGGTCCTGCATAACATCGCTAAACGGATTGATGACTTCTGTTCAGGCACTTTCAGACAAATTACACATGGTCATAGAATACGGCAAAATAAAAGCCGAAGTTTTAAATTTGGCGTTTAAGAAATCACTCACACAGAAGGATCGTGCAGAAATACGGTAGTTCTGACCGTCTCACACACGCTAGCTTCGAGGACATGGAAACAGTCTTCTGTGGGCTTGAGAAGCAACTGAAAGAGCTGAAAACAAATAAGTCACCATTTCCTGATGTAATCCCAATTCGGCTGTACAGAGAGTGCTGCACCGTATTGACCCCGTACTTAGCCTGTATTTATCGCGAACCTATCGCCCATCGGAGAGTCACGAGTCTCCGGAAAAAGCGCAGGTGACTCCTTTTGTATAAGAAGGGTAAGAGAACGAATCAGCTAGGTTACAAACCGGTAACGATTTCATCTGTCTGCTGCAGAGTTCTTGAGCATATCCTGAGCTCGAATGTAACAAATTTCCTTGGAACAGAAAAACTTCTTTCAACAGATCATCGCGGACTTACAAGGCTTCACTCGTGCGGACCTCAGCTTGCCCTTTTCTCGCACGATATCCTGCAATCCGTGGATGAAGAGCAAGGGGAAGATTCAATACCCGCAGATTTCCGGAAAATCATTTTGCACCGTGCGTCACTGCGCCCTGTGAACGAATATTGTCAGATAGGTGAGTCACTTGAGAACGTTTCAAGCATAGAATCCAGTAAGCTGTCGTGGTCGATAGTTGTTCATCAGAAACAAAGGTATCGTCAGCAGTGCCTCAGGGAAGGTTATAGGACCGCTCTTGTTCTCCGAACACGTAAAGGATCTCACGGGCAAGGTGAGCAGCAGCACGAGTGTGTTTGCTGACGACGCTGCAGTATTGTGAAAGTGTCATCGTTGAACAACTACAGAAGATACAAGATGACGGACAAAGTTTCTATTTCGTGAGATAAATCGCAGCTTGCCTTAAATGTAGAAAAATGAAAGTTAATGCAGATGAGCAGAGAAAAACAATCCTGTAACTTCCAAATACAGTCACGACGTTTAAATACTAGGTGAGTTGTAAAGCGATATGAATTAGAAGGAATACGTAAGATCGGCAGCTGGGAAGATAAATGCCCAGCTTCGTTTTCTTGAGAGAATTCTCGGAAACTGTAGCTCATATATAATGGAGATAGTGTATAGAACACTAGTGCGACCCATTATTGAAAACTACTCGAGTCTTTGGGATCCTCACCAGGTCAGATTAAAGGATGATATCGAAGCAGTTCAGAGGCGAGTTGCTAGCTTTGTTACCGCTAGGTTTGGTCAACAACCAAATATTATGGAGATCTTCTTCAACTCAAATGGAAATCCCTGGTGAGAAGACGACATACTTTTCAGGAAAAACTACTGAGGCAATTTAGAAAATAGGAACGTGCGACTGACTTCTGAACGTTTTTACTGCCAGTAACGTACATTTTCGATAAAGAATGCGAAGATAAGCTAAGAGAAGATAGGGCTTATACGGAGGCATCCAGACAGCCTTTCTTCCTTGGTTGCACTTGTAATCTCTTGCCGCAGGGGAGTGTCGTAGGACCGTTGCCACTCACAATATATATAAATTACCTTGTGGGTAACATCGGAAGCTCACTGAGGCTATTTGCGGATGATGTTGTAGTACATCGAGAGGTTGTAACAACTGAAAATTGTACTGAAATGCAGGACGATCTGCAACGAATTGGCGCATGGTGCAGGAAATGGCAATTGAATCTCAATGTAGACAAGTGTAATGTGCTGCGAATACATAGAAAGAAAGAGCCTTTATCATTTAGCTACAATATAGCAGGTCAGCAACTGGAAGCAGTTAATTCCATAAATTATCTGGGAGTAGGCATTAGGAGTGATTTAAAATGGAATGATCATATAAAGTTGATCGTCGGTAAAGCAGATGCCGGACTGAGGAAATGCAGTCCGAAAACAAAGGAAGTAGGTTACAGTACACTTGTTCGCCCACTGCTTGAATACTGCCCACCGGTGTGGGATCCGTACCAGATAGGGTTGATAGAAGAGATAGAGACAGGATCATTTAGTAATCGCGAAAGCAATACGGAGATGATAGATAAACTCCAGTGGAAGACTCTGCAAGAGAGACGCTCAGTAGCTCGGTACGGGCTTTTGTTGAAGTTTCGAGAACTTACCTTCACCCCCCCCCCCCACACCCCCCATGAACCATGGACCTTGCCGTTGGTGGGGAGGTTTGCGTGCCTCAACGATACAGATAGCCGTACCGTAGGTGCAACCACAACGGAGAGGTATCTGTTGAGAAGCCAGACAAACGCGTCGTTCCTGAATAGGGGCAGCAGCCTCTTCAGTAGTTGCAGGGGCAACAGTCTGGATGATTGACTGATCTGGCCTTGTAACATTAACCAAAACGGCCTTGCTGTTGTGGTACAGCGAACGGCTGAAAGCAAGGGGAAACTACAGCCGTAATTTTTCCCGAGGGCATGCAGGTTTACTGTATGGTTGAATGATGATGGCGTCCTCTTGGGTAAAATATTCCGGAGGTAAAATAGTCCCCCATTCGGATCTCCGGGCGGGGATTACTCAAGAGGACGTCGTTATCAGGAGAAAGAAAACTGGCATTCTACGGATCGGAGCGTGGAATGTCAGATCCCTTAATCGGGCAGGCAGGTTAGAAAATTTAAAAAGGGAAATGGATAGGTTAAAGTTAGATATAGTGGGAATTAGTGACGTTCGGTGGCAGGAGGAACAAGACTTCTGGTCAGGTGAATACAGGGTTATAAATACAAAGCCAAATAGGGGTAATGCAGGAGTAGGTTTAATAATGAATAAAAAAATAGGAATCCGGGTAAGCTACTACAAACAGCATAGTGAACGTATTATAGTGGCCAAGATAGACACGAAGCCCATGCCTACTACAGTAATACAAGTTTATATGCCAACTAGCTCTGCAGATGACGAAGAAATTGAAGAAATGTATGATGCGATAAAAGAAATTATTCAGGTAGTGAAGGGAGACGAAAATTTAATAGCCATGGGTGACTGGAATTCGACAGTAGGAAAAGGGAGAGAAGGAAACATAGTAGGTGAATATGGATTGGGGCTAAGAAATGAAAGAGGAAGCCGCCTGGTAGAATTTTGCACAGAGCATAACTTAATCATAGCTAACACTTGGTTCAAGAATCATGAAAGAAGGTTGTATACATGGAAGAACCCTGGCGATACTAAAAGGTTTCACATAGATTATATAATGGTAAGACAGAGATTTAGGAACCAGATTTTAAATTGTAAGACATTTCCAGGGGCAGATGTGGACTCCGACCACAATCTATTGGTTATGACCTGTAGATTAAAACTGAAGAAACTGCAAAAAGCTGGGAATTTAAGGAGATGGGACCTTGATAAACTGACTAAACCAGAGGTTATACAGAGTTTCAGGGAGAGCATAAGGGAACAATTGACAGGAATGGGGGAAAGAAATACAATAGAAGAAGAATGGGTAGCTCTGAGAGATGAAGTAGTGAAGGCAGCAGAGGATAAAGTAGGTAAAAAGACGCGGGCTAATAGAAATTCTTGGGTAACAGAAGAGATATTGAATTTAATTGATGAAAGGAGAAAATATAAAAATGCAGTAAATGAAGCAGGCAAAAAGGAATACAGACGTCTCAAAAATGAGATCGACAGGAAGTGCAAAATGGCTAAGCAGGGATGGATAGAGGACAAATGTAAGGATGTAGAGGCTTATCTCACTAGGGGTAAGCTAGATACTGCCTACAGGAAAATTAAAGAGACCTTTGGAGAAAAGAGAACCACTTGCATGAACATCAAGAGCTCAGATGGAAACCCAGTTCTAAGCAAACAAGGGAAAGCAGAAAGGTGGAAGGAGTATATAGAGGGTCTATACAAGGGCGATGTACTTGAGGACAATATTATGGAAATGGAAGAGGAGGTAGATAAAGATGAAATGGGAAATACGATACTGCGTGAAGAGTTTGACAGAGCACTGAAAGACCTGAGTCGAAACAAGGCCCCGTGAGTAGACAACATTCCATTAGAACTACTGATGGCCTTGGGAGAGCCAGTCCTGACAAAACTCTACCATCTGGTGAGCAAGATGTATGAAACAGGCGAAATACCCTCAGACTTCAAGAAGAATACAATAATTCCAATCCCAAAGAAAGCAGATGTTGACAGATGTGAAAATTACCGAACTATCAGTTTAAAAAGTCACAGCTGCAAAATACTAACGCGAATTCTTTACAGACGAATGGAAAAACTAGTAGAAGCCGAACTCGGACAAGATCAGTTTGGATTCCGTAGAAATGTTGGAACACGTGAGGCAATACTGACGATACGACTTATCTTAGAAGCTAGATTAAGGAAGGGCAAACCTACGTTTCTAGCATATGTAGACGTAGAGAAAGCTTTTGACAATGTTGACTGGAATACTCTCTTTCAAATTCTGAAGCTGGCAGGGGTGAAGTACAGGGAGCGAAAGGCTATTTACAATTTGTATAGAAACCAGATGGCACTTATAAGAGTCGAGGGACATGAAAGGGAAGCAGTGGTTGGGAAGGGAGTGAGACAGGGTTGTAGCATATCCCCGATGTTATTCAGCCTGTATATTGAGCAAGAAGTAAAGGATACAAAAGAAAAATTCGGAGTAGGAATTAAAATCCATGGAAAAGAAATAAAAACTTTGAGATTCGCCGATGACATTGTAATTCTGACAGAGACAGCAAAGGACTTGGAAGAGCAGTTGAACGGAATGGACAGTGTCTTGAAAGGAGGATATAAGATGAACATCAACAAAAGCAAAACGACGATAATGGAATGTAGTAGAATTAAGTCGGGTGATGCTGAGGGAATTAGATTTGGAAATAAGACACTTAAAGTAGTAAAGGAGTTTTGCTATTTGAGGAGCAAAATAACTGATGATGGTCGAAGTAGAGAGGATATAAAATGTAGACTGGCAATGGCAAGGAAAGCGTTTCTGAAGAAGAGAAGTCATTTCTGAAAGTATTTGTATGGAGTGTAGCCATGTATGGAAGTGAAACATGGACGATAAATAGTTTGGACAAGAAGAGAATAGAAGCTTTCGAAATGTGGTGCTACAGAAGAATGCTGAAGATTAGATGGGTAGATCACATAACTAATGAGGAAGTATTGAATAGGATTGGGGAGAAGAGAAGTTTGTGGCACAACTTGACTAGAAGAAGGGATCGGTTGGTAGGACATGTTCTGAGGCATCAAGGGATCACCAATTTAGTATTGGAGGGCAGCGTGGAGGGTAAAAATCGTAGAGGGAGACCAAGAGATGAATACACTAAGCAGATTCAGAAGGATGTAGCTTGCAGTAGGTACATGGAGATGAAGAAGCTTGCACAGGATAGAGTAGCATGGAGAGCTGCATCAAACCAGTCTCAGGACTGAAGACCACCACAACAACAACAACCTTCACCGAGGAGTCAAGCAGTATATTGCTCCCTCCTACGTACATCTCGCGAAGAGACCATGAGGATAAAATCAGAGAGATTAGAGCCCACACAGAGGCATACCGACAATCTTTCTTTCCACGAACAATACGAGACTGGAATAGAACGGTGAACCGATAGAGGTACTCAAGGTACCCTCCGCCACACACCGTCAGGTGGCTTGCGGAGTATGGATGTAGATGTAGATCTACCCCGCCCCTCCTTCCTACTTGCAGCTATTGTCCACATTAGTCTTTTACGAAGATCTGAGAGGAGCGAAGATTACATTAAGCTTGTTAGTTCACTTATCTTTTCTTGCAGAGTTGGTTCCAATTCTTCTTGTCTAGGGCTCTGATTCTGATTCCTGAAGCTGAAAATGTCACATTTTAGATCCTCACGGTTGGATTGATCTAAATAAATTTGAAAATTGTTGTTGCAGAATTTTTGTTGTTACGTTAATATATTTTGTCACATTATAGTATATCATACAGTCTTTTGATTTTTTACTTTAACAAAGCCGAAATTACATTGTTAGCACAAAATACAAAAATAGGCTCGCTAACATCAGAGGCATACTTACTACTATCTCACTCAGCGGAAATAATATTCCGAAGGATTTACAATTTTTCTTGACAAATGAATTTCTATTAGTTTATGTTACATAATTATTTACGATTATTATTTCACAAATGAATCCCGAAATAAACATAGTAACCAGCACAGTATTGCGTAATTGATAACAGAAGTTTTAAGTGTGCCAATAGTTCGTAATTTCAAATATTTCTACAAAATAATTTTAACTGTACATTCAGAACTAGTACTTATCCGTTATAACATCGAAAATAAATTTTAGCTTGAAATATAGTGTACTATGTGTAAAATTGTATGCAAGTTTTCAGAAAAACAGCTGAGTAATATTGACGTGTCCAAAACTCGAAAATGGTACTGGTATCGACAACTAATGTTGAGGAAAAGTAATGCTAGAGGAGCGTGTCCCGTTACACATTCTCGAATGGATGGTTCAAATGGCTCTGAGCACTATGCGACTTAACTTCTGAGGTCATCAGTCGCCTAGAACTTAGAACTAATTAAACCTAACTAACCTAAGGACATCACACACATCCATGCCCGAGACAGGATTCGAAACTGCGACCGTAGTCTCGAGTGGAATAGGAAAGAAAATGACTAGAAGTACGACGATATTGCACTCTCTTTGTTACTATCAGTTCCTTTTGACATGAATGCAAAGCAACAGGAACTGCGGCGATTACAGCCGTTATGAAATACATTAGATGTATTCGCAATTGCGAATACGGACAACCATCAGCTGTAGAATGGAATGACGACAGTGAAAACTTGAGCAGGACCGCTCGACTCGAGCCTGGATTTCTCGTTTATCACGAACGGTCATCTTACCATTGGTCTATCCGTACACGACTCACGGCCATACCAAAACTTCCATCATCGAGCATGCGTCTACAACCTGTACTCGTACATCCACTTTGTATATTCCCGTACAGATGAGACATGAAAGTCGCTTGTTTGGTGTCGGCGGATAAATACGGTATTTCAGGCCTGTGTTGCTTTGAATTACGATGAATGCATATAGAAAGGAATATATTTAATGTATTTCATAACGTCTGTACTAGCCGCAGTGCCTGACCCTTCAGACATGCGTGCATGTCTAAGGGAACTTTGTATCGTCATTCAGAATAACACAGGCATTGCAATATCGTATTTATCCGCCGACACTTGACAAGCGTACCTGTACGGGGATATACATAATGGTGTACGGGTACGGATTGTAGACGTTTAGTTGACGACATGTGGAAGTCTGGGTCTGGCCGTGAGTCGTACACGGGCAGTTAAATGGGAAGGAAATGAAATGAAATGATCGTATGGCATTGTTGGCCGGGAGGCCCCATTCGGGGAAGTTCGGCCGCCGTATTGCAAGTTCTTTTAGTTGACGCCACATCGGCGACTTGCGCGTCAATGATGATGAAAATGATGATGAAGGACACACAACACAACCTGCCGGGAATCGAACCCGGGCCCCCAGCGTGGTAGACGATAACGCTACCGCTACGCTACGGAGGCGGACAATGGGAAGGAGACAGCTCGCAATAAGCGGGAAATCCGGGTTCGAGTCCTAATCCAGCACAAATTTTCGTTCTCATCTTTCCTTTCTACGGCTGACGGTTGTCCGAGTTCGCAGTTGCGAATACATTTAATGTATGACTAGAAGTGGTACAATGCACCCTTCGCCATGCACCGTATGAAGATGTGCGGAGTATGTATCCTGTCATTCGAAAAAATTTCGAGAGTGGATTAATAACAAAATACAATTTAATGCTTCAGGTGTTCTGCAGAGTAACTCCTCAGTTGTGTACAATACGCAGAACTTACATACAGCCATGAGAAAATGTCAGTGAAGTCCTTCTTCCGGATGTCGTTCTACTTAAGCATCTCTTTGACTTGAATGTCGGTTATGCCATGAAAGCGTAGACCGTTCATGCGAATGTTTGCACTTTCTCATTCATGACAGTTTCTGCACTTTGTCGTGTTGTGCTAAGTTCGTAATCATGACATCAAGTCTTGTCATCCACGGTAGTTTTTCCGGAAAAGATCTGTTCGCGCTTTGCATTTCGATCAAGCCGTAGTTAGGCGTACAACCTCCGCTTTCATTTTTTTTTTTTTCGGGATTCAAAGTGTGCGGGACAAACTTGGCACACACTTTTCTCCTAGTGAGTATACTCTGGAGAATATCTCGATCATTCCATTGAGATACGATGCCCAATATGGTTTGTGACGCAACAACGTTGGCTACGGTCGCCCGTCCAATACTTAACACTGCCTGCTCACAACTCACTGGTCGATTGCTGATTTGCTGTTTACAGTAAGTTAGTTCAAGCTGCCAGTGTAGTTACTGCGGCTGAGTCGCTTATACTCTAGAAATAAAACCTGTCTCTGGGCTTTTTGGACGGACGGTGTATGTAGATTAAAATCGTACACATGACGTAGGTCAAGGTTCTATTGCTTTCTTTCTATAAAGAATGAAACACACACTCTGAAGTACCCTATAATCCATCTACACACATCAAAAAAAGTTTTGCATCACCTCGGTTCCGAAAATTCCGGAACTTGTACAGAAAATTGTAACAGAGATCAACATAAACATTATTCCCGCCCTTTTTATTGCTCATGAAAACCACACATTGCATGTTATACCACCATACAGCGAGGCCTTCAGAGGTGGTGGTCCAGATTGCTGCACACACCGATACCTCTAATACCCAGTAGCGTGTCCTCTTGCATTGACGTATGCCTGTACTCGTCGTGGCATACTATCCACAAGTTCATCAAGGCGCTGTTGGTACAGATTGTCCCACTCCTCAACGGCGATTCGGCGTAGATCCCTCAGAGTAGTTGGTGGGTCACGACGTCCAGAAACAGCCCTTTTCAATCTATACCAGCCATGTTCGATAGGATTCATGTCTGGAGAACATGCTGGCCACTCTCGTCGATTAATGTCGTTATCCTGAAGGAAGTCATTCACAAGATGTGCACGATGGGGGCGCGAATTGTCGTCCATGGAGACGAACGCCTTACCAATATGCTGCCGATGTGGCTGCGCTATCGGTCGGAGGATGGCATTCACGTATCGTACAGCCGTTACGGCGCCTTCCATGACCACCAGCGGTGTACGTCAGCCCCACATAATGCCACCCCAAAACAGCAGGGAACCTCCACCTTGCTGCGGTCACTGGACAGTGTGTCTAAGGCGTTCAGCCTGACTGGCTTGCTTCCAAACAAGTCTGCGACGATTATCTGGTTGAAGGCATATGCGACACTCATCGGTGAAGAGAATGTGATGCCAATCCTGAGCGGTTCATTCGGCATGTTTTTGGGTCCATCTGTACCGCGCTGCATGGTGTCGTGGTTGCAAAGATGGACCTCGCCATGGACGTCGGGAGTGAAGTTGCGTATCATGCAGCCTATTGCGCACAGTTTGAGTCGTAACACGACGTTCTGTGGCTGCACGAAAAGTATTGTTCAACATGGTGGCGTTGCTGCCAGGGTTCCTCTGACCCTTAATCCATAAGTAGCGGTCATCCTCTGCAGTAGTAATCCTTGGGCGGCCTGAACGAGGCATGGCATCGACAGTCCCGCACAAAGTAACAATGCGGACGCGATCGAATTGCGGAATTGACCGTCTAGGCATGGTTGAACTACAGACGACACGGGCCGTGTACGTCCTTCCTGGTGGAATGACTGTAACTGATCGGCTGTCGGACCCCCTCCGTCTAATAGGCCCTGCTCATGCACGGTTGTTTACATCTTTGGGCGGGTTTAGTGACATCGCTGAACAGTCAGAGGGACTGTGTCTGTGATACAATATCCACAGTCAACGTCTATCTTCAGGAGTTCTGGGAACCGGGGTGATGCAAAACCTTTTTTGATGTGTTTATTAAGGTTTATAACATATAGCTGAAGTCCTAGGCTAGAGTCGAGACAAACCTCAGTTTGATAAACCGTACTGAAAGCTTACAAATGTGTCGAAGATACTCCCATGAGTTAGTCTGTCATCTTAGTTCGAAGAAGTGGAAATCAACATCACAATCAGTATCATTATGGATATATATCTATGCGGTTCGTCTCAAACCAATAAATAGTATCCGTGCACGAAATAATAGTTTTAGATTTATAAAGAAACGGAAGAGTCAATACGTGGAAGTACCTAGAAGAACACTTATCCCTTTTACGGCAGTAAGGCCACGCTCACCTTCTGTGACAAAGGGCTGTTCTACAGTTCAGTAGCCGGCCGAAGTGGCCACGCGGTTCTGGCGCTGCAGTCTGGAACCGCGAGACCGCTACGGTCGCAGGTTCGAATCCTGCCTCGGGCATGGATGTGTGTGATGTCCTTAGGTTAGTTAGGTTTAACTAGTTCTAAGTTCTAGGGGACTAATGACCTCAGCAGTTGAGTCCCATAGTGCTCAGAGCCATTTGAACCATTTACAGTTCAGTAAACATGCCACAGGGCACAATTATCACACACCATAAAGACAAACTGAGAATTGGGACTACGCGGCAAAATTGTCGTAAGATCAAAAATGTGTGCCCATAAGGTTACCCTCGAACAACTAATACATTTTCACTACCTCAGATACGATATAATCAAAAATTGTTCTAAGAAAACTAAAAACAAACTGACTAACGTTTGAGCTGTATGGTGAAGACTTACAAAGGGTGACACTGTACAAAAGTAGCACAAAGCTTATAAACGTGTGCTCAGCCTACATTTTTGGATGTTAATGAAACTTGTATAAGAAAACAAGGATACAAGTTGAATTCTAGTGACTAAATTAAATTTGTAAGGAAGTGCACGAGCTGTGCGAAATAATATATTGCTTGAGAACTTTATAATAAAGAAGACAGGAATGTGTATGAAAACGCATTGGAAAAGAAAGTTTAACATCTGTTAGATTTGATCCTTGCTGGTGGAAACTATGAATGAATAAGTGAGGGAAAGTGAGGAACATGGAAGAAAAAGTGAGTAAATGCAATAGGACGGGGATCAGTGCTTAATCGTGGATGAAGATGATGATGATGACAAAGACGATGTCGGTTTACCGCGAGTTGAATATAGTAGCAAAAACTATACTAGCTATATCACCTCTTTCTTAATCTTTGGAGCTGAGCAACCAGACGTGAGTATTTAGACGTTTTCTGTATAGAGCTACTTTCAGAATCAAATGATCCATATTAAGCACGCTACAGCTTTAGTTTGCTAAGAAGTTTAATGTACGTGAAATAACAATGCCTGAAGATACACTACCGATCTGGAGAGAAGGTGCCTTCAATGACTTTGTGAAATTTGTGTTTTTCCTTTTATTTAAACGTACTTCATATAAACATAATTACCTCTAGAGATGTAGATTGAAATGTACTACAACACTCATTTCTGTTGTTCCACAGTAATCCGATACCAGAGAGTTCGCAGCTCCTAGACAATGTTCAGTGGCCGCCCATGAAGCCGGACAACCTGACGTACCTGGACATAGGTTCAGAGCTGCAGGTCAAACAGGGTCTGTACCAGGACCGCATGGAGCTCTGGGACAGCCTGTTTCCGTTTTCTACCGGCGGGGAGTAAAATAGTGGTATCAGTGAAATCTGTGTAACTTAATACTCAAAATGCTCAGAAAAAGTGCCAGCGAAGAAAATTGATAGATATCAGACTATAGACAATATTTAATTTAAGGAATATAAAATGTTGTGCCAAATATGACTCTGTAATGCGTGTTTGTACTCGCTTATTTTAAAAATTTTGTATGTACTTTGCTTCTATTTTTGAGTGTGTAGTGAACAGTGAAGGTCAATTAAAAATACTCTGTAAAGAATTTTCCAGCTTTAGTTACTTTAATTGTTTGAAATCCCTTCCTCTGTAGCGTAAACTAACCTATTCAGTACTGTACATTCAATAAATTCTCCATGGAACGGAAGTTTGTCATTATTCTGAATATTCACTTTACTAAAATATAACATACAAGTAGCTAACTGTCTTGAAATTGCCTTCGTTGTCTTCTTATAGAAGGATGATAATGACGCAGGTTTGGGTTGTACAACGGATGTCCACTGATGCTTGGATTCTGAAAGTCTGGAGAATCACTATAAACAAAATAAAAAATTTCTGCACTTTGAATATTTGTAATTTAGGTTTAACAAAATCCAACATTCATTCACTTTCACGAGTTATCAGTTCCAACTGCAACGTGTGCTTTCCACAGCATCAAAAACCACGAATGTCTCCATTATTCCCCAATTTCCCGCCAAGTGTTCAGAAAGTAGAAGTACGAAGATAACATTTAAAGCAAACGAGTTTACATCGTTGTCAAAGACATTAACTGATAAGAATCCAGCAACACTTGGTAGATTTAAATTTAAGGATTTTTATGTTAAACCTTCAAACCTTACATCGAGGTGACAAGTCAGGGGATACCTTCTAATTATCGTGTCAGACCTCTTCTGCCCGGCGTAGTGCATGAAGTCGACGTGGCACGGCCTCAACAAGTCATTGAAAGTCCCCTGCAGAAATAATGAGCCATGCCGCCTCTATAGCCGTTCATAATTGCGAAAGTGTTGCCAGAGCAGGATTTTGCACACGAACTAACCTCTACATTATGTTCCATAAATGTTCGATGGGATTCATGTCGGGCGATCTAGGTGGCCAAATCATGCACTCGGATACAGCTGTGGCCCGGTGTCACCGCGCATTGTCATCCATAAAAATTCTATCATTTTTGGGAACATGAAGTTCATCAATGGCTACAAATGGTCTCCAGGCAGCTGAACAAAGCAACTTCCAGTCAATGATACGTTCAGCTTGACCAGAGGGCCCAGTCCAGTCCATGTAAACACGGCCCCCATCATTATGGAGCCATCACCAGCTTGCACAGCGCCTTGTTGAGAACTTGGGTCCTTGCCTTTGTGGGGTTTGCGCCACAATCTAACCTTATCGAAATCAGGGCTTATCTGACAAGGCCACGGTTTTCCAGTCGTCTAGGGTCCAACCGATATGGTCACGAGCCCAGGGGAGGAGCTACAGGCGACGCCGTGCTGTTAGGAAAGGCACTCGCGTCGGTCGTCTGCTCCCATAGCCCATTAACGCCAAATTTCGCCGCACTGTCCTAATGGATACGTTCATCGTACGCCCCACATTGATTTCTGCGGTTATTTCACCCAGTGTTACTTATCTGTCAGCCCTGACAACTGTATGCAAATGCCGCTGCTCTCGGTCATTAAGCGAAAGCCGTACGCCACTGCGTTGTCCGTGTTTGGAGGTAATGGCAGAAATTTGATATCCTCGGCACACACGCTTGACACTGGGGATCTCGGAGTACTGAATTCCCTAACGATTTCCGAAACAGAATGTTCCATGCGTGTAGCTCCAACTACCATTCCGCATTCAAAGTCTATTAATTCCCATTGTGCGGCCACAATCACGTCGGTAAACATTTTCTCATCAATCACCTATGACAACTCTACCAATTCACTGTCCTTTTATACATTTTGTACCCGATACTACCGACATCTGTAAATGTGCATATCGCTGTCCCACGACTTTTGTCACTTCAGTGTATTCTAAACATATAAGTTGTAAATAATAATTACATCTGAAATAATGAATTTTAGCTGATATAGTTTTAGACGAACATTTAAACTCACAAAATGAAATTTCCGACACCCAATGGTATCAAAGGATTCTGAACACGTCCCAGTCTTCATTACATCACAGTAACCCAGATGAATGGCGCCCATACCCGGGAGCAAGGTGTCCTGCACTTCTCCCCCCCCCCCACCCCTCCCCACCCCCCACCCCCCACGCCCACCTAGCTCTCACGGGAAGGAAAAAGTAAAGCATAGTCAAGATTTTTCCTTTCAAGAAAGTAATTGAAAATCGGTATCACTCAAGTTTTTAACAGCATTGGAACTGAAAATTTCTGACGGCTACTTACAAGTTGCCACTCGTCTTCCAGAATATTAAAAATACCCCATACCCCCAGGTCTAGCTCCCCCCTCCCCCATCCCTTTGTCTACAAAATATCATTTGACTGCCCTCAACTGAGATCACAAACACGAATTTGATCCCTGGCATTGG
Organism: Schistocerca nitens; assembly: GCF_023898315.1. Lineage (NCBI taxonomy): Eukaryota > Metazoa > Arthropoda > Insecta > Orthoptera > Acrididae > Schistocerca > Schistocerca nitens. The sequence continues at coordinate 258,316,119 of NC_064615.1, read as the reverse complement.
ATGCTGGTATAGTCTTTCGGATCATAGTTCTAGAAGAAATTGGCATCACGTGAATTTCACAATCCTGGATATGAAAGATGGTTTCATATAATTAATGACCACCGGACTGTGCGTCTGTCAGCTGGTGACTTACAGTTTTTTGAAATTGCTGCCTTATTAGTCGCACATCAATAGTGCAGGATAGTGTATGAAGTGACATGGTAATTAATTACTTTACATCAAGGACTATATAATTCAATACAAGTGTCACAGCTGTCATTTTTAAAAAGTTACTGGAGTATTTTTGGAGCAATCATTAGCATAATGTAAGAGACAAAGGAGCCTTAGGAAGAGTTATTGTTTGTTAGCTTTCAGCTACTTGTGAAATATTTTGAAGGAAGTTATCCATTGCTGTGGTACCTGACGCCAAATGTGGCGTATTGAAACTCAGCGAGAACTTTCCAAATGATTTATTTGTTTCCACTACAACGCTTCGTTCCCCTCGGTCTGTGTCACAGGGCCCGCAATGCCGAGGAAGCACTCCAGCGGCCTGTGCAATGCAGTGCTGTGTTGTGCCGGCCTTGGCCAGCCCGCTGAGTTCCGATGATGTCAGGATGGCTGCGCTAGCAGGCCGACTCAGTGGCCACCATCCCCGGCTGCACTGCTCCTCCAGGAGCTGTAGGCTGGCCCCGCTGCTGCTTCTTCCTCACTGGCGTAGCTGAGAATGTGGCGGCAAAGACCGCCCGCGATCCAGTGTCCGTATCTGCGGCCCTCGCCTCGGAAGTGTGCAGTGTGTGTCAGGAGCTTAGACAACTGTCTGCGGTAGTGAGCTAAAGAGTGGCCCGCCGCTGGCTGGCTGCGGACCCAGCGTCGGCCTCAGAGGGTCGAACCAACGACCCACCGTGGACTGGGGACTCTGTCACCCCATCTGTTGCTGCTTATAGCCCAGCAGTGTGACACGCCCCACCATCCAGCAGAGCTGTCACACTTGAATGAATCTCATTAGAAAACTGCACATATTTATACTTGCCTGTGCGCTTCTGTTTTGCCAAGCGCACTGGTTCGCATCACGTACGTGTAACAATTAGATTGGCCAGTGGCCCCCTTCTGCCTGTGACTTGCGCCATGGAAACTGCTGTGTGTGCCCTCTCCGGCAGTTCTTTGCCCCTGTGGCCTCTATCTGCCTTCGCAACTGCTGGTATGCGTAACTTACTGCAATCCAGCCTGCACCTGGCTGTAACTCACGCTCCGAATATTGCACAAAATTAAATTTCCCTCTCCTAAATGGTGGTGCCTCTACACCATTTATCAGTTGACTCGAAGGTAATTGCATGACAAATACAAGACAAAGAGATAGAGAGACCTTTGTAATCCACATTTAAAGAAGTTTCATTTGTACACAGAAGCGCCAAAGAAACTAGTATACTTATGCGTATTCAAATACTGAGATATGTAAACAGCCAGAATATGGCGCTGCAGTCGACAACGTCTCTATAAGATAAGTGTCTGGCGCAGTTGTTAGATCGGTTACTGCTGCTTCAATGGCAGTTTTCAAGATTTAAGAGAGTCTGAACGTGGTGTTATAGTCGGCTCACGAGCGATAGGACACAGCATCTCCAAGGTAGCGATGAAGTGGGGATTTTCCCCGTACGACCTTTCCACGAGTGTACCGTGAATATCAGGAATCCAGTAAAACATCAAATCTCCGACATTGCTGCGGCCGGAAAATGATCCTGCATGAACGGGACCAACGACGACTGAAGAGAATCGTTCAACGTGACAGAAGTGCAACCCTTCTGCAAATTGCTGCAGATTTAAATGCTGGGCCACCAACAAGTGTCAGCGTGCGAACCATTCAACGAAACATCATGGATATGGGCTTTCGGAGCCGCAGGCCCACTTGTGTACCTGTGATGACTGCACGACACAAAGCTTTTGCCTCGCCTGGGCCCGTCAACACTGACATTGGACTGTTGATGACTGGTAACATGTTGCCTGGTCGGACGAGTCTCGTTTCAAATTGTATCAAGTGGGTGGACGTGTACAGGTATAGAGACAATCTCCTGAGTACTTGGATTCAGGAGATTGTCTCTATACCCCTTCCTCTGTAGCGTAAACTAACTTATTCAGTATTGTACACTCAATAAATTCTCCATGAAACCGACTTTTGTCATTTCAGCAGGTAACCGTTCGAGCTGGTGGAGGTTCTGAAGTGGTGTGGGCGTGTGCAGTTGGAGTGATGTGGAACCCCTGATACATCTATGTGACACGTACGTAATCATCCTATATGATCACCTGCATCCGTTCATGTCCACTGTGCATCCCTACGGACTTGGACAATTCCAGCAGTACAATGCGACACCCCACATGCCTAGAATTGCTGCAGAGTGCCTCCAGGAACACTTCTCTAAGTGAAAGCACTTCCGTTGGCCACCAAACTCTCCAGACATGAACATTATTGAGCATATCTGGGATGCCTTTCAACGTGCTGTTCAGAAGAGATCTCCTTCTCATACTGTTAGGGATATATGGACAGCCCTCCACGATTCACGAAGTCGGTTTCTTCCAGCACTACTTCAAACGTTAGTGGAGTCAACGCCACGTCGTGTTGCGGCATTTCTGCGTGCTTGCGCAAGCCCTACACGACATTAGGCAGGTGTACCAGTTTATTTGGCTCTTCAGTGTAATTACTTCGCTTCTGACGAAGCAGTAACTTCTTAAAAAAAGCACCTACCCACATAATGGGCGTCGAGAAGATCCAAGTGAGTTAGCTGGGTTTCGAATAATTTCGTCATTCCCTCATTTCTGGGATTTGTCCAAGTGCGATTTTCCATATCCAAACTTCGGACTTGGAGGGAAGAAATTAATTCTCAATGTAGAGATTATTGGTAAACGAATATTGAGCTCAGCTGAAAAAAAACTTTTTTCTGATTAAAAAAAATGAAATCTTTCTAAATCGGATGCTTTTGAACATTATCTCAAGGATAAATTATTGTTCTTGAAATATAGAATATTAAGGCTACATTACGTTTTCTTTAACAATTTGCCGTCTTGAGGATTTACACCGTAACTTTGGAGCGCAAGTAACAGTCGACAACACGAAAAACGCTGCCAGTATCTTTCTGTCTGTACTAGAGGTCCCTAAAGTGGCCGATATCGACCCCTAGAGGGTGATAAGCTCTACAGTGGTAGGTTAATGCAAGAGGGTATATCTCGAAGCTAAGTAGTTGTTTGAAAATGAAAACATCCGTGAATTTTCGAAGAGTAACAATATTGCCACTAAATATTCCAAGCTCAGATCATAAGACGAACCGTTCCTATCTGCATTCGCAACCTCATATATGATTGGCGCTGGTTTAGGCAGGCGAACGTAATTTTGACAAAACAGGAGAACAGCTTGAATTTGAAAAACCGTGGTGACTTTTGACTAAAACTTACAGTTTTCAACTGAATATGTATTATGATACCTATGATTTAAGAACTATAAGCTATTTCCATCCATAAACAATTCTGTTATGTTTCAGGATTATAATAACAGTGTAAAATATCCCCTTTTTCTGTTAATGTTATTGGGTGGATTTTATAAGATATACAGGGTGAGTCACTAACTATTGTGACGTAGAATAACTTCGAAAGTATGATAGTAGCTGAAAAGTTTGTAGGACAATTGTTGCATGGGACAACGGGAACCATAATATGACGTTGGTTTTTGTTGATAGGTAGGGTCACTTCAGATATATGAAGGTCAACTTTGTTTTTTTATGTGGGATGCTATAGTTTGATACTTATTTTCTAATAGCGGCTATCGAGACGAATCCAATGATGTGTAACGCTTAAAGGTCAACGAAGGTCACAAAGGTGGCATGAACGTCCATTTACAGAAGGTGTTCGAAGTGATGACCATTGGCCGGCCGCGGTGGTCTCGCGGTTCTAGGCGCGCAGTCCGGAACCGTGCGACTGCTACGGTCGCAGGTTCGAATCCTGCCTCGGGCATGGATGTGTGTGATGTCCTTAGGTTAGTTAGGTTTAAGTAGTTCTACGTTCTAGGGGACTTATGACCACAGCAGTTGAGTCCCATAGTGCTCAGAGCCATTTGAACCATTTTTTTGATGACCATTGGTATCAATGCAGTGCTGCAATCTTCTGATCATGGGCTGAGTGGTATTCCTTACCACTTCGGCTATAATCGAAGCACATCCTATGATAATTCTCTCTCGTATATCGTTCAAACAGTAAATATTCGCCGAATATGGCGTATCCATCTAACATGCCATTGACATGTAAACACCACTCGACGGTTTCGCAATACAACATTAATAAGAATGGTAAGACTAGTATCGTCTAATCAAGCGAATGTGAATGATTTATTCCTTCGAATAACAAGTCTATATGCTTCTCGTTTACGGAGAATGCTAACAAAATTCAGTAAGAGCTAGAGACTTATACGCTGCAAGATATCCTCAACTTACTGACTCTACACGCCGTACATTTAAAAATATGTGTACGATAAATTGAGAACAACTGAATCTTTAACGCATCGGAATCATATCCGGCAAATGAAAGTTACCTACGAGGAAACGGAAGTCGGTACCCTTGCCACTGTGGTTCGAGATCCTTGTGTTTCTCGCAATTCTCGTCAAATCGCAAGGGAATCTGGATCGAGCCAGAGTAGTGTTGTTCGTGTTCTGCATCGCCATAAATATCATCCTTACCATATCAGTCTTCACCAAGAATTAACTGGTGCGGATTGTACGCGTCGCACTGAATTCTGCCGATTGGTTCGACTTCAGATTCAGAGGCATGTCACATTTACTAATTCGATCTTTTTTTGACGAGGCTGCATTCACGAACAATGGAAATGTTAATTTGCATAACATGCATTATTGGGCAACTGAAAATCCATGTTGGCTGCAGCAAGTTGCACACCAATAACCGTGGTCGGTACATGTATGACGCGGGATTCTGGAGGACAGAACCATAGGCCCTTATTTCATCCAAGAAAATCTTAATGGTAGGAAGTACATCACATTCCTGCAAGAAACATTAGGTGTGTTATTGGAAGAAATACCTTTAGGAACAAGGAACAGAATGTGGTATCATTACGATGGGTGTCCGGTACATTTTTCGCTGATGGCTAGAAATGAGTTGCAGAGACAATTCCCAAATCGTTGGATTGGACGCGGATGAGATATGTCGTGGCCGGTTCGTTCGCCAGACTTGACGCCTCTGGATTTTTTCTTGTGGGGATTAGTAAATGACATTGTTTACAAAGATGTTCCAACTACACCTGAAGATATGCGAGAGAGAATTGTCATAGCATGTGCTTCGATAAGTGCCGAAGTGATAAGGATTACCACTCAATCCATGATAAGAAGATTGCAGCACTGCATTGATACCAATGGTCATCACTTCGAACACCTTCTGTAAATGGACGTTCATGCCACCTTTGTGACTTTCGTTGACCTTCAAAGACGTTAAGACCATACTGTTACACATCACGGGATTCGTCTCGACAGCCGCTATCAGAAAATAAGTACCAAACTGTATCATCCCATCTAAAAATAAAAAATAAAAAAAGTTGAGTTTCATATCTCTGAAGTGACCCCACCTAGCAACAAAAAACCAACGTCATATTATGGCCCCCGTTGTCCCATGTAACTTTTTGCCCAACAAAATTTTCAGCTCCTGTCATACTTTCGGAGTTATTCTTGGTGACTCACCCTGTAGAAACTGTAAATTACTTTGTTGGGTTGCTATACAGGTCTCCTTACTGCTTAACATCAGAAATGCAAGCAATGGTTTAATGTTTTTGTTAAATACTTAATCTTGGGGTCGGTCGATAAGAAGGCGAATATCCTATGAAAGGATCGACGGGATAGACGGTTTGGAAACAGTTGATCTACATTTATAAAGGAAGACGGAGAAGAGACAACTAAGACATCTTAAACTGAACGCCTAGAGGTTACTGTGAATAGTGACAGGTAAGTTAGACCCAATAAGTACATTCGTGGAGAAACGAACAATATTTCAGTACCAATTGTCAAACTTTGTGAACTACTGCAACGTGAGTACATTCTTCACGAATAATACTGTTAGTAAACAGTGATGAGAACGCTTTACCACTACCTGCGCTCTACTAGCATCGGCAGTTATCGCGGTACAAGCGTTCGTCGATAAAGGCCACAGATAAACGCTCTTGTCCTTGTGTCTTTCGCGACGTACGTATCTTACGGTTTATTTCTTCGATACTTCCACCGCTTTCTTTCAACGAAATGGTGATTAATTCCGCCACCATTTTGGAACAGGAATCACAAATCACTAACTACTTTAATCCTTTCCGTCCAAACAGGACTCGAATGCTTGAGGAAATATTTTTTTTAACGTTTCCTTTGTGATAAGTCATACTACGCAGTCATTTCGTGAAATATACCCGTGTTGTAGGCCCCTGTACAATACTCGTTCATATTTTTGCGCATATTTGAGCTCATACCAAGTGCGATCAACCTGTAAGACTCCCGTGTTCTCCAGCTCATTCTCACGTACGTATATCGTCAATTTTTTCTAAATTTTCGCATAATATATGTACATTATGTGCCCCAAAATAATCGTTGGATATTTGCGTAATGTCTAATAAAGCTTTTCTGAATTTATCGTACAGTTTTGTTTTTTACGTCTAAAAGTGGTCCAAATATGGCACGAATGTAATCAACGGTCTAGGCTACCGACAGCTTGTTCCCAGAACGTTTATTTCGCTTTTACTTTGCCGGCCGGTGTGGCCGAGCGGTTCCAGGCGCTTCAGTCTGGAACATCGCGACCGCTACGGTCGCAGGTTCGAATCCTGCGTCAGGCGTGGATGTGTGTGCTGTCCTTCGGTTAGTCAGGTTTAAGTAGTTCTAAGTTCTAGGGGACTGATGACCCCAGATGTTAAGTCCCATAGTGCTCAGAGCCTTTTGAGCCATTTTTGATTTTACTTTCTTTTGAAATCACCGCTTACGACCATATTGTCACCTTACATCCTAACCTAGACGGTGGGCTATGCTACAGATCAGTGTGTCAAGGCAACCATGATTTTAGGAAAAGAGAGCATATCACACTCTAGCCTGGCCATGCCATTCACGTTTAGCAGACGGTCATACAGTATTGCTGAGCGCGTTTTCTTAAGATAACGTTTTTTTTTTTTTAATTTGATGTTCGACCTTATCGACTTGAATGAAACGTAATACGAGTACTTTAAAATGACGTACAAAGAAATTATTCCCGGATCAAATTACCACCTTGTCTTCACCAACTGAAAAACAACAGAAATGTTGTTAGAATGTCCACATTATAAGTTAAAACATAGCGTTTAATTGACGCATAGCAGGCGTAGCAACGTCTTGCTATTACTGATTAAACTGTCATTTACAGAACTTAACACGATCTGCGGCACTCCACCAGCTGAATCTAGTCTGTAAGAAATGCAGTACAAAAATGCAAAATCAAAGGAGAAAATTCACGTTTATCAATGGTACGAGTAATTTTGTTTGATGTCCTCCTTCATGCTGCAACGGTCAGCTCTAAAGTGTATTGTGCTACCCACATGAAATTGAGGAAACTACTTCGGCGTGTTTGCCGCCACAAAAATGCAAACGAACTTCTCCTTCGTGACAACGCAAAGCCTCACACAAGTCTGCGCATCCCAGAGGTCCTCACAAAACTTCATTGGACTGTTCTCCCTGAACCACCCTACAACCCCTTTCTCGCACCTTCCGACATCCATCTGTTTAGCCCAATGAAGGATGCGCTTCGCGGGAAGCAGTGCGTTGATGATAAGGTTGTTATTGATGCAGAAAGACGTTGGTTCCGACGTCGAAAAGTAGAGTGGTACTATGCAGGCATACTACGGACCTTCCTAGTAAGGTGGCGAATTGCTGTCGCATTGAAAGGAGATTATGTTGAAAAATAGAGTGTTGTAGTCAAAAGAGTTGGGAGTAATATGGTGTACTGGAATCCCGAATAAAATCAACCTGCTTTCAGGAAAAAAATGTGTTGCATTACTGACTGGGAGTCCTCGCAAGTTCGCGTTGGAGCATAAAAAAGGCGGATACGTTCCTCTTTACGGGACTCTGACAGGAAACTGCCTCTACTCGCTTTCTACCTTCCTTGCTACAAATTTTGGCATGCGAACATAGTTTCGCTTATTTGCACTGAAAGACCGTAGCACAGAAATACTGACGGTAGAAGAGAGAGGAGACAATGCCAGTGGGAGAGAAAAAGAGTAGAACAGAAACAATGGCAGTTGGATGGAGAGACAGTGAATGTAGCAGCCGGACGAAGTGGCCGAGCGGATCTAGGCGCTACAGTCTGGAACCGCGCGACCGCTACGGTCGCAGGTTCGAATCCTGCCTCGGGCATGGATGTGTGTGATGTCCTTAGGTTAGTTAGGTTTAAGTAGTTCTAAGTTCTAAGGGACTGATGATCTCAGAAATTAAGTCCCATAGTGCTCAGAGCCATTTGAACCATTTTTGAATGTAGCAGTAATTAGACAGTGATAAGGACGAATGAGAGATACAGATGAAGACAGTGACAGTGGGAGAGATAGATAGGAGAAAACGCCAATGTTACAGAGGCAGTGAGAAGGAGATGCTGAACGTGAAGACTTAACTACAAAGGGAGACTGGGTGAAAGGATTTAGACTGTTCTATGTTGAAAGAGCGCTGTTCGCGTGCCAAAATTTTTGGTGAGGGCGGTGGAATGACTATTCAGACAGCTACACTACTGGCCATTAAAATTGCTACACCACAAAGATGACGTGCTGCAGACGCGAAATTTAACCGACAGGAAGAAGATCCTGTGATATGCAAATGATTAGCTTTTCAGAGTATTCACAAAAGGTTGGCGCCGGTGGCGACACCTACAACGTGCTGACATTAGGAAAGTTTCCAACCGATTGCTCATACACAAACAGCAGTTGACCAGCGTTGCCTGGTGAAACGTTGTTGTGGTGCATTGTGTAAGGAGGAGAAATGCGTACCATCACGTTTCCGACTTTGACAAAGGTCGGATTGTAGCCTATCGCGATTGCGGTGTATCGTATCGCGACATTGCTGCTCGCGTTGGTCGAGATCCAATGACTGTTAGCAGAATATGGCATCGGTGGGTTCAGGAGGGTAATACGGAACGCCGTGCTGGATCCCAACGGCCTCGTATCACTATCAGTCGAGATGACAGGCATCTGTAACGAATCGTGCAGCCACGTCTCGATCCCTGAGTCAACGGATGGGGACGTTTGCAAGACAACAACCATCTGCACGAACAATTCGACGACGTTTCCAGCAGCATGGACTATCAGCTCGGAGACCATGGCTGCGGTTACCCTTGACACTGCATCACAGACAGGAGCGCCTGCGATGGTGTACTCAACGATGAACCTGGGTGCACGAATGGCAAAATGTCATTTTTTCGGATGAATCCAGGTTCTGTTTACAGCATCATGATGGTCACATCCGTGTTTGGCGACATCGTGGTGAACGCACATTGGAAGCGTGTATTCGTCGTCGCCATACTGACGTATTACCCGGCGTGAAGGTATGGGGTGCCATTGGTTACACGTCTCGGTCACCTCTTGTTCGCACTGACTGCACTTTAAACAGTGGACGCTACATTTCAGATGTGTTACGACCCGTGGCTTTACCCTTCATTCGATCCCTGCGAAACCCTACATTTTAGCAGGATAATGCACGACCGCATGTTGCAGGTTGTGTACGGGCCTTTCTGGATACAGAAAATGTTCGACTGCTGCCCTGACCTGCACATTCTCCAGATCTCTCACCCATTGAAAACGTCTGGTCAATGGTGGCCGAGCAACTGGCTCGTCACAATACGCCAGTCACTACTTTTGATGAACTGTGGTATCGTGTTGAAGCTGCATGGGCAGCTGTACCTGTACACGCCATCCAAGCTCTGTTTGTACAGTCTGGAACCGCGCGACCGCAACTGTCGCAGCTTCGAATCCTGCTTCGGGCATGGATGTGTGTGATGTCCTTAGGTTAGTTAGGTTTAAGTATTTCTAAGCTCTAGGGGACTTATGACCTCTGATGTTAAGTCCCATAGTGCTCAGAGCCATTTGAACCAAGCTCTGTTTGACTCAATGCCCAGGCGCATCAAGGCCGTTATTACGGCCATAGGTAGTTGTTCTGGGTAATGATTTCTCAGGATCTATGCATCCACATTGCGTCAAAATGTAATCACAGGTCTGTTTTTGTATAATATATTTGCCCAATGAATACCCGTTTATCATCTGCATTTCTTCTTGGTGTAGCAATTTTAATGGCCAGTAGTGTAGTTCCCCACCTTTCCGTCACAGTCTTTTAAAGAGGAACATATTCGCCTCTTTAGTGATACGACGGAGCATTTTTCCGCTGTCAAGGAATACACCTACACTGCTATCCCCCTGACTCGTCACTGTACAAACGCACTCGTAAAAGTGCTGGGGCTCGTGAACTGTAGAGTTCTCGGTGCGGAATCGGAACTGTTCTGGGAGGAACATGTTAAGCTCCATAAAGAATTTTTGGAGCGACTGCACATAACGAAGTTCAGAATCTTTCCTAAGATATCAAGGAGGGAGGAGGGGATTTCAGGGAATAAGTTTGGGAAGAGAAACTACCACTTCAGCCGCCTTTCGTGCAGAGGTGTAGTAGGGTAAAGAAAGACAGCGGTTCTAGAAGCGACTCAGTAAGGTGATTATTTGGGGACGGAGGTGTTTGAGTAAAGGAACCCTAATACAATCTGGACCAGGTGCTTTGTGGTTGCCCTAACGCTTGATGAGAGAACACACAGTGTCGTCCACTGCGTCAGATACCCTGCCCGGCAGTCCACCCTCTGTTGAGTTCGTTTGAGGACTGTCAATTCGTGACACTCACTCATCATCGATGACGTGACTTCGGAATTTTATCTCCAGTGATTTGGCCATAATTTCTCCTTTTGTCGTCGTCGAAGTAGGCTAGACCGATTTCACCGTGGAGAGGCCTCACGGTACTAGAGGGCTTCTTCTGCTGCGTGATCACCTCCCAAAAATGTTCCGAGGGCGTCCGGTAGCTTTCGAGGATCGAAGCTTTTCATTCCAACAGCACAGTCGGTGCTCAGCAGTATATTCATGACGTGGACTTCGAGACTCCTCGGCGTTCTTCAATCGACAGGGTCGCGAAATCGCAACACTTCTGTCTCGTCTTGTGTTTGGCATAGTGAGGTCCTAAGTACTAAGTTCGGTGGCAAGGCTGGCACTACAATCGCTAGTGCAGGTGTGGAGAATATGCTTGAACACTTGACTGCCCAATACACCTCCCTCCTCGAACACAGTTATAAGAGATCTTCCACATATTGCCCGATTGGAAGCTACATTTCCTCTATATCCCGTTCATACCGAAATCACGACTGCACAAGACTGTTTACTCTTGATTCGACATGACGTATTTCCTTATTTGGGTATTAAATCATGAACTTCTGATTAAGAAAGCAGTTTGCTTCATGTTCAGATCGGATAAGTCCTAAGTAATGAATACTGAATTACTTCGAAACTAATAATCAGATTTTGAAGAATGGGATGCCGTTGCAGTCGTCTCTTTTACAACTACGATGTTAGCAGCAGAAGTGATTACAGTTCCATTTAAAAAATAAAGTTGCTAGCGGTATCTCTGTAGCTATGAAACCAGGCTACGTGTCGTTTAGTGAGGACTTTCCCACAATTCATCTGGGCAGAAGTAGTATTACGATACCAAAATAGTAGATTATATTACATTAAATGTACTTTTTGTTCCATAAATCCATATGAATGGAGTCCTCAAGGTTGTAGACCACGTGATAAAACAATACATATTTACCAAGAAAAACGGTTATACTAATGTACATTGACAATAATGGTCCACATGGATGTGTAATAAATAAAAGAAAATGCGGAAAGCTTTGAACTGTACAGCTTAGCTGAATGACCCTGACTTTCGTTATGCTGGTGTTCAACTCCTCTTGTGGGGAACATTTCGTGTGTACTTGTTAAACTCTGTCTCATCTCTTTCCGGGAGTGCACCTGGGACATTATTATTACACCTTCCAATATTTCAGGTGCAAAAGTTATGTGGCAGCATGCTCCGAAAAATAAAAAGTATTTCTTGTCAAGGAGCGTCACTGACTAACTCCAGAGTGCGATGCGGTGCCTGTTGGGCGTCAACGTCATTAAACGAAGAACTAACAGACAATATGCATTAAGCTTCGTTTAAAACAGGAACATTAAATGGAAGACGTAAGTCCATAATGGTTTGGGATCAGATGGCTGATTTACATCTGCATAGATACTCCGCAACCCACCGTTTGACGCTTGGCGGAGGGTGCCCTGTACCACTCCTAGTCGTATCCGTTCCTGTTCCACGCGCAATAGTGCGATGAAGAAACGACCGTCTATATGGCTCCGTATGAGCCCCAGTTTCTAGTGTCTTATCTTCGTGTTTCTTACGCGAAATGTGTGTTGGCAGCAGTAGGATCGTCCCGCAGTCAGCTTCAAATGCGAATTCTCTAAATTTTCACGATAGTGTTCCTCGACAAAGTAAGTCGCCTTCCCTCCAGGGATTCCCATTTGGGTTCCCGAAGCATATCTGTAACGCTTGCGTGCTGTTCGAACATACCATTACCAAGTCTAGCAGCCCGCCTCTGAAGTACTTCGATATCTTCCTTTAATCAGACCTGGTGTAGATCCCAAACACTCGGGCTGTACTCAAGAATAGGTCTCACTAGCATCCTATATGTGGTCTCCTCTGCACATGAACCACGCTTTCCTAAAAGTCTCCCAATAGACAGAAGTCGACCGTTTGCCTTGCCTACCACAATCCTTAAATACTGATACCATTTCATATCACTTTGCAACATTATACCCAGGTATTTTAGAAACGCGACTGTGTCAAGCAGGACACTACTAATGCTGTATCCAAATATTAGAGTTTGTTTTTCCAACTCACCACCATTAATTTGCATGTTTCTACATTCAGGGGCAGCTGTGATGCTGACTCAGAACATGAGCTTACAATAAAATATGAGCGGATTCCATGTATTGTCGAAATTAAAATCCTCATCTCAATTGATCAAGCTGTCTACTACTTACGAAAGCACCACGGGTGGAATTACCGAAGTGTCCGATTCCACCCATCTGCTTTTATCCATGACGTCATCAATATGGCGGAAATGGCTATTCTAAGCGTCTCCGATATGGCGCCTATGATGTCAGTACATACACACGGCCACAAACACGAAAATACGTACAAATACGACAATAACATCTCCCTCCAAAAATATCATCAAACTAACAGGGCAGCCGCAGGAAATTAGGGGTTTTAGGGAGGGGCCAGCTAAATACAACAGTAAAAAAAGAGACACCACGATCCCAAAACACAAAAATGACGAACAAAAAAAATTACAAAATCTACGGGCATCAGACACTTCCCTTGACCTATATAGGTCAACCATAACTATTGATACTAAGAAACTACCACCTACAACTACGAAAAACAAAAGCAAAACCACAACACATCAAAAATTCAAAAGCCAAACCTCCCTGCGTAAATTCAAACACATTGAATACACAAAAAAAACACAACAAAACATCTACAAACACAACCAACTCAAAAACTCCGCGTGGTAATGACGTCACACACCACAACACCCTTACGTCATGGGTCAAAGCTGACGGGTGGAATCGGACGCTTCCGTTGACACTCATGGGTTTATCCAAAGAGTCCCAAAAAGGTGTGTTTTTTTCATGATGTGAATGTTGTTCTAATTCATAAAGCGGATAGCAGACACGTGCGGCTCAGCCTTCACAGATATACACGGCTGCTGAAGGGGGTATGCCGCTGGTCACAGACACATCACTCCTACAAAATGCACGTTGCTTATATCGTATAACATTCACCACACTGACACGGAATTTTATAAATCCCCGCTTTTGGTAACAGCAGATCAGCCTTGATGCTTAATAGGAGATGTGCAGGAAGACAGTCAGTGGGGTTCTGGAAGGTACCGACATGGATGTGGAGCCCTGCTGACTCCAGTGGCGAGGCCAGCGGCGCTACATTTCTCAACTGAGGATCAGTGGCATAAACAGCCTGATTGAGGTGGTCTCACAGATTCGCGATTGAGTTTTGATCCGGAGGGTTTGGTGGCCAGAAGAGTACAGTAAACTTATTCTGATGCTCTTTGAACCACGCACGTGCACTGCGAGCGGCGTAACATGCTGCATTCTCCCGCTGGTAGATGCCAGCGTGCCGAGGAAACACAAACGGTATGTAGGGGTGGACATGGTCCCAGAGGATGACGCGTTGTTGTGTTGATCCACTGTGCATTCCGTCCGCCCCCAGTAGTTGGGTGGTCATCGCGACAGAATGTCAATCCTAAGGGCCCAAGTTCGATTCCCGGCTGGGTCGGAGATTTTCTCCGCTCAGGAATGGGTGTTGTGTTGTAATCATCATCATTTCATCCCTATCGTCGCGCAAGTCGCCGAAGTGGCATCAACTTGAAAGATTTGCACCCGGCGAACGGGTTACCCAATGGGAGGCCCTAGTCATACGACATTTATTTATTTACTGTGCGTTCCAGAATGATGAGATCATCCAGGAACAAAAACATTTCCCAGACCACAACGGTCCCTCCTCGAGCCTGGGCTCTTCGATGAGTGTTCACAGTGATTGCTTTCAGACATTTCACGACGAATACGCAAACGGCCATGTGTTCAATGGTGCATAAAATGTGATCCATCTGAGAAACCCACCTGCCACTACCCAGTGGACGTCCAGTTCCGGTACTGATGCGCAATTTCTAGCCTTTGTCGCTAGTGAACAGCAGTCAGTATGGGTGCATACGCCAGGCCCCTGCTGCGGGGGCCCAAACAAAGCAATGTTCGCTGAACAGTCGTCGACGAGACACTGTCAGTAGCACCTTGATTTATCTGGGCGGTCAGTTGCTCAACAGTTGCACGCCTACTCGCCTGTACACATCTCCGCAGCCATCGTTCACCCTTGTCATCTATGCACCACAGTTTCCACAGTGCTGGTTATGGATACATTCATTTTGCCATGCACGGTACACTTTAACCATAGTGGCATGCAAGCAGTTTACAAACTTAGCCATTGTAGAAATGCTTCCACGCTTGGCCCGAAAGCCAAAGATCATGCCAATTTGGACATCTGATATATCAATGATTTCCACATTATCACAACGACTGCACTGTTTTCCACGTCGCCCGACATGCATTATGTGCTCAACACTGCTAGAGCTGTCACCAGCCGTCTGTGAGTGAGTTGATGTTGAACCTAGTCTGTAGTCACATTACTCTGATTGAGCCGTATATTTGCGCATATTTCTGAGTACCAGGATACATGATCTAATCACTCTAATGTTCGAGAGTTGAACATAACCAGTACATAGAAAATGTTTCCTAATAATGGCCTCAAAAAGGTAACAGAAGATGGTAAAGCTTAATCGTAAGGCAATAGGCATACCACAGATACTGGCACAAGCAAGCTATCAGAGAAAAAATGCATAAACTAGATAGGGAAATAACATAGAAGGTTCGTCCAGCTTTTAGGGAAACGTACTCGAGGTATTGATAGAGAACCAGTCAAAGGAATTCACAAACAATTAATCAGCCGTGAAAGTGATTGAGACGAGGGACAAGAGTGCATGAGTGTTGCTAACCACAGATGCATGAAGTACAGGATGCTGCAAGATACCCCCCCATTTGCAGATAAGAGCGCATTTCACTTTATTTCCAGTTTTGCTGTTTCACATACGTTAAGTGAAGGTATCAGCGCTGCAATACCTATGAAGTAAGAAGAAAGACCGGCTGGGGTGGCCGAGCGGTTCTAAGCGCTTAAGGCTGGAACCGCGCGACCACTACAGTTGCAGGTTCGAATCCTGCCTCGGGCATGGATGTGTGTCATGTCCTTAGGTTAGTTAGGTTTAGGTAGTTCTAAGTTCTAGGGGACTGATGACCTCAGAAGTTAAGTCCCATAGTGCTCAGAGCCATTTGAACCATTTTAGGGAGAAAGCTGTAGGTTCCCACGCTGGCTAGCAGAGGCGGTTGGCCATCTGGCGCTTTCAGGTGCCAATGCAGAAATCGCACCTGATGTCAGCAAAAAGACACTTAGGGAAAGTACAGATATTCTGGCGCGATTCAAGTAGTTATTATTAATAAATATTTGCTAACGAGAGTTGTCTTTTGCAACTCAGTCTATGGGTCATAAATAGCATATCTTAGTAGATTTACAATTCCACGAAACGTTAATATTAATGAATAAATGAATAATTTTAGCATAACAGAAGATGTACATTTCATACAACTATACTGATTGTATGCTCAAGTTATAGACTGGGCGCCATAGTCGGTAGTCGTTGATAGGACGCCTTTCGATCGAGTCAGACAATGTTCTCGTACCGTTAATAGTTAGCTTGTAATCAGTGTGAACAATTCCATTTTACGGTGTTTCTTAAATAAACGCACCATAATGGCATCCTGTATGAAAATTATTTGGACAAATACCTCTTCCCATTTCGTTGTGTAGAACTTAGACAGTAGTATTGAGGTTTCAGATCCCGACAGAGCTTCTACGTCTCTGCAAGGGAATATAAAAATTACGAGATCATCTCCTCCTAACTGATAGGAAGAATCCCTAAGCAGCGGCTCACTAAGTCAGTACAGGTGCTGATTGACTTAATTTTTGTTATACTATAGTTATACTATACGCCCCTTATACCACCATCTACGGACTCACCGGCTACACTGAGACATTTCTGGAGGTTTAGTACGACTGGAGGGTTCTTGCATTTAGCATCTCCGGTGGGGAGGTGAATTCTCGTAAATTTGGATAGATTACAGTGAATGCGTCTTACACGTCGTCGCAATTTGAATAGTTTGTAGTGGAATGCATCTTGCACTTGGCATCTTGTGAGTTAAATGCCACTATAGAGAAATAACTTGCCACGGAAAAAATTATTAATTGCAAATTTATGGGCAAAATAGGAAGAGCAATTTCGATTAAAAACGCGACTAGAAAAGAAGCGGGAAGCGAACAATAACTACGATAAGTGATTGCAATGTGTAATCACTTTTCACATGAACGAATCAAATATTAGCGAGAAATGTCTGAGGAGACTTACGACTGGTCAGAGAGGCATGATGTATTGCAGCTATCAGAATCAAAAGAAGGTCCTGTAGTCAGGATGAATGATATTGTAGGTAAATAGGGGCAGGAAGTCCCATTAAATACTGTAGATACCACAGAAAATGTTATTGAGTCAGACAATGGTTACGGAATGTACGTCGACAGAAAATGAACCTAATAAAATTAATGCTTCAGCGTTTAATATACAAGCCATGTTTTCAGCTATGATGAGTAGACTAGAGGAAAGTGCTCGGGAAACTAAACAACTAAACCAAAAACTGGAAATGACTAATAACAAAATAGAAGAAACTGCTGGGGAAACTCACAGTGAGCTAGAAGAAAATAACCAACAACTCCAAGCAGCTAAGAAGAGAATAGAGCGAAGTGCTAGAGACACTAAAGAACAGTTGATAAACATTATGAAGTAAATTAAGAAGAACACCGCTGATGGCTTGGATAAATGTATTAGGGACACTAACCAAAATGTCACAGTCGTGGATGAAAATTTTGAGAATATAATCAAGGAACAGCGGGCAGCGGCTCAAAATTTGGAAAAAGGAGTCATCACTGGGGGAAGCAGCGCAGCAAATCACAGTGTATTTGCTAAAGAATTACAACAGAATACTAAAACTGTAGATCACAATTTTGGTAAGGAGACTGAAAAATGAATGCATCGATCTCCAATGTATATGAAAAAGTAGATGAAACACAGACCACTTTATCTAACAAAATATCTTCAGTAGAAACAAACACTAAAGATATATCCACAAAAGTTGCTAGTATTCAGAAAGAGGTCAGGGATTTTACTAACAAAGGCATTCATATCTTTGTTTAAATGGTTGAAAAGAAATAAAATACACTTAACATTAAAAGATATTATTACTGTAAATAATAGTTGAACCAGTACAAATGAAGAACTTTGTTTAAAAGTTTGTACTGTGCATAATTTTTCTGCAAAATGGAAACTTCATCCTAAAGCTTTTCTAAAACATTACCAAGGTCTATTATCGGAAAAATGGGATGAGAGGAGGAAAATAGGATGTTTTACAAATAGAACAGAAGGAGATACTCTTTCACGGGGAATGAATGGGGAATGAATCATGTCGAGCGAACGACGAATTCATTAAAAAAATTCTTAGAGAAGTTCTGATGTAACAGTACTCAATGCAGTGTTACAAACAGCATCTTCAAGGGCAAAAATTTCTTAGACAGTGGATATGATAGCTATAAAGATTATTTTTAAGGTTTCTGCGAAAAGAAATTGTATTTAGATAACTTCCTTAGTGAGGAAGACCTTATTGCCGTACTATTGGTCAATCTACCAGTGAGTCTTCAGGAAAAATTGATAGGGATATCGAAAAAGAAACCAGAAGATATTTTACAACCTTTAGACCAGCTGGATGCAATTTCAGGGGAATAAACATCCAGTAATGGCTGGAGAGGAGTAAATTGGAAACCGAGAGAAAGTGGTAATTGGAGGAAACAAAACAGAAACCGCAATGAGCAGAGGGAACGTAACAGAAATCAGAATGGGAGAGACGACGAAAGCCATGGCAATGGGTTCAACAGATATCGTAGAGGAGGCTGGACCTGAGGAGGTGATAATAATCACAGTACAAGGCGAAATCAAGAACGAGAGACTTAATGATGATAGAACAGAAAGAAACCACGAAAGGGGAGACCAGGAAAGGGAAAACTAGAAAGGAGTTTGTGTGAGGTCTAAACACAAGCTCAATAAGTGACGGCCTATTGACTATGAAGAGGTTGATAAGCGAATCTCCTGGTAATATTAGAAAAGTTCATTTTGAACGAGATAAAGTAGATAGCAAAGAGAAATACCAACCCATTGTAGATGGGGAAATTAATGGAATTGAAGAAACTACTGTTATTGGTGTGGCTAGCAGATTATGTGCTGTAACAGAAGGGCTGTATGACCAAATAAGAGCTAGAACTTGGGTTCCGGTGTTGCAGCCACAAGGAGTTACGGTTGTATGTGTTGTTGGACGAAAAAGTCAGAAAATAAAGAATCAAGCGTTATTAGAGCTAAATGTTCAAGGAATTTCATCAGGCGTTAGTGCTTTGGTGGTACCAAACCTTTGTATTAGATTGGTAATGGGATAGATTTTTTGCGGGACCACAGTGCAATCATGGATTTAGGAAAGCGTATATGACCCTAACGGTGAATGGTGCTCAGAGAGAAATTAAATTTTGTTTCGTTCCAAAGGAAAAGTGCAAGATAAGCACTACCTAGAAAATGTACGACTGTTTTCTGTGGGGAGTAGATAAAGGAAGGTATTCCACAGAAGAAATGGAATCAGAATCAGCGTGGGGTTGGTTCAAGAATAGTAAACTAAATAAAGAAAAAGGAAAGCATATTGATGTTATTGATACAGACGGGAAAAGGGAGCTAGAAAACGTGTTTTTAAAATATAAAGAAGTATTTTATGATAGACCAGAGTTAATGAAGGGAGAGCCTTATGAATTTAAAGTCAATAGGATGTTGTCTTTACAGATTATAGAGAGATTAACCAGTCAGTACTGTAACCGACTAGTTTACATTACCAAAAAGGATGTTTTAGTATCAGTGACATTGAATGCTAGGGTAATAAATAAGGTGACAGAATCTAAGAACAATAGACCAGAAAACTTAGAGGAATTAGTACAGAAATTTGAGAGCGCTAATACGTTATCTAGTCTGGACCAGGACTTAATAGTTGTTGTTAAAGAATCAATTAAGTAAAGAATAAAATAATTTAAAAAGGATAATGTTTCAAGAATTAATTAAATTAACGGACTGTCACGTAACCTTAGAATTGTTTATTACATAATAATTATTTGAAAGGAATTCACTAGCTCATGAAGGTAGTAGTTAATTAAAAGTTTTGAATTTTGGCCACTTGGGCAGAACCAAAGACATACGGTAGACTATGCTCTTGTACCGTTAATAGTTTGCGTATAATAAGTGTGAAAAAGTTCACTTTATGATTTTTCTTAAATAAATGCAACGCAATGGCACCCGATGCCAAAATTGTTTGTACAAGAAAACTTCTTCCCATTTCGTTGAGTAAAACATACACAGCAGTATTACACTTCCAGAATTCGACAGTGTTGCTACGGGTTTGCAAGAGGACATGAAGTACGAGAGCATCTCCACATAACAGGTAGGATGAATTCCTACCCAGCGACTCTCTAAGTCAGTTCAAGGATGGACTGGTTTAATTATCACGAAAGTCGGGTGGGAAAGTGTGACCAGTATTACTGTTTGCCCCTTATACCACATCTGCCATCTACGAACTCACCTACTAAACTGAGACATTTCTGGAGGTTTAGTATGAGTGGGAGGGGGCGTTGCAATGCCCACAAAAGAATATCCCACTTTAAACAGTCTATTATAACAGTTTAATTTAGACTATTTACAACAAATCAGACATCAAACTGAAGATAAACTAGCCTAGTTTTCTTACAAATGTTTAATATTTGCACCTTTAGTCACACAGCACACAATGAACTTAAAATCCAATTGTTCCAAACATTTGGTTAACAAGTCTAGAGTAATGGAAGCAATAGCCACTTCAATTCTGTGTCTCTACTGTAGCAAATAAAGTAGGATCAGGACACAGATACTAACTTTTATAAAGCCCCAAAGGGAAAAACTGTATAGCGTGAGGTCAGCTGAACATGAAGGCCAACAAAAAGAGCTCTGTCATGCTAACCACTACGACCAATCCAACGGTCAGAGACTTCAACCTTCAGCCACTCTTGTTCAGAGATACGCCAAAGGAGATAGGCTCAATGTTGTTGGCAAATAAAGTTTTCAGGTTCACGTTCTAATTGGGGAAAGAGCTATTCTTGCAACATATCCAGGTACTCTTCAGTGAAAAAAATGGTGCATACAACTGACGTCGGGACACAGCGAAAAAATTGATCCGTACACTTGACATCGGCACACAGCACGGGAAACATATAAATTTTGTGATGTCTCTGATGCTATACAACATCATGAGACTGTTCTGACCCTTAAGAAACTAGCATTGTTGGTATTTATCTCCCACTTAGATGAAAAGTTCCCTCATCACTGTACACCACAAGACCAAGAAAGTCATTTTCCTGTTGCAACACTTCACGTGCAAAGCTGCTCTACATCATAGTCATCTGGCTTTAAATCATGTGTCAAATGTAACTGGTATCCACCCAATTGTAAACTTTTTCGTGAAAGCTTCCACATTGTCGTCTTTGGCAGCTGAAGTTTAAGACTTGCTTTCTGAACAGACTTCTTAGGAGTACATCTACATCTACATCCATACTCCGTAAGCCACCCTATGGTTTGTGGCGGAGGGCACCTTTAGTACCTCTATCGATTCTCCCTTCTATTCCAGTCTCGTATTGTTCGTGGAAAGAAAGATTGTCTGTAGGCCTCTGTGTGGGCTCTAATCTCTCTGATCTTATCCTCATGGTCTCTTCGCGAGATGTACGTAGGAGGGAGCAATATACTGCTTGACTCCTCGGTGAAGGTACAGGGTGTTTCAAAAATGACCGGTATATTTGAAACGGCAATAAAAACTAAACGAGCAGCGATAGAAATACACCGTTTGTTGCAATATGCTTGGGACAACAGTACATTTTCAGGCCGACAAACTTTCGAAATTACAGTAGTTACAATTTTCAACAACAGATGGCGCTGCAAGTGATGTGAAAGATATAGAAGACAACGCAGTCTGTGGGTGCGCCATTCTGTACGTCGTCTTTCTGCTGTAAGCGTGTGCTGTTCACAACGTGCAAGTGTGCTGTAGACAACATGGTTTATTCCTTAGAACGGAGGATTTTTCTGGTGTTGGAATTCCACCGCCTAGAACACAGTGTTGTTGCAACAAGACGAAGTTTTCAACGGAGGTTTAATGTAACCAAAGGACCGAAAAGCGATACAATAAAGGATCTGTTTGAAAAATTTCAACGGACTGGGAACGTGACGGATGAACGTGCTGGAAAGGTAGGGCGACCGCGTACGGCAACCACAGAGGGCAACGCGCAGCTAGTGCAGCAGGTGATCCAACAGCGGCCTCGGGTTTCCGTTCGCCGTGTTGCAGCTGCGGTCCAAATGACGCCAACGTCCACGTATCGTCTCATGCGCCAGAGTTTACATCTCTATCCATACAAAATTCAAACGCGGCAACCCCTCAGCGCCGCTACCATTGCTGCACGAGAGACATTCGCTAACGATATAGTGCACAGGATTGATGACGGCGATATGCATGTGGGCAGCATTTGGTTTACTGACGAAGCTTATTTTTACCTGGACGGCTTCGTCAATAAACAGAACTGGCGCATATGGGGAACTGAAAAGCCCCATGTTGCAGTCCCATCGTCCCTGCATCCTCAAAAAGTACTGGTCTGGGCCGCCATTTCTTCCAAAGGAATCATTGGCCCATTTTTCAGATCCGAAACGATTACTGCATCACGCTATCTGGACATTCTTCGTGAATTTGTGGCGGTACAAACTGCCTTAGACGACACTGCGAACACCTCGTGGTTTATGCAAGATGGTGCCCGGCCACATCGCACGGCCGACGTCTTTAATTTCCTGAATGAATATTTCGATGATCGTGTGATTGCTTTGGGCTATCTGAAACATACAGGAGGCGGCGTGGATTGGCCTCCCTATTCGCCAGACATGAACCCCTGTGACTTCTTTCTGTGGGGACACTTGAAAGACCAGGTGTACCGCCAGAATCCAGAAACAATTGAACAGCTGAAGCAGTACATCTCATCTGCATGTGAAGCCATTCCGCCAGACACGTTGTCAAAGGTTTCGGGTAATTTCATTCAGAGACTACGCCATATTATTGCTACGCATGGTGGATATGTGGAAAATATCGTACTATAGAGTTTCCCAGACCGCAGCGCCATCTGTTGTTGAAAATTGTAACTACTGTAATTTCGAAAGTTTGTCGGCCTGAAAATGTACTGTTGTCCCAAGCATATTGCAACAAACGGTGTATTTCTATCGCTGCTCGTTTAGTTTTTATTGCCGTTTCAAATATACCGGTAATTTTTGAAACACCCTGTATGTTCTCGAAACTTCAACAAAAGCCCGTACCGAGCTACTGAGCGTCTCTCTTGCAGAGTCTTCCACTGGAGTTTATCTATCATCTCTGTAACGCTTTCGCGATTACTAAATGACCTGTAACGAAGCGCGCTGCACTCCGTTGGATCTTCTCTATCTCTTCTATCAACCCTATCTGGTAAGATGCTATGAGACGGTCGACATCCTCTTCAGACATATTTGGTAGTCGTGTGCTTTTCCTTTACATACACATCCCGTCCTTTCAAATTGATTACGTCATCGGCGGTTACAATTAATAATGACGTGGTCGTATAGATTTCACCTTAAAACCAAATGTTTCCCCCCCATCTGCGGAGGACATTTTCAAGGGGGATCGTTGCTTTGTTGAATTTCCGATTCACTCCCTGGCTCGCTACTGACTACAGCAAAATTCCGTTTCCGCGCAGTGGCTTGACGTCACATGTTTTGAATACGGGAGTGCAATTGGCCGTTGTCGACTGCCGTCGTCTGCTGTTGCTATCATCCCACGGTGGAAGACTGGTACACATCTTCTTCAGCACCAGAATCCAAATGTCATTTAATTTCACCCCCTTCTCCTTCCTACTGAAATTTTTCCGGAAGATACAAGATCACCTAAAATCGGACAAGGTTGGTCGACAACCACTGGAAAATGCTGGAATTTATAGCATTTCGTGTAGTTGTGTGGAGGTGTACGTGGGTACTACAAAAAAAGAACTGTCTACGAAAATTTGGAAATTTGTGGTAAGGTCTTCTGGGACCAAACTGTTAAGGTCATCGGTCCCTAAGCTTACGCACTATTTTATCTAATTTAAACTAACTTGTGCTAAGGACAACACACACCCATGCCCGAGGGAGGACTCGAACCTCCGACGGGGGTAGCCGCGCGGACCGTGACAAGGCGCCCTAGACCATGCGGCTACTCCGCGCGGCAACTCCTCAAAAAACGAGTCGAAGAGCACAAGAGCAATTGCAGAAGATGGGAGACTAGCAAATTAGCTGTTGTGGAACATGCCTTAGAGGCAGGAGACCACCACATTCATTTTGATAGTACTCAAGTATTGGCAGCCACTAGGGGACATCATGAAATGCTATATAGAGAAGCCATAGAGTTGCAAAATATTCCAGAAATTTCAGTAGGAAGGAGGAGGGCCTGAAATTGAATGACATTTGTATTCCGGTGCTGAAGAAGATGAATAGCAGTCTTCCACCATGGAATGATAGCAACAGCAGACGACGGCAGTCGACAACGGCCAATTGCAATTGCTTATTCAAAACATGTGTCGTCACGCCACTGCGCAGAAGTGGAATTTTTCTGTATTCAGTAGCGAGCCAGGGTCTGAACCGGACATTCAGCAAAACTACGATCCCCCTTGAAAATGTCCTCCGCAGATGGAAAGGGGGGGGGGGGCGAAATCAGGTTTTAAGGTGAAATCCATTCAACTATGGCGTTACAGCCCGGAACATTTTATTAATTGTGACATTTCCGGCAGTGAAAGTTTACATCGTACCATCGGCAGTTATTTCCACCACATTGGAAATCACAATTAAAGTTTAAACGAAACTCTTGTCGAACTGAAATTACACATTCACTCTAGCGAACTGTAAAACACAACACGCATTACTCTCAGGAGTTGCCGTTTTGCGTACGTGGCGCTGCAAGTGGGAAAACTGCAAAGCAGTACCTCCACATGTGCTTATCTAAAACTGTCTGAGTCACTCATTACTTGTGAACTTGACTCAACATTTTACAACGGACATTCTTTTACGGTCGCACCGGAAGCGTGCTAGTGCCGTCGCCGCAACCGCGACCATAGCGTGCATTTTCTAAGTGCAAATGCATTCTTATCGCATATTTACTAAACATCAAACAGTGACTGGATTAAGTATTACTTTGTCTCCAACTGATTCAGAATTAATTACCCATTTTAATCATGAAAGTCAGTAATTGTAACCAGTGCTAATGTATAGTACTAGTAATAGTGAATACTTTTACAAAACAGTAAATAGCTGTGCTATTGCCAAACCCACAGATTACTGAAACATTATGAAATCAAATGGTTCAAATTTCTCTGAGCACTAGAATACTCTCTTTCAAATTCTAAAGGTGGCAGGAATAAAATACAAGGAGCGAAAGGCTATTTACAATTTGTAGAGAAACCAGATGGCAGTTATAAGAGTCGAGGGACATGAAAGGGAAGCAGTGGTTGGGAAGGGAGTGAGACAGGGTTGTAGCCTCTCCCCGATGCTATTCAATCTGTATATTGAGCAAGCAATAAAGGAAACAAAAGAAAAGTTCGGAGTAGGTATTGAAATCCATGGAGAAGAAATAAAAATTTTGAGGTTCGCCGATGACATTGTAATTCTGTCAGACACAGCAAAGGACTTGGAAGAGCAGCTGAACGGAATGGACAGTGTCTTGAAAGGAGGGTATAAGATGAACACCAACAAAAGCAAAACGAGGATAATGGAATGTAGTCGAATTATATCGTGCGATGCTGAGGGTATTAGATTAGGAAATGAGACGCTTAAAGTAGTAAATGAGTTTTGCTATTTGGGGAGCAAAATAACTGATGATGGTCGAAGTAGAGAGGATATAAAATGTAGAATGGCAATGGCAAGGAAAGCGTTTCTGAAGAAGAGAAATTTGTTACCAGCGAGTATAGATTTAAATGTCAGGAAGTCATTTCTGAAAGTATTTGTATGGGGTGTAGCCTCGTATGGAAGTGAAACGTGGACGATAAATAGTTTAGACAAGAAGAGAATATAAGCTTTCGAAATGTTATGCTACAGAAGAATGCTGAAGATTAGATGGGTAGATCACATAGCTAATGAGGACGTATTGAATAGAATTGGGGAGAAGAGGAGCTTGTGGCACAACTTGACTAGAAGAAGGGATCGGTTGGTAGGACATGTTCTGAGACATCGAAGGATCACCAATTTAGTATTGGAGAGCAGCGTGGAGGGTAAAAATCGTAGAGGGAGACCAAGAGATGAATACACTAAGCAGATTCAGAAGGATGTAGGCTGCAGTAAGTACTGGGAGATGAAGAACCTTGCACAGGATAGAGTAGCATGGAGAGCTGCATCAAACCAGTCTCAGGACTGAAGACCACAGCAACAACAATGGGACTTAACGTCTGAGGTCATCAGTCCCCTAGAAATTAGAACTACTTAAACCTAACTAACCTAAGGACATCACACACATCCATTCCCGAGGCAGGGTTCGAACCTGCGACCGTAACGGTCGCGCGTTTCCAGACTGTAGCGCCTAGAACCGCTCGGCCACTACGGCCGGCTGAAATCAAATGTTCTGCGAGTTCACACATTGACAAGTTAAAATGGTTCAAATGACTCTAAGTACTATGGGATTTAACATCAGAGGTCATCAGTCCATTAGACTTAGAACTACTTAAACCTAACTAACCTAAGGACAGCACATACATCCATGTACGAGGCAGGATTCGAACCTGCGACCATAGCAGCAGCGCGGTTCCGGAATGAAGCGCCTCGAACCGCTCTGGCACAGCGGCCGGCTTGACAAGTTCATCATATGGAAGTACACAGGGTGAATCACCTAAAACTTGCACTGCAGATGTTATGAAAAAGTAAAGTGCTGTTTGCCGTGTCACCGCCAGACACCAAACTTGCTAGGTGGTAGCCTTTAAATCGGCCGCGGTCCGTTAGTATACGTAGGACCCGCGTGTCGCCACTATGTGATTGCAAACCGAGCGCCGCCACACGGCAGGTCTAGTCTAGAGAGACTCCCTAGCACTCACCCAGTTGTACAGCCGACTTTGCTAGCGATGGTTCACTGTCTACATACGCTATCATTTGCAGAGACGACAGTTTAGCATAACCTTCAGCTACGTCATTTACTACGACCTAGCAAGTGCCATTTTCAGTTACTATAATTAATATCTTCAAGAATGTATTCTGAACAGATAATGTTGTGAATCATGTACCGTCAAGAGCGACGTTCATCATTCATGGATTAAAGTTAAGTATGAAACTAATTATGTCCACTTTCTGAATTCTCATTTCTTGTCATGTTCCAGACCTCACGTCAGTATAGTTCTTCCCTCCTCACGCCACCAGACGTGAGCTAAAACGCGTGCATTTCGGCCTCCACTCGTAACACGTTGTTGGCTCTTCTGCTAACACAAAAAAAATTAATGATGTGCGGTTTTCACATAGTGTATTAGCAGTCAGGCGCTCGTATTGTTGACCAATAAACAGATTGTAATAATACTCAGACAGTGTATTTTTCATGCAAACATACTTTTACAAATGCAACAATGCCTATTGACGTTAACGAACTAAAAGTAAGGTAAATTAGTATGTCAATCGTCTTTGTTGCAGGAGTCTAGTGCGAGTCGTTTACGAGATATCGTATTGTCCAAAGTTTCCATACCGTCACTTGTTTGTGTCATTCAACCTGCGTAGTTGCTAGGTACGACGTTGTTAAGTTTGCTTAAGCGTGCTTGTGTGTTCCATGGGTGCACTGAGACGTGCTAGTTACTTAGTGCGTTACAGTCCAAGCAGTAGGGCAACAATGGACGATGGGATTTACCAGTGGAGAAAAAGCCGACATGTTCATGTTATATGGAGAGTGTAGGAAGAATGCAGTTCGTCCTTCTATGGTGTATGCGGCAAAATATCCCAATAGAGCCGGCCGCTGGTGGCCGAGCAGTCGTGTGAAGTTAGCACCCCTTTTTCGAGAAATATACATTTTTTTCACAGTTCTTGTTAGATGTGCCATAGTTCTAGAGTTCTTTGCACAAAATTTCAATATTTCTGCAGAATGTAACGAAGAAAACAACAATACTCGAAAAAAAATTCGTATCGAAAACATTCTTTGTTAATTTCCGCATAATGTAAATAAGTACAAGAGTTCTGAGCACAGTTCTGAACAGAGCTCCAAGAGTTCTATCGAAAATCCAAGTAACATTTTTTTGTGTAGCTGATAGATTACGAGATAATTGCAATTTAAGGAGAAAATCTTTTCACTTACTGTGAAGTTGGCACCCTTTTTTTCAGAAATGTATATTTTTTTCAGAGTTCTTGATAGATATGGCATAGTTCTAGAGTTCTTCGTACAAAATTTCAATAGTTCTGCAGAATTTAGAGAAGAAAACAACAATACTCGAAAAAATGTTCGTATCGAAAACATTCTCTGTCAATTTTCGCAGAAATTAAACTCGTAGAACAGTTCTGAGGACAGTTATGAACAGAACCCCAAGAGCTCTATCGAAGATCCCAATAACATTTTTCTATGGCGATAATAGTTTGAGATAAATTGATTTAATGTGGGACACACTTTCTATACAGAAAATATAAATATATTCGCACAACAGTTCTGATGATAGTTCTGGACAACACGTGAAGAGTTCTATCGAAAATCCTAGTAGCATTTTTTTGTGCAGGTAATAGATTAAGAGGTAATTGTAACTTAATTAAGAACTCCATCAGTGCTCCTACTGTGAAGCTGGCACCCTTTTTTTCAGAAATATATATTTTTTTCAGGGATCTTGATAGATAAGTCATAGTTCTAGAGTTCTTTGCACAAAATTTCAATAGTTCTGCAGAATTTAGCGAAGAAAACAACAGTACTCGTAAAAGTTGTGGTATAGAAACCATTTTTTGTCGATTTTCGCAAAAAGTAAATTCGTACAACAGTTCTGAACAGAGCCCGTATAGTTCTATCGAAAATCAAAATAACATTTTTTTGTGCAGCTAATAGTTTGCAAGATAATTGTAATTTAAGGAGAAAATCTTTTCTCTTACTGTGAAGTTGGCACCCTTTTTTTTCAGAAATGTATATTTTTTCAGAGTTCTTCATAGATATGGCATAGTTCTAGAGTTCTTTGTACAAAATTTGAATAGTTCTGCAGAATATAGCGAAGAAAACAACAATGTATAACATAGCTGATTCAGGAACCCTTTCCTTCTGATACAATTCTTACTGTTGCCACAAAAAATGACTTGTGCATCGATTCCAACCGTATTGATCATTACAAAAATATAACCATTGACCAGCGGCGCACATTTCTTGCACCGTTGTACAATGCATTCAGCTTATCCGCTGTGAAAATACGACACTTAACGCTATTGTAACATTTTCGATGGATGGCTTCCATTTATCTACAGTGTCAGCATCTATCGAATTATCTTCATGCAAACGTGATGCCAGGATCACACACTTCCCCTTTTTAGGTACGGAGGAAAAGCTCAGTCTTATGGAAGCCAAAAAAGGAACTGTGGGCAGCCCTTCTTTCACTGATAGCAAACTCTAGAGAAATATCACGGTTGTTTTTTATCATCGTGCCAACAAAAGAAAAATTCTCCCTTCATAGCTCTATTATCATTCCAGTACTAGTAAACCAGTTGTTCGTTTTCACATTTCGACCTGACTGATATGTAGGTTTACACATTCACATAACAACTTCAAAATGTTTATTGCTCAGTTGGTAAATCCTTCTGGTTGCAACACAGCGTATATTTCCAAATTGTACAGGTAAAAGTCTTAAGAATCCTCAAAAGCATAGATTTTAAATCCATACTTGTTTGTTTTGATAGGTACATATTTGCAAAAACTGTACCTTCCACAGAATCCTTCCAGTTTCTTCTCTACTGTAACATTTTCTCCAAGGGTATAAGATTTCTAGTAGTTGCGTACAAACACAGTAAATATTTCCCGAATTGCTGTTAGCTTGTCTAATCGTCTCCTTTCATCATGAATAGCGCGACTGTAAAATCTAAGGCACTCCACAATAAATTTGAAACGTTTTATGTTCATTTGCGAGGTGAAATTTTTCAGTGCCATCCCCATCAGTTCCACGCAGATCTTCCAGGCTTTATCTTTTGCTTTTGATAACAATAATTAAATGCAAGAGACTGATTAAGGCTTTCAGTTCAATAACATCTATTGATTTTACCCGTCTCTTACGCTGAAATCAAGCTTTAATGCTCTCAAAATGCTGATTGAAATACGAAACTACAATAGACAAATATCATCTATGAGGCAATTACAGCATCACAAAGGCTACTTTGGCTGCGCCTATCGGTCAAGGTAAATTTCGAATAGTATTATCCTCTTCGAACTATATGCTTTGGATTTCTTCAGCATGATCAAGTACATCCCACTTAAATTAATAAAATTCCTATAAAATAACGCAACCAGGCACAGTGTATTAATTTGGTATTTGACGTTCAGACGGCGGACACTGATGGTTAAACAGTTCAAACAGAATTTAAGTGCATTTTACATTCTGGATTAGCTTTGTACTACTTACTACGTTGATAAACAAATAAATTAATTGCTGAAATGAAATACGAAAGGGCACAGTGGATAAAAACGAGCAATCTCATCAAGAGAGGATTAGCGTCGATACTGAATCATACAACAATGAAAGGCATACAGAGAAAGGAAGCTATAACGAGAGGGCGCCAGTGCTACCAGTTGTTGACAAGTAATTTACAGAATCACACAACAATGAAAATCATACGGAGATTGTAAGCTATTAACGAGAAGGCGCCAATACTGCCAATTGTTGAAAAGTAATTTACAGAAAATTTCGACATGTATCAATTTGAACAGATGGGGGCGTTGGAAGGCTAATGAAAACTATGATACGTCCCTGAGACCTCTCAAGACCAAAAAATAATAAACAAAGCACAGCAACAATGCAAAAGTCGTGGCACTACATCTGGAAACAATGAACACTTGAACTGCGTCTTTTAAACAATCGGCAAGTGACGTCAGCGTAGCAGTTACAATAGAGGTAGCATCAAAGCTTCTCGCGGTAGCATCAAAGCTAATGACAACAACAGCTGCACTTTTTGGGTGGCACGCGCCGCGTCGTGTGAAGCCGCCCGCCGGCGCTGCATTTCGCTCCTTGATCTGCCCCTAATGACTAAACGTAACAATACTACTCACACTCATGGGAATAATAATTATGCTCGATCAGCCAGAGCTCTTGTGCAGTCGGTGCTTGTTGTGCAGTCGGTGCTGTTGTGGAAGTGATATTTATGAACTGTAATACCCATAAAAATGTACAATCTACCAGAATTGAAACGTCTTCTCAGCATGGAGGAATTTAAAGTAATCGATGAAAGAGGCATTCAGTTAACTCCGTCTCATCCGGTCTTCCAAAAACTGTCCGATGCCACGGCCGACATCGGCTCGAAAATGTCTTCAAACATATTTACACAACAATTAAAGAAGATCGTCATGATCTGCTTACTTTTGTTAGAAACACCTTCAGGCTGGAATGTTTTGTTGAAGAAAAAGACAACGACAGCAAAGATGAGTCGTGGAATTTTTTTGGTTCTTCGTGCTACAAGGACATGACAAAGTAATTCGACTTACTACTGTCAGCAGAAAAATGGTCTACCATAAAACCAACAAAGAGGAAACTTGGAAAGCCTTCAAAACTGGAAACAGGGAAATGGACCGATTTGATGGCTAATAAAATTTATGCACATCACAAAATTCCATGTGCCTTTTCTTTCAAATACGCGAAAGTGTGTGAAAGTTCAAGTTCAAAGTACTTCTTGAAGATCAAAGGAAGATGCACAGAATGCGGAGCCACTTTCGAAGGGATTGCTCTGAAGATGCAAAAAAAGGACAGCGACATTATTCTGAACAGCAGACTTTCAAACTTTTCAGACGATAGAAATCACCTGAAAAGAAAACAACTTCGTGACACGAGAAGACAACAGGTAGCTGCTAAATTGGTTGATAACAGGATTCCTACAGCTCTTTGGCGAAATTATGAAGTGAAAAATATGTCTTTCGGAGACATGATTCCTCCAAATTTACCAAATGCTGATGTCTTGAGAAAGGCTAAAGAAGAGGAAAGGGACAAACGATTTGGTATAATAACTAGTATGCCTGTTGAAAACCTGCAAATCGCAAAACATACAACCCATCGGGACGAAATTTACGCAATCGGATTGGACCCATTCTTCTGTATATATTGACTGAAAGATCAAAGTCAGTTGCACAAATACTGTCATCAAATCAATAGCAGTGTATACGGTTCAGTAGATGCTACAGGTGGCGTTGCATTTCGAGTTATTTCACGATTTGAGGATCTGTCAAACGGGGCTGACTGTGTGGAAATTAAGTCAAACTACATATACGTGTATCAGTACAAGTGCATCCACGAAGTAAACGTCACTAATAAAGATCCAAATGTCGTCAATGGATCATCAATCAGTTGCCCAACTTATCAGATGATATCCTCTAGGCATGAAGCATCATTCCTGTCATTTTTCTTTATGCAAATCGTCAGGTCTGGAGCTCCCAGACCAAAAATCATGGTAACTGATTTTGGTAAGGCTTTGTTGGTTGCTACTTCTAGAGCAATAGCCAATTTCTCGGGCTTAACAGATTATTTGAATAGGTGTTATAGTCATATTGTTTTGCATGAAAGAGTAATTCTACCCTCTTGTTGTTTGAGGATAGATTTAAACCATTTTATGGTCATGATTTCGAGGTGGAAATGCTTCTCAAGAGGTAAATCACAAGTCAAACAACTTTATCTTTGAGTTTTGGCCCATATTTACATGACAGATTTTCGTGATATTGAAAGTGCTTTGCGCTCACTTTTGGCTGTTGCGTTGAGTGAACATCTTGGTACTGATGAGTGCAGTCAAGAATATTCATCAATGAAACATCAGTACCACCTTGATAACATTATCAGAGGTGGTCCACGTCATTCATATATTGAAGAAAAGAAAGATGATGACAAGAAAACTGATGATGTTGAAAACAATGATGACTGTCTTTTGGAATCAATTTTGAACTCTAAAGAATCTACTGCAAACGCGTGGATTGATAGGGCAAAACGTATCTACAATGAAGCTGAAGTCATCGCGAATCAGACTAAGGATGACAATCTCTTTAATGTGAATCTGTACAACATTCCTAATGCTGCAGAGATACAGAAAGAGTTGATGTTCTATATACCACTGTGGACAGCTGTGATGTATCCTTCTTTCCATATTCCTTTTTCTATTCGTTCGTCAGCAGCAACTGAAGGATAATTTTCAAAATTAAAGACAATGGGCTTTGACTTGGTTATAATTTCATGCAAGAGGCTCTAGATGCAACAAATGGAGGTCTGAAGACTGTCATAAAATGCAAGAAATGTAAAGGAGAAGCAGTCGAAGAAAAGAGATTCGGATGCTACTTGATGATGGATACTAGTACAACAACTTGCCCACTAACTGAAGATCAGTTTCCTCCAAATCAAAGGAAGATATGTGTGTTGCAAATGATCACGAAAGAAATCTTGCTGGTGCCATTCATTATAATAGCTCCATCAAACACTACACGGCATATGTCTTTGATGGAACCTACTGGAAGCAGTAAGATGACTTGTATAAAGATGTACAGATATATTTTTCTGTACTTATTTTTCTTAGTTGTTTCACACCTCATAAATTCTATGCTTATTTATTACTGAATTCCCTACATATGTATTTCCTTCTGGGTTTTAGTGTATTCTGAAGAAGAGCTGTTAAGGGGACCTGTACATCACGGCCTGTAGTTTTTACTGGTACTTTGAAATTTAATAATGCAAGACTGTCAATAGATTCAGAAATGAAACTTTTATCAAAGAATAGGTATATAGTGAGCTCTAGGTGAAATACATTGTAAATCTGTGGAATACATTGTGCAGTGAATATTGATGTTTTTCTTACATACTGAATTACACGTAATTGTTATTTTAGGTTCAATGTATTTACACACTATTTCAAATAAAAGATAAAAAACAAATTTTATTCTTTGAATTATTACCTTGAGGCAACAGCAAGCCAGTAATATTTACCAGTTTCATGTTTTGATTATTTTAAAAACAATGTATTTTAAGAGTCAATTTTTTCTCCTAGTAATTTAAGAACATAATATGACATACTGCAGCTTAAAATATTTAATCCATTGTTGAATAATGTGGTTCGGTGTGTAGGCAAGCACTTTATTAATATTCATCCATAGCTTTGTTTATGTAGCTTTAATAGTGGATGAGATACTGGTAACAGTATCTCTGTATGCAAACACGTTGATTACAGAAAATTGAAACTAAAGATTTGTATGTTATTTTCTTCTCAATGACGACATTGCAAACCATTCCTGCTCCATAATCTTGTTGTCATCTTTCATGTCCTTTTAATTTTCTTTAGTTTTGCTTCTTTTCTTTGTTGTTCTGGCCTCCTTTTTCATGCTTTCAGCAGATTTTTCAGTTTATGTGACATGTTGCCTGTCCGCCCACACCAGCACAATTTTCATGTTGTTCCTAGTTTTGATGCCTCTTCTGCTCATTGTTTTTAATCTTTACACCATCAGGCCGGCCGGAGTGGCCGAGCGGTTCTAGACGCTACAGTCTGGAACCGCCAGACCGCTTCGGTCGCAGGTCCGAATCCTGCCTCGGGCATGGATGTGTGTGATGTCCTTAGGTTAGTTAGGTTTAAGTAGTTCTAAGTTCTAGGGTTCAAAAATGGCTCTGAGCACTATGGGACTTAACATCTCTGGTCATCAGTCCCCTAGAACTTAGAACTACTTAAACCGATAATTTCTAGGGGACTGATGACCATAGATGTTAAGTCCCATAGTGCTCAGAGCCATTTGTACCATTTGAGCCATCCCAATAGACGTCAACCAAATGATTCAAATGGCTCTAAGCACTATGGGACTTAATATCTGAGGTCATCAGCCCCCTAGACTTAGAACTACTTAAACCTAACTAACCTAAGGACATCAAACACATCCATGCCCGAGGCAGGATTCGAACCTGCGATCGTAGCAGCAGCGCGGTTCCGGAGTGAAGCGCCTAGAACCGCTCGGCCACAGCGGCCGGCAGACATCAACCATCTGGCAATTAGTTATCAGCCTCTTTAACCAGTTACATGAAAGTGGCAGGGTTACACCTAGACAATGTCAAAGAATGAAACAAGTGACGACAGAAGAGGGGAAAATTAATGTTCGTGGCGCTGTTGCAGTTGATCCTCACGTTACTGTCCATACAGTCTCACGAGGAAGTGGCATGAGTCAGGCAAGTGTCCTTACGCATTCTCCATCGACATAGGTTCCATCACAGTCACATCTCTCTCCATCAAAAGCTGCATGGAAACGATTCTGAAAATCGTGTTAAATCCTGTACGTAAGTACTAAGACACGATACTCCAGATGCATCGTGTATCTTGTTTAGTGGTGAAGCCACATTTATCAGTCATGCCAAGTAAACCGCCGAAACATGCATTATTGAGCTGTTGACAACCCCGTTGGCTTTATCAGCGCCTGTGGCGTGTCAATGGGTGGTCTGTGATAGTCAACCATAGACCCGTTGTTCATACATGGCAGACCTAACCTGTGCAAGTATCGCAGCCTCCTAACAGACCATATTCCACGGATGCTAGAAGATTGTCCTCTGCAGACTAGGAGAAATCTGTGGTATCAACACGTTGGCTGTCCCAACCATAATGCACGAAGTACTACAGTTAAGTCTTCACGAATTGTTTCCAAGTCGTTGGGTTGGACGCAGAAAATCTGTACATTGACCGGTCCGTTCTCCGGATTTGACGCCTGTAGACTTTATGTGTGGGGGAAGCTGAAAGATGGTGTCTACAAGGACTTTCTAACTACACCCGATGATACGCAGCAACGTCATCGGTCGGGTATATCCGCTGAAATGCTAGCACGTGTGGTGCAGCAGTCGTTCCATACCAGACTCGAAAGCGTGTATTGCCGCTGTCGGTGGTGGTTTTGACCCCAGTCTGTGATTGTCAGTTTTCTTGTTACTGGTAAGAATCGAAATAACTAGTTTATGTACTTGTGTTGTTCTTCAGTGTCTGCTGCCACAGGTATTGAACAAGTGCCTTTTCAAGTACCTTTTCAAAACACGATATCTCGGAAACGTCTCGCGCTAGAATTCTGCAATAAAGACCACTGACATTCTAATTTGCCCTACTTTTAGTTTCTTAACGTCAGTAGGCGTTGTACCATTTAAAAAGTATATGTTTGCACAAAAAATATCCTTTCTAAGTATTATTACGATCTGTTGATTGGCTACCAATTCATTCTGTGAAAATCGCACATCAGTAGCACTTTCCATTTCCGCAATATTTGTGGCGCAAGTTTTAGGTGATCCACTCTGTACATGAAAGCTAAGTAAAAGTTTCTGGCATCTGAAATAAATGACACATCATCAAACGAAAATTTATATCTCAAAAGAAAATTCTGTACATTCAGAAGTGTAGCTTCTTTCCAATCCTACTACAATAAGCGGTTCTCTTGGCAGACGAAATTAGCCTCTGAATAATTTGAAAAGCGAGTGTCTGAAGTGTAACTGTATTCTAGCAGCACTCACATGATCGAATACTACACTTTAACATCTGCGATGTCCTGATTAGTTTAACTTTAAACTCTCTGGCACCTTCCAACACCATCCACCGTTATTATACGAAGGTTACAAATTATCTGTTTGTGTTGGGAACACATTTCTCTCTCTCTCTCTCTCTCTCTCTCTCTCTCTCTCTCTCTCTCTCTCTCTCTCTCTCTTACTTTCATTATTTCCCACACTTTCCAACTGTACAGATAGTGCGTGCCAATAAAAGAATATAAATTCTAAATTCAAGGACATATAGCTACTTTTATTTAACTTTATGATACAGTTTTACAGAGCGATCACAGAGAACATATAAAACGTAAAACGATACTGGGTCCTTTTTATTAATCAACACAACTGATGAACATCTAATCTGTTAATAATTGCATCAGGCGTACCATTAGTTTCGTACTGATGAGGATACATTGTTTACCAACTAGTTCATTTCCTTGAACCTGTCGTCTTGATCGTATTTTTATCTTCATATTATTCATCTCCAATGACAATTCATTAATTCCTGGGCATTAAAATCATTTCAGGTTCATCTTTCCCACCAAAACCAGTGAAGAACCACTTTCTTCTTGGCACATGTTCATCACGCACACGTCTGCTGCACGGCAAAATTTTCAAATTATCTGTTTCTATATGCGTGCTACCCAATCTCCACCAGTGAAATCGTACTGCATAAGCTTCTGTTTCAGTACGTTATATAAGGTCAAAACAGGGTGACCAGACGTCCAGATTAATCCGGACATGTCCTGCTTTTTAGTTCCTTGTTCGGGGTCCGGGCGGATTTTTACAGTGTCCAGCTTTTTCGCAAAGTTGAGCGTAATACAGTTCAATTCATAATTCACCCCGTTCTATTGCTCTTTTCTTAAATACTTTAACTATTGGCACAGCCTTCGTGATAAACACGCACGAAGGTGGTGTTAGTAGGTGGCATCAGGATCGTCGATATTATCGTTGATAAACCTATAAGCGAATGCAAATATCAATTATTTAAAATTTTCGTAAAAAATATTCTTCTGGGAATCATCAACTGACCACCACTAACAATTAACTACTAGTTTTACCGGTAATTCCCGGCAGTCACGTGACTTGTCCAAAGCTGACGGGTGGTATCCTCATCTGCAGTTGACCCGTTTGATGTGTCCCCTTTTTTCTTCCTTTATCCTCCTTTTTGAAGCAGTTTGTCCTCCTTTTTAACCAATTGCATCTGGTCACCCTAGGTCAAAAGATTTCAGTTCATTCGCTTTCTGCACTCGTAAAACTAACATTGGCACAGCAACAATTACGAGGGCCGTTCAGAAAGTAACCTCCGGTTGATTTAAAAAAATACACCAAGTTAAATAAAAATATTTTAATATATACATCTTACAACTACATATTTGCACTATTTTTCTACATAGTCTCCATAGCGATTGAGGCACTTATCGTATCTCTTCACAAGCTTTGAAATTCCTTCTGCATAAAAATCACCCGCTTGTGCCTGGAGCCAGCCTGTGACCGCATCTTTGAGCTCTTCGTCGTCATCAAACCGCTGTGACCCGAGCCATTTCTTCAAATGCATGAAGAGGTGATAATCACTTGGCGCCAGGTCTGGGCTGTAAGGTGGATGGTTGATAACGTCCCACTTGAAGGACTCAAGAAGGGCCGTTGTTCTGCGAGCAGAGTGAGGACGGGCGTTATCGTGCAAAAAAACGATACCGGAAGTCAGCATACCACGGCGTTTGTTCTGTATAGCCCGTCGTAACTTTTTTATTGTTTCACAGTACACGTCTTGATTAATGGTCGTACCACGTTCCATGAATTCAACCAACAACACCCCTTTGGCATTCCAAAACAGCGTTGCCATCAATTTTCTGGCAGAAAAATCTTGCGAGGCTTTTCTTGGTTTGGTAGGCGAATTTGAATGTGCCCACATCTTTGATTGTTCTTTTGTCTCAGGGTTCACGTACTTAATCCAGGTTTCGTCACCGGTCACGATTCTGTTTAACAATGGTTCTCCTTCGTCCTCATAACGTGACAGAAAGTTTAATGCAGAGGCCATTCTTTGAGTTTTGTGGTGGTCGGTAAGAATTTTGGGCACCCATCGTGCACAGAACTTACGGTAACCCAATCTTGCTGTCACTATCTCGTACAAGAGAGTCTTAGAAATCTGTGGAAAACCAGTAGACAACTCCGACATTGAGAAACGTCGATTTTCACGAACTTTTGTATCAACTGTCTGAACGAGTTCGTCAGTCACCAATGATGGTCTACCACTCCTCTCTTCATCATGAACGTTTTCTCGTCCACTTTTAAATAAACGTACCCATTCACGGACAACTCCTTCACTCATAACTCTTGGTCCGTACACGGCACAAAGCTCACGATGAATAGCTGCTGCAGAATATCCTTTGGCTGTAAGAAACCTTATGACAGCACGCACTTCACATTTGGCGGGGTTTTCTATTGCAGCACACAATTCAATCTGCCACAAAAACTAAACTAGCGCAGGTACGACGTTCACTCGGTCACGGCTTGATGCCGACTGACCTGTTGACTGCGTGAACGCACAGATGGCGTCGCTACTCCCCCCACAACCCGCACTGTGACCAACCGGAGGTTACTTTCTGAACCGCCCTCGTATAATGTATAGAAAGGAAATACTTCCATTTATGAGTCATATTTAGATTCTCAGCATCAGAAAATACTGTAGCTCTCGTACACTGAGGATATCTACGGTCTATGCTACTTCCATCTATCTGTAGGGCATGCAAGTGTCGGAATTTCATGATAGCTATAGTAGTACTCTAAACTGCAGGAAGGTGGCTCCGCAGGCGCCCACAGTCGTGTAAGGCATTATTTTAACAAACAGGTCCAGCATACAGTCACAGTCGCTACAGCTCTCATTAAAATGTCTGAAATCATGTTACTAAACTAAGTCATCCTTTTCTGCAGTCCCGTCATCTTGGGAATATTTTACTAGCTGGCGTTCAGAAAGCTGAAATCATGCGGATCTTCTCCTCTGGTGGTTATTTATTTTCGAAACATGTTGATCCTGTATCAGGTCACACTACCAGATGTCCCACAGAACAAAAGGGACATTAAGACGATCCTGGCGGTCCCTGTGACCACTGAACCACTGCGCCGCAAAAACAAGACGGTGCAGTGCTTCAGATGTCAGGGCCTCAACCACATTGCGGCACACTGCTCCATGGCAGTGAGGTGCAGGAAATGCGCCGAGGCCCATGACACACGAACTTGCAACATGAAACACACGGACCCGCAAATAAGGTGCGCGCTGTGTGGCAAAAACCACACAGCGGGTTACCAAGGTTGCGAGGTCCATAAAAGACACACACAGCAGGCAAAGGGCGCAAAGGCCGCCCCCCACACACGAAAAGAAAACACCACGAACCCACCCAGACACACAAGAAACCAAAACATGACAACACACACAGACAAGGCCTGGGGAAAACCAAGGCCGGACACACCAAGGGCAACGTATGCGGAAGTGGTTTCTCCCCCGAGGAACCATGAAAGCATTGCCCAGCCACCACAACATCAGACACAATCACAAAAACAACACCGGGAAATACACGGCAACAACGACCAGGTCCACCATGCCAGAGAAAGCCCTAGGGAACCCCACACGCACTCCCCCCCCCCCCCCCCCATGGATCAGTTGTTAGGTGTAATGGTGCAGACCATGAACTTCGTCATGGAAATGATGAAGGAATTCAGGGAAGCACAGAAGCAGAACACACAGATCCTCGTTGCCCTTCAGGCAACAGTCCAGCAGTCGCTCCCCTCTGCGACTTCCTCAGTAGTACCAAAACCCCATCATGAATAGACGACCAAACATCCAAGGCCTGACAATGTGCGTCTTTAACGCAGACGGCATTGTTAATCAAGAGGTCGAGCTCAGAGAACTCATGAAGGAGTTCTCCATCGACATATGCATGATGGGGGAAACCCACCTAAAACCGGGAATAAAAGTGACAGTCCCTAACTACGTCAGCTATCACAAAGACAGGCCAACCCAAGGCGGAGGAGTGGCCATATACATAAAAAGAGGGATCCCCCACCACCAGGTATTCTTACCAGCTACCAATAAAATCGAAGCAGTGGCGGTGGAAGTAACCACTGCCACCGGACCCCTAACAATTGTTGCAGTCTACCGACCCCCACATGACCAGATAGATGAGGGAGACATAGCTGCTCTAGGGCAAATTGAAGGCAAACTCGTAATAGGGGGAGACTTCAATGCCAAACACCCTGACTGGAATTCTAGAGTAACCTCCAGAGCAGGCGCCAAACTGCAACAACTAGCGCGCACCCACCACTTCGAAACATGGGGTCCAGTCGAGCCCACACATTTTCCGAAAAACGGAAGCAGGCCCGATGTGTTAGACATAGCTCTCACTAGGAGGATCGCAGGATTTGTGACCGCAAGGACAATCAACAGAATGTCCTCCGACCACAACCCAGTGATTCTAGAAGTCGATGTGGGAGAATGGGTAGCACTCCCACGGTACCAGACGTCTTACAAACGCACAGACTGGGAGCGATACCAAGAAACTGTCGCCTCTGATATCGCTCGCGCTCCGCCACCTACTGCCGAAACAGTAGAACAAGCGCTACTAGACTTGACAGGCAACATATTGCAGGCAGCGGAACAGGCCACCCCTCCACAAAGGGATGGCCCTCCACCGCAAATACAGCTCCCGGAACACTTGCTAGCTCAAATCCGACACAAGAACAGAGTGGCAAAAGAGTGGAAGATCACCAGAAATCAGGCCACCAGGAGGCTGCTCAATCGTCTACAGAGAGAACTGAAGGTAGCGCTCAATGAGCACAGAAACCAGCAATGGCAAAACCGCCTCACAGCTCTCAAAGTAGACGATCATACACTATGGCAAGCAACCAAACAATTCACAAAAAGACGCGCTAGGATGCCGCCACTGCACGGCGAGCGGGGACTGGTCTACAGCCATGCTGGGAAGGCCAACGCCCTGGCCGACTCCTTCGAGAAGCAGTTTCAAACGGCAGAACCCCAGGATGAAGAGCACGAAGAGGTAGTCAGTCGTCAACTGGCCGTTTTCCTCAATGCTGAGGAGGACCCAGAGGACGAACCCATACTTTTTGCCCCCGAGAACGTGGCAAGAGTAATCAGGTCCCTCCCTACAAAAAAGGCGCCAGGGCACGATAGTGTCACAAACCAGTTAGTCAAAATCTCCCACCCACAGCGATCACACACCTCGCGAACGTCCTCAACGAGATTACTCGTTCCCGTGTTTTCCCAGCTTGCTGGAAACATGCGGAAGTGGTCGGGATACACAAACCAGGGAAAGACCCTCTATTCCCGCAGCACTACAGGCCGATTAGCCTCTTGCCAACTCTCAGCAAGATCTATGAGCGCCTCCTGCTAAGACCCATACAAGAACATATAACCAGTGAGCAAATCCTGCCGGATTTCCAATTCGGATTCCGGCAGAACCACTCTGCCCCACAACAGGTCATGAGAGTGGTTGAAGCAGCCACAGAGGGCTTCAACCACAGAGGCTACTGCGGGATAGTGCTACTAGACGTAGCCAAAGCCTTTGATTCAGTATGGCATAGAGGGCTACTCTACAAGTTGTACACACAAGGGTTTCCCGGGAGTATAGTTCAGCTGATCAAGAGCTATCTCACGAATAGGACTTTCTCCGTCAAAGTAGAAACTGCCACCTCCAGCAGAAGGCGTATTCGTGCCGGGGTGCCGCAGGGATCGATCCTGGGGCCCGTATTGTACAGTTTGTACACT
Organism: Schistocerca nitens; assembly: GCF_023898315.1. Classification (NCBI taxonomy): domain Eukaryota; kingdom Metazoa; phylum Arthropoda; class Insecta; order Orthoptera; family Acrididae; genus Schistocerca; species Schistocerca nitens. Next base: position 258,273,696 of record NC_064615.1, on the reverse strand, counting down.
GCGGACACTCCAACGGCCCCCCTGGTGCGCACCGCGCAGTACGCTGACGACACAGCCTTCTACACGAGAAATGCGAACAAGGACCTGGTCATTCGTAGGCTACAAAGGGTTTTAGATGACACAGAAACCTGGGCCCGTCGCTGGCGCATCACCATCAACTCGGAGAAGACGCAGGCAATGCTGATTACCCGCAGGCTCGGAAGGCGCGAACCTCCTCAACGTCCCCCCCTCCACCTTCACCTAAATGGAACCCAACTCCCATGGCGCAGAACCGCCAAGTACCTTGGCGTAACCTTGGACTCTCGTCTTACGTGGAAACCCCACATAGATGAGGTCCACAGGAAGGTCTGCGCCAGAATGTCCATCCTATACCCTATCCTGAACACAACCAGTTCCCTTCCTTGCCCAGTAGCATTAAATGTATACCAGGCCCTGATCCGGCCGGTAATGGAGTATGCGTGCCCTGTCTGCGGATACGCGGCGAAGCAGCACCTGGACAAACTCCAGAGGCTGCAGAACCGCGCCCTCAGAAGGGCACTGCGTCTACCTTATGGATTCCCCACAGACGACCTGCACGCCGCAGCCGAAATCCCACTCCTGAGGGAGCGTTTTCAGGATCTGGCAAGGGCCTTCTATGAGGGTTCTTCCAGATCCGGAAATGCACTCATCCACTCCCTAGGTCGGTATGACATGTCCCGCGATAAGCATAAGCGCCCTATGACGATCTTCGACGACTAAGTCGAAGAGAAAAATCCCAATATCCATTCCCAAATCCTGCTCCTACCCAAACTACTACAATTATCTCGCCAAACCTCAGGCAAGTACCAGACTCACACAGAACAAACATCACATTTCACAGACACCAAAAAATACAGAAATAATCATACACACAAGTACACAGGGGAGTAAAAGCCGAAAGGCTACAAACTCCCCCTCACACTTCTCCAAAGAGGAGAAAGTATTAGATGTAAGCAGCAGTTCGTTCTGAACCGCTGAAAAATTGTTTTTAGGCTTAAATTTGTCTACCAAATTCATCTGCTCATCAATTAGGCGCACAGTAAACCCGGGGTACTAGCCACTGATTTGTTGTCTATCTTACAGTGCAAATCTGTACTTGGGTTTCAAATTAATCAAATTTTTTTCATCTCTTTCTTTGTAAGACTGAACAAAATGATCGCTGGGACTACTCAACGTAGGTGCATATGTATGCTAGAAAGTCTGCTGTTTATGAGTTGTATTTGGAGAGGCGGAAAACGGAGAAACTCATCTGCATAAATCAAGGACATTGCTGAAACGAACTCGTTTATGGGTGGAAGGAAGGAACTATTTTCGGCAAAGAACTGGAAGATCCTTAGTTTTCTGTTGCTGTGGTTGGTTGGTTGGTTGGTTTGGGGAAGGAGACCAGACAGCGTGGTCATCGGTCTCATCGGATTAGGGAAGGATGGGGAAGGAAGTCGGCCGTGCCCTTTCAGAGGAACCATCCCGGCATTTGCCTGGAGTGATTTAGGGAAATCACGGAAAACCTAAATCTGGATGGCCGGACGCGGGATTGAACCGCCGTCCTCCCGAATGCGATGTTGCTGTGACTTATTTCCAGGAGTACCTGTGAGGTGGTAAATTTGTTACCGAGACTTAGAAAAGTTTTAGCAACTAGTTAAGATAAGAAGTCGGGAACTGCTGGGCAATAATCAAATAGTGCTACTCTGAATTTAAATTTAATAGACTCACTTCACTCTAAATTTGTACTAGTGTGTCCTCATTAATAGTCACTTTTCTTTCTTTAAAGTATTAGCAGACATTTTTTGTTGTCGGTACATGAAAGTGCGGTCTTCAACATTTGTGTGCGGCAGATGTACGTGAACCGAAGAGTTGTTCACTTGATTCGATTCACTGTTGTGCACTTTCCGGCGTTGATATCCCTATAGTTCGCCAGTCCTCTGAATAGATACTGGGTCTTCGGGAAATGACCACTCGGGAGGCCCTGCTGAGTCGCAGCTAGTAAATTACCCTTGTCTCACGCCGTCAACTTATTGTATCGAAGCTGGCGACCCAATTATTTACAATTATCTGCGTTGGGAAGGTTGGTATTAAAGGCAGCCGAAAGCGATCAATTTTCCTTAGGTAACTAAGTAAAGGGGTAGTAAGTGTGAGTTTTGGCAATAAGAAAAAATTTAAGGCAGAAAGAAAGTCAGCATCGGTCATAATATCTTCTGTTTTTTTTTTTGTTGTTATTTCTTTGCAGACCTAGATTTCAACAAACAGTGCAGTTGTAATCAGTGCTATCAACACAAAAATAATACAGGAATCAGACATTGAAAAAGCACACTAACCAGAACCATTTCATAGTTGTACAAAACGCCAATTGCATCATTACATACGGCTATGGGCAGCCATGGAGACGCAGCATATTTATGACGACACGTGTTACAATATCTAACTTTGACATGTACAAGCATCAGTCAAACAAAGTGGGTATAAAATTTATAGGTACAGATAAAATGAATTCATATAACAACTACGGTATGTTACAAATATAGCTTATATGCCTTCCGACATATTTCTAATTTACTATAATTATTAAATGAATTCATATTCTTCGTATGTACAAATTTTTACCCACTTTTATACATGGACAATGGAAATAGATGGCGTTGATCATCCAACATGGCGCAAACCAAGGTTAACTGTATTGGTCTGTAAAAAGGATCATCAGTTTGACTGAAGCTTGTACATGCCAAAGTTATATTATAACATGTGTCGTTCTAACTATTCCCTGTCTGCATGACTTCCTATAAAGTTATGCAATGATGCAATTAGCGTTTTGTACAACAGTGACATGGTTCTCTGTTAGCGTGCTGTTTCAAAGTGTGATTCCAGTGTTTTTTTTTGTGTTTATAGTACTGATTATAGCTGCACTGATGGTTGAAATCTTGATTTGCAATTAAATTCAGAAGATATTACGACCGATTCTGACCTTATTTCTGTTCTGAATTACGTCACGGTCGTTGGACACAGTTGTTCCGAAGGAATGAAACCTGATAAGAAAAGTTTAGATTGTGTTCTAGCTGATAAAAAGTTTTATGTTTAATGAATAAAAAGTTTTATGTTTAATGAATAAAAAGTCCGGATGAATGAATGACAACACAGACGTCCAAATAACGAAGAAAAAGGCAGTGAAAATAAAGGAAACTAATGCTGGAACGAAAGTATATACACTACTGGCCATTAAAATTGCTACACCACGAAGATGACGTGCTACAGACGCGAAATTTAACCAACAGGAAGAAGATGCTGTGATATGCAAATAATTATCTTTTCAGAGCACTCACACAAGGTACGCGTCGGTGGCGACACCTACAACGTGCTGACATGACAGTTTCCAACCGATTTCTCATACACAAACAGCAGTTGACCGGTGTTGCTTGGTGAATCGTTGTTGTGATGCCTCGTGTAAGGAGGAGAAATGCGTACCATCACGTTTCCGACTTTGATAACGGTCGGATTGTAGCCTATCGCGATTGCGGTTTATCGTATCGCGAGATTGCTCCTCGCGTTGGTCGAGATCCAACGACTGTTAGCAGAATATGGAATCGGTGGGTACAGGAGGGTAATACGGAACGCCGTGCTGGATTCCAACGGCCTCGTATCACTAGCAGTCGAGATAACAAGCATCATATCCGCATGGCTGTAACGGATCGTGCAGCCACGTCTCGATCCCTGAGTCAACAGATGGGGACGTTTGCAAGACAACAACCATCTGCACGAACAGTTCGACGACGTTTGCAGCAGCTCGGAGACCATGGCTGCGGTTACCCTTGACGCGGCATCACAAAGAGGAGCACCTGCGATGGTGTACTCAACGACGAACCGGGGTGCACGAATGGCAAAACGTCATTTTTTCCGATAAATCCATGCTCTGTTTACAGCATCATGATGGTCGCATCCGTGTTTGGCGACATCGCGGTGAAAGCACATTGGAAGCGTGTATTCGTCATCGCCATACTGGCGTATCACCCGGCGTGATGGTATGGGCTGCCATTGGTTTCACGTCTCGGTCACCTCTTGCTCGCATTGACTGCACTCTGAACAGTGGACGTTACATTTCAGATGTGTTACCACCGTGGCTCTACCCTTCATTCGATTCCTGCGAAACCCTACATTTCAGCAGGATAATACACGACCGCACGTTGCAGGTCCTGTACGGGCCTTTCCTGATACAGAAAATGTTAGACTGCTGCCCTGGCCAGCACATTCTCCAGATCTCTCACCTATTGAAAACGTCTGGTCAATGGTGGCCGCGGAACTGGCTCGTCACAATACGCCAGTCACTACACTTGATGAACTGTGGTATCATGTTGAAACTGCATGGGCAGCTGTACCTGTACACGCCATCCAAGCTCTGTTTGACTCAATGCCCAAGCGTATCAAGGCCGTTATGACGGCCAGAGATGGTTGTTCTGGGAACTGATTTCTCAGGATCTATGCACCCAAATTGCGTGAAAATGTAATCACATGTCAGTTCTAGTATAATATATTTGTCCAATGAATACCCGTTTATCATCTGCATTTCTTCTTGGTGTAGCAATTTTAATGGCCAGTAGTGTAATTATTTGAAATCGTTGTGTGCACTGCTAGAACTCGTCTGGAAAGCAGAAGACAAGCAGACAATGACGCCATTGGAGGGCTGTGGCCAAACCACAAATCGTAACAATGTTTAGGATTTCTCTGGGAGAAGGAAGCACAGCATAATCAATATCAACGGTATTCCAACTAGGGATGGAAAACACCTACCGGTTAAAACCGGTACCAGTATTTTTGTCCTGAATAAGCGATATTTTCCGGTATTTGTTTGATCTCGGTTATAGCAGGCTCTTTAATTTTTTTACTGATAACCGGATAAAAAAACCGGCATATCAATTTGCCATAATATTTTCGGTTTTTAAATGAAACAGTTTTGAAAAACGAGTAAAGTTTTTCGTAAAATTACCATTGCTTCGAATTATCGTGTTATTATAGAAAATGGTCAGAATTCCGAGCGGGAAGGAGCGCCTGGTCCTCGGCACGAATCCGCCCGGTGGATTTGCGTCGAGGTCCGGTGAACCGGCCAGTCTGTAGATGGTTTTTAGGCGGTTTTCCATCTGCCCCGGCGAATGCGGGCTGGTTCCCCTTATTCCACCTTAGTTACACTATATCGGCGATTGCTGCGCAAACAAGTTCTCCACGTACGCGTACACCACCATTACTCTACCATGCAAACATAGGGCTTACACTCGTCTGATGTGAGACGTTCGCTGGGGGGGTCCACCGGGAGCCGAACCGCACAATAACCCTGGGTTCGGTGTGGGGTGGCGGAGGGATGAAGTGGACTGCGGTAGTCGTCGTGGGGTTGTGGACCACTGCGGCTGCAGTGGGGACGGAGCCTCTCCGTCGTTTCTAGGTCCCCGGTTAACATACAATACAATACAACACATACAAGTGGTCAGAACTATTTCAATAACAACTCTTACAGTTAGACGTAGGGCATTGTGGACCGGGAGTCCTCCATTCGGGGAAGTTCGGCAGCCGAGGGCAAGTACTTATTGCATTCGACGCCACATTGGGCGACTTCCGCGTCGGAGATGGTGATGAAATGATGATGACGACAACACAACACCCAGTCCCTGAGCGGAGAAAATCTCCTGTCCCAGCCGGGAATCGAACCCGGGCCCCTTGACGTGGCATTCCGCTGCACTGACCACTCAGCTAACAGGGGCGGCCAGAGATTGGCAATAAAGACGTGACATATGACTCGGGACAGCATTGCAGAGAGAATAATGGTCGTGTTACCGTGTGTATGGCATGGCCTGATGATGGTATTCGTGTAGTGCAGTGTGCAAGACTTGGCCCCACCTGCCCTATACGGTAGTTTCTCGCAGTTGCAGAATCTTCAGGTTTGTTTCCATCAGCAGTGCTCCACGACCCTACTGATGAAACCCAAGATCGAAGGAACGTCGCTCGTAATTTTTTTAATCTGCTTATTGCACATCGATTGATAGCTCCACAGCAGCTGAAATCTATTTGCAATAAAGAGATTAAAAATTTACGCCCGATTCTACCCTTCCACCGATCTTGAATCGTGTGGCAGAGTGGTGCCATCTCTAGTTTGCGTGTATTTTGCGAAGCACGGTAGCAATGAAGTACAATGTTCCATTTGCTTAAAAGTTAAAAAAAAAACGGGAGAAGGCAGAACAGACTCGCAACACCATATACAGAGAAAAGGAGAAAACATCTACAATGTTCCTTGGAAGAGAAGGTTTTGTAAACCCTAGTCGTCAGTTTTGTAAAGGCCTCGCCGCTACTGCTGTTGTGGCCGAGTTGCCACTGTAATTATGGTAGGCCGAGTTTGTGATTTCGTGAAACGGCTTCTCGTGCAGCTATGACGAGGGTCAGGTAACAGAATAGGAGAACGAAGGTTCTACAACACTCCAACCAATTAGTAACAAAGCCGCACAACTGAGTTAAAAGGCGGGGTCAGGGATTTTCTCTGCCTCGTGATGACTGGGTGTTGTGTGATGTCCTTAGGTTAGTTAGGTTTAAGTAGTTCTAAGTTCTAGGGGACTAATGACCATAGATGTTAAGTCCCATAGTGCTCAGAGCCATTTGAGTTAAAAGGTTTACTTATCTTTGTGTCTGGACGAATAAGAAATTCGCACCACTGCTTGTAATATAACACAAAAAGACCCTCAATGGTTCAGTGAAACAATCGTAGGTAAACTTCACAGTACATAGCAAATGCAATTTACAGCAACTGTCTGTTCACTTCCAAGAGTTCACTAAACGACGTTCCCTGTGTAAGTCAGCCCTGGACGAGTATCTATAACCAAGTGGGTGAGAGCTGCTCTTCTGTCTTCCGAGTAGGCTTCTGTCCATTGTCGTCCGGTCGTTGGCGGATTGTACTCGGCCGGCAATTGCCCGAGGCGATGTCAATATCTTCATCTTCAGTGCAGCCCGTGGCCTTGTGGAACTCGCCCAAGTGGCGAGTCTCTATGCACTGGCACCAGCTCGCATCTTCGCGCCTTTGGTGCTTTTGCCCTTGCTGTGTCTTGTTCGGACGACACAGCAGAAGTCAAATTCGATTGATAGACTTTCAACTTTATTAATGTGCTAAAAATTTGGGATTATAATTGAACCCTCAATTTTGTGGTTGCTTTGGGGAAAAAACTGATACCATCCAAAAGTGACGAGGCAGGGAACAGCTTGCGACCTTTCAATCTCCTGTTGCCGCCCCATCTCTGCTGGAGACAACAAGACCGATTACTTCCACAGCCTCAATCCCATGTCGACCGTGTTCCCCTCCTGCTTCACCTTCATCGGAATTTTTCAATCTTTGTTCGAAATCTACATTCATTATTGGAAGTAATACGAGTGTCACTCCAAAAGAAATGCACACTATTTTTTTTTAAATCCACCTTTTATTCTACATGTTTGAAAGTTTTACAGTGTGTAAATACATCCTATAGGAACAATATTTTCATTTCTCCATATAATTTCAATCCCTCTCAACTGCCTTACGCCATCTTGGAACCAGTGCCCGTATAACCGACGGTAAAATTCTGGACAAACTTGTGGGAGCCACTGTTTGGCAGCGTGCACAATGGAGTCATCATCTTCAAACCTTGTTCCACGAAGAGAGTCTTTGAGTTTCCCAAAGAGATGATAGTCACATGGAGCCAGGTCAGGACTGTAAGGCGGGTGTTTGTTTTGTCCATCCGAGTTTTGTGATCGCTTCCATGGTTTTTTGACTGACATGTGGCCGTGCATTGTTGTACAACAGAAAAATATCCTGCTTTTGCCGATGTGGTCGAACACGACTCAGTCAAGCTTGAAGTTTCTTGAGAGTCGTCGCATATGCATCAGAATTTATGGTGGTTCCACTTGGCATGATGTCCACAAGCTAGAGTGGTTCGGAATCGAAAAACACCGTAGCCATAACTTTTCCAGCAGAAGATGTGGTTTTGAATTTTTTTTTTCCTTGGATGAATTTGCATGGTGCCATTCCATTGATTGCCCCTTCGTCTCTGGTGAAAAATGATGGAGCCATGTTTCATCACCTGTCACAATTCTTCCAAGAAATTGACCTCCACCATTCTCGTACTGTTCCAAAAGTTCGCTGCATACGGTTTTTCTTGCTTCTTTGTGAGCCACTGTTAACATCCTGAGAACCCACCTGGCACAAATCTTTCTTAACGCCAACACTTTCAGTTCAAAATGGTTCAAATGGCTCTGAGCACTGTGGGACTTAACATCCGAGGTCATCAGTACCCTAGAACTTAGAACTACTTAAACCTAACTAACCTAAGGACATCACACACATCCATGCCCGAGGCAGGATTCGAACCTGCGACCGTAGCAGTCGCGCGGTTCCAGACTGAAGCTCCTAGAACCGGCTCACTTTCAGTATTCTGCAAACACTTCCTTCCCCTATCCCAACGTAGCGTGATAATTCGTTCACTATGATGCGTCTGTCAACAGTCACCAATTCGTCAACTCTCTGCAGATTGTCTGGAGTGTGTGCAGTACGAGACCTGCCGCTGCGAGTACAATCCTCAATATTGCGTGCGCGCTTTCATCACGTAACCTGCTTGCTGACCGACTAACTGCACTGCGATCGACAGCAGCATCTCCATACACCTTTTTCAACCTCTTGTGGATGTTTCCCACTGTCTCGTTTTCACAGCACAGGAATTCTATGACAGCACGTTGCTTCTGACGAACGTCAAGTGTAGCAACCATCTTGAAGACATGCTGTGACGGCGCCACTCACGGGAACAGGTTGAACTAAGTTTGAAAACAAGCGGGAAGGATGTATCTACAGACTGTAAACCTTTCACACATGCAGAATAAAAAGTGTATTTTTACAAAAACAGTGTGCATTTCTTTTGGAGTGACCCTCGTAGCAAGAAATAGTCGAAAATCTGTTATTTGAGAAACTCGTTATTTTGAGCAGTTTTACCCGTCAGGTTAAATCGGATGCGAGAAGAAACGGTGTAACGGAAAACCGGTTGTTTCAACATAACCGCCATCCCTAGTTCCAGCTCTGTTGTTTGAAATCAGTTCCAACAACTGCGGCACGTCGACTCACGTAATATGCTCGATGTTCAGTTATCTGTACAAGGAAAAGATTGCACGTCTCTTCCGGCTGTTACTGGGTCGCTGCACCTCTGTCGTGTAAACAGGCGGCGCGGTTGCCCAACGCCGGCAGAGTGACGCGGTCGTTGCCGCGCGGGACATCCCGGCGTTTCGACTGCGGCTGCGCCAGGCGGCGCGGCCGGCGGTCACAGCACATACGCCGAGCCTTCAGTAGCGTCGCAGCCGCGATGGCAGTGCAGCTGTGGTGCTTGCTGTTCGGCGTGCTCGTCGCTCTTCCAGAGCGACTGAACGGTTCGCACCGCGACGACCTCGTGGTCGAAACGGATCTGGGCAGGCTGCGTGGCTCCATCATGAAGTCGCGCAGCGGCCGGGACATTTACTCCTTCAGAGGCGTGCGTTTCGCCAAGCCTCCCGTGGGCGAGTTGCGTTTCAAGGTAAGGTATAAGGCTTTGAAATAGTTTTTCCTCAAGAGTTCCTCTCTTATACATAGGATTCATCTCTTTAATTTTGCTGCTGTCTCAGTCTAGACTGTGTCAATGTTTTCTGTGGTCAGATGACTTTCGTCATATAGAAAGTGCTATTTATCGACACATACATCATCTACATACGTAGACCAGCGTGAAGAGCATGGCACAAGGTATTTTGCAGTGTACAAACAACTGGACATATCCTGAACAACGTTGAGGCCAATCTCTCAACGGCTGAATCTTCCACCACCATAGACACTACAACGCTATGCTCTAAACGTAGAATAACGAGAACAGATTATTCAATGTGAAGTCAACAGTATAAATCAATAGAGAAATTCTGATTAAGAAAAATTAAACAAATCTACCAAACTTTCACCTATAGTCTCCTGTAAATTTGCATATTATGTGCAAGAATTCTGCAAACCACTGTGAAGTGCGTGGCAGAGAGTATTTTGCAGTGTACATGTCATGGGTTTTTCTATTTCAATGATGTATGAAGCGCCGGAATAAAGACTACTTAAAGCGACTGTAAGCGCTGTAATTACTCTAACCTTGTCTTCGCTATCGCCGGCCGGAGTGACCGAGCAGTTCCAGGCACTTCAGTCTTGAACCGCGCGACCGCTACGGTCGCAGGTTCGAATCCTGCCTCGGGCGTGGATGTGTGTGGTGTCCTTAGGTTAGTTAGGTTTCAGTAGTTCTAAGTTCTAGTCCCATAGTGCTCAGAGCCATTTGAATCTTCGCTATCCATACGGAAGAAGTGCATAGTGGACTGAGGTATAGTTGTAGATTCTTCACTTAAGTCTGATTCTACAAGCTTTGTAAACGATAGGTCTATTTCGCGAGATAGTTTGGGGTGTATCTACAAGCACCCGCCAGTTGTGTTTTTCAGTACGCTTTTCCCCATAAGTCAAACGCACCTGTTCGTGCTGCCCTTCTTTGAATACCTTCAGTATCCACTGTTAGTACCATTTAGTTCCGGTCCCATACACTTGAGCAATACTGTAATGTAGGACAAGTGTTTTGCGAACAGTCTCACTTGTTACCTGAATGCGTTTCTCCCGCATCCTGCCACCGAACGCTGTCTTCTACCTGTTTTACACACAACTGTGCTATGTGATCATTTCATAGCCACACAAATTACTACACCAAGGTATGTGTGAGGTGAGTGATTTTCATTGTTTTCATGAATTGCATTTTAACCAGTAGCTATTTATTTGTCCCTTGTGTCATCTGCCGGTGTCGGTTATTAACCATCATCCAGGATGTCTATCAACATCAACATTTAAAAAAATTATGAAAATACAGTGTATACAAAAGTAGCAAAACTCAACAAATGTATAGGTACAAAATTCCATTTGTATACTTAAAGGGTACAAGAGATTAGTTGAAAGCATCCCTTATTCCTTTGAAGCTGAAAAATACCGAAGATATCCAGTGAAATTTACAAACACCTGACATAATTTGTCTAAGAGTACTGACAATCACATCTCACGTGAAACAGACAGACAGACAGACAAAGTGAAACTTTAGAGTAACATTATTGCTTTTATTAAGTAACTTGTTATGCACCCTGAATCAGGTGTCCACATTTGTTGTTGTAAACATATCTAGTTTCACCGATATGAGGTTCCACTTTTATCTTGTGACTGTTTTTACTGTAACTTTCAGTATTAATGTTTCTCTCTTTTTGCTTACGTTCGGCCAGTGATGTTGGTAAAGATGTTCTGTTCCTGCATTTTACCACTGATGCAAAAGTACGTTGTTATGTTACCTATGCAGTACAAATTTACTGTCTTTGATAGAACGTGACTGCTGAGGCATTCTTCCAGTAATTGTTCGTCTTGTTTTTTCTTTATGTCTATTTGACATGAGATATAACTGTCAGTATTCTAAGTCGAATTGTCAAGTGTTCTTACAATTTCATTGGATATTTTCGATATTGTTCAGCTTCAAAGGAATATGGGATGCTTTTAACAAATCTGTTGTACTCTGTAAGTATACAAATAGAATTTTGCACTCATATATTTGTTGACTTTTGCTATTTTTGTATGTATTGTACTTTCATAATTTTTAATGTTGATAGACATCCTGGATGATGGTTAATATCTAAAACTGGTAGACGAATAATGGGAAAAATAAACAGCTAATGGTTAAAATGCATTTTATGTACTTTACGACTGTAACATGATTTGTAGGGCGGGAAACCACAGCCAAACTTCGACATTTTTCCAAAGAAAATTCCACACTGGCTGTATCAATGATTTTTATTAAATCTGCGACCGCTTTCACCAGATGACGGTACATTGGACGTGAATGGTGGGGAGTGGCTACAGGGCAATGTTCAACGTCACCATGTTATAAATAACGTATACTGCCTGAGGATGCACTTTACGACTGTTGAACCTCATCTCATGGAAAGTATTTTAACTGTGAGTCGTTAATATCTTACTGTGAACAGGCCAACAACTTTTCTGCATTTTGTGAAGTGCATAATGTTACAATTTCCACATATCATCCTACGCTAAGTGCATAACAAGAGTGGAGCATTATCAGAAGACAGTAAATGTCCCGGGTTTTCTGCAGACGAAATTTTGCTGCGGTGTGGACAAGAGGTACATCACAGTGTACGAATCAAATGGCGCGGGAACTGGAAACGCAATCCAACGTTGATCTACGCGAGGCAGTACGAAATTTTAGGCCAAAACGGCCAAATTGCACTCAGATTCCCACTGAAATTCTGGCGGTATATGCCCCAAACGCTATGTCGCTTCTAGCGGTAGTGAAATGTTGCCAACAACTTGACCAAGGCCACGGAGACGTAGCTGATGCTGATCGGCAAGTCCACATCTTAAACCACACAACTTTCGTCTTTTCGGCAGGCTGAAAGAACATCTGGGAGGAAAGGAATTTTCCGACGACTAGGATATTCACACAGGGTTTGTCGAACGGATCCGTGACCAACGAGCGAATTTCCATCGGTGAGGAGTTGAATTCTTAGCAAGACGATCCGTGTGTTCTTTACAGAGACTTGGTGACTATGGTAAAAAATTTCATGTACCTTTGGCAGTATGAACTGTAGTGCAGCATTCAATAAAAGTCACTCGGCCTGCCATATAATGTGTAACTTACTTTTCGAAGTCGCTTCATATTTCTCTATACTTAAAGCAAGTTGCCTATTATGCATTGCCTATTGTGCACCGTTTTGAAATCTTAATTTGGATATTTGAGCTGTTTCTTTTTCACGTAGTGCTTCAGTACAAACAAATGCGCCATCTGTCAACAGTCTGGGGTTACTGTTAATGTTGTCTACCAGATCACTAACATACACTACTGGCCATTAAAATTGCTACACCAAGAAGAAATGCAGATGATAAACGGGTATTCATTGGACAAATATATTATACTAGAACTGACATGTGATTACATTTTCACGCAATTTGGGTGCATAGATCCTGAGAAATCGGTACCCAGAACAACCACCACTGGCTGTAGTAACGGCCTTGATACGTCTGGGCATTGAGTCAGACAGAGCTTGGATGGCGTGTACAGGTACAGCTGCCCATGCAGCTTCAACACGATACCACAGTTCATCAAGAGTAGTGACTGGCGTATTGTGACGAGTCAGTTACTCGGCCACCATTGACCAGACGTTTTGACCAGACGTTTTCAATTGGTGAGAGATCTGGAGAGTGTGCTGGTAAGGGGCAGCAGTCGCACATTTTCTGTACAGGACCTGAAACATGCGGTCGTGCATTATCCTGCTGAAATGTAGGGTTTCGCAGGGATCGATGAAGGGTAGCGCCACGGGTCGTAACACATCTGAAATGTAACGTCCACTGTTCAAAGTGCCGTCAATGCGAACGAGAGGTGACCGAGACGTGTAACCAATGGTACCCCATACCATCACGCCGGGGGATACGCCAGTATGGCGATGACGAATACACACTTCCAATGTGCGTTCGCCGCGACGTCGCCAAACACGGATGCGACCATCATGATGCTGTAAACGGAACCTGGATTCACCGAAAAAATGCCGTTTTGCCACTCGTCCACCCAGGTTCGTCGTTGAGTACACCATCGCAGGCGCTCCTGTCTGTGATGCAGCGTCAAGAGTAACCGCAGCCACGGTCTCCGAGTGGATAGTCCATGCTGCTGCAAACGTCGTCGAACTGTTCGTGCAGATGATTGTTGTCTTGCAAACGTCCCCATCTGTTGACTCAGGGATCGAGACGTGGCTGCACGATCCGTTACACCCATGCGGCTAAGATGCTTGTCATCTCGACTGCTAGTGATTCGAGGCCGTTGGGATCCAGCACGGCGTTCCGTATTACCCTCCTGAACCCACCGATTCCATATTCTGCCAACAGTCATTGGATCTCGACCAACGCGAGCAGCAATGTCGCGATACGACAAACCGCAACCGCGATAGGCTACAATCCGACTTTTATCAAAGTCGGAATGGTGATGGTACGCATTTCTCCTCCTTACACGAGGCATCACAACAACGTTTCACCAGGCAACGCCGGTCAACTGCTGTTTGTGTATGAGAAATCGGTTGGAAACTTTCCTGATGTCAGCACGTTGTAGGTGTCGCCACCGGCGCCAATCTTGTGTGAATGCTCTGAAAAGCTAATCATTTGCATATCACAGCATCTTCTCCCTGTCGGTTATTTTCCCGTCTGTAGCACGTCATCTTCGTGGTGCTGCAATTTCAATGGCCAGTAGTGTACATTCTCAGCAAAGGTCCCTACACTTTTCCCTCTGGGACTCCTGAAATCGATGACTTTCCATCCAGAAAAAAACAAGTAGCATCCTCCCTATCATGAAATACACAAATTCAGTCACAAATTTCAATGCATGCCCCACACGATCGTTCTTCTGTTAATGTACATTGATTTGGTTCCGAGTCCAATGTTTTTAAAAAGTCAAGAAATACTGTATCCATCTGAAGAAAAAGCCACGTTGCCGATACTCAACCCTAAAAGCTGATTCTAGTTTTGCTTAAGTTCTTGGCTGATATCGAAAGTCGACAACCCATGTTAACGGGGTGACGATCGACCCTGAGATAGCCAGTTGGTGCCATAATCGTACAAAAAATTTGTCAGCTATATAGTAGGATTTGACCAAAAGAGAGGAGGACGCGAAGGCGGTGGCGTATTATTCCTCGTCATCAAATTGTAAACCAGTGTCCTGGGTTAAATTCCAAACTCTGTGCGCTGTGTTGAATCCATCCATCAGTGTCGTCGTTGAGCTCGTGAGCCTCCTTGCTGCTACTCGATACGAGTAGAAAGCAGACAGCGTGGTAACACCGGATTACAGCCTCCTCTTTCGTCATCACCATCACACCCACAATAAACTACACTGCTCCTGCTCTCTAATCGCCAGTTCTAAGTAAGCACAATGAGAGGCAAAAAGAGTGCCAGGCCCGAATAATTTGGAGTCCAAGAACAATGCACAGAGCGTGCCCAGGTTCAGAAGTTCCAGTGTTCAGAACTCCAGCAGTCTGTGGAGCTTACATCATAGCAAGGATACAGAATATGTCGATTGTCGATCTTCATTGATACCCTATGTAATCAAAAGTATCCGGACACCCCCAATAACATAAGTTTTTCATATTAGGTGAATTGTGCTGCCACCTACTCTCAGGCACTCCATATCAGTGGCCATTGTAATCATTAGACATCGTGAGAGAGCAGAATGGGGCGCTCCGCGGAAGTCACGGACTTCGAACGTGGGCAGATGATTGGGTGTCACTTGTGTCATACGCCTGTACGCGAGTTTTCCACACTTCTAAACATCCCTAGGTCCACTGTTTCCGATATGATAGCGAAATGGAAACGTGAAGGGACACGTACAGCACAAGAGCGTACAGGCCGACCACGTAGGTTGACTGACAGAGACCGCCGACAGTTGAAGAGGGTCGTAATATATTATTGGCAGACATCTACCCAGACTATCACGCAGGAATTACAAACTACATCAGGATCCACTGCAAGTACTATGACAGTTAGGCGGGAGATGAGAAAACTTGGCTTTCATGGTCGAGCGGCTGTTCATAAGCGACACATGACGCCGGTAAATGCCAAAAGACGCCTCGCTTGGTGTAAGGAGCGTAAAAATTGGACGACTGAACAGCGGAAAAACGTTGTGTGGAGTGACGAATCACGATACACAATGTGGCGATTCGATGGCAGGGTGTGGGTATGCCGAATGCCCGGTGAACGTCATCCGCCAGCGTGTGTAATGCCAACAGTAAAATTCGGAGGCGGTGGTGTTATGGTGTGGTCGTGTTTTTCATGGAGAGGACTTGCACCCTTTGTTGTTTTGCGAGGCACTATCACAGCACAGGCCTACATTGATGTTTTAACCACCTTCTTGCTTCCCACTGTTGAAGAGCAATTCGGAGATGGTGATTGAATATTCCAACACGATCGAGCACCTGTTCATAATGCACGGCCTGTGGCAGAGCTGTTACACGACAGTAACATCCCTGTAATGGACTGGCCTGCACAGCGTCCTTACCTGAATCTTATAGAGCACCTTTGGGATGTTTTGGAACTCCAAATTCGTGCCAGGCCTCACCGACCGACATCAATACCTCTCTTCAGCGCAGCACTCCGTGAAGAATGGGCTGCCGTTCCCCAAAAAACCTTCCAGCACTTGATTGAACGTAAGCCTGCGAGAGTGGAAGCTGTCATCAAGCCTAAGGGTGGGCCAACACCATATTGAATCCCAGCATTACCGATGGAGAGCGCCCCGAACTTGTAAGTCATTTTCAGCAAGATGTCTGGGTACTTTTGATCACATAGTGTGTTTAACTCACCTTATCATTTCTTTCGAAAATCATTATTCGAGCCCGTAAACACGGTTGAAATACTATAAGAACTCAACATCGGTAGAATTACTACAACGAAGAGCGTTTTACATCTGCTGCGATGGCTGATTGGATAGGCTGACGGTTTACGAACGTAAAGGACGAGCCTTCGAATCTAGCTACAGACAACTGTTATTTTCTGTTAATTTAGACCTATGCAGCTAATATTTTAAACCTTAATTCGCTACAAATTGTGCAACTGTAGGTAGCTTCATGCAACACTATGAGCAGTGGCCTTTTGCGAATTGTCCGTCTCCAACTGCCCACTACATGCAGTTCCCTTCGCTGTGTTCAGCCGGAAGCCGGTTGAGATGAACCAGGATTCCATTTTTACTGGTATTGAAACCGATTATCGTTTATTTATTTAATCTTATCAAAAACACACTGTCACTTACAAGATATCAAAAACATAACAATACTCCAAATTGATTCTTCAGCCTTCATACCTTTTGGGTCAAATTGAATCAGGTGCTGTAGTAGGTCCACAACCGATTATATTGAGATAGGGAACTAATGCTCAGAAATGCAAATTTTTTTGTGTTGTGGACATACACAGCGTACACTGCATAACAACAAAGTACCTCATAGTCCTTGTTAAAAGTGACGACCATCAGTCTCAACACATGCATGGCAATGGTGCATGAAGTTCTGCCACACTCTCTCGAAGACCATAGTGTCTGTTGTACCAGGAGACAGGCAGCTTTGATCCTAACAAGCAGCTCTTCATCCATTTCTATGGGGATTTCATACGCCAGCGTCCTACATAATCCTAGAGGAAAAATTCCGGAGGTATGAGATTCGGCGATCGCGCTGGCCATGGACAGGACCT
This sequence comes from Schistocerca nitens, assembly GCF_023898315.1. Classification (NCBI taxonomy): domain Eukaryota; kingdom Metazoa; phylum Arthropoda; class Insecta; order Orthoptera; family Acrididae; genus Schistocerca; species Schistocerca nitens. The sequence goes on along the minus strand of NC_064615.1, from coordinate 258,256,394 downwards.
CCTGTTCCAATCCAACGATGAGAGTACGGGTTATTCAGGCGCTCACGGACATTAACATCCAAGTGGACTAGTGCGCTGTCGTAGTGGAACGACAATCTCTCGCGGACTAAAAAGGGGTACAGTCTGAAAGAACTGTGGCAGCACATCTCACAGAAACATCAGGTAAAGAGGAATAATCAAACGAAGTAGTAGCAAATAAGGTCCTATTAGGTGATCATGGACAATGCCCGCCCATATGCTGACACAGTCGTTGCTGGCGGCCACCGATATGGGTGGGCTAGGAATTCTCCTCACTCCATACATGCGCCGTTGCAATACAGGCATTGAGACCCAGAATGATCAAGATTAGATGGGTGGACCATTTAATTAATGAGGAGGTACTGAATACAACTGGAGGAAAATAAATTTGTGGCACAACTTGACTAAGATAATTGATTAGTCGATCGGACACATTCTGAGACATTAGTGGATCACCAATTTAGTATTGGGGGGAAGTCTGGGGGATAAAAATTGCATGAGGAGATCAAGAGACGAGTAAAGTAAGTAGATTCGAATAGGTGTATGTTGCAGGAGTTATCGGAGATGGAAAGACTTGCACGGGATAGAGTATCATGGAGAGCTGTATCAAACCAGTCTTCGGACTGAAGAGCACAACACAACAAGAATGGAATCGGCTAATAGCATGCTACACAAATACGTACTGAATATGGTGTGGCCACTATGCAGCTAACGCCCTCTCGGTAGTATGAATCAAGTCCTGGTGAGAGCATGTAGTTGGTTACTACCTTCAGACAAGCAGATGGTTCATCGTCTCTTTTTCACCACATTCGCAAAATGCAGAGTCACTGTCAAATCCCCGTTGTCGGACGCTGACTTTCGTTCTCCCACTCCAAGGTGCAGTCTGTCTGGCGTCTTCATTGTAGACCAATTTTCCTCCTGGCCTGAAGGGAAGCTTTCAGTAGGCAGCATCCATCCTCCAAGGCGGATGGGTCTGGAATGTCATGTCATGACTGAGGGCAGTACACGATCCCTTGTATACAGTTTGGACAGTGCACGTGGGTACAGCAACAAATCGGGAAACTTCATTCACGGTGCGGTCATAGGCATGTCGAAAGACGATAGTTCATTTCTGGCAATCCGTCACGTCATATTGTTCACCCATCTTACTGCTTTGGTTCCACACAAGTCGCATCACGCACATGTAGCACAACTTGCCATGACATACGTCAGTAGTGGAGGGTCACATGACCGCCTGGTACTTACTTCTGCAGCATCTTCAGTGCTCCAAGGTGACCTCTGGGCCCTTCAATAGTGGTAATTGATAAAAGAGGCAGTGAAATAAAAAGGAAACAGCGTGGTAGAGGCTGTAACCTCCCCTCAGAAAAATATTAATTAATTAATGAACCATGAACCAAGTGTAACCTCCCCACAAAATTTTATAATAATGAAAATGGACCATGAACCAAACGTAAACTCCCCACAAAATTAATAATTAAATGAATTTTAAATAATATTATAACCTCTGAACAATATTAGCTCCCATTTATTATATGTGTGCAGAAATGCATTCACATTTAATGTAACCTCAAAATTGAATTCGTAAATCCGGAAATAATAATAAAAAAACAAATTAGTAACCTAATAAATTTTATGAGGACAGCAGCGCTGCCCTTCGGCCCTGTATTCTGAATAAAAAAGCAAAAATTCTTACCTCAAAAAAAAAGACCTGCAAATATATCTGCTCTTATGTAGAAATTTTTTGACACAGCTTCGTGCAATGCTGGCGTATATTTTTTTTTTTATTCTTGGAAGGAATGCATAGGAAATATTCTTTAAATTGAAATGAATGCTTTTCTTTAAAAAAGTTACTTTATATTGTAAAAATTATTATTGGGGCATATTTTTTGGAACAAATTAAATGACAATTAACATACATTATTAGATATGCGCAAGGCTGTTTCTTTACCTTCTACAATAATACCCATCCTGCAGAGTCCTGACCAGAGTCCCGAGCAGAGCGGACACCCGACACGCGCCGACTCCCGCCGACTCACGACTACTACTCAAGACTACTGTCGACTCGCTACTGCAGCCGACCGACTACTGTCGACTCGCGCAGACAAGCGCAGACTAGCGATAAGCAACAACTAACGACATACTACTCTCTGGTCAGAGACTCTGTCATGCCTCGCCCATCGCCGGCAAAGCATACGTCTTACAAGGCTTTAAACTCAACTAAATAGTTAGGGATTACAATTACCAATAACATAGTTGGAACGATCGCATAGATAATGTTGTGGGGAAATCAAGCCAAGGACTGCGATTTTTTGACAGAAAATTTAGACAAGAAGAGAATAGAGGCTTTCTAAATGTCGTGTTACATAAGAATGCTGAAGATTTGATGGATAGATCACGTAACTAATGAGGAGGTACTGAACAGAATTGGGGAGAAGAGGAATTTGTGGCACAACTTGACTAAAAGAAGGGATCGGTTGGTAGGACACATTCTGCGGCATCAAGGGATCACCAATTTAGAATTGGAAGGCAGCGTGGAGGGTGAAAAGAGATGAATGCACTAAGCAGATTCAGAAGGTTGTAGGTCGCAGCAGGTATTCCGAAATGAAGAAGCTTGCACAGGGTAGGGTAGCATGGAGAGCTGCATCAAACCAGTCTCTGTACAAAAGACCACAACAGCAGCATTTAGAAAATGTAGCAGTCTACTAAAGAGATTGCTTACACTACGCTTGTTCGCCGTCTTCTGGAGTATTGCTGTGTAGTGTGGGATCCGCATCAGATAGAATTGACGGAGGACATCGAAAAAGATCAAAGAAGGGCAGCTCGTTTTGTATTATCGCGAGACAAGAGACAGAGTGTCACGGATATCACTAAAGAATTTGGGTTACAGTCATTAAAACAATGGCATTTTTCGTTGCAGCAGGTCCTTATCATGAAATTTCAATCACCAAATTTATCCTCAGAGTGTGAAAATATTTTGATGGCGCCCAACTACATAGGTAGAAACGATCATCTCAATGAAATAAGAGAAACCAGAGCACCTTCGTAAAGATATAAGCGTTCGTTTTTCCCTCGCACTTTTTGAGAGTGGAACGGTAGAGAAGTAGCTTAAAGGTGGTCCGACGACCCATCTGCCAGGCACCTAACTGTGAACTGTCGAGTAATCATTTAGACGTAGATGTAGCTGTTTATCGTTTCAACAGCACTGGCCACAGCTGTTAAAACATTTTTCCCACTGTGTGACAATACGCTCAATGGCTTCATGAAAAAATATTCATGGTTGCCAGGCGTGCACATCTTCGTCGGAAGCGAATCGACAGCCACAAATATCATTCTTCGGGGCACCAAAAATATGGAAATCGTATGGGGAGAGATCGTGACTGCATGGAGACTGCGTAAGGAATTTCCAGCGAAATTTCTGCAGCGTAATTGAAACAACATGTGGGCTCGCCAATTTTTCTTCGGACTAAGAGGTGTACCTCTGGGTACAATCATGGTTACGTAGGCAACCGAGAACATTTTTCCGTGGAGGCATTGGCCGTCTTGTCTCTCAGTGGGATAAATGTAGTAACATAGGTGGTCATTACTTTTTAAATAATGAACAGTTTACTTATTTTTTTCCACCTCTCTCTTTTTCATTTCACTGACCTTATACTTTTCTGTCCAGTGAGCTTACTTGCTCCAATTGTACTAGACGGAAATAACACATGTAATGCAGAGCTGCTCTATTTACACTACTGGCCATTAAAATTGCTACACCAAGAAGAAATGCAGATGATAAATGGGTATTCATTGGACAAATATATTATACTAGAACTGACATGTGATTACATTTTCACGCAATTTGGGTGCATAGATCCTGAGAAATCAGTACCCAGAACAACCACCTCTGGCCAGAATAAAGGCCTTGATACGCCTGGGCATTGAGTCAAACAGAGCTTGGATGGCGTGTACAGGTACAGCTGCCCATGCAGCTTCAACACGATACCACAGTTCATCAAGAGTAGTGATTGGCGTATTGTGACGAGTCAGTTGCTAGGCGAGCATTGACCAGACGTTTTCAATTGGTGAGAGATCTGGAGAATGTGCTGACCAAGGCAGGAGTCGAACATTTTCTGTAACCAGAAACGCCCCTACAGGAGCTGCAACATGCGATCATGCATTATCCTGCTGAAATGTAGGGTTTCGCAGGAATCGAATGAAGGGTAGAGCTACGGGTCGTAACACATCTGAAATGTAACGTCCACTGTTCAAAGTGCCGTCAATGCGAACAAGAGGTGACCGAGACGTGTAACCAGTGGCACCCATACCATCACGCCGGGTGATCTGCCAGTAAGGCGATGACGAATACACGCTTCCAATGTGCGTTCACCGCGATGTCGCCAAACACGGATGCGACCATCATGATGCTGTAAACAGAACCTGGATTCATCCGAAAAAATTACGTGCACCCAGGTTCGTCGTTGAGTACACCATCGCAGGCGCTCCTGTCCGTGATGCAGCGTCAAGGGTAACCGCAGCCATGGTCTCCGAGCTGATAGTCCATGCTGCTGCAAACGTCGTCGAACTGTTCGTGCAGATGGTTGTTGTCTTGCAAACGTCCCCATCTGTTGACTCAGGGATCGAACCGTGGCTGCACGATCCGTCACAGCCATGCGCATAAGATGCCTGTTATCTCGACTGCTAGTGATACGAGGCCGTTGGGATCCAGCACGGCGTTCCGTATTACCATCCTGAACCCACCGATTCCATATTCTGCTAACAGTCGTTGGATCTCGACGAGCGCGAGTAGCAGTGTCGAGATACGATAAACCGCAATCGCGATAGGCTACAATCCGACCATTATCAAAGTCGGAAACGTGATGGTACGCATTTCTCCTCCTTACACGAGGCATCACAACAACGTTTCATCAGGCAACACCGGTCAACTGCTGTTTGTGTGTGAGAAATCGGTTTGAAACTTATCTCATGTCAGCACGTTGTAGGTGTCGCTACCGGCGCCAATCTTGTGTGAATGCTCTGAAAAGCTAATCATTTGCATATCACAGCATCTTCTTCCTGTCGGTTAAATTTCGCGTCTGTAGCACGTCATCTTCGTGGTGTAGCAATTTTAATGGCCAATAGTGTAAAATGCTGTATATAATGTTTGGCCGCTTCAGACGTTTCGTGTGCCTTATATCACATTTTCGTACCCTAAATACACTGCCTGACAAAAAGAGTGAAGCACTCCGTAGACATGGTCGGATATCAGTGTAACTAACCATCGGCGCTTGGTGTTTGTAACCTCCCCCTCACTTACCGACCTTAATGACAGTGAAAAATGAAACCGCGTGTACCTAATGGGAATTTTGGAAAAGCAATCGTCACCGAAGTTAACCTGTCGGTAAAGAGGGAGGAAAGGGTTACATCTTAATGAAAGGAGAAATGCAAATGAAACTGGTGGAAATTAATTTTGAAAAGGGGTAAAGTTAATAGAGAAAGTAAATGTGCGGCCGTTACGTCAACAATTAACTAGCGGTAATTAGATATTTGAGATTTGGGGGAAATCACGGTCGCCTGTCCTAAGGACAATTACTATAGTAACTGAAAAAGAAAGGTTATTACACATATAATTAGCACTAGAAGCGTGGCAACTGAAGGTTGACACGTGTAGTGTGAAAACTGAAAGTTTGTCAGAAGTAATAAATTTCGCTACACTCTGACTTAATTTAGCAAAAGAATTAATAAATCCGGAAAATCGAAAGTTAATTTAGTGACTGAAGTTAATAGTGAGCTTTCTTTCTGAAGCACATCGAAATCCAGCAGAATACGGTTAGCCTTGGACTACCTCAACAATCATTTCAAAAGCAACTTGACTCTACGCAATTTAGAAACAAGAGATTTAACTTTGAACTTGAATTAAATGATTCTGAATAATTAACAATAGTAAAATTTAGTACGTACCAAGCTGAGCTGCAGTCACAGCTAAGCTAAAATATGCTAACAAAACTCGCACTCTTAATTTGTGCTTGTGTAATCTAACTATTGTAGCCAGCTATGCTTTAACTGCACTTTGAAACTAAAGTAATGAAATGCAATGATAGTACTTTAATGCTGGCGTCTGAATTTCAACGACACTCGGTTTCATTTCGGAAAAGGAAGGGACCCTGCTTGGCAATGCAGTTGGGACAATGAGCAACAAAGTTCATGCTAAGTTGCTGTAATTTTGCGAGGCAAATGGAACAATTTGATAAGCTGAGGTCTGCCATACAGTTCTGAAACTTTACGTGCTTTTAGTCTTCCTTGTTGGTTGATTGAAGGTTTGAAGCCGTCGATCGAGGAGGTGGCGACAGTCACTCATTGTCGGCCGTCGCTGTTGCAGAAGCTGGATGTTGGCGCGCGTTCTTCTCAACACGGTCACCAGACGAAACGGGCTCTTGATGTGCGCCAGCTAATGCTTCCCGTCCGCGACACCATGTCAGAAACTATCATCGCAAGTCGAGCGCAATTACATGCTGCTAAACCCCGAAAGCGCGGCAACTCGCGGGAGCGTCACACCACACACCTGCTCCACTCGCTACTCCAGCCAGACTCCGACTGCCCTGCCCGCGCTCCACGCGGCAGAGTTAACACTACCAAAGATCCTACACACTTTGATTCTTCACACGACCTATCGATGTAATCGTTCGATAGCAGTTTTCCCTAGGCAAGACCCAGCGTAAAAATACAAATAATATTTACGAAACAAACCAATTATACACCGACATAAATGCATATATATATATATATATATATATATATATATATATATATATATATATATATATATATATATATACAAATAGTAAAACAATTACAATATATAAAGGCACAGAAATGTCATATATTCAGGTAATAAATTAAGGAAAAAACTTACAGTACAACAGATGGAAATAGGAGGATATGCATTTCCGGCTTACACGTGCCCCACATTGTCTGAGGATGTTCGTGTAACCTAAACAGACTCAGAAAATGTCCCAAAAAATAAACAGCGGAAATGGATATGCTCAAAACGTCATCAAAATTTAGCATTCGTCTAATTAAGCATAAATCAATTTTTTAGACCATAAAAATTGAGTGGAGACAGTCCTAATCTTATTCCACTCTGTCATCTTGCACAAAATAAAACAGGTTGACGACATATTAAAATTCATAGAGAACATAGAAAATGGTTTAGCTATTCTAAAAATCAAAATTCGTAACACTATAAGAAATGGAATACTATTTGCAAAATTAATTAGAGTACATGGTCATAAAACAGGTAGATCTAAATACGCAAATTAATTATTAATTACATAGAATACACATTTTATATAACCTTTTCATAATTATTAACTCGTCATGAGAGTCCACTTAACGCTAAACAAGAAAATAATATACAGTAGATCGACAAAAACATAAATATTGACAGCAGAATTCTTTCACATCAGCTGTCCGGGAAGAAAAACAACTCCGCCTTCCGTACTTGCAAGTACAAAGAATGCCGACAGCGGCACAAGAGCCGACGGCGACCCAAGAGCCGACAGCGGCTCCACCTTGCCAGTATTGTTGCGCCCGCCTGTGCGGCACGCTTGATCTCACTCGCCTGTGTAGCGGCCTTTCCAGAACGTCCGTTTCACTGAATTCTTTAGGAAAACTCACTCCCGAGTAATCTCAAGGAGTCCCTTAATACTATCACAGTGGATAACTCAACACTGTCCATCATCACACGCATGTACTAGCCTGAAACTTAAAACAGCGTCTAAGTACATCGGCAATGACTAGTAAAACACACATGCATGCATTCATGAAATCTGACAGCTAGTTACAAAAGCATATTTACATTCCTTAATCTACTGTGACTCAGCTGAAAACTTAAACTAGCAGCTTGGATTTTTCAATTGGTTAAAACGTCTAATCAAAAATTAATTGCTTGTTAATTACAAGTTCTTTAATGACCTCTAGGTCAGGCAAAAGCATCGCAACATGGCACATCCTTAAATCTTACACTCTATATTACATACTGTACAAATTACCCATTCTGTGGTATTAATCAATCCTAGGTTGGTACAATTTCAAGTCTACAATATTCCGTATACCTAATCGTTTTCCAGAGCTTGGATACTCTAAGCAATAAGCATTTGTGTGAGGTATACCAATGACTTTATATGGTCCATTATAAACAACTTAAATTTAGAGATTTCATTGTCTATCTCGCTCGATTTCTCATGAGCTTTTACAAGTACTAAGTCTCCGATTGCAAACTTAGCAAAACGCGCTTTAGCGTCATGACGACGTGCGCGAGCATCGGCTTTTAGCTTAATTACTTCTCGCAAACGATCTTTTTTCACACCAATACTAATGTCAATCCGTGGAGGGAATTTGATTATCTCTTCCACTTCACTTTCTACACTTTTGTCAATGCCGAAATTCCTCACGTTACGGCAGTTCGAACTCATTCCTACATCAATACCATCCGGCCAGTTAACAATGTGTATAGGCTGGTATTGCCTATGCACACCGTCTCCTGCCTCGTCAAAACTAACTACTATTGTTTTATCTTGGGACGTACATGTCAAAGTTTTGCTTTCGCAGTCAACCACTGCACGGTACTTTAATAGCCAATCTAACCCGATAATTACTTCCGTAGTTAAGTCTGGCACGACGACAAACTCTTCTTCAAATCGTGCCCCACATATCTCGAACTTGACAATTATCTGTTCTGTGACCGGTTTACTGGCCTTCCCAGTAGCACCGATAATTTTCACTCCTGTTACTGGCATAACTACGATGCCAGGTCTGTCTTTCAGTAACTCAAATATTTTTCCAGATACAACACTCAATTCTGCACTGGTGTCAATCAACACGTTTAGTTGTAGGTCGTGCATATTAACAGACACTACTATCTGTCTACACTTGTCCTCGACTGTTTCTTTATTTTCCCACAGTAAATCCTCGTCTATATCCAGGTCATTCCAGAAAAAACCATCCGGCTTTGATCCTAAATCCGGTTTATCTTGCGGCTTTTTCAGTCTCTGTTCACATACAGTTTTAATTTCAACACGTTTGTCCTGAGGCTTAGTCTGTAGCTTCGCCTCCAATACCGAAACCTTTTCCTGTAACTCGTCAACTAGTGAGTGTTGCTTTGCTATCAGTTCACCAATTGTCACCTTCGTTGATTCCACTTTGGTCAGATTGATCTCATCTGCCAATCTACCTGGAGGAATGTGCCCAGTAGTATCTGCAATTACTTCCTCTGGATCTGCGCAACCCACACTGCTACCGTCTGACCATATAACGTCAGCTCTAACCTCATACACGCTGTAATCTACGTGCTTTTCTACCAATCGTGTCCGGCTATCACTAAAATTCTCGTAATCTTTCTCCTCAATACTTGCGCAATGTTTAAACTGGAGCTTTGCGTCGGATGGGTCGGCCACTTCTAACACTATAACTTTCGGTAAAGTCTGCCGGTTAGGGCCAGAACTTTCCGTTACTACTTCAACATCCATCTCCTGTGGGACGAAACACGACGAACCTTGCTCGTGCTCCCCATTAACATCAACTATTTCTAGTAAAGTCTGCCGGTTAGGGCCAGAACTTTCTATCATTTCACAAACACTATCTTCCTGCGGAACGAGACGCGGCAAATCCTGCCCGCGCTCCCCATAAACGCTTCTCCCATACAGACCCCTATAATCTCTTAGTTCGCCGTATAAGCGACCGAACTGCCTTAACCAGACCTCATCCCTCTCTGCATCCCCTCGCTCGATGACGGACGTTTTATCCGACATCTGATCTTCTCTCAACACTTGCGAATCATTCTTAAATTCAATCTCCAGTTTCGCTGTGGGTATTACAGCTGCCACTTTATAACCGTTTTCCGGAACACTACTTAAATTGTTCTCACTGACAGAGAATGTATTTTCTACTGCCGTGTACACAGCTGATCTCCTACTTGTGGGCGCACTCCTTTCTCCTAACACTGGCACACTCTCCCGCCGTTTATTATTCCACACGGAATTTTCAAAACGACGACACCTGGGTTTTCTCCTGCTATTGGGCCGCCAAAATTTCTCCACGCCCGGTCGGCCCCTCACCGGCGCGGCTAATGGTTTCCCTGTCTCGTCCCAGCAGATACGGTCCCCGGATGCTGCTGAGGCGGCTGATCACACCCTCTGGCGTTATTACTATTCTGTGAAGCCCGTATCACGTTAGTATGATACTGGTTTCCGTCATTCCTGTTATTATTTGCATTGTACCGATTGTTATTACGGCCCGAACCACTATTGTTATTACTGCCATGGTTGCGGTATGCATTATGCCCATAGTTATGATTGTTGTGGTTGCTGTGGTACCCGTTGTTGTTACCACGGCCTCTACCACTGTCGCGATTATTGCGCCAATTGTCCTCGTCCTCCACTCTTTCCAGGAAATCATTTATTGTCCTGTAATTGCTTCCTACGTAGCGTTTTGTATCATCTGGAAGCTTTTTGTAGAGTTCCCAGACTATTTCGGATTCCGTGCGGCGATCACGCAAATATTCCAACTTGCGGATCCAGCTCTCACAAAACTCCTTCATCGAACCGCGCGAATTCGCATCGAAAGGCCTCGATACGACAAATTCGCGCCAGACACTTTGCTGTTTTTGCTCTGACCAGTATTCAGCCAGAAACAAATTTTTAAATTCTCCAAAAGTCAGGTCCGTAATGTTGAGGTTTAAGCCCCAACGCTTGGCATCACCAGCCAACACATCAATAATCGCATTAATTTTCCTCTCATTAGTCCATGATCTGGGTAAAACTCTTTCACAATTCTTAATGAAATCCGTCGCGTGTATACCGCCTTTTTTCAAGGGGTCGAACCACTCCTCTTTCGTCAACAATTCCGAACTATGTGCATAGATTGGCACATAGCTCTGTTTTTCGTCAAGTTTCTTTTCTAATTCCGACACTCTGGTAATTACTTGGCAAGTGGTTGTCGCAAGCGTTTCTACTTCCCTTTTTTTTTCTTCGCAGGTATTAGCCTGCTTCGTCACTTTGGTATCTACTTCGGATACTAAACCTTTAAAGTTTCCACCTTCTTTTGATCCTCTTTTTTCACTAACTGAATTTGTTCCGTCACCTTATTCTCGATGATCGAAGCAACTGATTCTCCTACACTTTTCTCGATTCTGCTAATTTCGGAATAAAAACGAGTATTTATGCTCGCAATTTCCGCCTGAACGCCTATCATTTCCTGTTTAAGATTACCGATTTCGCTATTAATCACAACAATATCTTCTTTGATTTTATCAACTTTTGTGTTAACAACTCCAACATTGTTGTTAACAACATTAATAGCTTTGTTGTGACTGTCTAGCTTTCGTTCAATTTTTTCAGACTGAGCTTCTTGCTTGGCCGATTGACTCTTGATTTCGTTAATCAAAACATTCAATAAATCAGTTAAATTCCCGGAAACTACCGGTTTTACTTCCGTAGCGGCTTCCTCTTTAATTGTCCCCCCGTATTCGTCATCAAGGGATTCGCATTTGATTTTCACTTCCGACTCCGAAACATTTTCTAAAGTGTGGAATTCCATTTCTGCTCTTTGTTGCGTTTCGGCGGTCGCGTCTTTCATGCTAGCCGCCTGTCCCTGAACAATGGGTACCGCGGTGCGCGTTCCCCACTGTTCGATCGATTGTTCCTTATCCAAGTCTACCAAATTTTGGTAATTGTTGCCTTCACTCATTTTAATAATTTTCAATATAAATAACAAATCTCAAATCTAATTAGGATTACTCCAACTACTCATTCTCGCTGACGTAACGGCCTGTACGTAACCAGTACTTTGTTACGAGATTTGCACAATGCAAAATTCGTGTCCAGAACAACCTCAAAGCTGAAGATTGTCCTGTCACGGTCGCCACGTGTAACCTCCCCCTCACTTACCAACCTTAATGACAGTGAAAAATGAAACCGCGTGTACCTAATGGGAATTTTGGAAAAGCAATCGTCACCGAAGTTAACCTGTCGGTAAAGAGGGAGGAAAGGGTTACATCTTAATGAAAGGAGAAATGCAAATGAAACTGGTGGAAATTAATTTTGAAAAGGGGTAAAGTTAATAGAGAAAGTAAATGTGCGGCCGTTACGTCAACAATTAACTAGCGGTAATTAGATATTTGAGATTTGGGGGAAATCACGGTCGCCTGTCCTAAGGACAATTACTATAGTAACTGAAAAAGAAAGGTTATTACACATATAATTAGCACTAGAAGCGTGGCAACTGAAGGTTGACACGTGTAGTGTGAAAACTGAAAGTTTGTCAGAAGTAATAAATTTCGCTACACTCTGACTTAATTTAGCAAAAGAATTAATAAATCCGGAAAATCGAAAGTTAATTTAGTGACTGAAGTTAATAGTGAGCTTTCTTTCTGAAGCACATCGAAATCCAGCAGAATACGGTTAGCCTTGGACTACCTCAACAATCATTTCAAAAGCAACTTGACTCTACGCAATTTAGAAACAAGAGATTTAACTTTGAACTTGAATTAAATGATTCTGAATAATTAACAATAGTAAAATTTAGTACGTACCAAGCTGAGCTGCAGTCACAGCTAAGCTAAAATATGCTAACAAAACTCGCACTCTTAATTTGTGCTTGTGTAATCTAACTATTGTAGCCAGCTATACTTTAACTGCACTTTGAAACTAAAGTAATGAAATGCAATGATAGTACTTTAATGCTGGCGTCTGAATTTCAACGACACTCAGTTTCATTTCGGAAAAGGAAGGGACCCTGCTTGGCAATGCAATTGGGACAATGAGCAACAAAGGTTCATGTTGTTGCTGTAATTTTGCGAGGCAAATGGAACAATTTGAAAAGCTGAGGTCTGCCATACAGTTCTGAAACTTTACGTGCTTTTAGTCTTCCTTGTTGGTTGATTGAAGGTTTGAAGCCGTCGATCGAGGAGGTGGCGACAGTCACTCATTGTCGGCCGTCGCTGTTGCAGAAGCTGGATGTTGGCGCGCGTTCTTCTCAACACGGTCACCAGACGAAACGGGCTCTTGATGTGCGCCAGCTAATGCTTCCCGTCCGCGACACCATGTCAGAAACTATCATCGCAAGTCGAGCGCAATTACATGCTGCTAAACCCCGAAAGCGCGGCAACTCGCGGGAGCGTCACACCACACACCTGCTCCACTCGCTACTCCAGCCAGACTCCGACTGCCCTGCCCGCGCTCCACGCGGCAGAGTTAACACTACCAAAGATCCTACACACTTTGATTCTTCACACGACCTATCGATGTAATCGTTCGATAGCAGTTTTCCCTAGGCAAGACCCAGCGTAAAAATACAAATAATATTTACGAAACAAACCAATTATACACCGACATAAATGCATATATATATATATATATATATATATATATATATATATATATATATATATATATATATACAAATAGTAAAACAATTACAATATATAAAGGCACAGAAATGTCATATATTCAGGTAATAAATTAAGGAAAAAACTTACAGTACAACAGATGGAAATAGGAGGATATGCATTTCCGGCGTTACATGTTGCCTGGTGAAACGTTGTTGTGATGCCTCGTATAAGGAGGAGAAATGCGTACCATCACGTTTCCGACTTTGATAATGGTCGGTGACTATAGCTGCAATTTTCTGCGACAGGTAGAACGCCCACCAGAGTTGCTTGGACTGCAGTGCCGCCAAGGCCAGCCGTCAGTGGTAGGGTCAGTGGCAGGCCACTGCCTCCGCAGCGCGCCAAACAAAAACACACGACTTCCGAGCCGCGTTAGACACGTTCCCAGTGCTTATCGGGGATCTTATTAGTCGACCGCAGTATCGTTGCACCTGGGAGTGAGGGCGTTTCGTTCGGCTTATCGTCGGTTTTTACCGTGATTTTTCACGAAGACACACTGAACCACTTGATAGTACATGCACAACTGTCTTAAAATCATTCACAGTGCGATGCGTTTTCCTCAGTCACCACTGTGCCTGTTTGCTGTAGCGTTACAGCGGGTTTCTGATAACAGCCACGGGAGGCCAAGTGTAATTTATCGTGTTCGGATAATAGTTTACCGTGCGAAGCACATGCTCTTCTTTCGCCGTATTATCTGTTTTCTAGCACACCTGTTGGGGTACATAGCCCTTAAGTCGTTATTGCACTCCACTGGGCAAAAAGGTGAGGTGTATGTCCTCATAAAAGATGGCAACCAGCGGAAGATAGTCATCATTACTGCCCATATGGACGACGCCATCCAGTTGAATACCCGAGAACATTTCAAAATCGTCATACTCTGGGAAAGCCTACAATCATGCACACATCTTCATAGTACTCGTTCGAGATGGCTTCATAATATATTGCAAGTTAAGTTGTTTGTAAAACGTGTTTATTAAACAAGAACTAATGATGACTCGCATAGAAAAAGAAGTACAGGTTGGATACACTTAATCTTTCGCTACTTCGGCCAGTGTAGACGGAAAATTACACACATCAAAAAAAGTTTTGCATCACCCCGGTTCCGAGAGTTCCGGACGTGTACAGAAAATTGGAATAGAGATCAACATAAACAACATTTCTGCCCTTCCCATTGCTCATGAAAACCACACATTGCATGTTGTATCACCATACAGCGAGACCCTCAGAGGTGGTGGTCCAGACTGCTGTACACACCGGGCCGCGCGGTATTAGACGAGTGGTCTAGGGCGCTGCAGTCATGCACTGTGCGGCTGATCCCGGCGGAGGTTCGAGTCCTCCCTCGGGCATGGATGTGTGTGTTTGTCCTTAGTATAATTTAGGTTAAAGTAGTGTGTAAGCTTAGGGCCTGATGACCTTAGCAGTTAAGTCCCATAAGATTTCACACACATTTGAACATTTTTTTGTACACTCCGGTACCTCTAATACCTAGTAGCGCGTCTTTTTGCATTGATGCATGCCTGTATTTGTCGTAGCATACTATCCACAAGTTCATCAAGGCACTGTTGGTCCAGTTTGTCACACTCCTCAACGGCAATTCGGCGTAGATTCCTCAGAGTGGATGGTGGGTCACGTCGTCATTAAACAGCCCATTTCAATTTATCCGAGGCATGTTCGATAGGGTTCATGTCTGGAGAACATGCTGGCCACTCTAGTGGAGCGATGTCGTTCTCCTGAAGGAGTCATTCACAAGATGTGCACGATGGGGGCGCGAATTGTCGTGCATTAAGACGAATGCCTCCCCAATATGCTGCCGATATGGTTGCGCTATCGGTCGGAGGATGACATTCACGTATCGAACAGCCGTTACGGCGCCTTCCATGACCACCAGCGGCGTACGTCGGCCCCACATAATGCCACCCCAAAACAGCAGGGAACCTCCACCTTGCTACACTCGCTGGACAGTGTGTCTAAGGCGTTCAGCCTGACTGGGTTGCCTCCAAACACGTCTCCGACAATTGTCTGGTTGAAGGCATATGCGACACTCATCGGTGAACAGAACGTGATGCCGATCCTGAGCAGTCGATTCGGCATGTTGTTGGGCCCATCTGTACCGCGCTGCATGGTGTCGTGGTTGCAAAAGATGGGCCTCGCCATGCACGTCGCTAGTAAGTTGCGCTTCTTGCAGCCTACTGCGCACAGTTTGAGTGATAACACGACGTCCTACGGCTGCGTGAAAAGCATTATTCAATGTGGTGTCGTTGCTGTCAGGGTTCCTCCGAGCCATAATACGTAGGTAGCGGTCGTCCACTGCTGTAGTAGCCCTAGGGCGGCCAGAGCGAGGCATTTCAGCGACAGTTCCTGTCTCTCTGTATCTCCTCCATGTCCGAACAACATCGCTTTGGTTCACTCCGAGGCGCCTGGTCCTTTCCCCTGTTGAGAGCCCTTCCTGGGACAAAGTAACAATGCGGACGCGATCGAACCATGGTATTGACCGTCCAGGCATGGTTGAACCACAGACAACAAGAGCCGTGTACCTCCTTCCTCGTGGAATGACTGAAACTGATCGGTTGTTGGACCCCCTCCGTCTAATAGGCGCTGCTCATTCATGGTTGTTTACATCTTTGGGCGGGTTTAGTGACACTTCTGAACAGTCAAAGGGACTGTGTCTGCGGTACAATATCCACAGTCAACGTCTATATTCAGGAGTTCTGGGAACTGGGGTGATCAAAACTTTTTTTGATGTGTGTATTTACCGTTTGAATACCCAACTGTGGACTATTCGCTGCAGGATTTATTAACACTGATACGGCGACGTAAGGTTAAAACACAAGCATCACTGTGCATTTGTGTTGCAGACAGTCAACATGGGCCTGGACAAGGTGTGCAGGCCTTTATTTGTAAAGATATTTTATGCAAACAACTGCAAACAGTGCTGCTGCTCTTCACAAGTGTCGACACATTAAGGAAGTTCGGAGAGATCCTCATTTCGCACAGGGGTTCAAGAATATGATTCGGAAGGAACTGCTCCTGGGAGAGGCCGACAGCCTAATGCGACACAAATTGTTGAAGAAGTAACTGTTGCCATTGCTGAGAATTCCGGACGCAATGTGCGAGCTTGTGGCAGCTCACGAGCTGTCTCACCGTTGTTTCGAGTAGTAGTAGAGCAGTTTTTTGTGTCCTTCCAGGTTTCATGGATACAGAAGGTTGTCAGATCGAGGAGTGTTTGCAGCCTAGAGCGTAAATATGGTAGGCAGTTAACAAATGTTACCCTCTGATGAGGGAATTAAAATGTTTCTTTCAATGGTTTATTCGCTATTTCTCTTCAGCCTGTCCTTACAAATGTTTCCGTGAAGTTTCATTGTTCTAGGTTCACTCGTTTTTCATGGGGGCGTTCCAAAGTCGCGAAAGTTTAATTATAACCACTCTGTACACCACACTCTCCCTATCGGTCCTCGAGTAATGTAGCCGACCACAGTTCATGAAGTAGCGTGCTTTTTAGGTCCTAATAAATATTCACGTCTTCCGCGTGTGCCGTTCGCTGTGTTATTCGGTAGTTTGGTATTTAACAAATTTGTAAATGGAAATGATAATCTTATTTTATTACACTGAGTAATTACTAAATAATTTTTCTCCCGGCTAAAGATTTGATCAAGTTGCTAAAGAACTCCAAGTTAACGTCGTGTTAAAGTGTTGTGTGTAAGTTGTGTAAGTGTCACTAAATCACAGTTCATACAATTACTGATTATGATGGAAGCAGTTATCTTCAGCAAAATGATCATTAAAACCACCGAATATCAGCCGCGCACAACACTGACGTATGTTACCTGAAATAATATTCTTCGCAACTCGTGCGTAATTAATTTCGGTTCCATACATCAGCTAGAAAAGTTTGTTATAAGGATCGTGCTATGAGAACTGTTTTTAAATAACCAATCTGATTCGAATTATTTTCATTAAAATGAGTTCGGGACCACCGGTGGACATTTATTTTTACACATTTGTATTACGTTCGGCATTTATGTCTGCAGAGTTGCATAATTTGAAATTGCCGCTGAGATAATTGTTAAGATGGCGGCAGACAATTTATAGAGACTTTCTATTGTTAGAGCGAATAAGTAAGTATTTGAAATGCTTATTAAACTCTATAAACTCTACTTTCGTATTGTGCACTATTTAGACTTCATCAGGCAAACATTTGATTTGTTTCTAAGGAAAACACAGACAAAAACGCGATTCAAATCGCTATCATCAATGGCTGCGCTCCTTGCAGCGGAAAGAAATAATTAACACAGGTAATGCTTATTGAGAGAGGAATTAAAGTTACAAATAATTATTCACTCATATTTATAATAATAATGAACTCTATTCTCAAGTAATAATTAACATATAATTACAATTTCTTAACAGACCTCAGTTTGATATGCGTCCGCAATCTACAAAAACCAACCAACAAAAAGGTAAAAACAAAGGAAGACAAACGAGGATCATAAAAGGAATTTACAATTATCATTGTCTTTGTATGATACACATCGATATGTCCAATTACATCATAGAATATTATATAAATATTTAATATTTATCATCGTTTTCACTATTTTTTATATGTCGAATAGATAATGTTTATAATTGTTACAGGCATAATTTCCTCTCGTCGCACTGTAGCTAAAATTTATCTCGTGGATGTTACACGCGACTGCAACATTCTTCGTTTTCGTGACAAGGCTGTATGCGTAACAGAATACACTGAGGTGACAAAAGTCATGGGATAGCTCCTAATATCGTGTTGGAGTTCCTTTTGCCCGGCCTAGTGCAGCATTGCACTGACTCAACAAGTCGTTGGAAGTCCCCTGCAGAAACATTCAGCCACGCTGACTCTATAGTCGTCCATAATTGCTAAAGTGTTGCCGGTGCAGTATTTTATGCACGTACTGTCTCATAATTGTACAATGGGATTCATGTCGGCCGATCTGTGAGGCCGAATCATTCGCTCGAACTGTCCAGAATGTTCTTCAAACAAATCGCGACCAACTGTGGCCCAATAACGTGGCGCATTGTCGTCCATAGGAAAATGAAGTCTGTGAATGGCTGCAAATCGTCTCCAGGTAGCCGAAAATAACCATTTGCGGACAATGACCAGTTCTGTTGGACCAGGGGACCCAGTCAATTCCATATACACATAGCTCAGTATTATGGAGCCACCACCAGCTTGCACAGTGGCTAGTTGGCAGTTTGGCTCCATGGCTTCGTGGGGTCTGTGCCACACTCGAACGCTGTCGTCAGTGCTTGCCAACTGAAACGGGGTCTCGTTTATCCAGGCCACATTTTCCAGTCGTCTAGGGTGCAATCGATGTGGTCACGAGCCCAGGAGAGACGTGCAGGTCATGTCATACTGTTAAAAAAGGCATTTGCGTCGGTCGTTTTCTGCGACAGCCAATTAACGCTAAATTTCGCCTCACTGTCCTAAAGCATACGTTCGCCATACGTCTCACGCTGCGATTATTTCACGCAGTGTTGCTTGCTCTTAGCACTGACAACTCTACGCAAATGCCGCTGCTCTCGGTCGTTAAGTGATGATCGTCAGCCACTGCATTGTCTGTAGTGAGAGGTAATGCCTGAAGTTTAGTATTCTCGACACACTCTTGACACTGTGTATCTCGGAATACTGAATTCCCTAATGATTCTGAAATGGAATGTCCCATGCGTCTAGCTCCAACTAACATCCCGCGTTCAAAAACTGTCAGTTCCCGCCGTGCAGACATAATCACTTCGGAAACCTTTTCACAAGAATTTCCTGAGTACAAATGACAGCTCCGCCAAAGCACTGCCCTTTTGTTCTTTGTGTACGCGATTCTACCGCCAATCTGTATATGCGCATATCGCTATCCCGTGCCTTCTGTCAACTCTGTACAGTTTCGTGTAAAAACTTTGTATCTCTGTGTTATTCTGACTTCTAGTTTTTAACGTCAGACAGTTATTTCCATTTTGGCGCAGATTAGAGCACCAATACATACATTGTTGACTCAAAACATCACCACCACACGCTTAATAGTGTGCTGGTCCAACTTTGGAAGACAAAACAGCAGCGATTATGTTGGCACCGATTCGACAAGCCCTTGCTAGATTTCCTGAGTTAGGTCTCTGCTGGATCCTTAGTGTATAAGCAGAGCAAAAGTGTGGGTTCAATTCGAGGAAGCTTTCCATGATGTGAGGATATGCAACACAAAGCAAACAATTAGTAATAACTTGTATCAAGAGAAATAAACAGATTATATAACTTCTGATATGTTGAGCGAAGCAAAGTACAGGATACAATGTTCATAGATAATTGGTTCTTCTCCGCTGGCTAGCTGGTGTACGTCTGCTTCTCAGCAGGAAGACTCGGTGCTCTTCTTCTATTGGCTGCGGCGTGGCGGGGCGCCCTCGTGGCGGCCAGCAGCAACTTTGCTGCCAACCTGCGTTTCGTCTCGTGGCAGGCGCAGTATCGCAGCTATCGATACTGCAGTCTCATCTGCATCTATGTTTTCAGCTACATGAATACTCTGCAAATCACACTTAAGCACCTGGCAGAGAATTCATCGAACCACCTTCACAATAATTCTGTGGTATTCCTATCTCGAACAGCGCGCGGATAAAACGGAATCCTATATCTTTCTATGCGAGTTCTGATTTCCCTTATTTTATTGCGATGATCATTTCTCCCTGTGTAGATCGGCGTCAACAAAATATTTTCCCATTCGGAGGAGAAAGTTGGCGATTGAAATTTGGTGAGAAGATTCCTCCGCAACGAAAAAAGCCTCTGTTTTCATGATGTCAAACCAAATCCTGTGTCATGTCAGTGACACTCTCTCTCCTATTTCTCGATAATACGAAACGTGCTGCGCTTCTTTGAACCTTATCGATGTCTATGCAGTTCTGCTGGAAGATACCATCACCATTGGGGACGACAGGAAGCAAGCAGAGATGCAGGTGGTCCGAAATAATGTTCGCTTAGTCTACAGTTGGCATGGTGCCTTCGATTATTATCACAGGCCCCGTCGAAGCCCGGCTGAATGTCCAACATGGGGCACTGCTGGTCCCACCGACTTGCGTCTATGTGGTGGTGCCTGTTGCTAGCAACCGCTCGTCTGGGTGACGGGATGTGCAGACACGACAATCGATGTAGTTGAACAGGAAAAGCAATTCATCCAACGAGGCGACACATTTAAATTGATGCTTAGTCCAGTTTCGATATTCCCGTGCACACAGCAACCGTAATTGGGTGGTTGGTTGATGTGTGGGAGGGGACCAAACAACGAGGTCATCGGTCCCATCGGATTAGGTAAGGATGAGGAAGTAAGTCGGCCGTGTCCTTTCAAAGGAACCATCCCGGCATTTGCCTGAAGCGATTTAGAGAAATCACGGAAAACCTAAACCAGGATGGCCGGACGTAGCTTTGAACCGTCGTCCTCCCGAATGCGAGTCCAGTGTGCTAACCATTGTGGCACCTTGCTCGGTGCAATCGTAATTCACGATATCGTTGGGTCGACAGGGGAACACGTAGGGGCCGTCTGTTGCGTGGCGCCACGTTCAACAGAGTGCGCTAAACGGTGCGCTGTGGAACACTCGTCGGTGTACCAGCAGTGTGCTCTGTCGCCAGATCTGACACAGATCGCCCCCAATCCTAGTTTACAGAGCGGGCAAGTGCCGGACCTCCATGTTCTGTGATGAGTAGAGCTTCCGTTTTTATGTAAGTACATATCATTCTTCTTGGCTCTTATGCACGTGAAAATTGTATATGTTCATGAATTATGTTGCCAGCGTTGTATACGCGGTCTGTTCAAAAAATTCCGGAACATTCGTAATGGCGTCTTGTCACGGACGGAGGTTCGAGTCCTCCCTCGGGCGTGGGTGTGTGTGCCGTACTTAGAGTAAGTTAGTTTAAGTTAGTTAAATAGTGTGTAAGCTTAGGGACCGATGACCTCAGCAGTTTGGTCCCATAAGACCTTACGACAAATATCCAAAAAACATTCGTAATTTCGCGCCGACGGTGTGTTGGAGCGAAATGAGGTTGGCACCACAGCATACGCCGGTGTTTAATGTGTAACTTCCTAAAGTTTTCATTGTTGTATGTGATGATATACCTTCTATATTCATCGATATGATGATCAACTGTGGTCCTGAAAACGACCAAGATGATGTTTCTGGTGTGAAAGGATCAGCTGCCAGAGAAACCTGACGCCCAGGGTACGCCCGATTGCAAGTCTTATCTTGGCCGCAAATCATTGCAATCTTCGTGGAGGCTCCTTTAATGCTGAATGCGCTTCGCCAGTCTGGTACAGGTCATCTCATGCCAGACAAGTAGACATTACTCTCAACGAAACCTGCAAGGTGACCACAGGTTGCTTAAGACCTACCCCAACTGATAAGCTCTACTGCCTGGCTGGAATAGCGCCACCATGGGTACGCAGAACAGTGGCTGCCAACAAGGAGAGACTGAAAGTGGAACAGGACAGTGCCCATCCACTGCACGGACATAATCCACCACAGCTACGGCTGATATCGCGAAAGAGCTTCCTGAGAACAACCGAGAAGGTCACCATTTAGAAGGCAAGGCTGGAGTTACGGAAGAAATCGACGCCTCACCTGCAGACGCCAGAAGCTGAAGAACTACCACCTGGACACAACAAGAGCTGGCTGGTGTGGAAATCTTTAAACAGATTACGATCAGGAGTTGGACGATCCAGAGACAACCTGAAGAGATGGGGCTTCATAACAGAAGATACGTCCTGTGATATATATATATATATGTGTGTGTATGGCTACTGTAAATTTGTATGTTTCTGACTCGAGAATTATAATTGTTGTATGTCTGTTATTGTTCAGTTATTGTTCAGTGTTGTATTGAGTAGAACGTTGTGTTGCACAGTTTGCGAATTTCGAGATGGCTGAGTTAGAGTAGCAACACGTCTGGATTTTCTTTTTTTTTTTTTTTTTTTTTGTGAAACTCAAGAAAACCTTTGCAGAGACATACCAAATGTTTCAGGGAGCCTACGGTGATGAGTGCTTAAACTATACTTGGTGTTACGAACGGTTCACACGGTTTAAAAATGGCAGGACGCCCTTCGACGTCTACCGACGACGCTCATGTCAGGAATGTGAATGAAATTGTGTGTGCTAATCGAAGACTGACTGTCAGAGAGGTTGCAGAGGAATGCAACGTTTCAGTTGGATCATGTCATGAAATCCTGACGCAACATTTTGAAATGCATCCTGTTGCCACCAAGTTCGTCCCACGGCTCATGAGTCAAGACCAGAAAGATCTTCGCCTCGCAATCTATGAAGAGCTTTTGGATCGCGCAAATGAGAACCAGATGTTCCTTCAAAGAATCATAAGTGACGATGAGAAGGTCCAATCTTCGCTATGGGTCGGGAGAGGTTCTCCAAGACCAAAAGGAGCTCGTCAGGTCAGTCAAATGTCAAAGCCATGCTGATAGTTTTCTTTGACTTTGAAGGATTCGTGCCACAGGGACAAACTGTTAATCGACGGTACTATCGGGACGTATTGCGACGCCTGCGCGAAAATGTGAGAACGAAACGATCTGAAATGTGGCGACAATTTTTCATCACGATAACGCACCCGCACATTCATTCTTGTTGGTGTGTGACTACTGCACAAAAAACGAAATCATCTTCCGTGTACTCTCCAGACCTGGCACTTGCGAACTTTTCTTTTAATTTTAAATTTGAAAACCCCCTTGGAAGGACGAAGATTTGCAAAGATAGACGAGATAAAAGAAAATTTACAGACGGCGCTTCGCGCGATCCAGCAAGAGCCGTACCAAGACTGCTTCCGGAAGTGGAAACGGCGTTGTGAGCGATGTATCAATAGTGGAGGAGAGTGTTTCGAAGAAGACCACGCACAATAAGCGTAACAAGAATTCTGTGGACGAAGTTCCGGAATGTTTCGAACAGATCTCGTATTTCATTTTATCATTACATATTCACTATAAGTACTCTATATGTTTGTACATATTTGAACTTCATGATGCATAAAATTACGTGTTACTGTTATATTACGTTTCTTCGTATTTTCCTACAGCCTACACCCAAAGTAAGCCACTCTCTCGGAAAAACATACGAGGACATCTTGAGTTGGATTATGAAGGCTGTGCTCCTACCTAATTTTTTAAGATTCAGGACTTCAGCTCTCAAAAGCAAAGCAGGTACAACAACAATAGCAAATGCAGCACTATGTGTAGTAAATAGGTTCGTGTACTTCGGGGTTGTGAGTGGGACAAACAGAAAGCCAATGACCCGAAGTTTTCCGCCTACTAGAGATCAAATCGTTCAAATGGCTCTGAGCACTATGGGACTTAACATCTGAGGTTATCAGTCCCCTAGAACTTAGAACTACTCAAACCTAACTAACTTAAGGAGAACACACACATCCATACCCGAGGCAGGATTCGAATCTGCGACCGTAGCAGTCGCGCGGTTCCAGACAAACGCCTAGAACCACTCGACCACCGCGGCCGGCAACTAGAGAACTATAGGGAGATTAAGCGCCAAGGAAAGGGTGTGAAGAGTTCAGGATTATTGGTGTTGATCATGCCCCCTGTTGCATCAAAATCATCATCTAAATTAAGATCGTGGGTTACGATGGACAACGCTTTCACTACTGATGAACAGGTAGTTAAAGTTAAAGCGTGCAAAAAGCAGATCGGGTACTCTATGAAGTCCCAACTAGCAACGCGTATCTGTTTCACCCACACACAAAGAACAAAGTAGTGCTTCGTAGAAGCAGCAAATTTTATTGACGCAAATATGCAAAAGACTCCAAACTTCGCAAATGAATTTTTCTATGATACGTACTTCACTTGACAGGGAGGGGACGAAATTTCCGAGTTTTAATAGGGGAGGAACAAAACACTTTCACTGAACCTAAAAGCGAAAACACTGTTCTGTACATTCATAGCAACTTCGGCTTCTTTCCTGGAAGAATTGAACGATTAAAATCTATGGGGTTGCCTTTGCAGAAATCATTATAAATGCTTCAGGACCGTATGCCAAATGCAAGCCGACTGATGTTAAAGATGATATGGAGCAGAGGGAAATGACTAGAGATAGGTTGTTCGCGAACTAACGGGTCCAAAGGAACGGTTCACCAAGATCAACGGAAGGAGCGAGGAACGAATCATAGTTCACTTCGGTAGCGGCTTTCTACTTGTAGTTCCTGGGAACGGGAAACGATCGGTCTCGTTCCCGCAACGGCACATCGGCAGGTCTCGTCCAGCCTCGGTCCCGTTCCCGTCTGTCTTGGTCTTGTCTCGCTCGGCCGGACTCGTCATTCTTCACGTGGCCACTCGTCGCAGTTCCGCTGCCGACTGTTCCTATTTCAGTATCGAGTTATTCGTTTCGTTCGCTGCGCACGCCCATTTCGTTTCTGTTTCAAACCTATTTTGAACTCTGGACTTCTGGTTCTTTTCCTACTCTAATCAGCGTCCACAAACGGTAACTAAAATGTATTTTATAATTATGTAAATTACATAAAAATTACGTGCTATGTAATAATACATCTTTTCAGGTAACAAAAGGGCATATCAGCTTACTTCACTATATTAATAAACAGCAGAAGACATACTTATAAAAAGGCAAGTTGTTTTGTTATTACAAATGCAAAGGAAGTCGGCATGGCACTCACGAGTGGCTATTTTCCGCCTTTTTTTATCCAAGATAAAACAGCATGTTCATTGTTACGGAAGGCAGACCGACTTACAACCGCATGAAGCCCGCGCTCCATAATCAAGTGTATGGTGTCACATTTTGTAAAAAAAAAAAAAAAAAAAATACGATAACTTCTAAAATATTATTTCATTGGTACAGGGTGGCGCACGAAAAATCGGCCCCGAGCACTAGACTGCTCATTATCGCCCACCAATCGTCTTTTATTGTTTCGAAGTTGTTGCTTGCATTAGCTTATTTGTTATTTCTTTACTGGCTAATATTACATGTTTATCTACTCTACTCGTAGCGGTCAACAAATCGTGCGTAATTGGCGAGTAGTCTGTTACTCGGGGCCGGTTTTTCGTGCGCCACCTTATGTTATTTCACTGCAATCAGCCAAATAACACAACAGTGGCTAAATGAGAGGTTTTGCAGAATCACGAATATTACTTTACAAGTGTGTGAGAATTCTGTAATGAATAATAACTCTGTACTCCAAAGGAGAGACAAGTGCCCCCTCTTGGCGCCTTCCATCTTCAGTCACCTATGCTACTAATTTTCCATTTTTCATAAGAATCATATAGCCTACCATGCACATATGAACGGTGAACGACTAAACATGAAAGGTTCCCAAAAAAAGAGCGATCACCAGTGAACTAGTTCCCAAGGATCAACGAGTTTGCCCATCTCTAGTACGGACCAAGCTTGACGCTGTTTTGACAAGAAATCCAGGCTGTTCGACTTTTGCTTCCGTCTACAATATCCTCAATGATCGGCGACGTTTCGTGACTGCAGAGAATTTAGAGAAGTATCTGTTTATTCATTGCGCTTCAAAATGAGAGTCAACGTATGGTAACTTTGTAATTTCACAGAAGATGGACATTTTAGTAAACGGAAATACCTAAACCCACTTAATTATTTTGTGTTAAATCTATATAAATAAAAATCAGTCGCCGCATGTGGGAAACATCTTCACTTGAGAATGGCTTGACTGCTTTTATTTTTGTCAGGACAATATGTGTATGAAAGAAAATTTTTGGAAAATACAACGATAAAGTCGGAAATTAACATCAATTGCCGCATTTATGAAATATCATCAATTAACAACCGTTCGACACATACGGCTGATTTTTGTCTTTTCGTAAATGTCAGGATAAGGTTAAACGAAATTTTTTTGGAAAATTCATCCGAAAAAGTCAGAAATTAAAATCAATTGTTTAAAAAAAGAGAGCACAAGAAAAGAACGTACTTTGTCCACTTTTTGAAACCGAATTTCGTAGGTACTAATACGTTAAATTTAATATTAACTCATACCTTAAATGTTCAAATTGTAGTTTTATTGGAAAGTAATGACATGCGTTACTAGGAAAAAACTTGTTATTTGTACATAGCGGAAGAGAATATTTGGAAGTAAAAATGCATTTTCTGTTAAACGTTAGGCGTCAAGTATTTCGCAATGAATAACAATGTTTGAAACAATAAAGATACTTCTTGTTAAACAATTTTTCTTTGCCAGTTTAACATCATGTTTTAAAGTGGTAATAAGAATAAAATATATCACTTAATGCCAGCACTCCCTTTTCAGCCTAGCCCCTCTGGAGGTCCTGATACTTTCGATATTGCCAGAGGACCTGCAAAGACATTATTATTATTATATAAAATTATTTTTAAGTCATATTATATTTTTATATTTTACCACTGTATGCAAAAGATGGGTATTCTCCAGACAGTTATTCTTGAAGTCGCTGTGTAGCTCTCACCATCTACAAAATCCAAGCTCCGTATAAGTTTCTCGATGTTGAATGAGGTAGGTATGTTTTCTTTGTGTTGACTATCTCTCTGATGGGCCTTGTTAGCTATGGGCATTTCCTCAAATATTGCTTCTCCAAGAATGACACCCACTATCTTGACTGACCACCACAACATCAAAAAGCTTAGGTTTAACATCAAGCCTTAACCATTTTCTGCACCCAGTCCACTGGAATTTCTGCTACTGTTATTGCGTTAATCAGTCCCATATTCGTACCACAGTCCATAAAAGTGTGCCCTTTAAAAAGAAAAATTACTTTCACTGTCTCCAAAAGTTTCAGTTCACTCAGAACAGTGTAATTCTTGTTCTGGGCTCAGCACGAATCACAAAAAGCTTCAAAATGTTTAACTTTCTTATCCAGTAATTCTGTCACAAAGTGATTTAAAAAGGAAGCAACTTCATTGGCCCCTTTTCTTCCAATATCTTCATTTTATGTGTAAAACGATGAAGTTGCATTTGAAAGCTGGTAAATATTGAAAGAGTAAACAGACAACTGCCTTTTATAATAGACATCATAACATACTGAACTTATGTGTTCTGCCATTGCTGAAGCTTCTGGTGTAAGATCAATGTAAGTAAGACCTTGCTAATGTATCAGGTTTCTCTAGTGTGAATGAAAGCTCTGACGCACCCAGACACAGCCAATATCTCGACTTCTTTCCTAATCAATGAGCTAAATGACGTTCTTGTAGAAAATCTCATTGGACAGTCTGTTTCATTGCTCATCATGTGTATCAAACCTACTTACAAAACTACAAAATATTCTAAACCAGCGTAGAAAAAACTGCAGAAAGCTAGATGCAAATTGGGGAAGGTTTGGGAGAGGGAGGACGCACAACTTTTTTAGTTCCAAAAGATCACAGGATCACTTTTTTAAGTTTTCAAACATTGAAAACATTCTGTTCATCACTAATATCGCTTACAGTTCAAAGGCTGGATGGCTTTGCATTTCAGTTTCTGAATCTTTACTGATAGCACAGTTGTCATTTTATTATCCTCGACTGTTCAAAATGTACTTCTTCTTTTATTGCATAGCATAATGTGCACAACATGTAGTCTGAACAGATTGTGGATCCCCAGAATTAATGTTTTCCAATTTTCTTTTCATTATCTCTATGCTTAGAAATTATAAATTTCTTTTGCATATAATGTGGCAGTTCAGCCCCCTTGAATTATTATATTTTATTATTTTTTCACCTGCTTGTGTATATTGGATGTTCTGCATTCACCTGACTTCAATGTCCATTAATCTCTGCCTTCTTGCATTTTGTCATGGCCGCTGTCCTGTTTCAGCCCATCTGAGTGCCCATTTAGTCACTTTCTGTTTCACCTTTTGTGAGCTGCACTACAGTTAAATTTCTTTGTGAATTGGCATTTCAGTGAGTCGATTGGTAGAGGTCAGCTGACATCCAATTGTAGTTCTTTCATGAGCACCATGTACTCACTGTGTTGTCTGTTTTGTAAGAATACACAGTGTCTTGTTTTGGGTTGGCTGCATTGCATGCCAGCAGTATTCCCACCATCACCAACACCACTTCAATCTGTCTGTCACAAAGTGGTAATTTTAACTGGAGTATAGCTTTTCAATCTCCCTTTTTCTAATTTAGATCATGAAGACTGTGTGCACTGAAAGATCCTTTATTGCTTTATGCAGTAATTTCTAACTCTTTTACCTGTCTCAAACTGCTTAGCATTGTTGACTTCCATCTTTGCTAGCTGTTTCATACCCAACATCATATTGATTGTGGAGGGCATTTTCTGTCTTCTGTTTCTAAAGCAAGCCTTAGAATTAGTAATTATGAATGGTTACTTCATCTTAATTTTTGCTCTGTCACAGGCTCCTCAACCATTAGAACCATGGGAGGGCATAGTTAATGCAACAGAAGATGGATATGCTTGTCTGCAGCCAGTTCCGAACTCAATCATCAGGCCCTCATCTGAAGATTGTTTATTCTTAAATGTCTACACAACACAGGTATGATGTATTACGTGATTATTCTACATGTTAGAAGTAAACATATTTTGAAAAAGTAATGCAAGGTACACCACAAATTAACATCATAAACCAAGATATTTTATTACTGTAGTAATGGAGAGTTCTGGAAGTAATTAAATAATAAGAAATTTTTTTAGAACATTTCTCATGGGGAACAGTGGTGTGGCAAAAAGTACTTTAGAAATAGTCACAAACAGTCTTGACTGCAAAAAGATTTATTTTGATGGTAACTGCTTTGGGTCAGTTTTTCACCATCCTCAGACCCTCATAACATGATGGTAGACAGTGGTGATGAATGGAGCAGATGTTGTAACTCCGTGATCGCTCATAGAGTTACAACACCCACTCCATTCACTGCCACCACCAACTATCATCTTATGAGGGTCTGAGGATGGTCAAAAACTGACACAGACTGGTTACCATCAAAATAAATATTTTTGTGGTCGAGACTATTTATGTCCATTTTTAAAGTACCTAAGTAATGATCAGGAAGTCTGTACTCAGTAACCAAAAATTACTATTGACATGTAAAACTTTCTTTATTGGAGCAAAGAGAAGTTCAGATAAACAAAAACACATGTACACTATGTGTAACTAGTGTATGGCATGATCAAGGCTGAGAATTATGGGAAGGCAACATGTATGGAGGAAAGGTAGAAGTCATAATGGATTTGGTAAAGATTTGGGGACAGGGAGAGGAATGAGGCCAAAAGCAAGTGAAGTCAGCAACTGTGTTTTCATAAGAAGAAAACATTGGCATAGAACAAATGGAGAGCAAGATGAAGAAAATAGATTAATCAAGATTAAATAAAATTAAGAAGAGACTGGTAAGTACAGAAATAAATGTTGATCTGGGCCAGGAGAGTACTAATGGACATAGGGTATATGAGAGGGACTAACAGACTGGTAATACAGAATGATGTGCTAGAGGGAAAATTCTCACTTTCATAGTTCTGTGAGGATGGTCTCCATCATCATCATCTTCTTTCTTTTTTTCTCTTTCTTTCTCCTGTATTACCCCAGTATTTACTATACTGTCTGGGATGTTGAGACTTCTACTTCTTATTGATGGATTTCATGTTTTCATATTCTCCTTTGTTATCACAAAACTTTTTGTACAAGGTGAAAGTAAACCAATGTATGTAAACAATTTATCTGTTTTGTTGTACAGAACAGTGTGTAATTTCCACCAGTAAAAATTGGATTTTCTAGATTAACTGTCAGAGAGATCAGAGAAATGATTAAACCATTGAAAAGCAGAAACTCCTCTTGCTATGGTGACATTTCAGCCAAAGTATTGAAATCACTAAACTTGACTGTACTTTGTAATCGACTGATGAGTCAATATGCCTTTCATGAAAGACTGAAATATCCAGTTGTAATGGACATTTATAAGAGTTGAGATCAGCAAGTGATCTCTAGCTATAAATTCATCTCCTTCTTCCCGCAACTTGGAACTTTTAGAGAAAGTATATTAGAATAGAATATTGCCCCAGTTCTCTGACAAAACCTTTTAACTACTCATTTCAGCTTCTGTAACAGATTCTCTTCAGAGAAAGCAAAATATGATCTCACAATCTAAGTTCTGGTAAAACTGAATATGAACATTTACCCAGAATGAAATTTTCTCTCTGCAGAGGAGTGTGTACTGACATGAAACTCGTTGCCAGATTAAAACTCTGTGCTGGACCAAGACTCAAACTTGGGACCTTTGCATCCCATGGGCAAGTGCTCTACCAACTGTGCTACACAAGCACAACTCATGACCCATCCTCACAGCTTTACTTCCTCTAGTACCTCATCTCCTAACTCCTAGGAGACAAGTTACTGGTCGAAGTAAAGCAGTGATGACGGCTCATGAGTCATGCCTGGGTAGCTCAGTTCGTAGAGCACTTGCCTGCAAAAGGTAAAGGTTCTGAGTTTGAGTCTCAGTCTGGCACACAATTTTAATCTTCCAGGAAGATTCAACATTTACCCAGTTGGCATTTTATGTGACATTACCTTTGAAAATGACGGTAACAAAATTCTTTCAGGGAAAGCTGTCAAAGTGGAGGTTTTGATGGTAACTGACAGGTTTGGACATACCGATCACAATTGATAGGTTTGATGTGAAGAGATGCACTGATGTAGCCATCCTTCAGTGCATGGGAAGTTCAGCATTAAAGAAAGTGGCTTGTTGGATTAGGAGGATCAGGTAAAATGAACAGTAGAGAAGATGTTGACATTCTGGGTGAATGTGGATAGTGTCCTCACCCTTGGTTCATAACATGAAGATATCATCAGTGACTATGAACCAGGTGAGAGATAATGGATGTGAGTGGTTAGGAAGGATTCCATTCGATGAATCATGAATAGGTTGACATAGGATAGCACCATGCGGATGTTCAGTGCTGCACCATGGATTTGTTTGTATGTGATGCTTTTGCAGGAGAAGTAATTGTGGGTGAGAATATAGCTGATCATGGTGACCAGGAAGGAGACTTTAGGTTGAAAATCAATCAGGTGTTGGGAAAGGTTTTGTCCAGTAGTAGAAAAGCCATGGGCATTGGTAATGTTACCCTTTGGCCAGTGTTAGGTGGCTATCGAGAATTGCAGGATGTCCACCTGCCTCCATATTAGGACTGACAAAAGGAGACGAAAGCTAAGTTTAATGTATTACTGCCCCCTTATCATATTTCTGGTACCATTACTTGTTTTTGTGCTTACATGAAAGCAATGGTGACACAGGCAGAAACATAGGCAGCACTTCCAACTAGTGCCTGCTTTCTTTGCTTCACATCACTAAAATGAGTCAACTTCTTGTCACCAAACTGTAGTGTTGAGGGAAGCAACATCAACAGTGATGAGCAGGGCACAGGGGGTAAAGAAACTGGTACTGTTGAGTATTGTCAGAGGAAAACCTCAAAATGTGCAGTTACAAACAAATAAAATGACTTACTGGTATGACAAATAAAGACTGATAAATTTTTTAGTTATCTAGACAAATAACAAATTGAGGTGCCACCAGCATGTGGATAAGATAAAAGTAAGATAAACTTCAGTATTCAGGCCCTAGATGGACCATTCAGACCTGACCAACTGCCATGTCATCCTTTGCCAATGGCGTCACTGAATGCAGTATGGAAGGGCACATAATCAGCACACAACTCTCCCAGTCAGTCAGGTTTCTTGACCTTTTAGGCACTACTGATCAGTCAAGTAGCTCCTCACTTGACCTCTACTGGCAATTAAAAACCAGGTCCTCGACATGACAATCACCCACCCCGGCTGCTCAGCTATGGAGGCAGACAACATATGATGGATAAATTAATAAAAAAAACCAAATTCTATCTGATTTGCATTGAGAAATCTCTCTTATTACGTTGACCTGTATGCATGATTGTTGGCAAAATTTCATTCAGTACTGTCCTAAGTCATAATATTGTGTACTAATGTAGCTAAGCTCAAAAAAAGTATTTTGTACAGTAAGAAATTATCTACATCTACATCTATACCTGCAAACCACCATGAGGTATATGGCAGAGGGTACATCCCATTGTACCAGTTGTTATGGTTTCTTCCTGTTCCATTCAGTATGGAGTGCAGGAAGAATTATCATTTGAATGCCTCTGTGTATGCAGTAATTATTCTAATCTTATCCTCAAGGTTCCTGTGTGAGCAATACATAGGGGGTTGTAGTATTCACTAGAGTAATCATTTAAAGATGGTACTTGAAACTTTGTCAATAGACTTTTGTGGGATATTTTACGTCCATCTTCAAGAGTTTGCCATTTCAATTCCTTCAGTATCTCTGTGACTCTCTCCCATGGATTAAACAAACCTGTGACCATTCATGCTGCCCTTCTCTGCATATGTTCAATATCCCCTGTTAGACCTATCTAGCACCTGTCCCACTACAAAGTATTACACCCAGTGAGTCATTGATATTATAGTCATAGGATACTACTTTTGTTTTGTTTTGTGAAGTGCACAATTTTACATTTCTGAACATTCAGAGCAAGTTGCCAATCTCTCCACCCTGTTGAAATCTTATCAAGATTGGATTGAATATTTATGCAGTTTCCATCAGAAAGAACTTCATTATAGATAACTGCATCATCTGCAAAAGGCCTGAGTTTACTATTAATATTATCTGCAAGGTCATTAATATACAACATGAACAGCAAGGGTTCCAACACACTTCCCTCGGGCACACACAAAGTTACTTCTACATCTGACAATGACTCTACATCCAGGGGAACTTGCTGTGTCCTCACTACCACAAAGTCCACAATCCAGTCACAAATTTCACTCGAGTACTGTAACAGGGAGAGGAAACATCATATTTACAGCACTCGTGTCCTATCAGATCCAAAACAAAAAGCATCTCACACAGGTGTGTTAGACTTTCATATAGAGTGAAACACATGGCTCTCAAAAAGAATTCAGAATAATCATCTTGAAGTTGAAGCTCTTGTGTCTGTGTTTGCTTTAACAATAACATATGTTTTTGGGTGGGGTCTGCCTTTAGCAAAACATAATTTTGTTAGTTGTCTCAGACATGTGTTTTGCTATAGGCGGACCCCACCCAAAAACATAAGGAATTCAGAATATAAGTTACCCATTTAAAAATAATTTTTGAATTTACCTTCATTCTTGGCAGATATATCAATTTTTAGTGTACTGAATGTCCCCAAAGAATTCTTTCAAGATACCCATAATTTCCATACACAACATTGATGGGTGTGTTTTTTTTCCCCCAGTCAACATCACTACCAGCTGTTCAGCAAAAAGTTGTGCAAACATATTAACTGCGGTACAGATAACTTCACCAATCATCATTTTGAAAGTCACGTAAGCAGTGTTACCAGTTTCCACGTGTGGAAATTTCGACTTGCATGTAATGCTACTGACGGGGGTTGCATATGCAAGTAATTCATGCCTGTGACAAACCCAGCTTTACATCAGGTGCCAATAATCAATAATTATACCTGGAGATCACTTGAAAATACTGTGTGCTGATTGATACAGAACTTCACATGCTTACTGCTGTGCACTGACTGACATGGTATGTCCATTGTTTGAAGGCTCATCTCCAACTGACGTGGAGATAATAGTGACTAACATGAAATATCACATAGTGTTTCTACTTCTTGACTGCCAGCTTCAGACTGACTATGGCACTGTACACTATGATGCCTGTTTAAAGATGCCTGGAGGACAGATATTACAAAATGTTGAAATATAAAGTTATTACATTTCTGTACAGAATACATAAACTCATTAGCTCAGTACAGTGTTTCTACATGAAATATTTGCACTACTGTAACCAGCAGACTGTAAATTTTACACTAAATAATAAAGTTTTGAAAAATACAGCTGTAAGGATTGGGAGATTTTGTATATTCACTGTGGGCCTACATGTAGAAAACAAAAAAAGGAAAAAAATATGTTTATTTATGGAGTGTGATTATAGTGAGTGGAGCTATTCTGGTGTGCTGCATTTCAGTGCCTACCACATGCAGTATTCAGAGTGATGTATTGATTTGATAAAGGCAATAATACCTGAATTAGAAAGCAGTACAAATCACAAATTGTCATCAGAAAAATATAATGACCAAAAAGCATCTCCAAAGCAAAAAGTAAAGCAGCCATGTCAGTTACAAGGTACTAAATGGTGTTTGATGTGTAGCCTCATCCAACACTGGAGACTGAGCTGGAGGGAGACTGTCAGGCTGTTGCACTTGGGTACTTAACAACATTACTCAGAAATGAAATATGACTACCTGAGCCGATATATGCATTGCTCAAGGAGATCATGTGATATTGACTCTGATCTCAACACCTGCTTCATATAATACTAAGAATATTTTCTTGGTATGTGTTTTATACAGTAGACATTTTATATAATTTTATTTTTATGCAGTAGAAAAAGCAAAAATAATTTCCATCTAGAGTATGCATCCTTGTCTAGACTTCAGAATGAAGTTTCATGTTGTGGTTCAAAACTATTTGAATGCTTGAACACTCAAAACTAAATAAACAAACCACACTTTCTGTAAATAAGACAGTATTTTACT
This sequence comes from Schistocerca nitens, assembly GCF_023898315.1. NCBI lineage: Eukaryota > Metazoa > Arthropoda > Insecta > Orthoptera > Acrididae > Schistocerca > Schistocerca nitens. The sequence continues at coordinate 258,221,385 of NC_064615.1, read as the reverse complement.
CATGAGAGGCGTAAGTTCCATGTAATATCTATGTTCATATTTAACAGTTTTTGACTTAACACGAATATAGACATCTAATAGTGTACTGTATAAAGCCATGTAGAAGCTTAGTGTGAAGTATTAAATAAAAAACATCGTAAGAGTGTAAGAGGAACAGCAGTGGCTTTTTTCAAAGCAATTGATTTTCATGTAATATTTATAGACTAATAAAATAGTTTAGAATTAACTGTCATAATCATAAGTAAGAACAGCATTTGTGTATGCTGCAACAGTGGTGTGCAATCAGTTCTTCATTCAATTCATGTGTAGTTTTACTCATCCCATAACCTTGAAGGCTCTCCTTTGTGGTGGGATTTATGAAAAATCGTGTGTGAGTGAGTGACTGTATACTTAAACAATGAAACAATGTGTGTGTGTGTGTGTGTATTTTGTCGATGTAGGCTATCTGCGACTCAGCATCTCCGCTATATGGTGAGTAGCAACTTACCTTCTCATAATATTGTGACTGTATACTTATAAACTTATACTTTAAATCTGTAATTTTGTTATTCTTTTTACATTCCTCTTCATGTCATTCTTGTGTACCAATTCTTAAAATTTCAATTCTGTTGTCTGTAAATTTCTTTTTTCTTTCTTCTTTGTTAGAATCCATACCACATTTTCATACTGTCTTGGTTTTGAAAATTTTGTCGTGATCTTTCTTCTTATTTCTTGTTTTACATTTCTGCAATGTGTGCCATCAACAAAATTGAATCATCCTATTTCAATTACAGAACCTACTCCTTCTAAGAACATACTGTGCATCTATCGAAGTTATGAGCATGGAATGCAAAGTAATTTCCCCATATTTGTAACATGAGGTTTTTGGTGGATATATTTCAACAAATGAATTGCAGATATAATTATTGTTAGATTGTGCTAATTAATTGGCAATGTTCACTTTTCCCCATAATCACCAGACAATTGAATATGCTTATGCCAACAGTGAACGAGTTTTCTGCAATGGTCATAGAAGATGGCCACATACATCTTATCCTCACCGATTCTACGGAGAAACTCCTCATTCCTTATCTTATCAGCTCCTAGTTTTCAACACACTTCTGTAGCTCAACATCTCAAGCAAATTGATTGTTTTTTGTTACGGTTTTCCCACAGTGAATGATTCACTACCATACAATGCTGTGCTCCAAACGTACACTCTCAGAAATTTCTTCCTCGAATTAAGGCCTATGTTTGACACTGGTAGCCGGCTGGTGTGGCCAAGCGGTTCTAGGCACTTCAGTCCGGAACCGCGCTGCTGCTACGGTCGCAGGTTCGAATCCTGTCTCAAGCATGGATGTGTATGATGTCCTTAGGTTAGTTAGGTTTAAGTAGTTCTAAGTCTATGGGACTGATGACCTCAGATGTTAAGTCCCATAGTGCTCAGATCCATTTGAACCATTTGAGGATCATGCTCCTACTCACAAAGTAGTGTTATCAGGATTTGTAGTGCACATTTTTGTAACATGTTCCCCATTCATTGCTTTATGATAGTCTGCAACTTTCATCTATTGCTATGAATAAAGAAATTTGAATTGCTTGAAGAGGCATAAATGGTTATTTTGGAGAATTTCCAGATTTGCAGCTCAGTAGTGGAATCTACTTCCTGCAAAAATGCTTTACAGACTACATTGGTCTAAAAGTAGAGGTGTTGAAAAACAAGTAACTTTTGATCTAGATAACACTGATGTATACTGCCAAACTGAGAATCTTTCAACTTACGATAATCTAAAACTTAAAAGTATTGTGGATGTACTGAACCCTTGCAATACATTTAAATAATTTTCCTTATTAACATATTTCATTCCAGAAATGACTATTTATAAATGTCTGCACAAGCTATTTTTCATTTGTATGAGCTCTAGTATGACCCCCAAATGATCACTATTGACTTTTTTAAATGCTTTCATATAATGTATACATTAATTCAAATACTAGTTACCTGGAATCTGAGTAGTATGAAAAATAATATGCAGAATTCAATGTCTGGTACAAGACATGCAAATAGTCATGGAGAAGATAGTACTTTCAAATATTATGTGAATGGCATGAGATCACTAATGAAGTTCACAGTGGTGTGCTAGGCGTTATTCACCATGCTTCACAAGCCAGACAGTTACATTACTGCCATTTGGTTTTCTTCTTAGAATGATAAGATTAATTTTGTTACTTACTAATGGCTTTCGTCTTAGAATGATAAGATTAATTTTGTTATTTGCTGGTTCTGAACTCTGCATTATAGCAGTTTTATCTAGTACACAGTTACAAAGTAAAGCAGGTAAACTGTTTCACTGTCTTACACCAGTTTCTATTTCAATGGTTGATATGTTTCTCCCATAGATTTTACTGTAGCTGTTGAGTTTCACAGAAACTGATCCACATCTTTACAATACTACTTCTCCCGTTTTCCTTACTGTCTCTCCGTTTCTTACTCTGATTTTGCTCATTGTTTCAGATCTCAGTAAATGTTTTCAGCTAGAACAGTCAAAGAAATGCTGTTTGTGTTCATTTACATTTTTAAAATAGACATTGAGTTTGGTTTAGTGGTCAGAGATCAAATTCTTATGTATTCTCTTTGGATATGAGAAGTACCTGTGTTGAGAATTGGCATTAATAAAAACTGAATATTTAAATGTCGCTGTTTTAGTTCATCTTATTTATGTTATGAGCAGTTCTACTTGAAACTTCCTGGAAGATTAAAACTGTGTGCTTGGCTGTGAGTTAACCATGGCACTGTATCTCTTGTGGACATAGCATGCAAAAGACAAGATACTGAGTTAAAGTCCCAGTTCCAGCACATATTTAATCTGTCAGCAAATTTCCATAACAGCATACTCCCCTACAGAACAAAGGACTCATTCTCAAAACTTTTACTCATTAACACTGTGTTCATATTAGTTTTGAATACTTCTTTGAGTAACTGCCTGACAAGGTGGATTAAACTTTTGCTAGCAGCATGGCAATTAACAAAGCTCATTGTAAATGGGCATTTACAGTAGTCACACAGCATGACTTGTATCCTTCACAGTTACCCTGTACTCTCTTATTTATTTATTTTATTAGGGCTAGTAAATCATTGTTAATAACTTGTTTGTACATATGATATAGAACCAGTCAGGGGTAACATAATTAATGTATTATTACAGTAGTTGTTTGGTGACACTACATGATTAGCACAATCAAGTATATAATAATATACAGTCATGTACTACACTGTTTGTACATATATGGCACTCCTTTAACTACCATACCAGCAGTAGCAGATAACAGCAGCTACAAAGCAGTAAGCAGATTTCTCTTTACAATGTATTACCTTTCAGTTTAATGACTTCTTCCAGATACCAGAAGGTTATGCTTCATGTGTCATATGCAGAACAGGATGAATGAATAAATGAATATAAGACGAATAGACAAATCATTCTTAATTCAAAACAAAATATAAAAGTGTGATTATACTCCAAAGCTGGAACAACAATGACAATGCACATGAAACTGACATATTCAATTTTCAGATCATTGAAATATTTAGAAATACATGCTAAATGACTTCTTTTTCAGCTGCCTCAAAAAGGGCACAAACATCCAAACAGGCCTGTTCTGTTCTTTATTCATCCTGGTGGATGGTACCAGTTTACTGCCATTAGCAGTTTCCTTGGACCACAATACTTTATGGATCAGGATATTGTGCTAGTTACAGCAAATTATAGACTTGGTGCTTTAGGTAAGTTTCTTTTATAACTGAAACATACTGTAGCACAATAAGTTAATGAACAAACTCTGGGTAAGAAACAAAGAGTAATAATATGGTAGAGAATAAGATCTACATCATGACATTTTACAAGGGTCACTCCAAAAGAAATGCACACTATTTTAAAATCCATCTTTTATTCTACATTTTTGAAAGTTGTACAGTGTGTAGATACATCCTTTAGGAACAATATTTTCATTTCTCCACATAATTTCCATCCCTCTCAACTGCCTTACGCCATCTTGGAACCAGCGCACAGTAAAATTCTGGATCAACCTGTTGGAGCCACTGTTTGGCAGTGTGCACAAGGGAGTCATCATCATCAAACCTTGCTCCACAAAGAGAGTCTGTCAGTTTCCCAAAGAGATAATAGTCACATGGAACCAGGTCAGGACTGTAAGGCGGGTGTTTCAGTGTTGCCCATCTGGGTTTTGTGATCGCTTCCATGGTTTTTTGACTGACATGTGGCCATGCACTGTCGTGCAACAGCAAAACATCCTGCTTTTGCCGATGTGGTTAAACACGACTCATACGAGCTTGAAGTTTCTTCAGTGTCGTCACATATGCATCAGAATTTATGGTGGTTCCACTTGGCATGATGTCCACAAGCAAGAGTCCTTCGGAATCGAAAAACACTGTAGCCATATGCCACTCCATTGATTGCCTTTTCATCTCTGGTGAAAAATGATGGTGCCATGTTTCATCACCTGTCACAATTCTTCCAAGAAATTCATCTCCACCATTCTCGTACTGTTCCAAAAGTTCCCTGCATACCGTTTTTCTTGTTTCTTTGTGAGCCACTGTCAACATCCTGGGAACCCACCTGGTACAAACCTTTTTTAACGCCAACACTTTCAGTATTCTGCAAACACTTCCTTCCCCTATCCCAATGTAGCATGACAATTTGTTTACTGTGATGTGTCTGTCAGCAGTCACCAATTTGTTAACTGTCTGCAGATTGTCTGGAGTGTGTGCAGTACAAGGCCTGCTGCTGTGAGAACAATCCTCAATATTGCCATGCCCGCTTTCATCACGTAATCTGCTTGCCCGCCGACTAACTGTACTGCGATTGACAGCAGCATCTCCCTATGCCTTTTTCAACTTCTTGTGGATGTTTCCCACTGTCTCGTTTTCACAGCACAGGAATTCTATGACAGCACATTGCTTCTGTGATGGCGCCACTCACAGGAACAGGTTGAACTAAATTTGAAAACAAGCGGGAAGGTTGTATCTACACACTGTAAAACTTTCACACATGGAGAATGAAAACTGTATTTTTACAAAAATAGTGTGCATTTCTTTTGGAGTGACCCTCGTAGTATGCATAGCAACTCTAGAATAGTTGCTCAATTCCATTTGTTCTCATTTGATCAAATTACTCCATCATGACCTTTACTTGAAACATAGTAATGTTGAATTACTGTGCAGTACTCATCTTCAGGAGACAACAAGTTTAGTTGTGCCAACAGATAAGAGGTGTGGCTAGAAAAAAACCGGACTAGTACTGGTGAAACAATAAAACGAATGCAATAAGGCTGAAAGTCGCGTGGCCTGTCACGTGACTCTCGCTCCGCCTACTGCTCGAGTTTCATCTGCCTCCTGCACTCAGTTTGCTCGTGGCGTCTGTTTTAAGTAGTTGACGTTTTGTCTGTGCATCGGAAAATGTTGAGTGTACAGAAAGAACAGCACGTTAACATCAAATTTTGTTTCAAACTAGGAAAATCTGCAAGTGAAACGTTTGTAATGTTACAACAAGTGTACAGCGATGATTGTTTATCGCGAACACAAGTGTTTGAGTGGTTTAAACGATTTAAAGATGGCCGCGAAGACACCAGTGATGACACTCGCACTGGCAGACCATTGTCAGCAAAAACTGATGCAAACATTGAAAAAATCGGTAAACTTGTTCGACAAGATCGCCGTTTAACAATCAGAGCAGTGTCTGAGTTAACAGGAGTTGACAAGGAAAGTGTCGAACAAGTTTACCGATTTTTTCAATGTTTGCATCAGTTTTTGCTGACAATGGTCTGCCAGTGCGAGTGTCATCACTGGTGTCTTCGCGGCCATCTTTAAATCGTTTAAACCACTCAAACACTTGTGTTCGCGATAAACAATCATCGCCGTACACTTGTTGTAACATTACAAACGTTTCACTTGCAGATTTTCCTAGTTTGAAACAAAATTTGATGTTAACACGCTGTTCTTTCTGTACACTCAACATTTTCCGACGCACAGACAAAACGTCAACTACTTAAAACAGACGCCACGGGCAGACTGAGTGCAGGAGGCAGATGAAACTCGAGCAGTAGGCGGAGCGAGAGTCATGTGACAGGCCACACGACTTTCAGCCTTATTGCATTCGTTTTATTGTTTCACCAGTACTAGTCCGGTTTTTTTCTAGCCACACCTCATACATATGCATGTAAAAGTGATGAGACTATCATATCTTCGGCTACTATTAGTTCCTCTTCGGTAGGAGAGAGGGATAGATTGGGGAATGTTAATGAGGGAGGGCAGATCAGTCAAATGCCATGTTGAGAGGGACCCATGAGCAGTTAAGATAAGGGCAAAAACAAAGACACATTTGTGTCAAGAAAAGTATTCACATATTCATGGATCCCATTTCCAACTGCTTGACTAGTCAGTATTCTGCTGGACACCAACAGGGCAAGTCAGAATCCAGAGATAAGAGGAAGCTGAAATAGCAGCTCACCAGGGGCACAATGCAGAAAAATATGCAGTGTCCTATGAGTTGTTTCTTTACTGTTTTGTCAGAGGGTTGTAACACATTGAGATGAAGAGTGGCTTTAAGTGGTGTAAATTAAGCTACAGTCACAGAGACAGGCTGGAGTGACATTGAACTACCTCTGTGTAGCTCATTGTCATCTTACCAGGGATTTCTACTCCAGGTGAGAGAATCCACCTGGAGTTTTCAATACACCACATTTTAACTGAGTATATATTATATTTCAGTGAGAGGGCTGCAGTAATTTTAATTCATGATGGATTGAGTGTAGTATACATTTTAAAACTTTGTGAGTTGTCTACACTCCAACATAACTCTTAGGTTGGAGGTCTTAGTGTGTTGTGGAGCATTCAATTTTATTGAGTTGTATTCTTTGATGAGGTTCAAACATGTATACAGTGAATCTAATTACATACTCCATTTAAAGATGTTTGCACGTCCTTGGTTGAATTTTCACAAAACTTTGGCATATGATTACTGACATAAATTCACGCACTCATGAGAACTACAACTGCAGTGGTTTGGTGGTTGCAGCCACCAGAGTATATTCTTAACAATAAAAACCTTTACGAGTGTTATTGTCAGTCATATGTTAACTGAATTTTAAGTACAGAGACTGATTACAGAGTTATTGAAATGCACCAATGCAAACTTAATAAAATATAAACACACATTTTTCTGGCCATAATTAAGTATGTACAAAATATCAGCTTCAATTTCACAATGCACGTGTTTCTAACAATCATAAATTAACAGATTTTAATGGAACATATAATTATTTTCACCAGATTGTTACTAATATTTGTATCATAACTTTACACCATACGGAGCCATGTCACATTTTTGTGTCTATTTGGACCTAGGAAAATACTAGGAATGTAACAGCATGTATGGAAAAAATCGTATGTTTTACATAATTAAGTAAAAGTTAGGTTGATTATGCATGCAAGTAACATTGTGATTAGTAATCAGCTTTAGTGAAAAATAAAAGTTGTAGTAGTACTCATTTGTGTACACAGTAAACGGTTAATATGATTACTAAAGTTGTGTATTGCATTCTTTAGTAGTACATCTTGATCTGTTACATTAACAGGTTTTAACATATATCCTTGTATAAAGTCTGACAATTTTATCAAAAATCAATAATACAATAAAGATGAAACAGTTGTAGTTCAGGACATCTGTCAAATAACATAGGCTGATACAAAGTTTTTAAGTAAAAACCCACCATTTATTCTGCACATAAAATTAGTTTGTGACTGATAGATCAGCCTAAGTACTCAGTACTCACACAACAGTTGTACAATAATAAACTGCGTGTAGAAGTTCAAGTAACACGTTCCTCTGATGATGCTGAAAGTTTTGTGAACATATGTGATCAATTCACAACTCATCCAGCACATGCACCTCTCTCAGCAACTCTCAGACACACATTGTCACATCCTGCATACAGGTATCTGAGCATCTGAGCAGCCCCTTCATTTCTCCCTGGAAAACCCACCCTTTCCAACCACAAAGCTTATAGCTTGTAATGTCACAACACTGAACAGCTAAACTATAAAATGTAGTCCTGATCTTTGGTTTTCAGGATTTTGAGCTATTTTTCCCTCCTTCCAGAATATAAAAGTTTTATCTTTTCCTATTTCCAATCAGCTCCTTTGTCATAGTGGAAGAACACTCAAAAAAGCCAAACATAAAAAATTCAGCCTTTGTTATTTTAAATATGTGTGTCTAATAGAAACAGCTCTTCTTTTTCAGGTACAGATAACATTAATTTTAAAATTCATATTAATTTTATATTTTGATATTTGTGTTATGTGTTTTCATTAATTTTTCTTGGATTTCATTCATATTTTTGTAGGCCTTATAAGCACTGGTGATGGTGTTTTGGAGGGGAATTATGCAATGAAGGATCAAGTAGCAGTATTGCGCTGGATAAATAAAAATATTCATTCATTCGGTGGAAATCCTTCAAGTGTAACAATTGGAGGCTACAGTGTTGGAGGAGCTAGCGTATTTCTGCATATGTTATCACCCATGACAAAAGGTTTGTATGTTATATACTAGAATGAAAATTATCTTCCATAAAGGTGTAACTTATAGATCTCAAACACAAGAACATTCTCCTGTAATATTACAGACTATAAGGAGTGTAGTATGTTTGCTACTCCATGCTCTCTGTTCGTTATATTACTAATACTAATCATTTACTTTACTAATCTCTTGTCTTCTCCAGTATCCTCCATTTTCATCAGCATACAAACTGCATTCCTTTTCCAGCTGCATGTTTTTCTTCTTACAATAGTACCTTTATGACAACTGATTAGTTATTTAAACATAGTAGAAGCAGATATGTTATCTGCATACCAATGTAAATAGTAGCAGCTCTGTAAGAAAGATGAAAATAATTACAGCTGAAAGTAGCTAATAATCTCGGCACAGAAGATAAACAGCCACAGAGGACAAAAGAAAAGCTTACACTAAGTTAGGATGTTTTTGAGCCAGATAACAGCACAGTGATTGCTAAGGTGATACAAAAAGAGAAGCAATAAAAATGTCAATTATGAGAACAATATTGATACCAAACAAATTCTTTAAGCAACCACAATGATTTACAACTTCAGCTACCTATTTTTAGTGATGTTGGTGCTCTTGGTGCTTTTGATGCATATGACAGCATAGGTATTTAATATTCATATATGTATATTAATAAAAATGTAGGCCTACAACATGTAAATTAAACAATAAAATATTAGAAAATAATGATAAAATAAATTACAGTGTTAACAAAAGGAGATACTCTTAAGAATAGTACAAAATTTTTCAAAGATTAAAAATATTTTACACACATTTGCGTAGAACCACGAAAAGAAATGGACCAAATATTCCTATCTTTGTATACAGCAATTGAAGTGCACAAATATCTGTAACTAGTTGCATTGTTCATACTCCTACTTATTTAGAAAAAGACTGAAAAATACGACACTATAAGGAATACAGTTCTGAAAAGCAGCATGTGACCACCAAACTGTACACACAAAACTCAGCATGTGTGTTGTGTTAATTTTAAGTGAATCTATATGATGACAGAAGTATAGTTCTCCAAAATGTATAATGTACAGACAAATAAAGTGTGTGGTCACAGATGTGCATTTCAGTTGATATTCACAGCAGCTGTGGACGGCTTTCTCATCATTTAACTAGACACTTACATTCTCTGTCAGATTATGGTGTGCTGATTTAAGTAAACTACATACATCACTTTTTGTTGGGAATTCATATGTCAAAAGATGGTGCCCCATTCAAGAGTTGTTGTAAAAATACTTACTTCTGCATGAGTAACTCAGAAGAAGTTAATACTACAGGGTCACTGGCTTCACCAAACACAGTTTGTAATACATGGCATGTAACCACTAATTATCCTACTAATACATGACCCTTAAGTATTTTTAGTATTCTTTTTCCTTTTTAGTATTCTTTTTGTTTGTGCCTGTCTGTGACTCAATGCTTTATCTATGTCGTTAATAGCATTCTATCCTTTCCATAATGTTGTTATTCCATTCTCGATTTCCCATTGTGTGATTAAGGCATGATCAATATTATGAAAAGGAATATTGCTACTCACCATATAGCAGAGGTGCAGAGTCGCAGATAGGCACAACAAAAAGACTGTCACAAGTAAGTGTCCAGCCAACAAGGCCTCCCAGAGTATGCCCTTTTCAGACCCTTTGCCCACTGCATCCACTCAGTCATTTCTTTAAACTTCCAATGCCCTGACTTTTGTGGACAGAGAAACAGATATCACATGATTACAAAGAGATTCAACAATCTGAAGCAAATGCATTCTGTGTGTGCTCCATCACTTGCAACTAAGAAACTTCAAGATAATCACTATTTTCTGGAAACTTGACAATTATTGTGTGTATCAGCTTAGAATCAAATGTGAAACTCAGAAACTTGGACTGTCAAGGTATGTAATATATTGAGGTGACAAAAGTTGTGGGATAGCAACATGCCCATAAACAGATAGCAGCAGTATCAGTATTATGAGAAGGAAAGTTTCTACTCAGCATATAGTGGAGATACAGAGTCACAGATAGGCAAAACAAAAAGACTATCAAAATTAAAGCTTTCGGCCATTAAGCCCTTCATCAACAATAGAAGACACACTCATGCAAATGCAACTCGCACTCATGACTGCAGTCTCAGGCAACTGAAACGACACTGTGAGCAACAGCACCAGTGCATGATGGGAGTAGTGACTGGGTGGGGGTATGGAGGAGGTGGGGGAGGGATATTATATTATGGTGGAGGTGGCGGACAGTGTAGTGCTGCAGGTTAGACAGAGGGCAGGTGAGAGATGGTGATTGGGGGGGGGGGGGGGGGAGGTAGTGGCAATGGAGAGAAATAAAATAAAAAGACAGTGTGCAATGCTGGAATGATGGCTGTTTAGTGCTGGAATGCAAACAGGAAACAGGCTGTATGGGTGAAGACAGTGACTAACAAAGGTTGAGGCCAGGAGGGTTATGGGAACGTAGGATGTATTGCAGGGAAATTTCCCACCTGCGCAGTTCAGAAAAGCTGGTGTTGGTGGGAAGGATCCATATGGCACAGGCTGTGAAGCAGACACTGAAATGAAAGATATGGCAGCATGTTCAGCAACAGGGTGGTCCATTTGTTTCTTGGCCAGACTGTGTTGATGGCCATTTATGCGGACAGACAGCTTGTTGGTTGCTATGCCTGCATATAATGCAGCACAGTAGTTGCAGCTTAGCTTGCAGATCACATGAGTGGTTTCACAGGTAGCTCTGCATCTGATGGGATAGGTGATGTTAGTGACTGAACGGGAGTAGGTGGTGGTGGGAGGACGTGTGGGACAGGTCTTGGATCTAGGTCTATTACAGGGGTATGAGCCTTGAGGTAAAGGCTTGGGAGCAGGGGTTGTGTAAGGATGGAGGAGTATATTCTGTAGGTTTGGTGGATGGTGGAATACCATTGTGGGAGGGGTGGGAAGGATAGTGGGCAGGACATCTCTCATTTCAGGGCGCGATGAGAGGTAATCAAAACCCTGGCGAGGATGTAATACATTTGCTCCAGTTCTGGGTGGTACTGAGTTACGAGGGAATGCTCCTCTGTAGCCGGACAGTGGGACTTTGGGAGGTGGTGGGAAACTGGAAGAATAAAGCATAGGAGATTTGTTATTGTACAAGAATGAGAGGATAATTACAGTCAATGAAGGTTGCAGTGAGATCCTCAGTATATTTCGAGAGGGACTGCTTGTCATTGCAGATGTGATGACCATGGTTAGCTAGCCTGTACAGAGGGACTTCTTGGTATGGAACGAGTGGCAGCTGTCAAAGTGGAGGTATTGTTGGTGGTTAGCAGGTTTGATTTGGACAGAGGTACTGATGTAGCCATCTTTGAGGTGGAGGCCAACATCTAGGATGGTGGTATGTTCAACAACTGTCTTTGTTAGGACAGTGCAGTGAAATTTGTCATTAATGGGCGATGGCTCTTGGCTCGTGACCACATCGGTTGGACCCTAGACAATTGAAAAACTGGCATGGTCAGATGAGTCCCAATTTCAGTTGGTAAGAGCTAATGTTAGGGATTGTGTGTGGTGCAGATCCCACAAAATCATGGACCCAGGTTGTCAACAAGCCACTGTACAATTTGGTGGTGTTTCCATAATGGTATTGGCTATGTTTATGTAGAATGGACTGGATCCTCTGGTCCAGCTGAATTGATCATTGAGCGGAAATGGTTATGTTTGGCAACTTGGTGACCATTTGCAGCCATTCATGGACTTCATGTTCCCAAACGACAACAGAATTGTTATGGATAACAGTGTGCTTTATCACCAGCCCATAATTGGTCATGATTGATTTGAAAAACATTGTTGACAGTTTGAGCAAATGATTTTGCTACCCGTCAGACATTTATGTGACATAACCAAGAGGTCAGTTCATGCACAAATCCTGCTATAGCAGTACTTTCACAATTATGGACGACTATAGAGGCAGCATGGCTCAATATTCCTGCAGGGGATGTCCAACGACTTGTTGAATCCATGCCACATTGAGCTGCTGTTCTGTGCCAGGCAAAAGGAGGTCCAACACAATATTAGGAGGTGTCCTCGGACTTTATCGCCACAGTGTACAGATGAATTAAAAATATGATGGGGTTAGTTAATATCCTTGCAGAGCACCACAACATACATTAACGATTTCTGGCATGATTTCACTGTGAAATGTGCCACAGACAGTGCTGAATCCAGTTTTCACATGGAGAAGGTGGATTTGCAAATTACATGACTGGTGGAACTGAAGACTCAATTTGCAATCAAACTGATATTTGTGCTATTCTGCAAGGCTCCATTCTAGGTGGTAATTCAAGCAAAATGTTATATTATTGTCCAGACAATATCTCCACAGTTTGTCAGCTTGTGAAGAACTTTGATTAGCTGTATTAACCCATCACAACATGATACTGAGGTGGGTAAGAATCTGTTCTCTAGCAGGTTTACCATGCTACATCATGAAATGCCTATGTGCAGAATGAATCTAAAGCATTCACTCTGAGTAATTTCATTTACATCAGTCAGGTGCACATTCTTATTAATCTGAGAAGAAAGATCATTTGCTGCCCTGAGGAGGGCCACATTATGCAAGATTCACATATACTCATGTATCTTGTTAGAGATGTATCAATGCAGTCATTGTAATGAGTGATTAAATTCACATAATTGCTATTTTTCTTCCACATATGTAACATAAAGTAATCCCGAAAACAAACTTTTTATTTTGATAAATAAAACAGAAACAGTATTTGTTTTTTTATACGTTAATGACACTGTGAGATGTAATATGAAGGGAAAGAAGGAAGAGAGCAATAAAGAAGGCTAAAAGCAGAGAGTAAGAGAAAGATAGGGGTAGGAGTGAATGCAGTTGATTCTGTTACTTTTAGATCAATAATGTGGCTCCTAGAATAATTGATACTCAATTTAATTGCATATCGTATGACAATACCTCATTATATAAGCAACCCTGAAAGATTTTCGTGTTTCAAAACTAACAAGAAAGAAAAAAACTCTTATAAAAGATACAATTTCTGCAATAGGAAGCACTGCAAAAAGAAATTAGAATTTTTTATGAATAGTTATAAAAATGTATTTGGTAAATCTCATTAAATCATTGTTTCCAGGTTTGTTCCATAGAGCAATTTCAATGAGTGCATCTATTGATACCAGGTGGGATATCGACCATGATCCAATAGCAATAGCAAGGAAACATGCCAGTTTACTTGGATGTCCTACTGCAACATCCCAACTGATTGCAGAATGTCTCCGTGCAAAACCAGCTAGAGACATTGCTGAATCAATTGGACTTTTAAGGGTTTGTGTTATTTCAGTGTCAAGGGTTTAGCAATACAAAAAAAAAGTTGCAATGAAGTCCTATTCCATTACCCATTTTATCAAGAGTGGTTATATTGACAAAAAAATTTTCAACTAGGAATGGGCTCGTGATCCAATTCTCAAATATTACCCAGTTATTGAGTCTGATCTACATGATGGGAGAGAGAGATATCTTACTGAAGAGCCTTATTTACAGCTGTTGCACAGAAATTTTACTCAGGTACCATGGCTAACAGGTTTCACTAAAGATGAATTTTCTTGGAGAGCATTGTGTAAGTATCAAAAATAAAAGAAAAAACATATGTTCTATGAGCTAAAGTAAAACTGATTAATAATAGTACTAGTGTAAAGGAATATTATTTATACTTAACTTGTTTTTAAACTTACACTATTTGTAGCTGTAACAATGAATGCAACTCTAGCCAATGACATGTATGAAAATTTTGAATTTGTTGCTCCAATTGCCTTCATGTATGAACGAGGAACAAATCAGTCACATCACATTAGCCAAGAGCTCAAAAAATTTTATCTTAAAAATCAACCAATTACCAACACTTCATTAGATGGGCTTGGAAAGGTAATATTGACTTCAATTTGCACAAACATACAATCAAATCATGTCAGAAAACTGTCATCCACATTTATTTTCATTTTTATTATTTCTTGCAGCTTTATGCAGATGCCATTATTTGCTTTGGTGAAGATCGGGCCGCTAAAATAATAGCAAAAATTAGTAGGTACCCAGTCTACTTCTATAAATTTTCATATCAGGGCAGGTATAGCTTCTTTTATATTCCAGGAACAACTACACCATATGGTAAGTTTTACATATTACAGTCTATTGTCTAACATCATACACTTATTTTTCTTTCTATTTCAGCAAACAAATTTTATTTATTCATCAATAGCCAAAATGTTATAAAATGCCTTAAAAATAAGACTCTATTTAGAAATAGCTTATAAAAATTTGTTGTCCTAAAAAACTGAAAAAAAAGAAAAAGAAAACGAAGATTGGCTAGTAAATGTAGTGAAATTAACCTGTTTCAAGAACTGGTTGTATTATACAGCCTAGCAGTTGTAAAAGTTAATTTTACATAATTTATTGCAGGTGTGGCACATCATGATGATCTCATGTACCTGTTTTATATATCTTCTCTTGGATTTCCATTTTTCCAAGATGGTGAACCAGAAACACGTGTCTCAGAAACACTTATTGCTATGTGGGCAAATTTTGTGAAAACTGGGTGAGTACTATTTTACTGCTGTTTGAAAATCTTACTACCAACATTTTGTTTTTCATCTAAAATCTCTTAAGGGTATAATTTTGAACATGATTTACATGTCTTGTCAAATATATTAATCATCATATGATGTACGAAGATGTGTTGCAGAGGTGATAATCTTTTGGAAATGCAGTGTAGACTTTACATAATTATTGAAGCAAATCATTAGATTTTGGGAGCAAAGATTCTTCTGCAACATTTATCACAGATTAACATGCTTTTGAATGCAGGAGGATGTACTCGAAGGTTGTCACGCACTTCAGCGGTAATGAGACACTTAGTCAGTGGCAGATTGGATTTCAAAAGGGCTCTATACTGAGGAAGCTGTTTACATCTTCACTGACTACATAATAAAATTTTAGATGACTGTGTATCATTGGTTGGACTAACTGTGATTCATTCACAATACTGCATTACACATTTTTTGTGGTGTACATGGGTCAATACATATGTGGTTGAGTTCCCATTCAAGAAGCAGGATACACAAACTTCCAATAGGAATATTGATATAAACAGTGATGCTATATCAACTTCATGGTGAGAAATTACAGTGGGCATCCCACAGGGTTTGATCTTGATTCGAAGTCTGTTCCTTGCTCTGTGTTAGTGATCTATCAGTTTATTTTAATGAAAGTGAAAAAATAGTCCTTTTTGCCAGTGATATGTCATTATTGTTAATCCAATCAAAGCTGCATCCACAGGGAAAATAGTAAGTTATTTGTTTGTGTATGTTATTAACTGATTTGCAGAAATGGACAAGATTTAAGTTTTGAAAAAAAACATAGCTCATCAGTTTTGTATTGTCATAAATAATCCACCTACTATAAATGTAGCTTACATCAAAAAATAATAAACAATGTGAAAGTTCAAAATTCACTGGTGTGAGTATTAATGAAAACCTAAATTAAGAACACCATTCCATATATGTGCTAAAACATTTAGGTTGTGCTACATCTGCCATGAAGCTAACTGTGAATTTTGAGGACATGCAGTCAGTAAGTGAACATAATTTTCGTATTCTCGTTCACTGACATTCAACAGTATAATATTCTGGGATCAGAAAAATATTCTGGGATTACTCCTCACTTATGCAAAATGTGTTCATTTTGTGAAAGATAGAAATTGTACTTTTTTTTATTTATAGTTGGTTATTACTTCTGAGCATATATGCCCCAGGATAACAAAGAAAAATGTGGGACTTTTTTCATCCAGAAAAATCAAGGAAAACCCAGGAATTTTTTAATACTTTTCACTTTTTAATTTTGTCTGGTAAGAACTGATGCTCTAAAAAAGAATTTTACTTTAGCACACTACTGCAGAATAATATTGCAGCAATAAAACATAAGCAAGAGAATAACACAAAAATAAAACCTTAGTTGTAAATAAAATGTGCCATTTATAGCCATGAAGCACAGTGCATACACAAGCATTTGCCAACAGCAAAATGTGTTGAAGGCTTTAGGACAAAGATTATGCAATATTTCAAAACAACAAACAGTTTTTGATGAGTGGACCATCACAACTGTTTACATATCTAACAGGTCGCAGGAAAATATTGTGAATGGTGGTTTGAGAAGCATTACTTTTAAAGTAAATTGCCTTTTACGCAAGATGAGTTGTGTTACATGTGACAATGTGTGATGAATCTCTTAAATTATGGAGCATTTTACTCTCACTCAAAATTTAACATGTTGAGGACCTGCCACTTAGAAACATTTTGGGCACTGAAGGCCAGCCATTTATGCCATTATTTAAAATTTTACTGGAACATTTGTGTTTGATATATCTTAAGGGGTAACTTATGCTATAACAGATCAAGCTTCAAGGTTAGTTTTCATATTTATTTTAGTTGTGTCATAATAATGATGGTAACAAGTGCAATTATCGAAGGTGAGCTCTTGAGCAGTTTCACACATAATTGGTTTTTCTGTGGAAAAGTCAGTGCTCAACAGATTATGCATTCAGCAATGTTCAGTGTGCAGCAGTGAGATTTATAATTGTGATTCTCAAAAATATTCAGCTGCTGCTATTTAAGCTGTGTTCTTAGGATCCTGCCTAACCACATCCTCAGGAAAAACAGCAAAAAAATTTTGACAAGCAGTTTTATATTTAAAAGCTTAGCTTTTCTTGCAGCTGTACTATATGTACGAGGGCTATCCACAAAGTACATTACGTTTTCGTTTGTGTCCGTTAGGGGCGGGGCTAGCGCGGCCATTTGGTGTCATGGTATTCTGCCGCTCAGTCGGCATCCTGCCGTGCTAGTGAGAGGTTCGTGCTGTACTCCGTCAAGTTACTGTGACAGTTTGAAATGTCAGCGTTAATTGAAAATGCCGCGAAGTGTGAAGTGCGTGCTGTAATAAGGTTTCTGACTACAAAAAACTGTACACCAATAGAAATCTATCAGCAGCTTTGTGAAGTGTATGGGGACAACATAATCACTGAAGGTGGAGTGTGTCAATGGGTCCTAAAATTTAAAAATGGTCGAACTAACGTTCACGACGAAGAGCGAAGTGGAAGACCCAGCATAGTGACTGCCGAACTTGTCGAAAAAGTCGATGCCGCGGTCCGTGAAAACCGTAATTTCACAATAACGGAACTCTCTATGAGTTTTCCACAAATTTCATGAAGTATGTTGCACGAAATCATTACCGAAAAGCTTGGTTACCACAAGTTTTGTGCAAGATGGATACCAAAAAATCTTGACAGAGACTCACAAAAATCAGCGAATGGCTGCAGCGTTAACGTTTTTGGACACTTACGAGAAAGATGGTGACTCATTACTCAATCGCATCATTACTGGTGACAAAACATGGGTTAAGCATGTGAACTGCGAGACAAAATTGCAGTCAATGCAGTGGGGACACAAATTCCCCCCAAAAACCCAAGAAATGCATGTAGACAATGTCGGCAAGGAAGGTGATGGTGACTGTCTTTTGGGACAGAAAAGGTGTGATTTTTGTGGATTTCCTGGAAAGAGGCACTACAATAAACTCTCAAAGGTATTGCCAAACTCTGCACAACCTCAGAAGAGCAATACAAAACAAGCGCAGGGGAAAGTTGGGCTCAAAGATCTTGCTGATTCACGACAACGCCCGGGCCCACACGGCAAATGCCACTCGTGAAGTTCTCGAAACTTTTAAGTGGGAGTTGTTTCCTCATCCGCCGTACAGTCCCGACCTGGCACCAAGCGACTTCCACTTATTCCCAGCAATGAATAAGTGGTTGGCTATGCAGCATTTTGATGACGATGCACAGCTTCAAGAAGAGGTAACCACGTGGTTGAAGGCGCAGGCGGCCAAATTTTCGACTACAGTTGTGTGTGTGTGTGTGGGGGGGGGGGGGGGCATATGGCCATCTGCGATTTTTTTGAATTTGGCTTAGAGCATGTTGTAACAATACACCCAATTTTTGAATCATCCCCACTGCATGCAAATGTTGCACAATGGTGAAATCATTACAGTTCATCACATTTTACATCTCTCAAGTACACTGATGTGGATTAATGCATTTAAATGATCTTCATCAAACCCCGATGGTCTTCCTGAATGTGGAATCACTGGTGTCAAACCTATCTTCCTTTCAACAACAAAACCATATCATGCCATGCTCTGTCCAGTGGCATTATCCCCACACACAGTGCAAATTTTTCTGGCTCCCTCCACTACTGTCATTCCTCTACTGAACTCAAACAGAATATTATGTCAGAAATGTTCCGATTTCCTCACCTGGCACTCCATTTTCTGACATCCACGGTTCCAAACACTATCTCCAAATGACGTAATGACAAAGTGTAAACTCAAATAGCAATACTAAATTACAAATAAAAATGACAATTGATAAATAAACCAACAGCAACCACAATACCAACAAGGAAAACAAGAAAGCTATGAACTTATGCACAAACCTAATACTTCAGTTTTATGCATGATTACTGGAAGCACAGGCACACAGAGTCTGTCCTGCAGGCATGTTTGGCTTGACTGACTCACTCCTTCACCCCAGACAATTTCCAGATACCAAACTCTCCCTTCTAGAACTATGGGACATCACCATTAGCAGTGCCACTGTGCTGTAGCAAAGAAGCATAAGGGTAGATTCGTTCCTTTAAGTATAGGATCAATATTTGCACCCTTACAAGTTTGCACAAGTATATCTTGCAGGCATCTGTTATAACAACTGGGAATATTAACCATAGCCTCACACCATATTTACTCAGTCATGAAACTTTTTATTGATTATCCATTGCACTTTGAGAATAATAGAGATATCAGAAACACAGTAATAGAAGGAAAAATTATGTACACTTCCCTCTAGTTAATTTATATTTGGCACAGCCATAAAACTTTTGGATAACCTTTTCGTTGTAAAAGTATTTTAAAATGTAGATTAAAGTAGTTTCTCTTTAACTAATTCTCTGTAGAGCAATATTTAGCCATAAAACATTTGGATAACCTTTTCATTGAAATAAAATATCTGAGAGACAGTAAAAGTATTTTAAAATGTAGATTAAAAGTAGTTTCTCTTTAACAAATTCTCTCTAGGCATAGAACAATTTCTGAAAAGAAATAAGTAGTCAGTCACAAATCTTTCAATGTTTTATATCACAAAATTTAGTGCCTACCATGAATATGAGCTACACGACTTGGAATTAACTAACTCAAGGTTTCAGAAGCACTAGCAAACAAGTAGGGGGAGTGTGAATATATTGACACAGATATCTAAATGGAGTCAATGTAAAATTGGGTACACTGAAATGAAAGTAACATGAAGGAGAAGGACATTATAAAGAATTTTCTCAAAACATTCTGAAGGCCAGATAATTTAAACAGTTAGATAACTATTCTAGAAAATATGGGTTACAGTCTAGCACCTGCATTGTCTAAAAACTACAAATATGTATGTTTATCTTTTGTCATAATTCAGTGAAAGTATGTTTCTCAACAGATTTTAAATAAAACAAACAGGAAGCAACTAGAAAAATAGTTCAAATGATTGCTCTCATAAATAAGAAAAATATGGAATGTCATTTTATCTGATGTTAAAAAAAATCTTTGATTGAATGAAGACTAATTTGCTCCAGCTCTTCGTGCTACTTGGTCTTGTGCAAGCCTCTTCATCTGCATCTTCATTGTGCACAGTAAGAATGAGTTGTGATGAGAGTAATCAAACAGAATTATCACCTCTAGATGGTGACCAGATGGTCCTTTGAAATATTGTATCAAGATGCTTGTATGATTCAGACGCAGAAATAACAAGAATATTACCAAGAATGACTAATGATCCTTTCTGTCATTGAAGTACATAAACTAATTGTAAGATGTAAAAATTGGAAAATAAAGGAAACATTCAGTCATCTAAATGTGTTAATCTGTTAAAGGAGGAAAACCAAGGAAATCATTACAGTATTGTTCAACTGCAGTAAGATTTGTACATATTCAGTCTATGGCTTACTTGAGATTTTTCTTATGAACTACGTATTTGGAATGAATCATTCTACAATTCCTGAAACCAGGAGAAATTTGCACTCAGATGATTAAACAAGGTAGCCAGTGCATAACACTAGTATGAGGAAAGTTAACTACCCACCACATATGAGGGAATATTGAGCTGTATAAACAGACACATAAATAATGAAAAACATTCTAACAGATTAAAACTATGCTGTAAAGTGGCTCATCTCACATCTATCTACTTAGTAACTGAAGCATCCAGGTATTACCCTAAACACATTCACAGCTTCTAATTATCAGAAAGTTTCACAGCACTGTCATATTCTGTAATAACCCTTTTCTCAGTACTATAGGTGCAGAATGGTATATGGGCAAGCTTCTATGGAAATTGAAAAGGATGAGAGAGGTACCGATGGAATTAAAACTGTAGGAGCTCTTTGTGAACAATACCCGGGCAAGTTAGTTGTTTAGACTGTTTTTCATGAAAGCAAAAGTTTGATGTCAAGTACCAGATTGGCAGATAGTATCAATTGGTCAAGAAATCATAACACAGTCTGTTGCAGACTAAAAGATTCCTTTGTGACATAAATAAGGTGTTAAATATTATAGTAAAGATTTTGACAAAGACACATTTAGATTTACATGCACACATCTGCATCTACACACACACGCATTTGTGCACACTCGTGTGCACGTGTGTCACACACACACACACACACATGCGCACAGTAATTTAAAGTTTAGAGTTCTTACAGACAGAATAATTCAGGTGAGATACTGATGTGATAAAGGGCAGGAGAGGGAAAGTCAGTATAGAGTTGCTGTCTTAATTCATTTTTATGTTTAGTAAATAGTTTTAATTGAGTGTATGGCTCTCTTCTATTTACATTTTGAAATTACACCATTGACTAAATTACGATTTTCTGCTATTGCAGTATATATCAGTCAAAATATTAAGCAGACATATCATGAATCAATGCAGTTGGCATACTATTGATTATACCTTTTGCCTCCCATAATGATGTCACCAACAGTAGGATATTAAACATTAAATCCTCACATTAAGGAATATTTTAAGTTGTCATCAGCTAGATTATGCATTTGTTAGTTGAAAACTTACTATTGCGCTCAGATGCATTTGGGAAAATGCCTTATGTTATCCTGTAAATCACTGATCAAAAAGAATATTCTTTACTACCAGTAGAATATGTGGCATCATAGTGCTGAAAAACAAATATCCAGGATCAGCAGATTTGCCCATAGGCAGAAGTTAACAAATCACACTGAAAGTTGGGTGAAAAGTGCAGCATCTCATAATTACAGTAAGAACACTTTTTTAAAAATAAAACTTAATCTATAAAAACTACTAATATATCTTAGAAGTTCAGTCAAATGTTGTTACTTAGAATTGTAGAGCACATAGTGGAGAACTTGGTGACAAACTTTTTTAGTTATTATGAGTCTTTATCAATACTGTCCTAAATACACCGCTGGAAAAAAAAGATTTTGCTCCTGGAAAGACAATGTGTGTTAATCCGATGATGGCATATGGCACCTGGGGGAGAGTGTCTATACTGATAATGATTTCAACATTGTCAACCAACAGATAGAGAAGTTGCATAGCTATCAAAGCACCATCTTTGTCTCCCCTTTAATAGGGAATTCTCACAGCCATAAAGCTCAGTGTAGTGCGAACATGTAAACCAAGCAGGCAACCATGCCTTGGAGACATACTTGTGCTTCCTACAGGCAACTAAGCAAGGTTGAAAGGGGTCAAGTTGTGGGCTTCTGAGTTACGAGTTGGTCCTTGCAGAGAAGTGCCACACAAGTTGGATGTGCCACGTCAGTTGTATAACAATGTTGGTATCAGTGGTCACGTGAACATTTTCACACCTGTAGATAAGATTATGGATGTCCACATAGCACAGACACCTGCCAGGATCATTATATTGCAAGTGGAGCAGTGGCACATCATACAGCTACAACAGCACACATAAGAGGACTTATGAGCCCAGACGTGTCAACATAAACTGTTGCAAACCAGTCGTTAGCAGTGAGACTATGAGCACGCATGCCTCTAGCCTGTCTTCCTCTCTCATCACAGCATCGACTTGTGCAGCTTGACTGGTGCCATCAGAGGATCACATGGAAGATGGAATGATGCACCATGGTCTTCATTAATGAAAACAGATACTGCCCGGACACAAGTGATGGTCGTTTGTGCGTATGATGTAGACCTGGAGAGCATGGTCTCATAGATTGCATTCTTCCAAGACACACTGCCTCAAAACCAGTGTTTATGGTCTGGCCTGCAATAAGTTACAACTCTCATTCCCTGTTGGTGTTTCTGGAGGGGATGCTAACCAGTGCCTGGTAGTGCAGAATGTTGTTAGACCCATTCTTTTGCTGTTCTTTCAACAAGAAGGATGTGTTATCCCAACAGAATAATGCTGGGCCACATACCATCCACGAAACTCAATATGCTGTGTAATATGTGCAGCAACATACCTGACAGAATAATGTCCGTAATTGTCTCCAATCAAGCATATATGGAATATTATGGGACGAGAAGTGACTCATGTGACTTATCAGCCAAAAATTCCTACAGAACTATGAAGACAGGTTGAGCAGGCATAGCATAACATATTCCAGGACATTCGTGATTTGTACAACTGATTGGATGCCATAGTCAGTGCTGCATTGCTGCCCATGGAGACTACATGACTCAATACCTGGTACCTCAGAACCATTTGTGCTGTTGATTTACAAATGTAATCATTTCATGTACTCCATATGAACTGTTCCAATAATAAATCTTGAGTGAAATGGATACCTCTGAAAGGGTGCAATTTTTTTCCTGGAAGTGTATTTCATCAAAATTTCATATCATCTCTGCAGTAATTGTATCAAAATTTGAAAGTTATCAATTACATACCTCAAATAAAATAAAAACATCTATACCAGCTTCAAAGGTCAATGTTGTATTTAGCAAAATAAGTTTGAAGCCCCTAGCATCCAACTACGAACATCCTTCTACAGAAAAATAGTTGCTGTACAAGACAGCTGGCTTGCATGCTAGAAACTGACATGCTCACACACCATACAATGAAAATTTCAGCCTTGAGTGATGAATGGCACATGGCTCTGCAGTTCAAGCCCTATGTGCGAAACTAAGCTAATACATTGAAAGAGAACTATGTAATGTATAGAAGTTCAGTCTGGATTGATGCGTCTAACTGTTTATAAGTTTGACTCTGACATAAATATCACTCAAACACTTGGCATTTAAAGTTTGACAATCACTTGTTAACAGACATCTGCTGGAACTGTAGAGTGATGCAGGCAATGGACTGTGACAGGAACTGCAACTGTGTAAACTGCCCAAAACGCAACTGGGCGAACTGGAACTGTAGTTAAGGGCCCACCAAGAGTGGCTTCTTGAGTGGTGAAATAATCTTGTACCTGCAACCTTATTGGAGAAACTGAATTCCAACTCAGATGATTCAGTTGCGGAACAGTTAAAAGAAGCTTGAGTGTCATCTCAAATAGGTACCCCATTCATACAATTATATTTGTTGGTGACTTCAATCTACCCTTGATATGTTGATAAAAATACTTGTTCAAAGCAGGTGGTAGATATAAAACCTGGTCAGAAACTGTATTAAATGCTTGCTTTAAAATTATTTTAATCAGTTAGTTCAGAAAGTCACATCTAATGTGAATGGTTGTGTCAACATCCTTAACCTCGATGCAACAAATGAGCAGGAGTGTGTTGTGATGGTCAGTGGAGCAGGAAACAATATAGATAGGGATCAATGGCTACAATATTGAGAATGACCTGGTGGAAATAGATGCTGCATTGATCTTTATAAATGTTGGGTTGATGCCTGTATTCATGTGGTATGATTGGCCCCAACTGAACAGTTGTTGTTGTTGTTGTTGTTGTGGTCTTCAGTCCTGAGACTGGTTTGATGCACCTCTCCATGCTACTCTATCCTGTGCAAGCTTCTTCATCTCCCAGTACCTACTGCAACCTACATCCTTTTGAATCTGCTTAGTGTATTCATCTCTTGGTCTCTCTCTACGATTTTTACCCTCCACGCTGGCCCTCCAATACTAAATTGGTAATCCCTTGATGCCTCAGAACATGTCCTACCAACCGATCCCTTCTTCTAGTTAAGTTGTGCCACAAACTTCTCTTCTCCCCAATCCTATTCAATACTTCCTCATTAGTTATGTGATCTACCCATCTAATCTTCAGCATTCTTCTGTAGCACCACATTTCGAAAGCTTCTATTCTCTTCTTGTCCAAACTATTTATCGTCCACGTTTCACTTCCATACATGGCCACACTCCATACAAATACTTTCAGAAATAACTTCCTGACACTTAAATCTATACTCGATGTTAACAAATTTCTCTTCTTCAGAAACGCTTTCCTTGCCATTGACAGTCTGCATTTTATATCCTCTCTACTTTGACCATCATCAGTTATTTTGCTCCCCAAATAGCAAAACTCCTTTACTACTTTAAGTGTCTCATTTCCTAATCTAATTCCCTCAGCGTCACCTGACTTCATTCGACTACATTCCATTATTCTCGTTTTGTTTTTGGTGATGCTCATCTTATATCCTCCTTTCAAGACACTATCCATTCCGTTCAATTGCTCTTCCAAGTCCTTTGCTGTCTCTGACAGAATTACAATGTCATCGGAGAACCTCAAAGTTTTTATTTCTTCTCCATGGATTTTAATACCTACTCCGAATTTTTCTTTTGTTTCCTTCACTGCTTGCTCAATACAGATTGAATAACATTGGGGAGAGGCAACAACCCTGTCTCACTCCCTTCCCAACCACTGCTTCCCTTTCATATCCCCCGACTCTTATAACTGCCATCTGGTTTTTGTACAAATTGTAAATAGCCTTTCGTTCCCTGTATTTTACCCCTGCCACCTTCATAATTTGAAAGAGAGTATTCCAGTCAACATTGTCAAAAGCTTTCTCCAAGTCTACAAATGCTAGAAACGTACGTTTGCCCTTCCTTAATCTAGCTTCTAAGATAAGTCGTAGCGTCAGTATTGCCTCACGTGTTCCAACATTTCTACGGAATCCAAACTGATCTTCCCCGAGGTCGGCTTCTACCAGTTTTTCCATTCGTCTGTAAAGAATTCGCATTAGTATTTAGCAGCTGTGGCTTATTAAATTGATAGTTCAGTAATTTTCTCATCTGTCAACACCTGCTTTCTTTGGGATTGGAATTATTATATTCTTCTTGAAGTATGAGGGTATTTCGCCTGTTTCCTACATCTTGCTCACCAGATGGTAGAGTTTTGTCAGGACTGGCTCTCCCAAGGCTGTCAGTAGTTCTAATGGAATGTTGTCTACTCCGGGGGCCTTGTTTCGACTCAGGTCTTTCAGTGCTCTGTCAAACTCTTCACGCAGTATCATATCTCCCATTTTCATCTTCATCTACATCCTCTGCCATTTCCATAACATTGTCCTCAAGAACATCGCCCCTGTATAGATCCTCTATATACTCCTTCCACCTTTCTGCTTTCCATTATTTGCTTAGAACTGGGTTTCCATCTGAGCTCTTGATATTCATACAAGTGGTTCTCCAAAGGTCTCTTTAATTTTCCTGTAGGCAGTATCTATCTTACCCCTAGTGAGAGAAGCCTCTACATCCTTACATTTGTCCTCTAGCCATCCCTGCTTAGCCATTTTGCACTTCCTGTCGATCTCATTTTTGAGACGTTTGTATTCCTTTTTGCCTGCTTCATTTACTGCATTTTTATATTTTCTCCTTTCATCAATTAAATTCAATATTTCTTCTGTTACCCAAGGATTTCTACTAGCCCTCGTCTTTTTACCTACTTGATCCTCTGCTGCCTTCACTACTTCATCTCTCAAAGCTACCTATTCTTCTTCTACTGTATTTCTTTCCACCATTCCTGTCAATTGTTCTCTTATGCTCTCCCTGAAACTCTGTAGAACCTCTGGTTTAGTCAGTTTTTCCAGGTCACATCTCCTTAAATTCCCACCTTTTTGCAGTTTCTTCAGTTTTAATCTACAGGTCATAACCAATAGTTTGTGGTCAGAGTCCACATCTGCCCGTGGAAATGTCTTACAATTTCAAACCTGGTTCCTAAATCTCTGTCTTACCATTATATAATCTATCTGAAACCTGTCAGTATCTTCAGGCTTCTTCCATGTATACAGCCTTCTTTTATGATTCTTGAACCAAGTGTTAGCTATGATTAAGTTGTGCTCTGTGCAAAATTCTACCAGACGGCTTCCTCTTTCATTTCTTAGCCCCAATCCATATTCACCTACTATGTTTCCTTCTCTCCCTTTTCCTACTACCGAATTCCAGTCACCCATGACTATTAAATTTTCATCACCCTTCACTATCTGAATAATTTCTTTTATTTCATCATACACTTCTTCAATTTCTTCGTCATCTGCAGAGCTAGTTGGCATATAAACTTGTACTACAGTGTAGGCGTGGGCTTCGTACCTATCTTGGCCACAATAATGCGTTCACTATGCTGTTTATAGTAGCTTACCCGCATTCCTATTTTCCTATTCATTATTAAACCTGCTCCTGCATTACCCCTATTTGATTTTGTGTTTATAACCCTGTAGTCACCTGACCAGAAGTCTTGTTCCTCCTGCCACCTAACTTCACTAATCCCCACTATATCTAACTTTAACCTATCCATTTCCCTTTTTAAATTTTCTAACCTACCTGCCCGATTAAGGGATCTGACATTCCACGCTCCGATCCATAGAACGCCAGTTTTCTTTCTCCTGATAACGACATCCTCCTGACCAGTTCCTGCCCGGAGATCCAAATGGGGGTGAACTATTTTACCTCCAGAATATCTTACCAAAGAGGACGCCATCATCATTTAACCATACAGTAAAACTGCATGCCCTCGGAAAAAATTACGGCCATAGTTTCCCCTTGCTTTCAGCCGTTCGCAGTACCAGCACAGCAAGGCCGTTTTGGTTAATATTGCAAGGCCAGATCAGTCAATCATCCAGATTGTTGCCCCTGCAACTACTGAAAAGGCTGCTGCCCCTCTTCAGGAACTATACGGTTGTCTGGCCTCTCAACAGATACCCGTCCGTTGTGGTTGCACCTACGGTACGGCTATCTGTATCGCTGAGGTACGCAAGCCTCCCCACCAACGACGAGGTCCATGGTTCATGGGGGGGGGGGGGGGTAACTGAACAGTAAGCTGGGTTAATGTGGAGTTAGATCAGCTGCTTTGGGTGGCTATTAGGTCAGAACATGGGTTTGGTTCCTGTTGATGCTATTGGTAGGTGGTATTTCACTAGGCATGACATACATCTCAGTAGGAAAGAGAAGGGTAAATTGGTTAGATTGATAGCAAAATCTTTAGGGGGGGGGGGGGGTGAGGTGGCACTGAAACTCATGGGGGTACCTCACTTTTAGGCTAAGATCAGTGTCCAGTAATACAACATTGAAAAGAATCTAGCTTAATGAGCTCAGACAGGCAGATATTAAAGATGTTAAAATATCGCAAGATTCTCACAAAAGCACAGTGAAAAATAATGTTAGTATGTTGCATCAGAATATCAGGGGGTTAAAAAACAAAGTAAATGAGCTTTCCATTTTTTAGGAAGATTTAGAAGTGGAGGATGTTATAGATGTACTATGCCTGTCAGAACATTATATATTAATGGAAAAGGTGAATGTAAGTGGGTAAAGCTTCCAGCACATGTAAGTAGAAACAATATGTACAAAGGAGGAGTGGCCATATATGTTAAAAGTAATCCTGGTATGAAAACTTTAGAAATTAAAAAATTTTGTGTAGACCAATATATAGATGTATGCGTCTGTGAGCTTAAACTGAATAATTGTACTTTTATAATTGTAACTGTATGTAGATCCACACTGGGAAATCGTCATCTATTTCTGAGAAACTTGGATTCTTTTTCATGTTACCTGTCAGACAGACGGAAGCAAATTATTATTTGTGGGGATTTCAGTGTAGATTTTGCAAAAGGGTCTGATAGGAAGAACGACTTCAAATTATCACTTAGTTCTTTCAATTTGACATCAGTTACTGATTTTTCTACTCACGTACAACAGGAAAGCAGCAGACTGGTAGATAATATTTTCATATACCAAGATAAACTTATTCAAATAAACATTTATTCTGTTAAGAATAATCTTTCTGATTGTGATGTACAGCTAGTTACAGTATATTACATAGCTCCACACATTAATACAAAACAATCCCCCAAACTGGTGTATTCAATTAACAATTTAACAACTGAATTACAATTTAACAATTGTACATTTTAGAGTAATCTTGCAGCAGTTATATTGGGATAGAGTATACTGGGAAACTGACGTTAATGTAAAATATAACTTATTTCATGATATGTTTGTGAGTATATTTGAAAACAGTGAAATATAATAGTAAGAAACCATATTAAAAACCATGAATTATTGAAGGGATAAAAATATATTGTAATGGGAAAAGAGGAATGTATCTAACAGTAAGAAAGAGTAATGACCCAGAAACAGTCAGATATTATAAAACCTACTGTACAGTATGAAGGAAAATTATAAGTCCAAGGTATGTGTCTGGGATTAGCATCCCTGACAGTAAAATGAAAACAATTTGGAATATTGTTGAAAGGAAAACAGGACAACCAAAAGCACAAGAAGACTGTATTACCATTGAACTGGGTGAAAAGTCAGAAGTAGAAAATATTTTTAATAATCAATTTTTAAGTGTCACAGAGAAAATAGGATCCAAGTGCTCATTAGAAAAGGCCAAGATGTATGTAGGGAAGAGACAATACCTATGCAATTTGGTACAGTTGAAATTGTACCCACCCTTCCTTCTGTAATTGGGAAAACAGTAAACTCACTCAAAAGTAAAGGTATGCATGAAATTGGTGGTATTTCCAGCACAGTACTAAAACCTTGTTCGCAACAGATAAGTAACAATCTCAGCCATAGATCTATAAGCTCACTGAAACAGGGCATTTTTTTCTGATAGACTGAAATATACTGTTGTTAAGCCATTGCATAAAAAGTGGGATATGTCTGAGGCCAACAACTATTGCCCAATCTCATTTCTGACAGCTCTATCCAAAATTCTTGAAAAAGTAGTAAATTAAGTAATATATTCCAGAGTAGCTCCACATAGTTGAAGAAAAGTACTAACTAAATATCAGTTTGGTTTTCAGAAAGGTTTTTCAGCAGAAAATGCAATATATACTTCAATGATCAAATATTAAAGCCTCTGAATAACAGAACATCACCAACTGGGATTTTTTGTGATCTCTCAAAGACTTTTAACTGTGTGAATCATTAAATTTTTCTAGATAAACTTAAGTATTGTGGTATGAATGGGGACAGTGCAATATGGTTTAATTGATATTTTTCTGGAAAAGTGTGGAAGGTGGAAACAAACAGTTCACATAATGTGCAAACCAGCAGCGTATTCCTTGAACTCGAGAAGAATTGGATACCACAGAATTCAGTCTTGGGTCCCTAACTGTTCTTAATATACTTGTGTATTAGTGACACGCCACTCTGTATTCACAAAGTTATATAAAGCTCGTTCTGTTTGCATGTGATAAAAGTGTAGTAATCACACCAAACAAAAAGAATTGGTGGAGGAGATTGTGTATCATGTCTTTCAGAAAATTATTAAGTGGTTTTATGCAAATCACCTCTCATTAAATTTGGATAAAACACGGTATATACAATTCTGTATAGTAGGTGGCATAACACCATACTTTGAACAGAAATCTCTAGCAAAGGCAGTACATTCAAAAATTTTATATATGCACATTAATGAAAGATTGTTTTGGGTGAAACACATTGATGATGTGGTGAAACATTTTACTTCAGCTGCTTATGCTATTAGAGATATTGCAAATTTCAGCAAGGTTTATTGCAAAATTTTGGCAATAAACATAATAGTAAATTAGCTCACTGTGCCTCATTTCATGTACTGCCTTTGTGTGGCATCATATTGTGGGATAATTCATCATTAAGTAAAAAAGTACTCCCACAAAAGCATGTAATTCGAATAATAGCTGGAGCCCACCTAAGATCATCTTGCAGCATTTATTTAACGAACTACGGATATTCGCAGTAGCTTCACATCATGTATATTTCCTTATGAAATTTGTTACCAGTAACCCATTCAAATTCAAAAGCAATAGCAATGTGCATAGCTACAACACTAGATGCTCTTCATTATTATGGGTTAAATCTATCTTTGGCACAGGAAAGGGTGAATTATGATGCCACAAAAATCTTTGTCAGTCTGACTGCTAGCCAACCAGCATTTAAAAACAAATTCAAAGAATTTCTGAATGACAACTCCTCCTACTCAATAGATGAATTTTTAGATATAAATTAGTCATTTTACAATCATTAAAATAAAATTTAAAAAATTGCGTTATGCCATGTAAAGAAAAAAATTGACACATGTGCCACATCATCACAAAGTATTTTATTCATGATCTGTGGAACAAATATTAACCTAGTCTAATTCTGAGTAAATAGAGAGCATCTTGACAGATACAGAGATTAGTTACCACAAGGTCGCTGTAGTGAGACTGAACACTACACCATCCAAATCCACCAAAAGTAAATGCAGAATACATCCATCTAAAAATGCAGATAAAAATTCACTCGACTGTTTCCACTCCTTCCCAGCTGACTATGTAAGTGTAGACCAGATGTGGCTTAAATTCAAGGAAATACACTGACAGAAAAAAAAAATGCAGCACCAAGAAGGAGCTGTGCAAAACACAAAAATTGGTAGGCGTGTTTGGACATCTGAAAGATTATGTATATTCAAATTTAGTGCCAGTTGCATAAGAATGGCGCTAGTGGCACCACTGTGAGTGTGTAAATAGGATTTGCTTTAAATAAATGCTGTAACAATCATGAGCGTTTGTTACCTACGAGATTGGATGTGGTGAATCAATGTTAGTCAAGAATGCCTTTAAAGTGACAAAGACACCATTATCAACACCTAACTTTGTTTGAATGGGGTAATTTAACAGGCCTGCAATATTGAAATGAATATTGGCATCAATGTAGCCACTGTATATGATTGCTGACAGTAGTGGTCACAAGAATGTATGGCGCAAGGAGACCAGTCTCCACACAGTCATGTGGCACTTCCGATAGGGAAGACCATAGTTTTCGTTGTATTGCTCTGTCACATCATATTGCATCTGGATCAGCAATTTGAGCAGCAGTTGACACTACAGTGACACAACTTCACAAATCAGTTACTTCAAGGAAAGCTTTGAGCTAGTTTCCCTGTAGCTTACATTCCACTGATCCAAACCACCATCATTTGCGACTTCAGCAGTGTCAAGCAAGAGCCCATTGGAGGGCAGGGTGAAGATCCATTATGTTTTCTGATAAAACCTGATTCTGCCTTGGTGCCAGTGACAATTTTGTGTTGATTAGAAGAGGCCTGTAGTGGGCCTGCAATCAACCCATCTACATGCTAGAAGCACTGGACCTACACCTGGAGTTATGGTCTAGGGTGCACTTTTATATGATAGCAGGAGCAATCCATGATTATTCCATGCATGCTGATTACAAATTTGTGTGTCAGTATGGTGATTTGACCTGTTGTGGTGATGTTCATGTGCAGAATTCCAGGGAGTGTTTTCCAACATGCTTTACAGAGTGTCAGTATGTTGTCTTGGTCTGTTGAATCACCATATCTCTCTCCAATTGAGCACATATGAGACGTCATCAGACAACAGCTCCAGCTTCCTCCACCAACAGTATTAACTGTCCCTGTATTGACTGACTGAGTGCAACAGACATGGAACTCCATACCACAAACTGACATCTGTCACCTGTACACCACAACACATGTACATTTCCATACTTGTATTCAACATTATGGCAGTCCCATTGGTTATTAATGAACCACCATTTCAGGTTTATAACGGCTTATATTGTACTGGTATTAACTGCTGATCTTGATATGTTAATCATTTAATTATATTACCTAGACAAATGTATTCCCAAAATTTCATTATTCTCTGTAAATTATGTGTGGTGCTACAGATTTTTTTCCCTATCTGTATAGTATCTGTGGCAATTGAGAAGTTTATATTAAATAAATTAATAAAAGATGATACTGATCCCCTATAGTACATAAAACAAGTCAGAGCACTGTTGCAGAAACAACTAAAAAGCATGCCAAATTTAAAAGCACACAAAATCTACCAAGACTGGCAATATTTTACTGAAGCTCAAAACTTACAATTAGCACAGACTTCAATAAAAGATGCTTTTAACAGCTTCCAAAACGAAATCTTACAGAAAATCAAAAGGGATTTTGTTTATATGTAAAGTACACCAGTGCCAAGATATGAATACCTTCGTTGTGTAATGCCAGTGGTAATATTACCAATCACAGCATCACTAAAGCAAGAAGAGTAAATAGGAATAATCCACTGAATTACACATGCAGATCACTGGCATCAATCTGTGATTTGCAGTAGGATTTAGGAACATGTACTCTGTTCAAACATTATTAGTTACCTGGAAGAAAAGGATTTATTCACAAATAGCCAACATGAATTCAGAAAATATCATTGTAGTGAAACACGACTAGTTCTTTATTCTCATGAAGTTATGAGCGCTATTGAAAAGGTGTAACCTAACCATTTCCTATACAAGTATGCTTCGGCAGCTGTGTCCTGTCGAATCTGGCTGAAAAGAGGTTGTCAAAAGTAGGCTATTGTCAATGATGTAGTCTACACCAAGATTACAGTTCAAACACTGTAATTGCCCTTTGATTGCTGAATGAACTAATGTTAATGTCCAGTTCATGTCTCATCTACCTAAATTATGACAATATTATGAGAAGGAAAGTTGCCACTCACCATGTAGAGGAGATGCTGAGTTGCAGATAGGCACAACAAAAAGACTCTCACAATTAAAGCTTTTGGCCATTAAGACCTTCATCAACAATAGACACACTATGCACACACACTCACACAAACTGCAGTCATGTGTGTGTGTGTGAGTGTGTGTGCGTGTGCATGTGTCTATTGCTGACGAAGCCTTTAATGGCCAAAAGCTTTAATTGTGAGAGTCTTTTTGTTGTGCCTATCTGCGATTCAGGATCTCCACTATATGGTGAGTGGCAACTTTCCTTCTCATAATAGTGTTACATTCCATCCTGGATTTTACATTGTTTGATTTCTACTTAAATTATGAACAGATAAACAGTTAGCCACATACTATACTTGGTTGATATCCTATAATCTGATTGTTTGAGTGCAGTAACCTAACACTGAAGTAACTATTCACAAACATTCATGTGTGGCAAACAGTTACTTAACAGTCACTGTATGAAATTTTTAATACATGATCTTCCAGATCTAGCAGTCAAATCTGTGTAAACTCTACATGCACATTAATTATCAGTGGGAAATAATACAGTTCACAGTGAGATACTATTGTCATAGATTGCATTACTTTACTTATCACTGAATGATTAACACAGTTCATGATATTAATTAGAAGTTCACAGTCAATCATTAAAAGCAGTCAATGAACATGGGGTGAACTCTTGGAGACAAAACTTAGAAAATCACAATACATTTTCTGATATACTGTATACTACCTTGCCTGCAGTACATTTCTCAGTATTGGTTGACAGAAGTCATGCTCTTTCAAATGTACCACAGATTGACTTAAAATGGCTTCCAAGTTTATAATAATTAAAACTGAATTTGCCTATTGTTGTTTATCAGATTTTCATAAATTACTATTAAAGATTTACATTTTCAAATAACTGAATAGTGGATGGAGATTTGTTTTGAAAAGAACTATAAAATACAACAATAATTTCTAATGAATTACACTGGCTAGTTTGTCTAAATGTGGGATTCTTTATCAGTAACAGTGTTTTAACTAATGATCTTAATTATTTTGGAATTAAATAAGTGCAAGTGTTGCAGCATGTTTTCATCATTGGTTGTAAGAATACATTCCTTATTTAAATGTCTGATCTACTTTATTAGGAAGCCAGTAATCAGGTATATGTTTACAAATGAACAACGACAGCAGAATTTTATTACTGGTGATATGTTATTAGCATGGTTTTTAGGTAAATTAGCTAGCTCATTAACTCCTGACAACTGAAGGAACGTAATCTTTATATGGCAATGTTACAACTGACTGACTCACATTCAGTGACTCGACGTTACCCAGAACCAACCACTAGGGACAGAAACTTGAAATCTGGAAAGGTCTTATATTGTAGGTGTTGTTTACGAAGGCATTTTTTGAAATTCCGTCCCTAAGGGAGTGAAATATGAGATGAAATAATTTTTGAAAACATGCTATTAAGGCAATTTTGAAGCTATGCCCATTAAAACTGGTATCTGGTTTCTCAATCAGAGAAAGATATTTTTTAAAGCTACATCTATGATAATTGGTATTTGACTTCTCAGTTACAAATAAAAAAATATGTTTCAGTGTTTTTGGAAATTCAGTGTGTAAGGGGGTGAAATAGGACAAAAATTTTTAAGAACATATTTCGTTATATTAAAAAAAATTTAAAGCTACATCCGTGAAAACCATTATTTCACTTTTCAGTTAGATATAAAGAAATATGTGCTAGAACACAAAAGTTTATATGGAAATATCTCCACAAGAGTGCAAAAGGCATGATTAACTAAACCTTGAACTCTGGCTACCAGAATTGCTTATTGATCAGAAGTACATTCAGAAAAGACTCTGCTACCAGGGCATCAGTTAGCATGAAAAACTTAGAAGGTATTCCAATTTGTGAACAACTTAAAGATTAGATTTAAAAACAAACAAAAATATCTGTGCATCCTATACAGTCTACGTGAGCAAAGCAACAGGCTCTAAGCTAGCAGATAATAAAGTTAAGTTGGTTAAACCCTGGGTCAATATTTGGAACTTTAGGTACTGTGCAAATGTCATAAGAATAACAAGGCTGGAGACATCATGAAAATTGAGGGAAAAACAATAAATATGTTGGGGAGATAACATAACAGTTAGAAGAATCCACCCTCTTCATTACAAGAGGACCTCAGATTGTTTCCATATTCTTGATTTCCAAAACGATTTTGACACCATTCCTCAAAAAAGATTTCTAATCAAATTGCATGCCCATGTGAGAATCGCCTCAGTTGTGGTCTGGATTCATGACTTGCTGTCAGAACTGTCAAAGTACTGTTTGTCCATGATGAAATTATTGCATGTGCTGCCAGAAGCAGAGAAAAGCGGCACTAATCGAAAGATATTAATTTATCTCCATGTGCTGCCTACATTAAGCTACCCCTAGAGGCAACATATTATTGTGCACATTTTTAATGGTAGCAGTGCCTGAAGTTCAGCAGGTGACAAATGGTGTCTTCCCATAATCGCCCCATTCCCCTTGGCAGTTTTAATGCAACAACACGGAATGTCTCCTGCCATTCCTGACAGTCACTCCCCTTATCATTTTACATGCACATACAGCACATAGTAATTGACAGAAAATTGAAAAAAAAAAAAAAAAACAGAAGTGACACATGGCATTCTCCAAGGAAGTGTTATAGGACCTCTACTGTTCCTAATCTATATAAACGATTGAGGACACAATATGAGCATCCTTATTAGATTATTTGCTGATGGTATTGTCATTTGCCATCTGATAAAGTCGTCTGCAGATCAAAACCAACTGCAAAATGATTTAGACAAAGTATCTGTATGGTTCAAAAAATGACTTTTGTGTGAGGTCATCCACGAGAGTACAAAAAGAAATTACTTAGTAATTACATTTTCAAACATCTTAAATGGGAACGATCACACAGATATGTGGTGGGGAAGTTAAGCCAGAGGCTGCATTTTATTGGCAGATCACTTCGAAGATGCAACAGGTCTACTAAAGAGACTGCCTAAGATATGCTTGTCTGTCCTCTGCTAGAGCATTGTTGTGCATTGTGGGATCCATACCAAATAGGGTTGATGGAAGACATCAAAAAAGTTCGAAGAAGGGCAGTCCGTTTTGTATTGTCATGAAACAGGGGAAATAGTGTCACAGATATGGCAAGTGAGCTAGAGTGGCAATCATTAAAACAAAAAGAAGTTTTTCACTGGGACGAGATCTTTTCACAAAATGTCAATCACCAACTTTCTCCTCTGAATATGAAAACATTTTATTGACACCAGCCTACTTAGAGAGAAATTGTCACCATAATAAAATAAGAGAAATTACAGCTTGAACAGAAAGATTTAAGTGTTCATTTTTTCCAAATGTTGTTAGAGTGAAGGTGGTTCATAAAACCCTCTGCCAGGCCCCTAAGTGTGTAATGAAGATTAATCTTGAAGATGTAGGTTCAGTTGGCATAAGCATAATTAGGTGGCAACAGATCAGAACAGAGCGACCCTTGGCACAGAGTGTGCTTGTGAGGTGGTGCCCTCTGGTGATACATTGCTGTGAACAATGTGACTACATACACAGCAGTTAGGCTTAGTTGTTGGTAATGGCAGATGAATAGCCTGCTCAAAGCAGTTCCTTTGGCCCTCTGCTCCTTAATTGTTTTAATTTGCAGTTTCATCTTCTGCATTACCTCTAACTAAGGAGTATTCTGAGGAGCTGTTTGCTAACAGATGCTTAAATTTTTTAAAAACTTTCTCTTGTAGACAGATAAATGTGGTTAAATGCCTTTTGCAGTTCTTTTAGAAGTTGTTATTTAAATACATGAAATAAGTTCTTCTGAACTTCTATGCATGATGACTAATGCAGTCCATTATTATTGTGTCTCAGAAATCCTACACCACCCAGTTCTTCAGTCACAAGTAACATTACCTGGGAACCTATGAAACCAGAAAAACTAACATATCTGGATATTGACTCCCAATTGGTATTGAAGGAAAATCTATATCAAGAGCGAATGGAAGTCTGGAGCAGATTGTTTCCATATCAGTTGTAATGATAAGCAGCAGCAGCAAGAAATCTGATTCAGTAGATGGTAAAAAGCAAATCATATTCTTGTTCAATAATTTTCATTTAATTTTGAATGATCATAAATTTTATTTTAAATAAACAAACGTTTTCATTGACAACTGTGTGCTTTTTCTTTTTCCCTATTTTTTTTATTTGTGTTTAAACTGAAGAGATGCATGTAATAACTTGAAAACCTTATTTTGATTTCATCAAAGGTAAGCAAAAGGCATGATCCCAAAGAATTGTAAAGGCTTAAAGTTATAAACAAAATTTAGAACCAACAGTGCAATGCCTTTCTGCATGACCCACTAATGCCAGTGCTATTGTGACAACAACACAGAGAAACAGTATTTAAGGACAGGCCGGACACTGTGGCTGAGTGGTTCTAGGTGCTTCAGTTGGGAACCGCACTGCTGCTACGGTCGCAGGTTTGAATCCTGCCTCGGGCATGGATGTGTGTGATGTCCTTAGGTTAGTTAGGTTAAAGTAGTTCTAAGTCTAGAGGACTGATGACCTCAGATGTTATAGTGCCTAGAGCCATTTGAACCATTTAAGGACACATGAACTAGCTTGTCATCTTCGAACAGCAAGGCATCCTGTGGTAATCTGCACCACACCGAGTACGCAGACACTCCTGCCTCACCCAGGACATGAACTACTGCCTAAGCATTTGGGCACCAGGGGCAGCCCTACACTTGGCCATCATTCCAAGAGTAGGGCATCTCAGCCCACACCGGGGTGTCAACAGAAGACCACTACACTCTGAGTCCAGGAGTGGGATGCAACCTGACCTCCTTGCAAGAACAGCTAATGACCACTCTGTCACCAGGAGCATAGCAACACAGTGGTGGAGGTGTGCAGTCAGCAGCAAATATTTGCAAATTATTCACTGCACCACCCACTAATCATTGTAAACCAGCCTCAATGGAGAAGTCATTGTAACCACCTTCTCCAACTACACCATTGTTATAATTGGTATCAGAATGACTGCTGAGAATGAACATAAAGAAGAATATGGACAGCCAGAAGGCAGCAGGCAGAACCATGAATCTTCTGGATTTCTGAAGGGGGGATCACTAAGTTACAATCATCACCTTAAAAACATAGTTATATAGTTAATTTTTTGTTTGTTTATGTGTATTACAATCTCATGACTACCCTCTGTATTGTCTTAAAATTTTAATTTAAAAAAAGCATGTGAGTGGACTAAAAAGAACATGCAACAACTATTGAAATGCAAGCAGTACTGGAAAAGCATGTTTAATTCTGTGGACACATTCATAAACATCTCAGAATAACCTCACTCTAAAAGTTTCAGCCATTCGTAAATTAATGTATATTCATTTTTAATAAACTCATATGGCTTTTCATGGATGGTATAACTACATGTGTACAAGCAAGGGTATGAGTCAATACTAACATAAGCATCTTACTGCTGGAAGAAAGACAATTTGCTGCTGGTAAGGGAAAACACCCCACTGCACCTCCCCCCCCCCCCCCCCCCCCGTCCTCAAATTTAATTGTAAAATGGCCAGGTGGATAGGCCATCAAAAACTGAACACAGATCACACATGAAATCGGGAAGAAGGTGTACTGAACTGTGAAAAAAAGAAGCAAACTAGGAACAGTGAATGGTCCAATCTGAAGACGTGTAACATCAAGCATAGTGTGAAAACCAGTGCATCATGATTGCATGATCATGGTGTTGAACTGTAAAGCAGGAGATTCTTGTTGATATCTCTCTCATTCCCCTTTTCTTTTTTCACAAAATTATGAACTATCTGTCTGGTCACTAACATGTCTGCTCTCTTGTCTTGGCAATTATCGTACTATACATTGGTTTAGAATATGTCATATGGTAAGAATATATATTACCGTCAGCTGAAAGCAAGGGGAAACTACTGCCGTAATTTTTCCCGAGGGCATGCAGCTTTACTGTATGGTTAAATGATGATGGCGTCCTCTTGGGTACAATATTCCGGAGGTAAAATAGTACCCCATTCGAATTTCCAGGCGGGGACTACTCAAGAGGATGTCGTTATCAGGAGAAAGAACACTGGCATTCTACAGATCAGAGCGTGGAATGTCAGATACCTTAATCGATCAGGTAGGTTAGAAAACTTAAAAAGGGAAATGGATAGGTTAACGTTAGATATAGTAGGAATTAGTGAAGTTCGGTGGCAGGAGGAACAAGACTTTTGGTCAGGCGAATACAGGGTTATAAATACAAAATCAAATAGGGGTAATGCAGGAGTCTGTTTAATAATGAATAAAAAATAGGAGTGCGGATAAGCTACTAGAAACAGAATAGTGAACGCCTTATTGTGGCCAATATAGACACAAAGCCCACACCTACTACAGTAGTACAATTTTATATGCCAACTGGCTCCACAGATGACGAAGAAATTGAAGAAATGTATGATGAAATAAAAGAAATTATTCAGATAGTGAAGGGAGACAAAAATTTAATAGTCATGGGTGACTGGAATTCGTTAGTAGGAAAAGGGAGAGAAGGAAACGTAGTAGGTGAATATGGATTGGGGCTAAGAAATGAAAGAGGAAGCCGCCTGGTAGAATTTTGCACAGAGCACAACTTAATCATAGCTAACACTTGGTTCAAGAAGGCTGTATACATGGAAGAAGCCTGGAGATACTGACAGGTTTCAGATAGATTATATAATGGTAAGACAGAGATTTAGGAACCAGGTTTGAAATTGTAAGACATTTCCAGTGGCAGATGTGGACTCTGACCACAGTCTGTTGGTTATGAACTGTAGATTAAAACTGAAGAAACTGCAAAAAGGTGGGAATTTAAGGAGATGGGACCTGGATAAACTGACTAAACCAGAGGTTCTACAGAGTTTCAGGGAGAGCATAAGAGAACAATTGACAGGAATGGTGGAAAGAAATACAGTAGAAGAAGAATGGGTAGCTCTGAGAGATGAAGTAGTGAAGGCAGCAGAGGATCAAGTAGGTAAAAAGACGAGGGCTAGTAGAAATCCTTGGGTAACAGAAGAAATATTGAATTTAATTGATGAAAGGAGAAAATATAAAAATGCAGTAAATGAAGCAGGCAAAAAGGAATACAAACGTCTCAAAAATGAGATCGACAGGAAATGCAAAATGGCTAAGCAGGGATGGCTAGAGGACAAATGCAAGGATGTAGAGGCTTCTCTCACTAGGGGTAAGATAGATACTGCCTACAGGAAAATTAAAGAGACCTTTGGAGAACCACTTGTATGAATATCAAGAGCTCAGATGGAAACCCAGTACTAAGCAAAGAATGGAAAGCAGAAAGGTGGAAGGAGTATATAGAGGGTCTATACAATGGTGATGTACTTGAGGACAATATTATGGAAATGGAAGAGGAGGTAGATGAAGATGAAATGGGAGATACTATACTGCATGAAGAGTTTTACAGAGCACTGAAAAACCTGAGTCAAAACAAGGCCCCGGGAGTAGACAACATTCCATTAGAACTACTGACGGCCTTGGGAGAGCCAGTCCTGACAAAACTCTACCATCTGGTGAGCAAGTTGTATGAGACAGGCGAAATACCCTCAGACTTCAAGAAGAACATAGTAATTCCAGTCCCAAAGAAAGCAGGTGCTGACAGATGTGAAAATTACTGAACAATCAGTTTAATAAATCACAGATGCAAAATACTAATGCGAATTCTTTACAGACGAATGGAAAAACTGGTAGAAGCCGACCTCGGGGAAGATCAGTTTGGATTCTGTAGAAATATTGGAACACGTGAGGCAATACTGACCTTACGACTTATCTTAGAAGCTAGATTAAGGAAGGGCAAACGTACGTTTCTAGCATTTGTAGACTTGGAGAAAGCTTTTGACAATGTTGACTGGAATACTCCCTTTCAAGTTTTGAAGGTGGCAGGGGTAAAATACAGGGAGCGAAAGACTATTTACAATTTGTATAAAAACCAGATGGCAGTTAGTCGAGGGACATGAAAGGGAAGCAGTGGTTGGGAAGGGAGTGAGACAGGGTTGTTGCCTCTCCCCAATGTTATTCAATCTGTATATTGAGCAAGCAGTGAAGGGAACAAAAGAAAAGTTCGGAGTGGGCATTAAAATCCATGGAGAAGAAATAAAAACTTTGAGGTTCACCGATGACATTGTAATTCTGTCAGAGACAGCAAAGGACTTGGAAGAGCAGTTGAACGGAATGGATAGTGTCTTGAAAGGAGGATATAAGATGAACATCAACAAAATCAAAACGAGGATAATGGAATGTAGTCAAATAAAATCGGGTGATGCTGAGGGAATTAGATTAGGAAACGAGACACTTAAAGTAGTAAAGGAGTTTTGCTATTTGGGGAGCAAAATAACTGATGATGGTCAAACTAGAGAGGATATAAAATGTAGACTGTCAATGGCAAGGAAAGAGTTACTGAAGAAGATAAATTTGTTAACATCGAGTATAGATTTAAGTGTCAGGAAGTCGTTTCTGAAAGTATTTGTATGGAGTGTAGCCTTGTATGGAAGTGAAACGTGGACGATAAATAGTTTGGACAAGAAGAGAATAGAAGCTTTCGAAATGTGGTGCTACAGAAGAATGCTGAAGATTAGATGGGTAGATCATATAAGTAATGAGGAGGTATTGAATAGGATTGCGGAGAAGAGAAGTTTGTGGCACAACTTGACTAGTAGAAGGGATCGGTTGGTAGGACATGTTCTGAAGCATCAAGGGATCACCAGTTTAGTATTGGATTGCAGCGTGGAGGCTAAAAATCGTAGAGGGAGACCAAGAGATGAATACACTAAACAGATAAAGAAGGATGAAGGTTGCAGTAGGTACTGGGAGATGAAGAAGCTTGCACAGGATAGAGTAGCATGGAGAGGTGCATCAAACCAGTCTCAGGACTGAAGACCACAACAACAAACAACATATTACCATCACAAGTAAATGTGATGAATAGTGAGAACAAACGAGATGCCACATAGACCTCTCATGGAAATGAAAAGAACAAATAAACAGGTACGAAACATGTTATAATATGAGTCAAAACTTCCAAAATGGAATTCAAGAGTAAGAAGAACATGGTGGTACTTACGTAGAACAAATAGGAGGTACATACATCTGGAAGTCCCTCCATTACACCTGGACCTCCCCTTTTGCAGACCAACACCATGACCACAGAACCACGATGCCATGCCTATTCTGATTGCTTAATGCTGCACATGTTGCAAGAGAGTTTTCTGTTAACATTGTTGATCTTCAGCTTGCTTTGGTTCTTTAGCTCGACATGGAAAAAAAAATTCTTCAAATAATGTATAAGCATACAACTTGAGAGTGCGCTATTATTGGCCTGTATAATGTTACTTTTTGATAACCTTCTATAATTTCTGGCAGATGGTGACAAAGATTGGTTGACAACCTTCTCTTTGCTTATTGTCAGCCATTTACTCAGTCTTTTTGCTACTACACACGCTGGCCCTCCATTCAGAAAGGTGTCTACACTTAAGACTTTGGTTTGGTACCCAGTTTCTAAAGATGACTTTTTTCTGTATATTAGTCTATAACACTATGATTTGACATGTGACCAAATGTGGTATACTGAAGTTTATTCACACCTTTGAAGCTACTTACAGGGAAGAGGACCCTGTCTGTGCCACAATCATTTTAGTGTAAGATATTATGCTTGGTGGTGTTCCTTTCTAACTCCAATCAGTAAATAAACCAAGCCTATCAGGAACTCTTAAATTCTTAAAGCACCTGAATGACGAGAAACTGACATACCATATACAAATAATTAGTGTGAATTCAGCTGGTTGACATTGTTGACAACATTTGATATTTTGACAGGTGCACATCCTGTCATTTTCAAGGTAAAACTGCAGCAAGTAAGCACTTTGCAAGGGAATTTAAAACCTTGGTTGGCTATGCAAACCAAGAGTTTCAGTCTCCTTGTACATCAATTATTTTCTGCAGTTTTGCCTCAAAAATGACAGGATGTGCATCTGTTGAACTGTCAACAGTTGTTAAACATGCCATCCAGCAGGTCTCACACTGAAGTACCATTTGGTTTGTTGCATGTGACACTCAATTTCTGTGCACCACTACAGTCTTATCTCTTCCTCCTGCCTCATGCACCCTCTG
This sequence comes from Schistocerca nitens, assembly GCF_023898315.1. NCBI lineage: Eukaryota > Metazoa > Arthropoda > Insecta > Orthoptera > Acrididae > Schistocerca > Schistocerca nitens. Next base: position 258,177,571 of record NC_064615.1, on the reverse strand, counting down.
GGAGCTGGTGACTTTTTGTCTTCCTTGTCTTAAAACATTTAACCATCGTTGTGTATTATCCACTACTCTTAATTGCTGGAAAATAAAACATTCCATGCCACTCAGAACAATATAAAGAGTCATTGGAGAAAAGAGGAAACTAGTCGTCATCAGGGAAATTGTAACTGTGTAATGTACACTTAAATAAACATTCTGTCAGATGCAGTAAGAGATCTTTCATCTATGCAGATGACACAGCATTAGTTTTTAAAACTAAAACTTTTTGGGGGCAGCACTTAAACTCATAAATGATGATGTAAACCATGTGAAGTCCAACCCTGTCAAAACTCAAATATTTGTAGACCTCAGAGAAACATAAAAGTCAGTAGGAAGTGGAATATTACCTGGAAAGCTGAGCTGATGTATTATTGCACTGCATCCAATAAGTAAAAGTTGACAGTAACCTCATTTTCAAAGCTCACTGCATTGACATGAAGATTAAAGTAAGTGCCAGGAATAAAATCTTCTACAAGCGTACTAGATGCATGCAGCATTTGTACCTGTGTCATATTTATGATGACCCTTGCCCTACATTTCTCCATATCAGAATATATATTTTTCTTGTGGACATAGCACTTTTTGTAACAGTGAAGAGTTCAAGAAGACAACAGAAGAAAATGACACCAGGCAACCCGTTCTTCATGACTATGAAACCCATCTACCAAGCATCAGTTCAAGAAAATCTTTCCTGTTGATGACAGAGCCTATTCTACCTTATCCTTAGTCCTGCCAAATATGGCTCTGTAGAAGTACTCTATCTGTAAGTCAGTCTGGGAATGTCAATAAAGAACTTACTGCTGGCCGTGACATCTCAGTACGGCATGGAAGATGATAAACAGATGAAGGACTGATGTATTGCAGTGCAAGGACAACATAAGACAACAAGGATGCACACTGGAAATTTTTGGAATTGCAAGATGCACAACACCTCTTTGTCTACAGGAACTTTGTACTATGGGCAATCTGCTCTAAGCTATTGGAAGAGCTATTCAAATAGCTGAATTTAAGGCCATACAATCAAATTGATCTCTCTGTCTCAGCATGATCTATATACTGCACATACCGTATTTGGTAACATTATTTGTATGTTTGATCTCATATGTTTGTATGCTGGGTCTTATTTGTTCACATTGCATTTGTATAATTGTATATTTTTCCCCCCATTGCATAATTTTGTAAACTGATATCATGTAAACTACAACAACAATAATAACAATACTTTATTCACTCCTGTTACAAGGACATATTGTGATGTTTACCCTCCACAGCATACGTTTCCTACATGCAGCTGCCTGCTGCCCGCTTGGGTATACACTGCTGAAACAGGTACCTAGTGGGAGTATCTACCAATAGTAAAAATAAGTGGTGTAGTTTTGGCAGTTGCCAAATAATAGACAGGTTGTAGATTATTTTCTGTGCTCGGATACTGTAGACCTGGTGTGTGAGAATGTGTGATGTTAGACATTGAGAACTGATTGATAACTAATTCCAAGAGTGTATTTTGGTTATGAAACATGTACCTCCTCCCCTAGATAACACAAGCTTGTGACAGTGCCTACCTGAATTGCCCAAGCCCTCAGAACCTAGGTAATCAAAGTTTTGTAGAACAGTTGGAAATTGATTTCCAGGAATTTTAACAATGACATACACTAGACAAATTTCCAAATATGTGGCTTTCTCCATATTTATTATCACTATATTGATTAAAATGGGCAGGTCCAGTTTCATATCATGTTTATGCAAGTAGGTACTTCCACCTGTCCACTTGTCAGTAAGCCAATGATAGAACAATTACATTATAAAGTTACATACTTATTGAAAACAAGAGCTGTGTGGAATAGAAACAGAGAGTAATAGTTATGAAACTGGTTCAAAATACTATTAATCCACAAATAAAGTCATCAAAAGAAGTTCATGTAAAACAATACACTTAATCAAAGTTCACATATTGAGTTAAATGTATATATTGAGTAAACATTACTGGTGGCAGACTTCTGTACAATGATATGAGCACAGACTCTTTTGACTATGTTAGACTGTTGCTGCTCGTTTAATACCTAACTGCAGACTTATTATGCTCAGGCATTGCTCATTTACTAGTTCAACTGAGGCTGTCTGTTTTGTTGTGGGGCTTAGTCTTATAAAGACTGGGTTAAGAATGTATTATGATTTCAGAAACTTCATCATGTTTTGAAAAGCACCTAGATCAGATTTTAATAATTTGGATGTACCATATGTTATAATAATTTGGTTTATGAAATATCTGCGGAAGGTCATGGAACCATTTTACCCATCTTTGTTGGAAATAACTCATTCACAAGTACAGCCACCATATTAAATTTATAATCACTGATGCAAATCTGTACACGTTCTTGATAACTGGCTTAATTATTGAAAGGTGTCGTCATTCGCAAAGCAAGAAAAGTATAATTATAAAAAAATGGAATCTAGCAGACATAATGGTACAAAAGGCCAAATTAGTTTTGTCTGTATTTGAACATGTATTACAATTATTGTCTAAGTTAATTGGTTACAAAGAAATCAAAGTAAATTACTGAAAAGCTGGGGTGCCAGTCTTTTCAATTAGTGGTGAAACTATGTCTATAAATACATATTAGCTCACCTGAAATTTGAAAGTCATACCGTAGTAATAATTTCAATTCTCAATCTTCCTTAATTAACACAGTTTTCAGTGAAACTAATGTCAGCATGGGTCTCAATATAGTGATCATAATTGTTTGTGTAATAAATCCGAATGATGCCAAGTCTGCTCATTCATACTTGAAAAATGACCTTTTGGGAAGAAATTGTCTTACAGCCTCCGTAAATGCGGATTTGTTATCAGAAGAAATTGCCTTACAGCATCATAAACATGGACTTGTTATCAAACTTCCATTTAATATATGTAGGGAGAGCATTATAAACTCTCGTGCATACCCTTCTGCATCATTGTCAGAACTTTACAATCCTTGAATTCTGTTCATGGTAGTCACTATTTCTTTTACACAACTCAGTAGTTTTACTAATGGGGCACATAGGTGAATATATGTATTGAGAAGTAGTATTAAGAATTTTTAGTTTCCAGAAGAGGGTTCTACAACTAGATCTACAAACTACACCATCCATCATTCTTACAACTCATTTTTAGGCCAAGAATATTTTCTTTACCAGTGACTGGTTCTGCCAAAATATAATTCCATATGTCATTAGAGAATGAAAGTATCCATAGCATGCTAATTTCATAGCATTTAAGTTCCAGCCCTCAGAGATAACATGTAGGGCAACACTCCATGAGCCAAGTTTCTTGTGAAGATTTATTATATGATGAGACTAGTTTACTCTGTAGTTAATCATAACACCCAGGAACATTGTTGTTTCAATTCTTTCTGTTGTCTGTGCAGCACAATTAACAGTTATGTCTTCCTTAGTTTTGGCAGTTGCAGTGTTGAATATAGTTGGTTTTATTAAAGTTTCTTGAGAGTCCATTAACACTAAATCATTTTGCTAAATCAGTAAGAATATTGTTAGTAGTTCTTTGAAGATTTCCAGATGTATGGCCATCAGTCATGTTTGCCAAAATGGTAAAATTGCACCGTAATTTTGTACATTGTGATAGGTCATTTATAAATCAAACAGTAAGGGACCGAAATTTGATCCTTGTGGTATTTCTCATTTGATGCTTCTCCATTTTGATGAAGCCAGACCACTATAAAAATCATCTATACTATCTAACACTACTTTCTCTGCTTCCTATCTTTGAGGTGTGACTAACCAAGTATTTGATACACCACTTATTCTTAAAAGGTTAGCTTTCAGTAATAATATTGGATGCTTTACAGTGTCAAAGGCTTTTGATAAATCATAAGATAATCCTGTTGTCCCATTTTATCATTTAGTGACTCTAGAATATTATTTATAAAAGCATAAATTGCTTGTTCAGTTAACAGACCATTTTGGGAAACAAACTGTATTTTGCTGAGAATATTGAATATATCTAGATGTTCCAAAATTTTTGTACACATGAGCTTGTCTAGTATCTTAAAAAACAGTTGGGAGAGAAATTGGTCTCTGATTTGTAATTTCTTCTTTTTTTCACTTTTCTTGATGAGGGGTTTTACAAAAGCATATCTGGATCTGTCGGGCACAATTCCTTTTTTTAAGGATGCATTACAAATGTGGCTAAGTACATCACTTACTGAAACTCTGTAATGTTTCAGCAAATTGTTGGAGATTAAACATGGTAGATGTTCATAATAAGTAAAGGTATATGGTTTACATTCACAGAGGTGACAGAACAAAAAAATCTGCTGCCTGATCACCACTCCCCTCCCAACAATAATCCTAGTTCTCATACAAAATGGTGTCACTGTCCTCCAACCCTTCCAAAGTCTTCAGAATAAATCTGCACATAGTGTCAACTGCCAAAACTTCATCTGTAACTGTAACCTGTTATTAATCTATCACACAATGTAAAAAATGTTAACCTCAGCAGCAATAGTTTAATCTATGAATGTAAGATGATCCTGTATTTTTTGAATGACAAATTTGGCAAAACCCTCATGTTTTTGGATAAATTTGGTGACTGTATATTGCAGGACTAGCACTTGACATTAACTACAGAGAAATGGCTAACCATAGCCTGAGGTTCTGTTTCCAGGGTGACTCTTTCATTGTACAGCAGAACATGTACTGTTTTGAAACTTCCTGGGAGACTACAAGCTGTTTGTTGGACACGAGCTTTAACAAAGGAGTTTGACTTTTTTGGGAGAATGCTCTTAGCAATACCTCTTTGGATACAACTCACAACACATCCCCACAGCTTCTGTTCTGCCTTTACCTCTTTCTTAGTTAGCAAAGTTTACAGAAGCACTCCTGCACACATTATGCACCCAGCACTCCTTGAAAAATTTTATCATGGGCAAATGGCTCTCACTTTACAAGAGAATGTGTTTTGAAAGTTCAATATGCTTTTTACTGACAGATGTTCTTCACTTGGTTGATGTGGTAATAATGTTTGTAACAAATACTTTGTATCTGTCAAAAACAGAAATCATTGAACTAAGAGACACCCAAATGCAAAAATCAAGTTGCATCAATCCTAAATGAACAAATATGTTAAAAGTCACTAAATAAGATAACACAGATAAAAACAAAATACCATTCATACAGGCAAAATTAGGTTCAAAAATTTCCTACACACTTCTGCAGTCTCAGAGAACTGAAACTACACTGTGCTCTTTGAGACTGCAGACGTGTGTGCAAGTTGCATTTGCATGAGTGTGTGTATGTGTGTCTACTGCTGACAAAGGCCTTAATGGCCGAAAGCTATGAGTGTGTGAATCTTTTTATTGTGCCTATCACGACTCAGCATCTCCACTATATGGTGAGTAGCAACTTTCCTTCTCTGGTATTGTTACATTCCATCCTGGATTTTCCATTGTTTGGTGTATTATGTCTAAATTCTTGGGAGAGGCTAGAACTTCAGGGGTTATTCCTACTGAACAGTACAATACTCTAGATAAATTTAAAGAGGCGTTTTTTAAAGAATATTGGAGCAAGCAAAAACAAATCGAGTTGCTAAGTAGTTTCTTGGCTGACGAAAAGTTTAATCCCAGAAAGGAAAGCGTAAGAAAGTTTGCATTAAAGTGGATGACAAATTTGTCATATTTAAACAATAAAGTCAAGCCAGAACAAATTGTTATGGGCCTGGAAGGTAAACTACCCTTGAACTGGTGGAACAAAATTATTGCAGCTCCGAGGGATGACATTCATAAATTCATTAGTTATTTGGAGAGAGTTGAGAAGTTGTTGCATGAGGAGGAGCATGAAAATCGTAATGTCAGACCACCAAATAATGCAGAACCATGGCAGAATGTAAATGTTAACAGTATTGGCATGGACTGTGGAAATAACGTGAGCAGAGATGCCGATAGGCGAAATAATGAGGAGCAGGTGCACAGTGATTGATTGTATTCTCCAGTGCAAGAGGATGATGTTGCACCAAGGTAACAGCAAATGGGGGTCAACATAAGAAATGGTACAGAATCCTTCAAACTAAATGCCATCTGTGAATAGGCTAACGTTTACAAGATGGAAAGCAGTAATTTGAACCAGCCAGCAAAACCCTTTGTACGTGTTAGCACTAAACAGACGAGGATTATAAGTGAGCAGCAGAAGAAGGTAGTAACAACAGACAAAATGAGCCACATAAAAATCTATACTTTTAACGGAGGTTTAGGGAATGTTTTGGACAGATGTAAACAAATTAAGCACTGTATTTGCAGACAAAATGGGTGGGTATTAGCAGAAAATGTGACAGAATGTGTTTGCCAGAAAGTCTTTTGCAACCAAGTTGAGTCAAGTCATGTTCTGGGGAAGGAGAAAGTACAGAAGCTGCAGAATTACTGGAGATTAGTGATGTCATTGTAGAAGAAATACTGGTGCCTATAAATGATGACAGTTGTGAGGCTATAAGGGAGAGGCAGGAAAATGGTGACCAAAATGGAGGTCAGTCAATTAATTATGGGAAAAAGGAAGAGAGAGATGAAAGGGAGAATGGCCAAATGCTGGAAAAAAATTTTGAGCTGTCATTAGTGAACAGAACAGTTAGTATGGGGGAGAAAAGTGATGAGGGTAATTATTCAAAAATGTGTGTAATTTCTGGAAACAGGGAAGGTTTTGATAGAAGGGAGGTTGTGAATTATTTGTTGGAGGAGGGTTCTGACACTACCAATGAAAGGAAGGTGTTGAGTTGAGTCAGCCAGTAATTGTCTGCAAGTGTGTAACAAAGAAGTACAGTGTTTAGCAAATAGTGGCAATGATTTATGTGTTGTGAGTAAAAGTTGGTTAGAATCATTGCCAAATAGAAATGAACTTGTAAAGATGCCAGTAATGTGAGTGCAGATAATTGTAGCTACAGGAAAAATTAAAAAACCTGTTAAACACGAAGTTCTGTCGTCAGTGAAAATAAATTGGGTGCAAGTACTCGATAACTTCCTTATAATCCCTGATCTAAGTATAAAAATGCTAATTGGCACAGATTTATTTAACCAGTACAAAGGAAGAATAAATTTTAATGAAAATGTAGTAATTTTTTAAATAAATAGGAAAAATGTGATTTACCATTTTTTTATAAAAAATAATTTGAACAAAGAAGAAGTAGTCAGTATACCAATTAGGTTATTGTAGAAGGATGGAAGATTTAGAGGGTTACAATGAGTATGGAGTGATTTGGGGGTGGACCCTGAGGAAATGAAGGTGGTGCAAGAAAAAATAGCAAAGGCTCCACCAACGAATTTCCAAATTTGATAACTGCTACTAGTCAAAACAAGGGAAAAGTGAAAAAAGATTACTGGAGAAACGAGAAAGTTTATGGATGAATATATGGGTCCATTTAGGATTACTGAAAAACCACACCCAAATGTTTATAGGTTAGTATACTGGAAATTGGGGAAACCATTGGGCTTAAGAAATGTTATCGATTTGAAAAGACACATTAGTCCAGAGTTAGATGTGAGTTAAGCTTGGAGGTCTCAGAGGGCATTGCAACCTATCAATGCTAGGTGTTTGACGAACACCAGGTGCTAGAGTTATCGACAATGCTATTTCAGTTCCTTTACGTATTGTCACTCTTCCTCTTCTGTCACTCTGAGCTGAAGCTATCATCTTTAATTTTCTTACCTCTCAGTGAAGGTAAAGTGTTTGAGAGCTTCGTAGGGTGTTATGGTGTCTTATGACAAAATAAATTTTATGGTGGGAGAAATGAGGGTCAAATTGTAATGGAGTGAAGTGATGACATAAGTATGTTGACATAGGAAAATAATTAAGATGCAAAGGTGATGGTATAAAGGGAAAGTGGAACAAGGGTGCATTATCCTGCTGAAAGCGGACAGTAAGGACCGACTTTAGTAATATGAGAAGTTATTCCATGGTATGTGGAAGTGTATGAAGCATTAATGTATCAGTTAAAATAATGGCAGATAGGAAGGAATATCCTGCTGGAATACATTGCAATAAATTGGAGGCTGAGTGAAATGTAGGGAAATGAAATTAACCAGATTTGACATGCAGTTAATAAAGGAGATTTCGATGATAAACACTAATGTGTAGTGGTCAGGAAAAGGTGTGTTGTAATGATAAAATGGGATATACAGTGGCTGTATAGTTAAAAGAAGTTTAACAAATATGATGAAAAATATATCTGGATGAAGCTGAAGAACATCTATTATGAAAAGAATATGAATGAATATGGAGATTGTATATATGATGATGATGAGGTCCCATACTCCAAGGACTGTCGGGGACGATGTATATATATATATATAAAAACAAAGATGATGTGACTTACCAAACGAAAGTGCTGGCACGTCGATAGACACACAAACATACACACAAAATTCAAGCTTTCGCAACAAACTGTTGCCTCATCAGGAAAGAGGGAAGGATATGTGTGCGAGTGTATACCCGTCCTTTTATCCCCCTAAGGTAAGTCTTTCCGCTCCCGGGATTGGAATGACTCCTTACCCTCTCCCTTAAAACCCACATCCTTTCGTCTTTCCCTCTCCTTCCCTCTTTCCTGATGAGGCAACAGTTTGTTGCAAAAGCTTGAATTTTGTGTGTATGTTTGTGTTTGTTTGTGTGTCCATCGACGTGCCAGCACTTTCGTTTGGTAAGTCACATCATCTTTGTTTTTAGATATATTTTTTCCCACGTGGAATGTTTCCTTGCTGGCAGGTCGATAGACACACAAACATACACACAAAATTCAAGCTTTCGCAACAAACTGTTGCCTCATCAGGAAAGAGGGAAGGAGAGGGAAAGACGAAAGGATGTGGGTTTTAAGGGAGAGGGTAAGGAGTCATTCCAATCCCGGGAGCGGAAAGACTTACCTTAGGGGGAAAAAAGGACGGGTATACACTCGCACACACACACACATATCCATCCACACATATACAGACACAAGCAGACATATTTAAAGACAAAGAGTTTGGGCAGAGATGTCAGTCGAGGCAGAAGTGCAGAGGCAAAGATGTTGTTGAATGACAGGTGAGGTGTGAGTGGCGGCAACTTGAAATTAGCGAAAATTGAGGCCTGGTGGATAACGGGAAGAGAGGATATATTGAAGGGCAAGTTCCCATCTCCGGAGTTCGGATAGGTAGGTGTTAGTGGGAAGTATCCAGATAACCCGGACGGTGTAACACTGTGCCAAGATGTGCTGGCCATGCACCAAGGCATGTTTAGCCACAGGGTGATCCTCATTACCAACAAACACTGTCTGCCTGTGTCCATTCATGCGAATGGACAGTTTGTTGCTGGTCATTCGCACATAGAATGCATCACAGTGTAGGCAGGTCAGTTGGTAGATCACGTGGGTGCTTTCACACGTGGCTCTGCCTTTGATCGTGTACACCTTCCGGGTTACAGGACTGGAGTAGGTGGTGGTGGGAGGGTGCATGGGACAGGTTTTACACCGGGGGCGGTTACAAGGGTAGGAGCCAGAGGGTAGGGAAGGTGGTTTGGGGATTTCATAAGGATGAACTAAGAGGTTACGAAGGTTAGGTGGATGGCGGAAAGACACTCTTGGTGGAGTGGGGAGGATTTCATGAAGGATGGATCTCATTTCAGGGCAGGATTTGAGGAAGTTGTGTCCCTGCTGGAGAGCCACATTCAGAATCTGATCCAGTCCCGGAAAGTATCCTGTCACAAGTGGGGCACTTTTGTGGTTCTTCTGTGGGAGGTTCTGGGTTTGAGAGGATGAGGAAGTGGCTCTGGTTATTTGCTTCTGTACCAGGTCGGGAGGGTAGTTGCGGGATGCAAAAACTGTTGTCAGGTTGTTGGTGTAATGCTTCAGGGATTCCGGACTGGAGCAGATTCGTTTGCCACGAAGACCTAGGCTGTAGGGAAGGGACCGTTTGATGTGGAATGGGTGGCAGCTGTCGTAATGGAGGTACTGTTGCTTGTTGGTGGGTTTGATGTGGACGGACGTGTGAAGCTGGCCATTGGACAGGTGGAGGTTAACATCAAGGAAAGTGGCATGGGATTTGGAGTAGGACCAGGTGAATCTGATGGAACCAAACGAGTCGAGGTTGGAGAGGAAATTCTGGAGTTCTTCTTCACTGTGAGTCCAGATCATGAAGATGTCATCAATAAATCTGTACCAAACTTTGGGTTGGCAGGCCTGGGTAACCAAGAAGGCTTCCTCTAAGCGACCCATGAATAGGTTGGCGTACGAAGGGGCCATCCTGGTACCCATGGCTGTTCCCTTTAATTGTTGGTATGTCTGGTCTTCAAAAGTGAAGAAGTTGTGGGTCAGGATGAAGCTGGCTAAGGTAATGAGGAAAGAGGTTTTAGGTAGGGTGGCAGGTGATCCGCGTGAAAGGAAGTGCTCCATTGCAGCGAGGCCCTGGACGTGCGGGATATTTGTGTATAAGGAAGTGGCATCAATGGTTACAAGGATGGTTTCTGGGGGTAACGGATTGGGTAAAGATTCCAGGCGTTCGAGAAAGTGGTTGGTGTTTTTGATGAAGGATGGGAGACTGCATGTAATGGGTTGAAGGTGTTGATCTACGTAGGCAGAGATACGTTCTGTGGGGGCTTGGTAACCGGATGATTGGGTTTGTGAATTTTAGGAAGAAGGTAGAAGGTAGGGGGCCGCCCCATTGTAGCTGGTTACCAAGCCCCCACAGAACGTATCTCTGCCTACGTAGATCAACACCTTCAACCCATTACATGCAGTCTCCCATCCTTCATCAAAGACACCAACCACTTTCTCGAACGCCTGGAATCCTTACCCAATCCGTTACCCCCAGAAACCATCCTTGTAACCATTGATGCCACTTCCTTATACACAAATATCCCGCACGTCCAGGGCCTCGCTGCGATGGAGCACTTCCTTTCACGCGGATCACCTGCCACCCTACCTAAAACCTCTTTCCTCATTACCTTAGCCAGCTTCATCCTGACCCACAACTTCTTCACTTTTGAAGACCAGACATACCAACAATTAAAGGGAACAGCCATGGGTACCAGGATGGCCCCTTCGTACGCCAACCTATTCATGGGTCGCTTAGAGGAAGCCTTCTTGGTTACCCAGGCCTGCCAACCCAAAGTTTGGTACAGATTTATTGATGACATCTTCATGATCTGGACTCACAGTGAAGAAGAACTCCAGAATTTCCTCTCCAACCTCGACTCGTTTGGTTCCATCAGATTCACCTGGTCCTACTCCAAATCCCATGCCACTTTCCTTGATGTTGACCTCCACCTGTCCAATGGCCAGCTTCACACGTCCGTCCACATCAAACCCACCAACAAGCAACAGTACCTCCATTACGACAGCTGCCACCCATTCCACATCAAACGGTCCCTTCCCTACAGCCTAGGTCTTCGTGGCAAACGAATCTGCTCCAGTCCGGAATCCCTGAAGCATTACACCAACAACCTGACAACAGTTTTTGCATCCCGCAACTACCCTCCCGACCTGGTACAGAAGCAAATAACCAGAGCCACTTCCTCATCCTCTCAAACCCAGAACCTCCCACAGAAGAACCATAAAAGTGCCCCACTTGTGACAGGATACTTTCCGGGACTGGATCAGATTCTGAATGTGGCTCTCCAGCAGGGATATGACTTCCTCAAATCCTGCCCTGAAATGAGATCCATCCTTCATGAAATCCTCCCCACTCCACCAAGAGTGTCTTTCCGCCGTCCACCTAACCTTCGTAACCTCTTAGTTCATCCCTATGAAATCCCCAAACCACCTTCCCTACCCTCTGGCTCCTACCCTTGTAACCGCCCCCGGTGTAAAACCTGTCCCATGCACCCTCCCACCACCACCTACTCCAGTCCTGTAACCCGGAAGGTGTACATGATCAAAGGCAGAGCCACGTGTGAAAGCACCCACGTGATCTACCAACTGACCTGCCTACACTGTGACGCATTCTATGTGGGAATGACCAGCAACAAACTGTCCATTCGCATGAATGGACACAGGCAGACAGTGTTTGTTGGTAATGAGGATCACCCTGTGGCTAAACATGCCTTGGTGCACGGCCAGCACATCTTGGCACAGTGTTACACCGTCCGGGTTATCTGGATACTTCCCACTAACACCAACCTATCCGAACTCCAGAGATGGGAACTTGCTCTTCTACATATCCTCTCTTCCCGTTATCCACCCGGCCTCAATCTCCGCTAATTTCAAGTTGCCGCCACTCACACCTCACCTGTCATTCAACAACATCTTTGCCTCTGCACTTCTGCCTCGACTGACATCTCTGCCCAAACTCTTTGTCTTTAAATATGTCTGCTTGTGTCTGTATATGTGTGGATGGATATGTGTGTGTGTGCGAGTGTATACCCGTCCTTTTTTCCCCATAAGGTAAGTCTTTCCGCTCCCGGGATTGGAATGACTCCTTACCCTCTCCCTTAAAACCCACATCCTTTCATCTTTCCCTCTCCTTCCCTCTTTCCTGATGAGGCAACAGTTTGTTGCGAAAGCTTGAATTTTGTGTGTATGTTTTTGTTTGTGTTTGTTTGTGTGTCTGTCGACCTGCCAGCACTTTCATTTGGTAAGTCACATCATCTTTGTTTTTAGATATATTTTTCCTATGTGGAATGTTTCCCTCTAAACAAAGATGATGTGACTTACCAAATGAAAGTGCTGGCAGGTCGACAGACACACAAACAAACACAAACATACACACAAAATTCAAGCTTTCGCAACAAACTGTTGCCTCATCAGGAAAGAGGGAAGGAGAGGGAAAGACGAAAGGATGTGGGTTTTAAGGGAGAGGGTAAGGAGTCATTCCAATCCCGGGAGCGGAAAGACTTACCTTAGGGGGAAAAAAGGACGGGTATACACTCGCACACACACACATATCCATCCACACATATACAGACACAAGCAGACATATTTAGAGACAAAGAGTTTGGGCAGAGATGTCAGTCGAGGCAGAAGTGCAGAGGCAAAGATGTTGTTGAATGACAGGTGAGGTGTGAGTGGCGGCAACTTGAAATTAGCGGAGATTGAGGCCTGGTGGATAACGGGAGGAGAGGATATATTGAAGAGCAAGTTCCCATCTCCGGAGTTCGGATAGGTTGGTGTTAGTGGGAAGTATCCAGATAACCCGGACGGTGTAACACTGTGCCAAGATGTGCTGGCCGTGCAACAAGTCATGTTTAGCCACAGGGTGATCCTCATTACCAACAAACACTGTCTGCCTGTGTCCATTCATGCGAATGGACAGTTTGTTGCTGGTCATTCCCACATAGAATGCGTCACAGTGTAGGCAGGTCAGTTGGTAGATCACGTGGGTGCTTTCACGTGTGTGTGTCTATATATATATATATATATATATATATATATATATATATATATATAAAAAGAAAGATGATGAGACTTACCAAACAAAAGCGCTGGCAGGTCGATAGACACACAAACAAACACAAATATACACACAAAATTCAAGCTTTCGCAACAAACTGTTGCCTCATCAGGAAAGAGGGAAGGAGAGGGAAAGACGAAAGGATGTGGGTTTTAAGGGAGAGGGTAAGGAGTCATTCCAATCCCGGGAGCGGAAAGACTTACCTTAGGGGGAAAAAAGGACAGGTATACACTCGCACACACACACATATCCATCCACACATACAGACACAAGCAGACATATTTAAAGACTCTTTAAATATGTCTGCTTGTGTCTGTATGTGTGGATGGATATGTGTGTGTGTGCGAGTGTATACCTGTCCTTTTTTCCCCCTAAGGTAAGTCTTTCCGCTCCCGGGATTGGAATGACTCCTTAACCTCTCCCTTAAAACCCACATCCTTTCGTCTTTCCCTCTCCTTCCCTCTTTCCTGATGAGGCAACAGTTTGTTGCGAAAGCTTGAATTTTGTGTGTATATTTGTGTTTGTTTATGTGTCTATCGACCTGCCAGCGCTTTTGTTTGGTAAGTCTCATCATCTTTCTTTTTAGATATATTTTTTCCACGTGGAATGTTTCCCTCTGTTATATATATATATATATATATATATATATATATATATATATATATATATATATAGTAAATAAAATATTTGATTTCTGTTCAATAGTGGTACAAAATATGAAGAAGAAGTGATGCAAAGAGGCACTACATTAAAGTGGTAACAATTTATTATAAAATTTTTGTAAATAATTGCTTTGTGTGAAATGTGTTTTTCACATTTAATCAAAAACCAGGGAAATGTATGTGACAAAAATACGATAGTGATGTGCTGGTGCTAGGGTACTACAAAATACCATTATTAAATGGAAGGACCAAAACTGCATTGCCTTTAAACAAAAAAGTAAACAAGCAGTTAACTTCAAAAGACTTTCATGAAACATGAATTTAAAAATGTTGAAAATTTTGATTTGAAAATTTGCATCAATTTAGTCAAGTAAGAAATGATTTTTCTGAAAGAAATTAAAAGATTAGGCTAGGTTAGTTGTAGATTGACAAGTCTAGAGTGAGAAATGTGCAATTTTAGTTTACAAGAATGAGAAATTTTTGAAAAATTTAAAATTTGAAGCCAGGATGGATAATCTGTATAGTCCTAAAATTTCTGGAAAAAACATTATAATCATAGAGGGTGTGAGATGTGGCTCATTATATTGCTCCTGTCTAGAGCCTGTCTATCAGGAGAATGACTCATGAGTGCACAGTGACAATGGTCTGAAGTAGGTTCAGTTGAGTATGTAGTTCTAATTTTCATCTGCTAGAGGACACTAGCGGACAGGAATAAACAGAAAGAAGTATAATGTAGTTAAGAATTTTGGCCACATACACGAAAATTAAAAAGGCCTTTGGGGAAAAGGGGAGCAGCTGTGTGAGTGTCAAGAGCTCAGATGGAAAGCCAATCCTAATCAAAGAAGGGGAAGGTGGTAGGATTATATAGAGGGTCTGTACAGGGATTGAATTGATTTGGGGGGGAAGAGACCAAACAGTGAGGTCATCGGTCTCATTGGGTTAGGGAAGGAAGTATGCCATGCCCTGTCAAAGGAAGCACCCTGGCATTTCCTTGAAGTGATTTAGGGAAATCATGGAAAACCTAAATCAGGATGGCCGGACGTGGGATTGAACCGTCGTCCTCCAGAATGCGAGTCCAGTGTGCTAACCACTGCGCCACCTCGCTCGGTGGCCTGTGCAAGGTAGATGAACATGAAGCAGTATTGTAGAAAGGAAGTGGACATCTATGAAGATGAGAGGGGAAATATCATACTGCTCTGGCAGAGCCCTGAAAGATCTAAATCAAAACAAATCCCCAGGGGTAGGTGACATTCTGTCAGAACTACTGATCTGTCTGGGAGAACCAGCCATGACAAAACTCTTCCATCTTGTGTGCAAGATGTATGAGACAGGTGAAATACCTTCAGACTTCAAGAAAAATGTAGTAATTCCAATTCCAAAGAAAGCAGTTGTTGACAGGTGTGGAAATTACCACACTATCACTTTAATAGGTTATGGTTGCAAAATATTAACAAAATTTTTTTATGGAAGAATGGAAAAATCTGATCTCGGGGAAGATCAGTTTTGATTCTGGAGAAATGTAGAACACGTGAGACAATACTGACCCCTATGAGTTCTTAGAAGATAGGTTAAGGAAAGATAAACCTAAATTCATAGCATTTGTAGACTTAGGGAAAGTTTTTGATAGTGGTGACTGGGATACTCTCTTTGAAATTCTGAAGGTAGCAGGGATGAAATACAGGCGGCAAACAGCTATTTACAACTTATACAAAAAGCAGACGGCAGTTATAAGAGTTAAGGGGCATGAGACTGAGAAGGGTGCAGCAGTGATTGAGAAGGGAGTGAGGCAGTGTTGTAGCCTATCCCTGATTAAGTCTGTGCACTGATCAGTAAAAGAAACCAAAGAAAAATTTTGAATAGGAATTAGAGTTCAGGGAGAAGAAATAAAAACTTTGTGGCTTGCTGATAACATTTAATTCTGTGAGAGACAGCAAAGGACTTGCAAGAGCAGTTGAATGGAATGGGCACTGTCTTGAAAGGAGGATATAATATGAACATCAACAAAAGCAAAACAAGGATAATGGCACATAGTCGAATGAAATCAGGCAATGTTATGGGAATTAGATTATAAAACAAGACACTAAAGTACTAGATGAATTTCGATATTTGGGCAGCAAAATAACTGATGATAGGCAAAGTAGAGAGGATTTAAAATGTAAATGGCAGCAGCAAACAAAGCATTTATGTAGAAGAGAAAGTTTTTAACATTGAGTATAGAGTTAAGTGTTATGAAGCATTTTCTGAAGGTATTTGTCAGGAGTGTAGCCATGTATGGAAGTGAAACATGGACAATAAACAGTTTAGACAAAAAGAGATTAGAAGCTTTCAAAATGTGGTGCTATGGAAGAATGTTGAAAATTAGCTACAGTAGCCCACTACAACAGTACTGTAAGGTGCTTAAAATGTTATTGGGAAGGCAAAGAGTATGTGGTATGCAAGTAGAACTGCTAATTCACAGGATAAAATTAAAACTATATGATCAGTTTGTAGGGAAGCAGCCTACTCACACTGTAGTAAATTCACATCAGTTTCCATTGTGTGCCAGCCAGTCTGCTGTAACTAGCTCTGAAGTCATAAATGTTGCGCAATACTTTAAAAATCAAGCAAATGACCTAAAACTTTTCTATCATGTCAGAAGTAATAATAAATTAATATGTGTTAAATATCAGTTCGATAACTTCAGCCATTTCCGAAATTTGGACGTTTTTCTGTAAAAATCATTGGCGCAACAGAAAAGAGCTAGAGACTTCAAAATTTATATTTAGATTCATCTTTCATAATGATTTAATAAAAATAGTACTTTGAATTTCACAAATTAAGATTTTAGTGGAAATTCATGATTTTCTGGTTTTCATCTCAAAACTGAAGGAAGCAAGATAGATTAAGTATGCTATTAACTAAGGCTAGGATGTTTAGATTTAAATAGGTTGGAGGTCCGCTATGACTATGAAGATGTGAAAAGTTTCTTTTGAATACCTATAAAATTATAGCGATAGCGGATCTCAAAAGGGACAGTTCAGAGCTCATCTGCTGCGTGCTGTGCAATTAAATTAATTCTCTCGCCCAAAATATTTAACTTAGCCATGTCAAAATTTTATTATCAATACTTACCTGCGTGCTGAATGCACATTTAAATTAAGAGCTTATTCGGCCATCAGCAAGAGAAGCTATAATTTATTATGTAACTTGAAGTGGTGCGTTACTAGCCCAGCGGCTAGTCGGGAGAGCCGATTTGATCAGGCGTTCCCTTAGCCGTCCGCACCGCGGCTTTATATATAAGAACGCTGCGCGAGGAAGCAAGGCCCCAGTTCTCTCCAGACCTGAATGACACGCCGTATGTGTCGGTAGGTGCGTCGCGTTGGTATCACTGCTACTAACAGCCTCGGATGCCGTATTCAGTTACTCGAGATGCGCGTAACCATGAAATCATTTCAAGTGAAGTGTTAATTCTGGGTTGACTTTCATTATCTAGCTTCAGTTTGCGTATTGTCGTATTTTCACGTGCCGTCGCGGGACAGACATTCTACCAATTATTTAGCGTGGCGTTTGATGAAATACTCTCATCAAATTATGGCGAGCATTCTTTTTAACATTTAATTCGGACATTTATAGTTGCAACAGCGCATTAGACTCTGAACTGCTCTGTTAGTTAGGTTGTAGGGATACTTGTGTGTTTTTATTTGTGACTTTGAGAATATACTCAACTATTTTGGAAAATCGTTTTTGATTAGAAATCCCGGACAATCTCCTAATTCCTCAGAGCTATAAGCTGCAGCTATAATGGGATTCTCAGATGAAGTGGGCACTAGGAACTCTAATTACAGGCTTCACGTTTTGTTAAATCACTTTCTGGGTGCCTAAAAAGTAAATAGAGAGCCAGTGTTGAGAACGGCGAAAGACAGCATTAACAACATTTTAATAGCCAGAAACTGATTCAACAAACAAACATTTTATACAGCAACGATTAATTTTTCTCCAAATACGCCGCCCCACATATGGTGCATCGGCTGGGAAATCAACTAAGTGAAAGTGATTTTTAACTATTCGGATTCGCGGGTGGAATGCGACACGCAGCTGAGTAATAGAACAGTGAAAATGTCACGTGTGCATGTGGACGACGCATCTGGATTGACGGAGCTGGCACCGAGTCTAGCGGTGCTGCCGGCATCGCGAGTAGCCAGTTTCGCCGGACCGCAGTCGTCAGCCGCAGCAGCCGGAGCCGCGCCTGTGGTTACGGGCCACGCAAACACACAATAGCCGTCGGAGTGCCGTCTGCAGTTCAACGTGCCACGCCGCATCAGTAATCCTGGTACGCCATGCCGACAACGTCGTGCAGAAGGAACTAAGTTAAGTGAAAAGCTGTTAAAAATTTTACTAACCTGCACTAAAAGACTGTCGGCGATGGAACCGCCAAAAGAAACCGAGTTTAAACTTAAATTAGAACCCATGTCTGTTGAGGGAACTGTAAATTCAGACAACGGTTCAAGTGGAAATATGCATGGAAGTAGTAATGTTAAGGTGAAATATGAAATATTGTCTCCTGACAGTAGTGTGGGAAGGGGCAATGATTCAATAATAGAGACCCCTGTAGTAAAGCAGAAAGCAGAAATTGTAAATTTATTGGATGATAGTTTCTCTGATGAATTAATAATGAAACAGTCATCAGAGATGGTAGAGTTTAAGAAGGAGAAGTTAGATATAACTGATCAATCTGCAGTTTCATGTAGTTTTAATGATTCTGGTATTGGAGCTAGTTTTTCGTCACCTGAGTGTGATAAAAAGCCAGCTAGTGAGCAACCCAAAGATGCTGGGGCTGTTGATTTAAATGTTATATTACAAGCAATAGCTGCCAGTAATGCTAAAATGACAGCTGAATTAAAGTCTGAAATAAGTGAACAGGTCAAAAGCAGTAATGCTGAAATGTCAGCCAGTAATGCTAGAATGAATGCTGAATTAAAGTATGAGATTGTGGCCAGCCAAACTAATTTTAATAAACGGTTTGAGGCAATGGACAATAAATTAGAATCCAATAAAGCTGAATTAGAAAATTCTTTCCAGGCTAGTTGCAATAAGTTGAAAGAGGACCTAGACAGTTTGAATTGTAAAATTGATTACAATCATGAGGATATTAAGAAAAAGGTTGCTCAACAGTTTTCTGAAATGTATAAAACAGTTAAATCCGAAGTTGCTGAGGTTCGCAAGGACTTCCAAATGGAAGATGCGAAGCTGGAGCACAAGTTAACAGGAAAGATCGAGGCAGAATCTGAACTGTGCTCAGATAGATTTAAAGATGTAAATATAAAAATAAACATATGTCAAGCAGACGTAGAGGCAATCAAAACTGATACTACTCATATTGTACAAAGAGTAGATAATGTTGAGATGAAAGTAGAAAATATTAATACTAACATGGCTAACCTTGAGAGTAAAGTAGCTTCAGTAACTTCTGGTAATGGTAGTATACAACAAGTTGTAGCTGCAAACGCCGCTTTTATCGGGTGTCGGCAGTTCTTGTGGTTCGATCCAGATAAAAATATCCACCCGCTAGATTTCTGGAACCATTTTGAAGATGTGATTCCACCAACTTGGTCTGAACGAGAGAAAATCTCATTTATTAGAAGCCATTTAGCAGGTGACGCCATGCGTTGGTCAGCTGATGTTATGTTGAAGTGTAAAACATTAGCAGAATTTAAAACCGCTTTCATTAATGAGTATTGGTCTAGCAATAAGCAAAATGAAGTGTTGAGAGAATTTTGGAGTGGAAAACGCTTCAATGCAGGCAAGGAATCCATTAAAGAATTTGCTAGGTCATGGATTTCACATTTGTCACATTTGGCCGAAAAGCTGAAACCTGAAATGATTATACTAGGTCTTGAAGCCAAACTGCCATGGTATTGGCAAACTAGAATTATATCTGCCCCTAGAGACAATCTGGATCGTTTCATTGAGTATTTGGAACGTGTAGAACGGGTTGCTGCCAATGAGGAGCAAGCGCGTAATAACCGAAATGCTAATAACAATAGCAGTAATTTTAGGAACGAGCAAAATGGCAATGTAAACATCAGAACAGTAGGTGTTCGCCATCCTAGGAGAGGTAGGAATTGGGGAAATAATTATCAGAACCAACAATGGCATCTAAATGACAGTAATGTTGTTCCAAACAGAATTATGCAGGTAAACAACAGCGCAGAAAGCAATGCTATGCCAGCTAACTATAATGAAACTAAAGGAAACAGCAGTAGGCCGAGACAGGAAAACTAGTTCCCGTCTATGAGGACACTGGTGCTCACCAGGTGGTTACTTTTCCTAAGCCAGTAGTTAAGGGAATTGGTAAGACAGATCAGAATACTCAAACTGAACATGTGGATGAAGAGGCGATAGCACCTAAGGATACAACAGAAATATTAGATCACTCACAGTATTTGATAGATACCGTGTTAGAGACGCTTTCTAAGTGGGAAGAGCAAGAGAAGGCGCAGCAGTGTAACGATAGGGAAGAGCTACAAAATACTGAATTGTCAGGTGAAGAAGCAGAAGAAATTCATGCTTATATTTACGATGAGGATGATGTGCTCGTATCTAAAGTGCCTGTGCAGGATGTTGATAATGTACTAATAGATTTAGGACAGGAGGTAAGTGAGAATGTAGAGGGTAGGTTGTTGGGGGTCGATGAACCCGGTAGCTGTGACCAGTTGTCACTTGAGAAGGAAACCGACGATAATGGTGAAAGTGGTTTAGCTGTAACTAATGTTATGCCCGGTCTGAAGGCGCAGAATCGCTCAGACTACAGTAATTTGGGTTATGTTCAGCAAACTAAATGTAATGAAGTCGTGCGGTGTTTCGATTTAAAATTAATAGACCGACTGGAAAAGGCAGCTGAAAATGTAATTCAGGAAACCCCTACACACTGTGACCTAAATGTAATGAAGACAGATGTTGATCACTTTAGTTGGAGACAAATCAAAAAGGAACTATTAGATGAACTTGAGGAACCACCTGTACAACCTAGAATAAGCCACCCTATAATAATAGTGAATATGTTGGGTATCAATGTACGTTGTCTCTTAGACAGTGGAAGTGAGGTGAGTGCAATATCTCAGTCCTTCTTTAATGCATTACCGGGTAAAGACAAGCTTACAGTAATGAGGGTATCAGGACTAAGAATAATTGGTGCTACTGGCAAGGTGTCAAAAACAGTAAAGCAAGAAGCTTTGCTGCCCTTTAACATTAATGGTAATTTAATTGATCATCCATGTTTAATTGTAAACAATCTTAGTATTGAGGTTTTAATTGGCATAGATTTCTTGTCAAAATATCAGAGTGTTGTTGACTTTGAAAGAAGCCAGTTAAAAATGGTCTTGCCAATAACCGGAGTAATTACAGTACCTTTTAGTGATAAACATGTAGTAACTGACGATGTAACTTGGGAGCTGCCTATACGAGTTCTGAAAAATAGGAGGTATTGGGACGAAGGTGTTAATCTTAGTACCAGTAAGCTAAACACAGAAGAAGAAGAAGCAATTATTTTAGACAAGATAGAAGCTAAATTGCAGGAAATCGATAAGATTTCAGCCAATCAGAAGGAAGAACTGAGACAGGTTCTAAAAAGGCATCATAAAGTATTTTCAGATCGACGTGGCGTGGTCCAAGGTTATGAATGAATGCTGTAGGGAGGAGGTTGTTCTGTAACCTCCACACAGTGTGGCAGCTGTGCAGTCCCAGCTGTGTGAGATCTTCTTTCCCATTTCAGGTCTCACTCACTCTTCATCTTTCCTGTCCACAAAAATTTCGACCTCTTCTTTCCAACAAACATAATTTTCCGGTATGGTTATCAAAACAGCATTAAGCTAATGAATGCTGTAGGGAGGAGGTTGTTCTGTAACCTCTACACAGTGTGGGAGCTGTGCAGTCCCAGCTGTGTGAGATCTTCTTTCCCTTTCAGGTCTCACTCATTCTTCATCTTTCCTGTCCCCAAAAATTTCGACCTCTTCTTTCCAACAAATTAAATTTTCCGGTATGACTATTAAGCCAGCATTCAACTAATGAATGCTGTAGGGAGGAGGTTGTTCTGTAACCTCTACACAGTGTGGCAGCTGTGCAGTCCCAGCTGTGTGAGATCTTCTTTCCCTTTCAGGTCTCACTCATCCTTCATCTTTCCTATCCACAAAAATTTCGACCTCTTCTTTCCAACAAACAAAATTTTCCGGTATAAATATCAAGCCAGCATTCAACTAATGAATGCTGTAGGGAGGAGGTTGTTCTGTAACCTCTACACAGTGTGGCAGCTATGCAGTCCCAGCTGTGTGAGATCTTCTTTCCATTTCAGGTCTCACTCATTCTTCATCTTTCCTGTCTACAAAAATTTTGACTTCTTCTTCCCAACACATGAAAATTTTCTGTCATGGCTATCCAGCCATGTGTTCTGTAACTATTCTATCCACTGATAAGTGAAGAAAAATACCTAATGTGACAAACCTAATAGTGACAAACAATAGAGAAGTATGATGTAATTAAGAAAAAATGTATTTGAGTAACAATTATGTATAGAACCCTGGTAATATAGTAAGTACTAAGTGTTGTTTTACTGGAAATGGTCCCACAATAATATTTAAAAGGAAGTACAAATTGAATTCAAACAAGTAAGTGAAAAAGAAATAGGCAGGATAATAAATAACCTAAAGAATAAGTTCTCAACTGGATGGGATGGTTTGAGTAGCATCGTGATTAAAAAATGTAATAAGGAATTAGTTAAAATAATCACCCACCTGGTAAACTGCAGTATCAGAGAACATACATTTCCAAATGTATTGAAATGGAGCACAGTTAAACCAGTGCATAAAAAAGGAT
This sequence comes from Schistocerca nitens, assembly GCF_023898315.1. Lineage (NCBI taxonomy): Eukaryota > Metazoa > Arthropoda > Insecta > Orthoptera > Acrididae > Schistocerca > Schistocerca nitens. The sequence goes on along the minus strand of NC_064615.1, from coordinate 258,154,638 downwards.
CCAAGGAAGAGGTTTCAAATTTCAGGCCCATATCATTAATACCTGTCTTCAGCAAAGTATTTGAAGTTGTGCTGCTGACACAACTTAGTGACTATTTCTTGAAAAATAAGTTCCTAACAGAGACACAACACGGATTCCGAAAAGATCATAGTACTATGACAGCAATTACGGAATTTCTTCACAAAACGTATGGTGCCCTTGATCAAGGAATGCAAACAGCTGGCATATTTCTAGACCTTACTAAAGCCTTTGACTCGGTAAACCATGAGTTACTTTTAAGTAAACTTGAGTCATACAATGTAAATGCTGCATCCATGCAATTGCTGGCTACATATTTATTTAACTGCATGCACTGTACAATGCTGACTTACAAAATCAATAATCAGATCATTAATTTCCAGTCCAAATATGAGACAGTCACACAAGGTGTACCCCAGGGCTCAATTTTGGGCCCTTTCCTTTTCCTAGTGTACATAAATGATATAGAGCAACCTTTCAACTCCCAATTGGTAACCTATGCAGACGATACCTCACTGTTATTTCTTGGTAAACAAAATGATGAGTTAGTTGGTAGCCACTGAGGGACTACAGCAAATAACTACTTATTTCCAAGATCAAGGTTTGAAAGTTAATATCAGTAAATCTCAGTTATTGCCATTTAAACTTACAAACTCACACCAAACCTCTGTCAGTAACATAGGTGGAATTGAAGTAGTGGACACAGAAGGCTGCAGATTTCTAGGTATTCACCTAGATGAAAATCTAAGATGGGTAAACCATATCAAATTTTTATGCAATAAAATCAGCAGTTCATTACATCTAATCAGCCAGTTATCAAAGGTAGTTCCACATCAGACATTCAAAACAATTTATTATGGAACCATTTTTCCACAGATTAATTACGGGATAGAGATATGGGGTTGTGCTGCCGACATACATATGAACAGAATATTAACCCTACAGAAAAGAGCAATCAGAATTATCCATGGATTAGGGTATAGAGATTCATGCAGGGAAATCTTTGTTCATCATAAATACCTCACAGTCTACTCACTGTATCTTTACAAATTAATTATATTTTTTGTGACACATCAAAACAAAGAAACAAAGTGCTCTGATATGCATGCCTATAATACAAGAAATAAAGACTGCTACTACAGACAAAGAACAAAATTAAAAACAACAGACCATAGTCCATGCATTAGTGGTCAAATATGGTACAACAGATTACCGAGCTCTATAAGGTGCCACAAAGGGAACTTATTCAAAGTGAAACTGAAACATTTCTTGATTGACAAATGTTTATACTCTTTAAGTGAGTATTAATATTAAACTAAAATAAGTTATTGTGTATATATATATATATATATATATATATATATATATATATATATATATATATATATATATATATATATATATATATATATATATATTTTGTACTAAACTTGTAAAAAAAATGCTATGACGTTTGCAAAAGACACCAGTTGGTGTCTCCATGCAAAAAAAATACAATAAATAAATAAATAAAGTCATAAATGTTGCGCAATACTTTAAAAATCAAGCAAATGACCTAAAACTTTTCTATCATGTCAGAAGTAATAATAAATTAATATGTGTTAAATATCAGTTCGATAACTTCAGCCATTTCCGAAATTTGGACGTTTTTCTGTAAAAATCATTGGCGCAACAGAAAAGAGCTAGAGACTTCAAAATTTATATTTAGATTCATCTTTCATAATGATTTAATAAAAATAGTACTTTGAATTTCACAAATTAAGATTTTAGTGGAAATTCATGATTTTCTGGTTTTCGTCTCAAAACTGAAGGAAGCAAGATAGATTAAGTATGCTATTAACTAAGGCTAGGATGTTTAGATTTAAATAGGTTGGAGGTCCGCTATGACTATGAAGATGTGAAAAGTTTCTTTTGAATACCTATAAAATTATAGCGATAGCGGATCTCAAAAGGGACAGTTCAGAGCTCATCTGCTGCGTGCAGTGCAATTAAATTAATTCTCTCGCCCAAAATATTTAACTTAGCCACGTCAAAATTTTATTATCAATACTTACCTGCATGCTGAATGCACATTTAAATTAAGAGCTTATTCGGCCATCAGCAAGAGAAGCTATAATTTATTATGTAACTTGAAGTGGTGCGTTACTAGCCCAGCGGCTAGTCGGGAGAGCCGATTTGATCAGGCGTTCCCTTAGCCGTCCGCACCGCGGCTTTATATATAAGAACGCTGCGCGAGGAAGCAAGGCCCCAGTTCTCTCCAGACCTGAATGACACGCCATCTGTGTCGGCAGTTGCGTCGCGTCGGTATCACTGCTACTAACAGCCTCGGATGCCGTATTCAGTTACTCGAGATGCGCGTAACCATGAAATCATTTCAAGTGAAGTGTTAATTCTGGGTTGACTTTCATTATCTAGCTTCAGTTTGCGTATTGTCGTATTTTCACGTGCCGTCGCGGGACAGACATTCTACCAATTATTTAGCGTGGCGTTTGATGAAATACTCTCATCAAATTATGGCGAGCATTCTTTTTAACATTTAATTCGGACATTTATAGTTGCATCAGTGCATTAGACTCTGAACTGCTCTGTTAGTTAGGTTGTAGGGATACTTGTGTGTTTTTATTTGTGACTTTGAGAATATACTCAACTATTTTGGAAAATCGTTTTTGATTAGAAATCCCAGACAATCTCCTAATTCCTCAGAGCTATAAGCTGCAGCTATAATGGGATTCTCAGATGAAGTGGGCACTAGGAACTCTAATTACAGGCTTCACGTTTTGTTAAATCACTTTCTGGGTGCCTAAAAAGTAAATAGAGAGCCAGTGTTGAGAACGGCGAAAGACAGCATTAACAACATTTTAATAGCCAGAAACTGATTCAACAAACAAACATTTTATACAGCAACGATTAATTTTCAATTCAAACTCGCCGCCCCACAGGTTGTGAAGGAAGTGTCTGGTCAGCAGCACAAGGTTGAAGATATAAAGTCAGTTTGTTGTAAAAATATTTCTGTTACTGATAAATCAGACATATGTACAGTATTTACAATCATTTTCTGAGCATTGATGGTGAATTAAATAAAAATTTTGTTTCTGCAGGGAATCATATAACTCTCTTGGCAAAATCTTTCCGAGACTGATGTCTGAAATACTCCTCTGTGATACGGACAAGGGGGATATTCAGTCAATAATTAAATCACTGAAGACCAAGGACTCTCATGGATATGATGGAGAGCCTAGCAGAATATTAACCCAGATAACCCTGACGTCCTTCTGGAAGGACGACGTAACTCACTGTTGAAATTATTTATTTTTGCGAATAACGCATTGTTGCAGCGGACTGTGACGCATTGTTATATGAATTAGGCATAGTCAGTTGCGCACTGCGACAGTCAGTTTGACGCTGTCGTTCATAGTGAGTGAGAAACTGTGTCTTGAAAATAGGGCCGATTTTACCATAGATGAACTGACTGACCTTGTCATCGATGGGTATGTATATTTTCTTTCATATTGCGTCAATAATTCTGAAACTTGTCATATAATATCTTAAAGAGTTAACCTATATTATTTATGGGCTCATATTATGATTGAAAGTTTTCGTCAGTTGTAATTCAATAATGTTTTCAACCGTCCTTCCAGAAGGACTTCAGGGTAATGTGTTGTCATTTTGTATTCACAGAAAACGATGTACACTTATGGAACTTTTGGACATGTTAGAATCAAAAGATGAGGAAATACCTAATACTGGTGTGAATGTAACATTACACCCTCCTCTAAATTCAACTGATGACGTTAACAGATGAAGATTCGGGTGCTGAAGAAAATCCAAGTGTAGATAAATTACCAGCAAGTCAGCTCAATGTACCTGCGCTACATGACCTAAAAAAGAGGGGCGTGGAAGCAACTGGAACAATAAGAGGAAACAGCATTAAGAATTATACTCTATCATTTGTAGATAAAATGATAAAACAAAATAGAGGATCATATGAAATTTGTTCTGACTCAGCATCCGGGATTTCCACTGTACGTTGGAATGACAACAATTTTGTTACTGTACTTTGACAGAGTGCAACCACTACGCTCTGTAGCAAGATTTTCCAGGGAACAAAAGAAAAGAATTAGCGTGCTTCAACCTAACTTATTACACTCCTACAATACTCATATGGGAGGCATAGATCGAACTGACCAAAATGAATCCCTATATAGATGCTCTATAAGAGGGAAAAATGGTATTTCCCGATCATTGCACATTTTGTAGACATTGCAGAGCAAAATGCACAACGAATAACCCATAGATCATCTGACATTTCGGCGTCGAATTGTCACTGCAATTCTTGAAAGTAACAAAAGAGTCACTACCAGCAGAGGATGTCCTAGTAAGAGAGCAAAACTAGATTCTAGATTTGATGGAAGAGAACATTATGTTGCTGAATTACCAACGGACAAGATAACAAAAAAGAAGAAGCAGGTGAAATGTCGAAGTTGCCACAAAAAAACTACTACTATGTGCGTAAAAGGTGACGAACCACTTCATGTTTGTTGCTTTTTGTCTTATCATACTAGTGCATATAATATGTGTATAGGTTATTTTCTTTGTTTTTTGAATTTATTAGCTGTTTTAGCCCATAATTCAAATTTATTTATGTTTATTTGAAAGTATAAAAACAAAAACAAGTTAACTGTGCAATGTCATATACTTTAAAAACATGTTCCCTTATTGTCCTGACGTCCTTCTGGAAGGACGCCCATTTTTGGAAATACTAAATAAAAATAAATACTCAAAATAGTTTTTACTTTCGTCCTTATAACCTTGTGAATGAATGTAGATAAGATATAAATCAATTTTGAAAAACAAATAATTCAGGACTATCTGGGTTGAAGTACTGTGCCGCACATGTTAGCCCTGTATTTAGCCATATTTGTAATTTTTCCTTTAGGAATGGTCAGTTTCCTGAACGATTAAAATACTCAGTAGTAAAGCCACTTTATAAAAATGGAGAAAGGCATAATGTAGACAATTTTAGACCTATTTCTGTGTCATAAGTGTTTGATAAGGTTATTGAAAAGGCTGTGTATGTCACACGATTTACCATCAAATGCACAGTTCAGCTTTAGAAGTCGTTTAACAACTGAAAATGCTACATTCTCCTATCTCTATGAGGTATTGGATGGGTTAAACAGAAGGTTTTGAATGCAAGGCATATTTTTTTGATTTAACTAAGGTGTCTGATTGTGTTGATCACAAAATATTGCTCCAGAAGTTGGACCATTATGGAATACGAGGAATTGCTCACAATTGGTTCACCTCTTATTTTAGCAACAGACAACAAAAGATCATTATTCACAGTGTTGAGAATGGCTCTGATGTGGGGCCCGAGTGGGGTATGGTCAAGTGCAGGGTGCCCCAGGGATCCGTGTTGGGACCACTCCTGTTCCTTATTTATATAAAAATGATATGCTCTCTAGTATTACGGGTAACTCTAAAATATTTCTGTTTGCTGATGATACTAGCTTGGTAGTAAAGGATGTGATGTGTAACATTGGTTCACTTTCAAATAGTGTAGTTCATGACATTAGTTCATGGCTTGTAGAAAATAAACTAACACTAAATCACAGTAAGGTTCGGTTTTTATAGCTTCTAACACACAATTCAACAAAACCTGCTGTTTTAATTTCATAGAATGGGCATATGATTAGTGAAACTGAACAGTTCAAATTTCTAGGTGTTCAGATAGATAGTAAAATGTGGAAAACCCACGTTCACTGCTGCCATTTTAACTATTCGAACAGTATCTGAAGTGAGTGAAATTAGAAAATTAGTCTACTTTGCTTATTTTGATTCGCTTATGTCCTATGGTATTATATTTTAGCGTAACTCTTCCCATTCTAAAAGGATATTTTTGGCTCAGCGGTTTGGACAATAACATCCATACAATATTTATTGTTCCACGGATGAATAAATAAATAAATAAATAAAAAAGTGGTGTAAGTTCACGAACCTTTTGTGAACCCCCGTTCACAAGTCTGGGTATTTTGACATTGGCCTCTCAATATATACAATATTAGGTTGAGCCCAAGAATAGGTAGCTTCCACTCAGTTAATACTTGGCAGAAATCAAACCTGAATTTGGATCGGACTTCCTTAACTCTTGTGCAGAAAGGTGTGCATTATACTGCTGCATCCATTTTCAATAAGCTACCACTTGAATTCAAAAATCTTAGCAGTAATCCACACACTTTCAAATTGAAACTGAAGAGTTTCCTCATGGGTCACTCTTTCTATTCTGTTGAGGAGTTCCTTGAAAAATTAAGCTGATTCTTGTTGTATTGTTGATTACTTAAACCTACGGCTTGACTTTTTTGGGGTTCACAAACATATTATTTTTATTTGTTATTACTTTTATGTTGTAATTTCATGTACTGACACATTCCATGACCTTGGAGATTCGCTCCTCAAATTGGTCCTACGGAAAGTTATGTGTAAATACAACAATACCTATGTGAGGAAAATGACAATATACAACAAAGTATACGTGCAGTGATGGATGAACTCACTATTAAAAATTCCCACTTGGATATTGTTTCCACCTACTTCAATGAAGCAGTGCATGCAGAGTGCCATGTGGCAGGGACATCTGTGATGGGAGTACCCATTTCAACAGCTGCACCACATGCAGCCTAGGTTAGCATGGTCCTCCGTGTTCATGTTCCTTCAGCACTGACTGAGCATATTGCCCCTCCCACTGTGCATCTGTGAGTGAAATTTACTCTAAGTGCTATATAAAATGATAAAAAACTAAACGCCGCCCAAACAGGCCATGAAGGACAATGGTACCGACCAGCCGCTGTGTCATCCTCAGTCCACAGGTGTCACTGGATGTGAATATCGAGAGGCAAGGCACACTCTTCTCCCGCCCATATGTCAGTTTATGAGACCAGAGCCACTACCTCTCAATCAAGTAGCTCCTCAGTTTGCCACACAAGGGCCGAGTGCATCCTGCTTGCCTTCCACGCTCGGCAGACGTATCCAAGTGTTAGCTCAGCCCTACAGTGCTTAACTTAGGTGATCTGACAGGAACCGATGTTACCACTGTGGCAAGGCCATTGGCTATACAAAACAATACTGTCCATAAAATTACCCACAGTCCAACACCACATGTGGAGAGTAGCACTGGACAAACTTCACACAGATAAAGCAGCTGATGAAGTGCTATTACGGACCAAAATCATGAGACCTTCCAATAATCCATAGCCTTCACCTATGAAACTGATGCTCAAGGAAGACAGCACAGTTAGGCTATGCAGTGACTTCCAGGTCTTGATTTCCCACATGATCCCAAAAATGCAAGATTTTACCCGCAGTTTAGCAGATGCCTCAGTGTTCAGCACACTGGATTGCAAAAAGGAATTTCAGCAGATCGCAATAAGTCAGAAGAACATTCAAATGACAGCCATTATCACACCCTTTGGACTATATGAATTTCTGTACATCTTACAGCCTGAAAATTGCAAGCCAGATGTGGCATAGTATTCTGTTCAAAGTTCCCTTCTGCTATGTGCATATTTGGATGACTTTCTAATTTTCTCTGGCTCAGGGGAAGATAATGTAGCACATCTCAAACAAGTTCTCATTTCTTAAGGGCTGTGGTGTCATTTTCAACGACAGTAACTTGAAGTTGTCTTCCTCAGCCATTTCGTCCATACCACTGGCACTAAACCTATGGCACAATGAACCGAGTTCCTTACACAACTACCTTGGCCTCAGGACTTCCATGAATTCCACCATTTTGTCAGTATGATTAACATCTACTGTCAACACCATCCTAACACAGCTGTCATTCTGGTTCCACTGAATATAGCAGGAAAGAACAGTATGAGGCAGTCTGCCAGTTTAAAGATAACACTGAGGGCAGGCCTCTCTTCATTTACACAGATCATCGGCCTTTGGCAGACACTATATGCAACCCATCAAAAGTCCTCTGCCCCCCCCCCTTGCCCCCCAACAATCCTGCTATGTGGACTACATAGCGTAATTCACAAGGAATGGACAATGCCTTACGCGGACTAGCTAAGTGTCAAGAATAAACACCCTTTCTGTGCGTATCGACTATGACAAATTAGCGGAGGTGCAGCTGTATGACACACAAATCACAGATTTTCTTTGTGACACTACAACTAGTTCATGTATAGAACAATGTTCAACCTCTGTATCCACTGTGCAAGTATTTTACAATCTTCCATATAGTCAGATCTGACCTCTTGTGCCTACATCCATGAGAAAAATCGTATTTGACCAATTACACAACCTGTCTTATTCCAGCATTTGCCCATCAACATGACGTATGGTCCAACATCAAATAAGACTGCCAAGTGTGGATGCAAATGTGTATGACTCATCAGCGCATCAATGTTCACCAACATGTAAAGGTGCCACTTTGTAGCTGTAGTATTCTGAAATGTTGATTTCAGCACATCCATCTCAATGTGGTAGAGCCCCTCCAAGAGTCTGAGGGCTTTTGTTACATAATGCCCATAATTATCTGTATGATGCACTGAGTGGAAGCTGTGCCCCTGAAGGTTACAAGGTGGAAATGATGGCAAGAGCATTTGTTGATATATGGATATCCCAGTTTGGCTGCCTGATCTCTATTACCACTGACCAAGGGTGTCAGTTCAGATCAACACCATTTAATGAAGTGTCTAACATTTGCAGCATACAGCATGATCGCACAATGGATTAATGTAGTGTTGGTGCTGTAAACTTTAGGCTGCGCTTATATGTAACTGTGGCCACTGGACTGTCATTACCTTGGGTACTGCTAGGCGTACGCTCCAGTTACAAAGAAGATCTCCGCACCACCCTAGCAGAGGTTCTGTTTGGCAAGCTGCTTGCTTGTCCCACATGCCCATAAAACCACAAGAGACCGTTGAACTCCTGGTAGTGTAAAATAAGTTAAACAGCACGCTGCAGGGCTTAGAATATCATCACCACAGATGCACAGTCCGGTGAAAATTTTTTTTCATAACACACTGGCAGACTGTGACTACAGCATGTCTCAGGATGACGCTGTCCAACTCACACTTTAGTTGTCTTACTCTGGCCCACACAAAGTCATCAAATGGGGTAACAATATTTCCAGTATGTTCCTCCATGGAAAGTATACTACTGTGCTTGTTAATCACCTTAAACCAACATGGATCTTGTGCAACATAGCTCATACGATGACATGGAGGCCACATAGAGTGACGGCAGCACGCAAGTCATTTCAAAACCCGATGGCACATTGGCCACTCCAAACAATGACAACATGTTCATGGTAAAACTCAATGTACAGCAATTTCTGCCAGATGACATCCAAATCAAGCTGGTAGATAGCTTCCTCATAGTTGAAGGGAAGCATGAGGAATGCAAATTCAAGAACAACTTTATCACCAGACATTTCACTGGCAGGTACAAACTCCCCAGTAATGTAGATTCAGCTGCAATTACATCCAGTTTTTTGACTGAGAGGTTTCTTTCCTTTATGGCCCTAAGAGCATCACGATCGTCTACTACCATTCTTATGGATGCTAATATAAACTGCTCTCTCCACCTCACTGCACCCACAAACTGACTCTGCTCCAGACCTAACTGTCACAGATCATTCCCGCTATGGTTGCCCATATTGACCTCCACCACAGCTCAGCCAATACCAACTATATTCAATAAGGTGATGTAAACATTGTCATTCTCTCTCTCTCCTTGTTCACTGAGATACACTCCAGTCATGCCCTGCATTGCTGATTCTTATTTCCCTTTGGTACAGCATTTTAGACAGAAGATGGGTAAGGTTATCGCACTCCCAAAATGAAGACCTTCCCACAAGACATTCATGTATTTCCCTTCTGCATGAGTATGCTCCAACAATCCATCCTAGGATTTCATGCTTATAACATGATCTTTCCAAATGGTTTGTATTTTGCACCAAGCACACAACTCTGAAATCCCTATAGACACTGTGTTGACCAAGAAAATGTGGCAATGGTGCCATGATCTTGACGCAGAAAATTTTTCTGAACAAGAGTGTGTCATGAAGCAAGCTGGGATCACTTCCTTTCTTATTTTGCCATCTGTCTCCTCAAATTCATTTTATTTTCATTTTTGCCTAATTACCATTAACATACATGAGTATAATCTGCATTTCCATAAAAGAGAAAGGTTGGCCCTCAGTCATAAGGAATATAGCACCAGGTCTAATTTTGTACACGGTTTTCTGTATGTAATTAATTTCCTAATTCATTTTGACCATTCCTAGCTAACACTTTTGTTACAGTGTGAAATCAGCAATTGTTTAGTGACTTGAACGCTATTGTTGACTTATAAACAAATATAAATTCTGTACTAATTATAAACATTTGGAAGAAGACCTACTAGGATTCTTAAAGTATTTATTTGACTCTATTCAAAAACATGTTAGCAAAGCCAGCCCTTAATTAATTCCAAAATAAGTACCAGTTTGTCAAAAGCATTGTTTACATAACTATATCTGTTAATTTCATTATTTGAACAAATAATTCGGCCTAGCCTTTGTGATAGAACTATGGGAACGAGATATGATTATCTGTTGAATGCAATAACTATCCCCATTAAATTCCACATGGAGATGTATTTCGTAATTAGTCATAAATGTGTACAAAGCTTGAGATACAGAACAGAACTAAAAACTACCATGGAGGCTCGGCATAGCAAAAAAGTCCAAAGATGGTGTTAATCGTGGTCGACATGACTTATCAACGCCACAGAAGAAACTGTAAAAAGAGGGAGTTTTTCTATATATTCAGTTAATTGAATGAGTTATGTTTTAATTGTAATTTTTGTATATTAAACATTGAACAATGTATAGTTTCAGTGCCTATTATTGTGAGGATATATAAATGCCCGATTTTTGGTCCCGAGGCAGTCAGTTCATGGCCGATTTTCAGGTCGGAAGTCTATATCAATTAGAGTAATGTGTCAACTGAACAGTGGAATGAGTGTGTGCTGAAACAATGACAGTGTCCAATTTATTTGAGAAATAGTGAGCTGTGTAGTTAGGTATTTACTTCTCAGAGATGTTCAACAGCAAACTATTGTTGCAGTATGCTGATGTTTGCCTGCAAACTATTAATGAGGCTTATCAAAAGTTAACCAATAGTGAACTGGCCATATAACTGTGTAATATTGGGGATTGTGAACTGAAAGTAAAGAACTGTGAAACACAACTGTGCAACTGTCAGCTATATCATTTACAGCAGTCAATGTTGAACTTCCACTCCTCCATTTTTCAGCCAGTATAACATTGCAATATGTCAACACTGAGGACCATCAATAAAGAAGTAAAGCAGGCAAACATCACAAGTGGCTTGACACACCAGCATACAAGTTAGATTATGTCAGGTATCACAGCAATTCATGGCACATTTATTCTTTCATTCATTTCCAATAGAGTGCCACTTCTTCATCAGCCACAACTCAGTAAAGACCAATGTCTCACAATGCTCAGTACAAAGACTTCTGGAAATGAAAGCATTGTTAGTTATAAAAAGCAAAGTTCAGATCTGGAATTCAACAAGGCAATACATAACACAGACAGAACAAATGTCTTGAACTGCTAATGGCACGATGCTATGGAGTGCTATGCTGATGAGCTAGAATTTAAGTGTCATCTGAAAATAAACAAAAAAAAATTGGTCACCACTATAAATTTTTGTGGCTGGTTACAAAGCTTTTTTTGTTGTTTTTAGCATGGAACGTACAGCCATGAATGCAATCTTGACAAACATGAGCACATGTGAAGTGGTTATCACAAACTTTGTCCTGAGCAGAGCATTAGTACCATAACGAAGGGCACCCATATGATAGTTTGTAGGGAGGGCGGGGGGGAGGCTAGACCTTGGGGTTTGTGGTATTTTTAATATGTTTGAAGACGAATGGCAGCTTGTAAGTAGCCGTACAATAATTCCTTTTCTGACCCTTTTGAAAACGTGTGCAGTACTGACACCTAATTATTTTCTTGAAAGAAACACGCCTGATTGCACCATATTTCTTTTGCTCTCCCTGGGAGCTGGGGGCAGGGGTGGCCCTGCCCTTGCCCCACATATGGGCTCCCTCACCACAACCATTGACAGTGACAGATGTCATGGTGGGTGGCCATTTATTATCAGAACAGTATTACATCTACTACTCTTGGTACGTACAAACTCAGCAAATGCCAGAGATGTCACTATCTAGTCAATCAATTCTTGCTGTTAAGAACACATAAACTGTCAACTCACATTAATGTGACCATTGCTTGCATTCAACAGCAACATGCAATAGCCAATCACAGACTGCAGGTGGCAGCACTATCAGTGGAGGGTATATAAGGGATGTGGAAAATAGTGCAGTCATTCTCTTGTGGAAATGAAGCGATCTATCTGTTGCCCAAAAGAGCATGATCATTGGCTTTCAGGCCAAGGGTGTAAGAATTTATGAAATGGTCAAGTCTGTAAACTGGTCACAAGCTGCTGCCATGGTTAAAGTAAATTGTTCATGGCAAAATGGTGCTATCCAAAACCGGCATTGAGGCAACTGTGGCACACCACAGGCCATAGATGAAAAGGGTGAACAGATGCTTTAGATATGTGTACAGGCAAATAGATGTGCAATTGTTAAGCAACTCACTGCCCAGATGAACCAAGGGGATATCAACAATGTCTGCTCGATGACTGTTTAGTTAAAGTTGGTGTGTATGGACATCTGCAGGAAGCACCTGGTTCATGCATCTACGCTGACTGCTGTTCACTGGTGATGAAGGCTGGAATTTGCACACCAGTATCGCAACCGGACAACCACCGAGTGATGACAGGTGGCCTTTTCAAATGAATCATTTTTGATGCTCCATCAGACAGATGGGTGTTGGCGTGTATGGCGAGAAATGTCTGAAAGCAAACATCCTGCAACAATCATTGGAAAGGCCAAGGTTGGAGGGTATTCTCTGGGTGATTTCATTATTCTGGAAGGTACGGTGGATCAACAGGAGCATGCATCTATCCTTCAAGACCATGTCCACCCCAACATGCAGTTTGTTTTTCCTCAGCACGCTGGCATCTACCAGTACAACACTGCAACATGTCACACATCGTGTGGTGTACATGCATGCTTCAAAGAGCAGCAGGCTGAGTTTACCATACACTCCTGGGCACAAAAAATCCCCAGATTTAAACCCAATTGAGATTCTGTGAGACCACGTCGACTGAGAAGCCTTGCATAGCTGCCCATGGCCCTGGAGCTGGCATGGCTTCACATCCCTGTCAGAGCCTTCCAGAAACTCATTGGCTCTTGTCCTGCACATCTCATAGCAGGCCATGCTGCACAAAATAGTTGTTGAGGCTTTTGACATGTGGCCAAATCAATGTGACTGTACAGTACATAAAAGTATTTTTTTAAATGTATAGGCCTACTGGTTTTTTAAAGTTTTTGTAATCTGGCATAAAGAAAGACTGAAAGCTGATGGAAATTGTGAGAAAGATAATGAACAATAAAGAAAATAGTTATCTGACAGTCAAATTGTTAACTACTGGCTTTGATATCAGAGAAGCTGTACCTGTCAGAAACTCCACAGCTTAGCAAGCTGCTGGAGAAGAAGCTAAATACCTCGTTGTCTCAACTCCATTAGCTTTAGTAAGCAAGCTAGTGACAGAAGGAGTTCATTTACTGAATTCATCTTCAAAGAATGGGAAGAATGGTGCATTGTGTCATTTTTACTTGACCCATGTTTACCAAATTTATACTTACATCACACTACAATTGCATTATCATTAAGACTTCTAACTAAGTGAAATTCAGAGCTTTTATCTGAAGACTTGTGAGGGACAATGTCTTCACAGACGGACTGTTTCACTTTGTGTGAACTCTTCAGTAGGAAGGGAGCTTCAGCTGTTTGTTGGTCTTCAGTGGGTATCTGAAGTCCTACTAACTGCTCCTCTTGCAGAGAACTTCCAGCGACCACCTCTGCTGGCTGAATGTTGCTCTGCCTCCTCCACTGGATGCCAATACTAGCAGCTGTCAGAAACAGCACAGCAAACATGATGAAGCCTACAGCCCAGAACCTGCAACAAAGATAACAATTCAAAATGCTGTTATCAGTATTCTGTGTTGATTCAAAATTATGGAAAGGATAAAAGTAATCAGGAGATATACTTTGCTATCCCTGGCCAGTTGTTCATTGACCATAACAGTACAGGGCTGAGTGTCACTAAATATATACAGACATGCTGCGTGAGGATCTCTAAACTCCGCAGTTTAAGGAACCTAGACTAATGCTCCAGATTAATACTTTGAGAACAAGGAAACCATAGCAGGTCTTAAGCTCACCATGCTGACAAGTTGGAATCATTGCCTGAGGGGATTATCAATTCGTACTAACAAATATCATGGATACTTTTTTATGCTTGGAGTATCAATTGGCAATGTTCAGGTGCATGTATCGGCGGTATGAGGGCCCTGTCATTCAACATGAGTGCTATTCTAAATTAAGCTGCTAATCAGTGTTAACCATTTACAATACATGGTATAGCATAGTATGCATGAATCTTATGGAAAAAAACTGAATTGATAGGCAACGACAGTTAGGGCCTACACCTATTTTGTTGTTTTTCACTCCTTTCAAATGCTGCACCTAACAAACACATCTACTCTACACTATGTGCCTAACACATGCTCATAATATGCTTGAGTAACATATGGGAATTATGTGACTAATTTTCCTTAATGGAATTAGAATCTTCCATCTACCACCTATGCAAAAAGTGAGGTTCGAATCCCATTTCCTGAACTAGGTCTGTAACTGGTTTAATGAGCGCTTGGGTGTACAACATTGCAAATGGTTTTCCATCGTAGAACTTCCTAAAAAGAAAGAAGATTATGCTTCTAACATTTCTGATTCTCATCGAAACACGCGTTAATTTCAAGTAGGATGCACAGTTAACCAGCTAATTTTTAGCAGATGTCTGGGACTAAGTAAGAATAAAGAATCAGCTAGTGATTTTTTTTTACATTTTATTATTTGTTGATTTATTAATAAACAAAATGCTACCTTTCCAACATTGTAGGACTGTGACAATCTAAACTTGCATCTACAGTAAATGACTCATTGTAAAAAAACTGCTAACATGCTCTATATAACTACAACTGTTGTCAAAATACTATTGTGATATATACAATCATATGACTACTTCCACCATTGAGTCATTCCATGTCAAATCAACACACTTTAAATAAAAATTTTACCTCACCCTCTTAGATTTTGCTGAAAGTTGGTATACTTACAGTGGGTGCTGAAACTAAGAAAAGTACCAAATTTCAATTTTTTACCTCAAACCATTCCTGAAATATGGTCATGTAAACTTTTCAAAAAACTGGCCAAAAATGTGTGAACAGACTTTTTTTAAATTGCCCTAGGAGCTGCCCTAATTGAGCAAGAGAACTGGGAAAGGTGTCATTTTGCAGCATTTTGCATGCTCTTTCCAGGGATATACAACAAAACATAGCTTCTAATTAATAACCTTTTTCAAAATGGTAATTAATAATTTGATTTAATTTTTTTACAAAAAGTACATAATTGAAAATTTTCAAAATATTTCCATAACTACTTCATACTGTTGTAAATTACATGGCAAAATATAAATGTGGGATGATGATGGGTTCATTGTTAAAAAAAAATTATTCCGGACTCTTGTTTTTCACTAATGGCTCCAGTTTGACCAAACTGACCTTTAAGGTAGTACGTCAGTAGAGGACAATAATTCAGAGACTGGAGTCATTGTTGAGATGATGTAGTCTGCATTGTTACCTTCTACGGCTTTGTGTGCCTACAGCATTATTGTGCACTGTGGTTTTAGTGCAAATCAATTGTTACCTCTGTGTTGACCAGTCTTTATCTAGGCCCGACAAGACGCCTCCTGAGACGCGGTAAGGTAGGAGTAGGCAAAATGCAACAGGGAATAACAATATTAATGTGCTAATAGTAAACTGCAGGAGCGTCTATAGAAAGGTCCCAGAACTGCTCTCATTAATAAACGGTCACAACGCCCATATAGTACTAGGGACAGAAAGTTGGCTGAAACCAGACATAAACAGTAATGAAATCCTAAACTCAGATTGGAATGTATACCACAGAGACAGGCTGGACAGTGAAGGGGGAGGCGTGTTTATAGTGATAAGAAGTGCAATAGTATCAAAGGAAATTGACGGAGATCTAAAATGTGAAATGATTTGGGTGAAGGTCACGGTTAAAGCAGGCTCAGACATGGTAATTGGATGTCTCTATAGGCCCCCTGGCTCAGCAGCTATTGTGGCTGAGCACCTGAAGGATAATTTGGAAAATATTTCGAGTAGATTTCCCCATCATGTTATAGTCCTGAGTGGAGATTTTAATTTTCTGGATATAGACTGGGAGACTCAAACGTTCATAACTGGTGGCAGGGACAAAGAATCCAGTGAAATTTTTTTAAGTGCTTTATCTGAAAACTGCCTTGAGCAGTTAAACAGAGAACCGACTCGTGACGATAACATATTAGACCTTCTGGTGACAAACAGACCCGAACTATTTGAAACAGTTAACGTAGAACAGGGTATCAGCGATCATAAAGCGGTTACGGCATCGATGATTTCAGCCGTAAATAGAAATATTAAAAAAGGTAGGAAGATTTTTCTGTTTAGCAAAAGTGACAAAAAGCAGATTACAGAGTACCTGACAGCTCAACACAAAAGTTTTGTCTCAAGTACAGATAGTGTTGAGGATCAGTGGACAAAGTTCAAAACCATCGTACAATATGCGTTAGATGAGTATGTGCCAAGCAAGATCGTAAGAGATGGAAAAGAGCCACCGTGGTACAACAACCGAGTTAGAAAACTGCTGCGGAAGCAAAGGGAACTTCACAGCAAACATAAACATAGCCAAAGCCTTGCAGACAAACAAAAATTACACGAAGCAAAATGTAGTGTGAGGAGGGCTATGCGAGAGGCGTTCAATGAATTCGAAAGTAAAGTTCTATGCACTGACTTGGCAGAAAATCCTAAGAAACTTTGGTCTTATGTCAAAGTGGTAGGTGGATCAAAACAAAATGTCCAGACACTCTGTGACCAAAATGGTACTGAAACAGAGGCCGAAAGGCCGAAATACTAAATGTCTTTTTCCAAAGCTGTTTCACAGAGGAAGACTGCACTGTAGTTCCTTCTCTAGATTGTCGCACAGATAACAAAATGGTAGATATCGAAATAGACGACAGAGGGATAGAGAAACAATTAAAATCACTCAAAAGAGGAAAGGCCGCTGGACCTGATGGGATACCAGTTCGATTTTACACAGAGTACACGAAGGAACTTGCCCCCCTTCTTGCAGCGGTGTACCGTAGGTCTCTTGAAGAGTGTAGCGTCATCCCCGTTTTCAAGAAGGGACGTCGAACAGATGTGCAGAACTATAGACCTATATCTCTAACGTCGATCAGTTGTAGAATTCTGGAACACGTATTATGTTTGAGTATAATGACTTTTCTGGAGACTAGAAATCTACTCTGTAGGAATCAGCATGGGTTTCGAAAAAGACGGTCATGTGAAACCCAGCTCACGCTATTCGTCCACAAAACTCAGAGGGCCATAGACACGGGTTCCCAGGTAGATGCCGTGTTTCTTGACTTCTGCAAGGCGTTCGATACAGTTCCCTACAGTTGTTTAATGAACAAAGTAAGAGCATATGGACTATCAGACCAATTGTGTGATTGAATTGAAGAGTTCCTAGATAACAGAACGCAGCATGTCATTCTCAACGGAGAGAAGTCTTCCGAAGTAAGAGTGATTTCAGGGGTGCCACAGGGGAGTGTCATAGGACCGTTGCTATTCACAATATACATAAATGACCTGGTGGATGACATCAGAAGTTCACTGAGGCTTTTTGCAGATGATGCTGTGGTGTATTGAGAGGTTGTAACAATGGAAAATTGTACTGAAATGCAGGAGGATCTGCAGTGAATTGACGCATGGTGCAGGGAATGGCAATTGAATCTCAATGTAGACAAGTGTAATGTGCTGCAAATACATAGAAAGATAGATCCCCTGTCATTTAGCTACAATATAGCAGGTCAGCAACTGGAAGCAGTTAATTCCATAAATTACCTGGGAGTACGCATTAGGAGTGATTTAAAATGGAATGATCATATAAAGTTGATCGTCGGTAAAGCAGATGCCAGACTGAGATTCATTGGAAGAATCCTAAGGAAATGCAATCTGAAAACAAAGGAAGTAGGTTACAGTACGCTTGTTCGCCCACTGCTTGAATACTGCTCAGCAGTGTGGGATCCGTACCAGATAGGGTTGATAGAAGAGATAGAGAAGATCCAACGGAAAGCAGCGCACTTCGTTACAGGATCATTTAGTAATCGCGAAAGCGTTACGGAGATGATAGATAAACTCCAGTGGAAGACTCTGCAGGAGAGACGCTCAGTAGCTCAGTATGGGCTTTTGTTAAAGTTTCGAGAACATACCTTCACCAAAGAGTCAAGCAGTATATTGCTCCCTCCTACGTATATCTCGCAAAGAGACCATGAGGATAAAATCAGAGAGATTAGAGCCCACACAGAAGCATACCGACAATCCTTCTCTCTACGAACAATACGAGACTGGAATAGAAGGGAGAACCGATAGAGGTACTCAGGGTACCCTCCGCCACACACCATCAGGTGGCTTGCGGAGTATGGATGTAGATGTATTATATTTAATAGTTCATTTTCAAGTAAATCTATACATTGAAGGACAGTTTTTAAGTGGTTTTTGTGTAAATATGGAACCAAGTAAAAAGTGCAGTTCTGTAAGAGTGCAGTGTTGTAATCCATCGAAGAAGTCAAATCATTTTATTAGAGACAGAAACAAACTGAGAAATGTCACAACATGGATGCCCAGATTATTTCCTCAAATACCAAGTGGTGCCAAGATTTGTGATAAATGTAGGAAAGATGTAACCAAATTGAAAGATACACCAGAGCCCATCAGTGGTGAAAGTGTTGAAGAAGAATCTTCTGGATCAGAGATAATCATCCAAGACCAAGACCCTGACTTGACTCCAACTTCAGTAGCTGTTAAAACATTTAACACAACACTTCAAGAACTAGGTGAGTCCCCAACTGACAAGAGAAAACTAACATCTAGGCATTACGCCAAATCAAAAGTGAAGAAAATCTCATCAATGACACGTAAACGTTTTGTTGCTCCTGAAACTTCTTCATCAGATACTGATACTGATGACTCCGTTCTTGAAAATCTTAAAAGAAACTTTAAAAATTCTTTAAGTAGAGCAAAAAAACTAATGATTCTTACAAGTTTACCTGAAAAGCGGAGTGTCAGGAAAATAATGAGGGAATTTAATGCTCCTAATTACATTGTTCGGCAGTGCAAAAAAATTTTGAAAGAGAGAGGATTCATGGAAGGTCCAAACCCAAAACTAGGGAAGTGTTTACCAACAGAAACTGTCAAAACTGTACATTCATTTTATGAAAATGATGAAGTTAGCAGGGCAATGCCAGGTATTAAAGATTGTGTGACAATTACAGAAACAAGTGGAAATAAAACAAAAATATCAAAAAGACTTATTTTGTGTAACCTTAAAGAAGCTTACAAACATTTTAAAGACAAGTTTCCTAACATAAAAATAGGTTTCTCTAAATTTGCTGAGTTGAGACCACAACATTGTGTATTAGCTGGCCGGAGTGGCACACACACTGTCTGCGTGTGCACAACTCGCCAAAACATAAAATTAATGACAGAAAATGCTAAACTAAATACAGTAACAAAAAGCAGCTTAAACAATTATAAGCAGTGCATTGCAAAAATGCTTTGCAACCCATCATCAGTTGATTGCAACATGGGAAACTGTGAATACTACCCAGGCGAAACTGTCATACGTAAAATTTTAAAAGACTCTTTTCATGAAAACTTAATTGAACAAGTTCAGTTCCGACAGTGGATGTTAGTTGATCGATGTAATCTGGAAATTGTTCAGAAAACTTCTGAAGAATTCATAGATTTATTTTGTAGTAAGATGTCGACTTTGATTCAGCATGACTTCATTGCCAAGCAACAATGAACATCCCTTAACTCCACAAGAGAAAACCTTATGGAATCTGAATTTGTTGTCATATGTGATTTTTCAGAAAATTATAGTATAGTTCTACAGGATGAAGCTCAGAGTTTCCACTGGACAAGACAACAGATTACCATTCATCCTTTTGTTATATATTACAAACAGGAAGACAAAATTGAGCATATGAGCTTTGTCATTGTTTCTGATTGCCTGGAGCACAATACAACTGCAGTTTACACCTTTCAAAAGAAGCTAATTTCATATCTAACAAATAAATTTCAAAAGATTCCAAAAAAGATATACTATTATTCTGACGGTTCTGCTGCTCAGTATAAAAATAAGAAAAACTTCCTGAACCTTTGCCTTCATGAGGAAGACTTCAACATAAAAGCTGAGTGCCACTTTTCAGCCACAGCACATGGGAAAGGGCCTTGTGATGGAGTAGGGGGTTCAGTAAAGAGACTGGCAGCTCGTGCAAGTTTGGAAAGGCCATACCAAAATCAGATCCAAACCGCACGAGATCTATTTGAGTGGGCAGTAGATAATATCACAAATGTTGATTTTGCGTATTCCACTCAAGAGGACTATGCTGCTTCAGAAATATTCTTAAAAAGCCGACTTGAAGAGGCATTGACAATCAAAGGAACACAGCAATTCCACACTTTCATTCCCAACACTACATCAAAATTAATAGACAAATACTTCTCAGGTGATATGCAGAGTTGGGAGAGGGAAGTAACATCACCAGACAAACTGAAGTTACAAGATGTATCAGGCTATGTCACCACTGTATATGGCAGAAACTGGTGGCTTGGGTACATTTTAGAAAAAAACGAAGAACTTGATGAAGTGAAAATAACTTTTCTTCATCCATGTGCGCCAGCTAAGTCATTCTCTTATCCTGCACATGCAGATGTCCTGTGGGTGTCAGTTGTGGATGTTCTCACAAAAGTGAATCCATTTACTCCGACAGGGAGAACATACATTCTTAATGAAAGTGATGTAAACCAAACCCAGTCAGCTTTATTAAAATGTAATATATGAAGTTCCAAGACAATTTACTGGGAAACTGCTTTCAACTCAAAACTTAATATGTGTCTCAGGTTAGTGTTAATGTATATTTTATAGAAAGTTGTTTCAAAATTATTGTTAGTACCTATTGTGTTAAATTTAGCTATGTACAGATGCCTGTTACTCAAAATCAAGCATTACGTTTTTAATTTGTTTAATAGCTCCATTTCAAACATCATGGACCAGAACTATTATGTAAATACTTGCACTTATTCATACTTTATTTCAGTTTGTAGTTAAATGCTCAATTTCTTGTTTTTGCTACATCGGTTAATATACTGTTAGTGAAGTTGTATGAAATTAAAATAAGCAATCAACTTAATTATAAAATATGCTGATAAGTTTTGGTTTAATAAGGTGATGTTTTGATATTTCTAATACTTTTTTTACTTACCTTTCAGTATATTTTAAAGAAATTCCTGTTTGTTAAAGGTCAATTTGGTCAAACTAGGACCGTTAGTGAAAAACAAGAGTCCGGAATAATTTTTTTTAACAATGAACCCATCATCATCCCAGATTTATATTTTGCCATGTGATTTACAATAGTATGAAGGAGTTATGGAAATATTTTGAAAATTTTCAATTATGTACTTTTTGTAAAAAAATTAAAATTAAATCAAAATATTAAGTAGTATTTTGAACAAGGTTATTAATTAGAAGCTGTGTTTTGTTGTATATCCCTGGAAAGAGCATGCAAAATGACACCTTTCCCAGTTCTCTAGCTCAATTAGGGCAGCTCCTAGGACAATTTCAAAAAAGTCTGTTCACACATTTTTGGGTGGTTTTTGAAAAGTTTACATAGCCATATTTCAGAAATGGTTTGAGATAAAAAATTGAAATTTGGTATTTTTCTTAGTCTCAGTCCCCACTATAAGTATACCAACTTTCGGCAAAATCTAAGGGGGTGAGGTAAAATAGGTGTGTTGATTTGACATGGAATAACTCCATTCTCAGTGCACTTTCATGGGTTATTCTGTTTCTGTTCACAAAGTGGTAGCTCTAAGTGAAGCGAATCTAAACACGTAAATCTTTCTGTGCGATCTCTGATTTATTTCATTATGATTATCATTTCTCCTACATAGGCAGGCACCAATAAAATATTTTTGCATTTGGTAGAGAAAGCTGGTGATTGAAATTTCATGAGAAGATCCTGCTGCAACAAAAAGTGCCTTTGTTTTAAAGATTGTCATCCCAATTCGTGTTCATATCCATGCCACTCTCTCCCCTATTTTGTGATAACACAATATGATCTTCTTTGAATGTTTTCGATGTCCTCCATCAATCCTGTGTTATGCGAACCACTCACTGCGCAGCAATAATCCGGAAGAGGACAGACAGACGTGGTGTAGGCAGTCTCTTTAAGACTAGTTCACACCCGTTCAAGATTTATAGTAGGTTTTCGTTACTCTTGTATTTGGTTTTTAATAATTCAAGTGCCTTATTTGTACTGGGGTTAGCTAGTGAAACCATATAACTATTGACCACTGATGCCTGCAAAACTGTTTCACACACAATCGAGAGAGCTACTTGACAATAAATGAGTCTGCCACAAACTCATATTTAAATAAACAACTTTCAGTGTCTAAAAGTCTCAGACCATTTCTTTACTAATCGCTACCAATGCCAGACAATACATAAATAAATTCCAGCTTCTAATCAATCAGATTCCATTCAAAGCACTCTTTTTCACTTCAAGTTGCAGCCATACTGCAGGCATTTCATTGTAAATATTAAATGTCATACCGGTATGTGTAAAAATCCATTTTAAAAATGTAGTAGGGGACAAGTAACTTAGTTTGCTTATGTCATACAATTCAGACTGCTGCCTCAATGCTTCAATTAATCTTTCGTCACTTATTATAAGTTTTAACAAAAGAAATAACGAAGTGAAACAATTTTGTTACATATTACAAACAAAAAGCTACCAGTATTAACAGCAAAAACCGTAACTAAACGAAATATGGTGATATGCACATGTTTTATATCGGAAGGAAATGAGCTTGGGTCTCTTGTGATCAACAATAGACGGATGACGTCAGCTGTCAAAACCTAGTGGCCAAGAAACCTTGATTGTGCTGTGACAGAACAGGACAGCCAGTGTGAATGCTGTGCAGAATGTTTTGATGCGACGGGACATGACGTGATGTGACATGATGTGACGGGTGGTGTGAATTGGCCTTTAGTGGACCTGTTCTATTTTAAAAGTGTTTTGGCAATAAATCGCAGTCTTTCGTTCATTTTCCCCACATTGTTATCTATATGAGCGTTCCAAGTTAAGTTATTTGTAACTGTAATTCCTAAGTATTTAGTTAAATTCATAGTCTTTAGATTTGTGTGATATATCAGTCAACCGAAATTTAGCGGATTGCTTTTAGTACTCATGTGGGTGACTCCGTACCTTTAGTTATTTAGAGTTAATTGCCACGTTTTACACCAATCAGATACCTATCTTGTTTAAATCATTTTGCAATTGGTTTTGATCATCTTGTGGCTTTACAAGATATTAAATGACAGCATCATCAACAAATAATCTAAGAGGACTGCACAGTTTGTCTCCTAAATCATTTGTATAGATCAAGAACAGCAGAAGGCCATAACAGTTCCTTGGGGAAAGTCAGATATTACTTCTATTTTACTCAACGATTTTCCGCCAGTTACTAGAAATTGCGACCTTTTTGACAGGAAGTCACGAATACAATCACTCAACTGAGGCGATACTCTATAGGCACGCAATATGATGAACACAGTAAATGTTCCAAAATCCTACTGCAAATTAGCGTTAGTGATCTAGGTCTATAATTCGGCGGATTATTCCTATTTCGTTTCTCGAGTATTGGTTTGACCTGTGCCACTTCTCTGTTTTCAGATATGGATCTCTTAACAAGCAAGCGGCTGTAAGTGATTGTTAAGTACGTAGCTGTGAAAGGTACGTAACTGATATACTATCTGGAGTGGAAGACTTGCCTTAATAAAGTTATTTAAGCTGCTTCACTAAACCGAGGATTTCTACTTCTAAGTTACTCATGTTACCTGTTGTTCTTGATTCGAATTTTGGAATATTTACTAAATCTTCTCTGGTTTAAGCAATTTCGGAAAATCACATTTAGCAACTCTGCTTTAGGGCCACTATCTTCAGGGACTGCACGAACATACGATCAGAATCTCTTTGGATTTTCCGCCAGATTTAGAGACAAATTGTTTCGTTGTGGAAACTATTAAAAGCATCACCCATTGAAGTTCACGCCAAATTTCGAGCTTCTGAAAAACTATAGAGTCTTGGGGATTCTGCGTTCTTTTAAATTGGCATGCATTTTTCGCTAGTTCTTCAAGAGTGTTCTGATTGTTCTGTGTACCGTGGGGGATCAGTACCATCCCTTATTAATTTATTTGGTATATATCTCTCCTAATTGCCGTCGATACTATTTCTTTGAGTTTGAACCACATCTGGTCTACACCTACGCAGTGTTTTATGCCTACGACTTTAAACATGCATTTTCGCCAACATGTCGAGGGTAGATTGAGGCCATCACCAACTATAATTTTGTGAGTGGGGTACTTATTTGATATGACACTCAAGTTTAGTTTGAACTGTTCAGCAACTGTATCATATGAGTTGGTGGGGTGGGGGTCGCTAAAAGGAAGAAATCATTAATTTATTCCGGTTGTCAAGTATAAACTCTTTCCATAATAACTCACAGGAACTGTCTGCTTCAATTTCCCTACAAGATTAACTACTTCTGACAGCAATAAACATTCCACCACCAACTGTATTTAATCTATCCTTTCTGAACACAGTTAGGTCCTTTGTAAAAATTTCAGCCAAACTTATTTCCCGCTTCAGCCAGCTTTCCATACCTGTAACGATTTGAGATTCAGTGGTTTCTATTAGCGGTTGAAGCTCTGGTTCTTTCCCAGCACAGCTATGACAATTTACAACTACAATGTCGATTGCTGCTGGGTCTACCCTCGTGTTTGCCCTACATCCTTTTAGACTGACGCCCTTCCTGTAGTTTCCCGAGACCACCCAACTTAAAAAACCACCCAGTTCCATACACACAGTCCCCACTACCCATGCAGCTGCAGGAAGGAAGGAAGGATGGAAGGAAGATTGGCTTTAACGTCCCATCGACATCAAGATCATTAGAGACAGAGCATAAGCTCGTATTGTCTCAGGGATGGGCAAAGAAATCGGCCCTGTCCTTTCAAAGGAACCATCCTGGTATCTGCCTTGAGCGATTTAGAGAAATCACAGGAAACCTAAATCTGGATGGCCAGGCTCAGGTTTGAACCATGGTGCCCCTGCATGAGAGTCCAGTGTGCTAACCACTGCACCCCCTCGCTCTGTCCATGTAGCCGCTTCCTGTGTATAGTGGACCCTGACATACTAAGCGGAACCTGGAAACCCACCAACCCTATTTTTTTTTTTTTTTTACAAGTCAAAGAACTCGCAGACCGTCCACTTGGAGTTGTACCCGAGGTTCTGTAGTCAGCGCTATCGCCAATGTTACATGTTGTAGGCTCCGCCGTCATATCGCAAACAAGACTGACAGTCTGTACAACTTGAGCTAGCTTCCGATCCAAAGTGACACACATCAGTAGTACCAACATAAACCGCAACCTGCAGATGCCTGCACCGTATCCTTCATGGCATCTCAAAGTATCTGTTCCACATCTGTGACAACTCCACCCAGTATGCACATAACAGTGCACACTGGATTCATTCCCCTTCTTGGCAGCCATATACATAAGGTGCCCCATTACGTGCCTGACATTGGCATTCACAAGTACCAGTAATCCCACCCTCTGTTACCACCCCAATCTAGTAGGCCGAGACGCCTCCCTTGGGACAGGGTAAGCGACTGCATCCTGTTCAGCATATTTATCAGGCACAGAGAGCACCTAAAACCTGTTCGTCAGACAAACCGGAGAGGCCTATTGATCAGCATCCCAAAAAGTCTTTCACTGCCTGCCACACATGGAACGATCTCCCACTCGACCACGGTTGAGGGGTCAACTTTAGTGGGCAGTATCCAGGGCAGCCACAGTAGTGGACCTGTTTGGAGACATATGGGATACGCTAGACATCTCTTGTATCTGCACATCTGGCCTCCCACAGTG
Organism: Schistocerca nitens; assembly: GCF_023898315.1. Taxonomy (NCBI): domain Eukaryota; kingdom Metazoa; phylum Arthropoda; class Insecta; order Orthoptera; family Acrididae; genus Schistocerca; species Schistocerca nitens. The sequence continues at coordinate 258,128,300 of NC_064615.1, read as the reverse complement.
ATGCCCACTTGCAACAGCATCAAGCTCTGTGACCAAAGCGAGCACTGTCTGGAACTGTGAGTGGAGGGTGATCAACTCAGATCGTATCTGAACACAGCAATCGCATTCCCTACCCACACTAAAGACGGCGGAAATACACTGAAGACAGTAAAATGCAGAATTTTGCCTGATAAATAAAAAAACACGCGGGAAATTTTTAAAGTTTTTTACTGATGAGCACAGAGGAAATTCAAAACAAGACGCTTCTTACGAGGAGTCATATCAACTTGCAAATCAAACTGCGTGCTTGGATGTGCTGCTGAGGTGAGGGAAGCTGTCACTCAACTGAACCGTGACATTTGGCGTGGAGAGTTACTGATAGATGTAGAAGAACCTTCAGGTGTGTTCCAGGGAAATGTGCTAGGGCCCTTACTTTCATGTTGTATATTAATGTCCTGGAAGTAAACATTAACAGCAACCTCATACTTCTTCCAGACGATGCAGCTATCAGCAATGAATCACTGTCATTAAAAGCTCCAAAAATACTGGATATATTGATAAAATTCCGAAGTGGTGCAAAGACTAGCAACTTGCTTCAGACGCTCAGAAATTTAAAATTATGCACTTCATAAAACGAAAAACAGGTAGTATGCTAGGACTATATCAGTGAATCACAACTCGAATCAGTCAACTTATACAAAGAACTGGGTATAACAATCATTTGGGATATGAGCTACAATGATTTGATATAATAGCATAGTCGTATGTAAAGCAGATGAGAGACTTCGATTCATTGCTAGGATACCTCGAAGATGTATCAGTGTACAAATTAGATTGATTACGAAACACTCATGTGACCCGTCCTAGATTATTGCTTAAGTGTGTGGGACTAGCATCAAATAGGATTATCACAGATAACTGATCATATACAAAGAAGGCTGCTTACAAGCTTTCATCAAAGCATACGTAAAGAATCTAGGACTATACTACAACCCCTGCTTATAGCTTCCGTACGGACTGCAAAGAAAAGACTATACTAATTACGGTGCACACAGAGGCATTTAAGTAATTATTCTTTCCCCGCTGCATATGCGATTACAACGGGAAGAAATCTTAATATGTTGGTAACACGGGAACGCCGGAAATATTTCGTGTGATTTGTATGTTTACTGGGCGTATTCTGCGAAAATATTGACCTTGTTTCATGCATCTCTGTTATCAAAGCATACGAATGTAGCATTAGGAAGAGCAGAAAACTTGTTATTTTAACTACTAAGCACGCCAATGATAAACTATTGCTTGAAATATATGACGTTATGCACTGCATCCCTCTGTGACTGACGTGACTGGCAACATAAACACTGGTACCGTATTAAATGCTTCAATTCAGGTACTAAGTACGTACGAGGGGTGTTCAATAAGAAATGCAACATATATTTTTTCTGAAAGCATCTTGGTTCAAAATGGCTCTGAGCACTATGGGACTCAACTGCTGAGGTCATTAGTCCCCTAGAACTTAGAACTAATTAAACCTAACTAACCTAAGGACATCACAAACATCCATGCCCGAGGCAGGATTCGAACCTGCGACCGTAGCGGTCTTGCGGTTCCAGACTGCAGCGCCTTTAACCGCACGGCCACTTCGGCCGGCCTGAAAGCATCTTGGGTTTATTCAGTATTCCAATACACCGTATTATTCTCCACTCTTCTAACTATAAAACCAATTCTTTCAACACAATCTCCATTCAATGTGATCGCCTTACGCTACCTTACTGGAAGACCCTGTATGCTGCATGATACCACTACTGGTCGACGTCGGAACCAAGGTTTGCTGCATCAATAACCTCCCCGTCATCCATGTACTGCTTCCCGCAGAGTGCAACCTTCATTGGTCCCTTATTACTATTTATGGTCTTCTGTTAGGCAGCGAGGAACCCAGAGGCACAACCTTTGAGTACACAAACTTGTGGGCCAGTATGTCAACACTACCAACAGAGACGTCTAGTTGTGCAGTGAGGTGTTTGATTGTGATCTGTCGATCACCTTGAACGAGAGTATCCGCACATTCCAACATTGCAGGAGTCGCAGATGTGTGCGGCCAGCTGGCACTCGTGATACCGGATAGGTTGCACATCCTTGCTGCGATGATAACAGACGGCTCGCCCAACGACTCACCGTGCATTTGAAGCGCCTATGAATATCTGGGACACTCTGGTTCTCCACCAAAAGAAAATGATAGCTCTTTGCTTGGAATGCACATCCGCTAAAGGCACCATTCTGAAGGATACGTATAGCGCTGCCACCTATCGGAACTTCATGAAACTATAGGGAATAAAACAAGAATATTCCACGATGTCTCATACCAGATCTTTCATGTTTTCAACCGAAGCTGCCTTAGTTATTGAACGCGTCCCGTAAAAATGTATATAGTTTTAGACTGAGAAGTACCGGTAGCGCCCATGCGCTTTTTAACGTCAGTTTATATTTAACCTACTTCCTCACCTATACTCTGCACACCAATGTGAAGTGCATGGCAGAGGGTGCGTCTCACTGTAACAGTTATTAGAGCTTCTTCCTGTTCCATTCACGTATAGAGCGCGGGAAGAATGCGTGTTTGAATGCCTCTGTGCATCCTGTAATTATTCTAATCTTATCCTCACGATACCTATGTGAGCGATACGTAAGGGGTTGTAGTATATTCCTAGAGTAATCATTTAAAACCAGTGCTTGAATGTTTGTTAATAGACTTTCTCGGGATACTTTACGTCTGTCTTCAAGAGTCTCTCATTTCAGTTCCTTCAGTATCTTTGTGACACTCTCCCCTCTATTAAATGAACCCGTGACCATTCGTGCTACCCTTCTCTGTATATGTTCAATAGGGGTCTCGTAGGGGTCCCACACATTTGACCAATATTCTAGGATTGGCCGTACAAGTGATTTTTAAGCAACCTCTTTTACAGACTGATTACACTTGCCCAGTATTCTGCCAATAAACAGAAGTATATCACCTGCTTTACCCATAGCTGAGCCTATGTGATCATTCTATTTTGCAACACCTCAGTGTGTTACACCCAGGTACTTGTAAGAGACGGTTGATATTATAGTCATAGGGCATTACGTCTTTTTCGTTTTCTGAAGTGCAGAATTTCACATTTCTAAATATTTAAAGCAATGATTCAGTTAACAGGGAAGAAATGAAGAAGACAGATATAGAAGATGGATACATTAATGTAATAAAGACAATGTACAGAGGACACAATTGTAGAATTAGAACACCATTGGGGAACTCTGAATACTTCAGAATAGGACAAAGACTTGAACAAGGAAGTATTCTATCTCCTGCACTTTTTAATGTTGTGATGGAGTGAATAGGGCAGTTAAAAATGTAGCAAAAGAAAGAGACAAAAAGATGATTTTTGCTGATGATATGGTAATATGGGGTGATAAAGAGGTAGATGTACAGTTACAACTAGATGCGTGGAAGGAAATAATGAAAATGGATGGATTAAAAATAAATAAAGATAAGAGTGAAGTAATGGTATTTGGAAGAGACAAAGGGATCAACGGAGATATTATTTTGAATGGAGAACCCCTCAAAGTGGTAAACAGTTTCATTTACTTGGAGAGTGAAATATCTAGTGATGGAACAATAACCAGCGAAATTAAGACGAGATTACAGAAGGGAGGCAGTTTCTATCAAACAATAAAACACCTGATTTGGAATAAGGAAGTTTCAGAAAAAGCAAAACTCCTTATGTATAAGAGTTATTACTTCCCTATTGTCACCTATGGAGGAGAAACATGGACAATGACAGAAAGGAACTGGAACAGACTGCAAGCAGGGGAAATGAAATTTCTCAGACCAGTTAAGGGAAAAACAAGAATGGACAGAGTAAGAAACGTAGATATTAGAAACGACCTTAAACAAAAAAGTATGAGAGAAGAAATTGAAAAAAAGAGATTAGGATGGTACGGGCATGTTAAGAGGATATGTGAGCAGAGACTCTCCAAAATTATGGAGGAACTAAAGATGGATGGAAAAAGACCTAGATAGATAAAGCAAGTTTCCAATATTTGTATCACGCTGGAATCTTATCAAGATCAGACTGAATATTTGCGCAGCTTCTTTCAAACAGTACTTCTTTAAAGATAACTGCATCATCTGCAAAAAGTCAGAGGTTACTATTAATACTGTCCACAAGGTCGTTAATATACGTACAACATGAGCAGCATGGATCCCAACAAACTTCCCTGGGGCCCACCCGAAGTTATTTCTGTGTCTGTCGATGAATCTCCATCCAAGAGCAATTGCTGTGTCCTCTCTATCAAAAAGTCATCAATCCAGTCTTGATACCCCATAGAAGATCGTACTTTTGACAATAAGTGTAGATGCGGTACTGGGTAAATTGCTTTTCGGAAATCAAGAAACACTGCATCTACCTGGTTGCCTTGATCCAAAGCTTTCAGTATGTCATGTGAGAAAAGTGCTAGTTGAGTTTCACATGATTGATGTTTTTGAAATCTATGCTGGCTGGCATTGAGGAGATCGTTCTGTTCAAGACATCTTACGATGTTTGAGCTCATAATATGTTCTAAGATTCTACGACAAACCAACGTCAAGGATAGAGGACGGTAGTTTTGTGGATCACTCCTACTACCCTTTTTATACAAGAACTGGGCACGGCTTTTGTTTGAGGGATCTACGATATATTATAGTTAGAAGAGGGGCTAACTCAGTCGCAGATTCAGTATAGAATTTGAGAGGGATTCCCTTGGGGCCTGGAGCTTTGTTTAATTTTAACGATTTCAGCTGTCTCTCAACACCAGTGACACTAACACTTATTTCATTCATCTTTTCTGTGGTACGAGGATTAAATTGGGGGAATGCTCCTGAACTTTTCTTTGTAAAGTAACATTTGAAAACGGAGTTAAGCATTTCAGCTTTTGCTTTGCTACCCTCTATTTCGGTTCCTGTCTCATTCGCTAGGGATTGGACGCTAACTTTGGTACCACTAGCAGCCTTTACATACAACCAGAATTACTTTGGATTTTGTGAAATGTCATATTCTGCTACGTTGGTCACTGAAGACATTTCGCATTGCTCTCATTACAGCCAAAAGTGTTTCATCTCTCTATCTATAACCCTACTCTTTGTTTATACCCATTATGCAGAGGTTTAGAAGTTTCTTTACAGTGACTGTAAGCAATGGAGGTTACACCGCATGGTGCCCGTCGGGACTATCAACAGATGGGGTTTCACTAGGCATGGCCTACACCTAAGCAGGACTTGGAAGGGAAGATTGGTACATCTGATTCATGAAAGTATAGGGGGTGGATCTTGGGCCACACATGGTCAAATACCTGTTGTCATGGGTAGGAAAAGTAGGTCTTTTTAGGATAAATCCAGACAACAGGTTCCCATACCTAAAGAGTACCTCCAGCAGTTTAAAAAATACTGAAACAATCACTCACAAGACAGATTTTAACACTTCAAATATCACCAATACCAGATGTCACGAAGAAAAACAAACAATTGGAAAGAGTAACATGGGACATTTCACAGACTTAACAATCTTCCATCAAAACATGCAGTCAATAAAAAATAAAGTCCAACTATTAGAAGTTGAACTCCAATCTTTGAACTGCACAGTAGTTTGTGTTACTGAGCACTGGTGTAGAGACACAGAAATCCAACATGTAGTATTATCATTGTATGAAAGGGCAAACTCTTACTGCACAACTGCTTCAAGGGGTGGAGGATCATGCATTTATATCAGAAAAGGAACACTTTAAAATATCAGCTATTGAATTAACATGGCTTGATATCACCAAGAAATTAATCATTTTGTGTGTGTATAGATCTCCCAGTGGTAGTGTGGACCTCTTTTCAATAAATTAACAGAAGTTATAGATAAAGTCTCAAGTACAAAGGTCAACATAATTCTTTGTGGGGACATTAACATCAACACTAATATCATAAATGAATCTAGCAGCACCCTCATAGAAATCCTTCAAAGTTACGGCCTGTCCCTATTGGTCAATAGGGTAACAAGGGTTACATAGGGAAACAAGGGTTACTACAATGACTGCATCAGTAATTGACCATGTGGCCACAAATGTGGACAGGGAAAAATGTGATGTAGCTATAAAAAATCTCGGACTATCAGACCATCTCTGTAAAATAACAACAGTAAAATCAGGCATCGAATCATTCTCTAAACTACAAGCCTACGAAAGACATCTATCAGAAGTCAGAATAAAATATTTTTCTAAAGAACTATCAAAACAAAGCTGGGATGAAGTGTATAAGGAAACCAATGTGAATATGAAATTCTCTAAATTCACCACATTGTTTAAACTGAATTCTGAAAAGGCATTTCTAAAAGGATGCATCTCACAAAAACAGGTGGATAACAGCTGGTATTAAGAAGTCCTCCGAAACGCTTAAATACCTCAGTTCTATGAAAACGAGTCGCAATGAACCAGAATTCTTACATTTCTATCATAGATACAAAAAGATCTATAGGAAGGTGCTGATTGCTGCCAAAAAAGTCACTTAGTGACAAAATAATATATAATGCAGAGAATAAAAGCAAAGCAGTCTGGGATGTTATAAAAAACGAACCAGGGAGAGGCAAACAAACGCAGAATAACATACTGCTAAGGAAGGGGATAAGGTAATAAATGATCCACAACACTTAGCAAACTACACTCCTGGAAATTGAAATAAGAACACCGTGAATTCATTGTCCCAGGAAGGGGAAACTTTATTGACACATTCCTGGGGTCAGATACATCACATGATCACACTGACAGAACCACAGGCACATAGACACAGGCAACAGAGCATGCACAATGTCGGCACTAGTACAGTGTATATCCACCTTTCGCAGCAATGCAGGCTGCTATTCTCCCATGGAGACGATCGTAGAGATGCTGGATGTAGTCCTGTGGAACGGCTTGCCATGCCATTTCCACCTGGCGCCTCAGTTGGACCAGCGTTCGTGCTGGACGTGCAGACCGCGTGAGACGACGCTTCATCCAGTCCCAAACATGCTCCATGGGGGACAGATCCGGAGATCTTGCTGGCCAGGGTAGTTGACTTACACCTTCTAGAGCACGTTGGGTGGCACGGGATACATGCGGACGTGCATTGTCCTGTTGGAACAGCAAGTTCCCTTGCCGGTCTAGGAATGGTAGAACGATGGGTTCGATGACGGTTTGGATGTACCGTGCACTATTCAGTGTCCCCTCGACGATCACCAGTGGTGTACGGCCAGTGTAGGAGATCGCTCCCCACACCATGATGCCGGGTGTTGGCCCTGTGTGCCTCGGTCGTATGCAGTCCTGATTGTGGCGCTCACCTGCACGGCGCCAAACACGCATACGACCATCATTGGCACCAAGGCAGAAGCGACTCTCATCGCTGAAGACGACACGTCTCCATTCGTCCCTCCATTCACGCCTGTCGCGACACCACTGGAGGCGGGCTGCACGATGTTGGGGCGTGAGCGGAAGACGGCCTAACGGTGTGCGGGACCGTAGCCCAGCTTCATGGAGACGGTTGCGAATGGTCCTCGCCGATACCCCAGGAGCAACAGTGTCCCTAATTTGCTGGGAAGTGGCGGTGCGGTCCCCTACGGCACTGCGTAGGATCCTACGGTCTTGGCGTGCATCCGTGCGTCGCTGCGGTCCGGTCCCAGGTCGACGGGCACGTGCACCTTCCGCCGACCACTGGCGACAACATCGATGTACTGTGGAGACCTCACGCCCCACGTGTTGAGCAATTCGGCGGTACGTCCACCCGGCCTCCCGCATGCCCACTATACGCCCTCGCTCAAAGTCCGTCAACTGCACATACGGTTCACGTCCACGCTGTCGCGGCATGCTACCAGTGTTAAAGACTGCGATGGAGCTCCGTATGCCACGGCAAACTGGCTGACACTGACGGCGGCGGTGCACAAATGCTGCGCAGCTAGCGCCATTCGACGGCCAACACCGCGGTTCCTGGTGTGTCCGCTGTGCCGTGCGTGTGATCATTGCTTGTACAGCCCTCTCGCAGTGTCCGGAGCAAGTATGGTGGGTCTGACACACCGGTGTCAATGTGTTCTTTTTTCCATTTCCAGGAGTGTATGTACACGAGCATTTTTCAAGTATCACAGAGAAGTTACAGCAAAAATCCTCCAAAACAAATACAACATCTGCAAATAATGTTGCACTAACTACAATGATATTTCTTCCATCCACAGAGAATGAAGTCAACAAAACTGTTCAAAAACTAAAAAATAAAAAATCAATAGGCTTAGATGAAGTACCAATGTGTGTACTAAAACAATGCATAGGGATTATGCAAGGCGCCTTAACAAATATAATAAATGAATCCTTCATATCAGGGACATTTCCAGAGCAGTTAAACAGGCAAGAGTTGTACCTTTGCTTAAGAAAGGTAATGCAGAAGACATAGAAAATTATCGGCCCATTTCCCTGCTGTCACCATTACCTAAAATAACAGAAGCAATTATGAAATACAGATTAATGAATTACTTGAATAAATACAATATTTTAAGCATCACAGTTTGGTTTCCAAAGTGGCAAAAATGTGGAGTCAGCAACAGAAGAATTCACAAAAGTTGTACTTGATTCTCTTAATAAAGATGAGTGTGTCACAGGCATATTTTTGGATGTTTCTAAGGACTTTGATACAGTCGACCACAAGATTCTATTAAATAAATTAGAAGCATTAGGAATACGAGGGGCAGCTAATGACTGGTTTCGATCACATCTAGCAGATAGGGTACAAAGAGTAGAGAGAACACGCATTTCAAACAGAGCTAAACATTTAGTAAAACACTTACCAGAACCCAAATACATTAATATACGGCTTCCACAAGGTAGCATATTAGGACCAATACTATTCGTGATATACATCAATGGCTTTCCCAGTAGTGTTACCTATGGTGAAAAAATTCTCTTCGCTGACAACAGAAATACCATAGTCACTGAGAAAACAAGACAACTCCTTGCAGAGAAAGCAAATAAAGCTCTCAAGGAAGTTATTATTGGTCAGTAAGCAATAAAGTGACATTGAACATAAAGAAAACTAATGCCAAGAATTTCAGTTTGAAGAGGGAAAATGACAATGTTAAATCAAATGTAGATGTCACCTCTATAGACTGTGTAACAAATGAAAAATTTCTGGGAATGAATATTGATTCTCAGTTAAAGTGGTGTGAACACACAAAGGTACTTGCAAACAGAATGTCATCGGCATGTTATGGCCTTAGCATCCTATCATCAGTGTGTGATATGTAGTCTCTTTTAGTTACATACTATTCATATGTATACTCAATTCTTTGGTATCGCATTCTTTTTCAGGGAACAAATGCACAAAATATGAACACAGTTTCCAGGCTCCAGAAAAGAGCCACAAGAATAATAACCAAAAATAGTAGTAGAGCTCATTGTTAAGATCTGTTCAAAACACTGGGAATGTTAACTGCTCCATGTGAATACATTTACCAGTCAGTTGTACACATCAAAAATAACATTGGTAATCACTGCACAAACAGCTATGTCTATGACCATAGAACAAGAGCTAGACTCAACTTACATTTACGAAGAAAAAATAAATATAAAACTCAAAACAGTATTTTCTACCAAGGAATAAAACTGTACAATAAATTACCAAAAGAGATTAAAGAAATTGCAAACATACACTTATTTAAAAAGGCAGCTAAAAAGTACCTGTTATGCAATACATTTTATACATTGAAGGATTACTTAGATAAAACAGAGTAGGGATGTAGTAAAAAAATGTTATACAAATAAATAATAATAACGATTATAAAACATCCAACATCCAACATTCCACATAACACCTTCACACTATGTTTTTCCCTTCTTTTTTCCTTTTCTAGAAGTTTTTACCCCCAAGCTATACACAGCATAATACTAACACCTCTTTATGAGCTCAACATTTCACTCATTGTAGAGGGATGCTGACTCAGTTTTGCAGGATAGCAAAGAGGAAGTTGAAGCACTGAAAATGGCTCAGAGATCACCAGTGTGTGTGTGTTTGTGTGTGTAGTGAGTGAAGTGTTATGAAACAATGTGTGTATAGCGTGTGCAGTGACTGATAGTGAGATATGCGTGAACAGTGTGGCATTACATTATTTAATAAGTTATTTGTAAAAAAAAAAAGTATTGTATACCAGGAGTAAATCTGATGATTGTCTCTAACTAGAAGTCTGTAAATATATGTGAATACGAATTAGCTTGTTTTAAATTGGTCTAAACTTGTAAATATTTTGACATGCCCTACGTCCTTGTAAAAAGAGATCTATGGATGAATAAAGCTACTACTACTACCACACCTACCCGTCATGACCGATTGCTTCCAAATGTATGGTATATGCTGGGTTTGAACTGAAATGAAAGTAACACAAGTGGGATTTCCAGAGGGTCAAGCGTTTATGAAATATAGTATTTTTGTCGCGAAATCGAGCGAGACATGAGCAATTTGTATTAGCGTAGTAGCGGAGCAGCAGTTGGCACAGACGAGTGAGTACACAACGGTAATCCAAGGGTTGTGGGGTCCCTAAGCGAAATATTTTTAAATTTTTTGTTTTTTGTTTTTAGTTGTTACGTTATTTGCACTGCAGATAAACAGCAATAATGCTCGCCACATTGCGTTTATTAATATTTTTGTAAAATGCATGACAAAGAAAGGCAAAGGAAAATTTTGGATTTCAAAGTAAAAATTGTACATATGATGCCCACGAGGACTTTGCAAATAACTTTGCAGGACAGGATTGTAATTAAGGCATACAGGATTTTGTATTACGTTAATTTCATGTTGACCTTCGAGCAGCAAGTAAATTCGGCCCATAGGGTGAGATAAAGAATTACGCCACGAGAAGACTGGATCAAAACATAGACTATTTTACGTCACCTGTTATTCTCACCAATATTTGCCGAAATGGTGCCTTACGTATGGATTGCTGCCAAATTTGCGATGAGAGAAAACCTGTTATGAATGCTTCTCTATAGGAACTTTAAAAAACCATAAAATTACAGAAATGCGGCTTTTGGAATGTGTGCAAGACGCGGATAAAATTACTGCTTCCCTGTTCTACGATATCATTCCAGCACGTGTAAATCAACTATAAAATAATAAAAGTATCTAATTTTATACAGCGTGAAGAAAAAATTACGCAGTTGGTGGTCGGCACGCGATTCATCATCCAAATTCAACACAGAAGTGTGTGTAGCAAAAGGTAGTCGCGCCAATAGCCTTCGTAGAAATGCGGTTTTAAAAACGAGGCTCTGGCAACGGTGTAGAGTGTAGAGTGGCCAAGAACAGGTAGCATGAACTCAGTGCTGTGTCCAATGAGGTACAAAAAACACAATAGGTGTTCTACACTAGAATACACATTACGCTACCCACAATAACTCCATCCTGAATGTTTGTCGCCCAAGCTTATCTTCTCAAAATAGGAGTCGGCATTCAAATACTGGTATCTGCAGATTTCTGCTTGACACAGCGAACATTTCAACCATCATCTGCCGAGTTTTGAAGTGATCGCTTTATCAAGTGGAAATCTACAGATACCAGTATTGACTGGAAACGAAGTTGTAATCCTCCTACACGTCGGTCAGGGGCCTGAAGATGGCTTAGTAACTCGCCGAAACTGGTAGCCAAATAAAATAAGTTTAGAAAATCGACGGGTGAAAGGTGTTTGATATGACATTCTCTAGTGGACTAAGGTCCAGCGAAAATCGAGGCCAGAATATTCGACCTCTATGACCGATGCATTTCCCTAGAAACGCTTCATTCAAATAGTTATGCACACTCATTCCAAAGGGTGGCGGTCCAGCATCATGTTGACACTATAGCTAACACTGAACAACAAATGGAACGTTTTCTAATGTGTCAGGCGGAGAATTGCAAAGAAACATATGATACAGGAGAGCATTCAATTTGTGCAACAATAGGTAAGGGTCCAAAAGCACTCCTCCCACGATTGCAGCCCACAAATGGTTCAAATGGTTCTGAGCACTATGGGACTTAACATCTAAGGTCATCAGTCCCCTAGAACTTAGAACTACTTAAACCTAACTAACCTAAGGACATCACACACATCCATGCCCGAGGCAGGATTCGAACCTGCGACCGTAGCAGTCGCGCGGTTCCGGACTGCGCGCCTAGAACCGCTAGACCACCGCGGCCGGCTGCAGCCCACAGGTATATGCCAAAGCATACCTGAAACCCACATTCACAGGTGATGCGTGGGTTGTGATCCAACCAATAGCCGCTGTTGTGGATGTTGACCATACCTTCAAAAGGGGAGCTAGATTGGTCAGCCAACGTCACATTATTTATAAAACGTTCGTTTCTTCCACTTGTGCAAAAGCCGTTCACCAAACGGTACTCACCGAATACTGCCTTCTGACCACTGATGTTAACATGTAGTGACATGGGGCAGTTCTGCATCATGCAACACATCAACAACCAGTCTTTGAGATATCTGGATCTGCCTTGCAATTACTGCGCCACAAATAAGTATAGGCACGAATTTGGGAAATTCTTGAAAGTTTTGTGCAGCAATGGCCAGAGGCAGAAATTAAGGGACGATGGACACATTGGGTAGCGAGCAATGACATTTTTGTTATAAGCAAATTGTTCAGCGAGGCACATTTGACATCACTTACAGGCGAGGCACTATAAACAAATGTGGAGATGGATGTGGACAAATCAGGCGCAACTCAGTATACTGAGGTGCTACGAAAAACCTGTATGTTACAGCTAAAGCAGGGCCTAGTAACATGTAGATGAGGGTTGAAGCAGTCGTGGTGAGACAGGTCCGAAACTCCGCGCTTCATGGGTGTGGGAAGCAGGGGGCCAGCCAGCATCAACTTTCTGAGTGCCGTTGTCTGGCAGGCTGCAAGCTGCCGTCTGTAAGGGTGTAGCTGGGACGCAATTCGTGGTCTCTTGGGTCCAAGGCTGTCCTCAATCACCAACTGTGCCGCCCTGGGCAGGCGACTGGAGCTGCTGAGGCTCTATTACAATGACATCTGCTGGCTGTTACTCATCACCACTCTACATGCTGACCATAAAAACTGCATAAGGGGATATCCAGATGCCCTCCAGAGGGCATGCATGGGGCTCCCTACTCGGCTAACACACACTGCCAGCCATGACAGGAGCTATCAAGACATGAGGATGGAGCGGCCAGGTGCCGTAGCAGTAGATTCCGGCGCTGGTGTTTGTGTAGGCACACATACACATCCTTCGGCGCAATAAAAGTCAATACCGAACTTGTCCCATGTATGTGTTTGCCCCGGCCTCATTCACCCCTCTCTCCTAACCATAGGTATCAGTCATCCTGGCTCATTACTACCCCTGAGGTTGGGGGGTTTCAAGAATCATGTCCTCTGTTTATGGAGTACATCTAGTCCTCGGATGACCTCTGTACATTACTTGGGAATGAAGATTACTAGTTTCCCAAAGGCACAGCTCCAAGTGACAGAACTTCATCAGGATGTCAGATTTGAGAATCAAACGCAGCATACACATGAGCAGCAGCACCAAAAGCATGTCAACTTATTCATCATTTGCATACTTCTTTCGGAAGCCCTATGTGAAACTGACAGAACCAATTACGGTTACACACTACGCAGTTAGTAAATACCTGCATGCAATTTAATGAATCCCACTGTCATATGATGGGCTATTTTCATGCGATAAAGTGATGTCCTGCTTTTAAATGACGAGAACAGGGGAACATTTACCTAAAAAATAAAAAAAAGGAACCTGACTAGGATTCTAACCATATTTCCACTGGGGATATAGATTTGAAGTTCCAGCAGTCTACCCACTGACCTCTTATAGCTGGAATGGTAATGTGGGGTTATAAGTGTTCCTCTGTACATTTTGATGCACTGCATTATGTGACAGTGTTGTCAGTTCCTCGTTTTCTTATGTGTGTTTTCATCCTATCTGTTTTTTCTAGATAAACTTTTCTTATGAACCGAGATGAGGAAGTGTGGTATTTTTTCCTCACCCTGTACACAAATTTGTTGCGTACACCTTATGATCCGTCCCTGGAATTTTATTTGCAATCCCAAATTTTGCTTTACCTTTCCTTTTTCTGTATTGCGTTTCCATCCAGGTATTCCCATTTGAGTTCATGAAACATTTCTGTAATACTTGCATGCTGATCGAACCTGCCAGTAACAGATCTAGCAGCATACTTCTGAATTGCTTCGCTGTTTTCTTTTAATCCAACCTGGCGGGGATCCAAAACACTCGAGCAGCACTCAAGAATTAGGCCATAGTAGCGTTCTATAAGCTGTCTCCTTTATGGATAAACCACGGTTTCCCAAAAGTCTGCCAATAAAAGGAATTTGAGAATTCGCCTTCGCCACTACCAACCTGACGTGCTCACACCATTTCTGTCACTTTGAAACGTTTCGCCTAGATATTTAATCGATGTCATTATGTCGAGGTGGACCCAACTAATGCTGCATACGAACATTACATGATTGATTTTCCGATTCATCCACATAAACTTACATTTTTCTACATTTAGAGCAAGCTGCTATTCATCGCACCAGCTAGAAGTTTTGTCTAAGTGATCTTGTATCCTCTTATAGTCACTCAACGACGACACCTTCCCGTACACCACAGCGTCGTCAACAGACAGACAGCCGAAAATTGCTGCTCACCCTGTTCGTCAGGTCATTTATGTATACTGAGAATAAAAGCGTTTTTATCACACTTCCCTGGAGCATGCCTGATGATACCCCTGTCTTTGATGAAAATTCGCTGTCGAGAACAACGTACTAGGTCCTGTTACTTAAAACGTGTTAGAGCCAGTCAAATATATAGCACCAATTCTATATGATCGAACTCTTCGTCAATAGTGTGTAGTAGGGCACAGACCCCAAGATCCTCGGATTACTGCTCTCTACTCTCGCCACTGAGCCAACTGCTGCCTAGTAACATCGCTAACATAAATTGTTCGTGCCTAGCCTGACTTGCAGCAAAAATACAATTTTTCCCAAACGCTTAGCCATCTGGACCTTCCAGTTGTCACTTGGGAAAGCCCTGAATATTCCACAAATCTGGACGGAATCGGTGACGATGAGTAGGCGCGGTCCCCTTGTGAGACAAGACAGTCACACAGACTAGGCGAGTGAGCAGTGTGAGGCAAAGCGTCCAGACCTGACGGTGATGCTGGCGACGTACTGCAGCGGCCGGCCCACCAACACGTCTGCGGCGACGAGCACCAGCGCGCCCTTGGCCACCAGCGACAGCAGCGCCCTCGCCGCCGACGCCCGCTGCTCCGCCCCCGCCTTCACCTCTCTCCCCGCCGGTTCTTCCTCAGGCACGGCCGTCCCGCAGTCACCGCTGGACACTTTTCCCATCTCCTCCACTTCTGCCACCTTCCTCCTCCCATCGTCCTCGCCACACCGTGACTTCGCCGTGTCTGCATCCGCCAGCACCGACGCTGCTACGAGCTGCACGTTGCTGAAGCCGTCCTCCTACAACCATGTGACGGCGTAGGGGTTAAAGCTGAAATCTGTGTTACTAGCCTGAGCTAATTTACTCACTACACTAGTTGTGATATAATCGCAGCAAAATTCACAGTGATCCAAGAAAGGTTTATTCATATACACATTACTCACCTTGGCATTGATTGATAGTGTTGTTGGATGTCCTTCTGAGAAATATCGTGCCAAATCCTTTCCAATTGGCGCATTAATTCGTCAAAATCCTGAGCTAGTTGGAGGCTCCTTCCCATAATGTTTCAAACTTTCTCAATTGGGGAGAGGTTTGGCGTCTTGCTGGTTAAAGCAGGATTTGGCAAGCACGAAGAGAAGCAGTAGAAACTCTCGACATATGCGAGCGAGCATTATTTTACTAAAATGTAAGCTCAGGATAGCTCGCCATGAAGGCAAAGAAACAAGGCACAGAATATCGTCGACATACTGCTGTGATGTAAGGGTGCCGCATATGACAACCAAAGGGGTCCTGCTGTGAAAGGAAATGGCACTCCAGATCATCACTCCTCCTTGTCAGGCCATATGGCGGGCGACAGTCTGGTTGGTATCTCGCCACTGTCTGGGGCGTCTCAAGATGCGTGTTAGGCCTGGAATCTTAACCCCAATGAAACTGTCTTCAGTAAATCAGTCCCACTTCGAATTGAGTCCCGTTGACAAGCACACAGGTGCTGGAGACGCCCATACAATGGTGAGATACCAACGTGACTGTCACCCGCCATACGGCTTGACCACTGGGTGTGATCGTCTGGAGAGCAGTTTCATTTCAGGGCACGATCGATTTGGTTGTCGTCTGTGGCATCCTTTTACATCACGGCGGTCCATTGACATTACTCTATGCCCCGTTTTGTTGCCCTTCATGGCAAGCCATCTTCGGCTTACATGTCAGCAAGGTAAAGTCTACCTGTACACGGCGAAAGTTTCTACCACTTACCTTCATGCTTGTCACACCCTACCTCAGCCAGCAAGCTCGCCAGATCCTTTCCCAGCTGAGAACGTTTGGAGCATTATAGGCAGGGCCCTCCAACCAGCGGGATTTTGACCACCTAATGTGTCAATTGGACAGATTTTTTCGCGGTATTTTGACTATCTGACGCTCCACTTGGACAGAATTCAGCACGATATCCCTCAGAAGGTTATCAAACAACTCTGTCAAATTGTCGCGCCGAATAACTGCCGCATACGGTCCAGAGGTGGACCAGCGTGGTACTGACTTGCTCAATTTGTGAAGCTCTTTCTCTTGAATAAATCATCCAGTCTGTCTGAAACTGTAATTTTTTCCTTGCCTGTAAACGTATGTCACATCTACCGATTGCCGTCCCAGTCGGATTATTCCTTCGTGGTGGATTTTCCCCCCGCCCCCCTTAGATTGTATATTCCATTTACGAACCACTATATTTTATATCAGGAGTCATCTTGCTGCGTAAACGGCACGAAACTTACAAAATAAGACAGAAATCAATTTACTGTCAACGATGACACACTGACATACTTCACTACAAACAATTTTTCCATCACATCGAGAAAATGTATGTGAATATGGTACAGTCAGAAAATAATAAGCCAAACAGTTTCGTCGCTTTATTTAAAAATCTAAGTGCCATACACAAACTAATCGGACAGGCATGTACACTACATAACATCTTACCAGACTGAGGTGCAGCGACACCTGACACAGCCGGCCGAAGTGGCCGTGCGGTTAAAGGCGCTGCAGTCTGGAGCCGCAAGACCGTTACGGTCGCAGGTTCGAATCCTGCCTCGGGCATGGATGTTTGTGATGTCCCTAGGTTAGTTAGGTTTAACTAGTTCTAAGTTCTAGGGGACTAATGACCTCAGCAGTTGAGTCCCATAGTGCTCAGAGCCATTTGAACCATTTGACACCTGACACATCCGCTGTAAGGTTCGCCAGGTGTCACTGTCGCACACCCAGTTTACATGCACTGTACATTTAGTCCTTCATGGGAACAACAAATGCTCAAAACATTTACAATTAGAGTACTGGAAGCGTAAGAGTCATCGTTGTACACGACATCCCTTCCTTAGCTCACATTGACAATTATGGCGTCAAGAAAGACTTCCGAGCCGTTATGGCGTCAAGAAAGACTTCCGAGCCGGCCGGGGTAGCCGATCGGTTCTAGGCACGTCAGTCTGGAACCGCGTGACCGCTACGGTCGCAGGTTCGAATTCTGCCTCGGGCATGGATGTGTGTGATGTCCTTAGGTTAGTTAGGTTTCAGTAGTTCTCAGTTCTAGGGGACGGATGACCTCAGATGTTAAGTCCCATAGGGCTCAGAGCCATTTGAACCATTTTTACCACCATCCACCGTACAGAGCCCCTTTCCGCCGTCCCCTACTACCCCCCTCCTTCCCCCCTCCCTCACCCTACCCCTAGCCCTCCCATCCCCATTCGCCCTTCTTCCAATCTTCAGACCTAGTACTCAGCTTTATTTACACTAACGCATCTGCCAACACTATACTTTCAAAAGTACCTATATCCTCTTCCAATGAAACTTCAATTTCCACCCCTCACCTGACCAAGGAATTTCCCCAGAAATATACCCATTCTACCAGATCTGTGAGAACCTGTGTTCTTCTCCTTGTCATGGCTCCTGTCCTCATCATCCCCTCCACCCTCATCCTAAGGCTTAGTTCGGAACTTTTCCCTTATCAACCTTCTAAAATCCCCAACCAAGCATCCACCTACATAAAATCTATAGTGCACACCGGCCCAAAACATGCAAATCCCATAATACCATTACTCCTGGCAGCCTACATCAACTCATCACTCCATGTAAATATTTTAGGCATCCAAGAGAAGAGCATTTATCTTTCAACTAATCCAGCTTAGCATTTGTGTTTCATTTTCATAAAAACGTCCAGTTTCTAATATCGTTTAAAAATATCATGTTTTAAATTTTCAAAATCGTTTGGCTGAATAGCTGTGAGTTGTAACCTCTGACAACCCATCACCTGGCCGTGAGAGACAATGTGGGTGAAATAAAAATAGAGAAAAAAAGAACAAATAAATGACCCGGCAGTACACTCACAATGATTTTAATGAAATACGTGAAATGATTTCGCAATTGCGAATAAGGACAACCAGCAGCTGTAGAATGGAATAACGACAATGAAAATCTGTTCCAGACAGGGGCTCGAAAGCGAATTTCTCGCTTATCGCGAACGGTTCCATTACCATTTGGCTATCCACACATGACTCAGAGCTACATCCAAACTTCCATATGTCGTCAACCATGCGTCTACGATCTGTTCTCGTACCTTCAATAAGTATATTCCCGTACAGGTCAGACGCTGTATTTGAAAGGCGCTTGCCCGGTATCGGCAGATAAATAGAATATTGCCGTGTCTGTATTATTCTGATTACGATGCAAAGTTCCTTTGGACATGCATGCATGCATGCATGATGGATGTACGAATACAGGTCGTAGACGCACAGTTGACGACATATGGAAGTTTCGATCTGACTGTGAGTCATGCGCGGATAGCCAAATGGTAATGCAACTGCTCGCGATAAGCGAGAAATCCGGGTTCGTGTCCCTGTCAGGCACAGATTTTCATTGTCGTCATTCCATTCTACAGCCGATGGTTGTCCTTATTCGCAATTGCGAATTCATTTCATGTATTCCATAACGGCCGTAATCGCCGCAGTGCCTGTCCCATGCATGCATGCACGTCCAAAGGAACTTTTCATCGTAATCTGAGTAACACAGGATCTGCAATATCGAATAGATTTTAATGAGCTTGATACCGGTCACAGAAGCCTACATATCTGTAACCGTGACCTGTATGGGCATGAAGTTTAATATTATTTACGACAGATGGAGTTACTAAGGTGGAGGAAGGGAATTATTCGGAGTTTCTGAGGAGGTGCTGGGATTACGAAGCCGTCTCCAAATTTCCCAGGATTTGGCCGTAGCTGTATACCTCGAAAGAGAGGACTACCTACGTTCGGGCCAGCCACTCTTTGGTGAGTGAAACAATTTCGTAGGAACCTGGATATCCATTATAGAATGCTGCTCCAGAAGCATATGCAGCTATCGTCCAAACCATCGATGACGTATTGGAACACAATCGACCGAGTAACGCACAGGCAAGCCTGTACGGAAAAAAATTGTTCTGTAGCCATCAAAAAAAGAAATCCAAGGAACTAACAATGTAGGCGCAAGGTACGTGGACAGCACTGGGTGCGTCGTGAACTGCTGTAAGATTGTCGTCACAGAATATAATCGAGGTGGTGATGACAGCACTGTCCAAGAGGCTACATTTTGCACTGACGCCTACAAGGATCCCTACAAATTCCGACACTCCAACGGGTCCAACACATGGGAACAGAGAAGACAAGGCAGGAAACATTCAGAATCCTACAAAGAGCGAAACCGCCCACACAAGGGAAAGAAACAGCCACCACAGATGATCTTAGGAGTGAACGCATAGTAAATCTACAGCTGGATAAATGAAATGGTACAGTTGCACTGGACACTGAGGAATATGAATTGAAAACGATCGATTTCTTGCGTAATCATATACCGTAAAAATTGTAAATAAGAACCTACACTTAATCAAGAAGGCTTTACTTTATGGGATTGACTCACCCACCTACAATCTGGCTAAGTATCTTACCCGGATTGCTGCATCGCTTTATGGGACACACAGAGTCGTACTTGAAGGGTTAGCCTCACTTCGTCCGACCTGTATAGAAACAACATGTACAGAAAAATGATATAATCATCAGCTTTGACATCAAGTCTCTCTTCGCTAACGTACCAATGGTAATGCACGGATAAGTAAACTTGATGGATGGTAGAACAGATACATCTATGAATTCTGAAGTCATTTTTATTCTGTTTCAAAAGTTGAAGGTGCAGTACGTCGCTTGTAATAAATAAGCAACTTGCTGTTATATTAGTGTCAACGCGTAATGCGGTAGACTGGGAGACATTAAGCAATAACCGATACAGGGACTAATGATCAACACGATCCAATAGTAACGCATCTTTTACGTACGCTAACACTTAAGTAACTGCTGTTTTGTCCTCCATTGTTTCCTCTTGGATACGAACCTTATAATTATCTACTTTTGTGGTATGTGAACGTGATTTCAACCCTCGAATCATTAATTTTGATGCAGATTTACTTTCTTTGGACCATCCTAGAAAGATCGCGTCATCATCAGTTCCTGTAATCGGGCAATATTATTTATTTATCTCAATACAGCGTAGCACACAGAGACATTGGGTAAATGTCAGTAAAAAAAATTACTCTGTAGCATACTTTTTATGAAACATTAATTTTCAATTCTGACTTCCTTTATGTAACTGATCTACTAATACTTTGTAAAATTTGGGTGCTAATACGTTATAAATGTTTGCGTTGCAAGGACCACCGGTTCAGTATAGAGGCAGTTTTTGTACGGAAATATTTCATTGGTAACATTACTTAGGTTTTGTGCAGTATGAAAAATCGTGCTTGTAACTTGAAATACATACTGGTAACGGTGGCTCAGTGAAGACTAAGGTACTTCTAACTGAAGATTTTTATAGAGAGTTGAAACTTTTGTGAAGCAATAAACATAAACTTAAATGGAATCTGGAGCTAGGTTATTAGTAAGGCCCAGATTTTAATTACCTAAGAAACACTGAAATATGCAAGCATTTATGACCTAAAACTTACATAAATATGACCTTAAAAAATAAAATATGACTTAATAGAATTTTATTTAAAGCATTTTTGTTTGTTTATTTAATTTTTTATTCACCATAAAGTAATACAAAATTCACTTCTCAAAATATTGTAAATATAGTTCTTTCTTTCTGTAGGGTTTGTGGCTAATTTTCACCTATTTTTTGAATGTCTGAATGTTTTATTTTCTAAACTCAAAGTACAGTGAAAAGATCATCTATCGAAACATTAAACAATGTTTTTATTTCTACATAGTATTTAAAGCGTTTCACATTATTTACTACCGTATGTCAACCTTCAGTATCTGCAAAGTTGCACTGGATCACAAGGTGCATTTTCAGGTTTTCCATTGTCAAAGATCTACGGTTGTCGCTGAGGATAGTTTTGTACCTGGAAAAGTTCCTCTCCACTTCACAAGACGTCACTGGAGCGTATTTGAAGGCAGCCAGGTCACTGGAGTTCAGCTTTGTTTCAGTATCTTCAAATGTTGCGGCATTCCCTGAAACGCTGTCACTAATTTTTCACAGTGTAGAATATCCAGGATTCCTTTGGAGGACACTTTGCAATTTGGTTTTCACTTTGTCAGCCACATGACCACGAGCTCGACCCAACTCACTCTGCACATGTTGCACAATACTCAGGGCCTCACATAGCTCAGTGCCAACTGCTTCCAGTCGTTTGATGGCTTTTGATATCACTGAAAAATTGGCGTTGATGTATGCCAAGTTTCGAGACAATGTATCTGTAAAAACTTCTTTCACTATTTGGATAGCACTTGATTCATCGCTGTCAAGCTCACAGAAGATTTTCTTTATTTGGGTGTAGTTGGTGCAGTAATACTCAGCAGCATTAAGCCAAGAACCCCATCATGTAAGAACAGGTATAGGTGGGAAGGGCGTTGAAGGTGCTTGTTCCCTGAATTTCTGCACCCGTAGCGGAGCCTTCACATAGATTTTCTTGCCACAGGAAATTAATTTGTCCACATCAGGGTAATTTGATCACACCTCTTTGGCAACTATGTGTAACGTATGTGCAAGGCAAGTGGCGTACACCATACTGGGGTAGAGAATTTGAAGCCCTTTGGCTGCTTTAGCCATATATGAAGCACCATCTGTTACAAGCAGCAAAACGTTGTCTCTTTTCACACCATTCGGCCACAGTAGCTTCAGAGAGTTGTCAAACAAAATAGCAATCGTCGAATTGTTTACTCTATCGAGAGCTTCACACGTTAGTAGGAACATATGTCCAGGGCCATCAACTTTTAGAACGCCAACAACATCATTTGCAATACATCACCCACAAATATTCGTAGTTTCATCTACCAACAGCCAGATCTTTTGCTCAGCAATAGTAATTCGTATTTTGTTGAACACATCATTGTAGCATTCGGATAAATAGTTCTTTCTCAGTGTAGATTCATCTGGAACTGGATGTGTTGTGTAGTTGTCCAAGAACCGTCTGAAGCGTGGGTTCTTCAGGTTTTCCAATGGGATGTTGCATGACACCATCATCTCACACAAATCCTTGCAGAATGATTACACGGTTGACGATTGCCGTGTCTGTTCAAATAACAGCGTTTGCCTGCTGTTATTTTCAGCACTTCGTTTCACACAGCTGCTGTGTTTAGCGGTATTACAGTGTTGCAAATTAAAGCGCTTTTTTACACTAACTCTAACTTCACACAGTTTACAAAATAATATTTTCCCATCTGTTCTAAAGAACTTCTCTCCAAATTCTCGAACATATCCTCGCAACTTCACGCTGTCGGAGCACTTGGCTTTAGGCATGTTGAACAATGCAAAGGCTGTATTCAAACTGGTTACTGGGAACACCTGTGCGACTGCGATGATTATTACGGCAGAAGCCGCCTTTGTTGGCTCAGAGAGCGTATTGTCGACTCTGCGCAACAATGTTTTATGTTCGCGAAACGACCGTTGTGGTACACCGATTTTCTGCTACAGTCCTGAGAAATAAAGCTGTGTACTACTTTATCTGTTTATCTTTCATAATAGCACGTTAAATATTGTCTCGTGAGCAGCATATTCATTTTCTTATTCGTGTGTCCCGTAAGATTCGTGTGTCCCGTAAGATACGAGAAAACCGGTATATGCATTTTTGGCAAAAGTTGACGGAAATATGACCTATTATATTAAAAGTTAGCCGCAATATGACCTATTACTGAAATTTGTTGAAATATGACTTTATATGCACAATCAAAATACATTTTTCGACACTAAAATGCCTAGATTTGTGTATAAATTGCTCTAACATTCACCCTATAGTACGGAAAGAAATATGACTTGTCATTAAAATCCGGGCCCTAGTTATTAATAATGAAAAACGTACCCAAGCGACAGGTAATTTCAATCCCCGAAGATAAATTTCATTAAAGAATCATTTATAATTGAGCGTTACCACAAAATTCTATTAACTCTCTTTTTGTACTTGGGATGGTTCGGATCAGATCACCACAAAATAAAAACTTTTAACTGCTTGTAAAATTTGAATTTCGACTCAATCGGATGGTCACACAAGAAAATCTAATAATGCAATACTAAAATAGAAATTTCATGAAGTAATTTAAGAGTAAGTATCGAGAAAGAACAAGGAATCATTTAACAAAAAGAAAGTTAAATGGGTGTTGTGGTTAATACGAAACAAAACAAAATTGACTGAGATAATCTACTTTCAGAACTTTCATCCTTATGGATTTCTATTCTGGTGCAATTCACAACTGGGTGTCAGACAACTAATCGAGAGTTCTGGGCTTACATCCTTCAATGGTACTAGGATTTATTCTAGCATTTATTGTTTTTTTTTCTTCTCTGGTTTCCTCAGCATCTTTTTCTATATCGTGATTACCAATACGATAGAATGGGAAATGGTGATTTCGTCAAATGACTGCTTATTCTGGAATAACGTAATGTGTGTATTAGAAAGTGCCTGAAAAGTAAATCGAAGCAAATGGTGAAAATACGAAAATATCTTGAAGTTACAAGTAAAGAATTACCACCAAGTAAGATGGTGATAGTCTTAAAGAATCGAGACTATTCTTCTGTTAGGAACGCGACACATTTCCCAGGCATCGGGCTATAAGGATTACCTCAGCGTTTGACTTCAAAGGCGCCGTCGCCTTACGAAGTGACACACGTCAGCAAAAAAATGAATGAGCTCTCTTCCGTTGCTGAACGACTATACTGACATAGTGTTACAGTTAATGCTGTTCTGAGGTGGAACCCATCCACTATCTAAGTTCCTGTCTTACATAAAACAGTTTTCGATAACCTTCCCTACCCATACAACAGAATATGAGCACGATTACAGGGCAGTATCTCCCCGAATAACACTTCACGTTCTATTGATATGTATTGGACAGATGCATATAGTAAAGAAGCGCTAAAGCTGCTTGAACTCTTTCTGATATTCAGAGAGCATCTGTAATTTGAAACGGTGCATGATCTGGAAACAATGCCTTCAAGAAGTACCATGAAGCCTTCCACGCAATACGTCTATGCAATATTTACTTTTGTATTTTGTTTATTAGTTATTCCTTCAAACAGTTTTTGATAGTAGGTATGATATAGCAGTTCTAACAACATCCACCTGTCGAAATAATAATAATAATAATAATAATAATAAAAGCATTTCACCGACGGGCAACAATACGCCACAGAGAAGCAGTGTCAGAACTGCCCACATTCGTACTACTTCGTTGTAGGCACTGTGTTGCGAAGTTCCGGAACAAAGTTGTGCTAGCTTACAGGCTTGATGATTCGGTTTATATTTAAACAATACATGAGAGACTAATTACCGCATTGAAAAATAAGTTCACGCATCCACCCTGGAAAGACACGCGATCCTGAATTTCAGTGTGAAAAGTCTTAATAGTACCACGAGGTGACAGTCTGCTGAGCTTTACTGCGAATTTTTATGGGGCACTAGGTGATTATCGAATTAATACAACAAGTCTCGTGACCCAAAATGTAGAGTTCTTATTTTACAACTTAATGCCATCCAAACCACTATGGAACAAACATTAATTCCAACTGACTGGTGTCATCCTTCTTCGGATCTGATTCTGATATTTCTACACCACAGTAAAATGGATTTGCACCTTGAAACAACGTATTTTCTGCTTCACATGGCTTTTGTAAATAGACCCTGTTGGCACATGCATCTAAATTTTGCTGTAGTGCAATTATGGGGTGTCAGTTATGCTGTTTAGCGTAGCCCTAAGGTGCTGTACCTCCGATCTCCCGTGACCTAACGAGAAGGGAAGCACGTCATGGAAATGAAAATATCGCACATGGGAAATGTCTTATTGGAATGGTAATTAATAGGGGTGGTCCAGTCAAACATGAGAATACATGTATTACGCCGCAAATACGAGGGGCGGTAGAAAAATTTCTAGCCTGAGATAGTTACCGTATTGTCTCGCACAAACAACACCATCTACTTTACTTTTATAGTGACCCTTTGTGGGTATGCAAGTCAAAATTCGCGGCTTCACTTTCGTTAGTTTTGCCGCTAGGATACGTTGTATCCCTCAGTGTAAGAAAAATGGCGAATATCGAGAGAATCAAGAACCGTGCTGTGATTGAATATCTTCATTTGAAGGGAATGACGCTCAAGGAAATTGCGGAATACGCTTAAGGACAGTGCTCCGTCTTATGCAACAGTGAAAAACTGAGTGTCCGACTTCAAACGTGGAAGAACGAGAGGAAGATGCGCCAAAGAGCGGAAGGCCCGTCACCTTTGGTACTGACGAAACAGTGACTGAAAGTCACGATATGATTTTACAGGATAGTCGAACAACTTTGCAACACATTGAAACCACATTTGGAATCTCCCATGGATGTGCTCGTGATATTGTTGTGGATATTTTGGAAATGCGGAAAGTTTCATCTCGGTGGATCCCGAAAGACTTGAATGCAAATCAGAAACGGGAGTGTGTGCAGTGTTGTGAAGAAATCGTCCTCCAATTTGAAGGGGGTGAAGATGGCTTTCTTGCAAGGTATGTGACAATGGACGAAACGTGGGTTCGCCACTTTGATCCTGAGACAAAACAACACTCTAAACATTGCAAACATCCTTCATCCCCTACTCAAAAAAAATTCCGGGTGCAAAAATCAGCTGGTAAGGTGATGGAATCGGTCTTCTGGGATGCAGAAGGGGTAATTACGGTGGATTACTTGCAAAAGGGCGTAACTATCAATGCATTATGCTATTGCACCCACCTGTGCCGTTTGAGAGAAGAGATAAAGAAAAAAAAAGTCGGAAAATTAGCGCGCGGAGTTCTTTTACATCGGGGCAACGCACCGGCGCGCAAAGCCCTCGCAACACGGAACTGCGTTAACTGCGAGTTCGAACTGATACGCCAACCGCCATATTCTTCTTCAGACTTTTTTCTTTTCCCAAATCCAGAAAAAGATCTCAAATCACGACGACCTGACAATGATGATGCAGTGATTCATGCTGTGAACGCTTGGTTGGACTCGAAATCGAAAACCTTTTATTTGAATGGTTTGCAGAAGTTATCTGAGCGTGCCCCCAAGTGTGTTAGTGTACACGGGTATTATATTGAAAAATAAATTGGTATTATGAAATTTCTGTCATTCTTTATTTGTTAGGCCAGAAACTTTTCGACCTCCTCTGGTAGATATATTAATGAGAGAGGGGATCTTCTATCTATAAGAGAAACAAGTGTCCGCTGTAACAATCAGGTTTATTATCATAAGACATCAAAATACGAATTACCCACTGAAATAAACAGATGGATATTTAATAAATGGACAAGGAATTATAGTTGCGAAACCTAACCTTGGCACAGGTGAGCGAACATGATAAAAGCATAATCACGAGAATAAATCGTGGATAAGACCAATGACTGCATGAACGATAAGTGGGTTTGAGAAAGAACACGAAAAATAAGTACAAACATCAGTAAGATCGCCAAACTGGATGATGGAAGCAACCAAATGGCTACGTTAAAACTATACAACTGGCGCCGGCCGACGTGGCCGAGCGGTTCTAGGCGCTTCAGTCTGGTACCGCGCGACCGCTACGGTCTCACGTTCGAATCCTGCCTCAGGCATGGATGTGTGTGATGTCCTTAGGTTAATTAGGTTTAAGTAGTTCTAAGTTCTAGGGGACTGATGACCTCCGATGTTAAGTCCCATAGTGCTCAGAGCCATATGAACCATTTTTATACAACTGGCATCCCTATAGAATCGGTGATCGCAGTGCCAGCCCATTCTTACCATACACATTCAGTGTGACTACCCTGATGGCCTGGAAGCTTTCAAGTCTGGATAAACACAGCAAGCCCTCGCCATAATAAAAGAAGGGAAATAAGGAAGCAATTAGCCGGACAGTCATTGGTAGTACTAAATACTGTCTGCAGCTATGATGCAGCGTAAGTCATCGATTACATTGACCAAGGGCGTGAGCTTATAATATCACGAAATATGTTATGTGATAGTAACACAACGACTGCCGAACGCAGGGATCGTCCAACAGTAGACATGGTGTTCATTGACATATCGCATACAGACTTACACGCTGACGGAAATGGAAGGTGCTACACCTCGAATGCCCTGAACGAGCGCTACCAAAGTGATACTACAGCATTACCGTGCCTTTGGGATATGTTAATAAAAATTTCATGCTTCTGAGTGCGTGCATTCAGAATAAAAGAAGCTATTCCTACAGATGGAGAAGAAAAGAAACAACAACTCGGTTGTACTCGCCAGTGGACAATACACCGAGATGACAAAAAGTCATGGGATAACGATATGCACCTATACAGATGACGGCAGTATCACGTGCACAAGGTATAAAAGGGCAGTGCACTGGCGGAGCTGTCATTACTAGTCACGTGTGTCACGTGAAAAGGTTTCCGACGTGATTATGGCCGCACGAAGGGAATTAACAAGTTTGGAGGGTGAGTGGTAGTTGGAGCTAGACACATGGGACGTTCCACTTCTTAAATCGTTAGGCATTTCAGTACTCCGAGACCTACAGTGTCATGAATGTGCCGATAATACCAAATTTCAGACGTTACCTCTCACCACGGATAATGCAGGGGCCGGCGCTCTTCACTTAACGACCGAGAGCAGCGGCATCTGCGTAGAGTTGTCAGTGTTAAAAGACAAGTAAATCAATGTGGGACGTACGAAGAATGTACCAGTTAGGTCAGTGCGGCGAAATGTGACGTTAATGGGCTATGGCAGCAGACGAACGACGCGAGTGCCTTTGCTAACAGCACGACATGGCCTGCAGCGCTTCTCCTGGACTCCTGGCCATATCGGTTGGCGCCTAAACGACCGGAACACTGTGGCCTGGCCAGATGAGTCCCAGTTTCAGTTGGTAGTAGTTGATGGTAGGGTTCGAGTCTGGCGCAGACCGCACGAGGCCATGGACCTATATTATTAACAAGGCACTGTGCAAGCTGGTGGTGGCTCCTTAAGGGAACCACACCCTGCCTATCTAACCCATGTTAATTTAGGCATTTATCTGACCCATTTCTGAAAAAACTATTTGATGCAGGAACTTAATATTTTTACTGTATGTTATATGATACTAATAGAGTCAACTTTACTAAAATCTACTTTACCCATTTTACAGTTTTTAAGAAGTACTTTTTTAAATTTATTAACAAAAAATATTAAGTTTTTTCTGCAGAAAATATTTTTTGTGAACTTCCTAATGGGGGAATATTAATGATTGAGCCAAGTCTCTGAAAATAGATTTAATTGCTGTAATAACAGCAGCAGGAAGAGAATGATGGTGAGAATAAGATTCTCCAGTTGCCTGAGCCTTACTGTATTTGCACCACGAATTTTCTCCTGGTTGACACAATCCATGACATGGCTTATCATCAGTAGAGGACTTATGGAAGAATATGGCCCAAACATCTCTCTTCATTGCCTCCAGATTTTCTTTATTTCTCCTAATTGCCTGCCCATAGTATACCTGCAAGGTTTCTATCTCAGTTTTAGCTAACCGACACTGTCTGGTCAACAATTTTCCACCTTCTAATTTTTTTCCTCTCATATCAACAGTTAGTTTTCTCAGCCTTGTTCCAAACGTTTTTGAACATGGCCTACACATTCTGTTTTGCTAATAATGGTATCTCCATATTGCTTAGAGTTGACAGTGGGTGACAGAAAAGTGGGCGTGGCACATAAACACATGTGGTAGGAAAATGCTCTTTAAATGCACGAAAAAAACTTTTTCCAGCAAAATCCTTTTCAGAGAACTTAAATAGAACCTTAATCTATCGAAATACACTCCTGGAAATTGAAATAAGAACACCGTGAATTCATTGTCCCAGGAAGGGGAAACTTTATTGACACATTCCTGGGGTCAGATACATCACATGATCACACTGACAGAACCACAGGCACATAGACACAGGCAACAGAGCATGCACAATGTCGGCACTAGTACAGTGTATATACACCTTTCGCAGCAATGCAGGCTGCTGTTCTCCCATGGAGACGATCGTAGAGATGCTGGATGTAGTCCTGTGGAACGGCTTGCCATGCCATTTCCACCTGGCGCCTCAGTTGGACCAGCGTTCGTGCTGGACGTGCAGACCGCGTGAGACGACGCTTCATCCAGTCCCAAACATGCTCAATGGGGGACAGATCCGGAGATCTTGCTGGCCAGGGTAGTTGACTTACACCTTCTAGAGCACGTTGGGTGGCACGGGATACATGCGGACGTGCATTGTCCTGTTGGAACAGCACGTTCCCTTGCCGGTCTAGGAATGGTAGAACGATGGGTTCGATGACGGTTTGGATGTACCGTGTACTATTCAGTGTCCCCTCGACGATCACCAGTGGTGTACGGCCAGTGTAGGAGATCGCTCCCCACACCATGATGCCGGGTGTTGGCCCTGTGTGCCTCGGTCGTATGCAGTCCTGATTGTGGCGCTCACCTGCACGGCGCCAAACACGCATACGACCATCATTGGTACCAAGGCAGAAGCGACTCTCATCGCTGAAGACGACACGTCTCCATTCGTCCCTCCATTCACGCCTGTCGCGACACCACTGGAGGCGGGCTGCACGATGTTGGGGCGTGAGCGGAAGACGGCCTAACGGTGTGCGGGACCGTAGCCCAGCTTCATGGAGACGGTTGCGAATGGTCCTCGCCGATACCCCAGGAGCAACAGTGTCCCTAATTTGCTGGGAAGTGGCGGTGCGGTCCCCTACGGCACTGCGTAGGATCCTACGGTCTTGGCGTGCATCCGTGCGTCGCTGCGGTCCGGTCCCAGGTCGACGGGCACGTGCACCTTCCGCCGACCACTGGCGACAACATCGATGTACTGTGGAGACCTCACGCCCCACGTGTTGAGCAATTCGGCGGTACGTCCACCCGGCCTCCCGCATGCCCACTATACGCCCTCGCTCAAAGTCCGTCAACTGCACATACGGTTCACGTCCACGCTGTCGCGGCATGCTACCAGTGTTAAAGACTGCGATGGAGCTCCGTATGCCACGGCAAACTGGCTGACACTGACGGCGGCGGTGCACAAATGCTGCGCAGCTAGCGCCATTCGACGGCCAACACCGCGGTTCCTGGTGTGTCCGCTGTGTCGTGTGTGTGATCATTGCTTGTACAGCCCTCTCGCAGTGTCCTGAGCAAGTATGGTGGGTCTGACACACCGGTGTCAATGTGTTCTTTTTTCCATTTCCAGGAGTGTATGATGAAAACCGAAAATCGATTTTTTTCGACCTGAATCACGGTGTGGTCCCCTTCATGTTGTGGGCTGTGTTTACGTGGAGTGGGTCGGTCTCTGGTCCAGCTGAACCGATCGTTGACTGTAAATGGTTACATTCGGCTACTTGGAAACCATGTGTAGCCATTCATATACTTCATGTTCCCGACCATGTCACCTGGCCTCAATTGTTTGCAATTTGTTTGAAGAACATTCTGGACAATTCGAGGGAACGATTTGGCCACCCAGATCCCGGCAAAAATGGTTCAAATGGCTCTAAGCACTATGGGGCTTAACATCTGAGGTCTGAGTCCCCTAGAACTTAGAACTACTTAAACCTAACTATCCTAATCACACTAACTATCCTAATCACACACATCCATGCCCGAGGTAGGATTCGAACCTGCGACCGTAGCAGTAACGCGGTTCCAGACTGAAGCGCCTATAACGGTTCGGCCACAGCGGCCGGCCTGTCGGTGTGAAGCTCCCATATCCATCATGCCAGAGATGCGGCTTTTTCTCAAAGTCTGAAAGATGGCGGAAAGGAGGACGTGATCATCCTCTGGGCATCCTGTGTCGCGATTTCCACTGGAAGAATTTGAGTGATGTTAGGACGCACCAAGTAACCACCATTTATGTTCACATCATTAATACACTGAGGTGACAAAAGTCACGGGATACCTCCTAGTATCGTGTCGGACCTTCTTTTTTCCGGTGTCGTGCAGCAACTGGACATGGCACGGACTCAGCAAATCCTTGGAAATCGTCAGCAGAAATATTGAGCCCTGCTGCCTCTGTAGCCGTCCATAATTGCGAAAGTATTCCCGGTGCAGGATTTTGTACACGAGATGACCTCTCGATTTACAGAAGCTCTCCTGCAAACCTTGCAGAACTAGCACTCTTGAAAGAAAGGAGTTCTGCAAGGTTCGCAGGAGAGCGTCTGTAAAGTTTGGAATGTAGGAGACGAGACACTGGCAGAAGTAAAGCTGTGAGGACGGGGCGTGGGTCATCCCTGGGTAGCTCAGATGGTAGAGCACTTGCCCGCGAAAGGCAAAGGTCCTGAGTTCGAGTCTCGGTCCAGCACACAGTTTTAATCTGCCAGGAAGTTTCATGTCAGCGCGCACTCCGCTGCAGAGTGAAAATCTTATTATGGTAACTTTTGAATGTAATCTGTATGCTCGCCAGTTGTTGTTGTACTGGTTGTTGTCTTCAGTCTGAAGACTACACTGAAGGAAGAAAATCGCAACACCAAGAAGGAGTTGTGCGACATAAGTGAAAGTTGATAGGCGTGTTTCTACATCTCAAAGATGGTGTCTTCTCAAATTTCGTGCCAGTCGCAATAAGAATGACGCTAGTGCGTCACTATGAAGATGTAAATCAGCTTCACTTTAAATACACGAGTTTGACCGAAGTCGTGTGATAGGGCTACGAGAAGCTGGATGTCCCTTCTGCGATATCGTAGCCTCTGTATGATTGCTGGCAGCGGTGGTCACAAGAATGTGCGGTCGCAAGAAGAGCGGGCTTCGGACTGCCACATGGCACCACCGAGAGGGAAGATCATCTATCAGGCGTATCGCTCTGGCGCGTCGTTCTGTGCCTACAGCAGCAATCTCAGCAGCAGTTGGCACCACAGTGACACAACAAACTGTTACAAACCGGTTACTTCAAGGAGCCAGATGCCCTGTAGCGTGCATTCTACTGACCCCAAACCACCGCCATTTGCGATTTCGGTGGTGCCAAGCGAGAGTTTATGGGAGAGCTGGGTGGCGGTCTGTTGTATTTTATGATGAAAGATGGTTGTGCCTCGATGCCATTGATGGCCGTATGTTGGTGACAAGTAGTCAAATGGTCAAAAAAACTGAAATAGTTCCCTTAATGTTGACGTGATCTGACAATGTAACATCAACCAGGTGTGAATATTACAATTTCACTCGAAAATTCGACTTACAAAATGAGGCTCTCATCTATTAAACTTGTGCTGCATTACAGGCACGTTCATAGCTACGGCGAGGAATCTGTAGAAGTGGGATTACTTCCGTAGGGTAAGGATTATTCCGCTCGTTCCCAATCTTAGAAAAGAAACAACACGGAGTTCCGTAACGATAGAGCATTGCGAATGCTTTCGCTCCGGGCGCCCCCGCGAAAGCTGCCTAGCACGCCTCTGCCCTGTTCGGAGGGTGCAAACACGACGGTGTTGCCGCACTAAGTTTTCAGTTCACTTTGCTGGATAATACAAGTTTTATCGCAAACATGTTCCGCCACAGTAGTGGAACCAGCATCCACGGACGACTCCACAATTGTGATGAAATGTATATGCGTAAAAACAAACTATAAACATTTTCGTTGGGACGCTGAGGCACTTCATTTTGGTCACTAAGAGCGATGATGGGAGTTAAGATAGCGGAGCAGCAACTGTTTTTCAGTGACCAGTGACATAATTAGAAGATATTATCCTTTCGACTGTAGGAAAATCAGCTATTACTTTGCGTAAAACATTGTCAGAAAGACGAAACATATAACTCTAAACTGTACACGAGGAAGTTAACTTATACAAGAAGCACATTTATCCTTTGAAATCATTAAACGCGCTGTTTACCAAATAATACCAAATTATTCCTAGTTGAAACTTCCTGGCTGATTAAAACTGTGTGCCAGACCGGGTCTCGAATCCGGGACTTTGCCTTTTGCGGGCAATTGCTCTACAGAAGCAGATGATACACACATTGCAATAGGTAGCAAGTCAAGCACAGATTTAGGAATTGTTGCTACTCAAATTTTCACTGACATTCATAAATGGTTTAAAGCTAATTCACTGTCATTAAACTTTGAAAAGACCCACTACATGCAATTCAGAACCTGTAAGAGATTTGCATTCCAGCATGTGTGGAACATATGGAGACATGAGATAGAAGAGGTTGACAATGTTAAATTCTGGGATAATTAATTCAGTTGGGAAGAGCACACCACAGAATTGCTGAAGTGCCTAAGCAAGTCTGCATTTGCAGTGAGATTGATCACAGACATAGGAGATATAAATATTAAAAAAAAAAAAAAACTTGCACACTTTGCTTACTTTCATTTTATTATATCATACGGGACCACATTCTGGACCAACTCGTCAAACCCAGCAAAAGCTTTTAGCGTGCAAAAGAGTGTAATAAGAATCATTTGTGGTGTAAATTCAAGAACATCTTGTAGAAACCTGTTCAAGGAACTTTGTAGTCTAACCAATGCTTCTCCGTCTATTTATTCCTTAATGAAATATGTTACAAGTAATATACCTCTGTTTTCAACCAATAGTTCACTACATAGTATCAATACTACGAATAAGACCAATCTACATAAAGGCCTAAAGTCACTTACCTTGGCCCAAAAACGGGTCCAATATTAAGGAACACTCATTTACAATAAATTGCCGGCTACCATTAAAAACTTGGTTTCAAATAAAGTACTATTTAAACGACGTTCGAAAGACTTTTTCATAGGAAACTACTAGGTGCTCTGTAGATGAGTGCCTTAACAGGGACTGTTACGCCAGCTTAAGTAAATATGTCAATTGATTTCAGTTTTGACAGCACTTGGTCATAATAGAAAAGATCAGGCATTTTGTGTATGATAAATTTATTAAAAGTGCATAACTATGTTTCATTCTCACAGTGTACTAATTCTGTAAATACTAGAAGTTGCAGTTTACTGTAATGTATTCACCTATCTTCCGACAAGCGATCGGGGTAGTGCGTATTATATTCAAATGTTTCCTGTTTTTCACGTTCTACTCCCTGACTTGTTCCACACTCACGAGAATCATATCATTTTTGTATCTATGGAACGAAAACTGAATCTAATCTAATATAATCTCCAACTGAGCTACCCGAGCACTACTGACGACACCCGTCCCACATCTGAACTTCCGCGAGTACCTCATCTCTTACCTTCCAAACTTCACACAAGTTTTCCTGTGAAACTAGCACTCCCGGGAGAAAAGGTACTGCGGTGAAATGGCTTAGCTGCACACTGAGGGTTGTTTCCAGAACGTATTTTTCACTCTGCAGCGGAGTCTGCGCTGATGTGAGACTTCCTGGTAAACCAACAATGTGTGCCAGACCGGCACCCCAACCTGGGTCCTTTGCCTTTCGTGGATAAGTGCTCTACCAGCAGAGCTGCACGAGCACGACTCACGACCCGTCCTCACTGCTTTACTTCCGAAAATACTGCATCTCGAGGGGTCGTTAGTCGTGTTCGGATAGCTGTTGTGGTAGAGACCTATCCTCGAAACGCAGAGGTCCCAGGTTCGTGTCCCGGCCTGGCACACAGTTTTAATCTGCCAGGAAGTTTCATATCAGCACACATTCCGCTGCAAAGCGAAAAATTAATTCTGGGATCATTGTTGCTTCTTTCACTAACATCAATTTAAGCTTCGCTACTTTGATTCCAACCTAGCTATTATCCCACAGGCTGTGACTTATCCCGAAAGAAGTGATCAAGGTTTGTGACAGTCGTAATTGTAAATTCCGTTGTCACACACTGTGAAATACTCGTACATTCCGCAAATTAGAAGTTATCTAGTTCACAGCTCTGGCTGCATCCGATCTACATGAGGATTTCCAAAATCTTCGCTCTTCCACATTCGCAGCTCGTGGCTCGCTCTTTGTGAACATTAGCCACACAAACACAAAAATATGTTTTTGACAGACTGTGGCCCATGTTAATCATAAATGATAAGATCATTTTGCAAATTAAGACTCCAAAAGTGGAGACAATTCGCTAAAGAGGTGACGAATAGGAAATGCTTAAAACGCCCTCTCATACCCAAAGTTTGCCTCGGACAGAGATCTTTACCTTTCAGGGGAAGGTACTTCGAATCTTTCTTTAGATCTGTTTTTTCGTCAGAGGTTCTCTGCAGGTGTCGAATGATACCTTTCAAATTCAGTCGAGGAGAACTTAACACTTTTTTATTGTTATAACCAGTCCCCTGAACCAACAAGCTGAGGTACCGTGCCAGCACTGAGTGAGCTATCCGAGCATGACCCACGACTCGCAGTCACAACTTTACTTCTGTCAGTATCTACTCACCTATGTTCCAAGGGCGGGCCGCGAGACGTGCTTGGATGTCTAAGTCAGTAGAGTAGTAGCCCGCGAATGGTAAACGTTCCGAGTTCGAGTCCCGCCCCGACATACGGCTTTAAACTAGCTGGACGTTTCAAATCAGTGCACACTGCATTGCAGAGTGAAAATCCATTCCGAACGATATGCTTAGTTTTCACTTTCAGTTGAATCCAGTTTTCCTGACTCATGTACGTAGAACATTTCTTAAAATATTTGCAAAATAATAAAAAAAACTCCCCTTTATTCCTTAGATAATACTTATTTCGTGTGGCTCAATGGTCCGGCGCAAGTCTTTCAGCTGTAAGCCACTTGGGCGACTTATGTGTTCCTGTTGTACCCTAGTTATCTGACTTGGAAAGGAGGGCCTATAGTTTAACGTAGAATCCTAATCACGTCTCATTCCTGACGACTCCTCTTGTCGTTGAGAAGCGAAAGCTGGGTTGAAGTCAGACGAATATTTCCGTGGTCTGACCGGGGTTCAGTTCCGCTACTCTACAATATCGAGGCACATGTTTTACCGTTCCTTAGCTAATGGTGTTGTTTCATAAGCAAATTATTTTACATCTTGTCTTATTTCAATTAAAGAGATTTTTATTATTTTTTATTATTAATCTGTAATTACATTTAATAGAAAACGGAATTGTTGAAACTGTAACTTGAAGGAACCTCCTAAGAGGTTCGACTATCGACTCTATACTATTCGTTACTACACGATAAACATTTCGTTTCATTCTACAGGAAACAAAAACCGAAAAGCCAAGTGTGAAAGTAGCTCACAATGATACAGGTATTACTTAGTGGGTGCAGGACAGAACTCTGTTTATGTCTTTACAGCAACTCATCAAATATTTGTTTCTTTTTTAGAACTCTTTGCGTGAGCAAAAGTGGAAGAGCGTTAATTAATTATTAAGAAAGTGTATCTGTATTCTATCACACATTACTTTCTCGCAGGTTTTTGGGAAATAGAAAAAGTGGCCTGTAATTACAGGTACCTTCATTTTTATAAATGTAAACTACTACCATATATTTCAAATTTCAGGAAATAATTGTTGACTTGTCAGCTGCTTGCAAAGATAGTTCAAGGTGTAGTGTGTGAATGATATATGACGTGCAAATAATCATTAATGTATTTTATGAATAATATCCAGTGATATTGTAATATTAACTGTAGTGTAACTACTTTTGGTTACATTTACATGTATCTGTCTATCTTCATACATACGACATTTTGTAAAATGATCCATGAACAAATAACTGTTATCACTACTACAACTACTTTATACTACTTCTTGAAATACAGCGTCACTCCGTTATTGCAATAGTACTCAAACTAAATAGAAGGTGTTTTTCTGGGACTGAGATAGTCTTTCCAGATGTTAACTGTCCATTCCGTAGGTCTGCCTTAACAGAAAATTAGATTCATTTTACCAATAGTAATACATATAAAAATGGATATAATTTGTATCTACACTGAGTCATTATTTATGATTTCCCTAAATATTTATATTCTTTGTTTCCTAAATGCATTTAAGGAAGTCGTTTGAGATGTTTGATCAGCCAGGCCATATAATGTGGGTTAGACTTTAAAGTCTAATATGCAAAAGGCCATTGGATCTTAAAGTACGTTGTCAAGGTCAGTTCCATTACGAAAGTCGATCTTTGGTTTGGAGGAAGGGGGGGGGGGGGGGACACGGTCAGCACTGCTTTAAATAAAATTAATGTTAAACTTCTTACATACAAAGACTCTCCAATTATTTCTAAAAGAATAAACTTATTAGTACTTTCCAACGAAGTGATTTGTGTACTGTACACAGATAACATTATTAGATTATGTTCCTGTCTCTACTGATACAGTGCAGCATTCAAAATTGTGTACCCATTTAGAACCAGCTTCTGGAACTAGTTTCTCTCTCTTCTGTGTATCATATGATAATAGCTTGTAGCCCACGGTTGTAGATGCTCGAGGTATGTTGATTGTAAGTGATGTTATGTCAATCATAGCATATCTGTTGGTATATCATTTAAAACTCTTACTTTCTATATCCTGCCATTACTGTTATGCAGCTTCTTACTGTTTCCCTTAAACGCGGTAACGCCCATAGAATCAATATGTAGGCTACTTGTGGACTGTGGTTTATTGCTTGTAATTTCTACTGAACAATATATAGTTTAGTCTGAGGTTTCATCTTTGAAAAGAATGTCGACTTTTACGCGACTCTTTAAAACTTACGAACTCTTGCAACGCTGTTAACAGTCGCATGTTCCTTCACATTATACTGAAATAATTATTTGTCAGTATATCCCTGCTGGTCGGTGAAGCATATAGGATTATAAAGTTAAAATGTCATGTGAGTTAGTTAAATGTCATGTGAATTAGGAAATCGGATTGTTAAGATGGTAATGCTGCCTTGATGTAACTTCCGTTGTTGTTTAAGAAAGTTGTTTCAACAAAATCGCAAAGTTGCTCGTTTTATCTAACCTTTCGTATTAAATACGATTCAGCGTTTGTGGCAGAGAAGTAACATTTAAGTCTGTTTATACTTCACTTACATTTGTTGTTTCTCTTACACTGGACGTCTCGCCAAATTTCTCAGTCGAATTAGTATGCGACCTGAAGGTACATTTTTCTGTGTCTTCTCCATCCAACATGATCACTCTGTCCAAAAAATACGACTATCGAAAGGCATGTTTTGAATTTTTCGCAGCGTTGCCGTGGAAACAGCCACAAAAGCATAACCAAAGCTACCGATTACCTTGAATTATTTGAATTACAATAAATTAGATGCACGCACATAGCAAAGCAGAAGTCGAATTTATGTTGCAGAATTTACGCAGACGTATTTTTAACTTACACCAGAAAGTAGACCATTTCCTAAGGCACTGAACTTTGTCAAAGATATTTACATTGAAACGTTTTTGAAAATAACCATCTTTAATAAATCAAGTGAACATATGAGCAGGAAAACAAACCTTGTGTCCCTAACAGTGTCTATAAATAGCTATCACAGCACTTCATACTCACACGGCATAATTCTGACTTTTTATTCGACTATCGTCCGGGAAGTAAATTATTTTGGCAACACTGCTGCGTGGCCTCAATGTGCTGTGTATGCCACGCTAAAGTTTTTACTTCATTTAGGAGAACGCTTCAATTTCATGTGTAGTGGGCTGTATGTGGGTAGTGACTGATGTCTGTAAAGATAAATAAAATCTAAACCTCCGCCACGTGTGAGACAAACGCTGCTATTACTGTATCACACCAACAACATAAGACAGCATCAGACAAACACAAATTTACAACCATATCTGTGTGGCTTATGAAGGCTGTTTAGTGAAAGAGTTACTGGTTTGTAGGTGGATAAAATTTTCATTTACTTCTTCTTGTGGATGAGGAGTGAATAGCGTTCTACATATGTACGGCTGTTTATTCGTGTAATTATTGTTGCTATGACAAGATGTAAGAAAATAATACCAAAGGAGCAAGGAAAGAAATAACAGCAATTAATTCACTCTGTGAAGCCGCAGTGCACGTTCCGTATTGTACAAGAATTATGTCTACTTTCATGAGCAATAAAGGCTTTGCTATTTTTTGATCGTACTGGATAAAAAAAGATAATTGTTATTTTATCATTTCACTGGAGTAGTATATTATTCGGGAGGAAAGAAAGAGCTTAATTTCCTTTCCCTCACCTTGGCTGAGACTGATACCTCATGATGTGACAGCTTTTTTCCCTTTCATTCTGAAAAGAAATGCGCTCTGAAAAGATGTGCGTTACCACGTCCGAAAGAACAAACAACAGTTTTTATCCTGCAGCCACTGTGAATCAAGACCCAAAAGAATTAAAGACATTAGCTGCCGGAGTGCACTGATTTAAATCAATGAGGGAAGTTGAAAATTTGTCCTGGATGAAGCTTCGAAAGCGGATCTCCTGCTTACGAGGCATATGCACAGATCACTGTGGCATCACACACACTGGTGATTGCAACTGCGCAGATAACCCTAGCACGACTCCCGTCAGGCTCAAATTCCCAATTTATCCACATACTACTAGCTTAGTGCGTTTAACCATTAGCCCCATTACTCGCGCCACTTCGCCGATTCCCGTAAGAGTTCTACGAGTAGCTTGGTGTGCATCCGCAATGAAGGAATCATTGGCTGCCTTCGCGAATGCACACCAAGCTCGATCTCTTACGGGAATCGGCGAAATGACGCGTGTATGACAATAAAGGGCAAGGCACGTTGCGCCAGTAGTGTGTGGACAAGTTGAGAATTTGGGTCTGGCTGGAAGCCAGCCACGGTTGTTCGTGCAGTTGTGCTGATCACTGTGTCTGGATGGCGTAGTGGTCAGTGCTCCTACCTGGTAAACAGGTGATCAGGGTTCGATTCCCTCTCCAGCACAAATTTTCAACTTTCACCATTGATTTAAATCAAGGCACACCAGTAGCTAATCCCTTTAATTTCTTTGTATCTTGATTCTCAGATACTTTCAACAATTTTTTTTCAAAGAACAAATACCTATGAAAATTCCAAAACATTTGAGAATCACTCAAAAGATTATATTAAGGATTCTATAACTGTTTATGTAGCGGTTCATATTGGAGAAACGTAATCAAAGCATAAGAGAAAAAAATCATGTTACTACGACGGAAAAGCCGGCCAGTGTGGCAGAGTGGTTCTAGGCGCTTCAGTCTGGAACCGTGCGACCGCTACGGTCGCAGGTTCGAATCCCGCCTCGGGCATGGATGGATGTGTGTGATGTCCTTAGGTTACTTAGGCTTAAGTAGTTCTAAGTTCTAGGGGACTGGTGACCTCAGATGTTGAGTCCCATAGTGCTCAGAGCCATTTGAACCATTTTTTTTACGACGGAAAAGTAAACAATGAACTGCACTGACGTCTGGTGTAGCGGACGTCACAGACCATCACTTTGGATTCAGGCATAAGCCTTTATTTTATTGCTTATGTATTTTTTTCGCGAAACGGAGATCTTTTAAAGATATTACTCCAAATTAAGTCTTCTCCCAAAGAGCCTAAATGTACTTGCAAGTTCTGTAAGGCACACGAGGAAGTCGTCCTTCTGTATTACCTATGTTAGAGAGAATAGGCATCACTTCACCTCATCTATTGAGTGAGACTGCTTTAAAACGAAACAAGTGAATGTGAATATGTGCCCTCTCAAAAATTCACTACATGCGAATAAGCATTTTCCTCAACAGACTTACTTGGTGAACATTTATAATGCTAGAAAAATGTAAGTATAGACAACGACGCAGAATTGCTGTGCCAACGAATCAACTTGTAAGGACACCGTTAGGCTGTTGGGTTGTGATGTGTGATACTCATCTGAATAACGGTGGTTTGTCATTTCCACTATGTGATCCAAAAGTATCCGGACACCCTCAAAAGCATACGTTTTTCATATTAGGTGCATTTTACTGCCACCTACTGCCAGGTACACCATATCAGCGACCTCAGTAGTCATTAGACATCGTGAGAGAGCAGAATGGTGTGCTCCGCGGAACTCACGGACTTCGAACCTGGTCAGGTGATTGGGTGTCACTTGTGTCATACGTCTGTACGCGAGATTTCCACACCCCTAAACATTCCTAGGTCCACTGTTTCCGAAGTGATAGTGAAGTGGAAACGTGAAGAGACATGTACAGCACAAAAGCCTACCGGCCGATCTCGTCTGTTGACTGACAGAGACCGCCGACAGATGAAGAGGGTCGTAATGTGTAATAGGCAGCCGTCTATCCAGACCATCACGCATGAATTCGAAACTGCATCAGGATCCACTGCAAGTACTATGACACTTACGCGGGAGGTGAGAAAACTTGGATTTCATGGTCGAGCGGCTGCTCATAAGCCACCCATTACGCCAGTAAATGCAAAACGATGCCTTGCTTGGTGTAAGGAGCTTAAACATTGGTCAACAGAACAGTGGAAAAACGTTTGTGGAGTGACAAATCACGGTACACAATATGGCGATCCGATGGCAGGGTTGGGTATGACGAATGCGCGTTGAACGCATCTGCCAGTGTGTGTAGTGGCAACAGTAAAATTCGGAGGCGGTGGTGTAATGGGATGGTCGTGTTTTTCATTGAGGGGGCTTGCACCCCTTGTTGTTTTGCGTGGCTCTATCACAGCACAGCCGGCCGGAGTGGCCGTGCGGTTCTAGGCGCTACAGTCTGGAACCTAGCGACCGCTACGGTCGCAGGTTCGAATCCTGCCTCGGGCATGGATGTATATGATGTCCTTAGGTTAGTTAGGTTTAGTTAGTTCTAAGTTCTAGGCGACTGATGACCTCAGAAGTTAAGTCGCATAGTGCTCAGAGCCATTTTTTTGAACCATCACAGCACAGGCCTACATGGATCTTTTAAGCACCTTCTTGCTTCCCACTGTTGAAGAGCGATTCCTACTTACAACATGATCGAGCACCTGTTCATAATGCACGGCCTGTGGAGGATTGGTTACATGACAAAACATCCCTGTAATGGACTGCCCTGCACAGAGTCCTAACCTGAATCCTATAGCACACATTCGGGATGTTTTGGAACGCCGAATTGTGCCAGGCCTCACCGAC
This sequence comes from Schistocerca nitens, assembly GCF_023898315.1. Classification (NCBI taxonomy): domain Eukaryota; kingdom Metazoa; phylum Arthropoda; class Insecta; order Orthoptera; family Acrididae; genus Schistocerca; species Schistocerca nitens. Next base: position 258,085,647 of record NC_064615.1, on the reverse strand, counting down.
AGACATCGATACCTCTCCTCAGTGCAGCACTTCGTGAAGAATGGGCTGCCATTCCCCAAGAAACCTTTCAGTTCCTGATTGAACGTATGCCTGCGAAAGTGGAAAGTGTCATCAAGGCTAAGAGTGGGCTAACACCATGTTGAATTCCAGCATTACCGATGGAGGGCGCCACGAACTTGTAAGTAGCTTGTAAGTCATTTTCATCCACGTTGAAACGTCCCCTTAGAAAAATTTATGAATGATTGTGCTGATAAACCTCTTACATTATTTGCTTTTCAAACAGCTGAGCAAAACTGAACGTACTCAGACATTACTCTCTTTACTTATTCTGATCAACACTAAACTGACACACAATATTTTTAGCGCAACGCAATCTGACTTTCAAAAATCCCTACAAAAGAATGGCCCTGACGAACAATAACCTATACCTTTCATGAATCACTTACCGCACAAAAATCTTCGTTAGTCAAACTACTGCAATACAGCGAGCGCCAATACTGCCAGCTAAATAAAAGATTCTGACTACTGAAGTCACTAACTACTGATAGGCATAGTTAGCAAATGAAAGATTTTGATAAAGAACAAACAATGTTTTTATCTTAATAGTGTTCAAAAGTCATTATATATATATATATATATATATATATATATATATATATATATATATATATATATATATATATATATCAGTTCATGACATCCAGTCTTACAAATTTACACAAATGGACACACGTCCAGATCATCCGCTCTCAAAACTCCGCCTTCTCTCTCCCCACATCCACCACTGCTGGCGGCTCACCTCCAACTGCGCAACGCTACGCGTACTCGCTGTTAACATCCAGCTGCCCAACACTACAATAGCAAACAACAATGCAAACCAGCCACAGACTGTACACAGCACAGCCAGTGATTTTCATACAGAGCGCTACGTGGCGTTACCAATAAAAAAACCTAAACAGCCTACTTACAACGTGTCCGGATACTTTGATCACATAGTGTATGTCGTAGGGTAGGTTGAAACACTTTTATATTTGTCTCTCTTGTTCAGGCGAAATATGCTTTGACTTCAAGAAGAATATAACGAGCCCATTTCCGAAGAAGACAGGTGAGAGAATTACCGAACCATTAGTTGAATATGACATGGTTAAAAATGACCGAATTATTTTCAGAAGAATGGTTAAATCGGTAGAAACCGACCTCAGAGAATGTCACTTTTTAGTTCTAGAGAAATGTACGAATACGTGAGACCCTACTGACAGTACCAAGCTATGATATTCTAAAGGCAGCAGAGGCGAAATACAGGGAGCCCAAGTTTATCTACAACTTGTACACAAAGCAGATAGCAGTCGTAAAAGTCGAAGAACGTGAAAGGGTAGCAGTAGTTGAGAAGAGAATGGGACAGGGATGTTGCCCAGAATGGAGTGAGCCAAAGGTATAGTCAATCCTCGATGGTATTCAATCTGTACTCTGTGAAAGTTGTACAGGAGACGAAGAAAAATTGGAACAGCAATTAAAGTTCAAGGAGAAGATATTAAAGCTTTGACGTTTGCCTATGACATTGTAATTCTTTCAGAGGCAGCAAAGGACTTAGTAAATCAGTTCAACGGAGTAAATACTGTCTTTGAAACAGGATATAAGATGAGCATCAGTAAAAGTAAATCATTGGTAATGCGATGCAATCGAATTAAATCAGGTGACGTTGAGGGAATTAAATTAGGAAACGATACACCGAAAGTAGGAGACGAGTTTTGATATTTCGGAGCGAAATAATTGACAGAGACAGATGAGGGTATAAACCTGCGGATATGCAATAGGAAGAGAAACATTTCTGAAAAACTTGTATCTGTTAACAACTGATATAAATTTAAGTGTTAGTAAATCTTATAAGGAATTGAAAAATGGCCGATAAATAGTATACACAAGAACAGAATAGAAGCTTTTGAAATGAAGTGCTGCAGACGAATGTCGAAGATTAAAGGGTTAGATAGGATAACTAACGAAGGTATAATGACCCGAATTGAGTAGAAAATAAATTTTGGATGTCTCAGGGAAGCGCGAAGACAAACTGCGAGGGCACATACTGAAAAGTAATGCCTCAGAATTTTTATGTGAAAACTCTTAAAACTTTTTAAATTTAAAAAACCTTTTGACACATTCTGCATCTTTATTCTTCATGTCTGCATACTTATTTCACAGTATAGGAACCGTGACGACGAACACATTTCTCCAAAGGGAGCCGTTTGTTGATACTGTCATTGTTGAATGTTTTCTTTGTTGACGGTGCCACAACCTCACCTCTGATTGCACCACTTTATCACTATCAAAGTGAAGCCCGTTCTTTTAAGTTTTGAAACTAGATGGCAATCGGATGGGACAAAGTTGGGACTGTATGGAGGACGATCAATAACAGTGAATACAAGGCGTCCGAGTGTTGCAGATGTCGCAGCGCTTGCGTGTGGTCTGAAGGAGAGGATGTTGCATGTGGGGATGAAGTTTCCTGCGCAAGAAACTCGATTACAGCACGCTGTTTCTCAACCTTTGACAAAGTTATGTTACACAACGCCACGTTGCACGCTACAATTCGGAGCCCTCTATCGGCACAATGTTGCAATTTGTGTCAGCGAAGCGGGGAAAGTCGATCGAGCAATATGTAATACCTCGGCCTATATTGAGAACAGAACAAAAAACTCTGAGGCATTACTTTTCAGCACGGCCTCGTGTAACGAAGAAAGACCCAGTCTGGGTCACTTTTTTCATTATATAAAAGAAATTTATGACAAAACTTGCATAAAAGAACGGATAATTTGGTATGACTTAATATCGGGCATCAAACAATAGTTAATTTAATAACGGAGGGAAATCAGGAGAATTATAACAGCAGAACAAGTCCTAGCTCCGACTGCTGCAAGCAGATTCAGGGGGATGAAGGCTGCGGTAATTATGGAGGCTCAAATGGCTCTGAGCACTATGGGACTTAACATCTGAGGTCATCAGTCCCCTAGAACTTAGAATATTTAAACCTAACTAACCTAAGGACATCACACACACCCATGCCCGAGGCAGGATTCGAACCTGCGACCGTAGCGGTCGCGTGGTTCCAGACTGAAGCGCCTAGAACCGCACGGCCATACTGGCCAGCTAATTATGGAGAGATGAAGAGAGTTGCACAGCATGCACAAGCCTGCAGAGCTGCATCACACCAAACTTTGGGCTGAAGACTACATAAGCAACCAGTACATCTGTGTAGTCTGGAGGTTAATTAGTTGGTACTTGGGATATATTGCACAAATAACATCGCAAAACTTGTGATCGCAGGTGTCCCAGAGTGAATAGCTTGTCTGATGTAATTTACACTGAAGTGACGAAAGTCACGGGGTACCTCCTAATATCATGTTGGACCTTCTTTTAGCCGGCGTAGTGCAGAAACTCGACGTGGCATGGGTTCAGCAAGTTGCTAGAAGTCCTCTGCAGAAACATTCAGCCATGCTGCCTCTATAGATGTCATAATTGCGAAAACGTTGCTGCTGCTTTAGCCATGCTGCCTGTACAGCCGTCCATAATTGCGAAAGCCTTGCCGATGCAGGATGTCGCGCCCGAACTAACGTCTCGATTATATCCCACACAGGTTCGATGGGATTGAGCTCGGGCATTGTGGGTGGCCAAATCATTCGCTCGAATTGTCCAGAATGTTCGTCAAACTGATTGCGAACAATTGTAGCCCAGTGACATGTCTGGTAATATGAAGTCTTTGAATGGCTGCAAATGGTCTCCAAATATCCACAAATAACCATTTTCCAGCCAATGATCGGCTCAGCTGGATCAGAGGACCCAGTCCATCCCATGTAGACATAACCTACACCATTATGGAGCCCCCACCAGCTTGCATAGTGCCTTGTTGATAACTTGGGTCCATGGTTTCGTGTGGTGCGCGCTACACTTGAACCCTACTATCAGCTCGGGGCTCATCTGGCCAGATCACGGTTTTCCAGTCTCTAGGGTCCAACTAGCATGGTCATGAGCACAGGAGAGGCGCTGCACGCCATGTCGTGCTGTTAGGAAAGGTGCTCGTGTCGGCCTGCTGCCGTAGCCCATTAACGCCACATTTCGCCGGACTGTCCTAATAGATACGTTCGCCGCACGTCTTTCATTGATTTGTTCTGTTATTGCACAAAGCTGCTTGTCTGGCAGCTACCTAAACGCCGCTGGTCTCGGTCGTTAAGTGAAGTCCGTCGGGCACTGCGTTATCCGTGGTGAGAGGTAATACCTGAAATTTGGTACAGTGTGTTAACTGTAAGACGGCAGAGTTGTGTGGGGGCTGTGGGGAGAGGAGGAAGCAAGCATTAGCTGGCGACGGGAGAGGAGCCGTTGGGGATGGGGGGGGGGGGGGGGGAGGGGCGTGGACAATGTTCCAACACTTAGGTCATTGCTACATGTGTAGCGCAATTGATTAGGTAAAAGCGTTTCATGCAGCGGACCCGATTCGTTTCCCAATGCTAACAATTTTTTTTAATTTTATTAATTATAAAATTTAAATATAATTAAACACGTCATATAGTATAACGCAACTGTCAATCTCTATATATAAAAATGAATGTATGTATGTCTCCCCTCTGTGTGTTCCCAAACCATTCATCCCACTGTGATGAAATGTTGGTGATTTGTTCTCCGTACGCCCACGAAGGTTGCTAGCCGAAAAAAAAATATTTGTAAATGGGATGAAGCAATTTTTTCTGCTCCCTTTCCCTTTCGCAGCATTCAGTCACACGCATTATAATTTTGCGAGCATCGCTACGTAATACTGGTTTCCTTCTCGCCGTAGGCCTACCGGTAGGGGTTGTTTGCGACTCCCGAGATGGGCCAGCAACTGCCTCTTCACTCATTTTGATAATGTTTAGCACAACTGCACAATAAAAATACGCAGAACAGTACAGTGCAAAACAATAACGAAGCAGACGACAATGGCTACCTTGTACAACACAGTCAGCTACGTAATGTTGGCAGCAGTCGAAACTGCGTGCCTACCGAAGCCTCCCGACGTTTACCGACTTCTACCGATTCAGGACTAGGGAGAGGTCTGCCATCTAAAAGTTTACACACTGTATTCTCGTCACAGTCTTCACGCTGCGGATCTCGGAACAATGAATTCCCTAACGATTTCCGAAATGGAATGTCCTATACCTTTAGCTCCAACTACCATTACGCATTCGAAGTTTGTTCAATCCTGTCGTGCGGCTATAATAACGTCCGAAGCCTTTTCACATGGATCACCTGAGCACAGATGACAGCTGCGCCAATGCACTGCTCTTTTATACCTTGCCTACGCGATACTACTGCCATCTGTAATGTGCATATCGCTGGCTCATGACTTTTGTCACCTCAGTGTATTTGTTAACTGGATACTTGCAAAGAGAGCTCGCCAAATTAATTTTTTTTTATCGTACCCTGTCCTAAGTCCTCAAGTAGCAGAATGGTTAATGCTGTTTAATGAGGACATCAACTTCAAAGGACCTTGGCAATGAGCTCTCCAACAGCAGATACGTCGTACCGCGTGGTTCATAATTATGGTCGTATGCAAAAGGACATTTTCATTAACAGATTACGAAGCCAGATGACTACCAACAAAACTAAACAGCTGTTAAAGTTAATAATCTCTCTGACTTGCGATCACTGTACAGTTGAAGATGATACCCTCCACTTTTCTTGTACCGTGTAGAAGATAAAAAAATAAATGAGCGAAAACACTATACAAAGAACTCAAATCTGTTAATCACTTCTCACTTCGATTAGATCCAAGTTATTTGAACTATGAAACAATTAAATTTATTATTAAGTTTATTAGACTTTGTTAAATGAGTCTTCAAAGATAATTTCAGTTTGTACGAGAGTGAATCAAATGAAAACCTTAAATTTGTAATAAGAAATCGAAATTTCGCGCCGTTATCCTGTAAGTTGGTAAGCATGCTACAAGCAGCGTGCAGAATGGCCTGTTGGCCTGTAGGTGGCAGCATAGTACAGATGCATACATACCGTCCCAGTATCAGTATAAAGATGGCCCCCCCCACTTATGACTTGCACCACGGAAGAACAGCGTTCTGTTATTCGGTTTTTGTGTAGTGAAGCTGTGAAACCTACTGAAATTCATCGACGAATGTTCAGTACGATAATACATGTTTGTCACAGCAGCAAGTCTACGAATGGAGTAGGAAGTTCGCAAATGGTGTGACTTCTGTGGAAGATGCTCCTCGTCCAGATCATGCACAACGAGTTGTGACTCCACAGAACATTGCAGCAGTTGAAGCCATAGTAAAGGAAAACCGGCGAGCGGCACTGAATGACATTGCAGCATGTTTACAGGTTAGTCATGGGTCAGAACACCACATTGTGTATGATGTGCTCCAGTTTCACAAAGTGTCTGCAAGATGGGTGCCACGGCAGCTGACTCCTGAAATGAGAGAATGACGTGTTGATGCTTGTGAAGAACTTCTGCGCTTTGAACGAGAAGGTGATGCCTTCCTTGCAAGAATCATTACTGGGGGCGAAACCTGGGATCACTTCCACCAACTGGAAACGTAGAGAGCGAGCAAGTAATGGCGCCATTCCTCATCACTAAGTGATTCCCATATGTTTGGGCCAGTCAAAGACGCAATGGGAGGAAAGAAGTTCCGTTTCTCATGAAGAGGTACGCCACGTGGTGCATGAGTGGTTGCGCGGACTTCCAAGTTTATGCACTTTGTAAGCGCTGGAGGACTTGCGTTGAGGGTGGGGGAGATTATGTTGCAAAGTGATACAGCTTTGTACCACTTCTGCACAATAAATAATATTTAAAAAATGTTTAAGGATTTCATTTGATTCACCCCCGCAAGTGCTACCTGTGATGGATCTGTTCATGAGATTTTGTTTAAAGTAACCTCATCTTAGTATCTCTGGCACTTCAATTTACGGTGCAGTTAGTCAGTTTCCTCCGACATAAAAAGCGTGAGCACCTCAGTGTGCTCATATCAGCCATAATTTACATATTTTTCATATTTTATACTAAACTTGTCTGCTGATTGTCTAATTCAGACACACTTGTGCGAAGTCCGTTATATTTTGCTTCTTCTCTGAGTTTCACTCTCATGTTTAGAATGTCTTAATGCCATATTAGCCTGTACCTGTGTTTACTTTTCGCTCTTGGAATAAGAAAAGAAATGAATGTGTGTGCAGTTACGAATTTTATCTGTATAACCATGGGAGTTGGAGTAGACTGCTACTGTGGCAGTATGGGGTACGAAAGAGGTGTCTCATTGGCTTTGTAGAATCGTTTGTGCAGGTTGGCACAATTCAGTTGTCCTGCTGTCTGGTCACTTCCTTTCGAGGGGTAGACCCCAGTTTCGTTAGTGGACCTCTTTACTGTCCGCTGGGAGTTTGGTAGGATTGGTTGCTCGTAAGAACTTCTCCTCGATAGTTAGTTAATATCTGTATTTGTCTAAGTTTTCACTCTAGCTAGAGCCCTAACGCTTTTCTTCGAAAGCATTATAATCTATCAGTTAGTGCGACGAATTTTATGTTAACACGGCGAGTGTTGCATACTTTGAAATTTAGGTGCTTTCGTATACTGGTGTTTGATGCAACTAGTCCCCGAACACGTGCAGGCGTGTTGAATGGGTGACGATTCAGATAAAACAGCTTCTCACTTTTCTAACCGCGGGTGGGTGTGCATTATATGATAGCAGTGTGGTTCTGCCACTGATTCTGCAATCCGCTTTAATTCTGTAGCTTCCATTGTTCCGCGCTTGCCTTTGTTCATTAACTCCACGTGTTAGCGTTCACGTTTAAAGAACCTTCAGCACGCACATCTTGTTACATTTGCGATAACTTCAGTACAATTCAAATTCCTTTATCCTTAAATTCCTATTTGTTTGGTTCTTACTTTCGTTTCGTTACCACCACGTGCTCGTGGTTTGGTTTATGGACTCTTTGTGCTGCAGCTTTCGTAATCTTCCTGTTACAGTGTGCATTTAAATTAAATGCGTTTCTTAGCTCATGGTTTCGATCTTAGTTTCTGTATTTCAACTGTGTATTACGTACACAGTCCGCGTGTTAAAGTCGAGGGAGCACCTATCTCTTTGCTAGCCACGTGTCGTCATAGTAGAGGTCTCTTCTTCCTTTCTTTTCTCCTCTGTATGAACCTCAACACCTGCATGTGAGTGATAAGGGTGTGTATGGTTATCCTATCGTTTGATTATTCCCCTCCCGTAAACTACGAATTTAGAGGCGGGCTCAGAATACGGTTTAAGGTTTTACCAAGTATGGAACTTAATTTATATCAGGCAGCAGCAATCGTCACATTTTGTTATGTTTACATTTATATCAGGCAGCACCAATCGTCATATTTTATTATGTTTAGAAGTGTTTTAAGTAATATATCCAAGTCAGTAAATCTTCATTTTACCCGTAACTGTGTTCAGGTTCAATTTCATCCCACGCCCCATCGACCTCTGATCCAGAGCGCATCCTGCAACACTTCCTCGCGCAATAATTATTTAAATCACTGCAAGATTAGATAGGTTGGATCTTGCATTCTTAAATGTACAGTCTTAGCTACCAAACCAGAGCCACGATTATTCAGGCTGCAGCTGGAATCCTTTAAGTGAGCAAATTCCCGCTAAGTTCGCGAGCTACCGGTAGCAGCAGCTATCACCCCACAACCTTATTTAATATTGAAAGCTTGTACAATAAAGTAGCAACCTTTTACATGTTTCTCACGTTAATTCAGTTAGTTCATGGAAAGCACAACATACAATGACGCAACTGCAATATCTTTATATTTTTGATAACAAAGAATACAAATATTAATTTCAAAAAAGTAAGTATGTTACTATCATAGACATACGTGAAGAAACTACTATTTACTTTTTGTCTCATCTCTCTGAATATTGTATTTCGTTGTACGGATCATATTTGGAATTAAATAAATTACATAAAGACATATAAGACTGCAGGTTATTGTCTGTAGTCTAAACGGCAGTGGAGAAACTCATTGCAGGATAAAATCTTCAGTCTGAATTTGAGAGGAAGAAAGAAAAAGAGGTTAAAGTCTAACAAAACAAGCGGTTTAGCGCCCGAAAACCTCAAACCACACACACACACACACACTAACAAAACAAGCGAATTTTGAACACAACGGGAATAGAAAGACCAGAGTGCAGTCCACATGAACGACATTTCTTCGAGCATTTAAGGGATACTGTACAAAAGGAGGACCCATGAGAACCAAGGAATCTCTAGCCAGACTGCTTAGCCTAACATAGGAATGGAGACGACCTGTTTATGTGTCCGATGTTTACATTTAACGCATTGCAGAGTTTGAATTCAATATTTGACACCAAACTGAGCAATCTATCTTAACTGATACCATAAAGGAACAGTTTTACCACTCATTTCATATAAACAGCGTACCACTAATACTGTCTAAAACAACAACTCTATACTCTGTTCATCATAAGAATAAACCGGATGTAAACTTTACGCCATGAATTCTGTCGCGTTTGCTTGAATCTCATAGGATTTCGTTTCACGTGGAGCAGAAGCCAAGCTGTACTAACTGATACCATAAAGGAACAGTTTTACCACTCATTTCATATAAACAGCGTACCACTAATACTGTCTAAAACAACAACTCTATACTCTGTTCATCATAAGAATAAACCGGATGTAAACATTACGCCATGAATTCTGTCGCGTTTGCTTGAATCTCATAGGATTTCGTTTCACGTGGAGCAGAAGCCAAGCTGTGACCAGTACAGTCAAGTATGATCGTAAGGATACGTTTTATGCCGTATTACACGTACATAGACTGAGCGATAACGCGGGGCAACAACTTTACCGGCGCATTAAACTTTCATAGCACTGACCAGCCAGTGGTCCAACTAACCTGCAGTGATGTGAACAGTTACATTTCAGAAGTAAAAAGAGACGAGCAAAGAAACAATATATAGTTTAGAATGTCATTTAATTTTTGAAAAGAATGTAATATTATTCGGCAAAACTCCAGCACTACCGCGCACTTCTTACGTGACCAGATGGAGAGCATAAAATTCTCTCCTCCTCACCTTGCATAGTATTCTGATTACAAACAAGAGAAATGAAAATTCTAACGTAAACACAGGTTAGTTTTTGTGAGCGAGCTATGTGTGATGCAAAAGCGTGATGCAGCGATTTCACCGTACTGTTGAATACTGTAGCCAATGTAGCTGTTAATTAAAGTCAGTTGTCAGGTAATCGCTTAGCTCCTTCCTTACCCGAATCCGATAAATACGTTTCAGTTCAGGAACTTTCATCTGCTACATTGATAAACAGTCGATCAACAAGAGAATCCACAAAGCCAACCAGGCGCCGCATTTTGAAATTCCAGCAACACACCACAGCTACCTCCACTAACCTAAGAAAATGGTGGGAAAATAGGTCACTTGGGCAACCTCCACTAACGTAAGTCATCTGACCACCACCTCTTCCATTCTGTATCTCGCCAGCGTTTGGCATTGGCAGTAGTAGAACCAAGTTTGTACAGCCCCACTCTCCATTGTTGCCAAATGTATTCAAGATGGTGGACCCAAGATGGCGGCGATAGATATGACAATGTCACAAAACATCATGGTGGGGAGTTCAAATGTTGGCAGGAAAATAGGTCAGTTGGGCTACCTCCACTAACCTAATCATCTCCCCTCCCCATCCCCTCCCCTCCCTTCCCGTTCCCTCCCCCAGAAAATGGTGGGAAGTTGAAATTCCAGCAACACACCACAGCTACCTCCACTAACCTAAGAAAATGGTGGGAAAATAGGTCACTTGGGCAACCTCCACTAACGTAAGTCATCTGACCACCACCTCTTCCTGGGAACTGGTGGGAAGAGAACTCAGCCTGCGTGGAATAGGATGGATGTAAGTCTTTTTTTGGCAGGCAGTTTTTATTTAAACAATTTGAGGCAGTACCTCCATCCCGTGTGTTCACCATTGGGTCCGGAGTCCAACTGACCTAGTACGCACTACTGCCACCAGAGGGCGCTGTCATCCTCTAGTGACATAATCCAAGATGGTGGTCTGGGGTGGGAGGAAAATGGCGGGAACCAATATGAACCCTTAATCCAGTCACATGTTAGACTTCAGCCAGTAGGACGGCAGTATCTGGTAACGTCATTGGACGGTATATAGGGCAGGCTCAGCAGCTTTGGGACCTCAGTCTGGCTCAGTCAGCCAGCAGCAGAAGAAGAAGAACCATGAAGTGTCAACAGCAGTCGCAATGCAACACAGCTGTGCAGAACAGGAAGAAATGTAAAAGTAAGTATCCCATATCACATCTTTCTCTGTGGTTAACAATATTATTATTATTATTATTAATATTATTATTATTATTATTAGTTGTTTTCGCATCTTGGTCCATATGTAATGCTTCCTGGTCTTTGTTCAGCAGTCGCCCTTGACACATCCAAGCCCACAAAGTCAAGTGCCAACATGCCAACCTCTGCCACATACGGACCTGTAGCAACCTCAGCTACCATCTTGTCGAGACCTGAACCGACCTCTGGACCTGTGGCAGCAACAACCTCCAGCATGTCTGAACCTGTAGCGACCACGTGGGATCCTGTAGTGCACATAGCCCACTTGCCGGAGCAGGACAAGGAGCTGCTGTTGTCTGTCCCACTCATCAATTTGTGTGATGAGGACACGCAATATGTTCCCTGCACATCAAACGCTGCTGGTGGTCCGAAACAACAGCAAGATGTAGGACATTACTGGTCACCAACATATGACCCATCCCAGCAGAGCATCGCTGTGCTACTGCAGCAGCATAGTGCAGATGCTGTGGATAAGAATGCATCGAGTGTACCCATGCTTTTCAGTTCCACATACAGTTTAACTCCCAGTGGAAGGAAATGTGTAAACATTGGCATAGAAGCACATCTTGCCTGGGGCTTGCATGCCTGAATAGAAATTGAAAATGCATCAAAGGATGTTAAAGTGCCAATTCCTGAGTTGGACTGGGATGAAATATGTCGTGCAGAGAGCTACATCAATCAGAAGATGACTACGGAGTATTATCCAACTCGTTCTCCCCCAGACATTTGCCTTACTGGTGTGACACTATCTATTACAACAGTGTATGATGACTGTGCACTATGTGTGAAATTGGTGTGACAACTGTGTTTATCTAAGGCACACATCAGTTATGAAGTTATATGATTTGGATACTGCACCACGTTTTGCTTTGGAGAAATTGCACCGTTGGTTGCTGAACATAGACTCTACATACAATGATATAAACTTCCTACGTGTGCATAGTGTCCATGTTGATGATTTGAGCAGTACCTTTGTTTGCACACGAACACTGAACCGAGAAAGGGATTAAATGTGCACATGAAAAACCAGAGTACTGTGAGGCATCCATTGGCTTGAGGGAGATATGCATGGAATTTATTGCACGTCAAAAAGCTTTGTTTGGGAAATACTGTACAGGTGCGAAGAAGACGATAAAGGAAAATTCTAATGATTTTCTTGAAATACTGCATCCTATGTATGATATTTAAATTATATATATATATATATATATCAAAGGATGTTCTAAGACCGCAGCCAATCCTTCTTAATCAAGTAGCTCCTCAGTTTGCCTCACAATTTCTGAGTGCAACCCGCTTTCCAGCAGAGCTCGGCACACTGGATGGTCACCCATCCAAGTGCTAGCCCAGCCTGACAGTGCTTATATTGTTAACCAATCAGCAGATTGTAATAATACTTAGAAAGTGTATTTTTTGTGAAAACCTGTCGACATTCATAAACTAAGAATGGGGTAAATTAGAATGCCACTGGTGATTGTTGCAGGATTCTAGTGCAGTTCGTTTACAAGATATTGTATTTTGAAAAGCCCTCACATAGACCGTTGTACTATAATTGTGGCAGTACATATTAAAGAACAATACAAGAATATTCACTAGTTATGTGGATTCCGACCAGTAATGGGATAATTGACCATCACAGGTTATGTTCAAAATTACCACTGGCAGCGGCAATACATGCTCCCAGTGTGGTAAGAAACGACAGCTGCACACATGCTAGCATTGCACCAGAGATGTCTGAGCAGGCGGCAGTAATACATTGTTGCATATAAGCAGGTGGTTGGTATGTCGTTGCAGGCAGCGTGCTTCAGCTTTCCCCTCAGAAAAAGTCTGCACACATCAAATCCAGGGAACGAGCCAGCCAAGGTGCAGGTCCTCTGCATCCAGCCCAGTGGTTTGGAACAGTTTGTGCAGATATGCTGTAGTACTTCGCCCACTATGGGCTGGACAGCCATCACGTTGATACCACAGATTCCTCCTAGTCTGTAGAGGAACGTCTTCTACCATCTGTGGAAGATGGTCTGTTGCGAAGCATTGATACTTGTGTACATTCAGTGTTCTGTCTATGAAAAAGGGCCTGTGATGTGATGGTTCACTATCCCTCACCACAGCTTTATACTCCATGGACACTGATGTCTCATGTGACGAAGTCAATGGGGATTGTCTACAGACCAGTACTGCATGTTTCGGTGGATTAGCTGGCTGTGATTGATAAATGTGGCTTGGGGTTGGGTTGGGTTGTTTGGGGTAGGAGATCAGACAGTGGGGTCATCGGTCTCATTGGATTAGGGAAGGATGGAGAAGGAAGTAGGCCATGCCCCTTCAAGCGAACCATTCCGGCATTTTCCTGGAGCAATTTAAGGAAATCATGGAAAACCTAAATCAGGATGGCCGAATGTGGGATTGAACCGTCGTCCTCCCTAATGCAAGTCCATTGTGATAACCACTAGCCACCTAGCTTGGTAAATGTGGCTTCATCGCTAAACAAGATACATCATACATCTGGAGAATCCCATCTTAATGCCCACGTACAGAAGGTAACACAATTCTCGTGATCGTTAACATGTAGCTGTTGACAGAGATATGTTAGGGATGGAACCGACGTCGATAGAGAATACGTAGGGCACTTGCCTGACTCATGCCACTTCCTCGCGTGATTGCGGGGGAGCTATTGTGTGGATCAACTGCAGCAGCAGCAAGAACACTAATTTTTCCCTGTTCTCACTTGTTTCCTTCTGATATGTTGTATAGGTGTTACACCATCACTTTCACGTAACTAGGTTAAGAGATTGATAAATAACTGCGAGATGGTAGACGTCTACTGGATTATCTCGCCGTGTACATATAAAAGAACGAACTGCATTCTTCCTGCACTCTCCATATACCATGAGTATGTCGGCTTTTCCTGCATTGGTAAATCCTATCGGCCAATCGCGACCAACAGCTTGCGCTGACAGACACTAAATAACCAGCAAGTCGCAATAGACTTAATGAACACACAAGCACACTGTGAGCAAACATAACGACATAGCACCTAGCAACTACGCAGACTGAGTGCCGCAAGCAAGTGTCAGTGTGGAAACTTTTCAAAATACAATATCTCGTAAACGACTGGCACTAGAATCCTGCAACAAAAACCACTGATACTCGAATTTACCCTAATTTTAGTTTGTTACTGTACACTTTCTAAGTATTATTGCAAATCTGTTTACTGCCAAACAATTCTAGTCCCTGGCTATCAATTCATTCTGTGACAGCCGTGCATCTATAGCACTTTCCATTTCCGCAATATTTGCGCTGCACATTTTAGATAACTCACCTTTTACTCTTCATAATATATAATTACATTACAAAATAAGTAATAGTGCAACACTGTCAGCAAACAGGGAAGTAGTAGTTATGGCTTACTGGTTTTTGATTAGAATACAAGTACAGAATTTGAAACTGCAGTAACAATAAACAAGGCTCAGGGCCACAGGGTTGGGGCAGGGGAGACCAGATGGATAGAGGGGTGGAGGAAATGGACATAGAAAACGGCAAGGATGAGATGGACAGAGAGAGGGGTCAGGAGGAGATGAAGAGAGAAAGGGAGAGGAGGTTGTGACTGTTCGCCTACTTTATTTCTTCGTTTGTTGTCCTCAGTGTCAATGTACTGCGTTGTGGTACTGTCCGATAAATGGGGTGTGGAAGTACAACACTGACTACTTAAATAATGTAGCAAACAGATGCAAAGTTGCATTTCACAGTAAGTTACTTTCACTGTTCGCAAACCCCAATAATACACAGTTATATATGGCCAGTGCACTATTGTTTCAACTTTCCATAAGCCTCATTAATAGCTTGCAGGCAAACCTCCACATACTGCTATAACAGTTTACTATTGAACATCTATGAGCAATAAAAACCTAGCCACAAAGTTCACAGTTCTTGAAGAATAGAAAGGAACATATTGAGCAGACACTGTCATTAACACATGGCCTAATTGTGTTACACTTATTTCACAGATGCATTGTTGTTGATCCAAACAATACGGGTTCCTCGTCTGAAACTCAGCCATGGACTGACTGTCTCGGATCCAAAAACTGGGCCCTTATACACTCCTGGAAATGGAAAAAAGAACACATTGACACCGGTGTGTCAGACCCACCATACTTGCTCCGGACACTGCGAGAGGGCTGTACAAGAAATGATCACACGCACGGCACAGCGGACACACCAGGAACCGCGGTGTTGGCCGTCGAATGGCGCTAGCTGCGCACCAACAGGACAATGCACGTCCGCATGTATCCCGTGCCACCCAACGTGCTCTAGAAGGTGTAAGTGAATTACCCTGGCCAGCAAGATCTCCGGATCTGTCCCCCATTGAGCATGTTTGGGACTGGATGAAGCGTCGTCTCACGCAGTCTGCACGTCCAGCACGAACGCTGGTCCAACTGAGGCGCCAGGTGGAAATGGCATGGCAAGCCGTTCCACAGGACTACATCCAGCATCTCTACGATCGTCTCCATGGGAGAATAGCAGCCTGCATTGCTGCGAAAGGTGGATATACACTGTACTAGTGCCGACATTGTGCATGCTCTGTTGCCTGTGTCTATGTGCCTGTGGTTCTGTCAGTGTGATCATGTGATGTATCTGACCCCAGGAATGTGTCAATAAAGTTTCCCCTTCCTGGGACCATGAATTCACGGTGTTCTTATTTCAATTTCCAGGAGTGTATATCCTCCCAATAATAGGGAGGATGTTTAATTTACAGAAATCACAATTAAAACTTAACTCATTAAATTTACTGAATACATCGAAAAATTCCGTCTTTCTAACATTTTCTGCTACTACAAGAGTTAGGCTCAATTATTTGTTTAAGTCATAAAACTAACAAATATAAGTATGCAAACAATACTTTGGACAAAACTGCTAATTACTGTGGAAATAATTAAGAACTGGCTTTGCTAACAAGTTTTTCAATAGAGCCAAACAGATCCTTTAAGAATACTATTAGTTGTTTCTTCAAATGTTTATAATTAGTACAGAATATATATTTGTTTATATGTCAACAATAGAATTTAAGTTATGAAACAATTATTGATTTCACCCTATAAGAAAAGATACTAACTAGGAATAGTCACAATAAATTAGAAAATCAGTTACATACATGGGGTCAATCTTCCTCTTTTACGAAAATGCAGATTATGCTCATATAATGGTAATTAGTTAAAAACAAAAAATTCAGTCCCCAGAAATTGAGTTTAGCAATCTACACAGAAAAAATATTACACACGAAATCTTATCAAAACTACAGTAAATATGATTTTTTCAGATTTATACTTATATGAACTGGCCATATGAAAATTCCTATACAAAACAGTTACATACAGTGCATTGTACATTTGATCAGAAAATTCACAAGTTATACTTTTAATAAAAATTAGGCATCTTTATCATAACTCTTTTCTTTTTTGGGTAAGCAAAGATTACATTTAAAGATACATATTATTTTATACAAGTGCTGTTTTGATTCAGATAATAAATCCTCATGGGTTGCAAAAAGCTAAATTACACTGCGCATTGCAGTTCACTGTTTAGACAGAAAATTTCACTTGCTCAATATTTAGTATTTTTCACACTTTTAATGAGCTTTAACACACTTTCTCACCAAGCTGCCCACGCCTTCAACAGGTCCAAGTGGCAGTTAGCAAAGAAATGCACTGCTAATAAGTTCCCTTGGAGGTGGTCCTGCTCTGCCACAGTACATGAAAAAATTAGACAAAATACCCTACTTTAGTACATTCACTTTTACTTCTAAATATAAGGAAAAGTTTGTTAACACTAATGGCCCATAATGGTCATTACTTCATAAATAAATAAATTACACAGTTCACATAACATCACAGTAATTAGCACTACAATTGACTATAGTACGAAATGTGTGGACTTGTAAAAATTTAAAATCAAGTGCACATTACACTACGATACATTATTCTAAGTTATAAATGTCTGAAACTGGTTAAATTTGAAAGACTTCTGTTTCTTTCTCACTTGTAAAATACCAACTTAGTGTCTAAAATATGTACATTACTTCTAGCAAAAACTCAGGGTGTGCAGTAGCATCGATTTGCTGGTCATTACAATATGAAAGAAGAATAGTCACCATTAAAAAACTTAATTATACTCAAATCAAAACAGGATGGAAGTTGTACCATATATTGCTTTATATCTCCATTCAACTTGAGCACTACTCTCATTCAACCAGAAAATAAAATCCTCACAAAATCACTAAATGTTACCAAATATTTGACCTGGCAGATTATTCACATCAGTTTAGCACCACAGTTATCAGTTAATCAGCAAACCTACTGTTCTTCATTCCAGTATTATCACTGTAAGCTTATAATTCCTCAGAACACAAATAGAAATTTTCAGATAACATATAGATCCAACGATGCAGCTTTATATTACTTGTACCTCACTAAAATATTACTCTTTCTGTGAAGTATCATGAATTGCACAATATTCACAGTGCCCAATGTTGCCAGAATTAGATCATCAATACAGTTACACCATATTTGTTTGTATATAGTTATATTTTGTGTTAATCATATCTGTCAGCTCCATTATTTTACTTACCTTGTTAGGTAGAGGAATGCATTCTCACAAAATGTCCCTACTGCAGAGATAGGCTCCTTAAACATTAAGACCCTAACATTATTCATTATTTTATTATTGTTTCTTTATCTAATAAATAAACACTTGCTCTGCTTATCTTATGCAAAATTGATTCTACCAAAAAACACTGCACAGTAACAAATCCTTACACAAAGACAAACTTAAGTCTCAATAGTGATCAGACAATATTATCACTCGGAAAAACTATTATTTTACTGTATTCCAACAAATTGCTTGATATTCTAGCCTTGAAGGGCGGTATACGTAGAAATCTTGCTTATTCCTTCCACACATATTATTCCAGGCAACTATGTTTAAAATTGTAATTCCGTAATGTTTGAAGAGGCTGGACCATGACACACTTCTATAGGTAGATAGTTATCTCCATAAGCTACTGCATCAAACACCAACACTTCTATTGTACCACAATTAATGTTAATAATTTAGTGTCTAAGATGGCTTTTACTGCATATTGCCTCTACTGCTGCATCAAATTCTATTAATTTCACACATGAGCTGCTTACTTCAGATGTTAATTATCCTCCACATGTGCTGACACCTTTTATTTTCCATTTACCTTATCTCTGTGTTTGACAGAAATTCTTTAACCATGGTACCAATTTATTTTCTTGCATCCACATATGACTCCATTACTTATAACTAACGCCACATTATATATATATATATATATATATATATATATATATATATATATATATATATATATATATATATACAAAACATCAGGGAAACATTTTTAAAATATTTCTATAATTAAATATCATGCTGTACAAAATTACATGAAAGTCGAAGACAGAATGTTTCTGATTCACTTATAAACTACAGCTACAGATAGGATAGTAGAAGAGTTTGACTGCCTCAGGAAACATCAAAAATGAAACAGATAGCTGGGGTACCCATTTTCGCCACATAATGAATCCAACACAGAATGTTGGACCCCCTACTTGTTATTTGCACAAGAAATTAGTTTCAAATATTACAGCAATGCTGAGATTTTGAATCACCAACAAATCGCACTCCAGCAGCTGTCCTACCAATTGCACAGTTAATTGTATCTCTTGTTACACACTCTTTGATAGTTTACCAGTAACACTAACCATTTTTATTCCAGAAACATGTATCACTACTATACCCTCTGTGTTCTTAGTAGAGTCAAAAAATGCCTGTGCCATGCCATTCAAATCACTACTACTGTCCAGTAACCACTTAATATGTATATCTTGTACACTTGCTGTTATTACAGGGTGCCACACTTCTTTTTCACTTACCACATTGCCATCATTATCAAAAATAAATTCAAGTACTGTGAGAATCAGACCCACTGTCACTTTCTCTGTGATTTAGATTTTGTACATCTTCCACGTTCATCTTCATTTCAGTGAATTTTGAATCTACATTTTCATTTACTTTTACAAGTTTTTCCTCTACAATTACTGCACACTTGGTTTCTACCTCCATTTCAAAATCATTTTTAATCTGATCGATTTGGTCTCAAGTTTAACCCTGATTTCAGCACAAAATTTCTCAGAAGCCTGCACCCTCCTACTATAGTAATCACAAAGTTCCTATCTCTTCTACGCATTTACTACTTATTACTGTTAATTTCTCATTAGTGTTATGTCTTATTTCGAACTATTAGTGTTTTCTTTCGTATCTATATTACTCAAAATACTCATAATTTGCCTTAACATCGTTTCCACATTTCCGTTTGCCATAGACTTTCGCCCTTGCTGATTTTCGCTACTAGATTCCTCCTCCTTAACCTTAACGATCTCACCCACTCAGCACTGTTTTTGTCCATTTTGCTCACATCACCACCACTTCACATCTACAGTAGGACTTTCATCCCCTTCAACCGACTTTTGCAATAAATTACCTTGTTTTTAATTACTCATCTGCTGCGGCTCTGCTGTGGTTATCATCTTGACTCTTCACCTGCTGCAAGTTGTAATTCTCTCAGCGAGGCGTCTTGTTTATCTCGGTCAGTTCTGTCCACCTGCATGCTGCTTAGCTGCTTCTGTACTCAATGGCTGCCTCTATAATACCCGCTCGCTGATTGGCTGCTGTCCTACCATGGCCATGAAACTCCAGTGCTGATTGGCTGTTGCATCTCTTTCATTTGAAACTGTACTGTAAACCACCCGACTTCATACTTCACTGTCAAAGTTCGTGAGTTCCAGTTTATTGTGCCAACATACAATAGTCTTCACATCGGGACAACAAATCTAACGGTTGCCTTCTTTTTTTCGTTTCTTGTACTCAGTGTTGACGTACTGCATTGTGACATTGGCTGAAAAATTGAGTACAGAAGTACAACACTAACTATTTTAAATAATGTAGCCGACAGGTGCACAGTAGCATTTCACAGTAGTTTACTTTCACTGTTCGCAACCCCCCCAATAATACACAGTTATATATGGCCAGTACACTACATTCAGTACCTCCACATGCTGCTACAATAGTTTACTATTGAACATCTACAAGCAGTAAAAACCTAACCACAAAATTTACAGTTCTTGAAGAATAGAAAGGTATGTATGGAGCAGACACTGTCATTGTTTTAACATACGGCCTAATTGTGTTACACTTATTTCACAGATGCTTTCTTGTTGATCTAGCCAATAAAGGTTCCTTGTCTGGAACTCAGCCGTGGACTGACTGTCTTGGGACCAAAAATTGAGTCCTTATATATCCTCTCAATTACAGGTACTGAAACTTCACAGTGTTCAATGTTTAATTTACAGAAATTACAATTAAAACCTAACTCATTACATTTACTGAATGCATCGAAAAATTCTGTCTTTTTAACAGTTTCTCCTACTATAAGCGTTAGGCCAAATTATTGGTTTAAATAATGAAATTAACAAATATAAGTATGCAAACAATACTTTGGACAAAATTATTAATTACTTTGGAAATAATTAAGAGCTGGCTTTGCTAACAAGTTTTAGAATAGAGTCAAATAGATCCTTTAAAAATACTATTAGTTGTGTCTCCAAATGTTTATAATTAGTACAGAATTTATATTTGTTTATAAATCAACAATAAAATTTAAATTACGTAACAATTACTGATTTCACCCTATAAGAAGAGATACTAACTAGGAATAGTCACAATAAATTAGAAAATCAAATACATACATAAAACTAAGGATAAAATTAGATCTGGTGCTATATTCTTTAAAACTGAGGGTCAATCTTTCTCTTTTATGAAAATGCAGATTATGCTCACGTATGTTAATGGTAATTAGTTAAAAGTTGACAAATGAATTCTAAGGAGGCGGTTGGCAAAACAAGAGGGGAAGTAAAAATATCCCAGCTTGCTTCGTCCGAAGGTGATGGACAGAGACAGGGAAGAGAAGGAGATTAGGATATATATCCAATTCCTATGCATATTACAGACGTGTGCTTTCTCTTTTCTTTGTTTTCCATTTAAGCGGACTGAGCCACAACGAAGTACTCATTAAAAATGCATGTTCTCCAGCTTGTCTACAATGAATGGTCCCATACACGCTGATATCAGACATGGCGAAAGGTTCAGTGGTCGTAAAAAAATCCCAAGCATTGCCAGCTAGAGACCCTTTTCACCCCCTGTCAATGAGAATCGGTTACAAACCCGACAGGAATCGTTGCTGTCAGTGACCGTAGGTATACCTCAGCCAGTTTCCAGGCGAACATTGCGAAATCACACCATTTTAATTCCGTAGAAAACTGCTGGAACTATTTGTAACAGAGAGCGAAATACGGCAAACAAAACACCAGTAGTTTGGTAGATCTTGTCATCAAAGTGTTGCTACAGCTGGAACTGGCATAACCTAGAGATAATTGTTGAGCTCTTCCTCGCCGAACTGAAGGCATTATCGGGATACAAGGCGGTGTTACACAGTGTTAGCGCGACGTCTCCTTAGTGCGGCGAACTGCTTGTTTGTAGCTTTAGAGAAGTTTGCTGAGCCATGTTTGTACGCGCCGTAGTACGGGCGGATTCGACGTCAGGAGGTTTTACTGGCAGATGGGCGCTAATTTGAGTGCACAACAGGTGGCAGCGTGGCCGAGTCGTGGCAGGCACGACCAACCGACCACGGCCTCGGTCGTGCCCGAGATGTTGACACACTTCCTCAGCTCAGCACATCGACCTCGTGCCGGCAAAGGTCTCCGCTCCTCAGCGGGTGGCGGACTCCACAGGATTACGGCCCACTGATAAAGCGGTTTATCACGAAGAGGAACTGTACTGCGAGTCTGCGACAACTGTTCCTGAACTCGCTACGCCCAATGCCAAACGTCTGCCGTTTCCCTACCTGTATTCAGTAACACACCCTTTGTCAAAAAGTTCCAGGACAAGTTGTTTTTCCAAAATGGAAGATTGCTATTACCAAGTAAATTCTTAGCTCCTATCGAAGCAACCCCGTGGCTACTTATATACAATTGCCAGCCTTTCTGTAGGTCTTGGAAGCAAGCATGGAAATTTTCAACTGCAAATGCTTGGAAGCTCATTTGTCACAGCCTGTTCTCTTGATGAAACTTTCCTTTCAGTTGCCTTTTCACTCGCAGAAACAAGAAAAAATCGCAAGGGGAGAGTTCGGGTGAATATGGTGGATATGGGATGGCAATAATAGAATATCTGGCCAGGGAGTCGGTGACAGATAAAGCAGTATGGGGACTTGCATTGTCATGCAGTAAGAATCGGTCCTGTGGCTGCCTCAAATCATGGCGGTGACGTCGAATTGCTAGTCGCAAACGTTTCAGTGCTTCGATGTACAAGAGTTTTTTGTTTCACCGTTTGACCTGGAAGAACATACTCGTGGTGAATTAATCCTTTATTATCAAAGAATGCGATCAACACTGTCTCTGTCCTCGAAGGATGTCGTTCGCCTTCTTCCAGGGTGGTAATCCAGCACTGAGCCACTCAGCACTTTGACCCTTTGTGTGAGGGTTGTACTGGTAGCACTAACTTTTATCTTTGACCGAAATGTGAAGTCACGTCAGCCTCTATCCAGCAGTGCAGCAGAAAATCTTCATCTTTCCTCTTTCTATTCGTCTGTTAGTGTGAGAGGAACGAGTTTTGCATTAACTTTCCGCTTCCCTAAATCTTCGGGTAAAATCTCGTGATACACATCACGATTCAAATGGCTCTGAGCACTATGCGACTTAACTTCTGAGGTCATCAGTCGCCTAGAACTTAGAACTAATTAAACCTAACTAACCTAAGGACATCACACACATCCATGCCCGAGGCAGGATTCGAACCTGCGACCGTAGCGGTCACGCGGTTCCAGACTGAAGCGCCTTTAACCGCACGGCCACACCGGCCGGCACACATCACGATTCAAATTAAGTTCTTCTCACATCGCACGCACAGTTACATGACGATCTTCTTGTAATAATTGCTTTACAGGCTTGCACTGAATCTCTGCCTTCACGAAACCTTTTGCTCCTCTCGAAAACAAGACTTCTTGAAAGTGCCTCGCCAGCATATGCTTGCTTAATCATTGTCCTGGTTTCACTAAGGGTTTTCTCGAGCTTAACGCGGAACTTAATGTTCACTCTTTGCTCACAATCAGCATCCATTGTGTCATCATAACTAATGCACCAAGAATCCAAACAGTGTGTTGCTAAGCACTGCCCTGCCACTTAGTGAGTTTGCGCGGAGACCTGGCCAAGGTCATTTCAAGGACGCACAGATGCCAGAAAATATAAAAAACATTTGGCTCCTTTTAGTAGCGCAAACTCGAAACAAAAAACTTGTCTTGGAATTTTTTTGAGTAGAGGAGTACATAACTGCCCATTAAAAAGCAAATAACGAGGTTTTGCTTATTCTGTGTTTACAGTACTGTAGGAAGAATACTTGATTAAATTTGTAGGTGATTTGTGGGAATATAGTGTGCGAAATTTCGCTCGTATAGCTACCACCTCTGGCACAGTCAGAGGTCCTAACATGGTTGCGCATCGAGTCGAACTGAGCTTGGATGACAGATACTGGTACATCATTCCAAGGTACATCTACTCTATGCCATAGTTCGCCAATCGAAATGGCTGACGAGCGATGATGGCTTGCCAGACTCTAGGTAACTGACAACCAGATCTTTACAATGGCTGAGGCCCAGTTTTACGATCGCGTGATAAATCTATGAACAATTAGCCGTGGAATCAGTTGATCACGGTATTACTGCGAGTTATTCTCGGAACAGCGTTCCCATTCACTTAGGGTGGTGACGCAAAATTAAACTTGCGGAGTATTTTTGGGCGCGAATATTACGATATTCATCATACTATTTATAAGTGAACTCGAAAATTGAAGTAGCGATTTTTTAAATCAGTTGCATAGGAGCTTAATAAAACTTGTCTATTCGAAAGGAATTTTGGCGTAGGTGTGCAGAAAATAAAAAATCGCGTATATACATAGCCATTAGAGGAGGTGGAACGAAGTAGACACACACATGAGAAAAGTTTTCGTTTGTTCTGACATTGCTACCAACTTTTACGACGCGTAACGATCGGCTACTATGGTAGGAACGACAGACGAAAGTAACGTTTCGTGAAGTTGCGTTCTAGGGACGTTCATGTTTAAATGTTGCAGATAGTTCATCTGCAGTAACACACGCATACCGGACAGCTCCAGTGTCGCAACTGCTACATCGTTGATGTTGTCAACAGGGGAAAACGAAACGTAGTAAGGAACCCTTCAGGACAACAAACGCTGTTTATTGGCGTCATTTTTCACTGAATTTGGTCTAAGAGTGACCGGAAATGCCCGCATCTCGTGGTCGTGCGGTAGCATTCTCGCTTCCCACGCCCGGGTTCCCGGGTTCGATTCCCGGCGGTGTCAGGGATTTTCTCTGCCTCGTGATGGCTGGGTGTTGTGTGATGTCCTTAGGTTAGTTAGGTTTAAGTAGTTCTAAGTTCTAGGGGACTGATGACCATAGCTGTTAAGTCCCATAGTGCTCAGAGCCATTTTTTTGACCGGAACTGACCGTGTTAGTTTGCCGCCGTCACCACAAAATTTAGTGTTCCTCATTTTCAGCATCTTCATTTTTAGTAACTATAACGTCCCTTATTATAAGGAACCTATATTCGTTTTCGACTTTGTCTAAAAGAAGTACATTAACGGGTCGGACTGAAAGACAAAGAGCTAGAGGGAGACGTATTTTGTGTCGATAAAGTAATAGGAATAATGCATATGTTGGTAGCGATAATTCTATTGTCGTTCTGAAAGATGCATTTAAATGTGCACCAAACATTATTCCCAATAATTTTGAGAACTATAAATGAGGTTTGATGAATTTACAGTGCAATTCAAATTATTTCGCGCCAGAGGTAACTTTACGCGGTACAACGGTCTTCACATTGGTTGTCATGAGGGAAAAGTTAACTTGCCGCCACTAACACAAAATTCATTTTTGAAGTCAGTGCATGAAAGACTCCTTTCAAATGATCGAACAGTTAAAGAGAAATCAAAGAATTAGTTCAAAAATACACGTAGCTACAAAGCAGAATTTGCCACAGATCAGTTCTGCGGCTAAAAATTTATTGTATGATTATATGATCGCGGAGCAAACACTGGTAGCAGTTACTTCTGTAAAATATCTGGGAGTATGCGTGCGGAACGATTTGAAGTGGAATGATTATATAAAATTAATTGTTGGTAAGGCTGGTGCTAGGTTGAGATTCATTGGGAGAGTCCTTAGAAAATGTAGTCCATCAAAAGGAGGTGGCTTACAAAATACTCGTTCGACCTATACTTGAGTATTGCTCATCAGTGTGGGATCCGTACCAGGTCGGGTTGACGGAGGAGATAGAGAAGATGAAAAGAAGAGCGGCGCGTTTCGTCACATGGTTATTTGGTAAGCGTGATAGTGTTAGGAGATGTTTAGCAAACTCAAGTGGCAGACTCTGCAAGAGAGGCGCTCTGCATCGCGGTGTAGCTTGCTGTCCAGGTTTCGAGAGGGTGCGTTTCTGGATGAGGGATCGAATATATTGCTTCCCGCTACTTATACCTCCCGAGGGGATCATGAATGTAAAATTAGAGAGATTCGAGCGCGCACGGAGGCTTTCCGGCAGTCGTTCTTCCCGCGAACCATACGCGACTGGAACAGGAAAGGGAGGTAATGACAGTGGCACGTAAAGCGCCCTCCGCCACACACCGTTGGGTGGCTTGCGGAGTATAAATGTAGATGTAGATGTAGACCAGGTTCACTGACACAACTGCTCGAATTTCGACCACAAACGGTACTAGTTTACATGAATGCGTGGTCGCTGTGACACGTATTATGTATATTGAAGGTGAAGGGGGGAGAAAGGTGAGGAAAGGGAAGGAATATTCATGCTGGCTGCATCGGGACTCAATGTGGAATCAGCGTCGACGAGTAAAAAGGTGTGCCGGACTAAGTTTCGAACCCAGGATGTCCTCCACATCCGAAAGAACAGACACCACGCATTCATTATAACTGATTCACCTCGATAGGCAATGAATACACGACCTTCTGTGCGGATACACAATTACGTCCAACTTCCTGGTTGAATCTCAGAGTAACTACTATGGAGGACATGAACAGGGATCGCAGTCGGTAGCGCTAGGTAGGACATGGGTCGGCAGAGAGGCGTGTGGATGTAGTCCGCGCAATGGCGCTAAATACTGTGTTTGGCTAGCTCAGTGGTAAGCACAACTGCCTAATAAATTGGAAATCCCGGGTTCGACTTCCGATCCACCAAACATTTTCACTCCATGCTGCTGACTCCACACAAAGTTCTGATGCAGCTGACATCTATAGTCCCTTCCCTTTCCTTTCCTTTCTCCCCCTCCACCTTTAATTTAAATCTTACGATATTCAGTTGATTTCGCTGTCGTCTGTGAAAACGTCAGTTATGAACATGAGTGAGAAGAGCTTGAAATGCTAAAATTACGCTCTTCGAGATACTGACACTACCGATCATCATTACAGGCGCAAGAAACTTTTGGATAAAAAAGAAACTAATATCACCACATCTAACGAAAACATTAATGAGAAATATTTTACCACGCTTGAAAACATTGTGTAGGCCTTCATGTAACACAGTTAAATAATATAACACAGTTAAATAATGAATCAATATATGCTGATAGACCAGTAAATGCTATGTGTTTCGAGAGTTCAGAATAAAACCAGGGAAAGAGAATGCCATATTTTCAATTCCAGAATGTTTGCGTGCTGATTGGGGAACAGTTGAGGCAGAAATACGTCGATCTAATAAGGAAACAAGGAAATATTGTGACTGACAAAGACAACAAAGATGCAAACTAACGGTATTGCGTACATAGAGTATGCATATTTTATAGTGTACAGCACAGTATGTGATATCATGAAGTTAAGACGCATTTCAAGACAAGCTAACATGTCGTGAAAAAAACTTATGTGTCACATGACAATCTAACAACGTTACTATTATTATTTTAAGTATTGCAGCTGTGATTTGGAAATAGTAATTTTTTTGTGAAGAAAGTTAATAATATGTCAAGTGCTATCTGCTGAGTATCCTGCATTCTCTGACAAGACAGAGATCATGAGTCCAAAATTTTGAGGTTTATACTAATCTTCTAGCTTGTTGTATTTGTATAATTGTATGACTGGTTAATGGAAGTAGCAATGGGTGGCCTAACGAAAGAATTTTTTTTAAAATCCTTAGCCTCTGATCGTATGTCAATTGTTCAGCAAGTTTTACACACATGTAGATCCAATTTTTATTGTGTGCTGGGTACTGATATTTATATTGGAACATATATAGAGAAGAATAATAGTTCCGGTATTTTCAATAAACAGCCAGGGATGTTAATGTCTGTTTTTGTTTTGTCTCCTCTGGGTGTTGAAGGAACAGCAACTGTTACATGGATAACTTTGGTTTCTGTAATCATTTCTAGCAGCCGACTATGAAGTAGGTGCTTCAGCCATGTATCTCCTGACTTTCTTTAAAGCTTTTGTGTCCTTAATGTTGTGCCATTCAACATACTACCGCCATGTTTGTCAGTCAGGTTTCCGGTGATTGTTACCATATAATCCACAGGTAAGATTCTTCATAAATATTTCAATCCAGTACACTGTAGGACTTCATGCATTTAACACTCGGACGCCCAGACGTTGCCTGCCCCTCGAGCGCCCAGAGTGGTCATTTTGACCCCTACAATTTAAAACAAGTTTTCTGAACTATTATTTCGAAATTTTAAGCATTTATTATATTTTAATGTTTACAAGATTTATAGTCATTTCAGATACAGAGTTGTGAATAAAAAGAACAGACACAAATTATATTATTTATTGACATATAAACAAATTTCACTGAACCTGGTAACACCCAAACAAGTGTAAGCAAATGACAGGCTTTTCTTTGTTCTAAACTCACAAAATATTGAACTTTTCATGTGTACAGAAAGTCCATCTATTTCATTGTTACCGAGCGAGGTGGCGCAGTGGTTAGACGCTGGACTCGCATTCGGGAGGACGACGGTTCAATCCCGCGTCCGGCCATTCTGATTTAGGTTTTCCGTGATTTCCCTAAATCGCTCCAGGCAAATGCCGGGATGGTTCCTTTCAAAGGGCACGGCCGACTTCCTTTCCCATCCTTCCCTAATCCGATGAGACCGATGACCTCGCTGTCTGGTCTCCTTCCCCAAACCAACCAACCAACCTATTTGATTGTTTGACGCAATTGACACATTTGTATTCAGTTCCCTTTGTACATTTTCCACAAACCATTTTCTTACAAACACTGCACTTGGAAACAGTTTTATTACATTTGCAGAATTTGAGAACTTGACATTTACGGCGCTTCTGTGGCATTTCGTCTTCATCTTCATTTTCATTCTTTTCATACTTGTCTCTGGTCATACACGGAAAACGACTCTTCACATACTCAGAGGGTAGTTCATCTGCAAGCTGCTGAGTAAAATGTCGTCTTTTGATCTTCTTCCCAGTAACAGCCCTAAATAATACATATGCATTTATTCCTGCTAGGTCAAGGATATTGTAGAAGGAGAGCACTGGCCATCGTTTCGAGGAAGCCTTGATTAAATACTGCCTCGCCATTTTGTCTACTATGTCAACCCCAAATTTTGTTTTGTTGTAATAATATACAGTTCGTGGAGTTTTTTTTTCAATTTGTATTTATGGTAACACTAGGATGAAGGGAAGACATTACTAGCACATTTTTTGCTTTCTTTCCTTGATAGACTGTCAGGGAAATATCATCATGTATTAAAACTTTTGTGTAATACAGGGAACCCGTCAAGGATCTCATAACATGTGGTATTCCTCTTCTTGCTCTATTTACTGTTACTACAATGAGTGTTGATGTTTCTTTCAACTTTTTGGCGGGTGTGGGTGAAGTGAAGTAATTTTCTGTAGTGACATTTCTGCCTTTGCCGAGAAATGGTTCCATAAGACGCATCAGTACATAATCTGAAACCTTTTCGTCTTTGGATTGTGCAGTATCCTTACCAAGGTAAGGGAAACCACTCAGTATAGAATTGCTTTCAACATCTACAGCTAACCAGTATTTTTGCCCATACCTGTCAGGCTTTGAAGCCATGAATTGTGTGAACAGGCACCTTGTTTTACTTGGGAAGAGCTGCTCGTCTGTTGTTATGTAACTTCCAGGCTTGTAACCATTGTACAGTTTTCTATGAACTTGTTCCAGACGGCAGAAACAAATGCAAACTTATCATTCTGTAATTGTACAGAGTGTATAGACTCTCAGACCTCAGGAATCTCATAATCTCACAGAATCTATTTCTACTCATGTTTTCCAAGTAAAATGGTAGACCCCAGGAATCTGACCATAAGCTTCGAGAACCACTCACAACACGAGCATAAATAATTGCAATAAATGCTTCCAGTTCTTCTGTGTCATTGACCAGTTGTTATTTCCTAGTACTCTGTGTGCCTCTGTTATAGTACATGTCAAGATATGTTTGTATACATAATTTTCTATGAACAACTGTCAAGCACTTGATACAAGTTCAACACTTACATTTCTTTATGCATGTGGTGTAGGTCCAGGAGATTCTCTCAAAATATTGTAGTTAGGAAGACTTCCACCTTGTGAATTAGGCACTGCTTCTACCCATACTGTTTCATCACAAGCAAATTCTTCATGTCTTTCAACAGACGATGAAGGAGCAATCACTTTTTCTACACTCTGAGGAACAGAATTATCTCCTCCTCTGTTACATGATTCTTCTCGATATATAGAGCATGGATAACAGAACAAATGTAAGAAAGTCACCATAAAATCTAAATTAAGTACAGTAACATATGTAGATAAGAATATGATGATTATAAATTAGCAGCAATAATAATAATAATATACATACTAGACTGTAAACTGCGACTATCTTTCTCTGAAGAATCAGAATCATTAGTATTAGATGATTCATATTCTGTCAATGTCTACAGTAAAACTCAACCTCTGAATCATCACAAAAAAGTTCGCCACCTTCTGAATCACACTCCATAACTCTTCGTAACTCTGCAAGAATTTCTTCATCTCGTAAATACTGTTTCTGTTTCATTGCAATCTTCAGCTCACAACACCTTTGAAAGACTGATTCTTACAATGGAATGATAAACAATGGTGAACCGAGTCCATTGTTGTCATTTCATACAGCAATAATATGAATGAAAGTAAGTTATTGCCCTGAAAAGTAAAGTAGCCGAGGCTTGAGAGTGCATGAGTTAATGCCACGAATTACAAATACAGTAAACAATAGAATTTTGCAATGATGAAGCAAGCTGGGATATTTTTACTTCCCCTCTTGTTTTGCCATCTGCCTCTTTAAAATTCATTTTTTTCACTTTTAACGAATTACCATTAACTTATGTCAGTATAATCTGCATTTTCATAAAAGAGAAAAGTTGACCCTTAAAGAATATAACACCAGATCTAATTTTGTGCTTAGTTTTATGTATGTAATTGATTTTCTAATTTATTTTGACTATTGCTTATTAATACTTTCATTGTAGGGCGAAATCAGTGATTGTTTCGTAACTTAAATTCTATTGTTGATGCATAAACAAATGTAAATTCTGCAATAATGATAAATATTTGGAGGAACAACTAATAGTACTCTTAAAGGATTTATTTGGCTCTATTCGAAAATACGTTAGGAAAGCCAGCACTTAAATAATTCCATAGTAAGTACCAGTTTTGTCAAAAGTATTGTTTGCATAATTATATCTGTTAATTTGATGAGTCAAACATGTAATTTGGCTTAAACCTTGTCTGCTCCCTGTCGCCGTTGGATAAGCAGCTGGCAGCAGCAAGTCGTATACCCCTAGCTTACTTATTTGCTACATAGTTTAATTCTTAATTTCTTTGCGTGTTTTTGAGTACTTGCATTGTTTAATTCATAAATTTCGGGCGTATTATAGTATTTGAGAGTTGTAGCATCGCGCTTTAGTGTTTACTTCGTAGATTCTTACTTAAATTGAGCGTGAGTTTCGTATAGGAGGTGTAATTTCGAGTTTTAGTTACTGTAATCGTAAATTCAGGCAGATTGTAGCGCAGTCGTTAGGCATTTGTACACGTTAGTTCATACATTATTTGCGTGTTTCCCTTGCGTATTCTAGGCACGGACTCGTGTTTCAGTAACTGTTGTTCAACATCGATTAGAATGGACAGGGACTGTGATTGCTGTGTTCGGATGAGGGCTGAGTTGGCATCCCTTCGCTCACAGCTGCAAGCGGCGCTGACATCGGTCGCGCAGCTTGAGGCTGTTGCCAATGGGCACCACTGTGGGGAGCCGGACTTGGGTATCACGGGGATGTCAACCTCGTCCCGTCTGTCCCCAGATCGGTCTGCCGCTGTGGTTGCCCCGGTTGCTGCCCGCAGTGGGGCTGAGCCCTCGCCTGTGGTTGATTGGGAGGTCGTTCCAAGGCGTGGCAGGCAGCGAAAGACGTCCCCGGAAGCTGATCAGAAAGCCTCCCCGGTGCGTCTGACAAACAGGTTTCAGGCACTGTCTCTGGCTGAGCCAGATGCAGCTGCCTGCCCTGTTTCAGAGGATGATTCTCACCCTTCAAGGTCCGGGCAATCGCAGAGGGTGGGCTTATTGGTAGTTGGGAGCTCCAATGTTAGGCGCGTAATGGGGCCCCTTAGGGATATGGCGGCTAAGGAGGGGAAGAAATCCAGTGTGCACTCCGTGTGCATTCCGGGTGCAGTCATTCCTGATGTGGAAAGGATCCTTCCGGATGCCATGAAGAGCACAGGGTGCAGCCAGCTGCAGGTGGTGGCACATGTCGGCACTAATGACGTGTGTCGCTTTGGATCTGAGGAAATTCTCTCTAGATTCCAGCGGCTGTCTGATTTGGTGAAGGCTGTCGGTCTTGCTTACGAGATGAAGGCAGAGCTCACCATCTGCAGCATCGTTGACAGAACCGACTGCGGACCTTTGGTGCAGAGCCGGGTGGAGGGTCTGAACCAGAGGCTCGGATGGTTTTGCGACCGTGTTGGCTGCAGATTCCTCGACTTGCACCATAGGGTGGTGGGGTTTCGGGTTCCGCTGAATAGGTCAGGAGTTCACTACACTCAGCTGGCGGCTACATGGGTAGCGGAGGCTGTGTGGCGTGGACTGGGCGGTTTTTTAGGTTAGAAGGCCTCGGGAAAGTACGGGGTGGGCTGCAATCTCAAAGGATGCATGGCAAATACAGGACGTGCTTGGATCAAGGAACAGTTGGAATTGTAGTTGTAAATTGTTGTAGTTGTGCCGGGAAAGTCCCTGAGCTACAAGCGCTAATAGAAAGCACAGAAGCTGAAATCGTTATAGGTACAGAAAGCTAGCTAAAGCCTGAAATAAGTTCTGCAGAAATTTTTACCAAGTCTCAGACGGTGTTCAGGAAAGACAGATTAGGCAGAATTGGTGGTGGAGTGTTTGTGTCTGTCAGTAGTGGTTTATCTTGTAGTGAAGTCGAAGTAGATACTCCGTGCGAATTGGTATGGGTGGAGGTTATACTTAACAGCCGAACTAAGTTAATAATTGGCTCCTTCTACCGACACCCAGACTCCGGTGATATAGTTGCTGAACAGTTCAGAGAACATTTGAGTCTCGTAACAAATAAATACCCCACTCATACGGTTATAGGTGGTGGGGACTTCAACCTTCCCTCGATATGTTGGCAAAAATACTTGTTCAAAACCGGTGATAGGCAGAAAACATCTTCCGAGATTGTCCTAAATGCTTTCTCCGAAAATTATTTCGAGCAGTTAGTCCACGAACCCACGCGAATTGTAAATGGTTGCGAAAACACACTTGACCTCTTAGCCACAAACAATCCAGAGCTAATAGAGAGCATCATGACTGATACAGGGATTAGTGATCACAAGGTCGTTGTAGCTAGGCTCAATACCGTTTCTTCCAAATCCACCAGAAACAAACGCAAAATAATTTTATTTAAAAAAGCGGATAAAGTGTCACTAGAAGCCTTCCTAAGAGACAATCTCCATTCCTTCCGAACTGACTATGCAAGTGTAGACGAGATGTGGCTCAAATACAAAGATATAGTAGCAACAGCAATTGAGAGACTCATACCTCATAAATTGGTAAGAGATGGAACTGATCCCCCATGGTACACAAAACAGGTCCGAACGCTGTTGCAGAGGCAACGACGGAAAAAGCATGCGAAGCTCAGAAGAACGCGAAATCCCGAAGATTGGCTGAAATTTACAGACGCGCGAAATTTGGCACGAACTTCAATACGACATGCCTTTAATAGGTTCCACAACGAAACATTGTCTCGAAATTTGGTAGAAAATCCGAAGAAATTGTGGTCGTATGTAAAATACACAAGCGGCAAGGCGCAGTCAATACCTTCGCTGCGCAGTGCCGATGGTACTGTTACCGACGACTGTGCCGCTAAAGCGGAGTTATTGAACGCAGTTTTCCGAAATTCCTTCACCAGGGAAGACGAATGGAATATTCCAGAATTTGAAACACGAACAGCTGCTAGCATGAGTTTCTTAGAAGTACATACGTTAGGGGTTGCGAAGCAACTCAAATCGCTTGATACGGGCAAGTCTTCAGGTCCAGATTGTATACCGATTAGGTTCCTTTCAGATTACGCTGATAAAATAGCTCCCTACTTAGCAATCATATACAACCGCTCGCTCACCGATAGATCTGTACCTACAGATTGGAAAATTGCGCAGGTCGCACCAGTGTTTAAGAAGGGTAGTAGGAGTAATCCATCGAACTACAGACCTATATCATTGACGGCGGTTTGCAGTAGGGTTTTGGAGCATATACTGTATTCAAACATTATGAATCACCTCGAAGGGAACGATCTATTGATACGTAATCAGCATGGCAGCATGGTTTCAGAAAACATCGTTCTTGTGCAACGCAGCTAGCTCTTTATTCGCACGAAGTAATGACTGCTATCGACAGGGGATCTCAAGTTGATTCCGTATTTCTAGATTTCCGGAAAGCTTTTGACACCGTTCCTCACAAGCGACTTCTAATCAAGCTGCGGGCCTATGGGGTATCGTCTCAGTTGTGCGACTGGATTCGTGATTTCCTGTCAGGAAGGTCGCAGTTCGTAGTAATAGACGGCAAATCATCGAGTAAAACTGAAGTGATATCAGTTGTTCCCCAGGGAAGCGTCCTGGGACCTCTGCTGTTCCTGATCTATATAAATGACCTGGGTGACAATCTGAGCAGTTCTCTTAGGTTGTTCGCAGATGATGCTGTAATTTACCGTCTAGTAAGGTCATCCGAAGACCAGTATCAGTTGCAAAGCGATTTAGAAAAGATTGCTGTATGGTGTGGTAGGTGGCAGTTGACGCTAAATAACGAAAAGTGTGAGGTGATCCACATGAGTTCCAAAAGAAATCCGTTGGAATTCGATTACTCGATAAATAGTACAATATTCAAGGCTGTCAATTCAACTAAGTACCTGGGTGTTAAAATTACGAGCAACTTCAGTTGGAAAGACCAAATAGATAATATTGTGGGGAAGGCGAGCCAAAGGTTGCGTTTCATTGGCAGGACACTTAGAAGATGCAACAAGTCCACTAAAGAGACAGCTTACACTACACTCGTTCGTCCTCTGTTAGAATATTGCTGCGTGGTGTGGGATCCCACCTTATCAGGTGGGATTGACGGAGGACATCGAAAGGGTGGAAAAAAGGGCAGCTCGTTTTGTATTATCACGTAATAGGGGAGAGAGTGTGGCAGATATGATACGCGAATTGGGATGGAAGTCATTAAAGCAAAGACGTTTTTCGTCGCGGCGAGATCTATTTACGAAATTTCAGTCGCCAACTTTCTCTTCCGAATGCGAAAATATTTTGTTGAGCCCAACCTACATAGGTAGGAATAATCATCAAACAAAAGTAAGAGAAATCAGAGCTCGAACAGAAAGGTTTAGGTGTTCGTTTTTCCCTCGCGCTGTTCGGGAGTGGAATGGTAGAGAGATAGTATAATTGTTGTACGATGAACCCTCTGCCAAGCACTTAAATGTGAATTGCAGAGTAGTCATGTAGATGTAGATGTATGTAGATGTAGATGTAGATGTAGAAGAAACTGTTATAAAGAAAGAATTTTTCCATGTATTCAATTAATTGAATGATTTAAGTTGTAATTGTAATTTCTGTAACTTTAACACCGAACAATGTATAGTTTCAGTATCTGTTAGCGTGAGGATGTAGAAAGGCCTAAATTTTGGGCTCGAGACAGTCAGACCACGGCCGAGTTTCAGAAAAGTAACCTGTGTTGGTTAGAACAACAACAATGCATCAAATTAAACGTGAAGTAAGTGTAACAAAAATAGGCTATGTGTTAAAACAATGACAGTGTCTGTTAAATTTATTTGAAAGACTGTGAACTGTGTGGTTAGGTTTTACTGCTCATAGATGTTCAACATTAAACAAGTGTAGCAGTATTTTGATGTTTGCTTGTAGCCTATTAATGAGATTTATCGAAAAGTTAAACAATAGTGCACTAGTTATACAACTATGTGTTACTGGATGGTTGTGAACAGTGGAAGTAAAGAACTGTGAAAAGCAAATGTGCACCTGTTGGCTACATCATTTAAAGTAGTTAATGTTGAACTATCACCCCCCCCCCCCCATTTTTCAGGCAGTGTAACAATGCATTACGTCGACAACGAGAACAATCAACGAGGAAATAAAGCAGGCAATCGTCACGTATGATACCTCGGGTGAGGAATATTGTAATTGGGTACAATAAACTAGGACTCGCGAACTTAGAACAGTGAACCCAAGAGTGGTTTACAGTGCTGTTTTAACGAAGGAGACGCAACAGGCAATCAGCGTATGGGTTTCGTGGCTGCAGTAGGACAGCAGCCAATCAGCGAGCAGGTTCTATAGAAGCAGCCATTTAGTACAGGAGCAGCCAAACAGAACAGACGACTGGGTCAAACAAGGCGCCTCGCCGAGAGAAGTACAACTTGCAGCCGCGGTGCAGACTATGAAATGAGATGACAACCACAGCAGCAGCAGGAGAAGAAGAGTAATAGGTAATTTCATAGCAAAAGTGATGCATAACGAGTGGTCTTAAAGAAGAAGACTGTGGCTGAGAACAAAGCTGTAGAGGTCAAGGTTTTAAATAAACAGCAAGACCTAAGTGGGACTGGTTTTGTAAACGATAATGGTTTTAAATCAGACATTATTGTAACTCTGAATGATGGGGACCAATGTCCCATTGTAGATGGAATGGTAAAAGCGTCTTCTACATTGTATGGTGATGTGAGCGAAATGGACGAAAACAATACTGAGGTGGATGAAATCGTTAAGGTTAAGGGGGAGGAAGCTAGTAGTGAAAGTCAGCAAGGGCAACCGTTTATGGAAGATGGAAAATTGGAAACAATGTTAAGGCAAAGTATGAGTAGTATGTGTATGAACGAAGACAGTAGTAGTATGAAAAAAGACATTAGCAGGATGGAAAAGAAAACTAATAGAATTAGATCTGACATGGTTAGCTTAAAGGACGAACTGAAGAAAGAAATTAAAAAGGACATTAAGGTAGTCAGCTCTAATCTTTCAGAATCAAATAAGAGGGTTGAGGCGGTAGTTAAAAATTGTGATTCAAAGTTAAATAAAGTAGAACAGAATGCCAATAAGAAATTAACATTAGTGAGTAGTAAATGAGTAGAAGAGAGGAAGAAACTTTGTGATAACTATAGTAGGAGGGTGGAGGCTTCCGAAAAACAGTGTAAAGAGGAAGTCAAAGCAGACAGGACTTTATGCTAAAAATAGGGTTAAACTTGAGAACAAAATTCATCAGATTCAAAATGATTTATAAGTGGGGGTAGAAACCAAGTGTGCAGTAGTGGTAGAGGAAAAACTGGTAAAAGTAAATTAAAAAAGTAGATGCAAACTTGGCTAAAATGGAGAAAAAGATGGAAGAGGTATAAAATCTAAAGCATAGAGAATGTAGTGTCCCAAACAGCCTTCATTTGTTAGTTGTAAGAAATTTAATTTTTGAACCATATTGGGAAGTGCATTCAGTGGATTTCATTGGAGAATTTAATGATTTGCCTGAAACATGGAATGACAAAGATAATATGTTATTTTTGTGAGGTTTTTTGAAAGGGGATTGCCAAAGAAAAATGATAAAATGAATTTTAAAAAGGCAGATGGCAAAACAAGAGGGGAAGTTAAAATATCCTAGCTTGCTTCATATCATCACCCCCTCCTTGGATTGACCAGATAGATATTGCAAATAGCTAACTGGGCAATTCAATGACCAGTAGTGACCCCAGACAGCAGGTTAAAAACCTACACACAAAAATATTCTACATAAGAAATCTTATCCAAACTATAGTACATATATTTTTCAAATTTTACCTATTGAACTGGCCATACGAAAAATCCAATACAAAATATTTACATACAGTGTGTTGTACAATGGCACAGTATATCCACAAATTATACTTGTAATAAAATGTTATTCAATCTGTATATTGAGCAAGCAGTAAAGGAAACAAAAGAAAAATTCGGAGTAGGTATTAAAATCCATGGAGAAGAAATAAAAACTTTGAGGATCGCCGATGACATTGTAATTCGGTCAGAGACAACAAAGGACCTAGAAGAGCAGTTGACCGGAATGGGCAGTGTCTTGAAAGGAGGGTATAAGATGAACATCAACAAAAGCAAAACGAGGATAACGGAATGTAGTCGAATTAAGTCGGGTGATTCTGAGGAAATTATACTAGGAAATGAGACACTTAAAGTAGTAAAGGAGTTTTGCTATTTGGGGAGCAAAATAACTGATAATAGTCGAAGTAGAGAGGATATAAAATGTAGACTGGCAATGGCAAGGAAAGCGTTTCTGAAGAAGAGAAATTTGTTAATATCGAGTATAGATTTTTAAGTGTCAGGAAGTCGTTTCTGAAAGTATTTGTATGGAGTGTAGGCATGTGTGGAAGTGAAACATGGACGATAAATAGTTTGGACAGGAACAGAATAGAAGCTTTCGAAATGTGGTGCTACAGAAGAATGCTGAAGATTAGATGGGTAGATCACATAACTAATGAGGAGGTATTGAATAGAATTGGGGAGAAGAGGAGTTTGTAGCACAACTTGATAAGAAGAAGGGACTGGTTGGTAGGACATGTTCTGAGGCATCAAGGGATCACAAATTTAGCATTGGAGGGCAGCGTGGAGGGTAAAAATCGTAGAGGGAGACCATGAGATGAATACACTAAGCAAATTCAGAAGGATGTAGTTTGCAGTAAGTACTGGGAGATGAAGAAGCTTGCACAGGATAGAGTAGCATGGAGAGCTGCATCAAACCAGTTTCAGGACTGAAGACCACAACAACAACAATAAAATTTAGGCATCTTCAGGTTAATTGATGTCCTTTTTGGGTAAACAAAAATTACATTTTAAGATACCTATCGCTTTGAACATGTCCTGTCTTGCCAAAAAATTAAATCCTTATGGGTTGCAAAAAGTTAAATTACAGTGCGAATCCAGTTCACTTTTTAGACAGAAAATTTCACTTGCTCAATGTTTAGTACTTTTCACAAGCACTTTCACGTTTTTAATGAGATTTTACACATTTTTACCTATTGAACTGGCCATACGAAAAATCCAATACAAAATATTTACATACAGTGTGTTGTACAATGGCACAGGGGGGGATGGAAGTTGTACCAAATCATTGCCTCACTTCTCTACTCAACTGTGAGCACTACTCTCATTCAACCAGAAAATCAATAGGTCCAAGTGGCAGTTAGTAAGAAAATGCACTGCTATCAGTTCATCAGCTCCTTTGGAGGTGGTTCTCCTCCACCACAGTACATGAAAAAATTAAACAAAATACCCTACTTTAGGACACTCAATTTAACTTCTAAATATAAGAAAAAAATTTTTTAATTCTAACGGCCCATAATGGTCATTACTTCATAAATAAATACATTACACAGTTGGCATAACATCACAATAATTAGCACTAAAACTGATTATAGTACGAAAGATGTTGCCTAGTAGAAATTTAAAATCAAGTGCACATTACATTAAAATACATTACTCTAAGTCATAAATGTCTGAAAATGGTTAAAATTTAAAGATTTGGGTTTCTTTTCCATTTGCAAAATAGAAAAAACTCAAGATGTGCAGTAGCATAGATTTACTAATCATTACGTTATGAAAAAAATAGAGTCACCAGCACATAGATTAATTACTACTCAAATCAAAATTAAGGGGATGGAAGTTGTACCAAATCATTGCCTCACTTCTCTACTCAACTGTGAGCACTACTCTCATTCAACCAGAAAATCAAATGCTCACGAAATCTCAAAATGTTACCAAGTAGTTGACTTGTCAGTCTATTCACACCAGTCTAGCACCACAGCCATCAGTTAATCAGCTAAATTACTTTTCTTCGTTCCAGAATTACCAATTTAAGCTCATAATTCCTCAGAAAACCAATAGAAGTTTGCAGATAACGTATGGATGCAATGATGCAGCATTATATGACTTGTTCAGTTCACTAAAATTATTGCTCTTTATGTTAAGCTCTCATTCTCAGCTGCAGTGTCACGAATTACACAATATACACGGTACCCAATGCTGTCCAGTTCAAAATTTAGATCCTCAATACGGTTACACCACATTTTTTTTTCTATACAGTTATCCTTTTCATTACTCAATCTTGTCTGTCAGCTCCATTATTTTACTTACCTTTCTTACCTTGCTAGTTAGTGGAGCGCATTCTCAAAAAATTTCGCTACTGCAGAGACAGGCTCCCTACCCATTAAGGCCCTAACATTATTCATTATTTTTTATTTCATTATTGTTTCATTATCTAATAAATAAGCACCTGCTCTGCTTATCTAATGCAAAATTGATTCTACTGAAAACACTCCTCACTAACAGATCCTTATGATAAGGCAGACTTACTGATCAGACAAAATTATCACTTAGAAAAACTATTATTTCCCTGTATTCCATCACATTGCTTTAGATCCTAGCCTGAAGGGCGATAAACGTACATACAACCCTTGCTTAATCTTTCCACATATTTCATTACTCCAGGCATCGATGTTTAAAGTTAAAAAATAATGTTAGAAAAGGCTGTACCATGACACTTCTATGGGTTGATAGTTAACTCAATATACTGACTGTACTAAACACAAATACTTCTATTATACCACAGTTAATATTAATACATAGTATTCAAGATGGTTTATATTGCATATTGCCTCTGCTGCTGCACCAATGAACTGATTACTTCAGATGTTAATGATAGTTTTCAGATAATCTGCACCATCTCCTCCACATAATGCTCACCTTTCATTTTCTGTTTACTTTACCTCTTTGTTTGACAGAAATTCTTTAACCATCTTTCTTCCATCCTCTTATGATGCTGTTACTTATAACTATATACACAACACTGGAGAAACCTTCTCTAACATATTCCTATGCTAAAGTACGCTGCTGTACAAAATCACATTAAAGTCGAAGATAGAATGCTTCTGATTGACTTAAAAACTACAGATAGGATAGGAGAAGAGTTTTACCGCCTCAGGAAACACGAAAAATGAGACGAACAGCTGGGGTAAGCATTATAGCCACTTAATGAATCCGGCACAGAATGTTGAACCCCGTACTTGCTTATGGGTCGTATTTCTGGTTCAATGCACATTGTAGTAAGTTCCTCCTCTCCTCTTATGGGATAAACACTGCTACCCATACCATCATTCAACATCTCACTAGAATAAGAAATTACATTCATCTTACTACTATCATTTACATTACCCTTACCTGTGATTACAGTACATTTATATACGTGTAGCTCTACATAACTACCTGCTCTGGTGCGAGCCAAATCTGGAGCATTATCTAGTTTAAATGGTTTGATACAGAATTAAAATCGTCTCCTCCATTTCTTTTACTTGAATTTCTCCTACCATTTCTGTGCCCATTCTGGCTATCCTCCACCCAACCATTCCTTGAATTTCTACCGTAATTAGTCCTGTTCATCTTATTTACCTGAAATTCTCTCCCTGATTGATTATTGTCATCAAAATTCCTCCTACAATGTCCCACTGAGGGCTTCACACTCTCCACTTTATCAACAGAATTCAAGAAATTACTATTATTACCCCTAGGGGCAGGTACAAGGAATTCTCTAACTTTCTGATGCAACTTAATTTCTAAACCCATAGTTATTGATTCACTACGTAGCTCTTTGTCCAAATATTTCACTTTGTTTATCAAAAGCAGATAGAAACCTTTCACAGTGCCCTTCCTATAGTCAAATCTCTCTCCTCCTCAAAATTCACTCAAAATTCTCTGTAGCTTCTCTTTGGACCAATGTTCATCTAAAAATGCTTTCTCAAAGCTTTGCCACGAAGCACAGCCATCCATAAACATCCTGTGAGTTAATGAGCATTGCCCTTTCATTTAAGTTATGGCCGAATGAGTCAGCCTACAGGAATTGTGAAACGAACCCTGTCGGCCAGGACCGCGTGCCACAAAGGGCGCAGATTTACCACGAGATGGGGAAACTCACAAACGTCTATTGTCTATTGAGGCCTAAGAGATGTAGAATGCGAGTGAGACAGACGAGAACCTATGTCATAGGGAAACCCAGGAGAAGCCGTTTGTGGCCGAGAAGACGTAGCAGTGTTAAATAGGGCGGACCTAAGATCGGCCATAAAGGGAAACATTTATGAAAACTATTTAATTCTGTAGTAATGCAGGGAATCAAGCCAAAGTAATTTTAATCTGCCATCCCCCATAAATTTTCATGGTGATCGCAATAAAACTTGAAAGTTAATCATATCTATAATAGTTCAGGATTTACTGTTAAAGTGAAATTAACAAGTTTTGTAACAAAGACCTGAATACTAAAATCTGAATGCTTTGGTCGATCTTAATGATAGACATTTCTTATAGAAGCGCACCATTAAAATGACAAATGTTGTAAATATCAACTCTGTAACTTTACTTGTTTAAAAGATATGGTAAATTGAAATTATCAGCGTTTTCAGTTACGCATCAGATCATGATTTCCTCCACATAAAACACATTGAACAATGACAGCGTGACACCTCATTGAATCGTTAGGTAATAGAATATTTGTTGTACAGTTTACTGCATAATAGTTACTCTTGTTCTTTATTTATTTATCAGAAAGCACATTGGTGCATGGCTACTGGCCGTGACATTCAGAGTTAAGAAGGAAATTGTATCGGTTTTTTGTAAAAGAATTTAACGTTTATTATGTAATGGTTATTATTGTTACCTTATTTAGAACGTGAAAGTGGTCAAGCTTTGATTATTTAAATATGTTAAAATGTAAAATAATGTAGAATAAGCCGTAGGCAATGAGATGGACGGTTTCAGGAAAGGGAGTGAGTCAGTTGAGTGAGGATATTAGACGAGCGGGAAACGCCGCCGGGGACGGGCAGAGGGATAGTGCTGGTGCAGACGAGAAAGCGGACAGTTCGACTGGAGACACCAAAGGGTACGGTTTGGATACAGACGCGAAAGCGGACGGTCAGTCCTTAGGCAGCTAGGAAGTGAAACGACTTAGGAAATTTCGTGCTGCGTGGTATCACGGCACTTAGTCTCTGAGCGGTGAGCAGCCGCGTGCCTGGTGTGAACTCTTAACTTTTCGAGTAGATAACTTGTATTTCGCGATGACATTGTGAATGATCGAACTGTGTCAAATGGATATGCGCTCGAATGTAACAGTAACTCTAAATACGACCACTTTCGCTATTAGTTTGCTTTCTAAACAAACATTATTCTAACCAAATCGCAACTGTGTGGCCTACCATGATTTATGGGTCGTTAATTTAGTTCTCGCTATTATTATCACTGTTATTATATGTTGTGTTAACTTTTTATTTCGCAGACTAGCCATCAGCCAGACAGTTTAACCAAAGGGTCACAAGTGTCTAATTTAGGGCGTGTAATGCGACACGTGCGGTTCAACCCCGAGACGAGTTTGATTCAAGACATTTCGATGAAAGGGAACAGCATGTGAGCTGGGATAACTTTACTTCCCCTCTTGCTTCGCCATCTGCCTCTTCCAAATTCATTTTTTCACTTTTAACTAATTACGATTAACTTACATCAGTATAATCTGCATTTTCATAAAAGAGAAAAGTTGGCAATCAGTTCTAAAGAATATAACACCAGTTCTAAATTTGTGCTTAGTTTTATGTATGTAATTGCTTTTCTAATTTATTTTGACTATTCCTAGTTTATACTTCCATTATAGGGTGAAATCAGTGATTGTTTCGTAACTTAAATTCTATTGTTGATTATAACCAAATGTAAATTCTGTAATGATGATAAACATTTTGAGGAACAACTAATAGTATTCTTAAAGGATTTATTTGGCTCTACTCGAAAATATGTTAGCAAAGCCAGCCCTTAATTAATTCGAGAGTAATTACCAGTTTTGTCAAAAGCATTGTTTGCGTATCTATATCTGTTAATTTCATCATTTAAACAAATAATTCGGCTTAACCCTGGCAGTAGAAGAAGCTGTAAGAAAGAAAGAATTTTTCCATGTCTTCAGTTAATTGAATGAGTTAAGTGTTAATTGAAATTTCTGTAACTTTAACATCGAACAATATATAGTTTCAGTACTTATTATTCTGAGGATATAAAAAGGCCTGAATTTTGAGCTCGAGACAGCCCACGGCCGAGTTTCATACAAATAACCTGTGTTGGTTAGAACAACAACAATGCATCAACTTAACCGTGAAATAAGTGTAACAGAAATAGGCCGTGTGTTAAAACAATGACAGTGTCTGTTAAATATATTTGAAAGACTGTGAACTGTGTGGTTAGGTTTTACTAAACATAGATGTTCAACAGTAAACTATTGTAGCAGTGTGTTGTGTTTGCCTGCAACCTGTTAATGAGACTTATCGAAAGTTAAACAATAGTTCACTGGACATATAACTGTGTGTTACTGGATGGTTGTGAACAGTGGAAGTAAAGAACTGTGAAACGCAAATGTGCACTTGTTGGCTACATCGTTTAAAGTAGTAAGATGAACTTCCACCCCTCACTTTTCAGCCAGTGTAGCAACGCATTACGTTGAGACCGAG
The DNA here is from genome assembly GCF_023898315.1 of Schistocerca nitens. Classification (NCBI taxonomy): domain Eukaryota; kingdom Metazoa; phylum Arthropoda; class Insecta; order Orthoptera; family Acrididae; genus Schistocerca; species Schistocerca nitens. The sequence continues at coordinate 258,041,043 of NC_064615.1, read as the reverse complement.
GACAATCAATGAAGAAATACATCAGGTGAACGCGACAAGGCGCAGATTCACTACTAGTCACATTATCAAATATCTCATTCCCAAGATCGAAAAGTATGGCTAGAGTTTCCTTTCATAAACGGAATATAGCTATAATTTCCAAGTCGATGTATTCTTCGTAATAATTATGCTAACATATCACTTTCTTACGCCTTTTCATTCTGAGGAACAATTTGCAAAATCTCACCATTACTATCCAATTCTATAATTACTTCTGACATTTGATTAAACTTATTCTCCGGATAACTTCGCTAATCCTACCACAAATGGCAAGTTATCTTACTCCGAGTTTATATTGCGGTTAGAGTCTGCACAAGTTAGGGTGGTCGATGCATAGCGACCACTTTTCGACCAAAGCTCTGGCCGCGTTCATCAGTTTGTTCCAAATGGGAGGCCGAACACTGTCTTCTACCTTTCGGCCAGTCGGCGATGACAGAATCGAGGCGCACGCCCTGCAATCCTTCTCAGACGATTTCACAGAAACTATTCGGTAAAGAAAATTCATTTTTGATTTACTTGCAGCTTTATATGCCAGGTTAATTACGATGTGCCCGTCATTTCATTAATGGTAATATTTACTGTGATATTTATGTGGAAGTAAGACACTGCGCGAAATTCAAAAATGTTTGCAATGAAAAAGGGGTGACTATGATTTTGCATTTGGTGCATATTACATAACATGTTGTTGCATACGAGATTTATGTAACTTTTTTTCCTTTAAAGGTGGAGGTCTATATCTATCACCAATCTCTAGAATATTGATCTGTCATAGCGCACTCATTTGCGATCGCGCCACGCCAGTGATAAACCAAATTGAAATATTCACAACATTCCTCATATTTCATAAATGGTGTGAGTTATCGAAATGAGACTTTGGCAAATGATAGTTTGTAAAGAACAGAGCATTTTGCCATACGATTTTTATGCAAAACTTCATTATCTACTGTGTTAGTCCACTATCTACAGACTTTTTCGATGAAAGAACGTAATTTTTAAGGGGAGTTAGAACGGAAATTTTTTTTCACATTTTCTGATCTTTGTCTCATTATAAAACTTGCAAATGTCCGTATATATATATATATATATATATATATATATATATATATATATATATATATATATATATATATATACTGCTGGCCACCGTAAATGCAACACCAAGAAAGACAAGAGGTAGCACAACAAGATTTATTTTATAGATAACATGTTGACCAAGTATCAAATGATTACGTTTACAGACGTCTGTGACATGTGGTTCCTGCCAGAATCAGTAGCCAGAGCAGCCGCCATTGTTGGAGATCACCGCTGCCACACGTCTCGGCATTGAGTCAAAGGGACGTTGGATGTGTTCCTGGGGTACAGCCGCCCAAGCAGCTTCCACACGTTGCCAAAGATCATCTGGTGTGGCAGCTGGGGATGTAATCTGGGTCACTCGTTGAGCAACCATGGACCACATGTTTTCTATCGGCGAAAGATCCGGAGAGCGAGCCGGCCAGGGAAGCAATTCAATCTGGTTATTGACGAAGAACCTTTGGACAATGCGTGCTACGTGTGGTCGCTCATTATCCTGTTGAAATATGGCTGTGGTCGAGCCCTGAAGGTAAGGAAGGACAACTGGCTCCAGCACCTCGGATATGTAGCGCCGGCTATTTAAAGTACCGGAAATGCGTACTAGAGGCGTGCGAGAGTAATATCCAATACCGCCCCATACCATAATACCCGGTACAAGACCAGTGTGGCGGTGCATAATGCAGCTGTCCAGCATCCTCTCTCCATGGTGTCACCACACTCGAATCCGACCATCGTGGTGCTGTAGACAGAAGCGTGCCTCGTCAGTAAAGACAACGTCATTCCATTCTGCCGTCCACATCCGTCTGTCATCACACCATTGGCGACGGAGACGTCTGTGGTTCTGCGTCAATGGTAGACGAAGCAATGGACGTCTTGCGGACAGACCACTCTGCTGTAAACGGCGTCGAATGGTACGCGCAGACACTGGATGATGCGTTACAGACGCAATGTGCTGTGCTACGGTTCGGGATGTCACTGAGCGATCAGTCACTGCCATGCGCACAATTTGCCTATCAGCACGTGCAGTGGTGCACCGAGGTGAATGCGATCGACCACGTCGGTCTGTCGTACCCTCCTGCATCCAACGGTCACATATCCGCATTACAGTTGTTTGGTTTCGTCCAACACGACTAGCGATTTCTCTGTATGATAATCCACAATCTCGGTAAGCCACTATCCTTCCTCTGTCGAACTCGGATACTTGATCAAAAGATGTTCGCTGTTGTCTACGAGGCATAACTGATCGTCTTGTGAAACAACCACAAGGTAAACACACGTGCCGAACGTACACTCGTCGAAATCGCCAAGCCTTAAATGGCACTATGAGGTGGCGCCACAAGGGCGCGTGATGTGCGTCTGCGCTGAAATTCTAATCGGTTGCATATCTCATCGCTGCAAACCCATGGTGCAAGTTTCACTTGATTCGGATGCTTCCTTCAGGGTGTTGCATTTACGGTGGCCAGCAGTGTATATATATATACACTCCTGGAAATGGAAAAAAGAACACATTGACACCGGTGTGTCAGACCCACCATACTTGCTCCGGACACTGCGAGAGGGCTGTACAAGCAATGATCATACGCACGGCACAGCGGACACACCAGGAACCGCGGTGTTGGCCGTCGAATGGCGCTAGCTGCGCAGCATTTGTGCACCGCCGCCGTCAGTGTCAGCCAGTTTGCCGTGGCATACGGAGCTCCATCGCAGTCTTTAACACTGGTAGCATGCCGCGACAGCGTGGACGTGAACCGTATGTGCAGTTGACGGACTTTGAGCGAGGGCGTATAGTGGGCATGCGGGAGGCCGGGTGGACGTACCGCCGAATTGCTCAACACGTGGGGCGTGAGGTCTCCACAGTACATCGATGTTGTCGCCAGTGGTCGGCGGAAGGTGCACGTGCCCGTCGACCTAGGACCGGACCGCAGCGACGCACGGATGCACGCCAAGACCGTAGGATCCTACGCAGTGCCGTAGGGGACCGCACCGCCACTTCCCAGCAAATTAGGGACACTGTTGCTCCTGGGATATCGGCGAGGACCATTCCCAACCGTCTCCATGAAGCTGGGCTACGGTCCCGCACACCGTTAGGCCGTCTTCCACTCACGCCCCAACATCGTGCAGCCCGCCTCCAGTGGTGTCGCGACAGGCGTGAATGGAGGGACGAATGGAGACGTGTCGTCTTCAGCGATGAGAGTCGCTTCTGCCTTGGTGCCAATGATGGTCGTATGCGTGTTTGGCGCCGTGCAGGTGAGCGCCACAATCAGGACTGTATACGACCGAGGCACACAGGGCCAACACCCGGCATCATGGTGTGGGGAGCGATCTCCTACACTGGCCGTACACCACTGGTGATCGTCGAGGGGACACTGAATAGTGCACGGTACATCCAAACCGTCATCGAACCCATCGTTCTACCATTCCTAGACAGGCAAGGGAACTTGCTGTTCCAACAGGACAATGCACGTCCGCATGTATCCCGTGCCACCCAACGTGCTCTAGAAGGTGTAAGTCAACTACCCTGGCCAGCAAGATCTCCGGATCTGTCCCCCATTGAGCATGTTTGGGACTGGATGAAGCGTCGTCTCACGCGGTCTGCACGTCCAGCACGAACGCTGGTCCAACTGAGGCGCCAGGTGGAAATGGCATGGCAAGCCGTTCCACAGGACTACATCCAGCATCTCTACGATCGTCTCCATGGGAGAATAGCAGCCTGCATTGCTGCGAAAGGTGGATATACACTGTACTAGTGCCGACATTGTGCATGCTCTGTTGCCTGTGTCTATGTGCCTCTGGTTCTGTCAGTGTGATCATGTGATGTATCTGACCCCAGGAATGTGTCAATAAAGTTTCCCCTTCCTGGGACAATGAATTCACGGTGTTCTTATTTCAATTTCCAGGAGTATATATATATATATATATATATATATATATATATATATATATATAGGGTGTCCCAGCTAACTTGTCCACCCAAAATATCTCTGGAACAATAACAGCTATTGGAAAACGACTTTCACCAGTATCAATGTAGGGCTGAGGCCCATGAATGTACATATTTGGAAACATTCTAAAACGAAAGCATATGTGTTTTTAACACAAACTTATGTTTTTTTAAATGGACCTCCTATATTTTTTCTTCAGCAATCCATAGCATGACAAAGCACATACACAATGGCGTTGATTGCATCGCAATATTCCCATTACATCCCGAGATATTGAGACGCGAAGTTGACGCTTGAAACACCCGACATGCGCTGCTAGCGCACGTCCTAGGTATTTATCCTATAGGCTAGGGGTGATGCGGTTCTGTAACATATCTGTGTACCGCAACGTTAGTCACAAAGTTAACTTCGCTTATCGTTAATCCGTTACTAAAAAGGTAATGCCGTTCAACGTTAAAACTTTACTTTACTGTAGATCTAGCGCAAGTGACAATTAATCATTCACTCGTAATAGTAAAATTCATGTTGATGGTTTTAGTGAAACTAGCAAGTGGACTGAAAGTTTTACCGTTGTTTAGTTACAAATGTTTTGATTTGGGAAGTTAAGGAGAACATAGAAGATAAATGTAAACATGTTTAACCAATTAGTTTTATTATCACATAATTATCAATGTTATGTTTATCTAATGCGTTAAATGACAAATTGTTGCAAACAAATTTTTCTTAACATCACTTGGTAAAATGGCCCTTTGTAGAAACTTCCACTGTGATACCAGCAGTACATACTAAACATAGCGTTCACATCTCATGCTCAAAGTGATGCCCATTGGCTTGTATACATAGGGTCACTCTGCGGATGAAGGATGCCCTACTTCGTGCTACTGTTTCCTCTTTGATGGCTATACGAGCATCAATAATGCGTTGCTTCATGTCCTCTGGTGTTGTTGGTTCATGTTGGTAAACAACATCCTTCACTGCTCCCCAAAGAAAATAATCCAGCGGTGTAAGGTCCGGAGATCGGGCAGGCCACCTAACTGGGCCACCTCGTCCAATCCACCTACCGGGGAACTTACGGTTCAGAAGTCGTCGTGCTCGTAAGGCGTTATGTGCAGGGCATCCGTCATGCTGATACCACATGACCATTCTCCGGTTCAGAGTTACGGTGTCCAAGAGAACAGGAAGATCGTGTCGTATAAATCTGGAGTATTGTCTGCCATTTTGGATGCCTTTTATAAAGAAAGGTCCGATAATGGTATCTCCAATAATTCCACACCAAACATTAACTTTCCACTGACGTTGATGCTCTACCTGACGGAGCCATTTTGGATTGTCTGCGGACCAATAATGCATATTCCTCATATTGACAATTCCTTTGTTGGAGAATGATGCCTCGTCGGTAAAGAGAACATCTGCAAAAAAATTTGGATTAGTCAGAAGTTTTTGCTGAGCCCACCGACAAAATGTTACCCTATTGCGGAAGTCATTTCCATGAAGATCCTGGTGTAAATGAACATGGTAAGGATGAAATTTATGAGGTTTAAGAATACGCTGTGCACTTGATTTCGACACACCAACTTCACGTTCAATTTGACGTGTGCTGATCTGTGGATTCACAGCTATGGTAGCGAGCACAGCAACTTCAGCACGTTCATCTGTGCGTGTTCTAGGACGATGTCGAGGTCTTGGATTTAAGCTTCCCGTTTCACGTAGACGAGATGTGAGACGACCAAACATCCGGCGCGAAGGCGATGGGTTGTGAGGGAATCGTCTTCTGTACAGTCGTTCTGCCTGAACAGCATTGCGTCCATCTACAACAGGGTACAGTACAGGTATGTAGAGTAGGGTAGAAAACAGACATATTAACTTAATAATCATAATGTTCGCTAACAGTACTATCAACAAACAAGCAATCTCATAACGTATTTACCGTCAACGTACATTCTCCATAGATCAGCAGCATTTCTACCATATCTTCATGTGTGTACACTATACTGTACAGTATAAGTTCCACAACACAACGTTTATTCACAATGTGTACTACCTCCGTGCCGTTACTAGATTACTCTGATGCACGACTACACTGGCAAGCGGTGTACTGCACGCCAAAGCAACAACAAATGGGATGCTCGGAGGGTGGTGGAGTACAGGAGTTTGCATGGGTCGCAAATCATAAACAAGGCGAAGTGGTAACTGTGGCAGTAGTGGAAACTACGTTGGACACTTGACTAGGTAGAGCCAGGCCCTGCGCGACAGGCACAATGGGTCATATAACGCATTAGATAAACCTTATTTTGGGTGTGCAGGATAAATAAGACAACCTGACGGGTGTACACCGATCGGTACTGGTTCATATTGTGTACGTAGATACGTAAAACGTGCAAGAGGGAAACCATTATGTGCTTATGAGAGTTGATGGCAGCAGACCGTATTATTCGTTTCGGGCCTCTTGATAAGTATGGAGGTGTGATTACACATGTCAATCACATCGCGATTACGGGCAGCATGGGGTTCACGCCTGAGCCTCAGGACGTGCGCTAGCAGCGCATGTCGGGTGTTTCAAGCGTCAACTTCGCGTCTCAATATCTCGGGATGTAATGGGAATATTGCGATGCAATCAACGCCATTGTGTATGTGCTTTGTCATGCTATGGATTGCTGAAGAAAAAAATATAGGAAGCCCATTTAAAAAACATAAGTTTGTGTTAAAAACACATATGCTTTCGTTTTAGAATGTTTCCAAATATGTACATTCATGGGCCCCAGCCCTACATTGATACCGGTGAAAGTCGTTTTCCAATAGCTGTTATTGTTCCAGAGATATTTTGGGTGGACAAGATAGCTGGGACACCCTGTATATATCACTTATAAACTCACATCGGAAGTATTTTATTTTATTTTTTAAATATAATCTACACCAGTTGAAAATGTTAAAATTTTTACGTGCATTACTTCAAGATCTAGTAAAATTGATAATTTGCTGGAATGTGTTGGTCATGTCCAGAAGAGGATGGGCACCAGTCTGAGGAAGTTGAAACAAAAATTGAGAGATAAGAAACTTTCTGATGGTAAAACCATAAGAGGCAGGCTAACAGACAAAATGAGTGATGAACTACAGCGGTATTATGGGATGGTCATTAGAAATAATACTGAGGATTTGTTGAAAATGCAGCAGGCAGTATGGGCTAACTTCTTCCACAGACTCTCAACTGACAAAAAAGCAGTACACCACCTTTGCCGTCCTGGACCTGATTCTTGGTGCAATTACCACAATTCCCAGTACTCAAACAGTTCATACAGCTATAAATATTTCATCCCAGCTGCAGTCATGGATATCATAAAACCTATTTACAGAGACCTGGTAAATCCTGAATTACTGAAGAAGTGTCTGCACGGTCAGTTTCAAAACTCCAATGAGTCGTTCAATAATCTTATATGGACTCGCTTACCAAAAAAATGTTTTTGTTGGAATGAAGACACCAAAGTGGGGTGTCAGTGATGCAGTGATGCTGTTATTGCTTTTAATGATGGCATCATTGGTAGGGTGAAAGTGCTACAGCATATGGAAATTAATCCTGGAGCAAATTGTATCAGAGAACTTGAACAGATGGAGAAGGTTCGCATTGATGAAGCAGAGTATGCAGCACAGTTGGCCACTAAGGAGTCCAGAAAACGTGGAAAAAGATCAAGAGGATGATATACAGTATGGTGCAGGATGCCTCTGAGTGACTAAAAATAAAAAATTGAGTATATATTATCTTTTGAAACTTTAGAAGCCGTTCCTGAAAATTTCCATTTTCTGTTGCATTTTTCACTAACTCTCATAAACCACTTCAAGGAGAGTATTCAAATATTCAGGAAGTAAGAACATACATATCCTGAGTCTTCCGAACTAAAAGAAGAACATAATGCTATGTACAATTAAAATTATTTAGAATAATGCACAAAAAAGCACACAAAATTTTAACTGTACAATTAAAAAATTGTATTTCCGACAGCAGTGGTTGAAATGCAATTATTGTAGTTCAGTAGATGCAGAACATACAGTTTAATGTCCTGTAAAAGTTTCAGGTCAATGGCTACAGTGGTTCATGACATATAGGGAAGCCAAGTAACTAATTTTAACATTGTTGGGACAGAGTGTTCCAACTCACTTAAGGGCGATCAATGGCTAGTGAAAGGAGAAATGCTGTTGGTTTTGGAACAAAGTAAGCGAAGAAATTACACATTTATTTTGTACTGAGTGTGTGTTTTTTCATAAGATACTGACCTTACTTTTCCTCAATTTCACACTTAATAAACTTTATAAACCACTGTTTCAGAATTTTCAGAACGCTCCTGCAACTGAGTAAACTCCGCTGTTTTTTTGGCAAAATAAGCAGATTTTAACAAAGCAACAAGAGAAATGTGTAGCCTTTACTCGAAGTTCACCACTCATGACACTTCTCTGAAACGTACAAATGGTTAATAAGACTTGTGAAAATAAATCGCTGCATTTTCGGCGGAATTCATTTTAGATACTAATCAAAACAGTGGTGACTGATCTTTTTGAATGGTCACTATGCAAGTGTGGGCATAGAGCGGCCCTGTTTAACATTTAAAAAAAATGTGGGTGTAGGCTTCAGCTGAGAACGGCATTTCCCCTCAAGCACTCGGCATTTCCCCTGCAGCGCTGCCTGTGGTTCCCACCACAGCCGCACTCTCCAGTGTGCCCTGCCGTCTGCACATCTACTGACCACCGTATTCTGCGTCGAATCTATGCGTTATTTCGTGCTGGTACCACACGTTCGTCACCCTATCCTGAGACTAGAAGTTAACTAGTAGCTCAGCAGAATTTGTAAAACTGGCCCAGAGAGGTCTGCTGAACGGCCTGATAAGGGCAGTAGTCAAACACCCTTAGCAAGGGCGACATGCGAGATTGATGTCATCTTGTTGAAAGTCAACATCACAGAGACCTCTAAGGTAGGGCACAGTCAATGGCCTTAACAGGCCAGAAAGGCTGAAACTGCTGTCCAAGGTACCAGCTACATGAACCTGAGGCGAACGTGCTGTAAAGGCCATGGCACTGCAACCACCAAGCCAAGTGCTGGACAAGCTTGACGATGGCAGATGCATTCTGGCAATGTTCATTCTCCTTGGAAGCCTCCACACTCTTATACATCCATCCTGATGCTGTGTGCAGAATAGGGACTGGTTTGAAAAGACGACATGGTGCCACTCTTGTTCCCAGTGTTGCCATATGGTACATCACTGCGAGCCTCTCCCTGCTGCCACAGCAAGGGAAACTGCAACAATGATGGAGGTGCTCCTCTGTCCATGTAGATTCCTGTCTTTCTGCAAATGAGCCCATTTCTTTACTCAAGCCACATGGTATGGTTGTACAAATCTGCACAGCAGAGTGAGCAATATGCCTGTCCTCTTGGGCGCTAGTTGCGTGCAGCATCCGAGACCGCATGGCGTCGAGTATGGCCCTCCCAAACTTATCGATTCCATATTCACATAACAGTCGAAGTGAGTAGTAATAACGCTGAACGATAAGCTAATCCTAATATCGTGCTGGGTCTCCTTTTGCCCAGCGTAGTGCAGCAAATTGACATGGCATGGACTTAACAAGTCGCTGGAAGTCCCCTGCAGAAATGTGGAGTCATGCTGCCTCTACAGCTGTCCATAATTGCGCAAGTGTTGCTGGAGCATGATTTTGTGCACGATCTGGCCTCTCAATTATGTCCCATAAATGTTTGGTGGGATTCATGTCGGACGCACGAATTTTCCAGAATGTTCTTCAAACCAATCGCGAACAATTGTGGCATGGTGACATGGTGTATTGTCATCCACAAAGTTAAAATTCTGAAATGATAACAATGTTCGTCCCAAAATTGAGTAGCATGAAAACTAGCCAGAGTACAGCACACAAATAAACCGAATCCGCTGCGAAGTTTGTCACTATAAGAATCACCAGCAGAAAACAAGTCATTTAGCGCCCACAGACATGTAACCTGGTCATCGCCGTGTTTTTTCTTTGTTGTTGTTCCATTTCCTCATCGCAGAGGGGCTAGAGTTGTTCTGCTGTTTAGCCAAAAGGAATTCAAAAGATACAAATGTGGAGTGAACACGATTATAAGTAGTGCTGTTTTTCTGGGGGAACGCTGGGCTGGCTGGTTCAAATGGCTCTGAGCACTATGGGACTCAACTGCTGAGGTCATTAGTCCCCTAGAACTTAGAACTAGTTAAACCTAACTAACCTAAGGACATCACAAACATCCATGCCCGAGGCAGGATTCGAACCTGCGACCGTAGCGGTCTTGCGGTTCCAGACTGCAGCGCCTTTAACCGCACGGCCACTTCGGCCGGCGGAACGCTGGGGGATGCGTACCCCTATACTTTTTCGTCGACAAAGTAATTTTTTTACAATGTTGAGAACTTTGAAGAGTGCCAAAGATTTATTTCACGGACGTAAATATTTTATTTCATGTTTTAGTGTTAGTAATTGCAATGCGAACGATATCAGTGCAGTTTTTGGTGGGAAAAGCGATGTTATTGACTGTTCAAGCATTTCGAAGCTGCGGCCGATACTTTTTTTTTAATTCGACATGTTGATGACGTCATGGCTAAGAGCTGACGGGTGGTATCGCATGCTTCAGTTATAAGTAATTTTCGCTGCAATATATCCAATGTCGGAGTACCCTCAAACTTTTTTTAGAAAAAAAGCACTGGTTATAAGGATGAATTACATATAAATGTTTCTAAAAACATTACGTGATGCTTTTCATTAACGAAACTTAAAATGACACACAGGGAAGCGTTGTCTGACATTTAAAATGTGTGATCATGAGTTGGAAGATATTTAAACAAACTGTACCGCATTGCAGTTCACTACCACTGGTTAGGAGCGACCTCCTTATGGTAGAGGTAATGAGGAGATGGAAAATGGATTGGTCCATTGCTGCAGATAACTTTTATGGAGATTCTTGGTTCAGGTGGATTTGTTTGTGGAGGCAGGCATAAAGTGGGAGGATAATGGGTAGGAAAACACGGGACTGGGGGTATATAGAAGGCCAGGACAAGGTCAAGAGGAGGGAGAAAGGGAGGGCTGTTTAGGGAGGGAGAGGAGCCACGAAATCTAATAGGATTTTGGGGGGGGGGGGGTGGAGGAGCGAAGTGGGTTAAATCTGATAGGAGGGATAGATGTCAGGGCTGGCTGCGTTGTCAGAGGATGGAAGTTTTGAAACAGAGCTGGGTGAGGATATGGAGAGTGTGCAAGTGTAGGGTTGGTGGGATCTGTTGATAAAGACGCAGCACCTCATCCGAATTGGTAATTTGGGGGGGGGGGGGGCGGAGGAGGGAAGGGACATGAGACGGCTGTAATCGATTTTACAGGAAGTATAGGATATAACAACGCGTTCATCATGGGCGAGGAGGTGGGGAACGGACATGAGTTGGTAAAAGATTCTTGCAGGGGACGGTAAGCTTGTTTGGAAAGCATGGAGTTGTCTGTGGCATTCAAGGACTTGGAACGATTGACATAATATTGGCGGAAGGAACAGTTCTGTAGGTGAGGGGATAAGTGCATCGCTCATGTATATCCCTGAAGAACATACACATTGATGTCACGTGACATGACGTGGCAGACTGTCGCTGTCAGTGACGCCCCTGTGACTGCTTCTTCGAGGAAATGAAGCGGGAGATTCTGCTACAGTGGCGTCAGTATTAGTTGAGGGTCCCGCTGGTGGGTCCAACTAGTCTTCCAAAGGGAACGGTGCCAAGTGTTGCTCTTTCAGTGGAGGGCTGATAGGACGGAGAGGTCACCAATGATATCAACAAAATGGCGCAGGGTGGCCATCACATACACTGTGGACCCGGCCAAAGATGGTATGCCGTTGGGGCGTTAGGTGTTTTTTGGTACGGAGTTAGACGGTTTTGGTACTTATGCCAGAAAAACCCAGCACCAGTGACAGTCAACGTGTGAAGGTTGTGTGTCTCTCTGGCAGCTGTGGCGACACTGGGTCTGCCCACGATGGTAGGTGGGTTGGCAACCCATTTCTCTCCGTTTAAAAATCTACGAGAATCAGCGTCGACTGTCAAGGTTGCAATTCATTGAGAATGTGACAAACTTTTGAGTTTAGTGCGCAACGTGCAACCTTTTCTCAGTTGAAATTGGAAGTTGTTGGGAGCCTGAAAAGGGCGTCTGCGTTTTCTCCAAGCTTGGTTGTCTTGCACGAGATCCGATAATTATACACCAACACGATTAATGCGTACCCCTGCAGCCGTTTTACCATCCCATCTAACAATGGTAATCGGGGACCGAACAAAATTAGCAACAGTTTGTCAACCATTACCAGCTGAAATTGCATGTAGCTGTACAAGTATATGCGGAATTTCCTCGCTGTCTAGACTATAAAATGAACCTCCTACTTGATGTGGCAGCAGTTTCGCTGGAAAATTAAGAGTTTTTGAGATATAGGATATGGGATGTTCAGTCCCTTCATCGTCTTTGCTTATATCCACTGCCCCAACTCAGTACTGCGATGCTCTGATATCTACTATTAACTGCATACTAGATGTGTGAGAGACCAGTCAAGATACTCCCAAAAGTGATTGTTGTAATTGAGGAAATGCTAACTCACATTCTGGAGACCATAGAAATTTCTCTTACTTTACCCCAAGTGTGTTGATCGGATGTAAAATTAGAGTAGCTTTGAGAATAAGGTGGCGGTAGTAATATACTTTCCCGAGGAAGAATTACAGCTCTTTTAAATTTTTCGGTGCCGATATTTAGTCAATTACTTGCATGTGTTTGCGTGTTGGAAGAACGCCGAATTTAGTGATGATGCGTTAATATCAACTAATTATTGGAATAATTGAGTTTTTGCAAATTGCTTCCTTGTCCAGTGTCCCGTAGAGTGTAGAAAAATTGTCGGAGAATCTGAATGTGCTTGAACACATTAGTTCTTGTAAACGAATGATGCCACGTAAATAATGCGACTTTGTTTACACTGTCTGTGTCAGGCTCACAAGACTCTTAAGTGAACAACAATTACATGCGTCGTGCTATGTGGGCCAGCACTGTTCCGTTTGTAACTACAATACCTTACAATAATTTGTATATCTGCTTACTGTCAGGTATTTGATTAGTGAAACGACCGTGCAGTTCACGTAAGTGTTGATTCGAATACTCATCCTTTCAGGATACAACATATAAACGTTCTTTTATGCCATCCTAATTTTCATGTAGAAATATTAGTTTATACCAGAAAGAAAGAAAAAACTATACTCTATTGCATTGTCTGCAATTCGTTGATGTGCGTTTCAAACGTAGGGCCTATAGCCCATATTTAAGTTGTGACACACAAAAGATTCCAGATATCTTTAGTTACTATTGATTTACACTGCACATTAACACGAGAAGCATAAATAATACGAAACTTGAACAGTAAATACATCATAATCGCTACAGTTGCAATAGTTGAAGAAAAGGCCACCTCTAACGACGTCAGCGACAAACAGTTAGACCTTCAGCGCTATCTTACGAAGGTGATAAAAGTGAGGACTTTCACTAAGCACTTACTTCGTTGTAGCTGTAGTAATTCGACACAGTTTAAAAGTTATGTACTCTGAGATGAAGAGGTTGGCACTGGCGAGGAATGCGTGGCGAGCTGCATCAAACTAGTCAGAAGACTGATGACCCAAAAAGAAAAAAAGCTCAGGTCACATAAACACATTATAAAATTGTTCGTGGGAACTGCAGGTATCCGCAACCCAGTCGCGATATTTGCCATGAATATGAAATCTTTATAGAATTTTGTTACAGCATGAACTACAGAATAGTTTTAGCTTGAGTGAGTGCTGTGACTTTTGGATGGAGTCGCTGTGACGAATAGATCTGCGATCGAAACTGAACCTCCAAAGGCGATGCAAGTCCGTGATGTTTATCACTTGTAAACATTCCGTGTGTGTTCAACAGCTCACTCTTAAGGCACTGCCCTTGCAGAGGCTATTACCACAATCTTCGTAAAGATTCTGTCCCGCCAGAATAAAAGAGTAAGAGCGTTACACGAGTATTCCAGAAGTACCGCTTTCATCCAGTTTGCTGGTAAGCTGTGGAAGTTGCTATTTAAGTCAGTGAGAACACGAACCGTAAAAAAAGTCAGTAGTAAATATTTTCTTCCAATGGTCCAAATAGCTCTGAGCACTATGGGACTTAACATCTGAGGTCATAAGTCCCCTAGAACTTAGAACTACTTAAACCTAACTAACCTAAGGACATCACACACACCCATGCCCGAGGCAGGATTCGAACCTGCGACTGTAGCGGTCGCGCGGTTCCCGACGGTAGCGCCTAGCACCGCTCGGCCACAGCGACCGGCAAATATTTTCTTCCAACAATCTGTTAAATAAGGAGTATTATTCGAGAATAACGATTATAAGGTTAATAACAGAGAACGTGGTCGGATGCGACTGTCTTCGAAGCTACATGGATATCGCTATGTGCGGTGGAAACGCGTGCAGCAACGTGTGGTTCCTGAAGAGGGCAGCAGCGCTTTCAGTAAGTGCAGGGGCAACAGCTGGGATGGTGGACTAGACTGGCCTTGTAACATCAACCAAAACAGGACTCCTGTGCTGGTACAGAGAACGGCTGAAAGCAAGGAGAAACCACAGCCGTAATTTTTCCCAAGGACATGCAGCTTTACTGTGTGGTTAAATGATGATGGCGTCCTCTTGTGTAAAATATTCCGGAGGTATTTCCGAGAGGGGACTACTCAGGAGGACGTCTTTATCAGGAGAAACAAAACTGGCGTTCTACGGGTCGGAGTGTGGAATGTCAGATCCTTTAATCGGGCAGATAGGTTCGTAAATTTAAAAAGGGAAATGAGTAGGTTAAAGTTAGGTATAGTGGGAATTAGTGAAGTTCGGTGGCAGAGGAACATGATTTCCGGTCAGGGGAATAAAGGGTTATAAATACAAAATCAAATAGGGGTAATGCAGGAGGAGGTTTAATAATGAATAAAAAAGATAGTGTGGGGTTGTTAGTACCCCCATCGGGCGCCTCCCCAGGTGGCGGATAGGGGAATGCCTACTAGATATAGGTGGTACTGGGGAAATCAAATACCCAGGGCGGACCAAAAACTAACGAAATGTAGCGTCTGAACTCCTAGAGGAGCGGCTACAAACAGCGTCTGTTCTCCATGTTAGGAGCGGCTGAACACACACTCTGGAACTTACAATCCCAGTTTTAACCTCGGAATGGCCCAAAAAGCCATCTCCCCCCTGAATTTCAAACAACTATGCATGATGTCAATTTCTCTAGATAGAACTACTCCAGGAGGTAAACAATCCTCCGCCGCCAACAGCAGCGCAATCAGGCCTAAGGATTCTGGAGAGCCTGAAGCACCATGTCGTTCAAGAAATTCAAAATCCTCTAAACTGAAGAAAAACAACGTACATTTCTTTGGAACCCTAAATATTAACTCGCTCTTGAAGCCGGGAAAACTGAAGCAGCTCACCAAAGTCTTGAAGGTATATAAAATCCAAATATGTGCGCTGCAGGAAACCAGATTTACAGATGAAGATTTAATGGATTATGAAGGATACAGGATATTTAAAGGAAAGAAAGGCTGGAACCAATGTGGAAGAGGCCTTCCCCACCTTGGAACAGGCTTCATCGTGAAATCTAACTGGGTAAACTCAATAACCGACTTCCAGTCACCTAATGAACGCTTGTCTTTTCTCACATTCCGCGCCCTAAATAAAACCTATACACTTATTAATTGCCACGCACCCATCAACAATGACAATAAGAAAAACCCTCAGAAAGTAGATACATATTGGGAATCTCTAGACCACGAACTTTCTAAAATCCCAACATCAAATGTGAAAATACTGTTTGGGGACTTCAATGCACAAATAGGCCAAGAAAAAAAATACAAAAAAAAACAGTAGGAAACTACCCGGCTCACAAAAGGACAAACAGAAATGGAGAAAGGTTAATAGAACTATGCAAGGGTCATAACTTAAAATTAATGTCTACAAATTTCAAAAAACCTCCTAAGAAACAGAAAACATGGAAATCACCAAACACAAGTATTGGAGAGTTCCAGATAGATCACATAGCCATCACACACTATAATCAAAAAGAAATAATGAATGTGAGAGTTCGGAAAGGGGCAAACATTGTAACAGACCACTACTTATCGACAATCAAATTAAATGTCATACCACAAAGAAAGAAACAAATACAAAACAGGAAAACTCAAAAGATAGACGCAAACATCTTGAAAGAGAAAAGAGAAGAATTCTGTCAAAACATAGTTATATGTTCGGATAAATGGGAAGATATAAAAGAAGGAATGATAAGATCTGCTCAAGAAGTCGCAAAAATGAAAAAGAGAAAGAAACACGATGGTGGGATGAGATATGTAAGGAAGCAATAGAACAAAGGATGAAGGCATGGAAGAAATGGCACTCAACCAAAAGTGATAAGGACTACCTGGAGTTCAAACAGCAAAGATCTTCTACAGCAAAACTCATTAGATCAGTAAAAAGACTATTTGAAAAGAACCAACTTATACAAATGGATAAAGATTTTAAGAGAAACAATAACAGATCCTTTTACAGCACATTCAGACAGAAACTACAAAAATATGTAGCACCAAATCTGTGTTTTAAAGATACCAGTGGAAAACTGGCAATGAATAATGAAGAAAATTGTGAAATATTAGCAAAATATTTTGAACAACTCCTCAACTGTCAGGAACCTATTGAAAAATTACCAGCCAACACCCGAAACACAGTAAACAATAATTCTGAACCCCCATGCCTCATAGAAATCAGAGAAATCATTAAAAACCTTAAGAACAATAAAGCACCAGGGGAAGACATGATAATTGCAGAAATGTGGAAAAGTGTGGATAATACAACTCAAGAAAAACTACTGGGAATAATCAATGAGATTTGGAGAACGGAACATATACCGGAAGAATGGAAAACTGCATTAATCCACCCCATCTTCAAGAAAGGGGATAAAACCGATGCAAATAACTACAGAGGGATATCTTTACTTCCGGTAACGTATAAAATTCTATCTAAGGCCCTACAAAACAGATTGGAGAAACAACTTGATCAAGAAATTGGTGAATACCAAGCAGGCTTTAGGAAGGGAAGATCTTGTGTGGAGCAAATTTTAAACTTGAAGTTAATTATTAAATATAGACGATTAAGAGGAAAAGACATCTTTATCACGTTTGTTGACTTCAAGAAGGCGTACGACTCCGTTGACAGAACAACCTTGGTTAACATCCTTAGGGAGTTTGGAGCAGACAAGAACACAGTCGCAATCGTCAAAGAAACACTTACGGATACCTATGCAAAAGTAAAGTTCCATGGTGAGGTATCCAGACCATTCAAAATCAGAACAGGATTAAGACAAGGAGATGGGTTGTCACCTACCCTATTCAACTGTGTGTTAGAAAAAGTTATTAGAGAGTGGAGGAAGAAAACGACTGAAGAAGGAATACAAAAAATCAGATTAGGAAGAATAAAGGATGGATTAGAAGTAGATTGCCTCGCTTTTGCTGATGACTTAGCGATTCTGGCAGGAAGTTTGGAAGAAGCAGTCAAACAGATCAATATTCTGAATGAAACAGCAGAAAAAGCAGGACTGAAAATCTCCTTTGAAAAGACAGAGTACCTAACCAATGTAAAAGAGGCACCGAACAATATGATTACAAAGTATGGCCAGATAAAGAAGGTTTCTAATTTCAAATATTTAGGGGAAATCATCCAGCCCAATGCTTCAGATAAAGAAGGAAATAAAACAAGAACAAGAAAAATGGAAATGGCATTCCAGCTAACAAAGAATGTGTACAACAAGAAGTCAGTATCAATTAACGCAAAAATAAGGCACTACAACACTGTGATTAAGCCAGAGTGTCTGTATGCATCTGAATGTTTAGCAATGAACACTAGCAAGGAAATGGAAGCTATAGCAAAAAAGGAGCGAAAAATCATTAGAAGAGTACTTGGGCCGTGGTTTGAGAATGGGACTTGGAAACTTAGAAGTAATAGAGAAGTGTATGACAAAATTGAGAAAGTGGGAGATACTATGAGGAAGAGAAGAGTAAGCTTTTACGCCCATTTGAAAAGAATGAATGATGAAAGGCTGACAAAGAAAATATTCACCCAAATTACCTGGTTCAAAGAAGTCAAAGCAGACTTGGAGGAGATGGGTATAGGAGAAGATGATATAACCAACAGAGACTTAATGAGAGACAAAATTCAACATTTTGAAGGATTTGAAGTGCAGAAGAGAAGAACTGGAGGAACAGTGTGGACAGAAGACCGAAGGGAGCAGCACAGAGAGAGGATGAAGACATATTAGCAGAAGAGAAAAGAGGAGGAGCGCAATACGAGAAATGTACATTGAAAAATAGTTGTTTAACGCGGTCCCTAGACGGCCAAAATCGGAATAAAAAAAAAAAGATAGGAACGCGGATACGCTACTACGAACAGTATAGTGAACGTATTATTGTAACCAAGACAGACACGAAGCCCACGTCTACCACAGTAGTAGAAGTTTATATGCCAACTAGCAGATGATGATGAGATTGAATAAATGTGTGATGAAATAAAAGAAATTATTCAAATAGGAAGACGAAAATTTAATAGTCATGGGGGACTGAAATTCGATAGTAGGAAAAGGAAGAGAATGAAAAGTAGTAGGTGAATATAGACTGGGGTAAAGAATGAAAGAGGAAGCCACCTGGCGGAATTTTGCACAGAACACAACTTAATCATTGGTTTAAGAATCATGAAAGTAGATTGTATACGTGGAAGAGACCTGGAGACACCAGAAGGTTTCAGATTGTTTACATAATGGTAAGATAGAATTTTAGGAACCAGGTTTTAAATTGTAAGACATTTACAGGGGCAGATGTGGACTCTGACCACAATTTATTGTTATGAACTGTAGATTAAAACGGAAGAAACTGCAGAAAGGTAGGAATTTAAGGAAATGGGACCTGGATAAACTGAGAGAACTAGAGGTTGTAGAGAGTTTCAGAGGGAGCATTAGGAAACGACTGACAAAAAGAGGGGAAAGTAATACAGTAGAAGAAGAATGGGTAGCTTTAAGAGATGAAATAGTGAAGACAGCAGAGGATCAAGTAGGGAGAAAGATATTTGGATCGAAATCATTTTTGTAGCCTATGTAACACAGTGTTTTCAGTTCTTTTTGTATAGCTAGTTGTTCTGAAGGTAAACAGATTATTCTAATAATCATGGAGTGGAAGAAGGTTTGTTTTGTGTTTTAGGATGTCATATTATTGATGTCTGTATTGTTTCCATTACAAAATATACTACAGCATAGGAAAACTTCTATTGCAGAAACTTACAAAACCTTAGACCTACTGAAAAGGACTTTATCACAAAATTATTTTGAATTCAATGGAATGATCTACAGCCCAGCATTTGGAGTAGCTATGGGAAATTGCGTAGCTGGCACAGTTGCAGATATTTTCTCAATACATTAGAAGGAAGCGCCAAAGAAACTAGTATAGGCCTGCGTATTCAAATCAGATATATGTAAACAAGCAGAATATGGCGCTGCGGTCGGCAACGCCTATATAAGACAACAGGTGTCTGGCACAGTTGTTAGATCGGTTACTGCTGCTACAGTAACAGATTATGAAGATTTAAGAGAGTTTGAACGTGGTGTTATAACTGGCGCTCGATCGATGGGACACAGCATCTCCGAGGTAGCGATGAAGTAGGAATTTTCCCGTACGACCATTTCATGACGTACCGTAATATCAGGAATCCGGTAAAACATCATACTTCCGACATCGCTGATGCCGGAAAAAGATCCTGCAAGAACGGGACCAACGACGACTGAAGAGAATCGTTCAACGTGACAGAAGTGCAACCCTTCCGCAAATTGCTGTAGATTTTAATGCTGGGCCATCAGGAAGTGTCAGCATGAGAACCATTCATCGAAACATCATCGATATGGGCTTTCGGAGTCGAAGGTCCATTCGTGTACCCTTGATACTGCGCGACACAAAGCTTTACGCCTTGCCTGGACCCGTCACATTGGACACGTTGCCTGGTGGGATGAGTCACGTTTCAAATAGAATCGAGCAGATGGACGTGTACGGATATGGAGACAACCTCATTACTCCATGGACCCTGCATGTCAGCAGGGGACTGTTCAAGTTGATGGAGGCTCTGTAATGTGGTGGGGCGTGTGCAGTTGGAGTGATATGGGACTCCTCATAAGTCTAGATACGACTCTGACAAGTGACATGTTACGTAGCTTCCTGTCTGATCACCTGCATCCATTCATGTCCATTTTGCATTCCGACGGATTTGGGCAATCCAAGCAGGACAATGCGATACCCTACACGTCCAGAACTGTTACAGAGTGGCTCCAGGAACACTCCTCTGAGTTTAAACGCTACCGCTGGCCACGGAACACCCCTGACATGAACATTATTGGGCATATATGGGATGCCTTTCAACGTGCTATCTAGAAAACGTTATTGACATAATAGAACACTAAAAGACATAGTGAAATGGTAAACAAAACATACATAAAATTTAAGGAAAATAAGAACGACGATAGATAACATCACCTCTGGTAAGCTGTATATACTTTCTAAACATATAGCATCATAATAAAGAACTGCCAAAACTGAACCGTCAAAATATCTGACATAAATGTAGTTTTACGTTTCGTAACTACAGGAACTATTATACTTACCGAGCATAGCAAAAAGACTTTACTATAGATACAATATGGTCTTCACTTCCAACTAGGCTTAAGTACCAGCGCAAATGTAAACGTAAAACTGCCACAGTTCATGTACAGATAATCTTACTAATGTTATTTCGCAGGTCGCCTGATAATGACAATAAACCGAAACAGGCCTGTCGTGCAAAATATTAAAAAACTTATTACCTTATTGCAAATGGTTTGGAGCATTCATTTCTATACTGTCGTATACGAACGTGTACTATACTGTAGGAGCAACAGAACGTAAGATAATTATGCTGTGTTGATTCATTCGTGACACAATATCAATTCTACACATGCTTTCCAGGTATATTTACAGAATATTACGTGCCCGTAATCCACAAACAGTTCATGTAGAACCGAAAAACGCATGTTATTGCTTTGGCTGAAAACGAAACAAAGCAATTTGACGCAAAATGTACACTGTTGATTTGTTTGATTAAAAAAGGGAAGTGGTCACACAACTCTAATACTTTATCTACATATGCTAGTGAATATATGAAAATAATTATATCAGCACGTCATTTTTAACATTAGTTATCACATTATCTCCTTAATTTTCGCAGTTAATGTGGATGTGGTTCAGACAAACATCCTTGCGCTTTTTTCATCAGTATTCCCTGGGATGTTCACAAAATCAAGCTCACTCCGGTGAGAGAGGGCTCTTATATGTATATAAAACTGAATACTACAGAACATAACTCCGTCCAGACAGGACTTGGAATGCCCAACGGTACCGACCGACGACCAGAACATCCTCAGCAAGGTAGGCGTCACTGGACGCGGATGTGGAGGGGCATGTGGTCAGCACACCGCTGCCCCGCCTGTTGTCAGTTTTCGTGACCGGACCCGCTACTTCTCATTCAAGTAGCTCCTAAATTCGCCTCACAAGGGCTGAGTGGACCCTGCTTGCCAACAGTGCTCAGCAGATCCTAATGGTCACCTATCCAAGTGCTAACCAAGACCAACAGCGCTTAATTTCAGTGATCTGACGCGAATCGGTGTTACCACTGCGGCGAGGCCGTTCACACTGCAGAACATACAGCTATTAAATTAGTTAGAAAGTCCCAGATATTTTACAGACACTAAGAGGTATAAAAAGATATTTGAATACGAGATGTGATTGGAAAGTTTTGTAATTGTACTTACATGCTACTGTGATGCATGTCCTTCAAAATAGACCCCTTCTGACTGAACACACCGACTCGAATGGTGTTACCACTTTTGGACACATTCCTGGAAATTTTATTCCTGAAGTGTGTTAAGGACGCTCTCCGTATTTGCCCGGATGTCTTCAGTCGAGTCCAAACGCTTCCCTTTCAGTGAAAATTTCAGTTTAGGAAACAGGTAGAAGTCCGCAGGGGCCAAATCAGGGGAATATGGCGGTTGTGGAGGCACAGGAATTTTGAATTTGGTCAAAAATTCAACGATGGAGAAGGCACGATGAGCCAGAGCATTGTCATGATGTAGCACCCAACTCGTTTCTTTCCACAATGCAGGCCTTTTCTTCCGCACCTTTTCGTGCAAACACTCAAGGACACATTTGTAGAATTCCTGGTTAATTGTCTGTCCTCCAGGGGTAAATTCGTGATGGACAGTACCGGTAGAATCGAAAAAAATCACTAACATTGTCATCAACTTCGGCTGACTTTGACGTGCTTTTTTCGGTCGTGGTGAACCTGGAGTCTTTTACTTCAAAGACTGCACTTTGGATTCAGGATCATATCCATATATCCACGATTCGCACCTGTAATTACCCAATTTCACAAATCTGGGTCATTTTTAGTCCTATTAATCAGTTCTTGGCACACTTCAAGTCAGTATTGTCTCTGGTCACTTGACAATACTTTTGCAATGAATTTTGCGGACACTCGACGCATTTCAGATCTTCAGTTAAAATTGAACTGCATGGGAACTTAAATTATCTACATAATCCGTCTCCTTAACTGTAAATCTACGATCAGAGCTCACTAAGTCGGGAACTTTCACATTTTCATTTGTTTTTGAGGTGGAAGGACAGCCGGACCGTAGTTAATCTTCGAATGATTTGCGGCCATTTTTAAATTTGTTGAACCAGACAAAAACATTTGACTGGCTCATAGTTATCTCCAAAAGCTGTTTTTAATAGTTCTTAAGTCTCAGAAGCTGATTTCCCGGTTTTAAAACAAAATTTCACACAAGCTCGTTGCTCCGTTTTTATGTCCATTTTCACGCAGACAGAATTCGGCAACAAGCCCTAACGGACCCACACTCAACCAGCTACCACAAAAAAACTGAGTAAAGGAAACGCAGTTTCCTGTCAGAGGGCGTTCAAGGACAAGGAAATGACTCACTCTCCACCCTCCGACTACCTGCCCGCTAAACCAGTAAAGAGTAGCGGATCCATTCTTAAAACTTTCCAATCACACTTCGTATATCATTCTCACTTATGTGAGGTACGGGCTGCATCTGGTAAAGCTCAGAGCTGGCAGGCTCATCACTAGTCTTACCTGTACCAGTACCCCATTCAGCACCCCATTCAGGGACTCAATAAACGCACTTGCAGTACTCAGACTAGCCTTGGAAACAGGAAGGATTGCCGGCAGCGGTGGCCGAGCGGTTCTAGGCGCTTCAGTCCAGAACCGCGCCACTGCTACAGTCGCAGGTTTGAATCCTGCCTCGTGCATGGATGTGTGTCATGTCCTTAGGTTAGTTAGGTTTAAGTAGTTCTAAGTTTTAGGGGACTGATGAACTCAGATGTTAAGTCCCATAGTGCTCAGAGCCTTTTGAACAGGAAGGATTACTTGGATACGACATGGGCAGGAAATAGGAAATGGTTTTATGGAGCTTAGAAAGTTACCACTTGTAACGTTATGGAAATAGCTCTTAAGGAAATAGAATGAGCTAAACATATGAAAGAAAGGGAGCAGATTTTGCATCAGTTACAAAAGCAAAGAAGAAAACATCTGGAATTAAATATGTAGACGACTATATTATGAGCTACAGAGGAGTAAAGCAGGGAAAAAAGCAAGTAAAGGTCTTGCCATGTAGGTCAATGACTATGTAAATTAACGAATAGTACTGGTAGGAATTAAAGGTCCAAGAGGAGTCATAAGACTAATAGCAACTTATGCTCCAGTAGAATGAAAAACTGACGAGTTCGAGGCCTTTTACAAACAATTAAGTGTGATCTTAAACAGATACAATTAAAATCAGATTCTGTTTAAGGGAGATCTCAATGCTAGAATTAGAAATACACGAGCTCCAAAAAATAGTAGGCGCATTTGGAGAAACGTATGTAATGAAAACGGAAAAAACACTCAGAGATTTTGCTACCCCTAATCTTTTAAAAATTACCAATAGTCCCTTTAGGAAGAAAGACATACACAAATTTACCTGGTCAGGACAAGGAAAACAGATCTATTGTAGATTATGGAATAACAAGTGATGGATTTGCTGGCCAGGTTAGATGTGGACACCGGGCCAGTTCACTTCTTATTGGTGTCAATAACTGACACCTATACAAAATGGAGAAAACCGAAGAAACCAGTTAAGGATCAAAAAGGAAGAGCAAGTTTGTTAAAGTTTACCTTTAGAGGTTAGCAGCATCAGAGATCTCTACTAATAAAGGACGACAAAAATTTGTTAAAGTTTACCTTTAGAGGATAGCAGCATCATACATCTCTACTAAAAATGGACGACAAAAAATTAGGAAATTTAGGAACTGTAGAAGCCTTGCAAGCAGAACAGATAACTTAAAATCAACCGTATCGAACATAGTTAATGAGGTTTTTGGGGAAGAAAAGACAATATGGGAAACGTAGAGGAATAAGGTTTTGGACGTCACAGATGGAAACAGCAGTTAAAGAAGGAGCTTTCAAGACCTACGGTATATAAGTAATCCCACTAATGAGAAGTATAATGAATGTAAAGAGAAGAGAAATAAACCGAAATAAATAACTCGGAAAACGCATGCAGTATCACGGGAATGGTTCAAATGGCTCTGAGCACTAAGGGACTCAACTGCTGAGGTCATTAGTCCCCTAGAACTTAGAACTAGTTAAACCTAACTAACCTAAGGACATCACAAACATCCATGCCCGAGGCAGGATTCGAACCTGCGACCGTAGCGGTCTTGCGGTTACAGACTGCAGCGCCTTTAACCGCACGGCCACTTCGGCCGGCTATCACGGGAATGCTTTATTGGCAATATAGAGCATGATTTGCATGGCAAGGAAACTATCGCTTATAAATTGACGAAATCACTCAACAGACAAGACAATGGTCGTATACGTTTTAATATTATAGTAGAGAAGTAATGGATAACTCATTATAAAAAACTGTGGTACTATGATACTTTAATTCAGACGTTACCTGAACTGAATGACGCAAAAAGCCTGGACAATACTGTTATGAGAGAAGTGACTGAAGCTTCTAAAAGCTACAATTTTGAAAAGCCATTGATTTAGATGGTACTAATATGGAACTGTGCAAACATGGAGGGCTATTCCTACATTTGAGACTTCTTCTACATCTACTCATCATCTACA
The DNA here is from genome assembly GCF_023898315.1 of Schistocerca nitens. Lineage (NCBI taxonomy): Eukaryota > Metazoa > Arthropoda > Insecta > Orthoptera > Acrididae > Schistocerca > Schistocerca nitens. The sequence continues at coordinate 258,015,680 of NC_064615.1, read as the reverse complement.
TCTACATGGTTACTCTGCAATTCACACTTAAGTGCGTGGCAGAGGGTTCATCGAACCATTTTCATACTACTTCTCTACCGTTCCACTCTCGAGTAACGCGAGGAAAAAGGAACACCTAAATGTTTCCGTTCGAGCTCTGAATTCTCTTATTCTCACACATTTAATCAATGTTGGAGGAATAAGAAGGTACCAAAAGTCTGGCTAAGAGCCGAAGTAGTGTCTATCTTTAAAAAGGGCGATAAAAACGAACGTAGAAACTGTCCAGGTCTTATTGTGTCTCCGCTAGTGGGCTCGACCAGAGCTGGCACTCAGACAATTTCCAACTGGCCCACGGGCGACGCTCTAGGTTCGCTGAAAACACAAGCGCGACCCCATCAGCTATCTCCGCGCCTCCTGCAATGAGATGGACTTCCGATTGAGTTAAGCGGCGGCCACAGGCAGCAACGGGTTCGAGTTCGATGTTGGCATACGACAGTTGGTAGAGGAGTTCAGCTTGAGAGACATAGTCTACAAGTGGAGTCGCCTAGAGCCTTCGCATAATGACTAGTGTCTGCTACAGTGATTGACAGTGTGGCGCGCAGTACGGACATAGATCTGTTGACATTGCATTCAGTAACGCACGCCTTGACAGGTCACTGCTTTGTTGTATCTGGCTGTCAGCTTTAGTTAAATTACGCAGCGCAGTAAGTGTATATTTGCGTGTCACTAATTTGTTTGCATTGTCACAGTTCCTCCGTCAACCCAGAAACATCTAAACCTAATATGACGTGTGCGAGCGTTTTACCCAGACGACTAATACACAACGGATAAAAGCCTCCTGGATTCAGCCTATAAATTACATGTCAAAATCCTGAATGCAAGACTTAAAAATATCATGGAAAAAGCTAATATCTGAAGAACAATCAGGTTTTAGGAAAAGACAATCAACTATTCACAATGTTTTTTCGCTGCAACAAGTTACAGAAAAGATACGAGATTCCAATCTTGCTTTTGTGGATTCTGAGAAATCATTCGATAATGTATAGCCGGCCGGAGTGGCCGAGAGGTTCTAGGCGCTACAGTCTGGAACGCGCGACCGCTGCGGTCGCAGGTTAGAATCCTGCCTCGGGCATGGGTGTGTGTGATGTCCTTAGGTTAGTTAGGTTTAAGTAGTTCTAAGTTCTAGGGGACTGATGACCTCAGAAGTTAAGTCCCATAGTGCTCAGAGACATTTGATAATGTGTATAAGGAAATGTTATGAAATATCATGGCTCAATGAGGTTATTCATATCACCTCAAACACCATTAACAGTCTGCACACAAACACCGAAATTGTTATAGATATAGGAAATATAACAACAAAGTCAATTAACACAAACAAAGGGATACGACAAGGATGCTGAATTTCTCCAACGTTCCTCAATATACATATATATCAAGTTATCAGCAAGTGGAAATTGTTGAACATAAATGGTGCTCTTTTAAATCGTGTCATTAGAGTAAATGTAATTTTGTATGCAGATAACCTAACTGTGATTACAGAGAATGAATATGACCTTCACAAGTTGCAGCAGATTACCTCAGGTTGTAACCTAACATCGTCGGTAGGTAAAACAAAAGTGATGGCTTTTCGGGGTGGACTACCAGTAATATCTAAAATAGGTTTGAGTAATAAAATCTTGGAGTAAGTGAAACATTAAATATCTAGGATGCGGAATCACTCACGAATATAACCAAGACGTGAACCGAAAATTAAATAAATTTGATTGATTTGATTGTTTGATTTTAAGAGGAGAGCTAAAACAGCTTAGATCTAACCCGCCACTGCCCACACCGAAACTAGGTTTATTGTGCGGTAAGGCCAACCAGTGCCCTTAAATAGTGCAATGAGTCCCTCTACTAGTTTTTTGTTAGTCACAATTTCTTCAGGTCTAGTTGTCCCGAAGATTCTGTATCTTTCACTCTCCAATGCCATGCATTCAAAGATTAGGTGTGATGCAGTTTCTTCACCCTCGTCACAGATCCTACATTTAGGAGAAGGGAGGAGGAGGAGATTAGTGTTGAACGTCCCGTCGACAGCTACATTTAGGGTGCTCTTCCATTTTACCCATTGTGTGTAGCTGTTTTTTGAAGTTCCCATGGCCAGTCATCAGTCCAGTCATGAGTTTGATCTCTTTCGTGTTCAATCCCAGGATTACAGATCTTCTTTTAAAACATGGCTTGGGCATCATTACCTTACCATGTTTTTGTTTATGGACCTTGGTCCATGTGCTGTTTCCTAAGCCAGTTCCGTAGTTCTAATGTGATCATAGCCTTGGTGATCGTCAAAACAGGTTCCGGTCCAATAAATGGAGTTGTTGCTCTCATCCTAGCCAATCTATCGGCTTGTTCATTGCCACAGATCTCTCAGTGGCCAGGGACCCACACTAGGTACACCCTATTGCTTCCCCCTTGCTACACCAGAGCCCCAGAGCCCTGTGGCAATCTGCAACAATCTTAGATCTTGTTGCAGGAGCTGCCAATGATTTCAGGGCTACCTGGCTGTCTGAATATTCTCCTCCACACACGCCCTGATTGCAGTAATTTGGGGCTTGGAATAAAGAGGCCAGTTTCCCTAGAGAGGTGCTGCTCTCCAGTCTTGGCTGAACCCCGTACAACTCTGCCCCAATGCCTTGATCTCTTTTCGACTCTGGTGAACCAAACGATGTCCCCCATACGGTGTCGAACTGTATTCTCCCACTGCTCACTACTTCCAATTATTATGTTGTAAGGCTTGTCGAAGCAGTTGGGAGTTATTATATACTCGGCGGGCATTTCCCCAGCCATACCTATATTTACCTCACTCACTATGTTAGTGTGTGATTCTGGATATCCGAATGAGACCCAGTTTTGGCCAGTTTTAAGTCTGTATGCCCCACCTGCTGCCTCCATCTTAACCCAGAGGTGAAGTGGAGGCGTCTCCAGCACGGCTTCCATTCCAGCGGTTGGTGTAAATAAATTTACTTCCATATGTGGAACCGTCGTAAAAAGCTTGCAGAATAAGGCCACAAACGAAGCCCAGCTGAAGTTTCGTAAAACAATAATGTGCTAACCATTACTTATGGAAGCGAAGCGTGGGCAACAACAAGACCTCAAGAAAGCAGATACACCCTCAAGAAACGAGATTTCTAAAAAGAGTGGAAGGATGTACAACGGTAAATCGAAAAAGAAATCAAGATGAAAGGAAGGTTTTAGAGATATATAACCTAACGAAAAAATAAAGGAAAATATGAGAAAATGGAAGGAGCATGTACACCGTATAGGTGGAAAAAAGAGTCCCGGCAAAAACTCCTAATTACGAGGGTTCCCATGGCGCTACAGTCCTGAAAAGCACTGTTACGGCGGATCCCGCGATTCTGTACCTTGGTTTCCCCACTCCAAATCCCCTCCCTAGCGAGCTGCCTGCGGAGCTGTCTTGGCTTGGCAGTCTATGTGATGGATTTCCCCCCTCGCTTCGCCCGCCAGGTGTGAGCTGTGCTCGGTGATCCATTTCCTGTCTGCAAAAAACGTTGTGCTGGCAGAAATCCATTACCAGCTATGCGAAATCTATGGAGACAAGTGTATGAGCGTACAACACGTTCGCAAATGGTGCAGAGAGTTCAAGAACGGGCGTACTGACGTCCACGATGAGGAGCGTTCCGGATGGCCATATGTTTCTGACGAAACAATCCCAAAAATGGAGGCAGCGGTGCTCTCAGATCGAAGTGTGACGGTTCGTGACCTCTCCGAAATTATCCCTGATGTCAGCAAAACCTCTATTTACAAGATTTTGACGGAGCATCTAGGGTATGCTAAGGTTTGCGCGAGGTGGGTGCCAAGAATGTTGACCGAAGACCACAAACGTCAACGCGTTGAAGCGACCCAAGAACTTCTTCAAGATGACGGAACTCATGGCGAGGAATACCTTGACTGCACCGTCACTGGAGACGAGACTTGGGGGCACTACTGCACACCCGAAACCAAAGAGCAGTCCAAACAATTGAAGCACCCAGAGTCGCTGAGATCACGAACATTCAAACAAACGCAGTGTCGGCAAAGTGATGGCAACAGTGTTTTGGCACAGGAAGAGGGTATTGTTGTGCGAGTTCTTGCCCACCGGTACAACAATCAACGCTGCCGGGTTCTGCGAGACACTGCAAAAATTGCGCCGTGCAATTCAAAATAAGAGGAGGGGTATGCTGTCCAAGGGGATGCGTTTGCATCAGGATAACGCTGGACCGCACACCGGTAAAGCCACCAACGAGCTCATCGCAAAATTTGGTTGGGGTATTGTCAAACGCCCACCCTAAATCCCGTACGTAGCCCTAAGTGACTACCATCTCTTCCCTGACATGAAGAAACACCTGGGTGGAACGCATTTCGGCGACAGAGAAGAGCTGGAAGAAGCGGTTCTCAGGTAACTGCGCGGCTTGGCGGCAGATTTTTTTGACTCGGGCATTCGATGGCTCGTACATCACATGCAAAATTGTATTGACCTCAGTGGCGACTATGTAGAAAAATAGGTTAAAGTCTGAACTTTCCAAAAATATACACATTCATGAAATAAACATGTTTTACACTGTGAAAAAAAATTGGGAACCTTATTTTACGAACTCCCCTCGTATAAATGCATTGAAAGAAGAAATGTAGAAGAGATGGAGGACCGTAATAGGTAATTTGCCTAATACGTGAAGTGAAGAAGAAGAAAAAGAGGAAGAATATACCAGGACGCGAACTTACTAGCCCTCCTTTTGACTTCCAAAACTCCTCGTGTCTAATCATTACACTATGGTGAACATTTACAATTTCCACCAACAGTGTCTTTCATCTTAGGATCTCTTGATATCGTTTAACGCTAATGTGCCGTTGTCTGGCATTTAATAATAACAAATCGTACAAAGAGTGGCGTGTTTGTAATAAATCTTCAGTGTATCGTTACCTTGAAACGGTATACTGTCATAAAACGCAAGTTACAGGCGTGTTTTTTAAGTGAGGTCCGTTTGAACATAAGTACGCAACGAAAGGTTATTTCAAAAGAGTAAATTTGTTTTCAGAAAGTACATACTTCACTCTATTTTTCGACATAGTTGGCAAGTTTGTTCAAACACGTATCATACCTCTCAACCAATTTTAAAACACCCTCTTCATAAAAACATGCCGCCTGCTCCGATAACCAAAAGTTCACTGCCGTTTTCACGTCGTTGTCATCATTGTAACGGTTGCTACTGAGTTGTTGTTTGAGATGGAGGACCAGATGGTAATTGCTCCGTGCAAGATCAGGAGTGTAGGGTGGGGGTGGTCTAAAACTTCCCAGCCAAAATTGTCCAATAAATCGCGGGTCTGACCTACAGTGTGAGGTCTTGCATTGTAATGGAGAAGGACAATTCCCTATGTCAGCATGCCGCGTTTTTGTTTTGAACCACTCTGCGTAGCTCTCTCAGGGTTTGGCAGTATGCTTTGATGGTGGTTCCTCGTTGCATGAAGTCGACCAACGAAACACCATGCCTGTCCCAAAAACACCGACGCCATGATTTTGCACTGGGACAGCGTTTGTTTGGCCTTCACCTTTACAAGCGAGTGGTTCAAATGGCTCTGAGCACAATGGAACGTCCGCAGCTCGTGGTCGTGCGGTAGCGTTCTCGCTTCCCACGCCCGGGTTCCCGGGTTCGATTCCCGGCGGGGTCAGGGATTTCTCTGCCTCGTGATGGCTGGGTGTTGTGTGTTGTCCTTAGGTTAGTTAGGTTTAAGTAGTTCTAAGTTCTAGGGGACTGATGACCATAGATGTTAAGTCCCATAGTGCTCAGAGCCAAAGCACAATGGAACTCAACAACTGTGGTCATCAGTCCCCCAGATTTAGAACTACTTAAACCTAAGGACATCACACACATCCATGCCCGAGGCAGGATTCGAACCTGCGACCGTAGCAGCAGCGCGGTTCCGGACTGGATCGCCTAGAACCGCTCGGCCACCGGGGCCGGCCTACAAGCGAGTGTGTGTGTCTCCATTCAATGCTCTGTTGCTTCGATTCGGGCGTGATATCCGAAACCCATGTTTCGTCTCCAGTTACGATCTGACTCAAGAAGCCGTCACCTTCTTCATGATAACGAGTCAAGAACTTCATCGCACACTCAAATCTTTGGTTTTTGTGGTCCTGTGTTAGGAGTTTCGGGACCCAACGGGAGCACAGTTTCCCAAACTTTAGGTGTTCAGAAACAATGTTGTAAAGCACTGTTCTCGACACGTCAGGAAATTCGTTTGAGGGACCTGTTATTGTGAAGCGCCTGTTCTCACGAATCCTCACTTCAAATGAAGCCACCAAACCGTCTGTAATCAAAGAAGGGTGAGCGGAGTGGTCCTCATCGTGGACGTTGTCACGGCCATCTTTGAATTCTCGTACCCACTTACGCACTTTGCTTTCACTCGTAACAGTACCACCGTATAATTCGCAAATCTGTCGATGAATTTCTGCAGCAGACAGGTTCCTTGCTGACAAAAACCGTATCACTGAACGAACCTCACACGCAGCGGGCGAGTTGATAGTCAAATATTTTGAAAGCACAGAACAGAACCATACAGGTTAGCTACAGAGCTGAAACTGAGCACAGTTGTTCCAGAGGCATGCCGGTACACGATGCACGCGCTCGTTGCGGTATGCGCGCGAACTACTAGTGTCTACAACAAAACGGACCTTACTTAAAAAACACGCCTCGTATAACATGAAAATAACAAAACATATAAGTGAAAACGACTATGTCCGATACTGCATCTCCAAAGTTCTTCATTTGTGGACTGCTATTGAGTTTCGGGGTCGCATAGAGTTTTATGGAAGACACGTCATTCTGCCGTCTCTTCCCAGTAAGCCTCATGTGACATAAGCTTCTCCTGCTTTTGTGTGGTCTTCCAGCAAGCCGTCAACTGTTTCTCATTTGTAGAAACACAAGCATAACTCCTGCAAACTGCCAACTCGATAGTAAAAATTTTAGAAATTTCACAGCGCTTCTGAGGTTTGTCATTTGGATCGTCCTCATAATCTACACAAAAAGCATTCCACTCAAAGAAAAAAGGGGTAAATAAATTGCGTATCTTAATGATGAAATGTTCCCTATTAAATAACTGCGTGATCTCAGACCTGCGTTTGCTCAGTTCATCGTAGCTTTAAACTTTCTGCACCCGAAATCGGTACATATATCGGCTGTCTTAAATCATCGCCCAGCCCAAGCCAGTGAGAACAGAAACCTGAAATTTGGAGAGGGCGTTGCTATAATACTGTAGACGTCGTTTAAGAATGGTTGTTTCGAAATTACAGTCCTGAGAGGATGAAATATGGAATTAAAAATTTTCTAAAAATAGTCACTATTAAGGAAATTTTGAACAAAGACCCACGAACATTGATATTTGGTTTCTCGGTCAGAAATAAACACGTGCTTCAGCATTTTGTAAATTCGACTAAGAGGATAAAACAGTGAGTGAAAGCTTTTTTGAAAATAAATCTTTATTAAAGTACTACTGAAATGTTTTTAAAGATATACCTCCGAAAAGCTTCTCGGCTGGTAATAAAAAAATACGTGTTTCACTGTATTTGGAAATTTAACCCCTAAGGGGGTGAAATAGAGCCTGACAGACACTGACTACAGTCGTCCAGCCCAAGCCGCTCAGGATAGTACCTTGAAATTTGGAGAAGGTGTGGATCTTATACTCAGAGCATCATTTAAGAAGGTGTTGTTCGAAATTTCACTCCCAAGGGGCAAAAAAAGTAATGCAAATCTTTCTGAAAAATGTCGCTATTAAAGCAGTTTTGAAGCTAGAACTACGGAAATTGGTATTTGTTTTATCGGTCAGAAATGAAGAAACAGGTTCTTCAGCATTTTTGGAAATTCAGACACCACGGGGATAAAATAGTGAGTGAAAGTTCTTTAGAAAATAAATCATTATTAATGTACTAATAAAGCATTTTTAAAGCTATATCTATGAAAACTGGTATTTGATTTCTCTGTTTCAAACAAAAAACAAATACCTGTTTCAGTGTTTGTTGAAATTCAACACTCTAAGGGAGTGAATAGGGGATGAAAAGTTTTATGAAATTATTTCATTATGAAAGAAATTTCAAAGATAAAGCTATAAAAATATTTATTTCGTCACTTGTTTAAAAGTAAAAAAGTACGTCTTTAACTATTTTTGGAAATTCAGCCCCTAAGGAAGTGAAGTAAGGAATGAAAACTTTCAAGAAAATATTTCTTTATATTAAAAAATTTTTAGAGGTAAATTCTCGATTAGATATAAAGAAATATGTGTTGGAAATTTCACCACAACAACGCAAAAGGCATTATTAACAAAAACCTTGGACTCTAGCTACCAGAATCGCTTTTTGGTCATAAGTAGATTCGGAAAAGACCATGCTACTATGGTCTTAATTAGCGTGAAATTTTTAGATGGTGTTGCAGTTTGTGAACAACATAAAAATTCGATAAAAGAAAAAAAGGTCTGTGCAAAGCATACAGTCTACGCAAGCGCTAATATGCTAACTCTTAATTCGACTGTACCAGTGCTAGATGATCGAACTTCGTAGAATATGTCACAGTCTTGGTTATCTTGCAGTCTAAATACTTCAACAAATATTGACTTTTGGACATGAATACGAAGCGTTTCTTCTGTAACAAACTTCTTATGTTGTTGTACCATAGGATAAATAAATAAATAAATTCCGAACTTTGCAAGATATGAAACATTACGGAATATTAATTTCCAGTTTTGACAATAGAATGGCATTAATGGCATTTCAACATTCCTCTTCTGTCTTGCACAGACGTCACGTCGTATTGTTACACTGCGGTGACGCGCAGCTTTGATCCAACCTGGAATGGCGACCGAAGAAGCATGCACAAAGCCCTGTCAGGTACCACATCTCGTGGTGATCCTGTCATCGTTGAAGACGCGCAGCAGCCTTCCGTATGCTAGTTACAGACAACAACAGATAACAGAACCTCCAAACTGCGTCATATTCTTAAGCAGTGAACTATTACACGGTTTAACGATCGCGACTATCATTCGTCGGCTAGGTAGACTTTGGGTTACATATCACTTTACTGGAGCGGTATACAACATCACAGTGGTTCAATCAGGTAACCCTGCATTCCTGCCAGCGCATGGAGGTCATGAGCTGTTATTGGAAACGTGAAAATTTGGTTGAGTTGCAGATACTGTGTGAGGATTAGAACACTGACGCGACGGATTTGTGTGTGAAGATTGTGAGAAGCGATAGGAAGAGCAGAAGGTTTGGATCAGTAGAAGCATTTCACACATTCTAATCAATCAAACTTCATGTAAGTTATATGTCAATAAATTAATTGTCTGTTAGATTTAAAGGTTAAGAGTATAGGAGGTCCTACACTCTCAGGTTGCTTTTAGGGCTGGATGAATATTTGTTACAATCAGATAATCATGGCAAATACATTGATGGAAAAAATCACAACGCCAAAAAATTGATGTGAGTAATGAAATTTCAAGGATTCATTTGTCTAGGTAACATTTTTAAGTGATTAACATTGCAACTTCACAGGTTAATGTATGCGCGAGACAAACTATTGAAAATGTGAAGTGTCGGTACATTAATAACCTGTGTAGCCATCAGAATGTTGAATGCAAGCATGTAAATGCGCATGCGTTGTGTTATACAGCTGCCGGATGCCAGTTTATGAGCTAGAGTTACATGCCTGTTGCACTTGGTTGGTCAATAGAGGGAGGTTAATGGTGGTTGTGAATGACGCTGGAGATGTCGTCCAATGATATCCCTTATGTGCTCGATTGTACTTACAAATAGAAAAATGTTCGTTCCCCCAGCTCGTCGGGTGGCATTGTTGGTCAGTTCCACAGAGACTCAGCACACTGTGATACAGTCAAGGTATAGGGATTTTCTTAAGAATTGTTGTATAACAACGAAGTGCAAGTTTTCGTAGATGTTTTCCGGATATCATACTCTCACAAAATAATATTTCCACGTACTTACTTCTCATTCAGTCAGCTTCTTAAATTAGTACCGGTACATAAGTTATTCTCCACATTTTTTTCAGTTACGCAGTTGTTTAATTCTGAATCGCATTATAATAAAGCACACAGCTATCGGTATATCTTCATCAATTAAATGTTTGAAATGTTACTCCACAGGCTTCTTCAGCAAGAATGTGACTCCAAAATGACGCAAAGTTTTTATATGTTATTTGGTGCAAAAGAGTCCCCATAGCCGAGGTCGTATCGTACATCAGACTGGGTCTCTCAGCCTATCTGAACCACAAAAAGGACGTAGTAAACTGATGAAAAAAAATGTGTTACACCATGGCCGATATTTTTTAATCTTTTTTGGGATGTTCATCACGTAGCCCGTATTAAATAACCAAACTTCCATTCCATTCGGAACTAATGCCCTCCAGCTACATCGGTATGAAGTGTGACCTCCACAGACACGAATACTTTCCTGTATCCATTGTAGCATGAAAGCAAAGAGCTTCCGAATGTCATCTTGAGGAATTTATTGTATTACTACACCTCAAACACATAGTGTATCAGCTTATGAAAATGTCTTCCCATTGCATCCCATAAATACACTAAGGAGGACAAATTAGAGGACTGGACACGCCAATCAAGCATCCGTACATTTCTGAAGGCGTTTGTGGTGTTAATTGCAGTGTCGGTGTTGCATTATCGTGCTGGAATACGTCACATGGTACTCTGGTTATGAAAATCATGACAACATGATTTAACATTCTTGTCACATACTGACGAGCATGCGAGAACAGTTACCAAATCGCTATATCGCTCCTGTTGTCGTATGCAATAGTACGCCAATATCATGCTGACAACTCATAGAGATACGTATTATGTGTAACATGAGGGGTAATGCATGACGCCGCAGGATTTTTGTGACGCACAACTGATCGTCAGAGTTCCCTCAGTCACTGACAGCCATGAACTGAAATCATGACCCGATGGCTCCCCACACCATAGCAGCAGGAATAAAACCGGGGTGCCTCTCCAAAACATTGTAAAAATGGATTCTCTTTTCAAGCAGCCGTCATACTAACTGATGATAGTCGTCCAGGGTTGTGCAGAACTGTGATTCATCACTGAACACCACACGGCGCCATTTATCAACCATCCATGCTTCCCAGTCATGCGATCACTTCATGCAACCACTCCAAACACAGCCGTTTGTGTTGTGGTGTGGTTGGCAGTCCATGTATAGGACTGTAATTTCCTAGTCTGGCTGCTGTTAGATTCCATCCAATGGTGCAGGATGACACAGAATGTTGGAAACAATCCATTACTCGTTCTCGTGCAGCAGGCACAGATGTGAAGAGGTTACAATGTGCTTGGTACTTTGGAGGCGACAGTGGTAGCCCTCTATGGTGGAATGCGATAGTTGGAGGTCAGGATACCGAGAGTCCACCACCTGTGTGGGGTAGCAGTGAAGCAGTGAGTGGATGCCTGATAGTCATCCGATGTGTCGTAAAGGATACAGCACTGTTAAACCATTCTTTTGTCCAGAGAGGCAAATGCCGACAGGACGTACGCTGTACACAGCCGGCGAGGAAGATTCTGTGGTCAGCAAGTGGCTCAAGGTCACAGGCATCTGGCAGTGTCGTCACTGACACAACAAGATGGAGTCCCATACTGGCAGCCAATCAGTCGTGGAAGAGGCGCACCATGTCATGCCAAACCATACCATGGACTAGGCGTGCCATGCCATGCCAAGCAACGCCGTGGACTCATTACAGAAGAGGCAGCTCCCAACAGTAGTGGCTGCACACACAAGCAGAGGCTGGCAGCAAGGAGTTTGTTTGCTCGGGTGGTGGCAGTTCAGTAGCTCCATGGCTCTGGTTCGAATTGGAGACTTCCAGAGTAGGAGACTGGCAGCAGCTGAAGTAGGCCCTTACGTCGCCCGCTGGTTGGAGGGTCCAGAGTCCACAGAATCAGACTTGCCACCAGCAGCAGGACAGCAGAGAGGGCGACTGGTTGAGCCATGTAGACTCGTAGACTCGTGGACCAACCTAGGTTACTCCTTGGGACAGATGTCCGGCAGACTTCGATACCTTTGACTAAAAATGACGATTTATGTGGTCTTGCCCTGTCCTTGTTTTGCTACAGCATCGGTTTCGATCATGTAAGCCACACGTCTGTGGCTCAGATGTGAAGTAACCGGACCACCAATAGTGTAGTGGCTCTGCCTTCTTGTTGAGTTGCTGTTATTTCACCTCTGGACTCTCGCCTGCGCCTGGCGATGTGGTAGCTGCCCAGTGTCATAATGACAACTCCTGTTATATCAGCCAGCAGCCCTCTATGCATTAACGTTTGTTCATCTCTGCTCTGTCCTACGTATGTGAACTTTTGAAGTGCCAGTGGCAGATCTCTTAATTTTACTCAGCTATGACCAATCAATTATTTGCGCCACAACGACACACAATACAGCGATCCTGCCGTCTGGAACTTTAACGACGAATGCGCCTGTCCTCACATTCCCTTGCAGTCCATCATCAGGCTCCTGTCACATATGAATACCTCCCAAATCAGGATATTGTGGCATTAGCGGCCAAATGGAGAGCTACAATGCCGCTGCTTTCAAACTCTGTCAGGTGCTGATAATGCTGCCTCATACGAGTTGGTGGCATCTCCGTATCCTACACAGTGATCACTCTGCATCTGACACTGTTCATGCCTATTACCTTACCAAGCCTGGTAACAACACTAATGTACTCTGGTGACCGTTCTGTCATTGAGAATTGCAATTCTAATTGTTTACATACCAACGTCCGTTAGAAAGTACCAGTTTGAAGTGACATTGAAATCCGATAATGTGTTCTGCGTGCTTCATTTTTATATGTCACACATACAGAACAACAGATACTACCCTCTGCCATTCACTCACAATGATTCCCCGAGTACATATGCAAATGCAAATCCTCGCCCACGTCTTGGTTTGTTTAGCTGAGTGTGTGGTTCTGTCCTCTTGGGTGCTAGTCGCGTGGGGTGACTGAGATCCTGCATGGCGTTGAGTATGGTGCTCCAGAACACCTATTCGTAAGACAGTCGCATGATCCCGATCAAAGTAAGCAGGAGTATAGAGGAATGATACAGTTTCGTTAAGGTCGAATTCCGTTAAGTGCAGGTTGACGCCTGTTATTTGCACTAGGCATTACAAGACCTGCTCACAAACAAGCAACATTTGAATGGTATTTATGAATGAGAAACTCGCTGCATAGTCTTTTCTTGCATACAGAATACGTATGACATTACGACTACGTACCTGGTGAAGTTGCACTGAAATGCTAATTATTTGCATACTCAACAATGTAAACTTCATGCCAATTTGACGTTCGTTGCATCCTACCGTCCTATAGTTGCAACTTTGCCCAGCAGTTTATTTTGCCATAATTTCTCCTCAGAAACTCTTAAAAAGGAAAAATCTTACATGGTTGTATATTCTTTTTTGCATTAGAACAATATTTACTTCCATATTGCCTAATTTTCTCCATTTGCAGCGCTGTATGTTTGTTCTTAAGCTTCTGCACCCCTTCTATATAATAAACATTACATCACCCGAAATTTTCCATCCTACCTTCTTCTTAGTGTAATTATTCATCTACAATGAATCCGTGTAGTGTGTCAAATCCCGAGGGGTCAGCCCGGCCACCTCAAGCAGTGGCTCCTTCCTGCCGCCAGACGTTACGTCATCGATCTCCAAGGTCATTCAGCCAGCCATTATTTAAATTACAGAGTACGCTAATGGGGTGCTCTTCCGGATGTCGCAACACTGCTTTCAACAGAAAAGTCTTGTATTCCCGGCCAAGCACAAAAACTTTCGTGGTGGTAAATGTGTCTAAACAAAGACGTCCGCCTTCTTTGCTCGATTCCACAGCATTTCCCTTTGTGTTTCATTCATCAGTATCTACGATCTGATATTCCTGCAGTTAGTGTTTTATAGTGAAGTATTATTCATCCTTTGCGCTTACAGGCAGTGAAATTATTATTTTGTAGACGCTTGCTGTCAACTGTTCTCGTCTGGTTCACGCTTGCTATCCCAGCATGCGAGAAATCAGCTTCACACTCGGAAAAATTAGGCACACTAAATTCGAATTACAATTCGTAATGAAGCACGCAGCAAAATCTAGCTTTGTTTGATAAACGAGAAGCTCCCTATTAGTTACATCTCGTGAGTGTTTGATACAGACGTAAATAGTTGTATGGGAATTCACATCCGTCTATAATGCAAACAGCTATTCTTTTGAATGTTTCAGCATACATCATCAACATAAAACACTGTCCTTCACAAAGTTCCGAGCTGCAGCATGCGAGTGTGGTTTATTAAAAACATGTACCGTGTTGCTTAGTGTGCTTCTAAAACAGGTTAGCCTGCAGGTGACGGCAGATAGCACGAAAACAGCTGTAAGTAGTCCCGAAATATTTTGGCATAAAAAATTACGTTTGTAGTTGTAGTGGTTAGTTAACTCGTCGTCCTGCACAACCTAACATGCTAGAAAATAAGGTAACAAAATGCGTTAGGCCGAATTTTCGTTCTAATAATTATTAATTTAATCATGTTTGCAGTTTCTCTAAGATAATGAACACGGTTTTTAAACTATAGAAAAGTGCCCTAAGAATAATACACAAACATAGTAGTCGAGCTCATTGTAAGGATGTGTCGGAAACACTGGTGATTTTAATTATACCATGTAAGTACATTTACCAATCATTTGCACCCCTCAAAGTGCCTGTTAAGCAATACAGTCTGTATATTTAGTGATTACTTAGATCACACATAGTAGGGATTTCATAAAATAATGTGACACTTATTGAAAATAATAATAACTATAATAAGACATATATCATGTCACATAACGCTTTCACACTTACTTTTTTCTTTTTTTTTTCTTTCCTTGAGAAACTTCCTCCAAAAGGTATGCTAATGATAAGTTGCAGTAATCAACATGGAAACTAACACTGAAGTTACGATTCTGACATCAGCCGATTGTGTAGTAGCGTTGCGTTGTGAAACAATCTGTGTATAGTATGTGCAGCGACTGGGAGTGAGAAATAAATTAACGGTGTCGCAGTAGTTTTCTACATTATTAAATAACTGCATTGTAAAACAGCATTATGCCGTAGGAATAAACCGAAAGAAACATCACTGTTTTAAACAGATCTGCCTGGTATTCGGGAGGGTGGAGGCTCCGGTCTTCATCCAACCATCCTGATTTGCGTTTTTCGTGGTTTCCGTAAATTATTTCAGGCAAACGCTGGTATGGTTCCTAGCATAAGGCCACAGCCGACTATCAGTCCCATCACTTCCAATTAGACCTGTAAGTATGTGGATGGCTTTATGTACGAATAAGGTTATTTTTGTTGTTCTTAAATTGTTATATCAAGGCACATTCAATAGCTGTGTAAAAATGGTCTACGGATGAATAATACTACAACTGCTGCTACTAATAAAGCCCGCTGAAACATATCAGGCGATTTAAAAAAATAGACTTTTGCATAACGACCTGAATTTCTATTATTTAGTCTGAAAACATAGTTGCTCTTGGAGCTTAAAAACCAAACGAAGATGATGTAAACTATGTTATTTGCTTCCAAGCAACATTTTGTTTTCAATCGAATAAAGTTTAATCTCGTAATAAGGTATTTCGTTCCCTTCTCCTTCGGCTTTGGGAAATTCTCTAATCTCCTGTAAATATGTTTTCAGTAGTTCCAGCCTTAAAACTAGTCATTTCAGAACGTCTCCGAAACAGTTTGGTAAAATGCTATCAACATTTATTTTTAATTCGGTAATAATGAAATGAAGGTGAAGGGACTTTTTAGTTTTGTTGTGGCACCCATCCATGCGATTATTAGCGCCCAGACATTTATAAGTGGAGACGAAGAGTCTGCAAACTTTATAAACATATTTACAAATGCTAAAAAATGGCAAATGGCTCTAAGCACTATCGGACTTAACATCTGAGGTCATCAGTCCCCTAGACTTAGAACTACTTAAACCTAACTAACCTAAGGACATCACACACATCCATGCCCGAGGCACGATTCGAACCTGTGACCGTAGCAGCCGCGTGGTTCCGAACTGAAGCGCCTAGAACAGCTCGATCACAGACGCCGGCAAATGCTGAAACAAGTGGTAAAGGTATCATATACTTTCTGTTTTAAAAACAGGAAGTACTGCATGTCACTTCCTGTTGACAGTAACTTCTGCACACGTCAAGATGTCATTGTTATTGTCATAAGCCCAAAGACTGGTTTCAAACACCTCTCCTTGCTAGCCTGTCTTGTGCAAGTCTTTTCGTATCAGCATATCTACAGCTCCCTACATATGTTTCAACCTTCTTGCTGTATTCAAAAAATGGTCTCCCTCTACAATTTTAACCCCACCCACCTACCCATGCGCGCGCCCACACACACACACACACACACACACACACACACACACACACACACACACATATTTCCCTTCATTACCAAATTGTTCCTCTGTGCCTCAGAAGGTATCTCATTAAGCTATCCATAAAGCTCCTTTACCCCAGATTCGATTTAGTACCGATTTTCTTCCCCCATGAACCATGGACCTTGCCGTTGGTGGGGAGGCTTGCGTGCCTCAGCGATACAGATGGCCGTACCGTAGGTGCAACCACAACGGAGGGGTATCTGTTGAGAGGCCAGACAAACATGTGGTTCCTGAAGAGGGGCAGCAGCCTTTTCAGTAGTTGCAGGGGCAACAGTCTGGATGATTGACTGATCTGGCCTTGTAACATTAACCAAAACGGCCTTGCTGTGCTGGTACTGCGAACGGCTGAAAGCAAGGGGAAACTACAGCCGTAATTTTTCCCGAGGACATGCAGCTTTACTGTATGATTAAATGATGATGGCGTCCTCTTGGGTAAAATATTCCGGAGGTAAAATAGTCCCCCATTCGGATCTCCGGGCGGGGACTACTCAAGAGGACGTCGTTATCAGGAGAAAGAAAACTGGCATTCTACGGATCGGAGCGTGGAATGTCAGATCCCTTAATCGGGCAGGTAGGTTAGAAAATTTAAAAAGGGAAATGGATAGGTTAATGTTAGATATAGTGGGAATTAGTGAAGTTCGGTGGCAGGAGGAACAAGACTTTTGGTCAGGTGATTACAGGGTTATAAATACAAAATCAAATAGGGGTAATGCAGGAGTAGGTTTAATAATGAATAAAAGAATAGGAGTGCGGGTTAGCTACTACAAACAGCATAGTGAACGCATTATTGTGGCCAAGATAGACACAAAGCCCATGCCTACTACAGTAGTACAAGTTTATATGCCAACTAGCTCTGCAGATGATGAAGAAATTGATGAAATGTATGACGAGATAAAAGAAATTATTCAGGTAGTGAAGGGAGACGAAAATTTAATAGTCATGGGTTACTGGAATTCGTCAGTAGGAAAAGGGAGAGAAGGAAACATAGTAGGTGAATATGGATTGGGGGGAAGAAATGAAAGAGGAAGCCGCCTTGTAGAATTTTGCACAGAGCATAACTTAATCATAGCTAACACTTGGTTCAAGAATCATAAAAGAAGGTTGTATACCTGGAAGAATCCTGGAGATACTAATAGGTATCAGATTATATAATGGTAAGACAGAGATTTAGGAACCAGGTTTTAAATTGTAAGACATTTCCAGGGGCAGATGTGGATTCTGACCACAATCTATTGGTTATGAACTGCAGATTGAAACTGAAGAAACTGCAAAAAGGTGGGAATTTAAGGAGATGGGACCTGGATAAACTGAAAGAACCAGAGGTTGTAGAGAGTTTCAGGGAGAGCATAAGGGAACAATTGACAAGAATGGGGGAAAGAAATACAGTAGAAGAACAATGGGTAGCTCTGAGGGATGAAGTAGTGAAGGCAGCAGAGGATCAAGTAGGTAAAAAGACGAGGGCTAATAGAAATCCTTGGGTAACAGAAGAAATATTGAATTTAATTGATGAAAGGAGAAAATATAAAAATGCAGTAAATGAAGCAGGCAAAAGGGAATACAAACGTCTCAAAAATGAGATCGACAAAAAGTGCAAAATGGCTAAGCAGGGATGGCTAGAGGACAAATGTAAGGATGTACAGGCTTGTCTCACTAGGGGTAAGATAGATACTGCCTACAGGAAAATTAAAGAGACCTTTGGAGAGAAGAGAACAACTTGTATGAATATCAAGAGCTCAGATGGCAACCCAGTTCTAAGCAAAGAAGGGAAGGCAGAAAGGTGGAAGGAGTATATAGAGGCTTTATACAAGGGAGATGTACTTGAGGACAGTAATATGGAAATGCAAGAGGATGTAGATGAAGATGAAATGGGAGATAAGATACTGCGTGAAAGTTTGACAGAGCACTGAAAGACCTGAGTCGAAACAAGGCCCCGGGAGTAGACAACATTCCATTAGAACTACTGATGGCCTTGGGAGAGCCAGTCATGACAAAACTCTACCATCTGGTGAGCAAGATGTATGAGACAGGCGAAATACCCTCAGACTTCAAGAAGAATATAATAATTCCAATACCAAAGAAAGCAGGTGTTGACAGATGTGAAAATTACCGAACTATCAGTTTAATAAGTCACAGCTGCAAAATACTAACGCGAATTCTTTACAGACGAATGGAAAAACTGGTAGAAGCGGACCTCGGGGAAGATCAGTTTGGATTCCGTAGAAATGTTGGAACACGTGAGGCAATACTAACCTTACGACTTATCTTAGAAGAAAGATTAAGAAAAGGCAAACCTACGTTTCTAGCATTTGTAGACTTAGAGAAAGCTTTTGACAATGTTGACTGGAATACTCTCTTTCAAATTCTGAAGGTGGCAGGGGTAAAATACAGGGAGCGAAAGGCTATTTACAATTTGTACAGAAACCAGATGGCAGTTATAAGAGTCGAGGGGCATGAAAGGGAAGCAGTGGTTGGGAAAGGAGTGAGACAGGGTTGTAGCCTCTCCCCGATGTTATTCAATCTGTATATTGAGCAAGCAGTAAAGGAAACAAAAGAAAAATTCGGAGTAGGTATTAAAATTCATGGAGAAGAAGTAAAAACTTTGAGGTTCCCCGATGACATTGTAATTCTGTCAGAGACAGCAAAGGACTTGGAAGAGCAGTTGAACGGAATGGACAGTGTCTTGAAAGGAGGATATAAGATGAACATCAACAAAAGCAAAACGAGGATAATGGAATGTAGTCAAATTAAATCGGGTGATGCTGAGGGGATTAGATTAGGAAATGAGACACTTAAAGTAGTAAAGGAGTTTTGCTATTTAGGGAGTAAAATAACTGATGATGGTCGAAGTAGAGAGGATATAAAATGTAGACTGGCAATGGCAAGGAAATCGTTTCTGAAGAAGAGAAATTTGTTAACATCGAGTATAGATTTAAGTGTCAGGAAATCGTTTCTGAAAGTATTTGTATGGAGTGTAGCCATGTATGGAAGTGAAACGTGGACGATAACCAGTTTGGACAAGAAGAGAATAGAAGCTTTCAAAATGTGGTGCTACAGAAGAATGCTGAAGATAAGGTGGGTAGATCACACAACTAATGAGGAGGTATTGAATAGGATTGGGGAGAAGAGAAGTTTGTGGCACAACTTGACTAGAAGAAGGGATCGGTTGGTAGGACATGTTTTGAGGCATCAAGGGATCACAAATTTAGCATTGGAGGGCAGCGTGGAGGGTAAAAATCGTAGAGGGAGACCAAGAGATCAATACACTAAGCAGATTCAGAAGGATGTAGGTTGCAGTAGGTACTGGGAGATGAAGAAGCTTGCACAGGATAGAGTAGCATGGAGATCTGCATCAAACCAGTCTCAGGACTGAAGACCACAACAACAACAACCGATTCATTAGCTATTCGATCTACCCATTTAACCTTGAGCGCTCTGCTGTAGCACCAGCCAGCTCTGTAGAAGTGTTCTCTCTAATTGTCCGTGTTTTTTATCGTCAGTATTTCACTACCACGTACTGGGTGGTTATAACTAAACTGATCGTGTTCTGAGTGCTGCAATACGGGTTGTATACATCGCAGTACGCTGAAAATGGCTTGGTTCAAATGGCTCTGAGCACTATGGGACTCAACTGCTGAGGTCATTAGTCCCCTAGAACTTAGAACTAGTTAAACCTAACTAACCTAAGGACATCACAAACATCCATGCCCGAGGCAGGATTCGAACCTGCGACCGTAGCGGTCTTGCGGTTCCAGACTGCAGCGCCTTCAACCGCACGGCCACTTCGGCCGGCTAGTACGCTGAAACATCATAGGTATGTTCATTAACACTTGCGCTCACGGAGTATGCTGAAACATAATACACTACTAGCCATTAAAATTGATACACCACGAAGATGACGTGCTACACACGCGTAATTTAACCGACAGGAAGAAGATGCTGTGATATGCAAATGATTAGTTTTTCAGAGCATTCACACAAGGTTGGCGCCGGTGGCGACACCTACAACTTGCTGACATGAGGAAAGTTTCCAACCGATTTCTCATACACAAACAGCAGTTGACCGGCGTTGCCTGGTGAAACGTTGTTGTGATGCCTCGTGTAAGGAGGAGAAATGCGGATCATCATGTTTCCGACTTTGATAAAGGTCGGATTGTAGCCTATCGCGATTGCGGTTTATCGTATCGCGACATTGCTGCTCGCATTGGTCGAGATCCAATGACTGTTAGCAGAATATGGAATCGGTGGGTTCAGGAGGGTAATACGGAACGCCGTGCTGGATCACAACGGCCTCGTATCACTGCAGTCGAGATGACAGGCATCTTATCCGCATGGCTGTAACGGATCGTGTAGCCACGTCTCGATCCCTGAGTCAACAGATGGGGACGTTTGCAAGACAACAACCATCTGCACGAACAGTTCGACGACGTTCGCAGCAGCATGGACTATCAGCTCGGAGACCATGGCTGCGGTTACCCTTGACGCTGCATCACAGACAGGAGAGACTGCGATGGTGTACTCAACGACGAACCTGGGTGCACGAATGGCAAAACGTCATTTTTTCCGACGAATTCAGGTTCTGTTTACAGCATCATGATGATCGCATCCGTGTTTGGCTACATCGCGGTGAACGCACATTGGAAGCGTGTATTCGTCATCGCCATACTGGCGTATCACCCGGCGTGATTGTATGGGGTGCCATTGGTTACACGTCTCGGTCGTCTCTTGTTCGCATTGACGGCACTTTGAACAGTGGACGTTACATTTCAGATGTGTTACGACCCGTGGCTCTACCCTTCATTCGATCCCTGCGAAACCCTACATTTCAGCAGGATAATTCACGACCGCATGTTGCAGGTCCTGTTCGGGCCTTTCTGGATACAGAAAATATTCGACTGCTGCCTTGGCCAGCACATTCTCCAGATCTCTCACCAATTGAGAACGTCTGGTCAATGGCGGCCGAGCAACTGGCTCGTCACAGTGTGCCAGTCACTACTCCTGATGAACTGTGGTATCATGTTGAAGCTGCATGGGCAGGTGTACCTGTACACGCCATCCAAGCTCTGTTTGACTCAATGCCCAGGCGTATCAAGACCTTTATTACGGCCAGAGGTGGTTGTTCTGGGTACTGATTTCTCAGGATCCATGGACGCAAATTGCTTGAAAATGTAATCACATGTCAGTTCTATTATAATATATCTGTCCAATGTATGCCCATTTATCATCTGCATTTCTTCTTGGTTTAGCAGTTTTAATGGCCAGTAGTGTAGTTCCATTGTTTTCCACCAGGTGACAATATTGTGGTGTAAACAGCCAGAACCTGAAATGTTTTCTGTTCTGACGTCAGTATGCCGTTTGTCCCTAGGCACAGCGAGTTGAACTCTTTTGTGAAGTGGCTGTTGGTGTAAAGGGCCAAGAATGTTGAAGTTTTCCATACGAAACGCAATGGTTGTTGAGAGGAAAGACTGTGGACTGCTGGTAAAGTTGTTTTACCACAACCAATAACAGTGCTGCAATGAGAAAATATTGTCGACAGAAAGAGTTGCGAAGAGGCCCCATGTCAATAAATACGCTAAAGAATATGATCAAGAAATTTGAAGAAACACGTGAATTAGGTGATGTAGCAGGGAGAGACAGGCCGCCCATTCCCATGGCTGTTGTTGATGAAGCTACAGCCGACCATGCAGCACATGCATCAAGTTCTGCAGCCGGTGCTCGATCTGCGTGATGGGAATTACCTCTCCCCTGGTCAACAGTTAAAAAGATTTTATGGCGCATTTTACAGTCGTATCCCTAGAAGATTCAGAATGTGCACCAAATGAAGCCCAGAGACAGGCCACAGTGCCGTGAATTTGCCCTTCGTTTCTTGGCATGCATAAAAATGGATGACATGTGGCCAGGAATATTTTTTGGGCGGACGAAGCACATTTTCTCTGCTCGGCGCCGTGAATACACAGAACTGTCGCATATGGGGTTGTACTCCATGTGCTCCGCCTCTTGCTGTGCGGGAACATGCACTGCACTCAGCTTATGTGACTTTGCTGTCTGGTTTCACAAGCTCCTTCATTCTCTGTGTGTTTTTCTTCGAGGAGATGACACCTCGCGGGCCTATCACATGTACAGTGACATATGCACATTATAAGGATCATCTTGTGCAACAAGTGATTCCAGCTTTATAAGAACACAGCTGTGTCCACGTCACTATTGTCATGCAAGATGGGGCGACACCATTTGTCGCTTGCTAGGTAAGAAATTTACTTCTAGAAACCTTCGGTAACTACCGCATCATCTCCAGGCAATTTCAAGATGTGTGACCTATCAGATCCCCCGACCTAGCAAATGCCTGATACTGCTTGTTGTGGGGAAGTCTGAAAGGTCGTGTCTGTTAGGGATGCATCCGGGCTCCTGCTGATCTGAAGGACAGCATACGAGGACATATCGCTATGCTTACACTGGGTATGCAGCCTCTCAACCAAGCCTGGGGGCGGAAAGTGGAATTTTTTCGGCGTACTCCTGAGCGCACCGATGGTTCAGCGGCCTGTGGTGTATGCAGCACAACTCCAACACTCTGAACACCTTCAGTTTAATTACATTCTGTCAGGCAGCAGTAACCGGCCGAGACACAAGCAGCAACAGGGAAGTAACCGATTTTGTGACTATTACGAGTTCCTAACCGGGAGCGAATTTTATAATATCATCTCTATGCTTTAATAGTTTAGTTTCTTGAGTTTCTGCGTGTATATTTAATATCTAATAGCCACGGTTCTCGCGTTATCGTTTGCGTCGGAAAGTAAACCGATTTTGTGACATATTACACGTTCCTAATCAGGAGCGAATTACTTAGTTTCACCTGAGTGCATCGTTAGTTAGGTTTTTGAATCTTAGGGTATTAATTAATTTGTTAGACACAGTTCCTGCGTTTTCGTCAGGGTCTACAGTAGAGTTCCGCAGCACGTGCCGACATTCCGTTTATCTGCATAGTTGGTTTTCCACGATCTTTAGTAAGGACAGGGACTGCGATTGTCGTGTGCGGATGTGAGCCGAGTTGGTGACACCTCGCTCTCAACTTCAGACTGTGATGGCTCCGGTTACACAGCTTGAGGCTGCAGTGGATGGGCACCACTGTTGTGGGCCGGCCGTGGGGATCCAACGGACTTCCAGCACTTCCGAGTCCTCGGATCGGTCCTCAAAAAAAAATGGTTCAGATGGCTCTGAGCACTATGGGACTTAACATCTGAGGTCATCAGTCCCCTAGACTCAGAACTACTTAAACCGAACTAACCTAAGGACACCACACACATCCATGCCCGAGGCAGGATTCGAACCTGCGACCGTAGCAGCAGCGCGGTTCCGGACTGAAGCGCCTAGAACCGCTTGGCCACTCGGTCCTCACAGGTGCCCAGCCCAGTTACTGCTCGCACTGAGGTTGACCCCTCACCTGTAGTCGAGTGGGAGGTCGCCCCGGGGCATAGCAGGCCACGAAAGACTTCCCAGGTGGCCGCACGTAAGGCCTCCCCAGTTTCTCTGACAAACAGGTTCCAGGTGCTGTCTGTGGCTGACACTGTCGCTGAGCCAGATGCTGTTATCTGTCCTGTTTCAGAGGAAACCTCTCAGCCTGCAAGATCCGGATAATCACAGAGGGTGGGATTACTGATAGTTGGAAACTCCAGCGTTAGGTGCGTCACGGGGCCCCTTAGGGACATGGCTGTCAAGAAGGGAAAGAAAACCAATGTGCACTCCGGGTGATTACCGCGTGGAGTCATTCCAGATGTGGATCGGGTCCTCCCAGATGCCATGAAGAGCACAGGGTGCAGCCAACTGCAGATAGTTGCTCACGTCGGTACCAATGATGTGCGCCACTTTGTGTCAGAAGAGATTCTCTCTGGTTTCGAGCGGATAACAGAAGTGGTAAAGGCTGCCAGTCTTGCTTTCGAAATGAAATCAGAGCTGACCATTTGCAGTATAGTCGACAGAACCGATTGCAGACCTCTGGTACAGAGCCAAATGGAGGGTCTGAATCAGAGGCTCAGACGGTTCTGCGACCGTGTAGGCTGCAGATTCCTCAACTTGCGCCAAAGGGTGGTTGGGGTTCTGAGGTTCATCTGAGTAGGTCAGGTGTCCAACGCAGGAGGCAGCTACACGGGTAGCAGGGGCTGTGTGGCGTGGCCTGGACGGTTTTTTTAGTTTAGAGGGTCTCGGTAAAACACAAAAATGGCTTCAGTCGCAAAGGGTGCAGGCCGAACACAGGAAGAACGTAGATACGGGAACCATCGGTATAACAATTGTAAATTGTAGTAGCTGTGTTGGGAAAGTACCAGAGCTCCAAGCGCTAATGGAAAGCATTGATGCTCAAATCGTTATAGGCACTGAAAACTGTCTAAAGTCGGAGATAAGCTCAGACGAAATTTTTGCGGGCAACCTAACGGTATTCCGAAAGGATAGGCTAAACACGGTTGGTGGTGGTGTGTTTGTTGCCGTTAGAAGTAGTTTATCTTGTCGCGAAATTGAAGTAGATAGTTCCTGTGAGTTAATATGGGCAGACGTCATTGTTGGCAACCGGAATAAAATAATAAGTGGATCCTTTTACCGACCTCCCAATTCAGATGACACAGTTTCTGAAAGGTTCAAAGAAAACTTGAGTTTGATTTCAAACACGTACCCGACTCATGCGATTATAGTTGGTGGTGACTTTAATTTATCCTCGATATGTTGGCGAAAATACATGTTCAATTCCGGAGGTATGCGTAAACCATCATCCGAAATTGTGCTAAGCGCATTCTGTGAAAAGTAGTTAGTTCATGGGCCCACGCGAATAGTAAACGGTTGTGAAACACACTTCACCTCTTAGCAACAAATAATCCTGAGTTAATAACGACCATCAAACCGGATACAGGGATTAGTGAACACAGGGTTGTCGTAGCGAGTTTGAATATTGTAACCCCCAAAACCTCCAAAAATGAACGAAAATTACCTTTTCAAAAAAGCAAATAAAAATTCACTTGACACTTCCCTGAGAGACAATCTCCACTCCTTCCAAATTAATTATATAAGTGTAGACCAGATGTGGCTAGAATTCAAAGAGAGATTTATACCAAATAAATTAACAAACGACGGAGCTGATCCTCCGTGGTACACAAAACGGGTCCGAACACTGTTGCAGAAACAACGAAACAAACATGCCAAATTTAAACAGACGCCAAATCTCCAAGATTGGCGATCATTTACAGAAGCTCGAAATTTATCGCAGACTTCAATGCGAGATGCTTATAACACTTTTCACAATGATACTTTGTCTAGAAACCTGGCAGAACATCCAAAGAGATTCTGATCTATGTGAAGTATGTTAGCGGCAAGAAACAATCAATCTTCTCTGCACATCAGCTTTGGAGGTACTCTCTATGACAGCGCTGCCAAAGCAGAGTTACTAAACACAGCCTTCCGAAATGCCTTCACAAAAGAAGACGAAGTAAATATTCCAGAATTCGAATCAAGAACAGCTGCCAACATGAGTAACGCAGCAGTAAATATCCTCGAAGTAGTGAAGCAGCTTAAATCACTTAATAAAAGCAAGCCTTCTGATCCAGACTGTATACCAATTAGGTTCCTTTCAGAGTAAGCTGAAACATTAGCACCATACTTAACAATCATATACAACCGTTAACTCGACGAAAGATCCGTACCCAAAGACTGGAAAGCTGCACAGGTCACATCAATATTCAAGAAAGGTAGTAGGAGTAATCCACTTAATTACAGGCCCATATCATTACCGTCGATATGCAGCAGTATTCTGGAACATACATTGTGTTTGAACATTATGAATTACCACGAAGAAAACTTTCTATTGACACACAGTCAACATGGGTTTAGAAAAGATCGTTCTTGTGAAACACAACTAGCTCTTTATTCGCATGAATTGTTGAGCGCTATTGACAAGGGATTTCAGATCGATTCTGTATTTATGGATTTCCGGAAGGCTTTTGACACTGTAACACACAAGCGGCTTCTAGTGAAATTGCGTGCTTACGGAATATCGTCTCAGTTATGTGAGTGGATCTGTGATGTCCTGTCAGAGAGATCACAGTTCGTAGTAACTGACGGAAAGTCATCGAGTAAAACAGAAGTGATTTCCGGCATTCCCCAAGACAATGTTATAGGCCATTTGCTGTTCCTTATCTATATAAACGATTTCGGAGACAATCTGAGCAGCTGTCTCAGGTTTTTTGCAGATGACGCTGTTGTTTGTCGACTAATAAAGTCATGATAAAATCAAAACAAATTGCAAAACGATTTAGAAAAGCTATCTGAATGGTGCGAAAAATGGCAGTTGACCCTAAATAACGAAAAGTGTGAGGTCATCCACATGAGTGCTAAAAAGGGAATTCGTTAAACTTCGGTTACACGATAAATCTGTCAAATCTAAAGGCCGTAAATTCAACTAAACACCTAGGAATTACTATTACGAACAACTTAAATTGGAAGAAACACATAGAAAATGTTGTGGGGAAGGCTAACTAAAGATTGTACTTTATTGGCAGGACACTTAGAAAATGCAACATATCTACCAAGGAGACTACACTACACTTGTCCGTACTCTTTTAGAATACTGCTGCGCGGTGTGGGATCTTTACCAGATAGGACTGACAGAGTACATCGAAAAAGATCAAAGAAGGGCAGCACCTTTTGTATTATCGCGAAATATGGGAGAGAGTGTCAGTGAAATGATACAGGATTTGGGCTGGACATCATTAAAAGAAAGGCGTTTTTCGTTCCGACGGAATCTTCTCACGAAATACCAATCACAATCTTTCTCCTCCGAATGAGAAATTATTTTCTTGACATCGACCTACAAAGGGAGAAACGATCACCTCGATAAAATAAGGGAAATCAGAGCTGGTACGGATAGATATAGGTGTTCATTCTTTCCGTGCGCTATACAATATTGGAATAATAGAGAATTGTGAAGGTGGTTCAATGAACTTTCTGCTAGGCACTTAAATGTGATTTGCAGAGTATCCATGTAGATGTAGACCCGGTAATGGTACTCTGCAGGGAAGTACCTCAAGGAAAAGCTTTATAACACCCACATTTATATTGGATTATAACGAACTTCTCTTTTTGAATATATACACATCAAAAAAGGTTTTGCATCTCCCCGGTTCCCACAACTCCTGAAGATAAACGTTGACTGTGGATACTGTACCACAGACACAGTACCTTTGACTGTTCGGAGGTGTCACTAAACCCGCACAAAGATGTAAACAGCCATGCATGAGCAGCGCCTATTATACGGAGGGGGTCCGACAGCCGATCAGTTCCAGTCATTCTACCAGGAAGGAGGTACACAGCTCATGTTGTCTGTATTCAACCATGCCTAGATAGTCAATATCGTGTTTCGATCGCGTCCACATTTTTACTTTGAGCCAGGAAGGGCTCTCAACAAGAGAAGTGTCCAGGCATCTCGGAGTGAACCAAAGCGATATTCTTCGGGCATGGAGGAGATACAGAGAGACAGGAACTGTCGATGACATGCCTCGCTCAGGTCGCCCAAGGGCTACTACTGCAGTGGATGACCGCTACCTACGGATTATGACTCGGAGGAACCTTGACAGCAACGCCACCATGGTGAATAATGCTTTTCGTGTAGCCACAGGACGACGTGTTACGACTCAAACAGTACGCAGTAGGCTGCATGATGCACAACTTCACACCCGACGTCTAATAAGAAACCATGAATCACACAAGGAATAAAGATATCATGTGGGACAAAAAGGAAACTCTATCTGATATGTAGGGACATCTTTGATACTAGCATTATAGCTCATTACAGAAATTACTGCAAAATATTGAAGAAGGTTATCCAAAAATCTAAACACCTGCATTAAGAGAAGAACATAAATACATCCAGCAGTAAAATAAAAACGGTATGGGATACAGTTAAGTCAGAGACAGGTAGGACCAGAAATGAGGAGGAACAAATAGCTCTAAAAATAAATGAAACCCTGGCAACAAACGCATGTTGTGTTGCAAACCATTTAAACAAGTATTTTGTCACTGTTACTGATAGCATGGGGTTGTCAGGTTCAGTAAATAATGCAATGGAATATCTGAGACCAGTGCACACAAGCAATCTCAGTGAAATGGAATTGGCACTTACTTCACCCAAAGAAATAGAATCCATCACAAAGTCCTTGATATCAAAGAATTCTAGTGGTCATGATAACATGTCAACAAAGTTAATAAAAGAGTGTTCATGTGAGCTTAGTCATATCTTAAGTTATTTGTATAATCAATCACTTACCACAGGAACATTCCCGGACTGGCTCAAATATGATGAAGTTATACCTCTCCACAAGAAAGGGGACAAAGAAATGCTGGCAAATTACCGACCGATCGCACTTTTACCAGATTTTTCAAAAATCTTTGAAAAGGTTGTGTTCAAGCGTCTACTTAAACACCTTAGTGAAAATAACATACTGTCAAAGTCACAGTTTGGGTTTCTTAAGGGTTCTGATATTGAGAAGGCTATTTCCACTTACAATGAAAATGTCCTTAATTCATTAGACAAAAAATTAAAGGAAACTGGCATATTCTGTGACCTGTCAAAGGCTTCTGACTGTGTGAATCACAGCATTCTTTCAAGCAAATTTAAATTATTATAGCGTCACTGGTAGTGCTGCAAAGTGGTTTCAGTCATATCTTACTAATAGAAAACAATGGGTGTCACTACATAACACTTCAGCAGTAGGCAATCAGACATCATCTGACTGGGGAGAAATTACATGTGGTGTTCCCCAAGGTTCCATACTACGTCCACTACTTTTTCTTGTGTATATTAATGACCTGTCATCTGTTACATTACTAGATGCCAAGTTAGTCTTATTTGCAGATGATACAAACATTGCAATAAATAGTAAATCAAATATAAATTTAGAAAGGGCAGCTAATCAAATTTTTACTGACTTTAATAAGTGTTCATAGCCAATTCACTGTCATTAAACTTTGAAAAGACCCACTATATGCAGTTCAGAACTTCCAAGAGATTTCCTGCTAGTGCGTATATAAAACATGATGACATGGAAATAGGAGAAGTTGAGAGTGTAAAATTCTTAGGTTTACAAATTGATAAAAAATTCAGTTGGGAGCGACATACTAACGACCTGCTAAAGCGCCTAAACAAGTCTGTTTGTAATGCGAATGATGTCAGACATAGGAGATATAAATGTAATAAAACTGGAATATTTTGCATATTTTCACTCCATTACGTCATATGGTATCATATTTTGGTGTAACTCCACAAACAGAGAAAAAAAATTGTAGTGTAAATCCAAGAACATCATGTCGAAACCTATTCAAAGAGTTGGCACGACGAATACAGGCATGCATCAGTGCAAGAGGACGTGCTACGTTATTAGAGGTACCGGTGTGTACAGCAATCTGGACCACCACCTCTGAAGGTTACAAATTGCAATGGGTGGTTGTCTTGAGCAATAAAAAGGGCGGAAAAGATGTTTATGTTGATATCTATTCAAATTTTCTGTACACGTTCTGAACTGTCGTAACCGAGGTGATGGAAAACTTTTTTTTGATGTGTGTAGCTTTCTTGTTATTCACAGTCTAACTTTTGTCTCGTCAAGTTTTCCAGGTGTCGGTTATTTGCTGCCAAATAACAGATTTCGTTTACTACTTTCAGCGTCTCCTCTTCATCTGCGTCTGTACTTTTCAAACCATTGTGGAGCGCTGGGAAGAGCTTACTTCCAACTGAATCACTTATTAGGGCTTTCTCCCGTTCACGGATGGAACATAGGAAGGATTATTGCTTAAACACTTCTGTGAGCGTTGTAATTTTTTGGAAATTTGTGGTAGGTTCCAGTGGGACCAAACTGCTAAGGTCATCGGTCCCTAGACTTACACACTACTTAATCTAACTTAAACTGACTTAGGCTAAGGACAACACACACACCCATGCCCGAGAGAGGATTCGAACCTCCGACGGGGATAGCCGCGCGAACGGTGTGAACGTGCCCTAGAGCGCACGGCTATTCCGCGCGGCTGAGAGCGCTGTGATCAGTCTAACATGCCTCCACGATGCCTACGGAAGCGATACATTGGTTTTTGTAGTTTACTACTAAATTCCTTTCTGGTTTAATTCCTTGAGAATCACCTGTCATAGGCGAAAATCTGTATAAATAAAAATGAATGTTTCTTTTAATATTTGTCCTCTATGCGTTCCCCCGATTGTGATGGAACTTTGTTGAGTTGTTCCTAGCCAAAAAAAGAAAAAGAAAACGACAACACATAGTTCACGAGATATACGTTATAAACAATGAGCTACGGCTGCACGAAAATATCCAGATTTCTGCATCCACTATTTGAAAATGAGATCACTAAGTGAGTGCGCAACAAACTTCGCATAATTTATGATTTCAAGGCTTCACAAAAGTTGTTCCCGCTGACGCCTCCCACAAAATGATTAAACGAATAGAGATTGACGCTTACTACATTTTCGCTGTACATGCAATAAAACTGCTACATCAGTTATGACGTTTTAATGTATTACATTGTTACTGCTAACTCTATTCACTACATACTTCGCGTACTGTATCTACATATGTCACTAAGTGTGCCGGCAAATTTATATCACTGTACCACACACAATTCAGAAGATATGTTGTCGTAAACATTGAGAAGCAAGAAAACTGCCGCGTCAGGCATGACGTTTTGTTTTCCTACTTCTTTACTGCTGAAGCTAAATCAAGCCCCACACCAGCTGATGAACTTAATACAGGTCTCAAATCGTCACTCTTATAGCGACAGATACAGAAATTGAGTTTAAGAATCAAAATCCGTATACAAGTTCAAAATAATACACTACTGGCCATTAAAATTGCTACACCAATAAGAAAAGCAGATGATAAACGGGTATTCATTGGACAAATATATTATACTAGAACTGACATGTGATTACATTTTCATGCAATTTGAGTGCATAGATCCTGAGAAATCAGTACCCAGAACAACCACTTCCGGGCCGGCCGCGGTGGTCTAGCGGTTCTAGGCGCGCAGTCCGGAACCGCGCGACTGCTACGGTCGCAGGTTCGAATCCTGCCTCGGGCATGGATGTGTGTGATGTCCTTAGGTTAGTTAGGTTTAGGTAGTTCTAAGTTCTAGGGGACTGATGACCACAGATGTTAAGTCCCATAGTGCTCAGAGCCATTTGAACCAACCACTTCCGGCCGTAATAACGACCTTGATACGCCTGGTCATTGAGTCACACAGAGTTTGGATGGCGTGTACAGGTACACCTGCCCATGCAGCTTCAACACGATACCACAGTTCATCAAGAGTAGTGACTGGCGTATTGTGACGAGCCAGTTGCTCAGCCACCATTGACCAGACGTTTTCAATTCGTGAGAGATCTGGAGAATGTGCTGGCCAGGGCAGCAGTCGAACATTTTCTGTATCCAGAAAGGCCCATGCAGGACCTGCAACATGCGGTCGTGCATTATCCTGCTGAAATGTAGGGTTTCGCAGGGATCGAATGAAGGGTAGGGCCACGGGTCGTATCACATCTGAAATGTAACGTCCACTGTTCAAAATGCCGTCAATGCAAACAAGAGGTGACCGAGACGTGTAACCAATGGCACCCCATACCATCACGCCGGGTGATACGCCAGAATGGCGATGACGAATACACGCTTCCAATGTGCGTTCACCGCGTTGTCGCCAAACACCGGTGCGACCATCATGATGCTGTAAACAGATCCTGGATTCATCCGAAAAAATGACGTTTTGCCATTCGTGCACCCAGGTTCGTCGTTGAGTACACCATCGCAAGTTCTCCTGTCTGTGATGCAGCGTCAGGGGTAACCGCAGCCATGGTCTCCGAGCTGATAGTCCATGCTGCTGCGAACGTCGTCGAACTGTTCGTGCAGATGGTTGTTGTCTTGCAAACGTCCCCATCTGTTGACTCAGGGACCGAGACGTGGCTACACGATCCGTTACAGCCATGCGGATAAGATGCCTGTTATCTGGACTGCAGTGATACGAGGCCGTTGGGATCCAGCACGGCGTTCCGTATTACCCTCCTGAACCCACCGATTCCATATTCTGCTAACAGTCATTGGATCTCGACCAACGCGAGCAGCAATGTCGCGATACGATAAACCGCAATCGCGATAGGCTACAATCCGACCTTTATCAAAGTCGGAAACGTGATGGTACGCATTTCTCCTCCTTACACGAGGCATCACAACAACGTTTCACCAGGCAACGCCGGTCAACTGCTGTTTGTGTATGAGAAATCGGTTGGAAACTTTCCTCGTGTCAGCACGTTGTAGGTGTCGCCACCGGCGCCAACCTTGTGTGAATGCTCTGAAAAGCTTATCATTTGCACATCACAGCATCTTCTTCCTGTCGGTTAAATTTCGCGTTTGTAGCATGTCAACTTCGTGGTGTAGCAATTTTAGTGGCCAGTAGTGTACATCCGCTCAGTGTTTCACGAAACAATTCTTGGAAACTAGAAACGGGAAAATAGCAATCTAATAATCCACTCAAGATGTCACATTGTCACCAAACTTTTATAAAATCACAGCAACCAGAGACGAATTGATTCATGAAGTTTTCCCAAGTATCGCACAGAACTGCAAAAGTGACCAGTTACTCAGTGAACGTACTATATTGGCAGCTAAAAACAAGGATGTCAATACCATCAATTACGGCATTCAAAAGAAAATACCAGGTAAGACGACGAGATATAAGCCCATCGATACTGTAATGAATCAAGGCGAAGTTGTAAATTATCCGACTGAATTCTTGACTTCTCTTTATTTGGCGGGCATGCCGCGGCACTTGTGGATATTGAAAATTGGCGTGCCACTAATTTTTCTTAGAAATAGTTCACCACGGTTTTGTAATGGTACCAGACTTTCAGTGAAGAAGATGATGTACAATATCATCTAAACTACAATATTAAAGGAAATCTTAAAACAGAATATGCGCTATTACCACGTATCCCAGGTACGCCTTTCGATTTCAAATGCTTGGAGATTCCGGTGAGAATCGCATTTGCAGTGACCAACAATAAAGCACAGGGACAATCCATACAAGTGCGTGGAAGAAATTAGGAAAATCCATGTTTCGCACCTGGACAACTGTATCCGGCTTGCTCATGCTGCGACAAACAGTCTAACTTACTCGTGTTCGCACCAGACGGAAAAACCAAAAATATTGTGATTCTTCAACTTCTCCCGGCGTATTTCTTCCTCCAACAGTCCACGGGTGTACTACCGGTCTATAGTGTCCAACGGGCACAATATCGGCGATCAGACATGTCGCCATCGTCAGGTGCGCTGACGAACTGAACTCCTGAGGGCGGGCGGCCGTCCTAAATCCCTTCCCCCGTGAGGCGTTCTCTCCGCGGTCCGCGGCCGCGGCCGCGCGTCGGCGGTCGCTGAGAGGCTGGCGTCGGCGTCTGTGGTGGCGTCGGTGTAACTGCCTCGTCCGCCCTGGACGCCCTTTCGATTTCTTTGCTGAGCCTCTTTTTAATTACTCAGTGCTGGTTCCCATGCCTTGCTGAGGTTATAGCCGCAATCTCTGTTGATGAGTCCGTCCCTGGTACGATTTTCGATAGCCCCTCTAACGACGCTGTCCCAATATTTAGATGTCTGTGCCGAGACCCTGGTATGTTGGCAGTCCATTTCGTGATTTTCGAACAAACAGTGCTCTGCGACTGCCGACTTGTTGGGGTACATAAGTCGAGTGTGCCTCTGATGTTCTCGGCAACGATCTTCGATGGTGCGCACTGTCCGTCCAATGTAAGTCTTCCCACACTCACAGGGAATTTGGTATATGCCGACCTTCCGCGAACCGAGATCGTCTTTAACACTTTCCAATAATGCTCGTGTTTTATTGAGCGGGCAAAAGACATTTCCTACTCGGTGTTTCCTCAATATTCGTCCCATTTTCCCCGATAGTGCGCCAGTATACGATATATAGGCGGTGGCTATCTCTTCCTCCGTGACACGCTGTACTGTAGAGGTGGGGTGGAGAGCGCGTCTGATCTGCCATTCCGGAGAAACGGGTGCAGCGTCACAGGTGTGCCAGTTGTATATAAACCTACTTAGGATAGCCAGGCTCAACGAGCTAAACCCGAGGAGCATGCTCCTGGTACTGGGCTGGCCGAGGTAAGTAATCGCTGCAGTTCCCTAAATTAATGTCCTAATCTAAGTCCTACAAAACTAACTTAACCTACGTCGCATTCGGTGCTTGTCTTGCTACCCCCCCACCCCCACCCCCTAGTCCTGTACGTGGCGGATTCCAACTATGATGGAAGTCGGCCAGCCCACGCACAGGCGGTATGGGAATGGGATCTGGTCTCAATTGGTTTGATCTACGAGTTGATACCTAATCTAGGTCCCTCAGGTATTCTACTAACACTTTTCGTGATACCCCATCTGCCAGTGCGTTCAAAGTGTGAAAAGTGTCTTCTTGTGTGATTAGTTGGTATGTGTCGTTGTTCGGAAGTCTGTCTCGGAGTGTTGTCGCGACATCATTAAAGAGAGGGCACTCGAAAACCACATGGTCGGGAGTTCCCTCTGCAGCGCCACAGTCACACTCGGGGGTTGCCCTTTTCCCAAACCGACATAAATATGTCGGATAGGGTCCATGACCAGTGAGAAAGTGAATGAGTCCTCGTGTAGGTTCGAAATATTTCATACACCCAAGCTCTTTTACGTCAGGTAAAAACTGGAAGGTTCTTCTCCCAGTTTCTTCTTCCTCCCAAGCCCTCTGCCAAAGTTCCTCCCCTCTGTTTCGTATTTCCTTCTTATCCTCCACCCTCACACCCATGATCTCTATTATTTTCTCCATGTTCCCCTTTTTGGCCCAGTACCACGCCGCTTGTTCACGTATCTTGATGTCTAAGGGCAGAGCCCCATTATGACAAACAGAGCTGCCCCCGGAGATGTTCTGTAGGCCCCCACAGATCTCAAAATCATGCTTCTCTGGACCCTTCTCACTGTCATGGCGGGCACGACCCTCGTGAGCCTGTGCGCCCAGACTCCCGAGCCGTAACCCACTACTGAAGTTAGAATACTATTGTGATAAAGTTTTATGAGATAAGGAGGGAGATGTCCAATGGAGATGAGGTTGTTTAGTAGTTGGAGAGCTCTCTGGGTTACGGTCTCTATGTGTTTCCCGAAGTTCCATCTCTCGTCAATTACGACTCCCAAGTATCGCGCCTCCCGTCGCCGAAGAACTGTTGAGCCATCGATTCTAACAGTAGGATTCCCGATTAGCTGACCTTTTAGAAGCAGGTATGTAGACTTACTCGGAGATATTGTCATTTTTGTAGTTTGGCACCATTGGTGCAGTTTCTCTATGGCCCTTTCGATCTTTGGTTCTATGTCTTCTCGTCTGCGACCGCCGACCAGCAGGAGGAGGTCATCTGCGTAGGCTATCACCT
The DNA here is from genome assembly GCF_023898315.1 of Schistocerca nitens. Lineage (NCBI taxonomy): Eukaryota > Metazoa > Arthropoda > Insecta > Orthoptera > Acrididae > Schistocerca > Schistocerca nitens. The sequence goes on along the minus strand of NC_064615.1, from coordinate 257,979,738 downwards.
CTAGCACTTCTTGACTTTGCTGTAGGCTGTCTAATTACGGTTCCATATGGATGTCCCAGAAAAGGGGTCCCAAAACGGAGCCTTGGGGACACCCTTTGATGATTGCTTTCCCAATTCTCCCGCTAGGGGATGATAGCCATACCTCTCGATCCTTACAGTAGCTCCTCAGACACCCATATAGCGGCCCTGGACACTCTTTCTCCCGCAGACAGGAGAAGAGCGAAGGTCACCACAGGTTGTCGAAGGCGCCACTGATATCCACCATGATGCCAACTACTTACTTATGCGGGGTGGAGCCACAAACCTCAGCCGCCAGAGCGATAGCATCAGATGCCGACCGCCCCGACCTGAAGCCGAACTGCCTGCCGCTCATCCCACACAGCACCCGGTGAGAACTACTTAAACCTAACTAACCTAAGGACATCACACACATCCATGCTCGAGGCAGGATTCGAACCTGCGACTGTAGCAGTCGCGCGGTTCCGGACTGAAGCGCCTAGAACCGCTCGGCCACCGCGGCCGGCCCGGACCAGAGACTCCGATATCAAGTTGATATACACTGATATCGCAACACCAAGAAGAAGTTGTGCGACATAAACGAAATTTGGCAGGTGTGTTTCCATATCTTAAAGATCATGTCTACTCATATTTCGCGGCAGTCGCATAAGAGTTGCGCTAGGAACGCCGCTACGAGGCTGCAAACGAGGTTTGCTTTAAATACACGCTGTAATGGTCATGAGCGAAAATTATATTTGAGACTGGACGTGGTGAGTTCATGTTAGTCATTAATACCTTTAAGGCGACAAAGACTCCATTATCAACACCTCACTGAGTTTGAACAAGGTCGTGTAATAGGGCGACGAGAAGCTGGATGTTCCTTCTGCGATGCTGTAGGAAAACTCGGTAGGAATATAGTCACTTTACATGGTCGCTGGCAGCGGCGGTCACAGGAAGGTATGTAACAAGCACATCAGCCTCCGGATGTCCACGTAGTACTACCAAGAGGGAAGACCATCGTGTTTGGCTTAGGCTCTGGCGCATCGCACTACATCTGCAGCAGCACTCTGAGCAGCAGTTGGCACCACAGTGTCAATCGGTTATTTCAAGGACAGCTCAGAGCGAGAAGCCCTATAGCGTGCGTTCTACTGACCCCAAACCACCGCCATCTGCGATTTCAGTGGAGTCAAGTGAGATCTCGTGGAGGGCAACGTGGAGATTGTTGTGTTTTCGGATGAAAGCTGATTCTGCTTCCGTCCCAGTGGTGGTTTGTGAGTTGGTTAGGAGGAGGCCAGTTGAGAGCCTGCAACCAAAATGTTTGTGTTGTAGACGCACTGGACCTAAACATGGAATTACGGCTTGGAGAGCTATTTAGTATGACAGCAGGAGCGCTCTCATGGTTATCCCATGCACCCTGACTGCAAATTTATACGTCAATATGATGATCCGACCTTTTGTGGCGCCACTCATGAACAGCTCTTGAGGGGCTGTTTTCCAGTAAAAAAAATTGTTCAAATGGCTCTGAGCACTATGGGACTTAACATCTGAGGTCATCAGTCCCCTAGAACTTAGAACTACTTAAACCTAACTAACCTAAGGACATCAGACACATCCATGCCCGTGGCAGGATTCGAACCTGCGACCGTAGCGGTCGCGCGGTTCCAGACTAAAGCGCCTAGAACCGCTCGGCCACATCGTCCGTCTGTTTTCCAACAGGATAACGTTCACCCACATAGTGTTGTTGTAGCCCATCATCCTCTACAGAGTGTCGACATGTTGCCTCGGGCTTCTCGATCACTAGATCTGCCTCCAGTCGAGCACATATGGGACATCATCGGATGACAACTCCAGCGCCCTCCACAAACTGCATTAATCGTCCTTTTACTAAGCAAGTGGAACAGATGTGTAGCTCCATGCCACAAATTAACTTCCAGCACCTGTATAACACAATGCATGCATGCACTTATGGATGCTTGCACTCAAAATTGTGGCGGATAACCGCTTAATAAATTAGCACTATTTCACAACTGCAGTGGCTTATCTCGCGCTTACATTAAACTTTGATCTTGAAATATTAATCACTTACGTGTGTTACCCAGATAAATGTATTCCTGAAATTTCATTACTCTGCTCTAACTATTTTTGCTGTCGCGATTTTTTCAGTCGGTGTATTTTCCCTCCTCCATCCTCTCTGACACTTTATATGGTTATCACGGAAAGACACGGTTTTTAAAGTTGTTACTGTTGTTTCAGAACTGTGATTGATATTTTAAAACAAGTTGGGTAAGAGAGTGGGTGTAATGAGAGACTGCTGACATCACGCTTAACTATCGTTGAGCCTCCGAAGCGTTAAGGTGCGTTTACACCTTAGTGCCTTGTGGCACTGTGCACTGTGCGGCTGTAGCTTCCCTCTCACGGAATTCGAGGCGGCCAGTATGAGCAATTATGTGAACGGAGTCACTCGCACGCACATGTTGAGTAAGAGCATGCAACCAACATCCGCGCCTTTCCTTGCATGTGGGGCAGGCACAATCACACTGCGACGAGCCGCAAGGCGCACAGGTGTAAACGCACCTGTAATGTCATTGTAGTGGCGGAGCGCTGTCGATATGTCTCGTGTCACTACATCACTTGTGCTAGTGTTAGCTGTGTAAGGACGAACTAAAATCGTGTTGCCACTATGCGATTGCTGCGTTGCAGTTGCTGGCCCACGAGTCAAACAAATTTTTCCTTAAAATGGAAATTGGGCTGTACAGGGGAGGCTGCGACGACGGCACCTTATCCGGCAGCGATGTTTCCGGTGCCGTTCAGAAGCGGACCTTGGAGGAAGAAAAAGAACAAGAGCGACAGACAACCAGCAAACGCAGCAGCGCAGAACAACAGTCAACCTGGTGGTGTAGCAAGTTTTCCGCAGCAGTGCACACCTAAAGCTGTGGAATCAGAGAGCCCTGCACCCATACACCCATCCCTCAATGCACAATAGACCCATTCCTAAAAGCACAAGGGGCGACTGCAGTAGTAGGGAGATGGGTGCATCAGGACACTTTTGGTATCAAATTGAAATGAAAATTAATTAAATTGATCAATTAATCACCGCCGCCCCCCGCCAACCCCGCCCGACCCCGCCCACTCCCGCCCCCAGATGACATCACATGTTTTTCTCAGCCTGCACGTGTCCCCCAGCTCCCTCCTACCCTACCCCCTCTTCACCCTCCCCCCCTCCCCAAACATAGATATACAGGGTGTTACAAAAAGGTACGGCCAAACTTTCAGGAAACATTCCCCACACACAAAGAAAGAAAATGTGTTATGTGGACATGTGTCCGGAAACGCTTACTTTCCATGTTAGAGCTCATTTTATTACTTCTCTTCAAATCACATTAATCATGGAATGGAAACACACAGCAACAGAACGTACCAGCGTGACTTCAAACACTTTGTTACAGGAAATGTTCTAAATGTCCTCCGTTAGCGAGGATACATGCATCCACCCTCCGTCGCATGGAATCCCTGATGCGCTGATGCAGCCCTGGAGAATGGCGTATTGTATCACAGCCGTCCACAATACGAGCACGAAGAGTCTCTACATTTGGTACCGGGGTTGCGTAGACAAGAGATTTAAGTTGCCCCCATAAATGAAAGTCAAGAGGGTTGAGGTCAGGAGAGCGTGGAGGCCATGGAATTGGTCCGCCTCTACCAATTCATCGGTCACCGAATCTGTTGTTGAGAAGCATACGGACACTTCGACTGAAATGTGCAGGAGCTCCATCGTGCGTGAACTACATGTTGTGTCGTACTTGTAAAGGCACATGTTCTAGCAGCACAGGTAGAGTATCCCGTATGAAATCATGATAACGTGCTCCATTGAGCGTAGGTGGAAGAACAAACTTAAATGAGCTCTAACATGGAAATTAAGCGTTTCCGGACACATGTCCACATAACATCTTTTCTTTATTTGTGTGTGAGTTTCCTGAAAGTTTGGCCATACCTTTTTGTAACACCCTGTAGTGCTCTCTGACTACCGTACAGGTCAGTCTTAAATTGGGACGATCACATGGACTAAGCTGCAGGGCAGGGCAAAGACTTAAGAGCACTTACAAGATGCAGAGGAACTGTCCAAAAATAGCGCTGAAGTTCTTGGTGCATGGGATCCATAGCAGATAGCTTCAAAAGAAAAAAAAGGTGACTCATTTCCAGGTACGAGAGTGGCACGAATATGATTCACCAGTGCCTATAATAATTAAGAGACGTCTCTACAGGATCCAACGTAAATATGTGGATCAACTCATAGACTTGATTCCAAAATGCGGGCAGCATTTCGGACAGCATTCTGCCTGAAAGCAGAACACTATCAGTGACCGTGTGTCCCTGTAGACTGAAGACCGCATTTTAAGCAGGGCTATGATCGTGTTTTTTAATAGCGGCCCTTAGGCGAAATGTATGTTGTGGGTTGTAGAATCGCTGTGTGGTCAGCTTCAGATGTCATTTCTCAATAGTGGTCCTCGAAAAGAACATCGTGTTCCTTCAAAGGATTCCCTGTTGTCCTACTTGGCGAGTGTAACCCGACTGCTGAAAAAAAATTACTCGCCATACAAAGTGACTCTCATGGTCAATTTAATTAATTAGCCTATGAAATTGATATCAATGACGTGCCGCCTGGCGGGTGGAAGAGATGGCTAGGACACCATGGAATGATCCTTGACAAGCGTTTCTTTTTTTTCTTTTTCTTTCGTTGCAGCGATATCTTTTAGCGAAATTTGAATCTTCCACCTACACAGGGAGAGGTAGGCTCTCACGATTTGTTTCGAAAACGTTAGTATGATATAGCATCGCACTGGTAAAAGGGGGCCTGTCATAGTGTACAAAACTGCTATGTTCTCTTGAATTATAGCTTCTTGTTGTCAAACGTTAAATGAATGTGTTTTTTCCGACATGTGTGCCAATGGCGTGAAAGATTGTCTGAAATGTATGTAATACACACGTGCATGAGAGTTTATTTGCAGACACTGAACGCAAGAGACGCTCTCAGAGGGTCGTGTAATTTGTTCAGTAAGCTGGAAGAAATTGATTAATTTAGATCTTTTTTTCTTTGGCGTTTAAATTCTCGCTTTTTCTTTATTCTGATAACGGTTTCGAAATAACGAGGGCATTCTGCGGTGATCGGTAGTACTCGCATTAAAATAGTCGAATTTTTTTCCTCATTCTACACAGAGTGGGCATGTCTGCTGATCATTTGCGATCGGTGGCGGTACACTTTGCTGGACGTCACAAAATAATGAGATGCGACTGCAGTCGAATGTAAAAACTATACTGATTTTGCTCATAAAACTAAAAGAAAATGGACTTTACCTATTTTCGTGGAGAGAGGACATTTATTATGGTCGCAAATGTGTTTTGCTTATTTTAATAGATGCTTAATTATAGAGGCGTTGACATCAAATACAATTGATTTGCATCGCTGAATGGCGGGAACCTGGGGGCGAGAGGGAGATTGGTGGGGGGCGTGTCTGCTGTGGTGGTCGTCGGACACAGGCGTTCTCTGTCTGGGGGGGGGGGGGGGCAGCGTATGGGGGCTCTATCGCTATATTTTAGACGAACAAGTTGCACTTGAGGCAGCCAATCTTTTATCTCCTATTGCTTAGTTGACTATGCACGCTATTGTACAGGTGTAGGAACGTCGCCTTAAGGCGGTGGCCGGATTTTGGAAAGCCAAGTGCGGGCAGCGGCCTTAGAGGATAGCAGTAGGGGTGCGAGACACTCAGCAGAGCATCATAGTGATGGCAGGGGGAGCGGGAGGCGTGAGGGGAAGCGAGAAGGCTTTGGTTTTCGGCAGTTTGTCATTGTACATCGTGGAGAACACATGTCAACTATCACCCCATCTGCACTCTGCACTCTTTTAGGATGACGATTTTCCCCCAGTACATGTGCTGCATTATGACCCATTCATTACGAGTGCTGGTTTTTTCACGACAATTTCGAAGTGTAATTAGAACTGTGGCGCATTTTTTTCCATTGTTGTGGTAGCGTGTACTGGTTTCGATTACCTGGGCTGCGGGATGGTTTTTGAGCAGGCATCTGTAGCGAACTCTCATGTCAAACAGCGATAGATAGTGAATGCTTACAGGTAATATACTTTTTAAACTCCTCTGTCCAACACCAGCATCTTGTCGGTTGAACATTTTTCCCACCAAAAAGAATAAAGATAGTACCTTACACCCCTGTCTCTTTCCCGCCAGCTTGTAAGTGTGGGGTAAAGCTTGAATGTGTCTGTCTCTAGTTTTGAGAGGTATTGCGAGATTTTTTTTTCCAGCAGGATAACACCAGTTGTATGGTATCGTCAGTTTTTGAGATGTATTGCGCTTTTATGCCGTCCTTGTGTGGTGCTACACATATAGCTGTGTAATTAGGCCCAATCTTTGTGATTAATTACGTAATTAGGATCGATATTTGCGTCAGTTTTGCGACCAAAAGAAATAAAGTATTCTAATCTAACCTCCCTCTCCCACATCTGGACAGTTTCCATATATTAAGGGGTGCACTTAGGATTTCCATCCAGTAGATTCAGGGTTCAAGTCCTGGAAATGGCACAGCCATTTTTAATTTCCCATCAATTCCAGGTGCCCCTGGTGGTTTAATTGTGTCAGGGGGGTACATTTGGCCTTTCCGCTTGGGAGGACCAGGGTTTGAGTCCCGGAAAGGGTACTACCAATCTTAATTTCTCGTCAATTCCTGGATGGTGGTTGGGGTGGGGGGTGGGGGGGGGGGTAGTCAGCACAGCTTTTGGATAAAGAAATTCCTGTCAAAATTCGAAATTCCACCAAAATTCGAAATTCTGGCCAAAATTCAAAATTCCCACCAATGTTGTAGGTTGTGGGGAGAGGGAGGGTGGGGAGGGGGGGAGGGGGAGGAGGGGGCTGGGGCACATGTGCAGGCTGAAAAAAACACGTGATGTCATCTGGGGGGCAGGGGGTGGGCATGGCCAGAGGCGTGGGTGGGCAGGGACGGGGGTGATTAATTGATCAATTTAATTAATTTTCATATCAATTTGATATCAAAAGTGTCCTGATGCCCCCATCTCCCTGCTACTTATTGCTATTAGTGTTGTACCATCTAATGACCTCTGGTCCATCAGAAAACTCCATCAATAAAAATAACTGATATATGGGCAAATACATTAGCTCCTTCAGTATACAGGGTATCCCATTTATCTTAACCATGCCAAATAAATTTGTCCAGAAGAAGCATATAATCCGTATCAAGCAAATCTTGTTTAGTTACCAGTGGGCCGTTAAGTAGTATGAATGCTTTTCTTGTATTTTTGTTTTGTTATGAATGTATAAACAGCAGTGCACTTTTTCGTAATTGCACCCTACGTACGAGGGAGGATGGGAAGGTAACGTATTGTTTGAAGTTTGCGCAACTAAAGGTATTTGTTTTCATGTGCAGCTCTAGTGACAGAAGCCTGAACTACGACACAAACATGGCGCATGTTCCTGTCGTCAGCTTGTGATGAGCAGGAAAGTGTAGTTCGATATTTCTGGGACAAAGGGCACAAACTGAGTAAAATTCTCAGGGACATGCGTGGCGTGTATGGGGACGACTGTGTGGACTGTTGCAATGTCTCCAAATGGTGTGTATTCTTCCGAGACGGCCACGTGAACCTTAAGTTATTCGCCACGCTCCGGGCGGCTGCTAACAGCTGTCACCCCATATTATATCGGAGCCATTGAAGCAGCAATTTAGAATGACCTGCGGGTGCAACTGCGAATTTTATCGCAGCAGTTCAACATTCCCTATGGTGCAGTGTACGATATTGTTCATGGCACGTTGAAATGTCGTAAAGTTAGTTCCCGCTGGGTGCCTAAGAACCGGACATACAACCACAAGGGCCAGCAAATGACAAGCTTGGATCAGTTAACGCGTTATACCGAACAAGGGCATGACTTTCTGAAAGAAGTCCTCACTGGGGATGAGTCTTGAGTGTACTGCTACATGCCTGAAGTCAAACAGGCCTGTATGGAGTAGAAACATGCTGGTTCCCCACTATGAAAAAATTTCAGAGTGACTCAATCTGCTAGGAAAGTACTTGTGACAGTGTTCTAGGATATGCTTGGTTTGTTATTGATGACTTTTCTGAATACAGGACCATTGTGAATGCTCTGACCTACATTAAAACTTTGATCAAGTTGCATCGTGCCCTTCATGACAAACGCCAAAGATTAATGCTGATGGTGTCAGACTTCTTCATGACAATGCCCGCCCCATGTCGCTGTTAAAATCGCGAGAAAATCGTCAGATTTGGGCGGGAAGTGCTCCAGCATCCACCATACAGTCCGGACTTTGCACCATCAGACTTTCATCTTTTCTGTCTCATGAAGTGGCCGGCTAATGCTTTGCGACGGACACAGAAGTGAAATCGCCAGTCTGCAGATGGCTACACTCCGAGAAAACGGAATTCTATGAATAGAACATACTGATTCCGTTACTTTGATGGGACAAATGTATTGAGAACATTGATGACTATGTAGAAAAGTAGATAAAAGATGTAAGGTCATTTATGATTTTTTTGTTTTGTTTTGTTACCTGTTAAACATTTTGTAGTAAAATTATTGTTCGTTAGTTCCAGATCTTCCCTCGTACTTTATGCTGCAATTCACTCTCTCTTTTCAATACCTATTCAAAAACATACCATAGTGTTCTACTCACGTAAACACGAGGGTACCTGGAGTAATGTAACTCATCCACTTGCTGGAGTTTACAGTCAACAAATGGAAACACAAGGAAAATGTACATCAGTCATGCTCCCTTCTGTCAGAAAAGGAAGACACACCACCAATATCTTGAGTTTTATAACTACAGAAACGGAATGCACTTAAAGCGCAAAATGCTGTGGCTGCTAGATGCGCAGCGGCTGGGGAAGCGTGAAGGGACGAGGCAGTGGGGACGGGGGGGGGGGGGGGGGGGGGCGTTATGAACGCTGTGGGGAAACGCAGAGCGTTGGAGGGGAAGTGCCGTTCTAAACTGAAGCCTGCGTTCACATTTTTTGTAAATATTAAGTGGGGCTCCTCCACGCCCACACCTGTATGCTGACCACTCAGAAAGACCAGTCGTCATCTCTGCTTTCGTTAGTATCTAAAAAGAACTCCGCCGAAAATGCAGCTATTTACTTTCGCCTGGCTTGTTAACCATTTATAACTTTCGGAGAAGCGTCATGAATACTGAATTTTGAGTAAAACCAACACATTTCTCTAGCTGTCATGTCAAAATTTGCGTCTTTTGCCAAAACACAGCAGAGATTACACTGTCTCATCTCACTAACATGTTGCGCAGACACATTTGCGAGACAGTTCTAAAACAGTGATTTATTAATTGAGGAAAAGTAAAGTCAGTAGCTTATGGAAAAGCACATCCTCGCTACAAAAAAGTGTAATGTCTTCATATTTGTAATTCCAAGACCCATAGCCTTTCTCGTTTCACCAGGTATCGATGGCCCTTAAAAATTACGTTCTTTCACTGAAAAAATCTGTAGATAATAAAGTTTTACATAATAACGATGTGGTAAAACACTCTCCTCTTTGCGTGCTATCATTTGCCAAAATCTCATGCCGATATCTCAAACCGTTTATGAAACATGAGGAATGTTAAGGATATTTCACTCTGGCTTTATCGCTGGCACGTCGCGATCGCAAATAACTGTGCTACATCAAACCATTTTTCTCGACATTGGTGACAGATAGATACTTCTATCCAAGTCTAAAGACAAATTCAGTATGTTAGCTAAATTTCATACGCAACAACATTATGTGATATGCACCAAACGCAAAATCGTAGCAAACTCTAATTTTCATTGCACACTTTTCTGGATATCGCGCAGTATCTTAGTTTCACGTATCACATTAACTATGACCATTAACGAAATGATGGGCACATCGTCATGAACCTGACATATAAAGCTGTAAGTGAAGCAAAAATGATTTTTTTTATTGAATAGCTTCTGTAAAACCGTTTGAGAAAGATTGTTGGGTGCACACCTCGGTTCTGCCATCACTGACCGGCCAGAAGGTCGTAAACACTTACCGGCCTCCCCTTCCGAACAAACGAATGAACTCGCCCAGTGCTTTTGACGAAAAATGGTCATTGAGCATCGGCCACCGTATCCTGCGTGAGTTATTCGATATCTCTGGTGCTCATGACATGAAGGACTTGAACATACTTTTACAGAAGATCCAGTCGATATGCATCCCAGGTCTCATTACATGGCTCCTTTACTCCATCTCTCCCTTGTTATCTATGTAATGTATTCGTCACAATGTGACACACTCTTTGACCCTTCAGAGAAAGTCCTAATGTGCGCCGACGACACCTACATATGCACGTTTTCGTCGCTTGAGGATGACAATGTTGTTACACCCTGCGGAAGATACGCTCTTTTACTGCGCATACAGAACTAGACCAACTTGCAGACACCAAGTCTTCAGCTGTTCTCGTTCACAGCGAAAACGGACAATAACAGCAGCAGAGCTACAATTAGGGCTTTCTTGTCATTCCCATCAAGGACACGGTCAAATGGCTCGAACTTTGCTCTGATGCAGACTGACATGAGTGTGCCTTGTGAATTATTTAATTTCCAAAATTGGTTATCACTTAACGTAATACGAGCGCTATCCTGCGTATGATAGGGAGCCGATGTTACAATCTCACTCACTCGTTACTGCGGCATGATTCGCTCCGTATTGCATTATAGGTGCACGTTATATGGTAATAACCCGATTAATGTACTAAACAAAATCTATAACCTACAATACGCCGCTACACGAACGTGCCTGGGAAAAATTTTCTCTTTACTCTCGGATTTTCATTTGTGGAGGCAAGAGAGATGCCCCAGAACTGAGGAGGAAACACTTGACTCAGAAATAAGTTCTCAGAAGAGCAGAAAACATAGCTCATTCTAAAAATGGTTCAAATGGCTCTGAGCACTATGGGACTTAACATCTTAGGTCATCAGTCCCCTAGAACTTAGAACTACTTAAACCTAACTAACCTAAGGACATCACACACATCCATGCCCGAGGCAGGATTCGAACCTGCGACCGTAGCAGTCCCGCGGTTCCGGACTGCAGCGCCTAGAACCGCACGGCCACCGCGGCCGGCATAGCTCATTCTCTTTTCTAGAAACCAAACTGCTTCGCTGAGGACAACCGGTATGTCGACAGAATTCTAGGAGTACAAAGTTACGAACAGCAAAGATTCCTTATACCTCCCAAAACGAAAGACTCTCTGCCACCTTCGTATACTTTTACAAAGGATACACTATACAGCCCAAGACTTTCTACCACCTTCAGATGGTTGGATTTATTGTCCTTTTACCCCATTCTCACTCAAATCTTATTGTATCAGCGTCGCCGACATTGATCAGAATATTCACAGACGGCTCAAAAAGAAGAGATGGCACTAGCATCGATTTCTTCTACGGGGATCCACTATCTTCGGTTATGTTTGAGGTCCCTGCGGAAGACGACGTTTTCACTGCGAACTTCTCGTAATGAAGGAAACCTATAGATACGCAGGAAATTAGTTCCACGACATCCTTAGTATCATGGATCCTCGGAACGTTCTTGACAACCTAGAAAAACAGGAATGGGTATCCGAAACCACCCGCCATGTGCCTGTTGTACTCAAATTAAACCGTGAGTGTGAACGCCAACGTAAACGTATTCAGTTATTGTTGATCAAGGGTCACTCCGTGGCAAAACGTAGTGTGATTGGGGGTCACTCCGTGGCAAAACGTAGTGTGATTGATGGCAGAGTTTACTGCGTTGGTTTACCGCATGTTGATTTTATAGCTACCTCAAGGAGGCAAACCTTTCAGAACTGGACACAGGTATGACATATCTCTCAGCAGTTGAAAGAAAGTCAGTACTCATCAACACGATCATCCATTCAGTCGAAAATATGGCTATCTCAGCAGGTAAAACGTCTAGACGACACACCATAACTATAATGCACGGCAGGTTGTGTCACAATTGTTATCCTTCAGACGCACATGAGATAAAAGTCCAAGCATCCCGTACTGCAAAGAATATCCAAATGAAATCGCAAACATCAACGATGTGGTACAAGGGTGTTCGTGATATGAAACAGTGGCGTAACTTCAAGGACCTGATAAGAGCAGGGGTTCCCCAAGCCACTTGTGTAACAGGATTTGGCGGCAGCACTTGGCGGATTATGCCTGCTTTGCCCAGGTTCTGAAAAAAGCAGATATCCAGATACAATGTAGATGCAAAGGTGAAGAAAAGTTCACACCGGAGACGTGGGCGTACTCAACAAGCCGTCTGATAAATTGTTGTTCCGACAATAGTTATGACTAAGGCACGGATTTGAAGGTTTTAACCTTATAGAACCTAAAATCGTTCTTCAAAGCCTAAAAGGGGCTAAGCAGTACTTCCACGGGAAAATTAGGAGCTAAAGAAGGCTTTAGCAGAAAAACAAGGTTTAGGTAGTGGGGAGCAGACGCGCTAATTATGACGATAAATAATCACTCCAATGGCTGTATCATAGAACGCTTACTACACAGAACTGATCTGGAAAAGATACAGTTGTTCTTGCTGCAGTAGAGCAGCGATATTATTGAGGGGTAGAGCCAGAGATGCTACGTCACCACAAAGGTCTTTAAATAGATTTTCCGAATTCTAAGGGAATTACACACTTTAAAAAAGAGGTAATAAATAAATCTCCACACACACCACTGAAACTAAGAGTGTGTTGGCGCAATGTCGCTTGTCTTTGTAACTCGACAACGTGATAGAACGTTGCTGCATAGGTGACAATTGAGTCTACTTGTTTTTGTTGTTCGCGAGGTATATAAAAAAAAGCCCACACTGAAATAAACGCTGTGTATGAGGCATTATTGCCCCAATGTCACTTGACCCTTAAGTCTATTTATTTTTGTAATTGCGAAGTTAAATGTTGTGTTGACTTGCACTGAGTGAAGTCCGCATCATGTAGGAATGCGGCCCAGTTTTTTGCCATTCTGCGCATCCCCCTCCATTAACCGTTGGTAGGCAATAAGATTCATTCTCTATCCGAGGGGCTAGCAGCGATTTAACAGCTAGATGGCGAGAACGCTCTCCTGCGTGCTGCACTGTTGCCGTACTTCGCGACAACCAAATTATTCATTCGACCGTCGGTGATTTTTTTTCTTGTAGCAATATAGCTGTAAATGTTTATCTGTAACATTTTAGTGCGATTAAAAAGAATGTGCGTTACCGGCAATAAACATGAACTGTTTCACAAGCAGGAGAGGGGGATTATTTAGCACATCTTTAACTTTTTCGAACATGAAGTTGAAAGCGGGCTCTTTTAACATTTGAAGACACAATAACGGACTGCTTAAGCATGTGGTGTCGGCAAGAGAACTGTAAAGAGAATTGTAAACGAAAGTGTCAGAGATGTAGGTACCACAGCCTAAACTGCTTTCGTGTCGCCTGGAAAGCAGGAAACATGTAACACAATGGATGGTTTTGACAGAGAAACTTTAAGGCGCTGCAAGTGCTCGGTGAATACCTAACATCACAAAAACTTGTTACAATTAGCCATGAGAAACTCGATTCAAAGGTGGTGCTTCGCCAATGTAAATAATTTTAAAATACATTGCAAAAGACATTGGTTTCATATATGGTACGAAGGGAGTTTTTAGTTGCAAGGAGTGGCATAGGTGCAGCACGAACCACATCCCTTATAAAGATTCTCGATACAAGAGAAGGAGGTAGTGCACCAGTATCTTGAAGAAACACAAGTGAATCAGAATTATTCCAAAAGACCTGCTGAATGACTGGCTCTTCTTCTGGTTTTGTTCCTGAACTTGTATTAATGTCTAAGAAAAACAGCAGGGACTACCATTCATTCGGAAATGAACGCTGTCAGTTTCGTGAAGTGCTTCACCAAACATAACTTACTTTGAAGTCGGTCATTGTAATACACCGCGCCAATTATCATACAGCTGTTACAGAGAAAACACCAAGTACAAACACCAAGAAAGCGAATATTTTTCCTGTCTTAAAAATAATAATATTTCGCACAGTATAAACTAGATTCATGCCGAACCTCTCCAGCTCGTTGATTTATATCCTGTAAGTCATGCGACAGAGCAAACTTGACTTTCTTGCATGTAAATGTGATTACAAAGTTTTGCATATACCCACATGCCACTGTCAGTATAATCCCATGGAATTAATTTGGCCAAAGGTTAAAAGTCATGTGGGAGAAAAAAAAATCGCGATAACAGACGCTGAATCGCATGTGAATGAAGTAATAGATAACGTCCCCCTTCAGCGTGGGAACAGGCTGTGCGGCATGCTGAAGAGCTTCAGGAAGAAGACTTTGATAGGGAAGTGAAGATCGAGATAAGCCTTGAACCTATAGTCGTAAATTTACTATCAAGTGGTTCGGATATACTCAGATACAGTGACGATAGTATTATGATGTAGACTTTGGAACAAAGTAAAGTAATAATATTTCTTAATTTTAAAGACTCGTGGTTTAAAAAATGTGTTTTTCAACAAATCAGTTGCATGCATAGTATATGACAACTTCTTAGCCTCTATTGATTAGGAATTTGTATCTTATGAAATATGCTGACTATAATGTTTAACATATTGCCCAAGGAGAAGTAAAGCTTTTTCCAGTGTGTTGTATGCTCTAATAACTCGCGAAAAAGCGACCGGATAAATTCGTCAAAACTCCAGATTTCCACAGGTAAATTCCTGTCATTTTCAAGGCACGGGTTGGAGAATGCCTTAACACGCCAGAGACGGTTTTCTATGTTATCGGTCGACGTGTCCTCGAATTTGCCCCCAAATTATTCGCTAAAGATGGTTGGTTAATTGTTTACTTATTCAATGCATTATAAATGCGTCCTCTCACTGTAATGACGAACGAATTAGTTTACACCCGTAATGTCCGTTGACAGAGAAAAATATGACAACATACTGACCATTTTTATGATAGCCTTTTACATTAGTCTTTCCTATCGGTGATTATTTTTACGTACAGTAAATACACGTAACCGTAGTCAAACACACCAACAGATACGCCTTATACAATTTTTTAAAAATTCTATGGAGTAGAAACGGTTGCCAAGCAAATATTCGTATAATGATTTCGGTTTGTGCTTGAACTTTATTTTGTTGTGTATTATTGTATATTATTTTGTAGTGTATTATTATAAGTGATTATAATACAGTCCAAATCGCAATAAATGTCGTTTATTGCAGACAGTTTCAATGACCTTGTTGTTAGAGAATTTTCATTTGAAGAAAACTGTACTTTACGCCTTCACAAAGCTTTTTCAATGACCTTGTTGTTAGAGAATTTTCATTTGAAGAAAACTGTACTTCACGCCTTCACAAAGCTGTGTCACCTGTCCTCAACTTCCGGCGTCACGCGGACTAAATCAGTGGAACAGTGGACGGAACGTTGTCAAGGTATGACACCTAATGATCTAAATCTGTTTTAAAATTTATTAAGCCCCTCATATATTTGAACGTATAAGACGATATGCCGTAGGCAAATGAACCTGTTTGTTGTCTCAGCAACAGTGGCCGGCAACGTGGACTTCGTTTGCCTGCTCTCTGATTGAATGCATGCGCAGATCTCATCCACGCATGCGCTTTAAACGTAATTTTTGTCATACCTAAACAGAAATCATCAAAAATTGCTCCAGCGGTGACTCGGCAAAGACTCCAATTTCACAACTGACGGCCGAGTAACTGTTTGCGATGCCTGTCAAAAACAAGAAAGTAAACCCCAGGTTATTTTTATTATTCATTCTGTTTACCAGACTTCTGCTAGCCTACTTCCCTAGTATTTGCAAATCGAAATTTAAAATTAGTTCACAAACATGCATATGTAATTCAACTGCAGTTGACATTTTACTAGATCACGCTTTTATTTTTCAGTTACTTGCCATCTTCTTAGTGTTCGTTTGTTTTAGTTTTAGGTAATCCATCATAAAATGTCATATTTCTTACAACACAAAGATTTCGCAGCTCACATTAAGAGTATGACTAGGAAGCAGCACAAACAACAGATTCAACCATTAATCTTCTCCTTGACGCGTGGTGTAATGGACAGCTATAATGTAGGTTTGTGTGAGGCCTTAGTGAAGGCTAATGTTCCGTGGAACCTGCCAAAGAACCCTACTTTTAACGGCTTTCTGGACAGTACCATCGGCCTCAGTGTGCTGAATGAATCAGTATGCCGCGAAAATTATTTGAAAAAGGTATATGAAAAGATCGTTGCTGATATTAAAAGAGACACTGGTGACCATTATATTTGGCTTTCGGTCTACGAGACCACTGTCAGTTGTGCCAGATTTATAGCTAAAATCGTGGTGGGGAAGTTAGATTCCACGGCACCAGGAAAAGCCCACTTACACCTGTGCAATGAATTGCAGAAAAAGAATCACAGTACTTTACCCACAATGTCAGGAACAGTGGTGGCTCATGAGTATACATTCCTGGTGTTCATAAATTTTTACTCAGACTAGTATGAGCGTAAAATTAATAGCCTCTGCTGTATAACACTTACGCCTATCAACATACTGATAGCACTACAGCTACTGCCAACAACAATAACAATAGTAATAATAATAGTAATAATAAAACGTATAACTTGTCTGAAAAAAGAAAGAATTGTATTTGAGGAATTTTGTTGTTTTGTACATAACGAAGTACAGTTTAGGGCAAGAACGAAATAACGTTTAAGCTTTCGTTAGTCTCCGTTTCGCATTTTTATGTCAGTGGGAGTTTTCTTGCTTTTTGTATTTTTTTCGCGCAAGTGTACAACATCCGCAACACAGGTATTAGATAACGAATTAACTTGCGGACTGAAAGTCAGATATTCTTAAAATGCACCCACACACCAACCTACGTTTGTTATACACTTCTTTGTTCACTTGTAGTCAAAGCTTATTTGATTTCGTCACTTTCTCAGTCAACGGATCTGGTCTGGGAGGCCCTCATTCCCTTGCAGGCTAACTACTCCTGGTAATTTTCTTTTCTGTTAGCACTTAAGACAGATTCAACAGAGTTCATGTTGACTCTACACATGAAAACAGATTCCTGCACGGTAAATAACCAACTCCAAACACGAACTGCCGTTTGCGGAAATAATTAAATTTTAAGTAATAGTCTACCACCATTATCACTTGACTAGAATAGCTATGAGCCGCTGAGAACCATAAGGGCGCCGGCCGAAGTGGCGGAGCGGTTCTAGGCGCTTCAGAATCGAACCGCGCGAACGCTACGGTCGCAGGTTGGAATCCTGCCTCGGGCATGGATGTGTGTGATGTCCTTAGGTTAGTTAGGTTTAAGTAGTTCTAAGTTCTAGGGGACTGATGACCTCAGAAGTTAAGTCTCATAGTGCTCAGAGCCATTTGAACCGTTCTTGAACCATAAGGGCCAAAATCAAACAGTCATCGATCCCACATTTAAGTGAATATCACAGAAACAAGTGAGACAGCCTTTCGTGGATTTTCATATATACAATGTGGGCCTACTGCACTGATAAATATGACCAACTATAAGATCAAAAGATATAAGAACATGAATGAATACCACAGTCTCACATTCGAGGATGATGTACTTTATGATTCTCAGCGCCTCAAAAGGATGACTACATCATAAAATCCAAATTTTAATCTACTACATCCCATTCAGAATCCCATAAAATAAGTTTTTATGTCAGTGTAACACACATTGATGTCAGATCTCGCTACGGTCGCAGGTTCGAATCCTGCCTAGGGCATGGATGTTTGTGATGTCCTTAGGTTAGTTAGGTTTAACTAGTTCTAAGTTCTAGGGGACTAATGACCTCAGCAGTTGAGTCCCATAGTGCTCAGAACCATTTGATGTCAGATCTAATTTTACTACATAGCGAATGAACCGGCATATCTGAGGAGTGTGCTACTGTCTAGTGGGATTTGTGACAAGTGTACCGGGATAGAAGTCTGCTGCACCTGGTGGCATGAATGTAAACTTGTAGTTGAGTGCAAGCCATGAGCCTCCACATTGTTTATCAAATCCATATGTATTTGGACGGCAAGACAATTACATCACTCCAGTTGCACATGTGCAGAAGCTTCTTAAAACGTGCACAACTGAAGGTGTGCTCCCGAACCTGATGCCAAGATTCGTGAAGTCAAGAGGAGCAGCAGTGCAGCGCAGCACGGTAGATTTTGTGTCTTGCATTTCAGGTTATCGCATCTACGTTACGTTTAACAGCATTCAAAGAATAATAGCCAATAAATCCGCAAGGTGAGGAATGCCGGCCGCTGTGGCCGAGCGGTTCTAGGCGCGTCAGTCTGGAATCACGCGACCGCTACGGTCGCAGGTTCGAATCCTGCCTCGGGCATGGATGTGTGTGATGTTCTTAGGTTTGTTGGGTTTAAGTAGTTCTAAGTTCTAGCGGACTGATGACCTCAGATGTTAAGCCCCATAGTGCTCAGAGCCATTTGAACCATTTTTAGATGAGGAATTGTTGTTGGTGGTGACAGACTCTGTTGCCCATACGTTGGTTTGCAGTATCATTTCCCCTGTTTAGAAAATATTTTGTAAAAAAGCTCCTACCTGCCTTCAGTTCTACAAGGAAATAGCTCCAAACATTACCCTCCCACTTTAACCCATACTTACACATTAGTGCTCCTGGCTCTTGGCAGCTTTATACCTTATGCCAAACGCTATCAAAAAGTCAAAGAGGTAGTAGACACATTCGACTCTACTGAAACAGCTTTTATTGAAAAAGTCACAGCGGTCCTTAAGAATTATAAGAATGTTGTAACCTCACCACAAAATAAAAAATAATATGAATAATATTCACGTTTAACCTCCCCACAAAATACAATTCCTTAACCTCCCAACAGAAAAATTCCGTAACCTACCAATAATACAATGTGACTAATCTCTTAATAAAAAAATTGTCGCTCACGTATAACCTTTCAATAATGACTGTGAATTTAAACTGGTAAATTTTGGACGTCAGCAGTGCTGCGTCATGGCCCTGAAAGATCATTCTGAAAAAAATTGAAAAATTCTTACCTCAATAAGGTCGCCGGATAACGCATATATATCTGCTCCTATAAGAAATTATTCTGGCACAGCCCCGCGCAACCGATTTTTCTTTTCAATAATCGGGATGACCAAGGACTGGAGAAATTAGTAAATTCTCCAAATTCAAATGAATGATTGCCAAAAGTTACCTTTTATGAGAAAGACTATTATTAAGAGATTTCTTTAGACACATTTACATGGTACTTGATATAACAATACTACATATGCGCGAGGCTGCCTTTACCCTACACCACATCGCTCAGGCTCCGCCATCGCTCCACCACGACCGGCCCAGCCAACACGATACACCAGACTGCTCGCTAGCAACTACTTACTCCTACTGCTACACAGTTCCTACTGCAGTCAACACTGCTCTTTGGTCTCAGATTCTCTTATAGCTTACATATCGCAGGCAGCGCGTGAGCAATCCATCGAAATTACATCTGCTCGAGTGCGCTAGCAACAAATTCTTTAATCATGGACCTCTTACAATGTTGCATTCTTGGCATTTTTAAGAGAACACTTCCAACATCTACGAACTGCAGTTCAGCACCAGAATCTACATCTCTACCACTGAAAGATATTGAAGTCGTTACTTCCAAGGTGCAGATGTATCAGCAGGAAGTACATGGTCACGGGATACAAGATGCATGACTAAATAAAGGAATATTCTCTAAGAAAGTGTTAAGGGAAAGAAGTTCGAAGATGGATTGTATTGGGGATCACGACAAACTGAGTCGATGAGAAATGCACCACAGACCTCTTATGCTCTAGAGAGATCTTTCTCTGCCCAAACAGGCCTTGAAGGCCCCATGGTACCGACCACCCGCTGTGTCATCCTCAGCTCTTTGGCACCACCAGATGTGGATAGAGAGGGCCATGTTGTCAGCACACTGCTCTCCCAGCCATTGTCAGCTTTCATAGTCGGTGCCACTACTTCACGATCATGTAGCTTCTCACCTGGGCTGAGTGCACCCCACTTGCCAACAGCACTTGGCAGGCATGGACGGTGATCCATAAAAATGCTAGCCAAGCCTGACAGCGCTTAACTTTGGTGATCTGACGAGAACCGGTGTTACCACTGCAGCAAGGCTGTTGGCTAGAGAGATCTCTCTCAGCCTACAAAAATCTATCGAGAGACAATAGAAAAAGTTTGATGTACAAAAATTAGAAATATGGTTAATAGTGTACTGCAATACCAAAATTTATATAAAACTTCTTTTTAGTTGTAGCGCTAGGCCAAGGATTGTGGTCATGCATATTATAGGACATACGTCAAGTTTGTGTTATTATGCGAGATACAGGAAAACAATTTTTCAGTAAAAGGCTTTTCATTAAAATGCAATACAAAGAGAAAAAAATTATGGCAATTGTCTGTGCATTTTTGTCGAGTCACAATATAAGGAATAGTTAGATGTTTATTTTCCACGAAAAACTAGAATAATTGTGTCAACTTTATTATAAAATTGTCGATGTTAATACTATCGTTCATTGTATTTTTCACTGAAACACTCCAAAAACGCTAAAATAATTCATTTGATTTTAAAAAGGGTGTTCCAAGAAGATAAGGGGCTAAAATCCATTTAATAAAAACCTAAAAAATCCGGTTCCTAGTTATGACACATGTACAGGATTGAACAGGTGGTGAGGAAGAGGGACACCGTCGACGCACTCTCTTGGCGTCGTCGGGCAACTTCCATTCGGTTTCGTATGAGCACGATACGGCACCTGCTATCAATTATTGCTCATTGTTATTGTGACAGGGTCCATTGAGCCCGTGTGAGGCCAGATGAGCAGGTGCTTGAATAGAGAAACAGTTATATCATCAGTGTTCATCTACTGGCAATAACGGCTGGAAGGATAAGTTACATGCCCATGATCGCTTGTCTCACGATCGTAGATCGCCCCTCGTACCGTCTCGTAGGGAGCAGTCGGGACAGACCTAACGCCTACTCCGTGAGTGGTGTTTATCTTTACGTTATTGTGATATTGTAAACAATGAATGAGTTAGTTTGTTCTATATTCCATAGCTAATTTGCTCCATTAATCGTAATGATATGGAACGAGGCATTTTACGTTCTAACATTTTACTGTTTTTTTTTTAATATACAGAGGTGATTAATCATCCCTGTGACCATTCTTTTACAAATTACATAAGTAGAAATTGTGCCACTGAGTAGGAGGAATTGTCAAGGAGAAACTTTTTACGGATGTTTTCAAACTTAACTCTGCGGTTTGTCGGAAATCTTATATCACTGGGTAAGTGTGCCAACACTGTGAACACCTTTTTGTGTTAAAGGCAACATTAATGTGGAATACTGAATGTAATTTTTCTTGTAGTACTGTAATTATGTGCATCATTCTATTTTTATAATTGTAGTTGGTTATTTACCAGAAGCTTCATGAGGGAATAAATATATTTCGAAGCAGCAGTTAAAATGCCCAACTCTTGAAATACATATCTACTAGATCATCGTCGGTGTGAATCGCAGATTATGCTTACTACACGTTTTTGAACAATGAAAGATTTCTTTCTTAAAGATGAGTTTCTCAGAGCATTGTTCCATATGATATTATTGAATGAAAATATGCGAAACATTTCAACTTCCTTATTTGCTTTTCCCCAAGGACTGCAACGGTTCGAAATGCGAATATGGCTGATCAGAGCTGCTTTATCTGTTCAAAAACGTGTTTCTTCCCAGTTCAAAGTGTCAACAATATAGGCTCCAAAAATTTTGAAGTTTTCCCGACATAACTTACATTTGTCGTTGGTGTAGTACCTCCAGATGTGCAGAATTGAATACGTTGCGTTTTTTTTTTTTTTAAACTGAGAGTTGCATCATTTGCAGGAAAGCATTCAATAAGACTTTTAAGAAACTTATCTAACCTTTCTTCTGTTGCTGTGTGTATGCTTGAATTGATGGCAATACTGCTATCATCTGCAAGAGGCTAGTTATGGTTCGACTTCTCTCATTTTAACATCATCATGTTTAAATTTTATTAGTTTAAGTTAATATGCTTATGTTCATTACATGTCATACAATAACGTTTCGTATCGTTTCCTTTGCGTGGATAACGGCTAACGCCAACAGCCAATTAAATAAATTTTAGAAAAATATGGATGCCGAGCACTAACTCGAATAAGGCTAGGGTGTCAAAACGAAATAGCGTATATCCATTTAAAAGGACCCGAGTGCCTCGGTATTTGCCTTAATCGATTTAGAGCAATCACGTAAAGGATAAAGTTGAATCCCCCCTCGCGGAAACGAGTCCAGTGCTGTTAGGGTTACGATATTTCCAAATGAAAAAAACCGGCGGGGATTACAAAAAATCTTTTTGTGAACCATAATGGCTGATGTTTTTACAAAATCATATTTCTCTCGTCCTCGAACCTTCTAAAGTAACTCTTTTTGTGTCTGATGTTAAAATAGTATTGAGATCAAGTGAGATCTCTTTAGTTATCTCTAACGAGCAACAAATTCTGTACACATTGTACAGAAAGTCTATTTTGTTCATCAGTCCAACGAATAATTAATAAGGCAAATTTCCTTTCCAAAGCTGCACTGTGGGCAGGTATTGCAAAACAATATTGCACAGTTTTCAAAAGTTCTGACCATTTATCTCCAGAACGACTGTTCATGAAATCACGCTACCTATCAAATACAGTTTTCTCTAAAAATGTTGATCTGGTTTCCGATTTGAACTGTTCGCTTAGAAATACTTTTAGGCGATTTACTTTGTCAAATAATTCACTGTCATCCAGAAGATCATTTCTGTATCTCAAACAGGCCACATCATTTTCCACACTTGTGCAGTTAATTTATTTGCTAATAGTCTGCCAAGGGCTCCTTTACTTTTTTGTGCTTTTTCGTACTAATACGATCTTTAATATCGTATCTCTCACCATGTTATATAGAGAAGAAAAGCCTGGAATTAAAAAACTTAAAATGAGACTAGCAATAAACTACACACATCAAAAAAAGCTTTGCATCAACCCAGTTACTAGAATTACTGAAGATAGACGTTGACTGTGGATACTATATGACACACAGTCCCTTTGACTGTTCAGAGATGTCACTAAACCAGCCCAAGAAAAGAATGATGCAGGAATCTCATAAGGAAATGGAGAAAATAAATAAGGACGTTAAATAACATACAGTACAGGTAGAGGGTCTACAGCAAAATCTGACGGAATTACATAAACATGTCGATAACTGAACCAAGTATCAAGCAGCAGATAGGAGATGCCACAGAGTGATTAATGAACCAAAACTGTAAGCTCATAAAGAAAGATGTAGCAATAGGTGAAACACCAGGCGTACAGTCACTGTTGGCGTATGAGAGGATGCGGGAAAACTTAACGGAACAGCTCCAGAGAAGATACGCAGAGGCTGACAGAGATTGCAATAGACAAAGAACTTAGCAGAGAAAATGTTGGGAGGAGAAGCAGCCATGCGTGGAACAAATAACTGTGTGCTATTGCGTAGGTCTGAGGATCACCTAGGAACAGTGATGAGTCTGATACACAGTGATCAAGATGACGTACATACAGGAGTAAGAAGCGAAGACCTGTCGTGACGTTCACAAGTAGGAATCAGATTATGCCCAAGAGACCATAGTTTGCTTTGAGGCATTTTATTATAAAGATAAAGGAAATACGGTCCGTCACAAGACTTGGATAGCCCAATTTGACCTTCCATTGCCACTACCTTGACCATTAGCATATAAATTAGAGTTTGTCTCTGCACATCGTGAAGGAAGTATGGCAGAGAAGATGCGTGGCATCACAGTGACGTGCACTTCATACAAGGAATTCAGTGAGGCATTTTAGTGAGCTATTGGCCAAGGGGAACACAGAAGAGGATCAAGCAGGAGATTATGTTATGTAAAGATTTGGCAGCGCGTGGTTTCAAGAATGTGCTCAAATTCTCTGATGTTGTGATGAAGAAGAACCAATTCCTATATGCACCTTGCAGCCCTGGGGAGAGAATACGCTTCTGTTATGTGAAATTGTCACTGAACTACTAGCAAGTGTTAGCAGGAAGGTACAAAGACGACATGAAAGCATTTAAGAGTGTCCTCTGTTTGCGTTTGATGAACAGAATGTGAGAGAATGGAGATATGATCAAGAAAATAATTTCAGCATTCCACGATGAAGCAATAACAACAATAATGACTGTAATTCAACAGAAACGGGTCATCTGGAGGCAGAGGCTACTATCGCAAATGACAACCTCAGAATAATTACAGGCTAAACAATAACAGACTGGACTCGTGTAGAATGTCTTTGTTCCAGATCAGCGCCAGTCACAAGCTCAGATTATAGAGATAAAAACTTCTAATCCACGAAAGATCATCATGTAGATGATGGAACTCTACAATGACTTAATATATCTCCAGGAGAGTCCACCATGATGCCCTCAGAACAATTCAGAACAAGGCAAATTAACATGCTGACATATGAGGATCTGTCA
This sequence comes from Schistocerca nitens, assembly GCF_023898315.1. Taxonomy (NCBI): domain Eukaryota; kingdom Metazoa; phylum Arthropoda; class Insecta; order Orthoptera; family Acrididae; genus Schistocerca; species Schistocerca nitens. The sequence goes on along the minus strand of NC_064615.1, from coordinate 257,955,161 downwards.
GAGATTTTATTAGAAGAAAAAGATCTGGACATACACAGAATCTGCACCCGTTGATCATAGTTGCATTAGGAAGTGTACAACTCAGAGGAATACTGGACAGTGGAAGCGAAATCTCGGCAATAGCAGACACTGTATTCGAGAGATGCGCTCATGAGTGTAATTGGCCTGTGCTGTCAACGAAATAGACGTGGATTAAAGGAACCATTATGGAAAGGTGACAGAAGCTAAGTGTGTAAAAAGACTGGAATTTTTGTGTTAGCGACGTACCGTGTCAGCGAATGTCTTCGTGGTTCCGAAGTTAGCCATTGACCAGATAATTGGGAGGGACTTCCTACAGGAAAACCAAGCTGTATCAGATCTTAGCAGAGGGGAGGTCATCTTGCAGAAGTACAAGAAGATTCAGATACATTTCGATGTGTAAGCTATTCATGCCCAGATATCAGTGAACTGTTTGAAGCTGTGCTTTGAAGACGAAAGTCCAGCAATAATAGACAAGGCTACTACTATTATCTAGCGTGACAACATCAAGAAGATGACGAGGAGACCAGGTGTGAAGTAAACAATAACATAAATGAACACGTGAATCGACTGGATAACATCAGAGCACAAAAAAGGAACAAATTAGAAACATTCTACATGACAATAGAGACGAGTTCTCACTGGATCGTATAACTATAAATAACTTCCAATATGCTTTCATATTAAGGGATCATACCAAATTCTTCATCCTCCCGTATGCAGTCCCACTCACAAATACACACAAGTGTCACAAGAGATCCACAAAATGTTATAGGATGGTATGATCGAACATACTATATAAGTTTACAATAGCCTATTACAAGTTATTGAGAAAAACAATGAATCTGTTCGACTTGTACTCGATTCTCACAAGTACCAATTTTGCCCAGAAATACACAGGCCAGAGAAACTCGAGGAGTTGTTACACAGATTCTACAGAATCAGTGTTTTCTCATCAATAGAGATGTGCTCGAGTTTCTGGCAGACTGAACTGCATCTGTCTACCAGCCCCGTCATCTGCCATCCAACCTGCTTTTATTCACGCACGAAACGGCATCATTGACAAACGGCATCATTGGACACTCTTAAATGCTTTCATGTCGTCTCTGTACCTTCACTATGGTGAAGAATTAACAGTTATGTTGACAATATTTTGGTAGCAGAAAGAAAATGGTAAGATCATAAGAAAGTTCTGAGTGCACTGATCACTGCTTTAAAGGACCGTAGTGTGGCAGCTAAAATCCAGAAGTCACGATTCGGAGTAGATTTATTTAATATACGATTGACTCTCGTAATCCTTGGTTGGAGGTAACTGGAAGGTAGTTTTAGAACAATCTAGAAAGAACACTTGATTACAGGACGCCATACTGTACAGATCTTCGTGAGGAGTGAAACAGAACTGTTCTACACCTACCACTACATCTACACAAATACTCCGCAGGTGGAGACCACCCTGTATCACTGATACTCATTTCCTTTCCCCACTCGCAGACAGAGCGAGGGAAAATCGACAGTCTATATGCCTCTGTATGAGCTTAATTTCTGGTATTTATTTTCATGGTCTTTGTGCGAAATGTGTGTTGACAGCGGTAGTTCAGTTAGCTTCAAATGTCAGTTCTCTAAATTTTCTCAACGGTATTCCTCGAAAAGAACGTCGCCTTCGCTCCGGGGTTTCGCATTTGAGTTCCCGAAGCATCTCCTTAACACTTGCGTCTTACTCGAACTAGTAAGTAACAAATCTAGCAACCTGCCTCTGGATTGCTTCGATGTCTTCCTTCAATGCGATCTGGTGCGAATCCCAAACCCTCGAGCAGTACTCAAGAGCAGACAGCACTAGCGTCCTACGTGCGAAGAACCACACTTTACTAAATTTCTCCCAATAAACCGAAGTCGACAATTCGGCTTCCCTACCACAGGACACTAGTAATTTTCTTTTTCCTTCTATCCACATGGATTTGTATTTTTCTACCTGTAGAGACCCACTAGCGAGAAATATTGTTTAAGTTATGTTGTATCATCCTACAGTCATTAAACTCCCGTACACCACAGCATCAAAAGCAAACAACCAGATTGGTGCCCACCATGTCCGCCAGGTCAGTTATGTACAATAATAGCGTTCCTGTGACACTTCATCATGTACAGTGCTAGGCCTACTACCAACGGCAGACTACGCCAGCAGATCATCGCAACTGCTGTACTGGTTCATTCCCAGTCATCTCGACACCGCTCCATTCACATGGCGGCGAATATTTTGGGGAGCGTGAATAAAGACTGTTGGGGAAGTTTGGTTATCAGAGTTACATCAGCAGTTAGGGTGCGAGTTTTCATTCTATCAGTGCACGCTAAGATCCATGGTTTCCTCTTATAATTTCTTCTAGCAGACAGTCAGCCACTGTAACCGACGTGTAAGTGGGACAAATATTCGATATAGTTCAGGGACAAGCGAGCAGCTAAATTCCAAACTCCTCTTTTAACTTTACCATTAAGCAGCTTCTGAAAAGATTTTTATGTTTACTACACTTCGAAAGTCAAGTACATTTGATAGATCGATGATCTGTAGATTTTTTTACAGTAAACCAACAAGTTATTTGTATTTGATACTTATTTAAGTAATGAGTCACTCCCTCATCACTTGCAATGTGTTTAGTAGTAAAATTATGATTCTCGACCTTAAGTTTCAATAACAGGACCGCGTCTTTCTTTGCTTTTCTAAGTACGTTGCGCACATTTTCACCAACGGTTTGTGCCACGATTGTGACTATGTCTGATTCAGTTAACAGTACCGACTCACACAAGTTGGGTTTCGCAGCTCATCCTGTTTACAGAGATTATTTCGAGCGTCAAGCATTGTCAGCACAAGACGGGTGAATAAACCGTCCATCTAAAGTGTCGGAAAATTACGAGATTTTTATCGCACTGTAGCTAATCCCCCTAAAATCTGTCTGTTTTCGCGCTGGAATCTGTATCTACATCTGTACTGTGCAAACCACTGTGAATCGCATGGTACAGGGTACGTCCCACTTTACCAGTTGTTACGATTTTTTCCAGTTTCATTCACGTCTGTAGATCCGTTAAACGCCTTTGTGCGTGCTGTAATTAATGTAATTTTGTCTTCGCTATCTATAAGAAAGCGATACCTATAGGACTGATTACGGTCGAGGTAGTTTCCGTCCATCTCCAAGAGTCTACCAATTCAGTTCTTTCAACATCTTCGTGATCCTCTCCTATGGGCGAAACAAACTTATGACGATTTCTGCTGTCCTTCTCTGCATACGTTCAGTATCCCATGGTACTCCTGTATGGTATAGCTTCTAAACAGTTGAGCAACATTCTAGGCTGGGTCTCACGAGCGTTTTGTATGCAAGCTCCTTTGTAGACTGATTACATTTCCTTCTATTCTACCAATGAACCGTTGTATGCATCCTGCTTTACCTACGACTAAGATGTGATCGTTGCATTTCATATCTCTACAAATTGTAACACCCAGGTATTTTTATGACTTGACCAATTCCAACAGTGCTCATTGATGTTGTAGTCACGGGATACTACTTTTTTTCCCTTTAATGTAGAGCGCAGTTTTACAGTTCTGAACATCTAAACCAAGTTGCCAGTCTTGGCACCACTTTGAAATCTTGCCAAGATCTGATTGAATATTTGTGCATCTATTCGTAGACAGTACTTCATTAAAGACAACTGTCGAAAGTCTGAGGTTAATATTAATATTTCCTGAAAGGTAATTAATACACCACATGAAGAGCAAGAATTCCAATACACTTCCATGGGGCACATCTGGAGTTACTTTAACATCTGCAGAAGATTCTCCACCCAAGATAACATGCTGTGTCTTCTGTACCAAGAAATCCTCAGTCCAGTCACAAATCTCGCTTGACATCCCATCTGAACGCTAATTAAATCTTTTGCCTTCATTATTTGATTTTTTTCATTTTCGAATATTTTAATGATATTTGTGTTACTTACAGGTGGCCTTGTGCAGTTATCGGAATTACTGTCGCCACAAGCTGCAAGTCCTGATTCTCGGCTGATGTTACTATGTAGAATACTTTAAATAAAAATTGCTGACTTTCCAAAGACCTCTTGACCCGACTGCTTTTGATGCCGAAGAATTATAACTATTTCTGCGTCTTCTATCAAGCGAAAAGATTTGTCATTAGCAGGTAAGAATAGCTTATTTTTTCCATTGCCACAGAATATGCAAAATATAGTAATATTTTTGCCGCATGAACTCTGAATTTGAATTTATCCGTTCAAATTATAAAATGCGATTCTATCCTTTTTGTCTTTCATACGACCTTGCTTCAGATTGTCTGAATCCTGTCTCGTAAGATTCTTTAAATGGACATGATCGTATTGCCAAATAATCCGCTTACATTGTATATGAAGACTTACTCAGCAAAATTCTACTGAAGGCTGCAATGTAAGTAATGACTTGTTCGAAGTATTTTCACTGTGGGGAATGCAGTGGGGAAGCCAGTGGGCATTCTGGTGAAACCCTCTCCTGGAACTGCAGGTTATGTAGCAAGAATAAGTTGACAGAGGAGGAGGAGCGTAAGGTCTGTGCCCTTCAGGTGCAGTTGAAAAACGCACAGGAGGAGCTAGATAGGATGAGGAGGGAGAAGAGGGTTGGGGAATGGGAGCTGGCTGTTGGCAAGAGATCTGCTAGGAGAAGGAGATTTTCAGATAGTTTTACTATTGGTGTTTGCAATAGATATGACCAACTGCCAGAGTCTAGTGGAGAGGAATCTCTAGTAGCTGTAGATGTAGGAAGTATGCAGCAGACCTCAGCAGTTACGTTGGCTAGGACAGTTGCAAAGTCGAAGAGAAAGAAGAAGGTTCTGCTGTTAGGTAGTTCTCATGGCAGAGGTGTAGGCCAGCAGTTGCAGGAAGTGTTGGGGAATGAGTACCAGGTCACCATCATTGTGAAGCCTAATGCAGGATTGGCTCAGGTGACTGTTGACATGTGGGGTTATGTAGGGATTTTACTAAAGAGGGTCAAGTAGTGATTGTGGGTGGGGCTGGTAATAGTATTGATAGGGATGGGGAATATGACATAGATGGTGACCTGGAAAAGATAGCCACTCAGACTGGCAACACGAATGTGCATTCGTGGAACTCTTCGGCCTCATCTTAATACAGCCGTCAGGCGTAATAACATGAGACTTGGGGGTGCGCTGATGACAGAAGGCATGGGTCACATTTCAGTGGTGTCGGTGGAGTCTTATCGGCAGGACGCGTTTCACTAGACATGGCCTGCACCACAACAGGTATGGGAAGAGGAGGTCTGCAAAGCTTATAGGTGACAGCATAGGTGGGGGTGGTGGGATCACTCATGGGAAAATTCCTGTAGTAGTGGGTGTTAGAGCTGCACCTTTTTTAGATTGAAGTCAGCTCATAGGTATTCCTGCTTAAGGGAAGTCTCTCTAACAAAGGAGCCACTTTCGACCAAGCTTAAGTATCCAAGTAATGAGGGAATTAGTATATTTCATCAAAATATACAAGATATTAGAGATAAAGTTAGTGAACTGCTTATAGATGTTGACTCTGAAATTATTGGTATATCTGAACACTTCTTGAATAAGGAGTTAATTCAGAGGCTTCCTTTACCAGGATACAGGTTGGCTGGCAGCTTTTCTAGGAGCTCTTTGCGGTGTGTGTGTGTGGGGGGGTGGGGGAGCCATGTATGTGAAAAACGGCATCCCATTTGAGTCAACTGATGTCTCAAAGTACTGCACTGAAAAGGTGTTTGAATGTTGTGCAGGTGTGGTTAAATTTAGTGGAGCTAAACTTCTAACTGTTGTTATTTTTAGATCCCCAGACTCCGATTTCACAACATCTTTGCTAAAGCTAGAGGAGGTTCTTGGTTCACTTTATAGGAAATACAAAAAGTTAGTTATATGTGGTGACTTCAATATTAATTTTATAAGTGATTGTGCAAGGAAAAGGATGCTGGCAGACCTCCTTAATTCATAGAATCTTATGCAAACCGTATTCTTTCCAACGAGAGTGCAAGGGAACAGTAGAACAACCATAGACAACATTTTTGTTCATTCCTCATTACTAGAAGGGCATTCTGTTAGCAAAAAGGTGAATGGCCTTTCAGATCATGTTGCACAAATTTTAACTCTAAAAGATTTTTGTGCTGCAACACATGTTAAATATAGTTATCAACTTTGTAGGAAAGCTGAATTAGTTGCTGTAGAGACCTTTGTAAACCTTATCAAGGAACAAGAGTGGCAAGATGTTTATAGTGCTGATACAGTAGACGATAAATATAATGCTTTCCTCAAGACTTTTCTCGCGCTCTTTGAAAGATGCTGTCCGTTAGAACGTTCAGAACTGAGTACTAGCACAAACAGGCAGCCTGGGTGGCTGACTAGAGGGATAAGAATATCTTGTAGAACAAAGTGGCAATTATATCAAAACGTTAGAAACAGTCAAAATCTGAATGCAGCAGCCCGTTACAAACAGTATTGTAAGGTGTTTAAAAATGTTATTAGGGAGGCAAAAAGTATGTGGTAAGCAGATAGAATAGCTAAGTCTCAGGATAAAATTAAAACCATATGGTCAGTCGTAAAGGAAGTGACTGGTCTGCAGAGACAGGTCGAGGATATAGAATCAGTGCGTAGTGGGAATGTCCGTGTTACTGATAAGTCGCATATATGTACAGTATTTAATAACCACTTTCTGAATATAGCAGGTGAACTAAATAGGAACCTAATCCCAACAGGGAATCATATAGCACTCTTAGAAAAAAGTGTTCCGAGACTGGTACCTGAAACGGTCCTCCATGATACTGACAAGAGGGAGATTGAGCTAATAATTAAATCACTAAAGACCAAGAACTCTCATGGATATGACGGGGTATCTAGCAGAATACTGAAGTATTGTTCTGTGTATGTTAGCCCAGTACTTAGCCATATCTGTAACTTTTCCTTTAGGAGTGGTCGGTTTCCTGACCGATTAAAGTACTCTGTAGTGAAGCCACTTTATAAAAAGGGAGACAGGGATAATGTTGACAACTTTAGACCTATTTCTATGCCATCGGTGTTTGCTAAAGTTATCGAGAAGGTTGTATATACAAGGTTACTGGGGCGTTTAAATTCACATAATTTGCTGTCAAATGTACAATTTGCTTTTACAAATGGTTTAACAACTGAAAATGCTATATTCTCTTTTCTCTGTGAGGTTTTGCATGGATTAAATAAAAGGTTACGAACACTAGGTGTTTTCTTTGATTTAACGAAGGCTTTTGACTGTTTTGACCACAAAATATTACTGCAGAAGTTGGACCATTATGGAGTAAGGGGAGTAGCTTACAATTGGTTCGCCTCTTACTTTACGAACAGAAAGCAGAAAGTAATTCTCCGCAATATTGAGAGTGGTAGTGATGTTCAGTCCCAATGGGGCACTGTTAAGTGGGGCGTTCTCCAAGGGTCAGTGTTGGGGCCACTGCTGTTTCTTATTTATATAAATGATATGCCTTCTAGTATTAAATGTGATTCAAAAGTATTTCTGTTTGCTGATTACACCGGCTTGGTAGTGAAGGATCTTCTGTGTAAAACTGCAACAGTATCAAATAATGTAGTTCATGAAGTAAGTTCGTGGCTTGTGGAAAATAATTTGATGCTAAATCACAGTAAGACTCAGTTTTTACAGTTTCTAACTCACAATTCAACAAGAACCGATATTTTGATCAGACAGAATGGGCATATTATAAGCGAGACGGAACAATGCAAGTTCCTAGGCGTTCAGATAGACAGTAAGCTGTTGTGGAAAGCCCATGTTCAGGATCTTGTTCAGAAACTAAATGCTGCTTTATTTACCATTAGAACAGTTTCTGAAATAAGTGACAGTTCAACACGAAAAGTAGTCTACTTCACATATTTTCATAGCTTATGTCGTATGGTTTTATTTTTTGGGGTAATTCTTCTGATTCAAAAAGGCTATTTTTGGGTCAAAAACGGGCTGTTCGAGCTATATGTGGTGTAAGTTCGAGAACCTCTTGTCGACCGCTATTCAATAGTCTGGGAATTCTGACATTGCCCTCACAGTATATATTTTCTTTAATGGCGTTTCTTGTTGGCAATACTAGCTTATTCCCAAGAGTTAGCAGCTTTCACTCAGTTAATACTACGCAGAAATCAAATCTGCATGTGGAATGCACATACTTGACTCTTGTGCAAAAAGGATTGCAGTATTCTGCTGCATCCATTTTCAGTAAGCAACCACAAGAACTCAAAAATCTTAGCAGTAGCCCAAACACTTTTAAGTCTAAACTGAAGAGTTTCCTTATGTCGAGGAGCTCCTGGAAGAGCTGAAAAATTAAGCAAATTAGTGTTAAATTGTTGATTTTCTTTATTTAAACTTACCACTTGTCTCCTGAATATGTTTCTTATATTTTATTTTATCTGTTTCTACTATCGTGTTGTAATGTTATGTATTGATTCGTTCCATGACCTTGGAGACTTCTCCTTAATTTGGGACCACGGATCAATAAATAAATAAAGTAAAATAAATAAAGTTCTTAAATTCTTGTTGTGACACGCCTCACTATTATGTGACAATATGGTTGCGTATCGCGAACGTCATATTTCATTTAATTACATGTGTAAATACAGTATGTAGCTGTAACATATTTAACGACTATGTAGTCGTAGGTTCTTACCGGGAATATTGGTTATTATGGTTTTCAGTCCAGACACTGGTTTGATGCAGCTCTCCATGCTGGTCTATCCTGTGCAAGCTTCTTCAGCTCCAAGTACCTACTGCAACCTACGTCCTTCTGAATCTGCGTAGTGTATTCACCTCTTGGACTCCCTCTACCATTCTTACCCCCCACGCTGCCCTCGAACACTAAATTGGTGACCCCTTGATGCCTCAGAACATGTCCTATAAATCGATCCCTTCTTCTAGTTAAGTTAGCCACAAATGTCTCTTCTCCCCAACTCTGTTCAATACATCCTCATTAGTTATGCGATCTACCCATCTAATCTTCAGCATTCTTCTGTAGCACCACATTTCGAAAGCTTCTATTCTCTTCTTGTCTAAACTAATTATCGTCCACGTTTCACTTCCATAAATGGCTACACTCCATACAAATACATTCAGAAAAGACTTCCTGACACTTAAATCTATACTCGATGTTAACAAATTTCTCTTCTTCAGAAACGCTTTCCTCGCCATTGCCAGTCTACATTTTATATCCTCTCTACTTCGACCATCATCAGTTATTTTGCTTCCCAAATAGCAAAACTCATTTACTACTTTAAGTGTCTCATTTCCTAATCTACTTCCCGCAGCATCACCCGATTTAATTCGACTACATTCCATTATGAAACTTCCTGGCAGATTAAAACTGTGTGCCGGACCGAGACTCGAACTCGGGACCTTTGCCTTTCGCGGGCAAGTGAGCTACCCAAACACGACTCACGCCCCGTCCTCCCAGATTTACTTCTGCCAATACCTCGTCTCCTACCTTCCAAACTATACAGAAGCTCTCCTGCGAACCTTGCAGAACATTCCACTATCCTCGTTTTGCTTTTACTGATGTTCGTGTTATATCCTCCCTTCAGGACACTCTCCATTCCGTTCAACTGCTCTCCCAGGCCCTTTGCTGTCTCTGACAGAATTACAATGTCATCGGCGAACCTCAAAGTTTTTATTTCTTCTCCATGGATTTTAATTCCTACTCCGAATTATTCTTTTGTTTCCTTTACTGCTTGCTCAGTATACAGATTGAACAACATCGGGGATAGGCTACAACCCTGTCTCACTCCCTTCCTGACCACTGCTTCCCTTTCATGTCCCTCGACTCTTATAACTGCCATCTGGTTTCTGTACAAATTGTAAATAGCCTTTCGCTCCCTGTATTTTACCCCTGCCACCTTCAGAATTTGAAAGAGAGTATTCGTGTCAACATTGTCAAAAGCTTTCTCTATGTATACAAATGCTAGAAACGTAGGTTTGCCTTACCTTAATCTATTTTCTAAGTTAAGTCGTAAGGTCAATATTGCCTCACGTATCCAACATTTCTACCGAATCCAAACTGATCTTCCTCGAGGTCGGTTCTACCAGTTTTTCCATTCGTCTGTAAAGAATTCGTGTTAGTATTTTGCAGCCGTGGCTTATTAAACTGATAGTTTGGTAATTTTCACATCTGTCAGCACCTGCTTTCTTTGGGATTGGAATTATTATATTCTTCTTGAAGTCTGAGGGTATTTTGCCTGCCTCATACATCTTTCTCACCAGATGGCAGAGTTTTGTCAGGACTGGCTCTCCGAAGGCTATCAGTAGTTTAATGGAATGTTGTCTACTCCCGGGGCCTTGTTTCGACTTACATCTTTCAATGCTCTGTCAAACTCTTCACACTGTATCATATCCCCCATTTCATCTTCTTCTACCTCCTCTTCCATTTCGATAATATTGTCCTCAAGAACATCGCTTTTGTATAGACCCTCTATAGACTCCTTCCACCTTTCTTCTTTCCCTCCCTTGCTCAGCACTGGGTTTCCATCTGAGCTCTTGATATTCATACAAGTGGTTCTTTTTTCTCCAAAGATCTCTTTAATTTTCATGTGGGCAGTATCTATCTTACCCCTAGTGAGAGAAGCCTCTACATCCTTACATTTGTCCTCTAGCCAACCCTGCTTAGCCATTTTGCACCTCCTGTCGATCTCATCTTTGAGACATTTGAATTTCTCTTTGCCTGCTTCATTTACTGCATTTTTGTATTTTCTCCTTTCATCAATTAAATTCAATATCTCTTCTGTTATCCAAGGATTTCTACTAGCCCTCGTCTTTTCACCTACTTGATCCTCTGTTCCTTTCACTATTTCATCTCTCAAAGCTACCCATTCTTTTTCTACTGTATTTCTTTTCCTCCATTCTTGCCAATCGTTCCCTAATGCTCTCCCTGAAACTCCCTACAACCTCTGGTTCTTTCAATTTATCCAGATCCCATCTCCTTAAATTCCCACCTTTTTGCAGTTTCTTCAGTTTCAATCCACAGTTCATAACCAATAGATTGTGGTCAGAGTCCACATCTGCCCCTGGAAATGTCTTACAATTTAAAACCTGGTTGCTAAATCTCTGTCTTACCATTATACAATCTATCTGACACCTTCCAGTATCTCCAGGCATCTTCCATGTATACAACCTTCTTTTATGATTCTTGAACCAAGTGTTAGCTATGATCAAGTTATGCTCTGTGCAAAATTCTACCAGGCGGCTTCCCCTTTCATTCCTTAACCCCATTCCATATTCACCTACTACGTTTCCTTTTCTTCCTTTTCCTACTGTCGAATTCCAGTCATCCATGACTATTACATTTTCGTCTCCCTTCACAAACTGAATAATCTCTTTTATGTCATCATACATTTCATCAATCTCTTCGTCATCTGCGGAGCTAGTTGGCATATAAACGTGTACTACTGTAGTAGGCATGAGCTTTGTGTCTATCTTGGCCACAATAATGTGTTCACTATGCTATTTGTAGTAGCTTACCCGCATTCCTACCTTTTTATTCATTATTAAACCTACTCCTGCATTACCCCTATTTGATTTTGAATATGTGACCCTGTATTCACCTGACCAGAAGTCTTGTTCATCCTGCCACGGAACTTCACTAATTCCCACTATATCTAACTTTAACCTAATACATTTCCCTTTTTAAATTTTCTAACCTACCTGCCCGATTAAGGGATCTGACATTTCACGCTTCGACCCGTAGAACGCCAGTTTTTTTTTCTCATGATAACAACGTCCTCCTAAGTACTCCTCGCCCGGAGATCCGAATGAGGGACTATTTTACCTCCGGAATATTTTACCCAAGAGGACGCCATCATCATTTAACAATACAGTAAAGCTGCATGCCCTCGGGAAAAATTACGGCTGTAGTTTCCCCTTGCTTTCAGCCGTTCGCAGTACCAGCACAGCAAGGCCGGTTTGGTTAGTGTTACAAGTCCAGATCAGACAATCATCCAGACTGTAGCCCCTGCAACTACTGAAAAGGCTGCTGCCCCTCTTCAGGAACCACACGTTTGTCTTGCCTCTCAACAGATACCCCTCCGTTGTGGTTGCACCTACAGCACGGCTATTTGTATCGCTGAGACATGCAAGCCTCCCCACCAGCGGCAAGGTCCACGGTTCATGGGGGGTGGGAGGATTTATGGCTATTGTGATCAAAATGCCCAACGGGGCGTGTGCTATGCATGCTGCTCGGTATCCTGTACGACATCGTCCAAGTGTCCGGACCATTCGCCGGATAGTTACGTTATTTAAGGAAGCAGGAAGTGTTCAATCACATGTGAAACGTCAACCACGACCTGCAACTAATGATGATGCCCAAGTAGGTGTTTTAACTGCTGTCGCGGCTAATGCGCACATCAGTAGCAGACAAATTGCGCGAGAATCGGGAATCTCAAAAACGTCGATGTTGAGAATGCTACATCAACATCGATTGCACCCGTACCATGTTTCTATGCACCAGGAATTGCATGACGACGACTTTGAATGCCGTGTACAGTTCTGCCACTGGGCACAAGAGAAATTACGGGACGATGACAGATTTTTTGCACGCGTTCTATTTAGCGATGAAGCGTCATTCGCCAACAGCGGTAACGTAAACCGGCCTAATATGTACTATTGGGCAGCGGAAAATCCACGACGGCTGCGACAAGTGGAACTTCAGCGACCTTGGCGGGTTAATGTATGGTGCGGAATTACGGGAGGAAGGATAATTGGCCCCCATTTTATCGATGGCAATCTAAATGGTGCAATGTATGCTGATTTCCTACTTAATGTTCTACCGATGTTACTACAAGATGTTTCACTGCATGACAGAATGGGGATGTACTTCCAACATGATGGATGTCCGCACATAGCTCGCGTGCGGTTGAAGCGGTATTGAATAGGACATTTCATGACAGGTGGATTGGTCGTCGAACCACCATACCATGGCCCGCACGTTCACCGGATCTGACGTCCCCGTATTTGTTTCTGTGGGGAAATTTGAAGGATATTTGCCATCGTGATCCATCGACAACGCCTGACTTCATGCGTCAGCGCATCGTCAATGCATGTGCGAACATTACGGAGGGCAAATTACTCGCTGTTGAGAGGCATGTCGTTACACGTATTGCCAAATGCATTGAGGTTGACGGACATCATTTTGAGCATTCATTGCATTAATGTGGTATTTACAGGTAATCACGCTGTAACAGCATGCGTTCTCAGAAATGATACGTACACAAAGGAACATGTATCACATTGGAACAAACGAAATAAAATGTTCAAACGTATCTACCTTCTGTATTTTAACTTAAAAAACCTACCTGTTAGCAACTGTTCGTCTAAAATTGTGAGCCATATGTTTGTGACTATTACAGCGCCATCTATCACAATGCGAAAAAAGTGGTCCAACTAAAACATTCATATTTCTTTACGTACTACACGAACATGTAATGAAAATGGGGGTTCCTATTTTTACAAAAAAACGCAGTTGATACCCGTTTGACCAATGGCAACGCCATCTAGCGGGCCAACCATAGCGCTATCTGGTTTTCCCCTTCAAGCTAGACAAGTTTCGTTCTTTGTAGTTTTTTTCGTTTGACGCTTATTTCGTGAGGTATTTGGCCCGGCCACGATCAATGGACCACCTTGTATAGTGGCGTGAAGATGGTGCCAATGAGGCACGGAAACTGATAACTAAATAAAATTATTAAATCAAATATACTAAACACGTAACTTTTCAAACCCAGGAGGCTTTTCATAGTCCTGAGTCTGCGCTGCTCCAGATGTGTTGACATCGTCACTGGTTTGACGGGCTTTTAAGAAATGGGGCACTGTTTACTCACAACACTATTCTCGGGTAAATACGCGGCCTGTCCGTCGTGAAACAGGTGGCTATACGGCCTCCGCGGTGGTCGGGAGGGGTGTCTGCAGGTGTTCTGCGCAGCCCAATCCACGCAGGATAGGAAGCGGCACCGAGCTTCCAGTAGCTGGCAGGACGGTGTCAGCTGATTCCTGCGGGCGACGCTTACTTAACGTCACGCTAGGGGTCATTGCCTCTACGGCAGGGAAACGCAACACAGCCCTTTCGTGCCTCAGCGGTCTGTTCGTACTTGCCCTCGGGCTTTGAAAGGTCACCGCTCACCTTCCACTGTTGTCATCCGAACTAACCAGTTCTTGTCACCGTCTGAGTCCTTCAGATGACTTTAGCTACTTGCAGACGACTGCGACGCTCACAAGCGACATCTCTCAGCTCGAACATGAATTTGTATTTAAACATTTATACACAAGCGACTCTCACTCTCCTAACCACGGCTGCGACAGCTTGTGATTGTGTTACTCTTGGCTTGTATACAACAGAGATGGCAGTCTTTGAAGAGTGCGAGTTAATACGCCAGTCGATCAGTTACCTCAGCAATAAGTTAATGTATTGAGTATACATGTGTCCATATCGTCATGTATATACAGCATAAATGAACGAAACCGTTAATGTTTGGTGCGTCTACACGTTCAAGCTCCAAAGAAACTGGTATAGGTATGCGTAATCAAGTACAGAGGTATGTAAACAGGCAGAATACGGCGCTGCGGTCGGTAACGCCTATATAAGACAAGAGTCAGATCGATTACTGCTACTACAATGGCAGGTTATCAAGATTTAAGTGAATTTGAACGTGGTGTTATAGTCGGCGCACGAGCGATGGGACACAGCATCTCTGAGGCAACGATGAAGTGGGGATTTTCCCGTGCGATAATTTCACTAGTGTACCGTGAATATCAGGAATCCAGTTGAACATGAAATCTCCGACATCGCTGCGGCGACCAAAGAAAGATCATGCAAGAACGGGACCACCGACGACTGAAGAGAATCGTTCGAGGTGACAGAAGTGCAACCCTTCCGCAAATTGCTGCAGATTTCAATGCTGGGCCGTCAGCGTGTCAGCGTGCAAACCATTCAACGAAACATCATCGACATGAGCTTTCAGAGCCGAAGGCCCGATCACGTACCCTTCACGACTGCGCAACACAAAGCTTTACACATCGCCTAGGCCTGTCAACACCGACACTGGACTGTTGAGGACTGGAAACATGTTAGCTGATCGGACGAGTCTCGTTTCAAACTGTATCAAGAATCAATGGACCCTGCATGTCAGCAGGGGACTGTTCAAGCTGGTGGAGACTCTGTAATGGTGTGGGACGTGTGCAGTTGGAGTGATATGGGACCCCTGATACGTCTAGATACGGCTCTGACAGGTGATACGTAGATAAGCGTCCTGTCTGATCACCTGCATCCATTTATGTCCATTGTGCATTCCGACGAACTTGGGCAATTCCTGCAGGAGAATGCTACATCCCACACTCCCAAAATTGCGCCAGTGTGTCTCCAGGAACACGCTTCTGAGTTTAAACAATTCCGCTGTCCACCAAACTCCCCAGATATGAACATTATTGAGGATATCTGGGATGTCTTGGAATTTGCTGTTGAGAAGAGATCTTCACCCCCACGTACTCTTACGTATTTATGAACAGCCCTGCAGGATTTATGGTGTCAATTACCTCCAGCACTACTTCAGCCATTAGTAGAATCCATGCCACGTTGTGTTGCGGCACTTCAGCGTGCTCGCGGTGGCCCTATACAATATTAGGCAGGTGCACCAATTTCTTTTGCTATTCAGTTTATACTGTGGAATAAAAGTTAAGAAGGCTTAATCAAACGGAAGACGGTGTAGGACAGCAAGTTGACACTTTCGCAATGCTTTAGTAGATCTAATTATCCAGAAACATGAACATTAATTTGACCGCTCAACTAAAGTTATCTTGGATGGGATAGTGAATGAAGAAAACGACTTTACAGACGATAACGCGATTAATAATGTTCACGATTGTAGTGCTAGCGGCAGTGGTGGGAACAGTTTTGATGACTATGAACCTTCAAAAGCACAGAAATCCGCTAGGGGAAATAACGGTAAAGTGGTCAGGTTGGGAGAAGTGGCCATTGTTTATTTTATGTCTTCAACAGGGCTGTTTTCTACTGAGAAGTGGCCAAATTAGCTGTAATCGACACCATTAGTGTTGTTAGTGACGTTGACAAAGGAAGCCTTCTCTGTTATCTTTCTGTAAAAACATTTAGATTTTTCGATCGTTTGACATAAGGTAAGTTACATATAATACTTTAGCTGCTTCACTTTTATGTAGAGGAATATGTTTTTTCGGTAACAGGCCACTCAATGGTTTTTGGCTTACAAATACAAGTCTCTGTCGTTTCCTTCGGTTGTGTTTTTGGTGAGTGAGCCACTGATACACACACAGCGCTCGAGCAGGAAAACTGGCCACAATAATGGCCACTGTTCCCGACAATCCATTTTCAATCTGTTTGTCCCAATGAGAATTACGTAATTCCATATTTTATGCGTAGTATAACATTTGAAATTAAAACAATAGAAATGGTTTTGTACACAAAACTAATATCCATTATACTGCTCTTCTGCAAGGGTTTGCAAGAGCTTGAAGATGCCAAGAAAATACATCCAGAAAACAGAGCAACATACATAGGACCCTGTTGCGATGCAAAAGGCAATTGAAGCAGTAAGGAACGATATCTCGAATCCTGCCTCGGGCATGGATGTGTGTGGTGTCCTTAGGTTAGTTACGTTTAAGTAGTTCTAAGCTCTAGGGGACTGATGACCTTAGAAGTTAAGTCCCATAGTGCTCAGAGCCATTTGATGTCATCTCTTTTTGAGCAGCAGCAAAACAATGCGTTATTTCAGGTAATACGTTAAAACGAAGAGTTCTAGGAAAAAATAGAGGTGCAGTTGACAGCAAAAACTTTATGGGCAGCTTTAGGGCAGTGTTAAGTGAAGAACAAGACCAAGAAATCCTAAATTACATTTTTGAAATAGAAAAGCAATTTCATGGAATTACAGTGAATGACCTGCGGCGATTAGCACAACAAAATACCACATCATTTCAACAAAGAGTCTGAAATGGCGGGCAAAGACTGGGTGGATGAGATGTCGGAACTGTAAACGCTGGATGGGATGAGGACTATGAATTTTGTACATGGCTTAATATTGTTTCTGAACCGATAAATTGTAAATAAATTAGATTGAAATAGAAACCCGCAATTAATCGTTTATTTGCCCATGTATATCGATAGGAATTGTTGATCTTTTTGTGCCAATAATGTACTGCAACACGTTTCTTTCTCATTTACATTATTATATTATTATTATATTATTATAAAACTAAAATAATAAAACCAAACGATCTATTTGGGAATGGTGAAAAGGACTGGCTACTTCATCCCAATAGTTAGGGAAAAGTGGCCACTATGTATGCATTCAGAAAAACATTTGTATATTCTATAAAATATGCTCTTACCTTGGCTATAAATATCTGGTGTGATTCCTTACAGTATATAGATTCGAGATGTATATGCCACAAGCCTCAGTTAATAGCCATGGTTTCATGAAAATTCAATTTCACTTAAAGTGACCACTTTACCCCTCTTTTCCTTACTGTGAGTATTTTAACAAAATTTTCGAAAGATCGTTTTGAACGTATTTGTGATGATTTATAATGGTTATTGGACACCCTCACAAAAAGGTGCGACCTACAGATCGTTAATTAGGAGACATGCATCTATAAAAAACACATCGAATATCAAAACAGTATTTGATTATGTATAGAAATGAGCATCCATTTCGAGGAAACAACACACTCAAAGAACTGGAGTAAAAACAACATGTTCTGTCCCTATTTGACAAGAAATAAAGTAAAATGTGACCAGCACTGCCATCTGAAATTTTCGGCAAAGCAAAAACCAAGAGAAATTATGCACATAAAGTTTAAGGGGCTCCGGAACGCCCTATACTTACAATGTTAAAATAACGCTTATAAATTACATCTTTCCTCACAAAGTATTGGAGGTAGGAAGTTGAACTTTTTACAGATTATTTATTGTAATATGGGCTACAACTTAACACAGGGATTTTACAAAATTTTAGTTCAGTTATTAAAGATGATTTTTTTTCAATTGTAATGAAAATTCACAAGATTTTTTGCAATTTTTTATTTATATATTTAAAAATATACAGTTTTTTTGGAAAAAGGCTGTGTTAAATTATGCAGAAGGTACTGTGTAACATTTACTGAAAGTTTGAAACAAATATGTTTGGAAGATCCATAGAAAACATGTAATTAGTATGAGAAAATAAAAGTTTTGGGAATCGAGCGACAAAGATTGGATTAACTTTTCAGTGCATTCCAGGTCCATAGGATGGATTATCTTCATCCTCTGCAACTCCTCCTCCAGCTTCCTCTTGTTCCTCCTCCTGTTTACCCTTGCTTGTATTTCTAGACTCTTTACAGCCCTGTCTGCAGCCCGAAGGCGTTCCTTGTCTAAAGCAAGCATCGCTCGTACCATGTTAGAACCTATCTTCATTCCCATATTTCTAAATACCTTGCACCTTTCAATGTTGCCAACATTGAAAGTCGCAACACCATCATACACACCAAAGTGAAGTGTTTCTATTCCAACAAATACAGTCTTGGGGATTCTCGACCATATAACACAATTTACACTTTCATTGGGGTTTTGAGTTTTTCCGTGAATACACTTTTTCAACAGTTCAGGTGCTGCTAAGTCTCTGAAAATAGGTTTTATCACCTCCATTATTGCATGAGGCAGACTATGCTTACGAGTGTACACTTCACCAGTTAGCAATCCTTTGTTATATTTACACCAACTGTCTTCTTCTTTGGGACACAAGCTATGTTGGGGATTTTCATTGTCTTTATTGTTTACAGTAATAACACATACCTTTGGCTTTCCAACATTTCTCCTTTTCTTAAAAGCCTTCAGAGGATTTCTAATAACTTTACTTTTACTCATTATTATACTTCAACAAAACAGAGACTCAAGAAACAGAATTAATTACGAATATTTTCGAGATAACGACAGAGTAAATAAACATGAAACAATCGACAATCACCCCAGCGATATATATTGAACCATCACAGGTTAGCCACAACACATACTTTATCTCACATCACTAAAATGTACCTGATGAACACGGACGTTAATAATAACACCATTTGACACCAGTTTAACAGCGCCACAGTGGGTCACGCCCATGTAGAACACATTTCAAAAAAAATTTAAAAATAGTTGTAGTCTTCGGAATTGAATAAATTACACTCCTGGAAATTGAAATAAGAACACCGTGAATTCATTGTCCCAGGAAGGGGAAACTTTATTGACACATTCCTGGGGTCAGATACATCACATGATCACACTGACAGAACCACAGGCACATAGACACAGGCAACAGAGCATGCACAATGTCGGCACTAGTACAGTGTATATCCACCTTTCGCAGCAATGCAGGCTGCTATTCTCCCATGGAGACGATCGTAGAGATGCTGGATGTAGTCCTGTGGAACGGCTTGCCATGCCATTTCCACCTGGCGCCTCAGTTGGACCAGCGTTCGTGCTGGACGTGCAGACCGCGTGAGACGACGCTTCATCCAGTCCCAAACATGCTCAATGGGGGACAGATCCGGAGATCTTGCTGGCCAGGGTAGTTGACTTACACCTTCTAGAGCACGTTTGGTGGCACGGGATACATGCGGACGTGCATTGTCCTGTTGGAACAGCAAGTTCCCTTGCCGGTCTAGGAATGGTAGAACGATGGGTTCGATGACGGTTTGGATGTACCGTGCACTATTCAGTGTCCCCTCGACGATCACCAGTGGTGTACGGCCAGTGTAGGAGATCGCTCCCCACACTATGATGCCGGGTGTTGGCCCTGTGTGCCTCGGTCGTATGCAGTCCTGATTGTGGCGCTCACCTGCACGGCGCCAAACACGCATACGACCATCATTGGCACCAAGGCAGAAGCGACTCTCATCGCTGAAGACGACACGTCTCCATTCGTCCCTCCATTCACGCCTGTCGCGACACCACTGGAGGCGGGCTGCACGATGTTGGGGCGTGAGCGGAAGACGGCCTAACGGTGTGCGGGACCGTAGCCCAGCTTCATGGAGACGGTTGCGAATGGTCCTCGCCGATACCCCAGGAGCAACAGTGTCCCTGATTTGCCGGAAAGTGGCGGTGCGGTCCCCTACGGCACTGCGTAGGATCCTACGGTCTTGGCGTGCATCCGTGCGTCGCTGCGGTCCGGTCCCAGGTCGACGGGCACGTGCACCTTCCGCCGACCACTGGCGACAACATCGATGTACTGTGGAGACCTCACGCCCCACGTGTTGAGCAATTCGGCGGTACGTCCACCCGGCCTCCCGCATGCCCACTATACGCCGTCGCTCAAAGTCCGTCAACTGCACATACGGTTCACGTCCACGCTGTCGCGGCATGCTACCAGTGTTAAAGACTGCGATGGAGCTCCGTATGCCACGGCAAACTGGCTGACACTGACGGCGGCGGTGCACAAATGCTGCGCAGCTAGCGCCATTCGACGGCCAACACCGCGGTTCCTGGTGTGTCCGCTGTGCCGTGCGTGTGATCATTGCTTGTACAGCCCTCTCGCAGTGTCCGGAGCAAGTATGGTGGGTCTGACACACCGGTGTCAATGTGTTCTTTTTTCCATTTCCAGGAGTGTATATATATATTAAAAGGTATAGTCTGCAGATTCAGAAAACGCAAAAAAGTAAAAATTGAATTTTTCATGATTTTGAGCCTTTCCGGAGCCCCTTAAATGTGCTGCAGCTTTGATAGCGCGTCTCAAGAAAGAATACAGAATGTGCCGAAGAGACATCACGGCTTTCATGGCAGCCAGAGACATACAGGAAGACCACTGCATTCGCCAGTCTGAGACTTTGTCGAAGTACTCTGGAAAACTGCAAGTTTCCAGATACAGCCACACTGTATTCGGAACACTGATCGAAATGGATTTAATTATGATCTAACCTGTCGTGCGGCGCTACCTAGAAAAGGGGAAAAACCAACAGTTGCCTTGCTCATAGTTATACAATAGACGTTGGATTTTCAGTGAGTGGACACCCAACAAAAAAACTGTATATTTGCCTTCAGGAAAAAAACTTTTGGGCCTAAAGTTAAAAAGGCTGTTGAAGACAGTCTTTCGTTAAACAAACATTTGGAGGCTAGCGAAAGTGGGAAAATGTCAAAAGAACATTTAAAATCCTTTTTTGTGAATGTTGGTAATGACAATGTCGCAATCAACCAGAACCTTATACTACTTTATGATTCTTGAAGTGCTCACAAGGAGACAACAACAGCAAATGACTTCTTTATAGGTAAACTAATTAAATGCATGATCATTCGACCAAAAACAACAAAATACGTACAGCCTACAGATGTGTATTTCTTCCAACAGTTTTAAAATATAGCCGGCCGCGGTGGTCTAGCGGTTCTAGGCGCGCAGTCCGGAACCGCGCGACTGCTACGGTCGCAGCTTCGAATCCTGCCTCGGGCATGGATGTGTGTGATCTCCTTAGGTTAGTTAGGTTTAAGTAGTTCTAAGTTCTAGGGGACTGATGACCTCGGATGTTATGTCCCATAGTGCTCAGAGCCATTTGAACCATTTTTTTTTTAAATATATGCAAGAAGCATAATATACTCTGTAAAGACTCTCTTCAGTGACTTCAACAGTAAATAAGGTAGTAGAAATTTCATAACGAAAATTATTCATAACCAGCTGTCTGCACCAGAGTATCAGCCTGTGCATCAACATTCCTGGCAAGCGGCTGAGTACAATACTCCCGCACATGTTGCTGAATTCAAGAATATGTTTCAAGTGGCATTTGATTTTGCAGCTCAAGAATGTGATTCCGAGGACTGTCCAGATATTGCTTTCGGCAAATATGCCTACTGCGATTCTACATATTGTTTCTATTGTTTCATGCATTTTGTTGAGTCAACTCACGTACATTTTTAAAGTCCGATAACGGGCAAAATATGAATAAAACAATCGAGCTTGCTCAGGCTCCACGTTCACTTCCATAGTAAAACATCTTATATTAACAGATACTCAACACAATAATTGGAAATTACATTTTTCTTTCTCCCGTGGCCGCCTTCTTCCTCACATAGTGGCCGCCTCAGTTAGCGAGCGCCTTTTCTTGACACGGTACACATCTGCAATTACTTCCAACTCTGACTTAAAATTATTACATAATTAATATATGTACATGTCATTAGTTTTTCTCATTCGTATCGATTAAACCGATTACAAAAAAAATGGTTCAAATGGTTCTAAGCACTAAGGGACTTAACATCTGAGTTCATCAGTCCCCTAGACTTGGAACTACTTAAACCTAACTAACCTAAGGACATCACACACATCCATGCCCGAGGCAGGATTCTAACCTGCGACCGCAGCAGCACCGCGGTTTCGGACTGAAGTGCCTAGAACCGCTCGGCCACAGCGGCTGGCAAACCGATTACATTTAGACCTTCCTTCCACATGGTGAGATCGCACTCATAGTATTTCAATCCTCAGACGAGAGTACCGTGGACAAGTGCTCGACAGATCATAAGGATTGCATTCCCTTACCATTAGGCTTGATTTCGTTTTGAATCCCCATGAGTCGCTTACCGATGAAGAGGTTGAAACTGATACTAATGTTCCTTGTCTCCAGTGTACACATTTGAGTTAATTACTTTATGAACCCCAGTTTCAATTCTTTCGCTAGTGTTCAAACTCTCGTGATCTCCTTTGGTTAACCCATTCTTTCTTCTTAAATATTTCCCCACTCTGTTCCATTGATTCAGGTCCTTTATCTTCCGATTAGGATGTTCAAAATTTCGTCTCTGATTGACGATCTTAATATTATCACAGACCTGGTCGTTGTAGCCGAGCGGTTCTATGCGCTTCAGTCTGGAACCGCGCGACCGTTACGGTCGCAGGTTCGAATCCTGCGTCGGGCATGGTTGTGTGTGATGTCATTAGGTTAGTTAGGTTTAAGTAGTTCTAAGTTCTAGGGAACTGATGACCTCAGATGTGAAGTCCTATAGTGCTCACAGCCATTTTTTTAATTATCACAGATAACTTCTTTTCCTAGTTTTCAACTCTCCTCCTTTGGCCTCGTTTCCGAGCATGTCTAGATTATTCATAAAAAGCAACAAAAATCAATCTTACTTATTTCACTGGTTGGTGTCGGTGAGACTTCGCTTTTGGGAGTGTGAGTGGCCCGCATCTCGTGGTCGTGCGGTAGCGTTCTCGCTTCCCACGCCCGGGTTCCCGGGTTCGATTCCCGGCGGGGTCAGGGATTTTCTCTGCCTCGTGATGGCTGGGTGTTGTGTGCTGTCCTTAGGTTAGTTAGGTTTAAGTAGTTCTAAGTTCTAGGGGACTTATGACCACAGCAGTTGAGTCCCATAGTGCTCAGAGCCATTTGAACCATTTTGAGTGTGAGTGTGTCAATGGTCTGCTGGTTTTGTCGTCAATTGGACAACTTTTTGCGTTGCGAAGGCGTGTGTGTGTGTGTGTATGTTTGTATGTATGTGTGTGTGAGTGTGTGTGTGTGTGTGTGTGTGTGTGTGAACGGTTGGGAATAAGAACGAAGTGCACGGATTAAAAAGGATGTAACACAGGGATTGTAGACTTTCCACCCTGCTTTGAATCTCTACGTCGAAGAAGCAATGACGGAAAAAAATGAAAGGTTCAACTGTGGGATTAAAATTCAGAGTGAAAGGATAGCAATGATTAAGATTCGCTGATGACACTGTTATCCTTTTTGAAAGTGAAAAAGAATTACAGGAGATGCTGAATGGAACGAATGTGTAATGAGTACAGAATATGAACTGAGAGTACATCGAAGGAAGACGAAAGTAATGAGAAGTAGCGGGAATGTGAACAGCGAGAAACTTAACACCATAAGCGGTGATCATGAAGTAGATAAAGCTAAGGAAATCTGCCACTTAGGTAACAAAACAATCCACGACGGACGGAGCAAGGAGGACATAAAAAGAAGACTAGCACTGGCCACAAGGGCATTCCTGTCCAAGAGAAATCTGCTAGCATCAAAAAATGTTCAAATGTATGTGAATTCCTAAGGGACGAAACTGCTGAGGTCACCGGTCCCTAGACTTACACTCTACTTAAACTAACTTATGCTAAGAACAACACGTACATCCATGCCCGAGGTAGAACTCGAACCTCCGGCGGGAGGGGCCGCGCAGTCTGTGACATGGCACCTCAAACCTCGCGGCCACTCCGCGCGGCTTGCTAGAATCAAACAAAGATCTTAATTTGAGGAAGAAATTTCTGAAAATTTACGTTTCGAGCACAGCATTGTATGACAGTGAAACGTATGTGGCAAAACCACAACAGGAGAGAATCGAAGCAGTTGAGTTGCGGTGCTATAGAAGAATGATGAAAATTAGTGGGCTGGTAAGGTGTGCAATGGGGAGGTTTCCCGCAGAACCGGCGAGGAAAGGAACATATGGAAAACAATGACAAGAATAAGGGACAGGATGATAAGACATTTGTGAAGAAGTGGAACACCTTCCACGATACTGGAGGCAGCTGTAGAGGGTAAAAATTATAGAGGAAGACAGAGATTGAAATACATCCAGCAAACAATTGAGGACGAACGTTTCTATTACTACTCTGAAATGAAGAGGTTGCGGCAGGGGAAGAATTCGTGGCGGGCAACATCAAACCAGTCAGAAGAGTGATGATAAAAATAGGAAGGATGACTGTGTCCTATCTTCAAGGCCTCTGGAACGTTATCATTTAATAAGGTAAAACAAGACCACAAGTTATCTGTAGTGTCTTAAGCTAATCCGACGCAAGAGTTGTTTAACTGTTGTCCTGGCTAACGCGTCCTTCAAATCTCTCACCTACTAAAACGATCTGACTGTGGTTGCCGAGAGACTGGCACCAGCCACCACGAAAGATGAGCTCTGGCATAGAATTGCATCATCATGGAGTGACTTAGGACCCTATCCGTGTATGTCATCCAAGCTCACTTCGACTTTGTGTCCAGATACGTTAGAACCACAGACGTCGGGAAATGTTAAATTTCATATTCTATGTAGGCGACCCGCAAATCATCTAAATATTTTATGGTTTATTCTTCTTACTATACCGTACACGCACAGCAAGTAAAATTTCGTTACTTTCTCTCCTTCTTGGAGTTGCAATTTTGCCACGTGTTTACATTGTTCACACGTCGTGCGCTGACACCTAAAGTCTCGGTTCGGCATCTCGTACCGTTGTTTCCTAGAATGGAAAGAACGGTACATTGCTCAGATGATATTATTACTCAGTGTGGAACGACATCTAAATTGCCTGCACTTCTGCCATCGGGACGTACTGCCAAGTTTTCGGACTGTCGACAGCAGTCAGTTTTTCTGTCGCAGCGTTCTGGCGAATCGGCAATCCAGAAATCGTCTCCGAATGCAGGAGGTCGCGCAACTCCCTGCAGTTGTTGCCATGCTTACACCAGGAAAACCTACCACTTTGACGCATAGGTTGAAGGCAACCTGTGTGGCTTCCCCCCACGAGAGTAGCAGTTGAGTCACCACGACGCCTCCTGCCAAGCCCACAGATACCTGTGCCTCATAGACGAGAAGTCACACCTCGTTCTAGTTAGATCCTACGAACGTTGGCGAGAAAAACTATAGACGTTCACCATACAAGCTCAGACAACCGGCGACAGTTGATGATGGAAGCTTTCTGCATAAAAGGAGCCGAGGCAGCTCGAGTAGCACCATTAAGTGTCCCGCTGAGTGGACATGTTGAGTAGGTAGTTGGTCCAGACCTGGAAAGCGCTACTGGTCTACCACATTGCTGGAGAAACTTATTTGTGCCGTGCTGCAAAAGCAAATGGCAGGTCAAAGAAATTTCGTGCTTGCAGCCAGTCGCCATTCGATATACCCTATGATATTCCAACTGGGCACCTGCCGTTCATCCTCCGGTTAGCCACTGAAAGCTGATAGCTCATTAGAGGATGACGGCCAGGTGCCCAGTTGAAATTTCGAGAATGTGTTGAACGACGACCGCTGCAAGTTCAAAATTTGTTTGAACATTCAGTTAGCTGGAAAAATTTTAAAACTCACAAGCAAATGGCACTCACACAGTCATTGCTCTATAGTTTCGTTTCCAATTTCAACGAAAATTCCTGTAAACGAGACAGTAACATTGACAAGAATCGTTCAGTGTAAATACACAATTTCCTGAAGCCTTATGTCACGCTGCGAGAAATATTCGTGTGTCTAATTAAGTAAAAAAAAAGCAAGGAACAAACCCGTCTGGATCTGAGTCGAGACACAGTTTTAATGTCAAAAAGTTCGATTACAGAGTGCCACCAACTGTAGAATGAAATGTTTGTGTCGGTGTACAAGTGAATGAGGAACTCATAACTGACACGCACCTTGTAGAGAGACACAGATGACCAGCGTCCGGTCTCAGAAAGCTACCATTCTAGTTGAACACACCGAAATGGCTTTCAGGACCATCGAGCTTCAACTCCAGCTATCCTGATTTAGTTTCTTCCTGGTTCACCTAAATCACATCAGGCTGTGGGGTTTCTCTGTAAAGGGCTCTACCGACTTCATTCCCTGTCCCCTCCCAACTCTCAGTATCAGGCGCTGGTAAGACCTTTAACTGCAACATTCCTTCCTTCTTCTGACTCAGAGTGGTGATTTCCGTAATACAATTAAAAACTGACCTGAGTAATAACACTTTTCCTCAGTGGCTATAAAAACATTATAGCAAGATTGTTTCTTCACATCTACTAAAATAGTACCGTTTGCTGGGCCATGACTTTGTTCATTACTTCGGTTAATACTTTGCTATCCGACTCCGGTTAAAAATTTAGAATGGACTCGTATGTACAAGTATTTTCATTTCAATCTCCGTCCGTTACCATAGTGATGCACTGATTAAGCACAACGAGACACGTGGGTTCATTCACACTTAACTATTGATTAGCAGGGCTTTCCGGTGGTGTGTCATTCAGGGCTTGTTGCCTTTGTACGTGCTATTAGTACTATTAACATAGTTAGCCACGACTAAAGTAACTGCGGAAGTAAACAGACCGTATGGGCACATAACTTCTGCAGGCTGTTTCCTATTAGTGCGCTTAATAGCATCGTAAATAATTGTCTTCAGAGTAATGAAAAAATCATTTTGAGTACTGACCTTCAGCACGTAGATTTTCAGCATAAACATCTTCAGAAGAAAGATGACATGAAATTCTAAAATAATTATCATTTAATTTCCTAACTGACATTTTTTTCCAAAGTATTTGAGAAAGTAATGTACTCAAAAGTAGCCTCACGTTTAAATAGCAAACTATTTATTTAGAAGGATTTCTACTTAGAGAATGTTATTGATACATTCATTAATTAAATATTACAAGCTATTAATAATATAGTATCACCATTTGGTACTTTCTGCGGCGTTTCCAAGACGTTAGAGTGCCTACATCATCACATGCTCATAGAAAAACCATGCTTTATGGAACTGATGGCTTTACACACAGCTGCTGTAAATCATACTTAACAAACAACATGTAAAAAGTTGTGTTTAATATTTCAGACAATGTCACATCGGTAGAAAATTCTAGTGCCTGCCGAGAAATCATGAAAGTGACCCCACAGGGTTCAATTTTGGTTCCACTTATATTCGTATTATATGCGAATGAGCTTTCATTTAACATTCAACAAGCGGAATTGCTGCTTTTTGCAGCCATTACTAGTGTTATAATAAATCGCATTAGAGAGAAAGCAACAGAAGACATCGTTAATTATTAAGTGGTTCCCTGAAATTAGTGAATTATTAAGTGTTTCTCTGAGAGGAATTAATAATTGGTTCTCGGAAAACGGTCGCTCCCTAAATTTTGCAAAACGACTCTATTTTCATGCTCTGTACAAAAAATACAGTCATAGCAACAACTGATGCAGCGCATAAACAGAAATCATTAAAAAGGGTAGAGTGCTCCAAATTTTTGGATGTACAGATTGATTAAAACTAACTGGAAGGAGCTCATTACTGAGGTTCTCAAACAATTAAGTTCAATTACTTTTCCTCTTCGTGTAACTGCTAGTTTTGAATAAAAAACGAATTAACCTCCTGATATTTGCACATTCCACTCAATAATGTTTCATGGAGTAATTTTCTGAGGTAAATGACCAGTTACAGAAAGTATTAACTGCACAAAAGTGAGCACTGAGAATAATATGTGTTCACCCACGAACGTGAAATAGTTACATCTTCAAGGAGCTAAGATGTTTAACTACACTGTCACAATACATATATTTGCTAATGAAATTCGTCATAAATATTGTGTCACAATTTGAGAAGAACAGTTGTGTCCAGACGTACAACAGGTGAGGGAAAAACGACCTCCGTTACCCATATTCAAAGCTATCAGTGGTTCAGAAAAGAGTTCAATATGCAGCAACAAAAATTTTTATCACTTGCCGAATAATTTGAAAAGTCGGACAGACAGCAAAGCAAGTTTTAACTCTAACTTAAAATCATTTCTCCTGGATAACTCATTCAATTCCTTTGACGAATCTATATTCAAAAACTGTTAGCCAGAAAAATACTTTTTTTAGAGTAATTGCTTGAGCAGGGCTAAACAAATAATTTGTTCATTAATGTTAACACTAATCATGTATACATACCCTATAAACTGACTCATTCGGCGTCATTTCGATAAAATATACTCGTTAAAATGGCCTACGGATGATGTAACTAACTAACTAACTGACGCTGGGATAATAGGCTATTAGCTTACATCATGTTCAACAACGCTGGACTTACAATAATGGCAAGAGGTGGGTGGGCGTAATGTACCCACAAACACTGTCAAACAAAGATCGTTTTTGTGGTCCGAATTTTAGTGTCAGGAAGCATAATGTTGCAAGGGCGTTTCTGATCTCTAAATCTTTGAACACGGTGCACTCACAAGTCAATGATACTGTGACACTGTATTCATTACCTATGTGCGTCATATCAGGTGTGCATTCGACACCGACTTCATGTTTATGGATGACACTGCGACCGCGTCGAACAGAGCAGGTCGAGGAGCTCTTGTAACGAGTGGACATTCGGCGAAAGGATTGGCCCGCCTGTTCCACTGACGTAAATCCCATCGAGCACATTGGTGAAATATATTAGAGCAAGTCCGCATGCACAAACGATCATCCTACACTTGCCAATCGCCCGCAACGGTCGCAGGTTCGAATCCTGCCTCGGGCATGGATGTGTGTAATGTCCTTAGGTTAGTTAGGTTTAAGTAGTTCTAAGTTCTAGGGGACTGATGACCACAGATGTTAAGTCCCATAGTGCTCAGAGCCATTTGAACCATTTTTTGAACACTTGTCAATCGTGCTGGTAGAGAAATGGAACGCCCTACCACAACAATTCCTTACCAACTTTGTAGCCAGCATGGGAGCACTTTGCAGAGCATGCATTGTCGTCCGTAGTGATCGTCTACCTCAGTAAGAACCAGGTGCCGTCTTTTGTAATGTGTAGGGGACTCATCAATCGCGATGGCTTAAGTGTAATTACTGTCTGGGGCGCTGCAGTCATGGACTGTGCGGCTGGTCCCGGCGGAGGTTCGAGTCCTCCCTCGGGCATGGGTGTGTGTGTTTGTCATTAGGATAATTTAGGTTAAGTAGTGTGTAACCTTAGGGACTGATGCCCTTAGCAGTTAAGTCCCATAAGATTTCACACACTTTATTGTCTTTGAATAAAAGTGTCGTTTTTGTCCGCATCATTGCGTATTTTCTGTCCTATATTATTGTAGCATTTCTTTCTATGTATTGTCCAGTTTCATCGTGCAAAATGCGAAATTTACATTCTTCTTTACGTTTTGCACCCCAATGTAGACAGACAGCAAAAAAAAAAAAAAGTGATTAGCGTCGCCGCATCTAGGTCGCCGTTTCGATTCTCGGCCTTACTGGAGATTTTCTTCGCTCGGGGAGCGAGTGTTTATATTGTCCTAATCATTTCATTTCACT
Source organism: Schistocerca nitens (assembly GCF_023898315.1). Lineage (NCBI taxonomy): Eukaryota > Metazoa > Arthropoda > Insecta > Orthoptera > Acrididae > Schistocerca > Schistocerca nitens. Next base: position 257,925,163 of record NC_064615.1, on the reverse strand, counting down.
TTCATCACAAAGACGCGGAAGTCGCCGAAGTGGTATAAAACAGAAAGATTCGCACCACACAGCTCAGTACCAGACGGGGTCAACAGGCCAACAATGAAGTAGGGTCATTTCATTTTTTACGCTGCTTATAGCGTCTTTAGTTGTCACATTGTTGTACTGGGCTCCCTAAGTAGGTTTGAAAGCTGTAGAACCAGAAGACTGAGTGCTAACTGATTAACTCAGCCCCTTCACGAGTACCGTCACAAATTTTAAGGAGTGAATTTACGAAGCGTGGTCAATAAGAAATGCAACGCATTGTGGGACATCGTGGAAGATTCCCGCTTCAACCCCTATAGTTTCATGAAGTTTCGGTAGGTGGCGGCTTGTTCCAAGCAAAGAGCTGTCATTGAGTTTCTTTTGGTGGAAGACCAGAGCATCGTAGATATTCGTAGACATTTGCAGAGTGCCTACGGAGATTTGGCAGTGAATAAAAGCATAGCGAGTCATTGGACGAGGTGTCTGTCACCTTCGCAGCAAGGTCGCGCAAACCTGTCCAATCTCCCGCATGCTGGTCGGTCGCACACAGCTGTGATTCGTGCAATGTTGGAACGTGCGGACACTCTCATTCGAGATTATCTACAGGCAGCACTCAAACGTATCGCTGCACAATTGGACATCTCTGTTAATAGCGCTGACACATTCCTCCAACAGTTGAGGAACTCAAAGCTGTGTGACCAACAGTAAAGCGGAGCTGCTTGCGCGTTACGAGGCTGATCGAGACAATTTTACGTCGAACATCGTAGCAGACGATGAAACATGGGTTCATCATTTCGAACCGGAAACTAAACGGCAATCCATGGAGTGCCGCCACGCTACCTCTCCTCTGAATAAAAAGTTCAACGCCGCACCCTCAGCTGATAAAGTCTTGGCGATGGTCTTCTGTGACTCTGAATGGATAATTCTGTTTGATGTTCTCCTTCATGATGCAACACCCCAACTCTAAAGTGTATTGTGATAACCTCAGGAAATTGAAGAAACGACTGTACAGTGTTCGACGACACAAAAATGCCTACGAACTTCTCCTTCGCCATGACAAGTCTGCGCATCCGAGAGGAGCTCACAAAACTTCATTGGACTGTTCTTCCTCATCCAGGAAGGGTCTTGCACCTTCCGATTTCCATCTATTTGGCCCAATGAAGGATGCAGTCTTCAGGAAGCAGTACACAGATGATGGGGAAATTCTTGATACAGCAAAGACATTGGATCCAACGTCGACCAGGGGAGTGGTACCATGTGGACACACAGACCCTCTCTGTAAGGTGGCATAAGACTGTCGAACTGACGCAAAAATAGGGTATCGTATCCACAAGAGTGGGGAATAATGTGATGTACTCGAATCCTGTATAACACCAACCTGCTTAAATATGTTGTATTACTTACTGAGTGCCGCGCAGGATTAGCCGAGTTATCTAGGGCGCTGCAGTCATGGACTGTGCGGCTGGTCCCGGCGGATGTTCGAGTCCACCCTCGGGCATGGGTGTGTGTGTTTGTCGTTAGGATACTTTAGGTTAAGTAGTGTGTAAGCTTAGGGACTGATGACCTTAGCAGTTAAGTCCCATAAGATTTCACACACTTTTTTTTTAACTTACTGAGCGCCCCGCGTATTATATTTTGATGGATTATTCTAAAGTTACACCAACGGCTTTGCCACAGTGGTAACATCGGTTCCTGTCAGATCACCGAAGTTAAGCGCTGTCGGGCTGGGCTAGCACTTGGGTGGGTGACCAACCGCTCTACCGAGCGCTGTTGGCAAGCGGCGTACACTCAGTCCTTGTGAGGCAAACTGAGGAGCCACTTGATTGAGAAGTAGCGGCTCCGGTCTCGTACTGACATACGGAGGGGAGAGCGGTATGCTGACCACATGCCCCTCCACATCCGCATCCAGTGACGCCTATGGGCTGAGGATGACACGGCGGCCGGTCGGTACCAACGGGCCTTCCAAGGCCTGTTCGGACGGAGTTTCCTAGTTTTTTTATTCTAAAGTTACGACCAGGCGTCTCCGCCAGAATTCACCAGTATTCTACACTGCATAACGCCATTTTACGTTGTTTCCTGGGAATGGTGTACTTAGCTATGCAGTTATTGGAATTTCGTTGATTTATCTGCGTGTCTTGACATGAACGCGATACAACTTTGTGGCACTACAAGCCTTTAAATTGGATAGCACTTTATCTCTGGGAAGTAACTACAATAATTTGAATATATTTTAGAAACCCCTTCCAAAATGTAGACATGTCGATTTTTACATGCTTGCTTCTGATTGGTTATTGAGTTTACCTACATCGCCTCATATAAATTGATATTATGTGAAATTCAAAATGAACTAGAAATTTGGTCTGCAACTCAACAAAATGTGAAACTGATCGAAAAGAACTATTTCATCAGTTTTTCGGTGTGAGTTTCCTTTTAGGTAATTCACCTAAACAACTACGACGTTCTGTTTCGTCTAGTATAAGGCATGCCCTATTGAAAAGAGAACGCTGTAGCGGCGTTGTATGTAGTCCCAGTACGTGAATATTTTTACGAAGACATGATGTGGTGGTATTTCCGGTTGCACAGCGGAGGTAACGGCTTTGCAGCGATTTCCTCATTTATGTTTCCGCAGTTCGTTACATGATGGATACCTCACGATCAGCACAAAGAGCTATTATACAGTTTCTTCGCGCAGAAGGGGAGTATGATTCGCAAATTTATCGTGAGATGGAAGAAGTGCACGGAGAGCAGTGTCTCGCATGGTGCACAATATTTCGGTGGTGTCAGCGTTATAATGTGTGGCCAAGACGACTCTCGAGCTCATAAAAAAATATCGATGGGAGATCCTGGAACATCCTCCTTTCAGCCTCGTCGCATGTGACTCGCATAGCTTCGGCGTCTTAAAACAGTCGCTGAAAGGTCAGAGTTTCAAGTGCAGGACACCGTGGAAAACTGGATCCGTCTGGATGGCTATCGCAATTATGTATAGTTGTATTGTTCCACATGAACTCTATAACAATGTTACTAAATTTTCTTTACATGTAATTGTAGTCTCCTTTTCATTTGGGCACAACTTACATGCGTCAACTTCTGGTAGCAGTAGATGCTTATTATTTCTTTCAAATAATACAATATGTGTTAAGACTGAGTAGTCATCTAATCGAAGTGAAAAAGTTATACACAGTTTCAGTGTTAGCCATGTTTATTTTGGGCCATTTTTAACCAAGGACCGTGTCACGAGCAAACATTACGGTTGCTGAATAGTCTTCAGAAAGACTTGTATGTAGGTCAAGGACTAGCGCATGTTCTTTACAATGCAATGGCCACTCACACAAGTTTGTCCAAGAGGGGGCAACGTTCTAAAAGTTGCCAGTTTTGATATAACTGATTCGTTACATCTGAGAACGTGTCGTGTCACCGAGAACTATATTTGACAGGAACTTCACAAAACTCTCTGACGATTGACAGATATTCACTAAAATTTTTAAGATACTTTAAAACATAATTTTATATTAAATGCCATCCAGTTGGTACATCTAAGGCATCCAAAGAATTATTCACAAGAAATGTTCTACTCATACACTGGGCCAATAATGTTATTTTATTTATCGTATTACCACAGTCTAACGTAACAGTTACGACACTCCGTCTCGTCTTTGTTACCCATGCGACTGTAGCGCGCCAAGCGGTCAGGAATATTTATATTCTTGAGTTTGGCGAGATCTTGTGCAAGCAAAAGTGAATCGTAGTTGTATGTATAATGATCTGTAGAATGGTTTTTACAAACAGGAGCGTCTGTAGTGCAATAAATTACAGAAACAACAACAAGAAGAAATCTAATTTGTCGTTTTTACGTTTCCTAACGGACCCTAGGAAGTGTGTTCCGCTACATTACAGAAGTTTATTATTTTCTTGTAACCTGCAGATATTTACAAGAACATGTTGTGTTCTTCAAGAAGAAAAAAAAATTGTTAGTAAATAGCAGACCCGATCTTTTGTAGAAAAGTGTCGCTTATCTACTAAAAAACGTGAAAGTTTTCTTCCAATCAAATCAGTGAATATGGAATATTGGAAACATGCATGGAAAGAATACCTACATTATTTAACGTAGCATATAAACTACCACAACTGTTGCTGAAGGAAAAACCACACGGAAGTGATAAAATGAAGGAACAAAAGCAATACGGTATACTGTTTCGCAACACGGAAGAAACAAGTTCCACATTTGTTGCTGCATCTGTGCCACAAATAGCAACGATCTTCGACACATTCGCGTTTAAAGCAAAAGTAATTACATTTATAAAAATACTTATGCATTAGAAAGCGGAGTGAAGTGTAAGACTGTGCGAAACCTTAGGCTCCCTGCAAAGTTTTTACGTGTCAAGGAGCGTGCCTGTCGCAGTAAGAACATACAACAAAAACAGTGTATTCTCCTGTTTTCAGCGGAGTAAGCTGCAATTATACACATATTCGAAAGTACTTCATAATTAAGTTATAGCTGTGTCACAGAATCAGAGAGATTCGGCTGTCTTTACATGTATTTCATGATCATTCATGTCTCCTGATAATTTCCTAACGCTTGGAATGTAATAATTATTTCGCTAATTAACTAAAAAAATTAAAAACACTTTAATTTTACAGCTGTTTTCTCGCCACTTGGGGCGCCGACTGTCAGGCGGTAGCAATTTTCACAGAAGTGAGTATCGTGACTGTATATTATGTTACACTGTGATATTACTTTCATACATTCTCCGTTGACTAACGTACTTAAAGTTGAACGAAATGTGTTTTGAAAGCTACATTGCTTGTGTTGTTTGGGTCAGGTGTAGCTCAGAGCAGGCATTCGACTAAATGGATTTGTGATACCTCCCTACTTTAGATCAGATTTGTCGGTAGAATCGACTTTTAACAGCCTAGGATTGAAACAAGGCAGTCTCCGTCTCTACAATTTGCCACATTATTGTACAACCATGCCAAATGGACTGTAGGATACTTAACTCTCCGACTACATGTTGCACTGTGCTACACTGCATAACGTATGAGAACATCCGCATACCCGAAGGGAACATCTTGTCGACCTTGAAATTTCTCTTTTTTTTTTGACTGAAGCATTTGCGGCCATTGATGAACATACCTACAGTATATTATGGACGTGTTCTTCAGAGTCTATTGCAACGGCTATGGTGGGACTGAAGGTAGCATCAGCAGCCCGTCACCCTGACCACAGAGAAATGATCAGCTATTTGCAAGAAGTGGCCTCCTTGAGGGGTTTGGGGATGGATGTCGAGAAGGTACACTGCAGCCACGTTTATGATGTGACTTGCATGTGGATGTACCTCGATAAGGGATGCACTAGAGGGCGACAGGGAAAGGGTTGGCGATTTTATTTCGGCACTATTCTGTGTAAAGTATCGGATCCATCGTCACGGCAGGACAGTGTCGAAACCGCCACCAAACCAAGGAGAATGCGTTATATCCCGTGAACAGCTAACAACCAAACCCTGGTCGTACACGAGAGTCATTCTAAAAGCAGAGAACGATTTGATCAAACGAGCCCTGTAATTCTCCCTCCGCCAGCGCTGCTGTGTCACGGAACTTCGTAATTGTTGTCGTCAGTATGACGCTAATAGCGAACGTGAACCGTCGTTCACTGTCTATTTGCGCAATTTTAAAATTAGTGACACAATGAACTATCCAGCCAAATATGATGTTCGTAGTGTAACACGATTTCTGAATGCAAAAGAAGAGTATGCACTACGGAATTTGCAGACAGATAACCTAAGTTTATTGAAATGTGATGAATGAAGCTTCAGTTAGAAAATTATTGATCATGTTTAATGGTGAACGAAGAATATTTACAGAGAAGATCAGTGACATCGACCTTCATTTCTTACTGACGAACACAAATCAATGATTAAGATAAATTTCAACAGGATAGACGTTTCACTGTTGACTGAGCTGGTGCTTTCCTCAAATTTCACCATCAGTTCTTTATCAAATTGTTAGTAATGTCGGCTATAGAAAAGTGTGTGACAGGTGGGCTCCTCCGACTTTTGACAGATGAATACAACAAACAATGAATGAGAGCTGCACGTACTTTTCTAACTCGATATGGCAAAGATAGCGAGTTTCTGAAGCACATTGTTAGTGGCGGAGACTAGACATTTGTTTCGCCTTTAAGTCCAGGAACAAAGCGCCAGTCAGTGCCAAACAAATTCTGAGCACAAAAATGCTTATGGCCAAAGCGTTTTAGGATCGAAAGAGAATGCTGCTCATGGACGCTGTGCCTAGAGCAGATGTAGGTGCAGATGCAATATCCTACAGTCAGGCTCTTCACCGACTCCACCACGCCGTTCAAAACCAACGGCGTAGAATGTCATCCATCACCATAGTGCCTCTTTACGATAACGCTCGTCCACATTCTGCTTCGGCATCAAAGCACTATGGAAATAACGACGAACTGAAAGACGACGTTAGTGACTGGTTCAACAACTTCGGGGCAACTAAGTATGCAAAAGGTATTGGGAAGCATGGGGAGAGCTATGAAAAATGTTTACATTTGACTATGAAATAAAATAGTTATGATGTCAAAGTATGTTGCAAAATAAGCTTTCTTGTTGATTTTCCATAGTAGTGGACGGTGTTGTGTGGTAAATCTGTATGAATAAAAATGTAAATATTCGTTCTTTCAAAACCGTGTATCTCCGGAAGGTCTTCGCCGATTGCTAGGAAATTTTCACAGAACGTTGCATTCGAATACGAGCTTCTCTTTAAATACCTACTGGTGCGCCAAATATATATATGAAGATGTGGCGGGGAGCCCGGAATCGATTATGCAATAAAGAAATTAAAAACCATCCCTACAGCCAGAGGATAATTTATTTATAAGTGCAAATTTTCTTTCTCCGCCTTGAATAAAAATGTCTAGAGAAACCAACGTTTGTTTTTTTATTTGCAGTGACCTTCGTAATACTGGTAGAGCTACTGTTTACCAGCTGCTCTCGGCAGTTACAAATCTGCGGGTTCGTAACATCGCAGCCTATTAGTGTTGGTAGTACCTCAGAATTTTGTAATGATTAAAAAGTCTGTGCCCTAACTTTCAGAAGGTGCAAGTAAAAACCTCCCTGAGGTCACCTCCGACCCCCCCCCCCTTCCGCTTCCTCCTACCACCCGTTTCATTCGTTCATCTCTACTCCACCCCCCCCCCCCTCCACGCCCATCCTCCTAAAAGCCACTCCCTTAACCCATTGATTTTGAAACATTTGAACCCAATGTTTCATGCTGAAATTCAAATGCTACATTGAAGTTTGAAAACAGATCTGCAATGGTTTCTGAAAAAGTTATTTCAGATTTAACATTGAAAGAAAATTCTTGGATTTACGGATGGCTAATCCACTGACGAGTGGCGGCATTGCACGGATTCTTACCGAGCAGTTGGAGATTCTCTCTTGGATGACGGTTTCCGCTCACATAAGGGACCGTAACGCTTATGCAAGTACAAAGCCGTTACACAAGCATTCTCTGCAATACAATGAATGTAGTCTTACGCAACAGAGTGTACCCAAGCGGATATGTAATAACTTAATGTGAACGATATTATTCGTAAATTACGTGAACACTTGGCTACTTTTGGTTCAAGGTGAAAACGCGCAACAGGAAGGGTCGTATTAAATACTCTTAGAATACATTTAAGTACGTCGCGGTTCTTGAACCCCAGTGAAACTTTGTCATTTTTCTCTTTCTAGCTATGTCTAAATGCAGATGAGTAATGATGATAAGTTCGTGATACACAAGGGGAACGTGAATATGGGCGGCTGCAGTAATTAGTCCAAGAGAGATGGATGAGGACAATAAAATTGTGTATTTTAATGTAACTGATTCAGAGAGTTTGATGCCATGTAGAGTCACAAGCAATTTGAAAAGAATTACTCAAAAGTTGAAACTTCCTGTGCATTTTAAAACTGTGTGCAGGACCGAGACTCGACCTCAGGACCTTTGCCTTTCGCGGGCAAGTGATCTACCATCTTTGTTTTTTCAATGCCTACTTTATGTATTATTATTATTATCATTATTATTGAAAAAAAGGAAAAAGGATTTTGGAAGGTTTGTTTTTCTGCTTTTTTTATTTTATTTTATACAAATGGTTAGAAGGAAAGGCGTTCCTCTTAGGCTACATAAACAGAATACTAGGAAATCGTCCCGTTACGACAAAGGATGCTCCATACTATAGCCCGCTGCGACTTTTTCGATGACTGTCGTCTCGTTGCTGTGTTGTTTCCGTTGTTTGTTCAGTCTCATAAAAAAGGAACTGGGAAGAGGTGTGCCATCTGAGCTACCCAAGCACGACTCACGCCCCGTCCTCACAGCTTTACATCTGCCAGTAACTCGTCTCCTACCTTCCAAACTGTACAGAAGCTCTTCTACAGCCGCCCATATCCACGTTCATGAACTTACCATCATTACTCATCTGCATTTAGACATAGTTAGAAAGAGCAGGAGAGCTTCTGTACAGTTTGGAAGGTAGGAGACGAGATACTGGCAGAAGTAGAGCTGTGAGGAGGGGGCCTGAGTCGTGCTTGGGTAGCTCAGATGGTAGAGTACTTGCCCTTGAAAGGCAAAGGTCCTGAGTTCGAGTCTCGGTCTGGCACAGAGTTTTAATCCGCCAGGAAGTTTCATATCAGTGCACACTCCGCTGCAGAGTGAAAATCTCATTCTGGCTACTCAAAAGTTATTGCATCTTTTAAGTGATTGATGGGCACCCATTCAATGGTTTTTGTTAGGTGGATTACTTTGATACTGAAACGATGAACGTACTTCATTACTATACGAGAAATAAACATTTCGATGTTATTAATATGAACATTAATGCTACCATTTTGATTCAACAGTTTTGAATTACACCCTTCTTATAACTGAATCCAGTGTATTCAACAAGTTACTCACAAAAAAATTCACATATCAGTAATGGTAGATGTTCACTTAAAACAAAAACTCCGAAAAAGAAACAAAAATGGTAACGACTGAGAAATTTTTGTTGGATAACAGCAAAAATAATCAGGAAAAATTCCAAATAAATGCTCCTCAGAGTGGAGAAAAAGAAATAAACTTCAAAGAAAAACAGTATTTCCAATCACGCTCGGTAGTGCTAAATCTGCGATTTGGACGATCGTAGACAATATTTGATAGAAATGAGCGAGAACTGGATAACGTAGTCTATAGCTCAGATCCAGGCAGTGGACAATAATGAGATCCTACGAGGTTCCGCCTTCACGAGAATAATCTGTCAGCATCACACCGTAGCAGTACCAAAAACTTGTTCGATGACTGTTGCGTGTTCACCTTTTTTGGCAGTGCTGAACTCTCACGTTTCCATTGTCTGCTTTCTTCTGTTCTCTCGGTTGCATAGGGATACACTCAGCACTCGTATTCGGTCATTAGGCTGCTAAAGAAATTACCTTGACTGCCCCGACGCAGCTGTCAACGTTTCCACTGCTAGCTGGATTCAGCGGTCTTTTTCGATGGGTGCGAGTGGTTGCGGGACCAGCGGAGCGGAGACCTTTGTCACTTTAAAAATGTCGTGCAAGATGTTGAAAACTGATGCATGCGTGATTTTCACTTTTCCTCCGTTGCGATACGTCGATATTCGAGCTCCGACGCCTCCACTTCTTTTGTGATTTCCGATTTTTCAATGTCGTGCAAGATGTTGAAAACTGATGCATGCGTGATTTTCACTTTTCCTCCGTTGCGATACGTCGATATTCGATCTCCGACGCCTCCACTTCTTTTGTGGTTTCCGATTTTTCACTGTGGACTGGTCTGCCACTTAGTTCTTTGTCATTCAGACTTGTTTGACTGAATTGGAAGCGTCTGCACCTTCTAAATGCGTCTCATCTTACTAATGGAAACCCTTGAAAATTTATATCACCATGGTTAGACAGGGGTTTGATAAACGTTGCTTCATGATTATCAGTTCAGTGTATTAAGCACTGCGTCGAATCACTAGGCAAAATTTAATAACGCAGGGGCAGTAGGTACATTCACGTAAGAACAGTAAATGAATAAAAGATGGAAAATACTCTCCATGGTTTAATAACGAAATTCGGAAGATGCTGAGAAAGCAGAGGCTGTTGCATTCACGATTCAAAAGAGAACGCACATATAACGACAAGCAAAAGTTGGAAGAGCCTCGTACCTCTATGCAAAGATCTACGCGCCATGCATACAGCATACAGGAAAATACATAAATTATTAAAAACATTTCTTTCCAATAAAAGTGTCACCGTAATTAACTCCAAGGAACAATACAACAGAGCTTTCTCAACGGCAGGAGGAGGAGGAGATCATCGTTAAGGTCCTGTCGACAACGAGGCCATTAGAGACAGAGCACAAGCTCGAATTAGGGAAGGATGGGGAGAAGGAAGTTGGCCATGCTCTTAAGAAGGAACCATCCCGGCATTTGCCGTAAGCGATTTAGGGAAATCAAGGAAAACTTAAATCTGGACGGCCGGACGCGTGTTAGAGCAGTCGTCCTCCCTAATGCAAGTACAGTGTGCTGCTACAGTACTAGAGTCATTCACAGAAAGTGTGCGGTCAGTAGAGCGTAAATACCCATATCATGCAATACTAGCTGGACTTTAACCTACCACGGGCTATGGATTCTTTTCAGGGGGTACAGACAGAACAATCTTGTGAAGTAGTTTTGAACATGTTTTCCGATAACTATCTTGAGCAGCCAGTTCGGCAGCTCACACGCAAAGGAAATTCATAGATCTTGTAGCTACAAATAGACCAGACCTTATCGATGGCGTCAGTATAGAGACAGATTAGTGACCATGATGTCGTCATGGCAACTATGGTTACGAAGGTTAATAAATCAGAGAAGAAGCTTAGGGGAGCGTTTCTGCTAGAAAAAGCAGGTAAGGAGTTGTTAGCATCTCGCTTAGACAATGAATAGCAATAATTTAGTTCCAGTATTATGCACATAGAGAAATTATGGGCAAATTTTAAACAGATTGTAAATCGTACCTTGGAAAAGTATGAGCCAAGAAAGTGGCTTAAGAACGGAAAACCCCACCGCGGCTTAGCAACGAAATTCCGAAAATGCTGAGGTAGCAAAAGCTGTTGCACTCTCGCTTCAAAACAGAACGCGCAAATGACGACAAGCAAACATTGGTCGAAATCATATGCTCGATGCAAACAACTACCGCCATCATACCTTAGCAAAAGATCTGGCAGAGAACCCGAGAAAATTCTGGTCGTATGAAAATCTCTAAGCGAGTCTAAGGCTTCCATTCAGTCCCTTGTTGACCAATCTGACGTGGCAGTTGAAGATATCAAAACGAAAGCCGAAGTTTCAAATTTCACGTTCAAGAAAACGTTCACGCAGCAGAACAGTACAAACGTACCGCCATTTAACCATCGGACCGACTCCCGTATGGACGACATAGTAAAGCATCCCTGGCGTAGAGAAACAACTCAAAGATTTGAAAGCAAATAAACCACCAGGTCCGGAAGTTATTCCAATTCGGTTTTACAAAGAGTACTCTACGGCAATGGCCCCTTACCTACCTTGCATTTATCGTGAATATCTCGCCCAACACAGAGTTCCGATGACTGAAAAAAAGCTCAGGTGACTCCTGTATATAAGATAGGTTAAAGAATGGGCCCGCAGAATTACAGACCACTATCCCTAATTTCGGTTTGCTGCAGAATCACTCAGCTTGGCCTTTTCTCACAAGACGTACTGCAACAGATTGACTCTACATTTCTAGATTTTCGGAAAGCATTCGACAGGGTGCCCTAATGGAGGCTGTTAAAGAAGGTACGAGCATATGGAGTAAGTTCACAGATTAGTGAGTGGCTCGGAGACTAAGCAATAGAACCCAGTACGTTGTCCTCGACGAAGAGCGTTCATCAGACACAAGTGTATCACCAGAAGTGCCCCAGGGAATTACGGTATGACCGCTGTTGTGTTCTCTCTCTCTCTCTCTCTCTCTCTCTCTGGGCTGGGCAGTAATCTGTGGCTGCTTGCTGAAGATGCCGTGGTGGCTGGTTAGATTTCGAAGTTTAGTGACTGTAGGAAGATACAAGATAACGTAGACAAAGTTTCTACTTTGATATGATGAATTGCAGCTAGCTCTAAATGTAGAAAAATGTAAGTTAATGGGGATGGGTGGGCAGAGCAAATCTGTCAAATCTGTAATGTTCGGATACAGTATTATTAGTATCCTGCTTGACACTCTCTAGTCGTTTAAATATCTGGGTGTAACGTTGCAAAAGCGATATGAAATGCAACGAGCATGTGAGAACTGTGCTAGGGAAGGCGAATGGTCGACTTCGGTTTATTGGGAGAATTTTAGTGAAGAGTGGTTCACCTGTAAAGGAGACCGATACAGGACGCTGGCGCGTACCTTTTCTTGAATTCTGCTCGAGTGTTTGGGATCCGAACCAGATCGGATTGAAGGAGGGCATCGAGGTAGCTCAGAGCCGGGCTGCTAGATTTGTTACCGGTAGGTTTGAACAACACGTAAGTGTTACGGAAAAGCTTCGGGAGGCAAATCGGAATCCCTGGAGGGAAGGCGACGTTCTTTCCGTAGAACACTATTGAGAAAATGTAGAGAACCGGCATTAGAAGCTGAAAACCGAACGATTCTACAGCCGCCAACATATATTGCGCGTGAGGACCGATAACATAAGATACGTGAAATCAGGACTCATACGGAGGCATATAAGCAGCCGTTTCCCTCGCTCTCTTTGCGAGTGAAACAGAGGAGGGAATGACTAGTAGTGGTACATGCTACCCTCTACGAAGCACCGGACAGTGGCTTGCGGAATACGTATGAAGATGTAGATGTATAAACGAAGGCAGTATTCGAACCACAGAAATTACGAACTTAAAGAGAGGTTCATAATATTGCACGAAGGGTGGAATGTAGTTATTAGGATGGAATCGGGGATTACAGCTATTAGTGCTCGGGTCAAGAAGTATATGGGCATTTAAATAATCATTGTGAGATGATAAAATTCCTAAATTAGTGATGAACTATTACTAGATGAGTGAGTAGACCAAATGAAGAGGTTTAGAGACCAATGGACCACCAAACACATGAAATACAATCATTAATTCGTAAAAAATTAACTCCGCCACTGTCGGTCCCAAGCCCGGGGCCTCATCTCGCAAGCGATGAGGAAGGAGGAGGGGGAAGAGTAACACCTGGTAAAAAAAAAACCTGGCTCCATCTGGCTCCGGATGGTAGCACCCTGTGAGGGCCCCTGCCTAGGGTTACAGGTGAAGCCCAGTCAACGGTCTCAAAGGCGGAAGAGGAATCGTAACTCCCAACGGCAGAGAGAGCGGAAGAACCTGAAACGTCCCCTCAGAAAAATTATAAATGACTGTGCTTAAACTGACACACAATATTTTTAGCGCAACGCAATCTGACTTTCAGTAATCCCTACAAAAGAATGTCCCTGACTAACAATAACCTATACCTTTCATGAACTCTTACCTCACAAAAATCTTCGTTACTCGAACTATTGCAATACAGCGAGCGCCAATACTGCCAGCTAAATAAAAGATTCTAACTACTGAAGGCTTTAACTACTGATAGGCGTAGTTAGCAAATGAAAGATTTTGATAAAGAACAAACAATGTATTTACCTTAATAGTGTTCAAAAGTCATTATATATATCAGTTCGTGACATCCAGTCTTACAAATTTACTGTCTCTGATGGACACACGTCCAGATCATCCGCTCTCAAAACTCTGCCATCTCTCTCCCCACATCCACCACTGCTGGCGGCTCACCTCCAACTGCGCAACGCTACGCGCTGTTAGCAGCCAAATGCCCAACGTTACAATGGCGAGTTTTACAACAATGCCAACCAGCCACAGACTGCACACAGCACAACCAGTGATTTTCATACAGAGCGCTACATGGTGTTACCAATATAAAAACCTAAACAGCCTACTTACAAACCTAATAGAGAAAACCATGAAAAATAATCATTTCGGACTAACAATCTGGTCTTACCTTGGAATTTATTTCCTACCATGTACAATGTACAATTTCAATTGAAGAATGGAAAGTCCGCTAGAAGGAAGCACTACCCTAGGTGGTAACTTGAAAGAGGAATCTACCATTGCCTTATGCAATGCATCAGGACCCAGGGTTCTGGGGAGTCCCAGCATCTGCATTAAAGATGAGTCGGAGCATCCTTGGTATCCTTCCAAACTCAAGTTCAAAAGGAAATTCTTTGCAGGCACCTTGAACGTAAACTCATTACCAAAAATTGGTAAACAAAAAGAACTTGAAATTTTCTTAGATAAGCATGAAATACAAATTTTAGCAGTTCAAGAAAAGAGATTTTTGGATAAGTTACAGAAACCAAAAACCATAGAATTTTTAAGGGTAAACCACCAATAAAAATCATGAAAGGCATGCCAATACTTGGTTCCACTTTCTGTGTTCATAAAAATTTAGTAGATAACATTACAGAATTCAAATCCAGTTCAGAAAGACCATCTCTTCTCACAGTTAAATCCAAAAATAAACAGTATATCTTTGTTAATTGTCATGCTCCAATCAATGATGACAATAAGAAAAATCCAAGTAAAGCAGAAGCATTCTGGGAAGTTCTAGAAGAAGAAATATCAAAAACCCCAAAATCAAATGTTGTTATACTAATGGGAGATTTTAATGCATGAATAGGGAGGGAAAAATCGTTCCAAAAAATAGTAGGTTATTATTCAGCTCAAGACTAATCAGTCTTTGCAGAACATTTCAGTTGAAGGTAATGTCAACCTTCTTCAAAAAAGGCCAAAATATGGTTCTCTCCGAATCCAGTACTAGGGGAGTTCCAGTTAGATCACGTGGCTATATCTAAATGAAATTTTAAAGAAATCATGAATGTAAAAGTAGTAAGAAACAGGGAATTTGATTCTGATCATTACCTGACTAAGATTAAACTGAAACTTCTCCCCAATAAAAACCAAAAGAGACAGCAAAAATTAATTAAATATAATACAATCAGGTAAGAAAAATTTTCAGGAAGAAACTAAAGGAACTAAATCATGGAAATGGGAAGAAATATCGAAAGAAATCAAGGCAGCGAAAAATGTATTTGGAGCAACAAAAATGAAGAAGAAAGTCTGGCGGAACGAAATCTGTGAAGAAGCAGTTGCAAAAAGAACAAAGCAGTGAAAGAAATGGAAATGTTCTTGGAAGCCTGAACGCCTTGAAAGAAACAGCAAGAATAACAGAGTGCTAGAAGATCTTTTGAGAAATCACAACTTCTTGACATACAAAACAACTTTGTAAAAAATAACTCCCAGAATTTCTATCAGATGTTTAAAAGTCATCTAAAGGGCTACCAAGCTCCAAGTATTTTCTTCACAGATGAAAATGGTAAAGTAGGCCTAAGCAACAGCCAGAATTGTGAAATACTAAGAAAGTACCTTGAAAAATTATTTAACTGTGAAGTACCAAATAGTAAGCTAGAATTTCCAGATCTCCATGAAAATACAGAAGCAGATCCACCACCTACAGCTGAAGAAATTGAAAAAGCAGTAAGTACCCTGAAAAACAACAAAGCCAGTGGAGAAGACTCAATTACAGCTGAACGTATTAAATGGTCTCAACCAAAAATTATAACTAACCTTCAGCTCATGTTTGAAAAAATATAGGAAACTTAAAAGATACCAGAAGACTGGAAAGTGGCTCTCATCCATCCCTTGCACAAGAAAGGTGATAAGCAAAATGTAGATAACTACAGAGGTATTTCTTTGTTTCCAGTGCGTTATAAAATATTTTCAGCAATACTACTAAACAAGGTAGAAGCAACACTTGATAGTCAGTTGGGAGAGTTTCAGAGTGGATTTAGAAAAGGCAGATCTTGCTCAGAATAGATTTTCAACCTAAAGTCCATAATTCGTCATAGACTTACAAACTCCAAAGATATAGTTGTAACATTTATAGATTTTAAAAAGGCATTTGACTCAGTTGATAGGGAAACACTAGATAAAGTGATCAGAGAATTTTGCATCAAATCTGAATTAGTAAACTTTATTCGTAAAACGTTCACAGACACCAAATCAAAAGTAAAGGTTCAGGGTGAAATACCGAAGGCATTCAACATAAAAACAGTTGTAAGGTAAGGTGATGGCCTGTCTCCACTCCTCATTAACTGCATACTAGAGAAAACAGTAAGAGAATGGAAACAAAAACTAAAAGAAGTGAAGCTATCACCAATCAGACTGGGATATAAAAACAAAGGTATTGAAATTCACTGTTTAGCATTTGTGGATGATTTTGCCATTTTTTCTGAAAACCTAACAAATGCTAGAATACAAATCAATCTCTTAGAAGAAATAACCAACAAAACAGGTTTAAAAAGATCTGTAGAAAAAATAAAATTTATGACAAATATAAAAAGCGCTCCGGAATCCCTGCAACAGATTTGACCAGATAAAGAGGATAAATAAATTTAAATATTTGGGAGAAATTATCCAACAAAATGGCTTAGAAAAATTCGCTATAGAATAAAGGGTACATAAAATGGAGAGAGCTTATGGAATAACTAGGAACGTCTACAACAAAAGGTGCCTGTCTAAAAATTTGAAGATACAGCACTATAACACAGTAGTAAAACCAGAATGTCTTTATGCAAGTGAATGTTAAGTACTGGGAGAGATCAGGCGATCGAGGTGACCAGGAGATTGCACAGCCTCTGCTGATTATCGTTTTCTCACTGCACCCACTAGTGACAAGGCTGATAAGGCGTTGTCTGCTGTTGTCCCATCATGTTGAAAATGTCCATACAGTCATCTTCTGTGAGTTGATCCACATATGGACTAAACACTTTCTGGACATGTCAGTTAGAGAGTGAGTTAGACAGTCAGTGACAGAGCACCTCGAATTCGTGCTGATAATAAGGTGGGTACACCATTCGCTTGTTTCATATTTTATGAGCTTCAAACAGGAGCGACTTATTTTCAGTTATCTGTGTAGTTACTAGTTTATTTTTGTAATTTCTTGGCGTTTGAGTAGTTACTAGGCACAAACTTTTATTTTAATAACAGTGTAGCGTACAGTACCGCCGTTGTTATCGACCCTTGTATCGATCCTCATGTCGTACAGGCTTCTGTTTGGTTCAGTTAGAACATCTCAGCGTCGGTTAGACCATCAGTGAGAGAGCATCTCGAGTTCCTGCTGCTAATAAGCCGAGTACACCATTCGTTTGCTGCATATTTCTACAAGCCTCAAACAGGACCTCCAGTAATGGACAGGAACTGTGATTGCCGTGTGCAGATGTGAGCTGAGTTGGTGACCCTTCGCTCACAGCTCCAGGCGGTGTTGGCTTCTGTCACACAGCTTGAGGCTGTTGCCAAGGGGCATCACTGTGGAGGTCGGACACGGGGATGCAAGGGACGTTGAGCACATCCCATGTGTCCCCCAATCGTCCACTGCTGTGGCTGCCCTGGGTACTGCCTCCACTGAGGGTCACCTCTCACCTGTGGTCAAGTGGGAGATGATTCCAAAGTCTGACAGGCAGCGAACGACTTACCAAGGGGCTGATCGTAGGGCCTCCCGGTTCATTTGACGAACAGGTTTCGGCATTATCTGTGGCTGACAAAGTCTCTGAGCTAGATGCAGTCGTCCACCCTGTTCCAGAGGAAGCTTCTCCGCCTGCAAGATCTGGGCATTCACAGAGAGTGGGTTTGCTGGAAGTTGAGAGCTCCAACGTTCCAACGTTAGGCGTGTAATGGAGCCCCTTAGGAACATGCCTGCCGAGGAGGGGAAGAAAGCCAATGTGCACTCTGTGTGCATATTGGGGGGAGTCATTCCGGATGTGGAAAGGGTGCTTCCGGATGCCATGAAGAGTACAGGGTGCTGCCAGCTTCAGGTAGTGGCTCATGTCAGTACCAGTGATGTGTGTCGCTTTGGAATGGAGGAGATTCTCTCTGATTTCGGGCGGCTAGCGAAAATGGTAAAGACTGCCAGTTTCGCTTGCGAGATTAAGCCGGAGCTCACCATCTGTAGCATCATCGATAGAACCGACTGCGGTCCTTTTGTGCAGAGCCGTGTGGAGGGTCTGAATTAGACTCTCAGGCGGTTCTGTGAGCGTGTAGGCTGCAGATTTCTTGACTTGCGCCATCGGGTGGTGGGTTTCCGGGTTCCGCTTAATAGACCAGGAGTCCACTACACACAGGAAGCGGCTACACTGATAGCGGGGACTCTGTAGGAGGCACTGGACGCTTTTTTAGGTTAGAGGGTCGAAGGGAACCACAGAAAGGGCGTCGGTCAAAAAGGGGACAGGTAAAACACAGTAAGATACTTGAAGAAACGATCGGTATTGCAGTTGTAAATCGTCGTAGCTATGGTGGGAAAGAACCAGAGCGCCAAGCCCTAATAGAAATCGCTGAAGCTCAAATAATTATAGGTACGGAAAACTGGCTAAAGCCGGAAATAAGTTCAGCCGAAATTTTTTCAAACGACCTTACTGTGTTCAGAAAGGATCGATTAAATATAGCTGGCGGAGGTGTATTTATTGCTGTCAGAAGTAGTTTATCTTGCAGCGAAATTGAAGTAGATAACTCCTGCGAAACAGTGTGGGTAGAGGTTATACTTGACAATCGGACTAAACTATCAATTGGATCGTTTTGCCGATCCCCCGGCTCAGGAGATATAGTTGCTGAACAGTTCAAAGAAAACTTGAGTCTCATTTCAAATTGGTACCTCAATCACACAATTGTAGTCGGTGGTGACTTCAATCTACCCTCGATATGCTGGAAAAATCATACGTTTAAAGCCGGCGGCAGGCATAAAATGTCATCCGAAATTGTACTGAATGCTTTCCCAGAAAATTATTTTGTACAATTGGTACATGAGCCCACTCGAAGCTTAAATGGTTTCGAAAGCATACATGACCTCTTAGCGACAAATAATCCTGGACAAATAGGGAGTATCATGACGGTTACGGGGATTAGCGACCACAAGGCAGTTGCTGCTAGGCTGAATACCGTACCGCCCTCAACCATAAAAAAGAAACGCAAAGTACATCTATTTAAAAAAGCTGATAAAAATGCTCTTAACACATTTTTTAGAGACAGTCTCCACCCCTGTTCCGATCATGTACGCGAAGAACAGATGTGGAATGATTTCAGAGAGATAGTATCGACAGCAATTGAGAGATATATACCACATAAATTAATAAATGATGGTACTGATCCCCCATGGTACACAAAACGTGTCAGATCGCTGTGCAGAAGCAACGAAAAAAGCATGTCAAATTTAAAAGAACGCGAAATCCCCAAGGTTGGCACAGTTTTGCAGAAGTTCGAAAGGTAGCGCGTATTTCAATGCGAGATGCTTATAATAATTTCCACAACGAAATTCTGTCTTGGAATGTGGCAGAAAACCCAAAGAGATTCTGGTCATACATAAAGCACGCCAGTGGCAAGACGCAATCAATACCTTCACTGCGCTATAACAACGGTGAAGTCACTGATGGCAGTGACACAAAAGCAGAGTTATTAAACACGGCTTTCCGAAACTCCTTCACCAAAGAAGACGAAGTAAATATTTATGAATTCCAATCAAGAGCAACTGCCAAGATCAGAAACATACAAGTAGATATCCTCGGTGTAGCAAACCAGCTTAAATCACTTAAGAAAGACAAGGCCTCCGGTCCAGATTATATACCAGTCAGGTTGCTTTTAGAGTATGCCGATACAATAGCTCCATATTTAGCAATTATATTCAACCGTTCGCTCACAGATAGCTCCGCACCTAAAAACTGGAAAATTGTTCCAGTCACACCAATACCCAATACTCTGTACCAGAGCGGGCATTCGTGTTTACAATCCGTGCACCTTATGTGGTTACCGTCAACACTCTGGACAATGGAAAATTTATCACCTGGTCAATCTTTAAACCATCTCGCACCAGTAGGACCGTACCGCTGCCGGCATCGTTAGCAGAGGTAATGTACGAAGCATAACCGCAGAAGTCTGGAATGGTCTCCAAACGAACTTCTTACGTGATCGCAATGTCCACATCCGATTTTCGCAGCATATCGCACACCAATCGAAGCTTCACTTTCGAAGTGATGTGTTGAGATTGATGAAACCAATCTGGTAGGTCTGCCGAAGATTTGAGGCACAGGCACAGTCTTTGCAACAGATGGATGCGGTGGATCGACGTCTCCTTCAGTGTTACCAAACGTGTCTTCCTCCATTTCAGGCTCTGAGCACTATGGGACTTAGCATCTTAGGTCATCAGTCCCCTAGAACTTAGAACTACTTAAACCTAACTAACCTAAGGACATCACACACATACATGCCTGAGTCAGGATTCGAACCTGCGACCGTAGCCGTCACGCGGTTCCTGACTGAAGCGCCTAGAACCGCACGGCCACACCGGTCGGCTCCTCCATTTCACCAGAAATTTATTAATATGGGCCACCAAGGCCATGGGCGCCGGCGCAACTCCAGTCCCAGGATCTTCGTCATCATTATCCACCTATAGAGATGGGCAGGGAGCAGCAGGGGTGGGGGCGGGGGGGGGGGGGGGTGCTCGACTTTGGCGTCGGCGCTGCAGTGAAAGGAGAGCGTTGTTCACCCCGGCGATCATCGTCATATTGTGCCATTTTTGGTCTAAACGAGGTGAAGCATCACCTGCCTGAGACTGTGCTGTACAGTCACCAGATTGTGTCCTCCATCTCCTCTTGCACTTATTCGCAGATTGTTGTTACGTGAATGGGCTTTCGTGTTGGACGATGGCAGAGAATTCCGACAGTCTAGCAAAGACACTGCCGCAGACACTATCATGGTGTCAACATTTATGCCTCCAGCGGCATTTTGATCATCTGTCGACATAGCTGTTGAGGCAGGAGCAGGGGCTATAGTATCAGCAGCAGAGGTTGTGATGGGTGTGGGAGTCACCTCTTTCCTCCGTAGTGTCTCAGTCATCTGCAGAGTGTCGCTATGGGCCGTCAGAAGCGGCAACGTGCTGATTTCGTTCTTGACCTCTACCACATTTGTCATGGATAGGATGCTGGCAACTTGGGAGGCATCAGGTCTGCAGGTGGCAGTTTTGGTATCCCCCTCAGCAGACATTCGGACCAGATGTGGCCTTCTTTTCCACACCTTGAGCACGTCTTTGGCTGGCCATTTTAAATGACGAAGGCTCTACATCTCCCAATGCATAAATAGGATGGGACCTGACACAGGCTGTGTGCTGAAATGAACCCATTTTTTCACAAGCTGTGCATGCAATGTCCTGTATGGGTGAATAGTAGACACCACCTTGCCTGCTGGTAGTTTAAAAGGTCTGAAGATCCGGATCGTCCACAATCCCAGTGCAGCATGGTCGATCCATAGCATCCACATTACAGAATTTGAGCCGGCATTTTGCCTGTCGAAGGACCCTGTCGCAGACTGCGTCGTTGAGGAGCTTGTCATACGCCACACTACTGGCTATGGAAAGGTGTAAAATGGCTCTGAGCACTATGCGACTTAACTTCTGCGGTCATGAGTCGCCTAGAACTTAGAACTAATTAAACCTAACTAACCTAAGGACATCACACACATCCATGCCCCAGGCAGGATTCGAACCTGCGACCGTAGCGGCCGCGCGGTTCCAGACTGTAGCGCCTTTAACCGCTTGGCCACCACGGCCGGCTGGAAAGGTGTATACCGACAAGTTTTTCATTTGGGATCTTTACTTCGTCTTGGAGATGTTCTTCTTCCAGAGCTTTTGGTTGAGCAAATTCACTCCTGAAATTGAATTTCAGCATCAATTTTCTGTGGGAGCTGGCCATTCTCATCGATGAAAACACTAGGACGTTCGAAACGGCCGAAGCAAGTAGGCAAACACCAAAGCCGCACTCCGCGGCAGAGACGTAAACAACATGTCCGTGATGCGCGGCTCCTCGAGCCAAACTGCCTGCTTCGGCTACCCAAGCACGCTTGACAGACAGACCCAAACTTGCATATGTCACACGTCTTCAACCCCAGTGCTCGCACAGTTATGTGATTCCCGCACAGGATAGGACTTATTTAGGTTTCTCGCCATTTTGCATTGGCTTTGGCATGATATATACTAGTGCAGTGTCTGTATTTGACAGTGTCTGTATAATTCGATGTAACTTCATTCGAACATGCATACACGGCTGAAGTACATGGTATACGTATGGTAATAAATGTAGTTACTGCATAAAAGCAGACGCTGTCGCCATTAATGATAAAACTAAATAAGTCTCTCCCTGTGCGGGATTCACTTAATTGTGCGAGCGCAATCGGTAGCAGGCACTGAGACATATGGAAGTTTGGGTCTACCAGTGAGGGGTGCTCAGATAGCCAGAGCAGTTGAGGCGACCGCTCATGTAACGCGGGATATTCAGATCTGAGTCCTGGGCCAGTACAAATTTTCATTTGTTTCATCTGTAGTGTTACCGTATTTGCAATCTGCGAATACATTTCATGATTTAATACGGCTACAAGGGTTCGCAGTGTCTGTTCCTTCTGACATGCAAGCATATCCTTTGCAACGAACATTGCAGATACAAACACTGCACTAATGTCTACATTTCCGCTGTTGCCTCGATTCGGTCAGCTTTTTGAGTGGGTGTAAGCAGTCACCGAACCCCGAGAGCGGTGACGTTTGTCGTGTGCAAAATGTCGTGCAAATTGTTGACAACTGACTTTTTTCTTAATGTCGCCTCGATTGTGATTCACCGCTCTTCGAACACGTTGGCCTTGACTTCTCCTTCGATTCCCGGTTCTTCAGAGAAAGATGGACTGCCACATCGTTCTGCGTGTTTCAGACTTGTTTGACCACATTGTAAGCACCTGCGCTACCACGCCATTGCGTTATATAAAGTTTAACTGTTGCGGTACATTTCCACTACGCAGAATGGGGTGAACAGCGTTGATCAACTTCAATCACCGCAAGAAGCTCCAGTTTATCAGTGCCCTTCACCATTCCGTTTCGGCTGCTCTAGTGCCATGCTACGGTACTGAAGCGTGGTGTTTGTTTACACGCTACTGGCCATTAAAATTACTACACCAAGAATAAATCCAGATGATAAACGGGTATTAATTGGACAAATATATTATACTAGAACTGACATGTGATTACATTTTCACGCAATTTGGGTGCATAGATCCTGAGAAATCAGTACCCAGAACAACCACCTCTGGCCGTAATAACGGCCTCGATTCGCCTGGGCATTGAGTCAAACAGAGCTTGGATGGCGTGTACAGGTACACCTGCCCATGCAGCTTCTACACGATACCACAGTTCATCAAGAGTAGTGACTGATGTATTCTGACGAGCCAGTTATCGGCCACCATCGACCAGACGTTTTCAATTAATTAGAGATCTGGAGAATGTGCTGGCCAGGGCAGCAGTCGAACATTTTCTGTATCCAGAAAGGCTCGTACAGAACCTGCAACATGCGGTCGTGCATTATCCTGCTGAAATGTAGGGTTTCGCAGGGATCGAATGAAGGGTAGAGCCACGGGTCGTAACACATCTGAAATGTAACGTCCACTGTTCAAAGTGCCGTCAATGCGAACAAGACGTGACCGAGACGTGTACCCAAATGGCACCCCATACCATCACACCGGGTGATACGTCAATATGGCGATGACGAATACACGCTTCCAATATGCGTTCACCGCGATGTCGTCAAACACGGATGCGACCATCATGATGCTGTAAACAGAACCTGGATTCATCCGAAAAAATGACGTTTTGCTATTCGTGCACCCAGGTTCGTCGTTGAGTATACCATCGCAGGCGCTCCTGTCTGTGATGCAGCGTCAAGGATAACCGCAGCCAGGGTCCCCGAGCTGATAGTCCATACTGCTGCAAACGTCGTCGAACTGTTCGTGCAGATGGTTGTTGTCTTGCAAACGTCCCCATCCGTTGACTCAGGGATCGAGAAGTGGCTGCACGATCCGTTACAGCCGTGCGCATCAGATGCCTGTCATCTCGACTGCTAGTGATACGAGGCCGTTGGAATCCAGCATGGAGTTCCGTATTACCATCCCGAACCCACCGATTCCATATTCTGCTAATAGTCATTGGATCTCGACCAACGCGAGCAGCAATGTCGCGACACGATAAACCGCAATCGCGATGGGCTACAATCCGACCTTTGTCAAAGTCGGAAACGTGATGGTACGCATTTCTCCTCCTTACACGTGGCATCACAACAACCTTTCACAAGGTAACTCTGGTCAGCTGCTGTTTGTGTATGAGAAATCGGTTGAAAACTTTCCTCATGTCAGCACGTTGTAGATGTCGCCACCGGCGCCAACCTTGTGTGAATGCTCTGAAAAGCTCATACAATCTGATATAGACTGGAGTGACTAATGTCATGAGATAACGGTATGCACATATACAGGTGGCCGTAGTATCGCGTACACTACGTATGAAAGGGCACTGTACTGCCGGAGCTGTCATTTGTGCTCAGGTGATTCATGTGAAAAGGTGTTGAACGTAGTTATGGTCGCACGACGGGAAATAACAGACTTAGAAGGCTGAATGATAGTTGGAGCTAGACGCTTCGGTCATTCCATTTCGAAAACTGTTTGAGCATTAAATATTTCGTGTTCCCCAGTGTCAAAAGTCTGCCGAGAACACCAAATTTAAGGCATTACTTCTCACCGTGGACAACGCAGTGGCCGATCGCCATCACTTAACGACACAGAGCGGTAGCGCTTGCGTGGAGTTGTCAGTGCTAAGACACAAATAACACTGCGTGAAATAACCACATAAATCAATGTAGGGCGTACGACGAACGTATCCGCGAAATGTGGCGTAAAGGGTCTGTGGCAGCAGACGACCAACGCGAGTGAGATAAGTCCCGATTTCAGTTTGTAAGAGCTGATGGTAGGGTTCGAATGTGACACAGACCCCACGAAGTCATGGAGCCAAGTTGTCCACAAGGCGCTGTGCATGCTGGTCCTGCTCCATTTTGGTGGGCTTTGTTTACATGGAATGAACTGGGCCCTTCAGCCCAATAAACCGATCATTGACTGCAAATGGTTACGTCTGACTACTTGGAGACCACTTGCAGCTATTCATGGAATTCATGTTCCGAAACATTTTATGGATGACAATGCGCCATGTCGTCAACCCACAATCGTTTGCGAGTTGTTGGCAAAAATTCCGGACAAATCGAGCGAACTATTTGGCCACCCAGATCGCCCTACGTGGGACATAATCGAGAGGTCAGTTCGTGCACAAAATCCTGCACGGGTAACATTGTTATATTGCGGGCGACTGTAGAGGCAATATGGCTTAACATTTGTGCAGGGGACTTCCAATGACTTGTGGAGTCCAGGCCAGGTCGAGTTAGCTGCGCTACGCCGGGCAAAAGGAGGTCAGACACAATATTGGGAGATATCCCATCACTTCAGTGTAGGCTGCAGCTCTGTCTCGTTTCTCAAACTACTTCCCTTTCATGTCGCCGGCCGGGGTGGCCGAGCGGTTCTAGGCGCTACAGTCTGGAACCGCGCGACCGCTACGGTCGCAGGTTCGAATCCTGCCTCGGGCATGGACGTGTGTGATGTCCTTAGGTTAGTTAGGTTTAAGTAGTTCTAAGTTCTAGGGGACTGATGACCTCGGCAGTTAAGTCCCATAGTGCTCAGAGCCATTTGAACCATTTTACCCTTTCATGTCCTTAGAGTCATAACTGCAGCCTGGTTTCTGTACAAGCTGTGCATAACCTTCCGCTACCAGTAATTTATCGATGTTACGTCAGACTTTCAGTACAATATTTTAATCAACAAGGTCATAAGCGCTTTTTAAATCTACAAATGTCATAATAAATAGGTTTGCCTCTCTTACGATAAGTCATTGGGTCGGTGTTGCCCCTCGTCTTTCAGCATTTCTATGGAACCTAGATTGTTCTTCCATGACGTCACCTTTTACGTCTTTTGATTCTTCTCCAAACAATTCGTGACAACGCTTTGCAAGCGTGATTTATGAAACCTGCCCTCTTTAGGATTGGTATTATTGCATTCTTCCTGAAGTCTGAAAGCTTTTCGCGTGCCTCAGATATCTTAAATACCAGGTGGAACAGTTTTATCTTCGCTGGATCTCCCTCGAATCTGAAACATTCCTCATGTGAGATATAACTGGCAAAACTGTGTAACTACAAATGCACGCTGCCCCGACGCTGCAGCCATACGGGAGAGGAGGAAGGCCACAGAGGAGCGACAGACCGTGACGTGGGCTCGTGCAGTTGTAACGGTTTCGGTCGGAGCGCTTTTATTGCCAGACGTATTACCGTGCTGCGGCGTTTCTCCAATGTTCAGCCACGGTTCGCTCAGGCTTGGCCTTGGTCAATGTAGTTCCACTTTACTTTGCTCCGACATTCCCATTAACAGCTGCAGTTATTCAGATCGGTTTTAGCACCGACTGACTGCTATACGGAGTGTGGAGCTTTCACGAACCATTCGTAAAAGTGAGAGTATGCAGCTTTCCTCGAAGAGGAAACCCAACGTCGTTGTCCGTGAAGTATTAGAATCAGATGCACAATATACCTGATCACAACTTCTGGAACTGAGCCTTATACCACATACCTCCCTTAATACAAGAACTTATACTCAAAGTTGTGTTACGAACTGGGAATGCTGCATTTACCACTTAGGCATTACCAGCAGTCTCTAAAAACGGGAGGGTCATTCTAAATGTGAGGAACTGTTGTTCCTCAGAAACAAAACTTATTTTACAACGTATTTTGACATTTTGGCTGTTTTTCTACGTCGTAGCACTCCTCAAGCCTTCAGAATACTCTGCCGCCGAATTATTGAACCAGTAACTAACGTTCTCTTTCAGTTCGTTGTCATTTCCGTAATGCATTCAGCCCCTTTCATCTATCAGTCTGTGGAGAAAGCTAATAATCATCGAAGTCAAGTCAGAGCTATAAGCTGGATGTTCAAAAACTCCCCACATAGACTACCGAAGCAAATTCTTTGTCTACGCAGCAGAATACCGAAATAACACAATACTGCTTGACAACAATCCACGTCGTTGGTTTTGAATGGTACGGTGTAGTCGGTGAAAGCTCTGGGTGGGCAATAGGACGCAGCATTTATGACCTCTCTTCTGCACATAAAGTCGATGAGTAGGCCGCCCTTTAGATCCCAAAACACTGAGGCCATATCCTTTTTGGAGCTTGGATTTTTTTCGGTACGGGGGGGGGGGGGGGAGGGGGGCTATCTTGAATGATGCCATTCCCATTCCATTGATTGGCGCACTGTTTCCTGACTTTTATGTGAAATCCAGTCTCGTCACCATTAACAACTGATAAGTAAGTAAGGGTCCAGTATCACTGCTTAACACATGTATTGATCATTACGACAGCTGTTTCGGAAGATTTCCATTTCAAGCCCGGGTGTACACAAAGTTCAAGAACTACAATGTGCAATTGTTCTATAGGAATTTGAGACTTAATTTTTTATAAGTGAAGAATTTCGTGAATTACTGAAGCACTGAAGCATAATAAACTGCAGTCATAATTTTCACTATCATGAATTACACAAACAACTATGTCGTAATTAATTTTTATATTTCTAAATTATGTAAGTAAGAGGTGTGTCTGTAACTGTTGACTGTCCTCGTTATAATTCACGTGAAATTAAAGACATGCGCAGAAAAACGGGCTAACCCTCAAATGAAAAAGCTCAAAGATAAGTGTTGTCATCTGTTGCTGGGTAGGGGGACTATCAAAATTGACATCGGATATTTAGTGGTGACGCCAATGTCAATTTTGATAGTTCCCGTACGCGGCAACAGATGACAACACGTCTCTCTAAGATTTACATTTGAAGGTTAGCCCTTTGTCGATTTGTGCTGTTTTATATAGTGTGGTGTAAGATTTTGATGTCAAATTGTAAATATTTACTGTAATTTCTTGACAGTTCACGCCATAGATGTTTTACATTTACATAGTAACTAACTATGGCCAGAGGAGATTATATCTTTATGTATTTCATGTATGTGTAGCCTATCTTTAGTTCTCAACTTATGTGAACTTTGTTCTGACATACACTCCTGGAAATGGAAAAAAGAACACATTGACACTGGTGTGTCAGACCCACCATACTTGCTCCGGACACTGCGAGAGGGCTGTACACGCAATGATCACACGCACGGCACAGCGGACACACCAGGAACCGCGGTGTTGGCCGTCGAATGGCGCTAGCTGCGCAGCATTTGTGCACCGCCGCCGTCAGTGTCAGCCAGTTTGCCGTGGCATACGGAGCTCCATCGCAGTCTTTAACACTGGTAGCATGCCGCGACAGCGTGGACGTGAACCGTATGTGCAGTTGACGGACTTTGAGCGAGGGCGTATAGTGGGCATGCGGGAGGCATGGTGGACGTACCGCCGAATTGCTCAACACGTGGGGCGTGAGGTCTCCACAGTACATCGATGTTGTCGCCAGTGGTCGGCGGAAGGTGCACGTGCCCGTCGACCTGGGACCGGACCGCAGCGACGCACGGATGCACGCCAAGACCGTAGGATCCTACGCAGTGCCGTAGGGGACCGCACCGCCACTTCCCAGCAAATTAGGGACACTGTTGCTCCTGGGGTATCGGCGAGGACCATTCGCAACCGTCTCCATGAAGCTGAGCTACGGTCCCGCACACCGTTAGGCCGTCTTCCGCTCACGCCCCAACATCGTGCAGCCCGCCTCCAGTGGTGTCGCGACAGGCGTGAATGGAGGGACGAATGGAGACGTGTCGTCTTCAGCGATGAGAGTCGCTTCTGCCTTGGTGCCAATGATGGTCGTATGCGTGTTTGGCGCCATGCAGGTGAGCGCCACAATCAGGACTGCATACGACCGAGGCACACAGGGCCAACACCCGGCATCATGGTGTGGGGAGCGATCTCCTACACTGGCCGTACACCACTGGTGATCGTCGAGGGGACACTGAATAGTGCACGGTACATCCAAATCGTCATCGAACCCATCGTTCTACCATTCCTAGACCGGCAAGGGAACTTGCTGTTCCAACAGGACAATGCACGTCCGCATGTATCCCGTGCCACCCAACGTGCTCTAGAAGGTGTAAGTCAACTACCCTGGCCAGCAAGATCTCCGGATCTGTCCCCCATTGAGCATGTTTGGGACTGGATGAAGCGTCGTCTCACGCGGTCTGCACGTCCAGCACGAACGCTGGTCCAACTGAGGCGTCAGGTGGAAATGGCATGGCAAGCCGTTCCACAGGACTACATCCAGCATCTCTACGATCGTCTCCATGGGAGAATAGCAGCCTGCATTGCTGCGAAAGGTGGATATACACTGTACTAGTGCCGACATTGTGCATGCTCTGTTGCCTGTGTCTATGTGCCTGTGGTTCTGTCAGTGTGATCATGTGATGTATCTGACCCCAGGAATGTGTCAATAAAGTTTCCCCTTCCTGGGACAGTGAATTCACGGTGTTCTTATTTCAATTTCCAGGATTGTATAAATAAATCTGGTGTGTCTGTTCTTGCTATATGCAGTTCAAAAACTCCTCGGCAACCTTGTCGTTTCGAGTGAGATAAGTTGGTGCAGCTCCCATTCGTAGTTTTTTTTCTTTGTTCACCTATCAAACGTCGAGAAACCCACCTGGTACACGCTTATCCTCAGTCCACATCACCATTAACAATATGTTAATGAAGTAATCGTATAATATGAGGAAAACACAAACTCTATTCCGTTTACCTGAATCCTTGATTTGAGTTCGTCAGTTACAACTGACAGGCGGCGTGATTGTTCGGATATACATTCTTCCGCGATTAATCTTGATGCACCATTTTATAACTGAAGCTACATTCATCACATTTCCATAAACGTCGGTTATCTGTATGTAAATTTCTACAGTACATGCTCTTTTGTTTTAATTTACTAATTTTGAGCCGCAAGGTTCGATGTGTGATTATGCATAGGGAAGATACACTTCTTTGCCAAGATCGCTAATAATAACCCGTATTCTCGACAAATAGTTTCGGTAGTCAGTGTTACCATCTTTAGATCTCGACGGTCAGGTAATTGCATATTTCTTGAAACAGCACTAAAAGATCTGTTTCTCGTGAATTAGCGTACGTGAAAAGACTAAAAGACTGATGCAATGGGATCTATTTTACGAAATATAGAATAACTTGTCCATCGAGATCTGCAGACGGTAACATCGAGTATCGAAACCGGCTATCGATAATACAGGATATTATAAGCGATCTTGGCAAAGAAGTTTATCTTCTCTAATACACATTGTAGTGGACTGATAAGGCAGCCAGTCCACAGAGACGGGTAGCCGAGAGGGCACACGTACACACACGCCGACTGGCGCGAAGTCTGGAACAGGATTCGTAATGAATGTGATAAAGAAAAGAACGTAGCTACTAGAACACTTAACTTTTATATCGTCCTTTGGTATACAGCATTCTTGATGATACAAGTGAGACTATCTTGAGATACATGCAATGGTACAAATGGCGCCTTGCTAGGTCGTAGCCATTAACTTAGCTGAAGGCTATTGTAACTGTCTCTCGGCAAATGAGAGAAAGGCTTCGTCAGTGTAGTCGCTAGCAAAGTCGTCGTACAACTGGAGCGAGTCTAGTACGTCTCTGGAGACCTGCCTTGTGGTGGCGCTCGGTCTGCGATCCTGACAGTGGCGACACGCGGGTCCGACATGTACTAATGGACCGCGGCCGATTTAAGCTACCACCTAGCAAGTGTGGTGTCTGGCGGTGACACCACACACATATACTCTTTCTTGCGCCAGCGATTAAAAAGCTCTGTGACACGGCGGTTGGGGAAGGGGAGACTGCGCCGTGCATTAGATCGTTTTTTCTTTTACTTTTAAAATCATCCTAGTAGAACTTTGTCTCGGATTTCATCTGAGGCGCTGCCGTACTGCGTGCTGCGATGACTGGAGGGTGTTGTCTGTGGGTCAGACGCACGATTAGTGTCAATTGGAGTAGTTACAGCTGTTCGATTCCGGCCCAGGCTAACCGTTCTCCAGACATAAACGCCGAACACACTTGATCTTCACGCACAGTACTTTTCCACAATTAGCGTAGAAGGCACTAAATCTCTATGTTTTAGCGCTTTCAGTATTCACGCTATTTCAGAATTGTTAGTCGTCGTCTAAGTAGTCTGGGATGTAAATAATGCTAACTGTGCATTGCACTTGTTTCATTCAGGTCGGCTAGTAATCATTGTAAGAATATACGTCTGGTTAACCAAAATTGTTGCCCTATTGATCTGCCGATCGTATTTCTATTGAAATATTTCCAACTTACCTGTGATTATCAAAATATTCCCTGTTTTTGGGTTCTTTGCCTCAGTCTGTGTAAACGCCTTATGGAATCGCTTTGTTGTCCATTTGTCTGTCTGTCCGGGTGTCCGACAGTTAAGAACCCTGTTTCTCAGAAACCAACCGGCGTATCGATTTCAAATTTATGACACATATTAAGGTCTCTGGTCCCTTGGTGGAGTAAAAATTTTAAGTTTCTAAGTCAGTTTAAGCAAAAGACGCGGCCATTTATGTCACATATTTTGATACTCGAAAACTTTGTCCCCGCCGTAGCACGCAGTGGTACACAACCCCACAACAGGCTACAGCAGTCCACTCACCCCACCGCCGCCCCCACACCCAACCCAGGGCTATTATGCGGTTCGGTCCCCAGTGGAGTAGGCATACAGTAAAGGCTGTCCTTCCTACAAACTACATCGACATAAAGTTTTGTAAGTAGGCTGTTTAGGTTTTTATGTTGGTAAAGCCATGTAGCGCTCTATATGAAAATCACTGACTGTGCTGTGTGAAGGCTGTGGTTGGTTTGCATTGTTGGACTAATATTCGCCGTTGTAGTGTTGGGCAGTTGGCTGTTAACAGCGCGTATAGCGTTGCGCATAGTGATGGGCTAAACTGCGATTTTCCGATATCAGTGATTTCTGTGAATGCTACTTTTCAGTATCTGTTATTCTTAACTGCGATTTGTCGCAGTTAAGAGTCGCAGTTAAGGAACATAGGTCGTGTATCCCTCCGCCACTGCTATTTCTGCGATTTCTGCTACTTCCGCGATTTCTGCGACTTCTGCTACTTCTGTGACTTCTGCGATTTCTGCTACTTCTGTGACTTCTGCTACTTCTGAGATTTCTGCGACTTCTGCTACTTCTGCGATTTCTGTGACTCCTGCGATTTCTGCGACTTACCACTGTATGAAAAAGTTACATCTGTCAACACAGAAAATTGCATCGCAACAAACCTGTCATTGGCAAGTATGTTTTACGTTTTTTCTTCCGTTGGCTTTAATTTTGTATTAAAGAAACAACTGTGAAAATATTAATAGTGTAATTAATATGTAAGTAGCCGTACAGTACCGTAATAGTTCGTATTTAGAAAATGAATTCTAACATATTGTTATGTTCACAGGTACCTGAACTACATTTCAGTCACTCAGTAAAGTGATAACTCAAAATATCATTGTCAACAGATCTGAAGAAATTGCCTAGACCTTTTTCGTCAGACGAGAGGTTAGTTTCTAAGCGTTTCGATGGACTTAATTACTTCAGTGAGATCGTTCTTGCAAATGTGATATTCATTATAGCAAATATTAGCAATCAACTCTGTCAATTATATTGCTAGTAATTAATGACAGCAAAAATTGTTTAATAATCCTTGTGTTTTTGCAGACACAGTTCTGACTCTGATTACTGGTTGCTGTACGTATCTATCCACATCAAGGCTGTTGGGAGAGACTCGTGAAGATTCAAGACAGCTCTTAGAGGATTTGCAGTTTAAAAGTGAAATAAGTGTGTGAATGATTAAACTGTGTTTTATTGAAGTTGTTGTGCGATTTTAAAGGAATAATAAATGTCAAATACAGTGAGTGAATAATAAAAATCTCATTTTCCACATGTTTAAGCCGTCCTATACCCATAATTTTCCGCCACTTACTTATTGGTAAACACCACTTGTTGGAGAGCGACATGCCGCCCCCCCCCCTTTTCTCCACAATCTTGGTGTGACACTGACCTGTAACATATCCCGAAGTCTACAATATGCATTTTGAGGCTGTTGATATGAAAGTAGGAAGTACAGATCTTCCAGTTAAATCAGGAATAGCTCATGTGCATTACTTGAAAGTAACACAGGAAAAGCTTACTTATGTAGGTGGTAGTAGTGTCGGCAAAAAGTTCTTGTGTGTGAAGTTGCCATGTAGAACACCAGGTGTAAAACTTTTCTCCCGAGTCTTGAGCTGTGTCGGAACAAAAGTGAGACATTCATATGACTGTTTTCATTTCTCTACACTTAAACAGATGTCTCAGTTCTGCTGTGTTAACATTGCAAAGTCCTGTAGGCATGTGGAGTATTAACCAAAACTGTCATATTGGAAGCAGAATCAAACACATTTGTTACGTTACTTGATATTTTCAGGAGAAAAGGGCAATGTTGCTTCTTATTAATATAATACATTCAGAGTCACAGCAGTATTTGACCAACCATAACTGATGCTGAATGTGCATGTCGTCATATAATATGAAAGGCTTATTTCAATAGTGGTACAAGTCCATTAACTCCACTTTTCTGTCTATAATGCTTCTGAAATTAGTGATCCAAACAAACATAAATAAAGGTTCATCTCTAACAAGAAGCCATATGCTTGAATATTTCTGGTATCTCAACTGCAGATTTTTGAGCGCTCATTTAACTTTACGACTCTATATCTCAAAATGAACAAAAATGGACTTGTACCACTATTGCAATAAGCCCTTCATATGCACACACAGCACATCGATCTCGTGAGGCACAAGGCTCTCATAACGAAGTACGTACGTCGGTCAACAGATGACACTAGGAAAAGTATGTTAACTGCGCTTTTTAGTTGCTACTTGCGACTCTTAGTTGCGATTTGTCACAGAAATCGCAGTTTGACTCGGTAGCGAATAGCGTAGTATGAACTTTGCTCAACAGATGGGAGTGCTAACTGCGCTTTTTAGTTGCTACTTGCGACTCTTAGTTGCGATTTGTCACGGAAATCGCAGTTGGACTCTATAGTGTATCGCAGAGATGGGCGTAGTACGAACTTTGGCCAACAGATGCCACTGTTAACCGCGCTTTCTAGTTGCTACTTGCGACTCTTAGTTGCGACTTGTCACTGAAATCGCAGAAAGCAGTGCTAAATTCGACCAATAGATGGCTCACGTCTTTGAATGTGAAATACTTATTGCGACTGCTAACTGTGACTGAAATCGCAGTTAGATTCTGTAAAGTTGCTACTGTGATATCTGTGACGTCTCAGTCACTGTGATTTCTAACAGATACGCGATTTCCTGCCCACCACTAGTTGCGCAGTTGGAGGTGAGCCGCCAGCAGTGGTGGATGTGGGGAGAAAAAAGGCGGTGTTTTGAGAGCGGATGATCTGGACGTGTGTCCATCAGAGACAGTAAATTTGTAAGACTGGATGTCATGAACTGCTATATATATTATGGCTTTTGAACACTATTAAGGTAAATACATTGTTGGTTCTCTATCAAAATCTTTCATTTGCTAACTATGCCCATCAGTAGTTAAAGTCTTCAGTAGTTAGAATCTTTTATTTAGCTGGCAGTATTGGCGCTCGCTGTATTGCAGTAGTTCGAGTAACGAGGATTTTTGTGAGGTAAGTGATTTGTGAAAGGTATAGGTTAATGTTGGTCAGGGCCATTCTTTTGTAGGGATTATTGAAAGTCAGATTGCGTTGCGCTAAAAATATTGTGTCAGTTTAGTGTTGATCAGAATAGGTAAAGAGCGAAATGTCTGAGTACGTTCAGTTCTGCTCAGCTGTTTGAAAATCAAATAATGTAAGAGGTTTACGAGCACAGTACTTCATTAAGTTTTCTAAGGGGACGTTTCATAGTTTTATTTATTGTTGTTGTTGAAGGTAGACGAAATGCTACGCAGGCAGCAGAACTGTACAGAGAGCGATAAGCTGACAAGAACCCACCTTCCCGACGGATGTTTTCTCGTCTTAATAAAAGACATCTTATTTACGCCAATGACTGTAACAATTTCTTTATTTCACGATTGCAATTTCGGCCTTAGGCAATTATCAAGTGTAGATTTTTGTGGCTTTAAGCCATGTCAACTTAAAATGAGCTGACACATTTATACGTCGTTGTCATTACTATTAAATACATTCGTGATGCTGTTACATATAGCAAGCAGCGTCGCGAATGTATTTAATAGTAATGACAACGATATATAAATGTGTCAGCTCATTTTAAGTTGACATGGCTTAAAACCACAAAAATCTGCACTTGATAATGGCCTAAGGCCGAAACTGCAATCGTGAAATAAAGGAAGTGTTACG
Source organism: Schistocerca nitens (assembly GCF_023898315.1). Lineage (NCBI taxonomy): Eukaryota > Metazoa > Arthropoda > Insecta > Orthoptera > Acrididae > Schistocerca > Schistocerca nitens. Next base: position 257,889,790 of record NC_064615.1, on the reverse strand, counting down.
GTCACTGGCGTAAATATGATGTCGTTTATAAAGTTCTTCATGACTGTGAATCCCAGGTATAAAAGTTAATTTTCTCGTCTTGTTGCGACGCTTCAGGGAACGGGAAGTTTCAACCCACGACAACGCAGTCGTCGTAGCACTCGCATAGACGAAGCTGCCGAAGTTACTGTTCTCGCTTCCGTTGCTATGAATCCACATGTAAGCACACGACGGCTTGAACACGAGATTGGGCATTCCTAATACCAGTGTACATCGTATTCTTACACGTCGCCGGTTCCATCCTTACCATGTACACCTACATCAAGAATTGCATGGGAATGATTTCCAGAATCATGTACAGTTCTGTCAGTGAGCACAGCAGCAAATCCTCGCCAATCCGAACGTCTTCTCCAATATTCTTTTTACTGATGAATGTTCCTTCTCAAACAAAGGACAGGTAAATGCAAGGAAATGCATTATTGGTCCAGCGACAGCCCACGATGGCTTAGACAGGTGGAACATCAGCGTCAGTGGAGAGTTAACGTCTGGTGTGGGATGCTTGGTACTACAATTATTGGCCCTTAGTTCATCAATGGTAGTCTAAATGCGACAGTGTATGCCAGCTTCCTCAGGCGAATTCTTCCTCCTCTTCTGGATGAAGTGCCGCTACGAACCAGAATGCTTACGTGGTATCAACACGATGGATGTTCAGCACATAATGCCTTGCGTGCACGTCGTGTTCTGAACCGAAGGTATCCTGCCTGATGGATTGGTCGAGTAGGAACAGTTACTTGGCCTGATAGGTCTCCGATTTAAATCCTCTGGACTTTCTTCTTTGGGGATGCATTAAAGACGTTGTCTATCGCGATATTCCAACAACTCCAGAGGACATACAGGAACATATCGTGCTTGCTCTTAATTCTCTTTAGCAGGCAACATTGGAAGCAGTAAATAATTCTTTCATTCAACGAGTGCACCAGTGTATCGGTGTCTAGGGTCACCACTTTGAGCACCTTTGAATGTTCTACTCCTGGGCAATGGTACAGGAGAGTCAAAGTCAATTTTGTGTTATGTTTTTACTTAGTTTTCACTTGTTTTCTGACAACTCCAGCAAGTGGACGAGTTTGTGATCCCGGGCTCAAAGTCAATATTGTGTTATGTAATTAATAACATTGTGTTCCAGTGAATGGTACACAGTGATACATTTTTGAATAGATCTTTAGGAGAGGAAATGAATTACCGAATAAAAAAATGCAGGGTACCATTTAAATAAATCATTTCGCTGTTTTTTTACAAAGATTTTACAAAAATTTTACAAAGATATGTCTTTGCAAAAAAAGAAACAAGGCTACAACAAAGACAATCATGCTGATTGATGTCCCCTGACGGCTAAAGAACATTTGCTTGAAACATTTTGCAATTTTCATCTGGACAAACAGTTATTTAGGGTGGTCAAGATAAATGGAACCCTCAGTGCGTGTGTCCTACTCGCATTGCCCAATTTTTTTTCTATCAGAGCCCCACCTCATTGCGATTGCGCTGGGTTACTGCATTTCATTTGAATAGTGTGTTAAAGAGAGGAAACGTTTTATGCATTCCACTCCGATTAGGCTTCTTAATTTCAGAATCGTTGCCTTATTTTTTCATCTCTTAAGCCTACTCTCACACGGTCAAAGCTAGATCTGAATAATTAATAATCTATAACACTGAGTTCCAGTGTGAAGAAATAAAACAGCTTATTGACGATGTCACAATAGCTGCAGCAAAACATGTCAGGACGAACTTAAATACGTAAACCTTCGTTTAGCATAAAGCGAACGCAATATCCTACCCATCGTTACAGACAAATGCGGAGAAACCTGTGTGCTCTAGTACAGACGTTCAATATTAAATTTGTACGGCAGTGACAGCTAACATGATTTCAGAAATCGTTGATAAAAGCTTTTACAGTTGCAGTGAAACTCATTTTGCCTTACATTCTCACTCAAATTGTATGTTCGCGAACCTTCTTCAGTAGCTACAGGGTGTTTCAAAAATGACCGGTATATTTGAAACGGCAAAAAAAACTAAACGAGCAGCGATAGAAATACACCGTTTGTTGCAATATGCTTGGGACAACAGTACATTTTCAGGCAGACAAACTTTCGAAATTACAGTAGTTGCAATTTTCAACAACAGATGGCGCTGCGGTCTGGGAAACTCTATAGTACGATATTTTCCACATATCCACCATGCGTAGCAATAATATGGCGTAGTCTCTGAATGAAATTACCCGAAACCTTTGACAACGTGTCTGGCGGAATGGCTTCACATGCAGATGAGATGTACTGCTTCAGCTGTTCAATTGTTTCTGGATTCTGGCGGTACACCTGGTCTTTCAAGTGTCCCCACAGAAAGAAGTCACAGGGGTTCATGTCTGGCGAATAGGGAGGCCAATCCACGCCGCCTCCTGTATGTTTCGAATAGCCCAAAGCAATCACACGATCATCGAAATATTCATTCAGGAAATTAAAGACGTTGGGCGTGCGATGTGGCCGGGCACCATCTTGCATAAACCACGAGGTGTTCGCAGTGTCGTCTAAGGCAGTTTGTAGCGCCACAAATTCACGAAGAATGTCCAGATAGCGTGATGCAGTAATCGTTTCGGATCTGAAAAATGGGCCAATGATTCCTTTGGACGAAATGGTGGCCCAGACCAGTACTTTTGGAGGATGCAGGGACGATGGGACTGCAACATGGGGCTTTTCGGTTCCCCATATGCGCCAGTTCTGTTCATTGACGAAGCCGTCCAGGTAAAAACAAGCTTCGTCAGTAAACCAAATGCTGTCAACATGCATATCGCCGTCATCAATCCTGTGCACTATATCGTTAGCGAATGTCTCTCGTGCAGCAATGGTAGCGGCGCTGAGGGGTTGCCGCGTTTGAATTTTGTATGGATAGAGATGTAAACTCTGGCGCATGAGACGATACGTGGACGTTGGCGTCATTTGGACCGCAGCTGCAACACGGCGAACGGAAACCCGAGGCCGCTGTTGGATCACCTGCTGCACTAGCTGCGCGTTGCCCTCTGTGGTTGCCGTACGCGGTCGCCCTACCTTTCCAGCACGTTTATCCGTCACGTTCCCAGTCCGTTGAAATTTTTCAAACAGATCCTTTATTGTATCGCTTTTCGGTCCTTTGGTTACATTAAACCTCCGTTGAAAACTTCGTCTTGTTGCAACAACACTGTGTTCTAGGCGGTGGAATCCCAACACCAGAAAAATCCTCTGTTCTAAGGAATAAACCATGTTGTCTACAGCACACTTGCACGTTGTGAACAGCACACGCTTACAGCAGAAAGACGACGTACAGAATGGCGCACCCACAGACTGCGTTGTCTTCTATATCTTTCACATCACTTGCAGCGCCATCTGTTGTTGAAAATTGTAACTACTGTAATTTCGAAAGTTTGTCTGCCTGAAAATGTACTGTTGTCCCAAGCATATTGCAACAAACGGTGTATTTCTATCGCTGCTCGTTTAGTTTTTATTGCCGTTTCAAATATACCGGTCATTTTTGAAACACCCTGTATGTGCAGACATTGAGGTTCCTTGCTCTTGATCCTGCTCATCTGATCGACTTAGCTCGCTGTTCTTCCACTTGGTTTCTTGCGTCGTATTTCTTCTTGTAAGATGATATTTTCAATATTATTTCGGTCTCCTGTTATCGTGGAAAGGTAAACAGACGGGTCTTTGGTTTGACAGTAATAATAACTGCTCTTATGATCTCCCGCAACTGCAACAGTAACCTTTTTTTCGATGCAAGACAACCAAAACTTTCTATATACTGCCTAGGTAGGCGACGTCAAGGTAACGCTCTTGGGGTGTGTCGCTCGCTAAGGGACAGACTGTTCGAACGCTATTTGTAGAAATAATTTGAATTGTCAATGCTTGTCCGTAAAGGAGAGGAGAGGTAGCACAGTAACGTATCGACCACCAGATTGCGCGCAGTGTAATCGGGCGGATCTACCAAGCTTTGGCGCTGCACCAGAACTGATTGGGAGGACAAGGCTATGTGCCGGATACTGGGTTTCACCCTCTCTCCTCTCTCTGATCACTAACTGGGACACAGCATTGCACTACAAACGCACCCTACGTAATCAACCGCCCCAAACATTCTTGCTTGCGGTGACTAGCACAGAAGTTGCCGAAATCTCAACTAGGAAGCTTTACACTTGACCTCGAATCTTGTGAAATAATAGTAATAACAGATTTTTAATGAGACATCAAAAGGAAATATATTCCTGGAGATGTGTGATTTACAGAAAAGAAACATCTAAAAATACTGAAGGTGTATTTGTAACATTTGTTATTGTTCTGTCTTCCTCAGTTTCACCATGTCTCAACTTCCTGTACACCATCTGCTAATAATCATTTGTGTCTAAACTCCTGTCTCCTCCATAACGACCTGACGTAATTGCGCCTAAAAACTTGTTTCTGGAGTCTGCTCTTTCATATACAGTAATTTTGATTGAGACATTCTGACAAAGAAACAGCACTGCAACAGACAATTTTAGTTGCTATCTGTTACTTGTACAGCTCTGTCCGCCGATGTAAACGTTCAGAAACTATTATCTTACAAATTACTCCTCCGTCTCATGGAAAAAAAATGATAATGACATAAAATTCTAGGTGAAGTGACATAATACAAGATACAGAGTTCTTTTGCGATCACTTTGTGGGCTATGATTTGTTCTTCGGGTTGCGACGCAAATCGTTGCTAGCGGCTGCATGGCGAAAGGTGAGAAACGAACCTTTTTTTCCCAAGTGAGGGCTAATTTTCAGTAACTGCTTCCTTAGTGAGGCGCCGATTTCAATTCTTCGCGTCTCACAGTTCAGGGAACTAGCTTCGGTGAGGAAAATCGTTGGACAGTTTGACGTGTTACGTCACGCGTAATAACATCATTTAAACGCAATGAAAATTTCTCACAGAGGTTTCTGTCTTTTGCTTTCTTCCTCGAAAACAGGAAGATAATAAACTTACTGATGGCGACATGGTTACTACCGTACCCGTCTCTGGTAGATAAAATCGGGCTCCCCTCACTTTTTTTTTTCACTAATACACAATGTTGCATATCGAACACTGTGTATCAATTAAAAGTGCTGCTTACGCCCATACCATACTCTTATAATATTTTTCGATCATTTCTGTCCAACGTTACGAAATTATTCTGGAGCCACCAGAATTTTTATGTCAATTTAAGAATTATTTTAAAGATATTTGTATGTGCAGCTGAAAGGATACTTTTTGCGAGTACATTAGTGTGCTGCTTTACTCACACATCTCTTGCATTGACGTGTACACACATTTGTTTCCATTAACGTTTGTGATTCAAGGACATCTCGTAGAGTTTCCTTCACTATGGATTCTAAAGTCTTACTCATAACTGTCGCTTAACATAAGTATGATTCGTAATGAGGTCAGGAAATATCGGGTAATATCGGACACGTAAGCTTTTTCGAAACTGTAAAAACTTCTTGAAAGCTTACTGGAACGTCTTCATACTACATAATACGATGATACGTATCTTAATACAATTATAATATTGTATTTCAGTTATAAAATTGTTTCATTTGATGCAGATGCCGGCCAGTGGGGTCGAGCGGTTCTAGGCGCTTCAGTCTGGGGGACTGATGACCTCAGATGTTAAGTCCCATAGTGCTCAGAGCCATTTGAACCATTTTTTTTATGCAGATGTTACTGAGGAACTACTGTTTGCTGAGTCCCAGAGTCACATTTTCCATAAGAACTTGTTTTGTGTACTAGGGAGCAATGCGTAAGTTAACAACGGATTTTTTAAAAGTCAAGAAACGTGGCATCGATTTAGGCTCTGTCCCTGTCTTTTTTTATGCAAAGATGTGCCGTTTCTGTTTCCTGAAGTACAGCATTTAACAATTTCCTCAAACTGATCTGCATTTGAACGAGAAAAAAAATCACAATATCTTCTGATTAGTGAACAGATCAAACACACATGATCATAAATTGCGTCATATTCACAATAGGCAAATGTTTGAAACAACCAAGAGCCTTTTTATTCAGTATGGATTAAATGGTATAAACCGAACATAGCAATCACTGAAGTGGCCATTTACAGCTGCTCGCACTCTGTGAAAGTACAACACTTAACCCTACAAATTTCAAAACTTGCCTCTGTCACTAAGTAATTGTGCTAGTGACGGTGTCAGGATATGAGAGTCCAACTTTACGACAGAAAGAACACGAAAAACTGCTAGTAATTGCGAAAAACGCATAAAACTAGACTTTTAAATGCGTTATCGTTGAGCGCTTCCTGGAGTGAATAATCAAGAACCATGAAACATGGTGCTGCACAGTCAACACAATTCAGGGCGACCATATAAAAATTGGTGCGCAATGTGTTTATGGCACTTCGTGAAGTAATCTAAGCAACAAAGAGACCATTCGATTGCATCAGACAGAATATGGAGTAACAGTTCGTACCACACGAACTCATGAGGTAGTCAGTGAGAACAGGGCAGATGGCGAAGGCAGTAACGTTTCCCGGCCTCTACGGTCGACTGTCCTCTCTCCCCGTGATTTTTACCTGTGAGATAAGTTTAAGGGCCGGGTGTGCTCAAATAATCCCCACACACTCGAAGAGCTTCAGCAGCACACTGCAACCACTTCTGCTACCATCCCCAAGGGAGATGTGCTAGGAGCCTCACAGTTTCACGAACCGTAGGCAGTGCTGCAACGACGTCAACTGGGGTCATTCCCAGCATCTACTCTAAAGAACAATAACCCTGTTCATTAACATTACTTACGAAGATATGAACAGCAGAGCGTCCTTTTTAAATAGCATCCTATATTTTATTCGGCAGCCCACATACTCACCTCAAGACCTAGTGACAGAAACCAAATGGGAACACAAGGAAAATGTCACAAGTCACTAAGATAACCGTCTTCTTAGCAAAACAATAATTACAATAATGTGTTTTAATTACATTACAATAATGTGTTTTAATCACAAGGTGGGTACATGTAGTACAGTAATGTAAAACGTTTAAGAGATATGCACTGAGGTGACAAAAGTCACGTGATACCTCCTAATGTCGAATCGGATCTTCTTTTGCCTGCTGTAGTGCACGAACCTGACGTGGCATGGACTCAACACGTCGCTCGAAGACCCCTGCAGAAATGTTGAACCATGCTGCCTGTATAGCCGTCCATAATTTTGAAAGTATTGCTGGTGCAGGATTTTGCGCACAATCTCACCTCTCGATCGGAACTTATCAAACCATGTAAATTTTCTCCAGTCGTCTAGGGTCCAACCGATATGATCACGAACTAATAAGCAGGCGATGTTGTGCTGTTAGCAAAGGCACTCGCACCAATCGTTTGCTGTCGTAGCCCATTAACGACAAATTTCGCTGTACTGTCCTAATGGATACATTCGTCGTACGTCCAATATCGATCTCTGCGGTTATTCGACGCACTGTTGCTTGTCTGTTAGCACTGACAACTCTACGCAAACGCCGCTGCTCTCTGTCGTTAAGTGGAGGCCGTCAGCCACTGCGTTGTCTATGGTGAGAGGTAATGCCTGAAATTTTGTATTCCCGGCACGCTCTTGACACTGTGGATCTCGGAATTTTGAATTCCCTAGCGATTTCCGAAATGGAATGTCCCATTCGTCTGGCTTCAACAACCATTCCGCGTTCAAAGCTTGTTAATTCTCGCCGTGCGGCCATAATCACGCTCGAAACCTTTTCACATGAATGACCTGAGTACAAATGACAGCTTTGTCAATGCAGTGCACGCGATACCATAGCCATCTGTATTTGTGCGTATCGCTGTCCCTTGACTTTTGTCACCTCGGTGTATAGTGGACAGTAGATTTATTAAAAACTGCATCATTATTACTTTTCTTTCATTGGGGTTGAAGGTAGGCGAAATGATAAACAGAGGAGCCCACAGCGGTTGTGGCTACTCTTCGGATAACTTGCATTCTCCATGAATGAGTAGCATTTCTACATCCTCTTAGCTGGTGTACATCATGTAGCTATTCAAGCTAAGACTGTTGTGTCCTAGAACAGGAAAATCAAAGTTAGTTTTTTGTTGCTGTTTTAGTAACGTTGTGTTTGCGTGAGTGGTGCACTGTCATCCCTGCCTGAACAGTTCTCGAGAAGAAGAAGTGGATTATCGATTAAAAAATACAGGATGTTACTTAAAGAGACGTTCAGATATTCATATCTTTGTGAGGAAAAAGGTCACATGATAGATAATAATGCTCGTTAATGTGCCCCTGGGAGCTCAACAGCATCCAGTTCTTTTTTGAGGTGTGACATATAGTGACGTAAGAGGCACGCGACCATTTTATGCATATGGGGATACCTTATACATTGCTGTTATCGTCGCTGGATACAAATTTAATTTGGGTTGTAATCTATATTTGTGTTTATTGTAATTTAGAACTGACTGATTATAAACATACGTGATAAGCAAGCACACAATACAATGTATGGAAATTCGTTGAGTCAAGAGAGCCTCGAAACTTCTTTTGTTGGCAACACTTCATGTCCACATGCACAAACAAGAAACAACAGTAATGCAGGGCACAGGAATGATTCTACTTAAAGGAATAAACACACCACAAACCTATAACAGTCTGGGTGAAAACATTGGAAAATATGGAAATGTCCTTTTCATATATCCATCTGTTCCTCTGTTTACAGGTTTCTTCCAATTGATAGGTCACATTTAAACATTTCACTGCATATAATCTATACTGTAATACTTTGCACAAGTTATTGTTCACATGCTTTAAGGCTGATTGAAAGAGCACGGGAGCTGTAGAGGCTGAGATTAGAGCGGGTTGTTGAGGTTGGGACCAGGGTTGGAGGGAGGGTGGACGATGTGGCGCTGTTTGTGTGTGTGTGTGAAATTTTTGTTTGTTGTTATTTTTATGGTAGACTGTGAATTGATTCGAATATTAATATTGTTGTTCTTTTTCCGTTATTGCTGTTTTGGTCATTGAGCATATTTTCATATTTATTTACAGCCTTTGTGACAAAGCAAGATTGGGCCACACCACCCTACTTTATCTAAAAAAACATAATTTGTAAGTTAAAGCACACACACACACACACACACACACACACACACACACACACACACACACACACACACACACACACACATATATATATATATATATATATATATATATATATATTTGCTATTACTCTTATTCACACTTTAATGTTGGTACTAATATAGTTAAAAATATTAATTAATTATTTTGTGTAAAGAAAACTTATGTTAAAGTAACACCTTCCACATCATTACGAAATGTTGTATTCATGATCTATGGAACAAGTATTAATGTACAAGTATGTATGTATGTGAGCACATGTTACACAAAATATTCCCTTCAAAACCTTATTAGTCAGGTCAAGCTATTTACTGTTCTGAATTTGTTGCAATAATTAATTTCAGTAGAAATACAGTAGTTCAAAAGTTATAGCAGTTATGATGGTTCATACAGACAGCTATCCATAAAAACATTGTGAGCTAATGCGTTAAATCTAATGAAAAGACCTCATTCACTACAAAGAGTTATTTCCACTGATATCAGTTATCTAATTATGTTTCCCCAAACTTAATTAGTTTATCAGGTGTTGTTAATTAAATATTTCAACTAGCCCAAACTTTCAAAACAGATTATGACCAAAGTACTGTAGCATTCCAGGATCTGGCCATATACTTCCGTTAATCTGAAGTTTCTGCATCCAGTGACGCCAATATTATGTGACAACCTTCACCAATAAAGAATTAAGTAATTTTCAGTAACTACATTGCATCACTCTATGTGTAATCCAGTGAGGCGCAGTGCGTATACAAATTTGGTTCTGTACATTCTAATAGCTTCTGCTCGTATCCAAAATTCGTTAAACCAAATTTGATTATAGTTTCACCTACCAATTAGGAATGAAGGGAGTTTCAAACCATCACTGAATAACCAATTTGCTCAATATTCTAGCGCGAGTCTTAAAGGCCGAAGCTGGCGCCATTTGAGTGAAGTCTACTTTGAGTACACGTTAGTAAACGTTCACTTTTGGCTTTGACTTATTTCGGTCAGTATGCGTTGAGTCTCAGCTTTGCTTTCACAAATCTTAGCATTGCATCGATCACGCCATTGGTTTACGTTTGTTGTTCCTTCGGCACCACGATTCCGTTAGAGAAAAGCATGCATTACGGTTTGTATTCGGGTTCATTTACATCAGCCTCTGGAACAGTTAAATTACAATAGAATATTGCATAATCAATAGTTTGTGAACTCATCTGCAGGTAGTGAGCAGTATCATTTAGAATGCGAGTAAAACTCTTGAGTATATGTATAGTTATTGCCACTGTATATTGTCGGAAGATTATTTAATACTTCATTTGCTTGTAAGATACTTCAGAACTGCTCAGATGGTTGTTAATGAGCTGCTATTGCGACTGTTAGTAAGAATTTGTAATAGTAACTTTTGTAAAGACTAGCAGACAACATGACATTTAATGTTCTTTCGCGTGATTCTCAAATGTCCGTTTCCCTCACCTGTGAGATTCAGACTGTATGAGACATCTATAGGAAATCAGTGACATTCATAAAAGTAGGAAGAACTTTCAGCCTTAAACTATAATCCAATCGTTTGACTTTTCACGTAAGTTTCCTCATGGTGAACCAACGTGTGTGTCCGCAACTACCGAGTGCGGATGCTCCTACAGGTAAGTGACGAAATGTGAGGCCTTCTGTGTGAAATATTCTTCCTGTAGTGTGAGAATCCGCTTTCTTTTTTTTTAACAGCTGAGGAGAAATGGCTGCAGATATTAGTAATACAAACTAAATTCCTTCGATACTTTTTTTATTTTGCTTCTGGACAAAAAAGTTATTTATGGTGGTCAAGATCGATGAGACACAGCTTGTGCTATCCACATGAGAGAAATCGGCTGCGCCAAGGTACGAAGCTCCCTACGAAACTGTAGATCGTAGCACGCGAAATTGCGTCGAGGTCACGGTCGCCCTTGACCCGTCGAAGTTCTCCAGGCTGGCGCCCCTCTTTGTCCCGTGCGGCCAATGACGTAGCAGCCAGCCGGTCTCGGCAGCCACCGCTGGCTCGCCATTCAGTGCGGCCCGGCGACCGGTATGGCAACATCAGCATCGCGTTCCAGCCAGACCGGCACCGGCGTGGACGCCGACCCGGCGGTCCGCAGCCCACTCCTCGCCGCTCACCGACACACACACGCGCAGGTATGGCCGAACGCTTAGTCATTGGAGTGCAACAGGATCTCAGGAGCAGGACAGCAGCCTACACACGTTTCGTTCGGCTCTGGCTCGGCTGTACGACTTATTCTGGATCCAGTGCTCCGTACTACAGAAATTCGTTGTGAAAGTCACTGTTTTCCTCAGTAACACTCGACATTCGCTACACTGTAGCTCTTTGCCAGCATAATACGAATGAAGGCGCTCAAGATTTATCGGGGGAAGATGGATATATTACCGCCAAAACTGACTAAAATAATCAAAAATATTTGTCAGGAAATTAGGAGAAACTGACTGCCTTCCAGAGCAAGAGCTACACGTACAAAAGAACTTCCGATTGTGTGTCTCCTGATGAACCATTCGTGGGTACATACTTCTGTTGTGCTTCTCATGTCCGAGACTCATTTCCAGGGTTTTGACATCTGTGGTCTGCTTATTTCTTAAAATAAGTTATTCCTGTGCCATACACCCACTGTATCTGTTTATTTGTGCACACGGATATCAAGCGTAACCACCATACGACGTTTCGAGACTGTCTTGCTTAAATCAATTTCCATATATGTTTCTGTGGGCTTGATTATCATGTATGTGTATCCACTTGCGTGTATCTGTGCCAAAAGTCATGTCTCCTCTTCATTTGTATTCATTCTAAGTCAAAACGCTCTGCTTATGTAATTTTATTAGTGGCATCATGAGTGGTGTATATATGCAGTCTTCATGGGTAGCGTCTTCGTCTCGTAGCAACGTTTCAATGGAATGCGTCTCCACCATCTTCAGGCGAATTGATGGAGACGCATTCCATCGAAACGTTGCTACGAGAGGACGACGCTACTCGGCTGAAAACCCGTGAAGACTTCATGTATGAAATTCGCCGAGAAAGCCTGCATTCACATGCATCATGAGTGGTGTCCGAGATGTTCAAATGGTTCAAATGGCTCTGAGCACTATGGGACTTAACATCTGAGGTCATCAGTCCCCTAGAACTTAGAACTACTTAAACCTAACTAACCTAAGGACATCACATACATCCATACCCGAGGCAGGATTCGAACCTGCGACCGTAACGATCGTGCGTTTCCAGACTGAAGCGCCTAGAACCGCTCGGCCACTCCGGCCGGCATCCGAGATGTACTCATAGTCTGCGTTGGAGCTCCAAGTCCGTAATTTTTACAGTGCCGAGTTCGATCGCTTATGTCTTACTGGAAATTAAATGCACATTCTTCATCGTCTTTGGATCTGTACAAGAGCAAGATTTATGTGCAGTGTGATAAGTTTCTGTGCAGTTTTAACGTTCCTGCTACAGGATGGAATAGCGGGGCACATGTCACAAGGATGTGTCTTGCACGACACTTAGCTAAAAAAACTGTTTTTTCCCTTATAAATCATGTTCATTGTGTTTACACACGCAGCACGCACTAACGTTATTTCCGGTGCAAACCAAAACAAGCAAGACGTGTCGGATCCGATACCGCATTGTGGTAGGAAGGTTAATTGAGAAGAAGGCACTGTGTATTTTGAAACTGGCTAGAGTGCCGTTAGCGCCGCAAAAGTAGTCAGGGAATCCGACATAGTATCACACTTAGAGGACTGTATACTGGATGAGTCAGTAGGAAAGGTTGATGCTTTTGAGTAATGATAGTATTAATGATTCTCAACAAAAAACTTCATACTCACATTTGCCCTTTTCCCATTGGTTTCCGAGATAGAACACATTTAATGTACATTTTTATTTATTTTCTGTATTATTCAAACATTGTAATTGTTTACAACATACCACAGTAGTGTAGAGGAAGTTGAGACGAATGATTTGATACAGTACGCTTGTGGTCTATCAAGTTGGGAAACTACACTCATTTCCACAAGAAAGCGAACGACGTAATTGTAAAGCTAACGTCCGCAGCGACATGTCTGTTAGTCTCGAGTCTGTAATCATTGAGCTTTTGCAGAATGTATAGACAAGCAGTGTGAGAGTTAAAGTCAGTGTTCCTTGTAAATCATCCAAAGGGACCAAAGCTGTCATATCGAGCTGCTGCTAAAATTCTTAGGAAGTCAAAGACATTCGTTGCCAAGTGGGTCAAACGATATTTAGAGGTGGATGATTCACCGGAGAGATGGCTAAGTTGCCAAGATACACTCCTGGAAATGGAAAAAAGAACACATTGACACCGGTGTGTCAGACCCACCATACTTGCTCCGGACACTGCGAGAGGGCTGTACAAGCAATGATCACACGCACGGCACAGCGGACACACCAGGAACCGCGGTGTTGGCCGTCGAATGGCGCTAGCTGCGCAGCATTTGTGCACCGCCGCCGTCAGTGTCAGCCAGTTTGCCGTGGCATACGGAGCTCCATCGCAGTCTTTAACATTGGTAGCATGCCGCGACAGCGTGGACGTGAACCGTATGTGCAGTTGACGGACTTTGAGCGAGGGCGTATAGTGGGTATGCGGGAGGCCGGGTGGACGTACCGCCGAATTGCTCAACACGTGGGGCTTGAGGTCTCCACAGTACATCGATGTTGTCGCCAGTGGTCGGCGGAAGGTGCACGTGCCCGACGACCTGGGACCGGACCGCAGCGACGCACGGATGCACGCCAAGACCGTAGGATCCTACGCAGTGCCGTAGGGGACCGCACCGCCACTTCCCAGCAAATTAGGGACACTGTTGCTCCTGGGGTATCGGCGAGGACCATTCGCAACCGTCTCCATGAAGCTGGGCTACGGTCCCGCACACCGTTAGGCCGTCTTCCGCTCACGCCCCAACATCGTGCAGCCCGCCTCCAGTGGTGTTGCGACAGGCGTGAATGGAGGGACGAATGGAGACGTGTCGTCTTCAGCGATGAGAGTTGCTCCTGCCTTGGTGCCAATGATGGTCGTATGCGTGTTTGGCGCCGTGCAGGTGAGCGCCACAATCAGGACTGCATACGACCGAGGCACACAGGGCCAACACCCGGCATCATGGTGTGGGGAGCGATCTCCTACACTGGCCGTACACCACTGGTGATCGTCGAGGGGACACTGAATAGTGCACGGTACATCCAAACCGTCATCGAACCCATCGTTCTACCATTCCTAGACCGGCAAGGGAACTTGCTGTTCCAACAGGACAATGCACGTCCGCATGTATCCCGTGCCACCCAACGTGCTCTAGAAGGTGTAAGTCAACTACCCTGGCCAGCAAGATCTCCGGATCTGTCCCCCATTGAGCATGTTTGGGACTGGATGAAGCGTCGTCTCACGCGGTCTGCACGTCCAGCACGAACGCTGGTCCAACTGAGGCGCCAGGTGGAAATGGCATGGCAAGCCGTTCCACAGGACTACATCCAGCATCTCTACGATCGTCTCCATGGGAGAATAGCAGCCTGCAATGCTGCGAAAGGTGGATATACACTGTACTAGTGCCGACATTGTGCATGCTCTGTTGCCTGTGTCTATGTGCCTGTGGTGCTGTCAGTGTGATCATGTGATGTATCTGACCCCAGGAATGTGTCAATAAAGTTTCCCCTTCCTGGGACAATGAATTCACGGTGTTCTTATTTCAATTTCCAGGAGTGTATAACAGATAATGGCGGCGATCGGATTAACTATTACGTAACCGTCCAATTAACAAAACATGTATTTTTATGTAAACATATATTTATAAAAGTGTTTTATTTTATACAGATAGCGGCGTACACTTTCTTATGGAACTGACTGTACCTCAAAGTGGCCTGCAAAACTATCGAAGCTACATCGCTTGCGCGTCGCTCGAGATTTTCAGTATTGTCGCGTTCTCTTCGTGCAAACTATTGGTCCTAGAGAAAAGATGAATAGGACTTTTCCTGTAGGAAATTTAGTGTATCTTTCGTTGGAGGGTGCGGTTTGAGAGTTATTCAAGAGAAACGTACAAAAGTGATATTAAATGTGTTCTATATCGAAAACCATTCGGAATATGGCATATGTCTCATATGTAAATTTTTCTTCACAATCAGTAACACTGTCAACCCTCAAGCCGTATATCTTTCCTCCTGATCACCCACTATATTCTTTGTATCGCGTATCACAGTTTGTGATTGTTAGGCCTTCGTGAAATGCTTCACAGTTATCGGAAATTAATTGCTAGGTCTTAACTTGAACTACATACAGCAACTGTTCACAGACTATTTTTGTGGCAAAAGGATTTCTGCTTGTCAGCCTTCTTCACTTGGTATAACAAAATTACATCTACGTGAGTACCATGTGTTGTCGGCTGCATTTTGAACAATAATTTCTATAGCCACCACGTTTCTCGAGTTGTTGGTCTTATTTATATGCACTTTCTCCGTAACTTTTACTGTTTTGTTTCGCATTTATATACATAATACCCACACAAATTCAACTTCATTGATATACGGCAGTAATGCAGCGCAGAATTCACCCTGTTGTCAACTAACGTGTTCAAAAGGGGTCTGGTTGTTGTATTTCTTGAAGTAATTCAATCCACAGCCACACACGATCTATTGTGGATAAATTAATGTTAATAGATATGTTTCTAGGACACCGCCGCCTTTTGTCAGAGTCATTCCTGTTTCGTTTGCAGACAGATCTCACTTATGCAGTTATCCAAATCTGAAACACAGCCGTTTGAACGCTCTTGTCGGGTGCGTCATCGTCTGGACTCTTCGCTTAACGATCTAATTCCAGTTTGTGTATCACATACGTCAAAAACAATTTTAAGTATAAAAGTATCAAAGTTCCTTCTGCCATTGTAGCAGCAGTAACCGATCCAACAACTGCGCCGCACACTTATTGTCTTATATAGACGTTGCCGACCGCAGCGCCCTGTTCTGCCTTTTTACGTATCTCAGTATCCGTGCGTGCCTACACCAGTTTCTTTGGCGCATCAGTGTATTGGAAAGTAGACAATGCAAGGCTTGTTGCACTGACAAGTCCAGCACATTAACAAGATTTGACATTGCCGTGAATTAACGTTAAGTTCGATAAACAAACAGTATAACTAACGTTAAACAGTAAGCAATGTGTGACAACCTGCAACAAGACTTTGAGTTCCCAGTGCAGCGGATCTATTCCACAGAAAAATTCACAAATCCGATTCGTTGATTACGACATGAAGTTGTAATTTGGGAACGTATGTAGAATGGTGGGCTATGTTGTATTAGAATGTGGGAATGACATTGTTAATCAGTGGAATATAATTTAAGAGGTACGACTGCAGCAGACGAAAATTTAAGCTACGGGTGATCCTGTAGCCTACACTCCGGCGTGACCAACGAGTTGAAACGGATTGCAGTATTTTAGTACCCGCGGATGTATTTGTGAATGCGGATCTCACTTCTCTTACCCGCACACACCTCTATCTACAGTAATTCAGAAAGGTATTTGTAACTGCGAACGGAGCGCTGGAAATGTGTGTGTGTATTCGGCCGGCAAGTGTCCTTATCTGCTACTTTGCCTTTATGATCCTTACGTGGACATACGAGGCTCATTTCACACTCTGTGGCCCGAGCGCATGCGGCTCCGTCAGCAGTGGAACGATTCCCTCGCGCTAAGCGTAGATTGTGAACCAAACTTCCGACTGTCTCAGTCATGATAATTTGTGTTTTAAGTGCGATATTCTGATCTGAAACGGAGATATCATGGTCTTAAACCAAAAATAAAATTCGCAACTCTCTAGTTGCGAAGCTTAGTGTCACGATCAACTTGGTAACTGCTACAGACTAAAGGTTCGCTATCGTTATTGACAACATTTTGCAAGAATATTGACGCAATATATGTGAAGATACTGCAAATGAAGCAAACATAGCTGTCTATTCAGAATCGTAACCGAGAAACTACCAAAAAGAAAAGTCACTGCATAATGGATTCCTCGTTATCTGATCGAAGAACAAAATGGTTAATATGGCTCTGAGCACTATGCGACTTAACTTCTGAGGTCATCAGTCGCCTAGAACTTAGAACCAATTAAACCCAACTAACCTAAGGACATTACACACATCCATGCCCGAGGCAGGATTCGAACCTGCGACCGTAGCGGTCGCTCGGTTCCAGACTGTAGCGCCTAGAACCGCACGGCCACTCCGGCCGGCGATCGAAGAACATATCGCAAGAGAATACAGAAATTGCTTCATCGGTACGAGACAGAAGAAGATCAGTTTTTACAGAGGATTATTGCTATAGTTGAACAACGGATTCGAGATTTCGAGCCAGAAGTGAAATCACAGTTCTCCCAGTGCAAACATTTAACTCTCCCGAGTCAAAAATAGAGAGAAGAATGCCGTCGCCAATAGTCCAAAGTCAAACTGATGACTTTATGGCTTATGACAAGAATGAAGTAATGACAACAGTGCTCTAGGGAATCACTACAACAGAGCGATACTACATCGACTTTCTGCGAAATGATTTGCGGCCAAAGATTCGCCAAAGAAGGTCCGACACTTAAGCAGCTAGAGTGCTCATTCTGCATATTCTGCATAATAACACGTGACTGCATACTGCCTGACCCCTACAGAGTTTTGGAGATTTTTGATGGGAAATTCTTTCCCGATCCACCCTACAGTCCAGACTTGAGCCCAAGGAACCACTCCAAGGGAAACGTTTTCACATCATTTAGGATGCTTCTGACACAGTGGCCAAATAACCAGACAGATCAACAAAGATGGCCTCCTGACGAGAATACAAGACCTGCCGAAATGACGGGCCACTGTTACTGAGAAGAATGGAGATTAAACTGAAGCCTGTGAGGTCGTCCTGTGACAAAAACTTTTTTGAACCATAATTTTACGGTCTGAAGAATTTTTCAAATGACCATCGTGTGATGAAGGCAGTAGTTCAATTTGATAATCTCTCTCTTTCAGCCGGCCGCGGTGGCCCAGCGGTTCTAGGCACTTCAGTCCGGAACTGCGCTACTGCTTAGGTCGCAGGTTCGAATCCAGCCGCGGGCATTTACGTGTGTGTTGTCTTTAGGTTAGTTAGGTTTAAGTAGTTCTAGGTGTCTGATGACCTCAGATGTTAAGTCCCATAGTGCTCAGAGCCATTGAATCTCTCTTTCATGTTGCCAGCTGCATTTCACGAACATTCCCTCCCCTAAAAAATTCCGTTTAAGACCTCTGAATACCCTGGTACTGGCAATGGGCTACTTACAAATGGAGCAATAAGGCTCTGTACTCCTTAGATTTCATCATTTAATACACCCCAGTGAGGCTACCAAACGCTCAAGCTTTCCGAAGGAAAGGTCACATAAGAGTCTTGTACGCGGTGTCCTTTCCACAAGCACTAAACGTTCTGTCCATTGGTCGGAAATTCAATGTACTTCAACAGCAACGGCAATAAAAACGAGTGACGGATGAGAGTCCGTTGTCATTTGCTATGGTGTTTGTTAGTTTTCATTACTGCTATTATTACTCTTGTTTGTATCCTAATGGT
The DNA here is from genome assembly GCF_023898315.1 of Schistocerca nitens. NCBI lineage: Eukaryota > Metazoa > Arthropoda > Insecta > Orthoptera > Acrididae > Schistocerca > Schistocerca nitens. The sequence goes on along the minus strand of NC_064615.1, from coordinate 257,871,109 downwards.
CCACACTATCGACCACAAGTGGCAGTTCCAGAGTTCTTTTTTTGGCTTTCGTTAGTCTCCATATTACTTTCGCTATCCCACAATGGCCTCTTTTTCGCTCGTCAGACCAAGCCGGTCTGGTCGTCTAGTGTTTTCCTGCTAGGCCAAGTGGCCAGTCGTTATTTCCTGCCTACAAACTGTTCTGTTTGTTATATCACGTTGTGTAGTGCCTGTTTCCCTCATGTCTTCGCTTAAGTACACCGATTCATTTTATTGTTTCAGTTATAGCTTTACTGCGTTAATCGTAGAATTCCACAACCTCACCAGTTTTTCAGGTTTGCTTCATTATTATAATATGGTTATAAAATTTTAACCTACACATATTCATGTCTGAACATGTTGCTATTCTTTTCAAGTCAGTCTGCACGTTCTATCTTCAGTATAGCTTGGACCTAAACTTTTTCTAATGGCTTTTCGTTCTCTGTTTTTGGATTTCTTTAGTGTCCTCTTTCTTGTTTAAAACGAGTGTTTCAGCCCCATATAGACGTTGTTGTTTGATGACTGTTTTCAGCGTCTCAGTTCTGCGTACAATTTTTTGTTATAGACATCTTCTGTAAGTCTCTTTGCATTATGTGGCAACGAATTTCTTAGCTAATCTTTTCCAGGCCAATCTCCTGAAGGATTTCACCGAAATATTTGAACTGAGAAATGCTCTCAATTTTTCCGTATTTAAGCTCTTAGAATTTTGTGTGTCAGGTTGTTGAGCGACATGTACTTTGTTTCGTCAATTGATTTTTGGAGACCTACTCTTTCTGCTATTTCTCTGAGAATTTCTATTTATTTTTATGCTGTTTAAATGTTCTGATACCAAATCGCCATGTTGTCTCCAAAAGCTAAGCCGTCTACCAAACATTGGTTCTTCCTTGTTAATTTTCATTAAAAGTAAAAACCATTTTTGTGTTTTTCCTTAGAAATATGTTCCAAAGCTACAGCTTTTTATTATTTCCATTTGGCCTCGTCGTTGAGCTTCCTTAAACCACACAAGAAGACGCAAAAGCAACCCTCTATCCCTCCCACCACCCCTTCACGATCCTGGCATACTATACGTCTTTCTCTACTCTCCGCGCATTGAGAGAACATCAACACGTACGAATAATAAATAAATACAGCGCAGCTACAATGACTCATTGCATTTTAAAATTGTCGAAAGCGATACACGCGTTGATACCTGAACATAAAAACGAACTGGGGACGTTCTGCATTTCACGTAAGGCACAACAAAAGTTAACTCGGCTGCGGTGGCGTTACTGAAAAGGCTTGTTTCCTGTCGTAATGATGTTGACCTGTTTTCCAGTTAAGCGTTCAGAAGATAGAGCAGCATCTTTCTGCGACGAATGAGAGTACTGTGGAATTATCGCCAGTCACGGAGCACAAACGGAAAACCTTGTGGCGACAAAATCTTTCTGACGAGACGGGGGGGAGGGGGGAGAGCGAGAGAGAGAGAGAGAGGGGGGGGGGAGGGGGGGACTCAATAGCGCAAAAACATAGAAAAGCACGTACTACGAATTCCAGCAAACCGCGCTGGTTTGCTAACGTCGCGTCGGTAGCAGTCCACCTTTGTAGCTAAAGACAAAACAATGTCGTGCGTTAGCAGCTACAGAGCTCTGGACCTTAAATTCAGTATGACATTTGGCGACGAAGCAACAATTCAGCCATTATAATTGACCTGACATCACAAAACTATTGTCTGAAGAAGTGAACCGCCCCATGTAGTTGAAGTACTTGAACAATCTTTAGTGGAAGTAAATGTATTTTGTAAAACATCACAGATAAATTCGTCTACGACATTTGTTTCAGCAATTGCTAACACCTAGTCATTACTTCGATCTCGAACGTAGTTATAGTTTCCCCAAGGACGGCGTAGATCTCTTTCCCACATCTGCATCTACATAGAGACTCCGCAACCCACCACACGGTGTACCACTCGCAAGTAGAGCGAGGGGAAACAGACTGCCTATGTTCCTCCATAAGAGCCCTTATTTCTCTTAACTAGTCTCGTGGTCCTTACATTAAATGTACGTTTTGGGCAGTACAATGGTTCTGCATTCAGCCGCGAAGGCCGGTCGCTCTCTAAATATTCTCAGTAGTATTTCGCGTAAAGAACGTAGTCTTCGCTCCAGGGTTCCCATTTGAGTTCACGAAGCTTCTCTGTACCACCCACGTGTCGATCGAACCTTTAAATTGCTTCGGTATCTTTCTTTGACTCTAGCGGATTCCAAACACTCGACCAGTACTCAAGAAAGAGTCGCACTAGTCTCCCAAGCACGGTCTCCTTTATGGATGAGCTACACTTACCTTCAATTCTACCAATAAACCGTGGTCAGCCAATTGCCTTCCCACTACCTTACGTGCTCGTTCCATTTCATACCGCTTTGTAACGTTACGCTTAGATAGTTAGTCGAGATGACCGTGTCAGCAGCACAACACTAATACTGTTTTAGAACATTAGAAGATAGTTTTTTTACGTAATCTGCATTAAATGACATATTGCTGCATTTAGGTTAAGTTGCCATCCATGACAGCAAACAGAAATTCCTTTTACAATCACTCAACGATGACAATTTCCCGTGCACCACAGAGTCATCAGCAAACAGTCGCAGACTGCTCCTCACCACGTCCGTTAGATCAGTTTCTATGTAGAGAACAACGGTCACGTCGCCGGCGAGCTGTTAAACACTAACATTCCTTTCTTCTTCCTTTCGAACGTAGAGACTTATTTTCCTGAATGTTCGCGGGAACAACTGAGATAGTGTAGTCCCTCTTGTATTTCAGAGTGAATGTCGAAGTGTCTGCACAGCTTCACGTCTTCATACGACGGACGTTTCCCCATTAACAATGTTCCATTCCTGACTCAGTGACGGATGACGATTTAATCCAGGAGATGGAGGTTCAAAACCTGTACACCATTTATTATTTTTCCAGTGAAATACGTGCAATGAAAGTATAATAATGCTCGATACTGATTGTGAAATAATTCTGATTATTATATTGGTTTTCTCGTGGGCTGTGTAAAAGAGTAATAGAGGTTATGACATGTACGAGACATATCTTCCACTAGAGGAAAGGAAAGGTAGTCTTGCGGATAATTTACAGAAATGTTGAAAATTTCTACCGAACAGATGGCGGAGATAGATAAGGTAAATACTACGTCGGAATGTTTCAATTCCGATAGTGTTTGCGGGGGCTGCGGCATCAAGGATACGGTAAAAATGTAAATTTCGTGTGACTGGGGTCTCCCGCCGGGTAGACCGTCCGCTGGGTGCAAGTCTTTCGATTTGACGCCACTTCGGCGACTTGCGCGTCGATGGGGATGAAATGATGATCGTGAGGACAACACAACACCCAGTCCCTGAGCGGAGAAAATCTCAGACCCAGCCTGGAATGGAACCCTGGCACTTAGGTTTGAAATTCTGTCGCGCTGACCACTTTTTTTTTCTTTTTTCTTTTTTGGTTGATCTCAATTTGTTCTATATTGTCTGTTGAATTTGTTCGGGGCGGAGGTCCGATGACACCCGTTCAGGTAGTACGTTGATCCGTTCACTCAGTTTTCTAATTACAGAAGGTAGCTAACCCTCTGACTGAACACGCTGAGCTACCGTGCCGGCATCACTCAGCTACCGGGGGCGGACAAGGATACGGTGTTACAATAAGAGACAGTCCCCTCCGTCATCTAACTCTCGCCGAGTAGCTCTGCCAAGATAACCTCTTACTTCGAAGCTGTCTAATAACTACTGAACAATTTACAGGTTAAAACTAAGTGTTGCTTTGGGTCTTGAATCGGTCACTTCTTTTTCAAAGGCAGTGCTCCTTTTTGATGAGCTGAATAGCTTTCAAAACTTATTTCATGCTACCAATGGCCATCTTCCTTTTTAATTTGCAGTATAAATCTCACCAATGACTGCTGGGTACGCCATCGTCGTGTGTGAACTGGCCAGCAGTCTGTCCAATAGGCCCACAAACTCTGGTCCTCCCTGTGTTAATCAGCCGAGGCGTAGTCGTTGCCCACGCACTCTCTCGTCGTCTGATAGAGCTCCAAAGTTTCTTGGTTAGCGTCTGCGAAGATATGATGGCGAGATCGGCATTGCATCACAAAGACTGCAACGTCGTGCCAAGCGCTAAACATAATGAAGTTCACTGTACGTGACTGTAAAATTTCGCACAGTGCCACAGCTCGAACTTGAGTACCTTTCTTGACTGATAAACACAGCGTGTATTCTGATACCTCTGGGTATAAAAGGAAATGGCCCGTGACTGACTGACTCATCATAGCCCAGTCTAAACCACTAAGGATAAAAACTTAGTCTTGGATAGGGTGTGTCGCTATTAAGGCAATTTCGAAGCTAGAACTACGGAAATTGGTATTTGGGTTCTCGGTCAGAAATAAAAAAATGCATACTAAAATGTAGACTTTCACTGCCGGAAATGTCATGTCCATTATAATTACCCGGGCTGTTATGCCGTGGTCGGCTGATGAATTCTGTGTCAATGCCCAACTTTTCGTCCCCGTCTGCGGAGGACATATTCAAGGGGGTCTGTAGCTCGATGGAAGGTCCAATACACCCACTGACTCCCTACCTGTCTATTATAATTATCCGGGCTGTTATGCCGTGGTCGGTTGATGAATTCTGTGTCAGTTCCCAACATTTCGTCCCCGTCTGCGGAGGACATCTTCAAGGGGGTCTGTAGCTCGACGGAAGGTCCAGCACACCCACTGGCTCGCTACTGTTGTGTGTTGGACCTTCCATCGAGCTACAGACCCCCTTGAAGATGTCCTCCGCAGACGGGGACGAAACGTTGGGAATTGACACAGAATTCATCAACCGACCACGGCATAACAGCCCGGATAATTACAATGGACAAAAAAATACATGTTTCACCAACCCCTAAGGAGGTGAAACAGAAGGTGACACTTTTTTCGAAAGCACATTATTAAAGAACTACTGCAGGAATTTTAATGATAATCTATGACAAATTGTATTTTACGTCTCGGTTACAAATAGAAAACTCGTGCTTCAGTGTTTTTGGGGATTCAACCCTAAGGAGCGAAATATGAATGAAAGTTTTTATGAAAATGTTTCGTTGCTCGGTTAGAAATAAAGAAATGTGGAAGTTTCTGTGGAAATATCACCAGAATAACTCAAAAGGCAGGGCTAACAAAAGCTTCTGACTCCAGCTACCAGACTCACTTTTTGGTGAAAATTACGTTCAGAAAAGGCCATGGTTCCATGGCCTTCAAACCTATAGTGTATGGGAAAAGCTTGGAAAGTCTTCGGTTCTTTTACTGTATCAGTTAGTACTGGATGAGTAATGAGTTACAAAATATGGCACTTTCAAATCCGACAGCTCTAACAGGACAGCTCTGTACATCAGACTGTGACGAAGGAGCACGTATCGTAACGCCATGTGGTGTTGCTGACGTCGCTGGTCCGCCGGACGCCGCGGTCAGCTGCTGACGCGGCGTGGGAGATGGCATGCGAACACCTCCCCAGCTCAGCTAGCGGCCGTTGCTCTCTCACAAGACAAGCCAGCCTTCCAGTCAAGCATATCTTAGCAGTCGTTGTTGTTCTGCGTCACGCAAGTAATGTTGCGACGATCAGCAATCTGATATGAACTTGAAATTGCATCGCCAGGATGAACAACCAAGAATAAAATTTTACTCTGTTTAGCATGTAAAATATAGTAGGAAGACTTTGTGATAAATTCTTAGGTGATATGGGAGCAGACTTCATGAAAATTGTAATAAGACCAGTTCCAAAGAAGGCAGGTGTGATTACTACCGAACCACCAGTTTAGCAAATCATGGTCGCAAAACACTAGCAAGAAATATTTATAAAAGAAAGGAAAAACTCGTCTCTGACCTCGAAGAAAATGAGTTTCTATTCCGAAGAAATATAGCAGCACGCAAGACAATACTGATGCTAAAACTTACCTTAGAGGACAGGGCCGGCCGAAGTGGCCGTGCGGTTAAAGGCGCTGCAGTCTGGAACCGCAAGACCGCTACGGTCGCAGGTTCGAATCCTGCCTCGGGCATGGATGTTTGTGATGTCCTTAGGTTAGTTAGGTTTAACTAGTTCTAAGTTCTAGGGGACTAATGACCTCAGCAGTTGAGTCCCATAGTGCTCAGAGCCATTTGAACCATTTTTTTTAGAGGACAGGTTTAAAAAATGGCTCTAAGCACTATGGGACTTAACATCTGAGGTCATCAGTCCCCTAGACTTAGAACTTCTTAAATCTAACTACCCTAAGGACATCACACACATCCATCCCGAGGCAGGATTCGCACCTGCGACCGTAGCAGCAGCGCGGTTCCGGACTGAAGCGCCTAGAACCGCTCGGTCACAGCGGCCGGTGACAAGTTTAAGAAACGCAAACCCACGTCTATTGAATTTGTAGATTTAGAGAAAGCTTTTGACAGTACAACGCTGAGTTGACGCCAGCTCTTTAAAATTCTCGACGTGGTGGGAATAAAATACACAGATCGAAAGGTTACTTACAACTCATATAGAAACGAGGCAGCATTTGTAAATCGAAGGACTTGAAGGAGAAATAGCATGTAACACTCCCTTATCTTCCTAAATACGTGTCTCCGTTCTGAGGTGACCACAGCAAGACGATTTATACACTGAAGAGCCAAGGAAACTAGTATCTCTGCCTAAATCGTGTAGGGCACACGCGAGCACGGCGAAGTGCAACAACACGACATGCTATGGACTCGAATAATGTCTGAAGTAGTGTTGGAAGGAATTCATACCATGAATCCTGAAGGGCTGTCCATAAATCCGTAAGAATACGAGGGGATGGAGATATCTTCTGAACAGCACGTTGCAAGGCATCCCAGATACGCTCAATAATATTCATGTCTGGGGAGTTTGGTGGCCAGCGGAAGTGTTTAAACTCAGAACAGTGTTCCTGGAGCAGCTCTGTAGCGTTTCTGGACGTGTGGGGTGTCGCAATATCCTGCTGGAATTGCCCAAGTCCGTCGGAGTATACAATGGCTATGAAGGGATGCAGGTGATCAGACGGGATGCTTACGAACGTGTCACGTGTCAGAGTCGTATCTAGATGTACCAGGGGTCCCATATCAAACTGCACACGCCCCACACCATTACAGAGCCTCCACCAGCTTGAAGAGTCCCTTGCTAACATGCAGGGTGCATGGATTCATGAGGTTGTCCCCATACCCGTACACGTCCACCCGCTCGATAGAATTTGAAAAGAGACTCGTCCAACCAGGCAACATGTTTCCAGTCAATAACAGTCGAATGTCGGCTAGGCGTTAAGCTTTGTGTCGTGCAGTCATCAAGGGTATAAGAGTGGGCCTTCGATGATTTTTCGTTGAATGACACTTGCTATTGACCCAGAATTGAAATCTGCAGACATTTGCGGAAGAGTAGCACTTCCGTCGCACTGAACGATTCCCTTCAGTCGTCGTTCGTCCCGTTCTTGCAGGATCTTTTTCCGGCCGCAGCGAAGTCGGACATTTGATGTTTTACCGATTCCTGATATTCAGGGCACACTCGTGAAATGGTCGTACGGGAAAGTCCGCACTTCATCGCTACCTCGAAGGTGCTGTGTCCCACCGCTCGTGGGCGGACTATAACATCACATTCAAACTCTCTTAAATCTTGATAGCCTGCCATTGTAGCAGCAGTAATCGATTTAACAACTGCGCCAGACACTTGTTGGTAAGATTTCGTTAACAGGACATCCACAACTCAACATCGTGGGATCATATAATAATTCGCATAAGTTGTAAATAGTTTTATTGTTTCAATAACTACCGGCTTCAGGTGAACAAAAACAATGAGACGCGTAGCTGCCGCACAGTGGACAACAAGCCGCGGGCAGGTGGCAGTCGCTCGTGAAGCCGAGATCAAAGAAAAAAAGACCTTAACCTCAGACCTTTTCGACCTACTTTCGTATACGGGTTATCGGATACAGACCGGAATGCGCGCGTTTTAGCATGCTGTGCTTTGTTAACTCAATTTCTAAATGTAATCGATCGTGTCAATTTTATATTTTCAGATGAAAATAGTTCATATGCTAGAATTATTGTCGTTTGTGCCAAAAACAAAACTTCATTACACAGTCGAGTCAGGGAGAAATCCACCTCACGTAATGATGTAGGCAGCGATGACTTCGTAACATCTGCCTGGACAGTACTTTTTTGAAGGTGCTGTGAATGGCGCACTTTATTTACAAATGTTACAAACATGGTTAATAGCTTGAGGAAAGGGGTCTCATATAACGCACATGGTTGCAGCAAGACGGTGCGCCTGCTCACTAAGCTCTTACTTCGTCTATCCAGACATGGCTCTTTCGCGAATTGAGGGACAAACACTACGTGGAAACAGGGGGCGTGTCGATGCAGCGGTGCAGGAACGACGTGCAGTAGGCAACGCGTTGAGGAAAATCGTCTCGACCCATAACGTGTACCCTTTGTAAGAGGTACAGATGTAATTCTATCGTCCCAGACGATACTGTGACAAACATCCACTGCATGTGCAGCTGTTCGAGTACTCGTTGAAGGGTTTTCTTCAACAAGATGCAGTACGTCTTCTTCAAATTCGGACGTGAGGTGTTGCCGTGGAGCACCATAGTCCTGCCTCCTCATGGTGAGAAGGTACCTGTTACCGCCACGCAGGTGCGCGCTGCTCAGTTGCTGCTGGAGTACTGATTATTTTCCGTGTTTTACTGTCCCCCTTGATACATACCGATAAAGCGAATATCGTACTATTCTGAGACCACTCTGTCGAATGTACACGTAAAATATCGCACTAGAAGTCATTTTATTTGTAATGACAAACAAACCGACGCTTTCCGTCGACGCTGGGCGTCGTAACAAAGATGTGATGATCAATTTTTATTTGGGCTGACCCCAGCCAGACGTCACAAAATCGAAACTTCAAATACCGGACGAAACACCAGACAAAATGCGTCTGACGACTCTTGGGAGAGAGAGCCGGTACAAAGAGGGTAAGAGTGGTCCTGTCACACTTCCCTGGGGCATTCCCGACGACACCCTTGTTCGTGATGAACAATCGCCGTCGAGAACGACGTACTGGGTTTTGTTGCTAAAGAAGTCGGTCCTCTCACATATCCGGGAACCTCGTACCTTCGTTAACACTCGGCAGTGGGGAATCGTGTCAAATACCTTCCGGAAATCTAGAAATATGGAATAAGGCTTCATCCGTGGTTCCTAGATTATCATGTGAGAAGAGGATCATATGCTGAATTTCGCACGAGCGATGCTTCCTGAATCCTCGCTGATTTGTGAACAAAAGTTTTCTGTCTCAAGGAAAGTTATTATATTTTAACTGAGAATATGATCAAGAATTCTGCTTCAAACCAATGACAAGGACATTGGTCTGTAATTTAGGTGCTCCGTCCTTTTACACTTCTTATATACTAGAGTCACATGTTTCTTTTTCCAATCGCTTGGGACTTTGTGCTGAGCGTGAGATTCGCGATAAATGCAAAGTAAGGAAGGGGCCAACACCTTAGAGTACTCTCTGCAAAACCGAACTGGCATTCCATACATTTTCCACCCAGCTGCATGAGTGCTCCAAGGACCAGTCCTATCCCCAGTGGTACAGGATGACAGTTATTGAACTATATGGATAAGAAACGCAAATTAGTTAGAAACTACGGCGTGCACAAACTTTATTAAACATGTGAAAGTCACCACAGGTATTTGCATTTAGGCTATGACATGCTATGACATGTTCAGTATGTCTGCCATCCTTGGCGATGTGGCGCAGACGAACAGTGAAGTTCTGCATGACCAGCTGAAGTGTCGGAACATCGATGCTGTCGATGACCTCCTGAATGATTGTTTTCAGCTCAGCAATGGTTTTGTGGTTATTACTCTACACTTTGTCTTTAATATAGCCCCCACGAAAAGGAGTCGCGTGTGTTCATATCAGGAGAATAAGGCGGACAATCGAGGCCCAAGCCAGTGGCCTTTGGGTACCCCAGAGCCAGAATGCGGTCCCCAAAGTGCTCCTCCAGGACATCAAACACTTTCCCGCTTCAATGAGGTCGAGCTCCGTCTTGCATCTTCTCAAATCAGGGTCACTTTGGGAACCGGGTTGAAATCATGTTCCAAAATCTTCACGTACCGTTCGGCAGTCATCGTGGCATCAAGGAATATCACACCGATTATTCCGTAGTTGGACACTGCATACCACACCGTCATCCACTGAGGGTGAAGAGACTTCTCGACTGAAAAATGCAGATTCTCAGTCCCCCAAATGTGCCAATTTTGTTTATTGATGAACCCATCCAAATGTAAGTGGGCTTTGTCGCTAAACCATACCAAACAGCGCCCCATACTAATTCCAATCATGCCCCGCGGCCAACCTTGCAGTTTGAACGTCCTAACTCAAACCGTTCAGAAGTTATGGCGATTTTATTTCATATAGTTCAATAATTGTCATCCTGTATATACCCTGCACGCAGTCGGCATGCCTAAAACACACCTCCTCACCAGTAGTCCTACTTCCAAAGATCCCATTTTTCTATATAAGAAAAACCTATGGTACCTAACAGTCGATCCCGCCAAAAACGAGGCAATAATAATTTGATAAACCAATTCCGCGTTCCTGACACGCAACTAATCGTACGCAATTATCTCATCCAAGTTACCAAAACAATAAAACAGATGGGGCTAACGATCAACTGCGTTAGCGGGAAATCCCATTTTCGAATAATCCAGAAAAGAGCCCACACTGGACTAAAAGTACTAATGCTCCCAAAATGGATATTATACCTTTCCACTGCCCTTTGCACCTTCCAAATTCTTATCTAATCAATCATTATCTTAGGTAACTTTCCTTGGATTTCTATTCCTCTTAAATTTTATCAATCCTTACCAGTCATCGAAAAACGCGATCACTGTCCTATATTCCTCATCTGTATTTTGTCCACTTGTGGAGCGGCGGGTTGAAATTATTATTAATTATGGTGATGGTGCTTGTTGTTCGCAGCCTTTCTCACACGAACATGGCAACTAATTTTATGGTCAGCCAGAAAGCGCTGGAGAACATACTGACCTTAGTTTCCAGTCTGCATGGCCACATTCCGGTCTATCTCTGAAAAAAATCTTTCTATTCTCTTTCTACTTAGCGGGATCAGGACTGTGATTATAAATGAAGATATAAATTTCTAGTTCGAACCTATATTGAGTAAAGTATCTCACTTACAACACTTTGATTGTCACCATGTTCAATTGACAGTAAATCTCTCTATTCTAACCATCACTTTTATCAGTTCAGAGGCGTTCCTACGAAATAGTCCTTTGCCCTGACTACTAATACTCAAATAAATGTTCAAAATAAATGTTCGCCACAAAAATGTAAATAATAGTCACCACTTGCCACGCGGAATTGTAATTGTCACGGACAACACACTTATAATTACTTTAGCAAAATCTAAGCGATCCAGGACGGTGTACAGTTCTCGCGAATTCACTATCAGTTATTACAGAAAATACGCGTTTTGTCACAGCCCATCTCTGACGTCATCCGATGCAGAGCACGATCCGACGTTTAACAGACGTGGATCTACCAGTGTCTGAATGCGAAGAGAACCTTTTTCCAGCCTCTAGGGCTGTATTTGTATATTTGCAGCAGCGGACGGCCGAGGGAACATCTGTTGTTATCTGCCTTCTGCACACGGCAGCAGCCTCTGAACGACCGCTTTCTCGGACACATAATCCTTAATAACAAAGTTATGAATTAATTTAGCATCTTCTTAATTTTTATGTGTATTCTGGTAAGTTGGTTGAAAGCACAGAAAAAGTTCAGCTCGCTTGATTAAAAACTTTGCCTTCTAGAATTTTTATAGTGGAACTAACGGTAGATCGTTACCTCTGACCTATGCCTTTAATAGAACTTGTGTTGGATGTTATTACTATTACGGTTGTAAAATTTGGTATAGTTATATTATTCAGTAGGTTTTATCATGTGCTGCAACCAAAATTTTCTATCATTAAAATTACAGATACTTAATCTACTACAAATGGGTATATTTTATGTATAAATTTGGCTTTCCTTAAACTACTCAAAAACTATGACTTAGCTTAATGTTGTCTCTTAGTTATTTTTTGAGGGTGAACTGGAGCATAAAACAAAACTATCGCATGATCCAGAATAATCACCCTGTAATACTGCTGTGCTGTAATGGTACCTCGCGCCAACACATGCAGCGATATTCGGCCATTGTGTATAATTCCTGACCACACCATAACGCCATACCGACGATATTCATGAGCATTCTGTGGTGTGTAACATGTTCCCCTCCCTCTCCACACTAAGTGGATGCCAGAATCGTTTGCCACAGCGAAGCGAGGTTCGTCAAAGAACATCACTCTCTACCACCGTTACTGATCCCAACCAACGTGCTCCCAGCACCATCGAACTCGTTCTCGACGATGGCGTGGTTGATGTGGGATGCATTTAACGGGCTTCCAACCATACAACCAGACTGATTTAATCGCCGCGAAATGGTTCAGGCAGAGACACGTGTAACGGTAGCGACTGCAAGGTCTGCAGAGATCTGCTTAATACTCACTTAGGCTCTTGCGGTGGTGGTGGTCTGTCTATTGCTGCCGGCATGCTTTCGCAAGGCTTTTTTAATCGCAAGGTGACATTTTTGGACACACCCATCACAGTGGCCACAGTAGTGACACTTTGACAAGCTTTGAGCCGTCCAACTGCTCGTCCACGATCGTAAGCATTCAGATGATGTTGCCGTACCATACGGAACGTCACATTAACGGTTCCACAACCACCTTCGTCACACAACGCACTGCAGGAACTGTCGACTGCATACAGATCGTTCGCTGCTGTTAACACGTTCCGCCCTCTACCTTCCCGATCACTGGTCGGTTGTTCCGTAGCAACTGGCAGTTGTCCTTTGGCAGTTGGCAGTTGTTCCTTAGTAAGCTTGCGATGTGTGTCTAATGAGGTCATTATCAATGGGATGTTAAACAATTATCTTACTGCCTTTGCCATTAGACGGAGTATAGGTGTACATCTAAAAGCTGTCTAGCTACACGGCTTGATGAACTTTCTTCTTAGTGCTCAGATTTTTGTCTCCATGAAAAAGGTCATCATGACTTTCATGGAGCTTGTGTGCCGGTTGTTTCGATTACACTACAAAAGTTCCGTTGGGAAGCCGTTACACATCCTCCATACAGCCACGATCTCTCTCCATGCGATTTCCATGTTTATGGAGCCGTGAACAAAAACGTTCGTGGCCGTTGATTTGCTTCGGACGAAGAGGTGCACCCTGGATACAATTATGTTTCAGCAGGCGGCCGCAAACAGTTTTCCATGAAGGCGTTCACCATCTCGTCTCACAGTGGGATAAATGTATTAACTGTTATGGCGATAACTTTTGAAATAAAAACAGTTTTATTACTTTTTTCTGTGTCTCGGGGTTTTCGTTTAACTGCCCCTTAAACATAGACTACATTTGAAGGTACCTGAAACTTCAGGGTAAGTGGAGCTTGATTTTCGTTCATTTCTGAAGTAGTCAGAGTCGATTGAAATGACACAAGATAAATAATTAATTCCTTCAAGATAAGCAGACTGTTCGCCCCGAGTAACGATTCTTGTCTAAATGAAATATCATTCGATACATCTCAGAGAACGAAATTTGAATAGATATAAAGAAGATGTAACCTGTGGTGGCAGCTGTTCATTTCTCAGGACAAGTTTACGCCACATCTCACGATATTTTCCCCAATGTGCTTGCTTTCTCAAGCAGCAGCTTCCACAGGCTGATATCTTCAAGCTCCAGCCGTCCCGTCGTTGCTTGTTACACTCGCCAAGGCATCGCTAGCGGCACAGCCAGACACGCAACTCGTGCAACTGCTCAAGGACGAAGCAATTGGGAGCTATGTTTTCATTTTATGACATCTCAAAAGTCACGGCTCTTCATAGAATCACTTGGCCGAACTATGGTTACTACAGCAGCTCAGTAAAGTCGCAGAATTATGAAAAAGCTTTCACCTCTTCCGTACGTACCTGAAAATGTTACAGAAACAATAGTTTTTGAATCTAGCTGAGCAACTGTGTTGCCAGTAAAACGACCCTGCAGTATGTACCAAGACTCCAATAACGTAAACTGAAATTACTTCTTATTTAATCTTGAGTACATAGCGCTCTTAACACGCCATTAAAATACGAGACAGTTGCTTAATGACGCTGCCATAGAAACATCTACTTCGCCTTTGAATGAGTTCCGAAGAAAGTGGCAAATAAATATAAATGTAACACCTTCGCAGTAATCAAATTTATTTTGTGTTTGACTATTGCCAACATTATGTCAAATTATTCCAATTTTCCAACAGATTGTAAGTAGGCTGTTTAGGTTTTTTTTATTGGTAACGCCACCTCTGTATGAAAATCACTGGCTGTGCTGTGTGCAGTCTGTGGCTGCTTTGCATTGTTGTAATACTCAACCATTGTAGTGTTAGGCAGCTGGCTGTGAACAGCGCGTAGCGCTGGGCAGTTGGAGGTGAACCGCCAGCAGTGGTGGATGTGGGGAGAGAGATGGCGGAGTTTTGTAATTTGTCATGATATCAAGGTAAATACATTGTTTGTTCTCTATTAATATCTTTCATTTGCTAACTATCCCTATCAGTAGTTAGTGCCTTCCATAGTTTGAATCTTTTATTTAGCTGGCAGTAGTGGCGCTTGCTGTATTGCAGTAGTGGGAGTAACCAAGATTTTTGTGAGGTAAGTGATTTCTGAAAAGTACAGGTTAATGTTAGTCAGGGCCATTCTCTTGTAGAGAATTTTGAAAGTCAGATTGCGTTGCGTTAACAAAATATTGTGTGTGGAAAGTCAGATTGCGTTGCGCTATAAATATTGTGTGTCAGGTTAAGGACAGTCGTGTATATTGTTCAAAAGGGGACGTTTCATATGGCGACCCTGCTAGGATACCTCACTGGAATCTTCTGATTTTTTCTTGTAGTTTGTATAATTAGTGTAGATTTTGTTTATTGCTAGCGCGTAATTGTAGAGAGAATCTCCATTGTAGTTGTAGTTTTTCAGTGTTGTATAGTAAAATAGTTGTGGCATGCATGTAGATTTGCACCAAGTATTTCGCAGCTGCAATTAACTAGATATTATTTTCAGTGTTATGTTAATGTGTTCTCTTATTTTTGCTCTTCAAATTGTGTTTTTTCTGTGTTGTCTTGTGAAATACTGTGACAATAATGGCGTGTGAAAAGCGTAACACTAGGCTCCAAAGTAAATTGAGAAACGACAGCGAAGACGAAAGCAGTATGTTAGCGCCGCAGAGTAATGAATTAACTAATGTTAAAAGTAGTAATTTGGTAATTGCGCATAGGGAGATGGAGCGGGTTGCAAACAATGGTGTAGACAGCGAAACAATTAGAGAACAGGGAAGCATTATCGATCGATCGGTCGGCAATAGCTCGGCTCAGGAATCCGAAATGACACGAGACGATCTCACAAATACTGTAGATTCAGGTTTTGGATCCTCACCGTTTTCTCAAATAAGTCAAGACACATTTTCTGCTTGTCAAAATGTGAATGTTGCCGGTGAAAATGCACTGCCAAAAAGCATAGAGAAACAGATTCCAGACACTAATACATTATTATTGCAATTAATGCAACAAATGGAACAAAATCAGAGAGAAATGAAACAAATGGGACAAAATCTTCAAAAGTTAGACACAATGGAACAAAATCTTCAAAAGTTAGACACAGTGGAACAAAATCTTAAAAAGTTAGATACCACACTTGAACAAACACGTGAGGATTTAACTAATGAGTTACATCACATTGAATCGAAATGTCAAAAAGTCTGTAATGACGTAAAAACACAAATTTGTGAACATTTCCAACCTATTTTTTCGCGGCATGAAAATGCACTACAGAATCACGAAGCAGCCATAAAAGAACTGCAAACTACTGTTCATGAAAATCATGAGACCTTGCAAGCTAAATTTGACTCAGTTGCATCTACCGATTCGGTTACGCAACTTGCAAAAACCCAGGAAAACTTAAAAGACACAGCAGAAAAACACACTGAGGAAATAAGTACATTATCGGATAAAGTAGCCGAACTTTCAGATCAGTTCACTAACTTATCTACGAGGGTAGATGATGATCTGAATGACACAACACCTGTAGCCTTCACTGACACAGAAGAGTATGAACAAATTAGAAAATTCAAACAAAATCAAAATCAAATTAATACGCAACACCAAAGAGAAATCCGCGAAGTACAAGATCAGCTGACACAGGTAATACAAGAATTACGTATTTCAGAGGACACTCGCGCCCCAACACGGGAAGAGGGACATAGAAATACGGAACAACCACAAAATAATAACACAAGACACTTCGGAAATTATGAAAGAAATTGGCAAGGCACACCGAATTTTGAGATGGAACCGCCGACACGACGTAACAATGACCGGTATGCTACTCGCCGACGTGATGACTTTGACTATAAGCTGTTCATTACTACACGTAAATTTAAAACATTTAAGAATTCTGCCAACGACATTCATCCACAAGCATGGCTCCATCAATTCTCTCATTGTTTTCCTCCCAACTGGTCGTTAGAACACAGATTAGAATTTATGTGTGGCTACTTAGAGAATGAACCAGCTGTAAGAATGCGATCGGTCATTCACGATTGCCACAGTGAAGGAGAATTTTACCATGCCTTCCTCTCCGCATACTGGTCTCAAGCCACACAAGACCGAGTAAAACATGGCATCATAATGATGAAACATTTCGAACAATCTGAATTCTCCAGTCTTGTGAAATATTTTGAAGACATGTTGCACAAAAATCAGTACCTGTCAAACCCATACAGCCCCTCAGAACTCATCCGCATTTGCTTAATCAAATTACCTGAACATTTAAGACATATTATTTTGGCAGGACGTTGCAAAGACGACATTGAAGCTTTTCAGGGACTGTTACAAGAACTGGAAATTGACACTGACAATCGCGGAACGCAGGAGCACAACAATTACAGATTACATCCGTCGCAATTACGCGATGAAAGAAATAATAACTGGACGCGACAAGGCTATTCTCACAACACAAATCGTGACCGAAACAGACACCACCCGTATAACAACCGTTGGCAGAGTAGTAATAATTACAGGGAAAGATCACCTCCCCGCGGTAATGATTATCACAGAGACAATCAGAGAAACAGACAATATGGTAACCAGAACTATTATTATCAAGGGAGACAGAATACTTTCAGACGCAACAGTTCAGCGCGCAGTTACGATTCAGGGAGAAATTCTCCACCACATGACCGACAAACAAGAAACTATGGAATCTATCGACATTACGACAGACGATATATTCGTAACGACAGACCTGAATTGCATCAGAACTGGCGGGATTTAAACACGGCAGGGCCCTCTCGGCGAGACGAATTTGTGGAAGTTCGGTCTCCGAATCCCATTAACGACGCGCGCCAATAAAGAAACAATGACCCGCACCGCAGGCGGACACCTGCGCCGGCTGGCTCCGAGAAGGATAACATAGACGCTAGCCTTGAGAAAAATTCCAGTATTCTTTAACGACGTATACCGCACGATTATTGCATTGTTCAAACTCTGCATACTAGGAAGAGCAAAGGTTTACACCACATTTCACACGTAAAACTGTTTATTGAGAGATAATGTGCTTATTTTAACTTGAGATTTTAATGCAACATTTTGGTTTACTTGCAAATACATTATGGATTCAAGGTGCTTTCTGAGAGATACCAGATGATACAGTGGTTAGTTTATGTGACAGCTACACGATGTTATCACGACGCTACTAATGAGTGACAGTTTACAATATTGTTTTTGCGGTGTATCTGTTTTATATCTGCACAGTTCTTCTGAATTCTTCTGGAAAGTAAAACATGTTTTAGTAGTAACTTTTGTGGTATAGCAATAATGAGGCAGCCTTTTACGTGGCACAACAA
This sequence comes from Schistocerca nitens, assembly GCF_023898315.1. Taxonomy (NCBI): domain Eukaryota; kingdom Metazoa; phylum Arthropoda; class Insecta; order Orthoptera; family Acrididae; genus Schistocerca; species Schistocerca nitens. Next base: position 257,853,082 of record NC_064615.1, on the reverse strand, counting down.
TACGTTACAGCACAGTACTTTCTTCATCACAACAATAAGCGTAATAACTAAGATATCTATACGCAAAGCATTTCACTTTTGTGTATCATCAGGTAAGTACATTGACTTCTGCAGAACTTAGCTTTCGGAGGACGATAACTACGAGACTTCCACAGAGATTATCTTACAACATGACGCACAGTTTAGCGCTACAGGACACATATTTGAGTGATTAATTTTGTACTTAAAACATTTATTTTTAAAGATTTTTGAATTACAAAGAAAGTTTTCTGAGATATATTTCACTCCATTGCTGTAATCTGTAACACCTAAGGGTATAATTACATTAATCCTCAGGGGGGTACACGCTTACTTTGTGTATCATGTGTTTAGCACGCACAAGGAGCCCTAGCTAATATGGTATTTGCTTATACAACTTTACACATCGGTACCATATTTCTCTAACACAGAATTACACAGCTATCTGATTATTTACCTGAGAGAGACAAACATTTATTTTACAACATTAGTGACAGATGTTTACGTAATTACACCGTTGGATAACTTCACACTTACGAAATTGTATTTTGTCTGTACTTTGTCAACTGTTCATACTTTTTCAGAACCATTGTGATACTATGAGAGCGTTGAATGATGTATTTGGTATGAGATCATGATTTTTAAGGTACGTTTGAGGTAGATGACACTTTTGACATGAGCAGAGAATTTTTTTAGGTTTTGAAACTGTTGGAGGAAGCTACGACGATTTTGAGAGTTGACTGAGGTATTATGATGTTATTTTTACAACGACGATGTGTATTATGCTGTTGAGGTATGTTTATGATTAATAAGCTAATGTTATATGAAGAATTTTATTATGCTATGTATCTAATGATGAAGTATTGAAGAAGCGTCGACGAATTTGTATATGTGTAATAAGGTAAGGAGTAATGAGTAGCGGTTAGGAACTCTGCCTTGTGAAGACGTATGTTGGAAACCGAGAATCGTACTTTTAGAATTATGAAATGTGTGTAAATGCGTGAATGTATCACAATGCCGACGAAAATTTTTTGGACACTGTTATATTCATAGGATTTTGTTTTTACAGATTTGTAATCCAAATTCTTGACCTGTGAAATATTTTTATATGAGTCACTGTAGCGAAAACTGCTGTCGTAAATATTCCGGGATGAGAGGTAAGTGACCGAGACGTAATTCGTTGTGAGCGGCCACCTGTGCCAGCCACCTGGAGAAACAGCCATTAGGTGAAAAAAAAAAAAAAGTGGGGGGGCCATTATCCTCGCTTGACGTTCCTTTGTAGAAAGCATCGCAACATTTCACGGCTATTGTCGTGCTAGTTGAGAGAAATGCCATATGGCGACAGAAATGCCTAATGAAATGACGAGAAATATTTTTACATCTGCACACCTGATTACGACAAGCGTCTTTCTACGAGAGTTGAGAGAATTTCTAACTTATGAAATGTCACATGACTACTGAATGATTATTTTATGCTTTACTTTGTACATAGTTGCTTATTTCATTTGATATCTAGTTTCCAGCTGTGTTGCAGCATTGGTTTCATAAAAAAAAAAAAAAAATTCATTTGCTAATGTGAACACTTTCTGTCAACAGATCTATTAAATAATTACTTTATGACCCACATTCTTCGAAAAAGGAGCTCTTGGAATGGAAAGAACAATAAGAAGGGACTAGTAACAGTTACTGCACACATAATTTTCTTTTCAAGTACATGGTAATATTTTTTTTACAATAAGTTGTTGTGGTGCATCACTTTAATTACATAGACATTAAGATGTGATTATACATTTCCCTTATCTGCATTGTTGTCTTTACTGTAATATTTTTCTGCTTGAGCGTTGTCATGTTCAGATATAATTTATTGCTTTTGCTTCTGCTGTTTGCCAGGCATAATGTTACTGAATTTGATTTTGTATTACGCTGTTAAGCCAGTTTTACTAATGATTATTTTATTGTTTGCTGCGCATTGCCTCATATTAGTTGTAATGTTGAATTGCTTGGTAATTTAGATTTACTGTAGCTTGCTTTGCCAGTTTGAAATATTTGTCATTGATGTTTATTGTTTTATGTGATGCTGCATTGCCTCGTCCCTTGGTATATATATCTGAGCTCAGTAGATTTAAGTTAGCTTAAGAGGGGGTAGACTATATAAGAAACTAACTATGATGAATTGGAAGAAATGCATTGAGAAGCCGCAAGAAACAGATAGGGCCAAAATGAGTATTGTACAATGAGCCATATTTATTTTGAAAGAATTATGGTTGGAATACAGAAAAGAGGTACAGATAGGACTTTTGGAAATAATGAGGAACGAAGGGAGATCTCCAAGAACAAAAAAAGTTTTGTTCACAAGATACTGCAGTAAAAGAAACCCTGTCCTTTCCTTGTGTTATCCCACTATGTGTTTGTGTTCCCTTGTGTATTTGTGTACTTCCTGTCTTTAGTTGTTTATCTGATAAGACCTATGTTGTAGAATTTTTCTAATACCATGTTATTTACTTTGTAAACATGTTTAAACAGTATTTGTTCTGTTTTGTTTTAATGCTCATGTGGAAGTTGATATTCCAAAAGTTATTCTGATCTTTATGTATGTACTTATGTCATTATTTTTGTAACACTGATGTATTTGTTTATTTCTATTCTTTTGTAAAGCCCCTATTCCTACAAATGTTATCTGTATTATTATGTTTTTAATGATGTGTTTTGTACCTTTGTTATTGTGTTCTTATGTTATAAAATTGTACTTGACACCAGTTCATCAGATTAAGTAACTTGTAAGTTCCATTTCACTGCACACATATCTGTTGGTCATAGCATATGGACAATACGTGAGAAGTAGGGACTGTTAGTGTTTACACGTGTGTTAATAATTCAGCAAGGGACTGGATAACAGCATTGCTGGTTCTAAGGACAATTCCAAACACTTTGTGAGTGCACAAGTGGTGGTTGTGGACGTGCTATATTATCCGCAAGACTCTTCAATGGTGATTGTGTACCTGCACAGTCATAACAGATGGCTGCTAGCCATCTCTACAAGGACTACAGTGGGTCTGCACCTCTGGTGGCCCACCAATACCGTAATCTGTACCAGGACTACAGTGGGTCTGCTATGTGATGACCTACACACCAATACTCTTCAAAACTTCGACTGACTCTGTTGTGGGTTTGCTCTGTTGTGGCCCATTACCTGTCAGCATGTCAAGAGTCAGCACTGTCTTTCCGTTGGAAGGACAACACTACTTCTTCAAGACTGCATGGAAATCCACTACGTCTGTGTACATTTTCTTTTACTGCTCAGTCTTTGAGAAAAACACTGCAATTCAACGATCAGGACTGTCTTTATGGACTGCGAGAAAATTTTTGCTTTTGACCAACATTGTATCAATAAGTGTGTGCATTTGATATCTTTGTTATTGTAATTATGAAAAATTTCTTCAAATCTGTATTGGCCACTGTCCAACACAATTTGTAAAATTTTTTGTGGGGAGCATGGGGGCTATGTAAGTAGGCTGTTTAGGTTTTTTTATTGGTAACGCCACCTCTGTATGAAAATCACTGGCTGTGCTGTGTGCAGTCTGTGGCTGCTTTGCATTGTTGTAATACTCAACCATTGTAGTGTTAGGCAGCTGGCTGTGAACAGCGCGTAGCGCTGGGCAGTTGGAGGTGAGCCGCCAGCAGTGGTGGATGTGGGGAGAGAGATGGCGGAGTTTTGTAATTTGTCATGATATCAAGGTAAATACATTGTTTGTTCTCTATTAATATCTTTCATTTGCTAACTATCCCTATCAGTAGTTAGTGCCTTCCATAGTTTGAATCTTTTATTTAGCTGGCAGTAGTGGCGCTTGCTGTATTGCAGTAGTGGGAGTAACCAAGATTTTTGTGAGGTAAGTGATTTCTGAAAAGTACAGGTTAATGTTAGTCAGGGCCATTCTCTTGTAGAGAATTTTGAAAGTCAGATTGCGTTGCGTTAACAAAATATTGTGTGTGGAAAGTCAGATTGCGTTGCGCTATAAATATTGTGTGTCAGGTTAAGGACAGTCGTGTATATTGTTCAAAAGGGGACTTTATTAATTTAAAGTAAAAATTCACTACAGTCGACATAATCGTCTTCAGAGATTCAGCGGCTGATAATTAAGATAATTGTCATTTATCGTTCCGTATCAGCTGCACATTTTTAATTAAGTTACATGTTTCGATCACTCTTGATTATCTTCAGATCCAAAACAAAACAAAACTAAATATGTATCACCTAATATTTTACAATAAGTAGAAAAGTCAAGAATTATGCATAAACGCAGAATTTATCTAAGTAGTTACGGCAGCAACCAGTCTTGTCTACTCAGAGCCACATATCGGCGTATTATGTTTTGTAACTGCAATAATTTTAAATAGGTATATGCTGGAGTTAGGGGGAGCGTGGAAGGAGGGGATGGAAGAAGGGGAAATGGAGTGAGGTTGATTGGGAGGGAGGAATGGGTGGTGAGGATGTCATGAATTTAACTAGAGAGGTCGTGCTAAAATTGTAAACGTGTAATTATGTAAAAATTCTCGTTGAAAGACTGACTGTGTAGAGCATGGGTATGTAAAATTAAAATGTAAACGGCATAAAATAGTGAAATGGTAAAAAGTTGCGAAGGGGAGTTGTCTTTTCTAGTTATTGTAAAATATTAGATGGTGCACAATTAGTTTTACTTCGTTTTACATCTGAAAATGATCCACAATGATCGAAACATGTAATCTAATTAAAAATTTACAACTGAGACGGAACAATAAATAATTATCTTAAAGTAAAATTAAAAGCTCCGGCGTAAATTAACACTTACAGCTAAGCAGTAATAAGCGAGGGAGTAGAACTAATTTTCAGAACCTCACTTGGTACAAATTTACATACAGTTTGCCCTTCCTGCGATACTAAATTTTGTTACTCTTTTTTTTTCGTGTTCTCACAGCAGACTAGCATCTCCTTCCTTATCTTGAGTGCAAAAGAAAAAAGCGCACGAAGAAAACTGTTGCGTGCATTGAACTGTGAGGATGGCACTGTAAATCGTTAAACGACATAAGGTAGACGCACAGTGTCTCCCGAGCATTGTATACGTGAGAAATGATTACCTCATCTTCACATCCTTAGTCAGTCAAAGCTGAATTCTGAGTGTGGTTCGCGAGGATCACATGGAAGTTTTGGCAAGTCATACGGGTTTGCCTTTGCACACCCCTAACCATGTGTGAAGAGCGACTTGCTTATCCGCACCGTTTTAGATTACACTGGATGTGTAATCCGCAGGAGGAGGTCCTCGAGGATGTAGGACATATCAGCAAACAAGAATGCACAATACATATTTACAAAAAAACAAAAAAGACAGAAATGTTTCACCCACAGGTACTTAATGAATGGTCGACAAGGATGGTGAATAATCAAAAAAAAAAAAAAAAAAAACTTAAATACACTGAAGAGCCAAAGAAGCTGGTACACCTGCCTAATAATGTGTAGGGCCCCCGCGAGCACGCACAACTGCCGAAACACGACGTGGCATGGGCTCGACTAATGTCTGAATCAGTGCTGGCGGGAAATGACACCATGAATCCTGCAGGGCTGTCCGTAAATCAGTAAGAGTACGAGGGTGTGGAAATTTCTTATGAACAGCACGTTGCAAGGCATCCCAGCTATGCTCAATAATGTTCATGTCTGGGGAGTTTGGTGGTCTGCGGAAGTGTTTAAACTCAGGGCAGTGTGTCTGGAGCCACTCTGCAGCAATTCTAGACGTGATAATTGACAATACGTTAACTATTGTGAAATACAGACGTCTCGCAAGCAATAGGCGACAGACAAATAAGAAGTTTCTTCAGTATATAAAATTCGCAATACAAGTGAAACAATACGAGTCATAAGTCACTGCTGAGCGTTCGCAGAACGGCTTGTCTTTCTCTGGGTCGTGGCCAGGTGGCGCAGCGCTTACGTCCTCTCTTCGTGTAGATGGCGCTACTGTCTCGTTGTCGTCCTAGAGAGAGTTCGGTCAGCGTACTATTGGTTGACGTCGTCTCATAGCCCTCTCTCCTCTAACATTCTTGCCCGTCGTGTCGGCGCTTGATTTTACGCCAGAACATTCCTCACCCCCCCCCCCCCAAAAGCGGGGGAGGCAGGAGTGTGGATGCTGCGCTGGACTAGAAGCTCAGGCAAAAAAGTCCCCCGGAAAACGACCAGAAGGGTACGCGTCCACCTCCTGAGGCCCATGCAAGATGTCGAAGGCGTCGGCTGTTGCGGCGTGGAGGCGTCCAGCTCCATCGGTAGGACGAGAGGAAGTGGAGGCGGCGAAGGTTCTGTCTCCACAGGGTCGTCCCGCGGTATCGTGATGACACCCTCTGGCAGCTACTGTGGCTGCACTGCCCTCGGGGTCCGTGAATTTAGGGGGAGACACACAGAAGGATCACCGTGCACCTGACAGTGACGAGTTTGATTGTGATGTCGGCGCTGCAATCCGTCGGGGCCTGAAATGAGATACATGCATGCGCCAAGTCGACGAACGAACTCGCCCACCGTTTGCTGCCGCTAAAAACCCTGTAAAACACAATATTATCTGACGCCGGATGCTGAGGAGGGTGGAGCAGATGGAGCCGTGTCCGATGGCGGCGGCCGTCAAGCAATTTCTCCGGCGATGGTCCATCTCATGGGTGTGAACGATAGGAGGCGAGAAACAGTTGCAATGCTTGATCCCTGATGTGTGGGCCATCTGCTGCTTGAAGGTTCTGACAAAACTTTCCGCTTCGGAGAAGAAAATGATCCGGAATGTGTAGAAGACAGAATGTGATTTACATCCAACAATAATAACGCCAGGAATTGTTGCTAAAACTCCATATTCCACTGGGGTCAGTGGCTAGTCCGTATAACTTCTTCGCGAACATAAAGTTAATTTGACCTTGAAATCACCAAAGAAAGACAGACTCCCCCCCCCCCCCAAACAAAAAAACTCAATATGTTGACTTCGACAGAAATGCCTTGAGAAGGAAGGTGCACCCGTCTTTCCTTCGCAATGAGCTGCCTACCATTGATAAAGTCCTTGCTTCCATTAACGAAGATCGTTATCTGATGTACTTCAAAAGAACAACTTTTCACTCTTTATTGAAGGAGATAAATTTCAGGTACATTAATCGTTGACGTAAAAGCATGCTAAGCGACAGAGAAGAGATCATTCTATGGAGAAGGCGTTATTTAAGGACAATAAGGTCAGCACGCCAGAAAGGTAGGAAAATTTATAACTTGGACTAGACCCGGCAAAATGCTGGCCATACGCGTAATAAAATTTGGATACTTGATTCAGTATCATCAGCTAAGGAAACCTATCTGTCTGGGTTGTCTTCAGGAAACAAAGCACCATCTGGGGAAGTAAAGCGACTGATAACGCATATTGGGAGCGGGGCAGGTTTTGTCGACGCGTGTTTGTGGACTTCAGAGCCGAAAAAGACAGGTGACTATCACGAAGAAATGTACACCAAATCTTTCGAAACTTGGTTTCTCAAAGGTCTTCTTCGTCTTGAGGATCATTATTATATATGATACTGCAACATTTTATGACATTTCCCTTACTTTAAGAATGCATGTAATTTATTTACCGGTGCGTTAATATAATTACTTATATATTTGCAGCTGGAGTGGACGTAAGTAAGGGCGATGCATAACAAAGTATTTTTGTTGTACTTATCTGCTAATTTGCCTGAGTCGGGTAGCTGGTGACTCCTTCTAATTAAAACTCTAGGTGATACAATTTGCGGAGGTTTATTTGTTTATGATAACATTTTTCCAACGTCATTGCAGAATACATCAAATTTCACATTTAGTTTCTTTGACAATCCAACTGCTGACAGACTGACTTACTAACCGAAAAGACTTGACTACAAAGTAAACCCCTAGGCGAACTGATGCTGCATTGCCGCGTTTGTTTATATATATTCCAAACAATGAGTGTTCATTACTTCAATTATTACACCATCGTGAAATTAATAGTTACAATTAAAAGTTATAAATATACAAAAGGTTGACAGTCAGATTACTTACAGCATAAAATATTAGTTCATTACAGATGATGAGTTTTAGGTTAGAAATTGTACAATTTAAGATTTAAAATTAAATATGACTTTTTTACAATAATGCGTTTCATTAATTTAATAAATACAAATCAATTATCGATCGTAATATATTGCTAACATTTACGTAATATATGCAGAAGTTGTTTAACGTCTTTAATGGCTCATAACTGAAATATGCATCCAAACGTAAGTAATGGAGTTAATTACATGTGCTAACAATGATCAATTAATTATTTTAGTAATGGTATTAATTCTGGTTTACAAATTTGGGTTAGAAATTACATATCACTTGAAATTACGTGAATTAAAATTTGGTTCTTGCTTTTTGATCGATTTACAATAACGTTTACCAAACTGAACTTTCGAAATCTAATTGCAGTTAATTAACCAAAGTAGTAACGATGCTAACATTTATAACTATTCTAATCAAATGAATTACACACTGCTTATTATAGTTCTGAGTAAATGTTGATGGTTCATAGTGATTATTATGTTACATATTTACATATTATTTAATTATTCGTAAATTTTGTTTAAATATCATTCATAGTATTGTATAGTACAATTACATAACAGGAAAAGATGCCATAGTGGCATGATTTTTATTCTTTGTGTAACAGAAAGTACCGATACCCGGCTACAAATTTCGGGTATCGAATATTATAGTAATGCTGGGGGTGGGGGTATGTTACAATATCACTCTCGCAAAATTGAAAAAAAATCCTAATACAGGCGTCGCTAAACTGAATATTATAGACTGGCTTTCGTCCAAAAAATTCAGATTGAAAACATGTTGAAGCTAGAACTGCTGGCTATTGCCGAGGAAAATAAACGAGCTTATAATGCGTATGTTGTAGACGCTATGGAAAGTTGAGGGGAAAAAAAACCAGTTTTAAGAATGCCACTATGCCACTGTGGACTGAACGCCATTGAACAGGCCAGGCACAGATGAAGAATTATGTCGCGGCAAGGAACAGAACCTTCAAACTGGTTGAAGCAGTCACTGAAGTAAAGCCTTATGTGTGGCAGAAATGTGTGCGGCACGTTCAAAAAACTGAAAGATCAATGTGGGACATGGGTAACATTGTGGAAGCTCACGAAGAGAGTTTAGTTATTAGCGCCAGTAGTAGCAGCATATTTAGTAATAGATAGTACTTTTTGAATTACACTTTTTTAAATGGAACAATGCCTATTGAGATTAACATAGTAAAAGTAGGATAAATGAAAATGTCAGTGGTGTTTCTTTTTTCAGAATTCTAGGGCTAGTCGTTTACGAGATATCGTATTTTGAAAAGTTACCACACCAACTACTGATTGTGCCATTCAACCTGCGTAGTTGCTATGTACGATGTTGTTATATTTGCTAACATTGTGCTTGTGTGTCCTTTAGTGCACTGTGACATGCTGGTCAGTTAGCGCTTGACAGTCCAAGCAGTAGGTCGTGAATGGACGACGGGATTTACCAAGGCAGAAAAAGCCGACATGCTCCTGATATAAGGAGAATGCAGGAAGACTGTAGTTCCCTCTTGTACGGTGTATCCCAACAGACGTCAACCATCTTGTCAATTATTTATCAACCTCTTCAACCAGTTACATGAAAGTGGTAGTTTAACAGCTAGACAACGTAACAGAAGGAAACAAGTGACGACAGAAGACGGGGAAATTAAAGTTCTTGTTGTTGTTGCTGTTGATCCATACGTTAGCTCCCTCGCAATCGCACGAGGAAGTGGCGCGAGTCAGGCACGTGCCCTTGGCATTCTCCATCGATATGTTCCATCCCTATCACATCTCTTTCCATCAAGAGCTGCATGGAAACGATTATTAGAATCGCGTTAAGTTCTGTACATGGGCATTAAGACAATACTCCATATGTAGAAAGTATACTGCAGATGTATTATGCATCTTGTTTAGTGATTACGCCACATTTACCAATCATGACCAGGAGAACCGACGAAACATTCAGTACTAGTCTCCTGACAATCACCAATGGTTTCGTCAGGTGTAACATCAGCGTCCATGGAGTGTAAACCTGTAGTGTTACGGCAAGAAAGGAAGAATGAATTGATTGTTGGTGTTAACGATCATCCTCCTTTACCTCCTCTGCATTACTGCAGATGACGTGCCACTGAGCACATTTGTTCAGTGCATGCAGTACACGTGAGGCGCCTAGTTATTTCCACTGCACTGTGTGGAACACGAAGGTTCTGTTATAGCTCACTAACCTGCTGTCTTCAAGTTAATGTCCCCAGCGCAGAAAACAGCACGCAGGTCGTAGGGTCTGTATCTTGAGGCTGAAACTAACTTTTAGCGAGGTTCTGTTCTGAAATAATGTATCACTTCTTTGGGATGCCACTCGCGTATTTTAATATAGCCACACGAGAAGATTACATGATCTTAATACAACAGCTTCTGATACAGCAAAGTAAATGATCAAACACAATGTTTACGGAAATGTGTCTTTACACTATTTGTGGCACGTGTCTGTGCCTCATGACTACCGGTGTGAATCTTTTAATACTGAATACTGGCAAACACATCCTGCCACAGACAGCATGACTGTACATCTCGACTGCCTAATCCAGAGTGACGAACAGGAACTTAAATAAAAATTGGAAACACATCCTACGACAGACAACATGTCTGTTCTTCTCGACTGCCTAATCTAGAGTGAAGAACAGCCCGAAACACTTTGCGCGCCATACCAGAAAGGACCTGGCCCGAACGCTTCCGTAGTGCTTCGTCTGCAATTTCGTCAGCCTTTTGTTTTTGATTTAAATTGTTTTAATAATTCTAAAATGGCTGATCGATAGTCAGCTGTTGAGAGATATTTATATTGAAAAGTAAAGTCATTCCAATGAGTAGTTTAACTAATAATAATAACTATACTTTAACGTTTTGGCGCCCTTGCTCCGAACACAGCAGCCAATCACGGAGCAGTAGCATTATGCAGGTGGTCTTTCTCACGGGAATGGTACCGAATCTAACATCTGTCACAGGTACCTCACACCACATTTCGTCATCTACACTCCTGGAAATTGAAATAAGAACACCGTGAATTCATTGTCCCAGGAAGGGGAAACTTTATTGACACATTCCTGGGGTCAGATACATCACATGATCACACTGACAGAACCACAGGCACATAGACACAGGCAACAGAGCATGCACAATGTCGGCACTAGTACAGTGTATATCCACCTTTCGCAGCAATGCAGGCTGCTATTCTCCCATGGAGACGATCGTAGAGATGCTGGATGTAGTCCTGTGGAACGGCTTGCCATGCCATTTCCACCTGGCGCCTCAGTTGGACCAGCGTTCGTGCTGGACGTGCAGACCGCGTGAGGCGACGCTTCATCCAGTCCCAAACATGCTCAATGGGGGACAGATCCGGAGATCTTGCTGGCCAGGGTAGTTGACTTACACCTTCTAGAGCACGTTGGGTGGCACGGGATACATGCGGACGTGCATTGTCCTGTTGGAACAGCAAGTTCCCTTGCCGGTCTAGGAATGGTAGAACGATGGGTTCGATGACGGTTTGGATGTACCGTGCACTATTCAGTGCCCCCTCGACGATCACCAGTGGTGTACGGCCAGTGTAGGAGATCGCTCCCCACACCATGATGCCGGGTGTTGGCCCTGTGTGCCTCGGTCGTATGCAGTCCTGATTGTGGCGCTCACCTGCACGGCGCCAAACACGCATACGACCATCATTGGCACCAAGGCAGAAGCGACTCTCATCGCTGAAGACGACACGTCTCCATTCGTCCCTCCATTCACGCCTGTCGCGACACCACTGGAGGCGGGCTGCACGATGTTGGGGCGTGAGCGGAAGACGGCCTAACGGTGTGCGGGACCGTAGCCCAGCTTCATGGAGACGGTTGCGAATGGTCCTCGCCGATACCCCAGGAGCAACAGTGTCCCTAATTTGCTGGGAAGTGGCGGTGCGGTCCCCTACGGCACTGCGTAGGATCCTACGGTCTTGGCGTGCATCCGTGCGTCGCTGCGGTCCGGTCCCAGGTCGACGGGCACGTGCACCTTCCGCCGACCACTGGCGACAACATCGATGTACTGTGGAGACCTCACGCCCCACGTGTTGAGCAATTCGGCGGTACGTCCACCCGGCCTCCCGCATGCCCACTATACGCCCTCGCTCAAAGTCCGTCAACTGCACATACGGTTCACGTCCACGCTGTCGCGGCATGCTACCAGTGTTAAAGACTGCGATGGAGCTCCGTATGCCACGGCAAACTGGCTGACACTGACGGCGGCGGTGCACAAATGCTGCGCAGCTAGCGCCATTCGACGGCCAACACCGCGGTTCCTGGTGTGTCCGCTGTGCCGTGCGTGTGATCATTGCTTGTAGAGCCCTCTCGCAGTGACCGGAGCAAGTATGGTGGGTCTGACACACCGGTGTCAATGTGTTCTTTTTTCCATTTCCAGGAGTGTATATACTTCTTCCATCTCCACTGCTCTGGGAATAGCTTCTTGGAGCCTAATATGATGGCTGACTAAGCTAGAAGCATTACAGTGTGCAATAGTGAACCATTAGCTCATAGGCCCGTCTTTCATAGACGAAACATTGAATGCGCACAAGTATCGCAGCCTCCTAACAGACTATCTTCCAAGGATCCTAGAAGACGTTCCTCTGCAGACTAGGAAGATCCTGTGGCACCAACATGTTGGCTGTCCAGCCCATAGTGCACGAAGTACAACAGCATGTCATCACGAATTGTTTCAAAATCATTAGATCGGACGCAGAGGACCTGTATTTCGGTCATCCCGTTCCCCGATTTGAGGCCTGTAGACTTTTTTCTTTGGGGAAAGCTGAAAGACGCTGTTTACAAGGACAGATCAACTACACCCGATGATATGCAACGACGTATTACTTCATTCCGCTCGGATATCTCCGCTGAAATGCTAGCACGTGCGCAGCAGTCATTCCACATCAGACTGGAAGCGTATATTGCCGCTGCCGATGGTCATTTTGAACACAACCTGTGATGGTCAATCGTCACGTCACTGGTCAGAATCCATGTAACTAGTGTATGCACTTGTGCTGCTCCTTAGTGTGTGCTACCACAGGTATTTCACACTTGTCGGTGTGAGAACTTTTCAAAATACGAAACCTCGTAAACGGCTCTCACTAGAATCCTGCAACAAACAACACTGACATTCTAATTTACCTTACTTTTACTTTGTTAATGTCAGTAGGTATTGTTCCAGTTAAAAAAGTGTATATTTGCACAAAAAATTCACTTTATAATTATTAATACTATCTGTTTATCGGCTAACAATACGAGCCCCTGATTACCAATCCGTTGCGTGAAAACCGCACATCAATAGCACTTCCCATTTTAGCAGTATTTGCGGTGCAAGTTTTAGTTAATTCACCCTATATAACAACTGCTTACAGAACGCATACTTTTCAAAGCGCACAAATTATATGGATTCCAAAACCGAACAAACACAAAAGTTTTGTCTCAAGTATAGATAGTGTTGAGGATCAGTGGACAAAGTTCAAAACCATCGTACAATATGCGTTAGATGAGTATGTGCCAAGCAAGATCGTAAGAGATGGAAAAGAGCCACCGTGGTACAACAACCGAGTTAGAAAACTGCTGCGGAAGCAAAGGGAACTTCACAGCAAACATAAACATAACCTAAGCCTTGCAGACAAACAAAACTTACGCGAAGCGAAATGTAGTGTGAGGAGGGCTATGCGAGAGGCGTTCAATGACTTCGAAAGTAAAGTTCTATGTACTGACTTGGCAGAAAATCCTAAGAAATTTTGGTCTTATGTCAAAGCGGTAGGTGGACCAAAACAAAATGTCCAGAGATTCTGTGACCAAAATGGTACTGAAACAGAGGATGACAGACTAAAGGCCGAAATACTAAATGTCTTTTTCCAAAGCTGTTTCACAGAGGAAGAGTGCACTGTAGTTCCTTCTCTAGATCGTCGCACAGATGACAAAATGATAGATATCGAAATAGACGACAGAGGGATAGAGAAACAATTAAAATCGCTCAAAAGAGGAAAGGCCGCTGGACCTGATGGGATACCAGTTCGATTTTACACAGAGTACGCGAAGGAACTTGCCCCCCTTCTTGCAGCGGTGTACCGTAGGTCTCTAGAAGAGCGTAGCGTTCCAAAGGATTGGAAAAGGGCACAGGTCATCCCCGTTTTCAAGAAGGGACGTCGAACAGATGTGCAGAACTATAGACCTATATCTCTAACGTCGATCAGTTGTAGAATTTTGGAACACGTATTATGTTCGAGTATAATGACTTTTCTGGGGACTAGAAATCTACTCTGTAGGAATCAGCATGGGTTTCGAAAAAGACGGTCGTGCGAAACCCAGCTCGCGCTATTCGTCCACGAGACTCAGAGGCCATTGACACGGGTTCACAGGTAGATGCTGCGTTTCTTGACTTCCGCAAGGCGTTCGATACAGTTCCCCACAGTCGTTTAATGAACAAAGTAAGAGCATATGGACTATCAGACCAGTTGTGTGATTGGATTGAAGAGTTCCTAGATAACAGAACGCAGCATGTCATTCTCAATGGAGAGAAGTCTTCCGAAGTAAGAGTGATTTTAGGTGTGCCTCAGGGTAGTGTCATAGGACCGTTGCTATTCACAATATACATAAATGACCTTGTGGATGACATCGGAAGTTCACTGAGGATTTTTGCAGATGATGCTGTGGTGTATCGAGAGGCTGTAACAATGGAAAATTGTACTGAAATGCAGGAGGATCTGCAGCGAATTGACGCATGGTGCAAGGAATGGCAATTGAATCTCAATGTAGACAAGTGTAATGTGCTGCGAATACATAGAAAGATAGATCCCTTATCACTTAGCTACAAAATAGCAGGTCAGCAACTGGAAGCAGTTAATTCCATAAATTATCTGGGAGTACGCATTAGGAGTGATTTAAAATGGAATGATCATATAAAGTTGATCGTCGGTAAAGCAGATGCCAGACTGAGATTCATTGGAAGAATCCTAAGGAAATGCAATCCGAAAACAAAGGAAGTAGGTTACAGTACGCTTGTTCGCTCACTGCTTGAATACTGCTCAGCAGTGTGGGATCCGTACCAGATAGGGTTGATAGAAGAGATAGAGAAGATCCAACGGAGAGCAGCGCGCTTCGTTACAGGATCATTTAGTAATCGCGAAAGCGTTACGGAGATGATAGATAAACTCCAGTGGAAGACTCTGCGGGAGAGACGCTCAGTAGCTCGGTACGGGCTTTTGTTAAAGTTTCGAGAACATACCTTCACCGAAGAGTCAAGCAGTATATTGCTCCCTCCTACGTATATCTCGCGAAGAGACCATGAGGATAAAATCAGAGAGATTAGAGCCCACACAGAAGCATACCGACAATCCTTCTTTCCACGAACGATATGAGACTGGAATAGAAGGGAGAACCGATAGAGGTGCTCAGGGTACCGTCCGCCACACACCGTCAGGTGGCTTGCGGAGTATGGATGTAGATGTAGATGTAGAACGATCGAACACGTGCCTACAGTTAACGACCTATCAGCCAACTTCGCACCTTGGGAAAAATATACGAAAGGATCATTCAAAGGAAGACTGAAGAATCACTGGCCGCAGACGGAAAAGTACGACTGGATTCCAGCGAAAAGTCGGAGCTGAAATGCAACTTCTTCGAGTTATCAGGACATATAACTAAGAACTTCAAGCGCGCCCGGTTAGCCGTGCGATCTAACGCACTGCTTTCTGGGCCGGAAGGCGTGCCGGTCCCCGGCACGAATCAGCCCGGCGGATTAGCGTCCAGGTCCGGTGAGCTGGCCAGTCTGTGGATGGTTTATAAGGCGGTTTTCCATCTGCCTCGGCGATTGCGGTCTAGTTCCCCTTATTCGGCCTCAGTTACACTATGTCGGCGATTGCTGTGCAAACACTGTCTCCACGCACGCGTACACCATAATTACTCTACCACGCAAACGTTGGGGTTACACTCGTCTGGTATGAGACATTCCCGAGGGGTCCACTGGGGGCTGAACAGCACAATAACCCTGGGTTCGGTGTGAGGCAGCGGTGGGGTGAGTGGACTGCTGCAGCCTGTTGTGGGGTTGTGAACCACTGAGGGTTACGGCGGGAACAAAGACTCTCCGTCGTTTCTAGGTTCCCAGTTCCATACAGTACAATACAATACAAGAACTTCAATGTGACCACCTTCTCGGCCGCGCTCACCTGGTTATGGAGATGGCCTATGGAGATGCGTGACGCTAAACCTCGTTGGTAAACTCCGCCAAAAGACCACATAACGTCCTCCACTGTCCAACCGGTTAAACCACTTGCCCGTGAGATCACGTGCCTACGGACTTAGTAATCGAGGGTATCGGTTTCGAATACTGCCGATTCCAAATGCGTACACAGAAACAATTCTCTGCCGAGATTAGCAATGACATCTCAGTCAACTACATTTTTACATGAATTATTAATTAATAAATGGATGAAGGTTGGTACAGATCTTTCACGGAAATTAGTATTTACACTGCCTGAATAATTTAGTTGTTTATAATGAATTTGAGTAATCTCTATTACTAAGACTGCTGTACCGGAACCCAGTCGCAATTGCTTGTTGCCTATCCAAAGACTTCCACTGGCAACAAAAAATTTATTTTCAGTACCTCGCTTAGTTGTTGGCCAGATTTAAAGTTTAAAATGTTGTAATGACCTACTCGTTAAGAGCTATAGTCTTATGTTAAATTTTTATCACAGTAAGTCAAGTATTACAATTAAAAACTGACCTCGTGAGTCAGCGTAACTGACGGCCCGCAAATAACCGAACTATATCCATCCAGTGTTTGAGAAAGAGCTCTTAGCAACTTTCAGCAAACTTTAGACATAATTACAGACCTTAAAGAAACTTTTTCGCTGATATCCCCACCACCAAAATGATGAAAGAAAAAACGTTTATCACTTAACTACATTTTCCCTGTTCATGCAATCAAACTTCGGAATCATGTATGACGTTTTAATTTATTATTTCCTTACTGCCGACGCTATCTGCAATACAGTTTGCAGACAGGATCCACATATAACAACTGAACGTACCCGCTACACTGTCATAGTACGACACGTACTTCATAAACACTGTTGACTGTAGATGATATGTGTGAATAACTAGCTTTTTCCTAAATGGCGCGCTGTAAAACTTCAACATCATGCATGACGTTTTAATTTTTTACTTCTTTACAATCAAAACTTTTCGCAGCACATTTTGCAGACAGTAAATGTCTAGTTCTATCTCACAAGATATGACGTCAAACATTTACATGCATACTATTGCTTAAAATTGAGCGCAAAATTGCCCAGACTATATTCATCCAGTATTTCATAATGAGAGCACTTCACGACTTCCAACAAACTATGGTCCGCCTCGGTAGCCGCGCTGTCAGTGGAACGGATTGTAAAGCGAAAGGGCTCGGGTTAGACTCCAGGTTAGGAGGTTTCCCCCGCTCAGGGACTGTGTTTGCGTTGTCCTTGCGTTCGTATCGTCGTAACTGACATTCCATTTGTCGTGGCTTAGTTACATGTGCTTTGCTTTTCTATTATCTCTTTGGGGTTATTAGATTGATCACTGTCGTATGACATTTATGTAACAAAACACATGTTATATACTAAAAAATGGTCGCTACAAAGCCCCTTTGAATTTTGTAAATATACGTGCTTAGTTTTCTTTCATAAAATTCAACCACAGCGACAACATTTTTCTGCAGTTCCATGACGTTGGTGAAATTACACCGTTCTTCAGGTCTTCATAGGTTATCAGTTTATTTTAGTTTTCAAATGCTTGACGCTTTTAGTTATCCTGTTATTGCCATTACGTGGAAATTTCATTGTACCTTTATACATAACAGTTACGGTGCTGGAGTTTGGCTAAAGTCTGAAATTTAACTTGTGCTCAGATCTCTTTGTTACCTTCCTTTCCCAGCGAGGGCCACGGGAAACTGAGCAAAAACTGCAGGAAAGGTTTCAGACATTTAGCTTTATTCTGTATTAATGACTTCTGCAATTCATAAAAATACTTAAGTTTCAACAAAAATATTAACTCTTCTGCTGGTCATTTATTTGCTAGGATATACAGGGTGGCGCATTTAAAGCTAGCCCACCTCCCCTTTGACTGCGAATGCAATATTTCGACGTCTGAAGTAAATAGCTACAACAATGGACAGTTTTACACAGTCATCGATATTTAGCATTCCTCTGTCAGCATTTCAGTTTATTTCGTCAATGAAGTACGTTTCACATTGCCGTCTCCAAATTAACTTTCTCGATAGAAGAAAGAATTGAAATTATGCAAGCATATGTTAACACAAGTTCGATAAAGGAAACTCGAGTAATTTTCAGGGTCAAGTATCCGGACAGAGAACTACCAGGAAAGAGAGCAATATAGAATCTGTACAAAAATTGGCGCGCCTACGGATCTTTGCGATCTGTAAAACGACAAAGATTTTCTTCAGTGTGCACAGCAGAAGTTATTGCAAACATTTGCGAATTATTGACGGGCCAAAGAAGTCTACACTTAAACCAGCCCAACAGGCGCATGTGTTGCCAGCGGATATTGAAAAGTCTTACTTTGAAGGTTTGTCATGTGACGCTTGTGTGGAAATTACGGGAGGATGATAGAAACATGTAGATTACTGCACATGGCTTTTGAACAACTTGAACGATGATCTGTTACGGTCTTTCCATTAAATCATGAATTATGGAGCATAGTTCCATCTTTCCGCTTATGTGAATTCACAGAATACGAGATACTAGGCAACGGAGAAACCTAAAATTGTGTATCAGCAACCACTAAATGATGTAAAAAATCGGCGTTTGGTGCGGTGTAACAAGAACGTGCATCATTGGACCGATATTTTTTGTCACTACCTCAACGTAGATGCATATATGGAAATTTATGATACATTTTGTGCTCAACTCACTGAATATGAAAGACACTACTGCTTCTTCCAGCAAGATGGGTCAACATGCCACACGTGTAAGGCTCGTATTACACGATGCGCCTAAACCGTACACCTATGCACCAGCGCCCCTAACGTGCATACCTGCAACTACAGACTGATTCACTTCCAACCTATTACACCATCCATGCTCCCTCTCCTGGCGCGTGGATAATGTGTCGGCTTATTTTCGTAGTTTCACCCATTCTACCGCTAGATGGCTGTCGTGCTAGACCAGTACCGTTTGCGGCGGATCGTCGTGAAATACTCGCTTTTTAAGGTATCCCTGGTGCGAGTCCATGACATCTTCCCTGAGGAGCGAACTGACAGCAAACATTTATGGCCATCACGTTCGCCGGATCTGACAACATGTGGTTTTCTCCTGAGGGGACACATGAAGAGCAAATCCACACACAATACAGGAACTGAAAGACATCAGCCGTGAAGTTTACGCCATCGCTGAATATGTTTAGACGTTCACAGCTGTGTGTTAATATTGGAGGGAATCACTTTCAGCATCTTCTATAATTGTATTTACCACTGTAATTTTCATTGTAAATAAATGTTTTCTTTATAGTTCTACATATATTTTGAAAATTTTTCTTGGTTCCTTTTTTTATTATACACAAGAGTCCTTTTCTTCTCATTTATTCACTCAAGACGCCAAGTTAGAGTATAGCTATATGGAAACGTCACATACGTCATTTTAGTACTGTTTTCAGTTTCTTCATTGAAATCAGTGAATACATATACAATAACATTCATAAAACGGGCTGTACTGCTGCTTGTTGATAGCCGATGTGCTGGTAGTTGGCTTCTGGTGTTGTCTTGGGATGAAGGCAGAACTCTCGGATGTGGACAAGGATATCTGTGTGCAGGCCGAGGCGTTTTCAGGTGACAGCAGGTCTCAGGATACATGAACTTCCCTTGCAGTAGGCCAAGCAAGTTACCATACGGGGACTGACATGAAATATTTGTACATTTGTGTCAGTACTACAGAATATTCGGTTTTTTATTAAGTTGGACCTGGAGAGAATTACATTAGTTCACATACATATATACACAGATATTATACATTACAACTGTTTATTGCTCATTTGGCTGTGGGTTATTGGTTTCTGTTTGAGTTGTTGTTTCATCAGCTATCTTGAACACGAATTGCGTATTATTGCACTGTATCTTAATTTGTCGTTATTGCTCACATAATGTTTCCCCGGTATCGATTAGTGCCTAGAAGCGCAATGTGTAATTGTCTTTCATGAGCGTACAGCATTGCCACATTCCGCTGGCACAGTGTTCTTCAAAAATCACTGCTCGTGGCAGACAGTACAGTTATATGCAGGAGACACGGTTCGTCTGTACTGAATGTCCTTCTTATAACTTAGTAGCCAGATACATCGTTTCATCACTACAGATAGGTAAGTTAACAGGACTGTCATTTCCACATTTCACATTAGATTTGCCGTCCGTTTCGACCCATTAGTTTCATGTTTTTACACTTCGCATCACGAGATTTTTCATTATCACTCGCAAAGAGTTCTAGATAACATGTAGCCGCTTTGCTCTGTTCCATACAGTCACTGTGAATAACACAATTTTTTTTATTTATTATGGGTGTCATTCCTATTCAACATTTTACTTTAACCCACAGCTTGTGTTTTATATTGTTGCTTACAAGTGATGCATTTTACGTAATAGTTGCTAAACATTTTTATTTTCAAGGTTATTCCTTTCGCTATCGGAATGGTCATATGGTCATGTTGTAAGATGGCGAGTATCTAAGTTATGCTTTGTAATTTACATCAAAGCTAAGGAAATTACCGCTTCTTTGTAACTAATAAAAATGCTTGCGTGTTTTCAGACTAATCGCGAAATAGGAAACGATATGCAGAAAGCAAAATCTACAGGAGGCACAAATTTGCCGTGTCTAGCACCGAACTAATTCGTTGTATCACTTTAATGAAAGAACGTTACCCGCTTTAGCACTTCTTCTTCTAAGTAAGGGCTTATAAATTTACTGGTATGAAAACTGACTTATTATTACTTCTATACTAGAGCATAGTTCATGACATTAGTCATTGCTCTAAATGAACATTATTACTTTAATATTTATTCTTAGTCAAGTATTAACTTACATAAATTCTTCCAATTACTTTACGTTACAATAACGAAGTGCTGTACTCAGAAAAACTTCTTTGCAATACTGACTTGGTAAACCACCTATGTTTTAATGTTTATTAATGGAAGTTAATTTCTTTCAACGTCAGTCTGTAACTAAACGATGTAGGGCATTTTCTCAAAAAGCTTTCACTTCGATATCACCTTAGTAACAGCACACATAGACGTGAATATACGCATATGCTAAACAAACAAATAAAAATGTTTGAAGCGCCAAAGAAAGTAGTATAGGCATGCTTATTCAAATACAGAGATACACTCCTGGAAATTGAAATAAGAACACCGTGAATTCATTGTCCCAGGAAGGGGAAACTTTATTGACACATTCCTGGGGTCAGATACATCACATGATCACACTGACAGAACCACAGGCACATAGACACAGGCAACAGAGCATGCACAATGTCGGCATTAGTACAGTGTGTATCCACCTTTCGCAGCAATGCAGGCTGCTATTCTCCCATGGAGACGATCGTAGAGATGCTGGATGTAGTCCTGTGGAACGGCTTGCCATGCCATTTCCACCTGGCGCCTCAGTTGGACCAGCGTTCGTGCTGGACGTGCAGACCGCGTGAGACGACGCTTCATCCAGTCCCAAACATGCTCAATGGGGGACAGATCCGGAGATCTTGCTGGCCAGGGTAGTTGACTTACACCTTCTAGAGCACGTTGGGTGGCACGGGATACATGCGGACGTGCATTGTCCTGTTGGAACAGCAAGTTCCCTTGCCGGTCTAGGAATGGTAGAACGATGGGTTCGATGACGGTTTGGATGTACCGTGCACTATTCAGTGTCCCCTCGACGATCACCAGTGGTGTACGGCCAGTGTAGGAGATCGCTCCCCACACCATGATGCCGGGTGTTGGCTCTGTGTGCCTCGGTCGTATGCAGTCCTGATTGTGGCGCTCACCTGCACGGCGCCAAACACGCATACGACCATCATTGGCACCAAGGCAGAAGCGACTCTCATCGCTGAAGACGACACGTCTCCATTCGTCCCTCCATTCACGCCTGTCGCGACACCACTGGAGGCGGGCTGCACGATGTTGGGGCGTGAGCGGAGGACGGCCTAACGGTGTGCGGGACCGTAGCCCAGCTTCATGGAGACGGTTGCGAATGGTCCTCGCCGATACCCCAGGAGCAACAGTGTCCCTAATTTGCTGGGAAGTGGCGGTGCGGTCCCCTACGGCACTGCGTAGGATCCTACGGTCTTGGCGTGCATCCGTGCGTCGCTGCGGTCCGGTCCCAGGTCGACGGGCACGTGCACCTTCCGCCGACCACTGGCGACAACATCGATGTACTGTGGAGTCCTCACGCCCCACGTGTTGAGCAATTCGGCGGTACGTCCACCCGGCCTCCCGCATGCCCACTATACGCCCTCGCTCAAAGTCCGTCAACTGCACATACGGTTCACGTCCACGCTGTCGCGGCATGCTACCAATGTAAAAGACTGCGATGGAGCTCCGTATGCCACGGCAAACTGGCTGACACTGACGGCGGCGGTGCACAAATGCTGCGCAGCTAGCGCCATTCGACGGCCAACACCGCGGTTCCTGGTGTGTCCGCGGTGCCGTGCGTGTGATCATTGCTTGTACAGCCCTCTCGCAGTGTCCGGAGCAAGTATGGTGGGTCTGACACACCGGTGTCAATGTGTTCTTTTTTCCATTTCCAGGAGTGTATGTAAACAGGCAGAATACGGCGCTGCGGTCAGTAACACCTGTATAAGGCAACAAGTGTCTGGCCCAGCTGTTAGATCGGTTACTGCTGCTATAACGGCAGGTTATCAAGATTTAAGTGAGTTTGAACGTGATGTTATAGCTGGCGCACGAGCGATGGGACACAGCATCTCCGAGGTAGCGATTAAGTGCGGATTTTCCGTACGACCGTTTCACGAGTGTACCGTGGATATCAGGAATCAGGTAAAATATCAAATCTCCGACAGCGTTACGGCCGGAAAAAGACCCTGCAAGAATGGAATCAACGACGACTAAAGAGAATTGTTCACCGTGACGAACTGCAACTCTTCCGCAAATTGCTGCACGTTTCAATGCTGTGCCGTCAACAAGTGCCAGCGTGCGAACCAAGCAACGAAACATCATCGATATGGGCTTTCGGAGCCGAAGGCCCACTCGTGTACCCTTGATGACTGCACGACACAAAGCTTTACGCCTCGCCTGGGCGCATGAGCACCGACAGTGGATTGTTGATGACTGGAAACATGTTGTCTGGTCGGACGAGTCTAGTTTCAAATTGTATTTAGCAAATGGACGACTACGGGTATGGAGACAACCTCATGAATCCGTGGACCTTGCATGTCAGCAAGGGAAAATGATGCAAATGACTCTGAGCACTATGGGACTTAACTTCTAAGGTCATCAGTCCCCTAGAACTTAGAACTACTTAAACCTAACTAACCTAAGGACACCACACACATCCATGCCCTAGGCAGGATTCGAACCTGCGATCGTAGCGGTTGCGTGGTTCCAGACTGTAGCGCGTAGAACAGCTCGGCCACCCCGGCCGGCCTCAGCAGGGGACTCTCCAAGCTGGTGGAGCCTGTGTAGTGGTGTGGGTCGTTTGCAGTTGGAGTGATACGGGAAACTTGATACGTCTAGATACGAGTGTGACAGGTGACACGTAAGCATCTTGACTGTTCACCTGCATCCATTCATGTCCATTGTACATACCGACGGACGTGGCTAATTTCAGCAGGACAATGCGACACCCCACACGTCCAGAATTGCTACAGAGTGGCTCCAGGAACGCTCTTCTGATTTTAAACACTTACGCTGGCCTCCAAACATGAACATTATTAAGCATATCTGGGATGCCTTGCAACGTGCTGTTCAGAAGAGAACTCCATCCCCATGTAGTCTTACGGATGTAAGGACAGCCTTGCAGGATTCATAGTGTGAATTCCCTCCAGCACTACTTCAGATACTAGTCGAGTCCATGCCATGTCGTGTTGCGGCACCTCTTCGTGCTAGCGGGGGTCCTGCACGATGTTATGCAGGTGTACCAGTTTCTTTGGCTCTTCAGTGTATTTCGTCATATCCTGAAGAGATTATAAACCTTTAGTGTGGTTCGACTCAGGGTATGCACGTATATATCTACATTCATAAGGAATTCTTATATTCTTGTAGAGTCCTGTAAACAGAATCTGCCATTTACAATTTTTCTTTTTCAACAAGGAAGGATTGGGTGCGTTCAAAATAGAACCGTTTTGCCACCTTGTAACTTAGCGCCTTACGCAATTTTTTTGTCATAATGGTTCTTTCCCAGCTGGGTATGATGTATGACTGATAAAATAATTTGTCTTATTTTTACCTCCCAAGAGAGTTCTTCCCGTGGAATTCTGTATATGGGTGTAAACCATTTATTTTGTTCCTTCTGATTAAAAATGTTTTCAGCGCGAGTCTAAGAAATAGAAAGATGAGGAAGATTATTTATTATTTGTTTCAGTGCACCAACAAACTCAACCCATTTACTGTGCTGATTAGATGCATATGTATAAGTCAATCCGTTGAATTCTCTAAACATTTGTTCAACTGAACTTGATTATGGGTGAAACCGAGATATCAGAATATCGGAATCTGCTGAATGTTGTTTTCTCTAAGGAAAGACTTCCATTTATACCTGGTAAAATTCGAAGCATTGTTTCAGGTTTGCTTATTTGAGGAATGTAGCCGTTTAAAATTCTTTTATTATGGGACCAGAAGTAACTGATTTCACAATATTTCACTCGTTCTGAGGAAACATCCAAAAGAACTGCCAGATATTTTACACCTCCACGAGCTTTTGGGTAGGTCCAGCGGCCCCAGTTGATCCAATTTACAGGGGTCTCTTTGGAAGAACTGAATGTAGCGGCTGGCGACAATATCTGTTGATTGGTTTTGCCCTTGAAAAAACCGTGCACGTTCTCAGTAATCTTTGTATATGACGAAGCAAATTCGGGAAGCAGCAGTACTTGCCTATTTGCTGTACGCACTTGTTAATACCGAAATGCCCCCGGGCATATGGAGTGTACCAGTTTAATTGTGATAAACAGGCAGAAGGGATACAGACGCACCATAAAACCGATTGAGAATGTCGACGATAGAACAAAACATTGTTATGCAACTTGTAATGCTGAGCTATTTTATTCGAATGATTTTGCGGTAATGCTTGTCTGACTTCCCACCACTGGACGACAGCATCCTACCTAGAGGCCCCATATTTTTGCGCATGCCAAGGCAATACTGTCTGAAGTGAAATCTTCAGTCAACAAGACTTTAAAATCAGATGTTTGTCCAGTAAGTTCGGAAAATTCTGGGAGACTATCTGGTAAGCGAGATAAAGCGTCTGTAATAATGTTACATTTTCCACTTATGTGAATGATTTCAAAGGAATATTCTTGCACAGCTAAAGTTCGTGCACGTGCTTACATCTTCAGAAAAAACTTGGTGCTTCGTGGTCTCAGAACACTTTTACATGATGCCCATAAATATAATAATTTAACTTCTTGTTGCCCAAACAACTGCCAGTGCTTAGACTTCCGTTGCAAACTAAACTCTCTCGCATTCCGAAAGAGTCTGACTGGAAAGCCGATGATTCTCATTTCGGGCTTCTGATCTACCGTTTATATTTGAAAGAGACACGCTCCTAGGCCACGGGAAGATGCAGCAGTGGCTGTGCAGAATTCTTTGGACATGTCTGGTTGGTGCAAAAGTTGATATTTTCAAAAGCCTTCTGACATTCGCTTGACCAAATTCACAGAGTATTTTTTCTTACAAGGGAACCTCCCCATCGCACCCCCCTCAGATTTGGTTATAAGTTGGCACAGTGGATAGGCCTTGAAAAACTGAACACAGATCAATCGAGAAAACAGGAAGAAGTTGTGTGGAACTACGAAAAAATAAGCAAAATAAATAGACTGAGTAGTCCATGCGCAAGATAGGCAACACAAGGCTGATGTGAGCTGAAGAGCGCCGTGGTCCCGTGGTTAGCGTGAGCGGGTGCGGAGCTAGAGGTCCGTGGTTCAAGTCTTCCCTCCAGTGAAAAGTTTTATTTTTTATTTTCAGTTCATGTAACAAACTCTTATGTTTTCCTCACTTTTTTGGGAGTGATTATCACATCCACAAGAAAACCGAAATCGGGTAAGGTAGAAGAATCTTTTTACCCATTCGCCAAGTGTACAAGTTAGGTAGGTAGACAACATATTCATGTCATGTGACGCACATGCCGTCACAAGTGTCGTATAGAATATATCAGACGCGTTTTCCTGTGGAGGAATCGGTTGACCTATGACCTTGCGATCAAATGTTTTCGGTTCCCATTAGAGAGGCACGTCCTTTTCGTCTACTAATCGCATGGTTACCGGTGCGGTCGCAAAACACAGACACTAAACTTATTACAGTGAACAGAGACGTCAATGAACGAACGGCCAGATCATAACTTTGCGAAAATAAAAAAGTAAAGTTTTTACTAGAGGGAAGATTTGAACCAAGGACCTCTTGTTTGCAACTGCTCACGCTAACCACAGGACCACGGCGCTCCTGAGCTCATACTATCCTTGATGTTGCTTATCTTACGCGTTGACTACTAAGTTTGTATATTTTGCTTATTTTTTCGTAGTTCCACACAACTTCTTCCTGTTTTCTCGATTGATCTGTGTTCAGTTTTTCAAGGCCTATCCACTGTGCCAACTTATAACCAAATCTGAGGGGGGTGCGATGGGGAGCTTCCCTTGTCAGCAAATTAAGTAAAACGCCATTATTCAGCAGCTGTTTCACAGGAATCTCTTAAACAACCAGGCGCAATCGAGAAAAAAAACCGTGTTTTGTTGTGTAGTTATGGTATGCTCCTGAGTGCTTCCAATTTTTCGAATCAGGTACTGTTCTTTGTGGAGACACAATGTGTCCTAAGAACTTGACTCTTTCTTGCCAAATTTTGACGAACGGTGCCTAGCGCAGCGATAAATACTCCTGCACTGGCATTCAGTCCGAATGATAGTACTAGAAACTGACAGCTTCTCCCTTCAAATATAAATACTGTATATTCACGTGAACAGTCTGCGAGCTCGACTTGCCAAAATTAACATTTTAAACAGACTGCGATGAGACATTTAACTCCATAGAATATCTGAAATTGTTCCTCTAAACTTTAATAATGATTTTATTTGTATCCCGTGCTTCCAACATTAATCTCACACTACGCCCTGGTTTTGAAACCGCTAGCAGAGAGTACTATATGGTGTGAAAGGGGGTTCTACAATCTCCCATTCTACGATTCACCTTATTTCTTTGATAACTTCCTCACGCCGGGCCCACGGAATAAATAGAGTGGCAGTATGCCGCGCGTGCTCTAACTTCCATTTTATGGTTCAAATGGTTCAAATGGCTCTGAGCACTATGGTACTCAATTTCTGAGGTCATTAGTCCCCTAGAACTTAGAACTAGTTAAAGCTAACTAAGGACATCACAAACAGGACTCGAACCTGCGACCGTAGCGGTCTTGCGGTTCCAGACTGCAGCGCCTTTAACCGCACGGCCACTTCGGCCGGCTCCATTTTATGGATATGGCCTTTTATAACACCAAGTTTTTCGTTGAATACTTTAGTATACCTATAGAACAGATCCGTTAATTCAGTTTGTTGCTCAAAATGTCGACTCTGCAGTTTTTTCTTTAATTTGATCCTTCCATGCCCGCAAATCACTATCTTTTCTTATCTGAACTCATGTCCTCTGAAAAGCAAGGAAACTTGGTGTCTTTAGATATCACCTCAGCACCTACGAATCTAATCCTAACTCCATAACATTATCTACCGTGCCCTGCTTTACTCTTTGTTAAGTGGTAAGATTATTTCTTTCCTACGTACGTGTGATATTCACTGTGCATTTGTCTCCTGCAGAAAACCGGTCCCCCATATGCAGCTCACTAATAAATTCTCACTGACCAGGAACTTGCTTGATATAGCTCCAGTACCTGTCGCGACTAAAACTTGAGCCTGCACACGGAAAATTTTAGACTTGTTGCCCACAGCCCCTAATGTTTTACAGATTTAGACAGGAAGGGTAAATGGTGTGTATGTTTCTCAAATCTTTTTACGTAGTTCAAAGGACATGGCATTTGTGGCGGCTCCAGATGTCTGTAATGACAGTAGTTTTGGTATGCCTCCCACTGTACTATCAGTATTCGGACTTACACATTATTCAGATTCGTTACATAACTCTTCTCCGGTATCCATTCCGTTTTCTGTGTCACCGAGCTTGCCCCCTACTCCTTCCGTGACCGTCATTCGAGGGCACAATGTGGTCGGAGTTGTCGCACCTGAGGCGCTGGGTATGTTACCCTCCACCACTTCGATCAGTCTGACAGGCGCGTGTTGTCGCCATTTCTGTTCCCTCGTATAGTTGGGTGCAGGCGCGTTCTGCCGCGCATTCGCATTACCAGCTGACGTGAGCGTACAGAGTTCCCCACGTCTTGTTGCCAGTCACTTCGCTGACTATTTTGCCATTGATTCTGATGATTATTTCCGTACTGGAAATGACCAGGATCGTATCTAGTATCTCGCTACCTGCGTTTACTAAAAGATGACGAATTTCCGCCATCTGTTATTTTCACCATTATGATGCTGTGTCGAGACTTTATTGTTCTTTCAATTACCATTAAGTTTGTAATTATTATGTGATTGTTACTGTTCGTAACATGTCCACCACTTCTGTAACCATTACTCGATTTCGTTTCTTCATGTAGTACATCAACTGAGTCAAGAGTTGACACAAAAGGATTTACAGCAGAGCCATGTACATGTATTAATTTCTCTTTAATATGTGTTGGCAATTTGGATTTTAAGAGCCACATTACTTCTTGTTGCGACATGGGCTCATCCCAATACCGGGTTTTATTAATATATTTTTCAAAATATTTCCGGTGGGTCAATTTTTGCTATTGTGTGGTTCAGGGTTGTTCACCCTCTCGTCGCAGTCGTTCTTAATCTCTATTTGTCCAATATTTAATCATAAACGCTTTTTCGAAATGTGTATATGTTTGACAGAAATCTACTATGTCATTTGCCCACAATACACCATCCCCTTAAAGATACATGTGGACTCGAATTGACTTTTTTGCATTACACCCGGAAAACTTTCTATAAAAATCACTCGGTGTGGGCCATTTTTGTCTGGAGTGAATGTCTGAGATTGTCTGCACTCTTCTCAGCAAGTATGGACGATAGAGTGTTTGCCGCCCCCACGTCACGAGCTATGCTACTTCACAGCTGCTTACCTTCGCTGCACGCAACGAAACAGTATGTGTTTCAACAGTGTTGTACGTAACAAGCTTGGTAACTTTAACCATATTCTTTACTGCTGAAAGTTCCCATTCGGTTTTCTCCACTTCTTCAATTACCTTATCATATTATTGCGACTTTGTGTTATCTACTTCGTTAGTTCCTTTACATTCTAACAAACCTTCGTTTGTAGTTTGCTGTACTAGCAGCGGTAGCTCCTTTTACAAACACTCCCTCACCCGATCATCCTTCTGGTTCGAGCAGCGGACAAAGGCAAGGATAATCGTTTTACTTTTGTCTTCAAATTTTCCTTGAATCTGGTTGTCTTTCTCTAAATCAAGGTTTTGCACTTGTCCAGCAGTCTGCTGAACAGTGTCTTCCATTGTACACTCCTGGAAATGGAAAAAAGAACACATTGACACCGGTGTGTCAGACCCACCATACTTGCTCCGGACACTGCGAGAGGGCTGTACAAGCAATGATCACACGCACGGCACAGCGGACACACCAGGAACCGCGGTGTTGGCCGTCGAATGGCGCTAGCTGCGCAGCATTTGTGCACCGCCGCCGTCAGTGTCAGCCAGTTTGCCGTGGCATACGGAGCTCCATTGCAGTCTTTAACACTGGTAGCATGCCGCGACAGCGTGGACGTGAACCGTATGTCCAGTTGACGGACTTTGAGCGAGGGCGTATAGTGGGCATGCGGGAGGCCGGGTGGACGTACCGCCGAATTGCTCAACACGTGGGGCGTGAGGTCTCCACAGTACATCGATGTTGTCGCCAGTGGTCGGCGGAAGGTGCACGTGCCCGTCGACCTGGGACCGGACCGCAGCGACGCACGGATGCACGCCAAGACCGTAGGATCCTACGCAGTGCCGTAGGGGACCGCACCGCCACTTCCCAGCAAATTAGGGACACTGTTGCTCCTGGGGTATCGGCGAGGTCCATTCGCAACCGTCTCCATGAAGCTGGGCTACAGTCCCGCACACCGTTAGGCCGTCTTCCGCTCACGCCCCAACATCGTGCAGCCCGCCTCCAGTGGTGTCGCGACAGGCGTGAATGGAGGGACGAATGGAGACGTGTCGTCTTCAGCGATGAGAGTCGCTTCTGCCTTGGTGCCAATGATGGTCGTATGCGTGTTTGGCGCCGTGCAGGTGAGCGCCACAATCAGGACTGCATACGACCGAGGCACACAGGGCCAACGCCCGGCATCATGGTGTGGAGAGCGATCTCCTACACTGGCCGTACACCACTGGTGATCGTCGAGGGGACACTGAATAGTGCACGGTACATCCAAACCGTCATCGAACCCATCGTTCTACCATTCCTAGACCGGCAAGGGAACTTGCTGTTCCAACAGGACAATGCACGTCCGCATGTATCCCGTGCCACTCAACGTGCTCTAGAAGGTGTAAGTCAACTACCCTGGCCAGCAAGATCTCCGGATCTGTCCCCCATTGAGCATGTTTGGGACTGGATGAAGCGTCGTCTCACGCGGTCTGCACGTCCAGCACGAACGCTGGTCCAACTGAGGCGCCAGGTGGAAATGGCATGGCAAGCCGTTCCACAGGACTACATCCAGCATCTCTACGATCGTCTCCATGGGAGAATAGCAGCCTGCATTGCTGCGAAAGGTGGATATACACTGTACTAGTGCCGACATTGTGCATGCTCTGTTGCCTGTGTCTATGTGCCTGTGGTTCTGTCAGTGTGATCATGTGATGTATGTGACCCCAGGAATGTGTCAATAAAGTTTCCCCTTCCTGGGACAATGAATTCACGGTGTTCTTATTTCAATTTCCAGGAGTGTAGAATGAAGGCTTTCACGACCGGGTGACATGGCTGTTGATATACTTTCCGGGATGTGAGGTCGTGGTCCAAGAACTTGACTCAGCGGAGCAGCGCCTCTGAGGAAGTCCAGCGCAGTTCTGGACGAAACGTAAGGAGCAGAAAAGTTCTTGGACCACGACCTCACATCCCGGAAAGTATATCAACAGCCAGTGTCTTCCATTGTTCCCTGCGCGGTTCTGATTTTTTCGACCTGCCGAGACAAATTATGCACAGTCGCCAGCAAATCGTTTTATGCTTTCTTTAGTTCGGTAAATTCCGTTCTAATACTCTGAAAGTTTTGTTTTAAGTGAAAATTGATTCTTGTACCTAATTCAGATGTTACAGGTTCAAACTTCGTATTCATATTTGAATTTTACTGTGCAGTTAGTTTTGTATACAATTCAGATGCCATACGTTCAAAGTTTGCGTACAGATGCTTTGTTTGGTTAAAAGTGATGTCTTAAAAAATTTACGAAAATTAGCAAACGACCCGGGTACCGTTTGAGCGTTTCGCTTGGATTTTGCCAGCATTTCTTTTCCAGTTACGACAGAATTCAAATTTTCGATTGACGTGCCCATTATTTCTTCTGCATCAACCTCCGATATTGTCCGTGGTAATTGTTTCTTTTGGTTTTCCTATTTTTCGCATTTTCAGTTAAACAAACAGGTTTTATTGAAATCGAATATCTACTGATGCCTTAACGGTCCTGCTAAAGTAATATTTATTATGTCTTGATTTAATATTTATTAGCGGGCAGTGTATTATCAGACAATCTAGCAGCGCTTCGTCATTTGTGCTACAGTTCGGCCAAGTTGCCGACTTCGATTTTGGCAGAAAATTCCTATCTATCATGGGTTCAAAAAGCTTGAAAATTAATCGACGCTAATGTGGAACACGATTCTTCAGTGTATACTCCATATGCGAACGATGCAGACAGAGATAAGTGAAAACAGTGATTTCCTTACCTTTCGTTGCTTACAGCAGCCCAGCAGTACGGGATTTATACCTTTCGAAACTTTTGAAAGAATTCTTTTCTTTTAGTTGTTTTCTGCGTTTTATCTCCTTTTTCGTTCTTTATCTGTTGTTGCATTCTCTCTCACGCGATTGTTGCACATAGAAAACAAAACACAAATTTTAAGTATACAGTAATAAAAGACATAAAATTACCTTTTAAATAAAAAGTAATAGGTCCCGCCACAGTGGTCACTCTACTGTTTGGCTCGTATGCTGCAAGATCTGTAGTTCCCACCTCTTTACTGATTGAAATTCACGTTAAGGTGGATAGCCAACAAAAGATTTAAAAAATAATGTTCCCCGCTGCATTTGCTACAATCGGATGTGCAATGGCTTGTACATGCTTTTAATTATTTTAATAAAGATTTTATTTTCTTGAAATTCTTTCCAGTGTATATTCATATTCATAGCTAGGTTCGTCGTTGTCTGGTATCGATTCGTTTTGAAATTGCATACACACGCCGTTACTAAATGATAACCTGTGGAAAAGAAATTGATCTGAAAAGCAGTCGGACTTCTTTTACAAAATATGGCATGTTCTATTTCGTTAATACTAAGAAACTGAAAATGGACCAAAATGACGCTCAACAATGTCTTCGTTAAAATTTACGAATCGATACGTTTTGCGAAAGACGACCACATTTTCATTTATTCAAAAAAGGGAGGTCAACTTTAAATCAGTAACACGACACATATTTTAAAAAATCCATTATTATTTCAATAAAATTAATCACTTACACAAAGGATGACACCAAAGACAGTACAAGAATCTGATCAGCTTTACAGCCAGAGTCGGAGAGACATCAACATTGATAGTGTTATCGGTTTTATTTGTGTGTAGTACAGTTACATGTACTCTGATTCTCTATTATCTCTTTCAGTTTATTACATTGACTACTGTCGTATGATGAGTGTGAGTGCAAGTCACACAGCATCATCATTATTTACACCGTAATGTTAAGCCCTCATTTAATATTCACTCGCCGCTATACGAAAATATAAGCTAATATAACTACTTAGAATACTTACATTATGAAAACTACAGCAATTTATGTTGTGTCTTCATTGTAGGAGTGACTAAGATATACGACTGAGGGTAGATACAGAGTTATTTCAATAGTGCATAACTTTGACATTTAAACGTATACTGTATTAGCAATGAGTGCCTCTGCCTAAGCAGTTATCGGTCCAGCGCACAATCAGATCACTTCATACACTAAATTTTTCGAAAAACCATTGTTGCGATATTGCGTTTATCGCTCATTTTTGTGAATTGGTAAGGTAACAATAGTTGGGGTCAGGAACGATGGCGATCGAGTTTAGGCTTGTACTGCACACCTATGTCACGCATTTTCCGTAAGCCAATGAGCATTCAGTAGCATTGTGAGCGCCCTGCTGTTAATGCCGTAGCTAATGCGAGCAGCCGCGCGGGGTAGCCGAGTGGTCAAGGGCGCATTACCACGGTTTTCGCGGCTCCTCCCGTCGGAGGTTCGAGTCCTCCCTCGGACATGGGTGTGTGTGTTGTCCTTAGCTTAAGTTAGTTTAAGTTAGATTAAGTAGTGGTCAGTACGACGAAAAATCAGTCCAAAGTTGCAAATTTCACTATTTTTATTCACTTGATGACTAGTTTCGGGCCGAGACCCATTTTCAGATCGTTGTAACAGTAAAAAATGGTATTTCTGAAGACGTTTCAAATAAAAGGAAAAACGTGAAAAATATCGTATTCTACTTTTCAAAGTTTGCAAGTTAAAGTGCGAGAGTAAATTTTTACGTATCTGGTCATTAATTCTTATGTAATATAATTAATGTTGCAGTAAAGTCCAATGATAAAGAAAGAAACAAAGCATACTGTACTCACACGCAGCATTCAGTATTCGATGTTTCTTCCATTGCTGATGCGTAACCTGCTCTACTACTACAACAGCACTTACCAACTTAGCTGGTTGGAAACATAATTTATATAGTAATGATCAGAGTAGCTCTAAATTATCGTAGCACTTTCGCGTAGTAAATGGTAGAAAGTGGATGACATTATTTCATTTTTTATTGCTTTAGCCAGCACATCTATTGCATTCATCCAGAAATAAATTTATGTTCGAAATTGTGTCTACAGTTGGCATTAATTTTCTTTATACTGGCTATTGCACAATAATACTGATCGTTTGTGTATTATATTAAAGAAGACCACAGCGCTTTAAAAATACTGACGCTCGCTCAGTATACTGTACCGTGTAAGGGCGATATTGTGCAATACACGGCAGTTCCTGCCGAGACTTCGTGATTTGCGCACACACAGATAACTAATACAGCGACGCAATACGAATGAATACATCAGGGAAAAGTGATGAAAAAAGACTCATCTAATGAAGTGCATTCAGGGGAGTAATTCTATTACAAATTTAAGACTTATTCAGTAATTCAGTGTCGAAACGTTCGATAAAAGTGTTTGAATGCAGGGAAACAACACTGCAACTGCTTATTTATTCGTTTCAAAAGACTGGATTATTTATTCTAGAAATACATAACGATACTACCTACCGATTCTCCACAGTAACGTATCTCACTCTTTTCAGGTTATAGATTGCTCCCAGCATTGTGGAAAATGAAATCCGACGAGAAGAAAACAGTATGTTTCCTGTGTAATTGAGGTGTAACTAAGTTCACCAAATCGTTGAAAGATTCTTCGTTGATACATAAAATATTCCGATAGTCATCTGGTTCTGCTGTTTTCTTGGCGTGGTAGTATGGCGTGAGTAAAACGCCTTCCAAGCCAGTTTTTCGCCCATCGCTGCTTCCTCTAGCTTTTCACAGCACGTAGCGCCTGCATGCGAGTTCTATATCGACAACCGACATGTACGAAGGCAGAGTTCTAACTGATGCGTCCCGAGCATAAATATTGCGCAGTAATGCTGTGCCGTTCTTGGCCTCGCACTTTCGCGCAATAAATATTTGGCGAACGAGATGCCCTTGTGGGAGTGGGCAAGAGATCAAGCCTTACCTCCGGCAATGTAGCCACTACACGTGTGTTTTGTGGGTCATAACAAGCATTAGCCTCGCTACATTTAAGAATGGCTCCTACAATGATCCTTCACAAACTGATGTTTGACCTCTAGGATTGAGACCGACACAAGAAAAGAAAATAATGGCCTGCAAATGTATGGCTTACGTCATTTCACAACTGGGGGAACTAGGAACCCAAGAAAAGTGCACACACTGTACTGCGGCCCAACTACAACCCTCAGTATATGTAATGTTTACAGTAGCGGAAGTCAGTACAAAGGCAGGGTTCCTATGACAGTTACAGTGCAATGTTCGTAGCATATTGTATCGAATTAATTATGAAAGTAGTAGATACATATAAGACATAAGCAATCATGATGGAATTACGTCGTTTCTTTCCTGGGTGGAAAGTGGTATAAAGAACTCACTGTCTTGCTGTGTTATTGCATTTTTTTCATTCTTCCTAATTACCTCAAAAATTCTCTTCACCATTTATTTTGTTAGGGTTTGTAGTTCTTGCAGCAAAATTGTGGCCCACTCTTCTCGTATAGCATTTATCAGCTCACATTCAGCCTCAGACTGCCTACCATTGCGATAAACACGCCTTGCAAGTATTCCCCAAAGGTTTCTAAGGTGTTCATATCCGGGCTACTTGCAGGTCAGGGCGAACCACTTTTTGCTCGTAGCACAGATGCATTATTTTGTAGAAACATTAGGCTTTCGCTCCCTCGGCTCTCATATATTATAATCAGTTCAGTCTCTAGCATCCCAGTGAGTTCATCGTAGGATTCAGCCAACCAATGCGTGATTTACCTTTATTACTGCAGAAGGCTACCTAAATAATAACATTTCCACCACCAAAATTTCTGCTCATTCTTACCTGCTGATCTGTTCTCAGATCATGCCAATAGTACTGAAATCCATCCGCCCCATACAAATTAAACTTCTTGTCGTCACTTAAGATCACTTATCCTTTTCTAAGTCTATGACATTTTTTTCAGCACACTCCAATCCGTTCTGTTTATGTTCATGTGTTAGAGCACCTTTCTGCAGTCGTTTCTTGAATGCAACAGTCTGTCACTTGAAAAAAAATTTCTGCTTAGCCCTTATCGTCTGCCCGACCTAACGAAATTATCTATCACTGTGCTCGAGCATTTCAACTTCTTGGCTATTTGACGATTAGAGAGTCCCATTTCCATTTAACCACCGTTGATTTTTTCATCTCATTATAGCTATTTTCCGCGTGGCTTTGTCACAATCATTGTTTATTTACGCAACACGGAGTGTCGCTAGTTGTTTCGGCAGTAGAGGGACATAAGCACACAGTAACACCACAAAGAGCCAACTGACTT
Organism: Schistocerca nitens; assembly: GCF_023898315.1. NCBI lineage: Eukaryota > Metazoa > Arthropoda > Insecta > Orthoptera > Acrididae > Schistocerca > Schistocerca nitens. The sequence continues at coordinate 257,816,360 of NC_064615.1, read as the reverse complement.
TATACTGTGTCCCACCGTCTACTCTCTAAATCGATATCTTGTTATATGCTTTGAAACTGGCATCAAATGCGATACCATTTGACTACATTGGACAATATACTATGGAGAACTCATACTATTGCATATACACCGTGTACAACTATTTCAGCCGATGATGTTAATTTTCCTACAATTTACCTTTATACTGATTTCCACTACTTTATTTAGGAACGACCTACATTAGACAGTGCTTTTTACTGTTCATTTGGGTCATTCACCACGAATGAGAAAATATAGCAAATTAAGCGGAAATGAAAGACTTCTATGAGCACTCTCCTCACGAGGGCCGTGAATCAAATAATAGCTTCAACGAAATATATGGAAGAAATAAGTGGAAGAGATAATATTACGAGAATAATAACACATTACGCATAAATGTGCTGTTGGCAAACTCATAAAAAACAAAAACTATGTTAAATGTTTTTTATTCCAGTCTCTGATCACAATATCAATTCTTTAGACGATGACCGGTTTCAGTCCGTAATGACCATCCTCAGATCTTTTTTACACCATGTCCTAAAGTGATAAGGCCATAATATGTTAAATGAATAAATTTAATGAATGATTTACTTACTTTTCTTGCAACAAATAAGATAAACTGACTGCAAATACATTTAAAAATAGGTGTGGCGAAAAAATATCTTGATATGATCTCGTTGACTTTCACGGCTAGTTTATTTTAGGATGGGCCAAAAAAAAAATCAAATTCCTTTTTCCAAAGCGTAATAGTGTGGGAAAGACGAACTAGAGAGATGAACTAAACAGAAAAAAGAAATCAAATCGATTAATTTCTTCCGGTTGCGTATGAAATTTAAAATTTTCGAAAAATTGCAAAAATTCAAACTTTTACGATAATTTTTAATTTTTTCAACTTCCCACCATCTGAATGTAATAACTCAAATTGCTATTTATTAGAACCACACAAAATGTTGTTAAAATACAAGTGTTGGGCAAAAGTCATCTTAACTATTTCATTTCTTGCAGATGCTTGAGCGGATGACAAACTTCTATTTGTCGCGTGTAAGTGTTGCAGGCATATTGTGTATTCACAACAGATGGCTCTGTGATTTCTGGTAGGAGCACAGAGTATGGCGTGAAATCTGTTTTGTGGTGAAGGGAATGGAAGAAACCCATGTCGAGCAGCCCGCATACATCAAAATAATTGCTCTTCGAGAAAGAAATGCAAGAGTGTAACAGCGAACTGGTGGACGCCCCTGTGGTTAATTTGCTCCCATACCGTACAGTAGCATGTTGGGTAGGAAAGTTTCAGGAAGGACGTGAGGCAACCCGTGATCAGCAACGCTCGGGAAGACCTAGGGGGGGGGGGGGGGGAGGGGGAAGTGTCCCTTCAATAATATTTGAAAATCTGGCCAATTTTTTGAGTCTTGGTTGAGGAAAATTGAGACCACTGAACGAATATATCCAAGCTTCATTAATTACACATATTAAAAGCTCTTGTGCAGTAAGAATTAATGGCGTTCAGAATTTATACGGTAAATCACATCCACTTATCAAAAAAAAGACAATATTAATGAATTTTGCTGGCACGACTACGATGATGAGTCTGCTTGGTTTTTAGCTGTAAGTCTGTAGGAGGGATGGCCAAGAGGTAGACGGCTAAGAGTCGAAAGCCACACGCTCAAATTGGCACTCTTTAGTTTTAAGTGCCATTGAAATACGTGGTCTGAGGCATTCAGAATGTTCCAAAAAGTGGTTTTAGGCTTTGTTTCAACTTTTTTCAAGATGATCTCCCGTTTAGACCCCATTGCGAGCTATAACCTATCTATTGAGTCATATCCGCTCCCCCCCCCCCCAAAAAAAAAAAAAGTATGTGCTGGTGACGACCAGGAGTGTGCGGACCAACGTGGCACGTGCTATCATCGAGCAACTCCTGAAGGAAAACAGACGATGGACGCCACTGCAGTTGGAGAGGGCAAGTGTCATCGGATATTACGGACGGAAGTTCGACAGTGAACACGACATACAATAGCAACTGCAACTGTGCAAAATTATAGCGCGGTGGGTACCGCACGAACTGACTGCAGGTCGACGGTAGACGTGATAAGTAATACGCGCAGACCACCTAGCCATGCTGGCAAGAGCACGACGACCAATTCCTGTAACGAATCATTACCATCGATGAGTTTTAGGCCAGGGCATACGAACCGTAATTCAAACATCAGTCTACGAAGCGTAAACATTTCGCTCCATGACCTGTGCACTAACGTAATACGAGGTTTGGAACTTAAAATAGTGGCAACTATTTTTTCACGACCGATACAAAAGAGTTACGCGTTTGCACCTGTTACTGTCCTTCAAAGTAGTCACCAGGGCTGTGTAGAACCCGTTGCCAGCGATGTGCAGAGCATAAAAAATAGTTCAAATGGCTCTGAGCACTATGGGACTTAACAGCTGCGGTCATCAGTCCCCTAGAACTTAGAACTACTTAAACCTAACTAACCTAAGGACATCACACACATCCATGCCCGAGGTAGGACTCGGACCTGCGACCGTAGCAGTCGCGCGGTTAGCAGAGCCTGTCCTTTTGATGGTGCGTAACAGTAACACGTGCAAACATGTAACTCTTTTGTATCGGTTGTGAATAAATAGTTGCCACTATTTAAGTTTCAACCCTCGTAAATATGTGACACTCAATATTCGCGTGTTCTTCAATGTCCACCCATGTAGTCTCCACCTTGTCCTTCCATCTGTCTTTGTCGCCTTTTTTAACCGGTATGGTATGTGTAAGAAGAAAAAAAAGTTGCAGTGACTTTTGCCCCAATCCTCACATTATTTGAATTCGTCAACATCTTTCGATCGCCCTTCAAAGTTCGTAGTAAAACGGAAAAAGGTTAAACTAAAAGAAGATACATCACAATTAAGGGATAAAATTGTTAACAAATAACAGGAGTTTTTCTCCTTTCAAAATAACTTATCTTAGAAACTCAGTAGCATTGTTAGGCAACAATTGTTTTTATTTTAAATATAGAAAGAACTATGGTTTTTTTACCAGAGAAAAGTCCAGCAAAATAACGATGAACCTCTTCGCTTTATTATTTATTCCAAGCCGAAGGTACTTGGTAAACGTGCTTCCTTGCTGAAACTGGACTTCGCCAATCTTGACAGTAGCGTCGTTCTAATGAAACTGTCCCTAGACTCAGCTCCGCAAACCATTCCCGGTGCTTTCGTCAAGAGTTTCGCACATCTTTCGAACGCCTGTGTGTGAACTGGGAATTTTTTAATCATCGTATCTTAAGTAGGACAGAGGCACGTTGAGTATGTCATTTAATCTCACCGTCACTGATTTCTCTCAATAATGGGGGAAAATATAAATCACAGTCCATCCAATTAATCATTTCTGTGGAGTCTTGACCCTGGAAATTGAGTTTTGGTGGCATGAATGTTCTGACAGTTTTCCTCTCTCTATTTAACTGTATCGCCTCTAAATTCGTGAAAGACCGACGTCTCTGATTTGTTTTACCTTGTGTCATGGCCATAACGAACACTGAAATGCTCTGGCTGGGCAAAAAAGATTATTGCGATCGACTACGGGTCAATAATAAGTCAATCTTCTCTAAGGTATCGTGAAACCTGTACTCACTGATACAAAGATTTTCGGTCGTCTGTAAAGTATTTACTTGTTTTAATATTACACCAAATAAATACAACTCGTTCTTGAAGTTGGGATGTGAGACTTTCTACGCGCAAGTGCAATCTAAGAGTTCTATCTGCTGCTGGCAATCACCTGGAGTGTGACAAAGAACTATACTCACGCACAGCCAGATCTTCTCTGCAGCTTCCTGGTTTAATTGCCATGGAAACAGCGAGTAGATATTGTCAGTCCTTACATAATATATTTCTGTCTGTTTTGGAGATCTGGCAATCGGTACTCTTGAAGCCAGTAACTGGACATTTTTCGCAGTCACTCAAGTTTCACCCACAGGCGTTCTCAAAGTTTTCTGACCTCTACATACTGGTCCGCCATTCAGGTAACGAAATAGATGACGGGATGGCAGGTCATTAAAATGAAGAAAGCAAACCACCTATTGTAATGATTTTCCCCAATGTACAGTATTTCGATACGGAAAATCAGACCGTTTTTCTAACCTGTATTAACTGCAGTGCCCAACCGGTCAGAGAAGAAATAATAGAAGTGACGATGTTTTCAGTACTTCCAAAAGGAGTAGCATGGCTGATTTATACTGACGCAGGTTTTTGAATTAGGCAGTAATGCTCTTCTTTTTTAACTCTATGATATATTTTCGAGTGAGCTAGATCTATCATCAACTTGTTGCCTCTTCACGTATCCAAATTATACCTTGCAGCGGTAGTTCGTCAGGTCCACTGCGTTGTCCAGCTGTAAAATGTTGTTTTTTCCCCCCTTATCAATAACACGCAATTAATCAGAATCAGTAATTAATCCAAAGTCGTGCTAAACGGTGGATGTAACTGCAGTAGTAGCGCGATCTAAGAGTCCACAACAACCAATTTCTAATGCAGTGAGTTTGAGCTGCACTCTCATCTGCCAGTTAGAGGAAACTTAATTTGCCACTTTAAAATTTGTCGCTATTGCTATCTTCAGCAGAAGGCTGTTTCTCTTCAATTTCAACAACATTCACATCAGAATGTGAGCAAGACGGTTTCGAAACATCATTCAATGTCAAGTGGCTGTTAAGTGCTTATCTTTTTAATGTTTTATTACGTGTTTTTTTTCTGACAAGTCTACTCCTCCAGTTCTCCCTGTTCCGAATTCTTAGTGAGTTTATAAACCTTTGCTCAGCAACCGGCATTTTCTTTGACGTTTCACAATCACGTTTGAAAGTAATACCGCATTTACATAAATTAAGGGTTTTGTTACAAATACAATTTACAACAGTGGTCCATCTGTGAGCTGCTGAGTCAAAAATCAACGAATATTTTTGCTTAAATTCGTCAATTTTTCGTCAAAAAATTTTTTATGCTTATCTCTTTGGTATGATTTTCGTAGACGATACTTATCATACATGCATGTGTAGTACGAGTCTGCTCCTTGTAATGGGAAGTATGTTTACTTTCTGAAATATTTATTATTATACTAACTAGCTATAGCTGGCCACGATTTGCAGTGGTTCAGTATGCTTAAACGGAAAAGAAAGAGATGAGAAAGCACACATTTCTCAAAAATATGGGAATTGGATATACGTCCTAATCTCATTTTTCTCTCCTGTCTCTGTCCATTTTCCCGTCCCCCTTCCTTCGTCCGTCTCCTCTTTCTTCCCCCTCTCTGTGTCCATCACCTCCTCCCACTCTCTCTGTCCATCTTCTCCTCCACCCCGTCTCTCCATCTCCTCCTGCTCACTCTGTTCATCACCTACCCCTCCCTTTCTCTATCCATCTTCTCCTCCCCATCTCCTCCTTTCAGTTTTCTATGTCCTTTTCCTCCCAACCATCTGTCCATCTCCTCTTCCCCCCTCTCTCTGACCTTGAGCCCTGTTTATTGTTATTGCAAATTCAGATTCTACGTGGTAGTATTCTAATCATAAGCCAATAAGCGTTAAATACAACTTTCTTGTTTGCTAACAACGTTTCACTATTGCACACTTTATAACGGTTCCCTATCATTGCCGGTCGGAGTGGCCGTGCGGTACTAGGCGCTACAGTCTGGAGCCGAGCGACCGCTACGGTCGCAGGTTCGAATCCTGCCTCGGGCATGGATGTGTGTGATGTCCTTAGGTTAGTTAGGTTTAATTAGTTCTGAGTTCTAGGCGACTGATGACCTCCGAAGTTAAGTCGCATAGTGCTAAGGGCCATTTGAACCATCCCTATCATTAAATCTATGTATTACACATGCGTGTTTAAAAACAGGTAAATAAAAACAAGCGCGTATACCGCTGGAAGGTTGTCTCAGAATTTCAAAGCAATAGGTCAAAAACTTCCGGACGTTAACGATTTTGAACAAACCAACATTCACATTTTTGTAACGTTTCCCCTTTTACTGCGTTTGTATTACGTATATACTAGACGTCATTCCAGTAGGTAGGCAGAAAGACATGAGTATTCGAATGCAACTTTGTGTCATAATTTCGAAGAAATCCATGAAGAACTTTCTGAGGTTTGAGATTTTGAAGAAACGAATATTTACGTTTGTACTTATACAGAAAACGTAGATGTTCCCAGTCGCCAGTCTCCGAAAGTTCTTGACCGACTATTTTGAAATTTTGACACAACGTTGCATTTGAACACGCATGTGGTTTTATATGCCTACTGATTAATATATGTGATATATAATTTTTTATAAATTTAATAATAGGGAAACGTTGTTACTAAAATTTCAGAAAGTTACATATATACATATTGTGTCATACGAGGTCTGTTCAGAAACTTCCGGAACTTCGTCCACAAAATTTTTCTACGCTTACCGTTCACTTATTGTGCATGGTCTCCTTCGAAATACTCTCCTCCACAACTGACATATAGCTCCCAACGCCGTTTCCTCTTACAGAAACAGTCTTCGTACGTCTGTTGCTGGATCGCGCGAAGCGCCATCTGCGAATTTTCTTTTATTTCGTCTATCGTTGCAAATCTTCGTCCTCTCAACGGAGTTTTCTACTTCGGAAATAAAAAAAATGTCCGCAGGGACCATGTCTGGAGAGTATGGACGATGAGGTACCACAGTGATTTCGTTTTTTGTGCAATAGTCAGGCACTAACAGAGATGAATGTGCGGGTGTCTTATCGTGATGTAAGAGCCGTGAAGGCGTCTCAACACGTCCCGATAGTACCATCAATCAACAGTTTGTTCCTGTGGCAAGAATTCATGATGAACTAATCCTTCAAAGTCAAAGAAACTATTAGCATGGCTTTGACATTGACCTGACGAGCTTTTTTGTCTTGGAGAACCTTGCCAGATCCACTGTGAAGATTGAACCTTGGTCTCAACATCGTAACCGTAGACCACCGTCTCATCATTGCCAGTTATGATTCTCTTTGTCCGCATTTGCGTGATCCAAAAGTTCTTCACAGATTGTGAGGCGAAGGTTTTTCTCGTCTTGACTCATGAGCCGTTGGACGAACTTGGTGGTAACACAATGCATTCCAAGATGCTGTGACCGGATTTCATGGCATGATCCAATTGAAATTCTACATTCTTCTGCAGCCTCTCGGACAGCCAGTATTCAATTGGCATGCACAGTTTCGTTGACGTTCCTGAAATGAGCGTCGTCGGTAGACGTCCAAGGGCCTTCTGACTGAGGGTCACCTTTAACTTCCTGTTGTTGTTGTTGTGGTCTTCAGTCCTGAGACTGGTTTGGTGCAGCTCTCCATGCCACTCTATCCTGTGCAAGCCTCTTCATCTCCCAGTACCTACTGCAACCTACATCCTTCTGAATCTGCTTAGTGTATTCATCTCTTGGTCTCCCTCTACGATTTTTACCCTCCACGCTGCCTTCCAATGCTAAATTTGTGATCCCTTGATGCCTCAAAACATGTCCTACCAACCGATCCCTTCTTCTAGTCGTGCCACAAACTTCTCTTCTCCCCAATCCTATTCAATACCTCCTAATTAGTTTAATTAGTTACGTGATCTACCCACCTTATCTTCAGCATTCTTCTGTAGCACCACATTTCGAAAGCTTCTATTCTCTTCTTGCCCAAACTATTTATCGTCCATGTTTCACTTCCATACATGGCTAAACTCCATACAAATACTTTCAGAAACGACTTCCTGACACTTAAATCTATACCCGATGTTAACAAATTTCTCTTCTTCAGAAACGATTTCCTTGCCATTGCCAGTCTACATTTTATATCCTCTCTACTTCGACCATCATCAGTTATTTTACTCCCTAAATAGCAAAACTCCTAAACTTCCTAAACTGTGTGAATCATTCGTAACACCGAGTGCATCTTAAGCACTCATCATCGTAGCCTTTCTGCATCATTTGGCGTGTCTCTATAAAGATTTTGTTGAGCTTCACGCAAAATTTAATGCAGACGCGTTGCTCTTATAATTCTGCCATCTCTAAATTTGCAAATTGTGCGACACAAGGTTCTACTACAGCACCGATCAATGTCTAACAGACATACAACGATGAAACCTGCTGCAGTTATACATTAAACACAGGCGTGTGCAGGGATGCCAACAGCATTTCGCTTCAAAACACCAATGGCGAGTAATTACGAATGTTCCGGAACTTATTAAAGAAATAAGTTCTGTATTGTTATTTTTATTGTACTTCAGTGTTTTATAGACAAGATCAGCATGCACTGAAATGTTTATTGAAACTAAACTCGCCTTGTGTATATGTGCCTGTGTGTTCCGTCGTGTGATTTCTTGTTGCGTACTCTTGAGTCCGTTGAAAGTCGCCGTGTTTATTTGCAGGTTCGTTCGCCGAGCTCCCCAACGTCTCTCCAACACCACGTCGACGTAGTGTAGCTGAAACTTTCTATAGTAATTGGAATGACTAGGAAGAGAAATATTTACGTTCAGTCTCACCTAATTATTTATCAGAGATGAGAACTCGTTTATTTCTTCCTTGAATACAACTTTTATTCTTACTATCGAATTGTAATATGTTATACTCACAATTATAAATTCCCTTCACCTTTATAGGAGCAAGAACAAAATCAACGTCACAGATAACAAAAATCAGAGATAATGCAACGATAATGTCCGCTTTTCTTATTCAAGGAGTAACTTCTTTGCTTCCTACACATAGCACAGTATCTGACACAGTTATTTCCCTAATAAAATGTGATATTACAGTAGCTAAATACACGCCTATATTAGAATGCAACGTTGTGTCAAAATTTCAAAGCGATTGGTCGATAACTTTCGAAGAGAACGATTCTGAACACATAAATATTTACATTTTTATTTATATAGATAATAATACTGTAACACCGTTGTGTCTGTATACTGATCATGTTTGGCAAAAACTGATTTCAGGTGATTTTGGGAGTCTAACACAATACAATAACACTGTTTTTAGCAGAAGTATTTTCAAAAGTATACATGAGTGACAGAATGAAAAAATGAAAGGATCGTACGGCATTGTTGGCCGGGAGGCCCCTTGCGGGGAAGTTCGGCCGCCGTATCGCAAGTCCTTTTTAGTTGACGCCACTTCGGCGACTTGCACGTCAATGATGATGATGAACACACAACACCCAGTCATCACGAGGTAGAGAAAATCTCTGACCCCGCCGGGAATCGAACCCGGAACCCCGTGCGCAGGAAGCGAGAACGCTACCGCAAGACCACGAGCTGCGGACCAGTGACAGAATTAAATGCTGCAATCTTATCTTTACAAATTCAAAATAACATCGAACTTATTTCGCTAGGATACACGAATTTACTGATTTCACTTTGTGTATTGAAAAGGTATCGATATTGCGTTGAGTCTTTCGATACGTTTTATTTATATTTGTGTTATTGGCCAGGAAAAACGAATTTATTGAGTTTTCTTTATGATTTAGGCACCTAATTATTATACTTTGATTTAATTCTGTTTACAAATAGAAATTCCAAGAAAAACGTGTTTCTCATTACACTAGAATGGATGATGCACTGAGGACTGTGTGGTCTCTAGAATCCAATCAAGACTGTGAGGTGAGACTTGAAGTGTCTTGAGAACATCAGGCTTTAGCTCTCTCTTTGGAAACTCCTTCCAAAAGTGAGACATGAAGTAACTCTGACATGGAGCGTCGTGCATTATCTCGCTCCTCACTATAAGTAATAAACAAGTCGTCCGGCCATGGATACTTAGTGCCACCTGCACAAAGCTTGGGCGGGTCACTAGTAATACATAAGTCACAACCTGACAACAAGTGATAATTTCTACGCTAATTGGGCGAGTGATTAAAATACACATAAAACGTGAGGAACAAGAGCCGACTGACAGCACAATGGTGCGGAACGACGGATTGAGAGTAAAGGTAAGAGTCACCACTTCCTTGACTTAACCCATTGTGCATGGGTGTGAGGTTCTGCTTATATTTCCCGGGAATTTGTTAAAATTGACAGCTGCTGTGTGAGCAAAAAACATCGGCTGATTTAAGCCACTCTTTTTTCTAGTTCTTTATCGGTTCGCATAATAATGGACCAGATATATTACATTTATGTACTTTGTGGCAACTTGAATAGTACCGACAGTTACCTTAGTAAAAATGTGGTTATTTTGCCAATTTCCGCAAACCTAGAGCGCATACGCGACCAGAAGGTCTGAATAGATTTGATGTCTTTTACCTTTCTTTTAATTTGCATCTTTTATGCAATATTAAGATTTGGAGGAAAAAGGATTCGTATCTAGTATACATACCTTGTTCAGATAGTGATGGTGACACTGAGGTTTAAATCTCCATTAACGGTAGTACATATTTGTTCACTACCACAGTGATGTAAAAAGAAAATAATGAAAAATTCTTACCACAAATGTTGACAACTGCTATCGGTTGAGGGGTTGAAAACTCACCTGCCTGTAATTCTGCAGTTTTACCACAGACACATTATTTCTGAGGTGTGATTGTGCTTTACCAAAAGACAACGATTTCAAATTAATCGCAGTTAAAACGAACTAATATTGCAACCGAAAATCTGCGTTTTCACTTCTCTTCCTCAATCGGGATGCAACGAAAATAAATTAACTTCAGTTTAGCTGCTCCTAGCGTTATTAATTTGAAGAACACAACAACAAAACTATCTTCACATTACAATAACCATAGAATTAACAAAATACTGTAGTCACAGATATTGTTATACAAGTGCCGGCCGGGGTGGCCGAGCGGTTCTAGGCGCTTCAGTCTGGAACCGAGCGACCGCTACGGTCGCAGGTTCGAATCTTGCCTCGGGCATGGATGTGTGTGATGTCCTTAGGTTAGTTAGGTTTGCGTAGTTCTAAGTTGTAGGGGACTAATGACCTCAGATGTTAAGTCCCATAGTGCTCAGAGCCATTTTTGTTATACAAGTATGAACAGCTAATATCTTTACCAGAATGGCAAACTGAATCGAAATACCGAAATTCTGCCACAAACGCTATAGCAAAGAGCTGTTGCTGCTCAATTAAGGATAAAATGAAGAAAAAAAACAATAAATATACTGTAGGAAGCAGCGCAACGTCTGAAGTCTGAAATGCCAGCCTTGTTACATCTCGCCACCCGCCACTCCCACGCCCCACCCCCTACCGACTTTGTGAAGTTATAGCCTTCTCAATCAGAGTGCTCAAACGAATAAGAGACTTCGCATATTAGTTGCGAAAACTGACATTTCCCAAATACAAGAAAGAAAAAATAACTGCTACACTTCACGAACTACCTAAACAAGCACAAAACACTTGACTACAAGAATTATCTTACTGTAAACTGAATTTGAACAGATGAGTCTGTTTCTTTGCCAAACATTGGCTCCACAGCAACGACTGTACGTTAATGAAACATTCATTAACGAAAGTCAGTTAAACATATTATAAATAAATAACATTAATACACTCTTTTAGAAAAAATTAGTGATGGTTCCCTTACCAGGTTCACCGTAATATTTGGATGTATACAAATTTACATATACGCTGACGGAAAAAAAACCTTCAATACTAACAAAGAGTTGTGCGACATAAACGTAAGTTGGAAGGCGCATTTCTACGTCTGAAAGATGATGTCTGTTCAAATTTTGTGCCATTCGCGTAAGATTGGCGCTAGTAGCGCCACAGTGAAGATGCAAATCAGGTTTGCTTTAAATTACACGCTGTAACGCTCGTGAGCTATTTACCTTTGAGATTGGACGTCGCAAGTTGATGTTAGTCAAGAATTCCTTTAAAACGACAAAGACATCATTATCAACATTTCACTGAGTTTGAACGATGTCGTGTAATAGGGCTACGAGAAGCTGGATGTTCCTCCTGTGATATTGCAGAAAGACTTGGCAAGAAAGCGCCACTGTACATGATTGCTGGCAATTGTGGTCACGTGAATGTACGGCCTCAAGAAGGCGGGCTCCGGACGGACACGTGGCACTGCCGTGAGGGAAGACCGTCGTGTTTGGCGAACGGCTCTGGTGCATCATACTGCATCTGCAGCAGAAATATAAGCAGCAGTTGGCACCACAGTGACACAATGAACCGTTACAAATCGGTTACTTCAAGGACAGCTCCTACCCATCCGTCCAATAGCGTGCATTCCACCGACCTCAAACCATCGCCATTTGCGACTTCAGTGGTGTCATGCCAGATGTCATTGGAGGGCAGAGTGGAAGTCTGTTGTGTTTTCTGATGTAAGCTGGTTCTACCTTGGAGCTAGTTATGGCCGTGTGCTAGTTAGAAGCCGGCCGCCGTGGTCTCGCGGTTCTAGGCGCTCAGTCCGGAACCGCGCGACTGCTGCGGTCGCAGGTTCGAATCCTGCCTCGGGCATGGACGTGTGTGGTGTCCTTAGGTTAGTTAGGTTTAAGTAGTTCTAAGTTCTAGAGGACTGATGACCACAGATCTTAAGTCCCATAGTGCTCAGAGCCATTTGAACCATTTTTGCTAGTTAGAAGGAGGCCGGTTGAGGGCATGCAACCAGCCAGTCTGTGTGCTAGACACACTGGACCTATATCTGGAGCTATGGTCTGGGGTACGATTTCGCATGGCAGCAGGAGCACTCTCGTGGTTATCCCATGAGACTAAAGAGTTGCACGTCATTCTGGTGATTCGGGCTGTTGTGTTGCCATTCAAGAACTGCAAACCAGTTGTAAAGCCGGAAATGCATATCCTCCTATTTCCATCTATTGTACTATAAATTTTTTCCTTATTTTGTCACCTGAAGATATGACATTTCTGTCTCTTTATATATTGTAATTGTTTTACTATTTTTATATATTTATATATATATATATTTATATATATATATATTTATATATATTTTATATATTTATATATTTATGCATTTATGTCGATGTATAATTGGTTTGTTTTGTAAATATTATTTGTATTTTATTATTTGTATTTTACGCTGGGTCTTGCCTAGGGAAAACTATGCTATCAAACGAATACATCGATAGGTCGTGTGAAGAACGAAAGTGTTTAGGATCTTTGGTAGTGTTAACTCTGCCGCGTGGAGCGCGGGCAGAGAGAGAGTGGCTGGAGTAGTGCGGTTGAGCAGGTGTATTGTGTGACGCTCCCGCGAGTTGCCGCGCGTTCGGGGTTTGGCAGCATGTAATTGCGCTCGACTGGCTATAATAGTTCCTAGCACGGTGTCGCGGACGGGAAGCATTAGCTGGCGCACATCAAGAGCCCGTTTCGCCTGGTGACCGTGTCGAAGAGAAGGCGCGCCAGCATCCAGCTTCTGCAACAGCGACGGCCGACAATGAGTGACTGTCGCCACCTCCTCGATCGACGACTTCAAACCTTCAATCAACCAACAAGGAAGACTAAAAGCACGTAAAGTTTCAGAACTGTATGGCAGACCTCAGCTTTTAAAATTGTTGCATCACAAAATTACAGCAACTTAGCATGAACCTTTGTTGCTCATTGTCCCAATTGCACTGCCAAGCAGGGTCCCTTCCTTTTCCGAAATGAGCCCGAGTGTCGTTGAAATTCAAACGCCAGCATCATTCGATTTCACTGCTTTAATTTCAAAGTTCAGTTAAGGTATTCATAGCTGGCTACAATATTTAGATTGCACAAGCACAAATTAAGAGTGCGAGTTTTGTTACCGTATTTTAGTTACCTGTGACTGCAGCTCAGCTTGGTACGTACTAAATTTTACTATTGTTAATTGTTCAGAATGATTTAATTCAAGTTCAAAGTTATATCTCTTATTTCTAAATTGCGTAGATTCAAGTAGCTTTTGAAATGATAGTTGAGGTAGTCCAAGACTAACCGTATTTTACTGAATTTCGATGTGCTTCAGAAAGAAAGCTCACTATTAACTTTCGATTTTCCGGTTTTAATAATTCTTTTGCTAAATTAAGTCAGAGTGTAGCGAAATTTATTACTTCTGACAAACTTTCAGTTTTCACACTACACGTGTCAACCTTCAGTTGCCACACTTCTAGTGCTAATTATATGTGTAATAACCTTTCTTTTTTCAGTTACTATAGTAATTGTCCTTAGGACTGGCGACCGTAATTTCCCCCAAATCTCAAATATCTAATTACCGCTAGTTAATTGTTGACGTAACGGCCGCACATTTACTTTCTTTATTAACTTTACCGCTTTTCAAAATTAATTTCCACCAGCTTCATTTGCATTTTTCCTTTCATTTAGATGTAACACTTTCCTCCCTCTTTACCGACAGATTAACTTCGGTGACGATTGCTTTTCCCAAATTTCCGTTAGGTACACGCGGTTTAATTTTTCACTGTCATTAAGGTCGATAAGTGAGGGGGAGTTTACACAGTGAGTGTTTTCCAACAGGACAAAGCTCGCACAAATACCACTGTTGTAATCCAACATGCTCTACATAGTTTCGACATGTTGCTTTGTCCTGCTCCATCATCAGGTCTGTCTCCAATCGAGCAAATATGGGACATCATGGGACAACAACTCCAGCGTCATCTGCGAACAGAATTGACCATCTTTGTATTGACCGACCAAGTGCAACAAGCAACGAACTCCAGCCCAGAAACTGACATCTTGTACCCGTAGGAAACAATGCGCGCACGATTGCATGCTTGCATACAACATTCTTGTGGTCGAAGCAGTTATTAATGTACCAGGATTTCACATTTACAGTGGCTTATCTCGCTGTTACATTAACTTGTGGTCTTACAATGTTAATCACTTAAATATGTTACTTAGACAAATGTATTCCCGTAATCACATTCCATAGATGCTACACACATCAAAAAAAGTTTGGCATCACCCCGGTTCCCAGAACTCCTTAAGATGGACGTTGACTGTGGATATTATATCACAGACACAGTCCCTTTGACTGTTCAGAGATGTCACTAAACCCGCCCAAAGATGTAAACAACCATGCATGAGCAGCGCCTATTAGACCGAGGGGGTCCGACAGCCGATCAGTCCCAGTCATTCCACCAAGAAGGAGGTACACGGCTCGTGTTGTCTGTAGTTCAACCATGCTTAGACGGTCAGTACCGCGGTTCGATCGCGTCCGCATTGTTACTTTGTGCCGGGGAGGCTTTCAACAATTGAAGTGTCCAGGAGTCTCGGAGTGAACCAAACCGTTATGTTGTTCAGACATGAAGGCGATACAGAGAGACAGGAACTGTCGATGACACACCTCGCTCAGGCCGCCCAAGGGCTACTATTGCAGTGGATGGCCGCTACCTACCGTTTATGGCTCGGAGGGACCCTGACAGCAACGCCACCATGTTGAATAATGCTTTTAGTGCAGCCACAGGACGTCGTGTTACGACTCAAACGGTGCGCAATAGGCTGCATGATGCGCAGCTTCACTCCCGACGTCCATGGTGAGGTCCATCTTTGCAACCACGACACCATGTAGCGCGGTACAGATGGACTCAACAACATGCCGAATGGATCGCGTATTATGTTCTCTTCACTGATGAGTGTCGCATATGCCTTAACCAGGCAATCGTCGGAGATGTATTTGGAGGCAACGCCTTAGACACACTGACCAGCGAGTGCAACAAGGTGGAGGTTCCCTGGTGCTTTGTGGATGGCATTATGTGGGGCCGACGTACGCCGCTGGTGGTCATGGAAGGCGCCGTAACGGCTGTACGATAAGTGAATGCCATCTTCCGACCGATAGTGCAACCATATCGGCAGCATATTGGCGAGGCATTCGTTTTCATGGACGACAATTCGCGCCCCCATCGTGCACATCTTGCGTACGACTTCGTTCAGGATAACGAAATCGCTCAACTAGAGTGGCCAGCATGTTCTCCAGACATGAACCCTATCGAACATGCCTGGGATAGATTGAAAAGGGTTGTTTATGGACGACGTGACCCACTAACCACTCTGAGGGATCTACGCCGAATCGCCGTTGAGGAGTGGGACAGTCTGGACCAACAGTGCGTTGATGAACTTGTGGATAGTATGTCACGACGAATACAGACAGGTATGCGTCAATGCAAGAGGACGTACTACTGGGTATTAGAGGTACCGGTGTGTACAGCAAACTGTACAACCACCTCTGAAGATCTCGCTGTATGGTGGTACAACATGCAATGTGTGGTTTTCGTGAGGAATAAAAAGGGTGGAATCCATGTTTTTGTTTGTCTCTATTCCAGTTTTCTTTACAGATTCCGGAACTCTTGGAACCGAGGTGATGCAACACTTTTCTTGGTGTGTGTATAATTAGGCTTGTTGTAGTTTCTGTTTCAGGTAACTGAATTTGGTTGGTTACAGCACTGTTTTTTTTCGGATTTGAAGATGGCAATGGCCAAAACTGGTAATTGTGAATTGTAGAATTTATGTGATCAAGACTAATGTTTACAAATAAAGTGACATAACATGATCGCCGACTCATTTACAGACTTTATGTCTTCAGTTGATCAGTCACATATCTGGCATCCTACTAGGTAAACTCGTATGCTAAATACAGCGACGAAACGTTTCTGCTGTCTCCCGGAAGCCAGGGAACACGGCATCCACCTAGCGCCATTTCCTCCTACTGCACTCTTACCGAGCGTGTAAATTTCCTAAAACCTGTGTTTGCGGAATCCATGTTGATTTTTATAGAGGAGAGCATAAAACATGTTCCAATATTCTAAAACACACGTCAGCAATACAGGACTAATTATGCATGTCAGACGACCCGTCTTTAAAACGGGAATGATGTGCAGCTTTCTCAGTCCCCTTGCACTCTCGGCCGCTCCAGCGGCCTATGTTCTCTGTAGAATCTCATAGTTATCCGGTGCTGATATCTTTTCTCTGTTGAGCAAGTTTAGTTGATTTTCTGTTCCGCGATTGAAAGAAGGAATCGAATTCAGTACTTCAGCCTTCTCTCTGTCGTGTTTCGTTCCGCTGCCAGTTTTATCACTGAACGACTGAAGAGATGATTTCGGCCCACTTACTGATATTACGAAAAACAAAAAGTTAAGCTTTGTAGTCAGATCGGCTGGAAAAATTTTACTTATAAGTTCAGTTGTAAGTAGGCTGTTTAGGTTTTTATGTTGTGAACGCCACGTTATGCTCTGTATGAAAATCGCTGACTGCGCGTGTGCAGTCAGTGGCTGGTTGGACTCATTGTTTGAATATTCGCTTGTGTAGTGTTGGGCTCTTGGATGTGAACAGAGCTTAGCGTTGGGCAGGTGGAGGTGAGCCGCCAGCAGTGGTGGATGTGGGGAGAGTTTTGAGAGGTTACTATTCGTGGACGATCTGGACGTGTGTCCGTCAGAAAAAGGAAATTTGTTTAATTGGATGTCACAAAATTATATATATATATATTAAGACTTTTGAACGCTATTAAGGTAAATACATTGTTCGTTCACCATCAAAATCTATCATTTGGTAACTATGCCTATCAGTAGTTAGCGCCTTCAGTAGTTAGAAACTTTTATTTAGCTGGCAGTATTGGCGCTCGCTGTATTACAGTAGTTCGAGTCACAAAGATTTTTGTGAGGTAAGTGATTCATGAAAGGTATAAGTTATTGTTAGTCAGGGCCATTCTTTTGTGGGGTTTATGGAAAGTCAGATAATGTTGCGCTAAAATATTGTGTCCTTTAGTGATGATCAGAATAAGTAAAGAGAAAACAGTACATTCAGTTTTACTTTGCTGTTTCAGTATCAAATAACGTAGAAGTTTACCAGCACAGTCATTCTTTACATGCAAAGGGGAAATTTCATATGTCGAACAAATTTCCTTTTTCTGACGGACACATGTCCAGATCGCATAGTAACCTCTCAAAACTCTGGCATCTCCCCACATCCACCACTGCTGGCGGCTCACCTCCAACTGCCCAACGCTACGCGCTGTCCACATCCAACAGCCCAATACTACACAAGCGAATATTCCAACGAGCCACAGACTGCACACTGCGCAGTCAGCGATTTTCATACACAGCACTAAGTGGCGTTACCAACATAAAACCCTAAACAGACTACTTACACAGTGACGCTTCTCGCTTGACTCAGCGTGGGCCCATTTTGACTACGTTCAGCTTTTGTTTCACAGCGATACTTTGACATTATTTGATCTTTGATGTAGTTGCAACTTTATAATGCGGCTATTGAACCTCGGAGAGTATTTCCCATCCCTTAAAGGCTTAAAACCTTGCTCAGCAGAGATTTGTCTAATGCATATTGAACAATGCCTTTCTTCGTCCTCAGAAATTAATATTTGATGCTGACTACCCAGATATTCTGTAGTTTGAATCCTGTCGGTCTCGCTAAGCTAAAATACGAGGGGCATTCAATAAGTAATGCTACACATTTTTTCTCTGCGAATTTAGGTCGAAAAAAGGCGGAATTTGTAGTGGGACATCGTGAAATATTCCTGCTTCAGACCCAACAGTTTCATGTAGTTCTGATAGGAGGTGGTGCTATATGTAGCCTTCAAAATGGCGTATGTAACGGAGGTGCGTTTGGAGCATGGAGCTATCACTGAGTTTCTTTTGGAGGAAAGGCAGCGCTTTCAGCATGTCTACGGAGATTTAGCAGCGATGTGGCCGAGCGGTTCTAGGCTATTCAGTCGGGAACCACGCTGCTGCTACGGTTGCAGGTTCGAATCCTGCCTCGGGCATGGATGTGTGTGATGCCCTTAAATTAGTTATGTTTAAGTAGTTCTAAGTCTAGGGGACTGATGACCTCAGATGTTAAGTCCCATAGTGCTTAGAGCCATTTTTTTTAACTTAGCGGCGAACAAAAACACGGCGAGTCGTTGGGCGAGGCGTCTGTCATCACCGGATCGGGATTGCACAAACCTGTCCCATCTCCTGCGTGCCACCTGGCCACACGCAACTGTGACTCCTACACTGTTGGAACGTGCGGACACCCTCACTCGAGGTGATCGACGTATCACTATCAAAGACCTCTCTGCACAAGTGGACAACTCTGTTGGTCGTGCTGACACACTTTTCCATCAGTTGGGGTACTCAAAGGTGTGTGCCCGCTGGGATCCTCGCCGCCAAATCAGAAGATCGTAAAGAGCAAAGAAGGACCATCTGTGCGGAATTGCTTGCGTTTTACGAGGCTGATGGTTACAAGTTTCCGTCGAACAACGCGACATTTGATGAAGCATGGATTCACCGGAAACAAAACGGCAATCCATGGAGTGACACCTCACCAGCTCTGCTCCGAATAAAAAGTTCAAAGCCGCACTCACAGCCGGTAGTCATGGCGAGGGTCTTCTGGGACTCTGAAGGGGTGATTCTGTTTGATGACTTCCGTCATGATGCAACGATCTACTCTGAAGTGTGTTGTGCAGTCCTCACGAAAACGAAGACACGACTTCAACGTATTCGCCGCCACAAAAATGCAAACTAACTTTTCCTTCTCCACAAAAACGCCAGGCCTCAAACAAGTCTGCGCAACCGAGAGGATCTCAGAAAATTTCATTTCACTGTTCTTCCTCATCCACCCTATAGCCCGGATATCGCACCTTCCGACTTCCATTTCTTTGGCCCAATGAAGGATGCACTCCGCGGGAAGCAGCACATGGATGAATGGAAGGTTATTGATGTAGCAAGACGTTGGCTCCGACGTCGAAAAGTAGAGTGGTACAATTCGGGCAATCAAGCCATCCCAGTAAGGTGGTTCAAACGGTTCACATGGCTCTGAGCACTATGGCACTTAACATTTGAGATCACCAGTCCCCTAGAACTTGGAACTACTTAAACCTAACTAACCTAAGGACATCACACACATTCGTGCCCGAGGCAGGATTCGAACCTGCGACTGTAGCAGTCACGCGGTTCCGGACTGAAGCGCCTAGAACCGCTCGGCCACCACGGCCAGCAGTAAGGTGGTGTAAGGCCATCGCGCTGAGCGGAGATTGTGCAGTAAAATGGAGGTTTTTAACCAAAAGAGTGGGAAGCGACACTGTGTATTGGAATTCTGAATAAAACTAACCTGTTTTTTTTGTTTTTGTTTTTCATTGCTTCTTGAACGCTCCCCGTATTTTTCTGCCTTTCTTCAGTTTCTTTGTAATGTCCTTAGTCACTGACCCTATAATAGCCTCATGATAAGTGATACCTGTATCTACACGACTGGCCATTAAAATTGCTACACCACGAAGATGACGTGCTACAGACGCGAAATTTAACCGACAGGAAGATGATGCTGTGATGGCGCCGGTGGCGACACCTACAACGTGCTTATATGAGCACAGTTTCCAACCGATTTCTCATATACAAACAGCGGTTGACCGGCGTTGCCTGGTGAAACGTTGTTGTGATGCCTCGTGTAAGGAGCAGAAATGCGTACCATCACGTTTCCGACTTTGATAAAGGTCGGATTGTAGCCTATCGCGATTGAGGTTTATCGTATCGCGACATTGCCGCTCGCGTTGGTCGAGATCCAATGACTGTAAGCAGAATATGGAATCCGTGGGTTCAGGAGGGTAATACGGAACGCCGTGCTGGATCCCAACGGCCTCGTATCACTAGCAGTCCAGATGACAGGCATCTTATCCGCATGGATGTAACGGAATGTGCAGCTACGTCTCGATCCCTGAGTCAACAGATGGGGACGTTTGCAAGGCAACAACCATCTGCACGAACAGTTCGACGACATATGCAGCAGCATGGACTATCAGCACGGAGACCATGGCTGCGGTTACCCTTGACGCTGCATCACAAACGGAGCGCCTGCGATGGTGTACTCAACGACGAACCTGGGTGCACGAATGGCCAAACGTAATTTTTTCGGATGAATCCAGGTTCTGTTTACAGCATCATGATGGTCGTATCCGTGTTTGGCGACATCACGGTGAACGCACATTGGAAGCGTGTATTCGTCATCGCCATACTGGCGTATCACCCGGCGTGATGGTATGGGGTGCCATTGGTTACACGTCTCGG
Organism: Schistocerca nitens; assembly: GCF_023898315.1. Lineage (NCBI taxonomy): Eukaryota > Metazoa > Arthropoda > Insecta > Orthoptera > Acrididae > Schistocerca > Schistocerca nitens. The sequence continues at coordinate 257,795,426 of NC_064615.1, read as the reverse complement.
TCACCTCTTGTTCGCATTGACGGCACTTTGAACAGTGGACGTTACATTTCAGATGTATTACGACCCGTGGCTCTACCCTTCATTCGATCCATGCGAAACCCTACATTTCAGCAGGATAATGCACGACCTCATGTTACAGATGCTGTACGGGCCTTTCTGGATGCAGAAAATGTTCGACTGCTGCCCTGGCCATCACATTCTCCAGATCTCTCACCAATTGAAAAAGTCTGGTGAATGGTGGCCGAGCAACTGGCTCGTCACAATACGCTAGTCACTACTCTTGATGAACTGTGGTATCGTGTTGAAGATGCATGGGCAGGTGTACCTGTACACGCCATCCAAGCTCTGTTTGACTCAATGCCCTGGCGTATCAAGGCCGTTATTACGGCCAGAGGTGGTTGTTCTGTGTACGGATTTCTCAGGATCTATGCACCCAAATTGCGTGAAACTGTAATCACATGTCAGTTCTGGTATAATATATTTGTCCAATGAATACCCGTTTATCATCTGCATTTCTTCTTGGTGCAGCAATTTTAATGGCCGGTAGTGTACATTAACTGTTTTAAAAAGTTCGTTTCTGGGACGTCTAAGACGTTCACCTCGCGTTGCAGCTCTCTGTCTGCTAGAAGTAATTTTCAGATAGTACATTTATAACGACTCACATTAATCCCTGTCTCCGGCACCAGTTTTAATTGTGTGATTCACCCATTCTGGAAACTAGCAAACTGCAGTTAGAAAACGTACACGCGCTATTCTCCAAGTCCTCTCTGAACCGCTCTGTCAGAACAGCTCCTGCGGCAAATACGCTTCAAAAGCACCTGGTTAACATATATCACCGACCTTTGTATTCCAACCTTAATTCAGGATATCACTGCCGTTTACTTTCGGTTTCCGCCAGGTGTCTGTTCCTAATAGAGTGCAACATGGATTTTACCACAATTAAAAATCGAGCTTAGTTTGGTACTTTACTATTGATACTGCGGCAGTTCACAAATGCCAAGATAATATTTCCTCGTTGTGATGTGCAAGAACGAAAGTTCTCCTCCGCGAGTAACGTGGTGGCTAATCTTTCTCCGGTTACGGCAAGTAATTAAATAACGACGATGTGAGGATCACCAGTCTCTGTACCAGAGGTGTACACATTCCGCTTTTAACCTGCCTAAGCATGCCTTTTAGCTAGGCGGGCAAGGTGGCGCTCGTTATCAGCGGAACGGCTGGCTGTTTTTCGCCGGCCTCGGTGGTCTAGCGGTTCTAGGCGCTCAGGCCGGAACCGCGCGACTGCTACGGTCGCAGGTTCGAATCCTGCCTCGGGCATGGATGTGTGTGATGTCATTAGGTTAGTTAGGTTTAAGTAGTTCTAAGTTCTAGGGGACTGATGACTACAGATGTTAAGTCCCATAGTGTTCAGAGCCATTTGAACCATTTGAATTTGGCTGTTTTTCTCTCATCCAAGCCAAGCTGTATCCAGCCCAAACACACTGAAGGGATCTTGCTTGCTTGCTACGACACGTGACAGTTTATTCTGTACGCTTTCATTATACAATGTTGTGAGTAGGGTTCGAAAGTTGATGAAAAGTATCACAAGACGAATCTCAACGAAGTATATGTTCCTTTTGGGCCACTGTAGGACAGAATAATTGTCAATTTATTCCTTTTCGGCGTATTTTGGACTTATTTATTTCGATATTAACATTTTCTTCTGTTCCTTCACACTCTTTCGACTAGTACTAGCTATTCTCAATTCGAGCCACATGAACAACATGCTGAGAGAAAGGAAGTTCAGGGTCAAATTAAATGGTGAAACCAGCAAGTGCCATACCCTAAAAAATGGTCTTCCACAAGGATCAGTCTTAGCTCCCAGGCTCTTCAACATCTATATAGCAGATTTGCCTGATCTGCACTCTCGTAAATTTGCCTACGCAGATGATTTAGCTATTACAGCGCAAAGTAACTCGTTTGAAAACCTGGAATCAACAGTAAATGAAGATATAGCTACACTGAAAAAATACTATGACACATGGCATCTAAAAATCAATGTGACGAAAACAGTAAGCACAGTCATGCATCCAAACAACAAGGAAGCGAGAAGGGAACTGCGCCTGGTTATAAATGGTAAAGCTGACAGCCACGAGAATTTCCCAAAATATCTCGGTATTAAGCTAGATCGCAGCATGACTTTCAGACAACACCTAACTGATACTGTCCAAAAGCTAAAGACGAGAAATAACCTGCTCAACAGACTGGCAGACTTGGGGTTGTGATGCTGCCATTCTACGAACTGCTGCACTGGTACTGGTGCATAGCACTGCAGAATACTGTGCCCCAGTCTGGAGCAGAAGCCCGCATGCCAAAAAAGTGAATGTACAACTAAATGCCACTCTGAGAACCGTCAGCGGCACTCTCAGGCCAACCCCCGTCGAGTGGCTTCCGGTGCTGGTAAACATCGCTCCTGCTTCCATACGTAGAGAGAAAGCAACCCAGGACATAGTAGAAAAAATTGAAGCAAACCCAAGGCTACCCATACATGCCGACATGGGAGGACCCACGAGACTTAAGTCCAGGAAACTTATCGCCTGGAGCAGAACATTGGGCACAGAGGGTCTCGATGCTGAATGGAAGAATGCATGGCAGGGTCTGAGAAGAGGCGTCGTGGAAAACCATCACCTAATCCACGACCCAACCAAAAGGGTTAAAAGCTTCAATCTCAACAGGAAACACTGGTCGGCTCTAAACAGGTTTCGCACGGGAGTTGGACGATGCAAACAGCAAACAACCAAATGGGGCTATACCGACGATTCGTGTTGTGACTGTGGCGAGGTACAAACAATGGACCATCTCCTGGTTTGTAACATTCATAGTTTCAGAGATGGCTCTCTGATGTCGCTTCACAAGTTAAAGGACAGTGATTTTTGTTCCATTTAATGTAATAATGTAGTTTCCCTGACATAATTATAATGTAATAACTGATATAATTTGTTTCCACATTGTAAGTTCCAACGTTTATTGTGATTTATATTAATCTTATCTGTTCTTTGTAAAATGTATCAGGCAGATCGAACGAGAAATAATAATCAATTCAAGCCATCATCAGGTCACCCCTCATACATGTTTTCCGTAGTGACGAGAAGCATCTATGAAACTCTAGATCCTTTGCACCTAAGAACCTGAAAATGTTTATTATTCTGGAAAACCAACTAAAGTAAGGTTTTGGAAGTCTAGTTTCTGTAACCATAGTGTGTTCAGCCAAATCTGATCCCAGTTATATAACTTTTAATTACTTTTTGCAGCTTACATATTGCGAATTCGCAGAATTCATATTAAGTGGCCAAAATAGTTCATTCATTTTAGCGAACATGAAGTTTGTTTTTGATATTATGTTAATCTAAAAAGTACTTGTCTGAAATAAGGAACTTCTCTTTTATACTAAACTTTCCTTACACTACGTTGCATACCACAAGAATGTGATTTTTAATATCCACTGAGCCATATTTTTTTTTTCTTTTTTCAGTCTATGTAGTGCTAAATGGCCTCAAGTCCTTAGCACACTTTTTCACACACACTTGTCAGCCACTAATCTTTGTGTCTTTCAAAATATTTATGTAGTGAGGAAACTACTCGTCGAAGTTACAAATATGTCGTAACATACTCGAGGTTCCCGAACGAGTGTTTAGTAACTTTTACACTATTGGCGTTGCGAGACACCTACTAAGCACACGAAAACTTTTCGCCCACCCGTACCTGGGCTCTGTTCCGAAACTAGTATATATCCTCTTCTACTTAATCTGTCCTGAGTCTCCTTTCAGTTGGTTTGTTCATTTTGCTGCTCCGCCTTTAAGATAAATGAACTACAGTGAAACTACCTACACAATCATATACCTGGCTAGTCTCGTTGGATTGATAGTGCAACCTGTTTGTCAGATGTGGCAGGCTGAATGCGTCCCATGAAGCTTGCCGGTTTTGCGTACCTTAAAGTTGGCCTGCTTCGCTTCAGCCACTGTGTTTCAGTACTCTTGTGTCTCCCTTGGGGCAGGTTGAGCTGCTGTAATGGTTGTGGCGGAGATAGGGGAGGGAGGCTGGCAGGAGAATTTCTACACCTCTAATCTCTGCACGTCACACATTCTGTGATACTCAGATAGACGCTTCCTCTACGTCTACATCTACATCTACATAGATATTCTGCAAATTGCGCTTCAGTGCCTGGCAAAGGGTTCACCGAACCACGTTCGCAATAATTCTCTGTCATTCCAGTCTCGAACAGTGCCCGTAAAAAAACGAACACCTGTATCTTCCCGTTGGTGTTCTGATTTCGCTTATTTTATTGTGATGACCATTTCTCCTTGTGTAGGTCGGCGTCAGAAAAATATTTCCGAACTCGCAGGGGAAACGTGGTGGTTGAAACTTCATGAGAAGATCCCGTCGCAATGAGAAACGCCTTTGTGTCAACTCCAAATTCTGTATCATGTCCGTGACATTCTGCCTCCTATTTCTCGATAATACAGAACATGCTGCCCTTCTCTGAACTTTCTGGACGTACTCTGTAAGTCCTGTCTGGTAAGGATCTCACACCTCGCAGCAGTACTCCAAAAAGAGGACGGACAAACGTTGTGTAGGAAGTCTCTCTAGTGGGTCTGTTGCATCTTCTAACTTTATGCAGTAAAATGCAATGATTAGATCGCCTTCCCCACAACATTTTCTATGTGTTCTTCGCAATTTCAGTTGTTCTTAATTGTAATTTCTATGTATTTAGTTGAATTTACCGCCTTTAGATTTGACGTCCAACCGACGTTTAATAAATTCTTTTCAGCACTCATGTGGATGACCTCACGCTTTTCATTATTTAGGTTCAACTCCCAATTTTCACACCATACAGAAATCTTTTCTAAATTGTTTTGCAATTTGTTTGATCTTCTGCTGACTTTACAAGACGATAAACGACAGCATCATCTGCAAACAACCTAAGACTGCTGCTCAGAATGTCTCCTAAATAGTTTATATAGATAAGGAACAGCAGAGGGTCTATAACACTACCTTGGGGAACGCCAGAAATCATTTCTGTTTTTCCCAATGACCGTGCGTCAGCTACTACGAACTGTAACCTCTCTGACAGGAAATTACGAATACAGTCATCTAGCTGAGACGTTATCCCATAAGCACGGAATTTGATTACAAGCTGCTTGTGAGGTACGGTGTCGAAAGCCTTCTGGAAATCTAGAAATACGGAATTCATTTGAAATCCCTAATTTCGTTCTCTTGGGCGTTTTCTGTGTGCTTAGTAATACAACAATGTCAAAAGTCACAGCAGCTTCAGGAACAGAAAAAATCAAATAAAAAATAGGCATAAATATTTTTACACAGCTGTGTTATTTGTGTCACAGTGTAAAACTTTAGTCACATTATATTTTATCTTTCACTCATTTGTGTAGAGGAAGCTTTCTTATGAGCATGCTGTAATGGACACAACTGTCACACAGGTGAAGTTCGTATGCAAAATGAGATAAATGCAACCATTATGCTGGTCTTGTCACCGTACCACATTAACATACATCAGATTCACATAAACTACACACGATGTGGTCAGCATGTTAAAGCTGTAGGATTTTTGTACGTGAAGGTTGCACGTTAGTTTACGATACAGGTGTTTCAGAGTCCAAGCTAAGACGGCGCTGTCAGTCATGCTCGAGGAAGCTGCGTTATGACGCCGTGCAGTTGTTGTGTATGAGTTCATCATGGTGCGGTGGACAGCATCATTCTGCCTCCAGGAAGTTTACTCGCTTACAATGGCTGGACAATAAAATGAAAATACCGTGAGAAACGCATGGTTGAACGTAAACGCAGATGTTAGACAAACCTGCAGCTTGCACAGTTGTATTTGACGACGAACGGTCCCTGTGCAATTGTCGCGTCCAGCGAGCGGTCTACGCTCTCAATGACACTGGATACTGGAGAAGTCCGTCCAGTCAGCTAACAGAGAGACGGCTAACTGGATGTTTGAATTATGGAACTCGATCGGAAAATAATCTAGCAAAGACAAGATTTGAATAATTACAATATTTAATTGCTCATCTGAGCAAGAATACAAAACGACTTCAATGGAAGTACATACTTCTGATTCCAAAATGCCATGGAGGGAGGTATGCGGCTAAGTATAAGCACGAGCAGAGCCAGAGCGAGTACTGCAAGTCCAGGTCCGTACTGCAAGTCCAGGTCCCGGGCCTTTACTTATTTTTATCATTTAAACACTGACCTACAGAATTTTCCCTGAAAAAGACAACGCAAGTTTAACCTATTTATTTGTTACCCGCAATATACAGGCCCAACGAAATCTGACTGCTACAGAGCCAACATAGCTTCCAATAATTAACGCAAAAGAATGGCCCTGGGTTGCAAGAAATCCTAACAATAATAAAAATCCAAAAAAATATGAAATTAAAGAAACATGAAACTACCGCCAATTTTGTTAATTGCTAAATTCATTTCAATCACGAACCCCATATTATTTTATAAGTCAGTTACCTCACAGAAAATCTTCATAGCCGGCCGGTGTGGTCTCGCGGTTCTAGGCGCTTCAGTCTGGAACCGCGCGACCGCTACGGTCGCAGGTTCGAATCCTGCCTCGGGCATGAATGTGTGTGATGTCCTTAGGTTAGTTAGGTTTAAGTAGTTCTAAGTTCTAGGGGACTGATGACCACAGCAGTTAAGTCCCATAGTGCTCAGAGCCATTTCTAGAAGACTGTGCCTAACGCCTTCTGTCTAAGATAAGGTTTGAACATGAGGGTTTCCTTAAATGCGTTCTTTTGTTGTTTTTCTTTCTTTTTTTATTTTGTGTTTGGTATGTTTTTGTGTGTCGTCCTACTATGAAGTGCATGTTATGATCGGAATTGGCGAGTAATAATACTTCTAGGATGCTTGTAGTTGATATGATTTGCGTCTGTACGCAGTGATGAGACGAGATGAAATGGATATGTGACCGTTTTGTTGTCTAGTGATTGTGTGTGCTTTTGTGTGGCTGGCGTGATGGATGGCATGTTTGTGTCTTGGGGTATGTGTGTGTTGGGAACGAACCAGGGTGTATCTGTTATAACCGTAAGTGCTTTATTTTGGAGCACTTGCAGTTTGTGGCGGTGAGTGTCAGACCTCACAGCCAGATAATATAACAGGAAAGACTATCGCCTTCCAAATTAGTAGTCTGGCTTCGGTTGTCAGCCTGTTGCCCTTGAGCAGTGGGTATAACTGCTGTAGTCTACCCAAACCCTGATTATATGCATCGGTAATGTGTGGACTCCAAAGGAGTTTGTCATCAATATAGCGGCCTAAATATTTTACCGATTCGCACCAGGGGAGATCCCTCCCATCTAGAGAGAGCTGACGGGTTGGTGGTCTCCTCCTGGTAGTGTACATGATGGCGTTGCATTTTTCGGCATTTGTTTTGGTCTTCCAAAGGTCGCATCATTGAGTAATTTCCTCAAGGTGTCGTTGCAGGCGCATGACGATGTAATTGGGGTTTCAGTGACTGGCATAGACATCTGTATCATTCGCAAAGAGTGCGAGATGAGTGCTGTCTAGCTTAGGGATATCGTTTGCATATATGCTACAAACACAAAAAAAAAGTTTTGCATCACCCCAGTCCCCAGAACTCCTGAAGATGTACGTTGACTGTGGGTATTGTATCACAAACACAGTCTCTTTGACTGTTCAGAGATGTCACTAAAACCGCCCAAAGATGTAAACAACCATGCACGAGGAGCGACTATTAGAAGGAGGGGGTCCGACAGCCGATCAGTTCCAGTCATTCCATCAGAAATGAGGTACACAGCTCGTGTTGTCTGTAGTTCAACCATGCCTAGACGGTCAATCCGCGGTTCAATCGTGTCCGCATTATTACTTTGTGCCACGGAGTCTCTCAACATGGGAAGTGTCCAGGAGTCTCGGAGTGAACCAAAGCGATGTTGTTCGGACATGAAGGAGATACAGACAGACAGGAACTCTCGATGACATACCTCGCTCAGGCGGCCCAAGGGCTACTACTGGAGTGGATGACCGCTACCTACGGATTATGGCTCGGAGGAACCCTGACAGCAACGCCACCATGTTCAATAATGCTTTTCGCGCAGCCACAGGACGTCGTATTACGACTCACTTTGCGCAAAACGCTGCATGATGCGGAACTTAACTCCTGACTTCCATGGCGAGGTCCATCTTTGCAACCACGACACCATGCAGTGCGGTACAAATGGCTCAAACCAGATGCTGAATGGACCGCTCATCACGTTCTATTCACTGATGGGTGTGTCATATGCCTTCAACCGGACAATCGTCGGTAACGTGTTTGGAGGCAACCCGATCAGGCTGAACGCCTTAGACACACAGTCCAGCGAGTGCAGCAAGGTGGAGGTTCCCAGATGTTTTGTGGTGGCATTATGTGGGGTCGACGTACGGCGCTGGTGATCATGGAAGGCGCTGTAACGGCTGTATGATACGTGAATGCCTCCCTCCGACCGATAGTGTAACTATATCGGCAGCATATTGGCGAGGCATTCGTTTTCATGAACGACAGTTCGCACCCCCATCGTATACATCCTGTGAATGACTTCTTTCAGGATAACGACATCGCTCGACCAGAGTGGTCAGATGTTCTCCAGACATGAAACCTATCGAACATGCCTGGGATAGATTGAAAAGGGCTGTTTATGGACGACGTGACCCACTAACCACTCTGAGGGATCTACGCTGAATCGCCGTTGAGGAGTGGGGCAATCTGGACCAAATGGCTCTGAGCACTATGGGACTCAACTGCTGTGGTTATCAGTCCCCTAGAACTTAGAACTACTTAAACCTAACTAACCTAAGGACATCACACACATCCATGCCCGAGGCAGGATTCGAACCTGCGACCGTAGCAGTCGCACGGTTCCGGACTGCGCGCCTAGAACCGCGAGACCACCGCGGCCGGCGCAATCTGGACCAACAGTGGATAGTATGCCACGACGAATACAGGCATGTATCAGTGCTACTGGGTATTAGAGGTACCGGTGTGTACAGCAATCTGGACCACCACCTCTGAAGGTCTCGCTGTATGGTGGTACAACATGCAATGTGTGGTTTTCATGAGCAATAAAAAGGGCGGAAATGATGATTATGTTGGTGTCTATTCCAATTTTCTGTACGAGTTCCGGAACTCTTGGAACCGAGGTGATGCAAAACTTCCTTTGACGTGTGTGTATAGTAAAGGGTCCAGGGCAGATCCCTGGGGAACCTCCGCTTCTACAGGTTTACATTGCTTTTACTCTTTTCTAAACTAACAAAAAACTTACTGTTATCTAAAAAGAATGCCAGAGTTTTGATTATGTGGAGTGGTCACTCTCTCTCATACGGGCTACGCCGCTTCCGCCTTTATACTCTGCGACAGGCCACGCCGTCCCGTCCACTTTGGCCCTTCTGGGCACCGTCCTGCAGGGTCTCCTGTGTGACAATATGTGGTCACCACCAACGCTCTCCAACACTTCGCGGCTCTAAAAGTGAGCTCAGGTGGTGCCTTGTGAGGCTATGTAACATTTCCGGCCAACACCCATACCAACGTCCTTCCTGTGGCGTCTCCTTTGTACTCTGAGGTATGTCTAGAAAACTTGTACGTTGCTGCTGTTCTGTTGCCTTTCAGTCCTTTCATTTTTGAAATATGCAACATAGTATTCTCAATACGGCGCACGTGTCACTCGTGGGCAGAACAGTATTTTGTGTAGCTGCGAGTGTATTACGTCGGAGCTAAGTGAATTCGAACTGTTGGTGATCGTGTGGTTGGTTCCTCTGTAACCAAGGCAGCGAAGTACTTGTTGTTTCAAGAGGCACCGAATCGAAGATTTATACCGCATACAGGGAAAGGAAAAATACACCATCTGCTAAATCACAATGCGGACGAACGTGTGTGTCGAGTGATCGTGACGAACGGTCATTGGAGAGGATTGTGACGAAAAATAGGAGGACGACAGCTGCAAAAGTCACTGCAAAACTTAATGTCACACTCGCGAATCCCGTCAGCACGAAAACAAGTCGAATGGAGCTTTATAAGCAAGGAATTGCAGGGCGAATTGGAATTCCAAAACCACTCGTCACTGATGGTAATGCACCTAACAGGGAAACGTGGTGCTGAAGGCATATAATGTGGATTACAGAGCAGTGGAAGAATGTCATTTGGTCGCATGAATCTTGTTTGGCACTGTTTCTAACTTCTGGCCGAATTTACGGCCCAACAGTGAAATTTGGCGGGGGTTCGGTGATAATTTGGGCAGCCATATCGTTATACTCCATGGGCCACATCATTACTTTGCAAAGTCACGTGACCACCAAGTTTTATGTGACCTACAACGTTTGATCCCCAAAGGAGGCGTTGTGTTCCAAGACGACAGGTCCCCTATTCTCACAGCTCACATCGTCCAGGACTGGTTTTGGGAGGACGAGGATGAATTGTTGCATCTCCCTGGCCACCAAAGTCACCAGATCTAACTATTGTTGAATCTTTGTTGCCTATTTGGCAAAGAAGGGTGCATGATCGCTATCCACCTCCATCATAGTTAACCTGAACTTGTCACTATGTTGCAGAAAGAATGGTATACCCTTTAAAACCATGCAGGACCTGTATTCATCCATTCCGAGACCACTGGAAGCTGTTTTCCAAGCAAATGGGTTTCCTTCACTTTATTAGGCTTGGTAATGTGTTGCGTTTTTGGTTTTTCCATACTTTCGCCAACCCTCCACACCACCTTCTAGGAACCATGGCCTGCCCCGAAGCGACGTATAATGTCATTCAGCCTGCAAAAGCTCTTTAAAAGAGCACGTGTTGGGACGCGCGGTTTGAGGCTTGATGTCACGGACTGCGCGGCCCCTCCCACCGGAAGTTTGAGTCCTCCCTCGGACATGGGTGTGTATGTTGTTCTTAGCATAAGTTAATTTTAGTAGTATGTAAGTATAGAGACCGTTGATCTCTCCCTTAGGAATTCACACACATTTTATACGTGTTGGCAGGGTGCATAAAACGTTCTTTTTTTCTGCTGTAAACAGAGTTCATTATAACGGGCCTGACTGAAGCTATTGAATGAAACAAGCTCCGGCCTAAAATGTCTGTGCTATATTCTCATTTTAGCGATATTCATGCTAACGGGTATCAAATTCGCCCTAATACGCAGACCTTGACTTAAATACTTATACTCATTATTATTTGTGCTATCATGTTCACTCACGTAGCACATTCTCTCAGTAATAGCCTGTGTACATACAGAACTTGCCACCTGCTGTCCCAAGAATCGCAGATTTTACCAGTCAACGAACAGTTTGAAAGTTCAGACGACGGTTATCAGTGTCGGCACATCCGCTCAATACCGAACAGTTCAATAATATTGAATAATATGAAATTTCAGAACTTCGAGAGCGTATCACGGCATGCAGAATTTTTTCATCTCAACGAAAGAAATTCACAAAATTCTCTACAATCCTCAAAACATTGTTTACGCCAGATACCGTCATTTTTCTGAATACTCTCCTCCTTACCAGCAGTAATTTACAACATTTTTTTCCAAAATACAAAACTAAGTCCCCATGGTATTGAAGTTGAATTATAACTCATCGTGACGAACGTGCACAAGTCTTTCCCCGTTCCTGAACGTGCCATTCTCAATTCTGATAGGCTGGAACATACTGCAGCCAATCAGCTTCACAGCTCTTCGCTGACAGCACAGAAATTTCCCTCCTTGGCCAACTTCGTACGTTCCAAAAAAATAATCCCGTCTTTACTAGTCTTCACGACAGAAGTAAAGATTTTGCTTCCAGAATCGTTAAACTGGCTGCAGTGCATTAACCATGCCATGCCATGTATTTGATTCACTGCTCGACTACACTTCGACTCGCATTCGGGAGGACGACGCTTCAAACCCACATTTGGCCATCCAAATTTTGGTTGTCCTTGCTATCCCTAAATCACTTAAGGGAAATGGCGGGATGGTTCCATTGAAAGGCCATGGCCCATTACCTTCTCCGTTCTTCCCTAATCCGAGCTTGTGCTCCGTCTCTAATGACCTCGTTGTCGACTGGACCTTAAACACTAGTCTCGTCCTTCTCTTCCTCCTCCTCCTCAGTTACATAACATGATTCACAGGTTCATTCGTTAATTATTAACGAAGTTCAAGATTCATACGCCCGATAGATGCTCCATTCTCACCCCCCACTTACTCTAACAGGATAAAAAATTAAAATAATAACAACTGAATGTAGTAGTTACTACTTCAGAAGTGAGACCTTACGCAGCTTTCACTGTTACAAACAAAATACAGTCTAATTAACTATAACTCAACCACTTTATTATTGCACTTGGTCGTTATCGAAAGCCGGCCGGAGTGGCCGTGCGGTTCTAGGCGCTACAGTCTGGAGCCGAGAGACCGCTACGGTCGCAGGTTCGAATCCTGCCTCGGGCATGGATATGTGTCTTGTCCTTAGGTTAGTTAGGTTTAATTAGTTCTAAGTTCTAGGGGACTGATGACCTCGGATGTTAAGTCCCATAGTGCTCAGAGCCATTTGAACCATTTGAACACCCCCATAAACAAACGCTTTTCATAGTAGGTGGATTGTGCTGCCACCTACTGCCAGGTACTCCGTGTCAGCGACCTCAGTAGTCATTACACATCGTGAAAAAGCAGAAGGGGTGCTCCGTGGAACTCATGGACATCGAATTTGGTCAGGTGATTGGGTGTCACTTGCGTCACACGTCTGTACGCGAGATTTCCACACTCCTAAACATCCCTAAGTCCACTGTTTCCGGTGTGATATTGAAGTGGAAACGTGACGGGACAGGTACAGCACAAAAGCGTACAGGCCGACCTCGTCTGTTGACTGATCGCCGACAGTTGAAGAGGACCGTAATGTGTAATAAGCAGATATCTATCCACACCACCACACAGGAATTCCAAACTGCATCAGGATCCACTGCAAGTACTATGACAATAAGGTGGGAGGTGAGAAAACTTGGATTTCATGGTCGAGCGGCTGCTCATCAGCCACAAATCACGCCGGTAAATGCCAAACGACGCCTCGCTTGGTGAAAGAAGAGTAAACATTGGACGATTGAACAGTGCAAAAACGTTGTGTGGACTGACGAATCACAGTACACAATGTGGCGATCCGATGTGGGTATGGCGAATGGCCGGTGAACGTCATCTGCCAGCGTGTGTAGTGCAAGAGTAAAGTTCGGAGGCGGTGGTGTTATGGTGTGGTCGTGTTTTTCATGGAGGGGGCTTGCACCCCTTGTTGTTTTGCGTGGCACTATCACAGCACAGGTCTACATTGATGTTTTAAGCATCTTATTGCTTCCGAATGTTGAAGAGCAATTCGGGGATGGCGATTGCATCTTTCAACATGATCGAGCACCTGTTGATAACGCACGGCCTGTGGCGGAGTGGTTACACGTCAATAACATTCCTATAATGGACTGGCTTGCACAGGGCACTGACCTGAACCCTACAGAACACCTTTGGGATTTTTCGGAATGCCGACTTTGTGCCAGGCCTCACCGACCGACATCGATATCTCTTCTCAGTGCAGCACTCCGTGAAGAATGGGCTGCCATTCCCCAAGAAACCTTCCAGCACCTGATTGAACGTATGCCTGCGAGAGTGGAAACTGTCATCAAGGCTAAGGGTGGGCCAACACCATATCCAATTCCAGCATTACCAGTGGAGGGCGCCACGAACTTGTAAGTAATTTTCAGCGAGGTGTCCGGGTACTTTTGATCACGTAGTGTACTACTAAACCCGATTACACGCAGACTCACGATAAGCCGACTGGAGCGCCCTATTCCCACTTTCAATAATACTGCGGTCGACTGACATGTAGCAACGAAGTGTTTATTTCAGATGAGTATTTGCGGAATTACACTGCCCAATAAAAAAATTGAAGCACCCAGAAGAAATTTTCGGATATCAGTCTAACTTCGTAAACATGCATATCATCGGCATGTATGTAACTGATCATAGTTGGGATTCTCTGTGAACAACCACCAGAGTAAATTAGTGTCGTTCTTGTTTAGTTTTGTTACCAGGCCTGATAGGGTATAAAAGGGGCGTGAACAGCGTCAGATGTTGAGTGATCGCTATGAAGGAGATGCCACATACTCGAGCGAGACATCGTTACCAGTACCTGACAGAGTTTGAGACCGGCTTCATTGTGAGTTAGCATAGGCCGGCTAGTCGAATCGTGTAATATCCAGATATGTGGAGGATTCGAATATGACAGTGGCATGAGAATGTGAGGGCAGGCATACCTGTTGTCAAGGTTCCGGTCAATCACGTCTGACCACCACAGGAGAAGATCACCGTATTGTGGACTATGCACGGAGAGCAAGTAATGGATTCCCTGCAATACTCGGTGTCGTTCTGTACTATTAGTGGGAGACTAGCGGCAAACGGACTAGGGAATTACCGTCCCAGGTGTAGGCTGCCTTTCCACCACGACACAAACGGCCGCTTTTTGAGTGGTGCCGTGGCCAGGAATCATGGACTGTTGATGAATGGTGTTGCACTGTGGTCAGCGATGAATCGCAGTTTATCCTGGATGACCATCGTCAGCGACCTGCAGGAAGGTCCTGTTGATACAATATTTTGGAGGGGGAGAGCGATATCACTCCTGATGTCATGCTGTGGGAAGCCGTCGGGTATAACTTCAGGTCACGGCTGGTAGTGACTGACGGAACTCTGACGGCACAACGGTATGTCATGAACATCCTCTGTACTAATGTGTTAACCTCTCATCTGACAGTATCGTGGTGCCATTTTTCATCAAGACGATGGTCGTCCCAACATTGCACGTGTCTCTATGAACTGCCTGCCTGATGTCGAGGTACTACCATAGTCAACAGGATCCCCAGATCTGTCCCTGATGGAACGCATCTGGGACCATCTAACATGACATCCCAGTGCCAGTATCCAGCACATCAACGACCAGTTACATCTGTTGGTCGTCTTGTCTCAGGGGAGGATACAGCTGATGAATGACACATTTCCCAGCTGAATCAATACAGGCATTCCGGCCAGAGGGGGTGCAACGTCGTACCGATAAATGGAATCACACTACGAAGTTGTTTGTAAATATGACCCGATACTGTATTCACATCACATACCCTTTCACCTCGCAAAAAGTTTCATTTCGTTTCCTCCTCCCTTTTGTTTGATGTATTTGTCACGCAGTGTATTTGTACCGTGGAACGGAAAGAGATAAACGGTTGACTACTCTTATTCTGAAACAGCACATACGAGGTTGATTCAAATGAAAACCTTAGAAGTTCCATAAAATTTCGAAAAGTTGCGTGATGGAGTTGGTAGGTGGCAACTGCGTCCCTTGAGGTTCAGAAAGTGACCAATAGGTGGCAGAGTGATGCTACAACGCAGGAGAAGGCAGCAGCATCCACGACTAGATGGCCACTCCACAGTCAACATGAACTGCGATTGAGCAGCGATCTGTGATGTGCTTTTTGTGTAGTGAAGCTGTCAAAACAATCGAGATTCATCGCAGAATGACAGCGGCGTATGGGGATTCGTGTTTGTCGTTGCAGCAACTGTACAACTGTTGTAGGAAGTTCAAAAGCGGTTTAGTTCTGTGGAAGATGCTCCAAGATAAGGGCAGGCTCACCGCATAGTGGCAGACGAGTACGTCGCGTTAATGGAGGAGCTTGTAAAGGAGAACAGATATGTAACTCTGAACGAAGTAGCCTCAAATTTGAAGATTAGTATTGGTTCCACGCAGAATATTGTTCACAATGTATTGCACTTAACTAAGGTGTATGCAAGATGGGTGCCACGTCAGTTGCCTGCCGAAATGAGAAACCGCCGCGTCGCTGCCTGTGAAGAAAATTTGCATCAATTCCACGTTGAAGGTGATGCATTTCGGGGAATAACTGTTACAGCTGGTGAGACTTTGATGCACTATCAACAACCAGAAAGAAAAAGTCAAGCAGGGAACGGCGCCACAGCTCATCGCCAAAACTCAAAAAATTCCGCACTCAACCGTTTGCTGGTGAAGTCGTGCTCATTCTCTTCTGGAATGCAAATTGAGTAATTTTGGGGCATTACACGGATAGCAGAGTGACAGCAACTAGTACTTTTTATTCAGACGTGTTAAAAACCCAAATTCGCCCTGAAATCATGAGTAAACAATAAGAATTCTGACTCCAGGAGTATTGCTACAGCATGACAACGTCCGACGGCATACAGCCCATAAGATGATTGAGACCATTCAGGAAATTAAATTTGAGTGGTTGGTATGTCCTCCTTATTTACCAGACCTCGCTCCTAGTGACTTTAATCTATTCGGTGGCCTCAAAGAAACAATGGGAGGCAGGCATGTTAGAAGTGATGGTTCAAAAGGCTCAAATGGCTCTGAGCGCTATGGGACTTAACATCTGAGGTCATCAGTCCCCTAGAACTTAGAACTACTTAAACCTAACTAACCTAAGGACATCACACACATCCATGCCCTAGGCAGGATTCGAACCTGCGACCGTAGCGGTCGCTTGGTTCCAGACTGTACCGCCTAGAACCACTCGGCCACCTTAGAAGTGATGAAGAGGTGAAAACTGCGGTGCACCACTGGTTACACACACACTACCAAATCAATTCTTTCATCATGGTATCTATGCACTTCCAGAGTGGAGGAATACGTGCATTCAACGTCAGGGAGACTACGTCGAAAAATGACATTTAAGTTTTTTGTTCATTGTTACTATTAAAAATACTGTAGCACTTTTAAGAGGACTTGTACGTGAATAACGGTCAAAAAATCTATTTTTTTTTTAATTTTTGTCTTAAAAAATTCTCTGCAGTTTTCTGAACGAGAAAAAGTTTACTTCCAGGAAAATGGACCACAGAAAGTACCAAAATTAGAGGAATTTGAAAGTGACTCCACGCACCACGACGTCCCCTTGGCTCACAATCAGCTCTGTTAAAAATATAGTTTTCCTCTCATTTGTTTCGTTTTTATGACTTTGCAGTCCCTTGAGCTGGTTAACCTGTGAAAGCTTTACAGTAGCTTTCTTTTGTTTAAAAAGAGGGTTTAGTCATTTTTTGCTGCTGTTTTGGCGGAAATATTTTGTTTACAGGGAAGTAGTTGTGTGCGTGAGTTTCTTATTCCACTTGAAAGCAATGGGAAGATTTAAGAAGTTCGGTGTTAAGCAATGTAAATTTTAAGGAAATCGGTCAACCAATCGGATTAACTCTGCTAATACTGAAATACAGCGTGATACAACACTTGAATCAGCTTTAACTACTCCAAGTGTTTCGAAGCTAAAACTGAAGTGTTTGGACAATGCTCTTGACAGTATTAAGGCTGATAATATAGAGACGCCAATTATTGATTCAGGTTGTGTTATTGTTGAACTCTCTGTTCTATCTGACCTAATTAGTAAAGATTTGCTCTGTAAGGAATGTGGCAATAGTGGTGTTAAAGTAGTTGAAGAGATATGTGCTAGAAGAGGTTGTGCATGAAAATCAGGAATTGTTTGTAATTTTTGTGATTTAGGCGAATGTGGTTATACTTGTGGCGTAACTAAACAGAGAATGTATAACACAAATATTAAACTTGCTTATGCTATAAGGTGTAAAGGCAAAGGGTACAGAAGTGCACAAATTTTCTATGCAGTTATGGACTAACCTCCCCTTACCGGTTTTGACAGGTACAATAAAATTATTCTACAGACTGTAGAAGAAGTAGCAAACGATAGTATGAAAAATGTTGTTCGGGGAAGTGTAGACATGAAACAGCAATATATGTATATCTGCAGTCCTGGATGCATCCTGGCAACAAAGAGCCCATAGTACTCTAAACGGTGTAGTGACAGATACCTCCTTGGACAATGGTAAAGTCATTGATGTGGAATGTATGACCAAGTACTGTCATCGCTGTACTAGTGGAACTGTAAATCATAACCGTTTGATTAATTGTTGTGGTTATTGTGGAGGGATGGAATCTGAAAGTGTTGTGAAGATATTTCACTGGTAGTGGAGAAATATGGTGTGACACATACATTTTACATAGGAAATGAAGACTGAAAAGTGTACCAAAAAGTTTGTGAATCCAGATCATATGTTGACACAAAAATTGAAAAAATGGAATGTGTTAGACATGTCCAGAAAAGGTTATGGACAAGATTAAGGAACTTGTAGAGGAGTTTGACGGGAAAGAAATTAGGTGATATAAGTGCATTAGCAGATGTTATCGGCTTACACACGAAGAAATAGGTTGCAGTATTATTATGGACAAGCTATAAGACAAAATAAAAATGACCTTGAGGGGATGAAAAAGGCAGTAGGGACTACCTTCTTTATAAATCCTCCACACATGACAACCCATGTCATGCACTCTCCCCACCTGGCAGTGACTGATGATGTGGCTGTCAAAGGGCTGTTACTCGAGGTGAGACCTACAACCATAAGCATTCTTTGCCTTTTGCTATCATGGAAATTATGAAACTTACATATATAGGGCTCTTGGTGACACAAGATTATTAGAGAAATGTTTACATGGTAGGACTCAAAATCAAAGTCAAATGTTCAAATGGCTCTGGGCACTATGGGACTTAACATATGTGGCTCTGAGTACTATGGGACTTAACATCTGTGGTCGTCAATCCCCTAGAACTTAGAACTACTTAAACCTAACTAACCTAAGGACACCACACACATCCATGCCCGAGGCAGAATTTGAACCTGCTACCGTAGCGGTCACGCGGTTCCAGACTGAAGCGCCTAGAACCGCACGGCCACACCGGCCGGCTGGGACTTAACAGCTGAGGTCATCAGTCCCCTAGACTTAGAACTACTTAAACCTAACTAACCTGAGGACATCACACACAACCATGCCTGAGGCAGGATTCGAACCTGGGACTAAAGTGCCTAGAACCGCTCGGCCACAACGGCTGGAGACTCAAAATCCAAATGAAAGTTTCAACAATTGTATACGGGAACAGAAAGAGTTCTAGTATGACTAAATACTTTGAAAATAGGTATACTAGATGCTGTTCTGTGTTTCACTGACTGTGAAGTGTCAAGGCTTAATGTTACAGAACTGATGGGCGTGCCTGGTGGACTAAATATGCATAGAGCTCTAATAGCCACTGACCAAAAGAGATTCTTCGAAGCAGAAAAATCAGTGTTGGAAGCCACCAAAGAAGGAAGAATAAGTAGAAGTGTGAAAAAGAGAAGGCCGGAAGAACAACAAAGGCAACAAGATGAGTATGGATCGGGGATGCATTAGTGCCGTGCCAGTTTAATACAAAAAAAGCAAGTTTCAACTTTAACTTGAATTTCTCGAAAGTTAAATTATTTCATGTTCTGGTACACTTTGGCTAAAAACTACTAAAGATAGAGAGCTGAAATTTTGTTGACTGTCACAAAACACGCTTAACTACAAAGTAGATTACTCTTGTGACTTAACTTTGAAAATAAATGCTTTTTTGAAAAAAAAACTGAATTCATTTCCAAAAATTTTTTATGATCATAGTTAAACGTTTTTTGTACCACAATTCGTGACAGTGCTATCTTTTCAGTAGTCTGCTTTAAAGATAATAGTGTAAAGACCTTACAGGAAAAAATAAACCTACTTTGTTTCTAATTTGAGTAATGTGTACCTATGAATACACAAATAATTAGCGTGGTTTATTTCACTTGCAACAAAAAGATACAATTAAAAAAAGTGTGAGAGCTAAAGCTGTGGTTCATACATAAAAAGTTCCCAAAAGATGTCTTAAAAGATGATAAGCATTATACAGGGTGTTACAAAAAGGTACGGCCCAACTTTTAGGAAACATTCCTCACACACAAAGAAAGAAAATATGTTATGTGGACATGTGTCCGGAAACGCTTACTTTCCATGTTAGACCTCATTTTATTACTTCTCTTCAAATCACATTAATCATGGAATGGAAACACACAGCAACAGAACATACCAGCGTGACTTCAAACACTTTGTTACAGGAAATGTTCAAAATGTCCTCCGTTAGCGAGGATACATGCATCCACCCTCCGTCGCATGGAATCCCTGATGCGCTGATGCAGCCCTGGAGAATGGCGTATTGTATCACAGCCGTCCACAATACGAGCACGAAGAGTCTCTACATTTGGTACCGGGGTTGCGTAGACAAGAGCTTTCAAATGCCCCCATAAATGAAAGTCAAGAGGGTTGAGGTCAGGAGAGCGTGGAGGCCATGGAATTGGTCCGCCTCTACCAATCCATCGGTCACCGAATCTGTTGTTGTGAAGCGTACGAGCACTTCGATTGAAATGTGCAGGAGCTCCATCGTGCATGAACCACACGTTGTGTCGTACTTGTAAAGGCACACGTTCTAGCAGCACAGGTAGAGTATCCCGTATGAAATCATGATAACGTGCCCCATTGAGCGTAGGTGGAAGAACATGGGGCCCAATCAAGACATCACCGACAATGCCTGCCCAAACGTTCACAGAAAATCTGTGTTGATGACGTGATTGCACAATTGCGTGCGGATTCTCGTCAGCCCACACATGTTGATTGTGAAAATTTACAATTTGATCACGTTGGAATGAAGCCTCATCCGTAAAGAGAACATTTGCACTGAAATGAGAATTGACTCATTGTTGGATGAACCATTCGCAGAAGTGTACCCGTGGAGGCCAATCAGCTGCTGTTAGTGCCTGCACACGCTGTACATGGTACGGAAACAACTGGTTCTCCCGTAGCACTCTCCATACAGTGACGTGGTCAACGTTACCTTGTACAGCAGCAACTTCTCTGACGCTGACATTAGGGTTATCGTCAACTGCACGAAGAATTGCCTCGTCCATTGCAGGTGTCCTCGTCGTTCTAGGTCTTCCCCAGTCGCGAGTCATAGGCTGGAATGTTCCGTGCTCCCTAAGACGCCGAAACTAAAATGAACTCTAACATGGATATTAAGCGTTTCCGGACACATGTCCACATAACATCTTTTCTTTATTTGTGTGTGAGGCATGTTTCCTGAAAGCTTGGCCGTACCTTTTTGTAACACCCTGTATAAAGTAGACTGCTCTTGTGACTTAACTTTGAAAATAAATTGCTTTTTTTAAAAAAAATCTGAATTCACTTCCAAATTCTTTTATGATCATACTTCAAAGTTTTTTGTACCATAATTCGTGAGAGCGCTATCTTTTCAATAGTCTGCTTTAAAGATAATAGTGTAAAGACCTGACAGGAAAACAAATAAACCTTCTACTTTGTTTCTAATTTGAGTAATGTGTACCTACGATATACATAAATAATTAGTGTGGTTTATTTCACTTGCAACAAAAAGGTACAATTTAAAAAAAGTGTGAGAGCTAAAGCTGTGGTTCATACCTAAAAATATTCCCAAAAGATGATTATATAGGCTTACAAATCTTATTGAGGTACACTGTTTAGAAAAGTGGCAGTTTTTCAAGGTTTCCCCTGGAATTCACGGAGCAGTCCCCTTAAGGTTTTCGTTTGAATCACACTCGTAAAATATTGCCTCGACTGGTGTATATCGCTACGTCACAATGGCATGAGTCGAGGACTCGGCTGTGTACCGTATCGCAATAGTTTCGGTTATCGACTCGATTGTGAATCCCCTTGCAGTGACACCAGTATCTGTACGCGTGACCACCCTCTCTAGAGCAGTTTCTCAGGTGACAGCCCGGCTGCACGGAAATTAGTCTCAATGTTTATCAGAGGCTAGCGACGTGCGGGAGGTACTGTATTGCTCGTCAGCGAGTTTGGCAGCTAATGGCGCGCGACGCGCAAGCGCCGGCGGTATGTTTGCTGGGGAATTAGAGCCGGGGGACCTTGCTGCAGTGCGACAGCGGGAGCAACCAGGGCGGCGTTCATTCAGTCGTGGCGGAGAGGCGAGGCGGCAGCGATGGTACTCCAGGGCAGCACCGAGGCGGTACGTAGCCAGCGCACGCCTACGTCACACCGCACACGAACTCCACTCGTCTGCTCTCCGGTCCACGGCTAACGAAGAGGAGGAAGTTTGTGAACGTACACTTTCTAGAGGGTTTCAGAAATGTAAAGCTACAATCTGGCAGTGCTGTTGTTGTTGTGGTCTTCAGTCCAGAGACTGGTTTGATGCAGCTCTCCATGCTACTCTATCCAGTGCAAGCTTCTTCATCTCCCAGTACCTACTGCAACCAACATCCTTCTGAATCTGTTTAGTGTGTTTATCTCTTGGTCTCCCTCTGCGATCTTTACCCTCCACACTGCCCTCCAATACTAAATTGGTGATCCCTTGATGCCTCAGAATATGCCCTACCAACCGATCCCTTCTTCAACTCAAGTTGTGCCGCAAATTTCTCTTCTCTCCAATTCTACTCAATACCTCCTCATTAGTTATTTGATCTACCCATCTATTTTTCAGCATTCTTCTGTAGCACCACATTTCGAAAGCTTCTATTCTCATCTTGTCTAAACTATTTATCATCCATGTTTCACTTCCATACACGGCTACACTCCATACAAATACTTTCAGAAACGACTTCCCGACACTTAAATCTATGGAACCGAGCGCCCGCTACTGTCGCAGGTTCGAATCCTGCCTCGGGCATGGATGTGTGTGATGTCCTTAGGTTAGTTAGGTTTAATTAGTTCTAAGTTCTAAGCGACTGATGACCTCAGAAGTTAAGTCGCATAGTGCTCAGAGCCATTTGAACCATTTTGTCTTGAAGTCTGAGGATATTTCAACTGTCTCACACATGTTGTTCACCAGATGGTAGAGTTTCGTCGGGGCTGGCTCTCCCAAGGCTGTCAGTAGTTCAAATGGAATGTTGTCTACTCTCGGGGCCTTATTTCGACTTAGGTGTTTCAGTGCTCTGTTAAACTTTTCATGCAGTATCATACCTCCCATTTCATCTTCATCTACATTCTCTTCCATTTCTATAATATTGTCCTTAAGACTTGGCAGTGCTAAAAAGATGATATTTATCAGCGGGCAAAGTGACGAGGAAAAACCGTCATGATATGATATTAAATTGCACGTACCTGTATAAGAATTTCTTGCAAGGCGTGCACATCGGTCTTTACGAATTCTGAGAAAGACAACTTGAAATTTCACAAAACCTGCAATTTATTTCGCTGTTTACGCGACACTAGTTTTCAGTCAGAGCGCTCGTCTGACGCCATACGATCGCTTCATAAATATAACCTGCACAAGCTTCTTCGTCTCTGAATATCTACTGGAACCCACATCAACTTCCATCAATTTGCTGTAGTTTAGCCTTGGTGTCATACAATTTATAGCCCCAAATTTTCTACCATAACCCAACTGACTACTCCTCGATGAAGCAAGATGCGTCCCATCAACCGATATCTTCTTATAATCAGATTGTGACCTGAATTTCCTGTTTCCTCAGTTCGGTTTAGCACCTCCTCAATAGTTACTCAGTGTACCGATAAAATCTTAAGCATTCTTCTGTGGCACTGCATTTCAAAAGCTTCTGTTACGTCACTTTCTGGATTCAAAAATGGTTCAAATGGCTCTGAGCACTATGGGACTTAACTTCTGAAGTCATCAGTCTCCTAGAACTTAGAACTACTTAAACCTAACTAACCTAAGGACATCACACACATCCATTCCCGAGACACGATTTGAACCTGCGACCGTAGCGGTCGCGCGGTACCAGACTGTAGCGCCTAGAACCGCTCGGCCACTCTGGCCGGCCCACTGTCTGTATTGTTTATCGTTATTTCTGCTAAAATATAATATACACTCTAAGACAAAAAGAAAAAAAAAGAAAACGATGCCCCTCGAAGGAATTGTCAGAATGTGACGGAAATCAGTAAATGTGATCTACATGTACAGAGAATTGGAAATGATCGTATAGCGTCAGTTGCCTGGAGTTCCCAGACGGGAAGTTCGGCCGCCAAGTGCACGTCTTATTGAGTGCGACGCCACATTGGGCGACTTGCGCGTCGACATTGGGGATGAAATGATGATGAAGACAGCACAACACCCAGTCCCTGAGCGGAGAAAATCCCTCACCCCAGCCGGGAATCGAACTCGGGGCCCCCGTGTGTGGCTTTCCAACGCGCTGACCATTCAGCTAATGGGGCGTACTATGTACAGATAAATAATCGATTACAGTAGAAAAATTGGATCAATTATTCACGAGGGAGAGCTTCACAAGTTGGTCAAGTTAATAACGCGCCGGTTCAACTCCGTCCCTAATGGAAGGAGTTTTTCAGCTTGGCATTCATTGATACAGTTGTTGTGTGTCCTTCTGAGGGATATCGTGGCAAATTCCGCCCAACTGGCGCCTGAGTTCATCAAAAACCCGAGATGATTGCAGTGCCCTGCCCATAAAGTTTCGAACGTTCTCAGTTCGGGAGAGATCCGATGACCTTGCCGGCCTAGCCAGTGTTTGGCATGAACGAAGACGAGCAGTAGAAACCCTCGCCGTGTGCGGGAGGGCATTATCTACCGAAATGTGCACCCAGGATGGCTTGCCACGAAGGGCAATAGAACTTGCATAGAATATCGTCCACATATGGCTGTGCTGTTAGGGTGCCCGGGTCCTGGTACGGAAAGGTATGGCACCCCAGTCCACGACTCCTCGTTGTCGAGCCGTACGTTGGGCGACAGTCGACCTCGAACGCCACCACTCTACCGCTTGTCTTCGTGCTTGACAACCCTACCTTGGCAGCAAGGTCGCCGGATCTCTTCCCAATTCAGAGCGTTTGGAGCATTATGGGCAGCGCCCTCCAACCATCTCGAGAGTTTGATAATATAACGCACCAGTGGGACAGAATTTGGCACGCTGTCCCTCAGGAAGACAGTCAACAAATCTATCAGTGAATCCCAAGCCGAATAGCTGCTTGCCTAAAGGCCAGAGGTGGACCAACGCGTTATTGACTTGCTCAGTTTGTGAAGCTCTTTCTCTTGAATAAATCATCCAGTTTTCTGGGTGTTGTGCTGTCTTCATCATCATTTCATCCCAATCTGGCGCGCAGGTCGCCCAATGTGCGACGAATGTAATAAGACCTGCACGCAGGCGACCGGACCTGCCCCGCAAGGGGCCTCCCGGCCAATGACACCAAACGCCCATTTCCATTTCATCCAGTTTTCCTGAAATTGTAATCATCTGATTGTCTATACATGTACATCACATCTACCTCTTTCCGCCCCATTCAAATAATTGCTTCGTGGTTCGTCGTTTCTTTAGAGCATATTTTAGTAAAATCTGTATTACATTTTCCTCAACAGAGCTGAGTAGCATGGCTTACTCTTTCTCTTAATAGCTACTTCCTCCAATCCAGAAAAAAAAATATTGTGGAAAAAAACAGCGTCTGCGCGTTGTCATGGAAACATTCAGAAAAAGATTTCCTGGCTAAGAAATCTACGTTTGATGCTAACAAATATCTCTTTTTTTCGAAACGTTGTTCTTACTACTGACAGTTTATTTCGGCCACCCACATTTTGCTGCACAGATAGCGAAGCCCATCTACTGCTTTTAGTTTCTCATTTCGTAATCTATTTCCCCCACACCCGCCTCATTTTATGCTTCCTCTAAACCTGCAAATGCTATGAACGTACGTTGTTCGCCTGTCTTCAGTCTCCTAAGGTAAGTCGTACGGGCAGTAGTGTCTAGCGTGCTTCTACATTTCCACAGTGTCTTTTAGAATGAGAAAAGATGACTTGATGATTCGATCTGTGTAAACAGTAGCAGAAAACAACAGAACCAAAGTTACGGATAGCGCTCCTCCTGCTTCGAACAGTCAAAAAAGCATTCGGATAACGTCTGGTAAACCCGAAGTCTCACAGCAGCTCTAATTCTCCATCACGATATTCGAATGATCTATGGACAGTTGCGGGTTATTTCTGCACTCTCCGCTCTCTCAAGAAGTGAACTCGTCGATTGTCAGATGCGACTATAGGCGCAGTTTCGAACACATAAGTTTCCTCCTAAACTGATTTACATGACCATGATCGAATAAGTCACGCATTGTTTCCGGTTGTTCATTGCATCTTTCAAGCCAACAATGCACACACTCACACGACTAGAAATATCCAAGATAGGTTCAACGAGAGTATAACAATCACGAAATAAAACGTCTTCCTCGCTGTCTACTGTCACCAGATTTAAATATTATAGATTCTCGTCATTTGTGTTTCGGACACTAGAGGCTGTTTTTTTCCGTGACCATATATTTGACATGTCATATATCGTAATAGCCCCAAGAAAGCAACAGAAAATCACCTTCACAAGGAATTTGTTCTTGAAATGCATGCGAGGATTGTTCGTAACGCTCACTTCCTAACCACGGAAGTGGCTTTCAGTTTAATAGTCTATCGGAGCATATTTGGCACAAATTTATTTTCTTACAGCTAGTGTCAAAACGCTGCCAGTTAAAGAGAATGACAACAAAGCTAAGTGCGGGTGTAAATTATGAAGACTTGTCGTTTCGCATCTTATCACGCGACTGGGATTAGCATACGCATTACGGATACGAACTTAAGCTCTTAAAGAGCGACGGCGCAGCTAATGTGTTAGCATCTTGCGGCACAACAGTATAACCTTTAGTCAGGGGTTTTTCAGCACAAAACACTACTGCTATCGGTCTGGATGTTTGGTGTCTTTGTGTGAAACCAAAGCAGTATGACCTGGCATTCTCATGAGACAGGGAACTAACTACAAATTTATTGGGAGACAGAACTTGCTACGGTATTCAGTCCCCGTGGAAAAAAAAAGGCTGAAGGTACAACGAATTATGCACTTTCGGTGTAAAACACACCGTGGCACTATAGATAAAGAAACGGCAAATGAAACATATGTAGCTTCAGTCACTACCGTCGTAGAATCTTATCGAAAGACCTCCAACAAAACCCAAATAAAACCTTGGTATATGTGAAGACTGTCAGTGGCTCCAAAGTTAGCCAACAGACATTCATGGAAGAGAAAAGAACTGAAATTGAGGCTAGTAAAACAGAAATCCTGAACTCTGTTATCAAATGTTCCTTCTAGGAGTACTGCCTCGGTTCAATTCTCGCAACATTTCAAAGATGAGTGATTTACATATTAGTGTCAGAGGCGCTGAGAAACATCTGAAATGGCCAAAATTGAACAAAGTTCCGGGACTCGATGTAATCCCTGTCAGACTCAGTGCAGA
The DNA here is from genome assembly GCF_023898315.1 of Schistocerca nitens. Classification (NCBI taxonomy): domain Eukaryota; kingdom Metazoa; phylum Arthropoda; class Insecta; order Orthoptera; family Acrididae; genus Schistocerca; species Schistocerca nitens. The sequence continues at coordinate 257,768,273 of NC_064615.1, read as the reverse complement.
ATTTTTGGCTAGGTTAGCCTCTATTTTAATCGTAATGTACCATCGAACCCTCGAACAAGATGTGTACCTAGTAGTTAGAATAAAGCGTAGAGTAGCACAAAAATTGCGTCCAGTATCTTTGACATCTGCAGCTGTAGAATCCTAAAAAATATTGTCGGGACAAACGTAAAGAGATACTTGGAACAATATGATCTTCTCCACGTCGAATAGAGTAGATTCCGTAAACGTCGATCATGCGTAACTCAATTTACTGAAAGCCATAGATCAAGGCATACAAGTAGATGTGTATTTTTTTGCCTTCCGAAAAGCTTTTCTCAGTAGTATTCAAATGTTCATTAACAAAATGAAACTTGTAACTGGATTGGGTAATTGTTAGCAGAGAGGACGCAGCATGTTATGTCGGCTATAGAATCGTCGACAGACGTAGAAGTAATTTGAGGTGTGCCCCAGGAAGTAATCCGTGCCGTCCACGTTGTATATTAAAGACCTGCGAGACAATTTTAATAATAACCTACTAATTGATGCAGGTGGTACAGCCATCTTTAATGAAATGCTATCCAAAAAAATCTGTATAGGTATCTATTCAGATCTTGTTAAACTTTCGAAGTGGTGCAAAGACTGACAACTTGCTTTTCGTGTTTAGAAATGTAATACTGTGCTCTCCACAAAATGAGAAAACATAGTAACCTGTGACTATAATACCAACGATCTACAGTTGGACTCAATCAGCGCCTACAAAAACCTGTGTTGTGGCAGTCTGTAAGGATATGAAATGGAATGGTCACAGGCTTAATAATAGGTAAAGCAGGTGGCAGACTTTGGTTCGTTGGTAGCATACTGGGAAAGTGCAATCAGTCTACAATGAGAATGCTTACAAAACACATTTGTGCGTCCCATCCTAGAATACTGCTAAAGAGTCATGCAAAATAAGACTAACTGAGGACAGTGAACGTGAAGAAAGCCAACACGAATGTTCACAGGTTTATTTGACACTCAGGAGAAACTCAAGGATATTCTGGAAAAACTGAACTGCCAGGTACTTCAAGACAGGTTTAAACTATCCCATGATAGCCTACTTATCCCGTGATAGCTTAGTTGCAAAGTTTCCAGGAACGAGCTTTAATCGAGGAATCCAGAAACATACTACAATTCCCTTCGTATCACACCCGTTGGTACCACGAAGACTATATCAGACTACACTACTGGCCATTAAAATTGCTACACCAAGAAGAAATGTAGATGATAAACGGGTATTCATTGGACAAATATATTATACAAGAACTGACATGTGATTAAATTTCCACGCAATTTGGGTGCATAGATCCTGAGAAATCAGTACCCAGAACAACCACCTCTGGCCGTAATAACGGCCTTGATACGCCAGGGCATTGAGTCAAACAAAGCTTGGATGGCGTGTACAGGTACACCTGCCCATGCAGCTTCAACACGATACCACAGTTCATCAAGAGTAGTGACTGGCGTATTGTGACGAGTCAGTTGCTCTGCCACCATTGACCAGTCGTTTTCAATTGGTGAGAGATCTGGAGAGTGTGCTGGCCAGGGCAGCAGTCGAACATTTTCTGTATCCGCAAAGGCCCGTACAGAACCTGCAACATGCGGTCGTGCATTATCCTGCTGGAATGTAGGGTTTCACAGGTATCGAATGAAGGGTAGAGCCACGGGTCGTAACACATCTGAAATGTAACGTCCACTGTTCAAAGTGCCGTAAGTGCGAACAAGGGGTGACCGAGACGTGTAACCAATGGCACCCCATACCATGACGCCGGGTGATACGCCAGTATGGCGATGACGAATACACGCTTCCAATATGCGTTCACCGCGATGTCGCCAAACACGGATGCGACCATCATGATGCTGTAAACAGAACCTGGATTCATCAGAAAAAATGACGTTTGGCCATTCGTGCATCCAGGTTCGTCATTGAGTACACCATCGCAGGCGCTCCGTTTGTGATGCAGCGTCTAGGGTAACCGCAGCCATGGTCTCCGAGCTGATAGTCCCTGCTGCTGCAAACGTCGTCGAACTGTTCGTGCAGATGGTTGTTGTCTTGCAAACGTCCCCATCTGTTGACTCAGGGATCGCGACGTGACTGCACGATCCGTTACAGCCATGCGGATTAGATGCCTGTCATCTCGACTGCTAGTGATACGAGGCCGTTGAGATCCAGCACGGCGTTCCGTATTACCCTCCTGAACCCACCGATTCCATATTCTGCTAACAGTCATTGGACCTCGACCAACGTGAACAGCAATGTCGCGATACGATGAACCGCAATCGTGATGGGCTACAATCCGACCTTTATCAAAGTCGGAAACGTGATGGTACACATTTCTCCTCCTTACACGAGGCATCACAACAACGTTTCACCAGGCAACGCCGGTCATCTGCTGTTTGTGTATGAAAAATCGGTTGGAAACTTTCCTCATGGCAGCACGTTGTAGGTTTCGCCACAGGCGCCAACCTTGTGTGAATGCTCTGAAAAGCTTATCATTTGCATATCACAGCATCTTCTTCCTGTCGGTTAAATTTCGCGTCTGTAGCACGTCATCTTCGTGGTGTAGCAATTTTAATGACCAGTAGTATAATTACAGCTCGCACAGGGGCGCCTGCGCATTCTTCCCATACTGAATACGCGAATGGAGGGGGACGAGCTCTAATAAGTCGCACAATGGGAAGTACCCTCTGCGATGCACTTGCGACTCACAGTGGTTTTTGCAGAGTATTTACGTAGACGTAGATGTGATACTTCCGATTGAAAAGTGGAGGGTAGCAAACGCTATGGACCGACGAGCTGTGCTCACTCATGTCAGTTTCAGTAACAAGGTTCCGTGACAAAAAATAATTTGGCACCCTTCTGGTAACATTTCGTAGACGACGCTTTGTCGGCAGATACATCGAATGCGATAATAATGATAGTGAAATGTAGATAAATCTGTGGAATAAATCAGTGTTCTCTTATGTGTCATGGTGTTAGAAGACCAGTTTCAGACACCAATGTTACGACCCGAGCTGGCGGTTTGGTGTCATCAGGTTTTCGAACGGTGAGCGGAGGTGAGTGATCCTTTAGAGCGCCGGGACGGTAATGAAACTTTATTGAATTAACAATCGTTTATTGGTTCAAATGGCTCTGAGCACTATGGGACTTAACTTCTGAGGTCATCAGTCCCCTAGAACTTAGAACTACTTAAACCTAACTAACCTAAGGACATCACACACATCCATGCCCGGGGCAAGATTCGAACCTGCGATCGTAGCGGTCTCGCAGTTCCAGACCAAAGCGCCTAGAACCGCTCGGCCACCTCGGCCGGCTCTTCGTTTATTGGCGAGAGTTTTGCAATCACTCCATCTTCTTTCCGGAGCTGTCTACCGGCAACCGTGCAGAGTCCACTCTGCTCGAAAGGTGTACGTGGCAGGTCTAGCGTTGCCTGTGGTCAGTGCTACGGCCCAGTCGCTGGAGGATGCGGCGGTCGTGCGTCCCCGCAGCCTGGCTAGCCCTGGGACGTCTGCCAGATCCTCAGAGCTCTCGATGAGTGAAGCTGCGCTTAGACTCCGCCCCAGAAATCTGCATGCCTCTGTGGTCGGTTGTCGAGATGGCGTGTGGGTGGAAGACCCAGCAGAAACATGGAGGACAGCCCAGCATAAAGCCAGTAAGGCGGTGCCTGGACTGCCCCAGAGGTGGCGACAACAGAGTGTTCAGCACCGAAGTTGAACAGCTTTCAGAAGGGTAGATCGGTCTGTCGTCCACAGAAGATCTGACCGGCTCCCATCCTCAGTCACCTTGTGACGGGGAGAAAGGCGGCTTGCCGATCAGAAGTTCCCTTCCGCACTTCCGCAACTGAACGTCTGCAGCAATGGACTCCAAGTTGGCGACAGCTTATAGACACTTACTGACTGTACCAGAGCATCCAGTAATAGAGTTGGCCTTCCATCGGTATCCGTAATACAGATGGAATGACCTAACTCTGAAAACGAGCTTGAGGAGGGCGGGGGTTTTTATAGCAGGCAGTAATATGAACCTCCCCCCCCCCCCCCCCCACAATGGCGACCGAATGTACTCCCATTTTCTGAGCCTGACAGCGCTCTCAGTTGCTCCAGTGTTTAACTTCAGGATTTCAAAGCGTTCCTTTATGCAATGTTTGCATCTTGAAAGACGTTCTTGTGACATCTCTAAATGAAGTTACTGCATTTAGCCTTGTTGCAGTAGCACGCTCTTTCTTTTCCGCACTGTTGTTGAAGTGCTGTATGAGTTGTTTTCGGATTCCGTCTCTCATAGTCTAATGAAATGAGCTCACAGCTTGTTTGTACTTCGGGCCACGCGTTTTCACATTCAGTTACGACTCTATTGTGTAACCGGCGGACGTACCCCACTTTGCCGTCTCCGTCGGTTCTTAACAAAATTTTATCCCTATGCTTCGTCTGCGCGTCTGACTGCATGCAGTGGTGCCGGGCTTGATTCCCGGCAGGGACGGAGATTTTCTCTGCTCAGAGACTGGGCGTTATGTTGTCCTCATCATCATCGCCACGCACGTCACCCAGCGTGGCGTCACCTGAAAAGATTTGCAACTCGACGGCCGGATTTTCCCAGGTGGGGACTCCCGGCCGCCAATGCCCATACTTACTGTTCCTGCCATTACTTACTAGTCTATTGTGCAACTGTTCTATCCTGAGAGTGGTGGCCAACTGCAGGTATAGCGAATACTATTGGAGATTTAAATTATATGCCGAGGTAATTCACTAGCGACAGTCAAATGAGTGAAGTGCAAAAATTGCATCTCAGAGCGATGTAGTGGTCAGCGTCAGTACTCTTATTACCCATGAGCTTCCGTGGCGACGATATCTGGCGTCTAATTCAGCGTAGAAACACGAATTTGTAGCATCGTTACCAGAACTATTCTCTGGTTTGAAGCCTAATGGAAAGCTTAACCTATAAATGAAGATGACGATGCAAAGATTCCGGCTCTAGATTTTCTTACCTGCGTTATCGCGTAGAAAATTATTGTAGAACTCCATAAATAGATCAGGCTTCTCCACAGTATTTATATTTCTTTGCAGTTGAGGATATTCAGCCGCCAAATAATTGTTAAAATTCATGGTGAAACCTTCATCTGTCATTTATTTTGCAGAATTCGCTACTAGTTTCGGTCAATCACCATTATCAAGCTTAGCTGGCATAAACGGCAGAAAAGTTCTACCATAATTTGAACAAAAGTAATTTGATTTTTTAAGCCCACCATAGCACGCAAAAAGTTTCTCACAATAATAACTGTGTACGATAAACTTTCGTCAAGAAGCAAGTCCGCATCGACGGCTAGAAACACATTACTAGCTGTCGATGTGGACTTGCTTCTTGACGAAGCCGGCCAGGGTGGCCGAGCGGTTCTAGGCGTTACAGTCTGGAACCGCGCGACCGCTACGGACGCAGATTCGAATCCTGCCTCGGGCATGGATGTGTGTGATGTCCTTAGGTTAGTTAGGTTTAAGTAGTTCTAAGTTCTAGGGGACTGATGACCTCATAAGTTAAGTCCCATAGTGCTCAGAGCCATTTGAACAATTTTTTTCTAGACGAAAGTTTATCGTACACAGTTATTATTGTGAGAAAATTTTTACGTCCTTCGGTGGGCTTAAAAGAGCAAATTACTTCTGTTCATATTATGGTATAACTTTCCTGCCCTTTATGTCAGTTAAGCTGACATTGACAGAAATTAGTAGCGAACTGTGCAAAATAAACGACAGCTGTAGGTTTCATTATGAATTTTAACAATTCTTCACAGTAAGCTGCTAGTGAAATAGATCAGTAACTACGCCACGTACATACGTGTGTGTTCTGTGGATTCCTTACCTTAGTCGGTAAATATGGAACCCTTATATGATCACACTGTTGTCTGTCTCTTCGTCCGTCTGACTGACCGACTGTTAAGAGACGGCAGAGACCGTGTTAATGGCTTGTGAGTTCTCCCGACCTCTATCGTTCTACGATGTCACCGACGGTAACTGGGTTATGCAGCAGAATTTTTCCTGAGGAACGGGTGAACGTATCAAGTTGAAATTTATGTCAAATGCTAAAGTATACGGCCTCTTGGAGGTGCAAATAATTTAAGATTGTAAGTCAGCGCTAACAAAAGATACGGCCATATATCTCATTTTGATACTCGCAAACTCACTCATTAAAACCTATAGATGAACTGCATGTATACATGTCAGGCCTGGTGGTCCAGCGGTCTGTGTCCGTTCTTTCCTGCCGCTACAAGGACAAAAAAAAGCGTAGAGTGTAGAGGCATCATGTTATAGTGCAGAGATTAGGTCGCTATAGGGTTCGACTCCTGTTGTATCTAATCATTTTTCTTCACTTTCGCGACAAAAAAAAAATTAAAAAAGTAGCTCAGTGAGTCAAGGCAATGCCGCGGGGAATGGACATGCGGACAGGAGGGTATTCGAACCGCATTCACGCCCAAATTCTTTTTTTTTTTCAGTTATGGTACAAACAAAAAAGCGGCAAGACGCATGCCTGAAAACGCAGAGGTCACAGAATCGTATTTCGGTTGGACCATGGTTCTTTCAGTCTTCGTTTTAACCTAGCCTTCACCTCTCAACGATGTGAGGCGTCCCCAGAAACAACACGTGGTTCGGATTCCGCGTTAAACTGTAGGTCCCCTTCCCCCAACTGGATAACTGGAGTGGGTCAGGGACAGGCAAGTCGCCGAAGTGGCGTCCAATACAGCAAAACGAAAAAATCGTTACCTGTATGTACAACTTTGTACGGAACTGTCAGAGCGCGATTCCTATTCACACTCGTCCAATTCTTCCTTTTTTTAACGTTAGAAGTACTCCCCCATATACATTGTAATAAGGTATGTGCCATATAGGGAGTAGTAGCCGTAGATCAATACAACAGTTACATTAAGTACGTTCATATACATTCATGCTGGTTACAAGGTAAGAGAAAATGATAATATACTAGTAACTGCTGAAACATCCATGATAGTGTCTCAGAATTAATCGCACTTATCAAGAGTAATAATATTCCACATAGTACTAAGTACAGAAATATTGCTGAAAACTTAAATGAATAACAGCGAAATCTTAAGTTCCGATTCGAATATATTGCACTGAGGTCACAAAAGTCATACCGACACGCTAATATCGTGTTGAACTCGCCATAGCATGGAGTTAACAAGTGGTTGGAAGACCCCTGCAGAAGTATTGAGCTGTGCTACTCTATAACCATCCATAATTGCGAAAATGTTGCCGGTGTACGTGTTCTGCACGAACTGACCTTTCTATTATGTCCCATAAATATTCGATGGGATTCATGTCTGGCGATTCCCGGTGACCAAATCATTCGCTCGGATTGTCCAGAATGTTTTTCAATCCAATCGCGAATAATTATGCCCATATAAATTCTGTCGTTCTTTCGGAACCTGAAGTCCATGAACGGCTACAAATACTCTCCACGTAGCTGAACATAACCATTTCCAGTCAATGATAGGTTCAGTTGGATCAGAGAACCCAGTCCATTCTATACAAAAGCAGCCCACATCATTATGGAGCTACCATCAGCTTACACAGTACGTTGTTCACATCTTGGCTCCATGGCTTCATGGGGTCTGCACTACATTCGAACCTTACTGTCAGCTCACACCAATTGAAATCGGGACTCATCTGTCCAGACCACGGTTTTCCAGTCGTTTTATAGTCCAACTGATATGGTGACAAGCCCAGGCAAGGTGCAGTAGACGATGTCGTGCTGTTAGCAAAGGCACTCGCTTCGGTCGTCTGCTGCCAAAAGCCAGATTTCGCCGCAGTGTCCTAACGGGTACATTCGTCGTACGTCCAACATTGATCTCTGCGGTTATTTCACGCAGTGTTGCTTGTCTGCTAGCACTGACAACTCTACAGAAACACTGCTGATCTCGGTCGTTAAGTGAAAGCCTTCGGCCACTTGTTGTCAGTGGTAAGAGGTAATGCCTGAAATTTAGTATTCTCGGCACACTCTTGACACTGTGGATCTCGGAATATCGAATTCCCTAACGATTTCCGAATGGAATGTCCCACGGGTTTAGCTTCACCTCTTATTCCGGGTTCAAAGTCTGTTAATTCCCGCCGTGCAGCCATAATCACGTCGGGAATCTTTTCGCATGAATCTCCTGAGTACAAATGACAGCTCCGCCAATGCACTGCCCTTTTATACCTAGTGTACGCGATACTACCGCCATCCGTGTATGTGCACTGGGCTATCCCATGACTTTTTCCACCTCAGTGTTTAATGCCACGATCAATTTGGGCGTCGATGGTGCCGCCGTCTTTATTGCCGAAATATTATTACAGATTCCAAATGGGATGCAATTTTGGTGAGCGTCAAAGATGAGACAAACGTGTAATCAGATGCTCTTTTGACTACCGGCCTTGGGAGCTGTAGGGGCATAAAAATACAGTGCTAAATTTCCTCATTTGCTATGTTTTTGGTGGGTGATTTACGGTTTCCTATTATCCACTAGGTGTCTCACGCGACAAGACAGGTGGCAGGGGGAGAAATGCCAGTGAGAATGTCCTAGATGTCTTATCCGAAAATTGAGTTGAACGGTTAGGCAACCGACTCGTACAGGGGGTAAACACAAATATGGAACACCAAAAACACAATCATTACGATGACTAATAAAAAAGCACTACGTCTTCAGGCCACGAGTGGCCTACTAGGACCATCCGACCGCCGTGTCATCCTCCGTGGAGGATGCGGATAGGAGGGGCGTGGGGTCAGCACACCGCTCTCCCGGTCGTTATGATGGTATTCTTGACTGAAGCCGCTACTTTTCGATCGAGTAGCTCTTCAGTTGGCATCATGAGGCTGAGTGCACCCCGACAAATGGCAACAGCGCATGGCGGCCTGGATGGTCACCCATCCAAGTGCCAATCACGCCCGATAGCGCTTAACTTCAGTGATCTAACGGGAACCAGTGTGTCCACTGCGGCAAGGCCGTTGCCCACCATTACTAATACAGTGTAGGAAAACTGTTGGTATTCAAAACACTTCCACTTGTCTCGAAATGCATAAATACAGATTCTTTACGGTTTCCAGGTGAATTTTATACCACTCTTCCTGTAGAATAGTGTCAAGTTAGGTAACGATGATGGAGATGAACAGCAATCACGCACACTACTCTCCAAAGTGTACCACAAAGCAGAGATCTGGTGACTCTTGTCACCGAGGGAGATGTGACAGTTCATCCTCATGCTCACAAAACCAGTCCTGGACGAGGCAAGCTGTGTGCACAAGGACCCAGTCGCCTTGGAACACAGCATCACCACTGGTGAACAAATATTGTATCATGGGATGGACCTGATTGGCCAAATTGCTCACTTCTACATTCTAATACATACACCGAAAACCACCGTATACTGAAGGGCGGAGGTTCCTTGCACCATCACAAGTCACTTCCTTTTGCTGTTCCACTACCAAACAGAGCGAGGCAAAAGCGACCGTCTAAAAGCCTCCGTATGAGCCCTAATTTCTCGTATCTTATCTTCGTGGTCCTTACGCAAAATGACGTTGGTGGCAATAGAATCGTTCTACAGTCGGCCTCAAACGCCGGTTCTCTACATTTTCGCAATAGTACCTTGCGAAAAGAGCATCATTTTCCTCCAGGCATTTTCATTTGTTTTCCGAAGCATCTTCATAATACTTGCGTACTGTTCGAACCTATCGGTAAAAACCTAGCAGCATGCCTCTGAATTGCTTCGATGTTTTCCTTCAATCCGACCTGGTAGGGGTCCCAAATACTAGAATAGTACTCACGAACGGGTCGCACTAGCTTCTATACGCCGTCTCCTATATGGATGACCTTCACTTTCCCAAAATTCTCCCGATAAAACTAAGTCGTGCATTCGCCTTCCTTATTACCAAGCTGACGTGCTCATTGCGTTTCATATCACTTTGCCACAGTATGCCTAGACTGTGTCACGTTGCACACCGCTAATGCTTTATTCGAACGTTACAGGCTCATTTTCCTACTCATGTGCATTAACTTACGTTTTTCTACATTTAGAGCAAGCTGCCGTTCATCACACCAACTAGAATTTTGTCTAAGTCATATTGTACACTCCTATACTCACTCAATGACGACACCTTCCCACACAGCACAGCGTCATCAGCAAATAGCCGTAGATTGGTGCCCAGCCTGTCCGTCAGGTCTTTTATGTGTATAGAGAATAAAAAGTCTCATCACACGTTTCTGGGGCCTTCCTGACCATATCCATATGTCTGATGAACACTCGTCGTCGAGGACAGCATACTGGGTTCTGTTACTTAAAAAGTCTTCGAGCCTCTCACAGAACAGTGAACCTAAACCGTATGCTGAGATCTTCGCCAAGAGTCTGCAGTGGGGCACCGTGTCAAACGCGTTCCGGAAACCTATGGATATAGAATACGCCTGTTGCCCTCCATCCATGGTTTGTAGGGTAACATGTAAGAAAATGACAAACTGAGTTTCGCTCGAGCGATGCTTTCTAAATCAGTGCACAAGAAAATTTATTATATACGGTCCCAGAATGTGTTCAAGAACTCTGCATCAAACCGATGTCAAGGTATTGGTCAATAATTTTGCGAATGTGTTCTTTTATATACAGGAGTAACTTTCGCTTTTTTCCAGTCGTTGGAGCTTTTCTCTGGGCAAGAGATTCGCGATCAGTGCAGGCTAAGTAAGTGGCCAATGCGGCAGAGTACTCTCTGTAAAACCGAATAGGGGTTCCATCTGGACCTAGCGGCTTATTTGTTTTCAACTCTTTCAATTGCTTCCTTACGCAGTGGATTCCTATTTCTATGTCCTCTATGCGTGTGGCTGTGGAGCAGTTAAACGATGGTCTGTTTGTACAATCTATCTGCCCGAATGAATTCTTAAACGTGGAATTTAAAACTTCAGCTTTCCTTTTGCTGTCTTCTATTGCCACCTCAGATTGGTCACGAGTGACTGGATAGAAGCCTTCTACGCGCTTAAAGTGGTTTTGCGTATGAACCTGATTTTCTCGCGTACATACTTTGGTAGTAATACTGCATTGCTGAGTAGCCATAGGGCCAATGGAATACCACAGCATGGCTGCCCAAATCATCACCGAACCTTCGCCATGTTTCACTCCCGGGATGTAAACTCTGCGAAGAGTTGGAAACAGTGTGAAATGTCCGCCAGATCATTTACGTATATAGAAAATAAAAGCAGTTCTATCACTTTTCCCTGGGGCACTCTAACAATCCCTTCCAAAGCTGAATGGTAGTTTTTACATTTTTGATATGGTGGACCTGTATTTAATTACTGGGGACAGCACCAGTGTCAACTGACATGGTCGTCACTAAAATGGCGTCAGATGAGAATATTTGCAACGACCTGTCGGCCTCTTCGGATTTATTACTTAATTATTATCAGCTGAAAAAGAACCACTTCGCTTAGTCTTTATTTTCATTTGCTTTCTAAGAAAACTGAAGATAACTCCGAAAATAGTAAAAATGAACATTCAAAATCGTATAAATGTTAGTATTTCACGCTCAAAAATGCTCTCTAATGCCGAAAAATACTATTAAGTACTTTTAAATCCACTTAAGCTATGCAACAATACCTTAATCTAAAAGAAAGTACTCTGTCACTCACTTATTCATTTCTGTGTAGAACACCAAGAACATTCCAAAATTCAAAAGCATAAATATCCGAAAATATTAAAGAAAATTATGGAACTCTCTAGAAGTAACACTTTCCTGTTTTCTCGCTACTGAATTTCTTCGGGCGCTGATAACCTCGCTGTTGTGCGCCCTAAAACACTAATAATCATCATCATCATCATCTGAATTTCTTGCCGCCGCAGAACTGACAGACTTGATCCATTTTGCGAGTGACAACGTGTTTTAGTCTGTTGTGTTTAGTCTTTAATAGGATCACAACGAAATGCTTCATCTGCAAACTTCAATCTCTGCTTCTTCTGCTTTGTACTTCTCATACCTGCCGGCCGGAGTGGCCGAGTGGTTCTAGGCGCTTCAGTCTGGAACCGCGCGACCGCTACGGTCGCAGGTTCGAATCCTGCCTCGGGCATGGATGTGTGTGATGTCCTTAGGTTAGTTAGGTTTAAGTAGTTCCAAGTTCTAGGGGACTGATGACCTCAGAAGTTAAGTCCCATAGTGCTCAGAGCCACTTCTCATACCTTTATGTTTTGTTCATGCATTTGTGATCGTTATCTTTCACGAATGTCACTTACTGTAGTAAAAAAAACCTAAACTCTAGTTAGTTCATTTTGTAATCTTGTTTCTTCATCAGTTTCTCTATGGTTTCTGAGTGTCTCACTCGATCTTCTTCTCGTGGTTAACCTGTTTTAATCTATTCATTCTCTTCTGTGGTGGAGCTAAAGGTGCTTCTTCATTCTTATCTGTTTCATTTGTTCGTTGTTCTTTCTGTTTCCTTCTTTTCGCTTCATCACTGACAAGTGTTCCCCCTCTTTTATAAAGGCTTAATGTTAAACGTTAATATTACTTAACACGCTTAAATTCCACTTAATACACTGTTCACTACCTTAATCAATTCACTTTCACTTAATTTTCTCTAACTTTCTATCACTTTCACTTTTCCTTTATCCACTTTAATCTGTTTCCGAAAGTATACTGACGGATGTCTCTCGCCATCGCCTTTAAATATCATTCTGAGCTAGGGCGTATCCCAACCCATAACAGCATAATGGAACATTTTAGAACACTGTAAGACATTCTGGAACGTTCTAGAACACTCTAAAACTTCCTGGAAGGTTCAGTAACATTCTGCAATTCTTCAACATTTTCGAATATTCTACAAGGATTTAGCAGTCGATTCCCATTTGTTTGGCGGCCGGTGTGGCCGAGCGGTTCTAGACGCTTCAATTTGGAACCGCGCGACCGCTACGGTCGCAGGTTCGAATCCTGCCTCGGGCATGGATGTGTGTGATGCCCTTAGGTTAGTTAGGTTTAACTAGTTCTAAATTCTAGGGGACTGATGACCTCAGATGTTAAGTCCCATAGTGCTCAGAGCCATTTTGAACCCACGTGTTTCACCGTCTTCCCATGAAAAGTCCATCGGCGTGTTCACTTTTGACACACATATCTTAGAACCCAATCCCTGCAGATCCAAAACGTAATCTTCTACCATACCATATAACCCCCATAGAGCTGTGGGAGTCGATTGTGGAGTTATAGCGGCACGCACAGAAAATCCACGTTTACTTTTATTATACGGGGTGTTACAAGAGACACCAACAAACTTCGATGCGTTTAAAGGATATCTTGAACAAATTGAGGATAGGAACCCATGTCCAGAAACGTCGTCCAACGACGCTACAGAGCGTCAAAGTTATAGGCGCCGGCGCCTGCCATTACGCCACCCCTGCGGCAGCAACACGTGACTTTTTAACGCAGGCGGAATGTCTCGCAGTAGACCTGTGTTGTTTGTTATTCAGTGATCGCTACTGGTTACAACGGTCACCAGTGGACAAACTGGAGGATGCTGCTGTGTAGACAGGCCTTGCTCTGTTGCTCGTTGATAATGGTTTCAGTCATCGGTTTTCATCCATAGTGTATTTCTCTCCTGGCACCCTCTAAAATCTCCAGTGTTTTTCGGTATACATGATGTAACAGAAGGATGCCGACAGCGTCCACACTACAGGGCATAACGTCTGCCTATGTAATAGCTGTTGCCGTCTACTTGCCTGGTATTTCCAGTAATCAGTTGCTTTGAATGAATAATGGCAGAGATTTCGACAATTCGGCGCGTTTATTTAATTTAAAGGAAATGAACTATGAACGCAAAGAAAAGAGGAGGAAATATAAATCTCTCTGCCGCCACTGGTGTTAGCTGTCCCTACAGTTTTTTTTTTTTTTTTTTTTTTTTTTTTTGTGATATGCATGGATGCATTTAGCGCCATCTACTGTCCTGAATGCAGTCAGAAACATTCCGAGACGTTCCGCCTGCAGTCCGTCAGTGAACAAAGTCACATTTGCTGCCGTAGGGGTGGTCTAGCGGTAGGCGCCGGCGTCTATAATTTTGACGTTCTACAGCATCGTTGGATGACGTTTCTGGACACGGTTTCCTATCCTCACCTCTCGAAGCTTGTCAGTATTGTTTTGTAACACCCAGTATACAAGGCGCGATCAAAAAGTTTCCTTTCGAAGGCTGCACAGTCCAGTATTGAATGTTAATCAGGCAAAATCGCCATGAGCACTGAGGTGATCATTCCACCGATGAGTGTTTGGTAAAACACTGTGTCCTGCTGTGTGAAGAAGTCTGTAACTGCCTACTGCAAGGCTTCATCCAACAGGAATCATCGATCCTTCGAGCCCTTTTTTAAGAGACCAAAGGCGTGGTAATCGCGTGGAGAAAGAACAGAACTACAGGGAGCATGCTCGTGTGTCTCCCGCTTGAGATGGATGACGCTGACATCCCAGATCGACCTGCGTTTTGTGTCGCGTCGTGACCGACAATCAACTTGGCTCATCATTCCCCAGTGGTGGTTTCCAATAGACATGCCGCGCCTAGCACACGTTCTTCATGTCACCGATGTTTGTCTTCCGTCAGTCAAGAAAAGGGTAACAGCACATTGGTCCTATTTGGATGCATTTGACAATAATGTCACCATAGTTCGTTTCGGCATTCTACAAGACATGAATGCCCCACTGATCCCATACTTCATGTCGGTGCTTTCATACCCGCATCGGAGTCGCCTACATACGCTGCTGCAGCGCCCTTAAACGGAAACTTTTTGAGTGTCCCCTATATACTCATTTATTTACCTATAAATATTACAACAAAATTTTGGTATATTATACAAGGTGAATCACAGTTAACAGTTATGATACAGATGAAAATATACCATAAGGAATCAAAAACTTTCCAGTGAACAGGGATACACACAGAATCCGTTTGCAAGATAACTATAAATCTTGGTTAAATGCCTCCTACGACTTCAGTATGAAATATTGTCCTAATTAGCAGAAATGTATTTGGAAAGTTAATTTTTCAATTAAGTACCCATGTAACTGTGCTCAAATTTGACGTAAGCCTATATGCTGTAAGTGACCCACCACCTACAGCGTTTCTCGGAGACTGTCTGCACAACTCATTGTGCCAGACACGATCGGTAAATGGAACAAGCATGATGGGGCACCGGCACACTCCGTTTCTGATGTGAGACCGCATCTAATGCGCCAGTGTTGCCCAAGATATATTGTTCCAGAATACAAGGTCACCTGATCTCAGTTCCCTCAATTTTCTGTCTGGGATCACGTAAAAGGTGAAGTGTAGAACATTCCCGTTAACGCAGGTAAAGACCTGGAATAGCAAACTGTACAGGCTTGTCGAGTTTACAAGATGTACGGGAGTGTTTGAACGAATTACTAACTCACTGGGGGGACGAGCGTGGTATCACCTGGCCCGCCCGGTTAGCCGTGCGATCTAACGCTCCGCTTTCCGGGCGGGAAGGCGTGCCGATCCCCGGCACGAATCCGCCCAGCGAATTAGTGTCGAGGTCCGGTGTACCGATCAGTCTGTGGATGGTTTTTAAGGCGGTTTTCCATCTGCCTTGGCGAATGCGGGCTGGTTCCCCTTATTCCGCTTCAGTTACACTATGTCGGCGATTGCTGCGCAAACACTGTCTCCACTTACGCGTGCACCATAATTACTCTACCACGCAAACATCTGGGGTTACACTCGTCTGGTATGAGAGGTTCCCGAGGGTCCACTGGAGGCCGAACCGCACAATAACCCTGGGTTCGGTGTGGGTCGGCGGTGGGGTGAGTGGACTGCTGTAACCTGTTGTGGGGTTGTGAACCACTGAGGGCTACGGCGGGGACGAAGCCTCTCCGTCATTTCTAGATCCCCAGTTCAATACAATACGATACAATGCAATGGTATCACCTTGAACACGTTCTTTTAACGGATGCGAGTGTACAATAAACTATAACATGTAACGTGTTGAAGTAGCAACGCAATTCTTGTTAAATGCCTTGGGTATAATTTAACTCCAATTACCTGGAAACTTACACGAAAAGGCTACATTTCAAATACAATTATACGAACCAGTTCGTTTGCGGACCCATGTTTCCTGACATGTTTTTCTTATATTATCGTATATTTTCACCAGTGTCAGTTTTTACCACTCATTTTCATACACCCTGAATATAAATTTGGCGTCTGGCGTCCCGCCCAGCTTGAAGCCGTATACCAAGGGGGACGGGCGGGGGGTATTTTACGCCAACCCTCAAAAAATTAAAGAAGATTCGTTTACTGTTACTAATGATTTAATGATGGATCCGATTTTTCACAAGAACGCAAATTATTGTTTCGTTTGGTCATTCAAAAATGTTTCATCACAGTTATTGCTTCTTCAGCGTTTTTTTTTTTTTATTATTTTCCTGAAATACATAGATACAGGTCATTGTTAGATTGAAGAATATGACACATCAGATTTTGTTGTATTTTAAATTGTATGTTCACTTTATGTTTTATTTTATATTGTGTGTGTCCTGTGGGCCCCAATCAAAATCAACCCCACGTCTAAATTAGTACACCATGTCGACTACAAACATTAAGGATGTTAAAAAATCGTCTACATTGTATGTTTGTTTAGTATACAAACTTAAAAGTGAATTTTCTGATAAAATTCGTGGTATAATTTGAAAAATTGGATAATAGACAAAAAGTTCAATGCATGCATTTTTCTAACATCCTTCATATTTGCAGAAGACATGATGTACCAATTTAAGGGTGTGAATGATTTTGATTGGCAGCCACAGGACACATACAATGTAAAATAAAAGGTAAAGTGCACACACGATTTAATTGACTACATTATCTGGTGTATCATATTTCTTATCCTAAAAAACAACGATGCGACAACTTTGTGAAACATGTTTGGGCGATAAAACAAAACAATAACTTGTGTACTTGCGAAAAGGCGGACCTATACTTAATTAATTACCATGAAAGTGAGTCAAATGAAAACCTTAAATATTTTTTAAAATATTATTTATTGTGCACAAGTGGTACAAAGCTGTATCACTTTTCAACATAATCTCCCCCACGCTCAATGCAAGTCCTCCAGCGCTTAAAAAGTGCATAAATTCCTTTAGAAAAAAATTCTTTTGGTAGTCCACGCAACCTCTTCATCAGAACGGTACTTCTTTCCTCCCATTGCGTCTTTGAGTGGTCCAAACATATGGAAATCACTTGGGGCAAGGTCTGGTGAGTATGGTGGATGAGGAAGACACTCAAAATGCAGGTCTGTGATTGTTGCAACTGTTGTAGGGGCAGTGTGGGGCCTTTCATTGCCATGTTGCAAAAGGACACCTGGTGACAGCAATCCACGTTGCTTTGATTTGATTGCAGGCCGCTGATGATTTTTTAGGAGATCTGTGTATGATGCACTGGCGACAGTGGTCCCTCTAGGCATGTAATGCTCGAAAATGACCCTTTTTCGTCCCAAAAGAGAGTCAGCATAGCCTTCCCTGCTGATGGTTCTGTTCGAAACTTCTTTGGTTTTGGCGATGAGGAATGGCGCTATTCCTTGCTCGCTCTCTTCATTTCCGGATGGTGGAAGTGAACCCGGGTTTCACCCTCAGTAACGATTCTTGCAAGGGAGCCATCACCTTCTCGTTCAAAGCGCCGAAGAAGTTCTTCACAAGTAGCAACACGTCGTTCTCTCATTTCAGGAGTCAGCTGCCATGGCACCCATCTTGCAGACACTTTGTGAAACTGGAGCACATCATGCACAGTGTGGTGTGCTGACCCATGACTAATCTGTAAAAATGCTGCAATGTCATTGAGTGTCACTCGGAGGTTTTCCTTCACTATGGCTTCAACTGCTGCAGTGTTCTGTGGAGTCACAACTCGTGCCTAACCTGGACGAGGAGCATCTTCCACTGAAGTCACACCATTTGCAAACTTTCTACTCCATTCGTAGACTTGTTGCTGTGACAAACATGCATCACCGTACTGAACCTTCATTCGTCGATGAATTTCAATAGGTTTCACACCTTTACTGCGCAAAACCCGAATAACAGAACGCTGTTCTTCCCCGGTGCAAGTCGCAAGTGGGGCGGCCATCTTTATACTGATACTGCTACGGTATGTGTGCATCTGCACTATGCTTCCACCTACAGGCCATTCTGCACGCTGTTTGTAGCACGCTTACAAACTTACAAGATAACGGCGCGAAATTTCGATTTGTTATTACAAATTTAAGGTTTTCATTTGACTCACCCTCGTATTTTTCCGCAAGAACCGGAACTGAGCTCAAAACTCCAATGTGATAGTTCATTTATTGTTGACTTATTTACTCAAAGACCAAAAAACGAGGCAACTTGAGGGAATTACCCGAATTGAAGCGAGATCGATAGATGTGACATGCACATGCAGACAAAGAAATGATTACAGTCCAGAAAAAATTGTATGATTTATTCAAGAGAAAGAGCTTCACAAATTGAGAAAGTCAATAATGCGTTAGTCCACCTCTGGCTCTTACGCAAGCAGCTATTCGGGTTGGCGCTGATTGATAGTGTTATTAGATCTCCGCCTGAGGGCTATCGTGCCAAATTCTGATCAACTGGCGCGTTAGATCGTCAAAAATCCTGAGCTGGTTGGAGGCTCTGTCCACAAAGGTCCAAACGTTCTCAACTGGGGAGAAATCTGGCGACCTTGCCGGCCAAGGGGTTTAGCAAGCATGAATACAAGCAATAGAAATCTTCGCCGCGTGCGGGAGGGCGCAGTCTTGCCGAAATGTATGCCCAGGATGGCTTCGCATGGAGGGCAACAAAACGAGGTGTAGAATATCGACCTACCACTATGTTGTAAGAGTGCAGCAGATGACAACCAAACGGGTCATGCTAGAAAATGAAGTGGCATCCCAAACTCCTGGTTGTCTGGCAGCATGACGAGCAACAGTCAGGTTCATACAATGCATGCATTCACGACCGGTACTGATTTCACTTACAACTTCCGGACTAATAGGCCGCGGTCGATGCATAAAATTTCCCTAACGTTTCATCTCCGACTACGGTAGGTACCTCCAGAAGTAAAACGGTGAACTGAAACCAGAACTCGCGGGAGCGCCGAATAGTATAGAGGGCACCACAGTACATCACATGACGTCAGCTGCGAGATTATTTCTGGTACTGCGAACATTCTCGAGTGAAAGTAACCGATCGTCATTCTCACGGTGCAACGTTGACATCCACATTTTATCTAATTTAGCACCCTCCTCTTTTATGTTAAAATTATTTCGATGTTTAAAAATCTCAATAGTCTCCCCATACATGCGCGCATGATAATACGATTGTTTAGGTATGACGTTCGTGTCACTGAATTTTATTTCATGATCACCCTCTTATTAAACAAGTTCCGTTAGTACATCGGCCGTAGTGGAACATATTTACCATTCGCGACGCCCTCACAGCACAGCAGAACGTCGACAATATTCTGCGCCCCGTTTTGTTGCCTTTCAAGGCAAGCTATCCTGGAGCTTACATTTGGGCTAGATAATGCCCGCTTGCACACTGCGAGAATTTCTACTGCTTATCTTATTGTTTGCAGAACTCCAGCTTGACCAGCAACGTCGCTGGGTCTCTCCCCAACTAAGGACGTTTGGAGCATTATGTGCAGGACCCGAGAAGCATCTAGGGATTTCCACGCCATTCGGATAAGTCCTTTGTGGAGCATCGTTTTTTTCCTCCCTAGAGTGTATATGGTATTTACAACACAGTTTTTAAAGAGGTACTGATGTGTAAATCGGTCTAGAAACTGAAAACGTCTTTTAGAACACTCTTAGCAATACCAACTTTCAGTAAAATGTACTACCAAAGAGGGTGGGGGGAAGGTACTTCATGACAACCGCAGAAAAACAAAAAAGTTTTAAAGTGACATTGATATGTTAGTATAGTCCTGAAACTGAAAATATTAAATATGACAATGGTCGGTTATGTTTACCTGAAAAAAACGTGTGTGGAATCTGATGGAAGACTTCATTAAAAACGAGAAATACTTAAAGCCCTACCCCAGCATAAGATCAGGTTGACAGATAACGCGTCCCGAAATGAGACAGTATTCTCTACGTTACAAGACCCTGTTTGTACGATACATAACCTTAGAACGAACTGAAGCACCCTCACAGGTCCAAAGATCGCCTGCGCGATACCACAGTCCATAGTCAGCGAAGTTACTATGACGCGGCGTAATTTTCAAAAGGTGGGCATGAAGTACACCCGTCCTTCCCTCCCTGATGATTCGGGATTAAACCGGCTCTGGTTAGGCTACTCCACTCGCGAAACGCTCCTCAGTCAGTTTTATTGCCAATTGTTTTGCGGCTGCTAACAAATGCTGTCGGGTCAGCGACCTCGTCCCTGAGCAGAGGTTTAGCGTTGTTCTCGAGACGCTTGTGCTAAGCTCTGAATGGAGCCGTCAAGGCTACCACGTATGTCGGCAACACTAAGTCGGTTTGCCCAAGCTCAACGTGAACCGAACCGCTGCAGTTGCGGACAGCGTATTAAGCACCAAGTAAAGAGTTCAGATGTCTCTTTACAGATGCAGACTCTCGCGCCAGGACACTCACTCGTCAGTGTGCCCTGTAATGAACAGAAGTTAGAGATGAATTGCGTTCAGCACAATTACATGATAATCTAGCTGAGGTATTTGACTGTAAGTATCACAGTATTCTAGGTAAATTGAAGTTATATGGAATTGATGGTTCAGCCAATCAATGGATAATGTCATAGCTAACCATAAGACTGCAGAAAGTTGTACTTAATAATTCAACAAATATAGTTTCGGGACGTAATTCTGACTGGGGAGAGATCATTTATGGGGTTCCCCAAGACTCAATCCTAGGCCCGATATTGTTCCTCGTATATGCAAACGATCTTCCGTCTAAAACACAACAAGCAGAGTTAGTTCTTTTTGCATACGACACTAGTATTGTAGTCAGTCCGGGTATAGATACAGAAACAGAAGAAATGGTAAACAATATTCTTAAAAGTATCATTGACTGGTTTTCTGTGGCTGGTCTCACCCTCAGTTTTAAAAAGACACAAAATGCTCAGTTCTGCACATCTAGGGGTAATGCACCTATGGTAAGTGTAATACATGGTGAGGAAATAATAAGTAGACTGGGAACTTTAAAGTATTTAGGTGTTCATATTGATGAGAATTTATAAACTGGAAAAAGCACATTTTGGAACTGCTAAAACAACTCAGTTCAGCCAAGTTTGCAAATCATGGGGAGAGATAAATCAGTAAGTTTTGCATATTTTAGTTCAATAACGTCATATGGAATAATGTTCTGGGGTAACTCATCCTTAAGGGAGGAAGTCTTTGTTGCCCAAAAACGTGCTTTAAGAATAACATGTGGTGCTCACCCACGATCTTCTTGCAGACTGTTTCTACTGTTTAAGGAGTTGAGCACTCTGACTTCTTCTTCACAATATATTCACTCCCTCATGAAGTTTGTTGTGAATAATCCACTACAGTTCAAAAGGAAGAATGATGTATATTATAATACTAGAAGGAAAAATGGCATTCATTACCCCACATCAAGGTTGTCTTTAGCACAAAAAGGAGTGCACAATGCTGCAAAAATAATTTTTGATCACTTATCGAGTCATATCAAATGTCTAACAAACAGCAGAGTAATATTTAAAAGCAAACTGAGAAAGTTTCTCCTTGACAACTCCTTCTATTCCGTAGAAGAATTTCTATTATTGTAAATTGTAAGTTTGGTGAGCAGGAATTACTCTCATCTGTATATTTAAAAACAACAAATTTAGAAATATTCATCATATAGCCATATTTACATATTAATTATTACATTTCCATGTGACTGTAAAGTGACTCGTTTCTCATAATTATTGCGCAAAATGATCCACGGGATATGAAACGAACTAACTAACTAATTACTGCGTAGACTTTACCTCCATGTCTAGGAACTAGGCTGACTTTTATACTCTGCTGGAAAGCACTTTAACAGTGAGATAGGTAGAATCCTTACGAATTCAAATGAAAAATAATAAACTTAGCCATTTGCTCTAAACCTTACTTGATTACCGACATTCCAGAGCTCGGGAACCTGCTATTATAATGACAAAAATGATCATGAGCGTTTCTTTCACTCTACAGCGGATTGCCTGCTGTCTTCGTCCTAGCGGCACATTAAAACGGTTTTTAGAAATTGCTGGCGGAACTAAAGCTGTGTAGGGGAGTCGTGAGTCGTACTTGAATAGTTCCACGAGGAGCAAGGCTAGGGCTACGATTTCTGATATGGCACTGTACATCTACATACATTACTGGCCATTAAAATTGCTACACCACGAAGATGACGTGCTACAGACGCGAAATTTAACCGACATGAAGAAGATGCTGTGATATGCAAATGATTAGCTTTGCAGAGCATTCACACAAGCTTGGCGCCGGTGGCGACACCTACAACGTGCTGACATGAGGAAGGTTTCCAACCGATTTCTCATACACAAACAGCAGTTGACCGGCGTTGCCTGGTGAAACGTTGTTGTGATGCCTCGTGCGAAGAGGAGAAATGCGTACCATCACGTTTCCGACTTTGATAAAGGTCGGATTGTAGCCTATCGCGATTGCGGTTTATCGTATCGCGACAATGCTGCTCGCGTTGGTCGAGATCCAATGACCGTTAGAAGAATATGGAATCGGTGGGTTCAAGAGAGTAATACGGAACGCCGTGCTGGATCCCAACGGCCTCGTATCACTAGCAGTCGAGATGGCAGGCATCTTATCCGCATGGCTGTAACGGATCGTGCAGCCACGTCTCGATCCCTGAGTCAACAGATGGGGACGTTTGCAAGACAACAACCATCTGCACGAACAGTTCGACGACGTTTGCAGCAGTATGGACTATCAGCTCGCAGACCATGGCTGCGGTTACCCTTGACGCTGCGATGGTGTACTCGACGACGATCCTGGCTGCGCGAATGGCAAAACGTAATTTTTTCTGATGAATCCAGGTTCTGTTTACAGCATCATGATGGTCGCATCCGTGTTTGGCGACATCGCGGTGAACGTACATTGGATACTGGCGATCACCCGGCGTGATGGCATGGGGTGCCATTGGTTACTCGTCTCGGTCACCTCTTGTTCGCACTGACGGCACTTTGAACAGTGGACGTTACATTTCAGATGTGTTACAACCCCTGGCTCTACCCTCCATTCGATCCCTGCAAAACCCTACATTTCAGCAGGATAATGCAAGACCGCATGTTGCAGGTCATGTACAGGCCTTTCTGGATACAGAAAATGTTCGGCTGCTGCCCTGTCCAGCACAATCTCCATATCTCTTACTAATTGAAAACGTCTGGTCAATGGTGGCCGAGCAACTGGCTCGTCACAATACGCCAGTCACTACTCTTGGTGAACTGTGGTATCGTGTTGAAGATGCATGGGCAGCAGTACCTGTACACGCCATCCAAACTCTGTTTGACTCAATGCCCTGGCGTATCAAGGCCGTTATTACGGCCAGAGGTGGTTGTTCTGGGTACTGATTTCTCAGGATCTAAGCATTCAAATTGCGTGAAAATGTAATCACATGTCAGTTCTAGAATAATATATTTGTCCAATGCATACCTGTTTATTATCTGCATTTCTTCTTGGTGTAGCAATTTTAATGGCCAGTACTGTACATACTCGGCGAGCTACCATTCGCCCCATGGCGGAATGTGCCTCGTACGATTAATAGTCATTCCCTTTCCCGTTCCACTTGCAAATGGAACGAGAGAAAAACCACTATCTATAAGCCTCCGCACAATCCCAAATTTCTGTTATCTTGTCTCCGTGGTCCTGAAACGAAACATACGTTGGCGGCGTTGGAATCTGTTGTGACTTGGCAAGACAGCCAAGTCACTATGAGAGGAAGCCGAAATGCACGCGTTTAATTACACGCAGACTGGCGTGAGGTCTGGAACAGGACAATGTCTTGAGAATTGCAAATAAAGTACGTAGATGATGTAATACTTAACTTTAATCCATAATTGGTGTACATCGCTCTTGACGGTACAGGTTTTATAATAAGCTCAATATAACTGGTAATGGCGCCTTGCTAGGTCGTAGCAATTGACTTAGCTGAAGGCTATGCTAACTATCATCGCGGCAAATGAGAGCGTAATTGTCAGTGAACCACTGCTATGAACGTCGGCTGTACAACTGGGCGAGTGCTAGTAAGTCTCTCTAGACCTGCCGCGTGGCGGCGCTCGGTCTGCGATCACTGACAGTGGCGACACGCGGGTCCGACGTATACTAATGGACCGCGGCCGATTTAAAGGCTACCACCTAGCAAGTGTGGTGTCTGGCGGTGACACCACATTCCTCCCCCGCAAATCGGCGTACGGTTGTGTTCTGGACTGGGATGTATGCCTTGGGCATTGATTACATGTCCCAGATATGGTAAATCACGAGCAAAAAATACACATTTGCCCTTCCGCAAGCGAAGACCATGTTGTCGCAAGACCTGAAATAATGTTCTGAGATTGGCTAAATGTTCTTCTTCTGTCTTTCCGGAGATCACAATATCGTCCAGATAGTTTGCTGCAGTAGGGACCGACGCACAAACAGTTTGCAGATATTGCTGAAACAATGCAGGGGCGGATGCACACCTGAATGGCAGTCTTTTGAATCGATACAAACCAAGATTCGTGTTAACCACCAAGACGCGCTGGGATTCGTCGTCCACTGGTATTTGCAAGTACGCATCTGCTAGGTCCAACTTCGAAAAATATTTACCCGGGCACAGTTTGTCAAAAAGATCTTCCGGGCGGGGTAAAGGAAAAGTTGCAATCTCTAGTTGTGGATACACCGTAGCCTTGAAGTCCACACAAAGTCTCAATTTTCCGGAAGGTTTTGGCAAAATTACTAAGGGTGATGCCCAGAGAGAAGCCTGCACACGTTCAATCACACCTTGTGATTCCAAATCGTGTAACGTTCATGCGACCTCATCACGCAGTGCGTGGTGAACATTGCGCGCTCTGAAAAATTTCGGTTGCGCGTTTACTTTCAGTTCGAAATGTGCTTTATAGTTCTTAGCGCAACCAAGGCCCGGTGCAAAAATGTCTGCAAATTCTTCACATAGACGAGAAACACTGGCGGAAGGCACAGTCTGGTTCACTGACAGGACCTGATTTACTATAGACAAGTTAAACAACTGAAATAAATCTAAACCAAACAAGTTCACTGCAGAAGAAGAACGAAGGACGTAAAATGACACAAGTTTTGTTTGTCCCTTGTATGTTGCAAGAAGGCTGCACTGTCCTAACACAGGGATAGTCTGACCGGAATAGCTAGTTAACTTAACAGTTGCGGCATGCAAGGGAGGTGTGCCCAGTTGTTTGTACGTGTCTTTATTGATCAATGAAACCCTAGCTCCGGTATCGAGCTGGAATGGTATCACGTTGCCATTTATGTCCAAGTCTACAAAAAGTTTATTGTCCTGCTGACGACAAGAGCGACTGTCTCGTGCAACGTGAACAGACACTGGTACAGAAGCACTTGCGACTGGACGGGATTTCCGTCGACGTCTATGCACACTATTTGTGGGACGAACACAGTCACTGTTAGAGAGAGTGGCTGTGGCGGAGTGGATTGAACTACATGAATCTCCATGGGCGAAGGTTCACGAGCCTGAGTATTCTTGGTTCGATTCCGGCGTGAAGCAAAGGGCCTGGAATGGTTGTGAGTGTCCGATCTGAGCTTTTTCTGGCAAACACTTTGAACATGTCCTTTTTTATTACAGAAAAAGCAAATAGCTTGGCGTGACGGGCAATTCTCACGCGAATGTCTAGGTGCACACCACGGGCATGATTTTAGCACTGCATTTGCGTGCTTGCGCGGCACA
Source organism: Schistocerca nitens (assembly GCF_023898315.1). Taxonomy (NCBI): domain Eukaryota; kingdom Metazoa; phylum Arthropoda; class Insecta; order Orthoptera; family Acrididae; genus Schistocerca; species Schistocerca nitens. The sequence goes on along the minus strand of NC_064615.1, from coordinate 257,742,365 downwards.
CGTAGCGGAGAGTTAGGCGGCAGCTGCGCGGACGGGCGCGAGGGCTGTTTACTGTTCCGTGCAGCGCGCCCGGCGGGCCGGTTAATGTGACACACGGCTGGCGAAGTTGCAAATGATTCCTGAGCAAAGTCAAGTGTGTCTTGCCTATCCAATATGTCTATCATATGTTGAAGGGAGGGAGTGACTAGTTTCAAAATCTGTTCCCTTATACGAACATCAGAAACGTTCTGTGCAATTGCATCACACACCATAGTATCTGAATAAGGGAGTCCACATTCACACTCAAAAGCACAATCCCTAGTAAGGCCTTGCAAGGTTGCAACCCACTCCCGATTAGTTTGACCGGCCGTACGTTTTGCAACGACATTGACTGATTCTTTGAAATATGCATCTAATGCAGACAAAATTTCTTCGTAGGACAGAGTCGCTACGTCGCATCGGGGAAACAATTTCACTATCACACAGTAGGTGGACACACCTACACATGCCAACAAAAAAGGCTGCCGCTCGTTACCTTGAATTCTGTAGGCGGCGAGATGGAATACAAATTGGCGTGACCACTCCGTCCAGCTTTCCAGTGCCGCATCAAAAGGACGAAAAGGTGGTGCAACTGCGTGTTGTGGCTGCGGTAGCGGTGGAGCGGCGGCTGCCGCATCGTTGTGCATTGCACGTTGACCCTGGACGAGCTGTCCAAGGGCATCCAATAAGGCCTGCGTCTGCTAATTCTGCAAGCGATAAAATTCGGACAGTACATCTGGAGATTGTGGCGAAGCCATGACACAAGTAAATTAGGGCAATACGAACGCTAAATCTTCTTTTGAGACTCGTCGCCAAAAATGTTGTGACTTGGCAAGACAGCCAAGTCACTATGAGAGGAAGCCGAAATGCACGCGTTTAATTACACGCAGACTGGCATGAGGTCTGGAACAGGACAATGTCTTGAGAATTGCAAATAAAGTACGTAGATGATGTAATACTTAACTTTAATCCATAATTGGTGTACATCGGTCTTGACGGTACAGGTTTTATAATACGCTCAATATAACTGGTAATGGCGCCTTGCTAGGTCGTAGCAGTTGACTTAGCTGAAGGCTATGCTAACTATCATCGCGGCAAATGAGAGCGTAATTGTCAGTGAACCACTGCTATGAACGTCGGCTGTACAACTGGGCGAGTGCTAGTAAGTCTCTCTAGACCTGCCGTGTGGCGGCGCTCGGTCTGCGATCACTGACAGTGGCGACACGCGGGTCCGACGTATACTAATGGACCGCGGCCGATTTAAAGGCTACCACCTAGCAAGTGTGGTGTCTGGCGGTGACACCACAGAATCGTTCTGCAATCTGCTGCAAATGCCGGTTCACTAAATTTTCTCCGTTATGTGTCGCAAAGAGAACGTCGTCTTCAGTCCAGGGATTTACGCTTGACTTCACGGAGCAGTTCCGTAATACCTGCTTGTAGATCGAGCCTACTGGTAACAAATCTAGCAGCACGCATTTAAATTGCTTCGGTGTTGTTGTTGTTGTGGTCTTCAGTCCTGAGACTGGTTTGATGCAGCTCTCCATGCTAATCTATCCTGTGCAAGCTCCTTCATCTCCCAGTACCTACTGCAACCTACATCCTTCTGAATCTGCTTAGTGTATTCATCTCTTGGTCTCCCTCTACGATTTTTGCCCTCCACGCTGCCCTCCAATGCTAAATTTGTGATCCCTTGATGCCTCAGGACATGTCCTACCAACCGATCCCTTCTTCTAGTCAAGTTGTGCTACAAACTTCTCTTCTCTCCAATCCTATTCAATACCTCCTCATTAGTTACGTGATCTATCCACCTAATCTTCAACATTCTTCTGTAGCACCACATTTCGAAAGTTTCTGTTCTCTTCTTGTCCAAAGTATTTATTGTCCATGTTTCACTTCCATACATGGCTACACTCCATCCAGATACTTTCAGAAACGACTTCCTGACACTTAAATCTATACTCGATGTTAACAAATTTCTCTTCTTCAGAAACGCTTTCCATGTCATTGCCAGTCTACATTTTATATCCTCTCTACTTCGACCATCATCAGTTATTTTGCTCCCCAAATAGCAATACTCCTTTACTACTTTAAGTGTCTCATTTCCTAATCTAATCCCCTCAGGATCACCCGATCTAATTTGACTACATTCCATTATCCTCATTTTACTTTTGTTGATGTTCATCTTATATCCTCCTTTCAAGACACTGTCCATGCCGTTCAACTGCTCTTCCAAGTCCTTCGCTGTCTCAGACAGAATTACAATGTCATCGGCGAACCTCAAAGTTTATTTTAATCCGACCTGGTGTGGATCCGAAACTGTCCTGCATCAATCAAAAATGGGCCACACTAGTGCTTTATACGCAGTTTTCTTTACAGATGAGCTACACTTTCCTAGAATAGTCGACCGTTCGCCTCCCTTACTAGCGACCTTACGTGCTCGCTACATTTCACATTGCTTCGCAACGTTACGCCGGATATTCAGTCAACGCGACTGTGTCAAGCGGCAAACTACTAGCACGGTATTTGATCATCATATCATTGTGTTTCCTTCTTACCTGCATTAGTTTACATTTTTCCGCATTTAGAGCAAGCTGCCAAGAAATTCAACCTGTATCCTCGAACAGTCACTCGACGGAGACTCTTTCCACAACTATAGCGTCGTCAGCAAACAGCCGCAGATCGCTACCTACCCAATCCGACAGGTCGTTTGTGTCTATGGAGAACAACAGCCGTCGTATCACTCTTCCTTGGGGCCCTCCTGATGATACCTTTGAGTCTGTCGATAACTCCCTCCAGAACAATGTAGGGTGAAGTTGGGGCAAACAGACACCTTAACAGAATTTTTTGAAATAACTATTAAAAAAATTGAATTTCAAATTTTATTTTACATCTCTATCAAACTTATACCTTAGGTCAAAACAATACAAGTTTAATTATTTAACTAAATTTTGCTTTCAGCCCAAAAAAACTGTAATAAGTGGGTAGTGGACTGATGTCCATTTGAGCCAAACTATAGTGAGAAACGGACACCTGACTTTCTAATCACACTCATCATTTGAACAATTCTGTCAGACAAAATAGTGATCATTTCCGTCTGAAACACACACAACATGAAACCAGAAATAACTATCTGACCGCTGCACCCAATTTTCACCGTGTTTGTATAGTTTTTACACACATTGCACTTATCATTCTTACTGGTATCACATTTTATATTTTTCTCTATCTTCTTGTTGCCGCCCTGGCATTTTTCTCTTTTAGATCAGTAATAAAAGAAGAATCTGTCAAAATGAATGATGTTCCCATCTTCTGTTTGTTGTTGACACATCATGAAGCTGATGGTACAGGAGTGAAGTCTTTGAAACGTCTTCTCCCATTCGCAGTGTCTTTGGTGACCTCTGTTGTTGGCTATGGATCTGCCGTCTGATTCTCAGGATTTGGTACAGTGGAATCAGTGGGGTCTTCATGCACAGTTGCGGTTGCAAACTCTTGCTCAGTCAAGCGATTCACCTTGATGGGATGAATGCCACATGCATTGAAGACATTTACAGCTTTCCCGATTGTAGTTGTTCTGTTCTGTGCTTCAGCAAAAATAGCTCCAAATGTCACTTTATTAATTCCTTTCCCCGGATTTCTTTTGACGTACACTCTGCAGCCATCATTGTAAAATGTCTAGCGGTGCGAAGAAAGAGACGTCAGGGGGCTTTAGCCCGTGAGTACTGTGTGATGGCAAACACAACAGATGCACACAGAAGCCTTCTCAAGGGTTGGCGGATCTGAACTATGCGTGCCGTGGCCATCCAAAATGGGAACGACAGGTCCAATAGGCTTCACATTAATAAAATGGTTTGAGCACTGAGGGAACTATCCACATTTCATGTAGCGGCTCTCTGACAGCACTACTTTTGTACGAGGAGGTATATCTAGTTGGTAACTGTTCTTGTATCGTATCCCTTGCAGGTTGTAAACAGAAGGTTGATGACATAATTAGGGAGGTTTGGGTCTGGCTGTGATGCGTGCTCGGGTAGCCAAATGGTAAGGCGACCGCTCGCGATAAGCGGGAAATCCAAGGCCGAGTTCCGGTCCGGCACAAATTTTCACTGTCGTCATTCCACTATACGGCTGATGGTTGTCCATATTCCTAACAGCGAATACATTTAATGTATTTCATAATGGCTGTAGTCGCCGCAGTGCCTGTTCCTTTAGGTGTGTATGCATGTCTGAAGAAACTTTACCTCGTAATTCGGAATAACACAGGCACTGACAATCGTATTTATGCAAAGACACCAGGCAAGCTGGTTTCTAGTTCAATCATAACTACTGACATTTATTAAAATTAGTTGTCTGTTAAAGATATTTGCGAGCCCACCGTAATAGCTTTGTTCAGAAAAATATAAAGTATCCATTGCCCCCCCCCCCCCCCGACGAACAAGTGTCCATCTGCCTCCCCCCACCCCCCCCCCACCCAGCACTATTTCAGTTAGTGTTCGTAAAAATCCAACAGATGGAAACACCAAAGCATTTCGTCATATTGGCACGTAGAGGGAAGTGGGAGCATTCTACACGCCAAAGTAGAAACTCCATTAATTCATTGAAATACAAACAGTCCTTATCTCCCAAACAATATTCTGAACAAAATCATTGCCTCCACGTTAAGTATTAGTCTCTGGTATGCAAAACACTGCAGCCATCCGACTCACATGAACAGTATTGCCAACTTCAACGAGATGATCCCACACATTTACTTACGTGGTATCCATTTGCCCCAATATCCTGCTCCAAGTGGGTTCTATTACTTAAAAAGTCTTCTAATTACCAGCCCTAAACTTGATAGTGACCTCCCCCCTTGCCCACTTGTGCGTTTGTTATAGGACAATTTTTTTAAAAAAGAAATCGATTTTTCAAAAACATGTTCATTTTGTAGCACACACCTTTCTGAAGAGTTGATATATAAAACATGTATGTTCGAGGAAATGATAGTCATGTTATTTGGTCTTAAGTGTGCCAAAGTGCAGTGCAATAGTTCTTCACACAGCATTCTTCTATAGCACGTCACTGTGTTTTGCTATGTGGAATTCAAACGCGTATATTTTGTAATGGAAGCCATGAAACGTATATTCAGGACAGTCGGAATTAAAACACTCTGTGGTGCCTCTCCTGCTTCCAGTCGGCCAGTTTGACATCCAACCCGCATTAAAATAACTCACAATTAATACTGGGTGGGATTATTTGTAACGGGGAGAATAAGAACTCTTTGTTGCCTATTTTGTGTGACATAAAATTAAATGTAGGGAACATAAAACCAGTAAAGACAAGAGGCAAACAAGACAGTACACATTTCTTCTGTCCTTAGTTCCCAACATTTTTTTCTCTATTATGTTGCTACAGCTTTACACGGCGTGCTTTCCTTTCTGCGAAAGAATCTAACACCTAATCGAAGTTCGTCAAACGTTTTGCTACACGAAAAATCAAAAATTCGTCGTTTAATACTGGAAAACTTGTTAATACGAGTAGTAACCAAGACTGGTGTGGATTCTCGATTTGATTACGTCTAATTTGTCACTGTTTGTAAAATAAAACGAAACAGGCCTTTCTAATATTGCAGCAGTTGTAACACACGCCAAATAAGTGAGACTGTTTTGGCACAAATTGTCATTTTTATGCACCTCATTATCATAAATAATGCAACAGAATATAATTCACAGAGTACAAGTATCAAATGCGTATTATGCCCACTACAGGCAAAAAGTTTTATGTTATAAAATAGTTTCACATTTCATTCATACGCTTCAGTTTCTCATGCATGAGATCACAAATAAGAGTACGAAATTTTTGCATAAATCTGGAATCGTTATGTTCTTCCATATAATTTGTGTGATGTCCCCGTTTCTTCTCCTTCCTCATACTAACAAACAATCTCGTCATCATTAATTCTATAGCTACTTGGTCCATTGTCAAAACTTATTCTCCGATTAACTTCACTAACTCTGCAAAAAATTTTCTGCCAAAATTTCATTTTACTGGATACACTGAGAAGATAATATGTAATCTCTCTTACCTGTTATTCCTGTTAGCGATTTATTTCCACTCTGGTAGTCGAAACCTATGGCTTCCGCTAATTATTAGAACAACGCTGATCATTCGCACACCCAATCAACCACATAAACAATTAGCGATTGGCACTCACCCGTTCGAGTTTATTCGGTTCAGCCCCCGTATAGCCCCTTCCCTTTTGTTTACGGGAAAGTCTTTTATATCGCCGGCCACTGTGGTCGAGCGGTTCTAGGCGCTTCAGTTCGGAACCATGCGGCTGCTACGGTCGCAGGTTCGAATCCTGCCTCGGGCAATGATGTGTGTGGTGTCCTTAGGTTATTTAGTTTAAGTAGTTCTAAGTCTAGGGGACTGATGACCTCAGATGTTAAGTCCCATAGTGCTCAGAGCCATTTGAACCATTTTTGAAGTCTTTTATTTCTAGATGCGACGGGATCCCCCTGGCAGAAATATCACGTACATTATGCACGCATTCAAAAATCAATTTACGATTCGTTCAGACATCAACTTAGAATGTATCCAAAATGTTCAAGGATCAACAGGGATTATTTTCAAAATCACATAAATAATCGATATACCAATGTGCGCTGGATGTTACGCGCTTAATGAAACAAGGTATTTTTCTTCAAGAATATGATTTTGGCGCCCCCTGAAATTGCCTCTTGGGCAGATATCCCGCTTTGCTCCCCCAACATCCGAGCCTGCTAGCTACCGCATATATCTGTGAACCAACTCTGTACGCTCGGACATTCATTAACGGTCAGCAGCGGGGCACTGCGTCAAATACTTTACTGAAATGTAGGAACATGGAATCAGCCTGTTGCCCGTCACTCACGGTTCACAGGATATCCGGCGAGAAAAGGAAAGGCTGAGTTTTGCATAAGCGAAACTTTCTAAATTGTTGTTGATTTATGGACAAAAGCTTTTCTGTCTCAGGCAAATGTATGACATTCGAACTTTAAATATCCTCCACAATTCTGCAGCAAACTTATGGCAAGTTAGTTTAAATCTAACAGTAAGTTTCAAAGAAGAAAGTTGATTCTATAACGCACTCCTTCCTTACAGTATGAATATAACTGTTATTTGATCTTTCAAGTTTTCTCGAAAGCAATGGCTCTGAGCACTATGCGACATAACAGCTGTGGTCATCAGTCCCCTATAACTTAGAACTACTTAAACCTATCTAACCTAAGGACACCACACACATCCATGCCCGAGGCAGGATTCGAACCTGCGACCGTAGCAGTCGCGCGGTTACGGACTGCGCGCCTAGAACCGCGAGACCACCGCGGCCGGCCAAGTTTTCTCGGCATGATTGGTTAATGGGGTACTTCCGGCTGTACTGCCGAGCTGTTGTTTCCATTTTGTGTACAATATTTCGACGAGCCTGTACTCCAACCAAATTGTGAACTATTGTTGATCTCTATTTATGCTTGACTGTGAGTTCCATTCCCGACGTCCGCTACGTTGTTTAACTCTTTCATTCTTCAGAGTGGAATGCAAATTCTCTCAGCATTTCCCAACTGTGGTGGATGTGATGGCCGGCGAGGTCTTACAAGGGAACCACGCCTATTCCTCGTTTTGGATTTCGTCCAAATTGCTGGTATGTCCAGGTGTTGGCCAGAAATGAAAGCGACATAAGTAGAAGCTCCAGACTGCCGACCGTTTAGAGAAAAACATCAATTTTGGTGCGCGCCAGTAGAGACTTGAGCCATTTAACTCCTAATATCGTGTCGGACCTCGTTTTGCCCGGCGTAGTGCAGCAACTCGACGTGGCGTGGACTCGGCAAAGCATTGGAAGTCCCGTGCAGAAATATTGGGCCATGCTGCCTCTATAACCGTCCATAATTGTGAAATTATTGCTGGTACAGGATTTTGTGCACGAACTGACCTCTCGACTACGTCCCATGAATGTTCGATGGGATGCATGTCGGGCGATCCGGGTGGCCAAACTATTCGCTCGAACTGTGCAGCATGTTTTTTCAAACCAATCACGAACAATTGCGACCCAATGACATCACGCGTTGTCATCCATAAAAATTCCATTGTTGTTTGAAACATGAAGTCCATAAACGGCTGCAAATGCTCTTCAAGTAGCCGAATATAACCATTTCCAAACGATGATCGGTTCATTCCATGAAAACACTACCCATAGTTTTATGGAGCCACCACCAGCTTGCACAGTGCCTTGTTGACAACCTGGGTAAATGACTTCGTGGGGTTTGCGTCACACACTAACCCTACAAACAGCTCTTAACAACTGAAATCAAGACTCATCTGGCGAGGCTACGATTTTCCAGTCGTCTAGAGTCCAAATGGTCATGAGCCCAGGGCAGGCTTGGAGGCGTGTCGCGTCTGTCGTCTTCTGCCATAGCCCATTAACGCAAATTTCGCCACACTGTCCTAACGGATACGTTCGGCGTACGTCCTACATTGATTTCGGTTATATCAGGCAGTGTTGCTTGTTTGTTAACACTGACAACTCTACGCAAATGTCGCTGGTCTCGGTCGTTAAGTGAAGGCTGTCAGCCACTGTGTTGTCACTGGTGAATGGTAAAGACTAAAATTTGGTATTGTCGGCACAATGTTGACACTGTGGGTCTACGAATATTGAATGCCCTAATAGAATTTCCCATGGGACTATACTGGTGCTTCCCAACCTTTCTTAGACCGTGACCATTACTCCTGACTGCAGTCAAGCATTAGCTATAGCCCCCCCCCCCTTCCCCACATTGTCACCAAATGTAGCACCTAACTGTAGAATGATCTACTTTTCTTGGAACACTTTTATTTTTAAAATTATGAAAGATTAATGATATTTTATTTGTGTGTCTGTCTGTTTGTGTAGGGGGGGGGGGGGGGGGGGAGCGGTAGAATAAATAACGAAGGAATCCGTGGTGTATAGCAAGTGCGCTATCCACAACTCGTTATCGGATAAGAACACTAACTATCCTCAGTGGGGATAGACACTAGTTACAGAACATACTTGCCCTGTATTACTGCTCTCCGTTGTGGCCGGCCGTGTTGGCCGTGCGGTTCTAGGCGCTCCAGTCCGGAGCCGCGCTACTGCTACGGTCGCAGGTTCGAATCCTGCCTCGGGCATGGGTGTGTGTGATGTCCTTAGGTTAGTTAAGTTTAAGTAGTTCTAAGTTCTAGGGGACTGATGAGCACAGCAGTTGAGTCCCATAGTGCTCAGAGCCATTTGAACAATCTCCGTTGTGGCACTTGCTTGACCTGCACATTGCAATCCCATTTAAAGTCAACAAAGTTAATACGTGGGCACTATGTTTACTGTTCGTAAATTACTTGATTGCTGCAGTCCTTACTTCTGAACTGGCAGAAATTGGAATACTTCAGGCTGTTAATGCTTTGTGTCTCATCACAGCCACTATTAGTAGTGGTAATAGTAGTAGTAACAACAATAATAATAATAATAATAATAGTAATAATAAGAAAGATAACAGTACAATAGTAACACTTATGTAGTTACTGCTACGTCGTGCCCTCAATTAACTGATTTATCTGTTACGAAGCGAGTAGTGAAGCAATTTCTGGACCATTGCAGGTACTATCTACAACCTGGAGAAGACATTTTCTTGAGATATTTAGCATTTGTTACGTATGTGACTCATTTTTATCATCAGCGATGTACGCGTCAAAGAACAACAGATGTGTCTAGTGGGTGGACTGCGTGAGGAACATGTAACCTCCATCACATTAATGCTACTAAATGAGAAAAAGTAATTATTGGTCCCTATGTAAGCAATCTTAGAAGTCTCGCAAAACTGGGATAGTAACGATCTCTTGATAAAAATTTAGTTTCGTTATTGAAACAGAATCGAATCGTTTGGTTTTTACCTCTCAGAAAATGTCATTGTACACCTAAGGTACATGTTGCTATTCCGTAGTCACGGTATGACAGCGTAGTATCCAGGCAGAGTTCGGAGCAGTGGAAAGAGTAGAGAACGGTAATTTGATGGTCATAGAGTCTAGTTTGGCTGGGAAAACCAATCTTTCTTTTTTACTTTCTTTTTAACATTGCAAATATATCGAAATATGAGTAAAATAACCCATTCGTGTAAAGCACATTATGCTATAACCCTTCCTGCAAAAACAGTCTACGTATGCTTGCAAGAGAGCATTGATTTTTGGAACAAGGATTCAAAAAACGATGGATGAGTACCCGGGAAAATATAGGAATGCCGCTATTACTTCATCAAATCTGGGTAATTCACGACAGCCTTATAGTCAAAATTTTTGACTAATGTGATGAATCCCTACGTGCAGAAGAACAAATTTCCTCTGCTAATGGTCTCATGGGGAGGATAAACAAATCCACAAGTATACGACGAAATATATCGAGATGTTGAAGGACTGCCATTGTGCAGTACTCAAGTGATTCTTCCAAAACCCATTCCGATGTTTACTTTTATGGTCATATTGACAGTTTGACCAAAAAGATTCAAAATTGCGTTTATTCCATCTCGAAGATGAAGAATCACATCCAGAGAAGATCGCATCAAACTACATTCTGTTGTACTTCACCAGCTATCATCGCCAATATTCGGAGTAATTTACTGCCAAATTGTGCGATGAGGGAGAACCTATTATGAATGTAAACCAAGTCTGGTTTTCTGTAGATACTTTAAAAACCAGATAGTTGTAAAAATGCGTTGTTTATAAAGTGTACAAATGGTTCAAATGACTCTGACCACTATGGGACTTAATTTCTGAGGTCATCAGTCCCCTAGAACTTCTTAAACCTAACTAACCTAAGGACACCACACACATCCATGCCCGAGGTAAGATTCGAACCTGCGACCGTAACGGTCGCGCGGTTCCAGACTGTAGCGCCTAGAACCGCTCGGCCACTCCGCCAGCTTAAGTGTGCAAGATGACGAGAAAATTACTGCTTCCCCTGTTTTTATTACGAAAATCACGCCTGGAACGTGTAAATCAACTGTAAAATCATAAAAGTAAATTTATATACAAAGTTCTTGTGAACGCCAAACAATCCCTTTCTGGTAATTTATTTGCAATGCCACATTTCAAATTGGTTCAAATGGCTCTGAGCACTATGGGACTTAACATCTAAGGTCATCAGTCCCCTAGAACTTAGAACAACTTAAACCTAACTAACCTAAGGACATCACACAACACCCAGTCATCACGAGGCAGAGAAAATCCCTGACCCCGCCGGGAATCGAACCCGGGAACCCGGGCGTGGGAAGCGCGAACGCTACCGCACGACCACGAGCTGCGGACAATGCCACATTTCCTTATGTCTTTCCTTTTCATAAATTTTATGAAAACATTTAATAAATCACATGTATTGAGTATTACTTCGGTTTCTCTGTAGTGTAAGTAACGTTAAAAAGAAAAAAAAGTTGTTTCCCCTGAGAAACTTGAACCAACGACCCTGGGAATACCGTTTTCTACTCTTACAGCTGCCTGGAAACTGCGGTAACATACATGACTCATGCCTCACCCGACCCCACGCCAAAAATGTTACTTTTTTCTAAACGTTCAGCCGTCTGGAGCTTCTGTCACTTTCATGCCTGGCCGAGTTCTACACGTACCACAAATTTGGATGAAATCAGTGATGACGTGCAGGCGTAGCACCCTATTAGTAAATGGAGTGCTGGACCCCAAGCGTTATTTGAATTGAAATCTCCATCCCTATTTATTAGTTTTTCCGACTTGATTTGTTTCTTTGTACATCTCCGTTATCAGAGAGTCTTTTTAGAGTTATAATTCTCTTGATTTATAACTATACAATTTTCAGGTAAAAGTGCAACTTATAATTAAGAGGAGGTAGGCTACAATAGATTTTTTGTTTATAACGGTATTTATTGCGATAGACTCCTGTTCGATGGCAGTGCGGCAAAGGCAGTAACCACAAACATTAAACATTTATTAACACGTACAGAACACAGAAGAAGATATTGTCGAGATTTGTCTCCACTCATAAAGAAGTTCTCTCACTGTCACTTTCATGGAAAAGTTGCAAGAAACAAAGAGAACAAGTCAACCACTGAGGCTGAACAGAAGCGCCTCTGGCGACTGGTGCGCAAACCTTTTGACAGCTGCGAAACGTGGACACAGTAATCAAAACGTTCAAATATGTTTGAATTCCTAAGGGACCAAACTGCTGAGGCCATCTGTCCCTAGACTTACACACTACTTAAACGAACTTATACTAAGAACAACACACACACACACCCATGCCTCAGGGAGGACTCGAACCTTCGGCGGGAGTGGCCGCACAGTCCGTAACATGGTGCATCAAACCGCGCGGCCATTCCGCGTGGCAACACAGTAGTCGACGATCTTGGCTGCTACATCAGCCCTCTAGGCAGAAGCGAAGTGTCGTCCAAAAATCTTCCAGGAAAGTCCGCTCGACGCCTGGAATCTGTTCTTCGTTCAGGTAACGAGTCAGCCCGAGGCTGAGATTGGTTTTGCGGTGCGAGTTTAGTGTCATGACACATCAGCGCAGCCTTTAAAGAATAGTGCCTGTGGTGTAGTCCAAAGAGTGAAGTGCCAAGACAAGGTTGGTAGCTCGCAACGGAATCACAAGTAAGTCGCTGCCAGAAGCAACAATGAATGAAAGATGAGCATTGTCTCTCTACCGAACCAGCTGTGCAACAATTGTATGAGACGGAACGCTGCAAAAATTTTTATTGTCTGCTCTACTCTGTAAGAAGAGGCTAGTATCATCTTCTATATCAACCTATACCTAGATATTCAGTAACTGTAATAAATGCTCATGACATTCCTATGGTCATGGATTGTAACAAAGTTAAGTATTTTATCTTGTTCAAGCTGTAATAAAGCGATCTGATATTTTATGTCTGCAGTACACCATCGGCTCCTTATAACAATACCTCCACTAACAGTTAATTAGTTCAAAATTTATCACGTCGCGCACACAAAGTATGATCTTTTTATTGCGCAACTAAAAGGTTTTTAATGTGACAGGTATTGCTACATCAATTGATTACAGTCATTGAAGAAAATTAACAATAATATCATTTATCTTGTATTTGTAATCCAACGACGATCTCGCTCTGGCTTTGGCTTGAAATTAAAAATGTTGTCTAGGTAGCATGACTATCGCTGTTGGTGCGAAAGGCACTCGGATGTTGATTACGTCGACTTGAATAACTCACGAAGACAATCTTTCATGATTAATTTGATGATTTATGTTTTTCATTGTAATGTGCTTCATACTTTTTTAAACAATGGTTACTTGAAAATAATTCTTGACACTCACTTTTCACAAAAATTCACATTTATTAAACTTTTTATACTTTCACATGTTCAAAACATTACTTTATCACACAATTTCGCAGCCGTTACTGCTCTTAATAAAACTCACAACATTTTTCATTGTCCACAACTCAGCTCATCTTTTCATTTCCAACACAAAGTCAAGACTGTTCATATTCAACACAAAAACTTGACTACCCTGTACGCTTCCGCGCCAAAAGCCAAAAGTCAGCATCATAGATAACAATAAGTACAAAGATATTCACACTAGATATTATATCGATTTCAACATCTCAAAATATCGACGTACATACATATAACAATGAAACCAAATTTGAATAGAGTGAAAAATATGAGACATTACGTAGAAAACTATTCATTAATCTACGGTATCGAAAAATAGGGTTGGCGGGTGGTAATGGTTTCGCAAATAAAGAACCATTACACCCTCCAGGAGTAAAACTAAGAACCCACTACAGTACTGACGAGTGTTATTTCGTACGGTACAACGTTCGATCATGCCGTTGCTCGCTGGGCGGTAACTGGTTGCCTTATGAGAGAGAGCATCGCAGAACTCAATGAGTTGAGTAAAATAAGCCAAACTCAGTTATCGGCTGCAGTGGACAGCTGAAGCATGAAACCCAATGTGGCACAAAAGGCAAACGCTAGCGTTCCCCCAATATGTTATAGACCGTTATAGCTTCTGACCAAGAGGTGAAACAATTAATTGCTGTCAGTAGACAGTGTTGACATTTGAACAGTCGAAGTGGACCTGCTACATCGATACGCACAGGCGTGAAGAGTGTTGTTATGTCTGGAAAATATCCAACTGGCACACACACAGCTTCACACTTCAACCAGGAACGTCGGCAGTTGTAACTGATGATCTGTAGTTCGTGGTCAGATTCTTGTGCCTTTGAAAACTGGAAAAATGGAAATGAGCATTTGGCGTCATTGGCCGGGGGCCCCCTGGTGGGGCAGGTCCGGCCGCCTTGGAGCAGAACTTAATACATACGACGCCACATTGGGCGACCTGCGCGCCGGATGGGGATGAAATGATGATGAAGACAACACAACACCCAGTCCCTAAGCGGAGAAAAATCGTCAACCCAGCCGGGAATCGAGCCCGGGCTCGTAGGACGGTAATCCGTCACGCTGACCACTCAGCTATTGGGGCGGACTGCAAACTGGACGAAAACTGTAACAGTTATCTGTGACACAAAGGAGAGGACCACATTGTAAAGACCAGAAATGTGACAATGTCAGCGCTTAACTGGGCAATGAGTTCCAGATGGTTGTATTACCATTGTGAGCTGTTGTTGTTGCTCTGTCTGAAGGCTTGACGCGTGGGATTAGCCGAGCGGTCTCAGGCGCTGTAGTCACGGACTGTGCGGCAGGTCCCGGAGGAGGTAATACTGAAATCTTCAGTCCACAATCTGCCGTGGCTCATAAGGATGGCTTTGAGAATCCTCTGCTACCATTCAATTAACCTGTTACACTGGGCGATAGGCTGTAGTGTTGTTAAGTTTGATTCCGCAGGGATTACACAGGGTACCAAAGAGTGCCTACTTGAACTAGCATCTTGATCGCTGGTTACCGTGTGTGGCGCGCCAAAATGTGCTAAATGGTTCAAACGGCTCTGAGCACTATGGAACTCAACTGCTGTGGTCATCAGTCCCCTAGAACTTAGAACTAATTAAACCTAACTAACCTAAGGACATCACACACATCCATGCCTGAGGCAGGATTCGAACCTGCGACCGTAGCAGCAGCGCGGCTCCGAACTGGAGCGCCTAGAACCGCATGACCACCGCGGCCGGCCCAAAATGTGCTATTCGTTCTACGAAGCTCTGTCTATCATTGGCAGTAAATCTTTGAATCTCTCTGACTTTGGTAGAGCGGCAACAAGATTGATGTTTACATGGCGGTGGCAGGCTTTTGGAATTTCAAATCGACTCAATTGTGGTTGTTCATTTCTTCCGACTTAACTGCGTTGGCACAGTATGAATGCCTGTGTCTAGGTGCGGCAGTCCCACTTTATGTTGGGCCTTACGAAGCGTTCTGTGATGAGACAGACTACGGTTTTGATATCTGGGTGGGACAGGCTGTGGATTTGGTTGAAAATCAGATGGTGCATTATTTCTAACACTAACAGCGGAATCCTGTAAAGTGAAAGATTGCAGAGGATTGGCATATCAGTCTCTGTGACAGTGTGTCACCTAGTTCATAGGCCAGTATTATGGTTGCACATTAACTCTGCAATACTAGTTTCGTTGTGCTGGTTGGTGGCTAGTTTCTCTTATTCGAGTGGACAACAATGAGGTTGTGAGCTCCATGCAGGTGTCGTATATCCTTAGGTGTCGGTAGCATCGGGAGCTGACATCCTTCGATGCCTGCCGTGTGGCATCGACTGTGGTCTGTAAACGCTGTAACTTGGCGCCCTGTGATATCTTCAAAGTACCTCACAACCTTGTAAATGGCAAGGAGTTCTCAGTCTAAGGTCGACCATTTGCCTTGAGGGGATTTAGGTTTCTGGGAGAGGAATTGGAGGGCTTGTACCTCCCGAGCCACTACTTGTTGCAGAACTGTGCCAGTCGCAGTGTTGTCTGCGGTAACTGTGAGCTGCTTTTCTGGCATTGGGTGGGTCAACGCGATTGTGTGTGCAAGACAGTCCTTAGCGAGGTCGAAAGCATCCTTCATCTTTGCAGTCCATTCAGTCTTCAATTTCCCTTGCTTGTTAGACCATGCTACTGCATTGCGAGTGGTGCTTGTAAAGCCATGGTTTGTGGCAAGTGCTGTTGGTAATGACTCAGATTTCCTAAGAAGTAATGGCACTTGTGATATTTCAGGGGAAGGAGAAGTTGTTTGACAGTGTGGCTCAGTCCAGGGTTGATCTGACCCCTGTGGCTAACTATATATCCGAGGAAGATAAATTCTGGTTTTTGTAACTGCGATTTGTCCTTATTGTTCACCACACTTCCATTATTTAGGGTAGTGAGAACTTGTGGCCTTTGGGCATAGAAGTTGTCTGATAGTGTCGGCTCAGTCTGGGGTAGGTCTGATCCCTCCCCAAGGAAGATAACTTCTGGTTTCCATAACTAAGATTTTTTCTTGTTTCCCACCATACTTCCGTCATTCACGGCAGTGAGAACTTGTTCAAGGTATCATTTATGATCATCAGGCATAGCTGAAAAAGTGAGTATGTCATGTAAATAGGTGCAGCAAAAAATGAAATGAAAAAGTATCCTGACAAGTCTGATTTGCGTTTCTCAACCTGTGTGGCTTAAAAAGATATTCAAAGAGACTGAATGGTGTGATAATTGCAGTTTTTGCAATATCGTCTTTGGGCATGGGGAACTGAAGGTAAACTTTTTTACAGTCACCCACACTGAATATAGTAGTGCTTGCTCGTGACTCTGAGAAATCTTGTATGTTGGGTACCCCTGTAGCTGCTGTACACTGTATGGGTGTTGAGAACTGTGTAGTCACCACAGGGTCTCAAAGTTCCAACTTATTTTTATACTGATTTGATCAGTGACGCCATCAGACCATTGGGTGGACGAACCACGCCTGCCTGTAGTAGTTTGTAAGCCATCGCCTTAGTGATGCGTGAGCTAGCTAGGCCTGTTGGTGTGGCTTGTGATGTACTGGCAGCCTGGTGGTTGTTAAGAAGTGATGCACTGTGCCATTATTTAGTGCACAAGTTTGTGCTTTTGTACAAGAGTGAGGAGAGAGGGCAGTGAGGCCTACATCCAAGGCACTGTGCATCAAGATAGAGAGTGCTGTACTAAATTTTGAGTTGCACTGTGTGCCCAGGGTCTTTGGCCATGCTGGTGTTGGGTGTGTGGGTGGAGGGACATGGTCGGTCGGCGAGGGTGAGGCCGTGTGCACTTCCTTACACTCATCAGAGCAGCAGGAGTGTGAGATGACCTTAAGATGCTCGTGCGCTAGTGTGAGTGCAGCGGATGAGCCCTTGATGCATTGTAGGAGATATCACTCTCAGTGTGGAGTGTGTTGGCAGCTGCACAACAATTTTAATAATGCTGATGTGCTAACAGCAGTTTTTCTGCTGTCATGACACACTCCCTATGTGTGTTAATGCGTGAAAAATTATTGTTCTGATGCCCAGATGGGCAGCGTATTGTGTCGTGTAGGAATGGGGTTGTCAGTGCAAATAGCCCTGGGATAAGCAGCCTGTAACATGGTGTAGCAACAAAGCATGTTGTATTTCCAGAGAGAGATGAAAGTGATGCAAGAGGTCAGTTCCCACTACCGATTCCCTTATGTCTGTGACATAAAATGTCCATGTGAGTTGATGATGACAGTTATAAGGTGCTTGTGGTAGATCTGTGCACCATTATCTTTGAATTACTAGCCATGAGAAATTGTAGCACTGATGTTTTGTCGAAAGTCGATATGCTCTACAGTGGTGCTGAGCTGACGGATTTGATTTAGGTTAGTGTTTTTTAACGTCCTGTCGACAACGAGGTCATTAGAGATGGAGCACAAGCTCGAGTTAGGGAAGGATGGGGAAGGAATTTGGCCGTGCCCTTTCAAAGGAACCATCCCGGCATTTGCCTGAAAAGATTTAGGGAAATCACGGAAAACCTAAATCGGGATGGCTGGAGACGGGATTGAACCGTCGTCCTCCCGAATGCGAGTCCAGTGTGCTAACCACTGCGCCACCTCGCTCGGTGACGGATTTGATGTCCAGCAAAAAGTGACTGTGCAGGTGCTGGGTGTGTGGGTGTGCAGTCAAGGGGGCATGTGCTTGAGTCACCCGTAATGACTGTCAGTGACTTGACATCTGTGCACAAGCTGATGCACCTATGAGAGCATATGTCTTAAGTTTGGTGACGTGCACACAGAACGACAGCTGCATTCACCATTGACAAACCGTGCATGGAACCAGCGGTTTGTGACCTTGAGACAATGACAGCAGTCAGTGTTGTGTTGTCCATTGTGGGAATGCTTCCTCACATAAAGCCTGCCAGTCAGTTCCTGGGTTTGACCGAGTGAGGTGACACAGTGTTAGCTTATTGGACTTGTTTTCGGGAGGATGACAGATCAAACTTGTGTCTGACCATCCAGATTTAGGCAAATGCTGGGGTAGTTCCTTTGAAAGGGCATGATCGATTTCCTTCTCCATCCTTAACACCATTCAAGCTTGTGCTCCATCTCTAATGACCTCGATGTCGATGGGAGCATTAAACCCTATCTTCCTTCCTTCTTCCTTGAATTTACAGGCTTGAGCTGGTGAAATCACTGCCGGCCATCCAAGGCTCTGCTTGGAGGAATCCAAAGCAGGAGGCAAGCAGCCGAGTGGTAGCATGCTGCGATGGTACTGTGTCCTTTCACTTTATATGGTGTCTGTGTTGTAGAATGTCAACATTCTGTTTCTCCAGCTGTTCAGTTTCATGTGTTATCTTTGCCAGTTGTAATTATGACTGAAATTTGGCGTTCCAGAGCTTCAAAAAGGCGGTATGTGGCATGAGATTAATGTCCAGTGTAGATCGGTGTCATAATCAAAACTGGGATGGTGTTCTGTCGTCAACATGTTCGTCATAGATAGCGTGTATCATTGTTGCCTGGGTGTCCAAGAAAGCTGTTTTAGCAGTGCAGATTTAGCTGTGTCACATCTGTTGTAGGTAGGCGGCACTGCAGTGTCATCACTGGTTATTTCGGCGTATTCTGCCAGATGTCAAATCTAGGTGTGAATCAGATGTTATCTAAAATGTTTAATGACTCAAATATACACTGCCTGGTGGTAAACTATGATGGTGGGTTGTTCAGTTTGGAATGGTGGCAGTTTAGGTTGGGAGCTGAGTCTGTGAGGTAGATACTGGCTGTGCTAAAGCACAGTTACAGTTGGCCAAGCTGGTATCGACAATGAGACAATGAGAGAATGTGCTGAAATGGCAGTGTGGTAAGGAATATGGTTCCCAGTACACTGCCATGTCTTACGGGCTGTGTAGGAATGTGTAAAATGTATGGATGCCAGGTCACATTACACACCATTGGTGTCGTGGTTGAGTCATATAGCATAGTCCAGTTTGAAATAAGTACCATTTGCTGACTGTGTGTGCAATATTGAGTTGGCAATAGTTTACTGTTCAAAGTTCAGCAACAAATTGTCTGTTGCCTGTCACTATCATGGTGTAGTAGAAGTTCTGTTGTTCAATAACATATCACTCGCACTCATGTACACCCATGTTTTATAACAGGTCAATGACCTGCACAATGATTGTACTGTTGGTACATTTCGCTTGGTTTAATTCCAGATGTAGTGTTCCTCAGAGCTCTGTTCACAATAAAGGATGGTCACATTGTTAAGGCACATTAAGACCATTCTTACGAAAACTTGCACAACACATTTTGCGGTTGACATGGGATCACCAGTACAGAATTATTCCCTACTAGGTGGTGGGGGAAGTGATTAACTGCACATTTATTTTATTATTTTATTCAAGAAGTGTGATACATAACATGTGCACAATGTATCACAACTAGGAACACACAGAAGCCTTCAGCTCATCCACAGATATTCCTCTCCTCACTCGCCAGCGATATGTGTCGCCGTGGATACTCCCACAAACTTTATAGGATGTAAAATATGAAACATATCTGCAATAATGTATAATCCGTTTGAAGACAGCCTGCACAAGTCAGTGCTTGCAACAGCGGCAGGGGCTCCCATACGATAGTTTGTAGCAGTGTGAAGGAGGAAGGGGGGGGGGGTTCTAGACCTGGGGGGTATGGAGTATATTTAATATTTTGGAAGACAAATGGTGACTTTTAAGTAGCCATACTTCCCCCATGAACCATGGACCTTGCCGTTGGTGGGGAGGCTTGCATGCCTCAGCGATACAGATGGCCGTACCGTAGGTGCAACCACAACGGAGGGTTATCTGTTGAGAGACCAGACAAACATGTGGTTCCTGAAGAGGGGCAGCAGCCTTTTCAGTAGTTGCAGGGGCAACAGTCTGGATGATTGACTGATCTGGCCTTGTAACATTAACCAAAACGGTCTTGCTGTGCTGGTACTGCGAACGGCTGAAAGCAAGGGGAAACTACAGCCGTAATGTTTCCCGAGGACATGCAGCTGTACTGTATGATTAAATGATGATGGCGCCCTCTTGGGTAAAATATTCCGGTGGTAAAATAGTTCCCCATTTGGATCTCCGGGCGGGGACTACTCAAGAGGACGTCGTTATCAGGAGAAAGAAAACTGGCATTCTACGGATCGGAGCGTGGAATGTCAGATCCCTTAATCGGGCAGGTAGGTTAGAAATTTTAAAAAGGGAAATGGATAGGTTAAAGTTAGATATAGTGGGAATTAGTGAAGTTCGGTGGCAGGAGGAACAAGACTTTTGGTCAGGTGATTACAGGGTTATAAATACAAAATCAAATAGGGGTAATGCAGGAGTAGGTTTAATAATGAATAAAAAAATAGGAGTGCGGGTTAGCTACTACAAACAGCATAGTGAACGCATTATTGTGGCCAAGATAGACACAAAGCCCATGCCTACTATAGTAGTACAAGTTTATATGCCAACTAGCTCTGCAGATGACGAAGAAATTGATGAAATGTATGACGAGATAAAAGAAATTATTCAGGTAGTGAAGGGAGACGAAAATTTAATAGTCATGGGTGACTGGAATTCGTCAGTAGGAAAAGGGAGAGAAGGAAACATAGTAGGTGAATATGGATTAGGGGGAAGAAATGAAAGAGGAAGCCGCCTTGTAGAATCTTGCACAGAGAATAACTTAATCATAGCTAACACTTGGTTCAAGAATCATAAAAGAAGGTTGTATACCTGGAAGAATCCTGGAGATACTAAAAGGTATCAGATAGATTATATAATGGTAAGACAGAGATTTAGGAACCAGGTTTTAAATTGTAAGACATTTCCAGGGGCAGATGTGGATTCTGACCACAATCTATTGGTTATGAACTGCAGATTGAAACTGAAGAAACTGCAAAAAGGTAGGAATTTAAGGAGATGGGACCTGGATAAACTGAAAGAACCAGAGGTTGCAGAGAGTTTCAGGGAGAGCATAAGGGAACAATTGACAAGAATGGGGGAAAGAAATACAGTAGAAGAAGAATGGGTAGCTCTGAGGGATGAAGTAGTGAAGGCAGCAGAGGATCAAGTAGGTAAAAAGATGAGGGCTAATAGAAATCCTTGGGTAACAGTAGAAATATTGAATTTAATTGATGAAAGGAGAAAATATAAAAATGCAGTAAATGAAGCAGGCAAAAAGGAATACAAACGTCTCAAAAATGAGATCAACAGGAAGTGCAAAATGGCTAAGCAGGGATGGCTAGATGACAAATGTAAGGATCTAGAGGCTTGTCTCACTAGGGGTAAGATAGATACTGCCTACAGGAAAATTAAAGAGACCTTTGGAGAGAAGAGAACCACTTGTATGAATATCAAGAGCTCAGATGGCCACCCAGTTCTAAGCAAAGAAGGGAAGGCAGAAATGTGGAAGGAGTATATATAGAGGGTTTATACAAGGGCGATGTACTTGAGGACAATATTATGGAAATGGAAGAGGATGTAGATGAAGATGAAATGGGAGATATGATACTGCGTGAAGAGTTTGACAGAGCACTGAAAGACCTGAGTTGAAACAAGGCCCCGGGAGTAGACAACATTCCATTAGAACTACTGATGGCCTTGGGAGAGCCAGTCCTGACAAAACTCTACCATCTGGTGAGCAAGATGTATGAGACAGGCGAAATACCCACAGACTTCAAGAAGAATATAATAATTCCAATCCCAAAGAAAGCAGGTGTTGACAGATTTGAAAATTACCAAACTATCAGTTTAATAAGCCACAGCTGCAAAATACTACCGTGAATTCTTTACCGACGAATGGAAAAACTGGTAGAAGCGGACCTTGGGGAAGATCAGTTTGGATTCCGTAGAAATGTTGGAACACGTGAGGCAATACTAACCTTACGACTTATGTTAGAAGAAAGATTAAGAAAAGGCAAACCTACATTTCTAGCATTTGTAGACTTAGAGAAAACTTTTGACAACGTTAACTGGAATACTCTCTTTCAAATTCTGAAGGTGGCAGGGGTAAAATACAGTCGAGGGGCATGAAAGGGAAGCAGTGGTTGAGAAAGGAGTGAGACAGGGTTGTAGCCTCTCCCCGATGTTATTCAATCTGTATATTGAGCAAGCAGTAAAGGAAACAAAAGAAAAATTCGGAGTAGGTATTAAAATCCATGGAAAAGAAATAAAAACTTTGAGGTTCGCCGATGACATTGTAATTCTGTCAGACACAGCAAAGGACTTGGAAGAGCAGTTGAACGGAATGGACAGTGTCTTGAAAGGAGGATATAAGATGAACATCAACAAAAGCAAAACGAGTATAATGGAATGTAGTCAAATTAAATCAGGTGATGCTGAGGGGATTAGATTAGGAAATGAGACACTTAAAGTAGTAAAGGAGTTTTGCTATTTAGGGAGTAAAATAACTGATGATGGTCGAAGTAGAGAGGATATAAAATGTAGACTGGCAATGGCAAGGAAATCGTTTCTGAAGAAGAGAAATTTGTTAACATCGAGTATAGATTTGAGTGTCTGGAAGTCGTTTCTGAAAGTATTTGTATGGAGTGTAGCCATGTATGGAAGTAAAACATGGACGATAACCAGTTTGGACAAGAAGAGAATAGTAGCTTTCGTAATGTGGTGCTACAGAAGAATGCTGAAGATAAGGTGGGTAGATCACGTAACTAATGAGGAGGTATTGAATAGGATTGGGGAGAAGAGAAGATTGTGGCCCAACTTGACTAGAAGAAGGGATCGGTTGGTAGGACATCTCCTGAGGCATCAAGGGATCACAAATTTAGCATTGGAGGGCAGCGTGGAGGGTAAAAATCGTAGAGGGAGACCAAGAGATGAGTACACTAAGCAGATTCAGAAGGATGTAGGTTGCAGTAGGTACTGGGAGATGAAGAAGCTTGCACAGGATAGAGTAGCATGGAGAGCTGCATCAAACCAGTCTCAGGACTGAAGACCACAACAACAACAACAAGTAGCCATAAAAAGTTCAAGTTTTGACCCTGGTAAAAACCTGTGTAATGTTGTTCTTGTTGTGGTCTTCAGTCCTGAGACTGGTTTGATGCAGCTCTCCATGCTAATCTATCCTGTGCAAGCTCCTTCATCTCCCAGTACCTACTGCAATCTACATCCTTCTGAATCTGATTAGTGTATTCATCTCTTGGTCTCCCTCTATGATTTTTACCCTCCACGCTGCCCTCCAATGCTAAATTTGTGATCCCTTGATGCCTCAGGACATGTCCTACCAACCGATCCCTACTTCTAGCCAAGTTGTGCCACAAACTTCTCTTCTCCCGAATCCTATTCAATACCTCCTCATCAGTTACATGATCTACCCACCTAATCTTCAACATTCTTCTGTAGCACCACATTTCGAAAGCTTCTATTCTCTCCTTGTCCAAACTAGTTATTGTCCATGTTTCACTTCCATACATGGCTACACTCCATACAAATACTTTCAGAAACGACTTCCTGACACTTAAATCTATACTCGATGTTAACAAATTTCTCTTCTTCAGAAACGCTTTCCTTGCCATTGCCAGTCTACATTTTATATCCTCTCTATTTCGACCATCATCAGTTATTTTGCTCCCCAAATAGCAAAACTCATTTACTACTTTAAGTGTCTCATTTCCTAATCTAATCCCCTCAGCATCACCTGATTTAATTTGACTACATTCCATTATCCTCGTTTTGCTTTTGTTGATGTTCATCTTATATCCTCCTTTCAAGACACTGTCCATTCCATTCAACTGCTCTTCCAAGTCCTGTCTCTGACAGAATTACAATGTCATCGGCGAACCTCAAAGTTTTTATTACCTGTGTAATAACTAATTTGAAATCATGTTCTTGAGAGAAAATCGCCTGACTACACAGTATTTTTTTCTTTCCCATAGAGACTGGAGGGAGGTGGGGGACTGCAAGCCCCTCTTGCCCCCAGGTATGAGCGCCCTTGAAAGGCATACTAGCGTACTATAATGTCACTTCCGCTTCCTGGTGATTCGATCTGTGGTAAAAACCTAGAACAGGAGTAACCTTCCTCTTTCTACTTAGTGAAAATTACAGAATAAGAGTGCCTTGGTCACTTGATCATTGTAAATATGATGTCAGCAGGTAGTGATCCAGCAATTTTATTTTAGTTTTATAGTGGAGAGACTTAGTCATGAACACTGAATTTTCCCAGGCTATGTGACTGGAACTAATAACAGTCAACTGTGAATGACAGTTTCAGTGTATTAAATTACATTGATTACATTGTTCGAATAATGGTTCAAAAATCAAGGTGCACAGCTTCTGTTAGTCCTCAAGCTGTAATATTTGTGAATTCTCTGCATTCAGTGTATGCTTACTTCGTGATTTCTTGTTACATTAACAAGAGATATATATCACTGAATCTGTCTCATTGAGATCTGCTATTCTGATGGCAAGAAGTTGCACAGTTCCATAAGAAAATAAAGTTGATGCCTGTATCTAGGTTATTAATGAAGTTGCGAGAATACTTTGCTGTTTGTTTCATGAGCCATTGATCACTAGTCGTTGAAGTGAAATTTTGTTAAAAATTACTTTAATGAGACAGAAGTAGGTGGTGAAAAAGTTAGGCATCTCATCCTGAATATACTAAACAGAGGCAGTTTATCCATGTACATAGGGACTTCAGAAAGTAAGTTACACACATAATCCACATCACCTAAGCCATTGCACAACAAGAGTGGCGTATTTGTCGGAAGGGATCCAGCTTTCCTGCAGACACAGCTCAGCTGCATCAGTATTTTGATGATTACAGTGCTGAATATTATCAAGATGATTACAATATTTGAGCATTTATAACTTTATTCTGACGTCGGATTTGAAACCAAATCTCCTACTTTCCGAGAGATTGTGTCAATTAGACCACCTGAGCACTGTATCAGATAGATTCAAATTTCACATGTGGTTGGTTCAAATTTTTCAAGGATATATGTTCAGCACTGACGACCTTCTATCTTCAAGTCAAATAATACAGTATTTACAAAATATTCTAAATGGGATGGAGATGATAATCAAACAATGATGTTGTTTATGTGTGGAGCTGTTTTATTAAATAACTCAATGAAACTGACAAGGAGAAGTCCCCAGGGGTGGGATGAACTTTGTTAAACCATCTATACTGTGGTATAGGTTATGGTCCAAGGTATAACACCATTCAGGGTGTGATGCCTTGGAAATACTTAGGGTCCAGCAGGGTGAGTGGTTACAGAGTGTCATGCCTTTAACCCTAACCTACACCATGATATAGGTGATTTAACCCTTGCAGACCTGAATTTTGTCTGGAGGAAGGAAAATTTTTCTTTGAGTGGTAATGCTCATATACAACTTTTTTATGAACTTAGATACAAGATTTATACAAGTAATTTGTAAAAATCTGACTCGTTCGATATCCAGATATATATTCTCATATTGATCTACAGGATTTGAAATAAATAAATAAAATAAATAAATAAAACAAAAATATGGAACCCATTTCCAAACATACTTTGTACACTTGACTTCATTTTAGTGACTAAAATAACTCATTATAAAATATTATTGTATTCAGTTATACAGAGGAATGTATTGTACAAACCACATGCATGTATTCTGGTGGTCACGATTTCCTCCACACCGCTACATTGACTTGCAGATGTTTTCAAAGTGATGCCCAACAGTTCGCAACCCTTGTGCATGATGGAAAGATTGATTATTCAAAAATGTGTACCTCAGGTTTCCTTTAGGAAATGTACATAATTGTAGCCAGAGGGTCTGAAAGCATTAAAAAATTCGTTTCCACCCCTGGGGACCTCCTCTAGTGACTAAACTCGACTGCACTTAGAAAGCAATCATTCATAAGTAGCATAGTAGTGAAGAAAATATTTTGAGTGTCCTTTGGAGTCACAATATAGATAATTTCATACTTTTGGTAGAATTCATTTCCCTTTGTGTCAAAGTGTTGTGTTCTGTTACTTCATCTGTGTCACAATGCTTCACAAGGAGTTAGCTGTGTGGACCACAGCAGATATACATACCACAGTATTTGTAGTAGGTGAATTTTCCAAAGCAACAGAAATAATCTTTTGCTTAAGGGGCTCCGGAACGCCCTATACTTGCAATGTTAAAATAACGCTTATAAATTACATCTTTCCTCACAAAGTATTTGAGGTAGGAAGTTGAACTTTTTACAGATTATTTATTGGAATATGGGCTACAACTTAACACAGGGATTTTACAAAATTTTAGTTCAGTTATTAAAGATGATTTTTTTTCAATTGTAATGAAAATTCACAACTTTTTTTGCAATTTTTTATTTATATATTCAAAAATATACAGTTTTTTGGAAAAAGGCTGTGTTAAATTATGCAGAAGGTACTGTGTAACATTTACTGAAAGTTTGAAACAAATATGTTTGGAAGATCCTTAGAAAACATGTAATTAGTATGAGAAAATAAAAGTTTTGGGAATCGAGCGACAAAGATTGGATTAACTTTTTAGTGCATTCCAGGTCCATAGGATGGATTATCTTCATCCTCTGCAAACTCCTCCTCCAGCTTCCTCTTGTTCCTCCTCCTGTTTACTCTTGCTTGTATTTCTAGACTCTTTACAGCCCTGTCTGCAGCCCGAAGGCGTTCCTTGTCTAAAGCAAGCATCGCTCGTACCATGTTAGAACCTATCTTCATTCCCATATTTCTAAATACCTTGCACCTTACAATGTTGCCATCATTGAAAGTCGCAACAGCATCATACACACCAAAGTGAAGTGTTTCTATTCCAACAAATACAGTCTTGGGGATTCTCGACCATATAACACTATTTACACTTTCATTGGGGTTTTGAGTTTTTCTGTGAATACACTTTTTCAACAGTTCAGGTGCTGCTAAGTCTCTGAAAATAGGTTTTACCACCTCCATTATTGCATGAGGCAGACTATGCTTATGAGTGTACACTTCACCAGTTAGCAATCCTTTGTTATATTTACACCAACTGTCTTCTTCTTTGGGACACAAGCTATGTTGGGGATTTTCATCGGTTGAAGAAGTATGAAAAAAAAAGAGCCCAAACAGCCTTCTTCATTTCGTCGACACTTTGTGTATTTTGCCTAATAGCCATTCCATAATAGTTCTGTATTTTGTCAATTACACTGTCAGTTAACCTTCCCTTCCCATCCAACCCTTTACCATCACTGAGTTTTTGTTTTTTGTACGAAGCTTTGTAACGGAACATATTAAAGGCTTTACTTTAATGAAGTATGCGATCCCTTCCAAATTCAACCAGTTTAATGAGTATTTATGATTATAGAAAAGTTATTGTGTATGTTAACAATGATTGCACAACATGTCTCCATAAACAGTCAACCCATTAAATTATACTGAATAACTGACCCACACAAAAGTTAATATCACTTGATCATTGATACAGCAAATGCCATCATGAAAAACACTAAGTTTATCTTAAATAATTAATATGAAGTACGAAAAATAGTGGCCAACTTAGGTATTTTGGATCTCCTTAAATAAAAATCACCCAGTGAAACCTATTTGTTCACTAGGAGCGTTTTCACTCAGTATTCACGTAATCAATCCTATTTTAGACGAAAACCAATGTAATTCTTCATAATTCACGTTACTTACTTATTTATGCAAATTAGAGAAGTCAATTGACAAACTTCTAAAAAAACGACCTTTTTGTAACAAAGAATTATTCTGTCAAGTCAACAAATCTGTCTGTCATTTTAATAACATGTTAAATTATGTCACTCGATGGAAATTAATAACTTTTCTGCACAAATTATAACAACAGATGTACATGTGACTTATAAACTATATCTCTTTTTAGTAGTTCTTTGACAATGTTATAAATACAAGCAGCGAGAAGGGTCGAAAAATCAGTCGGAGGCAGTCAGGGGGGCAGTCGGAATGTCACTTTGGTGAAGTGTGTTTCCGTGTTATTGTTTGGCAAAACAATGCAAAGAACATGTAAAGGAAGTACTACTTTGTGTTGTGTTATGGTCTTTGGTGGACAGTGGAATTAATATGGCCACTAAAGTAATAAATATTTGATGTTTACATATGTGTTGGTTTCGCTCATTCTTTATCATCAAAAGCACATGAAAAACACGGGACCTCATGTGTTTACCCTAGACAACCAGATTTAGAGCCAGCATCAGCATCGAGACACAGCAGCGATCCAGCAAGCAGCAGCGATTACTACAATACAATGCATGTTAATGGCGCCAACCTAACATCAAGTGCTAACAAGCTCCGTAAATTGGAGTGAAATAGTGCGATTACAGCAATTAGCAAGATATCAACGACTTAGGCGGACCATTTACAAAAGTGGGGGCTCGTCCGGGATCTTTAAGTGCATCGATGATAATAGTGCAGCAATAAATTTCGTAAGTGCTTAGCACTCCAAAAAAGTTTATTTGTGCAGTGTGGCAACAGTAAAAATATGTCAAAAATAAATAAATAAATAAAGTGTGTTTGTGCGACTACGAAGAACTATCATCACACCGCTCGGGAGATTAACGTCTGGATTATGTCAATGGAGTTCATCAATCAAGACTTCAGCTTCGATAAAACCGAATATAAGTGAAGAAAGCCAACAAGAACACCGATCACGACATCATAGCATAACCATAAAGCAAGGTATTTTGTTGTTGTTGTCATTTACAAAATTAATAGTGAACATGTCTCTACCTGAGAGTGATGAGATCGTAGGAAATGTAAAAATTGAACCAGGGGATGGTGAACAATTAAACTTAACAGAGTGGCTAGCACAGTTTGCAACTCAAATAAACTCGCAACTTAAACAATCAAGTGAACAAGTACGTTTGGAACTTAAACAATCAAGTGAACAAGTACGTTTTGATTTTAAACAATCAAGTAAAGAACACACAGATAGACTGGATAAGTTAAGTTTGGATTTTGATCTATTAAGTACTCATCTCAATAAGAAGTGTGAGGAAATTAAAACTACCCTCAGTAGGGACACTAGAGAACAGTTGATACACTTCAGAAAAGAATTTCAAGTTAAAGTTGAAAGTTTAAATGAAAACATACAAGCTAACACAGACAGCATTGCTGTCATCTACAACAGAGTAGATGCTGAAGCTAAAAGATTAGATCAAAGAATAGACAAAACATCAGAAGACCTTAAACAAGAATACAACCTGTACACCACTAATGTAGATACAAAAGTAGAAAATATGCACACTAAATATTCACAATTGGAAGATGCATTGATGTCCAAACAAACGATTTACAATCAAAATACAATGTATGGGCACATCCAAGTGAAATGCTTTCCTGGTGAAAATCTGCACCCTATTGACTTTATTCACCAATGTAAGGATATGTTTGTTGTAGGAATGTCAGATAACCTAAAAATTAAGTTAGTAAAACGGGTTCTAGAAGGGGAGGCCCTATCCTGGGCAAATGAGAATAATGATTCTTGGAATACTTTTGAAGAGTTTGAAGCTAAATTTATTTGCAAATTTTGGTCACAATCCATACAAGCCAGATTAAAGTCAGAATTTCTAAATGGACCAGTGTATAGAGGGAAAGTAGGGGGAATGCAAAAATTTTGCAGAGATCAACTGAAAAAACTTGCTCATTTAAATAACTCTTTTGATATTATGACACAAATTGATGTTTTAAAAAGAAGATTACCAGAGAGACTGCAGTGGGAATTGGTCCATGGACCAGACGATTCAATGGAAGAGTTCCTGAAATTTGTAGATAGATTAGATAGGGCCTTGGAAAGAGAAAGTAACCAAAGTTTTGGCTCTGGCAACAACCAGTATGGGGGGTGGAACAGGAATGTAAATAGAGATTATTATGGGAGGAGAGACTTTGAAAATTCTGGAAATAATGCTCCAAATAGGGGAGATAGGAGATATGAAAATGATTTCAGAAACAATACACAGGAGGGAGGATGGTGGAGAGATAACAGGAATGATAGAAATAGGTATTGGGGAAGAGAACAAGAGAGAAGGGGGTTTCTTGAAACTAGTGAACAAAATGGTAACTACAAGCAGACAGACCGAGGGAACCAGCCGGGAAACGGTGGACAGTCCCACTAGATGTCCGTAGTTTTGGGGCTAGACAATATTATGACAGGACAACACATAACCGAAACTGGAAAAGGAGAGGATACAATGTAAAGAGTAAATACCATAAAAATACTGATGTTGTTAGAATGAATAAATTAGAATTTAATAAAAGGTTTTGGGATACTATGAGTAAAAGTGATACAGTTAATAAAAACTGTGTTCAAGCACAGGTAGTTAGTGAAAGTGCAGAAGTTGAAGGTATTGCAGAGTTCCATAGTTGGGCTGAAAAGGATACTGGTGTTAATAACAAGTCAGACACACCACAAATAGAATCTATTTTGGGGGGTTTATTTGATAAGAAGGGGGATGACGAAGTGTTTAATGGAGCCAAAGACTCAATTGCTGAGATTCAGATACATAGGGGGGAAACTGAAGATGAGGTTGTTGTGGAGGAGGAGGAAGAAGTAATAGAGGGACATTTAAATAATGATCCTAAATCAAGTGATGTTATTGATGAGAGTGTAGAGGAAGAAATAAAAGTATTTGTAGAATTGAAAAGTGATGATGAGATAAAGGTAAGTGATGTGACAAACATGGATAATAATGAGGTTAATTTAAGTGAAATGCAGACTAGGGAATGTGTATCTGAGGACAAGCTATTGCCTATTGGGAACTATGAAACGCTAATCTATGAGAATGGTAATACTAATAATATTAAAGAAAATATAAACGGATGGAATGTAAATGTGTGTTTTCAAGAAAAAGGGGAAAAGTTTTTAGAAGTTTTGTGGAACAACTATGGAAACTGTATAAACAAAGATGCCTTTTGGAAAGAATTAGCAAAGGTAAGTGCAACCTTGTATCCTACATGGTGGACAAGAATCCATAGTGGACTTTATAAAAAATGGGGTGAAAACAATAATTTGTTGAGTGGCAACACAGTGTTAAGAGGAACAGATAAAAACAAAGGTTTATATTTAAATGTCAATGCTTTGCAAACAGAGAGGGATGTGGCTAAGCGTAGGAAAAAGACATTAGACTTAGGAACTAAAGAAATTGAAAATGATCTATTGTTTGAGAATACTGAAATAGACAAAGATGTTGAGCTAGGTTGTCCATTTGAAAAAAAAAAAAAAAAGCCCACATCCTAATGCGTATAGACTAATCTTTCCCAGATCAAGAAGGTTATTTGGATTAAGAAACATCACTGAATTGAAACCATATAAACATGATTAAGCACATTTCCCTGTTTGAATACAGTTACTTACCCATTTTCCGTAAAGCATGTTATCAGCGAAAGATTTTCACTGGGTGTGTCAAATAGCAACTACCACTACAGACCCTGGAAAAGTTCCAGATGTCTGAGACAATGTTTTTATATTTTTATTGTCACTATTGAATATTAAATTTTGAGACATCTTCTTTACTTGCAACGGGCAAGAAGGTGACAAACATTTATTACTTTCTTTTTGTATTGTTGAATATGGGACATACTTGCACCATATATAAAAGACAATGTAAAAATTGTTGTGCAAGACCCATCATTTTGTTACTATTCTTTTCTTAGGCATAAGATTTGTGTACAATTTTCTACAGCCAATCAGATGTTTACCAAGTTTGATGTTTGTGTTATGTTGTGACCAAATTAAGTGTGCAATTTTGGTATTAATATGTTCTTGTACTATCTTGACTATGTGTCTCAATGGGAGACAAGTTTTTTAAATATTTCCTTTTTTTAAATGCATGTTATATTCATACATGTGACTTCTCTAGTGTTTGTGTTTATATATATATATATCATGTCCATACTTATAATTATGTTCTTTGTTTTCATTTCCTTTATGTGGCTCAAAACGAGCAGACAGTTGCATTGTTTTTCCTATGGACATCTGACCTGTCCATCTATGTAATATATTTATGTTCCTTCTATTATCTTGATTATTCTGTGACTCAATGAGAGCTGACTTTGAAATAATTTACATATATTTTTTTTTATATCTTAAGATCGCATGTGATATATTTGTGTCTGTTTTTGATCATTTTCCATGTGGCTCACTGGGAGCAAAGATTAACATATATATTTTTTACTTTCATATATTACTAAATATTTTTATGATGCTGTCATACTGAGAGCCATACACAAAGTGCATTTGAAACAACACAACTAAAATATTTGCAGGAAAAAGTCATTTTGAAACGGTGTAACGGTCGTTGTATACATACACATTATGCATAGTAATTGACACATTTGTCCTAGTCGGCTAATATCATTAACATTCTGTAAATGATATTACCCGAGGGGGGTATTGTAACGGAACATATTAAAGGCTTTACTTTAATGAAGTATGCGATCCCTTCCAAATTCAACCAGTTTAATGAGTATTTATGATTATAGAAAAGTTATTGTGTATGTTAACAATGATTGCACAACATGTCTCCATAAACAGTCAACCCATTAAATTATACTGAATAACTGACCCACACAAAAGTTAATATCACTTGATCATTGATACAGCAAATGCCATCATGAAAAACACTAAGTTTATCTTAAATAATTAATATGAAGTACGAAAAATAGTGGCCAACTTAGGTATTTTGGATCTCCTTAAATAAAAATCACCCAGTGAAACCTATTTGTTCACTAGGAGCGTTTTCACTCAGTATTCACGTAATCAATCCTATTTTAGACGAAAACCAATGTAATTCTTCATAATTCACGTTACTTACTTATTTATGCAAATTAGAGAAGTCAATTGACAAACTTCTAAAAAAACGACCTTTTTGTAACAAAGAATTATTCTGTCAAGTCAACAAATCTGTCTGTCATTTTAATAACATGTTAAATTATGTCACTCGATGGAAATTAATAACTTTTCTGCACAAATTATAACAACAGATGTACATGTGACTTATAAACTATATCTCTTTTTAGTAGTTCTTTGACAATGTTATAAATACAAGCAGCGAGAAGGGTCGAAAAATCAGTCGGAGGCAGTCAGGGGGGCAGTCGGAATGTCACTTTGGTGAAGTGTGTTTCCGTGTTATTGTTTGGCAAAACAATGCAAAGAACATGTAAAGGAAGTACTACTTTGTGTTGTGTTATGGTCTTTGGTGGACAGTGGAATTAATATGGCCACTAAAGTAATAAATATTTGATGTTTACATATGTGTTGGTTTCGCTCGTTCTTTATCATCAAAAGCACATGAAAAACACGGGGCCTCATGTGTTTACCCTAGACAACCAGATTTAGAGCCAGCATCAGCATCGAGACACAGCAGCGATCCAGCAAGCAGCAGCGATTACTACAATACAATGCATGTTAATGGCGCCAACCTAACATCAAGTGCTAACAAGCTCCGTAAATTGGAGTGAAATAGTGCGATTACAGCAATTAGCAAGATATCAACGACTTAGGCGGACCATTTACAGCTTTCAGTCGCCGAAGTCTTGTTCCCATTCGCTTCTGTACATGTCCAATACACTCAAATTTCTGCACTACAACATCATCACCATAGGGCTTCAGTCCTTGAACATGTTTGAAACTTTTAGAATCACCGTCACCAAGGTAATTAACATATCGCACTTTATCACACGCCTCAGAACGCTGGAATATACTGGCAACACCAGCCACTTCCATTCCTCCACTACTGCCACTATAGTTAGCTTTGCAATTATTTTCATGTGTACCTTTATATTTTCGTGGACATCTACAATACTTTGATATTAATGCTACATCTAAAACTTTCCCTGTATACATACTGGTGGCAGATACTACACCATGAAGAGATGTGTGTCCCCGTTTATGTCAGGTACCATCGAACGCGGCAGTCAAATCTCTGTTACCATTATTTTCCATTACTGCCTCTTCCACAGCGTTCTTCATAGATTCTATACAGACATCTTCTACTTTAGACCCTATTAATTTATTATAGGTCGTAAACTTGGTTGGGGGATTTGGAAGATTCATGATGCCACAGAAAATTGCACCTGCAGTAGCACCCTTACCAACTGAACGCAAGGAATAAACAAATCTAATGTTGTGTTCGTAGATTTTGCTACCATTTTCTTCAGTTGCAGTTACTGCAACACTGTTCCAAAAGGTGGTCATGTATGAACACTTATCACATTTCAGTTGTATTTCACTAGCAAGTCCTACGTGCTTTATTATGGAGAGTTCCAGACCAACTTCACTACAATGAATACATCTTACACAGTTTTAAAAAATTCCTTTGAGAACCGACATATCAAATATTTCATTCACATCCGATTCGCCCATAAAACATTCATAGTTTTCACTCATTGAACCAAGCTTCTTCTGTGAAGTATTTTCTTTCCCACTTTGACTGCTATGGGCAGGTGTACTTGAGAGGTTAGGTTCACTCACTTGGTTATCGTCTTTATTGTTTACAGTAATAACACATACCGTTGGCTTTTCGACATGTCTCCTTTTCTTAAAAGCCTTCAGAGGATTTCTAATAACTTTACTTTTACTCATTATTATACTTCAACAAAACAGAGACTCAAGAAACAGAATTAATTACGAATATTTTCGAGATAACGACAGAGTAAATAAACATGAAACAATCGACAATCACACCAGCGATATATATATTGAACCATCACAGGTTAGCCACAACACATACTTTATCTCACATCACTAAAAGGTACCTGATGAACACGGACGTTAATAATAACACCATTTGACAGCAGTTTAACAGCGCCACAGTGGGTCACGCCCATGTAGAACACATTTCAAAAAAAAATTTAAAAATAGTTGTAGTCTTCGGAATTGAATAAATTATATATCTATTAAAAGGTAATAGTCTGCAGGTTCAGAAAACGCAAAAAAGTAAAAATTGAACTTTTCATGATTTTGAGCCTTTCCAGAGCCCCTTAAAGAAAGGCAGCATTATGTTGCCAGGAGAAAAATGATCTTTTATTATGCATTCATAGCACAAACTAACAACATACTCTGGCTTCGCTTGGATAGTACAAAGTATCCATTGCTAGAAAACCTGTGTGGTGTAGCAGCAACAGATTATACACACAAAACTTCCTTGTGAATCGGTCTATCTGTTGGTGAAAACCATATCAAGATCCTTACTGTAGTTCCTCAGATTATCCTTAAGATACAGACAGAAACTATGGCAGGGAACTTTATAATAGGAATCGATGTTGTGTATTACCTGTTTAAAAACACTGATGGTGAGTTTACCTTTCCTAAAGTGAACTGATCATCATGTATCAGGTCCTAAACTATGTATTCAATTCTTCTGTATATTACTATTATTATTATTATTATCAAATATTTGGATGCACAGATATTAATCTGACTATGCACTAGTTTTCACATTTATCTGCCTTTATTATCTAAGGGATTTTAAGGATGATATTCTTCCAAAAATCTGCTGGTATGTCTCAAAAAGCTCATAAATTTTATACATTAACTTGAATAATCATTTGGTTGCCCCTTCCCCTGAATGATTTTTGAAATTCAAAAGGAAAGTTATCTATGCCTTCACCCACATTCCCACAGGCAACCAAATCTTGCACATGCACCCTCACACCAATGCCTTCAAAGGTCAGTATTTTTTCTGCTCTGCAGATTATTAAGAGACTGAAAAAATGTATGATTATCTAAAACAAGTTATTCAGCATGTTGAGTATTAAGGGATACACAATTTATTTGTGATATGGGACTGGATTTTGATAGTTGGGAAAGAAGAAAAGGGAAAATGCACTGTAAGGATGGGTTGGAGAGAAGAAATGAATGGGGGGAAACTGCTGGCATAATTTTGCACAGAGCACAATTTAATCAGTGCTAACACATGCGTTATGAACCATGAAAGCCAACTGAATGCATGTAAGACACTGGAAGGTTTCAGACGGTCTGAGGTATCCCACTCTGCAACCATTCAGCCTGGTTTATAGTGAGACAGACATTTTGAAACCAGATTTTGAGTTGTTGAACATTTCCTGGACCAGATGTGGACTTTGGCTATAGTTTATTAGTTGTGAAATGTAGTTTGAAGCTGAAGAAATTGGCAAGAAATATTGAGAATTAAGAAAATGGTATTGGGATAAATTGGAACAACTAGAGATAGTGAAGAGTTTCGGAGGGGGCACTAGGCAGCAACAAACTGGAACAGGAGAATGAAATACTGTAGATGATGAATTGGAGACTGTGAGGTATGTGATAGTGAAGGCACTGAGGAAAAACTGGGCAACAAGACAAGGCACAGCAAAAAATCCTTAGATAAAATGATACATATCAAATGAAACTGGCGAGAGCAGAAAATACATAGATTTAGCAAACGAAGCAAGTGAAAGGAGATATACATGTCTAAAAAATGACATTGGTCAAAAATACAAAGTGGCAAAGTAGGAATGGCTAGAGGAGAAATTCAGAGCTGCAGAAGAATGAATGACTAGAAAAAAGATGGCAAAATGAATGAATCTTGGTAGAAAAGCAGTTTTATGAAAATAAGCACAGACGGTAAGTCAGAACTAAGCGGAGAAGAGAAGGCTGAAAGATGGAAAAAATATGTAGAAGGGCTATGTAAAGGAAATAAAGTTGAAGACAATATTTTGGTAAGGAATGAGAAAGTGAATGCAGATAAGTTGGGCGATGTAATGCTGTAAGAAGAGTAGACTAGAGCACTAAAAGACCTAAGCTGAAACAAGCCATGTGGAGTAGACTACATTCCCTCAGTCTCTTGGGAGCATGAACTGTTCCAGCTGGTATGCAGGATATGCGAGACAGCTTAAATTCCCTCAGACTTTTCTTGAATTTAATTATCCCACTCCCGATATGATACCTGCTAACACATGAATATTATTGACCTGTGAATTTGATACAGTAGAAGACAAAATGGTAGCTCTGAGAGAAGAAATAGTAAAGGCAGCAGAGGATCAAGTAGGTAAAAAAAAGGCCTAACAGAAATCCTTGAATATCACAGGAGATATTGAATTTAACTGACAGAAGGAGAAAATGTAAAAATGAAGTGGGTGAAATGGAATAAAAACTTCTAAAATATGAGATCGACATGAAGTGCAAAATGGTTAAGCATGAGTGGCTAGAGAACAAGTGTAAGGATTTAGAAGCATATTTAACCAGGGGAAAGACAGATACTGCTTACAGGAAAATTAAAGAGGCCTCTGGAAAAAAGCAACTGTATGAATATCTTGTAGGGAGCACATTGTGCTCGTGTGGGAGCGATCTAGATGCTTGTAAAACAATAAACTGGTAGCCAAGATTGCAGGAATTCTTTTTATTCCATGATTACCGGTTTCTTTGAAACTAAAGCCGCCATCATCAGATCTAGGGAGGACAGAAAACACTATAAAAATGGGCTTGGATTTCACTTATATAACATGTATACATATAAATTTAGTTACATACCTTAGGACATACATAGGTTACAACATCAAGTCCAACAATGGTGATATTAATAGTTGCCTACAACATGTGGGCCTTACAAAATTGTCGTAAGTAGCACATAGGCATCCAATACATTAATCTCTAGAATTATGTACAAGCCCTAATGATGTAGTGTTACCACACACTCAGAGCCTGTTATGACGCGAGCTGTGACATTCATTGGCGCCTCTTCTGCTAGCGCCATCTTACGATGTGGCCTGTAGTGTAAGAACAGAGCCAGAGTTGTTGTAGTACCTAGCTTGCACTTGTATGTGATGCAGACACTTAATATTTATCATGTCATCTCTCTTGGATGCCTGTGTGTTACTTAGGACAATTTTGTAAGGCCTACGTGCTATAGGCAACTATTAATATCCCCATTGTTGGCCTTGATGTTGTAGCCTGTATGTGTCCTAAGGAATGTAACTAAATTTATTTGTATACATGTTATATAAGTGGAATCCAAGTCCACTTTTATAGTTTTTTCTGTCCTCCCTAGACCCAATGATGGTGGCTTTAGTTTCACCGAAACCAGTAATCATGGAATAAAAAGAATTCCTGCAGTCTTAGTTACCAGTTTATTGTTTTACATGTATGAATATGAACAGCTCAGATGGAAGACCAGTCCTAAGTGAAGAAGGGAAAAAGTGGAAGGGGTGTATAGAGGGTCTACATAAGGGAGATAAACTTGAAGGCAGTTTTATAGATACGGATGAGGACGCAGATGAAGATGAGATGGGAGATATGATACTGTGAGAAGAATTTGACAGACCATTGAAAGACCTAAGTTGAAACAAGGCCCCAAAAGTAGATGACATTCCGACAGACGTACCTAGCCTTGGGAGAGCCAGCCGTGACAAAACTATTCCATCTGGTGTGCAAGAGGTATGAGACAGGTGAAATACCCTTAGACTTTAAGAAGTATGTAATAATTCCAATTTCAAAGAATTCATGTGCCAACAGGTATGAATATTACTGAACTATCAGTTTAATAAGTCATGGATGCAAAATACTTTACGGAAGAATGGAAAAACCGGTAGAAGCCAACCTCTCAGAATAGCAGTTTGGATTCCAGAGAAATGTAGGAACATGCAAGGCAGTACTGACCCTAAGACTTCTCTTCAAAGATAGGTTAAGGAAAGGCAAACCTATGTTGGTAGCATTTATAGACTTGACTGGAATACTTTCTTCGAAGTTCTGAAGGTAGTAGGGGTAAAATACAGGTAGCAAAAGGCTGTTTACAACTTGTACAGAAACCATTCAGCAGTTATTAAAATCAATGGGCATGAAAAGGAAGCAGTGATTGAGAAAGGAGTAAGACAGGGTTGTAGCCTATTGTCAATGTTATTCAATCTCTGTACTGAGCAAGCAATAAAGGAAATCAAAGAAAAATTTGGAGTGGGAATTAAAGTTCAGGTAGAAGGAAAAAGATCTTTGAGGTTTTCCTGATGACAGTGTAATTCTGTGAGGTTTGCTGATGACAATGTTATTCAGTCAGAAACAGCAAAGGACTTGGAAGAGCAGTTGAACGAATGGACAGCATCTTGAAAGGAGGATATAAGATGAATATCAACAACAGAGAAACAAGGATAATGGAATGTAGTTAAATTAAATCAGATGATGTTGATGGAATTGCATCAGGAAACAAGACGCTAAAAGTAGTAGACAAGTTTTGCTATTTTTTGGTAGCAAAATAACTGATGATTGCTGAAGTAGAGAGGATATTGATATATCCACAAGTAGCCAGATATTGGTGCACATGTAAGAAAAAAGAAGGAGAGAAATGATAATGATGCGAGGTGGGAAGACCACGTACACTGGAGTTGAGCAACAGAACTGACTGAACGGTGAGTCTGACACAAGAGCAAGTCAATAGCAAACTATGCAACAATGAAAGTGCAATGAACTTTTGACACAGCACTGTCAACATCTCAGGTGCAAACCACAGTCCAAATTGAGACCAAAGAGGAAAACCAATATGAAAGCAAAGCTGTTGACAAGTAGTCGGCAGTATGGTGGAGATAGTAACAAATGCTATCCGACAAAATACATGACTGGCCATGCAGTGGTGGTATTTATGCCAGCTGCAAGGGATGTTATTGGCCAGAGGATTCACACAGTGTGATGGTGGTGCACTAACTGGGTGAGTGCAGCATTGCGGGACATTGCCCTCTATTGCCAATTGAGGTCCATTTCCTCCAGAGGGCATTCAGCTTCCATGGAGCCTGCACCAAAGGTAAAAAATGTAGACTGACAATGGCAAGAAAAGCGTTTCTGAAGAGGAGAAATTTATTATCATCAGATGTAGATTTAAGAGCTAAAAAATGTTTTCTGAAGGTATTCATCTGGAGTGTGGTCATGTATGGAAGTTAAACATGGACTATAAACAGTTCAGACAAGAAGGGAGTTGTAGCTTTTGAAATGTGATACTACAGAAGAATGCAAAAGATTAGATGGTAAGATAGTGTAACAAATGAGGAGATGCTGAATAAAACTGGGGAGATAAGAAATTTGTGCCACAGTTTCACTAAAAGGAGGGATTGCTTGATAGGACACATTCTGACACATCAAGGGAACATCAATTTAGTGTGGAAGGGAAGTGTGGGGGGTAAACATTATAGAGGGAGACTAAGAGATGAACACAGTAGCAGATGTAGATTGTAGTAGTTATTTTGATATGAAGAGCCTTGCACAGGATAGATCAGCATGAAAAGTTGCATCAAACCAGTCTTCGAACTGAAGACCATAACATCAAGTTTGACCAGTCAGGGTAGTAAAATACCAACATGTATTATCTAAGGAAGGAAGACATAGCTGCAACAATCTAACCTGAAGAATATATCAGTTCAGGTTTCAGAAAAATCTAGGAACATGCAAGCAATACTGATCTGTTGACTTATCTTAGAAGCTAGCTTCAGTAAAGATAAATCTAAACTTATCATATTCATGTATTTAGTGTAATTTTGAACAAAGTTGACTGAAAACACTCTGTACTTTCGAAATTGTTTGGTAGAAAACACAGGGAGCAAAAGTAATCTACAGTTGAAGTTCTAAGAGTGAAAGGATGAGAAAGGGAGGCAGTAATTGAAAAGGGAGGGAGATATGGCTGCAACTTATCCTCCCTCTTATTCTTCTTGTGTATAGAACAAGCAGTAAAGGAAACTAAGGAGAAATTTTGAAATATAGTTACAGACAGGAAGAAGAAATGGTGACTTCAAGGATTCTGATGACACTTTAATCAGAGATTTCATGTGACTTGGAAGATCATTTGAATGGAATGTATAGTTTCTTAAAAAGATTTTTTTCTTATGCACACAGATAAAAGTAAAACAAGGATAATGGAATGTACCGGTAGTTGAATTGAAGCATATTAGATTAGGACATCATAAACTCAAAGTTGTAAATGAAATATATTGTTTGTACAGCAAAACAACTGACAATAGGAGCAATGAAGAGGGTATAAAATGCAGACAGGTAATAGCAAGAAAAGAAGAAGAGAAATATATTAATACTGAATAAAAATTGACATTTTTGGCAATCTCTTATGAAAGTATGGTGTTGATAGGTCATATCGACCATAGATAACATTAATCTTTGAGACTCAGGTTGCTCATCCGAGCCACCATGTTAATTCAGTCTGTTCTTATACCTTGTACTGTGTACATGTGTATGATAATTGTCGAAATATATGTATGTGCAGATATTAGTGAGGACAGTTTATTCTGTATACTGCTGTTCATATCTTGTTCCCATAAAAGTATTCATTTGGGGTGTAGCCTTGTACAGACATGAAACACGGGCATTAAACAGCACATACAACAAGAGAACAGAAGTATTTGAAAAGTGATTGATTCAAAATAATCATGTTGCTGAAACCAAGAGCTATTGAATTGAACCAGCAGAAGAATGCTTTATGGCAGAACTTTGCTAAAAGACCATATCCTGCAGCAACTGAAAACAATTAACTTGGTAAAGGAAGCAAGTATGTGTGTGTGTGGGAGGGGAAGGGATGTTCAGGGAGGGGTAAAACTAGCAGAGGGACTCTAAAGGTTGAATAAAGTAAGGAAGTTCAAAATAATGTAAATTGCAACTGTTTTATAGTGATAATGAAACTTTTGCAGAATAGGTGAGTGCTGTGAGCTTCATCAAATCTGTATTTAGAGTGAATATGACAATAACAGCAACAAGTGAAGAAAGTAACTGTTCTGAAAGAACAGATACCAATGATGACCATGCAGCCTCTCTAGAAGGAAATGATTATTAATCGAAACACTCAGCTGCGAAAAGGTGTTGTTGATATATGCGTGCCCCGACCGGGACTCGAACCCGGGATCGCCTGCTTATGTGGCAGACGTTCTATCCATCTGAGCCACTGAGGGCACAGAGGATAGTGCAACTGCAGGGACTTATTCCTTGCACGCTTCCCGTGAGACCCACATTCCCAACTGTCCACAACCTACATTCGTAATGTTCCTAAAGGATATTTGCCCATTCACTCATTGCTCACACCAACTAACGTGACAATTCCCGTAAGAATTCGGACAAAGTGTGCCCATTCACACAGAAGAAGGTCAATGGCCGGGTAGCCTTTAACTATATGAAGAAAGTAACTGTTCTGAAAGAACAGATACCAGTGATGACTATGCAGCTTCTCTAGAAAGAAAGGTAATTAATCAAAACCCTCAGCTGCCACCAGGTGTTGTTGATATGCCTCTGCACTGCAAATGTGCATTGCAAAAGGTGGTTATTCAGGCATTTGACAGGTGATCACATTAACTGACTGAACAGTGTATTTTGACAAGCAGATGCTGCAGTTCTGAGTGTTCATTTGAGATTAAATAATTTGAAGTTTTGTTACAATAGTAAGATAGTGAAACAAAATACAAAACGAATTTATCAGATTGCAGATGTTTAGCCTCAAAGAA
The DNA here is from genome assembly GCF_023898315.1 of Schistocerca nitens. Taxonomy (NCBI): domain Eukaryota; kingdom Metazoa; phylum Arthropoda; class Insecta; order Orthoptera; family Acrididae; genus Schistocerca; species Schistocerca nitens. The sequence continues at coordinate 257,699,539 of NC_064615.1, read as the reverse complement.
CACAAACAGAGCATATTTAACTGGTCACAGAAAAAGAGGGATGATTAAAAGTGTAAAGTAGTGTCTTCTCAAAATGGCAAAAATCTGCCTGAAATGAGAGGGTGAAAGCAAGGAAAATGTAGGTAAACTGCATGTAATTGAATGGTAATATCACTTACTCGTGGGAAATGTTGGGAGAGGGTATCTGTATGGTGAGAGAATTGAAGTTAAAGTCACCAATGACATACAATGTATGCTCAGTCTGAAAATTATGCCCAGTGACAGATAAGTGAAAAAAATTCATGCAACTCTCATTGATTGATTTTAATCCTTTTATTCTTGAAGTGTTAGATGTTTTATTAGTTTTTCACTTTTGAAATTCATGCATATATTTTATATCAAACTGTTAAATATGGATGTCATACTAGCAAAAGTAGTGAATACTCTTTGTGATAAAATGCATTTGGATACTTGAGTAAAAACAAATAACTTAGCCATTTGCCAAAAAAATGTGATAACATTAGTATTAATTGACATACAACCTTCATTGGCTATGTCTTCATTTTTAGACTCTAACAGTTTCTGACATCTTGCAGATTGTAGGTGTGGATGCAGATGTTCGTGAACAAGCCAATGGGGAAGTTGGTACAAATGAAGCAAGCAAGAAAGAGAAAAGTGGCATATCTTATGGAATTGATGATGTTCCACCCTGGTACTTATGTATATTTATGGCATTGCAGGTATTTTCACTTAATGTAATTCTTTGATAATTTGTATGTAAGTGCCCTAAATGCATCACTTACTTTTCTCTTTGTATCTGCTGGATTGATATTTAGTCTCTACTGTCTTTTCACTCTCTACTCAGGAATTGTGCAAAAAATTAGCTGAACCCAAAACACTAAGTACATAATAACAATTAATGTCATGTTGTTCATGTTTAATGAACGCATTCCAAATTTTAAAAACATATAGCCGTCTTATGAATGGGTTTTTACAAATAGTTTTCTGATGAAAAATGATTTATTTTACGACAAAATTTCATTTACATTCTTGCTAATATATATGCTGGGTTTTACTTGCAAATATTCTTTAACTGGCATTAAGTCTTTCTAGCTATATGGACAAAGGATATATTGTAGAAGGAATTATGTTTTTAGTTGTTAAAAAGTGTCTTAAGGGAAGTAATTATCACAATAGTGCATTCCATCAGGAGTCAGTGATCATACTGGATAGAAAGTTGGCATGTATATAGAAGAGGTGAGACGCATGCACAGAAAGTCACAATTAAAGAGCAAATCCAGGTTATTCATGTAGTGGTGGGTAGTTGTATACAAGTGTGCATAGAAAATGGGAGGATGGAGAGGGGGGGGGGGGGGGGGAAAGATGGAGATGCACAAGGTTTAGAGGGGCACATCCAGAGAGACTGCTAAGAAAACATACCTTAAAGAAGTGGTCCAAGGAGAATAATACATAGGTTTGCAAATATAACTTATGTGAAGGCCAGAGAGGAGTCTGCAGGTAGGCAAAAGGGTAAAGAAAATGGGTGGTAACAGAGGAAGGCGATGTAAAAGAGAGGACTAAGAATGGTGTAGAACAGGGATTGATAAAAAAAAATAAGACAGAGGGAACTGCAGGACTGAAAGCGAGCAAGTTCTCCCAGAAACTGGTGATGGTGTTGTTGGTGATGGAGGAAAGATGGATTGCACATTTTGTGAAGCAACTGTTGAATTTTGGTCACAATTTGACAAACAACATGCTCTTGCAACAGTTTGGCATTAGCCACACTTCAGTTGCTCGCATTCACATTGGTGATTAGCTGCATGATTACCATTCTCATATTAAGGGGAGCCAGAATGATGAAAATGACAAAATTAATGTTTTTGGTTTTTTTCATTGTAAAATTATTTGGAGTTTTCTGAATAAAACAAATCAAGTTTCACCCTTCTAAGTGAAATCTAAGTGTGTTTTTTATTGCTACAAAGTTGACACGCAGCATAAACACTTGTAGCGACTTGGTGTGTCACCTCTGACGGCGCCGCTCGCTGGCTGCAAGCAGGGTATCTTTGCAGAATTTGACAGTGTTTTGTTTTCCAACGTTTATCTCTGTGACAAGTGACTGTTCATATCGGTAAACATAAATGCTATACCATGTGTGTTGACTTGTGGAGTTTGCTTTGTGTTGTTTAGCTGTTCAATTGTGCGTATTTGATGAATTTTGCTCGTACCTGTTTTACGTATTTGGTTTGTGGATATCAATATGCCCCGTTTCAGCAATTGAGTGTTTAAGAAAAGGCACAATGATTGGAAGAAGAAATCTTTTGTTGTTTCAGTGGGAGAGTCTGCTCAAACTGCTTCACCGACTACTCAAATGAATGTGATAGAACTACTTCGAGCAAGAAACTTTGTGACAGCAAAGAAAAATTTGAAAACTATGAAAGTGACAGTAATGATGTGAATGAAATAATTAACATTTTCTTGCTCTCTAATATTTTGAAACATAATGTATTGTACCATATTTGTAAAGAAAGAGGACTGGATTTGGAAATAACTTCACAAATTGGTTTGGCATGTAAAATGTTATTGAAGTGTAACAAATGCACTGCAGAAGTTTCGTTTTCTAATTTTAACATTATTCCTTGTAGTGGTAATAGTGGAAAGAAGGTGTATGATATAAATGTTAGGCTAGTGTATGGCTTGCGTTGCAATGGCAAGGGCAGTGCTGCAGGGACAGTGTTATGAGGAATTATGAACTTGCCAAAACCACCAACCAAGTTTGGATTTTATAATGAATGGGTGGACCTTCTGCTGAAGATATTGCTCAAGCAACAGTGAAGAAAGCAGTTGAAGAAGCTGTGACAGATAATGGGAATTGTAGAGATTTAACAGTTGCTTTATATGGATCATGGCAACATAGAAGTCATAAATCTCTAAATGGAGTTGTGACAGCTGCCAGTGGAGACTGTTGCAAAGTAATTGATGTTGCTATTCTCTCAAAACATGGTAGATGTAAGGGCAATACCAAAGACAAACATAGTGAAAGCTTTGAAGCAAATTTTCACTGCATGAGTGGAGTGATTGAAGTAGAGGGTGTGAAAGCACTTTTTTCCAGATCACAGGAGGGAGGAGCACACCACAGAACTACTGAAGCGTCTTAACAAATCTCTATTTGCAATGTGAATTGTGTCAGACATAGGGGATATAAAAATGAAAAAGCTGGCATACTATGCTTACTTTCATTCCATAATGTCATATGGGATTATTTTTTGGGGTAATTCATCAAGCCAAGCTAAAGTTTTCTGGGCACAAAATCGTGCATTAAGAGTTATATGTGGTGTGAACTCAAGAACATCCTGTTTAAGGAATTAGGGATACTAACTACTGCTTCCCAATATATTTATTCCTTGATGAAATTTGTCATTCAAATATATCACTTTTTCAAATCAACAGTACAATTCATAGAATCAATACTAGAAATAAGAATAATCTTCACAAGGATGTAAAGTCACTTACTCTTGTACAAAAAGGTGTGCGTTATTCAGGAACGCACATTTTCAATAAGTTGCCAGCAGCCATAAAAAGCTTAACAACTAATGAAATTCAGTTTAAGAGAAGCCAAAAGAATTTATTGGTGGACAACTCCTTCTACTCCATTGATGAATTTCTCAGTAGAACCAACTGATTTTGTGTGTGTGTGTGTGTGTGTGTGTGTGTTTCTTTCACATCATGTTCATTAAAAAAAATGACGATCATTCCATTTGGGACCTGTGGAAGGTACATTAGCTTATTTGTTTCAGTTGTAAATATTTGTCATGTTGTATTGTTTTTCTGACATGTTCTACAGCTTGGAGGGCCTCCTCACTATGGATCAATTGGATTGAAAGTAAATCTAATCTAATTTAAACGATACACTAACTATCTAGGAGATGGTGATTCTATGGGATATAAAGCTGTAGAGGAACTCAAACCTTATGGCAATGAAACTCACATTAAAAAACAGGAGTGCATTGGACATGTGCAGAAGTGCATGGGGGATCGCTTGCACAAACTAAAGCAGACATTAGGATCCCAGAAGCTTAGTGATGGTAAGACCCTTGGAGGAAGAGGAAGATTGACAGATGAAGCAATTGATAGATTGTAGAGGTATTATGGGAGTGCAATTAGGTAAAATACAAGAAGCATTGAGCATATGAGGAGAGCAGTATGGGCATCATTTTTTCTATAGTGCATCAACAAATGAGCACCCACAACATGCACTGTGCCCCACAGGTGTAAGTACCAGTCAGGAAAGGAATTTGCCCATAAAAACAGTTTACCAAATGCTGTAATTAAGCCCATATTCAGAGATTTATCACAGGCAAGTTTATTGGGAAAATGTTTACATGGGAAAACACAAAATCCAAATGAAAGTGCAAATAATTTAATTTGGATTAGGATTCCCACGAGCATGTTTGTATAGATAAAAACATTGCATTTCGGAGTGTATGATGCAGTGGCAACATACAATTAAGGAAACATTATCAAATGTGATGTGCTGAAACATTTAGGTTTCCAACCAGGACACAACACCATTTTCACAATGCGCCTAATTGATGAAGAAAGGCTAAGAGGTGCAGGAAGAAGAGACAAAAGCCTACAACATGCAGCAAAAGTGAAGAAAAGACCAGTGAAAAGGAAACTAACACTGGGAAAAGAAGAGGATGCTGATAGTCCATCATATGGGGCAGGAATGTATTAAAAAGCTTTGGAAGCCATTTCCTGTAACTTTAAAATTTTCATCTTTGTGGAACATTTTCTCAAAAACTGCTAACAGTATATCAATGAAATTTAGACACAATGTTGTTTACACTCCCATTTTGCACTAGTTCGTTTATTCATCTGAACACATCAAAGACTTACAAAGAACTAACATGGCGGAACTGCCCAAAGATAATCTTAGCTTAGTTCAAAGATGATACTCAGATCGATGCTGGTGTGGACCTCATCGGTGCCACAAACTTCTTTTCCTTCATTTTTATAACAAATTGTAAAAAAATATTGTATAATTCAAGAGTTATAGAAGAAAAAGTGCAAAATTTTAGAGAAAAAAATAAGCATCTGTTTTAAAAAATTGTAAAACAAAAACCAATAAATATTTCTTAACATGGCATTATAACTTTGTAGAAAAATATTCACTGAACATGTAGTCCAAATTTCAGAGCAATATGTTTAATGGCTTTAGAAAAAATGTTCGTTCTACACTCCTGGAAATTGAAATAAGAACACCGTGAATTCATTGTCCCAGGAAGGGGAAACTTTATTGACACATTCCTGGGGTCAGATACATCACATGATCACACTGACAGAACCACAGGCACATAGACACAGGCAACAGAGCATGCACAATGTCGGCACTAGTACAGTGTATATCCACCTTTCGCAGCAATGCAGGCTGCTATTCTCCCATGGAGACGATCGTAGAGATGCTGGATGTAGTCCTGTGGAATGGCTTGCCATGCCATTTCCACCTGGCGCCTCAGTTGGACCAGCGTTCGTGCTGGACGTGCAGACCGCGTGAGATGACGCTTCATCCAGTCCCAAACATGCTCAATGGGGGACAGATCCGGAGATCTTGTTGGCCAGGGTAGTTGACTTACACCTTCTAGAGCACGTTGGGTGGCACGGGATACATGCGGACGTGCATTGTCCTGTTGGAACAGCAAGTTCCCTTGCCGGTCTAGGAATGGTAGAACGATGGGTTCGATGACGGTTTGTATGTACCGTGCACTATTCAGTGTCCCCTCGACGATCACCAGTGGTGTACGGCCAGTGTAGGAGATCGCTCCCCACACCATGATGCCGGGTGTTGGCCCTGTGTGCCTTGGTCGTATGCAGTCCTGATTGTGGCGCTCACCTGCACGGCGCCAAACACGCATACGACCATCATTGGCACCAAGGCAGAAGCGACAGTGTCCCAAATTTGCTGGGAAGTGGCGGTGCGGTCCCCTACGGCACTGCGTAGGATCCTACGGTCTTGGCGTGCATCCGTGCGTCGCTGCGGTCCGGTCCCAGGTCGACGGGCATGTGCACCTTCCGCCGACCACTGGCAACAACATCGATGTACTGTGGAGACCTCACGCCCCACGTGTTGAGCAATTCGGCGGTACGTCCACCCGGCCTCCCGCATGCCCACTATATGCCCTCGCTCAAAGTCCGTCAACTGCACATATGGTTCACGTCCACGCTGTCGCGGCATGCTACCAGTGTTAAAGACTGCGATGGAGCTCCGTATGCCACGGCAAACTGGCTGACACTGACGGCGGCGGTGCACAAATGCTGCGCAGCTAGCGCCATTCGACGGCCAACACCGCGGTTCCTGGTGTGTCCGCTGTGCCGTGCGTGTGATCATTGCTTGTACAGCCCTCTCGCAGTGTCCGGAGCAAGTATGGTGGGTCTGACACACCGGTGTCAATGTGTTCTTTTTTCCATTTCCAGGAGTGTATTTGCTAAAATTAACATGGAGGAGATGGATAATTCCGGCTCCCCTTAAAAGACAGTACAGTTGTTGCAGAAGACTATATGTATGTGTGGTATGACTTTTTACAAATGATTTAATCTGATAATTATTTTTTCATGATTAATTCTGTGGGATACAAAGTGTTACACAGTAACTTAGTTCATTAAAATATTAGAACAATTGGGATAGCACTGTCATACCTCATTATTACTGGTGCTCTCTTGTTCACTGTGTTTTGATATGTGGTTTACAGTGAGTCTCTCTTCACTCCAGTAACTCTACAGTTTTTCATTTTTCTTGTTTACTATATACTTTTTTCTTAACAAAGAAATTTTATAGTTAAAAAAAATCTGTATCCATTTTTACACTTGTGTGTGTGATAGTGTGCTCCACTTTTCCCCTTTACACAGTTCATATGTTGGTGCTCCTTTTCTATATGGCATAGTGTCAGTTTAAGTGACAAATTATTTGTGAAACTCTAATATCAGCTGTTAGATCTATCAGTCACAGTTCTGAAGCAATAACTGAAATGTATTTCATATTTGTAATAATATGGATAGCAGCAAATGAAATTTCAAGCAAAGTGTAACTAACATAATGTCTTCCAAAAAGGATTATTTTCTTGAATTGAATCCTTCTCATTTTCAGCATTACTTAACAATGATTGGAGCTATAGTATCAATTCCTTTTATTCTATGTCCTGCACTCTGCATGAAAGAAGACGATCCTGCAAGGGGACACATAATATCCACAATGATATTTGTTACTGGAATAGTAACATTCCTGCAGACATCATTTGGCTGTCGGTAAGAATCTGATAGCTTCAGCTCTCTAATTACATTGAGTGTAATGTAAAGAAATTTGTGTTAGTATCTTCCATTGGACTGAAATGTGATATGGGGTGCTAACAACTGCAATTTAATGAAATTATTCTTGTCATATTTCGACAGTTATTGATTTGGCAGGGTTTTGGGTAAGGTAATGAAGAAGTCACAATGCATGGGAGTAGAAACATGAGTCTTTACTGTTACTGATTTTCATACATTTAAGTACAGTACAGTTCTTCAGATTCATTAAAATGGGACAAATCATCACAACAGAGTGACAATTGTTCAGAAGATTGCAAAAGTGGAGAGAGTCTGTCTGCATGAGCTATACATGAATTATTAGTTATCATGTCCAGCTCATAATCGGAGGTTGTTATGTGTGGCCTTAAACATAGATTATTTGTAAGTAATAAAGTATGACACACTGTAGCATATTTTCTTTAAACAGTATTAAATAAGCAGAGTGAAGAACTCACAGAAAGAAGGTCACTTGGTGGCCTTTTGCACCACATAATTATCTCTCACATGGAACATATCATAACTAAGAGACTGATGAAAACCATGTAGGCTTGCTGGAGTGAACTAAGCAAGTGCTAACAGCGAACCATGAAATGTAATGATATGTATAGAAAAAGAAATCTGTGAGGAAACAGTCACTATAATCTTGGGAGCCATGTCATTAATGGAATACCACAAGAAGATAGGTGTTTGATCATAAAATGCAGGCTTTAATTTCCAGTTTTTATGTCCTTGATAGCATCAGGTGTTTTTCTGAATGTGGGCTAAAGCACATTTTTGTGCCTCACATTTCATCTCTTACTGTGGTAGGAGACTACATCGCAGGTACAAATATACAACTTAGACTACAGTCCAGTTCCCAGGTAAACAATTTCCCCAAGGCCTGAAATGATATGATTCATCAGCAACAGTTGCACAAAGAATTGTTAGTTAATATTTTGTAGATTACTCTTGGCTCTAAATCATTAATGTCACAAGTTCAGAAACATAACATGAGATTACATATAAACCTTTATGTGACCCATACTAATTCTAAACTCCGCCAGAAAAGAATATTTCATATGGCCTTGACAGGTTTACGTTAACTACTGAAAACCCTTTTCTGCAACCTACACTGAATGAGATTCTCGTTGAACAGTGCTCAGGTTCACACTCACATTCAGTAGAACATGAGCTGCTCAAAGCAGTGCTTAGGTTCAAGTCCAAAACCACTAAATGTCAATTAAGTAGTTAGAAAATGTAAAGGTTATATTCAGTGTTCGTACCTGCCAGAAAATGGGAACTAGTGACTTCACTGAAGAAGTTATGGGACAACCATTTTGTAAACACAGCAAAGTCCATAAACAACAGAATATGAGCCATCCAGTGAAAAATCCATACAACACTGGGCTATCATGATGCATTCCAGCTGCCAGAGGCTGTGGTCATGTGTGCGTGAGTTGCACGCATGTATGTGTGTGTGTGTGTGTGTGTGTGTGTGTGTGTGTGTGTTGTCTATTTTCAACAAAGGCCTTGTTGGTCAAAAGCTCATTTTATGTTTTTATATAGTTTGCAATCAGAAGTCCCATATCTTTCCCCATAAAATTGGCGTCACAAAGTGTGCAACCAGTCAGACTAGATAAAGATGTAACCCAGAAATATGTGATATTCCTCTCCGACAATTCAGCCAATGTGCCCAAAGATTTCTTGCAAAGTTCTTGTCATGGAACCAGCAACCACCCAGCCCTCCTCCCGCAATATTAGTAACATTGCTATATTTTATGATTTCCTTAGGAAGCAGGTTTTGGTGCAGACAGTATAGGCTAAAATTGACAATGTAATGTTATTGTTACAATTGTTCTATCTGCAAAAAAATTGAGCTATGCTTTGGTAGAGAAGTCCCTTATTCTACAATACATAACAAATTGAATCATGCTAAAGTTAAATAAACTTGCAATGCCCATGGTTAAACTGAACATAATTTTGTTCCTGTTATCTCTAAACACACACTTCAGCATGTCTACACCTCATGAGTATTTCCTACTAAATGTAGATGTGTATTTCATATATTGCGCCCAACGCAGATGCAACAATAGTTCATAAAACTGTGTAGGCAGGTAAAGACTCAAGTTACAGCTGGAAACAGTTTAACCAGATGCATAACTGTTGGTATTTCATGACTCTGTGACATTCATCTGCTTTATTTCTTCATTAATTGTCCTCAGTGTCGACACACTGCATTGTTATACTGGCTGAAAAATGGGGGGACGGAAGTTCAGTATTGACTACTTATTAAATCATGTAGCTGACAGTTACACAATTTTGTTTCACAGTTCTTTACTTCTACAGCTCACAACCCCCCCCCCCCTGCTCCCCCATTGCACCAGTTCACTATTGGTAAATGTTGATAAGCCTCATTAACAGATTTCAGGCAAACATCAGCATACTGCTACAATAGTTTGCTGTTGAACATCTACGAGCAGTAAAAAACATAACCACACAGTTAACAGTTCTTGCAGAATAATATGGTACGTGTGACACTATTTCTCAAATAAATTGAACAGACATTGCCATTAATTGTTTTAACACATGGTCTATTTGTGTTACACTTATTCCACTGTTAAGTTGATGCAGTGTTGTTAATTTAACCAGTACACAATTCCCGTCTATAAATCGGCCATCGACTGACTGTCTTGGGCCCAAAAATCAGTTCTTTATTATCTTCACGATAATGGGCACTGAAACTATACATTGTTTGATGTTTAAGTTACAGAAATCACACTTAAAACAAAACTCATTCAATTAACTGAATACATCAAAGATTTCCTTCTTTTTGATATTTTCTTCTATTACAAAGATTAGGCTGAATTATTTGTTTAAATAATGAAATTAACAGATTTAGTTATACAAACAATACTTTTGACAAACCTGCTGATTATTTTGGAATTAATTAAGGGCTGACTGCTAATATGTTTACGAATAGAGACAAATAAATACCTTAAGAATCCTCATAGCTCCTCTTCCAAATGTTTATAAGTACAGAATTTATGTGCGACGGCTCACCTGAAGATGACTGGCAGTTGCCCAGTTGAAGTATCATGCGAAGTATTGAACGACGACCGGCTGCAAGCCCGAAATTTGTTTGAAAAGTACAGAATTTATATTTGTTTATAAGTCAATATTAGAATCAGAGTCAAAACAATTACTGATTTCACCCTATAACAAAAGGTATTAATTAGAATGGTCAAAATAAATTACAAAATTAATTACATACACAGAACTAAGCACAAAATTAGACCTGATGGTGTATTCCTTAAGACTGGGGACCAATCTTTCTCTTTTATAGAAATTCAGATTATACTCATGCATGTTAATGGTAATTAGGCAAAAATGGAAAATAAATGAATTTAAGGAGGCAGATGGCAAAACAAGACAGGAAGTAGAGAGATCCCAGCCTGCTTTGTCACAACTCAAGATGCAGCCACAGAAAACAAGCAAAAAAAAAGGTGCCAAAAACTGTAAAAAACTATGATGTGTAAGGATATAGGATCCCCTCAATGTCTTAATTTGAACTCTGATGTCTCTTTATATACAGGGTGTTTCACAATTCATGTTACACACTCCTAGAGGCTGTAGAGGGAACTTAGTAGATGAAGTGTCACATGAGAACCCGTGTCCAGAAACCTTTAATTTTCACATTCCAAGGAAAATAAGAGCTACTCAGTCACACAGTAGATGTTGCTTACACAGTTCACCTATTATGGTGTGCTACCTGCCATTCATGAATGGTATGATGATGTGATGTTGTGTGATGAACTCTTGTTTCCATCTGCCTTGTTTCCATGCTTCCTGGTGATACATAAGTTGACGTTATGGTGAGCAGTATTGCGGTAAAAAGATGCCCAAGTAAATGTTCGCAGAGTAAACCCATGTGTTGTTAATTTACAGTGAAGCTCATTGTAATGGAAGAGAAGCTCAACATCTGTACCACAAGTACTTTCCAAATCGTGTGTCTCTATCTCGTCCCATGTTTGTCAGAGTAGAACAACAGCTGCAGGGAAGTCGGGAATTCACAAGCGATGGAGCAAACTGTAGTGGCTGAATAAGACAATGCACTGTCATATTGGAACAGGAACTGCTTCATCAAGTTGAGGAGAGCCCATTGATGAGTACTCAAGCCATTGCACATGACTTGCATGTGTCTCACTGATCTGTTTGGTGTGTTCCATATGAACAGCAACTCCACCGATATCACCCTCAGAAAGTACACGCCATGTTCTCAGTGTATTTTGTCCCATGTGTCAATTTCTGTACTTGGCTTTTACACCATTGTGTGGCTTTTTCTCAGTTTCCAAGGAGAATTTTGTTCCCTGATGAAGCACTTTTCAAAAGGGAAGGTGTTTTGAATGCTCAGAATAGCCACATTTGGCACTGAGACAACCCCAAAGCCACATGAGCACAAAGATTTCAGCACACCTTTAGCATCTGTGTCTGGACAGGTATCTGAAATGGTCATGTGATTGGGCTGTACAGCCTTCCTTCCCACCTAACAAGTGCCAGGTACTTGATATTTCTGCAACAAATGCTAGTGGAGTTTTTGGAAGATGTGCCCTTGGACAGCATAATGGTGCAGCAATATATTTTGCAATTTGCTTTCAGAATCACCTGAACATAGTCTATGGGGACAGGTGGGTCGATTCAGGTGGATGATATGCTAAGCCACCAAGATCACCAAATTTAATCCCTTTAGACTTCTTCTTGTGGGGCCACATGAAGAGTCTTGTTAATGAGACCCATGTCCATTTGGAGGAAGATCTGCTTGCACTGATCATGGCTGTTGCAGATATGATTAGCCATACACCATGCATATTGGACAGAGTTTATGCAATTTTACTGCACAGATACATTGTGTACCCCAATTTTATGATCGTCATATTGAACAGCTGTTGTAAAATTTCAATAAATAGAAGTGAAATCTGTACATCTTCGTTTCCTTGTAACATGAAAATGAACCATTTCCAGACATGGATTCCTATGTAAAACTTTATATGTCCCCTGTACAACCTCTAGAAGTGTTTAACATGAGCTCTGAAATACAATATATAATTGCCCATGAGATGTGTGGTTAATAGTACAGCCTTGTTTAAAAATAACTGTGGTATTCATTAGATGAAGAAACAAGAATGAAATCCACTTCTTCACTAATCAGCTGTTATTCAGCTGGCTCTGATGATGTTTCTAACAGATTATTAAAAACTGTTTTTTGAATGGCCCACACCAGAGCTCAGCATGTTTTACTGACAAAATGTAGCAATGCTTGTCTATGGAACTGGCAATAAGAATACCACTTGTAATTACAGACTCATTTCTCTCCTTGGAGTCATTTCATAAATCTTTGAGAAAGTGGCCTACATTAATTTACTGACTGATTTATATGAATGTTGTTGTTGTTGTGGTCTTCAGTCCTGAGACTGGTTTGATGCAGCTCTCCATGCTACTCTATCCTGTGCAAGCTTCTTCATCTCCCAGTACTTACTGCAACCTACATCCTTCTGAATCTGCTTGGTGTATTCATGTCTTGGTCCCCCTCTACAATTTTTACCCTCCACGCTGCCCTCCAATACTAAACTGGTGATCCCTTGATGCCTCAGAACATGTCCTACCAACCGATCCCTTCTTCTAGTCAAGTTGTTCCACAAACTTCTCTTCTCCCCAACCCTATTCAAACACCTCCTCATTAGTTATGTGATCTACCCATCTAATCTTCAGCATTCTTCTGTAGCACCACATTTCAAAAGCTTCTATTCTCTTCTTGTCTAAACTATTTATCATCCATGTTTCACTTATATGAATAGAAATTGTTAACTGCTTCTCAGTTCAACTCTTGTGTAGGATTCTCCACAGAGAAAGCCATATAACACCTCACAAATGGACTCATGGTAGGACTAAACAAGAAAAATTAAACTGTGACCTTTTCAAAGTCTTTGATCACTAAACTCTACTCATCAGATTAAACTTTTATTGCATTATTGACATCTCTGCAGCATGAATGGAGTCTTACCTTCACAACAGAAAGCAGAATGTCACATTGACAGACTGTGTCACAGTAATAAAACCATTCTGAGACTGGAGGAACATAACATTTTGGGTCCCACACTGATCAGTGATGGGTTCACTTAATTCTACAAGTACTCTTCCAATGTTTCTAAAGGGTGGTTAAAAACTTTGATGTTGCTGATGACGTAAGTATACTGTAATACTCTTCTCAAGCTAGATCTGTCACTCTGTTATAGGCTAGTTGAGAGTAATCAACATATACACCAAGTGGAGTGAGTGCTATCCCTACTGCAAAGGATATGAGGAGTGTTATTAATGGTGAATGCTCAACAACAGCAGCATCCGACTTTATACTTGCCCACTTGAAGTATGAGTCATAATTGGTGCACTTGTTGCATATTAAAAACCAATATTGCACATTGAGATTATTATTGGGAAGCAACTCTTACAAAATTTTAGTAGTACTGCTTACCTTTTCTCCTGGTGTGAATAATAATTGTTTACTATTGGCATCAGCATCTATACCAAAACACAACTTTTGTGTATTTATTTGTTGTTTTATATTCTTCCAAAAGGACATCAATAATGATTGTAGATGACAGGACTTCCTGTATATTCAAAACATTGCCCATATTGAAAACGGAATACTGACTTTGCAATACAGATGCTGAGCTGAAATTAAAGACTCAAAAAATGTATACATGAGAGAGACAAATAGATGAAGTTGACATGTCTAAAAGGAACTGTCACTCACCACCACCTGCATTTGGCACACTTTTGTCCATAGATTCTATTTCACATGTGAAAGTTCTAGAAATTTATAGTTTTCTAATTGAAAAGTAAACTTTTACAAAATTATCTATTTTTGGAGTCTACTATTTTATTGTTATGAAATGGTATTATGTATTCTGTAACTTTCATTGTAATTTATTGTGGAAAATTCCAGAAAACAAAACTTTTGTTTCTTTATTTATTCCAGAAAACAAAACTTTTGTTTCTTTATTTACAAACTGATTTTGATGATTTTTCTTTAAAATTAAACATGTTAGATTCAGAAGATATGTAATTAAGTACTGAACAATAAGCTCATTTCAGAAACTTCTAAATAACGTCTTCATAATTTTAGAGATGTTTCTCATTAAGTGTCCATCAGAAAAGAAAAACAAATGATTGTTTGCATCAATAACACATACTTTTACTTTTTTCAGTTTCAAACTGAATTATTATTAATAATAATGAAATGATGAACTTCTGTGGAATAAAACATTCTTACACAACATTTGAACTAACTTTCTCCTGAATTACTAAACTAAAAATGTAAAATCAAAAAATGGAAAATCCAGGATAGAATGTAACAATATTATGGAAAGGATAGTTGCTACTCACCATATAGTGGAGATGCGAAGTTGCAGATAAGATACAATTAGTGCTTGGTATCATACATTTCATATTCAGAATTTAGCCACTCCTTTTATGCTTTACAACCTGATGACATTGGACAGTTGAAATATTGTGTCAGCTTGACTTGAAGATCCAGCTGCAAACCCAAGAAGAGTGTCACAAGATATTTTGCTGGGAAAGCTTATTAAGTCACATAAAGATACTAGTCAAAGATTTAAACACAGACTTAGCAGAAACAGCTGAGATAATAACTGAACTGGTCTTCAAGTGGTTCACAGCAAGATGATTGTCTTAATACTCAGAAAGACTCATATTATGCTATTTCAGAGATACATTAATGATGTGCCAGCACAGAAGTAGACATTATTGAACATAACTAGATGTAGCAAATGTGCGAAATTCCTTGTCAACCATCTGGATAACATGTTACATCAGAGTGATCACATAGATAAACTAACCAAAAAGCTCAGTTCTGCATGTTTTACTCTCAGAAATACCACCCATTATATGAAGCTGAAAATATGAGTGTTGGCTTATTTTGCATATCTTTCACCTATGTTCTTTCTGCCTTGTGGGATCATCTTCTGGAGCTATGCAGCTAAAGTCAGGAAAGTCTTTCAAAAGCTTTTGACTGTGTATACCACAAAATATTATTACAAAATGTTCTGGTATAAGGGGGAAAGTGGCAGATAACATAAAATCATTCATGGAAAATAGAGAGCAGTGTGTAAAAATAAAACAAAATGTGAACAACACTATTACAAATGGTTGCTCAAATTTGGCTTTGTTAAATATGTTGTACATATGGAAAGAGCCTGGAGATACTAGAAGGTATCAGATAGATTATATAATGGTAAGACAGAGATTTAGGAACCAGGTTTTAAATTGTAAGACATTTTCAGGGGCAGATGTGGACTCTGACCACAATCTATTGGTTATGAACTGTAGATTAAAACTGAAGAAACTGCAGAAAGGTGGGAATTTAAGGAGATAGGACCTGGATAAACTGACTAAACCAGAGGTTGTACAGAGTTTCAGGGAGAGCATAAGGGAACAATTGACAGGAATGGGGGAAAGAAATACAGTAGAAGAAGAATGGGTTGCTTTGAGGGATGAAATAGTGAAGGCAGCAGAGGATCAAGTAAGTAAAAAGATGAGGGCTAGTAGAAATCTTTGGGTAGCAGAAGAAATATTGAATTTAATTGATGATAGGAGAAAATATAAAAATGCAGTAAATGAAGCAGGCAAAAAGGAATACAAACGTCTCAAAAATGAGATCGACAGGAAGTGCAAAACGGCTAAGCAGGGATGGCTAGAGGACAAATGTAAGGATGTAGAGGCTTATCTCACTAGGGCTAAGATAGATACAGCCTACAGGAAAATTAAAGAGACCTTTGGAGAAACGAGAACAACTTCTCTGTATATTAATAGCTCAGATGGAAACCCAGTTCTAAGCAAAGAAGGGAAAGCAGAAAGGTGGAAGGAGTATATAGAGGGTCTATACAAGGGCGGTGTACTTGAGGACAATATTATGGAAATGGAAGAGGATGTAGATGAAGATGAAATGGGAGATACGATACTGCATGAAGAGTTTGACAGAGCACTGAAAGACCTGAGTCGAAACAAGGCCCCGGGAGTAGACAACATTCCATTAGAACTACTGATGGCCTTGGGAGAGCCAGTCATGACAAAACTCTACCATCTGGTGAACAAGATGTATGAGACAGGCAAAATACCCTCAGACTTCAAGAAGAATATAATAATTCCAATCCCAAAGAAAGCAGGTGTTGACAGATGTGAAAATTACTGAATTATCAGTTTAATAAGTCACAGCTGCAAAATACTAACACAAATTCTTTACAGACGAATGGAAAAACTGATAGAAGCCGACCTTGGGGAAGATCAGTTTGGATTCCATAGAAATATTGGAACATGTGAGGCAGTACTGACCCTGCAACTTATCTTAGAAAATAGATTAAGGAAAGGCAAACCTACGTTTCTAGCATTTGTAGACGTAGAGAAAGCTTTTGACAATGTTGACTGGAAGACTCTCTTCCACATTCTGAAGGTGGCAGGGGTAAAATACAGGGAGCGAAAGGCTATTTACAATTTGTACAGAAACCAGATGGCAGTTATAAGAGTTGAGGGGCATGAAAGGGAAGCAGTGGCTGAGAAGGGAGTGAGACAGGGTTTTAGCCTCTCCCCGATGTTATTCAATCTGTATTTTGAGCCAGCAATAAAGGAAACAAAATAAAAATTCAGAGTAGGTATTAAAATCCATGGAGAAGAAATAAAAACTTTGAGGTTTGCCGATGACATTGTAATTCTGTCAGAGACAGCAAAGGACTTGGAAGAGCAGTTGAACAGAATGGACTGTGTCTTGAAAGGAGGATATAAGATGAACATCAACAAAAGCAAAATGAGGATAAAGGAATATAGTCAAATTAAGTCAGGTGATAATGAGGGAATTAGATTAGGAAATGAGACACTTAAAGTAGTAAAGGAGTTTTGCTATTTGGGGAGCAAAATATCTGGTGATGGTCAAAGTAGAGGAGATATAAAATGTAGACTGGCAATGGCAAGGAAAGCGTTTCCGAAGAAGAGAAATTTGTTAACATTGAGTATAGATTTAAGTGTCAGGAAGTCATTTCTGAAAGTATTTGTATGGAGTGTAGCCATGTATGGAAGTGAAACATGGATGATAAACAGTTTGGACAAGAAGAGAATAGAAGCTTTTGAAATGTGGTGCTACAGAAGAATGCTGAAGATTAGATGGGTAGATCACATAACAAATGAGGAGGTATTGAATAGAATTGGGGAGAAGAGGAGTTTGTGGCACAACTTGACCAGAATAAGGGATCCGTTGGTAGGACATGTTCTTAGGCCTCAAGGGATCACTAATTTAGTATTGGAGGTCAGTGTGGAGGGTAAAAATTGTAGGGGAGACCAAGAGATGAATGCACTAAGCAGATTCAGAAGGATGTAGGTTGCAGTAGTTAGTTGGAGATGATGAAGCGTGCACAGGATGGAGTAGCATTGAGAGCTGCATCAAATCAGTCTCAGGACTGAAGACCACAGCAACAACAAATATGGATTGGCTCAAGGATTAGTGCTGGGACCACTACTTTTTATGATAAATGTAAATGACATGCTTAAAATAGTGGGTGGAAATGTTGTCATATATGCAGGTGACACTTCATTTGTTATAAGTAGTATTTCAGTGGACGACTTACAAAAGGATGCTCCTCTAAATGCTGCCTTGAAAGCAGGTCAAACCACCATGAGGTGCATGGCAGAGGGTATGTCCCATTAGGATTTCTTCCTTCTTTGTTCACGTATGGAGCATGGGAAGTATGATTTGTTTGATGCTGCTGTGCATGCAGTAATTATTCTAGTCTTATCCTCATGATCCCTATGTGAGTGACACGTAGAGGGTTGTAGTATATTCCTAGAGTAATCATTTAAAGCTGGTTCTCGAAACTTTGTTAATAGTCTTTCTCGGGATAGTTTACATATGTCTTTAAGAGTCTTTCAGTTCAGCCCTTCCACAGATTAAACAACCTTTGACTACTTGTGCTGCCCTTCTCTGTATACATTCAATATCTCCTGTTGGTCCTATCTGGAACAGGTCCCACATACTTCAGCAACATTCTAGAACTGGCCGTGTGAGTGATTTGTAAGCAATCTCCTTTGTAGACTGATTGCACTTTCCCAGTATTCTACCAATAAACCAAAGTCTAACACCTGCTTTACCAACGACTGAACTTATGTGACTATTCCATTTCATATCCCTACCAAGTATAACACCCAGAATGAGATTTTCACTCTGCAGCGGAGTGTGCGCTGATATGAAACTTCCTGGCAGATAAAAACTGTATGCCGGACCAAGGCTCGAACTCAGGACCTTTGCCTTTCGCGGGCAAGTGCTCTACCAACTGAGCTACCCAAGCACGGCTCACGCCCTGTCCTCACAGCTTTGCTTCTGCCAGTATCTCGTCTCCTACCTTCCAAACTTTACAGAAGCTCTCCTGCGAACCCAGGTTTTTTTTGTGTTAATATTGTCTGCAAGGTCATTAATATACAACGTAAACAGCAAGGATCTCAACACAATTCCCCGGGGCACATCTGAAGTTCTTCTAGATCTAATGATGACTCTCCATCCAAGATAACGTGCTGTGTCCTTACCAAAAAGTCCTCAGTCTAGTCACAAATTTCACTTGATTGCCATATATTCATACATTTGGCAATAAGTGTAGGTGTGGTACTGAGTGAAATGCTTTTTGGAAATCAAAAAATACAGCATCTTTCTGATTGCCTTGATCCTAAGATTTCAGTATGTCATGTGTGAAAAGTGCAAGTTGTGTTTCACATGATCGATGTTTTTGAAATCCAGCTGGTTGGCATTGAGTAGATCATTCTGTTCAAGATACCTCATTATGTTTGAACTCAGAATATCTCCTGACATTCTATAACAAATCAATGTCAAGGATATTGGATGGTAGTTTTGCAGAACACTTCTATTATCCTTCTTGTGGACAGGTGTGATTTGTGCCTTTTCTCAAGAACTGGTCACGGATTTTTGTTTGATAGATCTACAATATAGATCATAGTTAGAAGAGGGCTAACTCAGCTGAAAATTCAGTATGGGGATTCAATCAGACCCTGGAGCTTTGTTCAATTTTAACAATTTGAGCTATTTCTCAACACCACTGATAATAATACTTACTTCATTCATCGTTTCAGTGGTACAAGGATTAAATTGGGGTAATTCTCCTGGGTTTTCCTATGTAAAAGAACATTTGAAAAGAGTGTTCAGCATTTCAGCTTTTTCTTTGAAACCCTCAATTTCAGTTCCTGTCTCATTCACTAGGGACTGGACGCTAACTTGGTTCCACTAACAGCCTTATACATATGACCAGAATTTCTTTTGGTTCTGTGATAGATCACTTGACAATATTCTGCTACAGTAGTCATTGAAGGAATCATGCATTGCTCTCATGACAACCAAATGTGTTTCATTCAGAATCTCTCTGTCTGTAGCCTATGTTTTATTTTACACTATTATGCAGGAATCTCTGTTTCTTTCGAAGTTTCTTTACAGTGACTGTGTACCTTGGAGGTTCCGTTCCATTATGAACTGTTCTACTGGGTACATATCTGTCCAGTGCATGGTCAACTATTCTTTTAAATGTGATCCAGAGTTCCTCTATGTGCTCCTGCACTGTGCTGAGAGTTTCAAGTTCCACATTGATATAAGACACTATTTTTTATGTAGTTTACTGTACGAGGTCTGTTCAAAAAATTCCAGAACTTTCTCCACAAAATTGGTATGCATCTTTCTGGATAGCACAAAGTGCCATCTGAGAATTTTCTTTCCATCTCGTCCATCATTGCAAATCTTCACCTTTTCAACAGTGGTTCCAGCTTTCAGCCAGGTCTGAAGAATGCAGAGGATGAGGCAGCACAGTGTTTGCGTTTATTGTGCAGTAGTAGCGCACCAAAAGGGATGAACATGTGGGTGGGTTATTGTGATTCAAGAGCCATGAATTGTCTCGCCACATTTCAGGCATTTCCTTCTCACATTTTCCTGCAGGCATTGCAACACATCCTAGTAGTAGCATCAATTGACAGTCTGTCCCTATGGCATGAATTCATGATGAACTAATTCTTCAAAGTCAAAGAAAACTTGAGCTGACCTGATGAGATTTTTTGGTCTTGGAGAACTTTCTCTGACCCATTGTGAAGACTGAACCTTGATCTCAACATCATAACCATAGATCCACATCTCTTCATCAGTTATGATTCTCTTAAAAAATATCTTGTTCTCATTTACGTGATCCAAAGGCTCTCCACAGGTTGCGAGGCAAAGGTTTTTCGGTCTTGACTCGTGAGCCATGCGACGAACGTAGGGGCAACATGATGCATTCCAAGATGCTGTGTCAGGACTTCATAACATGATCCAACTGAAATGTTACATTCTTCTGCAATCTCTTGGAAGTCAATTTTGATTGGCACACACAATTTCATTGATATCCTGACATGAGCATTGTCAGTAGACATCAAAGGAAAACCTTAACTTTCATCACCGTAGACTCCCTGCATCAATTGGTGTGTCTCTGTAAGGGTTTCTTGAGTTTCACATAAAATTTAATGCAGGCACATTGCTCCTCTAACTCTGTCATCTTGAAGTTTGCAAACTGTTGACACAATATTCTACTCATATACACAATGTTACACTCAATACAGCACTGAACAATAACTATTAGACATGCAATAATGAAACTTCCAGCAGATACACATTAAACACAGGCAGGTGCAGGGATGCCAACTCCAATTCATTCCAACACTCCATTGGCGCAAAATTATCACAACCACTTCATGGTCACTGATACCAGTTTTGATGTGGACATCCTCAAAGATATCAGATCTATATGTTGCCATTAAATCCAACATATTTCTATCATGAGTGGGGTTCCTAACTATCTGTTACAGGTAGTTTTCAGAGAAGGCATTTAGTAAAGGTTCACAGGATGTCTTGCCACACCCGCTACTAACAAAACTGTAATTTTCCCAATTAATTGGTGGATGATTAAAGTCTCCACTAACAATTATAGTATGATTGGGGAACTTGATATGAGGTTTTCTCTAAAGTTTTTGGTTACATTGGGAGATGAGTCTGGTGGGCGACAGAAGGATCCAATTATCATTTTATGCCCATCCCCGATACTGAGTCTCACATGCAGCTTCAATTTTTAGCTCAGTGGATTTGATTTTCTTGTCTACTGTGACAAATACACCACTAACATTTCCCATTTGCCTATTTTTACCATATACACTTAAATTTTCCCCAAAAATCTCACAACTACCAATTTCAAGTTTCAGCCAGCTTTCTGTACCTAGTATTATGTGAGCTTCACTGCTTTTCATGAATGATTCAAACTCTGGCACTTTGTTGTTGTTTGCTTTGGCAGTTTACCATCAGGATTTTAATACTCTGACCTGTGTGAGGCATTTCTTTCAATCTTACCCTGATATTTCAGAGTTTCCTACAGCTATCATTATCTGGACTGCATGGATAGTCAAGTAATCCAAAACCCCACACATAGTCAGCTACCTGAGTAGCAGCCTCTAATGTGTAGTACACACCTTACCCATTTAGGGAGACTCTGCAGTTCTCAGCTCCATGGTGCAATACCAGGAAGTAGCAGTTTAGGTTGTCATAGAACTTTTGAAGTCTTTGGTTCAGTCCTTGCACTTGCCTCAGAACCAAAGGGAACAATGTGGCAAGATGTGAACTTCATTGAACCTTCACGTGCAAGGCTGGTCTTCTCAGCCTGTTCTGGCAGTCACTGGAATGACCCAAGAATGGCCTCAGAGCCCAGCCAGCTGGCACCATTTGTTCCAGCATGCACCACAGTCTGCAGTTTCACCCTGTTCTGTCAGTGGTTGCTAGAGTAGCCTCTTCAAACATGTTGAATGAGGCCCCCAGACATACACACTGAGTGCACCTAGTGTCCTGTCCCTTGCTGCCATTTCCCTAGTATGTTAAAACTGCTGATGATTAATAGACCCCTACCCTTTTACATTTTCCTCCTTCTGACTCCAAACAAAACCAATTTCCCCAAAATGGGTGAATCAGTCCCACTGGCTAAGTTTCAGTTTCAGTGAAAGGCAGCACCTCAAACTTGTTGGTTAGGGGGTCAGTACAACACCCTGAGTCCTGCCTCGTCCCTGTCCACCCTCTACAGGACACCTAGGTCTACTATTGACATGCCAGTTTCAGTCAAGTGGATGAGTAATGACAGATCCTGTGCTTTCTGCGGAGGGGACAGGATTTACAGGAGAGAATAGTACTTGAGGTACCACTTATATAGGCATCACAGATACACGACTCTCCGGAGCTCTTCCAACACATCAGTTTGTAGCAGCTGCCAATCATTTGACAGTAGTCATAGCGATTTCCATCTGCTTATGGACATCAACCAACTCATCCCATGTTCGAGAACAGCATTCACAATGGGGCTGGATTATGGCTCGTGCAGTGCATTACAAGGCAGTGAACAAATAACTTTAAATTAAGCTCGCTGATTTTTAATCTGTTGAGCTAAATATTTGCTAATTCCCTATAAGAATTGTAGTAAATACACAACACGAGATTTCTATCAGGGCAACACAAAAACCTGTGGTAAATCTTACTGGTTTCTTAAAACATATTGATGTTAATTATAGTTGTCAGCAAACTCAAAAACAGAGTTAGTTTATGATTAATGCAGATAATATATAGGGTTACTCCTCTTTAGGGGAAAACTAAATGTAATGTAATATCTTAGTTAGAAAATCTAATACAGCAACTAAATCACAAATGCCGATTTGCTACAAACGAAAGCTTCTCTAAATCTGGAAAAAAAATTATTTCAGAGGAAACAATCTTTTTATAAATGTAAATAAAAGCACATATATGCAAATACATGTAGACAAAACACCTGATGTGAGCCACATTACTGTCAAACTTGGAGACTTGGAACTAAAAGAGACAGAAAATTGTAAAGTCCTGGGTGTGGCAGTGGATAACTATTTGACATGGGGGAAGCATATAAATAATATTTGTCTTATAAAGTGAGTTCAAGTACATTTCTAATGAGAAAAATGTTACAGACAATAAACACACAAATGCTGCTAACAATGTACTAATGGACTAGCTCATTCACAAATTTCATATGGTATCCCACTCTTGTGAAATTCTGGAAATATGCACATAAAAAGAGTACTAAAGCTACAAAAAAAGGCTGCAAGATGCATAACAAAATTACCTCCAAGAGATTCCTGCAGAAGTAAATTCAGGGAGCTAAACATAATAACAGTAGTGTCACTACACATATAGGAAACAATTATTTGTGTAAAAAGTAACTATGCTGCATTCATAAACAGAGATACCCATAACTATAACACAAGAAATAAAACTGATAATGATATTGAAGTAAATCAGTTCAAATTAACTGACAAAGAGCCTATAAAAACAGGATGCCCTCTATACACCAGATTTCCAAATTAAAATGTCATTTCATTCAAATTTGTCCATACAGTGTAAAAGCATACCTTGAAGCAAAAAATTAATGTAATGGTTATTATGTAACTGTGCAAATATGTAAAAAACTTTCAGACAGGATAAAGTGACTTTTGTAATTATGTATGTATATCAACATTTTTTTGGATGTTTGTATTTTAGACACTCTTTTAGAAGAAATCAGTCATTTTACTGATGTATGCATGTAGTTACAAATTTTTAAAATTTGCAATTCTTCAAACTTGCTGTAAATCATCTGTAAACCAGTTCAATACCAATGTGCAGAATTGTCCACAGACATACATAAATAAATGAAATAGGCACATGAATTCTATCAATTTTTTGCAGTCAAATGCTAGATTATTTCCTTTATTATTATTGTTATTTCTTTCCTTTCTCAGACGTTATGTCTGGTTAAAAATGGAAAGTGATGCGGACCTTGATCAAGCTTGACTTCCTTTTACTGTATGGTATATGTTACATTGCATTTATAAACTTTCGGGTAATTGAACATGTATCAATAATTACAGATTTCTATAGTTGTATATAGACGTTTGGATGTAGCTGTATTGCGTTGATGTACTGGTGGATATTGTGTGGTATGACTCCTGTAGTTGATAGTATAATTGGTATAATGTCAACTTTATCCTGATGCCACATGTCCTTGACTTCCTCAGCCAGTTGGATGTATTTTTCAATTTTTTCTCCTGTTTTCTTCTGTATATTTGTTGTTTTGGGTATGGATATTTCGATTAGTTGTGTTAATTTCTTCTTTTTATTGGTGAGTATGATGTCAGGTTTGTTATGTGGAGTTGTTTTATCTGTTATAATGGTTTTGATCCAGTATAATTTGTATTCATCATTCCCAGTACATTTTGTGGTGCATACTTGTATGTGGGAATGTGTTGTTTCATTAGTTTATGCAGTATGGCAAGTTGTTGATGTATTATTTTTGCTACATTGTCATGTCTTCTGGTGTATTTTGTATTTGCTAGTATTGTACATCCGCTTGTGATGTGATCTACTGTTTCTATTTGTTGTTTGCAAAGTCTGCATTTATCTCTTGTGGTATTGGGAGCTTTAATAATATGCTTGCTGTAATATCTGGTGTTTATTGTTTGATCCTGTATTGCAATCATGAATCCCTCCGTCTCACTGTATATATTGCCATTTCTTAGCCATGTGTTGGATGCATCGTGATCGACGTGTGGGTGTGTTAGATGATACGGGTGCTTGCCGTGTAGTGTTGTCTTTTTCCGATTTACTTTCTTCATATCTGTTGATGTTATGTGATCTAAAGGGTTGTAGAGGTGGTTATGAAATTGCAGTGGTGTAGCCGATGTATTTATATGAGTGATTGCCTTGTGTATTTTGCTAGTTTCTGCTCATTCTAGAAAGAATTTTCTTAAATTGTCTACCTGTCCATAATGTAGGTTTTTTATGTCGATAAATCCCCTTCCTCCTTCCTTTCTGCTTAATGTGAATCTTTCTGTTGCTGAATGTATGTGATGTATTCTATATTTGTGGCATTGTGATCGTGTAAGTGTATTGAGTGCTTCTAGGTCTGTGTTACTCCATTTCACTACTCCAAATGAGTAGGTCAATATTGGTATGGCATAAGTATTTATAGCTTTTGTCTTGTTTCTTGCTGTCAATTCTGTTTTGAGTATTTTTGTTAGTCTTTGTCTATACTTTTCTTTCAGTTCTTCTTTAATATTTGTATTATCTATTCCTATTTTTTGTCTGTATCCTAGATATTTATAGGCATCTGTTTTTTCCATCACTTCTATGCAGTTGCTGTGGTTATCTAATAAGTAATCTTCTTGTTTAGTGTGTTTTCCCTTGACTATGCTATTTTTCTTACATTTGTCTGTTATGAAAGCCATATTTATATCTTTGCTGAATACTTCTGTTATCTTTAGTAATTGGCTGAGTTGTTGATTTGTTGCTGCCACTAGTTTTAGATCATCCATGTATAGCAAATGTGTGATTTTATGTTGGTATGTTCCAGTAATATTATATCCATAATTTGTATTATTTAGCATGTTGGATAGTGGGTTCAGAGCAAGGCAGAACCAGAAAGGACTTAATGAGTCTCCTTGGTATATTCCACGCTTAATCTGTATTGGCTGTGATGTGATATTATTTGAATTTATTTGGATGTTAAGTGTGGTTTTCCAATTTTTCATTACTATGTTTAGGAACTGTATCAATTTAGGATCTACTTTTTATATTTCCAATATCTGTAGTAACCATTAGTGTGGTACACTATCAAAAGCTTTTTGGTAATCAATGAATGCATAGTGTAGCAACCTTTGTTTAGTTTTAGCTTGATATGTCACCTCTGCATCTATCATCAGTTGCTCTTTACATCCTCGTGCTCCTTTGCAGCAGCCTTTTTGTTCTTCATTTATAATTTTATTCTGTGTTGTATGTGTCATTAATTTCTGTGTAATGACTGAAGTTAATATTTTGTATATTGTTGGTAGGCATGTTATGGGGTGATATTTTGCTGGGTTTGCTGTGTCTGCTTGATCTTTAGGTTTCAGATAAGTTATTCCTTGAGAAAGTAGATCAGGGACTCTGTATGGGTCTGCGATGTAACTTTTAAATTATTTAGTTAGATGTGAATGTGTTGAGGTGAACTTCTTTAGCCAGAAATTTGCTATTTTATCTTTTCCAGGGGCTTTCCAATTGTACGTAGAATTAATTGCTCGGGTGACTTCATGTTGCAAAATTATCACTTCAGGCATTTGTGGTATCATCTTGTATCTGCTTGTATCCACCGTGCATGTCTGTTAGGTTGTACCAGGTTTGACCATATGTTGCTCCAGAAGTGTTCCATGTCTGTTATGTTTGGTGGATTGTCTATTTTAATGTGTGTGTTATCTATTGTCTGATAAAATTTCTTTTGGTTTGTGTTGAATGTTTGGTTTTGTTTCCTTCTATTTTCACTTTTTTTGTATCTTCTAAGTCATTTGGCCAATGCTTGTAATTTCTGCTTCTTTTCATGTAATTGCTCTATTGCTTCTTGTTGTGAGATTTTACCTAACCTATTTCATTTTTTGTCTGATATTTCATTTCTTATAAATAGTGTTAGCTGTCCCATGTCTTTTCTCAGTTTTTCTATTCTGATCTGTAGCCTGTGTTGCCATGCTGGTTTTGTGGGTTTCTTCTGTGTGTTGGTTGGTTCTGATCTCTGCCTAGTGTGTATATTTAGTGTAGTGAGTGCTCCTATATAAACCAGTAGTTGTAACTCTTTCATAGTTGTATTTTCATTTATTTTGTTGTGTATGATTGTGTTGATAGTTGTTATTGTTGTTTCGACTTGTGGTTTATTTGGGGGTCTATGCAAGAATGGTCTAATGTCTGTATTTGTGTCTTTGTATTCTATGTATGCCAGCTGAAATTTTTCTTCTATATCCAACATGTGTGTCACTTTGTGTTCTATTTGTGCTTGTTCTGGTGGCTGTCTTAAGATTTCGTTTTCCTCTGATTGTTTAACTGATGCGTGTTGTTCTTTGTTTGTTTGCTCTGGGATGTTTGAGACCATTACTGTATTTTCTTCTTCTTCTGATTGCACATTATTTTGTTGCAGTATTTGTTGTACTTGTTGTTTGATGTTTTCTAACTCTGACTGGGGTATCCTGTTATTTTTGATTATTACACGGATCTGACCAGCTAGTCATTGTTCTGTTAAAAATTTTAATTCTGGGTATCTGGTAATAAATGTTGTGTATACTTGTGATCTGTATCCAGTTGTGTTGGTTCCTAAGTTTGTTCCTTGGTAATAACAGAACATGAGGTGTTGGTTAACTTCATCTGACCATCTCATCCTCTGTCTTTGTTATCCTTCTAGAGTGGTTACAGGAAGCATATCCTGCAAAACACCTGTATTTGGATTTAAATCATTTTCCGTGTGGCTAGCAGTGTCGTTACCATTGTGGACAGGCATAGGGTTCAAGCGTCGTCCCCGACCATGACAGCACTTGTCCGAGGCTTCATTAGTTCTGTCCTGAACCAACTAATCACACTAAAAGGGGGGTTAGCCCTATTAGTGGTTTGTTCTTTTCGTCACCTTTTATGACTGGCAGAACATACCAGAGGCCTATTCTTTTCCCGGGCCTCCACGGGGTTTATTATTATTATTATTATTATTATTATTATTATTATTTCTTTCGTTTCTCATATGTTATGTCTGGTTAAAAATGGAAAGCAACGCGGATCATGATCAAACGTGACTTCCTTTTAACTGTACGGTATATGTTACTTTGCATTTAGGAACTTTCGGGTAATTGAACATGTATCAATAATTAACAGTCTGGATGATTGACTGATCTAGCCTTGTAACATTAACCAAAACAGATTTGCTGTGCTGGCACTGCGAACGGATGAAAGCAAGGGGAAACTACGGTAATTTTTCCTGAGGGCATGCAGCTTTACTGTATGGATAAATGATGATGGCGTCCTCTTGGGTAAAATATTCCGGAGGTAAAATAGTCCCCCATTCGGATCTCCGGGCGGGGACTACTCAGGAGGATGTCGTTATCAGGAGAAAGAAAACTGGCGTTCTATGGATCGGAGCGTGGAATGTCAGATCCCTTAATCGGGCAGGTAGGTTAGAAAATTTAAAAAGGGAAATGGATAGGTTAAAGTTAGATATAGTGGGAATTAGTGAAGTTCGGTGGCAGGAGGAACAAGACTTTTGGTCAGGTGAATACAGGGTTATAAATACAAAATCAAATAGGGGTAACGCAGGAGTAGGTTTAATAATGAATAAAACAATAGGAATGCGGGTAAGCTACTACAAACAGCACAGCGAACGCATTGTTGTGGCCAAGATAGACATGAAGCCCATGCCTACGACAGTAGTACAAGTCTATATGCCAACTAGCTCCGCAGATGACGAAGAAATTGAAGAAATGTATGATGAAATAAAAGAAATTATTCAGATAGTGAAAGGAGATGAAAATTTAATAGTCATGGGTGACTGGAATTCGGTAGTAGGAAAAGGGAGAGAAGGAAACGTGGTAGGTGAATATGGATTGGGGGTAAGAAGTGAAAGAGAAAGCCGCCTGGTGGAATTTTGCACAGAGCACAACTTAGTCATAGCTAACACTTGGTTTAAGAATCATAAAAGAAGGTTGTATACATGGAAGAATCCTGGAGATACTAAAAGTTATCAGATAGATTATATAATGGTAAGACAGAGATTTAGGAACCAGGTTTTAAACTGTAAGACATTTCCAGGGGCAGATGTGGACTCTGACCACAATCTATTGGTTATGAACTGTAGATTAAAACTGAAGAAACTGCAAAAAGGTGGGAATTTAAGGAGATGGGACCTGGATAAACTGACTAAACCAGAAGTTGTACAGAGTTTCAGGGAGAGCATAAGGGAACAATTGACAGGAATGGGGGAAAGAAATACAGTAGAAGAAGAATGGGTAGCTTTGAGGGATGAAGTAGTGAAGGCAGCAGAGGTTCAAGTAGGTAAAAAGACGAGGGCTAGTAGAAATCCTTGGGTGACAGAAGAAATATTGAATTTAATTGACGAAAGGAGAAAATATAAAAATGCAGTAAATGAAGCAGGCAAAAGGAATACAAACGTCTCAAAAATGAGATTGACAGGAAGTGCAAAATGGCTAAACAGGCATGGCTAGAGTACAAATGTAAGGATGTAGAGGCTTATCTCACTAGGGGTAAGATAAATACTGCCTACAGGAAAATTAGAGAGACCTTTGGAGAAAAGAGAACCATTTGTATGAATATCAAGAGCTCAGATGGGAACCCAGTTCTAAGCAAAGAAGGGAAAGCAGAAAGGTGGAAGGAGTATATAGAGGGTCTATACAAGGGCGATGTACTTGAGGGCAATGTTATAGAAATGGAAGAGGATATAGATGAAGATGAAATGGGAGATATGATACTGCGTGAAGAGTTCGATAGAGCACTGAAAGACCTAAGTCAAAACAAGGCCCTGGGAGTAGACAACATTCCATCAGAACTACTGACAGCCTTGGGAGAGCCAATCCTGGTAAAACTCAATCATCTGATGAGCAAAATGTATGAGACAGGCAAAATACCCTCAGACTTCAAGAAGAATATAATAATTCCAATCCCAAAGAAAGCAGGTGTTGACAGATGTGAAAATTACCGAACTATCAGTTTAATAAGTCACAGCTGCAAAATACTAACGCAAATTCTTTACAGACAAATGGAAAAATTGGTAGAAGCCGACCTTGGGGAAGATCAGTTTGGATTCCGTAGAAATATGGGAACATGTGAGGCAATACTGGCCTTACGACTTATCTTGGAAGCTAGATTAAGAAAAAGCAAACCTACGTCTCTAGCATTTATAGACTTAGAGAAAGCTTTTGACAATGTTGAATGGAATACTCTATTTCAAATTCTGACGGTGGCAGGGGTAAAATACTGGGAGCAGAAGGCTATTTAAAATTTGTACAGAAACCAGATGGCAGTTATAAGAGTCGAGGGACATGAAAGGGAAGCAGTGGTTGGGAAGGGAGTGAGATACGGTTTTAGCCTATCCCCGATGTTGTTCAATCTGTATATTGAGCAAGCATTAAAGGAAACAAAAGAAAAATTCGGAGTAGGTATTAAAATCCATGGAGAAGAAATAAAAACTTTGAGGTTCGCCGATGACATTGTAATTCTGTCATAGACAGCAAAGGACTTGGAAGAGCAGTTGAACGGAATGGACTGTGTCTTGAAAAGAGGATATAAGATGAACATCAACAAAAGCAAAATGAGGATAATGGAATGTAGTTGAATTAAGTCAGATGATGCTGAGGGAATTAGGTTAGAAAATGAGACACTTAAAGTAGTAAAGGAGTTCTGCTATTTGGGGAGCAAAATAACTGATGATGGTTGAAGTAGAGAGGATATAAAATGTAGACTGGCAATGGCAAGGAAAGCATTTCTGAAGAATAGAAATTTGTTAACATAGAGTATAGATTTGAGTGCCAGGAAGTCGTTTCTGGATGATAACTAGTTTGGACAAGAAGAGAATAGAAGCTTTCGAAATGTGGTGCTACAGAAGAATGCTGAAGATTAGATGGGTAGATCACATAACTAATGAGGATGTGTTGAATAGGATTGGGGAAGGAGGAGTTTGTGGCACAACTTGACTAGAAGAAGGGATCGGTTGGTAGGACATGTTGTGAGGCATCAAGGGATCACCAATTTAGTATTGGAGGGCAGCATGGAGGGTAAAAATCATAGAGGGAGACCAAGAGATGAATACACTAAGCAGATTAAGAGGGATGTAGGCTGCAGTATGTACTGGGAGATGAAGAAGCTTGCACAGGATAGAGTTGCTTGGAGAGCTGCATCAAACCATTCTCAGGACTGAAGACCACAACAACAACAACAACAACAACAACATCAATAACAGATTTCTGTAGTTGTATATAATAATTATTATTATTGTTGATTATTATTATTACTATTATTAAATTTCAGGCTACCAATAGTGCAGGGTGGAACTATATCATTCTTGGTTCCTACACTTGCTATTTTGAGCCTTCCAACATGGAAGTGTCCGTCAGAAGAATTCATTACTTCTTTAAGTCCTGATGAACGGCAAGAACTTTGGCAAGTTCGAATGAGAGAGCTTTCTGGTGCAATAGCAGTATCTGCCTTGGTACAAGTTTTTATTGGTTATTTTGGTAAGTTATGTTTTTTATAAATGAAAAAATATTTTTGTTATATTTTTGTCTGTGGGTGTTGTATATTGAAAGATTTAAATTTAAAATAATAACTAGTTTCATTCCCAGACCTAACTTATTACCAACAGTAACACTTTAATACAGTAGCTGCTCCCAGTCTAACATTCAATGGATGAATGAACCTGACTTAAAAGTAATATGTTCTATACTAAATGCTCATTCTGTTGGGAAACATTGTCTGAGATGAACTTGCAGCCATATATGGGTAGAATAAATACTTAATAGGTTGCAATAGACTAACACAAAGATTAAGAAAGAAGTTCTATGATGGGCATGATGTTAAACTGTGACCACACACACAGAGTGACCTTCAGTATAAGTGGACAACCCCCCCCCCCTACCCCCACCCCCACCCCCACCCCCACTATCAAGTGCCAAAGGCCTCCTCAGATGGTGGATGAGTGCATAGGGCATAGGGTACCCTCTTTCTATTGGAGTGGAAAACTGCCTCTAAAGGAGGAGCAGCCACTAGGTGTCCAGTGGCGTAACGATCAAGAAGGCAAGTGGAGACCACCTGATTAAAATCCAATGTTTGCAACGTGAAAAGGCAAGAAGTGAAAAATGTCATGCTGCGCAATCCGAGTAATTATCAGCATCAGTTTAAGTCCAGGCCAAACAATGTGAAATGTGTGACCTGAAGCACAGAAGTGAATTATCAGGCTCTGCATGGTCAATTTACTACTGATCAACTGAAGACAGACTAATTTTACAAATGTAAAGCAATAGCTACATGGAATGTCAGAGGGTTACTTCAGAAAGGGAAAGTTCACACTGTGGAACAAGAATTACATAAGTATCAAAGTGACAGCTTTGGCTTGTCAGAAACTCACTGGAAAGGCTGTGGACATTTTGAAATGGAGAATCATGTCTTATACTTTGCCAGGGCAGATGTTACTGGTCAGAATAGAATCATATTCCTTGTCAGCCAGCATATGGCCCATTGTGTTGAGACATACAGATCCATCAACAAGAGAATATTGATGTTCACCCTCAACACCAAACCTTATAAATTATGTCTTATCCAGGTAAATCTACCCACCATTGTTGTAGATGACCAAGAAATTGAAGACTTCTATGCAAACAAAGAAGACACCATTACAGCACTACAATAAAGGGGAATTATGATTATTTTGAGATATTTCAATTTGACCATGAGAACCATTTAAATGGAAAACCACTTGTGAGAGATTGGGAGACAATATGGCCTCAGATTACACAATAAATGACGCAACTGATTGCTACTGTTTGCAACTGACAACAACTTTTCCATAATGAACACCTTGTTTAAACATAACGAACATCATTTTTTTATGCAGACCTCCCCAAATGGACATTACAAGAACCAAATTGACTAATCCTTGTTGAAAAGAGATGGAAACCTCTTTCCACAGAGTCAAAACAAAACCTAGTGCTGAATGCAGATATGATCACTGTCTACTGTGGCCCTACCTGAAAATTAAGTTGAGTAAACCACTGACTAAAATAAAGTCAAAAAGGCTGAAAACCCCTGATCCAATAATCTTCCAAGAAGTACTTTGAAGCACTGGACCACCTGACCTAGATGGAAATTGTGACATAACTGGGATGAGGGCCAGAAAATGGGTCACAGATGCAGTAAACAAGATCAAAAATATGCAAAGATTAATATCACAGTGAAGCAACAACACTAGATGTCGAACTAAGCTTTGGCTCTGAATGGAAGATAACTTAACATCCAACTCACAGATCAAGAACAACAAGAACAACTTGTGAAAAACATGAATAATGAAATTAAACATGCTTGCAGGAAAGACAAGAATAACAATATTAAGGAAATTTGCCTAGAGCTAGAGGCACATGCAATGGAGAATGGCAGTTCACAGCTATACAACAAGTTGAAATACTTGGTGAGGGAGCTTTCAGCCAGGACTCAGATTATTAAAGATGACCAAGGGAATATCGTCACAGACACAAAAGGCATTGCCAAAGTATGGAGAGATTACTGTGGCAAGCTGTTCGCTGAATATTGCAACCAATGTCAAGGTAACAGACTGACTGTGAGAACTATCAAATGATAGTCCTTATCTTCCATACCAGTGAAATCGAGCTCACTATATTGAATGAGAGGCTGAAGATCATCTTACTTTCACAAATATCAGATGAACAAACTGAGTTTATTCCAGGCAATGGAACCCCTTGAACAGATCATCCTTGTTGTTACTAGTGTTAAACGGACAGTTTTTTTTAGATTAGAATCAGCATTCAGGCACCTGGTCTTGAAAGAAGCAAAAATAGCAGAATGGTCCCACAGAATGCTTAAGAATGCACAGAAAGTATGGTTAGCTTACGAGGTCTGCTCAAAAAATTCCAGTACGTTCAAAATTTTGTACCAATGGTGTGTTGGAGCAAAATGCAGTTGTCATCCCTGCGCATGCCAGTGTTTAATTTGTAACTGCAGAAAGTTTCATTTTTGTAAGCCTGTTAGTTATTGCTCAGTGCTATTTTGAGTAGAATGTTGTCTCTCACTGTTTACGAATTTCAAGATGGCAGAGTTAGACAAGCAATGCGTCAGTATTACATTTTGTGTGGAGCTCAAGAAGTGCTTTACAGAGACACACCAAATGATGCAGGAAGCCTATGGTGATGAGTGCTTAAGCCATACTTGGTGTTACAAATGGATCACACAGTTTAAAAATGGCCAGACAGAAGTCAAAGATGACACTTGTTCAGGATGCCCTTTGACGTCTACCGATGATGCTCATGTCAAGAAATTCAATGAAATTGTGCATGCCAGTCACAGACTGACTGTCTGAGAGATTGCAGAAGAATATAATATTTCAGCTGGATCATGTCATGAAATCCTGATTCAGTATCTTGGAGTGAATTGTGCTGCCACCAAATTCATACCACAGTTCATGAATCAAGACCAAAAAGACCTTCACCTCTCAATCTGTGAAGAGCTCTTAGATCACACAAATGAGAATGAG
This sequence comes from Schistocerca nitens, assembly GCF_023898315.1. Classification (NCBI taxonomy): domain Eukaryota; kingdom Metazoa; phylum Arthropoda; class Insecta; order Orthoptera; family Acrididae; genus Schistocerca; species Schistocerca nitens. Next base: position 257,665,007 of record NC_064615.1, on the reverse strand, counting down.
ATGTTCCTTAAGAGAATCATAACTGATGATGAGATGTGGATTTATAGTTATGATGTTGAGACCAAGGTTCAATCCTCACAATAGGTCAGGAAAGGTTCTCCAAGACCGAGAAAAGCACACTGGGTTAGGTCAAATGTCAAAGCCATGCTGATAGTTTCCTTTGACTTTGAAAGATAAGTTCATCATGAATGTGTGCCAAAAGAACAAACTGTTAATCAATGGTATTATTAGGACTTGTTGTGGCACCTGTGAGAAAGAAATGACCTGAAATGTGGTGAGACAATTCATGGCTCTTGCATCACAATAATGCTCCCACACATTTATCCCTGTTGATGCGTGACTATTGCATAAAAAACTAAATCACTGTGCTGCCTCATCCTCCGTACTCTCCAGACCTGACCCCTGCAGACTTTTATTTTCAAGGGTGAAAACCCCATTGAAAGGACAAAGATTTGCAGTGAAAGCCAAGATAAAAGAAAACTTGCAGATGGCACTTTGGATGATCCAGCGAGAGGCGTACCAAGACTGCTTCCAGAAGTCAAAATACCTTTTAGTTATTGATACACAGTTCCAAATGCTAAGTATAGAAAAATTTTATGGACAGAGTTTCAGAATTTTCTGAACAGGTCTCATATTTCGTCAAAATATTAGAGGATTCAGTAATAAGGTAGAAGAGCTTTCTGTCTATTTGGAAAATTTAGAGAGCTCTGAAAAGATAGACTTCATGTGCCTGTCTGAGCACCACATAATCACATGTATAGAAAAAGTTACATATGAAAGATTACACTATTGCAGATTACTCATACAGAACTAACATAGCAAAAGGAGGAATTGTTACATATATTAAGACAGAACAGAAGTTCAAAAAAATTTGAGACAAGAAGATTTTGTTGTGATCGACACATATAAGTGTGCACTTGTGAATTACTACTAAAAAACAGTTCACTTTTAATTGTAACTATACACAGATCGTCACTGGGAAATTTTGAACTATTATGAGGAATCTGGATTCCTTACTGTGCTACCTGTCAGCAGCAAGCGGTGAGTGGTCTGTGGTGACTTCAGTGTAGATTTTTGAAAGAATTCTGATAAGCAAAATGATCTGGAAACCTTATTTGGCTCCTACAATTTGTTGGCAGTAATTAAATTTCCAACAAGGATGGATAAAGACAATAGGAGCCTAATAGATAATGTTTTATTTGATGAAGCTCAAGGAAAGAAAATAACTGTTTACCCAGGAACAGATGTCCTCTCTTATCATGATGCACATTTAATTAGGATAAATAACATAGTGCCTTACAGCATGGCTACTAATCATTGGTAATCGGTTAGAATAATTAATTACTTCAAATGTTTTTAAGAACAGTTTACAGGAGATGACTTGGGATGTAATTAATAGTGAACCAAATTCTAACATAAAATTTCATCTATTACATAATAAATTTACACCATTATTTGAAAATAGCTTTTCGCATAAGCTAATGAGAAAGGACACTAAAAGGCCATTAAAAAATAATGGGTCACTAGATGAATTAAGTATCTTGTGAAAGGAAAAGGGAAATGTATCTTTTGGCAAGAACAAGTAGGGGCCCTACAGTAGTTGCACACTACAAATACTACTCAATATTACTAAGAAAGGCTATTAAAAAATCAAGGAATGTGAACATAATGTCAGAAATCAGTACTTCTGGAAACAGACTTAAGGCTGTATGGAATGTAGTGAAATGAGAGACAGAACAATCAGCCACAGAAGAAGACAACATCTCTACTGAACTGAATGCAAGTGCTGTAAATGATGTGTCACAGATAGCAGATGGATTAATAATCATTTCTCAAATATAGTAGGAAGCATAGGGACAAAAAGTTCAAGAGCAAAATCACAGCAGTATGTTGAAAATGTAATTCTCAAGCAATTCAGTCATATTAATGTGTCACCAACTTTTCCTTCTGAAATTAAGAAAATAATCTCTCAAAAATAAAACCTCATCAGGTTTTGATGGTGTTTCCAATAGAGTACTAAAGATTGGTTCCCATGTAATTATCTCACTCTTATGTGCAATGTGTAAGTTATATCTAAATCAAGGCATTTTTCCAGAAAATCCCTCTTTAAGTATGGCGAGAAGAAAGATGTCAATAATTACTGATCTCTTTCGCTCCTGACACCAGTCTCCAAAATTTTGACAGGGTGATGTATTCTAGAATAGTATCTCACCTTAGCAACAATAGTAACCTTAGAAAATCACAGTTTGGGTTTCAGAAGTGTTGCTTGCTGAGAACGCCATTTACATGTTCACTCCCCAGATTTCACAAGCATTATATAATAAAATGGCACTGGTTGGTATTTTCTGTGACATCTCTAAAGCATTTGACTATGTGAATCACAGTATTCTCCTAAATATATAGATATTTTTTGGGATTGATGGCATAGCCAACCAACAGATAATGTCATATCTAACCAAAAGAATGCAGAAAGTTGTACTTAGTAGTTCAAGCTATATAGTCCAGGGACATAATTCTGACTGAGAAGAAATCACGTATGGGATTCCCCAAGGTTCAATCTTAGTTCCACTACTGGTCCTCATATATGTAAACAATCTTCTGTCTAATATACAACAATTAGTACTTTTGCAGGTGACACTAGCATTGTAATCAATCCAAGTGTATGTACGGAAATAGATGAAATGGTAAACAAAATTCTTAAAAGTATCAGTGACTTATTTTCTGTGAATGGTCTCACCCTCAATTTCAAAAAGACACAACATATTCAGTTCTGCATATCTTGGGGTACTACACCAATGATAAGTGTAACACATGATGAAGAAATAAGAAATAGGGTGGAAACTTTAGAATTCCTAGGGGTACAGAGAGGTGAGAATTTAAATCGGACAAACACATTTTTGAACTCCTAAAACAACTTAGTTCAGGCACATTTGTGCTTAGAATCATTTCAAACCTTGGATGGAGACAAATTGGTAAGTTATATATTTTGCATGTTTTCATTTGATAATGTCATATGGAATAATGTTCTGGGGTAACTCATCCTGAAAAAAGAAGCTCCTCATTGCACAAAAAGGTGTTGTAAGAATAATATGTGATGCTCACTCATGATTGTCTTGTAGATATCTGTTTAAGGAATTGAGCATTCTGATTACTTCTTCACAGTATATTTACTCCCACATGAAGTTTGTAGTAAATAATCCACTACAGTTCAAAAAGGACAATGATGTACATAATTACAATGTCAGAAGAAAAAATGACATTCATTACTCCACATAAGGTCATCTTTAGCACAAAATAAGGTGCACAATGCTGCAACAAAAATTTTTGATCACTTAGCCAGTGATGAAATGAAATACAATGATATGATATAAAATGTCTGACAGACAGCAAAGAAAAATTGGAAAACAAACTGAGTAACTTCTCCTTGACAACTCTTGTATTCAATAGAACATTTCTGTTACTGTGATGCCTAAAAGGTGGCAGGTAGGAATTACTAATTCACATCTCTATATCTTTTTTCATCTTGTAATAAAAATATGAAAATAAAAAAACTTAGAAATGTTCAGAATGTAACTACATGTACAAATTAATTTACAACATGAATGCAAAATGTCTCATTCCACATCATTACAATCTATCATGTAAAATGATTCATGGAACATGTAACTAACTAGCTAACTAACTAATCTTAAAGCTCTCCACCCCTCACCTTTCCTGGATCTCCCAGTCTCCCCCTTCACTGTGTCCCACATTGTTTTCATTTTTCGGCTGATATGATCGGCTGATGTAATGACAACTAAAATATGTGGCAGTGAAATGGGTTATTTTAAACCTCTACCAGCAATTCAAATTTATTTGTAGTGATATAAAAGAAATACATATGAATTTACAATGTTTGCAATTTGAAATGCCTATCACTTGAAAATGAGACCACATTGGTGGCCACCATTTTGCTTCACAAACTGTAATTTGATTAATTTCCTCTCATGTTTGATCCTGCAATTGCTGGATGGTGTGTGGTTTGTTCTCACCAGAAGATCTGAGGTTTTTAACGAACTTGAATGAAGAAATCACTCACTGAAAGGTCAGGGAATCTTGCGAGGCTAGAAAACATCCCAGTTCTTGGAGATGAGATGACTGGGAAAGCTGTAGCATGTTAATGGAATGCCACAAGGTATGGCATGTAGCCCCATCTTGATGGAAGAATATGATTGCAGTTGCAGAAGATCAGCAGTCTGCCTCACTAGGAAGTGGTTTAATATGTGAACATAAGAGTAACAATATTGTTACAATTGTCTTCAAAAACAGAAGACCCTGTGATTCCAAATGATGATACACTGTAGCACATGACTATTTTCTGACTTTGAAGTGGCATTTCATCAAGCATTTCAGGATTTTCAAGTGACAGATATCTAAAGTTCTGCTTGTTTACAAAGTCTGACATACAAAAATTTGCCTTGTTGCTCATGATCACAGTGTTGCAGTGGCTTGGGTTGTCGTTCATTAGTTTCAACAATTGTTGGCAAAAGCGTAGTCTCTTTGGGAGGTTGTCCATGCTTTCTGAATTTCCTATGGGTGGTTGAGCAGTTCCTTGTGCAATGTTTTCCATGGACTTCAGCTGAAGGCTTCTGTCACTCTTACAACATTCACTGGTGAGCACACACATTATGCCCTTCCACCCATATTTCACACTGTATCACGCATTTCCTGTGTACCCACAGTTTGATAACATGTGCTGACAGGACTAGGGCATAGCCTGCAAGATTGTAATGAGCACAAAATACACTCTGGGCAGCCACATAATTGCCATAGTTTTTGTTAAATGCTTTCATGGCAACAGCACATTATTCACTGATCCATGTTGAAATTAAGGTCAATGGCAAAGGTTTATTGTCTAGATGGCACCACTCACATTTTCTGATGTGCTATTTCTAGGGTTGCCAAATTGCCTGTTTCACTGCCACACCTTTTACATGTAACAAAAAAAAAAAATTAATGAAGAAACTAGTTCAGTCAGCATTCACTAATGAGTTATACAATCAGTCTCTTTTGAGAAACTCTATGTGCAGGGATAATATTTTCGCAAAATAATAGTATGGCGCAATAATTATTATCTTGCAGAGACCTCTTTAAAAACTTGGAATTTTAGAACCTGTTTTCTGATACATACATTTCTTGATGTCCTTTGTTAATAGTATCTCCCTCTTCTCAAACTACAGTAAAATATGAACACAATAGTAGACCAAAAGCAACCTCTACTAAGACTTCCAGGATTTAGGATTACTAATGAAAGGAGTGAGATTCTTGGTATTCATCAACGTATCACAGCATTTTAAATGTCTTCTGCATAATGCACTGGTATTTAAGATTGAATGAAAGTAAGCTCTGTTGGGCAGTTCCTTCTACACTGCTGAAGAGTATTTTCACAGAAACTCTTAAAATTAATGTGTTAGGCTATAGTATAATTAATATTAGTATTACAATACTACAAAGACTTGTAAAGTTAATTCATTTTATTGTGCTGTACTTAAATAAAATATACACCACTGACTTCTTTCTGCATCCCCGAAATGTCTCTGTAAGGAGCCCATGAAATAAAATTCATGTAACATAATGTAATTTGTGCTCGAAAAGCCTTCAGTTTAGTCTGTCACAAAGTTAATGAAAAAGCTATGGCTTCACAGAAACCTACTGTTTATTTAATTATATTTTTCAGATTTTTTCCTATAGTACCTCATATTTAACATTTACATGAGAATTATGGTTACTGTTAAAGGATAGGTTATTATGTACTACAAAACGTTATATATATGCAAGAAGGAATGGCTTTGGTTTTAGAAGCAGAGTGTATTTTATTGTTCTTTAGACTGTAGGCACATCTTACTGTGGTAACTTTTTGTCTTTTCCTTTAAGTTTTACAGTTCCTTGTTTACTCACATTCTTGTCAATATACATTTTCCTAACTGTGTCCGCCTGCTTGGCTGAGTGGTAACGTGCTTGTATCCCATGCAGCGAGCCCAGGTTTGATTACCAGCTGGGTTGGAGATTTTCTCCCCTTGTGGACTGGGTGTTGTGTTGTCCTCATCATCATTTCATCCTCATCACTGGTACGCAAGTCACCCAATGTGGCATCGACTGAAATAAGACTTGCACTGGGCGGCCGAACTTCCCCTGATGGGGCCTCCCAGCCAACAATGCCACACGCTCATTTCAATTTTTTCTTAACAGTGTGTGGAATAAATCAAGTAATCCAAATATTGCTTGCTCATTGTATCAGTATTATTGAATAATGGATGATTACTATAAAATAGTGAACCATGGAAAACTGAAAAGCATAGACACCCTAGGAAAGGTGCAAAGCCAAATTGTGACTTTGTGTCAAAATGCCAAATGGGTTCAGATAAAGATGCAGCTGTTACAGCTGCAAGAAGATCTACAAAACAAAATAGATTACCTTCCAGCTCAAAACAGGTCATGAAAGGACACAAAATTATCTTAGCAAATGATGGGACAAGCTGAAAATAAGACAAGCTACTTGCTCAATGAGTCTAACACAGTTTGTTACCCACAAACGAAAATGCAGATTCCAAAGTTTCTGCTGGAAAAGCCATAGTTGTGGTTCACAGTGTTTGACTTGACATTTATGCAAAATAACATTATGAATGCCTGCATGAATTTTGCTGTAGCAGTCAACAATGTAGATGCCCAGGCAGTGGCAATGATCTCAGGTATTATATTGAAACTACCTTCAGAGCAACAATACCCCCATTTGAGGAAAATGCTAGTTAGCCGAATATGCAAATTGTTACATAAAACTGCAGCAGCTATTACAGAGTGAGCATGTTGGTGACACAATGCTGTGGGAGTTCTGGTATCACTCAAAGAGCATTGTTGGAGAAGAGGCAATATTTAATGTGACACCACATCATGTATGGTTGATGCAGCTGCCTTTACTGGAAAAAACAGCAGTGGCAGCTTGTGGGAGAAGTGACATCAACTCGGTACTTGCAGTAATGGACAAGGTGTATGTGAATATAGATAAGACAGCCTGTCTGTAATGACGCAAGCAGCCAGTGATTGTCAGCTGGGGGAATCAGCAGTTATTCAGAAGAAGTAGCAAATAAATGTTAGGGATCAGCTTAGGAGTTTAAAATTCCAAGCAGACTCAGCACTGACAGTTGATGAGTGGACCTATACCAGACAAAATGAAAAAGATAGGACTCCATCATTTCAGAAGAAGGAAGCAGACTGACAAATGGCACAAGAGAAGCAATGCAACCTGGTGTGCTGATATCACAGGCAATTTTGTGACTGAGCCACAAGATTCATGTCTTCATGCGCATATTCAAATGGGCTCAGTGGCCTGTAGTAGGTGCAACAAGCAACAAAATTCCACAAGAGCACCAAGTTCTAAGTAAAGGAAACAACATGGGTCCTGAAAGCAATATCAAGCACATAAGAGAATTTAATCAATGCACAGCATTCAAGATTGAGCAAATAATTAATGCCAGCTTGGCCATATGTGCAGAGAATCAGTCATGCTCTTACATTATCAAGCTGGTTGTATCTGAGGAACAAAAGCAAAACATTGCTATCTGATTGACTTGTGATCTGATGTAAGCATGCTACCAGACAGACAGGATACAAACACAATTGTAGCCATGCCTATCCATATAGCGGCAGCCAATAATTCGCCCATAACAGTGTATGGTGATTGCAAAGTGGAAGTTGACCTGGGTTTCAGCAGTGGAAGTTCTTGTTCTCAAATGTATTTGAACTAATATTAGGAGTGAACTTTTTAGTTAGTAAAGGCTGTACATAAACCTCAGTGCAATGCAGTTTACAGTGGACAGTGAAATCATTACAGGTACTATAGGCAGAGGTTCTACAAATACTACCTTCTCGCCCTATAACTTGTACAGGAGACCAGACAGGAAGCTGATAGCCAACCAGGTAAAGTGCAAAAAATCACAGTGCATCATATTAAAAAAGCAACTGGCCAACTAGTTTCTCAATGGCCAAGAAGATTGGTATCTTACCATTTCACTCCAGCAAAAGCAGAGTTTGAACAGATGATGCAAGCTGGCACTATACACAGACTGGACAGTCCTTGGGCACCAACATAGCATTTGGTAAAAAAGAAAGACAGCACTTGGAGGCCCTGTGAAGATAAAATGCATGTACCATCCCAGACATTTAACATAAAAACTAAACTAAACTCTGTCCGAACAGGCCATGAAGATCCAACTGTACCGACCAGCTGCCATGTCATCCTCAACCCACAGGCATCACTGGATGCAGATATGGAGGGGCGTGTGGTCAGCACACCGCTCTCCCAGCCGTTTGTCAGTTTACGAGACTGGAGCCGCTACTTCTCAATCAAGTAGCTCCTCAGTTTGCCTTACAAGGGCTCAGTGCACCCTACTTGCCAACAGCACTCGGCAGAGCAGATGGTCACCCATCCAAGTGCTAGCCCAGCCCAACAGCGCTGAACTTCAGTGATCTGCTGGGAACCGGTGTTACCATTGCTGCAAGACTGTTGTCAGACCCCTAACATAAGGGGTTACACAATATACTAGCTGGAGCTATGATCTTCAGCATGGTCAGTTGTAGAAAGGCTTACAATCAGATACCAACAGCAGAAGATAACATACCCAAGACTGCAATAATAACACTGTTTGTTGTTTTAAAATATCTATGTATGACATTTGGTTTAAGAAAATGCCACATAGACATGATAGAGCTTTGTAGACAAGGAGATAGTTTCTGTTTCTTTTATCTGATGAACTATCTCTCTCTAAAAAAAAGATAAAGTTTGTTTTAGCTACATTATGAATGAATTGAGAAACACAGCCACTTAGAAATTTGAAATCAATTGCAATCTGGCACCATCTTCTATTTAACCTCTGCTTGCGTAAATCATAATGTATGTAATTTTTGGTCACATTAACAGTGACCAGTGCAATTGTATCTCATTATTTGCTACTCTACCAATCTTGTCTATGTAACCTATCTGATGATGTCAACAATTTGGAAGTTCAATGTACAAGTAACGCCATTTATTCCTGTTAAATGTAAAATGGACAATGTTACCAAATGATGCCAGTTCAACTGTAATGATAAAATGATTATGGTAAAGTGACTAGATCTTGATAATTTTGTCAGCAGCTAAAATACTGGGCAGTTTGTTAATGGTGACTCATTGGATTTAACTTCTTTTGAAATACTGCTGATGGCAAAAGGAAACAAAGTATTACAAATGATGAATGCTAGAATATGGAATAATCATATTATTATTCAGCACACACTTAATTGCACAATAAGTCAGACAATTGTCCTAGCATGTGCAATTATAACTAACATCATTCAGCTTCATATTCTAGAAGAAAAGGCAAGACAAAGTTGGCCATGTGATTTCATTTTCAACAATCTAATTACAGAAAGAAGATTGAAATAGCGTTAAACTGATGCTATTGTAATGAACATTGTGTCTCTGGAATTGTCGTACAGCTTAGCAAAAATTTATAACTTTATACATGATGTTAGACTGCTGTATACTTGATATAAAAAATGATATTAGATAACCAAATATATATTTCACTGGATTATATCTAGATATTTTTGCAAATGGCAGTATTGCAGGAGGTACACCTCAGAGCACTGTTCAGCAGGACACACAAGTATGGTGTACTAATAAATGAATAAAACTGTGTTTTGCACCAGAAGCAGGTAGTATTCCTCAAGCATACAGTTTTGGCAGAGAGAAGATCAGAGTCATTAAGGATATTCCATGCCAATTAGATTCCCAGAAATTAAGAAGATGCCTTGAAATCATTAATTTGTGTCAGCAACACCTACAGAACCAGCAGAGATTGAAGCACTGCTGACAGCAGGACTGTCAGATGATATCAACACTCAGTCTGAGATGTGCCATAAGCAATAGTGGTAGACAGTAGCCAACAGGCTATGTCAAAAAGGAATTGGAAACACTTGGGTTTTCTCTCCTGTAATCTCATGGAAGCTCAGACCAAATGGAGTGCATACAATGAAGACCTGTTACCCATACATAAAGCTGTGCAGTATATCTGCCCTTACATGGAGGTCAGACCATTCGTAATATATACAGATCACAAATCAGTCACATTTTCTTTTAGCAAATTCAAGTATGGGTGTTTTCTATGACAATTTTCTCAGTAGAATAATTTAGCAGCCAGTTTACAACAGACATGTGGCACATAAAAGGGGCATAAATTGTGCAAGCTGATTCTTTTTCAAGAACTGGTGCTATCTTGTGTACTGTTAATTGTAGGGGACTCAGTGCAGTGCAGGCTATGGGTAAGCAGCTGCAACAATGTATACAGAACAGATCAACTGCTCTTCTGCTAAGCAACAGGGTGGTGATTCTTCTGGAAAACCTGAAATTCTCAGGGAATTACATTTTACCTGGAAAAAATCAGGGAAATCTCAGGGGTTTTCATGAATTTCATAAAATCTCAGGAATTCTGTGTTTTGAACCATGCATAGAAATTTGGTTTTATTGAGTTTTATAAATCACAAATTTCTGAATGCTTAATATTTCAAAGTTTGTTATTATTCCACATAAATTACCAGTATTTAATTACTGCAATTAAACTACTATTTATGAGTAGTATATCTCACTGTAGAGGAAAGAAACCCCCCTCCAACTGACCATTGATTTATCAGGAGCTTCTTGACACCATCTTCCTCTCCACACCTGGTATTCTCAGATTTTTCTTTCGCCTCAAGTTTGTGTAGCAATTAGTGCAGTTGTCAGTACTGAGGACATTATTTGATGTGATGTTCCCAGACCTACCCCAATACCCTTTGTGCCTGGAACACTATGAAAAACAGTTTTCGACAGTATCCATAACCTCACTCACCCTAGCACAAAAGCAATCATCAAGCTGATGACAGAGAGGTTAGTTTGGCCTGGTATAAAGAAAACTGTTGTCAATGGCGAGAACATGCGTAGTGTGACAACCTTATAAAATGCTCAGACGAGTACATAAGTCACTGGGAGAATTCCCAGAGATGACAAGGCATTTCTCCCACATCCCTATAGATAACATTGGTCCACTAGTGCCACCAGAAGGGTATTGCTATATATTTACTATGGCCAATAGACACATTTGGTGGGCAGAGGCAATTCCAATTAGTGATATCTCAGCAGAGACAACAGCAAGAGACTTTGTAACAGCATGGGTATCCCATTTTGGCTGTCCAGCTGAGGCCATAATGGATCAGGGATGTCAATTCAAGTTGATACTGTCCCTTAAGCTTTCCAAGTAATGCAGTTTCTGTAGTAACACGGTTCACGTTTTCCGTCGCACTTCAGAGTAGACCGAGAACTGTCTCATAGGCATGCCCGATGTGAACTGACTGGGCACGGCCCGTGCTGCCTGAGTTGTTGTTGTTGTTCCGCTGGCAGAGGTCGCGGCCGAATTCTTGCGTGCCCTCTGGTGGATGGGACTCTATTTGCGGCAACTACCATCCATGATGTGCCGTGCCGATGTGTGCCTCCCGCGATCTTTCTGGTGGCTACTGCACTCCTCCTCCTTCGGGGGGTGAAGCCACTGTGATCCACTGCATCGGAAGGTGGAGCGTCGTGCAGGAGTGCCAACCTCCACGTCCATCGGAAGGCAGGAGTCGAGGGGATCCACCAACCCTCGAGCTGGAACCTTCGAATACGGCTGGAAGTGACCCACACGAAGAGGCCCCCGTCGTCCCACCACCGGAACCCGGGACAGAACGGGAGACAGGCCGTCGCACTCTGGGTCCTGGTCCACCCCAGGAGGGTCAAGACCCAGTGGCGGGGACAATGGGGAAGGGACGACCACAGGTGAACCAGCCTGCTGAGAAACCGGGCCTGCGAGGGGGGCCGGCTCTCGCTGGGGCATTGCTAATGATGGCGATGCCGGTGCTGGAGTGACTGGAGGCTGCCAAGGCTGAGAGCCATCACAGTGCGGCGGAATCACAGGGGGGAGGGGTGGTAGCATCCCCTGAGAAACCAACACAGGTGCCGGCAATGGGGAAGTCGGTGCCCGAGGGGTCGAAGGGTGGGGGCCCAAACGTGGACGAAGCTGATTTTGGTGACGACGAACCTCCCGGTCCCCCGTCTGCAAGGTATAGAGCCGGCAGCCATTTTGGTGCAGGACCACTGCCGGTATCCAACGTGGATTGCGACCAAACCCACGTGCCCAGACCGACATACCCAGTGGAAAGCCGGGTACTCCGTTTTGCGAAGACTGGCGAGGACTGGGCCGAAGGAGGTGCAGCAGAGTCCTAGGTTGGCGCCTGTGGAGGAGCTCTCCAGGGCTGCGTTCTCCCATAGGTGTGGTCCGGTATGCAGTCAGGAAAAACGTCAACGTCTCCTCCACAGGAAATTCGTGCACATACTTGTTCATCTGTGTCTTAAACGTGCCCACCATGTGCTCGGCTTCCCCATTTGATTGTGAATGAAAGGGGGGAGAGCAAATATGCCGAATACCGAAGCGCCTACAAAAATCCTGGAAGGTCTGCGACATAAACTGAGGTCCATTGTCTGAGACCAGGGTGACTGGCAGACCTTCCACAGAAAAGATTTTTGCTAGTGCCTGGATTACAACCTCTGAAGTGGTTGAGGAGCAGTGAACCACATATGAAAATCGGGAATAAGCATCAATGACAAAGAGCCAAAAGCCATTGAGAAACGGGCCCGCAAAATCAATGTGAACACATTCCCATGCCTGGGTTGCAGGCGGCCATGAAGAGAACGCTGAACTGGGAGATGCCTGTTGGCTCGCACACTGGGAACAGGCGGCCACCAAGTGCTCAATTTCTCTGTCAATACCGGGCCAGTACACATGTCTGCGAGCCAAAGTTTTAGTACGGGAAACATCCCAGTGCCCCTCATGTAATAACCTGAGGACTTACCTTCACAAACTTGCAGGAACAACCACGCGAGGAGCTGTATCATCGGTAGCCAGAAGGAGAACTCCTTCCAAGATGGAGAGGTGGTCTCGTAGAACAAAATAATTACGAAGAGGGTCCGAGGCCCGGCCTGGAGGTCAGGATGACCACCCCTGCTGAATGAGGCGAACCACTTGCTGGAGAACTGGGTCAGCTGCCGTTTCCCTGGCGACTCTAGAACTAGTGATCGGGAAGCCATCAACCGCTTCGCGGGACGCCACATCCAAATGAAAACACATAATCTCCTCTCCATCGAACTTAGGATCTGGGCCCACCGGAAGATGGGAAAGAGCGTCTGCGTTGGCATGTTGTCCGGTAAGGCGAAAATGAATGTCATAATGGTACTTAGAGAGGAACAAGGCCCAGCGCTGTAGTCTGTGGGCCGCCCTATCCGGAATCTGAGAGGCGGGGCCAAATAACGATATTAATGGCTTATTGTCAGTGATTAACTGAAACTTTGTGCCATACAAGAAAGGGTGAAACTTGGTAACAGCATAGACAATGGCCAAAGCCTCTTTTTCCACCTGGGAGTAATGGGCCTGTGTGGGACTAAGAGTTTTAGACGCAAACGCCAGTGGCTGCTCGGAACCATCTGAGCTGCGATGGGCCAAGACCGCCCCTACCCCATACTGTGAAGCATCTGTAGCCAGGACCAACGGCTTATGGGGGTCAAAAGTAGCCAAACACAGCACTGACGTGAGGAGGCCTTTCAACGAGGTGAATGCTCGCTCGCATGCAGGCGACCAATCAAAAGGAACACCCTTGCGCAGAAGGCAGTACAGGGGGCGGGCGATGGTGGAAGCCCTGGGAATGAACTGGTGGTAATAGGCAATCTTGCCTAAAAAAGCTTGTAACTCCTTCAGTGAAGCAGGCCGCGGAAGGTCGACGATACCTTGGACCAAACTTCCTAGCGGATGGACGCCGTGCCGAGAGATTGTGTAGCCCACATACTCAATGGACAGTTGGAAGAAGTTTGACTTACGCAGGTTGCAACGCAAGTCCACGGATCTGAATTTGAGAAAGAGGGTGCAAAGGTTGTGCAAGTGTTCCTTAGTGCTGCGGCCCGTGACAATTATGTCGTCCAGGTAATTAATACAATGAGGGATTGGCGATGTGACATGCTCAAGATAACGCTGGAATATCGCCGGGGCACTGGATATTCCGAAGGCCAACCGCTGGTATTGGTAAAGGACAAACGGGGTGTTGACAACCACCAGCCATTTGGAGTCCTCATCAAGAGGTATCTGATGATAAGCCTCGAAAAGATCGATTTTCGAAAAATATTGGCCTCCCGCTACGGCGGAGAACAATTAATCAGCACTAGGCAAAGAATAGGTGTCCACCACCAATTGGGAATTAATGGTGGCCTTGAAATCGCCACAAAGACGTAATTTTCCCGAGGGTTTCCTGACAATAACGAGGGGCGAAGCCCACTCACTAGAAGAAATGGGAAGAATGACCCCTAGGGCTGTCAGCTGGTCTAGCTCTTCTTTTACCTGAGGGCGGAGAGCCAAGGGGATCTGCCTCGCGCGTAGAAAATGCGGGCGAGCCGACGCCTTCAACATTAAGTGAGCTTCAAAGTCTGAAACACGCCCCAGGCCCTCCTCAAAGATATCCGGAAAGTCAGAGATCAAAGATTCTAATGATTGATAGAGAACATCTTCGGGGACCAACTGTACGGTGTCAGTGATAGAAAACCCGAAAGCTTGAAAGGCATCCAAGCCAAAAAGGTTAGCGGAGCTCGCATCACTGACAACAATAAAAGTAATAGGCTAAGTGACTGATTTGTAAGTCACGTCGGTAGTGAATTGACCCAGTAGGGGAATTAACTGTTTACCATAACTGCGTAGACGCCGGTAAACTCGCGCCAACGGGGGCGACCCAAGGTCGGAGTAAGTTTGTGCATTCAACAAAGAAACCGCCGCGCCCGTATCTACTTGCAGTTGTAATCGGCACGACTGGACCGACACCTTGATAAAGAGTTTGTGGGCCGATGCGTCGGGAGCCTGGCCCGATGAAACTTCCTGAAAGTCAACGTCAACATCCATGTCCTCTTTAACTGCTTCCTTTGAGTCTTTCGAGGCTGAGCGGCAAACTTTAGCAATGTGTCCTTTTTTATTACATTTGCGACAAATGGCCCAACGCTGGGGGCACTCCGACCGATCGTGATGTATATAGCACGACGCACAGGACGGTAACAGGGGCCGGCGGCCGGAACTCTGTTTACGCGCCGTGCGGGAGCGGCCGTAATGGCCGGATTGTACCGCTAGCACGTTATTCACCCCAGACACAGTGGACGCGGCCGCGCCACCCTGAACTGCCGCGATGTCGCACCACGCTTCCAGCTGTTGACCGGCGGCGGGAGAGACTTCATACGATTGAGCAATGGACAGAACTTCCTCGAGGGAAGGGTCTTCTAACTGCAGGGCCCGTTGCCGGACCTCCCTGTCAGGGGCTGAACGAACAATGACGTCGCGCACCATAACATGGGCATACGACTCTCACGACTGCTCCGTGACAAAATGACACTTGCGACTAAGACCGTGCAGGGTAGCGCCCCACGCCCGGTAAGACTGATTGGGCTGTTTCTTGCATTGATAGAACTCGACCCTAGCTGCCACAACATGCGTGTGGCGGCGATAATATGAAGACAGTATGGAACACAATGCGTCAAAAGGCAAGGACGAGGGTTCCTGCAACAGCGCTAGCTGCCGCAAAACTTGATACAGTGAGGGAGATATCCAAGAGAAGAAAAGAGCATGACATACCTCCGCATAGGCAACATGAAACGCCTGGAAATGCTGCCAAAGGCGATGTTCATACGCATCCCAATCCTCCGCTGTCTCGTCATACGGGGGAAAGGGAGGAGGAAACGGCACCGGAGCAGATGGCGTGGAGAGCAACGCCGGAAGCACTTGTTTCATGGTGGCCATGAGCTCCGTCTGCTGCTCAACCAAAACCTGCACTAAATCCTCCATGCCGCGGATAAGCCGTGAAACCGGAACAACGACGCAACACATGAAAGAATGACCCTACTCGTCGCCAATTGTGTAGTAACACGGTTCACATTTTCCGTCGCACTTCAGAGTAGACCAAGAACAGTCTCATAGGCATGCCCGATGTGAACTGACTGGGCATGGCCCGTGCTGCCTGAGTTGTTGTTGTTGTTGTTGTTCCGCTGGCAGAGGTCGTGGCCAAATTCTCGCCTCTGGTGGATGGGACTCTATTTGCGGCAACTACCGTCCATGACGCGCCGTGCCGATGTGCGCCTCCCGCGATCTTTCTGGTGGCTACTGCAATTTCCAATGCCAACTAGCAACCAGATACCACCCAGCAAGCAATTGGATGGTGGAGCACTGGTGCAGAACATTAAAAACTGCACTTACAAGACATGGAAACAGGCGGACACTGTATTGCCACTGGTTTTACTGGGCCAGTGCACAACATGTAAGCCAGATCTCAGAGCACTGACAGCAGTTATAGTTTATGGAGAAACATTACAGCTACCATCAGAGTTTCTTTAGCTACCAGTCAAGACAGAACTGCCATATTTACTGTAGCACATCAAAGTCAAAATATCTAAGTATGACCTTCATCAGCATCCTGCCATGGGGAGCACCAAGACCATAAAACACCCTTTCACATAATGTTAAGAAATGATGCCCTGTTCCACCATACTGTGGGCTGTCCAGAATTTTATAGCATGATAATGTGTAAAGACAAGCTGCTGATGGTGCCACACAAATCTGGCATATTTGCTAACACTGGGCACTCCAGTAGAACAACAGGAAACCAAGGACTCTGCATCGGCAACTTCAAGTCAGACTGGTGGTAAGACTGGGCATACAATCTGAAGTCTCATCCTCACTGCAGATAACAAACCTGCAAGAAATCCTGGAGATGCCAGCAGTCTACACCTGAGCAGGCCGACAAGTGCATTATGAATACCATCACCTTCCAGAGGCTCCAATGTTCCGCAGTGGGCTTCAGATTAAGATCCAAAGATTATTTTATCATTTTTTGGAATGCACGTGTAGCTTATTCTCATATTTTCTCTTTGCCTTTACGTTTTACAGTTCCTTGAGTACTCATGTTCTTATCAAGTTGTGTTTTCCAATAGTGTGAAACAAATCAGTTAAATCAAATATCACTGACTCATTGGATCAATATTATTGATAATTTATGATTACTATTGATAATTCATTGTTAATGCATGAAATGGAAACAGTTCATAAAATTTGATTCTCAATATTTATACATTACTAGGCTTACTATAAATCTGTGAATGGTTTCCTCCATTTTGCAGAACATGGTATGTAATTTACTTTTAGGAAGAAAAAGATAGGACCCATCAGATCTTTGGTCAACTAAGGCAATAATTTTGTGCTAATACTGTTCACTAATTATGCTTTGCATAACGTGATTTTTAATTTTTAAAATTTTAAGTGTGGTGTTCTGCTTATCAATTAATTTGAGTCTTAACTATTTCAGGCATAATTGGTGTTATCCTCAAATATGTTACACCTCTCACCATTGTACCAACAGTCTCATTAGTTGGTTTGTCCCTCTTTGAGAATGCTGCTGATGCAGCATCACAACACTGGGGAATATCTATGGGGTAAGACATTAACCAGCACTTTTTTTTCTATACAGAGCTCTGAATAGTCTTGCTCTTGGTTTCTTCTTGTCATTAGTCAGTTCAAGATCTTGGAATCTCTCCTTAATTTTTTTAGGGATAACATTTTAACTTTGGGATAGAAAGCTAACACTCACAGATGAGAATGTTATCTTTCAAAAATGTTACAGAACTGTGAACCTAGCACCGTAAAGGAATTTTAAAATTATTGTCAGATAGTTTTCTCATTAGCACAAACAATTTTTCCATTGAAATTAGAATGCTTTTCAGTGTTTCAGTAGCATTTTTTCATATCTTAATGGCATTTAAAACAGTATAATGATTTCTACTATTTTACACAGTAAACGAACTTCAGAAAAACAACCCGTTCATTTTCAACAAGTATGCTGAGAGAAAAGGACATCATATTTGCTGTTGACTGTAGAAATGATTTATTTCACAATTTCAGTTTTGGCCGTAGGGCCATTATCAAGTGGTACTGCAAAAGCTAAAAAATATGAAAAACAAAGTACATTATGAAAATGGTGAAAATAACACATCACTTACATGTTACTTCAGAACATGTCAAAATATAAAATCCTCTGACATGTAGACATGTCATCATCAGAACCAAGCCTTTTTACTGTAGGAATACAATAACATCAAACAAGCACAAAGCTCTGTACATTGTGAAATTATATTAATTACATGAAACTTACCAACGTTAATGTGCTTAATGTAAATTGCTATAAATCAATGTTCCGGACTTCAGATGTTGTGGCAGCCATTGAGATGGGGAGATGTCTACTAACAGTAATTCCACCTCAGTTTACCTATCTTCATCATCTGTTGTCTTTGGCAGAAAATCCTCATCTGTATCCAATAAGTCACTTCCTGATTCAAGATTTGCATTCTCCAGAATCTGAAAAATCTCTTCATTAGTAAGACCAGGTCAACACAACATAAATGAAAACTCTTGTCACAGGTAACAAATAGTATGTAACTGATAAGCTGAGTAACAGCAGTAGCACTGCAAATATGACCAAAAAGTTACATTACAATGTCCAGCTTTGAGGTAGTGATTGTTGGCCAGAGCAAATTGCAGTGCAGGTACCACTGAAATTACGAGAACAACAGTATTTGACAAAGGAGTTGAAATTTCTATTACATCATGAAAATTCAGAAAGTTACATACTGTATTGTCAAAAAAATTGGTGAATGCCAAGCAGGCTTTAGACCAAACGGATCCTGTCCAGAAAAAATTCTTAATTTAAAACTAATCCGTAGGCACCAAAAGATTTCTAGTAACAATATTGTATATACATTTGTGGATTTTAAAAAGGTCAACAGCTCAGTTGATTGTGAATTTCTTTTCCAAATTTGAAAGGAACTGTGGCTAGATAAAAAAAACTCTAACACTGATTAAGGTAACATTAAATTCATGGTACAAATTTCTGAACAATTTGATATAAAGAGCTCTCCCCATTACTGTCTAACTGTGTTTTGGAAAAGGTAATTATGGAATGGCCAGAGCAGAACTCGAGTCAAAATACAGAACAATCAATCAATTTAAATAGAAGTAATATTAGAGCAGGTTGCCTCACCTTTGCAGATGATCTGGCAGTTTGAACTAGGGATATTAGCACAACTCAAAAACAAATTTAAATTCTTAAAGAAGTTGCAGAAAAAGTAGGACTACAAATATCACTCGAAAAAAGGGAATATATAAGATGCAACAAACAAACACCAAAGTTCTTGAACATGAAATATAGCAAAATAAAAAGTATTTCTCAGTTTAAATGCGGGGGGAAAATTATACAAGAGAACGGTCTGGAAAAAGCTGCAAACAAAGTTCACTGTCAAAAAATGGCAATTGCATTCAACTTAACACAAAATATTTACAATAAAAAAATTGCTTTCTAACTTAGGCATTATAGCACTGTAATCAAACATGAATGTTTTTATAGAGCAGGAGCAGAAACTTTTAAATAGAAAGATGGATATTTAAAAAATTCAAAAGAAAGAAATAAGGATTATTAGGCCCCAAAATTACTGATGGAGAGACTTATAGGCTGAGAAGTAATAAGGAAATAGAAGAATACACAGACATACATGGTGACATGAGAAAATGAAGGCTTAAATATTATGAGCACATTAAAAGAATGGCACCCACTTGGTTGACAAAACAATAGTAGAATGCTACAAAAACAGAGGTAAGGCCAAACCTGAGCCAATTAAAAGGATCGACGCAACATCATTTCATGATGAAAACTGTGCAGTGGATATATCAAATATGCAACTAACTTCCTTTTCTGACTATGATTACTGCACAGAAATGGAATATAACATTGTCTGATATTACAAATCAACAGCAGTGATGAGAAAAACAGCTCTCAGTTATGATCTTTGTCTGTCTTATATCCAAATATTACAATAATTCATCCTCTTTACTGAACTGAATCTCCTCAAACTTCTACAGCATTACATTTAAGACAAAAATAGATTTCTACACTTAAAACTTTTACAATTTTTTATGTAAATATACACAGATGATGAAGATTGTTGTTATATTTTACTGAATTTCTTCCTAATATATTAACAATGTTCATTAAAAAGACAAGTCTGTGTACTTACCTTTCTACCAAGAAGCTGCAGTGATTATAGTTTTCTGTAATCATATCTCTTTTGCCAAATTATGATCTATTCCTTATATCATTTCAGTTTATTTCATTTGTGTCATGCTTTTTAAAAAAGGTAAGACATTTATACAGGGTGATTCCATGATGATGTTCCAAATTTCAGGAGTGATGCAGAAGGGTAAATGTAGCAGTTTGTGGTAAAGGACTTGGTCCAGAAACAACCAAGTCAAAAGTTGTAAGTGAAAACCACTCTGACACCTCTAACAGCACATCTCTTCTACTGAAAGCCTTTTTCCTGCCATATTTTGGAGGAGGTGGTACAGACCAAAAACAAAAAGAAATCCCATAAGCATGGGCTGTAAAGTGTATACCTTAAGCGCTAGCCTTTATTCAGTAGAAGAGATGTGTTTCACAGTAATGAAGATGATGAAGCACTCATAGCTCTTGAAGTGTTAAAGACCATGTTTTCTGGACATTTTTTTCTTGTTTTGGTTCATACTACCTCCTCCCAAAATATGGAAAGCAACAAAATGCTTGCAGTAGAAGAGATCCACTGTGAGAGTTATCTGAACAATTTTCACTTAAAACTTTCAATTGAGCCATTTTTGAACAAGTGTTCCTTATCTGAAATTGATGCAGTTATCCTTTGCCATCATTCCTGAAAGTGTGTAACATCATCACAGAATCAACCTGTATATAAAAAATATTCAATTTTCACTACAGACTCCTAATGAAAAACAAGCCCCAAAAAGTAAAACTTTCTTAATTTTGGTGATATCTTTTTATTGTTATTACAGGACTATCATCATGCTGACTGTATTCTCTCAGTGCATGCGATCAGTCAGTGTTCCTGGAATCAGTTATAAAAGAGGTCAAGGACTATCTTTGGTCTGGTTCCCATTGTTCAAGCTTTTCCCAGTAAGTCAATGTATTTATCGCTGGAAGCAGTTTGTGATAGTCTTGAATATAATACTTTAATAAAAAACAAAAGAAAAGTTAATGGCCATAAATTAAATTTAAGGGATCTTACATATTATTCTTGTATCATAAGAATTTTTAGGTCTCTAATACTATGTCATCTTCAGTTACTCTTTCAAATGTTTCAAAGCTCTTGCTTTATGGGGTATCCTTAATTTTATTATACTTTTCATACTGACATGACACCTTTGTTGTCATCTTACAAAATGAGAATATCTTACTTTTTCTGCAGTGGCAACTATCATTTAGTGGCCTAGTGGTATCTTTGATCTAGATATTTTTCTAAAATAGCCTGGTTTGCCTTGATGATACACTAGTATTATTGACATTAAAGCATTGTGCATGTTCTTCATGGTGTTTGGACAGTGCTGACATCACAAACTGTTAGAAGCATGTGTATCATTAATCTTCTTTAACCATTCCTTGATCTTACTAGTGCACTCTCCCATAAGTCATTGTTAAGAACCATTATTAAATGTTTTTTTATTGGATACGCAAAATTGTTTATAAGTATTCCCTGTGAGTAAATACCCACTCTGCAGAATTCCTTTATTTACTTCAGCAATTACCTCATCTTTCTCAGGAAGATGACAATGTTTTTCAATGACATGAGCATCCTAAACAAAGTTCATGACAATGTTTTTCAATGACATGAGCATTCTAAATAAAGTTCATAATGAACTTAGGCAGCAAATGTAGTTGAGCTAAAAACAAAATATTTACTCAAGAAAGGTTCACTGCACATTATTAAAATATATTGTGTAGAAAACAATGTTATTTGATTCCAGGTAGTCATAGGACAAAGTGTCCTGTATTAAACAGTACCAAGCAAAAATTATCTCAAAAAGTTACCAGAACATTTCAATGTACAAGTAGTTGCTCAATCTCTCAAAAAATTAAGGTGAATGGATTCTTGAAGAAATAGAGCCAGCTGAGCATTGACAGACAATTGTTATATAATGCAGAATAGTTCTCTTTTTTATACAGTATAGTGACAATTACATAAACTTGAGAGTTTATGTAGTACAAGAGAGAGCAGAGACATTTTGTGATATTAGCACTGGAAACTACTAACAAGTCAACTTATTCACCACAGTAATCATTTGGTACATGAATTCATCATATTCAGTCTTGTTTTAATTACTGTGGAATTGTTTACACCAGCTCCTCAATCTCTTTTGACCTTCACCCAATTTCTTCCTACAGCAATAATATTCTAAAATCCTGAATACAACTTTTACATGAATTCAGGACTCAGCATTCCACTTAGTTTCTGTATGTGTTAAACATCATACATTTTATGGTGAAGGACTGTTGCAGTTAATTGTTATGCATTCAGTAAATAAGTCACCAACAGATCCCAGATGCTTTGTTTTTTTCTATTCTATTTATCTCCTTCTACATAATTAATTAAAAATAAATGACATATGTTCTTGGTTGAATGCTACATGCAGAAAATGATAACTTCACGACAAATGATGTCAGAATTTATGAGAGGAGCTCATATTCTCAATTTTCTGTTATAGAATTATTTGTACAATAAGTAGAAAGACTAATTGAGTTCTGTGACAAGTTTCAGCTAGTAATAGTGAATACTCTGTTCAAGAATCACAAGAGGAGGAGGTATGCTTGGAAACGACTGGGTGATACGGAAAGATTTTAGATAGATTACATCATAGTCAGACAGAGATTCTGAAATTAGATACAGGATTGTAAGGTGTACTCAGGAGTAGATATAGACTCAGTTCACAATATAGTAGTGATGAAGAGTAGGCTGAAATGTAAGACATTAGTAAGGAAAAATCAATATGCAAAGAAGTGGGATACGGAAGTACTAAGGAATGACGAGATACAGTTGAAATTCTCTAAGGTTATAGATACAGCAATACAGAATAGCTCAGTAGGCAGTACAGTTGAAGAGGAATGGACATCTCTAAAAAGGGCCATCACAGAATTTGGGAAGGAAAACATAGGTACAAAGAAGGTAACCGTGAAGAAACCATGAGTAACAGAAGAAATGCTTCAATTGATCAATGAAAGGAGGAAGTACAAAAATGTTTCAGGAAACTCAGGAATACAGAAATACAAGTCACTCAGGAATGAAATAAACAGGAAGTTCAGGAAAGCTAAGATGAAATCACTGCAGGAAAAATACGAAGATATCGAAAAAGAAATGATTGTCGGAAGGACAGACTCAGCATACAGGAAAGTCAAACCAACCTTCATTGACATTAAAAGCAAGGGTATAACATTAAGAGTGCAACAGTAATTCCACTGTCAAATGCAGAGGAGAGAGTGGATAGGTGGAAAGAATACACTGAAAGCCTCTATGAAGGGGAAGATTTGTCTGATGTGATAGAAGACGAAAAAAAAGAGTCAATTTAGAAGAGATAGGGGATCCAGTATTAGAATCAGAATTTAAAAGGACTTTGGAGGACTTAAGATCAAATAAGGCAGAAGGGATAGATAACACGCCATCAGAATTTCTAAAATCACTGAGGGAAGTGGCAATAAAACAATTATTCATGTTGAATGTAGAATGTATAAGTCTGGTGACATACCACCTGACTTTCTGAGAAGCATCATCCACACAATTCCAAAGACAGCAAGAGCTGGCAAGTCCGTGAATTATCGAACAATCAGCTTAACATCTCATGCATCCAAGTTGCTTACAAGAATAATATACAGAAGAATGGAAAAGAAACTTGAGGATGTGCTAGACAATGATCAGTTTGGGTTTAGGAAAGGTAAAGGCACGAGAGAGAGGCAATTCTGACTTTGTAGTTAATAATGGAAGAAAGATTAAAGAAAAATCAAGACAGGTTCATAGGATTTGTTAACCTGGAAAAAGCTTTCGACAATGTAAAATGGTGCAGGAGTTCGAAATTCTGAAAAATGTAGGGGTAAGTTACAGGGAGAGATGGGTCATATACATATGTACAACAGCCAAGAGGGAATAATAAGAGTGGACAACCAACAATGAAGTGATCATATTAAAAAGGGTGTAAGACTAGGATGTAGCCTTTTGCCCCTACTGTTCAATCTGTAAATTGAGGAAGCAATGATGGAAATAAAAGAAAGGTGCAGGAACATAACTAAAATTCAAGGTGAAAAGATATCGATGATACGATTCGCTGATGACATTGCTGTCTTGAGTGAAAGTGAAGTAGAATTACATGATCTACCAAACAGAATGAACAGTCTAATGAGTACAGAGTATGGATTGAGAGTAAATTGAAGAAAGATGATGGTAATGAGAAGTAGTAGAAATGAGAACAGCAAGAAACTTAACATCGGGATTGATGGTCATGAAGTAGATGAAGTTAAGGAATTCTGCTACCTAGGCAGAAAAATAACCAATGATGGATGGAACACAGAGGTATTCAAAAGCAGATTATCAATGGCAAAAAGGGCATTCCTGGCCAAGAGAACTCTACTAATATCAAATAACGGCCTTAATTTGAGGAAGAAAGTTCTGAGAATGTACATCTGGAGTACGACACTGTATGGTAGTGAAACAAGGACTGTGGGAAAACCAGAACAGAAGAGAATTGAAGCATTTGAGACGTGATGCTATGGACAAATGTTGAAGATTAGGTGGACTGATAAGGTAAGGAGTGAGGAGGTTCTGTGCAGAATTGGAGAGGAAAGGAACATGTGGAAAACACAGATAAGGAGAAGGGACAGGATGATAGGGCATCTGTTAAGACATGAGGGAATGACTTCCATGATACTAGAGGGAGCTGTAGAGGGCAAAAACTGTAGAGGAAGACAGAGATTTAAATACATCCAGCAAATAATTGAGGATGTAGGTTGCAAGTGCTACTCTGAGATGAAGAGGTTAGCAGAGGAGAGGAATTCGTGGCAGGCTGCATCAAACCAGTCAGAAGACTTGATGACCAAACAAAAAAAAAAAGGGAGGGGGGGGGGGGGAATTTTAATGTCCATTTGATTAAAAATTAAAAGAAACAGTGAAAAGTTGAAGATGGAATAGAAACGATATTATGACAAGGATAGATTTCTACTCACCCAATTCCCAAAGAAGGCCTTTTGGCTGAAAGCTCAAATGGTTAGTAGCATTTTCATTGTGCCAGTCTGCGATGCAATGCCTCCTCTATGTGGTGAATAGCAATCTATCCTTCCTATAATATTTCTGATTAAAAAGTAAAACATTATGACCTAAAGTAAATATGGTATCTTCTTTTGTTCATTTCACATATATAAAACAGATCCATTTATAGTGGCCAGAACCCTTATAAACAGAAACTTGTATGGCCAAATTAACAGCTAAGTTTTTGAATATCAGGAACATTAGCATAACAAATATCTGAAGCAAACATAAACTTTACAGTTTGTCTTTGTATTTGGAAATATCACAAGTGTCAGCACGAAGATTCAGTATTGTCAGCTCTTCTGAAAGCATCATCAGTTCTGTGTGGCACACATGTTGCTATGTTGTTACATGATACTGTATTACATAGAAGTATTTCAGTATTTATGCTGTTTGCCTCATCTCCTCTTGTTACTTTATGTAGCTGTTTTATTTAATAAATTTCTAAACACATACTTATCTTTCTTCCCATGTATCTTGCTTCAGTTTTATGTACAACTGGAATTTGTTTCTACCTATGTTCACTGTCAACTAGCTAAGCTCATTCATACCCATAAAAATAGTGAATCTCTTTGGCTATTGAATTCATTTACCATAACACTTTTTTAGTGTTCTGTACTTTTTACCCTTGATCTATTGTTTGAACTAACTTATCCAACTCTTTTCCTCATTTTATGTTATCTCCTTTTTCACCTTAGTTCTAGAGAAATGGTTAAGGATTCAACATTACATTCCTGCTCACACATGATTAAGAAACAATATGTGATAGCTTCATTCTATCTATAAAAATGATCAACTGGTTTCCATCTCTATGAACTTATTATTTGCTCTCAATAGCTTGTGAAAATTTTAACTTTTCGCTGAAACAAGTATTAATGAATGCTAAGTAGGTGTCTAATGTGCAAAATTTTTATATATTGCTAGGCTGCTTTTCATTCTTCATTATTGCAGGTTCTTCTTACAATCTTAATAATGTGGGGTATCTGTGGCTTGCTGACCTTATTTAACGTACTTGAAATGGGCCATCCTGCCAGAACTGACACAAAGATACAAATTCTAATGGATTCACCTTGGTTTCGGTTCCCTTATCCAGGTATTGTATTAGACTAGTAGCCACTGTTTTATGATTATCTATATTCTTACATCAGCTGCCTTCATTTATTTCTCTTTTAGAAGTGAAAGGGAAAAATTATATTACTTAGTTAAGAAGATAGGATGTTGTTATCACATTTTGAAAGAAAAATAACACATTGAATGTCATTCAGTCTTATAATGGATGTTTCTTGTTTAACTGCAAAGAACTGTATGATAGCAACATGCTGAGGGTTTTAGTGACAGGCTCCATATGGTCCCTTATGTTCTTTAGACTTTTCTATTGTTGAACTAAGGTAATTCAAAACTCTTCTTACAGATATTTTACATTAATTTTACTATTCATCATTTTTATTGGTGGTGTGAATGAAACATTCTTTAAAATGGCAAATACATTTAATTTGGAACTCAAATAACCAAAGTAAACAAAGGTGGTAATAGTTTGTTACAGCAACACACACACAAATGTAATTTGTAATAGGAAATCCAGGATGGAACAATGACAGTATAATGAAAAGGATAGTTGTTACTCACCATATAGCACAGATGTTGATCGCATGTAGGCACAACAAAAAAACTTTCAAAAAAAGTTTTTAGCCAAACAGGTCTTCATAAGAATTAGACAGCATACCCACACACACTCACACAAATGCAACTCACAGACACATGATCATGGCCTCCGGCTGCCAAGGTCAGACTCAGTTTAGTGACAGAAATCGATAACTATTATTAACAAACCCTTCGGCACTTCGACTAAGTTGAATTTTTGACAGAAATAGCTTCACCCTGTAAATTTCTTTCCCTTGATGATCAATATTATTGAAATACTTGATTTCAGATTCTTTAACAACACTGACAACGCCCACATGTAGGTACGCCATAACCAGAATCAAGTCCAAACCCAAAGGCAGGCTCGTTAATGAAATACAGTGCTTAGCATTGAAAGCACATTTATTACGAACACCAACATGCCACCAGAACAAAGCTCACCCCCTGAAGAGGAGAGCAATTGTTCATGGAAACATCATGTTGTTGCATCCTCTTCACTATGATGAGCATCAAAGGTAGACCCTCCCATTGTATCTTTACGACTGTCAAATGAATCTTCAGTTTCCTTGAACCTCACCATCACTGATCTGCAACTCTGGGCTATAGCAGAGCTTTATATGGAAGACATGAATGACATCTCTGCTCTTTTGCCTTCATATGTGATCTCTGACAAGTGAAAAAGGTTAGCACTATGGCTGAAAGAAGTGCTTTAGTAGCTTTTCTGGTAGTCCCACTTCCCCCACAGGCATAAAAATCCATACTGTGTCTCATGAACCACATCTCACTGGTCAGTGCTTGATGGTATAGTGCCCTTGGTCTGTCTCCTGAGTGGATAGGATCTATATGCGAGCCATCTGCCTTGCTTCTTTGGTTCTGGTGATGACATGTTTCATGTAGGCATCCTGAGTATCATCTGCTTGAAATTGGAAATGTGTATCCAGTGTCATTTTCACCTCACAACTATGGAGCAGAAATAATGATGGGAAACCTGTAAAATCTTCCTTATCTTACTTTTCCATGTTGTACGTGAACATCATGATAGACAGTATTTTATCCTAATCTGTTTGACATCAACATACATCTGTAGTATATCTACCATTGTCTTTTTAAAGCATTCTGTGAGGCCATTTGTCTGTGGGTGGCAGGCAATTGTCATCCTGGGGGATGTCACAATGTGAAAATTCTCTCTTATGCTAAGTCTTGATAGGAAGACTTTTCCGTGATCAAAGATAATTGCTTGATGTGCTCCATACGTCAAAATGATGTATTCCACAAGGAATTTTACAGTTTCTGGAGCTTCAGCATTCTGCACAGCTTTGGTGACCACATAGTGAGTGAGGTAGTCAGTGCATTACCACTATCCATCAATTTCCATTTGTCGACTTGGGAAAGCTCCTTAAGAAGTTATTACCAATCCAGTAGAATGGTACTGCTAAAGATAGTACTGGTATCACATGCCCCAGAGATAAATGCAGCATGCTCTTACATCAATGTCATTCCTTATGGTGGCTTGCATAGTGTCTAATGGTTTGCTAGAGACCCAGCCAGCAAGACCTGTGCCTGATTCTCTCTAACATCTTCATGAATTCCAGGTCACCAAGTCATTGCATCATGGAACTACTTGACAGATCATTGACTTCTGATGAGCTGTGTTGGTAAGCAGCCATTTCCACTCCATCATACAACAGTTACTGTTATACAATGTTCCATTTATTAATTGGAATTGTCCTTTGGTCAGTTCCTCATTTGTCAAGGCTTTTATGGTTTTTGTCATTGCTGCTGTGTTCTGCCAAAGGAGTCCTTGAAAGTCATTCAGCATCCTTGTGTTTGCATCTGTTTGATGATGCACTCATGAAGCATCAGTGCCCATCTGAACACATCCTTCAGGCCACTCAGCCAGCATTCAGGTGACGATACATCACTTTAGTGATTGATTTGCCAAACTTGTTAATGGCCCAGCCAACTGCAAGGCACTGTTTCTTGGTTATAGGCTATTTGATCTCAGACTTGGAGAGCATTCTGGAAGCAGAAACTATTACCTTTTCAGCATCTTCCTGAATTTTTACTAGAACTATGTCATCTGGATCCTTTCCACCAACAGATCTTTTGCAAATTGCGCTGGTCGGAACTCTAACTGCAATTTATCCTACATTTACCCTCTTGGCCACCGAGCGAGGTGGCGCAGTGGTTAGACACTGGACTCGCATTCGGGAGGACGACGGTTCAATCCCGCGTCCGGCCATCCTGATTTAGGTTTTCCGTGATTTCCCTAAATCGCTCCAGGCAAATGCCGGGATGGTTCCTTTCAAAGGGCACGGCCGACTTCCTTCCCCATCCTTCCCTCATCCGATGAGACCGATGACCTCGCTGTCTGGTCTCCTTCCCCAAACCAACCAACCAACCAACCTCTTGGCCTCAACCTTAGTTAGTTGTTGTGCTAACACATCAGCCCCTTCTCTGTTCTCATTCCAATACTACAGAGCCCTCTATTCCACCAATGCACCTTCTCTCCTTTCCTGCTACCCCCCCCCCCCTTTCCACCTCTCCACCGTTCTCCGTATAACCTCCAGACTGCACCTAGCTGCCCTACCCTCTCTCTACCTCGTCCCTACACGCTCCCCAGCAGCACTTCAACTTCACTGTCCCCCACCCCTACCCTGCTATCCCTCTCCCTCCCCATCCCAGCCTCCACCTTGCCCCCCCCCCCCACCCCCATCCCAGTTGCATTTCCCATCATTTGCTACTGCTCTACTGCTCGCAGTCTGGCCTCAGCAGCCAGAGGCTATGGTCATGCGTATGTGAGTTGCATTTGTGTGAATGTTTATGTGTACATTGTCTATTACCAACGAAGAGCTTGTTGACCAAGAGCATCCTTTCTGACAGTATTTTTGTTGTGCCTCTCTGCAACTCAGCATCTTCACTATATGGTGAGTAGCAACTACCCTTATCATTATATTGTCATATTCCATCCTGGATTTTCCATTGTTTGATTGTATGTACGTTATGTGATAAGCATAATTAGTCATTTTGTCAGTGCATTTACTTATATTTTTGTTGGTAATTTCATTGTGTGGCATACAGAGCACAGTAACAAGAACATCACAACTTAACACTTTCACAATAATTTGTTTGCATCAATCCAAAGAGTCGTAAAAGATAAACTAGTTTATAGTACTAAAACAGTAGTACACAGAGAAGATGGAGTATTTATATCTAGATGTGTTTATTTCATGGCAAATATTAGATGAGTAGTTGGTAAAGACGATTTTTTTCTCACTCAGTGAAACTGTCCTTCAGCACTGGAAAGTTTCTGAAGAAGTTAACGTTATTACTTACAGATTTACCATTTAATAACATAGCTCCATGTACTGTGTCATGAATGGATATTCCCAATTCTTCATGTAAGTCCTTTTGGTGTCCCCTGTCCTTTTTATGTAATATATGAATACCACACGCAATATCATGGAATGGGTGACATGTGTTTCTTATGTGGGTGGCTATTACTGATTTGTTATAGTTGTTAATGTGTTAGGTATTTATATATTTTGTTGTGTCTTTTTATGGAAGTCTTGCCCTGTTTGGCCTACATAGAGGGCTTTACAGTACTACAAGCTACTGTGCATCCATGAAGTCTCTCCACAGTGCCAAGCATTGTGTGTCTCACCTTGCAGGACATGTAATGTTGGAAGCACAGTCTGTCGCTGTATAAGGTTGGGGCCACATTTCACTGTTAGTGGTTGCAATTATGTTGGGAGATTGGATTCAACACTGTTACAATTGAAACCCTTAAATTAATTAACTATATTAATTAGAGTTAAATACACAGTACACACCAATATCATGGTAGGTGCTGGAAATGTTTTCCTCATTCTTGAAGGCATACTTCAACACATTTACATTCATTTATGAACACTTTTACCAATGTTCCACATACAAACAAATGCAGATATTCAATTATTGCAGTCTTCACTTCATCTATTGCCTTTGGGTTTTTTGATACACAAATGTTTTATCCACACCCCAAAGGAACTAGTCGGGTAAGGACAGATCTGGTGAGTGTGGGGGACAAAGACCGTACATAATTACTTCGTCTACAAAGATTTCATATAAAAGCTATAGGGACTGATGTACTGTATGAGCAGTAGCTTTGTCTTGTTGGAAAAATTAATGATTGATTTCAGTTTCTTTGAGCAGGGCAATAAATGGATAAATTATCCAGTAACAACAGAGATTAAGAGTGACAGACATATCGAAAACATCTTCCCTATAATTCGAACTTGTGTTAGGGCAACCTGGACTCCAATTCTCTCTATATGCAATGACATTTCTCTTCAGGCTTGTGGATTTTCTGTTGACCAAATTTAGTTAATTTTGTGAATTAATGGAGCCAGATAGGGAAACCTCGCCTCGTCAGCGAAAAAGGTTCAATCTAAAACACCAACTCCAACTGGTTAACAAATTGCTGAAACCATTCACAATACACTATTCATTTCACATGTTGAACAGCAATAATTTTACATGGATACAGCTCCAGTTCTTTGGTTATGGCCTTATTTGCTGTCATAGAAGAGACTATAGCTACTTGTGATAATCCCCTCACTGATTTTGTTGGACTTCTTAACATGGTGCCCAAGCTTCTGGTCCATTAAAATAGCAAGCTTACCAGTTGTGGTGCATCATGAACTGAAACTGTTGTCTGGAATTTGTGGATTAAATCACATATAGTTTCACAATATGGACACCTTGAAGCAGGAAAACGCAATCTAAGCTGACACCTCACCTGCTCTGTAAAGTTTTTTCCCACACGGAAAACCTCTTCCACTAAAAATGCATATCTGCAATAGTAAGCATTCTCACTGCACTCAGATTACACAAGAACAAGACAACAACACAACCAACAACTGCGATGCACACGTAACACTGCTACCCCCAACCTATCCCTGCAAGTCCATGGAACACATGCAGGCAAGACTTAAATGTACTGCCAACCTTATGCACCCTTCAAGGCAAGACATGTGAAGCTTGCTGCTGTGGAGAGACCTTGTGGACATCCTGTATTTTATAAATGCATGATTGTGAGTGTTTATCTATATAGGTATGTACAACAAGATGAAATGAAATGTAGACATGTGTGACAAGTTGTGTGCTGTTTCCAGTTGTGCAAGACGCACTTTCTGATGGCCTATGGTCATATTTTATACCCCTCTGACTGTCAGAGGTATCAGTTCTTAAGTAATTCATGCTGCTAACAACCCAGACAGCTGTACTCAATGAAGAGATTTGCTGCACATGTTGTCTTTTCTGCTTCTTTCAGAATGCTTGCATGTCCAAGCTGCCATTAAAATTTAAACATAGTAAATTAATATGTTCACAGGTACTTTGTTGATTTTTGTTTGTAAATCTATGTTTATCTAGATGCAGACCAACAGTCTGCAGCAACTCTTAATGATGTGAAAAAAGGCATGACTACTGTAAGGTTATGGTGTGCAATGTATTGCTTGATTTTGTGAATGAGCTATGGCAGTTATTTGTCTGTAGGCATTTGGGACAGCTCTGTGAAGTCTGCTGGAAGAGTGAGTGGTTCTACATCAAGGAGTTCCACCAGAGACAGGCAGAGATCTTCTTTATAAATGAAATGTACACCCAAAAGAACCCACAGTAGGGCATCGTTTCATTCTGTTCCATGAAGCTTGAGAGCTGATTTAACACTTTTGGAGACCAGTCACTTAGAAGAATATCAAGCCTAGGAAAGTGACCATTTATGCCATAACTGGCACACATGTAATTTATATATCTTCAAGTGTAATAATACTAAAAAAGGACCAAGCTTCAAGATTTATTTTCTATATTTAGTGTAGTTCTTTCACAGACCACAAATTTTAAAATAATGATGACAGGAAGTATAACTACCCTCCAAGAAAAAAGTGGGATGTGATTTATTGAGCTTCCGAAATTTCTGGCCCACCTCAGCAAGTGTGACTTATTTGTAGCAGAACTACAGAAATCTGTGAAACCTAATAAGTACACACACAAAATTACATTGGTGTGATTATATTGGCTCATCCATTCGCATCAGCAGCTGTTATATTTGCTAATGTTTCTTTTAAAATAATTCTTGAGATTGACAACAGAAGGCAGTACCAATCAAGGGACAGGTAGCGAGAGGTTGGGTTGTTTGGGGGAAGAGATCAAACAGCGAGGTCATCGGTCTCATCAGATTAGGGAAGGATTGGGAACAAAGTCGGCCATGCCCTTTCAAAGGAACTATCCCGGCATTTGCCTGGAGCAATTTAGGGAAATCACAGAAAACCTAAACCAGGATGGCCGGATGCGGGATTGAACCATCATCCTCCCAAATGCGAGTCCAGTGCCTAACCACTGTGCCACCTCACTCAGTCAGATAGCCAGACATCTGTTCATTGTTGTCATAAGAAATGAGTGCAATCTTCAAGCAATCAGTGGTTCATGCATAGAGAAAATTGCAGCCAATCTATACTCAGCTGCACTCTTCTTAACACAAAGCTGTGGTCCATGCATTGTTCAGGCTTTGTCTTCAAAGTGTTACATGTGCGGTGCCCGCACTAAACTAGTCCATTTCTTTGTGGATGCTAGGTTGTTGTTCAGAATGGCTAAACACAGCATAAGTGACATAGTTCAGTAAAAAAATGCTGACTCAAAATATCTACCTTGACCTGTCTTTATTGCGGTGAGCATCCAAAACACGAAATCCATAGAGTGACAAATGCTTTTGCGATGGTCTCAGCAGTTATGTCCAGAACTGATGTAGCCTAGACCCAGCATGTTAGCCTGTAAGTACTGAAAAACTATATTGATAAACATTTGAATTGGGGAGGTGTTTAACGAGGTCTAAGTGGATGTGCTGGAAATGGTCATGTTGTGGTTGTACATGCCATTCTATTTTAGTGTATTGGCAGACACTACCTGCTTGTGTCCAGTATTTACAGTCTTTCTTGATGAAGTGGTCTGTGACAAGCTTCATTGTAGATTGGATCCCAGGGTGTGACAGTTTGTGTCATGTATGGCTCACCTGATGAACAAACTAGTGAACAAAGGTGGTTTTGTGGAACATTGCATAGTACTTGGTTGAAGAAAATGGCTCTGAGCACTATGGGACTCAACTGCTGTGGTCATAAGTCCCCTAGAACTTAGAACTACTTAAACCTAACTAACCTAAGGACAGCAGACAACACCCAGCCATCACGAGGCAGAGAAAATCCCTGACCTCGCCGGGAATCAAACCCGGGAACCCGGGCGTGGGAAGCGAGAACGCTACCACACGACCACGAGATGCGGGCTTGGTTGAAGAGCCAGGAAAATCATAGTGTTTAGGAATAATTGTGCATCCTGAAACCACTTTTGCAAGATTGTCAAAATCAGTGTCTACTGAGAGAGCATTGATCCGTGAAAGGAAATCAGCTATGAAATTGTCTGCACCAAGAGTCCAAATTGTGAAATTGCTAAAACAAACTTATTTAAAATGGCAGTTAAAAACTACTTATCAAGAAATACATCCTATACCTTGAAGTATTAAGTAGAGGTTTGTAAAAAATGTAACACAAATAAATAATAATAACAATAATAAAACCTCTATTATTCAGCATAATGCTTTCTTGCTATATTTTGCCTTTTTTTTCCTTTTCTGGAAAAACTTACTTCCAAAGCTATGCAGTGTATAAGACAAACACCTTATCCTCTATCTGAGCTCAACATCTCAGTTGTTACAGAGGGATGCAGACTCACTTTCTCAGGCTAACAAATGGGAAGTTGTGGCGTACGAAATGGTCCTGGTGTCAGCTAATAGTGTGTGTAGTGTTGTGAAGCAATGTGTATACAGTATGTGGAGTGAATGAAGTGAGTAAAAGTGAGAAGTGAGTGAGTGTTGCATAAGTCTTTTATATTGTTAAGTAACTTAATTGTAAAACAGCAATGAACACTAGGAGTAAACCAAATGAGACAATACTGTTTCTAACAGAGTGGCCTTCACAGTAGGGGCTCCAATCTTAATCCAGGCATCCTGATTTATGTTTTCTGTTGTCTCACTAAATTACTTCAGGCAAGTACCAGGATGGTTCCCACTAAGAGCACAGCTGACCACATGTTCCATTCTTGTCAAACTAGACCTGTACCCCCACAGGCGGGTGCGCCTGAGCATAAAGTGCCGAACAACAAATAACATTGTCTTTTACCATTCCGTTCTTGTTTTACAGTTTTGAGCCCATACCTATTCCTTCCTTTGTGCTTCATCTCACACACTGACAAGTTGTGTTGTCATACATCCAAGTAAACAGCAGTAGTATAAAAAAAAACAGCAAACTCAATAGAAAAAATTTATGATCCATGCAAGAAAATGTCCCATATTCCGAACTAGACCACCATCCCACAATGAGGTAGTTGTCTATGAGATAATTAATAATTGAGTAAGCATATTTCTGGGATCTGATGCTACTGCAGCATTTAATGCTTTGATTGGTTCATTACTGTGGGGTAACACTTCTGTGCAGCAACAGAGTGACATAATGAAAGTTTATTTTATTATTGTTTAATTAAACAATGATTTAACTTACATGATATAAGTTTATTTTATTGTTGTTCAATTAAACTAAGATTAAACTGTGATTTTGTTCATATATGTTTACTGTGGTAACATAAAAATAGCTATTCATTACATGTGTACAAAGTATGCCATGGGCCCACTCACGTTACAAAAATCAACATGCCCGCTCAAGGGTTAAGTATGTAAATAACTGTTATATGTGAATTGCTTTAATTTTGTAAGGAGACCACTAACTGAAAGCAGAGATGAATTGTCCATAGGCACACACAAAAAGAAAAAAAAAAAAAAAAAAACTTGCCAAGTTTCGGAGTAATCCTCTTTTGGGCTAGAATACAAATACTCTCTCTCTCTCTCTCTCTCTCTCTCTCTCTCTCTGACTGGACACATAATGCTTTGGTGGGTAAGAAAGATAATCCTGTGACAGGACTAGAGTAGCAAGAGCCGGGTGGGGGGATTAGGCAGATTAGGCAGGTCTGTCATAGGGATATGACCTCTGTGGCAAGGGGCTTGGAATGAAAGAGGCATCTACCTGAACTTTCATACAGAATTATTTTTGTTGTTCTTCAGTTGTAATACCAAGACATGTCCAATATCCTTGTAAGAGAGATCTATGGGTGAATAAAACTAATACTACTACTACTACTACTACTGCTACTATTACTACTGCTGCTGCTGCTGCTGCTGCTGCTACCACTACTAACAGTTTATAATCAGGTTCATTAATGAAAACCAACCCTCCTCATTTCTTCAGGTCAGTGGGGAATTCCAACAGTCAGTGCAGCTGGCGTGTTAGGAATGCTTGCTGGTGTGTTAGCCTGTACAGTTGAATCAATTAGTTACTACCCTACAACAGCTAGAATGTGTGGTAAGTCATTTTCACAAACAAAAGGAAACTTCATATATAACATTTCTTACTATACATGAAACATAACTTAAATGAACCTATTATGTTGATAACTTATTTATAACAATGTCTTTCACTGGTTTTAAGTCTCTTCCATTGCACTGGCATATAATCAAAAGTGTTAGCATATTGTGCAGAATTTCAGTTTTGATTGTGTTAAAAGATAAGACAAGGGCAACAGAAAAATAAATAAAATATATTTTGTGCAAATGCAAGTTGAAAAAGATTGTGTAAAATGAATTATTGAAAATTACACAGAACATACATTGGTAATGTCCTTGTCTTCCCTAAGGTATTTATTGTTTAGATTAATGGTTCTCTTGCTCTTTGCCTAGCAGTATAAATTAGATTGTTAAGAAATTCTTACATGCCAAGATTAGTAACTTTTTATCTGCAGGTGAGTACTGATTTTAGTGATAAAAATTTAGAAGTTTAACTTTCATTTACAGGGTGGGGCAAATAAAAGTGGCCCGGGAAACTGAGCTCCAGGGTACAAAGAAACATAGCAGAGGAAAGGAAATACAGTACTAACCTGCCTATAGCAGAAGTTGAAAGCGACCCCATTCATCTCTTTGCACTTTTGGGGCCTGGTCAGCAAGTTGCTGAAGGTGGATTGAAGCTGGACTGCTGGAATTTCTGCAGTCTCATCCAGAATGTTCTGTTGCAGTTATTAAAGACTATGAGGGTTGTTGCAGTACATCTTAGACTTGAGGGCTCCCCACACAAAGTAATTGCACACTGATAGGTCAGGTAACTTTCCACAATGAACACCTGCTGCTCCACTGTGAGTACCATAATCCCCTTCACACTGCTCTATTGACACTGACACAGCCCACACCATGCTCTGAACTGGTGTGGATCACATAGTGAAAGTACATTTGGTGTGCATGTCACGGGGTATGGTTATACGCATATATTCACATCCAATGGTATCCAGTCATCCAGCCACTTTAATTTGCCCCGCCCTGTATTAATTTAGAGAAATAATGCATCTGCTCATAGTCATTTAATACTCATGCACAGGAGTGGACAGTAAGGAATAAATGTGGTTTACACACACTCTTATGCACTTAGGTGTACCAATGACTGTCTTTTAATACATTCAATTAATTACATTAATGTACATCATAATACTTCAATACATCTAATACATTAATAATTACATTAATACATTTAATACACTCAAAATTACAAATAACTGGAACTGCTGTCCAGTACCTACATGTCACTTCCAAAGGAATTGTGAGGATACAATCAGATGAATTACAGGAAGCACATAAGCATTGAAATAGTCATTCTTCTCATGCTCCATATGTGAATGGAACATGAAGTAGAAATCCTAATAACTGATAGAATGGGACATACCCTCTGCTATGCACTTCATAGTGGTTTGCAGATTATAGATGTAGATGTACCTTCAGATGGCAAATTCCAGTACAGCCAATAGACACATTTAAAAGTGAAAAAATGCTATTCCCATCTATCAGAATTATTAATTCCTTCCTCACTGTGGGAAGAAGTACA
The DNA here is from genome assembly GCF_023898315.1 of Schistocerca nitens. Classification (NCBI taxonomy): domain Eukaryota; kingdom Metazoa; phylum Arthropoda; class Insecta; order Orthoptera; family Acrididae; genus Schistocerca; species Schistocerca nitens. Next base: position 257,627,051 of record NC_064615.1, on the reverse strand, counting down.
GGTTGTGGGAAGTCAGAAAGGAAGGACAGGTCCTTTAGACTCCAACGTGAGAGAAATGAGCCTCTTATGAGCACTAGTCATTTATGATAATTTGCATACCAACTGTTAAAATATGATAACAACATTGGTATTGATAAATGTAAACTAGGAATAAAACTGACTTCCGCTATACACATAGACTACTTTATCACTGTATTAACACTTTCTACATTTATCACCATGTAATATGACACTTTCTGCTTTTTCATTACTGTATAAGTTGTCATACTCTGTGACGTAGATATTCAGTAAGAAAGAAGGGAAGTTAGTGTTTAACATCTCATTGTAAATAGGTTATTAGAGGCAGAGCACAAACTCAGATTCCAAAAAAAGTAGCAAATTAAATCACTTGGATCATTTTCACAGAAATCATCCCAGTATCATATTTAAGCAGTTTAGGGGAACTACAGAAAATCTGGATGTCCTGATTAGGATCTGAACCCGAATGAATGGAAATATAGTGTTTTTACAACATTTACATCTACATATATACTTTGCAAACCATTGTGAAGTGAATGGTGGAGGGTATGACCCATTAGTTATTAGGGCTTTTTATCTTTCCATTTATGTGTGGAGTGCAGGAAGAATGAGTGCTTCAATATCCCTGTGCATTCTGTAATTAGTATAATCTCATCTTCATGAGCCCTATGGGAGCAATACATAGTAGGTTGTGATATATTTCTACATTCATTACTTTAAGTTGGTTCTAGAAACTTCCTAAGTAGATTTTTGTGGGATGGGTTATGTTTATCTTCAAGCATATGCCAATTCAGTTCCTTCAGCATCTTCAAAACACTCTCCCATGGCTCAAATGAATCTGTGACCTTTAGTGCTACCCTTCATTGTATCGTTTCAACATCCACTGCTGGTCCTCTCTGGTGTGGGTCACACACATTTCAGTAGTATTCTAGGATGGGTTCCATGAGTGCTTCATATGCAGTTTTCTTTGTAGCTTGATTGCATTTTACTAGTATTCTACCAATGAACTACAGTCTGCCATCTGCATTGCCTATGACTGAGCCTATGTAATTGTTCCATTTCATCTCTCTACAAATTGTTGACACAGATCTTTGTATGAGTTGCCCAATTTGATACTGTAGTCATATGAAGTGCAAAATTTCATATTCATGAACATTTAAAGAAAGTTGTCAAACTTGGCACCACTTCAAAACCTTATCAAGATCTGACTAAGTATTTGTGCAACTTCTTGCATTATAGATAACCGCATCATCTGTGAGAAATCTGCAAGGTCATTTATATACAATATAAACAGCTAGGGTCCCAGCACATTTCTCTGGGGCACACCTGAAGTTACTTATACCTTTGTCAATGAATCTCCATCCAAGAAACGGTAACTTACCACATCCTCTCTACCATAAAGTCCGCAATCCAGTCACAAATTTCACTTGATACCCTATATGATCAAACTTTTGACAATAAGCATAGGTGTGGTACTGAGTCAAATGCTTTTCAGAAATTAAAAAATACTGTGTCTACCTTCTCTGCTTCCTCCTGTCCTGAGCTAAAAGTTTCAAGTTCCTAATTGAGATATGACACTACAGCTTCAGCATCTTTACCTAGTTTACTTAATATATACAACTATTGTACCACCTTCAGTATTAAAGATATGCAGTCATCACATTAATGAATTAAAGATAGTGATAGACAGATATAAATGAAGTCTGTTCCTGTAATGGTTTACATATAGCCATACTTATTTGTTCATAGAGAGGGTGGTAACTTACTGACTTGTTTCACATCATACTGGAGCACCCTCAACCTATGAACATGAAACCATCTCAAACACACACATATGGGTATGTTTCAGCTGCTCCACCTCCACCTGTACATGCAGTGAATAGAGGAATAGGCACAGAAGGACTGGGAACAGTGCTAGCAGGTCTCTGGGGTAGTGGTAATGGGACCAATACATTTGGTGAAAATGTAGGAGCAATTGGCGTTACTAAGGTAGGTGTAGAATTTATATGTACATGTGTTACATGTCGCAAATTAAGTGGCACTTTTAACTGTACTTTGAATGTTATTTACTTTCAGATTGGCAGCCGAAGGGTTATACAGTATGCCTGTGTATTAATGTTACTGCAAGGCATCATTAGTAAATTTGGAGCAGTTTTTATCATCATCCCAGAGCCCGTTGTTGGTGGTATATTTTGTGTTATGTTTGGAATGATTGCAGCTTTTGGTAAGTTTCATAATAAAGTTTATTTTTTATTTGAGCACGAAAAAATTCTGATGATGATTAGAGACATTGTTTCTCCGAGCAAAAAAAATTCTTGTCAGGTAAATGACACAGCACATACTTAATCTTATTTACATGCCTGGTACCTAGTTAATGGCAAAATAAAATCATAAAATCATATAACCTCATTGTCATCATATTTGTTATTAATTTACTTTAAAGTGTATGCTGTACATATTAATCTCTTTGCCATACAGTACAGTCTTCTCTCACGATTTGTTGGTTTATGACTTAAGATCTGTTATGAGTGATGTAGACTGCTTTAATGTGTTCATAAAGCAGACATAAATGTAGGTTGTATGAGTGCACAAATGGAAAGCTGTTTATTTGTAACCTACTGAAGGAAAATGTGTGGAACAAACTTGGCAATTCATTTGCATAGATATACATAACTAGTGAACCCTTGCTACTAAACAAAGAATCCAAGCCAACATGCGGTAATGCTGACAGATAGGAGTTAGTAAAAATTTGTATGTCTATAAAAAAGATTGATGCATGAAGCACTGAAGCACATATACATTATACATTAGCTATAGATCTTGCCAAGAATCGTACAAAATTCTGGTCCAGCGTAAAATCACTAAGCAATTTAAAGGTTTCTATTCAATCACTCATTAATCAATCTAGTGTGACAATACAGGAAAGCATGAAGAAAGCTGAAGTTTTTAGTTTCATGATAAAAAATTTGTGTTGAGTGCGATGTCAGTTGAGACAACCTACCTTAGTATTTGACATGGCAGTTGTTCTCTACAGAATTTAATTCAGTGTAATTCATGATGCTTTCATTGTTGTTGTTGTCTTGAGTTTGTGCTCTGGTTTGATGCAACTCTCCATACTTGTCTGTTCCCTTCATCTCTGAATAACTACTGCAACCTACATTCACTTGAACCTTCTTACTGTATTAATCTTAGCAGTGACGTGTGCGCGTACTTTCAAAAGCCTGCACCTGCAGGAGTGCCTGTCACCCACAGAGGGTACCTCTCAGACTTGTGTGTGTGTGTGTGTGTGAAGAGAGAGAGAGAGTGAGAGAGAGAGAGAGAGAGAGAGAGAGAGTAGTCGGCATGCTCCTCCATCCGTGTCACCCGCTGTTTTGCCCTCATGGTTCATCCACCTCCCTTTTCTACAAATGATGAGTTCATTGAAGAATTGGGCACATAAGGGAAATGTTTGTGACAACACTTTAAGTTTTTAAGATTACTGATGCTATTTTATGCCATGCCTTGTTCCTTTCATGGATATCACCAAGAATGTATCAAGTCCTATGTCATCTCGCCCCTTTGCAGAGTCCATGTTCTTTAATGTTTGACCATATGTGGGAACTTCTTTCAAAATACTGCTGTAAGTGCACCCATGTTATTGCATCCCAGCTTGAGTTCTCCCGCTGTAGGGAACAACCACATTAATCCTATCGAGCATGGGCAGCTGAACTACATGGGTTAATTTGTCATTGTCATTTTGTGTCTGATGTGAATAAAGAGCTGAACACTGATAGGATGGTGAGAGACATTATCATTCATTTAGCTTCAGACAGTGAGGTGTGAGAGCGTGCCCTACAGTGTGAAAATCCATCCCTCTCTGAGGTTTTAGCTATTTCACAGTCATTTGAGGTGTCATCAGCTGCAGGTAACCAAACTGACTCATCAGCAATCCAACCCTCTCCTCCACAGCATTCTTCAGGTAGTTTGTAGGGGTAGACATCGTTGTGGTGCTCTGCACATGATCTTAGGATCAAGGTGGCCACCCTCACTCCCAGCAGCCGCACCATCAAAGTAAACAGGCCAGTAAACAGGAAAAATTCCATGCTCCCCCTCTCATAATTGCAACAAAAAAGATCACATTGCTTCTGTTCGTAATGCAAAAATTCAGCACAACAATCCTGTTGCGGATATAGATGTAAATGTTGTATCTGTTGTGCTGCCAAACAAGCTTTTCATTTATGTTATGGTTTTTCATAAAGTTCTGCATGTGCAAGTGGATACAGGAGCTGTGGTAACCTTGTTAAACTCACAAACTTGTATGGACTTGGGCTCGCCTCTTCTTACTGTGTCACAAAAGTTAATAAATCATGATAAACCAATTATTCCTATTCTTGGCCAGTACATTTCTTGTTGTAGATAACACATGTATGGAGAATCTTTTTGGATTGGATGCATTTGAGCTGTTTGGTTTTACCTTTTCAGATGAAGTGGATTTAGTGCCTGAACAAGTGCCGTACACACAGTTACAAGCATTATGTTCAAAGTTTTCCACTTTGTTCCCCTGTGGCTCGGGGCATGCCAACAATTTTCAAGTGCACATTACCAAGAAACCTTCTACTCAGCCTCATTTTTTCCAGGCTGGTCTGGTTTCAGTGGCACTCAGGGAACAAGTCAAAGATGAATTAGATCACCTCACAGAATGTGGCATTGTTTGACCTATTGTATCAAGTGAATGGTCTACCCCCTTAGTTACAGTAAATAAACTGTTGGGCTGGTTATATGTCTGCAGCAATTTTAAGGTTTCTGTGAACACACAATCTATAATGGACACATACCTGATACCGCACCCAGATGAACTCTTTGCATAGTTATAATGTGGTCAGCATTTCTCAAAAATTGACTTTTCAGATGCCTGTTTACAACTCCCTTTAGATGCAGAGTCACAACATATGTTAGTTGACATTACCCCATTTGGACTGTACCAATACTTGCACTTGCCTTTTGGAGTCACCAGTGCTCCCACTATTTTTCAACATTTTTTGGAACAATTTATAGCATCAATTTATAGCATCTGCACCAGGTTGTAAAACTATTTTGAATACATTACAGTTTGCAGTGCCTCCACTGAGGAGCATTTACACAATCTCTGTAGTCTTCTTTCTGTCCTGCAAGCAGCCGGGTTGAAGTGTATTTAGAAAATGGGCAACAACAATCACACAGCCATTACATGTGTTACTATGCAAAGGGACTCAGTTTCGCTGTTTGCTGGCCTGTGAAACCACACTTTCAACCCTTAAGACCATGTTGCAGTCTGTACCCTGCTTAGTGATATATCAATCAGGCCTCCACTTGGTCCTTGTGATGGACACTTCACAGTACAGGTTGAGGGTGGTACAGGCTCACAGATATCCCAAAAGCTCCAAGCAGCCTATTGCTTTTGCCTCAAACACACTGAATCCTGCTCAAACTAGGTACTCTCAGATAGAAAAGGAAGCACTGGCCATTGTATACGCTGTGCAGAAATTCCACATTTTCCTCTGTGGTACCAAATTCCACCAGGTCACTGATCACAAACCATTGGTTTCCTTATTCAGTCCTTTTGCATCATTACCAGATAAAGTAGCACATCACACCCAACATTGGGCTCTTTTCCTTTTGCATTACAACTCCAAGATTCATTTTCACCCTATGAATCAACTCAAAAATGCTGATACTTTGTCCCACCTGCTGGCCAGTCTGGACCCACGATTTGATCAGGAGGAACTGTTGAGTTTCCACATTGATGCCACCACACAGCAGACAGTTGATGGCTTTCCTATAATTAGCACATTGATTGCAAAGGCTGTAGTTTGGATCCCACTTTGCAGAAGGCTGTAAAATGCGTACAATATGCTTGGCCAGATTCACCACCTTCTTGTACGTCCAACCCCCTCCTTTTTATTACATCTTTTGACATTGTTTCTCTGTTGTGGATGGTGTTCCGCTTCTAGACATGGATCAGTGACACCTCGGGTAGTGATCCCGTCAGTGCTTCATTTGGGGGTTCTCCATTTATTACATGCAGATCATTGGGGTGTATCACGCACAAAAGTGTTGGTCCATCAACACGTGTTTTGGCCCAACTTGGGTGGTGACTTTACCCATTGGGTTGCCTCCTGTTCACAGTGTAAAAGACACCAAGTAGCTCTCTGGGCATTGCTGTCTCCTTGACCAATGCTTTTGCATGCATGGGACTGTATACAATTGGATTTTGCTGGCTCCATTCTCAACACTTATTGACTATTGGTCATTGGCACATATTCTTATTATCTGTGTGTTGTTTGTTGTGTTTCCACATCAACAACTGCCCCTGTTGCAGCCTTCTCCAAAAATTTTTCACTCGAAGCCTTGCTGGCAACATTAGTGTCTGATAATGGTCCACAATTTTCATCACAAGAGTTCATGAAATTTTGTGATTCCCATGGTATCCATCACATCCTCGCCCCACCATTCCATTCACAATTGAATGGTGAGGTGGAATGCCTAGTGTGAATGTTCAAAACTCAGATGAAAAAGTATGTTGCCAACTCTTCATCTGACATTTTCTTAGATCGGTTTCTCCCCTCATACCATTTCAGGCTGTTCAGTGAGAAGAGCCCAGCAGAGCTACTCCACAGGTGCCAGGGGAGGACACTACCACACCTCTACATCAGATCATGCAGCTGCCACATCTCTTTAGGTTGGGTGTGGCTGCCTGAGCAAGTCACTTTTGAATGGTGCCCCAAATGGATACCAGCTGTCATCACCAGATTTTTTTTTTTTTTGGGGGGGGGGGGGGGCATCTCTGTGACATCTGCACAGACGAAATCTTCTCAGTGCACCATGATCAGCATTGCTTCAAATGGACAGCTGGGCACCCTGTGATGTCACACCGTTCCCTCTGAGCCTACCCATGTCAGGCACCACATCACCTACTGCTGCTGGTTCTCGACTCCTGCACAGGCAGGGTCATCCATTCTTGGTTGCCAAACCAGCAGTTCCTCTATTGCTTCTGACACTATTGTCAGAAATTCTGTCACCTGTTCCTGAGCAACTGCTGAGATCAGTATCATCAGCACTGCGAACACAGTCACCGGAGCCAATGCCAGAGGCTGACACAGAAACTGCCCCGGTGTTGCCATTTTTGTCGTATGGTTTGTCATGGGAAGGTGCGCACAGAATGTTTCCCTGCCTGAAGCACTTCAGACCGTATGCTCCCATTGCAGCATGCCATTTTTGCCAGAGCCCAGTGAATAAGTAGGACAGCAGGACCTCTCAAGAATCCATGATCTCCCTAAGAGATGAGTAATGCTGTGACACACCCACTTACTTTAAAGAGACCACATGTGCAATAGTGCTATGTCATCCACAGAGGATGCCTCAGACTTCTTTATGTGAGATTGCCATCAGAGCCCACCATGGGCCCCAGTCTATTTAAGGCTATCCAAGATTTGCTTGGCCTTAGTTCTGTATGCGTATTGCTACAGCTCCTCATATATGTAACTTGTTCCTGCTCAATGTTGTACCATAAATTATTTATTTTCTGCCCAATTCTGTTCAGTACCTCCTCATTAGTTACACGATCTACCCCTCTAATCTTCAGCATTCTTCTACAGAGCCACATTTCAAAACCTTATTCTCAATTCTGTCCTTGCCTGAAATGTTTGTCATCCACTTTTCCTTTTTTGACAAGGCTACATTCCTGGCAAATATCTTCAGAAATGACTTCCTAACATTTATATTTATATTCAGTGTTAATAAAGTCCTAATTTTTAAAAAATACTTTCCTTGCTACAGCCAGTCTGCATTTTACATCCTCTCTACACCATCCATCATCAGTTATTTTACTGACCAAATAGAAAACTTTTTGTGTCTCAGTTCCTTATCTAACTCCCTCAGCATTGCCTGATGTAATTTGACTACATTCCATTATCCTTGTTTTACTTTACTGATTGTCATCTTGTAACCTCTTCCCAAGACACTATCCATTCCACTTAACTGCACTTACAAGCCCTTTGCTGTCTCTGATGTCATCAGGAAATCCGTCTCTCAATTTTTCTTCAGTTTCTTTTACTGTTTGCACAATGTATGGATTAGATAACATTAGGGATAGACTACTACTATGCATTACTACCTCATCAATTGCTACTTCCCTTTTATGTCCTTTGACTACTGTAATTGCAGTCTGGTTTCTGCACAAGCTGTGTATTACCTTTCTTTCAGGATTTGATCCCTGTTTCCCTCAGAATTTCAAAGTATGTTTCCGAGTCAACCTTGTCATAAGCTTTCTCTAAGTCTATGAATGTATAAACATAGGTTTGCACTTCTTTAACCTGCGTTCTAAGGGGAGTTGTTGGGTGTATTGTCTTACAAGTTCCCGCAGGTCTCCATAACCCAAACTGATCTTCTCCAAGATTGGTTTCTAGCATTTTTCCATTCTTCTGTAAATAATCTGGGGCAGTACTTTGAAAATATGACTTAATAAACTGATGAGTTGGTAACATTCACTTCTGTCATCATCTGCTTTCTTTGGGATTGGAATGATTACTTTATTCTTAAAATCTGAGAATATTTCACCTGTATTATATATCTTGCACACCAGGTGGAATAGTTTTGTCATGGATGCTTTTTGTAAGGATCTCAGAGGGAATATCATCTACTCCAGGGGCCTTGTTTCAACTTAGATCTTTCATTACTCCACCAAATTGTTCTTGCAGCACTAAATCTTCAGTCTCATATTCAGTTACTTTCTTTCCTCTAATTATACATCTCCCATAACCTTGCTTTTGTCCTCTGGCAATTTCTGCTTAGCCAGTTTGCATTTCCTATCAGTCTCATTTTTTATGCATTTATGGTCTCTTTCACCTGCTTCATTTGGTTAATTTTCATATTTTCTCCTTTCATCAATTAGATGCGATATCTTCTGTGCTGTCCAACAATTTTGACTATGTGTGGTCTTTTTGCCCATTTGATTCTCTGCTGCCTTTCAGTATTTCATCTCTCAAAGCTACACATTCATACTCTACTGTATTCACTTCACTTATTTCAGTCAAACATTGCCTAATGCTGCTTACAAAACTCTCAATAGCCTCTGGTCCTTTCTCCTGTACCAAACCAAATGAATTCCAAAAGTGCATCATGAGATGAATAAATCAGAATTCACAATCAAACCAAGTGTTACCCATGATTAAATTACATTCTGTGCAAAAATCTACCAGACAGGTTCCTCTTTCATTCCTTTCCCCCAGTCCAGATTATCCTACTATTTTTCTTTTCCTTCCTTTTCCTATTATTCATTTCCTGTCCCCCATCCTAATTAAAATTTTCCTCTTTCTTTACTAACCGAATAATTTCTTTTCTCTCATAATGCATTCTTCCAATCCCTTCACCAACTGTAGGGCTAAGGGTCATATAAAATTGTACTAGTGTGGTGCATATTGGCTTCATGAGTATCTTAGCTACAATGAAGCTTTTGTTATTGTGTTCATATTAGTTTACCTACATTCTTATTTTCTTCTTCATTATTAGATCTATTCCTGCATTGGAGATTAGAGGCCATCCATAAATTATGTCACACATTAAGAGGGAGGTGGGAGTCAACAAAGTGTGACATTGTGTGATTTGGGGAAGGGGGGAGGGGGGGACTAGTCATAAGCTTTGTGACATTAACTCTATAAATATTTGTTTTGTATTATAACTCTAAACTTCAACTCTAACAAAAAACTTTAAAACTTTGCCAATTCTATCACTATTATTTACTAAGGTTTAAATTTGTTTGCATCACTTTTTGGCATGTGGCAACTACACAGTGTGATTGTTGTTCACCCTTGCTGTACTTAAGGTGTTGCATATTGGCTGCCTCCGACATATGACAAAAGTCAATACTGCCATTGAGGCTGCCCATGTTCAATATTTTACATGCTTACTTTAAATCGCATGAAGAAACCAAATGGGACATACAGGAATACGCTAAAGATGTTAGTATGCAACTGAGTGGAAGCCAGTTACATCAATCAGTACCTAAATCAGTGCCTAGTCAGGACACTACAGGAATAAAATTGTAATATTAGACTCTGGGATTAATAGCATGCTGTTAGCATGCAATGTGGACATGATGATGGATGTAGCAGCAAAAAGAATGGCAGCATTAAATAAAGACATTCAACAGGAAAGAAACGTACTGAAAACAAGGATCAGTGCAGCAAAGTGACAGAAAAAAGTTGTGATTCTAAAATTTGTGAAAGTAATTCCAATTTAGCAGCAGCTCTTAAAATTTGAAATACAGTTGGTAGACCTAGAGTAGAAGAAATTCAATTTGGTTTATGTGAAGTCGCAAAGAAAATTGCAGTTTTTGGTGGTGCAACTGATGATCAATGTCACACTGAAATTATAAGGTACTGCGAAACAATGGACGACTTACAAGCTAAATATGTATGCAAGGCTATACTATCAGTCGATCAGGGTTATGTTTAAGACTCCTTCCCAAATGTGTCAATACAGAGGGGAAAAAAATGTGGTAACTGTTCCTGTTAAATTGTGCAAACCAGAATCTACATTTCACGTAAATCATAAATATGGGAAATTCTGTATAATTGCTATAAGAAACCTTGAATCTTGAGCTTCAATTTTGGGCTCCAACCAAATATTCTTTTTATCTATGGATGATAAAGCATGTGTGATACTACAGCAGAAAATGCTCATACATCAATATTAATGCACCTTGACTACTGTGTGAAATTACGAGATCATGATTTCAAGGTCGCTGAAGAACTTAAACTTATTCCCTCTGTTTATGCAGGTATTGTAATAAAGAAAGATGGTGAAGGAAAACCTGAAGCTGGGACAGACTGTGGGCCTACATTCTTAGTGATTCATAGTGGAAAATGTTCTTCCTCTAATGCAGAGACTCATGCCACTGAAATACAAAGACTTTCTGAATTACAGCTTTGACTGGTAAGTTGAATGACTGAAGGAAGGTAAAAGGCAAATTAGACAGAATTTCCATTTTGTGTTTTGAATGGCAGCTAGCCATAAATGTGGAAAAATGTAAGTTAATGGGAATGATAAGGAAGAAGAAACCTGTAATGTTCAGATACAGTATTACTAGTGTCCTGTTTGACACAGCTGAGTCATTTAAAAATCTGGGTGTAATACTGCAAAACAATATGAGATGGAATGAGCATGTGAGAAACCTGGTAGGGAAGGCAAATGGTTGACTTCTGTTTATTGAAAGAATTTTAGGAAAGATTGATTCACCTTTGAAGGAGACCACATACCTGTATAGCACACTAGTGCAACCTATTCTTGAGTACTGCTTGAATGTTTGGGATCTGTACCAGATCAGATTGAAGCAATTCGGAGGTGAGCTAGTAGATTTGTTACCAGTAGGTTTGAACAACATGTAAATGTTACCGAGATGCTTCAGGAACTCAAATGGGAATGCCTGGGGGGAAGTGACATCCTTTTTGAGAAACACTGTTGAGAAAATTTAGTGAACTGGCGTTTGAAGCCGACAGCTGAACGACTCTACTGCCACCAAAATATGTTGTGTGTAAGGAACATGAAGGAATATACAAGAAATCAGAGTTCATGTGGAGGCATATAGACACTCATTTTTCCCTAGCTCTATTTGTGAGTGAAACAGCAAAAGAAATGACTACTGGTGGTACAGGGTATGCTTTGCCATGTACTGTACGGTGGCATGTGGAGTATGTATGTGTATGTAGATGTAGGAATCTGTGTGCCAGTCTGGGATGAGTGAGTTATAGTTTCAGCTGTACAACATTTTAAAGATTTTGACTTGGATGCTATTTACATTGAAACAAATGTTCCAGGAAGAAGTGCATTTAATAGAGTGGATCAACTGATGGCATCTCATAGTTGCAAAATTAGTGGTGTTGTTTTAAAACAAGACAGCTTCAGTTCACACCTTGATTCCAGTAATTTAACTACTGACTTGAAGCTAGAAATACAGAACTTTGAGAGTGCAGGCATCATGATGGCTATTATTTGGAGCCAACTGGTCATTGGCTACTATCCTGTGGTTGCGAAATTCATTGTGCCAACGGATATCAGACTGGATATCGTATAAGCTAGGACACTGAAAAATGATGCTACTTGGTATGCAAATCATGTATGTGAATTACAATATTTTTTACAAAGTGTGAAATGTGAGGTTGTCACATGTTGCAGTGTGCAACTATCTAGCCCGTGATGATTATTATGAGAGGGATTTTTTACAACAACCTGTTTTGATTAAGAAGACTTCAGACAGATACGTAGCCACAGGAAATGATGACTCTAAAGGTAAATTTGCTGCACTATTACTGCAGCTATCTTTGGATCTCAAAGAGTCATCACATTTGAACCAAATTCTGATTGTGGGCTATTGCCCCAGTGTCCAGGCGCACTTATCTAAATGATTGTGTGGCATCTGTGGCCTAAATTTTTCATCAGACAAAAACACTAACCGACACATGGAATCACATAAGAGCAAATAAGAGGTTTTGCCCATCATGAAGATTCATCATCAAAGAATTGCAGCTAGATGGGCCAGGGAAGTCCTTCGTTTGATGAACAATGACTGTTCTATATGGCTGCATGAAGACAGTGAGGACACATTGAATGTTCCCAATACTATCCAAATCAAGAAGTAAGTGACTGGTATGCCAATCATAAATAATATAAAGGAATGGGTACAAAGACCCTGGACACATGATGATTAAATTTTGTATCATTCAGTGGTTTTGTAATGTTTTGTGAATCTTGTAAAATGTTTGATTAAAGCTTGATTTTATGAAATAAGATTATATGCAGAAATACATAAATAATTTTGGAAGTGTTATTTTTATTTAATAATTTTTAAATTTAAAACTGAAAAGTATGTTATGTCATACCAGGGAGGGGGTCACTCAAATGTGACTGTCTATGGCAAGGAGAGAGAGGGGTGGCAGCAGAGGGATGGGGGGTGGGGGTGAGAGCTCCAAAACAATCATGAAAATGTGTGAATTGTGTCAATGGCCCCTTACTCCTAATTAATTTTATTTAGTCATCTGGCCAGAAGTCCTGTTCTTCATGTCACTACATTTAGTTTAAGCCTATACATTTTCTTTTTAATTATCTGTCCTTTCCTGATTAAGGAATCTAGCACTCCATATTGTGACCTGTAGAATGCTAGTTTTGTTTTTCATGATGAGTATATCCTCTTGAGTAGTCCCCTCCCAGAGATCTGAATGAGGCTTATTTTATCTCCAGAATATTTTACCAAAAAGGATGCCATCATCATTTAACCATGTAGAAGAGCTGTATGCCCTCGGGAAAAACAACAGCTGTAGTTTCCTCTTGGCTTCAGCCATTCATAACATAACAAGGCCATGTTGTCTGTTGTTTCAAGGCGAGATCAGTCATCCAGACTATTGCTGTTATGACCATACAGATATACAGACAAAATAGCAACCAAGCGGACGGAAAATTGTAACTTGTTTATTCTGGAATGACATTACTTATACGCATCTCACTAAGTCACCCAACTGTGGTGAATTAGTTACAGAAGCATAGGAAGACTCTTAAAGGTAGCATGAGGACTGCTGTTTGACAGTAGACTATCATGGCTAGTCCCATTGAAGATTCGTTGTGAAGCAGTAACTCAGTGAGGTGTAGCACAAGGCCTAATTCTGGACTGAGATGGTTATCCATTAAGCACAAGGAATAAAGTCTAGCTAGTTTAACCACAAGTCTGGTGTCTGTGTCTACCAAGATGAAAGTTGCTTACCGTATTGGTGATAAGCACAAGTGTACCACAAATGAGGAACTTTGGAGCAGTTGGCGTAAAGCCTGGAGTGTAGCCCTATGAGCACTGGCTGAATTATTGCCTTGGTGGCTGTACGCAGTGTGGACTATTTTCAGGCACGTGATCTTCATTGGGGTAAATAGTTCCGCACTGTCTGAGTCTCCTGTCATTAAAATAAAAGCCACCTATTGGTGAGGGGAGCACCTGCAGTGATGGCATTCTGATATTCTGCTGATAATAACCCATTGTTGTTGTTGTTGTTGTCCTGCCCTGCTTTGTGATGTGACCACCCAGAATTGTTGTGCCCATTTCTCATTGATGTGGCACTGGCAGGCTCATGAGTCAGCAACCCATTGCTTTGCTGTCAGACTGCACATCAGACTGTAACAATTGAACCTGCACCTACCGAAAAGGCTGCTGCCTCTCTTCAGGGACCACATGTTTGTCTGGTCTCTTCACAGATACTCCCTTCTGTTATTGTTGTTGTACTAGTGCTACATCTATCAGTATAATTCAAGAACTCAGGCCACCTCACCTTAGCCTGGTCCATGACTCATAACTTAATACTTAAGCTATGGAAGCTCACTGTCACAGTTCCAGTACATAACGAACACTAGTTCACTGCATGCTGACAGACAATGAAGCACAAGTATATGTATTACAGTACTATATTCAAAACTGCTGAAGATGGCATTAAGCCTCACCACAAGAACTATGAGCTACAAAGAATTAAAACAATAAATAAAAAAATGAGCCCTGTTTTTAAGACATGAATTTGCACTACCAAACTTCTTACAACCACAATTGAAAGCTATTTCACTTAGAGTGTCACTGAAACTGGTTCACTGCACATGAGCAGAAAGTGAATCAACTTATGAGATTGTAATAAAATTGGGTAGCATCATCCAAAACTTTTAATATAGAGATTATCATAGAGTAATTAGCTCTAAAAGTATTTTTTAAGTGTGTTCCATGTAATAAAGCTTATGACTTCAACTAAAATACCACATTGTTTCAGGGTTGTCTGCACTTCAGTATGTAGATCTAAATTCATCAAGAAATCTATATATTCTGGGATTTTCTATCTTTTTCCCATTGGTACGTGTACAGAATGCAGAATTACATTTTTAAAATGTTAAGTTTCATTTAGTGAAGTTAACAGTTATTAATATAGAATGAAATTTTCACTCTGCAGAGGAGTGTGCGCTGATATGATGATTTGGAAGACAGGAGACGAGGTACTGGCAGAAGTGAGGCTGTGAGGACAGGGAGTGAGTCGTGCTTGGGTAGCTGAGATGGTAGAGCACTTGCCCGCGATAGGCAAAGGTTCTGAGTTTGAGTCTCAGTGTGGTACACAATTTTAATCTGCCAGCAAGTTTCATATCAGCACACACTTCACTGCAGAGTGAAAAGTTCATTCTGGAAACATCCCCCAGGCTGTGGCTAAGCCATGTCTCCACAGTATCCTTTCTTCCAGGAGTGCTAGTTCTGCAAGGTTTGCAGGAGAGCTTCTGTAAAGTTTGGAAGGTAGGGATGAGGTACTGGCAGAAGTGAGGCTGTGAGGACAGGGCTTGAGTTGTGCCTGGGTAGCTCAGATGGTAGAGCACTTGCCCGCAAAAGTCAAAGGTTCCGAGTTCGAGTCTCAGTCCGGCACACAGTTTTAATCTGCCAGTAATTTTCAGTTACTAATATGTTTCTAAAGAACACTGTATTTTGTATGTGTTACATGTTACAGGTGCTTTCAAAATGGATGGTAAAGCAGACAAATGCTATTCAGACAGGAAGTGAAGTTGCTGACAGCATATTTACAGTGTTATGTAGCACAAGTATTTTGGTTGGTGGTTTTGTAGGCTGCTTTCTTGACAACACAATTCCAGGTAAAGCAACAACTGGGAACTGTTTATATTGCCTGGCTTTAATCCATTCATTCATGGAACTAATTGATTAATATTTGATGTTAAATGGCAGGTACACCAGAAGAAAGGGGACTGATTGCTTGGCAGGCTGAAATGAATCTTTCAGGAGAAGGCAGTGACAGTGATGCACCCAGTACATACGATTTCCCAATTGGTATGAGTGTCCTGAGGAGGTAATTTACCAGTTTTCTTAAACATTTTATGAGACTGCTAATGTGGTAAATATAACATTCCTTGAAGTTCAGAGTTTGCACTTCCAGACTTCATATATGTCTTATCAGCTTACAAATGATTGAATAGTTTCTCGGTAACAATAGTTGATATCTCACAATCTGGTTCATATTTCTGTAGTGTTTACAATTTGATTCACAGTCTTTGCTTGGAAGCACATCTACAGATTTTTTTCACTAGTGCAGATAGACAGAAATGCCAGTATGTGTTTCAATCTGTTCTTCGAGAACCTTGAGGAAGCCTCACCACAGTATGTGTTTTCATGTATTACTTTCATTCCAGAATTAATTTTCACTGTGCAGTAGAGTGTACACTGGTAGGAACTTCCTAGCAGATTAAAACTGTATGCCAGACTGGAATTCAAACATAGGACCTTTTTCTCTTACGGGCAAGTACTCTACCAACTGAGGTATCCAAACACAACTCATGACCTTTCACCAGTACCTCACTCTTATCTTCTAAACTTCCACAAAGTAAATCTGGGGGGTGGTTCATGAATCATGCTTGGATAGCTTAGTTGGTAGAGCACTTGTCTACAAAAGGTAAAGGCCCCAGCACTGAGTCACAGTCAGGCACACAGTTTTATTCTTCCAGGAAATCTCATTATCTTAACTGCTCATTTTTGTAAAACATGTTTTCTTTACTTCCACTGTAATAATATGATAACAGACAACAATGAGTGGATCTACATAAAATAAAATAACATTATTATTAGTGTTACATACAGAGACAGTACTGTACCCGTCCAAATGTCTTTCAGAAGTGAGCTACATGGTGCAGTGGATTCGAAACCCATCCAGCCATCTAGATTTAGATTTCCTGTGATTTTACTAAAGAACTTAAGGCAAATAATAGGTTAGTTCCTTTGAAAATAATACGGCTGATTTCATTTTTCATCCTTCTCTAGTCTGAGATTGTACTCAATCTCTGACAACTTAATTTTTTATGTAACAATAAATCCTAATCTGCTTTCCTTATTTACTTACTTTCTTTTGGGAAGAATATTATGAAGTGATTCACATGGACAATTGGTAGGAGCAAGTAGAGCATAGGCATTTCTGTAATTTCCGGAACAAGTGAGGCACTCTTGTTATCATGTTGTATATACTTTTCAAGTAAAATTTTGAGTTCATCCAGTTGCTTTCTACCTTTCCTCTTTCATATTTTTATTATTGTTTTCTGTTGTACACTGTAATTTTCATCTAAATCTCCTTTGCATATGTTATTATTCCCTATCTTTCTCTTATTTTCTTAACTTCATTCCACTAACCCACATGTGAATAGTTCTTTATGCATGAAAAGTACAGACAAATTTTGTGTAGTTTAGCTCTGTTCTCAAATCTACGCATCACACAAATGTGAGCAAGGCTGTTGGTTTAGTACTTAAGGGTCTGATGCAGCAGTCAAACATTAGGTATGATGGAAGGATGAGCTTGAGAGACTCCTCCTCCTCCTCCTCCTCCTCCTCCTCCTCTTCTTCTTCTTCTTCTTCTTCATTGCCTCTTCCCATGTCCCTACATGGTCAGCATTTCTGTATGGGTCTCAGCAATATTAGTGATAGTTGGTGGCTAGATATCCTTCCTGCTACCACAAAGATGTTGACAGAATAAAAGATTACAGTTCCAGATAAACATATTTGAGGTCATGTGGACACCTGAGCTTTAAGGAAATGAATTAATATGCATTCCAAAAGAGGTAAAGTATCAGTAAAACAATTCATTTGCTATGATACTGTAAAACCCTCTAATGTAATAAATATGTACTAATAAAATGGAAATTAGCTCTCAGTAAGATACATAGTATATGCCAATAATAATATACCTCTAGGATGGAAGAGAAGAAAACAAATGGAAAAAAGATCTTGGAGAAATACTATGCACAAAATTGGCAAGAATAAACTAAAATTTGACTTTTTTTAAAAGAAAGCAGCTATTGTGGAAAAGCTTAAGGACATCAAAGGGAATATATACCTTGTATTCAAGCAGGACTAATCAGGAGAATTTAGTAAGAAACAAAAGTTTGTTGCACACCATTTCATAGCCATACTGTTTTAGCATCCATTGTTGGCACAGATATCACAAATGTTTCCAGAAGAATA
Organism: Schistocerca nitens; assembly: GCF_023898315.1. Taxonomy (NCBI): domain Eukaryota; kingdom Metazoa; phylum Arthropoda; class Insecta; order Orthoptera; family Acrididae; genus Schistocerca; species Schistocerca nitens. The sequence goes on along the minus strand of NC_064615.1, from coordinate 257,609,002 downwards.
AATGGTGTCCTGCAAATGATATACTTCAGAAATAACAATTAACTACTGCACTTTACACTATGCCAAACAATAGCAGAAAAATAGGGCACTTTACATTTTGACACACTCATTCAATGCAAGAACATCATATCATTCCAGAATGAGATGCTCACTCTGCAGCGGAGTGTGCACTGATATGAAACTTCGTGGCAGATTAAAACTGTGTGCCGGACCGAGACTCGAACTCGGGACCTTTGCCTTTCGCGGGCAAGTGCTCTACCAACTGAGCTACCCAAGCACGACTCACGCCCCGTCCTCACAGCTTTACTTCTGCCAGTACCTCGTCTCCTACCTTCCAAACTTAACAGAAGCTCTCCTGCACGGTGAAAATCTCATTCTGGAAACATCCCGCAGACTGTGGCTAAGCCGTCTCCGCAATATCCTTTCTTTCAGGAGTGCTAGTTCCGCAAGGTTTGCAGGAGAGCTTCTGTTAAGTTTGGAAGGTAGGAGATGAGGTACTGGCAGAAGTAAAGCTGTGAGGACGGGGCGTGAATCGTGCTTGGGTAGCTCAGTTGGTAGGGCACTTTATTTTATTTATTTATTATTTATTTGTCCTGTAGATCAAATCAGTACAATGGCTTGTACAACTGATATGGGATAAGTCAATACAAATATACAGTTTACAGGAGTCTAAAACAGTAAACAAGAACACAGAAGAATGATTATTTTACATTACCTACAAATTATGTTACTTAAAGTTACAGCTTTACAGAGAATAGTTACATGATGTGACAAAATTGACTTAATAACATTCAGCTTTGATACATTATCATGCGCTAAGACAATTTTGATACCAAATATTCCTGGATGGTATAAAAGCAGTCTTTTATTAAAAGAGATTTCACCGTCTGTTTGAATTTATTTATTTCTTGGATTTCTTGTATAAAAGTTGGAAGATGGTTGTATAATTTTATTCCCATGCACTTGACACCATCACTGTACAGTTTTGTTGAGTGGGGAAGTATTCTTAGAGAGGTTTTTGATCTTGTGTCATAATCGTGGTAATCCATATTTTTGCTAATTTTGTTGCTACTTTTTTGGTAAAGAATAATAATTCTAGTATGTATTGGCATGGGAGGGGCAAAATATTTAGTTTCTTAAATAATGGTTTACAAGTGTCTCTTTGTTTTTTGAACATAATTGTTCTGACTATCTTCTTTTGCAGTTTGAATATCTTAATTGATTCATAATTTTGGCCCCAGAAGATGATTCCGTAGTTAAATACAGAGTGAAAGAGTGCATGGTACATTGTAGTTAGGGTACTTGTGTTAGTGACGTTCCTTATTGATCTAATCATGAAGCATACTTTACTAAGTTTTGTGCTGGTAACGTCAATGTGCCTTTTCCATGTGAATGTATCAGTAATAGTGACCCAAAAAATTTTATTTCATTTTCAAGTTTAACATTTTTTTTTTCTAGTGATATAGTTGGTAGTAATGGATTTCTGTTTTGGGCAGTGTGGAAGTTTATTCCAATTGTCTTTTTTGCATTAAGAAGCAGCCTGTTACTTTGAAGCCATCAACTTATTTGATCTGTGGTCCTATCTATATTAGATTGGAGAATTTGTTCGGGCGCAGATATGAGTACAGAGGTGTCATTAGAAAACAAAAGGGTTTTTGTGTCTGGTAGGCTGCGAGGAAGGTCATTTATGTAAAGTAAGAACAGCAAGGGGCCCAGGACGGAGCCTTGGGGAACGCCTTGCTTTATGGTATGTATGGAGGAATGTAGAGTGCTAGCTGTACCTGAGAGCTTAGTTTCATTTAACTCGACATACTGCTGATGATCTTCCAGATAGCTTTTGAACCAGTCATAGGCATTTCCTCTTATTCCATAGGAACGCATCTTTTGCAAAAGTATACTATGATTAACCATGTCAAAGGCCTTTGTTAGATCTAGGAAGATACCTATGGCTGGGAGTTTTTTGTCCACAAGCTCAGTTGTAGCTTTCTTACTTTGGAAGCCGAACTGAGCAGGTGACAGGATATTTTCTTTGTCTAGAAAGGATATGATTCTGGTGGCCATTATATATTCAAATACTTTACTAAAAGTTGAAAGCAGTGCAATGGGTTGATAATTACTGGGATCCTCCTTGCTTCCTTTTTTGTGGACAGGTATAATTTTTGCAATTTTGAGCATACCAGGAAATGCAACATTCAGGAATGAGAAGTTTATTATGTGGGCTAGGGGTTTACTGATAAAGTTACTGCAATTATGAAGGAGGAAGCATGGAATTTGATCTTGTCCAGCAGATGGTTTTTTTTCCACCCCCCCCCCCCCTCCCCCGCGAAAGGCAAAGGTCCCGAGTTTGTCTCGGTCCAGCACACAGTTTTAATCTGCCAGGAAGTTTCACAACATATCATTATTACTCTCTTACCGTATTTACTCGAATCTAAGCCACACTCGAATCTCAGCCGCACCTGAAAAATGAGACTCGAAATGAAGGGAAAAAACTTTCCCGAATCTATGTCGCACCTGAAATTTGAGACTCGAAATTCAAGGGGAGAGAAAAGTTTTAGGCCCCACCTCCAAATCGAAACAAAGTTGGTCCATTGTAATATGAGACACAATTTAGGTCGAATGATTGATGATACTGGTTCGAGTGGTGAGCTTAGCAGTTAAGCTTTACCAGACCGCCATTGCTAAGTGTCAAGTGCTCCGTCCGTATTTATATGGGTACCCTCCCGTTTTCGCGTACTTTGTCTGGTTTGCATTGATTGCTTATTTTTCTTTGATCTGATAAGTGCCGTTCTCTTTGTTATAGGTGTTTACGTCACTCTAAGCTGAAAATGCGTTACTGTACTGAGTCATGCATTATTTGTCGCATTCTGATAATGAGTGTTTACGACCTGTCGCCGCACGTGGCATGGCTTGCTTTTGTGCACGCTACCACCGCTTTAAAAAAAAAAAAAAAAAAAAAAAAGAGAGAGAGAGAGAGAGAGAGAGAGAGAGAGAGAGAGAGAGAGAGAGAGATCAACAAGAACCAAATAATATACAGCATATGATAGAAGATGTTCTAAACGAGAGTTAAGCGAAAATTTTTCTCCGTTTGAAAACCTTTGCAGGCGCCTATTTATTACATTACATTCTGCGCCAAAATTAGAGTCATCTTAGATTTAATAATCTAGTCAATTGTCGTACTTCATTTCTGACTGTATCACTATTAGGCATAAGAATAATAGGAATATAAACATGACACGATATGTATATTCTTCCGCGTTTGCTGTTGTCTCACTCTAGTTTCGTAGTTTTTAGGCAGACAGGATTTTAATGAGTTAGCAGCAAACGCGAAAGAATACACAGCAAAATGTTTATATTCGTATTATTCTTATGGTGAAGAGAATACTGCGTGTGATTCACAATTCATAAAAGTTCCTATAAAGGCCCATCCACACGCAACAATCTGTCTGCGCACATCACATCTGCGCAGACAGATTGTAGCGTGTGGACAGAAGATTAGCACAAACATAAGGTGTGTGCAAACCTGGAAGTTGGAGTTGGAGGTTTGAGCGAAACCTCTCAAATCTGTTGGTTCAAACCACATCTGCGCAGACAAGTTGGAGCGTGTGGACAGGAGGTCGCTACAAAACTGGCGCGAAACAGCTGTTTGCTCAGTCTAGTGTTTGTATATGTGCGCACAGGGCATTAAAATGGCGGATACTCGTCAGTGTTTTCGAGAGTTTGTAAGTGAATTCATTGAAATATATAGAAACCACCCATGTTTGTGGAAGATTAACAGTAAACAATATAGTGACCAAGGCAAAAAGACAGCAGCATACAATGCTCTAATTGAAAAATTGCGGGCAGTTGATGACTCGGCAAACAGAGAAACTGTAATAAAAAAATAATTTCGTTGCGAACTGGCGAAATTATTTACAGATGGATGTCGAAACTTATAATTATCTCTTAAAGCTTGTAACCCCTCATATTATGAGAAAAAATCTTGTATGAGAAGGGCAATTTCTCCTCATGAACGGCTGGCGGTAACATTAAGATTCCTAGCAACAGGAAGGAGCTACAAGGATTTGGAATTTTCAACTGCAATATCGAAACAAGCGTTGAGTGAAATAATACCCAACACATGTGAAGCTATTTACGCTGTCCTGAAGGATGAGTTCATGGAGGCAAGTCAAGTAAATTAAGTCTGTCAGCGAACTGTTTACCGAAAAGAGTTATCCAAAGTTCAGGAATCTAGGTGGACTGGTGTAGGAGTAGATCAAGTATACCAGCCAACGTTATGGTAATTTGATCTGCTTGGAGTACAATTGAAGTGTCAATGTGCGAGGAAATGGAACACGAGGTAATGTAAAACAAAACAGGTTCGCCCTGAAACTCTCAAAGTAAATTTACATGAGAAAACAGCTTTAGCTTTAGCAGCCACTGTCTACACTATTTTGACCGCTTCCTGTTTCCTGCGGTTGGTCTGAATGTTTTTTGCAACACAAGTTGTGAACACAGACCATAACAGTACTTCCTCCATTTCTATATTTCAAAATAACTGATTTAAATTTTTGACGTTTACGGGGAGCGTAGTCGCTTGCCACTGATATTTCATTTCTACACCGACAGATGGCAGGCGAGTAGTAGATTGGTGTTTGTGTCGTGTGAACACACCACATTTGTAGCGATCTTTTTGCATGTACAGACATCTGCGCCGATGTCTACGCAGACAGATCGTTGCGTGTGGACCGGGCTTAAGGAACCATCTCTTCTCACAGGTAGGAAAAAATTCAGAACTTACAGTTGGCCATATTGACAAACATCCCAAACAGTCTTGCCAGTCGGATTTTCGTCTATGGTCGAAGATTTTCGTAGTACATTGAAATGCTGCTACATTCGAAGATGGACAATACGGAATTTGTATTTACTACATCGGATAATGTATGAAAATGCAGTATTGAAAACTCGAGGCAGAGAAAAAAAGCTGTTTTTTTAAAAACTGACGCAGAGGGTTTGGTGCCAGTATGACGGCAGAAGTTAGTTGTGGCGGCACCTACGAACATTTTTCAGAACTTCCGCTTGCTTTGCACTCGATTCTAAGACGCAGGCGGTTTTTTGGATTACAAAAACTGGAAAGAAAGTGCAGCTTAGATTCGAGTAAATACGGTAATACTCTCAATTATTGACAAAATTATTTAATTGGATAGATAAAAAAGTCTACTCACCAAATGGCAGCAGAACACACACAAAAAAGATGGTTGTAATTGGCAAGCTTTCAGAGCCAGTGGCTCCTTCTTCTAGCATAAGGGGTGAAGAGGAAGGAAGAGGAGTGAAGAAAGGTCTAGGAGGAGGAGTAGATTTTGGGAAAGTCATCCAGAACCATGAGTCAGGGGAGACTTACCGTATGGGATGAGAAAGAAAGACTGATTGTTGGGGACTGCATTGGATGAGATTTGACAACCCAGCAGCTTAAAGATGGAAGACAGGGTAATATGCAGACAGAGATTACTGCTTAAACATCATGCATGAGTTAACACGAGTGAAAAGCTAAAAGCATTGTGCATAACAGAGGGGGGAGGTGAAAAAAATAGATGGGAAAGACAATGAAAGATGTAGAAAACTAAAACGGAGTGAAGCAAAGAGTAGTTAAAGTTAAGAAATGCTGAGATGGAAGAAATTAACGTAAATTGAGGCCAGGTGGGTGGCAGGAGCCAAGGACACATTGTAGTGCTAGTTCCCACCTGCAGAGCTCTGAGAAACCTTGTGTCTGGGGGAAGAATCCAGATGGCACATGTGATGACACAGGTGCCAAGGTCAAGAATGTCGTGTTGCAGAGCATGCTCTGCAACAGGATATTGCGAGTTGCCACTATACACCCTCTGCATATGCTCATTAATCCTAATTGATAATTTGGTGGCAGTCATGCCGATGTAGAAGGCTGAACAGTGTTTACGTAACAGCTGGTATATGACGTGTGTCATTCTGCAGGTGGCTCTTCCTTTGATAGTGTATGTTTTGTCAGTTACAGAGAGCTGTTATAGTTGGTGGAAGGAGAGTGCATAGGGCAAATCTTGTAGTGGGGACGATCACAGGGGTAAGAACCATAGGGTAGGGAGATAGATGCAGAAGGAGCATAGGGTCTGGCAAGGATATTGTGGAGATTGGGAGGGTGATGGAAAACTATTCTAGGTGTGGTGGGAAAAATTTCAGACAGAATGGATCTCAAAAAGGGGATGATTTTAGGAAGTCAAGGCCCTGGCAAAGCTGGTTAACACATTTCAGACCAGGATAATACTAAGTTACCAAGGATGTGCTCCGAAGTTGTTTTTTGGAGGGATCAGCAGTACCAGGATTGGATGTGATGGCCCAGGAAATCTGCATTTAACTAGACTGCTGGGATAATTATGTGCAGTAAAGGCTGAGGTGAAAATGGTGGTGCATTGCAGTAAAGAGTTTGCAGCCAAACAAAAATGTTTACCTCAGATGCCAAGGCTGTATGGGAGGGAACGTTTGACATGGAAAGGATGGCAACTGTCAAAATATAAGTACTGTTTTTTGTTGGTAGGTTTAATGTGGACAGAAGTGTGAAATTTATCTAGGAGAAGGTATTCAGAGATTCCAGGAATTTTAACAGGTCAGCCTCACCATGAGTCCCTATGGTAAAGATGTCATCAGTGTATCTAAACCAAACCAGGGGCTGAAGACTTATGGATCCTAGGAAAGCCCCTTCCAAGCAACCCATGAAAAGGTTGGCAAAAGAAGGCCATGACCATACCCCTGATCTGTTTGTATGTCTGCTCTTCTCCCACCTCTGTTACATACAATGCACTTTTCACTCTTATTAACTCATGCATGATGTTTAAGCAGTAATCTCTGTCTGCATATTATCCTTTCTCCCACCTTTAAGCTCTCAGGTTTTCAAATCTCATCTGATGCAGTCCCCAACAATCAGTCCTTCCTTCTCATCCCGTACAGTAAGTCTCCTCTGACTTGCAGTTCTGGATGACTTCCCCGAAATCTACCCCCTTTCCTAGACCTCTCCAGTCCTTTTCCTTTACCACTCTTCCTTCCCCTTTAACCCTTCTGCCTGAAGAAGGAGCCACTGGCTCCTAATCTTGCCAATTATGGTTGGTTGGTTTGTGGGGGTTGAAGGGCCCACACTACAAAGGCCATTGGTCCCTTGCGAATTACAATCATATTTTATGTGTGTGTTCTGCTACTGCTTGGTGAGTAGATTTTTTTATCTGTTGTTGTTGTTGTTGTTGTGGTCTTCAGTCCTGAGACTGGTTTGATGCAGCTCTCCATGCTAATCTATCCTGTGCAAGCTTCTTCATCTCCCAGTACCTACTGCAACCTACATCCTTCTCAATCTGCTTAGTGTATTCATCTCTTGGTCTCCCTCTACAATTTTTACCCTCCACGCTGCCCTCCAATGCTAAATTTGTGATCCCTTGATGCCTCAAAACATGTCCTACCAACCGATCCCTTCTTCTAGTCAAGTTGTGCCACAAACTTCTCTTCTCCCCAATGCTATTCAATACCTCCTCATTAGTTACGTTATCTACCCACCTTATCTTCAGCATTCTTCTGTAGCACCACATTTCGAAAGCTTCTATTCTCTTCTTGTCCAAACTGGTTATCGTCCATGTTTCACTTCCATACATGGCTACATTCCATACAAATACTTTCAGAAACGAGTTCCTGACACTTAAATCTATACTAGATGTTAACAAATTTCTCTTCTTCAGAAACGATTTCCTTGCCATTGCCAGTCTACATTTTATATCCTCTCTACTTCGACCATCATCAGTTATTTTACTCCATAAATAGCAAAACTCCTTTACTACTTTAAGTGTCTCATTTCCTAATCTAATCCTCTCAGCATTACCCGGTTTAATTTGACTACATTCCATTATCCCCGTTTTGCTTTTGTTGATGTTCATCTTATATCCTCCTTTCAAGACACTGTCCATTCCATTCAACTGCTCTTCCAAGTCCTTTGCTGTCTCTGACAGAATTACAATGTCATCGGCGAACCTCAAAGTTTTTACTTCTTCTCCATGAATTTTAATACCTACTCCAAATTTTTCTTTTGTTTCCTTTACTGCTTGCTCAATATACAGATTGAATAACATTGGGGAGAGGCTACAACCCTGTCTCACTCCTTTCCCAACCACTGCTTCCCTTTCATACCCCTCGACTCTTATAACTGCCATCTGGTTTCTGTACAAATTGTAAATAGCCTTTCGCTCCTTGTATTTTACCCCTGCCACCTTCAGAATTTGAAAGAGGGTATTCCAGTTAACGTTGTCAAAAGCTTTCTCTACGTCTACAAATGCTAGAAACGTAGGTTTGCCTTTTCTTAATCTTTCTTCTAAGATAAGTCGTAAGGTTAGTATTGCCTCACGTGTTCCAACATTTCTACGGAATCCAAACTGATCTTCCCCAAGGTCCGCTTCTACCAGTTTTTCCATTCATCTGTAAAGAATTCGTGTTATTATTTTGCAGCTGTGACTTATTAAACTGATAGTTTGGTAATTTTCACATCTGTCAACACCTGCTTTCTTTGGGATTGGAATTATTATATTCTTCTTGAAGTCTGTGGGTATTTCGCCTGTCTCATACATCTTGCTCACCAGATGATAGAGTTTTGTCATGACTGGCTCTCCAAAGGCCATCAGTAGTTCTAATGGAATGTTGTCTACTCCCGGGGCCTTGTTTTGTCTCAGGTCTTTCAGTGCTCTGTCAAACTCTTCACGCAGTATCTTATCTCCCATTTCATCTTCATCTACATCCTCTTCCATTTCCATAATATTGTCCTCAAGTACATCGCCCTTGTATAAACCCTCTATATACTCCTTCCACCTTTCTGCCTTCCCTTCTTTGCTTAGAACTGGGTTTCCATCTGAGCTCTTGATATTCATACAAGTGGTTCTCATCTCTCCAAAGGTCTCTTTAATTTTCCTGTAGGCAGTATCTATCTTACCCCTAGTGAGACAAACCTCTACATCCTTACATTTGTCCTCTAGCCATCCCTGCTTAGCCATTTTGCACTTCCTGTCGATCTCATTTTTGAGACGTTTGTATTCCTTTTTGCTTGCTTCATTTACTGCATTTTTATATTTTCTCCTTTCATCAATTAAATTCAATATTTCTTCTGTTACCCAAGGATTTCTATTAGCCCTCGTCTTTTTACCTACTTGATCCTCTGCTGCCTTCACTACTTCATCCCTCAGAGCTACCCATTCTTCTTCTACTCTATTTCTTTCCCCCATTCTTGTCAATTGTTCTCTTATGCTCTCCCTGAAACTCTCTACAACCTCTGGTTCTTTCAGTTTATCCAGGTCCCATCTCCTTAAATTCCTACCTTTTTGCAGTTTCTTCGGTTTCAATCTGAAGTTCATAACCAATAGATTGTGGTCAGAATCCACATCTGCCCCTGGAAATGTCTTACAATTTAAAACCTGGTTCCTAAATCTCTGTCTTACCATTATATAATCTATCTGATACCTTTTAGTATCTCCAGGATTCTTCCAGGTATACAACCTTTTTTTATGATTCTTGAACCAAGTGTTAGCTATGATTAAGTTATGCTCTGTGCAAGATTCTACAAGGCGGCTTCCTCTTTCATTTCTTCCCCCCAATCCATATTCACCTACTATGTTTCCTTCTCTCCCTTTTCCTACTGACGAATTCCAGTCACCCATGACTATTAAATTTTCGTCTCCCTTCACTACCGGAATAATTTCTTTTATCTCGTCATACATTTCATCAATTTCTTCATCATCTGCAGAGCTAGTTGGCATATAAACTTGTACTACTGTAGTAGGCATGGGCTTTGTGTCTATCTTGGCCACAATAATGCGTTCACTATGCTGTTTGTAGTAGCTAACCCGCACTCCTATTTTTTTATTCATTATCAAACGTACTCCTGCATTACCCCTATTTGATTTTGTATTTATAACCCTGTAATCACCTGACCAAAAGTCTTGTTCCTCCTGCCACCGAACTTCACTAATTCCCACTATATCTAACTTTAACCTATCCATTTCCCTTTTTAAATTTTCTAACCTACCTGCCCGATTAAGGGGGTCTGACATTCCACGCTCCGATCCGTAGAATGCCAGTTTTCTTTCTCCTGATAACGACGTCCTCTTGAGTAGTCCCCGCCCGGAGATCCGAATGGGGGACTATTTTACCTCCGGAATATTTTACCCAAGAGGACGCCATCATCATTTAATCATACAGTAAAGCTGCATGCCCTCGGGAAAAATTACGGCTGTAGTTTCCCCTTGCTTTCAGCCGTTCGCAGTACCAGCACAGCAAGGCTGTTTTGGTTAATGTTACAAGGCCAGATCAGTGAATCATCCAGACTGTTGCCCCTGCAACTACTGAAAAGGCTGCTGCCCCTCTTCAGGAACCACATGTTTGTCTGGCCTCTCAACAGATACCCCTCCGTTGTGGTTGCACCTACTGTACGGCCATCTGTATCGCTGAGGCACGCGAGCCTCCCCACCAACGGCAAGGTCCTTGGTTCATGGGGGAAGATTTTTTTATCTATCCAATTAAATAATTTTCTCTTAATATTTTGCCAGATTTAACTTTAACTGAACTCTTGCATCAGCAACTTTTCTCTAAACTCTTCAGTGTTCTTCCCCCAATCCCCCCTCCCCACCTTTTCCCATGAAAGTATGAATAATTATTGTTTTTCTCCTTCATTTTGCAATTATTGTTTCTTCCTCTTCTCCTCCCCCTCTCCTCCTCATTTTCTCTACATCGACATCTACATACACATTTATACTCCGCAAGCCACCCAACGGTGTGTGGCGGAGGGTACTTTACATGCCACTGTCATTACCTCCCTTTTCTGATCCTGTTCTCCTATAATTATTGTTTCTGTTTGTTAAGATCTAATTCCAAATTCCTAAGTCAACATGCAACTTATTTTCCCTCCTACCTGCTCCTTGTACATATCTCGCTATTGTAGCTTCTGAGACATATATCCCCTTTTGTTCTACAGTTTTAAAAATATGTTTTATGCTTTTTTTAAAAAAAAATATTAAAATGGAAATAGTAGCCCCAGCTCATTAGGATTCTTAAAACTTAGAAAGCTGCTGTCAGCTACACTTCCAAAAATATTTTTTTTTTAATTTCTGTAGTGTATATAGAAATAATATGACTTAAATATCATGAAGAGCATCCTGAATGGAAGAATAAAAATGCAGATGAAATAAAAAATAAACTGAAATAAATTCAGCTACTTTAAAGAAAAACAAAAAGAGTGAGTTGATTCAGTAATTAACACGTTGGTCATAGTTGGGAGGAGTAGGGGTCAGATACCCAACTGGCCATACAAATTTAGGTTTCCCATTGTGTCTCAAAATCAGTTAAACCAAATGTTGGAATGGTTCCATTAAAAAAACCACAAGTAATTTCTTTTTTATATTTGTCCATTCTCAACTGATAATCTGTAACTAGCTACCATGTCACTGACATTTAATTGACAATCTTACATAGTATCCATTCATGCAAGACAATACAGTTGGAATAGATAATGAATCATGTAAAAATAAAATTTAGTGGGTAAGAAGCATATTTGCTTACTGTTAGACTATAGAAAGATGACAATGAATTCTGAAAATGAATAACAAGTTTCTCATTAGATTCGTAAAAATCAGAAATTGAGATAAATATAGTGTATTTTCCTGGAAATGCTTCACAAGTACCTTATTAAAATCACTCTTTCTCTCTCCTTTTTTCTTTCTGGAATTTACCTAGAAAAATTATGTTATCACAATCAAACAAGTACTCCTGAAGTGCTTAAATGTTAACGGCATTAACAGGCATCACAAAATGAATAAAATGAAATTGCTTAAACAACGAAATCTTGATTCCAGACAAAGTGTGTAATTATTATATTTCTTTTACAGGTGGACTTGGACATCCTATTTGCCATTTTCGCCCACATACAAACCAAGAACCTCTAAAATGTGCAGCAGGAATAAAATCTACTAATGGCACCCTGAAGTTCATCTCTGATGCTTCAAACAGACTGAAATATTTTTTTACCATTTCCATTTCCATTTTCTTGCATTTAAATATATTGTTAAGTAAAACTCTCCACTAAGACAATGCTCAATTGAACATGACGACAAGCCACTAATTTATAATACAGACGAATTTGTGGTTCATGATTTATTATGTTCGACAACTAAGTACTCACTTATGGAGGAATAACTTTGTTACCTAAGATAGTATGAAACCTTGATTTCAAAAATAAATAAGAGTACAAGTTATTAAGTAGTTTTTCTTGTATCATAATAAACAGTGAACGGACTTAAGTTTCACGTAGATAAATTTTTCATTTCTTTTCTCCTACAAAAACAATGTTCAAATGAGTGCGCAAGTAATGCAGATAAGTAGGAAAAACAATCCTACAATATACTCTTCTGATATCAGCAGCATGGGAGAGATCTGCATTATTATGAACACTGAATAAATTTTCAACTGCCAGGCTCACTAAAATCACTTATTCATACAGATGACCAGTTCTGGCAATTCTCTGTAGCCATCTTCAGATCTGCAAAAGATGGGATGGAAAATACTAGGATACAGCAGCTAACATAGCAGCACATATAATTATATCCAAAACTTGCAATACATGAAATAGCAACATATCTATGTTTACATGATTACACTTGTAATCAGTGCAATGATATGTGTGTACACTGCTGTTTTTTTAATTTACATCACAACTTTTAGTATAGCTCATGGTTCCAACAAGGACATACATTTCATATCACCACTTATTGTACCATACAGAATGATCCTACAGCCATTAACATACAATGATTGGCCAGAACATTACGACCATCTACCTAATATCTGATACATCCACCTTTGGCACAGATAACAGCAGCGATGCATCGTGGCATGGAAGCAGTGAGGCCTTGGTAGGTCACTGGAGGGAGTTGGCACCACATCTGTACACACAAGTCACCCAATTCCTGTAAATTCTGTGGAGGGGTACAATGGGCTCTGACGCCACGTTTAGTCACAATCCCAGATGTGTTTGACCAGCACATAAAGTGGACTTTTGCCACTGTGTTCCTCAAACCACTCCATCACAGTCCTGGTCTTGTGAGATGGCGCATTGTCTTGTTGAAAGATGCGAATGCTGTCAGGAACATTATTGTCATGAAGGGGCATACATGGTCTGCAACCACTGTATGATACTTCTTGGCCATCATGGTGCCTTGCATGAGCTCCACTAGATTCATGGATGACCATGTGAATGTTCTCCAGAGCATAATGGAGCCACCGACAGCTAGACTCCATCCCAACATACAGGTGTTATAGAGCTGTTCACCTGGAACAAGACAGATTTGCGTCTTCACATTGGCATGATGGAGACGGTAACAGTAACATTTTGGCACTGTGTCAATCACCAGTGCCGATGGTCACGTGCCCATTTCAGTTGTAGTTACTGATGTCGTTGTGTTAACATTGACACATGCATGGGTTATCGGCTGCAAAGGCCCTTTGTTAGAAGAGATTGGTGCACTGTGTGTTCAGACACCTTATACTCTACCCACCAAAAAAGTCTGACTTTAATTCCAAACAGTTCAATGCCTGTCTTGTTTTACCAGTCTGCTCAGCCCATAACATACAACATTTGCAATGAGGGTTGGCTACTGAACCTCATGACATCTGGATATGGTTTCACCTTAGTTTTGCCATGTGTTGAAGACGCTCACCACAGCACTCCTCAAACACCCAACAAGTTGTGCCATTTCCAAAATTCTTGTGCAAACTTCTGGGCCATCACAATTTGCCCTCTGTCAAACTCAGACAGATTGTGTGCCTTCTCGTTCTACACACGGACAACTTGCTAAATGATACTACATTCACTCTGTATGTGTATGACTAGCAGTAATTCCTCACCAGGTGATGCTGTTATCATCTTGATGGGTTTATATCAATAGTATGTTGGTGGTCATAATGTTCTGGCTAATCAGTGTACGTCTAGTGTTAAGGACCACAAGGACAAGATGTACAGAAGCATAGAGAAATTTGTTTTTCTGTCACTTTGCTTGTGAGTAGAACAGAAAAGGGAATGACTAGCAGTGTAAAAGGTACCCTCCACAATGAACTATGTGGTGGCTTATGGAGAACATATATGTATGTAGATACTTTTTGTTGCAAGCTGCCCAGTTATGTAGTCTTCCTCTACTATCTAAAAACCATGAAAGGTGACAAATTAAACACAATTTAGAACCCTTGAGCTATGAAACAGAAATCAACTAGCAGCTTCTACATTTAACATGGAAATTTCTGACTTATTTAGTACCCTAGGTGACAAATAACTCTGAAATCATTAGGAAAAAAGTTATTGAATTTTTGTTCTTCAATAACTATTTAATAATTTCCTTATATCAAATACAGATGATTCAACAATACCCAAGAACATGTACATGCACATCTCTACTCAGACCAGTGTGAATTGCAAGGAAGAGTATTGCCTCTGTATGTGCTGTGATTATCTAATCATGTTTGAATGGTCCTTTCAGGAACAGTATTTACGGACTTGTAGTACATTCCTAGGTTCCTCACTTAATACTGTTTCTCTAAACTTTGAAAGTAAGTTTTCATAGGAATATATCTGCTTCACAATGACTGTCATATTTAATTCATTTATAATAACTAAATTTGAAGGTAGGTTGAAGACTTGTAGGACCAGACAACTAGTGCTAATCATGAACCCCATTATGTAAAATATCTTTTTGAAATACATAAATTCTGAAAGCAGTTCTTTATATCAGCATTCCAAATTGATCATATGTGCAAATGATCAGCATTTGCAAGTTGCTTGTAATGCAACAGATGTTGAGCAGTGAGCAGCAGCCATAGGAGCAGTACTATCTGCTTATATATAGAATTTAGCAGTAACTCTTTCTTTGTTGTCTACATTCAGAAGTATTTTTTTATTTATGAGTTTGTTGATTTTTGCAAGCATTAGGTTCACACATTAGGTCGTAGCAGTGCACAGTAGCTTAGCAATCTTAAGCCATATTTACGAGAGCAGTTTGAAAAGTTCTTGATATCACCACGAGAGGTCAGCACTAGTGCAATGAGCTGTTCACATGATATTCAATGGACTGTTGCCTGTAAACACATACCATGTCAGTGCTCTTGGATGATAGGTGTGGCGGTGACGTGGCTCTATTGTTGTTCCCGCGTAGTGATTTGTGAAGATGGAAAAAATCGAGATTCGAGCTGTGATTAAATACTTCTTAAAGAAAGGTATGAAAGCAAAGGACATTCACGTCAATTTCCAGAATACACTGGGGTGGGGGGTGGGGGGACTCTGCTCCTTCATATTCAATTGTTGCCAAGTGGACAAATTAATTTAAATTTGCTCAGGAGAAGGTAGATGATGATCCGCACAGTAGTCAGCCAAGATGTGTCACTACTCCAGAAATCATTGCAAAAGTGCAAAAAATGGCCATGGAGGATCACCGATTGAAAGCGTGTGAAATTGCTCATGCTTGCCAGATGTCATCTGAAAGGGTATATCATATTTTAACTGAAGAATTAGAAATGAAAAAATTATCTGCAATACAGGTGCCATGACTCTTGACGCTGGATCAAAAACGCATGAGAATAGACAAATTGGAACATTGTTTGGCCTAATTTAGTAGAAATGAACAAGACTTTTTGTCCCAGTTACTGGAGAATACTATGCTAACCTCCTGGACAAATTGCAACAAAAGATACATGAAAAAAGCCAGGTTTAGGCAGGAAGAAAGCCATCTTCCAACAAGACAATGCATGCCCGCACACATGTACCATAGCCATGGCAAAATTACACAAACTAAGGTATGAATTGTTACCACACCCACCTTATTCACCTGATACGGCTTTGTCAGACTTCCAACTCTTCCCAAAACTGAAAATTTTTCTTGGTGGACAAAGATTCACTTCAAATGAAGAATTGATAGCCAGAGTTGACAACTATTTTACAGGCCTGGAGGAAACTCATTTTCAAGATGGGATCAAGGCACTAGAACATTGTTGGATCAAGTGCATTAATCTACAAGGAGACCACATTGAAAAATAAAAAAAGTTTTACTGATGTAAGTACTTTTTTTTCTATTCCGTTCTGAGAACTTTTCAAACCACCCTCATATTGTGTCTCACATCAGTTATTTAGACTATGAGGTCAGATAAGCTAAAGTTTTGGAATACTTTCAAGTACTTAATTAGTTCCTTCTAATACCAAAATTGAACAAATGAAGGAGTTACTTGTTACAGGAGCTTCATTATTAGGCAGATGATTAAACTGCTCCAGAAAGAGTAACTAGTTCAGGAAGTAGACCCAGTGAGGATACCAGTCTCCAGACCATTCTTCATTCTTTTTGATTGTTCATGGGATGTAACAACAGCACATGATTTTTAGTTTCAATCCCAGGTCTGTGTGTGGCCCTCAAATTTGAAGCTGGGTGGAAGGCTGAAGTGTTTTCGGTGCATGTTTCTTCACCTGTGCTACTGAGTGAAGAAATCTAGAGTCCCCCGCATTAGTTCATACATGTAGCTGAAGAAGCTACTCAGGTAGCAGAATATATGTAGCATGTACCTGAGGACTGTCTGAAGTTAGCCCCCCCCCCCCCCCCCTCTGCTGTATACTGGATGAGCCATTAGGTAGTATACTCTGTAGACACAAGTAGGTCACCTGCAGTTATAGAGACAAGCAGACATCATTGTAGCACAACAGAAACATAATTGAAACCTGATATTTAATACAAATGAAAAAGTGCAACAATTAGCAACAATATATATATATATATATATATATATATATATATATATATATATATATATATATATATATATATATATATATCTAAAAAGAAAGATGATGAGACTTACCAAACAAAAGCGCTGGCAGGTCGATAGACACACAAACAAACACAAATATACACACAAAATTCAAGCTTTCGCAACAAACTGTTGCCTCATCAGGAAAGAGGGAAGGAGAGGGAAAGACGAAAGGATGTGGGTTTTAAGGGAGAGGGTAAGGAGTCATTCCAATCCCGGGAGCGGAAAGACTTACCTTAGGGGGAAAAAAGGACAGGTATACACTCGCACACACACACATATCCATCCACACATACAGACACAAGCAGACATATATGTCTGCTTGTGTCTGTATGTGTGGATGGATATGTGTGTGTGTGCGAGTGTATACCTGTCCTTTTTTCCCCCTAAGGTAAGTCTTTCCGCTCCCGGGATTGGAATGACTCCTTACCCTCTCCCTTAAAACCCACATCCTTTCGTCTTTCCCTCTCCTTCCCTCTTTCCTGATGAGGCAACAGTTTGTTGCGAAAGCTTGAATTTTGTGTGTATATTTGTGTTTGTTTGTGTGTCTATCGACCTGCCAGCGCTTTTGTTTGGTAAGTCTCATCATCTTTCTTTTTAGATATATTTTTTCCACGTGGAATGTTTCCCTCTGTTATATTTATATATATATATATATATATATATATATAAAAACCAGCCTAGCGACTTAACTAGCTTTTGAGTCAATGCTCATATTATTGTGTAAGTACACATACTGTGCCACAACAAAACAGCCACCCAAACACATTCCAAGCAGCATCCCATACGAGCACACAAATTGCTTTTTTACTTGTTGTTACTCATAGTTTAGGTACTTGGGTGATGCACAGCTGTTTAAAATGAATGTGTTGATGTAGTCATGGGGTTGAGCTGTGCGCATCTGCTTTCATGTCCCACAGCTAATTCACTGCAAATTATAACTTGTAGCTATGATCCTGCAGTCAAACTGCATATGCACTGGCTAGAATTGTGAGTAAATAAAATACACATAAATACAAAATAAAAGTTAAATGAATAATTTAACAGAGGCTCTATTCTAACATCTGTAATTGATGTAGACAATATAGAATTATATTGAATAAGTTTTATTCAAGAAAGGTCATCCCAAATAAATGGGAAGTGTCCATGATAGTCAATCAAAATATAGACAGAAAATACCCTTATCATTGCAGTAAAGTTGTGTTGAGAGTGTTATGAAAATGGTAGCAACATCCCCAATCTAAACAGTCATCAAAGATATGCAAAACTTAATTCCATTTCATGCTCATAATACACAAAATATACATCAGCTCAAAACATTTCAGAGTTCAGCATGATGATTCGCAAATTGAAACACACAATACAATGAATAGTAACTCATAACCTATCTTCAGTTCTGTAATACAAGTGGAATAAGTTAGAGTCCTACTCTGGAACACATTTGGATCTCTCAAAATATAAAATACCCTCAAAAGTCAGAGTACTGTAGCAGCCATTCACTCCCCAGAATTAATCACCTATATTAGTCAATCATGCCCGCTGCCATAGTGAGGTCTGTCTTCTTCCAGCACTTGACACAAAGTGTCCAGAATCGCACACTTGAGTCTTCACTTGAAAAGTCCCAGTCCACTTGACTCCCATAGTGTTCCATTACTGTCTCCTTCTCCATTGGCTGAAGGCTATCCCCATTGAAGATATATTTTTCTTATGTGCTGCAGACATAATTTGATTTGTCTTGATCAGTTTTGCACACTAAACTTCATATTACAACAAAATTTAAATAAAAGAAATGTTATAAATATTTGGTCACACTCTGAACATTCACAATAATTACAAATAAACAAGGTAGTATTGGTCACACTCGGAACACTCATAATAATTACAAATAAACAAGGTAGTATTCTTGTGCAAGTGTACTCACATTAAAAGACAATGAATTGTCATTAAATATTATTTAAAAAATCAATTATGCCATCTTGCAGAAGTGTCTTTTGGTTGTCTTTTCATTTGTTTATTAAACAAAAACACAAGTATGACAAACTATGACATACTGATGCTATGTTCATTTGCTGTGTGTATGTGGTGGATATGATGTTCTGACAAATATTTGCATATTGCAAAAGATATACAGAATGGTCACTGTCTTGAAAGGGGGATATAAGATGAACATCAAGAAAAGCAAAATGAGGATCATGGAATTTAGTCAAATTAAATTAGGTGATGCTGAGCAAATTAGATTAGGAAATGAGACACTTACAGTAGTAAATGCGTTTTGCTATTTGGGAAGCAAAGTAACTGATGATGGTAGAAGCAGTGAGGACATAAAATGTAGACTGGCAACGGCAAGGAAAGTGTTGCTAAAGAAGAGAAATTTGTTAACATCAAGTATAGATTTCAGTGTCAGAAAATACTTTCTGAAACTATTTGTATGGAGTGTAGCTATGTGTGGAAGTGAAACATGGATGATAAACAGTTTAGTCAAGAAGAGGATAGAAGCTTTTGAAATGTGGTGCTACAGAAGGATGTTGAAGATTAGATGGGTAGATCATGTAACTAATAAGGAGTTACTGGATAGAATTGGGAAGAAGAGAACTTGGTCGTACAACCTGACTAAAAGAAGGGATTGGTTGGTAGGACACATTCTGAGGCATCAAGGTATCACTAACTTAGTACTGGAGGGAAACATGGGGGGAAGGGTAAAAATCATAGGAGGAGATCTACATCTACATCTACATACATACTCCGCAATCCACCATACAGTGCGTGGCGGAGGGTACCGCATACCACAACTAGCATCTTCTCTCCCTGTTCCACTCCCAAACAGAACGAGGGAAAAATGACTGCCTATATGCCTCTGTACAAGCTCTAATCTCTCTTATCTTTGTGGTCTTTCCGTGAAATATAAGTTGGCAGCAGTAAAAGTGTACTGCAGTCAGCCTCAAATGTCTAAATTTCCTCAGTAGCGATTCACGAAAAGAACGCCTCTTTTCCTCCAGAGACTCACACCCAAGTTCCTGAAGCATTTACGTAACACTCATGTGATGATCAAACCTACCAGTAACAAATCTAGCAGCCCGCCTCTGAATTGATTCTATGTCCTCTCTCAATCCAACCTGATAGGGATCCCAAACGCTCGAGCAGTACTCAAGAATAGGTCGTGTTAGTGTTTTATAAGCAGTCTCCTTTACAGATGAACCACATCTTCCCAAAATTCTACCAATGAACCAAAGACGACTATCCACTTTCCCCACAACTGCCATTACATGCTTGTCCCACTTCATATCGCTCTGCAATGTTACGCCCAAATATTTAAACGACGTGACTGTGTCAAGCGCTACACTACTAATGGAGTATTCAAACATTATGGGATTCTTTTTCCTATTCATCTGTATTAATGTACATTTATCTCTATTTAGAGTTAGCTGCCATTCTTTACACCAATCACAAATCCTGTCCAAGTCATCTTGTATCCTCCTACAGTCACTCAATGACGACACCTTCTCGTGCACCACAGCATCATCAGCAAACAGCCGCACATTGCTATCCACCCTATGCAAAAGATCATTTATGTAGATAGAAAACAACAGCGGACCTACCACACTTCCCTGGGGCACTCCAGATGATACCCTCACCTCCGATGAACACTCACCATCGAGGACAACGTACTGGGTTCTATTACTTAAGAAGTCTTCGAGCCACTCACATATTTCGGAACCAATCCCATATGCTCGTACCTTAGTTAGGGGACTGCAGTGGGGCACCGAGTCAAATGCTTTCCAGAAATCAAGGAAAATGGCATCCGTCTGATACCCTTCATCCATGGTTCGCAAGATATCATGTGAAAAAAGAATGCAGTAAGCAGATTCAGATCAATGTAGGGTGCAGTAGTTCCTCGGATATGAAAAGGTTTGCACCGGACAGAGTAGCATGGAGAGCTGCATCAAATTAGTCTTCGGACTGAAGATTATAATACATAGATAAAAAATATTGTAAATCAGTAAATAAAATAGAGACAGAAACATTGTTTTCAGGGTTGATAGTTACAGTGCAATGCTCTCATCTGAGATATAGTTTGTTGAAATCGCATGAAATGATTAAAAGTTGTTAATTCAAAGATTCATTTATTACATGTTTATATAAGTGAAATATTAAATTCTGTTAGTTTAAAGATACTGAAATGCTGTTGTGTCATTGGATGTGCCTCATTTTTCTGAGATCACAGATGTACTCAGATTCTTTACCTCTTTCCACTGACACTGCTCATCTCTTTACATGGCTGGCCGGAAACTGTTAACTAGCCAGGTTGACTGCGGCGTGCCATGTCCCCTGGGCCTGCTAGCATTCAGTTGTGCAACAACTTCATCTCTCCTCAATACCAGGCCAAGGTGGATGAATAACTCATCCACATACTTGTAATGTTACAAACACTTTTTATTTTAGCAGTAATTGTTTAGGATGATAGGAGTGGGGCAAAAGAGGAACAGTTTATTTTTTTCCATGTCCATTTATTTTTTCAACAGGAAAGGTCTATGGCTACTGAGTGGAAGTAAGATATATGGTGCAAAGAGAAAAAAAAGCTTCAACTGAGCATGTAAATATAGAGATTCATGAGCCACACAACTAACAGGAGTGATTACATATGAATGTGGTTGGTGCGTTGCACTGAACACAACATGGTCTACATCTGAATGTTTCCGGTAAGAAGTTGTCTGCTGTGACTTATTTCCAGAAGCCTTCAGTATAACCAGAACACTGTTTGCCCAATCCCTGTTATTTATAATACTATGCCTCATTTAAGGTAAATGTTCCAAGTGACAGAGCTGCTGAGTAACTATAAATACGGTTGCAACAATAAATGGACAAATCACTCATGCAATCCATCCTAGAATACTGCTCAAATGTGTGGGACCTGTACCAAGTAGGACTAATAGGGGGTATTGAACATCTACAGAGAATGGCAGAAGGAATGGTCATGCCGGGCATGGATGCGACAGCCTAAGCAAACAGCTATAGAGAAAATGTCACACACACCAGAGAGAAGACATGCCCAAAAGAAGGCAGGTGTTGATTTTCAGACTGTTGCCAATCATTGACAAGCTGGATAGTCCATGAATAGTCCTAGCCTCTCTCTTTGGTTATGATTAGCCTCTTACGTTAGGAGGCCAATAAAATTTCACAAATATGTGTACTGACACCATTGTCCATAATAAATGGAGGCACCTCTCCTCCTGCAAAACCTAGTCTTGCCCTGAAGAAGGTCATTCTAATACCATCAAAACTTTGGTTTTATAGTTGGCAATTGAAGTGTTTTATGCAATGACATGGTGTAACACATAGAAGACCAGCTGTGGAAGCCTATGTAGTTATGGCAGTGACCCATGTGGGCAGGAAATCTACCATCACATACAGAAGCTGGAATTACTGAGGGAGTGTACAGTGAAACTGCTGAAAGTTCTGATGTTCCTAAAAAGGTGCCAAGATCACCATGTCACCTGAAATTGATCAGGATACAACAACAAATTGCAACAGTAGAGCAAGCATTTATTGTTGTCACCAAAGTTACCAGCAAGTAATTGAGAATAAGAATGACAAAATAACTCACAAGCATCCCTGTATGGAGAAAGATTTGGTCATCAGTCAACTGAAAAAGAAATTTGAGGAGCTATCAGCAAGTGAACAACATACATAGACAGGTCGTGATATCTACATCTGCATCTATATACTCTGCAAACCACCATGAGGTACATGTCAGAGGGTACGTCCCATTGTACCAGTTATTTAGGGTTCTCTGTGTTCCATTCACATATGGAGCACAGAAAGAATGACTTTTTGAATGCCTCTGTGTGTGTAGTAATAACTCTAATCTTATCTTCATGATCCCTTTGTGAGTGATATGTATTGAGTTGTAATATATACCTAGAGTAATAATTTAAAGCCAGTTCTTGAAATCTTGTTAATAGACTTTATTGAGTTAGTTTACATCTACCTTCAAGAGTCTTCCAGTTCAGTTCCTTCAGTAGATCTGTAACACTCCCCACAGATTAAATAAACCTGTGACCATTCCTGCTGCCCTTCTTTGTATATGTTCAATATCTCATGGTAGTCCTACCTAGTATGGGTCCTACACACTTGAGCAATATTCTAGAACTGGTTGCACTAGTGATTTGTAAGCAATCTTCTTTGTAGATTGATTGCACTTCCCCAGTATTCTACCAATAAACCAAAGTCTACCACCTGATTCACAGACAACTGAACCTATGTGATCATTCCATTTCATATCCCTACAAAGTGTTACACCCATGTATTTGTACAAGTTATTCCAAAAGTGACTCATTGACATTATAGTCATAGGATACTTCAGTTTTTCATTTTGTGATGTGCAAATTTTGTACATTTCTGAACATTTGAAGCAAGATGCCATTCTCTCTACCACTTTGAAATCTTATTGAGATCTGACTGAATATTTATGCAGCTTCTGTCAGATATTACTTCATTATAGATAATTTCATCATCTGCAAAAAGCCTCATTTTGCTATTAATATTGTCTGCCAGGTCATTAACATAAAACATGAACAGCGAGGGTCCCAACACACTTCCCTGAGACACACGTGAAGTTACTTTTACTTCTGATGATGACTCTCCATTCAAGGTAACATGTGTTCTCCCTACCAAAAAGTACTCAATTTTCACAAATTTCACTTGATACCACATATGATCGTACTTTTGGCAATAAGCATAGGTGTGGTACTGAGTCAAATTCTTTTTGCAAATCAAGAAATACAGCATCTACCTGATTGCCTTGATATAAAACTTTCAGTATGTCATGTGAGAAAAGTGTGAGTTGGGTTTGACGTGATCAATGTTTTTGAAATCCATGCTGGTTGGCATTGAGGAGGTATTCTGTTCAAGATACCTCATTATGTTTGAGCTCAGAATATGTTATAACATTCTACAACAGTCAGTGTCAAGGATATTGGATGGTAGTTTTGTGGATCACTTCTACTACTACCCTTCTTGTAGATGGAGATAACTTGCGCTTTTTTCCAAGAACTGGGCACAGTTTCTTGTTCGAGGAATCTACAATAGATTATAGTTCTAAGAGAGACTATCTCAATTACTGATTTTCCAGTGGTTGTTCATCTTGTTTTCCTGTTATGTTTATCTACACTCCTGGAAATTGAAATAAGAACACCATGAATTCATTGTCCCAGGAAGGGGAAACTTTATTGACACATTCCTGGGGTCAGATACATCACATGATCACACTGACAGAACCACAGGCACATAGACACAGGCAACAGAGCATGCACAATGTCGGCACTAGTACAGTGTATATCCACCTTTCGCAGCAATGCAGGCTGCTATTCTCCCATGGAGACGATCGTAGAGATGCTGGATGTAGTCCTGTGGAACGGCTTGCCATGCCAATTCCACCTGGCGCCTCAGTTGGACCAGCGTTCGTGCTGGACATGCAGACCGCGTGAGACGACGCTTCAGCCAGTCCCAAACATGCTCAATGGGGGACAGATCCGGAGATCTTGCTGGCCAGGGTAGTTGACTTACACCTTCTAGAGCACGTTGGGTGGCACGGGATACATGCGGACGTGCATTGTCCTGTTGGAACAGCAAGTTCCCTTGCCGGTCTAGGAATGGTAGAACGATGGGTTCGATGACGGTTTGGATGTACCGTGCACTATTCAGTGTCCCCTCGACGATCACCAGTGGTGTACGGCCAGTGTAGGAGATCGCTCCCCACACCATGATGCCGGGTGTTGGCCCTGTGTGCCTCAGTCGTATGCAGTCCTGATTGTGGCGCTCACCTGCACGGCGCCAAACACGCATACGACCATCATTGGCACCAAGGCAGAAGCGACTCTCATTGCTGAAGACGACACGTCTCCATTCGTCCCTCCATTCACGCCTGTCGCGACACCACTGGAGGCGGGCTGCACGATGTTGGGGCGTGAGCGGAAGACGGCCTAACGGTGTGCGGGACCGTAGCCCAGCTTCATGGAGACGGTTGCGAATGGTCCTCGCCGATACCCCAGGAGCAACAGTGTCCCTAATTTGCTGGGAAGTGGCGGTGCGGTCCCCTACGGCACTGCGTGGATCCTACGGTCTTGGCGTGCATCCGTGCGTCGCTGCGGTCCGGTCCCAGGTCGACGGGCACATGCACCTTCCGTCGACCACTGGCGACAACATCGATGTACTGTGGAGACCTCACGCCCCACGTGTTGAGCAATTCGGCGGTACGTCCACCCGGCCTCCCGCATGCCCACTATATGCCCTCGCTCAAAGTCCGTCAACTGCACATACGGTTCACATCCACGCTGTCGCGGCATGCTACCAGTGTTAAAGACTGCGATGGAGCTCCGTATGCCACGGCAAACTGGCTGACACTGACGGTGGCGGTGCACAAATGCTGCGCAGCTAGCGCCATTCGACGGCCAACACCGCGGTTCCTGGTGTGTCCGCTGTGCCGTGCGTGTGATCATTGCTTGTACAGCCCTCTCGCAGTGTCCGGAGCAAGTATGGTGGGTCTGACACACCGGTGTCAATGTGTTCTTTTTTCTATTTCCAGGAGTGTATTTGACATGAGATACAACTGTCAGTATTCCAATAAAAATTATGTAAGGTGTTTGTACAACTAAACTGGATAATTTCAATATTGCTCAACTTCACAGAAACATGGCATGCTTTTAAGTAATCTGTTGCACCCTACATCCTGGATGATGGTAAATAACTGAAACTGATGATTAGTGGGACAAATAAACAGCTGACGGTAAAAATGCATTTTATAAAATACTTTATAGCTGTTGACCCTAACCTTAAGGGAACATTACAAAGATGTGAGTGTCTCAGCTTTTGTTAAGCCAGAAGCAAAGTTCAACAATGCAATTTGCCGTGTCGAACAAGACTGTGCCACTTCTACTAAAAGTGACAGTATTGTTCTCATAGCAGGATCAAACAATGTTTACTGCAATGAGGCCAATGGGTATCTAAAAAACTGGTTGTTATCTTACAGCTGCTGTCAACTACATATGTTATAGTGATGAATCTACCTATGAGGTTTGATCTGACAGACTCATCTTGTGCAAATAGTGAAATTTGACAAATGAATGAAAAATTAAAGCAATTTTGTTCAGAGTTTTAAAACATAAGACTTTTCAATGTTAACAATTATGAAAAAGCTAGGAAACTGGTGAAAGGGGCCAATTCCAACTGGATTTGGTCCAATAAATTCCAACTGGATTTGGTCCAACTCTAACAATACATAAGAACTCAATACACATGTGGAATTTACATTACTATGTAAACAAATTAGTTTTAAAGATGCTTTACCTGGGAATGCATGCAATAGTAAATTCATTATGCATTTGAACATTGGAGGTCCGTCTAAAGGAATGATCAGCAAGCTTTTATGATATGCAATTTCTGTTAGAAAGTATGAAACAGTCAGTAAAGATAATATGTCTAAATGAACATTAGCTTATAACTGAAAATATCAGTCTTCTCAACAAACTTCCAAGCTACAAATTGACCACCAGCTTTTGTAGAACAAATGTGTATGAAGGCACTTGCATATTACTTAATTTCTCACAAAAATGATGAAATCAGACAGAATTTTAGCCATCTAAATGACAAACTTTTTTTGAAAGCTGTTGTATAGAACTTAAAGAATATAACACATTAATCCTCTGTATATATCACATCCCTGGTATCATGTAAGCTCTGTGTTCTTATATAAATTTGGAACTCTGTTACATAAACTAAAAACTGAAAAACTGCATAAAAAACTAGTTATATGTACTGACTTCAACAAAGATGTATGAACTGACAACAAATTTGCTTTGCATTTAAGGAATCTAATAGTCACAAATGGGCCACATCAACATGTATTGATAAATTTGTAAGTAGTTATAATTACAATGTCAAAGAAAAATGAATTTTAGAATTAGGAACATCAGTCCACGCAGCACTATTTGTACCATTATCAAAATTAAGTTCAGGCTGCACAACAAATAGATGTAGGAACTTCACCAAGAAAATGTGGAAAAGTTTATTAAAAAACTAAGCCTCACTATATGGCCAGTCAGCAAACACATTTCAACAAATGACAACTTTAATAATTTTTCAACCAAATTCACAAGCATATTCAATGAATGCTTCCCTTTTGTAACAGGACAGACTGACTCTCATAAAAGTTGATATGGGTAACAAAAGGAATTAGGGTTCCAGCATATGGAGGCAAAAGTTAATTGAAAACCTGAATTGCTTAAATGTGAAAGGACATACAAAAAAAATTTGACAAAGTAGATAAACCAGCAAAGTGTAATGCAAACAATACATTCATTTTAAATGCAAAAAACAAGTCCAAAGCCATCTGGTCTACTATAAGAAGTGAAGTTGACAGTGAAATGGAGAGACAATGTCCGTCTAAATTAATGATAAGTGTGTAGGACAGTTTACAGATCCCAGTGCCTTATGTGAATCCTTCAATAATTTCTTCATTTGCTGTAACAAAATTGGGTACTGCTCACCACCAAATAAATTCCTAGTATGGCAGAGAGAAATTACCCAGGTTTCAAGTTTTCACCTGTTTCAAGCTCTGATGTCATTAAAACCATAAGGCCCCTAAAAATTTAAACTCAGTGTGTTGGGGTGAGATTCCCAATAGAATAATAAAATCAGTACATCATAGTCTTGAGCATCCACTCTCCCTCATAATCAAACAGTCTTTTGAAGAGGGATGTTTTCCAGATTGGTTAAAATATGTTGAAGGTCTGCAATTTATAAAAAGGGCAAACAAAATGAAATAGTAAACTATACGCCTATATCATTGTTACTAATTTTTTTTTTTTCAAAATATTTGAAGGAGCTGCAAAGTTACCAGATACAAAATTATAATTAATCCCATAATATTATTTTATGCAATCAGTGTGGTTTCAGGAAAGGATGCAGAACAACCCATGCAATAAATGAATTGGTCACAAAAGTTAGCAGTTATCTTGATAATAGAATGTGTGTATCAGGCATCTTTTGTGATCTTATCAAAGCCTTTTGCACAGTAAATCATGACCAGCTTCCTCAAAAACTGACGAGCTATGGTTTTCAAGGAAAATCTTTTAGTTGGCTATCATCATACTTGACAAATAGAAAACAGTAACTGTTGGTCAATTTGGGGAGAACAGACTCAAACAGTGGGTTCATTGATCCCATCGGATTACAGAAGGAAGTTGGCCATGCCCTTTCAAAGGAACCATCCTGACACTTGCCTGAAGCTATTTAAGGTAATCACAGAAAACCTACAGTAGGATGGCGAGACGCGGGTTTTGAATGGGTGAATGGCTGCATGGGCGAATGGTTGCATGAAAGATGCAAGTTGGTAGAACAGAATTATGCTATGGGGTAGATTGAGTTGGCCTACCATAGGATCTGTGGTCATAACTGGATGCTTCATGACACCAGTGAATTAAGTGAACATTATTGTGTACCACCTGCATTGCTTCACACTTGAAATGTCCCCCAATGGTGATGACATCTCCCAACAGGATGGCTGTCCATGCTGCAACAATCAGAATCATGCTACATCAGTTTGAGGGGCATAATAGTGAACTCAAATTGATGTCTTGGCCAGAAAATGTGCCTGTACTCATAGGGACATATATCAGGTGCCAGCTGCATGCCTGTAAACCACGATCCCGTAATGTGTGGGAATTGCTTGACCTGTGCATAGACATCTAGTGCCAAATAAATCGTGCCAAGTACTTGTAGAATTCATGCTAAGTAGACTCTCTGTTGTACTGTGTCTGGAATGTGAAAAAACTTGTTACTAAACAGGTGGTCATAACGTTTTGGTTCATTTATGTATAGCCATACAGTAGGTCCAACACAATGGAAGTGTATCTGTGGAGATACCTTATTAAGATATGGTTCCTGAAGAGGGGTATCAGCCTCTTCAGTAGTTGCAGGTGCAACAGTCTGGATTATTAACTTATCTGGCTGTGTCACATTAATCAACATGACATAGTCATGTTGGTACTGTGAACATCTAAAAGAATGGGGAAATTACAGCTGTTGTATTTCCCAAAAACATGCAGCTCTACTGTAGTGCTTAATGATGATCACATAATCTTGATCAAAATATTCTGGAAGCAAAATAGTCCCTCATTCTGATCTCCATGTAAGTACTACTCGGGAGCATGTTGTCATCAGGAAACACAAGACCAATATGCTGTGGGTAGGAGTGTGGAAAGCTAGATACCTTAATTGGATAGGAGATGGTTACAAAATTTAAAAAGCGAAATGAATATGTAGAAGTTAGATATAGAAAGAATTAGTGAAGTGTGGTGACAGGGAGAACAGGACTTCTAGTGAGGTGAGTACAGGTTTATTAATACAAAATAAAATAGGGATAAGGTAGGAGTAGGTCTAAGAATGAATAAGAACATAGAAATGAAGGTAAATTACATAGTTACATAATTCTCATAAATGCAATCAGCAAATGACAACATGTATAATTCCCCCCCGCCCCTCCCGCCATGGGATTATCCAGGTAGTATTGGTAGCATTTATCTGTATGATCCAAGAGGATTAATTAGACATGGCATGGTAGGGTACCTGCATTTGCTACAATTATACTGCTCAGTTACATAACTTTATTGTTCACAGAGTAATTTCCCAATTTCTAATGACAAAGGAATAATTAGATTAGCTGAAAATAATTTATTTAAAAGCTTATACAGAATTTTCTGTCTCTATAGTACACATGACATTGAGATTTCTGGTGAGCAAATAACTCATTTTGTTAATATTATATGCTCAATTAATAATGAAAATTGAACAGGTTTTATATGCAGTGAGTATGTAAACAAACCCAACTTGATATTAAGTGTCAGTCAGAATTGGAGAGCGAGAATTGTATTGAATTTATGTTGCCACTATCAAGTCCTGTGTAGTGTAATAGAAGTGATGGCCTATGCTGAATATACGTTATTAATTTTTTATTTCTCTCTATTCCTCTCCTTTTCCACTACTCCCCTCCCCCCTGCCCACCACTCCACTGCCCGCTGCCCAACCTGCAGCACCATCCCCACCATACTATGCCTCCCCCTTCCCACCCCAGCCTCCTGCTTTCCCCCACTCAGTTGCCACTCCCATCATGCACTGGTGCTGCTGCTTGCAGTGTGATTTCAGTTGCCTGAGACTGCAGTTTTGTGTGTGTGTGTGTGTGTGTGTGTGTGTGTGTGTGTGTGCTATATGGTGAGTAGCAACTTTCCGTCTCATAATACTGTTACATTCCATCCTAGATTTTCCATTTTTTCATAATTAATTACCATAGTCAAACTCATCATTATGTTATTATGAATGTCAAAAAATCTTGAAGAGCACCAACCTAATTAATGCAGTTTTGTGTCAATCAGTTCAAACTTCTCATTAAAACAAATTACAGCAAGGAGTCAAACTCCAGGAAGCAGCAGTGCTACCACTGAGGCCAAGGACTCTTCCTTTGTAATGAGTGCTGGTTATTTTTGGAGTCAAAGCCATAAATGCTACTTTCATCACTAGTGAAAATCTTTAAAAGAATGTTTGGATGTACTTGAAGCACTTATTTATGTTCCTTGTAAACTTCCACACATTGTTTTTGCTTGCCTTGAAGCAGTTGTAGCACAAAATTTGCATAATGCTTCTTGTGTTCAATTCTTCTGACACAATACAGATTACTTTCACATTTACCATAGCTTATTCTCAAGATGTTGCAGACGCCTGTCAGTGATCCTTGGGAATTAGGCCACTCACTTTCTGAACATTTTCTGGTGTTAATGCCAGTTGACAGCCAACTCAAAAAGTCATTATCAGCAGTAAACGGTCGCCTGTTTCTGAAATGCTTGTACCAGCCTGTCCTGACCTAAAACTATCTTACCAAAAACTTTCTGCAATGTTTCCCTTAAGTTTCAAATACTGCTCTTTGAAATCCTACAATGGATGCATGCTCACCAACAACCAACAACAATTTCTGCACAAAATACAAATTTCAATACTTCTTGGATACCATTTCAAACAACTTGGTTGCATCAAATGCATCCTGGACAGTTTACTAACCTTATTTGTAAGATTTTCTAGTACCTTTGTTGTAGTTCATGTGCAAATTAGAGATTTACATTTTTGGATCATCGCACTTGTGACTCTAACCAAGCTCCTTCTTGGAAAACTTAAGATCCTTAAATACTTCTTATCAGTTAATCAGACCAGTAATAATAGAAAATTACAGGGTGTAACATTTCCACCAAATAGAAAAAGGGGAAAAATAGTTAGAGAGGGAGTAAGAATTTAAAAATTGCTGCAAGAACATCTGTTGAAGCAAAAACATGTAATTTGATTTCAACAAAACACATCCTACATAACAAAGAAGTTTTCATGTGGGTAACTGCAGCTTATCAGTTTGAAAAAAATGTGATACACTCTTGATTCATCAGTCTTCTGATTGGTTTGATGCAGTCCACTACAAATTCCTTTCCTGAGCCAACCTTTTCATCTTGAAGTAGCACTTGCGACCTACCTCCTCAATTATTTGGTGGATGTATCCATATCTCTGTCTTCCTCTAGAGTTTTTATCCTGTGCAGCTCCCTCTAGTACTATAGAAGCTATTCTGTGATGTCATTATGAGTCATAAAACTTGGAAAGGTCAGAAGTACTGTAAAGATTATTTAATTTTTACACAACACTGTTATCATTAAATGAAATTTATTCTAGAAGGGGTAAAAGATGAAATTCATGCCTGATGCCAGGAGGAGTAAAAAATACACTTCAAGTCACTGAAGTAACAAATTATTTTATTTTCAATGTCATTTGGAACTGCTGAGAACTATAAGCTAATTACTCATATCTACCTTAAACTTTAATTTTTCATCCAATGAATGAAATTGAAAAAATAATTGATCTACACTGTATTCTATGTATAAACATTTGACTGTGCAGTACTTTTCTTCATATTTTGTGTTCTTAGTACAAAGAAGCTGCTACACTATAAAGCTAGGCATCAGTATTTACACAGCTTACATTTTCTACCTGTCACAACCATTTCACAACCACTACGGTTAATTTGGATGAAATGTAGGATTCACATGAGTTGTTGTTGCCTTTACATAAAGTGGGTTGTCATCCTGCAAAAAAAGAAAAAAACATATGAATCACCATGAGGGCAAAAACAGCTATTGCTTTTATTTAGTGTTCCTACACTACAATAAAAATATTGCCAGGAAAAAATTGATATATCAGTTACTATGCAAATAATAACATGAACACTATTGAATAGCCAATTTTCTGACAAATGATACATCTCACATTGTATAAAAAGCTGGGAAAAATAATATGAAGGTCCAACATAAGAATAGTGCAGTTTCGCAATGAACTTCAATAAACAGTATGAAAATGTTACATGACTTTCCAGATTCTTAATCTACATGAGTACACAAATAATATTTGAATTTAGTACCTGTAAACAAATGGAACTGTGCAGACTACAGTGCACTGTTAACTGACTCATGTGGAAGATCTGCTTTGTTGTGATCCATGATTTTTTTTTTTTTTTTAGTCCTACAAATTGATTCTACAATTTTGTTTTTGGTACACATTTTTCATCCTTTATTTACAGACACAAACTGACTACCAGTACTTTGTTTATGTCTAAGTAAAACCACACTTCAGATAAAATTGCTTTGAAAACCTAGATCCTTTTCACATTGATGTATCAAAACTTGTGTTTGTTTTGTGATACATTATATATTTTTGGTCCTTGAGTGCCACAAGCAATGTATTTCATATTATGGCATCAATAGTGACATTGATGTATCAAAACTTGTGTTTATTTTGTGATACATTATATATTTTTGGTCCTTGAGTGCCACAAAGCAATGTATTTCATATTATGGCATCAGTAGTGATTGGCACTTATGCGTGATGTACGTAACATATTTCATGGTAAATCAGTGTCTGCAAGTTACGATTTCTGCAGAATATATGATAAGTATGTGAAAATAATTGATTTGGCAACCAACTGTAGGGTGTATTACTTTAGATAAAATCATTACCTTTAAAGTTACTCTGATTAGTCAAATTACCTGTTTTTGCTTATTAATGAGTATGTTGCTTGAAATAAAAACTAATTCTGCACACTTTAACTTTGTGTGCTGTATTTTACATGAGGTACAAAACTCCCTTATATAATTAGTGACCATGACAATGAAGAAACAATTAGAATGGGTTAAGAGTTTATTTTGTGGACAGTTTAATATGGTGCCACAACAATGGGAGAAACTCACAAGCCATCAATGATAAGATTCAACAAATTCATAATGGGATGCATTTTGGAGTTCTCCCTTTCTGAATGTAAAAACAGTGCACAGTCCCACATCAGTTCAGTGAACACAAACAATGTCAACTACACACTGCTATGTATTTTATCTTGCAGCTGCACCAGGAGGTGATGTTAAGTCAGTTTTGAAAATGTTGACTTTTTGATGAATTCTTCAGCATTGCAACCACACTCAGGAGAAATGAACTGCATGTCCATTGGCTCTAGTAGTTTTTTCATGCCATATTTGCAGTTACAAGTCTAACCAACTGCAATTTTAGTTCACATAGATGGAAAATCTTTTCATGCACCATGTTACACTTCAAAGTCCAAGATGTTCACACTTCAAAGTGCAAGATGTTGACACATCTGAAGAAAAGGACAGAGTTCAGAACTTCATGTGAGATGCAGTGTGGGTTAATGATATCACACTGGCAAACATTTCACCCCAATTTTGTCCAATGCCACTGTGGATATGTCACATGATGGAAAGGGTGTCACACCCCCTCTTATGCACAGTTCACTCTTTGTTTTGATGCTTCTGTGATGGATGTCAGAACTGCGATGCCCAACATTGAAATCACACAATTTTCTTATGGATGGCTAAGGAAAACATTTCATACACACTGGCCCTCAGAACTGATAGAAAAAGACCTTAGGAGGTGGCATAAAGGGTGTGAATGTAACGTCCCCTTCCCTTTGGTCTTTGATTTTCACACACTTTGCAGTCGAAACCAACAGTCTGCATTCAGAATGTAAGGGGTATTGAAAGGGTTGCCTATTCTCAAGCAGTAATACAACAGCAGAGCACAGTCAGCTGAATAGGTGTCAAAATCTCTGTACAGTTAAAGTGCTTAATAATGTCATGTTGGTGGCACTGAGTGTGTTATTGCACTGGTGGGGTATTAGAGAGGCCCTTTGCATTTTATTCACGCATGTGTCAATGTTGCATCCTTCCCCTCCCACTGTGATTACACCACATGAGCGCACAGAACAGGAGGGCTGAAAAAGCATAAAAATCCTTTGCAGCTTTGAATCACATTTGTTCTTTTTTTTCTTTTTTAATAATACCAGAGCAAAAATTGCAGTTTCACTACAATCCAAAGGGGTTGGATCACAATCAATTGCACTGCAGCCTCACAATGCCCTTAGAGAAGGCTGAATCATAGGGGAAGATGTAAGCAACATTAAACTTTGTCAAGGGTGTCATCCTGTTGCTCACTGCACTGTGAATTGTAGTTTTTGACAACAAAAATGTGAGAATCAATGCCCCAAAGGAAGGGTGGCTTCATCAACATCCTTTATGCTGCCTTCTGATGCCTTCTTGTGTTGGTTCTGAGTGGCAGTGTTTCTGAAGTGTTATTCAGCCACCCATACGAAATTCAACACTGAGCATTGTGGTTCTCACTTCCATTGCACAGGCATCAAAAGAAGGGGTGATACGTAAGTAAGAGGGGGTGTGATGACTTCCACATTGTGTGACACATCCACAAAAGTGCTGGGTAGAATTGTGGTGAAATTTGGTGTCAATTTTTTATACCTCATGTGAGCTTCTAAACTCAGGTTCTTTATTTTTTTTTAATTTTTTTCCCCCAAGTGTCAACACTTGCTGTCTGCAGTGTCAGTGAGTTCAAGGGTGATGAAAAAATGGTTTTAGGCATCTTTGAGCTAAATTTCAAACTTCTGCATCAAAATGGAAGGCAGTTATAGGTTTTCAAAAAACTGATCCTTTAAATGTGTTGCACAGTGCAACTGTGGTGCCCTGTGGCACTCTGGAGATAGCAGCAATTACACTCTACAGCCTATTTAAGTTTTTATTTGTGCCATTTGGTCTGAAAAATGTGGCACATGCACAGCAAAATCTTGAGGATGGAGTGTTAAAGGGACTTGTGTTTTCCTTCACATACCCTAACGACATCCTAGTGTTCTCACTAAACATGCAGCTATGTAAATGAGATGTGCAGACAGTGCATCAATGGATGCATAAGTACAGCACACTATTTAAATGATTCTAAATGCATCAGCAAAGCAGAAGTGCCCTTCCTGAATATGTAGTTCCAGCAGATTGCAGATTTCCGTTATAGGAGAAGACAGCAGCTCTGAAAGCCCTTTTGAAGCAGACCGACTACCAGCAGCTACGATGTTTCCTAAGAATGATCTTTTATTTCCACTACCTTCCAGCCACAACGGCTATACAACTGCTGCTTAATCACAGGCTGATGATCTCTTGAGTGGACTCTGAAGATGGAAAAAAAATTTTCTGTAACCCTTAGCTGAGCCTAACTGGTGCAGTGTTCCTTGCTCCTCAGTCCTATCTGCACTGTCAATCATTGTACATACTATCCAAAATGCAATAGGAGCAGCTATAGACCAGTTCACCAACAGATCAACCATCATTGGCATCCACTACTTTTTTTTCTCCCAAAAAAGTTGCAACCAGTACAACAGCAGTGGCACAACAAGAGAGAGAGAACTACTTTCTGTTACTGATTTCTGACCACAGTTTGAAGCTTGTCCCGGGGTAGTTTATACTGACCACAAAGCAACAGTCTCTACTTTCCCAAACAATGGTGAGAAGTGCTCCCCCATGGTAGTTCAGACATAGTTCGTCAGCCAAATTACAACTGATGTGTGCCACATAAAAAGAGCAGAAAACATGATGATCAGTTATTTTTTGTGCATCTGAGGTTTGGTTTGGCAAACCCCATGGACGACAAAGACTGCACTGTAGAGTACAAACTATAGCATTTACAGGACAAACCCCCTGACAGCATTGTGACTCACCAATGTCAGACATTATGGTGTGATGTCTCTTGGCAGAAGCCAAGGACCTACATTGTCTCAAGTTGCCACAAACCATCTTTCAACAGTGTTTCACAATCTGTCACATCCAGCAGAAAACCTGATCATCAAGTTATGAATCATCTTTTTTGTATAGGCACTGATTAAAAAGATGCCTGTGTATTGGCACATCCTTGTTTTCAGTTCCAGCAATGCAAAGAGGGACAACATGTACATGTTGACATCCAGCAGTTTCAGTGCTTTCCAGCAAGATTCAGCCATTTCCACATCAATCTCATAGGCCCGCTTCTACCTGTGAATGCTTACAGATTTTGTTTCATAGGGGTGGGCAGATGTACTCATTGGGCAGAAGCTACACCTGTCACAGACATATCTGCCCAGACAACAGCAAGACCTTTGTCAACACCTGGATAGCATGATTCGGTCGCCCCCTCCATATCACTAGAGATCAGGCTGGCAACTGGAATCTGCCACATACTGGAACACTGTTAGCAGAAATTGTGCAGGGGGAGCTGTTACGCATTCTGGCAGCCTATCTGACAACTGCACTGGTACCATCTGCAGTGGAACTGCCACAGTTAATGCAACACCTCCAAGACTACACAGCCGAGATCCAACTCCCACCTGCTTTGCACCATGGCATACACCCTACTGTTGTTCACAAAGCTTTGAACAATTCTTGCTCCACACAGGGCTCATCAAATTGCTCCTCTAAGCATTGTACACTGGTCACTTTCCAGAGTTGTGATGAAGAGACAACACCACAGAGATGACACAAAACTGCAAAACCATAAAGGTTTGCAATGAGCGAGTTAAGCCAGCATTGGTCCTATATTCACCCCCACAAGGCACCATGCTGATGCCACAAGCCTCACCACACTCAAGACACTCGTGCAGACTTCACATGCAGCTACCCCCCATCCCCCTCCATCAGTCAGCAATTGTACCATTGCAGCTTCAAGCTGCACAGATGCTTGGCCTACAGTGAGCACAACAGCTGGATGGCAAATAAAATTCATTTCCTTACATTCCAAGTGCTTCGCATTATGGGAGAGTCTAGAGCAGGGCTTAACAACTGGCCGGTTTTGAGCACGAGTACTCATGTCTGCTCAGGCACGTGCTCGCGAGCAGCTGCAAGGTCGCGCAGTAGGGAGGGAGGGGAAATGCGCCCACACGTTTGAATAGGGCCGCAGCGTGCCTATTGAATTCGCGCCGACTGTGTAACATTTAAAGTACTACGATCAGCTCTTAACAGTCACTTTGCTGGTTAAGAATCATGTGAAGTCGCCGTTGTGTAACCCCAACCATGCTTTTGCAGTTCAACCCCCATTGGGAGGAATTGTATCTGTTTACAGAAAAAGATGGTGTTGCAAAATGTTTAGTATGTCACAAAACGCTGAATTCTTTTACAAAATTTAATTTGCAGCGACATTATATGTCGTATCACGTGAAAGACTATGGACGTGGAAAATGTGATTGACCAGATCGTGCACAGGAAGTTATTAAACTTAAAAGGAAGCTATCCAAAGAAGATCTGGACAACGAAGAAAAATCAACTGAGGCAGCTGTCAGAGTGGGTTACAAAAATGCTTTGCTTTTAGCAAAATCCCTGCGCCCCTTAACTGATGACGATTTAATAAAAGAATGTTTGGTAGTTGCAGCGGAACAATTGTGTCCATCTCAAGTTGAACAGTTTCGGATTGTGCCATTATCGAACATGATCATTATGCGTCGCATACAGGACATGGCAGACGACGTCCAGAGCCAGCTTACAAATATCTGTAAAGATTTTATGGCGTATTCTCTAGCTCTGGACGAAAGTGTTGATATCACTGGAACAGCGCAGCTTGCCATATTTATTATAGGTGTTAATAGAGATCTTCAGGTGAGGGAGGAGCTCCTCGATGTAGTAGCCATGAAGAACACTACAACCGGAGGTGATATTTTAAGTAGTGTTGAAGAAAGTGTTGAAAATATAGGATTGTCGTGGAATTCTTTAGTTTCATTGTCTACAGATGGTAGAGGCATACACTAAGGTAATAAAATTATGTGGCATGTGTACATTCTCCTTTATTTGTTTCATTTGTCGCAGTAATAATTCGTGAGTGAAATCCCTGCAGGTGGCCACAGATTTACATCAACTGGTGGCAGCTGTTGTGTACCCCACGTGACTCTCCCCAGTCTTCGCTCTGGTTCGGTAGTGGGGGTAGCGTGCTCGCGCTGCTTCGTGCTTGCACCTTGCTGCTCATAGCTTGCTCTGCGAGCACGTGTGTTGTGAAGCCCTGGTGTAGAGGGAGGGGAGAGGATAATCAATCAATCAACTGACTGTGGTGTATGTCATGCTTGGTAATCTGTATGTGTGTTGCTCGAAATACACTCCTGGAAATTGAAATAAGAACACCGTGAATTCATTGTCCCAGGAAGGGGAAACTTTATTGACACATTCCTGGGGTCAGATACATCACATGATCACACTGACAGAACCACAGGCACATAGACACAGGCAACAGAGCATGCACAATGTCGGCACTAGTACAGTGTATATCCACCTTGCGCAGCAATGCAGGCTGCTATTCTCCCATGGAGACGATCGTAGAGATGCTGGATGTAGTCCTGTGGAATGGCTTGCCATGCCAATTCCACCTGGCGCCTCAGTTGGACCAGCGTTCGTGCTGGACATGCAGACCGCGTGAGACGACGCTTCAGCCAGTCCCAAACATGCTCAATGGGGGACAGATCCGGAGATCTTGCTGGCCAGGGTAGTTGACTTACACCTTCTAGAGCACGTTGGGTGGCACGGGATAAATGCGGACGTGCATTGTCCTGTTGGAACAGCAAGTTCCCTTGCCGGTCTAGGAATGGTAGAACGATGGGTTCGATGACGGTTTGGATGTACCGTGCACTATTCAGTGTCCCCTCGACGATCACCAGTGGTGTATGGCCAGTGGAGGAGATCGCTCCCCACACCATGATGCCGGGTGTTGGCCCTGTGTGCCTCGGTTGTATGCAGTCCTGATTGTGGCGCTCACGTGCACGGCGCCAAACACGCATACGACCATCATTGGCACCAAGGCAGAAGCGACTCTCATCGCTGAAGACGACACGTCTCCATTCGTCCCTCCATTCACGCCTGTCGCGACACCACTGGAGGCGGGCTGCACGATGTTGGGGCGTGAGCGGAAGACGGCCTAACGGTGTGCGGGACCGTAGCCCAGCTTCATGGAGAAGGTTGCGAATGGTCCTCGCCGATACCCCAGGAGCAACAGTGTCCCTAATTTGCTGGGAAGTGGCGGTGCGGTCCCCTACGGCACTGCGTAGGATCCTACGGTCTTGGCGTGCATCCGTGCATCGCTGCGGTCCGGTCCCAGGTCGGCGGGCACGTGCACCTTCCGCCGACCACTGGCGACAACATCGATGTACTGTGGAGACCTCACGCCCCACGTGTTGAGCAATTCGGTGGTACGTCCACCCGGCCTCCCGCATGCCCACTATACGCCCTCGCTCAAAGTCCGTCAACTGCACATACGGTTCACGTCCACGCTGTCGCGGCATGCTACCAGTGTTAAAGACTGCGATGGAGCTCCGTATGCCACGGCAAACTGGCTGACACTGACGGCGGCGGTGCACAAATGCTGCGCAGCTAGCGCCATTCGACGGCCAACACCGCGGTTCCTGGTGTGTCCGCTGTGCCGTGCATGTGATCATTGCTTGTACAGCCCTCTCGCAGTGTCCAGAGCAAGTATGGTGGGTCTGACACACCGGTGTCAATGTGTTCTTTTTTCCATTTCCAGGAGTGTAAAAAGTAAATCTGCACACTTCAGTTCTGTGTACTTTATTCTGTGTAGAGTATGAGACTCATCCACAAGCATCATTCTTAGCAGCCCTTAGTGAAAGACATGCTTCATTGTGCTCCACACTTTCTGCGTGTGTGTGTGTGTGTGTGTGTGTGTGTGTGTAAAAAAAAATGTAGGAAAAGATAGATTGCTACTTCCCATAAAGAGGACACATCAAGTTGCGGACATGCACAATTAAAAGACACTTACATGCAGCTTTCAGCTACAGCCTTTGTCAGTAAAACACACCCACACATAACCCCCCCCCCCACACACACACACACACATACACAAGCAAGCATACCTAATGCACCCATTACCACCAAATCTAGCATCTCAGCCTGGAATGCAACATCACGCAGGATGCAAGCAGCAATCTATAGTGGGTGAGGACAGTGAAGGGGAAGGGGAAGGGGAAGGGGAAGGGGAAGGGGAAGGGGAAGGGGAAGTGGAAGGGGAAGGGGAAGGGGAAGAGATAGTAGCATACAGGTGGGGAGAGAGACGAACACTGTCTGGTGGAGTATGCAGTGACTAGACTCCAAAAAGGCACAGTGTCAGGAGGTTGTGGGGCAGGGAGGCAGGGAAAACAGGAACAAAAAATGAGAGGAGCGGGGAAAGACAGATTGTTGCATTGGCAGAGGGCTGCAAATAAACAGGGTTGGAGGCAAGAATGTGGAGGAAATGATAGGACACAGGGTTGGAAGCTGTTGGGTGGAGGGTGTGGGGACAATATATAAGCATAGGTTACCATAGGTTTTGTTTCTTTTCTCCCCACCTTCCTGCCCCACAACCTTCTGACACTGCACCTGTTGGATTGTAGTCCCTGCATACTCCATAAGGCAGTGTTCGTCTCTCTCCCCACCTGTGCACTACTATCCCTTCCCCCATCCCCTTCCCCATCCCCTCCAGATTGCTGCTTGCATCCCACGTGATGTTGCATTCCGGTGTGAGATGCTGCAGTTGGCAGTCGTGAATGTTATGTGTGTGTCTCTCTTACTGACGAAGGCTGTGGCTGAAAGCTACATGTAAGTGTCTTTTCATTGTGCCTGTCTACAACTTGGCATGTCTCCTTTACAGTAAGTAGCTATCTATCTTTTCCTACATTGTTGATATTCCTACCTGGAGTTTCCATTGTTTGAAATTCACATAAAATTTAGACATGCTTCCAATGTTAAGTGTACTGGAAGTCATAGGTGACTCATTATAAATTCCATATTTCTGTACACTGAGTGGCACAAAAAATGTATTTTGTGCTTTAGTATCAGTTATAATTAACATCTGTATTTTATATAATATTAGCGGTAGTATGAAAAAAATATCATTGATCCCCAATTTCAGTGCATATCTTATATATTTTTGTAAATTATTGGAAGTTACAAGTTATCTGCAAAACATATTTATTAGTAAATTGGCATTTGTGTTTTATGTTAGTGTAGCAGATAATATAAGCAACATATTTTTTATATTTAGTTTTTCCCTTTCTGCTGGGATGTACATTGCCTGCATTCATCATAAAATAATGCTATTTGCAATTGTTAGTGACCATAGCATCACAAAAATCCACTCTCTAGAGATGTTATATTTTGAACTCTTACTTACACGACTGAATTTAGCTTGTGCTCTTTCTTTTTCAAATTTTGAATACTCTCGTTCATCATGTATAGAGGTTACTATTTTCCATATGATAAGAGTCAGCAGTCCAATGAACACTATGCTTCCAATAACACCAAGAATGACACCTAAAAATAAATAACATTTAGTCACCTCATATATAGTTTCTTGTTGAACACCACATGTCATTCTATCACCCAGTTACTTCTGCCAAAGAGAGAGAAAAATTTTAAAGAAAATTCAGTAAAGCATAATTTACCACAATAACTGTATTCATTTTGTAAGTAATTCTTATTTCAGTACAATAACTAAATATATATAAGATCTCAGGATTAATTATAAGTCTTTCTGACAGTAATTGAACTAAAGCAGAAAACAAATTAAATTACATTTGTTTTTCTATTGATTGTATCAAATCTAACTTCTCTCAATCAAACACAAGTAAAAAGACAATCTTAACAGTTCTGTTCTATTTTAAACCTGCACCCAGGTGTAGCTTAAAACACATTTTACAGTTTTAATCATGCTCACTGAAGAAGAAATCCATGGTTTCATATAGTCTTGAAATACACACTTTAAAGGATACAAGTTGTGAAATGTTTCACATTTCACAAATGTATTACATTTGAGTATGTCACTGTGGGTTATGTGAGACACGCCAGGACAGAAGAAGTGAAAAAAAAACAAAGATTGACTTGTGTATGACTTTCTTATTTTGTTCTTGGTACATCGTTTTCCCATAGCTCCTGATTTCTTGGTTTTGTGACATGAACAAATTGAATACACCAAAAGCCACTAATTCTGTCAGTTTATGTGTGCATCTCCTGCAAGCAAGTGTACTTTTTCTCCCTATATTCATTTAGTTGTAGTTCCATTTTAGGCAGTCATATTCTTTACAGAAACAATACTGTTTATAATGAACTACTGAGCAAACTATGTTCATGATAGTATATATTTATTGTTCTGTTTATTTGTTTAATTTAATTATTGCTGTATGCTTGTTAATGTTGAACAGTTTAAATATTCCAGAAATGCAGTGTTCCAGCAAAAACAGAAGTCTCTACTAAAATGTGAGCTCCTTTTTACCAACAATGTTGGTTGTGTACTGTATATTCTAGCATAGATTGAGAAAGATTTGTTGGTGTCTGTTTTGTGTATAGTTAGGGTCACTCTCATGTTTACATGCTCCTGATGTACAGTGTTACTTTTAGAGTAGATAAATAAATACTGAATTAGAAAAATATAGAATGGTATGTAATAATGTATCTTCCAATTTGAAGTTGTCATAAAATTTTAAGACAATGAGTAAAAACACGATACAGGGCTAAAAAACAGCAGACTCATCAAGCAAGAAGGTAGAAATGTAGATTATGAGGATTTAAGAAGATGCAATTGATTAAATTAGGCAACAAGTTCAGTATCTTGAAAAATTTAATTTACACAGACATTAAGCATCATTATCATTATCAGCATTATCATCAAGAACAGTTTACAGCCACTGTCTGGGTCTTTTTTTGCACATAAGCCTCCCCATTTCTCTCTATCCTTCTACAACTATTCAGTTCCATTTCATTCCTTTCTTTTTTTCTATAGAGGGAAGGAGATTTCTGATTCTGTGCCCTGAAATTGCAAAAACACTTCCCACCATTCTCCTCACCCCTCCCACTGTGGTATTCTGTCACTAACCTAACATATGCATTATCCTTGTCGATACCTTTTCAGTTCCTTCTCTCTACCCCTTGCCCCATCACTCATATCCCTTCAACAGACCTACTGTGGATACAAGACTTGTCCCATACACCATCCTGCTACCAACTG
The DNA here is from genome assembly GCF_023898315.1 of Schistocerca nitens. Lineage (NCBI taxonomy): Eukaryota > Metazoa > Arthropoda > Insecta > Orthoptera > Acrididae > Schistocerca > Schistocerca nitens. The sequence continues at coordinate 257,565,729 of NC_064615.1, read as the reverse complement.
CTTCAGTCCTGTTGCAGGCATCCCCTACCCTGTCAATGCATGTGAAAGTGACCATGGTGTCTACCTACTTAGCTGCAAACCACTGTGCTGCATTCTGCATGAGTGTGACCACTAACAAATCAGTCTGCATGAATGGCCACTGTCAGGCTGAGGCCAAGAGACAACTGGACCACCCAGTTGCTGAGCGTACTGCCCAACACAATGACTGCTTCACACCCTGTGCCATCTGAATTCATCCGACCAACACCAGTTTTTCTGAACTGTGCAGATGGGAATTCTCCTTACATTCCCATACCTCCTTGGCCTTAACCTTTGCTAGACCACTTCACCTGCCTGTCCCCTTCCTTGTTCCCCCTCCAGTCATACACGTCTCCTATCCCACCAGCATACCTGCACAGTGCTTTACCTTTCTCTGTTTCTCTCTTATCCAGCCTCCCCCCTTCCCCTCCTGTCCTATCACAGGCATCTCCTACCCCATCAAAGGAGGGCCACCTGTGAAAGTGACCATGGTGTCTACCACTGTGCTGCATTCTGCACGAGTGTGACCACTATCAAATCAGTCTGCGTGAATGGCCACTGGCCAAGAGGCAATTGGACCACCCAGTTGCTGATCATGCTGCCCAACACAATGACTGCTTCACACCCTGTGCCATCTGAATTCATCCCACCAACACCAATTTTTCTGAATTGTGCAGATGGGAACTCTCCTTACATTCCCATACCTCATTGGCCTTAACCTTCTTCACCTGCCTATCCCCTTCCCTGTTCCCCCACAGTGCTTTTCCTTTCTCGGTTCCTCCCTTATCCAGCCCTCCCTCCCCCCCCTCCCCCCCCTCTTAATGTTGCACCTATCCCCTATCAGCCAGCTGTCCTGTCTCTCCAACATTCCTACATGCTCCCATTGGCAGCACTAAGCATATCTCCACTATTCCCCCCCTTCCTCAGCTCACATTTCCTCAGCACCCCTGCTGCCCACCCCAGGAAACATCGCTAACCAACTCAGTTGCAGTCACAGTCAGGCCTTAGTTCAGGAATGTGACAGTGGCTCTGTGTGTGTGTGTGCGTGTGTGTGTGTATTTGATGAAAGACTTAGTCTGAAGGCTGATAATGCGAAGCAGTCTTTTTTCAACATGTCTGTCTACCACTCAAAGACTAGCATTAACAACATCCAACAAAGAATGAGAGTATTAATGTTAAAGATACTTGTATAACCATTAACACATTTAATAACCATTTTATTAATTCCCAGTCAGCCTTGTGATGCCAAGTAATAGTTGGGTAATCAGTGTGCTGACCCCATGTGACATCCCCCCTATACTGCATCCAGATGATATCAGTGGCAATGGATGACACAGCAGCCATTTGACATCTCATGGCCCTCTGGGATTGATTTTTATTTCATTAATTCAGGAGGCTTTGGTATGAACCCTCATCCTGATAATTACAGAACTCCCAATCAGATACAAAACTCATTGTATATGCATGAAACAGAAACACCCAAAATAGAGACAAAAACAAATAAAATGCAAAATAAAATTTCCTCAGTCATTTTAAATAGATGTATATGTTCACATGTGCCTATTCTAGTTCTTCCATTCAATAAAAGTTTAAATAAAGCAGTCAAGCCAGTGCACACTGACAAAATTGAAAACTACCAACCAATTAGTTTAATTTCAATCTAAGTACTATATTTTAAAAATTATTACACTGAGCTTGTCAAAGAAACCATGTTACAAGAAAAATGGCATGGTTTTAGAAAATGTTGCTCAACTTTATCTGCCATATGTGATCTATCACATACAACAATAATGAAATTAGATGACAAAGAAAGGGAAGTTTCAAAGGGTGACATGTTTATTCCTATTTATCAGATGGATTTAATGCACTCTCTCATGCGATGCTACTTAATAAGATGGAAACTTATGGTCTCAGATGAATAGCTAAATGTCTTCTACAACCATACTTACAAGACAGGTATCAGGTGACACATACACAACACAGAAAAGCTAGTATTATTAAGCAGTCTAGCTACAGTGAAGTGGGTTGTGCCTTAAAAGCTTGGTTTTGGGACATTGTTGTTAATATTATATATTAATGATCTACTCACACTGCACAGTAGCAAGATATTTAACTATGAACATGCCACAACAGCTGTTAGCCTGGGACAAAATGAAAATGATCTGTTGCTGGATTGTTCTAGTGACTTAAATGGCTTGAGATATTATTTGAAAAGTAATTTCTTAAACTTAAATTATAGCAAAACAAGTCAAATATATTTTCCACTAAATCATAAACTGCAGTGGAATGTTGGACCTGATGATTGTACAGAAACAGAATTTGATGATGAAACAGTCTTTCTTCATACAATGTTAAACAGGGTTGGGAACATTAAATGGATCTTTTATGCCAGTTTGTGCAATGATAATAATGTAACCATTTCTGTATTATGAGCAAATGAGAAAGATAGATAGATAGATAGATAGAGAGAGAGAGAGAGAGAGAGAGAGAGAGAGAGAGAGAGAGAGAGCAGTGTACCCATACAACTCATCTGGAACCCAAGTATGGGGGCGTGCTGCATCCAATCATATTAAGAGTGCAATTAACCTACAAATAAATGCAATTGGGAATGTGCAATTTCTGGTATAATGAGTCATGTAAAGTCATGTTCAAGAGTAAGAAACTATTTACATGCCCTTCACTATCCATTTCTACAACTATACAGCTAATTTTAAGATACGAGCAATACAGCAGTTTGAGCAAAGACGTAAATATTTATAGTAGTAGGAGAGGTGGTGGTTAACACCCAGAAAGGCACAAGAGGAAAGGCACAGGCAACAGTCACTATCAAACAGGGATACATTTTAACGAATTACCAAAGTATATGAGGAGTTTAAATGGAGGCTGTTCTAAGGTGGTTTCAGAGGAATATGTTACTAATAAGTCCTCTTATTGTATTAAAGAATTTCTCTGAAGAGAGTAGATTGTCTTCTACTCCACCACATTTTTTATAAGTTATTGAGATATATTGTGTTTTTGTGATTTAACCAAGTGAGATATGCAAGGTGACCATGAAGATGGATTAAGTATTGTGGCAATGGTTAAGTGAGGTGTGTATTGGTACAGACTGTGAGCTAATATTTGAGAGGATCTAGTTTCAAATTCTGCTGCAGCCATTGATAGTTAGGTTCATTAATTTCATTCATCATAATCAATGTTTTTGGAATGCCTGCAACCATTGACAGTTAGGTTCATAAATTTCATTCTCATAATCAATGTTTTTGGAATGCCTGCAACTGTGTCATTCATGGTTTAAATCATGGAGCACTACACAAATTACATATTTTTTATGCTTAGTATGACACATTGAGAATTCAATCTCATTGTCAAATACAAATACTTACATAAGTATTTTGGATAGTGTTTTCATGTCTGTTGTTCTGCCTCTCTATGACTACAGTGTAAGTGAGGCAGAACAACACACATGGAAACATCACATAAAATACTTACCTAAATATTTGTACTTGACTTCGAGAATAAATTGTTGAAACATGTCATATGAAGCATGAAAAATAGACAATTGGTGCAGTGTTTATTTATTTAAATCAATTATGTTCCTGTTGTTCCATAAATGACTTCCGGAAAATGACAGAGTAAGTCCTTCAATGCTACATGTAATTTTGTCCCTTTGTGTTCCATCTCTAATTACCTCTATTGTGAAGAAACTTTTTGTTGTAATATTCATTATTTTTACACTGACAGTACACTTATTTTGCAAACATTTTATTTTTATTACCGAAGCATGTCACTACCAAACTAGTGGTGCCCATATCATTGTTTTCTAGTGGTATGTAAGTATTTTCATTTCATGTCCATTTGTTTCTTCTGATCTTGGATGATATGTTCTTTACAATTCCAAATTTTTTCCCAAAATTCACATCCAGACATGGGAAGAGGATATTTTTGAGTCTGCAAGGCTGGTAGTCTGGAATCTATTTGTTTTGTATATTCTCTACATCCAAATTTTTGTTATTTATTACATCTGCTTAGATACAGTCTCACTAAATATTCTAAAACAGATTAAATGATATTTTCATTCCCTACTCTAACCTAAAATCAGTTCTGATTTTTAAGTGAAACCTTCAATTTCACTTAATTTAATAATCTAATCAGACAAACTCTCAAGCAGGAATACCTATAAAAATAAAGTGTGCCACCGACAAATAACATTGAATTGTACTATTCCATTGTTTTACAATTGTGAGTCCACAGCAATTCCTTCATTACTGCTTCAGCTAACACTGTGGTAAGTTGTGCTGTCATACATCCAAGTGAGCAGTGAGACAGGAAAGAAGAAATTTATGATCCATGCAAACACTGTGGTAAGTTGTGCTGTCATACATCCAAGTGAGCAGTGAGACAGGAAAGAAGAAATTTATGATCCATGCAAGAAAACAACACAGATTCTGAGCTAGCAGTGCAGTCCCATAATGAGGCAGTTATCTACAAGATAATTACTGGTCGAATAATTGGCTGGCTTGGATCTGCTGCAACTTCACTGCTTAGTGCTTCCAATGAGTAATTACTGTGGGATATCACTTGTTATTGGTACTGCAAACAGCTGAAAGCAAAGGGGCACTACATCTGTAACTTTCCCCAAGGGAATGCAGCTCCACTGTATGGTTAAAAGATTATGGCATCCTCTTGGGTAAAATATTCTGGAGGTGAGATAGTCCCCCACTTGAATCTCCAGGTGAGGACTACTCGTGAGGACATCATCATCATCATCATCATCATCAGGAAATAGAAACTGGCATCCTACATAGTGGATCATGGATTGTGGGCCCTTAATCGGGCAGGTAAGTTAGAAAATTTAAAAAGAGAAATGGATAGGCTGAAGTTAGATATTGTGGGAATTAGTGAAGGTGAATGGCAGCAGAACAGGACTTCTGGTCAGCTGAATTCAGGGTTATAAATACAAAATCAAATAAGGATAATGCAGGAGTAGGTTTAATAGTGAATAAGAAAATAGGAATGCGGGTGAACTACTATGAACAACATAGCTACTATGAACAGCATAGCCAAGATAAACACAGAGCCCACATGCTCCACAGTAGTACAAGTTTATATGCCAACTAACTCTACAGGTGATGAAGAGATTGAAGAAATGTATGATGAGATAAAAGAAATTATGCAGATAGTTAAGGAATATGAAAATTTAATTGTGACAGGGGACCAAAATTTGATAGTAGGAAAAGGAAGGTAAGGAAAAATTGTAGGTGGATATGAACTGGATTAAAGGAATGAAAGAGGAAACCTTCTGGTGGAATTTTACACAGACCATAATTTAATCACTAATACGTGGTTTAATAATCATGAAGGAAGGTCGTATACATGAAAGAGACCTGGAGACACCAGAAGGTTTCGGACTGATTATGTAATTTTAAGACAGAACCTTTGGAACCAGATTTTAAATTGTAAGACGTTTCCAGGGGTAGATGTGCACTCTAATGACAATTTACTGGTTATGAACTGTAGATCAAAGCAAAAGGTATTGCAAAAAGGCAAGGAATTAAGGAGATGGGATCTGGATAAGCTGAAAGAACCATAGGTTGTTGTTACTTTCAGAGGGAGCATTGGACAATGACTGACTAGAACAGGAGAAAGGAATGCAGTAGAAGACAAATGGATAGCTTTAAGATATGAAATAGTGAAGGCAGCTGAGGATCAAATAGATAAAAAAGAGGCCTAGAAGAAACCTTGGATAACACAGGAGATATTGAATTTAAATGACGAAAGAAGAAAATATAAAAATGCAGAAAATGAAGGAGAGGTGGAAGTGAGCACAAAAATCTAAGAAATGAGACTGACAGAAAATGCAAAATGGCTAAGCAGGAATAGCTAGAGGACAAATGTAAGGATATGGAAGCATATATCACTAGGGGAAAGATAGATACTGTTTATAGGAAAATTAAAGAGGCCTTCAGTGCAAAGAGAAGCCGTTCCATGAATATCAAGAGTTCAGATGGAAAGCCAATCCTAAGCAAAGAAAGGAAAGCTGAAGGTGGAAGGAATATATAGAGGGTCTATACAAGGGAGATGAACTTGCAGGCAATATTACAGAAATGAAGAGGATGTAGATGAAGAGGAGACACGATACTGCAAGAAGAATCTGACAGAGCACTGAAAAATCTATGCCGAAACAAGACCCTGGGAGTAAACAACATTCCATCACAATTTTTGATAGCCTTGGATGAGCCAGCCATGACAAAACTCTTCCATCTGGTGTGTAAGACATATGAGACAGGCAAAACACCCTCAGACTTCAAGGAGGATGTAGTAATTCCTGTTCCAAAGACAACAGGTGCTGAAAGGTGTGAATATTATTGAATTATCAGTTTAATAAGTTATGATTGCAAAATACTTAAACAAATTCTTTAGAGAAGAATGGAAAAACTTGTAGAAGCCAACCTCATGGAAGAACAGTTTGGATTCTGGAGAAATGTGGGCACACATGAGGTTATACTGACCCTATGACTTATCTTAGAAGATAAGTTGAGGAAAGGCAAACCTACATTTATAGCATTTGTAGATTTACAGAAAGCTTTTGACTCAGTTGAATGGAATGCTCTCTTTTGAATTCTGAAGGTAGCAGGGGTAAAAAACAGGAAACAAAAGGTTATTTCCAACTTGTAGAGAAACCAGACAGCAGTTATAAAAGTTGAGGGGCACGAAAAAGGAGCAGTGATTGAGAAGGGAGTGAGACAGGGTTATAGCTTATCCCCAATGTTTATTCATTCTGTACATTGAGCAAGCAATAAAGAAAACCAAAAATTTCAAGAAGGAATTAAAGTTCAGGGAGAAGATATAAAAACTTTGAGGTTTGCCAGTGACATTGTAATTCTGTCACAGAAAGCAAATGACTTGGAAGAGTAGTTAACAGAATGGACATTGTCTTGAAAAATGGTTATAAGATGAACATCAACTAAAAGCAAAACAAGGATTATGGAATGTAATCGACTTAAATCAGGTGATGCTAAGAGAATTAGATTAGGAAACAAGACACTTAAAGTATGAAGGTGGTTTGAAAAGTTCTCAGAACAAAATAGAAAAAAAGTGCTTATATCACTGAAACTTTTTCCTCCTTGTAGATTAATGCACTTGGTCCAATGATGTTCCAGTGCCTTGATCCCATCTCGAAAATGAGTTTCCTCCAGGCCTGCAAATTAATTGTCAACTCCAGCTATCAGTTCTTCATTTGAAGTGAATCTTCATCCACAAAGAAAAATTTTCAGTTTTGGGAAGATATGGAAAGTCTGACAGAGCCATATCAGGTGAATAAGGTGTGTGGGGCAACAATTCATACCTTCGTGTAATTTTGCCATGACGACAGCACTTGTGCAGGCGCGCGTCAAGAGTTGTGGCACCCATCTTACAGATAATTTTTTCATTTCTAATTCTTCAGTTAAAATATGATATACCTTTTCAGATGACATCTGGAAAGTGTGAACAATTTCACACACTTTCAATCGGCAATCCTCCATGACCATTTTGTGCACTTTTGCAATGATTTCTGGAGTAGTGACACATCTTGGCCGACCACTGTGTGGATCATCATCTAAGCTCTCCTGAACAAATTTAAACTCATTTGTCCACTTGGCAACAGTTTAATATGAAGGAGCAGAGTCCCCTAGTGTATTCTGGAAATTGGGGTGAATGTCCTTTGCTTTCATACCTTTCTTTAAGAAGTATTTAATCACAGCTCGAATCTCGATTTTTCCCATCTTCACAAATCACTATGCAGGAACAACAATAGAGCCACGTCACTGCCACACCTCTCTTCCAAGAGCACTGACATGGCATGTGTTTACAGCAACAGTCCAATGAATATCACGTGAACAAGTCATTGCCCTAGCACTGACCTCTCGTGGTGATTTCGATAATTTTTCAAACCATCCTCATAGCAGACGATTTTTGCTATTTGGACAGGGTAGAGAGGATATAAAGTGTAGGCTGGCATTGGCAAGAAACCCATTTTTGAAGAAGAAAAATCTGTTAACAGTGAATATACAGGGTGTACATAAAGTCTGGGAACACTTTCATTTATTTATTGCACAAGAGCCAAACATTGTACAGATATCACACATATGTCATTTTGAAGAGAAACCCTGAAAGCTTTTTTTTTTCATGTATATCACCACAGTGTAGTTTGCTAATTTGCCAATAGTCACAAACATGGCGAGTTCATGTGCATTTTCAACTTCTCATAGCATAATGAACAGTTCATTAAATTTTGGGAATGCAACCATGCAAATAAAATTTGCTGTGGGAAGTCCCCTCTCCCCTCTGGTAGCTAATTTATTCATGGAAGACTTCAAGGACAAGCCACTGGATTCAGCAAGTTTTAAACCAACGGTCTTCTGGAGGTACGTGGACAACACATTTGTGGTATGGCCGCACAGGATGGATGAATTACATCGATTTCTTGAGAATTTGAACTCTCTCCATACTAGTATCAAATTTACTACAAAAATAGAAAAAGATGGCTGCCTCCCCTTTTTGGATGTTGTTGTTCACCATAAAGTTGATGGCACATTAGGACATGCCATATATCGGAAACCAAAACACACAAATCTATATCTACATGCCAGTAGCTGCCATCACCATTCACAGACCATAGGTGTCCTTAAGACTTTAGTGCATAGGACACACTGTATATCCAATAAAGATAATCTGCAAGAAGAGCTTGCATATCTCAAGAGCATTTTTAAATTGAATGGATTTTCTCCACAACAAATTCGTAGAGCATTCCATGCAAAACCTAGAATGCAGGTATGTGATGGAGAAGAAGATAGTAATTCCTTCAGATGCAGCGCATTTTTGCCCTATGTGGGTGCTCTCTCCTCAAAGATAGGCCGTATTCTTGAGAAACACTGTGTTAAGGTGACCTTCCGGTCCCCCACAAAGATTGCAGCTTTACTCAGCTCTGTGAAGGATGATTTACAGCTTCGTAAAGTGGGTGTGTGTCAGATTCCTTGCGGAAATTGTGAGAAGTTGTACATAGGTCAAACAACATGCACTGTCCATGAGAGAAGTGTGGAGCATCAAAGATACACATGCTTATTACAGCCAGACAAGTCAGCTGTGGCCGAACACTGTATTGATACAGGGCATTCCATGAATTATAGTGATGAGAAGATTTTAACATACACTTCTTCCTTTTGGGAATCTGTCTTCAAGGAAGCTATAGAAATTAGATTAGCTACTAATTTAATAAATAGAGATAATGGTTTTAATTTGGACAAAGCATGGAATCCAGCTCTTGGGGTAATTAAACTGCAGAGAAGTCATCATGGTATCACCGCTGACAATCATACATCGATAAGTGAATCGAATGTCTGTATGTCTTTGCCACAGGTGGCGCATGTGTAAGCATATTCCTTTGCCGTTGACCAGCATATGTGACCTGCATGCGCAGTACCGCCGTGATGGAGCATATAAGACCGCACTTGGCATCTTGTCGTCAGTCTTGTGACTCACTCTGAGGATGGCCTGATGATACACAGCTGAAATATCAGTGGAGGAAGTTTTATTTGCATGGCTCCATGCTCAAAATTTAATGGACTATGGCAAGTTCAGGTGCGGAGCGAGCTTTCTGTGTGTTGGAGTTCAACAAAACCAAGTGTGCTACATCTGTTCATCGGATGTTTAGAACCAAGTATGGTAAGAAGCCACCAACAAGGAGACGGTAAAGTTCTGGTTTATATACTGCCTCTACCACATGATGTAGCAGAGCTTTGGGAGAGGATACGGGAAGTGACTGCCACAGTTGATGATGCCATCCTGGAATGGGTATGGCAAGAAATCGAGCCAGGTCACTCATGGTTCGCATATTGAATGTTTGTAAAAAAAAGCTTTCAGAGTTTCTCTTCAAAATGCTATATGTATGACATCTGTACATTGTTTAGTTCTTGTGCAATAAATAATTGAAAGTGTTCCCGGACTTTACGTACATCCTGTATATTTAAGTATTAGGAAGTATTTTCTGAAAGTATTTTAGGCATGTACGGAAGTGAAACATGGGTGGTAAACAGTTTAAACAAGAAGGGAATAGAAGCTTTTGAAATATGGTGTTACAGAAGAATTCTGAAGATTAGATGGTTATATCACATAACTAATGAGGAGATATTGAATAGAATTGGGGAAAAAAAATTGTTGGCACAACTGACTAGTAGAAGGGATTAGTTGATAGGAAGGAATCACCAAATTATTACTGGAGAAAAGTGTGAAGGGTAAAAATCATAGAGAGAGTCCAAGAAATGAAAACAGAAAGCAGATTCTGAAGAATGTAAGTTGCAGTGGTTGTTCGGAGATGAAGAGGCTTGAATGGAATAGAGAAGCTTGGAGAGCTGCATCAAACCAGTCTGCAGACTGAACACCATCTCCACAACAACAACAACAACAACAACAACAACAAACACTTGTATTCAGCAACAGAGTGATATAATGAATGTTTATTTTATTATTGTTTAATGAAACAGTGATTCAGCTCATATAATGTAAGTTTATTTTATCATTGTTAATTAAACTGTGATTCTACTTATACATTTTCACCTTGGTAATAATAAAGACAGCTGTCCTTTGGATGTGTACAGATTAAGCCATATGGCTGCTTGTGTTATAAAAAACTGTGAACCTGCTCGATGGTTAATACAATAAAAGATAGCTCAATATCTCGAGTAAATCAGAATTAGAAGATATATACAGATAAAAGAAGTGTGTAGAATTAGCTTAACCATTACAGGAATTATAATACCTCTGCAGAAAATACATACTGCTATAAATGAGATGCTGCATAAAGTTCAATACAAACCTAAAATGTTTACATTGCTGCATCGTTTCTCCTTTTCTGCGATCACATCATACATATTTGCACCTTTTACTTTTCTGTATATGAAAGAAAAGGTACAGTCATTTTCATCAGGGAAGCGGCAAAATCCAGTGTTTTCTTCATTTTGAACAGAGTCTTCTGAAAGTGGAATGATCAGTCATTGATGAAATTCCAGCTGAACATAAAACTTTTTTACATGTATAAAATATTGAAAAGTACATTGGTACCATCATTTTTATATGTTGCTGCAAATGTGAAATATTTTTGGTCTTAATAAATGTGTAAATGTTTTACTATGATCACTAGAATATAAAAACCAATATTTATTCATTTATCATTTTCTGTAGATCTCATCGAGGAGGACAGCCTTCAGGGATGTGGAATGAGTCTGGCTATACATTAACAACAGTCAAGAATATGATAGAAACTTAATCTGTATGCGTCACTAACAGCAAACTATCACAATATTCCTTAACATTGTTCATGCTTATACCATCTAAATTTTATTGAGTAAATTAGTAAGAAAGCTGCTACTTTGGGAAAAAGTGATTATCTCCTCAGTTACATTTTCTACCTGTTGTTTAGATGCTACTGGAAACTATGTATTTACTTGATGTATGATGGTATTTTTCAAACAAAACATATGCTGCTCAATGTGACTTTGGGCAATAATTGAGGACTGTCTATGTTAGCAAATTATATCTTTATCTTTCAGAAATTATGTACACAACAAAACATCATTACATCCTCTTTCATTTACATAAAAACAACTGAAATATCAGACACGTGTCAAAAACAAAGTGGAAAGAATCATTCATCCCATCAGCCTGGGTGCTTTGCACTGGACTTTGAGAGATTCAATAATGTGTATACCCTCTGTGAGCATTTATCACCACCTGACACCCACATAGCACGCACCGTATAAGTGCACAGAGGTTACCCAGTGGCATTAGTTCTCATTCTTCAGTGAGAGCCCTTGAGATTTCTTGGAGAGCCTGTGGTGGAACAGGACAACAACAAAAACATCTGTCAAGCACATCCCACCCATGCTTGATGGGTTTTAGGTCAGGACTCAGTGCTGCAATTCCATTACTTCAATATCCAGGCTTCGCGACACATCCCTGGCAATGCCCGCCACATGCACTCTGGCAGTATTGTGTATAAGAAAGAATTAAGGGCTATCAGCATATGTAGCAGCCACCATCTGGTTCAGCAGCACCTGTTCAAAGTACTGCCTAGCACTAAGGTGAACATGGACAACTACAAGATCCACGCAGCTGTCAACACTGATGTCTACCCTTACCATCACAGAACCTAGGCTGAATCTGTCAATTTGGCAGGTATCACTCATCGCAGCTTTGCCACACATGGACATGGCCATCATCTTGCATCAGAGGAAGTCACTGATGAAGTTGTCAGTTGAAATGAGAATGGAAGAGCTGAAGCAGGGCTGCGAGATCTTGTTGTATCATGCAGAGTAACAACAGGACATCTGACCAGACACAGTAGCTCCAGTGGCCCTTCTGAGATTGTCTTGCAGTGGTCTGGCAGTAGCTGGCCTGTATCATGACCACAAGCTTTGGATGACAGACGGAGAGACATTGGCATCTGCAGCAATGTGACCCCTTATTTATGATAACATTTTTAGCCATTTTATCCACATATTTGAAAGGGTGCTGACACAAAATGGAACGCCCATTTTTCTTGGATCAAATAGATTGCCTTTGCAACTTGCACTGGTTTCCAGTTCCATATGAAACCCAGCTCTTGATATTTTAAAGATGCAATACAGGCAATATCAAGACCCCAGAAAACACAACTATGAAGATGGAGTCAGAGAAAACAGCCTAGTACATGCAACGAAGGACACAAGTGAAATGGTATCTCGAACAACAGGCCCAATACCTGAGGATATTCTACCGAGTCTCAAGTGGAACGCGAACACCAGCAGCCTGAAAATGACACTGCAGCCCCTCCTGGCAGGCATAAACCTTGGATAGAATGCCTGACATGGCGCATCATGGTAGCAAAAAGTCCCAGATCACAGGAGGGCTTAAATGATGACAATCAGAAGATAAAACATCTAGCATGACTTGGATGTCATTCTGAACTCCATAGAGCAATTTGAGATTGGATCATAACCACAAAGTACACACACAGCTTCGGAACAGCCATGGCTAGAAAAAAACATTTGTCATTGCTATTATACAGCACCTGAAGAAGACTGCGAGTTGCACAGCTGAAATATCATGCAAGAAAGACATGAATAGCTGGCAGAAACCTGATTGTTCAACATGTTTCAACATGCCAACACCTTGCTGAGAAAGCCTGAAGAATTACAGAGAGATTTTGATTTTCATCTAAAACAACCACTAAATACTTTCAAATTACAATTTAAAGTCTAATTATAGCACTTGTCATTAAAGAATTTCAAACTTCCAACACAACAAACACTACACTGAGTGTTTCACAAATTCTAATATAGGGATCTATGGGTTGTAGAGGACACTTAGTCCAAAAAGTTTTGATAAGAAACTGCCATCCAGAAATGTACCATTTTGATGCAAAATAAATTTGAAGATTGTATTATTCTCAAATCTCCCACTTGTTGGTATGCACACAGCGGAGACAATGCGCTCTGACCTGTGTGTCCTACAGGAGCCCAATGGACAGTGTCTCTAGTAGTTGTCTTTGGGTTGTCTCCTACATGACAAAGGATGTTCTCAAAGTTGAGCGAGTGGTGCATCCATGGAGCACCACAGTTAACCCTTCTAGTTGAAAACATACCAGTTTCTCACAGTCATTGTTGTAGCTGGACAAAAGTGGTATGTGATGTCATAATTACAACAGAGACTGTGACAGTACCCTCTACACAGTTGTGTATGTATCACAAAGTGGAAGATTTGAAAGTGATCTGATCTTCACACTTGTTTTATGTCCAAACAGTACATTTGTGGAGATGAAATCCTTATCAATATTTAATTTACTAAGTCCCATTTAAAATACCTAGAATCTCAAAATAGAAACAATGAAACACCTTGTTTACTACAAAACTAAAGATTTATAATAAGCTAAAGGCAAGGAATATAATTAACATGAAACTTAGCTCACTGAAATCATGGCCGTACAATTTTTTAGTAGGTAGTTGCTCCTATTCCACAGAAGAATTTATGGGAGACAATTTGAACAAAAAAATTTTTTTAGATTAGCATTTAAAAATGGTATTGCATTTGTTGCAGTAAAATGAACTTCATAAACATGTAGAACTTCGCAGTGTACACAAAAAAGGACTTTCTCCAGTATAACAAATTATTCCCACAAATGGTACTACACTAATGCTCACAAACTAGTATCAAACTTATTCTTTTTCATTTTATTTTTGTTTATTTAATTTTTTATTTAAAAAGGTATTTATGTTCCTTTTTTCAATTTTTGGTGTCTTGTATATGACAAATCTGACTATCTGAACATTGTATGTTTTGTGAGAAGTAAATTATATTTACGTTTATTGTATTTTGTCATAATATTCTATGGGAAACTCTTTACAAGGACATGCACATGAATTTGATGGAATACTTATTTTTGCAGTTATGTGTGCAATAAGATACAATGACTAAAATACTTCAATTATTTGTTGTGTTCGGAGGAATTAATGGTGACTCAGTATGCTACATAGGGACCAAACACTGGATGCTGTAACAGCTTTATACAATGGTCATGACTGGTACTACTGCAGGCTTGCAGACACTGTACAGCAGAACACAATTTTTATGATGTTACAGCTGAGGTAATTTAGGAGTGCACTGTACACTACAGATTTGCAGAATTAGAGCTCCACAGTAATCAGTTCATATGTATGCCATTGCTGATTAAACATTACCAGTTGCAACTGAAGGAACTCAACATATATTACTATACAGTGGGAAAATTAGAAAATATTGTTTTTGAAAATTCACACCTTTTGTTACATCAGTTTTCATGGAAAAACAGCAGTTGTCATAGAAATGCAAGTGATCATTAACAAAATATTTTGTTTTCAGATTAAAAATCTGTATTTATATTCATCATGTGCCTTAGAAGATTTAAATGTTCAGTATTTTAAATACAGACCTGTCACTGTGTCCTGAAGAATGACAGTAAGTCCAATAGTGCAATTCTGACAATCTTTTTTGGTATAAGCTTCACACTCTACACATTCCTTAAGTTCATTGCAGGCTCCTCCTGGACATATCTGTAAATTCAACATAAATTTCATGATTGTATCCTGTACCCAACTCAATTATGCCTCTATTTTTCGAACACTTCACAATTTCTGCATGCATGTTTGTGCGCGCGCGCATGCACACACACACACACACACACACACACACACACACACACACACACACAAATGTAATTTCAGAGAACGAACATGAAATTTGAAGCATCTCTTTTACAGTGACAGGAACACAATTAGTCTGTTACTAACAAAGTAACACATCTAGTGCAACTCTGAAATTAATAAACTATTACATAACGTTTACTTAAGTGGTCTACACCATCCATCCAAAAAGTTCCAAAACTGATTTCATTTCTGGCAGATAAGTGCATCAGTGCAGTAATATGGCAGTATATTGAACTAAAAACACATGTTCATCAATCAGTCAGCTGTGAGCAGGCAGTTTTAAGTAGTGAATGTTTGGCACTGGTTTGTCAATGGCATTGTGTAACAAATCATAATGGAGCAATGTCTTTAAATCAAGTATTCAAAACACTCTCCAGAATGTTTTGAAGAAGAGAAAAATGTGTGCATAATTTGTTCTCAATTCCTCAACTCCTGAAACAGTGCTGTGTGGATGTCTGCTATGACTTGACTGAAATGCAAAACATGGATCATTCTTTTCCAGAAAAAATCATTATGGACGACAGGACCTGATGCTATTAATTCTAACCTACCACAAAATCATACAGCGCAGAAATTCAAATGTAGGGTAAATGCTTTGACTACATAACCAAAAATCAAGCCAATGGAACATAAGCAATCAGAGCTGCCAGTGGTAGCAGTCATGTGTGCATGAGGTGTGCTTGCTTGTGAGGACATGTTGTATTTTCTTTGCTGAAGAAGGCTTTGACTGAAAGCTATAATGTGTAACAGTTGTTTTATTGTAACTGTCTGCAACTCAATGGGTCATCTTTATGGTGAGTAGCAATCAACACTTTTCCTAATATAGTTGATATTCCCACATGGAGTTTCTGCTGTTTGATATTTCAAGGAGACTGTTATACAGAGGTACAGATTTCAAATATCCTAAAGATAAGGAATTCTAACATTTTCACTAATCCAGTACACTCTTATGATTTTCATACCCATTTATTCCTTAAGTAACTGAAAATTTCAGACCATAACTCTGTTCACTAGCATTTATGTTTCCAGTCATGACATCATGATGGAAGATTGTAACTGCATCGCAACAGATTCAAAGAGCTGTTCTCCCATAAGTGATGGACAATATAAAATTTCCTGTAAAACTGTTCTAAAAGATTCCACTGCAAGATGTAGATATACAATTATTTTAAGATTTGTTGGTGATACACAGATTTAACTACTTTTAAGGCATTCATGTGGATCATGGAATCATTAAGGATACAGGGTACTTAAAAATGGTGGAAAAATCAAATTTTTTTTAATGACTTTATTAAATTCTATAGTCTTTCCTGATTACATTGATTTATACATTGTAGGGTTTCAAATGAAAAATGACCTATATACATACCAAATTTTAAAGTTACAGTCATGTATGCCACCACACCCCCTTTATTTCTGTTACAGAAACCAGTATTATTTCAAGAAGAACTGTGAACTTTCTGTTTCCTACGTATGATACATTGTACATGTTGGTAACAGTGCAGGTTTCTAGTGTATGTAAATGATTATCTTTGCTAGTTTCTACTTTTGTTTCACTGAAGCAGTTTGTTCACGTGTTACTGAAAGTTTGTTGCCCAAATGCTACATATATTTGTCGAAGTACATAGCCTTTAGTGTGCAATAAATACGAACTATGCCACGCGTCAAGAAATTCAATAAAAGGAAATTCCATGGTAATCACTTCACAGTCAAAGCAAGCCACACTGTTGAAAGTAACCTATGTATCAGTTCTTCAGGAAAGAAACTCCCACATGGCATACCTCCCCGTGATTCAAATTTTTGTGTTAACAATGACGCTGTTTGTAGTGGATTTGTTGTTGTTGATAATGTGGGCATCTTATCTTCTTTGATAAAGGAAGTGGTGAAATGTAAACAATGTGATGGTGTACACTGTCTGGAAATAACTGAACAATAAAGTAGCAAGAAGGGCTTAGTGTGAAAATTAGTTGTTCTGTGTAGATCCTGCAATAAATCTACCTCAAAAATGACTTCAAACATTGTGCATAATTCATATGATGTGAATTTGAAGTTAGTGAATGCAATGTGTGCAATAGGAAAAGGAAAAAAGACTGCTCAAATGTTTTGTGGTTTGATAGACCTTCCTCCTCCACCCAGTAGGTCCAGCAAGTACATAAAAATACTTTTAAGTGCCTTCATGGTTGTGTCTAAAGCATCTATGAAATGTGCAGTAAAAGAAACTGTAAATATTCATGGAACCAGGGAAATTGCTGTTGCACTTGATGGGGCACGGCAATGTTGAGGACATTGTTCCTTGAATGGTGTTGTAAGTGCTACTTCTCTGAGAATGGAAAAGTTGTTGATGTTGAGTGCTTACCACTTACTGCCACACCTGCCGTGGTAACACTGAAGGACATATTGAACATCAGTGATCTAAGGATTATGATGGTTACAGTGGAAGTATGGAAAGCGATGGAACTCTAAAAATATTTCAGAGGTCAGTGCCCGTTTATAACATCAGATATACGATGTACCTAGGCAATGGGAGCTCTAAGGCTTTCAATGAAATTAATGAGTTCCATGTTTATGGTAATACCTTGGCAACAAAACTGGAGTGTTGTGGACATGTGCAAAAGAGGATGGGTGCTATATTGAGGAAGCTACAAAGAGAAATGAAAGGAAAGTTGCTATGTGATGGAAAATCTCTGTCTGGCCAAGACAGATTGACAGAAACTGAAATAGACCTTCTTCAGAGTTATTATGGAGTGGCCATTGGATGAATTGTACCTCTGAATGATGTTACAGCAATGAGTAAAGCTGTATGGGCCACCTACTTTCATAAGTGAACACGGACTTTGCTCTAAAGGAGCAGATTCTTGGTCCGGCTACCAAAAACCAAAAGAAAGTGGTCAAATATACCATCATAAGCATTCTCTTCCTGATACTTTTATGAGTGAAATAAAACCAATTTTTAGAGACCTGAGTGACCCTGTTTTGCTTAGTATACGTCTTCATGGGGATGAAAGTTTCAACCATTGCATATGGGAAAGATTACCCAAGAATGTTTTTGTAGGACTAAATACATTAAAAGTTGGTGTACTAGATATAGTGATATATTTTAATGATGGAGTGATAGGAGGGTTGGAAGTCCTGAGAAATTTAGGCACAAAATGTTTCTCTAATATGGAAGATCAATTGCTTGCGTGTGACAGACAATGGGTGAATGAAGCTGAAAGATTTGCTCTTCAAGTTACCAAAGAAGCAAAAAGTGCTAAAAGGAATGCCAAGAGAAATCTTGAAGATGAAGAAATGTTGCACGATGAAGACTATGCTTCAGGAATGTTCTGAGGTACAGTTTAATTGGACTCATATCTCCATTCACAATTTCCTGCAAGTTGTATTTTTCAGAATTCAGGTACAAATATTTCCTAAAATTTATAAAGCATTGCTCTATTTTTTTCTGTAACTTTCAATAGTCCATACTTATGTAGTACACCTAAGGGTTATTGCTGAATCAACTAAATTATAGAAAAAATAACATTTTTATCAGGTAAAAATTATAAAAATTAAAATGTAAGAT
This sequence comes from Schistocerca nitens, assembly GCF_023898315.1. Classification (NCBI taxonomy): domain Eukaryota; kingdom Metazoa; phylum Arthropoda; class Insecta; order Orthoptera; family Acrididae; genus Schistocerca; species Schistocerca nitens. The sequence goes on along the minus strand of NC_064615.1, from coordinate 257,546,898 downwards.
AGGATATTTTTTTATCCTTGTGTTGTGACTCGCCGATCATTTAAAGTGCCGCCGCGCAATTACGCACGTCCTCTACGTGCGGCGCTGTCTGCCTGCCAGCCATGCAGCAGCGGCGCCACCTAAGCGACCAGCCGAGCAGCGGCCGCTAGACTGAGACTCAGTGCTTATCTGAATGCTAACGTGTTCACATGTCAACTTACTCTGTGACATATATGTGTTGTGTCGTTTCTAAATAAACTTGTTAAACTAGAAGTTCTAACAATTGGCGACGAGGTAGTGGATTTTTCCTTTTCACCGTTGACTCACAGGGTTCCATGGCTAGTGTCGAGCAACTCTTGCAAAATCTCCTTGAACAGCAAACACTTCTAACGGCGGCGATTCGCGATTTCGTCGCGGCGTCAAATGCGGGCCGTTTCTCGTCGTTGGCTGTACCGCCTTTTCCTCCTTACGACGAGACGGCAGAAGACTGGTCGGATTATGAAAAACGTCTTCGACAGCACTTCTTGGCATTTTATGTCTCGGACGAACAAGCATGTAAGTCTCTGTTCCTTTCCTGGATTTCGCCTCAAATGTATCGGTTGTTGTCGCAATTGGCCCCTTTGAAGGATCCTGCGTCTTTGTCCTTTGCCGAAATGTGTTCCCTTCTGTCGGTCTATTTTCAAAAGCAGACGCATGTGGTAGCCTCTCGTGTTGCCTTTTATCGTTGTCACAAACAACCCAATCAATCCTATCGCACTTGGGCTGCTGAACTTCACGGCCTCATTCGAAAGTGTCACTTTGTTACTGATGTTCACAAAGAATCCTATGCCGATTCCATGGTACGGGATGCTATTATCCGGTCGGCGCCCGACAAAGAAGTTCGGCAACGTGCCCTTCAGTTGGCGAATCCAACTTTAGATGAAGTTCTCTCCATTGCGCAGTCTTTTGAAATTTCTCGCGCCGCTGGGGCACAAATAGATGCGTGGGGTGACGTCGGGGAAATACAACCTCTGTGCACTGTTGACGACGCGCGCGGCGCGTCCCCGCCGGCCAACGTGGCCGCAGTGCGCTCCCACGCGCAGCCTCGGCCAAGCCGTAAACAAACCCCTAAGAAACTGCAGCAAAATCCCCGGCAACTTCCTTCATGTCCAAGGTGTTTTACGAAACATTCACGCGAGGATTGTCCACAACGTTGGGCTGTGTGTCACAACTGCAAAAAGAAAGGTCATGTGTCTTCCGTTTGCAAGTCCGACCGCATACATGATGTTCAGGAACATGACGCTGATTCTGATTCTGTGTTGTCTGTCAATTGCACTTCTTCCCTTTCAGGGAAGTTATTCCTCACTGTCCAAATCCTTGGTCGAGATGTTCGCATGCAAGTGGATACCGGTTCTGCCGCCACTATAATTAATTCTCAGACGTATCTTCAGCTGGGTTCTCCACTCCTGTCTCCTGTCACTCGGCAATTACGGACGTACAATAAACAGAAGATTTCTCTCTTGGGACAGTTTAATGCGGAGGTATCTTACAAATCCGTCGTTCGCACTGTTCCCATCTTTGTGGTCGACCAGGGCAACGCAGAAAATCTTTTTGGTTTCGATGCCTTCCGCGTTTTTGGGTTCTCCATAGATGACTCTGTCAATATTGTCTCTGACGCTATTCCCTATGCTCAACTGGATTCTTTGTCGACGACCTTTTCGTCCATTTTTTCTCCTGGGTTAGGCCGTGCACACGACTTTGAAGCTCATATCACGCTCAAACCCACTGCTCGGCCTAAGTTTTTTCGGGCTCGGCCCATTCCTGTGGCCCTTCGTGATCGGGTCAAACAGGAGTTGGATCGTCTCACTACTTCAGGGGTCTTGCTTCCTGTCACCTCTAGTGAGTGGTCCTCTCCTGTCGTTGTAGTTGCCAAGCCCAACGGTTCTATTCGTCTCTGTGGCGATTTCAAAGCCACGGTAAATGCTCAATGCCTCATCGACACTTACCCTATGCCCCGTCCTGAAGAACTGTTCACTAAACTCGCTGGAGGGCAGTATTTTTCTAAAATTGACCTGTCAGAAGCTTATCATCAACTTCCTCTCGACGCTGCTTCCCGGCAGTTTCTGGTTCTTAACACGCCTTTCGGCCTCTATCAATACCAACGCTTGCCATTCGGGGTTGCTAGCGCCCCTGCTCTCTTTCAGCGATTCTTGGAACAATTATTGCTCCCTGTTCCTGGGTGTATCAATTACATGGACGACATTGTTGTCACGGGCTCCACCACTGACGAACATCTTCAAAATCTCCACACACTTTTTAATGTCTTACAGACTGCAGGTCTTAAGTGTAATCTTCAGAAATCACAATTTTTTCAGGCATCTAACACGTACTTGGGGTTTCAACTCTCTAGGGATGGTATTCGTCCGCTTCAACAAACTGTCGCTGCGATCGATGCCCTTCCTCGCCCTACGTCTGTTAAGGAACTGCAGGCCTTCTTGGGGAAAATCGCCTACTATCACAAGTTTTTACCATCTGCAGCGTCGGTGGCTCAGCCGTTGCATCGCCTGTTGCATAAAAACGTGCCTTTTCACTGGTCCGCGTCATGCGATGCGGCTTTCCAGAAATTGAAGACTATGCTGATACAGGCCCCGTGCCTAGCTACTTATCGACCTGGCCAACATCTTGTCCTTGCTACAGACGCCTCTCAATACGGGGTTGGGGCAGTCCTTGCGCACCGTTTTTCTGACGGTTCGGAACAACCCATTGCTTATGCCTCCAAAACGCTCACGGATGCCTAACAAAAGTATTCTCAGATTGAGAAAGAAGCTTTGGCCATCATTTATGCTCTTCATAAGTTTGGTGTTTTTCTCTATGGCACAAAATTTCATCTTGTTACGGATCACAAACCACTTGTTTCCTTGTTTCACCCATCAATGTCACTTCCCGACAGGGCTGCACACCGCCTCCAGCGTTGGGCTCTTTACTTGTCCCGTTTCAACTATGAGATTCATTTCCGGCCAACGGCTCAACATGCGAATGCTGATGCTTTGTCTCGCCTCCCCATGGGCCCTGATCAGGCATTCGATAGGGACGAACTTTTGTGTTTCCACCTGGATGTTGCCGAGCAGCGGGTTGTGGACGGGTTCCCCATCACTAGGGACAGGCTGGCGGCTGCTACGGGTTCTGATCCTACCCTCTCCCGGGTTTTACGCTGTATTCAGATGGGTTGGCCTGATCGCCCGTCCACTAAGACTTCTGATCCGTTGCGAAACTACTACCCTTTGCGCTACCGCCTCACGGCTAGGGACGGTGTTATCCTCCTCTCCACTGACAATGTTTCGCCGCGTGTTGTGGTTCCCGCATCTTTGCGTGCTTCGGTCTTGCGCCTCCTTCACCAGGGGCACTGGGGTGTGTCGCGCACCAAATCTCTGGCGCGCCGTCATGTGTACTGGCCTGACATCGACTCTGAAATTGTACACATGGTCGCTGCCTGCAGCCCTTGTGCGTCACAGGCCGCTGCCCCGAAGTCATCTTTGTCACCGTGGCCTTCGCCTGAGAAGCCCTGGGAGCGCATTCATGCTGATTTTGCGGGACCTTTTTTAGGTACTTATTGGCTCCTCGTAATTGACGCCTACTCTAACTTTCCTTTCATTGTCCGTTGCACGTCACCCACCACCACGGCCACCACCAGTGCTCTTGCCCGCATTTTTTCTTTGGAAGGCCTCCCCTCTACACTTGTTACTGATAATGGTCCGCAATTTGCCTCTTCTGACTTTGCGGATTTTTGTGCTCGTCACGGTGTTACGCATGTCACGGCCCCGCCGTTCCATCCACAATCCAACGGTGAGGCTGAACGACTGGTCCGCACGTTTAAGGCTCAAACGCGGAAACTTCTGACTTCTTCTGCTGCTGATGAGGCGCTTCTCCAGTTCCTGGCGTCTTACCGTTTCACCCCCATGGGCGATCACAGCCCGGCTGAGCTCTTACATGGCCGACAGCCCCGCACTCTACTTCATCTTCTGCGGCCTCCCACCTCCCGGCCGCGGGTGCCGTCACTTGGCCGGTTCACCGCCGACGACCTCGGCTGGGTGCGGGGATATGGCAGGTGGCCAAAATGGAGCCCGGGCCGCATCTTAAGACACCGTGGCAGACGCCTGTATGAAATCCAGATGGACACAGGTGTTGCAGTGCGTCATTCGGACCAGCTTCGGCCTCGGGTGCCAGCAACACCTGTTCCGAATGCCGCCACACCACCCTTGACTCTCCCTGATGCTCGGGATCTTGGCACATCTCCGTACTCACAATGCCGCCCTCTACCCGTCATCGCGATGCCAGCACCAGAACGGATGCCACCAGACGACGTGCCCATGCGGGAACCGGAGGACCAACCAGTGGCAGAGTACATCTCCTCGCCTCCTCCTCCAACAGACGCTGACGCATCGCCCATGTCTCCTGTCATATCAACTGGACTTGCCGCAATAGGCAGATTGGTGCATGGGGCCCCAGCAGATTCGACACCTACGTCTCCAGTCATCTCGACCCGTTATCATCGGGGACACTTCCGTCCGTACGGGAAGCCTCCTCCTCGAGACTTTACGTCGAGTCACACAACGCCTATGGACGTCAGCCATCTCCAGGACACATCCATCAAGACCAGTGCAACAATTTCAAAGGGGGGAAAAGTGTTGTGACTCGCCGATCATTTAAAGTGCCGCCGCGCAATTACGCACGTCCTCTACGTGCGGCGCTGTCTGCCTGCCAGCCATGCAGCAGCGGCGCCACCTAAGCAGCCAGCCGAGCAGTGGCCGCTAGACTGAGACTCAGTGCTTATCTGAACGCTAACGTGTTCACATGTCAACTTACTCTGTGACATATATGTGTTGTGTCATTTCTAAATAAACTTGTTAAACTAGAAGTTCTAACACCTTGTAATATACATAATATGTCAAATTAAATAGGTCTAGTACTGCAGCCATCATGTCATGCATATCTGATAAAAATTTGATCTCCTTCAAATGTACAATATAACATTGGATTAAATGGTACCTCAATTTGAGGAAGCATTTTGGAAAAAAAAATGCATCAATTTCTTTGTAATTTTTTTAATAACCCTAAACATGTTCAATATGTTTAGAAAGTGTGCTGCATTACCTGACATCAACAAAAAATCTGTAAAACATATACATTATAAACAGTTCCTGGAATAAATAGGTGTTGATTTTTACATAATATTGAGCTGGAAAAGTACCCTGTATCCTTAATACAGATACTGTAACCACAAGATTAGAGTGGCTAGAAAAACAAACCAAACAAGCTATACTCTCTTTATTTCTTTGCTATCAATGCAAGTATTATAATTAAGCCTAATGGATGAACTTCAATATTTTAAAAATGTTAAGTTTATGTTCAAGTGGATTGTCACTGAATTCAGATAAAACACAGTACTGCACATGGCCTGACTAAATCATTAGAAATAACATGGGAGAGTAAACCAATAAATGAAACAGAATTATGTAAAATATTGTATGTTTATATTCATAAGAACCAGAACTGAAAGTCAAACATTACAGCTCTTTTTAAATGTCTAAGTTCTGTAATTTTTGCCTTGGAGATAACATCTGATTTTGGAGAGGAAAATGTCAAAAAGGTAAAAGAGTATTTTTGTTCACCGACAAATGATGACATCATATTCTGGGGTAACTCATTACTGAGGAAAATAGTGATTGTTGCACAGAAGTATGTAATCAGGATAATATGTAGCATCCTTTCCAGAACCACTTGTAGACAGTTGGGCATACTGCCAACAACCTTATAGTATGAAGTTTGTTGTCAACAACCAATTACAGTTTTAAACCAACAGTAACAATCAAATATAATGTAACAATGAGAAACAGTTCACATTATCCAATAATCAACCATAGTGTACTGCAGAAAGGAATGAGGTATTCAGCCATAAAAGTCTTTGACCACTTACCCAGTGATATAAAGAACACACAAACACACACACACACAGAGAGAGAGAGAGAGATATCATAGCTAAGTATAAATCACTGATATTTTCAGAAAAACACAACTTAAGACAATCATGTAAACAGTGAACATGTAGCATATTTTTTACTGAGAAAGTGTTCTATAGCTGTAAAAGTGACTCATTCCACATCATAGGAGGAGCTCATGATTATGATTCCTGGAACCTGGAAATAGCCAATTAAATCAAACAATGAATAATGCAGGACTGCATGAAATAGGATAGATTGCTGTTCATCACACAGAAGAGGCGTTGAGTGGCAGAGTGGCACATTTAACGGTATTTAAAAGTAGACTACACTAATAGACAAAGGCCTTCTTCAAAGGAAAAAAGCATACAGGCACAGCTCACAAATACATGGCCATTGTCATCTCAAGAGTTTGAGTCCCAACTGTCACAGTCAGACCTTAGTGCCTGGAGCTAAAGATAGCTGTGTGTGTATTTTGCTGCCATCGGTGAGAATTGAAATCTCCCCAGTACCCTCCTTCCTCCCTCCCTCCCCCCCCCCCCCCCACCCACCCCCCCACCCTCCCCACTCCTCAGCTACCAACATCCAATGGCTCAACAACGCAAATTTCCTATTATACTTTTAATCATTACACTAAGAAAACCAGAAATCATCTCTTCATTTTCTGGGGACAGTTCTCAGTTTTCAAAATTTCTCCTCAATTCCTTTAAAACACACTGAGACAGCAAATGTCCTCGGTTTCTTGTTTTGTCCTCAGTTTTTGAAATTTCCCAAAATAAACGAAATAGGAATATTTTTAAACTAGAACTCAACTGAATGTACCAGTGCAATCAAATCTGGGATCACTTACTGCAAGAAACAGGACTAATAAAGATGTGGGACTATTTTCTGGTGTTCATGAATTATTCCTTGAATTTAGAAATTAAGCTATACTGGTGGGAGACATGCTGAATCATCAAACTAGATCATCTGGATAATCATGGTGTTGTTTCATTTCCGTTTTAACTTAAATATTTCTAGAATGATGAATGAATTTCATCTTTTTCAGCATCCACTTTCTTAAAATGAAATAAATAAATGATGCCTCATTTACATTTCATATTGAGAATTCTACAACTTTTACTATCAAAAACAATCATGCAATAGTCCACATTGTTGGGATCTGGTCAGTGCTTGACATAGATGAATCGAGGTCATGTTTGTTTTAGTTTCATACTCAGTAGTGACTGCTTTACTTTTGAGGTAGGTAGGGCCAATGCTCTTACTTTCGTGAGAGTAAATAAAGATATATTAACCCTTGAGCAGACATGCAGTTTTTCATAATGTGAATGGATGCAGGGCATGCTATGTACACTTGCAAAGAATAGCTGTCTTTAGGTTACCAAGGTAAACATATATGAGCAAAATCACACTTTAATCTCAGTTTAATTAAACAAAAAAAAACTTACTTAATATGAGCTAAAGCACTCTTTAATTAAATGATAATGAAATAAACTTTCATTATATCACTCTGTTGCCACAGACAGATGTTACCGGTACCCATTATGATAAGCTTAAACAGAGCAGCTGCATCAGATTCCAGCCAACCACTTATTCAATTGCTTATTATCTTTTTTTTTTGTTTTTGCTCCTCATTTGCTCAGTTTTTTTGCTGTTTGATTTGAAATTAATTTTCTCTGGCCTTTGCCACTCTAGGTGGCCACATATTCTTGTCTAATGGTAGAGCTCTGTGAGTGAGTGAGTGAGTGAGTGTGTGTGTGTGTGTGTGTGTCTGTGTGTGTGTGTGTGTGTGTGTGTGTGTTTGTGTGTGTGTGTGTGTGTGTGTGTGTGTGTGTGTGTGTGTGTGTGCGTGTGTGTATCTGTAGATGGATAATGACTTTGGGTGATAGCTAAGTCTACTTTAAAATGTACTTTACATGTGACAGTCTGCCACTCAACACCTCTTCTGTATGGTGAGTAGCAGTGTATCCTCTTTCACAGTGTTGTAACTGATTCTTTCAGCATTGATCAATCTGGCATATTGGTTAAACTATCGGACTTGCATTTAGAAAAAAATGAGGTTCAAATTCTCATCTGGCGATCCAGATGTAGCTCCTCGTAGTTCCCCTAAATTGGCTAAGATAGGTGTAATGCTGTTCCTAAAGGAACAGTTACCCAAGCATGTATTTTGCCTCTAACAATCTTATTTTCTACAGTTTACTGATCCCAAGTGTTCCTTTATTCTTTCCTTTTTGCATGTTCAGCACATTACATAAGGAGGAGATTCCCTCATTTCAGACAGGGATAAAATAACTTCTTTCAGGCAACAAGAATGGCAGAGCCTTAGAAAAGCATATACTTAACAGAATACATGAACAGTGAAATGGTGTGTAAAGTAGCAGACCAAGAGACACTATACAGAAGTAACCAATACCACTTGTACTAAAGAACCTATCCACATTTTATCTCGTTACATAAAATATTCAAACTCATGGATTTGTGTATTCATATATGTTAATTACTAGTTGTTAGCAGGGGTCAATCTGGTTGTGGCCTTAGCTGGCCACCCAGGTCACTTGATCTGTCAGTGTGCAATTACTTTGAGTGGAGTGCCCTCAAGTCTAAGGTGTATCACAAAAAGAATTGCAGCAGAACAATTCCGATGAGACAGCAGCAGTTCCAGCAGTCCAACTTTGGTCTGCCTTCAGGAACTTGCTGAGCAGGACCCAAAACTGTCAAGACATGAATGGTGTTCACTTTCAACACCTGCTATAGTCAGGTTAGTACTGTATTTCCTTTCCTCTGTTGTGTTTCTTTGTACCCTGTAACTCTGTTCTTTGGGTCATTTTATTTGCCCCACCCCACCCTGCAGTTGGGTACCTGAGCCCAAAGCAGTTAGTCTGTCATGGCAGCAAGATTATTTCAGTTTTGATACATAGTCACTGACAGAGTCAGTGCACACTCTGCTGCAGAGTGAAAATCTCATTCTGGAAATTTGTTTTAGTTTCTAACTTATGTTTAATTCTCTTTGCACATATCTGCTCCACTAAATTGCTTATGTGGCATCTCCTGCATTAATGTGTAAGACTTGAGTGTTAAATAAATTTAGCTCATTCATTAGCATCATTAGATGCATATCTCTTACTGTGGTCTGACATTCACCCAAGTGGTAGCCCAGTGAAGAAGATGAACACTGAATAGACAAGTAAGTGCCAAGTAACAAAGCCAGCTGCAATAGATGACGTTCTAGAGGGGCAACCAAATGGTGCTATGGTCAGTGCAAATAGTGACCTCTGCACTCACTCGGCTCCAGACGGTGGAGTATTTACTGTCTACCGGGTTTTGGGTCACTTATTCAGTTATGAACATTTTGCCTGCTATTATCCTCACCTCAACCACACTCCCCTCAAAGTGGGGTTGCCACCATATTTGCCACAGCAACTGGAATTGGGGTTTAAAATGTTGGAACTTTCCTTCACTGCTTATGGCATGGACAGTGACAAAATGTAATTCATACTTACTGTCAATGTTTTCACTGTCCATGCCTTAATTTTGGTGTCAGACATTATTCATAACACACCTCAAGAATGTAAACATCAAAATCTGAAGGACATGTTTTGCAAAGAGTGCACTAATCTCTAGATCAACGTATCCAACAAGTACTGCACGGTGAAGTGATCAGCAATGAATCACTTTCTTTTTTTTGTGCCATTTAAGTGCTTTTGTTATGGAAGATAAAGTAACAGATAGAACTTTGTGGTGTAAAGGTGTCAAAGTGGAGCCTTGTCAAGATGAATGAGGATGGGCATCAGAAGGAAATAGGTAACCAATAAGGTTGTAATAAGAACAGGAGATCTGCAAGATAAACATGAAAAAGCATGTCTCTGTAATGGATACACAGGAACTGAGTGCCTTCTTTTAACTACTCTGGACATGTCTCTGATGATATTGTAACCACATTTTCCACTGGTTGCCTAAGGCATCAGTGATAAATCATTTTCACAGTTTTGGTGCCATTTAAGTGCTTAAGCTGAAGTAAAGCATAGCCTGTATGCAATCCATACCCGAATGAAATGTAGGAAAAAGTAGATTGCTATTTACCATAAACATGACGCATTATGTTGCAGGCAGACACAATTAAAAGACACTTTCACATGAGGTTTTGGCCACAGCCTTCATCAGAAAAAGAAAGAGAAAGACACACACCACTCATTTATACAAGCAAGCACACCTCATGTACACATGACTGCCAATTCCAGCAGCTCAGACCAAAATGCAGCTGTCATGTGGAATGGAAGCAGCAATCTGGAGGGGGTGGGAAAAGGGAAGGGACAGGAGTATACGGGTGGGGGAAGAGAGGAGCACTTGTTGGCAGAGTGTGGAGATACTAGATTGCCAACAGGTGCAGCATCAGGAGGTTGTGGGGCCGAAAGGTGGGGAAAATGGGTTAAAAAAGGAGAGAAGCAGGAAAATATTGGTGGTGCACTGGCAGAGGACAGCAAACGACCAAGGTAGGAGACAAAAATGGAGAGAAGGTGATAGGATGAGGGGGTGGAAATTGTTGGAGGGGGCGGGAACAGTATGTTACTGTAGGTTGAGGCCAGGATAATTACGGGAGTGGAGAATGAGTTATAATGATAATTTATGCACAGTTCAGAAAAGCTGGTGGTGGAGGGGGGATCCAGATGGCTTGGGTAGTGAAGCAGCCATTGAAATCAAGCATGTTATGTTCAGCTGCATGTTGTGCCACAGGGTGACGGCGGACAGCTGGTTGGTAGTCATACAAATATAAAAAGCTGTGCAGTGTGTACACTGTGTGTGTGTGTGTGTGTGTGTTTATTCTTGTTCCGCACCTTCTTTGTTTGCTGCCCTCAGCCAGTTCAGTCATGTTTGCATGAAGTGTGCTTGCGTGTGTGAATGACAAAGGTTGTGGCTGAAAGCTTATGTGTAAGTGTCTTTTAATAGTGCCTGCCTGCAACTTAATGTGCCATCTTTATGGTAAGAAGCAATCTATCTTTTCCTACATTGTTGATATTCCTTACCTGAATGAACTGCTTCTGCCTGAACGACAGATGCCTTGTGAAAGAGTACCATTTATGGATGGTAGTTCTGAATGCAGAAGAAAAATAATTTTAATTTGAATAAATCAACAATAAAGTACTCCCATAACTCCTCCAAACAGGTAATGGTTCACACAGCAGGATGTGTGGCATAGCCAACTGCCGCTACTAGTCAAGACCACTTTCTAATGATCAATGTGTCATGTGACGTAATCACTCAATGATGTCATGACATGCATACACAGCACCTACCACTTTCTAAGTGAGTACACACGCTACAGAATGCTGTGGATGTGCTATATGGCTACCTATCAGACTTTTCATGCTATTAGGTAAGTGACCAAAGGCTTTTCTGGCAGCATAATTTACCCCCTTCTGAGCCAAAGTGACTAACAAGTGTCTGCTAATCTATGTCCATCACACCAGTAGTGACAACAAACACAAACACAAATCCAAGGCTACTATCACCAAAGCCATCACAAAAAGCCTGCAGCAAAATGACAGTTCCAATTCCTTCCACTACAACCTCACCACCCAAATTATTGGCACTGTAAGCCCTCATGACACTCCTACACGTAACACAACATATGGTTCAGACCATTTGTTTGTCAAGGTCTTATGTATGTCACATATATTCCTAGCTGATTGTGGTTTGGATATCAGCATGTTTCTGAATATGCAGCACAACCAAACAAAGACCAGTACACAGTCTGCACCTGTCAATAGCTCAATTATTTCTACTTATAGAGAGTAGGAAAGTAACTGCTGATTTTGGTTTCCCTGGCCATGTAAGTAGACTTTTGTGTTTGGAGATGTTACTGAATGCATGTTGGGGGCCAATTTCTTACATCAGGCCAATTTCTTACATCATCAAGGTATCAAAATAAAATTGCACTCTGCACAACTCTGAATGGGAACTGAAACAGTTAAAAGGCAGTTAGGCAGTGTTTCTAAGCTCATCCATTACTACCCCACAACTGCAATGTCAGCAATAACTACAGCCTTATCTGTTACCAAGTTTACAGAACATCACAGTTACTGCACAGGTTCCACAACACAACCTCTGCAGCATAGGCATCCACAGCTGCAGAAACAGCAGCAGCAACTGAAACAGCCTGTGATTCATGTGCAGTCATCTGCTCCCATGTCCACTACTTCTGGATGGGGTGTTCTTGTACAAGTACAAGTGAGGTTTCAAAATTAAAAAATGTGGTGGATCCAAACTCGGATACGAAGCAGAAACCAAAACAGTTTCAAGCAAAAGAGTGAAAAATCCATAGAAACTTGGCACCGATTCCCCACTGCACACAATGAATGATGCCATTGACCCACCGATAGCAGCATTACCTACACAACAGCTGCCTAATCAGGACTCACATCATGTTCATCAAAGCATTGCTACTGGCTGCATCAGATCTGCTCATCAAGTTCACAACATATTCAGGAATGTTCCCCGAGCTCCACAGTGGGAGGGGCCGGGGGTCAGGGGGTGGGGGGTGGGGTGAGGGCAGAGGGTGTTGTGTAGCAGCAAGACTATTTTGATTGTGATACACAGTCACTGACAGCAATAATAAATACCTATGATTAGGTAACTTTATGTTTAATTCTATTTACATATGTCTGCTCTACTAACTTACCAATGTGGCACGCCCTGTATTAATGTGTTTTTCTTAAATCTAGCTCATTCATTAGCATCATTGTATTGTGGAGTGACATTCCCACACTTTGGTAATGTTAATTGATATTGCTCCAGTTAGGTGCAGTCTGAGCCAGTTTTGAGGCAGAGTTGTTGATTTATATCATGAAGAAAGTTAGGCCAGTTAAATGAGCTGTTGAAAATGAGATATCACAATTTTTATTCAAAAGAGTGTCCAGGAGGAGGTCTTATAGCATTATTTCTCAGTGATATAGTTTTGTAAACATAGTGATCAGATAACCCTCAGTGCATCAATCACCAGTTAAATATTAAGAATGTGACTCTCCCTTACAACTATGGCTTCTACCTGTAAAAAGCACAGCACACAGTTATTAAGTTTATTGATTATGAATGTATCACCACTTGCAGTGGATTGTTACAACACCCAAGGTATCAAGGAATTAAGGTAATAGTACAATGGCAACTGACAATTTGTCTTCAGACCAAAATATCTTCAGTGATTAAGCAAAAGATCACTTGAAAGATAATTACAAGGCAGATAATGTTGATGAATCGCTGGCACATCAATCAGTCAACTCTGTTGAAGGGTTACAAAATTAGGCCTTGACATTAGCTTCAAACTGCGAGGCCTGAAACAGTAACCTTCTTAATTCAAATAATTTAGGAGTAAAGGAGACCATTCACTGAATAGCAGAAACATTGAGTCATCGACAGGCACACAAAAAAGAGAAAGACAACTCGCTAGTTCTCTGAATACGAATAAACCCTTTCTGGAGCACACAGAGACATGCACACACACACACACATATGCCTATGCCATGAAGGGACACAGGTGTGTGTGTGTGTGTGTGTGTGTGTGTGTGTGTGTGTGTGTGTGTGCATGTGGGCACCCGTGCACGCATGTGCGTGCCTATTTATGACTCAATGCTTCTGCTGTTTTCCTTAAATTATTTACATTCTACCATAACATTCCTACTATATTTCACTTTCGTAATTGCCTCTACATTTGGCATAAGGATGGTGAGCAAATCCTCAGTTGACATATTGCAAATATTCAGTGACAGCACTTGCACAAAGTCTAAGAGCCACAAAATGTTGGGAAAGTTTTCAAAAACACATGATCAGTTTTATCATAACTTGAAAAATATTTACTTCTGCACATCATACATTACCTGCAATGCTCAAGTTTGCTCACAGAAATAAATTAAGCAGACACTGAGAGAGATGATGCTTCACTATACTTACAGGACAAAGTTCACAATATTGGCCCTCATAACTTGTGGAGTCACAAACACATTTTCCACAGACACATTTTCCTCTGTCTGAGCAGATAGGTCCTCCTCCTTTTGGAATGCAGTTATCCAGTCTTTCACTGCAATCACATTTTTCACCTGACCAACCAGCAAGACAAGTGCAAGAACCGCAGACACATAATCCTTGATTCTCCCCTGAACATAGCTGTCTGTTTGCTCCTCTTTTGCAGGAATAATTGTCACACTCACAGTATTTCCCATAAATGACCTGGAAAGTAATTTATAACAAATCATACATTCTAAAAAATTGGAATTCAGAAGAAAATCGCAAACACCTCCAAATAAGGGTGGGCAAGAGGTACATGATGTTGATACTATAAGTACCAAATGAAATTATGATAGTATTTCCCAGAGTACTGAAGATAAGGAGACAAATAATCACAGACAAAACTGAATAAGAGTGACAGGCATCTTAAATAAACATGAATGATCTCAAGTTTTACATAACGAACCCCTATGTCTGCTGTAATGTCACAGAAATAGTATATATTATGCTATGTGAAAAAGAAGTTACTTCAATAGTGTATAAAATTTGATTAAAATGCTTTATTGTTGTTGAACACATTGAAATATCCTCCTGTTTCAGTAACTTCTCATTAGTTACATGATATAGTTATTTAATATTCAGCATTCTTCTGTAGCACCACATTTCAAAAGTTTCAAGTCTCTTCTTGTCTTAACTCATTGTCCATGTTTCACTTCAATACAAGGCTACACTCCAGACAAATGTTTTCAGAAAAGACTTCCTAATCTTAAATTTATATTTGCTGTTAACAAACGTCTCTTCATCAGAAACGCTTTCCTTGCCTTTGCCTTTCTACATTTTATATCCTCTCTATTTTTGCCATCATAAATTTTTTCACTGCCCAAACAGCAAAACTCATCTATTGCTTTTAGTGTATTGTTTCCTAACCTAATTCCCTCAGCTTTGCCTGATTTAATTTGACTATGTAAATTCCAATGCTCTTGGTTTACTTTTGTTAATGTTCATCTACCCTCTTTTCAAGACACTGTCAATTCTGAGCATTATATCATAGGAGATACCTCAGATTATTTGTCAATGCTATAATTATTCCCTAAGGCAAATATAATTAATTTAACATTGTGGAAAAAATTTTCAAAATCAAGCTTTTTGCAATTATTTTGCTTCTTTAGGTGACTATACATGATCAAAGGGACATTTATTTTACTGAAATTTTTCTGAAATACAGCTGAAAATTTCTGGGCTTGCACACATGACAATTTATATTATCACATACATTTATTATTTAAGTATCTATACTACTATGAAATTAAATAAAAAGGTAAAGTACAGTATGAAGACATTCTTCTAAAGATTTTGTGAGGCAAAGAGACTACAACTGCTTTATCAGAAGACTAGAGAGATTATGACAACAGGAGTTAAAACATTTATAAATAGTTCAGTTCACACTGAAAGAAGCAACAGAGATTAAAATGCTACAGACAGATAAAGAGTAAAATATGTAAAAAATATCAACAAGAATACTGGGTGAAGCAGGAAGAGAGTAGTAGGAATAAGAGTACAGTAATAGACACAAACATGTTTAAGAGTCAGTTGTCATATTTCATAATCTGGGAGCAATGGTGTTTGGCAGAAGGTACCAAAGTCAAATTTAGCAGAGAAGTAACTAAATAAATGTATGTATTTTAGCCCCCTACCACGTTGTATCACAGGACATTTTATTTTTCTGGGACTGGAAGTTTGGTTCTGACTAATTCCTTGAATAATAGCTTGCAGTGATACTAAATGAGGAGAAAGATTCACAAGTCAGCTGACAGATCAACTTACTTATCACCTTTCCCATCATTTGTGGACGTTCTGTCGGCCAGCTGACTGGAAATTCATGTCTACAATTTTATGATGCTGGTGTCACAACCACCAGGCTATCCGTAAATATGAATTATCACAAAAAAAACTGTCTGTTTAGGCTAGGCCCAGACCAGGGGGCAGAGGGGATCTGAGGGCCTATGACAGACCAGAAGATTTTTTTTTCCTTTTTTCAACTGAAACATTCAGTCTGCTGACAGATTTAATGAAGCCAGCAGTACTTTCTCTCCTGTACCATTTCTGAGTAGCACTTACAGCCAACAGTTGCTATATATTCAACTTTTTGTCTTCCCTACAATTTTTGCCCTGTACTGTGTCTTCTAATACCATAGAGACTACACCATGATGACCTAAAACATGTCCTATCATTCTGCCCCTCCTTCTAGTCATCATTTACTATATATTCTTTTCCACATCTATCCTACAGAAAACTCTTCATTTTTCATTAGTTCATAAAACTTTCAGCATTTTTTTTTCTTTTTAACACCACATTTCAAATGCTTCAGTTCTCTTCTTTTGTGGTTTTCCAACAACCCAGGATGCACTTCCTGTGCAGCAGACATGTTGTTGTTGTTGTTGTTGTGGTCTTCAGTCCTGAGACTGGTCTGATGTAGCTCTCCATGATACTCTATCCTGTGCAAGCTTCTTCATCTCCCAGTACATAGTGCAGCTGTAATCCTTCTGAATCTGCTTAGTGCATTCATCTCTTGATCTCTCTCTATGATTTTTACCCTCCACGCTGCCCTCCAACACTAAATTGGTGATCCCTTGATGCCTCAGAACATGGTCTACCAACCAATCCCTTCTTCTAGTCAAGTTGTGCCACAAACTCCTCTTTTCCCCAATTTTATTCAACACCTCCTCTTTAGTTATGTGATCTACCCATTTAATCTTCGGCATTCTTCTGTAGCACTACATTTCAAAACCGTCTATTCTCTTCTTGTCCAAACTATTTATCATCCATGTTTCACTTCCATACATGGCTACACTCCATACAAAAACTTTCAGAATTGACTTCCTGACACTTAAATCTATACTCGATGTTAACAAATTTCTCTTCTTCAGAAATGCTTTCCTTGCCATTGCCAGTCTACATTTTATATCCTCTCTACTTCAACCATCATCAGTTATTTTGCCCCCCAAATAGCAAAACTCCTTTACTACTGTAAGTGTCTCTTTTCTTAATCTAATTCCCTCAGCATCACCCGACTTAATTCGACTACATTCCATTATCCTCATTTTGCTTTTGTTGATGTTCATCTTATATCCTCCTTTCAAGACACTGTCCATTCCGTTCAACTGCTCTTCCAAGTCCTTTGCTGTCTCTGACAGAATTACAATGTCATCGGCGAACCTCAAAGTTTTTATTTCTTCTCCATTCACTGATATCCTTTCACCCTGAATTTTAATTCCACTCCTGAACCTTTGTTTTATTTCCATTATTTCTTCTTCAATGTATACATTGAACAAAAGGGGAGAAACTCTGTAGCCCCACATTATGCACTTCTCACTTGGTTTTCCATTTTATTGCTTCTGGCTGCATTAGTAATACTTATTATGTGTTACCCATTTTCCCATACCTTTTCTGAGCATTTCAGACATCTTGCACCATTTTATATTTTAGAACACTTTTTCTAAGTTAACAAACTGAAGAAAGTGTCTTCTTTTTCTTAAATCTCTGCCATGGTTGCAGTAGCATTCTTCGTGGTCTACCAAGCAAAATGGCACTGTAAGCTTGCCAGAAACATTAGTTTCATCAGTGACAGTTACTTACAATATGACACAGTGCCATAACTGGAAACCTTTTATGTTTATTGACCCTGACCATGGACACCCACAAAATTATACACACATGTGGGAACATTAGCATCACCGGCCACAGAAAATAACTTACAGTCTTATCTCTGACAGTTGACGGTTGCACTTTAGTTTGATCTGTGACTTGAGTGTGTTATGTCATGCATTCTTGTATGTATTGAGTTTCTATAAAATGAAGACAGTTCATACTCACTAGTACTGCATTGTCTTTCATTCACTATCACTATGTACTGGAGCTCTACACTGATGTCCCCCGATTACTGCATCACACAGTATTTTCGTGCTTTACTACCAAGGTGGTTACCATGCAATGACAATGCAGTCATTATCGCACTACGCCACTATGCATTTCATGTGAAGTGGCAATAATTTTCCTGCATTATTGTTTTACATGCCACTCTATGACATATAACAATTACCATATGTTCAATGCATCAAAGTGTGTTTGTACTTGAAAAACTGACAACTGTGTATTGTACTGACGCCCCAGAGCTTTTTCAGTGTTCTGCTCTCCTCCTCTGCAAGAGATGACTTGTTGGACATGGATGTTTGGTACTCCACAATTTCACATTCAATATCCTCCAAGGGATTTAAATTCAGATACAAAGTGTCATTACAATGCCGGACAGAGACATGCTATCCAACTAGTTAGACAGCATGCTCTTATCAATGCTAATGTTTTGCACAGTGTCTGAATAGCAAATGTTTTATGATTATGTCTTTTAACCAGTTGAATAGTGCTCAGACATTATTTTCCACCCTACTACAGTATTTTGTTTAACTGACAATTTGTAACTGACGCCAACAACAATGGCAGCCACATTGCCTCACTGCAACCTCCACTCACCTCGTGACAGCAGGAACCCAAACTCTCATGAATTCAACTGACTGTCACCAAGCACAACACCCTCATCACCAAGCAATCCCAGCAGGCTGAGGTATCACAACTTTGCTCAACCATCATTAGTGTCCCTTCCTCGCCATGGCAGTCAACTGATGCATCATGCGTCCACCCAAATGACACTGATACAGCATGATTCAGCCCGATCACTACCTCGCGAGGGGACAACACTTCCCAACAGGTCGGCTGGACAGCAAAACAACTTGTGCAGCAGACATCAATCTCCTGCCAAGTGACACACATATATGCTGGCTCCACCAGCATTTTGGCTCTTCCGCAGCCAAGCGCCAATGGCCATGCACACATCACCACCATGTCGCGTGACCCACACCGTGCATGCCGAATCTCAGATGGTACCCAAGGCGACCACCTACCAGATGCAACAACACCCTCATCAACATCATACTGCAGTATTTGTGCTACCTGGAGAGCAATGTTACTGCACTGAACAAAATGTTCCAGCAGCATACCATAGTTCCACTGACATCTAATGGGCAACTTGTTACACACAAAAATCTGTCTGCACAATATCTGTCCCCTCTTGAATGGCTGCAACAGCACGTACATTTCACCAATGATAGCTGGCCATCTCCACTGCTCACCCATCCCCTCTGGTCAGCAAATTCCTCAAGGACCCACCCAGTGCACACATACCAGGAGATACATCTTACTCACCTCCCCCTTCCATGCTCACCCATACAGTTCACACCATCCATGCGCCCATTTCTGTGATTATCATCTCTAAATCCTGCACAAGGCCACCCTTGCCAATGTTTTCACTCCCCCCTACCCCAACCTCCCAGTTGCCCAGTTGTCTCGGTTGTCACCTCCACGCCATTCTCCACACTACTGTGGGACTGGGGGGGAGTTGGAGGAGAGGTGGAGGGGACTCTGTGGGAACATTAGCATCATTGGGTAGATAAAATACCTTTCAGTCTTCTCTCTGATGACAGTCGCAGTTTACTTCAGTTCATGACTTGAGTGGGTTACGTTGCGTATTCTTGTATGTATTGAGTTTGTATAAAATAAAGTGTGTTGCATACTTGTTACCACTCTGTCATCTATCACTCACCATATCTACATACTGGAGGGTTAGCCCATGTGGATGGGCTGCAGAAAACATTTCAACTAAGTAAGGGGCTCCATTACCAGCATGGACACACCTGCTGCCAAAAAGGATTGGCCAACATCATCCTATTTTATCTGCATTCCTCATGTATAAGTTAAAACACTTTTTTTTCCTAATACTCTTATTCAAATATTAATGGTAATATTACAATAGTGTGCATATGTTACACAAAATGTCAAGTTTAAATAAACAGAAATCCCCTTCGAAACCTTATTATTCAGTTCATACTATTTACTTTTCTGATGGTATTGTAATAACTAGTTTCACTAGAAATGCAATAGTTCAAAAATTACTGTAATTATAAAATTTCATACAGCCAGCTATCCATAAAAACACTGTGAGCTAATACATTAAATCTAAAGGAAAGACACCATTCACTACAAAGAGTAATTTTCCCTGATTTCAGTAATGTAATTATATTTGCCCAAACTTAATTAGTTTTTCAGATATTTAATTAAAAATTTCAACTAGCCCAAACTTTCTGAACATATTATCACCAAAGTACCATAACATGCAGGGATTTAGTTACATACTTTTGTTAACCTGAAGTTTCTGCATCAAATGACACTCATATTATGTAACAACCTTCACTAATTAAAGACCTGCATAACTTCCAGTAACTAAATTTCATCATTCAGTATGGATGCCATACTTGTCATCCAGTGAATCCTAATGAACATTCATTGTTATGTTATGACTTATACAGATGAATTTACAAGGTATGCAGCACACCAGCACAAACCATTCCTTTTCAGAAATGTTATTAATCACTAGCTGGCAACACAAGATACAGTAAACACATAACCAACATACGGTGAACATTGGAAGTGAGACGTTCAGTTGAAATGTATTTGAAAAATGCTGAAAATTGAACATCCTGGTGTACACAAACCAACTAAGTACAACTCCAGGGCAGCACATGTTGATTAATATGATCACAAATTGCCACAGAAGATGCTTCATAAATAAAGAGGAGTGAAATGCATTTATCACAAATCAAGCAGTCTTTTGTTTGTTTTCACAGATGGACCACATCTCCAATAACATCAAAGCAACTAAGAAACAACGAAAACATAAAAAATGACAATATTAGTGTTTAGTATACAAATCTGTGATGAGTGCATGGATGGGGAGCACATGGTGATGTTTGGTTTGTTGTTAATGAGAATGAGAGAAGCTGAAACTCAGTGCCTCACTTGATGAGATACTGTAGACACATTCAAGATTTAAAATATTGGCACATTGTTTTGTGATCAACAACTTTATACCATTACTTGTTCTGAAGTTGTCAGCCAAAGTCCAGTGATGAAAATTACTTCCAGTATTACTATCGTCATAGTCAATGGTTGGAGAGACAACATCATTGTTACAGGTAGTCTGCGAAAACTAGTTACAGATGTTTGCCTCTGATGACTCATGTATACAGATGGTGTTAACCCCATCAGCATCAGTTAAGCCCTGAAGACGGTGCACTGAAGCACCAAAACTGGTAGCCATATAATAAATAACATTGTAATGATGGCTGTAGGTGTTCCATTTTATTACATAAGTGAACTGCTGAAGTCCCTCAGACCTCTAATCACAAGGACGGAGATACAAAAAGTTGCAAAACAGTTCCCCACTCAGCACCCAGCATCAACCCAGCCCTGAAAAACTTAACTATATCCTACATCAGGATTTCGAATATCTACTCTCAAGCCTGGAAATGAGCACCATCCCACTTACAACCTATCTCATCCCTCTGAAAGTGGTGTTCTGCAGCTCACCAATTCTGCATTATATCCTAATCCATCCTTACGACACACCTACTCCCAGTGCATTGCACATGGGTCATAACCACAGTGGAAACCCATGTGGAAAACCTGTGTATACTGTCCAATATGGTCACCCAGCACACCTTACTCCAGGCCTGTAGCAGGCATAACCTATCCTTTCACAATTAGGGCCATCAGTGAAAACAGTCCTATAATATACCAGCTCTGCTGTAACTTCTCCACAGTATTTTATGTGAGTATGGCCACCAACCAGCTGTCCACCAAAATGAATAACCACTGCCAAACTGTGACCAGTAGTAGAGTTGACCACTCAGTGGTGAAACATGCTGCTGAAAACAACATGCCTGACTGAATGACTGGTACACAATCCATGCCTTCTGGATCCTTCCCTCCAACAACTTCTCTGAATTATGTAGATATGAGGGTAGGCTGAAAAGTAATGCACAAATGCTTGTATAACATGACCTAAATAACTTTGAGGAATGTGCCAGGTTGCATGTGTCAGTTTGAATGTGTTGCAATCATCCTGCATATTTTGAGTAGAGGAACTATGGAGACATTTTCTAGTTTTTTGCATTAATGCATGTTTAACAGTGTGGTGTTATCAAATCTTTAATTGATGAAAACATGACTCTGACCGAGACTCATCATCATTTAAAGGCTGTTAGTTGATGATGCTATTGCCAGGTCTACTGTGACTCAATCAGTAACAAAATTTCATGGTTGTGAGCCTGGAAAAGCCATAACTGTTGGTGAAATATGCAGTGGACATTTGATCACTACCATAGAGAGTAAACATCAAAAACTCATGGACGGCTTGATTCAATATAGCCGTCAAATCACTCAAAAGCATATCACGTGCCATATTGGAACATCCAAACATCCAAGGAATGTGTCAGAAATGTTACTGAACAATTAGGATACCATAAAATCTGTGCCATGCCATGCCATGCCATCTAAAAGATGAGAACAAATGGCAATGATTGGAATGCTGTGAGTAACATTTGTAGTGATATAATGACAAAGGAGATGACTTCCTTTTAAATACTGCAATGGCAAACAAGTCAAGGATCCATCATTATGATCCAGAAGATAAAAGACAGAGCACTGAATATCATCTATTTTCTGCTTATATGAAGAAGTTCAAAGCACAGTCACCTCCAAAAAATGCTTTTGAATGTTTTTTGGGATGCTTAACAAATTTATGTAACTCATTATCTGGCATGGGAGGGGGAATGGCAAATTCTTCTTAGTATCTAGAGACTCAAAAACATCTCCAACATTGTGTTTGCTGTGTTAGGGGCTTGTGCCAATAATCTTGCAGAATGACAGCACTTGTCAACACATCTTATGCGTAACTGAAGAGGTTATGTGAAACCTGAAGATTGAACCAATTCCACACTCTCCTTACTCCCCTGATCTTGCACCTTGTGATTTTTATTGTTTTCCTCTACTCAAGAAAGACATTACACCTCAGACAATGAGGTGAGGGCAGCTGTCAAGTCCCGGTTTTGAGAAAATTTGAAAGAATTTTTCAGTGATTCAATGAAAAAAACACACATTGGGAGAAACGTGTTAGTTTTAATGGTGACTATGTTGAAAAATAAATTTATGCTTTTGAATCTTAAGAATTATACTTTAATGTCATTTTCGCCCAATCATCCTAATTGTATTTGTTTGTGTTCTACAAGCATGTGTGCATTATCTTTCAGCCCACCCTCTTAGGCTTTGCCTTTGCAACAAATCCTTGGATCCTGCAGTCCTTCTGGGCCCAGTCTTGCCCCTGCCTCAGACACATCTCAACCCTTACCCTATGAACCTAACTTCACTCATCCTGCCCTCACATATTCCTCTCCACAGTGTCCCTCTTCCTCTGTTCTCTCTTACCCTCTCTGACCAATCCTCAATGTCATTGTACACTGTGCACAAATCTGTGGCAGGAATGAACTCACCAGTGACACAACTGTGACCCATATAACTGCTACCCCTCCCTGGCAGCCATCAGCCACTGTTGCCCAGCCCTCCCTCCAGCTGGCTGTCTCCTCTCTCCATCTTTCCCACTCCAACTGACACGACATGACCCCTCACCCCAGCCTAGTGCAACGCCAGGACAATGTAGTTGAGCAGGTGCACATTTCCATATGTGATCTCTTTAGCTCTGAAGAAGAATTTGTCCAAAAGCTAGCAATGTTCCTGTTGACTTCTCAACACCTCATGATGGTAACAGAAAGTATACAACATGTAAATGAGCAAATGTAAAGTGGCATTAATTTAATGTAAATATAAACCTTAAGCATTTATTTAATATGCCACTGGTATAAGTCAGTGTCACTAACCAGTGTTAAATTACAGAATCTTAAACAACAGATTAGTCAAGTAAGCTAGTCAGACCCTTAAACACATTATACAAAAATACAAACTGTATAATTACAGCCAGTTGCTTATATTTGTTTCTTGCATATGTAAAGTGAGCAGCTAATGACAGAATTATTATCAAACATATGGACAGAAGCTTCTACAGTCTCTATCATTGACTGCATCAACATAATCACAAAGTTGGCAATCTTCCTCAGACAGTCAATTTTCAATCACACTGAGGTGCCAAGAATCATGGGATACCTCCAAATATTGTGTCAAATTTCTTTTGCCTGGCATAGTGCAGCAACTCAACATGACTTGGACACAACAACTCTTGGAAGACTCCTGTATAAATATTGAGCTTTATAACCTCTATAGCCATCCATAACTGAAGAAGTTTTACCAGTGCAGGGTTTTGTGCATGAACTGACCTCTCAGTTATCTCCCATAAATATTTGAAGGGATCCATGTCGGGAGACCTAGATGGCCAAATGATTTGCTCAAATTGTCCAGTATGTTCTTCAAATCAATCATGAACAATTGTGGTGGGCTGATGTGGTACATTGTCACCCATGAAAATTCCATCATTGTTTGGGAATATGAAGCCCACAAATGGCTGCAAATGGTCTCCAAGTAGCCGAACATAACCATTTCCAGTCAGTGATCAGTTCAGTTGGACCAGAGGATTCAGTCCATTCCATGTAAACACAGCCCACATAATTGTGGACCCATCACCAGCTTGCATGATGCCTTGCTGACAACTTGGGTCCATGATTTTGTGGGGTTGCACCACACTTGAACCCAACCATTAGCTCTTACCAACTGAAATAAGGACTCATCTGGCCAGGCCACAGTTTTACAGTCACCCAGGGTCCAACTGATATCGTCATGAGCCCAGGAGAGGCACTGCAGGCAATGTAGTGCTGTTAGCAAAGGTGCTCGTGTCAGTCACATGCTTCCATAGTCTTTTAACATCTAATTCTGCTGCACTGTCCTAACAGATTCATTCACTGTACATCCCACACTGGTTTCTGCAGTTATTTCACAAAGTGTTACTTGTTTGTTAGCACTCACAACTATACACAAACACCGCTGCTCTCAGACATTAAGTGAAGGTCATCGGCAACTGCATTGTCCATTGTGAGAGGTAATGCTAGAAATCTGGTATTGTTGGTACACTCTCAGAATATTGAATACCCAAAACAATTTCAAAATTGAATGCCCAATAAATCTAGCTCCAACTACCATTCCACATTTAAAGTCAGTTAATTCCCATTGTACAGCCACAATCGCATCAGAAACCTTTTCACATGGATCACCTGAGTACAAATTACAGTTCTGTAAATGCACTGTCCTTTAAAACCTTGTGTATTGACACTACCACAATTTGTATATGTGCATATCACTATCCCATGACATTTGTCACCTAAGTACATGCATTAAAAAAAGACATAACTGCCATTCAATATTAGTCTTTTTTAATTGTAAAAATTATTTAAGTTAATAAAGAAAATATCTGTTCTTATCATGGTCTGAAAACTATTTAGTAACTGAGATGTGGTCATATGAGCCATGAAGGTGACATGGTATTCAAAATCTTCATTACAAAATTTACTTGTCGTGATAGATTTCAGGCACTGTGAAATTTAAGTCTTACCTCAGATGGATCTTTCCTGGTCTTGCATTCACAAATTCCACATTTACATATGCCAGCACCTGAGCACAAAAGACCTGTTACATTTGAGTAGCAGTCACTTTGATCTACTGCTGCGGTACTGTTCCTTTGACATTCACAGCGTTTCCCAGATCGAGAAGACTCACATACACATATTCCACATTCTAGTCTTCCACCATTATTACAGGCATCAGGGGATCCTTTTGGCTGGAAAAAATATGAGAGGAAATGCATATTGAACATTTGCATCCACCTCTGTAATACAGCTCCCAGAAGCAAATGTAAGGTAGATGGCATGTGTTATGAACTGTAAGCATTGATGATAAGAATGCAGAAAAAATTTTACATATATTTCCAAATGCATTATAGATAAATAAAAATTGATGATTTTAGATTATTATAACAATAATGGAAATTCCTAGATGTAAAGATACATAAAATAAGAGAAAAGCAACTACTTTCCTACAAATTACTAGTGCATGAAGTACAGAAAAATGCACTAGAACACAGTTAACATTAGCTTTCAAGCTCTTGCTCTTCCTTATCTTGTGTAAAATTATCTTTATGTATGAATGGTATCTTTTATTTATGCATTCATTTACTCACTGTCAAATATAACACAGAGTTTGGCTGCTTTGAGCACATGTAAATTTTTAAGTAATTTTTAATGAATGAACCATCAGATTACTAACAGCGGTTCTCCTCACAGCAATGGAATATCTATGCATATCATTATCTATCCTCTATTGAATACACAATGATGTTGCAAAAAGTGACTGAAATTTTTGAAAGACATACAGCAGAAGATAAAAGGGTTGCTTTGAGATGTGAAACAGCAAAGGCACCAAATAAAAACCTAGGAAAAGAGATGAAACCCTATAGGAAACCTTGACTAACATATCAGGTATTAAATTTAATTTATGAACAGAAAATATATGAAAACACTGCAGGAATACAGACATCTCAAACATCAGATTGACAAAAACTGTAAAATTGAAAAGCAGAAGTGGCTAGAAGAGAAATGCTAAGCTGTGTGTAGAAGCATGTGTGACTACATGAAATATAGATGCAGCATATAGGAAAAATAAAGAACATTGGATAAAATGGGATCAGACATTTGCAAGAGTTCAGATGACAAACAAATAAAATGCAAGGAAGGGAAAGCTTTTTTATTGATGTTTTATTTGTCCAGTTTCATCATGCAACACAAACTGTACAAATGACATTAGACACATCAGAATAAGGACGCAGTTACACAAAGTGTTTCAAGGACTTCGCATCAACTGTCTAGGAGTAAAAGATCATGTCATAAGGAACATATTTGTTGTAGACCAAATGTTCGCCGATGCTTACTGGCAATTATAGGCATTCTTTATCATTCATCCACCCTGGGAAAATGAGACTGCACTGAATTAGAAAGATCTGTTAACCATGTGTGCTGTGTACCACCTAATCCAGTAAATAGATTGAGTGATTTTCAACAAGAAAACCTTAGAAATAGCTGCCTCTAAGTGAAGAAAGACATTTTAGAAGTGAATCAGGAACTTCACTTATGCTGGCCCTATTGTCTTCACACCAAGCTGGTGACTGGATTGTAGGCAACACACAAGGCATATGGGAGTCATATAATGCCTACACTCTGCTGGTTCTCATGGGTGTAATGGCTAAAAAGGACACCCTGTGTTACTGGGAAGCATCAGCAAACATTTTGTCTCTAAGAAAAGTTGTTCACCATGATTTGATATATCAGCCTTAGATTTTTGATGTAAAAACTTTGAAATGCACTGTGTTTAGTATTAGAAAAAAAGATGTGATAGTGAGTAGGTATATATTCTTATAGTTTATCAACAATGGAGGAAAAGACAGATTGCTACTTACTGTAAAGAAGACACATTAAGTTGCAGATGGGTGCAATTAAAAAAGACAAATAGCTTTCGGCCATATCCTTCATCAGCAAAAGAGAAACGAACATGAACATAACTTATACACACAAACAAGCATGACTCATGCATAGTTGACCACCAACTCTGGCAGCCCAGATTAGTTTATCAGTGTATCAGTAACTGCTTAAGGACAAGCCAAAATAAAGATATAGTAATATATATACCAGCAAAATAAGTAAGCATATTAAAAATAGATAACCATTCTTACTGTCTATCAGTAACTGTTCAGGTAACATTTATTTTTACATATTCAGAAATTCTTTTGCAGAATAGAAACAGCACTTTATGAGACATGCCTTTGATTTCATTTTAAATATTGAATATCTAGCGATTTTTACTTCCTCTAGTATCTTTCGTGTAATATGACACCAATGTTAAGAATGCTCCCCTGATAGAATGTTTTTCTGTAATGCGTTTAGTGTATATCTGATATTCTCATATAACAGTTTTGTACATTATTGATCAAGATATAGTCCCCAGATAACAAAATATTTTCATAAACGAATTGGCTTGTAACATTCAGAACACCACTTTCAGCAAAGAAAAATTTACAGGGCTCAATTTTTCTAAGGCCACAACTTATTATTAGAGCTCATTTTTGAATTCTAAAAACATTTATACTGTCATTCACTGTGTGCTCAAAAAATGATCCCATATCAGAACAGGGAGCAGAACTGTGTGCAGGTGTTCTGCTTGCTGTAAAATACAATATTCTTAGACTGTATCACATGGATGAGAGCTTCTATGATAAGTTATTTACATGTGTTTCCTATTTAAAGCCCTGTCGAACCCAGTAACATAACACATATGCTGTAGAAGGCCCAGCCAGCTAAGTTAAGATGCTACACTCTTGAGAGCACAAATGTACTGTTCAGCTGTGACAGTGATGGTCTGGCCACCAGCTTGAGTGGCACTGGAAAATTTCTAATCCAGTGGTGGTTAGCAATTTGATACAAACAACTGGCCTGTGTAGGTAGCAGACAGGCAATTCCTTGCCCATTAAGGAGGCACTGAAGGACAAGATGCTTGGCCAGAGCTAACTTCTGTTATTTTTAAAAGTGAAGGAATATCCAAATATTAAACATACAATAGTAATGCAACCACTCTCTGTAGAACTAATCTGAGTACACCAAGGTCACCAAGCAGTTACAATGCTTTCATCGAAATACTGATATCTGTGATATCTCTAATAATACAGAAATTAGCTTTTGAATGCAAGCAAACCAATTGAGAACTATCTAAAGTTAATCACGAGTAAGCACTACACATGATCTTGACAGACATTGTATTGAACTGTAACACTGCATTCTAGTTATCAGTCATGAATGCTACAGAGTAGAATCAACCTAGTGTTAAGTTAAAACATAGATGTAGTGCATACCAGTGTCAGATCATCATGTCTACCACATGAACACTGAGTTCAGCTTTATATTTTCATCATCAATCATCCATGCAATCTAGCTGTTGATTATTTCTTTAATACTGTTCTGTGTGGAAGTAAACAATTAATTATTTATATGGAATTATTGAATGTAACATATGTTATCTGGTACTGTTCAAACCAGAAAGAACTGAACTTTTACACAATGTTAATACTTTTACTGTAATAGTATAAGGGAAAGTGTGGTGGTCCATTATTAAGCAATCCCTTTTACTAAGCATTCCATTTTATTAAGCATTAGATTTAAGAAAGACTGTAAGTTGGAAGGGAGACAGACTGTAGCCCATTGTCATGGACCTGTATGTGGTTGCACATCCTATTGGCAGGAAAAAAAACAGCTATGTTTTGGAAGTCATAAGAGCATTTTAAAGTGATGGTTTCACTTGTGTAACATGTGATCACACTAGATACCATAACAAATGATGGAACTCTGAAAATATTCATATGATGTGAGACTTAGTCAACATTCAGGAATTGAGACATGCTGTCGAGTTGAGGTCTATGATGGGGTATTGGGAGACTTCATACATTTTCACATTAATACACAATGGTAAGCTTTATTATGGAATTTATCTTATTATGAATTATTTAAATGATTATGTAGGACCACCACCTGTGGTGGTTTCACCTGCTTTAATTTTATTCAGTTGCTGATTGTTGTCCTCAGTATTGACGTACTGCATTGCTACACTGGCTGAAAAATGGGTTGTGGATTCAGACACTGACTACTTTAAATGATGCAACTGGTAGATACACAGATACATTTTACAGTACTTTAATTTTCACTTTGCACAGCCCCCTAATAATACACAGTTAACTGTGTATGGCCAGTGCACTATTGTTTAAACTTTCCATTAGCCTCATTAATAGTTTTCAGGTGAAACTCCACATACTGCTACAATAGTTTCTTGTTGAACATCTACAAGCAGTAAAAACTAACCACCAAGTTCACAGTTCTTGAAGAATAATCAGGTACATATGGAGCAGACATTTTCACTGTTTTTACATACAGCCTAATTGTTTAACACTTATTCCACGGTTAATCTGAAGCATTGTTGTTGTAATAACCAGTACAGGTTTCTTGTCTGAAACTTGGCCGTGGACTGACTGTCTCATGACCAAAAATCGGGTCCTTATATATCATCACAATAGTAGGTGCTGAAGCTACACATTGTTCAAAGTTTAATTTACAGAAATTACAACTAAAACTTACTTTATTAAATTAACTGACTACAAAAAATTGGTTCTTTTTAGCAGTTTCTTCTACTATGAGGTTTAGGTTGAATTACTTGTTTAAATCATGAAATTAACAAATATACACTCCTGGAAATTGAAATAAGAACACCGTAAATTCATTGTCCCAGGAAGGGGAAACTTTATTGACACATTCCTGGGGTCAGATACATCACATGATCACACTGACAGAACCACAGGCACATAGACACAGGCAACAGAGCATGCACAATGTCGGCACTAGTACAGTGTATATCCACCTTTCGCAGCAATGCAGGCTGCTATTCTCCCATGGAGACGATCGTAGAGATGCTGGATGTAGTCCTGTGGAACGGCTTGCCATGCCATTTCCACCTGGCGCCTCAGTTGGACCAGTGTTCGTGCTGGACGTGCAGACCGCGTGAGACGACGCTTCATCCAGTCCCAAACATGCTCAATGGGGGACAGATCCGGAGATCTTGCTGGCCAGGGTAGTTGACTTACACCTTCTAGAGCACGTTGGGTGGCACGGGATACATGCGGACGTGCATTGTCCTGTTGGAACAGCAAGTTCCCTTGCCGGTCTAGGAATGGTAGAACGATGGGTTCGATGACGGTTTGGATGTACCGTGCACTATTCAGTGTCCCCTCGACGATCACCAGTGGTGTACGGCCAGTGTAGGAGATCGCTCCCCACACCATGATGCCGGGTGTTGGCCCTGTGTGCCTCGGTCGTATGCAGTCCTGATTGTGGCGCTCACCTGCACGGCGCCAAACACGCATACGACCATCATTGGCACCAAGGCAGAAGCGACTCTCATCGCTGAAGACGACACGTCTCCATTCGTCCCTCCATTCACGCCTGTCGCGACACCACTGGAGGCGGGCTGCACGATGTTGGGGCATGAGCGGAAGATGGCCTAACGGTGTGCGGGACCGTAGCCCAGCTTCATGGAGACGGTTGCGAATGGTCCTCGCCGATACCCCAGGAGCAACAGTGTCCCTAATTTGCTGGGAAGTGGCGGTGCGGTCCCCTACGGCACTGCGTAGGATCCTACGGTCTTGGCGTGCATCCGTGCATCGCTGCGGTCTGGTCCCAGGTCGACGGGCACGTGCACCTTCCGCCGACCACTGGCGACAACATCGATGTACTGTGGAGACCTCACGCCCCACGTGTTGAGCAATTCGGTGGTACGTCCACCCGGCCTCCCGCATGCCCACTATACGCCCTCGCTCAAAGTCCGTCAACTGCACATACGGTTCACGTCCACGCTGTCGCGGCATGCTACCAGTGTTAAAGACTGCGATGGAGCTCTGTATGCCACGGCAAACTGGCTGACACTGACGGCGGCGGTGCACAAATGCTGCGCAGCTAGCGCCATTCGACAGCCAACACCGCGGTTCCTGGTGTGTCCGCTGTGCCGTGCGTGTGATCATTGCTTGTACAGCACTCTCGCAGTGTCCGGAGCAAGTATGGTGGGTCTGACACACCGGTGTCAATGTGTTCTTTTTTCCATTTCCAGGAGTGTAGTTATGCAAACAATACTTTGGACAAAACTGTTAATTACTTTGGAATTAACTAAGGGGTGGTTTTGCTAACATGTTTCTGAATAGAGCCAAACAGATACTTTAAGATTACTAGCATTTCGTCTTCCAAATGTTTACAATTATTACAGAACTTATATTTGTTTATATGTCAACAATAGAATTTAAGTTACGAAACAATTACTGATTTCACCCTGTAACAAACAATACTGACTAGGAATAGTCAAAATAAATTAGAAAATCAATTAGATACATAAAACTAAGCACAAAATGAGATCTGGTGTTAAATCCTTTAGAACTGAGGACCAACCTATCTCTTTTTTGAAAATACAGACTATATTCACGTTCGTTAATGGTATATTGTAGAAAGTGAAAAAATGAATTTAAGGAGGCAAATGGCAAAACAAGAGGGGAATTAAAAATATCCCAGCTTGCTTCATCACACAGCTTTAATTATTTCAAAGTGCTGCTGAATGACTAAACCAATCATTTCAGTTAAAATCTTCTTGATTGACAACGTTATTTAATTGCGACGTCACCTGATATCATTTATTTTATTTAACACAAGTTGCACTATATATTATTATTTATTATTCACAATGACTTGCCAATGTCTGGTAATTTAGGCTGTAAGATCAACGGCAATTGATGTATATTATGCAGACAAACTGCTGCAGGCTGTTAAAGCTGATGTCTGTTGCTCAACCTCTATGACAATACTAAGTCAAATATCTAATCTGAGCCATACATTTCCCAATACTAGTCTTCATCATATTCTTTCCCAGTAGGTCACATGTGGTTTGTCTCATCTGGGATAGTAAAATGCGATCTTTGCTTAACTCATTCTATTCCTCTTTCCACCGGTACGTTGCAACCCATAATCCCAAAAATTTATGAAGTAGTTGTATTTCCTAGAGGACCATTTTTTAGTGTTTCTTGAAGGAACATTTGCCTTGATGGTTGAAATAAATGAAAGTTGACACATATGGTTTTTCTAGTATTTACAATGAGTTTGTTTCTGGTGAACTACACTGAACG
The DNA here is from genome assembly GCF_023898315.1 of Schistocerca nitens. Classification (NCBI taxonomy): domain Eukaryota; kingdom Metazoa; phylum Arthropoda; class Insecta; order Orthoptera; family Acrididae; genus Schistocerca; species Schistocerca nitens. The sequence goes on along the minus strand of NC_064615.1, from coordinate 257,514,251 downwards.
TCTTTTTATAGAACTTCCTACTACTGAGTGTAGTGTTTCTGGGCTGGATCCAGTGAACAATATGCTGGTGTCATTGGGAAATAGGATGGTTTTTTGGTACTCAAATATTCAAGAGAATTGTCTACATAAACCAACAAGAGTAGAGGTCCTCGAATTGTGTCCTGAGGTACACCCTATTATACTGGTAATTCATTGCAAAAGAAAGAATTGTTTCTTCTTTAACTTAGAGTGTTGAACACATATTGAAGTGATAGCTACTGTCTGTGCTTTTCTTTGATGGTACTGCAAGGTAGAATAAATCTATAGAAGAGACATACAAAGGATAGAAATATGAAGGCAATATTGTGAAAAAGGGAGAAGAATTGGATGTTATGAGACTGAGGTGTGATACTGTGAGAAGAATTTGATGAAGCACTAAAAGACTTAAGCTGAAACAAGACACTTGGAGTAGATGACATTCCCTATGATCCTTGTGTAGACTAACCACCACAAAACTAATGCATCTGTTGTGCAAGTTCTCCTCACATTTCAAGAATTCCAAATAAATGAGATGCTGATAGGTGTGAATATTCCCAGAATGAGATTTTCACTCTGCAGCGGAGTGTGCGCTGACATGAAACTTCCTGGCAGATTAAAACTGTGTGCTGGGACCTTTGCCTTTCGCGGGCAAGTGCTCTACCATCTGAGCTACCCAAGCATGAATCACGCCCCATCCTCACAGCTTTACTTCTGCCAGTACCTTGTCTCTTACCTTTCAAACTTTACAGAAGCTCTCCTGTGAACCTTGCAGGACTAGCGCTCCTGAAAGAAAGGATATTGCGGAGACATAGGCAATTTGCCAATCTTTGGACTGCTTTGAAATCTTATCAAGATCTGAATGAATATTTATGCAATTGCTCTGCTCGGCTCTGCTCTGCTCTTGTTGACCAACACCTTCAACCTATTACCTGCAACCTACCCTCATATACAAAAGATACCAACCATTTCCTCCACCGAGTCTCCACAGTTCCTGACCACACAGTGCCCTGATCATCACTATTGATGCCAACTCCCTGTACTCTAACATTCCTAATGACCATGGCATTATTGCTATTGAACACTACCTTTCCCAGTGCTCATGGATTCCAAACCAACAACCTCCTTCCTTGATGCCATTACCAACTATATCCTCATCCGCAATTCCTTCTCCTTACAAATCTCGGTATGGCTACGGGCACCTGCATAGCACCATACTTTGCCAACCTATTCATGGGACATCTAGAGGAATTCTTCCTAAAAGCCCAGAATCCTAGACCCTTCACCTGGTTCACAATCATTGATGACATCTTAGCTACCTGGATTGTAGGTGAGGACACCCTGTCTGCATTCCTCCAGAACCTCAACAACTTCTCCCCCATTTGCTTCACCTGGTCCTACTCAACCCAGCAAGCCACCTTCCTAGCTGTTGACCTCCACCTCAAAGATGGCTACATCAGTACCTCCGTCCATATCAAACCTACTAATCACCAGTGATACCTCCACTTCGAGAGCTTTCACCCATTCCATACCAAGAAGTCCCTTCTATACAGCCTAGCCATCCATGCTCGTCGCATCTGCAATGACGACCAGTTCCTCTCAAAATATACCAAGGGTCTCACTGAAGCCTTCACTGACTGTAATTATCCTCCCAACCTTGGAAATAAGAGGAGCAGAGAGAGGAAAAGCTTGGCAGTGGTGCACAATGAAGTTGAGTGGACGTGAAGTGAGAGGTGATGATAGGACACGGGGGGCAGAAACTGCTCGATGGAGGACGTGGGCACTGTATGTTATGGTACATTGAGGCCTGGAAAAATTTTGGGACTGAAGACTGTGTTACAAGGATAACTCCCATTTGTGCAATTCAGAAAAGCTAGTGGGAGATGGGAAGATCCAGATGGCCTCGGTTGTGAAGCAGCAACTGAAATCAAGCATGTTATGTTCAGCTGTGTGTTGTGCCACAAGGTGGTCCACTTTGCTCTTCGCCACAGTTTGGCAGTGGCTGTTCATCCTAGTGACCAGTTGGTAATCATACCAATATAAAAAGTTGTGCAATGATTGTAGCAGAGCTGGTATATGACATGGCTAGTTTTGAAAAGTCGTCTGACATTTGATTGGATAGGATAAGGCTTTGATACGAATGGAATAGCAAGTGCTGGATGGGTGGATTGGGTAGGTTTCACACCTGGGTCTTCCTGAAGGATATGATCCCCATGGCAAGAAGTTGGGATTCAGAGTGATGTAGGGATGAACTAAGATGTTAGGTGGGTGATGGAACATCACTTTAGCAGGGGTGGGATTAACCTCAAATAGAATGACCCTCATTCCAGGATGCAATATAGATAATCAAATCCCTGATGAAGGATGTGGTTCTGTTGTTCCAGACCAGTGTGTTATTGGATGATAAAGGAGTGCTCCTTTGTAGTTGGTTCTTGGGGGTGGTTGGTGGATTGGCCATGTATGGGGATACAGCACAAGAAATCTGTTTCTAGACTAGGTCTGAGGGATAGCACCTGTCCTTGAAAGCCTTTGTGTGACCTTCAGCTTACAGAGCAAGGGAGTTCTTGTCCCTGCACATACGCCATCTCTGGGTGGTCAGGCAGTATGGGAGGGTTTTTTGGTATGGAAGGGATGGCAGCTTTCAAAATTAGAGAGAAAACAGTACTTGGAATGACACAATCAACACTGGGTGTTGCAATGGCTGTGCATGAAGTTCGCTGTCATCTGATTGGCATGACAGCTGAAATTGTACAGCAGGTGTGACAAACATTTGTCCAGACTGAAAGAGGAAAGAAACAGCAGAAGCAAAAGAGAGGACCAGTGGAGTAAGTGGAATATGGAAGAATTACCGCCATGATTGTGTGCAAAACAATTATGGCTCACTTAATTGTGGGCAGTAAAGAGGAGGGAGATGGGAAGAAAGAGAAAATGACTCAGGAGAGCCATACACAAACGCACAACCACAAAACATAACAACCACAGGTGAAGGGGTGTGCTTTCATACAAGAGATTATGTAGAATGGCAGCAAGAGACATATGAATAAATATGCCAAGAAATAATGTTGTGGGAAACTCGCATTAGTTCTGGTTGAACACCACACTGGAACAAATGATGTAGGGCCAATGGAAATAAACAAAATGCGAGGGACATATGCAATATGAACAGCTATATTAGAGATGAACCACAAGATCTGATAGACAAAGGAGAAGGGATGGTTGAAGGCAAAGCAGTGACTCTGATTAATCATTGCAGAAGTATATAGAAAGAAAAAGTGGTGGTGGACTCTGGGTCTCAGATCTGTGGAACTGCTAAGAACTAATAGGAAGAGCTGTTGAAGATGGACTTGGAATTACTTAGTGTGTTAGTGGTTTTAAGGTAAAGGGAGCATTTGAATAATATGCAAAGCATATTTGGAAGTGAAGATCAAAGAGGACAGGTTTAGAATGGATGCTGTAGTAGCACCTAACTTGCCGGATGAGTTGATAATGGGATCAGACTGATTAACAGGATGTAAGGTATAAATAGATTATCAGAGAAATGAAACAACAATGTGGCATGGAGATAGAGAGAGAATATGAATGCAGCCAGTGGTAATGAAAGAGGGTTCATATATATCTATTATGCAATGGTAGAGAAACAAGAGGAAGAGCAGAATAAAAAATTTCACAGCAATGGTATGTTTGAGCAAAACACATTTGGCATCCCTGCACACACCTGTGTTTAATGTGTAACTGCCAGAAGTTTCATCATTGTACATCAGTTAGTTATTGTTCAGTGCTGCATTGAATAAAACTTTGTGTCACACAGTTTGTGAATTCCGAGATGGCAGAGTTAGAGAAGCAATGTGTCTGCATTACATTTTAAATGAAACTCAAGAAAACCTTTACAGAGGCACACCAAATGATGCAAGTGATGAGTGGTTAAGCTGTACTCAGTACTACGAATGGTTCACATGGTTCACAAATGGCCAGACGGAAGTTAAAGATGACCGTCGTTCAGGACACCCTTCAATGTCTACTGATGTTGCTCATGCCAGGAACGTCAATGAAATTGTATGTACCAATCAAAGACTGACTGTCCGAGAGATTGAGAAGAATGTAATATTTCAGTTGCATCATCTCATGAAATCCTGACATAGCATCTTGGAATGCATCATGTCGCCACCAAGTTCATCCCACAGCTCGTGAGTCAAGGGTTGTGACATTGAGACCAAGGTCCAGTCTTCACAATGGGTCAGGAAAGGATTAGTTCATCATGAATTCATGCTACAGAGACAAAATGGTAATTGATGTACTATCAGGATGCGTTGTGATGCCTGCGAGAAAATGTGAGAAGGAGATGGCCTGAAATGTGGCGAGACTGTTCATGGCTCTTGTATCACAAGAACACACCCACACGTTGCTCCCTGTTGGTGAATAACTATCGCACAAAAAATGAAATCACTGTTCTGCCTCATCCTCCATACTCTCCAGACCTGGCCCCAGCATTTTTTTTTTTTTTATTTTTTTTTTATTTCCAGATTTGAAAACCCCATTGAAAGGATGAAGATCTGCTATGACAGATGAGATACAAGAAAATTCACAGATGGTGGTTTGCATGATCCAGCAAGAGGCATACCAAGACTGCTTCCACAAGTGAAAAAATCATTGGGAGTGGTGTATCAATTGTGGAGGGGCATAGTTTGAAGGAGTCCATACGCAATAAGTAAAAGTTAAATGTGAAAAATTTTTTGGACAAAGTTCCAGGATTTTTTTAACAGAACTCATTGAAGAATTGCCAGCAATCACAGTTTTGCAGCTTATTAATCTATTGCTAAATTATGAACATGCTTTTTTGCAAAGTACAAATTAAGTAAAGGACCACTTACAAAATAAAAACAAAGCCTCATACACTGTACTTCATGCCCCCATACCACATTCTGCAAGCAGCAGATGAAAAGGAGCTGCAAAAGATGTTGGGTGCAGGAATCATAGAATGTGAGTCTAGCCAATACAACAGCCCATTGTTCAGTGTAGATAAGAAGGAGGAGACATGTGGGAAAGAGAAAAACCAGAAAACACTGAATAATTATTACAGAAGTTTAGTGGTGCTAAAGTACTTATAAATCTGGCTCTGACTTCAGATATCACTAGGCATTGTTGGCCCCTGAATGCAGACTGTATACCACATTCCTTTATGAAGGGCAGTGCTATCAGTATCAAATGCTTCCCTTTGCACTAAAAAAGACCATGTCAGCATTTATTCTAACACTGGCAGAGTTTTTTGGTCACGATCTACTGAAGCACATCACCTTGTATGTAGATAACATTCTGATTGCAAGCAATACATGGAATGAACATATGGCAATCTTAAAGAAAGTTTTTCAGAAATTCGAATCTGCAGGTGCTAAACTGAACCTGAGAAAATCTCCTAGGTCAGGGGAAGCCAACTATATTGTATGCACACTCCCTTTCACTCGACTTGGAGGATAAAACACCAATATTTGCAGGGATGCTAGTCTAAGTAGATGAAGAAGCAGATTTTCCAATTAATATGTTATGCATAGTTGAACCCTAGGCAGAAAACAAGGAGTTGGATAAAGCACAGTGCTTTGTATGCCATAATTTGTCATACATAGGAGAAGTTGATCAAAGCCATGTAGTGCCATCAGTGTAGATAATTTTGGATCAGCGGCAGTAAAGCTAGCATGACATGCACTGATAACCAATTTGGAAAAGTCGGTGGAAGAAGAGTTGTATAGAGAAATCAGTATTAAGTATACTAAGCCTGAACAGTCTGTCAATTTTGCTGCACTGTGAGGGAAAGTGTCACATTTGCACGGAAGTGATAGGGAGGTAATGGAAAAATTGTTAGTGGAATATGCAGAATTATTCAACCTTCCAAGACCATTTCCAACTAGGCCACTTATGCAGCAGAGAATTCCCACTGGGAACTGCCAGTGTATAGGAAGCCATGACAGATTCCACATTACCTGAAACCAGTGATGGAGGAATTTGTAAACCAACATCTCTGTGATGGAATAACAGAAGAGAGTACCAGCCAATGGGGCTGATGAGGGGTGAGGAGAGGAGGGGGGGGGGGGGGGGGGGGGAAGGGAGCACCAGTCATTATTGTACCAAAACAATAGCTCAGAAGGCAGTAGGGCATACAGATTCAGTTGTGACTATCAATAATGAATCAGCATATCGTAACACTGGACACCCAGTATCACACAATACAAAAACTTTGAATAAGCTGAGGCAATGCCATTATTTTGCAACTATGGATCGATGAAGTGGGTACCATCCATCGGCGGTAGTGCCAGAGAATGAATATAATTCCACATTTACAGTTCTGGTCATTAACTGCTCCACTGAATGCCATTTGGGTTGACAAATGCCCCTGTGACATTCCAAAGCCTATTGTCTGGGGAATTATGAGGCCTGAAACTGCAATGACACATGGTATACTTAGATAATATTACAGTATCTTCTAGACATATGAGAACACATGGTACATTTGTGGGACATCTTTAGTCATTTGTGAGCAGCACTACTTTTAGTTTATAAAAGCATTATTTTTTATCAAAAGAAATATGTTATTTTGGCCATGTTATCAGTCAGGATCATGGGCAAACAGACCCACAGCTCATAAAAGCCATGCAGGAATTCTCTACTCCTACTATGGAAAAAGAGCATCAATGATGTATGTACAAAGACTGAAGCAATGAATGAAACCCAGGTCTCATGCTCACTAGGCACATGTGCTAACTACTATGCCTCCCTGCCACAGTGACTTTGCACAACTGCATGGACTACCCCAGATGTCTGAGACTTGACAAGGTCTCTGGAACCATATAGTTTCATTAGAATAAAGCACCTATGCCTGGCTTTCAGGCAGAATCCCCTGTTTCATTTGACACTGAGGTGCTATTCCAACACAATTGGAGACACTCTGCAAGCTTGTTCAAGTTTAAGGGGAATACCAAGTGGACTGGGGCATGAGCAGGAAATTGGATCAAGGAAGGAGGTGTGACAGGGCAGTCCATGCAACTGAGCAAAGCCACTGTGTCAGGGTGTCTTACTGGTTAGCACCCAGCAGTACAGCTGGACTCAAATCCTGTCCTTGCTACAAATTTTCATTCATTGCTTCAGTCTGCATATACGCATCATAGATGTTTGATACTTGAAAAGTCTCTGGAACCTCACAATTTCATTAGATAAAACACCACCACTCCTTTTTAGGCTTGGATTTTTATTACAGGTGTCAAAGTTTGCAAACATCACTTCATGGATATCAAAAGTGGTTCATACTAACATGTGATGCCAGGAACCATGCCTTAGGGTGTGCATTATACCAACAAACAGACAAGGCAGAGCACCTGGCAACCTATGCATCAAGGCAGATAAATAAGGCAGAAAATAATTACTTAACTATAGAGAAGGAGATGTTCAGCCTCATTTATGGTATCACATATTTCCATTGCTATCTTTATGGTAGATGTTTTAGTCATGACATATCACACTGATGGGTCTCAAAGAACAAACTAGACACCTAACTTGATGGGCTTTATGGCTTAGTGAGTTTGATTTTGAGGTAGTACACTGCCTTGAGAAATTAAACGGCAACACTAGCTGATTGTTTCACAAGATACGTATTTTGGAATGTGTTGGTATTTCTGCAGATGAGTGGTATAAGGCTCTGGCTGCTGACTATAACTGTCAGCAGTTGCTATACAAACCTAGTTCTGTGTTGATTATGGAGTGCTTTACAAAAGAACAAAGTATTGGCAGCATAAGGTCATGCCAGCAAATTTATATGGCAAGGTACTGTCTTAGCAGGGAATGTAGGTTGCTGTGCTACTGAGTGATGTGTTATGGAACATTATTGGTGGGGAACATGGAAGTATGACTTGGAGCAGTATGTGAAAAACAGTGTACTGTGTGCACAAAGGTTTTAGTTCAGTTAACAGCAAAGTGCATTACAAAGGTTGCCAGACACCAATGGACCTTTCCAGATGATTGGTATGGATGCCCTCTGCCAGTTAGCACAGGTGCTGGAGAGGGACACAAAATGGCTTATCTGCAATCAATCACTTTTCCCATTATTTGGTTATGATTGCTTTGAAAAACTAGCAGACAGAAACTGCATCTCAGGCAAAAGCAACAAATTTTAAAATTAGGGACATTGGAAACTGTGGTAACTGATTAGGGTACCAGTTTCATTTCAAAGTAAATGAAAAAGGTGTGCAGACTTTTATGAATTCAGAAGTTATGGACAAGAGCATTATACCCACAAGAAAATGAAAGAATAGAAAGCGTACAGAGAAGAGCAGGAAAATGTTGAGTTATTAAGTGAATAGTCACTGTAGTGACTGGACTGCTCTACTACTATATGTGGTAGCAACTTGTAACTCAAAGGCACACCAAAGTACAGGATTATCACCATATGAGGTCACTTATGGTCAGAAGATGCTCTCCCCTTTTGAACTGTGTAAACCTTATCCTGGGGATGATGTATCAATTGTTCATAATTTTGTTAAGAGGATTAGTGGTATCTGAAACTGGGTTAAGAAAGAAAATACAAAAGCCCTGGATTGGCAGGAAGGAGAAGGCCAATCTGCCCAAGTACCCTGCAGGGCAATTGGTAACGTTGACCAATCCCTATATTCTGTAAGGCAGACAAAGAAATTCATTACACCATACCGAAGGCCTTACCATGTAATGAAATACCTTTCTGGTCAATGTGAAGTTACAACCCCTGACTCAAACCACTGTGATGATTGATACTTGTGGGGTGAGTGTGACTGTTGAAGGGTGTCCTGGAAGCCCTGTCTCAGTTACTGGTAGCTTCATCCAAAGGAGGAAGGGAAGAGATTGAGGGTGATGGAGGAGGGAGGGGGGGGGGTGAAGTTAAGATCTGGTAAAATGAATGAATTACCCCTACAATGCTCCAGTTTATCAATATGTCATAAGACCATGGGGTAGCCTAGTGAGCTAAGCAAGGATTTCCTCTTCCTTGAGGGAGACACAATACATATGTGAACTTTATCTGTGTTTTTCTTGTTAGTTGTTGGTGAAATGTGTGCATATGTGTAATGGTTATGTTTAAGTTTGTATGGATTACAAAGTACTGAAATTCAAATCTTAGAAGATGTTGCATTTCTGCTAGAGGCTTACAAATCAGCATAAAGGGCAGATTTTATTGTAGTTAAAGTATGTGTTAAGGTAATATATTAAAAGGTCAGACTTCTATTTACGAAGAATGTGTAATGTTGTTAATGGTATGAAGAGACTTAGCATCAATGATTTCAGGCTTGGTAATGGCTACAGGAGTGTGCTGAACTCAGGAATAGTAGTTAATAATGTTACCTTTCCAATCTTATTTAACAAGAAATATTAGTTAGGATGTTGATGTGAAGGAAAGTGTGCGGTTTACTACCCAAAGGAAGTTCAACGCAATACTCTCCACTTCAGAACTGTTGCAGTGTCAAGCTGAGTGACTTATGTTATGCCCTACAAAGCTAGTGCCTACAGTTCCCGGGTCATGCAAGTTGAAACTATTCTGTGCCAAGAAACCCAGTTATGAGTGTCCCTGAGAAGTGATTATACATAGAAACAAATAGTTCCAAAGGGCAGACTCACATTGGCACTTTTCAGTGGCAGACCCAGTAGTTGTCATCTACACAAGATATAATCAGAGCTGGTTAAACAACACACAACAATTAGAACATCGAGGGCAAAGCCTGATAAATAGTAGCACCTGTTGTGACATCATGGGTTCTTATTTCTGGCTACCCAGTAACGTAACCAGCACCACATTCTTAAACACTTCCTGTTTCTTACTCCACCTACCTGAGCTCCCCTTCAAAATTCTCCCTAAAGAAAAAAATGAAAAAAAAAAAAAGATCTACCTGAACATTACCTTAGACTTTACCCAGCTCACTTCCATAGACTGAGTGCTTGCTGCCCAGAATGGCTGGAGTTTGATGGAGAAACTGTTTGAGCATATATGACAACATCAAAGACTAATTGTGTGTGGAACCTCCACATCCATTACACTCATAAGTTTGCTAATAAAAGGCACTGTCTATTAGTGTCTCAGGTGTGAAATACATGACTCCCATCCCTACAAACCTCCTGCCTGCATGCTTACACTAATAATGGCAGCACCCGTCAATAGGAACACTAGCTGTTAAAGTGTTGCAGATGCCAAAGACTAACAGAATGGTGCCTGAGATGAAGTGTGAAAGTTCCAGGTACAGCAGCAGGAAGAAAGCACAGAGTTGCATTCTTCCAAGAGGAAAAGGGTGATACTGCATGAGCCTAATGCCAGAAAACCCATTTTCCACAGGCATGCTGGCATGACAATATGCCATGGCATCCATCTAGATGCTGCTGCACACCTTTTGGTCGGTGACCAACATGTTACCAAAAACAAGGACATTCTGACACAGGGTGAACATGAAATTGCAGCAGCCACACCAAAACAAACTCACATTGGCATGTACAAATACAAGCTTTCCATCCTGTTAAGTCATCAAAATGGTGAATTATTGAGTCAGTGTAAGCTGTAGTTTTGGCTTCCACTGTGAGGGCACTATTGGTCCACGATCACCCTTACACCAATGCTTATTAGGGCAACCAGGCGCTGAACTAATGGGCTAAGGGTCTAACTGAGGCCCTCACAGCCACTGAGACACGGGGCTCTGCCAGTGCCAGATGATGTCAGCAAGATGCTTGACTGGATGCCTATGTCTCTGTCATTCACCATGGCTGGGCATGTCCCAGCTGCAGTGCTTGCAGCAAAACAACTCCCAATCACTGTGTCAGCACCTGATATGACACTGCCAAGGTATGATGATCATGCAAGGACACCTTCTAATGGGCCGTGCCAGGTATAGCAGCTACTGAGTCTGCATGATAATGCTCACCAACAACATCTGTGGGTTTGATGCCCACACCTAGCGCCCACCAAATGCAGGGACAAATTGTTGGAAAGTAGTAAAGGGAGGCTGCTGCCATCAAGCAGATTTTTACTCACTCTGACCCACATCCTCCATCAGAGAACACCACACCCATTGCAATGGAGTATCAAACAAAATTTGTGGCTCAATTTAGGACTTCTTGGGAGTCAGGATACAGCTTTTTATCTTGGGTGGAGAGCCATCACCAGAATTATAAGTTATTTCAAGTAGGGACCAGGGAAATGTTTTGGGACCTTAGATGTTAATATTGTATATTAATGAGCTGTCAGACAATAGTGACAGTAACCTTAACTTTTTTGAAGATGTTGCAGTTATTTGTAATGACGTACTATCTGAATAAAGCTGCACAAATGTCCAGCCAGAACCTGACACAATTTCAAAGTAAAGCAGAGACTGGAAATTTGCTTTAAATATTAAGAAACATAAAATTGACATACATGGAAGATAGATTGCTACTCACCATAAAAATTGCATTAGTACAGACAGACATAATGAAAAGACACTTAAACATTTGCTTTTGGTCAAAGCCTTTTCAGAAAAGAAGACACACACACACACACACACACACATTCCACATGGGAAAAATATATTAAAAAACAAAGATGCGGTGACTTACCAAAGGAGAAAGCACTAGTAGATAGACACAAAAAAAAAAAAAAAACACACAAACACACACACAAATTTCAAGCTTTTGCAACCCATGGTTGCTTCATCAGGAAAGAGGGAAGGAGAGGGAAAGACGAAAGAATGTGGGTTTTAAGGGAGAGGGTAAGGAGTCATTCCAATCCCGGGAGTGGAAAGACTTACATTAGGGGGAAAAAGGGACATGTATACACTCACACACACACACACATATGCAGCCACACATATACAGACACAAGCAGAGATATGTAAAGGTAAAGAGTTTGGGCAGAGATGTCTGAATTGGCAGATGCTTGACAATAGACATCATTTCTTCGATGAAGCCCTCCTTAAAAAGTTTTGAGAACCAGTATTAAGGGAAACATCTACAGAAATTCTTCATGACCCAAGCCACATATCACTCCCATAATGACCATTAAGACAAGATTAGACTAATTACAGCACGCACGGCGGCGTTATCCTCACACTCCCTATGTAACTGGAACAAGGAAGAAACCCTGACTTGTGGTAGCATGCTAAGTATCCTCTGCCATGCACTTCATAGTGATTTGCAGAATATGTAGACATTGATGCAGAAAGATTATAGCTGTCATCACTTTGGTATGGTATTGCTGGTAACTGTTGAATTTCATATTAACAGAGGGTTTTATGTTGCCATTTGTGAGGAAACAGTGAACATAGAGGACTGCAGCTCATTGAGCTTAATTGTCCTAGCCATGGATACAGATTATGAAGACGTTTTCTTTAATTTAAATCACATATGGGCTTTAAGGTGTTGGGTGCATGGGGGGGGGGGGGGGGTTTCCTCCAAGTAGTGCATGAACTTGTGGGCATATGAAGGTGCCATGGCTTTTCTGAGAATTTATTCACAGATTTGTCCTTTAAGAAGAACACACACACACACACACACACACACACACACTGGAAGCAAAGTTGCATTATTTCCACTTTTTCCACTTGGGTATCTGTTGTGTGTGTGTGTGTGTGTGTGTGTGAGAGAGAGAGAGAGAGAGAGAGAGAGAGAGAGAGAGAACTTAAAGCATATAAAAATTTGGAGAGTTGTTATTTGTATCTATGTATGTCAATTTAATCATCTACAGGTGAGTGGTTCATCCTGAAATTCTATTTTTATAAAAGAGTATATATTGAATTTTTAATCATCTGTACTATTTATGTCCCTCAAAAATAAAATGATTTCAGCTAAAAATATAATACAATAAGATGCAATCAGTTTTACGTATTTCATAAAATAAATTCTTCAGTCAATGAAATGCTAGATATTTACCTGTGTGTCTTCACAGTCACAGTCACATAGTAAGTCAATTTTAAGAATAAGACTCTCATTCACCCCTGTTGGCTTTATTTCAATGAATTGGGTCCAGTTTGCTTTGTTTTCAGGGCATTTCTTGACCTGAAATGACATTTTAATGAATAAATGACTATCAAATCCAGTTCAAGTAAAAAAGAAATCTAACACTATTTCATACAGAAAAGGGGCATACACTTACAATTTATTATAACAAAGACAACAGGAAACCTCACTTGTATTTCAAATACCCATGGTATTAAATGACTGGGGAAAAGTTGTAACAGTAACAAATAACAAACAATTTAAACTGTAAATTTTAAATATTTCCTGGCATATTGAATATTCAGATTAATTCCAGGTTTGCTAGCAGTTGTCATTAACTATAATCACTGACATTTCAACTGCGCACCTACCAGTAATTTTCAAGTGATCCACTGAAGACCAGTGAAGACTTCTCTCTTGCCACAATTTATTACTGCAATAGGCAACCAAGAAATTAAGAACATACAGTTGCATACCAACCAGACTGCAGGGCCTTCTGAAAATTTATGGAGAAGGGGGTCTACCTTTATGGCCAGTAGAAAGCAACACAGGTGTTCCTGCATAAGATGTAGCCAAATCTTTTGCTTCCGTTGAGACCACTGGTAGGGAAATACTCACATCACATAAGTAACTCACAAAGGGAAGCTGCCATTGGCTGCTCCCTGACACAGCTGAAATTTTGAAGGGTAAAAATATAGGGTCACCTAGTTTGGTTTAGATGCCAACACTCAACAGTTTCTGAGAAATGACATTCAAAATTTTGACACCACTTCAACAGTATCACATGTTTTGTCATACTTAGTGAGCTGTTAGCATACTCGTTAAGAGCATACTTTCAAATTTTTGTGCCATGTCTTCAAATACAATCTCACATTGCTTTTTTTCGTATCATTGAGTGGAAGTACATGACAATATTAACAGAGGAAACAAGCATTTCATATCTTATTAAGAATAGATTTTATCATTGCAAATCTTATATAAATAGCAGTAATTGAAAACGAAAAACTATAAATTCTAAAATTTTTATTTCATTTATACTTCTATTGTTCAGGAGAACCATTGCATTCCTCAGGCTGATATCTGTCATAAAAACATTCAACGCATGGTAATTCGGAGTGCCACCAAAACCATGCAAAGGCACAAACGCCACCCTCATATTTTCTAGTGTGATATCATTATGAAAAGCAACTTCACTGACATTTCTAAATACTTCATGAACTGGCAATAATTTCACGACAAATGACACATATAGAAGCATTTTCTAAAAACTGGAGCCTGAAATTGATTATGGGTCAAAGTATGTATTTTAACTGTACCACTTCTACTTGTGATTTTCCTTTGCTGGCCGATGAGAATAGGGCACTTCTGTAATTGGTGAATGCAATTCTTCATCTGTTGATGAAAGTATATGTCACAGGGTTGACAGAAAAGTGCACACTTCAGTGGAATTACTTTTAGTGAAAACTCTTTTATTCCAATTTCATTGACATACTGCCCATTGTATAAGAATAGATTGCTTTGCCCACTCCATGGGCCAATAATGTACAGAAATGGATCCATTTCTGCATAAGTTCACAAAACTTTGTCCAAAAACTGATGCTAGATTTCTTTTGTGAGTTCTCTAGATTTTGTGACTATTGTGTACTCATACTTTGCTCTTCCAGTAACTGATAAACATCTTGACAGACTCAAGAACCAAATTTGAAGACAAACAAAAACTGTTGCTGACAGTTTTCCTGAAATTGTCAATCCATACTGGGCAGTGTGTAAGGGTGTCACATGATCCAAATGGCTAACAGCTATTTTCATGATTTTTCTCATCTTGAAACAATAGCATTCTCTTATTAGAGGTGTGATACTCACATTCTTTTTTATCTATGCTTATAACAAAATAAGGATTGAATTCTGAAATTGTAAAGGAAGTTTGAGATTGAAACAGTCTTGCTTTTTCCAATTATTCACCAGACAGATGCTTCTACATTTACATCTTTCATACTCTGCAAGCCGCCATCAGGTGCATGGGAGAGGGTACCCCATGCCACTACTAAGTGTTTCCCTTCCTCTTCAATGCACAGATATAGCAGGGGAAAAACAAGTGTCAATATGCCTCTGTATGAGGCCTAATATCTTTTATCTTATCTACATGGTCCTTATGCAGAATGTATGCTGGCAGCAGTAGGATCGTTCTGCAGTCAGCTTTAAATGTAAGATCTCTAAATTTTCTCACAAGTGTTCTTCGAAAAGAACATTGCCTTCCCCCCAGGGATTCCCATTTAAGTTCCCAAAGCATCTCTGTAACATTTGCATGTTGTTCGAATCTATCAGTAACAAATCTAGCAGCACATCTCTGAATTTCTTCAGTGTCTTCCTTTAAACCAACCTGGTATAGATCCTATACACTCAAGCAGTGCTCAAGAATAGGTTGCCTAGCATCCTATATGCAATCTCCTTTACAGATGAACCACACTTACATAAAATTTTTCCAATAAACCAAAGTTGACCATTTAACTTCCCTACCACAATCCTCACTTGCTAGTTTGATTTCATATCACCTTGCAACATTATGCCCAGGAACTTAAACAACGTGACTGTGTCAAGCAGGATGCTACTAATGCTGTATCTGAACATTATGGGTTTGTTTTTTCTACTCATCTGCATTAACTTACATTTTCATACATTCATCTAACCAAGTGGAAATTTTGTCTAAGTCATCTGTAGCATACTATAGTCACTCATATTCAACATCTTCCTGTATGCCACAGCTTCGTCAGCAAACAACTGCAGATTGCTGCCACCCTGTCTACCAGATCATTTATGTATACAGAAAATAACAGCAGTCCTACCACACTTCCCTCTGGCACTCCTGATAATACCCTTGTCTCTAATGAACACTCACCATCAATGAAGTGTACTGGATGGGTTGGGTTGTTTGGGGGAGGAGACCAGACAGCGAGGTCATCGGTCTCATCGGATTAGCGACGGGAAGAAAGTAGGCCGTGCCCTTTCAAAGGAATCATCCCGGCATTTGCCTGAAGCAATTTAGGGAAATCACGGAAAACCTAAATCAGGATGGCTGGATGCGGGACTGAACCGTCGTCCTCCCAAATGCGAGTCCAGTGTGCTTGCCACTTTGCCACCTCGCTCGGTGAAGCATACTGGATTCTATTGCTTAAGATGTCTATATTCTGCATGCTCAAACCTTTATTAACAATCTGCAGTTGGGTACTGTGACAAATCGTTTTCAGAATTATAGCAATACGGAATTCACCTGTTGCCCTTCATCCACAGTTCTCAGTATATTATGTGTGAAAAGGGCAAGATGAGTTTCAAACAAGCAATAGTTTTTGAAACAGTGTTGATTTTTGGACATGACCCCCTATTTGGTCTCTATGAAGTTTATTATATTCAAACTCAGAATAAGTTCTAGAATTCTGCAGTAAACAAATGTTAAGGATATTGATCTGTAATTTTGTGGATCTGTTCTTTCACCCTTCTTATATACGGCAGTCAACTGTGCTTTTATCCAGTTGCTTGGAACTCTGCACTGGGTGAGGGAATTGTGATAAATGCAACCTAATTAAGGGACCAAAGCCATAGAGAACTCATTTGGAATTTCATCTGGACCTGGAGACTTATTTGTTTTGAACTCTTTCAGGTAGTTTCTCTACACCAGGGTCCATACAGGACTTTGTGTGATGGTCAAATGATGGTATGTTTGTATAATTCTCTTGTGTGAACTATTTCCTGAATGCAGAATTTAAAACTTCAGCTTTCATTTTGCTATCTTTAACTGTCACACAAGACTAGCCTGCTTAGCTATTTTACATAGGACCAGAATTTTTTTTTTATTCTTGGCCAGATATTTTGCCAAGGTATGATGGTGGTAGTTGTTGCATGCTTCAAACATAGATATTTTCACAGATACATGAATCTCTACTGTTCTTTGCCTGTCATCGTTTGTGTGTTCTCTTTTGAACTGAGAGAGCAACAGCCTTAGCTTCTACAGTATTTCCCGAATTTCATTGCTAAACCATGGTGGGTCCTTTCCATCCTTAATCCACTTAATACGCGCACACTTGTCCAGAGCACAATGTACAATCTTTTTAAATTTTGGGCATAATTCTTTTGCATCTATAATACATGGACTAAATGATTGCATTCATTGTGTAAGTTAGTTGCTAACAACTGCTTATCTGCCTTTCTAGCAGAAACACCCTCCTACCCTACTTAACTGGTTTATTAACTTTTGTAACCATAGTCACTATGATATCATGATCACTAATACCTGTCTCTATATTGACAAGGTATGTCTGTAGCAACATCTAAAGTATTTCCATTGGGTGTGGACTGCCAAACTAGCTGCTGAGGCAGTTTTCAGAGAAAACATCTTTAGTGCTGACATTTTTGGTGACACGACACTACCAGATCCTGTTTTTCTCCTTGAAAGAATTGCATCAGGTGTTTGAGGCTAAATTTACAACTTTATGACTGCAACAAGGCTGCTTCAGCCATTGCTCACTGTCACAGTGCCCATGAAATAGCCGAATGTCCCCTGTTTCTAGCCTCTGTAAAATGACTGAACAACTATCAGTTAATCATTTTGTATTTGTCTTGAGTCGATCCACCACTAATCCCTTGGTTCCTCTTTCAAAATAGCTGTTTCGTATGAGTAACCTTGCACCCTCACACACTGCCCATTATGGGACTAACACTTTTTAGAAAACTGTTACTGGCAGATTTTGTTTGTCTCCAAAACGTCAGTGACAGATTTGGTCCTCAGATCCAACAATATACAGGGTGGCACATTTATCTTGACCACCCTAAATAACTGTTTGTCCAGATGCAAATTACAAAATGTTTCAAGCAAATGTTCTTTAGCTCTCAGGGGGACATCAATCAGCATGACTGCCTTCATTGTAGCTATGTTTTTTTACAAATATATGAACAGTAGTATGACTTTTTTTAAATGGCACCCTGTATTTTTTATTCGGTAATTCATTTCCTCTCCTAAAGACCTATTCAAAAATGTATCACAGTGTACCATTCACTGAAACACAGTGTTATTAATTATACAACACAATATTGACTATGAGCCCAGAATCACAAACTCATACACTTGCTGGAGTTGTCAGAAACAAATGAAAAGCAAGTAAAAACAACACACAAAACTGACTTTCACTCTCCTGTACCATTGCCTGGGAGTAAAACATTCAAAGGTGCTCAGAGTGGTGACCCTGGACACTGATACACTGGTGCACTCTTTTAATGAAAGAATTATTTACTGCTTCCAGTGTCGCCTGCTGAAGAGAATTACAAGCAAGCATGATACGTTCCTGCATGTCCTCTGAAGATGTTGGAAAATCGCAATAGACAATGTCTTTAATGCATCCCCAAAGAAAAAAGTCCAGAGGATTTCAATCAGCAGACCTAGCAGGCCAAGTATCTGCTCCTCCTCAACCAATCCATCTGGCAGGATACCTTCAGTTCAGAACATGACATGCATGCAAGGCATTATGTGCTGGACATCCAGCATGTCGATACCACATAAGCATTCTGGTTCCTAGTGGCACTTCATCCAGAAGAGGAGGAAGAATTTGTCTGAGGAAGTTGGCTTATGCTATGCTGTTTAGACTACCATTGATGAAATAATGGCCAATAATTGTAGTATCAAGCATCCCACACCAGACATTAATTCTCCATTGATGCTGATGTTCCACCTGTCTAAGCCATCATGGGTTGTCGCTGGACCAATAATGTTTGTTCCCTGTATTTACTTGTCCTTTGTTTGTGAAGGAACATTCATCAGTAAATAGAACATTGAAGAAGAAGTTCACGTTGGTGATGATTTGCAGCCGTGCCCACTGACAGAACTGTACATGATTCTGGAAATCATTCCCATGCAGTTCTTGATGTAGGTGCACATGGTAAGGATGGAACCAGTGACAAGTAAGAATATAATGTACACTGGTTTTAGGAATGCCAATCTCATGTTCAAGCTGTCATGTGCTCACATGTGGATACATAGCAACAGAAGCGAGAACAGTAACTTCGGCAGCTTCATATGTGTGAGTGCTATGATGATTGCGTTGTCGGGGGTTGAAACTTCCATTTCCTGAAGCGTCACAACAAGATGAGAGAACATCCATCAGGAAGGTGGGTTCTTATCAGGATATTGCTCTTTGTACAGTCCCACTGAATAGCACTTCGGCTACCTTCACCAACAACAATAAAAGAAACGTTACATTGATGCAGTTTGTCGGAAGGACAGCCTTTACTGTATGCCTACTCTACACAACAGTTTTTAAAAGGACTAGACTACTGTACTAAATGTACCCATAAATAAGAAAACAGTATTGCAATTACCGTTCTGCTAACTTATATTCCCCATAGGTGAGTAGCATTTCTACCTTCTCTTCGTTGATGTACATTCTACTCACACAACTCTTCAACTGACGGTGGTTGACAGAATGACAGGTGTGATTTCAACTTATGTTTACATTTGTCCTCTGTCAACATCAGCATGTGGATATGTTCCATTACCCCAAGTTCCTGCAATAAGCGCTGGGAGCATCAATGTCAATGTTGTGTTTTGTAATTAATAACATTGTGTTTCAGTGAATGGTACTCTGTGATACATTTTTGAATAGGTCTTTAGGAGAGGAAATTAAATACCAAATAAAAAATACAGGGTGCCATTTAAAAACGTCATACCGCTGTTCATATCATTGTAAAAAACAAAGCTACAATGAAGGCGATCAAGGTGACTGATGTCCCCCTGACAGCTAAAGAACATTTGCTTGAAACATTTTGTAATTTGCATCTGGACAGACAGTTATTTACAGTGGTCAAGATAAATGGGACACCCTGTATAAACCAATTAATGGACTGGCATCAGAATGAGTACACAACAGCCACAAATCCTAGAAATCTCTCAAATGATACCTACCATCAGTTTTTGGACAAAGTTTTGTACCCTTCTATAAAAATGGAACGATTTCTGTTAATTATTTGCCCACTGGGGTGCATGAAGTGATCCCTCCTTATATGATGGGCTGTATGTTGATGCAACTGGAATACCAAGGTGTTCATTAAAAGCAATTCCCCCAAAATGTATGCCATTCCGTCAACCCTCCAACACATGTTTTTACCAAAAGGTTAAGAACTATAGTCGTCAATTACAGAAGTTTCCTTTTCTCATCACACAGCAAAGGGAAATCACAAGTAGAAGTATTACAAAATTAAAATATCTGCTTTGATCCATTATCAGCTGCAAGCTCCAGATTTCAGAAAGTGTTATGATATGTGTCTTTTACTATGGAATTATTGCCAATTCATGAGATATTTAGCAATGTTAATGAGCTTCCTTGTCCTAATGATGTCACACTAAAAAATGGTGCTCCAAATTATTATGATTTGTATGTTTTTATGACACCTGTCACTCTGGGGAGTGCACTGGTTCTCCTAAGGAAAAAAAGTAAAATGGAAATTGAAATTTTCGAATTTACATAGTTTTCATTTTCAGTTACTGTTAATTATAAAAGATTCGTAATATAAGCTCTGTTTTTTTTAAGGTTTGAAAGGCTTATTTCTTTTATCACTATTGATGATGCAAACTACCACACAATGGAAAAAAAGACATGGAATTGGATTCGAATACAGGGCACAAAATTTTAAAAGTATGCTCTTAGCTACCACATTACCAGCTTGCTTAGTTGAATGCTGTGCCTGGTGCTCTCCACGTATGCTGTTTGAGCCATTTACTTAGCACTGACATAGTAGCAATTTTTACAAAGGCCCCTCTCACAGAGTCTTTGGTGCTAATTGGTAATAAGTTTCAGGTGGAGATCACTGCTTTGTTTTGGCATGCCCTTTCTTCAACCTGTTTTATGTTCAAATATGAACATTTTGAGAAGACCCATAGTGTTTCCAAGAGTAATCATCTGTCTCCCCTGGTGGACAACCTTTTCATGGAGGACTTTAAGGAGAGAGCACTGGAATCAGCAGTCCTTAAACTAACTCTGTTTTGGAGGTATATGGATGATACTTTCATAGTGTGGCTTCATGTAGAGGATAAATTGATGGATGTTTTATACCACTTCACTCCGCAAGTGACAGCACTGCTTGTTGGACAGTGTGTTCAGCCTGCCACCACAGTCTTCATACATGCAGAGAACACGCAAAGTGCACTAATAAACTGCAAGATGAGAGAAGTCTTTATCAGTCTTCGATGGCTCACCTGAGGATGAGTAGCAAGTGTCTAGATGAAATATTGTGGAGTGCAGTCAATGATGACCCACTGTAAGCCTGAAACTTCTTTGGAGATACAATTTAATCTGTGTAAAATAAGTTTTCCAGTTTACATTTACTAAATATGAACCACTATATCAATATTTATCATTACATGTTTGTTAGAGCCATCTTTAATAAATATTTTCTTCAATAGTTTGTTTATACTTGTTTTCATATTAATGGCACCTGTTCTATAAGATGATTTAGAAGAAAAATATCATCATACTACACTGATTACTGTAAAAGTAGCTACTTAATTACAGTCATATGATAACTTTATTTTGTGTACTTTTCAAATGATTATTTTCACAACAAAATTTAATGTTAATTTCTTACAGTGATGTTGGCCAGAAATGTTACATTTGATCTACCCGGTTCATATTTCAGTCCTCCACATGTATTTCTTTCTGAAACATTCTTGTTCTTCTCCAGGCAATTTGTTAAGTATTTCACTGAAATATACTGGGTGGAATTGTCAATTATTTCCACAGTTTCAAGTAGTTTCTGAAAATAAGACATAACAAAGGAACTTAATTAACAGGTAGTATTTCAACTAATTGAACACATTTTGTTTTCTTACCTGTGCAAGGAGCTTACTTGACAATGAAATTTACTTTTTCTTTAAATTATAAAACAAGAATTTATGGGAAACAGGAATACAGATACTGTATACGCAACAAACTGTTCCCATAAATGTCTATACATACATATATTTCAGCACAAAGAAAGATACATGTGTACGCTGTACAAGGTAAAAAGGCTGACTAGAACATTAACATGGTGATTCGTCAGAGCAGTTAGAGGTCAAAGATCATGCTTTACGTGGTCGATGTGACCTATCGACACCACACAGTCCCCCCACCCTCCCCCCGCAGTACAGAGTACGACCTGTGAGGCCTGAGGGAAGGTCGTATGGGCGTCGTCGGTATCGGAGTGAGTAGTGTGAGGTGGAGGCGCACAACTGGAAGCTCCATCTCAGTCAGGGTGGCATGTGAAGGTGCAGTGACAGGCTGCAGGTCCCATCGTAATCAGACAGCCAGCGGGGGCGGACGATGCGTCAGTCGGCCCGGGAATAGAGGTGTGGGGAAGGGTGCGGTGTGCGAGCATGCCTGCAC
This sequence comes from Schistocerca nitens, assembly GCF_023898315.1. NCBI lineage: Eukaryota > Metazoa > Arthropoda > Insecta > Orthoptera > Acrididae > Schistocerca > Schistocerca nitens. The sequence continues at coordinate 257,491,872 of NC_064615.1, read as the reverse complement.
CTAATGCAGATCGAGCCATCCAAGGAGATAAATGCATGAACTCTTGATGGATTGCACTCTTGGGGGAGCGATAGTCTATGCACTATCCTGACATCTAGTTCATCATTGAGTGTCGAATCTCCAATGTCTGTAAGGAGCACGAGCACACGGTCTTCGAAAGTGACAATCGACACATCATTGACGCGGTTAGGTGGTACATTGCAGTGCAAGTTGAAATTTGGGGAGCAAGTCTCTCCAGTAGATGAACCGTCATCAAAACCTGTATATGGGGTTGATGATGACATGCTTGGGAAACCCGTGAACTGCGGTAATGAATCATCAGAAGGAGAAGACCCTACCATGGGATGAGCTAACTCATTATTGGGCTCAGCAATGGAAAATTCGTCCGGATGATACAACTGTGATGGCAGAGGGGCATCGGAGTCCACAAAAGCAGGCTTGAGCCTGTGCAGCAAAACGGTCTGCGGGCGATCTTTAACCATAATTTCAAACGTCGTCTCATCCCTCTGGAGTACTTCAAAGGGGCTTGCTGGGGTTGTCTAAAGGAATTGTCCCTGAGCATAATGTGGGTGCATGTGTTGAGTGCAGCTGGCACATAAGTGTCCGGCAGGGAATGACTGACAGGGGGTGCAGCCGTGCTGTCAAAAGTGGGTGAGCATTCTACAAATTAAGTCTGGGGAGGTGGGGAAATCCTTGGGTGCTTGAAGCAGGATAAGATCCCCAGGTAGAACCAGGTTCTCACAGAAAACGAATCTTGAGATGGTTCCCTGTAAGTCAGGTTTGAAGGTCGAACGGAGACTGAGTAACACCCAAGGAAGCACCTCAGACCAGAGGCAGTCATGGCACCTGAGTGCTGTTTTAAGGGTGTGATGCCATCGTTCCACTAAACCGTTGCTTTGAGGGTGGTAGACTGTTGTATGAATTTTTTTAATACTGCGAAGGTTACATAGAATCGTGAAAAGTGCAGACTCGAACTGTCGACCCTGGTCCGTGGTGATGGTGGACAGGCAACTGAACCTAGTGATCCACGATGAGACGAATCCCTTGGCCACAGTTTCCTCTGTGATGTTGGGTAAAGGAACAGCTTCCACCCAACGAGACATGTGGTTGATTGTGGAGAGGATATATCTGTGGCCCTCTGATGGTGGCAGAGGGCCGATAAGGTCAGTATGTACATGATGAAAATGTCCATGCGGAATCACAAACTTGCCAAGGGGAGGAGAAGTGTGGCATCCAATTTTGTTGCATTAGCAGGAAATGCAACTGTGTGCCCAGGTTTGACAGTTCTGCTTAACATTTTTCCAAACAAAATGTTTGGTGACGAGGCACATGGTGGTGCAGACGCCAGGGGGGCAAGGTTACGCAAAGTATCGAAGGCTTTTCGGCGCAACGTGGGACGGAGCAACAGCCACAGAGTGCCAGCAGAAGAGTCGCACCACACTTCATCCGGAATTATGGGAAACTTGGCTTTGGTAAACACAAGCGATGTCTGAGGATCTGTGAGGAGAGCTTGAGATTCCTCATCAGAGCCCTGGAGTTAAATCGACGATGTGTGAGACAGTATTGATACGCAAAAAGAAGTCAGCAGGGATGTTTTCCATGCCTCTGATGTAGCATACATCCATAGTAAATTGAGACACCAGGTCAAAGTGGTGGAAACGCCGGGGGAGGGGGGGGGGGGGTTGTCCTCAGGAGGGTTGCAGAAGGTGTACGCCAGTGGTTTGGGGTCAGTAAGGATGAAGAAAGAATGGCCCTCGATGTCAGGGCAGAAGTGTTTGACGGCTTCATAGACCGCCAGAAGTTCTCTATCAAAAGCAGAATATTTCTTCTGTGTTGTAGATAGCATTTTAGAGAAGAAATGGAGTGAAACCGTGTTACCTTTGCGTTGCTGTAATACTACCCCGACCCCAATGTTGCTGGCATCCGTAGTGATGAACAACTCAGCAGATGGACCAGGGTGGGTGAGTACGACGGCGTGAGCTAACGCTGTGTTTAGAGCACTGAAGGCCTCTAGCATAGGTTCAGTCTAACAGACTGCCTTAAGGCTTGAAGACTGTTTGCCAGACAGCGAGTCTGTCAGAGGGGCCTGCACAGCGGTGGCAGAAGGTAGATGTCAGTGGTAGTAATTCATAGTACCCAGGAAAACATCTCAGTTATTTGTACATAGCCAGGGATGGCAATGACGAGATAGCCTGCATGCGGGATTTGGGAGGCTGTATTCTGTCTGCGGAGACGGTGTAACCTGAAAATGTCACAGAAGACTGGCGCAATTGGAATTTATCTTTGTTGACCTCGACACTGTTGGAGTTCAAAGTCTGGAGGACCTGGGATAAATTATCTTCGTGGTCCTCAGTCGACTTGCTGAAAATGAGGATGTCATCCAGGTATGCAAAGCAGAACCCGCACTGTTGTAAGACTGAGTCAATGAAACGTTGCCACATTTGTGATGCATTCTGTAAGCCGAATGGCATGAAGTTGTATTAGAACAAACCAAGTGGCGTGATGCTAGCAGTCTCTGGAATGTCTTCCAGTGCTACGGGAATCTGGTGATAGGCATGTTTACAATCAATCACACTGAAGACTGTGGCACCTGATAACATATGGGTGAAATCATTTATGTTCAGCACTGGGAAATTTTCCATAACGGTATGAGCATTTAAGCATCTGTAATCACCACACTTTCGAAAAGAACTGTCATGTTTGGTGATGAGGTAAATTGGTAAAGACCAATTGCTGTCTGATGGCTGTAGAATGCCTGCCTCCAGAAGTTCGTTAATTTGCTGCCAGGCTGCACGCAACTTAATGGGGTTGAGGCATCTAACCTTGTGCCTAATAGGAGGGCCGGCAGTGGTAATTACTTTGTGTGTCATTCCATCAGTGATGGAAGAGACTGACAACTGCACATGAGGCTGAGTAACATCTGACGTGAAGTTTTGGGGTGAGTCAGGCACGATGAGGTGTAGCCATTAGAGCGAGTGGGAAAAGGCAGCACGAAAGTCTCATGCGTATTATGTGAGCGCGGCATGTGCTTGTTTGGAGGGGTCAGCTGCAAGCGCATTACGGAGCAGATTGGAGCATGCAGCAACTGTCTGTTGTCAGCTTTGCCTTGAGTAACCGGCACAGACGAGAGGCGCTGGCGTTGCGCGGGGAATGGCAATGGCTGTCAAATTACGTGGTTGGCGTGCAAGAGAGGGGGAATGTTTACCAACATGTGGGGTGGCTGCCTGTGCGGTAGGTGTGTTCGCTGCGCATGCACAACAGTCATTAGAAGCACTGTTTGAAACACATGGCCCTGCACGTTGCGGGTGGTGGGTACAGAGATCATTGAACGCGAATCGTCACATGCAATGAAGGTTTTTGAACTAACCTGATGAGTGTCCATGGTGGTGTCTGCTGATGAAGGTCGATCAGGTGAAGGAACTGTGGATTGCAGTTGCTGCAGCGAGGTACAAGCCATGGTGAGCTCGTCGAAAATATGAGCAATGCATTGTTTCAACTCATCGTTTTGCCGACGGAGTTGTGCTGCTGTGTCGTACTCTGACAGTAGATTAGCGATGCAGGTCACAATTTTGTCCATGAGGCTGGAGCACTCGTGAACCAAATCACATGTCACTATGGAAATGGAACAATGAGCATAAGTGCCTGAGCACGGTATCTGAGTGTTGTCAGAAGGGCAGTGTAGCACTGAACCTTGAACTGTGTTCGAGGAAAGTTTGTAATGGGACAAAAAATCCATACCAAGAATTGGTTTGTCAACATTGGTGATGTAAAAAGTCCACGGGAAACATAGAGGAGGAGATAGATGCACCATAACTTTAGCAGAGCCGACAGTTTGTAATGTTGATTCGTTGACAATGCATAGAAGTGACTTCTTCGGTGAAAAAATGGGAGGAGCCAACAATGTAGGTATGATGGGCACATCAGCACCTGTGCCGACTAGGAAAACAAGCTGCAAAAAAATGTCGGTCATGTATAAACAACCGCTGGGCCGAGAGGACACGTGGACAGAGTGCAATATTTGAGGATGCCTGTGAAGTTCGCCGCAGGATCCGGCGTCTTTTAGATCCTGCGGTCAGTGTTTGGCTGCTGTCAAGGTAATCTGCAATTCTTGGCCTCATCCCCAAAAATCTTGTGGTACCAACAGTATGGATGAGCCAGATGTGGCAGTATCGGTGGTTGTGACAGCAGAGGAGGTTTGTCCTTGTTGATCTGTTCTGGAATGTAAGCCAGGATGTATGGTGCATGTGCAATTCTTGAGTGCTTGGAAAGAGGAGAGAGTGAATGAGTACTGCCCAGTGGTGTAGATGGTGAGGAGGCAGAATGAGCCCTGTCTCTGCCTGCAGACAGCCAGTAAACAGGCGGTGTAGTGCCAACCAGCGGTGAGAGGTGTGCTGGTTGTTTTTGTCGCAGTAGTGTGTACAGCTGATCTGCGATGCGAAGGCAAGAGCCAATAGACTCGAAGGAGTGCAGTAGCAGGTGTATCTGCAGGTCAGTAGGTAACTTGGCAGACCACACTGCTGACAGGGTAACGTCCGGCATCATGTGCTCACTCACAAGAAGCCAAAGGCGGCGCCATAGTTGTGACAGAGTGCAGGCCCCCAGGTGTTCCTCGTACAGGCTCTTGATTATTAATTCCTGCGGCGAGCAGGTGAGTCAGTTCAATATTGCCCTCTTGGCAAACTTGTATTTTGGTGGCAACGGTGGCGAAAGGAGGAGGTCACAAATTAAATCTGAGTGGTCATGGAGGTGCGTGACGAGACATAGATGTAAACCGAAAAGGTGCTCCACAAGCACGAACCATGAAATGGAGTTTTACTCATTTAAAGGAGGTAGCTTCAGCAGACGGCCAGGGAGGGGGGGATGACGAGGGTGGCTCCAGCATTGTCTTGGAAGGCCTGCCGTCCCGTGGTATGATAGGCTGTCCTGTAACCTGACACTACTGGCGTGGGCATGTTACTAGCAAACAGATCCCGAACAATGGCTGGTTGCAATGTCCCTGATGAATCATGGAAGCATGACATGGCAGGCACAGTTGAAACAAACGGGTGAGCAACATATGAGGTAGGCCCATAAACTGGACCGGAGGTTAAAGGCACAGTTCTTAAATTGTCCACCTCAGAAATGACGCAGAAGGCCGGCATGGCAGGCACATAACGGCACGTCGGATACGCACCCTGTGTGGTAGGACCATAAATCACTGGTGAAACCTGCTTGTGGTCACATTGTCGTGGTACAATGCTCCTGGATGGCGAAGTGCCATTGGGTGTGCTTCAACCCACATGGTCAAGAAACTGGGCGACAGATCTGGTGGTTGAGCCTGGCGAACTTGATGTATAAAACTGTGCGTTGTTAAATTGTGAGGATGGCAAAACTGGCATAACTTTATAGCAGTTGACCACGTGTGCGTTTTGCACGAATGGTGGCATTGCACTTGGCACTACTGTAACTGAGATTGCCCACGTAGAGGATCAAAGCACGTGTGCGAATTTGGGTCCCTTTGAACACTACACGAGCAATCGATCGTTACACAATTCTGGAAATCGTCCACTTCACCTTTCACATGTTGGCGTGCACAGCCCAGCAACATGAAACCTGAGTCCATTGTTTGAGGTAACAGTGTAACACTCAGCTGTTGTAGAGCTGCTAGGTTTGAGGTTAACGTCATTGGAGATCACGAATCACTGTCCATTAGCGGCGTAACAACTGATGGCAGGGGATTGGCGTGGCCTGATAGTAGTAGCTGAGCCTCCAAATCCTCGTATAAAATGTTGAGTGAGGCAGCCATGTCAACAAATGTAAAACCTGTTGATTCCACACAGCCGGCGTGGAAATCTCGAAAGATGTAGAAACATCGGGGTTACCAATATTGGAAATGGGAATACAGATAACTGTATATGCAACAAACTGTTCCCATAAATGTCTATACATACATATATTTCAGCACAAAGAAAGATACACATGTACACCGTACAAGGTACAAATGATGACTAGAACATTAACATGGCGGCTCGTCAGAGCAGTTAGAGTTCAAAGATCATACTTTACGTGGTTGATGTGACCTATCAAAGCCACAATTTTTTAAAAAAAATAAACAAGACGTTTTACTTTCTTAGGAATGTCTAATGATTCTTTTGGAATGATTTTATTAATTAATTAACAATTAAACTAGATAATACTAAATCAAAAGTGGAAAAAAGGACGGGCATCCAGCCACCCCTTAAAATTAACACACCAAATCTGGTTAACCATAACAGCAGACCCCGCAAGTTGGGATAAATGCTTGGAAAGAGAGAATACAAAATCAAAAGTAAATACGGACAGCATACCCATCATGAATTTACAAATATCTTGGCTAACAAAGCAGAATGATACATTTGAAATTACAAGATTCTGAGTGGATATTAAAATATTACAGAATTCACTCTTCTTGTAAAGGTGGAACACAAATAAAATTTTGACAGCCAGTTAATGTGTATCATATGATGTTTGGAAGTACTGTTCCACTAGTCTGGTTCCTGTTGCTATGAACTCACTGGTTGCTCTTATTCTCTGAAAACTGAAGTCCAACATATCACTAACAAATGAAGCAATGAGATAATCTCTAATATGTGCTTTCCTGATGGAATACTGCTTGACTAGGTTTGAAATTCAGATTTCTGGCTAGTGACACAATTGTATCTAGAAGGTGTTACATAGAGACTGGTTTACATGGGAACTCATGTTTAAACGTGTACTTTTTCATGTATTCCACTCCAAACTCTACTGGGTGACAGACCAGTAGCAATTTACTGTAGCTCTGGCAATCATTTAATGCTGTAGCAATATCCAATGCTGAGATACAAAAAAATTGTAGTATATTTATACACCATATTACATGCTACATATGACCTTCACTCTTCAGACTTATTTCAGATTATATATTTATAAATAATATTTATAATGTGAAGCATACATTACATTTTATGTACATACAGCAAAGGAATTTGCAAACATAGTAACCGTGGTAAAAATAGACTTATGAACTATTTAAATAAATACATCCTTCTTTTCAATGACCAGTTTGGTTTCCAATCAGAGAAAGAAACTGAATAGGCAATAGCATATCTAATAAGACATGCATAGCTGCATTGGATGAAGGGAATAATACAACAGGTACATTCCTCAATCCAACCAAAGCTTTTGACGTAGTTGACCACAAAATACTGTGAAATAAGCTAGATGAAATGGGAATGGGGGGATTGGGGGGGGGGGGGGTTTAAAAAGTGATTTCACTCATATCTGGAAAATAAGAGCGCAGTTGACTGAAATTACACATATATCAAGTAGATCCAAATATACTGAAAAATATACTTCTGACCCTAAATATATAAATATAGGGATACCACAGGATGGTGTGCTAGCTCCAGTACTGTTCCTAATGTTCGTAAATGATTTCCCACAACAAATCAAGCATGGACAAATAATACTGTTTGCAGATGACTCTAATGTACTGATCACTGACAAGTCACTAGCACTAAGAGAGAAAGCTGAAAAAACACTTACCAGCATATATGAATGGGCAATAAACAATAAAGACACTTTTAATATAAAGAAAACAAGCACTAGGAAGTCCTACATAAACAAAAAGCCAGATTACAAAAACCTGAAAATAAATAATGAAGTTTTACAATGTGCAGAAAGCATAAAATTTCTGATAATGCTGTTGCACGCCAATTAAGGTGGGAAGAACATGCAACAATACCTTGCAGTACAATCTCTACAACATGCTATGCTCTCCGAATTTGTACATCAATATGTGATGTTTCATGTATCAGATCAATGTATTTTACTTATATTCATTCTGTTATGAACTACAGCATAATTTTTTGGGGAGTGAATAAGAAAAAAAATTGAACCATATTCAGATTGAAAAAAAGAGTAATACATCTAATGACCAAGAATGGAAATACAGACTGCCTCAAACTTTTTAAAAAGCTGGAAATACTAACTGTACCTTGTGAATATATTTTTAGAGTGTTATCTATGTTAAAAAATATTAACTACTATATTAAAAATTGCTTACTACATGATTATAAACCAGAAACTGCTACAATGTGCATCTGGACAGAAAAAATAATGTTAAAACTCAGCAGAACATATTGTACAACGCCATTATAATATATAACAAATTATAAAGCATGTAAAAGACACAGATACTATCTACTCTTTCGAAACAAAACTAAAAGATTATTTAAAAAATAAAAGTTTTTGCATAGTAATGGAGTACCTAAACTAAAACAGGTTACCTATCATAAAAAGTACTGTTTATGATGTGTATATACAAGTAATAATTAGCTAAGATTATAAAAACAAATGCAATTAGATTTTTAAAAAATTCATTGACAACTTCTGTATAAGAAATAAATTTTAAGCCACAAAAATTTCAATGTTTTATATGACAAATCCATACATTGTAAACTGTTTCACAGATTAATAAAGCAATCAATCAATCATTAATGTCAACAGGTGAGGCTTTCTCTTCCTAGTATTATGAGGGTATTGATATTGCTAACAGGTAAGATAAATGCCAGGATCTTACCAAGCACATTCCTGCTGGATCCTCCATCTTAAAATGAGAACTTACATCCCAACTCAATGTGGTACTGCAAGTGTCAGGACAGTGCACACATTAGCAGATTATATAATTACCAACCAGTTTGTGGAAATGAGGCAAAGCTACACATGCAGCAGTCATGCACTATAAAAGTGTGAAAACTATTCTCCAGTTCATGCCCTTTGAGAATTAGGCTACCCAATATTTGCCAAATGAAAGAAAATTCAAGAAATAAATTTCATGGAAGGGCAATCATATTCTGTAACCAGAAAATCTACCAGGCTCAAAAACTATTAATGTTAGTATCTTCATTAGCCTGTTGACTGCCCATTCATTACAAATAGATAAATCAGCACAAAAATTACCTCACAGCACATAAAACTATCCAAACTGGCAAAGTATAAACACTGAAAGTTTGTTTACACTATTTCTCCTCATTGTAAGTAAAATGGAGCAGGAAACAGTAGCGACTATTTCCATCCGTATCCAGCTTGTAAAAAGTGCATTACCTCAGTGAAGCCTACAGAAATGAATGCTTCACATAATTAACTGGATGCTACACACCAACTAGCTGCATTTCAACATCGATAAAGCATCCTGGAATTGGTAATTCATATCATGCATGTTGAGATATCCACAACATTTATTTGGCAAGTATATGAACACCAGAACTTTTAAAGATCTTCCTCAAAGTCAGCTTCTGCCGGTCTTTCTATTCTTCTATAAATAATATGTGTTAGTATTCTGCAACCATGAAATACTAAACTGAAGATTAGGTAATGTTAACACCTTTCTGTACTTGTCTAATTTGGAACTGGTATTATTACATTCTTCTTTAAGTCTGACAGTATTTCGTCTGTCTCATATATCTTGCATCTGAAGGAGAATTCTATTTGGACTTTATGACTGTTGATGTTGTGACCTGCATCAATTTGAAGCCACTTAGCACAGTAAAAGTTTTGTCCTTCCTCTGCAATTTTTACCCCCCCCCCCCCCCCCCCTCTGCTCCTTATCCACCACCACCACCATTTGCCTCCATTATCACAATGGCCATTCCTTGATGCCTAAAGGTGTGTTCTTTTCTTTTCTTGTTTCCTCACTTCTGTTTGGTACCTACTCATTAGTTACACGATCTACCATCTAATCTTTAACACTCTTATAAAGCACCACATTTCTAAAACTTATATTCTCTTTGGATCTGAACTATTAATCATCCACCTTTCACTTTTGTACAAGGCTACAATCTAGACAAACATCTTTATAAAATACTTTCTAAGACTTACATTGGTATTTTACTGCAATGAATTACTACAGTGCAGATTTTTATGGCCAATATTCACGTACTTAATGATTTTACTTTTATGGGCAAACACACAAATTCACCAAGTGTGTAACAAGTTGTTCTGTTCTAAAAATTCTTTTCTTGCTGTTGTCAGTCTGCATTTGATATCCACTTTATTTTGACCAGTATGAGTTACGTTGATGCTCAAATAGCACTGCATGATGATTACGCAATTTCACTGTCTCTGGTAGCTGCAGATGGCAACAGCAGCTGCACACTGAGAGAGTTGTGTAAATGTGTGTGTATTTTCTATTTTGGAGAAGGCCTTTTGGCCAAAAGTTTAAATGTACAGCAGCCTTTTCACCGTGCATGCCTGCAACTCATCTTTTTCTCCATATGGCAAGTAGCAATTTATCCTTTCCAAAATATTGTTGTTATTCCATCCCTAACCTCCCACTGTTTGATCAGATACACTAATGGCCATTAAAATTGCTACACCACAAAGATGACGTGCTACAGACATGAAATTTAACCAACAGGAAGAAGATGCTGTGATATGCAAATGATTAGCTTTTCAGAGCATTCACACAAGGTTGGTGCCGGTGGCGACACCTACAACGTGCTGACATGAGGAAAGTTTCCAACTGATTTCTCATACACAAACTGCAGTTGACCGGCGTTGCTTGGTGAAACATTGTTGTGATGCCTCATGAAAGGAGGAGAAATGTGTCCCATCATGTTTCCGACTTTGATAAAGGTCGGATTGTAACCTATCGTGATTGCGGTTTATCGTATCGCGACATTGCTGCTCGCATTGGTCGAGATCCAATGACTTTTAGCAGAATATGGAATTGGTGGATTCAGGAGGGTAATGTGGAACACCAATGTGGATCCCAACAGCCTCATATCACTAGCAGTCGAGATGACAGGCATCTAATCTGTATGGCTGTAATTGATCGTGCAGCCACGTCTCGATACCTGAGTCAACAGATGGGGATGTTTGCAAGACAACAACCATCTGCACGAAGAGTTTGATGACATTTGCAGCAGCAAGGACTATCAACTCAGAGACCATGGCTGCGGTTACCCTTGACACTGCATCACAGACAGGAGTGCCTGCGATGGTGTACTCAACGACGAACCTGGGTGCACAAATGGCAAAACGTCATTTTTTCAGATGAATCCAAGTTCTGTTTACAGCATCATGATGGTCGCATCCGTGTTTGGCGACATCATGGTGAATGCACATTGGAAGCGTGTATCCGTCATTGCCATACTGACGTATCACCTGGTGTGATGGTATGGGGTGCCACTGGTTACACGTCTCGGTCACCTCTTGTTCACATTGATAGCACTTTGAACAGTGGACATTACATTTCAGATGTGTTACGATCCGTGGCTCTACCCTTCATTCGATCCCTGCGAAACCCTACATTTCAGCAGGATAATGCACGACCGCATGTTGCAGGTCCTGTACAGGCCTTTCTGGATACAGAAAATGTTAGACTGCTGCCCTGGCCAGCACATTCTCCAGATCTCTCACCAATTGATAACGTCTGGTGAATGGTGGCTGAGCAACTGGCTTGTCACAATACGCCAGTCACTACTCTTGATGAACTGTGGCATCGTGTTGAAGCTGCATGGGCAGCTGTACCTGTACACACCATCCAAGCTCTGTTTGACTCAATGCCCAGGTGTATCAAGGCCGTTATTATGGCCAGAGGTGGTTGTTCTAGGTACTGATTTCTCAGGATCTATGCACCCAAGTTGCTTGGAAATGTAGTCACATGTCAGTTCTAGTATAATATATTTGTCCCATGAATACCCATTTATCATCTGCATTTCTTCTTGGTGTAGCAATTTTAATAGCCAGTAGCGTAATTTAACATTTTAAAGTAAGTTCTATAGCTTCAGTTCATATCATCTAAGATGGTGCACAAAGTTCTCAGTTCTTACATTATTATTGTTGCATCTAAATCACTTAACAGCATTAAGGTCTAACATAACATGTCATTGTCTTTAGTGTTAGGTCCTTTACCTCTTATTGAAAATATTATAAGGGTCAATAATCCAACATTGGGTATCAAGATCTTTATGGCCAGTGCCACCTGGCATATCATCAACATTAAAGAATTCACTAACAATTAGTTTCCTGTTATGTAAACATAACCTTGTTATTACTCTCTCTGCTGACAAGATTTTCCACTGGTAGCCTGCATGCTTTCAGTACTGCTAGCTCATGTGTCTATAAGGATATGTGTACGTAAGGATAATTGATCACTTTATATCACACAATTTACTATCAAATGCACAGTTCAGCTTTAGAAGTTGTTTAACAACTGAAAATGCTATATTCTCTCTTCTCTGTGAGGTACTGGATGGGTTAAACAAAATGTTTCGAATGCTAGGCATATTTTTTGATTTAACTAAGGCTTTTGATTGTGTTGATCACAAAATATTGCTTCAGAAGTTGGACCATTATGGAATACAGGAAGTAGCTCACAATTGGTTCACTCTTACTTTAGCAACACAGCAAAAGGTCCTTATTCACAGTGTTGAGAATGGCTGTGATGTGGAATCTGAATGGAGTACGGTCAAGTGGCGGGTGTTCCAGGGATAAGTGTTGGGGCCAGTCCTGCTCCTTATTTATATAAATGATATGGCCTCTAGTATTACGGATAACTCAAAAATATTTCTGTTTGCTGATGGCACTAGCTTGGTAGTAAAGGATGTTGTGTGCAACATTGGCTTGGTTTCAAATAGTGTAGTTCGTGACATAAGTTCATGGCTTGTAGAAAATAAACTAATGCTAAATCATAGTAAGACTCAGTTTTCACAGTTTCTGACACACAATTCAACAAAACCTGACATTTTAATTTCACAGAATGGGTATGATTAGTGAAACTGAACAATTCAAATTTCTAAGTGATCAGATAGATAGTAATCTATCATGGAAAGCCCATGTTCAGGATCTTGTTCAAAGACTTAATGCTGCCAGTTTTTACTATTCGTAAGGTCTCTGAAGTGAGTGATCGTTCGACATGAAAATTAGTCTACTTTGCTTATTTTCATTCACTTATGTCATAAGGTATTATATTTTGGGGTAACTCTTCCCATTCTAAAAGGATAGTTTTGGATCAGAAACAGGTGGTTCGAGCTATAAGTGGTGTAAGCTCACAAACCTCTTGTGAATCCTTTTTCACAAGTTTGGATATTTTGACATTGGCCTCTAAATATATATATATTCCTTACTGTCATTTCTTGTTAACAATATTAGCTTATTCCTAAAAATAAGCAGCTTTCACTCAGTTAATACTCGGCAGAAATCAAACCTACATTTGGATTGGACTTCGATTAAGTCCTGTACTGAAAGGTGTGCAGTATACTGCTGCATCAGTTTTCAATAAGCTACCACTAGAATTCAAAAATCTTAGCAGTAATCCATGCGCTTTCAAATCAAAACTGAAGAGTTTCTTCATGGGTCAAAAAAATGGTTCAAATGGCTCTGAGCACTATGGGACTCAACTGCTGTGGTCATAAGTCCCCTAGAACTTAGAACTACTTAAACCTAACTAACCTAAGGACAGTACACAACACCCAGCCATCACAAGGCAGAGAAAATCCCTGACCCTGCTGGGAATCGAACCCGGGAACCCGGGCGTGGGAAGCGAGAACGCTACCGCACGACCACGAGATGTGGGCTCTTCATGGGTCACTCCTTCTATTCTGTCGAGGAGTTCCTTGAAAAATTAAGCTGATTCTTTTTGTGTAGTTGATTGTGTTTACTTAAATATATGGCTTGACTTTTTTTGGATTCATAAACATTTTATTTTTATCTGTTATTAAAATAAAAATAAATAGAACCTTTTTGCAACATACCATTCAAAAGACTGTTCAAAATCATATTCACTGTAAGATTTCTCCATAAAACCAACATTTTTTAAATTCTAGTGATATCAGATGTCTTCAATGGGCTTTGTTCTTGGTTAGTTAGTTATCATGTTCCACAGATCACTTGAACAATTCTTTTATTGTAATGATATAGAACAAGTCAGTTTACAGAGTATGTATACATGATTGTTGTTAACATTAATACCTCCATCACTTTTAGTCCTGTTTATGCAGTTACACTTTAAAAAAATTGTTACTGCATACTGAACTCCTTTCTGAGCCACTGACAGGTTTAATAGTGGGCAATGAAGATCATTTTTTTTTCTCCATTGTTTTAGGTATGGACATCACTATTCTTCTCAAATTGTGATGGGTTATGATGAGTTTCATTAGTGAATATATGTACTGTGGTGGTGGATTTAAACTACCTAACTCCTTGAAGACTAATTACATGATGACAATGCATGAATAGCACATATTATTTTTACTGTCTGCTTTTGTGTAATTAATACTTTCTTCCTGGGTGATGTGTTGACCCAGAAAATTAATCCATATAACACTATTAAACAGAAATATGCAAAAATATGTCATGAAGTTGACTTGTTTGTTTCCAAGGCTAGCAGTTAGACAAAGAGCAAAAATAATTATGTGCCTAATATTTCTGAGAGCTTGTAAGGTAACACTTCATGTGTAGAACTTCAATAGTAGGATTAGCAAGTTTTGTTCACAAGCTGTGTGTGATTTTGCTAGTAAGAAATGCACAGAATTTCTCAGCAACCAAATTAAATCATAATTTAAGTTAAATGTTTTATTTTTTATTTTTTTAATTCTGTAGAAAAAGAGGGAGCGGAAGTAATTATTGTTTTTCTCATGACAAAATAAGTTTTTTATACACTCTGGAGAATGGATGCTCCACAACAGATGAAGTGAATGCCACCCGGCGGTGAAAGGTTATAACTACTACAAAAATCGGTGGCAGGTGATGTGTGTGACATCTGTGAGTGAGTGATGAATGTAAAAAGGAATCAGACGCCATTTTAAATCAACAAAATCTGTGTAATTATAAAAAATAATAATCTCTGATTTAGATATGTAAGAATGTTTTCTAGTGTTTCTGTGATAATGGTAGATAAGAAGGAAATGATGATGTAGGAGCATTAAAAAAAGTTGTTAGATACTGTATTAACCTCTGTTATGATTTGTTCTAGACCACAATATGGCATATAATGAGAGGAGTTATTTTTTTGCTATCCTGACTCCAGCCTACTACTCTTTTTAAATAACTGCAAGGGAGAAATATTTTGAGGAGTTTGCTGTTGGTGTAATAAAGGAAGCAATCAATTTTAAATTGGACCACATTGCACTTATATATGACTTTCTTTCAAAAGAGAGCGACATTGCTGCATGCCTTATCTTCAAGCAAGGGGGGGGGGGGGGGGGGGGGGGGGATCCATTTCACAAGATTTGATCACATATGTGGCTTATATTGTGCCTCCCCCAGCATGTACCATAGGGGTTGCAATAACATTTTCTAAAATTTGGATATACATTTTTTGCAATCTGTGGGCTGCACTTTGTTACACATTGAAAGATGTCAATAAAGATAAACAAGTGAGTCTTTCTTGTGACATACAACCTAACTTCAGTCATCCTCGACTCTCTTCCAATACAGTTTTTGGGACTGGTACACTGGCAACCAACTGTTTCTAGTACTTTCCTGCATAAAATGCTGTGTTTGCTTCATGGATAAAGTTTTACAGGATGGTTAGCAATGCACCTCATTTTTGGAAGCTTTCAAATATGGAGTGAGGAGAGACAGACAAAATGTCCCACAAATAAAACAGCATACCAACACTGGAGATCACCCACAAATTAGCCAATGTTCATATATAGTGTCATCAGCTGAACAATAGATAATCTTGGAGGAATAAGAGATGATGCTAAAAGATGATGTCATTGAACCTTCAGAGAGTCCTTGGTCATCTCTGGTGGTGTCTGCTACAGTCACCACAGATGTCCATTGCAGCGTCAACGCAGCAGACAGACCAGCAACGCAGGATGCTGACTCTGCTGCGAAGTCTGGCCAACACAAGAGTGTTTACAATCAAGTACCACATTTGAAAACAAACATGTAGGTGTGGCCTATGTCCATCAGAGGGCATCAACCAGCAGCAGAGGAAGGGTGCATGATGACCAACAAACTATTTTCTGGTGATCATGTATGTGCAAATAGTCCCAGAAATATCCTTCTGCCTTGGGCTAGATAAGCCAGTGCCTGGCCATTCAGCAGGCAGTTCTCGACTTGCCGAGTGCAGAGAAGATTGGCCAGTCCAGCAGTGTGCCACCTTGAGCATTCTCTCTTTCACAATGATTGTGCTACGTCACTTCCATCATAGTATGCTATCTACCAGCTGCTAACAGCCAACTTCAACATGGAACAGTTATATGGGTACAGAGTCAAAGGGCATTCTGATTGTGGGATGTAGTAGTTATTTGCTTGATCTGCAGAAGAGGTCTTTATCGTTTTGTTTGTTTTGAAGAGTGTGTCACTGCTGATGGTTTATTGTAGTTTCCATAATAAATAAGTTGGCAAAACAAATTGGTTCTTGCTCTGTAGATTTAGCAGTGTCTGTGAAGAAGAAGGATGGCACATGGTATTTCTGCATCAGCTATCCATGAGTGAGCTAAATCACAAAGAAATATGTATACCCACTGCTGTTCATTCATGACACCCTAGACTGCTTGAAAGGAGCAAAGTATTTCTCAACTATGGACATGGAGATAAACTATTGGCAGATCATGGCTGATGAAACTGAACAAGAAAAGGCTGTCTTCATGACACTCAATGGCCTCATAAATTCAAAGTTATTCTGTTTTGGCTATGTAATGCTCCAGCCACCTTTAAGTGTATGATGTACAAGCTGCTTTCATATTTTAAATCAACAATGTGTCTTTGCTACCTGGATGATGAGCTTGCTCTTTTGAAGCTAACTGAATGACTTCTAAGCTGACTGACAACTGTGTTAAAGTAAGCTCAAACTGCATGTCTCCACATGCATCAGAGAAAGCGACTTTTTGTTGCCTGAAAAATAAAAATCTTAGGGCATCTAGTTAATGGCAAATGAGTCTGTCCCTGTCCAGAGAAAATAAGAGCAGTCACAGATTTTCTGCCTCCTCAGCACATTTGTGATGTCAGAAAGTTTCTCAGTGTTTGTACAGTCTGTGATCCATGAAGGAGTTCTGTACAATGGCACTTTATAATGGTACAGACTGGTGTAGAATCTGATCCCCTAATTTTGATGAAGAACCCAAAACAAAGATTAAAATTATTTACACATTTGTATTTACTGTACACTGTTGTCATCTTCAAATTATGATGTTGTACCAGGATGTAAATCAGACTTACAGCATAGGCTAGATGATACCACATTATTATTATTAGTTTATTACAAATGTTACAGGTCTTTATCAGACCATGTGAAGCATTTATGAGTACTTGTTCTTCCTGTTCTTCGAGTACACTTTCATTTGTTTGCTAAAGGCCCCTGTCCTTTCTTTGGTCCACTTTGGTATTTGGTCTTTAGGTGCTGTCTTCTCTGACATTACTTCCCACTTGTGTATTTTGTGCCTACAGACGCTTTTGTCTGCGATGACCACTGACTCTACCTGTGCTTTTCCCAGATCAATTTTGACTTGTGTCATCCTAGTTGTAGTGGTATTGGGCCTCTGTATGTATCTGAGTATTCCATTGGTGAGTCTGGTCTGTGAGAGTCTGCTCATGTGGCCATTAAATTTTATTGTCTTTTTCTGATGTCCGCTGCGATGTCGGACAACTTCTCTGTGGGGTCTCTGGAACGAAGCCTGTATCCTTCATCTGTGAGTTTTGGTCCAATAATTTTCCTGATAATTTTTCTTTCGTCTGTGAGGATCTTCTTTAGGTCTATGTGAAAACATATTTTTACCAAGTTTTGGATTATGTAAACTTTTACTACAGTTTATTAAACCAAATTCTGGAATTAGACTTAGGGAGATTCATAATTTTTAATTATAAATTAAATTATATGCAAACTTAAGCAGTTATATGTAAAATGGTGATTGTTGTATATTACTTCTGCTGCCTCTTGGAGAGTCAGTCTTCGATTGGCATGCACAATTTCATTGACATTCTTGACATGAGTGTTGTTGGTAGTCATCAAAGGGTGATCTTTAAACCATGTCAGCCATTTGTAACACTGAGTAGAGTGTAAGCACTCATCACCATAGCCTTCCTGCATCATTTGGTATGTTTCTGTAAGGTTTTTCTTGAGTTTCAAACAAAAATTTAATGCAGACACATTGCTCCTCTAACTCTGCCGTCTCAAAATTCATAATCTGTGTGACACAATGTTCTAATCGATACAGCACTGAACAGTAACTAACAGGCAAACAACAATGTAACATTAAACACAGGATTGTGCAAGGAGGCCAAATGCATTTCATTCCAACACATAATTTGCATGAAAATACAAGTGTTCCAGAATTTTTTGAACAAACCTCATATACTAGCAATTATTCCAATAAAATTACCTATAGTATCTCAAAGTTTGTTTATTTTCAATGATTATGACATTTCTTATTTTGTTAATTTTCAACTGGTAACTCTCAGAATGTCTCTTACAAGAAGTATTGCATAGATGTCAAATTTTCCTGAAACAAAGTGGAAGATCTTTCGTAGTCCTTAAGGATGCACAATTGCCTTCTTCTGTTCTAGCATTGTATGATAAGATTGCCAAGACAGACCTTCACACTGACATTAGTGGTTGCAGGGTAGGTGCAGACCTACGATGAATTCTTGAAGTGCCAAGAAGGTGATAGTGTACGCCTCCAGAATACACTCCAACTCCAAGAGGAACTACTCTACAACTGAGGAAGAGTCTCTTGCAGTTGTCTGGGTCATCAACAAATTCCTGCCATATTGGCAAACCATACATCATTGTGACGGGTGATCATTCTCTATGCCAGCTGCCTAGCCTGAGGTCAACTGACATGGTGGGCATGAGACACTGAGACTTCAGCATTACAGTGTCAGTGGTTTACAAAAGCAGACACAAACAAAAAGATGTAAACTGTCTTTCAAAAAACCATTTGGTGAAATACAGCAGTGCAGATGAAGCTCAGTTATTACTAAAGTAAATGATATTTCAGCTGAACAGAAGGAACAATCAGCACTGCTTAAAACTGTAGAAGCCTTGAAGGATGAAGAGCCAACCAAAGGAGAATTCCAGTTAATAAATGGAACACTGTATGTGGGGAACTACAATCCAACGAGACAGCAATAGTTGCTTGTAATCCCAGGACATCTACAACCAGCTGTGCTGAAGTATTTCCACAATGCTCCAACATCTGGTCACCTACAATTTGTGAAGAATCTACCAATCCATTAGACACCACATGAACCAATGTAAGGTATGCCAGTGATGGAAGCACATGTCACAATTACTTCCGGAGCATCAGCTTCCAATTACACCCACAGCAAAGGCATTCCACCAGATTGGAATTGACCTCTAGGGATGATTCCTGAAGTTGACAGATGGGAATCAGTCTGCAGTGACAATATCACCCACTATGTTGTCACCGAAGCTGTGTTAACTGCTGAAGCCCTGGAAATAGCAAGGTTCGTGGTAGAAGATATCATTTTGAAGAATGGAATACCTGTTTCCAGGGCAACAATGCAGGGGGATTCTTTCCTCCCGTTATGTTTCTTTCCCCACAATTTTTCCCAGATACCTTTCATGGTGTTGTCTATATGACACGAGCACAGTACCAAAAAACTTGAATATTAACTTAAGGCTTAGTAAACTTAACTTTATTATCCATTACATTTTTTTGGTTAATTGGAACTCATAAGTTTAAATGGTTTACCTAAAAACTGTGTTAATTACACATACCAGTAATATAAAGCTTCACTTTTATGTGTAACCATGTACCTGATTGCTAACTTCCTGATAATGCAGCTGAGAATGTTAGCAACTTCTGCCCTCATTTAGCTTCAGAGTAATTGGTATTCTTAACTACAATATTTTTTACTGAAATAGAATACCATATTTTGGCAAACTAGACGCAGTAATTCAACAGAGATTATTGCTGTATCTAAAAGTCCACATTTAGTAGAATCTCCCTTTACTATTTATTTGCTCAGAAATATAAATTTTTAATTGTATCAGGAAAATCCAGCAAAACAGCAATAGCTAAAATCAGCTTTAATTATTCTAATCTTATAAAAGAGGTTCATTAGAAGCCATTTTAGTCAGGCTGTGGGAGATTATGAAATGTGCAAGATCCATGTTCACCAATAAGGGGAAATGTACCACAGAAAAGTTAGCACAAACTGCAACTTGTACAATTTGCCAATTTTCATGTAAAGTCCACATCCAAGAGATTATTCTTCTTCAGTGATTGTTTCTAATGATTGAACTGAACTTGCAGACAATATCCTGAACTGTTTCAATCTTCAATAATGCATTCTGCAAACTGTGATGATATTAATGGGCTGTGAACTGCATTATTTCCACATTATATTTACCGTGCATAGCATGTTCATTTTTATATGACTATCCAGTAAGGAATACAGTGTAATTAGTCAATATTTTAATGATTTACTTGCCACATTTGAAGTTTTGTGTCACTTTGGTGTTAGGTAACTACCCTCAAAAAATCAGAATATACGACATCAGTCAATCACAGTATATGGCTGGCCAGTTAACTGTACATAATTTATATAGATGAGGCTAGGTGTCTGGTCATAAACTAGAAGTTATCTAACAACAAAGTGCAGTTAAAGTAACTGGACAGCAGACGTTAAACAACCACTTTTCATCCAGATTCAACGGAGGCACAGCAACTAATGGCCCATTTGTTCACTTAAATATGGTTATATTACATCAGTCATGACTAGTATCAGAGGTAAATTCACATTGTGACACCACCCTAAGATGAAAACTGCTTACTGCCCACAGACAAATGGTCTCACATAACACTTCAATAAAGCGTTGGCAGATATGCTCTCAACATATGTTGATGTTAGGCAGAGAGACTGGCAGAAAATTCTGCCTTTCGTGATGTTTGTATACAACACACGAAAACAAGTCACTACCAGTTTCAAAACTGCTCTTTCTGCTCCATAATTGTGAGGCCAAAATGACTATGGATACACCGCTCCAGTTTAAACTGGATGATACACAGGATGACCACACAAAACACTTCATCAACAGGACCAAAGAAGCAAGACATGGTTGCGTAAGGTCCCTGGATGCCCAGGAGGAGATATTGCCATAACAACAAGCACTGGCCAGTGAGATACAGCCCAGGAGTCAGTAAGGATTTGTATTCCAGAATGGAACGTGAGATTATTCAAAAAGTTATTTTGTGCCATATCATACACTTCATCACCTGTCAGACATCACAAATTAAGTCAAGGATTATGAGCCTTCATCAAGAAGACAGAAGCACTAAGGCATTACCAGTGTCCTCCAAATGGAGCCTTCTAAATGCCTGAGGCACAGATCTTGTTCAAGGACACTCCATGGCTGCTCTACTCAGCATCTCCCCTATATGGTGAGCACCATTTTTCCTTTTCATAATATGTTACAACGAAAGATAATGTTCTATCAGTTAGAGCATGGAAAGTCAGAAGCTTGAACATGGTAGGGAAGCTAGAAAATCTGAAAAAGGAAATTCAAAGGCTCAATGTAGATACAGTATGAGTCAGTGAAGTTAATCAGAAAGAAGACAAGGATTTCTGGTCAGATGAGTATAGGGTAATGTCAACAGCAGTAGCAAATGATATAACAGGAGTAGGATTCATTATGAATAGGAAGGTATGACAGAGAGTGAGTTACTGTGAACAGTTTAGTGACAGAGTTACTCTTATCAGAATCAACAGCAAACCAACACTGACAATGATAGTTCAGGTATACATGTCGACGTCGCAAACTGAAGATGAAGAGATAGAGAAAATATATGAGGATATTGAAAAATTACTACATTACATAAAGGGAGGTGAAAATCTAATAGTCATTGGGAACTGGAATGCAACTGTACAGGAAGGAGTAGAAGAAAAGATTATAGAATAATGTGGGCTTGAGACAGGGAGTGAGAGAGGAGAAAGACTAATTGAGTTCTGCAATAAATTTCAGCCAGTACTACTCTGTTCAAGAATGACAAGAGGAGGAGGAGGAGGAGGTATACTTGGAAAAGGCCAGGTGATACAGGAAGATTCAGTTAGATTACATCATGATCAGACATAGATTCCGAATTCAGCTACTGGATTGTAAGACATATCCAGGAGCAGATATAGACTCAGATCACAATGTAGTAGTGATGAAGAATAGGCTGACTTTTAAGAGAATATTCAGGAAGAATCAATACACAAAGAAGTGGGATACGGAAGTACTAAGGAATGATGGGATACCATTGAAGTTCTCTAAGGATATAGATAAAGCAATAAAGAATACCTCAGTAGGCAGTACAGTTGAAGAGGAATAGATCTTTCTAGAAGGACACTCATGGAAGTTGGAAAGAAAAACAAAGGTACAAGGAATGTAACTGCAAAGGAACCATGGGTAACAGAGGAAATACTTCAGTTGATTGATGAAAGAAGGAAGTACAAAAATGTTCAGAAAAATTCAGGACTATAGAAATACAACAGGAAGTGCAGGGAGGCTAAGATGAAATGGCTGCATGAATAATGTGAAGAAATGAAAAAAGAAATGATTTTTGGAAGGAAAATAAACTTTGGTGAAATTAAAAGCGAGGCTGGTAACATTAAGAGTGCAATGGGAATCTCACTGTTAAATGCGCAGGAGAGACCAGATAGGTGTAAATAGTACACTGAGTGCCTCTGTGCGGCAGAAAATCTGTCAGATGAGATAGAAGAAGAAACAGGAGTCGATTTAGAAGAGATAGGGGATCCAGTATTAGAATCAGGATTTAAGAGAGCTTCAGAGGACTTAAGGTGAAATACTGCAGAAGGGATAGGTAGCATTCCATCAGCATTTCTAAAATTGTTGCGGAAAGTGGCAACAAAATGACTATTCACATGGGTGTGTAGAATGTAGGAGTCGGAAGACATGCCGTCTGACTTTCGGAAAAATATCATCCACACAATTCCAGAGACAGCAAGAGCTGACATGTGCAAGTGTAATAACACAATCAGCTTACCAGCTCATGCATCCAACTTGCTGACAACAATAATACACAAAAGAATGGAAAAGAAAATTGAGAACATGTTAAATGATGATCAGTTCGGCTTCAAGAAAGGTAAAGGCACCAAAAAGGCGATTCTGATGTTGCAGCTCATAATGGGAGGAAGGCAAAAGAAAAATCAAGACACATTCATAGGATTTGTTGACCTGGAAAAAGTGTTCGACAAAGTGAAATGGTGCAAGATGTTTGAAATTCTGAGAAAGGTACGGATAAACTATAGGGAGAGACAGGCAACATGCAATATGTACAAGAGCCAAGAGGGGATAATAAGAGTGGACAATCAAGAACAAAGTACTCAGATTAAAAAGGGTGTACGGCAGGGAAGCAGTCTTTCACCTCTACTGTTCAATCTGTACATCAAAGAAGCAATGACAGAAATAAAAGAAAGGTTCAAGAGTGGAATTAAAATTAAAGGTGAAAGGATATCAATGATACTATTTCCTGATGGCATTACTATCTTGAGTGAAAGTGAAGAAGAATTACATGATCTGCTGAATGGAATGAACAGTCTAATGAGTGCAGAGTATGGATAGAGAATAAATCAAATAAAGGTGAAAGTAATGAGAATTAATAGAAATGAGAACAGTGAGAAACTTAATATCAGGATTGATGGTTACAAAGTAGATGAAGATAACCAATTCTGCTACCTAGGCGGCAAAATAACCAATGACAGACAGAGCAAGGAGGACATCAAAAGCAGGTTAGCACTGGCAAACATAGGGCATTCCTGGACAAAAGACATCTAGTAGTATCAAACATAGGCTTTAATTTGAGGAAGAAATTTCTGAGAATGTACGTTTGATGCACAGCATTGTATGGTAGTGAAAAATGGACTGTGGGAAAACTGGAACAGAAGAGAATTGAAGCATTTGAGATGTGATGCTCCAGACAAAAGTTGAAAATTAGATGAACAGATAAGGTAAGGAATGAGGAGGTTCTGAGCAGAATCAGAGAGGAAAGAATATGTGGAAAAGACTGACAAGGAGAAGGAACAGGATGATAGGACATCTGTTAAGACACCAGGGAATGACTTCCATGGTACTAGAGGGAGCTGTAGAGGGCAGAAACTGTAGGGGAAGACAGAGATTGGAATACATCCAGCAAATAATTAAGGATGTAGGTTGTAAGTGCCACTCTGAGATGAAGAGGATGGCACAGGAGAGGAATTTATGGGGACCACATCAAACCAGCCATAAGTCTGATGACTTTTGCAAAAAAATAATAATTATAAAAGAAACTTGGTGTGGTGCAGGAGTAAAGGGGGAGGGGGGGGGGGAGAGGGCTTCTGACCTTTGATGTCCTCTAGCAGACAACTCAGACAACACACTTTCAATCAGAATGGAGGGTTGAAGCATAGTGTTCAGTGTAAGGCAGTTTCTTTTAGAAACAATAATTCTTTAGCCAAATTTCAATGTATTCTTCATCAAAATTTGAAGGCTGATAGTTGAAGTGCAGTCAGAAAAAAAAAAAAAACCAACTGGTCTTCACCATTCCGTTGAAACTCCAGAAAAAGTGGACAGAGTGAGACGGGCAATTTTTGCTAGTATGAAACACTCCACTAGGCATCAGGTTGATGCGCTGGGTATGTGATATCATTTGCTTCACTGTATCTTACATGAGGCTCTCAAATGTCACACATGCAAAATAATATTTCTCCAATAGCTAAGTGAAAGGGATTTTGTTCAATGCAAAGAATCCTGTGGTGTAATGGATGCCATTTTTATGGAAGATGCAGATGTCTTAATAATGACAAGTGATGAAGCCCAATTCCATCTGGATGGCTCTGCTAATGTATAGAACTGTCAGTACTTGATGTTGCATGACCCATGTGAACTATACAAGAAACCTCTCCACAGCTCAGAAGCAACAGTGTACTGCCATGTTTACAAGACAGGGATTGTTGATCCTCACTTATTTGGAGGAGGGGAATCACAGTTATTGTGACATCAGCACCCTGCATCAAAATGTTAAACAACTTCCTCCATCCAGAACTGGTAAGGCACCAGGTGAAGGTGAGAGAAATGTGGTTTCAACTGGATGGTGCCACAGCTCCCACAGTGAGAACATCCAGGGAAGTGGTTCAACAAATGGTTCTTGGACATGTCATTTCACAGTTCGATAATGTGTCTTGGTCCACATGCTCTCCCAGTCTATAGATTTGTGATTCCTTTTTGTGAGGCAACCTAAATTAAGGAATTATGTGCACAAGCCCTGCTCAACTGATGAAACTTTCCATTCATCAAGAAACTGAAGCTGTGTTAAATGAAATGCTGAAGAAAACTGTGCAGGGCCCAAATTTGCAACTGACAAGAAGGGTGTTATCTTATTGCTGTTAGTTTCTGATTCAAAGTAGCATCTGTGCAATTCAAAATTGCATTAAAAATTTTATTATTTACTGTAACACTTTTTTCTATAGATAAAACAATGGAAGTTAATCAGTAGGGGAAAACAAGTGTTTCCCCTGCTCCATCTGTAGTGATTCAAGAATTTCTGTGTAAATTCTAGAACAACTCAGCCTTCTACAGTCTTGAACACTCGGTATTCTAGATACAAGTGTGGCATGGTAAAATCCTACCTACTGCACGTCACATGTTTGTGTGTACAGGTTTAAAATCAGTTGCAGGAAGAAAGTAGAAGCGGCGGTCAAACAGCACCGACAAGTACTTGTCGGGCAATCCATAGATGTTTTAGAGGAAGAACCATGGAGTTTTTATGCAGCTCTGTGCCTATTGTGTCATTGGCTATTGTTATGTGAAAGAAGAACAGTTGAAAAAGTGATCTTGTAAGCTCTTAATCCAGCCTTGTTAGAGCCAAGACCTATTTTATGATTCATCTGAAGTAGAGCCATGGTTATTAAGCCAACTCTTTTATAAATGTGATTAAATTTGTTTCTGACATTGGACAGAGAGAGTGACTTACTGGAAGTCATGTATGTATGAGGAAAGTGAGAGTTTTATTCAAATATACCTTTGGTTGATGAAAAGTAAAGTTCACGTATCTATTTATTTCACAAGTAGTGAGAGAGGCTTAAATATTCCCGTACCTAGCACCATTCTACAGAGAAGAAGTCAAGAGAGGTTTCCAGCAGGCAGCTAGCCAGCCAAGAAGATCAGCTATGAATCTCAAGTAAGTCACCTCGTAATATAAAAGAAGTGGGAACTTTGTACGTCTACTTCATGCTTTAAATCAGCATCAAAAACATTAGAACGTGGTGACCTGTGGGAAAGGACCCGAGAAAATGGGAATTTTAAGTCAAAAATTAGAGAAGATTTTGTTATGTGTTGCCCTAGCAACCAAACATAACACGACAAGGGATTTACTCTGAGACATTGGAATATGTTCAAGTATCCAATGAAGCAAAATTTGAATGAAAAATGGTGAAGACATGGAAAATTCACAGAAATATGCGTAGAACACTTCAACGAAGAAAATCTAGTGCATTGAGTATACAGCTCTCACACACATTGTGGGGACACAGACGTGGAAACCAACCTACATCCAACACTGCCGGCACCAGCTGCTGTTCACCAGTGTTTACCTGCCTCTACATCCGCTCACCTACACAAGACTTCTACGTTGGGTGAGCATGAAACAAAACTTCATTACTTTGGTAAGAAGTGGTACATACTGTTGAGTGAACTATTATTGTGTAATTATAGTATTTAAAGTTAGTTTTAAATGCTTACTAGGGCTAAAGCATATAAAAGCATGGACAATATACAACAAATTGAGGACACTCAAGAACCAGCTATGGCTATGAGAGCTAGCAAAGAAACACCTGACTGGGCTGAGTTGATAAATTTAATTAAAGCTCAGAATCTGCAATCAAATACTCAGAATGAGACTCTAAGGAAAGAATAAGGCTTGGTAAATTCTCAATTAAGTACCCAGAGTGAAGCTTTAAATGCTCAGAGTCTTAAGTTAAACTCATTAAATTCACAATTAAATAGCCATAGTGAACTTTTGAATGCCCAGAGTGAAACTCTAGATAATCAAGCGATGAATCTAGATTTGCAAAATGCCAAAGTCGACTCACAAGGCAAAGAATTTAGTAATCTATGCGAAGGCATGGGTGCTCTTAAGACTGAATTTGACTA
The DNA here is from genome assembly GCF_023898315.1 of Schistocerca nitens. Taxonomy (NCBI): domain Eukaryota; kingdom Metazoa; phylum Arthropoda; class Insecta; order Orthoptera; family Acrididae; genus Schistocerca; species Schistocerca nitens. The sequence goes on along the minus strand of NC_064615.1, from coordinate 257,464,766 downwards.
TTATAACAGTAGAGTAGAGAATTTAAAAATAGATTTAAAGGATGAATTGACTAATTCCTTGACCATTCATGTAAATCAAATGTTTACTGACCTTAGTCAGAAACAGAATGACAATTTCCAAGATTTATCAAAAAGGTTAGAATTTAACATTGAGGACAGATGGAATAACGTGGAATCCGAAATTAGGATCTGTTGAAAATGTGTGCTATGCTAAGTTTAATGTTGTAATGCAGGGATTGAATAGTTTGAAAGACATTGTAGATAAGAATAATGAATTAATACCGGTTATTCAATCGCAGGTGTCAGTACACGAGTAGATAATGTGGAAAGAAATTTCAAAGAGAAAATAATGAACTCTGATATCATAAATGTAAGTAGTTTGGAGGAACAACTTGAAGAAATTATAGATTGAAAAGTTACCAAGAGGATAACCTCCGGAAATGTATCGCCTATTCTATCTTCCGAACTTAGTGATACCAGGAAGGGTATAGACGACTTGTGGAGAGAATTCAGGCTTGTCCAGGATAAAGTAGAAAAAAGGGGAACGTCACCTAATGTGCTGTTAACTAGTGAAGCTGTGACCGATTTACAATAGGGGGCTAATTCAGGGTTATTTAGACAATTCCCTAAATTTAAGCTGTACGGGGATGTACATCCGATCCATTTCTTAAAAAGGTTTAACCAAGCATTACCAAAAAATGGAAAGATTCTAAGAAAATCGAATTTGCTGTGGGGTACCTTCTAGGTGCAGCCTCAGAATGGGGAATGGTAAATATTGAGAATTTTTCCTCTTGGGAGGACTTTAAAAGAAATTTAAAGAGAAATACTGGTCTGCCAGTGCCCAAGAAAAGTTGATATCAGATCTATGGTACCCAAAACATAACAGTAATACTTGGGGTACTATGAAGAAATATTTTGATTGGCATTTAGCATGAGCAAAGTATTTAGATAAGCCAATGGAAGAAGAGAGATTGATACATATTTTAATTAGACGATTGCCCATCTATGCGAGAAAAGACATCTTATGTAGTGGTTGGAAAATGGTAGAAGAGTTGTCTTTTGTTGATGCACTTGACCCAATAAATAAGGACCTAATGAAACTTTACACCAAAGTGAAAGTTTTAACTATAAAAAGAATAGCAGAAATAATTTTAAAAGGCATGAGTCAAACTTAGCAGAAGTACACCAGTGCAATAAGAAAAGTTGTAATGGTAATTATCAAAAGAAGCATGCACACTCAAATTTAGATCCAGTAAATTCCCAAGAATTTGTACCAAGTAATCAAAGAACACAAAATGGGAATGTAGCACCTCGTTACATTAACCAACACGTAATTAGTAGTAATGAGGAAAACGTTGTTCACATAGAACTGATATACAAGACAAAATTAATGAATCCTTAATATTAACTGATCAACAAAGGCAAGATGTATATAAACTTTTAATGGAGTATGAAGTAGTATTTTCCAACTGTCCGGGTAACATCAGTGCCTATATCTGTAAGTTCAAAATCAAGGATGACACTCCATTATTTTGTAAACCATATCCAATACCAGTGAGTTTGAAGGAAGCAGTTAAGAATGAAATCAACAAAATGATTGATAATAATATTATAGAACGAAGTTCCAGCATAATGAATAATCCTCTAGTTGTGGTAAAGAAAGCTACAGGTTGGGTACAATTAGTTTTAGATGCTCGTACATTGAATCGACATATAGAGACAGAGAGAGCGACTGATTAATATTGATGAATTGTTACCCAAATTTGAAAATGCAATGTTCGTTAGCACAATGGATTTGACTGTGGGATATTGGCAAATAAAATTACATCCAGAATCCAAAAAGTATACAGCATTTTTGTTTGATGGGAAATCATATCATTTCAATGTATTGCCATTCAGACTTAATATCTCTGTGGCTGTATTTATACGTGTGTTAGATGAAGCACTAGGGAGAGATTTATTGAAGGATTTGATAATATACATAGATGATATCCTAATAATATCAGCTACTTGGGAGGAACATTGTCTACCTTGTGCAAGACTCTGAAAAATTTTAAAGAGAAAGGTATTACGGTGAAGTGGTCTAAATCATTTTTTGCACACCAAGAAATGAAGTTCTTAGGTCATATTATGGGGATACAGGGAATTAGACCAGACCCAGAACACATCAGAGCTATCAAATAATGTCCACACCCCAGGGATGTAAGACAATTAAAAGGATTTATAGGTATGGTCAGATACTATCGATGGTACATATGAGGGCAAGAGCTAAATGACCCAAGAATTTTACGTTTGTTAAACAAGGGAGTACCATGGACTTGGGATCAAGGTGCAAATGATGCATTTGAAAATATTAAAAGAGTGCTTGTTGAATCACCCATATTACATCATCTACTTATGGGCAAACCATTTAAATTGTTGACAGATGCATCTGGTTATGGTGTTGCTGCCAAACAGTTCCAAGGAGAATGGAATCCAAATAATGTAGAACACAAAACCATAGCTTTTGCTAGCCATAGTCTAAATAAACATGAACTAAATTACACAGCTACCAAAAAGGAACGATTGGCGATTGTATGGAGTATTCAAAAATTTCAAACACTGGTATGGGGATCAGAAATACAAATTTATACAGATCATCAAGCTTTATCATTTCTGATAAGTGATCGATTACTACATAGTAGGTTAATGCGATGGATGCTTTTGCTGCAGGAGTACGATATCAAGATACAAAATGTAAAAGGTTCCGAAAATATAGTACGTGATGCATTATTGAGGCTACCCATAGGAATAGAAGAACTGAAATGTATGGAAGGACAGCAGAATATCCGAACCTTAGAGTACAGGAAATGGCTCAAAGAATAAGAGAATATATCCATCATGATCCCTATTTCAGAGAAATATTTTATAGGTGTATCCAGAACTCGTTACCTCCTAATCATTTAGGAAAATGGGAAGTTATAGATCACAACTTGTTTTGGGAAGATAGCTAAATTCAGACATCTAAACAAATGCACTACGAGAAGAAGATAGCAATGTCAGGGAACAAAACAAAAACAATATGGGATATAGTGAAAGAGGAGGCTGGTAGAACCAGAAAGGAACAGGAGCAAATAGCACTAAGGGTAGATGACACATTAGTAACCGATGGGCATAGTGTGGCAAATCTATTTAACAAATACTTTATATCCATTACTGATAGAATGGGACTGTCAGGATCAGTAAATAATGCCCTTGAATATCTGAAACTAGCCTTTACAAATAGCTTCAGGTACATGAATATGTCACTCACTTCACCAAAAGAAATAACTTCCATCATAAAATCTTTAAAAACAAAGCATTCTAGTGGTTACAATGAAATATCAACATAGTTAATTAAGGCATGTTCTTGTGAGTTTAGTACAATTCTAAGTTACTTGTAACACCAGTCAATTATAACTGGGACATTTCCTGACTGGCTAAAATATGCAGATGTTAAGCCTCTATTCAAGAAAGGGGATAAAGAGATACCATCAAACTACAGACCGATTTCACTTTTGCCAGCATTCTCAAAAATTTTAGAAAAAGTAATGTACAGGCAGCTTCTCAACCATCTGACCGCAAATAATATATTATCAAGAACACAGTTTGGATTTCTGAAGGGTTCTGATATCGAGAAGGCTATTTACACCTACAGTGAAAATGTACTTAATTAATTAAATAACAAGTTACAAGCAGCAGGTATTTTCTGTGATTTGTCAAAGGCATTCGATTGTGTGAACCACAAAATCCTTTTTAATAAATTAGAATTCTATGGTGTCACGGGCAGTGCTGCAAAATGGTTCAAGTCATACCTCGCTAACAGGAAACAAAGGGTGTCAGTGCAAGGGACTAGTGAATTAAGTCATCAGTCATCATCAGAATGAGAAGAAATTACATGTGGTGTCCCACAAGGATCCATCTTAGGGCCATTGTTTTTTCTTGTGTACATTAATGATCTCTCATCAGTTACACTGCCAGAAGCAGAGTTCGTTTTGTTTGCAGATGACACAAGTATTGCAATAAATAGTATGTCAAGTGTAGTTCTAGAAAGATCTGCTAATAATATTTTCATGGATATTAATAAATGGTTTAAAGCCAACTCACTGACATTAAAACTTCGAAAAGACTCACTGTATGCAATTCAGAACCTGTAAGAGGTTTCCACATAGCATATGCATAAAGTATGAAGAAGAACAGATAGAAGAGGTTGACAGTCTTAAATTCCCGGGATTACAACTTGATAATAAATCCAGTTGGGAGGAGCACACCACAGAACTGCAGAAACACCTTAACAAATCTGTATTTGCAATTCGAGTGTTAGCAGACATAGGCGACATAAAAATCAAAAAGCTTGCATACCTTGCCCACTTTCATTCCATCATGTCATATGGTATAGTATTTTGGGGTAACTCTTCAACTCAAGCAAAAGTTTTCAGAGTCCAAAAGTGTGTAATACGTATTATTTGTGGAGTAAATTCACAGACGTCCTGTAGAAACCTCTTCAAAGAACTGGGTATACTAACTAATGCCTCTCAGTATATTTACTCCTTAATGAAATTTGTCCTAAATAATATATCTCTTTTTCCAACAAACAGCTCAGTTCATACATACAATACCAGGAACAAAAATGATCTGCACAAGGACTTAAAAGCACTTACTTTAGTTCAAAAATGGGTCCACTACTCAGGAACACTCATCTTTAATAATTTGCCAGCAAACATAAAAGATTTAGTTACAAATAAAGATCAGTTTAAAAGGAGCCTGAAAGACTTACTAGTGGCCAACTCCTACTCCATTCACGAATTTTTTAATAGGAACCAATGATGTATTGTATATATTCATAGTATTAGTATTGTTATTTCAGCTTTTTTTTTTTTTTTTTTTTTTTAAAAAAGGCATGTTACACACCCACAAAGATCTCCTCAGCACAGATCTATGGAACAAAAACTAATCTAATCCAAAAGTGTAACCTCACAGCTTTGGCGCTTATGCATCCCGAAGGTAATAGAAGATGAACTTGTGTGGTATGTTCATTCAGGATATGGACACTTCGGAATCAAAAAGTGCATAACCCATATGAATAAGTTTTATTGTTTTAAGAAGCTAGGGCATAGAATAGCATCTTTGATTAGAACCTGTGAAACTTGCCAGAAAGTAAAAGAGAATAATACTCATGTGAAATACAAAATGTATCATATTATTCCTAAGTCATTACATGACCTTGCAGCGGCAGACTTTTTTGGACCAATTCCACAAGGAAAGGGAGGGTATCATATATTTTGGTTATCATAGAATGCTGGTCAAAATATGTTAAACTATATCCTATTAAAAAAGCAAATACACAAACGGTTATACACTGTTCACAACAATACTTCCTAGAAGTAGGTAAACTAAAACGGTTTCTTACGGATAATGGACCACAATTTGTAAGTAACAAATTTAGAGAATTCCTAGCATGGGAAGGTATTCGACAAGTGTTAATATCCTATTATAACCCATCATCAAACCCATGTGAACGAGTAATGAAGGAAATTGTAAAATTATGTCATACTTACTGCCACGAAAAACATACTTCAGGAGCAACAAAAATTATAGACTTTGGACTTATCCTAAATGATTTACCCCATTTATTGACTGGGTTGACACCTTTAGAAGTTATAGCCAAACCTTTTATAGGAGGACCTCTAATTAAATGCTTTAATTGACCTAAACAACTGAGTATCAATTATGAAGTAAATCAGGGAGTAGTTTCTAAGAATTTAGTTGAGAAAGTGCAACAAAGAGTAAGCATAACAAAAAAGCTGTAGAACCTCAGTAGCAAGTTGATGACTTGGTCCTTATAAAACAACATCTTCAAAGCTCAACTCTGAAGAAAGAGACCCAGAAGTTTTTCCAAAATTATGAGGGACCACACCGAGTACAAACGGTGATCCATCCTAAGACATTATTTTTAGTAGATCCCACAACTGGATCAGAGAAGGGGAAGTACAACATAAAATATGTAAAATTGTGTATCCCCCAGGGATGTTAATATTCTGAGTTAACGGGCGGAGTGACCACTGTTGGATCCCTAGTTGTTTTTGGTGTTTCTTCTAAAATAGTCTTCCTGCACCTAATTCCTTTAAAATGTTAAACTATTCTGTCATCTATCCTTCAAAATCTAGAACTATCCTGGAGTCTTATTGCTTAGAAAACTGAATATGACTATAAAATAGAGAACAACTTAAGAAAATCACCAAAAAGAAGTGATATCTAACAAAATAAACTGAATAGATTATTATATTTATGATGGACAATATAATAAGATGTGACTAGCTGAACAACTGTTATTGTTAAAGTAAATTCTTTTTATTAATGTATTTAAAAAGAAGTTTTGTGTTAAATTATTAATCAACATCATATATGGGCATAATGTTTTGTTTATATCTGGTTTTTTTTTTTTTTTTTTTTTTTTTTTTTTTTTTTTTTTTTTTTAAAAAAAGTCACAACACTCGCACTTTTACTCTTTGGTGTTTTTAGAAGCTCCTTGGTCAAGTGACTTCTTGTGTAAACAGTGCCTACAGATTCAGAAATAAATCTAAGTACTTGAAAACCAAACTCACCACTTTTTGTCAGCACCTGATCTTTATTGAGAATAAATAAGCTTTTTTCCTCAACAAAATACAACAGGTTATGGGTCCCAGTTACATGTGTAAAATGGAGTGCAAAAAGTGACAGATACAGTTTTCTTTTACTTGTATTTGAGAGTGTGTTTTTGGTTTTAGAGTTGAAATGTATCTGGTAAAACATATCAGGCCACTGAATAGTGAAACTGACTGGCCAATGTGGAAGAGAAAAATATGAGATCTAATTGACTATCGTGAAGGAGCTTTAGACATAATTGATGGCAAGTCAGTAAAACCTGGTCCACTGTCTGAAAGTGCTAATGATGCAGCAATAAAGGATCATAAATCCAAGTCAGATTTTTATTGTGAAGCGAACAGTCATGCCAAGTCAATGATTACAAGTGCTGTTACAGATACTGTGTGTCAGAAGATCATGGACAAAGAAACAGTTCATGAAGAATGGGAGGCACTGAAGCAGAATTTTGAAGCATCATCAAAGGACCAGCTGTTCAAGATTTGTTCAGATTTCTTTGCATTTAATTGGACTCAGGGAGAAGACATCTCCACACACATAGCAAAGTTAACAAGTCTGTGGAATGAACTGAAAAATGGGCTTAGAGCAAAGGGAGAAACTGTGCTACCTGATCTGATATTGGTATGTTAAGTTTTACATAGTCTACCTACATAGTCCTTTAAATCGGAGTTGGATGTTATTAACAAAAGATGATAAGAAAACATTTTATGAATTAAAGGAACAATCATGCGTGTTTGAGAGAAATTTCACAAAGAGTAGTGACAAAATTGAACAAGAGGCATTAGTAGTCAAATAAGGTATACAAAACAAAATAAAAATTCAAAGTTAAAGGAAAATGTAACTATTGCAAAGAACCAGGCCACTGCATCAAATATTTTAAGAAGTGGATTGCTGATGGAAGACCAGCTAAAAATACAACTGTACAGAAAAACATGGACAAAACTGTAGAAATGAATGTAGCATTGTTTACTATTTGTGGCGAGGCTTGTTAACTAGAAGTGGATGTATACAATTGGTGGATTGACAATGGCACAATGAAACATATGACAAATAATCCTGATTACTTTGTCAGCTTTGAAGCATTCAACAATCTATAAAGGCTGCTCTATAAAGGCCGCTGGACAGGAGTCTCTAGAAGCAACAGGAAAAGGGTAAAATCGGTTTCTGTCAAAAGTTGGCAGCAGATGTGAAGACCTGACCCTGATTGATGTCTGGTATATACCAAAAATTTCCAAAAACCTTATTTCTGTTTTAGCTGCCAAAATTCATAACAAAAATAGCATATTTCAGTTCTACGTATTGCTCTTTGACAATTGGTGGTAGAGTGAGACTGTGTGGAAATTGTAAAGTTGGTGGCACTTTATACAAAGCAGAAATTAAGCCCTTAGTGCCAGAGAAGGGTGCAACTGTGAATCTTTCAGTGGAAGATAGAATTGATGTACTTCAACTGTATCATGAGAGATGGGGTCATCAAGACAAGCATCATGTTAAAACAAAACTAAAAAAGGAATTTAACATTGATGTTAAGGAAGGGGCAGAGATCTGTGAACCATGCAAATTTGAGAAAGCGCATCATCTACCATTTGTAATTAGAGAAAAGTCAACAAGGCCTGCTGAGTTGATATCATTTGATCTGTGTGGACCTTTACATGAGTCATTCCAGAAGAAATGTTACCTCGTTTTGTTCAAAGACAATTACACCAAGTTTCGCTATGGTTATTTTGCTGCAAAAAAATCAGAGTTGAGTAAAATTCTCAAAGATTTTCTCTCATATACAAAGGCATTGGGGTACTCTGTTAAACAGATGCTGAGTGACAATGGCAAGGAGTTTGATAACAAAGAGGTTATATCCATCTTAAGTTCAAATGGTATAATACAGCCATTGACTGCTACCTATACTCCTGAGCAAAACGGTATTTGTGAGTGGGATAATAGGACAGTTGTTGAGATGGCCAGGACACTTAAGTATTAAATACAGATGTCACTTATCCAGAACAGATATAGGCTAAACTGGTTAACACAGCAATTTACATTTTGAATAGGACAGGGGAGTCATCTGTAGAAGGTGTCAGTCTTTACAAGTTATGGGAACGGATAAAGCCTCGAACTAAACATCTTAGGATTATTGGCTTAACATGTTGTGCACACATTCGAAATGAAAAGCGAAGGAAAATGGACAAGAAAGCTGTGAAAGGACATCTCATTGGCTATGATTGTGATGAATGCTTCAGGATTTGGAAAGTAATTCAATTGTGCTGTCCAGAGATGTGCAATTTGAAGAAAAACCAGGATGCTGTACTGAACAAGTTAAACTACCACTTCAAGATGTTGAAAAGCCCATTGCAGGACCAGATTATATTAAAAATCAATCAGAGAGTGAGGAAAATACACACTCAGAAGATAGTTTGGAGCATGAAACTAGTTCAGACACAGACTCTGGTGATGACATTCTGGAAACTTGCAAAGAGGAAATAGGAGTGAAGTTAAGAGATTGTTCATGATTAAAGAGACCAAAATACCTCAATGATTATGCAATGACAACAGAAGATTTCTTCCTCATAACTGAGGTTCCTGAAACCTATGAGGATGCACTTAGACATGAAGACAGCATCAAATGGAAAGAAGCAATGGACAGAGAAATGGAATCTCTTATCAAAAATGAAACCGGGGAGCTTGAAGACTTACTGAAGGGTGCCAAGGCAATACAATGTAAGTGGGTGTTTCGAATGAAAACAAATAAAGAGGGTCAGATCGAAAAATTTAAGGCTCAGCTGGTTGCCAAGGGTTTCAGTCAGTGAGAAGGTGTAGATTACAGTCAAACTTTTAGTCCAGTTGCAAGAATGACAATGATTTGGTCTATTCTGAGTGTTGCTGCGACTAAAAGAATGTATCTCAGACAGTTTGATGTGTCAACAGCCTTCCTGTATGGAAAACTTGAGGAAACAATTTATACGGCAAAACCAATAGGCTATGAAAATGGTACCAACAGAGTTTGCATGTTGAAGAAAAGCCTGTATGGTTTAAAACAAATGCCAAGATGCTGGAACAAGCTATTCGGAGAATTTTTAGTCAGTTTAGATTTCAGAATAAGCCAAGCAGATCCATGCTTGTACATTCAAAATAAAAATGGCAAAGAAGTTCTGGTAATTTTGTATGTTGATGACAGGTTGGTAGCTGCCACTGACTCATATGATTTGAGCATTTTCTATCAACAACTGCAAAAGGAGTTCAAGATCACAATGGCACCTGCAAACTATTATTTAGGTCTGCAAATTGAACATGGAAAGGGTTGCTGTATCAAGATTCACCAGAAGGCTTATGCACGATGAATTTTAAAATGTTTTAATTTTTCAGAGTTTCTACTCCAATGTTGAAAATTACAGATGTTTCACAGTCAGGTAAAGATGACACGGTAGAACAGTCTTTTCCATATAAAGAAGCAGTTGGAGTATTAATGTATCTGATGCTTGGCACAAGACCAGACCTAGCCTTCAGTGTAAGTGTTCTGTCGTGATCTCACGAGAATCCCACCAAAGAAGACATATTAAGAGTAAAAAGGGGTTTTTGTTGTGTATCAGGAATGACTGAATATGGAATCACATACAAATCAAGGGGAAAGAGCACAATTCTGGAATGCTACAATGATGCAGATTTTGGAGGCTGCTCAAAAGCAGGCAGATCAACATCTGGAGTAGTCATCAACTATGCAGGAGGGGCGATATCATGGCTAAGTCAGCAACAAACCATGGTAGCAACATCTACAACTGAAGCTGAACTAGTTGCCACAAATGAAGCTGTCAATGAGATTACTTGGTTAACTCATCTATTCGGAGAAACAACAAGATTATTTGATATTCCAGTTCTCCAAATTGACAATTCAGCATTAGTGAAGTTGGCAGAGAATCCAGAATTTCATCACCAAACCAAACTTTTATAGCCATCAAGCATTTCTTTATTTGTGACAGACTTTATGAAGGAAGAATTAGAGTTCATCAATTCCCATCTAATGAGCAGGTAGTGGGCATCATGACCAAATCTCTACAAAAGACACATATGAAGATATTGTGTAATCAAATGGGACTGTTGTAAAACTCAGTTTTGTTTGTTTTGTGGGTTTGCCTATTTGTTGATTTCTATTTAACAAGGGAATGTGTTCAAGTTAATTCTTTTGATTAACGTATTTAAAAAGAAGTTTTGTGTTAAATTATTAATCAACATCATACATGGGCATAATGTTTTGTTTATCTCTGTTTTTTATTTAGAGTCATAACACTTGTACTTTTAATCTTAGGTGTTTTTAGAAGATCCTTGGTCGAGTGACTTCTTGTGTAAACAGTGCCTCCAGATTCAGAAATAAATCTAAGTATATGAAAACCATACTCACCACTTTTTGTCAGCATCCGAACTTTATTGAGAATAAATAAGGTTTTTTTCTCAACAAAATACAACAGTTATACCATAGTATAGAGATTTTCTATTTTGTATACAGTATTTTATACCTTTTATGAGATGTTATATAAATGGGAGGGTTTGTATAAAATTCTGAAAGAGGTGGGTATTATAGATGAGAGCATGATTTACATGAACAGATAAATCATGACTAACACAAAATACGCAGCACACATTTCAAACAACCCTTACAAACAAGTGTGCCTGATTCTTCATCATTTGCTGTTACCATAGGGTTGCTAGGATTTCCTTCAAGGACTTTGACAGTGAAGGTGGGACAAGTCCATTCTGTAGGAGCTGATTTAATACCAAACCTCCTCCGGCATCTCATACAAGTACCTGAGAAGTAGGGATCCTGGGGAAGGAGGTTGGGAAGGGTTTCCTGTCTTTGGGGCTATCTTCTTTGTCCTCTTTGATCCTTGCATCCACATCTATTTTTTCCTTTTTCACTTCTCATTTGAGGACCTGTCTATTTTTTCCCTCTTTCCATATTCGTAAACTTCTATCGCTAAAGTCTTTCCTTATTTCCGTGGTTCTAATAACCTACATCTTATCTTTCTATAAGAAGGCCGAAGAATCAGACAACATGAACACACATACACTTATACACAAGTATACACTTAGACACAAACATAAAATTACAAACTAGAAAGCCTGTCATGATGTGAGAACTGCCAAGTGTTGTAGAGGAAAATGTGGGTATATCTAGAAATATAAACACATACATAGGAAGCTATGATGGTTCAACATCAAATATACATAAGAAAAGGTGTATATAAACTAAGAAAGAGGCATGAGAAAAAACAAAAGCAGAAGAGAACATTAATCATGATGATCAATAAGTAATGTCAATATAATAAACACTCTAATGAACTGAAGGATAGTGGGACATGAATAGTACATGTTGACACAGTATCTATTAAAAGTATAGAAGTTGATAAGTACAGGAGGACTCTTGGGAGAAAATGATGTATTAAAGAATAAATGTGACACTTAAGATGGATTTATATCTTTACCAGAAAATACTTGATTATGCTATACATAGAAATGTATACTAGGATAATGAACTGTGAGGCCTACTCAGAAAGGATAAGGGGGGCATACCCAGCATTCACTAAGTATAAGGGGCAGGCATACCTATATGGAGATAGGACAACCTGTGGCCTAAAAAATAGGGATGTTTTATAAGGGGAAAGAGGAAGTGCTCTCATAAGGTCAACCCACAAGCAAGGAATAGGTGCTGATCCTAGGAGCAGGGGACAGTATCATGACAAAAGTCACAAATTTTATAGGAATAATTCTGGAAAGTATAAATTTTATGAATGAATAGCATTATTATGTTTTGTAGAAATAAATGAGTGTCCAAAAGAACACTTTCAGTTCACCCAGAGTTCCTCCAAACAACAAACTACAAAAAAAATTGAAAATATTACATATTAGGAAAAAGGTAGTACAAAAAGATAAGAACAGAAAATAGATTACTCATGTGTCATAAACACCTGAAGTTTTTCATTGGAAAAGAAAATAAAGAAAAGAGAAAAAGTCCTCACAATTCCTAAATATTAGAGAAGCTGACTAAAACCATGAGTAAATGCTCATAGCTTAATGTCAAAGTAAAATAAAAACCATTGTTGTTATAGAAAGGAGAGATGCGTAGATAAACCCATGTAAAAAATGTATATTGTTAAGATATGAAATGTTATTATGAATGATATTACATGCATAATGATTATGTATAAAATATCATGTGTTTGATCTGAGGGGAGTGGTTGGGTGTGAGTGTGTGGGGGGAGGGGGATATGTACTGATTCAAGAATTTCTGTGTAAATTCTAGAACCACTCAGCCTTCTACCATCTCGAACACACGATATTCTAGATATAGTGTGGGATGGTAAAATCCTACCTACTGCACGTCACATGTTTGTGTGTGCAGGTTTAAAATCAGTACAGGAAGAAAGCAGATGCGGCGGTCGAACGGCATTGACAAGTACTGGTCAGGCAACCTGTAGATATTTTAGAGGAAGAACCATAGAGTTTTTATGCACCTCTGTGCCTATTGTGTCATTGACTATTGTTATGTGAAAGAAGAACAGTTGAAAAAGTAATCTTGTAAGCTCTTAATCCAGCCTTCTTAGAGGCAAGACCTATTTTATGATTCATTTGAAGTAGAGTCATGGTTATTAAGCCAACTCTTTTATAAATGTAATTAAATTTGTTTCTGACATTGGGCAGAGAGAGTGACTCACTGGAAGTGATATATGTATGTGGAAAGTGAGAATTTTATTCTGTATGGAGTTCAAATATACCGTTAGTTGACGAAAAATAAAGTTCACATATCTACTTATTTCACAAGTAGAGAGAGAGGCTTAAATATTCCATTACCTAGCATCATTCTACAGAGAATAAGTCAAGAAAGTTTTCCAGCAGGCAGCTAGCCAGCCAAGAAGATCAGCTGTGAATCTCAAGTAAGTCACCTCATATAAAAGAATGTCTACTTCACACTTTAAATCAGTGTCAAAAATGTTAGACATCCTGTACTTCAGTGATGAACTTGCTTCCAGATTTGGGCTTGATTGTGGCTACAGCTTCACAATATAATAACTTATGTTTATATAAATCTTAAATGTTTTGTATCTGATGTATGCATACCCTGGCATATTTGATATCATTAAAAAAGTGATCAGCAGATAAAAAGTAAATATCTATATAAACTTTCAAATATACCTGAAACAAGGGTTACACATGCAGTGCAATTTCATGAGATTATCCACTTACATCATATTGATCTCGCACAAGTTTTATCACACTGTTAGAATTGTCATCTAATATTCCGTAAGAAGATCCTTGTATTCTTTGTGACAAATTTCCATAGACCATTTTCTGTAGCTCTGTTACTGCAAATATTATGTTTATATTGTTTTCCTTTGCTTTTTCATTTATCTGTAATCACAGGAGTGACACATAAAATTACATGATGAAACATTTACTTCAATATATTAATAACATGATAGGAAAAAAAGACTATAAAAGTAAGGACATCATACAAATCTGAGACATACACAACATACTAGGCAAGGTTCGTATTAAATTTCCTGGCAGATTAAAACTGTGTGCCAGACCGAGACTCGAAGGATTCGGAACAGGGAAGGGGCTGGATGGGTGAGGACGGTGACTAATGAAGATTGAGGCCAGGAGGGTTACAGGAACATAGGATGTACTGCAGTGAAAGATCCCACCTGCGCAATTCAGAGAAGCTGGTGTTGGTGGGAAGGATCCATACGGCACAGGCTGTGAAGCAGTCATTGAAATGGAGGATGTCCTGTTTGGCAGTGTGTTCAGCAACAGGGTAGTCCACTTGTTTCTTGGCCACAGTTTGTTGGTGGCCATTCATGTGGACAGTTAGCTTGTTAGTTGTCATGCCTATGTAGAGTACAGCACAGTGTTTGCAGACCACATGACTGGTTTCACAGGTAGCACTGTCTTTGATGGGATAGGTGATGTTAGTGACCGGACTGGAGTAGATGGTGGTGGGAGGATGTATGGGACAGGTCTTGCATCTAGGTCTATTACAGGGGTATGATCCATGAGGTAAGGGATTGGCAGTAGGGATTGTGTAAGGATGGATGAGTATATTGTGTAGGTTCAGTAGACGGCGGAATACCACTATGGGAGGGGTGGGCAGGATGGTGGACAGAACATTTCTCATTTCAGGGCACAACGAGAGGTAAACAAAACCCTGGCGGAGAATGTAATTCAGTTGCTCAAGTCCTGGGTGGTACTGAGTTACGAGGGGAATGCTCCTCTATGGCTGGACAATGAGACTTTGGGAGGTGGTGGAAGACTGGAAAGATAAGGCACAGGAGATCTGTTTTTGTACAAGGTTGGGAGGATAATTACGGTCAGTGAAGGCTTCAGTGGGACCCTTGGTATAGTTTGAGAGGAACTGGTCATCACTACAAATGTGATGACCACAGGGGGCTAGGCTGTACAGAAAGGACTTCTTGGTATGGAACGGGTGGCACCCATTAATGTGGAGGTACTGTTGGTGGTTAGTAGGTTTGATATGGGCAGAGGCACTGATGTAGCCATCTTTGAGGTGGAGGTCAACATCTAGAAAGGTGGCTTGTTGGGTTGAGTAGGACCAGGTGAAGCAAATGGGGGAGAAGTTGAGGTTCTGGGGGAATGTGGATAGGGATTCAGACAGCTAAGATGTCATCAATGAATCTGAACCATATGAGGGATTTAGGAATCTGATTTTTTGGAAGGATTCCTCTAGATGGCCCATGAATAGGTTGGCTTGGTGCCCACAGCTGTACCCCAGATTTGTTTGTAGGTAATCCCTTCAAACGAGAAAAAATTGTAAGTGAGTATATAGTTGGTCGTGGCGACTAGGAAGAAGGTTGTTTGGTTTGGAATCCATTGGGTACTGGGAAAGGTAGTGTTCAACAGTGGTAAGGCCATGTGCATTAGGAATGTTAGTGTAGAGGGAGGTGGCATCAATAGTGATAAGCAGGGCACCGTGTGGTAAAGGGACGAACTGTGGTGAGTTGGTAGAGGAAATGTTTGGTATCTTTTATATAGGAGGGTAGGTTCTGGAAAATAAGTTGAAGTTGTTGGTCTATGAGAACAGAGTTTCTCTTGGTGGGGGCACAGTAACCAGTCACAATGGGGTATCCTGGGTCGTTAGGTTTATGGACTTTAGGAAGCATGTAGAAGGTAGGAACGTAGCAGTGAGTAGAGAGATGGGCTCCAGGGAGAGGTTCTGGGATGGACCTAAGGATTGGAGTAGTGAATGGAGATCCTGCTGGATTATTGGAATCGGGTCACTGTGGAAGTTTTTGTAGTTGGAAGTATCTGACAGCTGGCAGACTCCTTCTGCCAGGTAATCCTTGGGGGTTCAAAACAATGGAGGTGTAGCCTTTGTCTGTAGGTAGGATTATAAAATCAGGATCAGATTGTAGATGGTGGGCTGCAGCTCTTTCTGTGCATGTTGACATATTTGGAGAATGATGATGAGGCAAGGTTTGAGGTTAAGAAATTCTGGAAAGTTAACAGAGGGTGGTTTTGGGGCAGTGGGGGTGGATCACGGTTGGATGGAGGAGTGAATTGAGTTAGGTTCAAATGGTGCAAATGGCTCTGAGCACTATGGGACTTAACATCTATGGTCATCAGTCCCCAAGAACTTAGAACTAACTAACCTAAGGACATCACACACATCCATGCCCGAGGCAGGATTCGAACCTGCGACCGTAGCAGTCGCGCGGCTCCGGACTGAGCGCCTAGAACCACTAGACCACCGCGGCCAGCAATTGAGTTAGGCAAGGTTCAATATTTATCTCTGGTTGAGTCTGATTCAGCACAGAAGTATTTCCACTGTAGGGACCAGGAGAAGGAGATAAAATCTTTAACAAGTCCAGCATGATTGAATTTGGGAATGGGGCAAAAGGTGACGCCTTTGAGGAGGACTGATATTTCTGTGGGGCTAAGGCTTCTGGAGGAAAGGTTCATGACTGTGTTGTGTGTCTGTTTCGATTCTGGATTCTGTGCAGTGTTGGGAGGTAGTTTTGGAGGGTGGGGTAAGTGAAGAAGGTCTTTGAGACAGAGTTTGTCAGCTATGAGGGGACGTGGGGGAGGTTTGGAGGTTGTTGTAGAGGTGGTGGAAGGTGGTACTCCAAGGTGGGAGTAGGAAGTGAGCAGGATGGAGAGCTTTTTGAGGTGGCATTATGCATGTTGCTCAAGTTCCTGCAGGGCAAGAGTTTCAGTGTGTGTTATGGGTTCCAGGAATTTGGAATTGCATAGCAGGGGAATTTTGTGGATGGAGAGAAAGTACTGCAAGGAGGTTTGGGCTTGGTTGATATGGTTTTGCAGGACTGTGTTGGTGAGGGCTAAGGATTTGCAGAATCTGAACAGATGGAGGTCATTTTGGAAAGAGGGTTGGCAACCAGAGATGGGTAATTTGATGGTAAGGGTATTAGGGGGGATTCCATGTGCCAAGTAACAATGAAGGAACAGTATGTGGGACTGGGATCTGATCATGGATAAGGAAACATTTCTGTATTGATGCAGATGGAAGGAGCAAGGATCCATGTTGGTGGAAAAATGCGAAAAATTACGTAAATAATGTAGAATTACGGCCAAAAAATTTTGCAAAAACACATTCAAATACACACAAAAATTCACAAAAAGGATTAAATGGATGCGAAAGGCGAAAACAAGATGAAAAGATGAAATATGAGGTAGTCAACAACAGCAAAAGGCAAAAACTCACTAAAACTGGCAAGAAGTTACAAGGAAGAATAACTAATAAAAATATATATATTACTGTAGGTTGCAGGTCTGAGGGTGAATAAATATGAAGAAGGGGGACAGCAGATGTGACTGGATGGTGGAATTGTAGGTGCAAACTGGGACAGAATGGAGAAAGTAAGGGGGTGGGAGGGAGTTCATAGGATGAGATACAAGGTTGTGTGGAACTGGAAAAGTGCGGGAGTTAACACACAAAAATACAGGAAATGACGCAGGGACAGTGATCAGTTTGAAAGTATAGGATTAATTATATTGGCGGGAGTAATGTGGGACATAAGATGCTGCACCAACAATCAGTGTGGTCTTGTAGCCATCTGTTGTGCATGGCTGAGATGGTTGATAAAATGTGGCTTGTAAGTAGAGCGTGCAATGCAGTTTGTAAGCCAAAAATGGAAACACACAAAAGAAGAGAAAGAAGGATGGACATTAAGTATAGTGATGCAAAAGAAAATAATAACAAATGAAAACAGCTCTGAGCTAGGATCGAAGAACAGCTGTCAGGCAAAAATCAATCAATGGAAAATCCAGGCTGGAAAGTAACAATTATGAGAAGGAAAGTTGCTACTCACCATATAGTGGAGATGCTGAGTTACAGATAGGCACAACAAAATGACTCGCAATTAAAGCTTTTGGCCACTAAGGCTTCATCAACATTAGAGACACACACACACACACACACACACACACACACACACACACACACACACACACACGGGATAGTATAGTTGGGGTGGCAGATAGTGAAGTGCTTCAAGTCAGACGGAGGGCAGGGGACAGGCGAGCAGGAGGGGGAGGGGGGGGGGGAGTAGTGGAAAAGGGAAGAAATAAAAAGACTGGGAGTGGTGGTAGAATAATAGCTGTGTAGTGCTGGAATGGGAAAAGGGAATGGGCTGGATGGGTGAGGACAGTGACTAATGAAGGTTGAGGCCAGGAGGGTTACAGGAAAGTAGGATGTATTGCAGGGAAAGTTCCCATCTGCACAGTTCAGAAAAGCTGGTGTTGTTGGGGAGGATCCTTACGGCACAGGCAGTGAAGCAGTCATTGAAATGAAGGACAGGGTGGTCCACTTGTTTCTTGGCCACAGTTTGTCAGTGACCATTCAAGTGGACAGACAGCTTGTTGGTAGTCATGCCTACATAGAATGCAGCACAGTGAACTGAATCATTTTACTGACCTCCCAATTTAGATGATGTAGTTGCTCGAAGGTTCAAAGAAAACTTGAGTTTAATCTCAAACAAGTACTCAACTCATACTATTATTGTTGGTGTTGACTTTAATTCACCCTCCATATGTTGGCAAAAATACATGTTTTAATCCAGAAGTACGCATAAAACATCTTCCAAAATTGTGCTAAATGCATTCTCTGAAAATTATTTTGAGTAGTTAGTTCATAAGCCCACACGAATAGTAAATGGCTGTGAAAACCCACTTGAACTCTTAGCAACAAGTAATCCTGAGCTAATGACAAGCATCAAGACAGATACAGGGATTAGTGAACAGAGGGTTGTCATAGTAAGGCTGAATATTGTAACCCCCAAATCCTCCAAAAATAAATGAAAACTATACCTATTCAAAAAAGCTGATTAAATTTCACTTGATGCCTTCCTGTGAGACAATCTCCACTCCTTCCGAATTAACAATGTAAGTGTAGACCAGAAGTGGCTTGAATTCAAAGAAACAGTATTGGCAGCAATTGAGAGTTTTATACCAAATAAATTAACAAACTTCAGAGCTTATTTTCCTTGGAACACAAAATAGGTCAGAACACTCCTGCAGAAACAACAGAGAAACAAAATGGATGAAAATCTCCAAGATTGACAATCTTTTACAGAAGCTCAAAATTTAACACAGACTTCAATGCTTACAATAACTTCCACAATGAAACTTTGTCTCAAAACTTTGCAGAAAATCCAAAGAGATTGTGGTTGTACATGAAGTATACTAGTGGCATGACACAATCAATGCCTTCTCTGCATTACAGCAATAGAAATACTATCAACGACAGTGCTGCCAAAGTAGAGTTACTACATACAGTCTTCTGAATTTCCTTCAGCAAAGAAGATAAAGAAAATATTCCAGAATTTGAATCAAGAACATCCTGCAAACACAAGTAATGTGGAAATAGATATCCTTGGAGTAGTGAAGCAACTTAAATCATGTAACAAAATCATGTCTTTCAGTCCAGACTGTATATAAGTTAGGTTCCTTTTAGAGTATGCTGACACAATAGCTCCATACTTAACAAACATATACAACCATTCACTTGACAAAAAAATCCATACCCAAAGACTGGAAAGTTTCTCACGTCGCACCAATATTCAAGAAAGATAGTAGGAGTAATTCACTAAATTACAGGCCCATATCATTAACATCAATATGCAGCAGGATTTTGGAACATATATATAGTATTCAACATGATGCATTACCCCAAAGAGAGTGGTCTATTGACAGACACTCAATAAAGACTTAGAAAACATTGTTCTTGTGAAACAAACACAACTATCTCTTTACTCACACAAAGTGTTGAGTGTTATTGACAAGGGATTTCAAATTGATTCCATATTTCTAGATTTCCAAAAGGCTCTTGACACTGTGACACACAGGCAGCTTGTAGTGAAATTGCATGCTTATGGAATATCATGATGCTTATGTGACTGGATTCGTGATTTCCTGTCAGAGAGGTCACAGTCAGTAGTAACTGACAGAAAGTCATCGAGTAAAACAAAAATCATTTCTGGTGTTCCCCAAGGCAGTGTTATAGGCCATTTGCTGTTACTTATGAATATAAATGATTTATCTGGGGGGCCATCTCAGGCTGCTTACATATGATGCTGTCATTTATCAACTAGTAAAGTCATCAGAAGATCAAAACAAATTCCAAAGCAATTTAGAAAAGATATCTGTATGGTGCAAAAATTGACAATTGACCCTAAATAATGAAAAATGTGAGGTCATAACATGAGTGCTAAAAGGAATGCAGTAAACTTCAATTACATGATTAATCAGTCAAATCTAAAAGCCGTAAATTCAACTAAATACCTAGGAATTACAATTATGAATAACTTAAATTGAAAGGAACACATAGGAAATGTTGTGGGGAAGGCTAACCAAAGACTGTGTTTAATGGCAGAATGCTCAGAAAATGTAACAGATCTACTAAAGAGACTACCTATACTATGCTTGTCCATCCTGCATGGTGTGGGATCCTTACTAGATAGGACTAACAGAGTACATCAAGAAAGTTCAAAGGAGGGCAGCATGTTTTGTGTCATCGTGAAATAGGAGAGAGAATGTCACTGCAATGATACACCATTCGAGGTGGACATCACTAAAACAAAGGCATTTTTTGTTGTGGCAGAATCTTCTCATAAAATTTCAATTACCGATTTTCTCCTCCAAATGCAAAAATATTTTGAAGATGTGGAAGAATCTTCTCACAAAATTTCAATCACCAACTTTCTCCTCCAAATGCAAAAATATTTTGTAGATGCTGACCTACTTAGGGAGAAATGATCATCATAATAAAGTAAGGGAAATCAGAGCTCACACAGAAAGATACAGGTGTTCATTTTTTCCGCACACTGCATAAGATTGGAATAACAGAGAGTTATTCAATGAACCCTCTGCTAGGCACTTAAATGTGATTTGCAGAGTATCCGTGTAGACATAGATGTAGATGCAGGTGTAGTAGAGCTAAATACTGTCAAGAAAAATTATGGATGTAGTTTCTCCTTGCTTTCAGCCATTCACAGTACAGCACAGCAAAGCCGTTTTGGTTGATGCTACAAGGCCAGCTCAGTCAATCATCCAGATTTTGCCCCTATAACTTCTGAAAAGGCTGCTGCTCCTCTTCAGGAACCACATGTTTGTCTGGCCTCTCAACAGATACCCCTCTGTTGTGGAAAAGGCTGCTGCTCCTCTTCAGGAACCACATGTTTGTCTGGCCTCTCAACAGATACCCCTCTGTTGTGGTTGCACCTATGGTATGGCTATCTGTATCGCTGAGGCACGCAAGCTCTCTCATCAACAGCAAAGTCCATGGTTCATGGGAGGGGGAGCCTTTACTAAAATCTTAAAATATGTCGTTCACACATTATCACTTTAACTGAGACAAAAATTAGTACCCATATTGTTGAATTTTCCTTCCAAGTCAAATCATGTAATGTTGCCTCCATAGTGCAGCCAAGATGAGTGACATAGTCATCAGCATTTACAGTATTGCTAAGTAAGTCGGTTAGTTACATGTTCTGGAGATCATTTGAATGATTCTCTTTTCTTTTATTGAAATGATGTGGAATGAGTCAGCATATGTACACATGGATGGGTAGATCACATAACTAATGAGGAGATATTGAATAGGATTGGGGAGAAGAGAAGTTTGTGGCACAACTTGACTAGAAGAAGGGATTGATTGGTAGGACATGTTCTAAGGCATCAAGGGATCACCAATTTAGCATTGGAGGGCAGTGTGGAGGGTAAAAATCATACAGGGAGACCAAGAGATGAATACACCAAGCAGATTCAGAAGGATGTAGGTTGCAGTAGGTACTGGGAGATGAAGAAGCTTGCAAAGGATAGGATAGCATGGAGAGCTGCATCAAACCAGTCTCAGGACTGAAGACCACAACAACAACAACATGTATACATGATTAGTGTTAACATTAATGAACACATAATTTTTTAGTCCTACTCATGCAACAACACTTAAAATAAGTGGTTTCTTCTTCCTACCAGGTTTTTAAGTTAAAATTCGTCAATGGAACAGAGATTACTTTAAGTCAGATTCAGCCTACCTAACAGGCATTTAACGTTATTGAGTAAATGATCAAAAATTTTTATTGCTGCATACTGAACTCCTTTCTGAGCCACTAACAGATTCAATAATAGGCTGTAAATATCATTTTTCCCTCTAGTGTTGTAGGTATGGACGCCACTCTTCTTCTCAATTTATTATTTATCACAAATTTCATAACTGAATATACTGTATGTATTGTGATGGAGCAGTTAAAATGCCTAGCTCCATGAAGAGGTACCTACAAGTAGTTCATGTGGGAACAGCACATATTGTTCTTACTGCTCACTTTTCTGCAATCAGTACTTTCCTTGTTAAGTGATGAGTTACCACAGAAAAAAGGTGAACTTAATTATTTGAGAAGTTCAGTAACATTCTTCTTCCAGTTAAAGTTTTCAACAACATGTACATCCAAAAACTTGGAGCATTTTATCCTATTTACTGACTCCTTCTCTTGTGTTGTAGAGGATTTTGAGTTGGAGACAAGAACAACAAAAAGACTGCTATACACATGAGCATTCAGACAAAAAGCCTTCTTCTAATATGGAAAACACACACACATTCACACCAACACAACTCATATACACATGATCACTGTCAATGGCCACTGAAGCCAGACTGTGAGCACTGCACCTGATGGAAGAAGCAATCTGGGTGGTGGGGGTAAGAAGGAGGCTGGTGTGGGGAAGGGAAGGGATAGCAGGGTAGGGATTGAGGACGGTGTAGAGCTGCTTGTGCGAGTATGCAGAAACATGGTGGGGCAGGGAGGGGCAGCTAGGTGCTGTCAGGAGGGGGTCAAAAAGGAGAGAAGCTGGTGTTGGTAGGAGGAGTCCAGTGGCACAGACTGTGAAGCAATCATTGAAGTGAAGTACAATGCATTAGGCAGCATGTTCAGTAACTGTGTGGTCCAGACGTCTCTCAGCCACAGTTTGTTGGTGGCCATTCATGTGGACAAACAGCTTGTGGGTTGTCATGCCCATACAGAACACAGTGTAGTGGTTGCATCTTTGTTTTTTGATCACATGATTGCTTTCACAGGTAGCCCTGTCTGTGATGGGATAGGTGATACTTGTGACAGGACTGGAGTAGATGGTGATGGGAGGATGTATGGGACATTCTATTACAGGAATGTGATCTATGATGCAAGAGGTTGGGGGCAATGGCATCGGTTCAGTGGGCAGCAAAATATGACTATGGGAGGGGTGGGAAGGATAGTAGGTAGGATGTTCCTCATCTCAGGAAACTGTGAGAGGTAGTCAAAACCTTGATGGAGAATGTGATTCAGCTGCACCAGTTCTGGTGATACTAAGGCATGAGGGGAGTGCCCCTCACACACATTCCCAAACCTCTCACCTGGTTCAGATTCAGTGATATCTTTGTGGTCTGGACCAAGGGTGAGGACACAATATCCACATTTCTCCAAAACCTCAACACATTCTCCCTCATGCAATTCACATGGTCCTCCTCGTCCCAACAAACACCTTTCTCAGTGTTGACTTCCACCTCAAAGCTAGCTACATAAGTATGCCCATTCCTATCAAACCTACCAACCACCACCAATACCTCCACTTTGACAGCTGCCACCCATTCCATACAAAGAATTCCATTCCATACAGCCTGGCTACCTGTGCCCATCACATCTGTAGTGACCAGTAGTCCCTCTCCAAATATACCAGGGGCCTCACTGAGCCCTTCACAGACCAAAATTACTATCCCAGCCTTGTTCAAAAACAGATCTTCCATGCCTTGTCTCTCCAGTCACCTACTTTCCCCTACATTCCCATAATCTGGCCACAAAGTAGTGTTCCTCTCATGACTCAGTACCACCCAGGACTGGAGAAGCAGAATCTCATTTTATGACAGCGTTTCATCTACCTCTCATTGTTCCCTGAAATGAGGAATATGCTACCCACTACCCTTCCCACCCCTCCCATAGGGGTATTCCAACATCCACCAAACCTGTGGAATATCCTTGTCCATCCCTACTCCACCCCTACTCCCAACCTCTTGCCTCATGGCTCATATCTCTGTGACACACTTAGATGCAAGACCTGTCCCACACATCCTCCCACCACCACCTACTCCAGGCCAGTCACAAGCATCACCTATTACATGAAAGGCTGACTCTACACATTGTTCATTTTAACAGAAGACGTTGAAGTACCTCAAAAATTATAAATCAGATCTGCATGGGTAGCAGAGGGCAACTCTGAAATCTTCAATGGGAACCCCATTTTTTTTATCACAGATTACATTTTGTCTGAAGCATGTTCCTCATTTCACCACATATGGCCATTAATCGGAGGAATAGAAATGGGTACACAACAGTAATTTACAACATGATGCTCAATCGCCCTTAAACATCCAATGGCACATGGGACCCCACCTCCATGGTGGAAATGGTAGGACAGGCCAGTATTTCATAACTTCTAATTGGAAACCCCATTTGCAACCTTGTATTCCTCCAATATAGTGAACAGGGGACTACTTGACATGCCACTATGACCGTGACTTGAGGCGAACACTGCTCTACTTTACCAATTAGAGTAAATGTTCAAACATAGTACTGTCAACTTCAATACACTCAGTAATCCGCTTTTCAAATGACCATACACAGGACAGAAGCATATATGTGGGAATGTCAGCATAGATGTTTCTGATGTGGTCAACCGTGTCTTCACAGCCTGTTGGCATTTGTTGGTACACATTATCTTTCAAATATCCCCACATAAAGAAATCCAGCGATGTCAAATCCGGCAACCTAGTGGGCCAATTAATAGGGCCACCTCTGTTGATCCACTTTCTAATACTTCCCATGCTTCAGTTGTGTAATGAGCCATGCAACCGTCAGGCTGAAACCACATATGTTGTCGAACATCCAGGCCAGCATCCTGCAGTAGTACCAGTAGTTCCTATTCCAAAAATGTTTGATAATGTGCTCATTCACTAAACAATATCCAGTTAGGGAAATTGGTGTCATGAAGACCTTGATGCAGTGACATGTGGTATAAATGATGCTTATGACAATGCAATATTGTGACAATACTACCTATAGACATACCGGAATCATGGCATAATTGCTGAGTGCTTATCCATGGGCTGTGGTGCATTGTCACTAGTATAGCTATTTCATTAACTCCTCCTTTAACATGTTAACTTTCTTTCCTTTTGCTGGTCTGTATGTTGGCTGCCATCAGACATAAAGGCGTTAAAAACCTTGTAAAAGAATGAATGACAGTGAGCTTTCTCTGGAAAACACTTGGCATACAAGGCAACAGCAGCCTCAACATTTCTCCCACATTCTCCACAAATCAGAATCATTTCAATTTTTTCTTCTGTGGTCACAACATTCATCATCAGTTGCATGTATGTTCTCCAAATGATAGGCAGATGTCCTGGCAATAAACACTGTGTAAGTATTGTAATGTTTAGAGCCGCTATCTGTTCTATAACTGCATGATATGTGAGCTCCGGTCACACTGTACTGCCCGTTACGATACGTCATAGTTCACTACATGGCAATGGTGGCACGTTGCGTAGTCCCTTGTTCGATATGTAAGAGGAATATAATGTTGCAAATGGGGTTTTGGATTATAAGTTATGAAATACTGGCCTGTCCTACCCTGGAAGCATGGAGATGGTGTTCCATTTGCCATTGGATATTCAATGGCCACCGAGTAGCATGTCGTAAATTATGATTGTGTACCCATTTCTACTCTTCTGATTACAGCACCACTTGTGATAAAATGAAGAAAATGCTTCAGGCAAAACTTATGTAGATTTTGCCTTAGAATCATAATCTGCAATTAAAAAAATAGGGGTTCCCATTGAAGATTTCAAAGTTGTCCCCTGCCACCCACATACAGGGTGGAATGGCAGGCTGAGTATGCTATAGTTGGACGTCCCCCTCTGAGACAAACATGTTGGAATTATAACTTTTTTTTATCTGACATGAGGATTTTGAGATATTTCAATGTCTTCAGTTAAAATGAACACCATGTACATAGTGAGTAGCAACCTGTTCTTTTCATAATACAGTCCGTATTCCATCTTAAATTTTCTTTTTTTACAACACTAGTACTGTCTGCAAAAACTATCAATCTGCTTGTTGAATGTTAAGTAGATGGTCATTCACATATATAAGGAATAGCAGTGGACCCAGAACTGAACACTGTAGGGCCCTATTAGAGATTTCTCTCCAGACACTAAAATTATGTACCCTTCCACATTTGGTGGATTCCTCAGGACAACCTTTTGCACTCTGCTTGTTTCGTATGATTCAGACCAGCTGTGTGTAAAGCTATCAATTCCATAAAACCTGAGGTTTTTCTATGGGAGTACACAATCAAATGCCTTGGAAGGATCACAAAAAATACCAACTGGTGATGTTTTATTATTTAAGGCTTATACTATAAAATGAGAGAATGTATAAATAGTCAAAGAACCCTTCTGGAATACAAACTGTGATATGCTAAGCTCATTGTTTCCACTTAAGTCTGAGACAACATTATTTTTTTTTTTATAATATTAGGAAAAGGATGTCAGTAAGAAAACTGTACAATAATTGTTTAACTTTGTCTTGTCTACATCTACATCTTTACTCTTCAAATCACTGTGAAGTGTATTGCAGAGGACATATCACATTTTACCAGTTATTAGGGTTTCTTCCTGTTCCCTTCACATGCTCAGTACAGGAAGAATAATTGTTTAAATGCCTCTGTGCATGCTGTAATCAAATCTTGTTGTCATGATTCCTACAGGAGCAATATCATCAAATTATCATTTAAAGCTGGTTCCTGAAGCTTTGTAAGTAAGCTTTCTTAGGTTAGTTTGAAATCTTATCAAGGTCTGATTGAACATTATGCAGCTTCTTTCAGAAAGTAACTCATTATAGATAAGTGCATCATCCACAGAAAGTCTGAGGTTACTATTAATATTGTCTGCAAGGTCATTAACATGCAAAATGAACAGCAATCTTACCAACACACTTCCCTGGGGTGTACCCAAAGTTACTTCTATGTCTGATGATGACTCTCTATCCAAGATAATGCACTGTATCTTTCCTACCAAAAAATCCTCAATCCTTCACAAATTTTGTCTGATACCCCATACAATTGCACTTTTGACAATGTGGCAATGAGTCAAATGCTTTTAGGAAATCAATTTACCTGACTGCCTTGATCCAAAGCTTTCAGTACGTCAAGTACCTTGACACAAATTTCCCTCTTTATCTAAAATGAGAGTTTAATCCCAGATCACGTAAGAAACAGATTGCCCGATCGCATGGTCTAGCAGGCAACCCTTGTCAGGGAACGGCCACCAGGCGGCAGCAGCATCACACCCTTACTTGAGGAATCAACCACTAGATGGCACTCCGTTCTGTGAAATATGTGACAACATTGGCTGAACACGTGCAGCTTTCCACTATTTGGCGTATGTGAAGTACAGCTGTTTCTGACATACCGGTGGTAGTGGATCGAGTCGTCATGCCGAGGGCCTGTGAGTATATCAACTGTGGAAGGAGTAGACGGACAAATCCTGAACTAAAAATGTTCAGATTTCCTGTCAAAGATAAAGAAAGTGGAGTGGATTTTAAATTCAGGTAAATCAGTAAATTAGTTATGAGTAAGAACTAATAAAGAGCCCTAAGCATTCGATCCTATCTAAATTTTGTCGATCTTATATTCTGATATAACGTGGCAGCCCTTCCTGTACAAGAATCATATCATATAGTTTTTAAATGAAATCTTTGCTGCGATTTGGACTTTTTTAAACTGTTTATTCACTTCACTATCGTAATTTTGGCTGTAGAGGCATTTTTGTGTGCAATGTGAAAACTGAAACCAATATAAGATGTGGATAACAAAATGCAAAGCATAGTGTGGTAACATTTGGTAAACAATTTAAGAAGCATTACCTTACAAGGCCTTTCCCTTGGTACTTTGGCTCTAGAGCTGAAATCCCAACAGTGAAATAAATGAATAATAGCCATCATCTAACTGCTAGGTCATCGGTCCCTCTAAATCCTGGTATATACTAGAGCAAACGAAGTGAACAAGAGTAAAACCTCATTTACACTGCTGCAAATGAGTATTCGTAGATAATTCGCCAATGTTAACTGCCATTCGTTTATACGTGTGAACAAGCGTTTATACTGGAATGAAGGGAAGAGAATAGAAGAGAACGAGCATAGCATGGAAACTATAGACGCTGCCTATTTTAATTTTTTTATCTGTGCACTAATAATCCTCACACAGCTTTCATTCGAAAACAACACTACTTATAGTAACAGGTCTGTGCGAGTGCGGATATCCTTAGTAGTAACTGTGTTGCAGATAAAAGCGTACATCTGTTGCGAATATTTGCGGGTTATCTTTAAACTGTACAAAGTAAATTTTTAACATAATTATGGTTTGCCGTCTGTGGCTCTTCAAAGTTGACACCGCCAAAATACTGGGTGATTCAAAAAGAATACCACAACTTTAGGAATTTAAAACTCTGCAACGACAAAAGGCAGAGCTAAGCACTATCTGTCGGCGAATTAAGGGAGCTATAAAGTTTCATTTAGTTGTACATTTGTTCGCTTGAGGCGCTGTTGACTAGGCGTCAGCATCAGTTGATGCTAAGATGGCGACCGCTCAACAGAAAGCTTTTTGTGTTATTGAGTACAGCAGAAGTGAATCGACGACAGTTGTTCAGCGTGCATTTCGAACGAAGTATGGTGTTAAACCTCCTGATAGGTGGTGTATTAAACGTTGGTATAAACAGTTTACAGAGAATGGGTGTTTGTGCAAAGGGAAAAGTTCTGGACGGCCGAGAACGAGTGATGAAAATGTAGCACGCATCCAGCAAGCATTTGTTCGCAGCCCAGGAAAATCGACTCGCAGAGCTAGCAGAGAGCTGCAAATTCCACAATCAACTGTATGGAGAGTCCTACGAAAAAGGTTAGTTATGAAACCTTATTGTCTGAAATTGGTTCAAGCACTGTCTGCAGCTGATAAGATTAAAAGAATCGATTTCTGTGATTTTATCCTTGCTCAAATGGAAACAGATGAATCTTTCATTTCAAAGATTTTGTTTAGTGATGAAGCAACTTTCCACACTAACGGGAAAGTCAACCGTCACAATGTCTGTATATGGGGCACTGAGAATCCGCGGGAAACAACTCAGTATGAACGTGACTCGCCTAAGGTGAACGTTTTCTGTGCCATTTCAGCCAATAAAGTTTTTGGTCCCTTTTTCTTCGAAGGTGCTACTATAACTGGACTACAGTATCTGGGGATGTTAGAGAATTGGCTGTTCCCTCAGCTCGAACAAGAAGCACAACAATTCATATTTCAGCAGGATGGAGCGCCACCACATTGGCACTTATCTGTCCGTAACTACCTGAACGTCAACTACCCGAGGCAATGGATCGGCCGCCAGGCAGCCCGTGACAGAGCACTTCATCACTGCTCTCCAAGAAGCCCTGATTTTACCCCCTGCTTATGGGGGTATGTTAAGGATATGGTGTTTCGGCCACCTCTCCCAGCCACCATTGATGATTTGAAACAAGAAATAACAGCAGCTATCCAAACTGTTACGCCTGATATGCTACAGAGAGTGTGGAACGAGTTGGAGTATCGGGTTGATATTGCTCGAGTGTCTGGAGGGGGCCATATTGAACATCTCTGAACTTGTTTTTGAGTGAAAAAAAAAACCTTTTTGAATACTCTTTGTAATGATGTATAACAGAAGGTTATATTATGTTTCTTTCATTAAATACACATTTTTAAAGTTGTGGTATTCTTTTTGAATCACCCTGTATGCTTGAAAAACACGCTTTCATTTGTATATTACAGCGTTTGCAGCCCCCTTTCAACAACAATCCAAAATTCATCGTTTTGTGCCACTCTTATATCATTTATGATAAGTTACATGCAAAGTAAAAGAATTTAAATTTGAAATGACTGTCACTGAAATATGTCAAGCCTTAATTCGCATCACAACCGAGTGCGGACATCAGCAGACAAAAATTCAGGCCAGGCACAAGTCTCTTTTCAGAGCAGTGGTGGGTTAAACTGCTTTACAAAACGTTACTATCTCAGAATGCGGATAAGCAACTCGGCAGACGTGGATAATGATCTTGTGGATGCGGTGCACATACGGACGGCGGAATTTTTCCTGTCCACACAGACTTCTAGTTACAGCTACGATGTAAATCTTTGATATTGAGATAAGATTATTTTGCCCGCTGGTTTTGACAAAGCAAACAAAGTGGCGTAGGAAAATAATCATGTCGGTAATGTCAGGACGCGAAACCCACTGCTCAGTGCAATATTTGTCAGTAAATTAACGGATTATATTTCAAAGATGTTGAGAAGATTTTGAAAATTTTCTAGTGCTAACCTGGATGTGGAGATCTTTTTTACCACCATAATTCGTATCAGAAGAACTGTATAACAAAGAGGAAATAGACGGCATGGAAGGCGTGTGTAAAACCTATGCGACTGCAATACAGTCTGCATTTAAACAGTAGCTCACGAGAAATATTTGTGTGTTACTTTCCATTTATTTCATTTCACATATGATTGTGAGAAGTATCTCTACAGTAGAAATAAACTTGGTTTGTAGAATTACAGGAGCTAATATACATTCTTCGATTGAAAACTCAGGAAAAACCATAGCCGATCATGGTCTACAGTCAGCTGTGTGACGAATGCAATTCGCGCGCAGAGCTCTAGCCGAACACAAATCAGCGTCATTCACGTCACCAAAGATACAGCGTTGCCAATTCCGCGACATGGACAGGTCAGTTAGCATTATAGCATCGCCTGCGACATCTGTTGACCAACGGGAAAACTATTTTTATGGTTGCCTGTTCCTCCGTAAGGACGGTCAATCTGTTTCTTATGTGATCTGGGGTTTAATTCCCTTGATCATCCACAGCTTACTTATTTTTTTAATAGATATTCTGGTTCATTTTCTGGAAAAGTGACTTTCAAATATTGGCATCAATTTGCTATGGAATAAATCGAATTTGATGGTATCATCTCTTTCTGTATGTACCTCATACCATACCACCCCTTTTAACTTACTCTTAAAACACTGTATCCTGTTCTCATTAATACGCCTCACTGCTTTGTATGAACCTGACGCAGTGTTGTAAGGTGCCATATTGTTCATTTCCATTACTTGTGCATCATGATCAGATAGTCCATTAACAATGGGTATGCATTAATTGCTTCAGCTTGAGCACTGTCTATAAAAATGTTATCAATCAACGACCTACTACTTTGCTGCACACAAGTTGGAAAATTGACAACTGAAATTAGATTGAAACACAAATAATAATTCTAGTTCATTTTTCCTTCCCATATCTTAAGAAATCTGTATTGAAATGTCCACAAATTACTAACTGTTTCTTCTGG
Organism: Schistocerca nitens; assembly: GCF_023898315.1. Taxonomy (NCBI): domain Eukaryota; kingdom Metazoa; phylum Arthropoda; class Insecta; order Orthoptera; family Acrididae; genus Schistocerca; species Schistocerca nitens. The sequence goes on along the minus strand of NC_064615.1, from coordinate 257,433,149 downwards.
TCTGACAGGTAGCTCAATAAAGCATTTAGATTTCTCATAAACATCTGAAAGTTTCCTATAGAAGATCTGTAGACTGTTACAATTATAAGAGAAGTACACTGCAGTAACAACTCAGAAGCACATGATTATATATTCTGGACAACACAAAAAATATTTATTTCAATATTTTTTTACTTTGTGCCCAACTTTTACATTTATTACAACTCCTCATTTTTCCATGTTACCTCAACACAAAAATGAAGCAAGTCTATAATCTTTGATATTTAACTTCTCCATCCTTCTGATTACATTGTGTTCAGAGAGACACACAACATCTATCACTTCAGAATTTTCAACATCATCTAGGCATACAAGAAGCTCATCTATCTTGGTATTTAACCCTCTGTGCTATAATGAAACAAATTAATCTTACTTTTCTGGAAACTGTTGCATATATGATGGCCCTGTTTTGCTCTAATTTCCTTCAATTTTGTCTGTCTGTAAGCTGACTCTAACCTAAAAAATGTGTCCCCTTGACTCCAGGAATCACAGACATTTTGTCTTGTGTTTTTTCTGCAAAATGTTTGGCTAATATTTCCTTCCCCCTCCTGTTCAGGTGGAGGCCATTATTTGTATATCCCCATCTCTCAATTCCAGCAACAGGCATGGTAGAGGTATGAGACTTTGTTTCAGAGAAAACCAATTTGCTTAGCTCTTTGTTAACTTAGCTAATGGCCATGTTAACCCAGGACTGCTCACGTCACTGCAAAAACTGCACAAACCCCACTCGAGTGTGTGCTGTTGCTACTCCTATTTCTTCCAGGACACCTTTAAAAATGTATTATAAGCTGCTAGCCATGCTGTTTACTGCTCCTCCTACTATAAGTACCTGATCCTCTCCATTACAATCTCTGCAAAAGGCCCCTACATTCTCTGTCACCAGGCTGAGCTTCGTGCTAGGTCTCATGATACTTGTGAGCTGGTATTCTACAGCTAGTTTTTCTTGTAGCAATTGGTCTGCTGTTCTCACATGACTGTATCCTAGCAGTAAGACTCTTTTCTTTTTACAGGATTTTTAAAGTCATTCCTATGAGTCTGTAGCACTATGCTTTGCTCAACATGTGGTTGAGGCTCTTCTCCTACTTCAGGTAACACGTCAAACTGACTGCTACCTGGAATCTGAAATGCGACTGTTGATGCTTTCTTGTTATGCCTGTGTCTTCCAGTTCACATTGTCTCTTTCACATGTCAACTTATCTAATTCATAATACGTTATTTCTAATTCTGCCTGAAGTGCAGTCTCGACTACATAATCTTCAACTCCATGCAACAGCCTCATCTCACAGTTTTTTTATTTCCCTACTGCATGCTCCCCAGTGAAACACCAACCCACAATCCTGACATGTTGCGACAACATACACATTTGTCAAACATGACACTGCTCTTATAGTGTACTAAAAGCACCTCACATTTAAACTGTAGTAAAATAATAATTAGTCAAAATTTATCTTTAGATGAGTTGTGCAGCTAACTTCCAGGGTAAAATTGTTCAAAATCAGCAAAATCTTTGGTCTTAGAGGAGACTACTGTAATGGTTATGTTTTCAGGTCAAAAGAATTTTTCTGAAAATTTTAGTAATATTGTGCAATAAATCATCAAGGGAACACGCATGCCTTAGTTGGTGGGGTATCATGAACCAAGGCAGGGATGGGCAGCTCCAGCAACTTGTAAGCAGTCTGTCACTGGTGGAGAGATATCAAGAGAGTTTCAAACAGCACATTCTAAAGTACCTATGGAGTACTTATAACGTTAAATTTAATACTGACAGAAAGAAGGTAAAGGTAGAGCCTAATCTGTAATTGTACATATGAAATAAAAGTTATTTTCTAAACCAAATAAAGGTTAAATATATGAAAGAAGAAAAGGCCAGAAAACTGACCAATGAGAGTGACACTTGATGGGCAAAGGCTTGGAGGAAACATAACTTCCTAACATTGAGAAAAACACATTAACTTTAGGGACTTGCTGGGACACTACCTAATAATGGTCATTAATGGTGAAATGGTGAAATGCCTTTTCAACATACTCTCTCTCTCTCTCTCTCTCTCTCTCTCTCTCTCTCTCTCTCTCTCTGGGGTGTAAAGTCACTCCAGTGAATGGTATGTTGCACAATATCTATAGTACTGACGAATCATAAAAATATATATTAGTTTGGATAGTAACTTCAGACTTGTATGCTGTTTGGGAGTGTTGTCTCACTGTTTGAACATGGAATCTGGTGCAGAATTACACAGCATTTCTGCAAGGCAAGACAACCATAGCTGTGGTACCTGCTGATTTGGGCAGTTCATTTCATGCAGTTTCATTCCAGTTTGGAGATGCATTATGTGCCATAGAGCAATGAGTACCTTGCAAATAGGCATGATGTCATGGGAACCAGAGAAGAAGTTGAACTGCCATTAAGATTTCAGAGCTCTGTCATTCATGTCATGCACATGTATTAGCATGAATTGTTACAAAGTGTTTCCTGGTTGTTAGCAAAAGTGAATATATGAGGTCTGAGGGAGGTCAAGATCACTGAGTAGTGCTCTAGAACTGAGAAAACATTTCAGTTATCAGTGTAGAAGAAGATGCAGAGGTATAGAAGTCTGCAACAATGAAGAAATATGCATGATTATTCCAATAATCAAAATAAAGAGATTGATGGTCAAATTTAATAATTAACAGTGAGCATGCCATTTTATCTAAGTACATTCATACTTCACACAAGGGAACATTTCAAACACACACACACACGCACACACACATCGTAATCCAATTAGTTGATAAGAAACTGAAAAAATGTAGACTTCAGTGTTCAAATGTTTTAGTTAGAGTGTATTTGACCATCGTAGGTAGAAATGAAAGGAACAAGCAAGGGAGAATGAAACAAGCAAATAATCTCACTAAACACTGGTCCAGAAACCAATGATTTCCCTGGTACAACATATGCACAAGTATAGTCATGTCAATGTTACAACACTGTTAGTGTCTGTTTGGTTCCTGGATCTGTGCTTATTAGAATTATTTGTTTGTTTCATTGCCATTTACTTGCCAATTTTATTTGTATCTATAATAGTGTGTGTATGTGTGTGTGTGTGTTTTATTATTTGCTGATGCACAGTTGTGATCATGGTACTGATAAAGAAGATATCTTTCACTATTAATCCACATGTAGTTAAATTTGTAATCTTTATTTCTTCATTAAAGCCACTTTTGCATATAAATTAGCTGTATATTTACATTAAAAGATGTTTATGATGCAAACTCTACCTGGCCGACAGATGGATAGTCGAAGACCAGACTATGTGTGTATTCTCCATTCTCCATATAGCAGCGACCATCATGTGGCTCCACAATGCCAGCTAACTGAAATAAATTAATTTGATTTATCAACCAACCATCCTAATTTAAGGACTTGATAAAGGAATGGAAGAATGTGGAGTTTCATATTAAAATGTTCTGTTTAGAATGCAATTAATTTCCAGGTAGTATGATATTTTCCCTGAAAAGAATTCTCCTTAAGAAGGCAATATACAGGTTATGAAAAGATACTCTGACTGTGTGGTAAATAGATAAACATGCACATGCACGCACACGCTTGCACGCACACGCACACGCACACGCACATGCACACGCACACGCACACGCACACACACACACACACACACACACACACACACACACACACACACACACACAAACTGTAAAAATATGTACTAAGTTTTCAATTTTTTCTTTATAGAGTGATACTGCATTATTATTGAGTGGATATATTATAACTATTTTCACATGAACTAAGTATCTTTCAGTATGATTAATGCTTCAGAAGGTGGCACTGCTTACCTTTCCATCACCAGCAAAATGGAAAGGAGCATCAGAAGAATATACAAGAAGATGTCGGGCTTTCTCACGCCATCCAATTTCCTTTGTACACACCATGGCCTGCATAATGGCATCAAATCCTCCTTCTGGGCTGTCCAAGTTCCCTGAGACTTTTGCATTTCCCACTTCTATCTAAATAATTCAGTATTGAATACAGAACAGTGTTTATATGGTTGTACTAATGCAGTAATGGAAAATTTACCAATTAATGAAAGAAAAACAATAATTTATCTATGGCAGAGGTATTGAATAGTGCATAAACACACAGTTTAATTGCAAAACCCACAAATGCTTCTACTTCTACTCAGTTGGGGAGAGAGAGAGAGAGAGAGAGAGAGAGAGAGAGAATGTTTTATCTGTATGGTAAATGGTTATGTTTCCTTATGCCATTGCTTTGGACAGCTGTTGTGTTATAGATATGTTATCTAATTAGGCAAGAAACATTACAAAAGATGAATCTCAAATATAGCAAGCAAGTCAAAATTGCCTCTCACATAAACAATACAGTTTGTAATAGAATTGATCAGTGACTTACTTGCATTATATTTTGCATTTGTCAATACACACAAGCAACCGGAGAACTTGATACACACAAATACTCAGGATACCTGATGTACTTGGAGAACTAGATCACTTGATACACAGATATTTTTCCCAAGTTATAAAAATAGTTGCTTCTTTTCTTTTATCAGTAATCAAATCTTAAATGCGTTATTTACATCCTACTGCAGAAGCATTAAGATAGAAAATGTGGTATCATCCAAAGAGTGAAGTGCCAAAGCAAGGATGGTACCTCATGATAAAACCCTAAGAAAAGATAGTTGCTGCAAGCCATATTGATCAATAAACTACACCCACAAATTACACTACACTGTCACAACGCATCTTCTACTTACAGCCTAGTACAATACCACTCAGCCCCAGTTTGTGATTCCGAATAAGACAGCAGCATCATCTTCTAGCAGGCTAGCTGTGTGATCTATGCATTATGCAGAACACTATATAAAGTTATTGTTAAACATAGTGAGAGACATGTATTTTGTCTGTATAAGTCATATGTTAATGTTCAGAGACAGTTAAGAATACTCATGATGTTGCTGTGAAAGTGGATTGAACAAAGTTAAGTAATTAATCTTATCTATGTTGTAATTAACTGATATAATATTTTATGTGTTATAGCATCCAGTTGGTCTCCTCCCAAAGAATAGTAAAGAACCCACAATTGTAGCAACAATTTTGAGACTCCATGTATCTCTGTTGTTCAGAGAGCACAAGACACTCAGTCTAAAATTAGTGCTAGAGTTCAGAGCTCAGACAAACAGTAAACGTAGAGGTGGAAACTTTCAGACTTGTGGTACATAGACATATACTACAGAATACTGTGAGGAAGACTAGTCCTTAGTGCTTTTCAAGGCTGCCCTTGTCAAGATGCAAAATTTTCCATTGTGGAAAGCAAATTCATATTCAAACAATGTATTTACAAGGAATGCCAGACTTGAGCAACAATTGAGTCCACGAGGGTGCACAACCACAGCATAGCTATCAAAAAGTGCATTTTGTATTGGTGAGGCCATTAAAGCCAGCACAAACAAAGGCTTGTACTTTCGCATCACAGTACTCTTCTGCTGTAGTACACAGACAGGTGAACAAACTTTTTTTTCAATTAGGAGGGGCTCAAAGACCAAATAAATTGCAATTAGATACTGGTCCATCTGTGTGTATGACAGGATTGGTAGTCCACAGCTTCAGGAGCCTATTTCTAGTTTGTATGCATACAACAAACACAAAATTCCAGTACCTGGTATGTGCATTTTGCCAGTTATTTTTCACGGAGTTGCAAAATGTTTATCATTTCATGTTCTCAGTTCTAGAAACAGATACAGGAAGGGCTAAAGGTTTTGAAGTGCATTTTACTGTTAAGGCAATGCACAACCATTATTTTTTCATGCAAAGTGTGTCCCTCATGTGAAAAGTGAGCAGGTTGCCCAGCAACTGCAAAAATGGAAAGACAGTGGTGTTAAATAACCCATTTCTGCGTCAATGGGCAGTGCCCTTGGTAATTCTCAAAAAGCCATCAGGAGGTTTACATCTGTGTGCTCACTTTGAAGAAAACAGTAAATGCATAAACCATCATGATACTTTTCCTCTCTCATGGCAAGAGGAATTAATTGATAGACTGGAACAGGAAAATTTTTTTTCCAAGACTGTTTTACATGAGGCCTTCTTTCAGTTACCATTGGATGAACAGTCCAAGCAACATTTTGTGATCAACACTCACCTACGTTCACTGCAGTTTCAATGACTACTGCTCAGAAGTGCTTCAGCACCTACTATTTTTCAACAGCTCCTGGAATAATTAACACGAAAAGTTGCTTCCTGTACAAACTATTTGTACAATATTGTTGACATGGGTCATAAAAAAGCCAAACATTCAGCAAATGTAGACTGACTGTTTCAGGTTCTTCCTGCAGCTAGCTTAAACAAAGAAAAGTGCTCCTTCTTCCAAGAACAACTTGACTATTTAGGACATGTAATAAATGCACAGGGAATTCATCCTGTTATTTCATATTTGTCTTCAATCAGAGACCTGCCGGCACCCTGTAATATTAAGGAGATACAAGATGTCATGGGGAAGCTTAACCAATATACCAAAGTCATTTAAAAATGCTGCACAAGTTGCTGCCATGCTGAACTGGCTGTGCTGGGAAAACATTCCTTTTTTGTGGTCCCAAGAATGTCAGGACACATTTAGGCACTTAAAAGACGTTATTAAGTCAGTATTTGATACATTTTCATCCAGATAAGCCAGTTGCATTAGCTGTGGATGTATCTTCTTATGGGATTGGAGCTCTGCTCTCCCATAGAGTTGATTCTTCTAAATGGTCCATTCCTTTTGTCTTGTAAACTCTTAACACAGTGCACTGTAGTTATAGAAAGCTTGAAAAAGAGGTGCTTATCATTATATAAGATAGGCCCCAAAGACTGGTACTCTTCCCACTCCACTCCACCATAATCTACCCTCCTGGGGGAGTTTCTTCATTGATGGGACAAAGAATAGTGCTGTTCATCAAGTCTACAAAACAGACATCACCAGTTTCACCATTTCATACTCTGAAAAATGATCCCTACCCCATACTATGGAATGCCAATGGAAAGTGTAGTGCAGTTACCTAGTTTGATGTCTGAAGAGGAACAGAAAAAAAAGGAAACTTAAGGCTAACAAGATCATACAGCCGATTAATCAAAAGATTAAGAGATAACTGCTCCTTTCCATAGCATGAGAATGGTTTCTACTTAACATTAAGTACAACCCTAAAAGATATTCACACAATCAGTGGCATCTATTTAAAAAAAAAGTTTTTCCCTACAAAACTCATTCAAGCACAGCTATCTACTCCACAAGAAGATAGAAACCCTCCCCAGGTGTGGTTAGGAAAGGACAGGGAAAAAATTCCTCTACAAAACTCAACATCTTGCTGCACAAAACTCAAAAAAATTACATAAATTTACTTTCTTTCCCCTATAATCCAAAGAAAAATTTATACTTTTCAAATCATTGGTAGGTTAGGTACAGTATTTATCATTTCAGTATCATTGGACCAGATATTGTGGCTACTGGATAAGGCATCTATAGAGACCAAGGAAAGGTTTAGGCTTCATTCAGTCTTATTGCTAACCATAGTAATAACACTTCTGGTAATTCACACTATCAAGCCTGTAATATTAAAACAGACATTTTACAGAGTAAGCGAGACCTTAGAAACCCCTCATGCATGGATAACAAGAACAAAACCTTCAACACTATGGAAAATGTCCCTTGTCCCAGAGCTGTTACTCAAATCCACACTTAAAACACATGCTACTTCTCACCACTTGGGTAAAAACCCTTTCAGAAAAATTTACAATAAAATCAACTGGTTCACCGCCTAACCTAATATTGTACATTAAGCTTTCTTATGAACCTCGGCATCAATGTACACAATCCAATAAGTATACATTAAATACTGGCCCTTTGCTGAGGCATACTCTAACAAAATACTTCCTCACTATTCAACCATTGGGGTAGCAACCTCAGATTATCTCTTCATTATCATGAACTGTGCCTCTGTTCCTTGATACAGAATCACATTTAAGTAAAGATAACCTTTTTATGAGACAGACTGTAACACTTTCCCCAAGGGCCCAGTAAGTTATTAGAAGCTTTGCAATATATTTCTTATACCACAAATTTTGAAGAATGTGATTCCTATTATTTATTATCCCTTCATTCAGTTACAAATGGCCTCAAATCTTGAATGTTTATACATCCTTTTATCTTTACCCATCCCTGCATCAGTCAATACTATTGCATTTGGGTGTGGCATTTTAGTTACTAGAAATGGTCCCTCACACAATGGATACAATTTGCTTATAGCTTTCTGACCCATACCTGAAATTCTTTGAACTGTTTGGCAGTGAACTGTGTTCCTCTAAATCACTGCAGTAAAGTTCCTCTAGTCCATGTCAAATGTTACTTTGTAAACTGTCACATGAAATGTTTGTATCACATGTGACACTGTTTGTGAAATATCCTTGGTGCCATTGTCGACATGGAGAGGAAATGCAGCAAACAATGGCAGTATTATCAAGTACCCAAATGGTGCAGCAGATTTGCACAAAATCATGACATGGTTCAGTAGATGGGGTCACCACTATAAGAAATGCAATACCAGCACAAGTTCACACATAATAAATAGTACATGGACTGTGGTAGACAAATCCTTACTTTATTTGCTGGACAGAATTACATCATGGTCTACACCAATAAGAGGTTTGACACATACTAAACCATCACAGATTTTATTGTTCACTCTACTACACAGGACAGTGATGTTTCATTTGTCAGTCAGAGGTGATGTATAGTCACTATGTTGCCACAAACTGATAAAGAATGTGAAACAATACAGCATGTATCAAGGTGAGAATGACTTATGATGGATGCCCCATGCACTCTACAATTTTTACTATTCTGACTATTCTGTCTTAGCAAAACCGAATCATAATAATGTGTAATTTTTAATTTCTTGTGTATATATTTTGACCATTTTCTGAGCTCTTCAAACTGAATTCCCATTGTGTGTTTTTACAAGTGCCTAGATATCAGGAATTTTCTTCTGCATAAGATCATGTGTTGACTTATTTTAATAATTTTGAGAGAATATTTGTTTAAAATGTACTTCAATCTTTAAACTACACATTGTATGTTATACTTTAATAGACTAGTAATGTTACCAGAAAGTAATTTAATGATGTTTCTTTAGCTGATGTTTTACTGATGCAAGAAGGACTGAAAATACCAATTAAAAATAGGAGAAAAACAAACTTACTGTAAGTACTGTTATGAACTACTACCATGGACATAAAAACTAAGTGAAAGTAAGGTGAGATGAGATGAGGTAAAATTTGAATGTGACGACAAACACAAATGAAAGAAACAATCATCACAATGCTAAAATGAGGACAAGGAAGTATGTAAGGCACACAGAAAATGATGATGAACTGATTTGTAGTTTTTAGAAGAAAAACTTAATTTTTTAATGATCAGACACTTATAATATACACTGAAGTGGAGTGTGTTGAAGGAATCCATGCATTTTACTTATTTTGTTGGAAACTTACTACTAGATGATTCTATATTTTGTCCTGTCTGATTTAATGTGTAGATTTGGTGAACCATTGTAAATTTTCATGAGATTTGGTGCCTCTCTGAATTTTTTCATAAAAGACAGCTTGTAAGACTGTTTGGAAATTTACTGTAACATTCTGTGTATCATCATATGAGAGTGTGGATATTATGAAAACACCTGAAATATGAACTGCTACTAAAAAGGTCCCAGAATGTATATGTAGCTGGTGAATCTAGCTACTATGATGAAATGCCGCCAGGTGGTACCTCATACATAGTTTGAAAGTTAGTGTGTAACTAAGTGGCAAAACTGTCACCACAGTGTAGCTGTAATAATGGTGCTTCATCTTAATTGATCTCCAACGTATAAACATGTAAATGAATGTATAAACACCTGTGGATGGGTGCTAGCCCAACACCGGTCGTGTGACAAATAAATAACCTTTTATTGTGACTGGTAGCGGATATTTTTCTACACCTGATAAAGGAACAGTCACAGAGTTCGAAAGCATCCATTATGGATAAAATTCATTTAAACTTACAACTGTTTTAAATGTTTGCAAGAGGGCAGAACATTGTTTGAGAATGATTGCCATTCATGACAGCTGTCAACAAGAATTAGCCCTTAAAATGTAACTGTTGTTCAGAACATGGTGCTGGAAGATGGTAGGCATATCATTCAGGATGCATGGAAAGATGTGGGTCTGTCTTACGGGATGTGTCAGAGGATTTTGTCCAACAAAAGTGGTGTACAGACAATTGGTTCCTCTCTCATGACAATGGAAGGTCACACACTGCACTGATCACCCAGGAGTTCCTGGTGAAAAACAAAATGGCATTCAATTGTACAGTTTTAGCCATGCAAAACCCAACTCACACTTTTCTCACATAACATAATGGAAACTTTGGATCCAGCCAGTCAGGTACGTAGGTACAGTATGTCTCGATTTCCACAAAACTTTTGATTCAGCACCACATGTATGCTTACTGTCAGAGATACAATCATATGAAGAATCATGTGAAATTTGTGACTGCATTGAGGATGTTTTGGTAGGAAGGATACGGCATGTTATCTTGGATGGAAAGCCACTGTCAAGTGTAGAAGTAACTTCGAGTATGTCCCAGTGAAGTGTGTTGTACATTAAGGACCATACGGACAATATCAATACAAAACTCAGACTATTTGCAGATGACACATTTATATATAGTGAAGTACTGTCTGAAAGGTGCTACATATATATTCAGTCAGATATGGATAAGATTTCAAATTGGTGCAAAGATTGGCAATTTGCTTTAAATGATCAGAAATGTAAAATTGAGCAATTCACAAAAGGTGAAAGGTAGTATCCTGTGACTATAATATCAGCACCTGCTGAGCTTATTTGAGTCTGTAAGAACTTTCTGTGTCATTAAAGCCTCTGATAAAATTTCCAGCAGTGGAAGATGAAAGGTTAAGCACAGAATTATGCCTTGGGCCATGGCCTTATGCCCACAAATCAAATATCAGCAGTATCAGAAAATGACAATTGTTCCTCATCTGTGAAATTCAACCAACTTAGAACCAAGTGACTTTTTTTATTCCCCACAATGAAATTCAAGTTAAAAAGCCAAAGATTTCATGTGTTTAAGGAGATTCATACACAACTGCAATTGTTACTAAAGAGGCTTATGAAAAATGTATTCCAAGGAACTATCAGTTCATGGAAAACCCTAGGGAGCAGTGCATACACCCCCAAGAGGACTACTCTAAAGGTGGTGGTGATAAATAAGATCAAGCTGTTAAGTGTAATTTTATTTATCGATATATTCTGGGAACTTTAGTTAGCACCTCTTATTAGTAAGAAATCTTGTGAAGTATGATAATCTACCTGCAGTATTTTTGCAAATTGTGTCAACAATGTCTTTCATCCCTGGTTCATTTTGAGATGACTCTTGATTATAAAAAATAAATTATCAGACTACATCTACAAAGAATGACAAGAGGCTACGTGTTATATTGGTACTTAAGAGAATAATGTGGAGAAATGTTGTTGCAGAATGTTGAGAGAGGTCATTTGTTTGGAATATGTGCTATGGTGTTATGAATGTGATATGGAAGCTGTTATCAGAGCACTTTGGTAACTTAGGAATTGTGGAGATTATGGGGTTATAGTTTATGATAATGGAAGCAGTCTGAGTTAATGATGATGAGTTTTGAAGCAAGGCGTTGTACTGATGATGTCAGGAAGTAATAGTAATGTTGATGTTGTTGACTATTTTAGACTGATGACAGTTAGGGATTTTATGTGTTCTGAATTGTAATATTTTATGTTCATTGTGTCATCTTGGTTTATGTTTTGAGCAGAATGTAAACTAATTTTGTGCTGTTATTTGCAGTAGTTGGTTTGCTAATGATGTGATGGTTTGATGATGTGGTAGTTGTGTGTCTGATGGTTTTGAAGTAAATGGAATTTCTGTTAATAGCTTTTGAATGACAGCTTTTTTAAAATGTAAAATCTGAATGAAGCTAGATTTTTGAAAGCAAGTATGGTGAGTGTTATACTTATAACACAGAAAACACCATTTACTTTCACCACGTAATATTTTATTGGCACACGATAAATCAAAAAACAAAGAAATAGATTTCGACAATCACGGTAACAGTCATGACGAATGTCTCACATCAACTAGTCAACAACCAAAGTAAGTAAAAACGAAGTACAAAAAAGCAAAGATATTAATATTTTCTGGCAGTTCTGCCACAGAGCCCCCCCCCCCCCCCTCCCGAGGAGCGCGGAGCGCATAGGAGGAGTGATGAGGAGTAAGTGATAAAGGGAAGGTAAACATTTAAGGCATGACGTAATCTTGAAGTCTAAGAGGTGGCCGTACGATGCAGCCAGCACGGGTGATGGCAATAGGGGTAGGAGGATACAGGGAAGATGAAGGAGAAGGTGGGGTTACTCTTATAAATAAAACATTATTGGAGTCTACATAGGCTGAAATGTCATTTTGTGAAGTACCAGGAGCCACATTGAAGCACTGTAATAGCTTAATGTCTTTCTGGTCAGATGGCACAGAATTGTTTTGAATTTCAAATAAAAAAAAGAAAAGTGTCCACAAGTTGTATTTTTATAGAGTCCACATCATAGTCACTCAAGTTCACTTGAAACACTAGTTCATTACTGCTGGCACTCGGAGGCATGAAGTACAGAAGAGGGGGGGGGGCCTTGACTTGCAGAGAGTGTTTGCTTAGCTTGTGGAGAAGGGTTAGGACAGGCCTCTGAAGTTTCTTGCAAAACAGATTCATTATTGTGTATGTCGGTGTGGTTAAGGATCCATGCTGGTTTCAATCGCTCAATGGACACGACAGATGGTTTGTTCTTAAAGAGGATCGTATAAGTATTTTCAGAGCGTGACAGGACCCGGTATGGGCCAGTGTAGGGTGGAGCAAGGGGTGGACGCACGGCGTCTTCTCTAAGCATCACATAGTTACAAGAACTGAGGTGTGGGTGAATGAAAACTGGAGGGGTAGCATGCGATCGAGGTTGCGGAAAATGTAACTTGGTGATATGCTGTTGAACCTGTCGTACCAACTCGGGAAGTTGATCCTCGGGAAGTAGAGGAGGATCATCAAGAAAATCCGCCAGAAGTGCGAGGTTTTCTCCGTATACCATCTCAGCAACTGACACTTTAAGGTCTTCTTTGAAAACCGTCTTCAACCCTAAAAGGACCCAGGGGAGTGCCTCAGTCCAAGAGGAAGAATGACACACGAGAGCGACCTTCAGGGTACGGTGCCATTGTTCTATTAGGCCGTTAGATTGCGGGTGATAGGCTGTAGTTCTGAATTTGTTGATGCCACACAGTTGACAGAGGCGATTAAACAGATTAGATTCAAATTGTCTCCCCTGGTCTGTGGTAAGTGAAGTAGGGCAACCAAAACGAGAAAGCCAGTGGTGGACAAAAGCGTTAGCTACAGTGTCGGCCGTAATGTCCGCGATGGGGATAGCCTCGGCCCAACGTGTGGTACGATCTATCATGGTCAGTAAGTAACGGAAATTTTTAGATATCGGTAACGGACCGACAATGTCCAAGTGGACATGACGGAATCTACCTGAGGGCACAGTAAATTTGCCTAATGGGGGTTTAGTATGCTTGTGTATTTTGGCTCTCTGGCAAGGTATGCATGCTCTCACCCACCGAGTACAATCTCTTTTTACATTAGGCCAAACGTATCTCTCCGTAATGAGGTGCGTAGTCGCGCGAATGCTCGGGTGAGCGAGATTGTGGATTGTGTCGAAAACATCTTTCCTAAGAGCTTTAGGGACTATAGGACAAGGATGACCTGTTTTAATGTCACAAAACAAAGAGCAATCATCATTAGGGAAGGGAAGTAGAGCAATTTGTAACGAAGTATCAGAGTCAGAGAGAAGGTGCTTTATCTCTGGGTCGGATAGCTGGAGCTCGTGTAAGCGGTGAGGATCAATAGCTCTCATCAGGGAGGACAGGCGTGACAGGTAGTCTGCTGCAACATTGTCATTACCCCTGATATACTGCAAATCTGAAACATATTGTAATACTAAATCCATATGGCGGAACCTTCTGGGTAGTACATCTAATGCTGGTTTGCGGAGAGCCTTGACAAGGGGCTTGTGATCTGTGTAAACTGTCACAAGTCGGGCTTCAATATCTGTACGAAAGTACTTTACGGCCTCATAAATGGCGTAAAGTTCACGATCAAATGTGGACCACTTTCTTTGCGTTTCGGTGAGCTTTTTTGAAAAGAAACGCAGGGGTGTAGTACCTGTTGGTAGGGTCTGTTGCAAAACTGCACCAATGGCATTATCGCTAGCATCTGTGGTTATTGTCATGGGGGCATCAGGGTGAGGGTGAGACAGGGTAATAGCATTCACTAAGGCATACTTAAGCGAGTCGAAGGCTAGCTGCATGGTCTGATCCCATTCTATGTGTCTGTCGCCTGTGGTATTCTTTCCCTTTAAGGCCTCAGTGAGAGGGGCTTGAAGAGATGCCGCATGTGGAATGTGGAGTCTAAAAAAATTTACCATTCCGAGGTATCTATGTAACTCTTTATAGGTTTGAGGGAGGGGAAGGTCAAGTATTTGTTGTACTCTATCTGAGGAGAGACGAATGCCCTCATTACTGACCAAATGCCCCAGGAAAATAACCTCTGGCTTCTCCAGTTGGGATTTGTCATGATTAATCTCAACTCCGTGTCATGCCACTCTATCAAAAATCTGTTGGAGGTGTTGTTTGTGTTCCTCTGCAGTCGTGGAGAAAATAATAATGTCGTCTAGGTAGGCATAGCAAAAATTAAGGCCACGTAGAATGGTGTCAATGAATCTTTGCCAGGTTTGAGCGGCATTCTTCAATCCATAAGGCATAAACAAATATTCATATAGTCCAAATGGGGTGATGATAGCGGTTTTGGGGATATCTTCTGGGTGCATTGGAATCTGATGGTGTGCCTTTTTGCAGTCTAACACAGAGAAAAAATTGGCACCGAACATGGATTGTGAAAAGTCGTGGAGGTGTGGGACAGGGTATTGTTCTGGCGTTCAACCGCCTATAGTCTCCACAGAGTCGAAAGGGATTGTCCTTTTTGGGAACGACATGTATTGGGGAAGACCACGCACTGTCCGAGGGTAAAAGTTCATTAATACATTCTTTGGCAGCGGTAAGTTTTTTTGCATTGAGGCGACGGGGGCGAGAACGGACAAGCGGTCCCTCAGTTGTGTTAAGCCAGTGACAGACGCCCGTAGTAATGGCCTTGATTTTGTGAATAGGTGTGGCCGAAATACGTGGAGAGACGCAGGAAGGCGCGACGTTATCGTCGGTGCGCGGTAAGTATGAAAGGGAATTAACCTGAAACACGTTATCATTGAACGGTAGTTCAGTGAAAGCTGCACTGTTGTCCACGGAGCTGCGCTGTGCAACAGCCGGCGGGGTTCCATTGACTATGGTGTCACTGCACGAAGGAATCGTTGTGCACGCATGTGCAGCGTCGCCTGTAACAGCTGTCGCCTCTGTGTTTTGATGAGAGGCGGACGGTGAAGCGCAGGGTGGGGGGTTGCTTGGTGGGTTGCCGTCTTCGCTGTCCGGGTCATGGCAGGCGCTGCTGTGGCTGCGTATAAACAGCAGTGCGGTATGCAGGTCCCGTGTAGTTTCGTGCGTGTTATTACTTTTAATCTTGATCTCCTCTCTAAACTCGCGCAATTCATCAGTCAGGGCATCACAATGTTGAAGTAGCATTGCATTGTCTTCAGACAGTTGGTCGATTTCGAGGCATTGCATAACTAAGTTCACTACGGCAGCTTTCACTTCCTCAGATAGAATACAAACTGTCTCTTTGTCTTGTTGACAGGACGTATTCGAGCTGCATTATGTCGGAGTGGATGGGGAAAATCTCGTCAAAAATTTTTGTTTAAAATCCACTGAGCAGAGGGCAGGTGTAATTAAGTCCAAAGAAAAGTTATGAGCAGTTAAGAAGTCCAATCCTAACACTGGCTCGTCAATTTCTACTACCAAAAATGTCCATTCATCATTATGTGTATCATCGAAGTAAATGCGAAGTTGCGTTACACCATAAACCTTTAATGAGGAATTGTTGGCTGCTCTGATTTGGTGAGGCGAATGCTTGATTGTAGAAGTGACCATTGAACGTGGAATGACACTCACATCGGCACCAGTGTCCACTAAAAACCATTTCTGAGAAGCTATATTCTGGATATACAAACGTCCGAGAGAAAAATTGGGAAGTACTAGCCTGTGATTTGTTAGGCGACTTGATGTCACAGTGCGGACCGGTGCGCCTATAGCGGTCCGCCGTGCATGTTGGGCGCATTGCACAAGGTGAGCAGCAATTCCTGGCTGTATTACCGTAAATGGAGTAATACCAGCAGAGAGAATAAACTTGCTGATCCTGTGTTGTTACCGGGTGAAGGACGTCACTTGAAGCTGTGGTATGGGATGGTGAAGGACGGTGTGGAATCTGGTGCTCAGCCAGTGTACTCTGTCTGTTGTTTTGGAAAGATCGGCCTCTGCCACAAGGGGGAGACATAATATCGAGGGGGGGACACGTAGATAATTTTCTTCTGTTGATTATCTTATATGCGGCGTCGGCCAGCAATAATTTCACTTGTAGAGGTTCCTGGTCGTGTGATAGGAGCTGCAGTTGGATAGCTTGCGGCAGCTTTGCAACCCAGAAAGAAAGTAAAGCTTCATCTGGCATAGTTTTGCTATCAAAGACTGCTCTGATACGTCGCCACAGTTGTGAAGGAGTCGAGTCTTTGAGATGTACGTCTCGCAGTATGTATAAAACAGACTCTTGCGTAGTCTTAGGTAGATGTTCGCAGATCTGTTGTTTTACCAGTGCGTAACGATTTGCGGGGGCCGCCGACAGCACTAAGTCCTGTACCCAGTCAACATGGTCCTCTAGGACATTAATAAGCGCAATAAATTTAGCACCGTCTGAATCAATGTTTAAGGCGGTGAATATAGTCTCTGCCGAAAAAAACCACATATGCGGATTTTCCATTGTGAATCTTGGTAATTTAGGAATTTTCTCACTCTTGTGTTGTGGATGTAACAGATTTGATAGCACAGCAGACGGGAGTGGCGGAGTGTTCATGACGCTGTCACTCGCAGCGGCTGGTTTAAACACAGCTGGCGCGGGAGGTGCGGCAGGCGCAGCCAGGGCTGCGGAAACAATCGGGGTGCGACGACTGTCCAACCAATGATTGTTGTCACTGAAATTTGTACCCACCTGTTTTTTGTAGTGAGAATTTGTCCAAAACCGATTTATCAGCAATATATGGGGAGCTCCAAGTGATCTGTGGCCTCGAAAAGTCTGTGATGTTCATAGTGTTGGGGCACTGTTGCACACTACATGTCACAGGAGGTTTACGATGCACTGTGAGTCACAAATTTAGGCACAGCACTCATGATTGGTTTGTTATAGATGAATGTAGAAAAAGATTTCATAGCAGGTGACATCACTGACGATGTTGAACAAGTCCACAACGGCATTGTTGATGACGGAGAAAACTCCACGGCGTTGTACTTATCTTCCAATTTTATCCAAGTTGTTAGTGGCATTGTGCGTAGCAAACCGTGGACTGGCAGTGTAGAGGCACCATTAGTATCATGTTGTAGTCCGAAAGGAGCGGAAGGTGAGCGATGTGGAGATGTCGAAGTAAACGGCCACATTGTCGAATCGGACGTATGTTACGCGTCGGAGGTCACCAGTATGTCGAGTGTTATACTTTTAACACAGAAAACACCATTTACTTTCACTACGTAATATTTTATTGGTACACGATAAATCAAAACACAAAGAAATAGATTTTGACAATCACAGTAACAGTCATGACGAATGTCTCACACCAACAAGTCAACAACCAAAGAAAGTAAAAACGAAGTACAAAAAAGCAAAGATATTAATATTTTCTGGCAGTTCTGCCACACAAGTTTTCAATTTTATTGTAACAGTACATTTTTTTATTTAACTATTCACTTTAAACTGCTTCTGCACACTCAATTTATGTAAGAACAAATTTTACTTGCTACATTTAGCTCAACTTCAAACCATCTTGACAATGAATAAAGATTATTAGACTAAAACCATTTTATTTTGACTTTATTCATTTACCTGCCTTCATACATAGTTTGAACTGTATAATGCTTTAAAATATGGAAGTGGAACACTTCAAAACCTCCCAGAAAACCCTATTTTTTGCATGTTAAGTCAAAAAGAAGCAAGATTTTTTCAAATGGTTAAAACTTATCTTAGATCAACATACAACACATTGCTAGGCCAAACTTGAACCATTAGTTTCACTCCAGCTGGAGTTATTTAAGGGTGCTGTTTTTGCACATAAAATCTGAATACTGCACGTACAAATCATGCAATTAGTTGAGCATTAACTGCGACTCAATTAAAATATGTTGCAAAATGAATTAATCGATTTGCACAATCTGCATGGGCACTGCCTCTCATTCATCATTCAAAACTTGCTTCATATATTGTAACAAACTTACAGTAAGACAGATGTTCAAATGGCTATACAAATGACCACTGGTTTGGGCTAAGACAAAAATTTTTCACCCCATGTCCCTAGCCCAAATAGGAGCTGAGCAACAAGTCCTAACCCCCCCCCCCCCAAAAAAAAAAAACTGCCATTCTGCACATAGTCTTTTCATGCATATTTCTTACAGTGCTTCCAAGCTGTAATGATAATCAAATGCTCTATGAGTACTGGCATTTTCTGCCAACCGGCCCCGGCGGAGGTTCGAGTCCTCTCTCGCCTCGGGCATGGGTGTGTGTGTTTATCCTTAGGATAATTTAGGTTAAGTAGTGTGTAAGCTAAGGGACTGATGACCTTAGCAGTTAAGTCCCATAAGATTTCACACAAATTTGAACATTTTTTTCTGCCAACCACTAAAAACCGCCAAGATACTTTCATTAGACAAGACAGGTGACAAACATGAGCTCAACATTTATCAACCCACACCCCTCCTACCAGCTGCATCTGCAAAAATTATATACTGCTTGTCAACTGTTAAGAAACAACTAACACTTGTTAAGGAACAACTGCCAATTGCTACAGAACAACTGACAATTGCTATATAACATCTGACCAATGACAGGAAATGTATAGAGGGCAGGATGTGTTAACTACAGAGAAGCCTGTGCATGAATGTTCTGTATGCACTTGGCACTTCATGAAATATGTTTTCATGTAGGTTTTTGTGGAACCAATTAGTCTGACATTCTGTGCGGTAAGGCAATATGTCTGCAAGACATCATTTGCATGCCTATCAACGTGGGCGAGCATATGGACAGATCAAAGACAGTCAAAGAGTCATTGCTGTGCTCACAATAGTGATTGTATCAAAAAGTGTCATCGGAATGTTAAAAAATAGGCCACTGAAGGTGTAAAAGCTACATAAAAGCATGACAGTGGTCATAGAAGAACCTCCAAACCACAAGAGGATTGATACATAGCCCTAGTGGTGAAAAGGACAGACGTCTCACTCTTAGACAAATTCCCGCAGATCTTGCAGCCATTACCAGGTACTTGTGTCCTGCTGTGTTGGGGTGGCATTATGTGGGGCCAACATACACCACTGTGGTCATGGAAGGCACTGTAATGGCTATACCATAAGTGAATCCTTCAACCAACAGTGCAACCATATTGGCAGCATATTGGCGAGGCATTCGTCTTCATGGACAACAATTCACACCCCCAGTGTGCACATCTTGTGAATGACTTCCTTGAGGATAATGACATCACTCGACTAGAGTGGGCACAATGTTCTCCAGACATTAACCCTATGGAACATGTCTGGGATAGATTGAAAAGGGCTGTTTATGGACGACATGACCCACCAACCACTCTGAAGGATCTATGCCGAATCACCATTGAGGAGTGGGACAATTTGGACCAACAGTGCCTTGATGAACCCTTCCAACCTCGTACAAACACAGATCTCCCATGTCTTATATCTCCAGTCACTACCAACTCTCCAAGTCCCACACTCCAGCCACAGAGGACCATTCCCCTCAGGACTCAGTATTGCCCAGGACTGGAGCAATTATATCACAGTCTCCATTTGCTTTTCAACTACTTCTTGTCATGCCCTGAAATGAGGAAAGTTCTGCCCAGTATCCTCCACCCCCTCCCCTCCCCCCCCCCCCCACACACACACACACAGTGGTATTCCACCACCCACCGAGCCTACACAACATTCTACGCCATCCCTACAAAAACCCTTACTCCCAGCCCCTTGCCTCATGGCTCATATCCCTGTAATAGACCTAGATACAAGAGTTGTCCCATACATCCTCCCACCACCAACTACTCCAGTCTGGTCACAAGCATAATTCATCCCACCAAAGTCAGGGCTACCTGTGAAACCAGTCATGTGATCTACAAGCTAAGCTGCAGCCACTGTGCTGCATTCTACATAAACATGAAAACCAACAAGCTGTCTGTCCATATGAATGGACACCAAAAAACTGTGACCAAGAAACAGCTGGACCACACAACTGCTGAGCATCCTGCCCAACAAGATGTTCTTCACTTCAGTGACTGCTTCACAGCCAAAGTCATCTGGTCTTTCCCAACAACACCAGATATTCTGAACTGCACAGATGGGAACTCCCCCTGCAATATATCATACATTCCCATAACACCCTGGCCTCAACCTTCATCAGTCATGGTCCTTCACCTACCTATCCCCTTCCTTTCCCTTTCCAGAACTACACAGCCCTCTATTCCACCAACATACCCACAGTCTTTTGACTTCTCTCCTTTCTTGCTATCCCTCCCCCCCCCCCCTCCTGTCTAACCTCACAACAGCCACTAACTGCCCTGCCCCCTCTCCACCTCATCCCTATATGCTTCCAAAAAAAGCAGTGCTTTTCTGTCCCCCATCCCTGCCCTGCTAACCCTCACCCTCCCTGCCCCAGCCTCTTTCCTTACTCCCACCACCCAGTTGCTTCTTCCATCATGTGCTGCTGCTCAAAGTCTGGCCTCAGCAACCAGAGACTTTGCTTGTGTGTGTGTGTGTGTGTGTGTGTGTGTGTGTGTGTTGTCTGTTTCTGATGAAGGCCTTGTTGCCCGAAAACTCAATTTCTGACAGTCTTTTGGTTATGCCTATCTCCGATTCACCATCTCTGCTATATGGTCAGTAGTTACTATCCTTTACATAATATTGTAACATTTTATCCTGGATTTTCTGTTGTTTTATAAGAAAAACATTTTTTATATACAGTTGAGTCCCGGTAATTTGTGGTAATTCAGGCTGAGGCTACATCAAATTACAAAAAACTTGGATACTATGGAAACATTGCTAAATTAATGGGCAAATAATAAATCACTGTTTAATGAGGACAATAATGGTTGAAAAATAAATTTAAAAAAACAATATAATACATACCGGTACCTGTGTTATGTGTAGGTATATAGGCACACATTGGCAAGTTGCCAGAATATAAGTTAAATTTTTAAAAAAATTGTCCACAGTCCTTTGTTTTAAAATAGAACCTTGTTTTTTAGCAGCAATGTCATGCCATCTTCTAAGTAGCATGTCATCAGCTGGAGTAGTTTCCACCTGCTGCCCGATATAATGCAATGCCACATCTAGCCTTGCCAAATCCTCAGTGTGAGTGATCACTGGTATATTTTCTTCATGTAATTTCTCATCATAACTGTCTTCAGCAGGTTCACTAATCATTTCAACAGTTGCAAAATAACTCACTTCAAACTGTTCATCACTGTTCATAAATTCTGAAACATCACTTATATTCACATTTTACATCCTGCAAGCTTTTTCATCAGTTCTGCGAATGGTAGGTCATCTTTGTCTTTACTGTAAGTATCCATTTCAGCCCATAAAGCCATGTTCCATGACTTTTTTAGTGTATGTGCCTTTATGTCAGACTATGAATCAGCTATCCAGTAAACTATATCTTTCAACATAATTTTTTTTTTGAGAATTATAAATTTTAGGGGGTAAGAACATTGCACAAATACTGTCACATTGTACTTCTTCTTCATCAGGGTGTGAAGCAGTGATGTCAAGTGTTAAGATTGCTTTGGAAGGGAAGCACTACTTCTTTAGGTATCTTTTGTTCTCTAGAACAAAATCTTCAAAAAACCATGTCTTAAAAATATTTTTGTCCATCCAAGCAGATTTTTGATGGACATATGTAGCAGGCAGTGCAGAAGTATCAATATTTTCTAAAAACAAAGTGGTTCAAATGGCTCTGAGCACTATGGGACTTTTCCAGACTGAAGCACCTAGAACAGCTAGGCCACCCCAGCCAGCTATATTTTCTAAAGCTCTAGGCTTAGCAGACTTTCCTATTACCTGTAGCTTCAACTTGTAGTCCCCACTTGGATTCGATGCAGCAATAACTGTTAACCTCTCTTTATATTTTTTGTAGCCCAGGTCAACCTTTTGTTCTTTTGAGGCTGGAGTTTTAGATGGAAGCATTTCCAATTCAGCCCTGTTTCATCACAGTTCTACAATTGATCAGGATTATCTTCATGTATATTTTTTCTTAATTTCTCACAAAATTGTGTAACAGTTTGAGAATCTGCAGAAAGTTTTCCACCACAAATTTCAAGCTGCCTTACACTGTACCACTTCTTCCACCTATCCAACCATCCTGAACTTGCAGTAAAATCATTCTCACCTTCCTTTAACTCAGAAAATGCAGCTTTTTCTAGTAGAGTAGGGCCTGAAATTGAATTTCCTTTTTGTCTTTGTTGAGGAAACCAAATGAACAAAGTTTCACTCATTTTTTCATACTCAGATTTCTCAACTGACTTCCATTTAAATGATGAAACAAAACACTTATAACAATGGAAACAATCAATTATTGACAAAATTATTTAATTGGATCGATAAGAAATTTACTCACTAAGTGGCAGCAGAATACACAGATAAAAGACGAATGTAATTGGCAAGCTTTTGGAGCCAGTGGCTCCTTCTTCAGGCAGAAAGGTTGAAGGGGAAGGAAGAGAGGTAAAGGAAAAGGACTGGAGAGGTCTAGGAAAAGGGGTAGTTCTCGGGAAAGTCACCCAGAACTACGGGTCAGGGAAGACTTACTATACAGGATGAGAAGGAAATACTGATTGTTGGGGACTGCATCGGATGAGATTTGAAAACCTGAGAGCATACAGGTGGAAGACAGGGTAATACACAGAGAGAGTTAATAAGAGTGAAAAGTGCATTGTATGTAACAGCGGAGGGAGAGGAGCGGTGAAAAATAGATGGGAAAGACAATGAAAGCTGTATAAAACTAAAATGGAGTGATGCAAATAGTAGTTACAGTAAAGAAATTCTGAGATGGAAGAAATTAACATAAATTAAGTCCAGGTGGGTGGTGAGAACCAAGTACATGTTGTAGTGCTAGTTCCCACCTGTGGAGTTCTGAGAAACTGGTGCCTGGGGGAAGAATCCAGATGGCATGTGTGGTAAAACAGGCACCAAGGTTAAGAATGTCATGCTGCAGAGCATGCTCTGTAACAGGATATTGTGTATTGCCGGTACAAACTCTCTGCCTATGCCCATTCATCCTAATCGATAATTTAGTGGTAGTCATGCCAATGTAGAAGGCTGAACAGTGTTTACATAACACCTGGTATATGATGTGTAGTTTCGCAGGTGGCTCTCCCCTTGATAATATACATTTTGCCAGTTACAGGGCTATTTTAGGTGAATCATAGGAGGGTGCATAGGGCAAGTCTTGCAGTGGGAATGGTCACAAGGGTAGGAGCCATAGGGTAGGGAGACGGGTGCAAAAGGAGCATATGGACTGACAAGAATATTGTGGAGATTGGGAGGGTGATGGAAAGCTATTCTAGCTATTCTATGTGTGGTGAGCAAAATTGCAATACACCACTATTCTCACTTCGGCCTCCACTGCATGTAATTACATCACCAGCCTAGTTAAAAAGCAGATTTCCCAGGCCATCACATCCAGTCCTGGTACTGATGATTCCTCCAAAAAACAGCTTCGGAGCACACCATTGGTGACTTAGTATTATCCTCATCTGGAATATGTTAATCAGCTACTTCGATAGGGTAATGACTTCCTAAAATCATGCCCTGAAATGAGATCCATTCTGTCTGTCGCCCTCCCAATCTCCGCAATATTTTTGTCAGACCCTATGCTGCTTCTGCACCCATCTCCCTACCCTATGGCTCCTACCCCTGTGAACATCCCTGGTGCGAGACTTGCCCTATGCAGCCTCCTACCACCCACCTATAATAGCCCTGTAACTGCAAAATGTATATGATCAAAGGGAGAGCCACCTGCAAAATTACACGTCATATACCAGCTGTTATGTAAACACTGTTCACCCTTCTACATTGGCTTCACTACCACCAAGTCATCAATTAGGATGAATGGGCATAGGCAGAGGGTGTATAATGGCAACTCACAATATCCTGTTGCAGAGCATGCTTTACAACATGACATTGATGGCCTCGGCACCTGTTTCACCACATACACCACCTGGATTCTTTCCCCAGACACCAGTCTCTCGGAACTCCACAGGTGGAACTAGCACTACAACATGTCCTTGTTTCTTGCCACCCACCTGGACTTTCTTCCATCTCAGCATTTCTTTACCATAACTACTCTTTGCTTCCTCCGTTTTAGTTTTCTACATCTTTCATTGCCTTTCCCATCTATTTTTCACTACCCCCTCCCATGTTACATACAGTGCACTTAGCTTTTCACTTTTATTAACTCATTCATGATGTTTAAGCAGTCCAATGCAGTTCCCTACAATCAGTATTTCCTTCTCATCCTGTACAGTAAGTCTCCCCTGACCCACAGTTCTGGGTGACTTTCCCAAGATCTACCACTTTTCCTAGACCTCTCCATTCCTTTTCCTTCACCCCTCTTCCTTATCCTTCAACCCTTCAGCCAAAAGAAGGAGCCACTGTCTCAGAAAACTTGCCAATTACAACCACCTTTTATGTGTGCGTTCTGCCGCCACTTGGTGAGTAAAAATAGAACAATTGTTTGATGAAAATTTCTCAATTTTGTCTCTGTTTCTACACCAATCTCCAAACGTCACTTCACTAACTCCATACTCAGCAGCAAGTTTTCTTAATGTTCTCCTTTGTCTAGGCTTTTCAAAGCTTCCAGTTTCCACTTCAATGGCACAAATTTTCTATTACTTTTACCACTCATTGCAATGCATGAATTAATTCATTAAGAAACACACAGTTACATATGTATAGCACACTGTACACACACACAACACTTTAAAATTAACGTGACTCAGGTGGGCCCACTACAGTATAAATATTACTACACAACCAACTACAATACATACAACAATGGTCAGCCAATGTTGTAAAATGTGTAATGTATTGTTACTTAGGCACTGTGTTGTAATGAGCACTGTTTCTAAGTAGGCACAACAACACGGGTAACAGTAAGGATGGTATGCACTGTACAACTGATTGTCAGGTAGTCCCAGTTCGGAAAGTATTTACAAAGAAAGAGCAAGCACACTCCTCAGAAACTAATGGTACCTGTCCATCTATAATAGAAATGCATCAGCAGTCTGAGGCCAATACATGGAAAATTGAAAGAAAATTCAAAATGTTCAAAAATGCATAAAACATACATGTGGAAAAAGTATAAAAACAGGTTTTTACTCTAGTTTTATGTAAAGTTTTGATTTTCTTATGACCAGTGTGAATTAGAAGGAATCTCAAAATATCAGGGATCGAATTACCGGGGATCTAATGTTTCACAATTTCAAACAGATTCCCTCTAAACTCAAAAATGTGAAATTACCTTTCAAGGCATGTTTTAATGCTAAAAAGTGAAACTGGACAAAAACAAAAAAAATACGTGTTGGATAATTTTGCCACTTCTACAAACCCACCAAGTTCCATCAAGATTGTTTGTTTACATTTGAGAATATTACCATGTGAGTAAATGATATGACAGTGTAGGGCATATAGGACTCATACTCCATATTGAATTACCTTGCTCAGTCAAAAATAATAAGGACTGCTTCAGGAAGAACATTACCGAATAATGCTGCTGCCAAAATTATATAAATTGATTTATATCAAATGTAACTTTAATTTTGACCACAATTTAATAATCTTGAATGTTATAGCAGTTAACTTGCAATTAATTCTTATGTTGATATTATTCTTTGTCCTCTACCGTACACATCTACTTAAAAACTACTGTAGCAAAAAGATATGTATACTCTGTATTTTACAGTGCATGCATATTAAAAAAATATTGTTACAAAAAAGCATGTGCTTCTTCAACAATTGCTATAACTTGTACCCCATATCAAGAACATAATTTTGTGGATATAAATAAGCAGACAGGATATGCTGAATGGAACAATACATTACCTCATGAAATAACTTCATTGGTGCGTAGGGATCCAAGCAAGACATATTAGTGGCAAATTAAAGTACCTAAACCTGCTGGCAATACAGTAACTCAATACTTCTCCCCCCCCCCCCCCCTTTCCCCATACCCTGTCAATCCCGCCCTCTATGCCCCCCCCCCCTCTCTCTCTCTCTCTCTCTCTCTCTCTCTCTCTTTCCCCACACAACATTTGAAGCAAACTAAATTGCAAAGATTATTAAGGAAATTATAGAATCTCTGTAAGTAATTTGTGAATACTGAATCTAAATCATTAAACATTTTTGAAGAAGTTGAGCAGTTATTTATACTGATGGCTGCAAACAACACATTGAGGAAAAGCCAGAATTGTCACTTGTCACAACAGGTCACGTTGTTTCAAATTTTACTCATAATGTCCTTGATATTTATTATTATTTTTCCCATTGCTTTAGTAACTGATGATTAAAGCTTACTTATCTTTTTCACTATTGACTAACACTCCTATTTTTTCTTGGATTACATTAGTTAATATGCTAAAAATGACAGGAGTCAACATGGAACCATACTATTATAAGCAAACTTAACTGAATACATTTTTCGTTATTTTAGATGATAAACAGAACTGGCAAGGCAATATTTTCTAGCAAAAGAGCTGAGCAGAGGCAAGATTATACTTACAGAAAACTGTTCTGTGTCATTACTGAGAGACATGTGGTTCTTGAAGCTGTATGGCGGAGCACATTTAGTACCATCAGCTAGACTACATGGTACTTTTAAACTGGAAAAGAGAAAATATTTTTCACAGAACTACACATGTTAAAATCAAATGTAAATTTTTAATTTTGGATGATTGTGCACTTTATGTGTGGGGTGTTACAGGGAGAAGAGTTTCAGCTATGTATTTCTAATTTACAAGTACAGAATGACGTGTCATAAAGGCAGAGACAACATTATTGAATGACTTTATTCTTTTTGGAATTAAAAACTGGAATGTGCTTATAAATGAGTACCAATATGTGATGATTTTAAATTACTGTTCATAAGGATAACATTTTTATTTGTTTAGATAAATGTTATCAGCTTACAATGTACAATTGTTGATCAGCCCCAAACTACAGCAGAGTCGCACTAATCCAAATTCTGGTAATCCAAACGTTCGATTAATGTGAACATGAAAAATGTTAGTCTAAGTATGGGAAACTGTGCGGTAAACTGCTGTACATATACACTGTTTTAATTTACACAATACAGTAAACATGTATTAGAAAACTTGGCAAGAAAACATTAGGTTTGAACAATGCATAACAATGAAAGAAAAGCTGCAAAACTTACTAAAATACAGTGGACATTTTATCCCTAGTTTTTAGATGACAAAAACTCAGTCATTGTTTTTTGGCGTAAAGAAGACAGTCTGTTATATGATGCATAGTTGTGCCATCGTCTCATAAACATCAGATCAGCAGGTGTAGCAGTGGACTGTTGCTCCAAATAACATAGTATGAGGTCAAGAGCTTCTGCTGCATCACTGTGTGGCACCACCTCTCCTTTGTTGCTTTCAGGCTCATTGTCACTTCCATCATAGCAGTCCACTTCTTCCTGGTCTTGAGTCACAGCAGCAACTAAATCAGTGTCAGTATGGTACTCCACACATGCCCCATCCACTGCCACCCACTCATCCACGTGTCCTTCACTAGCTTCTTCACATCCAGGGATTGTCTGTATCATTTGGAATAGATTTTCCTCTCCATTTTCAACTAGGTTGTCCTGAAATTCAAGGGATGTCAACAGTTCTCTCCACGATTTTCTTGGAGTATTTTCTGAAATATTCTGCCATGCCTCAGCGGCCCAATGAACAACATTCTTCACATTGGTCTTTTTTATTTTGTCCCACTAAAGGAATGCTATCATATTGGATCAGATTCTTAAAAATTGTTTTCTGTAAAACAAATGGTTGCAGTATGCCCTGGTCCATCGGCTGTAGAAGTGGTGAAACATTCAGCAGCAAAAAGTTTGCCACAATTTCTCCATCACATAATTCCTCAGTGCTGGGGTGAGATGGCACATTATCAATCAAAAGGATTGCATGTGGAGACAAATGATTTTCCTTAGAAAACCGTCAAAGAGAGGGAACAAACTGGCCATGAAACCGTTCTTTGAACAGCTTGCCATCCATCCGTGCTTTTTTCTGGTTGCAATAATATGTGGGCAGGTACTTCATGTTGCAGTTTTTAAAAGCTCTGCACCTAGAAGATTTGCCAATCAGTATTAAAGGCAGCTTGTGATTAGCAGCATTGCTGCACATTAATAAAGTCGCACAATCTTTGCACATTTTAAAACAAGGAGCATGGTCTTCTGCTTTTGATGCCAGGCTTTTTGTTGGCAATGCCCTAATATTAAGGACAGTCTTGTCAGCGTTATAAATTTGTTGGGGAGAATACTTTCCCTCTCTTATCATTTTTTCAAACTCACCCAAGTATTCCTTCACTGCATCCTGGTCAGAAGAAAGCTTCTCTCCAGTAATTGTTAGCTGTCGGATTTCATGATGTTTTTTGAACCTATCCAACCAACCTGTACTCACACTAAAAGACTCATCACCATTCATTAACTTGTTCAGGTAAACAGCCTTCTCCTGAACCAGTGCTCCACTCAAAGGAGTTCCCCTTTCTCTTTCCTGCATAAACCAAAGGTAAAGAGCTACATCCACTTTATTGTACTTGGTCTGTTTCAAAGTATGCCGAATTTCGAGTGTTTTTCCCGAAGATATCGCACAGCACTATTCACGCTTCACTCAGTTCTTCTTCCAATCACAAATGGTTGCTTTAACAACACCCAGTTCCATTGCCAGTTTAGATACATTCTCACCATTGTCTATCTGCTTCAAAGCATTTAGATTTTCTTTGAGAGTTAACGTTGTATGTTTCCATTTACTCATGATGAAAATAAATACACCACTACACCTGAACAAATACAATACAACTGTTATGCACGCCAGTGATCAATAACTAACATAACCAAGTGCTTTGTGAGCCCACTGGCAGTGCACTGACCTCAGACAGTACAAAGGTCTCAACAATGCAAAACAAGAATGGCAGGGAGTGAGAAGTGAGGCATTGTTCCCACACTTGTTCCCATTTGTTACCATGGTGTACCTACTCATCGGCTTGGTATACTTCATTCTAGAAACTCATCACCGTAATTCCAGCTAATCTGAACAAATAGGTAATCTGAACAAGGTCTGGTCCCAATTTGTTCGGATTACCAGGGCTCTACTGTACATTTCTTTGATGGTTTTACATTGTATGTACTTGATGCACAATTTAATTAGTTAGTTATTTGTTCCATAGATGAATTTCATATTGTATGTTATGATGTGGGATGCGTCAACAGAACAAACACAGAACATTTAAAGATAACTAAAAAAAATCATAAATAATATTTATACAGCTATATGATGATCACCTACAGGTTTTCAGGGTTTTTTTCTGTTTTGTTCTTGTATCAGTTAATTATTCAACTCAAGAATTCTCTATGGTATAGAAAGAGTTGTCAAAAGAAAATGTCTTTAATCTTCATTTGAAAGCACTTCTGTTATAAGTCAGGTATTTTATTTCCATGGGTAAATTGTCGAAGAGTTTTATAGCTGCATATTTCACCCCTTTCTATGCAAAAGTTAGATTTGTTCAAGGGTTAATGCACATCATTTTTTTCTTCTAGTGTCTTACTTCTGAATGTCCCTGTTGTTCTCAAATTTAGGGGAATTGTTGACAACAAGATTCGTAAGTGAATAAGTGTACTGTGATGTTATGATTCATATTCCCAGCTGCTTGATGGAATACTTGTGAGATGAATGTGTGTGAATTTCACACTATAATCTTCACCCTCCCACACATCACTATTAAATTTTTCTTAGCATCTTCATTAGTTTTAGATATACAAAAAAAAACTTTTTACTTATCTTCATTTTCCCTTCTTGATGTTGGCTCCAAGTTTCATGTCTTAGGGGTACATGCTTGCGGCTGAATTTTTTATTTAACATTGTGGGTTCCTGATGACTAAATACTGATGAAAATTTGCCTGTTTATTTCTTGAATTTTTTTCTTTGTCACATTATTAAATATCACGTTGTTTTTACAATTTCCATTTAATATTCCAAATTACATTGTTAGTGTTGGTCATATAAATATGTCTGTCTCCATTTGAGGCATGTCCACTACTACTACATTCTGCACTACCCACAATTTTCCAAAGAGTTTACACAGAAATAGAGTTTACATACTTCCTTGACAAAAGAAAAATCTTTACTAAGCCATGTCATTATTTTATAAATGAACCCAGAAATAAATTTAATAATTAGTGCTAGATAGTGGAATTAATAATATGAATTTTAAGTATGCCAGAATTTCTAATTTCAAATATTTCTAAAACAAGAATAATTTTAACCATTAGTACATATCAACCGTTACAAATAAATTTATTTTTAATAATAATAATAATAATAATATTTATTCAACATCGAATAATCAAATACAATCCCTAGAAATAATACAGTTTCAGGACATCATACAGATTATTCTTCTGAATATGTCAGTTTATAAATTACAAACTAAAGATTTGTTTGTATTAATAAATTTTACATTTTGATTGATTTTATGTCTGGTATTATACAATCACGATATTACAAATATTGTTTTTATCAACATTATATTAGTTGTAGGTTACTTAAAACTATGAGCTTGACATACTTATGAAACACTTTTCATACAGATATAATACTCATCTAGGGAATAAAAAGGGTTTTCACTTAGAATTCTTTTTAGCTGATCTTTTAATTTGTTAGTTGGAAGGGTTGTGAGACTTTTTGGTAGGGCATTGGCTAGCTTCAGCCCAGCATGAAGTGCATTTTTTTCATATAAAGCTGTTCTGTGGCTATTTACATGGTATCTGAACTTTTGCCTTGTATCATATTGGTGCAGGTCACAATTGAAATTTGGATTTATTGTTTTCAGAAGCAATATAACTTTCAATATGTACACGCCTATAATAGTAAGCACACCTAATTTTGGGAACAGATTCCAACATGATTCTCGAGGTTTGGCACCACAAATAATTCTGATAACTTTTTTCTGTAGTGTTAATGATGTACTTAGGTTGGCTTGAGTTGTTGCACCCCATATTTCTACAGCATAGTTTAAGTTTGATGAGAATAGGGCATGATAAGCAGTTTTTAGTACACCCATGTCCTTACAATATTTGCTAATCATATTTATAGCAAACACATTCTTCGACAGCTTACATGCTAAGGAATCAATATGCATGTCCCATTTGAGGCTGTCCTGGATTGTAATTTTTATACATTTTAGCCTGAAATATAATACATTGTATACAAAATCAAAGGTTATTTTAGGAAAGGGTGTCCCATTACAACACATAATCCAGATTATTTTGTCTTCTGTGCAATGAATACTATTTGCCTAAGCGAGATGTTAGCCCAGAATATTGTGTCATAAGGCATCAACAAATTAAAATATGCAAAATATGTCAGCTTACTGACATCTGTATCCCAAAGTTGACAATTATTCATATGGAAAAGGTAGCTGATACTAAATGATTTAGCAAGTCTGTTATATGGTTTTTCCAGTTTAAATTCTCATTCACAGGCACACCTAATAACTTAGAATTTTCTACCTTGTTTATTATTTCTTGTTGGTGAACCAGGATAGGTGGAGGGGGGTGGGGGTACTTTTGACAGTAGAAAATGGGATAAACTACATTCTTTCTAAGTTTCAAGCTAGCCCATTCATGTAAAACCATTTAGTAACTGGCAGAAAACATCATTTACTATTTTCTCTGTTGCTACTTCTTTGATCAGCTTCAAATAATGCTTGTATCAGCTGCAAACAAGACAAATTGTGCCTCCTGATTCAAATAAAATGTCAGATCAATAACATAAAACAAGAAAAGTAGGGAACCAATGATCCCTGTGGGACTCCTATTGTGATTTCTCCCAATGGAGATGGTGTAGCATCAATCTCTGTTTTACTCAAACAGCCAATGGTAACTTTCTGCATTCTTTTCCTTAAATATGTATAAAGTAGGCATTTGCTGAACAACATATTCTACATAAACATAATTTCTCTAATAGAACATTACAATCAACACAAACAAATGTCTTTGAAAAGTCACAGTAGATCCCAGTTGATGATATTTCATCTTTTGAAGATTTTATTATATGCTCGGTAAATGTATAAATACCTGATTCATAGGAATGGTCCTCCTGAAATCTAAACTGTGATTGGCTAAGTATCCCATTGGTGTGTTACAGCTCTGGAGTACATTACTTTCTCAAAATTTTGGAAAACAATGTAAGAAGTGACAATGAACAGTAGTTATTGGCATCTGTGGAGTCACTCTTCTTATAGAGAGACCTGAAAGTGGCACATTTCAATTTTCCTGGGGAAACACCATGAGTTAACAATGCTTTACACATGTGACTAAGTACATTGCATATTATACAGCCACAACTTCTTATTGCTTTATTGGAAATTTTGTGCACACCCTATTGACCTTCTGCTTTTTAGAGGCATGATGAGCTTCCTTATTTCAGATGGGGATGTGATATTAATTTTTATTTCATTAAATGTCCTCTGTATTGCTTCTTCAATGTACTGATTTTTCCTCCCTCTTCTCAACTATCTGCACCAATGTGAAACCATTCTGCATTTACCATAGACTGTGTTTCCATATGAAAGTGTTCGTGTCTTGCAGTTGACTCCAAGGCAACTTGTTTTTGTCAAAAATGAACATGACTTCCATCAGTGCAACACTACAAATGTAGCAATGGTATTGAACAATGGAATCCTACAGACAATTTATTAGGCATTTTCATTCTGGACTCTACTCTGCACACATGTTAGACATATACTGTGAATCAGCTGCTCAAACAGCCACATTCACAAGTGTTCACCGCCGCTGATGTGTCGGCCATGCCATGTCCAAACTCATTCAACCCATTCATGCTGCATCTTGTGGTCCAGCCTGCTAGACAATTTCTGGACATTCCCACTGGACCTACTACGGTGCTGCATACAGGTGCTGGGCACTTGTCCATTGTACCACATCAGATTTCATCTTGGTCATCAGCACAATCATTCACTGATGACACCATGCCCATTTCGATGCTCACTCTAAACTACCATCATTTCGCCCACATCAACCCACTTTCTGGTTCACAATTGTTGAGAGCAGCCTCGGTACATATGATACACTGAGTGACAGTGCCAAATTTGTCACATTACTCAATCACATCAGTGAACTCGCTGATGTGATCAGTGACATTATCCCTTCCTCCCCCTCCCCCCCACCACACACAACAAATCTGTGAAATTTGCTCTTCTTCAAAGCAACTCACAGTCACAGGAGCAACAAGTACAACATTTATTCATGAAGAAAAAATGGGGGACAGGACACCTTCAAAGCTTTGTTGCCAGTTACACATGCTAGTGGATTTCAGACTGATGCTGGATCACATGCTCTGGATCCTCACTCCTCAATTTCAACTTGGGATGATTTTGCATCAACATGAATTGCTGGATCACAAGTTAAAATTGGCATACAGAGTCTTTACAATACTACAGGCTGATAACATTGCCTCTGAACATAGCCCATAGGAGTCAAATTGCACCCATTGCCTCACTGCAGCCAAGCCAGACTGAGCTCACTTGACCACCATCAAATTTGATATCAGCTCCACCACAGGGGATGTTGACCTTCATGTGACCACAAGAAAATCCCCACAAGTGGCAACCATGCCCTGCATGCTGACATGTTGATTCTGAGACAGTTCTGCTGGTTCCACATCCAGTTTGTTGAAGCCATGTGGAAGTGCTGCTCACCATGCAACTACCCAAAAGTGATGCAAAGTTGTCAGTAGGTGCACCGGATCATGAAGGCCATGCAAGAACCTTACTTCCCATCATGTTAACAAAACACCTTCCACACCACCATTGCATAGTAGTCTGTATGTGACATGAATCAACAGTATTTACTCACTGACACTGGTTCTGACGTGAGTACCTCACCTCAAGGTCTACCTTCAGTGACAAGTACCTTTCTTGCTACACAACTCCACGTATACAGCTGAGTCTCCCATCCTCGATCTCAATAATGGGGAAATGTTTAATGGAACTTCCTTAATGCAGATATAAGAGATCTGGTGCTTGGTGCTGGCTTACTTCATCATTTTTGGCTGTTATTGGACCTGACACATGGCACTCTGACCCATCAGGTGAGTGGCCACTCTGTTACTGGTATCCTCAGTTATGCCCACCAATGCTCAGCACATCTCTGCCATGTCTTGATTGGATGATATCTACAAGAATGCATCAAACCCCTCATCAAAATGCAACAATTTCAACTGCATTATTTTGGCAAGAAACTGGAATCATTATATTTAAGGGAAAAAGTGATGCTATACATTGTGCAATCTGCCAGGTGTTGGAGGAACTCAACACCCTACAACACTACCTGTATTGTTCTCAGATGTTACATTCACTCACCCCTGTTCAGGATGAATCCCCTACACCATCCCCATTTGATCTCAGCAGGACAATGGCATCCTCTCCGGTAACATCCAAGTCCACCCAGCCTCCACACATGGCTAAAAATACTTCCTGCTCTTGTGTCCTTCACTGTAACTTTGAGTATTCCTACACCCCCTGCACAATCACAGGTATTATTTATGAAACATGGTACTTGCAACTGAACTTTCAACACAAGATTACAACCACCTGAAGCCCTCCTGTTTGCCACAGGTTGCACGGGTTACTACAAAACAAGCTTTGCACCACCAAAGCGAAAGATGATGAACTTTTACAGCCTGGGACTGTGAGACCTTTTGGTAGTTTGTGGGCTTCTACCATTAATATGGCACCCAAGAAACATGGGACAATGAGACTGTGCGAAAACATCCACACAATCAGTGACAGATATTCTGTACCAGATATGCAAGACTTCACTCACTGCACTGCCTACACCTCAGGTTCCAGTATCTTAGCCTGCCTGAAGGCATATCTTCAGATACCAGTGAGTGCAGAGGACACCTTTTGGTTTATATGAATTCTATATATCCAACATGGTCTTAAGAATGCAGCTCAGACTTAGCAGTGGTTAATTGACAGCATTCTGTTAAAACTCCCTTTTTGCTATATCTACCTGGATGATATTCTGATCTTCTCACCTACCCAAACTCTGTGAACTGCATCTTAAACAATTTCCTGAGGCACTCGTCGCCAATAGCATAGTGATCAGTGATGACAAATGCCAATTTCAGCAGCTTGAAGTCATCTTTTGCAGACTAATGATCCACGAAGCTGGCACTTACCCTACACCACAGTGAACCAATCTTACATGCCAACTGCCACTACCATAGGACTTTCACAAGTTACATCATTTCCCTCATGTAGCTACCATTCAGGCACCATTCACAAGGGTTCTCATGGGCAAAAACACTACTGGCAGATACAATAAAAGAGTATCTCAGAAATACTGGTACTCACCATAAAGATGACATGTTGAGCTGCAGACGGGCACAATGAAAAGACTATTCATATAAGCTTTTCGCAAAATGCCTTCTTCAGAAAAGAGAAATGTACACAAATTCACACAAGTAAGCACACGTCACACACACATGACCACTAACTCTGGCCATACTGGAAGAGAAACATGTTGTATGGGAGCAGCAATATGGAGCATGTTGGAAATGGGGAGAGATAGCAGGGTAAGGATGGGGGAAGAGGAATCAGTACTACCTGGCAGAGCATGCAGGAACTAGATGGGCATGATAGGGCTAACAGATGCAGCAATGGGAGGCTGTGGGGGAGGAAGAGGAGGGGGTTAACCAGGGAGTGGAAAGTAGAGGAGCAGATAAGAAGAAAAGATTGGTGGATGTGCTGGCAGAGAGCAGTGCACACGAGGGTGAGTGGAGGCTTATTGTGAAGAGGTGACAGGACAGAGAGGATGGAAACAGATGAGTGGAAGGTGTAGAGACAGTAGGTTTTGGAAGGCTTGGGTTGGGTTGATTTCAGGAGCATAGGTCGCAATGGCAAAGTTCAGAAAAGCTGATGGTCCAGCATAGGATCCAGATGGCCCGGATTGTGAAGCAGCCATTGAAATCGAGTATGTTATGTTCAGCTGCATGTTGTGTCACAGAGTGGTCCACTTTGCTCTTGGTCTCAGTTTGGCAGTGTCCATTCATCCTCTTGGACAGCTAGTTGGCAGTCACATAAATACAAAAAGCTAAACAATGATTGCAACAGATATGGTATATAACATGGCTGCTTTCACAGATGGCCTCTGATGATGGGGTAGTATAAGCCCATTATGGGACTGGAATAGGGAGTGCTGGTTGGGTGGATTGGGCAAGTCGCCCACCAAACCTCCACAACATCCTAGTCCATCTCCAGGCCATTCCCAATCCCAACCCTTTGCCACAGAGATCATAACCTTGTGTAAGGTCCAGGTCCTAGACCTGTCTAATCCACTCACCTAGCCTTATTCCAGTCCTATCCACATTCCTTCACAACCTTAACAACTTTTCTCCCATACACTTCACATGGTCCTTCTCCACCGTGCTTCCTAGTGTTGACCTCCACCTCTGTGATGGCTCCCTCAACATCTCTGTCAACATTAAGTCCACTAACCACAAACAGTACAAGCATTCCAACACATGCCAGCCCTTCCAAACCACAAAATACCTTCCACATAGCCTAGACACCCATGGACAAGATATTTGCAGTGGCAATAATCCCTTGCCTAGTATGCTGAAGGTTTCACAAAGGCCTTCACAAAAAGGTAATGCCCCCTCCCCAAACCTAGACCACTAACAGATTTCCTGTGCCATATCATCATACAACCCCAGGCCTCCCACCAGTGACAAGAATCAACTACAAAAGAATGCCCTCTTGTCACCCAATATCAACCTGGACTGGAACAAATGATCCATATGCTTAGCCAGGGCTTTGATTACCTCTCATCCTACCCTGAAATGAGGGACATCCTATCCAAGGACCTACCCACTCCTCCTAAAGTGGTGTTGCATGACCCACTCCACCTACACAACATTGTAGTCCATCTATGTGTCACTGCCACTCCCAGGGATATGATCCCTGTGGCAGACAAAAATGCAAGATGTGCCCAATCCACCCACCCAGCACCCCATACTTCAGTCCTTTCACAGTCTTATCTCACACCATCAGGGGCCAGGCCACCTATGAAACCAATTGTGTCTTATACCTACTCTGCTGCAAACACTGCACAGCTTTTTATGTTCGTATGACTACCAACCAGCTGTTCATCATTATGAATGGTCACCACCAAACTGTTACCAAAAACAAAATTGACCAGCCATTGGCATGACATGAAGCTGAGCACAACATGCTCAGTTTCAATGGCTGTTTCACAATCTTGGCCATCTGGATCCTTCCCTCTATCACTATCTTCTCTGAGCTATATAGATGGAAGTTATCCTAGCAACACATCCTCCACTCCTGTAATCATCCCAGTCTCAATCTCAGTTTCCCCTTCCTCTCTCCTGTCACCCTCTCCAATTCAGGTCCCCATGTTGCCTTCAGTGTTTTCCCACCAGCCACTAAAATCATGCCAGCACATATATCTGCCACCCCTCCTCCATCACTCCTAGCCGGCAAACTAGATACCTCACTCCAAGCCCTTCCCTACCTCCCTCTCCTTCTACCCACCCCACCTGACACTGTCTCCACCACAGCCAGACAACCTGCCAAGAAATAACAATGTCATTTGTAATGGGATACCCTCCTCTAACATTACCTTTCTTTATATAAATTGCTGATACCAGGAATATTTTCGAATCTCGCTTAGGTGAACATTATCTCAGCTGTTTAACTAAATGAATTTCATTTGATTTTGTATACAATGTATTATTTTTCAGGCTAAAATGCATAAAAAGAAATTAATTTGTTACTATTGATACGTACTAACTCTGTATGTACAGTTAAAATTCTTCTTCTTTTAGAAATATTTGAAATCACGAAACATCTGACACACTTAAAATTCATATAATCAATTCCACAGTCTAATGATAATTATTAAATTTATTTCTGGATTCATTTAAAAAATAATGATATAAGTTGGTGAAGATCCTTCTTCTGTCTGGAATCATACGTAGTTTTAATTTTGGCAGTAAAAATGTGAATTTGTATTCTAAAGTGGAGATTGTGAAGTCAGTGTGACATAGAGGAATGGGATGAAATTGAAAAAATTTGCAGAAACAGAAATTACTTCATCAGTTATTATGTCAATTGGAACCCACACAGTTAAAGAATTTCAGCCTGAAAAATCTACCCCTAAACAAGTAGAACTGCAGCCAACTACGAGAAAATGAAGATAAGTCACAAAATTATTTGTACATCTTACTCCTCTCAAAGTGTTTGAAACAAAGGAATTAATCCTTTTCAAGAGACTGAAAAACTACTGGTTATGTGTGGGAGGGTAAGATTACAATTGTGGGTGTCATCTGGGATCAGTTGACTGATAACGAAGTTTTGTCTGTTGCAGAAGAAGAAAGGTCAGTGATTTGTGTCATTTGCAGTTTATATATGAATGAAGTCCCGAGCATGTGAAGAAAGAAGACCCAAGAACTGCCCAATAAAGTCATATCAACAGTGACGAGATAGTATCAACAATTGTAGTGACTCGTGAATTTTGGCACAAATTCTAGAGACCCTCCACTTTCCACCGTCTCAAACACCCGATATTTTATGTACAAGCATGAGAAACGGGAGAGTGTCTACCTCACGTGGGTTTTTTGTATGCGCAGGATGGACGTGTGTCAAGAGAATGCCACAAGGTGAATGGTTGACCCATGTGGGCAAGTAGTTGCCTCACTCGTCACAGAAGTTACATGACCAGCACTAGTAGCAAGCTCGCCTTACTCCGTGATGGTGCTACATCAGTCATTATTGTGAACAGTTGAATTGTGTAAAAGAAAAGAAAAGACACTTACTTTTACTTACTTACTTATCGGTTGGTAGGACATGTTTTGAGGCATCAAGGGATCACAAATTTAGCATTGGAGGGCAGCGTGGAGGGTAAAAATCATAGAGGGAGACCAAGAGATCAATACACTAAGCAGATTCAGAAGGATGTAGGTTGCAGTAGGTACTGGGAGATGAAGAAGCTTGCACAGGATAGAGTAACATGGAGAGCTGCATCAAACCAGTCTCAGGACTGAAGACCAAAACAACAACAAACAACTTACTGACTCTCTAGATTTGTGGATGGTGGATTTGTGAAAACCTTGAGAGATTTTTGGAACTGTATTTATTGTAAAAGTAATCAATAGTTTCTGATGGACCGGGAATCATTGGATTTACAAAATATGATTCACCGATGTGAAACTGTTATGTGGTGTTCTGTATGTGGAAGTGAAATATAGTAGGGTTGATTTAAAAGTATCCTGAGTGTATGCAATCATTTTAAGAGTAGAGAAAATTCCTCCAAACAGCATCATATCTTCGGAGAAAAAGTTGGGCAGATTGGCGCAGCTGGCTATCCTGAGGAGAAGATCGGCAAAGAACCTCCAAGTACGTCCAATGATGAAGGGGACATGTGAGTCTTGCATATCAGCACCTCATTGCTTCTTCTAGTCGCCGGAAACCACCAGATAATAATGGACCACATGAATTGAAAGAGAAATTTACATCTACAATGAGAGACATCAAAAAGAAAAGGTAAGTACAAACTACTTGTGAAAGTATTTTTTTTTTTTTTAATTTTGACTCATGTGATTGCTAGGAAAATGAATAAAGATTAGGGCAGCAGTGATGTAGTGACAGCTGAGGACATGTTTAAACCAAGTGAAAGTGTAGTCAGCAAAGAAACAGTTAAAACTGATATTTTGCAGTTGATTTTGGCAAAATTTGTGGAAATGAAGATGAATAATAGCAAATATAGGGCAGTTAATGATCAGTTAACAGAAAAATTTACGTTCAAAATGGTTCAAATGGCTCTAAGCACTATGGGACTTAACATATGAGGTCATCAGTCCCCTAGACTTAGAAACTACTTAAACCTAACTAACCTAAGGACATCACACACATCCATGACCGAGGCAGGATTTGAACCTGCGACTGTAGCAGCAGCGCAGTTCTGAACTGAAGCGCCTAGAACCGCTCAGCCACAACAGCCAGTGAAAAAAAAAATACGTCACTACAAGAACAATTATATAATCTGAAAACTGAAAGCAATAGTAAAATGGACAGGGTACAATACCAAATAGACCAAGTTAGTAATCAGATTCCGAAGCTAAAAAATGGATTGTCAGAGGTGTGAATGAAAAAGTTGATGTCTTAGAAAATAAATTTATTGTTTTGGAAAATGAGCTAGTAAGTGAATTTGCATGACAGGTGAAGAATGTTAATGACATTAGAGTTGAACAGAAGGCCATTGTGGAAAAAATGGAACAGAACTTTAGTAGTTCAGATAAAAAAATTTTAAATGTCGAAAACAATAAGCAAACTAATGTAAATGGTTTCAATCAAAAAATTTCAGCAGTTCAGGAAAATTGTATTCACAGAAATCTGTGTTCAAACAATGGTATTGTGAGGTCCAACATTCCAATCAAAAGTTCTCCATCAGACAATTTACATCCAGTGGATTTTCTGCACCACTGTAGAGATAGTTTTGTCTCAGGCATGAGTGACGAACAAAAAATTAAAGTTGTTAAAAGATGTCTTGAAGGTGAAGCTCTGTCTTGCATACATTTAAATTTAAGTCAATGGGAGACATATCAAAGTTATGAAAAACGTTTTTTTAAATAAATTTTGGTCAGAATCTGAACAAGGGAGAATTAAAAGTGAGTTTTTCAATGGTCCTAATTAGAGGAATAGGTACAGTACTCTGAAAGAGTTTTGTAAGAATCAACTTAAGAAATTAACACACCTTGAGAAACCATTTGATGAAATGACATTGACTGATGCACTCAAAAGGAGATTACCATAAAGGTTCAATGGGAGTTAGTACATGAACCTGACGATTGTCTTGAAATATTTTTATGATATGTTGACAGGGTGGATGGAGCAGTAGAACAAAGTATGCACCATAACAACCGGAATGATAGATATCACAATGGTAATAACTACAGAAACAGAGATAATGATAATTTTTATCAGGGTCAAAATGGTAATGGCTATTTGCACCAACTTACGGCCTATATAATATTTTGGGGAAATCAATCAATAGCAGAAAAAGTGTTCCATGCACAGAAGCGAGCAATAAGAATTATGTGTGGAGTACATCCTAGGCACTCATGCAGGGATCTGTTTAGAGGTCTACAAATCCTTACAACACCTGCCCAATATATCTTTTCCCTGATGTGCTTTGTTTAAAAAAACAGCAACTTATTCAAAATCAATAGCTCATACCACAGTTATAACACCCGAAGGAAACAGGATATCCATTATGAGCTAAAAACGAAAAGCATGGTCCAGAAGGGAGTTTTATACAGTGGCACCAAGATTTTTAATGCCCTCCCACCGCACATTAAAGAACTGGTTGGAAACATGCCAAAGTTTAAAGAAAATCTGAAGCAGTTCCTTTTA
The DNA here is from genome assembly GCF_023898315.1 of Schistocerca nitens. NCBI lineage: Eukaryota > Metazoa > Arthropoda > Insecta > Orthoptera > Acrididae > Schistocerca > Schistocerca nitens. The sequence continues at coordinate 257,391,043 of NC_064615.1, read as the reverse complement.
GATGAATCTTGTTATGGTATTGATGAATTTCTTAGCAAAAACGCATAGAATCTCTTGTTTGGGCTTAAACCTTACCGTGTGACCTCTACAATTGATTAAAGTACAGTGTAACTTAATACAATGCCCAAATTTATGTATGTCTGTATATGACGCCTGTATAACTTAAGAACAATACCCAAATTTATGTATGACTGTATATTCTTTCAGATGTCCTGTATCTTAACTAATATGTAAGGGTATATGCTAAACTTCACAGTTTCTTTAATCTAATGATAAGATCAATGTATCTGTGCACAAATCAATAATCTGTAAAAACCTTGACTTGTTCTATATCCAGGGATATGTTCCCATATGGATATATGGGACATGAAATAAATAAATAAAATAAAAAATAACACAGATATTTTGAACATCAGCAGAACAGGAATTACAGGGATAGCCATGGGCAATTTAATAGGAGAAACAATCATAGAGGTAACTATTCAGGAAATGACAGTCTACCTCAAAGAAGCTCCACAGTTTTGTGGCGAGAAAACACAAGAAGTACAGGACTCCCAACTTACACTTGTAATTAGACAATAATAACAGTATTAATAATGTGGCACATATATCTGAAGTTGAACAGAAGGAACACCAGATTTCTTATTTATGTTTTGATCAAAAGTTTTGGGATACTATGTTTGATTATAATGATGTAGCTGTTAATCACGAACCACAATGTGATAGTAATGAGAATTTTGATGTAGTGTGTAATAATGATTTTTTCTCTTATTCAGAAAACAGTGTTATTGATGTATGTAAAATGGATAATGCCTGTACTGGATTTGAATTAGGTGGTATTTTTGATGTAGATGTGAATGAGAGCTGTGAAATGACTGAGGCTGATAACTCTGAGACTGGTAGCTTATTGCAAATGAATGTAGGTGAGGTGTGTGACCTTGATGGAGATGAGACTTGTGTTGTTAATGATATTGTTGATGAAGCTATTTTGGAAGAACATGATGATGATGATGACAATGATGATGATGATGATGATGAATATCAGTTATTGGTAGATTTTAAGATTATTGAAGTTTCAGAGTTATTTGTGGATACAGGTAAGGTAAGTTAATGTATGTGATGATGTAAGTGAGAATCATGGGATACCAGTACAGTCAAAGCAGTTTTTCATTAATGCATGCAGAGTAATGATCCAAACAGTAAAGGTGAGTTATCTGTGAGCCTAGAGAATAGAGGTGAAAACTTTTTGAAGTTTGTTTGGGACCAGATTGACAATAACATGGATAAATATGCATTATGGAAAAAGTTAGCTGTGTTTAGTCAAAATTTGTATCCAAATTGGTGGAATAAAGTGAAAGAAGATCTAAGCAGGAAGTGTAATTTTGACAGTAATATATTTTGTGTTCCTTCTGTAATAGCTGATATTAGTTGTGCTATTTAACCAATTAAGTGTGTTCAATAGTTGATAAAACCCTGCAAAAACAGTGTGGATGTAGCATTTGATGAAATTGAAAGTGATCTTTTACATGAAGTGTCTAATAACAGAGATGATGATTCAGATTTTTGATGTCTTTACATTAAGATGAAGACTGATCAGTGGGAAGGGAACTGTTTGATTGTAGCCCAATTTGTGGTATGTCTGAACAATTGAGAGACAAGATAAAGTATAGTAAGAATTTTGTGGAAAGGCCCATTGTAGATGTAAAGGTAAGAGGAGCTACAGGCAAACAAAGCAAACTGGAAAAATCTCAGGTACTTTTAACGTTTAGTATAAAAGCAAAACCTTTGAAAATGGATGCTTAGTGATCCCCAGTCTAGGAGAAAATATACACTATGTCTGTAGATTTATAAGATTATACAATTGTGTTTTGATTGTCTGGAATTTAGTGTGTAAGATGATGTGATTTCTAGAGTTCTATCTTATCCATCGAATGAGTTTAAATCTATTTGTAGATTCATAAAACTATATAATTGTGTTTTGTTTGTCATGAATTTAGTATGTAAGATGATGTTATTTTTAAAGATCTGTCTTATCTATTGACTGAGTTAAAATCTGTGATACACTATATAATTATGTTCTGTTAATATATTTGTGCTTTAGAATTTGATACATATATCCCATGAGACTAAATAAGTAGATCCTTTTACAAGGCGTACAACTTTGCTTCCGTTGTTTTTTTCCCCAACATTTGAGGTTTTAATGAAACAAATTGGTTACACATGTATCATTCAAGGTATTTTCCATCACTGGCCACTACTTTCTCCCATCTTTTGGGCAGTGGACAAATCCCGCGTCATAAAAATTGTTCATTTTTAGAAGCGATCCACAAAACAATCCAATTTGTGACTTCTTCATGAGATCGGAAGTGTTGGTCAGCCAGGCCATGCGCCATTGATCTAAACAGGTGATAGTCAGAGGAATCAATGTCTGGAGAATATGGTGGGGGTAGGACTTCCCATTTTAACATTTCCAGTATGTTTTGACCTCTTTTGCAACATGGAGTTGAGCATTGTCGTGCTGCAAAATCACTTTATCATGCCTCTGGCTGTATTGTGGCTATTTGTCTTTTAATGCTCTGCTCAAACATATTAATTGCATTCAATAATGAGCACCTGTGACTGTTTCACTTGGTTTTAACACCTCATAGTTCACGACACTGAGCTGGTCCCATCAAATGCAGAGCATGATCTTGGAGCCGTGAATATTCGGTATGGCTGTTGAAGTGGAAGCATGGCCGGGATATCCCCATGATTTTTTGCATTTAGGGTTATCATAATGAACCCATTTTTTTGTCCCTGGTCACAATGTGATGCAGAAATCCCTTCCGTTTTTACCTCTGAAGCAACAATTCACAAACACACAAATGTCATTCAACGTCTCTTGGTTTCAGCTCACACGGGGCCCAAGTTCCTCCTTTCTGAATCATGCCCATACCCTTGAGACATTTTGAAATGGCTTGCTATGTCACTCCCACTAATTGTGCCAATTCTTCTTGAGTTTGACGCGAGTCTTCACTCAGCAATGTCTCCAATTCTGCATCTTCGAAAACATTCTCTCTTCCACCACTATGCTGATCTAAGACGTTAAAATCACGATTCTTGAAGCATTGAAACCACTCACGACATGTTCTTTCACTAATAGTGTCCTTACCATACATATTTGAGAGCATTCGATGAGACTCAGCTGCTGTTTTCTTCATACTGAAACAAAACAGTAACACCTCCTGCAAATGATAAGAATTAGGCTCGTAAAATGACATTTCCAATCAAGAACAGCTTTATGACGCAGACACAAATCAACTAATGATTGAATGAGGTTATGTTGACTGAGGTCCAAGCTATCTGCCTGTCATCTGCGATCTGTTTCTTTCGAACGCTACTTACCGTTGTCGGTAAGCAAACGGTGGAAGCAAAGTTGCACATCTTGTACAATTTTGAGATGGGACAGTGTTGCTAATTTGTAACGTAAAAATTAGGAATAGTAATTTAGTATCTCTGTGTGTATCACCTTGTTAGTTCTTTTTTTTTTTCATTGCATTTTACTCTGATTATTAATGTTTGATATGTGAACACTTTTTAATCACACCTGGCATAAATATCATATAATTGATTTTGAAAAATGAATAGGGACAGCATATCTTGTGTGATGTGAAGAAGGTATGGAACAGCATATTTAGTACACAAAACAATGTTTCAGGATTTGATGTTAATGCTAGACAGAAAGTTACTTATCCGATGGAGCATGTGATGGGAACTCTAAAAAGGAAACTGAAAGATGTGGGTGGATCCACTCCCCACACTACTGTATGGTTGTACCCTGCTGGACCAGTTGACTTACAAGAGATCATAGGTGCTGTACCAGAGCATCTTTCAACTACATTAATGTTGTGACTGATAGTTGTGAATTGTTAGCTAAGACTGCTAAAAAGAGTGGTATTCTGCATAAATGCATGTTTCTTCAAGTAGGGGGATCAACTTCTCAATATATCATGTAACTTTAAATCAGTATGTATTTTTTTAATCAATTGCAAATGCATCTTCTAGGCTTCTATGTATGCAGATTGGCTTGTATGGACAGTTAGCAAATAGTGTGGAAGACATTTACTAGTATAGACAATATAACAAGATGTATACATGTTTGCTTTCATACACTGATTTTGGTCATCAAGCTACTCGATTATGTCATCATTCAAAGCTATTTATGACTCTGTTTACCTGTATTTATCCTGAGTATTGCAGTATTGTATCTAATTGGAACTTGAGTTGTGGACAGACTCATACTTAACTCTGTTTTGGGTAACTGTGGTCATCGCCACTGTGTATGTGTGTGTGTGTGTGTGTGTGTGTGTGTGTGTGTGGGTGGGTGGGTGGGAGGGTGGGTGCACTCAAGGAGAGCATACAACCATTGATTGAGGCTAGATGCTTCTTATTAAATTACTCTTTGCATATGATCGAATTTATTGATACGATTATAAGCTTTATTCACTTTCTTGTGTCAAAACATTTTTTGCTGGTTTTTACCCTAATATTTTTCCATTATTTTGTCCTTTTATGAATCAACATATCCTTAAATACTCTGGTTTGTGTGGCTGATTGATTTTGTACTATATGCCTACTCATGGTTGAGTATATACTTCTGGTCTGTACCCATTGTTGTGAGTACTTTGAATTGGCTCACTAGTTGTACATTTACGATCTGAAATTTTTCTCTTCTCTTTTGAGGATTTTGAAGGTATGATTGTATGGAAATTAACTTACAATTTGCGGTTCTAATAATTTACATTGTTTTTTTTTATTATTATTTCTATAGTTTAGAGTGGTGTATTGTTGTAGTTTTGACATTGCATTATTTGTCTTGTGACTTGTTCCACAGATCTGAAAATATGAATACCACATCCTGATATATGTATAGATTATGACATGTACAGTAGATATTTTTCTTATGTTTTCTGTAATATGTTATGTATCAGATACTTCTATACATGTGTAATCTATCTTTTGGCAACATTTTATTCACAGATTGACAAGTCATATAATCTGTCACAAAATATTGTAAACATGTTGTTTTCAAATTTTGTGAGGGAGTTATTGTAATGGGACACCCTCCTCTAACATTACCTTTCCTCATAGAAATAGCCGATACCAGGAATATTTTCGAATCTTGCATAAGTTAACATTATCTCAGCTATTTGACTAAATGAATTTCATTTTATATTGTATACAATGTATTATGTTTCAGGCTAAAATTTGTTATAATCAATATGTACTAACTCTGTATGTACAGCTAAAATTATTCTTCTTTTAGAAATATTTGAAATCACGAAATATCTGACACACTTAAAATTCATATAATCAATTGCACAGTCTAATGATAATTATTAAATATATTTTTGGCTTCATTTACAAAATAATGATATAACTTGGTGAAGATTCTTCTTTTGTCAAAAAAGTTTGTAACCTCTTTGCATTGCAAACTCTTTGGAATAATGTTAGTACCGCAGAATGTAGTAGTAGGGGGCGTGCCTCTGATGGAATCAGACATGTTTTCAATTTTGGCAATAACAATGTGAAATTGTGTTCTAAAGTAGAGATTGTAAAGTCAGTGTGATATAAAAGAATGGGATAAAACAAAAAAAGTTATAGAAACAGAACTTCATCAGTTATTAAGTCAACTGGAACCCATAAAGTTAAAAAATTTCAGTCTGAAGAATCTACCTCTCGATGTGAAGACCTGCAGCCAACAACAAGAAAATGAAAATAAGTAACAAAATTATTTGTACATCTCACTCCTCTTGAAGCAATTAATCCTTTTGAAGAGAGTGTAAAACTACTGGTGATGTGTGGGAGGGTAAGATTACACACTGTTAGTTCAACTGGCACCATATAGGGGTAAAGACTGTGTGTGTGTGTGTGTGTGTGTGTGTGTGTGTGTGTGTGTGTGTGTGTGACAGAGAGAGAGAGAGAGAGAGAGAGAGATCAAAAGGATAACTCTGAAAGCTAGCAAGTTTTCTTTTTTCATGTTTGCCTATCAACAACTCAACAACTGCGTATTCATTTGTTTGCTTTGAAGAGCCAGGTGCCATTTGTTTTAGATTAGTAAGCCAGTCAGTCTCCAACTGTTGGCTGTTACACACCTGCAGAGTGGCAAGTTACGTATTTAACAATATAATGAAAATAATAGTTGTTGGTTGGTTGGTTTGTTTAAAAGATGGGGGGAAGGGACCAATCTGCATGGTCATCAGTCCGATAGTTGTTACTCACCATACAGTAGAGATACTGAATCATAGAAATGCACAACAAAAAGACTGTCAGAAAAGCTTTCAGCCAACAAGACAAGATACACACATGCACAGACTCACATTCGCTCGTGGATTTTCCATTGTTTGAAGTTACATATTTAACTTTCTCTCTGTTTTGTTATTTTGTTGGTAGTACATTTCTTTCAGTCCATTCTTGTTTTTCTATTCAAAAGTTGTAAGCTCACATTTTTTGAAACTGTAAAGCACAGAGTCAGGCAGTCTGTAGCACGGTTGTCATTTCTTCTGAACCGCTAGATACACAGCCTCCTTTGATGCCACATCAGGAGGTTAGCAAGTTGCATATTGAAGTTTCTGTCTGTGCTTTTGTAGATTACTTCATCAATTGGCTGTGTTAGAGTAGGCAGGATTTGTGCATGCTGTGTACAGACACAGAAGGAGCTGGCTACAGATCATGAACATTTTTGGCTACAGTCAGCTGTCTTCAGGCTGCTGCCACAAACAGTAGAGGTGGCAGAGAATCGGGTGTTTAGTAAGGGAAACCTGAGGTGTCACTGGTTTCACCTGTTGACTCTGCTACTAAGGCACATCCTAGTGTACCCAACATGGTGGATCTGCCCTCATAGCATGGTGAGTGGTGGGAGGTAATGTATTTGCATCAGTCGAGGTGGAGGGCTACTGTGGAGACGTCAACTGGCTTCGCCTATTCTCCCTGTGAGTGGACAGGTGGCCATTCCTTCAGTAGAGTCCAAGTAGGAACACAGGAGCAGGGATTTGCTGCATGTAATGGAGATCTTTAGGAAAACAGCATTCTGTGGGCGAGAACATCAACCAAGGTATGGACGAGTCCTTGCCGAAAGCTATCGAATATGCAGGATGTAGTCATCTGCAAGTTATGGCTCATGTTGACACCAGTGACATCTTTTGCTTGGGTTCTGAGGCCATCCTCAATTCACACAGGGGCCAGTGGAAGTGGTGAAGGCTGATGGCCTTGCGTGTGAGGTGCCGGCAGAGCTTGCAATTTGCAGCTTTGTTCCCAGAGTTGATTGGGGTCCTTTGGTTTGGAACCAAATGGAGGATCTCAGCCAAAGGTTTTGTCGACACTGTGACTGTCTTGGCTGCATATTTCTGAACCTGTGTTATTCAGTGGGGAACTGTAGAACTCCCCCTGATAGGTCAGTGGTGCACTACACAAAGGAAGCAGATACTTGAGTAGTAGAGTACTTGTGGAGTGCACATGGGTGCTTTTTGGGCCAGGCAGTAAGTTGAGGTACTCTGATGAACACTCACAAAATGAAACGCAGATAGCAAAATGAGACTGTATGCAGAGTAAGGACACTTTGACTGTTAAAATTTGATCTGTAAATTGTCAAAGAATTTGTAACAAATTCCCCAAATTTACTGCACCCCAGGAAATTTCTTGCACTCAAAGTCTTGGAACTGAGAACCAATCAAAATCCAAAGTAGAAAGCACTGAGATATTCAGCGATAAATGGAAAATACGTGAAAAAGACAGATTAGGCACCATAGGAGGGGGAGTTTTCATTGAAATTGACAAAAATATTGTCTCTATTGAGGTTGAATTTGTGTGTAAAGTTGCATATAACAGGTTTAGGTGAATTATTTGGATATTTTTACTGGACACCTCCCTCTGCTGTGACAGTTTTGGAGTCATTCAAAGAAAGTCTGTTGTCATTAGTGAGGAAGTACCCAGATCATGCAATTTATTGGAGGCAGCTTTAACTTACTAAGTACAGAATGGGATGTATATGTATTCACTGCAATGGGTACAGACAAACAGTTTTGCAAAGTAGTTCTGAACTGCTTTCTGGAAATTGTCTTGAGTAACTAGTTCGACAGACCACACACAATGGAAATATTTTAGACCTTGTAGCTATGAGGGTTGGAACTTAAATAGTGGCAACTATTTATTCACAACCAATACAAAATAGTTACATGTTTGCACCTGTTACTGTAATTCAAAGTAGTCACCAGTGTCATATAGAACCCATTGCCAGCAATGTGGAAGGTGTAGTATACTGTTAGCAGAGCCTGTTCAGTTGATAGTGTGAATGGGGTGGTCTACTGCCTATCGAATCTCTGTAACAGACACAAGGACTTAGGTCCAGGAAATATGGTGGATGGTAGAGTACTCCCCAGTTCCAGCAACCAAACAGAGCAGTCACAGCTTGCGCTGTATGCGGCCGAGCATTGTCATGTAAAATGACGGGTGAGTTATGCAGAAAGTGTTGCCGCTTCTTTTGCAAAGCTGGTCGCAAGTGATGGTGACTTCGATTTGATTCTGAAGATGAAGGAACCATTTCGTGGCATTCGCTTCAGAACTGTTCCAGAGATTCGACAGGCAGTACACCGCTCCATTCACATCATCAACAGAACAGGCTATGCTAGTGGTATACTACGCCTTCCACATTGCTGGCAACAGGTTCTACACAACGCTGGTGACTACTTTGAAGGACAGTAAAAGGTGCATACATGTAACTCTTTTGTATTGGTTGTGAATAAATAGTTACCACTATTTAAGTTCCAAACCTTGTACAAACAGGCCTGAACTTACTGACAGCATCAGTGGAGGTATTGGTGGCCATGATGTCATCATAATGACTATGGTTACTAAAGTTAATAACTCAATCAAGAAAGCTAGGCAAGTATTTCTGCTAGGAAGACCAGGTAAGCAGATGCTAGCATTCTATTTACACAATGAATAGACTTCATTTAGTTCCAGTATGATGTACATAGAGGAATTATGGGAAAAGTTTTAAAAGGGTTGTAAATCATGCTCTGGAGAAGTATGTATGGAGTAAGTGGGTTAAGGACGGGAAAGACCAACCATCGTTTAACTACAAAATTCAAAAAATGCTGAGGAAGCAAAGGCTGTTGCACTCTCAGTTCAAAAGAGAATGCACAAATAAAGACAGACAAAAGTTGGTAGAAATTCCAAACCATATGTTCTTTGTAGTTTGGGGTGTCTTGTAAGGCCCACAATTAACAAAACTGTAACCATCAAATTAACTGTTGGGTGATTAAAGTCTTCTCCAGTGACTGAAGTACAAATGGGGAATTTATGCACAGTTGAACTGAGAATTTCTCTACAGTTTTTGGTGACATCAGGGGGTGAGTTTGGTCTTGATGGAAGAATGCAATTACATTTTTATGCTCACCCCTGATACTAAGCCTTACCCTAACAATCCCACATGTAGCTTCAATTTGTACCTCAGTAAATTTGAGTTTCTTGTCTTCTGTAACAAATACACTACCTCGATTTCTCATTAGTCCATTCTTTCCATATATGCTTAAATTTCTTCCAAAATCTCACTGCTATCAACTTCAAGTTCAGACCAGCTTTCTGTATTATGTGAGCTTAACTATATTTTAGGAGTGCTTCAGATTCTGGCACTTTGTTGCAAATACTTCATTTGTTAACACTTGACTTTTAATTCTCTTGCCTGTGGATGGGGAGGGGGCTTTTCTTTGGATCTTATCATAATTACAAAAGTACACATTTTTAGAATTACTAAAATGTTTAACTATTAACATATGAAATTCCTTTTGTCTAGTTTCACTATTTGAGGTAAATTCACTGAGTATGGAAAGAACTATCTAAAAGGGATGGTTTAACCATTAATTTAAATTTGTCACTCATTCACATCTCATGCTTTGTAAATTCCTTCATGAAGGAGAACTTGCAAGAACCTTCAGGTATGTGGAATGACTGAAAATATAAACTAATAGGCCAAAGCAAACACTGCACACTACTTCTGTAACATGTACTAGTAACAAATTAAAAGTAGTACCAATCTAATCATATTGAGAATTATGGAAATTACTTACAAATTTCTTCCTATATATTTAAGCATGTTAGGAGTAAAACATCCACACTGAAGAAACCAATGCTCATCTTCTTATAATGCTCAGTTTCTATTATTATCTGTTACTTCAAACAAAACATTTACATAACTTAACAGAGACCACTGTTGGCTGTCTAAACACTGAAAAATTCAAGGCCTGTTTCATATCTATATCTGCATATACAGCTATTTACTGCAAAACACTGTGAAGTGCATGGCAGAGTGTATGCCCCATTGTACCAGTTAATAGGGTTTCTTTCTGTTCCATTAACATATGATATGTGATTTTTCAATGTCTCTATGCACAGTGCAGTTATTCTAATCTTGTCCTCATGATTCGTATATGAGCAATACATAGGGGGTTCTAGTATATTCCTAGAACCATCACTTAAAGCTGGTTCTTTAAACATTGTTAGTAGACTTTCTCGGGGTAGTTTCTATCTTCAAGAGTCTGCCAGTTCAGTTTCTTCAGCATCACTGTGACACTCTCCCATGCATCAAAAAAACCTGTGACCATTCATGCTCCCCTTCTCTGTATACGATCAATATCCCCTGTTCGTCCTATTTGGTATGGGTACCACACACTTGAGCAATATTCTAGACTAGGTCACACAATTTATTTGTAAGCAATCTCCTTCGTGGACTGATTGTGTTTCCCCAGTACTCTACCAACAAACCAAATTCTAGAACTTGCTTTAACCATGACTGACAGTATTATAAAAATTACATAAGGGTGGGCAGTCTATAGTGAGGTTATTTTTATTTTTAGTAACATGGTTGTGAATTGAACACGTCATCCTAAATTCACTCTTCTTATTAATCACAGATAGTGAGTGTTTCAAAAATTCAAATGGTTCTAATGGTTCTGAGCACTATGGGACTTAACATCTGAGGTCATCCCGTCACCTAGAACTTAGAACTACTTAAACCTAACTAACCTAAGGACATCACAAACATCCAGGGAAGTAGAAATGTGAACACACATAATGTGCACATCTGGGCATCAGCAAATCCCCATGAGATGGTACATCTGCAACGAGAATCCTGAAAATTGAATGTTTTTTGCGCCAAGTCCTGGTGAAAACTTTTCAGGCCTTTTTTTTTTCAGCGAAGCGACTATAACTGTTGTTTCAACAATGTAGGAAAAAGACACACTACATGCAGTTCAGAACTTGTAAGGGGTGTCCCAAGAGTATATGTCTAACATACGATGACAAGAAGATAGAAGAAGTGGACAGTGTTAAATTCTTGGGATTACAGCTTGATAATAAATTCAACTGGGAGGAGCACACCACAGAACTGCTGAAGCGTCTTAACAAATCTCTGTTTGCAATGCGAATTTTGTCAGACATAGGGGATATAAAAATGAAAAAGCTGGCATACTATGCTTACTTTCATTCCATAATGTCATATGGGATTATTTTTTGGGGTAATTCATCAAGCCAAGCTAAAGTTTTCCGGGCACAAAAACGTGCAGTGAGAGTTATATGTGGTGTGAACTCAAGAACATCCTGCAGAAGCCTGTTTAGGGAACTAGGGATACTAACTACTGCTTCCCAATATATTTATTCCTTAATGAAATTTGTCATTAAAAATATATCACTTTTTCAAACCAACAGCTCAATTCATGGAATCAATACTAGAAATAAGAATAATCTTCACAAGGATTTAAAGTCACTTAGTCTTGTACAAAAAGGTGTGCATTATTCAGGAACACACATTTTCAATAACTTGCCAGCAGCCATAAAAATCTTAACAACCAATGAAATTCAGTTTAAGAGAAGCCTAAAGGATTTATTGGTGGCCAACTCCTTCTACTCCATTGATGAATTTCTTAGTAAAACCAACTGATTTGTATATAAGTACAACATAACTTCTGCACAATTTCAGTGCAGTAATGTGTTCATTGAAAATTTGTGTGTGTGTGTGTGTGTGTGTGTGTGTGTTAGTATAATCTAACTTCTGCACCATTTCAGTGCAGTAATGTGTTCATTGTAAATAAGTATTACAGTAGTTGTATTACCTTATAAATAAATAAACTTTTTTATTTTAAATTCAGTGCATTAGTATTTGTAAAATTACTCTTAGTGTTCATTAAAAAATGACGATCATTCCACTTGGGACCTGTGGAATGGTACATTAGCTTATTTGTTTTAATTGTAAATATTTGTCATGTATTGTTGTTTTTCTGACATGTTCCACATCCTGGAGGACCTCCTCACTACGGATCAATCGGAATGAAAGTAAATCTAATCTAATCTAATCTACTTCCCATATAGAAGGCACATCAAGTAGTAGGCAATCGTAATTAAAGGACCCTCACGTAAAGCTTTCATCCATAGCCTTCATCAGTAAAAGAGAGAGACAAACACCATTCACACACAACAAGCAAGCACACCTCATGAACACATGACTGCCAACTCCAGCATCTTGGGCTGAAATGCAACATCACATGGGATACAAGAAGCAATCTGGAGGGGGCAGGGAAGGGAAGGCATAGTAATTTATGGGTGGTGAGAGAGATGAATACTGTTTGGTGGAGTATGCAGAGACCAAACTGTGAACAGGCACAGCATCAGGAGGTTGTGGAGCAAGGAGATGGAGTAAAAAAAGAGCAAAAAAGGAGACGAGCAAGGAAAGATGGGTGGATGTGTTCGCAGGGGGCTGCAAATCAATAGGATTGGAGATGAGAATTGGGAGGGGATGAAACTTTTCACCAGGATGTGCCACAAAAAAATATTCAATTTAGGGGAGCTGAGAAAGAGGAGGAGATGATTCTCATCTCCCACCCAGTTTATTTGCGGCCCTCTGCCAATGCATCCACACATCTTTCCCTGCTCCTCTCCTCTTTTGCTCCTTTTTTTCCTCACCTCCCTGCCCCATGACCTCCTGATGCTGCGACTGTTGGCAGTCTACTCCCTGCACACTCTACCAGACAGTGATCGTCTTTCTCCGCACCTGTGCACTACTACCCCTTCAGCTTCTCCATCCCCTCCAGATATTTGCTTGCATCCCACATGATGCTGCATTCTGGCCCGAGATGCTGGAGTTGGTGGTCATGTTTGCATGAGGGGTGTGTGTGTGTGGGGGGGGGGGGGGGGCTGTCGCTCTTTTACTGATGAAGGCTGTGGCTGAAAGCTTTATGCAAGTGTCTTTCAATTGTGCCTGTCTGCAACTTAATGTGTATTCTTTACAGTAAGTAGCAATCTGTCTTTCCTTACACTGTTGATTTTCTTACCTGGAGTTTCCACTGCTCGATTTTTGTTATTTATGTTTCTTATCTTGATGCTCTTTCCTCAAGGAAAGGCATCAAGGGATTACAAATTTAACATTGGAGGGCAGCGTGGAGGGTAAAAATCGTAGAGGGAGACCAAGAGATGAATACACTAAACAGATTCAGAAGGATGTAGGTCGCAGTAGGTAATGAGAGATGAAGAAGCTTGCACAGGATAGAGTAGCATGGAGAGTTGCATCAAACCAGTTTCTGGACTGAAGACCACAACAACATAGAAGTAAATTTTTGTGTGCCCCAAGGAAGTGTGTTGGGATCCCACCTGTTTATGTTGTGTATTAATGACTTCACAGACAATATTAATAGTAACCCCAGACTTTTTGCAGATGATTCAGTTATCTATTACAAAGTACTGTCTGAAAGAAGCTACATAGATATTCAGACGGACCTGATCAATATTTTAAAGTGTTGCAAATTTTGGTGACTTACTTTAAATGTTCAGAAGTGTAAAATTGCGCACTTCACAAAATGAAAAAATGTAGTAACCTATGCTATATCAATGTGTCACAGTTAGAATTGGCCAACTCACATAAATACCTGGGTGTAACACTTTGAAGGGATATAAAATGGAAGATCACATAGCCTCAGTTGTGGGTAAAGCAGGTGGTAGACTTCTGTGTGTGCAGTAATTATTCTAATCTTATCCTCAAGATCCCTAAGTGAGTGATACATAGGGGGTTTTAGTATATTTCTAGAGTAATCATTTAACGGAGGCTCTTGAAACTTTGTTAATAGGCTTTCTCAGGATAATTTACATCTATCTTCAGGAGTCTTCCACTTCAGTGCCTTCAGTATCTCTGTGACACACTCCCATGCCTTAAACAACCCTTGACCATTCATGCTACCCTTCTCTGTATATGTTCAATATCCCCTGTTCTTCATATCTGGTATGGGTCCCACACATTTGAACAATATTCTAGAAATGGTAACACAAGCAATTTGTAAGCAGTCTCCTTTGTAGATTGATTGCACTTCCTCAGTATTCTACCAATAAATCAAAGTCTACCACCTGCTTTGGCCACAACTGAAACTATGTGATCATTCCATTTCATATACCTACAAAGTGTTACACCCAGGTATTTGTACGAGTTGGACAATTCCAACAGTGGCTCGTTGAAATTATAGTCACAGGATATACGTTTTTTGTTTTGTGAAGTGCACTATTTTGCATTTCTGAACATTTAAAACAAATTGTCAATCTCTATACCACTTTGAAATCTTATTGTGATCTAATTGAATACTTTTGCAGCTTCTTTTAGATAGTTCTGTAATACAGATAACTGCATCATCTGGAAAAAGCCTGATTTTACTGTTAATCAGTCTACAAAGGTGATTGCTTAAAAAAAACTCATATAACTCATTCTATAATATTGTTCAAGTGTGTGGGTCCTATACCAGATAGGACTTACAGGGGATATTGAATGTATACATAGAATGGCACCACAAATGGTCACACATTTGTCTGACCCAAGGAAGAGTGTCACAGAGATACTGAAGAAACTGAGTTGGCAGATAGACATAAACTATCCAAAGAAAGCCTACTGGCAAAGTTTCAAGAACTGGCTTTAAATGATGACTCTACAAATTATTCTTGGGACCGAGAGCTGGCTGAAAACTGAAGCAGGAAACTCTGAGATATTTAGTGAGTCATACAACATTTATTGCAAACACAGAGTAGATGCCACAGAATAGTGAGTGTTTGTTGCAGTTGACACAAATACTGTCTCTACTGAGGTCAAAGATGAGTGTGACAGTGAAGTTATTTGTTGTGAACAACAGGTATAGTTTAAAACAAGTTAGTTTTTGGATGTTTTCATTAGCCATCCAAATCCATTGTGACAGCTCTAGAGTCATTCGAAGATAGTCTATGGTCAGTAGTGAGTAAATACCCAAATAATGCAGTACAGTTAGAGGCAACTTTAACCTACTGAGTACAGAGTAGGACATCCACGGATTCATTGTGGAGGCTATTGACAGACAGTCTTGCAAAGTACTTGTGAACACGTTTCTGAAAATTGTCTTGAGCAGCTAGTATGGCAGACCACAAGCAATGGAAATATCTAAGATTTAGTAGCTACAAACAGGCCAGAACTTATTGACAGCTTCAGTACAGAGATGTGGATTAGTGATCATGATGTCATTTTAGCAACCATGGTTGTGAAAGTTAATAAGTCATTCAAGAAAGCTGGGAGGGTGTTTCTGCTAGAAAGAGCAGGTAAGCAGTTGTTAGTGTCTCACCTAGACAGTGAATTGACATCACTTAGTTCCAATAAGATAGATGCAGAGGAATTATGAGCAAAGTTTAAATAGATCATAAAGTGTGGTGTGAAGATGTATGTGCCTAAAGGACTGAAAAGACCCCTCATGGTTTAACAATGAAATTCAGAAAATGATGAGGAAACAAAGGTTGTTGCACTTTCAGTTCAAAAGAGAACACACAAAGGAGGACAGGCAATTGTTAGTAGAGATACATCTGTCTGTGAAAAGATCTATAAGTGAAGCATACAGCATCTAACACCATCATGCCTTAGCAATAGATCTGTCCAAGAACCCAAAATAATTTCGGTCCCATGTAAAATCACTAAGTTGGTCTAAGGCTTCAATTCAGTAACCTGTTGACCAATATGGTGTAGCAGTAGGAGATAGCAAAACAAAAGCCAGAGTTTTAAATTTCACCTTAAAAAAATCATTCATGAAGTAAAATTGTACAAACATACCATTGTTTGACCACTGAACAGACTCACATATGGATGACATAGTAATAAGCATCACAGGCATAGAGAAACAAGTTGAAAACAAATAAGTCATCAGGTCTGGATGGAATCCCAATTTGGTTTTATAAAGATTACTCTACAGCACTGGCTCTTTACTTAACTTTCATTTATCATGAATCTCTCACCCAGTACAATGTCCCAAGTGACTGGAAAGAAATGCACTACTGTGTATAAGAAGGCTAAATGAATGGACCTGCAAAATTACAGACCAATATCCATAAAATCGGTTATGTACAGCATTCTTGAACATATTCTCAGTTCGAATATAATAAATTTCCATGAGGTCAAGAAAGCATATGCCCACAAATCAGATTTGTTTTAGAAAGTGATATTAGTGTGAAACTCAGCTTGCCTTTTCCTCACATGATATACTGCGAATATGAATGAAACAATAGGTATATTCCACATTTATGGATTTCTGGAAAGCATTTGACATGGTGTGACACTGCAGGCTGTTGATGAAGGTACGAGCATATGGAATAGGTTCCCAGATATGTGAGTAGCTTGAAGGTTTCTTAAGTAATAGAACCCAGTATGTTGTCCTTGTAGGTAAGCATTCATCAGAGACCAAGATGTCAACAGGAATGCTCCAGGGGAGTGTGATAGGACTGTCATTATTTTCTATACACATAAATGATCTTGTGGACAAGGTATGCAGCAATCAGCAGTTGTTTACCAATGATGTTGAGGTGTATGGGAAGATGTCGAAGTTGAGTGACTGTAGGAGGATACAAGATGACTTAGACAAAATTTGTAGTTGGTGTGATGAATGGGAGCTAGCTCTAAATATATAAAAACATAAGTTAATGAAGACGAGTAGGAGAAACATATGCATAAAGTTTGGACACAGCATTAGTAGTGTCCCGCTTGACACAGTCACAGCATTTAAATATCTGGGCATAATGCTGCAAAGTAATATGAAATAGAATGAGCATGTGAGGATTGTGGTAGGGAAGTTGAATGGTCGACTTTGATTTATTGAGAGAATTTTGGGAAAGTGTGGTTAATCTGAAAAGGAAACTGTATATAGGACACTAGTGTGATCTATTCTTGTGTACTGCTTGTGTGTTTGGGATCCATACCAGGACAGATTAAAGGAAGGCATCAAAGTAATTCAGAAGCAGACTGCTATATTAGTTACCAGTAAGTTTAAACAACATGCACGTGTTATGGAATGCTTCGGGAACTCAAATGGGAGACCCTTGAGGGAAAGTAACGTTCTTTTCAAGAAATGCTATTCAGAAAATTTAGAGAACTGGCATTAGCTAACTACAGAACAATTCTACTGTCATCAACATGCTTTTTGTGTATGGACTATGAAGATGAGAGAAATTAAGGCTCATAAGGAGGCATAAAGACAGTCTTTTTCCTTTGCTCTATTTGCGAATGTTACAGGAAAGGAAATCATCAGTATTGGTACTGGGTACCCTCCACCACACACAGTATGGTAGCTTGCAGAGTCTGTATGTAGATGTAGAATACATGGGGATTGTGAGGACAAGTTTAGAATAATTACAGCATGCACAGAGGCATTTAAACAATCACTCTTCTCTTGCTCCATATGCGACTGGAATGGAAAGAAAACCTAATAACTGGTGCAATGGAATATTTTCTTTGCCATGCACTTACAGTGGTTTTCAGAGTATAGATGTCAATATAGTTGTAGCAGTGACAAGAAAATGTAATATAACCAACTACAAAATCTTCTGGTAACTTGTAGCACCAAAATAAATAGGAGAAAACATTTTTAGACTGAGTGGTCCATCAGAAACAACTAGTATTAATGATAATATGTCATCTACAAATAAATGTTCCAATGTGTTTAAATACTACATCACAATGTTCAGTCTCTGCAAAATAAGTACAATTTGAATTAGTGAATTGTGAACTAAATATGTGTAACCAAACACTGCATAAACAAAAACAGATTATGTGAACTGTGATTTCTGGATATAAACTCACCAATTCTTATTGTAGAAGCAAAAATAAGTAGGGCTGGAAAAGCTACTTTTGTGGAAGAATACTTGGAATTTACAGCAATAGAAAACATCAAATCTTAGCTAGGGCCAAAGATTTTGAACTGTTTATAGTTGATTTGGTAGATTTTAATGTTTGGAGACTTGAAAATATTCACTGCATATTTTAAAAGGCTGCTTAATAATATGTAATGAGATATTAACTGGTTATCTGTAGAGATTTAAATGCAGACATCAGCAGTTAACTCTCCATTTAGAATAACAGCTGAAAGTAAATCTGCAGTTGACAAAATATTTAGAAGATTGTGTGACCTCAATACAACAGTAACAAAATAAATATGAGTTACAATGGCCACAAAGCTCAGCCTGTGTCCATTACTAAAAACGTTGACAAAAAGTGGAGGCCAACAACTAAAATAACTGAACAGAAAGAGTGTAGTGACGACAAACCCAGAGAATTAAATTTTCAGCAATCAATGGAAATGTAGGAGGATGTCTTCAAAAAAAATGAAGTAAATAGCATATGAGACAGCTTCTACAATGTCTAGCAGCATTATTTTCATATAGTGTTTCCAACAGAATACAAGAGTAATATAGACAAAAATAAATGTTGGATAGCAAAAGTCATTATAACTTCCAGTAGACAGAAAGCAATACTCCAATCATTCATTAAAATACAATAATGCTATATCACAATTTAGACATTTTGGGAAAAAATGCAACCAAATAATCAGCAACTTAAAAGTCATCATAATAATACCTACATTTCACGCTCAAAAAATAAGACAACAGCTGTCTGGTAGATAATCAGATCACAAATTGACAAATACTAATCTTTGTCAAACAATACTTCTCTGCTAATGAAACATAACAGATTCTCAGATCCAAGACAGCTTAGTTATTTTGTTGTATTATGTGTTCATGAGGATTCAGTCAAGTTAACCCAACATATTATAAAAATTAATTTAATTATATTTGTATTACAATATCAAAAGAGTATATACTTCAGTCTATAATTGAAATATATTTATTTTGCTGACTGGCTACTGGTTTTGGCACACGTATCATCTTCAGGCCATCCTCTGGTATGTAATTGTCACACTGGCTTCCCAAGTAGGTGTGTCAAATTCCCTGTAAAGAGTGTAATAGTTTTTACATTGGACAAACAGGACACTACTTTCTGACAAGGTTCAAGGAGCATTCTATAGAGACAACTAAGGAAAAATCTACTTTTGGTAAACATCTCATCCAAAATAAGCATGTAATACAAGACATATGGAATAATCTTGAAATTTTGCATATTGCTCTAAAGGCCCACTATGAACATCTTGGAGGAAGTGGAAATTTACAGTCACATCAAGAGAAGAGCAGATAAGGTACTCAATGATAAAAATGAGCTGAGGGAAAAGCAATTCTAGAAATTTTCACAAAATGGATACAAGAATGCCACATCGTGTTACTTACTGGATACACCTTCAATACACAATTTACTTACTGACTTTGTTACTAATCTCAATATATCACTCCTCTTTTTTGTCTCCCCTTGTCTGCTTCTCTTCTCCCCCCTTCCTATGATATAACCTATACAATATGGCTGTGTGCAAAATTATGGTAGTTAATTTAATATATCCTACTGTTTACTAATATGAATATAACAGAGGGAATCATTCCACGTGGAAAAAATATATCTAAAAAGAAAGATGATGAGACTTACCAAACAAAAGCGCTGGCAGGTCGATAGACACACAAACAAAATATACACACAAAATTCAAGCTTTCGCAACAAACTGTTGCCTCATCAGGAAAGAGGGAAGGAGAGGGAAAGACGAAAGGATGTGGGTTTTAAGGGAGAGGGTAAGGAGTCATTCCAATCCCGGGAGCGGAAAGACTTACCTTAGGGGGAAAAAAGGACAGGTATACACTCGCACACACACACATATCCATCCACACATACAGACACAAGCAGACATCAATGCTTGTGCTGTATGTGTGGATGGATATGTGTGCGTGTGCGAGTGTATACCTGTCCTTTTTTCCCCCTAAGGTAAGTCTTTCCGCTCCCGGGATTGGAATGACTCCTTACCCTCTCCCTTAAAACCCACATCCTTTCGTCTTTCCCTCTCCTTCCCTCTTTCCTGATGAGGCAACAGTTTGTTGCGAAAGCTTGAATTTTGTGTGTATATTTTGTTTGTGTGTCTATCGACCTGCCAGCGCTTTTGTTTGGTAAGTCTCATCATCTTTCTTTTTAGATATATTTTTTCTACTGTTTACTAAGTTTTAAATGGTTGATATATAATTGATTTTAAGATGATAGGGACCCTAGCACCATGATATGTAAATGCACTTGACTTATTTTTTTTTTAATTTGTGGATGCACAAAGTAACTATGGAGTCCAAATTGTCTCATCACTTATAATGGAAAATCCAGGATGGAGTGTAACATTATTATGAAAAGGATAGTTGCTACTCACCATATGGTGTAGATGCTGAGTTCAGATAGGCACAATGAAAAGACTATCACAAAGAGCTACCAGAAGCTACGGTCACATGTGTGTGTGTGTGTGTGTGTGTGTGTGTGTGTGTGTGTGGGTGGGTGGGTGGGTGGGTGGGTGGGTGGAGCTACCAGAAGCTACAGCCACGTGTGTGTGTGTGTGTGTGTGTGTGGGTGTGTGTGTGTGTGTGTGTGGGTGGGTGGGTGTGTGGGCACATGCGCGCGTGTGCATGTGTCTGTCATCTGTTGTTGACAAAGGCCTTGTTGGCCAAAAGCTTATTTTGTGACAGTCTTTTTTGTTGTGCCTATCTGCGACTCAGAATCTCCGCTGTATGGTAATTAGCAACTACCCTTTCCATAATATTGTCTCATCACTTACAGACATACAGCATCATTGGGTTCAGAATATAATAATTGGATTACAGTGCCACGCAGTATGATAACGTACACATGACAGCAAGTTTATTTGTTGTCCTTTGCGGTCACCTAATATTAAAGCCTATGAATGCAGCCTTTCACAATTGCACATTACCTATGTGGGGTGATTACCACGGCCATGGTTGGTCGATGAGCTGTGACACCACGTGGAGAAGGTATGATATAACCTCAATGAGAGCCCCAGCATACAATTTACACTGCTCGGAATACTATTAACTGTAAAATGATATTTGACATAGCTACTTGGGAAGCCAGTGTGACAATTGCATGGCAAAGGATGTCCTGAAGACGGTACTGTCTGTCGAAACCAGTAGCCATTCAGCAAAATAAACAAATTGTGACTCTAGAATAAAACATATACTTTTGCAGTAAAGCATTGGTTGATTTTCCATGAACAATCTATTGGAAATATGTATTACAATACAAATGTACCCAACATATCACCTCAAATATGCTCTCAATACCACCTTCTTCACTTATTGCACACATTTATAAAAAAATAAAAAATACTGATAAACAATTAAATGAATACTACTCAAAGAATAAGAGGTCATAAAATGAATTCAAATATGTACAGGTATTACATTCACGTTTGAGTCTTTCGAGCCATACCTTGATTCAACAGTGCTTGTAAATGGTAATTCCACTTTGTCTACAAAACTACCAAAGCCCATTCGGAAGTTTTCAGTGATACTTTGCATAGTTGCTGCCAGAGCACCTCCTAATTCAGACAGCCGCTTCTTATGATTATACATAGACATGGAGAGATCCATAACATAATACAGATCAACTGGATAATCTTCCACAACACCATAATGAAATTCAACTGTATGTGTCTCACCTAAAGAAAGGTACAAACAATCAGAAATCACAGTACTTCATTTGAAAAATTAAATCCTTAATAGCTGCAGTACTAATTCATGTAATGAAGGCAAAATTATGCAGTGAGAGCATAAAAATTACAACTCGTAACAAATTTGTTACAGCTAAGTTTCTAGAAAGATATACATAATTTATGAAAATTGCAGAATTCGCAGTTCTTTATTGTTATAACAGACATTGTTACATGTAATGATGAACAGAAATTATGAAGAAACCAGCAGAAGAGCAAATCACAAATAAGTATTTTTAAAATCAGCAAATAAAATAATGAAAGTTTTAACAATGTAGGTTTAGACTGATTATACTTGCCATAAAGAAGACATGTCAAGCTGCAGTCAGGCACAATTAAAATACATTCGCATAAAAACTTTCAGCCACAGCCTTCATAAGTAAAAGACACACACACACACACACACACACACACACACACACACACACACACACATGACTGTCGACTCCAGCATTTCGGGTTGGCCCAAGGTCCAAGAGTTGGTAGCTGTGTCTGCGTGAGGTGCACTTGCTTGTGGCACATTTGTTTTTTCCCCCTTCCTCCCTCATGCCCAGACAGCATGGTATGGCAGTGGTGGAAACATGCCAGTCAGGCTGAGTGTGATGGTCCTCAAGCCATGGCACAGCCTTCGAACCGAATTGTTGGTCAGCCCTGCTTTACCACAAAGAGCCCTGCTCATTACTGTCAATGCGACCTGCCTCTACACTAACATCTCAAAAGTCTATGTCCTTGCCGCTATTGAACATTACCTTTCCCAATGCCTGACTGACTCCAAGCTTACAATCTCCTACCCTATCCGCATTCCTCCAGAACCTCAGCACCATCTCCTTCATTCACTTCACCTGGCCTTCCTCAACCCAACAGCCATCTTCCTTGAATTTGGCCTCCACCTCAAGGATGGCTATATAAGTAACTCCATTCATATCAAACCTACTAACCACTAACAATGCCTGCAATCTGATAGCTGCCACCCATTTGACACCAAGAAGTCCTTTCCATATAGCCTAGACAACTATGGTTGTTAAATCTGTAGTGATGAGCAGTTTCACTCCGAATATGCTAAGGTTCTCACTGAAACCTCCACAGACCACCTACCCTCCCAAACTTGTAGAGAAACATATTTCCCATGCCTAATCTCTCCAGCCATCTACCACCTCTCATATAGCCCCTGTTCGGTCACAAAGGTGTGCTCCTCTCATGACTCAGTACCAGCCAGGACTGGAGCAACTGAATCATACCCTTTGCCCGGGTTTCAAGTACCTCTTGTCATGCCCTGAAATGAGACATATCCTCCCTACAATCAATCCCACACCTCCCTCAGTGGTATTCTGCCACCCACCAAACCTATGCAATGTTCTTGTCCATCCCTACTCACCCCTGCTCTCAAATCCTTGCCTCACAGCTAATATCTCTGCAACAGACTTAGATGCAGAACTTTTCTCATACATCCTCCCACTATGCCTATGCAAGTCCTGTCACAGGCATCTCCTCCCATAAAACACAGAGCTACCTCTGAAAGCAGCCATGTGATCTACAAACAAAGCTGCAACCACTATGCTGCTTTCTACACAGGCATGACAACTACAACTAACAAGCTGAAACTTCCTGGCAGATTAAAACAGTGTGTCGGACCGAGACTCAAACTCGGGACCTTTGCCTTTTGCGGGCAAGTGCTCTACCAACTGAGCTACCCAAGCACGACTCACGCCCCATCCTCACAGCCTTACTTCTGCCAGTACCTCGTCTCCTACCTTCCAAACTTTTCAGAAGTTCTCCTGCAAACCTTGCAGAACTAGTACTCCTGAAAGAAAGGATATTGCGGAGACATGGCTTAGCCACAGCCTGGGGGATGTTTCTAGAATGAAATTTTCACTCTACAGCGGAGTGTGCGCTGATATGAAACTTCCTGGCAGGTTAAAACTGTAGGCCGGACCTAGACTCGAACTCAGGACCTTTGCCTGTGGGACGAGGTGTGAGTCGTGCTTGGGTAACTCAGTTGGTAGAGCACTTGCCCGCGAAAGGCAAAGGTCCCGAGTTCGAGTCTCGGTCCGGCACACAGTTTTAATCTGCCAGGAAGTTTCATATCAGCGCACACTCCGCTGCAGAGTGAAAATCTCATTCTGGAAACATCCCCCAGGCTGTGGCTAAGCCATGTCTCCGCAATATCCTTTCTTTCAGGAGTGCTAGTTCTGCAAGGTTCACAGGAGAGCTTCTGTAAAGTTTGGAAGGTAGGAGACGAGGTACTGGCAGAAGTAAAGCTGTGAGTACCGGGCGTGAGTCATGCTTCGGTAGCTCAGTTGGTAGAGCACTTGCCCACGAAAGGCAAAGGTCCCGAGTTCGAGTCTCGGTCGGGCACACAGTTTTAATCTGCCAGGAAGTTTCATATCAGCGCACACTCTGCTGTAGAGTGAAAATTTCATTCAACTAATGCTGTCTCTCCACATGAATGGCCACCACCAAAATGTGGCCATGAAACAGCTGGACCACTCCATTGTTGAACTTGCAGACCAACATGATTTGCTTCACTTTAATGACTGTTTCATAGTCTGTGCCTCATCCTCCACCTACTTGTCCTCTTCCCACCTCCCACTTCAGTCTTGTCTTGTACCCGTCAATGCTCATACTAGTCTTTTCCTCTTCTCTACTTCTCCCCCCCCCCCCCTCCACTCCATGCCTCCTCATTATCTGAACTACCCACCCCAGCACCCCAGCAGGCTGTTGCTCACGTCAGACAGTGTCACAGTTGAGGTCCAAGACTCAGAGGCAGTGGACGTGTGTGTGTGTGTGTGTGTGTGTGTGTGTGTGTGTGTGTGTGTGTGTGTGTGTGTGTGTGTTTTCTGTTTCAGAAGTATGACTTTGTCCAAAGCTTAAAATTTCAGCAATCTTTTTCATTCGACCTATCTGTGACTCAACACCTCCTCCATGTTGATAGTAGCAACCTGCCATTTCCATGCTTAATTTTCAGGGTAGAGTGTACACGATAATTGTTTTTAAATATGGTTGCCTGAAGTGCATTTTAATGAAGTGAAAGAATAACTGCTTAAAAACCTCTTGAGCCCCGTAATGAGTTTGATCTATGGGAACGGCACATAGCGTGTAGCAGTATAATCCTAGATTCTCACTTAACTCTGGGTCTTGGTACTTTGTAGGCAGGCTTTTGTAGGCTAACTGGAGTCCATCTTCTAACATTTCCCAGTTCAAGTTTTCAGCATTTCTATGATGCTCACTTATCAGTCAACATTCCTTGTTAGTCCTATTTGGTATTGGTGACAAACATTTGAACAGTATTCTCTGACTGGTTGCACAAGAATTTTGGAAATAATCTTATATGAAGACTTATTGCATTTTCCCAGTATCCTGTCAATGGACACAAAGCCTGCCATTCTCTGCTTCACATCAATAAAAATGATACAGCCAGCTATATGTGTGAGTTGACAGAAGCCATAATTTTATGTTTCTGTGCCCTTTAACCCTCCACCAGTCATACCATAGTATTTTGTATACATCTGGCTTATTTTAACTCCCACCATTTCCAGTCAGCTTCTCGGCAGCTATTTGTCACAATAGCACCCTTCTTGCCGCAGCCCCTCATCACCCCTATGTTATGGGCATACAAACAGTTCAATCAGTATGTGCCTGGCTGTTGTACAGAATGTAACACATGACTGGGGTTCGAGGTAATGCAGGTAGATAATCTTTGCACCACTTTGAAGTCTTATCAAGATCCGAGTAATACTTCATTATACATGAGAGCATCATCTGCAAAAAGTCTGAGATTACCATCAATGTTGTCTGTCAGATCATTAATAGATAACATGAATAGCAAGGGTTCCAATACCCTGCGATACTCCTAAAATTACTTCTATTCTGTTGATGACTTTACAGCTGCCGTATACGAAAATCATTCATTTATGTATGTTGCCATGTCTTGGTGATTCAGTTTAGGTATAGAAGTAATAAGTACACAGGGTTCAAGCTGTCTTAACTAACATGATAAATGAGTTTTTCGGCTTAGGTACCTTACATGTATATCTGAAGTTGCCAGACACAGAAAACTACAATCACGTGTAAAATATAGGGAAGACAACCACTCACCTATAACAGATTGATGCATGGATCACAGAAACACATAACAGGAAACAATGTTCACACTAGTTTTTGAGCACTAGGTCTTTGTCTAGCTAAAGGATACAGATTAACTCATGCATCCACACAGACACCCAAACATACACTCCCATGGCCATGGTACGACTGATTATTGATGCTCTATTACTGAAAGCAGTTGCTTGAGCTGATGAAGATAGGGTGGGGGTAGAGGAGGATGCAAGCTGGAGGTAGCAGGAAAGAGGAAGGTCTTTGCACAGATAACTCTGCAGTTGCACAACAAGACAAGAAGAGTACAGAGGGTAGAGCAGATACAGATGCAGGAATAGTGAGATGCGGAAAGGGAAGGGAAAAATGAAGGAGGGAGAAAGAGAGAAAGATGAAGCTCAAGAGGGAGAAACGGAGTAAAATGAGAAGGGAGAGGGTTGGAAAGTGAAAAGGGGGAAGAATAAATGGAGGGAGGAAGAGAGAGAGAGAGAGAAAGAGAGAGAGAGAGAGAGAGAGAGTGAGAGAGGAGAGAGAGAGAGAGCACCTGCAGAAAGGGGAGGGGGAGGGAAAGGAAGGGTGGTGGAGAAGGGTGTTGCACTATCTGCATGGAGAAGGACAGACATTGACAGAAGAGAAAAAAGGAAAAGATAAGATGAGTCAGGGGGAACAGGTCAGTGGAGGTTTAGACCAGGCAGCTGCGATAGTACTGGACATGTTGGAGACCCAATTACCAATGCGTAGTTCAGAAAAACAGTGCGGGAAGGGAGTATCCAAATGGCCTGCATATTGAAGCAGCTATTGTACTCATTATTGTCATGGTGTGCAGCATGTTCGGCAAATGAATGGGCAAGTTCACGTTTTGCCACAGTTTGGCAGTGGCCATTCATTTGAGCAGACAGTAGATTACTTGCCATCATAAGTTTGTCTGAACTACAAAATAGGAATTGTCTCTCCAATGTAACCAGCACTCCCCTGGTCTAAACCCGCACTAACCTGTTCTCACTGCCTCTCCTTAGCTTTTGCCTTCTAGCTTCTGTCTACACCACTCCTTCTCCATCCAGATTGTGCACCTCCCCCTTCTCCCCTCTGCCCCTCCCTCCTTATGTGTGTGTTCTGATGCCACTTGGTGAGTAGATTTTTTATCTATCCAATTAAATAACTAACTAATAAGTCAAAAAACAAAGATGATGTGACTTACCGAACGAAAGCGCTGGCAGGTCGATAGACACACAAACAAACACAAACACACACACAAAATTCAAGCTTTCGTAACAAACTGTTGCCTCATCAGGAAAGAGGGAAGGAGAGGGAAAGACGAGAGGATGTGGGTTTTAAGGGAGACAGTAAGGAGTCATTCCAATCCCGGGAGCGGAAAGACTTACCTTAGGGGGAAAAAAAGACGGGTATACACTCGCACACACACACACATATCCATCCACACATATACAGACACAAGCAGACATATTTAAAGACAAAGAGTTTGGGCAAAGATGTCAGTCGAGGTGGAAGTGAAGAGGCAAAGATGATGTTGAACGACAGGTGAGGTATGAGTGGCGGCAACTTTAAATTAGCGGAGATTGAGGCCTGGTGGGTAACGGGAAGAGAGGATATACTGAAGAGCAAGTTCCCATCTCTGGAGTTCGGATAGGTTGGTGTTGGTGGAAAGTATCCAGATAACCCGGACGGTGTAACACTGTGCCAAGATGTGCTGGCCGTGCACCAAGGCATGTTTAGCCACAGGGTGATCCTCATTACCAACAAACACTGCCTGCCTGTGTCCATTCATGCGAATGGACAGTTTGTTGCTGGCCATTCCCACATAGAATGCATCACAGTGTAGGCAGGTCAGTTGGTAAATCACGTGGGTGCTTTCACATGTGGCTCTGCCTTTGATCGTGTACACCTTCCGGGTTACAGGACTGGAGTAGGTGTTGGTGGGAGGGTGCATGGGACAGGTTTTACACCGGGGGCGGTTACAAGGATAGGAGCCAGAGGGTAGGGAAGGTGGTTTGGGGATTTCATAGGGATGAACTAACAGGTTACGAAGGTTAGGTGGACGGCGGAAAGACACTCTTGGTGGAGTGGGGAGGATTTCATGAAGGATGGATCTCATTTCAGGGCAGGATTTGAGGAAGTCGTATCCCTGCTGGAGAGCCACATTCAGAGTCTGGTCCAGTCCCGGAAACTATCCTGTCACAAGTGGGGCACTTTTGTGGTTCTTCTGTGGGGGATTCTGGGTTCAAGGGGATGAGGAAGTGGCTCTGGTTATTTGCTTCTGTACCAGGTCGGGTAGGTAGTTACGGGATGCGAAAGCTGTTGTCAGGTTGTTGGTGTAATGGTTCAGGGATTCCGGACTGGAGCAGATTCGTTTGCCACGAAGACCTAGGCTGTAGGGAAGGGACCGTTTGATGTGGAATGGGTGGCAGCTGTCATAATGGAGGTACTGTTGCTTGTTGGTGGGTTTGATGTGGACGGACGTGTGAAGCTGGCCATTGGACAGGTGGAGGTCAACGTCAAGGTAAGTGGCATGGGATTTGGAGTAGGACCAGGTGAATCTGATGGAACCAAAGGAATTGAGGTTGGAGAGGAAATTCTGGAGTTCTTCTTCACTGTGAGTCCAGATCATGAAGATGTCATCAATAAATCTGTACCAAACTTTGGGTTGGCAGGCCTGGGTAACCAAGAAGGCTTCCTCTAAGTGACCCATGAATAGGTTGGTGTACGAGGGGGCCATCCTTACACACAAATATTCCACACGTCCACGGCCTCGCTGCGATGGAGCATTTCCTTTCACGGCGATCACCTGCAACCCTACCTAAAACCTCTTTCCTCATCACCTTAGCCAGCTTCATCCTGACCCACAACTTCTTCACTTTTGAAGGCCAGACATACCAACAATTAAAGGGAACAGCCATGGGTACCAGGATGGCCCTCTCGTATGCCAACCTATTCATGGGTTGCTTAGAGGAAGCCTTCTTGGTTGCCCAGGCCTGCCAACCCAAAGTTTGGTACAGATTTATTGATGACATCTTCATCATCTGGACTCACAGTGAAGAAGAACTCCAGAATTTCCTCTCCAACCTCAACTCCTTTGGTTCCATCAGATTCACCTGGTCCTACTCCAAATCCCATGCCACTTTCCTTGACGTTGCCCTCCACCTGTCCAATGGCCAGCTTCACACGTCCATCCACATCAAACCCACCAACAAGCAACAGTACCTCCATTATGACAGCTGCCACCCATTCCACATCAAACGGTCCCTTCCCTACAGCCTAGGTCTTCATGGCAAACGAATCTGCTCCAGTCCGGAATCCCTGAACCATTACACCAACAACCTGACAACAGCTTTCGCATCTCGCAACTACCCTCCCGACCTGGTACAGAAGCAAATAACCAGAGCCACTTCCTCATCCCCTCGAACCCAGAATCCCCCACAGAAGAACCACAAAAGTGCCCCACTTGTGACAGGATACTTTCTGGGACTGGACCAGACTCTGAATGTGGCTCTCCAGCAGGGATACGACTTCCTCAAATCCTGCCCTGAAATGAGATCCATCCTTCATGAAATCCTCCCCACTCCACCAAGAGTGTCTTTCCGCCATCCACCTAACCTTCGTAACCTGTTAGTTCATCCCTATGAAATCCCCAAACTACCTTCCCTACCCTCTGGCTCCTATCCTTGTAACCACCCCCGGTGTAAAACCTGTCCCATGCACCCTCCCACCAACACCTACTCCAGTCCTGTAACCCGGAAGGTGTACACGATCAAAGGCAGAGCCACATGTGAAAGCACCCACGTGATTTACCAACTGACCTGCCTACACTGTGATGCATTTTATGTGGGAATGACCAGCAACAAACTGTCCATTCGCATGAATGGACACAGGCAGACAGTGTTTGTTGGTAATGAGGATCACCCTGTGGCTAAACATGCCTTGGTGCACGGCCAGCACATGTTGGCACAGTGTTACACCGTCCGGGTTATCTGGATACTTTCCACCAACACCAACCTATCCGAACTCCGGAGATGGGAACTTGCTCTTCAATATATCCTCTCTTCCCATTACCCACCAGGCCTCAATCTCCGCTAATTTAAAGTTGCCGCCACTCATACCTCACCTGTCATTCAACATCATCTTTGCCTCTTCACTTCCGCCTCGACTGACATCTTTGCCCAAACTCTTTGTCTTTAAACATGTCTGCTTGTGTCTGTATATGTGTGGATGGATATGTGTGTGTGTGTGAGTGTATACCTGTCCTTTTTTCCCCCTAAGGTTAGTCTTTCCGCTCCCGGGATTGGAATGACTCCTTACCCTCTCCCTTAAAACCCACATCCTCTCGTCTTTCCCTCTCCTTCCCTCTTTCCTGATGAGGCAACAGTTTGTTGCGGAAGCTTGAATTTTGTGTGTGTGTTTGTGTTTGTTTGTGTGTCTATCGACCTGCCAGCGCTTTCATTCGGTAAGTCACATCATCTTTGTTTTTAGATATATTTTTCCCACGTGGAATGTTTCCCTCTATTACATTGATATTAACTAATAAGTCACTACTACCTAATAAGGCTAAAGCTATTTAAGACCACAAATAAAATGTCTTGATACATAAACAAAAATGAATATTAATAAATAATAAATAAGAACATATGTAAAACAAAACTTTATTATTAATTTAATTTACAAGAAATAGGCACCCAGTATCACTTTCTACAACAATCACCAGAAAACGTGTGTCATATCACCATAGTGGATAACTTTCAGGGATGCGTAAACAATCAACTTACAAATTAAGAAAGAGAAGCAAATGTTAAAAATTGAATTAATGAATTAAAATTGTTAAAGTGGTATAAAATGTCATTTTTATTACTTGTTAGTTGGGTTAAATTTAACATATTAATTTTTTAACAGTAAACTACTATTTTATTGTCTTTTTTAAGCATTCTTCTTCATTCAGTTACATAGCTGTTAATCATCTACTTCTAGCTTGACATCTTAATGATGGTCTCATAGCTCAAGACTGATAATCTTGAACTATTGTGCATTTTTTTGTTGATTATAGTCTGAGTACATTTGATACTATCAATATTACAACTATAACTTCTACTACTACTACTACTACTACTATGAATAGTCCTACTACTGCTGCTACTGCTACTGCTACTGCTGCTTTTGCCATACTGCTACTGCTATTACTACCATAAATATGTGCATACCGATTCTCATTTTCAGTTCCACTCTCTGCGGAGTAATTTGTACTGCAGAACCATTGATTTTTCCGAGTGGTTTTTGGTGTTCAACAGGAATGGCTTGTTCATTTAATGGATTTTTTACATATTTCTGATTACACCAGTCATCTGTTGCTTCATTTAGATCTTCACAACGATAGCTTGGTAAATTTTCTGAGGTAACCTAAAAAAATCAAAACAGTGAAAGTATGTACACTCTCTCTCTCTCTCTCTCTCTCTCTCTCTCTCTCTCTCTCTGTAGAGAGTGGGAGAGGGGCGGAGGGGGAGGGGAGGGGGGTGAGTGGGTGGGTGAATACACGCAGGCACTACCATGTGGAAAAAAATTTATAACACTCATTATGTGTACTTCTTCACAAATTTAACAAAAACTGAAAACTCATAATGTTCTTAACATTTTAAACTTTTTATACTTCCTAAATTTTTGAGTGTTAAAATAAAAAAAATTCCGATTTTGCTCCACATGTCCACTGACCATCACTTTCCTAGTTGCATATCATATGAAAGCTTTCACAGAAAACTCTTTTTGTGGAAAGAGTTGCACAGTATTTCTTCAGCCATAAAAATAATAATGTCCACACAAAATTACAATTTGAAATTGTCAACATTATTCTATGAATAAGGAAATTTTGAAAAGGATAGAGCTAATTCAGATAAGTGCACAAGGTATCAACTTTCATCATGTAATAAGTGCTGAAACTAGAAATGAGAAATTAAAATCCTGGATCTCCAGCCTCCACAGCCACAGGTTCATTCAAATACAATGAAGACTAGAAAGTGTGATGATAAATCACTGCCAACTACCTGTGAAGATAAATGCATTATGCAAATAAAATTAAATTCATAGTATTTTGTTCCTTCTTTTAGAAAAACTGTTTTAAGATACTTTGCTTTTTCTCTGCACCTTCAAAAGCAAGACACTCTGATTTTGGAAGTTCAGCATCATAGCATACTTTTTTACGCAAGATGAGACATCTTGATACAGAAAGGAGAGGAAGGGAAAGATGAATTATTAATGTCACTCTATAAGTCTTTATTTCACTTTCAACTGAAAATCTCTAGAGAGTTTCTGGTTTCTCCAGGGATGTAATCTAACTTTTGAAACAAACTTTGTATTACATGTAGCAATTCTTACATTGCTGCTCTGCTTTCCTTGGACTCATCTGTAAATTCCCCTAAATTGTTAATCCCTCTCTACTCATAATCAGTAATTACACATTTAGTATAGGGAACACATCTAAAAGTGAACACTGACATTTACTCTTCAAGTAGAAATTAATTTTTATGCTAGCCTTCATGCCCATTAAATCTTTATTGAGTATAGTTATCCCTTTTCAATGGTTAAATCAGAAACTACTTTTACCATTTTTAAAGGATAAACATCAGATGGGATCATTTTACTCCTTGCAGAGAATATGGTGTGGCAATGGAATGTGATAAGTTAAAATTTGGCTTGTGGTTTCAGCTTGTCAGATTCTTTTAGGACAAAAATATGTTGCTTCTTTCTAATGAAAAGAAGATACTGCGAATTCTATCTCCTCATGGTGCCTAATCGAAGAAAGTTTGTTGGATTACTGTAAAATTGGCATTATGGGAAATATTCCAATAACATACACCTCACAGTTTTTAATTAATGTGACTTGTTCCTCATTTATTTTCACTATTAGCAATGTGACGACCAGTTTCAGCTCTCACATAAGATGTTTTTCACAGGCAACCACTTTCAGTGTCTTACTAATCAGACTAACAGTGGCAGATGCAGCACACTTTTTGTGCATTAAGCCTAACAGATGGACATTACGAGGCTGTTATCAAATAAAACAGATAGTGGACACAGTTGCCTAATAATAATGCACAGTAATGTATACAGCTAACACTGTGTAATTATCACCATAATATTAATAGGGCAACAGCCTTGAAACATTATTTTACAGTTGATTGATATGTGTGAACTGCACTTTGATCAAGGTGGATCACAGTGATAAGACATATGAAATTACTCCTACATCAATATACTAATGTTGTGTGTATGAATGCTGACAGCAGATTTGTTACATAGTTTTAGTTCATATGCTAGCTCATGCAGGATTGAAGATTTTGGGGTGGGGTTTGCCTTATAGAGAGTGACATACGGACATTTCAATATTTTGGAAACTACATAACAGTTTGAAAAACTGCCAGGTTATATTTTACTTGCTGGACTGAACTGTATTCTCAAATAATAATTTAGTTTACAAAATAAACAGTTAATTAACAAAGAAAAAATGACAGAAAATTTTGTGTGTCTACACTGAGAATTCGCTGATTATAAGTATGACAGCAATATTTAGATTTATAATGATTTATGTTAATTTCAGCAACTTCTTAATTAATTAATGGAGGGTCCCATTCAGCCAAGGAAAATTAGGGCAACAACAGTATAGTGGTAAAAGCTGAAATCTACCAATCATATGGCTAATACAATAGAAATTTTGGATGTGTATGATCTTCAATATTAATTGTTTAGTAAGTTAATGAGTTTCAGAAAAACTGAAACATGCTACCATAAAGTCTGGATGTTGATCTTTCTAGTAGATAGTGTTAATATTTCTAAGGCTACCTATTAGCTCAACTCATATCTACTCTTACACATATTTACCATAGGTTCAATTATTCATTACCTTTAACATTTCCAGTAAAAATACACTACTCCAGTCAGTGGATCAAAAATTACCATAGGATTTGGGCATAAACAGAATGTATAAGATGTGAATAGGCATTATTTAGATGACATTTAAGAAAGAGAACAATTTAAGTTTTTACAGGAAAAAAATCATGACAGATGGTGTAGTTCCAGCTTGCTATTTTATAATCCAGGAAGCAATATAAATGTGTATATAGGGATACATTGCTATTCATATAAAAGATGGCATGCAGAAAATGATTATATCCATCTTCTGCACAATGCTTCTTTTATTCACTGAGCAGTGTCTTTTTGCAAGTACTACTTTCATTTGCATTCATTTTACTTTATTATTTTTCACCAGAAGGTTAAGAAGATTTGCACGTACTTTATACTGGGCTTTGCCAGATTCATACACTCCCTCTATTCTTGTTGGAAATATTACTGTGGGGATCAAGCCATAGATGGAAATTTTCAATGTCTGATTCCTCGATCAGAACTAACTCAGATGAAATCATTTCTGAAATAACTATGGATAGATTAATAATAATAATAATAATAATAATAATAATAATAATAATAATAATAATAATAATTTTATTGTTGTTCAGCTGATTACAGCAATAGACAAAGTCAAGAGCATATATTTCTACATAAACTAATATGTCGATGTAAATTGGTTTACATAAACAGGTACACGTTAGAATACAGTATTTTCATCTCCAAAGAATTAATCAATGGTGTAAAATGGATTGTTCACTAGTAGCTTGTATAATTTAGCTTTAAAGATATTTACAGACAGTTCTTTAAAGTCACCACTTAATCTATTAAACATCCTTAGTCCAAGAACTAGGTAAGAGTTATGCGATTTTGATAATATATGATATGGTACGTCTACAGATGTTCTGTTTCTAGTATTATGGCTATGAATATCACTTCTCAACACAAAATTAGACACATTGTTTCTAATGTACATTAAAACATTGTAGATGAATAAGTTTACTACTGTAAGACACTGCAATTTAATAAACAGAGGTTTACAATGTTCTGTTTAATCAGAATCCGTTATTATTCTTATTACTTTCTTCTGTAAAAGTAAAATGTCATTTACATGACAGCTACTACCCCACAGTAAAATTCCATAAGAGATGATGCTTTGGAAGAAGGCAAAATATGCTGATCTCACATAGTCATTGGGAACATGTCTTTTTAAATTTCTAATTAGAAAAATAACTCTTGAAAGCCTAGCCAATATATTTTTAATGTGTGGTTCCCACATCAATTTATTGTCAATAGTAACACCTAAAAATTTAACAGTTTGTAATTCCTGGTAGTTAGGAATCTCTTTGAGTCTAAAGTAAAGTGTCTGGGTTTTGTTTTCATTTAGCAAGAAGCCATTAGCTTTGAACCATAATGAGGACTGAGCAAGGGTATTTTCGGTCAGTGTTTTCAGTGTACCTAGATCAGAGCTTTTATGTAGAAAAGTTGTGTCATCAGCATACAATATTGTATGAGAATTTATGAATAAGGGCAGGTCATTAATCATTAGTATAAACAGTAAAGGTCCAAGCACCGACCCTTGAGGCACTCCGTACCTAACATCAACCAAATTTGATTTCTCCCTACCAATGCACACAACTTGTTGACGGTTCTCTAGAAAAGACCTGAACATATTTATACTGTTGTCATCAAAACCATAGTAAACTAGCTTATTCAGCGCAGTGTCATGCTCTACACAGTCAAAGGCTCTGCTCAGGTCACAAAATGTAACCTGGGCATAGTCCCTAGCCTCGAACACATCTAGGACTAATTTTAGGAGGGAGTCCATTGCATCCGTTGTGGATTTACCTTTCCTAAATCCAAACTGTTTATCTCTAATTATATTTAGTTTACCCAAGTAGGCACTAACTTGCTCATACATAATCGTTTCTAAAATTTTTGAAAAAACTGGGGTTATGGATATAGGTCTGTATCTAGCAGGACAGTTCTTTTCCCCTTTTTTGTATATGGGCACAACTCTAGAAATTTTTAGTATGTCAGGGAACTTACTTTCAACTAGGCATTTGTTAACACAAGAGGTTAAAGGATAAATCACACAATCAATAACATCTTTCAACAAATTACATGACATATCATAGTAATCAACACTAACTGAAGGTTTGAAATTTTTCACTATTTTTAGGATATTATTTGGGCTCACTTCTGTGAAAGTGAAGGTGCTTGGGGGAAGCTTTTCAAAGCAGCTGTCCATAATACTAAGTGCATTTTCAGGTGGTTTGATTATTGAACTACTAATTTCTTCAATGGACTGAATGCAATATTTATTAAATTCTTCTGGGGTAATGGCAATTTCCTCTTTGTGTTTAGTGTGTGCAATGGAGTTTATTACACTCCAGGCCTTCTTGCATTTATTGTTAGATTTTTCAATGTTTACTATGTTATGCAGTTTCTTTGCTTCATTTATTGCCTTCCAATACTTGCATTTAGCTTTAGCATACAGGTCTTTATACAGTTCTGATTTACTGGTTTTGTACAGACTAGAATACAGTATAACAGTATTTTTCAGTTGCCCCAACTGTGGAGTATACCATTCCTTCGTTTTCCTTTTCTTGTAATTACTACTAATATTCACTGTACATTTTTTCAGAGGGATGTTATTTTCAAATACATTTAAAAAGATGGAGAAAAACTTTGTGAATACAATATCAGCTGAACAGTGTTGAAGCCTAATAAAACATGTGTCCCAACTGAAATAAGTGAGGGCATGTCTAAACCTATCCATCCTCTCTCTGCTCACTGGTCTAGTAATCACAGTTTTAGATTCTGGTTTGGTGCAGTCTGAAGTTACATTATTAAGACTAAGATATACTGCATCATGGTCTGAGAAAGGGAAATTAATTACATCAGTAGACATACAATTTCTCTTAATATTTGTAAATATATTGTCTAGACAGGATGAGCCTCTGGTAGGTTTGCAGTTAACATAGTACAGATTAAATTGTCGAAGCAAATTTTTGAGCTCTATCACAGTTTTTCTGTCCTGCAGGACATCAAAACTTGAATTGATATCCCCTCCAATGACAACATTGTATTTTTTCCATTTCGGTATACATATGTACATTAAGAGTTCCTCAAGTTTCTCCAGAAACTACTACTACCATTAGCTTAGAGTAGTTTAGATTAGATTAGATTCAGTTTTTATTCCATAGACCCAAAAATGAGATGATTCTCATGGGCAAGGAACAAGTATAACATAAAACATTTGAATATAATACTCACTTCTCTGTTCATTTGTCAGGAGATTGTAAGCCTTTTTGTGTGAAGCCAGGCTAGTAAGAGTGTGTGATTAAGCTGTATTCGTTAACTGAGCATGTTGCCATTGTTGAAGTGTTCATTTACACTGGATCTTTTGTGAAAACAAAGAATTTGTTTCAGGAGAAATTTCCAGGATGCTCTGTGCGAACAAAAAGCCATACAGGAATTGACTGAAAAGTAGCGGTGTACAGGATCAGTTCAAAATGCTCCCAGGAACAGTCCACCAACTGTCTGCTCATCTTAATAAAAGAGGCAGGTGTAGGAGATAATGAAAAGAAGTCGTCATAAGTCAACCAGGACATTGAGTCAACAGGTTCATGCGAGTGAGAGAAGTTGCACACATGTGTTAAGGGGACTGAAGTTAAAACTATACTGGGTAAGTGTTTTGCATAACTGACAAAGCCTTACCTGCAGAAGAGAGTGCACTTCTGTTCATGGCTGTTGGTAAATGTTGCCAGTGGTGTCTTGGGCCCCCTTAAGGCTCATAATGAGTGACAAGGTGTGGTTCCACCTGTCTGGGTCCATAAATTCCCAAAACAATAGGTATTGGTCAGCAGAAAATCAACATGAGATCCACCAGATACCCTTGCATAATGAGAGGATTGGTGTCCAGTGTGCTGTTTCCACCACAAGCGTTATGGGCCCCATATTCTTTGAGACAACAGTGGACAGTAGCATGTATTTGGGTATCCTAGAGGAGTTTTATTCAAACTTGACAGAAGAGCAGTGACAGAGTTCGTTGACTTTGCGGGTTGGTTTTACATGCTGCCCCTTGTATGTATTGAGCTACTGGCTGAAAATAGTACTTGCTACAAATTTCATTAAGGAATAAATACACTGAGAGGCAGTGGTTAGAACAACCAGTTCTTTGAACAGGTTTCTACATGATGTCCTTGAATTTACACCACAAATGAATCTTATTACATGCTTTTGCACTCTTAAAAACTTTTCCTCAGATTGACAACTTATTGCAGAACATGATCCCATATGACACAATACAAAGAAAGTAAGCAAAGTATGCAAGTTTTTTCTATATTTATATCTCCCAGATCTGACATGATTCTCACTGCAAATACAGACTTGATTAGGTGCTTCAGTAATTCTGTGGTATGCTCTTCCCAAGTAAATTTACTATCGAGTTGTAATCCCATAATTTTGACAGTGTCAACCTCTTTGAT
Source organism: Schistocerca nitens (assembly GCF_023898315.1). Classification (NCBI taxonomy): domain Eukaryota; kingdom Metazoa; phylum Arthropoda; class Insecta; order Orthoptera; family Acrididae; genus Schistocerca; species Schistocerca nitens. The sequence goes on along the minus strand of NC_064615.1, from coordinate 257,352,573 downwards.
CCACTTGTCTTCTATGTTATACAAATGCCAGAAGCAAATCTCTTACAAGTTCTGAACTGCATACAGTGGGTGTTTGTGTAATAGCTAAACAACAACTTCCCAATATCACACCTTTTTATTTTTTTCTGATTATTAATTTGTATGAATGTTTTCTTTTACTCATTAGTAATAAGAAATTTGTACATTGGCACAGAAGATGGCAAAGATAGCCTTTTAAAATTATTTTTGTAACAGAAGAGCAATGTCAAGAGAATAGTCAATTTTTTTTAAGAACTTTTGTTTCAGTCTCACTGGAGAGTACTTATGTTTAAGATCTCACATAAAAAGGAAATTTAATTTTTACTCATGTGTCAACGATGTGTTTAGTGAATGATATGTGTGTATACAAATGCAAGCAAAATTATATATTAAAAGTTATCACAGCCACAAGAATATTATTATCTATTACACCAAGATTGTTCATGAGCATGACTTTTGCCTGCAGTCAGAAGAGGCAGTAATTTCTTCTATCCTGCAAGACATCTTAAAATACACTCCTGGAAATTGAAATAAGAACACCGTGAATTCATTGTCCCAGGAAGGGGAAACTTTATTGACACATTCCTGGGGTCAGATACATCACATGATCACACTGACAGAACCACAGGCACATAGACACAGGCAACAGAGCATGCACAATGTCGGCACTAGTACAGTGTATATCCACCTTTCGCAGCAATGCAGGCTGCTATTCTCCCATGGAGACGATCGTAGAGATGCTGGATGTAGTCCTGTGGAACGGCTTGCCATGCCATTTCCACCTGGCGCCTCAGTTGGACCAGCGTTCGTGCTGGACGTGCAGACCGCGTGAGACGACGCTTCATCCAGTCCCAAACATGCTCAATGGCGGACAGATCCGGAGATCTTGCTGGCCAGGGTAGTTGACTTACACCTTCTAGAGCATGTTGGGTGGCACGGGATACATGCGGACGTGCATTGTCCTGTTGGAACAGCAAGTTCCCTTGCCGGTCTAGGAATGGTAGAACGATGGGTTCGATGACAGTTTGGATGTACCGTGCACTATTCAGTGTCCCCTCGACGATCACCAGTGGTGTACGGCCAGTGTAGGAGATCGCTCCCCACACCATGATGCCGGGTGTTGGCCCTGTGTGCCTTGGTCGTATGCAGTCCTGATTGTGGCGCTCACCTGCACAGTGCCAAACACGCATACGACCATCATTGGCACCAAGGCAGAAGCGACTCTCATCGCTGAAGACGACACATCTCCATTCGTCCCTCCATTCACGCCTGTCGCGACACCACTGGAGGCGGGCTGCACGATGTTGGGGCGTGAGCGGAAGACGGCCTAATGGTGTGCGGGACCGTAGCCCAGCTTCATGGAGACGGTTGCGAATGGTCCTCGCCGATACCCCAGGAGCAACAGTGTCCCTAATTTGCTGGGAAGTGGCGGTGCGGTCCCCTACGGCACTGCGTAGGATCCTACGGTCTTGGCGTGCATCCGTGCGTCGCTGCGGTTCGGTCCCAGGTCGACGGGCACGTGCACCTTCCGCCGACCACTGGCGACAACATCGATGTACTGTGGAGACCTCACGCCCCACGTGTTGAGCAATTCGGAGGTACGTCCACCCGGCCTCCCGCATGCCCACTATACGCACTCGCTCAAAGTCCGTCAACTGCACATACAGTTCACGTCCACACTGTCGCGGCATGCTACCAGTGTTAAAGACTGCGATGGAGCTCCGTATGCCACGGCAAACTGGCTGACACTGATGGCGGCGGTGCACAAATGCTGCGCAGCTAGCGCCATTCGACGGCCAACACCGCAGGTCCTGGTGTGTCCGCTGTGCCGTGGGTGTGATCATTGCTTGTACAGCCCTCTCGCAGTGTCCGGAGCAAGTATGGTGGGTCTGACACACCGGTGTCAATGTGTTCTTTTTTCCATTTCCAGGAGTGTATATATGTGCTAATTATCAAGATTTGGTGGATGGACTGTATGATCAGCAACCACAGAAAATTAGAGGTAAATTAATGATATCAGTGAAACCTAATAGTGACTTCTATTAAATATATATGTGAATAATCTAACAATTGATTTTTTGTTAAGCACCAAGTTTGCTACAAAATCAGACATTCTAAAAATCTCCGTGGGCAGAGTAAGAAAAATTCTCCCGTATATATTATTCATTTTTGTGACTTCAGTATTTGTACATTGCATTGTATTTTTCTTCTGCTACAACGAAAACTGTTCATAGCACCAATTTAGTTTCAACAACAATCCATGCTTTAATTCCAGTACTGCAAGTAGTAGTTATCTCTCATTATATAAATTTCATGCCAATTCATACTCTTTGTGTTAGCTGTTGCGCTCCCTCCCAGCATGGTTATTCCAAAAACGACCAACAGACTAACACATCTTTTCAAAGTTTAATGACTGTGAATTAGCTTTAAACCATTTGATTAGCATCCATTTATAAATCTGTACTTGACTTGCTATTTATTGCAATGTTTGTATCATCTGCAAACAAAACAACCTTAGCAACTGGCAATGTAACAGACAAGAGGTCATTAAAGTATACAAGAAAAAGCAATGGACTCATGATGGAACTTTGAGGAACACCATATGTAATTAATTTCCAGTCAGATGAAGAGTGATTGCTCACTCCACAGATATTTTGCGACAACACTCTTTGTCTCCTGTTAGTTAGGTATGACCCGCACCATTATACCCTAATTTACTTAAGAGAATGCTGTGATCCACATAGTCAAAGGCTTTTGACCATTCACAGAAAATGCCAGTAGCCTCTGATTTGTTGTCTAATAAATGAAGTACACCCTCACTGTGCATGTGGAAAGCCTTCTCTATATCACCTTTGGGGAAACCAAACTGTGACTGGGACAATATATTGTTTGCAGTTAGATGCTTAAGAAGACACTTAAACACAACCTTTTCTAATATTTTTGAAAAAGCTGGCAAAAGAGAAACTGATCGATAGTACAGTTATTTACCAAATATTTATAGTAACTCTTATTAGCATTCACTCTAATTACTCAATCAAACTTAAAACATTTCTTGTTGGAGGCCCATACACTGTCAGCATTGATAGCTTGTATGCTTCCAAGTCTGTAATTTAAGTACTGCATTCAAAGAGCTATTCAATGTACTACCAATTTAAGTTTACAGCCAAAGAATTTTATTCCACTTTTTGCATACATAACCAGTCCCTTTTACTCTCATTATAACTAATTACTGGCATCCTAACTTATATCCACCTAGGTGCACCTGTCCAATTTCTGTGACTTCCAATTGATGTTCTGTTATGCACTGCACATCTGCCGAAATATTTTACACTTTTCAGTTTTCTGTAGTGACAGATGTGCACAACATTCTTCCTTAAAGTTTTTATGTTCTAATAGAATAGTCCAAATATACTATGAACGTTACTCCTTGTGTTATCAGAGCTGCTATTTTTGGTTTCTCCACTGACTGGCACAACTGTATCTATAGTTGTTCAGCAGCTATGTCTTTCAGAAAAAAATACCCCAAAAATGCCTATAGAAAATAATGGAAATCACAGGAATTGGACAGAAACTGCTCTGGTTACCCTGAATGCTTGTATAAATTATTTGCGCAAGTTTAATCTCACAGGGAGCATTCAGAGGTAGACCATGCAATGTTGAAGTCTGGGAAGAGCTTTTTATTGTCAACATCAGCACTAAGACACATCAGCCAAGAAAGCCAGAGAAAAACAGTGGGTAGACAGTGTAGGTTATCTCCATGCACTGATAATGCCAGCAGAATTCTTAACAGTGGGACACAACTTGGACTGGACAACATGGAGATCAATGAACAGATTACCTACAGGCAATGGCAAATCTAAGGACAACCTAATGAAACGGGGATACTTACAAGGGCCAATACTGTGTGCATGTGGAGAAATACAGACAACAAAACATCTGTATCAGCAGATATGTTTCCCTGATCCTAGCAACAAGGAGGAGTTATTCACAGCATAAGAAAATGCTGTAACAGTTGCTTTTTATGAGCAATGACTGTTTGATTTTAATTTCGTATTTGTGTATGCATAAATTCCTTTTATTTCCTTACCTGAAATCATTAATTTATAGAATCCTATGAGTATGCTCCTGATTCAAGTAAATAAATTTGGGGCGTAAAGAGTGGCACACCTTCACATCAGTGTGAGTTATTAAAAATTCAAGGAACATACACATTTTGTCAGAAATATGTATTTCTAGCAACAGACTTCATGTTATATGGAATGTACTGAAATAAGAGACAGAAATCAGCCATACAACAGGATAACATCACAATTAAATTCAATGGAAAGCTACAAATGATTAGTCACAGGAAGCAAATATGTTTAACAGTCATTTGTTAAAAATAGTAGAAAATATAGGGACAAACAGTTCAAGAGAAAAATCACAGCAACTCTCATAAAATTCACTCATATGAGTGTATCACCAACTTCTCATTGTAAAATTTAAAAAATTATACAGTCACTCAAAAATAAGAGCTCATCTGGATTTGATGGTGTCTCCTACAGAGGACTAAAGATTTGTTCCTATGTAATATGCCATGTTTCACATGAAATATGTATCACTAACAAAAGGAATTTTTCCAGAGAGACTGAAATACACCATTGTTAAACACCTCTATAAGAAAGGTGATAGGATAGATGTCTATAACTACCAACCTGTTTCACTGACGACATCTTTTTCAAAAATTTTTGAGGAGGTGACACATTATTGAACAGAATCCCACTTGAGCAACAATAATTTCTTCAGTAAACCACAGATTGGATTTCAGAAGAGTTGCTTCATAAAGAGTACCATTTACACCTTTACTCAGCAAACTTTATACACATTAAATAGCAGCAGTTGGTATCATCTGTGACCTATCTAAGGTGTCTGATTGTGTGAATTACAACATTCTCCTAGATAAACTGGGGTTTTGTGGGTTGATGGTATAGCCAACCAATGGATAATGTTATATATATAAATCTGAAAAGAATGAAGAAAGTTGCATCTAGTCATTGAAGCAATGTAATCAGGGAAGATTATTCTGCTGGGGAGAAATCATGAATGGAGTTCCTCAATCATAAGTCCACTATTGTTCCTCAAATATGTAAATGATTTTCCATCTATTAAACAACAAGCAGAACTAGCACTAGTTTTGTAATCAATGCAAGCATACATACAGCAACAGAAGAAACAGTAAACAATGTTATTATCAGCACCATTGACTGGTTTTCTGCAAATGGTCTCATTCTCAATTTTAAAGTGACACAGCATATTCAGTTCTGTACATCTAGGTGTACTACACCAATGACAAGTATAACACATGGTGAAGAAATAATAAATAGGGTTGAAACTTCAAAATTCCTAGGTGTCCATATCTATCAGAATTTAAACTGGAAAAATCACATTTTGGAACTCCTAAAACAACTTAGTTCAGGCACATTTGCACTTAGAATCATTTCAGATCTTGAGAAGAAACAAATCAGTAAGCTGACACATTTTGCATATTTTCATTCAATAATGTCATATGGAATAATGTTCCAGGATAACTTATCTTTAAGAAAGAAAGTTTTCATTGCTCAAAACCATGCTGTAAAAATAATATGTCAAGACACAAAGAAATTAAAGACATTAGTTGTCAGTGGGTATTGATTTATATCAATGGTGCAAGAATGGAAATTTGTGCCAGACCAAAATTTGAAACCAGACCTCCTGCCTACAAGGCAGATCTGCTGACCACTACGTCATTCAGACAGAGTGGCCACTGCAACTGCATGGATTACCCTAGCACGTCTCCTGTCAGACCCAGATCCTCAACTTATACCACACACTACTAATTTGTGGTCCCGCTTATTGTCTTTCAGACATGTCTAAAAGAACAGACACCACATATAAAATAATACATGGTGTTTATCCATGTTCATCATGTAGACATCTGTTTAAGGAGTCATGGAATTTGTTGTAAATAATCCATTGGTTTAGAACAATGATTTACATAATTACGAGGGTGGTTTGAAAAGTTCTCAGAATGGAATAGAAATAAAGTATTTACATCAATGAAACTTTTGTTTTATTTTTCAATGTAGTCTCCTTGCAGATTAATGCACTTGGTCCAATGATGTTCCAGTGCCTTGATCCCATCTCAAAATGAGTTTCCTCCAGGTTGCGAAATAGTTGTCAACTCTGGCTATCAATTCTTCGTTTGAAGGGAATCTTCATCCACCAAGAAAAATTTTCAGTTTTGGGAAGAGATGGAAGTCTTACAGAGTCACATCAGATGAATAAGGTCAATGTAGCAACAATTCATACCTCAGTTGGTGTAATTTTGCCATGGCGACAGCATATGTGTGCGGGCACATCGAGAGTTGTGGCACGCGTCTTGCAGATAATTATTTCAATTCTAATTCTTCAATTAAAATGTGCTATACCTTTGCAGTTCACATCTCAAGCATGAGCAATTTCACGCACTTTCAATCGGCAGTCCTCCATGACCATTTTGTGCACTTTTGCACTGATTTCTGGAGTAGTGACATATCTTGGCCGATCACTGCCCAGATCATCATCCAAGCAATCTTGAGCCAATTTAAATTCATTTGTCCACTTGGCAACAGTTGAATATGAAGGAGCAGAATCCCCCAGTGTATTCTGGAAATCAGCATGAATGTCCTTTACTTTCATACCTTTCCTTACGAAGTACTTAATCACTGCTCGAATCTCGATTTTTTTCATCTTCGCAAATCACTATGCGGGAACAACAACAGAGCCATGTCACTGCTACAGCTATCTTCCAAGAGCACTGACATGGCACGTGTTTACAGGCGACAGTCCAATGAATATCACATGAACAACTCGTAGCACTAGCGCTGACCTCTCATGGTTATTCCAAGAACTTTTCAAACCACCCTCGTACAATAACAGGAAAAAATGACATTCATTACTCCACATTAAGGTTATCTCTAGCACAAAAGGATGTCCATAATGTTCTAACTAAAATTTTTGGCCACTTACCCAATGACATAAAATGTCTGACAGATGTCAAAGTTGAACTTGAAAACAAACTGAGAAAGTTTCTCCTTGACAACTCCTTTTACTCCACAGAAAACTTCCATTATAGTAATGTGGAAAAGATGCCCCATCCCAAATAGTCACTGTATGCGGTTCTTCACCAAGATCTTTCTCCAGAGAGCCTAAACTGCATGTGTCATCACTGAGCTCTACACTTGGCACTTGGCTTCAAAGTACTAGTTACCTAGTATTCCCTACCCAGGGAGTTCTGTACAGACTCGTACATTCCCTTCCCGTGACTAATCCCTAACTGAAGGACCTTCTGGGTCCTTTTAACACTCTGATAGCCATAGCTTGCATTTTTTCCCCTATTTTGTCAGAATGTTCCTGCTCTTTTTGGTTTGTCAAAACACTTTTGTGATAAGCACTACTACTTAGTGCCAAATGTCAGTCATATTTGCATTCAGGGTCATTACTTCACAGGTTGCAACATGAAAAATACATAGGCAGTCTTCATACTGCAAATATCTTCTCACAACTCTGTGACAGTTTCCACAATGAGATATTGTGATTACTTGACATTTTGCTGCTTTATTTAATCAAAGAGACTGGTTTATGAGTTTATTTATGGAAGAAACATGCTTGTGTGATACACAAATGTTAGTGGGTTATCTGAATGTCGGGATAGTAAATATTTTTCGATGAAAGAAGTGGTTTCCCATACATGATTTATCTGGCACTGCAGTAGAGACTGTTTTTAGGTCAGTCATTCGAAGACACAAAATTGTTTTCAAGTCACTGATGATCTACTTTGGATGAGATAAGAATCAATTGATTCTCTTCTTTGAATTAGATTACAATTTAACTGATTTTATTACTTAAATTAAACTTATTACTTATATTAAACTCCTGCCTAAGCAATTTAATAAAACATAAACACACACAGTCACTTGTATAAAAGATCTACCTCCTCACTACAATTTTATGGCAATTCTTATGTGATTATTTTTTCCCACTAGCCAAGAGATTGGAGAAAGTGCAGCTCACTCTTGTTGAAGGAGAGTTGACAGATAATATCACATAGTTATAGACCTCCATCACTAATATCAACCTGTAGCAGAATTATGGAACATGTTGAAAGCTCAAACATAACACAGGGAAAAGAAATCATGCCTAGAAAAATCTATATGGGTTCTGTAAGCAGGGATCTTGCAAAACATGGCCTGGTCTGTTTTTCTATGAAAACAAGAGTGACACTATTATGAAAAGGAAAGTTGCTACTCATCATATAGTGGAGATGCTGAGTCGCAGACAGGCACAACTCACACATACGACCGCAGTGTTGGGCAACTGAAACCACATTGCCTCACTAAAATTGTGGTTCCAGTTGCCTGAGAATGCGGTCGTCTGTGTGAGTTACGTTTGCATTTTTGTGTGTGTGTGTGTGTGTGTGTGTGTGTGTGTGTGTGTGTGTGTGTGTGTGTGTGTGTGTGTGTTGTTGATGAAGGCCTTCATGGTTGAAAGCTTTATTTATTTGTGACAGTCTTTTTGTTGTACCTATCTGCGACTCAGCATCTCTGCTTTTCATAATCTTGTTACTTTCCATCCTGGATTTTCCAAAATAAGAGTGACATAGACAAAGATAACCATGCTGATGCCTTGTTACTGGACTTTCAGAAGGCACTCAACACAATTTTGCACTATCATTTAGTGAATAAAATACAAGCTTACTAAATATCAGACCATATTTATGATTGGATTCAGAATTTCCTAGCAGACAGAACTCAACATGTTGTTCTTAATGAGCAGAAAGGTACAGATAGAAAGGTATTTTTAATTTATCTCAAGAAACTGTGTAGTGCTGTTATTATTTACTTTAAATATAAATGATCTAGTAGATAGCATTGGAAGCCGCATGAGGCTGTTCACGGATGATGCTGTTTCTATAGGCATGTTGCAAATCAGAAGACTATAGTGAAATGCAGGAAGACCTGTGGAAGATTTATGAGTGGTGCCAGATCTGGCAGTTGACACTGAATGTAAACAATGAAATGTGTTGTACTTAAATAGGTGAAGAGACTCATTGCTGTTTGATTGTGGTATCAGTGACTAACAGCTGCAAAAAGAAACAGCCATAAGATACCTAGGAGTAGCTGTCTGGAGTGACTGGAACAACCACATATCTACATCTACATCTACATCTACATGATTACTCTGCAATTCACATTTAAGTGCTTGGCAGAGGGTTCATCAAACCACAATCATACTATCTCTCTACCATTCCACTCCCGAACAGCACGCGGGAAAAACGAACACCTAAACATTTCTGTTGAGCTCTGATTTCTCTTATTTTATTTTGATGATCATTCCTACCTATGTAGGTTGGGCTCAACAAAATATTTTCACATTCGGAAGAGAAAGTTGGTGACTGGAATTTCGTAAATAGATCTCGCCGCGACGAAAAACGTCTTTGCTTTAATGACTTCCATCCCAACTCGCGTATCATGTCTGCCACACTCTCCCCCACATTACGTGATAATACAAAATGAGCTGTCCTTTTTTGCACCCTTTCGATGTCCTCCGTCAATCCCACCTGGTAAGGATCCCACACCGCGCAGCAATATTCTAACAGAGGACGAACGAGTGTAGTGTAAGCTGTCGCTTTAGTAGACTTGTTGAATCTCCTAAGTGTCCTGCCAATGAAACGCAACCTTTGGCTCGCCTTCCCCACAATATTGTCTATGTGGTCTTTCCAACTGAAGTTGTTCGTAATATTAACACCCAGGTACTTAGTTGAATTGACAGCCTTGAGAATTGTAGTATTTATCGAGTAATCGAATTCCAACGGATTTCTTTTGGAACTCATGTGGATCACCTCACACTTTTCGTTGTTTAGCGTCAACTGCCACCTGCCACACCATACAGCAATCTTTTCTAAATCGCTTTGCAACTGATACTGATCTTCGGATGACCTTACTAGACGGTAAATTACAGCATCATCTGTGAACAACCTAAGAGAGCTGCTCAGGTTTTCACCCAGGTCATTTATATAGATCAGGAACAGCAGAGGTCCCAGGACGCTTCCCTGGGGAACACCTGATATCACTTCAGTTTTACTCGATGATTTGCCATCTATTACTACGAACTGAGACCTTCCTGACTGGAAATCACGAATCCAGTCGCACAACTGAGACGATACCCCATAGGCCTGCAGCTTCATTAGAAGTCGCTTGTGAGGAACAGTGTCAAAAGCTTTCCCGAAATCTAGAAATATGGAATCAACTTGAGATCCCCTGTTGATAGCGGCCATTACTTCATGCGAATAAAGAGCTAGCTGTGTTGCACAAGAACGATGTTTTCTGAAACCATGCTGATTACGTATCAATAGATCATTCCCTTCAAGGTGATTCATAATGTTTGAATACAGTATATGCTCCAAAACCCTACTGCAAACCGATGTCAATGATATAGGTCTGTAGTCCGATGGATTACTCCTACTACCCTTCTTAAACACTGGTGTGACCTGCGCAATTTTCCAATCTGTAGGTACAGATCTATCGGTGAGCGAGCAGTTGTATATGATTGCTAAGTAGGGAGCTATTGCATCAGCGTAATCAGAAAGGAACCTAATCGGTATGCAATCTGGACCTGAAGACTTGCCTGTATCAAGCTATTTGAGTTGCTTCGCAACCCCTAAGGTATCTACTTCTAAGAAACTCATGCTAGCAGCTGTTCGTGTTTCAAATTCTGGAATATTCCATTCATCTTCCCTGGTGAAAGAATTTTGGAAAACTGTGTTCAATAACTCCACTTTAGCGGCACAGTCGTCGGTAACAGTACCATTGGCACTGCGCAGCGAAGGTATTGACTGCGTCTTGCCACTTGTGTACTTTACATACAACCAGAAATTCTTCAGATTTTCTACCAAATTCCAAGACAATGTTTCGTTGTGGAACCTATTAAAGGCATCTCACATTGAAGACCTAGCCAAATTTCACGCATCTGTAAATTTTAGCCAATCTTCGGGATTTTGCATTCTTCTGAACTTGGCATGCTTTTTCCGTTGCCTCTGCAACAGTGTTCGGACCTGTTTTGTGTACCATGGGGGATCAGTTACATCTCTTACCAATTTATGAGGTATGAATCTCTCAATTGCTGTTGCTACTATATCTTTGAATTTGAGACACATCTCGTCTACATTTGTATAGTCAGTTCGGAAGGAAAGGAGATTGTCTCTTAGGAAGGCTTCTAGTGAAACTTTATCTGCTTTTTTAAATAAAATTATTTTGCGTTTGTTTCTGGTGGATTTGGAAGAAACTGTATTGAGCCTAACTACAACGACCTTGTGATCACTAATCCCTGTATCAGTCATGATGCTCTCTATCAGCTCTGGATTGTTTGTGGCTAAGAGGACAAGTGTGTTTTCGCAACCATTTACAATTCGCGTGGGTTCGTGGACTAACTGCTCGAAATAATTTTCGGAGGAAACATGCTGTATTACACATAAATCTCATTGCAAATGCCAAGCTCACATCTGATGGAAGAGGATTAAGGAAATGTTATTCATCCATGAAATAAGAGACTTATAAAATATTCAAAGGATTGATTCTTGTGTAGTGCTCATCATTCTAAGCCCTTGCCAGATTGGATTAACAGAAGAGAAGGAGAAAGAGAGAGAGAGAGAGAGAGAGAGAGAGAGAGAAGGTTCAGTGAAGAGTAGCATGTTTTTTACAGGATAGTTTAGTCACACCAAGAGCATTATGGAGATGCTCAACAAACTCCAGTGGCAGACATTACAAGAGAGGTGTTGTGCATGATGGAGAGGTTTAACACTAAAATTCTGAGAAGCATGTGTTTCAAGAAGTCTTTGATACTGTATTACTTCCATCCATATGTTAAACAAAATGGCCATTAGGTAAAAATCAGAGAAATTGTAGCCCATACAAAGGTTTATCAACACTTGTTCTCCCATGCTCTATTCACAAATGGAAGAGGAAAGGGAGGAAAATGACAGTGGTACAAGAAGTATTCTCTGACACACACTATAACGTGGCCTCTAGAGTATAAATGATGAAGTAGATATTTAATAAACCTAGGAGTCATGTCTCACCAAATCTCCCCCCACCCCCCACCCCCCACCCCCCGCCCATCTTTTCATCCAACATAAGATGTGTTATTTTATAGATACTTTATTCTTTTTATCAAATACATTAAAACTAACATCTGCCAACTGCATATTAGGAAAGAACACCCTTTAAAAAGTGGGCACTTCATAGTGTGGACACAACACCACGCTTTTTCTCATTAGTATATCCCATGATTTTCTTAGGATATGTAGGTACTGATTAGCAACAATATGTATTTTCATTTTAGCACATATTTTGTGTGAAGATTAAAGGAGGCCTCTTTTCATGAAGACCTGAAATTTCATATTCATCATTCTTAATCTTATATAAACCAGCTGATCACTGATAATGCTAATTTGGTGGAATTTTCAACTTAAAAGCATGAATATTTAAAAAACAATGACAGTGTTCAGCAGATACATCAAAAATGGCTTTCACTGATAAATAGCATTTACAGATGAAAACCTGAGAGGTCAGTGGTTAGGAAATTGTGTAAAAATGCATATCTATTAACACAGTCTACATTCATGGAGAAAATATAAAAATCTTTAAATAAGGTAATCAATAATTTCAAGCAATTTTCATTTGTTTCATAGCTATTCTCCAAGGTTGAACTTTAATTGTGTTACATAGCTAATTCAATGTCTATTATTGCTTCTGATTCCTTTTATTTTTATACTGGGGATTTACTTCATGATTAGCATTTTTGAGATTGTACAGTAATGGTTGCAGTTCTTGATCACGGCTAGCACTCTAAATTCATACCAGTTTCTTCCTTTCAGAACATAACATTGATTCCAGAAGCTTATCATCATTCCTCACAAGTTCTATTTAAAGTCTGATTAGCTTGTCTTCTGCAGCAATGTATTTACTTTCAAACACTCACTCTAATTTTTTTTTTATTTTTAATTACTTTTTTATTAGGCAGGTAAAAAGCAAATTACTTTAATAACAAGGAAGAAGCTATAAAAAAATAGCAATGTTATATAAAAATGTAAATACATTCAAAGGGGAAAACTGTTAAATTGAAATGGTAAATTAGAAATATGAAAAAAATAATATTATTATTGTGTTAAAATAAGTCAAATATTCCTCCCCACTACTGCTTCAAACATCACTTTAACCCTATATTAATAAACATATCATTTATTTTCTAGCTACATCTTACAAGATACCTACATAGTTCAAATTAAAATGAATGCAAATATATTATGCATGTCATGTGAAAGGATTTGAAAATAACATTTTCATGAGTTCACTAGGTGAAAAAGCATTGCACTGTAAAGTATTTTTCCATAATATGTCAGTCATATCAGAAGTGATGCAATATTCATGAAGATTTGTGTAACTTACAGGCACAGCACACCAAATGCAATGAGGCATCCTTATACAGCTTCTGCAGTCTTCTTGTGACCTACATTTATTTCTGTCATTTGCTGCAACATTTTTTTCCAGAAAATTCAAAATGAATATGAAAATGAGAATGATTGTATTACAAGACAGCTTCATTTTTACACAGTGGCACTGTTACTAGCAAAGACAAGGACACTAGGCTCAAAGAACATTGCAACATCCTGAGGATATGGCCAGACCACTTCCTGTTCATGGAAATAAGAAATGTAGGAAATGACTCTGCACCAACAGTAACATTATATGATACAGTAGGGTATGCTACTTGCTACACGCATGGACAGGCATAAAAGCATATTTTCTCAACATGACCAATTCTGAGATGAATTAGAAAATTAAATTCCTTGTGTTGACTGATTTCCACAGACTTGACAGATCTTAGAAATTACATATTGTAACATGTGAAGCTGCTGCATAATTTATTTTTAATTTAATTTAATTATACAGCACCTTTATGTGTTACAATATGTAATTTTTACAAAATTAAAACTATGCAATATTAAATGTGTCACATACTATCACAACACTAACAGACTCCTTATATTAATTGTTCTTGTGGCATATACATGATAAAATGCTAAATTATTGACATGAAACCCCTTGTATCAAAATGTACCTTGTATCAAAATGTACCTGACATTGTGTAGAATGTTACGTAAAATGCTAATATATCCATGTCAACAAATGCTCTTGAATATGCAAATGAGTACAGTTGTGTAACTGGAAATTTATTTACATGAGTGCAAACATCAAGAGCAGAAATCAATAAACTAAAGAGTATTTATATAATGAAGTAGCAGAAAAATCAGTACCCTCATCAATAAAAATGGCAATAAAACTTGGCCAAACAGAAAAGCAGTTACAGGTGTTACTTTCTAGTAACCTGCTTTTTTGACAAGAATGCTCATTGGCAGCTTTTGCATGGTGAGCTAAATTTCTCAAATTTTCTTAAATAAATAATTTTTGATCTTCAGTTTTGTTTCACTATATTAGTGAGAATACATCTATTATTATATTGTGAAAGCCTTCTGCATAAAATTACTGAAGTGCAGAAAAGATGACAGCTGAAAATATTAATTTTTGAATTAATACAGTGAATACTTTGGATAATTTGTTTAATTATTTCCAGTATCAAAAGTAAATTTTCATAAACCATAATGTCACCTTTATCAATCTATTCTTCCTGGCATTCGGGGAAGCTGTGGGCTCAGTTTCATAAGGAGGCAGCCCAGCATCAGAAAAGATCAGTTTTCAGAAATTACATTATTTGCTGCTTCTTTTCATAATGTTCTCTTTAGTTTACTTTTCCATTATTCTGCACTCTTCATTTACCACTACTCTTTTGCTAATCTTCCACTCTTACATATGATCTGCATTCTGCTTTCCACTTTATTCTTGATTTTAGGGTTGCATGGTGATTTCAATCAGCTGTAAGTTATGCACTGCTACCGTTACTTTCTCTTAAACCAAACTTCAGTATTACGGTACCATCATTATCATTATTACAGTATTACTGAGATTTTTTCCTTCCATGTTTTGATTTACATATACAATATTGCGAAAAGAAAAGTTGCTACTAACCATACAGCAGAGATGCTGAGTTGCAGATAGGCACAACAGAAAGACTGTCAAAAACACTGCTTTGTTCTGTTGTGCCTATCTGTGACTCAGTACCTATGCTAAATGGTGAGTAGCTACTTCCCTTTACATAATATTGTTACATTCCATCCTGGATTTTCCATAGTTTGATTTACATATTCAATTGTTTAGACTCTCTCTTTTTCCTACAGACAGGACTTTCATTGTATTCGCTAAGAAAATGAACTACAATACCAGCACAGACTCACATTACAGAATGCATTCCTGTTAAGCATCATTCAAGATAACAAAGTTTCCTTAGTTCTCCTAAACTCAAACTGTTGCATTGGCTTTGAAACATCAAACATCTCTTCCTAACTGCATGTATAAATTTTAAAAGTATTGTTAAACCTCAGCCAAAGTTACTTATTTCAGAGGTATATTGTCATTGGAAATTCCTTTCTATTCCATATTATTCCAGCTCACAGTTGCACATTTATTAAATACTCTATTCCCTGAGTTTCTGTTCCACCAGATGAACATTTATAAAACCCAGTCCATTTTCCACTAATAAGGCGCATCTACACTCACTAACCACCCCTCCCCTCTCCATCTATAACTCTTTTGTGACTACTATACAGGTGGTTTCCTCGAAACCAACTTGCCAACTTTTTCTTCTGTACACTGTATTTATGAGCTATTCATGTTTTTAGAGATCTAAATACCATTTCCTATATACTGGTACCCACTATTAACAAGTTCATTTTTCTCTCAACATTATATCATCCTTTCTATTGTTTGTTTACAATCTATGCAACTAAAAATAATTCTGTATTTTACAAACTGACCCTACTCACATTTCCATCAAAATAATAAACTGTCTTGCTCAAAATTGGCTATGAGTTTTCCTTGTATATCTATTTTGTTTATAATATCTCGATATCAATTATTCTAGGTAGTTACCTTCAAATCTCTTGTTCATTCCCTTTTTTACCCTTAAATTCCCTCTACCATCATCATTCTTTTCCCTTCTTTCTTCTGACCAGTGTCTCACTCTCTTCTTCCATAAACACTGTCTCTTCTTTAAATTTTCTTTCGTACCTCCGCCCTATGCTACACCCCATATCAGTGCTTCCATATTTCTGTTTTGTTTACTCTCTGTGTTGAAAAGAAAAGCCTTCTCTACATCAACCTGAAAGGAACTACATTTCTGTTTCAAAGCAGAAAGTAGAGGGTGTTCAAGACAAATTATCAAATTGTGGAGCATATGCATTACACAGATGGTACAGCAGTTATAGTACTTATATAGATTGGACATGTAAGCTGAGACATCCTCAAGTTTTACCATTAAACCATGTCACCATATTGTCACATCGAATTAGTTTGCATCTGCAGATGGGCAACCCAGTTACAAGGTTAGCAAAGTGGGCTGCTTCGTGCCTCCCCCAATGAATCGCATCAACGACTTGCACACAAAAATTGACACTTGCCACAACACAAACAAAGCCTGTATTGTGCACCTATAGTGTGAGTTACAAACTGGAGAAATGCTCTGTGAAAGATGGAGAGAGGCAGCAGGCAGCGTCTTGTGGCTCATGGGAGAGTAAGAAGCCATCTGTGGGCTAGCTAGGGCTGCACGTAGAGGAGGCAGGTGGCAGACGGCTGGGCATGCAGTTTCATAGACTAGGGTGTCAGATGCCTCCAACCCCTGCTGAAATACTTAGGCCCTTCCCAGAACCTCTCCCCTGAATCTATCTCCGCACTCATTGCAACAACAGCCTGCACACCCACCTTCAACATGCTCCCCAAAATCCACAAATTTAACAAACCTGGGCACCCCTTTGTGGCTGCTTACAGTGCCCTCACGGGAAGAATCACGGCCCTTTGTTGATAAAAATCTCCAACCAATTGTCAAAAACCTAGCCTCCCACATTAACGATACCAACCATTTCCTGCACCAGCTCTCCACCATCCCCTACATTCCTACCTCCCAGATCCCTACTCATCACTGTTGATGCAGCCTCCCTTTACACCAACATCCCTCACACCCCATCGCCTTCCCATGATTGACCATTACTCTCTAACTCCCTGCAGATTCCAGTCCCATCACTTCATTCCTTATACACCTAACCAACTACATCCTAACCCATAATTACTTCACCTTTAAAGGGAAGGCATACAAACACACTCGTGGCAAGTCACAGGCGTCCACCACATGGCACCCCCCCCCCCCCCCCCCCCTCTTCATGAGCCACCTACAGAAAACGTTTCTAGCTTCCCAAAACCCCAAATCCCTTGTCTGGTTCAGGTTTATTGATGACATCTTTATAATCTGGATCCAAGGCTGACATCTTATACTCATTCCTCCACAACTTCAACACCTTCTCTCCCATCCCCTCACTTGGTCTTCTTCCAACTATCGTGCCACCTTCCTAATTGTCGATCTCTTTCTCTCAGATGGCTTCATCCACGCTTCGATCCACATCAAACCCACCAATCGTCAACAGTACCTGCACTTTGACAGCTGCCACCCTTTCCACACCAAAAAATCCCTGCTATACAGCCTGACCACCTGTAGTAGATGCATCTGCAGTGATGAGAACTCTCTTGCCCAGTATGCTGAAGGCCTCACAAAGCCTTCACAGACAGGGAGTACCCTCCAGATCTAATTCACAAATGGATTTCTTGTGCCATATCCTCACACACACCTGATCCTCACATCCATCCCAAGAACCAACAACAAAGAGGAGCCCCAACTTGTCACCCAGTACCACTCCAAACTGGTATGACTGAACCATGTCCTTCTTCAGGGCTTCAATTGCCTATCATCAAGCCCTGAAATGATGGACATCCTATCCAAGATACTTCTAACCCCTCCGAAAGTGGTGTTCTGCCACCCATCCACCCTCCACAACATCCTAGTCCATCCCTGTGCCAGTCCCACACCCAATCCCATGCCATAGGGATGGAAAACCCAGCTGCGAGACCTGCTTGATCCACCCATCACAGGCTTCTCCTGCCCCATCAGAGGTTGGGCCACCAGTGAAAGCAGCCATGTTACATACCATCTCTGCTACAACCACTGCACAGCATTTCACATTGGTTTGACAACCAACCAGCTGTCAACTAGATCTAATGTCACCTACCAAACTGTTGTCAAAAACAAGATGGACTACCCAATGGCACAACATGCGAGATTTCAATGACTGCTTCACAACTGATGCCATCTGGATCCTCTCCACCACCATCAGCTATTCTGAGTTGTGCAGATGGGAGCTATGCTTACAGCACATTCTTCACTCCCATAATCTTCCTGCTAAATCTAAGGTAACTCACTGCCCACCCATCACCCAATTGTGTGTGTGTGTGTGTGTGTGTGTGTCCTGCCCCAGCACCCCTGCCCAATTTGTGTCCCTACATCAGCTACTTGTGTGCTGTTACCTCACGCCCTAGTCTGTGAAATCATCTGCCTTCTGTCTGCCACCTACTCCTTCTACCTACACCTCCAGCTAGCCGACAGATGGCTCTCAACTCTCACACAAGCCAGTAGACACTTCCCTCCAATCCCCTCTCTGCCTCTCACCTCTCTCCATCCCTCATCCCACCCCACCTCACACCCCCGGCTCACCCCTGTACATTCACCATGGGCCAGTAGAGGGTTCGCAGTTGACTGAACACAATGTAGGGAAACAGGTTCAATGTGAGGATTAGCTGGTCTCCTATTGTGTGTAGTAAATATGTCCATTGCAACAGTTTCTTTTCCAGTCTAAAAATAAGTTGTTAGTATCAAAGCAATCTACAGTATTCTTCGGGACAGCTTTGTCATCTTCAAATACTTCATTCGTATTTACTGTTATCAGCCAAATGGCATCATTTTTAAATACTTCACGTTTCTGTGAAATGAGATTTAATACATATCAACTAGTATGACCGTTGGGTAGAGCAGGTGACAAACAGCCTTCTAAATGTAAGCAATACCACATTTTTAACACTGTGATGCACTTTCCTTCTTTTCCCACCTGAGCAGCACATAACACGCCTTTTGTGACATTCTTTTTCTTTTCAAGTGGGAGTATGTATATTGGAAATAGTCTCATAGTGGTGGTATTCATTGCTGGACAGTTGCAAACAGAGTACTCGGGTAGCTGTGCACATTCTAGCAGTTGTAGTAAACTCTCTTCCCCATCACAAAAAACTTATCTCTTCACCATGGAGGCTGTTTACAAAGAGCAGCTACCAAGTGACATGCATGGCTAGTGCTTCATTTCAGAATACATTTAAGAGTCACTGAATCCCATGCATTTATATAGTGAAGCAAACATATGCGAGCTGGGCTCGCCATAGTATTTAAATGCCATAGCAACTGCATGAGACTGCGGCTTGTCATTTTATGTAACTGGATTAAACTGCTGGTATCATCTGTAAATTGGTATATTTTATATTTAACACATTGACTGCACACACACACACACATACACACACAACTGTTGT
This sequence comes from Schistocerca nitens, assembly GCF_023898315.1. Lineage (NCBI taxonomy): Eukaryota > Metazoa > Arthropoda > Insecta > Orthoptera > Acrididae > Schistocerca > Schistocerca nitens. The sequence goes on along the minus strand of NC_064615.1, from coordinate 257,332,927 downwards.
TCTGGGCACCGAGGCCCGAATTCAATAGCATCTGACGTGGTGAGCAGCCATGTGGTGGATATTGGGGGTAAGGAAGAGGCATGGAGCAGGGAGGGGAGTAAGGGCAGATGCTAGTGCTGCCTATGGGAGCATGCAGAGGCATGGTAGAGACGGATAAGGCTGCTAGGTGCAGCATTGGGTAGCTGTAGTGAGGAAGGCGGTGGGAAGGGGGAAGAGGGATAGCAGAGAAGAGAGGAGGACAGGCTGAGGTCAGGGGAGTTTGGGAACAAAGGATATGTGGTAGTTACAGTTTCCATGTGCAGTTCATGAAAGATTTTCCCTTACAGTAAGAATCAGAGTATTGAAACTGTCGGCATTGTGTAGTGCCTCAAGAATTTTGGTGTAAATTCTAGAAACACTCGGCCTTCCATCATCTCGAACACCCGATATTTTAGGTAAGAGTGCAGGAGAGTGAGAACATTTCCACCGATCCACCTGTTTCTATGTGCAGGTCGGAAGCTTGTTATTAGAAGACTGTAAGTGGGGTGAGTCACTGACGACAACAAGTATTTGCCGCCAGCACCACTGAAGACGTGATGAAAACTCAAGGAATAATTATGTAGTATTCTTTGATGTGTTAGTGTCTGTGTTGATTGTAGAAAGACTAATGAACAATTGAATACAGATTTCTATGCACATTCATGTATTGGGCTCGCTTGAGACTAAAGACTTTTATCTTACTTCATATCTCTGCATGAGGCAGGATGCATGTGATGTCCATAAATTATTGGATTGTTACAACCTATGTCATTGTACTTGTTTTATCAAGTCTGACATTTAAAGACACCAGTTGGCTTTAGTAACTGTTTCTTTGTGTTGAGAGTTGAAAATATACCATGAATGAATTGAAAGTGTTCCATGAGTACACAAATTATTTCAAGAATAGAGAAGTAGCTTAATAAATTCCTTTAACCAGGTATTGTCTTGTGAGAAGAAGCTTTTAGAGATCAACGTAGCTGATTACCCAGAGAAGAGAATCAGCTGCACACAATACATAAGTAACTGCAAGAGACGTGTGAGTTTTGCACCCCAGTTCTACACTGTCTCGAGTCATCCAAAAGAAATTAGAATTGTAGTCAAATGCTTTGAGAATTTAGGTGGTGCAGTGGACTACTCTCACATATAACCATGCCACATAGTTCTAACTGAATTGGACCTGTTGAAATGGAGAACAAATAAATGCTTATGTGGGTTGGTTGACACCATCTCAACTCAACACACAATGGTTAACAAACGGATGACTGCACCTGAGAACCGATTGAACTGGCAGATAGCAACCGTTGGCAGTGTAACTTCTAGTTTCGAACTGAGAGTTAAAATTTGCTCCACTCTTCTACCTTAACTCATGCAGAAAACAGAGTTTGTGAAATCAGATGAATATTTTTGAAACATCCTGTATAATGGAGAAATCTGTGTGTAGCCTCTTTCATCTTGCCCATTTAACTTACACATCGATTTTTAACAGATCAGTGAAAAAGCCACAAAAATACATTGTCTCTTTGGAACACAACTTTCAGTAGTCTTAACTAGAGGAACAACAGGCACCCACAGTCAAGTGCTATTGTGGAGCCACAAGATGATTTCTGCAACTCGATCCAGATCAGGGACACTGCAGCCTGTTGAATCTCACCTGGCTTACCTGGTCTGTACTCGTTCAGTCACTGTGCTCCAACTGCTAGCTCATACACAGTCCTTGTATAAAATGATGAGTCTGGGAAGAGGTTGACTGGCCACAAGTAAGTATACAAAGAACCAAAGAACCTGTTAAAAAAAAACTACACTTTCTAGGCCCATTGTCCAATTAAGATGATGTGGATCACCACAACAATTGCCAATCAAAAACAAATGTGCTTCATGTCTTCATGTCACAATTCACAGAGCCTTCCTAGAAGCCACCAATTCAAAGTAATTGTCTTCCAAATGTAACTTAAATGAAGTTTGGACCTAGTGGGATATTAAACAACATACACTGCCACACAGGAATTTACAACAAAAACACTAGGGCAGTTCTCATACTGTTTACCATCTTGATCAATATTAAGAGTAAATTTCCACATGCTATCATGACAACAAGGCATCTGTGATTATCTAACACAATGCTGAGTATCAGTGGGAGACATGGCATGATAGCAAGACATAAGCTTTGTTCATCTGAGCTAACCATGTCTGAATCTATAGTCATTGTCACAGTTAAAACTTCTAAGCAACAATCAGAGTAACTTCCTACTACAAATACTTTGCAGACATCAGATTATCTAACAACAGGGCTTATAGTGCTGCTGAGGCTGAGCCACCACCAGATACATGGCCTGACATCATAAAACACCTATCCTGATTTGCTGTGAACAAGAGGACACTACAGTTTGCTGTTTGTAACTCTTTGGCAGACTGTGGAGTCATTTTTTCAAGTTTTGGTTATTTTTATGAGCCACACCTGTAACTCACGATTAACTCACTTAGAGCACAAAATTCATACTGTCGAATAGTAGGCCAAAAAAGCTGCATTTTCAATATTTTATTTGCCGCTACCAGTTTCGAGCAATGTGGCATTCTCAAGTGGTACCTATATAAAGTGACTGTGTCAACAAACAAATGTCTCGTTGGGAGTGTTTGTTGCCAGGGTGACTACGTACAGAAATCAAATTGCCAACTGCAATATGATTTAGACAAGATATCTGTATGATTCCAAAACTACACAACAAACTACACAAATTTAAAGGCTGTAAACTCAACTAAATACTTGGAGGTTACAATTAAGAATAACTTAAACTAGAATGATTACATGGATAATGTTGCAGGGAAACCAAACTAAAGACTGTGATTTATTGGCATAACACTTGAAAAATGCAACAGGGCTACTAAAGAAACTGCTTACACTACATTTGTCTGCTCTCTTCTGGAGTATTGCTGTGCAGTGTAATATTTCCATTGTATAGAATTGACGGAGGACACCGAAAAACTTCAAAGAAGTGCAGCTTGTTTTGTTTTATTGCGAAATAGGGGAGAGAGTACCACAGATATGATAGACAAATTGGGTTATCAATCATTGAAACAAAGGCTTTTTTCAATGTGGCAGGATCTTCTCATGAAATTTCACTCACCAAATTTCTCCTAAGAATATGAAAATATTTTGCTGTCTTCCACCTACAAAGAAATGACCATTACCACAAAAAAAAAGCCGCATCACAGCTCACACTGAAAGATTTAAGTGCTTGTTTTCCTGCAGGCTGTTTGAGAGAGAAAAGGCAAAGAAATAGCTTAAAGACGGCTTGATGAACCCCCGTCAGGCACTTAATTGTGAATTGCAGAGTAATCATGAAGATGTAGAAATAAATATGTTGATATGAAGAGTAAAGATGAAGAATGTAATAACATTTGTTTTACTTGAAAGGGTTTAAGAGAACTCACAGGCATTACTTTCCACATGCCCTCGAATTTCTAAGTTCTGTTTGTTCATTTAAAATGTAATTTGAACTTCTTGCCAAACGTGTGTAGTTTTCTATTTTCTATTAGACGTTCAAATAGCCACCTTTTTAATATCTATGAAGAATGGGAAGATTAATGCTTATGTCTACTAGACTGCAGAACAGCAGACATCAAAAAATTTCACCCACAGCACATCTTGTAATAATTGTACTACTGGTCCGCCTATTACAAAACATTTTTATGGAAGGGCTATTTTCCTCCTCCACCCTTCAGGGCCAAGGATAAGTTGACGGGTGTCTTCCCAGTTAAATGCATCTTACTTCTTAGTTTTGACAGAAGTATTCCTACATCAAACTTCAACAACATTTGAGATGCTTCACTTTTATGCCCTCTCTAGGACTCTCTTACGCCCACTTAGCAGACTTGTGGTCTCCTATGAGTGCACCTTGCCACACTACATGACAGTGGTTTAACATGGTTGCTACTCACCACCTCAAATTCTAATGCACTACTCAATTAAAACTCACATAGCTCTTGAATGAAACATCAGATTTAGATTTATATTGCAACAATAAATTAGAAAATCCTTAAATCATATATTTATGATATGTTCTACCACAAGTTATTCTTTTCCTCAACTTAAGAGATTATGTAAGTTTATGCTCAGGAATGAGCTTGGACAAGGAAATAGCATGTCACAACCACTCCTCAGGCAGCAGTCAGGAACAGTGAGGAAGCACAAATAGAATGACGAAATGAAGATACGTGATTATTATTGTTGTTGTTGTTGTTGTCGTTGTTGTCAACAAATGGAGATGTTGATACAATTTTTAGTGTAAGGAAACATTAAAGAATAATTATCTGCAGCAATTGTACCAATTATGTCACTAGTTTTGAGTGGAATGTTTGGGACTGAAAGGTGATCTCCCTGTTAGAACCAATATGATGTAGACATTAAGACACAGAATTGTTTGTTTCATGGCTCCATTCAGTGGCACTCTTCACCACAGATATCTCCATCCAGGGCCACAAGCAGCAGGTGTCCATGGCTACTGTGTCAAAATGAGGAAGCTGTGGAGGGGAAACAGGAGTTCTGTCATTCAATGCAGGTTCTCATGGCCAGTATTCACATCCTCGATGATTTTTGTTTTATAGACACTAAGGCACGCTCTAGGGCATATTTCTACATTTACATCTACATCTATACTCTGCAGAGGGTACGTTCCATTGTACCAGTTATTAGGGTGTCTTCCCATTTCACTCATGTGTTGAGCACAATAAGAATGACTGTTTGAATGCCTGTGTGTGTGTGTGTGTGTGTGTGTGTGTGTGTGTGTGTGTGTGTTTGTTGCAGTAATTATTCTAATCTTATCCTCACAATCCCTATGTGAGCAGAATGTAGGGGTTTGTGGTATAGTAATCATTTAAAGCTGGTCCTTGAAACCTCATTAAGAGACTTTCTTGGGATAGTTTACACCTATGTTGCGGCCACATGTAGTAAGCGTTGCTTCACTCAGTGGAGAATGGCAAAACAGAGGCACGCCGGCGACCGAGGCATTGCAAAGTAGGCAGGCACAGATAGCCTTGCTGACAGCAGCAGTCTACCAACAGACTGACGCAAGGACGCACACAGACCAAGTGCCGAGCGATGCCTGGAGAGTGCTGAGTAAGGGGAAGTGAGGCCAGCATGCTAAGTTATACTGCAATGTACTGCGGGAGTAATAACAAGAACCTACCACCAAGGGTAAAAAAATGTCCTGCTGCTGGATATAAATAGTGGAGCGCAGGCAGCAACAGCGAGAAGCCATTAGGAAGCAGTTCGGATCTGAGGACGGACATGGACCGTGTCCGAATGTTCAATTTTCGTAGGTGACAATTCCGGAAGTCTGTTCCAGCTCGCAGGAGTCATCCGTTCGCCGCCAGAAGTCAACTTCAGCTCTGGAGGTCGGCCTGAGTTCAGTTGGCACCATGGCTGATGAACTACAGCGAGAACTTCCAGCAGGACCGGCCGCAGCGCGGTCTTGGTAACAGGCGCCGCCGGGGACTGGTGCCCGGACTTCATGGCAACCCAGCCCCACGGCACGTGGTCCGTCCATGACGGGACCTAGCGGACATCGCTACTGACGGCTTCCCAGCCATCAGTGCAGCAGGTGTTGGCAGCTGACCTCACGGCGACGCGGCTCCATGGGTGTGCCCATACTGGGGCACCGAGCGGCGATGAGTTCATCTCAACCACAGGGCATCCTGGCTTCAGCGGAGCACTAGTGGCCTGAGGCTCCCGAGTGCGATCAGCGGCACGTGTTGTGCACATTGTTGGAGAATCTACACAGCAGCAGCCAGGTGGAGGGATCCGCAGGGCTGGGCAGCAACAACAAGGGAGAAATTGTAAAGCAAGTTCAATAAATAATTGTAAAACTCCATGCCGTCTCAGTCTTTGGCACAGCCACTGTGTCTGCTGCTAACAAGTGGTGCACAAGGCGTAACACCTATCTAAAAGGGTCTTCCAGTTCTGTTCCTTGAGTACCTCTGTGACACACTCCCACGGGTCAAACAAACCTGTGACCATTCATGCTGCCCTTCTTTGCACACATTCATTATCCCCTGTTAGTCCTATTTGGTATGCGTCCCACACACTTAAGCAATTTTCTAGAACCAGTCACATGAGTGATTTGTAAGTAATCTTCTTTGTAGACTGACTGCACTTCCCCAGTGTTCTACCAATAAACCAAAGTCTACCACTGGAAAGTGTTACACCCAGGTATTTGTTTGAGTTGGCTGATTCCAACAGTGGTTCACTGCTTTATAGTCACAGGATACGATGTTTTTTTTTTTTTTCATTTTGTGAAGTGCAAAATTTTACATTTCTGAACATTTAAATCAAGTTGCCAATTTTTGTGCCACTTTGAAATCTTATCAAAATCTGACTGAATACTTATGCAGCTTCTTTCAGACAGTACTTCATTATAGATAACTGCATCATCTGCAAACAGTCTGAGGTTACTATTAATATTGTCTGGAAGGCCATTAATATACTACATCAACAGCAAGGATCGCAACACACTTCCCTGGGGCACACCTGAATTTACTTCTGCATCTAATGATGACTCTCTATCTAAGATAAATGCTGCGTCCCCTCTACCAAAAAGTCTTCAATCTAGTCACAATTTTCACCTGATATCCCTTATGATCGTACTTTTGACAGTAAGTGTAGGTGCAGTACTGAATCAAACGCTTTTCAGAAATGAAGAAATACCTCACCTAGCTGACTGCCTTGATCCAATGCTTTCAAAATGTCATGTGAGAAAAGTGCAAGTTGGTTTTCACTTGATCAATGTTTTCAGGATCCATACTGGTTGGCACTGAGAATATCAAAAGCACAGTTGCTACTGACTGTATAGTGGAGATAATGAGTAGCAGATAGGCACAACAAAATGACTGACAAACAAAACTTTCGGCCAACCACGCCTTCATCACAATAGACAACACACACACACACACACACACACACACACACACACACACACGCAAATGCAACTTACACATACCTGAACATAGCATATCGCTGCCAAAGCCAGACTTATACATAACAACACTGTTTTGATGAATATGTGTGTTTCATGACTTCATGTTTTTCATTACACTTCTTGGAAGGAGACTTTATGGAAATCTGAATTTTTAAAACCAATGCAGTACTTAAAAGGCATTGACAACTAAACCTCAGCTATTTTACGTATTACTACAATAACAGTAGATAGTTAAGACCCTACCCACTCATGGTTTATCAATGGGCTGACAATCTTATAAATTTGCAATGTAACCATATGAAAACACTAATTTCGATTATGAGAAATTGTAGGAGAAATCAACTTTGAGTTTACAGCTAATCATTTCAACATGGAGCAACTACTGCACTGCACTGTTCTATGAAAGTTTTAAAACATGTAGCAGAAAGTAATTATGCATTCTTATGAAGCCCTGAATCATTTCTTAAGCAACTTCAGCCCACATGCATTTCATGCAGGCCTTCCTAGAACATTCTAAAGTAATGCGAACATTGTACTGTTTACATGAATATCTTGTTTTCATTTTCAAATGGGGACAGCGAAAGGCACAGGTTTTTCATTTTTCAAACAATTCTTTCTGTGTTTGAAGCTTATCTTGTATGTGTAGTACTCTTTTGATGGTATGTCGCAACTCTTGTGGTGAGCATCATGAGAGACTCAACGAGGTCTCTTACTAGTCTTTATGAAGACCAATTTCATCATTACTTGTGACTTTGGATAAGCTTGATACAACACATAAGAATGCACACCACAAGCAACATCCACTAACGTGAAGAAAATGGCCAAAGGCCATCTTCTTGTTCAGTGACATGATCAATAACTTGAGCACATTTGGTTGAGGCAGTCCCCACCAGCTTTAGTCATGTTATAAAACATGATGCTCTCAGTTTTTCCTGAGTCTAGGTAATTACTTATTGAATGGTGCATAGAAGAGACTAGTATCACAGCATAGGATAGACTAGTATCACAGCTTTTGCTTTTTGAACACAAAAGAAACAGATGTTATATCTTCAGTAAAACCACAGACAGTTGGCTTTATGCGTTAATTCTTATTGGTTAAAAATTTCTATGGAATCTCCTTTTTCTTTCTTTTCAGCATAGCGACATGTGAGGTTTGTTCCTTCTTTTGTTTTGAATGTTCATTGACTAATTCTACTAGTGAGCACGAATTGTAACCAGTGATATTTCTCCATGTTTTCAGTAGGTTTCACCAACAACAGAACAGCTTGTGTGGAAACTCTGTTACCTTTTTCATGGTTTGTAAGAGTGTGACCACTGATACCTTTTCTGAAATAAATGTACACATTTTACAACTAATTTGCACATGTCAGTCAAACACTAATTTTTGAAGCCATATTTTGATAGTATGTTTGGCATACACATTGTAAAAACAGATCTACCCTGGAAATGTACAAGCTTTTCACCTACACTCACTGTTGCTCCCACATAGTAGCGAAGTTGAGTATTTTCAATGAAACATGAAAGAGTTGTGAATTTCTGCTGATTTGTCTACTTTCATTCTTTCCTCCTGATCATCTGCTTTGTCTAATTTTAATTCAGATAGAAAAACAAAAAAAAATCTTTCTTTATTAACAACGCATCTGTAAACACCTACACCTGTTCCATGAGTTACAAATAAACTATAAACCGAACTGTTCCGATTTGAAAATGGCTGCATCCACTAATAGCCCTATTACTGCCTTAAATTCAATGACATCAGTATTTTATAGATATGATAAGCGATCATTAGCATACTGTTCTCTAACAAGGAGAGGTCCTCAATGATGGAATCAACTTTTGAAACCAAATATATGGTGAAATAGGTTAAGATGCCAGGTATCATACCCTGCAGCTACTCACTGTGGTGGGCCCTTGCTTGCGAGTAATTGATGAAAAACATTCTGCATTTTGTGTGATGCTCAATAGCATTAAAAAATTCATATTACATAGACTGACTGCATGGTGTAATGGATAGGGTAAGGGCTTCACATGCAGCAGGTTGTGGGTTCAAATCTTGTCAGTTGCACTAATTTTTATTTTTTATTTTTATTTTTAAATCTTTATCAAAATGACTTTGATCATTATTTTTATTCAGTTAATTGGTTTAAAAGTAATTTTTTATATCTGTTCCTTTGTCACATCATTTTAATCAGCATATGAATTTTTTCATTTGTTTCATTTTTTTTTTTATATCTTTCTTTTTCAACTCAGAATTTTCGTAGTGTGAATTTCTATTATAACATTCAATTATTTGAAAATTATGATCTATTGGCTAAAAAACAAAATGTGAAATAATCTATTTCTACTGACTGTGCAACAGTGGGAAAAAAGTATTTTTCGTTACAAAATGTTCAATTTCTTTTTGCATAGTAACTTTCGTAGAAACATTTAAAACTTATCCTAAATTCCTAATGCACTATGGGAAAAAAAACAGATGAAGATTTAAACAAAAGAAAGGTTTATAAGTAAAATGAAAGTAAAGCAAAATGAGAAATAGATATAATGAATGCAATAATCTGGAAAAAACATATGATGGTAAAAACGAAAGAAATTATATCAAAATTAATACAAAAAATTAATTAAAAACACATAAACAAAGATTTCAATGGGAAAAAGAATGCTAGAAAGAAAAATGATAACAAATGAAGAAGTTGATATTTTGACTAAAATTATGTGGCAAAGGAACTGAAACAAAAATTACACTTAAATCAATTAACTGAATAAAAATGATAATCAAAGTCATTTTGATAAAGATTTCAAAATTAAAAAAAAAAAAAAATTAATGCACACGATGAGATTCGGATTTATAACCTCCTGCATGTGAAGCCCTTACCCTACCCCTTACAACATGCAACTACTCACTGCAATTCAACTTTTTTAATCTACTGAGGGTCATTTAGAATTCTGAATTTTTTTCATCAATTACTCACAAATGAGGGCTCACCAGGGTGAACGGTTGCAGTGTGAGATACCTGGGATCTTAACCACATAGGTGATTTCAAAAAGTTGACCCCACCACTGGGGACCTCTCCTTGTACGCTTAGAATGATTCTATCAACAATATTTTGGGCAAAGAGTGGATTCCATACCTACAAACAGCAAGGTGTCCTCCAAGATTTTTTGCCATCTGTAGCAACTGCAAGGCGGTGATGATGTATTTACAATGAATTAGCAGTTGTTGTTTTCTCAACCAAAGAAGTAAGCTTCTCCTTTGTTATCAGCTGTCACACATTCATCACTTTCAGTTTTCTCCTCCAAATTAATATTGCAGTCACTAAATATCTTGAAAGGAGGTCATTATTGTCGTCTTCATCTGAGAATTCACTGAGTCGTTCTAGAACGTCTATATCCGTCTTGTGTGAAACACGTTTCATAGACAGTCAAGGTTTCCCTGCCATAGAGAAACAGTAGCATTCAACAGAAACACGACACGGAAACATTATGGTACGTCTGAGTCCTCTCAAGGCCCAAAAATAACAAAGTGCAACAACAAGGCAAGAGTTCTAGCTTGCGAAATATGCTATCAACAGGAAGGTACACAGGAGAGTCACTTCACATGGCTGAGTGAAATATAATTTCAAAAAGTCATAGTCAAGTCAGAAACTGTTCATAATACTAAGTGTTACCATTTTTTCTATTCCATTTCATTTATTTCTACATTATGGCATTAAGAATTATGTTTTATTTTTCCATATTTTAGAATAAGAGTTGTTTTTTCTGTTCTTTAAACACATTCCCTAGCATATGAGATGTAAAAAGTAGTTTACAAATCTACAAGTAATGCTATGCTAAGAAGTAAACTTATCAGGCTGGTCGATGCATTCACCACAAACATGCAGGTTAGGGGGAGCAGGTGCAAATTCAGCCATACTCAGGCTGGGACTAGGTTAAGCATCCATCAGAGATCCAATGCCCATGTACAGCAGGTGAGGGACGGGCTTTGAATCCACAGCCCCTAGCATGTGTGTACTGTCAAGAACCCAGCCACAGCTTGTATACAGTGCAGTGTGGTTCAGAGCAGTGCCTGTTAGGTAGGCATTTGGAGTAGCTGACACTGAGTCACTATAGGCCGTGCAGTCTTGCCTTACACAGCCTAATGGTAGCCGTATTACGTTGCTGCTCTGCCGATGGTGGCTAGCAGCAAGGATGGTGTCATCATGGGAGAGAACGACACACCTCAGTATCTGGCTGACTGCAACAGGCGACAGTAGATAGCAAGTGGGTCAGTGGCTAGAACAGTCCTAGTTCAACTCTCAGCCCATCAGAGCTGAAGCTGGCCCATATAGCAGGCTCTGTAGCTTTATTGACAATAATGACTACATCAGCAGACAGTGGTAGAGCAACAGCGCTTCTCTTGGCCATACGGCAGTGGTCCACTCCATACTGGTCACTGATTCAACGCCTCTTGCCAACTGGGCAGCCAGTACTTACATGCACCAGGTGTCACAACCTACCCTGCTGTAATACTGAAGTTCATTAACACCACTGGTTGTAGATGAAGTTGTTGTAAAGACATACAGAGGCCGGACATGATGGCAAAATTCTCTGACAGCAGGTTATTGCAATCAGCGCCATTACAGCACGCCGCAATATGTAATCAGTTGGGTCTACTAAAAAATTTGTCAGGGTAATAGAATTATTTGGCCATCAACAAATTCTTTAGGCTCCTCTTAATCTGACGTTGTTGTTGTTGTTGTGGTCTTCAGTCCAGAGACTTGTCTGATGCAACTCTCCATGCTACTCTAATCCGTGCAAGCTTCTTCATCTCCCAGTACTTACCGCAACCTACATCCTTCTGAATCTGTTTAGTGTATTCATCTCTTGGTCTCCCTCTACAATTTTTACCCACCTCGCTGCCCTCCAATACTAAACTGGTGATCCCTTGATGCCTCAGAATATGCCCTACCAACCAGTCCCTTCTTCTAGTCAAATTGTGTCACAAATTTCTCTTCTCTCCAATTCCATTCAATACATCCTCATTAGTTATGTGATCTACCCATCTAATCTTTAGCATTGTTCTGTAGCACCACAGTTCGAAAGCTTCTATTCTCTTCTTGTCCAAACTATTTATCGTCCATGTTTCACTTCCATACATGGCTACACTCCATATAAATACTTTCAGAAACGACTTCCTGACACTTAAATCTAAACTCGATGTTAACAAATTTTTCTTCTTCATAAACGCTTTCCTTGCCATTGCCAGTCTACATTTTATATCCTCTCTACTTCGATCATCATCAGTTATTTTGCTCCCTAAATAATAAAACTAACTCATTACTCTAAGCATCTCATTTCCTAATCTAATTCGTGCAGCATCACCTGATTTAATTCGACTACAATCCATTATCCTCATATTACTTTTGTTGATGTTCATCTTATATCCTCCTTTCAAGATACTGTCCATTCCGTTCAACTGCTCTTCCAAGTCCTTTGCTGTCTCTGACAGAATTACAATGTCTCGGCGAACCTCAAAGTTTTTATTTCTTCTCCATGGATTTTAATACCTACTCCGAATTTTTCATTTGTTTCCTTTACTGCTTGCTCAATATACAGATTGAATAACATCGGTTTTGGCTACAACTCTGTCTCACTCCCTTCCCAACCATTGCTTTCCTTTCATGCCCCTCGACTCTTATAACCGCCATCTGGTTTCTGTACAAATTGTAAATAGCCTTTCGCTCCCTGTATTTTACCCCTGCCACCTTCAGAATTTGAAAGAGAGTATTCCAGTCAACATTGTCAAAAGCTTTCTCTAAGTCTACAAATGCTAGAAACATATGTTTGCCTTTCCTTAATCTATTTTCTAAGATAAGTCGTAGGGTCAGTATTGCCTCACGTGTTCCAACATTTCTACGAAATCCAAACTGATATTCCCCGAGGTCGGCTTCTACCAGTTTTTCCATTCGTCAGTAAAGAATTCGCGTTAGTATTTTGCAGCTGTGACTTATTACACTAATAGTTCGGTAATTTTCACATCTGTCAACACCTGCTTTCTTTGGGATTGGAATTATTATATTCTTCTTGAAGTCTGAGGGTATTTCGCATCTTGCTCACCAGATGGTAGAGTTTTGTCAGGACTGGCTCTCCCAGGGCCGTCAGTAGTTCCAATGGAATGTTGTCTACTCCCGGGGCCTTGTTTTCACTCACATCTTTCAGTGCTCTGTCAAACTCTTCTTGCAGTATCATATCTCCCATTTCATCTTCATTTACATCTTCTTCCATTTCCATAATATTGTCCTCAACTACATCGCCCTTGTATAGACCCTCTATATACTCCTTCCACCTTTCTGCTTTCCCTTCTTTGCTTAGAACTGGGTTTCCATCTGAGCTCTTGACATTCATGCAATTGGTTCTCTTTCCTCCAAAGGTTTCTTTAATTTTCCTGTAGGCAGTATCTATCTTACCCCTAGTGATATGCACCTCTACATCCTTACATTTGTCCTCTAGCCATCCCTGCTTAGCCGTTTTGAACTTCCTGTCAATCTCATTTTTGAGACGTTTGCATTCCTTTTTGCCTGCTTCATTTACTGTATTTTTATATTTTCTCCTTTCATCAATTAAGTTCAATATTTCTTCTGTTACCCAAGGATTTCTACTAGCCCTCATCTTTTTACCTACCTGATTAGCAGTACCAGGATTGAATGTGATGGCTCGGGAAATCTTCTTTCGAACTAGGCCTTTGTGATAATTAAGTCTAGTGATGTCTGAGGCAAGAGTGTTGATGTATCTGGGCAAATATGTTTGCCTCAAATGCCAATGCTGTATGGGAGGGGACGTTTGACATGGAAAGGATGGCAACCGTCAAAATGTAAGTACTGTTGTTTGTTAGTAGGTTTAATGTGGACGGAAGTATGTAGCTGGCCTTTTGTGGACACCCCATTGTGGCTGATTACTGTGCCCCCACCGAAAGAATTTCAGCCTTCACTGACCAGCACCTCTGACCAACTGGCCCACAGTCTAGCCTCCATGTCAAAGACACCAATCCCTTCCTTCACCAACTCTCCACCATCCTAACCCCTTTACCTCCTGGATCCCTATTCGTCACTGCTGACGCCACCTCCATATACTCCAACATCCCTCATGCCCATAGTGTTGTTACTGCTATTGAATACTACGTTTCCCAACGTCCTTCAGACTCCAAACCCACTACCTCATTCCTCGCACAACTTACTAATTTTATCCCAACCCAGAACTACTACTCATTTGAAGGGAAGGTACATAAAAAATCCACGGCACAGCCATGGGCACTTCCATAGCACCATTCCATGCCAACCGTTTTATGGGCCATCTAGAGGAGACTTTCCTAGCCTCACTAAACAGCAAACCCCTAGTCTGGTTCAGGTACATTGATGATATCTTCATGATCTGGACTCAGGGCCACAACACCTTATCTTCATTCCTTCCCAATCACAACATCTCTTCCATCCACTACATGTGGTCCTTCTCAACCCACTGTACCCCCTTCCTAGATGTTGACCTCTTCCTCTCTGATGGCTCCATCCATACCTCTGTCCACATTAAACCCAGCAACCACCAACAGAACCTGCATTTTGATCGCTGTCATCCCTTTCACACCAAAAACTCTTTGCCATACAATCTGGCCACCCAGGACGGCGTATCTGCAGTGACAAAAACTCCCTTGCTCAGGATGCTGAGGGTCTCAACAAGGCCTTAACAGACAGGCACTGTCCCCCTGACCTAGTCCACAAACAGATCTGCTGCGGCATTTCCTGTCACACCCCCAATCCTCCCACCACCCCCGAAGAACCAGCCATAAAGAAGTGTCCCCTTCATCACCCAGTAAAACCCTGGACTGAAACAACTGAACCACATCCTTCAGCAGGGCTTTGATTACCTATCTTCATGCCCCAAAATATGGCACATCCTACCTGAGAGACTTCCCACACCTCCTAAAGTGGTGCTCCATCACCCACCCAACCTCCACAACAATCTAGTCATGTCTCTATGCTACTCCCAATCCCAACCCCATGCCACAAGGACCATATTGCAGGGGAACAGACAGGTGCAAAACCTGCCCAATTCACCCACCCAGCATTTCCTATTCCAGTCCTGTCACAGTTTAATCCTACGCCATCAGGGGCCGGGCCACCCGTGAAAGCAGCCATTTCATTTACCAGCTCTGCTGCAATCATTGCACAGCTTTTTATATTGGTATAACTACCAACCAGCTGTCAACCAGGATGAACAGCCACCGTCAAACTGTGGCCAGGAGCAAAGTAGACCGTCCTGTGGCACAACATGCAGCTGAACATGACACTCTTGATTTCAATGGCTGCTTCACTACCCATGCCATCTGGATCCTTCCCTCCACTGCCAGTTTTTCTGAACTGCGCAGACTGGAGTTATCCTTAAAAATACATTCTCCATTCCCATAATCATCTCGGCTTCAACCGATGGTAATATATTATCCCCATACCTTCCACCCAACAGTTTTCATCCCATTTGTCCTATCATCTCCTCCCTATTCTCTTCTCCCACACTGTTTATTTGCAGCCCTCTTCACAAGGATTTAAAGTCACTTACTCTTGTACAAAAATGTGTGCATTATTCAGGAACACACATTTTCAATAACTTGCCAGCTGCCATAAAAAGCTTTAGAATCAATGAATAAAATCAGTTTAAGAGAAGCCTAAAGGATTTATTAGTGACCAACTCCTTCTACTCCATTGATGAATTTTTCAGTAGAACCAACTGATTTTTTGTGTGTGTGTGTGTGTGTGTGTGTGTGTGTGTGTGTGTGTGTGTGTGTGTGTGTAAAGTACAATTTAACTTCTGCACCATTTCAGTGCAGTAACATGTCCATTGTAAGTAAGTATTGTAGTAGTTCTATTATATATTGATTACCTTACAAATAAAAAAACATTTTCTTTTTTTTAAATTTTAAATTCAATGCACCAGTATGATCTTAGTAAATGAGTGTTGTTAAATGATCCTTTCACATAGCGTTCAAAAAAATTTTTCACTTGGGACCTCACTACAGATCAATTGGGATGAAAGTAAATCTAATCAAATCTAACATGTCTGCCCACCTTTCCCCGCTCCTTTTCCCGACCTCCCTGCCCCCCAACCACCTAACACTGCATATGTTGGCAGTCTGGTCCCTCCACACTCCACCAGACAGCGTTCATCTCTTCCCTCACCCGTATACTACCATCCTTTCCCCTTCCCCAGTCTCTCCAGATTGCTGCTTGCTTCCCATGTGATAGTTGCACTCCAGCGCGAGATGCTGGAGTTGGCGGTCATGTGTGCATGAGGTGTGCTTGCTTGTTGAGTCTCTTTTACTGATGAAGGCTGTGGCCAAAAGCTTTATGTAAGTGTCTTTTAATTGTGCCTATCTGCAACTTGACATGTCTTCTTTATGGTAAGTAGCAATCTGTCTCTTCCTACATTGTAGATATTCATACCTGGAGTTTCCATTGTTTAATATGCAAAGTCAAAAGATTTTCAGTGAATAGTGTTGAAGGTAAAAAAAAATTTAATTGCTGTATGTTACAATTGAGACACATTTTCATTGGTTTTGATGAAAAACATGATTGAACCCTTGGATATGGAACAAATAAACTGTACTTACAGTGATGTCCTTTTAGATCTGAATTCATCACACAGCATCCACTGACATAGTTTCTCATTCATGTGAGGACATTTTTAGTGGGCAACAAGGCATAAAATAATGTACTTGTAACGAACTTGGACAGCACCAGTCAATTCAAGCAAATACATTTACAATATTTATAATAACTTATCAACGAAAATTCATAAATGTTGGAATTTCTAATTCACTCTGTTTTAATTAAACAAAAATTTCTTACACTTAAGTGCATAAACTCAATCACTGCCAAAAATAAAGTATCTGCCTTTTTGGCCGAAAGCTTATTTGTTTAACAATCTTTTTGTTCTGTCTATCTGCAACTCAGCACCACCACTATATGGTGAGTAGCAATCTCTCCATTTCATAATATTGTCATTATTCCAGCCTGGATTTTCCACTGTTGGATCTGGTGTACAATACTTATCTTCTTCACGGTGCTCAAACATCAGTATGTAAAATAACTTTAATTATCAAGACAATGGGAAGTCCAGGATGGAATACACACACACACACACACACACACACACACACACACACACACACACACACACACAGAGAGAGAGAGAGAGAGAGAGAGAGAGAGAGAGAGCAACTGTCTTCACACACACAAAGATGACAGAGGTCGTGTGTACGCAAGTTGTTTTGTGTGTGTGTGTTTTCTACTTCTGATGATGAAGAACTTAGTCCAAAAGCTGAACATTTCTAGCATTCTTTTTCACTGTGCCTGTCTATGCTTAGCCACCTCTATATGGTGAGCAGCTATCTATCCCTCCCATTGGTCACAGAAAAACAGTACACGATAACACAGAAAATACGAAGCATGAGGAGTGCTCTGAGTAACCAAATGGACATACAAGTTAAACAGACCAACCATGAATGAGAGAGCAACAACTAAATACAAAAATTTTTGTTGAGCAGGCATGATGATGATGAAGAAGAAACATCAAGCAGTCCTGGAGTGAAAAATGAGCCCAAATCAAACATGGCTCTGTATATTCATGTGGTGTAAAAGGATATAATGCACATTTAGGATAAGTAGATTTTAATTCAACAAGATCTTGGGAAGGAGTATGTCATGCTGTGGAACCACCCAGGATCCAAACAAGTAAATTATGTTGTCATGAGGTAGAAGCTTGGAAGATACACCTCCCACCCCATGCGTGTGTAGGGGGGAGCTGGGGGCGGGCAGGCGGGTGGGTACGTGCGCGTGTGCATGCATGCGAGCTTTTGTGAGGGACGGGGTGCATTTTTCAGTCTTTTTATGCGGCTGCCCACTCTCATTGCCAACTCTATTTTGTGAGAAGTCATTGACTCTCATGTGAATTATATTAATGTCAAAATTAGAGTACCCCTTGCATGATACACAGATGGAGGTGTGATTCTCTTACTTGGGCACAAGAATTGGTTTATTATTGTGTCACATATTCTAAATGCTTTATATGTTAATAGTTCTAATTTCTATGACTTGGCCAGAGTTAAGTGTCTTGTAAACACTGATCACTGGTACAATGCATAAGATAATTCAGATTTAAAACTTGACAGAATGGAAGGTTAGATCATTTCTTAAATAAAGTTCACAAACAATGCAGTTCATTTGCAATATACATATATTTACATCTCTTACAAAATATTTTCTTTTCATGAAATACTGTTGCAAATTACTTTACAATTACTCTTCATTACAATATATTTACAACATTTATGTCTATACTTGCTTTCTGTGTGAGATTCCCATTATGCTGGAGAACAACATATTTATACAAAACTGTAGCCATAGAGTACATTAAAAAAACACACACACAAAATATCTACACAGGCACTAATATGTTCATACAGTTAAGAGAACACTTTAGTGAGGTTTTGGTTTGTGTCCATCAACATAAAAGTTTCGGGTTGCTTTTGGAAGCTGAAGAACCATGCCATCATACTCCTTTTTCAAAATTATCTGGCAACCTGATGATAAAGAAATGCGTAAATCAAACTAGTAAAATACATAATCATACAATAGTACATAAAACTAACATTTAGATGTGCTTGGACTAGATAGCAGAAGTGCCTGCAAAGCCTTAACTAATTAACTACGTAACATTGCTGGAAATAAAAGAGCTGTTGACAGAGACCAAGCTCATTTCAGTTTCAGGTGTTGCTTTTCCTATTCATTGTCACTACATAAAAATTTGTATCTGAAACAAAGGGTCCAGTAATTGCCCATGTGAAATAGTAATCATATTTCTGTAAACACAACGTGTTAAATTCAGAGACCTTTAAAATGGTAACTATCTTATTTGCTCTCAAAGACTACACATATTTTACTTGTGATATCCAAAATACAAACTTATGTACCATACATCAGGATTTAAAGCTCTTTCAAAATGTTGCTACTGGATTTAAGTGTTTTTGCTACAGTTTATGAAAGAGACAGTTTGTTTCAACATGTGAACAATATTTTTTAGCTTTGTGTGTGCAGGATGAAGCAACAAAACTTGCTAATTTAGAAGGTCAATGAAACAAAAAATATTGTATTTACATTCTGATATCTGCTTTGCATTATTAATAACTGGAAATTTAAAATTACACTTTTATAAAAATTATATTGAGCAAATTACACCATTGTTTTAATCAAATTCTGAAGTTGCCGGTCAATTACAAACAGGCTACTTTTGAGCAAATGTTCTCCTTCAAAGGTACAAGAGTCCTCAAATGATTGGTATAAACAACGAGTTATAGATATCTCCATAAAGGTCACAAGTGGCTACATCAGAGGACCACACAGGCCACAGAAGATCAACCATCAAGTAGATCAGGCAACAAGGGAACTTCACTGCAAAATATGCATTACAGTACAGAATGGTGTGCCACAGTCACAAATCTGTTAAATACAAGGCAAGAAAGTTGTTATCTTGTTCACAAATCATAGCATTCACAATTACTAAATGGAGTTTTTTCAGAGAGAGAGAGAGAGAGACCAATGATCTCCACCATCCAACAATGCACACCAAATTATTAAGCACTCTGAATGAACGGGCCCCTCCTGAAGTTTACTGGGAATGTTATCACTTTAATAGCAGATGTTTTGTTTATTCACAGTTCCAGACAGATGAAAGGACACATTTTGAGGCAACTCTTCTAGCCATTCTTCACATGAATTTTGCCATGCAACCAAATCCTGTTGAGCACAGCCAACCTGTATGGATGGAAACTGGGATCATCATGAAGAATCCAGCTCACAGAACAATCAGAGCCAATGGGCAGCTGTATGCTTGTATGTCTAGCACTGAGGAGATCACAAAAATGACTATCTCATTGCTTTGTCATCCCCCTTGTCCATCGTATTGTCACCTCAAAGACGGTGGTAAATCTATTGCTCTTCTTCGTACATTTCCAGTTGCCCTAAGGTGTCAACCCACACAACAATTGACTGCCAGTTAGGAACAGAATTTCAAGCAGACAAATTCAGATGTACACGAAATGTATACTTGTCAACAACGATCAACCGACCATTACACAAGTTGGCCTCTAAGGAAAATGTATGATGCTTCTTTGTGCAATGAATTGTCGCTACTGAGGCAGGTGGTGTTGTTGTTGTTGTTGTTGTTGTGGTCTTCAGTCCTGAGACTGGTTTGATGCAGCTCTCCATGCTATTCTATCCTGCGTAAGCTTCTTCATCTCCCTGTACTAACTGCAACCTACATACTTCTGAATCTGATTAGTGAATTCATCTCTTGGTATCCCTCTACGACTTTAACCCCCCCCCCCTCCTGCCCTCCAATGCTAAATTTGTGATCCCTTGATGCCTCAGAACATGTCCTACCAACCAGTCCCTTCTTCGTGTCAAGTTGTGCCACAAACTCCTCTTCTCCCCAATTCTATTCAATACCTCCTCATTAGTTATATGATCTACCCATCTAATCTTCAGCATTCTTCTGTAGCACCACATTTCGAAAGCTTCTATTCTCTTCTTGTCCAAACTATTTATCGTCCATGTTTCACTGCCATACATGGCTACACTCCATTAAAATACGTTCAGAAACGACTTCCTGACACTTAAATCTATACTCGATGTTAACAAATTTCTCTTCTTCAGAAACACTTCCCTTGCCATTGCCAGTCTACATTTTATATCCTCTCTACTTCGCCCATCAGTTATTTTGCTCCACAAATAACAAAACTCCTTTACTACTTTAAGTGTCTCATTTCCTAATCTAATTCCCTCAGCATCACCCATCTTAATTCGACTACATTCCATTATCCTCATTTTGTTTTTGTTGATGTTCATCTTATATCCTCCTTTCAAGACACTGTCCATTCCGTTCAACTGCTCTTCCATGTCCTTAGCTGTCTCTGACAGAATTACAATGTCATCGGCGAACCTCAAAGTTTTTATTTCTTCTCCATGGATTTTAATACCTACTCCGAATTTTTCTTTTGTTTCCTTTACTGCTTGCTCAATATACAGATTGAATAACATTGGGGAGAGGCTACAACCCTGTCTCACTCCCTTCCCAACCACTGCTTCCCTTTCATGCCCCTCGATTCTTATAACTGCCATCTGGTTTATGTACAAATTGTAAATAGCCTTTAGCTCCCTGTATTTTACCCCTGCCATCTTTAGTTTTTGAAAGAGAGTATTCCAGTCAACATTGTCAAAAGCTTTCTCTAAGTCTACAAATGCTAGAAACGTAGGTTTGCCTTTCCTTAATCTTTCTTCTAAGATAAGTCGTAAGGTCAGTATTGCCTCACATGTTCCTACATTTCTATGGAATCCAAACTGATATTCCCCGAGGTTGGCTTCTACCAGTTTTTCCATTCGTCAGTAAAGAATTCGCGTTTGAAATTATTATATTCTTCTTGAAGTCTGAGGATTTTTCGCCTCCCTCATACATCTTGCTCACCAGATGGTAGAGTTTTGTCAGGACTGGCTCTCCCAATGCCATCAGTAATTCTAATGGAATGTTGTCTACTCTCGAGGCCTCGTTTCAGCTTAGGTCTTTCAGTGCTCTGTCAAACTCTTCACGCAGTATCATATCTCCCATTTCATCTTCATCTACATCCTCTTCCATTTCTATAATACTGTCCTCAAGTATATCGCCTTTGTATAGACCCTCTATATACTCCTTCCACCTTTCTGCTTTCCCTTCTTTGCTTAGAATTGGGTTTCCATCAAAGCTCTTGATATTCATGCAAGTGGTTCTCCTTTCTCCAAAGGTCTCTTTAGTTTTCCTGTAGGCAGTATCTATCTTACCCCTAGTGAGATAAGCCTCTACATCCGTACACTTGTCCTCTAGCCATCCCTGCTTAGCCATTTTGCACTTCCTGTCGATCTCTTTTTTGAGACGTTTGTATTCCTTTTTGCCTGCTTCATTTACTGCATTTTTATATTTCTCCTTTCATCAATTAAATTCAATATTTCTTTTGTTACCCAAGGATTTCTGCTAGCCCTCATCTTTTTACCTACTTGATGTTCTGCTGCCTTCACTATTTCATCCCTCTGAGGCAGGTGGTGAACACATTTCCTGATCCTCCATATCAAATGAGACCATCCCCACCACTGACCAACTACAAGTCCCTTTACAGTGCCCCATTCAAATTGGCAGGTTTCATTGCCATACCCTGTACTTTGAAAGTACTCTCTGCAGCCACCCCAGCTGAAGTAGCAGACAACATTGTAGAATGAAATTTTCACTTTGCAGCGGAGTGTGCGCTGATATGAAACTTCCTGCCAGATTAAAACTGTGTGCCGGGCCGAGACTCGAACTCGGGACCTTTGCCTTTCGCGGGCAAGTGCTCTACCAACAACATTGTATTTAACAACATTGTTTTTAATTTGCTACATCATCATTCACCCAAATCTTTTCAAATACTAAGAAATACAACAGTATACTAGCTTTTTTATAAAAAAAACAAATAATGCTTTACTATGCTTAGATAACTGCAGAATTATCTATAGTTGAATTGTGTCAATACAAGTTAATATGTAAAAATTTACTCTACAAATTGAAATGTCTACAAACTGATTGTGAGGAAACAGTGTAAACCACAGTCAGTGTACTAAAAAGAGAAGCAGTCAATGGATAGAGGACAAATGAATTTTGGTTTCTAATCACACACTAGCATTGCACAATACAGCCTGTTTATATTGTTGTTGTTGTTGTTGTTGTTGTCTCTACATCGAAGACACATTTGATGCAGCTATTTAAACTAGTCCATCTTGCATAAGCCTCATCACCTTGTATGAACTACTGCAACCTATATGCATTTTAGCCTGCTTATTGTAGCCGGGCTCTGGTCTCCCTCTACAATTTTTACACCATATAGCCCCTCT
Organism: Schistocerca nitens; assembly: GCF_023898315.1. Lineage (NCBI taxonomy): Eukaryota > Metazoa > Arthropoda > Insecta > Orthoptera > Acrididae > Schistocerca > Schistocerca nitens. The sequence goes on along the minus strand of NC_064615.1, from coordinate 257,309,967 downwards.
CCACTAACAAATTAATGATTCCACACAACAGTATACCAGCTTTTTTTAAAAAACATAATGCTTTACTATGGTTAGATAACCGCAGAATTATTTATAGTTGAATTGTGTCAACACAAGTTACTATGTAAAAACTTACTCTACAAACTGATTACAAGGAAAAAGTGTAAACTACAGTCTTTCTAAGAGGGATTATATATGTATACCAAAACGAGAAGCAATCTATGGATAGAGAACAAATGAATTTTGGTTTCTAATCACACACCAACATTGCACAATACAGCCTTTTTCATTGTTGTTGTTGTCTCCATATCAAAGACACATTTGATGCAGCTATCTAGGCTAGTCCATCCTGCATAAGCCTCATCACCTTTTAAGAGCTACTGCAACCTACATGCACTTTAGCCTGCTTATTGTAGTCAGGCTCTGGTCTACCTCTACAATTTTTATACCCCATCGCTACTCTCCATTAACAAATTAATGATTCCTTGATGCTTCAGGATGTGCCCTAATATCTGATCCCTTCTTTTAAGCAAACCTTGTCATACTTCCTTCCCTCATCAATTTGACTCAGTACTTCTTCAGTAAAATCTGTCCCACTCATCTAACCTGCAGTATTCTTCTGGTACACCATATCTGAAATGATTCTCCTCTCTTCTTTTCTGAACTGCTTATTGTCTACATTTGACTTACATACAAGGCTACCTCTAGACAAATACCTGCAGAAAAGACTTCCTAATACTCAAATTTACATTCAGTGATAACAAATTCCTCTTTCTCAGAGAAACATTTTCTTACTATTACCAGTCTGCATTTTATGTCCTCTCTACTTCAGCCATCCTCAGTTATGTTACAGTATAAAAAGTAAAACTCATCTTCCCAGTCCTTTTCAATCACTGACAGAACAGGAATGTGGTCAGTAAACCTCAAAGTTTTTATTTGTTCTCCCTGAAATTAAATTCCATTTCCAAATTTCTAATTGGTTTCCTTTGCTGTTTTCTCAGTGTACAGATTGAACAACATGGGAGATAGACTATTAACTGTGTCTCACTCCCTTCTCATCTGCCACTTCCCTTTCAGGCCCTTCAACTCATACAAACTGTACATAACCTTTCACGCCCTGTATTTCATCCCATCTGCCATGAGAATTTCAAACAGTTTACTCCTGTCAACATTTTCAAATAAGTTACAAATGCAGTAATAGTAAGTTTGACTTACTTCTGTCTATCTTCAGAAGTAACATCAACAGGGTGTATACGTGGACAAGAAAAAAAAAAAAAAATTCCCGGATTTACTGGTTAAAAATACACTTAATCCCGGTTGAAAACACACTTTTTTGGAAAGATTTTTGATGTGCAGCAACATGAACATATTACGGAAGCATAAACTGGAATTCCACCAAACACCACATGTTACTTTCCGAACCATTGTAATCGAGATTGCGATGCGCTTTTGTAAACCAGTAATATAGCTCAGATCACGTGATGACAGCGGATATTCAGACCCCAAGACACGTGATATAGTCAGCTAATAGCAACATCACTGTTAAGTAGCGCGGATACACAAACAGGAAAAGTTAATGTTTTAAATTAAAATAAATAGTGTTGCTACAGGAAAAGCAAAGCTTTCACATATAATATTGGTCTCTAAGGTTAATAAGCTGCAAGAGAAGCTAAGATTTCACATATAATGTTGATATTTTTTGCGCGTCTTACACTTTAAGATAGATCACACAAATGTGGCAGGAAAATTTTTGGCCGAGTCCAGTGACTTGTCCTCAAAGTTTTCCGCAGTTAATTAGCTACCACAGTGGAGAGAGAACTTCCCGTAGCACCTCATCAATTTGCTCATAATAACGACATGAATGTCTGATCTTCTGGGCTCGAATTACTTCTAAATGGCTCTTCATCAAACGATCTGTGATTTAAGAAAGTCATCGTGCATTCTCGCACATAGTTCAACTTGGGTAAAAGGAAATTTACTTTGAAAGTAACGTTTTTAAAATCACCATTCCCAATATTTTCCCGCGCCCTGTTAGAAATAAGTTCGTTTCAGCAGTTGTCAGAGAGCGCCAGATAACAGGTGCCATCGCGCTTTGGCAGCTACTATGACGCAGGAAGCCCGTATGTTCGTACGTGTAAAATATTAAAAGATCTTACGTTGTGTCATAAAAGAAACAAGACATCAGAGGATACTCCAAGAGCATCGGAATTTTGTGAACCATATTAAAATAGTACATTTAAAGTGCACACTTAAAGAGCACATTCGTGTGTCCAGATTCCCAATGAAGTAGGCCTCGACCTGATATTAAGCTTTTCAGTGTGGGTTTCGGGATGTAAATTTTCTTGGAGTACCAGTACTGTATTAACTCATTTTTGATTCTTTATTATGGCATAATGCCATATGTGCTACAAGATGAAAACGTGTACTTGAAATGCAGCAAGCAGTTGAAATTAGCCAATAGTATGGAACTAAACACTTCGTTTCAAACACATTGAATGCGTTGTTCTACAAGGCAATTAATGCTTGACTGTCAGAAAAGTGGAAATAAAATAAAATCTGAAACTAATAACATATATTAGCCTTCCGTAATTATGTGAATGTATTTTAATTCACTTGATAGCTCCCGGCCACAGAAATCCGTTTCGTTTTCATTTGACGTAAGAGCAGTAAACGAAGAGGAAACAGCAAAATCACTAAATGTAAACACGGGTCACATGGAGACTACCCACTTCCCCACTATAACTCAGACTGCTCTGCACATCAACCCCGGATCTACAATATTTCCGAACCGGGGCAATACTAAGATAGTGCCCCCCACCCACCCTCAGGCATTTGAGATACGACGTCAAAAATTCAAAAAAATCGAATTTTCAAAAAAGTGTTCATTTTGTAGCGCACATCTTTCTGAAGAGAATGATACACAAAACATATATGTTCAAGGAAATGTAAGACACTTTATTTGGTCTTAAGTGTGCCAGAGTGCAGTGCCAGCCCTCTTCATACAACATTCTTCTATCGCACGTCACTGTATTTCGCTCCATGGAATTGAAACGTGTATATTTTGTACTGGATACCATCAGCCTATAAGCAGGACAGTGTAAATTAAAATGTCCTGTTGTGCCTTTCTTGCTCCTAATCGCCCAGTTTGACATCCTGCCCCTCTTTAAAAAAAACTATCAATTAATACTGGGTGGGATTATTTGTTATCGGTAAAACAAGAACTCTTCAGAAAATTTGCACTCTTTATTGTTTGTTAGCTAAAAATTTCTGTTTTGGGTGACATAAAATTAAATATAGGATACATAAAACCAATAAAGACAAGAGACAAGCAAGACAGTACACAATTCTTCAACCCTTAGCTCCTAACATTGGTTTCTCTCTAATCTTGCTACAGCTTTACATTGCGTGCTTTCCTTTTGGCAAAAGAAACTATTACCTCATCAAAGTTCGTCAAACGTTTTGCTACTTGAAAAATCGAAATATCGTTGTCTAATACTGCGTAAGCTGTTAATACAAATAGTACCCAAGACTTCTGTGGTTTCTCGATCTGATTACGTCTATTTTGTCACTGTCTGCTTGATAAAACAAAATAGGCCTTTCTAACACTGTAGAAATTGTAACACACACCAAATGAACGAGACTGGTTTGGTACAAATGGTCATTTTTATAACATCCAGTTTCTCGAGCATGAGATCGAAAAGTAGTAGTACGAGATTTTTATCCTAATTCTGGAACTATTCCTGCCTTTGTCAAAACTGATACGCCCATTAACTTCACTAACCCCGCCAGAATCACCGGTTTAGTTATCCCTGATTATTCTCCGGTTAGGTGTTGGTATTTTTGTACAAACCATTTTCCGCCCTACTTCCAGAATAGAACTTAAGCGGCTGCTAGACGGGGACTGTACAACTGGCCCTTACTACAGTAGCGATCTGGCCAAAAATTTTCTGACAAAATTTCATTTTCTTGATACACCGAGAAGATAATAGGTAAACTTTCTTACCTGTTATTTCTGTTAGCCGTTTATTTCCACTCTGGTAGTCTGACTATTGATTTCCCTAGTAATTATAAAAACGCTGATTATTCGCAAACCCAATCAACAACATAATCAGACAGCGATTGGCGTTAACTCGTTCGGCTTCACTCCGCTCAGCACGTATAGCCCGGTCCCCTTCTGCCTGCTGGAAATTTTATTTCTAGATGTGACAAGGATTCCCCTGACAGACATCACATACACTATGCACGCATAAAAAAAATCAACTTATGATTCATTCAGAAATCAACTTACAGTGTGTTCAAAAACCAACAGGTATGCATTTCAAAATCATATGAGTAATCGATAGACCAACGTGTGCTGGATACTAGGAGCTTTGTGAAACAAGGTATTTTCTCCTTAAGAAAATGAATTTGGCGACCCCCCCGCCCCCCCCCCCAATTGTCTCGCGGGTCAGATACGTCGGTTTGCGCACCCCCCCCCCTCCCCCCTTCCAACTCTCCATCATAGATCTGCGCCTGCTGCGTATGCGTGAATCTGGCAGCTTCAGTGCGACGGTAAAATATTTCCTGGTTGCATCTAGCTGCTTGCTGCGACTGCTTACACTTATACAGCTAACAGCCGCATTTCTGTAGCCAGAAGGGGGAGAAGGTACAACTCATATGCCACTCAACTCTGCATGCGCATGAGACTGCTCGTAACTGCTACGATGAATCTGATGTAAAGAAATGTGACGTTATACTCATCGGAGGCAATTTGTTGTTATGAAGCATTGCATAGTCTTCCTAAAGCCTTTGACACATTTTGCTGTTGGCAGACAGCTTGTACGAGCACTATGTTTTGTTGTTGTATATGGCACATTTCCTATGCAATTTATGTTTTATTTTCATATCTTTTCTCGTTCTCATTCTATTGTTGCAGTATTATTCTGCAGTAGCAGGATACAGTAAGATCCTTTGTTAGAGTATCGATTCTTACAAAAAAAAATTTAACTGAAAACTAAAACAACGAAAAATTCCCGGGCTTTTTCCCGGTTTTCTCCCGGATGAAGAAATTCCCGGGTTTTTCCCGGATCTCCTGGTTGTCCCGGGTTGTATATACCCTGATCAAACAATGGAAAATCCAGGATGGAATGTAATAATATTATGAGAGGGAAAGTTGCTACTCACCATATTGCACAGATACTATGACACACATAAGCACAACAAAAAGATTTTCACACTTAAGCCTTTCGGCCAATGGCCTTTGTCAATAATTCACACACACACACACACACACACACACACACACACACACACACACACACACACACACACGCAAATGCAACTCACACACACAACTGCAGTCGTGTGTTTGAGCTGTGTTTGCTTGTGTGTGTGTGTGTGTGTGTGTGTGTGTGTGTGTGTGTGTGTGCGCGCGCGCGCGTGTGTGTGTGCATGTGTGTCGGCGGGCGTGCATGTGTGTCGGCGGGCGTGCATGTGTGTGTCTATTGTTGACAAAGGCCATTGGACAAAAGCTTCAAGTGTGTAAATCTTTTTGTTGTGCCTATCTGGGACTCAGCATCTCCGTTATATGGTGAGTATCAACTTTCCTTCTCATAATATTGTTCAAAAGTAAGATATTAAATGAGTATCGCCTCACTTGTTTCTAAATTTCATCAGAACCCTAACTGATGTTCTCCAAGGTTGTTTGTAAACAATTTGTGTCAGCACAATTTTGTCATAGACAGACATGGTTGGAGGCCATGGCTCTTACATACACACATATTAAAAAACGTTTTGTGTCACCCAGGTTCCCAGAACCCCTGAAGATAGACGCTGACTGGATACTGTATCACAGACATAGTCCCTTTGACTGTTCAGAGATGTCACTAAACCTGCCCAAAGATGTAAACAACCATGCATGAGCAACGCCTTATTAGACGGAGGGAGTCCGACAGCCGATCAGTTCCAGTCATTCCAACAGGAAGGAGGTACACAGCTCGTGTTGCCTGCAGTTCAACCACGCCCAGACGGTCAGTACCGCAGTTCGATCATGTCCTCATTGTTACTTTGTGTGAGGAACAACTCTCAACAAGGGAAGTGTTCAGGCATCTCGGAGTGAACCAAAGTGATGTTCTTCAAACATGGAGGAGATACAAAGAGACATGAACTGTCAATGACACGCCTCGCTCAGGCTGCACAAGGGCTACTACTGCAGTGGATGACTGCTACCTACGGATTATCACTAGCAGGAACCCTGACAGCAATGCCACCATGTTGAATAATGCTTTTTGTGCAGCCACAGGATGTCGTGTTATGACTCAAACTGTGCGCGACAGGCTGCATGATGCGCAACCTCACTCCCAACGTCCATGGCGAGTTCCATCTTTGCAACCACGACACCATGCAGCATGGGTTCAGATAGGCCCAACAACATGCCAAACAGACCGCTCAGCACTGGCATCATGTTCTCTTCATCGATGAGTGTCGCATATGCCTTCAACCAGAAAAACGTCGAAGACGTGTTTGGAGGCAACCCAGTCACACTGAACACCTTAGGCACACTGTCCAGCGAGTGCAGCAAGGAGGTGGTTCCCTGCTGTTTTGGGGTGGCATTATGTGGGGCCAACGTACACTGCTGGTGGTCATGGAAGGCGCCATAACAGCTGTAAAATATGTTAATGCCATCCTCCGACTGATAGTGCAACCATATCGGTAGCATATTGGCGAGGCATTTGTCTTCATGGACAACAATTCGTGCCCCCATCATGCACATCTTGTGAATGACTTCCTTCAGGATAACGACACCACTCAACTAGAGTGGCCAGTATGTTCTCCAGACATGAACCCTATCGAATACACCTGGGATAGATTGAAAAGGGCTCTTTATGGACGACGTGACCCACCAACCACTATGAGGGATCTACACCGAATCGCCGTTGAGGAGTGGGACAATCTGGACCAACAGTGCCTTGATGAATTTGTGGACAGTATGCCACTACGTATACAGAAATGCATCAACGCAAGAGGACATGCTACTGGGTATTTGAGGCACCGGTGTGTACAGCAATCTGCACCACCACCTCTGAAGGTGTCACTGTATGGTGGTACAACATGCAATGTGTGGTTTTCAAGAGCAATAAAAAGGCGCAAATGATGTTTATGTTGATCTCTATTCCAATTTTCTGTACAGGTTCCGGAACTCTCGGAAACGTGGTGATGAAAAACTTTTTTTGATGTGTGCAAAATAAATTGTTGGCTGGTTGCTATTCACCATCAACAATCTAATTTGTGTCAGTATTTTACATCCATGACGTGTCAGTATTTTGCATCCATGACTTACTACGCCTATGGCTGGGTAATAGTCAAATCCTGTCAACACTTGTCTCCTTTCAATCTGGATTTATAACATTCTTCTTAAAATCTGAGGGTATAATGTATCTTGCAGACTAGGAGTAGTTTGTGGGGCCAGCCATACCCAGTGTAATCTACTATAGCAACACGAGTGTACTATCATCCACCCTTATGCAATATTTGAAATTTCAGCAGCGTGCTTGTAATTTGATTTGAGGCATTGTCAGCAGAGCTGGTCATTGTCGCCAGCACAACACGAGGCAGTCAGTGTGTGTTGGGCATGGCATAAGCACGTAGAAATAGACATACTGTAATTAAATCACTTTATGCGGAAATTGGCAATACTTCTACTAATGCTTTGCTGCAATGTGATTCGAGTACTGAGAAGAACTGTACCAAAGCATATGTTTTTAAGGAAATTTGCTGTATTTGCTAACAAATGGAAAGTGTTGTAGCTCGCAGTGTTGATGTCCACCAGAGCACTAATAAACTTCAGTAACATGAAACTGATCTGTGCTTCTTGTTTATAGGGTTGGGTTAGGTTGGGTTGGGTTGGGTTGGGTTGTGTTGGGTTGTTTGGGGAAGGAGACCAGACAGCGAGGTCATCGGTCTCATTGGATTCCCACTAAGGTAAGTCTTTCAGCTCCCGGGATTGGAATGACTCCTTACCCTCTCCCTTAAAACCCACATCCTTTCGTCTTTCCCTCTCCTTTCCTCTTTCCTGATGAAGCAACCGTTGGTTGCAAAAGCTTGAATTTTGTGTGTGTTTTTATGTTTGTTTGTGTGTCTATCAACATACCAACGCTTTCGTTTGATAAGTTACATCATCTTTGTTTTTAGATATATTTTTCCCACATGGAATGTTTCCCTCTTTTATATTCATAAAACATTAAAAGATCTTACATTATGTCATAAAAGAAACAAGACATCAGAGGATACTTCAAGAGCGTCGGAATTTCATGAGCCATACTAAAACACATAATTTGGCTTAAAATGCACATTCGTATGCAAATTTTCTTGGAGTACCAGTACTGTATTATCTCATGTTTGGTTCTTTATTATGGCATAATGCCATACGTGCACTTGATATGCAGCGAACATTTGAAACTAGGCAATAGTGTGAAATTAAACACTTCGTTTCAAATAAATTGATTGCCTCAACAGAAAAGATTAATAAAAGCCAAATCTCTTTAGCAAACCGGCCAAAATAACTTCATTGTTCTGTAAGGCGATTAATGTTTGACTGTCAGAAAGGTGGAAAGAAAATCTAAAACTAATAACATACTTTAGCCTTCCGTAATTACGTGAGCGTATTTTAATTCATTTGATAGCTCCTGGCCACAAAAATCCGTTTTGTTATCATTTAACGCGAGAGCAATAAACAAAGAGGAAACAACAAAATCACTAAACATAAACACAGGTCACGTGGAGACGACCCACCTCCCCACCACAACTCAGACTGCTCTGTGCATCAACCCCAGATTTACTAATTTCTGAACCGGGGCAATATTAAGTAGTGGCGCCCAACCACACATCTGTAACGAGAAGCGGGAGAAGATACTACTCATACACAACTTAACTGCGCATGCACAAGAGCCCGCCCGCAACTGCTCAAACGAATCTAATTTAAACAGTTGTCACGCCACGCTCATCGGAGGCAATTTGTTGTTACAAAGCATTGCATAGTCTTCCTAAAGCCTTTGACACACTTTGCTGTTGGCAGACTCTTGTATGAGCACTGTTTTGCTGTTGTGTACGGCACATTTCCTTTGCAACTTAAGTTTTATTTTCTTTATTTTTTTTTTTTTTTTTTTTTTCCTCCTGTTCATGTTTTGTTGCTGCAGTATTATTCTGCAGTAGCGGGATACAGTAATATCCTTTGTTAGAGTATTGGTTCTTACCAGTCAAAATCACAAAAATTTAACTGGAAACCAAAACAATGAAAAATTCCCAGAATTCTAAACAATTCCCGGGTTTTTCCAGGTTTTCTACCGGATGAAAAAATTCCCGGGTTTTTCCCGGATCTCCCGGTTGTCCCGGGTCGTATACACCCTGTAATAAAAAATGGGGGTTCCTACTTTAAAAAAACGAAGTTGATATCCGTTTCACCTATGGCAGCGCCATTTAGTGGGCCAACCATAGTGCCATCTGGTTTCCCCCTTCAAGCTAGACAAGTTTCGTTCTTTGTAGTTTTTTCATTTGATGTTTATTTCGTGAGATATTTGGCCCGGTCACGATCAATGGATCACCCTGTATGTACATACTCACTTGAAAATGACATAATGGCTAGAAGTGAACAATAAGTAAAATATAAAACTTTTGTTTGAATGAATAGACAATCTGACAATCTCAGTGGGAAAAAGTTGTTTCTTTTAGTCTATTTATTGTTCTTGTGTGCCCCAAAATGAAGAACACAAATATAAAGTGCTGGACAACTCGTCACAGAGTTGATACATCACATATGCTTTGACAAGCTATTCTATCTTAATAATGTATTGCTTCACCAGTGGTTTATTGGAGTATATGATAATGGCACACCGTGTAGTACAGGTTTTACACAAGAAGCCATTCATACAGTTATTTTCCATTCTGTAAGGGGGCGTGGTTTGTCATGTCGCATGGATTATGAATGGATTATGCATGGAGAAAGTTATTCTGGGAGGCATGCCTCTAAATTGCTTCAACGTCTTCCTTTAATCCAACCTGGTGGAGGATTCCAAAACTCTCTCGTAACAATTAGGAAGTCCTTTGGGGTAATGACTTCCTAGTTGTAATGAAAGTTTTGGAATCCCCATCAGTTTGGATTAAAGGATGATGTTGAAGCAATTCAGAGGCATGCTGCTATATTTGGCATCGGTAGCTTTGATCAACATGCAAGTATTACAAAGATTCTCCATGGACTCAAATGGGAATCCCTGGAGGGAAAGTGCAGTTCTTTTCATGAAACACTATTGAGAAAATTTAGAGAACCAGCATTTGAAGCATAACTGCAGAACCATTCTACTGCCACCAAAGTACATTTCACATACGACCCTTGAAGTTAAGGGAAATTAGGGTTCATATGGACACACATAGACAGTTGTTATACCATCACTCCTTCAGCAAGTGGAACAGGAAAGGAAATCACTAGTAGTGGTACAAAGCACCCTCAGTCATACGCCATACAGTGCCTTGAGGGGTATGTGTGTAGATGTAGATGTATTGAGAAAGGTGTTCTCTGTCCTGTTCCTCATTTTCTATTTTTCCCTTTCTTTGGATATGGGGAAAGATAGAAATGAAACGAAATTAAATGAAATGTCATGTGGTTAGGGCCTCCCGTCGGGTAGACAGGTCACCTGGTGCAAGTCCTTTTAGTTGATGCCACATAGGTGACTTGCATGTTGATGAGGATGATATGATGAGGGAGACAACACAACACCCAGTCTCAGAGAGGAGAAAATCTCTGGTCCAGCTGGTTTTCGAACCTGGGCCCCTTGCATAGTGTTTTGCCATACTGACAACTCAGTTATGAAGCCACACAGAAAGCTACAAATCATCACTGGATAGTTTCTCAACAGAAAAGTAATTACAATTTAAGTTAAACTGAAGAACATGATTTGTAATTACTCTTAGTTTATACATGGTCCAATCACATTAAAGTGACCAATACCTATGTTCAACATCAATGTGTAATAACCACTCACAGAATGCAGGTGGCAGCACTAGCACCAGACAGCATGTAAAGTGTGTCGGGGACACACGGAAAACACTGCAGTCCTCATTGTATTGTGGAAACGGAGAGATTTATCAGATGTTCAAAAGGGTATGATCACTGGCTTTTGGGCCAAGGATGGAAGCATCTCCAAAACGACTACGTCTGTAAACTTTTTGTATGCGACCATGATTAAAGTATACTGTGCAAGGCAAAATGGCACTATTCAAAACCAGTGACGAGATAACTGTGGTCCACTACAGGCCTTAGAAGACAGGGGTGAATGACTGTTGCAGAAATGTGAGCATGTAAACAGATATTCAATTGTTGAGCAACTGACCGCCCAGATGAACCAAGGGCCTACAAACAGCGTCTCCTCAATGACCATTCAGTGAACAATGCTATGTATGGGCCTCTGCAGCAGGTTGGTTGGTTGGTTCATGCATCCATGCTGACTGCTGTTCATCAGCAAGGAAAGCTGGAATTTGCACAGCAGTCCCGCAACTGGACGTCCACTGGATGGCGGCAAGTGGTCTTTTCAGATGTATCATGTTTTATGCTCCCCCATCTGAAAGGAAACATCCTGTACCTATTTTTGGAAGGGTCCAGGCAGGATGAGGGAGCGTTATGGTGTGGGGATTGTATTTGTGGTATTCCCTGGATGATCTCGTCATTCTGAAGGATACAATGGATCAACGCAAGTATACATATATCATTTAGAACCATGTCCACCCCTACATCTACATGCAGTTTGATTTTCCTCCATACAATGTCATCCAACAGTGGGACAATCCAATATGACATACAGCTTGCAGTATACGTGCATCGTTTGAAGAGCAACAAGATGAATAATAATTTAATGGATGATTGACGTGATCAAATGTGCCAAACAGTCTCCCCATCCCATTCCCCTGCACCCCCCCCCCTCCCAAGAGCTGCCCTCATTTATTGTGAAAGGCTATTTTCATCTCTTGGGATGATATTAATCGACAGCTTTTGAAATTACTATGTTACTGCTTAGATCTTCTTTTAACCTTTGCTTACAAACAGACGGGGAAAATATGTGTGTGTGTGTGTGTGTGTGTGTGTGTGTGTGTGTGTGTGTGTGTGTTTTATTACTGGTGATAAGCAAGCAACTAAAATTCAGTCAGCTGTATTACTTTTGAATTATTTGTTTATGATATGGTACCTAAGCAGTAACTGGTCTCTAATAATTTGACAGGTGTTGACAGATGTGAAAATTACCAAACTATCAGTTTAATAAGTCACAGCTGCAAAATACTGACGCGTATTCTTTACTGACGAATGGAAAAGCTGATAGAAGCCGACCTCGGGGAATATCAGTTTGGATTCCGTAGAAATGTTGGAACACGTGAGGCAATACTGACCCTACGACTTGTCTTAGAAGAAAGATTAAGGAAAGGCAAACCTACATTTCTAGCATTTGTAGACTTAGAGAAAGCTTTTGACAAGGGTGATTGGAATACTCTCTTTCAAATTCTGAAGGTGGCAGGGGTAAAATACAGGAAGCGAAAGGCTATTTACAATTTGTACAGAAACCAGATGGCAGTTATAAGAGTCAAGGGGCATGAAAGGGAAGCAGTGGTTGGGAAGGGAGTGAGACAGGGTTGTAGCCTTTCCCCGATGCTATTCAATCTGTATATTGAGCCAGCAATAAAGAAAACAAAAGAAAAGTTCGGAATAGGTATTAAAATCCATGGAGAAGAAGTAAAAACTTTGAGGTTCGCCGATGACATCGTAATTCTGTCAGAGACAGCAAAGGACTCGGAAGAGCAGTTGAACGGAATGGACAGTGTCTTGAAAGGAAGGTATAAGATGAATATCAACAAAAACAAAACGAGGATAATGGAATGTAGTCGAATTAAGTCAGGTGATGCTGAGGGAAATAGATTAGGAAATGAGACACTTAAAATAGTAAAGGAGTTTTGCTATTTGGGGAGCAAAATAACTGATGATGGTCGAAGTAGAGAGGATATAAAATGTAGATTGGCAATGGCACAGAAAGCGTTTCTGAAGAAGAAAAATTTGTTAACATCGAGTATAGATTTAAATGTCAGGAAGTCGTTTCTGAACGTATTTGTAGGGAGTGTAGCCATGTATGGAAGTGAAACATGGACGATAAATAGCTTAGACAAGAAGAGAATAGAAGCTTTCGAAATGTGGTGCTACAGAAGAATGCTGAAGATTAGATGGGTAGATCTATGATATTATTGGATTAAGGACATTTTTGCATATGAGAAAAGGACAGCCATCGAGCTGTAGTTTGTAATGATACTAAGCATGACAACGCGAGAGTAAAGAAACAAAATCTGTTTATAATGTGCGCCTATACCAAGACGCGCGACCAGCGTTTAAAAGGTACTTTTAAACACTATGACTCGCTGGGCGCTGATATTTAAAATCATTGCCGCAGCGCTTGATAGCGAGAAGCTGCGAAACAGAAGAAAGAACAATTTATCATTTGTTAGGAAAATTCTAGAGTCTTTATAGTTGGTTGTACTTCTGGTCGCCGATATGTTAACATGTACTTCATTACCTTTGATGTTTGGTCACCGACTTGTTAAGACGTGTTGTGTAGCACCGCTACAAGTTATATTTCATTTAGTGTGAAAAACCACGCTATCACCAAGAAAAAAGAAACGCTTTTGTAAACCTTGTGACGATAAAAAATACTTACGCGCACGCCAGGACATTTAATTTTTACAAAATATCACACATACAAAAGCAGCGATTGTTGGACTGCTCCATGTATGAGAAAAACATAAAAATATAAGTTTTGTATTCATTGTAAATTTGTTAATGTTTATAGTTTAACGCCTTTGTTCTTTGAGAATATATTGATGCTTCACTGTACAGAAAATCTATGCTTATTCTTTTCTTTAAATTAATCACAAATAATGTTTATGTTTAAATGAACTTTGTTACAGGTTCGCTCTTTATCGCGGTGTCTCGATTGTATTTGGGAGACCATTAATGTGTTCAGTTTCCGATCTGACAACTTTTTTACAAAATTTCACTGTTTTGCATTTTTTTTTTTTTTATTATTCAAATAGGTCCCTTAGGTAATTTCATTGAAGAGTCTGATTGCGTGAAAGGAATCCGGGTTAAGAGGTCATTTGAGAAACTATTTTCACGCAATCAATCTGTACGTCTCCTGAACACAATCGAGAACCGGCGCATCGTCGATCATTCATTAATTTTTCTCTCTTTCCAAGTCGTACCAAAAAACGGCCAAGGAGAACTGCCGTGAGTACGCAATCTAGTGTTAAAAGGTTGCATTCTTTATCTTGTCGGCAAACATTGCCATAAATTATCATCATCAATGTTATATTTGGTTAAATACGAAAAGCAAAAATAGCCTTTTAACGCTAGAGATCACATAACTAATGAGGAGGAATTGAATAGAATTGGGGAGAAGAGGAGCTTGTGGCACAACTTGACTAGGAGAAGGGATCGGTTGGTAGGACATGTTGTGAGACATCGAGGGATCACCAATTTAGTATTGGAGGGCAGCGTGGAGGGTAAAAATCGTACAGGGAGACCAAGAGATGAATACACTAAGCAGATTCAGAAGGATGTAGGCTGCAGTAGGTACTGGGAGATGAAGAAGCGTGCACAGGATAGAGTAGCATGGAGAGCTTCATCAAACCAGTCTCAGGACTGAATACAACAACAACAACAACATTTCTGCCCAAACAACCAAAGAGTAAACGATATATTTATTCCCCATTTTTATTTTTGATTTTGTGTGGCTTTGGCTTCTGTTGTTGTCTTTTATTTTTGGTATATCTCTAACATGTTGCTTGTCCCCTTGTAACTTGTTTTTAGATCTTGTATGTTGTTAGCATTTATTGTTGTTTCCCTCAAATTCTATCCTGTTTCACTTTTATTGATATGGATCGAGTTCGATTCTTACAAACTGCCTATTCCTCCATTTATTTCCTTAGCCTTGCCCACAGAAGCATTCAAACTTTCAAAAACTACTGAATTTAGCATCTTTTGTACGTATCTGTCACAATCTGCTGCTCTATGCAACTTGATAATCAAAATAATGATGTTTTCTTACCTAGTCTTGAATTTTCCTTAAGAAAGGGAGCAAGATCAAGCAGGTCCTCTTCTTGTTCTTCAGCTGGAGGAAGTTTGTCCAAATAATCTCCAAGCACATAAATATGGCAAGTTGTGCAAGCTAACGATGCTTCACAAGCACCTGCCAATAAAACATATCAATGATATTACAGGTGACAATATCAGCTGAGACAAATAGTAACAGCAATAGGGTATTTGACTGTTTTCTGGAAATTGTCTTAAAAGATTAATTATGTTATTTTATGCTCAAAACATTCTTTTTTCCTCATGAATTTCAGCATTCATATAAATAATAACACCAACACCAACAATAATAATAATAATAATAATAATAATAATAAAAGCCAACTAGAAAGCTTCATTTGAGACATGTGATGCCCACTGTAACGGTACTTTGACTACCGCGCCTCCGCCAATACAAAGATATGATCGCGCATGCAGAAGAGCGCTGCGCCAGCGACCGATTTTTATGAATAATTTTGATTTTTTTTTTCTTTTGCGTAGGTGTTTTTCTGCGCTGTATTAAATATGCTTTTAAGTGGAAATTAAAACTATATTACGAAACAAAGTTATTTCAGTAGTGATTCGAAATGGTTATCGCCAAATTTATAAATTAATCCTGACAGTGACAACTTAAAGAAATTTTCATCAGATGGAGAACAAGAGGACCAGCAAATAATGAGAAAAAGGACATCCTACAAGAAAATTAAGAAGTATTCCAGACGCAGCCACGAAGACTATATTATAATAAATACTACGTTTCTAACAGAATTATAAGGTAAATTTCAACTTATTTCTGATGCTATTTCCTTACAGTCGCTTTTTGTAGTGTTGCCGACCCAGTCTTCCATGCACGGTCAAATTACAGCACTATCTCAATCAGTAATACAAAGTCCGCCTTATCCGTAACTTATTCCATCAAAATTCAAAACCCAATAAGATTTTCTATTTTGTATTTTCACGGCAGAACCCCGAGGAAAGGAAACACTACACCACGATGTCACTGGGTAGCACACTGCTCATGTTATAAAGCTCATTCACAGTGATATCTTGTTTTGGAAATTACATTTCAGAAAATGGGTTACAAATGGTGTGTAGTTCCTTATGGTACAAATATATCATAAAGTACAAATAGTACAAATACATCATAAAAAACCTCTTGAAAAATGGTTTTTGATTGTTTAAAAAAATGAGAAGATATGTAAAATGGGGTTGCAACTTGCTCGTGGTGATCCAAATGAGATAATGGACACTGCATGTGTTTATTTCTGTGAGGATCATTTTGATATATGTAAACACTCCATATGAACATATTGTTGCTTGTAGCATACTAGGCAGCATGCTGGAATCCTAATGCAATGTTCGCAAGACTGATTCTCATTCAGAGCAAGGTTTTGTCCCTCCCAGTCCTCTTTGCTTAATACTACTGTCTCCTTAAATTTATTTTAGTCATAATATAGTTATGTAAGAGCTTTAAATTCTATATCATATTACATTTTAATATCGATTTTTATTTAATACCTTCACTTTACAGTGAATCAATTTGAGATGAATCACAAAGATGGTGTAACGAAACTGTATTTCATGCCCGACATATTTCTTATTCTGAACAATGTGAGAAACCATTTATCAATTTCCACCCACATTATTCTTCCTACAAAAGTTGCTGAAGACAATAATTTCTCACTCCACTAGTCTCCATTGGGCTAGTTGTAAAGCTGTATGATGTTGATAGAGAGAGAAATACATCACTGCTTGGAACCTAAATGGAAAACAAACAAGACAGGGCATTATGATAAAATGAAAGTTGGTCCTGCTCTTAAGCATTTTTAAATCATTGTGTTTCAGCAGCAGTTATGTAATCAGTAGAACAACAGATACTTTTAAGGTTATGGTGTGTCAACTGCATTTTTTTTATGAACATAATTCTCCAGTGGTTTAAAGTAATGACCAGGAGGAAGAAAAAAGCTGCAGTGCATAAAGCTATTTAAAGCAAACATGATGATGCTCTGCAGTTAACCTTAAAGAGTTTTTATGCTGTTTGAAAATCTGAAACTTGAGAAAAGAGGTACCTGGAAAACAGTAGGAGTTCTGGCAACAACCATAGCAATTAACAGAGTTATCTTCTGAATGAAAAAGTTTCTGCTGTGTTTCACTGTGCAGGCTTTCACAAGTTGCCCTGGAAGTTCAGCAGGTCTGAGGAAATATCCTAGTTCCAGATTCCCTCAGTTTTAAGACAATTCAGCAATTTGTTGCTGCATCACAGTACGTCATCCAAGTCACCATGCAACGACAGTTTCTTATTTCAGTAAAATAAAAATCTAGATTGTTCTTGATGAACAAAGAGACCATAAACACATCAAATTTTGGAGGGTTTCCACTACCAGTCTTCACAAAAAACCTTTCCATTGTTACCTAAAAGTTGTAAACACATTTTCCATCACTAAATAACTAAACTGTTTGCAGAAAAAGTATGAAAAAATACTACTAACTTTGACTAACACTCCTATAACACACATATCACTATGTCTTACTCCTAACTTGTGACGTCATTGAGCTTCAGGGAATAACCAAGTGTTTTCACTCATATGACCAAATTACGAAACGAAGTTATTTCAGATATATGTATATTAACCAAAAATGCTATCTGAATGTTCTAATCATTCAGAACAACAACAATTTGAGCCCTATTTTTTTAACACAGGAAAATAGCCTACACTGTGTAGCAAAGGGGTCTAGACGAAGAATTTATTATTACAGCTGTGGAAAGCATATTAAAATAGAAAATTCAACTCCAAGCACAAGCAGTTGAAACATGTTGTTGTTGTGGTCTTCAGTCCTGAGACTGGTTTGATGCAGCTCTCCATGCTACTCTATCCTGTGCAAGCTTCTTCATCTCCCAGTACCTACTGCAACCTACATCCTTCTGAATCTGCTTAGTGTATTCATCTCTTGGTCTCCCTCTACGATTTTTACCCTCCACGCTGCCCTCCAATGCTAAATTTGTGATCCCTTGATGCCTCAAAACATGTCCTACCAACCGATCCCTTCTTCTAGTCAAGTTGTGCCACAAACTTCTCTTCTCCCCAATCCTATTCAATACCTCCTCATTAGTTACGTGATCTACCCACCTTATCTTCAGCATTCTTCTGTAGCACCACATTTCGAAAGCTTCTATTCTCTTCATGTCCAAACTGGTTATCGTCCATGTTTCACTTCCATACATGGCTACACTCCATACAAATACTTTCAGAAACGACTTCCTGACACTTAAATCTATACTCGATGTTAAATTTCTCTTCTTCAGAAACGATTTCCTTGCCATTGCCAGTCTACATTTTATATCCTCTCTACTTCGACCATCATCAGTTATTTTACTCCCTAAATAGCAAAACTCCTTTACTACTTTAAGTGTCTCATTTCCTAATCTAATCCCCTCAACATCACCCGATTTAATCTGACTACATTCCATTATCCTCGTTTTGCTTTTGTTGATGTTCATCTTATATCCTCCTTTCAAGACACTGTCCATTCCGTTCAACTGCTCTTCCAAGTCCTTTGCTGTCTCTGACAGAATTACAATGTCATCGGCGAACCTCAAAGTTTTTACTTCTTTTCCATGAATTTTAATACCTACTCCGAATTTTTCTTTTGTTTCCTTTACTGCTTGCTCAATATACAGATTGAATAACATCGGGGAGAGGCTACAACCCTGTCTCACTCCTTTCCCAACCACTGCTTCCCTTTCATGCCCCTCGACTCTTATAACTGCCATCTGGTTTCTGTACAAATTGTAAATAGCCTTTCGCTCCCTGTATTTTACCCCTGCCACCTTCAGAATTTGAAAGAGAGTATTCCAGTTAACGTTGTCAAAAGCTTTCTCTAAGTCTACAAATGCTAGAAACGTAGGTTTGCCTTTTCTTAATCTTTCTTCTAAGATAAGTCGTAAGGTTAGTATTGCCTCACGTGTTCCAACATTTCTATGGAATCCAAACTGATCTTCCCCGAGGTCCGCTTCTACCAGTTTTTCCATTCGTCTGTAAAGAATTCGCGTTAGTATTTTGCAGCTGTGACTTATTAAACTGATAGTTCGGTAATTTTCACATCTGTCAACACCTGCTTTCTTTGGTATTGGAATTATTATATTCTTCTTGAAGTCTGTGGGTATTTCGCCTGTCTCATACATCTTGCTCACCAGATGGTAGAGTTTTGTCATGACTGGCTCTCCCAAGGCCATCAGTAGTTCTAATGGAATGTTGTCTACTCCCGGGGCCTTGTTTCGACTCAGGTCTTTCAGTGCTCTGTCAAACTCTTCACGCAGTATCTTATCTCCCATTTCATCTTCATCTACATCCTCTTCCATTTCCATAATACTGTCCTCAAGTACATCGCCCTTGTATAAACCCTCTATATACTCCTTCCACCTTTCTGCCTTCCCTTCTTTGCTTAGAACTGGGTTGCCATCTGAGCTCTTGATATTCATACAAATGGTTCTCTTCTCTCCAAAGGTCTCTTTAATTTTCCTGTAGGCAGTATCTATCTTACCCCTAGTGAGACAAGACTCTACATCCTTACATTTGTCCTCTAGCCATCCCTGCTTAGCCATTTTGCACTTCCTGTCGATCTCATTTTTGAGACGTTTGTATTCCCTTTTGCCTGCTTCATTTACTGCATTTTTAAATTTTCTCCTTTCATCAATTAAATTCAATATTTCTTCTGTTACCCAAGGATTTCTATTAGCCCTCGTCTTTTTACCTACATGATCCTCTGCTGCCTTCACTACTTCATCCCTCAGAGCTACCCATTCTTCTTCTACTGTATTTCTTTCCCCCATTCCTGTCAATTGTTCCCTTATGCTCTCCCTGAAACTCTCTACAACCTCTGGTTCTTTCAGTTTATCCAGGTCCCATCTCCTTAAATTCCCACCTTTTTGCAGTTTCTTCAGTTTCAATCTGCAGTTGCAGTTGAAACATAACCACAAATAAAGTCACTTCTGTGATAGTATTCTAGTGAACAGGGTCTGTGGATGGGTTCCACAACTAGTAAAAAGATATTAGAGATGAAGAGTACAGGAGGAGAAATAAACATGAATGGTTACTTGTAAATAACATTGCGATATTGCATATAACAGGGGTTTTGGGGCATTATCCACCTCAAAAGTAATTTCATTGACTATTGGCCTTTCCAAGATCTGTAAATTAATGGATTTCCAAGCATATACTTGGTTCTTGCAATCTTAATGGACTTCATTATATTTTCTTAAAACTTTCTCCACCTTATCCCCTTCCCCTCCCTTCTTCATAGTTTCCTCCTGCTCACACTAACAATGAAACCTTTGTAATGCACTTTTTTGTTTTGTTTTATGTTATCATACTATCTGTCCTACATTTCATCATTACTCTTCCCATTTCTTCCATTTCATTATTATTTGTGTGTTCTTTAAATTTTCTTCTTTCTCTTCTAGGGTGTTCATGTCTTTCTTACATTCCTCCAAACTCCTGGATGTAAAATGTTAGCCTCACTCCAATCCACAGCCTTTCCTACATACGAGGGTTTTAACTTTAATATTGGCAACTATTTATTTACAGCTCATACACAATAGATACGTGTTTCAAAGTTTTACTGACCTTCAAAGTAGTCACCAGTATTGTGTATAGCCCGTTGTCAACAATGTGGAAGTCTTAAGATATTCTTAGCAGTGCCAGTTGTGTTGACAGTTCGAGTGGTGCGGTCTATTGCCCGACAAATTTGTAGCAGTTCTGAAGCAAATGCCATGAAGTGTTTCCTTCAGTTTAGAAATCGAGAAACTCATGATGGCTAAGTCAGGGGAGTGCAGTAGGTGGTATAGCACTTAGCAGCCCCATCAGTCAAAGAAATCAGTAACAGCTTGCACTGTACGTGCTTAAGGGGCTCCGGAACACCCTATACTTGCAATGTTAAAATAACGCTTATAAATTACAATCTTTCCTCACAAAGTATTTGAGGTAGGAAGTTGAACTTTTTACAGATTATTTATTGGAATACGGGCTACAACTTAACACAGGGATTTTACAAAATTTTAGTACAGTTATTAAAGATGATTTTTTTTTTCAATTGTAATGAAAATTCACAACATTTTTTTGCAATTTTTTATTTATATATTCAAAAATATACAGTTTTTTGGAAAAAGGCTGTGTTAAATTATGCAGAGGGTACTGTGTAACATTTACTGAAAGTTTGAAACAAATATGTTTGGAAGATCCTTAGAAAACATGTAATGAGTATGAGAAAATAAAAGTTTTGGGAATCGAGCGACAAAGATTGGATTAACTTTTTAGTGCATTCCAGGTCCATAGGATGGATTATCTTCATCCTCTGCAAACTCCTCCTCCAGCTTCCTCTTGTTCCTCCTCCTGTTTACTCTTGCTTGTATTTCTAGACTCTTTACAGCCCTGTCTGCAGCCCGAAGGCGTTCCTTGTCTAAAGCAAGCATCGCTTGTACCATGTTAGAACCTATCTTCATTCCCACATTTCTAAATACCTTGCACCTTACAATGTTGCCATCATTGAAAGTCGCAACAGCATCATACACACCAAAGTGAAGTGTTTCTATTCCAACAAATACAGTCTTGGGGATTCTCGACCATATAACACTATTTACACTTTCATTGGGGTTTTGAGTTTTTCCGTGAATACACTTTTTCAACAGTTCAGGTGCTGCTAAGTCTCTGAAAATAGGTTTCATCACCTCCATTATTGCATGAGGCAGACTATGCTTATGAGTGTACACTTCACCAGTTAGCAATCCTTTGTTATATTTACACCAACTGTCTTCTTCTTTGGGACACAAGCTATGTTGGGGATTTTCATCGGTTGAAGAAGTATGAAAAAAAAGAGCCCAAACAGCCTTCTTCATTTCGTCGACACTTTGTGTATTTTGCCTAATAGCCATTCCATAATAGTTCTGTATTTTGTCAATTACACTGTCAGTTAACCTGTTAACCTTCCCTTCCCATCCAACCCTTTACCATCACTGAGTTTTTGTTTTTTGTACGAAGCTTTCAGTCGCCGAAGTCTTGTTCCCATTCGCTTCTGTACGTGTCCAATACACTCAAATTTCAGCACTACAACATCACCATAGGGCTTCAGTCCTTGAACATGTTTGAAACTTTTAGAATCACCGTCACCAAGGTAATTAACATATCGCACTTTATCACACGCCTCAGAATGCTGGAATATACTGGCAACACCAGCCACTTCCATTCCTCCACTACTGCCACTATAGTTAGCTTTGCAATTATTTTCATGTGTACCTTTATATTTTTGTGGACATCTACAATACTTTGACATTACTGCTACATCTAAAACTTTCCCTGTATACATACTGGTGGCATATACTACACCATGAAGAGATGTGTGTCCCCGTTTATGCCAGGTACCATCGAACGCTGCAGTCAAATCTCTCTTACCATTATTTTCCATTACTGCCTCTTCCACAGCGTTCTTCATAGATTCTATACAGACATCTTCTACTTTAGACCCTATTAATTTATTATAGGTCGTAAACTTGGTTGGGGGATTTGGAAGATTCATGATGCCACAGAAAATTGCACCTGCAGTAGCACCCTTACCAACTGAACGCAAGGAATAAACAAATCTAATGTTGTGTTCATAGATTTTGCTACCATTTTCTTCAGTTGCAGTTACTGCAACACTGTTCCAAAAGGTGGTCATGTATGAACACTTATCACATTTCAGTTGTATTTCACTAGCAAGTCCTACGTGCTTTATTATGGAGAGTTCCAGACCAACTTCACTACAATGAATACATCTTACACAGTTTGAAAAAATTCCTTTGAGAACCGACATATCAAATATTTCATTCACATCCCATTCGCCCATAAAACATTCATAGTTTTCACTCATTGAACCAAGCTTCTTCTGTGAAGTATTTTCTTTCCCACTTTGACTGCTATGGGCAGGTGTACTTGAGAGGTTAGGTTCACTCACTTGGTTATCGTCTTTATTGTTTACAGTAATAACACATACCTTTGGCTTTCCAACATTTATCCTTTTCTTAAAAGCCTTCAGAGGATTTCTAATAACTTTACTTTTACTCATTATTATACTTCAACAAAACAGAGACTCAAGAAACAGAATTAATTACGAATATTTTCGAGATAACGACAGAGTAAATAAACATGAAACAATCGACAATCACACCAGTGATATATATTGAACCATCACAGGTTAGCCACAACACATACTTTATCTCACATCACTAAAATGTACCTGATGAACACGGACGTTAATAATAACACCATTTGACAGCAGTTTAACAGCGCCACAGTGGGTCACGCCCATGTAGAACACATTTCAAAAAAAATTTAAAAATAGTTGTAGTCTTCGGAATTGAATAAATTATATATCTATTAAAAGGTAATAGTCTGCAGATTCAGAAAACGCAAAAAAGTAAAAATTGAACTTTTCATGATTTTGAGCCTTTCCGGAGCCCCTTAAGCACTGTCCTGCAAAATGATGGTCAGTCCTGCGAAAGTGTCATCACTTCTGTCTCTATGCTGTTCATTTTTGAAAAACAACCTACAACCAGCTTACAGACCAAAGTGATGACACTTTCTGCAGGACCTGACCATCATTTTGCAGGACAATGCTCAAGCGCGTACAGTACAAGCTGTTACCGATTTCTTTGGCTGATGGGGCTGCTAAGTGCTATACCACCTACTGTACTCCCCTGACTTAAGCCCTCCTATGTTCAACTCTATTTCTAAACTGAAGGAAACAATTCACGGCATTCGCTTCAGAACTGCTACAAATTTGTCGGGCAACAGACTGCGCCGCTCGAGCTGTCAGCACAACTGGCACTGCTAAGAGGATCCCACTACTTCCACATCATTGGCAACGGGTTATACATAATACTGGCGACTACTTTGAAGGTCAGTAAAACTTTGAAACACATATCTCTTTTGTACGAGCTGTAAATAAATAATTACTATTAAAAACAGTCTTGATCACGATTTATTTAACAAGGTGACCGGTTTCGACCACTACTGTGGTCATCTTCAGACCATTGAGTAGGAACCTCTTTCTGTTGGAGAATCACTACAGTAGTGATTCTCCAACAGAAAGAGGTTCCTACTCAATGGTCTGAAGATGACCACAGTAGTGGTCGAAACCGGTCACCTTGTTAAATAAATCGTGATCAAGACTGTTTTTAACAGTAATTATTTATAAGACATTGATCACTGCTGTTCCCGTAATGCATTCAAAATATAAATAAATAGTTGCCACTATTAAAGTTACAACCCTCGTATTATATATAGATAGAGGGAAACATTCCACGCGGGAAAAATATATTTAAAAACAAAGATGATGTGACTTACCATACGAAAGCGCTGGCAGGTCAATAGAAACACAGACACATACATACACACAAAATTCAAGCTTTCGCAACAAACTGTTGCCTCATCAGGAAAGAGGGAAGGAGAGGGAAAGACGAAAGGAAGTGGGTTTTAAGGGAGAGGGTAAGGAGTCATTCCAATCCCGGGAGTGGAAAGACTTACCTTAGGGGGAAAAAAGGACGGGTATACACACACACACACACACACACACACACACACACACACACACACACACACACACACACACACACACACATATATACAGACACAAGCAGACATAATATATATATCAGATATTATCATTATTGTAATGCCTTTGTATAATGATAATGAGTTACATATTATTTTCAATTAACATAATATGCTGATCCCCCCATGAACCATGGACCTTGCCGTTGGTGGGGAGGCTTGCGTGCCTCAGCGATACAGATGGCCGTACGTAGGTGCAACCACAACGGAGGGGTATCTGTTGAGAGGCCAGACAAACATGTGGTTCCTGAAGAGGGGCAGCAGCCTTTTCAGTAGTTGCAGGGGCAACAGTCTGGATGATTGACTGATCTGGCCTTGTAACATTAACCAAAACGGCCTTGCTGTGCTGGTACTGCGAACGGCTGAAAGCAAGGGGAAACTACAGCCGTAATTTTTCCCGAGGACATGCAGCTCTACTGTATGATTAAATGATGATGGCGTCCTCTTGGGTAAAATATTCCGGAGGTAAAATAGTCCCCCATTCGGATCTCCGGGCGGGGACTACTCAAGAGGACGTCGTTATCAGGAGAAAGAAAATTGGCGTTCTACGGATCGGAGCGTGGAATGTCAGATCACTTAATCGGGCAGGTAGGTTAGAAAATTTAAAAAGGGAAATGGATAGGTTAAAGTTAGATATAGTGGGAATTAGTGAAGTTCGGTGGCAGGAGGAACAAGACTTTTGGTCAGGTGATTACAGGGTTATAAATACAAAATCAAATAGGGGTAATGCAGGAGTAGGTTTAATAATGAATAAAAAAATAGGAGTGCGGGTTAGCTACTACAAACAGCATAGTGAACGCATTATTGTGGCCAAGATAGACACAAAGCCCATGCCTACTACAGTAGTACAAGTTTATATGCCAACTAGCTCTGCAGATGATGAAGAAATAGATGAAATGTATGACGAGATAAAAGAAACTATTCAGGTAGTGAAGGGAGACGAAAATTTAATAGTCATGGGTGACTGGAATTCGTCAGTAGGAAAAGGGAGAGAAGGAAACATAGTAGGTGAATATGGATTGGGGGGAAGGAATGAAAGAGGAAGCCGCCTTGTAGAATTTTGCACAGAGCATAACTTAATCATAGCTAACACTTGGTTCAAGAATCATGAAAGGAGGCTGTATACATGGAAGAAGCCAGGAGATACTGACAGGTTTCAGATAGATTATATAATGGTAAGACAGAGATTTAGGAACCAGGTTTTAAATTGTAAGACATTTCCTGGGGCAGATGTGGATTCTGACCACAATCTATTGGTTATGAACTGCAGATTGAAACTGAAGAAACTGCAAAAAGGTGGGAATTTAAGGAGATGGGACCTGGATAAACTGAAAGAACCAGAGGTTGTAGAGAGTTTCAGGGAGAGCATAAGGGAACAATTGACAGGAATGGGGGAAAGAAATACAGTAGAAGAAGAATGGGTAGCTCTGAGGGATGAAGTAGTGAAGGCAGCAGACGATCAAGTAGGTAAAAAGACGAGGGCTAATAGAAATCCTTGGGTAACAGAAGAAATATTGAATTTAATTGATGAAAGGAGAAAATATAAAAATGCAGTAAATGAAGCAGGCAAAAAGGAATACAAACGTCTCAAATTTGAGATCGACAGGAAGTGCAAAATGGCTAAGCAGGGATGGCTAGAGGACAAATGTAAGGATGTAGAGGCTTGTCTCACTAGGGGTAAGATAGATACTGCCTACAGGAAAATTAAAGAGACCTTTGGAGAGAAGAGAACCACTTGTATGAATATCAAGAGCTCAGATGGAAACCCAGTTCTAAGCAAAGAAGGGAAGGTAGAAAGGTGGAAGGAGTATATAGAGGGTTTATACAAGGGAGATGTACTTGAGGACAATATTATGGAAATGGAAGAGGATGTAGATGAAGACGAAATGGGAGATAAGATACTGCGTGAAGAGTTTGACAGAGCACTGAAAGACCTGAGTCGAAACAAGGCCCCGGGAGTAGACAACATTCCACTAGAACTACTGATGGCCTCGGGAGAGCCAGTCATGACAAAACTCTACCATCTGGTGAGCACGATGTATGAGAGAGGCGAAATACCCTCAGACTTCAAGAAGAATATAATAATTCCAATCCCAAAGAAAGCAGGTGTTGACAGATGTGAAAATTACCGAACTATCAGTTTAATAAGTCACAGCTGCAAAATACTAACGCGAATTCTTTACAGACGAATGGAAAAACTGGTAGAAGCTGACCTCGGGGAAGATCAGTTTGGATTCCGTAGGAATGTTGGAACACGTGAGGCAATACTGACCTTACGACTTATCTTGGAAGAAAGATTAAGAAAAGGCAAACCTACATTTCTAGCATTTGTAGACTTAGAGAAAGCTTTTGACAATGTTGACTGGAATACTCTCTTTCAAATTCTGAAGGTGTTAGGGGTAAAATACAGGGAGCGAAAGGCTATTTACAATTTGTACAGAAACCAGATGGCAGTTATAAGAGTCGAGGGGCATGAAAGGGAAGCAGTGGTTGGGAAAGGAGTGAGACAGGGTTGTAGCCTCTCCCCGATGTTATTCAATCTGTATATTGAGCAAGCAGTAAAGGAAACAAAAGAAAAATTCGGAGTAGGTATTAAAATTCATGGAGAAGAAGTAAAAACTTTGAGGTTCGCCGATGACATTGTAATTCTGTCAGAGACAGCAAAGGACTTGGAAGAGCAGTTGAACGGAATGGACAGTGTCTTGAAAGGAGGATATAAGATGAACATCAACAAAAGCAAAACGAGGATAATGGAATGTTGTCAAATTAAGTCGGGTGATGCTGAGGGAATTAGATTAGGAAATGAGACACTTAAAGTAGTAAAGGAGTTTTGCTATTTAGGGAGTAAAATAACCGATGATGGTCGAAGTAGAGAGGATATAAAATGTAGACTGGCAATGGCAAGGAAAGCGTTTCTCAAGAAGAGAAATTTGTTAACATCGAGTATAGATTTAGGTGTCAGGAAGTCGTTTCTGAAAGTATTTGTATGGAGTGTAGCCATGTATGGAAGTGAGACATGGACGATAACTAGTTTGGACAAGAAGAGAATAGAAGCTTTCGAAATGTGGTGCTACAGAAGAATGCTGAAGATAAGGTGGGTAGATCACGTAACTAATGAGGAGGTATTGAATAGGATTGGAGAGAAGAGAAGTTTGTGGCACAACTTGACTAGAAGAAGGGATCGGTTGGTAGGACATGTTTTGAGGCATCAAGGGATCACAAATTTAGCATTGGAGGGCAGCGTGGAGGGTAAAAATCGTAGACGGAGACCAAGAGATCAATACACTAAGCAGATTCAGAAGGATGTAGGTTCCAGTAGGTACTGGGAGATGAAGAAGCTTGCACAGGATAGAGTAGCATGGAGAGCTGCATCAAACCAGTCTCAGGACTGAAGACCACAACAACAACAACAATATGCTGATGTGAAACGGGGGAAAAAAAAATTTTAAATGAAAAATAACAATTTAAAACATAAAAATGAATGTGTGGATATTTCAATAAGGTATGTTGAAAATGCTCTGGAAAGCACATGCAGCTTTTTATTTACCAAAAAGGGTATTTCAGAAACCAGCTTTATCACACATGGATGAATATGGTGTGAAAGCTTCTTTAATTCATGCCATATCAAAAGTTGTCATATTTCAAAAGTAATTAATGGTGGTGGGGTGTTTTGAAAAATTTCAAATTAATAAAAAAAGTTGATTATTCAGTGTTCAAGACTGTTGACTACATTATAACTTTTATATGACACACATTTTTTACATTTTACAGTTTTGAAGGTATTCCCTTCAAACCTATTATGTCAAATTATCTTGTATGCTTTGTTTTACCTCTTAGAAGTGAAATTGGGTAAAATCACAAAAATATTTATTAGATTATTTTTACTCATCTACACACCCGCAAAGTTGTATTAAGATCAAGATATAGCCCCCAACAATTCCTGTAAAGTTACAGAACTATTCACTAACAGCTTTTCAGCAGAATAATGATGTTGGGCTAACTGTAATTAAAATACGTAACAAAGTCCAACACTCGAGGAGTGAGTGCTGGGGAGCAGATGCAGCAATCCTGCATCACCAAGCTAGGAAAGGTCCTAGTGGAGGTGGCTTGCTGTTGCCTTTCTCCAGTCAGTTACGGAGTGCCAGCTGTGTATCCTAATAGTGCTGATGACCGACGAGTGCTTGTACAGCATTGTGTCAGGTTGGATGAAAGAAATGGAGAGTGTGAACCCAGGTGCTAGTACATAGCACCAAGGCAGCTGCCTAGTGTAAAGTCTGCATCCTACTGGTCACATGCCCTCACTTCACAACACACTGTGGTGAGATCTGGAATTTAAACAGCACATTGGCGCAAAGACTAGTGATCAGGAACTTTACACCACAACCTCTCCTCCCTTTGCCAGCCAAATACTGGCACTGAAAATTTTCCACCACAAAGATTCAAAGCGGCTTACCTCCAAGAAGAGCACACTGCAGAAAAGTACATCAGCGATCTTGACTAACGAGGCAGGAATTGAGATTCAAGGTCTTTGTAATAGTCATTCACTCTTATTCCTTCACAGTACGACTTTGTAGTGAAAGCAAAGACCTGCCAGGTATTAAACGCTGGAACAAACTCCCAGAGCAAGTCACCGAAGATCTTTCTTGTGAAATAACCTTTGCAGGCCGACACCTATTCAGAAATACTAGGACAGTTTTGTGGAAAATATTGAAGAATTGCATCAGGAATCTTGTACATACTATCAGCGACTGTACCCAGCGTGTCAACATTGAGCCCCAAATTTTCAAATGTTGTCATAAGACCTGGTGGATTCCATCACCTAATGTCCTTAATGGGAGTTATAAGCTTTGTAAAGAGAGTATCCTGAAGGATCTGCTCAGCATCTTTCATGTCCTTTGCAGGTGAGCAATGTTTTGAGGGAAAGGATCCCACACTGCTTAAATCTTCTACAATAAAAGGACAGAGGATACCTGAATTTCAACATTAACTTTCTGTAATTTTATACTTTTCCCATACATAATAATGACATTACAATAATGATAAGCAACAAATTAACTGCTACTGTAATTTACAGAAGCAAATACTGTTAAATGATGCAACAGTCCAGAAAAGTCATTAGACTCAAGACTGCAGGGGAAAAGTTCTAATATGATAAAAAAAATGGCATTACTTGAAAAATGGGTCTTTTCAAGTTATGAGAGGAAAAAAAACTTTCTGCATTTCTTTTCCTTATTTAAATTTTTTTACAGTTTTTAGGTGGGTTTGAGGAAGTCATGTTGAAATTCATAATCAGCATCCCAAAAAACATAATTGAGCACATTTTCAGAACTTCTCCAAAACATTCCACGTAAAATCACCAGACACACCTTCCACCCCTTTTCATGTACATGTTATCAGCTGATGTAATAAAAATTTGATACCAATAACTGCTTGATTTTTGCTTTACTGGTGTCTATTACAAGCTTGTCAAGTTGATGTACTTGGCAAAATGTTTGTAGTTGCTGTTCAAAGACCGTATGTCCATTGATGTTTAAAAGTGACGCTGTTATATTATTTCTATAGTAAGAGATATTCTTCACACTAATTGCATTGAAAAACTGATGATATATGCAATGAAAACAATTATTGACAAAATAATTTAACTGGATAGATAAAAAATCTACTCACCACGCGGTGTTGGAACACACACATAAAAGATGGTTCTAATTGGCAAGCTTTTGGAGCCAGTGGCTCCTCCTTCAGGCAGAAGTGTTGAAGAGGAAGGAAGAGGGGCAAAGGAAAAGGACTGGAGAGGTCTAGGGAAAGTGGTAGATTTCAGGAAAGTCACCCAGAACCGTGGGTCAGGGGAGATTTACCGCACGGGATGAGAAGAGAAAGACTGACTGTTGAGTCCCCAACAATCAGTGTTTCCTTACCATCCTGTAAGGTAAGTCTCCACAGACCCACGGTTCTGAGTAACTTTCCCAAAATCTACCACTCTTCCTGGACCTCTCCAGTCCTTTCCCTTTACCCATCTTTCTTCCCCTTCAACTCTTCTGCCTGAAGGAGGAGCCACTGGCTCCAAAAACTTTCCAATTACAACTGTCTTTTTATGTGTGTGTGTTCTGCTGCCGCTTGGTGAGTAGATTTTTTTATCTAACCACTTCAATTATTTTGATGATATATGCATCTTTATAACACACGGAAATACTATAAATCAGTGGACTACTGGTAATGTGTGTATTCCTTGGACAG
This sequence comes from Schistocerca nitens, assembly GCF_023898315.1. NCBI lineage: Eukaryota > Metazoa > Arthropoda > Insecta > Orthoptera > Acrididae > Schistocerca > Schistocerca nitens. The sequence goes on along the minus strand of NC_064615.1, from coordinate 257,278,959 downwards.
AATACTAGTTACTGCACTTAGGAGTGTTCTACAGGCAAAGCAGAGTCACTGGCAGCACAAATGGCTGTTCAAATTAGGGAACGGATGACAAACGAAGATAATATAATAATCAAATTAGCTATCCACACAAAATACAGAATGGAGCAAGAGCTGCCAACAAAATAAAACAGCAGTTAATACAGATGAGCAATGAAACTACTGATCTTTCTAAGCATCACATATTAATTGTACCTTTTGTTAGAACAAAAACAGAAACAACAGAATAGGGGCACGCCAAATTAATGGAAACGAAAGCCTCATTTTGCATTGTGGAGAGGACAGGTGGACAAACAAAATTACTTTAGCAAATTACATGTAAATGTCCTTAGTAAGACGGAGCATATGTTGCAACGAATACACCCCTATTACAGTTAATCAATGACATTTCTAGCATTAAAAGTAATTTGCAACAGCAGAGTTATGAATTTTCTATTTGTCAACCTGTGCATAAGCACTCGGGCCGAGCTTGGCCAAAGTGTAGATCAGCTGGACCAGATGGACAAATGACAGGTTTAGATATGTAGAGGTAATGCAGAAGGATACAAAGAAGCTAAAGGAGATATGAGTATTGTAATAAAACTAGGCAGGAGCAACTGTAATGTACAATTGGCAAAATGGACAGTTTGTTGTAGTAGGGAGTTTTGAGGTACATCCGGAAAGTAAGTACCGTTTCATCCTACAGTCACTGCAGGAACAATGTCTTGGTTATGCACATTCACAATCACCTCTCTGGTTAACTGCTTTCCCAATGATGTCATTACAGCCAGATTGTGATGTGTTTACTTTTTCTTAGTGATCGATCAAAATGTTTAAGGCAATCTTCAAACCCACAGACTGTAGCATGTTCCATAATATGGTTTTTGAATGCAAAGAATGTTAAGCCAGCTGAAATTCATTGCCAACTTGTACAGATTTACAGTAAAACGTAATGGCTCATGGAACAGTGAGAAAGGGGGGTCAGATAATTCAATGATGGACAAACCAATGTTCATGACAGGTCAACGTTCTTGTCAAGTCAATGTTCATGACAAAGCATAGAGTGGGTGGGCTCCTGTCATCAATGCTGATTTGGTGGAGCAAGTTAACAAGAAAATTCATGAAGACTGACAGTTCACAATAAGAATTCTTTGTGAAGAGTTTCCACAAATTTCAAAAACTCTTTTGCATGAGATGGTCACAAATCACTGAAATTTTCACAAATTATTTTCTCACTTGGTTCCCAAAATGCTTACAGATGTCCAAAAAATGAAGTGATTTGGCAGTGCTTTGACATTTTTCACCCAGCACAGTGATGAAGGAGAGGACTTCATAAACAGAATTGTGACCAGCGATGTATTGGAAGCACTCATGATTCCCAAAAAAATAAAAATTTGAAACTATCTAATCAGCACAAAAAAAGAAAAAAAAAATCATGTGTACTGTGTTCCGAGACAGACAGGGCATTCTCTTTGCTGAGTTCCCTCCCAGATGTGAAACCGTCAATGGAGTACAATACTGTGAAACACTGAGAACATTTTGGCTTGCAATTCAAAACAAAAGGTGTTGAATGCTCAGTCAACACACAGGCTTACTTCTTGACAAAACCTTTTTCAACAATTTGGATGGGACCAGTTTAACCATATACCACAGAGCCACAATCTCGCACCTTCTGACTACCACTTGTTCGTAAGCAAGCATTATTTTTGGAGGAGAGCGATGATGACTAAAAGTCATCAGCAGTGGCTGTCTTCACTGCAGCATCTTTCTACACAGAGAGAATAGAAAAGTTGGTTTCCCACTATGAAAAGTGTCTGAACAACGGAGGCAATTATGTAGAAAAATTGTTTAAGAATTGCTCTTTCTTGTAAAAATATAATTTGGTTTGAAAAAAGTTTTTATGGGTTTTTTCCAAAATAATACTATCTGAAACTGTGTCATGTAAATGGGTAAGGAGTGTGCCAAGGAGAACACTACAATCCAGAAACAGTTGGTTTGAGTACAGAGCCAATGTATTGCTGAATGTAAGGGCTTACGAGGACAAACGTCACTACTGAATGTCAAGGTGCTGAAGGCAGAATGGAAAATTTATCCAAAGAAAGAGTCCAATTTGTCTTAAATGAGTAACAGAGTAGATAAATGCTTTTGAAACTAAGCCCACTGGCAGCAGATGTGTAATTAATGGCACAAATTTCATAAGGTTGATCCACTTGAAATTGTGCACCCTGTAGAATTGCTGAAATCTGTCAATATTCTGGGTTTGTGAAGGACCATCTATAAATAAAACACTCAGATGATGTATGGAAACTCGAGTGTACCATATCTAAGGAGAGCATGCTCTTCAGCAGTCAGACAGACATTTGATAGGCATTGTGGTGTTGACAATGCAAGTTTCTGTTTGAATGCATGAGTGTTTTTTGTCAAAGGTTTGAGTGTAACAAAAACATGACTCCTATAAATTACACACAGGTTTTTGGTCTGAATTTTGTAGCCAGAGTGGAAAGCGAGATGTAGTTTTGGAGAGAAAAAAAAAAGAGAGAGAGAGTAAGAGAGAGTGAGAGAGAGAGAGAGAGAGAGAGAGAGAGAGAGAGAGTGAGAGAGAGAGAGAGAAGAAGAAGAAGAAGAAGAAGAAGATTTAATTGCTTGAAAACATGGTAATTAAGAAAAACTAAGTGATTTGAGGGAAAATTTAAATTGAAGTCTCAAAGTTCATCTCTTCAAGGCTTAGCTGTTCCACACACAAATAGTTGCATTGGTGTGACATTTAATGGTCAAAATGGCTGCCTTTGAACTAAATACCAAATTCAAGACATTTCCACAACAGAAGATGCCAGGAAAGTGATTTTGTAAACATCTCTAAGGCAATGTCTCAGTATTGTCAAGGCTTTACATATGCAAAAGTCTAGGCCCTGAAGAGTTAGTTTTTCTTTATTTTTTACAGAGGTAGCAGGATTTTTTCACAAAACACTTCAATTTCCCCTCAAATCACTATGTTTTTCTTAATCATCCAGTTTTCACAAGCAATTTAATCTATATTTTTGCCAAACTATTCCTCTCACGCTGGTCATTTTGTTCCCGCGTTTTGTCCATTTCCCACTCTTTCGATTATGAAAACACAAAAACCTTTCCTCCATTACCCACTCCTCATTTGGCAGTGAAAAATCAGACAAGAATCTATTGTTTAATTTATAGGAGTCATGTTTTTGTTACACTCAAACATTTGACCAAAAAAGAAAGAGCCAGCCACTCATCATTCAAGTGTGCTCCTTAACAACTCTCTCTCCCAAATGTTCTTCAATCTGTATATTGAGCAAGCAGTGAAGGAAACAAAAGAAAAATTCGGAGTAGGTATTAAAATCCATGGAGAAGAAATAAAAACTTTGAGGTTCGCCGATGACATTGTAATTCTGTCAGAGACAGCAAAGGACTTGGAAGAGCAGTTGAACGGAATGGACAGTGTCTTGAAAGGAGGATATAAGATGAATATCAACAAAAGCAAAATGAGGATAATCGAATGGTCGAATTAGGTCGGGTGATGCTGAGGGAATTAGATTAGGAAATGAGACGCTGAAAGTAGTAAAGGAGTTTTGCTATTTGGGGAGCAAAATAACTGATGATGGTCGAAGTAGAGAGGATATAAAATGTAGACTGGAAATGGCAAGGAAAGCGTTTCTGAAGAAGAAAAATTTGTTAACATCGAGTATAGATTTAAGTGTCAGGAAGTCGTTTCTGAAAGTATTTGTATGGAGTGTAGCCATGTATGGAAGTGAAACATGGACGATAAATGGTTTGGACAAGAAGAGAATAGAAGCTTTCGAAATGTGGTGCTACAGAAGAATGCTGAAGATTAGATGGGTAGATCACATAACTAATGAGGAGGTATTGAATAGGATTGGGAAGAAGAAGAGTTTGTGGCACAACTTGACTAGAAGAAGGGATAGGTTGGTAGGACATGTTCTGAGGCATCAAGGGATCACCAATTTATTATTGGAGGGCAGTATGGATGGTAAAAATTGTAGAGGGAGACCAAGAGATGAATACACTAAGCAGATTCAGAAGGATGTAGGCTGCAGTAGGTACTGGGAGATGAAGAAGCTTGCACAGGATAGAGTAGCATGGAGAGCTGCATCAAACCAGTCTCAGGACAGAATATCACAACAACAACAACAACAACTACTACTACTACTACTACTACTACTACTACTACTGGGAGGGAGTCATGATTACCCCCAAAATTTTAACCTTTTCACTGCTATAGACGTCCCTGCTACTTGCCGAGCTGAATGCTGCATCATTATTGCCTAATGCATCTTCCTGTGCTACGGACTGTGTGTTTGGGTTTCTATCCGGTCTGGGGCTACCCGTATGGCCTGCCTCACCCTGTGCTGAATATTTCTGGGGTACTATCTCCAAAGTCTCCTCCTGCCACATTAAGATTTGTCACAGCCAAGACAAACAATAGTGTAGGTGCAAAATTTGTTTCTGACCTGAAGCTTTGCTGTAAATTTACAGTTGTTACAAATCTGCACAGACCTAAAGCTGGTCTTTTTTTGGTAACCCATCCCAAAAGTTACTATCACTTTCAGATTCTTCGGATTTGAATTACACCACTTGTTAAACAAGACTGTATACAGTGTCACACCTGTTGACAGACAGCTGGGGCTGTTGCTTTCACAATCTGGAGGACACTGAATAATTCACTCCCAGTACTGCCAATCACACCTTCATGGTCTCACAACTAAACACTTGTCATTTCTTTTATTGAACAGATGGTACGAAAAACACTGATATCAGTCCTGGTGAATAGTAAGATTTAAAGTAAAGTTGAATGCAGTAAAATGAGATCACAAAAGACAAGGGTATCTGAACATAACTAAGCAGCCAAAGCTGTCAAAAGCTACTGAGTTATGGGGTGGAAATTCTGTACTATGATTAAACTCATCAACAGCATCCAGGTACCTGAACGATGGCATATCTACACTCATCAGTAGCACTCAGTTGTCAACAATGATATCCATGTTACTCGTCAATAGCACTGAAGAAGTTGAGTGGGACATGCTAACACATCAAAAGCAGTAAACTGGGCTGCACTAGTGCTCAATCATCATTTCAAATAAAAGGCACAGCTCCAGTCAAACCATTTAATGCCCTCTTATTAGTACACAAACAATATTAAGTTAAAATATGGCATTCTGTTATGATGATGCCTCACATTCTGTAGGCTCATCACGACAAAGTATGAAGCCATGGGTTGAAGGGCAGTGCCCACTACAGAGATGAGCTACAAAGATTTCATTCCATTTCATCTAGCATCAAAAGCAGCCAAGTCAAAGACAGACTATTTTTTCAATAAGGATGCAAACTCTCAGTCAAAACAATGGTCACAAATTCCCTCTTGTTTTGTGAAAATTTATTCATGATGAACCCCCTTTTTTTGTTATTTTAGGTTTTGACTTTGCCCTTTTTGTCACTATTTTATACAATTTTACTCTTTTTAATGAAACTGTAATCTTTTTAAATTCCAAAATTTTGTTAAAAAGCAATTAAATGAAAATAAAGTGACACTGCAATAATTTTCCTTTATAGCAATACAAAAGCATTTTGACAAACTGGATAACACAGAAAGAACAACATTAGAAAACTTGAGGCATATACAAAATAGGACTTCTCTCACTGAAAGTTTGTATTTCACTTAGCTCTTTAACACAATAAGAAGAAAATGATAGGCAAATAATCAAACATGTTAACAGAACCCTTATTATGATAGACACTGTTCATTCATACTGAGTAACATTGTTATTTTAGTTCAACTGGCTCTCATTTAGTTTACAATATCAGGCATTTCACATGGACCACTGATGGAATATACACATTACACTCCACAATAACAACAAAATACAAGCACTCAGGAAACAGGATTGTTTTTGTGCCAATTATAGTATGAAGCCTGTGAATACAAAAATTTGGGCGAAGGACTGCTGTTGCCAACATACAAATGAAATATTATGACAGCAAAGAATATACAACATAAGTAATTATTTTGCCTACAGACATGGCCATGTTGCTGCATAATCTATGTGCACAAGATTCCAAAGAAAAATGCTGTGGCATGAAGATTTTTATTCATTCCTTGAAATGGCGGTTTGAATTCACTGCCTGCAAGCCTTCACCCATTCTGTTGCACAACAAAGAATTCAGTGCTCTGTAACATGAAAACATGATTTTGAAGTATTTTTTTTTTTTTCATCTTAGTGATAAATTTCTACTTTAGAAACTTCCTGGCAGATTAAAACTGTGTGCCAGACTGAGACTCTGGCTCGGGACCTCTGCCTTTCGAGGGCAAGTGCGCTTCCAACTGAGCTACCCAAGCACAACTCACAGCCCATCCACACAATTTTACTTCTGCCAGTACCACGTCTCCTACCTTCCAAATTTCACAGAAGTTCTCCTGCAATCCTTGCAGGACCGGCACCACTGGAAGAAAAGATACTGCAGAGTTTTAATCTGCCAGGAAATCAGCGCACACTCCACTGCAGAGTGAAAATTTCATTCTGGAAACATCCCCCCGGCTGTGGCTAAGCCATGTCTCCGCTGCAGAGTGAAAATTTTATTCTGTTTCTACTTTAAATTAATAACTTTAACACATTTCTGTAAATTTTGTGACTGGCATTTTAGATACTATGTGTGTGTGTGTGTGTGTGTGTGTCTATATATAATCTCTACTGACGAAGGGTGCGGCCAAAAAGCTACATGTGAGTGTCTTAATAGTGCCTGTCTGCAACTTGACGTGTCTTCTTTACGGTAAGTACCAATCTCTCTCTTCCTTCATTTTTTGAGGTTCCTACCTGGAGTTTCCATTGTTTGACTGATGATTCAATTGTCTTGAAATCTAAACAGGGACATGGGAAGGATACGAGGTGCATTCAAGTTCTAAGGCCTCCGATCTTTTTTTCTCCGGACTGGAAAGAGATAGAAACATGCGCATTGTTTTAAAATGAGGCCGTGTTCATTGTCAATACGTCCCAGAGATGGCAGCACTGTATGGCAGATGGAATTTTACCACCAGCGGCGAGAATGAGAACTGTTTTAAATACTTAAAATGGCGGCGTTTTCCTTACTTGAACAGCGTGCAATCATTCGTTTTCTGAATTTGCGTGGTGTGAAACCAATTGAAATTCATCAACAGTTGAAGGAGACATGTGGTGATGGAGTTATTGATGTGTCGAAAGTGTGTTCGTGGGTGCGACAGTTTAATGAAGGCAGAACATCGTGTGACAACAAACCGAAACAACCTCGGGCTCGCACAAGCCGGTCTGACAACATGATCGAGAAAGTGGAGACAATTGTTTTGGGGGATCGCCGAATGACTGTTGAACAGATCGCCTCCAAAGTTGGCATTTCTGTGGATTCTGTGCACACAATCCTGCATGCCGACCTGAAAATGCGAAAAGTGTCATCCAGGTGGGCGCCACGAATGCTGACAAGACAGCCACATGGCTGCCCGTGTGGCATGTTGCCAAGCAATGTTGACGCGCAACGACAGCATGAATGGGACTTTCTTTTCGTCGGTTGTGACAATGGATGAGACGTGGATGCCATTTTTCAATCCAGAAACAAAGCACCAGTCAGCTCAATGGAAGCACACAGATTCACCGCCACCAAAAAAATTTCGGGTAACTGCAAGTGCTGAAAAAATGATGGTGTCCATGTTCTGGGACAGCGAGGGCGTAATCCTTACCCATTGCGTTCCAAAGGGCACTATGGTAACAGGTGCACCCTACGAAAATGTTTTGAAGAACAAATTCCTTCCTGCACTGCAACAAAAACATCCGGGAAGGACTGTGCATGTGCTGTTTCATCAAGACAACGCACCCGCACATCGAGCTAACGTTACGCAACAGTTTCTTCCTGATAACAACTTTGAAGTGATTCCTCATGCTCCCTACCCACCTGACCTGGCTCCTAGTGACTTTTGGCTATTTCCAACAATGAAAGACACTCTCCGTGGCTACACATTCACCAGCCGTGCTGCTACTGCCTCAGCGATTTTCCAGTGGTCAAAACAGACTCCTAAAGAAGCCTTCGCCGTTGCCATGGAATCATGGCGTCAGTGTTGTGAAAAATGTGTACGTCTGCAGGGCGATTACGTCGAGCAGTAACGCCAGTTTCATCGATTTCGGGTGAGTAGTTACACTGGCTTTTTATCACACAACAGCGTGCTTCTAGGAAAAATCAGACCCACAATGAAAAGGCACCCAGTACGAACTGTATTTTTTCCACCCAATAAAACAAGGGTTCTTTTTTTTTCCGTTCCATAGATTCATGCTGAGGAGATCCTCGTGGATGTGGAACATGTCATTTGGTGTTATTGGGGTGAGTCAAAGATGACCTCAGTTTATGTAAGGCAGGGGTATAACAGATCCTGTGCCAATGTGGCAACATGTAGATTGACAAACAGTGTGCACCGCTGAACATCGATGCCAAGAACATCAGCAGCACACTCAAGTTATGTATCCCAACAAGTTGGCAGTCACAAAGCTCTGTCTGTCCATGACTTATGCGATGGAACACGAACCCTGCCTGGATTAGCACAAACTTTAGAATATTGGGACAGCATCACTAGACAGACACTGAAAATATGTATCAGGGAAAATCTCAAACTGGGACTACAGCTATAATCTCAGCAAGGCCTGAGAATCAGTACTGGGTGTAATGAAGACGACACTGAGCAAACACAACACTCTGGCAGCTAGGACGGACAGAGTAACTATACCCAAGCTACCACCACCGGGCCACCTTGCCAGGCATCGCTGACCAGACGGCAATGCAGTTGCTGCCTCAGACAACAATGCACTCCCTTAGGTGTGAGCAGCATACAGAACAGCTCAGAGGAGGAGGGGATATAAATTACTCTTGCACCTGAAGTCAGTTCGTCAGCACACCTGTCGATGGCAACATGTCTGATCACCAAAATACTGTGCCCACTGGATACTATGAAAGAGCACTACACCCATAGATTTTTCAATCATCAAATGAGTTGTTTGAAATCACTCTGGAAATGGGGACTAGTAAAGTGCAAAATTACAGTAACCAGCTGGAAACAAGTATTATGATTTCAGGATCATAAATTCAGTTATCTGTGTATACGAGGCAGTTGCTAAGCTGCACAAAGTGATAAAATGGAAGGATTTATTATCTTTCTTGGGAGTAATCAAACTCACCCGAAATCGATGAAACTGGCGTTACTTCTCGACGTAATCGCCCTGCAGACGTACACATTTTTCACAACGCTGACGCCATGATTCCATGGCAGCGGTGAAGGCTTCTTCAGGAGTCTGTTTTGACCACTGGAAAATCGCTGAGGCAGTAGCAGCACGGCTGGTGAATGTGTGGCCACGGAGAGTGTCTTTCATTCTTTCTTGTGCAGACAAGAGGAAGTATGTCTATGAACTTAACTATGTGATGAAAATAATAGGAATGAATATGGAATGAATGTAATAAGGACAACTTGGTCAAGAGAAGACAAATTTGATGTGGCAAGCTGGGCATGAACAACAATATGCCACTGAGGCAGCAATGTCGAATTGTACTTCAGTTTCTCTCTCCCCATCTGATGCCTATTAGTATGAAGGAGAGAAAGGAGATTGATCAATGGGAAATAGAATAAATGTAAGATAAAGTTGGTAGCAATTACTATACCAATAAGCAAAGGCATGTACCAAATGACAAGAGCAAAGTGGATCTGAATTAACTAAAATTCTGGAACAAGCTACACACTTATGAGGGCAAGTACTGGGGTAAGGTTCAAACAAGATATAAATGCTACAAGATTTAGAGTGAAATGGCAAGGTATTCTACAAGGTGTAGTTTCAGTTTTCACCTTGAAAAAATAAATTTACATAATGAATTATTTGTTTGCAGGTATGTCCACAGTCCTGGTACACACTGAAATCCCACAACACAATACCATAGCATTATGCTAAAGTAATCAAAACAAAAAGATACTGCCAATTTTTAAACCAGAGAAAGGCTGTGCCATTTGGTTTTGCTTAGTGCAGTGGCACGCTACGGTACTGTGGCATGAGATTTCAATGTGTACCTGCAAACCAAAAATTAATTACGTAGCCTTATTTTAAGAAGGTGGAAATTAACACTCTGTGTCTACTTCTTATAGTAACATAAATAGAAAACATTGATGGGAAATGAGATTATAGGAAACAACCTGACGAAAAAGGAAAGTTGCTGGTTGAGAGTGGTGAACAATGGCAAATGAGAAGGAATATTTATTATTTGTTTTACTTATTATCAGGCTCCATGAGATCATGCAAGTCAAGACTGCTTGGATTAAATCAGCTAATCAGCACAAAGTTCACAGAATGCTGATTAGAAAATTTATAAACAAAGAACTACTAATACACAAGATCACAGTATATGAATAAATAACACACTACAGAGGGAAGTGATCAATTACAACAAGGAACTCCTGTGGAGGAGAGGAAAAGTTGGCTTTAGTAGCAATTAGGGAGATAAATGGGTAGGCTAATAAGTCATGATTGCAAAGAATACTAGCAGAACACACAATGGTCCCCACATGCTACGTAAATAGATGAAATGTGTTTTAAAGGAAAATGGCATCAAGAATTCCAAAGAGTCACAATTCTACCCAACAGTAGCAACTTATGCCCACACTTCATGTTATTCGTAATATCTTTTAGCTTTTAAATCTTTATAAAAATAATACAAACAATAAAATAAGGAATTGTCCACCTTGGGGACAATCAGTACCCAGTTGCTGGGCATGCCCTGCAGCATCACTGATGGGATCCAAGTGCCTGCTACCAACTTGTTTCCCTGAAAACTGGAAATAGGAACCCCCTATACCCAATGTATCCTCAAATCCTGCCCTCGTCTTTGACTATCTCTGTTAACATACAACGCCACCACTACTCCATTTTCTGACAGGACGTTAAACCCCAATCTACCTTCCTTCCTGATCTTTATTAATATATACGTTATTTATTTGTTTTCCCAATTATTTTCTTTTCTCCCACCTACTCACTGCTCCCCCCCCTCTCTCTCTCTCTCTCTCTCTGTCTCTCTCTGTCTGTGTGTGTGTGTGTGTGTGTGTGTGTGTGTGTGTGTGTGTGTGTATGAATTGCATTATTCATTCCACGTTCCAATCCTCTCCCTCTATTCATCTTCATTGCTTACTAAGTTTCCACAGTGCTTACCAATATGCCATCTTACACCACCTACTCCCTCTGCTGTCTCCCCCTTTGTCTATCCTCATACTCACCATAGGTATGCCCCTCTCATCCTCAGGTCTGAGTGATCCAGCCTTCGTTTATAACTTTCTCCAATCTGTCCCTCTTTCATCCATAAATGAGGGCCAAATAATTCCAAATGCTAGGTACAGGGTTTCACTTTTACACATGTCCACTGGCAGTACTGCAATTTCGTTCCCCGACAATAAATAACAACCAGCTATCTGATGTCAGCAATTTTATAGTTTTCTGAAGTAAATTTTCAATTTGATACACCCACAAAGTAAGGCTTTATGGTTTAGTGGTTATGTGCTAGATCACAGATACAAAGGTCTGAGGTTCATTCCCCAGTTGTTCCTACAATTTTTATCTGCCACTTTTCACTCTGGTAATGTTCAACAATGTGAAATGGACTAAGTTTAGCCATGATTCGGAGCCCATGTTAAACTGAAGGCCTCCATATTACATCCCAAGTTAAGCCCTGTGGTGTCCAAACCACCTTTTGAGTGAACTGCCTTAACATACACAGAAACGACTAAGAAGCACAAGCATTTAAGGTAATCGTGCTAACTTATTATCGTAACTGTGCTAACTTACCATATTGCTATGTAAGACATACACTCTTGGTATGACTGTTCTACATATTTTATTATTAAAAACAGCAGTCTACACAGTAAGACGGGGGTGGGAGAGGGATGGGGAGGGGGAGGGGGAGAGAGAGATTGGTTGGCTGGATGATTTGAGAGAGTGATCAACAGCAAGGTCATCGGTCCCATCAGATTAGGAAAGGATGGGAAGGAAGTCGACCATGCCCTTTCAAAGGAACCATCCCGGCATTTGCCTGAAGCGAATCAGGGAAATTGTGGAAAACCTAAATCAGAATGGCCAGATCTGGGTTTGAACTGTTGTCATCCCAAATGAGAGTCCAGAGCATTAACCACTGTGCCGAGTCCAGAGCATTAACCACTGTGCCACATCACTCGACGAGCGATGAGAGAGAGAGAGAGAGAGAGAGAGAGAGAGAGAGATATGGGCTAGCTACACAATGACTGTGCACCAAATTTCATTCCTTTTTCAATGCTGCCGTAGCTCTCACATTCGCTTGGCACTGAACTTTTTAGGCTTTTCTGATACCTTTCAACTCGAACTTTCCTCCAACTCATGATTTCTATAATTATGAGCATATTTATAAGTCACATGAGACAACATCTTTCACTATTTTGTAATTTTCAGTTTAACAGATATATGTTGACCAAGCTGATTTTCAGAGTCTCTTCTCCAACGCCTCTTTGGTAGCATGTCAGTCTGTCATCTTGAAGCTGAAAATATTGAGTACTGGATGGTGCTTGCTCAGTAATGTACACCAAAATTCTGATTTCACCTCTCCACACATCTTTTTCTCCACAAATTTCTACTGTTAGGACGATGACCAGTTTTTCAACTTCATAAGATTTATAGTGCATAATCAGGTCGATGCACACAAACAGAGTCCAGTGGCAGACTTCACTGAATAAATTGTAAAATCTTAAGCACAAGCTAATAAGACTCTGTCCAAGAATCAGTGGTAGCTCTAACAAGTCACTAAAAGTAAGTCTGGCACAGAACACAACTCATATTTACACTAAAAATCAGTTCACATACAGTATTGTCTTATAGAATCCACCAGATAGGAGAGCACACTGCACTACTTCGTCCTTAATGACAGTCACCTCTCTCAACAATCACTTATTCTAACGACAATGATAGTCCCCACCTCATATCAACCACAACACAATGCAGTCAAAATATTCATTAACTTGAGTTAAACTAAAAGCTTTTAAACATTGAAATTACTAAGTTTTTGTAGATGATACACATATTTTCATGAACAAATTGAACATAGGCATTGCATGAGAACACTGGGAGCACACTTGACATGGGTGTTGCAAGTCTGATAGCTTGCTCCGGACTGGGCACAGACTGACTGCCTGAATGACATTGAATTATTTAATATGAACAAACTGTTATTTCGGAAACTACACAATCATTTGAAAAATCACTGGGTTAGGTTCTGCTGCTGAGGATGGACTATAAGAATCGATAAAAATTCAGTTTATAAAAAACATGGTGATCTAGTAATTTACAAAAGTTTAGATTTGTAATGACTTAATCAATGAAGTATGTTCAGTTGTGCATAAAATTGAGGCCTACAAAAAATTAATGGCGAAGGTCGGATTTTAGCAAGCATAGAGGTAAAATCTCCAACGCAAAATGGAGCTATTTGTGGAACTCAGTACTAAATCTTTTAAATTAATGAGTTTCACATAAATTTAAACATGTTATCTGCAAGTTGAACTGCCTATCTTTATAATTAGGGGTGTCACTACAACCAGAAATACATGTCAGATAACAAGGTTTTTCTTATCACGCAATGATGTGGAATCATCAAGTAGGTATAACTTTTAGTTATAAGATGCCCTTTTTTCCCTTCAAAAGTAGGCCCAAAAACTGGATTTCTTACATGGCAGTAGCAAGTTAAGGTAGGTACCTATTATCTCCATTTATTCAAAATTTCTACATTTCGGCTTGAAGCAATTCATTGTTATTCCTTGTGAATTTTTACCATTCCAATTGTATAGAGTTCAGTGGATGCACCTGCGCCATTGTATACAGTTTTTACATTGTTCATTCAAGCACTAGTCATTGTTGTGTGTGTTTAGTATGAAGATCCACTCATGTCATACCTGTACTGTGGTTTCATTTGCAAAATATTCCTGAAAAACAGCATCACTATACTATTGCATTTAAACTGCAATTGATTGCATATGCTAAGGAGCACAGAAACAGGGCTGCAGAAAGGCATTTCAGGCCACCTCCAACTGAAAAAAATGATAAGAACTTGCTGGAATCTAGATGTTTTAAAGAAAGCACCTTGCAGTAAACATAAGCTGACAACTGGAACTGCTACGTAGCCCATACTTTAAGCAGAACTCATTACTTGGATTTTAGAGAACAGACAAGCAGGAATTTCAGTTTCTATGAAAATGATCATTCATCAAGCAGAAGCAATATCAACTAACAAAGCAGACAAGCTGGAATTCCAGTTTTTTTTTTTTTTTTTTAAATCATCATCAAGCAAAAGCAATATCCTCTAACGAAGGGATTTTTGACTTAAATGGATCAACATCAGGGTGTTCAAGATTTATGAAGAGGTCTTGGCTTTGTATGCAGACCAAGACATAAATATCACAGAGGGGCCAGACAAATGTGAACAAAAAATTGTTAAATTTCACAGATTTGTCATTAGTGGAAGCAGAAAAGTCTGAACTTTCATAAACTGGAAATTTAGATGAGACTCCGCAAATCTTAGATATGCCTTCTAACAAAATTGTGGATCCCAAGGCACAAAAAGCATTACTGTTAGAACTCAGGGTACGAAGAGACTTAGTACATAGTCATTTTATTCAGCTGTGCTGATGGCACAAAATTGCTGCCACTTTTGACTTTTAAAAGAAAGACGCTTCCTAAGGAAAAATTAACAAAAGGAGTATTTGTCAATGTACACAATAAAGGCTGGATGGATGAATGGAGGAGGAATGAGATCGTTCATAGATAAAATTCAGTCGAGGTGACCTGGACGCCTACTAAAGAAGCCTGCTCTATCAGTATGGGATCAGTTTCATTCTCACAGAACAGAAGATGTTAAAACAGTTGTAGTAAATAAGCTGACAAGTTAATTACCATGAAAAATATCAATAAGATCAATAATAATAATAATAATAATAATAATAATAAGTTTTGGGGTGGAGTACAACTAACAACTTCCATGAAGTCTGGTGGTCACAGGCTCCTGCACACTACTTCATTCACTTGTAGGTATTTTTACAGTGATTTGCAACAGGTGGGAGTGCTTGTGCATAAAGAAAAAAATGAACATTCACAGATGTGCACGTGAGATTTCCACTGAGGAAAAATATTTCTCCTGCAGCTAATATACATTAAACATTAATGTACACAATAGTAGCTGGTGGGTTTGAAAGGGCAAGTACAGTAACTGATTTTCCAGTAAAACTGGAACCAGCACATCAAATACATTACCTTGAATAATGAGTATAAAAAGAGAAACAGTTTAAATGGGGGTTTTGAATAGCTGAACATCTTTCACATGTATACTACTTAATGTACAAGATTTTAAAAGAAACAAAGCGAAAAAGAAAATTGTTTTTAACAGAAGCTGAAGTCATGAAAGATGCAATAGTTTCAAATACGTATATTCACTTATATTCCAGTGAATATTTGTACTATCTCTCTTTAGGTTACAGTAGTGATCCACAAGCTCATCACAATACACCAGTATCAATTTCCCAGCATAACAAGTATGCACACCACACCAATTTATAAATTTACACAATACTAATTCTTAATGATCAAGAACATGCGCCTACACTGATACTAAGATGTCACAGGTAAAACAATCACTAAACGATATGCACATACAGAGACAATCCATCCACTGTGGGCTCAACCACTGTTTATGAATTATTAGTCTTGTAGTAATAAGTGATTCAAGCCTGATAGTATTTTGCCATACAAGAACATTCAACTAACAAGCGAATCTATGTCTTCATTTCCATTAAATTTTTGTCTTATTTGCACCTGAAATTAGCTCATCGTCATCCTCCTTCTCCTATATGATTAACCAAATTATCTCTTCTTTTACCTTCTCAGGCTTCTACCAATGTTCACTTCCCTCAATTTCTGTATCATTTTGCTGTGATTTTCTCTCCTTTTCGATTTCTACTACTGTTAAACATTTCTATGATTTTTCAATTAATTTCCAATTTTAATTTTCACTTAATTCAGTTTTTAGCCATTATCCATCCAGCACAGTCCCTGCATTTTATTACTACTAATACAAAATTGAAACAGTCACCGCTTAATTACACTGCTTCTTCCATCTTTTTACATCTTGGTAACATCAACTTTAGTGTGTGCCCCACACAGACCAACTAAAATTAGCATAGAGAAATAAATTTAATAAAAAAGAATAACAAAACTTGCCTTCCATCTCAATTCCATATCTATGAGCCAAATACAGGACATTGTCACCAACTTTCCCTCGTACTTTTATTTCTTTTCCATCTTTATCTATGTATGTCACATTAACTCTGAAATTCAAAACAAAAATAATTAATAGTGTTAAATATAAAACAGGAATAATCAATCAAACCACCCTTCATCAAAAATAATAAGTATGGCAACTAGACTACCCAGTAAGTGCCCATTTACACATTCCCTGAAGTGCACAACAAAGCACACACTATAGTGAAAAGGAAAAGTCATGTGCTCACACATGCCACAAGGTGCTCATCAATACAGCTTGCACAGAAAGCATGCTATCGTGGCATCAAGTGCCAAAAGGAAATTAGTAGTTCTTGTGTTCTCTGGGGCCACTTCATTATATGCTGCGGTAATAAACATGAAAAGAATAAAACATTAATTACAGATGAGGTGACAGGAAGAGTGAGGAAGCTTGAGATTTCTTCGAAAATAACATCTGTATGACAACAGACAATCATTTCAAAATTAAGAATGAGTGAGTATAATTATCAGTTTGTACTATATCTTGTGCAACAGAAATTAACAACACAAGACAAGGCAATGAGAACATCAATTACTTAGTCTGAGAAGTTTTGGGCAATTATAAGAATCCATGCCACAGGATCGTAGTCTATCAAATTATACTTTTTGTAAGTAAACATCCTCACTGCCAGCACCACTTTTCATTCAGGTCTCCATGACATTTTTCTCAGTAGTACTGGGAACAAAGCTTTTATTTTCTTTTTAATTTTTTCCACGACTGTCTGTGACCTACATTCTTTTAATGTACTGCATACTTTGTTTAATGCTGTTGTGATAATCTTTATTTCTAATGTCAAAAAAAATGGTTTCATTTCTTACTGTCAAAACATTCACGTGTTCTTTGCCCCAAATTGTGATATTCTACCTTCTTTCTTCTCAAAGCCACTTTGTGAGTGTGCAGTAGGAGCATCAAAGTGTATAGCAGCAGATGTCTTCACTTGAAGGTATTTGTATATCATAATATGCACTTTCACACATGGGATAACGAGTTTAGGCTGCCTGCACAATTCTGTGGACTCTTGTGTACCAAAAGAAAAGTGTTAACAGGCAGTAAGAAAACATCCCACACATGTAAACTGAGAAAAATACATTTAAAAAATCACAACCATATATGTATTCAAGTACTGAAAGACAGTGTTGATTCAAAATTTTATTCAAATGGCATGAGTTATGAGACTGTATACTGTACTGTCTGATTCTTTCATGGAAAATTTTTCAAATTGTCAGCAGGCATGATTTGAGTAATATAGCTGACACATTAATGGCTCCTGCAAGAGACTATTACATCAGTTACATCTCAACACGAAGCAACAACATTCAATAAAAGATAATTACTATGTTTCTACATCTGGAATCTGTAACCAGATCTTGAAACAGGGATACTGCAATACTGTTACTCCCCAAGATAGTATCCTCGGCTGACACTAAAAATTCATCCAAGTTGTACCTTGGCAGCTCCTGAAAGCCAAACCACCTGAGTCAATGACCAGTACACCACAGTATAGGGAAATGTCGAGCAACTTGCGGCAAACATAGAAGTTATCACAGCACTGGGGAATGGCTGAGCACACAGGTCTGCGAGTAAAGCATAATGATATCATGGAAGGTGAAATATAACATCATACCAGTGACAAAGCAGAGTTTTGTAAGGAAGGCTAGGTACAAGCCAACATTAAGTATTCAGGTGTTGAAACAGCATAAAAAAAAGCATTTGAAAGGCAAAGTTGCGAAAGTCCGAAGTCACTAGGAGAGCTGACAGTGAGAGAAAACCAGGAAACATGATATTATAGCTATCCGCACTGCCAACATAAATACCCCACCCTTCTTAACAAATGACTGGTTGCTAACAAATAACTGGCTGTTGAGTAATGACTGCGCAGTGCATACTCTCAGCCATAGTGTCAGCTGCAGCAGTCCAATAAGAGGAGAGGCTATGGATGTTGACCCTTGGCACGACTAGCTGTCTTCAATCATTTATGGAACCACAAGTCCAGCTGGAAGGACGTTGTTGCTGCTGCTGCTGCCAGCTGCACTTCCAACTTCCGAGGCACAACTGATGGGGTGCAGATGCCATCATTTCCCAGTAGGCCTTCTGGAGGTCAGATCCATGAGACCTGGATGCTGTTTGTCATCCACATTTGAATGAGTGGGTGCCGCTGCAGCTCCTCCTGTTCCTGTGGCAGTCACCAATGCAGCTGGGTTCTGTTTCCTAGAAGTGTGTCTGACAGCCAACCCCAAGTAACTCCTGAGTGCAAATCTTTGATGCAACAAGACCACTTTGGAGATTGATACATAGAGACACATGTCACAAGTTGACAGCTATCCTGTGACATACTGCTGCCACCACCCGATGCTTCATTGCACTGGCCATACTGCACATCCTGCACATGCCGGCTTTCTGCTGCTGATGAGGTGTAATCCGCTGATCCAACTGTGGCATGATGCTTTGAAAGACAATCCAGTATTATTGCCTAATAAATGCATTATTGTAAATGAAGTTTCCCTGGCACTCTCAAATGTAACTAGGACCTCACCATCACACATCCTGCATGCTGTTCCTGATTACTGTATGAATCTGGGACCAGAACCCTATACTATCACTATAAAAATATTCTAATACTTAAAAAATTAAATTCATGAAAAATTGTAGGTTATTTACCTACATGATTATCACTGCCTTTCTGTAATGCAACGAGATTTAGATCATTCAGTTAACTATGAATTGCTCCACCACACTTGTTTTTTCAATGCTGCTGTTGTATTTCGTCTGAAAACTGCTCTGATGCAGGGCTCCATGTTAGTCTATCCTGTGAAAGCCTATTTATAACTAATCTCTTCTTTCAGTCAAATAGTGCCACACACGTATTTTCTCCCAATCTGATTCAAAACCACCTTAGTAGTTATCCAATCTTCCCATCTCCAACATTCTCCTATGGCTCCACATTTCAAATTCTTTGAGCCTGCACTGTTTATTGCCAGTATTTCACTTATGTACAAGGCTACAATGCAAACAAACATCCTACTTCTTAATATTCAAATTTATATTGATGTTAACAAATTAAATTTTTCAGAAATGTTTTTCTTGTTATTGCCAATACACATTTTATATCCTCTCTACTTAACCATCATCACTTATTTTGAAGCCCTAACAGTAAAATTCATTTCTCACTTTTAGTGTGTCATTTCTGAAACTCATTCCTGTAGCACTGCACAATTTATTTAAACTACATTCCATTACTCACATTTTACTTTTGTTGTTTGTCTTGTACCCTCCTTTCAAGACACTCCAATCAACTGCTCTTCCAAATCCTTTGCTGTCTCCAGCAGAATTATGTCATCAGCAAACATCAACACTTTATTTATTTATTTATTTATTTATTTATTTATTTATACTGAAATTTAGCTCTCTCTCTCCAGCTTTCTCCTTGGTTTCTTTCCCAGCTTGCTCCATGTGAAATTGTGTCACTCCCTTTTCAACTACGGCATATCTTTCATGTCCTTCAACTCCTAACAACTCTCTGATCTATACATGTTTGTGGATAATCTTTCTCTCTCAGCAACCTTTAGAACTTCAAAAAGAATATTCCAGTCAACATCATCAAAAGTTTTCTTTCACTCTACAAGTGCTATGACTGTAGGTTTGCATTTCTTCAATCCACCTTCTAAGATCAGTCCTATGGTTTGTACAGCTTCTCATGTTCCTAATTTTCCCCAGCTTTATAAACTTTATGAGGACTGTATTTTGATCAATGCAGGCAACACTGAAAACAAATTAATGCATGTTTTTATCTTTCATTTTTGTTATGATATTGATCATCAAATGTTTTACATACAACTTTAATTTCTTAAGTTTAAAGTAAAATACATACACTTCTTCCTCAGACTGTGGATCTTTCCATTCATATTCTCCATGGGAAACACCTGCAAATACAAACAAACTAATAAATCATGTCAGATCTAAATGATTATATGTACTTTCTTGTTAATATACTTACATATTTCTTCAGACGAGACAAAACATGGATAACTTTAGACAACAAAAGCAGTAACTCCACCTACACTCAATGAACCTACTATTCACCCCTTAAATGAGCCCACTGATTATTATGGGGTGCTGCATATGTTGTAGAACTGGTAACAGAGATTCATGTCATCCTCTACTAGTGACATTAGTCATAGTAGATACATGGTGTGTACGGAATCTGCAGTAAGATGAGTCAACACAGGGATGTCGCAGAAAGGAAATATTGTGTTTGGATGTTTGCATAGGCACTTCTACATTTTGTTGATATATCAATGTGGATTGTCCAACGTGTTACGTCTTGTCTATGACAATCATTTCAAAGCCAATGGGAACTGCTGCTGTCAGTGAATGAACGTCCATCTCAAATAGTTTCCAAGTGAACGTGGGGAAGGGAAATGCAGGCGATGGGCATTTGGAGTTGGATATCTCACAAATGATCATTGCTCACAGTGGTGCATAAAACTGCAAGTCTTCAATGGGCTACATGACTCACAGAAACCAGACAGCAGTTGAGTGAAGGTTTGTACTGAGGTACAAAGAGTCATGATTTAGCTTCTCTTCAAGATGAATAGTGTATCAAGGACCCAATGAGGTGTTTAACCTGCAGTGTGGAGAGCATACAGTTTAGGCCAGAGATGGTCTGTGTTGTTTTGGGGATCGGTCTCACCCCCTCCCCCACCATGACAACTAGTGGCTTGATCATTCAATTACTGTGAACATAACCCAGGATGTTTATTTTAACAGTCTAAGTGAGAAAGTTTTGCCCTTTCTTCTATATCTTCATAATGAGTATGCTGTGGACACACCCTTCATCCAGCTGCATTTATATGTTCTCTGTCTGAAGCCCCAAGTCACACCTCAACTCACCTACTAAATTACCAGGTTCTAATCATATGGAAAATATTTGGAGCTACATTTGACGCATATCACTCAGCATCATCACAATTTGATAATTCCACATGACCTCGATCGATGAGTGGTTTCAGCTCAATATAGCATACCTGCATAAACTTGCAGTCTCTCTTCCTCACCAAATTGAGGTTACTATCATGGCTACAGGTACTGGTAGATGGTACTACTATGTCATTTCCCTTGTGGTGACTAATTTTTTCCTCTGTGTCCACACACACACACACACACACACACACACACACACACACACACACACTGCAGCAGATGCTGGAGGGTAATGGATACCATAAATAGCTGCTCCCACCTTGCTTTCCCTAGTTCCCGGCTCCATCCACACATTAGCATATACCTCAAAGTGTGAGAACTACATTGGTGTACACAGCTGTGATATCTTCCACTTTTAACTTCAGTGAAAATTGCTCTCTGGTACTACATCACTTACTATTATCAATTTTAGTTACTTATAATTACATTAAATATGAAGCAAATGTTGGCAATAAAAGGTTCTGTGTGAGGGAATACAGAAGCGTCCGATTCTACCCATCTGCTTTGACCCATGACATCACCAATATGGTGGAAACGACCATTCTCAATGTTTCCAATATGGCGCCTATGATGTCATTACATAAACGACAACAAACATGAAAATACATATAAAACCAACACACACATCTCTCTCCAAAAATATAATCAAACTAATGGGACCAGCACGAGAAATTGAGGGTTTCGGGTGGTGACAAACTAACACACACACACACACACACACACACACACACACACACACACACACACACACAATGATCCCAAACCACACAAAACGACAACATAAAAACACCACAAAATTCACAAGTTCTGCTACACTTACAATATCAACAGGAATCGGTCACTTCCCTTCACCTACATAGCTCAACCGCAATTGTTGATACCGCAAAATAAAAACAAACTACTCCAAAAATTATAATCACACCGCAACTATCGTTACCACAAAACCAACACCTAAAACAACAAAAATTGGAATCAGACACTTCCCTTGACCTATATAGGTCAACAGCAACTCACAATACCAAAACACACACAGCTACGACGACACTTTGGAATCTAACACTCCACATGACCTATGCAGCTCAAATACAACTGACAATACCAAAAAAAATTGTACTCGAGTACTTCCCCCTAATATACATAAATCAACCACAAGTGCTGATACCAAAACATCAACCACCAACACATGCAGTAAATAACACCTACCCAATAACACACAAAAACCCCACTGAACATCATAACACACGAACAACAGACCCAAAAAAACAACCACTTACCATAAAAAAGTTCCGGTGCTACACACTAACCCCCAACTCGCATATTCTGCTTGCATACGTCGCAGTTCACTATCTCCGTAAGAAGCCCATAAAGTTGCAGAAACTTAATGACAGACAACATGTCATCCCCCATTTCAGCCCACAGACGCGCACTACTAAACTTAGAAGTAATATCCATACCTAACAAAAGAAGCCACTAATTGAATTAAATGACTTACCGTGTGACAAACAGCATACCAATAACATCAAACGACACCGCAATAACATAAACACAACAGAAACTTAATTCTTAACTCACTGAAACTAATTTCCGTTCTATAAGTCATGACCGATAAATGCAAACTGCAAGCACCAACACCCAAATGAACCCAATACGCCACCAGAGGACACCACCAACTGCAACAAGACAACATCTACGAACACAACACACTCATAAACTAAACTCTGTGCTGTCATGACATCACACAACACAACACCCTTATGTCACGGGTCAAAGCCGACGGGTGGGATCGGATGCCTCCATTGATCCCTGTCTGAATTGATCAGATGGAATTACATTTCTTGGAAGACATACGAGTCTCAACTTTATCTTTGATACAGATAGAAGCTGAAGCAATGAATTTAAGTTTGTGCACAGCCTGGACTTGAGCTAGTGTCTCCTGCTTACTCAGCAAATGTGCTACCCACTACAGCACCACAACATCAAGGCTACCACAACCGCACAGACCACCCTAGTCCAATGCCCTCACAAGTACAAACTTCAATTCACACCTTCAACCCATTTTCCCTTCTTAAAGATTCAGTATTGCTGAGGCTCTCCGATTTCGAAATAGCACCCCAGCTTTGTATTGACAATTATTTAAATAAACGGTCTTAAGGCTGTTCCATAGCAGTATTGGTATATATGTAGTTATTTTTGTGGATAATTTGCACAATAAATTGTAATGATGTGGAAAGAGTCATTTTACAGTCACACTGCAATTTAATTTGTAAATGCAACAACATGCTGAAAATTTACAAGTGTTTATATTTTTTAAATCTGCAGGGGTGGGTAATTCCTACCAGCCAACTTTTACACATTACAATAATAGAAATTCTTCTGTGGAATAGAAAGAGTTGCCAAGGGGCGGATGACAATTGGTGGTTTTTAGACCTATTGCTGGTGGGTACAATAATCTAAATGTTGACTGTCAGTTCACCCTCTAATGTTACGGGTACATCCCACCAGCATTTCAACTTTGAATTGTATGTCATACTGGTCTGATAGATGTCTATGAAGCATTGTGCTCGAAAGACCAGCCATCTGTCTTCATGCGGATCCAAGTGAGGCGCGCGTCTAAGCCCGGACCGTTGCCGTGTGCAGGAGGCTTTCTGGCAGGCCTACGATTGAAGACTATATTCTCTTGCATGGCATGTACCAGGGGGTGCATTATTTTAACATATTTTAATGATACATTTTAATATGCAGATGGGACATATGCCCTGAACCCGGTAGTACTTCCTTTTCAGAAATAATTTTTACAACTGTGGCAGACTTTATCATTGACATGGATACGTTGAATTACTAAGTACAATTTTCTGCATTCTTTTTGTTAGTTTTGACATTATCCTTTGGTTGGCTACGTCATAAATCCCATAAAAATTCAATTCATCTATGTGTGATTCACATAGCTAAATGCCTTAGATAGGCCACAGAAAAATTTGATGGGGGAACACGTAAATGGCATTCACAATATAGCAATTCTATTACTGTTGCTCAGGTGAGGTACTATTCTAGAATACATTTGAGTCTGTCTGGAAAAATGCCTCATGTTAGTGAAGCATTACATATTTATGATAAGGCAGGGCTTACTATATGGGAACAAATCTTTAGTAGTCCAGTGGAAATACTGTCAAAATCAGATGAGCTTTTGTTTATCTTAATAACAGAAGGAGAAGTCAGTGATAAATCCGTGTGAATGAACTGTATGAGAGTTGCTTTTTTAACATACTGATATGATTTTTTCCTCGAATTGTTTGTCCCCATACTTTCTATTATACTTCAGAAGTGATTACTAAATACAGTTGTAATTCCATAAATTTACTAATGAGAGGTATTGCAGAACTGTTTGGTGTTGGTTTGTAATAAGTGGCATTTACTGTGTTTACTGCAGAGAGCAACCAGGATTTTATATTTGTTATGAGACTTAGATTATTGCTATTTTGATTAATTTTGACATACTGCAAATCATGAGTTCAGGATGGCTGACTTTAATTGCAAAAATAGATGAAACATTATGTAAAATCCGGAAATATTTGCATGGTAAATTCAGTGAAAAGGAAAGCATTTTAGAATGGATGATAAATTACAGGTACACAAAGGTGAATTAATTCACACAATCAATTGTAATTACATTTTAATAAATAAAAGGCAGGAATGAATACTGCAAGAAATAGGACTAATGAGTACAGATGGACAGAGACAATAAACGATAAACTATAACATGCACTGAAGAATGACAAATGGAGCATAAATGTCACTAAGTTTTGGGCTAATCAACAATAGCCAACACAATCTTAAGAGAAATGAAAGAAAGGATTAAGGGGCGGGAGGGCGGGGGGGGGGGGGGGGGGGGGGGGGGGGGAGAAGGAAAGAATATTTGCATTCAGCTTTCCATTCCTGACAAGACAGCAGACAAAGTACTAGTAATGATGACATAGGTTGATCAGAAAATTGGACTCTGGAAAGGGCCGATTTCCACTTTTGAAAAAGTAAGTAAAACATACATCTGGAATATAAAGATTTCAATAAAGTTTTACCCACATACGAGTCAGTCTAATGCCTTTGTGGGTTTGAAACACAGCTTACCAACTGCGATAAGATGGGATACAGAACCACGTTTCATTTAGTAGATCAGTAATGGCACGTTTTGGATAAAGAAGTTGGGATGAGTGTGGTATACAAAATTTCACTTTACAATCATCTATATGAAAAAAATGGTGGAGAGAATAAATAAGAACACACCCCAGCCTTTTCGCAGGAGACAATGCTCAGTGCATACAGATAATAAGAACACTCCCAATAAAGTTTGCAACCAGTCACACAATAACCAAGATGTCTTTTACAACTGTTAAGTCTGTGATATAGGGTAAAAACACCTGTCGCAGTACATGAAAGAAGGTTAAACTAACAAAGTTAAGCTGTATTCTTGGAACAGTTTATCACACAGGTAGAAAGCAACAATAATGAGCAAACACACAGTCTATGAACTTGTATTACCTTTGACATAAATTCGAAAGGAAGGAAAGATCACAGTTTTATGTCCCATTGAAAATGACATAACAAACACCATATGCTCAGGCTGGGGAAGGAAGTTAGCTGATCTCTTTTCAAAGAAATTATGCTGACGTTTGCTTTGTAAAATTTAGAGAAACCATGGAAATTCAAAATCTGGATGACTGAATGGTGAAATGAAATATCATCCTACCAAATGCAAAATTTAACGTCTTCCCACAGCAGAATCTCATTATGTACAACATAGGAGGGAGGAGATTAGTGTTTAACGTCCAGCTGATAACAAGGTCATTAGAGAGCAAGCACAAGCTTGAATTAGGGAAGAATGGGGAAGGAAATCAGATATGCCCTTTCAAAGGCCCCATCCCGACATCTGTCTGAAGTAATTTAGGGAAATCACGGAAAACCTAAATCAGGATGGCTCAACACAGATTTGAACAGTCCCCAAATGCAAGTCCGGTATGGTAATCACTGCACCACCGCACTTGGTTGTACAATTTAAATGAAAGCCTGCAGAAAAAATATCACTCAATGATGTAGTAGATGGGTCAATCCATACCAAGTGGTCCAAGAAAAAAATAATTTGTTGCTTGACCATCTCAAAAAAATGTTATATTTGCTGGGTGAATTCCCCAACGTTTAGTGGTCACAAAAATATTTTTTTAAAAACATTATTGTTTATTATTTTGAAATAGTGGCCATATTTGTTTCAAGCCGCATATGTTTTTTCATATTTGCAAGCATCTACATTTTTTACAGTTATTCAGTAATGGATTGTCCTAAGCCTTTCAGACAAAATGCATTTAGTTCAACACACTCTGGCTACAAATTAACATCATTATCACTTAGATGAATGTATTCTTTAATATATTTTTAATAGTTCAAAGTTATCAGCCGCAAATTAAAAAACTCAATTTTTTAACAGTAGTTTTCCAAAGAAAGATTAATTTCTCAGCTTTAATATTTTTTTCTGCTATTACACTGTATAGTATAGTTACTTTTTATAGAGTATCAATGGTGAGCAGCTTACACTTAAAAAATACCTTCAAACGGGGTGATTTCAGATGGTTTTGTCGTTATTTCGATCGTAACTTTCGTATATATTGTTAGATTAAATTGATTGTTATGGAAGTGGTAGGGTATAGATGTAACGAATAAAATATCCCAGAACCAGAAAGTGTATGTGTAGGTACATTTATCTGAGGCAGTTAAATAAAGTGTCCGAAGTCACCCCATGGATTAGGGTGATTTTGGACACGTGTTTTTTAAATCTCTGTCCGAAGTTACTGTATTTAGAGGGCAAATTCAGACAGTTACTGCCTTTTTTTAAATTCTACATGTTTTTTATTTTATTTTGGTGACATTTGTTACGAATAAGTGATATGGAATATTTAATGAATTTTATATATTACAGGTAAGTTTTTATTTTGCAAGAATTTCAATAAACAGTCTCTTTGTTCACTTCTGCACGAGCACATTTAATATTTTCGCTTAAGTGAATGGAAAGATCTTCCGACTGCCGTTTGAGGAATAAATGCACCCATTCTTCTCCTGCGAAGATATTACGTAACTACTTTTCTTTTCGGCTCGATTTATCAAGGTAGCCTTTAACTAAATATCTAATATCCAATTTAGTGAAGGGAAATCCCCAATGTGCAGCCCTCAATATACCTTGCTTCACATTTTTCTTCTTCTTTATTCAGCACTGGCTCTCCTATCATTTTTTTCTGATGTGCTTTCTGCACTTTATTTTGTAGGGTTGATTTAGGTATACCACACAAATCACATGCTTTTCTGTACGATAATTTACCACTCTGAATATCATGAACAGCTTTCTCTGAAAGTTCCCGGTCATAATTACACCGTACTGTAGCACCTCTCCTGCTCTTATATGTTCTTGGCATTGTCTGAAATCACCCCACACAGTACACAGTTATACAAAAACCATCATTATTATATAACCTTGCACGAGAAACTCGACAAACTTGTACAGAAATTGTCTCAATGCTGTTAGCTAATGAGCGCGTCGACAATTACGGTTACAATAACTTCCCACTCGGCGCAACAATAGAAAGTTTCCACTTTACGATAATGCATGGATTTTTAACACTAAGACTGTTCGTCAATTATTCACCTAGGGAAACAATTGACGCAAAATAAAAGTAGTGGAAAGCGATAAATGCAATCTTGCACTTAAAATAACTGGTGCATGGATATTAAAATAAGTAACTCTTTGTTTCTACGTGGTAGCAAAGAGCAAATAAGCCATACTGTCCAAATTCGCCACGGTGTCCAAAATCACTCTGTTTAACGGTACACTAATTAATTTTTTTTTAATTTTTCCATTTTATGGCCTGCAATCTCTTTGTTGGGGGACCAGATAAATATCTGAAAATTTCACAATTAATAGACCTTCATGATATCGAACGTCAGTATAAATTTCAACTTTGAGATTCAATTGGAAGCTATGGAAAAAAATTACAAACATGAGTCAAAAATATATTTTTTAACTTCTGCGGTATCTAGGCTTATGGAATAGAACATATCAGTTACTGTATATAATTTAATCATATCTACGACTACTTACTTTTTTAATTGAAAATAAGTCTACTAATTAAATTATATTGTTCTCTTGTTATTTGTTTTTAGTACATCGCTCACTGAACATTTGAGAAATTTGTTCACTCAGTTTGGGTGTTAGATTATAAGTTCGCCCAGTCACAGTTGTAAATTCCATGGAAGATAGCTTCCTTAGTAAATTTTTAAGTGGCATCCAAACTTGATCCTTCTCAATTTTCTTAAAAAATGTCGTTGGTACTGGAGGGTCACAAAATACAACATGTACATCTTGGTTTTGACAGTCAATATTATCAACTTCACCAATCCACCACTGTTCATCATAAACACAAGCCACCATGTCTTTATTTTGAAGAAACAGATGTACAAGTTTTCCACAGTGATGAAGTTCACTATCAGGCAAAGTTGATGTGATCTTACACTTCAGTAAGTTATGTTAATGGGGTAGAGCACTTGCCCGCGAAAGGCAAAGGTCCCGAGTTCGAGTCTCGGTCGGGCACACAGTTTTAATCTGCCAGGAAGTTTCATATCAGCGCACACTCCGCTGCAGAGTGAAAATCTCATTCTGGAAACATCCCCCAGGCTGTGGCTAAGCCATGTCTCCGCAATATCCTTTCTTTCAGGAGTGCTAATTCTGCAAGGTTCGCAGGAGAGCTTCTGTAAAGTTTGGAAGGTAGGAGACGAGGTACTGGCAGAAGTAAAGCTGTGAGTACCGGGCGTGAGTCGTGCTTCGGTAGCTCAGTTGGTACAGCACTTGCCCGCGAAAGGCAAAGGTCCCGAGTTCGAGTCTCGGTCGGGCACACAGTTTTAATCTGCCAGGAAGTTTCATATCAGCGCACACTCCGCTGCAGAGTGAAAATCTCATTCTGGAAACATCCCCCAGGCTGTGGCTAAGCCATGTCTCCACAATATCCTTTCTTTCAGGAGTGCTAGTTCTGCAAGGTTCGCAGGAGAGCTTCTGTAAAGTTTGGAAGGTAGGAGACGAGGTACTGGCAGAAGTAAAGCTGTGAGTACCGGGCGTGAGTCGTGCTTCGGTAGCTCAGTTGGTAGAGCACTTGCCCGCGAAAGGCAAAGGTCCCGAGTTCGAGTCTCGGTCGGGCACACAGTTTTAATCTGCCAGGAAGTTTCATATCAGCGCACACTCTGCTGCAGAGTGAAAATCTCATTCTGGAATGAAAATATCGAGTGCCTTTAATCTTCTGACACATGTTGTACCTTTCCTTCAAGACACTGTCATAGACTTCTTATATTTCCTCACATTGTACAAAAACATAGGTAATTTCTTTGATATGTTTTTTATAGAATTCAAACATTTCTTTAAGTGTTATGATATGATTGTCATCAGTTCACTGCAGACATGCTTTTGTGACAGCTCGCTTCGTTGTACCCCCAACACCATCACAAGCATTCTTCCCATGGCATGAAGCGAAAAAGTGCCATTCTACATCAAACCCAAAATCTTCTTTGTGAAAGATGTTAATAATTTTTTGTTTTGTTTTTATATTGACTTGCTACCCCATCTGAAAAGTAAATCAGTTTTTTTATGGAATGGTGTTGTTTAATGTAGTTTGTTAATTTTAGTTGCAAAATGTGCACTGCTGTAGTGCTGTGTTCAAGGTAGTCACTTACGACACAAAATCTGTGGCTCATTAGTTTATCTTCATCTTTATAATAGAATATAAATGGATGAACTGTGGCCTGTTTGTTTACCCAGTGGTGCCCTGGTACTTCCTCTTTAACAACAAAGGAATAATTTTCCGAAAAGTCAGCAAGAACTAAGCATTCATCAGCTGCCAAGGTTTGCTTTTTGTCTTTCAAAAATTTACTTTGAGTTTTTGCAATAAAATGATGCATTTTCAGATTTTAAAGGTTAGCCACCAACACTTCAAAAAACTCTTCTCTTGATTTTATGACTGTCACCACTTCAGTTCTGTCTTGGGGTCACCCAATGTTTGTATTTTATATTGTCAAGCATCAAATCGTCTTCTTAGGATTCTTCAAACATGTCAAGTAAGTGTTCTTTGCCTGGAGAATCTTCACATTTTCCCTTGATCATACAATTGTAACTGTCGATATTGCATATCATAACTTCCAAAAGGTCTTTATAGATTGGCCCAATCTGTCATCAACGTTCTGATGATACAAACAAACACAAACATTATGGGTGCCAGATGACCCTGCAACAATACACCATTTTGGTCTCAACTCGCAAAGCCTTGATCTTCCAATTTTAATGTCAGGAATTTTTTTTTTAATTCAGTGAATATTTCATTTACATTACACATTATTAACCTTTTTTGTCTTTGACTCTTAGAACCATTTTCTTTCACAGAAACACAGTTTTTTTTGCCAGACATCAAACGGCTGTTATTGTCATCGTCATAATACTTAATAACTTTATTGATTGTGTTTTCAGCTACCAAATTAGATGCACTTTTCTTTTGTAATGCTAGTAAAATTCCCTGTTATTTTACTAATTGCCTTGTTAACTTAACAAGATGTTCTGACACATTAAATTAATCATTAACTTTTGCTCAACTCCAAGAATTCAGCAGTAAACTGATAATCTTAATTTTATCCACTTTGTTAGAAGTACTGAAATTAAGTGTTTAGTTTTTCTATCAAATCATCATATTCAGTTGGTGAAGTTTTAGAACTTCCATCTGTTTTAGTACAAATTGTATTTTGAAATGAAACTTCCAAATTCTTTTTGACTGTAGCTGCCACTTTCTCAATTTTTGTGTTCAAGGCACTTGTTCTTTTATCTTGACTTAGTTTTCTAATTTTACTAGCAGGCGACATACCCAGGATTTCACAAGCTGTATCTACTTTTTTAATGGTTGCTGATAAGTCACAAAATTCTGTATCTGAGGTTTCACTATACTTTCTCTTGCGAGTTACAAATATCTTAGAATAACATGTTGGACACAATGATTTTCCTGGTACGAGATTGAAGAAAGGGTTTTTATTTTTAGAATAATGATCAAATGTTATTTCTTGCAGACGTTTTGTTATATGTTTCTTATGTTTCTCAAAAGGGTCCATGGAAGACTGACCAAAAAGGTGATGAAATTTTTTTAAGTATTTCATTTCATAGTACTTGCATGTTGATTTGACCTCTGGGCCGACTCTTAAGTAAAACAACACTTTTTCTTCTTCACTGTAATCTTGGATTAAAGTAACGTCTTTAGGATACACTTCATACACACTTTTATGACACGCTTTATTAAAAACATCAACAGAACACAGACATCATTTTTCAACTGCACACTTCAAGAGCTTCTAGCTAAATAAGTGTGAGTAGACAATTGTTGGTGTAAAGGGGAAGACAACAATTAGACTTGCAGATGCAATTGTTAGCCTGCTGAAACAATTATCACAGCACTGTGTCGACATATAATCATTAGCTAGAGTAATTTGGTGTGTTACATTATGCAATTGGTATACTTTATTAGATCAGCCTACCAGATGTCGCAGATGTTAAACATATTTTTGACTCTTGTTTGTAATCTTTTTTCCATAACTTCCAATTGAATCTCAAAGTTGAAATTTATACTGAAGTTTGATATCATAAAGGTCTATTAACTGTGAAAATTTCAGATATTTATCTGGTCCCCCAACAAAAAGATTGTAGGCCACGAAATGGAAAAATTAAAAAAAAAATACATTTTTAAAAATAGGCCTGTTGTATTTTTTAAGTGTAAGCTGCTCACCTTTGATACTCTATAAAAAGTAACTATATTATACAGTGTACTACTAGAAAAAATATTAAAGCTGAGAAATTTATCTTTCTTTGGAAAACTGCTGTTCAAAAATTGTTTTAATTTGTGGCTGATAACTTCGAACTATTAACCATATATTAAAGAATACATTCAATTAAGTGATAATGATGTTAATTTGTAGCCCAGAGGGTGTTGAACTAAATGCATTTCATCTGAAAGGCTTAGGACAATCCACTACTGAATAATTGTAAAAAATGTAGATGCTTGCAAATACGAAAAAACACATGCGGCCTGGAACAAATATAGCCACCATTTCAAAATAATAAACAATAATGTTTTAAAAAAAAAATATTTTTGTGACCACTAAACATTGGGGAATTCACCAAGCAAATATAAAAGTTTTCTGAGATGGTCAAGCAACCCGTGCTGTACCATTTGATATGGATGGATAATGCAGAGCTTGTTCAGTCTCCATTTCTTATCCTTTATGTACAATACATGTAAATAATGGAAAACACAGGGGAGAATGTAACAATATTGTAAAAAGGGTAGTTGCTACTCACCATATAGCAGAGATGCTGAGACACATGAGGCCATGAGGCTCACAGAGTGGCCTCAGCAGCCAGAGACAGCAGTCATGTGTGTGCAATCTGTGTCTGTGCGTGTTGTGTTCTATCTTCAACAAAGGCCTTGTTGGCCAAAAGCTTCATTTTCTCTGAGTCTTTCTGTTGTGCCTATCTGCGACACAGCACTTTCAGGTATTTGGTGAGTAGCAACTATCATTTTTCATCACACTCATTATGTACATAATATGTACCAAATGATGAAAGTGCATTAAATATGGCATGGACATAAAAATTATGCTACACTACAACACTACTCACAACCTTCCTTTGGGTTTCACATCTGATGGCTTCACCAACTCTATCCTACAGTTCTGACACCATAAGCAAGAGGGAGGGAGGGGATATACTTCAACCCTGCAAATTACCTCAATGGGTTATGCAATGTCAAGTGACCAAATTTAGAAAATGCTCACAATTTGACCATCTTCAATTTTTAAAAAAATTTCCAGAATATGCGTAAGATAACTGCATGAACTTCAGCCTAGTTTCAGCTCTGTCTATAACTTTGCGTAGGTGCACGTGCTGTTTGCACACAGGTCACTTATTCAAAACGGGGGGGGGGGGGGGGGGGGGGGGAATCTTGCAGTTTGACATGCTGTTGTTCCTGGCATAACAGAGCCAGGATCCAGAAATCTGCTACCATTGCACAACATTTATTGCAGATCACTGGCACACACATTCTCCTAATGTGCCGAAAAACTGTCATCACACATTTTCCCCATATTTTGACAAGAAATGAGTTACGTGTAAAAAAGACACTGGAAACATTATTCGTCAAATGCACTGTATGTTATTTATCTCGCTAAGAACAAACTCCAGTACCTAATGACTTTCACGACTGGCCATGGACAGTGGTACATACCACCACACCTCTTACTATCCCATCAGTCATATTGCACTGAACATCTCTTAACAAAATATACATGGAACTTTTATACGATGTAGATATGAACTCTAACAAATTTTTAACACAGGTATCAATAGAAATCCTTCGTGTTGGATATATAGCACATCCACCCACCATTTCGCGAGAGATTAATTTTCTGCGACAATAATAGTCTTAGAACAAACGTACTTCGGATGTAGGCTGCGTGCTGTTAAGTATATAAAAGATAATTGTTTTACTGGGCAGTCAAATACCAGAAAAATGTTTTCCATGCCATAGTCCTATCAGAAACTTATTACCCACCGTGGCGTCACATACAATAACACCGGAAAAATTAATCATTCTTCGAGCCATTATTTAATAAACTACGGTCATTCCTGATAAAGCATGGCTTTCATTTTGTACAAGAACTTATAAATATGTGCAACCTGAAATTCTTAAAACATATATCGATGAAATTAAGAATGTAAGAACGTTTTGCGTATTTTCCTCTTGTTTATAGGTCTACTGCAGTTACGTTATTTGAAACTGTCCATTAAAACTTACACGAATCTGTACTGCATGTTACAGCTGGATCAATAAATATACAATAAGACAGTTTGATTTACCCACTAAACAGAGGAAAAAAGTTCTGTTCATACAAACCGGCTCTCCAGTGAACTACACTTGATATTTTACTTTGTCACGTAGCCATCACTCTTGCTGACGCCTTTCGAAGCAATTGATGATTTGATTTTATTTTATTTTTTTAAATTATCCACGTGTCTCAAGAAATGTTGAAGCGGAAATGTTAGCCATAGTCATAATGTTTACATAGACAAAAACTTACTGCTGGTTATATGAAATTTTCTCTTTGATAAACGATCTGGTGTTACAAATTTCCCTGCTCTACGTAGACGGAGTAATGACGAGACCATTAAATTAGCAATACGACATGACATTACGCACAACTCGAATTGTTTGAGGAAATCAACACATACAACAACCAAATCCGACGCCGCCACAGTACTACACCTAACACCACGATTCTGTGAATCAGAGACATTAGACAAAGCAGAACTTCGTATGTGACAACGATTTTGCACTGCATTCAGGCACGTTAGCGCGCAACGATCTATCTGCGCAGATATTTGCGCCAAATGCTGGGCATGCAATAGATAGATGCGAAAATGGGATGTTGACATAACGAAAGTTCCAATCTATAGCTCGCCTGCCATCTGTCGGTGTAGAAAAGAAATTTCAGTGGCAAGTAACTAGATTCTCCCACACTAAACCACAAAGTTTCAATCATTTATTCAGAAATGGAGAAATCCTATTAAGGTCTGTGTTGCGGAAAACAAAAAGCAAGGAAGCCAGAAATAGAAAGACAGCTCATAATGGTCTACATGGTAGTTTTCGCATACAAATTTACTTCACGAGTTATGGGGGGAAACTCGAAGACTACAGTAGCTGAGGATGGATTTCGAAACGCACAAATATCTTCTGACGCTTATAACTCCTAGTATAAGACGGGAAAAACTTGTATGTGGAGAGAAATTTCTCCACATGAGCGGCTGACGGTGACTAGGATTCTTTGCAATAGGAACTACAAGGATCTAGAATTTGTTGCTGCAATTTCTAAACAAGCATAGAGTGAAATCGTGTAGAAAAATCTTGAGCTATTTACACTGTCCTGAAGGGTGATTTCATGAAGTGAAGTAAAGTACTGTGCCTCAATTCTGACAAGTTAAGGATCACGTTTTTACACTTTTAGAGACAATATGTTCTTGGAAGCTACATATGTGGGCAATGAGCTGTAGTTCAGTTTGTTTCTAACAAGGGAACCTCCCCATCGCACCCCCATCAGTTTTAGTTATAAGTTGGCACAGTGGATAGGCCTTGAAAAACTGAACACAGATCAATCGAGAAAACAGGAAGAAGTTGTGTGGAACTATGAAGAAGAAAAAATAAGCAAAATATACACTGAGTAGTCCATGCGCACGATAGGCAACATCAAGGATAATTTGAGCTCAGGAGCGCCGTGGTCCCGCGGTTAGCGTGAGCAGCTGCAGAACGAGAGGTCCTTGGTTCAAGTCTTCCCTCGAGTAAAAAGTTTACATTCTTTATTTTCGCAGTTCCGTTTCAGCCGCGCTCGTGAGTGGCCACTGTTAACTGTTGCGCTGCACTTCCGTGTTTACATCGCTGTACTTGTGCTTCGACGAGTGCCGTCCGCCCGTTAATCTCCGTGTTCGTTCCTATTCCTTGTGATCTGATCGCTCTTTCTGGTGTTGCTGCTTCTAATTAGAATTTCGTTTGTTTAACCGATATTGCTTCGCTGGATTAATCATGGCTACAAACCTCAGGAAGAATACTCTGGTATTTGCTTTTGACAAAGAATCCCGTCCTGTTCAGCCGACATCCCTGGAAATAGATGACTGGATTACACAGGTAATTGGTCTAAATTCTGAAACCGTCCATACCTGGCAACTGGATCAGGAAAAATACTGTGTTTTTGTCAAGTTAATCAGTGCTTCGACTGTTGATAAAGTGTTACGAAAGTGGGGCTATGAAGTAGATTTTGTGGATAGAAATGGTTATAAAAGTAAGGTTTCCATCTATAGAGCGGACATTCATTACAAAACCGTTCGTGTCGTGAATCTTCCCATTGAAATTGAAAATGATAAGATTAAGGAAGCTCTTTCAAACTATCGAGACGTTAAATCAATTGCAAATGAAAGATTGTCGCCTCGCTTTAAACTGCAGTGTTTTAACGGAGTCCGCTGTGTAGAGATGGACGTCAAGACGAATATTCCGTCTCACGTAACTGTTTGTGGGTATAAGGCACAAATTGTTTATGCAGGTCAGGAAGCTACATGTCATATATGTAACGAAACCGGCCACTTCAGACAGGAATGTCCGCGGCGAACTGTTGTTCTTAAAAGTAATTTGATACAGCTTCAAAAACTTACCTTAAATGATCTGTTACCAAAGAATAGCCTGGATCAACTGGTTGAGGATGTTAACGCAGCAAGCCAAGCTGATGTCTCCCTTCACGATAACAGTCAATTTCCCCCGTTAACA
This sequence comes from Schistocerca nitens, assembly GCF_023898315.1. Classification (NCBI taxonomy): domain Eukaryota; kingdom Metazoa; phylum Arthropoda; class Insecta; order Orthoptera; family Acrididae; genus Schistocerca; species Schistocerca nitens. The sequence goes on along the minus strand of NC_064615.1, from coordinate 257,242,159 downwards.
ACAAAAGAAAACCCTGTTGCCACTACTCGTGAAACTGAAATGCAACCGAAAAAACGACCTCTGGAGATAACTTATAGTTGTTCAGAGGACGGGCTGTCTTGTCCCACTCCCTCACTTAGCAAGCAAAAACAGCGTGATGAGGAGGCAGAGGAACCTGAAGGCAAAAGGCGAATAGAAACAAATGAACAGAAAGATAATACACATACGGTACCAGAAAATGAAGGGGGTGCAAACGGCATTAATTTGCAAGAAACAACTGGTGCAGTAGCTGATTGCAAAGATCAGCAGCTATCTGTTAGTAAACAAATTTAGGGAGAGGTTACAAAACTGCAGTCTCCATTTGTTTCCCTCGTTCAGGAAGTGAGTGAAATTAATAAAGAATGAGGAAGTGATGGCCAAACTGAAATCACGGTCGATACCTCAGGGCAGGCGCCGGAAACCGAAATTGCGAAAGCGTCTGCTGCTGCTCCAGATAAGCCGCGAAGTAAAATGCCTAAGCAACCAAATGAGAATGTAGCTCGTAACCAAGGGAAGGGAAAATCCGGTAGGGGCGACCCAAGCCCAAAGAGTGTTCGGTCCGAAACGGTCCTACACGAATCACTGGAGGAAAAATCAGAAAGTTTACCAGGAAATCAGTCTGCTCGCTGTTCAAGATAAAACATCAGAAGTAGAAAAAAAAAAACGGGACAGTAACTAATAAACTGATGGAAGTGTTACTCTATGTTCAGCCTTCCGAGAAAACTGTTACAGCTTAACTGAACCCTGAACCACAGGAAACTAAATTAGTTCATCAAAACAACTACAGAGTGACAGCACAATGACGCAATACTATTCTGTCACCACTATAAACATAAATTAAATTACGACCGGTTTGAAATTATCGGTCCTCAAGGAATTTTTGTACGAATCCGCGACTGATATTGCCCTGTTACAAGAAGTTCTAATTTCGGATTTGGTAATTCCCTGTTTTGTCAGTTACATAAATGTGTCACCCGAAACAAGTGTTGGAACAGCTATTTTGGTGAGGGAAGGGATTACAGTAAGCGAGGTGGAACGACTGGAATCTGGAAGGGGAATAGGACTAAATATCTATGATGTAACTATCATCAACTTGTACACCCCTTCAGGAAGTTCTCATCGAACTGACAGGGCACGTTTCTTCAAAGATGACCTGATATACTTGTTAAGGAAAACTCCAAGACAGTTATTACTTGGAGGTGATTTTAATTGTGTTTTAAATCGAAAAGATCAGTTACCAAATTTTAATTTCTCAAGTGAACTAAAACAACTAGTTACTGATTTAGAATTAAAGGATATATGGGAAATCAAATACCCCTACATTGTTGAGTTCACTTATGTCACGGCAACATCACGTAGCAGGATTGATAGACCACATATTTCTAAAAATCTTGAAACTTCTGTGACAAAAGTAGAAACCATTCCTACATACTTTTCAGACCATTCAAGTATCTTAGCTTGCATAAATCTAACAAGACAGCTGGTTCGCCAATTCAAGAATCAGTGGAATTTGAACACTTCCTTGTTAGTAAATCATGATTTAGAAGACCTGATTAAAGAAACGTGGGCAATATGCCTGCATGCCTGTAGTAGATATGCCACTGCTATTGACTGGTGGGTTAAAATGGCAAAGCCAAAGTTGAGGAAGGTTGTTATTCAATACAGTGGTCAGAGCGCAATGGAATTGAAATGCACTATAGAATATTACTATTCCGTTTTGAGAGATCTGTATGATCAAGTCTCAGCAGGTTCCTCACTTCGGATAGCAGACATCAAAAAAGTCAAAGCCAAGTTACTTAATATCAAGAGAAGTCAAATGGAAGGGTTGAAAATAAAATCGAAGGCAAATTCGGTGTCAGAAGATGAAACTACTTCCCTATATCAGTTAGTGAAGCATACGAAAAACGAGAGAAGAACTTTTATTGATGAAATTCGAACAAAACATGGCACAATTCTCAGAGGCCAGCAGGGTATCATGGACGAGATTTATCGCTATTATTGCACGCTGTATTCTGTACATCAGAGTAGTGATACTTCCTTGGAAGAATTGCTCGACATCCTAACCCCACAGCTGACAGAAGATGACAACGAAAATTTTCTCGAGGTTGTCAGTGAAGAAGACATGTATGAGACTCTGTGCGCCTCACCACCAAAAAAATCCCCAGGACCGGATCGTCTGCCAGCAGAGTTTTACATCCATTACTGGCCAATAGTAGGTGCGAAAATCACGGACATTGTAAATGAGGTTATTCAGGGTAAAATGATTCCAGCTGAGTTTAAGGAGAGTAAAATTGTTCTGGTGCTAAAAAATAGTGGAAACAAAGATTTAAATAATTTTCGTCCAATTTCACTGCTGAATTCTGATTATAAATTAATAGCTAGAATAGTAAACAAGAGAATTTCATGCCTTGCAAATAAAATTATTAGTCAACATCAGAACTGCACGCAAGGCAGAACCACTTTTCAAAAGCTTGCAGAATTCAGGGATATCATTGCAATAATTTCTGTAACAAATATAAAGTGTGCTTTATTGTTTTTAGATTTTTATAAAGCGTTCGATGCAGTAAGTCATGAATATCTTATACAGACATTGAAGAAAATAGGTTTCAACGATAGGGTCATACAATTGAGTAAGAACATAGCAACTGGAATAAATGCTAAAATAGCGGTGAATTGTCAACAATCCAGGCCGATGCAAATACAACGATGTGTTCTTCAAGGAAGTCCTCTGTCCATGTCGCTCTTCGCCATTTCGCTGGAACCTTTCCTCCGACATGTCCATGCTAGATTAAAAGGCTTAATATTATCAGGAAATAAAACAGTTATAAGATCCTATGCTGACGATATAGGGGTCATTATAAGGAATAATGACGAGGTAACCACGCTAGCAACAGTGACTGATTCGTACTGTAGAGCATCTGGAGCAAATGCAAACGGAAAAAAAGTAAGATGTTAAATCTCAGAGGTTTTGATAATATCAACGTTGAGTGGGCAAAATTAGTCTGACAACATAAAACACTTGGGATCACCCTTACAGCATGCCCTATGAAAATGACGGCTTTAAATTGGAAAGTTGCAGCAGATGAAGTGCAAGGAGCCATTGTAGAGAATTTAACTCGATATATGAACCAAGTTCAAAGAACACAGTATATCAACTCAGGCATCCTTGCTAAAGCTTATTATACTGCCCAGCTGTTTCCAATACCTAGAATGATATCGAGGAGAATAATGTCCAAAATCACAAAATTTTTGTGCAGAGGTGAAGTGTTCAGAGTACCTGTTAAAGTAGCCACTTTAGATCCTAAAAATGGTGGACTAGGATTAACTGATATAACAGATAAAGCCTCTGCACTTTTTATCAAAAGGCAAGTTAATTTAATAAAAGACTTGTGAGAAAGCATAACCAGCCAACTATTCGAGATCATTAAACCTCCAAGCCTGCTTCCCCTGATTGATGTGCAGAATATCAACAGTCGCTTCCAGCATGTGAGGATTTTATATGTTGAGTTTAGTTATGTCAGTGTCGAACTCAGGCTGTCACGACACTTAACAGCGAGAGCCATAATGTGGGAACGAAAGAAGAGCGAAGGAAGGAACAAAATAGAACGACAGTTTCCAAACATTGAGTGGACTGAGATTTGGAAAAACATTAGTTCTAATGTGCTCATGTCTATTATAAAAACATCATGGTACAAGACAGTTAACAACATAGTTAGCACCAATTAAAGACTGCACACAATCGGACTCTGTGAAACAAATTTATGTCAACAATGCCATCTAGTTGACACAATAATTCATAGATATACTTGCAGTGGTCACATGAATAGCTGGAAGTGGATCCGGGAGCAAATAGCTCTGATTACAAAAACATCCACTGACAATATATCGCTGTCAATGATACACAGGCCTGAAGCACGCTATTTCCCAGAAGCAAAAAATAATGCTGTGTACTGGTTGCTGGGAAATTTTGTTAATTACGACCTTAACAAATTAGGATCCGATAGCATCATAGAGTTCAAGGTACACATGCTGTGTGAATTCCACAAAATTAGAAGGTATTCGAATTACAAGAAAAAGTTCGGTAATGTGTTAAAAATTGTATTTGAAAGAATGGGCATTGGTTAATATGAAATAGAAGACTGGGTTGACAGTGATGTATTGTAGTTACCTTAAGGATATTATTTAATATTTTACAGTATATTTATGATGTGTGCTTTTTCTATTTCAGAGAGTAGTTTTTGAAATTTATAAGCTATTGTACAGAACTTACTTGGCATTGAGATTGTGTCTAATAGTGTCAAAACACAAAACATTAAATGTGCATTATTGGCTTGTATTATAAATCTGGAAATAGACAGTTTTTATAGAAATGTCCTTATCGATTGGTTAAAACCATAAGATTCTATCTGATAAATGTAATATTCAATGACTGCCACATTGCCCTGTTCATTTTTGCACTGTGGTGTGTAAGTCAGTTCCGCAGTAAAAGACTGAATATATAGGTCTGATCACTTCAGATACTTAACATTCAATTAATGTCCAGAAAGTGTAGTTGGAAGGCTAGTCAACTTTATTATATATCTGCTTTCTGCCATTCTCAAGTATTTCAGAAATTGTCTAATTTTATTATTAAATTGTTTTATATTTAAAATTATCCCACCAACTTGCTGATATCCATCATAAAGAACTAATTATGCTTCTGTAAAGATTGGAGCTCATGCCATTCAAAGCGCAGATTTTATTTCTTCAGGTTGAAGTTTGAATGTCTTTAAATAACTTTTTTTATGTTTAACTTAATTCTTTCTGGTAATTTGGTCAGTAACACGATCTTCTGTTATCTTTCTTTAACATCAGCGTAATTGAAATGATCAAACCGTTTTGTTTAAATAACTTCATGTATAACATGTGTATATGATTAGTACATGAACTTTTATGTATTTGGAATGTGTAACATTGTTTTTTTAATAAATCTTTTTATAAAAAAAGTGAAAAGTTTACATTCTTTATTTTTGCAGTTATGATCTGTCCATTCGTTCATTGACGTCTCTGTTCACTGTAATAAATTTAGTGTCTGTGTTTTGCGACCGCACCGCAAAACCGTCCGATTAGTAGACGAAAGGACGTGCCTCTCCAATGGGAACTGAAAACATTTGATCGCAAGGTCATAGGTCAACCGATTCCTCCACAGGAAAACACATCTGATATATTCTATACGACACTGGTGACGCTATGTGCATCACATGACAGGGATATGTTGTGGACCCATCTAACTTGTACACTTGACGAATGGGTAAAAAGATTCTTCTACCTTGCCCGATTTAGGTTTTCTTGTGGATGTGATAATCACTCCCAAAAAAGTGATGAAAACATAAGAGCTTGTCACATAAACTGCAACAAATGAATGCAATAGTTTCACAGTTGCACAGTTTTCCTTGTGCGCCGTCAAAACATATGTTTTTAACGTTTTCAAATTTTTCCGTGTGTAGACCGTCAAATCCTGCATATGTCCAAGTAAATCTGAACATGTCTTGGAATTTTGGAGAGCGCAGTTGATTATGTGTGAGTGCCTGAACTTTGATAATTGTCTGAAAATAAAAAATTAAACTTATCACTCGAGGGAAGACTTGAACCAAGGACCGCTCGTTCCGCAGCTGTTCACACTAACCACGGGACCACGGCGCTCCTGAGCTCACACTGTCCTTGATGTTGCCTATCTTGCACATGGACTACTCAGTTTGTATATTTTGATAATTTTTTCATAGTTCTACACAACTACTTTCTGTTTTCTCGATTGATCTGTCTTCAGTTTTTCAAGGGCTATCCAATGTGCCAACTTATAACTAAATCTGAGGGGGTTGCGATGGGGAGGTTCCCTTGTAAGTCGGGATTTTCAGTTCCCTGTCTGAAGTCTACTAGTAACTTTTGCACTAGAATATAAAATTCTATTCTGAACTCTGCACAGGGATTCATAATATATCTCGAAAGTTTTACTCATAGTGCTATGCTAGTGAATTCTACACCTCACCTCTAAATCATTCTATATATGAACAACAAATTACTTGTTCTTAAGGTAGTGGTTCACAACCTCAATGTATCATCTAAATGATGGAACCATATTAACCACCATAGTATGTCAGTTTCATTCCTTTAATGCACTATGCATCCAAATCACATTACTGGCCAATTTCGGCCTTGGATCATTATCAGATGTCTGATATTGGTGGTGTGTGTGTCACATTTGCATGCATGTTGCGTTAAAGGAATAAAACTAGCATCCTACGGTGGTTAAAATGCTTCCATCATTTAAAACACGAATTATACAAGGAAGTCAAAAAAGTGTAAAATAACTATGTCCCTGAAGCCACTGTTCCAGTCTGTTGCATTATCAGCTTCACACAATATCCTGACTGCACCCTTTTTTAGAACAAATAGGGCCCTTTCTTTTCTACAATGTCACAATTCACATTAGATTATGGCGTAGGACAGTATTGAGTGCAAGTATGCTAGAAATCTCCCAGCACCATATCGAATAGATTTCGTTACTTTGCTTAGCTCTTTACGGGAAACAGTCCTCAACGATTTTCTTTTATTTTGTACCGCTTCACTGTTTGCCATAAGGTCAACTGCTCATAATTTCTGTGTTAAAAAATTATAGGCAGCTGCCTTCTTATCCCTATCGCTATATTTCCTGGTTTTACTTTTCCACAAACATGTATGACTCCTATTGCAATAAGTTTAATAATGAACTATCAAGAACACTGATGTGTACCTGCTATTTTAAAATTCACTCTGCAGCACAGAGGACAAACACTTTGAGTGAACCAACAGCTGACTGGAACACATTTTTTGTGATAGATTTGCGGCGATTTCCTGTCCACACACTTCAACGTCTTTGCGCAGACACGATATGAACGTAAAGATTTTTAGCAGTTTTGCTCAAACCTTCAACTCCAACTTCTAGGTTTGCGAACATCTCGTATCTGCACAAAACTCCTGTCCACAAGCAACGATCTGTATGCGCAGATGTGATGTGTGCAAGCATTTGCGCAGACAGATCAGTGTGTGGGAACAGGTTTATAGACTGTCAATCAGGGGAGTGTCTCACCCTAATAAGACGCCCGGCTGCACTGACCTTCGGACCAGAAATTTACTTCACTTGATCATACACAGTGTAGGTTCTGAGGCCATCTTCAGTTCACACAGACGACTCCCGGGGTGGTGAAGACAATTGGCCTCGCCCACGAGGTGCAAGCAGAGCTCGTAATTTCCAGCATTGTTCCCAGTGTTTATTGGGTCCTTTGGTTTGAAGCCAAGTGGAGGGTCTGAACCAAAGGCTTCATCAACTATCTGACCGTCTTGGCAACAGATTTTTAGACCTGTGTTGTCTAATGGAGATTTGTAGGACTCCCCTTGATAGGTTAGGGGAGCACTACACAAAGAAAGCAGCTACTCGGGTAGCAGAGTGGAGTGCACATCAGGGATTTTTAGGCTATACGGTAGTTTCAGGTGCTCTGATTAACACTCGCCAGTTGATGTGCAGAGGGCATTCAGCATAAAGACACTTTGACTGTCAATATTTTATCAGTAAACTGTCAAAGTATTCGTAATAAAGTTCCTAAATTTACTGCCCTCCAGGAAAGTTCTTGTGTTCAAATTATTCTTGGGACCGACACCAGCTGAAACTCTAAATGGAAAGCTCTACGGTATTTAGCGAGTCGTGGAACTTACATCAGAAATACAGATTACAGGCCCCAGAGAGGGGAGTTTTTATTGCAGTTGACAAAAATATTGTCTCTGTTGAGGTTGAAGTTGAGTGTGACAGTGAAGTTATCTGCTCGTGTATAACAGGTGTATGTGAGACCAAGTTAATTGTTGGATGTTTTTACTGCCACCCAATTCCACTGTGATAGTTCAAGAGTCATTCAAAGAAAGCCTAACGGTCAGCAGTGCGCAAATACTCATAGCATGCTGTACTAGTTGTAGGCGACTTTAACCTATATAGTGTAGACTAGGGTGTCTATGGATTCACTGCAGTGGGAACAGACAGAGCGTTTTCTGAAAACTGTCTTGAGCAGCTAGCTAGGCGGTCCACACGCAATATCTTGGACGCTGCAGCTACAAACATGGTGGACCTTATCGACAATTTCACTATAGAAACCGGGATTGGCGAACATGATGTCGTTAAAGCAACTACAGTTACGAAAGTTAATGTCATTCGAGAAGTTTAGGAGAGTGTTTCTGCTAGATAGAGCAGATAAGCAGTTGTTAGCATCTCCCTTAGGCAGTTAACTGAAATCGTTTAGGTCCAGTAAGATGGATGTAGAGGAATTATGGGCAAAGTTGAGCAGATCATAGTGGTCTGGAGAGTTAAGGGCCTAGTAAATGCGCAAACGATTGATCAGACCCACCGTGGTTTAATAACGAAATTCTGAAGATGCCGAGGACGCAGATGCTGTTGCACTCTCGGTACAAAAGAGAACGCACAAATAACGACAAACCAAGGTTAGTAAGGATTTGTGCATTTGTAAAGCATACAACAACTACCATCAAAATGAGATTTTCACTCTGCAGCGGAGTGTGCGCTGATATGAAACTTCCTGGCAGATTAAAACTGTGTGCCAGACCGAGACTCGAACTCGGGACCTTTGCCTTTCGTGGGCAAGTGCTTTAACAACTACCACCGTCACGCCTCAGCAAAATATCTGGCTGAGAAACGGAGAAAATTCTGTTACCATATAAAACATTAACAAGAGCTAAGGCTTTCATTCAGTCCGTTGTTGTCAAATCTGGTGTAGCAGTTGAAGATAGAAAAACGAAAGACAAAGTTTTAATTTTCACATTCAGGAAATCATTCACACAGGAGCATCCGCACAAGCATACCACAGTTTGACCATCGGACAGATTCCCATATGGACAACATAGTAATGAGCAAACCTTGCATAGAGAAACAACTGAAAGATTTGAATGAATGAAAAAAGCGCAGGTGACTCCAGTTTATAACATGGGTAAAAGAACGGAATCACAAAATTACAAGCCATATCCCTAACTTCAGTTTACTGCAGAATCCTTGAACATATTCTCCGTTGTAATATAACAAAGTTTCTTGAAAATGAGAAGCTTATATCCACGAAAACATCACTTTTGCGAAACTCAGCTTCCTCTTTTTCACATGAGATACTGTGAACTATAGATGAAGGGCAACTCGCAGATTCCATATTTCTTAAAAGCATTTGCATGATGCCCCAATGCAGGCTGTTAACGAAGGTACGAGCATATGGAAAAAAAACCAAACAGGCCTTGAAGGCCCAGCAGTACTAGCCAGCAGCCGTGTCATCTTCAGCCAATAGTCGTCATCAGATGCAGATATGGAGGGGCAGAGGTGCTAGTCAAGCCCAACAGTGGTGAACTTTGATTATCTGATGAATGCCGGTGTTACCACTGCGGCAAGGCCTTTGGTAGCAAATGGAATAATTCCACAGATATGTGAGTGGCTCAAGGATTTATTAACTAATAGAAACCAATATGTTGTCCACGACGGCGAGTGTTCATTAGAGACAAGTGTATCATCAGGAGTGCCCCAGGGAAGCGTAATAGAACTGCAGTTTTTCTCTATCTACACAAACGATCTGACGGACAGGGTGGGCAGACATCAGCGGTTGTTTGCCGATGATGCTGTAGAGTACAGTAAGTGTCAAAGTTGAGTGACTGTACTAAGATACGAGGCGATTTAGACAAAATTTCCAGTTGGTGTGATGAATGGCAGCTAGCCTAAATGTGGAAAACTGTAAGTTCGTGCGGATGAGTAGGAAGAACAACTTGTAATGCTCGAATACAATATTACTAGTGTCCTGCTTGACACAGTCAAGTCGTTAAATATCTGGACGTAACTTTGCAAAGCGTTATTGAAGGGAACGATCATGTGAGAACTGTGGCGGGGAAGGCAAATGGTAGACTTCAGTTTACTGGGAGAATTTTAGAAAAGAGTGCTTCACCTGTAAAGGAGACAGCATATATACGATACTGGTGCGACCTATTCTTGAGAACTGCTCTAGTGTTAGAAATCCATACTAGGTCAGATTGAAGGAAGACATCGAAGCAATTCAGAGGCGATCTGCTAGATTTGTTACTGGTAGGTCGGAACAACACGCAAGTGTTACAGAGATGCTTCAGGTTATCAAATGGGAGCCTGTGGAGGGAAGGTGACGTTCTATTCGATAAACACCTTTCAGAAAATTGAGAGGAACTGCATTTGAAAGTGACTATCAAATGATTCCACTGCCATCAACATACATTGCGTGGAAGGAGCACGAAGGTAAGATACGGGAAATCAGGGCTCATATGGAGGCATACGGATAGTCATTTTTCGCTCGCTCTATTTGTGAGCGGAACAGGAAAAGAGATGACTAGTAGTGGCGCAGGGTACCATCCGCCACGCACCTTACGATGGCTTGTGGAGCACGTATGTAGATGTAGATGTAGATACCCACCCAGCTACAAAGAACACCTGGTTACATGTGTTCCACCATTCTGACAGTAACTGTTGATACATGTGCTATGCTTGCCCACTCCCATTTCGCTTACTTATTCTCATTTTGCTTGCTTTTTCTTGTTTTATATTTGCTGCTGGTATTTACTTATTTTTTATGTCGTGTATGCTATGAAAGAGATTAATAAGTCAGCAGGTTAACAATGACAAAGGTTGCAGTAGTTATTCGGAAATGAAGTGGTTTGCATGGAATAGAGTAGTATGGAGAGCTACTTCAAAACAGTTTTCGGACAGAAGATAACAAAAACCGCAACAAAAACGTTATGGTGATGACTGTTACTGTTTAAATAGACTGCTATTCCTTGCCCATTATGTTAGTTTTAAAAAAGAAAAATGAGTCACCATAATGAAATATACCATAAAGGTAGAATACCTAAAATCTTAAACAAGCACTTACAAGAGTTTCTAGGTTTAATCATTTATGATTCTAATGGCCTTGTTTTGTACAGCAGTCAATAGCAGGCACACAACAACCACTGTGTTTCTTTTCCAAAAGGTGACAGACTCAACCCATAAGTGGTCCGCCTATAATAGAAAATTGTTGGCAATGTACGAAGCAATACGATCCTTTAAAGTTGACACTGAGGGCCGATGTTTGAAAGTCTATAAGGAACATCACCCCTTTGCAGATTCTATTCGAAACCCCACAAAAGACTGTTGCCCATGGTGTTTCTGTCATTTGGACTTCATCTCACAATTCGAAACAGATGTCTGGCATCTACATGGTGCAGACAATGTCATTGCTGGTTTCCTTCCATGGATAAACACTCTCTCAATAGATACTGATTTTGACAGACTTGCAATATTGCAGCCAGAGGATGCACATTTACGTGAACGCCTACATGACAACGCAGTGGGATCAGGCATAAAACGCCGTGACACCAAACGCCGTGACGTCCCTGGCAATGTCTCCCAATACTGCCTTCGTCCACTAGTACCACTCACCATGAGATGAGCCATTTTCGATTAATTATATGGACTTTTACACCCTAGAATTCATCCAACAACGAAGCTTGTACAGACCGCTTCATCTGCACAAATGTCAAGAAAGAGTGCAATTCTTGGACGCGAGCATGCACTGCTTGCCAGTGTCCCAAATTAGGATAGCATACACAACCCTGACTCGGCGGCTATTCTGTCCTAAGGGCCATTTTCAGTATATCCACTTAAGATCTTGTTAGGCTCCTCCCTGATTCAAATTGTAATGGTTCTATTGTTTCAGCGATCGACAGAGTAATGCACTGCATTGAGGTTACACCAATTCTGAACATCATCGCCAAAACCACTGCAAAAGCATATGTCAACGTGTGGATTTCCCCTTCGGTTTCCCTGACACATGAACAACAGTCTAAGACAGAAAATTCAAATCAACAGTTTTCACTGAATTCTGTCGTTTATGAGGTATCCAGCACCTTCAAACAACAGCTTACCACCCACAAAATAATCGTCTTGTAGAAAGCTGGTAACAAACAGTAAAAACTGCTCTCTTGTGTCAGAAAGGGGAATAGATGAACGCACGGCTTGGGTGCTTTTACATGTATGTACAACTTATAAAGAAGATCTACATGAATGTCTGGTGGAACTCCTTAAACCCTCACTCTTCCGGCCGACTCCACAGAAAGATCACTATTGAACACAGACAAAAAATTGCCGCCGCTTGTCCACAAAGTTAAGCAATATATTGCACACAAGAAAACACCACCCTGAACGCACATAGATCTCAGAAAATTTTCGTCCATAAAGCTCTACAGGACCCTGGTCAGGTAATACTGCACGATGAGATTGTCCAACCGTTATTATACCCACCCTACTCAGAAACTCATAAAATGATTAGATTGGAACACGGTACCTTTGACGTTTGCTGGACGCCAGGTGTTAGTAGCCCAGCACAAGGCCGCACGTAAGGAGACAGAGTTCTCGTGAAAGATAAGTAATTTAGGTTGTAATTAGTTGTAGTTGAACACTTTTAACTAATTAAATACGTTCTTTAGTGTACTCTTCAAGCTCACCATTAAAAGTTTTTCTTTTATTTGCGTAGTGTTCCAGTAATAACGAAAAGTTCATTTGTTTACTTACTGCTCCTTAGGCCTAATTTTTTGAGTGTGCATACTTAGCGTTATACCGTAATTGTAAGTGCATTTGCTATAGTTTAACTGATTAAATACGTTCATTAGCGTGCTTTTCAAGTTCACCATTAAAGGTTTTTCTTTTATTTGCGTATTGTTCCAGTAATCGCGAAAAGCTCGTTTTCTTAACATTTCGCGGCTTTGCCTTACTTTCCGAGTGTGCATACTTAGCGCTATGCCGCAATCTTAAGTGCATTTGCTATAGATTAACTGATTAAATACGTTCATTCGTGTGCTCTTCAAGCTTGCCATTAAATGTTTTTCTTTTATTTGCGTATTCTTCCAGTAATCGCAAAAAGTTCGCTTTGGTTACACTCGGCTGTTTAGGCCTAATTTTTGAACGTGCATATTTAGCGTTATACCAATCAAGAGGACGTCGTTATCAGGAGAAAGAAAACTGGCGTTCTATGGTTCGGAGCATGGAATGTCAGATCCCTTACTCGGGCAGGTAGGTTACAAAACTTAAAAAGGGAAATGGATAGGTTAAAGTTAGATATAGTGGGAATTAGTGAAGTTCGGTGGCAGGAGGAACAAGACTTTTGGTCAGGTGAATACAGGGTTATAAATACAAAATCAAATAGGGGTAATAAAGGAGTAGGTTTAATAATGAATAAAAAAATAGGAGTGCGAGTAAGCTACTACAAACAGCATAGTGAACGCATTATTGTGTCCAAGATAGACACGAAGCCCATGCCTACTACATTAGTACAAGTTTATATGCCAACTAGCTCTGTAGATTAAGAAATTGATGAAATGTATGATAAGATAACAGAAATTATTCAGGTAGTGAAGGGAGACGAAAATTTAATAGTCATGGGTGAGTGGAATTCAATAGTAGGAAAAGGAAGAGAAGGAAACATAGTAGGTGAATATGGATTGGGGCTAAGAAATGAAAGAGGAAGCTGCCTGGTAGAATACCGCACAGAGCATAACTTGATAATAGCTAACACTTGGTTCAAGAATCATGAAAGAAGTTTGTATACATGGAAGAACCCTGGAGATACTAGAAGGTTTCAGATAGATTACATAATGGTCAGACAGAGATATAGGAACCAGGTTTTAAATTGCAACACATTTCCAGGGGCAGATGTGGACTCTGACCACACTCTACTGGTTATGAACAGTAGATTAAAACTCAAGAAACTGCAAAAAGGTGGGAATTTAAGGAGATGGTACCTGGATAAACTGAAAGAACCAGAGGTTGTACAGAGTTACAGGAAGAGCATAAGGGAACAATTGACAGGAATGGGGGAAAGGAATACAGTAGAAGAAGAATGGGTAGCTTTGAGGGATGAAGTAGTGAAGGCAGCAGAGGATCAAGTAGGTAAAAAGACGAGGGCTAGTAGAAATCCTTGGGTAAAAGAAGAAATATTGAATTTAATTGATGAAAGGAGAAAATATAAAAATGCAGTAAATGAAGCAGGCAAAAAGGAATACAAACGTCTCAAAAATGAGGTAGACATGAAGTGCAAAATGGCTAAGCAGGGATCGCTAGAGGACAAATGTAAGGATGTAGAGGCTTATCTCACTAGGGGTAAGATAGATACTGCCTACAGGAAAATTAAAGAGACATTTGGAGAAAAGAGAACCACTTGTATGAATATCAAGAGCTCAGATGGAAACCCAGTTCTAAGCAAAGAGGGGAAAGCAGAAGGGTGGAAGGAGTATATAGTATAGTATTTGCTACTAGGTTACTTACATACTGTTTTCCAGAATATATTTAGTGTCCTTTTACATCTGTATTTAATATATTATCGTTATCACTTAGTAAATCTCTTAACTAATTTCCAAACTACCGTGGATACTAAGTGTGTGAGCTGCAGTCGGAAAGTTAGTTCAGGGGTTTTATGCAGCTGTTGTGACAGGTGGTTTCATTTTGGAAGTTGTAGCAGTGTGGAAATTGGGGAAGCAAACGAGACTCTTGCATTCTTTTGCAGGGTTTTCTCAAGAGACAGGATTGTAGCTGAACAGGAGGAGAAAATTAGAGCCCTTCAGGCTGATTTGGACAGCGCGAGGGTGGAACTGAAGAGGTTAAAGGGGGAGGAGGGTAAACAGTGTTGGGAAGTGGTAGCTGGGAACAGGGGCCACAGAAAGAGAACAGTGCCTGACAGTTCCCCAACTGGCACAACCAATAGATTTGCCTTGCTATCGCACTTAAATAAGGAAGAGGCTGCAGTAGAAGTAGATGTAGTTAAGATGCAACAGAATTTCACAAGGAAACCAACTGTTTTGAAAAAAGTAGAAAGTAAGAGGAAAGTTCTGTTGTTAGGTAGCAGCTATGGAAGAGGTGTCGGCCAGATTTTGCAGGAAAAATCAGGTGACAGGTACCAGGTCGCAAACTTGCAAACTTTTTCAAACCAAGTCCATGTCTTATTCAGGTGGTAGAGGATATAAGTTCCTTGTGCAAGGTTTCTCAAAGCAGGATCATGTGATGATAGTGGGTGGAATGGGAAACAGTATTGATAGGGATCAGGGCTATAGTATTGAGTGTGACCTGGTGAAAAGAGCCTCTGCAACGACCCATACCAATGTTGGGCTGGTTTCTGCTTTTGTGCAGCATTATCAGCCCCAGTTGAACCGCTCTGACAGTAGTTGGTTCAGTTGCGTAGGGCGGCCGCTTTGTGAGACATTGGATTGGTTCCTGTCAAGGCTATTGATAGGGGGGATTTCACAAGGCATGGCCTACACCTCAATAGGAAAGGGTTGGGTAAACTGTCAGTGCTGTTAGCGAAATCCATAAGGGGGGACACTAGTACTCATGGATGTACCTCTTTTGTAGACTAATATCAGTGTCCAATGAGAAGTTCAGGCAGGCAGGTGCAAGTAAACACAACAGTAAAGTAAATAATAATGTTACCATATTTAACCAAAATATTGGTGGATTAAAAAAGTAAAAAATAATGTTACCATTTTTCACCAAAATATTCTGGGATTGAAGAATAAAGTAGATGAGCTCCTGATTTGTTTAGATGACATTGAATCTGATAATGTAATAGATATACTATGCCTGTCTGAGCATCTCATTTTTTCTGATATGGAAAAGGTAAATATCAGTGGTTATAAACTAGCTGCACATATGAGTAGAGAGAATAAGATGAGAGGAGGAATTGCCATATATGTCAAAAGTTATCACTGTATAAAAAGCTTAGACAAAAAACGTTTTGTCTAGAGCAACATATAGAAGCATGTGCCTGTCAACTTAAACTGAAGGAGGGCTCTTTTATAATTGTAACAGTATATAGGTCCCCTTCAAGAAACTTTCATTTATTCCTGGAAAACTTGAATGCCTTGTTGTACTATCTGTCAGATTATTTGTGGGGACTTCAATGTTGATTCACTGAAATAGTGTAATAGGAAGAATGACCTGGAAGTCTTGCTCGGTTCTTTCAATTTGACATCCGTCATTAATTTTTTACTCAGGTAGCAAAGGACAGCAGCACATTGATAGATAACTCTTTTATAGACCAAGATAAGTTTAAAAACGTAAATTATTGTCCTGTTGAGAGTGGCCTTTCTGATCATGGTGCTCAGATAGTTACAGCATATGACATAGCTCCAATCAATAATTCAAAACTACCCTCCAAAGTTGTGCATTCAATTAATGACTCAACAATTAGAAATTTCAGAGAAAAATCTTCAGCAGTTAGTCTGAGATGAGGTGTACAAGGAACCCAATGCTAATATAAAATATAACTTGCTTCATGATACAGTTGTAAGAGAATTTGAAAACTGTTTCCTTAAGAAAGTAGTTAATTCTAATTATTAAAAAACTATGCAAAAAACCTTGGCTTACTAAAGGAATAAAAATATCTTATAACCACAAAAAGGAACTGTATCTAACAACAAGAAAGAGTAATGACCCAGAAACAGCCAAATATTATAAAAATTACTGTGCTACATTAAAAAAGGTTATTAAAAAGTCCAGAAGCATGTGTATCATGTCTGAGATTACTACCTCTGATAACAAAATAAAAACAATTTGGAATATTATTACAAGGGAGACAGGGCAACCAAGAGTACAGGATGACAGCATTAGCAGCAAAGCGAATAGAAATTTGACAAACAACAAGCCGGAAGTCGAAAATGTGTTGAATAATCATTTTTTATGTGTTGTATAGAAAATATTATACACTCCTGGAAATTGAAATAAGAACACCGTGAATTCATTGTCCCAGGAAGGGGAAACTTTATTGACACATTCCTGGGGTCAGATACATCACATGATCACACTGACAGAACCACAGGCACATAGACACAGGCAACAGAGCATGCACAATGTCGGCACTAGTACAGTGTATATCCACCTTTCGCAGCAATGCAGGCTGCAATTCTCCCATGGAGACGATCGTAGAGATGCTGGATGTTGTCCTGTGGAACGGCTTGCCATGCCATTTCCACCTGGCGCCTCATTTGGACCAGAGTTCGTGCTGGACGTGCAGACCGCGTGAGACGACGCTTCATCCAGTCCCAAACATGCTCAATGGGGGACAGATCCGGAGATCTTGCTGGCCAGGGTAGTTGACTTACACCTTCTAGAGCACGTTGGGTGGCACGGGATACATGCGGACGTGCATTGTCCTGTTGGAACAGCAAGTTCCCTTGCCGGTCTAGGAATGGTAGAACGATGGGTTCGATGACGGTTTGGATGTACCGTGCACTATTCAGTGTCCCCTCGACGATCACCAGTGGTGTACGGCCAGTGTAGGAGATCGCTCCCCACACCATGATGCCGGGTGTTGGCCCTGTGTGCCTCGGTCATATGCAGTCCTGATTGTGGCGCTCACCTGCACGGCGCCAAACACGCATACGACCATCATTGGCACCAAGGCAGAAGCGACTCTCATCGCTGAAGACGACACGTCTCCATTCGTCCCTCCATTCACGCCTGTCGTGACACCACTGGAGGCGGGCTGCACGATGTTGGGGCGTGAGCGGAAGACGGCCTAACGGCGTGCAGGACCGTAGCCCAGCTTCATGGAGACGGTTGCGAATGGTCCTCGCCGATACCCCAGGAGCAACAGTGTCCCTAATTTGCTGGGAAGTGGCGGTGCGGTCCCCTACGGCACTGCGTAGGATCCTACGGTCTTGGCGTGCATCCGTGCGTCGCTGTGGTCCGGTCCCAGGTCGACGGGCACGTGCACCTTCCGCCGACCACTGGCGACAACATCGATGTACTGTGGAGACCTCACGCCCCATGTGTTGAGCAATTAGGCGGTACGTCCACCCGGCCTCCCGCATGCCCACTATACGCCCTCACTCAAAGTCCGTCAACTGCACATACGGTTCACGTCCACGCTGTCGCGGCATGCTACCAGTGTTAAAGACTGCGATGGAGCTCCGTATGCCACGGCAAACTGGCTGCCACTGACGGCGGCGGTGCACAAATGCTGCGCAGCTAGCGCCATTCGACGGCCAACACCGCGGTTCCTGGTGTGTCCGCTGTGCCGTGCGTGTGATCATTGCTTGTACAGCCCTCTCGCAGTGTCCGGAGCAAGTATGGTGGGTCTGACACACCGGTGTCAATGTGTTCTTTTTTCCATTTCCAGGAGTGTATAAATGTTCATTAGAAGAAGCAAGGCAGTTAATGGAAGAGGCCTTACCCACACGATTTGATACAATTGAAATTCCACCCACCTCTCCTTCTGAAATTAGGAAGAAATAAACTCTCTCAAGAATAAAAGCTCACATGGAATTGATGGCATTTCCAGCAGGATAATAAAACATTGTTCCCAAGAGATAAGTGGGATTCTTAGCCACATATGTAATAGCTCTCTGAAGCAGAGCATTTTCTCACATAGACTGAAGTATGCCATTGTTAAACCACTGCATAAAAAAGGGGATACGTCTGATGTCAACAACTACTGCCCAGTCTCTCTTCTGACTGCCTTATCCAAAATTCTTGAAAAAGTTATGTATTGTACAGTAGCTTCATACCTTTGTAAAAATAAAGTTTTAACAAAATGTCAGTTTGATTTCCAGAAAGGTTTTTCAACGGAAAATGCTATATATACTTTCACTAATGAAATATTAAATGCTCTGAGTAACCAGAAATCACCCTTTGGGATTTTTTGTGATCTCTCAATGGCTTTTGTTTGTGTAAATCATGGAATACTTCTAGATAAGCTCAAGTACTATGGTATGAATGGGACAGTGCTCAGATGGTTTAAATCATACCTAACTGGTAGAGTGCAGAAAGTTAAAATAAGCAGTTCACATAATATGCAAAAAAACTGCTTATTTCTCAAACTGGGGAACAATCAAGAATGAGGTGCCACAAGGTGTGGTCTTGGGTCCTCCGCTGTTCTTAATATATATTAGTGGCTTGCCGTTCTATATTCACAAATATGCAAAGCTGGTACTTTTTGCCAATGATACAAGTATAGCTATCACATCCAACAGATAAGAATTAACTGATGAAATTGTAAATGATGTTTTTCAGAAAATCATTAAGTGGGCTCTCATTCAACTTTGACAAAACACGGTATATACAGTTCCACACAGTAAATGGAATGTCACCTTTAATAAATATAGACTTCGATCAGAAATCGGTAGCTAAGGTAGAATATTCAAAATTTCTATGTGTATACATTGATGAGGGGTTGAACTGGAAAAAACACACTGAAGATCTGCAGAAACGTTTTGAGTTCAGCTACTTATGCTATTAGGGTCATTGCAAATTTCGGTGGTTACATCTCAGTAAATTAGCTTACTACACCTATTTTCATTCTCTGCTTTCGTATGGCATCATATTCTGGGGTAACTCATCATTGAGTAAAAGAGTGTTCATTGCACAAAAGTGTGTTATCAGAATAATTGCTGGAGCTCATCCAAGATCATCCTGCAGACACTTATTTAAAGAGCTAGAGATCTTCATTGTAGCCTCACAATATGTATATTCACTTATGAAATTTGTTATTAACAATCCAAACGATTTAAAAAGTAATAGCAGTGTACGTGGTTACAACACTAGGAGAAAGGATGATCTTCACTACTCAAGGTTAAATCTAACTTTGGCTCGGAAGGGGGTAAATTATGCTGCCACAGAAGTCATTGGTCACTTACCTAATAGCATCAAAAGTTTGACAGATAGCCATATAGCATTTAAAAGGAAATTAAAAGAATTTCTTAATGGCAACTCCTTCTACTCATTAGATAAGTTTTTGGATATAGTAAGTGGGTAATTTCCCCACCCCCCACCCAAAAAAATATTAAGTGTCATGTAATATTTTGTGTAATGTAATATCTTTATAGACACCTTTTATTAACCTGGCACGTTCCACATCATTACGAAGTGTCGTATTCATTATCTATGGAACAAGTACTAATCTAATCCTATCTAAACTACTGTTACAGTCAACAGACTTAAACTGGTCTGGACACTGCTTGATGCTACCAGTACTCCTTAAAATATCAGTAATCACACAGACGACATGCTGAACATTAAGCTGGATGATGTCGAAATTATAGTGTGATGGACTTGCATCAGTTCCTATCAAAGGAAATCTCAGTTAAACTAACCGACAATCTTCTCATCACAAAAGGACAACAAGATAAGCTATGAGTCCCTGACAGCGCACCCTCCAGAAACATTCTCCTGATAATTCAGACTTTTGTTGGATAACGACCCAAATATAATCATTTTCACATTTTCAGCAGACAGGTTTCTCACAGTCATGATCACTAGAAATCTCTTTCAGCCCCAGATTCCACCACTAGAGCAAAACACAGACGCCTTGATACAATCACCTCCCATTCTTAGCCTCTAACACTCAGCAACCCCATTCTGTGTGTGAACAGTCAATCACTACACAGGTGGTTGTGCACCTGTATGGAAAGTTGTGGCATAACATCGTCCAACCCCTCCACACACCAGGTACTCTACACTCCCAGGAGGGGGCTGGGGGTCTCTACGGCGATCTGGCAGCAATAATGGTATCCAGCGAGGAAACTCTTTGGGCCAGCACTATGGCTCTGCTGCAGCTACAATCTTTGACTCAGTTCATTACTGACTACTGTTGTGTATGTGTGTAGGCGGATGTGTCTCCATCTTGCAATGAAGTGTAGATTATTGGTATTTGCGGTCTCCATTATTCTACTTGGAGAATCCTCACCTACATTTACCTCTACAATATTCGTTAGAAAGTAAATAATGCTGTTTTGAAACGTTGATCCCTTCTCAGCAATTTACAATACAAAACAGATCAAGAATATTTGTTATGAAGTTTGCTTTGGCCATTAACAAACTTTTTCGTCGTTAGTTCCTCAATTCCGACACTGTAGTCTGACTTTAAATGATGAATGGTACCTCATTACCACCACGTTCACAATCCCGTACTGCACTATGAGAAGTGACATAACATGACATTCACTGTGAAAACAGCCTGATACTGATGTGACATTATGGTCAGTTGACACCTAATGTGAATCGGCCTTTATAGTAGCTGTTTATTATTATTAAATAACATTTTTCAGATGCCATACAAATACATTGTTACTGGATATGCAAAAATTTGTCATTGCTGTTGCGATATGAACTGCACCATGGAATTCCAGTTCTCAACAGACAGGGACAATAATGTAGCAGTCTTGAGGAAAAGCTGAATAATTTGCTAGAGATTCATGGTCCATGCAAAACATATGAACCCTGTGCCAGTCCCTTAAATGTGATCTGCAGAGTATCCAATAGATGTAGATTGCAGAAGAGGACATTAATAAAAAGTAACACTTTTCAAGATAAGAAAGTAAAAGAGCAAAATTTCCCACAAACCCAACTGAACTTACATGCAGTTGTGACTCGGAGAATTTTTCTCAATCTACAACATTATTTAAGTAGACAAACTAAATCTGAGTCGTCAAAAGATCCTAATGAAACAATACTGAAGAAGGCAAGATTTTTCTAAGAGAAATGAAGAGTAGCTTGCAGAAATTTTGATTAAAAGCGTTATCGAAGAGTGTGAAAATGTACATAAGATTATAGGATGTGAAAAGTTGTACCATAGTGTAAAGCTGTTTGTGGAAACACCCAAATTCCATTGGCATCATTTGAGTGTCACCACCTTTATCTATGCCATAAAGGTTAAAGTCACTTTAACTTTGCGATGCCACATTCTTTCCTCCACCAACGATTAACATCTTTTGACTGCCATCTCATGGCTATATTTTGTAACACCATCTCATTGTTTGTCTTTTTGTGTCAACAAATTGATCATTTGTCTTTTGTAGTATTTAAAAAGTCTAAAAAAGTACTTGTTAGCAACAACTGTACAGTTTATTGAATCATAGGCTGCTAGTATAGCTACTGTAACAGCTGTGGCACTTTCTGGAATTGGGTGATCGTGGCGATGGATTTTGCAATTTTTCACACAAATGACACCACACACCGACAGTTCCCCAGGCCATAACCCATGATCATACTAGTGGGCTACACCCCAGTAGTCTTGGACTGTGTAATTGTTAGTGTCAAAATGATACATGCTTTTGTAGGCTGTGTGCAGCAAATATGTAATATGTGATTTGCTGGATTTATTGTGTTTGAAGATTAACGTCTCACTGCAGTCATCTTTTAACATGAAGGTAAACAATTCAGAAAACATATTGTGATGAAAATATTATTGTAGTATTTGCATTTATACAACATTCGTGGATTCTATTGATAGTGCTGAATATTTGCACTGAAGATACATTGATACTGCGCTTCTGGAGTATATAACTGAAATACACTCTTTATTCCTTATAGGTACCTCATTGCTGTATGCTGTTCTGTAAGACTGAAAAAGGAAAATCCATGGCATAATTTACCTTGACTTTCCAGTTGATAATGTTCTAAGAAATGTATGGTTATGAGTGGTTTCTCAACAAGACTTCGTAACAAACACGCTGTCAACTTAATCAGTGGTATGCAGTCATCATTTTACCGAGGCAGCCGAAAAATCTTGCTCCAACAGAAGATTCTGAAAGCATTCCCAGCATATTTCCAATGTGTTGTCTCGTTACACTTCCAGTTGTCGCAATATCTAGACCGAAAATAGACAAGCAATCTCCAAATAATCCGTTGTGTCTAAAATGTAAAAGAAGTGCAAGCCCTACTGAAGAAACTCGCACAAATATTCGATACAATGCATTTATGCAAGCAGGAGTTCAAAAAGAAGAGATGTGCGTTCCAAACGAAGATCATTGGAAAAGAATAAGGTCACAAGAAACTAAAACAACATACTAGCTTTACACAAGAAATGCAACATAAGGCTTTGTAGGCTGTGGCTAAGCCATGTCTCCACAATATCATTTCTTCCAGGAGTACTAGACTTGCAAGTTATATGAAGTTTGGATGGTGGGACCTGAAGTACTTGCGGAAGTAAAGATTTGAGAATGGGTCGCGAGTCGTGCCTTGGCAGTTCAGTCGGTAGAGTACTTCCTCAAAAAGGCAAAGGTTCGGAATTCGAGTTTCAGTCTGGCACACAGTTTTAATCTGCCAGGAAGTTTCGTAAATCTTTGTGCGCACAGTTATTGTCTTACGCCTACAACTATATTAAAACAATCTACACACATCAAAAAACGTTTTGCATTACCCCAGTTCCCAGAACTCCTGAACAACAATGCACGAGCAGCGCCTATTAGACGCAGGGGTCCAACAGCCGATCAGTTCCAGTCATTCCACCAGGAAGGAGATACACGGCTCGTGTTGTCTGTAGTTCAACCATGCCTAGACGACCAATACCGCGGTTGTTGCTTTGTATCAGGAAGGACTCTCAACAAGGGAAGTGTCCAGGCGTCTCAGAGTGAACTCAAGCGATGTTGTTCGGACATGGAGGAGATACAGAGAGACAGGAACTATCGATGACCCGCCTCGCTCAGGCCGCCCAAGGACTACTGCTACAGTGGATGACTGCTATCTACGAATTATGGCTCGGAGGAACTCTGACAGCAACGCCACCATGTTGATTAATGCTTTTCATGCAGCCACAGGACGTCGTGTTACGACTCAAACTGTGCGCAATAGGCTGCATAATGCGCAACTTCACTCCCAACGTCCATGGCAAGGTCCATCTTTGCAACCACGACACCATGCAATGCGGTACAGATAGGCCGAAATCATGCCGAATGGACCGCTCAGGATTCACATCACGTTCTCTTCATCGATGAGTGTCGCATATGCCTTCAACCAGACAACTGTCAGAGACGTCTTTGGAGGCAACCCGGCCACGCTGAACGCCTTAGACACACTGTCCAGCGAGTACAGCAAGGTGGAGGTTCCCTGCTGTTTTGGGGTAGCATTATGTGGGGCCGACGTACGATTCTGGTGGTCATGGAAGGCACCGTAACGGTTGTATAACATGTGAATGCCATCCTTTGACCGATAGTGCAATCATATTGGCAGCATATTGGAGAGGCATTTGTCATAATAGGCGACAATTCGCGCTCCCATCGTGCACATCTTATGAATGACTTCCTTCAGGATAGCAACATTCCTCGACTAAAGTGCCCAGCATGTTCTCCAGACATGAACCCTATCGAATATGCCTGGCATAGATTGAAAAAGGCTTTTTATGGGCGACGTGACCACCAACCGCTCTGGGAGATCTACGCCGAATCGCCATTGAGGAGTGGGATAATCTGGAACAACAGTGCCTTGATGAACTTGTGGATAGTATCCCATGATGAATACAGCCATGCGTCAATGCAAGAGGACGTGCTGCTGCGTATGTCAGGTACTGGTGCATACAGCAGTCTGGACCACCACCTCTGAAGGTCTCGCTCTATGGTGGTACAATATGCAATGTGTGGTTTTCATGAGCAATAAAAAGAGCGGAAATGATATTTATGTTTATCTCTATTACAATTTTTTGTACAGTTTCCGGAACACTCGAAACCAAGGTGAGGCAAAACGTTTATGATCTGTGTAAAATAAATTGTTGGCTGGTTTCCATTCACCATCAACAATCTAATTTGTGTCAGTATTTTGCATCCAAGACTTATTACGCCTATGGCTAGATAATAGTCAAATCCTGTCAACACTTGCCTCCTTTCGATCTGGAGTAATAACATCCTTCATAAAATCTGAGGGTATAACATATCTTGCAGACTAGGAGGAGTTTGTGGAGCCAGCTATACCCAATGTAATCTACTGTAGCAACATGAGTGTACTATCATCCACCCTTATGCAATATTTTAAATTTCAGCAGCATGCTTGTAATTTGATTTGAGGCATTGTCATCAGTGCTGGTTTTTGTCGCCAGCATGACACGACTTTTATAGTGTATGTCATGATTACATTCTTAGAAAATTAAATTTTAAACCTTTCCCTAAATCAATTTTTAATAATAATTAAGAAACAATAAATTTTAAATTTGTAAATTTTAAACTCAGCTTGCTTGTAAACAATTTTGTATTTATTTTCTGGATACACAGGATAATAATGGCATCATTTGCCTATGTCAGTGGATAAGTCGTAATGAAACTGATGAAGGAGATATACTGTTAAACCTTCAACCAGATGATTTCAACCAATCTCCATTTATGGTGTTGAAATATTCTCATGACATCACGGAAAACATGTCAATGCCCTTCATGAATTTGCTAAAGGCAGTGTCGGATTTTATGGCAAGCTCACTCCCGTAATTGCAAACTTACGATGTAAGGAAACATTTGGAAATGGATATAGTGCCAGAACTAGAAAAAACAGAATGTTTTTATTGTAAGAGTGGGTAAAACCATCCAATATTTCTTAGAGCTGTGGCATGTAAAAATTTTTTCCAGTAGTGCTATAGCAAAGAGCTTACATTGCTATAGAATCATACAAAAAATGGAATTTTTGAACTCCTAACACTGAATCTAAAAGATTAATACCATGGAATCTCTACTCAGTAGTAGCTACTAACAGTCGACGTCAGGGCTTTGCGGTGACCAGCTGAACTTCACATAATAACAAGCTCAGATAAGGAGTGACAAGGCTCGTAGAGCATATTAGTGGGCTATGATTCAACTACACGAGTTGACCTTCTTAATAGAAAAACAAAATCTAGTGCTACAGATACACAAGTTTGAGCATTGTTTGAAATTGTGGATTGTATGGGGGATCACATGACCAGTTGGGATATATTTACTGCAAAAGCAATAACAAGCATTCACAATGCCCTCATTAGCGACACTGTGTTAAAATCGTACTAGAGTAAAGAGTCTGCTGGTCCATCTGGCACCCAAAAAGAGTGAGTTTTGGAATATATGTAACAAATACATTGTCTGGTTATGCAAAAAAGTGACATGTTTATTTATGTGTGTTATAGATAAAATTTCCTGCACTTCACTTAAAATACGATAGTTTGTGAAAGTTGGACAAAAATAATGTTATTAATGTAATTCATCAATACAAAAAAATCATTTTACGCTATATGGTAAGTTATTGGCAATAATGACAACAAAATGATGTGGCGAAAGATTTCATTCATATGTTGAGAACCGAAAACATAATGTGTCAATTTTATATTCTAAATGATGTGTGCCTAGAACCATAAAAACATGGTGTATACTTTAACAAGAATATAATAACACCTTTCACATTCAGGTGGTAGCTATGCAAATTACCAGCACACAATGTGTTAAAAGTGTGTGATATATCTGTTATTTGATGCAAGAATAAGATTTGTATTTGTGTATGCAAGCATTATTGAGTAATCAGACAGGCGATTTGTAGTTTAACAGAACCTCACTCCATTCTTCAAATGGCGAATAATAATTCCTGTTACTTTAGTCAGATTCTGACAACTTCAATGCTCTGCTCAATGGATTCAAGTAAGGAAGGAACAACGTTTCCAGTAGCAGAATAGTTTGAGCTTGTTGTTGTCATTGTGTTCTTCAGTCCTGAGACTGGTTTGATGCAGCTCTCCATGCTACCCTATCCTGTGCAAGCTTCTTCATCTCCCAGTACTTACTGCAGCCTACATCCTTCTGAATCTGCTTAGTGTATCCATCTCTTGGACTCCCGTTACGATTTTTACCCTCCACGCTGCCCTCCAATGCTAAATTTGTGATCCCTTGATGCCTCAGAACATGTCCTACTAATCGGTCCCTTCTTTTTGTCATGTTGTGCTACATACTCCTCTTCTCCCCAATTCTATTCAATACTTCATCATTAGTTATGTGATCTACCCACTAATCTTCAGCATTCTTCTGTAGCACCACATTTCGAAAGCTTCTATTCTCTTCTTGTCCAAATTATTTATCGTCCATATTTCACTTCCATGCATGGCTACACTCCATACAAATACTTTCAGAAACGAATTCCTGACACTTAAATCTATACTCGATGTTAACAAATTTCTCCTCTTCAGAAACGCTTTCCTTGCCATTTCCAGTCTACATTTTATATCCTCTCTACTTCGACCATCATCAGTTATTTTGCTCCCCAAATAGCAAAACTCCTTTACTACTTTCAGCGTCTCATTTCCTAATCTAATTCCCTCAGCATCAACCGACTTAATTCGACCACATTCCATTATCCTCATTTTGCTTTTGTTGATGTTCATCTTATATCCTCCTTTCAAGACACTGCCCATTCCGTTCAACTGCTCTTCCAAGTCCTTTGCTGTCTCTGATAGAATTACATTGTCATCGGCGAACCTCAAAGTTTTTACTTCTTCTCCGTGGATTTTAATACAAACTCCGAATTTTTCTTTTGTTTCCTTTACTGTTTGCTCAATATACAGATTGAATAACATCGGGGAGCGGCTACAACCCTGTCTCACTCCCTTCCCAACCACTGCCTCCCTTTCATGCCACTCGAGTCTTATAACTGCCATCCGGTTTCTGTACAAATTGTAAATAGACTTTCGCTCCCTGTACTTTACACCTACCACCTTTAGAATTTGAAAGTGCCTTTCCTTAATCTTTCTTCTAAGATAAGTCGTAAGGTCAGTATTGCCTCCCGTGTTCCAACATTTCTACAGAATCCAAACTGATCTTCCCTGAGGTCGGCTTCCACCAGTTTTACCATTCGTCTGTAAAGAATTCGCGTTAGTATTTTGCAGCTGTGACTTATTAAACTGATAGTTCGGTAATTTTCACATCTGTCAACACCTGCTTTCTTTGGGATTGGAATTATTATATTCTTCTTGAAGTCTGACGGTATTTCACCAGTCTCATGCATCTTGCTCACCAGATGGTAGAGTTTTGTCAGGACTGGCTCTCCCAAGGCTGTCAGTAGTTCTAATAGAATGTTGTCTACTCCCGGGGCCTTGTTTCGACTCAGGTCTTTCAGTGCTCTGTCAAACTCTTCACGCAATATCGTATCTCCCATTTCATCTTCATCTACATCCTCTTCCTTTTCTATAATACTGTCCTCAAGTACATCGCCTTTGTATAGACCCTTCTATATACTCCTTCCACCTTTCTGCTTCCCTTCTTTGCTTAGAACTGGGTTTCCATCTGAGCTCTTGATATTCATACAAGTGGTTCTCTTTTCTCCAAAGGTCTCTTTAATTTTCCTGTAGTCAGTATCTATCTTACCCGTAGTGAGGTAAGCCTCTACATCCTTAAATTTGTCCTCTAGCGATCCCTGCTTAGCCATTTTGCACTTCTTGTCGATCTCTTTTTTGAGACGTTTGTATTCCTTTTTGCCTGCTTCATTTACTGTATTTTTATATTTTCTCCTTTCAGCAATTAAATTCAGTATTTCTTCTGTCACCCAAGGAATTCTACTAGCCCTCGTCTTTTTACGTACTTGATCCTCTGCTGCCTTCACTACTTCATCCCTCAAAGCTACCCATTCTTCTTCTACTGTATTTCTTTCCCCCATTCTTGTCAATTGTTCCATTATGCTCTTCCTGCAACTTTCTACAACCTCTGGTCTGTTCAGCTTAACTGTAGCTATTAATAAAGGAACATAAATCCAATCACCAACTATATTACAGTGTCTTCTAGTGCACTTGGAGAAAGTGTAATCCAAAATTCGGCACAAAACACTTTTAATATTTAGTCTTATTTAACTAATGTTGGGTGCCGGAGTTACTGTATTAGCTACCTCACATAAGTATTGAATTTATTAAAAGAGCTCTATATACCACTTAATAAGTAATTGAAATTTGCTTTTGTGATTCGAAAGTAGTTCAAATGGATTTTTCGTTTGCAAG
Organism: Schistocerca nitens; assembly: GCF_023898315.1. Classification (NCBI taxonomy): domain Eukaryota; kingdom Metazoa; phylum Arthropoda; class Insecta; order Orthoptera; family Acrididae; genus Schistocerca; species Schistocerca nitens. The sequence continues at coordinate 257,213,348 of NC_064615.1, read as the reverse complement.
TGCTAATTCATCTGATGCTATTTCGTTTGATGCCCCAGTGTTATATCTGCACAAAACCCACTCTCAGACCCATGATTTAAGAATTCTCTTCTTCATATCAAAAGCAATTTGGATCAATCGTCATGAGAGACATATTAACTCACGTCTTGACGACATTGCGTCCACAGCTCCACAGATTTACTCTGCGTGACATCGGGAGGAGAGAACAGCTGACAGAGCTTTATAATGCCAGTTGTTTAATTGCTTGCTATAATTATCATTTACTACAACAAAAATACCTTCAAGCACAAATCGAAATCATTATATTTGCTTGGTCAACTTCTTCTGCTAAAACCCAATTTTTAAAAATCTGTAAGGTGTGTGTGTGTGTGTGTGTGTGTGTGTGTGTGTGTGTGTGTGTGTGTGTGTGTGTGTGTGTATGTCTGTGTGCGTGTTTGCGTGTGTGAGGATGTGTTTGACTATAATTAAGTATAATCACTAGTGTAAACAAGAATTAGTGGTAGAAAAGACTAATGAAAAGAGTATTCTAATAATGGTTAGTAAGTTGTCATATTTTTCGCTGTTAACGGACATTATGAGCAGTGATCTCTATACAACCTGGATGAAGAAGTCTGTTCTTTGAGTATAGAACTGCAGCTTGTCTGCAAATACACGTGCTTTGCATCGTCCGCCATCTTGTAGTTTGACAAACAAATTTCCATCGTTCTGCATGTGACAAAGAATTGCTGACTGATTTCTTGTTTTGAACTTTATGTCAACATATGTTGTAATAGGCTGATGAGGGAGCGGAATTGAAAAGTATATTCTTTTCGTGTTCTAGTGACATTTCCTAGCAGCCATGTTGTAGTTTGGCAAGAAATGAAATATGAGCATCTATGGCTGGCCCGATCAGCTATCTGAAGCTCAACATCCAGGTAGTATAGAGATCAATGATTATGACTCTAAACTAACTCGTTCGACATTACAGTGAGAGAAAGCATTTATAATCCATTGAAAGAGGACACAATCAACCAACAGCTGCAAATAACTCCACCAAATGCTGACCAATAACATCGAAAACCACCAATATCTCGACAAGTAACAGTTACTGTCATTTTAGGGCCTCATCCAGTCTGGGCCTTGAAAATGACAGGAGTTTATATATGGAAACTTTGGACTTCTGAGAATTTCTTAATTTCTTCTTGGGCACTATGTTGAACATTATAGTCTGCATAATTCAAAGGTTACAAAGTCCTAAACAAAAAGGCTAGGAAGTTCTCATTACGATGTATGCCACTGATATGTTGACAAACACATTTTTTAAATCATGAGTCTTTAAAACGAAGAAATGTTATTATTTTGTTCCAAAGTCTACATCGTAATATCATCGTCACATCTATTTGGGTCTGTTTACAAACAACCTGATTGTAAATTTATGATGATAGGTTCAACGCTTATATCCATCACTGCTTCCCTGTCAAACTCTTATTTCTTTAGCTTTTCAGCAATCCGCACAGACTGTGCCCAGGCTACAGGTGGGATATTTTCTATAGCTTTATCCACAAGCGATTCAGTGTAAGATATATTATCTTAAATGTTTTGTTTGTGTCTCCCACATAGCCTTCACCCTTTGCCCAAATTAATTCCATGGAGCTACACTGACAGTGACATGTGGGTAAATGTAAAACTGTGAGACCACATTCACATGCATGGAAGTCACGTTTGTATGTTGTCACATGACTTGCATAAATAAGCGAGCTGCAGGAGATCAGCTCGAGTCTGGCTTGTACTGTGCTTAATATTTTTATTTTTAAGCCAGGGAAAAATATCCGTTTTTCTCCTGTTTGTGCTTTGTGTTTCCTCTGCAACAGTTGAATTATAACTGCCAGTGGCCGACTTCGAAGCAAGATATGACAAGAATTGTGAATCATGTCAAGAAACTGACAGCCTTCATTACCGACTGGTAGTCATGGCTGTTTTTCTTACATTTAATACAAGTTTATTGTCAGAAAAATAGCAGAAGACGAATCAGTATGCAGAATAATTATCTGAGAACCTGTTCCTATAAGAACTTTAAAACCATCAGTACCATCACTCATTTTCCAGCATATCTTCCTGGAATGATTGTAATTGGTCCATTTTTTATCAAGGTAATATATTTTGACCTAACTTCTTCTCTTGTATCGTGAATCTTTGTATGGGATATAGTTCATGCTGCATCTATGACATTCTTTGAAATAAAAACTGTCTTCTTAACATGTCTGGAACCACTGTCTTTTAAAATTCTTTATATTTACATAGCGCTTAGCATCGAAAATTCTCTCCTGCGTAACTGTAACACGTTTTTGTTTTGTCGGGCATTCATCATTCATATGGAGCACTTTAAAACATTGTCGTGAAACCCATCCATTTGATGCTTTCCGGGCGACACAAAACCAACTTTTTCTGCTCTCCCTACTTTTCTTACAGTTTCGTTTACATTTCTCTTTACAGTTCTCTGGTTGTCGAGTCCATTCTTGTGTCTTCAAATGTCAATGGTAGAATACCTGTTTTCAAATTCACATTTGAAAACGTTATAAATGTGATATATAATCCCTCTCGCCTGCTTATGAAGTACTTGACATTTATTGCCGTCACCAGACTCTTATTTTTGTATACATACATTCACAGCTATACTACTACAAGAAAAAAAAAGAAAATAGGAAAAATAACTGACAACTGGATGAATAATTTGGTTTTCGCGAAGGTCGGCAACAGTGCAGCAGGCAGGAGCGAGATTCTCGCTGTCTAGCCGTAACTCGCTGCTAGCCGCTCGGAAACATGATGAATATTATTGGCTGCCAGTGGCTAGTGGAGGGAGATGCGCAGAACGGCTGAAAATTGGGCCGCCTTGCTACATGATGTGGACTTTCGTATTGTACATTTTCAAGAACCTCCATCAAAATTTCCCCTTGTATCTGTTGACCTCTCTGGCCATCCCTTCTACTTTCAGATGGTTACAAATACCTGCCCACAGTCCTCCTGCTTAGCCGGGTGGTAACGTGCTCATCTCCCATGCAAGTGAGCCAGGGTACTGGGTGTGTGTTGTCCTCATCATCATTTCATCCTCATTACCGGCGCGCAAGGCGGCCAGTGTGGCGTCGACTGAAATAAGACTTGGACTTGGCGGCCTCTGGGCCAATGATGCCGTACGCTCATTTTTTTTACCTGCCCACAGCAGCAGAAAAATGTAATCGAAGGGCAGAAGTTGTACCCACTGCAGACACTTCTCCCAAGGTGACTACAAAACCGTTAATCGCCATCTGGATAGCATAATTCGGTTGTCCCCTCCAATCTATTATCTCTTTCAAAAATTGTTCAGACCGTGCAGTTTCCAACATCATCATACAGCAAGCTACCATCCTAGAAGCAATGACATGTTAGATTGGTGGCATTGAACCGTAAAGACAGCTCTCATGTGCCACTGTGAGAAGTGGAAGGAAGCCCTTCCATAAGTCCTTATACGTAGATTTGCACACTGTATACAAACCTGGTGTTGGAGCTTCGTTAACTTAAATGGTTTTTGGAGAACCATTACAGATTATGGCAGACTACCTCACTTCTGTACCTCTATTAGCGTCGATGTAACTGCTGCAGTTGGTGTAGCAACTCTAAGGTCACACTGCAAAGATCCTATGGCCTACACTTTGTCCCACAGTGAGCACCCCATTTTCGTCCATAAAGCTTTCATCGACAGCACCCATATAATGATCCATACTGATCTAGACATATGACCACTTCAGCCACCATACATGAGTCTCTTTCCAGCGTTCTGATAAAGATCCCATACCAAGGACATACTGCAGAATGGCAGAGATTAAAGCTTCATCAACTGAATCAAGCTAGTGTGGACCCCAGTTTCCATTTCACCAGACAGTATACCACCAAAGCATCGCAGGACTGCTTACACAAACCTCACCTGCACTTCCCACATCTTGCCACACCATCACTCTCGACCACTGCTGCACAGATTCCATAGCCAACAGTATGCACAAGAGCTGGCTGACAGATAAGGTTCCAATTTCCGTACATCCTTGACGCTCCACACTTTAGATGGGGCTATGTAGAAATAATCTACCAATCGACTGTGATATATGTTACCATTCAAATAGTCTGTTATCTCTGAACACTCTTTGTCTTTGTTTCTGGATCTACATTCTTAATGGAATATGTAGTTTCTGCTTCGTACAATAAAGTATTTCTGTATGTTAAAAGTCATTGATTGTGTGAGGTTATTTAAAATCTGAGTCTAATTTTACCTTTTGGTTTTCCTGATAAAACAGCATAAAGCAGAGTATACGCCAACGCCACACAGAACCTAATTCTCTTATAAAACGTTTAAAACCGTTACTTAAAGGAAAGTTGCATTCATGTTACGCGTGGTTTCTGCATTCCCTTTAAGTAACTGGTTCTGGATATACATACATTTGGAATATATCTACCAAAACACCTATTAGGTAAATGTTGCTTGACAAAACAGGCTTCTTACTACATTTTACTGTTTACACTGAGGAAACTGATAATGATATTCCTTTCACTTAAGTGATTGTATAATAACATTACAAACCACTTTGTGCATCTTGTTTTTAACACATGATAACATTTTGTCATCATCTTGTTCTGTTGTTGCCATGTTAAAAAACAATTTTTAATATGTTATGTATATGTATCCCTCACAATCTGCACTATAAATGACAGCTGCATAGAGCTTAGTTTTCATATATCATAATTTTCGTCCTTTGATAACCTTCCATTCTTGCCCATTTACATGAGAATTGTATTGCTAATTCCTTCTTGTACAATTGTATGATTACAACATGCACACAAGAATGAATCACTAATATTTTTCCGATTCATATAGCCATGAATGGAATTTTAACAAGTACCAAAAATTATAATACACAGCAGTCAAGAGCTTGGTAGGACATGTGGTATGGACGTTCATTAGCCCAATTCTATGATTAACAGTTTTGCACAAGAACAAATCATTATTGCTCTACCCATCTGAATGGCCAAGAGTGGAATTTTAACAAATGACACGTTCCACATCATTACGAAATGTCGTATTCATGATCTATGGACCAAGCATTAATGTATATATGTATGTATATATCGTATTTATCCACCAACATAAGACGAACGACTTTCAATTAAAAATATCACACCTGTACAGGAATATACATAATGGGTGTACAAGTGCAGGTTGTAGACACATGGTTGACAAAATATGGAAGTGTGGCTCTGGCTGTGAAACGTGTTTGGTTAGCCTAATAGTAGGATTACTGCTTGCAGTAAGCGGGAAAATCGGGTTGACATACCAGTCCGGCACATTTCGTGAGCATCAGGTATGTGAAAGCAAATTATAAAATTGTTTGGTTACAGGTTTACAAAATCACACCACTGTGTAATTAGCTTTTTATTTTCTTTGAAATGTATCAACCTTCATCTTAATTTTGTTACCTCCATTTTGAATGTAAGCTATCATTTTTTATATTTCAAACTATTCTGGATACCTCTTCATACGAGGGCGGTTCAGAAAGTAACCTCCGATTGGTCACAGTGCGGGTTGTGGGGGGAGTAGCGACGCCATCTGTGCGTTCACGCACTCAACAGGTCAGTCGGCATCAAGCCGTGGTCGAGTGAACGTCGTACCTGCGCTAGTTTAGTTTTTGTGGCAGTTTGAAATGTGTGCTGCAATAGAAAACCCCGCCAAATGTGAAGTGCGTGCTGTCATAAGGTTTTTTACAGCCAAAGGATATTCTGCAGTAGCTATTCATCGTGAGCTTTGTGCCGTGTACGGACCAAGAGTTATGAGTGAAGGAGTTGTCCGTGAATGGGTACGTTTATTTAAAAGTGGACGAGAAAACGTTCATGATGAAGAGAGGAGTGGTAGACCATCATTGGTGACTGACGAACTCGTTCAGACAGTTGATGCAAAAGTTCGTGAAAATCTACGTTTCTCAATGTCGGAGTTGTCTACTGGTTTTCCACAGATTTCTAAGACTCTCTTGTACGAGATAGTGACAGCAAGATTGGGTTACCGTAAGTTCTGTGCACGATGGGTGCCCAAAATTGTTACCGACCACCACAAAACTCAAAGAATGGCCTCTGCATTAGACTTTCTGTCACGTTATGAGGACGAAGGAGAACCATTGTTAAACAGAATCGTGACCGGTGACGAAACCTGGATTAAGTACGTGAACCCTGAGACAAAAGAACAATCAAAGATGTGGGCACATTCAAATTCGCCTACCAAACCAAGAAAAGCCTCGCAAGATTTTTCTGCCACAAAACTGATGGCAACGGTGTTTTGGGATGCCAAAGGGGTGTTGTTGGTTGAATTCATGGAACGTGGTACGACCATTAATCAAGACGTGTACTGTGAAACAATAAAAAAGTTACGACAGGCTATACAGAACAAACGCCGTGGTATGCTGACTTTCGGTATCGTTTTTTTGCACGATTACGCCCATCCTCACTCTGCTCGCAGAACAACGGCCCTTCTTGAGTCCTTCAAGTGGGACGTTATCAACCATCCACCTTACAGCCCAGACCTGGCGCCAAGTGATTATCACCTCTTCATGCATTTGAAGAAATGGCTCGGGTCACAGCGGTTTGATGACGACGAAGAGCTCAAAGATGCGGTCACAGGCTGGCTCCAGGCACAAGTGGGTGATTTTTATGCAGAAGGAATTTCAAAGCTTGTGAAGAGATACGATAAGTGCCTCAATCGCTATGGAGACTATGTAGAAAAATAGTGCAAAGATGTAGTTGTAAGATGTATATATTAAAATATTTTTATTTAACTTGGTGTATTTTTTTAAATCAACCGGAGGTTACTTTCTGAACGGCCCTCGTATATGTCACTTCGAGTATTACTTCACAAACAAGTATCATGAAGTCGGAAGTTGAGACTTGAGCCTGAAGAAAGAATTCTTTTTCCAAATTAACTTAGAAATCTACTTTTGGTTGTACATATTTAAAATGTGTGAGTCATGTGAATCAGACATTAGCATGTGAACAGTACTTCAAAGTAGGTTATAGTTTTGTAGCAACTGAGGATAGCAACGTTAAGCCACCCATATTGAGAGTATCTAAATAAAGACTGTAGCATTCAGTTGACTTTAGAACTGCAACGCAAGTTTCACAGGATCTCTTTGATACAGCCCTCTGTGTGACATACTTACAAAAATAAACATGACTTTGACATATGACTCTTTAAATTTTGCGTTTGCTACAAAAATACTGTCATCCATATCAACATTGTCAGAATGGACCATTCCAAAGCAACTATTCAAAATCTAGTGGTTGCAGGAAATACACCCACAATGTGGTGAACACATACCAAGTAAACTCTTGACAAATTTTTTTCACATTCTAAAATGTATGAGATGTGATAATTTGCTCAAGACTGTTGTCCATTCAATCCAAATCTTGCTTCTAAATTATTCTAAATATTTCCAGTCAGAAAATAACTAATTTTGAAATTATTAAGACATAACCGAATAATAATGCAAAGAAGAAATTCGTTAGAGTTGTGCAATGCTTTATGTGTTTCTATTAAAAGTGATGAGCCCTTTGTATTTAGTGACTGCCACATGCTTAACCAACATTTGAAACTTTGTGGAAATGTAGCCTGGAGTCATTACCAACAAATCTGTGAACAGGGTTTCTCATATTCACTATCTTCCACCAATCTGTAATGATTTGTACAAAGTGGGATGTGCACACACTCTGCACATCATAAAATAGCAAAGCAGCAACAGTTGTATCATGAAAATAATAATTAACCAAGTTCACAATTTGATGTTTAACGCCACTGGGAAACACACTTTTCTAATTGAGCTTTGGAGCTGCTTTTATAATGGAGGTGTCCCAACATTTTCCTCTGCTCAAGTTAACCACATCAGGAAACTTCACTTCTAAAACTTGATCAAAATTTTGACCAAACAGTGGGAATACGTTTTTGCTGAGACATGCTTTCACTGGATGTTATGAACCACTTTCCTTCATGCTAGCAAATGCAATTTACTATTAGAAAAGTCAATACTGTTGTATCTTCAGTCCAGTGGACAGAAAATTTTGGATTAATATGGATATCATCCAACTATAAAATACGAGGTGCAACAATAAAGTAATGACACTGATGCGAAATAAATGTTGCTTACCTTTTTTTTCAAGTTTAGTATTGTCTCCTTCAAAGTACTTCCCTTCTGATTGCATACACATTTTCCAGCACTTCTGCCATTGATGGTAACATTTGTGGAACTCATTTTCTGTAATATCCTCACAGCTTTTTGGACATCTTGTGTTGTTTGAAAATGGTGTCTCTTGACCACTGTTTTGACCCTTGGAAATAGAAAAAAGTAGCATGGAGCAATATCTGGTGAATAAGGTGACTGTGGTAGTAATGAAATTTGTTTTGAGGTGTTTCTTGCTGTTGTCGTGTGAGATTTTTGGGGACCATTTTTGCACAGATCTTTCTGATACCAAGATCTTCAGTTATCATTAGACGAGCCGTTTCTCGATTGATGCTCAGTTCTTCTGCAATCATTTTCATGGATAATCTTCGACCAGATCCAATGAGTTCACGCACCCTTGCCAAATTGACATCCGTCTGTGAGGTTGATGGTCGTCCACTGTGTTCTTTATCTTCAACAATCATTCTGCCTTCGCTAAACATTTTATGCAAAAAAAACTTGAGCTATTGACATAACCTCCTCTCCAAAAGCCTTCTGAAGCTTACCATAAGTTGTCGTCGCGTTTTCACCCACTTTATCGCAAAAAGAAATGGCATACTGTTGCGCATTTCCATGATGACACAAACACGTGTTAACTTATTACTTATTACAGAATAACTCACGACTGAACAGTTGCATCGATGTGCTGCTTGGACTAGAATCAGCTTATAGACCAAGGTCAAAGATATTTTGCCTATGCAATCCTGCAGTGTTGCCACATGTTGCAAAGAAAATTAGTCTCATTATTTTATTGTCGCACCTCGTACATATTCTTTTTTCTTCAGGTAACCGGGTTGCTAAGTCTTAAGCAAATGACAACTTTCGACTTCTTTGGTGGCATATATTTATTGAAGAGGTACATTTTTGTGTTTGCTTTGGATGTGGCAAATATAGAAAAAAAATTGAACAAAGGGCATTGTAGGTTGCACTGGGCTGTTCATATAATAAGAAAGAGGATAACAACATTGTGAGAGAATACATTTATACTACATAATATAATTTTCTCACACAAGAAATTGACATGAGTACTGTTGCCATTGTCTTCAGTAAAATTTTGCTCCAAATCTGCAATACAGTTTTTTAGTTTTGTGATACAATCATGCTCACAACTTTCACTACATGTTTCAGTGGTTACATTTCTCTGCAGAATGTTCTCTACCTGTGACCACAGAGCTACATTCCAGCTTATGGTCAATATCTATTGCAGGTGATGGCCATTTCCAGTATTACACATACAACTATCTATTTACACACTAACAGAGGGCGTTTTTTCAAAACTCGATAACTGCAACAGGCATAGTTTTTCATAAAATGGGTTTTTCTGTTTTCACCGAGACAGATATGTTTGAGCATTTGAGTTTTTATGCAATTACTACATCTCACTGGCATTAATAAAGTATTGTAATGAAATGTAGTAAAATTTAATTTTTATAACAGTATATTAAGGTGTGATTTTTCCAGTACTTTTTAAAAGTCGATAAATGCTTATAATTATTGCTGGAATCACTTGTGCTGCCTTCTATAATCCCGTGTATTTTTCTATACAACTACTTTGTATGTGCTGTCGCAATTATGATATGCCTGCATTCTTACAAAATGCATATTTTTGCATATATTTTTAAACATCTCATTTTTTAAATTTATAATTGTTGTCTTCATTGAGAATACAAACAATAATAAGAGAAATACAGTGGCATAATACACACAAAAGGAATGAATCAATTATTAATATAATTATTTAGCATACATCATTGTTATCAATGCTAAATGGAGTATGAAATGAATAACAAAAAAGTATTGCAGGTTACAGTCACATTGTTGTTATCAAGTATTCTCTCTTACATCTATACATTGTTTATGTAGGACATCTGTGTAAAAATCCTTTGTGTAAGCTGGAATTTTAGTTATCTTTGGCAAGGCAGGCACATCTTTCTTCTTTTCTTTGCTTATGATATTTTGTTTTTGTAAAAGAGTGGATGTTAGTACTGTTCAATGGCATGGTTTCTTTTGTCTCAGAATGTCAACTAATCTAATCTAATCTAATCAAGGCAGGCACATCTTTCTTCTTTTCTTTGCTTACGATATTTTGTTTTTGTAAAAGAGTGGATGTTAGTACTGTTTAATGGCATAGTTTCTTTTGTCTCAGAAAGTCAACTTATACTGGCTCTCCAGAGTATGTATCACTTACCGAAATGTTAACAATTTCCTTTGCTTTATTATAAAGTTAACAAGATGGCTGCTTACTTGGAATGGTACCTTGGGTTTTAGTACTTTTTGAGTACTATATTTTTAACAGAGCAGTCTATGTTTAGAACTTTGAGAGTACCACGCTCTACTAAAATATGGTAATATTCTCTAGGAGACAAGATGCTTCCTTTTTTTCTGTAAGACTTCTCAGTTACACCAAACACTGGGTCTGGAGGCAAGTAGCTATGACCACGAACAGGGAAGCACTGACGAATATTATTGAGTTTTGTACTCTTTTCCAAGAACGCTATAAGCATCGCCATCATACAACCGTTTTTATTTTGACTGCTACAGGAATATGACAACAGATGTTCAGTATTGGTGCCATAAATTGACTGTCTTTTTATCTGACTCAGAAAGAAAGTTCAACTAATCAGCATATCTGAAGCAACTTGATTGTATCCTCTTGAAAACTCTGTCTCTAAGCAGGTGTAGAAAACGAAGCTTTCTCTGCTTTGTTCTTTAGTATGGATCATTACATTATATTACATTACATTACATTAATGTTGTTCCATAGAAGATGAAAACGACATTTCATAATGATGTGGAATGTGTCAGTTTAAAATAAGTTTTCTTTATGCAATATAATTATTTTTCTTACAGTTACTACTTCATACGTAAAAATGCATCTATTGTGTAGGAGTTGTTATTCAGAAATTCTTTTAATTTGTTTTTAAATGTTGGTTGGCTATCTGTCAGAATTTTAAAGCTATTTGGCAGATGACCAAAGATTTTGGTGGCAGCATAATTCACCCCTTTGTGTCCTAAAGTCAGCTTTAACACATAATAGTTAAGATCATCCTTTTTTCTAGTGTTCTGGCTATGCACTTCGTTATTATTTTTGAATTGGGATAGGTTATTAATAACAAATTTCATAAGTGAATATATGTATTGTGAAGGTACTGTGAATATCCTGAGTTCCTTAATTAAATGTTTGCAAGGTGATCTTGGGTGGCCCCGAGCTATTATTCTCAGTACACGCTTTTGTATAATGAATACTTTTTCTCTTAATGATGACTTATCCCAAAATATGATGCCAGTGAATGAAAATAGGCATAGCAGGCTAATTTACTGATATATGTATCACCAAAATTTGCAATAACCTTAATAGTATAAGTAGCTGAACCTAACCATTTCAGCCGATCATCAATGTATTTCTTCCAATTCAACTTCTCATCAATGCACACAGCCAAAAATGTTGAATATTCTCCCTTAACAACAGACTTCTGTTCAAAGTCTGTATTTATCAGTGGTGTTACGCCATTTACTGTACTGACTTATATGTATGGTGTTTTCTCAAAATATAGTGAGAGTCCATATGCAGAGAACCATTTAATAATTTTCTGAATGGCGTTATTTAAAATTTTCTCAGCTAATTCTTGTTTGTTGGGTGTGATTACTATAACTCTATGATCAGCAAAAAGAACTAGCTTTGCATCTTCATGAATACAGAGTGGCAAGTCATTAACATATATTAAGAATGATAAAGGACCCAAGACTGAACTTGGTTGATGCTATTCTCCTCCCCAGTTAAAGGACTCTGTTGATTTTTGCCGACTGTTAATTTCAACCTTGTACATTCTTTCAGTTAAATATGAATGAAACCATTTGTGCACTGTCCCACAATACTTAAGCTTATCTAAAAGAACTTCATGCTTCACACAGACAAAAGCATATGAGAGATCACAAAATATCCCAGTACATGATGTTCAGTTATTCAAAGCATTTGATATGTGATCAGTGAAAGCATATATAGTATTTTCTGTTGAAAACCCTTTCTGACAACTAAACTGACATATTATTAGTACTTCATTTTTACAAATGTGTGATACTACTCTTGAATACATTACTTTTTCTGGAATTTTGGATAAATCTGTAAGAACTGAGATTGGGTAGTTTTTTTAGCATCAGCAATGGTTTAACAATAGCGTATTTCAGTCTCTCTGGAAAAATGCCCTACTTATCTGCTGGGAACAACTTTTAGTACACTGTTGGAAGGTATTGCCTCTATCATGTACTGCCTCACATTTTCTAATGAATAGCTACATCCAATTTTCTCTGCTTCTGACTTTTTGTTAACAAACTTTTCATTGAGTTTGATAGAAATATAGTCTTCCCGAGCACTCGATTGCACACTTTCCCTTTTAGCAATATTGCAAATGGTTTTAATTTTTTTTATCAGTTGCGTTAATCACAGACATAATGCACATATTTCTGGAATTTTTTGCAACTTTTCTTAATACAGTGCAGAAGTGTTTATAATTTTTCATTGTTTCTGGATCATTATTCTCTCTAGCTATAAGATACATTTCCCTTTTTTGTTTACAAGATATTTTTATGCCTTTAGTAAGCCATGGCTTTTTAGATGGTTTCTTAAATCATTTTTCACTCTTTTCTTAGGGAAATTGTTTTCAAATATACTCACAAAGGTACCATGAACTAGGTTAAATTTTAAGTTAGCATCAGGTTCCCTATACACCTCATCCCAGTCAAACTGTTGCAAGCTTTCCCTAAAATTATAAGTTATTAAATCAATAAGTGACTGCACTATTTTGGAGGACAGTTTTGCATTACAGTATGGAGCAATGTCATAAATACTGTAATTAGCTGTTCATTTGATCAGTCAGACTATTCTTAACAGGAAAATTTTTTATTTGATTAAATTTATCTTGATCTACAAAAGATTATCTATCAGTGTGCTGCTTTCCTGTACTACCTGAGTAGGAAAATCAAGAACTGATGTCAGATTGAAAGAACCAAGTAATACTTCAAGGTCAACCTTTCTAACAGAGTCTTTCAGAAAATCTACACTGAAATCCACACAACCAATAATTTGCTTCCCTCTGTTGACAGACAGCATAACAAAGAATCCAAGTTTTTCAAAAATAGGTGAAATTTCCCAATGGGACCTACATATGGCTACAATTATAAGAGCACCATTATTCGGTTTAACTCTTTGAAGGGCAGGCAAAGCTGTAATTAATCACATACGTAGACGGTTTCAATGGGCGGTGGTCACTGTGGCTAACCACATAATATTTTCTCCCTTTACCGCTCAGGGGCCAGTAGTCTCTCTGCCAACCACGTAATTGTTGCCTAAAATGCCACTAGATGGCAGTGCAGGTCTTCTGCGCGCATTTTTGCCTCATATTCAGAACAATAGTTGATACTTTTTCATTGTTAGCACTGTTCTTGGAAGCGGCGTGCAGTATTCTGTGTAGCTCTTCTTTATACGACTATTTTTGGTAAGTAGTTGCTTATATTTATGTGTTCGACACATATAAGTCTACTTGTAATGTAACTTTAAATTGAAATAGAATTTTCCATGTTTTACAGACAAATTTCTGTGTGGTTAGTGCTGCTAACCACCGCCCTTCTGCTCCACCCAGTATATTTTCTTCGTCTCCATCGAATATGTCTAGCCGAAAGGGAATAACTGAGGACGAATGTTAACGAATTTTATTTGAAGAAATATCTTCTAGTGACAGCAGTGTTGACAGTGATGGGAGTGATGGAAATGACCCCACATTCACGACAAGCTGTGCAAGTTCTAGTCTTGTGTGCAGTCGTGTGGTTCTAAATTTAACCAGTTGTCTTCTTGGAAAGAATCATATTATTTTCATTGACAATTATTTTACCTCATATGATCTGTTCAAGGACCTAAAATCCAATGATGTGTACACTTGTGGAACAATAAATCCCGGAAGGAAAAACATACCAAAACTCAAGGAGAAAAAGGAACTGGAAAGAGGGGAATTCGATTACAAAAGAAGCAATGATGGTATAGTAATCTATAGGTGGAAAGATAACAGGGCAGTCAACTTGATTTCAACATGTCATTCACCATCAGATGTGTCCACAGTAACTCGAAAAATGAAAGATGGAACAATAACATATACCACTTGTCCATTTGTATTGAAAGACTACAATTCCAGTATGAACTATGTGGATAATTTTGATCGACTAGAGTCAGTCTATGCTATTGACAGAAAAAGCAAGAAATGGTGGATGAGATTGTTTCTTCACTTTTTAGACTGCAGTATGACAAACGCGTTCATTATTCACAAAGAAATCGAAATGGAGCAGTTCTCCAATAAAGACTTCCGTCGAGAGGTGTACAAAATCTTGTTGGCTCCAAAAATAGTTTCAGTGGCAGCTAATTTTGCTTCTGTATCCCATAGTAGTATAGCAAACCAGATCAAATCACACAAACCATACATAGACGAAAGTAGTCGCCACGAAAGCAGTAAACAATAACCAATTCATCATCCAGAAAATGCGCAGCTTGCAGTTCAAAGAAAAATCCAGTGCGAACAGTGTGGATGTGTTCAGTGTGCAAAGTGCCTTTATGTCTGAGAGCAGGCAAGAACTGTTTCAAGAGACACCAAGAAAATTAAAAACTAGTTATTTCAAAGTTCAACCACCAAATATCGAATCTGTATACTGTAATGAGGTGGTGGTTACCTGTCGTGACCACATTTAATGTTAATACTCTGTTGTTTTTTAAGTGAATTTTTACAAACTCAATGCATAAAACATGTCAAGACAATAAAACAAATGTGTTAGAAGTAAAAGAAATTTGAAATTTGCAAATAATTTTTCTTGCCCCACTAGGGTAAATTTTAGTGGTGTTTACCTGACCATCAAAGAGTTAAGATCATGCACACCTGCTTCTATATGTTGCCCTACACAATTTTTTTTAGTTTCTCAATTTTTTCACTCTATGACAGATTTTAATACATATATATTTTAATATATCTTCATAGTGTCTGTACTTACATGTGCTGAAAGCTTATATCCACCTACATTTACATTTTCCATATATGTGACTATGTGATATTCAGACAGGGACAGTATGTCTATTCCACCCTGGGTTTCTAAATCTTCTAAACAAACAAGAAGCTCATCTACTTTGTTTTTTAATCTTATGAGAATCTTGTGACATACTAACATTATTTCCACTGTACTTTTATGTGAATTTTGCTATATTTTAACGTTTCTAGTATCTGCCTGTCTGAGCTTCTCATTAAGCATAATTTCATTCAATGCTGAATCGTTGGACACTGTCCTTATGGTAATAAAAGAGGTACTCCCATGAGTTTGAGAACCACACCTTAAAGACTTTGCAACTGTCCCAGCCAATTTACCCTTCCCTTTCCTAGTGCAATGCAGGCCATGTCTTGTGAAGTCCCACATACCAATACCATCAACAGGAACCAAACCTATGCATGACAAGGTAGCCACCCAAAGCAGCTAATTTAGCTCCGTATTGAGCCTCCTGACAGAGCTGTTCAATTGGGGCCGATTATACCGCATGAAAGCAGAAGCCAAGCCATTTGTTTGGATCATGATGCTCAGAGTGTATAACCATCCTTGTCTAGCATAGAAAACATCACTAACTGGTAATTTTGGAATAGGTTGATTTTCCTGCATGTCAAAGCATACTTTAATAACAGTATGATTATTTTCCTTCATTACATCATAAACCCCCTTTGCACAAATTTTATGTAATGTTTGTATAGTTTGTAGTTCATTCTTCTCATTGAGGTGTTTTTCTTGTTGTGGACTGATTTTAAGTGATCCATATATTGCGAAATGCCAAGTCTTTACGCGTTCCCTATTCTAACAGCAATCTTCTTTTCGGAAATTCCTATCGCCATCTTCTTTTTTCTTGATGTTATTGCCCTGCTATGCAGTGCTGTGTATTTGACTGCCAACTTCTTTTCTGATTGTAGAGTGGCGATGTCTATCAGAGAGCTTGTACATTTAAACAACTCACTCGGAAATCACAAAAAAAGGTTTCTGTAATTCTTCTATATTCAAATAAGTTCTCATCTCACAATAACTGATAATTAACAAAGCTTAAGACACAACATGTTCACACATGGTGCTTAAATGTTTGACCAAAACCGTAAGTTCCTACTTACAGTAATTCGAGATAGCATGGCGTAGAGTATACATAACAACAGTCATTTTTCTTTAGTTCTCGATCATTGTTGTTAGGACCCTTTCTTCTTTGGAGTCGACAGCACTGCAAAGTGCAAGTGACCCCTCACTGCCCATTCCAAATTATGCATCCATCGTCGCTTTCTGCGCTGTGCCAGTTTTTTTTCTCATATCTGCACATAAATTCCAACAAACCTGGTCACAGTAGATTCTCATTATGCCACTGCTAATTAAAGTCTTCTTTTCACTCGCATATTTTTCATTGATCTGGTAAAAGGGAAGTGAAATGTGTTGCTATGTTTTATAACAGCATGTGCTACTACATTCTGCAGACATGTTTCTGTTTTTATTTTTCTTAAACAAACCTTAGAAGTTTAGCATGTGTCAGTATGATGCGTCCTGAATGACAGATTGAAATTTTTGTAAAATATATGCTTGTAACAAAATAAATCTCGGGTGAACAGCCTGGTGTGAGTGTACAAAGGAAATTGAGGAATCACATTATATGCTTGTATTTTTTTAAGGAGCATCACTTCAGACCTAAATTTTCTTTCTTCAGAGAATATCTTGAACATTTTATTGACTGTGAGTTCTGCAGGCACAAACCCTCTCATAGACTTCCCCCTTCCATCACTTCCTGTCCTTCCCTTTGGCAATCTTCCTCCTTCATGGAACCTGCTTACTGGATAGGATAACCTATCCTTTGACATGCCAGATGCCCCTTGGAAAGTATTTGCGCAAACAGGAACTTCGCCAATCCTTTCTCTAATGAAATACTTCACTGTCACTGTTTTTTTTCCTTTTTGCATTCTGTGTATCCATTACTCTGCATTGAGGTGAAGAAGTGTGAAGAAATTTTAACAGAAACTCATCTTGATCCATTTTATTGAATTATGTCACGTGATGATGAAAGCAGGAAATATCTTCATAGGAGTGTTCAGCAGCTTTGCATTCTTTCATTCCTTTGGCTTTTGAAAGTGAAACCTCAAGTCCGTAATTGCATTTAATGATAGGTTCCATTTATGGTTTATGGCATATGGTAGAAGGACCATAAAATACTAGAAATGATGTGTTTATACGTTTAATGAACGCTCAAAACATTGTAGATGTGAACAAAATCAGAGATGATAACAGCTTCTATGTAATAAGAATGTATACATAGTTCAGAGATACAATTTACAAATATTAACACTCGAGTCCCCCACACATTCCCTCTGCAGTGAAAGGGTCCATGTATTTTCGAGGTGACCTGTCGACCTGATCTGGTGATCTGTGGTGAAGGTGCAATGGCTTGGTTGCTATCTGTTGTCTTCTGAAGGTGGACAGCATTTGGACTGTAATGTGATGGAATATCAACAGTGGTGTCTCGTGCTGTGTCTTCCATGTTGCCCGATGAATAGTCTGTCAGAAGGAAGGCCAGTTTCAATTGGTCAATGCTAATAGTTTGTTTTCCTATTGGCATATCCACTTTGAAGTGCTTGTCATCGCGAGACAGGACTAGATATGGCCTGTCATATGTTGGCTGGAGTGGTGTTCTGACAGGATCATGTCGAACAAAGACGAACTTGCTTGTCATCAGTTGTGGATGAATAAAGATCTTCTTGTGGTCGTGACGTTCTGTTGGAACTGGTCTTAAGGCTCCTCATTTGTTACTTCAATTTGAAGATGAAAGTCGGAATGTCAGTTACTAATTTCTGTTCATTGAAAATGCTCCTGGTAAGCTAATTGCTGAACTGTAAGTCATTTCCACTGGCGAGGTATTGACTTGAGGGATTATGTAGGAGAAAAGCCCTAATAGGACTAGAGGAAACTTCGAAACCCAATCATCAGACATCTGTGCTTTTAAAGCAGATTTTAACTGATGATGCCATCGTTCAACTTTTCCATCTGCTGCAGGATGATATGCTGTAGTTTTAATGTGGACAAGCCCAGTGTGCTTGTGAGACATTTGAAAAGTTAACGTTCATATGCCTTCCCGATCAGTAGTTATGATACGAGGCACGCCAAAACGAGATATCCATGTTGGGACTATGGCAAATGAAACTGCTTCTGCTGTGATGTCAGCTAATGGAACTGCTTCTGGCCTTTGGGAAAAACGATCAGTAATTGTTAGTAAACAGCGATATCCTTGTGATGGAGATAGGGGCCCAACTATGTCCACATTAATGTGACTGAATCTTGTTGTTGTTTGAGGATAATGTCCCACTGCGCTGTTGGTGTGTCACCAGACTTTACTTCATTGGCAAGAAATACATGCTGAAGTCCAGGCCTTCACGTCTTTTTTTAGCGATGGCCAAAAGAAGGGCTTTCTTACCAAATTAATGGATGCTTGAACACCAGGGTGAGCTAGATTGTGTAGCGAGTTGCAAATTGCTTGTCGTAGTTGTTGAGGTACATATGGACGAATCATATCTCCAGCTATGTCACAAACAAGTTCTTTACCATTTGGCAGCATTATTGTTTGAAATGCAAGGGATGTAGTATTCTTGGTGTACGGAAGCTCTTCGTCATATCGTTGGCTTTCCGCAATTTGTTCCATGGTAACAGTTAGAGGTATAGTGATTGAAGCAATTTGTGAACAACCGTCGGTTGCGAGGTTCTCCTTTTCCGTAGTGTAACGTATGTCTGTGGTGAACTGTCTGACGGAACTAATGTGTCGGACCTGACGTGGAGAAGCTTTGTGGAAACGTTGTTTGAAAATGAAGGTGAGTGGCTTGTGGTCAGTGTAAATTGGGAAATCACGTCCTTCAAGGATTTACTGAATGTGCTTCACTGCTGAGTAGGCAGCGAGGAGCTCTCTGTCATAGGTTGAGCAATTTCTCTCTGCTTTTGTCAGTTTCTTGGAGAAGAATGCTAATAGTTGCTGATATTATCTTTCATTTATTGTAAAGATGCACCAACAGCATAATCTGAGGCGTCAACCCTTAAAATTAGAGGTAAATTTCAAGATGAATGAGCCTGAAGCGCTGAATTGGCCAAACTGTTTTTGAGGTCATTAAAGGCTTGTCGAAGATTTTCTGTCCAATTAATTTTCCTGTTATCATTTCTGTTAGTCCCATGGAGTATGTTCGAAAGCTCTGCTTGTTTAGTGGCTGAATCTGGTAGTGCTCTTCGGTAAAAATTAATGAGACCAAGAAATCGGCGCAGTTCTTTTTTGTAGGTAACGGATAGTCAACAATGGTTTGTACTCGATCTGGTAGTGGTGTAATACCCTCTGCAGTTACTACATATCCCAGGAAAGGTACTTCTATTGAACCGAAAATGCATTTGTTCAGATTGATACTGATATTTAATTTACTGAGGCATTCGAAAAGCAATTGAAGATGCTTCTTGTGCTCTTTTTCATCTTGTGATGCCACTAGAATGTCATTTATATAACAGTACATGAAATCGAGGTCTCTCAGTATATTGTCGATATACCTTTAAAAAAGTTATGCTGCGTTTCGGAGTCCAAACGGAATTCGCAAAAACTGAAACTAACCAAATGGAGCTATCACAGTGGTCTTAGGTACATCGTCTGGACGTGCAGGGATGTGATGATAAGCTCTGACCAGATCTGTTTTTAAAATATTTGTTTTCCATACAGTTGGCTGTTAAAATCTTGAAGGTTAGGAGTAGGATACCTGTCAGGCTTGGTGATTTTGTTGAGAGCACGGTTCTCTCCGCAAGGCTTCCAGGATTTGTCTTTCTTGAGAACTAAGTGAAGGGGTTTTTCCAGGCGCTTGTCGATGGCTGGCAGATTTTCATATTAATCATCTGTTGGAACACTGCTTTAGCTGCTTCAAGTTTGTCTGGTGGTAGTTGTCTTACCTTTGCTGCTACAGGATGTCATTATGTGACAATCGTATGAAAAACAGTGCTATCTGGGATGTCAAAATGGATGTTTTCTTGGAGCAGATTGGGAAATTTCTTTAGAATGGCAGCACATTTTTGATGTGGTGGCATTACATGAACTGTTTCTAGGCCCAAGACCTTAATCAATGTGCCAGATGCTTCTGCTGACGTTACCAGGTCAATGAGTGTCTGTTCTTGAGATCTACTAAGAGATTATAATGGTGAATGAAGTCGGCTCCGACAATCGGCGGCGTAAAAGATGGCTCCGATCACCTCCCGCGCTAGTATGGAGCGTTTGAGTTCAACTGTTTGTTGGAATTTTGGGTTGAAGGTGGTCGAAACGAGCATGGGCTCTGACATTTCTTTGCCCTGTGGCGATATTTAAAGTGATACCAACAGAGTGCTCCATTAGGATTAAAGCGCTGGGCTGACCGTGACCTGTCTCAAGACCTACTTGGCGAGGAGTGAGATGAACGTGAGCTGCCTCTTGAACGTGACAATAATTTCACCTCATTGATTGTCAATGTTAATTCAGCAATCTGCGTTTCTAGTTTTGAGATTCTATCGTTACTGGTATCATTTACTTTACGGACTGCAATAGTGGATGATGCCTGCAAGCTTTGAACACATATATTCGATCCCATTTATGAAAATTGGATATTTTTTCAGCCATAGTGGCTATGGTGTCAGGATGATCTAACTTGTTGCTAGTATAGAACGTGCGGTAACAGGAAGCCGCTGCATAAATATGGTTTTCAAAAAATTGTCCTTGACTTGCATACCAACTAAAGTTCGCATCTCACGTAAGAGATGAGTTGGCTTTTTATCACCCAATTCCCCTTCTGTTAATAATTTCGTTACTTTTCTATTTTCTGACTCTTCAAATTCCTGAATTAGTCTTGTTTTAAGCTCTGTGAATGGAGTAGTAGATAATGGTAGAGTAAAAAAGTCGGAAATTAATTCTACAACATCGGCTTCCAGTGACGCAACAACATTACTGAATTTCATGGTTTCTTTAATGATACCCAACGTGGTAAACTGTGCTTCAACTTGAAGAAACCATAACTTTTATGTTTTTCTTCCAGGCGGGCAGAATCTTCACTGAAACACGAGTAATATCCAGGTCGTTCTGTAGTGATGCGGGCGTTGGATTTGCGTTGTTGCTGACGCCAATCATTTTTACACTTCACTAACCAAAAATGCGTTCCACTTCTTATTTATCACGTCGGGGTCACCAATATGGTTTATGGTTTATGGTACAAGGACCATAAAAGACAAGAAACGATGTATTTATAAGTTTAGTGAACAATCAAAACATAAGAATGTAAACAAAGTTCAGAGATATAATTTGCAAATGTTAACAATCCAGTCTACCACACTTTCTACATTTCTTGCGATGTGTTTCATGTCGATGTAAGCTCTTTTTGAATTGGGTTTTTCTCTCATCAGAATATCCTTTGACCTGTAAGTGATTTTCACACTCACAGGAATCATCATCCATACTGCTTCCACTTACAGTACTTCTTTGTGGACGTACAAATTGAGTGTCAAGTGAATGATTGTCTAAAAGTAAGCTGCAAGTGTTCCGACGACAGTGAAGTGTGGTTGCAACACTATTCCCGCCAGTAAATGTTGTTGCAACAACGAGTAACACAGCCTAAAGCAACCACTATAGTCCATTATTGTTAACTGCTTGCTGCCAAGACATAACAGAGTAATTATATTGCATTTGTCGACTTTTTCTGTAACTGTAAGAATGCTTATATCGTGTTTTGCTATAACCTTGGAGTGTTCATACACACAGCAGTAGTCGACCTTTGCTAAAACGTGGTTTAGGAGTTGATGTAATAGGTTGACACTATGGTATTATCACATGTAACTCAATTTTGAAATTTTTTGAATATATTGAATTTTTTAAAAATATTCCTGTCTTGAATATTTGGAATGCCTCTTATCTAAGACCAATATAGGCATACTGAATCTTTAATTATAGGTTAGTACCACATGTTACTTCTCACAATGATACCTACATTTTCACATGTCTGTAAAACTTTTATTCACATCTTCTGCAAGCAACTCTTCATTTGTCTTACGAAGATCTTACTCTCGCTTCAGTCATCTCCCATTTGGGTGTTTCATAGAGTCAGAGTTTGGAGGTTTGCTTACATAATTAGGAAGACTGGCGAAAACTGTTGGTACTGCGTCAGCTCTCAATTTTGATCATGCTGTTGGACATTTCTTCTCGTTTCATAGAATATGTTGCAACATATCGGAGTTTATTATATCGTCTTCTTCAAAATCTTTACCACAGATCACGGATCGATGTGAAATTAACGAGTTTTTTCTTAGGATTGCTTTCAACCACTGAAAGTACATGCCAGTATCTGTTCAGAACTGGAAGAGTGTGGTGTAGCTTATATCGCAACTGGAATGATAACTGCTTCAATATTCTACAACACGGCTCTCGTCTGGCATCTGATAAAATCATTTAATTAATACTAAACTGTACTTCTTGTAGATCATACACTACTCTTTACCAATATATTACGTTTTGCAGGGTACTATGTGACTTCAGTCTGTTAAGTGACATTTAAATTTCCTTTTGTAACAACAAATTAGATAGATAACGAACCTTCATAGACAAACCGGCTGCCTTTACACGAAAGGAGGAAAAGTTTAAAAAACGTCGCTGATCTCACAGATACAATCTGTACATCACATAACATAGAATGGTATCAGTTTAGTAGGCCATCTTCACAACATTGCCACTGTTTATGACTCTTGACATCATGCACAGATAAGAAGTTGGATTCAGGCAGCCAGTTACTACCTTCTTCGGGTTGTGGGAATTGGTATTGTTTACCCTAAGGCACTGACTGCGGTTCGCACTATTTGTAATACTGGCTATATTGCTTTATTTATGTGTCTTATAGGTTGTGAAGTAAAGGTTGTCTCTCTTTCATATCGTCTTACTAATGGTTCAGTAAAGCTATGGACCATTTGTAGCGTCCTTGGTAGTCGTTCCAGCTTCCAAATTGTTGTGGATGTGCGTTTCTTCTCGTAGCTGCACTTCGGGGTCTTCAGCCACTTCATAGTGGAACTTAATGGGAGAGCTCGCTATTACATGACAGAATCTTCACAGCACCTTATTCTGAAAACACTGCAGCTTGTGGAAATGTGTATTTGCCGTGTCGCCCCAAATGGTGAAGCAGTAGTCCATGACTGGTCTCATGAATGAACAACAGGAACTGAGGCCACACACTACTAGAAGATCAGAGCTGTCGCTGATGTGCATGTGCTGGACTCCCTGACTCTGTGAAATCTTTTTGGGCACTTCATTGATGTGATGAGTACACGTCTGTTTCCTGTCGAATGTAATTTGAAGATATGAAACTTTTGGAGATCACAGTGTTGGCTCTGCAAAAATATAACTGGTGCTTTCACTGGCTGGCGACGTTTTTGTCAATATCATACCTTAGCTTTTTTGGCATTGGAGCCTATGTGCTGCTGCGAGTGAAGAGGGCTTTGTCGTCCGCAGTGATCACTTTTGTGATTCATACCATAATTGGGAGGTCCAAGGTGTATACAAGTTACAAAATAAGGTCCAGTATTGAGCCCTGTGGCACTCTGGCTTCTATTCTTGTTATAGTGGACAGCTCCTCACCCACCTTGATTATAAAAGTCCTCCTTCAGAGTTCCAGATCAGTACCCCATAACCAACTTGACATTTTTAACATCAACATTACCAATACCAAAGTATTCAGTGTGAAATAATGCACGAAAGTGCTTTCTCAAATTGCCATGACTCCATCTGACATCAAAGAAACAGCAGTGATCACACCATTGGACTTGTTTGAGTACTATTTTATAATATATGGCCTTAGAAACGCCACCTAAACTTGAAAACTGTTCACTAACGAAGTGCTTCAAGAATTGTGATTCTTACATTGCTACATTGATGACATTCTAGTATTCTCTACTTTAGTACAACAGCATATCGAACACCTGTAACAGACATCTTTTCCACCGCCTATAAAGTATAGCATAATTATAAATGAAACAAAATGTGCATTGGGACAACGCTAGGTTACGTTCCTGGGATACATGGTGTCCATGGTAGGCCTGTAATCATTCCTCAATTGGGTCAAAGCGGTACAATAGATGCCCTTTCTCAGAACTTACAAGAGGCTTCGAAGATTCCTAGGCACGCTGAACTATTACCGACGCCACTTGCATAAACTACCTGCCAACCAACAGCCATTCACAGAATTACACAATAATAAATACACTGCATGAAATCACGGAATTTTCCACAAATTAGCTTTTTAATTAAACACATGGATTGGAGAGGTCTACATACTACTGCCCCTGATCACATTACCTGCTTTCAGAAGAACTCTAATTGCACCACAAGAAGCTTCTCTAGAGGAAGATACTGCAGACGGAAGGCAGTGGGTTAACGTTAAAAAATGGATATGGTGTTGCGTAGTTTATGTGCATTTTGTGGTGACACTGGTGAGTTTGGTAAATGCTGGAGAGTCTTGATGTTGCAGATTACAAAAAGTGATTCTTCAGAGAGGCTAAGATAATATGGGATCTCGAGTATTATATATTATTCTGATGAAATGACTGCTCAGTTATTTAACAGATAACATTCACTTCTGCTCACACAACAACAAAACAAGAATAGGAGTAAACAAATGTAACCATGTCGACTACAGCAAAGACACTTTTTGTACAGTCAGTAATAAATTTGCTCAGTCATTGTGGTCAAGTGGATTAGTGATGTCACCAGAGTGTAATACTATCACTGTATCTTCTTTCTGAGCTCAACATCTTACTCATCACAGAGGATGATGACTCAATTTTTCTGACTAGTAAATGAGAAGCTGAGGTACCTAAAATGAAAACAGACATTGTCTGATAGTGGGTGTAATGCTACAATATGAAATATGTGTGTATAGACTGTGTCATGTGTGCATTGACTGGAAGTGAGAAATGAATGAGCAGTATAGCACTGCCGTTTTACTGTATCAAATAATTTCTGTGTAAAACAGTATTCTACTTTAAGGTAAAACAAAAACGTTACTGAACTGTTTTAAGCAGACTGACCTCGTATTTGGAAGGATGGTAGAGGCTCCAATCTTCATCCAACCACCCTGATTTAGGGTTTCTATGGTTTCCCTAGTTCCTTCAGGTAAATGCCAGGATAATTCATACTAAAAGGTCACAGCTGACTGCTAATCCCATCCCTGTCAAAACAGACCTGTAAGTATGTAAATGCATGTCTGGATGAAATACGTTATATAAATTGAAATACCAACACATGACCAATATCTTCGTAGAAATGATCTGTGAATGAATAAAAGAATGGCAACAACAACAGCACCAACTACTACTACTACTACACTTTGTTACTTTAGTAATATTCAATGTTGAAATGAAATTCCTAAAGTCTGAGATTACTACCACAAAGTTTAAAAAAATGTTAGTTCTTTACAATGTTTTTTCATAGTTGAAGCAAAAAATCATTTTTTGGCAATGAGACTTCTTTCACTTACCTACACAGTGGCATGGTACAAAACTTGCTTCTTGCTACGAATGCAGAATGAGAACAGCTCCATTTAGGAGCAGCAGCTGTAGTTCTTGGATGGTACCATGGGGAGGTGCATGAGGGCAGAAACCGAAATGGCCTTTTCTACACCTATGGAAACGTGTCTGACTACCACGCCAGGTGACATGACAATAGACCTTTGGGGTGTATCAATAGGCCAGTTGACTGACTTATGCTGAAATCTGGGTTCACACACACAACAAAAGTGTCGTTGCAGCTAGTGTCACATTACAGTTATAAAGCAGTTGCATGTATGAACATCCGATTTTTAGTGGCGCAACTTCAGAGACGCAACTTTTGTCAGATCACAAAAAGTTCAACTTGGTTGTACTTTGTTGCACTACATTCCTTCCACCAAAGCTCCCATGTGGCAGTATTTCGAAACACTAGTATTCTGTCACAGTTTTCATGGAGTAATGGCTGCTGTACTCCATTCGATTGCAGTGTGAGTTAAAACAACGGCAGGTACTCTTTTGCAGCTTCTGTAACTACAAGAACAGCAACGTAATTTGATTTTCTGCAGAAATGTGTGTGTGTGTATGGGGGGGGCAAGGGCAATATTTGCAAATCAATAACGTATACCACAATCTTAAAATATATTTGGATGAATAAACAAATAAGTTTGATATATGTTGTTGTTGTGGCCTTCAGTCCTGAGACTGGTTTGATGCAGCTCTCCATGCTACTCTATCCTGTGCAAGCTTCTTCATCTCCCAATACCTACTGCAGCTTACATCCTTCTGAATCTGCTTAGTGTACTCATCTCTTGGTCTCCCTCTACGATTTTTACCCTCCACGCTGCCCTCCAGTACTAAATTGGTGAGCCCTTGATGCCTCAGAACATGTCCTACCAATCGATCCCTTCTTCTAGTCAAGTTGTGCCACAAACTCCTCTTCTCCCCAATTCTGTTCAATACCTCCTCATTAGTTATGTGATCTACTCATCTAATCTTCAGCATTTTTCTGTAGCATCACATTTCGAAAGCTTCTGTTCTCTTCTTGTCCAAACTATTTATCGTCCATGTTTCACTTCCATACATGGCTACACTCCATACAAATACTTTCAGAAACAACTTCCTGACACTTAAATCTATACTCGATGTTAACAAATTTCTCTTCTTCAGAAACGCTTTCCTTGCCATTGCCAGTCTACGTTTTATATCCTCTCTACTTCGACCATCATCAGTTATTTTGCTCCCCAAATAGTTTTATATATATATATATATATATATATATATATATATATATATATATATAAAACCAAAAACGCGAGTCGTATAAACTTCTTGATTTATTAGACCAAGCATTGTATAAATTGTGGATTATGTGCAGGAAATAGTTCCTGAGTGTGATGTGACAGCTGTTAAACTAATAATTATTTGTTCGAAACCTATACCTGTATGAACGAATAAAATGAGAATCTAAAATCTTGCAGCAGTGGTGTGTCTGTAGATGATATTTACATGCTACATGTTGATTAGTTTACCGTTGCAGACAGCATTTTCGTCTCTGAGTGTTATTTCCTTTATAAATGTGTTTATGGGCCTCGATTTATCCCTGTGCGAAAGCTATTTTCGTATCCAACATTTAGGTTTTGTCATCCTTGTATTTCACCCTTGCCATAGATCTAAAGCCATAAACTGCACCGTAACATTCATACCCATCCATATGGTTTCAATTGACGCTGTATTGAAAGCTGTCCGACTATGAAGAATTTGTGGCATGCTCAATGAATGAATGGTAGCTCACGATGTCACTACAGAAAGCCACATTAGCTGCATGTGTGAAAATGGCTGAAGTTGGGGAGAGCATGTGTTCAGCAAATGATACTCTCTTTTCTGCGGGGTCGAGATATCCCTATACGTCACAGTTTTCGATGCAGTATCGAGCTAGTTCGAACAATAATGTGACATTTGAGAAGCAACACAAAGTGCAAGAGATACGCAAGAAACTGCGAACTAGCCACAACAATAAGCTTTTGATCTGCTTTAAAATTGACAATTTCGTGAAACACTGGAGAAAATAGTTTTATCTGTCAGACAGGGGGAAGAAAATTATTATTTGTGGGGACTTCAATGTAGATTCTCTGAAAGAGGGTAATAGGAAAAATGACCTTGAAGTATTACTCGGTTCTTTCAATTTGACACCCGTTATTGATTTTCCTACTCGGGTGGTAAAGGATAGCATCTCACTGACAGATAACTTCTTCATAGACCAAGATAAGTTTAACCAGATAAATGCTCAGCCTGTTGAGAATGGTCTTTCTGATCATGGTGCACAGCCAGTTACAATATATGACATAGCTCCATTCAGCAGTACTAAACAGTCCTCCAAAATAGTAAGTTCAGTCAACAATTTAACAATTGCAAATTTCAGGGAAAGCTTCCAGCAGTTAGACTGGGATGAGGTGTACCGTGAACCTGATAATTTATTTCATGACACTGTTGTAAATGACTTATACTGCCACTAAAGTCTTTGGTCACTTACCAAATAGTATCAAAAGTCTGACAGATAACCAACAAGTATTTAAGAAGAAATTAAAAGAATTTCTGAATGACAACTCCTTCTATTCCATAGAGGAATTTTTAGATATAAATTAAGAAAAAAATAAGAAAAAACAAACAAAAATTATAAAAAAATTAAAAAAACAAAAAATAAAAAAGTTGTTATATTATCTTAATTATGTTGTTAAATTAACTTAATTATGTTATGTATTGGAAAATTTGACTCGTTCCACATCATTACGAAATATCGTATTCATGATCCATGGAACTAGTATTAATCTAATCTAATTATATTCTACCACTGCACAATCTCCTCTTGTGTTTGAACTAGTTTACAAGTTCCTGTAAACTACCGGTATCTAAGGCTATATAAACATTTATGCTGATTTTTAAGTAAAGGTATAAGAGAAAGACGAAAATATTGTCATTCAGAAAATATTACTTGACCGAATCCAGTACAACATTTTATTTGTTTATGAGAGACGGTAATGATAAATTGCAAATGAGCAATTCAGGTCCTATTTGGAAATTAGAATAGCAGGTAAAAGCTTTACCATATTTTTACCAGTTTGGACGCAAGACAGTAACATCAAGATAAAAATAATGAAGACAATTAATCAAGAATTAAATGCCGAACTAACGAAATGTATTGTAGTAAAGTGACCCTAATTTTTGTCGTGAGAGTGAATTACAGCAGCAAGATTGGTCTTGAAGGTAGTACCATCTTATCTCACTAGATCGCGGGACAAGCGGAAGTTCGAGAATTGGACAGAAGCATGATTGAAGTCTTTTATTTATTTACTAATTGCCATCCCAT
Source organism: Schistocerca nitens (assembly GCF_023898315.1). NCBI lineage: Eukaryota > Metazoa > Arthropoda > Insecta > Orthoptera > Acrididae > Schistocerca > Schistocerca nitens. Next base: position 257,184,128 of record NC_064615.1, on the reverse strand, counting down.
CCCAGAAGATATTTGACTCTGTGCCTCACAGTTCTGTATATTGTTAAAGCCACAGTGCATTAAAAACGCTAAAACATGCTGTTCTGATAGTACATTCTCCCCATGTCAGTAACATTGTAAATATACAAAAGACAGTTTTGCGTTTAATTTGTAGGACAGGTCGTTTGGAACAAGGCTGTCCACTCTTAACCAGGCTCAAAATATTTCCTGTTGTATGTATATATGTCTGCAAGTATCTTTTATGCAAAGTTAATGTTCGATGTATTTATTCTTTGTATTAGAGATCTGTGAAGTTTAAAAAAATTTATCTCCAGAATGAGATTTTCACTCTGCAGCGGAGTGTGTGCTGATATGAAAAAATATATATAGTTGTTCTGTTGTTGATCTTATGTTAAGTTCTGGCACTATAATAAATCTTTGTGCAATCATTTAGAGGTTGGATATATATATATATATATATATATATATATATATATATATATATATATATATCCTTACATGGTAGCAGATGAGCGTGGTTCCGATTAGCATTGATTTGATATATAATTGTGACGTGTTTAATAGCGTCAGAATCGACTAATTCAAGCAGACGGCTTGTGACGTGATCATCCTTTTTGCAGACAGTTTACGAAGTTACTCGACGTGTTTGTAAGCGTAAACAGAAAATAGGAGCAAAACATCATGACTGAAGAAAAACAACAGGTTGAAGAACTAAATGGCGAAGAAAATTGGGCTACCTGGCGTATTGTCATGAAGGCTGTCTTGGAATGTGACGCTCTTTACGAAGTTGTATGCGGTTCTTTTATGAAACTGGAAACAAATGTTGAAGATTATGTAACGAAATTAAATGCTTGAACGAAGGCGAATTCAAAAAAGAAGAAACGTCGTGTTTTGTCACTGGAAACAAAACCGCTACTTCGAGTAGCTACATGTGAAACTGCAAAAGATGTTGGGGATAAATTACACCAGATTTATGATCTTCAGTTCGCTGAAAATATCGACCTGTTGCGACATAAGTTTCACAATATCGATTGGGAACGGTCGGGCGGTGTGCAAGGTCATTTAGCAAAATTTTAGAAGTACAAGTAAAGACGTCTATGCTAAATAAACCAATAGAGGAAGCTGATTTGTGTGCACGTTTGCTTCAGGCACTGCCAAAAGAATTTGATCACATTTACGTAATTTGGCATGAACTACCATAAGCTGACAAAACATGGCATAAACTACAGGAAAGGTGTTTGAATTATGAGCTGCGAATTCAAGACAGAGAAGAAACAAATGTAGCTGCTGCAAAGTTTTCAAGAACCAAGGGAAGTGTATCTACACAGCAACGAAGCAAAATGAAATTGTGTAATGTGAAAAAGGTGCAAAATTCAAGCAACCACGATGTGAAGAAATGTTTTTAATATTGTTAGATTGGACACATTTCGAAAGACTGCAAAATAGGCATAGTAGATTAGATTAGATTAGATTAATACAAGTTCCATGGATCATGAATACGATATTTCGTAATGATGTGGAACGAGTCGAATTTTCCAATACATGACATAATTAGGTTAATTTAACAACATACTTAACTTAATATAACAACTTTATTTTTTGTGTTTTTTGTTTTTCTTTATTTTTTATTTTTATTTTTTTAATATTTTTTTCTTAATTTATATCTAAAAATTCCTCTATGGAGTAGAAGGAGTTGTCATTCAGAAATTCTTTTAATTTTTTCTTAAATACTTGTTGGTTATCTGTCAGACTTTTGATACTATTTGGTAAGTGACCAAAGACTTTAGTGGCAGTATAATTCACCCCTTTCTGTGCCAAAGTTAGATTTAATCTTGAATAGTGAAGATCATCCTTTCTCCTAGTATTGTAGTTATGCACACTGCTATTACCTTTGAATTGGGTTTGGTTGTTAATAACAAATTTCATAAGAGAGTATATATACTGAGAAGCTACTGTGAATATCCCTAGATCCTTAAATAAATGTCTGCAGGATGATCTTGGGTGGACTCCAGCTATTATTCTGATTACACGCTTTTGTGAAATAAATACTTTATTCCTCAGTCATGAATTACCCCAAAATATGGTGCCATATGAAAGCAATGAGTGAAAATAGGCGTAGTAAGCTAATTTACTAAGATGTTTATCACCAAAATTTGCAATGACCCTTATTGCATAAGTAGCTGAACTCAAACGTTTCAGCACATCATCAATGTGTTTCTTCCAATTTAATCTCTCATCAATGGACACACCTAAAAATTTGGAATATTCTACCTTAGCTATATGCTTCTGATTAAGGTCTCTATTTATTAATGGCGTCATACCATTCACTGTACGGAACTGTATGTACTGTGTCTTATCGAAATTCAGTGAGAGTCCGTTTACAAGGAACCACTTAGTAATTTTCTGAAAGACAGTATTGACAATTTCATCAGTTAATTCTTGTTTGTCAGGTGTGATTACTATACTTGTATCATCAGCAAAGAGAACTAACTTTGCCTCTTCATGAATATAGAATGGCAAGTCATTAATATATAATAAGAACAACAAAGGACCCAAGACTGATCCTTGTGGAACCCCATTCTTGATAGTTCCCCAGTTTGAGGAATGTGCTGATCTTTGCATGTTATGAGAACTACTTATTTCAACTTTCTGCACTCTTCCAGTTAGGTACGAATTAAACCATTTGTGCACTGTCCCACTCATGCCACAATACTTGAGCTTGTCTAGCAGAATTTCATGATTTACACAATCAAAAGCCTTTGAGAGATCACAAAAAATCCCAATGGGTGGTGTTCGGTTATTCATATCATTCTAAATTTGATTGGTGAAAGCATATATGGCATTTTCTGTTGAAAAACCTTTCTGGAAACCAAACTGACATTTTGCTAGTACTTCATTTTTACAGATATGTGAAGCTACTCTTGAATACATTACTTTCCCAAAAATTTTGGATAAAGCTGTTAGAAGGGAGATTGGACGGTAATTGTTGACAGCAGATCTATCCCCCTTTTTATGCAAAGGTATAACAATAGCATATTTCAGTCTATCAGGGAAAATGCCCTGTTCCAGAGAGCTATTACACAGGTGGCTGAGAATCTTACCTATCCATTGCAAACAAGCTTTTAGTATTTTGCTGGAAATGCCATCAATTCCATGTGAGTTTTTGCTTTTAAGTAAGTTTATTATTTTCCTAATTTCAGAAGGAGAAGTGGGTGAGATTTCAATTGTATCAAATTGCATAGGTATGGCCTCTTCCATTAACAGCCTAGCATCTTCTAATGAACACCTGGATCCTACTATATCCACAACATTTAGAAAATGATTATTAATAATATTTTCAACTTCTGACTTTTTGTTCGTAAAGTTTTCATTCAATTTGATGGTAATACTGTCTTCCTCTGCTCTTGGTTGACCTGTTTCTCGTTTAATAATATTCCAAATTGTTTTAATTTTATTGTCAGAGTTGCTGATTTCAGACATGATACACATACTTCTGGATTTTTAATAACTTTTCTTAATATAACACAGTAGTTTTTATAATGTTTGGTAGTTTCTGGTCACTACTCTTTCTTGCTGTCAGATACATTTCCCTTTTCCGGTTACAAGATATTTTTATACCCTTAGTAAGCCATGGTTTGTTAGACTGTTTCTTACGAGTATATTTAACTATTTTCTTGGGGAAGCAGTTTTCAAATGCATTTACAAAAATGTCATGAATTAAATTATATTTTAAATTGGCATCAGGTTCACGGTACACCTCATCCCAGTCTAACTGCTGTAGGCTTTCCCAGAAATTTGCAATTGTTAAATCGTTGACTGAATGTACTACTTTGGAGGACTGTTTAGTGTGTTTTAAATGCAAAAGCAAAGGTCATATCTCGAGGAACTGTCCCAGTGATGGTGGTGGTTCTGCAATGTTATCAACTGTGAAAACATTGTCACAAGAAATTCCAGAAGAAACTTTGTTGAAAGTATGTAATTTACCTACGAATGTAGATGTATCAGAATGTGACGAGTGGTATATTGATAGTGGCGCGACACATTACTTTAAAAATCGTCAAGACTGGTATGTTTTATACACTTCTTTTGATGTACCACAGAAAATGTACAGTGCTAAAAATAATGTGCATATCGAAGCATTTGGGAGTGGCCGTATTAATGTTGAAACTTTTAATGGAAGTGAGTGGACCTGACGATATATTTTGAAGATATATGGTATTGTCCAGATTCTACTTGTGATTTATTTTCTGTTAAAAAGGCCAGAGAGAAAGGTATTGATCAAAGTATTAAAAACGATGGTAAAGTATGGTCATTTTATAGAGACAATATTCCAATTGCTATTGCATTGTCTAAAAGCAAGAATGAACTTTATCGCTTGGCAGTGAAACTGATTAAGCAAGGGTAGTCCTGTGTAGTAAAGGAAGCTTCTGATACTCTTCAATTGTGGCATGAAAGGTTTGGGCACCAGAACAAACAACATGTCCGATCATTTTTGACTGATCATGATATCAATGTAAGGTTAGACAAAGAATTACGTGAAGGTTGTATGCTAGATAAACATCATAGGCTAGTTTTTGGTCCACCAGTTGACAAGTCAAGTAGCCCAGGTGAATTAATCTTCGCTGATGTCTGTGGTCCAATGGAGGAAAATGGTTTAGCTGGCCATCAATATTTTCTTGTTTTTAAAGATGATTTCTCAAGCTTCAGAGAGATATATCTTTTGCGGAAAAAGGATGAGGTAAATGAGAAGTTGCCAAAATTTATTGAGTTGGTGGAAACACAAGCTCAATGTACTATTAGAGAACTGCGGACTGATGGTGGCAAGGAGTTTGACAATAATGATGTGAGAAGATATGCTGAGTCAATTGGATTGAGACATTCTTTGACTGTGCCGTACACACCACAGGAAAATGGAGTTGCTGAGTGTCAAAACAATATTATCTGCGAAATGGTACGTTCACGGCTTCAGTCAGCAATGCACATTCCAAAAGCTTTATGGGGAGAAGCTGTACTTGCAGCTACTCATACTCTGAACCGAGCTGGGCCAACGAAGGTTAAAGGAAAGACACCAATAGAGTTATTTTTGAGAAGGAAGAGTCAGTTTAATAATCTAAAAGTATTTGCGACGAAATGTTTTTTCTCGATTCCAGCACAGAAACATAGAAAGTTTGATGCCAAATCTCTGAAAGGTAACATAGTTGGTTATGATGACTGTGGCTATCGTGTATACCTTCCAGATAGGCATTCAGTTATTGTTAGCCGAGATGTAAAATTCAAGGATGAAATATTGAAGCAATCATTGAAGAGTGATGTTACCAAATTAGTTGATATATCGACTATGAATTATACAGAATTATCTGATTCTAATGATGACGATATATCAAAAGAAAATGTTACAAGTCTGGATCATCAATATCATGTAGAAGCGACAGGAAATGCAGATGGTCATCGACTTTTGACGGACAGACAAACAATTAGAAGGCCGATACGTTACCTAGATGAACCTGAGCGACCCAAGATGATGATGCTGAGAGAAGTTCCAAGGAACTATCATGAAACAGTGAAATCGTCAGATGTAGAAAATTGGAAAGCTGCAATGGATGAAGAAGTGGACTAACATAAACAGGTTGGTACTTGGAAATTAGTTGATTTACCAGCTGAAAGGAAGGCTATTGGAAATTGATGGGTGTTTACAATTAAATTGGAACATAACAATGACATTGTACAGTACAAAGCATGGCTAGTTGCAAAAGGGTTTAGCCAAACGCCGGGGCTTGATTTTTCTGAAACTTTCAGTCCTGTGGTTAGGTTTGAAACTGTGAGAGCCCTCTTGTGTGTTGCTGTTCAAAGAAATTGGAACATCAAACAATTTGAGATTATAACAGCATTCTTGAATGGTAAATTGGAGGAAGAAATTTACATGCAACAACCAGAAGGTTACGATGATGGCACAGGCCGTGTTGCAGATTGCTTCGAAGCTTGTATGGATTGAAGCAAGCAGCAAAATGTTGGTATGAGTGGTTAAAGTTATACATTAAGAAATCAAATTTGCGGGAGAGTAGTGATGATCGTTGTTTGTATTTTAATGAAAATTTAATCGCTTTATTTCATGTGGATTATGGATTGATCATCGGACCTGGTGAAACAGTTCATAATTACACAAAACCATTACATGAAGACTTTGATATGGTAGTAGGTGAAGTGGATTGTTATCTTGACTTGCAAGTCCAAAGATTTAATGATTGTATGAAGATTAATCAGACTGCATATGTGAAAAGAGTGTTAGCCAGCTATCATATGACTGATGCAAAGCCAATATCATTACCAATTGAACCTGGATGGATACCTGGTAATTCACCACCAGCTACCGATATCGACACTTACCGAGAAATTATAGGCAGTCTCGCATATTTAACATTGTGGACACGTCCAGATCTAGCTTATGCTGTAAATATTGCTTCAAGAGCACAATATTCGCCTACTGAAGCACACCTAAAATTGATTGAACGAATTATTCGCTATTTGAAGGGTACTATAAATGATGGAAAATGAACACTTCTGCTATAGAAGGTGATAGCGACACTGATTATGCAGGTGAAAAATTGACTAGACGTTCAACAAGTGGAGTTTTAATGAAGTTTTGTGGCGGACCAGTAATGTGGAAAAGTGAACTACAGAAATGTGTCGCACAATCATCAATGGGAGCTGAATTTGTTGCTGCCAATGAGGCAAGAAATTGACATTGTTGAAAAGAGTTCAATTCCTACTTTACGCATTGGCAATCAAAGTGCTATTAAATATATCAAACGCGCAGGATTCTATGAACGCTCTAGGTATACTGAAACACTCTATCAGTATGTACGACAGCTAGTCAATGAGAAGAAGATCAATGTCGCGTATAATTCAACACAAGATCAGGCAGCTGACATTCTTACTAAGGGCTTATCAGCAAAGAAGCTATCAAGTATGAAAACTTTGATTGGGATGGAAGAAACTAAAGAAAATAAAGACTAAACTAAATTCTTGATTTGGTGATGATATATGAACTTGCGGGAGAGTGTTAAAGGGTTGTAAATAATATTACAAGTTCATATTTGCTTCTGTTACATATGTGCAAGTTTCTTTGATATAAAGTTAATATTTGGTCTATGTATTCTTTGTATTAGATATCTGTGAAGTATTAAGAAATATATATATAGTTGTTCTATTGTTGATCTTACGTTAAGTTCTGGCACTTTAACAAATCTTTGCGCAATCATTTAGAGGTTGGATACATATATATTATTGCAGTTCTTCACATTAAAAATGACAGAAGTTGTTGTCAGGAGGGAAGTTCATGAACACAATACTAGGGCTAAGTCGAAGTTAGATATACCTAGACACTGGTTAGCAATGATTGGAAATTCACACAAAGTAAATCCACTCAGAATATCCAATAAGTTACTAGTCTTTGCTCGGACCATGGATATAATTAGTTTTAAACACAATTGGTACAACTGGTTAACAGATCACCCTTTTCTATAATGTTAAAGAATACTTTGATTTACCAGATTATTATATTAGCTTTTAAAAACTGTTGCTTTTAATTGTATTATTATGTACTGCATAAAGTTTGTGGAACTAATATTTAAAGCTACACATTGTACTATTGTTCATTGTATATACTTTATATTGTATCAAATTGACGAAACGCATCATTTTGAATTGATTTGTGGTGAATAAAGTTTCTTGGTTCCATCCACTGTCACTAGATCGCAGGCCTATGAAAAGATCGAACATAACTCTCTGTTTGGACAGTTCGATTCGTGTTTAAACATAGTCCCAATGTGCACTGTTTCTTTGAGGGAACACCGAATAAATATGAACGACCATTAGTATCTCGCTTATCGATACATCAATTTTTCAAATCTCAATACTAACTTTAGCCTTATATCTCTGGATAGTAACGCGCCAGTATGAGTAGGTTTCATACTTGCATTGTTTTGTTTGTCGGTAAGGACTTAAGGAGTGTGATTGTTGCGGGGAAAACTGAAGACGTAAGTGGCCATATGCATGCTTAGTATATTGACTGTGAGGTGGCTGATGAGATACGAAATCTGAATAGGTGTTGGGTCGGTAATAATTTATTTTGGGATGCAGCAATGAAACAACCTAGCAGAATTTACCTTGCGAGGTAGCCATTGTTGTCTGCTGTGTCACAGTTCTGTACTTCACTGTTTTGAATCTGCGACATTACCATTGCTGGTAGAATGAAGCAGTTGTTACGATAGTCTAATAATTATGTAGCGGGTGATTGAATGATGCGACATATAAAGTAGTGAAAAATGCACGTATTACATCTGTATCATTACAACGAACGGAACAAGGCATGTGCAGTATTTGGAGGCCCAGTCAGTTTTCGAGGAACCTGGGGCTGGTGATTGACCGTAAACTTCTGGCAAAAATGGTTAGTTACCGCCCCAAATGGATTTTTGAGAGCACCGTAAAGCAGGCGCCTATTTGGTGCGAATTACGTTATTCTGTACCTTCTGTTTGTGCCGTAGTGGTTCGTATGGAATTGTCGCTGGTTGTTGCATTATTTTGAAACAAACTCAGTAAACTGCAGTCCCACTTTGGAACAGACAAATTTAATGTAGAACGAATTGTCTAATTTAAGTTCTGCCTCTCATTTAGCTAGGGATAGAAGAGGAGAAATCCAAGTAGTGATTCATAGTTACAGCCGTGTGTTCCTTGACACGATAACAGGACACGAGTTGTGATTATTGTAGAGTTCAGGTCTTCACTGGATAACGGAAATTATTATGAATAATTTTGAACGATTACTGTACTGTCTGACAGTCAGAAGCCAGGAATTAATAATTTCTCGGTATTTTATGTGGTATTCTTGAGATTGACTTATACCAGTTTTCTCATTCCTTATGTAAATGGTTCATGTTACTATCTTGAAAAACTGTCAAACAAGGGAAAGTCCAGGTTGAAATATCAACAACTGTGGAAAGGATAGATATTGTTACTCACCATAAAGGTACTCACTGTACAGATGTCATGCTGACCTGCAGATAGGGATAGTCAAAAGGCTCTTACACGTTAAGCTTTTGTCCAAAGCCTTCACCAGAGAAGAGAAAAACACACACACATTCACACAAGCAAGCACACCTCACCTGCACATGACACCATCTCTGGGTGCTCAGATCAGACTGGAACTGAAACACGCCCAAATGGAGCAGGAAGGGGGAGTGATTGCAGGGTACAGGTGAAGAAAGAAGAAACAGTGCTGCCTGGTGAAGCATGAGGGGACCAGAGGTGGCAGACAAGGCTACACGGTACAATGTCAGGAGGCTTTGGGGGAGGGAGGGGGGAGAAAAGGGAATGGAAAGGAGAGGAGAAGAGAAGGGGAAAAGATTGGTAGGTGCAGTGGCAATGTGCAGTGAGTGTGGAGACGTGAGTTGGGAGGGTGTGATAGGACAGCAGGGGCAGAAACTGTTGGATGGAGGGTTTGGAAACATAGGTTACTATAGGCTGAGGCTGGGATGATTTTGTTAGCAAAGAATGTGCAATGTTCTGTAAGGATAACTCCCATGTGCTGAGTTCAGAGAATCTGGTGTGGGGGGGGGGGTATTCAGATGGCCTGGGTTGGGAAGGAGCCATTGAAATTAAGCAAGTTATGTTCAGCTGTGTGTTGTGAAGCAGTATGGTCCTCTTTTGCTCTTGGCTACAGTTTGTCGGTCGCCATTCATCCGGGTAGATAGTGATACCAATATAAAATGCTAAGCAATGATTGCAGGAGAGCTGGTACATGGTGCGGCTTCTTTAACGGATGGACCATCCTCTGATGGGGTAGGATAACCTATGACAGGGCTGGAATAGGAAGTGCTGCACTGGGTAGCCTTGTCTGCCATGTCTAGTTTGTGCAAGCTTCACCAGGCAGTACTGTTTCCTTTTCTTCCTCCACCTGTACCCTGATGTCCCTCCCCCTTCCTTACTCCCCTATGGACTTGCTACCGTTTGACTCGTTTCAGTTTCAGTCTGGCCTGAGCAGCCAGAGATGGTGTGTTTTAGGAATACTTGTTTGTGTGAATGTGTGTGTGTTTCTCTTTTCTGATTAAGGCGCAATGTCTTGCTTTTGTGAATACGTGTATGTTTCTCATTTGTGATGAAGTCTTTGACTGACAGATTAATGCATGACAATCTTTCCGTTGTGCCTGCCTGCAACTCATAGTGTCATCTTTATGGAGAGTAACAATCTGTCCTTCCCACAGTTATTGTAACCTTGAAATTATGATTTGTTAATCTCGGAAATATATAAAATTTAAAACAGTCTTGATCGCAATCTTGTTGAAATATTTTTTTATTGCAGTGAGTGACCGGTCTCGACTCTATGAAAGAGTCGTATTCAAACACTGGAGTGGTGGGTGGATACTGCTAGATGAGTTCCATCGACGCTCGTGCAACTGGTCATGTAGGCAGTTACATGAGCGTTGAGGGTCGATGGGACTCATATAGCAGCATCCATCTACCGCTCTGGAGTCTGAAGATGACTCTTTCATGGAGTCGAAACCGGTCACTCACTCCAATAAAAAAATGTTATAACAAGATTGGGTTCAAGACTGTTTTAAATTTTATTTTTAACTGCCTGTAAGATCGCTGAATATTTTTTCAAAAATTTCAAAAATCAGTAATATATGCACCTGTCAGCACCTGCTTTCTTTGGAATTGAAATTAGTACATTCTTCTTGAAATCTGAGGGTGCTTCACCTCTGTCATACACATTGCGTACCAGGTGGAATAGTTTTGTTATGGCTCTCCCAGGGATATCAGTAGTTCTGAGGGAATGTCGTCTACTCTGGAGGCCTTGTTTCAACTTAGACTGTCAGTACTTTGTCAAATTTTGTTTGGAGTATTGTATCTCCTATATCATCTATGTCCTGTTCTAATATTTCCTTCAAGCACATCTGCAAGATATACCGTTCTATATACACCACCCACCTTACAATTTTCTCTTCTTTGCTTAGTACTGGTTTTCCACCCGAGCTCTTGATATTCCTACAGCTGCTTTTCTCCAAATGTCTCTTTGATTTTCCTGTTGGCAGTATCCATCTTTCTCCTAGCTATATATTCTTCTGTATCCTTAGGCCTATTCATGTGTCCTCTAGCCATTCCTGCTTATCCATTTTGCGTTTCCTGTCAGTTTAATTTGTTAGATGATTGTATTCCCTTTTGCCTGATTCATTTGGTGCCTTTTTATATTTTATCCTTTCATTTGTTAAATCCAATATTTCATGTGATATCCAAAGATTTCTAATACGCCTTGGCTTTTTACCTATTTTATCCTTTGCCACCTTCACTATTTCTTCTCTCAAAGCTACCCATTCGTCTTCTGCTTTATTCCTTTCCCCTGTTGTAGCTAATTGTTGCCTAATGTTCCGTCTGAAACTGTCAACGATGTCTGGCTTTCAACGTATCTGGGTCTCATGTTCTTAACTTCCTTCCTTTTTGCAATTTCTTCACTTGTAATCTACAGTTCATAACTAATAAATCATGGTCAGAGTCCACATCTGCCCCTGGAAATGTCTTTCAGTTAAAAATGTGGTTCTCAAATCTCTAGCATACCATTATGTAAACTATCTGATACCTTCTTTCTGGTGTCTCCAGGTCTTTTCTACGTACACAACCTTCTTTCACAATTCATAAACCAAGTTTACTATTGTGACGGGCATTGACTTCATGATTGTTTTGACTATGATAATGCGTTCACTATGCTGTTCGTAGTTTCATACCCACATTCGTATTGCCCTATTCTTTATTAGACCTACTCCTGCATTACCCCTATTTGATTTTGTATTTATAACCCCATACTCAACTGACCCTTTCATCATGCCACCGAACTTCATTAATCTCCACTATATCTAACTGCAACCAATCCATTTCCCTTTTAAACTTTTCTAACCTATCTGCCTGATTAAGGGCTTAAACATTCCCTGCTCTGACCTGTAGATTGCCAGTTTTGTTTCCTCTGATGAAAACATCCTCCTGAGTAGTCCTTGCCAAGAGGTCTGAATAGGGAACTATTGTACCTAAGGAACATTTTACACAAAAGAATGGCATCTTCATTTAGTTATGTAGTAGAGCTGTATGTAGTCAGGAAAAATAACAGTTGTAGCTTCCCCTTGTTGTCAGCCTTTTGCAGTTCCAGCACAGCCAGACCATGTTGGTTGATGTTACAAGGCCAGATCAGTCATTAAGAATGCAGACCCTGCAACTGCTGAAAAGGCTGCTGCCTCTCTTTAGGAACCATGTGCTTGCCTGCCCTGTAATTACATACCTCTCCGTTGTGTTTGCACCTACAGCACGGCCATCTGTATCGTTGAGGCATACAAGGCCCAAGGTTTATGGGGGTAGTTTTCTTAAAAAGGCAAATGTAATAATGAGAATTCACTAAAGAAACATTGGGTTTCTACAAGTGCCAGAGTCTCTTCATGATGGGTAAAGGAATTTTGACAAGAGTCAGAACAAGTAACAATCCAGAAATACTTTCATATTATAAATGATAGAGCCTACTGTAATATATCGAGAAAACTTAAAAATTCATAAACGTGCACATCTTGCTGAAATTAACAGATTAGACAGTAAAATCAAATTAATAAGTACCAAAAATTAACTGTGACTTAAGTTCTTGGCAGCTGGATTGCTTGATAATTTACAACTATTGTGAACTCGCAAACATGACTTCAGATTTCTTCAGATGAGGTCATGAACTGGGCAGAGCTCTTCCAAGCTTGGCTCAATTCTGACCTCAGTGCGAGGGTGCTGCTATTGCTGAGAGGGAGGCATGGTCTTCAGGAGCATCTCCCATACATTGTTGTGGATTGCAGCAAGCCCTCACTAATGCCTGTGGTATCGATTTGCTTTGCTGACTTTGGTGTGGCACCATGTTCTCTGGACGATACCACAACTACCATGTAGAGATCATTCTTTTGTCATTTCTCCTTGAGTCTTTACCATGGACCTGGTGTGATATATCATCACTTTCAAACAGACTTATTACCATATTGTTTGTGTTTCACTCAGTGCATTGGTGCGATTGCACATGCCCAGCTTTTTTTTTTTTTTTTTTTTTTTTTTTTTTATTTCAAGCTGAAATGTTACACTAATTTTTGTCAGAACTGTTTTTGTTTATTAGAACTTTTTGAGAGTTCCTTGCCTAAACCTTGTGAAGAATTGTATGCTTTACTACTTGGAGAAACAGCATTTGGACACTCATTTTTGTTCGAAACAGAAACCTTTTACAAATTCTGCTGCTTTTTACTTGCTAACTTACGTTCTTTGATACTTCTTCCCACTGTTCAAGATTCATTTTTGAATGAGCATCCTTCTAGTTGAACTGACCTCTTTCCTTAGCTGGAGACTGTATTTTGTCTGGGAGATTTTTTCTGCGATTACACACATGATTCTTAACAGAAGAGCTGATTCCTAAAGGGATTATATGATTCCTGAAAGTGTTGTATGTAACCTCAGTATATTAAATTGAAATAATACGTTATGACAATTTTCCAGTGTAAGTTAAAGAGCAAAATAATTTATATAAGCTGTTGCTCAAGAAAATTGTGAACTATGAATAGAAACAAACAGATAATAACTTTTTTTTACAATAGCCTAAAAAGCTTTGCAGTCTTGGTACAGCATTCACTCCTAAACAAGTGAACAACCCATAGTGTAAGCAACATTTCAGTGTAACATTTTTCAACATAAACACTGTAATTATTTTTTTCATAGATGTTTTACAGTAAGATTTCTGACTGTGGTGTTATGTTATAGATTATTTTTTCACTGGAGTTTCATCTGTCACTGCTAATTAAGAGCACAAAGTTTTTACTTTCATGAAATGTAAAATTGTGGATGTGGGGTAATTATTACAGATGTAATGGTAAATTAATTTCGTAAACTTTTATTCATTAGTTTTAAAATGTAAAAAGTGTTTCTGAATATTATTCGACCCAAGGTAGACATCTATATTAAAAATATGATAATTTTCTGTGAAATTGCCAATTGTTTTATCATTAGCTGTCTTACCTGAGTAGCTAAATGCTGGCTGCTTTGTCTGTTGGCCCTTGTCAGAGGTATTAAAATTTATGGAGGACATGTTATTGGAATGAGCACAAATTGATTAAAGTTAAATGCCCACTTGCTCATATACGAAATTTCTGTGAGGATACCTTGTTAGGGAATAGTCATGGCTGCAACAGTTTTTTACTAAAATAATTTGAACCCCAATTACCACAATAAATTCATTTGTAGGTAGGTTCAGAAAACGATCCAGCAAGTACAGTGGTGGAATGTTACTAAATTTATTAAGGAAGCCAGCTGAAAAGCTCTGCCATTGGAAACCACTATGTATAGTTGTGTACAGTGTGTAATAAAGATCCTACATGTAACAACTACATACATTTATCACAGGGAAGAAAAACAAGAAGAAATAGAGTAAAGTACAAAAAGAAATACAATAGACAACAATAGTTACATCACTCAGTACTGTTAGATAAATTTGACTATAATCAAAAACAGAAACCAAGGCCCTCTGACGTCTGTTATTCAGGTCTAGGGAGTTGATGGGCCAACTTAAAGTCAACATACTTTTTGTAATATTGTATGCAAATATCATTTTACTCATAATAAGTCCAGACTCAACACATGAACTGGAAATAAAAGCGCATCAAGGTGCATAAGGGTTCTCAGATATTTGAGTAAGAATAATTTGTTTGTAAATACAAGCAGGACAATACTCATGCGAACAGATCAGCAGAATCAAACTACATTTGTCTTGAGCTTGCAGAATTAGTGCCAAAAGAAGCAGGAAACTATAAACACTCTTAAATCTTTAAATACTGAAAGTGTGTAATCTATCCACATATAACTTACTCCCTCACATAATCCTGCAGAGGTAAACCTAAGGCAACTAAATCAGCTGAATACATTAATTGTGTTCTTACTATGTGTCTTTGAAAAATGTTTGTAGTTATAGACTATATTGCATAGTTTTGTTCAGCACAGGCACACATGCTTATAGTACAAGGAAAGTAAATAATACTCTCAAGATTACAAAGGAATTAAAGGTAATAGTTGCCAGCAGCTGTTGATTTGACTCAGTGGTAAAAGTTGAAAATTTGTGCCGGACCAGAATTTGAACACGTGTCTCCTGATATCATGTCTCAAAGAACAGACACCACGTATATAATTAAGGTTAGGAGAGCCAGTGATCTGTCCAGTAGAGATGCACACCAAGCTTGAACTCCTAAGTTAATCAGCGAGATGCTGTGAGTAATGAGAATAATTGGCAGAGGGCGCTACATCAGTAGTGTGTTGAGAATTTAGGTCTCAAGGGAGGTGTGCAAGAGTAGTCCGTGCAGTTGCAATGACCATTGTGTGCAGATGGCATAGTGGTCAGTGCATCTGCCTAGTAAGCAGGACACCCAGGTTCAAATCCAGTCCAGGTACAAATTTTCAACTTCGACTGTGGATTTAAATCAATGACCACTGGCAGATGATGTCTTCAATTCCTTAGTGTCTTGATTCATAGTGGGTGCAGGATCAACATGGTGTCTGTTTTTTCAGACATGTCTGAAAGAACAGATACCACACATACAAAATAATAATCTGTCATTAGGTTGTGCCAACCCCCTCCCTCCCTTTCTTCCCTTTTCTCATGTATCATAGACATCTCTTCAAATTAGTGGTGATTATTTACAACATTCACAAGGTTTTCCATTTGTTTAAAGGCCTATGCATTTAAGATATGAGAACTCTGCAAATTTTGAGTATTTCTTATTTGCTGCCTACTGTTTGTATATATTTGTAATGTGCAAAAAGGAAAATTAATGAATCATGCCGTCCACAAAGTCTTCCCTGACCTGGGGTTCTGGGTGACTTTATTGAACTGTACCCCTTTTCCTAAACCTTAACAACCCTTGAAACTTCATGACAGATTAAAACTGTGTGCCAGACCGAGACTCGAACTCGGGACCTGGCAGAATAGAAGCTGTGAAGACGGGTCGTGAGTCATGCATGGGTAGCTCAGGTGGTTAGAGCACTTGCCTGCGAAAGGCAAAGGTCCTGAGTTCGAGTCTCGGTCCGGCACACAGTTTTAATTTGTCAGGAAGTTTCAGATCAGCACACACTCTGCTGCAGAGTGAAAATCTCATTCTTAACAACCCTTTTCCTTTGCCCTTCTTTCTTCCCCTTCAACCCTTTTGCCAGCAGATGGAGCCACTGGCTCTAAAAGCTTGTAAGCTTTAATAAATTTAAATGTGTGTTTTCCTGCTGCTGCTTGGTGAATAGATTTTTTATCTATCCAATTACAAGGAAAATGAATGATAACATGAGTATCAGTGTTTGCTGTGTATTTATGAATGTCAAATTAGTATGTGGTTTACAGTGCAGATAGTGTTTGATAAATCCAAAGTTACAGGCTTCTTTTCCATTTGTGCCCCAAGGTTTATTCTGATGTGTAAAAGTAGCTTTTGCTTATGGCACTGCTTTATGTGTATGAACAAGAAACCGTGCAGTGGTTTTGATTTGTTGCAAATGTTAAATTTTTATAGCTTGTTTGATAAGTTTAGTTTTTTTTTTTGTTTTTGTAGCTGATACCCAAAATTTCTATTGTAACCACTCAACATTGGCTTAGGGGTGAAAAATAAGTAAATGAATAAATACATAAATGTTTCACAAAATATAATTGTCTTGATGATCAAATTAACATAGTGGTGGAATGGAAAGGTACATCACTTGCAGTGAGTTGAAGTTAACTAACAAATAAAACAATGTGTTTATGGTTTATTGACTGATTTTCTTATTAATGTTTCATATTTTGCTTTCAGAATGAAAGTACAGACCATGTTTATTGGAACTCAGTTTACTGTCAGATAAATGTCGTAGATGCTGTATTCTGATTAGGAATGTCAGGTGTTTAGGTGTCCAATTTTGTGTTAAGATGTTTTTTTTAATTTTCCAGGTCATTGGTTTCTGAGATGGACAAAGAAAATCAAATCAATGTTGCAGCAATAAAATGTGGTATCCTTGAAATAGAGACTGAGGCAATAAAACAAGTAAGCATTTATTACTAATTATTAGATCCATAGTAAATATTTAATTTTTAAGATAAGTGTTCGAACTGGAGAAAATTTGTGAAGTTTGGTAGCACTGATTTATTCAATTGGCAAGATTAGAGATTTGATGGATATATTACGTGAAGTGTCACACTGAATTGGTTGCTTCAGGCTCATGCTGACCTTGAGACTGTTTGGTATTTTAAGGATTCTGCACATTTTTGAATCTACAGTTGTTTTGAGCTTACCACGTGGAGGCAACTGATCATATCTGAGAATACAGGTAGTGTCCAAGATTGAAAATCTTTTGCATTGTTAAATTCTGTTATTTCTGAACACTTCAGGAACAGTGCCTATGGAGAATACACATGTAGCTTCTAATAGTTATTGAACATTCTTCTGTTCTGTCTGAATGCTTGTGGAACTGTATCTCCAGACTCAGAAGTAATTTCTTTCTCAGTTTTTCGTTACATACAGCAATACTGTAATTCACATGGAAATGGAAAGTCCTGATGGAATACAACTAATGGAAAGAGTAAGGCAAATAACAGAGGCATTGAATTACTGATAGGCACATAAACAAGACTGAGAATGTTCATAAACTTTCACGGCTGCATTGTCCCATCCAGCTACATTGTGCTAGCTCTGTAGCTCAACTGGTGTGAGCGTTTGTGTGGGGAAGCAAGGGCGAGGATAGAAAGAAGGCAAGGAGCAGGAGGGAGAGTTGGGAAAATGTAGCTGCAGACAGGGAATGAGAGACAGAAGATGAGTTGGATAGGAGTATGGCACCAAAGAGGTTGCTCTAGAACTGGCAGGTGGGGCTGTGTGTAGCACACAATGACTTGGAGGAGTGAATTGGTATGGAGGGATTTATCACAGAAAGAGGGAGACTGCACTTACTGTCAAAAGTACGATCAAATGGGGTATGAAGTGAAATTTGTGACTGAACTGAGGATTTTATGGTAGTGATGATGCAGCATGTTATCTTGGATAGAGAGTCATCGTCAGATGTAGAAATAACTTTGTGTGTGCCCCAGGGAAGTGTGGTGGAGCCCTTTCTGCTCAGGTTATATATTAAAGACCTTGTGGCAATATTGATAGTAAAGAATTTTTGCAGATGACGCAGTTATCTATAGTGAAGTGCTGTCTGAAAGAAGATGCATAAATATTCAGTCAGATATTGACAAGATATCAGTGTGGTGCAGGGATTAGCAACTTGCTTTGAATGTTCAGAAATGTAAAATTATGCGCTTCACAAAATGAAAAAAAAAAAAGTAATATTCTATGACTGTAATATTGATGAGTGACTGTTAGAATTGGCCAGTTCACATAAACACCAGGGCGTAACACTTTGTAGGAATACAAAATGGTATGCTCACATAGGCTCAGTCATGGGTAAAGCAGATGATAGTCTTCAGTTTATTAATAGAACACAGGGGAAATGCAATCAATCTACAAAGGAGATTGTTCACAAATCACTCATGCGACCCATTCTAGAATACTGCTCCAGTGTGTGGTGTCCGTAACAGATAGGACTAGCAGGGGACATTGAATGTATACAGAGGAGGGAAATGGTCACTGTTTTACTGGACCTGTGGTAGAGTGGCACGGAGATGCTGCAGGAACAGAATGGGCAGACTCTGGAAAAAAGATGTAAACTGTCCCAAGAAAGCCTGTTTAAAAACTTTCAAGAACTGGCTTTAGATGATGATTCTAGGACGATACTAGAATCCCATACGTATTGCTCACATAGGTATAGTGTTAGTGGTGGTTTCATTCTTGTGGACAGCTGATTAGTGGCCATGATAGACAACATGATTGCATTCACAAGTTACTCTGCTGCTGATAGAATAAGGTAGTGTGTATGTGTGTGTGTGTGTGTGTGGGGGGGGGGGGCTTTATGGATACTGAAAGGTGAGGTTACCATCTGACTGGGCTGAAGTTGGAGGTGCTGGGTGTTGGAGGGGTGCATTCGAGAGGTCGGCCTCTGGGTCTTCCATGGGTATCACCCATCTGGCAAGGGGTTGGGAGTAGTCATAGTGTAGGGATGGCCTAGGATATTTCATAGATTGTATACATATGAGAATATTGCATTGGGAGGTGTGTGTGTGTGAAAGGTTGTGGGTAGGATGTTTCTCATTTCTGGGCATAATGATAAGTAGTAGAAGTGCTGCAAACTAAGATATGGTTAAACAAAGGAAAGTCCAGGTTGGAATATCAGCAATTATGAAGAAGGATAAATTGCTACTCACTGTAAAGAAGACACATTGAGTTGCAGACAGAAACACAGGAGAGATTGTTACACACTAAGCTTTCGGCCAAAGCCTTTTTTCAGAAAAGAAAGGAAAACACACACACACACACACATATTCACGCAAGATGGCACACATCGCATAGACATGACTGCTATCTCTGGCTGCTCTAGCCAGACTGCAACTATTGCATTGAACAAAAGCAGCAATCCAGAGTGGGGTAGCAAAGGGAGAGGGATAGCAGAGTGCGGGTGAGGGGATAGAAGCACCCTGTCTGGCAGAACTTGCAGGGAATAGAAGGCAATAGAACAAGGCTACCAGGGGCAGTGTTGTGAAGCTGTGAGGGTGGAGGTGGGGGAGTAGAAAAGGAGAGGAGCAGAGAGGAGAAAAGAATGGTAAATGCATTGGCAGAAAGTGGCACACAATGAGGGTGAGGGGGTTTGAATTGGGAGGAGGTTATAGGACCGAGGGAGCGGAAAGTGTTGAGTGGAGGATGGGGCAGTAGGTTATCATAGATTCAGGCTGGGATAATTTTGAAACCAGAGAATGTGTTGTAAGGACACCTCCCATCTTTGTAGCCCTGAGACCAGATCATGAAGATTCGTCAGTGAATCAGAACCAGACCAGCAGTTTTGGGTTTAAGGAGGCTAGATAGACTTCCTCTAGACAGCCCATAAAAAGGTTGACATAAGAGGGTGCCATGTAGGTGCCCATGGCTGTGCTGCAGATTTATTTAAATTGCTGGAGTGATGGCAGGCTGGGGAAGGCAGGAACAGAGACAGAAGGCAGAAGGCTCTCTGCTCTGCTGCTGTAAACCATGTACACCAAGAGTGTGTCTGCTCTGTGTCAAAACTGAAAACAAAGAGAGAGACTTCACTGTCCTCTGCTCCCCAGAACAGAACCAGTAGCAACCACATGACTCCTTTCTCATGCCTCTCTGTTGGCTGGTTGGTGATGTGGGCTCTTAAGTTCATCTGAAGAGGGCTGAAAGCATACCCTGCTTCTGCCCGTAAGAGCCAGGCGAGGTGATTGCAAGTCTTCTAAGGCTCTGTCAAACTCTGAGTCTAATACCAGACCCCCACTATGTCTCCCAGATCAACTCCTGTTTCATCATCTATCACATCAACAGACAGTTCCTCTCCCTCATAGAGATTGTCAGTGTGCTTGTTTCCACTTGTTTACTCTCTCTAATCTGTGTTTAACAGTGTAATCCCTTTTGCATTCAGTAATGTGGATGCATTTCTTTTTAATTTCACTGAAGATTGATTTTAATTTGCTATATGCTGAATCTGTTTTTCTGATGACCACTTGTTTTTCCATTTCTTCACTTATTCCTGCAGGCATTTTGCTTTAGCTTCCTTGAACTTCTTGTTAATTTTATTCCCAAGTGACTTATGTTGCTGTATTCCTGTCTTTCCTGGACATTTTTTACTACCTTCTTTTGTTGATCAGTTGAAGTGTTTGTTCTGTTGCCCAACATTTCTTTGCAGTTAACCATCCTTGTACCTGTATTTGTCCATCAAACTTCTGCGACAGCTCTTTCCAGAGTTGTCAGTTCCTCTTTAACTGAACTGCCTACTGTAGTACTCATTATTGCAGTATCTACCGCCTCAGTGAATGTCAAATCCATTTCAGCATCCCTCAGTACTTCAGTATTCCACTTCTTTTCACTTTGATTCTTCCTGGCAATTCTTTTATGCTCTAGCCTACCCTTTGTTATTACTAAATTGTGATCTGAATCTTTCTCTGCTTCTGTGTATGCCCACAATCCATTATCTGATTTTGGAATAGCTGTCTCATCACGATATAATCCAGTTGATATCTTCCCATGTCTCCAAGATTTTCCCAAGTAAATCTTCTTACCTCATGTTTATTGAACAATGTTTTTGTTGTTACTCGCTGTAATGTAATGCAGAACTTAAGAAATCATTCTCCTCTCTTATTTCTGCTATTGAGCCCATAACTTTTGTCTCCCATTCCTTCCCCTACTACAGTATTACAATCCTCCCCATACTGAGTTATGTGTCGAATGTCCTTATTTCCTTTCTCTGTCTCTTCACTTTCTGATCATGTCATTGGCATGTATGCCTGAGCAATCATTCTTTTGTTGATTCTGGAGAGAATAATCTTATTATTCGTATGTTATTTGTAAGTCTCACTGCCATACCTTCCTATTCATTAAAAATCATCATACCATTCGTCACTGCTGTTAATGTTACCCTTTATTCATGTGGCCAGAAATCCTTATTTTCTTTCCACTTCATTTTGTTGCCCCACATTGTATCTAAGACTGAACCTTTGCATTTCCCATTTCAGATTTTCTACCTTCCCTACCACATTCAGGCATCTACAAATGGAAAAGTCCAGGTTGGAATATCAAGAATATTACAAAACGTAGAGATTGCTACCCACCATAAAGATGACACATTGAGTTGCAGACAAGCACAAGGAAAAGACTGTTACACACAAAGCTTTTAGCCAAAACCTTCTTCAGAAACATCACTATGGGCAGAATATTTTTTCCCATGTCTGCTTGTGTGTATGTGTGTGTGTTTTCCTTTCTTTTCTTAAGAAGACTTTGGCCAATAGCTCGTTGTTTAACAGTCTTTGCGTTGTGCCCATCTGCAACTCGGCATGTCATCTTTAGGTGAGTAGCAATTTATCCTTTCGTAATATTGTTGACATTCAGACTTCTGACATTCCTGGGGCTGACTCATTGAATATTACCCTTGCACTTCTTATTCAGGCTGTTTGTCATTGTCACCTCCCTCTTGACAGGTCCTTCCAGAGGTCTTAATGTGGAATCTGTTGCCAGTAGAGAGGTCATCATGATACATTTTTTCAGCTAAAGGCCACAAGGCCTCTGGATACAAATTACATATCTTTAATTGAATGATTTCGATTCCACTGCATTCTGTATCTTCATGCTGTTGTTCATTGCTGATTCTTTCACATTTAGGTGTATATTCCCATGCCAAGTGCAAGCAGGTGCCCAGAACCACTGTCTACTTCTCTTCCATTTTTGACAAAGTCATTGGTGGATGATTTTTATTTAAAATTTAAGCAGTGACTGGAAGTGAATTCAGGACATTTAGATTAGTAGTCAAAGATGCTACTTGTAGACCATGGAATCTATTCTTTAACAAAACTGAAAACATTCACTCTTGTGGGGAGGGAAGTGGAAATGGGGGGGCGGCATATATTGCCAGAATCACTATCACATATGTTTCTAAATCTCTTACTGAGGTGCAGCCCTCAAAGAATATGTACAATAAATCTTTCCTCTATGATTTTATTTCTATTTTTGTGTGGATATAGTCGCTCCCATTTCTTTATACAAAAGGTGTTCAAAAAGTTTTGCACAGTCATCTCTATTTTTTTTATTTTTGCAGGAGGAGAATGAAATTTTTTATGAACATACTTGGAACATTTAGCTATACATTGAGCCTACTCGATGTTGCCTACATCAGCTGTGATGCATCTGGCCCAACGTTCTTTCCATAATGTAAATGCACTTTGGTAAAATTATGGGGATTGATTTTTACACCATCGCTTGACACAGGAATAAGGTCTTTCTCACTATCAAATGTTTTCCGCGCAGGTGGGCCTTCAGATGACCAGAGAGGTAAATATCAGACGGAGCCAAGCCCGGACTGTAGGGAGGATGAACAATTTTCCTGATTTTCTCCTGCATCTTAAGGGCTGTAAGGGGTTTGGCATCGTCATGGTGTAGTCTGATGAGCTGACCCTGAAGTTGGGGTCTGTGGGTCTTGACAGCATGCCGCAGCTTGTCCAGTGACAAACAGGAACGGTCCCGGTTAATTGTGGAGCCAGGTTCCAAAAGTCAATGAAAATGACACCACATTGATCCCAGAAGAAGGAGGCCATCACCTTTCAGCCTGCTGTTCTTGAAAGTCTTGGTTTCTTCTTCCGAGGGGAACCCGGATGAGGCCACTTCATGGATTGGGTTTTGCTCTCAGGTTTGGACAAAAGCAACCATGTTTCATCCTGGGTAATGACACTGTCAAAACACTGTTTCCACTCTTCAGTAAAGGTCTTCATGAGACCCTCGCATGCATTCTTCCTCATCTTTTTCATTTCTCTTCTCAATAATGTAGGCACCCAATGTGCACAGATTTTTCTGTACCATAGTGACTGTACCAGTGACACCACACTACTCAATGACAAATGAGTCATTTCAGCAAGCTGTCGTGTCATCACACATCTGTCATTTTGGATGTTTTGATCAATGGTCTCCTTATTCACATCACTCACTGCCGTCGATGGTGTACCGCATCGTGGATTGTCAAGTAGAGAGAAATCACCTTCTTTAAATGTCTACAACCACCACTGGATACTGCTGTGATCCACTGTGTTCTCCCCATAACAGGGAGTCATCGCCAGTCTTGAAGAGGAACTCCATTACCAACTGCTGTTGCAACCTGTCATCTATTTCACAGTTCATTATGGCTCGCCTGTAAATAAAAGAAAATACTTTTATATACCAACTTAAAGCTAAATGTTCCAAGTATGTTCACAAAAAATTTCATTCTCCTCCTGCAAAAAATAAAAACAAATTAGAGACAACTGTGCAAATCTTTTTGAACGCCCTTCGTATTATGCCGAAATACGAGGGCAGTTCAATAAGTAATGCAACACATTTTTTTTCTGAAACAGGGGTTGTTTTATTCAGCATTGAAATACACCAGGTTATTCCCCAATCTTTTAGCTACACAACACTATTTTTCAATGTAATCTCCATTCAATGCTACGGCCTTACGCCACCTTGAAATGAGGGCCTGTATGCCTGCACGGTACCATTCCACTGGTTGATGTCGGAGCCAACGTCGTACTGCATCAATAACTTCTTCATCATCCGCGTAGTGCATCCCACGGATTGCGTCCTTCATTGGGCCAAACATATGGAAATCCGACGGTGCGAGATCGGGGCTGTAGGGTGCATGAGGAAGAACAGTCCACTGAAGTTTTGTGAGCTCCTCTCGGGTGCGAAGACTTGTGTGAGGTCTTGCGTTGTCATGAAGAAGGAGAAGTTCGTTCTGATTTTTGTGCCTACGAACACGCTGAAGTCGTTTCTTCAATTTCTGAAGAGTAGCACAATACACTTCAGAGTTGATCGTTTGACCATGGGGAAGGACATCGAACAGAATAACCCCTTCAGCGTCCCAGAAGACTGTAACCATGACTTTACAGGCTGAGGGTATGGCTTTAAACTTTTTCTTGGTAGGGGAGTGGGTGTGGCGCCACTCCATTGATTGCCGTTTTGTTTCAGGTTCGAAGTGATGAACCCATGTTTCATCGCCTGTAACAATCTTTGACAAGAAATTGTCACCCTTAGCCACATGACGAGCAAGCAATTCCGCACAGATGGTTCTCCTTTGCTCTGTATGGTGTTCGGTTAGACAACGAGGGACCCAGCGGGAACAAACCTTTGAATATCCCAACTGGTGAACAATTGTGACAGCACTACCAACAGAGATGTCAAGTTGAGCATTGAGTTGTTTGATGGTGATCCGTCGATCATCTTGAATGAGTGTGTTCGCACGCTCCGCCATTGCAGGAGTCACAGCTGTGCACGGCTGGCCCGCACGCGGGAGATCAGACAGTCTTGCTTGACCTTGCGGCGGTGATGACACACGCTTTGCCCAACGACTCACCGTGCTTTTGTCCACTGCCAGATCACCGTAGACATTCTGCAAGCGCCTATGAATATCTGAGATGCCCTGGTTTTCCGCCAAAAGAAACTCGATCACTGCCCGTTGTTTGCAACGCACATCCGTTACAGACGCCATTTTAACAGCTCCGTACAGCGCTGCCACCTGTCGGAAGTCAATGAAACTATACGAGACGAAGCGGGAATGTTTGAAAATATTCCACAAGAAATTTCCGGTTTTTTCAACCAAAATTGGCCGAGAAAAAAAATGTGTTGCATTACTTATTGAACTGCCCTCGTAGTGTAATAATAGCTTGTATTCATCTGAGGATATTTGTTCAGTTTTTCTGACTTCCAGAATATGTCGCGTTATGCATCACTTCTACAGGTACACCTAATCTCAGAGTACCAATAATGTTACTTGAGAATTTGGTTATGGGTTCAGAAGCTGCAACCTCTACTTCATTCTGCACCAACCACAGCCATTTTTGTGTGAGCTGTTGGAGGATTATTTAGGCTGTTCTGTATGTAGGGTACAATGTATAACAGTTGATCTTTGCTATCTAAGTAAGGGGGACAACAGGGATGAAGTAAAACATTCCTCATACTAAATTTTTTGTGTGACATAGTTCAACTTTAGACTCCAAATATAATGTTGTCTTTGTTTACATATTGTTGAAGTGGTAACAAGTTCTGTCAGGTCAGAAAAAAGTCCTTGCCCCTTTTTTTTTTCAAGTTTGAGTAGCTACTCTGAAGGGAGAACTTTATACATTTGACAGTGCTTATTTGCTGCTTTCTTATTAATGTTGACTGTACCTAATAGCATATTAATTTTAAGGTGATACTACAGGGCAATATATTTATTGTATAATTAAAAAAAAGCACTTTTGTTATATCTTTTTCACAGAAGTTTTATAATTTTTGTACTGTCTGAACCTGGGTCTTAGGGGGAGGGGGAGGGTAGTGGCTGTCTGTGAAAGCCTTTGTGAGACCTTCAGCGTACTGGACAAGAGAGTTCTTGTCACTGCAGATGCACTGTCCCCAGATGGGATAGATAGTTTGATGTTGAAGGGGTGGCAGCTGTCAAAAAGCAGGTACTGTTGGTTGTTGGTTGATTTAATGTGGTCAGATGTGTTGATGGCGCCATCAGAGAGGAGGAGGTCAACATCCAGGAAGGTGGCACATGAATGGAAGAGAAGGTATTGAGGTTTTGGAGGAATGACAATAGGATGTCCTTGCCCTGAGTCCAGATCATGAAGATATCATATATGAACCTGAACGAAACCAGGAATTTGGGGTTTAGAGAGCTTAGGAAGACTTCCTTTAGATGGCCCATAAACAGGTTGGCACAGAAGGATGCCATGCAGGTGTCCATGGCTGTTTATTTGTTTGTATACTTTCCCTTCAATGGGGAAGTAGTTGTGTGTTAGGATAAATTTAACAAGATGTATGAGGAATGAGGTTGTGGGCTTGGAATCTGAAGGATGTTGGGAGAGGTAGTGTTCAATAGGGGCAAGACCGTGGGAATGAGGCATGTTGGTGCGTAGGGAAGTGTCATCAACAATGATGAGTAGGGATCCAGGAGGTATGGGGATGGTGGAGAGTCAGTGAAGGAAGTGGTTGGTATCTTTGATGTGGGAGGCTAGATTTTGGGTAATTGGTAGGAGGTGTCGGTCAATGAGGGCCAGAATTCCTTCATTAGGGGCACAATTACCAACTATGGGGGGCACCCAGGATTGTTTTATTTGTGGATTTTGGGGAGCATGTAGAAGTTGGGTGTTTGGGGTGTCATAGAGGTAAGAAGGGAAATTGATTCATGGGAGAGGTACTGGGAAGGACATAAGGCTTTAAGCAGGGACTGGAGGTTATGTTGGAGGTCTGGGATGGGATCACTCTGGCCAAGTTTATAGCTGGAGGAGTCACACAACATAGAGGTAAGAAGGGAAATTGATTCAGGGGAGAGATACTGGGAAGGACATAAGGCTTTAAGCAGGGACTGGAGGTTATGTTGGAGGTCTGGGATGGGATCACTGTGGCCAAGTTTATAGCTGGAGGAGTCAAACAATTGGCAGAGGCCTTCAGCCAGGTAGTCAGTATGATTTATAATGACAGTGGAGGAACCGTTCTCCACAGGTGGGATGATCAGGTGAGGATCTGTTTGGAGGCTGTGTATGGCTGTTCTTTCTTCTGCCAAAAGGTTGGTGTTCTTAGGAGAGGACTTGGGGAAGGTTGGTGAGGCCACGTTGGAGGTAAGAAATTCCTGGAAGGTGTCCAGAGGGTGGTTATATGGGGAGGGGAGAGGATCACAGTTGGATGGTGCACTGGGAGAGGCATGGTTCAATGACTATAAGGTTAGCCTTGGTTGGAGGGATTGATGGCAAAGAAGTGTTTCTATTGGAGGGATCGAGAGCAGGAGAGTAGGTCTTTGACAAATCCAACATGGTTAAATTTGAGTATAGGGCTGAAGGCGAGGCTTTTGATAGGACTGAAACTTCTTTGGGGCTGAAGATTTTGGTGGAAAGGTTATAAACAGTGTTCCGGGTTTGTTTTGGCTGTTAATTTCCCATGTCATATCCCTATACACTCTCAATCCTCCCACCACTTCCAAAAACCAGCTATGAAGGAAATCCCCCTTCATCGCTCAGTTCCTACCTGGTCTAGAACAACTTGATCACATCCTTTGTCAGGACTTTAATTATCCATCATTATGCCCTGAAATGAGGGACATCCTGCACAGGATTCTTGCCATCCCTCCTACAGTAGTGTTTCATCGCCGACCCAACCTCTACAACATATTATATGCCTATGGAAGTCCCAGTTGCAAGACCTACCTAATCTTACCATCCAGCAGTTCTGATTCCAGTCCTGTCAAAGGCTTATCCTACTGCATCAGAAACCTGTAAAAGCAGCTAAGTCATATACCAGCTCTGCTACAATCACAACACAGCTTTTTATATTGGTATTACTACCAACCAGCTGTCCACCAGGATGAATGGCCACCACTAAACTGTGGCCAAGAGCAGAGTGGTCAACCCTGTGGCACAACATGCAGCTGGGCATAAAATGCTTGATTTCAATGACTGCTTCACAGCCTGAGCTATCTGCATCCTCCCCTCCACCAAAAGCTTTTCTGATGTGTTCAGATGGAAGTTATCCTTATAACATGTTCTCTGCTATGAACTACAAAAATACTGTCCCCACACTCTCCACCCTACAGCTTCCACCCCTGCTGTCCTGTCACCTTCTCCCGTTTCACATCCCCTCACCCTCATTGTGCCGCATTCTGTACCAATGCAACCACTGGTCTTTTTTTCTACTCTGCTCCTCTCGTTTTCTGGTCCCTGTTACACCCTCCCAGCCCCCCCCCCCCCCTATTCCCTCTGCCACAGCTTCCTAACGCTGCATCTGGCAGCCTTATCCTGTCACCTTCTAGAGTAGATAGAGATAACAGAAGAGGAGAGAAGTAAAAATTGTGGGTGCATTGATGGAACAGAAGGCTGTGTAATGCTGGAGTGGGAAAGGAAGAGGGGGTAGGTGGGTGAAGGACAGTGACTGATGAAGGTTGAGGTCAGGGTTGTTATGGGAATGTAGGATTTATTGCAGGGAGAGTTCCCACCTGCATACTTCAGAAAAGCTGATGTTGATGGGAATGATCCAGATGCACAGGTTGTGAAGCAGTCATTAAAGTGAAGAATGTTCTGATGGGCAGCATGCAATTGAGTGGTCCAGCTGTTCCTTGGCCACAGTTTGTTGGTGGCCATTCGTGGTAACAGGCAGCTTGTTGGTTATCATGCTCAAATAGAACGCAACACAATGTTTGCAGCTTGGCTTGTAGATCATGACTGCTTTCACAGGTAGCTCTTCCTCTGATGGGATAGGTGATGCTTGCGACTGGACTGGAGTCTGTGGTGGTAATGGGAGGATGTTCCAGACAGGTCTTATATGTAGACCTGTTGGAGGGATATGAGCCATGAGACAAAGGGTAGGGGGGAGGCTTGGAATACGGATAGAAGAGGATATTGTGTAGGTTTGGTGGGTGGTGGAATACCACTGTGAGAGGGATGGGAAGGATAGTGGGCAGGGCGTTTCTCATTTCAGGGCACAATGAGAGGTAGTTGAAACTGTGGTGGAGAATGTGATTCAGTTTTTACAGTCCTGGGTGGTACTGAGTCACAAGGGGAATGCTCCTCATTGTCCGGATAATGAGACTTTGGGCATTGGTGGGTGACTGGAGAGATAAGGTGTGGGAGATCTTTTTCTGTACAAGATTGGGAGGGTAATTTTGGTCTGTTAAGGTCTCAGTATATTTCAGGAGGGACTGCCCATCACTACAGATGTGACAGCCACGGGTGGGTACGATGTATGGAAGAGACTTCTGGAATGGGTGGCAGATGTTAAAGTGGAGGTATTGCTGGTGGTTGGTAAATTTGATATGGATGGAGGTTCTGATGTAGCCATCTTTGTGGTGGAGCAAGGTTACTTGTTGGGTTGAGGAGGACCAGGTGAAGCAAATGGGAGAGAAGATGTTAAGATACTGAAGGAATGTGAATAGTGTATCCTCACCCTCAATCCAGATCACGAAGATATCATCAGTGAAACTGAACCTGGTGGGAGGTTTGGGATTCTGGGTGGTGAGGAAGGATTCCCCTAGATGGCCCATGAATGAGTTGGTGTAGGATGGTGCATGCAGGTACCCATTGCCATACCACGGATTTTTTTTGTGGGTGATGCCCTCAAAGGTGAAGTAATTGTGGGTGAGGATATAGTTGGTCATGGTGACCAGGAAGGAGGTTGTACAGGTTGTATATATCCTGGGATAGCTGAAAAATCTATGAAAAACTCGGGAATTTTTTCATCAGGGAGAAATCCAGGAAAACTTTGGGAATTTTGTAGAATTCCAGGAATTTTTCGTTGTTTTATTTTTGGTTAAATGTTTGAAATTTGACTTTTAATAACTGATACTCTATCAGAGAATTTTACTTTAGGCCATATGCTGAACAATACTGCAGCAATAAAACATAAAACGAGAGAATGACACCAAAATAAAACTGTAGTTGCAAAGAAAATACGCCATTTACAACAACAAAACACAGTGCACACACAAGCATCTGCTGACAGCTAAATGTGTCGAAGACTATACAATACTTGGTAACAGCAACAATATGCTTTCAATGCATTTTTCTCGTGGGCCTTGTTTTGATGAGAGCGATGATACAACTGTTTACATTTGTAACAGGTCATGGGTAAATAATGCGAATGGTGTTTTGAGGAGCGTTACTTCCAAAGTAAATATTGTTTTACACAAGATTAATTATGTTATGTGTGAGAATGTGCGATGAATTTCTTAAGTCATGGTGCATTAGACTCTTCAAAATTTAACACTGAGAACCAGCCACTTGAAAAAAAATTGGGCCCAGATCACCAGCCATTTATGCCATTACTTAAAATTTTACTGGCACATTTGCATTTGACATATCTTAAAGGGTAACACACTCTAAAAAGACCAAGTTCCAGTGTTAGATTTTCATGTTTGTGTTAGTCTTTTCATAGATTACAAATTATGCAGTAATGATGGCAGAAAGTATAATTATCCTTAAAAGAAAAGTGCTAGATGAATTCTTGAGCAATTTCACATGTAATTGGCTTTTCTGTGGAACAGTTGAAGTGCTGGATGGAACTTGTGTACAGCCAGGTAACCCAAGAAATGTTCGGTTCACAGCATTGAAATTTGTAATAGTGCTTGTCAGAAATATCCAGCTGCTGCAATTTAAGCTGTGCTCTTAGGATCCTGCCTAACCGCACCATTGGAACGAAACAGCAAAGTATTTTTGACGGTCAATGTTATATGTGAAAGCTTAGCTTTTCGTGAAGCTATACTGATGTATATTAATTTAAACCATTAACTTTTCTTATTTGTGTGTTCGTGCTGCTTAACAATGATGCTGCTATTGGCTGACTACATCACTTGTCCTGTGCTCTGAATATCTGTTGTCACTGGCTGGCGAGATCATGTGATATGATTGGCTGACAGAAATGCGTCGCGATCTTGATTTCAGTGCTTCGGAATCTGCCATGCTGTATTTGATGGCATTGGTCTTTATACTTTTGTAATATGAAATTTTGCAGTATAAAAATGTTTCTGTCCATCAAAGTTGTTTTCAAAATGTGTTGCTTTTAGCTGCGTTTCTTTTCCTGAAGTGCTGGGATGTTCTACGCCGGTGTATAAAACCTTCAGCAATCAATGATTGACAAGTTTTACAGCCCTAAGAGAAAGTATATTGTCACTTGTCATGGAAGAAGTGTGCTATCACTAAGGGTATATTGTATTTTCACCTATGAAGAAGTGTGTTTTCACCTGAGAAAAGTGTATTTTTACCTGGGAAATCTGGGTATTTTTTTCTTGTCCGCGTATACACCCTGTTTGGCATTGGGAAAGGCAGTGATCAGTAGCAGCGGAGCCATCGTGATTGGGATGTTAGTGTAAAGGTAATAGTGACGAGCAGGGCACTGTGTGGTAAAGGAACAGGAATTGTGGAGAGCTGGTGGAGGAAATGGTTGGTGTCTTTGATGTAGGAGGACAGGTTGTGGGTAATAGGCTGAAACAGGGTTCATACATTTCTTAAAAGTGCTTAAAAGTACTTACTTACTTTTTATACTGTGCAATAAAAGTCCTTAAAAGGGCTTTTAAACTTGCAATCCTTCCAGGTCCTTATTTTTGTCTTTGCAGTTAAATTCAAACTTAAAAATTAATTAACTTGTCAAAGCTAAAAAGGTGAAAAAAAAAAAAGGCTGTGTGTATATGTCGAAGGCCAAAGCAGTTATGAGGCTTGCTCAGCTGCATGATGTGTAGGGTGGGATGGGTGAAGCTATTCCTGCCTCAGGCATGGAGAATGGGTGGTCGGGGGTGGTGTGTGGGGGTGGTGGTGGTATGATTGCACACACTACTGGCAACTGACACTGTTTGCTGCATATAAACTCATTACTGCAGTGACGGCAGTGGGAGATACTGTATGTTGGCAGCAATGGCAAGAGGTGCAGAAACCTTAACCAAATAGTATGCCTGTGACAAGAAAATATCTGGGGCAAAGTATCAATCTGCGACTTATCGCCCATTCCTGCTTGTTTGGTAGAAACACTGCTTTGGTAGAAATACTGCAGAGTAAAATTGTGATTAAAATGCTCGGAAAATGTGTGTTTAGCCACCTGTGTCTGCGACAAGATGATACAGCGACGATGGGAGAATTGGCATTAAAGTTCCATTTGAAAGGTAAGCGTTATTTCATGTTATATGTAACTTGATTAGAATAACTTGACTTGCTTAAATGGTAATACACTTCATCTGTACCTACTTGGATAATAACTGACGTTTAGTATTTGAGGGAGTGAGCGTTAAAATTTATTGGAAAGCCGAGGTATTAATGAAACAAATGATTAATGATAAAACAAACAGTAAAAGATTAGTGTGCAATCACGATTGCTTGAAATTGTGAAAATTTGGAAAGATGATTTCCTGTACAATCAAATAGTAACAATAGAAGTAACAAAGATAAAGGCAAATCACTTGGGCACTGCACTTAATGGCATGCCACAGCTACAAATAATATCACAAGACTCATAATTTTGTGAGCGCTTTCAACATATAGGTAACATGAAGATGTAGAATTCTCTTAGTAAGATGATTTCAGCTTAAAAGTGTGAATTATAGACCAAATTGTTCAAATTCAATGTGCCATATGTATTCTCATTTTCATTAAAATTCACATATTTAGAATTACTTTTATTCATTATTGTATCATAGAAACTGCAGAGAGGGCTACAAAATGTGACATATGTACTTTAACTGCTTTAATATGAAAAACATTTGCCATAGATCAAGCAGACATACCGTGAAGGATACTATTGGTAAGTTTTTAAAGAATTTGCCTTGTTTCTGTTTAGTTAATAATGTTGAATTTTATTATAGTGCTACTACATTGAAGTTCTCATCTATTTCTGCATGTTTATTTTATTCTTGATGTCACTACAAGATTGAGTGGATGCAGCTGTTATCGTTAAAGAAAAAGTGCTTAAAAGTTCTTAATTTTTATTTTGTAATTATGAACCCTATGAAAGTGTTTGTGTGTAAGAACAGAGATTCTCTCAGTGGAAGCACAGTAACCAGCCACAATGGAGCATCCTGGGTGGTTGTGTTTGTGGACTTTAGACAGCATGTAGAAGATAGGGAAGTGGAGAATGGTACAGGTGAGGAGAGATATAACCTCTGGGTAGAGATTCTGGAATGGGCCTAAGGATTTGAGGAGAATCTGGAGATCTTGTTGGATTTTTGGAATGGGGTCACTGTGGCTTGGTTTGTAGGTGGATGAATCTGACAGCTGGCAGAGTTCTTCTGATGGTCAATCCTTGCCATTCAAAACTACAGTGGTGGAGCCTTTGTTGGGAGGTAGGATTCTAAGGTCAGGATTCTTTTTTATGTGGTGGACTGCAGTTCTTTGTGCAGATGTAAGGTTAGCTTGGATTTTGGGGGGTTTGGGGAATGATGGTGAGGCAAAGTTTGAGGTTAAAAAATTCAAGGAAGTTAACAGGAGATGATTTTGCGGGCATGGGGGTGGATCACGGCTGGATGGGGGAGTGAACTGAGTCAGGTAGGGTTCATCATTGGTTTGGGATTGAATCTGATTGGTAGGATTGGTGGTGAGAAAGTGTTTCCACTGTAGGTACCAGGAGAAGGAGAGAAGGTTTTTAACAAGTCCAGTGTGGTAGAATTTAGAATTGGGACAAAAGGTAAGACCTTTGGAGAAAACTGATACTTCTGTTGGACTAAGGCTTTTGAAGGAAAGGGTCGTGACTGCATTTCAGGTCTGTTTAGGTTCTGGGTTCTGTATGGTGGTGGGAGGGAGTTTTTGAAGGGGCAGTAAATGTGTAGGTCTGTGAGGCAGGGTTTGTTAGGTATGAGGAGGGGATGTGGAGGAGATTTGGAGGCTGTTGTAGAGATAGTGAATAGTGTTAGTCCAGGCTGGGAGTAGAAGGTGAACAGGTTGGAGAGCTTTTGGGATGACGTTGTGCTTTTGAGGTGACACTGCATGTGCTGCTTTAGTTCTTGGAGGGAAAAAGTTTCAGTGTGAGAGATGGGGTACAGGAATTTGGGACTGCACAGCATGAGAATTTTATGGATGGATAAGAGGTATTGCAAGGAGGTTTTGGCCAGATTTACGTGGTTTTGCAGGACTGGATTGGTGAAGATTAAGGACACAGATGGAAATCATTGTGAAAGGAAGGGTTGCCGCTGAAGATGAGTAATTGTATGGGAAGGGCATTTGGGGGGAGGAGGGGGGGGGGGAATTCCTTGAGCCAGGCAACAACACAGGAACAGAGGGGACTGGGTTCTGGCTAGGGATAAGGGAATTGTTCTGTATTGGTGCAGACGGAAGGGGTAAAGATCCATGGTAGAGCATAAAAACACATAAAAATACATAAATAACATAGAAATATGTGTGAAAAATATGCAAAAACACGCCAAAATACATAGGAAAAAACCACAAAATGGATGTCCTTACAGTCCATAAAAGCCATCATGCAAGACACCTCATTATGGCCGGTTACTGGGGTCCCCCAGACCAACACCTCCAGCCTACTACGTCCTGCAACATACCTTCTTACGTAAAAGACACCAACCATTTCCCCAACTAACTCTCCACAGTTCCTGTTCCTTTACCACACAGTGCCCTCTCTGCTCATCACACTGTTGATGCCACGTCCCTTATACTAACATCCTCAATCGCCATGACCTTGCCACTATTGAACACTAACTTACCCAATCCCGTCAGATTCCAAATGTACAACCACTTTCCTGGTCACCATGACTGACTGTATCCTCACCTGCAGTTCTTTCACTTTTGAAGGCATCACCTACAAACAAGTCAGTGGTACAGCAGTGGGCACCCAGAATCCTAAGCCGGCCGAAGTGGCCGTGCGGTTAAAGGCGCTGCAGTCTGGAACCGCAAGACCGCTACGGTCGCAGGTTCGAATCCTGCCTCGGGCATGGATGTTTGTGATGTCCTTAGGTTAGTTAGGTTTAACTAGTTCTAAGTTCTAGGGGACTAATAGCCTCAGCAGTTGAGTCCCATAGTGCTCAGAGCCATTTTTGAACCAACCAGAATCCTAAACATCTCTCGTGGTTCAGATTCTTTGATGAAATCTTCATGATCTTGGTTGAAGGTGAGGGCACTCTTTCCATATTCCTCCAGGACTTCAACATCTTATCTTCTCCAGAACCTCAACATCTTCTCTCCCATTCACATCACCTGGTCTTCTTCAACCCAACAAGCCACCTTCCTCGATGCTGACCTCCACCTCAGAGATGGTTATGTCAGTACCTCCTTCCATATCAAACCTACCAACCACCAGCACTCCACTTTGACAGCTGCCACCCATTCCACACCAAGAAGTCCCTTCCACACAGCCTGGCTAACGTGTGGCTGTCATATCTGAGGCCTTCACAGATTGAAATTACCCTCTGAATCTTATACAGAAACAGATCACCGATGCTTTATCCCTCCAGTAACCATCACCTCCAAAAGTCCCACTGTCTAGTCACAGAGGAGCATCCTAAAGTGGTGTTCCGTCGCCCATCCAACCTCCACAACATCCTAGCCTGTCCCTATGCAACTCCCAATCTCAAACCCTTCTCACAGGGATCATATCTGCAACCACTGCATAGCTTTTTAAATCGGTATGACTACCAACTAGCTGTCCACCAGTATGAATGGCCACCTCAAAACTGTGGCCAAGAGCGAAGTAGATCAATCTGTGGCAGAACCTGCCACTACTGAACATAGCATGCTTGATTTCAATGGCTGCTTCACAACCTGAGCCGTCTGGATCCTTCCCTCCATCACCAGCTTTTCTGACCTGTGCAGCTTGGAGTTCCCCTTACAACACATTCTGTGCTCCTGAAGTTATCCCAGCCTCAACCCACTGTAACCTACTATCTTCACAACCTCCACACAACAGTTTCTGCTTCTTCATTGTGTCACTTCCTCCCTCTTCATATTCCCTAACCCTCTTTGTGTGCTGCCCTCTGCCAATGCACCTGCCTGTCCTTTCTCCTTCCTTGCTCCTCTCCTTTCCGGACATGTGTCCTTTTCTGCTCCCCATTGTTTTTACCACACCCCACCTCCCAACGCTTTGTTGGCAGTCTCTAGTCCGTACACACCCTGCCAGACAATGCTCACCCCCCCCCCCCTCCCAACTCATTCCCCTGCTATCACTCCCACTTTTCCATCCCACTCCAGATTGCTATTCATGTGACAGTCGCATTCTGGTCAAAGCCGCCATTGGTAACGACCTAGTGTGCATGAGGTGTGTTTGCTTATGTGAATCTGTATGTGTTTACTTTGTTGAAGAAGACTTTGGCTGAAAGCCATAATGTGTAACAGCCTCAGGCTTTTTATTGCGCTTGTGTGCAGCTCAGTGGGTCATCTTTATGTTGAGTAGCAATCTATCCTTTTCCTGGTATTGTAAACATTAACTTACTAAATACTCATTGAATAAACATGAAAAACTTGGGATAATGCAGTAAACGACCCATGCTGAAGCTAACATTCAGTGTATATGTGGCAAAATCTTGGCTTTGGCACCACTTCGAGGATTAATCAGTAAAATATTTATAATAATTTGTGTATTTGTTCAACAATAATAAAACCATGACCATTCTTTAGCTGACATAAACCGTATCCAACTGTGTGTTGTAATCACAGTTTGTGTGCCTGTACCATCTGCTATTAATTTTATAAACAATTTTTGTTGTAAATGTTAATAATTTATTAATAATTGAAGGGTATGGGGAAAGACAATGGTAACCCTCAAATTTGAATTTTTAAACTAAGTACAGTAAGACAATGGTAATCCTGAACTACGCAAGGGGTGTGACGAGTTCATCTTATTGATGACAGATGCAGCACAATGTTGATTTGTTTCTGTGGGAACCCACATATGCTGGTGAGAAAAAATGGTAACCCACAAATTCAAAATGGAGGCAGCAGCAGATTGCAGTGAGGGAAGTTGTGATATTTTTGTAATTTAAAGTGAATTGTGTGGTGATTCCAGTGATTCTGACTGTTTTGATGATGACATTAATGATCCAGATTTAAATTTAAACAAGGAGATCGAAGATTCTACTTATATTAATTCTACTGCAAGTCAAGTAAGTTTTATTTTCCACATCATGTTTCCTGGTTACCACTATCTTTGTGCTAGCTAGTTAGGCTATGTATTTTATTTCCATATTCAACTTTTTTACAAGATCTTGATACGAAGATAGAGTCAACACATCTTTTAATGCAACTACATTGTCCTCTGTAAATCATGGGATGTTTACAAAAATAAATATTCTTCAGGGTGTATACGACCCGGGACAGCCGGGAGATTCGGGAAAAACCCGGGAATTTTTTCATCCGGGAGAAAACCGGGAAAAACCCGGGATATTTTTAGAATTCCGGGAAATTTTCGTTGTGTTAGTTTTTAGTTAAATTTTTGTAATTTTGACTGGTAAGTACCGATACTCTAACAAAGGATATTACTGTAGGCCGCTACTGCAGAATAATACTTCAACAATAAAACATAAACGAGAGAAAAAAACGAAAATAACTTAAATTGCAAAGGAAGTGCGCCATATACAACAATGACACACGTTGCTCATGCAAGCGTCTGCCAATTTAAAATGTGTCAAAGGCTTTAGGAGTACTATGCAGTGCTTCATAACAACAAATTGCCTCCAATGAGCGTGAAGTCGCAACTTTTTACATTCGATTTGTTTTAGCAGTTATGCGCGGGCTCATGCACATGCGCAGTTGAGTCACGTTTGAGTAGTAGATTCTCTCGCTTCTGGCAACAGGAATGTGGCTGTTGGCTGTGCAAGCAGTCGCAGCAAGCAGCTAGATGCTACCGGGAAAAGGGGGCGCCAAATTCATATTCTTGAGGAAAAAAACTTGTTTCACAAAGTTCCTAGCATCCAGCGCAAGTTTGCCTATCAATTATTCATATGATTTTTAAACGCTTCCCTGTTGGTTTTTGAAGATTTTTGAACACATTTTAAGTTGATTTCTGAATGAATCATAAGTTGACTTTTGAATGCATGCATAATGTACGTTGATGCCTCTGTCAAGAGAATCCTCGTCGCATCTAGAAATAAACTTTCCGCAGACAAAAAAGGGGACGGGGCAATACGAACTGAGGGAGTAAAGCCGAACGGATGAATGCCAATCGCTGTCTGATTATGTGGTTGATTGGGTTTGCGAAAGATCAGCATCCATGGATTCAGACTACCAGAATGGAAATAAGCGACTGACAGGAATAACAGGTGAGAAAGATTACATATTATCTTATCAGTGTATCCAAGAAAATTAAATTTTGACAGAAAGTTTTTGGCCAGATCACTACACTAGTAAGGACCAGTAGTACAGTCCCCAGCTAGCAGTCGCTAAGTTCTGTTCTAGAAGTAACGTGTTGTACGAACAACATGTAACAACGCCTAACTGGAGAATAATCGTTGTTGTTGTTGTTGTTGTGGTCTTCAGTCCTAAGACTGGTTTGATGCAGCTCTCCGTGCTGCTCTATCCTGTGCAAGCTTCTTCATCTCCCAGTACCTACTGCAACCTACATCCTTCTGAATCTGCTTAGTGTATTGATCTCTTGGTCTCCCTCTACGATTTTTACCCTCCACGCTGCCCTCCAGTGCTAAATTTGTGATCCCTTGATGCCTCAAAACATGTCCTACCAACCGATCCCTTCTTCTAGTCAAGTTGTGCCACAAACTTCTCTTCTCCCCAATCCTATTCAATACCGCCTCATTAGTTACGTGATCTACCCACCTTATCTTCAGCATTCTTCTGTAGCACCACATTTCGAAAGCTTCTATTCTCTTCTTGTCCAAACTGGTTATCGTCCACGTTTCACTTCCATACATGGCTACACTCCATACAAATACTTTCAGAAACGAGTTCCTGACACTTAAATCTATACTCGATGTTAACAAATTTCTCTTCTTCAGAAACGATTTCCTTGCCATTGCCAGTCTACATTTTATATCCTCTCTACTTCGACCATCATCAGTTATTTTGCTCCCTAAATAGCAAAACTCCTTTACTACTTTAAGTGTATCATTTCCTAATCTAATCCCCTCAGCATCACCCGATTTAATTTGACTACATTCCATTATCCTCGTTTTGCTTTTGTTGATGTTCATCTTATATCCTCCTATCAAGACACTGTCCATTCCGTTCAACTGCTCTTCCAAGTCCTTTGCTGTCTCTGACAGAATTACAATGTCATCGGCGAACCTCAAAGTTTTTATTTCTTCTCCATGGATTTTAATACTGACTCCGAATTTTTCTTTTGTTTCCTTTACTGCTTGCTCAATATACAGATTGAATAACATCGGGGAGAGGCTACAACCCTGTCTTACTCCCTTCCCAACCACTGCTTCCCTTTCATGCCCCTCGACTCTTATAACCGCCATCTGGTTTCTGTACAAATTGTAAATACCCTTTCGCTCCCTGTATTTTACCCCTGCCACCTTCAGAATTTGAAAGAGAGTATTCCAGTTAACGTTGTCAAAAGCTTTCTCTAAGTCTACAAATGCTAGAAACGTAGGTTTGCCTTTTCTCAATCTTTCTTCTAAGATAAGTCGTAAGGTTAGTATTGCCTCACGTGTTCCAACATTTCTACGGAATCCAAACTGATCTTCCCTGAGGTCCACTTCTACCAGTTTTTCCATTCGTCTGTAAAGAATTCGCGTTAGTATTTTGTAGCTGTGACTTATTAAACTGATAGTTCGGTAATTTTCACATCTGTCAACACCTGCTTTCTTTGGGATTGGAATTATTATATTCTTCTTGAAGTCTGAGGGTATTTCGCCTGTCTCATACATCTTGCTCACCAGATGGTAGAGTTTTGTCAGGACTGTCAGTAGTTCTAATGGAATGTTGTCTACTCCAGGAGCCTTGTTTCGACTCGGGTCTTTCATTGCTCTGTCAAACTCTTCACGCAGTATCATATCTCCCATTTCATCATCATCTACATCCTCTTCCATTTCCATAATATTGTCCTCAAGTAAATCGCCCTTGTATAAACCCTCTATATACTCCTTCCACCTTTCTGCCTCCCTTCTTTGCTTAGGACTGGGTTGCCATCTGAGCTCTTGATATTCATACAAGTGGTTCTCTTCTCTCCAAAGGTCTCTTTAATTTTCCTGTAGGCAGTATCTATCTTGCCCCTAGTGAGACAAGCCTCTACATCCTTACATTTTTCCTCTAGCCATCCCTGCTTAGCCATTTTGCACTTCCTGTCGATCTCATTTTTGAGACGTTTGTATTCCTTTTTGCCTGCTTCATTTACTGCATTTTTAAATTTTCTCCTTTCATCAATTAAATTCAATATTTCTTCTGTTACCCAAGGATTTCTATTAGCCCTCGTCTTTTTACCTACTTGATCCTGTGCTGCCTTCACTACTTCATCCCTCAGAGCTACCCATTCTTCTTCTACTGTATTTCTTTCCCCCATTCCTGTCAATTGTTCCCTTATGCTCTCCCTGAAACTCTCTGCAACCTCTGGTTCTTTCAGTTTATCCAGGTCCCATCTCCTTAAATTCCCACCTTTTTGCAGTTTCTTCAGTTTCAATCTGCAGTTCATAACCAATAGATGGTGGTCAGAATCCACATCTGCCCCTGGAAATGTCTTACAATTTAAAACCTGGTTCCTAAATCTCTGTCTTACCATTATATAATCTATCTGATACCTTTTAGTATCTCCAGGATTCTTCCAGGTATACAACCTTCTTTTATGATTCTTGAACCGAGTGTTAGCTATGATTAAGTTATGCTCTGTGCAAAATTCTACAAGGCGGCTTCCTCTTTCATTTCTTCCCCCCAATCCATATTCACCTACTATGTTTCCTTCTCTCCCTTTTCCTACTCTCGAATTCCAGTCACCCATGACTATTAACTTTTCGTCTCCCTTCACTACCTGAATAATTTCTTTTATCTCGTCATACATTTCATCTATTTCTTCATCATCTGCAGAGCTAGTTGGCATATAAACTTGTACTACTGTAGTAGGCATGGGCTTTGTGTCTATCTTGGCCACAATAATGCGTTCACTATGCTGTTTGTAGTAGCTAACCCGCACTCCTATTTTTTTATTCATTATTAAACCTACTCCTCCAGTACCCCTATTTGATTTTGTATTTATAACCCTGTAATCACCTGACCAAAAGTCTTGTTCCTCCTGCCACCGAACTTCACTAATTCCCACTAAATCTAACTTTAACCTATCCATTTCCCTTTTTAAATTTTCTAACCTACCTGCCCGATTAAG
This sequence comes from Schistocerca nitens, assembly GCF_023898315.1. NCBI lineage: Eukaryota > Metazoa > Arthropoda > Insecta > Orthoptera > Acrididae > Schistocerca > Schistocerca nitens. The sequence continues at coordinate 257,142,735 of NC_064615.1, read as the reverse complement.
GGATCTGACATTCCACTCTCCGATCCGTAGAATGCCAGTTTTCTTTCTCCTGATAACGACGTCCTCTTGAGTAGTCCCCGCCCGGAGATCCGAATGGGGGACTATTTTACCTCCGGAATATTTTACCCAAGAGGACGCCATCATCATTTAATCATACAGTAAAGCTGCATGTCCTCGGGAAAAATTACGGCTGTAGTTTCCCCTTGCTTTCAGCCGTTCGCAGTACCAGCACAGCAAGGCCGTTTTGGTTAATGTTACAAGGCCAGATCAGTCAATCATCCAGACTGTTGCCTCTGCAACTACTGAAAAGGCTGCTGCCCCTCTTCAGGAACCACATGTTTGTCTGGCCTCTCAACAGATACCCCTCCGTTGTGGTTGCACCTACGGTACGGCCATCTGTATCGCTGAGGCACGCAAGCCTCCCCACCAATGGCAAGGTCCATGGTTCATGGGGGGAGAATAATCGTGGGATAACTAAACCTGTGATTCTGGCAGGGTTAGTGAAGTTAATCGGTGAACAAATTTTGACAGTGGCAGAAATAGCCACAGAATTGGTGATGACAAGATTGTTTGTTAGAATGAGGAAGGAGAAGAAACGGGGACATCACACAAATTATGGAAGAATAAGACGATTCCAAATTTATATAAAAATCTCGTAATACTACTTTTCGATATCATACTTGAGAACCTGGTGCGTATGAATGAAATGTGAAACTATTCCCTAACATAAAGCTTTTTTCTTGTAGTAGGCCTAATATGCATTTGATATTGGTAATTATTGGATTATTATCTGTCGTTTTATGAAACAAAATTGCTGCCGTATTAGAAAGGCCTATTTTGTTGTATCTAGCAGAAAGTGACAAAATAGACGTAATCAGCTCGAGAAACCACACCGGTCTTAGGTATTATTTGTATTAACAGATTTTTCAGTATTAGATAACGACATTTCGATTTTTCATGTAGCAAAACGTTTGACGAACTTTGATGATGTAATAGATTCTTTCGCAGAAAGGAAAGCATGCCATGTAAAGCTGTAGCAAAATTAGAGAGAAAAAAAATGCTAGTAGCTAAGGTTTGAAGAAATGTGTAATTTCTTGCTTATCTCTTGTCAGTATTTGTTTTATATATCCTATATTTAATTTTATGTCACACAAAACAGCAAGTTATTAACTAATAGGCAATAAAGAGAAAGAGTTCAGGTTTTCTGAAGAGTTCTTGCTCTCTCGATTACAGATAATCCCATCCGCTATTAATTGCGAGATTTTTTTTTTAAAGAGGGGCAGGCTGTCAAACCGGTCGACTGGGAGCAGGAGAGACACCACAGGACATTTCAGTGTCCACTCTCCTGAACATAGTTTGGACATGGGGTAGAAAAATGCTTTAGGAAGAGGCGTGGCACTGCACTTTGGCATACTTAAGACCAAATAATATGTCTTACATTTCCTCGAATATACATGTTTTATGTTTCAGACTTTTCAGAAATATGTGCGCTACAAGATAAACATATTTTGAAAATTCGATTTTTTTTAGTATTGACCCGGTTCGCAAATGTAGATCCGGGGCTGATGCGCAGAACAGTCTGAGTTACAGTGGGTAGCCTCCACGTGAGCCGTGTTTACATTTTGTGATTTTACTGTTTCTCCTTCGTTTACGCTCACGTCAAATGAAAACAAAACGGATATCTGTGCCGCGAGCTATCAAGTGAATTAAAACACATAAACATAATTACGGAAGGCTGAAATATGTCATTAGTTTCAGATTTTATTTTATTTCCACCTTTCTGGCAGTCAAGTTATTTTTGTCTGTTTGACTAAAGAAATTTGACTTTTGTTAACCTTTTCGGCAGAGGCAGTCAATGTATTTGAAACGAAACGTTTAAATCCACAGTACTGGCTAGTTTCAACTGTTCGCTGTATTTCAAGTGCACGTTTTCATTTTCTAGCACGTACGGTATTATGCTATAATAAAGAACCAAACATGATATAATACAGTATTGGTGCTCCAAGAAAATTTACATCCCGAAACCACACTGAAAAGCTTTAATATCAGGTCGAGGTCTACTTCATTGGGTATCTGGACATACGAATGCCCTTTAAGTATGCACTTTAAATGTGCACATTTTAATATGGTTCACGGAATTCCGATGCTCTTGCAGCATCCTCTGATGCCTTGTTTCTTTTATGACATGATGTAAGATCTTTTAATATTTTACACGTACGAGCATACGGGCCTCCTACGTCATCTATTATCTGGCGCTCCCTGGCAACTGCTGAAACAAACCTATTTCTAACAGGTCGCGCGAAAATATTGCAAATAGTGGTTTAAAAAGCGTTACTTTCAAAGTAAATATCCTTTTACGTAAATTGAGTTATGTGCAAGAATGTACCATCACAGAGCGTTTGACTCTCAATTAAAAATCAATTCTTTGATGACAAGAAGACTTTCGAACCCTGAAGATCAGACATTTATGCCATTATTAAAAATTTTACTGGCACATTTGTGTGATATATCTTAAAGTGTAACACGCGTAAAAAAGATCAACAGTATATGCGAAAGCCTAGCTTCTCTTGCAGCTTGAGACCAATATTATATGCGAAAGCTTTGCGTTTCTTGTAGCAAAACTATGTATATTACACTATTAACTTTCCCTGTTTGTGAGTTCGTGCTACTTAACAGTGATGTTGCTGTTGGCTCACATCACGTGTCCTATGCTCCGAATACCGCTGTCATCGGCTGGCGAGATCACGTGACATGAGCTACGAACGGCTTACACAAGCACATCGAAATCACGATTTCAATGATTTGGAAAGTAACATGCGGTGTTTGGTGGAATTCCAATGTATGCTTTCGTAATACGAAAATACGCAGCGTACATGTTGCTTCACCTCAAAGATATTTCCAAAACGTGTCTTTTTCCCTGAGTTTCGTTTTCTAAAGTGCCGGGAAATTGTACGCCCGTGTATAAAACCATAACCATTCAAAGGATTGATAAGGGAAAATATACTGTCATCTGGGAGAAAGTTTAACCGGGAAATTCGGGAATTTTTTTTCCTTGTCCACGTATACACCCTGATTCTTGTATTTGTGGCTTACCATTGTATTTATCTTATCATTGATGAGGTTACCATTTTGTTGGTTAACAGCACTTTTTCAATATTAGACTATCCATACAATTTTTTTTTAATAGAATGAAGAGGATCGCAACAGAACTGTCCCTGGGAATAAAGATGTCACAATGAAAACAACGAGAAAAAGAAAAAAGCTAGTGAACAAACAACAACAGAAGAAACTTGCATGGAATAGTGGACTTGAATCTACTGCAAAAGAAGATACAGTGATCCAGGCGAGAAATTTAGTTGGATCTTCTTATAAATGTTCTAAAAAGTGTTTTGAATGGATTGGAGAGAAGCTTATACAGAGTATAAACAAGTCATTCTGAAACATTGTGGACTTCAATAGACAAAATGCTTATTTGTTTGGTTCTGTGCAGCTAGAACCCATAAAAAGAAGATATACAGGCAATGAAATTAGCGGGCGTGACAACATTGTACGATACAGTGTTATAAAAGATTGCAGAAGCACTGATGTCTGTAAAGTTGCATTTTTAAGCATTCATGGTTTGCAGCACAACGGAGGTAGAGTAGAAAACATACAATCCATAATGCGAACAGGGCTACTACTCCACTGGGAGATAGAAGAGGCAAAAACAGTTGGACAGGGTGTGATACTACATGTGTCAGATCTGTATAATTTTTCTTATATTCACTCTTACCTATGGAATAATATTTTGGGGAGTCCACAGTAAAAATATTCAAATAATTTTCAAATTACAGAAAAGAGCAATTCGTATAATAACCAAGAGTGGCAGTAGGGCTCACTGCCTTGAACATTTCCAAAAGCTGGAAATCCTAACTGTCCCCTGTGAATACATTTTTCAAAGTATTATGTATGTAAAAAAAATATTGACTGCTATGTTAAAAATTCTTTAGTACACAGCTATGAAACTAGAAACCAATACAATCTGCATCTAGAGAGGAAAAATAATGTTAAAACTCAGCAGAGCTTGTTGTACAGTGTCGTTAAATTATAAATTACCCCAAAATATAAAAGATATTGACACAATTGGACAGTTCAAAACAAAACTAAAAAAATTTTTATCGAATAAAAGTTATTCCGCAGTAACGGACTATCTGAATTAAAACATGTAGTGTAATAAAGTAGCCTGCATTGTAATACATGAGGAAATAATAATAATATGAAATCCAGAATTGTACAGTACTATAAGAAAATTACATAAGGATATAAAACTAATTTAAGATAGTTTAAAAATGTGTGTAAATATTAATTTTATGTGTATAAATTGTAGGTATGTTGTATATGATTTTGCTGACAAAATCCACACAATGAAAATTGTTACATGGATTAATAAAGAAATCAATCAGTCAATCAAACAAACAACAATAGACCACATGGCTACTCAGAGGAAGACATGCAATTAGTCAAAAAACATATAGAAGATATTCCAAAATACAAAAGTTGTTAACAGTAGAAAAGATAATGGTGAAAAATTGTATGTGTCGATGGAATATTCCATACAAAGTTCCTATAACCATTATAAAGATGAGTACTGTCCTGATATCAAAGCGAAGCCTGTATTTTTTGATAAGTATCATCGCATTTTCATTCAAGATTTCAATATTTCATTCCAACTGCCAAAATCAGATATTTGCCCAACATGCGATTCAAATGAAATTCAACTGATAGAAGCAAAAACCGACCTGGAAAAATTAAGAGAAGTAAATATACAGAAGAAGTTACCTCTCAGAAAAGCGCAGGCAGGTCAAGATAATATAAAAGTGCAAACAGAGAAGGCAGTTTTTGATAAAGACATTCGTGTAATAACTTTCAATTTGCAACAGGCATTGCCCCCTCCTAAACTCTCTCCGGGTACAGTGTTCTACAAGAGGAAACGGTGGACATATAATTTCAGCATTCATCCCTGTAATTCGTCACAGGTAATTTCTTTGTTTGGGATGAAACGGTAGCATCAGGTGGTTCAGAGGAAATAGGCAGTTGCTTACTGAAGTATTTTGAAGATCACATTATACAAGGGAATAAGTTGATTGCAGTTTCAGGCAACTGCTCTAGACAAAACAAAAACTGAAACATTGTGTTGTTTGGATGCTGCTTGTAGCAAAGGAAGATTTTCCACCATTGAGTACCACTTCCTACTTTGTGGACATTTCCATGTTGCCAAGCAATCGTGATTTTGCTGTTGTGGAGAAGTGTGTTTTCCGACATATGCAGTTTGTTATGCCCCTCAAGACTGGGTGGATTCTTGAAGAAGTGTGGCCAATAATGACCATTTTGTGTCCATGTTATGTCATCAAAAGATTTTGTGTGCATCAGTGACATGAAATCTACATTTAGTCAAAAGAATATCTCAGTAGAAGGGCACAAGGTGTCATTGTGAGATGCTGTATGGCTCCTCCTCGATGCCGATGACCCAAGAATCTTGTTCGTATCAAATACATTTCGTTGGGAAGACTGACAGAAAGTCAGTTTACACAAATGAGGTCGCCATACAACCTCAGAAGGAATCAGTCTTCAAAAGAAGTATTGTGGGTCAGTTCCAATTGACTTGAAGAAGAAACAAGACCTATATCTGCACTGAAGTGGATACCACATATTTATCACAAATTCTACAAAGCAGTAAAAAATAAGAAGACATCTACAAATGAGAATGAGTATGTATACGCATCTGCAGACGAAATGTGAGAATTTTCAGCAGTTCTGTGTTTGATGCAGGAAAACAATTGTATGCCACGTAATATGCTCACCACAGCTAGGAAAAGATAAGAGCTTTGGACATTATTAACTCAAAGTTTGTATTTATTTCAATTGATTTGTGTGCTTCAGGTGTTGTACAGTGACTACCAGTTGTAAAAATAATAAAGTATTTATAACTTATGTATGAAATATTTTTTTAAACTTTTCCAATTGAATATCTCCATTCATAGCTAATGTGGGTTATCATTATATTTCCCCATTTATTGATCTGTTTATATGATAATAATTCTAATGAGTCTCTCTCTTTATTGTGATTTCAACATTGTCTTTAGATTTTTCTGAAGCATGTGTGGGAGGGGTATATGTGTATTTTAGTGAATATTCAAAGCTCAGTTTTAGCACAATCAGAACATGGCCAGTCAGAACATTTGCATCCATAAGCATGCAGCAGCACAGTTTACCCCGATTCCCACAGGATTTTCAAGTGTGAGCATATTGCGGCCAGCCACACAGCTACCCAGTTCCTTTCGCAGTTCGCTTCAATAACTCTTGAACACTGCTAAGCGTCTGCTCACCTACTAGCCCAGCCACTACATGGCAACTTGCCAGCCACATGTCGCTCAACACAACACCTGTTTTTTGAGTACAGTTGCATAGCGAACAACAGCTCGTAAAATCATACACTGAATTAATGTTTATTGATGTTGTGGTAGATTCCATTAAAGTCATCGGATATACAACAGAGTTCCTAAACTGATTTCATAAGCCTTAATTACAACCACGCTATCTTTTGGTTAGATTACATTCTGCAATTATTTTTCTACACAATCTCAGTCAACAACAACTTTTCAATATCACAAGGCTATGTTTAGTGAAGTGATTGTGTTAACAGGAAAGAGAAAGGAAGTAAAATTTAATCCCACCGATTTCAGTTATTCCAAAACATCTCCATATTAAGTTTAAACAATTGCAATTTCCAGTGGCACAGATAAGTCACAGCGGCAGGCTTTAAATTCTGCATAGTGAATTTGAGATCACCACATTTCTCTCATGTATAATTCACACAGGAATTTATGTATTTTTGCTCCTGGAACGGTAAGTAACTAAAAACTTGTATAATCTAGTTTTGTGATAAAATAGTTATGGCAAGTTTGTAAAATAGTTTACGTTATAATTTTTATACTTTCCTTACATTTTAAGGTCACATAAATAAATTTATTTGTTTTTGTAACTTAGTGCTTTTCCTGGCTGATGTAATACAGGGATAAATATGTAATTGGGCACTGCCAGAAGGAATACCACATACTGAATGGGGAGCTATAGGAGCATACCTTTAGAAAGATATTAGGACTAGAACAGAGAAATGATGCTACTTGTAGGATGATAAGCAGAGGAGATCCTACAGACATCAGTCTTCCCTTACATATTGCTTTATAGGCATGTTGAAAGAATGATGAGTAGATGGAAGTCTTCACCTCCCAACTTAAATGTGATCATAATGGATGTAGTAAATAAGAAGAGAGATGGGAACTATCAGTATTAATACAAGGTGTCTGCATACTGTTCTTCATTGCAGTTGCTGCCTGGAAGAGGAAATTACAAGAAATAATATGTAACAAATAGTTCTCTCAGAGAATGTCCTTCGTTATCTGTAACCAAATTCCTGTAGGTTCTCCTTAATGCTGGCTCTGCAGAACATGTTGTGTGGAGTAGGATTGGTGTGGGCCATCTTTACTATTCTGTATGGATACTCAGATCACAGAATCATGTTGTAATAAGAGTGTTGTTCATAACACAATAAATATACAATTACTATTTACCTTTTTTATAGCTTTTACTTATGTGTGCAAATGCACATCATTTTTAAATAAAGTGTTGGACTTCTATTCTATCTGACTCTTCCGCTTTTCATCTTTTTTTGGTGGCTGAAGCACACAAACCTTATTCAACTGAGGCATGAGAATAACAACCTTCAGGCAGAGTTAGAGAAAGTGGGTGCAGAACTGCAAAAAACCAAGCAAATGAAATTGACATTAGAAGGTAAAAAAACATTTTCTGGTATTAAGCTGTTCCATTATCAATGTATTTGTTTGAATTAACTAGATTCATAATTTTATTTCATTGAATAATATGCAATCGTTACAACATAGTATGTGCTAGTCTTTTAGAATTATATATTGCTGCTCTAACTTAGAGTATTTTTCCGTAAAGATTAGAATTTGCCCTTCTTGAACTTTGCCATAAAAAAGTGAAACTGTTATTAATTTCTGATCAGTGCAGTTATTCTAATTTTCTGAATTTGGTATGAAAAACTAATTTAATCTCAACTTCTTCCCTATGGAGGCATAATTATACTGCTGATCAAATCACAGCTTTGATTTCAGAAGGGTTTCTCAGGTGACAAGGGAGGTATGTGACCATGAACACTAGAACTGCATGGAAATTTTCACTACTGTTTGTAGAAATTGAAACACCCAGATGTAATGGTTGGAATTACTCATTACACCACGCTCACTCTTTGTAAAGCCTGCAAATGTAGTGTAAACATGCAAGCAGTACTGGTGTGCCTCGTCGACATCAAAGGGCTCAGTATCAAAGTGTAAGTGAAGTCAAATGAGGCAGGATGATTGGCCTCCAGGAGATAGGTTTGTCATTCTGTGACATCGATGTTCGTACAGGGCGCGCAGGTACAACAAGGATTACTATGTGGAACTAGTGAATTGAAGAGGATTGTAGACAGTGACGAGTAGGTGCTGGACCACACAATGCAACCACAGTGTGGAATAACCAACACATTGTCCACATGACCATAACCAATGTAACAGCTTTGTCCACAATGTTACCTTGATGTTGGATCGCTGCAAAGTGTGTGGACAGGCCTGTGTTGATGACCCGATGCCTTCTTCGAAAACTGGACTGGTGACACGCATACCATTGCATCAGCTTCCATTGACCAGAAACTACCACTGCCTCAGACTGCAATGAGCATATGACCAACTGTAACAGATGTGCTGGGTGGCAGAACTTAGTGTTCCCAGGCATCATGTTTCAACTTGTCCTATAGCGATGACCATCCGCCTGCTTAGCTGGGTGGTAACATGCTTGCCTCCCATGCAGTGGGCCCAGGTTCAATTCCTGGCCAGATTGGAGATTTTCTCCACTCGTGGACTGGGTGTTGTGTTGTCCTCATCGTCAATTCATCCTCATCATTGACCGCAAGTGGCGCCGACTGAAATAAGACTTGCACTTGGCGGCCGAACCCAAATGGCACCTCCTGGTCAACAGTGCCATATGATCATTTCATTTCATTTTTTCATAGTGATGACCATGTGTGTGTTAAACACTACCATGGCATCAGCAATCGTGGAGACTACATTGTTGAGTGGCACAACTGATAAATGTTGAGTGTTATGGTTTGGGATGTCATTGGTAATAATGTGCAATCTCACCTCCTACATACAGAGTGCAGTCTGAACAGTAACTGCTAATCAGGGAGACTTTAGAGGCCAAGGCACTGCCCATCCTGCGGGCATCTCCTTGTGTCATATTTCAGCAGGACATCGTTCAATTGCATGTGGTGAGGAATGTGCAAGCCTTCTTCGAAGAACAATGAGCACTACTGCTTCGCCAGCCCACATGTTCACGTGACATGTTACCCATCAAACATGCCTGGGATATGGTCAATGGACATCTTGTTCATTCTGATCTTTCTGCAACCATGGTTGATGATTAGTGGATGTGGCCACAAACAATGTGGCAGTGTGTTCCCCGTAACACATCCAGACCCTCTTTCATTCCATGCTATGATATCTAGAGGATGTCATTGCAGCATGTGGTGGCTCCACAGAGCACTGAATTCTCACTGTGAGAGTGAATGTACAGTTTTATAATTCTAATCATTTGTGTATTGTAATGTCCCTAATCAGTGAAGTAAATTTCATTATAATCCCTTGTGCCCTTTGTGGTGCTACAATTTTCACAAACAGTAATGTAAATCATTCATCCCAAAAACAGTGGTATGAGCCACTTGCATACAAAGCTGCACATCTTACTCTAAGAGTCATTTGAATGATGACCTATTGAAGGTCTAATAAGAGACTATCCTTGGTAAGATGAAAAAACAGAACCAGACACACAAATATTTCAGTGTTGTGATTTATTGCTATATTTCCCTCTGATTAAAATAATTACACTATCTGAACAATAAACTTTTTCTATTGATGTAAGTGTCCCATGGCTATTCAGTTTTCAAGGTGTTTAAGTGGTCAAAGCAAAGTGGAACAACATGCATGTCTCCCTAAAGCCACTTTTTCGCATTCAACATCACTTCTGCATTCAAGCAGTCCAACATCACCATTTAAAAATGTAATTAATGTGGTGTTTGACATTGGAATCCATGAATTCAGAAGTAATATTGGATGCGAAAAAGAGGCTTTAGTCAGATGCGCATGTTATTCTGTTCCACTTTGCTTTGACCACTTCATTGAAATAATGCGCCTGCACCTTGATAACTGAATAACCATGGAACACTTAATATTGACAGTAGAAAAAGTTTGTTGTTCAGAGAGTGTAATTATTATAAGCAGAGGGAAATAATAGCAATAAGTCACGACATTTGAGATATGTGTGTTTTTGATTATATTATATCAGTGTTTTGTTTCTTCGTGTTGCCAAGGTTTCTTTCTTAGACTCAGAGTAGCTGTTCCTTGAAATAGTTCTCATGATAAGACACACAGTTTTACACGTGTATAGCTCATAACAATGTTTATGGGATGAGCAATTAATATTTTAAGCACGTTTTTATGGAGTTCTGAGTGTTCAAGGTCAAGCACATTCCTTGTGAGAGAAGCATTCACACATTCACTTACAAGCATTAAATATCAAAGGAGAACTATTTTCCATTCTTTTTTTCAGTATGTAAATGATACATGCTTTGCAAATCACAGCCTGGTTTTAAAGAGAGAGAGAGAGAGAGAGAGAGAGAGAGAGAGAGAGAGAACATCTGTGGTTTACGGAATAAAAGGGGTAGTTAAGTGATAGCTCAGATTGTAGAGGGCAAAAAGTGTACAGTAGGTTGTGAGATCGGAGTGAAACAACTGGGGTTTTGGTATGAAATGTTTCACTCCATGCATGATCTTTCACCCTGCTGATATGTATGCCATGTTTTGCCTTACAAATATTCTCGATGTTATTCATTGTAGTGGACCTGCTTGTAGTGCCATTAGAACATGATATGTCCACATGACAATGGACTTCTTCACCTTTCACAGGGGCTGATGCTAAAGAGAGCACTGAATATCCAAGCTACTAAAAAATTATGTGGTCCCTGTTGCAATAACTATTCTGTATTGTGAACACAATCTCTCCAATGCACAACTTCATTTACATTTGTGGGTGAACAATCTTTCTTAACCTTTAATCCAAAATAGATCACAACATGTATTTATTACTGATATTACATTATGGAATGACATATCTCGTATAATCTTCAGTTGTTCTGGCATTGACATTATCGCTCGTGCCTATTGCTCCATGTCTTCCAAAGCTTTGCCAGGCTGCGACGACAAAGCATAAGCAGGTCTTTTACACACCATCTGCACATGTGGCGAACCAGAATGTGCACAAGGGACTGTTCCACACTTAACAACTACCTAAACAATGTTTTCAGTTCCCATGAACATCTTTCATCTGCTTGAGTGGTTAGAAGTGGAACATGTTATTCTACATAATGGACACATTGCACGACAATAGGCAATTCAACCATTGTAAATAACCAGATTCTTATCAGAAAAAAAGTCACTTAAGTCCAGTCTTGGGTCCACTATTGTTACTCATATGTGTTAGCCTTTCAATGTTATACACAAGTAGAATAGGTTCTTTCGTGAATGAAATGGCTATCAATTCAGCATAATAGAAGAATTGTTGGCCGAGCAGTTCTAGGCACTTCAGTCCGGAACCGCGCTGCTGCTACGGTAGCAGGGTCGAATCCTGCCTCGGGCATGGTTGTGTGTGATGTCCTTAGGTTAGTTAGGTTTAATTAGTTCTAAGTCTAGGGGACTGATGACCTCAGATGTTAAGTCCCATAGTGCTTAGAGCCATTTGAACCATTTGGAAGAATAGTAAATAATTTCTTCAATGGTATTATCAACTGTTTTTATACAACTAGTCTCTTTTTAATGTAAAGAGATGCATCATAGATTGTTCTCCCAATCTTATGGAAGCGGCATTGGTATTGTTACATTCTTCTTGAAGTCTGGTGTTATTTTGCATGTCTCACATATCCGACGCACCAGGTGGAATGGTTTTGTCATGGTTGTCACACCCAAGAATCTCAGTAATTTTGAGAGAATCTGGTCTACTCCAGGGGCCTTCTTTAGACTGAGGCATAATGTTCAAAATTTTTCTGTTTAATTATTAACAATAATTGAAAGAGGAAAAAAGACATGTTGAGATTCTTAATTTACTCAGTTCAGACAATTCACATTATTGCAAATCTAAGTAGATAACAGGTCAGTAAGTTTATGTATTTTGTTTCGGTGATGTTCTAAGGAAATATACTCATTTTAAATAAACATCTTTAGAAGAATTATCAGCTGATTTCATGAAGCTGTAGTGGCCACTTCTTGGTTGACAATTTTTAGTGAATGTTGAAATGGGACTAGGTTCTCGTCATTATCTGAAATTCCTTCCTCATGTCAACATTCTCTGAAGAGATCATTTTAGCTCGAATTTTTGGCTTTCTGGACTTTATAGTGTTATTTCTATACTAAGTTCCAGTAGTTAACTTCTCTTAAAAAAAAATAGTACAAATGAGTATACTATCTCAGATTAAATTTCACATTAATATGCTACCCAGTTTATATTAGCAACTAACGGGAGTAAACCGTTTGTTAATAATCCAACTTTGAATTTCATGATATGAACTGTGAAGTCATGTTGCACTACATATTATTGAAAATTTACTTTTTACCTATTTCTGGAAAGCTACAATGTTTATTCATAATGATTATTTAAAATCATAGCTCTGCTTGAGAAAAAACCAAAATATTGTTAACAGTATTTTATTCAAAGTGGTTTGTTTGGGAGCATTCACTGCAGTCGACAAAAATATTCTCTATTGAGGTTGGAATTGAGTGAGATAGTGAAATTGTCTGGTTGTGTAACAAGTCTAGGTGAAAACAAGTTATTTTTACTGACCACCCGACTCTGCTGTGACTGTTCTAGAGTCGGTCAAAGAAAGTCTGTGGTCAGTTGCACATAAATACCCAGATTGTGCAATACTAATTGGTGGTCGCTTTAACTTGCTGAGTATAGGGTAGTGTATGGATTCATTGGAGGGGGTACAGATAGACAGTCTTGTAAAGTACTTTTTAACATGTTTACTGAAAACTGTCTTGGTTAGATAGTTCAGCAGTCCACATGCAATGGAAGTGTCTTGAACCTTGCGTCTACAAACAGGCTGCACCTTACCGATGGTGTCAGTGTAGAGATGGGGATTAGTGATCATGATGTCATCATAGCAACTATGGTTACAAAAGTTAATAAATCAGTCAAGAGGGCTAGGAGAGTGTTTCTGCTAGAAAGAGCAGATAAGCAGTTAGCATCTCACTTAGACAATGAGCTGCAGTCATTTAGTTCTAGAATGATGGAATATGGGCCAAGTTCAAACAGATTGTAAATCGTGCTCTGGACTAGTAAGTGGATTTAAGGACAGAAAAGACCCACCATAGTTTAATACTGAAATTTGGAAAATGCTGAGGAAGCAAAGGCTGTTGCACTCTCAGTTCAAAAGGGGCAGTGTAACTGACAACAGGCAAAGCCTAGTAGAGATTCATGCGTCTGTAAAAAAATTTATGTGCTAAGTATACAACAGCTACCACCATCATACCTTGGCTAAAGATCTGGCAGAGAACACGAAAAATTCTGGTCCTATGTAACATAGCTAACCAGGTCTAAGGCTTCCATCCAGTCGCTCGCTGACCAATCTGGTTTAACAGTAGAAGATGGCAAAAGAAAGGCCAAAATTATAAATTCCACATTTAATGAATCGTTCACACAGGGGAGGGGAATCGTACAAATGTACATCGTTTGACCATTGCACAGAGTCCTGTATGGATGACATAGTAATAAGCATCCCTGGCGTAGAGCAACAACTGAAAGAATTGAAAAGAAATAAGCTGCCAGGTCTGAATGGAATCCCAATTTGGTTTTACAAAGAGTACTTTATGTCATTGACCCCTTACATAGTTTGTGTTTATCTCAAATCTCTCAACCAGTGCAAAGTGCCAAGCAACTGGAAAAGGCGCAAGTGACTCCTGTATATAAGAAGGGTAAAAGATTGGACCTGCAAAATTACAGACCAATATCCTTAACATCAGTTTGCTGCAGAATTCTAGAGGATATTCCGAGTTAAAATATAATAAATTTCTTAGAGGCCGAGAAGCTCATGTCCATGAATCATCACAGCTTTAGAGAGCATTGATCGTGCAAAACACAGCTTGTGTTTTTCTCACATGATATACTGCTAGCTATGGATGAAGGGCAGTAGGCAGATTTGATATTTCTAGATTTCCGAAAAGCATTCAACACGGTACCCCCTGCAGACTGTTAATGAAGGTGTGTGCATATGGAGTAGGCTCCTAGGTATATGACTAGCTTGAAGACTTCTTAAGTAATAGAACCCAGTATGTTGTCCTCGACGGCGAGTGTTCATTGGAGACAGAGGTAACATTGAGAGTGTCCCAGGGATAGGATTGTTGCTGTTTTCTGTATACATAAATAATCTGGCAGATAGGGTAGGCAGCAATCTGCGGTTGTTCACAGTTGATGCTGTGGTGAACAGGAAGGTGCTAAAGATAAGTGACTGTAGGTTGATACAAGATGATGTAAACAAAATTTCAAGTTGGTGTAATGAATGGCAGCTGGCTCTTAATGCAGTAAAATGTAAGTTAATACAGATAAGTAGAAAAAAACAAGGCCATAATGTTCGGATACAGCATTAGTAGTGACCTGCTTGACACAGTCACATCATTGAAACAGCTGGGCATAACGTTGCAAAGTGATATGAAATGGAACGATCATGTGAGGATTGTGTTGCGGAAGGCGAATGGTCGACTTTGGTAGATTGGGAGAATTGTAGGAAAGTGTAGGTCATCTGTAAAGGAGACAGCATATAGGACACTAGTGTGACCTATTCTTGAGCACTGCTCAAGTGCTTGGGATCTGCACCAAGTTGGATTGAAAGAAAACACGGAAGCAATTCAGAGGTGAGGTGCTAGATTTGTTGTCAATAGGTTCAGTCAGCATGTAAGTGTTATGGGTATGCTTCGGGAGCCTAAGTGGGAATCCCTGGAGAGAAGAAGACATCCATTTTGAAGAATGCTACTGAGAAAGTTCAGAGAACCTGCATTTGAAGCTGACTGCGAAACAAGCCTATTGCCACATCATATGTTTCGTGTAGGGACCATGAAGATAAAATATGAGAAATTAGGGCTCATGCAGAGGCACATAGACAGTTGTTTTTCCCTTGCTCTATCTGCAAGTGGAATGGGAAAGGAAAAGACTAGTTTTGGTATAAGGTACCCTCTGCCACGCACCATACGGTGGCTTGCAGTGTACGTATGTAGATGTATACGAGGTATTGGTTTCTTATGTTTGGAATTGTGGATGAAAATATTTATAAGTCATGATGTCACGTATATTTTGCACACTTGGTGTTGCTACATAGGCAAATAATTCTGACTAAAGGTACTAGGTTGGGTTGTGACGATTTACTTATATTGTCAGCACACATGGATAGCTCAAAAATACACATGGTTTTCTGGCGGTTTCTGGCGACTAGAGGAAGCAGTGTGGTGCTGGTGTGCAAGACTCACACGTCCCGTTCATCATTGGATTGACTTGGAGGTGCTTTGCCGATCATTTCAGGGTAGCTCGCTGCATCGATCTCCCCAACTTCTTCTCTGAAGATATGATGCTGTTTGGAGGAATTTTCTCTACTCTTAAAATGATTCCGTACACTCAAGATACTTTTAAATCAATCCTACTGTATTTTCTCTTCCACAAACAGAACTCCACATAACAGTTTTCAAATGAATCATATTTCATAAGCTACAGAAACTATTAAGTACTTTTAGAATAAATACAGTTCCAGAAATCTCTCAAGAGTTCTCGCAAGTCCACCATCAGCATCTCTAGAGAGTCAGTAAGTAAGTAAGGGTCTTTTTCTTTTCTTATAACATAATTCAACTTTTCACAATAATGACTTATGCAGCACCGTCACGGAGTAAGGCGCGCTTGCTCCTTGTGCTGGGCATGTAGCTTCTGTGGCGAGTGCAGCAACCAGTTGCCTGCGTCGATCAACCGCCCACATTGTAGCATTCTCTTGATACACGTCCGCCCTGTGCACACAGGAAACCGACACGAGGTAGACACTGTCCCGTCTCTCTCTCTCGTACGTAAAATATTGGGTGTTCGAGATGGTGGAAAGCCGAAGGTCTCTAGAATTTGCGTTGAAATTCTCGAGGCACTACAGCTTGTTTAAAACTATAGTAGTTAATGCCTAATAAATAAATATTGTTGCAGAGAGAGACAAGATATAATCACTTATGTAGCTGCACTACTATTCTCAGTGTTATGTACACTCTTTGCTAAACATTGTCTGTGGCAGTGAAAAAAAGATTTTTACCAGTCAGCAATTTACTTATAAGCAATCCTGAGCCTCGTATTATTATTTATTATCTTTGGGTCTGTTGTGTGTATTTAATGAAAACCCACATCCTTTCGTCTTTCCCTCTCCTTCCCTCTTTCCTGACGAAGCAACCGTTGGTTGCGAAAGCTAGAATTTTGTGTGTATATTTGTGTTTGTTTGTGTGTCTATTGACCTGCCAGCGCTTTCGAATGGACAGTTTGTTGCTGGTCATTCCCACATAGAAAGCTTCACAGTGTAGGCAGGTCAGTTGGTAAATCACGTGGGTGCTTTCACACGTGGCTCTGCCTTTGATCGTGTACACCTTCCGGGTTACAGGACTGGAGTAGGTGGTGGTGGGAGGGTGCATGGGACAGCAACAAACTGTCCTTTCGCATGAATGGACACAGGCAGACAGTGTTTGTTGGTAATGAGGATCACCCTGTGGCTAAACATGCCTTGGTGCATGGCCGGCACATCTTGGCACAGTGTTACACCGTCCGGGTTATCTGGCTACTTCCCACTAACACCAACGTGTCAGAACTCCGGAGATGGGAACTTGCCCTTCAGTATATCCTCTCTTCTCGTTATCCGCCAGGCCTCAACCTCCGCTAATTTCAAGTTGGCGCCGCTCATACTTCACCTGTCTTTCAACAACATCTTTGCCTCTGTACTTCCACCTCGACTGACATCTCTGCCCAAACTCTTTGCCTTTATATATATATATATATATATATATATATATATATATATATATATATATATATATATATATATATATATATGCGGATGGATATGTGTGTGTGTGCGAGTGTATACCTGCCCTTTTTTCCCCCTAAGGTAAAACCCACATCCTTTCGTCTTTCCCTCTCCTTCTCTCTTTCCTGATGAAGCGACCGTTGGTTGCGAAAGCTTGAATTTGGTGTGTATGTTTGTGTTTGTCTGTCTGTCGACCTGCCAGCGCTTTCGTATGGTTGTCTGCTTGTGTCTGTGTATGTGCTGATGGATATGTGTGTGTGTGCGCGAGTGTATACCTGTCCTTTTTTCCCCCTAAGGTAAGTCTTTCCGCTCCCGGGATTGGAGTGATTCCTTACCCTCTCCCTTAAAACCCACATCCTTTCGTCTTTCCCTCTCCTTCCCTCTTTCCTGATGAAGCAAATGTTGGTTGCGAAAGCTTGAATTTTGTGTGTATGTTTGTGTATCTATCAGCATGCCAGCAGTTTCGTTTGGTAAGTCACATCATCTTTGTTTTTATATATATTCTTTTCCTGATAGAAAAAGGTTTAAAGTACTTTTTCTTGTTATCTCTTGTGTGAATCCCAAAAAATCATGTGATTAATTCACATAATGGGTGCCAGTGCACCATTATGACAAAAAGAATGGCAGATGGCAAATGAAGAACTTGAATTCTAGCAATAATTAATTTTTCCATTTAATTATATTCACATGGAGGGATAGGTATGAAAAGGACAAATAATATTTACACATATATTGTGAAAAAACTTATGCAAAATTAAACAGGTTAAGGATCAAATTTCTGAGACAAAAGATAGTGATTGGCATTAGAAAAATGCAAAGAATTTGGGGAAATAAGTATAACACTGAAGCCTTTATCTAATTTGGAGAAATGTACTGGAATTTGCAAGTCATACATTACAAGAGAAAGTAGCTCTAATTCTAAGGAAGATGTTGCACCAACAAAAGGAATTAGGACGATTGTGTAGTACCTACTGGGCAATGAAACATACTAAATGGGACAAGTAGTTCAGAATTTCAGGAGCTCTGGTAGAGATTATGAATAAATCATTTATAGGACAACCCTTATTGAAAATGTGTACCTGACCATTATCACCACCAGATTGACTTGGTAAAATTGCAAGAGAGGGTGCAGAAGAATCTATATATACAGGCACAGCAAAGAATCAAGACCTTTAATGATAAAACTATTATACCTAGTTTTCAAATAGACAGTCGGGCATTAGTGTGTGATTTTTGTCGTAGCTTAAACGTAAAGGAGGAGACAAATTTTTCCCTCCTTGCAAGGGACCATTCAAAGTTGAAGACATACCACATCAGTTAGTAAACCCTGATACAGGACAAAATAAAGGATGGTACAATACTGACATGCTTACAGGATTCAAGGCCACGGGGTAGTGTACATCCTTTGTGACTTTGGTGGCTTGACAACCACCGACTGCCCCAGTTAAATTACTTACCATATTTCTCTTTTTAGTTTTCCTGGAGACCGTTTCTTTCTTCTTCAATAAAGTAATATCTTCTACTACCCCTTTTCTGTAAAAGTAACTGTAAAAAAATATAAGGGGACTATGCTCGACTTGAGAATTGTCAGGTAGGCCCCTGTTGTGTCTACAACAGCTGGAAATGTAGTGTCTTACTAGCACTTTTTTGTGACTATTGAACCGCTACATTTAGATAATAGAAATCTATTAATCTGTAAACTTAACTGTACGTAGATTAAATTTATCATGAATATAGGACAGTTAATATTTCCACGTCTTTTATTTAATTACATGTTACCATGTACATGTGATACAGGAGAAACTAAGTATAAGAACAATTTTAGTTTTATTCTCATATGATAGCATTAGGAGTTGGAAGAATATATAGTACTACAAAATATATAGAAAAGTGAAATAGCAATGACAATGTGCTTTCACTAAATTACAAATTTAGTAAAATGATTATTTACGAATTATGAGTAAAATGTTATTTGTTTTACATATGTTATAAAACTGAATGAAGAAGGATAGTATGGCTGGGTTTATATTTCATTTTCTTAGGGGAGGTTAGTCATGGTAGAGTGTGACAGATGAAACTGACTTTAATGTTTATTGTGAGAATTTGACGATGACTTACTTGAAAGTACTTCGCTTACTACTGCATTTCGTAGGGGTTCATTACAGTGAATGTTTGGATATTCTGCAATGGCGAAACCGTGGCAAAGCCAATGTGTAGGAAATGCCAAACACCTTCTTCCTCTGACGTCGTGATGAAGTAACTTAGCAGATAGGGTCCGTGGTAAGGGAATCTTATCTAAGGGGTAGTACTTCTTTTCTTCTTTGATCCTAACATACGTGTCTCTTTGTTTCCTTTTCTTACTTCTCCCTTAGCAGTACCAAATCTGTCCTCCCTCTGTAAACACATGAAAAAGTTCCCCTTCTCTTTTTAGTCCACATGATTGATGTTACAACCTACAACTGTAGAATTGCACTGGAGGGTATTTCACATACGATGATGACAATAGACTAACATAATTTTTTGGAGTGGCCATTAAGTGACACATGTTTGGCACATCGTGTGATGTAGTGGAGGAGAGTTGATGGAGGATGTAGAAGGCTAGAAAAATTGATGACATGCTAACATGTGTAAAGAGCAAGAGATAATATGCTAAAGAGTCAACAGTCTAACAAGATGGTGTGCTAACTTATTTTCAGCAGAATGTCATGCGGAATGGGAGTTAGAACATACATAAGTGTGAGAACTACATGTATGTGGTGTCATACTCATTATAAACAAAAGTAACAAGTAAAAAAAGAAAAAGAAATGTTAAACAAAGAGTTCAAATGCAGAGGTAGAGAGTAATCAGGTAGGGTCAGTGTAAACTAATTATGGAGAAACTTTTCATCTAAATTGAGAAAAGATTGTAGAAAAGGGTTATTAGCTGTGTTTACTGATTAAGTTACGATGATACACACCCAAAATCGCAAAATAGGTGTAGGAGAAGAAAAGGATAGGTGAATCCCTGGGAGTAATGGCCTATGCCTTGGTCAGGAGAATCTGTGGGAGGAATGGTCTGTACCTTGATCAGATGAATTCATTGGAGGAATGACCTGTAGCATATTTTTTTGTGTGTGAGGGGGAAAAGAGGGACACCCACTTCTGTAGTGGTATTGAGGTTTGACACAGTGTCTGTCCCTAGAATGAGTGTAAGTAGAGTTATTAAGTATGGAGTTGTATAGTGATTGATGGTCACAATATGGAAGTTTTCTCCAAATTGGTTATAAAGTTGAATAGATTTACTTGATAGCTGAGACAGTGGATGGTTTTGAATATGTTTGGATAGACAGTGCGAAGGATAATTGGGAGCAGAGACATTTCACAGAAGTTCACAAGAGCATGTACTGACGTGTACTGAGATTTGCTCTAGAGATCATGTAATGGAAATATACCTATTGGGCTACTCATCACATAGCAAAAACATAAGAAAGTGTTGGAAAGTATGTTCAAACTCACATATTAAAATGATACATCTATCTCTGTAGAAATATTGATCATTACATAACAGTTTACTGAATTATATAAACAGAATGTGGAAGTATGGAAGACAAATACTCATAACACTGCATAACAGAGTCTGCCTGAAAACAAATAAAAGACATATCATTTTCTTAAATAGTTAAAACTGAAAGGATGATATTAAAAATAATGTTGAAAACTGGAAATGGATGTGACTATGCAAGACTTGTGCCCTGTTATTAAAAAGTGGAGGATTTTCTCCTTAACAAAAGGTCAGTTATCATGAAATAATTGTGTTTTTTATAGTTTAATATTATGAGAATTCATTACTGACTAGCAGAGTAAAGAGTTGTCCCGACATCTTTCCTTTAAGTGGGGCGAATCTGTGGTGTTACATGCTGTTTAGGCAAATGACATTTCCTACT
This sequence comes from Schistocerca nitens, assembly GCF_023898315.1. NCBI lineage: Eukaryota > Metazoa > Arthropoda > Insecta > Orthoptera > Acrididae > Schistocerca > Schistocerca nitens. The sequence continues at coordinate 257,121,576 of NC_064615.1, read as the reverse complement.
TCCTATTTATTACAAGGAAAGGTGACTGTGACAAAATAGTAAAGTAGAATTAGGCAGAGAATAAGTTGCGAAACATAACTGGCAGTCGTTTTGTTTCACATTTGTCCAGAGTTGAACGGAGAGATGTGTAGTTCGAGTAATCAGCACGGGGTGACAGCGAGTAAACGTCTTTACCTGCTGTGGGCAAGGCCTTTTATGCTTTCAAGTCATGTCTTGGCTGTTTCTTGACTCAAGGAGCAAACATCCTCTCCAGCAATGTAAACAGCAACGAACAAAGGAAACTCTAAAATGAAATTACTTACTTACAAACTACTTTTCATTGAGCCTTCAAAGCTGATGTTCTGTTTGAAGTAAATTGTATCCGCTTTAATTTATAAGATAATTGTGAACTGTACACCCATTGAAACAAATACAAGTCAGTCAATGATGAAATGTTAACATCGTTTTGTAATTAGATTAGATATTGTTTTTTCTTCCACCAATAACACCTCCAAAAGAGAGGAGTTCAAGTCTTTCCAGGGCTCTGCATGGTTCTACGGACATACTGCTTTGCACAACCTAAAGAAGAAAATTAACAGTGACGAATGTGAATGTTTCGACTCAGCTCCAAACACATAAGAAGAGGATCAGAAACACATCATCTGGCAGTCACATTGGTGTGAAGGCAGCATGGCAGCAAGGTGGCCTATAGAAAGTGCTCATGCAGTGAAAAGGGCCATGCATAGCTGAATACAGTGGTACAACTGACGTGTTCTCAAGTGGTGTGGAGTTATGTAGGCGCATCTGAATGCCAAAGGAATTCAGGCTGTTACATATCCGAGTCCAGTGTAACCAAGCTATGGGCTAATAGTGTGCAGCCAGATCTCTCCCATGGAATTAATGTGCAGCAACTATCTACAAAGGACTGTGCCAATAATATGGGCTGAACATGAATTCTAATCCCACTTCTGGCACTAGTTGTACATGGATATACTGAGATTAGGACTATGGCGGGCTTTGGGCATCTGGGAGGATCAGTAAATTAGTTGAAGAGTCAAGATACGAAGTGTTTAGGTCACTGACTTGAGTTTTTTTCTTATCTCCTAGAGTTTGTTTCTTATCTCCTACTATTAAGGGATACAGGAAAATAAAAATAGCTGTGTGGCAGGAGGCTGCTGCAGACAGACTGAGGTCCTCATTGGCCAGAAAGAGAAGTAGAACATGTCGGGTCAGGATGAGAGCTGGTGGGCAAGAGAGTGACCCAATGGTACCAGTGCTCTATCACCAACATACTCTGCATCACTCGCGTGGCCATTCCCAAGTCCTCTGATTGGCTGGCAGAGAGGGTACTTAGGAAGCATCCCTCTGTCAGCAACGCTTTGTAATAGCACCTCATGTCAGCAGTACCTTGATAATAAATTCAGTTGGGAAGAGCACACCACAAAACTGCAGAAACGCCTTAACAAATCTGTACTTGCAATTCGAGTGTTAGCAGACATAGGCGACATAAAAATGAAAAAGCTTGCATACTTTGCCTACTTTCATTCCATAATGTCATATGGTATAATATTTTGGGGTAACTCTTCAAGTCAAGCAAAAGTTTTCAGAGTCCAAAAGCGTGTAATACGTATTATTTGTGGAGTAAATTTACGGACGTCCTGTAGAAACCTCTTCAAAGAACTGGGTATACTAACTACTGCCTCTCAGTATATTTACTCATTAATGAAATTTGTCTTAAATAATATATCTCTTTTTCCAACAAACAGCTCAGTTCATACATACAATACCAGGAACAAAAATGATCTGCACAAGGACTTAAAAGCACTTACTTTAGTTCAAAAAGGGGTCCACTACTCAGGAACACACATCTTCAATAATTTGCCAGTAAACATAATAAATTTAGTTACAAATAAAGATCAGTTTAAAAGGAGCCTGAAAGACTTACTAGTGGCCAACTCCTACTCCATTGACGAGTTTTTTAATAGAAACAAATGATGTATATATTCATACTATTAGTATTGTTATTTCAGCTTAAAAAAAAATAAATTGACATGTTCCACATCCACGAAGATCTCCTCAGCACGGATCTATGGAACGAAAAACTAATCTAATCCAAAGTACCTGGTGTGGGAAAACTGTTAATGCGGACTGAGTGCCATTAGGTGCAGTATCTAGAGACATTCAGTACTGTACCATCCCAGGTCCAGCAGTAGTTCAACTGTGAACTAATCCTTTCAAAAAACCTTTCCACTCTGTCTGCTTGCTCACCACGTACAATTGCAACTGTTGATTGCAGTATACTATTTCATTTTATGTTAATTGTGGCTGGGCAACATCTCTTCATGGGCAGTTACAGTATTATGAAAAGGATAGTTGCTACTCACCATATAGTGGAGATGCTGAGTTGCAGATAGGCACAATATTTGACTCAGCATCTCTGCTATGTGGTGAGTAGCAACTATCATTTTCATAATATTGTTACATTCCACCCTGGATTCTCTTCATGGGCTGTTAGAAAAGGAGAGTAAGGCTACCTAAAAATGATCATAGTATTTCAACTGTCCCTTCCACCACAAAAAGGATGTTGCTTTGATTTAATGTAATTTCTAACTGCTCTTAAAATGTTGACAATGATGTTTGACAAATTTAAGTCTCTAGAGTGTTACCGTTTGTCACATGATATTGTATTATAAATACACATATCAAATAAAGTTAAACTTCTGGGTTGAATTTTTTGATGAAATTAATTAGTTGAAGCTTCAGAAATATATTTTTACTTAAACCTATTTATTGCTCCGATGTCACTCTTATTACAGAGAGTAATAGAAACTACCCTCAAAAGTAAAGCATCCATTGACTGTGCAGCTCTAGATCACACACAAAAGTTTGCTGTGAAAAACTCTTCTAAGAGTCCATCGCTTAAGCAGTCTCAGCTGTCACCAATACTGACTGCCAAAATATTGCTTAATCCCAAAACCAATTACATATGAGAAGTTATAGTTCCTATAACTCACATATGAAATTTTTCTTTGTATCAGAAGCTTAAATGACTGAAAATTATCCATCTTTATGTCTACGTTTTACTCACAACACAAACCAACACGGATTCTGTGTTTTCTCACTCACCAAGACAATTGCCAAAGATTAAAGCTGACTTACAAGTAGTTATTCTTAACTTTTAGTGGAAGACTTGATTTAGTGTCAATTATTCCAAGATGTGGTTTCTGACAGGGGTAGAAGTGATCTTAACAACATAAGAATGTTGTAATATTTTATGTGAAATTAATTAACATAAAAGCCATACCACAGTTGTGAATTAAATAAATAAAAAGAAACATAACCATGGACATAATTAATTGGTTACCATAATTTAGTAGATTTTGACATGTAATTAATCAGTTCAAGCACCATTTATATGATAATGTCATTTGACCATTCTTCTGTGAAGCTGTCGAATGACACCTTGCTCGTGTGACTGACATGCGTCATTCTAATGTTACCTCCATATGGTGTGACTTTCTTTTATTTTGTCTTCTTCTACTGACCCAAGACTTTGTTGGAACACTGCTATAGTCTTGGTAATCCTTACCTGTTGGTCACTGGGAAATTAACTTGTTGCATGGTGTCACACACTGCCCTGTTATTAGTTCCTGCACATGCTTCATGACAACTACCGTCAATATGGCTGTGCCAGAAACTGGACCACCCAGTGGTACAACGTGCAGCAGAGCACAGCATGCAAGATTTTAATGGCTGCTTCACAGCCCATGCATATCTGGGTCCTCCCCACCACCACCTGCTTCTCTGAGCTGTGCAGATGGGAGCTATCCATACAGAATATCCTTTGCTCCTGTAACCTTCCTGGTCTAAACCTAGGGTAACTTGCTGCCCCCCCCCCCCCCCCCCACCGCCAAATAGTGCGCGCGCGCGCGCGCGTGTGTGTGTGTGTGTGTGTGTGTGTGTGTGTGTGTGTGTGTGTGTGTGTGTAGAGCTGGCAGTGGACTGAGCATAATGTAGGGAGACAGGTGTGTGAATGTGTGTGTGTGTGTGTGTGTGTGTGTGTGTGTGTGTGTGTGTGTGTGTGTGTTTCCTACAAGCTTGAAAAAGGAACTTCATCCCAAAAGCTATCCAAGCTCTGTACCTTTTGTTTGTGTACCTATCAATGATGCAGCTCCTTGCCTTTTGGTGAATCATCTCCTTTATTCTTAAATAATTTTTAATCATCAACTAGTACTCTCTGTACATTATTATTGACCCCTGTTTGATTGCTCTGTGCAGCTGCTCTATTTTCTCGTCTTACACCAGATGCTAAGTACTCAAAATATCTTGCATGTGTGTAATGCCTAACCCCAAGCACATTGCACAAAATGTGCTGACTTGTATCTTGTTAGTGCTATGGCTGTCTGTTAGTGTTATGTCTGTGCACCTGATAGTACTTGTAACTCTGCTATTGTGCACTGTTGGTGCTGTGTGGTATTGATGTTAAAACCTTGGTTTCTGGTGTCAGTAGTTGTAATTCTTGAGAAAAGGCCACCAATCTGCTACATGTAATCCATCTCATCAATTGACCCTGTTATAATCTGCACAGATTCCAAATGACTTTAATTGAATCTCTTGACAAACAGGTCTGGTTCAAAGCATACACTCACCCTGCAATATTTTGCTTTTTTTTAGTACTGTCATACTTCAACCGATCTGGCATCCCGTTACTGCTGCTTATTCAGCTTTAGCGTACAATCACTTTTAAATCTCATTACTTTCTTATTTAATGTTAGTTAATTAGTTATTTTATTCTGGATATTTGAGTGGTTTCCATTTGTTGAGTACAATTCTGTTGTTTTTGTTCTTGACAATGCTGTTATCGCACCCCTGTAACACAAGGAAAGGATCTCAACAAAACCAGTGTATTTTATCCAAGGCCTGTATGTATGAGTGTTTTCTTTTAATTTTTTTCATCATTTAGTTTTAATACCTGATGTAATCTGCAATCAAACCTTTAAAAGTCCAAAGAATACTGTACCAGTGATCTCTCAGGTTTTCTTGGTGTGATTGATTAATGATGGTTTCCATTTTGTGCACAATATTTCGAGGACAGACCCAGTCAACTTCAGGTGCTGTGAGTTTTGTGGTTAGTGTGCTCGCATCCTGGAGTCTAACCAGAATGTGAACTAGTGTTTATCTTGTGCCACTGTTTGTAGCAGAGTTTTACTCCCAACACCCACTACACCTCTGATGCTCTTTTGATTTTCAAAGCTTACGCCAATAATTCCATGACACACACATTATTTGCTCTGTAGTGTTAAAGATGATCTAGACCTCCAAAAGTTGGGTGAGACATGTCTTATGTGGGGTGTACTATTAGAACAGCTGAGGAGAGATGCTAGAAGCATCAGTGACACACTCATCTAAAACAATCAAGCGTATCAGGTGACATTGAGTATTGCCTCAGATATAATCATGAAACGAAATATGATGAGACAGGTATCCTGGTGCAAGCATCACTTTTCTAGGACAGCGTAATTATGAAGTCTTATCAAAGTAACTAAGTCAGGAAACATATAAACAGGGGCAGAGGTTTTAGTTTAAACAAGGCTTGGGACCTGGTACTCAGTTTGTTAAGATCTCATCAGCCTTCATGTCCATCACAGCTGGGAAACACTGAGAGAATTTGCGTTTCGAAGAATAATAGTGTGGCCATTGAAAACCAAGGAGTATCAAAGGTGGTGGAGGCTTTGGGAGTTGAACTCGGCTATAAATTGCGGCACAAGATCAACAATAGTTCACATTCTGGTTGGAGTCCAGGCGATGAGTATGCATATCAGCAAAACTTGCAGCACTTGGAGAAGAAGACAGAGTTGGTCGTTGAAATATTGTGAATAAAATGGAAACTACACCTTGGATGAATACCCAGAACGTAACCATTGATACTGTACCGTCTCCTCATAATGTAGACCAGATCAAAAGTTGCAGGATACAATTTCAAATTATTCTGCGTACTTATGAAAGCCTTGTAAATTTGCAGTCATGTCATCACACTCAAATAAATAGTAATGCATAAATTGTAGTATACTTCCTTATATATTCTAACATGGAATTTGTTACAGTTCAAATGGAGTTAATGTAAGTACACCATATTAATTTCTTCTTAACTCCTTTCAGACTACAACACTGGGACAAAATAGCTGTGTAGTGTGTTTTTGTTAGGTAGGTCTGAGGAACATTGTCTGAAAGCTCAACAACAATTTGAATTTTGTTTATGCACTTGTTGACCCCTCAAATCTTTGTCTACACAATGATTGACTGTCTTTATTCCTTACTTATTTGTATTCCTCATAGGACTTCCCATTATCATATTCATTTTTAAAAATTTATTACGTCAAATGCTCCAGACTGCCATTACCAAATATTGAGATGTATACTCAGTGACTTCCAACAGTCCATTAGGCTAATGATTCTATAACTTTACTTCAAATTCCATGACAGACATGTCATGAAGTTTCTTGAAAGGTCACCAAAGTAATCATTCAAATTTCCTTTTACTCAGGAGCTGTGAACAATCACATTTTCTACTGAACACTCTGAGGAGTTTGATTCTTCCATGGCATTGCTCTGGCATCATACTTTCACAGGGAAAAAGACAGTTCTCATACAGTGCAAGTGCTTGGTGTATATAAAGGATTAACTGTAGGAGAAGACCACACATTTCTCTTTAATCATTCTGAGCAGGATTTCATTGAAAGAGCCACTCTAGCTGTAACTAAATGATATAATATGTATGGACCAAACAATCCTGTCATAGTTCTGCACTCCATCCTAACATTTCATTAATATGGAATGTTTTTATGTGAAGGTGATCTGCAGTATCAACAGATGCGTCTTTCTGAACTTGAAAGACAACAAGTGAGCGGAGAAAAATCACTGCAGCAATCTAGAGCTGAAGCACAGGAACTGCGTGTACGAATGAAAACTGAGAGGGCTTTACAAATTGAAAAATTGTGAGTACATAATAAACTTGGTTTTTGTATGACAGTATATGTTATTGGATTTCATACTATTACATTTAAGTGTTGCTTTAATTTCTAACAGCATCAATTTCTTTTAATTTATATCATACACATTACTGCACTACATTAAGGTCATACATATTTTCCTGTAAGCACATACTTCCGTTTATGACTAAATACCTTATGATCATCACATAATTGCATGACCAGTCAGCCATCATTATCAGATTTTTACTAAGTTAGCATATCTTTCATGTTTCTATTTCATGTGATCCAGTGCTTCCTTCTTAGTATGTTACTTGCAATGCTGCGATGGTTCTTTACCGTGATATCATGTGGTGAAGTATGGTCTGATCAGGATCTAAGACTTCCTATTATTCAATCTTGCTCACCTGATTAGTTCAGTACACTCACTGACATCTTCTGATTGAACTTTGTTTATCGAAGTGCTGCAGTTACTGCTGGAAGTTAAGAGTATAAATCTTTCTAGTTCTCAAAACAAATATCATACTTCTGATAATGTGTCATATATTGTACTCTTGTGAATAGTGACCATTAATTATGAAGTTGTTTCAACATTTGGAACATCACAATTACATTGAAAATGATCTGTCTTATTTAACAGATTCCAATTGAGTGAATGTTTAACAAGTTTTCTCTTCTCTGCGTGGTATCATAGGCATTGTCCCAGCATCTCTTCTCTTATGGCTCACGTTGTATGTGTAAGGCAGGACCTGACATGGTATGTACGTGTAAATGAAACACACCTGAACAGCAGATTATCTAATTCATTACAAAAATGTACGTCATTTGTCATTCAAAAAACTCCTAGAACATATCACTTCACCAGAGGGATATGTTACACTATAGATTCCTCATCTTAGGCAAATGATGTCGTCACTAATGTGAAACGTTAACCAAACCATAAATATTCAAAGTTCAAAACTAGTTTTAACCTTTTCACTACAAGTATTAATATCTTGTAACTATTTGATATACAATCACAGCTGTGCTTGTATCTCGTTTTGTAATAAATACAGTATACTTATTCATGTTTATTACATGTGGAATGCTCCACGGTGAATTGTAGACTATCAGTCAAGACATGAACTGCATCAGCTTCACTTTGATTAAGTTTTTTAAGGTTTCTACGAGGTACTCACTTAGTTACAATGGATATTGGACCTCCGATAACAAATATTTATTGTCCATATGGATCATTAAGCAGTTTTACTATATATCTTTGTTTTCTTTCATGCACCACTCATTCCTAGGACCTACAGTCTAGTAGCCATTTAGTTTAATCATCCATATTTCATCTAATTGAGTATATTTATTCCAGAATTCAGGCTTTTATAGCCATACTTACAAAACTTTTGGAACTCACTGGACATGTGTTATATCACATTCAAATTTAACAAATTTCATGTACTAAATTATCCAAAATGTCCCATAGAAAATTTTTATAAACCCAACTGTATTACTAAATGTCTCAAAAAATATATAGTTGTTACAGAGAACACCACATTCATTATTATGAGGCCAGTTTCCTCATTAAACATCTTCAGCATTCATAAACTGCCACCAAACAAGGGGAGTTACATGTTTTGAACAGGGACCAAGTATGTGTTGTGGAACATTCCGCAATCAGTTACCTATCTTTCCAAACCTGGCCAGTAGCATACAAGACTCAGATGCTTGTCTCTTTATTATGTCGTCTTTAAATTAGCATATGGAACAGATTAACAAACTCGGGTAAATTCATCTGCTTTGCTATTTTGGTGGAACCTCAAAACTATAAAGGTACCAACTTATGTAGTAATGGTCAACACCTCTTTCCACAGAAAGATTACCTCCACACAGTCATTTAATTATCCACAGTGATAGTGTCCCTGTTTATGTGTCCTCCTTTTTTTCACCAGCATAGGTCATCCCTTTTCTCTGGAGCCACATATTGTTTCCATCACATCGTATGTACATACAGGTTAGGGTACAATATCCTGTTAATTGCATTTACAAATCTACCTTCACATATACAGGTTGTTTATAATTTAGTAATGTGAAAGGAACCTTTAATTGTGAGAAAGTAACATAATTCACAGAAATGTTTAATACAGCACTGAATGTAGTATATCTTCAAGGTTTATTTAAAAATATTCAGTGCAGATACCTTGTGTAACAAAACAAATGTCCCATCTGTAATCACTTTCTTGCCAATTCCTATGAAGGAAGTCTTGATGTATAGTTGCAACTGCTTATGTTATCTGTTGTTGCATCTTGTCGACATTTCCAAGAAGTGGAGGGATAAACACTCTGTCTTAAATGTAAACCCATACACAGAAGTTCATTGGGGTTAAATCAAATGATACTGATGGCCAGGTTCCACCAAGTCCAATTCAAGTTGGGACAATCCCATAGAGATATGCAATAACTTCATGATGATAATGTGGTAGTGCACCATCTTTCTGGAAAATAAATTCTGTGCCCATATCCTGCTGTAATTGAAATGTTAGATAATGTTCACGCATGTCCAGGTACGAAAGGCCAGTTACAGTTGACTTGTGGGTAACCTACCCCTACCACAGCCCATATTCTTATCTGGGTTTTAATCTGTCTTCTTAACTCCTCTCTCCATACTCACTCACTACTGTAACTCTGAAAGCCCTCCTGTTGTATGTTTGAGTAAATGCCCCTCTATTGTGTGGCACAACAATCATTCCTGGATGTTAGCCTGTCATTCTTACATTTCATAGGTAAGGGTATATCCTCCTTGATTCCCTCCATCCAAAGTGATGGGACGAACATCCAGCTTCTCTTAGAAAAAGAAATACCTCATCTAGGTCCTGCATTCAATTTGCTGGTTAAAGTTTGTTAACTTCTATTGTTTGCCCAACCCTAATATAAAACTATGTTAGTTGTAAATGGGTCTTTCTTATGAAACATATCTTTTATCATATTTGTATTATAGAGACCTTTTTCTTCTCAAATCTCTACTAAGAAAACAGTCGTCAGATGTGGAATGTCAATAATTTTGTATGCACCTTCATAATTATGGCAAAACTTTCTCATTTCCTTCTGTAATTGTGAACTGTGGTGAAAGACTGTCACTACTACCATGTCACGGAGTTTAAAATTTGGTACACTTACTTTTAAATTATGATCTTGAATTCGACATTGTGTGTATTTATTTAAATTCCTCTCTACCTTTTCTTGCAAATCATTGGCTGCTACCTCTTTTGTTCCAGGCCAAGAATTTTTTTTTTCAATTATTCTCCTTATGAAATTCTTATTCAACACTTCCAGTGGGGAAAGTCCCATTGACAAGTAAGGTAATTCACTACAGATTACGTGAAACTACAGAATCATCTATGCCCAGGTTGTCTGTTTGTTAGAACAATACGTACCACATGATCTCTCTATTTTTTTCGTTATTCTTCCAGAGGCGTTGGATTGTGGGTGGTCCTTTGAAGTAGGACATGGATTACATCTTTCCGTGCTAAAAATTCTTTGAAAGTACTCCTTTTAAATAAGAGTTCCATTATGGGAGAACAAGCGATTTGGCTTGCTCACATTAGCGAAGTAATCTCTTAGGCAGTTGATTATGGTAGTTGTATTTGCTATGCAATGGGATACAGTGTTACATATTGAGACACTTGCCAACTTCTTCAATTGAACTTTGTTTCTCTGTTAAGAGTACAAATCTAACACCCTGTTCTCGAAATATATACTATGTGTCTGATAATCAATGTACCATAATTGTACTATTGTGTACAGTGACTATTATTTACAAAGTTGTTTCAATATTTGGAACATCAGAATTACACTATAAGAACTCAGTCCACAGAATATCTGTCTTATTTGATGGATTCCAATTGAGTGAGTGTATAACAAGTTTTCTCTTGCCCTTGTAACACCACAAGCATTCTGTTGACCACTCTTCCTCTGAGGCGTGCACCATATCTCAAGACAGGATCCTAAGGGGCCGAATAAACTGACCTGTCAGCAGGTACCACAAATGAGGTATATTGTTTCTCACCATCCCGGCTTGCAGATCTACTGTGTCCATCCATTTCATGATTCGTGCGCATAAAAAAACATACATACATCCAAACAGTGATTATCTAATTCATTATGTATATAAACTCTTTATTGTGCTGATCATCATTTGTTGGTTTGAAAAATATTGTGCACACATCACTTCACCAAAGTGATATGTTACACTACATCCTGTGTATGCAGCCAACTGTTGCGTCATTCAGGATCTGAAAAGTCTTCCTTCCTCACCCAATCTTCCGTTCTGCATATACATCTAAGTCTATTTTTATAAGACCCTCTTCTTTTTTAATATACGTCCCGTCAAGTTTCTTTTCCTTCTTTTTATTTACATTAAGTAATTGCCTTTGCTCTCCCACTCTCCTTAGTCCCTCAGCATTTTTCACTTTGTCCATCCAAAATACTTTTTCCATCCTCTTATTGTGTCTACGTATCAGAAACCGTCACTCTTTCTGCATCTTTCTTCCTCAGTGTCCATGTTTCAGCACCATACAGCGGGACAATCTGTACAGAAAATATTTTATTACTTTTCTTCAAATCTTTGTCCATATTGCTGCATAAAATTATCCTATTCTTATAAAATACCTCTTCCTAGGTAAGTAAAGCATTGCACGCATTCTAATATTTCTCTGGTCTGTATTATCTTTGTCCTTTTATTTCCTTGTAGTTCAGAAACTTCTGTTTCTTTGTATTGATGTTGATTCCATAAATCTTTCCTTTAGCTTCAGTGATATACACTACGTGCTGTAATTCTTTTTCATTTCTTGCTAGAAGGACCGATTTGTCTGCTAACCTCAAACATCATATTCGTCTTCCTTTAGGTTTTACCTCCTCGTCACCTGGTGGCCTTTGGTCAATCATATTTTCTGCTTACCTTTTCGCAGTTGGTACTTTGCTCCTCTCACTGATGCTTTAGTGATAATGAGTGTATGTCATCTAGTTTTCCAGTCCCCTCTTTTTTCCCTCATTGTAGCTGTGAGCTTATTCCAAGCCAAACTGTCAAATTCCTATACAAGGTCTATAAAACACACACATATATAGTTCTAGGATATACTTGAGTGAATTCTTGTTTGTAATAGATGGCTGTATATGTTTGTTACTGGTATTACTACAGTTTAGGAACCAAACTTAGATGAAGTATTATAGCCTGGATGTATTCATACTGTCTGGTGTCCTTACAAATGCACATATCAGTAAATGATTAGATTCTCTGTTTTTCTTTGAAATCATCACTTGTGAAGAATAAACATTAAATACTAAGTTATCTAATAAATGAGCGACTGAAAAAAATCAAGTCTATATCAGCTGTTCAAATCAATCGGAGTTGTATGCAAAAATAAGTCAACATTCATTAAATTACTGATGATTATTCAGTCTCAGGTCTTATGCTAGCTTATATTAGTTAGGGGATGGTGACAATTTTTCAAATAAAAACAGAGAATAATAATTAGTGATAATTAATGACACACACATACATACTCCTACAATAGTGGCATCTGTAAGGGTGAAAAAACAGGGTGAATTAACGCCGAACACAGCAAGCATTTTATTTTCCGTCTACACCAGAATATATAAAAAGTGAGACAGCTAATGGGCTACATGAAATCACCTATGAACAATAATGAAATAAATGTTCCTTTTTTATATGTAATTGATGCTGGAAAATTATAATGATAATTCAGTTCATTATGAGACTCAAGTTTCTCCTGAGTTATACAGTGTTCAAATAACTTAACAGAAATGCAGCTGGATGACGTTACTGACAACTGCCGATCTTTTGACAGGACACCCTGTTATTTTCAAGACAAAACTGCAGCATGAAAGTGCTATGAAAAGGAATTTAAAACCTCGGTTTGCAGAGCAATTCTGGGAAGATATACTTCTCTCTCTCTCTCTCTCTCTCTCTCTCTCTCTCTCTCTCTCTCTCTCTCACACACACACACACACACACACACACTCTCTGTCTGTAAGGACTAGCAACATCACACAACCAAAAATGACCGCCATCAGAAGTTATCGATAGTGAAAATTAATTAGCAGCAGGTGAGATAGCATCAACTCCGTCCCTCTGTTTTTTGACAGGGGGGAGAGCAGGGTTTCACGCAGAATTTAAACGAACACTTCCATCTCCATTTATAAGGTTACTTGCTAATAATTTATCTTCAGCTGTTTCTTTAATAGCACTATCTAACGGCTTTGTCCGACAATTTAAGGCTTGTCTAACATTTGGCATTACCCCCAAAGGCCTCACACTTAAAGTTCCCATCTCTTGCTGCAACCCTTCTTTCCATCAGTCCCTATACCAGTTCCAAACTGAACAATCCATTGCCCTCACCCACCTAATCCTTCACCTACACATCAACTTAGCCAATGAACACACCCGTCAACTCCTATCCTTAATAAAAGTCCTTAATCTTTTCTCTCCCACATCCACACCGGCTGTTCAGAGCATCCTCCTACAGGCCAACCGCAAATTAGAACAGCATGCCACCCTCCAACTCAAAAAACTATCCAATCTCCTGGTTTCCCACCTCCGGAAGGGCAACTCACTCACCCTTCACAACCTTTCCAGCAAACCTCAACCTCCTCTCATTGCACACAAACCCAGTCTCTCCCATCTACTCAATCTCCCACTTCCAGCTCCACTCCCTCCAAAACCTCAAAATTCCAATCAACACAATCTGGAACCACAACAACCTAATTCAGCAGTTAACCTTTCCTCCAAACCTCTCTCCCAATCCAAAATCCCTGACCTATCCAAAGGCCTCACCTTCAGCCCCACTCCCAGATTAAACCAAACAGCCCTCGTCAGAGATTTACTGTCCTACTCTCGTACTCTCTGCTGGAAATATCACTTTGCCACGAAGAAAAATGATCCTAATCGTACTCCTAATGATCCAACTCCCCAGGACACTATCCAAATTGAACCCTGCCTGGAACAGTTCCGTCCTCTGTCGCAGCGGGACCCACCTCCTCTTCCTCAAAATCACCCTCTCCAAACCTTCCAGGAATTTCTGACTTCCAGCCTTGCATTTCAATCCTTCTTAAAAAACCTAAATCCTACTCCCAACATCACCACTGCTGAAGCCCAGGCTGTCCGTGATCTGAAGGCTGACCGATCCATCGTCATTCTTCCGGCGGACAAGGGTTCCACGACCGTGGTACTTGATCGTCGGAAGTATGTGGCTGAGGGACTGCGTCAGCTTTCAGAAAACACCACATACAAAGTTTGCCAAGGTAATCCCATTCCTGATGTCCAAGCGGAGCTTCAAGGAGTCCTCAGAACCTTAGGCCCCCTACAAAACCTTTCACCTGACTCCATCAACCTCCTGACCCCACCGACACCCCGCACCCGTACCTTCTACCTTCTTCCTAAAATTCAGAAACCCAGTCATCCCGGCCGCCCCATTGTAGCTGGTTAGCAAGCCCCCACAGAACGTATCTCTGCCTATGTAGATCAACACCTTCAACCCATTACATGCAGTCTCCCATCCTTCATCAAAGACACCAACCACTTTCTCGAACGCCTGGAATCCTTACCCAATCTGTTACCCCCGGAAACCATCCTTGTAACCATTGATGCCACTTCCTTATACACAAATATTACGCACATCCAGGGCCTCGCTGCGACGGAGCATTTCCTTTCACGCCGATCACCTGCCACTCTACCTAAAACCTCTTTCCTCATTACCTTAGCCAGCTTCATCCTGACCCACAACTTCTTCACTTTTGAAGGCCAGACATACCAACAATTAAAGGGAACAGCCATGGGTACCAGGATGGCCCCCTCGTACGCCAACCTATTCATGGGTCGCCTAGAGGAAGCCTTCTTGGTTACCCAATCCTGCCAACCCAAAGTTTGGTACAGATTTATTGATGACATCTTCATGATCTGGACTCACAGTGAAGAAGAACTCCAGAATTTCCTCTCCAACCTCAACTCCTTTGGTTCCATCAGATTCACCTGGTCCTACTCCAAATCCCACGCCACTTTCCTTGACGTTGACCTCAATCTGTCCAATGGCCAGCTTCACACGTCCGTCTACATCAAACCCACCAACAAGCAACAGTACCTCCATTATGACAGCTGCCACCCATTCCACATCAAACGGTCCCTTCCCTACAGCCTAGGTTTTCGTGGCAAATGAATCTGCTCCAGTCCGGAATCCCTGAACCATTACACCAACAACCTGACAACAGCTTTCCGCATCCCGTAACTACCCTCCCGACCTGGTACAGAAGCAAATAACCAGAGCCACTTCCTCATCCCCTCAAACCCAGAACCTCCCACAGAAGAACCACAAAAGTGCCCCACTTGTGACAGGATACTTTCCGGGACTGGACCAGACTCTGAATGTGGCTCTCCAGCAGGGATACGACTTCCTCAAATCCTGCCCTGAAATGAGATCCATCCTTCATGAAATCCTCCCCACTCCACCAAGAGTGTCTTTCCGCCGTCCACCTAACCTTCGTAACCTGTTAGTTCATCCCTATGAAATCCCCAAACCACCTTCCCTACCCTCTGGCTCCTATCCTTGTAACCGCCCCCGGTGTAAAACCTGTCCCATGCACCCTCCCACCACCACCTACTCCAGTCCTGTAACCCGGAAGGTGTACACGATCAAAGGCAGAGCCACGTGTAAAAGCACCCACGTGATTTACCAACTGACCTGCCTACACTGTGATGCATTCTATGTGGGAATGACCAGCAACAAACTGTCCATTCGCATGAATGGACACAGGCAGACAGTGTTTGTTGGTAATGAGGATCACCCTGTGGCTAAACATGCCATGGTGCACGGCCAGCACATCTTGGCACAGTGTTACACCGTCCTGGTTATCTGGATACTTCCCACCAACACCAACCTATCCGAACTCCGGAGATGGGAACTTGCTCTTCAATATATCCTCTCTTCCCGTTACCCACCAGGCCTCAATCTCCGCTAATTTCAAGTTGCCGCCACTCGTATCTCACCTGTCATTCAACATCATCTTTGCCTCTTCACTTCTGCCTCGACTGACATCTCTGCCCATACTCTTGTCTTTAAATATGTCTCTTTGTCTTTAAATATGTCTGCTTGTGTCTGTATATGTGTGGATGGATATGTGTGTGTGTGCGAGTGTATACCCGTCCTTTTTGCCCCTAAGGTAAGTCTTTCCGCTCCCGGGATTGGAATGACTCCTTACCCTCTCCCCTAAAACCCACATCCTTTCGTCTTTCCCTCTCCTTCCCTCTTTCCTGATGAGGCAACAGTTTGTTGCGAAAGCTTGAATTCTGTGTGTATGTTTGTGTTTGTTTGTGTGTCTGTCGACCTGCCAGCACTTTCATTTGGTACGCTGGCAGGTTGATAGACACACAAACATACACACAAAATTCAAGCTTTCGCAACCAACGGTTGCTTCATCAGGAAAGAGGGAAGGAGAGGGCAAGACGAAAGGATGTGGGTTTTAAGGGAGAGGGTAAGGAGTCATTCCAATCCCGTCTTCGTGTCTATCTTGGCTACAATAATGCATCGACTATGCTGTACGTTGTAGTTTAACCACACTCCTATTTTTTTATTCATTAGTAAACCTACTCCTGCATTACCCCTTTTTGATTTTGTATTTATAACTCTGTATTCACCTGACCGGAAGTCTTGTTCCTCTTGTCACTGATCTTCACCGATTCCCCCTATATTTAACTTTAACCTATTGATTTCCCTTTTTAAATTTTCCAATCTACCTACCCCATTAAAGGATCTGACATTCCATGCTGCGATGCATAGAACACCAGTTTTCTTTATCCTGACAATGACATCCTCCTAAGTAGTTCCTGCCTGGAGATCCAAATGGGGGACTATTTTACCTCCGGATGTAGGATATAGCCTCTTAAACTTGCAAGAAATGAACCCTGGCACTTTATCGATATCCAGCAGTTTCAGTGCCCCCAACATGGCAAATATATTACTTAAAAGTTTAACAGTGGTATCAGCTGTGCTCGCTTTACTTGGTAGTAACCATAGGAACCTTGTGAAAGTGTCAGCAACAACCACAGTATACTTATTCCCCCCCGTTTGGTGTGTGGGAGGGGATGTAGGTAACGTACATACCTGTAAATCTTATCGATGGAGTGTTCCCCCCTACCTGACCTAAGTTCACCACTTGAGTGTTATGGTTAGGTTTAGCTTTGATACATATTTCACGTTGCTTCCCTAATTCTCTGACATCCTTATGCAGACTGGGCCAAGTAAGATGTTCCTTATCTTCTCCACAGTTTTATGTATTCTTAACTGTCTTCCACACGAGGAATTGTGGGCATAGTTAAATACTGCAAGAACTAATTGTTTCAGAAGATAGATTTGTTGTCTTAGCACATCCGATACCATATTCTATCTTCAATCAAGGAATAGCCAGGTACTTCCTGGCCATCCTTCAACTGACACTTAATGTGTAGTATCTACGTCTCGGCTTCCTCTGTGTGAACTAAATCAATAATTAGCCCAGGTATCTCACCTAAGACTGCACCCTCAGACATTGGTTCTTCAGTGTCACAAGCCAATTTGTTGTACATCTCCTCTTGCTCAAACATGCAATTAACCACATCGGCTACTTGGTTGTCAGTGCCCTATATGTTTCTTACCTCAGAGCATAGTGTCGATATTTGACAGCCCACCTAGCTATTCTACTCGTTTTTTAGTGGTCTCCCCAACACCCAGCTCAAATGCTTTGTTGTCCATTTCCAGGATGAAATGTTTACGTTCAAAGTAGAACTTAAACCTCACCAAACCAAATAATATCTCCCATGCTTCTGACTCATAGATGGAGTATTTGACTTCTGCACTTGACAAGATTATGAGACATACCCCCCTTGTCTTCTCTCTGTATGACTTTACGACAGCAGTACAGCAGTGATACCTGAACTGCATACTTCGGTTTGCAAGATGAACTCTTCATCAAAGTTAGATACAACCAGAATTGGAGCAGTAGCCACTGAGGCTTTAAGAGCGCCAAAGGATGCTTGTTGCATAGGACCCCACTGAAATTATTAACCTTTCTTACGCATAAGGTTAATGGGTATCGCTTATTGAGTGAAATTAGAGATAAACTTCTGAAAGAAATTGACCATGCCAATAAAGCTGGTGACACCTTTTATGTCTTTTGGCAGAGGAAATGCATGAGTGTCTTTGGTTTGATCATGATCAGTTTACACCCTCTGTCTGAGACAATGTGACCTATGAAGGTAATTTCCCTACGTGCCAACTGACCATTGAGAGTTTCACTGTGTCACCCTTCCCACAGACAGCTGAGAACTAACCCGATGTAAATTAAATGTTGCTGAGAAGTTTTACTATAAATGACCATGTCGGCTAAGTAATTGTAAGCAAATTTAAACTTTAGGTCTCCCAACATGGTATTCAACAGTCTAAATGATACGGCAGCTCCAGTGGCCACCCCATACGGTACACAATTGCATTAAAATAAATTCCAGTCAGTGTAAAAAGCTGTCACTGACTTGGACTAATGATCAAGGGGCACATGATTTTAAACCTGATTTAGATCTAATACAGTAAAATAAGGAGCCTGGAGAACATGTGAAACATTTATGCAGATCTCGCAATGGTACTGACTCCAAAACTACTTTCTGCTTCAGCACACAATAATCGACTACCAGCCGATACTATTCCCCCTGTAGGTTTTGACACCAGAAAACATAAGTAAGGCTTAGGGGATATTGACAGTCTTACAACCGCATTGGCCAGAAGCTTGTAATGATATTACATCTGACACAGTTCTTTCATTTTGGGAGGTGGTAAGCGATAGTGACACTGACTTGTTGGAATAGATTCATTTGTTGAATCTTGTAGTGAATCTTATTGGTTACTGCCAGTTCATTGGTCAGCAGCTCAGGATATTTGCTCAGGAGCTGCAAAAAGGTGCGACCTTATGCAAAGGATAGTGGACTTTAGGCCAAAACTTACGAGTAACCACCTTTTATATATAATTCAACACATAGTCCATGCGTTAAAAAAAAAAATGCTTACCAACAACATACTGTTACACAAGTCCTCTATAATAATAAACTCCAGAGGCCAGGATAATTCATGATCTTAATACCTTGACTGGCAAGTCATTTCCATTATCACTGTGACAGTGCATCTGACACCTTACAACCTAGACAGTTTAGAAATACAAAAATAAATCTTATACCATCCCAAGTCCTTAAGAGAGACATTGCTACCAGAATCAGTTATGGCACAAACCAGGTCCTTATTTACAAAGGCACAAATGAAATGAAATTCTAACAATAGAAAATCCAGGATGCAATGTAACAGTATTATGAAAAGGATACTTGCTACTCATCATATAGCATAGATTCTGAGTCACAGATAGGCACCATAAAAAGACTGCCACAAAACTAAAGGAAATTCACTTATCACAGGGTCTTGAATTTCTTACAGCTAGCAATTAAAGTGCACAGCCACTCATGGTGTCTTGACTGTCAGCTTTGCTTCCCCTTCTCATGGGGCGCAGGAGGTATTCAACCTGATTACATCGGAAGCATGCCTCTGAAGCTCTGACATTCGACCAATTATTTGGAAGTGTCCATTTGTCTACCCATGAGTTAAAGTTATTGAGTCTAGATTTATGCACTTGAGCTCCAAATCACACCTTTTCAACTCCATAGACTAATCCTTCTAGTTCGTGAAAACTCTCAGGCTTCTTGGAAAACGAAATACACAATTGGTTTACTGTGAACATCCCTTCCAAGATATTACTTGTACCTTTGATTCCAGAAACTTCGATACATGAGGTGAGCATTGAAAGGCATTTATCTTCAGTATAGGATGCTGTCTTTCTTTGCACCCCTGCACTTGATAAAAGTACCAGCTAATTAGGTCGCTCCCAACACCACCTTAACAAGTACGCCTCAAGCAACCTTTTACAGAATCCAATTAAGGATTTATTCATCTCAATAGCTTCTGTAATAACTTTTCTCAGTTTGCTCCAAGATAAAGGATATATCAATTGAAAACTACTGAAGCATTGACCTGTAACACCATGGTTTGGTTTTCCAGCTGGATCATTAAGCACAACAAATCCATGACCTGTTCATTGGCGTCAGTAGATAGACTTGAAATATTTCGCACCACGGACAACAGTGGATTCTGAGGCTTGCTAAACAACTGCCATGACCCTATGACAACCTCTTCCCGAGACTGCAATGTCTTGTTGATGTCTACCCTGAGTAATCAGTGAATTTCCACCCCTTTCTGAACCTTCTTGCTAATTTAGCTTATCATATTACTGTCTAGTTGTACATGAATAACTTTATTATGCAACTCTTCAATTACTAGTTTCAACTTAGGATTGGATCAAACTAAGCTTATATGCTGCATACGGTTAAGCAAGTGGTTTAATTATCTTGGAATTCTTAAGACCTGGACACATGTTTGAGCAGTACCCTACAGGAATTTTAGATTGGCTTGGACTCATGTAATGAGGCAACTACACACTCAGCAAAGCATCACTTATCTCGCTGATGCTTTCAGCCATAATATTGGTTCAGTGTGTCTCACAAACGGTGATTCAATTCAGGGACACTGTCCTCACCGTCCACCTCATGTATTGAAAGCTCCACATTGTAACTGTCCCTTCGGTACCCTTTTGCTGCTGTGGGTGTGTATACACTTCCTGATAGGCTGTTCCCCTGGTGTTGTGAATTTGTATATATGTGCCGATTGATTTTTCCTATAACACGTCAAGAGCTGCTGACCTTCCACTACTGCGGGTGAGTTACTTTCATGTCTTGGTGAATA
This sequence comes from Schistocerca nitens, assembly GCF_023898315.1. Taxonomy (NCBI): domain Eukaryota; kingdom Metazoa; phylum Arthropoda; class Insecta; order Orthoptera; family Acrididae; genus Schistocerca; species Schistocerca nitens. The sequence continues at coordinate 257,100,743 of NC_064615.1, read as the reverse complement.
AGAAAGTTCTGAGTATTTTCATACAACTTATGTGTCTCAGTGTGGGCTATCATCTGCAAAAAAAACCTCATTTCGATATCTTGAATTGTTTATGAGATACGACAATTGTTATGACCATGTGATCCGCGACCGTCCTTTGGATGTAAAATCCAATAACTTGGGAATGAAATGAGACATCATTCTGCTCTTGATTTTAAATAAAATTTTGATATCTTATCTACATTTCATTCACTGCAATGTATGAGCTAAAAGTAATGATACACAATATTTATGCAGTGGGTTTTTAGTTTTGCAGAATCTTTAAAATTTTGCACAATGTGTTACTTAATTCGATGCAGTCCAGTAACCATGGCATATAACGGAAAGAAAGTCATTCCTTTATCAAAAGAAGATATCAGACTGTAAGAGAGGCAAAAACCAAATTTTTTCACTTTGTATTTTTGAAAAAAATTGGATGATAAGTATTTCATATTGGCTGGAACGCCATCTCCCAATACAAGCACCAGCATTTGGCAAGCAGTACAACCTCAGCCCGAATTGCAGAGTCAACATTTGTAGCAGCAAAATGGTTAAATTAACAAATATTTAACATTTTTTCAGAGCCAGTGTGCAACATGGACACAATCAGGAAATATACAATTAAAAAAACACAGACGTTAATAAACACGTTCCTCACTCAATTAAATGGTAATATGATTACATCTGCAATAAACATGATTAAGCAATATCTATATTTAAATATATTTACCTTGAAATTACACTGAATGACTCTTAATATCTGTATGCGTGGGGCTGATGTGAAAACAGTTTTAAATTTATGTTACTTGTATTCTTCAAAAGAGTCTATGTTCGAAATGCTACAAATGGTTCCTAACGGCAGACAGCCCCAAATATTTTGTAGTAAGCAAGATGCTTTACATTTCGGATGAAGCTCCTTTGGATACACGAAATAAACAGTATTGATGACTTTTACCAAGACACTAAATGTAGAATGCTGCCAGAGCAGCTGTAAGACTAGAGAATAGAACAGGAAATTTATAAAAAATCTTTAAAAATTATTCTAGTTGTTTAAATTAATACAGAATTACAAATTTTCATTCCAAGAAAGCAACAGTTTTGGTCTGACAAAAAAAGGCCCAAAATATTATTCTAGAAACAGTTTAAAAATTCTCTATCTTTTGGTTAACCATCTTTTGGACAGAATAATTTTTAATCATGGTGTACCAGCCAAGTTAGCCCACAACTACGTATGACATTAAAAAGTAGCATACTCAAAATTAAAAAGGCACAGTCCTATACTCTAAGGCAGTTTTACTGACATATATAATTACGTGATCAATTGGCACAGGTGAGACTTTCCACAGTTGTGAAAATATTTGCTAAATTTAACTTGCAATTTATGACATGGACAGAGATTTTAATACAGCAAACAGTTCAAGTGACTTGGTAGTTTAATTAGTGTGCCATAAATATAATAATAATAATAATAATAATAGTTATTTTTTACAGTATAGTAAGCTTGTTAAAAACGCAGACAGTAGTAATTAGTAATTCAATCAGTTTAGTCTGGGCATGTAATTCTGACTGAGTAATCACCTTATGGCATTCCCTGAGTTTCAATCTTAGGTCCTCTATTGTTCCTCATATATGTAAATGATCATATGTAAACGATCTTCCGTCTAACACACAACAAGCAGAATTAGTTCTTTTTGCAGATGACACTAGTATTGTAATCAGTACAGGCATACATACAGGAGCACAATAAATGTAAAGTGTTCTTAAAATTATCTTCAACTGATTTTTTACTGATGGTATCACCCTTGATTTTAGAAAGACAAACATATTCAGTTCTGCACATCTAAAGGTGCCACCAATTTTAAGTGTAATACTCGGTAAGGAAACAATAAATAGGGTGAAAGCTTGAAAATTTTTAGGTGACCATATTAATGAGAATTTAAACTGGAAAAAGCATGTTTTGGAACTGCTAAAACAAGATAGTTCAGCCTGTTTTGCACTTAGACCAATTGCAAATCTTGGAGAGAAACAAATCAGTAAGTCAAAATATTCTGCATATTTTAATTCAACAACATCATGTGGAATAATGTTCTGAGGTAACTAATCTTCAAGGAAGATAGTCCTCATTGCTCAAAAATGTGCTATGAGAATAATATGTAGTGCTCACCCATGGTCATCTTGTAGATATCTGTTTAAGGATTTGGGAGGGCAGCGTGGAGGGTAAAAATCGTAGAGGGAGACCAAGAGATAAATACACTAAGCAGATTCAGAAGGATGTAGGCTGCAGTACGTACTAAGCGATGAAGCAGCTTGCACAGGATAGAGTAGCATGGAGAGCTGCATCAAACCAGTGTCAGGACTGAAGACCACAACAACAACAACAACAACTCTTACTACTGCTTCACATTACATGTATTCCCTCATGAAGTTTGTCATAAATAATGCGTTACAGTTCAAAATGAACAATGATGTACATAATTACAGTATCAGAAGGAAAAATGACATTCATTGCTCTACGTTAAGATTGATTTCAGCAAAAAAAGTGCACAATGGTGCAACTAAAATTTTTGATTACTTACCCATTGATATGAAATGTTTGACAGAGAACAAAGTAAAATTTGAAAACAAACTGAAAAAGTTTCTCCATGACAAGTCTTTCTATTCTGTAGAAGAATTTCTGTTGTTATAATTTTTAAAAGGTGGTGGGTAGGCATTTTATTTATTTATTGTTCAGCTAATGCAGCCTACACAAGATGTAGCCTCTTTAAGTTCTTAAATACATTTTTAAGAGGTGTTACTATGCATCTCTGTCCGCTGTTGTCTTCTGCCAGTTGAAGCCTGCAACTTTCCTGAGTTCCTTATCTCAGTGATCAGGTGGTCTCCCTGGTCATCTTCGTTTTTCGTGGTCTTTGTTTTTCTCCTGGACTCCACTCTAAACCTGATTTTAGAGTCTTAACCCATTGTATAATATATTTTACTCCTGTTATTGCTTGTATGTCTTCACTTTTCTGTCAATCTTTCTTAGTGGGACCTAACATTGACCTTTCCATAGCTCTCCGAGCAGTTCTAAGTTCCCTTTTGAAAAGTTCAGTTAAAGTCCAAGTTTCACACCCGTATGTTAAAACCAGTAGGACACACTGATCAAAAGCTGTCTTCTTTAAGTAGACTGGCATGTTAGATTTGGAAACTGTTGCATTCCTTCTGTAAACCCTCCAACCCAGTTTAATTCAACAAAAAATTTCAGGTTTCAACATAAGACTGTAACTACTTCCCTTCGTATGTTGTAAGAGTGTGTTTGCTTTGTTCCAGCAAATGGGGATGCTGCCATTCTGTATACATGAAGTAAAGACATTAGCCAGATGATTCTCTGTTTCCTCCCCTGTAATCTTGAGCATTTCAATTGTCAGACCATCATGACCCCCTGCTTTGCCATTCTGCATCTCTTTTAGGTTTTCTTATTTCTTCAGGGAGGATATTGGGGATTCATCATCAGCTGCGTAAGGTTTTCCTAGTGGTTCATGTGTTCTTTCATATAATTTACTATAGAAATTCTTTATATGCTGTAGAATTTCTTCCTGTTCTGTTATGTTCCCATTATCACCATTAATTGCTATGATTTCGTTTTTACCAATCATAAGCTTTTGTTTAGCTTTCTTGAAGCTCCTTTTATTCTCTGATGCTAATTTCATGGTGTTTTCATTGTCTTTTTGTATGTTGGCTTTCATATTCCTCCTTATACACTTATACAATTCTGAGTATTCTATCTTGTCATAAGAAGTTTTAATTTTAATTTCTCGTCTTTTTACAAGTAAAGCTTTGGTTTCCGTCCTTAACTTTCCTGGTTGTTTAGTAATTGTTGTTAGTCCACCTACTTGTTTTGCAGTTTCCATTGTTGTTTCAGTTAGATTTTCTTCTGTTCTAATCTCACTCGAAGGGCATATTGAAAATCCTTTTTCCTTTCATTTAATTTATCCATACCTATAATTACTTTTTTCTGTGATATTAGTTTTCTTTGTTCTTGTTTAGTATTAATGTTTATTTTCGCTCTTACCAGTCTGTGGTCACTACCAGTATTAAATTGATTTGAAATTGAAACATCTTTGATTATTTTGGTGTGATGTGAGATGAGAAAATCTATTTCATTGTGGGACTCATGATTTGGGGCTCTAAAAAAAAAAGGTGTTCATGATGAATGATTTATTTTCCTCCGCAAATTGAACTAACCTTTCACCCCTTTTTGTTTATCTCTTAGATTTCTTGGCAGCCTACTGAGACATCACCCTGTTTTTTGATACCAACCTTGGCATTTAAGTCCCCAATAACCATTTTAAAGTGGCAGTCTCGTGATTCGCTATGTGCATTTTTTATTTCTTCTTAAAATGCTTCTACTTCATCACCCGAATAGCTTGCTGTAGGAGTGTATACTTGGACTATTTGTAGTTTGTATCTTTTTGATATTTTAATAACAACTAGACACTACTAACTCCTATCTCCATGTTAAAGCATGGAACATGAAAACTAACTAACTAGCTTAAGTTTGACATATGGCAGCAGTTGCAAAACCCACAATCATGCAACTTTCTGAGCATCGACCAGTTACATGCTAGTATGAGCTGTATTTGTTGAGCTCAGTACATTAGGCTAATTTGTCAGCAGTGGCTCAGTAGGTTCCATTAAAGACCATACAACACAATTAGAAAACTAGGTACAGAGAGAAATACATTTATTCAAGAAATAACACAGAGAGGGGAGGCAAAATACAAATAAGTTTCAACATATAACACAGAGAGGGGAAGCAAAATACAAATAAGCTAATTGCTCTTGCAGAGCTGCAACTGACTATCAGCGAGACTGACTGTACTTGCATTTATTCTACCAATAATAATAATAATAATAATAAAAAAAAACATATATCAGCACATATTGCCAGTACAGAAAGTGGGTGGAGTGAGACAGAGTGGGTGTGCAGCAGTCATCACGTAATGTGCAGAGTCTACAAAACACAGAAGCAGAATGGTGAAATGGAACCAAGAAATTGCTCACCCTTACAGTCCTCTATTCTGCAGTGAAGTTGTTCCATTGTTGGCTTTCCTATGAAGGTCTGTCCAGCACCATATAACAGAACAGAGACCACAGGGCAGACTGGGTGGCTGACAGCTGCTTCTTACATCACAGTCACAGGCTCATTGCCAATATCAAAAAGCTGTGGACAGCCAAGATGATGTGCCATCTATTGTGGGAGTCAGCACTGACACAAACAAGGAAGGAGAGATATTGCTATGGCTGGTAGCAGGAATCCAATATGATCAGTATATTAAACTTTGAGATTAATGTAACACTTTATGTCTACAAAGAAGAGACCCATTACTTAACTTGTTGTGCCTCCTATGTGCAAGTACTTTGGCAGTTTAGTACTACTCTACTCGCAGAATGCAGGCTGAGTAGCATCTTCCTATTACTCAGTACTGATACTCTGACTGAACTGTGCCAACCAGCGATGGGCAGCTGGTTAAATCAGCATTGACAGGGGTGCTGAAATCTGTCTTCCTGGAGGTGTGGCACTGCCTGGCCGCTCATTCCATTGGCACAAGGGTCAGAACCTTCTTGATGCCATTTCATGGGGCAGTGCTGGTTGCTGTTCAATTGATGCTTTTGATGCTTTAGGACTGCACATTCCTCCCCCCTCCTCCCCCCCCCCTCACCAAATACCACACTGTTTTGTAGGGAGCCGTCTTAGACAAGGGGGTGGGGGGGGGGAGGGGGAAGGGAGAAAGCTGGGTGGCACAAAGAGCTGGAAGCCACAACTGGTACTGACGCCGAGACCTCGTCCCTGCCCCGTCATCTGTCCTGCACACTGAAGGGAATATCAGTTGGAAAACCCCGAGAAAGATGCCCATTCTCTTCCTGAGGTAGTCTAACAAAAAAACGGAGAGGGCGGCAATGATAACAACTGTGATGATGACAGTACGACAACACCAGGTCCATGGCGGGTGCCAGGATGAGCTCTGGGAAGTCAAGCTGCTGTGGTGGTGAAGGCAATTGGTCCAGCTCCATCGGTTCCACAGGTGGTGTGAAAGAGGCACCCGTGGACAACTGTGGTGGCCGCAGGGTCCTGGTAGGATTCAAATTTGAGGACAGAAAATCTGTAGAAAAATCTCACAATCGACACACACGAATTTAATTCTGATGGCAGTGCAGCAACCCAGCAGGACCTTGAATTAAACACATGCAAGTACTCAAATTTAAAAGAATCAAGCCCCTCTCCCAGCCCGTGGTGTGACCAAAAATTCTGAAAAGAATAGAAGCATTAGGTGAAAAGCTATACTTGCAGAGCATGGGAGAGCCGTGCATTACACTGGAGCGGTACATTGTGAGAAAGAACAGCAGTGCTTCTTCCCATGTGTGGGAGGCATATAGTGTGTTCATCTGTTGCTTGAATGTATGCACAAATTGTTGAGCTTCTCTGTTTGACTGAGGATGAAATGGAGCACTGGTAGGATTAGTGATACCTGCAGCTGCATGACACTGTTCAAAGTCCTGAGCTGTAGACTGTCATCCGTTGTCTGTAACCAACACTTGAGGCAAACCTTCCAAGCAAAAAATATATGACAAAGCATGAATGGTAATACCTGACGTAGTCGAAATTCATGGGCGCTGCAAAAGGATATTTGCTAAAAGAGTCCACGACAACAAGCCAATAAGTGTTCCAAAGGGACCAGCAAAGTCAATATGCACTTGTTGCCACGGCGATTATGACTTTTGCCAAGCTGAAAATGTTTGCAGTGGGGCTGATAGATTTTCAGCACAAGTGCAACACATGTGACGTTATCTGTTCAATGTGGGCATCCATGCCTGACCAAGTACAGTACCAATGTGCTAACTGTTTTGTGCATACAATCCCCCAATGTCCTTGGTGGAGAAATCACAACACATCTTTTTGCAGCACTTTGGGAATAAGCACATACAATTGTCCAGAGTCAATTTGCAATAAAATCATGCTGTGCTGGGTGGAGTCAATTTGCAATAAAATCATGCTGTGCTGGGTGGAGAGGCTATGCTGAAGAGCAAAATACTGGTGCACTAAAGAATTTGGAATGTTTTTCACTGAAAAAGGCCAAACAGTATGAATGTAGTGCAACAAAAGGTCCAAGTCAGGGTCTGCTTCTATGGCCTGTGCAATTTTCTATAATGCAGGGAAAAAGTCTGTAAAAGTTCAGTGTTCTCTGTATTGATCTAACAATGAGATGTGGCAGTAGTATCGAATTCAGAATTAGGGCCAACAGGAAGGTGAGTAAGGGCTTCAGCATTTGCGTGCTTAGATGTGGGCCAGTACAATATTTCGTACTTGTACTATGGTACTATGACAGTAACAGAGCCCAATGTTGCAGCTTCTGAATTGTGCTTGGGAGCAGATCTGGACAGATGAAACAAAGACTGAAGTGGCTTATGGTCGATCACTAGGTAAAACTTCTGACCAAACAGATAACGGTGAAACTTTGTATGCTGTAGATAATAGTGAGCGCTTCCTTTTCGATTTGTAAATAGTTACATTGAGTCATGGTAAATAACTTGAAAGCAAAAGCAATCAGCCTGTCCTGTGAACCAAATCAGTGCAAAAGCACAGCTCCGACTCCATACGAAGAAGTATTCACTGCCAAAACCACAGGCTTAGTGGGATCAAAATGAACGAGGCATCTGGCACTCAACAAGGCATTTTTAATTGCTTGGATTGCCTACTGACACTCTTTCGACCAAACAAAACGCACATTCTTCCAGTGTAGATGATGCAATGGAGCCGTGAACTGGGCAGCATTAGTTATATATGAGATATAATACTTCACATTCCTGAGAACTGACCGCAGTTCTGCAATGTTGCGCATGGTATAGAGGTCCCAGATGGCCAGCAAATGTGAGTGAAGGGGATGAACACCCTGGCTATTAAGAACATGACCTAAATAATTAACTTCAATGTGAAGAAAGGCACATTTGTCCGGGTGACACTCCAAACCTGCAGCTCAAAGTACTTGAAAAAGCATACGAAGGTTACTGATATGTTCTCAGATGTATGTCCTAACACCACAGTGTCTGCCAGGTAACATGAGCAGAAGGGAACTATTGCAGTAAGCTGTTCACAGTAGTGTTGGAATATGGCAGGCACGTGGAGGAGCTGCGAAATGGTAAGTGCAAAAATTTGAAGAACCCTAAATGTGTGTTGACCATAGACACTTTCTGAGACTCTCACCTAGTGGAATTTGCAAATACACATTGTGTAAGTCAGTTTTTGAAAAATAGCACCTGCACCAAGTTTTTCATTAATTCCTCAGGGTGAGGAAACAGATAACTATTAATTATTGTTTTTGGATTCACAGTGGATTTAAAGTCAACACAAAGATGAGGTCTTCCAGAAGGCTTTTTTAAGAGGGAGAACCCATTGATTATCGTGAATAGGAGCAATAACACCATTGTCTTGCCATTCTTAAAGTTCACTTGCAACTTTGTCTTTAAGTGCATGAGGGACAGGACACATTGGAAAAAACTTAGGCTGCGCATTGTCATTCATTGTAACGTGCGCCACTAAGTTATTTGCTCTGACAACTCCTTCAGAAAATATATCAGGAAACTGTGCAATCAATCGAGTAATGCTGTCTTTTGGATTGAAACAAGAAACAGAAGCACATCGTCCTGGATATGAAGACCAAACAGATCAAAAGAATGAACCAAAAAATATTTTCTCAGTCTTGCGAACATAAAATTTTAAATGTCACTGTTCTGGTCTGAGACTGGAATGTGGCAGGCAAACTACATGTACCAAGCACGGAAATGTCCTGACCATTATGTGCAGGAAGTTGTGTGTGAGATTTTGTCAACTGTGATGAGCCCAACTTTTCATAAGTGTACGATTAAGCAATGTTATGGAAGTGCCAGTGTCTAACTGAAGTTGCACACAGTGACCGGCAATGACTAAATTCACAGTAAGTTTAAATACAACAATGGAAAAGCCAGGATGGGCTTTTTGGCTTCAGCCGCCGGAGACTGTGGTCATGTGTGTGTGAGCTGCATTTGCGTGTGTGTGTGTGTGTGTGTGTGTGTGTGTGTGTGTGTGTGTGTGTGTGTGCGTGCGCGCGCTTGTGTTTGTTGTCTATTTTCTACAAGGGCCTTGTTGGCCAAAAGCTCCGTTTCTGACAGTCCTTTTGTTGTGCCTATTTGCGACTCAGCATCTCGGCTATATGGTGAGTAGCAACTATCCTTTTCGCAAACAGTTTGTTTGACTATCGTTGTATTGCACTTGGGTGGGGTGAAGGCACTTCCTGAATGTGGTCATTACTAGAATTGGTAGCCAGTTAAGATAAAACTACATTCACTGAGTCAGAAGGTGTTTCTGGCTTACGAGAGTGAACGTGAGTAGAATTCTTTTTCTGTTGCAAACATACAGACTTTACATGGCCTGGCTTTCCACAAGCAAAGCAAGTCGCATTCCAAAAAGAGCAGTTTTGTCTTTTGCGTGTGGAAAAGGAGCAGGGACATGATTTCACAGCAGTCATACAGGTTGACACTTACTCTGGCTATGGCATGGTGGCCTGCGTACACGTGGCAGTTAGTCACAAGGCTGGACCTGTTTGTCACTTTGTGTTTGTAACACGTCCTTTTATATATTTTTTTTATCCGCTCGTTCGCGGATCTGGTTAGCAGCCCAAAATTAGATAATTGATTAATGTGACCATGTACCTAATGGGCTAGCAATCGGATTGGACTGCTCAGGAGGTGTTACATTCCGTATTGTCCTCATAAATATAGTAATAAGCATGGTTTGGTGGTAATGAGGACAGCAAACACAGTTTCACAAACAAAGCCTATATTCTTCGTAAAGCACAAAAATAAGGAGACAGCCACTGCCTTCGTCAATACACTGTTAATGACGGCTAATCTCATCACAGGTCTCTTTAATTATCGTTAATCTTCACATGCAATATCCAATCACTGTAATCCAATTAATGCCGGCGCGGTAGACGCGGAAGTATAACAGCGGCACTCAATCTCACTGAAATCACTTTATAATAAAACTTTCTCACTTGTCCGCATAATACTGATACTAATGGGTTAAACCACGGCGTTGGCCACTCCCTTTGCCGGTAATTTGTATTAATTTCTGCTGGCTTTTGCACAGCTATTCCCGCCTCGCGGGAACCTACCACACCTTGACTCGGCACTCACCCAACTAACTTCGCACTGCTGTCCGCCCAGTTATTCCCGCCTCGCGGGAATCTACCCAAGCCGTCCACTCGGCACTCCGGGGAATCCCCTCTAGCTCGCGCGTCCTGCACACACTACTCGATATTTGCCCTGTCGACCTGTGTGAGCGCAAGTTTTAATAGTAAGGGCCTGCGGACCCCTTACATGTTACACTGCAGATGGGAACTACCTCAAAGTTTTCCATAACACAATCACATGCGTCCTGATGTTCAATAATAAGTAACACTTGTTTCAATGTAGGATCAGAATGTTTGAGAGTTTGTTCATGAATCCTACTGTCTGGCGCATTGTACTTAATTGCATCACGAATTATTGTGTCACAGTTACATTGATAATGCCACTGTCATGTCAAACCCTGAAGTTCAGTGACCCACAGACAGTATGTCAGTTCTGGCTTTTTCTGCAAGCCAGAGAACTTATAATGAGTTGCAGAAACCTGTACGTGATTCTCGTAATACTTGTTAGTGATGGAAGAAACTAAATCTTCAAAAACTAGCAACTCCGGCCTACTAGTTGGGGATAACTTCTGAGTGAGGCAGTAAATTCCAGTGCCAGCTGTTGGGGGGGGGGGGGGGGGGGGAAGTTTCACAGTACCTTGCACTTGATGTGAAGCATAATGAGTGTTGAACTGAGCTTAGTACTTGTTCCAGTCCTCTTGGTGTTCACTGAACGCTCAGAACTCTGGAATGCATGGAAACAGTGGTGTAGATGTGGCTAGAAGCTGTGGCGGAGTTGATGCAGCAGCGGCGTATGCGTGAATGAGCTGCTGGACTGCTGTCATCAACTGCGACATTTGTTGATTCTGAAACTGAATAAACTGCATTTGATCATAGCCAGCAGCAGCTGGAAGTGTAGGTGGCAGGAATCAAAAATGATCAGTACATTAAACTTTAACATAAATATAACACTTCATTCCTAGAAAGTTGTACCTCCTATTTGCAAATATTTGGACAATCTATTACTACTTGCAGAACAAAAGCTAAATATCGTCTTCCTACTACTCAGTACTGATGCTCTCGAAGTCTGTAATTGAACTGGATCTGACTTGTGATGGGTGGCTGGTTAAATCTGCATTGACAGGGGATGTTGAACTCTGTCTTCCTGGAGGTGTGGCGATGCCTGCTCTTTCCAATTGGCATGCAGATCAGCGCGCCATTTTTTGACGCTGCACTGGTCAGTATGCAGTCAATGCTTTAGGACTGCACACATGATCCCCATACCGCACTTGCACTTACTTGTCCAGGAAACTCTTCATTTACTGCCTGTGCTGTTCCTTAAAAACTCGTTACAGAGTGGTCACCACCACTTAAGATTGGAGAAGTTTGTTACAGCAGAAGTGGCCAGAGGGCTTAAGCTAAGAAGGATCAATACTCGAGGAAAAGTAGCAAGGATTGCTGGCGCACGGCACAATTACTTTAACTGAGGCAGAGTTTTAATTCATCATACACTGTTTTCAGTGGTTGCAAGAGCTCTCTTTATTTATGTTGTAGGCCTTCCTGTCTTTGTTATGAGAGGTAATTGTTGCTGTAGAATAACTGTTTATTATCTTACAAACTAAATTTATAACTCTCTCCTGAGTAGTTTTACTTGTATATTCAACCTGTTTAAGTAGTTGAATAGTATATTCAACCTGTCTAAATAGTTGAATAAAGTTCTATGCAATTTTGTTAATGATAATATAAGGATGATCTGGATCAGGGATGGCCAAGAACACTGCTTGTGTGCACACTCCCCATATGACCATGACACGCTGTCTGTGTGGAAAGATGGGGAAACTGTGAACGAGCCGCATTTTAGATGACAATACAGTCACACTAGGAGCATTTAACAATTTGTGTGCAGCTTGGTTTGATTGTTATGTTCTATTAGGAAATTTGAAAGGCTGAAACTTTTACAACTCATCATGAAGAGTAATACTGTATTGTTACTGAGTGTTGGCACAAGAGAAAACTCTAGAGGGTGGGGGGCCAACTGCATTATGCCAGCAGTGTTGTACACACCATTTTCTCTGTGTAAAATTCTTACACGATTTAAGTGTAAGAGAGGCAGAAGGAAATACTCTCTATAGCACACCCTTAGCGATGGAGTAAAGGTTTCTTTCGCATGTAGTTAGAAACAAATTTCATCTTGTGTAGAACCACTGTACTGACTGTGCAAAGGATACACTTGTCAACATCATAGATGGCACATCAGTCAAATTTCACTATTGTTGAATTATCTTTGATTTGATTAGGGCATAATAAAATTTATATCATTCACAGACTGCCAGCTAATGTGCAGACACGGACAGTTGTGCCTATTTTCATCACTAAGAATGCCATGTAATTGTGACTTATATAGGTTCATTAAAAAATCAGAAAAAGTAAACAAAAACATTAACACATACATTCGTCAAAACATGGAGTTGGTGACAGTCTACCCAAAGAAAACTTTGTAGAACTCATGAATGGTTTTAACATTGAAGAATTTACCAGAGGGACGGGCGTGGAAGCAAAATTTTAACTGGGTACGTATAATGTGTTTTTTGATGTATTGTGGGCCAAGGTGTATTTAAATGTTATGTGACCTGGATTGATTTTCCACACAGTATTATGATGGCTACCTCATTGGAATAGTCCAGAGACACAGCTGTTAATGGGAGTCAGACAGCTGGTTATGCACTAGTAGCCAAGCAGTGTGCTCACTTACGGCCAAGGAACACCCTCCATGCCTCCCCTTCCTTCTTACACATTTCTCAAAATTCTTCTTGACTCCCTCTTTTCCAGCCTGATCTTAAAGCATTGGGTGAAATCCCACAATTACTACTGATTAGCGTAGGAAGTACATTACTGTAACCCTAAAAATTGTTGAACATGTTATAGTTTACAAATACAATTTCTTTAAACATGTCATACACATTGAAAGCTATCTTCTGCCCAGGATTTGCTTTGTAGTCAACTTGGAAAATATTTGATATATGTATTACTGGGGATTACATGACAGTTTTATTTACTTTATCAAAGTCTGCTTTTCTATTCTTTTCCCTCCATGTCTGCATATATTATGTCTCAGTTATACTTACATCAGGCTTAACTATTTGCATTTCATGTACCACATTTAAAAAGTCTTACATTCTTGCATACCCAGGAATTCTGTCGTATTGTTATTAAGCGTGTTAACGAATCATTAACAATTTCCTCAACTGCCTTCACATTCTTTACATCAACAGTATTTATTTGCTCTCTTGTGAAATTATTTCATTGTTATCATCAGAACATGACTCAGTTGTTACTTCCGAATTAGCCTGCCATATGTCGACAACTACTATCATCTGCTCATCACAGTTGCTCTCAATTTTGTTTTCACTGGACACATTTACTTACTCTCCTGTATAGTTCCCTGTTGTCGTGTTGCCATTTTTTCATGTCCTTCCACCAGGTGAGTTTGTTTACATTGACTGAAGTTTCCCAAAATCATTTGTGTATGCTGCCACTTTTCCTTAGTACACACTGTTTACACATAGTTCACTGTTCATTCTCCTCATGTTTATTTAAAATCAGTGTTCCCTCGTCTGATGATCAGCTTTGTCACAATGAGTATTCTAAATGTTCAAAGTAGGCAAACTACATTAATTGGCAGTATTTCGCAAAGTTCTCTGGTGACAAACTGACACAATAATGTTCACAACTCTTTTAGGCTGAGTGGGTTCACAAATTACACAGTCCTGTATTGATTGCCAAATAATACAGTATTTCTACATTTTGATCTCTGTTCACAGAGTGTCTCAAAGTAGATAAACAGTTTAACTGGCTATATGATGTTCGCATAATGAAAGGTATCCTCTGAATGATTCACACAAAGTTTACATTTTTATAGCTGAGCATGAAATACTTGTGGCGCTGTGCTCCTTTCCTATTTGTAGATGAGTGTAATGCAGGGCTGGCCACAGTGTACCAAATTTCTTGCAGCCCCAGTGTCTGGGGCATGTACTGAACAAGACTCAGCCTATCATTCTGTTGCTCATTCCTCCCCAGAAGTTTTCAGCACAGTGTGACATACCATGTAGTATTGTGGTGTGACATTTTTCAGTCAGCACAATTCTCTTAAGTTCTGCAGAAGGTGGTCTTAGTGCTGCTTAACCTTCGCTGTTTGTTAGTGGTTTGAAGGATGTTCACAAGTCCAGTGGCTGTTTGCACAAAAAGAGGCACTCTGGCGATGAATTGTCACAAGCCTTCAAAATGAACGGGAGTGATGGAATAGTGGGATGATAATTTTCAGTATACAGGGTAACCCACTCAAACGTTTCAGTTCAAATATCTCTGGAACAACAGTAGATATTGAAAAATGGCTTTCACTGATATGAAAATAAGGCAGGGGTCATGAAAATAAATACTATGAGACATTCTAAACATAAGCAGATATTATGTTCAACACAAACTTATGTTTTTTAAATGGACACCCCATATTATTTCTTAAGCAATTGATAACATGAAAAATCACAAAAAGAATGGCATTTGTTGCATCACAATATGTCAGTTACATCCTGAGAAGTTGCAGAGTGAAGTTGACACCTGAGGTAACAAAATGTGCCAATATAGCACATCCGAGATGCAAGCATGAAACCCACGCTGCTTGTAATCGCAATGTGATTGATATACTATGATGCAACAAATGTTGTACTTATAAAAGTTTACACTGTTATTAAGTGGACTGAAAACAATACAGATATCCAATCATACACAATGAAAAATAAGGTAATGGTTTACTCATTTGTGCTTTATTGAACATCTGTATTGTTTCCAGTATACTTAATGACAGTGTTAATAGCAGTAAGTATAAAGTTTAATAGAGGGAAACATTCCACATGGGAAAAATATATCTAAAAACAAAGATGATGTGACTTACTGAACGAAAGCGCTGGCAGGTCGATAGACACACAAACTAACACAAACACACACACAAAATTCAAGCTTTCGCAACAAACTGTTGCCTCATCAGGAAAGAGGGAAGGAGAGGGAAAGACGAAAGGATGTGGGTTTTAGGGGAGAGGGTAAGGAGTCATTCCAATCCCGGGAGCAGAAAGACTTACCTTAGGGGGAAAAAAGGACGGGTATACACTCGCGCACACACACACATATCCATCCACACATATACAGACACCAACGTTTGTTGCATAGTAGTATGCCAATCACATCACAATTACGAGGAATGTGGGGTTCATGCTTGCATCTCAGGATGTGCAATAGAGGCGCATTTAGTTTATTTCAAGCGTCATCTTTGCTCTGCAATTTCTCGGGATGTAATTGACGTATTGCAATGCAGTCAACACCATTCTTTTTGTGATTTTTTCATGTTATTAATTGCTTAAGAAATAATATGGCATGTCCATTTAAGAAAATAAGTTTGTGGTGAAAATAATATTTGATTACGTTTTAGAATATCTGGCAGTATTTACTTTCATGACCTACTGACCCACAGTCATACCTGTGGAAGTTGTTCTTCAATATCTATTGTTGTTCCAGAGATATTTGCGCTGAAACGTTTTAAGTGGACCACTCCATATATTATGGAGTCACATAAATGATGAGCATTGAAAATTTGCTATTAAGCAATATTGCAAAACCATGCAGAAATAATTTAAAGATTTAGTTGACAATCAAAGCACAAAAAATTACAATAGTCAGCAGATTCATGGTTCTGTACATCAAGAAGTACTTTGTGTTAAATTTTCAAGCTTGCAGGATGTGAAGAAATTGGTGGTATGGATAGTAAAATTTCTGGAGTTGCACACATTATTCCACTGTCACATGCTACAAGTTAAGACGGAAACACAAGAGTATGGAGACTTTTTATGTATTACTGCAAAGCAAATTGGTTAAATCAGGTGCCATGCCTGGAATCATTTCACAATTTAAAACTCGCTGCTGTTGAATTTATGAAGGAAAAAGGAGTGCAAGAATGAAAAATAGAACATCTGAAATGGATTGCAGACCTTGCATTTTAAGTGGACTTGAAAGCACATTGCCCACAGTAAGACATTGCAAGATGAGAAACAACTTTTTTCTGTTCTGATGGGGACGCATTTAAAAATAGGATCGTGTTATAGAAGGCACACATTCTGACAAACACAGTCCAATTTCCTGAGCTCACTGTCAGTAAAGAAAACAAGGTTTGAAGAGTTCATTGTCATCTTACAAGGATTGTTTCCTGAACGTTTTGAGGACACTGTCAATCTTACATCTATTTTCCAGACCATTTGCCTTTTCAGTTGAAACCGCTTCTGTGCATGTGCAGCTGTAACTGGATTGACTTGCAAGGTAACTCCTGTTTTAATGACAAATCCTTTCACATTGAAACTGTTCAGGACATCTACATTGCTTTCATCAGGTAGATTTTCCAAACCTCCATAATGAGGTTGCAAAAGTGCTACAATATTTCGATTGACATATTTGTGTGAAAGACCTTTTGTAATTATGAAACTAAATAAGTCACAATTACATGGCAACCTGAGTGAAACTGTCTGTCTCTGTCTGTTTGTACCAGATAAAAATTTATATTATGACTTCTGCATGCCAAAAATAATTAAACAAAACTGAAAATTAGTTTTGTTTGTGATCTGTGTTGTTGAGAAATGTGAAATATAAAATCATGTCGTAATCAGTGTGACTGCACTGCTATTTAAATGCAGTGTGTTCGTGGTTTCCCCTCTTACTCACCTCACATTCAGACAGCATGACATGGTGCTGGGGGAAGTGTACTGTGAGGCTGAGTGCTGTGGCAGGGAACGGCTCACGAGCTGAATTCTTGACAACCCATGATGTACTGTCATAGATCACTAAATGCTGAAATGCAGAGCTTTTACATTTTGAGTATTAATGTAAAAATTAGGAAAACTGAAAGCCATACAGATACAATAAGCAAAGGAGCAATTCTGGTTAACCTTGAACTAGAAAATGGTAAAATTTTATAAGCATGCTTTCTATGCCCTTGGAATTCCCATAGACTGCCATAAAGTTCTGAGAAAGTTGATTTTTCCAAATTTACTAATTAATAAACTAACAAGTTATTCTAGTGATAATAGCTTTGGAATCAGAAAAATCGGTTTACAAAACTATGGTACAAACCTTTATGGATAACCATTTTTAAGATTGGACTTTTCTAGACTATGAAATCTTTGAATATGAATAAGTTTTGAAACATAAAGTAAAACATTTAATGAAAAGAGGAGAGCAGTGGCTTTCAAATGAGCCATGCAAATTTGGCAGTAAATGACTATTTGCTTATTGAAAATCTTAGCTTCGTCTTTCATGTATATATTGTAAATATTTCCATCGTAGCCAAATGTACTGTTATCATTACTAGTGTGACAACTATCCTGTGAATAATAAATTTTAATGTTATAAGGGTACATAGAAGAACTTAGCTACTTTATATAATTATTTTCTTAACTAAGACAGGGAGAAAACAATGGAAAATCTCCAATACTGTTATGAAGTCAGGAAACAAGTAGCGAAAACCATTAAGCAGACGAAAAGAAAATACCTGAAAAACCAACTGAGCTTAATTGAAGAACTGCAACTACAATACATGAGATTTTTACAGAACTTTTGCAGAAAAAATTCGCGGATACAGCCCACAAAATTTATGTTTCAAGAAATCTGACGGAAAACTTTCACTCACTAACCAGAAAAAATGGTTCAAATGGCTCTGAGCACTATGGGACTTAACATCTAAGGTCATCCGTCCCCTAGAACTTAGAACTACGTACCTAACTAACCTAAGGACATCACACACACCCATGCCTGAGGCAGGATTCGAACCTGCGACCGTAGCGGTCGCGCGGTTCCAGACTGAAGCGCCTAGAACCGCTCGGCCACACCGGCCGGCCACTAACCAGAAAAACTGTAAGGAACTGTCACATTATTTTTCAACACTCCTTAATTGTCCAGAACCATCTTCGAGGTCCCCTGAATCATCCACACCAACACAAGAAGAAATCCACAAACATGTTATTAAATTAAAGAACAATAGAACATCTGGTGAAGATGGGGTTATGGCTGAGCTACTGAAAACTCTAGGAGCAAGATCTCTCAGAGAGTTAACCCAAATAATTGCAGATATTTGGGAGTCAGAAAAATTACCCCAGGAATGGAAATGTGCACTTATTCATCCATTACACAAAAAAAGGAGACAAATCTGTTGTAAATAATTATCGAGGCATATCCCTACTTCAGGTCACATACAAAGTTCTATCAGGCTGTCTTCTTCAAAGAGCACAAGAGCAATTGGAAAACAAAATTGGTGAATACCAAGGTGGCTTTCGCCCCAGTAGATACTGCACAGAAGAAATTTTCAATCTAAAGACCGCGCTAAAATCCAAAGCGGTCAGAAACAGACCAATAATTTGTATGTTTCTTGACTTTAAAAAGGCATATGACTCAGTTGACCGACAAGGACTTTTTGATATCCTTGAAGAACAAGGGTTGGATCTAAAAACCCTTAACCTCATCAAAGAAACATTGACCCGTACTAATTCCAAGGTGAAATTCACGTGTGAAATATCCGAGCCATTCATGATCAAAACTGGCGTCCAACAAGGTGATGGTCTGTCTCATCTCCTGTTCAACCTTTTGATGGACAAGATCACCTGCAAATGGGAACAGGAATTGAAGAATAAAAACTGCTGGAAACCTATACAGATGGGGCAAGAATGTCATGTTTAGGTTTTGCTGCCGACTTACTACTTGCTGCTTACTAGTGTATGTGCAGGGAAAGTTGGTCTGCAAATATCTTTCCTAAAGTCTGAGTTCATCATCACAAAAACTGACACCCAAAACGTGACTACATAATACGGTCATATCAATAAAGTCCAATTTAAATACTTAGGTGAAGTCCTTGAACCTATAGGGCAAGAGAAAATAGCACAAAACATTTACCTCCAAAAACTAAAGAATGCCTATGCAAGAACCTACAAGGTGTACAATAAAAAATTCTTGTCCAAAAATACTAAAATTAGGCACTGTAATACAGTATTAAAACCTGAAGTCCTGTATGCCAGTGAAACCTTAACAGTCCACATAAAAGGTGACCTAGAAAACTTATTAAAGGAAGAACATAAAATCACCATAAAGATATTAGTGTCAAAGAAAACAGAAGAGGGCTATAGACTACCATCTCGTCAAACAACTGAGAAATTGTCAACCTTGCAGCAGACATTAGAAAAAGGAAATTAAAATTTTATGGGCATGTCTCTAGGCTTCCCAAAACAAGACTTACACACAAAATTTGTAAGGATTTACAACTATACCTTGTGCACAAGAGGTCAAACAGGACCGTCAAAAAGCTCAAGTAAATTATTCTGATATTCTGGACAGAAAAGTATTAAAGCAGAGAGTTGACAGATGGGAAGCTAAGTCAGAAATGAAGCTCTGAATGAAGCAGGAACAGAATGGACAGACAAAAGGAGAGAGCCCATGCAGAAAGAATGAGAGCAGTGTGGAAAAGAAGGAAAAAGAATCAGGAAGTTCGCGTGATCCAACAGAGTCTAATTGCACATAATAATAATAATAATAATAATAATAATAATAATATATGGGAGGTACTCCAGGTTTTAAGTAATGGAAAAAAGCTTTTTTATGTTTTTGTTTTAATTACTGTAACACATAACTCTTTTGCCATTTTCTACCATTAACTAATATTTCCTTCTCGAGTACATTTTCAATATTTTCTGTTTCAGGAAATGTTACGAGAAAAAAATGGCACATCTGTCAAACTTACTTACTGGCGCCCCTGAAACCTTTGTAAGTTTCCCTGTTTCAGGATTGACGTTTTTGATGACATGTCTTTCACAGCCTTTGGGTAGTTGATTTGGCTTTGCCATAAAAAAAATGTAACATAGCTAAATCAGGAAGATTTGTAAATTTTATGGTGATTAAGTTGGCATTTGCTGTAGGAAATTTCTGTCTAAATGTGCATTTAGTAAATGTATGGAAGAAAACTTTTTGCATATAAACAGTAATAAATAAGGTAGAGATAATCAAAAAGAGTGTATAAAAACATCATAGTTATAATGTTTCGACTTGGTGAAATAATATACATAATTAAACTGATAGCAGTTCAAAATGAAATGCAAAATCTTGAGATTAATGTGAATGTTACTGTCATTGCCTACTACAAGAGTGAAGTCACCTGTACCCACTCCTTCTAAATACATCTTACTACAGGAAACTGCTCTTATTTTGGAAGAAGTACATCTTCTATGTTTATCATGTTTATATTGAAGATCATTCAGGAAAGGACGCACAACATAGGCAGTGATTACACAGTAATAACCAATGGAACATTACTGAAAACTTGGTTGGGACTCTCCAGAAATGTTCTGTGAAATCAACAACGGAACAATTATAATGTAGCACATTGTTTAAGGGACAAGGAATAAGTACATGTCAGCCCTCCTCGCGGCCGGCACGCGAACCTTGTTGACACTTGCGTTCCGTCAGCTGATCGTGGCTGCCTTAGTCGCCACACAGCCCCCTATGGGAGAGCGGAGTGCCGTTGTTGTTGGTAACTGCCTCAGACGCTGTCCTTTAATCGGGCCGGAAAGTACACACGACGTCTGGACCACGTTGTACGTTGTGTCTGCATCGAAGGAGCTGCGTGAGGTGCTGGATTATCAGCTGGTGAAAACGCTGGTTGGTGGAGGGAACTGTACGCATCTAAATCTAAAGATTCCTCCAAGACAAAAGCAGGTTTAATTCGGTCAACCGACACTGTGTTCCTTTCTCCATTCACCATAATGTCCGTCGTTTTGTCCCGTGTTGTTATTACGTGGTGTGGTCCAGTGTAAGGTGGCGTGAGCGCTGTTTTAATGCTGTCTTTGCGTAGCATGATGTGAGTGCAATGCTTTATTTCTTTATGTACAAATGTATGCGGTGTCCCATGTTGCGATGCCGGATGTGATTGCATGTGTGAAATCCGATCCCACAATTGGATTATTAACTGGGGCGACTGCGATAAGTTCCCCGGTGAGGCACCTGGATCAATAAACTTGCTTGGTAGCCACAGGAATTCCCCGTAGACCAACTCAGCAGGGGATGTGTCGAGGTCTGGCTTAGTGATGCTGTGGAGGCCAAGTTGCACTAAAGGAAGAGCCATGGTCCACTTCGATTCGTGACACATTATGGCGGCTTTGAGGGACTGGTGCAACCGTTCAACCATGCTGTTGCTGGCTGGATGATAACTCGTTGTTACATGATGTGACGCACCGCAAAACTTGCTCAGCTGAGTAAACAATTCAGACTCGAACTGGAGTCCTCTGTCAGCCGAAACGAGCGACCCAGTTGGACATAAATCCTGTAGCCAGCGTTTCAGCAGAAATGTTGTTAATCGGAATAGCTTCTGTCCAGTGAGTGAATCTATCAATGATGGTTAGCAAATAGTGTTGACCCTCTGAGGGCGTTAAGGTCCCACAATGTCCAAGTGGACGTGGGCGAACCTCTCAGTCATGTCTGGGAATTTGCCTACGGGCGCGCGAAAATGACGTGAAATTTTGCTGTGTTGACAATTGACGCATGTGCGAGCCCACTGAGGCAATCTTTTTGTATCCCTGGCCACACGTAACGACTAGATACGAGCTTCGTCATCGCCTTTACCCCTGAATGACAAATCATGGAGGTTATTAAATATTTCCTTATTCAGGTCTGCCGGGATGAATGGGCGCGCTTTGTTGTTGGAGATCTTGAAATATATCTTAGTGTCTGATCCTGGTACGTCAATGAGCTTGAGCTGCAGGCCTGCTGTGTCATTGTTTAGGCAATTTTCAAGTTCTTGATCTGATTTTTGTGCTTGGGCCAGGTGTGCAAGGTCTATAGTCTCCACGATTGCATTGACGTGTGACAAACAGTCTGCCACTACATTGTTCAAACCAGAGATGTGTTTTATGTTGGTGGAAAATTGAGCAATAAATTCCAACTGATTAAACTACCTCGATGAGCATTTGTTGTTATTCTGGTGGAAGGCGAATGTCAGAGGTTTATGGTCCATATAAATTGTAAATACTCTCACCTCCAGCTGTGTTTGGAAATGTTTCACAGAAGCTTAGATGGCCAACAATTCCCGGTAGTGAATGCTCCATTGTTGCTGAGCGGGCGATAATTTCCGAGAGAAAAAAGAGAGGGGCTGCCAGGCTTCGTCCACATATTGCTGCAATGCTGCACCTATGGCCACCTGGCTAGCATTGACCACGTGAGGTACGTCTAAAGCAGGGTGAGCAAGAAGTGTTGCCTCAGCTATGCTTTTCTTGGCTGTTTTGAAAATGTCTATCATTGTCTGTGATCACTGCACAGGTGCTTTGCCTTTTGTTTTTGGGCCAGCCAGGGCCACTATAAGTGGTTCTTGAAGTTCTGCTGCATGTGGCTGATGGCAGCGATAGAAATTGAGGATTCTGAGGAATTCTTTGGCTGTCTCTGGACGAGGAATATTCAAAATTGCTTTAACTTTCTCTAGCAAAGGGCATGATCCCGCAGAAGAAATTGGGTGACCCAAAAACATTATCTCTGGTTGTTAAGGCGCTCAAAAACTTCAGTGAGATGCTGTTCATGTTCATCTGGCGTCTCTGAGAAGACGAGTATGTCGTCTAGGTAGGCAAAACAACATGGTAACCTTCGTAATACAGAATCAGTGAATTGTTGCCATGTTTGTGTGGAGTTTCTCAGGCCAAACGTCATAAATAAACTCTTGAACAAGCCAAAAGGCGGTGGAATGGCTGTCATCGGGATACCTTTCTCAGCAACCAGAATTTCTGTGTATGCTTTGGCACAATCCAACACACTAAACACCTGTTTGCCCCACAATGCGTGATTGTAGTCTTTTAGGAGAGGCATTAGATAGCGGTCTGGAATTGAGCTTGCCTTTAAGGCTCTGTAGTCACCGCACGGCCGCCACGTGCTGTTCTTTTTAGGCACCAAATGCAAGGGTGACGACCTCTCCCCACTAGACGGGTGGATAATGCCCTCGGCCAGAATAGCATCAAACTCTGCCTTAGCGATCGGGAGCTAATCGTCTGGGTCTGCATGAAATCGGGAGGCCAGCCGTCATATTAGTGTAGTGTACTGTATCATGACGTACCTTTAGTGGGGCCCCTGGATGCTTCGTGAGTACAGGGAACTGCGCTAGCAGCTTAGAGTACCTGTTGTCCGCAGCCTGCATCGTCTGGGCGTCCTAAGTTGCAGTGCGCCAAGAGGTCTGCGCCGGTGATAGGCTCCATCACGTCTGTGACTATGAAGTTCCAAACCAAAGAACGTCTCAGTCTGAGGTCTAGTTCCAAATGCTGTACTCCGTAAGTCATGATTGCAGAATTATAGCAGCTGACAGTTGAAATGCTGCAGCCGGATGGTATTTATGTAGCTTATCGCATGGTAGAATGCTGAGGTCGGATCCAGTGTCGATCAAAAACTTTCGACCTGTTTTGTGGTCCATTACGAATAGACGTACAGAAGATCTGCTCGGTGCACTTATTTCTGTGTGATGTTTGTTGCTAGTATATGCCCAAGCAGATTACATTTATGTGCCTGTTCTCCATATCGCTGCTGGTACCAACATACATTGGTAGGTGGCGCGTCAGCAGAGGCATGTGCGTTCGATGAAGAGCGGCTTCGGGATCTCCGTCGGAACTGTCCTTTAACGTTCCAGTCGGTGAGCAATTAATTCATTTGTCTACTGAGGGTGTTGACCTTCTTAATAAGTTCTCATTCAGCTGTTTGTTAAGTGTTTCTGCTTTATTCGCGAGATTATTGTAGTCTGGTTAAGTTCCCATTGAAGCATTGGAACACACCGTCGACAGATCGGAATAGGAAACAGGCACAATTGCGTCTTGAATTTGGTCGGTTAGATCTCGAATTAACTCGGTCTTGAGTTTCGTGTAGGCCTCCGTGTTGGGCGGCGAAGTTATAATATCCTGTACTTCGGCAGCATATCAATGGTCTAATTGGCTCACTACCAATGCAAACTTAGTGGAATCTGACATCACACGTGCACAAGGAAAACTCGCCTCGACTTGTGCAAACCATAATGCAGGGTTGTGAGGCCAGAATGGTGGTAGTCGTACTGCCAGTCTTGAAATCGTGGGAGTTTCTAGTGTATCTGTCATGTTTCGACCAACAAATGTCACTTTCTTGGTCCTGATGAATCGTCTTCTTAGCCACAATCATGTTGGGGCCACCGGATGTCGCGTTTCCACTGTGCGTTAGACTCGTGACTAACTATTGCGTTATTATTATGGAAGAAGTATGTCTTCTATGTTTATCATCTTTATATTGAAGATCACTGAGGAAAGAACATACCACATAGGCAGTGATTACACAATAATAACCAATGGAACGTTACAGAAAACTTGGGTAGAACTCCCCAGAAACGTTCTGTGAAATCAACAATGGAACAATTATAATGTAGCACATCGTTTAAAAGTCACGGAACGCTCGTGCGCCGCAGCAAGTAGTTAGTACATGTCAGCGCTCCTCACGGCCGGCACACGAACCTCGTTGACACTTGCGTTCCGTCAGCTGCTCACGGCTGCCAGCCATATGACCGCCTTAGTCGCCACATATTCTTGGCTTGCACCATTTGTGGAACTGTGAGAAACTTTGTCCTTTGTCCTTGCCAGCCACAGTATCTCAGACTGGATATCGGTATTGGTATTCCAACTTGGATTTTCCATTGTTTGAAAGAAATATTCTGATTCACAGAAAGTGAATGAGTGGGTCCAAAAAGTCATCAGACTATATTACATGTCTTCAGTCAAGTACAGTGCGAACTTTGTTGTTTGGTCCATTGGAGATATGCAGCTTTGTGTGCCGCTGTGAGCAATGGCCTTTTACTAGGTATTCAGATGCAAATGGCCATTGCAAACTGTTCCTTTTGCAATGTTCCCTTGGCAGCTGGTTGAGATGGACCTGTATTAAATGGCTGCAGAAATATCTGTCGCATTTGAAACTGATTGTCATTGACAAGGTGTGACATGTGTTAGGATCTTTTTACGACCACTGTTTCTATACTGTGCCATATGGTTGCGAGTGATACATCATTTCTTGATGACATGTTGGAAAGTTCTCCATTGATAGAACTGCAACTTTGTGACAGTTTTTCTTCTTTATTTCTTCGTTAATTGTCCTCGATGTCGACATACTGCATTGTTACAATGATTGAAAAATGGGGTTTGTAATTCTCCTCTGCCACAGTACAGGGTGTCCCACTCAAACCTCCCTGATTTCAAGGACCCAGGAGAGAAAAACCACAGGAGATACGACAATGAAAAATGCACCACATTGTAGAGCATCTCAAAGAATTTATATCCCAACGTCAGAAGTGCCAAGTACCCTCGCACAAGTGCAGCATGGTCATATGAAGTGAAAATGGCGACTCCACAGCAGCACGCGCAAGCAGTAGTGTGGTTTTCGGAAACAAAATCGCCCATTACTGTGCAAAGAATTGTCGTCGTGTGTATGAATGTGATCCACCTGATGTGAAAACAATTAAGGAATGGTGTAGTGAGTTTCTGGCAACAGGAAGTGTTCTGAAACATTCTGGTGGTGCGTGTTACTGAGTTTCATAAGAGACAGTGGAGGACATCAGACAAACGTTTCCCAGAAACGCACGTAAGTCAATTTGTCAAGCGTCTAGGCAACATGATGTACCTCGATCAACAATGCATTGTGTAGTTCACCAGCGTCTTCATATGTGTGCTTACAAAGTGCAAATTCTGCAACATCTGACGCTGAACGACAAACCATGCCGACAACAATTTGCTGTGGATATGCTGCAGCGTATTGATAAGGATGCCAGCTTCCAGGAAAGATGTTTATTCTCAGATTAGGCAACCTTTCATCTATCAGGAAGGGTTAATAGGCATAATGTTCGGATTTGGGGTTCGCAAAATCCGCACGTTGTCATTGAACATGTTCCTGATAGCCCTAAACTAAACATCTGGTGCGAGCTAATGCATGACAGGATTGTTGGACCTTTCCTCTTTTCAGAACAAACAGTGAATAGGTTAGTGTATCTGCACATGTTGGAGCAGTTTGTGTACCCTCAGATACAAGACTTGCAACCCAACATCATTTTTCAACAAGATGGAGCTCTGCCACATTGGTCAACAGTTGTTCGCAAGTTCCTGGAGAGGAAATTTCCCAGTCGTTGGATCAGACGCGGAGGTCTCATTGCCTACCCACCACATTCACCCGAGATTATGCCACTTGGTTTCTTCATGTGGAGATTCGTGAAGGACCATTGTGTATGTGACCAAAGTGGACGATATTCCTACGTTGTGACATTGTATCAGTAATGCGATTGCAACAATAACAGAGGAAATGTTACAAAGACCTTGGCAAGAAATTGAATATAAACTCAATATTCTTCATGCTGCAAATGGTTCACATGTAGAGGTGTATTGATGATAAATAAATACTTTGAGATGCTCTACAGTGTGGTGCATTTTTCATTGTTGTATCTACTGTGTGGTTTTGTTTTTCTTTTCTTTTTTTCCTGGGTCTTTGAGTGGGACACCCTGCACATGGAAAACATTACAATAATTAGCACCAAATTTGACTATAGTATGAAAGGTGTGGACTAGAAAAAATTTTAAAACCAAGTGCATGTTACACTACAACACCTTACTCTAAGTCATAACTGTCTGAAACTGGTTAAACTTGAAAGATTTTGGTTTCTTTCCCATTGCAAAATAGCAAAAACTCATGATGTGCAGTAGCATAGATTCACTAATCATTACGTTATGAAAAAAGAATAGAGTCACCATTACATAGCTTAATTAATATTCAAATCAGAATTAAGGGGATGGAAGTTGTATAAAATCATTGCCCTGTTTCTCCACTCCGAGTACTGCTCTCATTCAAACAGAAAATTAAATCCTCCCAAAATGCTACCAGATAGTTGACCTGTCAGAAATACACTAGTCTAGCACCACAGTTATCAGCTAATCAGCAAAATTAATTTTCATTGTTCCAGCATTACCACTTAAAGCTCATAATTCCTCAGAACACAAATAGAAGTTTTCAGATAATGTATAGATCCAATGATGCAGCATTATATTACTTGTGACTCGCTAAAATATTGTTCTTTTTGTTAAGCTCTCGCACAATAAAACACTACCCAATGTTGCATAGTTCAGAAATAGATCATCAGTAGAGTTATACCACATTTGTTTGTATTCATGTCTGTCAGCTCCATTATTTTACTTAACATTTCTTACCTCGTTAGCTAGTGGAGAGCATTCTCAAAAAATATCCCTACTGGAGAGACACACTCCCTAACCATTAAGACCCTAACATTATTCATTATTTTATTATTTCATTATTGCTTCATTATATAATAAATAAACACCTGCTCTGCTTATCTAATGCAAAATTAACTCTACTGAAAACCACTCCACAATAACAGATCCTTATGCTAAGACAAACTTAACTCTCATTACTGATCACATAAAATTACCATTCAGAAAAACTATTATTTCACTGTATTCTAGCTGGAAGGGTGATATACATACAAATCTTGCTTATTCTTTCCACACACATTACTCCAGGCAACTATGTACAAAGTTGGAATTCCTTAATGTTAGAAAAGGCTGTAGCATGACACAGTTCTATAGGTAGATAATATACTGATTGCATCGAACACATACACTTCTATTATACAACAATGAACATTAAGATCTCATATTTAAGATGGTTTTTACTGCATATTGCCTCTGCTGCTGCACCAATGAGCTGATTACTTCAGATGTTCATTATCCTCCACATATGCTGACACCTTTCATTTTCAGTTTACCTGCCATTTGTTTGACAGAAATTCTTTCACCACTGTACCAATTTACTTTATTCCGTCCGATTATGATTCCCTTACTTATAACTAATACAACATAATATACATAAATAATTCTGGAGAAACGTTTTCGAAAGTATTCCTACACTAAAGCATCCTACTGTACAAAATTACATGAAAGTCGAAGAAAGAATGTTTCTGATTTACTTATTAACTACAGATAGGCTAGGAGAGGGGTTTGACTGTCTCAGGAAACATGAAAATTGAGACCGACAGCAGGGGTAAGCATTATTGCCACGTAATGAATCCAATGCAGACTGCTGAATCCCCTACTTGCTATTTGCACAAGAAATTAGTCTCAAATATTACATCAGTGCTGATATTTTGAATCACCAAGAAATTACATTCCAACAGCTGTCCTGCCAATTCCACAGTTTCACACTCTTTGCTAGTTTACCAGTAGTACCAATAATTTTTATTCCACAAACATGCATCGCTACTATACCCTCTGTGTTCTTAATAGATTCAAAAACATGTATCCCTTGTACCCTCGCTGTCATTACAGGGTGCCACACTTCCTTTTTGTTTACCATGTGTTCTTCATACAACAAATCCTCATTAATTCTTTCTTTACTTAACTCATTGCCCTCATTATCAATAGTAAATTCAAATACTTCGTCCTCATCACTACTGGATTCTTCACTGCTATCATCATTACAACTACTGTCAGAATCAGACACCCTGTCACTTATGCTATGCTTTAGACTTTGTACCTCTTCCACTTTTCCCCCTATTTCAGTCAATTTTGAATCTACATTGTCGTTTACTTTTTCCAGTTTTCCTCTACCACTACTGCACACTTGGTTTCTACCTCCGTTTCAAAATCACTTTTAATCTGATCTATTTGGTTCTCAAGTTAAACCCTGTTTTCGGCATAAAATTTCCTGGCTGCTTTGACTTCATCTTTACACTGTTTTTCAGGCTCCTCCACCCTCCCACTATAGTCATCACAAAGCTTCTTTCTCTCTCCTACACATTTACTACTCATTAATGTTAATTTCTCATTAGTATTCTGTTCTACTTTCTTTATCTTTTCATCACAATCTTTCACTACTGCCTCAACCTTCTTATTTAATTCTGAAAGATTAGAGCTGACTACCTTAATCTTCTTTTTAATTTCTTTCTACAGTTCATCCTTTAAGCTAACTATGTCAGTTCTAATGCTATCAGTTTTCTTTACCACCCTACTAATGCCTTTTTTCATACTACTAATGTCTTTTTTCATACTACTAATGTCTTCTTTCATGTTCATATTACTCAAACAACTCAAACTACTCATAATTTGCCTTAACATCACTTCCAAATTTCCGTCTGCCATAAACTGTTGCCCTTGCTGATGTTCGCTACTAGATGCCTCCTCCTTAACCTTAACGATCTCACCCACTTCAGTACTGTTTTCGTCCATTTCACTCACATCACCACACAATGTAGATGACGCTTTTATCATTTCATCTACAATAGGACTTTTGTCCCCATCATTCAAAGTTACATTCATGTCTGATTTATAATCTTCTACAGAACGTCTCCTGTTGCCCTGTGTCTCCCATCACACTGTCTTGTTCATTAAGGTCACTCAGTATGTATCAATTAATATAAAACAGCTTTTGCAATGAATTACCTTGTTTTTAATCACTCGTCGGCTGCTGCTCTGCTGTGGTTATCTCGACTCGTTTTCTACTGCAAGTTGTAATTCTCTCGGTGAGGCGTCTTGTTTATCTCGGTCAGCTATGTCCACCTTTGTACTGCTTGGCTGCTCCTGTACTCAGTGGCTGCTTCCATAGAACCCGATCACTGATTGGCTGCTGTGGCCATGAAACCCCAGTGCTGATTGGCTGTAGCATCTCTTCCATTTAAATCCCTGTAAACAGCTCAAGTTGACACTTCACTGTCAAATTTCTTGAGTTCTAGTTTATTGTGCCCACATACAATGTCCTCACATTAGGACACAATATGTGATGGTTTGCCTTCTTTATTTCTTCGTTGATTGTCCTTGGTATTGGTGTACTGCATTGCTATGCTGGCTGAAAAATAGGGTTTGTAATTCCAACACTGAATACTGTAAATAATGTAGCTAACAGATGCACAGTTGCATTTCACAGTATTTTACTTTGACTTTTCACTACCCTCCAATAATACACAGTTATATATGGCCTGTGCACTATTGTTCTAACTTCCCGTAAGCCTCATTAATATTTTGCAGGTGAACATCCACATACTGCTACAAAAGTTTACTGTTGAACATCTATGAGCAGTAAAAACATAACCACATAATTCACGGTTCTTTCGGAATAATCAGGTATGTATGGAACAGACACTGTCATTGCTTTAACACATGGCCTATTAGTGTAACACTATTCAATGTTTAATTTACAGAAATTACAACTAAAGCTGAACTCATTAAATTAACTGTAACAGTTACTTCTACTACCAGAGCTAGACTGAATTATTTGTTTAAATTGTGAAATTAAAAAATATAGTTATGCAAAAAATACTTTTGACAGAACTGTTAATTACTTTGAAATTAATCAAGGGCTTGCTTTGCTAACATGTTTTCGAATAGAGCCAAATAGATACTTTAAGAATACAATTAGTTGTTCCTCCAAATGTTTACGAGGTATGGCTAGAAAAAAACCGGACTAGTACTGGTGAAACAATAAAACGAATGCAATAAGGCTGAAAGTCGCGTGGCCTGTCACGTGACTCTCGCTCCGCCTACTGCTCAAGTTTCATCTGCCTCCTGCACTCAGTTTGCCCGTGGCGTCTGTTTTAAGTAGTTGACGTTTTGTCTGTGCGTCGGAAAATGTTGAGTGTACAGAAAGAACAGCGTGTTAACATCAAATTTTGTTTCAAACTAGGAAAATCTGCAAGTGAAACGTTTGTAATGTTACAACAAGTGTACGGCGATGATTGTTTATCGCGAACACAAGTGTTTGAGTGGTTTAAACAATTTAAAGATGGCCGCGAAGACACCAGTGATGACACTCGCTCTGGCAGACCATTGTCAGCAGAAACTGATGCAAACATTGAAAAAAATCGGTAAACTTGTTCGACACTTTCCTTGTCAACTCCTGTTAACTCAGACACTGCTCTGATTGTTAAACGGCGATCTTGTCGAACAAGTTTACCGATTTTTTCAATGTTTGCATCAGTTTTTGCTGACAATGGTCTGCCAGTGCGAGTGTCATCACTGGTGTCTTCGTGGCCATCTTTAAATCGTTTAAACCACTCAAACACTTGTGTTTGCGATAAACAATCATCGCCGTACACTTGTTGTAACATTACAAACGTTTCACTTGCAGATTTTCCTAGTTTGCAACAAAATTTGATGTTAACACGCTGTTCTTTCTGTACACTCAACATTTTCCAACACAGAGACAAAACGTCAACTACTTAAAACTGACGCCACGGGCAGACTGAGTGCAGGAGGCAGATGAAACTCGAGCAGTAGGCGGAGCGAGAGTCATGTGACAGGCCACGTGACTTTCAGCCTTATTGCATTCGTTTTATTGTTTCACCAGTACTAGTCCGGTTTTTTTCTAGCCACACCTCGTATAATTAGTACAGAATTTATATGTCAACAGTAGAATTTAAGTTATGAAACAATTACTGATTTCGCCCTATAATAAAATATACTAACTGGTAGTTGTCAAAATAAATTAGAAAAACAATTACATACATAAAACTAAGCACAAAATTAGATCTGGTGTTATATTCTTTAAAACTGAGGGCCAACCGAACCATCTTACTGCGCTACTTCTATACAACCAACTGGCATATATATACAGGGTACCACATCATTACCATGACTTACTGTCATTGGTGGAAGCTCACATGATACCTGGTATCAGTTCTACACCATCTAAAGCACTCCAAATCAACCAACAGGTGAGGCTGGGAGGGACTATAATTGTGTCTGGTGAGTGTAACGTACCTTTGTTCTCAGTGCTGTCAAATCATTGTTGTACCTGTTCATTATACAGTAATTTATGGTCCACGGGTCTTCCGTACATTCAGATTCATGTTTTTAGCGGGATTAACATAATAATTATAAGATTCCATCGTAGTTTTCGTTTCTCCAAGCTTGTGTTTTATTCAAATCTGTCACAACATAATTGGTGAACCCCCCATCTACTGTCTTGTCATTCTGTCCCCATGGTTGCACATTTAGGAATTAATATGTTGCTAGTCTGAAAGGAATCTTGTCATTAGGTTTTTAAGAATAGCATATGGTCTCAACTGGGTATATTTTTCACTGACATTGATTGACATGTTAGTTGATATATTTTATATTTATTCATTACCGTATAGAAGAGATGTTGAGTTGCAGTCAGGTGTAATGGAAGGACTGTTACACATTTTAGCTTTTGGCCAAAGGACCTTCTTCTAAAGTGGAAAACAAACACACATTCACACAAGCGCAACTCACACATGCATGAATACTGTCTCTGGTTGCTGTAGCCAGACTGAGTCTCTGACAGCTCATGTGTACGAGAGTTGTGCTTATATGAATGTGTGTGTTTTTTCTACTTCAGAGTAAGGCCTTTTGGCTCAAAGCTAAAATGTGCAGCTACCTTTTTGTTGTGGCTACTTGTAAATCAACATCTCCACTATATGATGAGTGGCAATCTCTTCCTGTAAAGCTACTTTAACTAAAAAGAGTCTGTGTACTCTGAACACAGTAGGGGTTTATTGACCAGCCTACTACTCAAACTCACTTTAAAACTCAGATTGCGACTTAGTTACTTCACAAGATCATATCATCTGACACATTTCTGTTATCAGATTCTTCTGTTTTCTTCGTTCTACATTCTCAGATCTGTGTTGACATAAGCCATGAAACTTCGCCAGGGAGGTGCTCCGAGATGTGACACATGGTGTTGCAGACTCTGAATGGCTACTTGCAATGATTGAAACTCACAGAAAGGGTGTCTCGCTGCTATACATCTCCCCAGGAGCACCTAAAAAAACATCAAAATCCAACTCTAAATAACCCAGAAACATCTCAATACCTCTACTAACAATAATAACACGCTTAAACTTAGCTGAACGCCAATTATGAATCATTACCCAATTATACTAACTGATAAGGGTATATGCGTTACACAAAGCCCCTGAAATATCAACCAACATACAGGGTGGAGAAAAATCTGCACATTCGGACTTTGCAGTGCGATTCCTCGCATACTGGCAATACAAAAATGTCTCTCACAAAATTTTGTCCTCTACATATTTTTGGGCAGTAAATAGATGTTATAGATTGGCAATCTGGCAACATTGTAATCACGTGTACGGTAACTATCTCTATCAGGATATAGCAGCAGTGCTGTGTAGTTGGTGCAGTGGATAGCATTTTGGATTAGCAGGCAATAGGTTGAGCATTTGATTCTGGGTCGTGGATTATTTGCTTTTATTTGCTAAAAGTAGTCTGCATGGCACGATACGTGGCATCTTAATCATCATATAGCAATTACAGTGGGTCTTCTACAAAACGTTTGCAGTTACGTACTATGAACACAGTGTTATTTTAGATTTCTGTAACATAACTGTTTCAAAAGGGATTGTCACTAATTCAACATTGTTTCCATAAGTGAATATTGTAAACCCTTTTATGAAATCTAATACAATTACTTGCTCAGACACCCAGTCCATACCTAGAATTGTAGGATTTAATCCTCCAGTCCATACCTAGAATTATAGGGTTTAATCCTAAAATATAAGTAACATGGGGTATTAAAATCTATATTTATCAAGACTGTGTCTCACTAACACTTCTAATTGTATTGGTTTTTGCCATTAGTTCCTGTGACTCCTATTATCTTGACTCTGCATACTGGAAATGCTGGAAAATACTCCAGTATGTTATTCTATTCTAGACAGTTTGGGTTTGTTATGCACACATCGCTACGTGAATCTAAAATTATGTTTACTGGTACATTTTGTATTGTGCCCTTTAGTTTTGGTTGAATATATTCCCTAATTGGTTGTTCAGTTTCCTCTAACAAGACATCAGCCATAATAATCCCATTTCTGTACATTAATAGGTGTGAGTCTATATGATGCGACTCATTTTCATATGCTTCTGGGACTGACACCTTCCCTGGAAGCTTACTAGTTTTCCCTCTCTGTAGTATTGGTATTATTGTCCAAAGTCTGATTAAACTGGTCTCTTCCACCTTCGTCTTACCCTATTACTGCACTGCTCACTGTTGTCACTTCTGGTATTCCTCGGTCCTGTATTTCCATTATTGTTATTTCTATTCATGTTGTTATTGTACATTACATTGTAGCTGGAATTCCACCTATCTGACTGGCAATATATTATATCTGTCTGATCAAGGTATTCTAATAGGTTATGTATATTTCCCCTGTTCTTTCCTACTAGTTTATCCCAAACACTTCATGGTGGACAACTTATAATTACATCTTAGATATGTTCCTCTCGAATTGGGTTGTCTAAGTCTAAGTACTTAGCTTTATTTAGCTGGTACTCGACAAAATCCCTGTAACCCATCCATCATTGTTGTCGTAAGGCTTTGCTCCTAATATCGCCAATGAAGTTTCTTCTGGGCTCCTTGGTAACAGTATTTTGATTTAAATTTGATCTCAGAATAATGGTACATTTTAAAGTCACCCACTTTGAACATAACCTATTGTGCTGCTGCTCGTCTTAGATGATTTACTACAAATGTAGTTTTATGATAGTCAGCCCAGTTGTCTGTTAGCATATTGTTAAATGCTTTCAGGAATAAAAGAGGATATAAATCACCAGATGGTGTGAATATAGAGGACATATCTTTGCTAAATGTAGCTGTAAAATCATTTGAATTGTAATTTAATTTGATTTTAGTTGACTCTTGACCCTGTGCATCCGTTTCATTATGACCTGTGTAGTATACACATAGTGCACTGTTACTAATGGGGATTACTTGTGTGTTCCATACTATTTAACATTGAAGATGCTGCTAATGGTACTGTAGTAAATGATGAAATGGGATTGTCTCTCAATGAAGACTTAATTATGAGCCTGAGCATCATTCTCTCTCAGTTGCTTTTTGTTTTCTACAGTCATTCATGACCTTCATGTTCCCAAACAATGATGGAATTTTTATGAATGACAATGCACCATGTTACCGGGTCTCAGTTGTTTTTGATTGATTTGAAGAACATTCTGGACAATTCGCGCGAATGATTTGGCCATCCAGATCATGCGACATGAATCCCATCGAGCGTTTATTTGACTTAGTCGAGAGGCCAGTTCATGCACAAAATTCCGCAATGGTAGCACTTTCACAGTTATTGATGGCTATAGAGGAAAGATGGCTCAGTATTTCTGCAGGGGCTTCCAATAACGTTTTGAGTCCATGCCACGTCTAGTTGCTGCACTATGCTGGGCAAAAGGAGATCTGACACAATATTAAATAGCATCCCATTACTTTTGTCACTACAGTGTATAACTGTGTGTAACCTATCGAATAGTCAGTTAGATTAGATTAGATTAGATTAGATTAATACTAGTTCCATGGATCATGAATACGATATTTCGTAATGATGTGGAACGAGTCGAATTTTCCAATACATGACATAATTAGGTTAATTTAACAACATACTTAAGTTAATATAACAACTTTATTTTATTGTGTTTTTTTGTTTTTCTTTATTTTTTATTTTTTTTATTTTTTTAATATTTTTTTGTTTTTTTTTCTTAATTTATATCTAAAAATTCCTCTATGGAGTAGAAGGAGTTGTCATTCAGAAATTCTTTTAATTTCTTCTTAAATACTTGTTGGTTATCTGTCAGACTTTTGATACTATTTGGTAAGTGACCAAAGACTTTAGTGCCAGTATAATTCACCCCTTTCTGTGCCAAAGTTAGATTTAATCTTGAATAGTGAAGATCATCCTTTCTCCTAGTATTGTAGTTATGCACACTGCTATTACTTTTGAATTGGGTTTGGTTGTTAATAACAAATTTCGTAAGAGAGTATATATACTGAGAAGCTACTGTGCATATCCCTAGATCCTTAAATAAATGTCTGCAGGATGATCTTGGGTGGACTCCAGCTATTATTCTGATTACACGCTTTTGTGCAATAAATACTTTATTCCTCAGTGATGAATTACCCCAAAATATGATGCCATATGAAAGCAATGAGTGAAAATAGGCGTAGTAAGCTAATTTACTAAGATGTTTATCACCAAAATTTGCAATGACCCTTATTGCATAAGTAGCTGAACTCAAACGTTTCAGCAGATCATCAATGTGTTTCTTCCAATTTAATCTCTCATCAATGGACACACCTAAAAATTTGCAATATTCTACCTTAGCTATATGCTTCTGATTAAGGTCTATATTTATTAATGGCGTCATACCATTCACTGTACGGAACTGTATGTACTGTGTCTTATCAAAATTCAGTGAGAGTCCGTTTACAAGGAACCACTTAGTAATTTTCTGAAAGACAGTATTGACAATTTCATCAGTTAATTCTTGTTTGTCAGGTGTGATTACTATACTTGTATCATCAGCAAAGATAACTAACTTTGCCTCTTCATGAATATAGAATGGCAAGTCATTAATATATAATAAGAACAACAAAGGACCCAAGACTGACCCTTGTGGAAACCCCATTCTTGATAGTTCCCCAGTTTGAGGAATGTGCTGATCTTTGCATGTTACGAGAACTACTTATTTCAACTTTCTGCACTCTTCCAGTTAGGTACGAATTAAACCATTTGTGCACTGTCCCACTCATGCCACAATACTTGAGCTTGTCTAGCAGAATTTCATGATTTACACAATCAAAAATGATCGGTGGTTGCCACTGCTGTTGCATATGGTCGCACCCCAGTTGTTGGAGCGGTGCACTGCAATGTAATGCTGCGCTATGGAGGGATGGCTCATAGGTTAGGTTAGGTTAGGTTAGGTTAGAAACTGTTGTTGAGGCAAGTGCATATGGTGGCGGCGAGTGGACATACCCATGGTCTCCAGATATTCTCAATAGAAGTCACTCTTAATATTGACTGCAACAATTACATTGTAATTGATAAATTACCTTCTGAAAGACTTCTTGGTCTCATTGAGGTAGTTATTTTTAATGAAATCTCCTTGATATGTCATTGTGAAAGCTTGTTTATACTTGATTATTGGAGTTGCTACCCAGTGGTTATTACCATTGCCAATCTCAATTTTTCTATTAGGTGTTAAATTAGTTTCAGCTGGTTGACTTCACTTCATTGATTTTGTTAATAAAGCACACTGCTATTTATTAGATACAGCCGTCTCAATTTTGAGGGTTTATGTTGCACAATTACTAACACTGCACTGTAGTTATCACTGGATCATGTCATATTTGTTCATGTGTACATATCTTCTGCTCATAATTTTGTTTCCGTTTGTCATTACCTGTACAGTTTCTTCACCAATGTGATTGCCTCTTGGAGGGCTGCCGCCACATGATCCTCTTGTGTTTTCTTATTGCAGTGCTTTTGTCTCAATATGTCATTAGCCATGGAACTTTGTTACTGTAATTTCAAGTTTTTTTTATACACTATTTTGCAGTTTCCAAAAACACAGTCGCCTCGTGTGAGGGCTTCTGATATCTTTACGTTAAACCAGATAGAACCTCCACTTCTTTCAGCTGTTATTCTGTATAAAGCTACTTTTACCATGAAGAAGGACAGGCTATGTACTCTAGAAACAGTCTGGTTTATTGACCAGACTACAATTAAAACACAGTTTTCAACTCAGATTACTACTGACTTGTTTCACAAGAACATATTGTCTGACAGATTTCTGTCGTCAGATTCTTCTCCTTTCTTTGTTCTATATTCTTAGGACTGTGTTGACAAAAACCGTGTAACTTTGCCAGGGTGGAGCTCCATGGCGTGATGCGTGGCACTGCACACTATGAGCGACTACTTGCGATGATTGAAACTCATCAAAAGGATGTCTTTTACTGCTGCAAGACTTCCCAGGAGCACCTCAGACATAAAAATCCAACCCTAACAAATTGAAAAACGTCTCAGTACCTTAACTAACAATAACAACATAGCTTAAACTTAGCTGAATGCCATGATGAATGATTACTCAGATAAACCAACTGCTGAGAGTACAGGTGTTTCACAAAATCCCCAAAATATTAAACATTCAACTTCCTGGCTCAACCTCATGCTGTGACATCCATGCCTCAACTGTGGTGCCTCAACAACCTTAGTGCCAAAACAGAACTGATACTATTGGTTGATTTACAGGGTCTTAATAAATCATACTTTCACTTTATAACAAATAATTTTTAATTCTTGTTGTTTTGCTCCAACCTTTACTACACATTCATGCTTTTACAAACTTAGTTTGACAAACTATGCTAAATATGGTGACATCTTTCATTAGATTATTTGAAGTTTGATATAATAGTTAGGACATTTTGAATTTAGTATCCTGATGTTACAAAATAGACTTCAGTGTTCCTTTATAAATAATGAAAATAACATTATTTATGCCCAACTTCATATTATACAGTTATGTCTGTTTAAAGTAAGGAATATGAAAATGATAGACTGCTCACTCATCAGAGAGAGGAGGTGTGAGTGGCAGACAGGGACACTGAAAAAAAGACTAAAAGATATTATTTAGCTATTGGACAAAGTCCTTCATCAGATGTGTGCATGTGCAGCCAGAATGCATCGAGAGGCCGAACCATGTCGTCCTTGTGGGGTTTGTAGTCAGCGGGAAGGTGGGTGGACACAGCCGAGGCGGTATGCTGCCACAGCAAACTGTGATGCTGGTGGATGCCACTGCGAAAGCAAAAATCATAAAAGTAGGTGAGCCAAATAATCATTGTACAAGGGAGGTCTTTGACAGAAAAAACATATTACAGTGCCGTGAAAGTCGCGTCTGCTGCAGCGGATGGACAACAAACAACATAAGAAAACATGAAGAGCATCAAATGACAAACAACCAAAAGTGCCTAAGAAAGGTCGGCAAAGACAATAAGAATTTTGTGCTGAGGTAGAGTGGAACAAAGAGCAGGAAATTGGTGTGTATTGTAGCTGACCAGATGGTGTTTGATGGGAGGCAATGATAGAGAGCTCAGCCATGTGTACAGTTGCGAGTTGAGGAGTGAAGAGCTGCTCTGGTGTCCACCTGCAGCTCTCACGTGTTGCACGAAGCAGGATAGGAAGACAGAAATGTTGTGTGATGCCCTTGTTGTTGTTGTCGATGGAGTCGTCCATTGTGGCAAGATTTCCTGGTTGGGACTGCAGTGGCTTCCTCTGTGCCCAGCAGGCTCGTTGTTATGCACCGATGTGTTCCATGAACACATTCCTGTGTGTCCCCACCACCACCACACTCTCCCCCTGCGAAAGTGGAAACCAGCAGTCCTTTACAGATCTCTACAATAAAGGATGTGCTGACAAACAGGTTTGTCAGGTGCTAGCCTGAGGATCACATCCAAACCAGGAAGATTGCATACAGTGAAAAGGGGTTTTGGGAAACACAATGGCATTGAGACTGATACAAGCACTAGAAAAGGTCAACACGAGTGGCAAGACAATTGTGTGCAAGTGAGGTGAAGAAAACAACAAACTACACATGTTGTAAAATGTGAACTTTCACGACCAGAAATGTTGCACTACCAGTAGCGAGCTAGGGTGTGAATTTGACACTCAAAGAAGTTACAATCCTCCTTGAATATGTCCTCCACAGATAAGGATGTCCGTCATAGAGATGGTGATGAAATGTCAGGTTTAAATGTGAAATTCATTCAACAATGGCATAACTGCTCAAAACATTTTATTAATTGACATTACGCATGACAGCAAGGGAAAGCGAAGCTGGTCCTGTAAAGGTGGCAAAGTGACACAACAATGAAAAGAGGGGGCCAACGGACACAACAATGAAAAGAGGTAGGCCAGGTTCTGAACAGAAGGCCAATTAACAGAACCATGAATAGAGGAAGGCCATTCGCAAACAGGAAGCCAAATAACAGAACAATGAAGAGAGGGAGGCCATTATTGAAAAGGAGGAGACCAACTAACAGAATAATTAGAACAAGTGAGGAAGAAGCCATGACAAAAACAAAATGGGACAAGCGTCCAAGTCCATTACCTGAAATGTGACAATAATTTGGCAGAACTGTTGGTCAGAAGTCGTACAAAGTTGCTGTTGCTGTAGAATTACGATGATTCAGTAGTGGTGCACACGGTTACGAGCGACAACGTAACAGTTATCAGGTCTCAGAGTGACAGCATACAGAATGATTACAGACTAGTGATGGTTACAGACTTGTTGATGCGTACAAAGTGTCGGCCAGAACCAGTGCACAACAAAATACCAGGGGTCACTGGCTCTTGGCTACAGGTGACTGAAGTGTCAGACCATGATCATGCTGAACTTCACTATATGCAGTTGTGTCTATTTTATGTGTGGAATATTTGTTCATTGTACAATTTGAAAGGAGTAATTATAGTTGAACAAAGCTAAATGACAATACAGGTCCAAAATCCTGTATACGGGCTCACATTTTACTACACAAGGGTTCCTTATTAGATTCATCAGAACGTTTTCACTTTCTAGTTACTGTCACTATCCTGAAAGTCACATCACAGCTTCTATAGCCATTGAAGGGGCTGAGCTTGTTCAGCTTGTAGATAAACAAATAGCTTGTTGTACTTTGCACAACTGGAGTGCTATGTACTGCTGATTGGACAACCCTTATTGTGAGCTAGAGATGGCAGAGTAGCTTACCTTGCCCACATGGAACACCTGCGTGCTCTCACTTTAACAGTCGGTATCATTACAGCATTGTAGCTAATGTTTGTAGTTGCTCAGGCGGTTGTAATGCTGCACTAATTCTATATTTACATTTACTCTCTGCAAACTACTGTGAAGTGCGTGGCATAGGGTACATGCCATCATACTAGATTTTAGGTAATTTTCCCGTTCCCTTTCCATATGGAGTGCAGATAGCAAGACTTAAACAGTCTTGCCTCAAGGTACACTGTAATTTATCTAATCTTGTTCTTACAATTCCTCTGCAAGTGGTACTTAAGAGTTGTTATGTATCCCAAGAGTCAGCATTTAATGGTGGTCTTGACACTTACCTCTGTCTTAAAGAAGCTGTCAGTTAAGTTTCTTCAGCACATCTGAGACTCAGACAAACCTGTAATCATCCGTGCAACCCCCTCTGTGTATGTTCAGTATCCTCTGTTAGTCCTACCTTTACCACTCCCACTCACTTGAGTTATATTCTAAGATGGGTCACTTGAGTGATTTGTAAGCAATCTCTTTTGTAGTCTGATTACATTTTCCTAGTGTTGTACCAATAACCCAAAGTCTGTCACCTGCTTCACTTACGACTGAGCTTGTGTGGATCATTCCATTTCATGGCCCTACAAAGTGCTACACCCAGGTTTTTGTATGAGCTGACTGATTCCGACTGTGATTCATTTATATTTTAGTCATAATGTGAAATTCAGAATTTTACATTATTTTTGAACATTTAAAACAAGTTCCCAATCTTTGCTTCACTTTGACATTTTATCAAGATATGACTGAATATTTGTGCAGCTTCTTTCAGACAGTACTTCATTATAGATAGCTGCGTCATATTCAAAAATTCTGAGGGTGCTACTGATATTATCTGCAGTGTTATTATTATACAACATGAACAGCAAGGGTCTCAACACACTTTCCTGGGACACACTCAAAGTTGCTTCTACACCTGTCAATAGCTCTCCATCCTATGTAAGTTGCTGCATCCTTCCTACCAGAATATCCTCAATTCAGTTGCACATTTCATTTGATATACCATACAGCTGTACTTCTGATAATAAGCATAGATGTGATATTGAGCCAAATGCTTTTTGGAAATTGCGAAATACTTCACCTACCTGACCGCCTTAACCCAAGGCTTTCAGTATATCACATGAGAAAAATGTGAGTTGGGTTTCACATGGTCTATATATTTTCAGAATCCATGCTGGTTGACATGGAGGAGGTCATCCTGTTCGAGATACCTCTTCAAGTTCACATTATGTTCTAAGATTCTAAAACAAATGGATGTCAAGGATATTGGATGACAGTTCTGTAGACCACTTATACTACCCTTCTTGTAGACAGGTGTGACCTTTGCTTTTTTCCAATTACTGGGCACACTTTTTTGTTGGAGGGATGTGTGATAGATTAACTCAGCCTAAAATTCAGTATAGAATCTGATAGGGATTCCATTGGGCAATGATTTCAGCTTTTTATCAGTGCAAGTGGCACTGATGTGCATAACAATAATGGAAATTCCTGGAAGTAGTAATACATAAAATAAGGGAAGGTAAACACTCACCTGCAGTGAAGCAATGCATGGAGCACAGAAACATGTAACAGGAAACAGCATTCACACTATCTCTCGCGCAATAGCTCTTTTTCTAATGAGAAAAAGGCAGTTTTCTGTTACATGTTTCTGTGCTCCATGCATCAGTCCACAATAGTAGAGTTGTTACCTTTCCTTTCTTTTACCCAATGACATTAATACCTATTTAAGTAATTTTTTCAGAGGCACAAAGATTCAGTGGGGGCAATTCTTATGGGTTTTCCTTTGTTAAGGAACATTTGAAAATTGAGTTAGCTAAGCTTTCACTTTGCTATCCTCAGTTTTGTTTCCTGTATCATCTGTGAGTGACTGAACACTTAAGTGCCAATATCAGCCTTTACATATGACCAGAATTTCTTTGGGTTTGGTGAAAGACCATTTGACACTATCCTGCCACAGTAGCCATTTAAGGCTTCAAGCATTGGTCATTTGACAGCAAAATGCGTATCATTCATCACAACTTTATCTCTAGCCCTATGCTTTGTTTTACACACATTTTATGCAGTAACCTCTGTTTCCTTAGAAATTTTCTTACAGTGACTGTTTTAGTATTCTTAGAAGGCATGACAATATCGCTACTCATACCAGTTGACACAGGTACTTCACAATCCGATGGTGACTCGGTAAAACAGGGACCAGAAGCTC
Source organism: Schistocerca nitens (assembly GCF_023898315.1). NCBI lineage: Eukaryota > Metazoa > Arthropoda > Insecta > Orthoptera > Acrididae > Schistocerca > Schistocerca nitens. Next base: position 257,057,601 of record NC_064615.1, on the reverse strand, counting down.
GAGAGTGGAACAAACTTGCGGTGTGAACTGAACTACAGGAAGTGGTGTGTCCGAACCCACAGAGATACGTGCATGCCAATATATCTAGCATACAGTTGGTCGCAGGCAGCTAATGACTGAGCACGCGACAGCTCTCAGCGTGAGTACAAGACTAGGTCTTTGGTGGTTTAACTCCACGGGAACACTTGCCTGATCCACTTACTACTGCTCGCAAGTAAACATTTCCATCAGTGGGTCTGCCCACATGATGGGACGTGTGTGCTTCATGGCAGGTTTCTGAACTAGTCTGCTGTTCCACCCATGCCAACTCATCTGCCTCCATTGGGATGTCCGCTGATGGGAGCACTAAATCCCTGCCCACTTTAAAAGGCAATATAGGACTGAAAATGGACAGGCTTGGACTATGATCTCCAGCGTAGAACCGGAGAGAGTGCTAGAGAACTTGGCAGTAGACTGACCACTGAAGGAGGCAAAAACAATGCCGTCAGCTCACCAGAAGGGTGGAAGGACACAAGGGCTATGATGATGACAATACCACTGGTGGTAGTGGGGACGAGGCCACGTCCACTGAAAAAGTGGGAGAGGGGGCTGAAGGGGAAGGGAGCAGTTCAAAATCCATGGGCTCCATGATGGCAGGTGGAGGTGCAAGCTGCTCAGGGGCCTGGGCTGCAGGCTACAGAAGGATGGTGGAGGGCATGGATGGGATGCCAACGGTGACACATGCTGCTTCATGTAGGAGCCCTCTCCGAGAACAGTGTTGTGATCAACCCTGCCACTCAGCTGACTGGAAGGCCACAGCTGCGATGGTCCAACAAGGTATGGGCAAAACTGATTGGCAAGATGAGTCAGCTGCTCCTCACTGACATCACCACAAACAACTGCCAACCCTTGTGGCTGACCACAACACACAGGAGCCACCACAGTCATGAGCTGAAGAACAGGCCCCAAACAGCAGCTTCAGGAGGAAAATGTGACTGGCCATGGTGGTCCTTGGCATGCAACCCAGGCTGCAAAAGTGCCAGGCGACCCTGTGGCTGACACCTGCGCAAACGTTTTGCCTGGTATGTAGCCAGAAAGCTCAACAATGCATCATCATGGGAAGGGGTGGACATTGACTACTTCATCCGAGTTTTGAATGTGCGCACAAAATGCTACATTTCCCAGAGAGAAGCTAGGTGAAGCGGGTTGGTAGTCAGATGCTGAATGCCATTGTGGATGCAAAAGTCTTCATACTCCTATGATGCAAATTGCCTACCACTATTGGATGCGAGGGTCCTAGGGCATCCCTCAATGGCAAAAATAACTGAAACACCCTAATGCTGACAGTCGATGGCAGCTACATGCAAAGAATTCGTCGCATCAACCAGCAACGAAATTGACTTGCGAAATTGGTGTGCACTCTGTTCTAAGGATGTTCCAGGACTGGCCAAGGAGAGAAATGGCGTGGCGGTATGGCCTCGTTCTGTGCACAAGCTCCTCAAGTCTGTACCAGATGTTCTCCTCAACCCTGTATGAGATGTTTGACATCACGATCGATCGCCGGCCAGTCAATTAGATGTCGGGCCTATGCCTTCATCCGAGTCATACCCCAGTGCATTGCATGGACCAACTAAGATTAAGAGGAGGCAACAATGAGGAGGAACAATTGCACGACAGCATTGCTCCTCTGTGGCAAGAATGAGGACCCTCTTGGACAAAATTGAGCCAAGCACTTAGGAGAAAAGACATATGCCATGCTGGATCCGCATCTGAAGAGACACGCCTCAGCCATCCCATCTGGATTGCTGAAATGGTTTTCCAGAAATGTGGGTCAGCACCAATGGCGGTCACAATGTCTCGTGCAGTGAACAGAAAATCCGACACGGTTTGCTGCAAGGCATCATCCAGCTTGAAAACTGGAGTGTTTTGCCAGTTAAACTTGATTGACCACCACCCATAGCAGCAAAAGTGCAATAGCATTGGCAAGCTAGGTGGAGGAACAGTAAACAATGTCTTAAGGGTAGTTACAGAGAAAGAAGGCCCACCACTGGAATCAATGGACAGGACTATCATGCAGCTTGGATTGAGAGCCAGATAAGGCTTGCAGTCAGTGATGAAGAGGAACCTCACCCCGTACAGAAAGGCGTGAAACTTTTTAATCCCAAAAATAATAGCTAGCATCTTCTTTTACATCTGTGGGTAGTTCCATTGGGCAGCAGAAAGCGTCTTTGATGCGTAAGCAATGGACTGTTTGAAGCCAGCCGGGTTACAATGGGACAAGAGAGCACCAATGCCATACTGGGATGCTTCGCAGGTGAGGATCAGAGGTTTACCTGGTGTAGAGGAAGCCAGAGAGGGAGCAGAGCACAAACACTGCTTGGAAGACTGAAAGACCTGTTGACAATCTGCAGACCAGACAAACTTAATGCCTTTCTGGCGAAGCCAGTTGAAAGGCTGGCAGAGGGGCACAAAGTGGAGAATGAACTGAGCATAATACAAAAACTTACCCAAAAGAGACTGGAGTTCCTTCAGCCTCTTGAGCACTAGTAGTTTGACAGTGGCCTTGATGTGTTCATCTGTGGTGACAAGACCATCTTTACTAATCAAATGATTCAAAAACCACACCTTCAGGGAGAAAAAACTGCACTTTTCCAGCTTACAACCAAGACCATTCTCCAGGAGGCATTGGAAAACGGAGTGAAAGTTCTGTAAATAATTTTACCGAGTAGGGTCCATGACCTAGATGTCATCGAGGTAATTGGCAGTCAGGGAATGTCTTGAATCAACTTCTCTAAATACCATTGGTAAAATCCTGACGGAGATGAGATTTCAGAAGGCAAGCAGTTAAACAGGTAAAGGCCAAACTGCATGCTGAGGACCAGGGTAGTCCAAGAAACTGCATCCAGCGGCAACTACAAGTAAGCATCACATAAGTTGATGCAGGAAAAATGCCGCCTCTGAGATCTTCGCCAACAACTCTGCTTGCAGCAGAATGGGCTACAAATCCATGACACATTGTACGTTGACTGTCTGTTTTAAATTGCTGCAAAGGCACATGATGCCCTCGGGCTTCAGAATTTCAATCAAAGAAGTTGCCCACTGTCTTGATGAAATAGAATAAACAAGACCCTGCTCCTACCAATGCTGCAACTCAGCCTTTACATTGGTGCACATGGCAAAGGGAATGGGGCAGAGGTGACAAAATTTTGGGATTGCTGAATGTGCCTGAATGTGCCTTGAAATTTTCTCCCCAGCCTGAGGTATTCTCAAACAGCAGGCTGTAGGACTGCAGTGAGGAGTTCGAATTGTGAAAAGGAATGGATTGAGACACTAAATGCACTTCATCCACAATCTGAAAGCTGAACAGGAAAGGCGTAATGGCAAAAGATATTTTTCTCCAACAGTGAATTGACCACTAACAATGTTAAGTTGCCATTCCACATTCTTATAATGCACAGAGACATAGAACTGGCCTCGCAAAGGAATGCTCCGTTTACTATAAGACAACCTGACAGAGTGGCTGTTGCAAATCTGGGCATGTCAGAGTCCTGTACGTATCCAAATTCACGAGGTTGATGATGCCCCCAGGTCTATCTGAAATTCGACTTGCCACCCATCCACAACCAATGTCAGCAAAATACGCTGGGGAAACACACATGAGGTGTCAGAGGCAGTCTCAGAATCCAGGGAAAACACTGCGACATCCAGTGAGTCACTTGGGGCTTGCTGACTGTCACATAGTTTTCGAATGCTCTATCTGAAGACGTACCCCACACGTGGCCTCCACTTGCAGGCAGTCTTGGCAAACACACACCAGATGACAATTGGAGCCAGTCTGTTGACTCGCTCAACAACCAGGACGATGCTGAGGGACCAAGAATCTCCATGGACGGAAATTACAATGCTGCATGTGATTCAATCCTGTCAAGCTTCACTTAGGTGATATGCTGTTGCACAATATGCCAATGGTGGCTGCCAGTTGTTAGAAAGGACATCCCCAGCCCAAGCTCATGTGATTTTGCAATTTGGGAAAAGTCGACTGAAGGAGGGCTGCACAAGTCAATGACCTACTTGAACCATGGGATCAGGAGCTAACCGGACAATAACATCCTGAATTAGCGAGTCTGCCTTAAGAGGTAGCGCAATAGGGCCACTCAATAAGATACTTATGTAAGAGACCTTGCAAATCAGTGATCCAGGCCGCATACGACCTCCCAGTTCTGGTTAAACTGCAAATGTGGTGCTACCACATGGGTTTGATGGCAAAAATAGTGTGTAAGCAATCAACAAAGCTCATCAAAGGAAAGCTTCTCAGGCTCAGTGGAAGGCTTCAAATTTTGGTCTACTTCATATAAACCCGTGCTGATGTACAAAAACAAGGGGCCTTATCAACCAGATCGACAATATGCCTTACCTGACAGTGCAGCAAGAACTGGCACAGATAATTCTACCACCTTTCCGTAGACTGATTTTTGGAAAAATGGTGGCAGGGCAGAGAAGAAAACTGCCCCAGGGGTGGGTGGCCCCTCCACCAGTGAGACAAAAGTGTGAAGCAAGTCCGCATTCTGTGTTATCAACACCTGCATCTGCTCTTATTGTTGCTGCTGCTGCTCCTGTAGGTGCAATTGGTCCTGCCAGCATTGTAGAAACTCTGAGCCCATGGTTGGCCAAAGTGAACAATATGAAAATGAGGGGGGGGGGGGAAGATAGAGGCAACACATGTGTAAGAACATCCTTCGTTGCCCTTGTCACTTTAGTATGTGAAGAAGGCATGGCAATGCCACCACTCGAAACAGTCAGTGCGGATACTTCACAAGCTACTGGTATCTTTTGAGTGGAATGAAATTGCTATATGAGTTGAACGACGGGAAGCAGAGTGTCCAAAGCCACACGACAATACAAGTATCCTGAGCACGCAGCTGGTACAGATGGCTAACAACTGAGCGTACGACATGTGTGTGCACTTCATGGCAGGTTTCTGAACTGTTCTACCCGTACCAGCTCATCGGCCTCCATCAGGACATCTGCTAGTGAGGATACTACCATAATTTACTAAAAATCTTTAAAATTGGATCCAAATCTTGCAGTCCAATTTCTTGACAATTGAAGATTTCTGAGTATCCTCCCAGATTTTTGTATAATGTTGCTTTATAGATTGATGTATTTAATGGTTCTGTGTGAGGGAACCATCACTCTTCTAGATAACACTAATGTTTTACATCCATTTAAACCAGTGTCTACCATTTTCATTGAAGGTCTGTTACATCAAAACCAGTTGGAACGGCATTTTAGCTGGAGGGGTTTAGCAAGCTCCTGACCTGTGGGATTGTCACATACATGTAATGTATTTGATGAATTCAGATATTTTGTAATTATAATCTTTCACAGGTTGCAGACGCCTCAGGACAACGGTAAAAACCTGGGAATTTTTTCATCTGGGAGAAAACTGGGAAAAACCTGGGATTTTTTAGAATTCCAGGAATTTTCAGTTAAATTTTTGTAGTTTTGACTGGTAAGAACTGATTACTCTGACAAAGAATTTTACTTTAGCCTGCTATGACAAAATAATACTGCAGCAGTAAAACATAAACGAAGGAAGAAGCCAAAATAAAATTTTAAGTTGCAAATGAAATGCGCCATTTACAGCAACAAAAGACAGTGCACACACAAGTGTCAGCCAATAGCAATATGTGACAAAGGATCTAGAATGAAGACTAAGCAGTACTTAATAACAAAAAACTGCTTCCAATGAGCGTGATGTCACAACGGTTTACATTAGGTTCATTTGAGCAGTTGGTACCTTGGTGAGCATGTGCAATTGAGTTGCATTTTAGTGATTTTGCTGTTTCCTCTTCGTTTACAACTCTCATCAAGTCAAACGAAAACAAAACAAATGTCTGTGGCCCGGAGGTATCGAGTGAATTAAAATACGTTCACATATTTATGGCAGGCTAAAATGTGTTATTAGTTTCAGTTTTCTGACTTTATTGTATCTCCAGGTTTTTGGCAGTCAGGCATTAATTGCCCTGCAGAACAACAAAGTTATTTTTGTCAATTTGCTAAAAAAATTGGCGTTTGTTAATCTTTTCCGTAGAGGCAGTCAGTTTATTTGAAACACTATTGGCTAGTGCCAACTGTTTCCGGAATTTCAAGTGCACATTTTTATCTTCTGGGATGTATGGCATTATGCCATAATAAAGAACTAAACATGAGATAATACAGTACTGCCACTCCCAGAAAATTTGCTTCCTGAAAACCAAAGAGAAGAGTTTGATATCAGGTTGGGGCATACTTCTTTGTGAATCTGGATATAAATGTGCCCTTTAAGCCGAATTATGAATTTAGTGCGGTTTACAAAATTCCATTGCTATGATGTCCTGTTTCATTTATGACATAACACCGGGTTCACAGATGCATCTAATGTTGCGCCACAGCTTGTGGCTTCCTGTAGTTGTATCGTGAGCTACCGTCCACATAGGATGTCACAGCTTTCAATATGGCATCAATTGAAAACATATGGTGGGTATGAAGCGCAAATTATGGCTTTGGAGTTGTGACAAAAGTTGAATACAAGGAAGATGAAACCCAAATGTTAGATCCGAAAATAGAGCGCACAGGGATAAATCAGGGGAAACAAACACATTTAGAGCTGTGATAAAAGTTAAATACAAGGAAGATGAAACACAAATGTTGGATCCAAAAATTGATTTTGCACAGGGATAAATCAGGCAAAACAAACACGTTTATGAAAGCAATAACACCCAGAGACGAAATGCTGTCTGCAGTGGCAAACTAACAAACAGCTGGATGTAAATATCATTGGCAGATCACCTTCTTCCAAGATTTTAGACTCTTACTATATTAATTGACACTGGCATTTCAAATAACTGTTTTTAGTTTAACAGCTGCCACATGACCCTCTGGAATTATTTCATGTGTATAATCCACCATTTATACATTTTTTGGTCTCACAGATTACAAAATTTATATGATATACTTTTATTGATTAAGTATATTAAGTTTCATTATTCATCCAACAATCTTTTAAGACTGTGGGATACGTCATTGTTTTGTGCGTGTGCACACACACACACACACACACACACACACACACACACACACACACACTGCAGAAAATCAAACATAGGCTGCTGTACTTGTAGTTCTAGAAGCTGCAGAAGTGCAAGTGCCAACCATGAAATTGAATGGCATAAAGCAGCAATTACAGCACGGTAACTTGACAGAATGCTCGAGTGTTGAAATACTGCCACTAACAAAGCAGTGGTGATAGCAGAGTGGTGCAACAAGGTACAACCAAGGTGAACTTTTAGTGACGTGACAAAAGTTGCATCTCTTAAGTTGTGCCACTAAAAACTGGGAGTTCACGCGTGCATCTCCAATGCAACTGCAGTATGTCACTACACATGGCGACGCTTTTATTGCATGTGTGAACACGGCTTAATGTAAGATCTCTTAATGCTATATACGTAGATTGGAACTTAAATAGTGGCAACACTGCTGTGGACACACTGTGCAATGGAATCTACTATTGTCGTTGATAGCACACGTTGTTGACATACCGACCTTACCTCCGAGCAAATGGACTTGCCCATCCCACATCACCGGCGTGTGCACAATCGAGGGAAACACAGTCACTTGTGAGCGGGTGGTCTAACGTAATGGTGTCACTATGTTTTCGAAACAGGAACAATGGAGTTGGATCAAGATTGAATGTGCCAGAGGTTGTACAGCACAACAGTGTCATCGAGGGCTTCAAGAGGCATGCGGGGAATCGGCATTACTGCACTGAACAGTGGCACTTTGGGTAAAAGCCCTCAACCATGGTCGGCCAAACTATGGCAGACATGCATCGGGCAGGTCGCCCTAGCGTCTCTGTAGAAGAAGTGAATGCTGTTGCCGCATTACTGGTGATCGATGCCAGGCATGCAAAAAATTTCATCATGATGGGTTCAGCATGAGTTGACGGAAATGCAGAAGTGGGTGCATTACGACACTGCTCTGACGTACTTGGAGCGCTATGAGTGCGAAGGAGAGGCTTTGTTACACCATATCGTAACACTGGATCAGGCATGGGCCACATCATACGAGCCAAAACTGAAATGCCAATCCAACAAATGGCGTCATTATGAGTCGCCGTGAAAGTGAAAGTGCGTCAGAGTCCCAGTATGGTGAAAGTTATGGTGATTCTCGTGTATGACTGTGATGGTGTTATTCTAAAGCATTATGTTCCTCCAGGGCAGACCGTCAATGCACAGTATTACTGTTCGTTTTTGGAGCATCACCTGCGACCAGCTTTGCAAAAGAAGTGGCGACACTTTCTGTGCAACCCACCCATCACTCTGCACGACAATGTGCAGGCGCATACAGCGCAAGCTGTGGATGCTCTGTTCGGTCGATGGGACTGGAAAGTACTGTAGCATCCACCATACTCCCCGGACTTAGGTCCATGTGACTTTGATTTGATTCTGAAAATGTAGGGACCACTTCATGGCATTTGCTTCAGAACTGTTCCAGAGATTTGACTGGCAGTAGACCGCTCACTTCGCACCATCAACAGAACAGGCTCTGCTAATGGTATACTACGCCTTCCGCATCGCTGGCAACGGGTTCTGCACAACGCTGGTGACTACTTTGAAGGACAGTAACAGGTGCAAACATGTAGCTCTTTTGTATCGGTTGTGAATAAATAGTTGCCACTATTTAAGTTCCAGCCTTCGTATAAACGAATGTACAGGTTTCCTGCATATCATAGCTGCGCAGGCACAGTAACACGCTCTCTGACAACTCCTGAAATGAATTCATGGTCATGGGAAAATATTGCAAATGGTGGTTAGAAAAGCATTACTTTCAAAGTAAATTTCATTTTACACAACATTAATTATGTTATGTGTGTGAATGTGCTCAGAATTTCTCAAATCGCAGAGCATATGATTCCAATTGAAAGCTTAATGCTTTGAGGCCAGATACTTAGAAGAATTTTGAGCCCAGAAGACCACACATTTACGTCATTACTTAAAATTTTACTGGCACATTTGTGTGATGTATCAAAGTGTAACACATGCAAAAAAAGGCCAATTTTATATGTGAAAGCTTAGTTTTTCTTGTGGTACAATATGTATATTAATTTAAACCAATAACTTTTCCTGTTTGTGTGTTTGTGCTACTTAACAGTGATGTTGGTGAAGGCTGACTACATCCTGTGTTCTGTGCTCTGAAAATCTGCTAACATTGGCTGGCGCGATCACGTGACATAAGCTATGATTGGCTTACAAAAGTGCATTTCAGTCTTGATTTCAGTGCTTTGGAAACTACATTCTGTGTTTGGTAGAATTCGAATATATACTTTTGTAATATGCAGTGTACCTATTGCTGCACAACAAAGGTCTTTCAAAAATACATTTTTTTTCTGGGTTTCATTTTCTAAAGTGCTGGGAAGTTCTACGCCTGTGTATAAAACCTTAACCTTTCTAACAGTTGATAAGTTTTACCATTCGAGGGAACATATACTGTCACTTAACACAGAAAAAGTTGGAATTTTTTTTTCCTTGTCCACGTATACACCCTGTTTCACTTAAAAATTCATACAAGAACTGGTGTTTATTGATTAAACTGCTTATTCCACACATAAAACAGGTTAATTAAAACAAAAGGAAACTAATAACACTTTTTGTTATAGACTACAAAGTGTTACAAAAAAAAGAAACAATCCATGTATGCTGTGCCACTGCTTAGATTCCTTGGATTCATGCATTTGTGAGCGTAATAAAATATTAGTGGATTAGATCTTCTTAACCAAGGTACAAAAATAAATTTCCTGCAAAGAAGCCCTCATCATAATTCAATCCCTTAATGGGAATTTGACCCTTTGCATCTACTTTGTGCTTAATTTTCAATGCGATAGGGCATGCAGCTGTGATGAATTTTTTGAAAGATTTCTTGAAGCCTTCAGCTACCATTCTCTTTATTTCACGTACTATTGTACAATTTTGGCCTTAGGCCATTTTCAAGTATTTTATGGATGATTTTTTAATAGTAGATTATGTCATGTACATCATTGCTCCTATGACATCATGTTATGCTTATAAAATAAATCTGAGATGTTGACGCTATTTTAGGAGCACGTTACTTTCGAGCAGTTCTCATGAAGATTGGAAAATGCTATGAGACTAATTCAGATTTATTTGTTTCCTCACAGAGTCCTAAAATACTCTACCTATCTACTTAAAATTAGTCTGTGCTATGTAGCATTCCAGCCTTACTTGTGACTTGTTTTCATTCTTATTCTAGGTTGGAGCATGACGTTTGACACAGGTGATGAACAAATATTTGCGTTGCATTGTCAGATATGATTTTCTGAAATTACAGGAAGGGTAGATTGCTATTCACTGTCACACACACACACACACACACACACACACACACACACACACAAAGATCAGTGACATTGGCCACGTTTCACTGTCACACACACACACACACACACACACACACACAAAGATCAGTGACATTGGCCATGTATGTGTGAGGTGTGCTTGTTTATGTGGATGCATGCATGCTTTTCTTTTCTGGTGAAGGCTTTGGCTGAAAGCGTAATATGTAACGGTCTATTACGTTGTGCCTGTCTGCAACTCGAAGCATGTCATCTTTATGGTTTGTAGCAGTCTATCCTTTCTACAGCTGTAGATATGGTATTCTTCTGCTTACAATCTTTTATTGTGTCAGAAAGACACAACATAATTTCACCTACAAATCCCATGTCAGCTATTATATTGACCAAACTTAAATTATTTAATTATTTCATTATTCCTTCTCACAACTATTTATTATTCTGCAGGCCCGTGGCACCTGAATTACCGTTAGTTTTTTAATTCTGGTCTGAGCTGCTGGAGAGTTGGTACTCATGTGTGTGTGAGGTGTGTTTGATAGTGTGAATGAATGGTGAGTGCTTCTCTTTCTTTTTCTGATGAAGGCAGTGACTGCAAGCTTTGTGTAAGTGTCATTTATTTGTGCATGTCTGCAACTTAACGTGCTATCTTTACGGTAAGCAGCAATCTTTCTTTTCCTGCATTGTTGTTAGTTTTAAAGTTAACCAGCCAAACATCCCAGGGCTCTGCTGTCAGTGTTACCATTGTAACACAACTTTGAAGATTTCCCAAAGGTATTGAGTTCCGTATTTGCTTTTATTTTTTCAGAACTTTGTTATGAAGTTTAACTCCCAAGTGGAAAGGACAGTTTTGGTATAGGGATTTTTTGTGGGGTCATACGTAAGTTTTTGTTTCATCTGGTAAAGTGAAAGTGGTATTATCATAGTTTTTTACAATCTGCTGTTCTTACCTATTACATTTATTTTAAAGAGTGTAAGAGTTTTCTTGATGTAGGTACAAGGTAAAGGAGAGATACCACAGATCTTAAACAGTGCATCACATGAATCTCTAGGTCTGTGTTCCTGAAAGCTGCTTTTATTATGTCATTTTTAAGGTGAGAATGGAGGTAGACATCGAATACACTCATTACTGTTTCCTCACTATAGCAAGATTTAAGTGAGCACAGAAATTAGCAGGTCTCACTCAAATTTGCGTTAAGATATTCTATTTATGCTTATTCTGTTGCACATTGCTTTGCAGCCATAATTCTAAGAATTTGTTGTATGTTCTATTACCAACTGGTTCATCATTGTTAGAGAGAAAGGGAATGTGCGTTTCTTTGTTCAGAGCATTGTGAAATTTTTCTGCAATAGTCTTTTTTTTTTACTATTTATTATAAGATGGTTATTCTGTGCACAGTTCATAAGTTGTTTGGTGACAGTGTATACTGTTTTCTGTAATTCTTCCATGCTTTCCCCATTTAACAGAATCGTGATGTCTGCAGATATGATAATTTTATAATCATCCATGTTTAAATTTAAACACTGGAAACCACAGATTGGAATATTAACCATATTAGGAAAAAGACATATTGCTACTTACCATAAAGATGGTACACTGAGTTGCAGACAGACACATCAAAAAGACTGTTACACATTCAGTTTTTGACTAAAGCCTTCTTCAGAAAAGAAAACACACACACACCCACATACTCATACCCATACCCACACACACACACACACACACACACACACACACACACACACACACACACACACACATTCATATAAGCAAGCACACAAGACCACTGTCCCTGACACTTGGACCGGAATGTGTTTCCCTTTCTGAAGATGGCTGTGTCCAAAAGCTAGATGTGCAACAATCTTTTTGTTGTGCCTATCTGCAACACAAAGAGGAGAAGCAATCTGTCTTGTTCCTTGCTTATATTTATATTGTCAAAGTACAAAAGAAACAGTGATCCTTGATGTACACTGAATTTAATTAGATTATATTTTAATAAGTGTTCAGAAATAGTTTTAAGGCCGACGTTAATGTGTTTGATGCTCATTGCTTTTTTGTGATCGCTCAGAAGGGAGCCGATTGAGCTGTTGGACTGACGTTAAATTCCATACTTTTCCAGTTTTGACAGCAGAATGTTATGATTTGCCATTTAAAAAGCTTTTGATAGATCAATAAATACTCCTGTTGATTCCATTAGTGTGTCATATTTAACTTTTTATAATATTTTTGAAGTGCAAGAAGAAGTTGTGATGGACTTGTAGTTATCTACATTATCTTTTTTATATGATGGAATTATCATAGATGTTTTCAATACATCAGAGGAAGTACCTGCTTGAATTGAGCAGTCATATTAGTGTGTAAGTAATTCAGCACTCTTCTTCTTCAAGATTGTTTCAGGGATATTATTGATGCCCTCGGAGTTTGTATTTGTAATTTCTGTTATTGATTTTATTGCTTCTTCTTGTGTGATAGTGCGGATGTTCATTGGCCTAGCAGATGCACTTATTTTGTACTTGTTAGACTGGACAGTCTTATTTATGTTTCATTTTATTATCTGCAACACCTGTGAAAAAGTTGCCATGTGTTGGCTACTTCTAAGAGGTTCATTACCTTTTTATTTTCTTCTGGTGTTACCATATTTTATGAATTATAAGATGCACTTTTTTCTTTGGAAAATTGCCTCCAAAATTCAAGTGCATTATATATTTGAAATTAATTAAAAAATGTCCAGTGTTTGATTTAAAATTTCCACCAGTCTTAAAAATGGCCGTATATTCCGTGCTGCAGGAAACCTATCTCTATTTGGCAACATTGGATTCAACTGGCAGCAGCAGTGCACCAACGTGACGAACATGAGGTGCGGGGATTCACAAGTTTGTTAACACTTTCTCCTTCCCATGCCACCATCACACTACAGGTTTATGAACTGTCATGGACTTAGCTTTTGAACCAAATTCAAAATACTTAGAAGGAGAGACAAAAAAATACGACCAATGCTGTCTCTCCTTCTAAGTATATCCATTATCTGGTCGTGGTGCACAGGACACTCCATGGAGTCGCCAATCAACAAATTCAAAATATCTCAGAAAATGTAACGAGTATGAAGAGAAAATATTATCTTTTCGTTGCTTTATTATTCAGCAACGAAAGAAAACAAGTGTGGAGCTAAGCCAAATTGCGAATTTGGATGAAACTCTGCTGACATTTGTTCTGGCAAATAATAGAACTACTGCCATGAAAGATGCTAAAAATGTAATTATAAAAACAAGTGGCCATGAAAAAATACACAACAGTGTTGTTCTTTCATGTTGTGCTGAAAGTACTAAATCCAATGATCATGTTCAACTGTAAAATAATTCCAAAATCTTCTAAAATACTTCCATGTGTTGTTCACATACATGACAAGGGTTGGATGGACGAGGCGGAAATGAAATTACTGACTGACAGAGTGTGGTAGAGAAGGAAAGGTGCTTTATTGAAGAAGAGCTCTCTTCTTATGAAAGAGAAATTGAGACAAGGAAATTCAGAGCTTGCTGTTGTTCTGGGTGGACTTACTTTACAATTTCGACCTCTTGATGTTTTGATAAATAAACCATTCAAAGTTTATATGAGAGAGGAATGGAACAAATGGATGATCAATGGAACCCAACATGAATTCATGTCAAAAGGAGCTTTAAAACGATCTACAATGAAATAAGTGTGTCAGTGGATAAAACAGTCATGGTCTAGAGTGAGAGAAGACATTATTATTAAATCTTTTGAGAAGTGCGGCATAAGTAACACTCGATGGCAGTGAAGATCATCTTACATACGAAGAGGACAAAGTGATGAATAAAAGAAGGAAGAAGAAAGGTCATATGACGATTTTCAGAGATTTTAGAGGTCTATTTGATTTTATAAAGTAAGAATTTTTTTAGTCTGGACTTTCAAACTAATCATAAAGATGATAAAAATGTTATTTTCTAAAAATAAATGCTTTAAAATTAAGGTAAGACTTGTAGTCCGGAGCGTCTTGTAGTCCATAAAATACAATATTACATGATGCTCTATTTTCACCAGTTTCATTGTATGTAACACACTGTGTGGCCTTGCTTTATTTCTTGAATTACATATGTAGTTATCATTATGTATTATTTTTGCTCCTCTTTGTACTTTTCTTAGTAGTTTGGAATATTTTTTTATATAATATTTGTGTAATTCAAGTGAAGAATTATTCAGATTACACATTTTATGTAGTAGTCTCTTCTGGCATGAAACCCTTATTTCCCTTGTGCTCTAAAATTGCTCCTTATGGTTACAGTTTTCTGTGGAAATGCAATCTGAAAGCAATGAGTTAATAAATAAATCAATAACGGTATTAAATTTTATTTATGTCATTAATTTTATAAAGCTGTGGCCGTTTTTCTTTGTTTATTAAACTGCTGGAATATTTTATATTATCCTAATTATAGCATCTACATGTGGTTCTCACAGACATGTTGTTCCCAATACTAACTTTTACTTTGAAGTATTTTGTGTTACCCTTTTATAGCAGCTATATGTGGTTCTCATAGACATGTTGTTCCCAGTACTACCTTTTACTTTAAAGCTTAATATTTGAGCACAATGTTCACTAAAGCCTGCATTGAAAAATCTTGGTGAAGTGCCATAAAACTCTTCTTGACTCTGGTCTAAAGCTGTTCTGAAAGTGTCTGTTACTCTTGTAGAAGCATTTACTTCATCATTTAAACTGTAGAATTTAGCAAGGCTCGAAAGGGGCTCTCGTGTTTCTACTTTCTGTGATAAAATTATTGTTGAAGTTTTGACAAATTTCACATCACATTCCATTTACTTCTTTAGCAATGATTCCATTTTATTTAAGTAAAGCTCCAAATATCCAGATGGTGATCGGTAAACTGTAGCAGTAACCTTGCTGGACTTTGTAATTTTTGTAGCTTCAGACTCATGGTACTTTCTGACATTTGTTTAAGTTAATTCATGTAGGGTAGTAAAATTTATGTTTTCCTTTACATAAATTGCTATGCCATCCTGATTGCTGTTATTTCTGAAATTGTAGGAAGATAAAATAAATGTCGTTTTTTTATGTTGAATTAATTCAGGGTTAAGCCTTTTCTAAGAAATACATATCACTAAGCTATCTTTAGCTTGTCTGTTGTAACACATTAACTGCATCAATATTATTATGCAGTGATTGGACATAATGGTGATAAATATTTAAATTGGGTTCATTCATGGCTTGGCAGTAGTGTGCCATATTTACAGTATCACATACATTTAATTTAAATTCAGATCAGCATTAGTGTTCCTCTTTCTTTCTTCTTTCTAGTGCATGTTCACATACTGCTCCATAGTTGTTTGTAGGATTATACTGTCACTCAGTTTTGGCACTTTCTCATTATTACAGTATTTTTGTTACGTATCTATTCATTAATGACAGCCTTGTTATTGTACTTGTAGGTTTGACATTTGCCAAGTGTGTTGCTGTTTCTTCGTTTTTGCTTGTTTCTGCTCAAATACTGTTTCATAATTATTTGTTTGTTCTTGTTTGGTTCTTTAACTTTAGGGCAGCTGTTTTTGCCTGTTTGCCCATTCGTGTATGCTTTATTACTGGTACTTTGCTTGGATTTTTTTATTTTCACGATGTGTATGAAAGAGGCAAGCCTATTGCAGATGTGCATCTTTCCTCGTCTTAAGTTGTAAACCAAAAACTGTATATCTTCTTTTCTTTTCAGTTATTTTGTTCTGAAATTCACAGGGTGTCTCTTCCTATACACCATACCTTAGTTGGACTGAGCTAGTTTTAATGCATTGTGGACACATTTTTCCTCTTACACCCGTTCAAACTGCAATGCCTGTATGCCATGTTGCTTTTACTATTGAGGATGTGGGAGCGAAATTTGCTGGCACAGTGTACTGTATCCCTCATGAAAAGAAGCTACAGACAAGGATATATCCCTCACTACTACTCTCTACAGCCATTCACTGGCAGTCTGGTTCTGCTATGCACAACAACTATTGACGCCTTCCAGTCTCTTAGACTTTTCTTCTGGTTTGCTCTGTAGTCTGTCTTGCTGCTTGGTGTCAGCAACCCCACTTCTAAATTTGAGTTACGGTAGCTATGATATCATACCACTTATAGTACAACTGCCAATATGTTACAGAGACATTCCCCATAGTTTTTATTGTTGCAACTCCTATGGTATAAATCAGAACCCGTAAGAACATGTTTCATGCCACCCCTTGAACATTATACTGGGGGAGTGGGTGAGATAAAAAACCTTAGAGATCACACTGCACATGATGTTATACCCTGCATTAAAGGAAGCAATATATTCAGAGTCTAAAATGAGGACAATTCAACAGGAAATTATGGTACAATTAATAAAAAAAAAAGTCACTATAAAATCAGTTCTTGAGACACAAAAGGCACCAGCATGTAAATCCCTCCTCTACAAAGGAGGAACTGTTCGTATAATTTTATAATTAAAAATCGACAGTATTGTTATGATGTACCCTCCACCATGCATTTTGATGTAGAAATCAGTTTCCAACCAACTGTGTTTCTTCCTTCTTCTTTTATTTTTAGGACCGTGATGTTATCTCCAAAGAAGTAGAAATTATGGAAATGAGAGAGACTGAGCTGAAAGATGGAATTCAAAACATACTAGGAGAGATACATGCCTTGAAAGAAAACTGGGCTTTGTCTGGTGACAGAAACCTTTCTGCTTTAGAAAATGTCAGGTTTGTTTTCTACACAGATACAATGAAAATAGTAACACTGCAGTATTGCTTAATTTGCACAATGGAAAACTGTGGTTGTTGTAGGCTTAAAAATAACCCTTGAGCATGAGGATGATCACAATGTTTTCATCTCCATCGTTTATGGGTTTTATTTTGCGAAAAGAAACTGTGTAGAAATATTGAAAATCTTTCTTTCTTTGCAGACTTTTTTCTGAGATATTTTGTAACTGTTTAACAGCTGCTTAATGTGTCTACACTTAACATTTGGTTTAATCAGAGTAAACAGAAAGGGTGAAATAATTATGCAAGGGTAATAGGATATATTGGAATGTGGGAAGATGACCATTGAAAATAAATAAATACTCTAACCCATTAAAACAAGATCAGGCTTTACAAAGTTGTAGAAGAGTCATAGCATGTGGTGAGGGGCTGTTAAATGGATACAAAATATCTCAGAAAACGTCTGTAAGGAAAGAAAGAGTTTGAATATTTCTACACCAAGTTTCTTTTTGCAGAATAATACCCATAAACAATTGAGATGAAAACATTGTGACAGAAGTGGTCAAATCTTAGTAAGGAATTTGAAGTATATCTAAGAGAAAATATCAGCTGTAGAACTCGTATGGGGTCTGTTCAAAAAATTCTGGAACATTGTCAACAAAATTTTTCTACACTTACCTTTACTTATTGTGGATGGTCTGCTTCGAAATACTCTGCTTCACAATTGATACACCACTCCCGATACCATTTCCATTTCCAGAAGCCGTCTTGGTACATCTTTTGGAGAATCACACAAAGAGCCATCTGCGAATTTTATTTTATCTCATCTGTCATTGCAAATATACATCCTTTCAATGGAGTTTTCTACTTTGGAAATAAAAAATAAAAGTCCGCAGTGGCCAGGTCTGGAGAATACAGAGGATGAGGCAGCACTGATTTAATTTTTTGTGCAGTAGTCATGCACCAACAGGGACAAATGTATGAGTGCAGTATCATGATGCAGGAGCCTTGAATTGTTTCAGCACATTTCCGATCATTTGCTTCTAACAGTTTCATGACGTGATCCAATTGAAATGTTACATTCTTCTGCAATCTCTCAGACAGTCAGGCTTTCATTGGCATGCATAGTTTCGTTGACGTTCCTGACATGAGATTCATTGGTAGATGTCGAAGTGTGTCGTGAAAAAAGGTCATCGTTAACTTCTGTCTGATTATATTTAAACTGTGTGAACCATTCGTAACACCAATTATGGCTTAAGCACTATTCACCATAGGCTTCCTGCATCATTTGGCGTGTCTCTGTAAAGGTTTCTTGAGTTTCATACGAAATTTAATGAAGATGCATTGCTTCTCTAACTCTGTCATCTTGAAATTCGCAAATTATGCGAGACTACATTCTACTCAATACAGCACTGAACAGTAACTAGTAGATGTACAACAATGAAACTTCCAGTAGTTATATGTGAGATACAGGCGTGTGCAGAGACGCCAACTGCATTTTGCTCCAACACACCTTTGGCATGAAATTACTAATGTTCTAGAATTCTGTGAACAGACCTTGTATGTTATCCAAGAGAATAATCCAGATTACTATACCTTAAGCTGGTGCTGAACTGAAGGTAGTTCAGTGTATGGCACATTTGACAGTTTATTTACACATTTTGGTTCTAGTTCTTGTTGATTACACATTCTAACTGAACAAATCTCACTCTACATTGGCTTGATTACTCTGCAATTCACATTTAAGTGCATTGTAGAGGGGTCATCAAACCGTCCTCAAGCTACTTCTGTACCATTCTACTTTTGAACAGTGTGCAGAAAAAATGAACATTAAATCTTTCACTGTGAGCTGTGGTTTCTCTTATTTTATAATCACAATCATTTGTTCCTATGTAGGTGGGAGCCAACAAAATATTTTCTCACTCCGAGGAGAAAGTTGGTGATTGCTATTTCAGAGAAGGTCCTGCCACAGTGAGAAACACCTTTTTTTTAAATGACAGCCATCCCATATCATGTATCATATCTGTGATACTGTCTCCCAAATTTCTTGATATTACAAAATGAGCTGCCCTTCTTTGAACTTTTTCAATGATCTCCATCAATCCCATTCAATACGGATCCCTCACCACACAGCATTACACCAGATGAGAGAGGACAAGCATCGTGTAAGCAGTCTTTTTGGTAGACAGTCTTTGGTTTGATTTCTCCACAACATCATCCATGTGATCATACCGCTTTAAGTTATTTGTAATTGTAATTCCTAAGTAATTAGTAGTACTATGAAGTAGTGAAGGCAGCAGAGAATCGAGTAGGTAAAAAGACGAGGGCTAATAGAAATCCTTGGGTAACAAAAGAAATATTGAATTTAATTGATGAAAGGAGAAAATATAAAAATGCAGTAAATGAAGCAGGCAAAAAGGAATACAAACGTCTCAAAAATGAGATAGAAAGGAAGTACAAAATGGCTAAGCAGGGATGGTTAGAGGACAAATGTAAGGATGTAGAGGCTTATCTCACTAGGGGTAAGATAGATACTGCCTACAGGAAAATTAAAGAGACCTTTGGAGAAAAGAGAACCATCTGTTTGAATATCAAGAGCTCAGATGGAAGCCCAGTTCTAAGCAAAGAAGGGAAAGCAGAAAGGTGGAAGGAGTATATAGAGGGTCTATACAAGGGTGATGCACTTGAGGACAATATTATGGAAATGGAAGAGGATGTAGTTGAAGATGAAAGGGGAGATTTGATACTGCGTGAAGAGTTTGACAGAGCACTGAAAGACCTGAGTCGAAACAAGGCCCCGGGAGTAGACAACATTCCATTAGAACTACTGACGGCTTTGGGAGAGCCAGTCCTGACAAAACTCTACCATCTGGTGAGCAAGACGTATGAGACAGGCGGAATACCCTCAGACTTCAAGAAGAATATAATAATTCCAATCCCAAAGCAAGCAGGTGTTGACAGATGTGAAAATTACTGAACTATCAGTTTAATAAGTCACAGCTGCAAAGTACTAACACGAATTCTTTACAGACAAATGGAAAAACTGGTAGAAGCCGACCTCGGGGAAATTCAGTTTGGATTCCATAGAAATATTGGAACACATGAGGCAATACTGACCTTACGACTTATCTTAAAAGAAAGATTAAGGAAAGGCAAACTTACGTTTCTAGCATTTGTAGACTTAGAGAAAGCTTTTGACAATGTTGACTGGAATACTGTCTTTCAAATTCTAAAGGTGGCAGGGGTAAAATCCAGGGAGCGAAAGTCTATTTACAATTTGTACAGAAACCAGATGGCAGTTATAAGAGTCGAGGGGCATGAAAGGGAAGCAGTGGTTGGGAAAGGAGTGAGACAGGGTTGTAGCCTCTCCCCAATGTTATTCAATCTGTATATTGAGCAAGCAGTAAAGGAAACAAAAGAAAAATTTGGAGTTGGCATTAAAATTCATGGAGAAGAAATAAAAACTTTGAGGTTCACCAATGACATTGTAATTCTGTCAGAGACAGCAAAGGACTTGGAAGAGCAGTTGAACGGAATGGACAGTGTCTTGAAAGGAGGATATAAGATGAACATCAACAAAAGCAAAACAAGGATAATGGAATGTAGTCGAATTAAGTTGGGTGATGCTGAGGGAATTAGATTAGGAAATGAGACACTGAAAGTAGTAAATGAGTTTTGCTATTTGGGGAGCAAAATAACTGATGATGGTTGAAGTAGAGAGGACCGGTTGGTAGGACATGTTCTGAGACCTCAAGGGCTCACAAATTTAGCATTATAGGGCAGCGTGGAGGGTAAAAATCGTAGAGGGAGACCAAGAGATGAATACACTAAGCAGATTCAGAAGGTTGTAGGTTGCAGTAAGTACTGGGAGATGAAGAAGCTTGCACAGGATAGAATAGCATGGAGAGCTGCATCAAACCAATCTCAGGACTGAAGACCAAACAACAACAACAAATATTTAGTTGAGTTTACAGCCTTCAAATCTGTGTGATTTATCATGTAATGAAAATTTAGTGGATTCCTTTTAGTACTCTTGTGGTAGACTTCACACTTTTCATTATGTAGAGTCAATTGCCATTTGCACCATACAGATGTCTAAATCATTTTTCAAATCGTTTTCGCCATCTGACGACTTAAGGAGATGGTAAATGACAGAATCATCTGCTAACAATCTATTGTTTACAGATGGTGCTGTAATTTACCATCTTTTAAAGTCATCAGATGATCGAAATGACTTGCAAAATGATTTAGACAAGATGTTAAGTGCGGGACAAAAAGTGGCAACTGACTCCAAATAATGAAAAGTGTGAAGTCATCCACATGTGTACTGAAAGGAATCCACTGCTTAGATTGTCTCCTAAATTGTTCATGTAGATCAGTAACAGCAGAGGGCTGTAACACTTCCCTGAGGAATGCCAGATATTACTTCTGTTTTACTCACTGACTTTCCTTCAATTATTTCAGACTGTAACCTTTTTGACAGGAAATCATGACGATACTCCATGGACACGCAATTTGATTAGAAGCTGCTTGTGGGGGATTGTGTCAAAAGCCTTTTGGAAATCTAAAACATGGAAACAGTTTTGTGGTTGGTGTCAGTAACACTCATTATTTCATGAAAATAAAGAGGTAGTTGTGTTTCACAAGAACAGTATTTTCTGAATCCATGTTGGCTGTTTGTCAGTAAATAGTTTTCTTTGAGATAATTCATATTGTTCAAGCGTAGTGTATGTTCCAGAATCCTACTGCAAAATCAATGTTAGTGATATGGGTCTGTAATTTCCTTTCTTGGCTATTGGTGTGACTTGTGTAGCTTTCCAGTCTTTGAGTACAGATTTTTGTACGAGCGAGCTGTTGTATGTGACTGCTAAATATGGAGTTATTGTATCAGCATACCCTGAAAGGAACCTGATTGGTATACAGTCTGGACCAGAGGCCTTCCCTTTACTAAGTATCTGAAACTGCTTTGCTACACTGAGGATATCTATTTCTTCTAAGTTATTTGTATTGGCAGTTGTTCTTGATGCAACTTCTGCAGTATTTACTTTGTCTTATTTTGTGAAGGAATTTTGGGAGAACATGTTTAGTAACTCTGCTTTATTGACACCGTCATCAGTAAGATCACCCAGTAACATCACCGTTGTTACTGTGCAGTGAAGGCATTGATTGCGTCTTGCTGCTGGTGTACATTACATATGACCAGAATCTCATTGGGTTTTCAACCAGGTTTTGAGAGGGAGTTTCATTGTGGAAGCTATTAAATGCATCTCGCATTGAAGTTTGTGCTAATTTCAAGCGTCTGTAAAACTTTGCTGATCTTGCAGACTTAGCGTTCTTTTAAATTATGCATGCTTTTTTTTTGTTGCCTATGTGATAGTGTTCTGACCTGTTTTCTGTACCATGAGAGATCAGTGCCATCTCTTATTAATTCAGTTGGTATGTATCTCTCAATTGCCGTTGATACTGTTCCTTTGAATTCAAACCACATAGGCAGTGGAAACTGTCTCTTAGGAAGGTGTCAAGCAAATTTATATCTGTTTTTTGAACTAGATGTAATTTGCATTTATTTTTGGTGGGTTTGGATGTTGGAGTATTTATTCTAGCTATAACAACCTCGTGGTCGCTAATCCGTGCATCTGTAATGATGCTCCCTGTTTGGTCAGGATTATTCGCTGCTAAGAGTCAAATATGTTTGTGCAACCATTTACACTTTGAGTGGGCTCCTGAACTAATTGTTCATAATGATTTTGTGAGAAAGCATTCAGTACAATTTCAGATGACATTTTATGTGTTCTACCAACTTTAAACATGTATTTTCACCATCATATCGAGGGTATATTAAAGTCACCACCAACTATAATTGTAGGATTGGGGTAACTATCTGAAATGAGACTCAAGTTTTCTTTGAACTGTTTAGCAACTGCATCATCTTAGTCAGGGGATCGGTAAAAGAAACCAATTATTAGTTTATTCTGGTTGTCCAGTATAACCTCTACTAACTCACAGGAACTTAATTTCATTACAATGTAAAGCACTTCTGACAGAAATAAACACTCCACCACCCACTGTATTCAATCTGTACTTTCTGGACACTGTTAGGTCCTTTGTAAAAATTTTGACTGAACTTATTTCCAGCTTAGCCAGCATTCCGTACCTATAACAGTTTCGAGATTCAGTGCTTTTCATTAGTGCTTGGAGCTCTGCCTCTTTCCCATTACAGCTATGATAGTTTACAGCTACAGTATTGATTGTTACTATGTCTACCCTCTTCCTGTGCTGCACACTTTGAAACTGAAGCCCTCTCTGTACTTTCCCGAGACACTACAAGAAAAAAAAAAAAAAAAAAAAAAAAAAAAAAAAAAAAAAAAAAAAAAAAAAAAACACTGCCCGCACTCCTCCGCACAGCCCCAGTGACCCATGTTGTCGATTCCAGTGTGTAGTGGACCCCTGACCTATTTAGCAGAACCAGGAAACCCACCATCCTATGGCGGAAGTTGAGGAATCTGAAATCTTCATGGTTGCAGAACCATCTGTACCTCTGATTCAGACCATCCACCGGGATCTGTACTAAAGGACCAGACTCAGTTCTGAAATGACTACTCCCAGTTTGCACACAGAGTGTACACTAGATTCCTTCCCCTCCTTTGCAGCCATATCCCCAAGAGACCTCATTATGTGCCT
This sequence comes from Schistocerca nitens, assembly GCF_023898315.1. Lineage (NCBI taxonomy): Eukaryota > Metazoa > Arthropoda > Insecta > Orthoptera > Acrididae > Schistocerca > Schistocerca nitens. The sequence goes on along the minus strand of NC_064615.1, from coordinate 257,033,794 downwards.
CATGCTGGAGCTTCCAACCATCAGTAAACCCAGCCTCTGTGAGTGACCAGACCTTGTGGGCCTAGATGCTTCCTCTGGAACAGGGCGTCTACTTCATTTACCTCAGGAACTTCGTCATCCATAGATAGCGCCTGAAACATGTTTGTCAGATGATCCAGGGAGGTCCTTCTGTTGGCCCCCAGAAAGCCTTTTTCTGACGGCCACCCCTTGGAGTGACCTTCCATGCGGCCACGGGAAGGGGTCAACTTCAGTGCATGGAGTACACGGAGTAGCCACAGAATTGGGCCAATTGGGGGACAAGGATGATGTCCTTCGGGTCGCCCTGTTTGGCCCCCCAAGGTGATGCCCATAGGCAACAGCCTAAAGCTGTGTGACTGAAGCCAAACACGGCTTGTGAGCAGAGAGTCAGCAACTCAGCTCATATCTGAATGCAGCAATCACAGTTCCTATCCGAACTAAAGACAGCCTGATAAATAGACAAACTCACATGAATTATAGGAGCTGGAGCTAAAGAACACTGACAAAATTTAAAATAAGCCTCTTCTTATGAGCACTGTGTCAGCTCACAGTACTCTTAATCCACTGCTGCTGCTATGAGAGCTGCCACTTAGCAAACACTTAGAAGTGATATCCTTGGAGTAGTGAAGTAATGTAAATCTTGTAATAAAAGCAAGTCTTCCGATCCAGACTGTATACCAATAAGGTTCCTTTCAGAGTATGCTGGTACAATAGCTCCATACTTAACAAGTGTATACAACCACTTGCTCAATGAAATATCTGTACCCAAAGACGAAAGTTGCACAGGTCACTTAAATATTCAAGAAGGGCAATAGGAGTAATCCACTAAATTACAGGCCCATATCATTAATGCCAATATGAAGCAGGATTTTCGAATGTATATTGTGTTCGAACATATGAATCATCTCAAACAGAATGGTCTAATGACGCATATTCAACATGGATTTAAAAAACGTCGACAAGGGATTTAAAATTGATTCCATATTTCTAGCTTTTCAGAAGACTTTCGACACAGGACCTCACAAGTGTCTTATAATCAAAGTGCATGCTTATGGAATATCGTTCCAGTTATGCTACTGGATTCTTGATTTTCTGTCAGAGAGGTGACAGTTCGTAGAAAATGGTGGAAAGTCATGGCATAAAACAGAAGTGATTTCTGATGTTTTCAAAGGTAATGTGGTTCCTTTTCTATATAAACGATTTAGGAGACAATCTGAGCAGCTGTCTTAGGTTGTTTGCAGATTATGCTGTTGTTTATCATCTAGTAAAATCATAAGATCAAAAGAAATTGCAAAACGATTTAGAAAAGATATCAATATGGTGCGAAAATTGGCGATGACCCTAAATAATGGAAAGTGCGACCCTAAATAATGAAAATTGTGAGGTCATTCACATGTGTGCTACAAGGAATCTGTTAAAACTTTGGTTACACAATAAATCAATCACGTCTAAAGACTGCAAATTTCAATCATCATCTTTTGCCTTCAATGCGATAATATTTTGTTGACGGCAAACTACATAGCGAGATATGATCATCATAATAAAATAAGAGAAATCAGAGCTCATATGGGAAGATATAGGTGTTCATTTTTTTTCCATGTGCTGTTCGAGAGTGGAATAATAGAGAATTATTGTGAATGTGGTTCATTGAACCCTCTGCCAGGCACTTAAGTGTATTTGCAGATCAGCATTACAGATGTAGATGTAAATGTACTAGTTGACTGAGGAATCTGAGTATTACGAGCAATTCTTGAAAAACAAACAAATGCCTGGCACAAAGCAAACTGTGGTTCTATGCACTACACTGTTAGTTGAGCACAGAACTGTTCCTGATAAATACACCAGCATGCACAAAATGTAGTAAATGAAGCAAAAGAACATTGATGAACTTTAAAATAAATGTCTTCTTATGAGAACTGTGTCAGGTCAAAGTACTTTTATGCACTGTTGCTGCTGCTGCTTTGAGAGCCACCACATGACTTGTTACTATCTGTCCATTAAAACAATCATTCAGTAATTTCTCTCCCATAAGTCCAAAATTCTGAACTTTCTGTTTGTGAAAATAACATCAGTAGATTCACATTAGTGATTTCTTTCTTTTAGATGGAAACAAACTTTCCACCTCTAGAAGAAGTCAGTTAATTAACGAACATCACAGCACTGAACTTCATTTCAGAAACATGTAACAGTTCAACAGTTACAGATAAGACTTTTCTCTGAAAACACTTTTAATAATATTCTGGTGATTGTGACACTTAACTTGGAATGCTCACTCTTTGGTCATCTGCACCACATCAGCTTCGCACGTTTTGGCTTAGGCACAGATACAGTGTTGCCAGATGTCTATGGAACATTTAGAAACAGTTAAATGAACCTTTCATTAATAAGAAATATTGATTTCAGTTTTGTGTGTTATATTGTGATTATTTATTGACTTGGCCACTTTTTTTAGAGGGTGGGAGGAAGAAATTGCAAACACTAATTTCATTAGAAAGCACATAAATAAATCTTAGGCCATGTGGACAGTTGCCAAATCCTTGCTTGGAATCAAACCTAGCAACCAAGAAATCTCTAAAATAAATAAATGAAACAAAATAATTGTAAATTGTCCAGACACCGGAAAATTTTAATTACAGTAGAGTTCCTCTATTCCGAACTAATTGGGACTGAACACTGTTCGGTTTAGTGGGAATTCAGAATAGGTAGATTTCATGAGAAGTGTCAACGTATTGACTTGTTAAGGTGTAAATTAAGTGCGGGGACACCTGCTAGTGACCTTCGACGACTCATAGTGCAGATGCCCTACCTATCCCTCTCCCTCCCACATTCACAACACATTATTGAAAATTTATTGTTGAGCTTTGTTCTGTGAGTGTTGAGTTACTTTACTAGGTCACTGTGCCTTTCTTATTTATGTTTGTAGTTTTTGATGTCAACTGTTAAACATTAAACATGGCAAGTAAACAGGTGGCAACACGGGTGAAACTGGACTGAATTTTAAGTCTTTGCCTACCAAAAGTCTTGCTTTGCAACAAGATAAATCTGCCCCATGGTTTAAAATGGACAAATAACATCAAACTGTCTTAGCTTGCAGTAACGCCTCGGCAACAAACAAACTTCCGTTGATGGTAATAGGCAAATGGTGAAACCGTGAGCGTTCAAAAACATTAACATCAACTCGCTTCCTATGTATTATATGAATAAAAAAATGCTTGGATGGAACGTGACTTGTTCAAGGAATGGTTCGAGCACCAATTTGTCGCTGAAGTGACTGTGTTCAGAAGAGAAACTGGGTTAGCTAATCATGCTTTGCTGTTAATAGACAATGCTCTGTCCCATCCAGAAGAAAGGAAACTTGTTTGTGGAGACTTCAGAGCAGTTTTTCTGTCACAGAATGTAACTTTAATTCTTCACCCTATGGACCAGGGTGTGTTGCAGGCCATTAAACAAAATTACAGAAAAATGCTGCTTCGCACCTTACTTGAAGAGGATGAAAATGATATCACAATCCTGCAAAAACTTAAGAAAATTACTATAAAAGACGTGATTTACTGGTTGGCTGAAGCATGGAATGACACCACTAAAGACTTTACAAAAATCATGGAAAAATCTCTGGCTTGCATTAAAATTTGTTGAAACAACTTTTATACCAGTTAAAGACTGTGACCTTCCTCCAGTAGTCAAGAAAATCCCTGGCTGTGAAGACACAGAACAAAGCTTTGTTGAGGAGTGGACTGCTGTTGATGACAATGGCCACCAGGGGTATGGAGAAGAAGACATCGTAGCAATGGTGCAGGGCTCATTAGCTCAGATCGATTCAGAGGAAAGCAAGGAGGAGGTGAATGCTCAAACTGAACTCATATCGCATACAGGCACATGAAATGCTCTTCGCCTCACATTACGCCATGTGAAACAGTCTGCTTCATCAACACCAAATGTTGTCATGTTCTTGCGACGATGGCAGAACATTGCATCCTCAAGTCAGTTCAGTGCTCTTTGTCAGAAAAAAAGTGACTGACTTTACTTCTTAAGTACGTGTAAATTGGTTCTTTTTTGTGGTTAGCAGTGATTAAAAATAATTTTACAGAATTGTATAAATGGAGTGGACATGTACTGTATGGTAAGTAACCAATGTTCACTATAACATGGTTTCAGGTGTTTTCACCAATCTTAGACCCTATGTATGTCTTTATTTAACTTCTTTGCATAATAACAAATGTACATTTTTCCACGAACATATTTTTAATGTCCCCTGTTTTTAAGTTTACAAAAGGGTATTTTTTCTGAACTCTGTTTGGAATAGCAGGTTTCGGAATAGCAGGAAACTACTGTAATTCTTTATATCTGCATCAAAATCAGTTTATATCCTATTGAGATAATGTACATTTATTTGGCTCAAGTCGGAGCAAGACAGGGAACCTAATTAAATTTGACAAAGTAACAGCAAAAATTATAGAAAAACTATATTAAACCTACAGAAATACAGATTTTGTGGTGTAGGCTAAAGTTCTTAAAGAAGCTTCAAATATAATACCACATCCCCTCTCCAATCAATCATTGGAAGAAGGCCACTTTTCAGAGTGAAACAAGTATTTGGAAAAGGCTCAAAGTAAGGTGGGGGAAATTATCATCCAATTTCCTGTCTTTCAGTGTTTTCTGAAATATTTGAAATGATCATTGCAGTTCAAATTCAGAGTTTCTGTAAAAAATTTGAAATAGTTTCAAAAATGAATTTGGCTTCCAAAAATGCAAAAGTCCAATTTATATGATCAATTTGTGAATAAAGTTAGCTCCACTTCAAAAAGAAACAGAATCTTTTGTGACTTATTCAATTAAACAACTTTGTGAAACACTCCTTACTAGGCCAAAGTGTACTTATGGTGTCAGTAGTTCGTTTTTAACATGGAAAACATGAGATTGTTGATTATTGACTGTGGCTATTATGGATTATAAGGTTATTTACTGGTTTTTGTATTTATTTCATGTATTATTTGTTTCTCAGAATGTGATAGGATATCTTGGAGATATTGTTTCATATTCCAGTGTCATAATTTGCTTTTGAGATGGTGAATCCAACCAGTGTGACTGAAGGGAGACTGGCTGTGATGATTACAGGACTGATCTGTAGCATTGCTTGATCCTCGCAGATCAGAGATAGAAAAGATTAATATGATTTTAGTAAACTGCAGGAGCATCCAATGCACAGATAGTATTGGGAACAGAAAGCTGGTTGAAACCAGACGTCAGAGACAACAAAATCCTAAGTTCAGACTGGAATGTTTATCGTAACGATAGGTTAACCGCCAATGGTGGCGGCGTGTTTATTGCAGTAAGAAATTTGATAAAATCTAGCGAGGTTATCACGGATTCCGAATGTGAATTAATCTGGGTAAAACTGAGTATCATAGAATGGTCAAGAATGGTGATCAGATGCTTTTGTAGACCATCTGGGTTAGGATCTGTAGTTGTAGAGCACTTCAGACAGAACTTGCAGAATATCATTAGTAATTTTCCTGATCATCCCGTTGTAATAGGGGGTGACTTCAACTTGCTAGGTATAGATTGGGAGTGTTGTGCCATCAAAACTAGTGCCAGAGACAGGGATTGGTGTTTCATTATTCTGGATGTCTTGTCCGAAAATTACCTTGAGCAGATAGTTAGAGAACTAACTCTTGAGGGTATCGTCTTAGACCTCCTGGCAACAAACAGACCTGAACTTATCAAATTAGTTAACATATCAGTGATCATAAGGCTGTGACAGCATCTATGATGACGGGTCCTACAAGGAATGTTAAGAAAGGTGGGAAGATATATTTGCTTAGCAAGGGTGACAGGATACAAATTTGAGAATATCTTAAGCACTCAGCATCAAATATTCGGTGATGTGGATGAAGATGTGGAGTACAAATGGAAAAAATTCAAACGCATTGTTCAGTATGCCGTAGACAAGTATGTTCCAAGTAAGGTTTTAAGGGATGGGATGGATCCACCATGGTTTAATAGCCATGTTAGAAAAGCGATATGTAAACAAAGAGAAGTAAAAACCTAGATGATGAACAAAAACTGAATGAAGCGAAAATGAGCATAAGGAGAGCAGTGAGAGAAGCGTTCAGTGATTTTGAAAGTAAGTGGATCAAAATCATCTTTTCATTCTCTCAGCGATCACACCGGCACCCAAAACGAAGATAACAGAGAGAAGGCCGAAATACGGAATTCGGTCTTCCGAAGTTATTTCACCGAGGAAGATCGTAACACTGTCCCTCCTTCATGGCAGATATTGAGATGACCGATTGCGGAATTGAAAAGCAGCTACAATTACTTAGTAGTGGAAAGGCTTCAGGGCCAGATGAGATACCTATAAGATTCTATAGAGATTATGTGAAAGAACTTGCTCCCCTTCTAGTAGTAATTTGTTGTAGATCACTTGAGCAACAAAAGGTACGCAACGACTGGAAAAAAGGTGCAGGTCATTCCCGTTTTTAAGAAAGGCCATAAGACAGATCCACACAATTATAGACCTATACTTTGATGTCAGTCTGGTGTAGAATTATGGAACCTGTTTTATGCTCAAGAATTATGATGTTTTTGGAAAATGAACATGTCCTCTATAAAAATCAACATGGATTCTGCAAACAGAGATCCTGTGAAACTCAGCTCACTCTGTTCCTCCACGAGATCCACAGTGCAGTGGACAACGGTGCTGAGGTTGATGCCTTGTTCCTTGATTTCAGTAAGGCATTTGACACCGTCCCGCATTGCCATTTAATGATAAACATACAAGCTTACGGAGTATCGGAGCAGACTTGCAACTGGATTCAAGACTTTCTTGCAGATAGAAGTCAACACATCACTCACAGAAGAAAATTGACGGATGTAAAGGTAGTATCTGGAGTACTGTAGGGAAGTGTTATGGAACCATTGCTGTTTACAATATATATAAATGATCTAGTAGAAAGTGCCGGATGCTCTTTAAGGCTATTCACAGATGATGTAGTTGTCTATACCAAAGTAGCAATGCCAGAAGATAGAAAGAATTTGCAGAACGACCTGCAGAGAATTGATGAATGGTCCAGGCTCTGTCAGTTGACCCTGAATGTAAATAAAATCGTAATATTGTGCACACACAGAAAAGAAATCCACTACTGTACAGCTACACTATTGATGACAAACAGCAGGAGACAGCATCTGCTGTAAAATATCCAGGCATAACTGTCCAGAGCGACTGTAAGTGGAATGACCACATAAAACAGATAGTGAGAAAAGCAGACACCAGACTCAGATTAGATTCACCAGAAGAATCTTAAGGAAACGCAATTCATCCATGACAGAAGTGGCTTATAAGGCGCTTGTTCGCCTTATTCTTGAATATTGTTCATCTGTCTGGGACCCCTATCAGGTGGGGCTGACAGAGGAGATAGAGAAGATCCAACAAAGAGCGGCACATTCTGTCATGGGATTGTTTAGCTGGCGAGAGTGTGTTACGGAGATGCTAAACTCCACTGGCAGACGTTACAAGACAGGCGTTGTGCACCAAGGAGAGATTTACTATTGAAATTTTGGGATACCACTTTTCAGGAGCTGTCGGAAAACATATTACCCCCCCCCCCCCCCCACACACACACACACATACATCTTGCATATTGACCATGAGGAGGAAATTGGAGAAATTAGAGCCAATACAGAGATTTACCGACAGTCATTCTTGCCAAGCACTATTCATGAGTGGGAGAGGGTTGGAGGAATCAGATAGAAGTACTGAAAGTACCCCCTGCCACACATTGTTAGGTGGCTTGTGGAGCATGATGTAGATGTAGAGGTAGGTAGCGTGAGGTCTAGGTTAGTTTGAAATATGTGTTTGGCTGTGTGTGAGAAAACTGATGGGGGTGACGCACTGCTCTGAAGCATAGCCCAAGTTCTATGTTTGGTTGAAATTTTGCAGTTTGGTTGGGAGCTGAGTGCACAAAGCCAACAAATGCAACTGAGGGAAAACTGTGGTGATGGACTGGTCTGTAGCATAGCACAGTGATCATTTCAAAAACTTTGTGGTGTGCTTACAGAATGCCCTGATTTCCAAGGTGATGGTTAGGTATGGACCTAAGAGTACATTTTACTTAATATTCTGTATTATATGAAAGCATTCTGCATCATATATTCCATTATGCCGCCATGTAAATTCATACACTCGACATCGATATTGAGTTTATCAAACACTATTTTCTCATTGGTTATGGCATCTTCTGTAATCCATAATGTTCACTTCTGCCATTCACCCCACAGTTACCAGCTGCAGCATACAAAAGGAAAGCTGCTGATACTATAAGGGCACTTTTACCCCTAATTATAATATAAAATGAAGAAAACTGAAATTATAGGTTGTTCCTTACAGTGATTAAAGTCATTTCTGACAGAGATAAAGCAAAGGGATGTCCTAACATCAAGCAAAAGAAAGTACTCCTCAAAGTGGAGTGCTATTTCACATGGGCTACCACAAGGAGTCCTAGGCACAATCCTGTTTCTTTTTTATATAAACGACTTACTCTCAAATATGAATTGTCATTCAGTTTTATTTACCAATGACACATCAGTATTGATAGAAAATAAAATGCAGAAGAAATTCCTGAAATATCCTAAACACTCTTGAAAACCTATATGTATGGTTCCATCTAAGTGGCCTAAAATTATGTATTGAAAAACACAGCTGATGCAGTTTAAGAGAAGATAGTCTAAAATAAATGGTATTCAGATTATGCATGGAAGTCAAGAACCAAACAAAGCAAAACATATTAAATTCTTGGGGATGCAGCTGCACAAATCTATGAAGGTGCTCATAAATACAAGCTCATAAAAATAAAATAAAACAGCCTTGCATATGCTATGTGAATTTTAGCCAATGCAACTCCCTCTCCTCACATATGCATGCGTGTGCACAAGGCACATGTGCCCCCCCCCTCCCCCCCCAATCACACACACACACACACACACACACACACACACACACACACACACACAGAGAGAGAGAGAGAGAGAGAGAGAGAGAGAGAGAGAGGGGAAAAAAAAGGAAATAATCTATTACAGTTTTAAGCTCACTAGTCTCTTGTACATTTCCATGTGAAGAGACAGTGTAATTCTGATTCTGAATAGTCATCCATTTGAAAATCAGTGCTGTCTGAGGGCTCCCTCTGGACCTTTGCATGCACTTTGGCCTAACAGCTACACAAATCTCCCTTTTTATTTGTTATCTTGCTTTACATTACTCATAAAGTTTCTTTGTAATGTATGATTGTATGTGTTATTCTTTTGTTTGAAAATATGATGTAATTGGATAGATGAAAGAAATTTACTCATCAAATTGCCAATTACATTATATTTTCAAAAATTAATTAATCTTTTCTTTGGTTGCTGCCTCACACTCAGCATTGAGCTGTGTCTAGTTTCCAGTCCCAGCACATCTTCTATTGTTTTCATTACCACCTCACTCATTCCCCATGTTTTTTGATTCTGCTCTATTCACTCTTCCCCTAGGGCATATGCTAGTGTTTTTTAATGTTGTATTTTGATTTCAGGTGTATTTAGAGTAACTTTGTTGAAATTTTAAGGGTTTCTTCAAGTTCTTTTTTTATGAATTTAATGTACTTGTTCTGACTCTAACTCATACCAGATAATGGGTTGAGTGTTATGTTAGGGCTGCTAAGGATTAAAATAATATTTACTAGTGACCCACCCTGGCTTCACACGGGTATCACTAAGTATCTGCTGCTGGATAATTTGTGTGGCATAGCAATAATTTTGTTAACACATCACAATGTAGTTATTATTAAAAGTCAGAATAACATTAAGTAACTGAATATCATTGTACTATAAAAGTTCTTAGGAAGCATGAATAATCAGTTACATATTTAATTGTCACTTCAAGTGACATCTCATGCCAAGGATGAGAGCTGTGAGCTACAGCACTGCCCTCTCCACCTGACTGCAGCAGCAATTCAGACCGAGCTACGACCGCTTGCCATAGTTTGCGCTGGCCTCCTTGAAGCAGGAGCTTGCACCAGCCTGGTGCTGCAGTCAGTGCTTACAAGGAATTCTGCCAGCACAGCATGGTCCATCCAACCACAACAGAGTCAGTATGGCCACTTGCTGGCTGACTCCAGTGTCAGTCCAGCACGAGCAACATTTTTCATGTAACCTATTCCCGCATTTCCTTTCACACCTCTTAAACACTGACTCAAAAACTCTGTACTTACCAGCTCAATACCCGATACATCCTGCATAAAGCTGCATTTGCATTGCAAGCTGGGCCGAGATTTGATGTGCTGGCCTGGTCCGAGCCTAGCTGCACAAGCCGCCATCCATTGTGTTCACACTGTGTGCACAAGCCACCATCCAGTGCGTTCCCACTGTGTGCCAGACTGGCTCAAGGAAAAGGGGAAAATCTACTTCTGCAACTTTCACATTGTAAAAACTCTTGCCTTTATATAAGACTAGGCTACATTGTTTTATGAACTTATTTTTCCTTTAAAAGCTTTATTGAAAAAATGCTAACTTTTTGTTTTGCATGTTGTTGTAGTTCCATAATGTTTCTCAATTGATTTTGAAGAAAGTATGTGGTTAAAAAAATCTGGTTTTTGTACATGTTGTTTTGTAGTATCTTAGCTTCATAATTCGTAACAGTCATACCTTTTCATAATCCGTAATGGTCATTTTTATAATGACGCTACTTCTGAAGTGGGTACATTTGATTTAAAAATCTTGCAGTGAAATGTTTTGATAGTGGGTAGGTATCTGTTACATATGTTTTACACCATACATTGTTGCGAGTGAAATGTAGCTAAAAGTACAAAACAGTTTTTAAAATGGTATGGACATTGATATCTGTCTCCATTCACAAGTAAACATGAGTTATTGAGTGGTCTTAATGCCACGATCACAGACCTATAGAGTTTGTGCAGGTATAGCGTACTGTCAAATACTGCAGGACAGGAAAAACAAATTGTAGTGACCAATGCAGGCCTAGTGTTGATCTCTCATTTTATTTCAGTGATCCATGTCCAGAAATATCCAAATATATATGAATTTTTCCCTCGGCAATGACTGCTTACTCTGGTTATGGTTTTACTATAGGCCACTTTGACACTATAAAAGGTAATCAATTATTTCTTGTCAACATCTTGCATTTAGTGAATGTACATTTTGTATATGGAAGTAGAAGAGAAGAATAAATTAATCTAAGATGAGACTTTGTTGTGGATAGACTGTAATAAAAGTGTGCAGTATTCTTTTTAATTACCTTCTTGTTGGAGATGAAAAATGGCACAGGCCAAAAAATAGAATTATATTTCTAGACATTTCTGTGTCTTAAGTTGACTAATGCACAAGGTGCTCTGTTTTGAAATTTTCACTTTCGTATTTCTGTGAAAGTGTAGTACCACAAGTTATAAATAATTACTTTTCATCTCCTTTCCCAGGGAGTTTCGATTTTTCTATTTTAACTGAAGGAAGAAAGATTAGGATTTAATGTCCTGTCAATACCAGGTTCATTAGAGATGATTAATAAAAAGAATAATTGGCAGGTTCAGCATACACTCAAATAGTGCAGGGGAGGTAAATGAAATACTATCCATCAAAGCAAACCAATGACCTTGCTGCAGTGGTAACACCAATTCCCCTCAGATCATCGAAGGTAAGTGCTGTTGGTCTGGGCTAGCACTTAGATGGGTGACCATCCGGTCTGATGAGCGCTGTTGGCAAACAGGGTGCACTCAGCCATTGTGAGGCAAACAGAGGAGCTACCTGACTGAAAAGTAGCACCTCCAGTCTCATATCTTAGCTACCCACTATCAAAACTTTTCACTGCAAGATTTCTAAATCAAATGACCCGCTTGACTGAAAAGTAGTGGCTCTGGTCTCGTAAACTGACATACGGCGGGGAAAGGGGTGTGCTGACCACATGCCCCTCCATATCTGCATCCAGTGATGCCTGTGGTCTGAGGATGACATGGTGGCCGGTCGGTACCATTGGGCCTTGCAAGGCCTGATTGGACAGAGTTTAATTTATCAGTCAATGCGGGCATAAAATCGCCCGCCCCCTCCTACCCCATCCCCACCCCTTTCCCCCCATTGCCCATCCCTTCCTTGGTGGGCTGAACTGCACCAGCAAGGAAATCCCCATTCTTCAACAGCTACATATGAGTCATAGATAACAGAGGTGCAGCCATCAGTTTTTCACTGCCAGCCAATCTGTGCTGTGGTATAGAACAATGACTTAATTACTTTATTGATACTGTTCTGACAGTCTTGTGACTCATTGAGTTTTTAAGCACAGAAGAACTAGGGGGTTATGGACTCATCCCATGGATAGCAAAAGACACTTAGGAGAATTTTTACTTTATATACAGAAGTAAAAACTTCCCTGAACAATTTTATTTGTATTAAGGAATGAATCATAATACATTTCAGTATGTGCTGCAGAACATTCAAGACCAGAGACACATCAGGATGTAATTAGCATCGTCATCTTTGGTAATATCGTGCTCTATCTCTATTACAGGTATTTTGTCTGTTTGGAATTGCAAAAATTCTTCAGTATTTTTCCCAGTAGTCTTTTTTTCTTATTTGTTAATGATGTCATAGTTGGCAGTGGTGATGGCTACCCAATTGGAGCCAGAGATGGCCTCTCAGAATGATATTCTGTGTTCTGTGACACAGACAGAATGATAGGCAAAACTTCTTTGCATAATGCCTTTTGGCTTACTGGTTCCACTTACACTGACAAAGAACTGTGCATAGCTCTTGGAATTAAGATGGATTTTAAGAAATTGTGGTGAAACAAAGGCCAAGTGGAACTACATTTGGATGGACTTTTCCCTGTTTCACCCCACTGGATTTAACCCAGATTTTCAAGTTCTCTCTTTAACTATCCTTAAGCTGTTTCCATTTTAGTTTCACTATTTTAATTTGAAGAATATTAAAAAGGTATCAACATATGGCTCTTTATTCCCTATTGTTGCAGATGTATAAAAATAGGTGGACCAAGTAAATGTGTATGGACTAATAAGTTTGCATCATTACATTACATGTAATTTTTCCTCCCTGATTGTGAAATGTGAAGGAACTTCTTTAAGAAGGAAAAAAGAAAAGAAAAAAAAAGAAAAAAAAAGAAAGAAACCTTGTGCAATGACGCTTCTGATAAAAGCAGGCAGGAGGCGTCTGATTCATGTACTGCAGAAGCTGGAGCATAGCTATATTGGCTCATGCTGGCCACCTGTTCACACCAGGTATATTAAACATTCACCATTGTGCCCTAGCTCTCGCCATGCCATCGCATCCCATACGTCAGTGTGAAAACTGCAATGCAAAATAATGGGTTTGGTATCCCAGTGTATCACAACCTGGCCCAGCACATTCTGCCTGGTGTGCAGTATGGACACACCTTAAAATTTTGTTTAGGAAGTTGGAGGTGGCTTGCACCCACCTCCCAGTAGCAGTAGCTCGTGGGCTAGTGCTGCAGTGGATGATTCCAACAAGTTCTATGATTCTCAGCTAGATGCCAATGGCATTTTTTTTCCCATAGCGACAGGGAACTTTAATTCATTATAGTTCAACTAATTTGTATGTAGTTTTTTAAACTGTACACAAACTTTCCTCATGAATGAGTCTGTGGGTTAGTGAATACTGTATCAAAATCCCTACAGTATTTCTGAGATAAGCCCACATATACAGACAGGAACCACAGTGGCAGACTTTTAATTTTATCAAACAGTGGAAAATCTAGGATGGAATGTAACAATATTATGAAAAGGGAAGTTGCTACTCACCATATAGTGAAAAGGCTGAGTCACAGATAGGCGCAACAAAAAGACTGTCACAGATAAATGAAGCTTTCGGCCATTAAGGGCTTTGTCAACAATAGACATAGACACACACACACACAAACACGCACACATTCAAACACAACTCAAACACACGACCATAGTCTCAGGCTACTATTGACGAAGGCCTTAATGGCCGAAAGCTTCATTTATTTGTGACAGTCTTTTTGTTGTGCCTATCTGTGACTCAGACTAATTTACATATTTACAGAATGGGATAGTTTTAGTGATGAAATACAAATATGTTTAAAATAATAGAGTTTGAAAGTAACTTCTATAGCTTACGTAAACAGCTCTGTCAGTTAATTAAGGATAGTCTGCAGAGAATTTCTTTTATTTGTAAAGATTTCTGTATCCTTCATCACTAGGGCCCGGATTTTAATGACAAGTCATATTTTTTCTGAATTATAGGGTAAATTTTAGAACAATTTATACGCAAATCTAGGCATTTTAGTGTCGAAAAATGTATTTTGATTGTGCATATAAAGTCACATTTCAACAAATTTTAGTAATAGTTCATATTGTGGCTAGCTTTTAATATAATAGGTCATATGTCCGTCAACTTTGCCAAAAATGCATATACTGCTTTTCTCGTATCTTATGGGACACACAAATAAGAAAATGAATATGTTGCTCACAAGACAATATTTAACATGCTATTATGAAAGATAAACAGATAAATTAGTACACAGCTTTATTTCTCAGTACTGTAGCAGAAAATCGGTGTACCACAACAGTTGTTTCGCGAACATAAAACATTGTTGTGCAGAGCCGACAGTACACTTTGAGAGCCAACAAAGGCAGCTTCTGCCATAATAATCATTGCAGTGGCACAGGTGTTCCCAGTAACCAGTTTGAATACAGCCTTTGCCTTGTTCAACATGCCTAAGGCAAAGTGCTCCGACAGCGTGAAGTTGCAAAGATATGTTCGAGAATTTGGAGAGAAGTTCTTTAGTACTGATGGGAAAATATTATTTTGTAAACTGTGTGAAGTTAAAGTTAGTGCAGAAAAGCGCTTTAATGTGCAACAACTCTGTAATACTGCTAACCACAGCAGCTGTGTGAAACAAAGTGCTGAAAATAACAGCAGGCAAATGCTGTTATTTGAACAGACAGCAAAAGCTGAAGAATCCACGCTTCAGACGGTTCTTGGAGAAGTACACAACACATCCAGTTCCAGATGAATCTACACCGAGAAAGAACTATTTATCCGTATGCTACAATGATGTGCTCAACAAAATACAAATTACTATTGCTGAGCAAAAGATCTGGCTGTCAATAGATGAAACTACGGATGTTAGTGGGTGATATATTGCAAATGCTGTTGTTGGTGTTCTAAAAGTTTATGGCCCTGGAGATGTGTTCCTACTAACATGTGAAGCTCTCGACAGAGTAAACAATTTGACGATTGCTATTTTGTTTGACAACTCTCTGAAGCTACTGTGGCCAGATGGTGTGGAAAGAGACAACATTTTGCTGCTTGTAACAGATGGTGCTTCATATATGGCTAAAGTAGCCAAAGGGCTTCAGATTCTCTACCCCAGTATGGTGTACGCTACTTGCCTTGCACATGTGTTGCACAGAGTTGCCGAAGAGGTGCGATCAAATTACCCTGACATGGACAAATTAATTTCCTGTGGCAAGAAAATCTATGTGAAGGCTTCGCTACGGGTGCAGAAATTCAAGGAACAAGCACCTTCAACGCCCCTCCCACCTAAACCTGTTCTTACACGATGGGGTTCTTGGCTTAATGCTGCTGAGTATTACTGCACCAACTACACCCAAATAAAGACAATCTTCTGTGAGCTTGGTAGCGACAAATCAAGTGCTATCAAAATTGTGAAATAAGTTTTTACAGATACATTGCCTCGAAACTTGGCATATGTCAACGCCAATTTTTCAGTGATACCAAAAGCCGTCAAATGACTGGAAGCTGTTGGCACTCAGCTATGTGAGGCCCTGAGTGTTGTGCAACATGTGCAGAGTGAGTTGGGTCGAGCTCATGGTCATGTGGCTGACAAAGTGAAAATCAAATTGCAAAGTGCTCTCCAACGGAATCCTGGATATTCTACACTGTTCAAAATTAGTGACAATCTTGCAGGGAATGCCGCAACATTTGAAGATACTGAAACAAAGCTGAATTACAGTGACCTGGTTGCCTTCAAATACGCTCCAGTGACGTCTTGTGAAGTGGAGAGGAGCTTTCCCAGGTACAAAACTATCCTCAGCGACAACCATAGATCTTTGACAATGGAAAACCTGAAAATGCACCTTGCGATCCAGTGCAACTTTGCAGATACTGAAAATTGACATATGGTATTAAATAATGTGAAACGCTTTAAGTACTATGTAGAAATAGAAACATTGTTTTACTGTTTCGATAGATGATCTTTTCACTGTACTTTGTGTTTAGAAAATAAAACATTCAGCCATTCAGAAAATAGGTGCAAATTAGCCACAAACCCTACAGAAAGAAAGAACTATACTTACAATATTTTGATAAGTGAATTTTGTATTACTGTATGGTGGATAAAAAATTAAATAAACAAACAAGAATGCTTTAAATAAACTTCTATTAAGTGATATTTTATTTTTTAAGGTCATATTTATGTTAGTTTTAGGTCATAAATGCTTGCATATTTCACTGTTTTTTAGGTAATTAAAATCCGGGCCCTATTCATCACATTCATAGTCTGACCTCCAGTGACACAGTGAAGAAGTTGTGAGTATTCTTCGACTGTGTTCACGTAGTGTCTGTCTCTGGAAAGTAAATTGTTTAGGTGAAGTGTGTTGAGATGCTCTGTTATGAACACAGCAACACAGGGCAAAATTCAGCTGAGTGAAACTGGTGCAAAATAAATGCTCTAGCATATTGATATTCAATTGTAGTTCATTTTAGTTTTTATGGTTGAACATTATTTTTATGAAGTATTGTAATAAAAGTGAATATAAGTGTCAGGTATTTGCATATTGAATAAATATCAACTCATGTTTTATGTGTAAAACAATCTGTTTCCAATTTTATTTAGCTCATTCTTAACCAAGGATACACAAGCGATTCAAACAGAGACTGAAAGGCTTGAAAAACAGCTTGGGGAACTTATGGAAGAAGAAAAAGAACAAGACTCAGAACTTGAAATCTTGCAAAGAAGAAATTAAGAACTTTGATTTCTGATCATATTAAGTGAGTCATGTGTATTTGCTTAGGAATGACACCAAAGGATTAATAAAAACATGTCTACTGAATATTTGAAATTGATTAATTTTAGTTGGTGAACTTTCTCTTTAGTGTTTCATGTGGAAATGATTAAAGAATTTTTGACAAGAGAGATTAAATATTACTAGTTGGGAAAACAATGTAATGAAATGTCACAGATATAAAGTAATAAAAAGAAGCATTTGAATAATGCCAGTTTTGTGATTCTTTCCTCCATCTATTCTTATACAGGGTGTTTGACTATTATAGGTACAAATGGAAAGGGCAAACACAGAACAATGAAAGAAAGAAATAGTCCTGATAAACATAAATCCAGAAACCAATGGTTTCTCCAATGTGATGTATGAAGACTGATTGTGAACACTTTATAACAATCACCAAGAATCCAAACTGCTGATGTGCACTTTAGGACAAACACATTACAACAACTGTTCCATATGACCACTATTCTTGTGAAGGCAGACTTCAGCACATCTGCTTGTCAATGCCCATACAGGCTAAAAAATCCCAAGCATGTTTTGAGAGCATTGACAACCATCCACAATGGGTTCCCAGAGTTATCAACAGGGCTTACTTAAATCTACCAAAAATCCATACACACAAAAAAAGCAGAAGTTTCAAGTCTGTGGACCTGGTTTGTTATGGTATTGGTGAGCCATAATTGAATCACTTGTCAGATTCATGCTGTGTATTTGCAGCATCTGTACGTCATAAGGAACTTCATCCAAATAATCGATTAGCTTGTGTTCTAGGAAATGAAGATACATGAGAACTGTAAGTCAGTCAGATAGGAAATATTGCTCTACAAAGTGATCACCAATAACACCTGCTCAGGCATTAATGGGAAATATCCACTTGTGTGCCATTTCAGTGGTAGCATGTGGGTTCTCATAAGCACAGACATGTGTGTTGTGGATATTCATAATACTATGTGGAAGAAAGCATGCTTCTTCTACGAAAAACCACATGCATGAGAAGCTGTGGATCATTACCACATTGTGTAAAGATCCATTGGCAGCTGGCATCCCAAACTGGAAAGAAGTCAGATGTGGACAGAGGTTGCACAAATTGTACATGATAGGGGTACAACTATCCCTCATGTAATATTCGCCATTGCTGCAGCAATCTTTCTGGTACTTGCGCCTGGCAGGGCATCCGTTTGTTGCAGTGCACTTCTCCCCCCTTTCGTTGTGTTGATACTGTTCTTGGGGACCTAGTGAATATTCTGAAGTCTGGCGGTTTTCTTTGAGGATATGCTTTGCATACAATTGTGCTGTTTCCTCTGCATTGCCACTAGTGCAACTATACATGAAATGAACGTCAGCATTTCTTCATTTGAAAGTGTGTGTGAAACTGTGACAACAGCTTCAAACGCTGTTCACTATAGGAAATGGTACCAGAAATGAAAACAATGTTTGTGCTACAGCCTCACTGCTTGCATACCACCAGCACAGCCTGAAACTTTAGCTGTGATTGGTTGCTTCGTGGTCACTCTTCACTTCACATCAATGAAAGTAACATACTGAATTAACTGACTGTACCAGTAGTGAACCTGCAGCTTATACATTTAATATTGGCATGACTGCAGTTATGCATTCGTATTATCAGGGAAACTATGTGTTTCTGAACCTACATTTATTAGGTAATTTGCTTGTTTCATTGTCTACTTGAATATGCCACCAGCTCAGAAACTTGTAATAAACATTCATCATATAGCTTACACACACACACAGACACATGGAATCATTGACTGTTGCACACTTTCAGATACTCTCTAATACCTTTGAATGGATTCACAGGCTTTCATGATACATCCAGGTTTTCTGCTGCATAAACCAATTGTATAATGTGTCCCCAGAGATAAAGATATAAAGGACTGAGGTTAGAAGAAGGTGCTTCCCAAGCAACTGATCCTCCTCTACCTACCCACCTGACGTGGTAGATACCAACCAGTGCATCTCAAACAGTGCATCTAAAATTTGCTGGAGTGTCAGTGTGATTTTTGGACATATGTTTATAAAAATGATAGTTTTCCTCTTCTTATTTTGGTGTAAGGAACCTGTCCTCAAAGTTTGTAGGAGTATATTTATTTGTCCCTAACATAAAAAAAAGAATGTGTCATTTAGTTGTTAACAGTAATTACAAAAATATTTTTTGAGAAGTGGATGTTTCAATGACTTGTTACATCAGAGATATTATTAATCAATAAACCAATTTCACGGCAGTCAAATGGTAGTTGTGAATAAATGGAGCGAGATGACTGTGTACGAATTTCATAAAAAATTTCTGAATTTAAACCAGACACCTTTCCATCATATTAGAGAGCATGAGCTGTATTTTTGCATCATGCTTTAAAGTCAGGGGTATTTATGTTGTCCCCCAAATGACTTGCCCACAGTTTGCCAGTGGCTGTTCATCCTGGTGGACAGCTGGTCTGTAGTCATACCAATATAAAAAGCTGTGCAATGATTGCAGTAGAGCAGATATACGACACGGCTGTGTTCACAGGTGGCCTTGCCTCTAAGGGGGTAGTATAAGCCTATGACAGACTGGAATAGGAAGTGCTGGGTAGTTGGGTTGGGCAGGTCTTGCACCTGGGCCTTGCACAGGGATATGATCCTTGTGGCAAGGGTTTGGGATTGGGAGTGGCATGGGGATGGCCTAGCATGTTGTGGAGGTTATGTGGGGGGTGGAACACCACTCCAGGAGCGATGGGAAGGATCTTGGGCAGGTTGTCCCTATTTTCAGAGCTTGATGATAGGTGATCAAAGCTCTGGCCGAGGATGTGATTCAGTTTTTACGGTGTGAAGTGGTATTGGGTGACAAAAGGGATACTTTATAGGTGGTTCTTGGGGTTGGTGGAAGGATTGGGAGTGTGAGGGGATATGAAAGGGGAGATCTGTTTGCAGCCTAGGTCTGGGGGTAATGCCTGTCTGTGGAGGCCGTGGTGAGACCCTCAGCATAATGGGCAAGGGAGTTCTTGTCACTGTAGATACCCTGTCCATGGCTGACTGGGCTGAATGGGAGGTTTCTTTGGTGTGGAAGGGATGATAGCTGTCGAAATGCAAGTGCTGTTGGTAGTTGATGGGTTTAGTGTGGACAGGGGTGTGGATGGAATCATCAGAGAGGAGGTGGTCCACGTGCAGGAAGGTGGCATGCTGGTTTGAGGAGGACCAGGTGAAGCAAGTTGGAGAAAACATGTTGTAGTTGTGAAAGAATGAGGATAGGATGCTGTGGCCTTAAGTCCAGAACTTGAAGATGTCATCAGTGAACTTAACCAGACTACGGATTTGGCATTTTGGGAGGCTAGGAAGATCTCCCCTAGATGGCCTATAAACAGGTTGGCAGTGGATGGTGCCATGCATGTGTCCATGGCTGTGCCATGGATTTATTTGTATACCTTCGCTCCAAAGGAGTAGTAGCTGTGAGTTAGGACAAAGTTAGTGGAGGTGGCATCAACAGTGACGAATAGAGGTTGACTCTTACATAGAAGATAACATCAACCAGCCACTTTTTACAATGCTATTTATTTATTTAAATAGCACCATTACCGGTTTCAAACCGAAGGTTCACCTTCAGGTGGCTAGTTCGCGTTTTTCATTAGCTTTTGCCTATTTGTTTTCCCAGCTGATGAAATGTCCCTGAGGTGATGGTGCCCTACGATGAAAACAAGATGCGGGAAAATGTCTTTCTAACTGTAATTGTGCCTCACAATAATTTTAAGTGATGTAAACAAATTATTAAAGGGAAGATTTTATGGTTGTTTATGATGAACAATGTGTGCCATTATGTTCCAGCACAGACTGCTTATGATGCTGCTGCAAGATCATAAGCAGTCTGAAGTGGAACATAATGGTGTGGATTTTTCATCATAAGTAGCCAAAACATCTTCCCTTTAATAATTTGTTTACATCACGTAAAATCATTATGAGGCACAATTACAGTTAAAAAGACATTGTCTCACATCTTGTTTTGGTTTTAGGGCACCACCAACCCAAGGAAATTTCTTCAGTTGGGAAAACAAATAGGTGAAAGCTAATGTAAACTATGAACTAGCCATCTGAAGATGAACCTGTCGGTTCTAAACTAGTAATGATGCTGTTTAAATAAATATGCAGCACTCTAAAAAGTGGCTGGTTGCTGTTATCTTCTATGTAAGAGTCAACCTATATTTTGTACACAGCCATGGGCTCAAAATGTCAGTTTTTGACAAAATAGCATAGTGATGATTAGAGATCCAGGAAGTGAAGAAGTGGGGATGATGGAGAGTTGGTGAAGGAAGTGGCTGATATATTTGATGTTGGAGGCTAGATTACGGGCGGTTGGTTGGAGGTGTTGGTCAGTGAGGGCAACTATTCTTTCGGGGGGGGGGGGGGGGGGCAGTAACCAGCCACAATGGAGCATCCACATTTGTTGGATTTGTGGAGTCTAGGGAGCATGCAGAAGATAGATGTGTGGGGTGTCATAGAGGTGAGGAGGGAAATGTGTTCAGGGGAGAGGTTCTGGGAAGGGGTGTAAGGCTTTATGCAGTAATCATGGGACTTTTGGGACGGGATCCCTCTGGCAGAGTTTATAGGTGGAGGCATTGGATAACTAGCAGAGGCCTTACATCAGGTAGTTACTGTGATTCATGACAAGAGTGGTGGAACTTTTGTGTGCAGGTAGAATGCTTAGGTCAGGATTTGTTTTGAGGTCATATTTTGCTATCCTTTTTCCTGCTGTAAGGTTAGTGCTCTGAGGAAGGGAACTTAGAAAGGATGATGAGGCCAAGTTGGAGGTAAGGAATTCGTGGAAGGTGACCAGCGAATGGTTAGGTGGGAGGAGGGGAGGATCATAGTTGGATGGTGGTATGAACTGGGAGAGGCAGGGTTCAATGTTGTGATTAGGTTGGCTTTGGTTAGAGCAACTGGTGACTAAGAAGTTTTTCCATTGCAGGGATCAGGAAAAGAAGAGTAGGCCTTGGACAAGTATAGCATGGTTAAATTAGGGCATGAGACTAAAGGTGGGGCCTTTGGATAGGAGTTAAACTTCTTTGGGGCTGAGAGTTTTGGTGGAAAGGTTAACAACAGTGAAACAGAAATATTTCAGCTCTAGATTTGGTGGAGTGTTGGTAGGGAGTTTTGTTGGATGCGGCAAGTTGAAAAGATCAGCTAGCCAGGGTTTGGGTGCTAGGAGGGGTTGTCGAGGAGGATCACTTGTAATCTACCCCCTCCTTCCTAATTCCATCTATTGTTCACAATAAGCAAAGTCTTTTACAAAAGATTTGAGACGAGTGAAGATTACAATAAACTTTCTAGTTTACTTAGTTTTTTTGTGTTGAGTTGGCTCCAGTTCTTCTTGTCTAGGGTTCTTGAAGCTGAAATTCACACATATTAGGTCCTCATGGTTGAATTGATTTAAATAAATTTGAAGATTGTTGTTGCAGAATTTTTGTTGTTACATTAATGTATTTTGTCACATTTTAGTACATTATACGGTCTTTTGAATTTTCACGTTAACAAAACCGAAATTACACTGTTTGCACAAAATACAAAAATCGTCCAGTCACATCAGAGGCATGATAACTGCTACTTGACTCTGTGGTAATAACCATATTCCAAAGGGTTTACAGTTTTTCTTGACAAATGAATTTCTATTATTTTCGATTATTATTTCATAAATGAATCCAGAAACAAATGTAGTAAACAGTACTAGATTGCGTAATTAATAATAGAAATTTCAAGTGTGCCAAACAATTCGTAATTTCAAATGTTTCTAAAAACAAAAAAAATAATTTTAACTGTACATTCAGATCTAGTACTTATCGATTGTAACATCGAAAATAAAGTAATTCCTTTTCATAAATTTGAGCTTGAAATATAACATATTGTGTTTAAAATTAAGTGGAAGTTTTCAGAAAGGCATCTGAGATAATATTGACCCGTCTAAAATTTGAAAAATAATACTTGCATCGACAACTACTGTTGAGGAAAAGTAAGGTTTGGAAAGTTACACACCATGGGTAGGATAGGGGTTGGATAGTGGTGTCCCGAGGCATCAGTAGGATGTCAGCAGGTTGGATAACTTAGGGAGGCTCCTTCAGGTGCTGGAGAACCGACTAATGATAATGTCCACCATAGAAAATTTATTTAAGTAATGAATTGGTTTTGCCTGCTGTTTGGAAGTGTTTTTTATTTATGCACACATACTGGAATGATTGTATCCAGTGTTTCTGCAATCCTACTATGTTTGTGGTACCTGCTAGTTGGATGCTTGTTTCCATGCCATTGGACCCTGCCTTGGAGATATGTTGTGAGCCATGGAAGAAGAATGGCCATGACAATCCCAGTGTTGTCATGAGACAAGAGATAAACTGTTATATTGATATTCAGTTGGAATCTGTTAACTTGAACAGCCAGTGTTCAGACATAGTCCATAATAATTTATTGTGATGCATGGTCAATGTAAATGAGAGTACAATATATGACATGTTGTTTCTGAGAAGCATTGTATTTATTTCAAGAATTTTGGGTACTGGATCGTGCTCTTCATTTCCACAAGTAACTTCAGCACTTTGAGAAATGAAGTCAGAATGAGAAATATTGGGGAGTGTGAAGAAATAACAAGGTGATCAAACGAATGGTAGAGAATCATAACTCCTGAGAAAATTTTACATTGCCACTGAATATCATGATAAACAGTCAAAGCAACGTTGCAGTGAGTAGGGGGTGGGTGGCGGGGGGAGGGGGGGAGTTAGGTAGTTAAATGTTTCATAGATCAATTTGAATGATTCTTTTATTGAAATTATGTGAAACGAGTCAATTTACAAGATATGTATACAAGATTACTTTGACATTAATGAACATGTTATCACTTTATTCGTATTCATGCAACCACACTTAACCCTTTCACGCTGGCTCCGTGATTGTTGCGTCGTGCGCTGTGGACGAGCACCAGTCCCACCTGGCTGTGCCCGCTGTACGGCGCATTTTTCACGCTCCCCGTGGCGCTACTCTGTCCTGCTTTCACACACATAGTGTTATCACAATTACTGGACTTTATACTGTATATTTATTAAGGAAAATATTTATACAAATCACGCATGTTTCTGATATTGTGTGTCATGTCTGTGCACAAATCCAAGTCTGGGGATGTCAATGGAACAGCTGGAGTAGCGTGTGCACCTGATGCAGAAGTGGCTACAATAGGTGTTCTATGTTCATCAGATTTGGGCGGTGGCTCGCTTTCATCTTCAAAGTCACTACTCAGTATGAGAGGAAGAGCTTCCTCCACAGTGTATCACTTATCTGTCATATCACTGCTAGTAGAAACTGAGGTTAACAACATGTCACTTCAGATTAGAAACAAGGCGGGACATTAGCAGTGCAACTGAAGCGAAACTAACACTTTGAAACTGAATGCAGCTGGCATCTAGTGACTTTGTTGTTAACTACAGACATTGAATAAATTCGCTCGATGGTGCATGAGCGTAGTGAAGCGGAGAAATATGACGCGAGGTGGAACTGCTACAGCAATCCACTGGCTGGGTGGCACGGCCGCACTCGACTGCTGCAGCAATCCACTGGCTGAGCAGCACATTTGCTCCCAACTTCTACATTAGTTCACCGTAGTGGAAGGGTTAAAAACAATTTTTATCTTTACTGGTCACCAGTTTTTAAGTAGAAATTCGTCAGTGGAATAGAAGGTGGTGTCCAGGAGACATGATTTTAAATTAGATTTAAAACTTGCTTCATTACCTGTCAGACATTTTATGTTACTCGGCAACTGATAAAAAAATTTTATTGCTGCATGTTGAATTCCTCTCTGAGCCACTGATAGTTTTAATGGTGGGTAATAAAGGTCATTTTTCCCTTTAGTGCTCTAGGGACAGGAGGTTGCCCAGCTCCTGACCTACACAATGTCCATGGGTGAGCACTAGATGTTATCCTTAACGTCCGCTTTTGTGCAAGGGAGATCCATATGGACACCAACACACAGCCAGAACATAACTGACTTTCTGGATGGAGAGTGTAGCCATTTATACAAACACACAAGATTCCAGAATATGCAAAATTTACAAACTTAAGATATTTCAAGACCATTCTAGAAATGGTAAATAGTAAATAACGTAGTTACTGGTGGTTGGATTTGAACTGGCAGCCCACAGCACTCCACCCAGTGACACTAATCACTACACTGCATCCCCAATAGCTCACAGAATTCTATGATAGGTGTTTCAGAAGTTCTCAGCAGAGCTGATTACAGCACCTTGGACCGAGGTCTTGTCAGTAGTCCTCTGTATGATGGCACTTGCGGATCCTCATGCTATAGTTATGTTGTTACATCTTCTTCACGATGATGAAGATGACGTGATAGTCGACTGGAATCTCAGTTTCCTTGAACATCCCATCACCTATTTG
Source organism: Schistocerca nitens (assembly GCF_023898315.1). Taxonomy (NCBI): domain Eukaryota; kingdom Metazoa; phylum Arthropoda; class Insecta; order Orthoptera; family Acrididae; genus Schistocerca; species Schistocerca nitens. The sequence continues at coordinate 257,008,295 of NC_064615.1, read as the reverse complement.
CACCTTTGGACTGCAGTAAGAATTCATATGGGGGAAAGGGATGATGTCTCTGTGCTTGTCTTGTTGATGAAATGACATAATCCTCAACTTCATATGTGACATCCGACAAGTGATGAAGGATACGATGCAGTCCAAAGTTGCACTTTAGTGTCTTTTCCAATAGTCCCACTTTCTGCATAGGTTTAAAAATATGTACTAAGTGTCCCAGGCTGCATCTCACTGGCCGATTGTGTAGCTGAAACAACAATGTGAAGCCTGGAGTGCCTTGCTTCACTGTGTTGAATCAGAACGTCACAGCAGACAATACTGCATCCTAATCTCTGTTCGATATCAACATACATCAAGAGCATATCTGCCATTGTCTTATTCAAGCATTCCATGAGGCTATTTATCTGTAGGTGGTAGGCAGTTGTCGTTTTGTGAGTGATGTTGCAATGTGAGATTATCTATGCTACTAGACTTAATTGGAAAACTTTTCCACACTCAGGTATCATGACACGGGATGCTCCATGCTTTAATCTGGTGTCTTAAGTAATTTTGCAATTTCCAGAGCTTCAGCAGTTGGAACAGCTTTATTGGCGAATTTCCCATTCATTGACTACAGGAACTTCCCCAAGTGGTTGATTCCAGTTTAGTGAAATGGTGCTGCTACAGGTGGGATTGCTACCATTTACTCTGGAGGTAAAAGCAGCACATGCTTCTGTAGTTGGATTTGCTTACATTGGCTCGCATGGGGTCTAGTGATTTGATAGAGACCTGTGTCTCATTGTGTATAGAGTCTTCATTAATCCCAGATGACCAGATGTTAGAGCATCATGGAAATACCCCAGGATCGCTGGCCACAGATGAGTTGGGATTATGAGCAACCATTTCCACCCCTTTGGATCATAGTTCCTCTTATATAATGTTTGGCTTTTTATTAACAGGGTCCTCTTACGGTCAGTTCCTCATTCTGCAAGGCTTCCATGGTTTTCAGCAATGCTGGATCTTCCCTCTATTGAGCACAGTATCATTTGATACAACTATGATAGGTTTCATACACACTGCTGTATTGCACTGAAGGAATCATTGACAGGCAGTCAGCGTTCATCTACATCTACACTCTGCAAACCACTGTGAGGTGCGTCGCAGAGGGTATGTCCCATTTCACCAGTTATTAGGGTTTTTCCTGTTCCATTCACATATGGATCACAGGAAGAAGAATTGTTTGAATGCCTCTGTGCGTGCAGTAATTATTCTAATCTTATGTTCACAATCCCTGTGCGAACAATACTTAGGGGGTTGTAGTATATCCCTAGAGTAATAATTTAAAGCCGGTTCTTGAAATTTTGTTAATAGACTTTCTCAAGATAGTTTATGTCTGCCTTCAAGAGTCAGCCATTTCAGTTTCTTCAGTGTCTCTGTGACACTACCCATAGATTAAACAAATCCGTGACCATTCTTGCTTCCATTCTCTGTATGCATTCATTGTCCCGTTAGTCCTACCTGGTACAGGCCCCACACTCTTGAGCAATATTCTAGGATGGGTCACACAAGTGATTTGTAAGCAATCTCTTTAGGAGACTGATTGCACTTCATTGGTATTCTACCAGTAAACCAAAGTCTACCACCTGCTTTACCCACAACTGAACCTATGTGATCATTTAAATATTATGAGAAGGATAGTTGCCACTCACCATATAGCAGAGAAACTGAGTCGCAGACAGCCACAACAAAAAGACTTTCACAATTAAAGCTTTCAGCCATTGGCCTTTGTCAACAACAGACACACCCATACATGCACAAACACACACACACTCATGCAAACGCAACTCACACACACGACCACAGTCTCAGGCAGCTGAAACCATACTGCAAGCAGCAGCACCATTGCGTAATGGAAGTGGTGACTGGGTGGGAGTAAGGAGGAGGCTGGGGTGGGGAGGGGAGGGATAGTGTGGTGGGGATGGCGAACAGTGAAGTGCTACAGTTTAGACGGATCCTTCCCACCAACACAAGCTTTTCTGAATTGCGCAGGTGGGAACTTTCCCTGCAATATATCCTACATTCCCGTAACCCTCCTGGCCTCAACCTTCATTAGTCACTTCTTCACCCATCCAGCCCCTTCCCTGTTCCCATTCCACCACCACACCCGGTATTTTTATTTCTCTTCATTTCCGGTACCTCTTCCCCCCCCCCCCCCCCTCTCCTGCTGTCTGTCTAACCTGCAGCACTTCACTGTCCGCCACCACCACCATACTATCCCTCCTCCTCCCCACGCTAACCTCCTCCTTACCACCATCCAGTTGCCACTCGCATCATGCACTGGTGCTGCTGCTCGCAGTGTGGTTTCAGTTGCCCGAGACTGCGGTCGTGTGTGTGACGCGTGTGTGTGTGTGTGTGTGTGTGTGTGTGTGTGTGTGTGTGTGTGTGTTGTTGATGAAGGCCAATGGTCAAAAGCTTTAAATCTGAAAGTCTTTTTGTTTTGCCTATCTGCTACTCAGCATCTCCACTATATGGTGAGTGGCAGCTTCCTTTTTCATAATATTGTTAACTTCCATCGTGGATTTTCCATTATGTGATCATTTCATTTCATATTCCTACAGAGTGTTACACCCCAGTATTTGTATGAGTTGGCCGATTCCAACAGTAACTCATTGATACTATAGTTATAGGATACTAACATTTTTTTTCCTTTTGTGAAGTGCACAATTTTACATTCCTGAACATTTAGAGGAAGTTGCCATCTCTTCACCATGTTGAAATCTTATCAAGATCTGACTGAATATTTGCGCAACTTCTCTCAGATAGTACTTCGTTATAGATAACAGCATCATCTGCCAAAAGCCTGATGTTACTATTAATGTTGTCTGCAAGGTCATTAACATAAAACATGAAAAGCAAGGGTCTGAACATACTTCTCTGGGGCACATCCGAAGTTACTTCTATATGTGATGCTGACACTCTATCCAAGATAATTTGCTGTGTTCCTACATAAAGTCCTTAGACCAATCACAAATTTCACTTGATATCCCATATGATCATACTTTTGACAATAAGTGTAGGTGCGGTACTGAGTCATATGCTTTTTGGAAATCAAGAAACACTGCATGTACCCGCTTCCCTTGATCGAAAGGTTTCAGTATGTCATGTGAGAAAAGTGCGAGTTGGGTTTCACATGACTGAAGTTTTCAGAATCCGTTGTGGTTGGCATTTAGGTCATTCTGTTCAATATACCTCTATGTTTAAGCTCAGAATATGTTCTAAGATTCTACAACAAATTGATGCCAAGGATATTGGATGGTAGTTTCGTGGATCACTTCTATTACCCTTCTTGTAGACGGTTGGGAGCAATACCTTTTTCCAAGAACTGGGCACGGTTTTTGTTTGAGGGATCTGCAGTAGATTACAGTGAGGAGAGGGGCTAACTCAACTGCAAATTCAGTATAGAATCTGACAGGGATTCTATCAGGATCTGGAGCTTTGTTCAGTTTTAATTATTTCAGCTGTTTCTCAAAACCACTGACACTAATACTTACTTCAGTCATATTTTCAGTGGTATGAGGATTAATTTGAGAAATCCTAATGGGTTTTCCTTTGTAAAGAAACATTTGAAAACAGAGCTATGCATTTCAGCTTTTGCTTTGCTATCCTCAATCTCACTACCTGTCTCATTCACTAGGGACTGGACATTAACTTTGGTGTGAATTTTAAAATTTTCCCGGCGAATTGACTGTTCAAACAAATTTCGGGCTTGCAGCTGGTCGTTGTTCAATACTTCGCACGATATTTCAACTGGGCACCTGCCAGTCATCTTCAGGTGAGCCGTCGCAGATTGGTGAAAACGTCCTCCGTTCCGCAATATATAGCGTACTGTAACTATTCTGCGCATGTGTCGAAAACTTGATAGATGAACCACACTGCCCGCCAGCGAGGGCGCTACCCTCGCTACAGCTACAATTAAGCTACAGTAGCCAATTACAAACAGTATTGTAAGGTGGTTAAAAATGTTACTATGAGGGCGAAGAGTATGTGGTATGCAACATAGAAGAGCTAATTCACAGGATAAAATGGTCAATTGTGAAGGAAGTGTTTAGTTTCACACAAATATATCGATCGAAATATTGTAGTGCTTTTGCAGCCTCATTTTGCAGACTTGGGAAACTCTGCCTGAGGAAAGTATTGTAAATGTCCTGAACAGTTTTAACGTATAAAGATTTGTCATTAAAATGGGAATTACCTTGTTAGTCAGTCAGTTACATTTGCATGTGCATAGGGGTGCTTTCAACTGAAATGGCAAACTGTCTCGAAAACCAAGTGTGAGATCGACAGTGTCCTTGAAATGGTTTAGGAAACTGTCTTTGTAATTACTTCAAGGCCACAATGTCCACCCTGAAAGCTGAGTAGTCAACACGACGGAATGCTGTGCAAAGGAGCCCGGTTCGATTCCTGGCTGGGTCGGAGATTTTCTCCACTCAAGGACTGAGTGTTGTGTTATCATCATCATCATCATCATCATCATCGTCATCTCCTCCTCCTCCTCCTCCTCCTCTTCCTCCTCCTCCTCATCATCATCATCATCATCATCTCCTCATCATCATATCATCATCATATCATCATCATATCATCATCATATCATCATCATCATCTCATCATCATCATATCATATCATATCATATCATATCATATCATATCATATCATCATCATCATCATCATCATCATCCCCCCCATTAATGCACAAGTCACCGAAGTGGCGTCAACTCGAGACTTGGACCAGGGAAGCAATAGCCACACTACATTTCATTTAAACGACACAATGGATTCCTGAAACTTTTTGTATTTTCTTAATGGCAGTGAGCTTGGGGAACTGAACTTTGTCAGAATGTGTACAATGCAGTTTTCTTTTTAAATTGGTCCCCATCAAACCAGAAAGAAGTTACCCTGCAATCTCTTACTGCGAGCAGTGTGCAGTCAAGTTCACTTAAAAGGTGAAGTTTACAATCCATTCTGGATGTTCTAATTTTTTCTAATTGTTCTTTTACCCTCATATGAGGGTCATTCTGAAAGTATATGCTTCCAATTTTTATTCATGGAAAGTACAGGAGATACACAAATCACAACTGCACAGAAAAATAGATCAGTATTTCAGCTACAGACTGCCACTTTTCCACATAGGTACCACAATTTGCTGTGCAATTTTGTCAACGATGAACCAGAGCCTGCATGCTGTGCTTGTAAAAATCAGAACCAGCTGAGGCTAACCAGTTCATTACAGCTTTGACAGCAGCATCCAAGTCTTGAAAATGTTCACCATGTTGTCCATCATTTAGAGGCCCAAAGAAATGGAATTATGAAGGTGCTAAATCGAGACAGTGCAGTGAAAGAGGGAAGACAGTCCAGCCAAATTTTGCAATGAGTTGCGTGGTCGCAAAACTGGTGTGGGGCCTGGCGTTGTTATGTTACAGGTGAAAGTTGGTTTCTTTCTCTGGCTGGCCCTAGAAATTTGGGCTTTCAGCTTAGTCAGTGCTATCTTGTAGCGTGCTGAACTGACAGTTTCTCCAGACTCCAGGACCTCCAAAAGAACCATATCTTGGCCATCCCACAAGACTGTGCACATTACTTTGCTTGCAGATGGCCGTCTTCAATTTTTTCTTTGGCGGAGAATTTGCACATGGCCATTCCATGGGCTGTCTTTTGTATTCCCGCTCTTATTGGTGACACCACTTCTCGTCTCTGGTGATGATGCTGTTCAGAAAAGTGTCACATTCAGCTTCATATTGGCTGAGCAGGTCCAGACAAATTTCCATCAATGGGATTTTTGTTCTTAAGCATCCGCAGAACCCTCCTCGCACAGACTTTGCGATAACCAAAATGTTCCAACATTGTTTCCAAGGCATTACAGCCAACATTCAGCTTTGCACACAATTTTCTGGTCATTATCCACCGCTCAGCATGGATGAGTTGATCAAGACGCACGTCATTGCGAGGGATGACAGCTGTGGAGGGTCGACTGGGCTGTAGCTTGTCATGTACACCCTTTTCACCACCTTGAAAATGCCATACCCATTGCCCCACATTGTGGCTTGTCATGTATGTGGCATAGTCCATATCAATTCAGGCAGGCTAAGGAAAAATCTTACGTTCGTAGTCTCGGATGTTATTGAATTAAGCATTTGTTAAACTGAAGGACTAAGTGAAGAACATGTAATTTTTTTGTTTTCTCCAAAAAAATTTCTGCTTAGATATATATAGCCCTCCAAAGACAACACTGTGCATATGATTCTGAAGAGGCGAATTTTGGAAAAAAATTTAAAATGCTGTATCTCTGGAACAGTTCTAGATATTTTGTTGTTTTTTATCTGAAAGATAATTGCTTTAAGATTACAAAGAAATCCTCCATTTGGACTTACCTGTCAAAGTTATTTTAGTATAGTGTTCTGAACTTTTTTGATAGTTTATGGATTTTTTTTTTTCAAAAACGCCAATCCATAAAATTTTGATTTTTGTTGTTGTTGATTAGTACCATATAGTTCTACATTCCCTGAAAAAGAGAGCTTCCACTTTTAGGTCGAACAGGTTTTATAAACAATTTAAATTTTTTCCATACATAAAACCTGTTTTATTGGCACATTATCACACAACAGGCTCATAAAAATCAAATTCTAGCCTTATTTAACATAATTTTAGTTTTGAAATATTAGTGAGAGACTCATTTTTCAAGCATTTTAAATCGTACCAAAATGTGTTTGAAAGGTCCAAAGACTTAAAGGTTTCAACTTATACAACTTCTGTACACACTGTTTTGCACTGAAATTAGCCAGTTAATGAACAAAAAATGTGTTCCACTTCTTCATTATCTTCCTTTGATATAGAGTGGTGCCTTCCTGTTGAACCAATAGGAACTGGAGCACTTACAATCTTCAAAACGTTGGGAACAGCAAGTGAACACTGATGGAGTTGTTGCTCCAGCAGCTGGTAAATGTGGTAGCATAAAGTTCACTACAATTTTGTTTAACTCGTAACTGGTGTCTATAATCTCTGCAATCCACCACTCAAAATCACACACATACCACAAACATCACCCTTCTCAGGTTGTGAATCTGAATATTGTCCTGCTGTTTCTGAGGTGTTGGCCAAATGAAAGAAATTTCTTCTTTCATGCTCTTTAAAAAATGTGTGCAATACGAGTTCACCTATCACTGAGTCCAGAAATGTGTCTTCTGAATTCCTATCACAGGAGTAGTTTGTTTGGACCATTCTTCTTTTTTCTGCTCACAGAAGTCTTCGATTTCCTATTTGGACAAAAGAATGAGGGCTGTGGATGTGTAAGATTTCACATTTCTCGTAAGATCCTCACATTCTGAATCACAGCTGTATTTTGGTCTGGAAAGGTTATGTTTTGTTGCATGGTGCTTCAGCAGCCCTCCTACACCATCACAAGGCCCCTTCTCGTGACCAGTAGCATGTATAACCCATCAGTTGGCACAAGCGACTTACTCAATTCAAACAGCTGCTAACGATTTTTAAAATGACTAGGAGCGCCATCAGAAATAATGATGATCTTCTCTGGCCCTGTTTGCAGTTGAAGAATTTTGCGCATTGCTAGCAAAGCATGTACTGAGTCATGCCCTGTGTCATCACTTATAACTGCAACACTTGCGGTCTTGTTTTGAAGTACGTTTTTCCTGTGAAAATTGAAACCTAGTCATTACTCCAAAGATACCCTTGTACTTCTTGTGGGATAATTACAGATCAGTTCTCAGCAAAATCACAGTGAAGCACTGAACATAGTTCTTCAGCCCGTACACACCCTTTCACTTTCAAAATGTGTTGTTGCAACTTCTTCAGATGCTGCTGTGTTACTGCTTTCACTGACCATTTACCAAGTTTATCAATGAAACTGTCAAAGGCAACAGTTTTCTTAAATAGTTTATTTTCCTCCCATGTTGCATATGTAATTTTGCAGTTATCTGGTCTGTCTTCCAGACCAAGTGTCTGTAAAGACAGTCTTCCCTTTCCAGCGCAGTCAGCACTTTCTTGAAACAAACAAGTCTCTTGCTTTATGGATCGTACTACAAATGACTTCACCCACCCAACCAAGGTGTCATATGTCACGTGCTCCAGTAAGTTCTTCAGTTACCACACGAAGTTCAAAATTCGCACAGTACACACATACACAGACATCTCTATGTGGGTGTGGAACTACCCACTTAGGTCGTAGTGCATAAAATTTTGATCTTCCAATATGTAAAGTTGTATAGTTGCTCTTATAAATTTCTAAAGTTTCTTTAATACTGTGAGTCATGCACCTCTTCACTTTCACAACTTTTTGACCTTCAACTGTTACAGTTATAGTGTCTTTTTTGTTGGTAGTCTGGCAAGAACAGCCCCATTTATTTTCCAGATGAAATGACTGCACTGTTCGAACTTGAGCTGCTTTTACAGGATGACTGTGATAGGGATCTGGTTTTCCAAAGACTCCTTTTACAGACCTCACATTGCTTGGTTTGTCTACCATTTCTTTGATACTGATGGAATGTGGTTCAAAATTGTTTTCGTTGAAAATGTCCCTGAAATAATAGTTAAAACATGTACCTTTTCACTGTAGGATGCACAATATTCAACAGCTGAATTGATATTTGTGAAAAACTCCTGGCAGGAGGTACAAGAATGCTTTGGTTCAAGTTCTTCTGAAGATGGAATTTCTACTTTGAAGAGTGTGGTCAGTTTTGCTGTAGTGTATTCATCCATAGCTTTAGTAATTTCTCTGTGCTTTCTTGATGCATAGAGCTTATGACTCTCCTTCACTGACCAAAGTTTCTTAACAGGTCAAACACGTACCTCTGTAATTGACTGATTCAGGGTATTTAATTCATCCTCTACTGGTGCAAAATCTGCATCATCTGCACCATGGGAGGCTTCACCTTCTTCAGGTACTATCATTGTTGTTATTCTGTCAAAACATTTAGAACACAAAAGGTCGTCACTGGAAACGTCTTCACTTTGAAACAGAGCCTTCAAATGAGTACACTTATTCCCAACCTGAACCAAGTTTGTTTTTTTTGTTTGTCTTATATATCACTCTTTTATGGATATGCAAATAGTCAGCACACTTCTCTCTCCTGTGGCCCCAGTCAGAACATATTTCAAACAGTCCTTTTCACAAAACACACTGCAACAGTGTCAACTGGCAAATTCCTCATGAAAACACTGAACTCACTGGATGGTCTCAGATTTCTTAGAAGCCTCTTCAATAAACAAATTAGCACTGAACAACTACAACACAGAAACCTGCAATAAACAACTACAACACAGAAACCTGCAATAAACAACCACGACAAAGAAACTGACAAGAAACTACAACAAAGTGTAAGAAATATCTGCAACAAAGAAAGTGATAAGAAATAACTGCAACAAAGACAATAGAGATAAACATTGTAACAAAGAAATAAGTAAGAAACAATTTCAGTAAGAAAGTTAAAAAAAATTATTTTTAAAATAAAACCTGTCCAACTTAAAAGTGGAAGCTCTCCTTCACAGAGAATATAGTACTACATGGTACTAATCAATAGAAAAAAATCTAACTTTTGTGGATTGGCATTTTTGAAAAAATGATCTGGGGATTATCACATGCGCGTGCTGATTGGCGAGTGTGGCTGGTCAAGCTGTTCATCTTCTTTCTTCTTATCTTCATTTTCCTTTTATGATGAAGGTGATTTTAGCCCGTTGAACACCTCACGTTTTTTCCCTATTACCATGACGTCTTTAGATTATGTCCCCATAAATGATGATGGCGTCCTCTTGGGCAAAATATTCTGGAGGTAAAATAGTCCCCCATTCGGATCTCCGGGCGGGGACTACTCAGAAGAAAGTCGTTATCAGGAGAAAGAAAACTGGCGTTCTACGGATCGGTGCGTGGAATGTCAGATCCCTTAATCGGGCAGGTAGGTTAGAAAATTTAAAAAGGGAAATGAATAGGTTAAAGTTGGATATAGTGGGAATTAGTGAAGTTCAGTGGCAGGAGGAACAAGACTTTTGGTCAGGTGATTACACGGTTATAAATACAAAATCAAATAGGGGTAATGCAGGAGTAGGTTTAATAATGAATAAAACAATAGGAATGCGGGTAAGCTACTACAAAACAGCACAGCGAACGCATTGTTGCGGCCAAGATAGACGCGAAACCCATGCCTACGACAGTAGTACAAGTCTATATGCCAACTAACTTTGCAGATGACGAAGAAATTGAAGAAATGTATGATGAAATAAAAGAAATTATTCAGGTAGTGAAGGGAGACGAAAATTTAATAGTCATGGATGACTGGAATTTGGTAGTAGGAAAAGGGAGAGAAGGAAACGTAGTAGGTGCATATGGATTGGGGGTAAGAAATGAAAGAGGAAGCCGCCTGGTGGAATTTTGCACAGAGCACAACTTAATCATAGCTAACACTTGGTTCAAGAATCATAAAAGAAAGTTGTGTACATGGAGGAAGCCTGGAGATACTGACAGGTTTCAGATAGATTATATAATGGTAAGACAGAGATTTAGGAACCAGGTTTTAAATTGTAAGACATTTCCAGGGGCAGATGTGGACTCTGACCACAATCTATTGGTTATGAACTGTAGATTAAAACTGAAGAAACTGCAAAAAGGTGGGAATTTAAGGAGATGGGACCTGGATAAACTGACTAAACCAGAGATTGTGTAGAGTTTCAGGGAGAGCATAAGCGAACAATTGACAGGAATGGGGGAAAGAAATACAGTAGAAGAAGAATTGGTAGCTTTGAGGGATGAAGTAGTGAAGGCAGCACAGGATCAAGTAGGTAAAAAGACGAGGGCTAATAGTAATCCTTGGGTGACAGAAGATATATTGAATTTAATTGACGAAAGGAGAAAATATAAAAATGCAGTAAATGTAGCAGGCAAAAAGGAATACAAACGCCTCAAAAATGAGATCGAGAGGAAGTGCAAAATGGCTAAGCAGGCATGGCTAGAGGACAAATGTAAGGATGTAGAGGCTTATCTCACTAGAGGTAAGATAGATACTGCCTACAGGAAAATGAAAGAGACCTTTGGAGAAAAGAGAACGACTTGTATGAATATCAAGAGCTCAGATGGAAACCCAGTTCTAAGTGAAGAAGGGAAAGCAGAAAGGTGGAAGGAGCATATAGAGGGTCTATACAAGGGCAATGTACTTGAGGACAATATTATGGAAATGGAAGAGGAAAGACCTGAGTCGAAACAAGGCACCGGGAGTAGACAACATTCCATTAGAACTACTGACAGCCTTGGGAGAGCCAGTCCTGACAAAACTCTACCATCTGGTGAGCAAAATGTATGAGACAGGCGAAATACCCTCAGACTTCAAGAAGAACATAATAATTCCAATCCCAAAGAAAGCAGGCGTTGACAGATGTGAAAATTACCGAACTATCAGTTTAATAAGTCACGGCTGCAAAATACTTACGCGAATTCTTTACAGACGAATGGAAAAACTGGTAGAAGCTGACCTTGGGGAAGATCACTTTGGATTCCGTAGAAATGTTGGAACACGTGAGGCAATACTGACCCTACGACTTATTTTAGAAGCTAGATTAAGAAAAGGCAAACCTACGTTTCTAGCATTTGTAGACTTAGAGAAAGCTTTTGACAACGTTAACTGGAATACTCTCTTTCAAATTCTGAAGGTGGCAGGGGTAAAATACAGGGAGCGAAAGGCTATTTACAATTTGTACAGAAACCAGACGGCAGTTATAAGAGTCGAGGGGCATGAAAGGGAAGCAGTGGTTCAGAAGGGAGTCAGACAGGGTTGTAGCCTCTCCTCGACATTGTTCAATCTGTATATTGAGCAAGCAGTAAAGGAAACAAAAGAAAAATTCAGAGTAGGTATTAAAATCCATGGAGAAGAAATAAAAACTTTAAGGTTCGCCGATGACAATGTAATTCTGTCAGAGACAGCAAAGGACTTGGAAGAGCAGTTGAACGGAATGGACAGTGTCTTAAAAGGAGGATATAAGTTGAACATCAACAAAAGCAAGACGACGATAATGGAATGTAGTCGAATTAAGTCGGGTGATGCTGAGGGAATTAGACTGGGAAATGAGACACTTAAGGTAGTAAAGGACTTTTGCTATTGGGGGAGCAAAATAAATGATGATGGTCGAAGTAGAGAGGATATAAAATGTAGACTGGCAATGGCAAGGAAAGCGTTTCTGAAGAAGAGAAATTTGTTAATATCGAGTATAGATTTAAGTGTAAGGAAGTCGTTTCTGTAAGTATATGTATGGATTGTAGCCATGTGTGGAAGTGAAACATGGATGATAACTAGTTTGGACAAGAAGAGAATAGAAGCTTTCGAAATGTGGTGCTACAGAAGAATGCTGAAGATTAGATGGGTGATCACATAACTAATGAGGAGGTACTGAATAGGATTGGGGAGAAGAGGAGTTTGTGGCACAACTTGACTAGAAGAAGGGATCGGTTGGTAGGACATGTTCTGAGGCATCATGGGATCACAAATTTAGTATTGGAGGGCAGCATGGAGGGTAAAAATCGTAGAGGGAGACCAAGAGATGAATACACTAAGCAGATTCAGAAGGATGTAGGCTGCAGTAGGTACTGGGAGATGAAGAAGCTTGCACAGGATAGAGTAGCGTGGAGAGTTGCATCAAACCAGTCTCAGGACTGAAGACCACAACAATAAAACAGGAATATACTTGAGGTATATCTAGGGCCTGTAGAGTTTCATAAAGAAAAGAAAAGATAGCTGTTTTAGTAGAGTGATTTCTCCTAAAACCATGTTGAGATTGTCATGTAGTAGAAGGTGTAATTAGATGAATGCTGAACACCAACTTCACTTAACGAAGGTTTATTCAGCACTTGCACATACAAGAGCACGGAGCGAACTGCCTCCTGCCAGAACATATACAGTATATATACAGCTACAGAACATTCCAGTGCAATGATTCTTGACAGTTGTGGATACTTCTAGAATGTACTCAAATTGAATACAGAAATTAAAACTGTACAGTCCTGGTGAGTTTTGAACGCACGACCCTCCATGCAACAGTTTAGTATCATAAGCACTACACCACAGTGCTATTCAGCCTCTTCTGCGACATTCTCCCTCCTTAAGGGAATAGCTTCTTGGTGTTATGTCCTAGTCCGGGAACAAGTCATCCGTCCTGCATACTCCGACTCCCGATGACTGATGCTCGCCCTGGTGGTGATCTTCTTAGAACTTCTTTTGCCGCAAGCCGGTCTCTCATCGTCTTGTGTCGGGGTCGAAATCTTCAACCTCATAAGTAACATCAGACAACTGTCTTACCACCTTAAAAGGTCCAAAGTAGCGCCTGAGGAGCTTCTCAGAGAGACCAGCCTTCTGAACAGGAGTGAAGATCCAGACGAGGTCACCAGGCTGATAGACAACAGGGCGGCGGTTCGCGTCGTACCTTCGGCGATCATTTTCTTGAGCCTGCGGCATGCGGAGTCGAGCTAATTGCCTGGCTTCCTGAGCTCTGGTGGTTAACACCTGGCCGATGTAGTCGTCGTCCATATCATTGGGATCTAACAGAACCACAAGTGTCCATTGTCATAGACACCTAACGCCCATTCACCAGGAAAAATGGCATAAATCCTGCGGTGTCTTGTTTGGCGGCGTTGTCGGCAAACTTCACGAAAGGTAACACCTCATCCCAGCTGCTCTGCTCAACACTGACAAACATTGATAGCATGGCGGCCAAGGTCTTCTTAAGGCATTCAGTAAGCCTGTTAGTTTGCGGATGGTAGGAAGTCGTCATGTGATGAGTAATGTTGCAGCGATGGTTTATTTCTGTCACAAGATTCGACTGAAAAACTTTCCCTCAATCCATAATTAACAACCTTGGGGCACCATGCTTTAATACAATGTCTTTCACAATGACTTTGGCTATCTCAGATGCTTTGGCTGTTTTCACAGCTTTTGTAATGGCATAGCATGTCAGATAATTAGTGCAAACAATAATCAATCTATTGCCACCAGCAGACATCGGAAATCATCGTAGGAGGTCAGTCCCAACACGCTGGAGAGTCAGCCAGGTGGTTTCTGAGGACGTGCCTTTTCTCCTCTGGCACTCTTGACAGTGTGACACACAGTGACAGACACTCCTAAATAAATCTGGCCAGAAAAATGTCTTGTGGGTCCTATCGTATGTCTTAATAAATCCTAAATGTCCGGCCTCGGGTGTGTCATGGAATTTCTGTAGAACATGTAAGTGCATGTGTTTAGGAATCACTGGTAGCCACCTCTTTCCAAACGGATCAAAGTTTTTTTTGCAAAGTAATCCGTTAAATACCTTAAATTGTCCTTTCACATCCTCTGACCGATTTAAGGCCAGCATAATTTGAGATATCTTGGCGTCCTCGTGCTCAGTGGAGGGATCCTGGAATGCAGCGAGACAGTTATCATCTTCATCAAAGTCTTGATGGTCTTGCACAGGGTTTCTTGAGAGACAGTCGGCATTGGTGTTTTCTTTCACTTTTCACTATGGCAATGTCATACTCTTGAAGATATAGTGCCCACCTGGTGAGTCGTCCTGTTCGATCCTTAAGACCTGTCAGCTGGCAAAGTGAATGATGGTCTGTAACGACAGTGAATGGCCGACCATAGAGAGACTGTCAAAATTTGCACATGGCCCAGATCACAGCAAGATATTTTCTTTCTGTAGTTGAGAAGTTTCTCTCAGCTTTTGTAAGTGTCCTAGAAGTATAGGCTATAACCTTCTCTTTTCCATCCGAAATTTGCACCAGAACAGTGCTGATCCCATACCCACTGGCATCTGTGTGTAGTTCTGTAGGTGTTCCCTCATCATACAGACAGAGTTCAGGGTCAGTCGTCAGAGCTTTTCGCAGCACATCGAAAGAATCTTGTTGAGCACCAGCCCAGATAAATTTAGCATCGGCTTTTAACAACTCTTGGAGTGGCCTGGCTTTGATACATAAGTCTTTGATAAAATGATGGTAATAAGAACACAATCCAAGGAAGCTTCTCACATCTCAATACTTTGAGGAATAGGAAATTCTGTTATAGATCTCACCTTTCCTGGGTCTGGCCACACACCTTTGTTTGACACAAGGTGTCCAAGTATTTTGATTTCTTTTGCTCCAAAGAGACACTTTCTAGGATTAAATTTCAGTCCGCCTTGTTTGAGACACTTAAGAATGGCTCTCTGTCTTTTTATATGTTCATCAAATGTCTCTGAGAACACTGTAATGTCATCTAAATAACAAAGACACATTGTCCACTTCAGGTGACGTAGAAGATTATCCATCATCCATTCAAAAGTTACTGGTGCATTACACAAACCAAACCCGAGTACACAAACCAATCCCGAGTACATGTCCATGGTTGCTAAAAACTTAGCCCCCTTCAGACAATCTAGTGAATTGTCCATTTGTTTTTAGTTATCTTATTAAGCTTCCTTTAGTCACCAAAAGTGCCAACTGCCATCCTTCTTCCTAATGAGGACCACTAGTGACGACCATGGGCTCTGCGAAGGCTGAATGATATCATTCTTCATCATTTTCTCTACCTCGTCACGAATTATTCGATGTTCCATTGCTGAAACACGATATGCTCTCTGGCTTATTGGTTGATGGTCTCCACTGCTAATCCGGTGTTTCCCCGTCGATTTGTCTGATTTGATCTTCACTTGTGGATTGAAGCATTCAGAGAACTCTTGAAGAATGGCAAGTAGTTCTTCTGTTGTTCCTTAGTGAGATCTCGTGATAGTTGAGCTAGAAGATCTTGTCTCATAGTGGTAGTGCTAATTTCGCCAACAGACTCAGCATGGGAGGTTTCTATGACACTCAGCTGTTCTTCAATTGACGTCTCAGCGTTTGCTACGCAAATGTGTCTTTGAAAGATCTGTGGTTCTCGGCGACAGTTAAAAACCACAATTCACCCAATTCGTTCTAAAATGAGACAACAGAGGCTGGGATGACCAAATTATTCTTCAGTGGTATGTTTCTCTTACATTACACTACAAGATCCATGGGTTGATGCATGGCATGGCACGTGACAGTTACCTTTCTAGCGCTGACTGCAGGAATGATCACTTCATCCAGCACACAATCTCCGCACACTCAAATGCGCATCTTCCTGTCCACAGTATCTCATCTCGTCTAGCATAATCTTCAAGCAATCACCGTCTATAATTGCCTGAGAAGCTTTCAAAAAGTCCCGTCCGAGAATGAAGTCATGACTATACTCTTTTAAGACGACGAATTCTAAGGGCTGCATATGGCCACTTATACCCACATGAATGACATCATCTTGTAGGTTTTACATATTTCCCATTCGCCACCTTCAGCAGAGATGTTTTGTTGTCGACGAATATGGTTTTCTGCAATTGGTGATGGTACTTTTCCGAAATGACTGAATATGGTGCTCCACACTTCACAAGAGCTTGGGCTGGTTGGCCATCCATGAGGATATCGATGTAGTTTCCTATAATTTTTGTAGTGATCGACGGCGGAGGATTTTTCTCTTTGGCGGCCTCACCTCCAAGGAAGGTCGCACCCATAAGTTTTCCAGATTGCAGTAGCTCGGTGATCAGCTAGAGCTTCTAAATGGCAGTGGAGACCTTGATTGGCATACTGGAGCGTCCCCTCAAGCGGCTGGAGTGTGGCGATGGTGACCTATGTTGTCCTGCACATCATCTCGTTCATCTTCGTTGCCCCGGAGTTGGCGTCAGCTGAACTCGGTCTGCTGTCTTCTGGCACGGGCGTCATCAAATATCCACCACCTTTCTTGACAATAGTGCACCACATGTCCCAGTCATCCGCAGTGGAAACATACTGGTTGGTTATTCTGGGTCCTCCAGATATCGGTCTTCCTTGGTGTCCAAACAAGTTCCTCATGTCGCATTGTAGGAATGTAACTCCGCCCGAGTTTTGACTTTTTCACCATTTTAAAGGGAAATGAAGGCCGAGAGATTGGGTTCAATGTCTGTTCCACTTCCTCCCGTATGATCTCTTGAAGCGTCTTTTTTTTTTTTTTCTCACCATGCAGTCCAAGTGCCTTCTGGACTTTCTCTCATATCTGAATAAGAACACTTGTGAAATCAGTTGCTTCCTCCATCACAGACATCGATATGATGTTTGGAAGCTGTTCAAACTTCTTGCGTGTAATTCTTTTTTGATGCATCGTCTCAATTTACTGTCACCATTTTATGAAGTCTTCTGCTGTTGAAACCTCCTTCAGGAGTAGGGCTTCATGCATGTCCTCAGCAACACCCTTCATGATATGTGCAACCTTATCTTCCTCCTCCATTCTAGGATCCACTATTTTACACAACTCCAAGACGCCATGAATGTAGGATGCTTTAGTTTCTCCTGGACACTGTGCCCAGCACTATCTTGAGCCTTGCATTCTGTTGTACGACACCAAAATACTTGCGCAGTTCTGCCTGGAATACTTCCCAGCTTCTGAACGTCTCCTCTTTGTTCTCATACCATTGCTTGGCAGTGCCCTCCAAGTAGAAAAATATGTTAGCCAACCACACAATGTCATCCCGTTTGTTAAATTTGTCTATATGCTCATATACTTTCAGCCACTTGTTTGGATCTTGGCCATCATTACCAGAGAACCCAGAAGGATGTCTGATGTCGTGACAAACAGTTGCTGTCATTGTAACGTCCTCTTCTTCTGTCTCCGGTAGATTGCGATCTGTTGAATATGGCTCGAACTCTGGTTTCTTGCCACGACAATGGCAGCTCTGCCTTGGCCTGATGGGAGCCACTGTGTTGTTGATAATGTGCGCTATCACAAGTTCCAATACCCAGCATCTCCACCAGAATAATGTCATAGAGTAGAAGGTGTAATTAGATGAATGACGAACAATATCTTCACTTAACGAAGGTTTATTCAGCACTTGCACATTCAAGAGTGCGGAGCGAACTACCTCCGGACAGAACACATACAGTATATACAGGGTGGTCCATTGATAGTGATCGGGCCAAATATCTCAAAATAGGTGTCTAAACGAAAAAACTACAAAGAACGAAACTTGTCGAGCTTTAAGGAGGAAACCAGATGGCACTATGGTTGGCCCATTAGATGGTGCTGCCATAGATCAAACAGATATCAACTGCATTTTTTAAATAGGAACCCCAAGTTTTTATTACATATTCATGAATGTTTTAGTTGAACCACTTTTTTTGCTTTGTGACAGATGGCGCTGTAATAGTCACAAACATGTGGCTCACAATTTTAGACGAACAGTTGGTAACAGGTAGGTTTTTTAAAATTAAAATACAGAACGTTAGTTCGTTTGAACAATTTATTTCGGTTGTTCCAATGTGATACATGTACCTTTGTGAACTTATCATTTCTGAGAAGGCATGTTGTTACAGCATGATTACCTGTAAATACCACATTAATGCAATAAATGCTCAAAATGATGTCCGTTAACCTCAGTGCATTTGGCAATTTGTGTAGAGACATTCCTCTTAAGAGCGAGTGGTTCGCCTTCCGTAACGTTCTCACATGCATTGACAATGCGCTGACGCATGTTGTGAGGTGTTGTCGGTGGATCACGATAGCAAATAACCTTCAACTTTCCCCACAGAAAGAAATCTGGGGACGTCAGATCCGGTGACTGTGCAGGCCATGGCATGGTGCTTCAACAACCAATCCACCTGTCTTGAAATATGCTATTCAATACCGCTTCAACCACACGCGAGCTATGTGCCAGACATCCATCATGTTGGAAGTACATCGCCATTCTGTCATGCAGTGAAACATCTTGTAGTAACGTCGGTTGAACATTACTTAGGAAATCAGCATACATTGCCCCATTTAGATTGCCATCGATAAAAATGGGGACCAATTATCCATCCTCCCATAATGTCACACCTTACATTAACCCACCAAGGTTGCTGATGTTCCCCTTGTCATAGCCATCGTGGATTTTCCGTTGCCCAATAGTGCATATTATGCCAGGTTATGTTACCGCTGTCTGTGAATGACGCTTCGTCGCTAAATAGAACGCGTGCAAAAAATCTGTCGCTGTCCAGTAATTTCTCTCGTGCCCAGTGGCAGAACTGTACACGAAGTTCAAAGTTGTCGCCATGCAATTCCTGGTGCATAGAAATGTGGTACGGGTGCAATCGATGTTGATGTAGCATTCTCAACACCGACGTTTTTGATATTACCGATTCTCACGCAATTTGTCTGCTACTGATCTGCGGATTAGCTGCGACAGCAGCTAAAACACCTACTTGGGCATCATCATTTGTTGCAGGTCGTGGTTGACGTTTCACATGTGGCTGAACACTTCCAGTTTCCTTAAATAACTTAACTATCCGGCGAACGGTCTGGACACGTGGATGATGTCGTCCAGGATACCGAGCAGCATACATAGCACACGTCCGTTGGGCATTTTGATCACAATAGCCATACATCAACATAACGACTTTTTCCGCAATTGGTAAATGGTCCATTTTAACACAGGAAATGTATCACGAAGCAAATACCGTCTGCACTGGCGGAATGTTACATGACACCACGTACTTACACGTTTGTGACCTTTACAGCGCCATCTATCACAAAGCGAAAAAAGTGCTCCAACTAAAACATATTTCTTTACATACTACATGAATATGTAATAAAAAATGGGGATTACTATTTAAAAAACGCAGTCGATATCCATTTGACCTATGGCAGCGCCATCTAGCGGGCCAACCATAGTGCAATCTGGTTTCCCCCTTCAAGCTAGATGAGTTTCGTTCTTTGTAGTTTTTTCGTTTGATGCTTATTTCGTGAGATATTTGGCCCAGTCACTATCAATGGACCACCCTACAGAACATTCCAGTACAATGATTCTTGACAGTTGTGGATACTTCAAGAATGTACTCTAAACGAATAC
Organism: Schistocerca nitens; assembly: GCF_023898315.1. NCBI lineage: Eukaryota > Metazoa > Arthropoda > Insecta > Orthoptera > Acrididae > Schistocerca > Schistocerca nitens. The sequence continues at coordinate 256,988,407 of NC_064615.1, read as the reverse complement.
AGAAATTAAAATTGTATAGTCCAGGTGAGTTTCAACTCACGACATCATAACCACTACACCAAGGTGCTACTCAGCTTCTTCTGCAACAGTATGTTACATTTATTTACGAAATTTGACAGTCTTCTAAAAGAGTTTCTCTAGAATTTCTGAAAACACAGACAGAGAAACTGGTCTATAGTTTGACACTTCTTCCTGGCTTCCTTTTTTGTGTAGTGGTTTTTAAACGTGTTTGAAAGCTGGCAGTTGAGGAGGACAGGTTTACGATACGTCAGTGGTTCACAAATTGTCTCCACTTTTTTTTTTATCCAACAAAATATGGCATGTTATCTATTCCTGATGAATGTTTTGATTTTAGAAGCTAGATTTCTTGCTGTACTTCTCACGTATTAGTTGGTATGAGAAATGTATTTTCTACCTGTTCAGTTTTTGAGGGATGTTTATGGGTGACCTTGTGCTCAATATGTTTTTGCTACATTTACAAAATAACTTAAATGTATTAGCTACCTCCTTTGGTTTGCAGATAGTATGCAGATTTTCATTGAACTTTTGTTTTGTTCCTTTTTTTCGTACAAACAGCTTTCATCTTTCATTTTATTGGATGCATGTCTCATGTATCTGTCATTTGTCATTTTCATCATTTTGGCACTTTTTATTACTTTGAGAATTATTTTGAAGTTTCTAATCAAAGTCTGATGTTCTGTGATGTTTTTGTAAATCCTTAGAGGAATTTTTTCTCTGCACATGATTTTCTGATACCTGGCATGATCCATTTGTTTGTGAGAGTTTTGACCTAATTCTAAGTGGAAATGCTACATCATCAAAATTATGTTTCATTGTACCCAGAGGTATTAAATTTGTCATCTTTCTAGCACCATAAATTTGCTCCCATGATTTTTATTTTATTTTTAAAAGATTTCTAAATATTTCTATATTCTGATCATTGTAAGATGTGGTCTCAAATCTGGTCTCATGTTCTTATCAGTTTGTTGGCCTTGGCATTGAAGCTTATGGTTTGTCCATAGTAGTCTCAACATCCAGTCTTAGTTCTGCTTTGTAATGTTGCTGATTAGAGTTAATTATTATTTGGTCTATTGCAGATTTTGTAGAGCAAGCTTCTCATGTTGGTGAATGTATTGTTATTTTTCAAGTTGTAAGAAATTTTATTTTGTGGGGGGTTTGCTAAAGGCCATATTGAAATCACCACCTATCAGGAATGTGTGTATTTTTGCAGTTAGACATAAAAAAACTTTCAACACAAGCAAAAACATTTATTCTATCAGGAGATTTGTAAAGGCATACCACCATTGTTTTTGTGTGATGGTATTTCTATGGATGATATTTCAAAGTCCTTTTCCCTATTTAGGGTCTTTAGTTCTGTATTTTTGCATGCTATTCCCTTTCTGACAAAGATGCAGTTCCCACCACACTGAAGTTGCTTTCTACAATTTAGGCTGCCAATTTGTAGTTTGTAATGTTCACTGTTTTTAATATATCCTCTCTTAACCAGTGCTCATTAAGACATGCCACAGAAGCGTCATTTAATTCATTTGAAAGCATTATTTGCAATTCTATTAATTTATTGCACAGAGATGTAACATTCTGTTGTAACAGCATGAATGTATGAACTATTTTTCTGGATTACTTGGTTGAGCACTTACCTTTGCTTTTCTGACTTTTTTCATTTTTTCTAGTACCAGTAGATGATTGATTTATTGGCAGAAACACAAATAGTTTTTGGTAGTCTTATTTAAACTAACACCCTCTTTACTAAAAGTCAATTTCCCATTTTTTTTATAGAAGCACACAAATCTGCCAACACTTTACTGCAAGTTTTTCAGCCTAACCTATTCAGATGAAGTCCATCTTGTCCTAGACAAGGCATCGTGGCCTGTGAGAAATACAGGGCGTATTATAAAAAAAAAAAAGAATTGTCCGATTTGGCACATCCACATTTTTGAAACTAATAAACATACACGATGAATTTTGTTTTTTAATTAACAGGAAATAAATTTTCGTAGGTGTTCAATATGCCCCTTTGAGATACATGGCATATACCGGTACAGTATTCAGGTTATTTTTTTTTATTTTATTTACGTTTCAAGTGCTATAGGACCAAACTGAGGAGCAAATATCCAAGGTCATGGAATGTGTCAGTACATGAAATTACAACATAAAAGTAATAACAGATAAAAATAAAATGTTTATGAGCCCAAAAAAGTCAGTCTATAAGTTTAAGTAAATACAATCAACAATACAACAACAATCGGCTTAATTTTTCAAGTAACTGACAGAATAGAAGGAGTGACCCTTGAGAAAACATCAGTTTTGATTTGAAAGCGCATGGATTACTGCTAACATTTTTGAATTCGGGTTGTAGCTTATTGAAAATGGATGCGGCAGTATACTGCGCACCTTTCTGCACAAGAGTTAGGCAAGTCAGATCCGAATGCAGGTTTGATTTCTGCGAAGTATTAACTGAGTGAAAGCTGCTTATTCTTAGTAATAAGCTAATATTATTAACAGGAAATGACAGTAAGGAATATATTTATTGAGAGGCGAATGTCGAAATACCCAGACTCGTGAACAACAGTTGACAAGATGTTCGTTAGCTTACACCACTTATTGCCCGAACCGCCCATCTCTAAGCCAAAAAATATTTTTTAGAATGGGAAGAGTTACCCCAAAATATAATACCACATGACAAATGAATGAAAATACGCAAAGTAGACTAATTTTCCTGTCGAACCATCACTCACTTCAGATACCGTTCGAATAGTAAAAGTAGCAGCAATAAGGCTTTGAACAAGATCCTGAACATCATCTTTCCACAACAGTTTACTATCTATCTGAACACCTAGAAATTTGAACTGTTCAGTTTCACTACTCATATGCCTATTTGTGAAATTAAAACGTCAGGTTTCGGTTAATTGTATGCTAGAAACTGTAAAAACCGAGTCTTACTTTGATTTAGCATAGTTTATTTTCTACAAGTCATGAAGTTAGGTCAGAACTGCACTATTTGAAACCAAGCCTATGTTACACACATTCTTTACTACCAGGCATGTTTTTTCTTTTTAAGTAAGTACCATGGTCGCAGCGCTGCGGTCGGCATTCTGCACATGCACACTGGGTACCTGCATCTGTTGTCTACATACTGACGCCATTACAGTCCGATTCTTCCTTGTGTACATTGTGTACTGAGGTGGTGGTTGTTGGGATGTTTAAGGGGGACTAAACAGCTAAGGTCATCAGTCCCCCATTCCAAAAACAGGCGAGACAAAAATTCGTGGAGCAGGTAAACCCCAAGGGGAAGGAGACTCCCCCCAGGCACTAAAAGAACAAATGCAGCAACAAACACTACAGACAAGAAGAGTACAGATGAACACCAGACAGAAAGAAACAGAAGAAAAGGAGATGGCCGGAGACTGGTTGACTGACCACGAGAACAAAAAAAGGGAAAGAGTCAACCATCCGACTACACACCAAAACAGCAACAAATTTTGAGAGACGCGAGGACAAAAGACACAAAGAGAAAGGTGCAGGACCTCCCTAAATAGAACCATAAAAAGGACTACCACGGATAAAATTTAAAATGTCATCAGCCATGGAGGCATCGTCGCATAAAACCAAAGGCAAAGTGCCCGGGAGATTAAAAGACTGCCGGAGGGTGCGCAGTCAGGGACACTCCAACAAAATGTGGGCGACCGTCAGCCGGGACCCACACCGACACGGGGGGATACTCCTGACGCAAAAGATGGCCGTGCGTCAGGTAGGTATGGCCGATGCGGAGCTGACACAGGATGACGGAATCCCTGTGAGAAGCCCGCAGGGAGGAGCGCCACACATCGGTCGTCTCCTTGACAGGCCGCAGTTTATTCGGGGATGTCATGCCACGCCACTCAGCAGTCCACATCCCAAGCACCTTACGGCGCAACACCAGCTGCTGATCGCGAGCCCTGAGGCCGATCTCCAAAGCTGGGGCATCGATCGCCCCTTTGGCCAGCCTGTCAACACGTTCATTCCCCGGGATGCCAACGTGACCTGGCGTCCAAACAAAGACCACCGAACAACCAGAACGGGTAATGGCGGAAACAGACTCCTGAATAGAGGACACCAGAGGAGAAGAGGTATAGCAGCGGTCGATGGCCTGGAGGCTGCTCAGGGAGTCACTGCAGATGACGATGGACGTATCTGAGCAGAAATGCATATGCTCAAGAGCGCACAATATGGCCACTAGCTCTGCAGTAAAAATACTGCAGCCAGCTGGCAAGGAGCGCTGCTCAACATGGGCAGCGTGAGCAAAAGCGTAGGCAGTGCGACCATCAACCAGGGAACCATCAGTGTAGACAGTCTCACAGCCCGAAAATGAGGCAAGGAGCGCAAGAAAACAGCGACGGAGGGCCACAGGCGGAACCGAGTCCTTGGGTCCCTGTGCCAAGTCCAGACGGACGGACGGACGGCCGGGGCAAACACCAGGGAGGCGTAGGTGCACGGACCCGGGAGGCAGGCAGAAGAGGGAATGACCCCAGTTCAGACAGCAGGGACTGGACGCGGACAGCTATGGAAAGCCCAGACCTAGGTCGCCTTTCGGGCAGGGAAAAGCAGGTGACGATTGGGATGGCCCGGCGAGCAATGCACGTGGACAGCATAGTCGGCGAGCAGTCGATGGCGGCGAATCCGCAGCGGGGGAACCCCGGCCTCCACCAGTAGGCTATCCACGGGGCTCGTACGAAAAGCACCAGTTGCAAGCCGAACCCCACAGTGGTGTATGGGGTCCAACAACGTCAACACTGAGGGTGATGCAGACCCATAGGCCAGGCTCCCATAATCAAGCCTGGACTGCACAAGAGCTCTGTATAATCGCAACAGTGTGCAGCGATCCGCACCCCAAGATGTGTGGCTCAGGCAGCGGAGGGCGTTGAGGTGCCGCCAGCACTTTTGCTTCAGCTGAGTAATATGAGGAACCCATGTGAGCCGGGCATCAAAGACAAGTCCTAAGAAGTGGCAACTGTCCACCACTTCAAGCAGGTGGCCGTCGAGGTAAAGTTCAGGATGAGGGTGGACCGTCCGATGCCTGCAGAAGTGCATAACTCGAGTCTTGGCTGCAGAGAACTGAAAACCACGAGTCAGAGCCCATGATGCTGCCTTGCGAACGGCTACTTGCACAACCTGCGTTCGGTGACTCCCGTAGTCGTGGAGCTAAATGAGATGCAGAAGTCGTCGGCATACAAAGAAGGAGACGCCGACGACCCCACGGCTGCAGCCAGACCATTAATGGCCACTAGAAATAAGGAGACGCTCAACACCGAGCCCTGCAGGACCCCATTTTCCTGTGTATAAGAGGAACTAGAGGTGGCACCGACTTGCACCCGGAAAGAGCGGCGCAATAGAAAGGTTTGAAGAAAAGCCGGGAGCCGACCACGAAGACCCCACTCATGCAACGTAGCAAGGATGTGATGCCTCCATGTGGTGTCATACACCTTCCGCAGATCAAAAAATACAGCAACGAGATGTTGACGTCGGGCAAAGGCCGTACGGATAGCAGATTCCAGCCGCACCAAATTGTCCGCTGCAGACCGGCCCCGACGGAAGCCACCCTGGGATGGAGCGAGGAGACCGCGCGACTCAAGGACCCAACACAAACGCCGCCCCACCATACGTTCGAGCAATTTGCACAAAACGTTGGTGAGGGTAATGGGACGATAGCTGTCCACCGCCAGTGGGTCCGCACCGGGCTTCAAGATGGGGACAATAACACCCTCTCGCCATTGCGACGGGAACACGCCCTCGCTCCAAATGCGGTTAAAGATGGTGAAGATGTGTCTCTGGCAGTCCCTGGAGAGATGCTTCAGCATCTGTGCGTGGATGCAGTCTGGCACTGGTGCTGTATCAGGGCAATCGGTGAGGGCAGAGAGTAATTCCCTCTCGCTGAAAGGCGCATTGTATTTTTCAGAACGACGCGTGTGGAATGATAATGGCGTCTGCTCGGCTCGCTCCTTTAGAGAGCGAAACGCGGGGTGATAAGTTGCAGTCGCAGAGCTCTTAGCAAAGTGCGCAGCAAGGTGTTCAGCAATGGCGGCAGCGTCCGTGCAGACAGCGCCGTCCAAGGAGATCCCAGGGACACCCATAGAGGTCTGGTATCCATAAATCCGCCGGATCCGGGACCACACGAGCGAGGGGGAGACACGGGAGCCCAAGGATGACACACACCTCTCCCAGCACTCCTGCTTACGCCGTGCAATAAGACGACGGGCCAAGGCACGGAGCCTCTTAAAGGCGATGAGAGTCTCTAGAGACGGGTGCCGCCTATGACGCTAGAGAGGCCACCTACGGTCGCGAATAGCCTCAGCAATCTCCGGCGACCACCAGGGTACAGCCTTCCTCCGAGGGAGTCCAGAAGAGCGGGGGATGGCAGCCTCGGCCGCCGAAATGATGGACGTGGTTAAAACACGGAACACCTCGTCAATGTCACCCTGTTGGGGAGACTATGGTCGCAGCGGAAGTAAAAGCCGGCCAGTCAGCCCTGTGGAGAGCCCAGCGGGGCAGGCGCCCAGAAGAATGACACTGGGGCAGTGACAAATAGATGGGAAACTGGTCACTACCACACAGGTCAGGATGCACTCTCCAGTGGAGGGATGGGACAAGTCCGGGGCTGCAAAGAGAGATCGATGGAAGAGAACGAGCCATGGGCCACACTGAAATGCGTGGGAGCACCGGTGTTCAAGAGGCTAAGGTCGAGCTGAGCCAACAAATGCTCCACGGCACGACCGCGGTCATCGGAGACAGTCCCACCCCATAAAGGGTTGTGGGCATTGAAATCGCCCAGTAACAAGAAAGGTGGCGGCAATTGGGCCAGCAGCGCAGCCAGCTCATGCTGCGCGACATCACCATCCGGTGGAAGGTAAAGACTGCAGATGGTAATAGCCTGTGGCGTCCACACCTTAACAGCGACAGCCTCTAAAGCCGTTTGTAGAGGGACAGACTCGCTGTGAAGAGAGTTAAGAACATAGATGCAGACGCCACCAGACACCCTTGCATAAGCTGCTCGGTTCTTATAATAACCCCGATAGCCACGGAGGGTGGGGGTTCGCATTGCTGGAAACCAAGTTTCCTGCAGAGCAATGCAGAGAAAAGGATGAAGGCTGATAAGGTGTCGGAGCTCAGCTAGACAGTGGAAGAAACCACCGCAGTTCCACTGGAGGATGTTATTGGCCATATCAGAGAGGTGTGACGGGACTTGGAGGGCAGATTACGCCACTGGGTCACCTGCTGCCTCCAATTGAGCACCGGTGCTAGCACTATCCATGGCGTCTGAGAAACCGGCGAGATCGAGGTCCTCAGCAGATGCCAGAATCTCCACCCCGTCCTCAGACGCAGAGCTTGTAGGAAGCGGTGGGACGGGTGCCACCGCAATGTCGGTATTCTTGGGGACTTTCTTCTGCTTCTGTTTCTGTTTCTCGTGTTGTGCCTTCGGTGGTTCAGGCTTGGAGGGCTTCACAGGGTCAGTCTCAGGGACGGACGACGACCGTGAGGCCCTACGACCAGGGACTGGTGGTTGTTTGAGCCACTTGCGGGTGTCTGCTGTGCAGCTGGTCGGAAATTGTGAAGGGAGGTCCCCAAGGGACCCCTTCCTTGCGAGAGGAGCCGAAGAAGACTTACGCTTCCCCAGCTGGGAAGGGGGAACTGATGTCCCCGAGTGTTGGGGGGGGGGGGGGGTGTTGCTCCTGAAGTAGATGGAGCAGGAGCAACAGGTTGTGAAGGGCCCCCCACAAGCATGGGGGCTGGTGGATTCTGACCGATCTTAGAGCCGATTCGGGATGATGGGAGAACCGTCGTGGCAGCAGCGGCGTAAGTTGACTTCATTGCCACAGGATGGAGCCGCTCATATTTCCACCTGGCCTCTGTGTAGGTCAGGTGGTCTAGAGTCTTATATTCCATTATCTTCCTTTCCTTCTGGAAGATCCTACAGTCCGATGAGCAGGGGGAATGGTGTTCTCCGCAGTTAACACAGATAGGAGGCGGGACACATGGAGTATCGGGATGGGAAGGACGGCCACAATCTCGACAGGTGATGCTGGAAGTACAGCGAGATGACATGTGCCCGAACTTCCAGCACTTAAAACACCGCATCGGAAGAGGTATATATGGCTTCACATCACAACGGTAAACCATCACCTTAACCTTTTCAGGTAAGACATCACCATCAAAGGCCAAGATGAAGGCACCGGTGGCTACCTGATTATCCCTCGGACCCCGATGGATGCGCCGGACGAAGTGAACACCTCGTCGTTCGAGGTTGGCGCGTAATTCATCATCGGACTGCAGAAGAAGATCCCTGTGGAATATAATACCCTGGACCATGTTGAGACTCTTATGCGGCATGATGCTAACTGAAACATCCCCCAACTTGTCACAATTGAGCAACATCCGTGACTGGGCAGAGGATGCCGTTTTGATGAGCACAGAACCAGAGCGCATCTCGGACAGGCCCTCCACCTCCCCGAACTTGTCCTCTAAATGCTCCACAAAAAAACTGAGGCTTAGTTTGCATAAAAGATTCACCATCGACCCGCGTACAGACAAGGTACTGGGGTGAATAATCTCCACTGCTGTCTTTAGCCATGCGTTCCTCCCATGGAGTGGCCAGGGAGGGAAATGATCTTGGATGAATTGCTTGCCGTTGAGGTTAGACCTCTATCGCTTAGAGACTGCTGGTGGAGGCCCACCAGCGAGAGATGATTTACCACTATTCATTGCGGGTCATCCGCCCTGATGCCACCCACTCCGACCAGGGGCTCTCCCCACAGGCGCCACCCAGCCACAGCAAAGACCACCTGGCAGGATGGCCTTTGCCGGGAGTCCTGATGCCCCAGAGGGATAGGCATCTACTCCTCGGCATACGTGGGGAGGTAGCAGCTCAGGCATCAGCAGTGCGATCCCTGTGTAGTCAGGGGGCTACCACCAAGAGGGTACATGACGACCCCACCACAACGGACTGGCTACCGTGCTGGATGCCGGGTGTCTAAATATCCATGTGCATCATGAGGGCAAAGATGGAAGTGCACATTGGAGGGAATGTATGCCACCCGGAACACACTGCAGTGGATGTGGCCAGAAGCTCGATGTAAGTCCAACTCCATGAAAAATCAGGTGTGCCAGATCTTAGGGAAAGATGGATTTTTAGATGCACCACATAAGGTGTCCTTCCCCAAATGGTAAGCACTAACGGAAAAATTTAGAAACGGAGTGGTCAAACCCCTCAGGGGACCATCACATTAAAGGCCGAAACAGTTGAGACTCCTTTTAGTTACCTCTTACGACAGGCAGGAATACCGCGGGCCTATTCTTACCCCCGAACCCACAGGGGGGTTGTGTACTGAGTAAGATATTTCCGATAATCTTGAGTCCTGCCGATAGTGAAGTACAGGCTGTTATAAGATTTATTAGTGCTAAAGGCCTAAAGGCAATCGATATTCATCATGAGATCTGTGCAGTTTACAGAGAAAACGTTATGAGTCATGGAATGGTAAGAAAGTGGGTGAGAGCATTTAAAGATGGCCACAGAAATGTGCATGATTAACAACAGAGTGGGCGTCCTTTGGTCATTAACGAAAGTTTGATGCAGGAACTGGACAATAAGGTGAGAGAAAACAGATGCTTACTGTAAGACATTGCACAATCTGCACAGTTCAATTCAGAACAAAAGACGTGGCAAGTTGAGCAAGGGCATCGTTTTGCTGCAAGCCAATGCCTGTCTGCATGTTGCGAATCAGACCAAAGATCTCACGCCCAGTGACTACCATCTGTTCCTGCACTTGAAGAAACACCTGGGCAGTCAGTGTCCAAGACGATGACGAAGTCAAAACAGTGGTGATGCAGTGGTTAACAAGTCAGGTGGCAGACAATGTTATGTCAGGTGCCTCAATATTGATGGAAATTACGTAGGAAAGTAGATTAAGGTAAAGGCTTTCATGTAAAAATAAAATTATTGAGATATCTTAGCATGTCTTTCTGTAATTTCAAAACAGTACATACTTTAAAAAAACATGCCTCATGCCAAGCTAGTGTCATCAGCAAACAGAAATATTTTAGAGTTACTCGTAATATCAGAGGGCGTATCATTTATATTAATAAGGAACAGGAGTGGCTCCAGCACAGGCCCCTGCGGCACCCAAAGAACAAAAATTAGAAGATTAGTTTCACTGAACTCAACTGCCCCTGCACAACATTCAAATATCTGTTCAGTGCAGCGCCGTGATACATCTATGGACTCAAATGGTCTAGTGTTTTTTTACGTACATAGCCACTCCCCCACCCAGCAAGGAACTCCTTGAAAAAACAGCCAGCTGATCTGAATCTTGGTAAAGGAAGCCTCTGAATTGTCAAATTATTAAAGTGGTGCTCTGATGTACCAATAATTTCAGTCAACATCTATAAGCAGTTCACTAACTTTATCTCTAATACCTCTTATACACGGTGTTACAAAAAGGTACGGCCAAACTTTCAGGAAACATTCCTCACACACAAAGGAAGAAAATATGTTATGTGGACATGTGTCCGGATACACTTACTTTCCATGTTAGACCTCATTTTATTACTTCTCTTCAAATCACATTAATCATGGAATGGAAACACACAGCAACAGAACATACCAGCGTGACTTCAAACACTTTGTTACAGGAAATGTTCAAAATGTGCTCTGTTGGCGAGGATACATGCATCCAACGTCCGTCGCATGGAATCCCTGATGCGCTGATGCAGCCCTGGAGAATGGCGTATTGTATCACAGCCATCCACAATACGAGCACGAAGAGTCTCTACATTTGGTACCGGGGTTGCGTAGACAGGAGCTTTCAAATGCCCCCATAAATGAAAGTCAAGGGGGTTGAGGTCAGGAGAGCATGGAGGCCATGGAATTGGTCCGCCTCTACCAATCCATCGGTCACCGAATCTGTTGTTGTGAAGCGTACGAACACTTCATCTGAAATGTGCAGGAGCTCCATCATGCATGAACCACATGTGTCTTACTTGTAAAGGCACATGTTCTAGCAGCACAGGTAGAGTATCCCATATGAAATCATGATAACGTGCTCCATTGAGTGTAGGTGGAAGAACATGGGGCCCAATCAAGACATCACCAACAATGCCTGCCCAAATGTTCACAGAAAATCTGGGTTGATGACGTGATTGCACAATTGCGTGCAGATTCTCGTCAGCCCACACATGTTTATTGTGAAAATTTACAATTTGATCACGTTGGGATGAAGCCTCATCCGTGAAGAGACCATTTGCACTGAAATGAGGATTGACACATTGTTGGATGAACAATTCACAGAAGTGTACCCGTGGAGGCCAATCAGCTCCTGATAGTGCCTGCACACGCTGTACATGGTATGGAAACAACTGGTTCTCCCGTAGCCCTCTCCATACAGTGACGTGGTCAACGTTACCTTGTACAGCAGCAACTTCTCTGACGCTGACATCAGAGTTATCGTCAACTGCACGAAGAATTGCCTCGTCCATTGCAAGTGTCCTCGTCGTTCTAGGTCTTCCCGAGTCACGAATCATAGGCTGGAATGTTCCGTGCTCCCCAAGACGCCGATCAATTGCTTCGAACGTCTTCCTGTTGGGACACGTTCATTCTGGAAATCTGTTTCGATACAAACATACCGCGCCACAGCTATTGCCCCGTGCTAATCCATACATCAAATGGGCATCTGCCAACTCCGCATTTGTAAACATTACACTGACTGCAAAACCACGTTCGTGATGAACACTAACCTGTAGATACTACGTACTGATGTGTTTGATGCTAGTACTGTAGAGCAATGAGTCTCATGTCAACACAAGCACCGAAGTCAACATTACCTTCCTTCAATTGGGCCAACTGGCAGTGAATCGAGGAAGTACAGTACATACTGACGAAACTAAAATGAGCTCTAACATGGAAACTAAGCGTTTCCGGACACATGTCCACATAACATCATTTCTTTATTTGTGTGTGAGGAGTGTTTCCTGAAAGTTTGGCCGTACCTTTTTGTAACACCCTGTATTTTGATGAATTATGCGAATTCATGCTGTTTGGAAACACGACATCCTCTGAAGGCGATCCCTTAGAGGGACTTCCTTTAAATGGGTATACCTATCATCTGGCTTCAATCTAAGAAAGGTGCAGCTCTAACACCAACTAATACAGGAATTTTTCCAGGATTTATGCCGCCGCCGCTGCCGCCTCCCCTTCCCATACCTATTGAGGTGCAGGCCATGCCTACTGAAACCCGATCTACTGATAGACCCAGCTGGCTCCACTGAAATGTGACCCATGCCCTCTGCCATCAGTATCCTCCCCAGCCCCATGTTAATGTGCCTAACAGCCACATTAAGTTGAGGCCGATTGTGATGCTGAAACAGTTGCATGAAGTGCACGTTTGTGCCACCAATTTGAGTAGCTATCTTTACCAGGTCACAACCTACATCATATTCCCCATCCCTATCAAGACTGTACCTTGCTGCACCCACTATCACTACCTGATCCTCCTTTGTAAAATTCCTACATAACTCCCCTATGCTGTCAGTCACCTGAGCCAATCCTGCACTAGGCTTCACAATGCTGGTGACCTGGTACTCACTCAACACTTCCAGCAACTGCTGGCCCACACCTCTACCATGTGAACTACCTACCAGCAGAAGCATCTTTCTTTTAGACTTTACAACTAACCTAGGTCTCCTAACTGCTGAGGACCGCTGCAAGTTCCCTACATCTACAGCTACAAGAGGCTCTTCTCCACTCACTGCTGACAGTTGGTCAAACCTATTGCATATAAGCGAAGCATAACTGTCAATACCTCCTCTCCTAGCTGCCTTCTTGTAAACTGCCAGTTCCCATTCCCCCACCACCTTTCACCCTCCTCAGCCTATCTAGTTCCTCCTCTGCACATTTAACTGCACCAGAAGGGCACAGATATAATGCTCCTGCTCCTCTACAAACTTATTTCTACTACAGATTCTGCATTCCCAAGAGCATCTCACTAGAATGCCCACTGGCTTCCTCACGGCATCCCCTCCCCCCAATGAAAATAATTTGAACAAATCCCACAACTTAACCCACTACTCACAAATCTACAACGAAGCCCACACTTCTCACTCATGGTAAAATTTTTCAGTTACTAGAGAGAGAGAGAGAGAGAGAGACCATCTTGAAAAAACTGCCCATGTAATTTAACTCCAGAGGTCTTTGTAGGGTGTGTCATCTGTTTCAGTATTTTGCAATATTTGCAAAACAAATAACTTTGCACAAATCAGTGAAACTGAAATTATGAAAATAATCACTAATACTGTTGCTAACATCTTAGATTTCTTTCCTTTACGGACTTTCTTCTAAAAGCTTAGCTGGGAACAGTTACTGATTACCAAGCTTACTCAGAGCAGTGCTGCCAAACACACTACTGAGAAGACTTTGAAAGAAGAAACTAAAGTGATACTTCATTGTTGCTTCAGTAATACAGCAACTTTATGTAGTAAAAGTGCTACAAAAACAGTCATATGCTATTTATTTGGATTAGATACTACTTAGTAATTTATGTAAACAATCTTTATGGTCTCCTGTTCTGGTGTCAGTAGGGTGTAACATCTGAGTAGTTTATTCAGCATTCAGCATTGTTGGCTGGAAGTCTTACTTTTTGATGAGTCAGTGTTACATGCCACAGCTAAACATGTCTGGGTGATTGAACCTTTCAAAGAAAGTGAAACCAATGGTGGCTATGGTCTTCTTGTCTCCAGGAACAGATAATTTTTGAGGGCTAAAATTTCACAACTTCCAGTAGTGACGTGCCAGCAGATTACTAATGAATCTCAGTGTTCCTTTCATCAGTAACTTTTTACTTACTACCATGAATCTGGCACAATACCAGAAGGAAAAACCAAGTCTAATTGCCAAATGATTGTGACAATATTAGTACAAAGAAGGTATGTGTTATTTTCTTTGCTGATGCCAAAAAGTGAGTAAGATTCATTGAAAATAGAATCATGACAACACAACCATGCTGAAATGTTATAGCTTGCTTGGAGTAATCGGGTTCAAATGGATGTAGATACTACTAGTAGTGAATTAGGCTTGTCCAAGAATGATTACCCTGATCTCTGGACTGAAGCGAATGTATTGTACAACTTGAAATTTTATAATCAAGAGTTTTAAACACACAACGTGCAACAAAGTAGACAGAGGTGCTGTCTGTCTTAACTGTTATGTAGATCTTGTAGTGCCTCGAGAACCGCAGGGTAAATTCTAGAGACACACTGTGTTTTAAGTACGAGAGTGGAGATGTGTGTACTGCGCCCCCGGTTTTTGTGTGTGCAGGATGAACGTCTATCGGGAGACTACTGCGGTTGTGGCAGTCTATCAACACAGACAAGTGTGTCACTCACGCCAAGAAGCTGTACGTGACGTACAAGAAGCAAGCACGCGTTACTTGATGGTGTAATGATTGTAATTGTTATGAACAAACTAAATATGGTTTGACAAGAGACTTAATTCGACTGTTAGACTTGCTAGAAGCAAGAACTGTCTGAATTTCTGGTGGTTATTAAACTCACGGCATTGTAAATATACTTAATTGTATGTGACGGTTAAGACTCAATTGCCTTGCAAGAAAATATATACTTATGACAGAATTTTGGAAAAAGGAATGTACCAGAACTGAACTGAAAGTATTGTGAGAGTACCTAGTTATTTCACGAGAGCGCACGCACACACACACACACACACACACACACACACACACACACACACACTAATGAAATTTGTCATAGCTAATCCATCATAGTATCATAGCTTTGGGAATAATGGCAGTATTGTTAACCACCATATAGAGGAGAGACTGAGTCAGACAAACACGGAAAAAAGACTCCCATAAATGTTGAGCTTTCGGCCTAACAGCCTTTTTCTAAATTTGAGAATAACGACCTCTATTGTAACAACAGTAGAGAAAAAATGACATTATTATCTATCATTAAAGCTGTCAGTGGTTTTAAAAAAGTCAACATGCAGTAATAAAATTTTTTGACCATTTGTCCAGTAATACAAAATACCTGACAGGTAGCACAGCAAGTTTTAAACCTAACCTAAAATAATTTCTCCTGGAACAATTCCTATTCCACAGTTGAATTTTTTTAAGTGGTCACCTGTAATAAAGCCCTAGCTTTAATTGTAGGTGTATTGACAAAAAAAAATGTTCATTAATGTTAACACCCATCACCTATATGTATACCTTGTAAACTGACGTGGTCTGCATTTCAATAACTAATGTTCAAGTGATCGATTGAACATTTAACTAAATAAAAAAAATTTAATTATATGAATTACTGAAGTTAACAGAAACCATTGTTAAACTCTCATGGGTTTAGTATGCTATAGCAACATTCAAAAAGGTTATGATGTTTACAAGCCCTGTCTTTATCTGGAAGCAGTAAAAGCTGTAGTGTTCTAGAAGGAAAGAATCCTTATTTCTGTTGGTCATGTAGGGCTCTTACTCAGCACTTTCATTTAGTTCCTTCCATCAGCCTTTCATTTCTGCCATAGAGTTCACATACTCTGAAGTCATAGAATGTGCTACTTTAATAAATTGCTCCATACAACAGATGGTTTGTGTCACAAAGCAATTTGTATTTCTTATAAGCCATTCGTATTACAAAACTTTATTTAAATATTAGTTGCTGGATAATATATCAAATATTAAACCTTAAGCTAAGTGTTTGTCAGTCTATAACATCACAAACATTAAGTAAACTTTTATTAACAAAATCAGTAAGGGTAGGGGCCCATAAGAACTTAAAATTCAAGTTAACTTCTATCAGATCCAAGTTACACACAACCATAACTGATTAATAATTTACATCCATTTTAAAACGATGAAGACATTGTAACATATGCCTTTGTATAAATATTAGAAAGTATTTGTTGATTCCCATTAATTTAATGGGATCTTTTGTGTATACAAGAGAAATTAGAAGCTTATTTTATAAATAATGATTTCTTACTTTTACACTCTTCTCCTGAGTATGTTTAAATCTTCAGTAACTTAAGGTTGCTCATGGAAAGCACTTCCAACACAATTAAAACACCAAATATTTCTGAACCACAGTAGCTTGTATCCTTTAAAATGTTCTTAAAATAATGAAAGCAAGATGCTCATAATTTTCTAAAAAGTTAGTTTGATTGTGAGAAGTTGACACAAATGAGCTTATTTATTTGGCACTGACTATCTACACACCCTGCTATGTGTGATTACATTTTAGTTTGGATGTCTAGTGTCAAGTTCCTCTTATTTATTGTACTGAAGAATCAGACAGTGAACTCTGATAACACTGGCCCAGTGGTAGCACTACGTATGCCACCAAAAAAAATACTGTTCTGTCTCCATAGTCTTCAAATTATCCTCAGGGACCTGTGGTAGCACTGCAACAGTTAACATACATCATACAGTTGATAGCAAAAGTGATCAGTAGTTTATTAGCTGAACCAAGCAATCTTTGATGGCTTGAGTTGCACATTAAAGTGAAGTGTCTAGTTTTTAATTACTGTAAAGGTTTAATTCAGCTTGTTTTGTGGTGAGCAGTTAAGTGTGCGTGCCAACCTTTTCATGAAATGTTCTTTAATTTTAAAAATATTTAATTTTGCCATTTAGCAGATTTTTAATGTCAAATAGTTGTTGAGGCATAAGTTCCTGCTTAAGTAAGGCAGTAAACATTGTGCTAGTGTTACACAGCTTTTGAACTTCTCAAAATAGTGTTTCTACAAAACCATTTGTCATACAGAAAGGTGGATTGTTCCCATCTGCTATGTTTTTTATATTTCCATAAGTAACCAATGTTTTTTGCTGATAGTTGTATTATTTTCAATTCAAAAATCTATTAGCATGTGATACTTACATGAAAATATCAAGATCATAATTAGATAACTACACTTTAATATATTGTTCAGACCACAATTTTCGTTATGTTCACACTGATGCAATTTGTTTTCATAAGGGTACTCCCAATTTGAAAATATAATTAATTGAAGTCGGTACAACAACTCGCAACCTGCAGAACCCTACGAGCTAATCATTATATTTGAGAAAAGTGACTCACACCAATAGAAAGTCTGGCAGTGTCACTTTCCTATGAAGTACCTTGAATCACTTCAAATTTAGTTCCATGGCAGATAATGTGACAACTATTGTTAGATTCTGAACTTACTACATACTATAGTAACTATTTTTTTATACAAAACGACATACAGCATTGATTAATTCACTGATTAATAATTTCTTGTAGCTTTTCCTAATTTTCAGTATGGCACTCATACATACAAATAAAGGGACCCACATTATGAAAGAATAATAGTATATGTGTATTTCCTGTAAGCCAAAATCATATTTGTTCTGGTAGTTTGTCCAGCCCTGCAAAATCCAGCCTAGCTCATTTTCGAAGTATAAGGTATTTATGGAACAACAGTTCCTTCTTACACCCATCCAAGTAGTAGGACTCCTCCCAAAATTGACAGTTCATGGTTTGAAAGCTCTCAAGGAAGACCTATGTTGCGTTGACTGACGCAGAATTATGAGTATGACCTATGCACTACTGTGCAATCTTTCTTAATCTTTCCTAACCTTACCTGGTTATTGCCCTCTCTGCCACTTTATACTTCAATTTCTGAATTCCATAAGTGATGAGAAATGTAAAACTCATCTCAACTCTCTCCTCCTCCCCCACCCTCTTTATCTTGCTCTTACTCTTACTGTTGTTGCAATCCTGTTTGTCAATATTTTCATTTATTTTACCACATGATCAAATGGTTCTGTAAGTCTTCCGAGATCTGTGATTACTGCCCTGAACACACAAATTTGAGAGAACAGGTCATATCTGAGTGTATGTGCAGGTGCCCATAGATTACAAAAATTAACAGTAATGCTAAGGGTGTAGTTAGTGACGTCATTCTTGTAGATTCTCTACATCAGCACAAAGCACGCGTGCCACTCCTCCCCCAGAAATCTAGCTAACTTTTTTACTATTCCAAAGAATGCAACGACACTGTGCATGCAACTGTTTACAACAAATCCAACTTGCCATCATAGGATGACATTTGAAAAGGCAGAGAGCATATATCTGTGTGTGAAATGCATCTCAGCATGTCTCAGTCAACCAACGGACCGAAACATGGCATGGTAAAGAAGTCCAAGGAATGGAACACACTACAGCAGTAAGGACAGTAAGGATAATATCTGTAGGATATTATACCTCGTCATAACAATTGAGGAAATGTTATTTGCTGAAGTTCGCCAGGGAGGAGTAAAGCCTCTGGTCGGCCCTAGAAAGCTGCCATTTGGGTATTCACATAGGTGGGGTAGGAGTCAGCAAACCGATAGCACACAGGAAATGGTCACTCAAGCACATCTCAGATAGTGGACCACTAAAGATGATGGGCAACAAAAAGGAACGTGGGTGCTTTTGTGTTAAGGGAGATGAGGTTAATTTGATTGAGATGGTCAGCCAAGAGGGGCATTTCTCTGACAGGTTCTGGGTGAATCCCAAAGGGTATGGTGCACATTAAAGTCACCGAGTAGCAGAAAGGTTTGAAGGAGTTGCCCAATAAGCTGGAAGTAGTCTGCCCTGGTGACACCAAATGATCGAGGGATGTGAACAGTACAAAAGGAGAAGGTCAAGCATGGAAGGAAGGAAAATGTGGACTGCAACAGCTTTAAGCTGGATAGTCAGGCAGATGGGTTGACTATGATCATCATCCTGGATGAGTAGCACGAGTCCTCCACGAGTTGGAATGCTGTCCTCAGGAGAAGGTGAAAGTGAAAGTGGAGCGGAAAGAAAAGTGAGGACTCAGTGTGGTCGTGAGGAAACAATTTTGTTTCCTGGAGGCAGAGAACAAGCAGACACTATTCCAAGAGCAGTGTTAAATCCTATTTGTTGGGTCTAACTCTGAATGCTTCATTGGAGGAGAGTCATGATGAGGAAAGAGGAGGGGGGGGGGGAATGAAGGGGGGTGTTCCGTCTGTGGTTACTGAGTGGCAGCCTTCAAAGTGAAGTCGAGGGCAGCGAAATGATTGGCAGTGCACACTGGTGACACTGAGGTTAGCCAGGTAGGGGTATCGTGGTGGCACAGCTGAAAACTATCTGAGTCAGCAAAGGAGAAGACCGCTTGCCTTAGTTTGATTTCTTGGAGCCTTTCCGGTTGGCAGAGAAAGACTCAGACTGTTTGTTGGCTCGAGGGATGTAAAAAGTCTTCATGGGAGTATTCCTTCTGTCCTTTACTAGGCCTGCCAGTTGTGTAGCAGCTGACTTCAGCCTGTGAGGCAAAAATTTGGTGGCTAGTTGCACAGCTGGTCGAGGAGACCGGGATGCTACCATGACACTGGGTGATTTTACAACCATTGTGCTGAATTTGAAGTCTCATTCTGCCTGCCCTTCTCATTTATCAAGTGAGATGTAGCAAGAACAGTACTTTATTTGCCAGATGGTAGAACACATGTTTTTCGACTAGCCAATACACAGGACAATCTTGGGTGGAGGCGACATGGTCGCCATTGCAATTGATACAGTGGGGAGTAGGCGGCAGACAATTGCCCTCATGAGCATTCCTACCACAGGTTACACATTTGGCCAGGTGTTGACAGGACATTTGAGTGTGGTTGTGATGATGACACTGGTAACACCAGTGGGGTAGCCCTGCAGTCACTGTCACTGTTCGCATTGCTCCTCCTGAGCTTATGATACAAATTTCATCGATCTTCCATCAGTATTATTGTTTAAAATTACAGGTAAGTCTAACTTATGATACAAATTTCACTAACCAAAGGCAAATGTAATGAATAGCTTTTTATGTGTGACAGTAACTGCTGAGAGTGTTGTATATTATAAAACATTCATTCATACCTCCTCTGCTACTGTATACAATTGGTCTGCCATTGTTTTTCCAGTCTGTTGCACCATCCTGAAGAAGATCCCCTTCTTGTTTTGCAGCAGTATGTACGGGTGGTCAAATTCCTTAAAAATTTAACAAAAACAATTTGAGTATTTTTTTCAGAAAAGCAGATGTTTTAAATTCAAGATGCAACTTCAGTACTTTGATTAAACTAGAAAGTGAAGCTACCATATGATGATCTCATTGCACATGAACATGGTAAGCCGAGGTCAAATCAAGTTAAACCCTCACTCAAATAATGTGAGAGTATTTAATTCATTGTTTTGTTTGTGCAGTTATGCAATGATGATGACTAGCATATTGGAAATAGTTGTAATACTTACAACAACACTTCCAGAATCCATTACAAGCACTTTGTCACTGTCCATGACTGTGTGCAAACGGTGGGCAATTGTCAACACTGTGCAGTCCACAAATTTCTCTCTGATGGTATGTTGTATGAACTCATCAGTTCTGGAAAGGAATATATTTCTGTTGCTTTATCAAATCTAATACTACATAAAAACTTTGTCTCACCGGAATTATTGTCTTATGGCATTTAATTATTGGAGGGCTGTTTCAATGTGTTCCTTTGAAAAATAATTGAAACATGCATCAAGACATTTCACACACTAGGAGAGGAGACAATCAATTCCTATTTTGTAGAGTGCAGACGGCTGCTGACAGTTCACAACAGCACCCACTTTCACGCCTTACAAACTGACATACATGAGTTTGTTCAGGCTGTCAAAGATGTGAAAATCACAGTGTGAAAGACCCGGGTTGCAAGGAGCACATTACAGTGTTTCCTAGCCAAATCGCTGAATCACAGCCTTCATCCAGTTGTGTCTATGGGGGAAGTAATTATCATGCAGCATGGCAATTCAGTCTGACAGCATTACTGGGCATTTTAACTTTATCATGCATCACACTTTAGGATCTCAATGAGCAGAAGGCCCGTGCAGTCTCAACTTTGTTGTTCTTTGCCCGGGGAGACGTGGGATGTTTTCAGCATTGACTTTGCTGTTTGTTGTCTGAATGTTGTATGACAGAATCATCCTGTTGCATGGTAACACCAACTCCCACACTTCAGCAATTTGGTTGAGAAACACTAACATCCTCAGTGCAGGCCAGATCATTTGCTATGTGCTTTTCATGTCTTGATGCACATTGACTGTTCACCAGTTTTTCAACATTCACAATGGGGAAAAGCAGCATTTGACATCATGCTAACTGTACCTTTGGTCTTTGTAATTGGGAATGTTATTAAACATCACTGTAATGAACAGAGTAGGCTAACATGGCTGGATAGCAGAGTTAAAATTCAACCATAGAAATATACAACCATAGATATATGTGAAAATCTTACTAGTTGTCCAGGGTTGTTTTGGCCATTAAAATTGAATAATATTTGAAAGTAAATCCATTGATATCACATCGGTATTTTACAATAAGTGAAAAATGTTTCCTGTAAATGTGGCACATTTCAAGAACGTACTGTAGTGAATTGCCAGCTTCAACAAATTGAAAAAAGTGCCATCAAAAGCCCATTCTTCCTCTTCCATAAAATTTCTGCTATAGTACTTTTCATTCTAAACAAAACAACTGAAATAATATTTTGCAGGAATCAAGTAAGAGCAGCTGACATTCAATCTTTAACAAGAGCAACTGTGATAACACTGAAAATCACTTAGTTATGTATTTCACCTGGGGTCAACATTAGCTGTAGCTTCATCCAGTATCAGTATCTTGTTTTTCCTGATTATTGCTCTTGCTAAGCAAACTAGTTGCTTCTGCCCAGCACTAAAATTTGATCCACCTTCTGTCATCTGCCAACTGAGACCATTCTCAGATTCTATTACTGTATCTTTCAGATCCACCTGAAAACAAAATTAGAATGACAGTAGCACACTTGGTCTGTGGAGCAAGTAATTGTGTTGTGATTGCTCTGAGAAACTAAATCCAGGTGTTTTGATTAGATACAGTTATAAAATGTGATTTCACAATATGGACAAGTATTTTAACTTACCTTATTACAATGCTGTTATGCATCTCTTTGGTATGTAGAATGTTCATACAATTTTTTGTGCTACTCATCCTTTCTGAAAGTACATTTGCATAAATATGCTTATTGCTGATAGTTAACAAGAGAAAGACACTAATTGTGTAGCTATTTATTGATTATTAGTCTTTAAATGCCACCATGAAAAATTACTTTGTGTATGGGACATGGTTGGCTTTTTTTGTTCATATACATCTGTTAATATGGATTAGAGACATCAGACTTGCTGTTTCATTATTGACAAATGATTATTTACCACCACCACCCCTCAAGTGTCATCTCTGTATTACTGGATATATTACAGAAAGAAATGCTATTATGGGTTATTACTATGAGATGGAGAGAACTGTTTGCTAGAATTTACAGTGGATAGTCAAATGAAAATGAGACTGATGAAAAAGTAAACTATATTATTCAAAAAGTAATTGCCATAATTAAATACATTTATGCCACTGTGAGACAAGACAAGGGCTTCATGGAAAAATTTTTTACAATTGCCTCTGGAAGCCAGGTGTGCACCTCTCTGCCTGAAGCAAATAGTCTTCAGGACTCCAAAAACATGGAAATCACACAGGAAGAGAAAGACTGCATAGATTATGTATAAGAGCTTCCCAGAAAAATTTCCGCAGCATCGTCTAAACAACCTTGGCAATATGTGGGTGGGCATTATCTTGCAACAGAATGATGGTGTCCATGAACATTTCTGGGCGTTTGGACTGGACACATTTCAGTTTCTGCAAAGTGACCACATGCCGTGTTCGTTAATTGTGGCACGTTGTTCCAGAAAGTCAATGAGTAGAGGGCCCTTTCAGTCAAAGAGAGATGTCATTATGGTGCACCGAAAGCTGGCGTGTACAGCTTTCAATTGTTTTCATGGCAGTGAATCTGTGTGCTTTTATTGTGGCTCTGACATTTGCTCTCCAGCTCAAAATGATGACACCATGCTATTTTAATATTTTTGGAGCCCAGAAGAAAGACATTCATTGCTGTCTATTCACTTGATGATGAGGTGTATGCCAGGGTACAAATATGGTTCCAAGGGCAACCACAAACATTTTTCCATGAAGGCATTGTCTTGTCTCTCAATGGGATGAATATATCCACAATTATGGTGAAATGTATCCACAGTTATGGTGATTACTTTTGAAATAATTATCAGTTTACTTATGCTTTTCCATCTCTCTCTTCATTTGACTGCCCCTTATACAATCAGGAAGTAGAATTCATGGTACTGCCAACAAGCATACAAAAGAAATTACCATATGTTTGGAACTGTTTCTCAGGGAGACCATACTCCCACTCTGTTTTTCATTATTTGCTTTTTATTTTTCGTCTTAATTCTCCTTCCCTCCTTACTCTTTTACTATTTATTGTACTGTTTGCCTCATTTCTCCTCATAATCCATCTTTACTTTTAACTCTGTCATTGGTAGCATTGTATCAGCTTCTATCCAGATATGATCATCTCCTCTGAAACCACATTTTCGTATTATCTCATTCTCATTACACAAGATATGTGCCTGTCATCATGATACTCGGTGACCTGACCTTTCTTTATCAGAAAGAGAAAGCACAGTGAAAAAGGTGACAAAGTATTTCAATAAACAGATATGGCACAAATGAATTCTTTCCATTTTTGATAATCCCTACCAAGAAGAACAAAGATCACAATGAATTTCTGTATTATGATCGTAGATAGATTATAGCCATTTTTTCCTTCAAATTTAATAATGTATGCAGGTATATCGGTATCTCAGTATTGGTAATATTAATTCACAAACAAAATTAAACCACATTTTTTACAATTAACGACATTCTACACTTACATATAGGAAAAAGATCAACCAAATATTTTTGGATTCCTGTTTGAGGAATCTTAACCAAAAATGGAGTATCCATAGTTTATTTTCTTTTCTCTAGGTTTGTCTGAATCATTTCCACCTCCCTTTCTTTAACTCTTTCCTCTACTTGCACAATTTGTGCACCCTCTAGCATACCCTGGCCCATTTCTCTGTCTTTAAATTATTTTTTTGGTTTCTTTCTTCAGTTTATCTGAAGCACGAGAGAAGTTCTTCATTTCTTCTTAGATAGAATGAATTCTTTTTCATTTCTTTCAGAGTAGTTCTCTTTTTTTTCAAGTTCTATTTCTTTCACATTTTTCTTTATAAACAGTATAATTAGAATCATCTTGCTGCCCATACTTAAATAGCTGAGGCTCTGGACACAGAAAGAAAATTCCAGAAGTCAAAACAATGTTTAAAAAGCTTTTGGTCATCTCTGCCTTTTCTTATGTATGTTTCCAGATGGAATATTCTCTCTTTGTGCCCGTATTTCCAAGGGTCAGTAACAGAAGCCTTTTGTTACTTTAAAATCTATGGATGATATTCTTGAGATGTGCTGCTGCCAGTAATCGTCAGTACCATTGTTGTCTAAATGTGGGTTGTCATTTTCTTACTGTAGAACTTTCCACTTGTGTACTAAATAATTTTGCCAGATGTGACGAAGCAAGCTGGGATAGTTTTAATTCCCCTCATTTTGCCATCTGCCTACTTCAATTCGTTTTTTTCATTTTTGAAAAAATTATCATTAACATACGCGAGTATAATCTGCATTTTCATAAAAGAGAAAGACTGGCCCTCATTTTGAAAGAATGTAACACCAGATCTAATTTTGTGCTTAGTTTTATGTGTATAATTGATCTTCTAATTTATTTCAATTGTTCCTAGTTAGTATCTTTTGTTATAGGGTGAAATCAGTAATTGTTTCGTAACAAATTCTGACATATAAACAAATATAAATTCTATACTAATTATAAACATTTGTAAGACTAGTAATCTTAAAGTATCTATTTGGCTCTATTTAAAAACATGTTAGCAAAGCCAGCCCTTAATTAATTCCAAAGTAATTGACAGTTTTGCCAAAGTATTGTTTGCATAACAATATTTGCTAATTTCATGATTTAAACAAATAATTTGGCCCAACTCTTACAGTAGAAGAAACTTAAAAGGAATGAATTTTTTTGATGTGTTCAATTAATGAGTTAAGTTTCAATTGTAATTTCTGTAAATTAAACTTTGAACAATGTTTAGTAATATTGTTATGATATGTAAGGGCGATATGTAAGGGCCCGATTTTTGGTCATGAGACAGTCAGTCCAAGGCCGAGTTTCAGACAAGGAACCTGTGTTGGTTAGAACAACAATGCTTAAACTTCACTGTAGAGTAAGTGTTAAACAATCAGGCCATGTGTAAAAACAATAACAGTGTCTGCTCCATATATACCTTTCTATTCTTCAAGAACTGGAACTTTGTGGTTAGGTTTTTACTGCTCGTAGATGTTCAATAGTTAACTATTGTTGCAGCATGCGGAGGTTGCCTGCAGACTATTGAGGTTTATCGAAGGTTAAACAATAGTGCACTGGCCATATCATTGTGTATTATTGGGGGGCTACAAACAGCAAAAGTAAGACACTAAAACATAACTGTGGATCTGTTGGCTACATTATTTACCGTCATCAGTGTCCAAATTACAAACCCCATTCTTCAACCAGTGTAGCAACGCAGTACGTCTACCCCGAGGACAACAAACAAAATAAAGGAAGCAGGTGGAACCACTACACAGACATAACAGCATCACTTTTGCAACCTTCAAAATATCAACACAGCTTCTATTCTCTGAATAGATAATACCAGTCTAGAATCTTAAAACTTTTTGGTGGTGCACTTGATAAGCGCACCTTTTCTATCGCATGTTTGAAGCTGCAGTGCAATGTTTTGGGCATTCTTTAGGAAACATAACTTGTCACAGTCTTCCAGTTTACTAAACTCTTCATTTGCTTGCCCACTAACAACTTGTAACCTGATAACATAATGTAAATTCATTATGAAGGACTTGAAAAAGTCAATTTTTCTCATTGTGGAAACTGTCAAAATGTGAGCTGGAAAGGTTGAGATGTGTTTTCAATTTCTGTAGGCAGTATGTGAATCAAAGATGTTTGACTCTGAAAACTGTGTGAACTTGCTAATAGTTCTTCAGATGAAACTGTGATCCTCCCCACCACCAGCTTTTCTGAACTCTGCTTATGGGAGTGATCCTTACAATACATTCTCCACTCCTGAAATTATTTCAGCCCCAACTTACAGTAACCTATTGTCCTTACATTCTGCACCCAGCAGGCTCCTATGTTAAATACAATTTCCCGTACTTCGCATCACAGTAACACTTTGCAGACAACTGGCAGAATGTCACCAGTACGGAAAATGCTGAACTTATGAAAATATTTGTCCTAGGCTGTTTTGAATTGAATGGGATTCAAACTCACTATTTGCACTGTGTTTGGTTTCTTGGTGCGGTCCAAATTCCTGTACTGTTGCAGGCATTGTTAGTTCATCCAGGATTTTGTGCTTTTTTGGTGTCTTTTTGGAGGAGGAGGAGGGGGGGGGGGGGGCACCAATTTCTGGGTACACCAGCCACAACAAGTAACTTACAGTGGATTACCAAATAAGAATAAAATACATTTTATAAGTAAAAAAAAATATTTAGGCAGTACTTATTGACAATATTATGTAAAGGATAGATTACTACTCACCATATAGAGGAGGCAACATCTCTATATGGTGAGTAGCGATCTATCCTTTAAGTAATATTGTCATTATTCCATCCTTGGTTTTCCATTGTTTGATCTTACTCAGTATTTGTGTGTGCATAGGAGTCAGTGCCAGAGGCACCAGTGTGACCAAGTTGCTTGGTGTGAACAGCAATATAATGTTAAACTGAAGAGTACACACTACACTCTAAGCACCTTTTGAAATTCTAACCCCACAGTATAGTGAATCAAGAGAATTAGTCATGTATAATTTAAGTACTTGGTTCAGAAATGTCACTTGCTATTTATGAATGGTGTTTACTTGGCAAAGAAGTGCTGTACAATTTCATTCTGTTCCAGAGCCATGAAGTTGCCATAGATTACTGAAATTTACAGGTTTGTTACCATTGTTTTCTCTGCTATTTGAAGAAAACTTTACTATCCATAATTCTTGCAGTGATTTCTACTTTCACTTTGTTTCAGGTAACTTCAGAAATTACATTTGTTCCTCAGGTGCATGTAATTAGAAAGATTTCGCAATAGTGAGCATTCTGCTATTTCCTAAATCAGTTCATCTGATGTGCCATACTGACAAATAGCACACGGAAACATTGGTAAAAATTTAAGTGCATAATGAAAAAAGCTTATTCAAACTAGTTAGATTTTAGTTTTATAGATGAACTTCTACAGTTTACTTGTTATTGGTGAACACTTCCATCATGTGTAGTTTTAAGAATCTTCGCCTTTTGTGTAATCTAAGTTGTGGCTAGTCATACACTGGACTGTGGTTTAGTGATTGTCAGCTACATGAAGTCTTGAAGCAGTGGCTCATTACTTACTAGCAGTAATGTGTTAACTAGAAATCTACAAAATGCCTATTTACTACAGAATTTTGAGTGTATAAATTGTGTCAGAAAAGGTGACAATTCTCAACAATATTTTGCTGATACATAACACTTCATTTTCTTCCTGAAACTGATACTCTCAACTGTAAGTTATAAAATAAGATGTGAAGTGTAAAGGTACAGCTCGTGGAGGTGCTTTTATTTTGTATGTGGTGAACTGCATCAAGGGAAGACATTGATGTTCAACATGGGACAGCAATCACAACAACTTCGTGAGAGGAAATACACTATGCGATCAAAAGTATCCGGACACCTGACTGAAAATGACTTACAAGTTCCTGATGCCCTCCATCAGTGATGCTGGAATTCAATATGGTGTTGGCCCACCCTCAGCCTTCATGACAGCTTCCACTCTTGCAGGCATAAGTTTAACCAGGTGCTGGAAGGTTTCTTGAGGAATGGCAGCCCATTCTTCGTGGAGTGCTGCACTGAGGAAAGGTATGCATGTCAGTTGGTGAGGTCTGGTACAAAGTGGGTGTTCCAAAACATCCCAGAGGTGTTCTGTACGTTTCAAGTCGGAACTCGGCAGGTCAGTCCATTACATGGATGTTATTGTCATGTAATCACTCTGCCACAGGCCATGCATTGTGAACATGTGCTCGAGCATGCAGAAAGATGCAATCACAATCCCCAAATTGCTTTTTAACAGTGGGAAGCAAGAAGGTGCTTAAAACATCAATGTAGGTCTGTACTGTTATAGTGCCACACTAAACAACAAGGAGTGCAAGCTGCCTCCATGAAAAACACTACCACACCATAACACCACCACCTCTGAATTTTATTGTTGACACTATACACGCTGGCAGATAACTCACCGGGCATTTGCCATACCCACACCCACACCCTGCCATTGGATTGCCACATTGTGTACCATGATTTCTCACTCCACACAACATTTTTGCACTGTTTCAATCATCCAATGTTTATGCTCCTTACACCAAGCGAGGTGGTGTTTGGCATTTACCAGCATGATGTGTGGCTTACGAGCAGTCTCTCAACCATGACATCCAAGTTTTTCTCACCTCCTGCCTAAATGTTATAGTACTTTCAGTGGATCCTGATGCAGTTAGAAATTCCTGTGTGATGGTCTGGATAGATGTCTGCCTATTACACTTTACGACCCTCTTCAACTGTCTGCAATCTCTGCCAAATCAACAGACGAGGTCGGCCTGTATGCTTTTGTGCTGTGCGTGTTCCTTCACATTTCCACTTTACTATCACATCGGAAACAGTGGACCTAGGGATGTTTGGGAGTGTGGAAATCTCATGTACAAAAGTATGACATGTGACACCCAATCACCTGACCATGTTTGAGGTCCACAAGTTCTGCGGAGTGCCCAATTCTGCTCTCTCACGATGTCTAATGACAAGTGAGGTTGCTGATACGGATTGGTTTGGTTGTTTGAGGTTTAAGGGACCAAACAGCAAGGTCATCAGTCCCTTGTTTCAAATATGCTCCATTCCACTAATGGGACATCTCAGGAAAGTCAGAACAATAAAACGGAAAAAGTTAAAAACGTAAAAGGGCAGTCAAGTTGTCATTGGTAAAAAACAAAATGGGGGAAGTCAGCAAGAGAACGAACCCAACACTATGCTGAAGCAGCATAGGCAAGACCACCTGTGACTTAAAAGGTACAACTGCTATAATGCAGAAAGTACGTATGGGAATAGAAAGACTAACCAAGCCTCAAAAAAAGGGTAAAAACAGAGTAAAAGGGGAAGAAAAGAGGATTTCAGTCTGGGAGGTGAATCGGGAATCTCCGAACACTGCTTACACTGGGAGACACCCAAACACTCACTGCCCTGCCCCAACACCAGAGAGATTAAAAACCTTAAAACTGAGAATAAAAACCACTTTTCCGAAGGAAACTGAGAACCAGAGAGACCATCCGGGAATCGTCAGCCAACATCAAAGGTAAAGTGTGGGGGAGTCTGTACTTAGCACGGAGAGCCAAAAGAAGGGGGCATTCAACCAAAATGTGGGTCACTGACTGGAAGGCTCCACAACCACATAGTGGGGGTGGCTCATCACGCAAAAGAAAACCATGGGTCAGCCTGATATGGCCAATGCGGAGAAGACACAGTGTGGTCGAGTCCTTTCGGGAGAGGCGAAAGGAAGAATGCCACGGGCCTGGTGTCACCTTAATTGCACGAAGTTTATTAGACAGGGAAGCAGCCTCCCAAGAATTGGCCCATGACTGCGCGAAGTGGGATTTGATGTGAAGCCGTAAATCCGCTGCAGGAGGGGTTACAGAAAACGGGGGGTAAGTGACTGCTCCCCCAGCCAAACTATCAGCGAGCTCATTACCCGGGATACCCACATGGCCAGAGACCCAAAGGAAGTCAATGGGACAAGCAGCACAGTGAATATCAGCGAGATGGTCATGGATGGCAGAGACCAAGGGATGGCGCAAAAAACACCGGTAAATAGCAAGAAGGCCACTCATCAAGTCCGTACATAACAAAACGCGGTTGTGTTGGGACTGTTTAATAAAGGTAAGGGCCTGGGAAATTGCCATCAATTCCGCAGTAAACACCCCACATGTAGGTGGCAGCAGATGACTTTCCATTCCAACAGACGACGTGAAGGCATACCCAACATGATCAGCAGATTTAGAGCCATCAGTGTAAAAAACAACAGCATCCCGAAACTCCCATAAAATTTGTCGGAAAAAGGAACGGAACACCACCGGGGGGATGGAATCTTTCGGACCTTGGTGGAGATCCATCTGAATTCGAGGCCGAGGAACTAACCAAGGAGGGGTGGAGGGGAGGGAGCGAGGAAGACAGGACAAAGAAGGAAGCTGAAAATCACGGCAAAGAGACGCAAGGCGCAGCCCAACTGGTAAACCTGCCCGAGGGCGGGAGTCAGGTGGGCGACGTCCATGGTCTGGGAACAGGATAGAATAGGAAGGATGAGTTGGAGAGGAACGGATAGTGAGTGCATAAGACACCAGAAGCTGGGACCGCCGAACAGAAAGGGGGGGGGGGGGATCCCAGCTTCAACCAGGAGACTATCAACAGGGCTAGTAGGGAAGGCACCGGTGGCCAAATGGATACCACGATGGTGGACTGGATCCAGCACATGCAGTGTGGAAGGAGCAGCTGAACCATAAACTTGACAACCATAGTCCAAGCAAGACAGAACTAGAGCACAATAAAGACGGAGAAGGAGGGAACGGTCCGCACCCCAAGAGGAGTGGGCAAGGAAGGGAAGGAAATTGAGTTTACGGAAACATCCTACCTTCAGGAGTCTGATATGGGGCAGCCAAGTGAGCTTTTTGTCGAAAAGAAGACCCAGGAAACGAAACTGTGAAACCACAGGCAATCGTTGTGCAGCGAGATAGAGCTCTGGATCAGGGTGGACCGTAGTACGGTGACAGAAGTGGACCACTCGCGATTTTAAAGGAGAGAATTTAAACCCGTGTGAGAGGGTCCACGCAGAGGCACGCCGTATAGCTACCTGGAGCTGCTGTTCTGCAGATGCCATCGAGGAGGATCTAACCCAAATGCAGAAATCATCCACATACAGGGCAGGGGCGACCAAGGGACCGACAGAGGCCACAAGTTCATCGATAGCAATGAGGAAAAGAAGGACACTCAAGACAGAACCCTGTGGGATGCCCGTCTCCTGGGTCCGTGGAGAACTACAAGCAGTACCAACCCGAACTCTGAATGACCGATGGATCAGGAACTGGCAGATAAAAATCGGAAGTGGGCCCCGAAGACCCCACTGATGAAGGGTAAGTAAGATGTGATGGCACCAGGCCGTGTCATATGCCTTGCGAAGGTCAAAAAACACTGCAACCAAATGGCGGCGCTGGGAAAAAGCCTGCTGAACTGCGGATTCCAAGCGAAGTAAATGATCGATTGGAGATCGTCCCTCTCGAAAGCCACACTGGTAAGGGGACAATAGATCCCGAGATTTGAGGACCCAAGTGAGCCGACGGGCTACCATCCGTTCAAGTAACTTACAAACAACATTGGTCAAACTAATTGGCCGATAGCTGTCAACAGATAGGGGGTTCTTACCAGGCTTAAGGACAGGAACCACAATGCTATCCCTCCACTGAGAAGGGAAGTCACCCTGGAGCCAGATACGGTTAAACACTCGAAGAAGACGTCGCCGTTGTGGAGCACTGAGATGTTGAAGCAGTTGGTTATGAATGGAATCTGGGCCAGGGGCCGTATCATGAGAAGATAGAGCAGAAAGAAATTCCCATTCAGTAAAAGGTTCGTTGTAAGATTCTGACTCGCAAGGGGTGAAACATAAGGAGGAAGCTTCAGCCCACTGTTTTTGGTGAAGGAAAGCAGCTGGATAGGATGCTGACACTGATGCCACTGCAAAATGGGTCGCAAGATGTTCTGCAAGAACTAATGGGTCTGTAGAAAGGCCATCTGGGAGGTGAAGGCCTGGGAGGGTGGACTGCCGATGGCAACCTTGGAGAGAGCGAAGTGTAGCCCATACCCGTGACAGAGGCACAGTAGAACCGAGGGAAGAAACTAATCGTTCCCAACATATCCGCTTGCTCTGTTTGATTAAATAACGGGCTTTAGTGTGAAGGCGTTTAAAGGTAGTAAAGCTGGCTACGGATGGGTGCCTCTTAAAGTGTTTCAAAGCTCGACGGCGATCACGGATGGCAATGGCAATGGCTTTTCTCCACCACGGGACTTGCAGGCGATGAAATGGCCCATATGAGCGCGGGACAGCAAGGCTAGCAGCGCGAACAATCACGTCAGACACGTCACGTAGGACGTCATCAATACAACCCGACAAAGAGGGAGAAAACGTGACCTGTCCAGTGTATAGAGGCCACTCGGCGCGTTGGAAAGACCAACGAGGTAACCTGTCCATCAGGGAGCGGGAAGGGAGCGTGATAATGAACGGGAAATGGTCACTATCACAAAGGTCGTCGTGTGGCGACCAGTGTAATGAAGGGAGGATAGAGGGAGAAGAAAGAGAAAGATCAATGGCAGAAAAGGTACCATGACCGGCACTGAAATGAGTAGGGGAGCCATCATTAAGAAGGCACAGGTCGTGGTCTGCAATAAATTGGTCTATAAGAAGACCTTGTCTAGATGGAAAGGCACTGCCCCACAAGAGATGATGAGCATTAAAATCCCCAAGGAGGAGGAAGGGAGGAGGAAGTTGCTGTAGAAGGGCAGTTAAGGCAGCAGGTGTAAGAGTCCTGTCAGGAAGGAGATAAAGATTGCAAACTGTGACCGCAGAGTCTAAGTGGACCCTAACAGCAACCGCTTCCACTACAGTTTGAGGAGGAATCCACATGCTAGCAATGTCTGTATGGACCAACGTACAAACGCCACCAGAAGCCCGCAGGGGTCCGACCTGATTTCGACAGAAAACACGGAACCCACGGAGGGTCGGTGAGAGCATCAGTAAAATGAGATTCCTGGAGAACCACACAAGCTGCAGAGTAGGACGAAAGAAGGGATTTCAATTCCGGAAGGTGACAATAGTATCCATTACAATTCCATTGGAGAACCACAGAACGATAGTTTAAATGGGGGCTGAACATGCTAAATCCAGTCATACCGCCGGGTCCCCACCCGTCACCAACAAGGAGGTGGCGACATCCATGAACGACAGGTCAGAATCCGGTTGTGAAGTCTGGGAAGGGACCTCCGGTGACACTAGAGGCTCTGTCCCGGGACTTAGGTGTCTTCTTCTTTTCAGGCTGAGATCGAGGAGGGCTGTGCGGCATAAAGGAGCCACCTGCAGCAAGATCAGGAACAGAAAGAGACCGGGCGACCTGGGGGCCGGCAGACCGCGGCCGTCGCGCGGCAGTAGACCTTTGGCCTGGAAGGTGTCAGGAAGGGGCATCCCGGGAGAGGCACCCTTGACCGGCAGACGCCGAAGGAGTGGGACACTTTTCCGGCTGGGGAGGGGGAGCAGCGCCCATAGGAGAAGGTGTGGGAGCCTCAGGGGAGGAAGGGGGAGGAAGGGGGAGGAAGGGGGAGGAAGGGGGAGGAAGGGGGAGGAAGGGGGAGGAAGGGGGAGGAAGGGGGAGGAAGGGGGAGGAAGGGGGAGGAAGGGGGAGGAAGGGGGAGGAAGGGGGAGGAAGGGGGAGGAAGGGGGAGGAAGGGGGAGGAAGGGGGAGGAAGGGGGAGGAAGGGGGAGGAAGGGGGAGGAAGGGGTAAAGATGTAACCAAGGCGTAACTACGAGGGCAGTTCAATAAGTAATGCAACACTTTTTATTCTGAATCAGGGGTTGTTTTATTCAGCATTGAAATACACTATGTTATTCCCCAATCTTTTAGCTACACAACACTATTTTTCAACGTAATCTCCATTCAATGCTACGGCCTTACGCCACCTTGAAATGAGGGCCTGTATGCCTGCACGGTACCATTCCACTGGTCGATGTCGGAGCCAACGTCGTACTGCGTCAATAACTTCTTCATCATCCGCGTAGTGCGTCCCACGGATTGCGTCCTTCATTGGGCCAAACATATGGAAATCCGACGGTGCGATATCGGGGCTGTAGGGTGCATGAGGAAGAACAGTTCACTGAAGTTTTGTGAGCTCCTCTCGGGTGCGAAGACTTGTGTGAGGTCTTGCGTTGTCATGAAGAAGGAGAAGTTCGTTCTGATTTTTGTGCCTACGAACACGCTGAAGTCGTTTCTTCAATTTCTGAAGAGTAGCACAATACACTTCAAAGTTGATCGTTTGACCATGGGGAAGGACATCGAACAGAATAACGCCTTCAGCGTCCCAGAAGACTGTAACCATGACTTTACCGGCTGAGGGTATGGCTTTAAACTTTTTCTTGGTAGGGGAGTGGGTGTGGCGCCACTCCATTGATTGCCGTTTTGTTTCAGGTTCAAAGTGATGAACCCATGTTTCATCGCCTGTAACAATCTTTGACAAGAAATTGTCACCCTCAGCCACATAACGAGCAAGCAATTCCGCACAGATGGTTCTCCTTTGCTCTTTATGGTGTTCGTTTAGACAACGAGGGACCCAGCGGGAACAAACCTTTGAATATCCCAACTGGTGAACAATTGTGACAGCACTACCAACAGAGATGTCAAGTTGAGCACTGAGTTGTTTGATGGTGATCCGTCGATCATCTCGAACGAGTGTGTTCGCACGCTCCGCCATTGCAGGAGTCACAGCTGTGCACGGCCGGCCCGCACGCGGGAGATCAGACAGTCTTGCTTGACCTTGTGGCGATGATGACACACGCTTTGCCCAACGACTCACCGTGCTTTTGTCCACTGCCAGATCACCGTAGACATTCTGCAAGCGCCTATGAATATCTGAGATGCCCTGCTTTTCCGCCAAAAGAAACTCGATCACTGCCCGTTGTTTGCAACGCACATCCGTTACAGACGCCATTTTAACAGCTCCGTACAGTGCTGCCACCTGTCGGAAGTCAATGAAACTATACGAGATGAAGCGGGAATGTTTGAAAATATTCCACAAGAAATTTCCGGTTTTTTCAACGAAAATTGGCCGAGAAAAAAAATGTGTTGCATTACTTATTGAACTGCCCTCGTAGATGTCATGGACACAGGGTGAAGTCGTGCACATTTCTTACGGGCCTCTGTGTAGGTTAAACGATCGAGGGACTTATACTCTCGTATCTTTTTTTCCTTCCTATATACTGGGCAATCTGGTGAACGTGGAGAATGATTACCATGACAATTTACACATACAGTAGGGGAACACAGGGACTCCCCTCATGGAGTGGAGGTCCACAGTCACCACAGAGAGGGGCCTGGGAACAGTGGGAAGACATGTGGCCAAAACGCAAGCACTTAAAACACCTCACAGGAGGTGGGATGTACGGCTTCACATCACAGTGATAGACCATAATCTTAACTTTCTCAGGGAGGGTATCCCTTCAAAGGCCAGGATAAAGGCACCAGTATCAATACGATTGTCTTTAGGACCCTCCTGAACACGCTGAACAAAGTGAACACCCCGCCGTCCAAGATTATCCCGAAGTTCCTCATCAGTTTGAAGGATGAGGTCCCTGTGAAAAACCACACCGTGTACCATATTTAGAGACTGGTGGGGGGGTAATGGGCATGGGAATTGTGCCAAGATGGGTACAGGCACGAAGGGCCGCAGATTGGGCAGCTGAAGCAGTTTTTATCAGCAACAAACCCGACCGCATCTTGCTCAGGGAGTCCACTTCGCCAAACTTGTCTTCAATTTGCTCCACAAAGAATAAAGGTTTGGTATTGGTGAAAGTATCTCCATCAGTCCTGATGCAAACTAGATAACGGGGGAAAGGTTTTGCCCCTAGCCGACGGGCCTGACCCTCTTCCCAGGGGGTAGCCATGGAACGGAAGGCCGAAGGGGCAAGAGAAGCAGCACTTGAGGAATCAGTTCCACGCAGAGACACGGCCGCAGAAGAACGGCCAGAGTTCTGGACCCGTATGCGTTTCATTTGCATAGCGTCCGCCTTGATACCACCCACTCCGATCAGGGGCTCTCCTCACGTGCGCCACCCAGCCACAGCAAGGGCCGTCTGGCACGGCGGCCATTGCCGGGAGTTCCGATGCTCCAGGATGACGAGCAACCACTCCAAGGCATGCATGAGGAGGTTACAGCTCAGGTATCAGAAGTGTGATCCCTGTGTGTTCAGGGGGCTGAACCAAAAGGGTACATAGCGACCCCACCACACGGGCTGGCTACCGTGCTGGCTATGCACCCTAGTATCAGACAACGACGTGAAAGAAAAGGTGGAATGTACTAGGAGGGCGCACGTCGGAGACACTAGGTAAGGTGCTCTTCCCCAAATGGCTCACACTACGGAAGAGAAATTTTGTAATGGAGGTCAAACCCCAGAGGGGGACCAAGGAATGCCAGGAGGAGGAGATGATTATGCAACAAAGCCGAATTGGAAAACCAACAGAACCAGGAGGATAGCAGGGGCCAACATAAGCAAGGACACCAAGAGAGGGCGCGGGGAAAGGAGCAAGGAGGGGAAAGGAGGGGAAAGGAGGGGAAAGGAGGGGAAAGGAGGGGAAAGGAGGGGAAAGGAGGGGAAAGGAGGGGAAAGGAGGGGAAAGGAGGGGAAAGGAGGGGAAAGGAGGGGAAAGGAGGGGAAAGGAGGGGAAAGGAAATGCAGCCCTGGAGAGAAAGAAGGCTGCAATGGCTCGGGGCCCCGTGCTCGCCACGCACGTATCCACAAAATCCGTTGTGGACCCCCTGGGGGGGCTGATATGGAGTACCTGGCAGTTGGTGGCAGTACAATGCACCTAATATGAGAAACATTTGTTTTTGGGGCCGCTCAGATACTTTTGATCACATAGTGTACATGCTCCGACATGGAAGTAAGTATTCGGTGGGTGACCAGCTGCTTTAGAAATGTGTAGACTTCCAAAGAATAGTTGTATGAACAATGGATGCATGTAATCAGAGACAAAAGAAACCATTTTACTCTTATTCTGTATGCAGAATGTAGAAGGTGCTCATGTAGTATAATTATGTCAGTAACAGAAGTTAATCATAAAAAAGTGCAGGAATCCTTAATTTTAAAGCAGTTTTGGTCCTCTACCTCTGACTACAACTACTCCAACTGCAACAGGCACATGAAGGTAAATAAGGTATCGCACAAAGCCAACACCATGCATTTATATGTTTTATTTATTATGTAAAGCAATAGTACAGAAAAGAGACTTACCTCCTCCAAAGCTTGCCATAATTCCTCATCTGAATGTTCATCAAAAGGATCCAGATTTGAGCGCATTGTTCCAGAAAAAATAACTGGTTCTTGAGGAATTATTGAAAGTTTTCGGCGAAATTCTTGTAGCCCAATATGTTTAGTATCAATTCCATCAATAATAACTGACCCAGTTGTGTGTGCTAGACGGAAGAGAGCTGTGATGATTGACGATTTACCAGCTCCTGTCCGGCCGACTATACCAACCTATGACAATGGGAAGTCCTTATGTATTAAAAATATTAAAACTTTAAATAATTATGTTTTCAGCACTCACGCATGCACAAATGGTTGTCAAGACCGCTGCTGCCCATCAAGTGGGAAAAAGAAAGTAGCCAGACAGTGATCTTTAAAGTATTTGTAACGGTGCCTAGATAATGTGAAAGTAATGGTGGGGCATTTCATGAGCTGTAGACATCTTCGATACCCTGGAACGAATGACAGCTCTTCACAACTTGAAGAAAAACCAAAGAACCCAAGAAGATACAGTAAACAATAACAGAAAACTAGAACCCGTCAGAAACAAGTTGAGAGTGGGAAAATTAAATCTAGTAACCTTGACAGGAAAGACTGAAGAGATTGTAGGCATGATGGAGAGGAGAAAGAGTCATATCCTTGGATTAAGCGAGACCAAGTTGAAGGGAAAAATAACTAAATCGTTGGGAGGGAGGTACAAATAATACTGGTAGGATCACAATAAAGAGGCAAAAATGGAGTGGGGTTTGTGTTTTACAAAGACATTGATCCAGTTACGGATGTGAGCTTTGTAAGTGAAAGGATAATAAGAGCAAGAGTGAACTTGGGAAAGAATAGTTCTGCTATACGCCAAGTCTACTCACCTTAGCAAGGGTGCAGAGAGGAAGAAAACAACTAAATTCCTTGAACTTTAAGACCAAGTAAGAGACAATAGCATTATGATAATTGGGGATCTGAATGCTCATATTGGCGTGGATAGAAATGGATATGAGGTGGTGATGGGGGGGCCCCTTTTGGATACGGAAGACGAAATGTTGAGGGTGAAGAAATTCTAAATCTGTGCATAAGGAATCACCTTTTAGTGAAGAATACATTCTTCAAGAAACAAGATAGCCATAAGATTACTAGATATGGTTGAGATGGCAAATTAAGACAGTTATAGACTATATATTAACAGACAAATTAATTGGAGGAAAAGTAAGGGACACTAACGTCATACCAAGTTAATAGTGCTGTGCAGATATGCAGAAAAACAAAGGGTTAAGTTGAAGACAAAGAAACCAGTTGGTGGAATGATAGAGTAAAACATGCAATAAAAAAAAAGTAATATGGCAAACAAAGACATGGAGTTTGAACAAATCGGAACCAGGGGCTGGTACCAAAAGATGAACATGAACACAAGGTGACAACATTGGAGAACAAATACCAACAAAAGAAATTCCAAGCAAAGAGAATTGTGAAAAAAGGAGGAGAGTTGGGAAATATTCACCCAGCAACTAGAGCAGGATAGCAAAGGGAACCAAAATCTGCTATATGGGTTACTGAAAAGTAAAAGATCTGATAGAGAAGACATAAAAACGATTGAAACAGACGATGGGGATATTATCAGGGACATGGAAGATATCAGAGAAGAGATGAATTATTTTGAAATCTTACTGAATGGGGAACGTGCACAAGAAAGTGACACTTAAGTCTCTGAACTAGGGGAAGAGCAGGATTCAATCTCTTGGTTAGAAACTGGGAATTCCCTGAAACAGATTAAAAGTGGGAAGGCAGCTGGAGTAGGTGAGCTGACAGCAGATATGATTAAAGCTGCAGGAATCCATGAAATACAATAGTTACACCAGGTGCTTGGGGTGATATGGAAAGAAAAAGTGCCGTATGAATGGAGAAAAGGAATTATAATACCATTGTTCAAGAAAGGTAGTAGAAAGAAGTGCACCAACTACCAAGGAATCTCACTGCCTTTAGATAATGGAGAAGG
Organism: Schistocerca nitens; assembly: GCF_023898315.1. Taxonomy (NCBI): domain Eukaryota; kingdom Metazoa; phylum Arthropoda; class Insecta; order Orthoptera; family Acrididae; genus Schistocerca; species Schistocerca nitens. The sequence continues at coordinate 256,949,247 of NC_064615.1, read as the reverse complement.
TCATAGGAAAAAAAAGATTGCAGAAAAATTATAAAACACCAATTAGGGGAACAACAGCATGGGTTCAAAAGTAATAGGGGAACAATGGATCTCAGTTTATTCCTCCTTCAGTTAATGGAGAAATACTGGGAAAAGGAAAGTACTCTATATTAGTATTCGTGGATTTGGAAAAGCATTTGACAGTGTACCAAGGGATAAAAATATGGGAATGTTTGAGAAAACAATGTTCCTGATACATTAGTTAAGAAAGTCCAGATGCTGTACGATGCTTGTGAGAGCATTGTACAAGTAGGAGGTGGAAGATCAAAATGGTTTAAGACAAAGAGGTGTTCAGCAAGCCAGTTTCCTCTCCCCTTTACTTTTCATTACACTTATGGACACAATCATGAAAGAGACCTAGGAAGGAGAAAAAGAAGATCAAAGCTTTTGTTTTTGCTGATGACATCACCATTTGGGGAGAGATGGAAATGTAGGTTCAGAGGAGACTTGATTACTGGAACACAAAATTTTAAAAATTCAAGTTAACTGTGAATAGGAACAAGACAGTGGCAATGAAGATGAGCATGACACCCACACCTTGTCACATCTTACTGGAGTGGAGAAGGTTGAATGTGTGAAAAGCAATTATCTGGGTAGCATCATATCACACGATGGAAGTTCCAAACTAAGTCTTAAACAGAATAACAAAAGGATCTAACTTCTTCCACCAAGTATGAAATCTAATCTGGGACAAGGAAGTCCCTCAAAGAGCCAAACAGCCCATATATGAAATGTATCTCCAGTCAATCAGGATGTATAGTCTAGAGGCCTGTGTTATAAAAGAGAAGAGAGTCAAATATAGGCATGTGAAATTAAGTTCCTTAGGTCAGCTCTACAAAAAAACTAGGAGATTGAGTCAGGAATGATTATGTAAGGAGATACCTGCAGGTGAATTGACTACAGAGGGGAGAATGAGTGCTTTGAGACTCAAGTGGTTTGGTCATGTGAAGTGAATGCACTTGACTCAAACTCCACACCAGTATTTGGAGATGGAGGTACCAGGAAGAAGACCAGTTGGGTGGCCTAGAAAGAGATGGACAGACCAGGTTAAGGAAGGTCAAGAGGAGAAGAGTAAAATGGGATGTAGTGAAGAGGGAAAAGCTATACCAGGACAGAAACCAATGTAGGCATATCGTTCATAAAGTTCCTACCTGGCTCGCTGGAAGGAAATCCTGATGATCCTGATGGAAGTTAGAAATCTGGATTCAAAATATTTCAGCACAGTTTAGATTCTCTTGGTATTTGAAAGATCGTGGATGCAAAAAAATCATGTCTTCGTAATCCACAGAACCATGGAAAGCAGTACACAAGGCACATTGGAGACACCATTTAAATTACAGCACAAATTTTCTTTTCTGGCAAATAATGGTTAATAGTGTTGGTAGTGCCATGTGTAGTGAGGTCACAGATGGAGACATTGCTTGCTACATGTATGGTGAACCAGGAGTTACAAGCCCATGGCTGGCGACTGCTATCACTCTTCTCACATTGCAAAGTTTAAGAATCCTGTAGAAAGCACTTTGTGATGCACTGGTGAACATTGCCACAGGAAACTGATATCTTTGTTTAGAAAGGTGAATAGTGCAGATGGCACAGTTTTGTATATTAAAGAGAGAACCAAAGGTTTGTTGTGTGCCAAAGGTGTGAATGCCCATTAAAACAGTCTGAAAACCATATGGGCAACTACCCTGCTTTATTGGGAATGGTTAGGTGTGTGGGTTATTGGCTGAATGGACTTTTATTCAAGTGCAGTTCATAGAGAGAACTTCTCAATGAAAATATCAGCCCCTTCTGTAAAGATTTACTATCAAAGTAGTATTAGATGTTCAGCGAAAGAGAGTGACCAAGACAGTAAGTTTAAAACTGACATTCAGTAATAAAACAGATTATGGAAGATTATACTTTTGGTGGATCAATTCATCTAACTGGAAAGGTCATTGACTATTATTATAAACTGCTTTGATAATTTACTATAGTAAGAAAACTGTAAAATGCTCTTAATTCTGTTACAGATGGGCTGTTTTTCACAGATGCAATGAACACAATTTGCAAGGACATAAAGAAGTGGAAATCTTAAGAAGTATGGACACATGACCAGTCTACAAGGGATGGAACTGTGTGTTCAACATTCCAATTAGTGCCCTCCATGCTACTACCATAGCTAACAAGTGAAAGCTCACTAAAAGCCCAAGTTCACTTTCCCCAAATAGATTGAGTGCAGTTGTGCATTGTTACTGCAACAAAACCACCATGGTGATAAAACCTAACTGTTAAATGAATTCAAGGCCATCCAAAATCACAGAACTATTGGCAATGACTATAGATGGTACTCACTGCCCACACTAGTCTCCCCCTCTGTTGTAACTTATATAGTAGTTTTTGTAACTATGCACACCCACGTAATTGTCACACTATGTTCTTTCTCTTTCTAGGGTAACCTTTTTATGTGGAGGCACTGACATTTTACCAAGTTGCTTGCTCAATCTTTAACAGCTCAGTGACCACCCAGCAAAACATCTGCTGCATTACCACCCCCCTGCTTAGGGATTATTATGTGATTCAGTTGCAGTCAGTGTCAATGGACGTTCATTTCAGATAACCAGTAAGAAATGTGGCCTGAAATGTCAATTTGAGCTCCGAGTATAAGAAGTTCGGAAATTTTGTAAGACTGTATTAAAACAAATATAAGATTTTAGCATGAAATTTACACTTAATTTGTTAAAAAATGTGCTTACTTTTTCTTTAGGCTGCACTGTGAAACAGAGATTTTTGAGGACTGGTGGATTCATTTTGTCATATGACAAGGAGACATCCTTGAATTCTATTTTTCCTTCAGATGGCCAGTTAAATGTTTCTATAGCTGAAAAGTTTAGCAAGTCATTAGATTTGTGATTAACATATGTACAGGAAATTAGTAAGTGACCTAAATCATAGGCAATAAGTATATTCACAAATTCAGGTTTTTACCAAATTGTTTCACCTTACAAAACATGCATTTGTAATAACTGAACAGTGATTAAAATCTATTGAAATAATGTATGTGAGAAGTTACTAGTAAACACTTATTAGGGTAATTTTATGGCAATTATGTGGCAGTTTATGACAGTAAAATTGCAGATTAAAAAATTTCTTTCCTTTAGTAGTGTGCCAAAACAGAGCACTGAACTGACATACAAATCAGATGTTAAGATTGTAAACTTTCACTCCACCTGTCAAACTGTAATACAAGATGTGGCTCAGGAGCTAGTCCTTTGTCTTCTTCATATATATTAATACATGAACTCTCATGTAGTTGACACACCACAATCTTATTCTGCGATGCAGATAAGATTTTGCTATTACTGGTATAAGAGAATTACACTTCAGTGATCTGTGCCTCAAAGCAACAGTCACCAAATGTCTGTTATTGATATTTAAAGCAGGCAGTTCTCTTCACACCGTAGTAAGTTTATGTACCAGTCTGAGTGTGTACATTGATGAAAATTACTGTGGATGAAGCATATTAATTTTCTTTGTGGAGAAATCTGTAGTTCCATAATATAACCAAATATTAAAAATAGTGTACTATGGAACAATTTGCTCCTTTCTAACAGTGGAATTTAGTTAAGAGGCTATGCAGTTGATGTTCATTTAAACAGAATGTTAGTACTGAGAATAGTGTGACATAGGTAATACAAAATCAGAACATGTCATGCTTGTGCAGGGCAAATATTAACAATATATTCTTTATATTTGTTCTGATCAATTGATTTGATCTAAAAGCTTCCAACATTGTAAGTGGAATTTAAATTTCTGACACAAAAATGTATATTCATTCAATGAACTTTGAGACTGATAGGAACCAGTAACTATAACATTATAGATATAAGAAATATAAGATACAATTTTCTGTCACTTTTAATGCAGTTGTATTAATATTACTATATTTAGCTTTTGCGAAAACCATTGATTTGATGGCTCCATTCAGAAATGATCTAAATACTCGATGGAACATCAGTGACCTAGCAATCCAAGGAAAGAGTATTCACAGCAGACCATTAGCAGGCTGAACACGAAAGTGACTTCGGTTTTATAAAATACATACAATTTCTTCAAAGTGGAACTCTGACTAAGTTTACTAAATGCTGTTCATTACTGTTTATCATTCATTATTATGTAATGGAAGATCTTTTTGATTTCCCACCAAGTGATCAGTCATCAGACTATGTATTAGTCTCTTGTGGCAACATCTTCATGTTATTTGTTTCATGTATTCCAGTCTCAGTTTTCCCTCTTAATACCATATCTCTAACAGACTCTTGAGATTTTCTGACATTCCATGATTCACTAAACGAACTGCTATGCTCCCAAGGTACAGTTTCAATTTTTTTTCTGAAAACTGAGGCCTATGTTTGATGCTAGTAGACTTCAGTTGGCCAGAAATGTTGTCTTTGCCTATATTAATCTGATTTTATATTCTGAGTCATCCATCTTTTCTCATTTTGCTTCTAAGACAGAATTTCTACTCTGTGTACTTCATGATCATTAATTTATATTTTAATTTTGTCACTAAACTTATTTCTGCTCTCATTACTTTCTTATTTCTTTGAATTACTCTCCCTCCATATTCTGTACTCAGGCTATTCATTCCAGTCAACAAGTCCTGGTAACGTTTCAGTTTCACTGAGGACAGCAATGTCCTCTGCAAATCATATTGATATCTTTTCAGCTGAGTTTTTATCCCACTAATCTTTTTATTCCTACCATGCCTTTTTCAATGTGTAGTTTGAACTATTGGGGTGAAACACTGTTCTTTGTCTCCCATTCTTATTGTTCCTCTTGCTTCATATACTTTCGCATATTACCCATCTTTCTCTTTACCTTACTCCTATCATCCTCAAAATTTAACATCTGGCACCATTTCACACTCTCACACTTTCTATGAAATAAAATCATTTTAGCATTTATATTTCGGTAATTTTGCTTCCATTATCAAGCACGTCAGCAGTGCCACTTTCATGCCCTTACCTTTCCTACAGACAAATTGTTCATCCAAACAGATCCTTAGTTTTCTTTTCCATTTTTTCCTATATTATTCTTGTTAGTAACTTGGCTACATGAGCTGCTAAGTTGATCATTTGATAGTTCTCATACTTACCTGTTCTTTGAGAGTATGTGAACGATATTTTTCAAGTTGTGTGATGGTAAGTATCCAGTCTCACAAAGATGAGATGCCGAGTTGCAGACAGGCTCAACAAAAATATTATTTTGCATTGAGCTTTCAGCCAAAGCTTTCCTCAAAAAAAAGGGGGAGGGGACAAAGGGGAGAGGGAGGGGGGGGGGGAGACAAATTCACACAATCAAACATACATACCTCACTCATGACTGCTAGCTCCAGCCAACCTGAAGCAGCTAGAAATAGTGGTCATGTGTGCATGTGTGTTTTTCCCTTTCTGGAAAAGGCTTTGGCCGAAAGCTCAGTGGTCAACATCTTTCCACTGTGCCTGTCTGCAACTCAATGTGTCACCTTTATATTTATTAGCAGTCTATCTTTTCATGATAATATTTCAACCTGGACTTTCCATTGTTTGATTTTAAATAACTTTAACAATCATTTGGTTGTCACTCCTCCAAAGATTTTAGAAATTCTGAAGGGATGTTATCTATCCCTTCTGCCTTATACGGTTGGAATTCTTGCAAAAACTGAACGGACAGGTACTAGATCCCAATGTCATTCACATCTACTCCAATTTTTTGTCATGACAGGGCTTGGTATAGCTACAGCAGTGTATGACAATCAGCACCCCAATTGGTGTTGCTCAGGCATCGAATAAGATTCAAGTGCCGCCAGCACTTGACAAACTGGCAAAGATGGGGAAGCCAACTCGAGCAGGCATTGAAGACCATTCCCAGAATGCAGTAATTCTCCACTACATCTAATAGTTGGTCTAAAGTTCTGGATTGGGGTGGATGGTATGATGACAGAAGTTCATCACACAAGTTTTGGCAGCCAAAAACTGAAAGCCATGAGTGAGGGCCGACAACTGTGTCTTCCGTATAGCTCCCTGCAGTCGCGTTCAGCCACAACACTAGAAGAGGATCAGAATGAAATACAAAAATAGTCAGTGTATAGGAGGGGAGGGGAGGGACTCGTGATCTTACTGCTAATGTGAGACCATTGACAGCAGTTAAAAAGAGTGGGACACTCAGGACAGAGCCCTGTGGGACCGCATTCTGTTGGGTATCGGGGTGCACTATGGGAAGCACTGACACGAACTCTGGAGTGTGGCAAAGTCCTTATAAAAATCAGGAGTGGGCCCAGAGACTCTATTCATGCAGAATAGCGAGGATGTGGTGTTGCCAAGTGGTATTTTAGGCCTTCGTGAGATCGATAAAGATGGCAATAAGGTGTTGTCGCTGGGAAAAAGCTAATCAAATGGCAGACTCCAGATACACCACATTGTCGATGGCGGGGCGTCCTTTGTGAGAACTGCCCTGAGACAGAGCCAGAATGTTCCGAGACTCAAGAAGCCAACACAACTGCCAGCTCACCATACGTTCAAGCAGCTTGCACAGAACGTTGCTGAGGCTGATGGGACAATAGCTGTCAACATCTAATGATGTCTTCCCGGGCTTTAGTACTGGAATTATGACACTTTCCCACCATTGCAATGGGAATTCGCCATAGTTTCATATGCGGTTGAAGACAGTAAGGAAGCGGTGTTGGGAATCTGCTGACAGATGTTTCAGCATTAGCGAATGGATGCGATCTGGGCAAGGGGAGGTGTCAGGACAGTCGGCAAGGGCACTGAGAAATTTCCACTCACTGAGTGGGGCATTATAAAGCTCAGGCTTGCATGGAGCAAAGGAAGCATTGTTGCTCCACCCTCTGAGGAGATGAAAGGTGGGGTGGTAATTCTGACACATAGAAGTGAGCATAATGCTCAGCAAGATGCTCTGGAATTACATCTGGGTCAGAAGATACAGCTCCACTTTTGGAAATTCCAGGTACACCTGGTGGGTGCTGACAGCCGTTAAGTCGGCAGAGCTTTATCCAAACCTGGGAGGGGGAGGTTCATGTTTGAATGGTGGAGACAGTGTTCCCAACACTCCTGCTTTTTTCGTTTGATGAGGAGGCAAACCTGCGCTCTGAGCTGTTTGAAGGCCATAAGATTCTCCAGGGAGGGGTGGCACTTATTACGGAAGGCCTGCCTATGGTCTCTAATGGCCACAGCGATTTCCGGTGACCAAGGCACTGACATCCACCGGGGGCAACCGGAAAAATGAGGGATTGCTGATTCAGCTGTGGTAACAATGCTCTTAGTGACAACATGGATCACTTCATCGATGGTGGCATGCAACGGATACTCAATGTTGGTAGCAGATGTGATAGTATTCCAGTCAGCCTTGGGAAACACCCACCTGGGCAAATGTTGAGATGAGGGACACTGTGGTAGGGACAGGAAGAGTGGAAAGTGGTCACTACCACACAAGTCATGTGCTCTCCAGTGGATAGATTGGAGAAGGAAAAGACTGCAAATCAAGAGATCAATTGCCGAATACGTGCCATGTGACATACTGAAATGTGTGGGGATACCTGTATTTAGGAGGCAAATGTGGAGGTGAGTTAGTAGGTCAACATCCTTGCCACAGCCATTAACCTTGGCTCCACCCCACAAAGGTTTATAGACATTAAAATCACCCAGAAGCAGAAAAGGTGGGGGGAGTTGCAAAATGAGTGCAGCCGAAACGGAGTGGTGTGTCACCATCTAGAGGAAGGTAGATGTTAAAGATGGTGATTTCGTGTGTTGTCTTCACCCTGACAGCCACAGCTTCCAAAGGTGTTTGAAGGGGGCACAGGTGTGCTACATACTCCACATGACTGTCACAGGCAGGACAGTTTTTGTAGTACCCCCGGCAGCCACGAAGGGTGGGGGTCCGCACTGTGAGAAACCAGGTCTCTTTAAGGACAATGCAAAAGGCGGGTCTACTGCTAAAGAGTTGCCGTAACTCAGCCAGGTGGGAGAAAAAAGCATCACAGTTCCACTGGAGAAAGACTTTCTTTCATCTGGGGTGGCATGGAGTGACCAAGGAGGCAAATTCGGCTTCAGTATCGTCTGTTGCCACTGGCTGAGTGTTGGCATCCAGTACCATTGAATCTGAGTCGTTGTCGAAATCTAGGTCTTCATGGGAGTGCCAGAATCTCCACCTTATCCTTTGACGCAGAGCCATGGGGGAGTGCTGATGTAGGGGCCACTGGGGGCTCCCATTTCTTTGTGGACTTCTTCCTTTATGTTTTGCTCTTTCACCACTCCTTAGGGGCTTGCTGGGAGGGCTCCTCAGAAGTAGCTTCAGGGACAGAGGAAGACCTTGAAGCCCTCCAACCAGCAGCCAGTGCCTCTTTCAACCACTGGCTTGTATCCACTCTACCACTCACAGGAAGGGGTGGGGGATGGACAACTGGAAGGTAGAATCCAAAGGGACTACTTCTGCATAAGAGGAGCTGGAGGAGGAGGAGGAGGAGGAGGAGGAGGAGGAGGAGGAGGAGGAGGCGGCGGCCATTGCTTCTGCGGAGGAGGCATCGGCCATTGCTTCTCTGGCTGGGGAGGGGAGGGAGGAGGGAACTGATGTCCCCAGCATTTTGGGGGGGGGGGGGGGATGCTGCCAAAGAAGAAAGCTCTGGGAGCAACAGGAGATGTACCACAGTCAACTGGATGGGGGAGGAGAATGGGTGGCCCCTGAGAGCCCACTGGAGTTATGTTAGAGGATGGGTGTAACGGCATCATCAATGGCGATGGCGATGCCATCATGGCGGCAGATATGAACCTTGTGGAAAGATAGCCTGTCCAGGGTCTTTTAGTCCATAATTTTGCACTCCTTTTGGAGTACTGGGCAGTCCAGTGAGCAGGAGGAGTGATGCTGTCCACAGTTCACAGAGGCACCCATGGAGAATTCGGCCGCAGCAAACATCTGCAGTCTTTACATGTGGTGCTGGAAGGATGCTGGGAGGACATGTGCCCAAATTTCCAGCACTTTAAGCACTGCATAGGGGGGAGGGACATAGGGTTTGGTGTCACATTGGTAAACTGTCACCTTAACATTGTCGGGTAATTAATCACCCTCAAAGGCCAAGATGAAGGCACCAGTGGCAACCCTATTGTCTTTGGGTTCCCTATAAACGCGTCAGAAGAAATGAATGCCCCACCGTACTAAATTGGCAAGTAGTTCATCATCCGACTGTAACAGGGGGTCACGATGAAAAATAATCCCGCTGACCGTATTGAGTCTTTTGTGGGGAGTGACTGAATCAGGAGTATCACCCAGCTTGTCACAGGCGAGAAATGCCCAGGACTGGGTTGGGGATGCTATCTGAATCAAAACCAGCCATTGCGCATTTTGGACAGTGCCGTCACTTAACCACACTTATCCTCCAGATGCTCAACAAGAAACAGACTTCATTTCCAGAAAGGAGTACCCATCAGTTCTGCTGCAAACTAAATAACATGGTGAATAAGGATCCCGTTACTCTTAAGCCGTACGTTCCTCCCAAGGTGTTGCTAGGGAGGGAAACTATTTAGGGTCCTATCTGTCAACATTGTATTGTATCTTTCCCTTCTTAGAGACTGCTGGTGCCATTCAGTCACCAGCAAGAAATGACAGTCTGCTTCATTACAGATGCCACTCACTCCAATCGGGGTCTCCCCACGGGTGCCACCCAGCCACAGCAAAGACCACCTGGTATGATGGTTGTTGCCAGGAGTCCAGATGCCTCATGAAGACAGGAATCTACTCCTGGGCATATGTGTGGAGTTTACAGCTCAGGCATGAGCAATGCGATCCCTGTGTTGTCAGGGGGCTACCACCAAATGGGTACAGGATGGCCCCACCACAATGGACTGGCTACCATGCTGGATATTGGGTGCAGAGAAACCCAATATTTTCATGGGGGCAAAAGAGGACAGGAGACAATGGAAGAAGATGACATACCCCGAAAGTGTCTTCACCCAAATAGTTGAATTGCTGGTGGAAATGCAAAGCCATGACGACAAGAGACTCAGGAGATTGAATCCAAGGGGAACTTCTGTGGAATTTGGAAAGTGGCAGGTCAAACCATAGAACAGGACATGAACTCTTAGGGCCAAAAAGTTAGAGACTCATTGCAGTCGCATCTTACAACAGGCAGGAATACCTTGGGCCTATTCTGACTCCCAGACCCACATGGAAAGGGGGGGGGGGGTGTACTAAACTGCACACTTTCCAGTCCAACACCTGATTTCAGAGTCAGTCTGACCAATACGTAGTCCAGCTGGAATGGTCCCTTACCTCCAAGCCTTTTTCTGGTGTATCACCAACTTTTGTGATTTTTGAACAGTGTAGTCACTATTACTAGCTGAAACTCAGCACTAAAGTCAGTCTTTCTCTTCTCAGCTCCTACTACCAAACCCATAATCTCCCACTACTCTCTATTCTTTCCTCTGCTACTATCATTAACAGTTCATAGTGGTGTCTGTAAATACAGTGCAGGAAAATTCTCACGTATTCGTAAGTTGCCGTCACCATTTATAAAATAATGTAATGTACATGACTTCTATAGCACAGGCAAAATTATGACATTCTTAACAGCTAATGTCACCACATATGGAGACTGAAGTACATAATGTACTAGACAAGTATAATATAATGCAATGAAATTTTAGACGCCAATGATACCGTGTAAGATATCAAAGATTCAAATTATAAAGTAATGTATCTGATGGCCTGCTGTACTACATTTTAAAAATGTTACAGGGAGAAGATCAAGCAGAGTGAGGCAAATTGTTGAGTGTGTATTTTCTGATAGTTTCACAAACTAATCTGTGCCTTGGTATATCCAAAGTAGTTCATTCCCAGACAAGTTATTTACTATTGATTTTTGTGTAGATTGCAGAAACATACAGCTTAAAATTGTCAGCACTCAACTTCCTAAAGAGGAAAATAGTGCTCCCTAGCATCCTCCTTACACATTGTACTTTTTATTTTTGTTTTTGTTTTATTTGTGTGTTAAATATCACCACACAAGCACACCAGAAAAAATACAAGGGAGTACCAAAGAAAATCAGAATAACATTGCTGTGGGTGGAGCTTGTGTAGTATACAATTCTGCCACTGCATATGTATAACAAAACTCATTGCCAGTTCAGTGACATCTGTTGTTGACCTGGCATGTTCTGTTCATCTGCAGTGATTGTTTTTGCTACTGCTGTTTTGTTCTTGTTTCATTTTTATGATTACAGGTTTAAGTGAACAATGTGCTGCATTGAAAGTTTGTTTTCTACCTGGTAAAAATACTGCTGAAACTTCAATGTTGAAAATAGCTTACAAAGATGATGCTATGGGGTAAACTAGAGTGTATGAGTGTTGCTCAATTTAAAAATGGCAACATGTCTTTATGATAAACCATGTTCTGGATATCCATCAACAGCCCAAATTGATGAAAATATTGAAAAAATTCAGGAGCTTGTGCTCACAGGCTGTCGACAGAATTTCTCAACTGCCAGAGATTACAGCTTTATCTTGGAGCTTGGTTCAATGAATTTTAACAGAAGATTTAGGAATGAAAAAGGTTGCTGCCAAGTGTGTTCCTTGAATTCTGACTGACTAAAGGAATGTCTAGTTTAAACATGTCATGCTTTGAAACAACAGCTTGAAATTCATCCAGGTTTTCTATGAAAGGTCATTACTGGTGATGAGTCATGGTTACAACCCAGAAACAAAGCAACACACAAGCCAATGGAAGACATCGTCACCCCCCTCCAAACAAAATGTCGTCAAGTCAAATCAAACATGGAAACAATGCTGATTTGCTTTTTTGATATCAATGGAATAGTTCATTCAGAATTTGTTCCCCTCAATCAGACTATCAGTCAAACCTTTTATTTGGAAGTTAAGAAGATTGCACACCATGTTCGTCAGACAACTATTTGTGATTGACAGGAGACTAGTTCTGCCACCATGACAATGCACCTCAACACACAGTGCCTTTTACAGTTTTTGGCTAAAAAAATGTCACAATTCCACTGCCCTGCATACCTTACTGACCTGATCCAGCTCCATGCTACTATTTCCACACTTGGAAAGGAGCATGAAAGGACACCAATTTGACAACATTGAAGAAGTCAAGAAAAAAGAAGGGGGGAGCTGTCAGCCATTTCCAAAGATGACTTGTTTCAACAGTGGAAGCACCAGTGGAACACTGTATTAGTTGTAACAGAGTATTTTGAATGGGATAAGGTTGCTTTGTAAACAATTTGAAAATATATAGCTTTTAAAAATAATAATTTTTTTGGGGTGCCCCTCATATGGCTATCAGAGTAAAATGTATGTCATGGAGATACACACTTCTGCATAAGCTGCTGTAAAATTAGAACACGCAATACACTCTTACCTCTTTTAGTTTCTGAAGATATGGAAGTTTCATCTTCATCCTCAGATAGGTCCTGTTCAACATTTGTGAATTCTAACATCCTCTCTACAGATGTCATCTGATTGACCAGTTCCGCAGATTGTCTCAGGCCCCACTGGAATGTTCCACTCAGACTTATAGCCTGAGTTACAGCTAAACCTACACTTCCACCAAACATATCTGAAATTAACAAATTGACAGTTTTGTTGATGAGAATGTTTGATCATATTGTTTTAATTTTGTGCAAAATTTGCGTTTTCTTCAATTGAGAGAAATCCCCAAAAGAATTGGGAAGTTAACCTAAAAATGTGATTAGGCAGCCAGCCTTTGTGGTCATTTGAATATTTAAATGGAACCATTTGTAGATGTGATGTGTCAACTGGTAGCATTAAGGAGAGAGAGAGAGAGAGAGAGAGAGAGAGAGAGAGAGAGAGAGAATTAGATCTGCAGCAAAACTTGGAAAAGATGCAAATACAACTAATGGATTGTCTACAGGTTAAAATAATGAAATACACCATAATGAAATACACCATAATGAAAAGTATTACTGACATACTTGTGAAAATTACACGCTTTAAATATGATGAAAGTGTACCTGTTTTTAAAACTTGTCCTAATATAATGGAACCATAGTGGCATCAACAAAAGAAACACAGAATCAGCACAGCATCATCATACTTAAATATCACCTTGTTAACGGTGCTACTGTTCATGAACTGTTTTACAGTAGCCACAAATTGTGTCACAAGCTCGCCAGATGTTGCTTGTGTAGGTGTACACAAAAAAAATGGTTCAAATGGCTCTGAGCACTATGGGACTCAACTGCTGTGGTCATAAGTCCCCTAGAACTTAGAACTACTTAAACCTAACTAACCTAAGGACAGCACACAACACCCAGCCATCACGAGGCAGAGAAAATCCCTGACCCCGCCGGGAATCGAACCCGGGAACCCGGGCGTGGGAAGCGAGAACGCTACCGCACGACCACGAGATGCGGGCTAGGTGTACACATTCTTCACTCATATTATTGTATGATACGGAATGAAAAGAAGAATACAATCAGTAAAGTGTGTAGTGGGATAACCAGGTGTGCAAGTAATCACAGTAATAAAATGCAAAATTTAACCATGGGCGAAGTTAGATTGTAAATAAGGGAAAATAAGTGACCATCATTCTGGTAAGCTCTTGGGGTGAATTTTAGACAAAAATATAGTAACATACCTAAGAGCAAGCTTATGGATTTCACAAAATAATATAAAAATGATAGAACAAATAGGGAAGGAAGCCAAATGAATGAAAACAGCCTTTAATAAGCAATCAGTGCCCGTGTTTGCATGACTGCCAGAATGCCACCTGGACAAAAGAGGTCAAAGGAACTTAACCATCAGAGGGCCCATTGTAATCTGCGACAGTTCCTAGAAAATAATGGTAAAACACTGTACTAGTCAATTAACAAGGTTGTCTAGTTATATGTATAATCAGAGAAGGGACAAGAAAACACAAGTAATGCTCTCAACTTAAGAAAATTAATTATGTATAACATTCTATACTAGACAAAAAGGAAAAATTTATCTAGAGAGGCATTCAGTAATTAATGCAGAACATTGTCAGATTAAGCAAGGGAAGAATTGGGTACAAAAATCACTCACTGTTATATATTTGTGACCATGTCACAGCTTCTTAAAATGTTCTTTATTTGACTGCTAACAGAAAAAGCCCCACAAACTGACAAGCACTTTCACCATAGAAGAAAGCCAGGAGTCAGTGGACAGTGCTGTCTAACGATAGATTAACGTGTCTTCATCCTATCATTGTCACCAAACGGAGGAATACTCCCAGTAACCGGTTTCACCAAGCACATCTTATTTCCCTTTGCTTTGTAACACTTGTTCCTGACAAACTCTGCATTTGTTCCTTTAACTTTGAACATTTCTGATTATCTTATCTGAACACACCAAACAACAATTAACAGACACTAAGTTTATTAGTTTTGATGTATCTCATTGTAGAACAGTTCAAGGTCAGGAAACAGACATGCTTCAGTACACCACAACAAATAGAACATTGTTCATGCAGCATTTTTCTTTTGTGTGTGCACTGTATGACACCACAATATTGCGAAGGGTGATTGCAAGAACAGTCTTTATGCTCAGCCAACCTTTCTACTCCCTCAATTTCATTTTCCGTGGAAAAACTGAGCCAACATAAAGATTAAGCATTTTCTTAAGAATATTTAGTTTGTATACCATTTCCTCTACTTCTGCCTTCAAAAACCATGCATGAGGTTGTCATATTCTCTAATCTGCACTATGCACAGACTTAGTGCTACAGACAAAATTAACAGCACCTTTTCATAGGAAATTTAATGTAGTTAAATTTTGTACTGGGATACATTTTCTCTAGGTGCTGTAGTTCGAATTATTCAAGAAAAACATTGAAAGTGGTCTCCAGATGCACACACAGACAGTGCCTCCGCCCTTGTTTTACCTCTTATGGGCTGTGGGGTGTATACTTCCCACCAAATGTATTTCTTTTCAGTGTTTAAGGGGAACCTGTGCTACCACTATCGCAATTCAGTAGCAGTCCACTGCACAAGCTGTAGTTTCTGTTTGTTGTGAAATATAGCCTCCAGAACTGTGGAAAGTATTTATACCACCAAACAATGGTGTTTTAGATGTTATTGGGAAGTATGGTTACCACCAAAATAGTTTCTGGAAGAGACTTGGGAAGTATACTTACCATAAAATCACTCTCTTTTGTTGCCCTTGGGAAACATACAAACCACAAACCTACAGGTATCTCAAAGCTTTTGGGAATGTGTCTTACCACCTCTGTCTATGACTGACATCTTGTGGTAGTACACTGCACCAGGTGTATGAAAACTGCTACAACAGTCAGTTTATGTTTATCATGTGATCACTACTGTTGTCTGAACACATTGCTTTGCTTCTGCAATATACATTATTGTGATCTGTATCAATTCATGTCTGTACTGCATGGTAAAGTTTCTAGGATTGTTTCCACATTGTGGTAAGTAAACTTTTTAAATAAAGTAAAAGGAAACATCAAATGAAAACCGAAAACAATGTTAATTATTTTTTATGCATAATGGCAACACACAACAGCTCACATAAGGAAAGAGGGATAATACATTTACCGGGAATTAAGTACCTCAAAAAGGTGCTGTGGGGTTTGTGTGTACCACCATAGTTTTTCGTCCTATATCACAAAAATAAAAATCATCAAAAAATCTAGTCAGTAAATCGCAATTCTAATAGGATAGTGAAAGAATTATCTTTGCTAAGTTGCTACAAAACATGCACCCACTAAAGAGTTAGCTGTTTTAAAAGTTTTGAAGCATCAGACAACTGTTCTCATCAATTGAACCACTGGCAGACTGTCAGTAAATTTATTTTCTTACTCAGTGAGTGAGCCAGCACAGGGGGGCCATTTCATGGTTGGTTATTCACTTCTATCTTTTTGTTGGTTGTATGCATGACTGTCCTGCCTTTCCTTGCAAGGTAGCGTAAAGGTTAAGATAATATGTGCAGCAGCAAACTATTTTGCTTGTTCTACTGCATGTAAAAAGCTAAAACTTCTCAATAATTATTCTGCAAGTGGAAATTAAGTAATTTGCGTGTTGCTGGATGAAAAAAATAAAAATTTAAACCTGAACCCTGAACTCAAGTGTGACAATACAGTGAATGAATGTGTGTACAATAGCAAGTCAAATGATGATAAAAAATGTTGGACTCGGCATGAAGAAAGTGCATTTTGTTACAAAAATGACTTTTTAATCATTTGAAGTAAACTTCATTGGAAAATTTGCAAAAATGTAGGAAATTTGGACCTAGGAAGAAAGAAACACGGCAAGGGGATTCCACAACCTTGTGCTAGTGTGTGTGTGTGTGTGTGTGTGTGTGTGTGTGTGTGTGTGTGTGTGTATCATCTACAGGTGATTCAAGAAAAGGAGATATGGTTTCTTTGCAGAAAAAAATATTTAAACTCTCAGAAAGTTCCATTCATCAAACTGCTGCCAAAATACTACTTTGTGCTGAATAGAAGACACTGGAAAATGCTTGCACTATGACATTTCATAATGAACAGGAAGTGACAGCAAATATATTTCGGGCTGCTTTTAAAGTCACAAAAAATGTTTCAGTGGTTTTGAGACAAAAATTGACTGCAAAAACTTAATGGACTTGACATATGCCACCTTTTACGTTCTGGAAATGTGTGTCCTAACATAATTAATGGCATTGCACTAGGAAAATACTGATTCTGACAAGATCGAAAATATCTTATTATTGATGATAGCACATCAGTTACTCATTTTAATAATTTATTTATGAACCAAACTCCCCAACACAAGAGCCCACAAATATATTCATTCATATAGATGATTTGAATAACATAACTGCTGATAGTATTTGTAACCCATTGCTAAATTATTTGTAATCCATGATACTTTCTAATGACTTCCTGAAAGAAAATCTTGTTTCATTCAAAACAGATGCAGCAGCAGTGATGATAGGGTGAAAATAAGTAGCAGTAACCTCAATGACCCCCCATGAACCATGGACCTTGCCATTGATGGGGAGGCTTGCGTGCCTCAACGCTACAGATAGCTGTACTGTAGGTGCAACCACAACGAAGGTGTATCTGTTAAGAGGCTAGACAAATGTGTGGTTCCTGAAGAGGGGCAGCAGACTTTTCAGTAGTTGCAGGAGCAACAGTCTGGATGATTGATCTGGCCCTGTAACACTAACCAAAACGGCCTTGCTGTTGTGGTACTGCGAACGGCTGAAAGCAAGAGGAAACTACAGCCGTAATTTTTCCCGAGGGCATGCA
This sequence comes from Schistocerca nitens, assembly GCF_023898315.1. Taxonomy (NCBI): domain Eukaryota; kingdom Metazoa; phylum Arthropoda; class Insecta; order Orthoptera; family Acrididae; genus Schistocerca; species Schistocerca nitens. The sequence continues at coordinate 256,931,936 of NC_064615.1, read as the reverse complement.
GCTTGATTGTATGATTAAATGATGATTGCATCCTCTTGGGTAAAATATTCCACAGGTAAAATAGTTCCCCATTTGGATCTCCAGGTGGGGACTACTCAAAAGGACGACGACGTCATCAGGAGAAAGAAAACTGGCGTTCTACGGATCGGAGTGTGGAATGTCAAATCCCTTAATCTAGCAGGTAGGTTAGAAAATTTAAAAAGGGAAATGGATAGGTTAAAGTTAGATATAGTGGGAATTAGTGAAGTTCGGTGGCAGGAGGAACAAGACTTTTGGTCAGGTGAATACAGGGTTATAAATACAAAATCAAATAGGGGTAATGCAGGAGTAGGTTTAATAATGAATAAAAAAAATATAGGAGTGAAGGTAACCTACTACAAACAGCATAGTGAACACATTATTGTGGCAAAGATAGACACGAAGCCCACGCCTACTACAGTAGTACAAGTTTATATGCCAACTAACTCTGCAGATGAAGAAATCTATGAAATGTATGATGAGAGAAAAGAAATTATTCAGGTAGTGAAGTGAGATGAAGATTTAATAGTCATGGGTGACGATTTCGACAGTAGGAAAAGGAAGAGAAGGAAACGTAGTAGTTTAATATGGAGTGGGGCTAAGAAATGAAAGAGTAAGCTGCCTGGTAGAATTTTGCACAGAGCATAACTTAATCATAGCTAACACTTGGTTCAAGAATCATGAACGAAGGTTGTATACATGGAAGAACCCTGGAGATACTAGAAGGTTTCAGATAGATTATATAATGGTAAGACAGAGATTTAGGAACCAGGTTTTAAATTGTAAGACATTTCCAGGGGCAGATGTGGACTCTGACCACAATCTATTGGTTATGAACTGTAGATTAAAACTGAAGAAACTGCAAAAAGGTGGGAATTTAAGGAGATGAGACCTGGATAAACTGAAAGAACCAGAGGTTGTACAGAGTTTCAGGGAGAGCATAAGGGAACAATTGACAAATGACAGTGGAATAAGAATGGGTAGCTCTGAGGGATGAAGTAGTGAAGGTAGCAGAGAATCAAGTAGGTAAAAAGGCAAGGGCTAGTAGAAATCCTCGGGTAACAGAAGAAATGTTGAATTTAATTGATGAAAGGAGAAAATACAAAAATGCAGTAAATGAAGCAGGCAAAAAGGAATACCAATGTCTCAAAAATGAGATTGACATGAAGTGCAAAATGGCTAAGCAGGGATGGCTAGAGGACAAATTTAAGGATGTAGAGGCTTGTCTCACTAGAGGTAAGATAGATACTGCCTACAGGAAAAGTAAAGAGACCTTTGGAGAAAAGAGAACCAGTTGCACGAGTATCAAGAGCTCAGATGGAAACCCAGTTCTAACCAAAGAACGGAAAGCAGAAAGGTGGAAGGAGTATATAGAGGGCCTATACAGGGGTGATGTCCTTCAGGACAATATTATGGAAATGGAAGAGGATGTAGATGATGAAATGGGAGGTATGATACTGCGTGAAGAGTTTGACAGAGCACTGAAAGACCCGAGTCGAAACAAGGCTCCTGGAGTAGACAACATTCCATTAGAACTACTGACAGCCTTGGGAGAGCCAGTCCTGACAAAACTCTACGATCTGGTGAGCAAGATGTACGAGTCAGGCGAAATACCCTCAGACTTCAAGAAGAATATAGTAATTCAATCCCAAAGAAAGCAGATGTTGACAGCTGTGAAAATTACTGAACTATCAGTTTAATAAGTCACGGCTGCAAAATACTAACGCGAATTCTTTACAGACGAATGGATAAACTCGTAGAAGCTAACCTCGGGGAAGATCAGTTTGGATTCCGTAGAAATGTTTGAACACTTGAGGTAATACTGACCATAGAATTTATCTTAGGAGAAAGATTAAGGAAAGGCAAACCTATGTTTCTAGTATTTGTAGACTTAGAGAAAGCTTTTGACAATGTTGACTGGAATACTCTATTTCAAATTCTAAAGGTGGCAGGTTTAAAATACAGGGAGCGAAAGGCTATTTACAATTTGTATAGAAACCAGATGGCAGTTATAAGAGTCTAGGGACATGAAAGGGAAGCAGTGGTCAGGAAGGGAGTGAGACAGGGTTGTAGCCTATCCCTGATGTTATTCAATCTGTATATTGAGCAAGCAGTAAAGGAAACAAAAGAAAAATTCGGAGTAGGTATTAAAATCCATGGAGAAGAAATAAAAACTTTAAGGTTCGCCGATGACAATGTAATTCTGTCAGAGACAGCAAAGGACTTGGAAGAGCAGTTGAATGGAATGGACAGTGTCTTGAAAGAAGGATATAAGATGAACATCAAGAAAAACAAAACAAGGATACTGGAATGTAGTTGAATTAAATTGGGTGATGCTGAGGGAATTAGATTAGGAAATGAGACACTTAAAGTAGTAAAAGAGTTTTGTTATTTGGGGAGCAAAATAACTGATGATGGTCGAAGTAGAGAGGATATAAAATGTAGGCTGGCAATGGCAAGGAAAGCGTTTCTGAAGAGAAATTTGTTAACATCGAGTATAGATTTAAGTGTCAGGAAGTCGTTTCTGGAAGTATTTGTATGGAGTGTAGCCATGTATGGAAGTTAAACATTGACGATAAATAGTGTGGCCAAGAAGAGAATAGAAGCTTTTGAAATGTGGTGCTACAGAAGAATGCTGAAGATTAGATGGGTAGATCACATAACTAATGAGGAGATATTGAATAGAATTTCGGAGAAGAGAAATTTGTGGCACAACTTGACTAGAAGGGATCAGTTGGTAGGACAAGTTCTGAAGCATCAAGGGATCACCAATTTAGTACTGGAGGGCAGCGTGGAGGGTAAAAATCTTAGAGGGAGACCAAGAGATGAATACACTAAGATTCAGAAGGATGTAGGCTGTAGTAGGTAACGAGAGAGATAGAAGCTTAAACAGGATAGAGTAGCGTGGAGAGCTGCATCGAACTAGTCTCAGGGCTGAAGAGCACAACAACAACATTAATGAACTGCATTTCCCCCGGATTTTAGTTTCCTGTTGCCCTAGTTATAGACTGTCAGTTGGTGACATAATAAAGAGTTTGCATCACATGTAATTCACTTCAGGTCTTTCTTAAACAAGCTATATTCAGTGCACCACTATTTACTGAAGAATGCTGAAGTTAGAACAGCATGCAGAGATACTTTAAATTGAAATTCACAAAACAGGCAGAATCTTTGGTACCAGGTGGGTAGTACCAAGCTTCTGAAGTGTGTCAGTAGTTTTGGAAACTCTAAAGCTTTGGTTGTTCACCTCATAGCTGCCAAAGATGATCAAAGCAGGAAGTCAACTGACATATATATGAACGTTTATTCAAGTCCATCACAGAAGTTGATTTCATTAATATGTGATACCCTGCAAGAATTATCCGAACCAAGTCTAACTACAGTCACCAAGACATCACACGGCATTCTGTCAAACAAAAGATCAGAAATGTTCAAAGAAGGAAACTGAGCAGCAGTCCTCATTACTGTGAAGCTCTCAAAGTAGTGGAAGAGTTGAATGCATTGGAAAAGGGAACAAAAAGCAGACATCCTTAGCTCAGCAGTTTTTATGATTGTTTAAAACAGTAGTTGGTGAATTGTTTCCTGCAGGCAGACAATACTGTTATCTCTGAATGTGCAGATGTATTGGACTCCAATTTGTGCTGAAAATCCTGGAACAGACGTTTAAACAAGTGTAAAATTTTAGGTCGTCATTTTGGTATTCCAGAGAGAGGGACACTTTTAGGATTTCAGGATTATTTGATAAAGAATAAAATTTCAGCATCCTTCCTGCCTCTGCTCAGTGCAGTGACATGCTTCTATATATACTAGTGAATGTGAACGTAAGTTTTCACAAATGAATCACCACCACACCAGCAAGGATTTCATATCATCTTTATACTGTCAGTGACCCGATGATCTTTAAATTAGTTTGTCTTCCACTGCAATAGTTCCAACCTATGAGTTACACACACTGTTGGTTGAGGAGAGGCAGACATCTTGCTGCCAATACCAAGAGTAAATTAATAAGACATGACTGCAGCAGCTGTGAACTGGCATAAATTTGGAAACTGTTACAAAGCTGGGTAATGTTAATCTCAATGCAGCTTTACACTTCAATATCTACATCTGCATCCATACTCCGCAAGCCACCTGACGGTGTGTGGCGGAGGGTACCCTGAGTACCTCTATCGGTTCTCCCTTCTATTCCAGTCTCGTATAGTTCGTGGAAAGAAGGATTGTCGGTATGCTTCTGTGTGGGCTCTAATCTCTGATTTTATCCTCATGGTCTCTTCGCGAGATATACGTAGGAGGGGGCAATATACTGCTTGACTCTTTGGTGAAGGTATGTTCTCGAAACTTTAACAAAAGCCCGTACCGAGCTACTGAGCATATCTCCCGCAGAGTCTTCCACTGGAGTTTATCTATCATCTCCGTAACGCTTTCAAGATTACTAAATGATCCTGTAACGAAGCGCGCTGCTCTCCGTTGGATCTTCTCTATCTCTTTTATCAACCCTATCTGGTACGGATCCCACACTGCTGAGCAGTATTCAAGCAGTGAGTGAACAAGTGTACTGCAACCTACTTACTTTGTTTTTGGATTGCATTTCCTTAGGATTCTTCCAATGAATCTGTCTGGCATCTGCTTTACCGTCGATCAACTTTATATGATCATTCCATTTTAAAGCACTCCTAATGCCTACTCCCAGATAATTTATGGAATTAACTGCATCCAATTGCTGACCTATTTTGTAGCTAAATGATAAGGGATCTATCTTTCTTTGTATTCGCAGCACATTACACTTGTCTACATTGAGATTCAATTGCCATTCCCTGCACCATGCGTCAATTCGCTGCAGATCCTCCTGCATTTCAGTACAATTTTCCATTGTTACAACCTCTCGATACACCACAGCATCATCTGCAAAAAGCCTCAGTGAACTTCCGATGTCATCCACAAGGTCATTTATGTATATTGTGAATAGCAACGGTCCTATGACACTACCCTGCGGCACACCTGAAATCACTCTTACTTCGGAAGACTTCTCTCCATTGAGAATGACATGCTGCGTTCTGTTATCTAGGAACTCTTCAATCCAATCACGCAATTGGTCTGATAGTCCATATGCTCTTACTTTGTTCATTAAACGACTGTGGGGAACTGTATCGAACGCCTTGCGGAAGTCAAGAAACACAGCATCTACCTGTGAACCCATGTCAGTGGCCCTCTGAGTCTCATGGATGAATAGCGCGAGCTGGGTTTCGCACGACCGTCTTTATCGAAACCTGTGTTGATTCCTAAACAGTAGATTTCTAGTCTCCAGAAAAGTAATTGTTCTCTAACATAACACGTGTTCCAAAATTCTACAACTGATCGATGTTAGAGATATAGGTCTATAGTTCTGCACATCTGTTCGATGTCCCTTCTTGAAAACGGGGATGACCTGTGCTCTTTTCCAATCCTTTGGAATGCTACGCTCTTCTAGAGACCTACAGTACACCGCTGCAAGAAGGGAGGCAAGTTCCTTCGCGTACTCTGTGTAAAATCGAACTGGTATCCCATCAGGTCCAGCGGCCTTTCCTCTTTTGAGTAATTTTAATTGTTTCTCTATCCCTCTGTCGTCTATTTCGATATCTACCATTTTGTCATCTGTGCGACAATCTAGAGAAGGAACTACAGTGCACTCTCCCTCTGTGAAACAGCTTTGGAAAAAGACATTTAGTATTTCGGCCTTTAGTCTGTCATCCTCTGTTTCAGTACCATTTTGGTCACAGAGTGTCTGGACATTTTGTTTTGATCCACCTACTGCTTTGACATAAGACCAAAATTTCTTAGGATTTTCTGCCAAGTCAGTACATAGAACTTTACTTTCTAAGTCATTGAATGCCTCTCACATAGCCCTCCTCACACTACATTTCGCTTCGCGTAATTTTTGTTTGTCTGCAAGGCTTTGTCTGTTTGTTTGCTGTGAAGTTCCCTTTGCTTCCGCAGCAGTTTTCTAACTCAGTTGTTGTACCACAGTGGCTCTTTTCAATCTGTTACGATCTTGCTTGGCACATACTCATCTAACGCATATTGTACGATGGTTTTGAACTGTGTCCACTGATCCTCAACACTATCTGTACTTGAGACAAAACTTTTGTATTGAGCCGTCAGGTACTCTGTAATCTGCTTTTTGTCACTTTTGCTAAACAGAAAAATCTTCCTACCTTTTTTAATATTTCTATTTATGGCTGAAATCATCGATGCCGTAACCGCTTTATGATCGCTGATTCCCTGTTCTGCGTTAACTATTTCAAATAGTTCGGGTCTGTTTGTGACCAGAAGGTCTAATATGTTATCGCCATGAGTCGGTTCTCTGTTTAACTGCTCAAGGTAGTTTTCAGATAAAGCACTTAAAAAAATTTCACTGGATTCTTTGTCCCTGCCACCCGTTATGAACGTTTGAGCCTCCCAGTCTATATCCGGCAAATTAAAATCTCCATCCAGAACTATAACATGGTGGGGAAATCTACTTGAAATATTTTCCAAATTATCCTTCAGGTGCTCAGCCACAACAGCTGCTGAGCCAGGGGGCCTATAGAGACATCCAGTTACCATGTCTGAGCCGGCTTTAACCGTGACCTTCACCCAAATCATTTCACATTTCGGATCTCCGTCAATTTCCTTCGATACTATTGCACTTTTTATCACTATAAACACGCCTCCCCCTTCACTGTCCAGCCTGTCTGTGGCATACATTCCAATCTGAGTTTAGGACTTCATTACTGTTTACATCTGGTTTCAGCCAACTTTCCATGGCTAATACTATGTGGGTATTGTGACCGTTTATTAATGAGAGCAGTTCTGGGACCTTTCTATAGACGCTCCTGCAGTTTACTATTAGCACATTAATATTGTTATTTCCTGTTGCATTTTGCGTACTCCTACCTTGCCGCGTATCAGGAGGCGACTTGTCGGGCCTAGGGAGGGAATTCTCTAACCTAAAAAACCCCCATGTGCACTCCACAAGTACTCTGCTACCCTTGTAGCCGCTTCCGGCGTGTAGTGCACGCCTGACCTATTCAGGGGGATCCTACATTTCTCCACCCGATAGCGGAGGTCGAGAAATTTGCACCCCAGATCTCCACAGAATCATCTGAGCCTCTGGTTTAACCCTTCCACTCGGCTCCAAACCAGAGGACCGCAATCGGTTCTGGGAACGATACTACAAATAGTTAACTCTGATTCCACCCCGCGAGCGAGGCTTTCCGCCTTCACCAATTCCGCCAATCGCCTGTACGAACTGAGGATGACCTCTGAACCCAGACGGCATGAGTCATTGGTGCCGACATGAGCAACAATTTGTAGTCAGGTGCACCCAGTGCTCTCTATCGCCGCCAGTAGGGCTTCCTCCACATCTCTGATGAGACCACCTGGCAAGCAGACAGAGTGAACACTGGCCTTCTTCCCCGACCTTTCTGCTATTTCCTAACAAATAAATATAATAGAGGGAAACATTCCACGCAGGAAAAATATATCTAAAAACATAGATGATGTGACTTACCATACGAAAGCATCTTTCCGCTCCCGGGATTGGAATGACTCCTTTCGTCTTTCCCTCTCCTTCCCTCTTTCCTGATGAATTTTGTGTTTATGATTGTGTCTATCGACCTGCCAGCACTTTCGTATGGTAAGTCACATCTTTGTTTTTAGATATATCAATAAATAATGAGTTATATTAAAAACTTAAGTAATTGTTGTTAGATTGTATCTAGTGTGAGGATACTACCAAACATTTTTAGAAGAAGGACACTGCAAGCAGCTGTAATAATAAACTACTACTATAGCAGGTTAATATGAAAATTTGGGTTTTAGGATTGCTTTAACAAACTTAAGAGTTGGAATGTGGGAAAGTACAGATGCCAGTGCTGCAAACAACATGATCTGGTACAGAGTTAGAAGAAACGTAAAGAAAAATTTTTAAATGTTACAGGACATGTGGAAGAAAAGTTGTAAACTCTGAACTAATAGAACTAGGGTTTGCCAATAAATCAGTGACAAAATTTGAAACAATTGGAAACCAGGAAAGTGAAATAGGGACATTGTAGTAAAAGGTATCCCCATGGTGTCACAAGCACTTGTAACATGGATGTTGCAAGTCCAGGATCCAATGCTCTTGCAAAATTATTTCAAAGATTTGGACTTCCATACGGCATGTTTTGTCTGACTCCTGTTTATCTTCATACAAATTTTCTTTTGCTATCAGTCTATCTTATTCTATTTGTGTATAAAGAAATTTGTAGTATATATATTTATGACTTAGGTTAAAATCCATTATCTCACTGTGATAATGAAAATTATTTTGAAGTACAATGCTAAAAATGTTAAGATTTTGAAAGAGAGAATGATTATGTTATGAAACTTTGAAGATTGCATTACATTTACTGTAATGCAAAAATTTCACTGAATATGAAGTTAGTGAAATTTGTGTGAACAAAAAGTGTAAAGATTTGTAAATGTTTTGAAACATTTTTGGTCTAGTGTATTTACACAAAGTTGTAGAATGCTATCTTGAAATAGCAGAAAGGGGAACAGATATGAAATACTGATTTTTGGGGGCGGGAATTTTGACTGAAGGTAATTTATCATATTTTAGTTATAGCCAGCAGCTACATTTGATAGTATTTGTGGCAACTATCAACCAAGTCAAGTGTAATATCTTTGTTTTGCCGAACTCTTTGCTGCAGTCTGTGGCAGCGTGCGAAAGTTTACACACATGGACAGAGATCAAGAATGTATCTAACTGTACATGTGTGCTTCCGAGTAATAAAATAGTGTTTATTACATGTGGTATACTGTGCATCATTGGATTCGTCAGTCCAACACTAAAACCCATACTGGTGATCCCAAATTTTGTTTGCAGGTGCTACAACAAACTCGTTTCATCGAGCAGTACACAATGGATCGCGTGCCGTCCACCACACCACACACGTGCCAGCTTAGTTTCCCAACGGATGCTTTGGTATTTTTTTCCAATTATCCACTGTGTGTTTGTAATAGTTCAACGCAGTTTCCGAACACACCTACTAGCAGTACATAACAGGACAGTGCTTCTGCATTCCCACAGCCATGTGTGCTGGCATCAGGTACAAACAATAACTTTCCATTATTGTACATGAGTCAGCAGTCAAGTGGCTGTGTTCCTTACCAACGGAACATTTTTTGCACACAAAACTTTGTATACGAACATTTTACGTTCACTATGAACTTTCCACGTGTTCCAAGTGCTCAACAACCGCGGACACAATGTGCTCAAACCCCAGTGACTATGTTTTCGGGTTTCCCAAGTGCCAGTTCAAACTTTCCACCTGAATCAGTGGCGTTACAAATCGAGCCGGACACCCAAGATGGGAAATTTCATGTGATTTGAGACTTTCTCGGCGTATTCCATTCGTGAAATCTTCTCGGGTGATCAGCCGAGAAGACGACGCCTTTACTCGGCTGATCACCCGAGAAGATTTCACAAAGGGAAATTTCATGTTTATCCTGGAACTCCACAGTTTGCACCAGACACCCCCGTACCCCCTTTCATTTCTAGTCAACACGGGGGCGAGGTTAGTGTGATACCTTTGTCCATAGGTACAGCCACTCAGATTTTTCTCCCACAAACTGTCCGCTTCCCAATATAAATGGTCAACCTTTGACCAGGAACTGTTTGCTGTTTACAACACTATCAAATAGTTCCAAGACGATATCGAAGGTCGCCATCTCTTTGTATTTACCGACCATGAGCCATTGGTATATGCTTTCTGTCACCCAGGCAAGGACTCTTCCCCAAAATGTTTTCATCATATGGACCTCATATGTCAGTTTATGAATGACATACATTACGTCAGAGGTGCAGACAATGTTGTCGCCAATTTTCTATCTCGTTTGTCGGTTTTATCTTCACAACTGGACCTCAGTGAACTCCCTAAATTGCAGACAGATGATACTGAACTCGCCATGTTGCCCTCTGATGTTAAAACAGGACTCCAACTAGCATTACGGACACTTTCTGGGTTTTCATCACCCATCTGGTGTGACATTTCGACAGGACGCATACATCCGGTGATTCTGGCACCTCTCCGCCAGGAAATTTTTAATAGTGTCCACAACTTGGCACACCCTTGCATTCGCGCCACCACATGTCTGATATGTGAATGTTTTGTTTGGCTCGGGGTGATGAAACAATGTCACAGTTGGGCGTGAGCGTGTGTAGCTTGTCAGCGCGCAAAAGTACGACGCCATGCACAGCCCCCCCCGTGGGTACATTCGATGTGGAAAAAAGAAGATTCCAGCACATACATATCAATATTGTTGGGCCCTTACCCCCCTTGGGCCCCTTCCATTACATACTGTTCACCATTGACTGGTTTACCCACTGGGTAGAGGTAATTCCTCTCACTACTATCACAGCAGACACAGTGGCCCAAGCCCTTTTATTAATGTGGATCTCACACTTCAGCTGCCCGGTTTCTATCACCATTGACGAGGGCCGCCAGTTCGAGTCTGCCCTCTTCCAACAGCTTTGTGAACTGTGTGGTGGTGAAATGATTTAGGATTCCAACCCCCAGAGCAACGGGCTTGTCGAATGCTGGCACCGAACGCTTAAAGGTTCCCCGATTCCCTGATGTGCCATGGAGGTGAGTGGGCCAATGCCTTACCATGGGTAAGGTTAGGCGTTCGGGCTGCATACAAAGAGGACCTTGGCGTATCCCTGGCAGAAGCACTGTATGGATAACCCCTCACACTCCCAGCAGAACTAGTCGAGCCTTCACTCCCTCCAGATCAAATCTGTGACTTGACATTCGTCGGTCATGTTAAGGAGTTAATTGCTAACATTCGCATGCTTCCACCTCGACCGCATTCGCCCCCTCCCGTATTTATGCATATGGGCTTCGCGTCATACACTCATGTCATGGTGTGTGATGACACTGTCCGACTGGCACTCAGACCTCCATACTTGGACCTGCACAGAGACATATCGCGGCGTACCAACACGTTCGAAGTGCTCATTAATGGCACACCTCAAACGGTATCTGTCTGCCGCCTCAAACCAGCATGGTCCCTGGGAGAACTGCTCGATACCCCACCCACTCAGCACCGACCCCCTGCTACACCCGCCTCACTTGAGGTAACTACCGACAGTTAGCAGATGAGTGACGCCCATTCCTGTACTTGTGACATTACCCACTCCCAGTCATGTGACAGTGCTACAGGTGTGTGTGACATTCCCATACCGAGTGATGCGTGTGATGACTCCCCCGTCATACAGGCAGCTCCCCCGCCTCCCGCTGTTAAGATTCAGTGCCATATCAGGGGCCAGCCTCTGTACGGGTGATGTCGATGCCGACGACTCGTGGAGATTCTGTCAACCTGTATACGGGAGGGGTAGTGAATATCAACACAGGTGTTATTTGCGGCTCTAAAGTGTTTTTGTTATGCAGCAGGATAATGTGCGTATCTTCTATGAATGAGCCAGCTGTCTCAATGACAACTTAACCCACATTCACCTTCTCCAGTCTGTCCCCTTGCCTGTTGTTACTGACCCATCAATGGTAAAAGTACTACGTACTGCAACAGGCATTCAGGTCCGCTACCCCGACTCCTCACAACCCACAGTTCCCTCCCCGGATCACTCAACTGCTGTACAAGGATTCACCTGGTCAGTAATAAAATAGTGTCTATTACATGTGGTATAGTGTGCATCATTGGATTCAGCAGTCTTACAACACTAAAACCCATATATTCAAATATCTGAAGTCCTAGTGAATGGAAAATAATGATATGAAACTATTAGATTTATTATTGCAAACAATGTCAAATGTTTACCTGTACTTCTTTTAGAGAAAGTTTACTAGCTGAGAATGATTGCAGAGTAAAGGAATGTGAATACTATGGGATTTTTGAAAAATCAGTTCCATTGTAATTGTTTTTATTCAAAGTATATGCGGTATTGTTCTGTGTGACGTATGTGAATTATCTGCAATGCATTGCTCTGCTAGGGGTAATTAGTAGTTTTTAGGCACTGTGAAGACAGGATGTTATGAAGTATATTCTATGATATTAGAGATTATGATTAAGTTAACTTGAGGATGTGTTAGAGATTTATTGATGCTCTGTTTTGTAATTTATATTATTCTTTTTTGATAGTATGCTGTATATAGTTTTGACAAGTGACTAAGATGAGGTCATGCTATTTGTTGAAGTAAGGGTTTGATCTATGATTATATTCATGAGTTATTGACATGCATGCTTGAAGTTTGACATTTGTGGCACATATATTCTGTATGGAAATCTTTAAGTGATTACATGATGGCATAGATTGGAAGACAGAAATAAATAGAATGAAGCTGATATTGTACCAAACTATGTACTTTTCACAGATAATCTGATCCAAATCCTAGTTTATACTATAATTCATCTATATCATAGAAATGTGGTGCTTACCTTCACCGTAAAGCAGAAAGCTGAAGGTGACAACTGCTATGTAGGCCAAGCATCCCACATCAAGCCAATAAGCAAAGGCTCTGCTAGTTGACAGGAACATATAGAATGCAGTTGTATTCAGGTCCTGGAAGCAAGGAAACTATTCCTTTATTACCAGTTCAGTAATTTTGGTGTTTTTAATCATCTTAATTAAAACTGAAATGCAATGGAAACTTTGGTCTTTAAGAACAGAAGCAGCTGAAAAATTAATGCACAGGGGTTTTGGTGTCAGGACTTGATAGTGAAACAGGCTTATCAGTCAAGATGAAATTAACCCCTAGGCCATGAAACATTTTCTACAAATACCTTTTTCCAGTACCTTTGGTCTAGCAAGATAGGCTAAAGTGCTTTGGGAATTTTTAATGCAATAGAGGATTCTTGGAAAATGAAAGCCGTGAGGTCAATGAGTGTTTTCTGGGTAGCTCAGATAGAGCAATGCCCACAAAAAGCAAAGGTTGGGGTTTAAGTTTATTGCACCATACGTTAGATAAAGAAAATCTGCCTGTTCTAGTAATGCAAATATAAGCAATGTGAGAGAATTAGTGTTCAAGGAGTATTATCCAAGCCACTGGATATACACAGTGTTGTGCACCATGGAGATGTGGTGGCATGTGTTCTTTTAAATATAAAATTGGAACATGTGATAATAGAAGCCAACTTGATGGCCAGGGTGATTTATAACAGAATAGTTGAAGTATTAGCCTTATGGTAGAACAAGTGAGAAACATGCCAAAAATCAATTACTCTAATTTTAGATTACAGTAGATTCCACTTTTCAAATTCACAATGATACATCATGCTAAATTAAACAGTGGCTATTGGCAGCCAATAGAACAGGTTTTTCTATAACAAAACATGTATCTTCAAAATACAATTCTAATGCTCACATATGCTTCAGAAACTTTGCCACTAGTAAGGGATACTAATATGCTGATTGCCTTTGAGAGTAAGGTACTCCAGAGAGTAATAGGCCCTTGTTGCAAGGGAAGGAGGTGGAGGAAACAGTATAACAATGAGCTTTATGCCACATGTAGAGCCAGCTATTGTAAAAAGTGTAAAGCCAATGAGACAGATGGGCTGGGCATTTGAGATGGATGGTCGATTCAGATTGCCAAAGAAAATACTAACTGGAAATCCCAGAGATCAAAAAGAACACCTGAGTGAAAACCAGGTGGGTAAATGGTATCAAAGAGCAGGTAAAGAGAATGGGACACATGAATCAAAGAATTAGCATGTAATCTGAACACCTTCCAGAAAAAGGTTAGGATCCAAGGTCCGCAATGGACTGTAGAACAGAAGAATGTAATGTAAATATGAATAATGTATGTGAACATTAGGGAGACATTTAAGCCAAAACACAGGCAGAAAAGAAAATAGAAATTTAATTTCTTGTTTGAAAATTTAACGAAATGTGGATAAATAATCCCTTTCAATTTCTTGGAAATTTACACTAAATTCCCAATGATTTTATGATGGAATTTTCTTTTATTCAGTCATCGCTGCACTTCTTTTTTAAATATTCTATTTCTGTCTCCTTCCTTTTGTGTGTGTGTGTGTGTGTGTGTGTGTGTGTGTGTGTGTGTGTGTGTGTGTGTGTGTGTGTGTGGGGGGGGGGGGGGTTTACACTAATTTTCTGGTTTATAATAAAGCCCCCCCATCTGAATTTTCTGCCCGCATCTCGTGGTCGTGCGGTAGCGTTCTCGCTTCCCACGCCCGGGTTCCCGGGTTCGATTCCTGGCGGGGTCAGGGATTTTCTCTGCCTCGTGATGGCTGGGTGTTGTGTGCTGTCCTTAGGTTAGTTAGGTTTCAGTAGTTCTAAGTTCTAGGGGACTGATGACCATAGCTGTTAAGTCCCATAGTGCTCAGAGCCATTCGAACTATTTTTTGAATTTTCTGTAAGCTCTATTCCTCTGTAGTAAAACACAAGTTAACACACAATTTTGTTTTCATTACTTTCAGAACACACAGTTCTGCAATTTATATGTAACTAAACATCAGTTTGGTTTCCAAGTTGATAGACATGCTCTTTAGCCTAATTGTTTCATGACATGCAGGCACTGCGAACTGTTTCACAGTGTGGAGGCACAGAAGTAGCCAAGTGTGATCAATGTCTAAAGCCAATGATTTTATTTTAATAGTCATATTTTGTCATCAGTAGTGCAGTGTGAGTTAGTGTAGTTTCATGCCACTTATGACCAGTTCACCTCGTTAACTTTTTTTAGCTACATGTACATTTTGCCAGAGATTGTGGCCTATGCTAAATCACGAAGGCATTCATGACTGTTCACGAACAGCTTGAAGTTACAATGGCCACTATCTTCCAGCTTCATACAGCCTTTGCAAATTGCACTGGTGACCAAGTGGTACGGCAGTTTCCCATTAAGCTTGACAGCTAGAGTTTTTGCTGATGTGGGCCCTGAGAGAACCCTGGTCTGGCAACAAACAGTCACCTGATGGCAGTTGGCTGGACATGTCAAAATATGGAGCTGTTTTGCAATAAAGGTAGATAGCTAATGTCATAAATACCAATTGCATACCACCACCACCACCACCACCACCACCACCACCACCACCACCACCTAGGTTTGAGGCATAAATGGGATAACTAGAGAGCCAGCAAGCCTTGCCTGCCCTGCTTGTGCGACAATCTCCTCAGTCTGGCCATCTCCAGAAGGAAAATGAGGAGCTGTTATTAGTAAGCTTTTTAATAACAGGTGCATGATTGCCCTCTTGGGGAAATAGTATCACAAGAGGAAAATTAACTGATTTACACTCTTTGTATTCCAGGAAGAATTTTCCATCCTGTGGAAGAGGTCATTCTGGGAGCAGTTAACAGCACATGTTGCAGATCATTGCCCCTTCACACCACATACTGTCACCTAAGTTCCAAGACCAGTCCCAGTTCTGTCTGAAGACTGGCAGATTTAAAGGCAGCATCTGCACAGCCATCAATTTACAAATTTTTTTTAGATGATCAGGGCCTGTTGGTCTGGAGCTAAAAGGTGGAGATTATATATATATATATATAATCTTGCTGGTTCTGTAAAAAGATACCTGCGGATTCCTTGACCTACATTACACAGTGTAAACTTGTGAAGTCACTAGAATAGTGCATGCACCATGCACTGGGAATGACTATTTGGCTAAATAAGCAAGTTTGAATTACACTTGGGGTGTTTTAGATTTGGCAAAACTGAGTCCAGGTATTTGTCAATTACATGGGTATTCACAGTCAAGTTCCAGAGCTCATGTTTAAAGTGAGAAACTTTGACTCTTCCATCTGCTCTTATTGCAGCTCTGCAGAATTATTTTTATTTTACTTATTTTCCAATTTCCATGCACTTTACTAATTAGTATAAAGGCAGTAAGTGCTCAGATATTTTGAAACCTTAACTAACTTTACTCCGTTGAAATTTTTTAATGAAAGCATTTTTCATGTGCTGATCCCAGTGACAGCTAGTTTTACTGGAAATCTGTTACTTAAAAGATGTAACTAACTTTTTACTGCAGTTAAATTTGGCAATTGTGTGTTAGCTTGTATGTATTTATGGACTTGGTGACAGTACTCAGTAGGAAGACTGGCATCCTAAAGTTTCAGTAATGAACTTCAGTGTATGTGAAACTAATTAACTTGCGAGATAATTAACATTCAAGTCCAGGAGTAGCTACATTGCCCATTACAGATTTTGCCTCTTTACTTGTTGGATTCTGACCTTTACCATTATAGTTCTGATGACATTTTTTAAGCACTAGTTGACACAGACTCCATCTCCAGACCCACAGCAGTCATTGGACCAATGCCTCTTTTTCAAACTCTTGTGTCCAGAACTTCTGCAGACTGACGTGTGCACAGTCATCGTTCTTGTCTTATAGCTTTACAAACAGCGCGATCGTGCATTGAGACAGTCATGTCTAACGTTACATATGTGAAAGGAGGAAAAGCCGTGTACCTAGCGTGTAACTTCAATGGGTCGTGCACATAACAGGTGTTTTCATTTATGTATTGTGACACATACAGCACCATCTATTGATCAATTTTCACAGTATTTTTTTCTTTTGCCATGTGTTTTCCACCTTCTCTGATAATTTGATATCATTCTGACCAGCAGTTTGAAAGTTTGATTATAATCACTCTGTACATGTGGGCCCCATGCTGTTGTGTATGTGGGAGACAGAGACAGAGAGAGAGAGACAGAGACAGAGACAGAGAGAGAGAGAGACAGAGACAGAGAGACAGAGACAGAGAGAGACAGAGAGAGAGAGACAGAGAGAGAGAGACAGAGAGAGAGAGACAGAAGAGAGAGACAGAGAGAGAGAGACAGAGAGAGAGAGACAGAGAGAGAGAGACAGAGAGAGAGAGACAGAGAGAAGAGACAGAGAGAGGAGAGACAGAGAGAGAGAGACAGAGAGAGAGAGACAGAGAGGAGAGAGAGAGAGAGAGCGAGAGAGAGAGACCGAGAGAGAGACAGAGAGAGAGACAGACGAGAGAGAGACAGAGACAGAGACAGAGAGGAGAGAGAGAGAGGACAGAGACGAGAGAGAGACAGAGAGAGAGAGAGAGAGAGGAGAGAGAGAGAGATGAGAGAAGAGAGGCGGAGAGAGTGAGAGAGAGACAGAGAGAGAGAGACAGAGGATGAAGAGGAGAGGAGAGAGCGGAAGAGGAAGAGAGAGTACGGAGGAGAGAGGAAGAGAGAGAGAGAGACGAGAGAGAGAGAGAAGAGAGAGAGACCGAGAGAGAGACAGAGGACACGAGAGAGAGAGACAGAGAGAGAGAGAGGACTGAGAGAGACAGAGAGAGAGAAGAGAGAGAGACAGAGAGAGAGAAGAGAGAGAGAGGGGGAGCAGAGAGAGCAGGTGAGAGAGAGACAAGAGAGACAGAGAGAGAGAGACAGAGAGACAGAGAGAGAGAGAGAGAGAGACAGAGAGAGAGAGAGAGAGAGACAGAGAGAGAGAGAGACAGAGAGAGAGAGAGACAGAGAGAGAGACAGAGAGACAGAGAGAGAGAGACAGAGAGAGAGAGACAGAGAGAGAGAGACAGAGAGAGAGAGACAGAGAGAGAGACAGAGAGAGAGACAGAGAGAGAGAGACAGAGAGAGACAGAGAGAGAGAGACAGAGAGTGGAGTGACCATTTTTCCATCACTCATTGGTCAGTCACCACTTTGTTAGACTACAGTGATCTGGTACACTAAGTACTATACATTTTTAAAATAGTCATTTTTAGTTAATAAACAGTCAGTGGTTCATTAATTTTGACAACATAGAAATTCTCTGCTAAATGTTTCTGACACTAATTTTATTAAATCACTCTCTTGCTTTATGAGTGAACAATTTAATAACACTTCTTTCTTACCTGATGTTTATCAAACTCTTTGCTAAGAAGTGTCTGTGCACCAAATGCTCTGATAGTGCTGAGTCCCTGGATAGAGGCATTTAAATGTGTGAATATTGGACTCCGAGCTGCAAGAGAAAGTTTTAATAATTGCAGTTACAAAAAGTCAGACATTTTGAAGATCTAGTACTTTTTGTTTTTACACAGTAGCATAACAAACTGGACATGTACTCACTTATTGCTTCCAGTCTCTTTAAACTGCCTGCAGTTGAAAGGAAGAGTTGGCGCATAATACAACCAAAAACTGCAAGTAAACATGTAGGAACTAGCAACCAATAATTTACAACTGCTACCATGGTGACAACTCCAAGAAGTACCAGGATGATCTGAAAATTGGAGCTGAACAATAAGTTTTGAAACAATAGATTTCACTCACTTTTTGAATGTGCCACCTATCTACTCACATGAAAGCATTCCATAATAGAAACTGGTAACTTCTCATCAACAATTCCCATGTCCTTTGAAAATCTGTTCACTATTCTGCCTGTAAAGAAAATTAATTATTGACCTTGGAAGAATATATTTTGTGTGAATAATATATTTTGCATTAGAACTGTTACAGACTATGATAATGCAAAAGTAAGTAAAACCAACCTGAAGGATTAGCATTGAAGAAACGCATTGATGCAGTTAAGACATTCTTGAACATGTTGTTATGCAGGCACATGGAAGCATGAATTGCAAACCAAAAGAATAAAAATGAACGTCCAAGTGTTGACAACAATGTCCCAATTGTCAATCCAGTATAAATGTATGTGCATGTGAATGTATCTAACCAAGACACTGCTCCAGTTGTGTTTCCAGTAATAGTAGTATTAGTAATGTATTGCTGCTCCTCATTGTTTGTCCTGTTGGAAAATCATTAATGGTGAATAACCTTTTATGTTAAAAATTTTGTAGACAATGATTAGGATATTACATGGTGCTTAAGTGGTTTCCTAGTCTAACTGAAGCTAAAATAATTATAGAAGAAGTCTTCTCATTATTTCAGTGAACCTATTACATAATACTTATGACCACTACAGTTTTGCAATTTTAAATGCAGATTGTGCACAAATAGGTTGTTTGCCACACCATGTAGGTAAGTTGTTATATTTAGTAATGGTATACAATTTTATGTTTTATAATTCTACACTGTTAAGACATCAGGTGATATATTTTACACTAAATTCTTCCACCAAGTCGAATTCTCTGTTTTCATTAATCATTATACTCTGATTTATTAAGCTCAGTATTAGATTTTTAATTAAGTTATACACAGATCCAGAATGTTTATAGATATTGTGGATTATTTATAGCCTGAGAAAGTCAACTGCATGTCCATTTCATGTTACATTGGTGTGTGCATATTCTAATGGAAAGTTAACTTTCTTTGTAGGTGATTATAAATGTATAAAGTAAGTACTGCCATACAGTGTCTGGTACATAATTTATTGGTGTAAATATTCTAGCTAAATATCTGCTCAATACAAAATCCAGGAAATGTTTCTGATTTACTGTTTTCTCCAGTGTTTTTAATTTACATACCTCTTCCTCTTTTTTAAGAAGGAATTTGTCTCTAATTAGCCAGTGAATCTGTTTCTATTGGAAGATTATGTTTTAATTAACCCAGTTTATGATCTTGATGGAGCATTACATCACCCGCATAAAATACTGTCTCACAAAGAATGGTAAATGTATACCTGCATTACTGTAGGGAGACATCAAACACACAACTGTAGGTAACAGTATCATAACAAAATGTTGTATCCAGAATTTATTAATATTTCTGTTTGAAGAAGGGTTAAAAATGAATACTGCATTATTCTGTGGAATGATGTTTGGAAATATTTTGAGGAACTCACCAATATGCCACCCAATAATCAGCTCCACTTGTTATAATGGGAGTGAGTATAAATCCTATCAAAACCACAACACGTAGGAGCCAGCTGCCACCAGCAGAAAAGTAGGCATTATATACAGTGGCTGATAAATGACCCAATGTTCTCATTTCAGACTCAGGTAAAGGATAATTTGCCATATCCATTGACCTCATGCTTTGCTGTAACCAAAATTGAGAAATCCTTTAATGTATGCTCAACCATTTGATAGGACAATAACAGTGATAAATGTCAACATCAGATTTTATACAATCACAGCAGTGCAATTCCTTGCTGAACACTTAGGAATTGTCATGTGATCATGATCTGATAAAATGTGACTAATTAAACTTATCCATTGTGATCACTGTAGAAGCTTTTCACTGAATGTAAAATGAAATTCAACTGCACTTAACTGCAGGAAACACTTTAATGTAACTTGTGTATTAATTATGATGTGATCACTTCAAGTTAACATATGTTGTGTGGACCTCACTTGACAAAATGAGTTATGTGGTAGAACTACAGCAGATTATTCGTTCAGTTCTATACATCCTATCAATCATCTCAGATGTTAAACAAGTCAATTTGTATAAAGATAAGCAATCCATGGAAACTATCTGCTCACGCCATCAGCAAAATCACTGGACTGGTGAGTACTATTTCTGCTTATGCCATCCAAATTTAATCCAGTGAATTAAAGATAAATTGCTCAGTGCTGTTGTATCCTCAGTTATTGTTATAAAGCTGCATGACAAATAACAAATAGGACTTAGTAGTACATATGTAAAAATATTTTCATTGGAAAATACCTTTGTAATGAAGTACATATTAAGCTCCAATACAAGAAATAGCAGCTTCACAATAAAAACTGAAGCAGGAACAACTTTTTCATAGTAGCAGCTTTCCTACTAATTGACTCATTTATATGGCTAATTAGTTTCATGGTCCACAGATCATACATCTTAAAGATGTGGACCAAGTCATTTTGCATTGAATTATGAAAACATGCAGAAATTTTTTATTATTAAAGATAACAGTAATAGGTAGTCATCTTCTGAAGAGAAGGAGTTGTCAACCAGAAACTTTTTCAGTTTGTTTTCATATTTAACTTTGCTGTGTGTCAGGCATTTGATCTCATTAGGTGTCTTCAAAAATTTTAATTGCAACATTTTACACCTCTAAAGACAATCTAAATGTGAAGTAATGAATGTCATTTTTCCTTCTGAAATTTTAATTATGTACATCATTCTTTTGAGCTGGAGTGGATTATTTACAACAAATTTCACAAGGGAATAAATATACTGTGAATCTGTAATCAGAGTGGCCAACTCAAACAGAAATCTACATGATGATCAAGGGCGAGCACCACACATTATTCTTGCAGCATATTTTTGAGCCACGAAGACTTTCTTCAATATGAGTTACCCCAGAATATCATTCCATATCATGATATTGAGTGAAAGTACACAAAATGTCAACTTATTGATTTGTGTCTCCAAGATTTTCAATTATTCTAAGTGCAAATGTGGCTGAACTAAGTAGTTGTAGCAGTTACACAATGTTCTTTTTCCAGTTTCTCTCTCATCAATACAGACACCTAAATTTTGAAGTTTCCTCCCTATTCATTATTTCCTCACAATATGTTACATTGATCATTGGCATAGTACCCTTGGATGTGCAGAACTGAATATATTGTGTCTTTAAAACTGAGGGAGAGACCATTTGCAGAATACTAGTCAATGATACATCTAAGAACACTGTTCACCCTTCTGTTTCTGTATGTACGTTTGGATTGATTACAATATTTGTGTCATCTGCAAAAGGAACTAATTCTGCTTGTTCTGTATTACATTGAAGATCATTTACATAAATGAGGAACAGTAGTGGACCTAAGATTGAGCCTTGGGAAATCAAACATGTGCTTTTGCTCCAGTCAGATTAATTTCCCTGTATTACATTGTTGAATGAGTAAGTACAACCTCCTGTATTCTTTTGTTAGGCATGACATTTTACATTGTTTGGCTATACCACAATTCCCATAAAACTTCTGCTTATCTGCAAGAACATTTAGATTCTCACAGTAAAATGCCATTGACAGGTCACAGAAAATACCAGCTGATTTTATTATTTAATGCTTCTAAATATTTTTTAGTGAACATGTCAATAGCATTCTCTGTAGAGCAGCTCTTCTGCAATCCAAACTGTGATATACTGAGGATGATATTGTTTGTCAGGTGAGATTCTGTTCTATGTTATGTCACCACCTCAAAAAATTTGGAATAAGTCAGCAGTGAAACAGGTCAGTAGTTACTGATACTTCTCTTGTCACCTTCCTTATAGAGGGATTTACAGTGACATATTTCTGTCTCTGGAAAAAAGCCCTAAGTTAGTGATGCATTTCAGAGAACATGACTTATTATAGGGAAACAAGTAATTAGTACTCTTTTGGAAGGAGCATAAAATCCAGATGAAATTTTATTTGAGAGAATATAATTTTCTTTATTTCAGGAGGAGAAGATTATGAAACTTTATTTAATTGTATGAGAATTACTTTTTTAAAATATTGCTGTGGTTTTTCTCTAACTGCTTGTCCCTGTGCTTTCCACAGTATTTAAGAAATAATTATTAAATGTATTTGCCATATGTGCCTCAACATTTATAGCCCATCCAATCAGTGCTATAGCAATTTATTCTGTTCTGTGGCTGGTTGTCCTGCCTCTTATCAGTACATCCCATACAGCTTTATGTCTGTTGTTGGAATAATTATTTCTGACATTATGTCTATGTTCCTTTATTTCTTAACTTTTCTTAGTAATTGAGCAGTTTTTGTAGCAGGCAGCTACTGCAGGATCTCGTACCTGTTCTTGCCAACAGTCATTTCGATTTTTCTTTCCACAAGATACTTAAATCCCTTGTATTTGGTTTATTATAAATTTCATTCTAGGTCATCTCTTGTAAACTGTTTTTAAAAGCATTTGTGCTGGAGTCAATTATTCTAACTGACTTCCACTGAAGAGCACCCATACTGCAAGGCACTACGTTATTTATCCTAACAATGCATCATGATCAATTATTTCTTCGCTTTGAGCTTCATGAAAGAAATCATCAATTAGGATCCTACTGTCTTTATCCAACTGTGCTAGAAAGTTCCTTACTAAGAAATTGTAAGTTTCCAGATCATTTTTCCTATCACAATCCTTTAAAAAATCTACATTGAAGTCACCAGACTTACCTGTTTGTTAAGCATAGCAAGCTTAGTAAGGAATCCAAATTCCTCATGAACAGTTCAAAATTTCCCAGTGGGGATCTGTATACATTTACAATTTAAAGTGAACTTTTTTTTCAGTATTAATTCACAAGCATGCACTTCTGAGTGCTGATCACTACAAAATCTTTCCCAATGTTTTCGAATTTTGGCTCTGTATTAATATACATAACTTAATCCCACAGTAGTTCTACATGAGTAAGCTGCTGGAGTCAAATCTCATGTAATTTATGCTGCTCTGTGGTTATTTGGTTCTCATGAAGCACATGATGCACATCTTATCAGAGCTCTCCAAATTTTCCAAACAGACAAGAAGCTCTTCTATGTAATTACTCAGTTCTCTAATATTCTGGTGAAACAAGCTAACTACTTTTCTGAGCATTCTTAAGCATCCTGTGGGGCATTCTTGTTATTTTGACTTCTTTCAAAACAGGGTGCCTGAGTCCTGATCCTGACCTAAAAGAGGTACCCCCCCCCCCCAGACCCAAACAGCCAGAGATATTTTTTTGTGAGATTGTGGCCCCAGATGTGTTTTCTACAAAAAGCTCAGCCAATCCATCTTGCCCTCTCATATGTTGCTGTTGGTAGTGTTTAGTACATCCAAATCTCCCAGTGGTAATAACAGGCACTGCACACTCATGGGATTTCACTCACGTCAGCAGCAGCCTGCTCAACTGTGTGTCAACATAGCTTACAGCAGTGTTAACCCAGGGCTGGTCATGGCACTACAGGATCACCACACAACACCCATTTGTGCATGTTTCTACTCCTGTTTCATCCAGGTCACCCCTAATGCTGTAATTAATGTCCTTAGACTGCTCCCCACTCCACCTACTACAATAACCTGATGCTCTGTACTTAAATATTTGCACAAATTCCTTATGTCGTCTGTCACCTGGAAAAGCCTATCACTTTGCTTCACAATACTGATGACCTGGTACCCTGTTCCTAACTTGTCCTGTACCATCTGGCTTACACCCCTCCAATGGTTACTACCTAGCAGGAAGACTTCTTCCTACTCTTACTTTGAACTGATCCCACAGCTGGATGAGTCTTTTCCTCTTTTACTTCAAGTAACAAGTCAAATTTATTCACTACTGTAGGCTCTGCATGTTCTGGTTCAGCCTGAAGTGCACTAGTCTGTTTCATGTTCAGCAATTCTGTTGTCTTTTGCATGGTCTACAGTTCCAAGGAAGAGCCTTGTCAGGTTTCCCACTACAGTCAACCACAGGTGAAATTCCAACCCACACTATGCATACCACTCTCACCAACTATTCTTTGGCAACAGCCACGTTTATCATGCATTGCATCACAGATTACATGCTTAAAAATGGAATTAAAGCAGTTGACACTTTACATTACATGAATTTTCATTTCAATGAGCCACAAAAATTATGCCTACAGCTTAGCACTTCACTTCAAGTGTATGATATAATGGAGAAACTTAACCATTTTTGCTTACAACAAGAACTCTGCACTCTTGTAACTGCAGTATCTTAATTAACTTATTCACAACAGACGAACTCTTAATATATACAACTGTAGGTAAACAAACTACAAGTTCAAACGTTTCTACATCAAAAAACTTAATTTAAGCACCTACTGGCATAGATTTAATTAGCGTCAAGCACTATGGCCAGTTATTTGTTAATACAGTAAACAGATTATGCTTCCATGATACATTTGTCTCATATTTATGTGTACCCGACTTGTTTCACATACCCCAAATGTTTTCCTTCTTGATGGGCCAAGAACATGAATGAATTAAAGAAAGAAAGAAAGAACTTTCTAGCTTTTGGAATAAATCCTTCATCAAGCTAGAGCACACACCAAAACACACTTAGAAATGCATCCGAGTTACCTCAAACATGCATTTAAAAACTTTTTTGTATTCTGCTCTTAGTAGCTGCAGCCGTTTTCATCTACTTCCTTAAATTTATTCCTCTTCAGGCAAGTGAGAGTAAGTTATTTTACCTCATGTGATCGACCTTGAACAGAATCTTCAAATAATTCAGTCAGCCCTCGTGTTCTTCCCATATCACCTGCAGCTTCTTCCTTTACGAGTAACTTCGCAAAGTCCAAGCCAGTGTTTTGTAGGTCTCTGTATGAACCTTTTGCTTCTATTTCACCCTGAAATGACAATTACTGCTAGCACTATGAAGTTTTTTTTTCACTATGAATTATCTAAAATTAATTTGCAAGATTGTGTCCTAACAGACAAGCATTACTTATTAGTTAGCAGCAGCAGCAAGTTATATAAATGCATCCTTTTATAATTTAAATTTTCTCACAAACAAATGGTTAGAAGGAATTAGAGTAATTAAGAATTAAATAGTAAAAACTAAGCAAAGGATCCACACTAAAGTCAAAGAAACAAGATGGAATGTTAAAGAATGAAATTTAAGTTTACCTCAATGTGAAATTTGCCTTATGTTATATTCGTAACACCAGTTTCCTGTTGCTGTTCCAACTTCTTCATACTTTCCCTTTCCATACAGATACAACCAATGTTTGTCAACATTTATTTGAATGATAAAGAGACATATCTTTTATATGATTAACAAAGGAAGCTATTATTCAAAAAAATTCCTCACATGAATAAGAGCATTTACTTTTCCGAGACCAAAATTATTACAAATAAATGGCATTTTAACTACAAATTTATCTACTGCTCCAGTTCTTCATCATTTATATGACATTTACATGTTTATTTTAAGTCAATTTTCTGAACTTTTTTCTAAACATATCAGTTTATTTAATTATTTACTTGTTATTTAACTGTAGCATATTAAAAAACTACATTCCCAGGTTCCAAACAGGGATCAGTTTATAGTACCTTCCAAAAATTACTTTTATTTTTAGGGCAATGATTTAATCCTTTAAAACAACAATCTTATACAGAAGGAAAAAAAATTGAGAATTCAATTCCACTAGTTTGTGGTGAATAATTTTATTGTGGTTCAAAGTCGGCTTCACCATCCAAACCCAAAGACATCAACTCTTAAGTCTTCTGTAGCATCAGTGTAGAGCCATCAACAATGATTAATGACCTATAATACTTTGTTTTGCCTTCTGTACATCCAAAGCTTCAGCAATAAGGGTGGATTATGTTATGAACTATTTATACATCCAAACTCAGTGTGTGTCTTAATTTTTCCAATCACAAAGCCCTACATAATTGCACACACAAACCTGAAAGAAAAATTATTCAATCTCTCAATGCCAAGGTTTTTTTATGCAGGTGGTAATGTGGATATGAGTAATTTAACAGGCATAAAGATGGTGCAACCTGACTTTACACTTTCTCACTGTTCAAGGTGACAAAAATCCTGGAACCAACAGGAGGTAGAACTGTAGACCATCAGGTCTGTAATCTGAAAGTTAACTTCTGAGCCACCAAGATACAAAATATGCCCACTGCAATGTTGTATGTTGTCTTGCCTAGTGTCACTGAGCAGAGATGAATAGGGGATCGTCTAGCAACTAAAAGTGGTGCAAATGCAGAAATACTCTGTCTTTAGTGACTTTGACAAAAGCCAGATTGTAGTGCCCGGATGTCACAATCTCAAACAGTGAAACTGATCAGCTGTTTGCATGCTACTGTCTTGAGTGTGTATGGAATGTGGTTAAAGAAGGCTGAAACCATGAGTATGCAACAGGAAGTTTGACATCCATATCTTATCACAGAACATAGTGATCAGAGGCTTGCCCACACTTTATAACAGGATAGGCTGTGATCTGTGGCATACCTGATGTACTGTGCTGGTGCAGAGCACTAGTGTGTTGATGCAGAGCACACTGTTCAGCACACAGTGTTGAACATTTTGTTGCACAGCTGAGGACCCGTATATGTTCCCATGTTGACTTAACAACATCAGTTTCGATTACAGTGAGCATAGGATCATCATCAAGATTGGAGCACTGATTAATGGAATCAATGTCACTTTGTTAGACGAATCATGTTTATTGTTAAACTGGGTTGATGGTCACATCCAGATATGCTATCATTCAGGCTTACAGCTGCTCAAAACATGCAGTGCACCATGGATAAGACCAGTAGAAGCAGTATTACATTATGGGGGCATTCACCTGGGCGTTATGGGGGCATTCACCTGGGCGTGCATGGGGCCTGCAGTAGTAATCAAAGACACCATAATAGCTGTGGACTGCATAAACATTATTAATGACCACCTTATGGTTGATGGGTTTCCAATGGCAAAGGCATCTTCCAGCAGGGTAACTGGACATCATAAGACCAGAATCTTACTGCAATGAGATTTGAGGAGCGTGACAGTGCAGTAAGATTCTGGTCTTATGATGTCCAGTTACCCTGCTGGAAGATGCCTTTGCCATCAAATTCAGCTTATCTGAATCTGATGGAACCCAACAGGGATGATGTTGAGCACCAGATTCCCATAAATTATGGGAAGTGAGAGAGCTGTGCATAGGCATCTGGTGCCATAAACCTCTGGAAACCTATTATATACTTTTCAAATCCATGGCATGCAGAATCACTGCTGAATTGTGTTCAAGAGATAGACCAACACCCTTTTAACTAGTTGGTCATAATGTTTTGACTCTTCAGTATACACTCTTGTAGAATACCTTAGTAAATTATCTATCAAACAAATTGCAATGAGCCACAGGATTATAAATTTCTTATGTTTAATAGTTCTGTTTGAGAAGTAGACAGAGAAAATGCGATATTCTCTGTTATTCACTATTTAAGTTACAAATAATTTATTTATTGGTGAATAATCTATGTGAAATTAGACAGAAATTAATTTAAATAATTCCCAACTCTGGTTATAGCCCTTCCCCCTACTTTCTTTCATTACAAGATGCACACATTTCTAGGTGTGATCTGAAAATATGACGAATGATTTTATTAGGAACAAGTAGTAAGCTAACATGAAATTTGATGTAATCTCCTTCAAAGTATTGTCCTTGGCTAGTAATGTACTTATCTGAACATTGAACCCACCACAAAGCATTTCTGGAAGGCTTCTTTTGGAAGGGGCTGCTCTGCTGTGACCACCTCAGTGTCAGAAATGGTGTTTAAACTTTCTCCTTTTAACACAGTTTTAATTTTTCCAAAGAACCAGAAGCCACAGTGCTAAATTTGGTGAGGAAGGCAAATGTGGTCCAGCTAACCCTCTCCAGCCAAAAGTTTGTGAATAAAAAGTGACACATTTTCATGATGAGGGAAGCCATTGTCCTATTTTTCAGATCTTTTTGTGCATAATTACATGAATGGTGCAGTGTGACTTTGTAAAATTTACCTTTCTTCTCCTTTGAATGAAAGGATCTTACTAGGCCCTTAGTACCTCAAGAAACAATGAGCACAACTGATTTTCATTGACTAACATGCCTTTTTAGGGTTTTAAATTTGACTGATTTTCTATTGGGAACTCTGAATTTTCACCTAAGGCCTATACTCATAGACCCATCTTTCATCTCAAGTTGCATTTTTGGACATTAAGTCCAAGTCTAAATGAAGATGGCCTAACTGTGTGCAAACTCAATTTTCTTTCCTTTCCTCACTCAACATTCTGGGAACAAATTTTGCACTTTTCTCAGTTTCAGCTGATAGTTCGTAATTGGTTGCATGCATCTGTACAAAAGATTAAGTTTGCTGAGCTCTCCAGTAACTAGCAATTTTTGCAGGTTTTTTTTTTTGTCTTCTCCGGCTGGGCATCCCAAATATTGCTTATTTTCTACTGACTCATTTCCACTTAACTCACTCATACAACTTGTAAACAGTTGTTAGAGTTACAGCTTTGTTACCATACACCAATTTCAACATTTCATGAGTTTCTTTAGCACTTTTTTGAAACTAAACAGAAATTAAACTTCACACATTATTCAAAATCCATGATATATCAGATATACAGTAAATGCAATCTCACTCTTGCGTGTCTGGATGATGGCCGAGAATTCAGACCGTGTTTCAACTTGACACCGCCTGTCTCAACATATCAGGCTATCTGAAAAATTACAACAAATAGTTTTGGTGTCAACAGTTGCCACTGAAAAAAACATTCACTGTATTTTTATCACATAATGTACATTCTGTGAAAGGAATGGTTTAGGTCATGACATCTGACATGTAACCACTTTTCAGCTTTTGTCAACACAAGCAAGTAATCAGTGAGGGTAAATGGGTACCTCACAGTGTGAAACTCCATGGCAATATGCGTGGCAGTCTGGTTTTGTTGGATATCCCATTTTACTGTTTAAGCAGTTATTTAATGTTCGAGTCTGCCATGCAACACTTCCTTTGTGTGGTCAGCAGCAGTCCATTCTTTTAATATTGTTATTCCATCCTGAATTTTAGTCTACTGTAGCTATTAGCAGCTAAGGGCAAGTCAAAGCCCTGAGTAAACACTGTTTTCTGACTGAATAGTGTTGTGGAGTGGGTCTGGTGGTCGAGTCATACCATTCGTTCTCTGGTATGAACATGTTTGCAGACTCATTATTGAAAAGCACAGCTACTTCATTTTACAAGGCATGGCACTGCTTCAAAAGAAATGTGTAGGATACAGTGACAAAATTTTTAGATTTGTTTATCACAACATTTTACTGAAATAGCTTTTTAGGAATTATTTTGTATTCATTCAAATTGCTTGTACAGTATAGTAATGAACTGTGTTTTGAAAACCCATACTTACATTTCGTAATATTAAAATCTGATCTGCTTGTTTTAAGAACTGTAGCTGATGAGTTACCAACACACAAGCTTTATTTCTCAATAGACCAGAGATGCAGCCATCAAATAAGTGCTTACTGACATGAGCATCAACTGCTGACAGTGGGTCATCTAGCAAATAAATGTCTGCCTTTCTGTAAACAGCACTGGAAAAGAAATATGTAATTTTAGACAAGTCCTGACAAAACTCTACCATCTGGTGAGCAAGATTTATGAAACAGGCGAAATACCCTCAGACTTCAAGAAGAATATAATAATTCCAATCCCAAAGAAAGCAGGTGTTGACAGATGTGAAAACTACCGAACTATCAGTTTAATAAGTCACAGCTGCAAAATACTAACACGAATTCTTTACAGACGAATGAAAAAACTAGTAGAAGCCAACCTCGGGGAAGATCAGTTTGGATTCCGTAGGAACACTGGAACACGTGAGGCAATACTGACCTTACGACTTATCTTAGAAGAAAGATTAAGGAAAGGGAAACCTATGTTTCTAGCATTTGTAGACTTAGAGAAAGCTTTTGACAATGTTGACTGGAATACTCTCTTTCAAATTATAAAGGTGGCAGGGGTAAAATACAGGGAGCGAAAGGCTATTTACAATTTGTACATAAACCAGATGGCGGTTATAAGAGTCTAGGGGCATGAAAGGAAAGTAGTGGTTGGGAAGGGAGTGAGACAGGGTTGTAACCTCTCCCCAATGTTATTCAATTGGTATATTGAGCAAGCAGTAAAGGAAACAAATGAAAAATTCGGAGTAGGTATTAAAATCCATGGAGAAGAAATAAAAACTTCGCAGTTCGCCGATGACATTGTAATTCTGTCAGAGACAGCAAAGGACTTGGAAGAGCAGTTGAACGGAATGGACTGTGTCTTGAAAGGAGGATATAAGATGAACATCAACAAAAGCAAAATGAGGATAATGGAATGTAGTTGAATTAAGTCGGGTGATGCTGAGGGAATTAGATTAGGAAATGAGACACTTAAAGTAGTAAAGGAGTTTTGCTATTTGGGGAGCAAAATAAGTGATGATGGTCGAAGTAGAGAGGATATAAAATGTAGACTGGCAGTGGCAAGGAAAGCGTTTCTGAAGAAGAGAAATTTGTTAACATCGAGTATAGATTTAAGTGTCAGGAAGTCATTTCTGAAAGTATTTGTATGGAGTGTAGCCATGTATGGAAGTGAGACGTGGACGATAAATAGTTTGGACAAGAAGAGAATAGAAGCTTTCGAAATGTGGTGCTACAGAAGAACGCTGAAGATTAGATGGGTAGATCACATTACTAATGAGGAAGTACTGAATAGGATTGGGGAGAAGAGAAGTTTGTGGCACAACTTAACCAGAAGACGGGATCGGTTGGTAGGACATGTCCTGAGGCATCAAGGGATCACCAATTTAGTATTGGAGGGCAGCGTGGAGGGTAAAAATCGTAGAGGGAGACCAAGAGATGAATACACTAAGCAGATTCAGAAGGATGTAGGTTGCAGTAGGTACTGGGAGATGATGAAGCTTGCATAGGATAGAGTAGCATGGAGAGCTGCATCAAACCAGTCTCAGGACTGAAAACAACAACATTTATATTTTCATACTATTCATCATATTGCAAGATAAAAAAATAATTAAATTTATGAAAACCATCAGTTCTACAGCAGAAAAAATATAATGTTCAAACCAGGCTGCATAATTTGTCAATACACATTTTACATCAAAACAAACATATTACAGTCTTTGCAATTTTCATTGT
The DNA here is from genome assembly GCF_023898315.1 of Schistocerca nitens. Lineage (NCBI taxonomy): Eukaryota > Metazoa > Arthropoda > Insecta > Orthoptera > Acrididae > Schistocerca > Schistocerca nitens. Next base: position 256,900,452 of record NC_064615.1, on the reverse strand, counting down.
ACCTACTGGACTGTGCTTCATGTCCAGTTATACTGAAACACACAGGTTTGTGAACAGATAATTTTGTGTTTTCAGATTTTGTATAGATTTACTTTTCTGTATCTAATGTTTACACTTTTTTTACTTTTACACCTTGTGAGTTTACTCATCAGAGAAACTGAATAAAGTATATCCGTGATTGTGTGTTGCAATAGTCTAATGCATCACTAAATGTCCAAACATTTTGATCATGTAGTCCACATGCTCAGGCCTCTTGTTGACACTGAACTGAACAGAGAATGGAGTTAGATGGTTAGTGCCAAAAACATTCAATTTTTAGTGTTTCTCATTTGGTATTTGTTTGCACAAAGATGCTGACAAATCTGGAATATTTTCATTGAGTACTGGAGCAACCTGGCCTTAGTTAATTTTTTTTAAAGAGTAAGTCATCAGCCAAGGCTATTGTACAGTAAAGGTTAACATATTGCAAAAGCATCTTGAAGTACAAAATATTGTTGACAAGACCAGCTGCATGCTGTCACATTCAAAATATAACAAGGGTTAATCAACATTAGTATTGCATTTCTGCACTTACCGAGCAAGGTTGATGCGCGCCTTCTGCCCACCACTTAGCGTGACACCACGCTCACCAACCAGTGTGCGGTCACCATATGGGAACATAGCAAAGTCTTGTTCTAAAGCACATGCCTTCACTACCTTGCGGTATCTTCTTCTGTCAAATGGTTCACCAAACAGTATGTTTTGACGCAATGAAGCTGCGAACAGCCACGGTTGCTGTGAGGCATAAGATAGTTTCCCTTTCACACACAGTGAGCCAGAGCATAAGGGTAGTTCATTCAAAATGGCCTGGAGTAATGATGACTGTAACAAATTATTTTAAAAATCAGTTTTTCCACTATATAGCATCTTGTTTGAATAGTATCACCAAGGAATCAAAGTAAAGCTTACATAATTTGGTTCTAAATTGATATCTACAAATCAAACAATGACGAATTGCAACATTACTAGCATCGTTTTGAAGTTTATGCTAAATGATCTAAAAAGACCTTTGTTAGGTTGAAATGTGCCCACTGAACTTCAAGCAGCAGTCAGCTGATTGTGCAGAACCGACTCATAGATGTTATAATACCAAAAATTGGTGTAGTGATTTTCAAAGTGTGATTCAGGCTTTCTTTAGAGGCACATTTACCACAATAGAGCAAAAACAGCTAAAGTTGATTTTCTGTCTTGTCAGATCTAAAATGGTATTCCAGTTTTACATTTCCATAAAAGATTAAAATTTCACTTGCAAACATATTTTGCACAATGGGGAATAACAAATTAACAACAACTTAATAATGCACAGTTTTTCATTAACATATGCTATGCACAGAATTACTTTGAATAGGATTGTTACCAACAGTATGTGTATTGTATTAATGACAACATGAAATGTGGAGAACAACTTGTTAGTACTAAGAGCCTAATGATACTAACAACTGATTAAATTAAGCGCAAGACTTTACCATTTTGAATGAAATGGAGAACAGATATTGACAATAACATGCACTAAACCATACCATTAGGAAGATGCAACATTTTTCTAAACCATTTCAGATAATATAGAGTCAGTTTAAGAGGAACCTGAAGGATGTATACACTGTACCGACAAACTATGAAAGATAAACACACATCACACATATCACCAGAAAGAGGAAGGTTCAAAGTTTCTTACTGACAAAGACACTAAAGTGTACATTCTAAAGTGTACATTCCACATGGGCACCGTACATTGGTTGAGAAACTGACACTGTAATCCACTTCACTCTACACACAAATCAACAGGCCCCTGTTTACTGAATCAAAAGCTTCAGCAAATAGATTTCTCAGCTATTGAAGAGTAGCTGCCATAGGAGAGGCAAAGACTGTCTTATATACTGCAACAGAAAAATATTGCAATGTGTGAGGGCTGGTGACCTAGGAGGTCAAAAGCATTAAACATCACTCCCAATCCAATGTCACAAGACAGTGTCATTAAGATAATGGTGCACCTTGAGGTGGAAGTGAGGAAGGATGGCATCATGCATAAAATCATTGGTTTCTTTGTGAAGTTGAGGAAACAAATTTTGCAGCATGTCCAGGTACAACATTCATGTTGGACTTTACACCGAGAAAAATAAAGACCCATAAATTTTGTGAACGGAAACAGCATAAACTGTTAGTGTTTATCTTATGCTCAGTCACAACTCCAGGATTTTGTAACTCCCAAATTGTTACACTATGGCAGTTTACTTTATGAGATAGACGAAACCAATTTATCTGAAAAGGTGAGTTGTTTGGATGAAGTATCATCTGCCATATCATGGAGAACTGAAATGCAAAATTTGAACCTTCTGTTACAGCTGCCAGAACGCAATTGCTGCAGTAACTGCAATTTGTAAGGCTTCATATGTGTCATTTCAGAGCACACCTCACCATTGTTTGAAGAAGTTCAAGTTCCTGGCCTGCCCATCTTGTCAACTTCCGAGGGCTCTGTGTGAACGTATCTCCAATATGTTCAATATTTTCATCACATGCACATGCATCACATGAAATCAGCTTCGAAGAATTTTGTACCCCAGTCATAACTGTGTGAATTGCAACATGCAAAATGATCTCTCTTATGGAGTAGTTGCCATGTTGCGTCAAGCAAACAACAGCACAGCTGTGTTAAAACTTTGAACCTTCCTCTATGGAGTGACATGCAAAATGTGTTTCTGTCTCTTATAGTTTGTTACAGGCAAACAATTGAAATCTGTTTTTGAACCACCCACTATTGGTTAACTGTATCAAATTACTTAAGTTTATGTCAAATCTGACACCTGATCAGTGAAACTGTGTAAATAAAGCTGCAGTCCTTTTATTGATGTGGCCTGTAACCTACATCTAGATAAACCACTCTGCAATCCACTTCTAACTACCTGGCAGACAGTTCACACAATCACTTTCTTACTATTTCCCAAACATTCGACACTAATAGCATGTTGGAAGAATTAACACCTAAAGCTTTCAGTGCAAGGTCCAATTCATTTTTATTACAATCATATTTCTCCCTACGTAGATGTGAGTAAAAATATTTTCACATTTGGGAGAGTAAGATGGTGACAAATTTTATGAAAGGACCTCACTGCTATGAGAAATGGCTTTGGTTTAATGACTTCCATCCAAGCTTGTGTATTATATCCACGACACACACTACCCTACATCATGATAATTGAAAATGTTCTGCCCTTTGAACCTTTTCAATGTCCCCCAATCCCATCTGTTATGGATGCCATACCATGCAGCAATATTCTAGCAGAAGTGGAAAGCTTGGTGTACTTTTTTTAAGTTCTGGTGTTATTTATGATTTTTTGAGTCCTATTTTCTTAGTTATTGTTTATTTTACTTATTCACATGTCCAATAAGTAAAATAAGTAAGAACCAAGATGGACAGCTGGATGAATGAGTTACAAGGGACAAAGCTATGAGGTCATCAGCCCCCTAATCCTGTGTGTCTCAAGCTAGGAGTATATATTAGAGAGGGACCTCAAAGGGCAAATCCTAATTAACTCAATCGCTTGCAAGAACCAGGAAAGCTAAGGGATAGAAAAAATAGAAGGGGGCACAAAAGGGTGAATGTGGGCGAGTTACCCTGCCCAGAATGCCACCGGAGGCCCCCAGGACACGTTATGCAACTGGAGACACACCCTCTGCATCTGAGCAATGCTTCCACACCCTCCACCACCACAAGAAAACTAACTATACAGCCAGTATAAAATTTCAGGAAAGAACAGTGATGATGACTGTCAACCAACAACAGATGTAAAAGAATAAGAAGAATTAAAAAAGGTTGGAATGGCTGGAGCCAGGCTGGACTATCTAGCAAAGGCAGCTATGGGGCACCTTTTATCAGAGCAGGCAACAGGACACCCCTCCGGTCCCTTAAGTCGATGACAAGGCCTATGTACCATATGTCACAGGGAGGAGGAAAAACCACCTTCATGGGTAAAATGTAAAACCAAAACAGCCACTGTGGCATTATCCACTAGTACCAGAGATAGTGTTTCAACACGTTTAAAAGTTTCACAATAAGGTGATCAAATTAAAGCAGACCTATAGGATATGGGTCACCATGAGAAGCACCACACAACAGTTCTCTGGCCTGTGCAGCCCTTCACTGTTGCTGACACTGACCATCACCTGGAGCAGAAACATGCCATCTTTGGTCATGTTGAGCACCATGGTTTAAGCATAATCTAATGAGCTATATGCTGTAGCCAAGGTGTGGGTGAACAGTAGGATTTTGGGGGGGGGGGGGGGAGTGTCTGCCACCTCTGTCATCTAATCACTGATGGCGGTCACCTTACATCAGGGCTCTGCAACTGCACTGACACCAGCAGTTGCCACCACCAGCATGCACTGCCTGCCTAGTGGGCAAACTGCTGGCACTGACAAACTGCTTTCCTGTAGCTCCTACCCCACAGAACAACGAACTTCCCTCCAGCTGTGATTTCACCCCTATAATTGATAAGAAAATTACTTTTTAACCAGGGATATTTTACTGATGGTCTGCCGCACAACTCTATCCAGTCCCACCTCCACAGTCCATGTCCTGGCCAGGAAACTGCACTGCTCATCCCGACTGGCCAGCAGGCGACTAAGGGCCAGATCCCAATCTCTAATTTACATTAAGAATGGTAACATAAAATATTGCTTACTTAATGGTGAAATTATTTGATATTGTTAGTGTTGAGTAATTATCACAGTTTTCCACTAACCTTTCCTGATCCCACTGGTCCAATTACTGCAACAAGTTGCTTGGGTGTCACAGTTAAGTTAACATTATTTAATGTGTTTTCTGTATTATTTATAGACCATTTTGCTGATGCCTCCATTAGATCAATTCCTGCATCATCATCATCTGAATACTGAGTGATGGAATCTACGTTGTGTTCTTCCATGTAGTCTGGTAACTTTTTTATTTCATCATTCATTAAGAATCTCTGGAAAAGGCATTAGTCAGCAATTATTTACTATTAAGAGAAAATACATGTTTCAACAAAAAAATATACATACTTGTACTCTTTTTGTTGATACCAAAAATTCAGCTCCAAAAATAATTGCCTTTGGAAAGCAGTCACCCATAGTATCAGCCAGAAGATTATAGTATGCTATTACTACAAAAACCTGAAAAATGAACATTTACTGAATGAAAGAAATTGTCAATGAATTGAGACACTTCCATTTTATCTTCTAAAAATGTAAAGATACTGCTACCTTTTCTGCTGTTATTGCTTCACCAAGTAGAACATAGGTCACAATGCTGATGAAGATAGAAAACCTTGTAACAAATATTCCAAACGATGACATTGTGCAGCGGACATAAGCAGTTGATCTAATAGAGGCTGTTTCTAACCTGAAAGTGATTAAAACACTTTTTCTCTCTCATTTGGAAAGCCTTACAGCAGTGCATTTATATATAAATATGTAAACACACATATTTAAAGCATTCCATATACACACCTTCTACATGCTTCAATTAACTTTGCAAAATAGTTCTCCCATGTATACAACTTTATAACTTGAATTCCTGAAATAATTTCATTCATTAACCTAACCCTTTTATCAGATCTCAAAGCTGTTTTCATTCGGAGGTAAGACATCCTTTTCCCCAAAAGGCCTGAAATAGAAACATGTTTCAACATTACTTTAGGAAGCATATGCCTAATGCATGCATTTTTTGAAAATTAACGAACTAAGAAAACAGTCTCCACTTTTCATATAATTGTGAAATAATTAGTGACATATGAAAGGAAGATGAGAAGTTAAACTGCCAAAATTGCACATGCATATAAAGTTAATTTGAAGGGACCCCTAATAGTTAATGAGAATAAGTAGTTTGAAGCCGGGAGGGGGGGGGGTGTTCAATCCATTCAGATAACCAGATAAATTATTAATGCTCTCCACATGTATTTTGTTAGTATAAAATTTACTACTACACAGCAAATTCAAATTTAATAATCCTTTCTAAGATAAAGAAGCTCAAAGTCTAAGTTTTCTATGAGCTATCTACTTGTGAAGAAATTATAAATTTCATCAATAAGATCAGTCTCTGGATCAAAGTAATCTGCCAGATGTGCACCCATGTTAATAGGTAAATTAAGTCTTTGGGAACGGTTTTACTGATGATCACACTAATTCCTACTTGTGATTGGCACAACCATGTAAAAATGGCAGGTATACAGATGTGAGTGAAATTAAAATGAAGCCTCTGCAGAATAAATGCCACTGGACTTTATGGGGAACATTAGATTTTGTAACAAATAAGCTGAACTGATGGTACTTTTGTCTTGGCCTCTGTAAAAACTGTTTAAAACTCCGTGACAGCAAAAGCACAGTGTGTCATATTCTAAATATGAGTTCCACATGGCATATACAGTCCCACGATTTCTTATAAAATTATTGAAAATTTTCTGTATTTGCACTAATACTTCCTATCCCTGAATTTTGGAAAAAGCAGCATTCCATTTGCAGAGATGGTGGTTGATTCATTTTAAGATTTTTTTACAAATGTTTTACGATACAATCATAACCAGTTTTGGCCCTCAGAGATGGTCTCCAGTTGCTTCGGGTGGCATTTGATGAACAATTTAACTGGTAGAAGTTGATGGAAGTCTGATGGGTTCAGCCATTTTTGGCTGTGGTCAAGATTAGCTAGCCGACAGTACTGTCACAGTGACCAGTTCTTGGAAGAAAGCAAAGGTCACATCCATCTATGATAAGTCCAATATCCTTGACATTGATTTGTTGGAGAATCTTAGAACATATGAGCTCTAACATAATGAGGTATCTTTAACAAATGATATCCTCAGTGCCAACCAGAATGGATTCCAAAAACTTTGATCATGTGAAACCCAGCTTGCACTTTTCTCACATGACTTTCTGAAAGCTTTCAATCAAGGCAGTCACTTAGATACAGTATTTCTTGATTTCTGTAAAGCATTTGACTCAGTTCCATGCCTAAGCTTACTGTCAGAAGTATGATCATATGGAGTATCAAGGAAATTTGTCTGGATTGAGGACTTTTTAGTACGGAGCACAAGCACGCTATCTTTGAGAGAGAGTTGTCAGATTTAGAAGTAACTGAAGGTGTTCCCAGAGAAGTGTTGGAGGGCCTCTGTTCATCTTGTATATTAATGACCTTGCAGACAATATTAATAGAAACCTCTGACTTTTTGCAGATGATGCAGTTATGTACAATGAAGTACTCTAAAGAAGCTGCATAAAGATTGAGTCGCGTCTTCATAAGATTTAAAAGTGGTGCTAGGATTGGCAACTTGCTTTACATGTTCAGAAATTTAAAATTGTGCTCTTCACAAAATGAAAAAACTTAGTATCCTATGACTAAAACATCAATGAGTTACTGTTGGAATCTGTGTGAAAAACATTGTAGCAATATGAAATGGAATGATGACATAGGTTCAGTTGTGGGTAAAGGAGGTAGTAGTCTGCGGTTAAATTGCGACTCTTGGCATATACTATAATTACCTATGTATGACTCACTTAGGTATTGTGATAATATTTGATCAATCTACAGCATGCTTAGAGGCATTCAAACAATCACTATTCCCACACTCCATATGCGAATGGAATGGGAAGAAACTAATAACTGGTACAATGGGACATACCCTCTGGTAGATAGCATGGTTGTCTGATGCGTTAATTTGTTACACTTCACTGTATGTAGTACAAATTCCTTCCCTGGTGACAAGTGTACTTAATTGCTATAGTCAGGGTCTTTAATAAAGATGTCAATACATATGACAAATCAGTTTTGTTTACACACATCATTCCAGATTTTTTTTTTAATTTGGTGTGGAAGCATGAAGCGCAGTTTATGGTGCCAGCACTGCAAGGGGCAGGCATGGTTTGTTTCCCATCCCACATGAGTCCTCACCCCCACAGTGGTTCATGTGAGGACCAGCCTTGCTTCCTCCAGTCCCTGCTCCACCCTTCTGTTAAATTAAAGGTAGGTATCAGTACATATTCTACAACTGCTGATCATGTGAGACCTCAAGACTGCTATTGTTTATAGTGGAGTCTAAGTTGATACCACATACTCTATTTCCAGAATGCCTTTGAGCTTATTAGCAGCATAACCTGGTAGATAGACAAGATACAAGTTAATGGAATTTCAGGGCAAATAAATTATTAATTCTATACTTTTGAGTGAACAGAAATTGCAATGTGCTATGATGTAATGTAACAGATAGTGCTGTAGTTTTAGCCTTTTATGAAAAAAAAGCTGACATTTTGATTTGGAATCTTTAAGCCCAACAAAGTATATCCTGATGCATGTAACTGAAGTATTTAATGTATCTTCAGTTTTTGTAATGGTACCAATTTCTTTTAAATATGTACAATATTTCCACGTCTCTAAGATGAATTCCAGGGGTGTGAAAGGGCTAATCAGCATGTGTCCATTACTCTTAAGTTAATGACATGTTTCCTGACCATTTAATGTGCCTAGGAAAACATTTTTCACATTTTATTTGCAATCTTGGCATCACAACATGTTGCTATTGACAAATAGCAAGGTTCTTAAGGTTATACACTTAAAGAGAAATAACTCTTCTTCAGACAATTGTCAGAGGTGCTGAAATTTAGCACACAGTTCTCCATTTACAACATTTGATATCCTTTAGGAGTAAAGGAGACCACTCACCAAATAGCAGAAGCTTATTAGAGTCATCAATAGGAACACACAAGGGAAACAAAACTTGCTAGCTAGTTGAATAAATTTTATTATCGAGCTACAGTACGTAGATAGGAACACATGAAAATATGCATGCATTTGCATGTATGCATACATACATAACCTGCTATTTATTGAGTGGTCTTTCCTTATTTAAAATTTTCCATTTTTAGTATCTGCTTTTCATTGGACCTGTATACAGAGAAAAACCTGAAAACACCTTCAGTACCTCATGTTGGTAGTAATGAAGCAGGGCATACAGAAGTGAGGTGGTGGCTGTGAACTAGAACAATCTACAGTTCAAGTATCAACAAGCTGATCTCTCATTGGGAGAACTGTGTCCATTGTCAAGGTGACTGTTGAGAAGTAAATGTGTAGACATGAAGAATAAAGACGTAGAATATGAATAGTATTTATTTTATTTAAAAAAGCTCTGAGTTTTCACTTAAAAATTTGGAGACATAACTTTTCAGTATGCCCTCTTGGTATGTAAACTAAAGTCTTTGGTGCCATCTGTGTGCACTAAATTTTTGACAAGAATCAAACCTTTTGATAGTTAATTTTAATTGACCAGCACAGTTAATCCACATTGCTTTAGTTTTCATGTACTGCACAATTCCAGCACATATTTTTAGTGTGGGAGTAACAACTACTCATGAGTGACAAAAATTGGTAACTCACCTTGAAAAGGAATAAATACCAGCAGACAGGAAACACCTGCTAATGCAGCAACCCCTACTCTAGTCCACATGAAATAGGCAACAACAACCATCTCCAATGGGCCTATCCAAAGGTAATGTACAAAAAGAACAGAAGGATCAAATCTGTTCATATCATTTGCCAATAGATTTACAACTTGTCCAGCTACTGCTCCACCTAGAGCAGCTTGACTCATTTTCATTGCCTACAAATAGAAAAAAATTGAGCAGTGATGTCAAACATAAGGCTAAAGTGTACATTCTGGAGAGAGAGAGAGAGAGAGAGAGAGAGAGAGAGAGAGAGAGAGAAAGGAATCTCATGTAGCATTAGATGTTTTATAGCATGCGAGAAGAGTTCCAAGAGGAAATCATCCATTACATTAACGCATTGATAGTTCATCATAGGTCAGATTGAGTGTTACAGATTCCACACACACTCAAGATTATACTTGGTAAAAAATGGTCACCTCTATGGTAGTTACTTTTTGCTCTTATAAATAACTCTAGAAATATTTAGCATATAACAAGAGGATTTTTACAATGTTTTGGCCAGTTGTATTTTAACACTCTTTAAATTAGTTGATATCTAGTTAATGAAGAGAGAGTGCATACTATACTGCAAACTACTATTGCTTCAGAGGAAAAGATTAGTTACTAATGTTATCAGTTACAAGGCTGTGGAACTGCATTAAATACACTCACCTTCCTGTAAAGCAGTGAACAGCAAGCTACCCGTATCTTCATTCCCATGTGGAACATTGCATGGGATAGGGGATAGAGTATTAGTGATGACACCACAGAGCAAGCAACCATTCCAGCAGCATACATATATGCCGCATGCAGCTCCACTTCGCCATCATGCATGAAGTAACGCAGAAGTCTCCCAAGGAATAGAGGCTGTGCCACTCTAAGGAATCAGTGTGAAAATAATTTATAATCCTTTAAATCCTTCATTTAAATACAACTTAGCATTACAGTAAAGTATTACTGTACCCAAATAAAAATTCAAAGTCTTTACTAGTATTCAAATACAGACCTATATTTTACATATGAAAGATCTAGGTATTTTAATTATTGAGAAAACTAGGTATATTCTAAAGTTAATTATTTTCCTCTTTTAGGAATACTGGTATTAAATTCAGACTAGCAACATCTCTGGCAACATGATTATTTTTCCCAAGCAAAACAGTGTCAAACATTGTTTTGTGACTAACTATAATAGTCTTAAAAACCTAATTAATGAAAGCATTGTCTTTCTTTTATTCTTGTATAATTAGAAGGAAAATGTGTCCGGATGTTTTCAAATAATTATAACACCTAATAAATACTCTATGGTATGTTTTTCATACCTATCTGACATACAGCAAGCACTGAAATTCATTTAATGAATAGTGATGTTTAGGTTACACTAAGCATGCCATTTTAAGTTTATTAAAAGTTTATTAAGTATGCCTACATTTTACCAAATCTGAAGGTCTCTGTAACAAGCCTTGTACCATCAAATATCTTTATAATATTCCTACTGCCACAACAGACAGATGACTACCCTTCACCAACATCTGCCATGTCTAATTTTTTCTTACTGGTTGTGATAGCTTTGTGATTACTCATGTATTTCACTATCTCTATTCTTTGCTACTATTTGAGTACTCAATGACTGCATTGTTAATGTTCATATGGAACTTACTGTACTGAATATGAGAAGGTGAATTTATTACTTTTTAAAAATAATTATTCATACTCTTTCTGAAAATAATACTTATACTGAAAATTATGTGGGAAGTATTCTAGTAGTCAAGCCCATAGTCATAATCTGTCAGTAGAATAATTTAAGAACTGCATGGCCATTTTGTAAGAATGTTCCACCACCTTAATCATTTTGACATGGTACAACTTCATTCAGACATATAGATTTAAATGTAAAACTTACCTCACAATAAGTTCAGCAGACATCTGAATAATGCCATAGAACAGTATTTTAAGGCCAAAGCATTTAACAATAACATTTAGCAGCTTGGGTGTACTATTCCTGGTGTGTGCCTTTTTTACTTCCTTCCGCCACAATCTAGGGAATAAAAACTTTACTAGGCTAACATACCACTAGTGATGGAATTCCAACATCAATGTAACCACTCAGTTGAAGTGGAGATATCCTTCCCAATTATAATCAATAGCAAATGTGACATTATGTAACAAAATTGAACAATAGTTATTTAATTAATTTTATTTATTTAATAAATTTCCCAGAGATATTATAAAGATTACTAAAACTTATTTAGAAAGGCAAAAGGTAACTGTTAAACAATTGTTAATTCCATTTCTGTAAAGCCTCACTACAAAGGTCTAGAGGAACGCCGACTATTTTCAGGGAAACAAATTGCAGTACACAAAGTGGAAACCTACCATTGCAAAGCTCATGTCAGCTGATAGTGTAATTTTAAATTAGGAAATAATCATTGTATAGTGCATGTAGTGTATGCAGCAAGTCAAAAATCGAGAAATAAACAGTGTAGCACCAGGTTTTTAAATTATTGAATAACCTTTTTGTTAATTATATTATACACTCAGGATAAACCAAATGAAAATGAGCTGTTTTAAACAGACTGGCCTTTTATTCAGGAGGATTTAGGCACCAATCTCCATCCGGCCATCCTGAATTACGTTTTCTGTGGTTTCTCTAAAACACTTCAGGCCAATGAGTGATTCGTACTATAGGGCCACAACAGATTACTGTTCCATCCTTAAATTAGACCAGGAAACACACATGCCTGTGTATGATTTTTCTTAAATTACTATGTTATGACATGTCCAGTGTCATTTTGACACCAACGATGGTGACTACTAGAAGCATTAACATCTGTCCTTCCACTAACAATTCTTAATACTAATTTATATATAAGGAAAGATAATGTATTACATTCAGTACCAATTAAAATTGTGTTTATAGACATATGATCTTGTCTGCAATTGCGAGAAAGAACTTGATACCTTGCTTTATCTAATTTCTCACACTGAAACCTCCAGATGTCAGACCCTCAGATAGGTGCCAAATGTTTTATGTAATATAATATCAACCAGAACTCTGATTTAGTTCATACTATGTGCTGGTGGCCAGTAAAATGGGCATAAATGTTAATTTTAAATTAACACCAGAGCTACAGAGCATTTGAAAAACCATAACTTAGAAGCTAGTGGATATAGCTTCTGTGGAGAAGTTTGTAGAGCATTAAACTGTCTTACCAAGGACCCTGGGTTCAAGGTCCAATGATAATTTTTTAAATGTATTTTGTGTGAAAGTGTTGTATTGATCTATTAATACTTCCACACACATGATGCAGTTGTTTGTTTATTCTACTGTTCCAATTTTTTATATTTATTCTGTGAAACTACAAATGAACTAACTGCTTCATCATGAGTGATTTCTGTTCTGTCACGGATGTAGGTTAGCTACTTTCAACTAACAGAGCAAAAGCAGACTGCCAAAAGAAGCTTGCCACAAACACTGAAAAGTTCTGTCACACATCAGCAAAATGTTTCCCACATAACAGTTTCACACAAAAAAGTTACCCGTGGGGTTTGAACACAGGACCTTTGGTACAATGACCTCATGCACCACCATCTCACCCACATGATATATACAAAACAATCATTGAAAGATACACTTTTTATGTACCTGTAGTTCTTGTGTTACTTTTCATTACTTTTTATGCATGTTATACTGGATGACAGCCCATAGAATGAACTAAATCGGTATTTTTATTGATAATCTATTGACATACATTTGGTACCGATCTGAGTGACATCTGAAGGTTTGGTTGTCAGCCTCATTCGGATTATTTAAATGTGGTAGAGAACTTAAAAATGGAAAGAATTAGTCCAAGAAAGATACTTAGGCACCAAAATAAAAAAAAAATGCAGAATCATGTCTTTTAGAGATGGAGTTTTACAGAAAAATGAAGACAGGCAGGGTTGTGCTGGTGTACAAGAAAGGACATAAGGATTTCAACAACTGTAGATCAGATTCACCGACAATTTTTGTTTCTCAAAAATCCTGGGCAAGCTTTTGTATAATAGATTCGTTTATTATCTGGACAAAAACAGAACACTTTCAGAAAAGGTGAATCTATGGGATCAGGTATTGCCAGTATAGCAAAAATATACTATTATTAGCCAAACAACAAATTATCTTCAATGTTTTTGGTTTTCTTCAAAGTATTTGATGCTATTGCCTACGAAATACTGATACAAAAGTTGCAAAACTGTCATTCAAATGCAAGCAGGAGAGTGGATGCACTCATATTACAGGAAACAATATGGAGTACCACAGTGTTTGCTAATAGAGTTATTGCTGTTTAATCTGTTTAAAAATGATGACTGTATTTAAGAGAACGAAGAATATATTCTGTGCAGATGGCGCATGGCAATGACCCAACTGTAGAATATTGTTAGAGGAGCATATATTCTGCTAACATTGCAGCCCAGTGGCTCATGAAAAATGAACTGGTTATGAATTGAGAACGACAAAGTACAAAATGTTGAGACAAAAAAGTTTGCTTGTGTAAGCTTAGAGGTCGAAAATACAAAGCAGCAAGAAGTATAATGCACTGAAGTTAATTATTATTGTGAATAATGAGCTGCAATGGAAACTAATTCTAGAATGAGATCATCTCCTCTTGTGCTTGGTAGAGCACTGTCACGAAAGGCAAAGGCTCCAAGTTAAAGTCTCTGTCCGGCACACAGTTTTAATCTGCCAGTTTGTCAGTAGAATAATTTAAGAACTGCATCGCCATTTTGTAAGAATGTTCCACCACCTTAATCATTATAATGGAGCCAAATTTCTTACAGACAGGCAAACCTATGCTGTATCCTTGTCCATCACTACTCCACCCCTACCCCCAAACCCCTTGCCTCATAGTTCATATCCCTGCATAAACTTTGATGCAAGAACTGTCCCATACATCCCCTCATGACCACCTATTCCAGTCCAATCACAGGCCTCTGTCATCCCATATGAAAGGTAGGACTACCTGTGGAAGTCACCATCTACAAAATAAGCTGTAACCACCACCCTGCTTTCTACATGGGCATGACAACTCATGCTGGCTGTCTGGATGAATGGCCACTGAAACTGGGAAAGAGAACTAGACCAACCAATTTCTGAACGTGGTGCCCAACACATTGTGCCTTATTTCAATAACTCGCATTCGGGAGGACGACGGTTCAATCCCGTCTCCGGCCATCCTGATTTAGGTTTTCCGTGATTTTCCTAAATCGCTTCAGGCAAATGCTGGGATGGTTCCTTTGAAAGGGCATGGCCGATTTCCTTCCCCATCCTTCCCTCTCCCGAGCTTGTGCCCCGTCTCTAATGACCTCGTTGTCGACGGGACGTTAAACACTAATCTCCTCCTCCTCCCTTACTTCAATAACTGTTCCACAGCCTGCACCATCTGGATCCTTCCTACCCACACCATTTTTCTGAATTGTGCAGGTGGAAATACCCACAGTCTTGTAATAATGATTTAATAAACAAAAATATATTTAACAGTAAGAGATTACTCATTCTTAGCAGGAATTTTAACTTCCACAGTGAAATAAGTAATCTATTATTGTTTCTGAATATCCATTACAATTATGAAAATGATATGTTGTGTTTACATTCTGCTCCTTTACATGTACAAAGTTTCAAATATTAAGATAGTTTCCTCATATGAACTTAGTATCTCCAATTTAACCATTTCCTCCCAGAACCTCAAATAATGAAATTTTTTATAATCAAAAATATTAACAATGCCTAAATTATTTTATTTGAGTGCATCAAAACAAAATTTTGGTGAGTTGTCTCAGATGTAAGAGTGAAAAAGCAGTTCTAGCAAGTCTGACTTATCTTTAGCAAAATTAATCTTTTGTGAATTCTTTCTGCATCTTACTAAGTATTCAGGAATAACATCTAAAACCCTATGATAAGCAAAATAGTTGACAATTTAACTTTACCTTTCAAATTTATCACCAAGATAATCTGATTTGTGTTCCTGGAGTGGTTCATACAAATCTTCTTCTTCTATCTCCCTCTTAAGTCCTATCTTGAAAAAATCTAAAGTCCACCTAGAAAAAAAATTTTTCCATTCAGCTTTTAATGTGAGAATAACTCATGTTCATTCACTTTCCTGTCCAAGTTACAATTTCGAAACATGTACATACCAGAAAGTCATTGCGGAAAGTGGATTTGCCGTTGATCTAGGATGTGGCTGTCTGCCATGTTGCTTCAGCTCTTCCATAATATGCCCAGCTTGCTTCTGCAGAAAATTGACAAAAACTTGCAGTAGTTATTAAAATTTAACACTTTCTGATTATAAAATAGATTAATGAACTAGTCTCACTTTCTTAGTCATTTTAAATAAAAATTTAACTAGACAGATAAATCTACCACATCGTATCCAAGTTCATGTTTCTTATGCTTACAATTTGACCATTAAAATTACCAGTTCAGTTGGTGACATACTGACCTCTAAGTTAGGTGTTGAGTGAAACATTCAGGAATGAGTAATAAATGAAATACTATCTTTCGTGCCTACTCTAAAAATGTAGAGGTAGGATCATACAGAGCAGCTGTTGCTAAATTTTTACAGCATACTTGACGAGCACTAAAGGGTCATCATCCCATGTTAGATTAACCAAAAAATGAGATTTGACACCCATTGTCTCAGATTTTGATGTAACTTGGCATATTTGTTCCTTTTATGAACCTAATTAAGGAACCAAAATATTTTTGAGTTAACAGATTTTGGTTGAAAGGCAAAGGAAATTTAGCGAATTCAAATACACACATTTTTATTTCTTCCCTATTTACCAACTAATACTGATCAAATTTTATTTGTACATGCATCACTATGTAAAGATTTCAGAGAAATATGAATTAAACGAAGTTTCACAGAGCCAGAAAAAGTCTTTAATTGCAGTTTTCAATATTTTTAAAACCAGATATTGAGACCTGCTCTACGAGCAATATCAGTGAAAGGAAAAAGGATAATTGAATATCTTTTTATTCTTGATCTGAAAGTTCTCTATCAAATAAGAAAATCAGTGGGTTTATCACTCCTTTGCTGTTTATTACTTTACAGATGAAAAGCGCCTTGCTTTAAAAACTTGAAAAGCAAAAGGAATGTAATAGAACAAAGATAAAATACTGTACATAATGTGCAGGTATGAAATTACACTGGAAAAAAAAATAGTATGCCAGTGTGCCCATTTAGAGGTTTCCAATTCACTCAAGATTTATTGTTGCAACAATTCATATGGAGTACATGAAACGATTACATTCACAGATCAATAGCACAAGCAATGCAGAGGTATCAGGTATTGATCCAGGCTGTAGAACAATATTAGTATGTGGTGTAGCCTCCACAGGCGGGTGCATGCAACAACTCTGGCATCCAGTTTATCAGATAGATGGTGAACACTGTTCTGGGGTACGTTATGCCACACCTGCTTGACCTATGCAATCACCTACCTGCTGCAAAAATGGCTTAAGAATGGGTCTAACAATATTCTGCACATATCAGGTGCTGGTTAGTGTCCCCTCCAGAAACACCAAAACTAAATGAGAGTTTTAGCTTATCACACCTCAGACCATGAGGACTGGGCAAGGCAAGTGTTTCATAGATGAATTCACTACGAGAGTGCTCACCAGGTCTATATTGTGCACAAAAATGACCATCACTTGTGTGCAGGCAGAATTTTATTTCACCATTTAATACCATGGCATGTCATTCCATCTTCCAAGTGATCCTCTGGCAGCACCGTTCAAACCATGCATATTGATGGTGTGAGTGGAAGACAATCTAGAAGAGTGCATGCCTGTAGTCCCTCTGCTAATAACCAGTTTGCAACGGTGTCTTGATACACCTGGGCTCATGAGCCCTCTTATTGTGCTGTGGTAGCTGTGCAATCTTCCACTGCTGATGTTATGACAATTCTAGCAGGAATCTGCTGTGTAGATGTCCAGAACCTTGTCTGTGAGTGTGTGGCTGTTCATCTGACCACCGACAAGCTTTGTTGCTTAACTTAGGTGGTAATTCTCCAAAAGGACCATCTAGCCACACAGAAGGCCACAGTTTGAAACCCCTTTTAAAAATCTTTTGGCTGCAGAAAGCACGAGTGCATCTCCACGATACAGTTTCCTGCTTGTTTCACATGTTTGCGCTACAACAAGCCTTCCAACTAGAGAGTTCTCCATTAAAGGGTGGAAACAGATTGCGCTCTGGTAGCTATGTCACTACACTGTCTGTTGGCAGACAAGGTTGAAATCATTATGAGTACATCTACTTTCCCACAGGTAGTATACGCTGTCATCAGATCAAAATCTGATTTCTTCCTAGGTGTACTAATTTTTTTCTGATAGTGTATTTATGCAGTGCCTTTAACTGATCACATATTGCTTCTTTCTGCATACATTTTGGAATCAATGATGTTAGGGAGGGGTCATTGGATAATATCCAGGCCTACTTCATCCTATTCATAGAGAGAGTTTTCATTTGCTATTTAACAGTGTGTCAACAGTGTTCTGTCCTTAACTAAGGACTTTGTGAGTGATCAAGTATGGAGGCTAGAGAGGTGTATGAACCGAGTCATGAAACATGACTTATTAGCAGTTGGAGCGTTCATGAATGAAGGTTTCTGGTATGAATGAGAGAAATATGTGAGCCTACTTGTTCAAAATAGCAAAGAGCTCTCTTGAGTTGGGAGGTCAAATTTCTCTCTGAGGTCAGCTGGCTGAAGGTTTGCCAGTGATGCTTTTAGTTTGTAGGTCCTCTGCGTACAACACTGGTGCCAAGATATTAGCTCCTCTGATGACAAATCACTGTGGCACACAAGAGTTGCCATAGGGTGTGGTGCCAGTGTTCGCAAAGTCCCTTGCTTTGTGTGTGTGTGTGTGTGTGTGTGTGTGTGTGTGTGTGTGTGTGTGTGTGTGTGTAACTTGTTGACACTACACAGCTAACAGTTTGGTAAAAGGCAAGAAAGCACTACCAACTGAGTCAGCCATTGTACGAGATAAACGGCTGAGTACTTTCATGTGTACGTGTCATAAGCAACCCTTGGGGATGTTAAATTGACCTAAAGGAGGTTGTATATCTTGTCTGACTGCTTTTCTGACAAAGGATACAAGTGTGCATCAGCTGCAGTGATCAGTCTTTGCTTCAGGCAGGACAAAGCATTCAGTAATAAGTCATGTAGTGGTTTTAGGGCGCACAACTTCAATGGTCATTAGCGCCCAGACTACGTTAGGAATGCACCGTGAGGCACAAGTTTAAAACAGCAACTAAAAGGGAAAACACGATAAAAGACAGACTGACAGGCATAGGATTAAAAAAACAGCATAATCAAATATCCTTAGAGAGGTTTGTCGAGTTGATAAAACTAAGAACGCGAGCAGCTGCTCGTGGGTCATCCGCTAAAATGGCATCTAGAGTACATGGCAGGCCAAGATCAAGATGCAGTGTGTTAAAATCCGGACAGGACGTTAAAATGTGGCGGACCGTCAGCAATTGCCCACATGGGCAGAACGGCACCGGCGCAGCCGTCAGCAGATGGCGATGGCTGAACCGGCAGTGTCCAATTCGTAACCAGGCCAAAATGACCTCCTCCCGCCGAGAAGGGCGGGAGGAGGATGTCCAAGCCATGGGAATAGGTTTCAAGGCCTGAAGCTTGTTGTCTCTAAGTGCAGCCCAATCGGCATGCCACAGCGATAAAATGTGCCGACAAATGACCCTGCTACAATCTGATGATGGGACACAACAAGAAGCTGTCCGAGGCTGGAGGACCGCAGCCTTAGCCGCGGCATCTGCAGCTTCGTTCCCAGGGATACCGACATGGCCAGGAACCCACAGAAAGCTAACCGGAGAACCGACGTCCACCAGCTGCTGAAGAGAGCGTTGGATCCGGTGCACGAAAGGGTGAACCGGATACGGATCACTGAGGCTCTGGATGGTGCTCAGGGAATCGGAGCAGATGACATAAGCAGAATGTCGGTGGCGGCAGATGTAAAGAACAGCCTGGTAGAGGGCAAAGAGCTCAGCTGTGAAGACCGAACAATGGCCATGGAGCCGGTATTTGAAACTTTGTGCCCCGACAATGAAAGAACACCCGACCCCGTCATTGGTCTTTGAGCCATCTGTATAAATGAAGGTCATATTAATGAACTTCAAACGAAGTTCGACAAAACGGGAGTGGTAGACCGAACCGGGGGTAACCTCCTTTGGGAGCGAGCTGAGGTCAAGGTGAACGCGAACCTGAGCCTGGAGCCAAGGTGGCGTGTGGCTCTTGCCCACTCGAAAGGTTGCAGGGAGTGAAAAATTAAGGTGTTGAAGGAGGCGACGAAAGCGAACTCCAGGGGGTAGCAGGGCAGAGACATACAACCCGTATTGACGGTCGAGAGAGTCGTCAAAAAAGGAACAATAAGACGGGTGGTCGGGCATTGACAGTAGCAGACAGGCATACCGACAAAGCAGTATATCGCACTGGTAGGTGAGTGGCAATTCACCAGAGTCAGCATGAAGACTCTCGACGGGACTAGCATAAAACGCTCCGATCGCAAGTCGTAAACCCCGATGTGTGGAGTTGAGGCGGCGTAAGATGGATGGCCATGCAGAGGAGTATAAGAAGCTCCCATAATCCAGCTTGGAGCGGACGATCGACCGATATAGATGAAGTAGGACGGTTCGATCCGCTCCCCACGACATACCACTGAGAACACTGAGGACATTTAGAGAACGGGTACAACGGGCAGCCAAATATGACACATGGAGACCAGCTAAGTTTCCTGTCAAATGTAAGACCTAAAAATTTTGTCGTCTCCACGAATGGGAGAGCAATGGGACCGAATCCTAAGGACGGTGGGAGAAACACTTTGTAGTGCCAGAAGTTAATACAGACCGTCTTCTCGGCAGAAAAACGAAAGCCTTTGGCGACACTCCAGGAGTAAAGACGGTCAAGAGAACGCTGAAGACAGTGCTCCAGGAAACATGTACGCTGTGCGCTGCAATGGATGGTAAAATCGTCCACGAAAAGGGAGCCTGATACATCAGCTGGGAGGCAATCCATTATTGGATTGATCGCTATGGCGAAGAGAGCGACACACCAAACTGAGCCCTGTGGCACCCCATTCTCCTGGCGAAAGGAGTCTGACAGGACAGAACCCACACGTACCCTGAACTGTCGATCCATTAAAAAGGAATGAATAAAAAGAGGGAGGCGACCGCGAAGGCCCCATGTATGCATGGTGCGGAGAATGCCCGCCCCCCCCCCCCCAACAGGTGTCGTAAGCCTTCTCCAAATCAAAGAACACAACCGAGGTCAGGCGCTTCCGCAAGAAGTTATTCATAATGAAGGTCGACAAGGTAACCAGATGGTCAACAGCAGAGCGGCGCCTACGAAATCCACATTGGACATTGGTAAGTAGGCGTCTAGACTCGAGCAGCCAAACCAAACGAGAGTTAACCATTCATTCACTCCACCACTTTACAGACACAGCTGGTAAGCGAGATGGGTCGATAACTGGAAGGCAAGTGTTTGTCCTTCCCCGGCTTAGGAATCGGGACAACAATAGACTCGCACCAGCATGCGGGAACATGTCCCTCAATCCAGATGCGATTGTAAGTACGAAGAAGAAAACCTTTACCCGCAGGAGAAAGGTTCTTCAGCATCTGAATATGAATAGAATCAGGCCCTGGAGCGGAGGACCGTGACCAGGCAAGTGCATTTTCGAGTTCCCGCATGGTGAATGGGGCATTATAACTTTCACGATTCGAGGAGCAGAAGTTAGGTGGCCTAGCCTCCTCTGCATGTTTGCGGAGGAGGAAGGCACGGTGGTAATGAGCGGAGCTCGAAACCTCTGCGAAAAAGCGTCCGAAGGCATTGTAGACATCCTCAGGGGCCACAAGGACGTCATTTGCGACCGTCAAGCCAGAAACTGGTGAGTGGCCCTTAGTGCCAGATAGCCGACGCAGGCTACCCCAGACAACAGAAGGAGTAAAACTGTTGAAGGTGCTTGTGAAAGCAGCCCAGCTGTCTTTCTTGCTTTCTTTAATAATACGACGACACTGTGCACGTAATCGTTTATAAGTGATACAATTCGCCACTGTAGGGTGGCGTTTAAAGGTGCGTAAAGCACGTCGACGAGCACGTAAAGCGTCTCTACATGCTGCGGTCCACCAGGGGACCGGTACGCGATGTGGAGAAGATGTAGGGTGAGGGATGGAATATTCAGCAGCAGTGAGAATGACTGTGAGGTGTGTGACCTGACGATCGCAGCTTGAAGGTTTGATCCTGAAAGGTCGCCCTGGAAGAGAAGAGCCCCCAGTCTGCTTTGGAGATGGTCCAATTAGATGAGCACGGAGAGGGGGTATGCTGCAGGAGATGGATAACACACGGGAAGTGGTCGCTCGAATATGTATCAGAAAGTGCATGCCACTCAAACCTGCATGCAAGTTGGGTAGTACATATAGAGAGGTCTAAATGGGAATAGGTGTGAGATGTGTCCGAAAGAAAAGTAGGGGCGCCAGTATTCAGGCAGACAAGATTGAGCTGGTTGAAAAGGTCTGCTAACAGGGAGCCCCTCGGGCAGGATGCTGGAGAGCCCCAAAGGGGATGGTGGGCATTGAAGTCTCCTGTTAACAAAAATGGTGCAGGTAGCTGAGCAATAAGTTGCATCATGTCTGCCGTGGTAACAGCAGACGGCAATGAAGTGTAAACGGTACAAATGGAAAATGTAAAAGTGGGGAGAGTAATTCAGATGGCAACTGCCTGCAGGCCGGTGTGCAATGTGATGGGATCGTAGTAAATATCATCCCGGACCAGCAACATAACCCCTCCATGAGTCAGAATACCTACCACAGGGGGTAGGTCAAAGCGCACAGAGGTGCAGTGTGCCAAGGCAATTTGATCGCATGGGCGTAGCTTCGTTTCCTGGAGGGCTACGACGAGCGGATGGTGCAAGCGGAGCAGCAACTCCAAGTCCTCTCGGTTGGAACGAATGCTGCGAATATTCCAGTGAATAAGTGCCATCGTAAGAAGAAAAGGAAGATGAAAGAAGGGGTCACCTCGAAGTCGCTGAGGGCCTGGCTTCGAGCGAGCACTGCCGCCGCTATCAGTAGGCAGACAGTCATCGTCCATTGGTTCTATAGGTTCATCGGCCAGCTTGGTAAGATGGCTGGGAGGGGGAGCTTCCTCCACCGGT
This sequence comes from Schistocerca nitens, assembly GCF_023898315.1. NCBI lineage: Eukaryota > Metazoa > Arthropoda > Insecta > Orthoptera > Acrididae > Schistocerca > Schistocerca nitens. Next base: position 256,877,768 of record NC_064615.1, on the reverse strand, counting down.
GAACGGCCAGATGTTCGGCTACCAGTGGTGCGGCCAGGCGAAACGGATGACGGCCTGGGGCGGCAACCGCTGGGTGGCGCAGGAGAAGAAATGCGTCGTGGCGGAGAAGGAGAACTGTGCTTCCTATGAGCCTTCTTGGAAGGTCGTTTGGTGGAAGTACTGGTCGATGGCTGGGAGGTCGAGGTACGTAGGAAGTCTGCACGGGACGGTTCCTTCTTGAAGGCCCGTGCATCTGACTTATGGGTCTTCGTCTTAGCAGAAGCTGATGATGGGGCTGGTGTCTGTGGGGTGATGGGAGGAAGAGGTGACGTCGACCGCGCGATCTTAGCACTGGCCGAATGGACGACCGTGGTGCTGAAGGTCAGATCGTATGTCTGGGTTGGCACCTCCCTGGTAGTCCGAGGAGAGGCGAGGACAGTACTGTATTTCCCCACTGGGAGCAGCGTGGGCTTCCTACTAGCAAACAGCTTGCGAGCAGCCGAAGTGGACACTTTCTCTTTGACCCAAATTTCTTGGATACATCGTTCTTCCTTATAGATGGGACAGTCGCGGGAGGACGTTGCATGGTCACCCTGACAGTTCACACAACGAGGAGACGGAGGTGGACAGTCACCCTCATGGGCATCCCTGCCACAAGTGACACATTTAGCCGCATTGGAACAAGACTGGCGTGTGTGATTAAAACGCTGACATTGGTAGCAGCGCGTAGGTGTCGGGACATAGTGGCGAACAGAAATAACCTCGTAGCCCGCTTTGATGCGCGATGGCTGCTGAACACTATGAAAGGTCAAGGAAAGTGTTCGGGTTGGTACAAGGTCATTGTTGACCTTTTTCATGACCCTATGGACAGCCGTCACGCCCTGCTCAGCGAGGAAAGACTGAATCTCCTTGTCAGTCAATCCGTCAAGGGATCTAGTATAGACCACACTACGAGACGAATTCAAAGTTCAGTGAGCCTCCACCCGGACAGGGAACGTGTACAGGAGTGTGGCTCGAAGCAGTTTCTGTGTCTGAAAGGCGCTCTCAGTTTCTAGTAACAAGGTACCATTACGCAACCTGGTACACGACTTGACAGATCCGGCTATGGCATCTACGCCCTTCTGGATAACGAAAGGGTTGACAGAGGAAAAAACCTTGCCGTCCTCAGATCGAGAAACGACGAGGAACTGTGGGGCAGGCGGTAGTACTTTTGTCACTGGTGGCTGGTCATGTTTCCGTTTGTGGGCAGAAGTCGAGAGAGAAGAAGAGAGATCCATTGCAGAGGAATCCCCCATGATTGCCAGCGTCTCCGATGGCACGCTCTTTCCTTATGGGGACCCTCTCAGAGGGCACTCCCGCCTTAGGTGAATGTTTACACCTCATGTCACACCTCCCGAAAAACAGACGGAGGGACCAATCGGCATGGTCAGAAGGTATCAGCTCAGGCAATCACCCCTCCCCGGGCCCGGCCTTTACCAGGGGGTACATGCGTGCCTTACTTGTCTACCCAGGGCGGGGAATTACGCGTTACCCCGTCACCGGCTACGCGTGCGAACGCGTGGGTTGGCCTTCAGGCGCGCACAGGGAGGAAGGAAGAAGAGGAAAAGGGGGAGAGAGAGAGAGAGAGAGAGAGAGAGAGAGAGAGAGAGAGAGAGAGGACAGACTGTCTCAAATGCCGAGGCGGAGACCAGAGAAGGCAAGGGAAAGAAGGCAAGGGAAAGAAGGCAAGGGAAAGAAGGCAAGGGAAAGAAGGCAAGGGAAAGAAGGCAAGGGAAAGAAGGCAAGGGAAAGAAGGCAAGGGAAAGAAGGCAAGGGAAAGAAGGCAAGGGAAAGAAGGCAAGGGAAAGAAGGCAAGGGAAAGAAGGCAAGGGAAAGAAGGCAAGGGAAAGAAGGCAAGGGAAAGAAGGCAAGGGAAAGAAGGCAAGGGAAAGAAGGCAAGGGAAAGAAGGCAAGGGAAAGAAGGCAAGGGAAAGAAGGCAAGGGAAAGAAGGCAAGGGAAAGAAGGCAAGGGAAAGAAGGCAAGGGAAAGAAGGCAAGGGAAAGAAGGCAAGGGAAAGAAGGCAAGGGAAAGAAGGCAAGGGAAAGAAGGCAAGGGAAAGAAGGCAAGGGAAAGAAGGCAAGGGAAAGAAGGCAAGGGAAAGAAGGCAAGGGAAAGAAGGCAAGGGAAAGAAGGCAAGGGAAAGAAGGCAAGGGAAAGAAGGCAAGGGAAAGAAGGCAAGGGAAAGAAGGCAAGGGAAAGAAGGCAAGGGAAAGAAGGCAAGGGAAAGAAGGCAAGGGAAAGAAGGCAAGGGAAAGAAGGCAAGGGAAAGAAGGCAAGGGAAAGAAGGCAAGGGAAAGAAGGCAAGGGAAAGAAGGCAAGGGAAAGAAGGCAAGGGAAAGAAGGCAAGGGAAAGAAGGCAAGGGAAAGAAGGCAAGGGAAAGAAGGCAAGGGAAAGAAGGCAAGGGAAAGAAGGCAAGGGAAAGAAGGCAAGGGAAAGAAGGCAAGGGAAAGAAGGCAAGGGAAAGAAGGCAAGGGAAAGAAGGCAAGGGAAAGAAGGCAAGGGAAAGAAGGCAAGGGAAAGAAGGCAAGGGAAAGAAGGCAAGGGAAAGAAGGCAAGGGAAAGAAGGCAAGGGAAAGAAGGCAAGGGAAAGAAGGCAAGGGAAAGAAGGCAAGGGAAAGAAGGCAAGGGAAAGAAGGCAAGGGAAAGAAGGCAAGGGAAAGAAGGCAAGGGAAAGAAGGCAAGGGAAAGAAGGCAAGGGAAAGAAGGCAAGGGAAAGAAGGCAAGGGAAAGAAGGCAAGGGAAAGAAGGCAAGGGAAAGAAGGCAAGGGAAAGAAGGCAAGGGAAAGAAGGCAAGGGAAAGAAGGCAAGGGAAAGAAGGCAAGGGAAAGAAGGCAAGGGAAAGAAGGCAAGGGAAAGAAGGCAAGGGAAAGAAGGCAAGGGAAAGAAGGCAAGGGAAAGAAGGCAAGGGAAAGAAGGCAAGGGAAAGAAGGCAAGGGAAAGAAGGCAAGGGAAAGAAGGCAAGGGAAAGAAGGCAAGGGAAAGAAGGCAAGGGAAAGAAGGCAAGGGAAAGAAGGCAAGGGAAAGAAGGCAAGGGAAAGAAGGCAAGGGAAAGAAGGCAAGGGAAAGAAGGCAAGGGAAAGAAGGCAAGGGAAAGAAGGCAAGGGAAAGAAGGCAAGGGAAAGAAGGCAAGGGAAAGAAGGCAAGGGAAAGAAGGCAAGGGAAAGAAGGCAAGGGAAAGAAGGCAAGGGAAAGAAGGCAAGGGAAAGAAGGCAAGGGAAAGAAGGCAAGGGAAAGAAGGCAAGGGAAAGAAGGCAAGGGAAAGAAGGCAAGGGAAAGAAGGCAAGGGAAAGAAGGCAAGGGAAAGAAGGCAAGGGAAAGAAGGCAAGGGAAAGAAGGCAAGGGAAAGAAGGCAAGGGAAAGAAGGCAAGGGAAAGAAGGCAAGGGAAAGAAGGCAAGGGAAAGAAGGCAAGGGAAAGAAGGCAAGGGAAAGAAGGCAAGGGAAAGAAGGCAAGGGAAAGAAGGCAAGGGAAAGAAGGCAAGGGAAAGAAGGCAAGGGAAAGAAGGCAAGGGAAAGAAGGCAAGGGAAAGAAGGCAAGGGAAAGAAGGCAAGGGAAAGAAGGCAAGGGAAAGAAGGCAAGGGAAAGAAGGCAAGGGAAAGAAGGCAAGGGAAAGAAGGCAAGGGAAAGAAGGCAAGGGAAAGAAGGCAAGGGAAAGAGTAAGGAAGACAGTGAGATGGAGAAGAACAAAGAAAGGAACCAACCAAGGGAAGGAAGAAACGAGACGTGAAAAAAACCAAAAATACCACAAATATAGGCCGTGGAACCGTCTGTCTCCGGATGCAGGCGCTAACTACCCCCCTTGAGGGGGATGGACTCCTTTTAGTCGCCTCTTACGACAGGCAGGAATACCTCAGGCCTATTCTTACCCCGGACCCGCAGGGGGGGAGTGAGGTAATGAAGGTATGCCATACTGTGTCAGAGTGAATGAGGTACGACTGGGTGGAGAGTACCTGTTTAACTAGCACACACTGTTGGCAGGGAGGAGCCTGGCTGTAAGCACAATTCAAAAGTCAGTGTGGAATTGGGATCCTTTTGGATGCTTGCAAGTTCAGTGTCATGTTTAAGTAAGAGCCAGCTCATTCATGTTGATAGGAGATGATGTTGACTTGTGACAATCAGCAATAACATCATTAGCTCCACTTATGTAGCAGATGTCTATGGAATATTGACAGCTTAATATGTGTGTTTGCCTGAGTCATGTGGGTGGGGGATGTCTTTGCCTGTCTTGTGGACAGCAATAGAGTGTCCAGTGATCAGTAAAGATTATAGTCATGGAAATGCCTGACTGGCTCAGACTATGAGGAGCTTACGGTTTAACGTTTACCACTTGTCCTGAGAAGAAAATAGCTTTTTATAGAAAAATCTGAGAGGCTCAGTTGTATCACCAGTGTGTTGCTACAGGACTGCACCTACTTACCTCTCACAACAACAGTGACAAATGTGTCGGATACTGGGTGTGCCAGCATAACAGCAAGGGTTGAAGCCATTTTAAGAGTGTCGAAAGAATGGATCATTTCATCCCTCCAGGGTGCAGCAGGTGTTTCTGCCAGCTGTAGCATCAATAAGTTGGGCCTGGATGGAAGTAGTGTGAGGCATGCATTGGCAATGTAAGTTTATAATGCTGAGGAATCTCCTCAGTTCATAGTAGTCTGTAGGCAATGGGAGATGATGAATAAACTCGACAGTGTCAGATGTTGGTTGGATGCCTTCAGAAGAAACGGTATAACCCAGGAAAGTAACACTGTCACAAGTTAGTTGCAACTTATCACCAATTTTGATCCTTTGTCATGCTGTGTGGACTAGACTTGGGCCAGATGCTGTTCATTTTCCTCAGTGGTGGTGGTGGGGGGGGGGGGGCGCGGGGGGATCTCACACACACACACACACACACACACACACACACACACACACACACACACACACACACACACACACGCACGAGTTGTTGGGCGAAGTCCTGTACATGTGGGACCAGGGAGATGGCCAGAGTAACGAGTGTTTTGGGCTCTATAGTGTCTCCCCCTCTGCCTCCCCCACATGCACATATAGATGAAACAAACCATCTTTTTTGAGAACAAGGCTCATGCCAGAAGACTACTTGCTGTCTAATAGTTCTGACAGCCATTTTCGCATGATGCCTAAGGGGGTGAGGCGGCAAGCCTTGCAGTGTATGGGTGGTCCTCGTGTAGCATTGATTTTATGGCAAGTACCATTAGTAATCACTGCCATATGCCCACCATATGTACTCGTAAAAGTAGGGGTGCAGTCGAGGTACAAGATGGGCATACACTAGGGCAAAAAACAGAAGCAAAGTGCCACTGACCTTAGAGTCCTGTAGAGGTGGTGATGCTGAAGAGGGTGAGTGTAGCTACAGCCATGTTGAGTGTACATGTGTTAGTTGGCGTAGTGTTTGATAAGCCTACAACAGTTGCTTAAACAGAAACGTTTAAGAAAGTTCATTCCAAGCACAGGTTCCACATATGCAACATGGAATTTCCAGATAAAGTCCAGACCAAGAGCAAGATGATGCATTTTAAGGTCTGCTGTGCAGAGTACTGTGATGTTAGACTTGTTAGCAGCATGTAATGGAGCCTAGTCAGTGATGTGTGAGCAGGTACCAAACCTGTAGGTATGTTGCTGGCCTCTGCACCCATATCAATCAGGACTCAAACTTGTCATCTGATCCGGTATGTACAGGTGGCTACCTTGGTTGGAGTTTGTGTTTGCCGACTGTTGCATAATATGGCGTAGTGTGTGTGGTACATGCAGGGAGTGTGGCAGTTCCCTGCTGCATCCCCAAACAGTGCAGAACCAACAGAGGATATGCAAGGATGGGTGTGCTCGATATCACATGTGTACCATCTGTTGGGTTCCATGTGGAGTCAGCAGAGTGTTCAGGTGCACTTCAGCAGTGGCTCGAGGCTGATCATGGATGCGATGTAGGTATTGTGTGGAGTCTGCATATCTTCCTGCTGTGCTGCAGATGCTCAAATGGCTCTAAGCACTATGGGGCTTAACATCTGAAATCATCAGTCCCCTAGACTTAGAACTACTTAAACCTAACTAACTTAAGGACATCACACACACATGCATGTCCGAGGCAGAATTCGAACCTGTGACCATAGCAGCAGCGCAGTTCCAGACTGAAGCACCTAGAACCACTTGGCCACAGTAGCCGGTGCTGCAGATGCTCTCACCTCTGCCACTCATGTGAGCTGGATGGTGTGTTGGGTGAGAAGGGGGGTGTCACTTGTCAGCTTCATCAGGCTTGATCCACGAGATGAAGCTTTGTCTCCAAGAGTCAGAAGTGTGTGATATGACTCCCAATTCATGTGATAGTTTAACCAACCACAGAGTCCATTACGCAATATCAGGCATATACTTAGCATTTACAAGAGCTCTTTGATGCCAGAGGTAAGATGGAGTTGGAGAATAGAGGCTTTCTTCTTGAATGATGTGATGGATGACCTCTGCTGATAGCTGTGATAGGTGTGCAACAACAGTAGCTTTAGACAATGAGTAGGCAGATACAGGACCCAATAACTGATTAGATCAGTTTCGTAATGCAGGTAACTGATGAGGAAAATTAAAGGTGGAACCATCTGTGATGCCATGGATGTTGTTGACTAAAGCAAACAAATTCTTGGGATTGTCTTCCTACACAGGAGGGTCGTTTCAGGAATCTGCCAGTGAGAATCTGTTGTGTAGGCATAGACCGTCAGGGGACCAAAGGATCTCGGCAGTGACGAAGAGCTACAGTTGTCAAATCTTGATTGAGTGGCACATACAGAGGTTAAGCTTTAGAGCTGCATCACCTGATATCACCATGGGTGGGTGGGTTAGATGGTACCAAACAGCAAGGTTGTCAGTGCCATGATCTAAGATGGCAGAAATCAATGGAGGAACAACACAAACAGCATAGTCCAGTCAGGGGGAAGGAATAACAGGCAAACAAAGAGGAAGGAGGGATGTCAGGGCTGCAGAAAGAGGAAAGAACAGGAGGGGGGTTTGCAAATGGGGATAGCAGCAATTCTCCAGAAACAACACACTGCCACTGACCTGTCCCTACACAGACACCATACCATTATCACGATTCTGTGCGGACATGAACAGGGGAAGAAAACAAGGAAAGGGGAAACAAAACTGCACAACAGACCAGGTAAAATGAAAGGAAAAGGCTGGGAGAACCTGGCTGATATGGAGGTATGGTCAGGGCCTCCATAACCAGTGCTTACCTAACTGAGGGACTAATTCCAGAGGGAAAATTGAAGCTTTAAACCTGGGAGGACAAACCAGTTTCACAAAGAAAACCAAGGACAGACTTAACCATGCGAAGGTTGTCTGCTAACACCCAAGACAGGGAAGGTGGGAGGGCATATTTAGTGTGAAGGGCCAAAAGGCAGAGGCAGTCGAGCAAAGAATGGACCACAATGAGGGCAGCCCCACAAATATCAAGAGGGGCAGCTTGTTGTGGAGTAAAAAACTATAGGTCAACCTAGCATGGCAAATACAAAGATGGCAGAGGGTGGTAGATTCTTGCTGTGAGAGGCAGAGGGAAGAGTGCCACATGGTGGGAATCTCTTTGATTGGTTGGTTGGTTGGTTGGTTGTTTGAGGTTTAAGGGACCAAACATCGAGGTCATCAGTCCCTTGTTTCAAATATACACCATTCTGCTAACGGGACATCTCAGAAAAGTCTGAACAATAAAACGGAAAACAGGGAAAAACGTAAAAGGGCAGTCACGTTGTCATTGGTAAAAACAAATGAGGGAAGTCGGCAAGAGAACGAACCCAACACTATGCTGAAGCAGCATAGGCAAGACCACCGGTGACTTAAAAGGTACAACTGCTATAATGCAGAAAATACGTATGGGAATAGAAAGACTAACCAAGCCTTAAAAAAAAGGGGGTAAAAAAGTGTAAAAGGGGAAGAAAAGAGGATTCCGGTCAGGGAGGTGAATCGGGAATCTCTGAACACTGCCTACAGTGGGAGACACCCAAACACTCACCGCCCTGCCCCAACACCAGAGAGAGTAAAAACCTTAAAACTGAGAATAAAAACCACTCTCCCGGAGGAAACCGAGAACCAGAGAGACCATCAGGGAATCGTCAGCCAACATCAAAGGTAAAGTGTGGGGGAGACTGTACTTAGCACGCAGAGCCAAAAGAAGGGGGCATTCAACCAAAATGTGGGCCACTGACTGGAAGGCTCCACAACCACATAGCGGGGGTGGCTCATCACGCAAAAGAAAACCATGGGTCAGCCTGGTATGGCCAATGCGGAGACGACACAGTGTGGTCGAGTCCTTTCTGGAGAGGCGAAAGGAAGAACGCCATGGGCCTGGTGTCACCTTAATTGCACGAAGTTTATTAGACAGTGGAGTAGCCTCCCAAGAATTGGCCAATGACTGTGCGAAGTGGGATTTTATGTGAAGCCGTAAATCCGCTGCAGGAGGGGTTACAGAAAACGGGGGGTAAGTAACTGCTCCCCCAGCCAAACGATCAGCAAGCTCATTTCCCGGGATACCCACATGGCCAGGGACCCATAGGAAGTCAATGGAACAAGCAGCACGGTGAATATCAGCGAGATGGTCATGGATGGCAGAGACCAAGGGATGGCGCGAAAAACACCGGTCAATAGCAATAAGGCCACTCATCGACTCCGTACATAACAAAACGCGGTTGTGTTGGGATTGTTTAATAAAGATAAGGGCCCGGGAAATTGCCATCAATTCCGCAGTAAACACCCCACATGTAGGTGGCAGCAGATGATTTTCCGTTCCAACAGAGGACGTGAAGGCATACCCAACACGATCAGCAGATTTAGAGCCATCAGTGTAAAAAACAACAGCATCCCGAAACTCCCATAAAATTTGGCGGAAAAAGGAACGGAACACCACCGGGGGGATGGAATCTTTCGGACCGCGGCGGAGATCCATCCGAATTCGAGGCCGAGGAACTAACCAAGGAGGGGTGGAGGGGAGGGAGCGAGGAAGACAGGACAAAGAAGGAAGCTGAAAATCACGGTAAAGAGACGCAAGGCGCAGCCCAACCGATAAACCCGCCCGAGGGCGGGAGTCGGGTGGGCGACGTCCATGGTCTGGGAACAGGATAGAATAGGAGGGGTGAGTGGGAGAAGAACGGATAGTGAGGGCATAAGACACCAGAAGCTGGGACCGCCGAACAGAAAGGGGTGGGATCCCAGCTTCAACCAGGAGACTATCAACAGGGCTAGTAGGGAAGGCACCGGTGGCCAAACGGATACCACGATGGTGGACTGGATCCAGCACGTGCAGTGTGGAAGGAGCAGCTGAACCATAAACTTGACAACCATAGTCCAAACGAGACAGAACTAGAGCACGATAAAGACGGAGGAGGAGGGAACGGTCCGCACCCCAAGAGGAGTGGGCAAGGAAGCGAAGGACATTGAGTTTACGGAAACATCCTACCTTCAGGAGTCTGATATGGGGCAACCAAGTGAGCTTGTTGTCGAAAAGAAGACCCAGGAAACGAAACTGTGAAACCACAGGCAATCGTTGTGCAGCGAGATAGAGCTCTGGATCAGGGTGGACCGTAGTACGGCGACAGAAGTGGACCACCCACGATTTTAAAGGAGAGAATTGAAACCCGTGTGAGAGGGTCCATGCAGAGGCACGCCGTATAGCCACCTGGAGCTGCCGTTCTGCAGATGCCATCGAGGAGGAACTAACCCAAATGCAGAAATCATCCACATACAGGGCAGGGGCGACCAAGGGACTGACAGAGGCCACAAGTCCATTGATAGCAATGAGGAAAAGAAGGACACTCAAGACAGAACCCTGTGGGATGCCCGTCTCCTGGGTCCGTGGAGAACTAAAAGCAGTACCAACTCGAACTCTGAATGACCGATGGATCAGGAACTGGCGGATAAAAGTCGGGAGTGGGCCCCGAAGACCCCACTGATGAAGGGTTAGTAAGATGTGATAGCGCCAGGCCGTGTCATAGGCCTTGCGAAGGTCAAAAAACACTGCAACCAAATGGCGGCACTGGGAAAAAGCCTGCCGAACTGCGGATTCCAAGCGAAGTAAATGATCGATTGGAGATCGTCCCTCTCGAAAGCCACACTGGTAAGGGGACAATAGATCCCGAGATTCGAGGACCCAAGTGAGCCGACGGGCTACCATCCGTTCAAGTAACTTACAAACAACATTGGTCAAACTAATTGGCCGATAGCTGTCAACAGATAGGGGGTTCTTACCAGGCTTAAAGACAGGAACCACAATGCTATCCCTCCACTGAGAAGGGAAGTCACCCTGGAGCCAGATACGGTTAAACACCCGAAGAAGATGTTGCCGTTGTGGAGCACTGAGATGTTGAAGCAGTTGGTTATGAATGGAATCTGGGCCAGGGGCCGTATCATGAGAAGAAGATAGAGCAGAAAGAAATTCCCATTCAGTAAAAGGTTCGTTATAAGATTCTGACTCACAAGTGGTGAAACATAAGGTGAGAGCTTCAGCCTGCTGTTTTTGATGAAGGAAAGCAGCGGGATAGGAGGCTGACGCCGATGCCACTGCAAAATGGGTCGCAAGATGTTCGGCGATAACTAATGGGTCCGTACAAATGCCATCTGGGAGGTGAAGGCCTGGTAGGGTGGACTGCCGATGGCAACCTTGGAGAGAACGAAGTGTAGCCCATACCCGTGACAGAGGGACAGTGGAACCAAGGGAAGAAACGAATCGTTCCCAACATATCCGCTTGCTCCGTTTGATTAAATAACGGGCTTTAGCGCGAAGGCGTTTAAAAGTAGTAAGGCTGGCTACGGATGGGTGCCTCTTGAAGTGTTGCAAAGCTCGACGGCGATCACGGATGGCAATGGCAATGGCCGGACTCCACCACGGGACTTGCCGGTGACTAAATAGTCCAGATGAGCGCGGGACAGCAACGTTAGCAGCGCGAACAATCGCGTCAGACACGTCACGTAGGACGTCATCAATACAACCCGACAAAGAGGGAGAAAACGCGACCTGTGCAGTATATAGAGGCCAATCGGCGCAGTGGAAAGACCAACGAGGTAACCTGTCCATCGGGGAGCGGGAAGGGAGCGTGATAATGAACGGGAAATGGTCACTATCACAAAGGTCATCGTGTGGCGACCAGTGTAATGAAGGGAGGATAGAGGGAGAAGAAAGAGAAAGATCAATGGCAGAAAAGGTACCATGACCGGCACTGAAATGAGTAGGGGAGCCATCATTAAGAAGGCACAGGTCGTGGTCTGCAATGAATTGGTCTATAAGACGACCTCGTCTAGATGGAAAGGCACTGCCCCACAAAGGATGATGAGCATTAAAATCCCCAAGGAGGAGGAAGGGAGGAGGAAGTTGCCGAAGAAGGGTGGTTAAGGCAGCAGGTGTAAGAGTCCTGTCAGGAGGGAGATAAAGATTGCAAACGGTGACTGCAGAGTCTAAGTGGACCCTAACAGCAACCGCTTCCAATGTAGTTTGGAGAGGAATCCACGTGCAAGCAATGTCGGTACGGACCAACGTACAAACGCCACCAGAAGCCCGCAAGGGTCCGACCCGATTTCGACAGAAAACACGGAACCCACGGAGGGTCGGTGAGTGAGCATCAGTAAAATGAGATTTCCTGGAGAACCACACAAGCTGCAGAGTAGGACGAAAGAAGGGATTTCAATTCCGGAAGGTGTCGATAGTAGCCATTACAATTCCATTGGAGAACCACAGAACGATGGTTTAAATGAGGGCTGAACACGCTAAATCCAGTCATACTGCCGGGTCCCCACCTGTCACAGACAAGGAGGGGGCGACATCCATAAACGACAGGTCAGAATCCAGTTGTGAAGTCGGGGAAGGGACCTCCGGTGACACCAGAGGCTCTTTGTCCCGGGACTTATGTTTCTTCTTCTTTTCAGGCTGAGATCGAGGAGGGCTGTGTGGCATAAAGGAGCCAGCTGCAGCAAGATCAGGAACAGAAAGAGACCGGGCGACCTGGGGGCCGACAGACCGCGGCTCCCGCGGTCGCCGCGCGGCAGCAGACCTTTGACCTGGAAGGTGCCGGGAAGGGGCATCCCGGGAGAGGCGCCCTTGACCGGCAGACGCCGAAGGAGTGGGACACTTCTCCGGCTGGGGAGGGGGAGCAGCACCCAGAGGAGAAGGTGTGGGAGCCGCAGGGGTGGGGGGGGAGGAGTGGGGTCCGGGATGGGGGTAAGGAAGGGGGGGGAAGGGGGGAAGATGTAACCAAGGCGTAACTTGATGTCATGGACACAGGGTGCAGTCGTGCATATTTCTTACGGGCCTCTGTGTAGCTTAAACGATCGAGGGACTTATACTCTTTTATCTTTTTTTCTTTCTTATATACTGGGCAATCTGGTGAACGTGGAGAATGACTACCACGACAATTTACACATACAGGAGGGGGAACACAGGGACTCCCCTCATGGAGGGGACGTCCACAGTCACCACAGAGAGGGTCCTGGGAACAGCGAGAAGACATGTGGCCAAAACGCAAGCACTTAAAACACCGCGTAGGAGGTGGGATGTACGGCTTCACATCACAGCGATAGACCATAATCTTAACTTTCTCAGGAAGGGTATCCCCTTCAAAGGCCAGGATAAAGGCACCAGTATCAATACGGTTATCTTTAGGACCCTTCTGAACACGCCGAACAAAGTGAACACCCCGCCGTGCGAGATTGTCCCGAAGTTCCTCATCAGTTTGAAGGATGAGGTCCCTGTGGAAAATCACACCTTGTACCATATTTAGAGACTGGTGAGGGGTAATAGACACAGGAATTGTGCCAAGATGGGTACAGGCACGAAGGGCCGCAGATTGGGCAGCTGAAGTAGTTTTAATCAGCAACGAACCCGACCGCATCTTGCTCAGGGAGTCCACTTCGCCAAACTTGTCTTCAATGTGTTCCACAAAGAATAAAGGCTTGACACTGGTGAAAGTATCTCCATCAGTCCTGGTGCAAACTAGATAACGGGGGAAAGGTTTTGCCCCTAGACGACGGGCCTGACCCTCTTCCCAGGGGGTAGCCATGGAAGGGAAGGCCGAAGGGGCAAGAGAAGCAGCACTTGAGGAATCAGTACCACGCAGAGAGACGGCCGCAGAACGGCGAGAGTTTTGGACCCGTATGCGTTTCATCTGCATAGCGTCCGCCCTGATACCACCCACTCCGATCAGGGGCTCTCCTCACGGGCGCCACCCAGCCACAGCAAGGGCCGTCTGGCACGGCAGCCATTGCCGGGAGTTCCGATGCTCCAGGATGACGAGCAACCACTCCAAGGCATGCATGAGGTGGTCACAGCTCAGGTATCAGAAGTGTGATCCCTGTGTGTTCAGGGGGCTCAACCAAAAGGGTACATAGCGACCCCACCACACAGGCTGGCTACCGTGCTGGCTATGCACCCTAGCATCAGACCACGACGTGAAAGAAAAGGTGGAATGTACTAGGAGGGCGCACGTCGGAGACACTAGGTAAGGTGCTCTTCCCCAAATGGCTCACACTACGGAAGAAAAATTTTGGAATGGAGGTCAAACCCCAGAGGGGGACCAAGGAATGCCAAAAAGAGGAGATAAGTACGCAACAAAGCCGGAGAGTAAAACCAACAGAACCAGGAGGATAGCGGGGCCAACATAAGCAAGGACACCAATAGAGAGAAAGGAGAGGGCGAGGGGAAAGGAGTATGGAGGGGAAAGGAGGGGAAGGGAAAGGAAATGCAGCCCGGGAGAGAAAGAAGGCTGCAATGGCTCGGGGCCCCGTGCTCGCCACGCACGTATCCACAAAAGAGTTGTGGACCCCCTGGGGGGAATCTCCTTGATTGCATGAATTTCATTAGACATGAGGGTAGCCTCCGAAGAGTCGGCTCACGGTTGAGGAAAAAGGAATTTGAGGTAAAGATGCAAATCCACCCCTGAATGGGGGGCAGAGTGGAGGGATGTAAGCAGCTGCTCTCCCATCCAGAAATCAGCAAGTTCATTACCTGGGATACCTATGTCACTAGGAACCCAAAGGAAATCAACTGAGGAAGCAGCATCACCAAGCTCAGTGAGAAGCTAGTGGACAGTAGAGACCAAGGAGTGATGTTTAATGAAGCAAAGGACCCAATAGATGGCCATCAGTTCCACAGTAAACACCCAAAAAGTGGCAGGCCATGGAGGGTGCTCCATGCCAACAGGAAACATGAAGGCATATCCCGTATATGAGTGGATTTAGAGTCATCAGTGTAGAAAAACAATGGCCTGCTGAAACACCAGTAAGTGTGTTCGGAACAGTGGAACACCATTGGAGCAGTGGAGGCTTTTGGACCCCAGAGGAGATACATATGAATCCTGGGCTGAGGAACTAACCACGGGGAGAGGGTGGTTTGGAGATAACATGGGGAAGAGGACAAGGAGGGGAGGTGGGAATCATTGCAGAGAGAAGTGAGGCAGAACCCAACTGGTAAACCCACCCAGGCATGGGCAGTGGGTACGGGCCAGCCTGAAGTCGAAAAGAATTGGGGGGGGGGGGGGGGGGGGTTGAGCAGTTTAGCAGAAGGGGAGAGAGTAGTGGTGGCAAAGGAAACTAGGAGCTGGGACCACCAAATTTAAAGGGGAGGGACCCCAGCGTCAACCAGAGGACTATCTATAGAGCTAAGAGCTAGTGCTAAAGGCATCAGTGGCTTCATGGATACCGCAATGGTGAAATGGATCCAAGAGGAGCAGTGCAGAAGGGGCAGCTGAGCCACAAATGCAACCACCAAAAGCACCTCATGGGTGGCAGGACTTGTGGCTTCATGTCACACTGATAACACATGACATTGATCTTCTCTGGAAGGGTATCTCTCTCAAAAGCCAGAATAAAGGCACTGGCACCAATACATTTTTCCTTATGACCTTTCTGCACATGTTGAACAAAATGAATGCACGATTGTTCCAGATTGGGCCAGAGTTCATCAGCTTGAAGGATTAGTTCCCTATAAAAAAAATGACTCCTTGAGTCATATTCAGACTGGTCATCCACAAGATAATCACAAAGGGCTGCAGATTGGCAGCAGAAGAAATGTTGATCAACATGGAACATAACTGCATCTTCCTGAGAGACTCCACTTCTCCATTTTGCCAAACTTTTCTTCAATATTTTTCACAAAAAACGGCATTATGGTGGTGAGTGTCCCTGACATTGTAGTACAAACCAGATAGTGCGGAATTTTTTTCATACCAATGCAGGTAGCACAGCCCTCCTCCCAAGATGTAACCAGGGAAGTAAAGGCTACATAAGAAGCAGAATTCAAGGATGGCCAGGTTTTTAGAGCTTTATTAAATTTCATATGCAAAGCATTTGCTCTGATCAGTGGCTCTCCCCGTGGGCACCACCTAGCCACAGCAAGGGCTGTCTGATACAACAGCCATTGCCAGGAGTTCTGATGCTTCAGAATGACAAGCAACCAGTCCTACGCGTACATTGGGAGGCAACAGCTCAGGTATCAGAAGTTTGATTTTTGTGTTGCTACAGGGCCCAAACTGATGGGTACATAACGGCCCCACAGCAAGGACTGTGCTACACATGTTGGTGACCCAGCAGGGCAAAGGGAGGCTATGGCAGGGTAGGAAGAGAGCAGAGGAATCCATGCCTTAGACACTAGGGATTGAGTTTTCCCCATATGGCTCGCACTACAGAGGGAAAATTTAAAAGTTGAAATCAAACACCAAAGTGGGACCAAAAATGCCAAAAGAGGATAAAAAAGAAAAGGCAAAGGGAACAAAACCCAAGGAATACAGGAAATTAGGTGGATAGCCAAGCTGACTCTGCAAATCACATTTAAGCACCTGGTAGAGGGTTCATCAAACCATCTTCACAATTCTCTATTATTCCAATCTTTCATAGTGTGTGGAAAGAACGAACACCTGTATCTTTCTATACGAGCTGTGATTCCCCTTATTTTATCGTGGTGATCATTTCCCCCTATGTAGGTCGGTGTCAACAAAATATTTTCAGAGAAGGCATTTAGCAATGTTTCATATGTCGTCTTCTCACACCCACCATTAACAGAACTGTAATTTTTCCCAATTAATTTTTGGACAGTTGGATGATTGAGCTCATGCCCAAACCTCCAGATATCAAACTCTCAGATCAGTCCAAACATTAGATGTCAATTGAGTATCAACCAAAACCCAGATTTAGTTTTTACTGTGTGCTGTTGTCCAGCAGAACGGGTGTAAATGTTAATTAAAAGTAGCACCAGAATTACAGAGCACAGGAAAAGCGTAACAGAGTAGCTAGTATGTAAAGCTTTCATGGCGAAGTTGGTAGAGCATTAGATCATTGTACCAAATGTCTTGGGCTCACATCCCAATCATAATTTTTTTTACTGTATTATGCATGAAAGTGTTACATGGACTGTTAATACTTCTGCAAGTGTGATGAAAGTGTTATGCAAGTGTTTCTTTATTCTGCTGTTTTGATTGTTTATGTTTATTCTGTGAAACTACAAATGCACCAGCTGTATCATCACAAGTGGTGTCTGTCCTGTTGCACATGTGTGATGGAACACAAGTATCTATAGAAACTTACTCTGTAGGTTTGCTACTTTCAACTAATCAAGTTAAAGCAGACTGCCAAAAGAACCTTACTACAAACTCACATGTCAGAAAAATGTTTTTCCATATAACAGTTTCCTGCATAAACAATTAAAACAAATTGTTATCAGTGGGTTTTGCATGCAGAACCCTTGGCATGACTCCTTTGTGCTCTACCATCTCCCCACGCAAAATCGAGAAAATTATCACTCGGATACATCTTTCCAGTGCTCCATAGTTCTGGTGTTACTTTTAATTACCGTTTACATGTGTTCTACTGGATCACAGCACAAAGCATGAAGTAAATTAGTGTTTTGTTCGAGACTCTTGACATACAATGTTTGGTACCAATCTGAGTGTCATATCTGGGGGTTTGGGTGTCAGCCTCTAAATAACACAGTGAACAGTAAGTATTGCAGTAAATTTTACCAGTTGTTTAAACGTTTTTGTTGTATACAGGAGAAATTCTACATCGGGATGTGACTGTCAGACAAGAAACCATACAATCTCTTGAATTGTCAAACTAATTTAACAGTTAAAACTGGGAATGGGAGCAGTTAAGTTAGAAACTATTTGCCTCCATTTGTCAATGTGCGTTTCTGAAAAAAGTATGAATTTTTACAGAAGGTTGGTCATTATCTTTCCAAGAAACATAAATCACAATTAAAGAAGCAGTTCAAATTGTAGCTGTAGAACAGCAGAAAAATTTTATCAAAGGGGTACAAAGTGAAACCAAGATAACAGTACACCCTGCAGGAAACAACTACAAATAAAAAGAAACAGGTTCGGGTTATGTTGGAGCTATGTTAAATCCAACGATTAGATAGCAGATAATGCCCGATTATCACTTGATGATGTACTCTGATTACAGAAAAGTACTGTTACTGAGAAACTAAATGCTTCATTCAGTGAAATTTTATGTTGCCTCTGAAACGGCATGGCCTTGGCAAATTTAACAGATTTTCTTATGCCAAAGAAACATTGAAACAGGTACATGAAAATTTAAAACCAAAAATTCACACTGTTTACGTCGTATTTACCATGCAAGGCAAAAATGACAAATTTGGGAAAACACTGAAGATATGGACAAACTAACTTCATTAAAAATGAGTTACTACATCATGAAACAGATTCAGATGCTGACAATTCCAGCACATGAAATTGGTCTAGTAAAAAAACATCTGATTATTCTGTTTGTTAATCTCAAAAACTAAAGAGAAGAGTTTTCTTATCAGAACTTTATCACAGACATGGGAAAAATTTGAGTCCTGGAACCAATGAATTAGTATAAATTCATAACAGAAAGGTGAACAACACAGAATTTTCGTGCTGTGAATGATTTTGCAGTGTACAAAGAAATGAATAGATGAGAAAATTACAGATTTTATGTAATCTTCATGGCCTCTAATCAGTTTTTAAGTTGGAATGTGCTGACTTAAAAATTGTGTATTCAAAATTTTGTTCCGAGACCTAAGTGGAGTGTTTTGGCTGGTGCCTGTGGTACAGAGTGTATATGCACCGTACAAAAAAAAAAAAAAAAAAAAAAAAAAAAATATTTTAGTGATTCATGGGTCTGGAATCTGAGATAATTACAAAGACATTGCATCATATATTGTCTGTATAGGGGCAGGCAAGGAATGTGTGCTGAGGCATTGTGAAAGTATCTCTCAAAAATAAGTTTTTACAATCAAAACTGGATGACAACAAAGAAGATTCTATTAAGTAGTCAGTGGGTTTTACTTGACCAAACTGATGATATACTGCTCAAGCTCAGGTGGAAAGTTGGTTGATAATAGGGCAGCTGAAAAATTAATACCACATTCATACAGCAGTCATTGCAATGAATTTCACAGAAACTGTGCTTTCATAAGACAAGATTCAAGCAATATTCATCCTGTCACAATTCACTTTAGGGATGCAAGCAATGAAACACTTACCGTTCTGTACCATTTCTAATGACCTTTAACATTATGTTTGTGTTTTGAGATTCGAAGAAAATAGTTTCTGAAAGGGAGCTCCCCACTCACAACATTAACTACTTCAGTTGTGGCTCTGCTGGCCAATATAAAAATAAATATAATCTAATGATCTGTGTCTTCATGAGAAAGACTCATCTCCAAGGCCAGCAGTCACTTTTCAGCCAATCATGGTAAAACAGGATATGATGGTATAGGGGTACTGTAAATTCTTAACTAGGAATGTAGGTCTGGTAGTGACATCTTGACGGGCAGATAATGACAAATTAACTACTCAAATTTTGCAAAGCCAATATTACAAATATTAACATTAAATGTACTGGTATCTCTAAAGAAATGAGTTGAGTCAAATCGGACTTTGTAGAATCACATGAAACACATTTTAACTCTTCCAGGAACAAGAACTTTCCACAACTTCCAACCATTCTATGACTTGGGAGTTATAGAGGTGACTAGAATCTGTAGCAATGCAAAACCAGCTCTCACATTCAGCTTACTTAACAAGAAGCAAACTAGAAACTAGATGATTTATATTCTGGAGGTTTTATAGCTTGTATTTATGAAAAGTTTTGGTATTTTGGTGTGGTCACTGATGTAAATGAAGTGGTGAAACGTGAGTCTATAATTTTACATCCTCCATAAGTCATTTTTCTGGCCAGAGAGAGAAGATTCGTGTGTTATATCCATCCTTCATGTCATTACAATTGTGGATCCTCTGAACACAATGAGTGGGAGAACTTACTGATTCACTGATTCAAGTTTCAAAAACTTGAATGATACTTTAACAGTGACCTACAATTTAGACTAATAGTGAATTTTGTGACAATATGTCAAATATAATCTCAGATGTGTGTTTACCATGTCAGTTTTTTTAATAATTTTATCTATGAAATTATTAAACAATGATGAAGTTAAAACCCATTCATTTGGTAGTGCAGAGGTTTTAGAACAAGAATAAATAATTAGTTATTCCAGTATCCTTCCTGGCCATGTGAAGTTTCATAATGTAGTTCACATTTCTCTGAACACAATACATATTGATGCACAAAGGAAACAAAGGTGTTGGTAAGTAACAAAGATTTAAGTTTTTTCATATATTTGAACACATTGTATTTCCTCCATCCAACAACCAAAAACTGTAAAATTCCGAAACTTTAGATGGCTGTGGAACCTAAACCATTTGGGACAGTGCAAAAATAGTTTGGATTCTTACTTAAATCAATAACTGGAACAAGTAGGCTAAGTTATACAAAAATACGAGGCCACAGGTGTCATGGTGTGTTGACCTGACATTGAACAACCCTGTATCTAACAGAACAGTTCATGATGACAGGGACCCTCCATGGGATATAATCTGTAAAGAAATTTCTGAAGAAGTAGCTACTACAGCACAGCAGGTGTAAAACAATAAATAAGGCTTTAGAGAGAGCACCACTAACTGAAATGTGTTTGGCTGTCAAAAGGGTAAAAGTTATGTAGTCAATCCCGGCCCCTTGTATTTTTCATACGCACATGCAATATTCGTACATAATAAGCACCAGACTACTACTTTGAGATTTGGAGATTGTGTCACTTACAGGATAGTATCCACAATGAACACTAAAATTTCATCTAAGTTCTACCTTGGTAGCTCGCAGAAGCTGACCCACCTATGGCAAAGGTCAGTAGACAGCCAATTAGTGAGAAATGCTGAGTGAATTGTGGCAAACATGGAAGCCATCACAGCATGGGGAATGACCGAGTGCCCAACCATGCAAGTAAATTATAATGACATCATGGAAGCAGAGAGATACCTTCCTACAAGGGAAAAAGAGTTTTAAGAAAGGCTGCGTGTAATGCAACAATAAGTATTCAGGTGCCAAACCAGCAGAAAACAGCCCCTGAAAGCTGAAGTTGCTAGGTCTGAAGTCACTAGGAGGGGTGACAACAAGGGAAAAGCCAGGACCCATGTTAGCCATCTCCACCACCTCAGAGTGCACTGGAAATGCCAACAAATATCCAATCCTCCTTAACAAATGGCTGATTACTGACTGCTGATTGCCGAGTGCCTATTGTGGAGTCTCAGCCATTGTGTAAGTTGCAGCCATCCACTGAAAGGGGAGGTTGTAGAGGTTTACCCTCATTATGCCTAACTCTCTTCGATCATCTACAGAACCAAGACTCCAGCTGGAAGGACGCTGCTGCTGCTGCTGCTGCTGCTGCTGCTGCTGCTGCTGCTGCTACCGCTACCGTCGTGGCCACCACCAACTGCACTGCCAACTACCAAGGCAATGCTAATGGGGTGCAGCAGTCACCGGTGCCTTGCAGTTCTGCTGGAGGCTTGACTTGGGTCGCTTGAATGCTTTCCATCATCCGCCTTCAGGTGCATGGGCCACTGCTCTTTCTTCTGCTCATATGGTTCCTGTGGCAGACACTAATGCTGCCAGCACCAGTCTCCTAAACAGTGGCTGGGAGGTGGCCCCTGTGAGCCAGTGAGTACTTCAGGTGGACCTGGAGATGTGACTTCTGAGTGCAAATCTTTGAGGTCAATAAGAGCACTTTGGAAATCAATATATAGAGCAGGAGACTGCCTGCATCCATGGGTCAATGGCCTCCCTGTGGTGTAAACACAGGATGACTGGTTTGTAGGACACTCAACTGCACAGTCATCAGTGCCTGTACAAAGTCCCAACTTTTACACAGTCCTATGTTTTTACACAGTCCAAACTAGCCACTGCCATGAATGATGGTGATGACAACACAATGACCCAGTTCCCGAGCAGCGGAAATCCCCAACCCAGCCAGGAATCTAGCACAGGATGGAGCAATGCTACCCACTAGACAACAAGCTATAGGCTGTAAACACCTGATGCTTTGCTGTGCTGGCAGAACTGCAAGTTGAGCACATGCTGGCCCCTTCTGCTGATGAGGCCACTGCTCTGCTAGCCCTGCTGTGGTACAGCACTTTGGAAGACAATCCTATATTACTGCCTAATAAATGTGTTATTGTCAATGATCTTTTCATGGCACTCTCGAGTGTAGCTAGGTCCTCACCACCATATCCCTCCTGGCTCTCTTCTGATGCCTGTAAGAGCCTGAAACTGGACTCCTACAATTGTGTAATATAGGTTGCATTTATTTCAACCTTGTAAAAGATGTTTTGCATTCAAACTTAATGAGGGACCTATAATAGAATGACCTTCTCCATGCCTTTCAGCATTGATTCTGAAAACATTGGTCATGCAAAACCCAACTTCCACCACTCTTGACCTTGAAAAAGCATTTGTGATGGGACCACACTAATATTTGTTATTGTAAGCACAAACAGTGTAAAGAATTTCTTGGTAGGTACTATCCAATATGATGGAGTCTCTATAGGTGTAGATTAACTTCATGCATGCATCAAAAACGTGTACTAGGAACCATGCTGTTCCTTATGTACTAAAGTGACTTGGCAGACAATAGCAGTCCCTCCCTCTCTGCAGATGACAGACATATCTGTAATGAAGTAATGTCTGGAAAATGCCACAAAAACAGTGTCAGATCTCAAAATTTTGAAACTGTGTAAAGACTTTGATCTTGCTTTAATTGTGCAGAAGTTTAAAGTTGTGCAGTTCATTGAACACTGAAGTAATATCCATTGACTACAATATCAAAGAGTCACAATTGGAATTGGAATTAGCCAACCCAAACAAATAATTGAGTAACAATTTGTATGGATATGAAATGAAATTATCACTTAGACTCAACCATAGCCAAATGGGCAGCAGATTTCAGTTCATTTGTAAAATACTGGAAAAAAAAAATAAAAATGAGAAAAAAATGCAATCAACACACAAAGGAGATAGCTTACTCATGTGGGCCATTCTAGATAATTGCTCAATATGTGGAACCTATGCCAACTCAGTAACCGGGGATATCTAACATACTAAAAAAAGGGCACAACAAATATTTGCAGGTGGCGCTCAACTACTGAGGTCATTAGCGCCCAGTCACTGTTGTTAGAGCACATGGAATCTAGTAAAACTCAAGGGGAGGGGGGACACCAGAAAGACCTAACAAAGATGTAGATAAAATAAGTAAAAAGTTTAGATGTCTTTCGACAAGCCAGTGAAAGTTATAAAACGCAGAAAACGAGCAGCTGCTCGAGCGTCATCAGCTACAATATCCGGTAAAGTAGATGGCAGGGACAGGACAACACGAGATTGACTAAAGCGGGGACACGACAATAAAACATGGTGCACTGTTAATGCCTGACCACAAGGGCACTGCGGGGCTGGGTCACCGGAGAGCAGGTAGCGATGGCTAAACCGGCAATGCCCAATCCGCAACCTGGTCAGAAGGACCTCCTCTCGCCGAGATGGTTGGGAGGAGGTTGTCCAAGCAGTTGGGAGCAGTTTTACTGCCCAGAGCTTGTTTCCTTAGAGGGATGACCAAGCATCCCACCGCAACAACACAAGCCTCTTACAAACATCCCCACGAACATCAGATGATGGGACACAATGGGAGGCTGGCTGAGGCAGGAGGACTGCAGCCTTGGCTGCAGCATCCGCAGCCTCATTCCCAGGCACTCCTACATGTCTGGGAACCCACAGAAAGTTAACAGAAGAACCATTATCAGCGAAAGAATGGAGGGACTGCTGTATCCGTTGAACTAAGGGATGGACCTTATAGGGAGCTACAAGGCTCTGAAGAGCACTGAGTGAGTCAGAGCAGAGTACATACGATTAATGGTGGTGGCGGTGGGCATACTGAACGGCCTGATGGAGAGCAAAAAGCTCGGCCGTAAAGCTGGAACATTGGTCAAGGAGCCGGTATTTAAAGGTGGCGGCCCCGACGACAAAGGCACAGCCGACACCATCGTCAGTTTTGGAGCCATCGGTGTAAATAAAGGTGTGACCGGCAAGTCGAGCATGAAGTTCGACAAACCGTGAGCAATACACTGCAGCCGGAGTACCCTCCTTTGGGAGTGAGCTGAGGTCGAGATAAATATGAACCGGAGCCTGGAGCCAAGGTGGTGTCGTGCTCTCACCCTCTCTGAAGGTGGTAGGGAGGGCAAAATCCAATTGTCGAAGCAGGCGACGGAAGCGGTCTCCGGGGGGCAGCAGGGCAGACACATACAACCCCCCCCCCTCCCCCCCCCCCCCCCCCCCCCCCCCGACGGTCGAGAGAGGCACTGGTAAGAGGGGTGGTCGGGCATAGACAACAGCCAGCAGGCATACCAACACGGCAGTACGTCGCGCCGGTAGGTCAATGGTAATTCGGCAGCTTCAGCATAAAGACTCGCGACAGGACTAGTGTAGAAGGCTCCAGTCGCAAGACGTAACCCCCGATGGTGGATGGAGTTGAGACGGCGTAAGAGGGATGGCCGAGCAGACAAGTAGACGAAGCTCCCATAATCCAGCTTCGATCAGACTATGGACCGATACAAGCGAAGCAGGACAGTGCGATCCGCTCCCCAAGATGAACCACTAAGAACTCTGAGGACATTAAGGGAACGTGTACAACAGGCCACCAAATAAGAGACGTGCGGAGACCAACAAAGTTTCCTGTCCAATGTGAGCCCTAGAAACTTTGTTGTTTCCACGAATGGGAGAACAACGGGACCGAGATGTAAGGATGGCGGAAGGAACGCTTTATATCGCCAAAAGTTGATACAAACCGTCTTCTCTTCAGAGAACTGGAAGCCATTTGCCACGCTCCATGAGTATAGGCTGTCTAGAGAACGCTGAAGGCAGCGCTCTAGGAGGCATGTTCTCTGGGCACTGCAGTAGATCGCGAAGTCATCGACAAAGAGAGAGCCTGAGACATTAGGTGGAATGCAATCCATAATTGGATTGATCGCGATGGCAAAAAGGGCTACACTCAAGACAGAGCCCTGAGGCACTCCGTTCTCCTGGAGGAAGACATCGGACAATACGGAACCCACACGTACCCTAAACTTTCGATCCGTTAAAAAGGAATCAATAAAAAGGGGCAGGCGACCGTGTAGGCCCCAACTGTGCATATTGAAGAGGATACCTCCTCTCCAACAGGTATCATAATCCTTCTCCAAATCGAAGAACACGGCTACCGTTTGGCGCCTTCGCAAAAAGTTGTTCATGATGAATGTCGACAAGGTCACAAGGTGGTCAACAGCGGTGCGGCGGCGACGAAAGCCGCAATTGACATTGGTAAGTAGCCGTCAAGATTCAAGAATCCAAACTAACCGAGCATGAACCATGCACTCCATCACCTTACAGACACAGCTTGTAAGAGAAATGGGGCGGTAACTAGAAGGAAGGTGTCTATCCTTCCCGGGTTTGGGTATAGGAACAACGACGGCGTCACGCCAACGCTTGGGGACCTGACCTTTGGTCCAGACGCGATTGTAGGTACGAAGAAGGAAGCTTTTGCCCGCCGGAGAAAGGTGTGCCAGCATCTGAACGTGAATGGCATCTGGCCCCGGAACAGAGGACCGGGACAGTGCAAGCGCACGTTCGAGTTCCCGCATAGTAAAGGGGGCATTATAAGTTTCCAGATTCAGCGAGTGGAAGGAAGGTCGCCCAGCTTCTTCTGCCTCTTTCCTGGGAAGGAAGGCAGGGTGGTAATGGGCGGAGCTTGAAACCTCCGCGAAAAACTGGCCGAAGGCATTGGAGACAGCCACAGGATCAACGAGGACCTCATTACCTGAGGTCAGGCCAGGTACCGAGGAGTGGGCCTTAATGACAGACAGCCGGCGCAGGCCACCCCATACGACAGAAGAGGGAGTAAAACTGTTAAAGGAGCTGGTGAAAGAGGCCCAACAAGCTTTTTTGCTGTCTTTGATGACTCTACGGCATTGCGCTCAGAGTCGTTTGTATCCAATACAATTTGCCAACGTAGGATGGCGGCGAAAGATGCGTAAAGCACGTCGTCGAGCACGGATAGCATCTCTACAAGCCTTGTTCCACCAGGGGACGGAAACGCGACGTGAAGAAGCGGTAGTATAAGGAATGGAACGTTCAGCAGCATTGATGAAACAGCCGTGAGGTATTCGACCTGACTGTCACAACTGAGAAAATCGTGGTCCAGAAAGGTCGCCAGGGAGGAGTCAAGTCCCCAGTCAGCTTTCGGTACGTTCCAGCTCGAAGGACGTGGGGATGGGGTGTGGTGCAGGAGACTAACGACACAGGGGAAGTGGTCGCTCGAATAGGTGTCAGAAAGGACATACCACTCGAACCGACGGGCAAGAGTGGTAGAACTGAGCGAGAGGTCCAAGTGGGAGTAGGTATGAGTAGAGTCCAAGAGGAAAGTCGGGGCGCCAGTATTGAGGCAGACAAGATTGAGATGGTTGAAGACATCCGCCAAGAGTGAGCCTCTTTGACAGGATGCAGGAGAGCCCCAAAGGGGATGATGGGCATTGAAGTCGCCAAACAATAAAAACGGCGGGGGTAGCTGAACAATCAGGTGCATCATGTCAGCCCGACTAACAGCGGATGACGATGGAGTGTAGATGGTACAGACTGAAAAAGGAAAAGCAGAAAGAGTAATACGGATAGCTATTGCTTGGAGTGGGGTGGTCAATGGGATGGGATGGTAATAGACATTGTCCCGAATGAGCAACATGACCCCACCATGAGCTGGGATACCGTCCACAGGGGTGAGGTCATACCGCTCCGAGGTATAATGGGTAAAGGCAATACGGTCAGTTGGGCGCAACTTGGTTTCCTGGAGACCAAGGATGAGTGGACAGTGCAGGCAGAGGAGCAGTTGTAATTCCTCCCGATTAGATCAAATACCTCTTATGTTCCAATGTAACAAGGCCATCGCTATTCAAAAAAGATGGGGAACGAGACAGGGGAAGAGCTGGTCACCTCGACGGCCGCAGAGGGCCAGGTTTCGAGGGAACAACGCTACAACCGGCGGGAGGCGGATCCTGTTCCATCGAGTCGTCGCCAGCTGCGGCTGCTGTCCCTGGTGGTGTAGGAGGGGCATCATCATTTGCCGACGAGAGGCCAGCTGAGCGCCTGGCAGCAGAGCGTCCCGGCGAAACTGAGGACGGCCGGGAGCAGCGACTCACGGATGGAGCGTCAGATGAATCGTGCCGGGGTGGAGAGGGGGGATAGAGACTTCTTCTTGGGGGCCTTCTTGGAAGTCTGAGGAGGCACAGGGGTGGTGGGCTGGACCCGAAGAAGGTCCTCACGCGCGGGGTCCGTTTTGGAACGCCGGACCTCTGAAGCCCCGATGGACGCCTGAGAAGAGGATCGCTTCTCAGGCGGCGGGCGGCGGGGGGGGGGGGGGGGGGGGGAGGAGGAGGAGGAGGAGGAGGAGGAGGAGGAGGAGGAGGAGGAGGAGGAGGAGGAGGAGGAAGGGTGGCCCCTGGGGCAGAGGGGGCGGGGGCCATGGGGGAGGAGGATTTGGAAGGGAGGGATTTGGGAGGCGGAGGCAGAGACCCCGGATGGGGGGAGGAGGTGGAGGGGGGACAGGATAGGGGTGAGGATACCGCGGAAGGAGGGGACACAACTGAGGCACATGAAGTGGTCAACGGCACGGGATGGAGGCGGTCATACTTCTTCCTGGCCTCAGAATAGGAGAGACGATCCAAAGTTTTGAGTTCTTGTATCTTCTTCTCCTTCTGATATGCGGGGCAGTCTGAGGATCTAGGCGAGTGGATGCCAGGACAATTAACGCACCGAGGTGGTGGGGTGCATGTATGTTCCGTTCCCCTCGAAGGCAAGGATAAAGGCCCCAGTGTCGATGCGACGGTCTTTGGGGCCGCACTGGACTCGCCGGACGAAATGCACGCCTCGGCGCTCAAGGTTGGCCCTGAGCTCCTCATCAGACTGCAGCAGGAGGTCCCGATGAAAAATAACCCCCTGCATCCTATTTAGTGCCAGATGCGGGACAATGGACACTGGGATATCCCCTAGGCGGTCGCACGCCTGGAGCACCGCCGACTGTGTGGCGGAGGTGGTCTTTATAAGAACGGACCCCGAACTCATCTTACTGAAAGCCTCAATTTCCCCGAAGATGTCCTCTATGTGCTGAACAAAGAACATGGGCTTGGAGGTGGCGAACGTCCCCCCATCGGTTCGAGAACAGACCAAATAGCGGGGGAAGTACTTCGCCCCAAGCCGGCGGGCCTGTCCCTCCTCCCAGGGAGTGGCCAAGGGGGAAAGGGCAGGAGAACCAGAACTAGAGACAGTACCTTTCCGTTTGAAAGACTCGGCCTTAGAGCGACCTGATACGTGTTGACGTTTCATCTGCGAAACGTCCGCCCCGATACCACCCACTCCGACCAGGGGCTCTCTCCACGGGCGCCACCCAGCCTCAGCAAGGGCCACCTGGCAGGATGACCGTTGCCGGGAGTCCTGATGCCCCAAGGAGACGGGCATCTACTCCTTGGCCGACATGGGGAGGGTGCAGCTCAGGTATCGGCAGTACGATCCCTGTGTTGTCAGGGGGCTACAACCTAGAGGGTACATGATGACCCCACCACAATGGGCTGGCTACCGTGCCGGATTTCTGGTGCCATGGAAAGTCCATCATGATCGTAGGTGCAGATGGGGACGAACTATGAGCGTAACTTGTAAAACCCATCAGGCGTTTAGGCCCAATTTGATTAATAGTGGGTATGGTTACAATGCCGGTACAGTGCCGAGTGCTAAGGACTTAGTGCACTGAGGACCAGTGGTACACCACGTAAGGCGTCCTTCCCCAAAAGGCTCGTACTTCTGTAGAATTTTGAAAAATGGAGGTCAAACCCCAAGGGGGACCATCACATTGAAGGCCGGAAGGGTTGAAACTCCTTTTAGTCGCCTCTTACGACAGGCAGGAATACCTCGGGCCTATTCTTACCCCAGACCCGCAGGGGGGAGAGAGAGAGAGAGAGAGAGAGAGAGAGAGAGAGAGAGAGAGAGAAAGAGAGAGACACACACACACACACACACACACACACACACACACACACACACACACAGACAGTGATGTGACATTTCATTTGCAAATGGAATGACTCCTCCCATAGTCATGTGGTTCTCTTACAATGGGCCAACAGAACATGGATAAATAACGAGAAGAAACCCCAGTACATTGACCAATGTTGAGTAAACCTGCCGTGCGATTGAGTGTTTTGAGATCAAGTATATAGAGTAATGTAATGCTAACAAACAACAAAGTTCGAATAATAATTCTTTCAACATAAATAAATGGGATTTTTTTAGTGCAGAGAATACTGAACAAAGCTTCTTGTAAGTTCTTTTTTTGATTCCATTTTAAATTATTAACCTGCTGAGCTACAAGAAAATTTATATTGTTTCATTCATTGTAGGAGCTTTTTATTACAGCACCCTGTCACTGGCATTCTAGAACACTAAGACCTATAACATGAAAAAAATCAACATATAAGGAATAAGAGACTACAGAATGTCTGAGAAATTCAGGATGAAAACTGGGAGGTAATTCTAAAGCCCACATGATTAATAGTAAGGCTATGAGCATGCAACAAGTTGTTATAGGTGTTCTGCAGGTGGAGAACAATAGTAATGAGGTAATGGCAGTCTCTGAAGGTCTCTGATAGCAGACAAAGTTGTTAGATGGTTGGTTGGCCCTCCCAGAATCTACACAAACTTGCAGTCAGTCAGTCCCTAGAGTACAAACCTGTTATGGTTTCACCATTCATTGCATAAAATTTGCAAAACAAATATGTCAACAACTGCTGAGGGTTCTTTCCAGTTTGAAACTGGAGTAACTTTATTTACCCAACAGGGGAACTAAAGGAGGGAAGGGTGGCCTCCTCCTTACAATAAATGCTCAAGAATATCATCTTTGTATTTTGAGCATTTGTGTCACAGCACTGCACCAAGTTCCTGAGGAGGTCCCAATCATTTTATTGGTCATATTATGCTTTCACGAGTTCACAATCTAAGGATGAATGAAAACAGTCCACTATTCCTGTGGAGATGTAAGCAATTATGGTAACACTGATTCATTGGTTGGATTAGAAGAGGGGGAACAGGGACCAGACTATGAAGTCATCTGTCCTTTGTTAAGAATAAAACAATGCCAAAAGTGTGAGAATAAAACGAATGAGACTGACAACTCAAAATGGAATAAAAGGAAAAATCACAAGAACAATGAAGAGCAACAAAACTGTAAATAGACAAAAGGGGACAAGAAAACCACAGAAACACAAGAAATGAGATGAAGAGATTAAAACAGCAAAGCAGATTACCATGGCTGGCTGACCATGAGAATAAAAAAGGAGAAGCCAGCCACATTGCAACACATTAAAGCCTCCACACTAGAAGCACTTGGGTAGAGGACACAGAGGGACAAAGGACATGCCCTAAATATTAGATCAAATGATAAAACCCACCCTCATGAATAAAACTTGAAACTAAATCACCTCATGAGGCATTGTCAGATAATATTAGGGGCAATGAGTCTGGTAACCCAAGATTTCGTTGCTGGGCAGTCAAAGTGGGGCAGTGCACCAGAACATGGGCCACTGTCAACTGGACACTGCACCAACACTCCGGCAGGTCTTCACAGCACAGGAAGAAACCATGGGTTGCCCAAGTGTGGCCAATGTGGAGCTGGCAGAGGACTACTGATTTCCTGTGAGAAGCCCGCATGGAAGACTTCCACACGTTCTTAGTCTCTAATGACATGCAGTTTGTTGTGTGTTCTGTTATGCCATTCTGTCTCCCAAAGCTGTAAAACCCTACGGCATAAGTCACAATGCAGGTCAGGTTCAGAGATGCCTATCTCCAGAAGCAGTTTCCATGTAGCCTATCGGCAAATCTGTTACCTGGGATGCCGACGTGTCCTGGGGTCCACACAAACACCACTGCACGACAGGACAGGTCCAAGGCGTAGATGGACTCTTGGATGGACGCTACCAAAGGATGGCGAGGGTAGCACTGGTAAATAGCTTGTAGTGTGCTCAAGGAGTCAGTACACGGAAGAAACGATTCCCCGGGGCATGAACGGATATACTGAAGTGTACGAGAGATGGATACCAGCTCTGCAGTGAATACACTGCAGCCATCAGGCAAGAAATGCTGTTCAAAATGGCCTTTGTGGATGTAGACGAAGCCAACATGACAATCAGCCATCAAGCTGTCTGTGCAAACCACTTCAGAACCCCGAAACATGTCAAGAATTAAGAGGAAGTGGAGTTGGCTCTTTAACTAATTGTTTGAAATATTTTTTGCAGAAACCATGTAGTAAAATTTTGGGCAATGTTTTACATCTACCACTAACTTTCAACATGTATTTTTGCCAAAATATCGAGGACAGATTTAAGTCACTACTAAATAGAATTGAGAGTGGGGTACATGTGAGAAGAGGATTTCTTGAACCACTCAGCAGATATATCACCCAAGTCAGAGAGGGGGGAGGGAGGAAGATCAGTAAAAGGAACCAGTTGATTATTCCAGTTGTGAAGTATAGTCTTTGCCCATACTAACTCACAGGAACTGTTAACTTCAATTTCAATACAAATAAACTACTTACAACAGCAACAAACACATCACCAACTGTATATAATCTGTTTAACACCATAAGGAAGTCTAAAAATTTCAGCTGAACTTATCTCCAGCTTTAGTCAGTTTTCAGTATTTGTAACTATAAACTTAAGTGCTTTCTAGTTTTACTTCAAGCTCCGAATATTTCCCAACACTTCTGGGGCAGTTTTGAACTTCAATGCTAATTGTTGCTCAGTCTACCCTCCCCTGCGTTTTCCCTGTACCTTTTGAGACTGGAGCCCTTTCTATACTTCTCCAAGACATCCCAATCCAAAAACCCACAGTCCCCAATACCTGTGTATCTGCTACCTGTGTGTAATGAACCACTGACCGAAGTGAAACCCCAAACCCTATGACTCAAGTCAAGGAATCTGCAGCTTATAGGATCACAGAATCATCAGCCTCTGATTCAGACCTTTTACTCAGCTCTGTACTGAAGGCTCACAATTGGTCCTGCTTATGATGCTACAGATTGAGCACTGACCATCTCACAAGCAAGACTAGCAGTCTTTACCACTTCAGATAGCCACTCAAAACCAGAGAATCTCTTCTGATCCAAACTGGCACATCATTAGTACTGACATGAGCCACAATCTGCAGATACCTTCACCCAGTGCAAGAAGCATTTGAAGTCAACACTTCCACATCCGAGATGACTTTCACCTCCTCTCCCCTCACCCCCTCTGGTGGGCACATTGGTTTTCTTGCCCCCATTGGCAGCCATATCCCTAACACCCAATTTCTCAACTACCAGTAATCCAACCCT
Source organism: Schistocerca nitens (assembly GCF_023898315.1). Taxonomy (NCBI): domain Eukaryota; kingdom Metazoa; phylum Arthropoda; class Insecta; order Orthoptera; family Acrididae; genus Schistocerca; species Schistocerca nitens. Next base: position 256,845,978 of record NC_064615.1, on the reverse strand, counting down.
CTGAATGTGCGTATCTTGCTGGCCAAGAAGCTTCCTCCCTCAAACAGGACAGGACTTCATCTGGCTTAGGATTTTTATCAGCCATAGATTGCACCTGAAACCTGTTTGTCACACAAACAGTGGGAGGCCTTTAGTTCACATTGCCCCTCTCCCTTAAAGTTTTTCCTGCCTTCTACACCTTAAACACCCATCCACTTCTTATCACGGGTGAGGGGTTGACCTCAGTGTAGGCAGTAACCAGGGCAACCGCAGTAAGGCAGTAGGGATCTGATCTGAGATGTCACATGGGACATGCTGGACATGCCTCGAGTCTCCAAGTGCAACCCCTCCCCCACCCTCAGTGGTGTTCATTGCTATTAGCCTTAAACTGCAGGACCAAAGCCAGCACAGCTTGAAGTAAATCACACGCAAGAATTTAAATTGCAAACACACAGTGAACTCAAAGTAAGTCACTTCTAGTTAGCAGATAATTCACAAACTGAATATTGTGCTCTGCTGCACTGCAGCAGGGATGATGGAAGCTGCCACCAAACTCATCCTGATGTCAGATACTGAATGATGACTAGTGCCCATAAATGTCATGTACTTACTGGTCTAAACAGAGGTTAAAATGTTTTCCTACCGCTTTATTGTCGTTAATTACATAGTGTGCCCAGGATTGGATTCCTCTGGAGGTGATAAATACTTCAGTGTATGTCATTATGTTATTGGTATGTTAATCTTAATTTAACAGCCATAATAATTTAGTGGTTCCATCACTGTGTAAGTTGCTGGCAATAGGGAATGTATATTTTGAATATTTTGAATATTTTGAATATTTTAAATATTTTAAATATTTTAAATATTTTAAATATTTTAAATATTTTAAATATTTTAAATATTTTAAATATTTTATTTTTTGTAAACATGCTATTAACTTCCAAAATACAAGAATTGCATTAGTTTAGCAGAATAGATAACATATTACCTCTATATAGGTCTTCTAACAGGCACACTGTTCTTTGTTTAAAACAGTTGATATAATGATTGAGAAATTGCTGCAATTTATTTTTCTGTATTTGCACCTCATTTAGCATGAAAAAATGAATGACTGCCATTACATTTTTTAACAGTGTGAAGAGCACAACATTTTTCATTTGCCCTTATCTTTATTATGTTACTACAAGTTTCTATTTTAAGCAGTCAAATTTGGCTACAACTATTTTAGATCTCAACTCCTGCAGCTCTACAAAATCCTTGTATAATCACAGTTATTTTATATCTGTAGCTCAAATTTTGCTGAGCCCAGTTTATTTCTTTAGGAACACACACACACACACACACACACACACACACACACACACACACACACACACACGAAGAGGTTCAAAATGTTGCCAGCAGGGGGTATGTAGTTTGACCAAAATTATAGAACACCGATTAAAGATTATGAAATTGCAGAAATGTAGGAAACTGAGGAGACTGGATTTGGAAAATTTAAGGAACCATTGGATATAGTTTCAAAGGGAGCAGGTTGTAAATGGTCCGCCTTTTTCGTTGATATCTCTAGTTGCTGTAATCGCACTATTTCACTCCCATTTACGGAGCTTGTTAGCACTTGATGTTAGGTTGGCGCCATTACAATGCATTGTAGTAATCGATGCTGCTTGCTGGATCGCTGCTGTGTCTCGATGCTGATGCTGGCTCTAAATCTGGTTGTCTAGGGTTAAAAACATGAGGTCCCGTGTTTTTCATGTGCCTTTGATGATAAAGAACAAACGAAACCAACACATATGTAAACATCAAATATTTATTACTTTGGTGGCCATCTTAATTCCACTGTCCACCAAAGACCATAACACAACACAAAGTAGTACTTCCTTTACATTTTCTTTGCATTGTTTTTCCATCCCAAACAATAACACAGAAACACACTTCACCAAAGTGACATTCCGACTGCCCCCGACTGCCTCCGACTGTTCTCTCGACCCTTCTTGCTGCTTGTATTTATAACATTGTCAAAGAACTACTAAAAAGAGATATAGTTTATAAGTCACATGTACATCTGTTGTTATAATTTGTGCAGAAAAGTTATTAATTTGCATCGAGTGACATAATTTAACATGTTATTAAAATGACAGACAGATTTGTTGACTTGACAGAATAATTCTTTGTTACAAAAAGGCTGTTTTTTAGAAGTTTGTCAATTGACTTCTCTAATTTGCATAAATAAGTAAGTAACATGAATTATTAAGAATTACATTGGTTTTCGTCTAAAATAGGATTGATTACGCGAATACTGAGTGAAAACGCTCTTAGTGAACAAATAGGTTTCACTGGGTGATTTTTATTTAAGGAGATCCAAAATACCTATGTTGGCCACTATTTTTCGTACTTCATATTAATTATTTAAGATGAACTTAGTGTTTTTACATGATGACATTTGCTGTATCAGTGATCAAGTGATATTAACTTTTGTGTGGGTCAGTTATTCAGTATAATTTAATGGGTTGACTGTTTATGGAGACATGTTATGCAATCATTGTTAACATACACAATAACTTTTCTATAATCATAAATACTCATTAAACTGGTTGAATTTGGAAGGGATCGCATACTTCATTAAAGTAAAGCCTTTAATATGTTCCGTTACAAGGTTTAACTTGATAAAAGGAGGAAACGTAAAAATTAAGCAGGCAAAAGGCTGCAAACAGTTGGAGGTGCAAAATGGCATAGCAGAAATTGCTAGAGGATAAATGTAAAGCAGCTACGCACAAATTATTATGGCAAAGATAGACGCAATGTTCAATGGCAAAGATAGACGCAATGTTCAATGGCAAAGAGACGCAATGTTCAATGGCAAAGAGACGCAATGTTCAATGGCAAAGAGACGCAATGTTCAATGGCAAAGAGACGCAATGTTCAATGGCAAAGAGACGCAATGTTCAATGGCAAAGAGACGCAATGTTCAATGGCAAAGAGACGCAATGTTCAATGGCAAAGAGACGCAATGTTCAATGGCAAAGAGACGCAATGTTCAATGGCAAAGAGACGCAATGTTCAATGGCAAAGAGACGCAATGTTCAATGGCAAAGAGACGCAATGTTCAATGGCAAAGAGACGCAATGTTCAATGGCAAAGAGACGCAATGTTCAATGGCAAAGAGACGCAATGTTCAATGGCAAAGAGACGCAATGTTCAATGGCAAAGAGACGCAATGTTCAATGGCAAAGAGACGCAATGTTCAATGGCAAAGAGACGCAATGTTCAATGGCAAAGAGACGCAATGTTCAATGGCAAAGAGACGCAATGTTCAATGGCAAAGAGACGCAATGTTCAATGGCAAAGAGACGCAATGTTCAATGGCAAAGAGACGCAATGTTCAATGGCAAAGAGACGCAATGTTCAATGGCAAAGAGACGCAATGTTCAATGGCAAAGAGACGCAATGTTCAATGGCAAAGAGACGCAATGTTCAATGGCAAAGAGACGCAATGTTCAATGGCAAAGAGACGCAATGTTCAATGGCAAAGAGACGCAATGTTCAATGGCAAAGAGACGCAATGTTCAATGGCAAAGAGACGCAATGTTCAATGGCAAAGAGACGCAATGTTCAATGGCAAAGAGACGCAATGTTCAATGGCAAAGAGACGCAATGTTCAATGGCAAAGAGACGCAATGTTCAATGGCAAAGAGACGCAATGTTCAATGGCAAAGAGACGCAATGTTCAATGGCAAAGAGACGCAATGTTCAGGAAACTTTTGGAGAAAAGAAACAGGTGTATGAATGTCATCAGCTCCAATAGCAATCCAGCAATACCAAAGAAGGAAATTAACATTTAGAAGGGCTGTGTAAAGGAAATAAATCTGAAGACAATATTATGAGAAATAACAGTAAAATTACTATGAGCTGGATTGTGTTAGATGAGATGAATCTGACAGACTACTGAAAGACCTAAGTCAAAACTTCAGAATTAATCAGATCCTTGGGAGAACCAGCATTGACTAAACTGTCCCACTTTGTATGCAAGAGATGTGAGGTAGAAGCCTCAGACACAGAAGAATGGAGTAATTTCAATCCTACAGAAGGCTGAAAGGAGTATTACCAAACCAATTTAATAATTCATGGTTGCAAAATACCAATTGGTTATTTAGAGAACAGAAAAACTGGTGAAAAGCTCCTCAAGTAAGATAAGTTTTGGTCCAGGGAAGTATAGGAATACACGAGACAATAACGACCTGACAATTATCTTAAAAGAGAGGGAAACTTGTGGTTATACCATTTGCAGATTTAGAGATATGCTTTTGACAATGATGACTGGAATACACTCTTCAAAACCCTGAAGTTAGAGGAAAATACATTGAGCAAAAGGCTATTTACAACTTTTACAGAAATTAACTGCAGCCGCTTTAAGAATATTAAAAGGAAGTAGCACTTTTAAGAAGGTAGTGAGAAGATTTTAGTCCATCCCCATTTTATTCCATCTGTACAACTGATCAAGCAGGAAAGGAACCCAAGGAGTAATTTGCATAGTGAACTACAGTTCAGGGAGAACTAAAATTTTTTAGGTTAGTTGACAGCATTTTAATTCTGCCAGGAGAGTAGTTTAACATCGTGACTTTAAGAGAGGTTATGAGATGAACATCAACAAAGGTAACAAGATGTACACTTATCATAAGGAGAAGCTGACAGAATTTGAGTAGGAAATGAGACTAAGAATTTTGGGTCGACAGAAGTGTCCGATCCCACGCGTCGGCTTTGACCCGTGACGTAAGGGTGTTGTGTGTGACGTCATGACGGCGCGGAGTTTGGTTTGAGTGTGGCTGTCTCCAGTTCTGTTTTATTTTATTTACTTTTCTGATCTGTTCGTTCTATCTCTTGAGATTTTTTTTAATTTAAAAACACTTATTACTTATTTTAATTATCTGTTTCCTCCAATTTCTGTTTTAGTTTATTATATTTATCTTTCTCATCTGTTCGTTCTATCCTGTGAGATTTTTTAAAAAGACAAAAAACACTAATCAGCTACTGAAGCATCTTTATCTTCTATGGGTTGCAGGGGTTACGACCCCTGGGGAGGTGGGTGGGTATTCATGCATGACTGTCTTCACTTACACGTTTTAGCTACGCAAGGCGTCTAAATTTGTTTATATTTAGTTTGCCCCCCACCCAAAACACCCCATTTCCCGCACTTGTCCCGTTAGTGTCATTAGGCTTCTTGTGGAAAGTGTGTGTGTGTGTGTGTGTGTGTGTGTGTGTGTGTGTGTGTGTGTGTGTGTGTGTGTGTGTGTGTGTTTTTGTTTCCGCCATATTTGTGATGTCATGGGTCAAAGCAGAAAGGCGGGATCGGACGATTCCATATTTCCAGAATTTTTGCTGTTTGGTCAGTAAATAACTGACAACAGAAGTAAAGTGTATAAAATTCAGTCTTATTAGCAAGATATGTGTTCCTGAAAGAAATTTATGCACTTAGCTGTTGTATCTTTGGAAACAATCTTTAGCAACAGCAAGCTGAAAACCAGTTCTGTCAAAACATCCATCACTTCCAACTATAGTGGGACTACTTTGCCCCTGCAGAAATAACTTTGCTCTAACTTTGTAACAAGGATTCAATCTTGCCTACCACGTATCCTAATAAACATTTCAGGAGAATTTCAATTCTGTCCAACAGTTTAAAGCACCTATTAGCTAATTTCAGTTATTCTGCCAGTAGCTATCTTTGATATTTTCTGCTAACTAAATCTGTACTACTGTATTTGAGAATTTTGTCAACATTAAATATTTTGCTAAGCACGAAACTACTTGAATAGAAGGCAAATGGCATTCATCTATGTGTAGAAATTATTGTCTAAGACACACCCACAAAATTATAATCAACATGTCATTTATCACTGTTTGATTGAAAGCAAGTGTGAAGAGTATTTTGTGGGAAAACTGAGGTAAATTAGCAGTGCTGACAAAGCAGATTGAAGTCACTCTAGTTTTTGTCAACACTGTGTTAGACCTGATTCAGACTGGGATCAATCTTATTACAATGAAATGAGTACTGCTAAAAAATTAATGTCGTTATAGTATGGCATGAGTGTAAACAAAGCTGGGACCTCATATGCAGATTATAGCACTGAAAACCTGAAATCTATAAGAAATACAACATTTGCTTGAAATGCAATACACTTGCAAACCAGTTCCAGGTACTAGCAAATAACCTGAGAAGAGAACAGTGTGGACAGCACTTTATTATTCTTGTGATTAAGACCTATTACAAGAACAAATTCTTGATGAAAGTTCAGATAAGAACTGGGTGTTCTACAGAAGAAATCAAATTGATGTATATACGCAGACTGAAGCAATGACTGAAAATTTGTACTAAGGGCTGGGACTCTAGCCCAGGTCTCGTGCTCACTAGGCAGATGCACTAATCACAGCACCCGAGCACAGTGGCTTTGTACGACTGCATGGATTACCCTACCACACCCCTCTTCAATCCAAATTCCCATTCAGCTGAAACCCACTTGGTATTCCCCTTTAAACTCAAACTTAAAGTTTCAGAATGTCTCTGGAACCATATCATTCCATTTGATTAAAATACCTATGCCTAAGGCAGCATACTACATTTTGTTCAGTGTTGAGGTGCTAATACAATACAGCTGAATAGCCTCTGCAATGCTGTTTGAGTTTAGGGGGAATACCAAGTGGGCGGAGATATGAGTGGAAATTTATATTGTGGAGGGAAGTGAGGTAGGGGAAAGCATGGTTCACCTGTGAAGGAGACCACATACAGGTGTACAACGTTGGTGTGCCCCATTCTTGAGAAACGCTAACGTGTTTGGAATCTGTACCAGGTCAGATTGAAAGAATACATCAAAGCAATTCAGAGATGGGGTTCTAGGTTTGTTACTGGTAGTTTAAAATACGTGTGTTATGGAGATGATTCGGGAACTGAAATAGGAATCTCTGGAGGGAAGGAGATGTTTTCGAGAAATGCTATTGAAAATTTAGAGCATGGACATTTGAAGCTGACTGCCGAACTCTTCTGCCACCAACATACATTGCACTTGAGCATCATAAAGATGTAAGAACTTAGGGCTCATACAGAGGCACATAGTCGTTTTTCCGATCACTATTTGTGAGTGGAATAGGAAAGGAAATGTCTAATAGTGGTACAGGCTACACTCTGACATGCACCCTATGGTGGCTTGTGGAGTATCTATGTAAATTTGGAAAATTAACTAGCCCACCTCAATAATTTGGACGTTATCACATCTGCGTCAAAAAGGTTAGACATGTACCATGCAAATTCATGTCAAATGTTTCGTCATACCGTAGCTTTATGATTAGTACCAAATTTTTGGACAAATCTAATAAGTTAGAAGACACAAACAATTCATTAAGCACAGTACGACCTGTGTTCACTAGTCAGTTCCTTCTGGCACTTGTTTATTTTGATACATCAATGCTAAGCAATAAAAGATGACTTTTGTACATTTGCCTTCATTTTCACTGAGCGTGAAACGTCGGCCTTCCCAATCAAAATTTGAAGTGCGACGTCTTACAGTTTCGATGCCGCCTACAAATATTTCACTGTAATCAGATGTCACAGTCTCTTCAATTTATTAGCTATCGCACCCTTCTAGTTATCATACGTCTTTTCCATTAATTGCAACGCAACAACCGACAGTTACCAGAATGAGATTTTCACTTTGCAGCGGAGTGTGCGCTGATATGAAACTTCCTGGCAGATATGAAACTTCCTGGCAGATATGAAACTTCCTGGCAGATATGAAACTTCCTGGCAGATATGAAACTGTGTGCCGGACCGAGACTCGAACTCGGGACCTTTGCCCGCGAAAGGCAAAGGTCCCTAGTTCGAGTCTCGGTCCGGCACACAGTTTTAATCTGCCAGGAAATTTAAACCGACAGTTAAATTGTGGTTGGCAACATGTAGTCACTATTTACGTAATCAGAATAAGACACGAGGTGCCATCCTGAGAGGAGTATCTGCAACGTAGCCTAATGGCTACATTAGTCTGTGAAGGAAACCAAACCATGCTAAATATAGGAGTCAGCTCTATCGTAACCCGACAACTACTTCAGAGTCGTTAACGTACTTTACGTTCCATTATTAAAAAAAACTACAAGACGCTGTGTTACATAGACAAATCTCAGTTTTATGCATCTTGGATCAATACCTCGCACTGTCTTGCAACACCCATCGAATATTAATTGTCTATGGATGGATAACCAACTTTGAAAAAATGAGGAGGGTTGGGGCAGGAGGGGACTAACAATGAGTCAGTCGTCCCATTACTTTGACTGCACTGGGTTTCGACAAAATTAAGAATCTGTGCAGTATTTAAATTTTAGGATGTAATTTTACGTACAATATAGTAGGCTTAGAGTTATAGGGAAGAAATCTTAGCAAACCAAGATAGAACAATAAACTGCTATTAAAAACTGTACTGTAAAATGTCACGCGAAACAAAGGACAGCATTTTCTCGACTGTAAATCTAGTGCGAATCCGGTCGTCCAAAGCAAAAGTTCGCGAATAACAGCCCGCGCGTTATTGGAGACTAGTATGTCCTACATCTAATGTACATTCTGTGTACCAACAAGATCGCATGGGCAAAAATAAACATTCACAGCCTTACATTTTGAACGACATGTGGTCGACGGATGGGTTACGTGAATCGGATGCAGACAGCTTTTCCGTTTAACTCTTATCGGACACGAGCGTAGGAGCACTGCACGAGTTTTTTAAAAAATGGACCACAGGCACAGGTAACAGTGGATTCTTAGACCTGATTTTTATTTAACTTGTCAAGTTCCATAGGGCCAAATAAATGAGCGAATCTTCATGGTCTTTGAACATGTCAGTACACGGACTTAACAGAAAAGTTAATATGTACACAAATCTTAGACGGGCTGCTGCGTATATTGCAGCATAATATAACCGGAATTTGCGTAATTTTTTTCAAGGATCTCCCCGACAGAACTCGAATGAGCTAGGATGAAATTCAGTTGGGACTCTAAAGTGCGTTGAATACTGCTAAATATTCTTAGTTCTTGCAGCTTGTTGAAAATGGATGTGAAGCAGACTACTGCACACGTTTGCACGAAAGACACGGAGGCGCGATTCAAACGATGATTGAATTTCTAACAGTGAAAGCTGCTGATTTTTGAAAATAAGCTCATGTTAAAGTGATATTAAAAAATATATATATGGTGTCCAACATCAGAATTCCTGGATCAAACAGGGGTAGACAAGATGTTCGCGAACTTGCAACACGTTATTCTAACTTGTTTTTTTCTGAAACAAAAGTACCCTTTGTGATCGGGAAGAGCTATCCCAGAATATAATACAGCATGTAACAAGAGAATGAAAATAAGTGTTATATTTATGGACGCCGCAAGAAACGTTTTAGAGTAAGCTTCATTTTAGCACTGTGTATTCTTCAGTCACATACGAGTGTTCCACCCGCCTTGCTTCCCAAAGAATCCCTCTCGCTACGAATCTTAGTTGTACGATTGCTATGATTAGACTCACGCGGTGCTGCGTCACCATGTCGCTCCGATACGGTTTAAATTATTTCTGGTAACAACTACCGGTCACTACTGCTACGATGAAATAAAAGTGCAGCACTTCGTTTTAGAATGGCTAGCAGCTGCCGCGCTAAACGTTGCCCTTCTCCAGACCCCGAATGTGTAACACTTCTCACTTCGTAAGCAGCATCGCCTGTGGTAATTAAAGACTGCTTTGTTCGCTAGAAAAAAATAGTTGTCATATATTTAAACGCGATTTGCTCGAGCCTAATGAAGCGGACACTCCCAACTAAAGGTAGGTACTACTTCCAAGAATACTTGGCTATGTTTTCCATCTAATTTACGTTAGAATAAACGATCGGGCACTTCACAATAGTGGGTGTATTATCGTATTTACTAGCTCCAAGTTTATAAGTGTTCGCTACAGTTACCACACTACTCTACTTACCCCGATAACGTAAACAGTGCTCCAGGACCTAGAATACTGGCAAACAGCCGAACCTACTGAATATTTCATGCTACCCTTCTAGCAACTAAGGCGTACAGGTGGCGCTAGCGCTACGATGTAACAAGTGAGCTATTACAATTTAAACAGCGACTGAAAAAGAGTAAATCTTTTGGTTTCCGCATATACCTTTTAGATGGAGATGGTAATTTATAAGCTAAAGAAATATTGCAAATGAATGCTTCTCCGGACGCTATAGTGAACTGAATTTCGATACGCTCCCACCCCTCGCAACCGGTGTTCCACGGATGCGTGTGTTTACAAAGACAGAAAACACTAAGCTGTTTATTTGGTTATATTTATAATACTTCTCCCCAAAATATGCTATTTCTCATCAACAGCCACTACACGTAGATTATTTAGTGTTGTCTACCAAACAGTTAACTGAGAAATAAAATCAGAAACGCGGAATAGCTCAGGGAGCAAAGCATCTGGCCATAGAATGAACACGTTTTGGTTTCGGATTTAACATATCTACGACAGAGAAGACACGATAAAACACTTGCTATGTAGTGATGACTGCTAAAACGAACTAACTCCGTCTACAGGCCGCAAGCGACCCATCGGGACCATCCGACCGCCGTAACATCCTCAGGGGAGGATGCGGATAGGAGGGGCATGGGGTCAGCACACCGCTCTCCCGGTCGTTATGACGGTTTTCTGTGACCGGAGCCGCTACTATTCGGTCGAGTAGCTCCTCAATTGGCATCACGAGGCTGAGTGCACCCCGAAAAATGGCAACAGCACGTGGCGGCGGGATGGTGACCCATCCAAGCGCCGGCCACGCCCGACAGCGCTTAACTTCGGTGATCTCACGGGAACCGGTGTAAGTGATGACTGCTAGAAAATAAATTGTTTTAAAGCCTCAGAAAACATATCCCGATTTTCTGGTCAGAAAAACTGTCACAATAATTCTGATCACGACGTCAAAGGGAAAGGTGCCGTGACGTATCTCGTACTCATAACGCGAACGAAGCGATTCGCTTTCCAGTGATACTTTGCTTTAACATATGTCACTTTGACTCATCCACTATTGCTAAGAGCGCTGTCGCAGTGGTAAGTCATTTGCAATTCGAGGTTGTGCTGTGTCTCCAATGTCGACGGGACTTTACACGCAACTGTACTTCCCTTGGTCCCTTTCCCCACTGTAAACAGGTTGTCTCACCTAAACTGACCTAGTAGTTAGTGTCGGAAGTTCCATGTGGCTTTTCGCGGATGATGCTGTAGTATACAGAGAAGCCGCAGCATTAGAAAATTGCAGCGAAATGCAGGAAGATCTGCAGCGGATAGGCATTTGGTGCAGGGAGTGGCAACTGACCCTTATCATAGACAAATGTAATCTATTGCGAATACATAGAAAGAAGGATCCTTTATTGTATGATCATATGATAGCGGAACAAACGCTGGCAGTAGTTACTTCTGTAACATATCTGGGAGTATGCGTACGGAACGATTTGAAGTGGAATGATGATATAAAATTGATTGTTGGTAAGGCGGGTGCCAGGTTGAGATTCATTGGGAGAGTCCTCAGAAAATGTAGTCCATCAACAAAGGAGGTGGCTTACAAAACACTCGTTCGACCTATACTTGAATATTGCTCATCAGTGTGGGATCCGTACCAGGTCGGGTTGACAGAGGAGATGGAGAAGATCCAAAGAAGAGCGGCGCGTTTCGTCACAGGGTTATTTGGTAAGCGTGATAGCGTTACGGAGATGTTTAGCAAACTCTAGTGGCAGACTCTGCAAGAGAGGCGCTCTGCATCGCGGTGTAGCTTGCTGTCCAGGTTCCGAGAAGGTGCGTTTCTGGGTGAAGTATCGAATATATTGCTTCCCCCTACTAGATTCGAGCGCGCACGGAGGCTTTCCGGCAGTCGTTCTTCCAGCGAACCATACGCGACTGGAACAGGAAAGGGACCCAATGACAGTGACACGTGAAGTGCCCTCCGCCACACACCGTTGGGTGGCTTGCGGAGTATAAATGTAGATGTAGATGTAGAAACTTGACACCCTTAACCCTCCTAGTACTGCTGGGGTCAATATAAGAGTGTTGAGACACTGAAGTGTCAGAATATCGATGCTGTCGATGACTTCCTGAATGGCTGTTTCAGCTCTTTAAAGACAAGGTATACGGCAATAACCCCAAAACCATCGTTGAGCTGAAAGCCATTCAGGAGCTCATCGACAGCATCGATATTATGACACTTCAGTGTCTCAACACTCTCATATTGACCCCAGCGATACTAGGAGGGTTAACCTATGTTACGAGATGGCTAACTCAGTTCAAGGTTCATGAGGTACAGTTGCTCTTGCAGGTTGCCTATCAAATAATTTGCAGGGGCAATGAAAATTTTATTTTCAGTATGTCATGTAAATATCAACAGAATTTAAATTTTTGAAATGCTGTCATAATCTACTCATTAAGATGTATAATATTGTGTTAAAGGTTTAAAACAGTGATAAAAGAGTTATAGTTAGCAACTCCGTGTATACTGAGCCAGTGTAAATCGTGGTGCGGTAAATTACCCCAACTATATTGAACCAATATTTCAGAATGAGTGCACGTAGCGACATCCAACAAACTTTACATGTAATCTGAACCTTTGCGAAACTTTTTCTCATTGACACACCCCACAAAATGATAAAAGGAAAAAAAAAGTTTATCCCTTAATGTATTTTCTCTGTTCACGCAATAAAACTTCAGTGACAGGCACGACGTTTGAAATAATTACATCTTTACTTCTAACTGTATTCGCAGCACATTTCCCAGACAGTATCCATATATACCACTGATTATAGTGAATACACTTGCAAAATAACGCTTAGGTGACAAAAGTCATGGGATATTTCCTAATATCGTGTCGGATCTATTTTTGCCCGGCGTAGGGCAGCAGTTCGAAGTGGCATATTCGCCTCGTTATTGAAAAACTTCTGAGAAACAAATGAAACAATCTACTTTTCAAGTCGTTGGACGTCGTCAGCAGAAATGTTGACCATGCTGCTTCTATAGCCGTCTATAATTGCGAAAGTGTTGCCGATGCAGGATTTTATGCACGCGTATGTCCACACACAATTCGCGAATTGACAACAGTGAAAAAATTAGAGCTAATACGAGGCTTACCGACAATCATTCTTCCCAAGCGCTATTCACAAGTGGAACGGGCAAGGGAGGGACAGTTAGTGATACCAGAAGTACCCTCCGCCTCATACCATTAGGTGGCTTGCAGATTATGATGTAGGATGTACACTCCAGGAAATGGAAAAAAGAACACATTGACACCGGTGTGTCAGACCCACCATACTTGCTCCGGACACTGCGAGAGGGCTGTACAAGCAATGATCACACGCACTGCACAGCGGACACACCAGGAACCGCGGTGTTGGCCGTCGAATGGCGCTAGCTGCACAGCATTTGTGCACCGCCGCCGTCAGTGTCAGCCAGTTTGCCGTGGCATACGGAGCTCCATCGCAGTCTTTAACACTGGTAGCATGCCGCGACAGCGTGGACGTGAACCGTATGTGCAGTTGACGGACTTTGAGCGAGGGCGTATAGTGGGCATGCGGGAGGCCGGGTGGACGTACCGCCGAATTGCTCAACACGTGGGGCGTGAGGTCTCCACAGTACATCGATGTTGTCGCCAGTGGTCGGCGGAAGGTGCACGTGCCCGTCGACCTGGGACCGGACCGCAGCGACGCACGGATACACGCCAAGACCGTAGGATCCTACGCAGTGCCGTAGGGGACCGCACCGCCACTTCCCAGCAAATTAGGGACACTGTTGCTCCTGGGGTATCGGCGAGGACCATTCGCAACCGTCTCCATGAAGCTGGGCTACGGTCCCGCACACCGTTAGGCCGTCTTCCGCTCACGCCCCAACATCGTGCAGCCCGCCTCCAGTGGTGTCGCGACAGGCGTGAATGGAGGGACGAATGGAGACGTGTCGTCTTCAGCGATGAGAGTCGCTTCTGCCTTGGTGCCAATGATGGTCGTATGCGCGTTTGGCGCCGTGCAGGTGAGCGCCACAATCAGGACTGCATACGACAGAGGCACACAGGGCCAACACCCGGCATCATGGTGTGGGGAGCGATCTCCTACACTGGCCGTACACCACTGGTGATCGTCGAGGGGACACTGAATAGTGCACGGTACATCCAAACCGTCATCGAACCCATCGTTCTACCATTCCTAGACCGGCAAGGGAACTTGCTGTTCCAACAGGACAATGCACGTCCGCATGTATCCCGTGCCACCCAACGTGCTCTAGAAGGTGTAAGTCAACTACCCTGGCCAGCAAGATCTCCGGATCTGTCCCCCATTGAGCATGTTTGGGACTGGATGAAGCGTCGTCTCACGCGGTCTGCACGTCCAGCACGAACGCTGGTCCAACTGAGGCGCCAGGTGGAAATGGCATGGTAAGCCGTTCCACAGGACTACATCCAGCATCTCTACGATCGTCTCCATGGGAGAATAGCAGCCTGCATTGCTGCGAAAGGTGGATCTACACTGTACTAGTGCCGACATTGTGCATGCTCTGTTGCCTGTGTCTATGTGCCTGTGGTTCTGTCAGTGTGATCATGTGATGTATCTGACCCCAGGAATGTGTCAATAAAGTTTCCCCTTCCTGGGACAATGAATTCACGGTGTTCTTATTTCAATTTCCAGGAGTGTAGATGTAAAAATTGAGACGTCATGAACGTTAAGCTTTTATTTAAAAGGAGTGCAAATTACGCAGACTACACACTGCCAGAGTTTGAGAGTGAGAGCACTTAGCGCCTTCCAGTAAACTTTATAATTTCAATTCTTTTCTGAAGTTGGACGAGTGGTTCAAAACTAATCAAACCGACGGGATTAGGGCTTGAGTCTTCAACCATAAAGGTTTTGCATGCTTAACGTGAAATACTTAACACATTAACTTATTTGTAATCAGGCGTCTGAATCAGTTTTACGCATGACAGTTTGAATTTTTAAGGAAACAGTTGTGTGTGTGTAGGGAAGGGGGGGGGGCGGTTGTTACTAGAACTCCATAAACGTGTCGAAATACACTACTGGCCATTAAAATTGCTACACCAAGAAGAGTGATAAACGGGTACTCATTGGACAAATATATTATACTAGAACTGACAAATGATTACATTTTCACGCAACTTGGGTGCGTAGATCCTGAGAAATCAGTTCCCAGAACAACCACCACTGGCAGTAGTAACGGCCTTGATGCGCCTGGGCATTGAGTCAAACAGAGCTTGGATGGCGTGTACAGGTACAGCTGCCCATGCAGCTTCAACACGATACCACAAGTTCATCAAGAGTAGTGACTGGCGTATTGTGACAAGCCCGTTGCTCGGCCACCATTGACCAGACGTTTTCAGTTGGGGAGAGATCTGGAGAATGTGCTGGCCAGGGCAGCAGTCGAACATTTTCTGTATCCAGAAAGGTCCGTACAAGACCTGCAACATGCGGTCGTGCATTATCCTGCTGAAATGTAAGGTTGCGCAGGGATCGAATAAAGGGTAGAGCCACGGGTCGTAACACATCTGAAATGTGACGTCCATTGTTCAAAGTGCCGTCAATGCGAACAAGAGGTGACCGAGACGTGTAACCAATGGCACCCCATACCTTCACGCTGGGTGATATGCCAGTATGGCGATGACGAATACACGCTTCCAATGTGCATTCACCACGATGTCGCCAAACACGGATGCGACCATCATGATGCTGTAAACAGAACCTGGATTCATCCGAAAAAACGACGTTTTGCCATTCGTGCACCCAGGTTCGTCGTTGAGTACACCATCGCAGGCGCCCTTGTCTGTGATGCAGCGTCAAGGGTAACCGCAGCCATGGTCTCCGAGCTGATCATGCTGCTGCAAACGTCGTCGAACTGTTCGTGCAGATGGTTGTTGTCTTGCAAACGTCCCCATCTGTTGACCCAGGGATCGAGACGTGGCTGCACGATCCGTTACAGCCATCTCGACTGCTAGTGATACGAGGCCGTTGGGATCCAGCACGGAGTTCCATATTACCCTCTTGAACCCACCGATTCCATGTTCTGCTAACAGTCATTGAATCTCGACCAACGCGAGCAGCAATTTCACGATACGATAAACCGCAATCGCGATAGGCTACAATCCGACCTTTATCAAAGTCGGAAACGTGAAGGTACGCATTTCTCCTCCTTACACGAGGCATCACAACAACGTTTTACCAAGCAACGCCGGTCAGCTGCTGTTTGTGTGTGAGAAATCGGTTGGAAACGTTCCTCATGTCAGCACGTTGTAGGTGTCGCCACCGGCGCCAACATTGTGTGAATGCTCTGAAAAGCTATCATTTGCATATCACAGCATCTTCTTCCTGTCTGTTAAATTTCGGGTCTGTAGCACGTCATCTTCGTGGCGTAGCAATTGTATTGGCCAGTAGTGTATTTTCGGCAAATAATAGTACACAAAGTAATAGTGCACAGTAATCATACTTGTGATCTTCTCATTTGCCTCAATGTTCAAAAAACACCAAGTAACAAATGAAGCAGTCTACTTTCCTAATATACAGCAAGGCTAGTTGTGCATGGACCAAAGTTTTTTACTGAATTCTCATAGGTGAGAAAATACAGAGAAGGCAACCTAATGAAAGGTTTGCTGATGGAACTAAAAGAAATATGTAGGGAAGACAGGATGTGTATTGCTGAACTCCGTAATTCGTGGAAAAAATCTAGATCAGTCCTTTTTACCAGCAGTGAATGTCAAAACTCTGATGATGAACCATTCCAGAAAATAAGTAATGGAAATAGAACACACATTATGTCCATCCGGTCACAGTGATGACCACACATTTGGTATAGACACTCCTGATCAATAGGAGTCCACGGCACCTTGTTATTGTGTGGGTCCTATGATGCATGATGAGACAATAAGTTATTCGGTTAATGGGATGACTCAAAAGTGACGCAAAAGAAGCGTTGAAACAAGTCGTCTGAATAATAAATCCTTTGGAAATACGGCTCTGGTGTTCCATTTCCATTAATTTTGTTGCCAGCCACTGTCGTACGTTCACAAGAAAGATGGAATTTCACAAATTAAAAATACCGAAAAATATTCGTCTCTACTCACCATTATTTACAAAAAATGCGGTTCAATTCCTTTGATCTTTTGTAATGTATTATGCACATTCATTTTATATCGGACACCTGTTTTAGGTACTGAAAGTTATTAACCGAATGTTTCACAGGTATCAATAATGAATCAGTTTTTGAAGAAAATTGGTAAGCAGAAAAATCATTGATGAAATTTTGGCCTGGTGTTAAAACTGGTGAATAGGTCTGAATGACGACAAATACAGTGACGGAAAAAAATTAGTATAACTGCATAAATGAACTCAATTTTGATCCAATGACAGCATATGTAACCTGAGGAACAGTAATGCACTGGTAATGGTTTCAACGTTGTCCACCAACAGACAGCGTACTGGCTTAGCTGCCAGAGCACCATCTGTGTTTATCCTTTAACAGAGTGTGTTCACAGCCAGAAGACTCAGTCAGATGCAAATGTGTGAAGCAGGCATTCAACATACCACAAACGTAGTGGAGCAACAAGGACACCAACCTAGTTTGTTAGTGCGGGTTACCTACATCAGGGGCAGGTGTGTGCTCAGGGGCAAACCTATTGTTCTTCTCTGATTGACAGGTACTTAACCAATTGTTCTCCTTTGATTGACAGGTACTTAACATATTGTTCTCCTTTGATTGACAAGTAATTAACCTATTGTTCTGCTAAAAGGATCCTTGCTTTTGATTGACAGGTCCTTAACTTGTTGTTTCCCCCCCCTTCTATTCCACCTCACAGGAAACCTCTAACGCCTCCCCCCCCCCCCCCCCCCTTGCTGATATAGATACACTTTCAGGTCTGAGTTATTGGTTCAGCACTCTTATCAATTTGATTGCCTAATTAATGAAATTGATCAATTAATTAACCTCTTCCCCTATGGTAAACCCCCTCTCCTTCCCCCCTCCCACCCCTCTCCCAGAAAATGGCGGAAGTTCAAATTTTTGTGGGAAGATAGGTCAATTGGGCTTCCTCCACTAACCTAAATCCATCCCCTCCCGTCCCACAGAAAATGGCGGGAAGTGCAAATTCCAGCACAGTTACCTCTACTAACCTAAGAAAATGGCGGGAAAAAGGGCAACTTGGGCTACATCCACTAACCTATGTCGTCCGACAGCCACCTCTTCCTAGGAACTGGCAGGAAAAGAACTCAGCCTCTGCTGGATAGGATGGATGTAAGTCTTTATTTTTGCATGCAGTTTTTATTTAAACAATTTGAAGCAGTAGCTCCATCCAGTGTTTTCACCATGAGGTCCAGGGTTCACAGTACCGCCACCAGAGGGCATTCAGTGGAAATGGGAACTGGGAGAAGGCCGAGGATTTTTGCTGCTGCACTGTGGTTCGTCCCCAAACTACATACAAGTACTACAGATCACGTCCATTCACATCTACCCCCCCCCCCCCTTCCCCATCCAAACATACTATCTTCGTTATATTGTACCATCCAACAGAGAAAATTTGAACTATAAATGCTCCACTAACTTCATGCGACAGAGAATTCGATAAGATTTATACCACATCTCTCTCTTCTCATACATCGAAAACATATACAGCATACATACAGGCATCGAGCCATGAGACGATTCTATTAAATATACAGGAATTGATCAACTGCACAGACCAGTTTAAAGTTTCATCCCTTGTACTGTAGGAGGATGATCACATCCCGCAGACTACACCGTAAGTCGCAAGAGACACTCTCTGTGACCCTGTCTCGTTGTTTGAAACATAGTTTTTTTGTGCTCTAACACGCTTTGTACACTGTTAAACATTTTGTTTTTCCGCCACAACTTCGAGGTCTGTGTCAGGTTCTAAACTGACATCAATACTTTCTGATCAATGGCCTCTCGCAGTAAACTAGGCATCGCACGGTGTAAATCATGTTGCTACTGCTTCTTCCATAGCACACCACACACACTGGATGATTTCAAATAAAAGTCAGTTACAATGTAAGGAAATTGGAAGAGTTTTGCGGTGTTCTGGAGAGTTTTCAAACTACAGTCCACCGGTGATTCACGACTCCACATTTAAACTCATCTGTCACAGTGACGGAATAGATAATGCCTCTGCGTTCCATTTCAACTCATTCCCTATATTCCGGTTGTATACGTGATCACTGTTTCGCTGCTAGCCATCCCCAGAAGGTGTTGCCCCTCTACAAAACTCTTTCTCCAACTCAAACAAGCGTTGTCAGTCAATAATTATGTGGTAACCAACAGTCTGCCAGTGGACAGATGGGATGGAAAAGACACCGCCAATGTACTGAAATAATAAGCATCACAGTTGATATTGTGAACAATATTAGCAGTTTTACAGTAATTTCAACACCGACCAAAATGTGACAGCATGGTTCCTAATTTTTGTATTATAACTAAACCACCCCTTCTCCACTTTGCGTGTATCATTGTGAATGTAGATAGATGACTGTGCAGTACATCCATTCATTGTTAATTCTGGAAGACATGCAGCATAAAAGTATATCAGACAGTGCTCTACATATTTCTAACACCTCGAGCATAGTACTTAATTTATGATCTATCTCTAAGCTGATGGGAGTCACAGAGCATTCTTGCAGTCTTAGGGTAAAATTAGAGACTGAAAGACCCCTCCCCCCCCATTCATACTGTTATTGACCAACCCGCCCTGCGGAACCGTTGCCGATTTAATCTGCAACCGACCTGAAGAAGACCACTACATTCCATGTCTCGTGAATGAATGGAGCTTGCTGAGTCCTTGCCCATGCAAGTGCACAAGATTTCTCGAGATGCGCCCATGTCGATTGGGTTAGCACTTCTTATTGATGTATAATAACAGATTTGAAAGTGTTGTGATGTAATAGCAGACGGTTAAGAAGAACAAGAAACGGGTGATTTTTATGTGCGATGGAGCTCGAGACGGATGGTTTGAAGCATTTTCATGTAAATCAACCAACTATTAATTTTCAAGTATTATTCCAGAGTCTAGGATCAGTAACTGGAAGTGTATTGGTAAGAGAGAACATAAACACACATACTCCTAAGGCTGCAACATTCAGCACTTAAAACAGGCTATAATGTTAGATCGCTTGATTTTCCGACCTATCAGTCGTATGGAATGTAGCGCTGTTAATCTTCCAATGTAAGAAATATATTTCAAATGCATGACATACATGTTTCTTCCCGGTTGCTCTAATATGAACTATGTTGTTGAACCGTAAAACGAAAAACCTACTTCCTTAAAACATTGGCTCCGTGTGACACGAGCACAGTATAGCTTTCCAGAGATGTATAGCGTCCACTGTTCACATCCGTTCACGGTTCAGAAATTATACTATGCCTGCATCAGTCCTATATAAAATGATCATTGGTAACGGAAAATACCTCTTACAAGGAAACAGATAAACGCATAGAAACAGCATCCAACATGTGAAAATCACTAGTCATTCCACCACTAACTCTGTAAGAACCACAGTTGTCAGAGAAATGTATACACGGAGATTGCAGTGCCTCACTAACACCTATCACTAACTTAGTTATGAAGCTGAAGTCTAGATTTTACACCCAAGATGCCACAGGGGGATGGAGCACATCGCATAAATCATAGTTCATTTAGAGGAATGTGTCACATTTCATCACACATGAGATGGAAATCCTCTGATGACCAACAGGTTTACTGTTAACGATCGCAAGTAGACTGTGCTTTAAATTACATACAGAACACTTGGCTGCATACTAGTCGAATTCAGGCTATGTCACGTCACTGATGCATACTGACAGAACAGTGAAAAAATTGACCTGCAGCAACTTCTCCCTCTCTAGAGTACCTCATCAGTCTACGACTAAATCATACCTCGTTAGAGCTCCATCTCAATCGATCAGCCCGTCCACTCCCTGTTACCCTTTAACGCAGGTGCATGTAAGTTTAGAGGTGAATGGTTCTGTGTCTTCCTGAAAAGCGCAAAATACAATAGTCAACTCGAGTGTATCACTGGTATCTCAATAGACATACAGTATAATGCTGCCTCGACGGAAAAAAATTGACTGCTTCCCTAATTCCCTACACTTTCATGTCAACATTTTCTTCTTTCGCATACTTGTTCCCATGTACAAATTGTTCTGCGCCAACCAGAAGATACGAAAATTCTCGTTCAATTTCCCCACATTTCGGTGTGTATTCGGTCAGTTTATGCCTGTTCCCCCGTCGTTTTTCGGAATTCTTTCGATTTTATGTCAGCCCTATCCATGCGATCATTACATAACCTCTCGTTCTGTGTTCTAAAATTGCTTTTAAATGTAATACAGCTGCCAACACGTAGCCCAAATGCACTGGTCGGGAGGCGTAATATAGCACTGTCCTCGATTTTATTCAGTCACCTCCACATTTGGAGAGCGTTTGCTCTGTTTTCTGTATGTCTGCGTATATGCAAGTGTCGCGGAAGGCTCCCAGGACCCAGTCCTCCCGCTGCAGCAGCAAAAATCCTCGGCCTTCTCCCAGTTCCCGTTTCCATCGAATGGTCAAAACACAGTCCTGTTGCAGTAACGAAGATTAGCCTGTTTCTACATGGGTTGCAGAAGGTGGTAGATATAGTTTTCTCCGACTCCTAATCAGTTCCGACTTAAATTGGAACGATCACATGCGTAAAGCTGCAGAAATGGCAGCAGTTGCAAGATGCAAAGGGACTACCTAAAATGAGGTTGGAATTTTACTGAAGCAGATAGTTTCGAGAAAGGTGACTCGTTTCGAGATATGAGAGTGCCAGAAATATGATTTACTAGTGGCTGTAATCATTAAAGGACTTCTCGATAAGATCCAACGCAGGTGTGTGTTGATGGGGCGGACTTGATTCCAAATCCCAGACAGCATTTGTAGAGGATAGCGTAGCACTAGAGATCTGAAAAGCTAGTGTACATTTCTTACGACCTCGATCAGCACACCATCTACTGTTTGTGAGCCTTCTCAATCAACCATCGCCAATAGCCCAGTCGATATATCACCGAATCTCTGACATGGCATCGAGACAGAATGCGTATATGCATGTGTCGCGGAAGGCTCCCAGCACCCAGTCCTCCCGCTGCAGCAGCAAAAATCCTCGGCCCTCTCCCAGTTCCCGTTTCCATCGAAATATCCAGAAATACTGGAGAAATATCTAGCGGCGGCGGCGTGAGGGAGTTGCAAAACCGGTTTCATACCACGTTCCTTAGCCAAATCACTTTCTTAATTGTGTAATTTTGTTACAAGGCTGCACTGTCGGCGACGTGTAACTGCACTGTTGGTCTAATACTATATACTCCAGCGATCACCGTCTATGTCTGGACAAAAAGCCACCTCGATTTATAAAGCCAGTACAGCTTTTAACATGGATACTTGTATGCACCTGTGAAACCAAGACCGCTTGTTATGGTAATATGGTTGTGTTTTTTAACATTTGACCGTTTGTAAGACGATTATACCTCTCTTTCTAAGACACAGTGGTACCACTCGCAAGATAAACTTTTGAGACACGTCGACCAATCGTTGATTTTCGGTCAGTATTATTTCGTATCGTCAGCAATCAGTTATTGAAGAAGTATTATACTTAGTAATACGGGATGTGTGACAGGTTACCCATGAGCATCAGGTTTATAAAGTATGTGTTTGTGTTCCGACATGTGCAAAGGAGCTGATTGTGTCCAGTCGTAAGGAAGGTATGGATTTGACGTCGAACAACGTGATAGCAAAGGCAAGAGTATGTCAGGTCATAAGAATGGTACAGATATTTCTATGTCCAGAGCCACAGCCGTCAGCAGGGTGTATTTCCGATACTTCGCTCATTGTCGAATGTCGTCCAATTGAGACCGCGATGGTAATATTTAATTGTAAGTACAATGATGAAATATATATGAGGCCAGTTTTTATCCTAGGATGATTCTGTCTATGCGTGCTTGGCGTGCAGTGCCCGATGACATGTGGTGGGAATGATTCAAATTTCCGGGTAATGGTAGGAGCTGTCCAAACGGAGAGGCCTGTTGGGACGTACGAATGTAGCTGACATAACCGTGTCGTCCTCTAGACGGCCGAATAGCGAACTAATACTTAGTATGCGTTGGACAGCTTTCGTGATCGCGTGGAAATTTGAGAAGATTCAATATGGACATTTGGTTGTACTGGGACGTTATTCCCTCCCATGCAAATTGTTCCATTGACTGCTTCTTCACATTTCACGTCTTTATTTAGTTGAGAGAAGATCGATTGTGGTGTGTGCATCTAGTAGGTGGAAGATACGTTTGATGATTCTCTAGATATGAGAAACGTCTTATTCGACTTTGTAAATTATAGGGGTGATTTGGATTCTGTTACATCACTGACATCGGTATTCGCGAGTGGATATATCAGTTTCCTCTATTTTCTTTTTCGAGTTTCCTCGGAAATGCCTTGGCAGACATGATAAGTTTATCAGTCGTACGTAAACAAACTGTACCAATTTTGCTCATAAAACTAAATGAAACTGGACTTCGTCTATTTTCGTGGAAAGAGGACGTTTATGGTGGTCGTGAATGTTTCTTTCAATAGTTGCTTTGTTATATGAGTCGTGGTGATGTTAACTTATTCCTCGCAGAATGGCGGGTGAGTTCTCTATGATACTGTGGCTCTCGTTCAGTCCCTGCTGGAGCGTCATGCGTGACGTTAAACAAGTGTTTTCCACTCCAGAACGAGAGGCGCTGGGGACCTGTCCAGTCTGTGACATCGGCGCCTTCTAGCTATTAGGGACGGCTGCGCCACTATACTTTAGACGACAAAGATGCATTTGGGGAAATCCGCCCTTTCATCTCCTAGTTAAGTAGACCTCCTTTTGTGTTGGCGAAGCGCGATCGTATCGATGCGGGCGGCGGCCGGCACGGGCCGCGAGTCTTCAGGCTGGGCGCCGCGCTGCTCTTGGTTGAGTAGCTGCATCATGTAAGTTGATTTTTGGTAGTGTGTGATTGTAAATGAAGAAGAACGCACATTCAACTGCGTTTGTTTTTAGGCCAACGATTTCCCCCACTACATGTGATGTATTTTGAGCAGTTCAACAAGAGTGCTGTTTTTTCTTTTCACGACAGTTTCGAAGTGTAACTATAACTGTGATGTATTTTTTTCCCCCATCAGCTGTGATAGCGTCTATTGGATTCGATTAGCTGGGTTGCAGGCTGATTTTTAGTAGGCGTGTGTAGTGAACTCTGACGTATAACAGAGAAGGATGCTATATGCTTGCAGATAATACACTTTTTTAAACTCCTCGCTGTCCAACACCAGCATCCAGTCAGTTCAACGTATTTCCCATCGACAAGAATCAAGATTGTACCTTACACCTGAGCCTTTTTCCCTCCTAGCTTGTAGGTGTAGGGTAGAGTTTGAGTGTTTATGTCGCTGGTTTCGAGTGGTATTCCGAGATTTTTTTCTCAGCAGGATAACACCAGTTGTATGGTATCGTCAGTTTTTGTCATTGTCGTCCTTGTGAATCACTATGCATATAGTTGTGGAATTAGGTCCTATCTTTGTGATTAATTACGTAATTAGGATCGAAATTTGCGTCAGTTTCCCGAGCAAAATAAATAAAGTATACTAACCCAACCTTCCTCTCCCGCATCTGGACAGTTTCCACGTGTTAGGGGGGAGCACTTAGGCTTTCTATCCAGTAGAATCAGTGTTCGAATCGCTGATAAGTTGCGTTTTTTTACATGCAATGAATATTTGTGCACTGAATTATTTTCGGGTGTTTAAGTGTTGTGGGCGTGTTTGCATGTATTATGCTGGTGATCTGCGAGTAGTTTACATGTCCGTATGGTGTGTACTGGATTATTTCGGTAATTTACAAATTGTTTGCGTCTCTGCACATCAGCGAAATGCATTATTTACGAGTAGTTTCCAGGGCTGTAAACTGTATATTGTGATCCCCAAGCATGTCAGGGTGAGTGTGCATGTCAGCGTAATAAATAAACTACGTGAAATCCGTCGCTAAATAAATTGTTCCCAAAATAAATAAAGTACACTCCTCCCTCTATCCAGCAGCCCAGAACACCAATTTTCCCCCTCCAGACCGCTGGCAGGACGAGTGTTTTGTATCAGTGCAATAAATAAACTAGGTGAAATCCGCCCCTAAGTAAACTGTTCCAAAAATAAATAAAGTACACTCATTCCTCTCTCCAGCAGCCCAGAACAGGCTGATTCCATTTCCCGCCAGTTTTCCCCTCCAGACTGCCGGGGGCATGAGAAGGCTGGGCAGACGTGCAGCTGAGAAAAACACGTGATTTCATCATGATGCTATGCTCCTATGGACTGAACTGCACGATCACATGACCTATTGTGGCGCCCTCTAGCGGTGAATTCGCCAACTACCTCAGTTCTTTGGTTTGTTGGATTGGAAGCAGTTGTCTCTTGTGTGGTGGGAGCTTATACATAGGTTTCAGAAATGACAGACTATTCCAGCAGAGACAGGTGTTTCCATGTATTGTTTGATGAATCTTTAATGCAAAGCATTTATTTGCAGAACCGTACTCTTCCTCTTATATATTCAAGCATTAAAGCTCGCTTCCATTCCTCAGCTGAATGAGTGCATGTTAATATAGCTATTAAAACACCTCCTGGCTAGCATCATGCTTGTTCCACTCCGACAACTGATATCTCAGCATCTTGTGGCGGTAACACGACACTAATGCTGTAGGTAGATAATAAATTTAAACAAATTTATACAAATTTAAACCAATTATATTGGAATTGAACGGCATTATGAGCAGCCTCTAGTGGGGGCAACACCATACCAACTCCCCTCAGCTACAGGAGTAAGCTCTTAGAGCAAAATTCCTTCCAAAGTTCGAAATTCCCGTCCATTTTCCAAGAGGATGACATGCCAGGACCCCATGGCGAACACACTGAAAATAAAGACTTACGTCCAACACAGGTCGAGTCCCTTTCCCACCAGTTCCTTGGAAGAGGTGGCAGTCGGGTGACTTAGGTTAGTGGAGGTAACCCAACCACCCTTTCTTTCCTGTCATTTTCTTAGGCTGGTAGAGGTAGCCCGAGTGCCCTTTCTTTCCCGCCATTTTCTTAGGTTAGTAGAGGTAGCCAAATTGATATATATTCCCTCCAAAATTCAAACTTCCCGCCAGGGGGCGTGGCAGTAGGGCATTGGACTTTACCTGTACTCGTGTCATCAGCTGATGTTATGGCAACCATCTTGAAAATTTCCTGTTGTGAAATGCATCCTCTCCACCAGAGAGCCATCAATTTCCATACATTCCGTACACTGCCTTGAATCCCCTAAATTGTTGAAATAAACAATATTCCACATATTGTATATAACGATTAAACAATATTCCATACACAACAATCGATTTCTCTCCAAATGACCGATCAACTGAGTATTTTTCCCCCCAATTTCTGGGAGGGAGAGTGGGGGGGTTTACCAGAGAGGGTGAGGTTAATTAATTGATCAATTTAATTAAGTAGTCAATCAAATTGATAAGAGTGTCAGGGGCTATTCCAATAAGTCAGACCTGAGAGTGTACCTGTAGCAGTGAGGGGGAGGTGTGGGTTGGAGGGTTCCTGAGGGAGGAGGGGAGTGGGAGGGGTTTGGGGAACAATAGGTTAAGTGCCTGTCAATCAAAGGGAAGGATCCTTTTAGCAGAACAATAGGTTAAGTACCTGTCAACCAAAGGAGAACAGTAGGTTTGCCTCTGAGTGCATCCCTGGCCCCTTATGTTGGCAACCTGCACTAACAAAATGGACCCCATCCTTCTTTGTACCCCTACTAAGGTTAAGCTGTGTTAAAGTAAAGCAGATAATGTTAAGTGGTGTTGGAGTGAGGACACAACAGGGACAATGTTAAGTTGTGTTAGAGTGAGGAAGCAATGGCAATATTATGATTGAAATTTAATGTCTCAATTTATCATTTTGTTCAATAAAATGTCAGGTAAATACAATAAAGATGTTACTTTTTTTGACTATTGCTGCGTCATCAAGCTAACTTGGTTATTGTACTGAAAGTTGCTATATTTTAGAGATAGAAGAGTGTATTGTTTGGATGCTAAGAAGTTCGTTAAATTTAAAATCTGCCTTGACCACTTTTTCATATTATACAAGAAACTTAGTGCTGTCATTTGTCCGCATGTTTCATTTTCTTACCAATCTTTCTCTCACAATTCTTTTTAATGGATTATCCAACCAAGTGCGTTCGAAAAACAGTTCGACTTGCAATTAACAGAGAACTCATTGCCTTTTCGAGTGTCTCTGTGTAGATACAGTAATTTGCAGCTTTTGCATAGCAGTGCGCGAGACTGCAGCGTGTTATCCGGATTTGCGCAGATTAGAGGTGATAAGAAAATATTTAGATTTTTTTAATTTATTCAGTAAGGGCCAAATTATGTTATTCAGAGACAGTTTTTGTGATCAATTTTGCAAAGCCAACCACCCTAGGTTTCATGTCCAAGTTAATTATTCAGGCAGATTACACTGTTCAAAATTGTTGCACTCAGACTGCTAACTTTTACAGAATGAAAGACTCCCATTTTTATTATGACAAGTAATTATTATTACAGTGCAGCTTTGCTTTCACATTACTACAGTACAAGTTTCATTACGACAGTTGATTTATTATCAATCACAGCTCAGGCTTACAATCGGGAACAAAGAGTACTTCAGTCTTATTCTTATTTATTTAGATAACTTTCACTTGGTGGATGTCGTTGTACAGTACGGGCGACGTAGCAATATTTAGAGAAATAGTCAGAAATTGTATACGTCTCTGTCTTACTTTAATTATTAATTTACTTTGGCGCAACGCATATTTTGCTATATTTTGCCTTTCAGCTTTGAAGTTATTGCTCTCGACGTTGATGATGATAATGAGACATATGAAAGACAAGTCACAAATGTAAAAGACAACGTGGAGAGCAATAACTTCAAAGCTGACAGGCAAAATATAGCAAAATACGCGGTTCGCTAAAGTACATTAATAATTAAAGTAAGACAGAGACGTATACAATTTCTGACTGAAATTATCATGCCGCGTAGTACGTTTGTCAGCAAATCACGCACTACGATAAATTCGCAAAAATTGACTTGCAAAATGCAACCGACAGCAACAATACCATTGCTGATCATTCTGTTGCTCCGAATAGTTACCATATTTCTGACGTAATAATGCAAGGTGTTGTGTCTTTGCAACTGGATAGTCGTGTCACGAACATTGTAGACACTCTTGATACTGACATGACTCCGCATTCAGGTGATAATGGTTGTGGTGATTCTGATATTTTGCCAAAATCCGACAGCCAGTCTTTACGGAATTTTCCGACAGAACTGTCACGCAACAGATTTATTTGACTACAGACAATATGAATTTCTCGCAGCAAGCTCAGTTCGATCGTTAGTTTCAGTTCTTAGGTGAAATGCAAAAACAGAATAATGAGCGTTTTGATGAACAATCCACTCGTTTTGACCAACTTAAAAACAGTAATGACGACCTTAAAGAAGACAACAAGACACTTATAAAACGTTTTGAGGAACAATCCACTCGTTTTGCTGACGAAATTGAAAACAGTACCGACACTCTTACAAAGCAAATTCAAGAACTTAATGATAAATGTACTAAAAATCATGAATCCCTTACAGAACTGTTTGATGCACACGCTACTTATTAGGAAGAGCTTAATCACAAATTCTAAGACCAAAAAAAAACTTTAGATGCGCTCCGTGACAACCAGAAAGCACTCTCTGGCAAATTAAGACAGCCGCGAAACTTTAACAGACCGTATAAATGATATTACAATAGAGGTTACCAATGCCACATCTCGTTTAAGCGAACTGACTACAGCTCATCACAACCTTAATCAACATGTTTCAGACAGAGAAGCAGCCGTTGCTGAACAACTTAATACAATTTCTGAAACTCAGCGGCAAGGCAAAGCAGTACTTATTGCTAAAATTAGAAATTCGGTACCCACTGAAATTGTTGTTACTCTCAAAAGAAAACGCGTAGCCATGAAGTGCCGTTATAGTCCCTTAAAGATGATACTATCAAAATTCACGACCAATACGACAATCTGAAAGCTGAATATGATCAACTCATCGACACAGTATTGCAATTAAAATTAAATCATGACAATCACTCTGAAGGTACGCAAGCGGTACACTTCACTGACACTGAAGAATTTCAATCGCTTGAAAACTTTCGACAGGGACGGATGCAAATTAATCGTCAATTCAAACAGGTACTTAATAAACTTAATGCTCGCTTGTCTGACAAAAAGAACGATACCATTTCTCAGGACTGCTCATAAACTTTACCACGCACTGTATCGATCAGAATATAGAACATTTTCCGCAGCCTCAGCTTACTAAACCGGTCAGAGAAAGTGAATTTTTACAATCACACGACAACTCTCGCACATTTTTCAACCTACAGCATTCCTCTGATGATTTTAGAACCAATGGGTTTGATTACGAGCATTCTTTTCTCTGCCAGAAAATTCAAAGTATTTCGTAATGGTCCCAATTGTCTGCATCCCTTGGACTGGATTCAGCAATTTACTTTTTCTTTGCCGCCAAACTGGCCTCTCTCGCGTAAATTAGAATTTATTTGTAGCTTTTTGGAAGGGGAACCGTCGACGAGAATGCGACCTATTGCACGCCAATGTTTTTCAGTTGAAGAATTCCAAAGGGCTTTCCTCGCATCCTACTGGTCAGAGACAACACAGCGTTCGGTAAAAGACAAATTGATAAATTTACTGAATTTCGGCAACTCGAATTTTGAAACGTTAATACAGTACTCTGAATACATGGTACAACAAAACCAGCGTTTACTTGAGCCACTCAGCCCGTCAGCTTTGATCCATCTCTGTATTTCAAAGCTTCTAGGAAATTTGAAATGTGCGTTAAGAGCAAGTCAACAAACATCTAACACACATGGTTTTCGTGACGTTTTACACCCTTACTTGAAACTGATCAGTCGTTTTCTCAGCAGACGATTAATTATAACTTTTCTAACAAGGACCGAAATTTTTTCGCTGCAAACATAACTGTGGTCATTCTGGTACGTTTTTCAATCACAATAAGAGTAACTATTTTGGGAATGCAAGACGTAACAGAAATTTTAACGGTAACCAGAACTTTGATGGTAATCAGCAACGACATTTTCAGCAGAACCAAAGTCTTCCTAATACCGACCAACAGCAGAATCACAATTTTCGACAGTCTAGTCAACAATATGTTGATTCCGGACAACACATACGAGTAAATCAGCCTTTGCTGCAATAGCTGTCACAGCAGCAAAATGATTCTTGTAATAATTTTATATACAGGAACACTTTCCGTAACTACAGACAACAGCCGTACCAGCAAAACTCTTATGGCAATGCCCAGCATTTTCAAGGTCACAATGGGCAACAAGCAGGGAAATAGAAATTTTAATCATAATTTCAGGAACAAAGGGCACTTTAACAACAACCAGTCTTTATGCTTAAACGAACCAGATTCACATTTTCACCCTCGAAAAGGTAATCTAAATGATTCAGAGCTCCAGCGCACCAGGCGGGGCCTTTGGCCCGCGCAGATCGGCGAATATTTCGTCGTTCTGCGCATGACGTTAGCATAGGAGCACGTTGTGTCGAGGCGCCAAAAGAGCTGTTTTACCGGTGTTGTTGTTTTGCTTTAGTTTGTGGTGTTGTTGCGGTGATTTGTAAAAGTGTTGCGTTAAAATGCCTGGGTGTGCTGTAACAGGGTGTCTGTCGTACAGCCGAAAGACAAAAGGCACGAATATAATTTATCATTCGTTCCCAAAAGACGTTAAAGTACAGAAGGCCTGGATTATGAAGTGCCACCGAAAAGATCGCTTCAATGTTGCGACGTCAACTGTTTATTCGTTGCATTTCACATCCGATGATTATCTACGTGACTTGCGAGCAGAACTTCTCAATCTACCGCCGAAGAAAACGCTTAAACCAGACGCAGTGCCGAGTGTGAATATACCAGGCAATGTTTCCAGTGTTAGTGGAAATTCAGGCCCTGATGACAAAGTTTCTCCGGAATAGGGCAGACAGGTTGCAGGCAAGAAAGACAATGAAAAATGCAATTGAGCACCTGGTTAGTGTGTCTCCGAAAAAAAGAAAAATAGACCAGTCAACAGCGACAGATGACTGTGACACTGATAGTAAACAGATCAGCGAACTCTGTAAACGTATAGAATTAGAATACAGGAACCGCAGACTGACAGCTATGCGTGCAAATCTCAGGTGTAGTGAGAGGCGTTTGAAACTCAAAGTGAAAGCTTGTGGTGAGAAAATAAAATATCAACAAAAGTGTCAAAAGAAGCAAGTGCAGGAGAAAGTGACTCAAATATTAGGCAAATTGTTTTCAAAAACACAGATAAACTGCTTGTTGACTGGAAAGAAACGAGCAAAATGGCAAAGGGAAGATATTTGTAAAGCGGTTACACTTCGTGCTGTGTCTAGGAAGTGTTATTGTTTTTAAGAAATCAGGTCGGTTTCCCACTTCCAGGACTGTCAACACTTAAGAGATGGACGTCACGTTCTTTCAGATGCTTTCCTGGTGTGCTGACAGACGTTTTGCAACTAATGGAAGCCCACTCATCTGTATTGACAAAAACTGAACGTGTGTGTGTGCTATCATTCGACGAAATGAATTTAGACAGCAATATTATTTATGATCCTGTTGAAGATCGTGTTGTAGGGTCACACAGTAACGTGCAATTTGTTATAGTACGTGGTTTGTTTTCTGGATGGAAGCAACCCACAAATAACAGCCGATCGGTTAAACAGTATTATCTGCTCTGTACAAGATGTTGGTTAAGATGTTGTTGCGGTAGTGTGCGACCTTGGAACAAAAAATCGATCTGTGTGGAAAGATTTTAATGTGACAGAAACAAATTCCTGCTTTTCCAATCCGCAGTATGAAAATAAACGAATCTGGGTGTTTTCTGATGTTCTGCATTTGTTTAAATTAATGAGGAACCACTTTCTGGATGACGGACTAAAGCTTCCAAGTGGGAAAATTGTTAATAAATCTATTGTAGAAAGACTGCTCGCATTAGGTAGGAGTGAAATGAAGTTGTGTCCTAAACTGTCACAGCTTCATCTCAGTGTCAAGGGGAGAGAGCGTCAAAGGGTTTATTTGGCAATGCAGCTTTTGTCGAGTACCACAGCTAAAGCCATAAAGTACCTAATGCCTGAAGAAGAGGAAGCAGCAATTTTTTTTTCAGTTAGCAAACGACGCGTTTGACATTCTGAATGCTCGGAGGTACAATAAGAATGTGTTATCATGTGGTTATGGGATACATAAGGATGTTCAAGAAAGAATATTGAGAGAACTGTGTACGTGTGCCGAAAAAATGCGCGTAGGCAATGCAAATCACTTGCTCCCATTCCAGAAAGGCATTATGACAACTGTTCGGTCATTATTTGGACTGTTTTCAGATCTTCAGCCACTACAAATAACATACATTTAAACTGCAAGATTGAACCAGGATGCACTGGAAAATTTTTTCTCACAGATCAGAGGAATTGGTCATTTCCATTTGAACCCTTCTCCAACAGAAGTAAAATATCGATTACGGCTGTTACTGCTGGGACACAATGCTCATGACATTCCTCTGTCCAGTGACACATCAGTAGAGGCAGATGAGTGTGACGGATTTTTGACGTCACATCTGTTCACAGGAATTTTGCCTGACATGACCGAAGCATTGAAAATAATAAATGGTGAAAAAGAGCTACGAGATATTAACTTTCCTGTTCAACCTGTACCAGAAGAATCTGCTGTCAAAGAGGGATGTGACTGCTCTGCAGAAGGATTCCGTTACCTGGCTGGCTACATTGCATATCGTGCAAAGAACTGTGACAAGACACTGGGAACGCCGTCTGCTGATATTTTAAGTCCTCCAAAAAATGAAAATTATGGTTGGATTGAATTTCTATCCCGCGGTGGGCTTACAGTTCCAACAGATGAGTGGCTACATAAGGTGTCTCAGTTTGAACTAATTTTTAATGAATTTAATGGATTGGATAGTATTTCCAAGGAAAAAAAATATAGTGAAAACAATATACACTGCTGTCCAAACTAAATATCCGGAATTTTCGTCACACGTTATAAAACTGTATGTCAGAACACGCTTTTTCATTCGTATGCGGTTCCTCAATACGAAGCATAAAATGCAGAAAGCAGCAGCAGCACAGAAGCGGAAATCAAGACAGTGGCACTCTTCTTCTACTGCAAACATCTAAACAGGTAAATCAACTGTTTTAAATAATTTCCTGAGAACTTATTGGTGTTATAAGTAGTTGCTTGTCCTTAGTAAGAATCGCTTGCTGTGCTAGCCGCTGCCTCGATTTGCTCCTACAGTGACGTCACTGCGCCAGCCAATCACAGCCGATTTAGCTTCGGGCCCAAACTCCCTTTTAAATAAACTTGCAGCGCACTGTTCAAATCATTGAGGTCGCGTCTGCCAGTGCACCGAGCGGTGCAGACGCTACGCAACAATGACTTGCGGATCAGGCGTCAGACGATGCCGAACGCCGTGCCAACACAGGGTACAACGCATTATGCACACATTGTAGAGCATATGATCCGCGTAGAAAACATCAGGGATTTACTGTTTCGTGAAACTGAGCAGCCTCTGAAACGTTTTTATCATCCTGTTATTACCATTGAAGTTGGTAAACACTTATTAAAAGCAGTTTGGACTCTGGTTCTCCCATTACTGTCATGAGTGACGCAGCATTCAACAGCTGCAATTCCGATGATTCTTGTCCGATGCTATCTTTCAATAAAATCAAAATAAATGGTGCCGTTCGTAGTAAAAGCGTTGAAGTCAAATCTCAAACTCATTTAGAATTTTCTACTCAAGCTCACACATTTTTCGTCAACTTTCTTATTGTCCCATTATTAACTACTGAAGTCATTCTGGGCATCGTTTCCTTAAACACAAAGCAGTGCTGGATTTTAACAAGTCTTTTATTACGTTACGAAACGTCGATATTATGATATCCTTGAATTTTGATCAAAGCCTTTCTAGCGAGGAACAAGATACCAGTCGCCTGCCTTTACTTTCTTCAATCAGAAATATCGACTGGTACACCACACAATTTAATTCTGCTGACCCATACTGTGGGCACAACGATGACGGCACTGTGATTAACATTTTAGACACGATTCAGAACAAAGTTGACAATTGTAAAGCCACAACTGATTTTCATAAACAACAGTTACGGGAAATCTTACAA
This sequence comes from Schistocerca nitens, assembly GCF_023898315.1. Taxonomy (NCBI): domain Eukaryota; kingdom Metazoa; phylum Arthropoda; class Insecta; order Orthoptera; family Acrididae; genus Schistocerca; species Schistocerca nitens. Next base: position 256,811,635 of record NC_064615.1, on the reverse strand, counting down.
ACCCATGCTCACGTTTTTGATAATGTACCTGGCACTATTCATGTTTTTTTTTGTTTTTTTGAATTTCAAGTTAAGCCACACAATACTTTTTTGGACGAAACTGCACCATTCCTTTTGTTTCTTGTTAGAAAGTTAAAGAAGAAATTAATTCCATGTTTCAACAAGATGTTTATGAGCCGGCAGCCAGCCCTTATTACAGCCCGCTTCATACTGTGCGGAAGAAAGATGGTTCACTGAGGCTTGTTCTCGATTCGAGACAAATTCCGGAAACCGATAGATCGCAAATCTTGAGAGAGATTCTTCAGAAATTTCATGGCGTCAATGTTTTCTCCTCTCCTGATTTAAAACATAGATTCTGGCAGGTTGAATTGCACCCTAATGGCCGCAAATATAACCTTTCTCTGTTTTGGCAAATGCTATCAGTTCCGTTAATTTCCTTTTGGATTAAACATTTCGTCTGCAGTATTCATCAGAGGTTTAATTGCTGTTTTACTGGATCATTTGAAAAATAAGATTACCACTTATGTCGATGATATTTTCATATCCGAAAAGACCTGGGATGAGCACAATGGTACGTTGAAGTCTTTGTTGCAAGCCTTTTCTGACGATGATGTTACAGTCAATCTGAGCAAATCTGAATTCAGCATATCTAACATCAAATTTTTAGGTCACGTCATATCTGTTTCTCTCATTGAATCTGACGCGGATAAGCTGCACGCTATCCCTGGCACCACCACACTCACTTCCAAACGTCAAGTCAGAAGTTTTCTGGGTTTGGTAAATTTTTTCCGTCGTTTTGTGTACAAGAAGGCTCTCGATACCCCACGTTCGTGCCAACTTAGTGGTAAAAACTCCAACTGGTTCTGGGACAACCAAGCTCAACAAGAATTTGTTAATTTAAAACAAGCTTTATTGAACGCTCCCTGCCGGTCGGAGTGGCCGTGCTGTTCTAGGCGCTACAGTCTGGAGCCGAGCGACCGCTACGGTCGCAGGTTCGAATCCTGCCTCGGGCATGGATGTGTGTGATGTCCTTAGGTTAGTTAGGTTTAATTACTTCTAAGTTCTAGGCGACTGATGACCTCAGAAGTTAAGTCTCATAGTGCTCAGAGCCATTTGAACCATTTGAACGCTCCCTGCTGTCTCATCCTGATCTTTCACATGACTTCTGTTTGGCAACTGACAGTTCTAGTCACATCTTATTTGGCAGACATTTCTCATGAGCTTTTACGTCGTTGGGCTATTTATTTACAAGAATTTCGCTTTACGGTCACATACATTCCTGGTGTTGAAAATATTGTCGCTGACGCACTATCTCCTTCACTTGGTGGTACTCTGGTTCTTCAATAGAATTTTGTCACGCCAATTTCAGTGTGTTATGCATTCAACAGGTAGCTTTCGAAAACTTTATTTCTTCGGCGATGACCGACATTGCTAAACAGCAAGACAAGAATCCGATCTGGAAAGACATCAAACGGCAATGGCGTGACAAAACCAAACGTTCTGTCAGGTTCTACTATCTCGTTCGGAACAACATCTTGTTTAAACAGTTAACACCTGACAATTCTACCTGGCTTGTCTGCATTCCCAAGCACCTAGTTAACAAACTTATCTGGTATATACATCTCAGTTGCGCTCATTATGGAGCCCACAAATGCTTCTTCATTCTTCGTCAAACGTCTTATTTCTTTAATATGAAGAAACGGATTCGTCGTGTTCTTATGAAGTGCGAATTATGCCAGAAAGCCAAGAGAACAACATCTTCCTTTTATGCTCTGTTGTATCCGGTCATTCCTGTGAAGTTTCGTCATATAGCAGCCGTTGATTTATACGGTCCTGTTGTTACCAGCAGACAAGGCTTCTCATATATTTTCGTAGCTGTAGAGCTCACGTCGAAATTTGTTTCATTCACACCTTTAAGTAAAGCTGCTGGTGAAACTGTGTCCGCCGCCTTTGCAAAGAATTTTTTTGCAGAAGTTGGTCACACTGACAAGGTCATTTCAGACAACCATCCGCAATTTAGGTCAAGTTACTGGACTGGAATTCTCTCGAGCAGAAACTTCAAACCCATTTACATTTCCCACTATCATGCTTCTTCAAATCCAGCTGCACGCATTATGAAAGAGATAGGTAAACTATGCAGATTGTGTTGGCACAAGAAACACAGAGATTGGGACTAATACATTTTCACATTTCAGGACGTTATCAACTCTATCCCCAACACTTCTATCTTATTTTCTCCATGCCTTGTATTGAAAAACAAACTGCCACCTGACAGAATCAGAGGACTTGTACCGATATCTAAGTCACTTTGCTTACAACACCATCAAATTGTGGAAATAGCTTTACGAAACATCAAATGAGCTGCGGAAAAGAGGATTCAATGACAGCAGCCTTCTGGAATCAAATGAACATTTGAGATAGGTCAATAAGTACTCGTCAGTTCACACAGATTGTCTCATAAAGGAAAAAGCTTTTTCAGCAAATTCTTTTTTTGCTATAATGGACCATACAGAATTCGTCGTATTAGTCATGCGAATGATTTGAAGTGGAAAGTTTGAGAACCAAACTTAGTTGGGTGTACACTATATTACGAATGTCAAAGAATTTCACGAATAGGACACATTCACACATCTTTACAGGAAAACGTACCTGTAATGAGAATTTGCTTACGATCGGATTTGTATGACCATAACCTACTTTGTTATTCATTATTTTATAATGTTCGATTTTCCTTGATTTTGTGACTTATCAAATAGTTCTATGAATAGGACACACATACGCAGCTTTACAGACAACACACTTACACTGTGATCTGGATTACTATCGGACTGATGTCACTACAGCCTATTTGTCTTTTCTTATCTTATAACTTTGGACTTGCACTTAAATTTGGATTTATTTTGCTGTTATTCAGAGGAATTCTCTACCATTTATTTGATGCTATCTACAATCTGTTGCTTTCATACATTTTTGTCTACTGTCAGAAGGAATATTTCCTCACAGCTCAATTTCTTTTTCGTGTCATTGCAAGTGTTTTTGTACATTATCGGATGTTTTATACTTATGGCAATGAGGTGTTTTTCGTGTGCGAGACTACTGATGTAGACAGAACGGGGAATTTTATTTTGGTATATTTCAGATGAGTTGTATTATGAAGTAACTGCATATCTGCGTGTTTGATGATAATTTATCCCCCTGAATCTAACGGGGTGTTCCCATGCGATCTGTTGTACTATGACATATTGGACTTAATGTACACTCTTTTCGTGCTGATTTTGCTACCTTGATTATTTGCTTAGTTTTAAGCCACTTCTTTAGTGTTAAGATGTACTGCATTCTGACTTTTGTGCTCTTTAAAGTCAAAAATTCTTGTCATATAGCAACTAAATTTGGACATTACTCTGACATGTGGAATTTGTAAATACTTTTGAAAACTGATTATTTGCTTAGTTTTAAGTCACTTCTTTAGTGTTAAGATGTACTGCATTCTGTTTTTTTTTTTTTTTTTAATTTTGCTCTTTAAGGTAGTATCTATCTCATTTTTTCTCTCAATGTAGTATGTATACTAGTTCGCCATTGTATTTCATGCCCCCCAGAGATAGTGAAATATTTTCATTGGGAGCCACTTTTAGCTCTCATATTTTGTTTTATTATACCCTGGCTCCCCCCCTCCCGCCCCCCCCCCCCCCCCCCCCCCCCATGAACCATGGACCTTGCCGTTGGTGGGGAGGCTTGCGTGCCTCAGTGATACAGATGGCCGTACCGTAGGTGCAACCACAATGGAGGGGTATATGTTGAGAGGCCAGACAAACGTGTGGTTCCTGAAGAGGGGCCGCAGCCTTTTCAGTAGTTGCAGGGGCAACAGTCTGGATGATTGACTGATCTGGCCTGTAACACTAACCAAAACGGCCTTGCTGTGTTGGTACTGCGAACGGCTGAAAGCAAGGGGAAACTACAGCCGTAATTTTTCCCAAGGGCATGCAGCTTTACTGTATGGTTAAATGATGATGGCGTCCTCTTGGTTAAAATGTTCCGGAGGTAAAATAGTCCCCCATTCAGATCTCCGGGCGGGGACTACTCATTGAGGACATCGTTATCAGGAGAAAGAAAACTTGCGTTCTACAGATCGGAGCGTGGAATGCCAGATCCCTTAATCGGGCAGGTAGGTTAGAAAATTTAAAAAGGGAAATGGATAGGTTAAAGTTAGATATAGTGGGAATTAGTGAAGTTCGGTGGAAGGAGGAACAAGACTTTTGGTCAGGTGAATACAGGGTTATAAATACAAAATCAAATAGAGGTAATGCAGGAGTAGGATTAATAATGAATAAAAAAATAGGAGTGCGGGTAAGCCACTACAAACAGCATAGTGAAAGCATTATTGTGGCTAGGATAGCCACGAAGCCCATGCCTACTACAGTAGTACAAGTTTATATGCCAACTAGCTCTGCAGAGGATGAAGAAATTGATGAAATGTATGATGAGGTAAAATAAATTATTCAGGTAGTGAAGGGAGACGAAAATTTAATAGTCATGGGTGACTGGAATTCGAGAGTAGGAAAAGGGAGAGATGGAAACTTAGTAGGTGAATATGGATTGGGGCTAAGAAATGAAAGAGAAAGCCGCCTGGTAGAATTTTGCACAGAGCATAACTTAATCATAGCTAACACTTGGTTCAAGAATCATGAAAGAAGGTTGTATACATTGAACAATCCTGGAGATACTAGTAGGTATCAGATAGATTATATAATGGTAAGAGAGAGATTTAGGAACCAGGTTTTAAACTGTAAGACATTTCCTGGGGCAGATGTGAACTCTGACCACAATCTATTGGTTATGAACTGTAGATTAAAACTGAAGAAACTGCAAAAAGGTGGGAATTTAAGGAGGTTGGACCTGGATAAACTGACTAAACCAGAGGTTGTACAGAGTTTCAGGGAGAGCATAAGGGAACAATTGACAGGAATGGGGGAAAGAAATACAGTAGGAGAAGAATGGATAGCTCTGAGGGATGAAATAGTGAAGGCAGCAGAGGATCAAGTAGGTAAAAAGACGAGGTCTAGTAGAAATCCTAGGGTAAGAGAAGAAATATTAAATTTAATTGATGAAAGGAGAAAATATAAAAATGCAGTAAATGAAACAGGCAAAAAGGAATACAAACGTCTCAAAAATGAGATCGACAGGAAGTGCAAAATGGCTAAGCAGGGATGGCTAGAGGACAAATGTAAGGATGTAGAGGCTTATCTCACTAGGGGCAAGATAGATACTGCCTACAGGAAAATTATAGAGACCTTTGGAGAAAAGAGAACCACTTGTATGAATATCAAGAGCTCAGATGGAAACCCACTTTTAAACAAAGAAGGGAAAGCAGAAAGGTGGAAGGAGTATACAGAGGGTCTATACAAGGGCGATGTACTTGAGGGCAATATAATGGAAATGGAAGAGGATGTAGATGAAGATGAAATGGGAGATCCGATACTGCGTGAAGAGTTTGACAGAGCACTGAAAGACCTGAGTCGAAACAAGGCCCCGGGAGTAGACAACATTCCATTAGAACTACTGACGGCCTTGGGAGGGCCAGTCCTGACAAAACTCTACCATCTGGTGAGCAAGATGTATGAGACAGGCGAAATACCCTCAGACTTCAAGAAGAATATAATAATTCCAATCCCAAAGAAAGCAGGTGTTGACAGATGTGAAAATTACCGAACTATCAGTTTAATAAGTCACAGCTGCAAAATACTAACGCGAATTCTTTACAGACGAATGGAAAAACTGGTAGAAGCTGACCTCGGGGAAGATCAGTTTGGATTCCGTAGAAATGTTGGAACACGTGAGGCAATACTGACCCTACAACTTATCTTAGAAGAAAGATTAAGGAAAGGCAAACCAACGTTTCTAGCATTTGTAGACTTAGAGAAAGCTTTTGACAATGTTGACTGGAATACTCTCTTTCAAATTCTGAAGGTGGCAGGGGTAAAATACAGGGAGCGAAAGGCTATTTACAACTTTTACAGAAACCAGATGGCAGTTATAAGAGTCGAGGTTATGAAAGGGAAGCAGTGGTTGGGAAGGGAGTGAGACAGGGTTGTAGCCTATCCCCGATGTTATTCAGTCTGTATATTGTGCAAGTAGTAAAGGAGACAAAAGAAAAGTTCGGAGTGGGCATTAGAATCCATGGAGAAGAAATAAAAACTTTGAGGTTCGCCGATGACATTGTAATTCTGTCAGAGACAGCAAAGGACTTGGAAGAGAAGTTGAACGGAATGGACAGTATCTTGAAAGGAGGATATAAGATGAACATCAACAAAAGCAAAACGAAGCTTGTGGAATGTAGTCGAATTAAGTCGGGTGATGTTGAGGGAATTAGATTAGGAAATGAGACACTAAAAGTAGTAAATGAGTTTTGCTATTTGTGGAGAAAGATAACTGATGATGGTCGAAGTAGAGAGGATATAAAATGTAGACTGGCAATGGCAAGGAAAGCGTTTCTGAAGAAGAGAAATTTGTTAACATCGAGTATAGATTTAAGTGTCAGGAAGTCGTTTATGAAAGTATTTGTATGGAGTATAGTCATGTATGGAAGTGAAACGTGGACGATAAATAGTTTAGTCAAGAAGAGAATAGAAGCTTTCAAAATGTGGTGCTACAGAAGAATGCTGAAGATTAGATGGGTATATCACCTAACTAATGAGGAGGTGTTGAATAGGATTGGGAAGAAGAGAAGTTTGTGGCACAACTTGACTAGAAGAAGGGATCGGTTGGTAGGACATGTCTGGGGCATCAGGAGATCACAAATTTAGCATTGGAGGGCAGTGTGGAGGGTAAAAATCGTAGAGGGAGACCAAGAGATGAATACACTAAGCAGATTCAGAAGGATGTAGGTTGCAGTAAGTACTGGGAGATGAAGAAGCTTGCACAGGATAGAGTAGCATGGAGAGCTGCATCAAACCAGTCTCAGGACTGAAGACCACAGCAACAACAACATAGACTGGCTTGTGATTAGCCTGTACTGCCCTTAAGATTACACATACTGTGGATGTCTCGTGGTGACATACTTGAAATGAATGGTTAGTTTCTTGCTACAGTGTAGATTGACTACGTTTTAAGCACATTCTGAGCTTGCTACCTCCTCATTACTGCCAGTACCAAATATTTATGATGTTGGTGCCAGTGGGACTGCAAGATTGTCCTTCACTAACCAGTTCTATCAAATACTTCTGATGTTGGTGCCAGTGGGACTGCAAGAATGCTCTTCGCAGGTCAGTGCTACCCAATACTTCTGATGACAGTGCCGGTGGGTCTGCAAGGTTGTTTCATTGTGATTTTCAAATAATATTTATACTGTCATTGTCTGTGGGATTGAAAAAAAATGTGTGTGAAATATTATGGGACTTAAGTGCTAAGGTTATCAATCCCTAAGCTTACACACTACTTAAGCTAAATTATCCTAAGGACAAACACACACACCCATGCCCAAGGGAGGACTCGAACCTCCGCCAGGACCAGCCGCACAGTCCATGATTGCAGCGCCTGAGACCGCTCGGCTAATCCTGTGCGGCTGTGGGATTGCAAGATTTCCTCTCAACGTGTCATATAGTTTGTCTACACATTTATGGTTGGCAGTTATTTACAAGTTTTACTGCTCTGAGGACACTTTTTGTGCCACAACCTAGGGTGGTGATAAACATTTTCTTTGTCTTTGGGACGCTACTATGTGCAGTGCATATATGTATTCTATCAGCTCTCTGTACTAACAGTCTACACATGCAATGCAGTTTTTACTACTGTGAGTGTACCCTAATATTTAGCAAATACTATACTTGTAACAATATGTTTACATCGAGCAATGATATGCAACTGTTTATGCCCAGCAATAATGTGTGCTTATTACTTATTTTCTGTCATGTGTAGTTTTATTATTACCTGTATAATCGTGTTGTATCTTTAAACTCACCTTTCTGCATTCTTCTGTCAGAATACTTTTTATGTAAGGCGAAACTTTCGTCTCAGCAATGCCGCTGACATCACCTCACCCGTGAAATTTTGGTCCGCCGGACCGCGGGGTAATGATAGATATCATGTATAATTTTGGTATCTGAATCGATTGTGAGCATTCAGTGATACTGTAAAGCTGTATCGCAGAATTTAAGTTATTATCACCGATGTGTGCGAGGGCGCAGTGGAGCAGTCAAGGTTAAGCTGTGTTAGAATAAAGCAAATAATGTTAAGCAGTGTTGGATTGAGGAAGCACGAACAGACAATGTTAAGTTGTATTAGAGCGAGGAAGCAACGGCAATATTATGATTGAAATTTAATGTCTCAATTTATCATTTTGTTCAATCAACAAGATTATGAAACTGATTTGTGAAGGACGAAGTCTAATGGAATATCAGGTAAATAAAATAATAATGTTACCTTTTTTTTTGCTATTACTCATTATCGAACTATCTTGGTTATTGTACTGAAAGTTGCTATATTTTAGAGATAGAAGAGTGTATTGTTTGGATGCTAAGAAGTTCGTTAAATTTAAAATCTGCCTTGAGCACTTTTTCACCGCATACAAAAAACTTTGTGCTGTAATTTGTGCGCATGTTTCATTTTCTTACCAGCCTTTCTCTTACGATTATTTTAGTGGATTATCCAACCAAGTGTGTTCCAAAAACAGTTCGATTTGCAATTAACAGAGAACTCATTGCACTTTTCGAGTGTCTCTGTGTAGATTCAGTAATTTGCAGCTTTAGTATAGCGGCGCATGAGACAGAGAGGTACTGGAACGTGTTATCCAGATTTGCACAGATTAGAGGTAAGGAGAAAATATTTAGATTTTTTTAAATTTATTCAATCAGGACCAACTTATGTTATTCAGAGACAGCTTTTCTGATCAATTTTGCAAATCCACTTATTCTAGGTTTCATGTCCAAGTTAATTATTCAGGCAGTTTATACTGTTCGAAATTGTTGCACTCAGATTGCTAACTTTTACAGTGTGACAGACTCCCCTTTTTATTACGACAATTAATTATTATTACTGTGCAGCTTTGCTTTAACATTACAGCAGTACAAGTTTCATTACGACAATTGTTTTATTATCACAGCTTAGGCTTACAATCAGAAACACAGAGTACTTCAGTCATTTTTTTATTTATTTAGATACCTTTCAGTGACTCAAATTCTATTAAAACATTTCGCGGCAAAAAAAAAAAAAAAAAAAAAAAACCGCATGAGTACCACTACAACTCTCGAATCATATCCGTGGCACTCTCACCCTCGCTTCAACGCGCCCAGTGGCACTTCATTGGTATTAAACTGATAGGCTAGTTAATTAATTTGATCTTGAGTGTCCCTTTGTATGGTGAGTAATTTTTTCCTGCAATCAGATTAAACTCACCACGTAGCCGTTGTAGACGCTTCTGTGAATTCCCATATTCTAGGAAGTCATATCCTCCAATACCAAAATGGAGGGTAACCATAGTCAAATAACAGAAAACATTCAACGCTAATGGCGGTCTGTCTCTCAGTTGTCTTGTCATTCTGATGGAAGTCACTTGGAATTCAGGTATAGTGCTTTTGAACTAGTCCTGCTGAGACCTGTCTGTCCATGGGGGCAGTAGTATGTTTCATTCTCTTCTCCACTCCTGTGACGCCTCTGCCACTGGGTCGCACGTGGACAGCTGTCCTGACATTGCTCTCTGCCAACAACCCAGAGCTCACCATGCCGGACAGCTGTTAATGACTCTACACTAGCAAAACAACGCGTAACCTTCTCAGAAGGACTGGGTGCTTAAATGTTGAACAATATGCTTCCCCTCATCCCTCCTGCAAACTGAAACGTTCTGAGATGTGTTTTCGAAATATCCTGGGAAAGGCAGACACAATAAGCAATAACAAAATACCTGTGCACTGACCGCCACATCCCAAACATTTTCGAGTCGGCAGACATAGGTTTCCCTCAGAATACATCCTTATAAAACTGTTCCCATTGACTACATTCAAATTAGTGGGTGGATTATTCGAGAATTCGAATGGGAATCCCTGAATGGAAGACGACGTTCTTTTCAAGGAACACTAGTGGGAACTGACAGTTGAAGCTGACTGCCACCAACGTACATTTCACATAAGGACCACCAAGATTAAATACTTGAAAGCAGCGCTCATAAGGGGAATATTGGTAGTCTTTGGCATATTTCTTTATTTTAACAATGTGAGTTGCTATTGATCGAGCACTAGACATTAGCACCAGCCAGTTTCCTCAATAACGATAGATGTGGAGTGAATATTTTCGGTATTAATCTAGCACTGGAGAGTTGTTCCAGTCAGTCTAGCCAATACCCCTGTAGAGGAAGCTGTATCGGAAGTACAGGTGATTAGCCAACTGTCGAGCTACAACTGAGTAGCTGCTGCTGGTAGGAATATAAGTATAGGTAATAATAATGTTAGAACAGCTACTCACTGTCTCACTGCCCCATATTTTTTACAAAAGTACTGCTCATTATCTTACATGAACACAGTGTCTCAAGACGAAAAATTCAGCTGACCAGCCACCTCCAGTCAACCCCAGTCAAGTCCAGTGCCATCTACCGAGTCTATTGTGTACCTGAAGAACTGTCCGGCTGACAAAACGCCGGTCGCTGGAGGCCAGGCTAATCCACAACTTCCTGTCATTGCCGGACTCCTGCCGCCAAGTGCAGTACAATGCGACTCAGGCACCAGCAGCTGGGATGTATACAGTATTCCATTGATGACATAGACTGCTCTGTTTAAGAAAACCGAGAGATGTTGTTTTGTCAATCCACATCGAATTTCTCATGCCAAGCAGATTTCTCTCCTTTCTACGAGTCATTTTCGAAGGTAGAAAAAATCAGACCATACACACGTTTTCACATCGATAAAGAATCGTTACTTGTTGAGAATATACTATACAACACTGTGACACAGGCTATGTTAACTCTAAGTATTTTCTCATCGGGTAGAAAAAATCTTTTCTTATCTGCCACGTACTGCATCACAGGACTAGAATACTAAACTCGTTTCTGGCTCATGACGGAGTGCCAAGAGCATGACTCCTGCCAGAGGATGCCTCATTACTTTCGAACTCTCTTTTAAAGTAAACAAATGTCATGTCACACACAAAGCCTCTCAAGGTAACAGCACAGAGAACTTGTAAATATCAGGTTTATACTACGTATCACTTTATAAATTCGGCAATGTAGTTGATTTTGTTACGATGATCATCTCTCCCTGTGTAGGTGGGAGACTGAAATTCCTTTAGAGGTTCTCACAGCAACCAAAACATCGCACGACTACCGCTACAACTCTCGAATCATCTCTGTGGTACTCTCACCCTCGCTTCCACCAGCCCAGAGACATGTCATTGACGTCAAATTGATACACTAATTAATTAATTTGATTATGAGAGGCTGTTTGGATGGTGAGTAAGTCACATAGAATTCAGGTACATTGCTGCTGAACTAATCATGCTGAGACCTGTCTGTCTATGGTGGCAGTAGAATGTTTCACTCTCTTCTTCACGCCTGTGACGCCTCTGCCACTGGGTCGCTTGTGAACAGCTCTCTATGGGTCATTACCCACCGTCCGCGCGTCAGAGTTGTACCGCACACAGCTGCCAACCGGTGCTCTGCACACCAGACAGCTGTTAATGATTCCAACTCGCAAAACAACGCCCATCCTTCTCAGATGGACTGAGCGCTTAAGGGGACCTGGACGTGAAAATGACTGTGACTGAAAATTAGAAAAAAAATTTTATATCTCCATCTGAACGACAAATTTCTCCCACGTCAGTCCACTGTCGCAGTGCCACAGTTATGCAAACAATAAAGTCAATATATAGGGACTTTGCAGATACAAAATTATTTAGCAGATGTCTACATGGCCACAAACAGAACCAAAATAAGAGTTTCAACAGTTGCGTGTGGCAAAAAGTACCAAAAACAATGTTTGTTGGATGCTGTCATCTGTTTCAATGATGCTGCACTTAGCAGGACAAAAATAACGGACAAATTGGTCATCTAACCAGGAAATAATATGGTCAGCAAGAATATGCAGCTGGAATGTTCTTACAGAGGCATTCGGTGAGTCAAAACCACTGTGAACTGTCTTTTCTCATTTTCCCGAAACTACATTTTCCGATCTTTAGGTACATATATCTTCACTATTGTTTGAGCTACATTCAGCAAATTTCTCCCAAGTGAAGAACGGTATAGTCTCATTGTATTATGCCTAATACATTGGAGAAAATTCCTATGTTTGACATTCTGCATATAATTTTAGCGGTAATTTCTGAGCAAAATAATTATGTGATATAATAAAGATTTTTCTCTTTCCTCAGGTGAACTACAAACTACAAAACGAGAGGCATAATGTGTTCCTATGAATGTTGACAGCAGCCTGCCACAGTATGAATGCTGCTAGACTGATGATGCACCAGAAAATAGTACCAGAAATGAAACGAGTGTTATAAAACCCTCTATTAGACAAAAAGTTGTAATTCTTAAACTATAACTGACAATAAATTTCCTTGTACAGCTTCAGTTAATGTCATTCGGTGTTGGTACAAAACCGCAGCTTCCTCCACATTGCAGGTCACGGGTAACGCGCACCGAAAGCGAACCATAGAAACACAGGCCGTTCGCGGTCACGTCCCCTTAAATGTCGTTGGGATGAATACCAGGATCTTAAATAGTATGCTTCCCCTCATCACTCCTGCAAACTGAAACGTTCTGAAATGTGTTTTCGAATTATCCTTTAAAAGCTGACACAACGAACAATAACAAAATACTTGTGTACTGACAGCGACATCCCAAACCTGTACGAGTCTGTAGACATAGGCTTCCCTCACAATACATCCTTATAGAAGCATTCCCACTGGCTCCATCCAAATTAGTGGATGGATGATTCGAGAACTCGAATTGGAATCCCTGAACGGAAGACGATGCTCTTTTCGAGGAACGCTATTGAGAACTGACATTTGAAGCTGACTGCCGTCAACATACATTTCACATGAGGCCCACGAAGATAAAATACGAGAAAGCAGCGCTCATAGGGACGCATATAGGTAGTCTTTTTCCCTCGCTGCATTTGCGAGTGGAATTAGAAAGGGAATGACTGGTAATGGTACACGATACTCCCAACCACACATAGTGCAATGGCTTGCGAAGTAAGCTTATAGATGTAAACTTAGACTACCAATTAAGATGGCACCCAAAACTCACAGAAGAATGTTGTCTCTTGTTCACCAAGAAAACAAAAGGAACTTATGGTGCTGATTGTTTTTGTATTAGCCCCTAGTTTTCTCATTGCAGTTAGTTCGCAAGACATTTGTGGGAGTTGTAATATGTTTTCCTGAAATACTTAGAAGAAATGGTATAGAGCTCACCTCTCAACTTACCCTTTCATCACAGTACCACTTACCTTTTGTATTCTCACGAACTTTCCAGTCTTCGATATTCACCAACTGAATCCACCTGATTTCGACAAGAAAGAGGTGTCCCCCGCCAAGTTACAGACCCTTGCTAACTCTCTCGAAATACAGTCACACTCCGACACCACTGTTCCATTAGTTAGAATGCTGACAGCTATAGAGTTGCTACGAACAATAAAATCTTCACTAACGTTACGTGATGCACAACTCAAGAAGATTTTACCACATCTCTCTCTTCCAGTATTTTGGGGAAACAAATACCATCTGTATTTCGATGTCGACCACAGGTGGTGATTCCTTTAAATCTGCATGTATCGGTCCACTGGAGCAGACGAGCAGTGATCGAGATCATTCCCACGGACCTGTGTAAAATTTTGTCGCCTTTACTGGTGGAAGATGCTATCAACTCTCAATTGCATGGAGAGGGCTCTTGTACTGTTCATGACTACAGGTGTGTACACAGCCATACATTTTGTTTTTCTACCATGACTTTGAGGTCGGTGTCAGGTGCTAAACTGATTGTAACACATTCCAGTCCAGTGGCTCTCATAGAAAGCTGGACATTGCATGCTGTAAACTATCTTGTTTTTACAACGCACAGGATGATTGAAATAAAAGACGGAGGTGGTGTTATTTATTGACAAAAATGTGGAAGTCATAGCATCATATCGAAACTGGAAGAGTTTGTGGCATTGTGGAGCGTTTTAAAATATCTGTCCGTAGGTGATGATCTCTACATTTAGTTTCATCTTCTACAGTGACGAGGTAGCAGATATCTTGGGGTTCTGTTTCAAAGAGAGCAAGAGCATTGAGTCCTCATATTTCAGTCATGTACACGATTACGGTTTCGGTGCTAGTTACCCCCAGAATGCATTGCTCCCATCTCCAACAAGTGGTGCCACTCAGTCATTATGTGGTAATCAACAGCATTCCAGTGGACAGATGGGATGGAGATGACGCCATCAATATCGGGCGATGTACTGTAATAAGCACCACAGTTATACACGCATTTCTACCTCTTCGATCATAGTGTGGAGTTTACAATTACGATAGCCCTCCTTCTCTATGTGGATGGGAGTCACAAAGTATTCTCGCATTCACAGGATGAATAGGATATTGAAAGATCTCTCGACATTATCTTTGACCAACTCTTCCTACAACACAGTCTTCGATTGAATTTTCATCAGACCGGAATTTACCGAGCGAGGTGGCGCAGTGGTTAGCACACTGGACTCGCATTCTGGAGGACGACGGTTCAATCCCACGTCCGGCCATCCTGATTCAGGTTTTCCGTGATTTCCCTAAATCGCTCCAGGCAAATGTCGGGATGGTTTCTTTGAAAGGGCACGGCCGCCGATTTTCCTTCCCATCCTTCCCTAATCCGATAAGACTGATGACCTCGCAGTTCGATCTCTTCCCTCAAACAACACAACCCAGAATTAGGAGGGTACTATACCCACCACATTACACATCACGTGAAGGAACAGAGCGAACTGAGTCCATAACTGCTGTCAGGAGAACAAATGCAATTCACCTGTAGAATATATGGTCGGGAGTGACTGGATGCATTCGACTACAGTGCTATGGTATCCCACTCATGTGCTGTTCTATCTCGTCCATAATAATGATTCCCACGAAGGACTGTCTCCCTCCATACAGCGGACACCTAGCACATAAAATAGCGTGATTTAGGTGATTGTGTGCCGTCATTGTGGATCTCTAGAGTATAAAAGGTGAAGCGATAGGCGTAATGGGAAGCCTTGTATTGTTGTTATTACTGGAAAACCTAGACAATTTTGTTAAAAATACTGGTATTTTAAATTATATCGAAGATGTTATGCTCTTTAGCAGGATGAATTTAAATGTGCTTACACGGGCTGCAGAACCATTTTGCGAAGAGTATTTTGCTATTTTTAGAGCTGCAAACCTGTCGAAAATAACGTAAAGTGGTTGAAATCGGGACTTCGCAATTGGTAATATGTGTGGAGACTCTCTATGTTTATGCGTGTAGAGCTGTTGGCCGTGGATGGATGGTTGCGGTTCGGATGCTTAACTTGCTAACTGGTCGTCTATAAATAATGCTGCCAAGGACACACTCTGTAAGTAGAAAAGGGA
This sequence comes from Schistocerca nitens, assembly GCF_023898315.1. Classification (NCBI taxonomy): domain Eukaryota; kingdom Metazoa; phylum Arthropoda; class Insecta; order Orthoptera; family Acrididae; genus Schistocerca; species Schistocerca nitens. The sequence goes on along the minus strand of NC_064615.1, from coordinate 256,796,083 downwards.
AACTCTCATGACCCAAAATGTTACCTGCAGTCGACACACTGTCACCTAACGAATAATTTATTACAGGGGTAATAAAAATAAATACCCAAAAGCTATAGTTTGTAGATGGTCTGACAGGGTTATGGGTATGTATTAGAGCTGTAAAGTATAAACAGAAATAACTAAGCACATCTGGTAAGCAATAATAAGAGCATACATATGGAAAAAAATCTGAGCAGAGTCAGAAATCAACACTGTACATCATCAAACCCCTGCTGCACTCCCCTACCCCATGGAGAGGAAGTCAAATGAACATGCAGAACTGTTTCTAGAGTTTAAGTTTCCATAAAGCGCAATACTACATGAGTCTGCAGAGAGGCTTTCTGATGGGTTGGAGCAGTACACGGAATTTTTACCAGACTTTGAGTTTCCAATATATCCATCATCTGCACCAGCCGTTGAATCTCATATAGGTACAAAGCAACTGTTACTATACTTCCCATGATGGTCCTATCCAAAACGCATGCATATGGATCACCGAGAAAAGGGGAAGTCTTAGGATATTTAGTAGGTTGATGTATAAGACGCGAAAATATTCTCATAGAAAATCAAGCAACACATTGGTATGTCAGCAATATGACCATTTTCATACAGAAAACTGTCGAAAAAATATCAGAAATTACTAAATCGGTAAATGTCTATGAAAATCTGGTAAAACCACGAAAAACTGATGTGAAGTATGTAAAAATAGAGGAAAATACGATGAAATATGTAAAATCACAAAAAACCTAGTAAAATTACGGAAACTGACTGAAAATACATAAAGTTAGAGAAAAAATACTATGAAATGAGTATTGAGAGAAATTAATAAAGTTGCGTGTTCTGGAGGACTGACGTTGCATGTTGTTGTGGTCTTCAGTCCTGAGACTGGTTTGATGCAGCTCTCCATGCTACTCTATCCTGTGCAAGCTTCTTCATCTCCCAGTACCTACTGCAACCTACATCCTTCTGAATCTGCTTAGTGTATTCATCTCTTGGTCTCCCCCTACGATTTTTACCCTCCACGATGCCCTCCAATACTAAATTGGTGATCCCTTGATGCCTCAGAACATGTCCTACCAACCGATCCCTTCTTCTGGTCAAGTTTTGCCACAAACTTCTCTTCTCCCCAATCCTATCCAATACTTCCTCATTAGTTATGTGATCTACCCATCTAATCTTCAGCATTATTCTGTAGCACCACATTTCGAAAGCTTCTATTCTCTTCTCATCCAAACTATTTACCGTCCATGTTTCACTTCCATACGTGGCTACATACCATACAAATACTTTCAGAAATGACTTCCTGAAACTTAAATCTATACTCGATGTTAACAAATTTCTCTTCTTCAGAAACGCTTTCCTTGCCATTGCCAGTCTACATTTTATATCCTCTCTACTTCGACCATCATCAGTTATTTTGCTCCCCAAATAGCAAAACTCCTTTACTACTTTAAGTGTCTCATTTCCTAATCTAATACCCTCAACATCACCCGACTTAATTCGACTACATTCCATTATCCTCGTTTTGCTTTTGTTGATGTTCATCTTATATCCTCCCTTCAAGACACCATCCATTCCGTTCAACTGCTCTTCCAAGTCCTTTGCTGTCTCTGACAGAATTACAATGTCATCGGCGAACCTCAAAGTTTTTATTTCTTCTCCATGGATTTTAATACCTACTCCGAATTTTTCTTTTGTTTCCTTTACTGCTTGCTCAATATACAGATTGAATAACATCGGGGAGAGGCTACAACCCTGTCTTACTCCCTTCCCAACCACTGCTTCCCTTTCATGTCCCTCGACTCTTATAACTGCCATCTGGTTTCTGTACAAATTGTAAATAGTCTTTCTCTCCCTGTATTTTACCCCTGGCACCTTCAGAATTTGAAAGAGAGTATTCCAGTCAACATTGTCAAAAGCTTTCTCTAAGTCTACAAATGCTTGAAACGTAGGTTTGCCTTTCCTTAATCTTTCTTCTAAGATAAGTCGTAAGGTCAGTATTGCCTCACGTGTTCCAGTATTTCTACGGAATCCAAACTGATCTTCCCCGAGGCCGGCTTCTACTAGTTTTTCCATTCGTCTGTAAAGTATTCGTGTTAGTATTTTGCAGCTGTGGCTTATTAAAATGATTGTCCGGTAATTTTCACATCTGTCAACACCTGTTTTCTTTGGGATTGGAATTATTATATTCTTCTTGAAGTCTGAGGGTATTTCACCTGTTTCATACATCTTGCTCACTAGATGGTAGAGTTTTGTCAGGAATGGCTCTCCCAAGGCCGTCAGTGGTTCCAATGGAATGTTGTCTACTCCGGGGGCCTTCTTTCGACTCAGGTCTTTCAGTGCTCTGTCAAACTCTTTATGCAGTATCGTATCTCCCATTTCATCTTCATCTACATCCTCTTCCATTTCCATTATATTGCCCTCAAGTACATCGCCCTTGTATAGACCTATATATACTCCTTCCACCTTTCTGCTTTCCCTTCTTTGCTTAGAACTGGGTTTCCATCTGAGCTCTTGATGTTCATACAAGTGGTTCTCTTATCTTCAAAGGTCTCTTTAATTTTCCCGTAGGCAGTATCTATCTTACCCCTAGTGAGAAAAGCCTCTACATCCTTACATTTGTCCTCTAGCCATCCATGCTTAGCCATTTTGCACGTCCTGTCGATCTCATTTTTGAGACGTTTGTATTCCTTTTTGCCTGTTTCATTTACTGCATTTTTATATTTTCTCCTTTCATCAATTAAATTCAATATTTCTTCTGTTACCCAAGGATTTCTACTAGCCCTCGTCTTTTTACCTATTTGATCCTCTGCTGCCTTCACTACTTCATCCCTGAAAGCTACCCATTCCTCTTCTACTGTATTTCTTTCCCCCATTCCTGTCAATTGTTCCCTTATGCTCTCCCTGAAACTCTGTACAACCTCTGGTTCTTTCAGTTTATCCAGGTCCCATCTCCTTAAATTCCCTCCTTTTTGCAGTTTCTTCAGTTTTAATCTACAGGTCATAACCAATAGATTGTGGTCAGAGTCCTCATCTGCCCCTGGAAATGTCTTACAATTTAAAACCTGGTTCCTAAATCTCTGTCTTACCATTATATAATCTATCTGATACCTTTTAGTATCTCCAGGGTTCTTCCATGTATACAACCTTCTATCATGATTCTTAAACCAAGTGTTAGCTATGATTAACACGCTGCATATACGCACGTTAATAGTGAAAAGAGGAGACCTTCTAGAGATGTGGTGTCAACACGAAACGGCTATATTATTCCGCACATGAACAACACATCCTAACATGGGACCATAACTTCAGTGTGCAAGAGGAAGGTTGCCAGGCGTGGTGGTAAACTGCGACAAGACTTAAATCTTCTTTGGCTGCTGAATATGGTGTTTATATCCTCGTAAGATGTGATTGTTTCTTTTCACATTTTCGGCTGCCAATGATCTTTTTATAGGACTGTGGTGAACATATCATAATTTTCGAACCGTAATTGGGCTTGAACTTCGTAAACAGCGGTTGTCATTAACCCTTGGAAACGTATGTAGTGTTTTTTTGTCACAAAGAACTGAGGTTTTCTTTGGTGTGCATGGTAGTTGTTTGATCACCTTACTGTTTGTCACCATAGAATGTATGCCATGAGCTGGAAATATATTTATTACATTGGAATATTAACAGTGGCATTCCACACGGCTAATCGGTTGGAAACCGCACAGCTCTAGCAGTACAGCATGTTTGAGTGCAGAACCGTGTAGTCCTTAGAATGTGTTTATGTTCGACGATCATTTCTCTCTCTCCAATATATTCTTGGTATGCGCAACAGTCACCTGAACAGTACTTCAGAATTGTTAGCACAGTTGCTTTACGTAAAATACTTACAAACTCTGACCGTCTGGAGCTCTACATGCGTAAACAACATGTTTCTTCTTAACCGTCTGTTATATCACCACAACACTCCCATACCTACTACAGACCGATAAGGGATGCTAACCTCCTCGACATACATGCATCTGGAGAGATCTTGTGTAGAATGAGATTTTCACTCTGCAGTGGAGTGTGTACTGATCTGAAACTTCCTGGCAGATTAAAACTGTGTTCGGAACCGAGACTCGAACTGGGGACCTTTGCCTTTTGCTGGCAAGTGCTCTACCAACTGAGCTACCCAAGCACGACTCACGACCCGTCCTCACAATTTTACTTCCGCCAGTACCTCGTCTCCTACCTTCCAAACTTCACAGACCTTCTCCTGCGAAACGTACAGGAAGAAACTTACTGGAAGAAAGGATATTGCATAGTCATGGCTTAGCCACAGCCTGGGGGATGTTTCCAATGCAGCGGAGTGATCTTTCCTTCCAGTAGTGCTAGTCCTGCAAATACGGAGAAGCTGGTAAAATTTCTAAAATTGATTGCACTGTCTACTGTGGTGCTTATGACAGTACATTTCCCCATATCAACGGTGTCTTCTCCATCCCATCTGTCCGCTGGTATGCTGTTGGTTACCACATAATGATTGACTGGTACCAATTGATGGAGACGGAAAGAGTCTTGGTGGGAGCAATACCTTCTGGGCATGACTAGCACCAAAACAGTAATTGTATATATGACTGAAATATGAGGAATCAGTACTCTAGGTCTCTTCAAAACAGAACACCGAGACATCTGCTGCATCGTCGCTCTAGAAGATAAGATTAAATTAACAGGTCATCACCTCTGGAAAGCTCTTTCGAAATGCTCCACAATGCCGCAAAGTCTTCCCGTTTCCATATGTTGCGATATCTTCCACATTTTTGTCAATAAGAAACACCGACTCTGTCTTTTATTTCAACTATCCTGTGTGTTGTAAAATCAACCCAGCTTTCCGTGTGAGGCACGGGATCAGAATATGTTAACCTCAGTTTAGCATCTGACACTGACCTTGACGTCATGGTAAAAAAAAAAATAATAATAAAAAATGTATGTGTGTATACAGCTGCAGTCATACACAGTTTCGATGAGCTGCAACAAAAAAACATTTCATCAAACTGCTTACGGAACAACAACACAAGAACACTGTCTTTGTGGTTGATAGCTTATATTTTGTTCCTCCCGTACAGGCGACAAAACTTTACACAGGACCATAAAAGTGACTTCGATCGCTTTTCGCCTGCTCCAGTGCACCGTTTTAATGGGATCTCCACATATGGTCGATGCCGACAGGCTGATGGTATTTATTTCCCCGATATAATGGAAGAGAGAGTTGCAGTAAAATCTCGTTGAGCTCTCTACCTGGTAACGTTAGCGAAGTTTTTACAGTTTGTAGTTTTACTCCATTCGATGTTACAAAATGAGCGAGGGGAAAGAGAGGGAGAAAGAGACTGGGCTGTCAACGAAGACTTGTTCACCATTACACAATCGCATTTCTGGCGTGGTAATCATAGGAACACGATCAAGGAGATTAGAACATGTACAGACTGATTTTACAGACCGTCATTCGATATCGATGAACTATAGGTGTTATGCTTCTGAATTTCTGTGTGCAGTCCATGTGTACTCTGCATGGTTGTGAACTTCCTCCTGTACATTAATGTGCCATCTTTCTCATTGTGATAACTCTGTATCTGTCAGGTTTCTAACTAATGGAACAGTGCTGTCGGAGGGTCACGATACTTCGAGAGAGTTAGCGATGGTCTGTAACTTGGCGGGGAACATCCCTTACTCATCGAAATCGGGTGGATTCAATTGCTGTATATCGAAGACCGGAAGATTCGTGAGAATACAAAAGGTAAGTGATACTGTGACGACAGGGTAAGTTGAGAGGTGAGCTCTATACCATTTCTTCTAAGTATTGGAGGCAAACATATTACAACCTCTCACAAATGTCTTGCGAACTGACTGCAATGAGAAAACTAGGGGCTAATACTAAAACAATCAGCAGTAGAAGTTCCTTTTGTGTTTCTTGGTGAATAACAGACAACATTCTTCTGTGAGTTTTGGGTGCCATCTTAATTGGTAGTCTAAGTTTACATCTATGAGCTTACTTCTCAAGCCATTGTACTATGTGTGGTGGAGAGTATCGTGTACCATTACTAGTCATTCCCTTTCCAATTCCACTCGCAAATGCAGCGAGGAAAAAAGAACACCGATTTGCCTCCCTACGAGCACTGCTTTCTCGTATTTTATCTTCGTGGGCCTCATGTGAAATGTATGTTGGCAGCAGTCAGCTTCAAATGTCAGTTCTCAATAGCGTTCCTCGAAAAGAACATCGTCTTCCATTCAGGGATTCCAGTTCGAGTTCTCGAATCACCCACCCACTAATTTGGATGGAGCCAATGGGAACGCTTCTATAAGGATGTATTCTGAGGGAAACCTGTGTCTGCAGCCTGTTACACGTTTGGGATGTCGCTGTCAGTACACAAGTATTTTGTTATTGTTCGTTGTGTCAGCCTTTAAAGGATAAATCGAAAACACATCTCAGAACATTTCGGTCTGCAGGAGGAATGACGGGAAGCATACTGTTTAAGATCCTGGTATTTCCAGCTGTTCAAAATTCCCCACCAAACTACCAATTTTCCACCATTTTTTCCTGGGCCGCCATCTTGAATTACGTCACTGGGGCTGAGGGGGAAGGGAGGGGGAGAGGAGGGCCTTCGATCCCTAAGGCAACCCACATGCCAGCTGGGGAAATCCCATGACATCATTAGGTGGTGGGGATGTAATTAATGGATAAATCAATTTATTTGTATAATTAAACTGATATCAGGTTGATTTAAAAATTGCATCAGAAACCGATTTTTCCCACTACTGGTGTTCCAGCTCTCAACTGAAAGGTTTATCATTTTTTGGATGGATGCAAGTTTGGTCGTTCAGCACTATCCTAAATGACTTTCTCACTGAGGATGCCAAGACAACACTCAAATACATGATTAATATGCACAAAGTGTTCTTTGGTGATGCCAAGGTTCATTCATAGCATTTTTGTCAAAACACTGAGGGTGTGCTACATATCAATCTGTTTCAATGCTCATCGTTCAAAGCTGGAATTTCAGTTGACTCTATGGAGGGTGAATACTGTATACTCCGTGGACTCATAACTCACTAGTGGACAAAAGACGTGAACTGTGAAGGTCATGGTCACTCTTGCACCTGTCCCCCCCCTCCCCCCCAAAAAAGAAACATTTCACTAAAAGCGTTTTCAAATGGTTCAAATGGCTCTGAGCACTATGGGACTTAACATCTAAGGTCATCAGTCCCCTAGAATGTAGAACTACTTAAACCTAACTAATCTAAGAAGCACACACATCCATGCCCGAGGCAGGATTCAAACCCGCGACCGTAGCAGACACGCGGTTCCGGACTGAAGCATCTAGAACCGCTCGGCCACGGAGGCCGGCAAAAGCGTTTTTATTTTTGCGTATTATATCAGTTTCCAAATGTCTCAGCTTTCGGAGAAGAAAGTGGAGTAAAAACCAAACATTATATAAAACTACAAGAGATATATAACGCAAGATAACTCTACAGAAAACATTCCAGCTAGGGGCAGGAACCGATTCACAGGTTCACCATACCTGCAGCCAACAACAAATCCTTTTACTTATGCATTAAATGACACAATCACATGAATTCAACAACAAATCCTTTTTCTTATATTTTATGCGACACATTCACATGAACATTTGACAACACCTTGTGAAATGGTCATTTGGGTTAAATTGTTTAGCAACCCCATGTTCCTTTGTCGTAAGTCGATGATCTTTTGTTCAGGCATAATGAAAAAGGTATTCGTTTATTCTACGTTCGGGTAAAAGGTAACCCCCTTCCAGAAGGAATCAGTTTTAACAGAACTTCATTCAATGTTTTGTTATGACATACAAATTACAAATAAATACAAAATTACTAACTTATAAGTACAAATATCATAAATAAATATCATAAGTCACTCTTATACCTGGCTACACAAAATAAATCGAAGCTGAAGCTCCTCCTTTGTTTTACACAAGATATTAATCTCTTATTGCCCGTTTTGCACACTGATTTTTTCTGCGAATTGATAGTCTCAATGGTTCTTGATTTCAATTTTTTTCACACAGCTTGAAACTGTTTCACGAACCCACAAGCCTTAGGTTCTGATAATCAGATGCATTGTATATGTGGCCAGTAAACCAGTGGTGTGCCCATCTGTGAGAAATGAAGCTACGAATTCGGAGTAGTGAGTCTCTTCTCTCTGGCATAGGAATAAATGCCAAGAGAACTGATATTGCTCGGGAGTCTCATCTTGCGTTAGTTAACTCAGGCGTTTTTTGAAACTTTACTTCAGGAAACGTTCTTGAAAACAGCGGAAAACACAAGTTACGTGAAATAGAAATTTCATATCACCAAGCCATCTTTCTGTAATCTCTTCTTGACCAAGGCTGTTCATAGTTTTAGCAAGTTTCAGGGTTAAAGGATACTCGATATCGGTTATGTGTTGCTTCCTCCAAGTTCACTGTCCATTATCACAGGAAGAACAGGGCCAAGAACATGGTGCCAATAGCCAGTAAATTGTGGTTCTTGCAGTTTCTTTTCAACAAACAACGTTTGTAACTCAAATACCATACCATAATTGCTTTCAGTGCTCAGATTCGTAGCGCAAGCTACAATCATCTTTATACTCGTCCATAAACTGCATTCATCGAGAACTGCTGTTATCCCTTTTACAACAGTATAGCTATCCCATTTGGTAAACGTAGAGCTTTCAACTTCATTCATTCTTCAACACCTGATATTCTTGGTTATCGGTCGCTAACCATCAAAATGCAGCGACCAGCTTTCTAAGCATAGGGTTTTCTGTATATCTTATTTGAGTTTAACAGCTTCTTTAATGGTAGATCTGTAAATACCAGATTACAAAGTTTTCTCAGTGTCAATTCCACCTTCAGACAACTGTCTGCAAATGGTTGCCACTTTGCTGACTGATAACGCTGAACTTGTCACAAACTTGTTTGCATTTTTCTTTCGTTATATTCCATCCTAGTATTAGGTTGGTGCACAAATTCGTAGATTTTTTGTTTTGTTTTGCAGGTTTATATTCCGATTGCTATGGTTTTAGCTACCCATTCTCATTTTTTATTTGTATTTCACTCTTGCTGTTTGAGTTTACATATTGTCATTTGAAGATAGTACGTGGAGATATTGATACTAAAAATGGAGTGTCAAGTGGAAATATCCTATCATTTCCGACATATTCTTCTACACTCCTGGAAATGGAAAAAAGAACACATTGACACCGGTGTGTCAGACCCACCATACTTGCTCCGGACACTGCGAGAGGGCTGTACAAGCAATGATCACACGCACGGCACAGCGGACACACCAGGAACCGCGGTGTTGGCCGTCGAATGGCGCTAGCTGCGCAGCATTTGTGCACCGCCGCCGTCAGTGTCAGCCAGTTTGCCGTGGCATACGGAGCTCCATCGCAGTCTTTAACACTGGTAGCATGCCGCGACAGCGTGGACGTGAACCGTATGTGCAGTTGACGGACTTTGAGCGAGGGCGTATAGTGGGCATGCGGGAGGCCGGGTGGACGTACCGCCGAATTGCTCAACACGTGGGGCGTGAGGTCTCCACAGTACATCGATGTTGTCGCCAGTGGTCGGCGGAAGGTGCACGTGCCCGTCGACCTGGGACCGGACCGCAGCGACGCACGGATGCACGCCAAGACCGTAGGATCCTACGCAGTGCCGTAGGGGACCGCACCGCCACTTCCCAGCAAATTAGGGACACTGTTGCTCCCGGGGTATCGGCGAGGACCATTCGCAACCGTCTCCATGAAGCTGGGCTACGGTCCCGCACACCGTTAGGCCGTCTTCCGCTCACGCCCCAACATCGTGCAGCCCGCCTCCAGTGGTGTCGCGACAGGCGTGAATGGAGGGACGAATGGAGACGTGTCGTCTTCAGCGATGAGAGTCGCTTCTGCCTTGGTGCCAATGATGGTCGTATGCGTGTTTGGCGCCGTGCAGGTGAGCGCCACAATCAGGACTGCATACGACAGAGGCACACAGGGCCAACACCCGGCATCATGGTGTGGGGAGCGATCTCCTACACTGGCCGTACACCACTGGTGATCGTCGAGGGGACACTGAATAGTGCACGGTACATCCAAACCGTCATCGAACCCATCGTTCTACCATTCCTAGACCGGCAAGGGAACTTGCTGTTCCAACAGGACTATACACGTCCGCATGTATCCCGTGCCACCCAACGTGCTCTAGAAGGTGTAAGTCAACTACCCTGGCCAGCACGATCTCCGGATCCGTCCCCCATTGAGCATGTTTGGGACTGGATGAAGCGTCGTCTCACGCGGTCTGCACGTCCAGCACGAACGCTGGTCCAACTGAGGCGCCAGGTGGAAATGGCATGGCAAGCCGTTCCACAGGACTACATCCAGCATCTCTACGATCGTCTCCATGGGAGAATAGCAGCCTGCATTGCTGCGAAAGGTGGATCTACACTGTACTAGTGCCGACATTGTGCATGCTCTGTTGCCTGTGTCTATGTGCCTGTGGTTCTGTCAGTGTGATCATGTGATGTATCTGACCCCAGGAATGTGTCAATAAAGTTTCCCCTTCCTGGGACAATGAATTCACGGTGTTATTATTTCAATTTCCAGGAGTGTATTTGAGATCAACAGAGCAGTGGCAGCAGCGGAGGCAGTCACAAACATTTGTGCTGTGCATCGGAATGGTGCCATTGCACAAAGCACGGAAAGAAAATGGATTCCTCGACTTTTGCTTAGTGTTGAATGTGTTTTTCTTGGTTCTACTATTTTGTGATTTTCAGTTTGTCTAAAAACTGTAAAATGAGTAAGAAATGATTTAGGTATTCTTTACCGTGAACTAAATGACGTGTAAGCTAATGGGCCAAAACATGACGGCTTATTGGTAGGTTTGTGAAGTTATTTCGCACAAGTAACGTAATGTGCACAAATAATGGGCCACTGATCTGCATACCCAGATGGTTTCCAAAGGATTTACGACAGGCGAATTTGGTCACTGGGACATCAACGCGAGTTCACTACAATGCTCCTCAAACCATTGTAGCATGGTTCTGGCTCTGATACATGGACAATTGTACTGCTGAAAGACGACATCGCCTTCGGGGAAAACTTCAAGCATGAAGGAATGCATGTGGTTTGCAGTTGTCAGCATGTCTTCGGTTACTACCACAGGTCCCATGCAAGTGCAGGAGACTGTTTCCCCTAGCATAATACTGTCCCCACCAGACTGCGTCCGTGGTGCACTGCACGTTTCGAGCCGTCATTCACTTCGATGACGACATTTGTGGAGACGACCAGCGACCTAGTATAGCAAAAATATGATTCACCCAAAGAGCCGACACGTTTCCATTGCTCGACGATCGAATCCTGATGGTCCCGTGCCCACTGGAATCGTAACTGACGATGTCATTGGATCGACATGCAAACAGGTAGGACTGGTCTGCTTCGGAGCACCATGTTCAACAGTGTGTGATGAACAGTGTGCTCCAAAACATCTATGCGAGCACCAGCATTTTGCCCTTTTGGCAGAGATGCCACAGATCACCATCTATCCTACTTTACAGACCAGACAAGCCTCCAAATCCCACGCTCTGTGAAGAGCATTGGACCCCCAACCCTAAAGAGTTTTTTTTTCTTTATTGTATTTCAATGCCCCATATGGGGCGGGCTGGCAGTAGTATAGGCGCCACTCTTCAGCCGAGAGACGAACAGTAAGTACAGAACATGGAGGCAATTAAAACAAACTAAAGTAGGTAATATGGCGAAACAGACATATAAAAGGGGAAACATAATGGAAGGTAGCCTAAAAAAAGGGGTGACTGTAAAAATTGCGATAAAAATCAAAAAACTGTACACAAAAAACCACACACTGTGACGATTAAAAGAAACACAAGGCGCGGTATGGTTGGAGGATAAAAGTAGCGATGGGCGGCGTAGCACATAACAGTCACTGACAGCAACACTATGTACAAGTCCAGCACACAATTAAAATCACAGCTCTTGATGTCATGGGAGAACAGCACCAAACACAGCACTGATGTAGCACACTGACGACGATGAACAAACTGAGAGGATCAGCCAGGGGGGATGGAGACGAGGGAGAAGGGAAGAAAAGGCGGGAGGAGCGGTGCTAGAGGGGGGGGGGGGAGAGGGGGGAACGGGTGGGGGATGCATCGAAGGGGGCCACAGAGGGAAGGATGTGGGAGAGTTGAGGAGGGGGTGCTGAGACTCAGGGGGGAGGAGGAAAATCTGCTCTGGGAGACGGAGGGGAGAGGAAAAGGGGAGGCCCTAGGGGGGGGGGGGGATCAAGGCCAGACTACAGTTGGTAGGAAGGGTAGATGTCATGGCGAAGTTCAACATCCGGGAGGGGGAGCCCTTTAGCGTTAATGATATTTCACTATCTGTCTACATCTTTCCATAGATGCTCATGACTGTAGCACATGGACATTCGACAAGCTTCGCCGTTATCGAGATACTCTTTCACAGGCTGTGCGTAATAGTAATCTGCCATTTGTAGAGTTGCTTATCTCAATGGATTTTCCCATTTGCAGTCATGTATCTTCGCTAGGGTGATCCCCGTCCGTGTCTGCTCCGCTTACGTACTTTTGTTACGCGTCACGTGCTCGGAGCGCCACCAGGTGGCATCCAACGTCGCGGTGGGCAGTGGTCATTATGTTTTGGCTGATCAGTGTACAGTGCAGTTAATGCTGATAATAAAAACAAACAAATAATAAAAATAAACAAAGTAGGCAGGACGAAGTTAACACTTTATGGCGAAGTTGAGAAGTAGCGACAATGCTGAAGGTGAAGTGGATTCGAAAATCAAGGAATTGCAAATAAAACTGACGAAAAAGGAAAGCGTCACATAATTTTTTTTCGAAAATTTCTTCGTCGTCAAGGCCATCAAACAACTAGAGCCCATGGGCGTAAAAGTAAGTTTGAGTTTTATGTTATTTTAAAATTTCGTTCTCTGCCGCTAAAAATATGTTTAATGTTCTGTGGCGAATTGAAAAAGAGAACAACTGAGTCAGTTACGGTTCAGCTGTTATTCACTGCTTATTATAAATTAAAATCGACAACCACCACTTTCTGTCTGGCTGTTGGAGGTAATCTCTGAAGGTACAATGTCGATTACAATACACTCATCACTGTCGTTTAGCCTGGTTGCTTCAGGTTGATTTAGTGTACATATTGTACGAAATCCCCATATTCAACATTTTACATGCTTATTTTTAATTGAAGGAAGAAACAAAACAGGACATACCAGAAGATAGTAAAGATATTTGTATACAACCTAGTGGAAGCCAGTTAACCTCAAACAGAATCTAAATCAGCGCCTAGGCGGAACACTTCTAAGAATAAAATTGTAGTACTGGAATCTGAGCCCAATAGCTTGCTGTTAGCTCAAGATGCTGGCGTGGCGGCAAATGAAGTAACAAAACGAATAACAGCATTAGGAAAACACACTCCGCAGGAAAGAAACATACTGAAGAGAAAGATCAGCGCAGCCGGACGACCGAAAAAAGTCGTGATTCCAAAAAAACAAAAAATTCTAAAAATTTGCAAAAGTAGTTTCGACCTACCAGCAGCTCCTAGAATTCGAAATACTATTGGTCAGCCTAGAGCAGAAGAAAATCAGTCCGGTTTACCTGAAGCCATAAAGGAGATTGCAGTTTTTGGTGGTGAAGCTGATATCGACGTCACAATGGAATTAGAAGGTGCCTCGAAACATTGAATGACTTACAGGCCGAACTATGTAAACAACTATATACTATCAGTAGATCAGGGTTATACTTCTGAGACAAGTCAATACAGACGGGAAAAAAATGTGGTAACTGTCCATGTCACATAGTAGAAATCAGACACTAAGCTTCCTGTAAAGCATAAAGATGGCAAATTCTGTCCAGCTGCTAAAAGAAACCTGGAATCTTTAGCTTCAATTTTGGGCCCTGGTCAAGTATTCTTTCTATTTGTGAATGACAAAGCACGAGTGCCATTGGGTATTACAGCAGAAAATGCTCAAGTATCAATATTAATGCGCCTTGACCACTGTGTCAAATTACCGGATCATGATTTCGTGGTCGTTGGAAAACATCAAATAATCACTCTGTTTATGCAGGTATTGTGATAAAGAAATGTAGTGAAGGGAAACCTGAGCCCATAACACGCTCTGGGCTTACATTCATAGCGATTGATTGTAGAAAACATTCTTCCTCTAAGGTAGAGACTTTTTGAATTACCAGCTTTCGAAAAGCTAATGAGAACTCGAGAAAGTTTTATAAAACCCATCCTCATTTCCACTTACAGTGGTGGTCCCGACGAAAATCCACAGTACGAACGAGTTGTAGTTTCGGTTCTACAACATTTTTAAAGATTTTGACTTGGAAGCCATTTAAATTGCCACGAATGCTCCAAGAGGTACATTTAACAGAGTGAAGCTAAGAAAGGCGCCTCTTTGTCGCGAACTTACTGGTATTCTGTTAAAGCATGACAGTTTCGGTTCACATATTGAGTCCAGTAATCGAACTACTGACTTGAAACTTGAGAAACGGGAGTTTGGGAGTGCAGGCATGGTGCCGGCTAATATTTGGAGCAAAATGGTCACTGACAATTTTCCTGTCTTTGCTGAATACGCTGTGCCAACAGATACCAGACTGGATACCGTACAGGCTAGTGACGATTGTGACGATTACTGCGAGAGAGGCCTCCTGTTCTGCTCCGATTAAACAGCCTTCAGACGGGTATATACCCATAGGAAATGATGACTCCGAAGATAAATCTGGTCGGTTGTTACTACAGGTCTCTTAGGATCTCCTAGAGTCATCATATTTGAAGCAAGTTCCGTTCGATGGATACTGCCCCATTGTCGAGGCATACTTAATTAAACAATGTTGTAGCATCTGTGGTATGTATTTTTCATCATACAAAGTCAATAACCAACACACGCAATCACATAAGAGCCAACAAGAGGTTTTGCCCCGTCACGAAGATTCATCCTCAAAGAACTGCTACTAGACAGACGTGCCTGGGAAGTTATTTGTCTGATAAACGATGACGATGCTAGAAGGTCGGATGAAGACGGTGTGGACGCACAGAACGTTCCTAAAATTATCCCAGTCGAGAACGAAGTGGATGCTATGCCAGCCATAAACAATGTACAGAAATGGGTTCAAAGTCGTTAGAAATAAGGTGATTACATTTTAAGTCGTTCATTTCATGTGTTATGTTTTGTGAATTTTCTAAAACGTTTGATTCATGTTTGATTTTATGAAGAGAAGGTTATGTGGTTACTTGTGACAAGGAGTAGAGAGCGGGGGCTCCAAAACTCATTAAATTCGTGTGATGTAATTTATGGTGGCTCCTTAATGAGGAGTAATGAATTTCATTTATGCTTCTGGTATTGTAATTATGTACATCATTGTTCCTTCTGAACTGTAGCGGATTATTTACAACAAACTTCACGAGGGAATAAATATAGTGTGAGGCAGTAGTCAGAATGTCCAACTCCTTAAACAGATCTCTACAAGATGATCGTGGGTAAGCACCACATATTATTCTTACTGCACGTTTTTGCACAATGAATACTTTCTTTCCTAAAGATGAGTTACCCCAGAACATTATTCCATACGACATTATTTAATGAAAATCATCTCTGTTTGCTAGTCATAAGTTGGCTCCTCCCACAACACCGACCATACCTGTACTGTATCGTTACTGTTGACAAGAAATTTTATCTTTATGCTAACAAAAGGAAAAGAAGGAATGGTTGTGTGCAAAGAAGGCAGCAACTCCTCTTACAAAGACCTGCACGCATCCACAAAAGATAATGTTATCTATCTGGTAGAACAGTGACGGTGTGGTGTACTACGAATTGCTTCTCTGAGGTGTAACCATCACTGTTGACGTTTATTGTCAACAGCTGAAACGTATTGCAGACACAATCTGAGAACAATCTGCAGGGAGACTGCGTGAAGTGACGCCAGCCCCCATTCTGCTAGATCGACAATGTACGCTATAATATAATACACAGATCAAAAAAGTTTTGCTTCACCTCGGTTCCGAGAATTTCGGAACCTGTACAGAAAATTGAAATAGAGATCAACATAAACATCATTTCCACCCTTTTTATTGCTCATCAAAACCACACATTGCATGTTGTACCACCTTGAGAGGTGTTGGTCCAGATTGCTGTACACACCGGTACCTCTAATACCCAGTAGCGCACCCTCTTGCATTGATGCATGCCTGTATTCGTCGTGGCATACTATCCACAAGTTCATCAAGGCACTGTTGGTCCAGATTGTCCCACTCCTCAACGGCGATTCGGCCGAGATCCCTCAGAGTTGTTGCTGGGTCACGTCGTCCATAAACAGCCCTTTGAAATCTATCCGAGGCATGTTCGATACGGGACATGTCTGGAGAACATACTGGCCATTCTAGTCGAACGACGTCGTTATCCTGAAGGAAGTCTTTCAGAAGATGTGCACGATGAGGGCGCGAATTATCGTCCATGAAAACGAATGCCTCGCTAATATGCAGCCGATATGGTTGCACTATCGGTCGGAGGTTGCCATTCGCTTATCTTACAGCCGTTACGGTGCCTTCCATGAGCACCAGCGGCGTACATCGGCCCCACATAATGCGACCCCAAAACAACAGGGAACCTCCACCTTGCTGCACTCGTTGGACAATGTGTCTAAGGCGTTCAGCCTGACCGGTTTGTCTCCAAACACGTTTCCGACGATTGTTTGGTTGAACGCTTATGCGCACTCGTCGGTGAAGAGAATGTGATTCCAATCCTGAGCCGTCAATTTGACATGTTGTTTGGCCCATCTGTATCGCGCTGTATGGTGTCGTGGTTGCAAAGATGCACCTCGCCATGGACGTCGGGAGTGAAGTTGCGCATCATGCAGCCTACTGTGCAAAGTTTGAGTCGTAACATGACGTCCTGTGGCTGCACAAAAAGCATTATTCAACATGGTGGCTTTGCTGTCAGAGTTCCTCCGAGCCATAATCCGTAGGTAATAGCCCTTGGGCTGCCTGAGCGAGGCATGTCTTCGACAGTTCCTGTCTCTGTATCTCCTCCATGTCCGAAGAACATCGTTTTGGTTCACTCCGAGATGCCTGCACACTTCCCCTGTTGCGAGCCCTCCCTGGCACAAAGTAACAATGCGGACACGATCGAACCGCGGTATTGACTGTCTAGGCATGGTTGAACTACGGACAACAAGAGCCGTGTACCACCTTCCTGGTGGAATGACTGGAACTGATCAGATGTCGGATCCCCTCCGTCTAACAGGCGCTGCTCAAACTTGGTTGTTTACATCTTTGGGAGGGTTTAGTAACATCTCTGAGCAGTCAAAGGGACTGTGTCTGTGATACAATATCCACGGTCAACATCTATCTTAAGGAGTTCTGGGAACTTATATATGATGTGGGTTGGGAAGTCATTCCTTACCCACCTTATTCGCATTATCTTACGCCCTCAGATTTTCACATTTTCCGCTCTTTATCGAACAGTCTGCAAGGAACTTCATTTCAGCATAAAAATGCGCTTCCAACATGGCTCGACAAGTTCTTCGCCTCAAAACCACGTGGTTTCTACAGTCGTGGAATCGAAAAGATACACCAGCTTTGGCAAACTGTTGTAAATAGTGAAGGGGAATATGCTATTGGCGACTAAATTCTCCGTTATGTGTATCTGTTGTGTTTATTATACTTACGGAGGAGGAGGAGGAGATTAGTGTTTAACGTCCCGTCGACAACGAGGTCATTAGAGACGGTGCGCAAGCTCGGGTGAGGGAAGGATGGGGAAGGAAATCGGCCGTGCCCTTTCAAAGGAACCATCCCGGCATTTGCCTGAAGCGATTTAGGGAAATCACGGAAAACCTAAATCAGGATGGCCGGAGACGGGATTGAACCGTCGTCCTCCCGAATGCGAGTCCAGTGTGCTAACCACTGCGTTATACTTACGGAAAAACGCTAACAACTTACGTACCAGCCCAACACTTGTGGATTGTTCACCTGAACTATTGAAGTCCACTGTCAAACTCTGATGTTGATGTACTTGCAATAGAAAAAGTAGTCTTAGTTTTTGTTATTGTTGTTTTTGTTGTTGCAGTTGTTGAAGATGGCTGCAAGGATAATTTCTTCTTTTGGATGGATGCATGGTCTTGGAACTCGCAGTCTTTCCAGTTGTGTAATCAACATTTCTTTTGCTTTCAATCTGAACATTATGTAACTTTCCGTCCTCACTGAACAGCATTCAGCGTTTTTTTCTGTTTTGTTTTCTGTATTGCCAAAAATTTCAATCAGCTGATCATATTTTCCCCGTTTTGCACATTCGTCATAGGTTTTTAGTACCTTATTAGTTTTGCTTCAGTCAGTTGAATCGACAAGGTCAGGAAATTTAATTTCTTTTACCAAAAAACTGATACATCCTTTGCAATTTCCATTACACATTCTTTCCTTTCTTTCAGTGATTCTCCAAGGAGCACATAAAGTCAAACAATTTATGTTCTGAGCGGTCTCCTGTCCCAGTTTTCAAGTGATTGGTCCTCTAGTGGAACAATTTTTCTTTTTCTATGCCATTCTTGAAATCGAACTAGATTATTCGTCCATATCTTCCTGTTTCTTTCAGTAACAGAAGCACTTATTTTAAAATTCTTTATGATTGCAAATTATACCTCAACAAGGTGATGGCGAAGCAGTCAGTTAATTATCCATAACATGCTGGACTACATCACCACAAGATCACAGTCAAGTCAGACGCAATCACAATGTGGTACAACACAAAACACACAAACTTTCAGTTTTTTATGTTCCTTTGTTCCTGAAAGTAGCACTTTTTCTCAGATGTCCCTTTGTTGGCCAGCTTGCGTACCTTTTAGGAAGAGAGACTAGAGAATTATGAAACGTAAGTGTTTCTAGAAATAATAGCACTAATTACAAAGTTCACATTCTACTACTCATAGGATTTTATAAATTTCGTGTTTAGGGTTACCTTTTCAAAGAATTAAGCCTCTTTTCATTAATTTTGAACCGAGGTACATCAGTTTATGACATAGGAAATTAAATATTTTACAAAATGTGTTGGCTCTAATGCTATGTGATCATATTGTGTTTATATATTCGCGTGAACACTTTTTCCAAACAACAGTTTCGACTATATTTGTCAGTCCACAAATGAAACTGTCTAACCACGAGAAGCTGAATGAGGGAAGACGAAAAGGAAGGGACTCTCCACCAAAAAAATAAATAAAAAAGGGAACTATTGATAGAAGCAACACTCACCACATGTACATCCTTCCATAGCCATTGATTGCAGAATTATGTTCACAGTCATAGTGTTAAGTGAATGCTGAATACACGTTTCGATTTTGTATGGTACTAATTATGCCAAAATTTGCGAGAGTTTGTTGGTACTACTTAAATCAAGGTATTACTTAATTCAACTTCCCTATGAACCATGGACCTTGTCGCTGGTGGGGAGGCTTGCGTGCCTCAAAGATACAGATGGCCGTACCGTAGGTGCAACCACAACGGAGGGGTATCTGTTGAGAGGCCAAACAAACTTGTGGTTCCTGAAGAGGGGCAGCAGCCTTTTCAGTAGTTGCAGGGGCAACAGTCTGGATGATTGACTGATCTGGCCTTGTAACAATAACCAAAACGGCCTTGCTGTGCTGGTACTGCGAACGGCTGAAAGCAAGGGGAAACTACGGCCGTAATTTTTCCCGAGGGCATGCAGCTTTACTGTATGATTAAATGATGATGGCGTCCTCTTGGGTAAAATATTCCGGAGGTAAAATAGTCCCCCATTCGGATCTCCGGGCGGGGACTACTCAAGAGGACGTCGTTATCAGGAAAAAAAAAAAAAAAACTGGCGTTCTACGGATCGGAGTGTGGAATGTCAGATCCCTTAACCAGGCAGGTAGGTTAGAAAATTTAAAAAGGGAAATGGATAGGTTAAAGTTAGATATAGTGGGAATTAGTGAAGTTCGGTGGCAGGAGGAACAAGACTTTTGGTCAGGTGAATACAGGGTTATAAATACAAAATCAAATAGGGGTAATGCAGGAGTAGGATTAATAATGAATAAAAAAATAGGAGTGCGGGTAAGCTACTACAAACAGCATAGTGAACGCATTATTGTGGCCAAGATAGACACGAAGCCCACACCTACTACAGTAGTACAAGTTTATATGCCAACTAGCTCTGCAGATGATGAAGAAATTGATGAAATGTGTGATGAGATAAAGGAAATTATTCAGATAGTGAAGGGAGCGAAAATTTAATAGTCATGGGTGACTGGAATGCGAGTGTAGGAAAAGGGAGAGAAGGAAACATAGTAGGTGAATATGGATTGGGGTAAGAAATGAAAGAGGAAGCCGTCTGGTAGAATTTTGCACACAGCATAACTTAATCATAGCTAACACTTGGTTCAAGATTCATAAAAGAAGGTTGTATACATGGAAGAATCCCGGAGATACTAAAAGGTATCAGATAGATTATATAATGGTAAGACAGAGATTTAGGAACCAGGTTTTAAATTGTAAGACATTTCCAGGGGCAGATGTGGACTCTGACCACAATCTATTGGTTATGAAATGCAGATTAAAATTGAAGAAACTGCAAAAAGGTGGGAATTTAAGGAGGTTGGACCTGGATAAACTGACTAAACCAGAGGTTGTACAGAGTTTCAGGGAGAGCATAAGGGAACAATTGACAGCAGTGGGGGAAAGAAGTACAGTAGAAGAAGAATGGATAGCTCTGAGGGATGAAATAGTGAAGGCAGCAGAGGATCAAGTAGGTAAAAAGACGAGGTCTAGTAGAAATCCTAGGGTAACAGAAGAAATATTAAATTTAATTGATGAAAGGAGAAAATATAAAAATCCAGTAAATGAAACAGGCAAAAAGGAATACAAACGTCTCAAAAATGAGATCGACAGGAAGTGCAAAATGGCTAAGCAGGGATGGCTAGAGGACAAATGTAAGGATGTAGAGGCTTATCTCACTAGGGGCAAGATAGAAACTGCCTACAGGAAAATTAAAGAGACCTTTGGAGAAAAGAGAACCACTTGTATGAATATCAAGAGCTCAGATGGAAACCCAGTTCTAAGCAAAGAAGGGAAAGCAGAAAGGTGGAAGGAGTATACAGAGGGTCTATACAAGGGCGATGTACTTGAGGACAATATTATAGAAATGGAAGAGAATGTAGATGAAGATGAAATGGGAGATCCATAATTGCGTGAAGAGTTTGACAGAGCACTGAAAGATCTGAGCCGAAACAAGGCCCCGGGAGTAGACAACATTCCATTGGAACTACTGACGGCCTTGGGAGAGCCAGTCCTGACAAAACTCTACCATCTGGTGAGCAAGATGTATGAGACAGGCGAAGTACCCTTGGACTTCAAGAAGAATATAATAATTCGAATACCAAAGAAAGCAGGTGTTGACAGATGTGAAAATTACCGAACTATCAGTTTAATAAGCCACAGCTGCAAAATACTAACGCGAATTCTTTACAGACGAATGGAAAAACTGGTAGAAGCCGACCTCGGGGAAGATCAGTTTGGATTCCGTAGAAATATTGGAACACGTGAGGCAATACTGACCTTACGACTTATCTTAGAAGAAAGATTAAGGAAAGACAAACCTACGTTTCTAGCATTTGTAGACTTAGAGAAAGCTTTTGACAATGTTGACTGGAATACTCTCTTTCAAATTCTGAAGGTGGCAGGGGTAAAATACAGGGAGCGAAAAGCTATTTACAATTTGTACAGAAACCAGATGGCAGTTATAAGAGTGGAGGGGCATGAAAGGGAAGCAGTGGTTGGGAAGGGAGTGAGACATGGTTGTAGCCTCTCCCCAATGTTATTCAATCTGTATATTGAGCAAGCAGTAAAGGAAACAAAAGAAAAATGTGTTAAAAATGTGTTAAAATCCATGGAAAAGAAATAAAAACTTTGAGGTTCGCCGATGACATTGTAATTCTGTCAGAGACAGCAAAGGACTTGGAAGAGCAGTTGAACGGAATGGACAGTGTCTTGAAAGGGGGATATAAGATGAACATCAACAAAAGCAAAACGAGGATCATGGAATGTAGTCGAATTAAGTTGGGTGATGCTGAGGGAATTAGACTAGGAAATGAGACACGTAAAGTAGTAAAGGAGTTTTGCTATTTGTGGAGCAAAATAACTGGTGATGGTTGAAGTAGAGAGATATAAAATGTAGGCTGGCAATGGCAAGGAAAGCGTTTCTGAAGAAGAGAAATTTGTTAACATCGAGTATTGATTTAAGTGTCAGGAAGTCGTTTCTGAAAGTGTTTGTATGGAGTGTAGCCATGTATGGAAGTGAAACATGGACGATAAATAGTTTGGACAAGAAGAGAATAGAAGCTTTCGAAATGTGGTGGTACAGAAGAATGCTGAAGATTAGATGTGTAGATCACATAACTAATGAGGAGGTATTGAATAGAATTAGGGAGAAGAAGAGTTTGTGGCACAACTTGACGAGAAGAGGGGACCTTTTGGTAGGACATGTTCTTAGACATCGAGGGATCACAAATTTAGCATTGGAGGGCAGTGTGGATGGTAAAAATCGTAGAGGGAGACCAAGAGATGAATAAACTAAGCAGATTCAGAAGGATGTAGGTTGCAGTAGGTATTGGGAGATGAAGAAACTTGCACAGGATAGAGTAGCATGGAGAGCTGCATCAAACCAGTCTCAGGACTGAAGATCACAACAACACCAATAAGTTAAATCAACTGTATCATACATGTACTTCTCAGATCGTGGGAGGAACGTTTTTAAAATGATGTATTTCTCTGAAATGCAATGTCATCATAGTTCAGTTAAAGCAAAGAACTAAGAAAATTATTATGATGTTGTTTTGGTCGGTGTACACATGATTCTCCACTTTTCCTTTGACCTTGATCCGCAGTTCCGACAGTCGTTTTTCGGCTCAACAACCAACCTGGTTCCTTTTGTGTCGTTTCGTTGTCACTGTAGGCTTGTACCCTGGAAAGCAAAGACAGGATGTTGTTTGGTGACCGGTATCCTCCTCTATAACACAATCTGCACGCATATATTAACAGGGTTCTTTGTACATAAGAACAAGCAGTTACTTAACTCAAGATAGTCCAGGTGTTGTGATACAAGCTCTCCGTAATAGCTCACGTTAGCCTCACGGGTGGTGAAGTACAGAGTCCTTCTATGTACACTACTCTGGTCGCTATATGCTGCCTGAGTCTGTGCTAGAGGCTGAGGTAACTACGGCTGCGGCTCCCACTGGGCTGATGACTCGAGTCATGGACTGCCTGGTTGACTGACTGGCCCCTCCGGTCCGCGGCGGCGATATAAACACTACCGGCCGAGAGGGTGCTGGGATTGCGTTGCTTGCTAGTCTCTATTTGGCCTCTCTCTCTGATAGGCTCACTTGCTCCGATGTCTATTATCGATCTTCTCGCAACCTCTTTGCCACCTGGTGTGCTGGCGACAGCTTACGCAAGCACAGTTCCTGTCTTTCCTCTTGCTCTATCCGTGGTTCTCCATCCTTTTTTAGTCATTTATCCATATCCATCCTGATCACATGTTCTGTAACTCTTGCCTTTTCAGTCGGACTTTCCTTGATAATGTCCTCAAGCTCCTGTACGGTTCCTTCCTTATTTTAAAGCATTTTGTTGCTATAGTTATTAACATTCTCAACATTTAAGGCATGTTAAAAGTGGGGGTATCAGCAAGTTATGTTTCAGAGGGGAGGTAGGGGAAGGGGAAGAGCGGGAACAGTAAATAACTGGGAACCTGACCCTCTTCTCCCTGAACCAAACCTCATTTTTGCGCCTGGACTAGAACATTGTTGTCCGCTACTGAAGGCATCATTGGTGAAAAAAGCAGCAGTGGGTGTGCCTGTAGATTTTCAGTATCATTCCTTCCCCCACTTTCGGGACACCGTCTGGTAGGTTATCGGAATCTACCTCATCCTAATAAAGCGAGAAAAATACTATTCATCCTTGGTAAAATGAGTTTGTAATGTGGAATACTTAACTTAACTGAGAATGCCAGTACACAGATATATCATGTATACCAAAAGTGGTTGTGTAGTGCCCAAAGTAGCTCCAGCTTGGGCCATGGGAGCAAAAGTCTCACGTATTTACAAAGTCTTTTTGATCTATTAGAATGTGTCAGAAAATTTGCACGAGGTCTTAACGACAGGAATAATGAAATTAGTACTACAGGATCAATTTCATATGCCATTGTTTGCAGATGTGTACACGAAAGAAACGGCTGCAAAACGGCCTTCTCCTGCCAGGGCCGGCCTTAGGCATGTACAAACGGTGCAACCGCACAAGGCCTCACGCCTCCAGGGGTCCCGCGCTTCTAGGGGTCCCGTGCAAAAAGTTAGAAGGTAATTCGAAAACTGTCATCCGTAATTTCGTTATTACAGATAAATTGGAAAAATAAAGTAAAGTGTTTCTAAAACTACTTTTAATGTAATGTAATCCGGTTATATACCCATTATGACATGAATATGGATTACGTCTAAGAAAATAATGCCTGCATCGGAGTCGAGGCAAGCACGGGCTACGATACTGATGCGCTATAGTAATATCTGCTGTCAACACATGACTGTTACTCATGCGTAAATTAAGAGTGACACGATTCATTGTTTCTCAGCGCCTCTCCGCGCCCTTTCCACTCATTGTTGTGGCTAACAATCAAGCATTACATTCTTCTGTCAGCAGGTGTTTCCCACCGAATGATTTATTCATTGTCGTCATTTAAACGTGCGGTACTTTCCCACTTCATGCCGTTTCACGTGTTCTTCGTGCACTCTGTGTGGAGATACAGTGTTTTTGCCTGTCCTGTAAGTCCAAAGTGCCAATAAGGAAGTATCTCGTGGAAGGGACAGATTTAGAAAATACTATCAGCTGCTCCAAAGATTAAGAAAAAGCTACAAAATGAACAGTTTTTGAACTCACAAAAAGGCGCTTTCGAAAAATTACTTGAGACTTAAGTGTTCTTAAAGAATATGGCATTAACTGTAGCCTCTCATCATGTGGTTCTTTAGAAGTAAGTTAACATGAAGCACTGGAATACAGACAGCGCACTATCCCACATTCAGGTAGGCCTAGAAGTAGCAGTTGTGAAGTAACCACAAATTCGGACCCAGGCACTTGACCTAATCCGTTACCATCTCCCATGATAAATGAAATTGTACAGAAAAGCCCTACCGAAATTGTGAATTTTGAGTACCCCTTAAATGAGAACAGAAGAAAATTATCAGCTCATTTTTACGTAAGAACTTTACCAAAGAGAGAAGAAAATGGATCGAAAATGGCTTGTGTACTCGAAATCAACCGACAAAGTTTTTTTTTTTTTTGTTTGGATCTCCTTCAAACAAGCTGTCAAGTGATGGACTCTGTGAATAGGTTCATTTAGGAAATCAGCTTCAAGAGCATGAACAATCGTTTTACCACACAAACTGTACAAAAAATGGATAGAATGTGAGATACGTTTGAAACAAAAAAATGGTATTGATCAAAGTGACCTCGAACTACTAGAAAAAGAAAAAGGAACATTGGCGTCAAGTTCTAAAAAGAATTATACTCTTCATGACATATCTAGCTTAACAGAATATTGCCTTAAGGGGAACCAGTGATAAGCTCTATTAAGAAAATAATAGTAACTTTCTTGGTTTGATCGAAATGATAGTAGAATTTGACCCTGTTTTGCAGGAACATTTAAGGCGGATAAAAACTCAAGAAATTCATGAACTTCATCTTGGGAATCACATTCAAAATGAACTCATAAATTTTCTTGCTGACAAAGTAGGGAACAGCATTGATATTTTTGTAAAAAAAAAAAAGGAAATATTTTTTTGTCGTGCTTGATTGCGCTCCAGATATAAGCCACAATGAACAAATGACATGGATTGTTAGGTTTGTAAATTTATCAGAAGACGCAGTGACTGTAGAAGAACATTTCCTCGACTTTCTCAACGTCACTTCAGCAACAGGGGAAAGTTTGACTGAAACCATTTTGTCGAAGGTAGATCAACTAAGACTCGATATTCACGACTGCAGAGGCCACAGTTACGTTAATGGCGCAAATATGAAAGGTTATCGAAGTGGTGTCAAGACAGAAATCTAAAGCGCAATCCAAGACCATTTTATGTCTCACGTGCCAGACACAGTCTTAATCTTGTGTTATCAGGTACTGCAAAATCTACAGCAACGCTGTAATTCAAGGAATATACATTGTTTTCAGCGCATCCATTCAGGGATGGGAAATCATATTGAATAGGGTACCAGCTTTAACAGTGAACAAGCTCTCAGATACTCGACGCGAAAGCAGGGTGGAGAGTGTCAAAGCTGTAAGGTACCAGACAAGAGAGGTCAGACATGCCTTTCTTGAGGTGAGTAACAGCACTGTTGAGTCGAAATCAAAGAGCGAAGCACACTCGCTTGGTGTGAACAAATTAGAAAGCTTCGAGTTTATTGCAGGCGTTGTCATATAGTTTGACCTCCTCTTTGCCATTAAGGGAGTAAGTAAGGCACTAAAATTGGACGTAGCAATTAAATCACTCGAAAGTCTAATGAAGTTTATTGAGAATTTCCGTGAAGAAGGTTTTGCTAATGAGAAGATAACAGCGAAAGAGATAGCTGAAAGTTTACAAGTAGAGCGTGCGGCTCGGCTCGACAGGCTGTATTGACTGTGCGAACGTTTACTTTGTAACACGTCGCAGTACACACAAATGACACGTGTGCTGCGCCCCCTGTGGTGCCAAGAGGCAGGGCCGGACTTTGATGGCACGGGGCCACGTGCATAACTTCTGCACAGGGCCTCCCACAACACCCCTCCCCGCTCCTCCTCCAGCATAGGTTGTACACCACAAGAATTTTAAGTTTCATCTTGACATACTACCAATATACCAAAAGACTGTTAATACAGCAGAACTACTGTTGTGATAGGAAAATAATTAATTGGAGAAGGAATATTAAGAGGTATGGTAATTACTAAAATGTTAATAAGAAAAACTAACTTAGCCGTGGGAATATCTCCAATTTTATGAAATTCATAAGTGTTGTTCAGGATGTATGCTTAAATGTTTTCATCGTTTGATTGTGCTCCACATTTACAATAAATTAAATGAGGTGTAGGTTATGAACACTAAGCGTTTTCTGCTTTACACACATTACACAAAACATTTTTTCCGTGTTTCTGACGAGCAAATTCGTCAATAACATCTTCGAAATTCAATTTTGAAACCACGTCGTGTTCCACTGACAGCATGGCAAGAGAAGACAGGCGTCCTTGCGAGATGCTGCTTCTGAAATAAATTCTGATAAATTTTGAACGTGAAAAGCTCTCTCCAGCGCAGGCGACAGTCACTGGCACGGTAAACAAAATTCTGTAGGCAATGCAAATGTTGGGAAATTTGGAAAATTTGAAGAAAAGAGAACTGCCAAGAAGTCGAAGCAATTTGATTATGAAGGTGACGACATTGTTTGCAGAGCTCAATCTTCAGAGAAGATATACAACATCAATTTCTTCTACCTGTCGTTGACACAGTGTTAAAAAGTTTGAAAGAAAGTTTGCCCAACTGGCTAAGTATTCAGAAATATTTGACTTTTTGTTTTCTCCAGAAAATTTAAGGAATATGCTGAAAGTGCTATGTAAAAACCTTGAGAAAGAGATAAGCGTAAATATAAATGGTGAATGTTCGAAAGACATTGTTGCATCAGACCTTTTGACAGAAATTAGAGTGTTCAAAGAAATTGTGCCCAAGCATGTGAAAACTCCTATGTTAATACTGAAATACTTTAATGATACTGGAAACCCAGCATTGCTGTAGATTTTGCAGTACATGATAACACAAGATTAAGACTGTGTCTGGCACGTGAGACATAAAATGGTATTGGATTGCACTTTAGATTTCTGTCTTGAACGCCACTTCGATAACCTTTCATATTTGCGCCATTATCGTAACTGTTGCCTCTGCAGTCGTGAATATCGAGTCCTAGTTGATCTACTTCCGACAAAATGCTTTTCACGTTCAAAGCTCATCAAAAATTATTTCAGAAGCAGCATCTCGCAAGAACGCCTGTCTTCTCTTGCCATGCTGTCAGTGGAACACGACGTGGCTTCAAAATTGAATTTCGAAGATGTTATTGACGAATTTGCTCGTCAGAAAGCACGGAAAAGATGTTTTGTGTAATGTGTGTAAAGCAGAAAACGCTTAGTGTTCATAACTTACACCTCATTTAATTTCTTGTAAATATGGAGCACAATCAGATGATGAAAACATTTAAGCATGCATCATGAACAACACTTATGAGTTTTATTTGATTTTGAATTTCTTAAAATTGGAAGGATTCTCATAGCTAAGTTACTTTTTATTACACTACTGGCCATTAAAATTGCTACACCAAGAAGAAATGCAGATGGTAAACGGGTATTCATTGGACAAATATATTATACTACAACTGACTTGTGATTACATTATAACGCAATTTGGGTGCATAGATCCTGAGAAATCAGTACTCAGAACAACCACCTCTGGCCGTAATAACGGCCTTGATACGCCTGGGCATTGAGCCAAACAGAGCTTGAACGGCGTGTACAGGTACAGCTGCCCATGCACCTTCAACACGATACCACAGTTCATCAAGAGTAGTGACTGGCGTATTGTGACGAGCCAGTTGCTCCGCCACCATTGACCAGACGTTTTCAATTGGTTAGAGATCTGGAGAATGTGCTGGCAAGGGCAGCAGTCGAACATTTTCTGTATCCAGAAAGGCCCGTACAGGACCTGCAACATGCGGTCGTGTATTATCCTGCTGAAATGTAGGGTTTCGCAGGGATCGAATGAAGGGTAGAGCCACAGGTCGTAACACATCTGAAATGTAACGTCCACTGTTCAAAGTGCCGCCAATGCGAACAAGAGGTGACCAAGACGTGTAACCAATGGCACCCCATACCATCACGCCGGGTGATACGCCAGTATGGCGATGACGAATACACGCTTCCAATGTGCGTTCACCGCGATGTCGCCAAACACGGATGTGACCATCATGATGCTGTAAACAGAACCTGGATTCATCCGAAAAAATGACGTTTTGCCATTCGTGCACCCAGGTTCGTCGTTGAGTACACCATCGCAGGCGGTCCTGTCTGTGATGCAGCGTCAAGGGTAACCGCAGCCATGGTCTCCGAGCTGATAGTCCATGCTGCTGCAAACGTCGTCGAACTGTTCGTGCAGATGGTTGTTGTCTTGCAAACGTCCCCACCTGCTGACTCAGGGATCGAGACGTGGCTGCACGATCCGTTAGAGCCATGCGGGTAAGATGCCTGTCATCTCGACTGCTAGTGATACGAGGCCGTTGGGATCCAGCGCCTCCTGAACCCACCGATTCCATATTCTGCTAACAGTCTTCGGATCTCGACCAACGCGAGCAGCAATGTCGCGATACGATAAACCGCAATCGCGATAGACTACAATCCGACCTTTATCAAAGTCGGAAAAGTGATGGTATGCATTTCTCCTCCTTACACGAGGCTTAACAACAACGTTTCACCAGGCAACGCCGGTCAACTGCTGTTAGTCTATGAGAAATCGGTTGGAAACTTTCCTCATGTCAGCACGTTGTAGGTGTCGCCACCGATGCCAACCTTGTGTGAATGCTCTAAAAAGCTAACCATTTGCGTATTACAGTATCTTCTTCCTGTCGGTTAACTTGCGCGTCTGCAGCACGTCATCTTCATGGTGTAGCAATTTTTATGGCCAGTAGTGTAGTACAAAGTGAAAAAAGATGTTGAGTAGAATCTTGCATAATAATCTCTGCTATAGCGATCGTAATAATCCGCAAACGCCCTGCGAGCTAGTTTTGAATCTTTGAGAGTTATCTTTTTTCCCTCACTCCATCACGGAAAGTAGAAGAGTAAATTTTATCAGAGAAAAGTGTCCGTTCTGAATTGGTGATTAGGCTAAATGCATATACTGAGATGACAAATGTCATTGGATATCGATATGCACATACATAAATGGCGGTAGTATATCGTACACAAAGTATAACATGGTAGTGCACTGGGGGAGCTGTCATTTATACTCAGGTAATACATGTGGAAAGGTTTCCGACGTGATTATGGCCGCACGACGAGAATTAATAGGCTTTGAATGCGAAATGGTAGTTGGAGATAGTCGCGTGGGGTACTCCATTTCGGAAATCGTTAGGGAGTTCAGTATTCTGAGATCCACAGTGTCAAGAGTGTGCTGAGAACTCCAAATTTCATGCATTATCTCTCGCCACAGCCAAGGCAGTGGCCGACGGCCTTCACTTAACGACCGAGAGCAGCGGCACTTGCATAGGGTTTTCAGTGCTAACAGCATTGCGTGAAATAATCACAGAAATCAATGTGGGACTTACGACGAACATATCCGTTAGGACAGTGCCGTGGAATTTGGCGTTAATGGGCTGTGGCAGTAGACAATACCTTTACTGACGACATCGCCTGCAGCGCATCTCCTGGGCTCGTGACGACATCGGCTGGACCCTAGACGACTGGATAGATATGGAGTGGTCAGATGATTTCCGATTTCAGTTGGTAAGAGATGATGGCAGGGTTCGAGTAAGGCACAGGCGCCCTGAAGCCTTGGATCCAAGTTGTTATCAAGGCGCTGTGCAAGTAGGTGGCGTCTCCATAATGGTGAGCACGGTCCTCTGGTCCAACTGAACCAATCACTGACTAGAAATGGGTTATGTTCAGCTAGTTGGAGAACGTTTGATAGTCACGTGATTTTAGGCATGATGGAGTCTGCTTGCAGCTATGCAGAGGTTCTAATATCTCACAGCGCTTCTGCTGGTATCTAATTATAGGATTGTTGGTTTTAAAATTGCTAAACAGATTATGTGGCATTAACATACGAATAAAACGAAATAAAATGCTTGTTGATCTTCTGATGAGATCACTTAAACAACATATAACACTCTTGTGCGCATGGACCACAGGGAGAATGGGTGACAGAAATTGGAGTACATATTTTCTAAAAAGCGGAGGTACTAGCTTATAAATTCCAACAGAACCAAAACCAATTTCATGGCTCGACATATTATAGTTAACTGAAGGTTAATCATGCATACAAAGGTAACCGAAGTCACTCAATCGTCATTTTCATGAGCAGTTTTTCGAAATAAGCTTCTGGATATGATTAATTAATCCACAATCCATTGGTGAACTGAAGCCGAGGAATTGCCTCTGAAGTCAGCGCTGTTATCCTACAGGAGTTAATTTTCTCCAAGAGCTACAGCAGTAGTCAAAGGCTGTTCATATCAGAATCTTACATCTGCTTCTCTCAGAGCCAAACTAAACTTTCAACTTAAGAGTCTAATACCTGAATGCCCCTTGTTCTTTCCCTTCTCAACTCCAAGTAGGCCCTGCGTAAGCTAGTTTTCAGCCAATCACCTTATAGCAAGAATTGATCTGCCAGTCAGAAGAGAGAATGTCTGCAGCTCATCCCCCCTCTACATGAAATATTGGACGCTAGCCAATGGGACAGAGAGAGGACTGATTTCTCCCATCCCTTCCTAACGAGTGGAAATTTCCACATATGATGATTAGAGAGAGAGGGAGAGAGGAGCAAGAGAGAGGGGAAATATTTGTGTGACCATTGTTCTGGCGCCAGTTAGACAGATAATGCTGGTCCTCAGACAATTACCTATTGTGAAAAGACCCACAGGATGTTCCTCCTTTCACTGCTTAATCCATTACTGTACTTGAGCATCCACCAAATGGAGATGTGCTCTCAGCTCTGCCTCTCTAGACACCTCCAGGGATCACAATCCAAGAAGCACTCATTACAAGACAAGAGAGGGGGACATATCTGGATTTTCTGGTATGCCTCAATGTCATCAGTAAGCTAGCAACCTACAGAAGGCTCTTAGTTTGCAAGTAATCTCAGACCACCTACATAGAACGTGCAACCAATCTTCTATTGTCAAAGAGCGTCTTCCCATGACATGGCTGCAGCGAGAAAGGCTTGTCCACCTATTCGCAGAATATTAAAGAGGAAGGGGAATGAATCTCCATGATGGATTCATGCTTCCTTCACAGGATTTCGCCAGCCACGTCTTATACTCATGGCTGGAGCCAAATGACAGCACTACATTACCTAGTCAAAAATTAGTTCTCTTATACCAAATAGTAAAAAATTTCCTTTAGTCTGTTAGTCAAGGTGATACAGCTACATTAAAATCAAAGTATAGTACGTGATGAGATCTCACACACTGATATTCCACAGTTGTTGTCTGCTAATTTTCATCACCTTGCTCACATGCTTCCCATCAGAGGAGCGAAAATTAAACAGGAAGCATATGTAGTGGTTGCTGTCAGTGAACTGATGCAGCTAGCATTTAACAGGACTACATCATACATCGACTGCACTGTAGTATTTGTGCTGCTATGACTGCATGGTGTGCTGTGCTGCAACCCACATACTTGGAGAACGCCTTTTTGACTCTGAAATATCATAATTTCCTCCATCTCTCCTTGCTTGATACATATGTATTCATGAATGTGTAGGTGTTCACAGTTGGAGTATAATATGGTTGTGTTCTTTAGAATATATATTACAACAGCTCTGTTTTTTAAGGTTGAAAGTAGACTCAGGAAGCCACCATGAGTTTTCTTTGTCCGCAAGCAAATAGTCAACAACTGTTGTGACAAATTTATGTCGTCTGGAGAGGGAGACCCCTTATGTGAAACCGAACGAGATGTGCAGTGGTTAGGACACTGGACCCTCATTTGGAAGAGTGACAGTTTAAATTCTTATCTGGTCATCCAGATTTAGGTTTTCCATGATTCCCCCAATGCAATACGGCAAATGACAGTATGATTCCTTCGACATATTATAGTTAACTGAAGGTTAATCATGCATACAAAGGTAACCGAAATCACTCAATCGTCATTTTCATGAGCAGTTTTTCGAAATAAGCTTCTGGATATGATTAATTAATCCACAATCCATTGGTGAACTGAAGCCGAGGAATTGCCTCTGAAGTCAGCGCTGTTACCCTTCAGGAGTTGATTTTCTCCAAGAGCTACAGCTGTAGTCAAAGGCTGTTCATATTAGAATCTTACATCTGCTTCTCTCAGAGCCAAACTAAACTTTCAACTTAAGAGTCTAATACCTGAATGCCCCTTGTACTTTCCCTTCTCAACTCCATGTAGGCCCTGCGTAAGCTAGTTTTCAGCCAATCACATTACAGCAACAATTGATCTGCCAGTCAGAAGAGAGAATGTCTGCAGCTCATCCCCCATCTACATGACTCTGAAATATCATAATTTCTTCCATCTCTCCTTGCTTGATACATATGTATTCATGAATGTGTAGGTGTTCACAGTTGGAGTATAATGTTCGTCAGGATAGAAGTCAGGAGCGGAGGGCGTTGTAAAATGACAATTAATTGAGTGGAATGGACCCAGTTTATTCTTGTAATGATGGTACAGTGGTGCCTACGTAGGGCTGAGCAGCCCCAAGAGGGGTTGCCGTCTGCTCATCAGAGAGGCAGAGGCTAGAGGAGCGACTACTCGGGGCCGAGGTCAGAAGCTAAGAGAGCGCGGAGCTGTTTCCAAGCCGCCCTCGCCGCTCCCGGCCGCGTCCCCACGTGATCACACGATTAGTCTCTGATTGGAGGATTGATTCCGCCAACGCGCCTTGCTAGTAGCGTACCCCCGTCAGCGCAACCAACCCGTGGGACTTGAGTCTGACCGAGGAGCACGTGGCAGGAATGTGCCGACCATGGTCTTCCGGCCAGCACCTTCCACCACAGTATGCCCAAGCCGGCTACGGCTGAACATTATGCATTGAAAATTTATTTAAATAAAATTTTGTCGGCAATGATCCCTCTTGGGGGGTCTCCTCCCTGCACATCCTTTCCCCTTCCGAAGAAGGCTCTCTGGATGAAAATGAATGAGCTTATTCTAATTGATTATTCCATTTAAAAAATAATTGATCATTATGACGGGTCCCATAACATAGTGATATCAATATGTGCAAAAGTTACAAAGTGGCCTGAAGGGCCTGAAGGAAGGCTCTTGAATAACAAACTTGTGAAGTTGGTGCGACGGCAGTGGGGCGGCGCCATGCTGTGAGTGTGTGTCGGCGGTATCAGTGGTGGTGGGTACCCAGGCGATGATGAGGGGCACCGGAGCACAGCACACTGAAACACTCCACCCTCGTGGGGGTGAGAGAATGCTCCCAGGCCTAACAGTCACAAGGGGGTCTTTCCCCGTAATATTACTTTGAGTTCTTAAATCTACCATTACAATGGTAATTGCCCAAGTGGGTGAATGAGAACTTTACAAAACGACAAAAACTTAAAGAGAAAGCAAAATGACTTACATGAGGGTTAAAACTCGACAGTTAAATTGTGATTCTATAGACTTTACATAGAAATACAAATCCATTACAAAATTAGTTCATTGACCTGACACCTAGACTACTACTTAATTCTAAGGGGGGGTCATGCCTGATCGCATGCACCAAGGTTGGCAGGTAGTTTCAGGTGTGATATTCACCTTCAGGTTGTGGGGGTGGTACTACTTCTCGGAAGGAAGTGAAACATTTGCAAAACCCTCTTTTACAGAGTATCCAGGATACTATAACCAGAATCATTACAATGATTATTACCGAACCAGCGCTGGGTAATACAACGGTGGTTAATGGCTTGGTTTGGTGCCAATCAGCAATATGTGAGGCCACTCGGTCAAGAGCAACTTGGTTGTGTTCCTGGGTAAGGAGATGATTGATCGATTGGGGTAGATCTGAATCATTGGTATTCGGTAAATTCTTTAGCTTCTCATGGTGATGGAGTTTAAAAGGGAGTTCAGGAAGGTATAAGGTAAATGTGGGAATGGTGACATGAAAGGTGGAGTGCAATTGAGCTGATATCCTCATAGAAGCAGGGTATACGTTACATCTTGAACTATTATACACTAGGCCACTATTATTCAGTGTTATCCGGTACGATTCAGTCTCTGACATTGAACGGTGGCACACCAGGGTGGCGGTGACAGTCTGTGGAACAGCGAACAGAAAACTGTTGCCAACAGGCTGAATTATTGGTTGACGAAGTGAGACTAGAACACGAGGACATGGAGGTGTGGTAGTTTCAGCTAAAAACAGTGACATCTCGCACTCAGTAGTGTTAGTGTGTAAAATTAGCGTGGAGCATAAGTAATGTGTTGTATGGAAGCAACTGGATAGTTCAGCGCGAGAGAGAGTGGCGTGAGTTTGTCGATCCCGACTAACCATTAAAAATTCTTGAGTCTGCCAAACAACATGGTGGTGAAGGGTAGCCCAAGAGACTGGAAAAGTGTATATTTGATAGCACTCGTATTCGCAATTTGCGCACGTGATTGGCAACCTCATTCACATCCGAATACCGTCAGAATTACGGGTAAGTCGGACCTCCAACGCAGCATAGTAAAACGGGAGGTTGCTTTCCCGCACGGCATAAAGCATTTGTTTAGGGGCCAAAATTTGCGACGACACATTGTGTAGGATGTGCAAGAAGGGCTCTGAGGGTAACAGATGTGGACGGAGCTTTCCTTGCAGTCCGAGTTGAATGGCCTAGTGTAACATGTGCACGTGTAACTGTGCTGTGTGTATATTAAATAAAAGAATCTGCGTGGTCTTCACAATGTCCAATGTGATAGTCAGTTTACGTAATCCCGAGCGAAGATGAGTCCACTCTGCTATGGGACGAAGGCCAAGTGTCGTTAATTAATTTGAGATTTTGTACGAAGAAAGTTTTTTTTTTAAATGAATAAAATGAGAAGGAATCCTGTGATCGCGGTGTGAACCTGCACAGCCTAGGCACCTCCCACGCATTGGCCACTACGCAGGGGCACCCACCCCGCTAAGGCTCGACACGGCGAGACAGGTGAAGTACTTCATAAATTTCAGAAATAATATTGAGTGGTTTTTCAGCAGTAGAAAACTCGAATGAGGGTAGGACAACTCAAGTTAACTCAATAATCATAGGATCTTTACTTACAGAAGTGGTCAATAGAGAGATTAACTGTATTGAAGTCGGAAATGAATGTTAGCGAGAGTGAGTCTGTTGCTCGTGAATACAGAGGCTGGGCGTGAAGCAGTGGAGGCGGCGCAGCGCAGCTTTATCAGCGCTGAGCCGGCAGAGTGCTGGGCTCAGATAACAGCGTCTGAGAGCGCTAGTGGCTCTGCGTCCGAGACTAAGACATTGTAAGTGCAACTAAAAAGTAACAGTTTATTGCAAAGCAATAATAAACGAATAGCTGATGTCACAAAGACGTTTGATTCCATTTTAACAGAACAACTTAAATGTTCAACAGGTAAATTGATTACGTTGTTGATTAAAAGAAACTGCTACTGAACATAACGTACATACGTACGTACTTCCCTTTCCCCTTCCGAAGAGCGGAGGGCATAAACCATAAAAGCCTTGTTCATGTACTTAGTATATGACAATAGAGGTCTGGTAACATCAACAAGTTACACCAAGGTAGTGTGGATATGAACAGTGTGAGTGTGTTGTAAGTTGTTATTGGGCATATGAAGTGTTGTGTAAATGTGTAACTAATGGTAGCTGATTGCGGATACGAATTGAAGGCCAATAGGTGCTATCAGAGATACTTCCAGTCGAGAAACAATGAAACTTAAAAGGGAATACCGAATATGACACAAAAATAGCGTATAACCATAAAGTGTACTAACATTAATCATAACTATAAATTGATAACAATAAAACATGACATTGAAGTAATAATAATTGACAAGAAATAAAATAAAGGGAATATTTCCCGAACATAAACTTCCGAATCGGATACGAAATCCGTCAGGGGAAGTTTTTTTTTTTTTTTTTTTAGTCGGTTGACGAAGTGCATAAGGGACTACGTCAGTAAAATCCGACAGTGTGTGTATATAACAACATTGTTCTTAAAAGTGCAGTTTGCACTGTCAGATGGTGAAAAGCAACTAATCCGTTCAGCAACGGAAAAGGCTGCCATCTGGGGAACGGTATCTGAATCTTTGGCAGAATCCGATGATTTTGCAATGGGATTGCCATCTAGAAGAAAGTGGCGTTGTATAAAATGTAATAAAAGAGCGTCTGGGGCTCAGTTCATTTGTGGTTGAGTGCCA
Source organism: Schistocerca nitens (assembly GCF_023898315.1). Classification (NCBI taxonomy): domain Eukaryota; kingdom Metazoa; phylum Arthropoda; class Insecta; order Orthoptera; family Acrididae; genus Schistocerca; species Schistocerca nitens. The sequence goes on along the minus strand of NC_064615.1, from coordinate 256,758,874 downwards.
AAGGCGTAGTGTGAGTGCAAATTGTCTCACGGTAATTGATGTATGAATTGTTTTGTGGTCAACCGAGGAGCCTAGGATTCGGTGACGTGTAAGTACAAGTTCGCGGTGCGTATGAGCTACCTGCGAGTGACTCGACTATTAAGCTCAGCAGTGCATTAGTGCAATCTGCAGACTTGGATTGATGATTATATAATTTGCAGGGCAATGGAGCAACCTGCGGACAGTGCTAAGGCAACCTGTCTAATAATTGAGGGGTAGGCAGTGCATTGGAGCTATCTGCGATACCGTGGTTCAGCGGGCCTAAGGGTGTCCGTCTGACTTAATAAGAATTAGTGTAGGCACATGGGTTTCCTGCGATACATGTAATAAAAGTATCAGCGGCGTTATTAGCTGCTGTACTAGGAAAATGTCGACTGTTCAAGCAATAAAAATAGCTCTGAAGCTAGAATAGCATACATGCATAAATAGCGTCACATTTTGTGCGCGCAGTACATAACACTACATAAAATGAAAATCATGAACTATAAATCACTAGCGCTAGCATAATGACATAATTAAACACAGTGACATATATTGACAGGAAAATAAAAACACAATGATGTGTAATAATAACACTGTAAGTAGTCGGAACGCTCAACGTTAACATGTAACACTGACCATCTGGGGCTGGCTGCTAGGCTGCGTGTGTGTTAGTTTTAAAACTGACGATAACAAATTGAACTGAAAGGACAACTAGGCACAGTTCCCGTAGCGCTTACATCACCGGCTAATTAGAGGCAAAGTACGTATCTCACAATGGATCATCGGCCGATATTTTGGGGCAAGACTGCAATTAGGGAGAGCAATATCTCGGTGTAAATGGGTGGTAAGATTAAAAGACCGGTACTGTCGGAAGAGGGTACCTAACATGTTGTAGGGGCCTCCTCATCGACAGAAGAAGAAAAACAGGATAGAACAATGACCACGGCGGTAAAATAAATGGGGAGGGCAAAAATAACTGCGTAGCAACCAAGGAACAATCGCCCACCGATATACGGCAGCCCGGACGATTGGTCGTTTGTGCCTCGTCAGTAGCGTGAAAAACCCGTGGCATTGCATTGGTTTGCCCATATCTGGCCTTGTCCAAGGCAGATAACGTTAAATGTCATCATAGTTCGATGTGTAAGAGGGTTAGGGCTGTAGTTTGTAGACAATGAATCAAAGCAGTAGTGAAATTTCACTTATAGGATTGACAGACTAAGGTATGCAGAATAATGTAAATCGTTAAGAACTTCGTGTGATTTATCCAGCTAATGTGAAACAAAACGAGGAAAAGAATTTAAACAATGAATCACATCTATTTAATATTTATGTTAAGATTTATTGGGATGTTTGAATGAATTTTGTTTGCCGTGTCTTCCGGCTGCATGAAAGAAACCAGCTTGGAGCTGTTAGCCAGCGCGCAGCGCACGCGTAGGTGCGGAGTAGGCACCGGCACGTCAGCGGTTATGTGAGACGGCGTGTAGCCGCGAGAGACCGGCCGCTACTACAGCGACAAATATCACGCGCTTAGCGTGTACCAGAAATAACGATGAATTAGAAATTGCTAATTATCTAGAATAAGAGTTTTTTAAAAAGGCTGTTAGTTATATAAAATGATGGTAAATGCATTGTAGTCTGTCATACACGGAGGATAGGGCAGTAATTTGCGGTTTGTTTTTGTAACTACTAGGACGCGCCCCGTGTTGAGACGCTGGTGGCGGCAGCGCACGTGGTGATAAGATACGTCATCGCGCGGAGCGCTGTTACTGGCTGAGAAAGAATGATGGCCGCTGGCCAGTTCTTGGCGAGGAGAAGGGACAGCGCTGAAGAGAGGAGGGGAGGCGACAGCTGATGTGTTGCCCCGCCAACAGCTGGTCCCGTAAACAAAGCGTACGAGGCGTATGCATTTCAAGCCCTGGCTTTATCTGTTCCGATTACTTACGATTAGCTGCAGCAAATACAGAACTACGACATATATTACAATACACTAGACGGCGAATTCATCGGCCGTCCAAACACAGCTTCGTAAGGGGTATACCCCGTGGATTCATGTATTCGGGTGTTGTATGCAGAAGAAATATACGGTACATATCTGTCCCAATCAGCGTGCGTTTTTGCAACATAATAGGATAACATTTTACAAATTGTACGGTGTACGCGTTCAACGCGACCGTTGGCCTTAGGATGGAAGGGAGTTGTACGCCATTTTTTGATTCTTAATAATTTACAAACTTGTACAAATAAAGCAGACATGAAATTGGTTCCTTGATCCGTTAAAATGGCATCAGGACTTCCAAAAGGTAGTATCACACGATTTACAAACTCTCTCGCCACAGTTTCAGCTGTCATGTCGGGGAGGGGAATCAAAATTAGATAACGTGAAAAGTGATCAATAACAGACAAAATGTATTTATTACCTTGTTGCGACTGTGGAAAAGGACCTTGGAAATCTAAAGCAAGAATTTCGAAGGGTGAAGATGCCTGCGGAAGTGTTTGCAGCGGCACTCTCGGATGCCTATTTTGTGCTCGTTGTGCACACGGCAGGCAAGATCTTACATACCTGTCCACGTCACGTTGTCGGTATTGCCACCAATAACGTGTCGCAATTCGAGCGTTCGTAGCGCGTTTTCCGCTGTGACATGCTTGGATGGTATCATGGCATTGCCGTATTATACGTTGCTGCAAGCATTCCGGTATTACCAAACGATTCCCATGGGGAGTTCTTCGATACAAAAGGTGGTCTATTACTTCAAATTCTGGGAAGGTGGCGTATCTTTGACATTGAACGTCCACCCGCTGTGCTTCTTTTAACTCTTCAATTGATACCTCATCTGACTGAATGACACGCACTTTTCTACTTAACGCATCAGCATTTTGATACAACCGACCAGGCTTGTGCCGAACTTCAAAATCATATTCTGACAGTTTCATGGCCCAGCGCATAAGCTTGCTGCTAGGGTCTTTAAGATTCAATAACCACTGCAGAGCAGAGTGATCGGTAAGAACTGTAAACTTGCGACCATAAAGGTAACATCTAAAATAATTAATTCCAAAAAGAAGGGCAAGCAATTCCTTTTCTGTAGTACTGTAATTAGTTTCTGCTTTATTCAGTTGACGAGAGGCATACCCAACGGGTTTTTCCTCACCATCTTGCACGTGGCTTACGACACATCCTACAGCAAGATCAGATGCGTCACAAGATAAAATAAAAGGTTCAGCGAAGTCTGGGTAAACAAGTAGAGGTGAACTAGTTAAAATAGTTTTCACTGTTTGAAAGGCGGTCGAACATTCATCCGTCCAAACAAAAGGAGTATCCTTTTTCAACAATTTAGTAAGTGGTTTGGTAATAGTAGCATAATCTTTAACAAAACGGCGGTAATAATTTGCAAGGCCAAGGAAGGATTGTAATTCCTTTAAATTTGTTGGAATAGGAAAAGTGTCTACTGCTTCAGTTAATCGTGGATCTGGTTTGACTCCGCTGGAACTGATGACATGACCTAAATACTGCACTTGTGATTGAGCAAAAGAACATTTTTCTAATTTTAAGCTTAAATTAGCATTTTGCAAGCGCAACAGCACACTGCGTAGATGTTCAGCATGTTCAGCAATGGATTTTGAAAATATAATTATATCATCAAGATACACAAGGCACATAGTAGGTTTCAACCCACGTAATAGCAGATCTGCAAATCGCTGAAAGGTTGCTGGTGCGTTGCGAAGCCCGAAAGGCATCCTTAAGAATTCATATAAGCCACCAGGAACTACAAAAGCTGTCAGCTCGATCTTGAGGAGCAATTGGAATTTGATGATACCCACTGCGCATGTCTAATGTTGTGAAGTACCGGCAATTGCCCAGACGATCGAGTGTTTCATCGATCCGGGGTAATGGATAATGATCTGGAGTAGTAACTTTGTTTACTGCTCGCATGTCTACACAGAGGCGATAGGATTTTTCTCCGTCTATAGATTTCTTTGGAACGACTACAATTGGGCTAGACCACGCACTAGAAGAGGGTTGTATTATTCCTGCTTCTAGTTGCTGTTGTATAGTTTCCTCTACCACTGACTGAAGATGATAGGGAATTCGGTACCCTTTCTGAGCTATTGGCCTAGCATTTCCGGTTGGAATCTCATGCTGGATTAGATCTGTTGCTGGTAAATATTTCCTGTCTTCAAACAACCATGAATACTCATTCAATACTTCATTTATTAGCTTTTGTTCATGCAATGGGAGGTGACTAAGCTTAGCTTTAAACTTATCTGTCAGATGTGACGTGATTGTCAAAAGGTGTTGAGAGGCGGCAGCAGTCTTTTTCTTTTTCAGAGAAGGGGTTCTCTTTGACAACTCATCTTCTGTGATAACCTGTAAGCTGGCTAATACTGTACCACGCGGTATTAAAGCTTGCTTGTGACTAAAATTGTCTAGACACACGGGTACGCAATTTTCTTTCTGTACTTGCTGTGCTTTGCACAGGCTACGTTTTACGTGGACCTGCATCTGGTCAAGAGTTTCATTCTGGCAGAGTGGATCTACCAAGAAATGAACCTCTTCGGATTCACGTATCCCGACAGGCACCCAAAGGATCTTTCCTGTGCCTTCTGGTATCTCCACGGGATTATCGGCTTTTAGCATCGTTACGGGAGACTCCGAAACTTGGGAAACGGATCCTTTTTTCCCAGCTCCGCTCGCCCGCAACGTGCAGTCACGTCCAAAACGGTGCACGTTGTCGCCGAATTGGACGGTATTTAACCTATAGTCAATAACCCCCTGGAAATGACGCAGAAAGCCACTTCCCAGGATGATGTCGTAATCCGTGCGCCTGTTCCGTACAACCTCCATCGTAAAAGCATATTCTGTGGAGTCCAACATGAACTCAACGCAACAGCTGCCATCAGGTTTCACTATGCCGGGACCAATACCACTGATATGGTACCGCGGCGGTTGCAATGTTCTCTTATCTCTCTTCGATAAAAATGCCAAGCTGATTTGTGCGCCTGTGTCAATTAGCACGCGTATTGGTTTGCGGCCTCTAACACCATCGACAACCACGCTTGCCACCTGTGTGATTCCCTTATCAGCTAGGGGGGTCACTATTTTTAACGGGGGCCGGGAGGGGTGGCACTTCCTGCCCCGCGGCCGTTTCCCGAATTCTGTGATTGGTTTGCATTTCGCCTGGAATTTGCAGGCGGTTGTGGCCTACTATTTGGATAATGCACGCTTCGGTGACCCATGTTCCTGCACTGATGACATATGGCACGCGACATTGCTCTGCCACATGTCCTTGTCTATTACAGCGCCCACACTTAGTATCGTTCGAAAAGACACGTCGGGGCTCGCTTTGCCGCGTGGAGACGGCCACAAATCGGCTCGCCTCCTCTCTCAAGAGTGCTAATCGCACGGCTTCGTGTAAGGTGCGGGGGGAAGCTACCTTGATTTCACCCCCTATTTGAGGGTTTATGCCACGAATAAACACGTCTATCGCACGACATTCTGATTCTTCCAACAGAACCTCGTTACGAGCAGAACTGGCACTTAGTGCGTACGTGTGGCATGCGACGCTTCTAATCCTGTCCGCGAATGCTTCTAAATCTTCACCCGTTTTTTGCTTAAGGGTGGAAAGCAAATCGCGGTAGTAACTAGTACCACGTTTGTCTGTATACCTTTCAATCAACCCTGTTGCAAGGGACTGGAAGGTAGGAGCATTTTTCAAGCTCTCGACCGACTGCACGTAGTTCCGCGCTTCGCCGGTGAGTTTCATTTTCATCACGTTTAAGAGAAATTCATCTGGCCAACCGCAAAGCTTTCCGATGTCCTGGATATTCTGCACAAGCGTTTGAATATCCTCGTGCGGCTTTCCAGCGAACGCCGGAATAAACGCTACTGCTGGGAAGCTCTGCACCAAAGTAGAGGTGGCTACTGCCACAGGTGATTCTGCACTAGTGAGTGGTGGAATCACCTGCTTCGGCTGTTCTTCCACTAGCACTGGCTTAGCAACATTAGATTGCGGAGAAGCCATTTTAAGATCATCTAGCTGTTGCTTAAGCTCCGCGTTAGTTAGAATTAATTGATTTAACTGGGACTGCAGCGCCAAGAGGGGATCTTCATCCGCTCCGGCTGCTCCTGCCTCCGATTGCTGCCTGGTGATCGGCATGTTACAATAGTGTGGGCATCTACACCACCGTAGCGTCGCTAGCGACTTACATTATTTGGTGGCGCGCAGACGACGGACGGCGGCGGTGTCGACGAGCGGCGGCAGGCGCGTTGATCACGCGCGGGCGCAGCAGGCGGCGGGCGACAGCATGGACAGCTGTGACGGCGGGGCGGCGCGAGGGCCGCACCCCGGACCCTGGCGCAGGCGGTGACCCGTGGCAGCTACGGACAGCGGCGGCGGCGGCGGCGTCGGCGAGCGTGACTGCATCGCGGACCCTCCTCGGCTCGCGTCCGGCGGCGAACTGCGTCACGCTTGTGGCGCGCTAGTGCGCGGCCACGCACATTCTGCAACGCAGGCGACCGGCTGGCACGCGCATGGCGCGCTGCAGCCTCGCCACGTTCGGGCTAGTTTCCTTTACTTACTCAGCCTCGGCCCCTTCGTAGTACTCATACTCAACTGATGAGTTGATTTTACAACCGTAAGGTGGGTCGCATCCCACTTCTGACACCATTTGTTCGTCAGGATAGAAGTCAGGAGCGGAGGGCGTTGTAAAATGACAATTAATTGATTGGAATGGACCCAGTTCATTCTTGTAATGATGGTACAGTGGTGCCTACGTAGGGCTGAGCAGCCCCAAGAGGGGTTGCCGTCTGCTCATCAGAGAGGCAGAGGCTAGAGGAGCGACTACTCGGGGCCGAGGTCAGAAGCTAAGAGAGCGCGGAGCTGTTTCCAAGCCGCCCTCGCCGCTCCCGGCCGCGTCCCCACGTGATCACACGATTAGTCTCTGACTGGAGGATTGATTCCGCCAACGCGCCTTGCTAGTAGCGTACCCCCGCCAGCGCAACCAACCCGTGGGACTTGAGTCTGACCGAGGAGCACGTGGCAGGAATGTGCCGACCATGGTCTTCCGGCCAGCACCTTCCACCACAGTATGCCCAAGCCGGCTACGGCTGAACATTATGCATTGAAAATTTATTTAAATAAAATTTTGTCGGCAATGATCCCTCTTGGGGGGTCTCCTCCCTGCACAATAATATGGTTGTGTTCTTTAGAATATATATTACAATAGCTCTGTTTTTTAAGGTTGAAAGTAGGCTCAGGAAGCCACCATGAGTTTTCTTTGTCCGCAAGCAAATAGTCAACAACTGTTGTGACAAATTTATGTCGTCTGGAGAGGGAGACCCCTTGTGTGAAACCGAACGAGATGTGCAGTGGTTAGGACACTGGACTCTCATTTGGAAGAGTGACAGTTTAAATTCTTATCTGGTCATCCAGATTTAGGTTTTCCATGATTCCCCCAATGCTCTACGGCAAATGACAGTATGATTCCTTCGAAGAGGACGCAACAAATTTCCTTCCCCATCCTTTTCTAATTTGAACTTATTCTTCAGGTCTAATGACTTTGTTCTCGACGAGAATTAAACTCTAGTCTTTCTTCCTTCTGCCTTTTCCTTGTGTGAAATGGGGACTTCTGACAGGTGGGTAGACCGTAGCCATTTTTATGTAGTGCTGATAACTGTCGTGAGAATCCGTACTCAGGGATTTTGGACCGGTCCTTTTCTGGAGCTCGATGATGGCCATATAAAGAAGCGACAGAGAAGTGACTGTTGACCATATTTCATATCTGGCTTGAACACAACGGCGCTTAAACCGCTACTGCATCCAGAAAATGCCATAGTTTTCCATGAATAAAGTAACAGCCAATGACGAATAAATGACATAGACCAGGCAAGTAGCCACCACATTTGTAGCCAACTGGAAACTTAGTCTCTATGTTTCATTACATCGAGTAGGCTGATATTCATTGTTTGCTAGCACAGAATTATGTGATTTTGTTTGTTATGCAACGCCGTTTGCTGCTGCCAGTAAGGGGACTGACTGCATTCTTGGACAGACTCAGTTTTCGCCAGATTTATTCAAGATGGCGAAACTGTGATGTCACTATCAAACAAGATGGCAGCCAAGTTGGGGGACTATGCGGCAGTAATGGCTTCCTGTGTGAATTGTGGTATACGTTTGCTAAGGATTTTAGATGGTACCACTGCAGTTGCTTACTCTCTGCTCTTACTAGCCATCAGACATTTTTGCTCTTTACACTGAACATGATAGTTTTCTTTTCACTAGTGCGATGCTCCCCTTAGTTAATGGATCAGGTCACTCAATCTTTTCACCAGCCTTTTATACATTTATATTCAGTAGAACTACCTTTAACATAATTGTTTTGTCAACTGAATCACGTGTCCTATACACACATATTAATTGTGTCCTTGGATGAAATTTTCACTCTGCAGTGGAGTGTGCACCGATATACACTCGTATCACTTGTGTCTCTGAATAAAATTTTCACCCTGCAGCGGAGTGTGAACCGATATACACACGTTTCACTTGTGTCTCTCAATGAAATTTTCACCCTGCAGCGGAGTGTGCACCGGTATGAAAGTTCTTGGCACATTAAAACTGTGTGCTGGACCGAGACCCCAACTCGGGACCTTTGCCTTTCACAGGCTAATGATCTACCATCTGAGCTACCCAAACGTGACTCATGACCCGTCTTCACAGATTTAATTCCGCCAATATCTTGTCTCCTACCTTCCAAACTTCACAGAAGTCAAACGGTAGAGCACCCGCCCACGAAAGGTGAAGGTTCCGAGTTCGGGTCTCGGTCTGGCACACAGTTCAACCTGCCAGGAAGTTACATATCAGCGCACACTCCGCTACAGAGTGATAATTTCATTCTGGAAACATCCCCCAGGCTGTGGCTAAGCCATGTTTCCGCAATATCCTTTCTTCCAGGAGTGCTAGTTCTGCAGGGTATGCAGGAGAGCTTCTGTGAAGTTTGAAGTGAGTCCCAACCATTGTGGGTTGACCCTCAGTAAAACATTACAAATTCGTGATGAATGATACTTACTGGCAAGTGCTTTATAATGATTTACAGTGCCATATAATTTCTCATTCATGTCAACTGTGATGGTCACATATTGGATTGTAGTGATGATTGTGTGTGTTCAGCATTGTTACAGTGTGTGACCTAATCCGATTACCATTTATCTGTTAGGTCACGATCAAATCAAAATTAAAGTTAGGCTGCTGTTCCAGTTAGTAACAAACGAAGTCATATTAAACGAGAGTGTTTCAGTGTGCTTTCCAACATCGTATCTAATTGGGAAAACATGTCAGTAAACTACACAGTGTCCAAAATTAATACAACAAACCGCTATTTTCCCGACCTGTGTCTAATTCACTATATAATCATACAAACTGTCAACCAGATGTCCGTACGATCCTGCTTTGCACGGAAGATGGCATTCTGGTCAACGCATAACCATGCCAACGATGACGTCAGGGCATCTATGAAACGAGGTATTGTTTTCTGGATAGCTCCACATCCACAATCACTGTGTACACAATCACAGACGGTGCAGTATGGCACAGAGAAGATGCCTACCAGATTCTATGTCGTGGAGGGCCTAGAAAGAAAGGACGCAGGAGGGTAGCAAACTGATTTGGTCCAATGGCTTACTGTGAATCGTTCTGTTGTTTCTCAGATGTGGCGACCATTTATAGAGACTGAAACTGTATCCTGAAGACCAGGGCAGGGCCGACCACTTGTGACTTCAGAAGAGATGACCGCTATTTGGCTGTTAGGACACGATGTTACTGCCTTCGTGCTGCACAGCAACTCACAGTGAACTTGCAGCATCCACTGGTCGTGTTGTGTCTAGACAAACAGTTTGCAGAAGGCTTCGGTAGAGTGGCCTTTATTGTCGGAGAGATGCTATATGTCTACCTTTGATACGTCTTCACAGAAGGCAACGTCTAAAGTGCAGTCATCAATATGCCATGAGGACTTTCGAACAGTGGGCCAATGGTGTTTTCACAAATGAGTCACAATTTAGTGTGGAGAGTAATTCTAGATGGATTCGCATCTGGAGGGAACGTGGAACACGATTTCGGAGTCCAAACATTGTGGAAAGAGACCGAGATCGAGGAGGATCACTAATGATGTGGGCATAGATTATGTTTACACTCGAACCCCTCTTCATGAACTGCTCTCAGGTATCGTGACGAGATCTTGGGATCTCATTTGCAGTTGTTGCGAGGTGCTGTGGGCCCAAACGTCGTATTGATGGACGATAATGCTCGATCTCACAGAGCACGTGTGGTTGATATTTTCTTGGAAATGGAAGGTATTGCGTGCATGACATAGCCTGCTCGCTTTCCCGATCTGAATCCCATAAAGCATGTTTGGGATGTACTAGGGAGCGCCCACCAAGGCTCTGAGCACTATGGGACTCAACTGCTGAGGTCATTAGTCCCCTAGAACTTAGAACTAGTTAAACCTAACTAACCTAAGGACATCACAAACATCCATGCCCGAGGCAGGATTCGAACCTGCGACCGTAGCGGTCTTGCGGTTCCAGACTGCAGCGCCTTTAACCGCACGGCCACTTCGGCCGGCCCACTTCGGCCGGCTCCTTGAGCGCCCACCAACCACACTCCAAGACTGCGCCCAGCTCTGCAGGAAGGATGGGCGTTACAGCTTCAACATGAGACCGATGACATCATTCACAGCATGTCCCATCGTTTTCATTCCTGTATTGCTTCCAGAGTAGGTCACACCCCATACTGAGCACATTAACCAGTTGTTGGAATGTATTTTCGTGTACCATTTTGCGTATTGCAGTTGTTCGCGTTCTGTATTTTTTTTACGTTGTTTCTATTTTACTATCACCTGTTTATACTGTTTTGTGGCAAAATAAACGCAACCTTGTAAAATTTCGTTTTGTTGCTATAATTTTGGTTACCAGTGTATTTCATTACATTGTAAAGTTTGTGGATACCTTACTAATTTATGGTGTTGTAAGTAGGCTGTTTAGGTTTTTATATTGGTAACGCTACGTAGCGCTCTGTATGAAAATCACTGGCTGTGCTGTGTGCAGTCTGTGGCTGGTTGGCATTGTTGGAATATTCGCTATTGTAGTGTTGCGCAGTTGGATGTGAACAGCGCGTAGCGTTGCGCAGTTGGAGGTGAGCCGCCAGCAGTGGTGGATGTGGAAAGAGATGGCAGAGTTTTGAGAGCGGACGGTCTGGACGTGTGTCCATCAGAAAGAGTAAATTTGTAATACTGGATATCATGAACTGATATATATATATATATATATATATATATATATATATATATGACTTTTGAACACTTTTAAGGTAAATACATTGTTTGTTCTCTATCAAAATCTTTCATTTGCTAACTATGCCTATCAGTAGGTAGTGCCTTCAGTAGTTAGAATCCTTTATTTAGCTGGCAGCATTGGCGCTCGATGTATTGCAGTAGTTCGAGTAACGAAGATTTTTGTGAGGTAAGTGATTCATGAAACGTATAGGTTATTGTTAGTCAGGGCCATTCTTTTGTAGGGATTATTGAAAGTCAGACTGCGTTGCGCTAAAAACATTGTGTGTGAGTTTGCTGATGATCAGAATAAGTAAAGAGAGAAATGTCTGAGTACGTTTAGTTTTACTCAGCTGTCTCTGTAATAAATAACGTAAGGGGTTTACCAGCACAGTAATTCATAAATTTTTCTAAGGAGAGGTTTCAGTGTATACTAGGTCTTTCTTCCCTAAGTGCTCCTTATCAGAAGCTTTCTTGTCATCATTTAATGCTGTCAGGACGGAAACATTTGATTCATACGTCGCTGTGTTAGTCATGTCGGTGGCAGCAGCTCACAGCTGCCCCTCTCGAAGGCTGTGCCAGTGTTAGATTACAAGTTGTGGCAGGCAGGCAAAAATAGGTAGAAGCTGCACCACCATCTCTGCCACGTTTCATTACAAACTCCTAGCAGGCAATACCAGCGGATGCCAGAAGCTGTGCCATAGGTAATGGACTGCTGCCATCCCAGGCCTCCTCTGTGCCATGACGTTTGGTTGCCTGTATGTGGTTGTTACAGTGCATCGCTACATAATAATCCAGCCACCACCACTGCTGGTGGCCTCGAACATCATTGAAAACTTTAAAATACGTTTACCAAACTGTAAATGCTGTTCTAATACAGTGTATTTGGATTGATAATCGTGTAGTACATTGTGCACATATTTTCTTTTATATACACTCTTTCAGACGTAGACAGTACACATTTCTTTACCACATAGACACAATTTACACGCATACATGGTGTGCAATAAACTCACTCTCTCTCTCTCTCTTTGTCTCTATCTCCCCCTTACACATACAAAAATAACCATTTACACTATCATACACGGGTCATATTCACTGCACACACATGCTATTTGTAAGTAAATACTTTCACCCTCTCTCTATCGCTGGGGTGAATACCAAGAGTATGGGAGGGTCTCAGTCCCATCCTCACAAATGACCAAAATTTGGAGTCGAAGTCGTGTAGTATATAAAGGGTATGAGACACATGTCAGCTGTTTGTATTGAACATGTATGTTACTAAGAAGTTGAGGTTTAAAGATGACGATAACAAGGGTTATAGACAGAGATTTTGCACGCCATTCAGCACATATGAGTCTCTGAGAATAGGACATGCATCGTTGTACCCATTTTAAAAGATGTGTTGAGGAACTGAGCAAAATTATGTTACCTGTATTTGAAGAAAAGGCGTTGCACCTGTACAAAGTTGTATACTGTTTAATTTTTCTTACCATATAGAGCCTCATAACCTTGCCTGTATCAGTCAAGGGGGTCTGAATAGAAATTAGAATCAGAGTGAACTCATTAATAATGAAATGAGTTGTTTCAAATTCATTTATTTATCATCAAACTTAAAAGTAATTTTACCTTTTCTGAAGCAGACACAACAGTATTGTGTTCATATCCACACTTCTTGAGCTGGTGGCGGGCTGGACGTCTATATGAACCTAGGTCCCAAACAGGTTTATATGTGTAGATACCATGCATCCATGTGATCTTCTTTTTGTCTTTGAGATGGATGATAGTTTCTGTATGGTTTGAAATAACGTCACCATATCTTTGTATGATATGCCAGGGTCATTCCAGAGAATTCCATAGGAAAGGCGTCATAACCAGAATGCCATCTTTCGTGTTTTTGTACACTGCATGTGGCTGAGAGGTTTTGGTGATGCTGTATTAATTGAGAATGTCGTTGTTACATGTTCATCATTACTTACAGCAGTGAAGGAGATACCTTTGAATACAGACTGCCCTCATTCGTCATAGAAGCCTTGTGTGTGTACAACAATGTTCATATTTTGTGGTGCCATCGTCAAATGTTGATATGTGATACAACAACAACACTTGCTCTCTTATATAACTGATTGCAAAATTTGTGTGAGCAGCAAATAGTTAATCGCATGATCGAGCAGAACTAGAGCATATGCTGTTGTGTCTGCCGGTAAGTTTTCTGAAGATTCGAATTCTGGAAGACATCCTTCTTCCTTAACATCTTCATCGTAAAAAGAGCCTTGCAAACATATTGAATGGTACACTGTAGACATTTTGATTCCATTCCACTTGTAAGTTATCATATGGTTACAATTCTAAATTCTAGTAGGCTCTAGTGCTAATTAATTTGCGTGTCAAATACGTTAGAATCGTTTCTAAGATATTCTCTCCTATCAGTTTGAGATGCTAGTATAATGAATCATGGTGTTTGTAATTAAGCTTACGTTTTAACAGTCCATATTTGCTTGGATGTGCTCCATGGCAGAGGATATTAAAAAATCTCCCATGAATGGGAAGTTAATGGTAGATGAACACCTGCATTCAGAACTTTCAAAAGTTTAATGTTTCCCTAGTCTGTTACAAAGATGTGAAGCGTCTTCTATATTACTTTTTCAATGATAATCTCATTCTCTTCAGCAGCTTCTTGAATGTATGAGTTATTATTTGTTGCACTTCTTACCAGATTAAGTTCTTCCTTTGTGTTCATAATGATTCTTTGCATGTCTTTGAATTAACCCTTCAGAATCTTAAGAAGTAGACATTCAATAAATCTCTTTTACTTCACTGCTGTTTTGACTGATAAGATTTCTATGAACCGTACTGTGTTTTCCAATCGCTGAAGTCCAAGGCCAATGTGGAAACATATGTTTTAAGGGTTGATTTGATTCCTAAACTGCGCCGTAAATCTCAGTTTTATTGAGTTCCTATCTTATTTTCTGAAACAGGAATGCTAAAGCATTACGCGTAAGCTTCGATGCCACTGTAGCGCCACTACCCGTTATCTGAAATTTCCTGTCCGCAGCTCGTGGTCGTTCGGTAGCGTTCTCGCTTCCCGCGCCCGGGTTCCCGGGTTCGATTCCCGGCGGGGTCACGGATTTTCTCTGCCTCGTGATGACTGGGTGTCGTATGATGTCCTTAGGTTAGTTAGGTTTAAGTAGTTCTAAGTTCTAGGGGACTGATGACCATAATGTTAAGTCCCATAGTGCTCAGAGCCAGTTGAACCATTTTTTTTTTTGCAATTTCATGTCCAAATATAGGAAATTCTTGAATGGAAGCATAAAGGCCTGCTGGTGCTGGATAAGATTCCTGATCAGATCGATTTTGTTCAATGTTGGCGAAGCATATGGCTTCTGTAGCAGGTATTACTGCTACAGGCAGGAGAGGTGCTTTGTTGATATTGTGCATTTTCTCGGTTTTACTGAGGTAAGCTGATGCTACAGTGTTCATCTTTGGCAAGCCAATGTAGAAGTCATCACGAAATCAGCTAAGTAAAAAATTAGTGCAATTAGAACGTTTATTTGTATGTAAAAGCCGACTTTGGAATATTCCTTTGTGTGACACTCTATGTGGCAGATTCGTGTACCAATTTCAGAAATCTAGATTCGCGTGTTTTACTGTTTGTGTCGCTTCTGCATAATCTTTCATCAGTTGTATCAATAGTCATTTGTATTGTGATATATTGCGAAATTTCGAACATTTTCAGGTACCACGATGATTTCGTAGTGTTCTTATCAACTGTAGGCTTAAAACTTACTTGTGCTCGTTTAAAATTTTTGCGAACATTAGGTGTACCCTCGTTGGAAAGAATCGTTCTCTCTAATTGCATTGTGTAACTACGCGAAAAACAGGTCATTTTAAAGAATTTTCATAGCCTTACAAAATTATGTTATTGAAAATTTACATCAGTTACCAGTACGAGTGTTATGGATAACTTATTCCGTAGCGAATAAGCGTTTGGGGTTTACAGTTACTGTCTGAGCCCAAAGTAGTCCGTGGTATGAAAATAGCGTTCGTGATTCAGTTACTGTAACAGATACTGTAACTAACACGTAGTGTTACATCTAGTTTTCCCTTCAGGAGGAGAGTATATTATCTACATTTATCGTAAATTAACTCTACTTTCCAGTTTGTTAACAACTATAATTAAACTCAAGAAGTTTTAGGAAACTAGCAATTATCACAAGGTTTTTCTGTTGCCTTTATAGAAACCTCGTTTAGTGTATCGTATTTGCTTCAGTTTTTTTGGGGAATCAGTACTCTTTTAGCTCAACAGACTGAAAGATAGTGAGCTTGCTTAATTTTAAGCTATTTTTTCACTCTCCTGTAACACATTGCACCAGTCACCTGGCAGCCTAGCTCTGAATGCTGTTCTCGAACACGGCATGATTTGGTTGACCTTCTAAAGCAGCTGAAAATCCCCCTGGCTACTGGCAAACGATTGGCAGCTGCTGCGAATAGGTGTGTTGGAAGAGCTCCGGAAAGTCATGGACCTGTAGTACTGGTACTAAAGTACCTCAAGGACTATCGTCTCCTGTGGATCCTGTCTTCTCTCCAGGAAGTACGTGATTTGTCATTACTCTTCCACATGACTGCGAATGGGTTCTCAATGGTAGAGCCAGGCGTCCTGTACAAGGTGGACAGGAGCCATGGAAGACTCAGGTCGTTGAACTGATCCCTCTAACCAATAAGTTTAGGGTGCTCTCTCTCACTGAAACTGAGCTTGTGGAACTCACTTCACCTGTTCTGGGGGAACCTGTTTAGTCCGGTGTCAGGAGGAGCAAACGCAAAAAGGTGGCAGCAAGGGAGAGGTAAGAACACTAGGTGCACTCAGTGTGTATGCCTGGCGGTCTCTTTTAACACACTGAAGAGGCTGTTTGGGCAGCCACTGAGGGAACAGGGTGCAACCAACTGCAGATTGTGGCACACGGAAACAAACAATGCCTGTCGTCTGGGCTCTGAGTTTATTCTTGGATCATTCTAGTGAGTGACAGAGAATGTTCAGAAAGCCAGCCTTGTACATGGAGTTACAACGAACCCCACATTTACAGCGTTGTCCCCAAAACTGATCGTGGTTCCCTGGTTCTAATTCGACTGGAAGGACTGAGCAGAGGCTGTGAAAGCTCTGTGACAAGCTAGGCTGCCACTTCCTGGCCTTGCACCATAGGGTTGAGAACTGGAGGGTCCTCCTAAATAGGTCAAGTATGCGCTACTGACAGCAGTGAGATTGTTGGGGAAAATGTAAGTGTATATCGAAAGGATAAGTTAATGGGAAATGGAGATGGTGAATTTGTCACAGTAGACAAGGAACTCACATCCACCGAGATATAAATTGAGGCTGCATGCAAGATTGTTTGGGTAAGACTCCGTATCAGGGGTAGGGATAAAATGATAATTAGATCCCTTCTATCGCCCACCAGTCCCATCTCCTGATCTAACCAAAAGGTTCAGAGAAAACCTCAGCTTTCTTGTATGTAAGATAAAATCAAATGACTCCAAGCACTATGGGACTTAACATCTGAGGTCATAAGCCCCTTTGACTTAGAACTACTTAAACCTAACTAACCTAAAGACATCACACACATCAATGCCCGAGGCAGGATTCGAACCTGCGACCGTATCAGCAGCGCGGTGCCGGACTGAAGCGCCTAGAACCGCTCGATCAAAGCGGCCGGCGTATGTAAGTTCCACAGTCATACTGTAATCATCGGTGGAGACTTAAATCATCCAACAATTAACTGGGAAAATTGCAGTTTTGTTAGTGGTGGAGGTGATAAGACATCCTGTGAAACATTACTAAATACCAACGCTGAAAACTACCTAGAACAGATAGGAATCCCACTCATGATGGAAATATATTGGATCTAATGGCAACAAATACACCTGACCTCCTTAATGATGCCCACATCGAAACTGGTATCAGTGAGCATGATGCGGTCGTGGCATCAGTAACAAAGTACAAAGAACAGCTAAATCAAGTAGAAAAATTTATATGTTCAGTAAACTAGATAAAAAATGATAGTGTCATATCCCAATGAGGAACTTGAAACTTTCAGGACAGTGCAGGAGCATGTAGAGGAAATATGACTCTGTTTTAAAAGAATAGTTGACCATGCATTGAATAGATACGTGTCCAGTAGAACAGTTCATAATAGGAGGGACCCTCAGTGGTATACAGTCACTCTAAAAAAAAAAAAAACTAATGTGTGATAGGTATAAAGCAAATAGAGGACTGTGGACACATGCTGAATGAAAAGTGTTTGGCTGTCAAGAGTGTGATGCGTGAAGTCTTCAATGACTAGCATAGCACAATACTGTCAAATGATCCGTCGCGAAACCTAAAGAAATTGTAGTCGTATTTAAAAGCTGTTGGTGGCACGTAAGTTAGTGTCCAGTTACTTGCGAATGGGACAGTAACTGAAACGTAGATTAGGAAAGCAAGAGCCGAAATGCTTAACTCCGTTTTTCAAATGTTCCGTTACCAAGGAAAACAAGGAGAAAAGATAGATAGATAGATATTCAGCGATCACAGGCCCTGCAGACCACGCGCTGCTTTCACAAACTGCCTCCATTCCTTCCTGTTTTGTGCTCGGTTCCTCCAGGTGTCTTCAGTTCCTAGGGCTGCTAGGTCCTTCGCCAGGTCGTCCATCCAGCGCTGCCTTGGTCGTCCAATGGGGCGTTTGGTGTTTGGTTTCCCCGCTCCAAGGAGAAACGACCCAATTTAATCGTCGTGCGACTGAAAATAATGAGTGAAATAAGAGGTAGCGTTAGTGGTGCTGAGAAACAGCTAAAATCATTAAAACTGAACAAAGATACAGCTCCCGAAGTAATTCCTGTGAAATTCTACACTGAATTTGCGGCTCACTCTTCTAACTATAATCAGTCGCATATCCCTGTGCCCAGTAGTTGGAAAAAAGCCTAAACTACACCCATTTACAAGAATAATAATAGAAGTGATCCACAAAACTACCGTCCACTGTCCATGACACTGATTTGTTGTTGAATCTTAGAACGTATTCTGAGCTCAAACATAATGACTTTTTCGAATAGAATGACCTCCATGCCAACCAGCATGGATTCCAAAAACAACTATCATGTGAAACCCATCTGACACTTTCCTCACATGACGTACTGAAAGCTTTGGATCAAGGGAGTCAGGCAGATGTAACATTTCTTGATTTCAGAAAAGCATTTATATGACTCGGTATCACATTTACGCTTATTGCCGGAAGTACTGTCATATATGATATCAAACGAAATTTGTGGCTAGATTAAGCATTTTTTTCGTAGGGAGGACGCAGCTTGTTATCTTGGATGGAGGGTCATCGTTGGTTGTAGAAGTAACTTCATATGTGCCCCAGAGAAGTGTGTTGGGACCCTTACTGTTCATTTGTATATTAAAGACGTTGTGGACAATATTAATAGTAACCTCAGGATTTTTTTTATAGATGATGCAGTTATCTATAACGAAGTACTGTCAGAAAGAAGCTGCGTAGGTATTCATTGAGATGTTGATAAGATTTCAAAGTGGTGCAAAGATTGGCAATTTGTTCAAAAATGTAAAACTGTGCACTTCACTAAACGAAAAACGTAGTATCCTATGACTATAATATCAGTCAACCACAGTTGGAATTGGCCGACTCATGTCAATATCAAGGCGTAACACTTTGTAGTGATGTGAAATTGAATGACCACTTTTGCAAAGTCATGAGTAAAGCAGGTGGAAGACTTGAGTTTATTGGCAGAATACTGAGCAAATGCAGTCAGTCTACAAAGGTTATTGCTTACAAATCATATATTTCGCCATACATTTATAGGTTTTTGGTAAATAATCATCAGGTTTTGAAGCTCTTACACTTAGGAATATTCGATTCATTAAACCAGCTGTTCTTTCAAATTCTCTACCACCCTACCATTAACCTGTATCGTGTGCTCAGCTAAACGTATAGATCGTGTGCCCAGAATGGATGGTTTAGCCTTGCTGACCTCATGTATTCTATCTATCTTAGCGTCGCTCTGACGATTATTTAAATCAACAATGACATTTTCTTCTTCCTTTTTCGTCTTCAAAAGGTCATTCTATAGACTTGCTTCTCCGGGAGACTGATCTCATGCCACATGTCTTAACATTAGTAATCGTATTTTTTTTCGAAGGTCTTCCATGCCTTGGTGACTATGTTCAGCCAACATGCTGTTACGTGCAAACCAGACACTGAGACAGTACGCATCTTATGTGGCTTTTCTCATACAACAAAAACTGTTTCAAGATCATTACCCTTTACATTGCAATAAATGTAATACTAAGCACTGGAGAAGGCCACTTAATAACCGAGATCTAGATATACAAGAAACATCATGGGGACTGATTGCTGTACCCTCTACTACTTGTACACTAATAAGGCTTATCCTTCTAGCGTTTTTTCTACTTCACCATGCTTCGCAGTTGTCTCATTCATCTGGCTCACAAAGGCTGTACTGCTGGAATTATCTTGAACTTCCTTGGCAGCAAGTTTTTATTGAGCAAAGAAATGTGACTAGAATGGTTTCTGAGAACTTCGTTGAACATTTGAATATTTGTAGTAATATATTACTGACTTTCGCTCAGAAGTTCGATACTACCATTTAACAACCTGGGTTTCGTTGACTGTTTGAATTTCCATAGACTAATTTTTAAGACTGTCATTTACTGATACAGTTTTTGTATCCCTGTAGGGACAAACGTTCTGTCTGTGCAGCCTCCATCTCTTGGGCTGAGAGCCTGATGTGCATGCGAAATTGTCCATAGTGTAATGTATACTGATCTACTTGACTATTTCTGTAATGTACATGCTAAGTTAAAAGGAACTTCTGCAGCATTCGTCGTTCAATTTTCTTGTTCCATAAACAACCAGGAACCAATTCTGTGTGTGATTACAGCAGTCTCCACATATTTATTGAAAGTATTGATTGAATGTCATTCCAGTTCCTACCTGGTAAATGAGTTTTAAATTCATATTGTCTAGTTTGAAAGCGATAATAAAGTTTTCATTATTCCTTAACAACCGATTTGGAATGCTAGACTATGACTCAAATTAAAAATGTCAACGCCCGCATGATGACATGACCCTAACAGCTATATTTCCATATTTGATCCTGGTTTCCCACTACAGTGTCCTCAAATATATGCACACTGTTTTTGGCTTTACTCTCTTAAATGAATGTAGTGCATGTTATACCATCGATGTTGTGCAATATTACATCTGTTATAAAAATTGGAAGTGGAAAGATTTTTCTGAAAGACAATTATATTAAATATGTTTTGATATCCCACTTTCACCCTTCAAGTCATTCCATTCAACGTATTTTTAGGGAATTTAACAGATTTTAAGAAAATATGCAAATTCACAACGCTGGGTCAAGCTCATAGAACCACTCAAGCATCATCATCATCATCATCATCATCATCATCATCATCATCATTTAAGACTGATTATGCCTTTCAGCGTTCCGTCTGGAGCATAGCCCCCTTATAAAATTCCTCCATGATCCCCTATTCAGTGCTAACATTGGTGCCTCTTCTGATGTTAAACCTATTACTTTAAAATCATTCTTAACCGAATCCAGGTACCTTCTCCTTGGTCTGCCCCGACTCCTCCTACCCTCTACTGCTGAACCCATGAGTCTCTTGGGTAGCCTTGCTTCTCCCATGCGTGTAACATGACCCCACCATCTAAGCCTGTTCGCCCTGACTGCTACATCTATAGAGTTCATTCCCAGTTTTTCTTTGATTTCCTCATTGTGGACACCCTCCTGCCATTGTTCCCATCTATTAGTACCTGCAATCATCCTAGCTGCTTTCATATCCGTAACCTCAACCTTGTTGATAAGGTAACCTGAATCCACCCAGCTTTCGCTCCCATACAACAAAGTTGGTCGAAAGATTGAACGGTGCACAGATAACTTAGTCTTGGTACTGACTTCCTTCTTGCAGACGACGTAGATCGTAGCTGAGTGCTCACTGCATTAGCTTTGCTACACCTCGCTTCCAGTTCTTTCACTATGTTGCCGTCCTGTGAGAATATGCATCCTGAGTACTTGAAACCGTCCACCTGTTCTATCTTTGTTCCTCCTATTTGGCACTCAATCCGTTTATATTTCTTTCCCACTGACATTACTTTCGTTTTGGAGATGCTAATCTTCATACCATAGTCCTTACATTTCTGATCTAGCTCTGAAATATTACTTTGCAAATTTTCAATCGAATCTGCCATCACAACTAAGTCATCCGCATATGCAAGACTGCTTATTTTGTGTTCACATATCTTGATCTCACCCAGCCAGCCTATTGTTTTCAACATATGATCCATAAATAATATGAACAACAGTGGAGACAGGCTGCAGCCTTGTCTTACCCCTGAAACTACTCTGAACCATGAACTCAATTTACCGTCAACTCTAACTGTTGCCTGACTATCCATGTAAACCTTTAATTGCTTGCAAAAGTTTGCCTCCTATTCCATAATCTCGTAGAACAGACAATAACTTTCTCCTAGGAACCCAGTCATATGCCTTTTCTAGATCTATAAAGCAAAGATACAATTCCCTGTTCCACTCATAACACTTCTCCATTATTTGCCGTAAGCTAAAGATCTGGTCCTGACAACCTCTAAGAGGCCTAAACCCACACTGATTTTCATCCAATTGGTCCTCAACTAATACCCGCACTTTCCTTTCAACAATACCTGAGAAGATTTTACCCACAACGCTGATTAAAGAGATACCTCTGTAGTTGTTACAATCTTTTCTGTTTCCATGTTTAAAGATTGGTGTGATTACTGCTTTTGTCCAATCTGATGGAACCTATCCCGACTCCCAGGCCATTTCAATTATCCTATGTAGCCATTTAAGACCTGACATTCCACTGTATTTGATGAGTTCCGACTTAATTTCATCCACCCCAGCTGCTTTATTGCACTGCAATCTATTGACCATTTTCTCCACTTCCTCAAATGTGATCCTGTTTCCATCATCATTCCTTTCCCATTCTACCTCGAAATCTGAAACATTGCTGATCGTATTTTCACCTACATTGAGCAACTCTTCAAAATATTCCCTCCATCTGCCCAAGGCATCCACAGGGTTCACCAGCAGTTTTCCTGACCTGTCCAAAATACTTGTCATTTCCTTCTTACCTCCCTTTCGAAGACTGCCAATTACACTCCAGAATGGTTTTCCAGCAGCTTGACTCATAGTCTCTAACCTGTTTCCAAAGTCTTCCCAAGATTTCTTCTTGGACGCTGCAATTATCTGTTTGGCTTTGTTTCTTTCTTCAACATAACTTTCTCTGTCTACCTGAGTTCTAGTATGTAGCCATTTTTGATATGCCTTCTTTTTCCTTTTACAGGCTGCCTTGACTGTGTCATTCCACCAAGCTGTTTGCTTCATCCTACTTTTACACACTACTGTTCCAAGACATTCTTTAGCCACTTCTAATACTGTGTCCCTGTACCTTGTCCATTCCTTTTCCAATGACTGTAATTGACTACATTCAACTAACTGGTACCTTTCTGAGATCGCTGTTATGTACTTGTGCCTGATTTCCTTATCCTGAAGTTTCTCCGCTCTTATCCTCCTACATATGGACCTGACCTCCTGCACTTTCGGCCTCACAATCCCATTTTCACTGCAGATTAAATAATGATTAGTGTCATCAAAGAATCCCCTGAATACACGTGTGTCCCTCACAGCCTTCCTGAATTCCTGATCTGTTATTATGTAGTCAATGACAGATCTGGTTCACCTGCCTTCCCAAGTATACCGGTGAATGTTCTTATGTTTAAAAAAGGAGTTTGTGATTACTAAGCCCATACTGGCACAGAAATCCAAGAGTTGTTTCCCGTTCCTGTTGGCCTCCATATCCTCTCCAAATTTACCCATAACCTTTTCATACCCTTCTGTTCGATTTACAATCCTGGCATTAAAATCACCCATGAGCAGAATACTGTCCTTGTCCTTTACTCTAACAACTACATCACTGAGTGCCTCATAAAAACTATCCATCTTATCTTGATCTGTCTCTTCACAATGCGAATATACTGACACAATCCTAATTTTCTTGCTAGACACTGTCAAATCTATCCACATCAGTCATTCGTTTACATACCTTACTGCAACTACGCTGGGTTCCATTTCTTTCCTGATGTAAAGCCCTACACCCCATTGTGCTATTCCTGCTTTGACTCCTGACAGGTAGACCTTGTATTCTCCCACTTCCTCTTCTTTCTCACCCCTTACCCGAATGTCACTAACAGCTAAAACGTCCAGCCCCATCTTACTAGCAGCCTCTGCCACCTCTACTTTCTTCCCAGAGTAGCCCCCATTGATATTAATAGCTCCCCATCTCATTACCATTTGTTTGCCAAGTCGTATCTTAGGAGTCCCTGGTTTGTCAGTTAGAGGTGGGACTCCGTCACCTCCAAAGGTCCGAGGCATTTTGCTCTGATTGTTGCCAGCATCATATTTAAAGTACCAGGGAAGCAGGTTGCTAGCCTTACTTGCCCCGAGTCCCATTGAGTTTTACGCCTAACGGTTGAGGGACTAACCGGTGGATTTGGTAGTCTTTGCCGTATGAGCACAAAGGTGACCACGACTCAGAATATGTCCGAGATGCCCAGCCTTATTCCAAAGTAACTGGTATCCCGACTGTCGGGACCACTTACTTAGCCACTCATACGTTGCCCGTGGTTCATGAACTAGGACATGACTACAGGAACCCACACCATGAACCACTCAAGCAAATAGAAAAAAAACTTGCCAATTTACAACACACCCTGCACACCTGTTGAATTACTCAGCAACAACAAAGAAACAAGTGACTCGATAAATCCCTTGTCATGCCTACAGAAAGAAGACATCACTCTACAGGAAAAAGTAAGAGACACACTAATCACACTGACATAACACACCAGAAATCGAAAAAAAACATACGATAAAAAGTAAGGACGGGTTCCTACATACACTCTTGGAGAAATAGTTTTGTTAAAATCACATCCAAAATCATCTGCTCTGCATGAATGCAGTAATAAATGTCAGTTTCTGTACACCAGTCCAAATAAAATATTTAGCGCACGTAACCCAGGCCGTTATCTTTTGGCTTTTCTAAGATCAGAGACAGTTAAAGATTTATATGCCCACCAGATTATGAAGAGATATTTACAGTTAGTGACCAACGTTTAAAGCGGAGAAACACGATAAAATATATCTGCTTACTACCAGTAGGTTATGAAATGTTATGACAGATTCAAGTTTTTGTACGTGTAACTAAATTCTATGAAGAGTCATTAATGTTAGTGTATTCAGTACAGTCGATTTTTATTTTTATTTTTTTTTGTTGGGGTTTAAGGGCGCTCAACTACTGAGGTCATTAGCGCCCAAGTACAGTCGATTGAAGTATTAACAGTATGAAAGATTAAAGAGTAATTGATAGCTAAACATCCATTCTGTAATTCCATTATTTTGTTTAGTATGGAAGGAAATGCCCCTACGTTCTGAAATAGCAATCTCATTTTGACTGTTTGTTTACGTTTTCAAGAAACTAGCAATAGCTAGAAGCAAGATTTGTTTGTGAAAATTATTTATTGTTTTCATGAGACTAATGTAAACCCAATGTGGATATCCTGAAAAACGATTTATCTGAATAATAGGTGACTTCTATACCCTATGAAAGAGTGAAAAACATAAACTAATACTGTCTGTAGTGGCTGTTACGACTTTATGCTGAAAAGTATTATGAATTTAATTGACATACTAGTTAAGTTTCTCCATGCAGCTTGATGCCGACTAAACGGCTATACGCCCTACATATTACATGAACTTCTACAGCTAGCGCCGAAGAGATTTTCTTTATGTAAACATTTTGCACTGAAGCAGTGTTTTAAATGTGTATATTTTGCTTTTACGGCAATTCATGTAAAAAACTTCAAAGCCTACTTAATGAAGTATCCTGATATCTTTATGCAGAGTAAGAAATTAGTAGTGTCCTGTGGACGAACGTTTTGGTGAAGTTATAACTGTGTGTACACTGTCTAGTGACGCACCACGATTGAGCCTTTTTTTGCTTTCGCTTAGCTCACGTATTCGGTATTTCTTGGTCTTCTGTGTGCAGATGTATCCTACGTGACATAGGGTATGTCTCATGTCTAAATCTGAAGTAGTGTAGCGCCGATATCGTAATGAGTATTCAGAAAACCAGATCGACCCAAGTGCTGTTTACTGCCTTTACCTGATGTAATTAGATACCAATTAAAAGCATTTGTAAAGGACAAGGATAGACTCACACATGTAAAGGAAAACTATTATGTTTCCAATTACAACGTGCAGAATAAGTAAATCTGTTCTTGCCGAGATCCGAGGGGACAAAAATCTGACCTGTTATTGGGCCATGTAAAAAGCTATGACAAGCTGCAAATTGAAAGTACAGTATGGGAAGTAAAACGAGAGCTATGGGAACCATTTTGCGAATGTGTGCCTACTTCGTCAAAGTAAACATTTGAACCTATACAAAGTTGAGTTTTTGATGTAAGTTGCTACACTATGTAACCAAAAGTATCCGGATACCTGGCTGAAAATGACTTAAAAGTTCGTGGTGCCCTCCATCGGTAATGCTGGAATTCAATATGGTGTTGGCCCACCCTTAGCCTTGACGACAGCTTCCACTCTCGCAGGCTGGAAGGTTTCTTGGGGAATGGCAGCCCATTCTTCACGGGGTGCTGCCCTGAGGAGACGTATCGATGTCGGTCGGTGAGACCTGGCACGAAGTCGGCGTTCCAAACCATCCCAAAGGTGTTATATAGGATTCAGCTCAGGACTCTGTGCAAGCAAGTCCATTACTTGGATGTTATTGTCGTGTAACCACTCCGCCACAGGCCGTGTATTATGAGCAGGTGCTCGATCGTGTTGAAAGATGAAATCGCCATCTCCAACTTGCTCTTCAACAGTGGGAAGCAAGAAGGTGCTTAAAACATGAATGTAAGCATGTGCTGTGATAGTGCCACGCAAAACAATAAGGATGCAAGCCCCGTCCATGGAAAACGCGACTACACCATACCATCACCCCCTCTGAATTTTACTGTGGCACTAAACACGCTGGCAGATGACGTTCACCAGGCATTCGCCATACTCACACCCTGCCATCGGATCGCCAGATTGTGTACCGTGATTCGTCACTCAACACAACGTTTTCCACTATTCAATCGTCCAATGTTTACGCTCCTTAGACCAAGCGAGGGGTCGTTTGGCATTTACCAGCGTGATGTGTGGCTTATGAGCAGCCACTCGACCATGAAATCCAAGCTTTCTCACCTCCCGCCTAACTGTCATAGTACTTGCAGTGGATACTGACGGAGTTTGGAATTCCTTTGTGATGATCTGGATAGATGTACGCCTATTACACATTACGACCCTTTTAAACTGTCGGCGGTCTCTGTCAGTCAACAGACGAGGTCGGCCTGTACGCTTTTGTGCTGTACGTGTCCCTTCACGTTTCCACTTCACTATCACATCGGAAACAATGGACCTAGGGAAGTTTCGGAGTGTGGAAATCTCGCGTACAGACGCATGGCACAAGTGACACCCAATCACCTGACCACATTCGAAGACTGTGAGTTCCACAGAGCGCTCCATTCTGCTCTCTCACGATGTCTAATGAGTACTGAGGTCGCTGATATGGAGTAACTGGCAGTAGGTGGCAGCACACTGCACCTAAAATGAAAAACGTATGTTTTTGGGGTTGTCCGGATATATTTGATCACATAGTACATCTGTGAATGAACTTTTTCGCTCGAAGGAAGAACAAACGTTTGCTTAACTGAAATATATCCGGTAAGCAATTGACTACTTGTGGTCTGTGGTAGGATGCTGGACGCCAATGGACTCTTCGTAGCGTCATAATCCTGCATATTTGTGTTCTATGGTGTGATATGCTGGATGCCAATGGACTCTTTGTAGCGGCATCCCACTACATGTTGAAAGGCGTCGCCAAATTAAGCAATAAACTGTGACAACGCCATTCAAGGGGGCTGTATAATGTACTTTGATATTCAAAAATTAAATGCACCGTCAACCATTCCTGAGAGAGAATGACGCAACGTTGTAAAAGTTAAACATAACCTTTGAAACAAATGAGACTCGCTTTTTCTAGTGAGCGATCTTGTCTCCATCCTCTGTTCTCCTGTCTTGTGGAAGACACATGCTGTAATTAGGAGATTCAGTGTTTTGTTCATGTTTGTATATTTTTGTAAATGTAAATATATGTTAAAGTGAAAATCTCAATTTTACTAGAATGTTTGTAACTACCTTACCCTAAACCATAGCATGAGACGAGACAATGTGGATGTCTTGATATGATAATGCAATTGATCAGCCACCACTAATAGTGGGGTAATGGAAGCACATGCACAATTCTGATATCAAATTGATATGCAAATTAATTAAATTGATCAATTAATTACCCCATCTCCACCCCTGGATGATTTCATGTGTTTTCCTCACCTACATTTGGGGCCCCAGCCCATCCCCAGCCCGCCCCCTTCCCTCACCCGCCGCCTATATTGTCAGGAATTTCGAATTTTTGGGGAAATTTCGAATTGTGGTGGGAATTTCATAAATGGCTGTAATTTATTTTTCCCATGGCTGTGCTGATGTCCCACCACAAGCCACCCACCCCCACAGAAATCGGTGGGATATTCAAAATGGCGGTGCCCTGTCTGGGACTCAAACCTTAGTCCTTCTGGTCGGAAGCCCAAGTGCACCTCCCAACACATGGAAACTGCCAAGAAGGACGAGAGGAAGTTTAGGTTAGTGGCCTTTAATTATTTTGTTTGGGAAACTGAAGTAAAGGTCGGTCCTAATTACGTAATTAATCATAAAGTTCTGTCCTAACTACACAACTATATGCATAGCGCTACTCGCAATACAGCTCAAAAATTGACAGTGTCGTACAACTGGTGTTATCCTGCTGGGAACAAATTTCACAGTACCAGTTGAAACAAGTGGCAGATATACTCAAATTCTGTCATTCATCAACAAGCTAGCAGGAAAAACGATAGAGTGGAAGACCATAGGTAGGGATAGAAGCCTGTTCTATCTTGCCACTGCTGGTCCACAAAGAGACCTCTTTGGTAGTATTCTACATCTACATCCATACTCTGCAAACCACCTGACGGTGTAGCGGAGGTACCTTGAGTACCTCTAACGGTTCTCTCTTCTATTCCAGTCTCGTATTGTTCATGGAAAAAAAAAATAAATAAATAAAATAAAATTGTCGGTATGCCTCTGTGTGGCCCCTAATCTATCTGATTTTATCCTCAAGGTGTCTTCGCGAGATATACGTAGGAGGGAGCAATATACTGCTTGACTCCTCGGTGAAGGTACGTTCTCGAAACTTCGACAAAAGCCCGTACCGAGCTACTGAGCGTCTCTCTTGTAGAGTCTTCCACTGGAGTTTATCTATCATCTCCGTAACGTTTTGGCGATTACTAAATGATCCTGTAACGAAGCGCGCTGCTCTCCGTTGGATCTTCTGTATCTCTTCTGTCAACCCTATCAGGTACGGATCCCACACTGGTGAGCAGTATTCAAGCAGTGGGCGAACAAGTGTACTGTAACCTACTTCCTTGGTTTTCGGACTGCATTTCCTTAGGATTCTTCCAATGAATCTCAGTCTGGCATCTGCTTTACCGTCGATTAATTTTATATGGTCATTCTATTTAAAATCACTCCTAATGCCTACTCCCAGATAATTTATGGAATTAACTGCTTCCAGTTGCTGACCTGCTATATTGTAGCTAAATGATAAAGTATATTTCTTTCTATGTATTCGCAGCACATTACACTTGTCGACATTGAGATTCAATTGCCATTCCCTGCAACATGCGTCAATGCGTTGCAGATCCTCGTGCATTTCAGTACAATTTTCCATTGTTACAACCTCTCGATATACTACAGCATCATCCGCAAAAAGCCTCAGTGAACTTTCGATGTTATCCACAAGCTCATTTATATATATTGTGAGTAGCTACGACACTCCCCTGCGGCACACCTGAAATCACTCTTACTTCGGAAGACTTCTCTCCACTGAGAATGACATGCTGCGTTCTGTTATCTAGGAAGTCTTCAATCCAATGACACAATTGGTCTGATAGTCCATATGCGCTTACTTTGTTCATTAAACGACTGTGGGGAACTGTATCAAACTCCTTGCGGAAGTCAAGAAACACGGCATCTACCTGGGAACCCGTGTCTATGACCCTCTGAGTCACATGGACGAATAGCGCGAGTTGGGTTTCACACGATCGTCTTTTTCGAAACCCATGCTGATTACTACAGAGTAGATTTGTACATTTCTAGTCTCCAGAAAAGTCATTATACTCGATCATAATATGTGTTCCAAAATTCTACAACTGATCGATGTTAGAGATATAAGTCTACGGTTCTGCACATCTGTTCGACGTCCCTTCTTGAAAACGGGTATTGATGTATTGTCTCCAGTCAGTGGAAGTCAGACACAGATAAACAAAGAACAAGAACATGACACTTCATGCAATTTTTTAAATATATTACTCGGAAAGACTGGATCCCTCTGAAACATCAACGATATTCTGGAGAACTCTCCAGACGGCTTTTTCAAACATCCGCTGCTTGGAGAACAGCTGCCGCCACTGCCTCTGCCGGCCACAGCCTCCACCCCACTTTATCTGAAAGCAGATTCTTCAGTCAACTGCAGCCTACCGCCCTTCCGCCAGCACACGAGCAACACCCACCCCACTTTGAGGCACTGGTCGTGCGCCACCACAAAAGGAGGTAAAGCCAACTAAACAATACGAGATAAACGAGGGCCGCACCAAGTACAACTTTTTTGTTCGTCTAAAATGTATCAGCACCGCACCACCCCACATGCCGTCCTCTTACTGAAGCACAGTTGCCTCCAGCGACCACACACACACACACACACACACACACACACACACTGGACTGTCCCCTACACCGCTCCCTGCAAGTGCCCACCGTTCTTAATGTGAAAACACTTTACTGTAACAATAGTATTTAACGTCAACGCACCTCGTACAAACGAGCATCTATTAAAAAGGAAAACACGATAGCGATCCTTCCTCTTTCCACAAAAATAGGCGCAGTCCATTTTCTTTTAGTTTTATGAGCAAAATCGGTAAAGTTTTTATGCTCTACTACAAGAATACAGTGCACATCTCGTTTATCTGCGACATCCAATGAAGTGAAAGAAACTAAAGCACCGCCGTCGATTACAGATGACCAGACCGCAGCGGCCAATACATGTCCACCCTCCATAAAATCGGAGAAAACTTCCACTGTTTTGCTGCGAAAACTGCCGATCTCCACAGCATATCCTCGTTATTTTGAAACCGTCATCAGAGCGAGATTTCAAACTACGAAGAAAAAATAAATATGTTAAACAATGTCTTTCAGCTTGATGATAAATTACATGACCGGAGAAGATCTCTCACGTTCAGTTCAGTGCCTGTAGATAAACTGTAATGCATGCGTGTATTACAAACATTTCAGACATGGGAAGTAACATTACAAAATACGGTCTTTCATGCCATTTGCTCACGTGACGGAAAGAACACAATCATCTTATGTTCAACGACAAGCTATAAATCAAGAGAAAATGTTGTTTTGTATTCCGTGGCAGGTCCCGTTTTATCAGTGTGTTACTATATCACACTGGCGTTTACGAAACAAATCATGAGAGCCTGTCTGGTAACAGAACATCCCATAAGATTTTATCGTGTATCCTTCTTCCAGTTCATTGAAACCTAATACCGTCTGCATGCTTACAATTGACATTTTTTCCCCATAACTCCTCTCTACCGACATGTCTGTAAGGTTTGTATCATAAAGAAGACAATAAATCGCAATAGCAGCAGATCCCTGCATTCTAGTAAAATTTGATCATTGCAGCCTGTTTCATGCAATCTACTCACATGTTGGGAGAAACACTATCATTTCCAGGTTCCACAACGAGCTATAGACATTGACATACAAAAAATAGAGTAATTGTATTGCATCTGTAGAATATTTGGTTGTGAGTGACTGGGTGCATTCGAGTACAGTGCTATACTATACCATCCAATTAGTGTGCTGTTCTATCTCGTACATAAGAATAATACTCACGAAGGACTGTCTCCTTCCTGCCAACGGACATCTAGCACACAAAATAGCGGAAATAAGATGCTCGTGTGCTGTTATCATGGATCTTTAAGAGTATAAAAGGAGGGGTGACAGGAGTAGCAAGATGCCCTGGTTTGTTGTTATTAGTGGAGAATCTAGGCAGTATTGTTACGAAATATTGGTAATATAACTTGCATCGAAGATGTTATGCTTTTTAGCAGAATGAATTTCAATATGCTTACATCCCTACAGAATATTTTTGCGAAGAGTTTTTTGCTATTTGCAGGGCTGTAGTGCTGTTGAAAATAACGTAGAAGTCGTTGATAATGAAACTTGGCTTTTGGAACTATGCATGCATAGTCTCTATATGTATGTGCGTAGAGCTGTCAGTGGCGGAGAGTAAAATGCATAACTTGCTAACTGTTCGTCAACAAAATACGTTTCTTGGGGTGCACACTCTGCAGGTGTGGAGGAGGGAAACTCTCACGTTCTAGGATGCAAAGTGCAGTCGACACATAGCCAACTAACGAATAACTTATTACTAGGATAAACAGTAGCCTAATTCTATAGTTTATAGATGTCCTGACATGATTGTGAGGATGTATAAGAGTATTGGAAGGTGTGAAGAACTGTAACAAAGCTCATCTGATAAGCAATAAGAGCATACACTTATGGTGAAAAAATATCAGAGCAGCAGTAGAAAGCATCTCCCTCTTAGAGACCCCTACATGGTAGAGTGGAAGTCAGATGAACAAGTAGAACTGTGCCAAACTTTGAGTTTCCATCAACTGCATCGCTACATGAGTCTGCATACAATATTTCTGGTGTCTTGTAGCAGTTCACGGATTTGTTTCCAGATTACAAGTTTCCAGTCTGCACCACTCGTTGAGTGTCATCTAGGTACGAGGCGAGTGTTACTGCACTTTTCATGATCTTCCTATCTAAAATGCATGCATGTAGATCATCAGGAAGAGGGTAATTCTTAGGAATTTTGAGCGGGCTGATGTATAGTACACGCAAATATCCTCGTATAAAGTCAAACAACGCATGAGTATGCCAACAATATGGGAATATACATGCAGAAAAATATCGAAAAACTACGAAAAAGACACAAAATCGGTAAAAAGCGAAGAAAACCAGGTATAATTTCGACGGATTGCTGGTAAATACGTAAAATTGAGGGAAATACGACGAAATACATAAAATCGCGAAAAAAACCTGCAAAATTACGTAAATTGACTGAGAGTACATAAAATTAGAGAAAAAGTAACATGAAATGTTAGGAACTGAGGTGAGTTGGGGGTATCTGGACACAGAAGACCGAGAAAAGCTTAAACATTATGTTCTAGCTGCATTCAGTTTTAACCCTCATGCTCCCCCTAAAAACTACGTAGGTTTTCGTAACACATACTGCAGACGCGTTAAGGTGACGTGGCGCTATTAGCAGTGAACTGGGGTAAGTCCCGGCACACTTGCTCATCTCTGTATCTCACACATGATACAGCGCTCGGCTTGCTTCACCACCCCCTTTTCAATTTTTGTGAAAAAAATTTGCTTTTGAACGAAATTAAATATCCAAAAAGAAACAAACAAGCGATTTAATAATTTATTTTAGCTCTTTAACTAATATTGATTTTTAGAGATTCCTTATTACTACACATACAAAATAACCATACTTATACACACAGAAAACATAGTATACAAGACTTTCACAAAATCATTTACCTAAATTTACATAGAAACATTGCATAAATTTTTCAATAGTTATAAAATTATTATTTTTTTCATTTAAAACTTTTCAGTTTTTACCTGAAAAGAAAATACATATGAATTTTCCACTTTACAGTACTCACATTTTTCACCATAACTGTAGGCATTAAGGAGGATGTCCTTACTACACTTTTTCACTAACTGATTAGAAATGTGGGAGGAGAATTTACTATTTCATCCTGTTTTATCATAAAAAAGGAATGTTTCACTGCAGATCTGGTCGTCCTTTCGTCCATTTCCGCTACTGCTTGTCGTTAGTCTTTCATGCAGCCTCCGTGTCCCTGAGAAACAGAGAACACAGCCTAAGCTTCTGTTCTCAAGTTAATCTGAGGAAGAACAAAGTACATTTTACAATTTATATTCTGGCATTATTCTAGTAATTGAGAAGTTGTCAGAAAGACAATTAGCATTAAGTCACATTTGAGAAAACGATTCATTTATTTCATAATTTAGCCTACATTACAAATTTTGCATTCATACTTCCTTTCTTTCATAAAAGATATCTTTTATGTTCCTATATAATGAATTGTTGGCAAATTTGCAATTTACTTTATTACTTGAGATGTTGCTTTAACTTAGAAAATTTAGTAACTTTTGCAAGTTTTACTTCTGTTTGGCTCTATTATCGTATGGAGTAGTATACCAAAGAAGTCATTTGCTGAACAGCACTTACTTCGCTTTGTTGTACGCATTATTAAAGAAATTGTTGTTGTTTTCAACATAATGATACTTTATTATCTGCATTTTCCAACATTTGTAGGATTCTGTTGTCTGTTTTTACCACTTAAACTTATTATCTGACTTAAGAAAGATTAAGGGCTTTCTACCATTTTATGAGACACGAGGGAAATTATTCATCAATTCTCCATCATTTAATTATGTACCTCATCCTACTTTCTTCATTTAATCATATCTCAGCTTACTTACTTCATTTCTCCATTTTCAAAATACTCCGATTTCGCCACTTCTTTCTCCCTTGTACCCTTTGTCAGCCTCCTGACCTCCATATTTCTCTATATATTTGGTATGATTCTCACACCACCCCCACACAGCTCTCTTTGATTAATGTGAAATGCTATTGCTTGCCTCTATGGGCATTACATTCTTACCCTTTTTGCTCTTCAGACTTTATTCCCACCAAAATTATTACTTTATGCAGATTCTGATGGATTACTTTTTTATGCATGCCTAGATTCATTAACATATTACAGCGCAAAGTGTCTCTCTTATTTTGCAGTTATTAACCCTTTTTACAGATCTTATTTTTATCCATTTGTTTTTGCCATGTTTTACCTCTTATTGGTACTCAAATTTAATTTTGCCATTCACTAGGAAGATTACTTACTAAGAAGACTTTATAACCTAACAGAATATATACAACATGAAGACTTATGTGATTCTTCTTAGAACAGAAGAAGGGAATGAAACTTGAAAAGGAAATAAAGTTTCACCGAGCTGGGACCTCACGGTACGCCAGCGGTGTATCTGCCAAAGAGTGGCAGACTCCCTACAGTCACTAGTTACTGTTATTTCTAAATCGCTTTGCTATCTTCCTGAAAGGTCCTTTGTGCCCTTGCATAATCTTCTTAGTTTTAGTAGTTTTAGATCTTTCGTTAGTTTTTACTGCTACTAGCTTAGTAATGCAAAAACTAGTAGGAGATCTTCTGCGTAGTGCCTTTAGCATCTGGCACTTTACTACCAAATTCATTATCCTTCTGCAGATAACCGTCATTCCTCTTACTGTAATAGGCAGTTCCCATGCTTAATCATTACTGCCTCTTTGCTTATATGGAATTTGTTCTATTGTTACTTTATTTATATCAACTGGTATAATAACGCCTTGTGCTGTACTGGGCTAGAAAATTTTCCAGTAACACCTACTGTTCTTAAACCAATTTCTTTCATGTCAGCTAATTTATTCTCATCAGGAATAACATCAAAGATTATTTGGGGCACGGCACTTACTTCACTACTGCTATCAAGAATACAATGCACTGTTACCCCTGATAAGTTAGTTTTTATAAAAGGGTGAGTTATTTACACTGAACAGGTTTCTCAAACACATCTTCTAATAAATCCTTCTCAAATTGTTTCCAGCTAAAGTAGTTTTGGTCAGTTGCAAGTACATTCACACTTAAATTTTGGGATTAATCAATCTCTACATTTTTAGCTGCCTTTTACAACCTATCTGCTAATTTTAAATCAAAGCGCTTGACGACTCCCTCTACTTCTGTTTGCTGCACATCAGACAAACTGTCTTGTAACTCTGAGCAACTGCATCCCTGCGCAACATTGATACTATTAATAATGTTATCAGCTTCTACCATTTGTGGCAAGTTAATACAGCTACTGGGTTCTTTTATCTCATTACTGCTGCTACCCCCTTCATTCATCAACTCCTCATCTCTAAAACTTTGCAAAACTGATTGCACTTCTGCTACCTCAACTTTAGCTTTTAAATTTCCATAATTATCGAAGATGTAAACTTTTACCACATCTTCATCCCCATCAGATTCAAACCTGTTTACTTCTTCTTCCCTGTCATTTACAGTACATTCTTGTTCTTGTTCGACACATTTCTCCAGCGTATCCAACATACTGTCCACTATATTATGAGGTTGGTTTAACACATCACTGGTATTTTCTGTTCATTTTCATCATCCATGTATTCTGTCTGTGTGTGTTGGCTGACAGTTGTTTGT
Organism: Schistocerca nitens; assembly: GCF_023898315.1. Lineage (NCBI taxonomy): Eukaryota > Metazoa > Arthropoda > Insecta > Orthoptera > Acrididae > Schistocerca > Schistocerca nitens. The sequence goes on along the minus strand of NC_064615.1, from coordinate 256,722,851 downwards.
GTATTTGTTACTGGCTGTGTTACTGTTACCGCCTGTTGAGCGCCAGTTTCCTCATAGACAGGATTCAGTTTCCCACACGCGGCCTATTGTGTTCATTTGCTACAGCATTAGATATTGTGGCATTTTATCCTCCTCCTGGTCTCAATGGCACTGTGTTTACATTTTTGCTTTCGTCATAATAATTGTTACGAAAACGTGGTGAATGTCTACCCCCTCATCCTCTACCACAGCCTTGATGTTGATAATTTTCCCTCGTATTCCTAACTTTCATACTTCTAAAATTTACGTTTCCATTGTGCTGATTTCTGTTTTGTACTTGATTGTTTGAAGATCTGTTATTATGCTGCATCTGCTCGTCCGCAGCTATTCTTTTCACTCGCTCTAGGTATTCAATGAATTTATCTACCTTATCTCTAGGGGCGGAAATGATTCTTTTCTGCCGGAACCAAGGCAGCTTATCTTCTACACTCAGAATAAAAATATCCGGTTTCATCTTTTCTGTCAAATGTGACAGTCGTGAAACCCACTTCACAGGGAAATCTTTTACTGATTCATGTCATGGGGAAAACTTTTTACCACTCCAAAGTTCTCTTAAAACATCATTTTGTTTATTGTGTGATCAGTATTCGTTAAGAAATGCAGATTTAAATTCAGGCAAAGTTTTACATTTTATCATTACATCAGCTGACCATCGCAAGGCATCTCCTGACAAATGACTTCTTATAAAGGAAATATTCTCCCTTTCTGACCAGGTATTAGGCAAAACATCTTCAAAATGATTCAAGAAATCAAGAACGAGTATCTGTTTATTTGGATCAAAATGTAAGAACTTTCGACATCCGATAAAAGCGGCGTCAACTGAAGCAACATGCTGTACAGTAGTATTACTAGAACTAACAGAGGTTACTCTACTTTCTAGGTTAGCAATGTCAATGTTCTTCTACTTGTATCTTTACTGCTTCTACCCCGTCAGAACATCTTTTGTCCACCTCTTCACAAAATTCTTTAGAAGTTTCTTTCATTTCCTCAATATTTTGCTGACACGTATCTACTTTAATCTGTACCTCATTTATTCCGTTAGAGCAAAGTTTGGATTCGTTGCCTATTCTTTCTGACAACCTTTCTTCCAAAAGTTCATACGTATCTTGGAAATCTTTGCGAACCTACTCAATTTCGCATTTAAAAGTACTATGCATTTTACTTAACTGTTGCCCTACAATTACTTGAATGTCATGATGGATAGCATCCATCTTATAATTTAAACTGTTCATTTTTGATTTCATTTCATCTTTTAATTCTTTATTACTAGCCTCAATCTTATTTTCCAGTTTTTTGTTACTGTCTTTCAGTTGTTTAATACTATCCTTCAACTCTTTAGTGCTATCCCTCATTTCTTTATGATGCAATTCAAGTTTAGGAAACAATAACTGTATCCACTTTGGAGCCTCTACTTTGCCATAAGGCATTTCCACTGAATTCAAAGGAGTTTCTCGCATTTCCTGACCTGGCGGAATTTGAGACAATTCATCTCAATTTCATTGTCTGATAAAGTTATTAACCCTGTCTGCTCCTTTTTGACTTCTGTCTCAATAATTTCTTCATCCGAGACTGGTTCTAACCTGGCAGTCTAATTGAAATTCGAATCGGATTTTACTTGTGACAAATCACCCTCCGATTTAATGTTTATTGGCTCAACGGAACCATTCTCATTAAATTCAGTTTCTGATTCTGAGCTTTCATGGTCAGAGACCGGTTCTTTCTTAATATTCACATAAGTATAAATTTTTAGTACCCTGTTAGAAACAATTAACAAATACTTTCAATACTCTTGACTTAACTGTTTGACCTCGACGAATGTTGACGGCGCGATGTACCAGCATCTGTGATGCGACGCGTCGCGACGTAATGCAGGCAGCAGCAGTAGCTGTGGCGGTGAAGATGGCCGCAGGTATCACCAACTGCAGAAGCTCCAGGGGCAGTGGGGGGGGGGGGGGGGGGAGCAAGGCACCAGTGAGCGCTCGCCTCAGCTTGCAGGTGTCTCGCAGACCCACGCAGCTCCGTGATCACGCACCGTCTTCTTCTGACCTCAGTGCCGGTGGCAGCCGCGATCCAGCGTCGTCTTCTTTTCTTCTTCCTTCACGATCCAAGTTACAGTGGTTGACTTCCACTGTTTATTCACCACACTCGCGTGTAAATTATAGCACTGTTCCCGCACTGGCTTCTGCCTATGTCACTTTGGTATCCTGTTAGTGCCTACCTAGTTAGCTGTTTCCTACCGATCACTTTCACGGTTCAATCACATTGATTTGCTTTCCGTTTCCCGGACGATAAGAACCATATGTGGGGCGGCGGGTTGAAATAATTTATTTTTGTATTTGTTCGTATAAGTTGTATACGTCGTGTGCACAGTCCTCGTGAGTTCGCTATCCGTTTTTACCGAAAAATACGCGCTTTGTTCGGTTCTGACGTCATCCGAGGCAGAGCGCGATCAGACGTTTAACAGACGTGGATCTTACCGTGGCTGTGTGCGAAGCGAACCTCCCTACTGCCTCTCGGGCTGTATTTATATAGGTGCCGGAGCGGACAGCCAAGGGAACACCTGTTGTCTACGGCTATATGCATACTGCAGCAGCCTCCGAACGACCGCTTTCTCGGGCACATAATCTTTAATAACATAGTCACAAATTACTTCAGAAACTTCTTAATTTTTACTTGTACACGGTTAAGCTGTTTGAAACCACAGAAAAGGTTTCAGTTCGCTGGAATGAAAACTTTGCCTTCTAGAATTTTTATAGCGGAACTAACGGTATATCGTTACCTCTTAACCATATATTTACTAGAACTAATGTCGGCAGTTATTAATACTACAACTCTTAAATTGGGTATAGCTCTATTATTTGATATGTTTTATCATCCACTTTAACCCAAATTCTCTATCATTAAAATCACAGGTAGTTAATCTACAACAATTGGGTACATTTTAGCGTCAAAAAAGGTTTTTACTTAATTACTGAAAAACTATAAGAGATAGTTTAACGTGCTCTTTCAGTTATTATTTTAGGGTGAACTGAAGCGTAAAACAAATTTCCATGTTCTTAAGTCCATTATTTAGCGCCTCTGATTTTTCCTAAAAACGTGGATTCTGGCGTTAATTTTTGTTTTGTGGTTTTGGAAACCTGCACCTTTTTCTTACGAGTTCGAAAGACACTTTCTGGCCAAATTCTGGCTTACTAGCTTTATTATTCAGCGCCACTTATTTTTCTCTTAAAACGGAATTTTTACGTAAACTGTTAAGTCTAGAACATTAAGACTCGATATTTGAACATTGTAGCACTAAACTATATTTTAACAAAGTTTTAAACATAAATTTCGATTTTAATTTCATGCTTAATTGTGGTGCAATACTCGCGCGCTACACGGAGACGCGTTATGGTGACGTGGCGCTACTATACAGTGAACTGGGGTAAGTCCCGGCACACTCGCTCGCCTCTGTATCTCTCACATGATACAGCGCTTGGCTTGCTTCAATACTTCAACAGAGGCAATGTAAGTGTGACATAGAGGCGCTGTATTAAAGCAGGCGAAACATACGTATCCCAATCCATAACCATGTTCTAACACATATAGATATTAACAAATCACGGTTGATCCACACAAGCCAAGTTGTTCCTTAAGTATTAAGGAGAAGAATCAACGTATTTATCAGACTTAAGCCATTCCCTAGAATGGTCTGTAGGAGAGTGGATCGGTGCCACATGTATCATCTTTAATAGCGTGGTAGGGTGTACTTTAGAGACGTGTTGTTAGGAGAAAAGTGCTATATTATCCTACAAATGAGCAAAACTAGCTAACATCAGATCATGACTTCTTTGTGCAAGGGGAATGTTACCAGGGCCGTGGTGATGCTACTGCAAACAGCAATAAGACTGTTGCATCTTCTTTGGCTTGTGATCATTGTACTTACTCTCTTGTGAGAAGTTGCTGCTTCTTCGTATGCATTTTCGTGCAGCAGGGCGTGGGTAGTACCTCAATGTATCAGCTATCGAAAATATTCACGTCGGTTTTTCCTCGTCTATTTCCTAGTGAGACATAGACGCATCCGTCGGAACCGATACTACTGCTAATGATAGGCTCAAATGACAAGGGAAGTGAGAGTGAGGGCATGTACGTGTACGACTTAAAAAGACGTATAAAATCCATTAATTTCCTAAGAGACGGAGCAGCAGTCTCCTGACTTCGTTCTATTTGGTTTATAAGCAGCTCAGGCGCTAGATATGCACTGACGATATCTTCCTAGGACACCAGAATAGCGTAGAAGGAAGTAATTTTATAGAAAAAAAAAATGGTTCAAATGGCTCTGAGCACTATGCGACTTAACTTCTAAGGTCATCAGTCGCCTAGAACTGAGAACTAATTAAACCTAACTAACCTAAGGACATCACACACATCCATGCCCGAGGCAGGATTCGAACCTGTGACCGGAGCGGTCGCTCGGCTCCAGACTGTAGCGCCTAGAACCGCACGGCCACTCCGGCCGGCGTAATTTTATCATTTTAAAGTTTGTCACCGTAGTGATTGGGGTAGGAAACTTGCAAAAATGGTTCAAATAGCTCTGAGCACTATTGGACTTAACATCTGAGGTCATCAGTCCCATAGACTTAGAACTACTTAAACCTAACTAACCTAAGGACATCACATACATCCATGCCCGAGGCAGGATTCGAACCTGCGACCGTAGCAGTCTCGCGGTTCCATACTGAAGCGCCTAGAACCGCTCGGCCACCGCGGTCGGTAGGAAACTTGCAGGGTGGTTGTATGTCTGATGTTCGACAAATATATCCCGCATTAGAGTATTAAGAGCGTTTCATTGTGTGCGACTAATAATTCGGAAACCATATGGCTTTAACGATATAGCATTTTTTGGTGCAGAACCACGGAGCCAAAGGAGTGTCTTCATGTTCTTCAATCATTTCTCTCATGCCAGTACCTTCCTGGTACTGATTCCGGACAGTGGAATAATTCTTCGGAATTGATAGCACAGTTGATTTACGTGAAATGTTTCAAACACCATCTGCCTGGAGCTCCATCATGTATGAACCACACGTTTCTTCTTAACTGTCTGCTATATCACCGCAACAATCTTATGTCTACTATAAACCGATAAGAGGTGCTACCATCCTCAAGATACTTGCATCAAGGAGAGATCTTGGGCCTTTCGATGGGTGCTGTGGGTAAGACTGTTGCGGAACAGTCTGAACATCAGTTACGAACACAGCTCGCCTTGTTTGTTCACAAGACGTGGAATGTGGTAGGTGTAAAACTTTGGTCAAGTGCAGAGTAAATTGGCAGGGAGGATTGATCAAGGACAACGCGTGAGGGATCTGTCAATCTCCAACTTTATTCTATGAATGCGAGAATACTCTGTGACGCCCAGCCACACAGGGGAAGGAGCCCAGTCGTAATCGTAAATTCTGCACTATGACTGATGTGCTGGAAATATGTAGATAAACTAATTGCATCGGTATAGGACCTGTCTGGTATGCTTTGGTGTCTATGGCTGACTGGTGCTACTGCACAGTAATCTATCTGCATTCGCAATCTAGTATATGGTATTTGCAAAGTAGTGGACAGGTGATTTAGTGACAATACAAAAATTGGGAATCATTCTGCTTTATCACTGTACGGCGTTGAAATTACGAAACAACTAGTAAAATTGCTGAAATTGATCGTGCTGTCAACTGCTGTGCATTACAGTACATTGTCCCGTATCAACGGTGTCTTTCTCCATCTCATCTGTCCACTAGAATGCTGTTGATTACCGCATAATGTTTGACTGACACCGCTTGGTTGAGATGGAGAGAGCCTTGGCAGAACATTGGGTATCTGCTACTTGTCACTGTGGAGCATGGGATTAAATATAGAGGCCATCACCTACAGACAGTTGTTTGGAAGCGTTCCTCAATGCTGCAGCCTCATCCCATTTCCATACGCTGTGACGCTCTCCACGTGTTTTTTTTTTTTTCATAATAACAGTACCTCAATTTTATTATTTCGGCTCTCCTCACACGTGTTGTGAAAAGTACGTTCCAGGGATGGTCAACATCAGAACAGTATTCATACTTGACTGTAAAATGAGGAAAGAATGCTCTTCGAAATGGAACACCGAGACATTCACTACCCATCGCTGAGGAAGAACGGATTAAATGTATAGGTCATCATCTTTGGATAGCCGTTGGAAACGCTCTACAATGCCGCAAATCCTTCCAGTTTCCATATGTTTCCATGTCTTAGACATTTTTATCAATGAGAAACATCACCTCCTCGTTTTATTTCTACCAACCTGTGTGTTCTGGGAGCTGCATAGTTTAGACCCTGCGATGTCCAGCTTTGTGCGATAGTCAATGGATCGAAACGTTTTAATGTCAGTTTAGCACCTTACACAGACCTAAAATCATGGTAGAAAAGCAGAGTGCTGGCGGTGTACAAAGTTGTCATCGTACACTGCTTTCATATGTTACAGCTGGAAAACAATGCATTAAACTGCTTATGAAGGAACAATACAGGAGCCCTCTTAGTGATTCATAGTCTGTTGGATATGGTCTTCCTGCAGTACAGTCAACAAATCTTAATGCAGCTCTGTGCAAGTGACTTCGACCACTCGCCACCTGCTCCAATGGAGTGATACGTGTACATGTAATAAGCTCGATGTCAACATGCAGATGGTATTTGTTTTTCGGTGTACTGGAAGGGACAGGCACGGTAATATCTTAAGGGAGTTCCTATTACAAGGAGTGTTACAACTGGTTACAGTTTGGATACATATAGTTCTCAAAACTACACCGATTTTGCTCAGAAACTAATAGAAATGGGCTGCATCTATTCTCTCGGAATCACGACTATTTTTATTACGTATTATCGTTACGATTTCGTATTTAAAAATAGGTTTTACTACAAGTCCTATGTTAGTTCATACACCATAACACTTGTAGTGGACTGTTAAGGCAGCCAGTCCACAGTGAAGTAGCCGAAAGGGCACGCGTCAACTCACGCCGTCTGGCGTTAAGTCTGGAACAGGATTCGTAATGAATGTGATAAAGAAAAGAACATTCTGGATGATACAAGTGAGACTCTATCTTGAGGTACATGCAACGTTACAAATGGTTAATGGCGCCTTGCTAGGTCGTAGCCATTAACTTAGCTGAAGGCTATTCTAACTGTCTCTCGGCAAATGAGATAAAGGCTTCGTCAGTGTAGTCGCTAGCAACGTCGTCGTACAACTGGGGCGAGTGCCAGTCAGTCTCTCGAGACCTGCCTTGTGGTGGCGCTCGGTCTGCGATCCTGACAGTGGCGACACGCGGGTCCGACATGTACTAATGGACCGCGGCCGATTTAAGCTACCACCTAGCAAGTGTGGTGTCTGGCGGTGACACCACAACACTAATTATAAAATAAACAACTTTGGAGTAAACTGCTTGACACAGGCAGTGATGATCAAATTGCTTACAAAACTAGAATGCAAGAATCTGCTGCTATTGCGAATGATTGTCTTCTGTATGACATCAACTTTACAGACAAATCGGTAGAGGGGCGTTGTGGAACAAAAATGTCAAATGTAAGCATACAGATGGTATTTTGTTTCGATGTACCAGAAGAGGGAGGCATGGTAAAATCTTATAGAAGGTTCTATTACAAGACAGGCTTTCACGATTTACTTCGCAAACGCCAGTGTGAAATAGCAACACACTGGCAAAACTGGACATGCCATAGTGTACAGCCGGCCGCCATGGTCTCGCGGTTCTAGGCGCTCAGTCCGGAACCGCGCGACTGCTACGGTCGCAGGTTCGAATCCTGCCTCGGGCATGGATGTGTGTGATGTTCTTAGGTTAGTTAGGTTTAAGTAGTTCTAAGTTCTAGGGGACTGATGGCCACAGATGTTAAGTCCCATAGTACTCAGAGCCATTTGAACCGTTTGAACCATAGTGTACAAAACAAAAAAAAAAAAATGGTTCAAATGGCTCTGAGCACTATGGGACTCAACTGCTGAGGTCATTAGTCCCCTAGAACTTAGAACTAGTTAAACCTAACTAACCTAAGGACATCACACACATCCATGCCCGAGGCAGGATTCGAACCTGCGACCGTAGCGGTCTCGCGGTTCCAGACTGCAGCGCCAGAACCGCGCGGCCACTTCGGCCGGCAGTGTACAAAACCGCACTGTCCTCTTGAATTATAGCTTGTTGTAGTCGAATGTAAAATGATTGCGTTTTTCCCGACATGTGAGCAAATGGCGTGAAAGGCTGTATTCTGTAATGATATTTCACGTGTCTGAAATGTCTGTAATACACACTTGTATGACAGTTTATTTATAGACTCTAATTTGAACTCGAGGGACGCTCTCAGGTAGTTGAATTTATCCATCAAGATGAAAGACATTGTTTAATGTAGATATTTTTCTTTGGTGTTTAAATTCTCTGTTTTCTTTACGCCAATGACGGTTTCGACATAATGAGGACATTCTGTGGCGATTGGTAGTTCTCATAGCAAATTAGTGGAATTTTGCACAGGGTGGACGACATGTATAGGCCTCTGCAATCTGGTTATCTGTAATCGGCGGCGGTGCTGTAGCCTTTTTGTCGTCATTGGATGTCGCATAATAATGATATGTGTTTTGTATCCTTACAGTCGAACATAAAAACCATACCGATTTTGCTCATAAAACTAAAAGAAAATGGACAGTTCCTACTTGCATGGAAAGGGGACATTTATTGTCACTGCTCACAGCGTTTATCTGCTCGTTCGCCGGCGTTAGGGCGATAGGCCACAGCTGAATGAAGACTCTCCTTCCAGATACAGTGGGGTGGGGGCTATGGTCGGCAGAGGCGGAGGCGGCAGCTGCCTGTTCTCCAAGCAGTGAACGTTTAGAAAAGTGATCTGGACAGTTGTCCAGATTTTCGTTGATGTTCCAGTGGGGGTCTGATATTTCTAAACACACTTTTAAAATATTACATGAAGTGTCGTGTTCTTGTCCTTTGTCTACCTATGTCTCATATCCACAGACTGGAGACAGTATATCAATGCCACCGGCGAGGTCTCTTTGTGGACCAGCGGTGGCAAGATAGAACAGGCCTCTATCCATAACTACAGTGAGGAGAGAGAGGGATGAGGGGTGGTGAGGGCTGGAGGTAAGACTAACTCTATGATGGTTAGTTCGTGACCATCCATTGAGAAGGACACAGTAACTGCCACCCCTCTGCAATCTTCTGGTGTCAGTTCTTGCAGTAGTTGTGTTATTACGATGATTTTACACCATCCCCACTTCATGTGTTGCATTATGACCCATTGATTACGAGTGCTGTTGTTTTTTCACTACAATTTCGATGTGTAATTGGAACAGTGAAGCATTTTCTATCAGTTGTGATAGCATGTATTAGCCTCGATTACCTCGGCTGCAGGGTGGTTGTCGCGCAGGGGTCTGTAGCAAACTCTGACGTCCAAGAGCGACAGATACTGTCCTTAGCTGTGTGCTTACAGGTAATACACTTGTTTAACTCCACTCTGTCCAACACCAGCGTCTTGTCAGTTGAACATATTTCCCACAAAAAAATAAAGATAGTACCGTCCACTCCATCATTTTTCCTGCCAGCTAGTAGGTGAATGGTCGAGTTTGAGTAGGTTGCCATTAGTTTATATTGGTTCAAAAAGGGTTCAGATGGTTTTGAGCACTATGTGACTCAACTGCTGAGGTCGTGAGTCCCCTAGAACTTAGAACTACTTAAACCTAACTAACCTAACGACAGCACACACATCCATGCACAAGGCAGGATTCGAACCTGCGACAGTAGCGGTCGCGCGGTTCCAGACTGTAGCGCCTAGAACCGCTCGGTTACTCCGGCCGGCAGTTTATATTGGTATTGTGAAATTTTTTCCTAGTAGGATAACACCAGTTGTATGACACTGTCAATTTTTGAGCTGTATTGCGAGTTTAGGCTCTCCCTGTGTAGCGCTATGCATATAGTTGTGTAATTAGGCCTGATCTTTATGATTAGTTACGTAATTAGGACCGATATTTACTTCAGCTTCCCAACCAAAATAAATAAAGGCCACTAACCTAAACTTCCTCTCATGCATCTTGGCAGTTTCCAAGTTTTGGGGGGATGGGGGGTGGGGGGTGGGGGCACTTGGGCTTCCATTGAGAAGGACCGGGTGTGAGTCCCAGAAAGGGCACCTCCATTTTGAATTTTCCCTCTAATTTCTGTAGGGTGCGTGGGGTGTGGTGGGATATCAGCACAGTCCTGGCGCAATGAAACTCCAACCAATTTTGAAATTCCCGCAAAAATTCTAAATTTCCGCAAAATTTCGGAATTCCTGCCAATAGGGTGGGTGGTTGAGGGATAGGGGGCAGGTTGGGACGGGAGGACGGGCTGGGGTCCCACGTGCAGGCTGTGGAAAACACATGACGTCATCCAGAGGTGGGGACGTGGGTAATTAATTGATCAATGTAATTAATTTGCATATCAATTTGATATCAAAATTGCGCTTGTGCCCCAATTACCTTACTACTGCCATGATAACCCCCCTGTGCGTAAATTTGTGTGATCAATCAAAGAACATCTTTTCATTATTCTTTCATGATTGATAAAGTGGAATGAGAATTTGTTGAATGCATTTTTATGTACGCCAGCAATGGCGATTTAAGCCTTTACTACTGATACACGCTCTAGCATCATGCTGATCATTTCATTCCCTTTATTTCCATGTCTCATCGTTAAATAGTACTTCTCTCTGAAAGACTGAGCTAATTTTTTTATTACAAACCAGAGAAGGATTATTACGATTATTGCGTTGTATTAACTGATTGAAAGCTTCATGTTCTTGGCAACAAGCTCACGTTAAAAACAAATGACATTACAGGAAATACATATTGAGAGGCGAATGGCAGAATTGCTAATTCCTGAACAGGGATCGCAAAGAGTTTCGCGAACTTATCCCACGTATTACTCTAACTGCCTGAGACAAAATATATTTTGTTAAAGGGAGAAGCTATTCCAGAATGTAATGGCGTATGTCATAAGTGAATAGAAATAAAGTACACTATTTTCCGTGTTGGATTATAAACTGACGTCCTGAACTGGATGATTTCGTACATTGTTTATGTTGCTCTCGATATCCTTCACTAGCTAGCTAGTTCCATCAACAAACAGAAATAGTTCAGAATCACCTGCCATATTAGAAGGCATACCACTATATATCAGTGGCACTATATAAAGTGGCTCCAGCACTAAGACTTGAGGCACCTCCACTTAACTTTGCCTCAGCCAAACTCCACATTACATTTTTATTACTGTGTAGATTGGCCTTTGGCTGTCTGCTCTTAAAATATGAGATGAACCAGTTGTGAGCTCCTCCTCTTATTCTATAACTGTCCAGCTTCTGCAATAATACTATTTTGCACTCAACATGTACACCTTAGTTAAATCAAACAAGATGTTTAGTGTTAGCAACTTTTTGTTTAATTCGGCAAGTGCCTCACATATAACAGAGAATCAAGCATTTTCAGTCGTTAAACCACTTATAAAACCAAATCGTACCTTGTCCAGCAAATACCTTTCTACAGGGTGTCACACAACATGTAACACCCCTTTCCTTCCGTGAACGGTTCCATGTATGGAAACGAGGTTTTCGGCAAATGATGGTATGGTAGGGGACATGTACTTTGTTGTGTGAAAAAATGTCTTAACTCTTGTATCGATCGAGATATTGAAGCAAATATGATTTTTTTAAAAAAAATAGGACAATACACTTTTTAACGGCATCCTAAAGCGCTTGGAAAGAGGAGTACAGTGACATAACGCTTGTTATTGTTGAGGTTGAAACTTTTCTCAAAAGAAATGCACTAAAATAGGAAAGGAATGTGGCCAGAGTCAGCTATCGCGGTGTAAACACTTGCGAGTAGAGCTCTCGCGCCAGGCTCCGTCGTTCTATAACGCAAGACAGGTTTATGCTGCTAAGACAAAACCCTATTTGCTATACGACATATACACAGCCAGCCTCAACTACGATTTTTGTATATGGAGCTACGGCATGTGATAGCTCGTGGCACGTTAGAGGCGGCTTAGGAAAACAATTTCAAATGTATGCCAGTTTCTGTGTCTTGCGGGAAACAACTTTAGTTTAGTGAGGCAGTTTTCCGGTACCTCCTCTAGAAGAACAGATAGAATATTCGTAAGAACATGTGCATACGTACTTCCGTGTAATATTCCTGGGATGAAATAAGGTACCCACAATGGGATTTCGTATGATGCTGCACCATGAGTTTAATCTTCGCGGTCGTCGTCGTACGTGAGGAAGCCAGCGTGGATTTTCAGCTAACCCACTAGTGCATGTTACCTAACTTTACATTACTGTGGGACATAAGCGTTGCTTCGCTGGTGAAGGCCACACGTTGGAAACACGTATTGTCGTCTCCCAAGCGATGCAGAACAAGCCAACAAAACTGTATACGGCTTTCGACACAACGTCCTCCGAGTGCCTGATTTAGTGACAAATTAGGGATCTGTTAAGAAAACACTACGGAACGATACAGATTTTTCTTTCCATTGTACTTTTTCCTTTTTTCTGCTTTATTTTCGTGATAACTGAAAGAATTATTTCAGGATAATTTTTGCAAAGTTATTTCTTTGTATAACAAGTTTCTGTCTACTTTATGGAGTGATCATGAATGAAATTGCTATTTTCATTTGTTTTGATGCTGTATGTTTTCACGTGTACTAAATTGGTTTAAAATTCCATTGTCATGAAAATACTAACACGAGATTGTAATTTTGTGTGAATTCGAAGAATTACTGCCCATCGAACGCTCTGGTCCCTAATGATATATATCGAACTTGCGACTCTATGTCGACCACTCGACTCTGGTGGCATGACTTATGGAGCGTGTTTAGTGCGTTGCCAGGGGAACATTGTTTACTGTTTTCAGTCGTGAAGAGCAGCGAGTGAAAGCGTTGTAGTCTCGGGTGCCGATAGTCCCATATATATGTACATCAAAAAAGTTTTACATCACCCCGGTTCCCAGAACTCCTGAAGACAGACGTTGACTGTGGATATTGTATCACTGACACAAGCCCTTTGACTGTTCAGAGATGTCACTACACCCGCCCAAAGATGTAAACCACCATAAATGAGCAGCGCCTATTAGACGGAGGAGGTCCGACAGCCGATCAGTTCCAGTCATTCCACCAGGAAGGAGGTCAGTAGTTCAACCATGCTGAGACGGTCAATACCGCCGTTCTATCGCGTCCGCATTATTACTTTGTGTCAGGAGGGGCACTCAAAAAGGGAAGTGACCAGGTGTCTCGGAGTCAACCAAAGCGATGTTGTTCGGACATGGAGGAGATACAGGGAGGCAGAAACTGTCGATGACATGCCTCGCTCAGGCCGCCCAAAGTCTACCACTGCAGTGGATGACCGCTACCTACGGATTATGGGCCGGAGGAACGCTGAGAGCAACGCCGCCATGTTGCATAATGCGTTTCGTGCAGCCACCGTCGTGTTACGACTAAAACTGTGCACAATAGGCTGCATGATGCGCAACTTCACTCCCAACATCCATGGCGAGGTCCATCTTTGCAACCAGGACAATATGCAGAGCGGTACAGACGCACCCAACAACGTGCCGAATAGACCACTGAGGATTGGCATCACGTTCTCTTCACCGATGAGTATCGCATATGCCTTCAACGAAGCAATCGTTGTGTTTGGAGGCAATCCGCTCAGACTGAACGCCTTACACACACTGTCCACCGAGTGCAGCAAGGTGGAGGTTCCCTGATGCTGTGGGATGGCATTATGTGGGGGCCGACGTACGCCGCTGGTGGTCGTGGAAGGCGCCGTACCGTCTGTACGATAGGATACGTGAATGCCATCCTCCGACCGATAGCGCAACCAGATCGGCTGCATATCGGCGAGGTATTCGTCCTCATTGACGACAATTCGCCCCCCCCCCCCCCCTCCTCGTGCACATCTTGTGAATAACTATCTTCAGTATAACGACATTTCTCGATTAGAGTGGCCAGCATGTTCTCCAGACATGAATGCTATCGAAAATACCTGGGATAGACTGAAAATGGCTGTTTATGGACAACGAGACCCACCAACCACTCTGAGGGATCTACGCCGAATCGCCGTTGAAGAGTGGGACAATCTGAACCAACGGTGCCTTAATGAACTTGTGGATAATATGATACGACGAATACTGGCATGCATCAACGCAAGAGGACGTCATACTGGGTATTAGATATACCGGTGTGTACAGCAATCTGGACCACCAATTCTGAAGGTCTCGTTGTATGGTGGTACAACACGCAATGTGTGGTTTTCATGAGCAATAAAAAGGGTGGACATGATGATTATGTTGATCCCTCTTCCAATTTTCTGTACAGGTCCCGGAACCGAGGTGATACAAACCTTTTTTCGACGTGTTTATGTCTCTATAGTGTTGAAAGTTGTTTGAAATTTTGTTAGGACTTCGGATTGTTCTCAAATGAGGACAACAGGAATAGTGTGGAATGTCATGGACTCTACACCGTGGAACTAAACAAGAAAGGTGCGGATGCTAAGTTTCCTTTGGAACTGCATCGCGCGCAGTGTCAGAAGAGAACATCTATAAGAAAGAAAATAAGGATTGACATTCCGAGTTATTCATCGAGACGGGCATGTCTTCAGTTTCTTGTTGGATGAAAACGACGGGAGTAAAGTAAAGTTACCATTTTAATTTGTAATTACTTGTAACTTACTAAACGTTTGTCTGTTGTCGTTCCTCTAGTGAACGCTGTTAAGAGTATCCACAATATACGCCACCAGAGTTGTGGGGTCGACATCGAGACGCACGTTCGATAGACATCGTTACTTTCCCGAATGTTCCGATAGGCAATCATTCTTGAAAATTACCAAATTTTGTATGAAACTGTAGATTAATGTAATCAGAAACTCTGAAAGTGTAACGTGAAGCGAGATGGGATGAGCGGTCTAGAAACATATCGCTAGGTCTTCAGAGAAAACATCAACAAACAAACCGGACCAGGAGTGAGAACAAGAATGGGATTGTCGTGCCGCAAGAATGCAAATGTGGATGTACCGTGCCCGTGGCCAATGTAAGGTAATTGTTTTAACAGCGATACGTTGTGTCACTTTCGTGTGAACCGCGGACAAAGAATTAAATACGTGTCGCGATGCTGCTGTTCGGCACATTACGCTCAAAAACCATGATGTGCAGATCGCTGAGCTGCGAGAACGCTTTAAGTGCAGTATTTTGATAGTACACTGCGCAGACTGTTTAGTGCGCACTGTGAAACTGAACAGAAATATGGTAACATTTCCTTGTCGTGAACCGATATCAATAACTTTATGTTCGGCGTGCCTATCGCCGCGCAGTTCATGTGACTACGGTGCCTTCCGGTTCTGCGCGGTACGGACCGTTTTGAAGCATATCGCGGACTGCTAATGAAAATTACAAATATAATAATGTACTTTCTTTTTGCGACCAGTTGTACTATGAATTTGTGCAGAGCCGCGACTGAATGGAAAACCGTAAAACCGAAACTGTTACTATATTCCGCTCATTATTAACATGAACCTGATGTGTAAAAAAAAAAAAAAATTTAAAAGAAACCGCAAACGCAATGATTGGTCAGCAGCCGTAGCTCTGGTACCATGTTGTTGTTCCGCTCTTGGAAGTAGGTTCAACTTAGATATCTTATTACTATGTAAATGAAACTTTAAGACAATGTGATGTATTAACAGTCATGATTCTTAATCATGCATACGCTACGTAATTTTTATTTCAAAAATCGTGTACAGTCACAGTCTCTGCAATCGCTGCATTTGCTCCGACTGTCTCGCTGTTTATATGTACCGTGAACTCCATCGAAGCAGGAGAGTGTTTGATTTCCTGGTAGAGCACTTTGGGGATTACATTCTGGCCCTGGGGTACCCAGAGGTGACTGGCATGGATCTCCGGATCTAAACACATGTGACTCCTTTTTGTGGGGCTATGTTAAAGACCATAACCCCAAAACCACTGAGTTGAAAACAGCCTCTCAGGAAGTCATCGACAGCATGGATGTTCCGACACTTCGGTGGGTCATGCAGAATCTCGCTCTTCGTCTGCGCCACATTATCACCAGTAATAGCAGGCATATCGAACATGTCGTAACCTAAATCCGAATATCTGTATTGAAGTTTACATGTTGAATTAAGTGTGTGGACGCCGCAGTTTGTAACTAATTTAAGTTTCTTTCATGTAGTTCAATAATTGTCGCCCTGTATGAATGTTTTTGCTGGTGTTATTTTTTTTTATTGCACGTCAACAGACTCCAGGGCATAATACGGAATAAAATACAAACATTCAGAAACGAGCAATGGGGACAGAAACTCGCTGTGCTGGATACCACACGTCCTGGCGTGTGGCAGCTGGCCAGACACTTCACCAGGGATAAACATTGCATTCCCACGTTACAAGGACCAGACGGCCCGGCCTACTCCGCGACGGAAAAGGCAGAGCTTATGGCCACAACACTTGCAGCGTCCTTCATGCCGAATCTGGTTCCTTCAGACCCAGCATTCACACTTGAAACGGACCAGGAGGTTACACGACTTGTAGCCCAGCCCTCGCGCAACGAAATAAGACGTACTAGCACAAATGAAATCACATGGGCTATCAAGCACACCAACGCTAGAAAAGCCCCTGGGCCTGATGGCATTCAAAACCGTGTCCTCCAGGAGTTCACGGATAAAGCCGTAGAATACCTCACACACTTAACGAATGCCATCCTGACACACCAACACTTCCCTGACTTTTGGAAGGCGGCCAAGGTCCTGATGTTCAGGAAGCCAGGGAAAGACCACTCCCTCCCACAAAATTACCGACCCATCAGTCTGCTGTGTTCGCTCAGCAAGATTGTTGAGAAGGTAATACTAAAACGTATCACTAGGCATTGCATCGCCAACGACACCCTAAGACCGGAGCAATTCGGCTTTAGGAATCACCACTCGACAACACAACAACTCCTCCGCGTAGTCGAACATATAACACACGGCTACAACATGAACAAAGCCACAGGGGCCGTGTTCCTAGACATCGAAAAGGCTTTCGATCGTCTCTGGCACAACGGACTCATACGCAAACTAAGCGAAGCTGGTTTCCCGGACGGACTCATACGTCTCATACACTCACATCTCACGAACAGATGTTTCAACACTAACGTGCAGGATAAACAATCAACACAACACGGTATCCAAGCTGGAGTACCCCAAGGGAGCATCCTAGGGCCCCATCTTGTTTAACCTGTACATTAATGACTTCCCAGCGACACAAAACACGACGTTAGCCGTCTACGCGGATGACACAGCCATCCTCGCGCAAGACTGGAAACCGTCGAACATCAATTCACGAATACAGACAGCACTCAGAACAGCTGAGCCTTGGTTGGAGCGATGGCGTATTAAAGTAAACGTCGACAAGTGCGAAGCAGTTCTGTTCACACGCAGACCGAAACTACTGCGCAAACAGCAACACTGTAGACCAATAACACTACATACACGCCCAATACGTTTCCGAGAGAAAGTCAGGTACCTTGGTGTCTGGCTGGACCGGAAACTTACATGGGGGGACCACATCGAATACGTTGCCAACCGAGCGCACGCGAGGCTCAAACAGCTCTACCCAATGCTCAACAGGGAAAGCACACTGAACAGGAGGGTGTCGAGGTCCAAATACATGACACTGATTAAACCTCTGATGACGTACGCAGCTCCCGTCTGGGGATATGCAGCTCCTACACGACTGCGCCGCCTGCAGATCATACAGAACAAGGTGCTACTAATCATTAGCAACGCTCCACGCTACACACGCGCCGTGGATCTTCACCATGAATACCGCCTTGATACCCTCAAGGAAGTATTCAAAAAACACGCCACACGACTATACAGGAACTCGACACACTCGAACAATCCTTTCATCCTCACTTTGGGAAACTACGATTACAACCACAGGTGGAAGCACAAGCGACCAAAGACACTGCTAGCTAGGGCATAGCCACCTATGGTAAACTAACATACGCAAACAGCGACAAACGTCGGAAAACCCCTGCATATCAGCAACACTGACTGGCAACTACCAGCTGCTATTAGAGCCGACCAACAGGCCACAGCAGGGACACCGACGAGCTCGCCCACAGACGCAAAAACAATCTGCCAACATTCCCTCACACTGTGCCTCCGGTATATGACTATCGGACACAAGATCGATAACGAACCTAACTGTTGCAGGTTGCTGACGCTGAACGAGGACTCTGTACCAGCACCCAGCGCCAGCCGCCGAGCAGCACAAACGCACAACAAGGTATCGACATGCATGATACCCACTACTAACAAAGCCTATCCTTGCACAACCTATCGCAGGCAGCAAGACAACCGCTACTGCTCTTACCACCCGACCTAACTTTCGCAGAGGTTCTTTTTCCCTTGGCTCTTGCCTTGGCACTTTTCTTCCTCTGCCCTTCAAACCGCTACCCTTCGTCAGATTTCGACCAATCTATCTCCAGATGAGCGCGTATTAATGGTTAATCCTAACCAGACGTACGCAAACATCGCAGTTCCCACATCCTGCGACACCTCACTTTAGTGAATACTAACCCTTATGCAGAGATGGCAGTAGACCTTTTGTGTTGGCCATCATGCCGGTGTGGGCGTGGAGGGGCTCCACCTCTTGTCAAAAAGATCTGGTGTATGTGTCTGCACGCAAGGAATGCTGAAGCAGAAATGACCTGTCCATAGACGACATAGTTCTAGCTAGTTGTGCAGTGCAGGCAAGCAAACAGTCTAAAGCTTGATACAATGATGTACCATCGTATGAATGTGTTTACAAAGCATTAGCCGATTCCGGGGACTTGCTTTCAATTTTAGAATATTTAGCAGATTCTTTCCTGAAGAATTTCAACGTCAACATTAACAAGCATACCACAGTACTCTTCTTTTCAAGCGCTTCTAGATGCTATCAAAAAAGGTATATAAAAGTTTAAAAATCAACTTGCCTCAATATCTCAATTGACATAAGAGTGGAGACTACGACAAAGTACATGCCACTTAGCGCACTATCGGCAACAACTTCGTTTTGATATCTGGCACTGTTCAGAGAATATAAGGGGACCGACGGACTGCAGAGATGGATTCCTGGTTGGAAATGGAGGAAAGAAGCCTTATGAATTAGTGTCTGGAAGTGCTTTGTTACCATAGTAGATGGCACTGGCGAATGACCGTTCCTTTGACCACGTGCCGTGTCTTTTTTATGTTGCAGACCATGTGTTTGACTCAGCGTACTGCAAGCAGCAGGATGGTCTGAAATTCATGTCAGAACAAGTCGAGAAGGTGTTTATGTATGGCGAATCAGATGGAAACGGTCGAGACACAGCATGGTTATACTAAAACAAGCACCCTCACAGACACCAACCACATCACACAACATTTCAAGCCTTTTTGGCTGTTCATATGGTCACGAGTCCTTTCAGACAGACTAAACTCGCACGGAAGCCGCGTACTGTGCATACATCAGGTTTGGAGGACCTGGTTCTGCAGGATATTGAGACGAGCCCTAGGACAAGCCTAGGCAAGTGATTTGCCAAAAAAGATTTCTAGTAAAGGGTTTTCACTAATCAGCATTTAAGCCGTTCATGAAACAGACAACTTCTAAAGGAAAAACTACAAATGTGGTTAAGAATTGGGCCAATGTATGTAGCACAGTCCTATAGTATTCTGCTAGATAACCCACATGAAATCTTCAGTGATTTAGTTATTCACTCATTCTTTCATCTGTTGGCACCACAGTGTATTTTAGAAAGCTTTGGAAAACCTTTTTCTATGATTCTCTTTGGAACTAAGTTATTTAATTTACCTGCTATATTTGGGCTGTGACTAAAATACTGTACATATATCTGGCTCATTAACAAATATTGTCACTACGTTCTCAGTATATCCTCGACACTGTATTGCTGACCAGTCGCTTCTTTTGTGACAGACCATCTCGCTTTTTCTTTTTTCGTGAGTTCTATATGCACATCACATGTTTGTCTCACTACCTACCTTTTAAGCACCATACAGTACTGTTTATAATGGACTACTGCAGCGTCGTTGTGCGTATTTCTCTTCACTTGATAAGATGTGCTTAAATTATGAGGTGGGTGTTCATTCAGAATAGACAAGAAGTTGTGGGAAGTCTTTGTCACAGTTTAATTTATTGACTCATTTTAGTAGATCAGAACATAGCTGTGAAAGAAAAACAAAACCTGAAGATTTGCGGTATGAAATACCACAGAACAATAACATTAGGGTGTATACGCTGAGACAACCCTGAAATCCAGGAAAAACCTGGGAACTTTTTCATCTGGGGAAAAAACTGGAAAAGCACAGAAATGTAGAATTCTGGGAATTTTTGCATTGTTTTAGTCCTCACTTAAATTTTTATAATTTTGATCTGTAAGTATTGGTACTTTAACAAGGAGTTTTAATGTATTCCGCTACTGCAGAATAATACTACAGCAATGAAACAAGCTAGAGTAAAAACCAAAACATAAGTTGCAAAGGAAATGCGCCATTTACAACCAAACAGAGTGCACGCACAGGTGTCTCCCAACAGCAAAATGTGTCAAAAGCTTTAGTGCTACGACTGTGGAATACTTCGTAGCAAGACTGCTTCTGATGAGCGTGACGTCACCATTTTTTACATTTGAGCAGCTGCGAGCGGGCTCATGCACATGAGCAGTTGAATTGCGTATGAGCATCAACTGCTTCCGCTTATGGCTACTGTATGTATCAGCAGTAGCAAGAAGCAGCCAGCTTCTACCCGGGAAATTTTTTCTGGTGCGCTCAAGCTACCGTGTTTATGTTCAGTGATTTTTGCGGTTTCCTGTTTGTTTACAGTTCTCACGTCAAATGAAAACAGAACGGATTTCTGTGGCCAGGTGCTATAAAGTAATTATACATTCACATAATTACGAAAGGTTTAAATGTGTTAGTAGTTTCAATTATGTTTTTATTTTATTTCCACGTTTTTGGCAGTCAAGCATTAATCGTCTTGCAGGTTTGCTAAATAAATGTGGATTTTCCACGGAGGCAGTCAATTTATTAGAAAGGAAATAATCATTCCACACTATTGCCTAGTTTCCAATGTTCATTGCCTTTGATTTTACCTTTTCGTCTCCCTGGCACGTATGGCATTACGGCATAATAAAGAACCATACAAGAGATAACAGTACTGGTACTCCAAGAAAATTTGCATCCCAAAATCCGCACTGAAAAGCGTAAGATCAGGCTGGGGTCTACATTGTGAACCTGGACATATAAATGTGCACTGTAATTCGAATTATAAATTTTAGTATGGTTTACGAAATTCCGATACTCTTTGGGTATCCTCTGACATCCTATTTCCTTTTTGTGTGATCTCTTAATGCTACATATGTATGAACATACATGATTCCTACGTCATCGTAGCTGCCCACACACAGTAATGCCTGTTTTCTGGCGCTCTCTGGAAACAGCCAAAAGGAACCTGTTTCTAACAGGTCGCAGGAAAATGTTGCGAACGGTGCTTTGAAGAGAGTTACTTTCAAAGTAAATTTCCTTTTACGCAATATGAGTTATGTTACGTGTGAAAATGTGTGATGAATTTCTTAAATCGCAAAGCGTTTGACTCATTTAAAACTTGGCACTTTGAGGACCAGCCATTTAGATGAATTTCGAACCCAGAAGACCAGACAAAGTCATCTAAAATTGTACTTGCACATTTGTGTGACGTGTCTTACAGTAACACATGCGTAAAACACCAATTTTATACGTTAATGCTTAGCTTTTCTTTTTATTTGTTGATCTTTAAGACCAATATTTTATATTAAAGCTCCGACTTTCTTGTAGCTACGCTATGTACATTAATCTAAACCATTAACCTTTTCCTGTTGGTGTGTGCATGCTACTTAACAGTGATATTTCTATTGGCTGACTACATCGTGTGTCCTATGCTTTGAATGTCTGCTGTGATTGACTGGTGAAATCATGCGACACGAGCTATGATTTGCTTACAAAACCTCTCTGCAGTCTTGATGCCAATGTGTCAAACTAACATGCTATGTTTGGTGGCATTCGAAATTATACTTTTCTAATATGAAAACGTGCAACATACATATTGCTACACAGCAAAGATCTCTCCAAAACGCTTTTTTTTTCTTTCTTGCCGAGTTTGTTTTGAAGTGCCGGGAAGTTCTACGATGCCGTGTGAAACCTTCACCATTCAGAGAACTCATTTTTACAGCTCCGAGGGAAAGTATACTGTCACTTATGGAAAACTGCTTTCACCTTGAAAGAAGTGTTTTCACGAGGGAAAAGTGAGTTTTTTAACCGGGAAATCTTGGAATTTTTCTTGTCTGGGTATACACCCTTTATATTCACAACGGTCTGCTGTTGCATCAATACTTACAAAGAAATACAAAATGAACCATACAGCAGTGGGTGAGTAAGGTACTGAAAACAGTTTGAACGTACAAAATATGAAGCCTAGTGCCAAACAATGTACATAGCGATCAGTAGTGGTGAGGAAAGCAACTGCCATCACCAGGTGGTGTTGACTACTAACGCGGCACATTAAGTGACTATAGGAAAACGTAACCAACAGTTGAATATCAGTTACATACTATTCAACTTTAAAGCTCTAGAGGAACCATAAAGACATAGTATTTAAAAATTTTATGTAACGTACAGAATAAAAATAAATAGAATAGGAACAGATCCCATGTGGGATGGTATCTACTACAATTACTGAACAAAGAGGTCAGTTATGTCGTAAATTATGACAGCATGCAAGACTCAAAATACAGAAATACTACTTATGTTCGAAAATGACTGCAGTGTGAGTGTAGAATGTGACAGCTTCATACAGATTACACTGTAGGCATAGAAACAAAATAAGTTCAAAACCAATTACAATGTAGGCAAAGCCCTTTGCCTATGGGCCATCTGATAAAAGTTTAATCCATGTATTTGTGTGATAAGGTTTAATACATACAGTTTGACACAAATAGTTTCAAAAAGTGCGGAGTAGGGTGTAATAGTTCCTATATTTATTTGTAAATGTTTAGTTGTATATCTGTTTCTAACATACAATTTACTTTCTCCAGCATGGGCAATTTTCCACTCCACTGTTTTATTGCTTCTTCCACTGCAGAAGAGAGTCTATATCATGTACTAGCTTGGAAGTCTGGTTGCCAAGTACAATTTTGAGTCAATCTGGAAGAGGTACTTAAACGAGCTTACAGTTCTTTCTGTGAATGCAGACACATTTACAAGGGCAGATTTTGTTTTAAATGCGTCCCCATTGTGTGATATTATCCATTCTGGCAATTTATTCTATCACACTGGCCTACTGATATAAGGACTATCGTCTTATTTTCAATTTTGTTCTTTGTAATAACTGTGTTTGTTGTACTGTAGTTATGTACATCGTAATATTTGGATGTGCCGCCCATATGATTTACAAAATAGGACAAAGGGATATACAGTGAGAAATTTATTTTGGATACTGCCATCATGGCATGTCTCTGTACCCCACCCCCAACATCGCTCTCCTAACAGGGGTATTCTGCTGCAGCGCGTCAGTAGCACCCCCTCCGCCATCCAGGTCTGTCAGTTTGTCAATGGAGAAATTGCCCCAGTCTACTGTTTGCAGCGTTTTATTACCTAACGTTTTGGACAGCTGGCTAAGGAAGTACAATACATTGCTTATTTCCTGTATACCAAGTTAACATGGTTTTCCCGTCTGAAATTAACATTCAACAGCGGACCAAGGAATTTACCTTCTTTGTAATAATTCCACAGACGTTTGATTTTTATGGCAAGAGATATGTACTTTTAGCTCTAGTAACTGTGCTGTTGACTTTTACGCCCTGGTTACTGAAATATTGTCACTTCTGATGTCCAGTGTGCTGCAAACTGTTGTTATTGTGACCATAAAACGTCAGAGGTGTCGTCAGAATATGTAATTATATGGCAACTGAATGGTTGTACAGTGTCATTTGCATACACGAGACAAAAATGTTTCTAGTATTGATTATGGCACTCCCTGAATTATTGTTTCAGGCAGACCAAACGATTTTTCTCGCGTCTTTTTGATCTATATTTGTGCATTTTTGACTCTTTAGGCACACAGGCGTTCTAAAGGTGCGTGTCTGACACTGCTTGTCCTCAACTCCTGAAAGACCAGTGCGTATTTGATCCAATGGAATGCCTTTGAGGTCTAAAAATAAGCCGACAGTACTTTTCCCTTCATGTAAACAACTATAAACTAGATGCAAAAATTCTGTAACAGTTTTTGAAATGCTGCAGTCTTTTCGAAATTCATGTTTGGTTTCTGCGAAGAGATTATTTTTATTGAAAAGGCATTAAATCGCGCCAGCATCATGAACTCTAAAATTTGGTAGTATCTGTGTTTCAGTGTGCAGTTCAATGCACCGTTCCTGTGTGCAAGCATGCCTGAAGGAAGAGAGATTGTTTAACGACAGACAGTCTGGTTAAATTATGAAATTTATTCCAAATAGCAAATGTGAATGCGGATGTGTAGTAGCTTTACCATGTAGTAGTAACAAAATTTGTGTTGGACCGGAACTCTAACCTGGATTTTCCGCTTTACACGCGCTAGCGCTTAAACCGCTTTGGCTGCCTAACCACATGTCACGGCCAGACCCAAACTTCTGTAACTCTTAGTGCCTACATCCAATAGTGCTCACATACTAATCGGTTGATTCTTGCTCAGGGAGGGACATTTTCCTAGTCAGGTTGCCTTGCTGTGGCAAGGAATACAGTACGGCAGTGACGAGCAAAAATAATGTATCTCCCTATGTGGCAGTCTCATGATTGGTGTGCGAGCACTATGGGCCGAACATGGAGGTTTGAGTTCGGTTGTGGTATGGCTCTGACAACCTAAATAGTTAAGGTGATTACTTATGTAAAACCCTTGCGGAAATGTGGTCAGTGATGTTTGTAGTTCCGCATTTAATTTTTTTTTAAAGTATTCGTCTGACACTACTACTCTCCAGTGCAACAGGACATATGCCTTCTTTGATGAGACAGTGTATGAGACTTAAATGGCTTGACCAGAACGTTTGTGCATTTTTAATTACTCTGCTGGAAAGAACATTCCACAATGAACGCATTGATCAATTTATTGAAAATTGAACACCGAAAATGGAACACTTGTTGTACTCTCGGTATGAAAAAAAGGGCTTGTTTAGACATTTCACTGATAAATGTATGTTGTAGATTTCGAGTATGAGGAAGAAAGTAAGAAACAAAGCTGATCTTCCTTCACAAAACCGAAGGGACTTAATAATCCTTCCTTTTTATAGTTGGCAAAATACTGTGCAGCTTGCAGAACCTTTAGATCCTCCAAAGCAAGCCATGCCTCCGCGTGAACACACTCGGTGGTTTCCACTCTTAGCCTTCTCATGGTATTAAATTGTTGGTCTTCCAACACCAGATTGTAGAGCTGGCCTGTTTTTATTAATTTGTTTCGTAAGAGTTAATTTAATATTCGCCGTCGGGTTTTCGCTTCTTTGTACCACTGACCGTTTGAAGCTGCCTGCCTGCGATGGAGTGTGACGAGTATCTGCCTATGCTGTAGCTGACTGCACCAAAACTGCGCGCCGAAAGTGTCACTACCTGTGTCTTTTAGAAGAAAACCAGAGTCTAAAGAATTACATTCTTCCACTCAGGGAAATGACAGCTTACACAGATTTCGTTAGACAATTTTCACAATATTTATTTTACAGTATGCAAACAATTTAAGATACAATTAATACAATCAGTAACAAAATATTTAGTATACAACCACAAACTGAATGTACACAGAGCATCTTTAATAGGAATACACAAAAGTCATACATATATGTGTGCGTAATGTTACAATACAAGGTGAACGCCAGAGGCTAAGTGTCAGGGGCCATGAAGGGAAATACATATTTAAAGTATTGCTTCCAAGTAACAGTTTAAACTACACTTGAGTTGTGTCATTAACACCGTAAAGAAGGATTACCTGTTCACAAAATTAAATAATACCTAAAATATTAAAGAAAAATACGTTTTAAATATTGAATTAAGTGGTCGAGAACTCTTGCTTTAGTTTAAGCATCCTATGGGATATAGTATACGCCCTTGCCTTCCTCAGGACTCAACTAACAGACCAAGCTATTTGTCTGGAGTACTATTAAACGTGGAAGAATAAGTGCGAGGAGAGACTAACGTACAAAAAACCTTGTCGGATGAGAAGTGCCAGACGGAACACGTATAAAGAAACGCGGCATTGGAGGAAAGTATTTTCATTCACTTGGGAACACATGACTAACCGAGATAACGAGCAAAATAACATCTCGCTGCTTTAGCTTTTTCGACGCACAATTGCTGTTTATGTTATATAGTGATATTAGAATGTGCCACTAACGCAATGCAATGCAAGTATTCCGGTTCAGTTACTTTCTGGCCACTCTTTGAGGGCTCTGGTCTCATCTAAATCTGCACCTACTTAGGTAGTCCTCAAGTCACCGTACGGTGCATGGCGGGGGGTACCATGTACCGCTACCTATTTCCTTTCCTGTTCCACTTGCAAATAGGAGGAGGGAAAAAACAACTGTCTATATGGCTTCGTGTGAGCCCTTATTTCTCGTATCTTTACTTCTTGGTCATTACGCGTAATGTTTGGTGGCTGCAGTAGAATCGTTCGGCAGTCACCTTCCAATAGCAGTTCTCTAAACTTTCTCAACAGTATTTCTCGAAAAGAAAGTAGCCTTCCTCCAGGGATTCCAATTTGAGTTCCCGAAGCATCTCCGTAGCACTTACGTGGTGTTCGAACCTACCGGTAACAAATCTAGCAGCCCGCCTCCGAACTGCTTCGATGTCTTCCTTCAATCCGACCTGGTGCGGATCCCAAACACACTAGCAGTACTCAAGAATAGGTCACAAGCGTCCTATCTGCTGTCTCCTTTACAGATGAACCACTCTTTCCCAAAATTCTCCCAATAAAATTAAGTCGACCATTCGCCTTCCCTACCAAAGTTCTCACATGCTCCTTTCGTCTCATGTCGCTTTGCAACGTGAGCCCAGAGGCGCCTCTAACATCCGACATCACTGTCTTAAGAGGACATTTAAGTTCTCCGTCTTACATTTTACACAGATTTGACAACACCATCCAATGAGACTGCGGGGAGCCTTAAACACGAGTTTAATTGCCAGCAGACAGAACCTAAATTCACCCGAACACGGCCATGTTTCTCACCGCGAAGCTTGCCAGGCGTGGTGTCCGTCGTCAATGCTGCACGGTGTGGAACGACCTGTTACATCTGAAGAGACGAAATGTGCTTCTCATTGTGATTTGCTACCTTAGCTCGCTCAGCGTGAGGTCTGATGCATCTGGCGCGTAAATCACACGATTTCTTTACGAAAACGGACGCGCGTAGAATAGCTGCCTTAACTCTGATAGCGATTGTCATAGAAAAGCTAAGAAAGTCGCTAATAAGGTTCGGAACTCGTCGATGGCTTTTACAGCGAACTGCTGGTAGAGAAGCACTATATAATGCTGTACAAGGGCCTGAGGTACACACTGGTGGGAGTTATTCGTTAATCCAAATGAATCTTCATCCCATTTCAGTTTTCAATCTAATACAGTGGAAATAGAGTAATATTTTTCGCATGCGTAACAGCCATATTCTCGATGTTTCTTTGATTACCATCAGTCTGGAGCAACGTACTTCACAGATTTGAAGGTAAGGGTTTTCTTAGTTGTTTCATTTAAATGAAACATTTCTTTTTCACAACTGCTCACCATCGTCGAGAAAGACCTTTACCGCCAAAACACAAACGTGGACAGTCCATGAAACAGACAGGCATATAAATTTTACAGAAATTTATAAAATTCAGTGAAATGCCCTCTATGGCAACAACTATTCTCAGCGTTCCGTCCTCTGCCACGGAATATGTGGTGAGCCTAGCTGGTATGAAACTATCCATATCGGCAGGCCCTCTCTGTGGTAACCAACGCAGCCACATCCGCTATGACTACTTTCAACGAGTTCATAAAATACCCATAAAGGGCAGTCCACACAAAACCTATCATGTGTGTTTATGCATTTCCCTATTTTAAATAAATTATAAGATTTTCTGTGAACCATTATGTATATAATTGTTTTGTTTACTATTGTGTATTTTTCTGTAAATTTCAACTATACCATGTAATGTGACATACCTCATGCACTAAGTACATGGTTGCTTGTTGATGACCTAATGCCGAAAACGATGGGCGGCGCTTACAGTATATAATCTCGAGTAATGCTGCTTTATTCAGCAGTTTACTTTTTCCGACGTATTTTGCTCCGTCCACTGCCACAAACCACCATCATTAGTATAACATTTTATTTTCTTGTTATTGCAGTTTTTATTTTAGATGCTTTTAACCATGTTACCATCTCTTTGCATAGAAATCCCTCTCAATATGTATTACTATTCTATTGCAGTTCTTACGTCCTAAAGATGTTCTCGATTACAGACCGAAACGGGTTTCCGGCCAAAATAACGATCTTCAAAGTAAACACACCAAAAACTAATACACTGAACCCAAATACTGATGGTGCCGTTATACAAGTATTGATATATTTTACTGTCTATACACGGAATGTTTAGGGGCCTGAAGATATTGTTGAGATGCCGAAACTAGTTGTCTAAATAAAATAACTTTTCAAAACATACGGCTGTTTAGCGATTTTCCTCGGTAAATATTTGAGTAGCCGCCGTTCCGCTTCCGCAATGGCTAAACAGAGATTAAATGAAACATCTCTTGCCATAAAGACTGTTGTCCTGAATTTTAGTATTTTACACCAATAGCTACACACTTTCCATTAAAAGAACCCTTTCAAAAATTAAGTTTTACAGGAAGTTTCATAATAAAAAACTTCAAGTGTGCTGTTTGGTAAGATTTATGTCCACTGGGAAAATATTCCAGCCTTTGGCCTTTGCAACATGGTTTGAAACAGCTTATACTGATACCGCGTAGTCTATGGGAAAGGAAACCCACGACATACGATGTTTATGGCCAAAGAATATGGCGGCTTCTGCATTCTGTTGTGAGAAACTAAGACAGTTACTGTTTGTAGTGAAAATTTTGTAAAGTGCAGAATACTATATGAAAGTAACTGAAATCAGGAGACTGGTCCTTTAAATTGACCCCAGAACTATTGATGCGTGCACTACTTCGTTTTTAGACACTGTTCAAAGCATACCAAATAGCGGCTGTCCAACCATCTATAAGGAAAGTATTAAGGACCCCAAATGTATAAGGCAAAATACTAAAATATGGTATACTGAAACTAAGACTACTGCTTTTCGTAGCTTAAGACAGTTATGTTTAAAGTGGAGAAGTTAATAAAATAAACGCAAAACTCAAATCTACAAAATTGAAATACCGGAAAGTAGAGCAAATGGGATCTACATTTTGAAATGTAGAAATAAAGGTAAAGCAGCAACAGTGAAATAAAAAATCCAAAGTGAAATAAATCAACGCAAAAAGGTGATACCGTTCCCATACATTGTTATGTATTAAGTGAATACTTTGTAAATTGTACAATTTACAATCACTTATGTTGCAACAACAGTCACAAACACTTCTAACCACAGAAAGAAACCTTACTATCTTCTCATGGTCTAAAATAACTCTCCGCAATGTTAGCAAAGCAATTAACAAGCTTTGAAATTCTTAAATAAAGTACTATTATGGACCGAGTCATTTTGGTATAAAGCACACATCAAATGAAATTAAAATGCCATTGCTTTATCTAGCTTAAAGAATTGTGGCACATTGTATTTTCCCTAAAAAAAACCACTGTTACTTTCGTAGGATTAAGAAAGCAGAAAGACAACTCCCTAGTAATTATAGAACAGTCTCAATTGTTCCAATTTTATTAAAAGTAATAGAAAGGTGGATATATGTAAATACGTGACTACCTTGAATGTCACAGGCTACTTAGATCAAATATGTCATCAGTAACAGCAGCAGGAAATATGTTTATTATATATGAGGGTGTTGAGAAAGAGATGCTAAACATTTTACACTTTTAGACTAGAGCAAAGCCTTCGACTGTCACGTGAGACTATATTAATGAAACTAGCTCACTGTGGCGTTAGATCAAAGATATTTAATGATTTATCTGACAGGGTGCAGTTAGTATATACAAATCAGACATTACAGTTGTTGAAACCAAAACATGTAATACCACATGGATATGTTCCTGGAACTTTTGATTGTGTAATGATTTCTCAAGTCACGTACTATATGGGAATGTGCTGTATGCTGACACGTAACAGCTGAACACTTACAAAGTGTTCAAAATTCCAATAGATGAGGATGATTGGTTTGTGGGGCGCTCAACTGCGCAGTCACCAGCGTCCATACAAAGTCCCAATCTGTACATCAATCTAGGTACTTTGTTGAATGATGGAATGATGGAGACAACACCAACACCCAGTCCCCAGGCAGAGAAAATCCCCAACCCAGCCAAGAAACGAACCTGGGACCCCATGATACAGAGGTAGCAACGCTAGCCACTAGACCACGAGCTGTAGACAAAATTACAGGAGAGATTAGCAAGATGACTGGTCACTGGTGTATAGCCAACCAGCTGTCTATTAACGAAACAAAGACGGATGAACTTCATTTCAGTCCCAGAGTAAGTAAGTCTGAGATTAAGAATGTGAAAATACTTGACTTGGGATTGATAAAAGACTTATGGAATAGGCACAAATTACTTAAGCAACAAATTGGCAAGAGTTGTGTTTATTACATAAATTAAGACAAAATGTCAGTAAGAATCTGCCACTGCACGTTTATTATGCCTTCTTCCACCCACATCTGCAGTATGGAATACTGATGTGGGGACATGCACCAGAGTCCACTTACATTCGATGACAGAAGAAAGCCATTAGATGTACATCTGTCTGCCAGATAAACCTGCAGCAGTCAGTTCAGAACACTTAATATGAAAGTACTATTAACTTTGCTAGAAGATCAGAAATTTTACACAGTTGGTGAATTCATGAAGAGTCATTTCTCAGACTGATCTGGGTAGCTGCGTGTACCAGTAAAATTTCATGCAATAATCATACAATTAGGATTCCGAGTTTATTTACATGTAAATAAATCCGTATATTGCTGCTTCAACTAGTAGCAAGTGATGAAACAGTAAAAGCATGTAACGAATATGTATAAATATGTAAGTGATATACAACCACAATTTAGTATTTATAAATATGGGGACGTAAACAGCTATTCCAGTAACTATATACTGATAGTAAATTATTAAAGGCCACAGTACCCTTACCAAGATTGATTTTATTTACTCAGGAAGCTGACAATTTTATTAACTGTACTTCGTATGTTGACAAGACCAGCTGTATCAAAATATACTGAACAGGGGATAATAAACAGATTATATACAATATTGCCAAGATTTTCTGTGCTGAAACGCTTTCAAATTTTAATATAATATTTGTTCTTTAGCCCATGATCGTGTTGTTCCTTGGAAAATGTTTTCAGATTCGGAAAAACCTATTTCCACAATATCTTTTGCATTCACAGAATAGACCGCAACGCATGGAAAGCTAACGACAATTTAAAAAAGAAATATGTGTTCCACGACCATTGCGGAGTAGCCTAATGGTGGAAGCCTAAAATGCATGTCAAGCTACAGCAATAGCCCACGCTCTGAGAACTTCAGATGACAGCTCGAAGGTGATAAATGCAATCCAGAAATCATGGAGAAAGAGGAAAGCATCATAAAACACACATTCATAAATGTAAGAAGCTTCTGTTGCTCTTATAGTCAACCCGAAAGGGTGGATACACGGATAACACGTTAAAACTACGATACAAAATAAAGTCACCAAAGAATGAGAACGCAGGACAAATTGCTGCTTCTACCATTACATCACACTGTACACTGTGGCTCGAAAAGTGCAGAAGAAGTTTTACATTATGTGACAGTGAACTCTATGAATGTGTTCGTCAGCTATATTCTACCAAACGTCATGGGAGCATAAACGACTAACAATTTGGATGGATGCTTCAGGCGTAACTAAGCGAAGAAAGGGACAACGAGAGGAGGAGACACTTTCAATTGCTGCATCTGTATGGTGGGCCGAAAATCACAGTAAACAATTTTACAATACGAGACGTAGTGAAATCTATGAACACGTTCGTTAGCTCTACTCCAGAGAAGGTTGGTTTATTAAATATGGTCATCAAAGCCACAATTAGAAAGCTACTTGCAGAAGTTAGAGGTTCTGCAAAAACTGGCGGTCAAACTATGAATCTAGGAAACTAGACACACACACACACACACACACACACACACACACACAGTATACAGCGTCAAAGGTTAGGCCGCAGATGAAACTGGAAAAAAACGGGGGGGGGGGGGGGGTTAATAGCGGTCTTAGCACAAGGTTGTGAGAGCATAAATGACTTATTTGGGAGGGATGCTTCAGGCCTAACTTACGAAGCGTAGAATGGCATCAGAAGAGGATACGGCACTGTAGACAATAACTACATCTCTAATGCTGTGGGTCGAAAACCGCAGTAAGCAGTTTTATAATATGAATTATTAGTATTATTAAGTGAGGATGCCCAACATCATGATCATCAGCACCCTGACGAAAAGTCAGGGTGTCAGTCTCATGGATGGGGGATGAAGGTTGTCTCCGCATATGGAGCAGTTTATAATTCATTAAGGTCTACCTCCCTTCCCAACAAATTTAGGGGCGAGGCCCGACAGTTATTAAATTTCACTAGTCTCCTAACGCTGGAATCAGTATCAGCGAAGATGGTGGGCAGACCTCCATGGAGACTGAGGCCAGCCCTGATATCAGTATAGAAGACGCACATTGCCAAAAGATGCTGAACTGAAAGTGCCACACCACGAAGCTCACAGAGTGGTGGCTCCTCCAACCAGGGGAGGACGCCATGTCTCGTATAGCTGTACCCCATGTGCAGCCCGGTAAGCAGACCCTCTTTCCACCAGCGAGGCGGACGAAGCCCACAATGCTTGTATGGTCGATTTGAGCAACTGCAGTTTGTTTTCGGTCACCTTCAACCATTGAGTGACTGATAGATGATGCGTCAATCAGAAAATGGGATGACAGCTTGAAGTGAGATGAGACATTGACAGGCAGCTCCGTCCCCACATGCTGCTTCAGCTGCTTTCTCGGCCATGTTTCCCTATTCTCCGATGTGGCCAGGTACCTAATGAAGACCACTGTCTTGCCAAGGTGTTGCAGCAGCTGTAAGGAGCCATGGATAAGCTGACTCAACTGATCTACTGCATACATTTGGTGACGTGCTTTTAGTGAACTAAGCGAGACTAACCAGAGAACAAAACTTATGGTGATGCCTAAATCTTCTTTAGTACTATCATAATGCCATTCAACTCGAGATCGTAATAAGTAAATTCTTCCGGAAGATACAATTCGAAAAACATTTCAGGGGAAACAGCAGAACTAAGGACATTCTGTTGTTGGGATCCCTCTGTATGAACGATAAAATTGTGGTACATACTTAAAATTCAAGAAAAAGCTATAAAAATGTAATCTGGAGTACAAGTTCTCTTGTTCTGCGAGAAGCTGGAAACCACTTTGGGCCCCTGAAAACACCAAGGCGGTAACGCCTTTAATCCCTGGCCGTGTTTTCGGAGATCTGATAGATATAGATCCTTTAGACAGTCAGAAACAAGTATCCTGAATGGCTTGGTCGCATGGGACCGATTCCTGAACAGTTATTTGAAGTTGGATTGAACCTGCACCAAATGCCAGTGGCTGAGGTGATAGATCGTCAGTGCCTGTTGAGCCAAAGGGTATGTGCCAAATCCATAGTGGTGGTTTAAAAGCCACTGTACAGAGAGACTGAACTTGGCTGCTCCGAAAGGCTTCAGTCGATATCCGAATGCCCTCCTGATGGACAGCGTCTAACATCTTGAGATAGGAAATACGGTCTGATTCAAAGACCATGCTTCCATAATCTAAACGTAATCTAACAGGTGCCCCTATGAAACTGCAGGAGGCGGGACCCAAAAAGCGCGTAGTTTCCTGAAAACATAAAATATTATCCACCTTTGTGAGCACTGGTTGGTTAGAATTTCTATGAGCACAGTTAAAATTCAAACGTGTAGTGTCCTTAGGTTAGAACCGAAAACCAGTTGCCTTGACCCACGTTTCCAGCCTTCTAACAGTCAGCTGTAGCTGTCTCGTCGTCACTAACATCGGAGCATTTGACAGGGCTCCTGGTGGTGGTGGTGGTGGTGGTGGTGGTGGTGGTGGTGGTATGTTTGTGGGGGGGGGGGGTGGCACTCTGCGCAGTTATCAGCGCCTGTACAAATTTCTGACCTTTTCACTGTCCAGTCTCGCCACTTTCACAAATGGTGATTTAATGATGGCAACACGAACACCCAGTCCTCAGGTGGAGAAAATCCTCACCTGGATGGGAATCCAATCTCGAATCCCGTGATACAGAGGCAACAATGCTAGTCACTAGACCATGACTTGTGGACAACATCGCGTTTGACAGTCAAAGCGCATGGATATCAATGGCAAACAATGTGACAATCATACACTGCCTTGGGGGTCCTCATTCTCTTGAAAATAGACAAGGCATGACTAACGCCGTATCTAAAGCGCCAGTCCCCAATGAAGAATTGGATATAAATGGCAGACGTCCATTCATGAAGTTTGCGAAGGATGTACCTGCAAGCTGTGTCAGGCTTTTTTCGAGGTCACAAAGCACAGTAACGAAATGGTTTCAACGTATGAGTGACTGCTCTATCGCTGTCTCCAGTAGAATGCGTTGTCGGGTGTGGAACGGTAGCGCCTGAAACCACACCGATTCAAGCAGCCTGACGAAGCGGCAGTTGACCATGTGATGATGAGGCTTACCCATGCAACTGGTAAGGGCTACACACTTTTTTTGGTGGGGTTTAAGGGCGCTCAACTACGAGCACATAGAATCTAGTAAAACAAGGGGAGGCGGGGGGGGGGGGGGGGACACCAGAAAGTCCATATTAAGATGCAGATAAAATAGGTAAAAGAGTTAGATGTCTTTGGACAAGCCAGTCAAATTTATAAAACGAGGAACACCAGCAGCTGCTCGAGCGTCATCAGCTAAAATATCCGGTAAAGTAGATGGCAGGGACAGGACAACAAGATTGACTAAAGCGGGGACACGACAATAAAACATGGCGCACTTAATGCTTGACCACAAGGGCACTGCGGGGCTGGGTCACCGGAGAGCAGGTAGCGGTGGCTAAATCAGCAATACCCAATCCGCAACCTGGTCAGAAGGACCTCTTCTCGCCGAGATGGTCGGGAGGAGGTCGTCCAAGCAGTTGGGAACGATTTTACTGCCCGGAGCTTGTTTCCTTGAAGGGATGACCAAGTATCCCACCACAACGACACAAGCCTCTTACAAACAACCCCACGAACGTCAGATGAGACAATGGGAGGCTGGCCGAGGCAGGAGGACTGCAGCCTTGGCTGCAGCATCAGCAGCCTCATTCCCAGGCACTCCTACATGTCTGGGAACCCACAGAAAGCTGACAGGAGAGCCATCATCAGCAAAAGAATGGAGGGACTGCTGGATCCGTTGCACCAAGGGATGGACCGGATAGGGAGTTCCAAGGCTCTGAAGAGCACTGAGTGAATCAGAGCAGAGTACATACGATGAATGGCGGTGGCGGCGGGCATACTGAACGGCCTGATGGAGAGCAAAAAGCTCGGCCGTAAAGCTGGAACATTGGTCGAGGAGCCGGTATTTAAAGGTGGCGGCCCCGACGACAAAGGCACAGCCGACACCATCGTCAGTTTTGGAGCC
This sequence comes from Schistocerca nitens, assembly GCF_023898315.1. NCBI lineage: Eukaryota > Metazoa > Arthropoda > Insecta > Orthoptera > Acrididae > Schistocerca > Schistocerca nitens. Next base: position 256,686,865 of record NC_064615.1, on the reverse strand, counting down.
ATCGGTGTAAATAAAGGTGTGACTGGCAAATCGCGCACGAAGTTCGACAAACCGTGAGCAATACACTGCAGCCGGAGTACTCCCCTTCGGGAGCGAGCTGAGGTCGAGATAAATATGAACCAGAGCCTGGAGCCAAGGTGGTGTCGGGCTCTCACACTCTCTGAAGGTGGTAGGGAGGGCAAAATCCAGTTGTCGAAGCAGGCGACGGAAGCGGACTCCAGGGGGCAGCAGGGCACACACATACAACCCGTACTGACGGTCGAGAGAATCGGCGCAGAAGGACTGATAAGAGGGGTGGTCGGGCATTGACAACAGCCGGCAGGCATACCGACACAGCAGTACGTCGCGCCGGTAGGTCAATGGTAATTCGGCAGCTTCAGCATAAAGACTCTCGGCGGGACTAGTGTAGAAGGCTCCGGTCGCAAGACGTAACCCCCGATGGTGGATGGAGTTTAGACGGCGTAAGAGGGATGGCCGAGCAGACGAAGCTCCCATAATCCAGCTTCGGACTATGGACCGATACAAGCAAAGCAGGACAGTGCGATCCGCTCCCCAAGATGAACCACTAAGTACTCTGAAGACATTAAGGGAACGTGTAGAACGGGCCGCCAAATAAGAGACGTGCGGAGACGAACAAAGTTTTCTGTCCAATGTGAGCCCTAGAAACTTTGTTGTTTCCACAAATGGGAGAACAACGGGACCGAGATGTAAGGATGGCGGAAGGAACGCTTTATATTGCCAAAAGTTGATACAAACCGTCTTCTCTTCAGAGAACCGGAAGCCATTTGCCACGCTCCATGAGTATAGGCTGTCTAGAGAACGCTGAAGGCAGCGCTCCAGGAGGCATGTTCTCTGGGCACTGCAGTAGATCGCGAAGTCATCGACAAAGAGAGCCTGAGACATTAGGTGGAATGCAATCCATAATTGGATTGATCGCGATGGCAAAAAGGGCTACGCTCAAGACAGAGCCCTGAGGCACTCCGTTCTACTGGAGGAAGACATCGGACAATACGGAACCCACACGTACCCTAAACTTTCGATCTGTTAAAAAGGAATCAATAAAAAGGGGCAGGCGACGCGTAGACCCACCTGTTCATAGTACGGAGGATACCTCCTCTCCAACAGGTATCATAAGCCTTCTCCAAATCGAAGAACACGGCTACCGTTTGGCGCTTTCGCAAAAAGTTGTTCATGATGAATGTCGACAAGGTCACAAGGTGGTCAACAGCGGAGCGGCGGCGACGAAAGCCGCATTGAACATTGGTAAGTAGCCGTCGAGATTGAAGAATCCAGACTAACCTAGCGTTAACCATGCGCTCCATCACGTTACAGAGACAGCTTGTAAGAGAAATGGGGCGGTAACTAGTAGGAAGGTGTCTATCCTTCCCGTGTTTGGGTATAGGAACAACGACGGCGTCACGCCAACGCATGGGGACCTGACCTTCGGTCCAGACGCGATTGTAGGCACGAAGAAGGAAGCTTTTTGCCCGCCGGAGAAAGTTAACGAGAATTTCGCTCTCATTGAAATATATGGCAGAAATAGTGAGTCTTCAAGGAATTGTGAAACGAACGCCGTCGTCCAAGACCGTGTGCCACGAAGATCGCAGATGCAGATTCGCCACCGGAAGGCGGGAAAGGGAGGGGGGGGGGGGAGAATTCACAGGCTGAGTAAGGCCTAAGTGCTGTAGTGTGCGAGAGACTGAAGAGAATCTACGTCATAGGGGAAACCCTGTAGAAGCTGTCTGTGGCCATGGAGACGTAGCAGTGTTAAGTAAGGCGGACCTACTATCGGCCATCAAGGGAAACATTTAGGGAAACTAATTCTGTGGTATTTCATAAATTTTCATGGTGATCCCAATAATATTTGAATTTTGGTCATATCTATAATAATTTATGATTTACTGTTAAATTGAAATTAACTAGTTTTGTAACGAAGACTTTAAGGCTAAAATCTGAATGCTTTGGTCGATCTTAACGATCGACATTTCATATAGAAACGCATCGTTAAAATGACATGTAAATATCAAGTCTGTAACTTTGTTTAAAAGATATAATAATATAATCAGTACTTTTAGTTAAGATCAGTTAATTTCCTCCACACGAAAGTCACTGAACGAAGACAGCGTGAAACCTTATCGAATCATTCGGTAACAATGTTCGTTTTAAAGTTTAGTGTGTAATAGTTACTATCGTTCTTTATCAGAAAGCACATTGGTGTAAGGCTACTGGCCGTGGCATTCAAAGCTAAGGAGGAATTTGAATTGGTTTCATGTAAAAGGATTTACCATTTATTATGTAATGCATATTATTGTTACTTTATTTACAATTTGAAAGTGGTCAAGCTTAAATTATGTAACTATGTTAAAGTGTAAAATAATTTAGAATAAACTGTAGCCCATCAGAGGGACGGCTTCAGGAAAGGGAACTGCCTTAGTCAGTTGAGCGAGGGTATTCGCCGCGCGGTAAACGTGGCCGGAGACGGGCAGACGCGAAAGACAACAGTTCTGATCTGGACACCAAAGGGTACAGTTCGGATTTAGACGCGGAAGTGTACAGTCGGTTTTCAGGCAGCTAGGAAGGTAAACGGGTTAAGTTTTGCGTAGTGTGGCATCGCGAGACAGTCTCTGAGCGGCGAGCAGCCGCGCGCCTGGTGTGAACTTTTTGCGTAGTTAACCAGGTGGAGTATTTGACTTCTATTTCGCGACGAGACTGAATGATCGAACTGTGTAAAATGGATATGCGCTCGAGTGTAATAGTAATTCTAAATACGCCCACTTTCGGTATTAGCTTCCTTTTGAATGAACATTATTCTAACCAAATCTTGACTGTGTGGTCCACATCATTTGTCGGTCGTTAATTTAGATCCCAATATTATTACTGTTATTATATGTCATATCAACGCTCTATGTTTCAAAGAATTTCGCAAACTTGCCGTCAGGCAGACAATGTAACCAAAGAGTCAGAAGTTTCAGATTTAGGGCGTGTAAAGCGACATGTGCGGTTCAATCCCCAGACGATTTTGAGCCAAGACATTTCGACGAAGAGGAACCGCATGTGAGCCCGAACATCTTTGGAATTTTAGCTCGCACAATCGACCACACAGTATACAAGCTGGAGTACTCCAGGGAAAGATCCTGGGGCCCCATCTTGTTCAGCCTCTATATTAATGACTTTCCAGCAACACAAAACACGTTAGACTTCTACGCGGATGATACAGCCATCCTTGCGCAAGACTGGAAACCGTGGAACGTAAATTCACGAGTACAGGCGGCAGTCAGAACAGCCGAGCCTTGGCTGGAACGATGGCGTATTGAAGTAAACGTCGACAAGTGCGAAGCAGTTCTGTTCACACACAGACCGGAGCAACTGCACAAAGATCAACACTGTCGACAGGTAACACTAAATGCACTCCCAATAAGTTTCAGAGAGAGAGATCTGTGTCTGGCTGGACCGGAAACTTACGTTGGGGGGGGGGGGGGGGGGGGGGGACCACATTGAATACGTTGCTAACAGAGCGCACGCGGGGCTCAGACAACTGCTCAACAGTTCAAGTATACTGATCGCCGGCGCCTCCTGCACATCATACAGAACGAAGCGCTACGCATCATTAGCAATGCTCCACGCTGCGCCCACACACACCGTTTATCTTCACAATAAATACCACTCAAACCCTCAACGACGTATTAAAAAACTCGACGTGACTATACAGGAACTCTGAACTAACAATCCTTTCATCCTTACTCTGGGAAACTATGATCACAACCATAGGTGGAAGCATAAGCGGCCAAAGACTATTAGCTAGAGCATAACTATGTATGGCGAACCAACACACATCCACAAGCGATAACTTTAACAAGCCCCTGCAAATCAACACTACCTGGATATGCCAGCTGCTATTAAAGCCGACCAACAGGCTACAGCAGGGAAACCTACAAGCTCACACTAACGCACAAACAAACTGCCAACACTACCCTATACTGTGAATCCGAAATATGACCTACCGGACACCTAACGATGATGAACCGAACTGTTACAGGTATGCTGACGCTGACCGAGAAGCCAACACCAGCACCCGCAACAGCTACCGAATAACACCATCTCAACGTCGAAGGTATCCAACTGTGCAACAACCTACCCTTGCATGACCTGTCGCATGCAGCAAGGGAACTGCTACTGGTCTTACAACCCGACAACCATCGCAGATGTTTTAATTCCCCTGGCTCTTGTCTTGTCACTTTTTCCCCTCTACCCTTCGTTCAACTTTCGACCTGATCTATCTCCAGACGTACGGAAACCTCCCAGTACCTACATCATGGGAGACGTCACTTTAGTGAAAACTAACCCTTAAGCAGAAACAAAAGTAGACCTTTTGTGCTGGCCATCATGTCGCTGTGAGCGTGGAGGGGTTCCACCTCTTACCAAAAAATTATTGAGAACAGTTTCGGCCTAAGGATACCTGGGATTCACAACATCACTTGCGAGTGCGGAACCAATCCACCCCCACCACTTCAGACTGCTGTGCGGAACATCAAATGCATGTTAGAAGTCGAGAACTGGATAAATCTGCCGTTGCTGAGTACAGCCTCACAGACAAGCATGAAATACTGTTTGCTGGAACAGATGTTTTCTCCCAGGATACCCCATACAGTGACTAACTACAGAGGCTGTACAAATATGAATGTGTGAGAGTCTTCAACCGTGACAGCGGATATGATCATAGCTGTGCACTGTAGCGAGATCCCGATGCAGAGAAGAGGCGAAGATATTCGTCGCAATGTTTACGTTATGATGGGAGCGGTAGCGCAACCAGTACAGACGTCGACAATTTGCGATAGATGGTCGACCAATCAGAAGCCGGTTTTGGGATATGTGAGATCACCACAGCAACTGTTTTGACAGTCAATTGCTTCTGGCGAAGATTGAGGCAAACGTCGAAAGCTAAAGGTTTTATCCTGAATTGACGTGCAAGAATAGTTTTACTATATGTAATACAGGGAAATCTTTAACCGTGTTCATCAGCCATATTCCAGATAAGGTTAACGTAACACTTATTACTATCAGTTTGCAGGGATGCTTCGAGCTGAAGTTCCTCACCAAACGGAAGGATGAGACATGACATCGCTATCTTCTACAATTACATCAAAATAATGGAGGCTAGAAAACCGAGCGAAAATCTTTTCGTCTCTTACACGCTCAATGTTTATCATAAAATAATATTGTGCTAACATATAGCGCGTAAGAGCAAGGCTGGAACAGGACGACATTATTGCCTAGTATTCATGCATGGGAAGCGTCAGTCAGAACTGCCTTCGCAGCGAACATGGCCGTGTTCCAGTATGTGTTGCGACCGAGTTTCTCGTCTTACAAAAAGAAAGCAGAAATTACGCAGAGCGAATGAAATAAGTCTGAAAAACTACCAGTAAACATTTCAATCGACTAGCTGCTCATTCACTGCTGCACAAATATCGAAACCACGATTACAACTAACCACGGATTAAACTAATTACATTTTTAGTTCATCGTCCAACTATGCTGTTTTCGATAAATTTCTGTAGTGTAACAACTGTCGTAAACTAAATAAATAGTTATCGATTACTGATTGAAAACTTATTTGATTTTGGATCAGTGGTGTGAAACTGCTTCTAGCAAAAGATAAAAATACGCTCACTGGACAGCTGTCATCTTATTTACCAATTCTGACAAATGCTGCAAGTAGAATAAACATGTTTACTCACTGCAATGACACCGTCTTCAGTTTACTCTGCTAGTGTGGATAACTATCTGCCGTTTCCTAAATAGTCAGAAATTTCATTTTTAAAGGCACCCCATGGCGCTTTAATATACATCCCCAGGGCACACACTGATCTTTGTCACTATCTTTCCAGCAATTCGTTCTGCGCGAATTTAATGCCTGCCTGACTCGGCAGGAACTGACGTTTATTGTGCTGTAGTATCGTTGCACAATACCATACATTGCGCAATACAGTGCATAAGTCAATATTTTTGAAGCTATGCAGTTCCTGTAACATATTCCGAACCAGTCGATCCTGCTCTCAGACAGCGACTAACAGAGCGGTATTGACGGTTTGACAATTCAAGTGCTGCGAAATTGAAACTGAGCATGCAATGCGTAATGCAGTGACATCCCTGAACGCATTCGTCAGCCGTATTTGAGACAGGCGTGAGAGAGCATATCATTGTTTAATAACCACACCAGCAGACGTTAGCCGAAGTCGCACTGACGGCACTACAGTGAGACTTGGTCAGGCCGCCACCAGGGGCACGGCTGCCGAGTCACGTGGTCTGAGCCACTGAAGCAGCAGTGAATCTGCTGCCTCTAGTAGTTCGAGTTAGTCTTTCGTAGAGAGTGGGTGTGCTACGCGTGCGCTGTGATGAGTACGGAGTCTACCTCAGCGACGGGTGTGGCGGATCGCTGTCTGGTGTGGCGGATCGCTGTCCGGCGGAGCTCGCTTCGTCGGCGGCCCCATCTGACCCCCACTGATGAACCGGCAAAGGAGGCAGGAAAATGAGCATACGACAACACGGTGAAGAACTGTTTGTACCTGCGCAGGCTGCATTTCAACAGCAAGAAGTACTGACATCTCCATTAACTGAAGAGATGTATGGAGCTAGAAAATGGTCCCATCACTCGTAGCACGTCGAACAGGGGCGTCAGCGTGATACAGCAGCCGACTCACGAAGTCATGGAGTCTGACAATGCAAATGGCGGCAGCTCCATGAGCTGCAAAAGAAGCGAAGATGGCCACAACTCACAGCACCAATCTGATGGATGACGGCTTCCGTAACCCGCCGAGGAAGCGGCAAGCGAAGCAGCATGCGTTGCCAACACCCCAAGGGCTCGAAACCAGCAATCGATATGATGTCATCGCAGACGCGACTACGGCTGCGGACGACGGCATGACGTCACAGCCTTTACCTCCACGATCGGCACAGAAATCCCGCCTATCGTGATGCAGTATCACGTATAAGGAGCTGTATGACTGGCGAAAGGAAAACATGAAGCAGCCGTTTTCTGCCAAGCAGGCCAGAGGGAACAAATTAAAACTGTCTCCTCCATTGAAGACTACGTCCGTGTAATGGACCTCGTAGGAGCTAGGGGTATACCCATGTATACCTTCCCAACTGTTCGATCACCCACACTGAAGGTGATCTTGAGAGGCGTCGTCGCTTCCCTCAAAAATGAGAAAGTAAAAAAAATTGCAACAGATGGGCTACACCATACACGTTGTGGACTTCCACAGAATGCCTGGCACCCACCAGAAGTCTGGACTATGAGTAGTCCTCCTTCCTGACTCCCTGGACAGCAGAAAAATCCTTCAGATCCACAGGCTCTTCACTCTGGAAGATTGCCACAGCTGTCTCTGCAGAAATATTGAGAAAACAGCGTGGAATCACGCAGTGTTTCTGCTGTCAAAGCTTCAGTCATGTCGCCAGACACTGAACCATGGACTGGGTGTCAAATGTGGCGGACCCCACGACAGACGGCAGTGCCCGGTTCCTAAGTAGCAACCTGCGCATTGTGGGCTTTGTGGGGGTAACCACCCAGCAAATTACAACATGTGCCTGAAGCATAAAGATGCGAGTCGGTGGATGAGAGGCCTTGCCACCACTCACTTCCAGGGAAACAGAAGACACTGTTCTAAGAGTCAGCCAGCCAGCATTATGCTGAAGAGCAGCAGAACGGAAAGCCACCTCTGATGGACCAATGAATCGCATACATGCAGCAACAACAGCAATGGCCTGCACCTTGGGCACAGCAAGGTGCCTACAAGGATGTCTTGTGAGGGGGACTACAATCCTGATCAGTCTACCTTCCCACCACTACATTTTAGATGACCTGAAGCATCAGCCGCACCACAACCACCACAGCAGCAGATGTCACCATCCTACGCCAAAATAGTGCAGCTCCTGACAGGAATGATGACAGCTGTCACTGAGGTGAGTAGGGTCATACAAGCCCTGCCATCAACCTTGGCAGCAACAGTCAGAGCCGCGATTCGGAATGTGCTTTGACCTGGCAATCCGACAATACATAATGGCCAGAGCCCGTATAATTTAAGATCTCTGCATGGCTACCTACAACGCCCACAGCATCTTCCACGACCTTCTGGAAGTAAGGCAATTCCTGACTGACGAAATTGTTTACATAAACCTCATTTCCGAGACACCTGATGCCAAGACTGAGCTAACATTTCCAACTACTGCTGCTACAGAACATAACGGTTAACAGTGGGTGGTGGAACAGCAATCTACATCAAGCACTACCCTGTGCCGGTACCAGCCATGGGAGCAATTTAAACCACAGCTGTGGCAGTGTAAACATCCGCAGGACTAGTGACTTGTTGCGGTGTACTGACCTCTGAAACCAGTATTAAACAAAGAGGATGCGATAGCTCTACTTCAGATGAGAGGGGAAACTCCTTGTAGCTCGAGACATGAACGCAAAACATGCCGCCTGGGATTCGCCAACTATCACCTACAGTGGACAGCAGCACCTACAAGCCCTAGAGCAGGCTGATGGCTTTGTGTGTGGCCCAGATGAACCAACTTGCTATCCGTCACATGGAAACGCGGACATCATTGACACAGCCATCACGAAGGGGGCTCAACCTGTTCTTGACAGCTGAAGTGAGGCATGCCCTCAACTCCAATCACTTGCCGGTCATCTTTCGCCTTGCTGCAGAAGCAACTCATCGACCACCATAGTTTAACTTCTGACGAACAAACTGGAATCTGTACAAGGACTCCATCAATCAGGCCTTACCACCTCAACCGGATGCTGACGATGTTGAAGCTGTGTTGGCAACTCTTGATGAAGCCCTTAACACAGCAATCTCCACCTCGACACCACTGACCAGAAGCCAACAGACAGCATGACCAGGACTACTGCAAGACATATTGGACATGATCAGAGAGCACAACAGGCTCTTTAAGGATTGGTGACTGACAAGGGAGCAGGCCCAGAAGAGAGAACGTGCTACAACGAACCATCAAGGCTGCCATTATTGACTTCAAGATTTGACAGTGGGCAGACAAACTGCAGGAGTTTACACGAGACCCAGAAGCATGGGATTTAGTTAGATTTTTCACGAAGCGGAAGGCAACGATTCCTCCCCTTGAAACACCTACTGGCATCGTCTACAAGCCTGGGGACAAAGCGAACACCATTGCGGATGTTTTTCGAAACAACTTTGTACCAGTTGACGACCCAAATGATGAAAACCATGTGCACTGGATTGAGGACAAAGTTGAGGATTATCTTCGTGCACCTGCTAGGGAAGAAGACATACCACCAGTCTCTCCAGAAGAAGTCTGGCTGCATACGTGCCTTAAACAATCAAAAAGCACTGAGGCTTGACAACATCAATGGGAAGATGCTGAAAGAACTCTTGCCTCAGGCCTTCATCTACATCGCCGCTCTCTTTATCATCATCCTGAGACTGAAGACTTGTGTAACTGCCTGGAAACAAGCAATAGTTGTGCCAGTCCCAAAGCCAGGAAAATCTAGGAAGGACCCTTTAAGCTATCGACCGATCAGCCTCCTCTCCCATCTCAGCAAGGTGTTTAAGAGGCTCCTACTGCAGCACAGCAAGACTCGTGGATCATCACATGCTGCCAGATGAACGATTTGGTTTTCGCAGCCAACATTCAACCACCCAACAACTTCTGCTGGTTGTGGAATAGAACGCAAGCCTTCAACAAACGGGAATACTGAGGGGCCATCTTTTTGGATTGATCTCTTGCTTTTGATAGCGTCTGGCACACAGGACTGATCTGGAAGCTGCAACATAGATTTCCAAGGCCTTATGCAATCCTGCTTGCATCATATCTACTAGGTCGCTCCTTCAGAGTGAGGATCAGTAAAGCCACCTTGATGTTAGGACCGTCGCCACAGGGGTTCGTTCTTGGGCTGACCCTGTACTCTTTGTACGTAGCAGACCTCCCCCGGACACCACATGTGGAACTGGCCCTATACATGGATGACACAGCTGTCTACACCCAGAGCAGATGGGCCCTAATCATGCACCACTGACTACGAGATGCATGCCGCAACATTGAGAACTGGTCCCGCAAGTGGAGACTCAAATTCAACGCACAGAAGAGCCAAGCCATTATATTTACATGGATGTGACCCACCTTGGTGCCAGCGCTCCAGCTGTTTGGAGAGGAGATGGAATGGAAACCCACGGCTACCTACCTGGGAGTCGTCATGGATGCGATACTCACATGGCAAAAACAGATCACTGCCGTTCACAGTAAAGTTGATCAGCGCTTGGGGGCTCTCTACCCCTGCTCAATGAGCACTCGACACTAGTGAAAATGGACTGCGTATCTACCACCTGTTCATCCAGCCCATCAATGAGTACGCCTGCACGGTATGGGGAAATGCTGCTACCAAGCATGTCAAGATTACAAGCACTGCAAAACAAGACACTACGAAGAATCGTGCAAGTCCACTCGCAGTTCCTGACAACATTTCTTCGTGAACTCACACCAGAATCAGAAGTTATCCAACGTTTCAGATAAGTTACCATGAGATTCTACAAAAAGGAAGAAGCTGGAAATCCCTTGATCCGGAACCTTGGAGCCCCTGATGACAGGGCTATATATAATTGCCCCGTAGCTCTGCTGCAACGATGAATGCCCCAGCAGAACTACATGACATACAACTTCCACATTAGATGACAGATACACTCCACTAATAAATATGACACTTCCAACCCTGACATTTCCTCTCCCGTAAAACACACAGATGAAGTAGGAAATGCCCACCAGTAAACCCTACATTACGATCAACTGCAGACAAGAAGAAGTGGGTGGGTTGGGGCTGCCTCCAGTATCTATGATAATTGGTTTGCGCGGCGCTCGTCTGTGTGGTCGTCAGCGCCTGTACGAAGTCCCAGATTTTCACACCAATTTGATTTACGCAGTGGGGACTAGTATCTTATGCCACATGTGCTGAGTCGTTTGAGACTCACTTTAACACTGCCCTGGAATTGGAAATTCTGGTGATTACTGCGCTAATAATTTCGGCTTTGTTCACAGATTCATCGTTCACATCTAGCGCGGATTCCTTATGTTACTGGTGGTTGCTCACGCGATCTGGGATTTTGCCGAACCGGGCATCTTTGAGGGACGGCTTTGTCATTTCAATCATGCGCTTGTCAATGACGCATTGCGCTGTGATGTTGCCACAGGGCGACAAAATTGGAGCTCTGGGAAAGGTAAGCACCCTTAGGTATTTCTAATTACGTTCAAATTTAGTCTGATGTTTTTGAAAGGTTTCTAATCTGTACAGCAGAGCAGAAGTTGCGGTCGTGCAGCGCTCCAAACTAGGGCAATCACGTTCGATGGAGATGCAGCCTCACAATGTCCTTGGTGAAGGGTTGAAACGCCCAAAGATGTGTGCTGTGACGATGGCAGTGGCGAATGTCTTCCCGTTGCTCACGTGAGTGAGTGATTCCTTTATGCCGCTGTCGGCGCCTTTTCGTGCCAATAATGCTTTCCTCTGCCACTCAAAACACTGCGTGATTTCGACGCTGCGCGTCGCTGTTCTGACCACGCTTTGCCGCCATAACACAGGAAAATAGTATCGACCTTTAAGCCTATCCCAGACTTGAACGTCGGAGTGAATGGTAATTACAGGTTCTGAAAAAGTGAGCATTTACTCCTGTTGCGCATTGTAGACTAACTTTGTAAGTAATGAAATCATCTAGGGCTGACAGCCGAGTCAGGGCGTTGTTCTCTGGCAACGTTTCAGCAAGTTTCTCCAGCGACTAAAAAGTTCCAGACGAGACGAACCTGACACTTCTCCTGAAGATGGCAAATGAACTTGCTGAAACGTTGCCCGAGAACAATGCATTGACACGGCTGTCAGCCTGAGATTTTATCATCAAGATTCGCCAAGAAAGCTTGCATTCTCATATAATGCTGCTCTACAAGGACATACATCCACTACAGAAACTTCGGATTAAATAAGCAAGTTTGCTCAGCTTCACACAGCTACGACATCCTATCCATGCAGCAACAACCAAAAGCATCATGTGATGTGCCAGCTTGGCACTGGTGAGGGAAAACATTCACATCTCACAGTCTGCACTCGACAAAATTGGACGCATTTTACACACATACCACCAGAAAGTGGCATCTACACTGTTTTCACATGGGAATGTGTAGGTGGAAATACCTTCGCGACCAGTAAACAGTACAAGCAGAAGGCCACAGGAAACAAACAAGTTCCAACGACTGCCAGGGGCACAACTGAAGGCGGCTGACATTGTGGATTCGAGGGTCATTGTCAACCTGACCAGCTAGGAACTGGATGAAATGACAACGTCCTGCTAGCCAGAGGATTTAACTTTGCAGTGGTTCTGAGCACATTACCAAAACTAGAGATGATCAGCATCAAACAGGCCATTTGTGGACTGCCATCTGAAGCCATTGAAGAGGTGAGAAAGGAGACCTGCGAAATCCTAGACAGAGCGAGAATGCCTAAAAGCAACATCTCGGCGGCGGAACGCAGGGCGATACTCAACCTCAGAAAAGATGTGGATACGTCATTTTATCAGCAGACAAAGGGAACATGATTGTGCTGGTAAGAGTGACTGACTACTGGGACAAGTTTAATTCGCTGCTACAGGACCAGGCCTGCTAAAAAGTGGCCAAGGACCCTACAATAGCTGCGACAAAGAAAGACCATAGGTCTTAAACAATTCAGGTCTGGACCAGGACCTGGTAAAAAGTGTTTATCCCAGAGCTACAGTAATACCACAGAAGGCCTCCCCAAGATACACTAGAGGGAGGTACCACTATGCCCTGTAGTAGACACGATCAGTTCTACCTACGGTATAGCAAAACACCTGGCACAACTACTCAAGCCTCTCGTGGGTACAAGTCCCCGTTACATCAAGAATTCCACAGAATTTATTAATACACTCAAGGAGTGGCGTCTTGACGGAAATGATATTATGGTCAGCTTTGACGTTACACCCTGTTCACGAGGTTACCACTAAAGAATTCTTGAAACTACTGGAGAGTCATTTCAACGAGGACATAGTGGAATTATTCCACCATGAACTCACGACCAATTGTTTCCAGTGTGTGTGTGGTGGGGGGGGGGGGGGGGCGCATGTTTTACCAACAGGGAGATTGAGCCGCTATGGTATTCCACTGGCATCATGTATCGCCCATCTGTACATCTAAAACTCCGAGGATATTGCATTGCGAACATCATATCTTCAACACAAGGTCTTTTATCGGTACGTGGACGATATTTTCGCGGTCTGGCTGCACGACGAAAACACTAACCGTATTTCTCAGCCTCCTGAACAACATACACGAGAACAAAAAGTTCACAATGGAATTGGAAGAAAATGGGTGCCTACCCTTCCTCGACATCCTACCACAGAAGAATACTGACGGCACACCTGACACCAGCTACCGAAAGAAAACACAGACCTGTATCTCAACGCAAACAGCTACCATCACCCAGCACAACGGAAATCCGTTCTCACTGCACTTGTCCACAGAGCTCATGACATATGCATGGAGGACAGCTTATCTACAGATATTCCGCAGCTGAAGTAAACTTTCCAGCAAAATGGCTACACGAAAACAGACTAGACATGCTCCCAAGATCAGCAAGAAGGAGGACCTTCAGGAAGAAGATGCCAAAGGTCTGGTGTTCCTCCTGTACTGGAGAAGGAAAAGATAAAAACCATCTTCCAACCCCGAGTGAAAGTCAGGAGTATGCTGGGCTCAATTAAGGACAACTTTGGTGTAAGAACACAGTGTTTCTACAGCATTTTCTATGAATGTGGAAAATATATTGGACAGATGCAGCATTACATCACACAACCCATCCCTGAACATGGGAGCAGCGTCTGCCTTTGACAAAGAGAAAAATACGTGGTAGAGCACAGCCTCAGTGAGGAACACACGCTTCAATTTGAAGAAACCAAGAGACTGTAGAGTGAAAGGTTTCAGAGACGTATTAAACAGGCAGTGCAGATACGAGTCAGTGATACACTGGTCAACCGGGATAGTGGCTTCAAACTCAGCACCGCTTGGAACGCAACATTATGAAGAGTAAGACGAGAGTGCACCGATGGAGGCAGATCGGTGGTGGCGGATAGAATAAACAGGCCGCACTAAGACGAGACGCCAGGACGCGGCGCCCGCGGGTTCCACCGGCCCGGTGAGTAGAACCCACCCTGAACAGGTTTGAGGTGATGGCTGATGAGCCAGAGGCAACATGTACTAACGACACGAAAGCACGACACACTACCTGCCCCAATCGTCGCCGAGTTTCCCCATAACTCAAGAACTATGACATAATAAAAGGGCTATTAAAAGCAACAACGTTAAAGCTAAGTCAACGGGAGGAGACAAAATTAAAATGACACTAAACACTACTGAGCACAGCACCATCAAAGACCTGTTCACAGTAAGACCATATGCCACTACACGTTCCCCACAACAAAAACCAGAAACAGTCATTATAGACCTTCCAAGACTGCTGTCCCCCCCAGGCAATCAAAACAGATTTTACTGCCCAGGGGTACGTTGTCGAAGCCGTCTAACAGATGGGCAAACACGGGGCAGAAGGAAGTGGCGATGGTGTCAGGTTAATCTGCCTGATATACCCCGAAGCGAAAGGAAAATCGAGAAGGTTATGGCCGTCCCTGTCACCACACAGCCCCTGCGCTGCATAAACAAGACAGTGCAGTGCTTCAGGTGTCAGGGGTTGAACCACATAGCCACGTAATTTAATATGGCGACTGACTGCAGGAAGTGCACTAAGCCCCACTACAGCAGAAAATGTGCGATCAAACTCATGGACCCGCTAATAAGGTGCGCGCTGTGTAGCAGAAACCACACAGTGGGTTACCAAGGTTGCGAGGTCCACAAATGACATCAGGCAAAGAACGCAAAGAAACAAACAACACACACACGGAAAAGACTTCGGTAAAACCAAGACCAGACACACCAACAGCAACATACGCTGAAGGGGTTTCTCCTTCAAGAAGCCGTGAAAACATAGCCCTTTCACCACAATACCAGACAGACCCAACAACGGGGAAGACAACGACCAGGCCACCCAGAACAGAGTAATCTCTAGGGAACCCCCAAACAAAAGCAGCAGGAATTCAGGGAGACCCAGAAGCGTAACACACAGATCCTCATTGCCCTGCAGCCAGCAGTCTCTTCCCTCTGCAACCTCATCAGTAGCAGCAAAGCCCAATCATGGATGGAGAATCAAATACCCAAGGCCTGAGAAAGAGCACCTTTAACACAGACGGCGTTGTTGATTAATCGGTTGAATTCAGGGTATTCATGAAGGCGTTCTCAAACGACATGCATGATGGCAGAAACCCACCTCAAGCCGGGAATCACAGTGACAGTTTCCAGTTACAATAGTTACCCTGCAGACAGGTCAACCCAAGATGGAGGAATTGCCACATGCCTAAAAAGAGGGATCCTCAGCCAGGTATACATACCAGCTACCAATAAAACTGGAGCAGTGGCAGTAGAAGTAACTACTGTAACTGGACCACTAACAGTATTTGCAATATACCGACACCTAAATAACGAGATCAATGAGGGAGAGAGCAGCTTTAGAACAAACTGACGGCAAAATCCTAATGGGGCGACTTCAGTGCTAAGCACGGGCGCGCGATTCGCGTGGGAACGTCAGCAGCAACAGCAGCAAGAAGTAGTTTGCGTTGGCACGCCCCGCCGCGGGGCCCATCGAGCTCATCGCCTCAAGCCCATGTCGGCGTACGCGTCGGCCGGCTCGCACATGTTCCACAGCGTGTCGCCGTCGCCCATCGCCTACTCTGACCCGTAAACGACGGCGGCGGCCGTCACGTCGGCGCCAGCAGACGCCGCACAGCGTGGTCGCCTACGGCGATAGACCCGAGCCCGCCGGCGCCGCGTCCGTGTCGGCGTCTGCTGCGTCGGCCGCGTCGCCCGGCGCCGCCTCCTTCGTCGAGAGGGGTTCAACGACGTTCGCGTCGCACGAGGCGGAGGGTCAATGTGGAGGCTGGCCATGTGGCGTCGCCCGCTCTGCCTGTGAGTGGTCATGTGACCGCTCCTTCAGCAAGCTCCGAGCAGGCACATGGGGGAGGGGTTTATTAGTGATTGGGAGCTCCAACGTTAGGCGGGTGATGGAGCCCCTTAGGGAAAAAGCGGAAAGGTCGGGGAAGAAGGCCAGTGTTCGATCTGTCTGCTTGCCAGGGGGTCTCATCAGAGATGTGGAGGAGGCCCTGCCGGCGTCGATAGAGAGCACTGGGTGGGCCCGACTGCAAATTGTTACTCATGTCGGCACCAATGACTCCTGCCGTCTGGGTTCAGAGGTCATCCTCAGTTCATACAGGCGGTTGGAGTTTAAGGCGGAAAGCCTCGCTTGTGGGGTGGAATCTGAGCTAACTATTTGTAGTGTCTTTCTCAGAACCGATCGCGGTTCTCTGGTTTGGAGACTAGTGGAAGGCTTAAGCCAGAGGCTCAGACGATTCTGCGGAGATCTGGGGTGAAAATTTCTCTACGTCCGCTATCGGTTGGATAAACGTACAGTCCCCCAGAATAAGTCAGGCGTGCACTACACGCAGGTAACTGGTGGAAGGGTATCTGATTACGTGTGGAGTGCACATGTGGGTTTTTAGGTTAGAGAATTCCGTCCCTAGGCCCAAACAGACGCTTCCCGAGACGCGAAACGTTAGCAGTAGGGAAAACGCAACAGGGGATGAAAATATTGATGTGGCGATAGTAAACTGCTGGAGCGTCTATAGAAAGGTCCCAGAACTGCTCTCATTAATAAACCGTCACAATACCCACATAGTATTAGACATGGAAAGTTGGCTGAAACCAGATGTAAACAGTAATGAAGTTCTAAACTCAGATTGGAATGTATACCACAGACAGGCTGGACAGTGAAGGGGGAGGCGTGTTTATAGCGATAGAAAGTGCAATAGTATCGAAGGAAATTGACGGAGATCCTAAATGTGAAAATTTCGGTGAAGGTCACGGTTAAAGCAGGCACAAAAATGGTAATTGTACGTCTATGTAGGCCCCTGGATCAGCAGCTGTTGTGGCAGAACTCCTGAAAGAAAAAAAAAATCAGGAAAATTTGGAAAATATTTCGAATTGATTTCCCCACCATGTTATAGTTCTGGGTGGAGATTTGATTTATCAGATGTAGACTGGGAGACTCAAACGTTTCTAACGGTTGGCAGAGACAAATATACAGTGAAATTTTTTTAAGCGCATTATCTGAAAACTACCTAAATCATTGGCGATAACATTAAACCTTCCGGTGACAAACAGACCCGAACTATTTGAAACAGTTAACAGGGAATCAGCGATCATAAAGCTGTTACAGCATCGATGATTTCAGCCGTAAACAAAAATATTGAAAAAGGTAGGAAAATTTTTCTGTTTAGCAAAATTGACAAAAAGATTTCAGAGTTCTTAACGACTCAACACCAAAGTTTTATCTGAAGTACAGATAGAATTGTGGATCAGTGGACAAAGTTCAAAACCATCGTACAATATGCTTTAGATGAGTATGTGCCAAGCAAGATCGTAACAGATTGAAAAGAGCCACTGTGGTACAACAACCGAGTTAGAAAACTGCTGCGGAAGCAAAGGGAACTTCACAGCAAACAGACAAAGCCTTGCAGACAAACAAAAATTACGCGAAGCGAACTGTAGTGTGAGGAGAGCTATGCGAGAGGCGTTCAATGAATTCGAAAGTAAAGTTCTATGTACTGACTTGGCAGAAAATCCTAAGAAATTTTGGTCTTGTGTCAAAGCGGTAGGTGGATCAAAACAAAATGTCCAGACGCTCTGTGACCAAAATGGTACTGAAACAGAGGATGACAGACTAAAGGCCGAATTACTAAATGTCTTTTTCCAAAGCTGTTTCACAGAGGAAGACTGCACTGTAGTTCCTTCTCTAGATTGTCGCACAGATGACAAAATGGTAGGTATCGAAATAGATGAAAGGGTAGAAAAAATTGCTCAAATGAGGAAAGGCCGCTGGACCTGATTGGATACCAGTTCGATTTTACACACAGTACGCGAAGGAACTTGCTCCCTTCTTGCAGAGGTTTACCGTCGGTCTCTAGAACAGCATAGCGTTCCAAAGGATTGGTAAAGGGCACAGGTCATCCCCGTTTTCAAGAAGGGACGTCGAACAGATGTGCAGAACTATAGACGTTTATCTCTAACGTCTATCAGTTGTAGAATTTTGGAACACGTATTATGTTCGAGTATAGTGACTTTTCTGGAGACTAGAAATCTCTGTAGAAATCAGCATGGGTTTCGAAAAAGACGATCGTGTGAAACCCAGCTCGCGCTATTCGTCCACGAGACTCGGAGCTATAGACACGGGTTCACAGGTAGATGCCGTGTTTCTTTATTTCCGCAAGGTGTTCGATACAGTTCTAGACAGTCGTTTAATGAATAAAGTAAGAGCATATGGACTATCAGACCAATTGTTTGATTGGATTGAAGAGTTCCTAAATAACAGAACGCAGCATGTCATTCTTAATGGAGAGAAGTCTTCCGAAGTAAGAGTTATTTCAGGTGTGCCGCAGGGGAGTGTCGTAGGACTGTTGCTGTTCGCAATATATATAAATGACCTTGTGGATAACATCGGAAATTCCCTGAGGCATTTTGCAGATGATGTTTTAGTATATCGAGAGGTTGTAACAATGGAAAATTGTACTGAAATGCAGGAGGATCTACAGCGAATTGACATGGTGCAGGGAATGGCAATTGACTCTCCATGTAGACAAGTGTAATGTGCTGCGAATACATAGAAAAAAGATTATCATTTAGCTGCAATATAGCAGGTCAGCAACTGGAAGCTGATAATTCCATAAATTATCTGGGAGTAGGCATTAGGAGTGCTTTAAAATGGAATGAACATATAAAAATAATCGACGGTAAAGCAGATGCCAGACAGATTCATTGGAAGAAACCTAAGGAAATGCAGTCCGAAAACAAATGAAGTAGGTTACAGTACACTTGTTCGCCCATTGCTTGAATACGGCTCAGCGGTGTGGGATACGTACCAAGGATTGATAGAAGAGAGAGAAGACCCAACGGAGAGCAGCGCGCTTCGTTACAGGATTATTTAGTAATCGCGAAAGCGTTACGGAGACGATAGATAAACTTCAGTGGAAGACTCTGCAAGGGAGACGCTCAGTAGCTCGGTACGGGTTTTTGTTGATGTTTCGAGAACATACCTTCACCGAGGAGTCAAGCAGTATATTGCTCCCTCCTACGTATATCTCGCGAAGAGACCACGAGGATAATATCAAAGATTAGAGATTACAGTACACACAGAGACATACCGACAATCTTTCTTTCCACGAACAATACGAGACTGGATTAGACGGGAGAACCGATGAAGGTACTCAAGGTACCCCCCGCCACACAACGTCAGGTGGCTTGCCGAGTATGGTTGTAGATGAAGCTGCACTGTCATGAATGGTATCTGTTCTTTCGAGAGCAGTTATCTTCATACATCTCCGAGTGCCTCCTGATAATACCCATACAGGAACGTATTACCAGATAGCAACTTCTGACGGATTTCCAATTCGGATTCCGGAAGAACCAATCTGCCCCACAACAAATCATGAGAGTGGTTGAAGCAGCCTCAGAGGTTACTGCGGGATAGTGCTACTAGCTGCAGCTGAAGCCTTCGACTCAGTATGGCATAGAGGGCTACTCTGCAAGTTATACACAATGGAGTTATAGTTAAGCAAATTAAAAGCTGTCTCACGGATAGAATTGTCTTTTATAGAAGGAACAGCCACCTTCCCCAAAAGGCGTATTCGTGCGGGGGCGCCGCAGGGTTCAAGTCTGGGTGCCCGTATTGCCCAGTTTGTACACTGCGGACACACTAACAGCGCCTGGTGCACACCAGACAATATGCAGACGACACATCCTTCTACATATGTAATGCTGACAAGGACCTGGCCATCTGTAGGCTACGAAGGGTTTTGGATGACAAAACTTGGGCCTATCACTGGCGCATCACCAACTGATAACACGCAGACTATGCTGATCACCCGGAGGATCGAAAGGCGCGGACCACCTCAACGCCAGCCCTCCACCTAAACGGAACCCATTCCCTGGCGGAGAACCGCCAAGTATTTTGGCGTAACCTTCGACTCACGTCTTATGTGGAAGTCCCACATAGACGAGGTCTACAGGAATGTGTGCCAGAATCTCTATCCTATACCCAATCCTCAACACTACCCTTCCCTGCTCTGTAGTAGTAAATGTGTATCAGGCACTTATAAAGCCCTCAGGAGGGCACTGCGTCCACCTCTGATTCCCCACTGACGATCTGCACGCCGCAGCTGAAATCCCCTCCCTGAAACAGTGTTTCCAAGAACTGGCAAGGGTCTCGTACGAGAGCTCTTCCGGATCAGGAAATGACCTCATCGGTATGACATGTCCCGCGAGAAGCACAAACGCCCAAAGACGATCTTCGACGACCAAGTTTAAGGGAAAATCCCCATCTGTAATTCCTAATCCTGTTCCCTCCCTTATAAACTCAATCATCTCGCCAACCTGAGGCGAGTACCAGACACACGGAACATTCATCACATTACGCAGACATCCAAAAATCATAGAAAATAATCACACACACACAAGCAACCACGTGCAGTAAAAGCTAAAAGGATACAAACTCTGAACACTTGCCCTAAGAGGGGGAGTAACAGTTGAGAGTAAGATAATCCGATACTTTGCCTGAAGATGGCAAGTATAAAACTAACTGAAGCATTGCCGGAGAGCAACGCATTGACTCATGTCAACCAGAGAAGGTTTCATCAAGATTCACCGAGAAAGTCTGCATTCTCATGGAATTTTTTGAATGTAACTTTCATGACTAGGTACTGGTGCTTTTATTACCCGAGTGGTGATTTGTTGATATGCTGTTTAGTCTGTTTTACCTTTTAAATTTACCGGTAGACAATGGTGAGTTGATACGATTTCTGTCTTAACATCGCTAATTACCAAATTTTGAGCTTCACTTCAGTATAGTATTGAAAATGGATAATTCTACATTTACGTGTGCTGACGTCATCTTCAATATTTGATTGTGTGTGATTTTTCTGTAGTTTTATTCAACCTTTTGTTTTAGTGTTCCTTTACGTTAGTGTTTGTAGTGTGTGTATTTCATTCACCTTCGTAATTTATTTTTAAGAAATAAACGACATTTACGATAATATCCATGAGCAACTTGGAAATATTATTAATAAAGCATTTTAATGGAAGCAGTAGTTTAACTCAGTGACGTTGTTGCAGATATTTTATATGATTTAATGTTTCCCTGAGCACGAATGTTACGTACAACGGAAGTGCATACTTAGGACAGTCTAATGTTCTCTCCAAATTTACGTTTATCTCTCTAGACAGTAATACTAGCTACATAAACCTGAGTAAAATGGCGTAAGAAAAATGCTGATTCTAAGGACATTAGTGATTGTTCCTGAATTTAGACGTGTTGGATATGGAGAAAAATTTCATATTTTATATTTGTTTTGGTGAGTCAGTTTAAAGCGTAGAAGAATAAAATCTGTACACCATAATAAGCTACTTAATCTTATGGGTTGGCTTTTCAGATTTTCAAACTGAATGCAGTGAGGTGTATATATTTCAGTTTATAGAGAGTGCTGCGTGACAGTATAAAAATGTATGACGTTTTAGCACTCACTACTGTACAAAGACAAAGGGGTGAAAGACAGTACCGTTGTTCACCCAAGAAAATTTTGGTGCGTCTTTATAATACAATATACGACTAACCCCAGCCAGCACACCAATATCATTGATTGCCCCCAACCAGGAGTATCACTAGTACTGTAATTTTACAGTGAGGGGCAATATTCTGAGGAACAGATCATCGTGTCACTAATACATGGTATGCCTAAAGGCACAAGTACTGGCAGACCACGGTCAACGCTTCCCAGAGAATCGCCTTCACCGACACAGATGGAAAAATGCTGAAAGGCTACCTGATCCCTCTTGCCTAAATGAAGTTGAGATAATTTGCAGACTTAACCGTACCGTAATGGCAAGGAACTACAGTTTGTGGATGAATGAAACTGAGGCCTACACGTTACCCTCGCACGACGGTTAATGCTTCAATTCGTTGCATTTCGTCATTTGAAAGAGTACTTTCAGTATTGTTTGACACGTGACCTGCTGTGTGATACTGAAGTGGCAGAAATGTGTGTGATTTACCTCGTGTTCAGATGACTGAAGTTAAGGGGACCCAGACAATCTGTTTTATCCGGTGAAAGTACTGGAAGTGTAGCGTATCGGCCATTATACTATTAATGCAAGAATGATTTCTGAGTATACATTTACATTTAGCAGGAATGCACCTACTGTCGAGAAAAAGGACTAGTGGATATTTAGACAATCACTAATAAAATTATGAGAGATTTCACGTGTCAGCAGAATTTAAGCATGTGTAAGACAACTTGGGGCATACGGACTTAGGTCGAGTTTCAAACATTGTCATCAGTGAAACTATAAGTTACGCTAGAATATTTTATCAGTTTCAACGAATCCAAGATACTCGTTTGTACAGAGAATGTGGTCTTAGTATTCAGAGTTTATTATTGGAAAAGATATTTGAAACCAAACATAACAGACAACAAAGTTTAGTTGCCCTGCAAGATGAAACATACGAATTGGAAATTTTATGTAACGCAAATCCAATACTTTTTCCCTGTGTAAAATGCATGTTTGACCGTCAGTTGCTTTTGTTTTAAACCCAAATATCGACTAGTTTAAGTCACAGACCAACTCCATAGATAGGGGTTGAAACAGTAATGCACAACATTGCATCTCGTTACTTAAATAATGGCCACGTCTCTTGTGTAGAGTGTGCCATTAATTCCAGTCTATAATACAGAATAGAGTACTGCTCTGTTTAGGTGGAATTCAAGACCTGCTCTACACACGAGACGTGGCTGTTAAGAATGACAGATGTGATGTAGCTTAAACTGTAAACCATAATCCACGAAGATTGTAACAAACCGGTCAACATTTGAGTTTAAAATGAAGCAGCTGACTGCCAAACATGCATTTTATACGTTACTTTATGGCTGTTGATAGTCACCTTCCAAAAATGTTTGAAAACTTTTTTGAAGTAGACACAGACGGTCCATAAGCCTAGTGATTCTACTTCCATACTTTAATTTTTATTCTTCCTTTCCTCCTCCATTCGTTTTACCTTAGCATTTAACTTGTTTTAGGTAACAGCACACCCCTACGCTCTGTGAAGTATGGGAATCATCATCATCATCATCATCATCATCATCATCATCATCATCATCATCATCATCATCATCATCATCATCATCATCATCATCATCATCATCATCATCATCATCATCATCATCATCATCATCATCATCATCATCATCATCATCATCATCATCATCATCATCATCATCATCATCATCATCATCATCATCATCATCATCATCATCATCATCATCATCATCATCATCACATCTTTATCTGAAAGCATATCAGGGTCATATAGCTGTAATAACTTAGGACTAATAACCGACTTTACTTGGGCTCTAGTGCTGTTCTTTATCTAAGAGTATCTCACGTGCTTACAAAACAAAGCTTTGAAATCCATGATTTCTTACGGGAATGCATGAAACTATTGTAAGACAAAGAATCTGCAACATGTCTTTCTGCTGTGACAATTTAGAGACTTTACACGTAAACTGCTGTCCACGCAGCAACGAACGACAGAGGGCCTTATTTCCTGCTTATTGAAATGTTTATCTAATAACCAATAGAGACAGTTGGCGCTCACTGACATGCAAGCAAATGACTTTTTGAAAGAAGCACAGAAGAAAAACCATTTTTCCGTTCTTTATCTGATACTGAGTTTCCGGAACTGATACCAACCAGCGGCAAATATCTTCAGTGTTTGGAACAAGTCTTATTTGTACTGCTCAGTAACGGTTATTAGTCTGCTGACAAACTCAGCTTTAAGATCAGCGCGCAGAAATCACAGCGGTGCACAGGCGCCTGTGAAATGTAAAGTTTTCCTGGCTTTCAACAAGAACGCCATGAAGAGGTATACATGGGTAAAACAAGAATTGTGTAAAAACACGACTAGAAGAGCACAAGGGAAATATCAGAATGGGGGAGTGAGACCTGTTCCGGAACATACTTTTGCAGCCAGGAGACCAACAGTCATTTTGATAGGACTAGTACTGGCGGTCACAAGCGGATATAATGAATTGCTATACAGGGATCTCAATATGAGGGACGAGCACGTGAAACAGAACATTTGGATCCCGGTGCTGAAAAAAAACGTGCAATAGTCTTCCATCAGTGGTGTGATAGCAACAGAGGACAGTGGCAGTCGACAACGGCTAATTGCGCTCTGGTATTCTAAACATGTGGCGTCACCCACTACGCGGAAGCTCGCGCTAATGGGATTTTGTTTCCGTCAGTAGGGAGCCAGACTGTAAATCTGACTTTCAAAGAAGCTACCAACCTCCTTGAAAATGTCCTCCGCAGATAAGGACGAAACGTTGTGTTAAAATGTGAAATCCACTATCATGGCGTAGTGACCCGGAACATTTTATTGTGTCAGCACAAATTTTCAAAAATGAAGTCAGCTCATCTAAGAAAATTGATTAATATCTGAAAACAGTTCTCTTGACGGAGGCTGCATACCAAATCAAGCGATATGTTTAAAGCCGAACTTCAGTTTCATAAATCTCACTAAAGGTTTTGTTTCTTTGTTTGCGAGCTTCGAATACGTGGACACTAGTTGTCATAACAATCATTTTGTTGTTTGTTATCTCAGATAATTTTCCTGTGCATCGCACACCACTCACCCACGATTCACTTGGAACGCTGAAATTCATTTTTCGTCTTTTTCCCCGAGCTTTCGATCCGGCTTTCGAGTATTGTATACAATAATTACGTGACTCGCACTCGTCAGATATGCGCAACGCTACGAAAAAGTTTGGTGATCTTTGGTTTAGGGGGATGCTTCGAGCTGAAGACGCGCACCAAAGAAAACGATCGGAACAGGACGAATCCGTGTATTCTACCATTACACCACAACGATGACTAGAAATGAAACTGCAGAAAGTTTACTCTAATGCGACGAAATGTCTTAACAGTCTTTAGCCGTGTTTCAGGCAAGGTTAAGGGAGTGTACATTATTGTCGGTATGTAGAAGGTATTCCCAAACATTTCCTCTGATGGAACACAGACTCCTGATAGTTTGATGTAACGCCTTCATTTTGAAGGCTAATAAAATTGTAGAGAGTGTCCAAAACTCGTCAGTAATCAATTTTAAATCATAATTAGTAACAGGAAAATAATGAAGTTATAATAACATAATTAGAACACGCGTGTTCCACGGAACTCTTTGGGAAACCTTGTTAAACATGGAAAAGGCTGCGAGTATATATGTTTCATACATAAAAGCTACGGGTAGTGCCGTGAGTCGAAATGTTTAATGAATAGACGTAAGAACTACGTTAATATATTTTTTTCTGTCTTGATTATTGGTGTTTCAAAGCGAGTGTCATGAAGGACAAGGCTTCCACAGAGTCAGAGGCGCAGGTTTTGTCAGGACCGGAAGCAGTACGTATCTTATCGGAAAGGTTAATGCAACTGACAGCAATTAAAATTAAGTTACGTGGCTGTGCAGTGGCAATGACCATGGGGAAGTAGAGATTTGCCAGTAAAGTTTAGTTGCTCCTTGCTCTGGCAAATAAACTGAGGATTTTCAACCATTCGTAGAAGATTTTACGAATTTGGCAGAGATGGAATGATCTGTAGCGGAAGTTTAAGGCTAGCAAAAATGTGAGCTCCCTGCCGCCGTTGGATAAGCAGCTACCAGCAGCAAGTTGCACTCTTAGCTCACTTATTTGTTTCATAGTTCAATTCAATTCCTTTGCGTGCTTTTGGGTACTTGCACATTTTAATTCACAAATTTCGCGCGTATTATAGTATGAGAGCTGTAGCATCGCGTTGTAGTACCTGTATAGTGTAAATTCGCATCGTCAATCTGTTTTGAACGGCCCGAGATAAAAAAAGGAACAAAATTGTTAGTGATGGATAGGGACTTCGCCTGTTGTGTACGGATTCAGGGGAATTGACACCCGTCCGTAAACAGCTGGAAACTGTTGGCCTTGGTCGACATGCTCCAGGCTGTTGCCCTGGGCCGTGGTGACAATGGGACACCCGAAGCGAGCGCTTTGGCGCATCTGGAACCTGTAGAATCTCCTGGGATCTCTGATGCCACTGCGCCCTCTGATTCGGACGTCCCTGCCGGTCGACACTTGCCTGACAGTGATTGGTGAACCGTGGCGGGGTCGCGAATCCCTGGGCGGAAGGCGAAAGTTGGTGCTGGCCGCAAGACTGTGCCCTTACGCCTCCGTACCAAGTTTGAGGTGCTGCCCACTGAGCCAACAAGGGCGGCCTCGCCTGTTGCGGCAATGGCCGGTCTTCCTGAGACGTCCGGACGAGCGTAGAGATTGGGATGGCTTGTCATTGGGAGTTCCAATGTTACAGATATTGTAGCTAAGGACGGGAAGAAAGCCCTTGTGCCCTCCGTGTGCATACCGGGGGGGAGGGTCATCCAAGATGTGGAATGGGTCCTTCCGGATTCCATGAAGGGTACAGGGCGCAGCCAACTGCAGGTGGTGGCTCGTGTCAGCACTAAAGATGTGTGTCGCTATGGATCGGAAGATATTCTCTCTGGTTTACGGCGGCGATCTGAGTTGAAGACTGACAGTCTTGCTAGCGAGATGAAGGCAGAGCTCAACGTCTGCAGCATCGTCGACAGGACCGATTGCGGACCTTTGGTACAGAGCCGAGTGGAGGGTCTGAATCAGAGGCTCCGACGGTTCTGCGACTGTGTAGGCTGCAGATTCCTCGACTTGCGCCATAGGGTGGTGGGGTTTCAGGTTCCCTGAATAGTTCAGGCGTCTACTACACACAGGAGGCGGCTACATGGGTAGTAGGGGCTGTGTGGCGTGGACTGGGCGGTTTTTTTAGGTTAGACAACCTTGGGAAAGATCAAACAGAGCTCCAGTCTCAAAGGGTAGAGGGCAAAGAAACGGCGAGAATCGACCATGCAACAGTCGGTGTT
Organism: Schistocerca nitens; assembly: GCF_023898315.1. Classification (NCBI taxonomy): domain Eukaryota; kingdom Metazoa; phylum Arthropoda; class Insecta; order Orthoptera; family Acrididae; genus Schistocerca; species Schistocerca nitens. Next base: position 256,659,669 of record NC_064615.1, on the reverse strand, counting down.
GTAGCTGTAAATTGTTGCAGCTGTGTTGGCTAAGTACCAGAGCTTGAAGCGCTGATAGACAGCACTGAAGCTGAAATCGTTATAGGAACAGATAGCTGGCTAAAGACAGAGATAAATTCTGCCGAAATTTTTACAGAGGCGCAAACCGTGTTTAGAAGGGATGGATTAAAGTAGGTGGTGGTGGTGTGCGTGTGTGTGTGTGTTGGTAGCAGTTTATCTTGTGAAGCAAATGAGACTGCACGGTCTAAGTAATCCTCTAAGCAAACACCCTTTAACACTCTCTAAAATTCTAAGAATCTAAGTCAAACACGTAAGTTCAAAGACGTAATGGGCACCTCATTTCCTGTTCGTGATTTCGATACTCACCGAAAGGTACATCAAATGCCTCTATTTTATTCCTTACTTTTGATCATTTCACGGAACATTGGAAGTGTTTCTCAAATTTTCAGTTAGTATCAAGTTTTCTATAGAAAGCATGTAATATAAACCTTAAATATTCTATTATTAAGAATATGCCTATATAGATCAATGGAAGACAGCGATTCGAGAAGTATTTCAGTTTTCCCACGAATCCCTGAGTTTATCTTTATTATGCTGACGGATTTCGCTCGATTAATTTTTTCCGAACTAGACTTCACGCTTATCAATTTGCTAGGGAGTCTAGTTTTCACTCCACGAAAGCATTTAACCAAAAATATTACCGTTTCTCTTTGAACTACCGCAGAAATGCCAAAATTACATGTTGAGATAATTGATTGCATTCGACAGAAATGTTAACTGTTCTATGAGACACGTATGTCATTCGATATTGATTATACGAAAAACTTTTTTAGTAGCATTTTAGTGTAAATCGATGGGGCAACATTCTTCCACGTGATTGAAGTATGTGCAGGACAAGGTACGTCATCACCATCATGAGCACCGTACGTCCGTCAGGCACCGATCTGCGAGCCAGTATTTTGTGTCTTCCATACAGGGTCGGTGGCCCAGTGATGAAGTGCCAGATTGTGGCTCCAAATACCTCTGATTCGGTCTCTAGGCAATACCAGGACTTGTCAATTACTGCTGCTTTCACTTCTGGCAATGATTCCTTATGCTGGAAATGCCTGTCTTTAACATGCGTTGAAGTCCACGATAAATTCTAGGTCCCATGTAACTAGCTGGACGTGTCAGTTCAATGTTCGAAGGAAGACAAAGGCACACCACACCCAACAGGAAGCGAATCACAGTTCCACTTTCCTATTTAAGAAAAATGTACTTTACAGGCAAATAAATGATTTGTTTATAACATAGAGGCTTCAATTTTCAGGATAATTAGTACAGTGTTAGTTTAAACTTATGGGGCTGTCACGTGCTACAACATGAACGTAAGCGAATTTAAACATGCTGCATTGTGCAGAGAAGTATCAGAAATATTGAACAGCAATATTGCTAAACAGGCAATTAAATAGTAACACTTACGTACATGCGGATAAGCACTGCAAATAAGTGTAAATAAGCTGGCAGAATCTTTACAATCGAATGACTGAGAAAACCAGTCTCTACCAACTGTTCACAGAAATTCTACCAGAGCGTTTTCCCTGGTTAACACTAGATATATGGGATCTCGAGTACTTTTATGCGACTGAGTTAAAAACTGGCTGTTGGCTTCTGTCTCTGGTTCTTCGGACGAAGTTCGTCTGATGCTTTTTGTGACGTTTCGCCAGCACGAGTGTCTGGCATTGTCAAAGTTCTACCCTCCATTGCTGGTGGACTGGAGCAGAGTTCGGGGCCGCCGACTATGTACGTGGCACGCCAACGTCTGAGGGCTCCTCCGCGGTCGTTTCCAGTGCGATTCTCAGACATCGGAGAAGCGGCAGAAGAACCCAAGCCAGAGGACAACAGGCAGTTAACAATAGGCCACGAAGGCCTTAACAACTGAGTTATGAAAGGTTAGGACTATTGACATGCTTGTAGGAATGAGGATCTGAGCAGTCGTCTCATCAACAGCGCCTCATCCACTTCGACCTGTCAGTACTTCACGTACTCTGGCCATTATCATTGCCACGACGCCTGCTGTTTCAGAATGTGGACGAGAGTGTCAGTTACTGGCAAGGCTACCATTTCAGATCAGGATCGGCTAGTAAGGCATCTTACAAGGGAAGGCCACGATATGTTGCCGCTCAAATTATATTCATACACAACTCAGTAGAGCAATAAAATGTACATACACCACAAAAATTTAATGCTGCTATGGACTGAGATGGGAGCTATCAGTCAGAGCTACAACAGCATGGCCAATGCATTGACTGTTCTCGCGGTGTGCACATTTGGTGAGATGTTGGTCACAGCTCTCATGGAAACACTTGCTCCAATCCTCCTCCGAAACAGTACTCAAGGGTGTTGGAAATACAACGAAGTAGTATTATGCGTAGCCGCGTTGAAAAATTCGACTTTAAATTAGAGAGTAGTGCAGCTGAGAACTTAAACGATTGAAGGGTGAGAAATGGTCTATGCCATATGTTAATGACACTGTCAGAAGACACCACAACTGCATCTGTGACAAATTTGTATGGACGGAAGAAGAAAACGTCGGCACCTTGCACGATGCCGATGCACTTTGCTGTAATCAGCTTCTTGACTAATTCAACGCCTTCAGAAACTATAGTTTTATAGTTCGCCATCTATATTGACTATCCAAGAGTCAACTAACAGAATAGTTTCTTTCTTTTTTATATCTGGCCAAATTACTTTTCCTAGAAAAAAGTAATCCTCTTCCTCATATTTACAGGTTTAGTGGCAAACGTCCTGATCTTCTGTAAATTTATATTTGCAGGAAAATAGCCGGTGGGCTGCAGGGACATACAAATAGGATACCAAAGTATCACCCTTCATAACTCCAGTTATACGAGAGTATGGTTGCCACTATGGGTCCAACTGCACCAAAGACTTACTTGCTTCCCTTCACTGCAAGGATCCATTTACATCTTAACTTTATCAATTCTTGATTGGTCGGCATTAATTATTTGAGCTAGTGACAAGTTTTTCCTCATTGAGAAACCTGATTTATCTCACGAACTAAACTTTTTGCTGAATATCAGCATCCTCTTCAACCAACCGCATGCTATCTTTGTGTGCTTTTGCGGTAGGTAGTCTTTGAAAGTTATCAGAATTTCCGTCTTTATCCCTTGGTTGTTTTGTCCATATCTCTTACGAATGGCCAGATATCCTCTGGAAACTTTTTGGAGACGATGACTGATGAGATGAGCAGCTGATTCCCTGGAAATCTGCTACTGGTGACATTGCTTCATCCCTCACTGCCATAGCAGTATTTTCTTGATCTGATGCTTCTCCGTCCATTAAAAGTTTACTAACCTCTGCTATTTCAGCAGCCTGTTAACTGTTCGTAAATAACACGCTCTTCTCCTGTAGGTACGTCATCTGTAATACCAAAGTACCCCAACCGCTTCAAGATTACTGCCTGTCTCATTGTCCAGGGGGAAACACTAATTCGGGGAACATTAGCTTCGTAAACACTTCCACGGAGATAATCTGATTTACTCTTAGAATAAACACGCCCATTCGGCGTATTGTGTGACTACACTGCTTGCAGAGTGGTATGTAAGTGAAGGGTTTTAGAACAGAGGTAAAGCCCATTACTGCACCACCTATTCCTCCATATCCTGACAATACCTTTGCAAAATAGCAGCTGAAAATTCGCAAAGCTTTTTCCTTTGTAGTCAGAAGAAACTAATTTTGTTATTCTCCGCGACAGCTACATGGCCGTCTCGTGTTTCTTCGTTGGATACTCCAACCGAACAGCTTTGTGTCACCAGCTGTTGCTCTCTGAATAATGCACAACTGTCTCGTAAAGCTTTTTCCTGTCCTTTCACTGTTTTTCCTCCAAGGCTTGCTCTCTGGTTCAGAAGATGTACGTCCTCTAGTCAGTACAATGTGGAACTAGCTTATGGCTTGCACTAGGTGATCTGAGTGCCACTCTTCATCCAACAAATGAATTTTTCCAGAAACATGACTGATTGTAATTTCCATGCTTGGCCTTTACATGCTTATGGCGATGCGGAAGTGCCTCATAGGACAGTCAGGTCGGCTGACTCAGTACTGTCTAGTGCGTACTTGGTGGGTTCCTGACGGCCTGCTGGAGTCGCGTCTAGCGAGTGACGTTTTCTGTGTCCATGCAGACAGCCTGGAGAGGGATGCCAACCCATCTGGTGATTAACAGCTAACAGTTTCCCCTTAGCGGTATGCATTCCCACGAACTGTCGTCGTGGGGTGATTAGTAGGAATTGCCTACCTCAACGACTGGAATCGAACTCAATCAGAAACACCTGCATATTAAGTCACCTCGCTCTTACAGTTACCAATACACACACGTTTCCCACTGCGCACAGAACTGCTGCGAGTCTTTGTGACGTTTGCCCAACAACTTATCTGCTTTAAAATGCTGTCTGTCCACGGAAGCTGTTAATGGAACACACTTTCAGACGGTTATCGTTGGAACGAATGGCACTTCAGTTTGTTAACCCGATGGTTCCTTACAATCTAATAGAATAGTCCCATGGATGAGATTTATGGCTCTAAGCACTATGGGACGTAACATCTGTGGTCATCAGTCCCCTAGAACCCAGAACTAAAACCTAACTAACCTAAGGACATCACGGATGAGATTTATATTGATAGCGAAAAGCCAAGGAATTTCGTACCTTACCGATACTTTGTTTCAACACATTTATCGCCTGATGGAGTAAAAGCACTTCAGTATATCGAGTAATTACGTAGAAAGCTGCAATTTGAAAGTTGGAGGTGCACAGAGGAGCAGCAGCAGCAGCATCATCAACCACCACTTTAAAACGCTTCTTCGGCTGCCTCGCAATTCAGAGCAGACGTGATAAGTTTTCTTAACACTTCATTTTCCCAGTATCTTCGTCTCAGCATATGGTAATTCACTTCTGCTGGAGGCTGGCCTGCCACACTGCATTCAGGAAGTTTTCCCCTCTCGTCCGCAGGTATGCGACTCAAGCATGGGTTGACAGAGGACAAGACACCTGAAAGAATAAAAGAATTATCTGTTATTTTCTGCTTGTAGGCAGCCTTGAGATTAAGGAAAATGACAACAGTGTGTGAATAAGAAAATTATCTCCATGGGAACTAGTATTATACACCGATTTCCTATTTCGTTTTTGAACATTTAGGTGAACCTCAGGAACGTATGCATTTAGCACTAAAACTGATATTCCTCGGTGGTGCAAGCTACGATACAGTTTCTACTCTCGAACATATTACGATATCTGACAAATGCCTCATTTGAACGTAGTGAAGGTGTTCAGAAATTTTGAATACGTAGCAGTACCTGTCTGAGCAGCGTGAATGTATTTAATTAAAAATATTGCCGTAATATTTCACAGCACTAAATTTAAGTGCTCATCAGCAATTTCAGATTCCATCCTGGTATCACATTTTGAAGACTTATTTAAAGAATATATGCAAGTATCCTATAGCCCCTGTTTCTTGGTGAGGGACTACGTGTAATAACTACGCAACTTTAAAATGGGAATTACATGTGTCGGCCTCAGTACATTAAGCCAAACTACGTACTACCAGTGACACTGTATTACGAGGTGTATTACTAAACTTATTAATAGTGTTAAGTACGAACTGTAGTGTGCTCATTTACCTAGAATCACAAAATCCTTCAATACGATCCTGCACTTTGTCCAAAAATGTTTTGTTGCAATTCAAGACTAAGGCTCTAAATTAAATTTTAAGACTGTCATTCGCAGTATTACAACTGGCAAAGTTTTATTTAGTTCCATAATTTATTTTATGTCCTATTCCTTCTAACTTTAAATGTGGTATGTTAGTTTGGTTAGTAGCGTGTATAGAAGTTTTTGCTGTTTCCTTATACGTGTCGTTGCGAACGGCATCGTAACAGCCATGCTATGTCTATTAGGTACACATTGGTGCTGAAGCCTTGGCAGATAAAGTTAATCATTAAGTCTTGTATGGTTCTGAATAACCACGACTCGGTGTGAAGTAGTAAATGTGAAGTAATGTTCTCCGATTTCCCAATGAACTGCATTAACTACCTAGCCAATTTTCACCTAAATATCTGAAGTAACCAGAAATTTCAGTGTTCTATAGTATTGTAAATTAGCTACAAGCGGCGGATGCCATGGACTAGATAGTTTATACACCACATAGCGTGCAACGTAAGAGTAATATCTACATATACACCATTTTGAAGCACTTCGCTTGTGTACTATGGTAGCACTAGGCGCGTCTGTATTTCATGAGGAAAAGACTACATTAACGGTCATTTCAGATCAAAATAGATACTTTTCCAATTCGAATCAAGTTTGCTTATTGCATGTCATAAGCATATAGGAACATTGAGAACTGATCATTCTCTGTCCATAGACCAAAGGAAACACCAGACAGGTTGCCTGTTCATATAGCTGGTCAGTCTCGTGCACAGAAAAATGCTGTTTCCTGGATTAATATTCAAGTTATAAAATTACAAGAAATAATTACTAGGTAATTATTTGTGAGACTCGCTTATGTCATCTGGTTGGTAGAAGAGGTTCATTTGTGTGGGCGTATTGTCTGTAATTCCTATAAAGCAATTTTTAGGTCATTTTAATTTCGTTTATGCAACTACAAAGTTGTCACCAAACGTGATTCATTTTTTGAAAATGAAAAGCAGAAGTGCTACATTGTGTTGTGTTTTAAATCACGAAATGCGTAGTTCTGCAAAGCAGTGTTGGATTAGGCCAGAAGCAACAGTGGCAAACAAAGCCATAAACGAGCACGCAGATTGCGTTTCTTGACATGCTAGAACCTAACTATAAAAATATCACTGATGAGGCTTCACTGTAATAGTAGTAAACGCATTTGGTGATGAAAAACACGTATTTTCGTGGGGTTGCAAGGACGCAATTAAAATACCCCCAATGAGAACCTCTGTTTATGATCTCTTGTTACGAAGTGCACTGAAGAGCCAAAGAAACCAGTACACCTGCCTAATATAGTGTAGGGTCCACACAGAAGGGCTGAAACACAACGTGGCATGGACTCTAATGATGCCTGAAGTAGTGCTTCCTGCAAGGCTGTCCGTAAATCCGTAAGAGTACGCGATGGAGATTTCTTCTGAACAGAAAGTTGCAAGGCATCCCAGATTTGCTCAGTAAGGTTCATGTCTGGGAAATTGTGGCCAGCGGAAGTGCTGAAACTCAGAAGAGTGTTGGAGCCACTGTAGCAATTCTGCATGTGTGGAGTGTCGCATTGTCCTGATGGAATTGCCCAAGTCCGTCTAAATGTAAAATGGACATAAATGGACACAGGTGATCAGACAGAATACTTACGTGTCACCTGCCAAGAGTCGTATCTAGACTTATGAGGGGTCCCGTATCAGCACCTGCACATACCCCATACCATTACAGAGCATCCACCAGCTTGAACAGCCCTGCTGACATGCAGGGTCCAGGGATTCACAAGTTTGTCTCCATACCCGTACACGTCCATCAATTCTATACCATCTGAAACGAGACACTCTCGACCAGGCAACATGTTTTAAATCCTGAACAGTCTAATGTCTGCGCTGACGGGCCCTGGCGAGGCATAAAGCTTTGTGTCTTGAGTCATCAAGGGTACACGAGTGGGCCTTCGGCTCCGAAAGACCATATCGATGTTTCGTTGAATGATTTGCACGCTGACACTTTATGGCCCTGATTTGATCTTGATATCCTGCTATCGTAGCAGCAGTAATCTGTCTAACAACTGCACCAGACTTGTCATATAGCCGTTGCCGAGCGCAACGCCGTATTCTGCTTGTTTATATGTATATTTTAATGCACATGCCTATACCCGTTTCTTTGGCGCTTCAGTGTATGTAACATATACTCCTTCGCTTGACGATTTCATTTTGGAAATAATCTCATAGTACACATACTGAAGTATTTCCTTTATCGTCTTCTCTGGGTCGATCTGCGCTCCTGGGTTGTGAAATCCGGCAAGGCATTCCGGAACATGCGTCAACAGCTGCAGGACGTCAGCCGTTGGATGGTCAGGGAAACTGTACGGCAACATGGAGCACTCTGCGTACTGCAACATAGAAAATTGTGGTAAAGTGTGTGCCATTTGGCTTGTTACCAGTATAAATTTTCCTTAAGTATTCGAATGGACTTTAAGCAGAATAAAAAAAACAGACGCCTGTCGGCTGCGTAGAAAGAGAGCTCTTTCTCCCTCCAACGTGATCCTTGTTTCATGTGAGCTTGGGAGAGTAAGTTCAGCTTCTTCGCGTCAGGATTTAAAAGAGGATGAAGTATTAGCTGCTGTTTGGTTGACATGTCAACGATGTTTCAGAACTGAATATTCCTAAATCGTGCAAATAAGTAGAATTCATTATATTGGGTTGTATAAATTATATAGACAAGTCTACATGTTAAGCAGTTAAGGATTTATTAAACTGACCAGTGGCAGAATGGGCAAACATAAGCCTGATGGCAGGGTTAGCTTTAAGTAAGCGACTCTGAGGTAAGGGTGAGGATGACTGGCAAAATACTTTGAAGTATTACAAAATAGAAACATCCGTTTCTTGTAAGTGGTCTGGTCATTTAAGTGTGGTGAAAGATTCTGAATAGCTTGGAGAGACATTTGAAGACATTCAAATGTTAGCTGGGAAAAACTAGAGTTTTTCAGTGTGTTTACTTGAGGGTAAGGATGTTAAGCCTTAAGGTTGCTACCTGGCTTAGGAAACATACGAGACAGTCCTTTACAAATATTGTAAATGAAAAGTTTTCCCAATTCGGAGAGCTTTAAGGAATTCTTTAACTCTGACTCATTCAGGTATAGCCTTATCGGTGACCAAGATGCTTCATGGTTAGACTGGCCTCATAACCTGAACGAGCCCAAGACTACCTACCAAACAGCCATAAGCGTGCCGTCGCACGAAATGCAGGCAGAAAGCTACAGAATTTTTATTTCCGCCGATTCACATTCCCTAAAGTTTAATAGACATACCGCGGCATGCTAACATAAATGCAGTTTAATAGTAAAAATGTGCAGAATATTGTGTATGAGGTTAATGAAATTCGTTTCAGAGTGATATTTTATGAGCTATTATTTTTGTACACTGAAGTCTATGGTCAGCGTTTGATCATTATGCAGTTTCTTTCTGAAACTGATGCCGACTGGTTCAAAGCCGTAAAATATTGAAATGGTATGTACGTCACTACGACGGAGTGACACGGTAAGGAAGAGGTGACAGCTAAGGGGAAGGCAAGACACTAAGCTGTGCTTGTCAGAACTAGGGGCACCATTGATGGAAGCACTGTAGAGTAAGCAACTGGCTCCATGAATTTTGTAAAATTTGTGGTCTGATTTTGGGCGACAAATGGCCATTCACCGGAACTATGGTGACTTCGAATATTTGACAAGTCCATCATGCATAGAATTGTCCGCAACTGTATCTGTAAATGAACTGTAAAGTTTTTATACGAAAATGTGTTAATACACGGTAACAACTTGAACAGTTAATCGGGAATCGGGTGCGATACTTTGAATCTTTGTTAAAATGGCTGCCTGCTGGACTTTACTGAAATAACTTTTGCGACTTAGTTTTTTACTGAACAAACAACTGACTTATTTGCTGCCGTCTAATTTTTTTGTTAGAGAACTATGGCTACATTGCTTTATATCGCAGTGGAGAATTATGTAAAGAACGTAAACTGAATATTTTTAAAAACTATTTCACAGCAATGTGCGATCGGTCTGTAAACCACATCTCACTGGCGAATATCATGTAATCCGAACTAATTTATATTCCCTCTCAAGGAAAGGGGTAGTAGTTAGCAACTTCACAGCAAATATAACAAACAGAAGAACTGTTGATAGCTACCGAGCGAGGTTGCGCAGTGGTTAGCACAGGGCTCGCATTCTGCAGAACGACGGTTCAAACCTGCGTCCCGGCATCCTGATTTAGGTTGTCCATGACTTCCCTAAATTGTTTCACGCAAATGTTGGGATGGTTCTTTTGAAAGGGCACCGCAGACTTCTTTCCCCAGCCTTCCCTATTCCAATGGAACCAAACGACCTCGCTGTTTGGTCCCCCTCCAACTATCTAATTGTTGATAAGATCACTGCAACGCGGCTGAAATTTCAGAATGCCTATTTCACTGTAACAAAATTATGTTATATTCTGACGAAAATTACACTTAAGTACTGCTCAGTTGCGTGAACATAAGGCGTGAAGAAGAGTTCACTGCATCAATTTAACTGCCTCTGCAGAAGGCATTACAAACGTAAAAATTATGTCGGCCATTACTAAAGTCTGAGTTTAAAAAGGTAACAGGTGGTCCTCAATGTTTCATTTTAGCCAAAAAATAACTAAACAATTAGTCCAGGCGCCTACTTTAAGTTTAAATGGTTGCGAAAATATACTTGACCTCTTAGAAACAAATAATTCTAACCAGATAAGGAGTATCATGATGGATACAGGCATTAGCGACCACAGGATGGTTGTAGCGAGACTGAGTACCCAAACATCCAGACCCACCAAAAATTGACTCAGGATTTAGCTACTCAAGAAAGCAGGTAAGTGATTTACGCCTTCTTAAGAATCTCCATTCTTTCCAATTTGAATATATAAGCGTGGACAGACGGACTAAATTCAAAGAAATATAATCTATGTTTGTAAGTATATCAAATTAATAAGCGATGCTGCTGATCCACCATGGTGAACAAAACAGTGCCAAACACTTGCAGAAACAGCGAAAATAGCATGCAAAATTGAAACACGGAACAGTCAAGTTCAGCGAACTTTTACACAAGCTCCAAATGTAGTGCTAACTTCAATGCAAGATGCCTTTAATACTTTCCACAACGAAACTGTCTCGAAAGCCGGCAAAAAATCCCAAGAAATTATGTTCGTATGTGAAGTATGCCAGTGGAGAGACAGTCAATACCTTCACTGCACCGTGGTGATAGTCATTACAGTGCCGCTAAAGCAGCATTACTAAATACGGGTTTCCGCAGTTCCTTCACAAATGAAGTTAATATTCCAGAATTCGAACCAAGAACTGTCAACATGAGTAACTTGGCAGCATATACCACCGGTGTAGCAAAGCAGCTTAATACACCAAGACAAGGCCTCTGGTCCTATTTGTATACTAGTCAATTTCAGAGTATGCTGATACAATAGCTCTACATTTAGCAGTCTTATACAACCGATCGCTCGTTGAGAGGTCTGGACCTGGAGATAGGGAATTTGCGCAGGTCACACCATTGCCCAAGGAAGGAAATACGAGTAATAAGCTGGATTACACCCATATCGCTAACGTCGGTTCGTAGGTATTAAAACCACAGAGCAGATCATCTGGGCTGGCTGATCACAATAATTGCAGACGATGAGCCTATCACTCTGCAACACAAAATGTCCACCCAAAAAAGACAAGGCGAGATGAACATGTAAGGAAAAGACAACCACCAAGACAAACAAATGCAAAGAAAGTGCGATAGCGTTAAAAATGGAGGGAGGGTGGCGACGTCAGAAGGCTAAATGCCCACTCTTAGATGGTATGATAAAACCCCTCACGAATACAACTTAAAACTAAATCTGCTGTTGAGGCACTGTCGCCCAATACCGAAGGTAGACTGCAGGTCACGTTGAAAGTCCGCTGGAGACCGGCTGAAAGTGGGCAGTCCAGAAAGGTGTGGACGACAATCCTGAGTGAGCCAGAGTGACACCGAGGTGGTTCCTCTGTGCCTGAGGAGGTAGCCATGTGGCCATGTGTTAGCCACATATGGCCAATGCAGAGCCGGCAGAGAACCACAGAGTCCCTGCGAGAGCCCCGCATGGAGGACTGCTACACATTCGTCGTCTCCTTAATGGCATGCAGTTTGTTGTGCATGCTGAGGTTATGCCAGTTTGTCTCCCAAAGCCGCAAAACCTTGCGGCATAGGACAATTGCAGAAAAACCGGTCTCCATTAGCGGTTTCCGCGTAGCCTATTTAGTCAGCCTGTCGGCAAGCTCGTTGCCTGGGATTCCTACGTGACCTGGGGGGTCCAGAGAAAGACCACTGAACGACTGGACCGTTCCAGGGCATAGATGGACCCTTGGATGGTCGCTACAAACGATGACGAGCGTAGCGCTGGTCGAGAGCTTGTAGGCTGATCAAGGCGTCAGTACACACAAGAAACGACTCCCCAGGGTATGGACGGATGTGCTCTAGAGCACGAGATATAGCCACTAGCTCGGCAGTCAAAACACTGCAGCTATAGGGCAAGGAATGCTGTTCAGTATGTATTCCACGGACATACGCGAAGTCTACGTGAGCGTCAGCCATCAAGCCCTCTGTATGAACCATTTCGTGGTCCTGATACATGTCAAGAATCTAGAGGAAGTGGCAGCAGGGAGCCATGGGGTTAACCATGTCTTTAGGGCCATGTGACAGGTCCAGGCGACGCCGCTGCCGAGGTGCACGCCATGAAGGTGTACGTGAATGGACGTCATGTGTAGGTAGTAAAGGCAAGGACTCCAGTTCGGAAAGAAGGGATCAGACACGAACTGCAATTGGAAGCCCAGACCTGGGACGCAGACGCGGGTTATGAACCTCCTTGTGTGGAAAAAGACGGTGAATCGGACGCACAGGAGAACTACGAATGTGTGCAACGTAACTGGCCAGCAGTTGCTAACGCCTAACCTGAAATGGAGGGACTCAGGCCTTCACTAGCACGCTGGTCACCGGACTCTTCCTAAAAGCTCTTGTCGCTAGGCGAACGCCACAGTGGTGCACTGGGTCGAGTAAACGCAACGGTGACTGCGCCACCGACCCGTAAACCAGACTCCCATAGTCAAGGCTGGGTGGAACAAGGGCTCTGCACCCCCTAGTTGATGCTCCTCAGGCAGCGGATGGCATTGAGGCGCTGCCAGCACTTCCGCTTAAGATGAAGGTGAGGAAGCCAAGTCAATCGGGCGTCGAAAACCAAGCCTGAGAATCGATATGTCTCCGCTACAGTGAGTGGATCGTCATTAAGGTAAAGTTCTGATTCTGGATGAACGGTACAACGTCGACCAAAGTGCATAACACATGACACTGCAACCGAAAACTGGAAACCATGGGCTAGAACCCATGACCGCCTTGTGGATGGCTCCCTGTAGGTGCCGATCAGCAACAAGAGTACTGGTGGAGCAGTACGAAATGCTTAAGTCGTCCGCACACAGGTGAAACGGACGGCGATACAGTTGCTGCTAGACCATTATGGTCACTAACAAGGGAACCTTCCCATCGCACCCCTCCACCCTCCCCACCCCCTCAGATTTAGTTATAAGTTGGCACAGTGGATAGGCTTAAAACTGAACACAGATCAATCGAGAAAACATGAAGGTGTTGAACTATGAAAAAAATGAGAAAATATACAAACTGAGCAGTCCATGTGCAAGATATGCAACATCAAGGATAATGTGAGCTCAGGAGCGCCGTGGTCCCGTGGTTAGCGTGAGCAGCTGCGGCATGAGAAGCCCTTGGTTGAAGTCTTCCCTGGAGTGAAAAGTTTAATTTTTTATATAATTAACTTCGCTCTCCAACATTCCAGGACATGTTCAGATTTGCTTGGACATATGCAGGATTTGACGGTCTACACACGGAAAAATTTGAAAACGTTAAAAACATGTTTTGACAGAGCAAAGGGAAAACTGTGCGACTGTGAAACTGTTGCATTCATTTATTGCAGTTTGTGACAAACTTATGTTTTCATCACTTTTTGGTAGTGATTATCCCATCCACAAGAAGACCTAAATGGGGAAATGTAGAAGAATCTTTTTACCCATTCGTCAAGTGTACAAGTTAGGTGGGTCGACAACATATTCCTCTTGTATGACGCACATGCCGTCACCAGTGTCATATAGAATGTATCAGACGTTTTCCTGTGGAGGAATCCGTTGGCCTATGACCTTGCGATCAAATGTTTTCGGTTCCCATTGGAGAGGCACGTCCTTTCGTCTACTAATCGCACGGTTTTGCGGTGCGGTCGCAAAACGCAGACACTAAACTTATTACAGTGAACAGAGACGTCGATGAACGATCGGACAGATCATAACTTTGCGAAAATAAAGAAAGTAAACTTTTCACTCCGGGGAAGACAAACCAAGGACCTCTCGTTCCGCAGCTGCTCACGCTAACCACGGGACCACGGCGCTCCTGAGTTCGGACTGTCCTTGATGTTGCCTATCGCGCACATGGACCTCTCAGTTTGTATATTGACTTATTTTTTCATAGTTCCACACAGCTCCTTCCTGTTTTCTCGATTGATCTGTGTTCAATTTTAAAGGCCTATCCACTGTGCCAACTTATAACAATCTGAGGGGGTGCGATGGGGAGGTTCCCTTGTAAAAAGAGATACAATCAATACAGAGCCCTGCAGGACCCCATTCTCATGGATATTGATCCAACTATGGGAGGCAACCCCTTGGACACTGAAAGCATGAACAGACAGGAAATTATGGATAAAAATCGCGAGCGGGCATCTGAAACCCCACTCAATGTGGAAAGGATATGATGTCACCAGGTGGTGTCATACTCTTTTCGTCAACAATTAACGGCAACCAGGTGTTGGTGTCTGGAAAAGGCTGTTCAGATTGCAGACTCGAAGTACGCAAGATTATCAGTTGTATAGTGACACTGGCAGAACCTTATGAGTGGCAGACGAACTACCATGTCCCCTAAAGGATGATCCGGTGAGGACGATAACAAGGAATCGTCACCACCCATTTTTCTTTATCGAAAAGAGGGGCGAGGGGATTGGAAATGTCGCTGTTTGCAAAGCGGATGTTTTGTCAGTTTTACAAATGAAGAAAGATAGGGTTGCCAACTTGTATCAAAGCTTTACACCAAGATGCAGTTCCCACTGAGACGAGTAGAGGCAACAGAAGTGAATGAAGCAAGAAAAATGTGAAAGTGAAAAATCACAGTAAGAAGTTCATCCCCTTAAAACGTCACTATTTGTGAGTATTCAGCACCCAAGAGCCCATTTAGATAGTGAACCGAGAATAACAGACGTTGACTGTGTATTGTGGAGAGAACTCAAAACGTTGTCAAATACGATTAGTACAGGAGCGTTTGTGCCACGGTTTCAAAATTTACCTTTGTGTCCCGTATGTTGATAACTCTTCGACATGCTCATCACAGGAATATCGTATTGAAACGGAGTAACGAAATGGGAAAAAAGAGCCTACAAACGCAGCTCAAAGTCCACAAAATGAGAGCTGGCTTGTCCACAAAACTGAAATAACTGCTACATTGTCAAAAGGATGTACTACCAAAGGTGCCAAACTAAGTAGAACCCAAAACACCCCTCCCACAGGAGGTTCGACTCCTCCCTCGGGCATGGTTGTGAGTGGTGATCTTAGCATAAGTCAGTTTAAGTAGTGTGTAAGTCTAGGGACAGATGACCTCAGCAGTTTGGTCCCTTAGGAATTCACACACATTTGAACACCGACAATGTTTTCGTATATTTGGTTGTAACATGAATATGCCAAAGGGTCAAACCAAATGGCGTCAGACGTTCACAGTATAACTCAGCTGAACTTAGGAGCGAATAGACTGTTGATTCCCGGCGGTTGTGAGGGTCAGAAGAAAAACAGGACGGTGATCAACATGCTATATCACTGGTTTGTTCTCTAAACTTACGAAAATCTAGAAGAAATAGAACTGGATCAGCTAAGTTAACTGGTAACGGTTCCATATTCAATAAGACAAAATCGTTCAGTAAAAGCAAATCTGGAAGATTTGTTTAGTTCGTGGAGAGCCCTTCCACAGTTTTGAAGCTGGAGACGGAAAGGATTCTGAAGACGGGAAAATATGTCAGCAAAGGAAATAATCCAACACCAATCGCAGCAGGCGTAGAACTTTCGGAAGCAAAACTAAGACGTCAAAAAGGTTCTTGAGCTCCACTTTGTCGTTTGTAGCCCAGTCTTCAAACTAAAATTCTGCACCGAGGTATCCGACGGTCAGGAACGCACGCCTACAGTCGCTCCTGCAGCTGCCAACCTCGGAACGAGGAAGAAGCTGAAAGCGATTTTGCGTTTGACAGTACTGAGTTCGATGTTACTTAAAGGTCGTTCTCAGCCAGTTTCATTTTCTAGATTTTTCGCTGTTTTCTAAAAGATGCAACTTTCCGCCAATTCATTTTCTAAAATTTTGTCGATATTTTACCAAGAAAAAATTTGGAGCTTATTTTATTTTCCACAATATCTTGTCAGTTTCTCCTGGTGAAATAACGTAACTTTCGTATTTGTGTGTCAGTTTTATAGAATTTTCAGTTACCTCTGAAATAAAACTTATTCTGCTTATATCAAAATTATTAAATTCCAGCCTTTTGTCATTTTTCTTAAGATTTTAACATATGAAACACTCAAATTTCTGCCATTAATAACAAGTAATAAATTGTTTTATTTATTTTTAAAAATGACAACTTTATGAACTGGTATGGGACGAGTTTTTGCGATTATCCCAGTTTCGCTTTTGTAGTTAGCAGCTTTTGTATCTGGGCTACTCAACTATTATCACTGAGCACTAAAGATACACAGAGCACAATTATCACCAATTTAACTACAACTCAAGTTCATAAATTATTTAGGTCAGTTAGCAGTATATCTTCATTGAAGACTCCCTTCTAAGATATAGCTGAAAAATGCATCTGATAAGATAGATTTATAACCTTATTAACATGTTTGTTAAACTTCAGCACCGTTTACGGGTATACGGAATGAGTTTTTCGATGAAAAAATCTATTTTTGGGTAAATGCATTTTCGAAAAATTTAGACTCCCGTTTAATACCACGTATAAAATATTTCGATGTGAATAGAACTATTTTAAATAATTTTTTAAAATAATTTCGACACACGATGTTCCGCACCTTGTATATGAGACGCGAAATATACCTGATATAGACAACCTTGCCAGAGATATAATTGAGCACAAGAGCGTTAGCTTTTCTGTTGGCTACACTGCTAGACAGTTGACAATAGATTCTGCACCATTTGTATTGTTTCCTTTGTGAGTACATCCATGTCATTGTTCTGAAAGTCGTATGTGGAGAGGTCAGTTTTCTTTCCTTCAACATACCAAGACCTAGTCTGAAGGTATTTAGAAAGTGCGTACATTGGCGCAAGAAAGTAAAGTGTACTAAAAATTCGTCTGATTCATCTTCATCAGTATCTGATGTCCCAGTAGCGACTAACCTCAACACTGGTAGCGATACATTGAGTGATGCTGCTGCCACTACACCAGAAAGTGCTTCAAGAAGAAAACTAGCTGGAATTTAAGAAGAATACAAGAAACTAAATGCTGGGACTACAAAATATGAGGTAATTAACGTCTCTACTATCAGACGTTTTGGAGAGCAATGTGTGCTGGAAAAAATGTGGAAAATGTGGTGTTTCATTGAAAACAAACTTACATTTAAGACTTGCTTGTGAATTAGAGTTGATGTGCAGTTATTGCAAACACAGTGTTACTTTCTTCAATTCCTCACATGTTACTGCAGATATAGGTAAACTATACGATATAAACATTAGACTGGTTTATGGATCACCGTGTATAGGAAAGGGCAGGGCTGCAGGTGCTATGTGTGGTGTGATGAACCTCCCTCCTCCAACTTCAAAATTTAACAAACACATAATTGCAATAGGCTCTGCTGTAGAAGATGTGGCACATGAAAACATGAAAGATGCTGTTGAGGAAGCAGTTGTTGAAAATAATAATAGCAGAGACTTGTCCATAGCTTTTGATGGAAGCTGGCAGAAGAGAGGCCACATCTCTGAATGGTGTAGTAACAGCTACAAGTGTTGACACTGGTAAGGTAGTTGATGTGGCAATACTTTCCAAGCATTGCAGACGCAAGGAGAAAATGAAAACTAAACATGAAGAGTGCATGGCAAATTACTATGGGTCAAGTGGTGGTATGGATGTTGCTGGTGTAAGAAGTATTTATCAACGCTCAGTAAAATGGTACAACGTTAGATACATAAATTATCTTGGAGATGGTGACTCAAAGGCTTTCAAAGAAATTTAGGAACTGAGACCCTATGGTAACGATGTGAATATTTCCAAACTGGAGTGTGTTGGCCATGTTCAGAAAAGGATGGGATCAAGACTTCGACGGCTCAAGGCTAGCATGAAAGGCAAGAAATTGAGCGATGGAAAAACTTTGGATGAGAAAAAGACTGACAGATGCTACAATAGATCATATTCGGAAGTGCTATGGTCTAACAATAAGACAGAATACAGTAGATGCAGAATTAATGGGAAGAGCAGTCTGGGCTCTTCATACAGCTTCAAACAATGAGAATCCCAACATGGGCTATGTCCGAAAGGAGACAATAGTTGGTGCAAGTACAACAGAGGCAAGGTAACTAAGAAACAATACAATCACCCTCATCACCGGCCACCTGCCATAATGGTGAAAATAAAACCAATATTCCGAGACCTCGCAGATATTAGTCTACTACAGAAATGTCTTCATGGCGGGACTCAAAATCCAAATGAGTGTGTGAACCATGTGATATGGAATAGACTACCTAAAACTGTTTGTGGGTATAAACACACTTCACTTTGGCGTTTATGATGCTGTTTTATCATTCAATCAGGGCAAAATAACAAAGTGCAAAGTTCTGCAGAAGTTGGGGCTCTGTAGGACAACGAACTGCCGCAGCTATGCTTTGTTTGGACAAGGAACGGTTCAGGTCTTCAGATAATGCCATAAAAGTATATTCAAAGATGGCTAGACAGCATAGCAGAGCCATCAAGAGGAAGCTGTTGGACGATTCTGATGATACGAGCTATGGAGCAGGCTTGTACTGAAGTAAAAACTTTGAAGCTAATTTCCCGTAACTTTAGTTTTTGTGTATAAGGTACATTTTCCCAGGGCCTATTTATAGTAGAAAGACGAAATATTCTGTAGTTGTTCCTTAAGAAGTTCTAATATATCTTAATTGAAAGATGTGAAATTATTTTGTATTAATGAATGTAAATTTTAAAATACTTAAAATGTATAACTTTAACATTTACAAAAAATAAAATCTGAAAAACTATACATTATTTTTTCAAAATAATTCAGCATAAAAGCAGAACATATCTGCGTTCTGTGAAGATGTCTTGTTTCCCAAAGCGAAGATGCCACTTAATGTAATTAACCGTCTGAATTTGTTGACCCACTGGAAACGTGTATGTGAGCAATTATTGCTGCTTGGATACATACATGTACAAAATCTTTTCCTTCACCGCCAGACTTACCACTATTGACAACACGAAAAATCAACCATTTTTATTCCACGACTGACGGTGGTAGCGGTTTGTTATACAGTTTTAAGTTACTAGTCGCGCCGGATCTCGATAATGTCCACTTGGTCTAAAAAATGGGCCACGTGCGAGTATGGCTCGTTCAGTACAAAATAATATATATAAATTCTGGAATCTACCCTTTTTACCCGTTATCGACACGATACTGACAATATATCGGTCACAGAGATTCCAAGATTTTCGGTGTTTTAATTTCCTTAACATGAATTTGGGTCATGCAGCAGGCAGGCTACCATTATAATAATGACCAGTAGTTCATTCAGGCTTAGCGGGCCGAAACCTTAGCAGTCAAAGATCAGGAAAGTAATGGCTATTGGTCACATGACGCGTTTCGGAATTTATCAGTAAGTTATCTAGGAGAGACTTTAGCACTTTATTAAGCCCTTTCAAGTTGTATGGGGAAAAAGACATTCGCCGACTTTTCATTCCTTGCCTGACGTTTGACTTACCATTGCGACCATGTCATTCTAAATCGAGAACATTAGAAATTAAGTTTTAGGATTTTTTCCCTTTACTTGTACTGTGAAATCTTATTTGCCAAATTTCATCACTGTAGATCAACGGGATGCGTTTGCGACTTTTTAAAACGTGACAAATGGACGTATCTTGATTGCAGTAACTTAGCAGCTTTAATTTTGTTTCACAACACCAAGGAACCATTGACCTCGGTATAAGAATTTTCCACTTGTCCGCCCGTTCCGGAGAAAAGTTTAGGTGTTACAACAAAGCGAGCCTGTAAGGATTACATTTTTATCGACTGAGGCACAAAACTTTAAAAATACATACCAAGCAAATTCTTGTCAAATATTTGCTCTGAATTATTTACGACGAGTATCAATTTTTTTGGACAGACTTAATGATTAAGATACATAATCAGCGTAGGATGAATGCTGTCAGAGACTGGAAGTAACAGACTTAAATAGAAGTCTAGCGAAAAATATATGCAATAACACTACCATATTTGACAATTTAATGGTTTATATTTAATATGTTGACCAAATATTTTAATACATTTATTCAGAACAGTAGATTGACTCGTCCTGTATTACAAGCACCCTAAATAAATTAAAATAGCACTAAGTAATGAAGCATTACACGATTTGGTTTTTACAGTTGCTTCAGCCCTTATTAGTGAGCATTTACGTTGTTGCAACGATGCTAATCAATACCGGGACTACTTTTCAACATTCGCCTTCATTTTCATTGCGTGCGAGACAAACCTTCCCTCAATATTTGAAGCGCCATGTCCTACATTTCCATCTCGGCATGAAAATATTTCACTACTGCCGATAGTCGCTTCTTTCATTAGCTGCAGACACCCGTTGAGTTTTCTTAATTATTTCTGGACTCAACTCTACGATCAGTAGTTAGATTGTTGTTGGTAACATTTTAACAGAGCTAGATGAACATTAGTTGCCTTTGTAGGCTCGAGTGTGATAATGGGTACTACTGACATCTTTGTCGTGTTGAAACATATGTCGCAAATCCTAAAGACCAGGCTAGGTTAAAAGATGACATTTTGGTTGCCGTTGTTGAAGACTAAACAAGGCAAAATAGTGATTAACGGATTCAGCTGTATCTTAACTACGTCTACGTTCGGGCTCGTTTATCGTATTTTTCGTTCTAAAAACGAACTGAAACATGCCGTATTATACAATCATCCGAAGAACAGTGTCATGCATATTTTAAACAGTCATCGTACTCTTATCAACGGTGTAAATGTAATTTGTTGGGGCGGGGGGGGGGAGGAGGAGACTAACTTACCGCTATCTTGAATGAAGTCAATTGTCGCAATACTTGGCCTGTACTATGATTCGACAGGATTGTTTTGTTCAATATTTAATATTTTAGGATACTGCAGTCATCGTTTCACACACAACCAGAGCACTAACGTTTCACAGAATTATGGCACAACAAGATTAACTGAGAGGCCAAGAAGAAACACATTACCTTGGTTTAAAGAAAAACCATCTACAATACAAAAGGCGTTGTGAAAAATTACAGCACGTAGCGGATGATTGGTCTAGTATTAAACCGGTCGTCCAAAGCAAACGACAGCGTCTTACAATCCTTGAGTTATTTAAGACTCATTTCTGCAGCGTTCAATTTTGAACACCATGAAGTCAGCCTATTGGAATCTGATACTGCTTTGAACATCCGAGTTGGACACTACATAGAAAGCACATTTGTATTTGAAATATAACTTATTTCACGATAAATTTTTAAGGGTATTTGAAAATAGTTTTCCCAAGAAAGTAGTTAAACATAATTCCAAGAAAACAAAAAATCTTGGCTAACTAAAGGAATAAGAATATCTTGCAAACGTAAAAGAGAACTGTATCTAACAGCAAGAGGGAGTACCGACCCCGAAATTGTTCAATATTATAAAAACTATTGTGCAGTACTAAGGAAAGTTATTAAAAAGTCCAGAAGCATGTGTATCATGTCAGACCAGTAACTCTGATAATTAAAGCAATTTGGAATATTATTGAAAGGGAAACAGGGCAACCAAGAACACAGGAAGACTTTAGTGCCATAAAACTGACAAGTGCACTCAAACAATCAGAAATTTAAAACATTTTCTATAATCATTTTTTAAATGCTGTGAAGAAAATAGGATCTAGATCTTCACTAGAAGAGGCAAGGCTACTAATAGATGTCATACCTGTGCAGTTTGAAACAACTGTAGTTCCACCAACCTCTCCCTCTGAAATCAGTAAAATAATGAACTCACTGAAAAGTAAAAGCTCTTACGGAATTGATGGCATTTCCAGCAAGGTACTTAAAGCTTGTTCCCCACAGATAAGTAGGATTCTCAGCCACGCATATAATAGCTCTTTGGAGCAGGGTGTTTTCCCAGATCGACTGAAATATGCCATTGTAAAACCATTGCATAAAAAGGGACACGTCGGATGTCAACAACTACCGCCCAATCTCTCTTCTGACAGCTCTCAAAAATTTTTGAGAAAGTAATGTATTAGAGAGTAGTCTCCCACATTTGTAAAAATAAAGTACTAACAAAATGTCAGTTTGGTTTTCAGAAAGGCTTTTCAACAGAAAATGCTATATACGCTTTCACTGATCAAAAATTAAACGCTCTTAATAACCGGACTTCACCTATTGGTATTTTTGTGATGTCTCAAAGGCCTCTGATTGTGTAAATCATGGCATTCTTTTAGATAAGCTGAATCATTGTTTGAGGGGGGCAGTGCACAAATGGTTTAATTCATACTTAACTGGAAGAATGCAGAAAGTTGAAATAAGTGGTTCATGTAATGTTAAAACAGCTGATTCCTCAAACTGTGGGGCTATCAGGTACAGTGTCCCACAGGGTTCGGTCTTACGTCCTTTACTATTCTTGATATACATTAATGACTTACCATTCCACATTGATGAAGATGCAAAGTTAGTTATTTTTGCTGATGATACAATAGTAATAACATCCAAAAACAAAGAACTAAGTGATGTTACTGTAAGTGATGTTTTTCACAAAATTAGTAAGTGGTTCTCAGCAAACGGACTCTAAATTTTGATAAAACACAGTATATACAGTTCCGTACAGTCTGTAGCTAAGGTAGAATTTTCAAAATTTTTAGGTGTGTCCATTGATGAGAGGTTAAACTGGAAGCAACACATTGATGGTCTGCTGAAACGTCTGAGTTCAGCTACGTATGCTATTACGGTTATTGCAAATTTTAGTGATAAGAATCTCAGTAAATTAGCTTACAATGACTACTTTCATTCACTGCTTTCGTATGGCATATTCTGGTGTAATTCATCGTTGAGTAAGAAAGTATTCATCGCTCAAAAACGTGTAACCAGAATCGCTGGTACCCACCCATGGTCATCCTGCAGACATCTAAGGATCTAGGGATCCTCACAGTAACCTCACAGTATATATATTCACTTATGAAATTTGTTGTTAATAACCCAACCCGGTTCAAAAGTAACAGTATCCATAGCTATAACAGCCGGAGAAAGGATGATCTTCACTATGCAGGATTAAATCTGACTGACACAGAAATGGGTAAATTATGCTGCCACAAAAGCCTTTGGTCACCTACCAAACAGCATCAAAAGCCTGACATAACCAACCAACATTTAAAAATCAAAAGAATTTCTAGATGACAACTCCTACTCATTGGCTGAATTTTTAGATATAAATTAAGGGGGGGGGGGGAACCAACTTAAACATTAGTGTCATGCAATATTTTGTGTAATTTAATATCTTGTACAGACATCGTATTAACCAGACACGTTCCACATCATTACGAAGTGTCGTATTCATGATCTATGGAACAAGTATTAATCTAATCTAAAGTACCTGTAGTAAATGAACCACATACAGTTACAACATATAAATCAAAAGCGAGGAAGAGTCTTGAACCCTATGTTACATTCATGGAAGATTCACTGCCTTCACACTCCATCTCAGTTCTATTTTTACCACTGTGCCACGTGTCTGATTCGGTGGCAGACAAATTGTTTCTCCGTCTCTTTCCAAACAACCTCTCCCCCACACCCCCTGCCCCACTATGAATGGTAATTGTGCGATTGCCATAATATTCATGGGATCATTCCCTTTATAAAGCTTCGAAAATTAAAGTCCATATAATTTAAATCACTGATGACTATCGCTGACTGCTGTTGCTACACTAAAATAATACGTGAGTTTTCTCCACTTTGTATTTGCTTGAAAATAGTTAGCTCTTTATACTAATCACGTAATGAGTGTTATCTGAAGGGGATGTCAAACTGTTTCCATATTGTTAGATTTCCAGCAAGCTTTCGACACCTTTCCTCATGAGTGTCTTCTAACCAAAAAGCGTGCTTACAGAATATCTCCTCAGTTGTGCGACTGGATTCGTGATTTCCTGTCAAAGGTCACAGTTCGTAGTAATAGACCTAAAGTCCTCGAGTAAAACTCGAATATCGGGCGTCCCCGAGGAAGTGTTGTATGCCTTCTATTGTCCCTGGTCTATATTAATGACATATGAGAATTTAAGTAGCCCTCTTAGATTATTTACAGATGATGCTGTCATTTAGCGTCTTGTCAAATCATCAGATGATGAAAAAGAATCGCAAAATGATTTAGATATCTGTATGGTGCGAAAAGTTGCAATCGACCCGGAATAAAGAAAAGGGTGAAGTTACTCACATGAGTACTAAGAGAAATCCGCTAAATTTTGATTACGCGCTTGGTTACAAATCTGAAGGCTGTAAATTCAACTAAATACTTAGCGATTACGATCACAAATAACCTCAATTGGAACGATCACATAGATAATGTTATGGGTAGACCAAACCAAAGTCTGCGTTCCTTGGCAGAATACGTAGCAAGTGCAACAGGTCTACTAAAGAGTCTACTTGCACCACGCTGTCCCACCTATTCTAGAGTATTGCTGTGCGGTGTGGAATTCGCATCAGGTGGGACTGACGAATAACATCGAAAAAGTTGAAAGAAGGGCAGCTCGTTTTGTACTGTCGCGAAACAGGGGAGAATGCCACAGACATGATACGTGTATTGGAGTCGCAATCATTAAAACAAAGTCTTTTTCGTTTCAATGGGATCCTCTCATGAAATTTCAATCACCAGTTTTTTCCTCCGATTGCGAAAAACTTCTGTTGGCACCCAACTACTTAGGGAGAAACGATCAGGATAAAATGAGAGAAATCAGGGTTCGCACAGAATAATTTAAGTGATCTCTTCCCGCGCACCGTTCGATAGTGGAATGGTAGAGAGACAGCTTTAAGATGGTACATTGAACCCTCTGTCAGGCACTTCATTGTGAATAGCACAATAATCACTTAGACGTAGCAGACACCGCACTTTACTTTTGGCAGACCTTTAATGTATCAACATTTCTCACTTTAAAGCCACTTCATAAACGACACCGTCTGTGAATTGACTTTTCAGTTCATATCTAGGCGTGGTTTGCTAGGGCCTAACTATACGGCCACTTTCGGCTTAAAGAATACGTAGCTAGTAATTAACCTACTATACAAAAGGAAGGCATAAACAGGATACGTATATTATCACATTTCTGTACTTACACTGACAACGTAAACAAGCCCCCGGTATACAGAACCCTGGGTAGACACCAGAACGTCACTGCGCATTTGCTGTAGTATGGCTGGATTTCCTGTCTTATGGCTGGTAACTAAAGGCGTACAGAGGGCGCTAACGCTACGAAGTAACGCTTGAGAAACTTTATTTCCTGCAGTCACTGATAAAGAGTAAATATCTACACTATTAGTTTGCGTATTAATTTAAAACCTAAACAAATTGTAAATGAGTGCTTCTGTAGGCGCTATTGTAAATTGAATTTTAATATCCAACTATTCTTCGCAGCCGGTGACCCACAGATAAAGACAACCAACCGACCGACAAACTGGACGTGAGTAGGAGCTCTTAACAACCGACCGGACCAACTTTTTCTATCGGAGTGTCGGTCGGGTAGGATCACAAGACAGCCGATCCTCTCCCCCTCCCCCCTCCCAACTCTACCAGACGATTTGCTGTCGTGGCAACCGCCCAACAAAATCTCGTCGGTTGTCACTGCGCGTTGGACTCGCCCCCACAATACCAAGGGGAAGGCGGGAGAGGGGGTGGGGGAAGGTACTCTGTACCAACCGTTTGAAAATATAAAATTTTAAAAATTTTAAGAGAAAAATATTTATTGTTTTTAAAGAAGTCTTCCACCAGATTTCATAAATGTTTTAAATTATTCATTGAAACTTTACCCATAAATTTAAGTCTCAGAAGTAGATGACACTTCTCCAAACGAATGTCATATTCAATATTTTGAGGGTCAGGACCATGCTTACACATCACTGCCTTTTGAAAACGTATGTTGTGAGTAAAAGTCAACAATAATTAACGTAATTTCTATTTTTAACAACCTTTTGGGTGTTCTCATAGTACCCGCACCCTCCCATTTGGTAGTACGTTTACTGAATACACGTTAAGCGCGTAGTAAAAAATATTTGCAAGGTCTGGGTCTTATTTAAACGTCAGTATGTTGTTGATATTAATGAACTACAATAGACAATTTCTAAATTTTTTTTTCATTTTGGGGTGGGTGTACTTCCGCTGTACAGCGTATCACTACGAATCATCTACGGGTGCTGCCGAGGGCGCTGACACAGAGGGGAGAAATAGTGCCTTTGAATATGTAAACGCTGAATTCCTTCCCACCTTTCTCTAATTCGAGCTCGTGCTTCCACTCTGATGACGTACTTAACTGAACTTACATGACACTCTTCTCTGCTTGTTCCCTTTCGCCATCATGAAAGTTAAACAGGTTATCTCATGTACATATGACACCCCATATAGACGGGCTGTTCCATGTGAGTTCGACATCGCTTTTTCATTATTCTTCATAGGTCTTCAACCATCCGATTGGTCAGCAGGAGTGCGCCATACATATCTGTCTACAGTCTACCTCGTCAGAGCAGTATAGGTGGTGCAGCTGGTATCCTCCATGATCTGGTTCATATATTCTAGTCTCGCTGCGTTTCTTGCATTTTTCCCTTCTACTGTCCCTCTGAAATCAAGACACGTTCATAGGCTTTGTCGAACTGGAAAGAGCACTCGACAATGTAAAATGGTGCAAGACGATCTGAAATTTTGAGAAAAGTAGGGGAAAGCTATACAGTATGTACAAGAGCCAAGAGGCAACAATAAGAGTAGAAGACCAAGAACGAAGTACTTCACCACTGCTGTGCAGTTTGTACGTCGAAGAAGTAATAGCGGAAATAAAGGAAAGGTTCAAGGCGAAAAGACATCAATATTAAACTTCGCCGATAACATTCCTATCGTCAGTGAAAGTGGAGAAGAATTACAGGACCTGTTGAACGGAATGAACAACTTAATGAGTACAGAATATGGACTAGGAATAAATCGAAGGAGGACGAAAGTAACGAGAAATAATAGAAACGAGAAAAGTGAGAAATTTAACATCATGATTTGTGATCATACAGTAGATGAAGGCATTCTGCTACTTAGGCAGCAAAACAGCCCATGACGGACGGAGCAAGGAGGATGTAAAACGCAGACTAGCTCTGGCAAAAAGAGTATTTCTGGCCAAGAGAAGTCTACTTGTATCAAACATAGGTCCTAATTTGAGGAAGAAATTTCTGAGTATGTACATTTGGAACACAGCATTGTGTGGTAGCGAAATGTGGACTGTGGGAAATACCTGAACAGAAGAGAATCGAAGCACTTCAAATGTGGTGGTACAGAAGAATGTTGAAATTTAGGTGGACTGATTAGGTAAGGAATGAGGAGGTTCCCCGCAGAACCGACGAGGAAAGGCGTATATTGAAAGCGCTGACAAGAAGACGGGACAAAAAAAACCGTCCCTTCAATGATACCAGAATGAGATTTTCATTCTGCAGCGGAGAGTACGCTGATGCGAAACTTCTTGGCTGATTAAAACTGTGTGCCGGACCGAGACTCGAACTCAGGACTTTTGCCATTCGCGGGCAAGTGCTCTACCATCTAAGCTACCCAAGCACGACTCAGGCCTCGTCCTCACAGCTTTACGGCTGCCAGTATCTCCTCTCCTACCTTCCAAACTTTACAGAAGCTCTCCTGCGAAACTTGCAGAACTAGCCACTCCTGAAAGAAAGGATATTGCGGAGACATGGCTTAGCCACAGCCTGGGGGATGATTCCAGGATGAGCGGACTGTGCGCTAATCTGAAACTTCCTGATGGATTAAAACTGTGTGCCGGACCGAGACTCGAACTCAGGACCTTTTCATTTCGCGGGCAAGTGCTCTACCAACTACTTGCCCGTGAAAGGCAAAGGTCCGGAGTTTGAGTCTCGGTCCGGCACACAATTTTAATCTGCCAGGAAGTTTCCTTCAATGATACTTTTAATGATACTTTTAATGATACCACCCAGTATCACAGATTGCTGACCCATGTGTCCGTTCCTCGTTCGACTACCTGCAGGAGACGAGGCTTCTCTTCCTCCGCTATGTGGAGCACCTCTGCCTTTGATATTTTGTCTACCCAGGAAATGTTGAGCACTCTGTTGCGCATCACCTTTCTATGGCTGTTATTTTACGTTTTTCTGCTTCTCCGAGTGTCATGTTTCACTTCAGTACAGCAGAGCACTCCAAACAAACGTCTTTGTGAGGTTTTTCCTGAGACCTTTGTCTACGCTGGTGTATGTGAAAAGGTTTCTTCTCTTGTTAAAAACAGTTTTTATCTAGCGGATTCGGCTTGCAATATCTTTCCTCGACGTTTCGTCTGATGCAATTCTACTCCCTAGGCAGGCAAAGGATTCGACGGTGTCCAGTCTATCATTGTAAAGTCAGCATTGGGCAACCGTGTTTTATCTGCTCACGAATAAGATTTTTGTTTTACCTTCATTAATTTTCATGTTATAGGAAAAGATGAATGTGACTTCCATCTGGGCCAGCATCCCTCCGAACTGTCCTCTATCTTCACTTAACATTGCGATATCATCAGTAAATCTCAGCACGTATATTTTCTTACCATCAATTTAATTTGTCCTATAGCTCCTAGTTTTTCCCTATCTTCATCGACTGCCCTCTGAATATCTCTATTGAACAGGACAGGTGTGAATGAGGAACCCTGTCGTACCAGCTGCTTAATAGTAGCTTCTTCTTGATCTACGCTACACTCTATTACAGCCACCTCTTCTCCATACAGTCTCTGCATTACTATTCTATCCTTATACTTTATGCCAATCTCTCTCAGCATCTTAAAAAGCTGTCGACATTCTACCCTGTCAAATGCCTGTTTCTAAGTCGATGAAGAAAATGTATGTGGCTTAACACTTGTTTAGTCTTTCCCCGAGATTTAATCTTAAGCTGACTATTGCTTCTCATGTTCCTACACCTCTTCTAAAGCCGAACTGGTCGTCTGTGATCATTTCATCTAACCTGCTTTCATTCCGCCTTAGAGATCACTATCTTCCAGGCGTGTGTTACCAAACTGAGGGTCTTGTACAGTTCACATCTCTTAGCAGGCGCTTGTTTGGTATTGGCACTGTGATACATTTTTTACAGTCTGTCGCGAAATCTCTGGTTTGTATATAATTTGTATGAGATGCAACAGTTCTTTATATAGCTGTTTTTTCGCTGCCTTGTGAATTTCTGCTGGTATATCACCAATTATAGTGGCTTTCCCAGGTTTCAGCCGCATTTGTGCAAGGACGAACTCGTCGCGTAAGATGTAGTCTCCCTCTTCTTCCAGAGCAGTTTATTTACTGTTCTCTGGTTCCAGATCTTTGCATATAGTTTTTCAAGGTATTGTTTCAATCTTTCTACTCTCTTTTTGCTCATATAATACAATCCATTATCATTCTGGACTCCATTGCATTTTAATTGACTGTTTCCAAAGACTGTTAAATTGACTTCTATGTAGATTCCAGCTTCCCTACCTCTTTGCATTGGTCATCCAACAATTGTTGTTTAGCCTTTTTTGACTATTAGTTGATTTCATTCCTCAATGCTCTATATTGCAATTGTCCTTTCTCAGTATTGTCTTGTTTCAGCTTACGTTTTAAATTTATCTTTGATATTATGTTTTCTATAATTCATTCTTTTTTATGCTTTGCCATCTGTTTCTCAACTACTTCGTTTACTGCTCGTAGGATATTGCCTTTCAAGGATTCCCATCTTTCTCCTCGTAGGTCGACCTAACCATATCATTCTTTGTTCTGTTTGGATCCCATTTCTCACAAGTTATTTCTAAAGCTTTCTGAATTTCTTATCACATTCTCCTATCGCTGTGTTATTGTCACTATCAATGTTTGGACCTATGTAACTTCTACAGTCTCTTGTTTGATTCCAGAATCCTTGTCTAAGTAGGATGAAGTCGATCTGATATTTATTCATGTCTCCAGGGGCTTTGCATGTACACTTTCTCCTCGGATGGTGTTGAAACAACGAGTTACACATTACTACTTGATGTTCTGGACAGAATACTACTAATCTATCTCCCGGTATATTTCTTTCCTCAAGCGCAAAAGGTCCGACTATAGTGCCATCTCTTCCTCTACCCACTGAAGCATTCCAGTATCCCATAGTGGTAGGGTTCTCTTGTCCGTTGACCACGTTTACAGCACCTTTTATGTCACTGTACACTATTTCCACTTCTTCTTCATCATAAGTTGATGTCGACTTGTAGTTTTCTATTATAACTGTTTTGTGTCTAATTGGCCACTCCCGCCGGAGTTTCGAGTCCTCCCTCGGGCATGGGTGTGTGTGTTGTTCTTAGCGTAAGTTGCCCGCATCTCGTGGTCGTGCGGTAGCGTTCTCGCTCCCCACGCCCGGGTTCCCGGGTTCGATTCCCGGCGGGGTCAGGGATTTTCTCTGCCTCGGGATGGCTGGGTGTTGTTTGCTGTCCTTAGGTTAGTTAGGTTTAAGTAGTTCTGAGTTCTAGGGGACTTATGACCACAGCAGTTGAGTCCCATAGTGCTCAGAGCCATTTGAACCATTTGAATCTTAGCGTAAGTTAATGTAAGTAGTGTGTTAGTCTAGTGACCGATGACCTAAGCAGTTTTGTTCGTTAGGAATTCACACATTTGATTTGTGTCGAGTTGTACATGCGGTATTCTTGCACCTATTTGTTGGTAACCTACTTTCGAACTCTTTGGAAAGGACCAATCCTGCCCCTCTTCTCCCAGTCGCTCCTCTGTGCATGCTGTGTGAATAACTCTGTGTAGTATCTCACTTCTCATTCTTGCCATTTCCAGTTTGAGGTTCTCTAGCTTGCCGCACGTCAGAAGTGTTCGGACATTCTATGTTGCGATTCGTTTTCTTGTATTCTTCGTAACCGTTATTTTATTGGAAGCACAGACTCCTGCATCCCCTCCCAGAGATCCGAATGGGGCACTATTCCGTAATCTTTAACGAAAATACGCTTCATATTCATTTCTCAAGTGAAACGAAGTTGCTGTTTCTTAGGAAATCGTGCGGATCTTTAACTTTGTGGTGTCCAATTGCCTTCCACATTCTATGTCGTTGACTCATAAAGAATTCTTCCGTCTTTAGGAGGGATTTCTCTTTCCAGTGTTTCATATACGGTTCGAAATATTGAGGGAAGCAACAGCGCGAGCTTCAGAATAATATTTGAAAGGTTATTTATCAGGATATCAAACTAAACCTACTTTGAAACAAAAGAAACAATCTTCTGCCAAAATGTTACCATAATCTGCTCATTAAGAGGTATAATCTTACGTTAAAGATTTAACACAACAAGTCACGTATTAAAATTAGAAACTGGGTGTATGACTTTAGGCTGTTTAACTCATGACGCGCAGATTACCGAAACTATAATCGTCCAATATTTGAGAATGAGAGCACTTAATGAATTCCAACAATCTTTACGCATAATTTCAAACCTTTTTGAAACTTTTTCTTGCTGACACCGCACAAAAAACAATGAAAAGGAAAAGGTTTATCGCTTACTACATTTTCGCGGTTAATGCACCAAAACTTCAGGGTTAGGCGAAACATACTAATTGATTACGTCTTCACCAATAACTCGAATCGCAACACAGCAGCAACAAACTGCAACCCCCTCCCCAGAACCGAACCTCAGATCCATCATTGCACTAAAACATTTTTGCCCATAAATATGATTTGATTAACGCACGGAGACAAAAACGACAAAGGTATTAGTCCACTGTTACCCGCATCGACTGACTTTATTGTGGGGTTTCGCTTCCTGTGAATTCTAGTGAAGCCAACCGGATCCTTAAGGAATTATTGAAAATCCTTCACTAGTTCCTTATTAGACACGATTTCTTGAACATTTAATGAGCCGAATATTGTGTGTCCTTTGTCCTGTAGCGTTTCGTATTCGAAGATAAGGTATGGTGTGGTTTAATTCTCCTCACCACGTAGTCTACCTTCATGTCCACTGGTTGTAGGTGTTTCTTAAAGTTCCCATGGCCAGTCATAAGTCCTACCACGAGTGTAATCTGTCTCTTGTACAAGTCCAGGACTATAGAACTTCTCTTGAAACATGGTTTCGGCATCATTATCTTGCCATGTTTTTGTTTTTGGTCTATAGTTCGACATTCCACATGCTGGCTCCTGATCCAAATATGTAGTTTTGATTTTACATTCGCTTTAATGATCCCGTTGCAGAGGATGATGGATACTACAGATCTGCTTGACTGCCTCAATAAAAGTAGATGCTGCGATACTTTTAAGACCTAGAAAAATTCTCCTCCACGCACACTCTGATAGCGGATATTACTTCTGAAATACCGCGGCCAGCTTCCCTAGAGAGACTGCTCTCTCTAGTCTAGCATGCAACCCACATACTTCGGCCAAATCGCCTTCATCTGTTTGCTGCAGTGCCTAAACCACAATACGTCTCCTGAAAGGTGACATGGTTCGTTCTTTCACTGCTTCCTTCTTCGATTTGTTCCACTGAAAGGTTTACGGAAGCAGCTGGATGTTATTGCATGGTAATCCGGCATCTTCCCGATATTTACTACGCTCACTACATTGGTGTGAGATTCTGAATATCCAAAGGTATCCAGTTATTTCCAGTTTTTAACCTCTATGTCCCTGCCACTACGTCCATTATCACCGAAAGGTGTAATGGGGGCACGTCCAGCAATGGGTGTGGTGCTAATTCCACCTGTTGTGGCTCAGCACACGAGTCTCTGCACTTCGCCAACCTCCTTAGCATCCACATTCTGCTCTACTCCATACTGCCATACTGTAGCCCCATAAATTATCATAGGTCTTATTTACGGTGATGTTTATCCATTACATACTTCTGAAGTTTAGACATCAATTCATACCGCAGGCCCCTCTAGTGCTCATAAGAATACCTTTTGCCTTGCAGCATATATTCTTTATGTGAGTGGCCTGTGATTGGTTCGCATCCAAGGTTACCTCAAGATACTTCACTACTCCCTGTACTGCTAGAGTTTCATCGAGGAGCTTGAGAGTTCAGTACGTGTGCCGGACGTGCTTCCTCGTAAATGGTGCAGCGTCTGCTTGGAACTGTCCAGTGCACACTGTGCCACTGTTCTTATAGTTATAGCAAACTTGCCAAGTGTTAGTATTTTTATTTATTTATGTAGTTATTGGCCTGCGGTGTTAACCATTTGGTCAGGTAATTGATCATGATGAAAAATGCTTCTTTCATAACACTAAAAGACGAATATGTCCTGGGCAGTGTTAGGGATGTAAAAGAAGGGAATTTGCTTTTCCACTTAATTGGCAGCTTTAAAGATATTTAAATCAAAACATCTTGCCATATTCATGCTTTTTTACTTGTTAATATTAGTACCCATAAAACATAATGTAATGCATCGTATCAAGTAAAGTAACATGATACATGATGTCATGTTTTATAACATGACACATGCCATCATGTCATCCAACATGGCATTTATGATGTGCAATATGACGCAACGCGTCATTAAAGTACAGGATGCTTACATCCGCACTCCGGGATATTTCCTATTATATATGCACACCTAGTCTCGGATACTTAGTAGTGTAGATGCGTCCTACTCTCTAGAAGCACATAAATGTGTCAAATTATCTTCCATTAAGAATGTGGAATGCGCTCCACACGACTGTGACATAACTTGAAAGTGGAAAAGAGCAGCAGTCTGTCTTCGTTTGCATTGTAACTTTCTTAGAAGAGATCCAGATTGCGGTTAGCAACTAGCCATTAGGAGTTGCTAAAAGTACATAGTCAGAGCATAACATGCTAAAATTACAACTAATGGCATAACCTATATCGCTTGTTCGTTAAATTACATACCAATATTTCGGTGTTGCAATACATGCCCAAGTACGGCTGCATCTGTTGTTTAGGCTCCTATCATAGTTATTTAAAGGCGACTGTGTAATAAACGTAGAATTTGTATAGAATACGTCGGTCGGTTGCGTGGCACGCTGTATACGAACTACGAAATACATAACCATCATAGTAAATGAATTATGGTCTCTAATAAAATTTAAAAGTTACATAATAACGAAATAAAATAGAAAACAAGTAAGGTTATTGACGTTGCTGCACTGGCTTACTGCCACATTTTGTGTGTGTGTTAATTCCTGAGGGTCAAAACTGCTGAGGTCATCGGTCCCTAGACTTACACACTACTTAAACTAACTTATGCTAAGAACAACACACATACCCGTGCCCCGAAGGAAGACTCGAACCTCCGGTGGGAGGGACCGCGCAGTCCGCAATATGGCGCCACAAACCACGCGGCCACTCCGCGCGGCACTGCCAATTTAACGGTTAAGATGAGAAGATGTAAAAATAGATCCAGTCCTGTGAGCTAATTATTTTTTTAATCGTTAAAAGCCTACGTATGTCACCTACATAAAATTTACAAACTACTACAAAGTGCGTGATGTATGCTATAACTATTCGAACTGATTTGAATATTTTAAAATATAAAAGAAAAAATCTGGAACTGGTCACTTACAGTGGAATGGAAACGACGAATTATTGTTGTTCTTTACCAATTTGAAACATAAATTTGTGTTCCTTTGTTCTTACACTCCTCACGATACATGTAGCAGGGGTGTCTTTGGGACATAAATGATCCGTTTGAGGAAAAAATCAACCCCCACATTCGTCCAAAAATCAAAAAATTGTTTTAGCACCTCCCTCCCCTCCCCCCTTCCCAAGGAAAAAACCCACACCCAGAAAAACTTTTGTGGCTGTTACATGTAAACTCTCCAGGAGTTTTCCATGGATGACGAAACTTCTGGATATTGGGCGCAGGATCACGAACTTTTGCCTATAAATTGCAGGAAGCAGGTGTGCCAATACCCTGCAGCTAAGAGGGCTCACTACGCTGGGGAAGCAGTGTTAACTCGTATAAAGGCGCAAACGTGTGAAGATGTTTTGATTTAAATGTCTTTGACGTCGCCAGATAAGTCGAAAAGCTAGTTCCTTTCTTTTACATCGCTAACTCTGCCCAGGTCATATTCGTCTTTTTTGTGCTATTATAGCAGCATTTTTCGTTGTGGTTGCCAACTTGTACTCTACCATAATTTTGACATTAGACCGCCATAGCTTGACAAGCGATGTAGGTTTTTGTTGACTGATCCAGTACAGGTTTCTTTATTATCTTTCGTACCTTTTTGCTTGAGCTACGAGTCGTTAGTTTGGCTCCTCTAGATTACCTGCCTGGTATGGTTAAACCTACCCAGTGCAGCCTGCTCTGTGCTCAGAGCACACAAGCCTCCGCATCACGTCAAAGTCACATGTCCATGTGAGTGTTTTGTTTTATTTCTTTACTTTTTAAATTTTTCACATTTTTTATTATTTTCCTTGCTTCATTAAAGTCTTATATTTTTAATGTTTTAAAATTTTTTGTTGATTTTAAATGTTCTTGTTCTATACCTGGAAATATTTTATTCATATAGTATGAGACTGGATACTCAAACATATGAAAAATAACCATAAACGCTTACAACAGCGTACAAAAGAACAGCAAGTACGACACCAAACGAATACTTAATACTGTGCGAAGATTATGCTAATAGTGTGTGTAAAGGTAAATTTTCAATA
Source organism: Schistocerca nitens (assembly GCF_023898315.1). Taxonomy (NCBI): domain Eukaryota; kingdom Metazoa; phylum Arthropoda; class Insecta; order Orthoptera; family Acrididae; genus Schistocerca; species Schistocerca nitens. The sequence continues at coordinate 256,623,768 of NC_064615.1, read as the reverse complement.
CGAACATATTACATGGATAATCACACTTAAAATCCTACTACATCGCAAGTTGATCGATTCTCGCAAGAAATAATAAACTGTTGAAAAATGAGACCTGAGTTTCTGCCTGCGTGTAGAATGTTCGAAGAACTAGCGGGAATGCAGCCGAGTGATGTCGACGACAACCGCTGATCTTTCGACAGCGGTACACCTTGCCGTTTTCAAGGCAAAACTGCAGCAAGTAAGGGCTGTGCAGGGAAATTTAAAATCACAGTTTTCGGACAAACTCTGGAAAGATAACACTCACGCACGCTGCAAACATTAGTGCCATCACAAACCAAAGATGGCCGACGTTAGAGGTTATCGATAGCGAAATTAATAATTAACGAGAAGGGAAAGAGCATGATTTCATGCAGATTTTAAACAAAAACTACTATCTCTATTTATAAGGTTATTTAAGTTCAACAGCTCTCATAAGTGGGAACACTATATCAATAGCTGGGAGTACATGCCAGAATCTCCGTGTTGTTACATTCCACGGATGAGCGGTGCCAAGACAGTGTTTTGCAATGGCGGACTTCCTCGGCTGTTGTAAGCGTGTGTGCTGCTTATGCTTAGTGCACCGGTCCTCCACAGTCCTATTAGTCTGACCAATACATGACGTGCCGCAACCACAAGGAGACGATAGACACCCGCCTTACGCAAACCAAGATAATTCTTTGCGGAACCTAAAAGCACCCGTTCTTCGACAGCGGTTGAAAAGCAGACTTCACATTTCCGCAAAATACGACCAATTTCTGTTCAAAATGCTCTCTGCGTAAACCAAAAGGCCATAGACTTTGGTGGAATCTCGGTATCATCATCACTCCCCCAGCGCACAGTTTGTCGACAATGCAATGCACGTATGGTCCATCTTTCAGCACAACCATTCTGACCAAAGGTGACTGCGAGACGGGCTAACACAACTGACAGGCTCTCAGGGCCCGATATGACGTGGGCCCTTGACCCAGGGTGCCAAGTACTCCTTCACATTGAGCCGGATGGTGACAACTATCAGCCTGCAGATACAAGTGAGTGTGGTTGGTTGGTTTGTGGGATTGAAGGGACCAGACTGCTATGGTCATCGGTCCCAAGTGAGTGTGAGTAGGCTTCCCATGAACGGCATTTCCCAACGTACCATTCACCTTTCTCTTGACCAATACATCACAGTAGGGAAGACGTGCCTCATTTTCCACCTCCATTGTCAAACAAATGGTTCAAAATGGCTCTGAGCACTATGGGACTCAACTGCTGTGGTCATAAGTCCCCTAGAACTTAGAACTACTTAAACCTAACTAATCTAAGGACAGCACACAACACCCAGCCATCACGAGGCAGAGAAAATCCCTGACCCCGCCGGGAATCGAACCCGGGAACCCGGGCGTGGGAAGCGAGAACGCTACCGCACGACCACGAGATGTGGGCTGTCAAACAAATATTCGGCTGGATTGAATTTAGGTGTTCTAAGAAGTAGTTCAGATTCTCACTGCGATGAGGCCAAAAAGCAAAAGTATGGTCTACATATCTGGCACACTCCTCGAATTTCATAAACGTATCAGCAATAATAGGTGACAACGGGCTTCCCATCGCAAGCCGTGTCTACTCGTAGTATACTGGTTACTGAATAAAGAGTAAGTGGAAATTAATAAATATCGAAATAGGTTCGTGGATTCCAAAACTAATCTAAATCAACCGTAACAAATCAGACAGAGTGGAGAGAGAGACAACATCAAAACTTAGTAGGATTTCAGAGTCAGTCAAACGCACTCCGTCTAAACGACGTAAGAATTCCGCCGAGCACCACATTAAGAACTCAGCTTCCTACCCACCTACTTTTACACATTACAGTAGTAGATGACAGACGAAAGGCTGAAATACTAAATATCTTTTTCCAAAGCTGTTTCACAGAGGAAGGCTGCACTGTAATTCCTTCTCTAGATTGTCGCACAGACGACAAAATGGTAGAAATCGAAATAGATGACAGAGGGATAGAAAAACAATTAAAATCGCTCAAAAGAGGAAAGGCCGCTGGATCTGATGGGATATCAGTTCGATTTTATACAGAGTACGCGAAGGAACTTGCCCTCCTTCTTGCAGCTGTGTACAGTAGGTATCTAGAAGAGCTTAGCGTTCCAAAAGGTTGGAAAAGGGCACAGGTCATCCCCGTTTTCAAGAAGGGGCGTCGAACAGATGTGCAGAACTATAGACCTATATCTCTAACGTCGGTCAGCTGTAGAATTTTGGAACACGTATTATGTTCGAGTATAATGACTTTTCTGGAGACTAGAAATCTACTCTGTAGGAATGAGCATGGGTTTCGAAAATGACGATCGTGTGAAACCCAGCTCACGCTATTCGTCCACGAGACTCAGAGGGACATATACACGGGTTCCCAGGTAGATGCCGTGTTTCTTGACTTCCGCAAGGCGTTTGATACAGTTCCCCACAATCGTTTAATGAACAAATTAAGAGCATATAGACTATCAGACCAATTGTGTGATTGGATTGAAGAGTTCTTAGATAACAGAACGCAGCATGTCATATTCAATAGAGAGAAGTCTTCCGAAGTAAGAGTGATTTCAGGTGTGCCGCAGGGGAGTGTCGTAGGACCGTTTCTATTCACAGTATATATAAATGACCTTGTGGATAACATCGGAAGTTCACTGAGGCTTTTTGCGGATGATGCTGTAGTATATCGAGAGGTTGTAACAATGGAAAATTGTACTGGAATGCAGGAGGATCTGCAACGTATTGACGCATGGTGAAGAGAATGGCATTGAATCTCAATGTAGACAAGTGTAATGTGCTGCGAACACATTGAAAGAAAGATCATTTAGCTGCAATATAGCAGGTCAGCAACTGGAAGCAGTTAATTCGATAAATTATCTAGGAGTAGGCATTAGGAGTGATTTAAAATGGAATGACCATATAAAATTAATCGTAGGTAAAGCAGATGCCAGACTGAGGTTCATTGGAAGAATCCTAAGGAAATGCAGTCCGATAACAAAGAAAGTAGGTTACAGTACACTTGTCCGCCCACTTCATCACTACTGCTCACCGGTGTGGGATCCGTACCAGATAGGATTGATAGAAGAGATAGAGAAGATCCAACGGAGAGCAGCGCTCTTCATAACAGGATCATTTAGTAATCGCGAAAGCTTTGTGGGGATGATAGATAAACTCCAGTGGAAGACTCTGCAAGAGAGACGCTCACTAGCTCGGTACGGGCTTTTGTTGAAGTGTCGAGAACATACACTAGTGGCCATTAAAATTGCTACACCACGAAGATGACGTGCTACAGTTGCCAAATTTAACCGACAGGAAGAAGATGCTGTGATATGCAAATGGTTAGCTTTTCAGAGGAATCACACAAGGTTGGCGCCAGTTGCGACACCTACATCGTGCTGACATGAGGAAAGTTGCCAACCGATTTCTCATATACAAACAGCAGTTGACCAACGTTGCCTGGTGAAACGTTGTTGCGATGCCTCGTGTAAGGAGGAGAAATGCGTACCAACACATTTCCGGCTTTGATAAAGGTCGGATTCTAGCCTATCGCTATTGCGGTTTATCGTATCGCGATATTGCTGCTCGCATTGGTCGAGATCCAATGACTGTTAGCAGAATATGGAATCGGTGGGTTCAGGTGGGTAATACGGAACGCCGTGCTGGATCCCAACAGCCTCGTATCACTAGCAGTTGAGACGGCAGGCATCTTAACCGCATGGCTGTAACGGATCGTGCAGCCACGTCTCGATCTCTGAGCCAACAGATGGGACGTTTGCAAGAGAAAAACCATCTGCACGAACAGTTGGACGACGTTTGCAGCAGCATGGACTATCAGCTCGGAGACCATGGCTGCGGTTACCATTGACGCTGCATCACAGATAGGAGCGCCTGCGATGGTGTACTCAACGACGAACCTGGGTGCATGAATGGCAAAACGTCGTTTTTTCGGATGAATCCAGGTTCTGTTTACAGCATCATGATGGTCGCATCCGTGTTTGACGACATCGCGGTGAACGCACGACCGCATGTTGCTGGTCCAATACGGGCCTTTCTGGATACAGAAAATGTTCGACTGCTGCCCTGGTCAGCACATTCTCCAGATCTCTCACCAATTGAAAACGTCTGGTCAATGGTGGCCGAGCAACTGGCTCGTCACAATACACCAGTCACTACTCTTGATGAACTGTGGTATCGTGTTGAAGCTGCATGGGCAGCTGTACGTGTACCCGCCATCCAGGCTGTGTTTGACTCAATGCCCAGGCGTATCAAGGTCGTAATTACGGCCAGAGGTGATTGTTCTGGGTACTAATTTCTCAGGATCTATATACCCAAATTGCGTGAAAATGTAATCACATGTCAGTTGTAGTATAAAATATTTGTCCAATGAATACCCGTTTATCATCTGAATTTCTTTCTGATGTAGCAATTTTAATCGCCAGTAGTTTACCTTCACCTAGGAGTCAAGCAGTATATTGCACCCTCCTACGTATACCTGGCGAAGAGACCATGAGGATAAAAGCAGAGAGATTAGAGCCCACACAGAGGCATACCGACAATCTTTCTTTCCACGAACTATAAGAGACTGGAATAGAAGGGAGAACCGATAGAGGTACTCAAGGGACCCTCCACCAGACACCGTCAGGAGGTTTGCGGAGTATGGGTGTAGATGTAGATGTAGTAGAAATTCCTCTGCGGAATATAATTAATTGTCAAGAAGAAACTTTTTCAGTTTGTTTTCAAATCTGACTTTGTTATCCGTCAGACATTTTAAATCACTGTGTAAGTTATCAAAAAATTTTATTTGCAGTGCTGTGCACCCATTTTTGTGCCAAAGACAACCGTAATGTGTGTGGAGTAATGAACGTCATTTTTCCATCTGGTATTGTATAAATTTTTTGTTACAGAATTTGGCCAATTATAGACCGCTTAGAACTTTTTCTTCTTGTCTTCCCAGAACTTCTTCATGCGTTGGCTGATGGCCTGCCTCTGTTCATTTGACATAGCCATCCAAGGTTGTGAATTTTGTTGTTGGACCGGAAATTTTGCAGTATTGGTTAGTAGCCAGGGACTTATCATGTTGTGCACAGTGTTTTCTGCGACGTGAAGTTTTTCAAATCCTTTCTTGTCTCTTCCAGTCATCCCCTGGTGTTTTTTAATATGGAAATTTTCTTCGTTAGTCTATTGTCATTCATTCTGCACATATGACCGTAAACATTTAATCTCCTCTTTCTCTTTGTTTCTGTTCAAAAGGTTCAAATGGCTCTGAGCACTATGGGACTCAACTGCTGAGGTCATTAGTCCCCTAGAACTTAGAACTAGTTAAACCTAACTAACCTAAGGACATCACAAACATCCATGCCCGAGGCAGGATTCGAACCTGCGACCGTAGCGGTCTTGCGGTTCCAGACTGCAGCGCCTTTAACCGCACGGCCACTTCGGCCGGCTTTGTTTCTGTGATTGTTTCTATGTTTCTACAAAGATATTCATTTCTCCTCTTCGAGCAGTTATTATTTTTGTTCTTTTGAGATCCTAAACTTTTTCTGAATATTTTCTTTTCTTTCTTCTCCAGTTCTTCTTGTTCACCTCTTTCGCTCAGTATTAGGCATCTGAATCCGTAAAGTGTTTCCAGTTTCATGACTGTTGCATAGTGTTTAATTTTTGCCTGGAATGATACTGACCTTTCATTATATCGGCTTTGGATGAATTTGTATGCTAATTCCATTTTCTTCGATCTTTCCTTACTTGTGGTATTATCTAACCCATTTGCTTGTATCCAAATATTTAAACTTATCAACTCTTTTGATGTTTCTGTGTTGCGTTTGCATATATTTTTCTCTGTTGTGTTTAGGTTCAATGTATTCCCGTTTTTTCATATGATATTAGTAATCTGGTTTTAGCTGCAGTTTTGTGAAGCCTGTCTATCATTATCTGTATTGCCCTTAGAAATTACTGAAACATCGTCAGAAAAAGTGAGACATTTCACCTCAGATCTTTCTCTTCCTTGTCCTGGATGGATTCTTTCGATGTTTTTCTCCTGTAGTTCTTTTTCCCACTCTCTCATGACCTTGTCTAAAACCAAATTAAAGAGAATCGGTGAGAGCCGATCGCCCTGTTGAATACCTGTGTTAATTCTGAAGGGTTCAGAAACTTCTCCTAGAAACTCAATTTGTGAAGTTGTGACTGTGACTGTCTGTTCCACTAATTGCCTGGTGGTTTACCATACCTCCTTCTTCCAGTGTTAGGAATACTGTCTGCCTGTCTACAGCATCGTTGGCGTTTTTGAAATCAATGAATGTAAAAACTGTGCTAAGATTCCGCATTGTTCTGATCCTGAGGATAGTTTTCGAGTTAAACATTTGCTCTGGGAACGATCTGTTTTTTCTGAACACTGCTTGGTCCTCGCCAATTGTGTGTTCTGCTTAATCTTCTGTCGTAATCAGTAGAGCTTTGGGCACAATTTTGGAGGTGACTGAAAGGAGAGATATGCCTCGGTAATTGTTGGTGTCTGTTATGTAGCCATGGAAGTATGACTTGTTTCCAGTCGTCCGGTATTCTTTTTTTCTCCCACCAATCTTTAATAACCTCATAAATGATTTCAGCTGTCCACTTATCTCCCAGTTCCCACATCGCAGCTAATACGCCGCCTTCACCTGGCGCTCTGTTGTTTTACAGCTGGCCAATGTATTGTTCAATTTGATGCACTGATGGTGATTCTGAAGGTGAGTTTTCCTTTTGAGGCTGTCTAAAAATTAGTCATTGTGTTGATTCCTCGTATATTGTAATTATATACATCATTGTTCCTTTTGAACTGGAGTGGATTATTTACAACAAACATCATGAGAGAATAAATATACTATGAAGTAGTAGTCAGAATGCCAGTTCCTTAAACATATGTCTACAATATGATATTTTAAAATTCTCTTCTATATGGACACCTAAAAATTTTAAAGTTTCCATCCTATTTATTATTTTCTCACCATAAATTACAATTATCATTGGTGTGGTACCCCTACATATGCAGAACTGAATATGTGATGTCGTCTTAAAATTGAGGGTGAGACCATTCGCAGAGTACCAGTCAATTATACACTTAATAACACTATTTAATATTTCTTGTTTATGTATGTATACGTGGGTTGATTAGAATACTAGTGCCATGTGCAAAAAGAACTAATTTTATTTGTTTTATATTAGACAGTATGACGTTTAAATGTGAGGAACAATAGTCCACCTATTATTAAATTTCGAGGAACCCCATACATAATTTCTCCCCAGTCAGAATAATATCTGTGGTCTAAATACGTACAGGTTTCTGCATTATTTTGGTCAGATATGACATTATCCACTGGGTGGCTATACCATCAATCCCATGAAACTTAAATTTATGTGGAAGAATCTTGTGATTCACACCGTAAAATGCCTTAAATAGGTCTCACAAATACCAACTGGCGTTATTGATTTTTTAATGCTTGAAAAATTTGGTGAGTGAACATGTAAATGTCGTTCTCAGTAGAGTTGATCTTTTGAAATCCAAACTGTGATTTGCTGAGATATTATTGTTGCTCAGGTAATATAATATTCCAGAATATACCTTCTGAAAAAATTTGGAAAATGATGCCAACGGTGAAACAAGTCGGTAGTTATTGACATCTCTCCTATCACCTTTCTTTAAGAGGGATTTGACAACTTTGTATTTCTGTCTCTCTGGAAAAATGCATTGAGTTAGTAATGCATTACATATTTCAGATAAGACAGTGCGTATTACATGGGAGCAGATCTTTAGTATTGTAGTGGAAGCACCATCAAAACCAGACAAGTTTTTATTTTTGAGAGAATACATAATTTTCTGAATTTCAGAAGGAGAAGTTGATGTATATTCACATGACTGAATCCTGTATGAGTTGTTTTTTCAACATATTGCTGTGATTTTTCTCTTGGACTACTTGTCCCTATACTTTCTACTATATTTAAGAAATGATTATTAAATGTGTTTCCTACCTGTGACTCAACATTTATAACTCTTCCATTCGGTTCAGTAGTGGTGTTACCCTGTTCTGTGGCTGGTTGTCCTGCCTCTCGTTTCACTTCACCCCACGTAGCCACACGTCTGTTGTCAGAATTACTGATTCCTGACGTAATGTGCATGTCATTTGATTGTTTAACAACTATTATTGGTAATACTGAGTAGTTTTTGTAGTGTACTACTATTGCAGGATCTCTATTTGTCCTTGCCAATAGATTCATTGATTTCCCTGTTCCTTTCACACAATACGTTAATCCCGCTAATAATCCGTGGTTTTTATGTGGCCATTTAACATCCTTTACGATTAGGTTTTATTGAAAGCTGTTTTCAAATAACGATATGAATTTACCGTGGACTAGATTAAAAATTATGTTAGCATTTGTTTCACTATAAATTCCATGTCAGGTCATCGCTTATAAACTATTCTTAAAAACATTTGTCTTGGACTCATTAATTATTCCATGTGGTTTCCGCTGAGAAGTATCCATAAAAAAGGCAGTACTGTATCTTATTTATCCTAACTAACTGTGCATCGTGATCCGAGAGAGCATTTGTAACTGGGAAAACGTTTATTATTTGGCTTCGAGGTTTCCCAAAGAAAACACTGCCAATTAGGGTCCTGCTATCTTTATCCACCCATGCTGGAAAGCTAATTTCTGAGATCAAATTGTAGGATCTAAATAAGGTTTCCATCATTTATCCTTTAGAAAATCTATAACCAAGTCATGACAGACTATTAACTGCTTGCTGCTGTCTGACAGGTGGTGTGGTAAGGAATCCAGATTCCTTAGTTTAAAATTTCGCAGTGTGCATCTGCATTAAAAATGAAATTATTTTCAGTATTAATTCACACGTATACACTTCTCTGTGCTGAACACTACAAAATTTAGCTGTTTTTGAACTTTTGTTTTGTCTTAATACATGTAACAACTCCTTTTCTCAAAGTAAAAGAGTTTTGTATGAGTAAGCTGCAATAGTGTAATCTTTTATATGTAATTTATCTAACCATGTGGTTATGTGGTGCTCGGATAGGCACAGGATATCTATCTTTTAAGAGCTCTCTGAATTTTCCAAACAGACAAGAAGGTCTTCTTCCTTAATATTCAGTCGTCTAATATTTTGATGGAATAAGCTAACTACTTTTCTGTGCACTCTTAAGCATTTTGTAGAACTCTTCTGTTATTTTAACTTCTTTCAAAACAGTGTGCCTGAATCCTGACCCTAAGCTACAAAAGGTACCTCTCTGACACCAGCAACCAAAGGGATCTTGCCATGTGTGATGGTGGCCCTCCGTACATTTGCTGCAAGTGGCTCAACCAACGTATATTTCCATTTCCTATTCAAGTGGTGTTTAGCATATCCTCATCTTCCAACTGTAGCAACAGGCACTGCACTCATATGGCTTTTCATTTCAGTCAGCAGCCTGATCAACTCAGTGTTCAATCAGATCTCAGGAGTATTAACCCAGGCCTGCTCATGGCGCTGCAGGACCTCCACAAAACTCACATTTGTGTGTATGTCTACCGCTCCTGTTTCATCCAGGTCACCCATAACGCTCTAATTTCTGTTCTTAGCCAGGCTGTTCCCTGCTCCATCTACTGCAATAACCTGATCCTCTTTGCCAAAATTCCCTATGTCGTCTGTCAGCTGCTTAAGGCTAGCACTTGCCTCCACAATATTTGTGACATGGTACTTTGTTCCTAATTTGTCGTGTCCCACGTGGGCTACACCCCTACTGTGTGTACCACCTAGTGACAAGACTCTTTTTCTTCCGACTCTCTTTTTGTACCGACCTACACTTGTCTTTTTGCCACAGATCTGCAGCACCGTGCTATGACCTACAGCTGGATGAGGCTCTTCCCCCTTCCACTTCAGGTAACAAGTCAAATTTATTCGCTACTGTAAGCTCAAACGTAGGTGAAGATATTGAAGAGCTATCCCCTTCCGCCCATTACTTGTTACCTTTACCCAGTTGCCATGATTCCCCCCGCCGCCCCCCCCCCCCCTTTTCAGGTTATCTAGCTCAAATTTCGCACGTTCTAATTCAACATGAAGGGCAAAAATCTTTGCCTCCTGATCAGCAAGTCTATTGTCTTTTTTGCCTAGCATAAGGTTCCAAGGGAAAGTCTCTCTGAGATCCCCAATTAGTTCGCCACTGCAATCATCCAAGCGGAATTCCAGCCCACAGTCTACACATACTACCCCTTCTCTATCCTACGGCAGTATCCACATTTATCACGCACCGCAACACCAATCACACACTTAAAAACGGAATTAAATGACTTAACACACTTTAAACTACTTGAATGTTCGTTATTTACGAGCAGCGAAAATTAGGTTTACAGGTTAATGCTTGTATGTGTACGATATAACGTAAAAAGTTGATCATTTGCGCTTACAACAAGAACTCAGCCCTCATTAACTGTTGTATCTGTTAATTAACTTATTCACAATTCACTGTAACTATAATGTACATAAACTGTATGTAGACAAACTACTTTACTGTACACAAACTGTATATAAACAAACTACTAGTGCAAAAGTTTCTAAATCAAACAACGTAATATGTATGCTACACTTCCGGAAGTGTGAACTTAGCTATGAATGGACACTTTGTACTTAAAGTGCTGAAAAGAAAAGCAGAAGAATCAAATGAGATTCTCAAAGTTAACTAAGCAAAAATGTAAACAGAAATACGACTGCAACCCGCCCTTATGATCTTTTCGCGTTTTCTGGAATGGCATGTAAGGATAGGTGATACCTTTAATAGCCAGCTTAAAAACACACTAATGCACGTATTACATGAGTAATTTGTACTAAAGTAACTGTCATTACAATCTAAATAACTTATTTTTACCAGAGTGCAAACACTTGGACGTCTCGCCTGGCGCAGAGAGGACCAGTGGATGTCCCCCTTGGATAACCGCCATCCTAAAAACCAAGGCTGCAGTACTGCAGGTCTGTTTCCATGTAACATGCCCCGACTTCTTCTGGATCCGTGTATCCTGAGAACTGGAAGTATTAGACTCCTCCTCTGTTCTCTTGTTTTTATCTTAGTGGTAGAAGGGGTCTGATTACCCCTCTGAGACATTCTTGGACTTGTTAAGTACAAGACCTTTTATTCCCTCCATCTATGTTTAGGAAGCCCTTCTATACCTTCCTTTTCTTTTTGTTTTGGTCTATCGCCGGATCAAATTACAGAAACAGTTTCCATCGTTTCCAGCTCCAATACTTGGGTGTCTGAGATCTCTTCACGTCCATCATTCTTTGTTTTGTGTTGTTCTGTGTCTCCAATTTGGTTCCATAAGAATAGGGGATTCATCTGGTCGACACGACGCATCCCCGCGCTATGAAAGGCTAATTACTCAGGACTGTCGCCCGATATCCCTGAGGCTCCATTAACGACACAACTTCTCGTGTGTCATACTCATCAGCACGGATCAAATCACACCTAGGTTTGAGTGTCTTGGGAATTGGGGAAGACTGTAGGAGTGGCTACAGGAGTGATGCAACATTGTGGGACACACTTCGCCTTTCCAGCCGCTGAAGTCTGTCCTGCGTGGGAGACCCTGCCAGTAAATGCACTACTGGTGAAATAGACCTCAGCTTCAAGTGGAGACGCAAGACACTCTGCCCACATGTTCAGGGCTTCGAGAAAGCAGTGTTCCCAGGAGTGGGTTTTGTCTATTACTGAAGTCACTTTGCCCGCATCTCGTGGTCGTGCGGTAGCGTTCTCGCTTCCCACGCCCGGGTTCCCGGGTTCGATTCCCGGCGGGGTCAGGGATTTTCTCTGCCTCGTGATGGCTGGGTGTTGTGTGATGTCCTTAGGTTAGTTAGGTTTAAGTAGTTCTAAGTTCTAGGGGACTGATGAGCATAGCTGTTAAGTCCCATAGTGCTCAGAGCCATTTGAACCATTTTGAAGTCACTTTTTCATGAAAAGCTGTCCCACGTATGTCGTCGAAGTTCACTATATTGTCTTCCTCAGCTTTTACAACAATGACATTTTCAGTGTTGGACTGTGCTTCATCCTCAGGAAGTGATAAAGGATACTCTACTACGCCTTCATGGCGCTGCAGCGACTACAGCCGTTACGAAACAAATGAAGCATGTTCGCAGTTGCGAATATGAACAACCATCCGCTCTATAATGGAATGATGACAACGAAAATTAGTACCAGGTCAGCATTCGATCTCTGATTTCCCGCTTATGGTAAGCAGTCGCCTTACATTAGGCTATCCGAGCACTGCTCCCAGACCCAAACTTCCACATGTCATCAATCATGTGCCTACAAGCTGCACTCGTACATACATTATGTAAATTCCTGTACAGGTGAGACATTTTAATTGAAAGTTGCTTGCTCAGTGTTGGAGGATAAATACGATTTTACAATGCCTGTGTTGCTGAGAAGCACGATGCATTGTTCCTTCGGACATGTATGCATGTTTCTTTTTTCACACCGACCACCTGCCTTTTTACAATTTGAAAAGAAACTAATGGTGAGAATCTCTTTTTGAGGCCCCAAATGTGCTTGCGACAGCATCGAAATCTGGTAAACAAACGTCTGATCAGGTCAAAATATATTTGAAGGATGTTTTCTTTCCCAGTGAGAGGGAAACATGTTTATTATAGGTAGGTTATTGTGGTGGTCAGTGTGAATGAACTGTTTAGAGCATCGAACCTGAGGACGGAGAAACTTTTCATCTGGCCCAACTGGCGAGCACAGCCATGAGACGTATACAGCTTTCAATGTTGGAAGAACTTTGCGAGACGATTTTCAGATCTATTTCTCTTGAATGATTATGATGTCAATCTCCACTTGAGAAACAATATAATCAAGCTGTAGTCACTAGTACATGATCAATTCTCTTTGCTAAAACTTACCAATATACTGAAATACGCGATACAAATCTGGCTATTTAGAGGATCACCTACAAAAATTTGTGATTCTGCTGAATTTTGTTTTACGTTGTATTCCCCGTCGTGTACATTACGTGAAAAAATTTCGTTCATTTTATGTGCATAGGGTAAAAAAAACGTTACGTTCTAAATGTTTCCATACAGATTATCATTATTGCTACGATTTTGTATCATAACAACGAGTTATTACTTTCAGTTAACAAAACACTCATATGTGCATCAATAAACTGTAAACCAAAAAGAATGTGAATGTAAAATGCAAAATAAGAATTTAAAACATAAAGCAAATATAAGCATAATAAATAATTACGATGAAAATGACTGTTTTGATATTTTAACCATATGTGTTGAAAATCATCCAACACCTCACTGTGTACATCTTATTTTCCAGAACTGATATTTCAGAAAGCAGTTTTATTATGCATGCATTTTTGTGGCTTGAAAACTGCTTTAATTTATGTTGTAACAAAAATTTTCGTTTTTCAAAATTAGTTTATGGTGGTGAGGTTTTTAGCAAAATTTCAGGTTATTATAAAAGTTGATTAGAGTTTCAAGAATATTAGTTGCATATCGATTCTTATATGAAAAACCTTTTTTATGTAACACCGTTTCGAAGATATTCCCTCAAAACCTAATACTCCAAATTACTTTTCGAGATGTGTTTTATCCCTTAGGAGCGAAATTGGGTACAAACAAGAAAATACATATTGCATCATTTTTCTCCCTCTATACAACCACCAAGTTTTATCAAGATCGTTTTTTGATATTTGTGAATATTCTCTTGTAACTGAATTTCGCAATGTTCTCTAATATTTTCCATACTTTTGTCGAAAATTTTATTAATCGTAAGATTATCGAAATATTTCTCAAATCTGTTCTTCACGGAGACCCTCTTTTCGTTATTGAAATCATTGTATTCCTTCAACCAGGATACTGAAGAAAATGACATGGGTGACTCATTTAGTTTGAGCTTGAACTTGAGACTTTGTCAAAAGCTTGGAGTGGGAACCGTTTTCCAGAACTCGGTACTGCGCACTGTCCGAGTCAGCCAAACTAACAGGATGTGTTTAATATGCCCTTAAAACGTGCCCAGTTTCTTCAGAATCTGACTGCACATCTGGGAATTTATCCCATCTGGCGATCTCATTATCAGACAATAATTGAAACACTCAGTACGATGAGATTGTTGCATTGCATGCCCATATAAGTTGTTTACATATAAGTGCACGATCTAACTTAAATCGCCAGTTATACTAAAATGTTCAAAGCATTCGCAGATTATTTGCCTTGGCGTGCCTGTGGACATATTAGCAAAAAGCCTCGTGAACACCTCTTTCAAAACTCAACAGATGTCAACGTCAGTCAAGAGTACAATGTTGACACGTGTCTCTTTCTCCACGTCGTGCTACGAAAACCTTGTCGGTGTGTAGCAGAAGGTAGGATCCATATAGTATACTACCACGCATACACTCCGGAATCGTTCGAAAATGTCTGTAAGTAAGCGTACGTCTGTATCTGTGTTACATATAAGGCTTTATATATTGCCCTAAATTAGAGATGTTGAAATCCTGCCGCACACTCGCTGAATGCCAATACTCTGCAACCAATATGGCAGTGTCTGAAAGTTTTGTTGCAGAATGAGGTTATATCAGGCAATGTGTTTTTGTGAAATTTCTCCCTCGAATCCAGATATTTGTCTTGGAAAGCCTCCATCTTCATTACGAGCCTAAACTTAGCATCATCAGGAAATGCAACTCGAGTGACATGTAAATCTTCCTGTTGAATGGTTTCAGAAAGTTTCTGTCGAGATGCCTGCATGAAACTCAGTGAGTCCAGGACGCATAGTGTACTTTTCTTGGTGATTCTGAGAAAACGGAATGTATTTTCTTATGCTGAGAGGCTGGACACTAACCCTGATATTTGCTGAGACTGAAATCGGCCAAGGACGGGACAAGGAAATGAGCATCACACCCATTTAAAGTGTGAATGAAAACTGGTATGTTTCATGAGAATTGGTAATTCAAGTCACAAGCTTTGTGTACTGCATCGCGGCATTTGCCAGTTAGATGACAATGATCTCTCCACGGTGTTTCTGCTGTTTTATCCAATGGCTGCCCTCATTGTAGCCATCAACTGCTTTCATGTACAGAAATTTATCTTCCCACATTTTGATCATGGGAATTTTGGCACTGTAAATAACATCAACTTTTTTTGCAAGACTTTCATACTCAGAGAGCAGACATCTCACGGGATCATCCACGACGTACGAACCAAAACGATTAAGACTAGGATCATACGCACTTACAACTTGATATGCTGCCACAAAAAACACGTGCTACTGTGTGAGAGTGGTATGTGAGGCAGCGGGATCACCCTTACTGCCCACCACAGGCTGGAGAAGACATTCAGAGTTTGCATATATAGCAAAGAGTTATTGATCACTGTAGAGAAAATTTTTAAACGTTAAGAGTTTATTCTCCTCATTAGGCATCTCTACACGTGCTGAGTCCTGCAGATGCTATGTTAAGTGCTCAGTTGTAGTAAATGAGTTCAAACAACTAGGGCTAAAACGTCGATTATAGCCCTCTATACTCATTAGGGTGGAGAGAAGGCAGGGCATGCTCCCGATCCAACAGTAGTGTTGTTTCTCAACCTTTGAGATTAACAATAAATCTGCATGTTTCACACACTGACCAGCGAGCATGAAAAAGTAAAGGGGTCTAGTAGTTTCGTGTGTAACAACACTGTTTTCTGACTTGCATTCCTTCGGGCCATATACATGAATAGATGTATGTCGCGACTGTTGTTGAGAGAGATCTGGTGACGATGTTGAAGAATAGTCATGTGTCTGTGTGACTCTGAAATGTAATGCAGCATTTAATAAAAGTTGCTTGAGCTGCCGTAATAATTTGTAGCTTACTTTATGTAGTTACCTTGTAAACTTGGTTCAGTTTCAGTCATCAGTGCTTATTTCCTTCACGTAGTTAACTACCGTGTTTTATTAATTTTATTTCGAAATGTTGATTCGTCTTGCAATTTTCATCAAGTACAGGGGAAATCCGAAACAATATAACGATTTTACAGACAAGTTGGCGATAGAATGATAAATGGAGGTACCTGTAACCATCTCTTAGACATGTGTTCGTCCTATAATTTCTATAGGCTGATAACTTACTCATTCTCTGCTATATCTGCGCGACTATTAACACAAACTCAATTAGGCGAAAGAGAGAGGGTAGGTGGAAATGTCCCCACTGGCGGAACCGTCTCCACGACAGTGGCTCAAGCCTTGATTCCACGAAACACGGGAGAGAGATTTTAAAATAGATTTGTAATACTGGAGCGAGGTCGGGTAGTAAGGAACTGCGCATTCGGGAGGACGACGGTTCAATCCCGCGTCCGGCCATCCTGATTTAGGTTTTCCGTGATTTCCCTAAATCACTCCAGGCAAATTCCGGGATGGTTCCTCTGAAAGGACACGGCCGACTTCCTTCCCCATCCTTCCCTAATCCGACGAGACCGATGACCTCGCTGTCTGGTCTCCTTCCCCAAACAACCCAACCTTAATAAGGAACTGTACGTCCACACTTATGTTCTCATTGCCGTCTGACGCACAAGCGATAAAAAATTTATTCCGTCACAAGGATTCTAAGTGTTTATTTTTCAGCTATAAAGCTTATTAGCCAATACCAGCATCTACTACAACTGTCAGGGCCGGTTGGTTCTTACAAAGTATTTGTTGGCTTTACAGAGTAACAACACCTGTACAACCTTGTTATGAAGTAGTGGCTGCCAGCAACAACTTTACATTGTTGCAGCAGACACGTGTTCACCTTGAATTATTCGTGTACCTGATACAGCTTCCAGCACCATGTGGTGCGGCAGTACGCAAAGTTTAGTACAACGGTTTAGCATTATTTTCCGGTCTGACTGTAGAATCTGACACGGAATTCACGGATGTCAGTCAGTGATTTTACGAACTTTATTCCAAAGACTGATTTGAGGCACCCCTCTGTCCTAGTCTATCTAGCCGTAAGTCTCTTTATATCTCTATACTGTAACCTACATCCGCTTGAACCTGTTTACTCTTTTCAAGTCGCGATCTCAAAATGTTATGTACTAATGTACTTTCAATAACCAAAAGTAACTGTTCCTTGATGCCTCAGAATGTGCCATGGCAAACCTTCCTGCCTTTTAATAATGTTGTACTCTTTCATAACCGACTAGATTCAGTGCCTCTTAATTAATTACTCGATCAACCAACATAATCTATAACACTCATCTGTAACAACACATTTCAAAACCTTGTACTCTCTTCTCGTTTGTATTGTTCTCTGTCCGCTTTTCGCTTCCATACAAGGCTACACGCGAAGCAAATAGCAGTTTTCAGCTCACTATCAGTGGCATTCAAATGATCTTCCAGGTCCTTTTCCATCTCTGGTAGAATCCTTATGTCATCGACAAACCTGAAGATATTTGCACTGAAGCGCCAAAGAAACTGATACAGGCATGCGTATTCAAATACGGAGTTACGTAAACAGGCAGAATTCGGCACTGCGGTCGGCAACGCCTATGTAACACAACAAGTTGTAGCAACCACGACTCTGTACTATTGTAGATATAAGTAATTCTTTTCATCTGATTTTACGATAAAATTGTGTAATTGATGTTCTGATTTCATTTCTTTTTGTTTCATGCCATTATGTTAAGAAAACTGTAAATAAGTTTCAATGTGAATATTAATGTTTATGTCAAATGTCAAGTAATATTGTAATATATTTGAAATGTAACAAATGTTGAAACTGTTGTAAGATGTTTAAAATTGTAACTGTGCGTCTGGTCCATACGTAGGCAATGTGTTAGGATATGTAGAATGCAAAACCTCAGGTGAATACCCGGTCTGTCAGCGAGCGGTAAATGGTGGATGGCAGGCGAGCGCGGGAAAATGCACGCGGGCACTGCACGGCACAACGGGCTCAGCAGTAGTAGTTGGAGTTTGGCACTGGTTTGAGCAACACCTTCTGGGGTGAGAAGGCTCTCCTGGAAGGCATAGCTCCACTGAGCCTCGGGTATGCCGTTCTAACGCCCACACAGCATGACAAAATTCCATAGGCACTAAATGGAAAAGTTTTACGACGCTAAGAAGAATTAAAGTGCCCATACGCCAAGAGCCATAGCTGTGGCTGTATGTGTGCTCTGTGCCTCGCCATCTTGCTGCCCGCCAACCGCCGCATCGATACTAGCAGGTTGAAACTTTTAGTATTGTATTCGTATGGATCAGAGAGTGAACTGTGTTTGTTTGGTGCAATAATAACCTAAATTTTACCAGAACTTTTCCATCCTCACAAATAACCTAGACAAGGTCCTTTCCAAACGTTGTGCAATCCGAGTGTCCCGGAATGAAAATTAAAAATTGTGTTAGTAATAATTATTTGCAGAACTAGCTATATTAGAATGGCGTTTAGAGAAATGTTTTGTTAATGAACCAGTAAATGAATAGCGAAGGTCTAACGAAGTCGAAAGATAACTTTAGTATTGATATAGTAATGAAGTTTATTATTTCGAGACAGATTTAAAGGCATTTAAATGAGCAGTAAATAAGATGAAAAGAGTAGTAACTTATATACTGGAAATCATGAATGAATAATAAATTCAGTAATAATTTTTTTTTTCAAATACAGCGATCATAACAGTTTCAGGGTCCCCCCTTCATTCATTTGAATTCTGAAGTGTTCTAAATTGGTTTGACCAGCAAAAGTTAAAGTCGATATAAAAGTCAAAATTTATCAGTGTTTTATCTTTATCAAAATTGACATTTTGTGTGTGTCAGGAAAGTACAATTTCTAGGGTAACCTATGCCCGATTTAAATCAGATTAATAGATAGTATAAAGTTTTGTAGTAAACATTATAGTGTAGTGTTATGTATTCATGATTTTCCATATCAGTACAGAACGTGAAACTATCAGTTCAACAGTTTTTCTGGTTCTAAAATTCTACTATATTATGCAATGTTACAACTTGTTGTTTTGCATGAACATATACCAACTGGTACAGGGAAAAAACTCAGTTAATGCCTAATTAGGCTGGCGACCGTATTATTGTCACATTGGTAGCATCTTCTGGTTTGCTTTTGGTCCATCCTGACGTGTGATTGTATTTCGAACGTATTTGACGGATTATTGTTATTACAGAGTGGATGTAAGTCTGATTTGCCACCATTCAGGTACACGCGGTCGATATCTATGCGAAAATCCTTTCTCATAAGGTGAATCCCGCTCACTTACCATAGCACAGGCTTTAACGAGTACTGTGTCAGGGGTTACAAAGTGTTTGGTGCAGTTTTTAGATTGGTTATTGCTGCTGTAATGGCAGGATATCAGGATTTAAGCGAGTTTGAACGTGGTGTTATACTGGGCGCACGAGCGATGGGACACTGCATCTCTGAGGTTGCGATGAAGTGGGGATTCTCCCATATCACCATTTCACAAGTGTGGACATCAGGAATCCGGTAAAACATTAAATATCCTACATCGCTGCGACCGGAAACAGACCCTGCATGAACCGGGCGAACGGCAACTGAAGACAATCGTTCAATGTGACAGAAGTGCAACCCTTCCGCAGATTGCTGCAGATTTCATTGCTGGGCCATCAACAAGTGTCACCGTGCGAACCATTCAACGAAACATCATCGATATGGACTTTCGGAGCCGAAGGTCCTCTCGTTTAGCCTTGATGACTGCACGACACAAAGCTTTACGCCTCGCTACAGTCTGGAACTGCGCGACCGCTAAGGTCGCAGGTACGAACCCTGCCTCGGGCATGGATGTGCGTGATGTCCTTAGGTTAGTTAGGTTTAAGTAGTTCTAAGTTCTAGGGGACTGATGACCACAGATGTTAAGTCCCATAGTGCTCAGAGCCATTTGAACCATTACTTTCCCACGCAAACTAACACCAGCCACTACAGAGTGCATTGAGCCTTCAGCTCAGTGACGGTTAACTTTGCAATTAACCCCTGAAATGGAAATGAGCGTTTGGCGTCATTGGCCGGGAGGCCCCTTACGGGTCACGTCCGGCCGCCTTGGTGCAGGTCTTGTTACATTCGACGCCACACTGGGCGACCTGCGAGCCGGATGGGGATGAAATGATGATGAAGACAACACAACACCCAGTCTCTGAGTGGAGAAAATCCCCGACCCAGCCGGGAGTCGAACCCAGGCCCATCACGCTGACCATTCAGCTATTGGGGTGGACAACTAACCCATGAAAATGAATTATGTGTATTTACTATGCATTGTGAGATATTCTACACGTTTCAGTTGTCTACGTGAAATGCATTCACAGTTGCGTTTATGGAAAACCATCAGCTGTGTAATGGAATGACGAGAATGAAAATTTGTGCTACAATGGGAGTCGAACCCGGATTTCCTGCTTTACGCAACTGATAGCCTTAACTGCTTTGGCTATACATACACGACTGACAGCCAGATGTAAACTTCCGTATGTCGTCGTTCATGTGTCACAATCTCTACTCGTATACATTATGTAATTCCCGTAGAGGGAGGGGAAGGGACATTTTAATTGGAAGTCACTGCACGGTATTGGGAAATATGTGATATTGCATCGTACTTTTTAACAATACAGGCACTGAAGTAGCGCTTTTATGGTCTGTGTGTTTATAAGCGCAGACAGTGCCAAGTGATTTTATTAAGTTGTTTTATGGGTTATGTTAAGGTTTCACCTACAACCGTCTCAAAGTCATGAAACAGTTAACAGGTCAGATAACATTTCCTACTCTAGGCAACTAAAATTTAAATTAATCATATTTATTTTTGTTGTAGCTTGTATGCACTTTGATAAAAGTGTTATTGAATGGCTATGCATATAATCATTACCATTCCAAATTCCCATGCCACTTGGTCAAACATAGATCATGCCTAGTTCGGAGAGGACTCATTAAAAGAACAGGAACAGGAATTACATAATGTGTACGAGTACAGGTTGTGGCGGATGAACGACAACATATGGAAGTTCACATCTGGCCGTCAGTCATGCATGAGTAGCCGTGTATTGCCATCACCATCGGAAAATACGTCAAGCGTGAAAGGATGCAGATGGCCTACAATAATTTCCACATAGTTCAAAGCTGTCATTGTGCCTCCAATTACTACTAGATGTACCATGAAATCCCATGTGAATCTCGCCCATAGCATAACACCATATATCAACTGGCCTGTGCCCATGGGGCGGTGCATGTTTTGAGCAGCCTATCACGTATATGAAACATGATGTGGGTATCATCAACCACCTAGTACATCAAGAAACGTGATTCATGTAAGAAGAGGATACTTCTCCATATATCCACTATCCAGTCTACTGTATGTGGATACAGTCATCCACCTGGTGCATCATGAAAAGTGATTGACATAACAAGATGATACTTTTCCATATATCCATTGTCCAGAATAGCTGATCCCATGCCCACTGCGATCGTAACTGATTATGCCTTCAGGTCAACACAGGAACACGTCTGCTGCGGAGACCCATGTTAAACAAGGTGTGATGAACGGTGCACCCCGAAACCGACACACTTGTGCCAGCACCAGCATTGTACTTTTTCGTCAGATTTGTCAAAAATTGCTGCCTATTGTGCTTTCAAGAGTGATGTTATAGCACAAATAGTGAGGGGTAGGCAACCATAAATATTTATTGAAACTCATTAACATTGCCACAGGAAAAATCAAGTCCTGCTAGAGACAGAGGCTGATGCAGGAAGCGAACTGATATGTTGCAAGTGGGTCTGGTCCATGACACATTACAACACCGACTGCCGAGTGGAAGTACGTTTTCAGCAAAAGGAAGACTGTGACAGAAAAGCAAAGGAAGCAAGACAAGGATGTGTATTAGCTCATAAGACACGGCGCAAGAGATTCTATATATCTTACAGAAGAGCACATATTGAGGAAATGACAAAGCAGTTAACAGCCTGTTAAATGAATATAACAGAATAATGAGGATACGTGCAGTAATTACGAACTGAACTTCTTGTCATAGCCTCCCTTTAAGCACTCCAGTATTCCGGCTCTTGTCATGAGTCAATCATTGGAATCACTGACATTCACAGCAATAGCACTCAGTTCCATGACTACGACACTGAAGTGGAACTATGTCCTCCATGCTCCAGCATAATCTAGGAGCTAGCTAGAGACGTACTCAAGGTGATGCTCTTCAGCTGATGAACTTCCGGCTGCTCGGCATCTACCATCTGGTGATGCAGGAACTGTCTTCCGACATCACATCACGGACTGCTGCCAGCACTGATCTTCAGTGTTGAAGCCAGTGGCAGGGCCTCTTGGGATCTACCCCTGTTCAACGTCCAGATGCCTACAGGTGCTGAAACCTAAGAGGAGGAGATCTTTGGTGTGACGTCACGTGTGCTGGACTGCTGTTGAAATTGCTTGTAAACATTTTATAAAGTTTTAGTTTCAGTTACTTATTTTAAAGTTTATTTGTGTTAATATTTGCTGTAAAAGTAATTTATTAGTGGATTTTCATTAATCTCAGTCTTTCTTCCTGTTGTTATTGACTCGAGTAGTCTGTTATTCGTGAGTGTGCTTACGTCGTTCGCCCAAGCCTCACGCCTCAGTAGTGTGTTTACATTCTGCGACGTGCAGTCGCAGCTGCAGCGATTATAGAACTAAGTACTGACAAAGTTGTTTGAAGACTGCTATACAATTATTAAATTTAATAGTTTTCAGCGATGTTTCGTGCAGTTTGTGACGAAATAACGATTTAATAAACTTTTAGAAACGTTCGCTCACTGTGTTTTTTAGAGCTTTCTCTGCTTTGAAATCGTTTACCAAATTTTGTGCTTTAGTTTTCAGCTGACGTTTCTTATTGTTTCTAGTGAAATATTTCAGTAAAGTTTTCATTCAGTGTTTTAACTTCCTTGAGTGTTCCAGTGGCTGCTTGAATTTTTGGTTTCATCTAATAATTTTATAAAGTTTTGTTGGTATTGGTATTAGCTGTGATGTAGTAGCATTAATACAAATAGTTGCTTTCTTAGTAGACAGGGAATTTCGAGACCACTATTGTTGCTATAAATAGTTCTATTGGTGTAACTGAACTTAGGTAACGTAGACGTATAATTTTTTTCAGTAAAATTTTACCATGAGTGAGAAATGTGGGCTCTGTCGTAGGTTTGTGAGTAGTGGGTTACGGTGTGGGATTTGTTCAAAATATTTTCATTGGGGGGAATACAGTGGGGAAGCCAGTGGGAATTCTAGCGAGACCCTCTCCTGGGAATGCAGAACATGTAGAAGAAATAAGTTGATAGTGGAGCAACAGCGTAAGATCTGTGCCCTCCAGGTGCATTTACAATGCGCAAAGGAGAAACTAGATAAGTTGAGAAGGGTGAAGTGTGGTGTGGAAGGGGAACTGGAAGTTGGCAAGAAGGCAGCTGGGAGGAGGAGGTATTCAGACAGCTATATTTTCTGTATATGCAATAGATTTGACCAACTATCAGAGTTGCGTGGAGAGGAGCCTCTTGTAGCTGTAGATGTAGGGAACATGCAGCAGTCTTCAGCAGTTAGGAGGCCTAGGTTAGTTGCAAAGTCAAAAAGAAAGAAGATGCTTCTGCTGCTAGGTAGTTCGCATGGTAGAGGTGTGGGCTAGCAGTTGCTGGAAGTGTTGAGGAGTGAGTACCAGGTCACCAGCATTGTGAAGCCTAGTTTAGGGTTGGCTCAGGTGACTGGCAGCAGGTAGGAATTTTACGGAGGAGGATCAGGTAGTGATAGTGGATGGAGCAGGGAACAGTCTTGATAGGGACGGGGAATATGGTGTAGATGGTGACCTGTTAAAGGTAGCTACTCAGGCTGGTGGCACTAATGTGCATTTCGTGGAAATGTTTCAGCGTCATGATCGGCTTCATCATAATGCGGCTGTTATGCGCGTTAACATGGGGCTGGAGAGGGCGCTGATGGCAGAGAGCATGGGTCATATTTCAGTGGTGCCAGCTGGGTCCATCAGTAGATCGGGTTTCACTAGGCATGGCCTGCACCTCAGTAGGGGAGGCTGGCTAAGCTTATAGGTGACAGTATAGTGTGTGGTGGTGGGATAACTCATGGAAAAATTCCTGTAGTAGTTGGAGTTAAAGCTGCAACTTTTTTAGATTGAAGTTAGCTGGTAGGTATACCTGCTTAAAGGAAGTCCCTCCAACTAAGG
This sequence comes from Schistocerca nitens, assembly GCF_023898315.1. Lineage (NCBI taxonomy): Eukaryota > Metazoa > Arthropoda > Insecta > Orthoptera > Acrididae > Schistocerca > Schistocerca nitens. Next base: position 256,599,580 of record NC_064615.1, on the reverse strand, counting down.
GCTCACCTTCAGAAGAGGTCATGTTTCCGAGCAGAGAGGGAATTAGCATGTTTTGTTGTTGTTGTGGTCTTCAGTCCTGAGACTGGTTTGATGCAGCTCTCCATGCTACTGTATCCTGTGCAAGCCTCTTAATCTCCCAGTACCTACTGCAACCTACGTCCTTCTGAATCTGTTTAGTGTATTCATCTCTTGGTCTCCCCCTATGATATTTACCCTCCATACTGCCCTCCAATGCTAAATTTGTGATCCCTTGATGCCTCAGAACATGTCCTACCAACCGGTCCTTCTTCTTGTCAAGTTGTGCCACAAACCCCTCTTCTCCCCAATTCTATTCAATACCTCCTCATTAGTTATGTGATCTACCCATCTAATCTTCAGCATTCTTCTGTAGCACCACATTTCGAAAGCTTCTATTCTCTTCTTGTCCAAACTATTTATCGTCCATGTTTCACTTTCATACATGGCTACACTCCATACAAATACTTTCAGAAACGACTTCCTGACACTTAAATCTATACTCGATGTTAACAAATTTCTCTTCTTCTGAAACGCTTTCCTTGCCATTGCCAGTCTACATTTTCTATTCTCTCTACTTCGACCATCATCAGTTATTTTGCTCCCCAAATAGCAAAACTGCTTTACTACGTTAAGTGTCTCATTTCCTAATCTAATTCCCTCAGCATCACCCGACTTAACTCGGCTACATTCCATGATCCTCGTTTTGCTTTTGTTGATGTTCATCTTATATCCTCCTTTCAAGACACTGTCCATTCCGTTCAACTGCTCTTCCAAGTCCTTTGCTGTCTCTGACAGAATTACAATGTCATCGGCGAACCTCAAAGTTTTTATTTCTTCTCCATGGATTTTAATACCTACTCCGAATTTTTCTTTTGTTTCCTTTACTGCTTGCTCAATATACAGATTGAATAACATCGGGGACAGGCTAGAACCCTGTCTCACTCCCTTCCCAACCGCTGCTCCCTTTCATGCCCCTCGACTCGTAACTGCCATCTGGTTTCTGTACAAATTTTAAATAACCTGTCGCTCCCTGTATTTTACCCCTTCCATCTTCAGAATTTGAAAGAGACTATTCCAGTCAACATTGTCAAAAGCTTTCTCTAAGTCTACAAATGCTAGAAACGTCGGTTTGCCTTTCCTTAATCTTTCTTCTAAGATAAGTCGTAAGGTCAGTATTGCCTCACGTGTTCCAATATTTCTACGGAATCCAAAGTGATCTTCCCCAAGGTTGGTTCTACTAGTTTTTCCATTCGTCTGTAAAGAATTCGCGTCAGTATTTTGCAGCTGTGGCTTATTAAACTGATTGTTCGGTAATTTTCCTATCTGTCAACACCTACTTTCTTTGGGATTGGAATTATTATATTCTTCTTCAAGTCTGAGGGTATTTCGCCTGTCTCATACATCTTGCTCACCAGATGGTAGAGTTTTGTCAGGACTGGCTCTCCCGAAGCCGTCAGTAGTTCTTATGGAATGTTGTCTACTCCCGGGGCCTTGTTTCGACTCAGGTCTTTCAGTGCTCTGACAAACTCTTCACGCAGTACCGTACGTACCGTTTCGTCTTCATCTACATTCTCTTCCATTTCCAGAATATTCTCCTCAAGTACGTCGCCCTTGTATAGACCTATATATACTCCTTCCACCTTTCTGCTTTCCCTTCTTTGCTTAGAACTGGGTTTCCATCTGAGCTCTTGATATTCATACAAGTGGTTCTCTTTTCTCCAAAGGTCTCTTTAATTTTCCTGTAGGCAGTATATATCTTACCATTAGTGAGATAAGCCTCTACATCCTTACATTTGTCATCTAGCCATCCCTGCTTAGCCATTTTGCACTTCCCGTCGATCTCATTTTTGAGACGTTTGTATTCCTTTTTGCCTGCTTGATTTAATGCATTTTTATATTTTCTCCTTTCGTCAATTAAATTCAATATTTCTTCTGTTACCCAAGGATTTCTACTAGCCCTCGTCTTTTTACCTACTTGATCCTCTGCTGCCTTTACTACTTCATCCCTCAGAGCTACCCATTCGTCTTCTACTGTATTTCTTTCCCCCATTTGTGACAATTGTTCCCTTATGCTCTCCCTGAAACTCTGTAAAACCTCTGGTTTAATGAGCATATTTCATCAAAATATAAGAGGTATTAGAGATAGTGAACTGCTTATAGATGTTGACTCTGAAATTATTGGTATATCGGAGCACCACTCAAATAATTTGACAATTGAGAGGATACAGATCAACTGGCTGTCTTTCAAGGAGTTCCTTGTGCGGTGGGATGTGACTGTGTACATAAAAAACAGTATTCCATTTGAGTCCACACTGCCAGCCTCCACACTGAGCCTCCGCCTCGTGCAATGCGAACGCCGTTCAACCCGCCACTTCCCTTGGGGAGAGGGTGGCCCAACCGCACCCGCTGCCCGCGAAGATGTCTCGACAGCAGGTACTGTGGGTGAAGCATGTAACACCTAGGGTGTACCATGCGACTCACCAGACTCCCCACTGCCGCTACACTCCGAGGCAGCAGCCTGAAGATGGCTGACCGCGGCCATCAGCACGTTCAGCTGTTCTCGAAGAGTGGCCAGCTCCTCTTGCGTCCGTACACTGCAGTCACACATCCTATCCATCCTAAGAAATCAACAATTTACTGTAGAGAGTTGATTAACTTTTAAGTAGAATGCTAATTCACTAAAGGTGGCTGATAGCTGACTAAACTGTGGTTACTAGACACTTCTTGTCGGAAACAATGAAAATAAGCACTAACTGTCTCTGGACTGTATTCAAAAGAAACACGAAATCTATGGAACACCATCACTAGTACTCGAAAATTAAAGCAACATTGGCTCGATTTGAAACAGTGCAGTGCATGACCTAAGTTCGAGGCTTGTAGAAAATAAACCAATGCTAAATCACAGTAAGACTCATTTTTTACAGTTTCTAACACAGAATTGAACAAAACCTGACGTTTTACTTTCACGGAATGGGCATATGATTAGTGAAACTGAACAGTTCAAATTTCTAGGTGTTCAGATAGATAGTAAACTCTTGTGGAAAGCCCATGTTCAGGATCTTGTTCAAAGACTTAGTGCTGCCATTTTTACTATTCGAACGGTGTCTGCAGTGAGTGATTGTTGGACACAAAAATTAATCTACTTTGCTTATTTTCATTCGCTTGTGTCGTATGGCATTATATTTTGGGGTAACTCTTCCGATTCTAAAAGGATACTTTTGGCTCAGAAACGGGCGGTTCGGGCAATAAGTGGTGTAAGTTCACAAACCACTTGTCGTCCCCTGTTCACGAGTGTGGGTGTTTTGACATTGGCCTCTCTATATATATGTTCCTTACAGCCATTTCTTGTTAACAGTATAAGCTTCTCCCCAAGAAAAGCAGCTATCACTCAGTCAATACTCGGCAGAAATCAAACTTGGATTTGGATCGGACTTCCTTAACTCTTGCGCAGAGGGGTGTGCAGTATACTGCTGCATCCATTTTCAATAAGCTACCACTCTAAGTCAAAAATCTTAGCAGTAATCCAAGCGCTTTCAAATCGAAACTGAAGAGCTTCCTCATGGGCCACTCCTTCTATTCTGTCGGGGAGTTCCTTGAAAAATTAATCTGATTCTTGTTATATTGTTGATGTCGTTTACTTAAACTTGAGGACTGACTTTTTTGGGTTCATAAACATTTTATTTTTATCTGTTGTAATTTCGTGTACTGACACGTTCCAAGACGTCGGAGATTTTCGCCTCAATTTGGTACTACGAAATTTGACGTGTAAATAATAATAAAAGAAAGCTGACAACATGACAACCAACACAAGGTACACCACCGATGGGTCATAAGGGGTCATAGCGGGGTGTAAACTAGCTCGCGTCCGTGGAAGAAGTCCACACGTGCACCCTGGGTAATGCTAAATGAGCTAGAACGATAGCTGGCGCCAGACTTATCTTCTCTAGATGATCTCCTGGTCTTGCGCACATGGGAGCAAGCCTATCAGACAATGGCTCCTGCAGGAGCTGCATGACAAGAAATATCAGACCTAACCTCCGAATTTTCCAACTAAATATTGAAGGACTAAGCAGATCCAAATGCGAAACTCTGTCTCAAATTCTCAGTGAGAGGAACATTGATGCTAAAACTTCCTGGCAGATCAAAACTGTGTGCCGGACCGAGACTCGAACTCGGGACCTTTGCCTTTCGCGGGCAAGTGCTCTACCAACTGAGCTACCCAAGCACGACTAACGCCCCGTCCTCACAGCTTTACTTCTGCCAGTACCTCGTCTCCTACCTTCCAAACTTTACAGAAGCTCTCCTGCGGACCTTGCAGAACTAGCACTCCTGAAAGAAAGGATATTGCGGAGACATGGCTTAGCTACAGCCTGGGGGATGTTCCCAGAATGAGATTTTCACTCTGCAGCGGAGTGTGCGCTGATATGAAACTTCCTGGCAGATCAAAACTGTGTGGTAGAGCACTTGCCCGCGAAAGGTAAAGGTCCCGAGTTCGAGTCTCGGTCCAGCACACAGTTTTTTCGGGCGCAGGGTATTGTGCTTTAGTTTGGTCTAATAGTTGCCATACCAGCCTCATTAATGGGCATCTCAACAACACGATACGCATGATTACTGGGACAATTAGATCAACTCGTGCCTACTGGCTTCCCCTGCTAAGCAATATCTACCTATCACAGGTTCGCAGACCTGATGTCCTGTTCAGAGATTACCATAATATACAAGGGAATAAGGAACCATCCATTAATTACGACAGGGGTTTCGTTAGAGACACCCGCCACTATTGTACGCTGAACAGCTAGCTACGACTAACACCAAAGTAAGAGATCTCTGGAACAAGAACTATCAACACATTGGAAATTACGAAGAATGGAAACAGTTCGAGAAATATAACTGTGGTACTGTGGGTGTCGAATTTGAAAGTAAACTTTGGGTCACAAACAATCTAACAGACATATAGGAGTGGAGTGCGTCCGACGATGCTATAAGGGAACGTGAAATGATTTGATGAATGCCAATGTCACAGCGGTGGCTTGGATTAGAGACCTAGATATTAATATGTAGTCGGTTTATTTTCTATACAGTGGTGTTCATTACATAATATAAAAGTACTGCCTGTGTGGGTCATACAAATGATGATGATGATGCCCTTGTACTCATTTGAGACCAGTGATAGTCTTTTGTTGTACTACGCCAGATTTTTTTAAGTTCACGTTGATTCTCAATGAATCATTTAAAAGATAGATAGGTATTACAAAGTACATCGACTGAAAGGGTGGTTTCAGACTATATGCACAAATTTAATTCCATGATACGGCTTTTATTTGACTGAACGACGTGTGTGATAGTATGGTGAACCTAAGTTGAAGCTATTGCAGTGTAAATTTCTTTCCTATTAATAAATATTAACGTTTTAAGAGACAGATAATTGTGCTTTGATTGTTATGATTACTCCTTGGAGCTGTTATTCGCTCCAAGCGGTGGGACTTTTATTATTGTAGAACATACGTAAGAACAGACAGTCAGATGCAAATCTGGGGCCTCCTTAAGGCGTTATGTACTGGATACTTTGAGTTAATCGGGGATTTGCATGTTACGCCTCTTTTAAGGGGCGATTTAGCCAAGCCAGAGTAGCAGAACTGATATTAAATAGGAAGTGAGCGCTCTGGAGAACCGCCACAAGGTGTATTTTGAGCCAACCGTTATTCTCTGTAGTCATTGCCACTCAAAAAGGCGTAACGGAAACCGAATGAAGATACCTCTTAAGCTTATGAATAGTAGGAAGTGGCACAAATGTGGAAGTTAGATCAAGACTCTTTTCTTTAGAAGAACAGAATTGCAGCTATAAAATATGAGGGGAGGAGATGGGAGAGGAGTATACACGTAATGTTTGCACTAAGTAAGAGGGGAACGATGAAGGATTTACTGGTACAGATGGATGTGTTTCCTTAACAGGTTCAGTCAAACGCTTATTTCTTTGGAACATTGGACAAGCGACTCTCATTACTTTAACAGGAGAGATAAAGAACGCGACAACAATATAACGTGTCCTTTGGAAGTAGGGACTCTCACAAACATGAGCTGCTAAAGTTTTCTGTGTCTACGTTTGTCAAAGCTCCCCTGATTCCATTATTCATGGCGGTAAAAGAGGTGCTGGAAGAGAAACAGTAAACAGATTCATAAATATTAATGGTTTCGGTAGTCTTTGTCCCTTATCTCTAAGGCTCAGTGTAACGGGAGCTCTTGCTCTGTTTCTTTCGCTTTGTAGTGGCCGCTATCGCGAACTTAAGACGAGTATTTAATCTTATTCTATGTTTTGAGATTTCTCGGATGTTCACAGAACAGCAGTAAGTTTCAGTGTCGAACAGAGCACAGCCCATGACGCACTTTCAGATCGGTTGCGTGGAGGCGGTAAGTGAAGAACTAGAAGACAGTAAAGTTGTTTCAAAAACCAGAATAATTGTTTGTCAGTTTGTTGCAAACTACAATGACTGTAATTTTGTGATTGTGATTCCACGTAGAATTTTCTCGTATATATTTAATTTTTTGTTTCTGGTGCGCAGTAGAATCGATCGTGGTTTTTCGTGACAATGGAACATCAGACCACCGAATCAACGGTATTTAGCACGGTGAACTACACTTTTCGGCTGATCTGCCTAAGCAGCAATAAGCATTTGTAATTTCTATACTTGTGTTACAGTTACTCCGAGAAAAAGTTGAGTAAATACATCAGTTAGGTATTTAGCCTTATTGCAAAAATTATTTTCTTATATGTGTTGTAATTGCTTTCCATTATGCGCTTATAATGACTTCCATTAATTACTGAGAACTTTTTTACTTGTAACTGAGTGAATACGTGTTCCTGTATTTTATGATTTTATACCAAAGGTAAATTGATACTCTCTAGCTTTTCAGTAATAGTGGCATTTATAGCTTGACTTATTCGATGTCTTCTTTTAGTGGAATCCAGAAGAATGGGAGCCTCTGTATGTTTTTTTTTTTGTGACAAATATCCGGAAAAGGCTTTATTGTAGACACAGGACCAGCGAAGGGCTAGGAATACATAATTCCTGAGATCCGTATATCAGTTCCCACCCCCACATTGTTGTATGCAGTGTGAACGTATGAAAGTTGTGTAGTCGTATGTACTGGTGGAACACATACGTCTGGGCACTGTGTTCCCACGAAGGTAGTGTGGTGTGTGTGTGTGTGTGTGTGTGTGTGTGTGTGTGTGTGTTTGTGTTTGTGTGTGTAGCAGCACTGGCGGGAGAACGTTTGCCTAGAGACTGAATGGCTGTGTTTTCAGAGAGAGCGACAGACAGATCTTCAAATTGGTCTGTCATGTGTAAGACTTTTGTTACTGCTTTGTAGGTCGTACCTGCAATACTGACAACAAAGACTGTGCAGCTCCATGCTGCTCTTTGCGAAATGACTCATGCAAGAAGCAGAAGACTATAGTCCTGAGGCTCTAGGGATTTTCCACGTTCCAATGATTATAGTCTTATATCAGAAATATGACTCAGACTACCCTAAATGGCTTGTGACTCAAGCAAATAAATTTTATTGTGATGGCGTGGAGTGCAGATAATAGATGCACTGGATTGAAATTATACACAGGGTTATTCTTAAAACCCTCTAGAGTTCCAGAGGTCGAATATGCAGAAACTACAGCCATATAGAAGTTAGACACATCAGTGAATGGAGCGTCTCTCCGATTTTCACTTACATTACAAGTGCTAGTACTGGCACCATTTGTGACGCAACAAACTTCAATGTGTGCATGTAATTACACTGATCATCAAAAAGGAGACACACTCAGAAGGACCCGACTGATCCACTACAATCTGGGTTGGTGAGTTGCACGTCATTAGCTATGCCAATGATTACTTTTACTCGGGGAGTGTGTGTGGTGCTGTGACGTCGTGCTCACCGGTTGACATAAAACCTGATTAAGAAGGTTCAAAATTATTCGTCGGCTGAAGGCCAGCAGAAATTTCAGATTAAACAAAGGCTGAAGGCCTGAATTACAAGTTAGGAAGGCAGTTACACATTAAAAAATACTAAGATATTTTCTTCTTAATAATCAAAACGGTAACAAGCTATAGTAACGGCTGAAGGTATTATTAAAAAAATTGCAGATTATTGGTCGGCTGAAGGCCACAAAGAATGTTACACACAATCAACGGCTGAAGGTCTGATTAAGAAGGTTGAAAATTATTCATGGGCTGAAGGCCACAAGCAATTTCAGAATACACAAGGGCTGAAGGCCTGAATTACAAATAAGGTGGACAATTACATCTTAAAAATACTAAAACCCTTTCCAATAATCTTAATAACTTGTAACGAGCTATAGTGACAGCTGAAGGCCTCGCTAAAACAGGATTGAAAATTATTTGTCGGCTGAAGGCCACAAGCAGTGTTACAAACAATTAACGGCTGAAGGCCGGAATTACAAGTTAAAAGTTAATTACATGTTAATTATAAGTTAATTAAATGTTAAAACATTAGAGTAAATTTTAAAAAAATATGACAACTTTTCCAAATAAGACGAATTGATTCACAGACAATGCTCCCTGGGTTGACCTGAGGAAGGTGACTACAGCTGTGTAAGCGGTGAGACAGGCAACCAAGAGTTGTATTCACATAACGGGATGGTAACTCACACTGGGGGTAGCTTAAGCGCCGACCGACTGACTAACTAATCCGTCTAACGTCCGATCACCGGTACAACGATGGAATATTTTTAGGCAAGGGCGAACAGATGGATTGCACCCTGTCTTCAGAAACACACCCAAGGCCGAAGGAAAATCTAGAACCAAGGTAGACGTCCCAAAACCATATGCACAATACAATCCAAGAGGCTGTAAAACTACTCGCTGTGTCGGTCAGCATCAACACGACGAGGAAAGGTACAATGGCGAAAAAGTACACTAATCTCCAGGGCAGGTAACTGGGGCGTTAGCGGCTACAAGGCAGAAAATACCACTGGTTGCACTTCACCAATAATAATATAGTGGAATGTAGTCGAATTAAGTCGGGTGATGCTGAGGGAATTAGATTAGGAAATGAGACACTTAAAGTAGTAAAGGAGTTTTGCTATTTGGGGAGAAAAATAACTGATGATGGTCGAAGTAGAGAGGATAAAAAATGTAGACTGGCAATGAAAAGGAAAGCGTTTCTGAAGAAGAGAAATTTGTTAACATCGAGTATAGATTTAAGTGTCAGGAAGTCGTTTCTGAAAGTATTCGTATGGAGTGTAGCCATGTCTGGAAGAGAAACATGGACGATAAATAGTTTGGACAAGAAGAGAATAGAAGCTTTCTAAATGTGGTGCTACAGAAGAATGCTGAAGATTAGATGTGTAGATCACATAACTAATGAGGGGGTATTGAATAGAATTAGGGAGAAGAAGAGTTTGTGGCACAACTTCACTAGAAGAAGGGATCGGTTGGTAGGACATGTTCTGAGGCATAAAGGGATCACAAATTTAGCATTGGAGGGCAGCGTGAAGGGTAAAAATCGTAGAGGGAGACCAAGAGATGAATACTCTAGGCAGATTCAGAAGGATATAGGTTGCAGTAAGTACTGGGAGATGAAGCTTGCAAAATATAGAGTAGCATGGAGAGCTGCATCAAACCAGTCTCAGGACTGAAGACACAACAACAATAATAATAATAATAATAATAATATTACTAAACACAAACTAACATCAAGGAGTAGAAGGCAGCAATAGTTTCCGCCAACCTGACAGACTTCACTTGTTGCAGTTGGTCTCACTGACCCTGGGAGCAGCAACACGCAAACAACAGCGAGATCTCAAACAGTGGTGGTTTCAGTACTGGACGCGGTTCACTCAACTTCAAATGTCCTGGGTTCAGTAGTCGGCTACAGCCCCTCAGTCCGACAGTGCCTGCACGCCACCAGCGGTCGTGGCCCGCCGTCGGGCTGCGGACCTCCTCGCTGCACCGTCCGAAGCCAAACTGCCTGACACACACGAGGACCCAGAGTATTAGCCGTGGCACCAAAGTTAGTACCACAGTACTGGCTATCGATAACTGCTGCTGCTGCCACTCGTGAACAAACAATATTAGCAAGTCAGTGGCACCATTATCACATGAAGGAATCGAGATGCCACAACCACTATAATACGACGTCAAGTTATGAACGGCCGCACATGGCTCAGTTGTACTGCGCGCCACACTGTTGTTGTTGTTGTTGTGGTCTTCAGTCCTGAGACTGGTTTGATGCAGCTCTCCATGCTACTCTATACTGTGCAAGCTTCTTCATCTCCCAGTTCCTCTTGCAACCTACACCCTTCTGAATCTGCTTGGTGTATTCATCTCTTGGTCTCCCTCTACGATTTTTACCCTCCACGATGCCCTCCAATACTAAATTGGTGATCCTTTGAGGCCTAAGAACATGTCCTACCAATCGATCCCTTCTTCTAGTCAAGTTGTGCCACAAACTTCTCTTCTCCCCATTCCTATTCAATACCTCCTTATTAGTTATGTGATCTACCCATCTAATCTTCAGCATTATTCTGCAGCACCACATTTCGAAAGCTTCTATTCTCTTCTTGTCCAAACTATTTATCGCCCATGTTTCACTTCCATACATGGCTACACTCCATACAAATACTTTCAGAAACGACTTCCTGACATTTAAATCTATACTCGATGTTAACAAATTTCTCTTCTTCCGAAACGTTTTCCTTGCCATTGCCAGTCTACATTTTATATCCTCTCTACTTCGACCATCATCAGTTATTTTGCTCCCCAAATAGCAAAACTCCTTTACTACTTTAAGTGTCTCATTTCCTAATCTAATTCCCTCAGCATCACCCGACTTAATTCGACTACATTCCATTATCCTCGTTTTGCTTTTGTTGATGTTCATCTTATATCCTCCCTTCAAGACACTGTCCCTTCCGTTCAACTGCTCTTCGAAGTCCTTTACTGTCTCTGACAGAATTACAACGTCATCGGCGAACCTTAAAGTTTTTCTTCTCCATGGATTTTAATACCTACTCCGAATTTTTCTTTTGTTTCCTTCACTGCTTGCTCAATATATAGATTGAATAACATCGGGAAGAGGCTACAACCCTGTCTCACTCCCTTCCCAACCACTGCTTCCCTTTCATGCCCCTCAACTCTTATAGCTGCCATTTGGTTTCTATACAAATTGTAAATAGCCTTTCGCTCCTTGTACTTTACCCCTGCCACCTTCAGAATCTGAAAGAGAGTATTCCAGTCAACGCGCCACACTAGTCGTACAGAATCCACCATTGCCCGCTGTTCTTGGAAATGCACAGGCACAGACACAGGCGTACGAGCTGTGTGATTTGGACGTCCGACACGCACCACGAGAAGAGACGACCTATGGATTGTCTGTCATCCACACACAGATCCAAAGGAAACGATAGGGGCCATTCAGTGGGCTGTACTTCGTCCTATGCAACATCACACAGGTGCTAGTACCACGGGCTCGCAGTCGCACGACACAGGGCTCGCCACACGCCGACCGTTTCGACACCTACCACTCACAGCCCCGCAGGATCGCGCCCCACTCGCCTGGTGTCTGCAGGGATGCGTGTCCGGCCCTGCAGACCGGCAGCGGGTCATCTTTAGTGATGAGTCTTCTGCCTTGAGGCCACGACAAACACGTCCATGTCTGATGGCGCAGTGTAGATTGCTTTGTGACTCCCACCAGACATTCCGCCAGCCCAGTTTGACGGTGTGGGGACGATATCTTTTGGTGCCCATTCACCATTTGTGTTTCTAACGGGCTCCGTGACTGTCGCACGGTACTCAGAGGATGTGTCTCTGCAATTTGTGAATGCCCATGCCCTAGTTAACAGGACAACCCTCGTCCTCATACCACTGCCACCTACCGAGTGTGCCTTGCAGCTGCATATACTCGTCTATGGCCACCTGTATTGCCTGATTCCACTTCCACCCACTTCCATCTGCAGCAGCTGCATGTGCAAGCGGCATGGGGTGCACTATCAGAGTACTACATCCGAGACCAGTACAACTTCAAGCAGTGATGTCTACACCCTTGTATTCGCCACCATGGGGCCTGACGCTATACTAACACGTACAAAGGAAATTCAGTGAGTAATGCAACACATTTTTCTCTCCCAATTTCAGTTGATGAAATGCAGAATTTGTTTTGGGATATCGTGTAATATTCCCTATAGAGCTACTGTAGTTTCATAACGTTGCAATAGATAGCGGTGCTGTATGTAGCCTTCAAAAAGCCATCTCTAATTGAGGTGCTGTACAAGCACAGAGTTGTCATTGAGTTTATTCTGGCCGAGAACCATAGCATCGCAGATATTCATAGGCGCTTGCAGAATGTCTACAGAGAACTGGCAGTGAACAAAAACACAGTGAGTCGTTGGGCGATTCGTTGGTCATCGTCGCTACAGGTCGCGCAGACCTGTCCGACTGATCTCCTGCGTGCCGTGGGCTGCACATAGTTGTGACTCCTGCAATGCCGGAACATGCAGACCTTCTGATTAGAGGTGATTTACAGATCACAATAAGCCACCTCGCCGGCCACGGTGGCCGAGCGGTTCTAGGTGCTTCAGTTCGGAACCGCGTGACTGCTACGGTCGCAGGTTCGAATCCTGCCTTGGGCATGGATGTGTGTGATTTCCTTAGGTTAATTAGGTTTAAGTAGTTCTAAGTCTAGGGGACTGATGACCTTAGATGTTAAGTCCCATGATACTTAGAGCCATTTGAACCATTTTTCAACCACCTCGCTGCTGAAATGGACGTCTGTTAGCAGTGCTGACACACTCGTCTACCAGTTGGGGCGCTTGTCTTCGTGCCTACTAAATCCTACCTTGGCCAGCAAAGTCGCCGTATTTCTCCCCAATTGAGAACGTATCGATCCTCCAACCAGCAGGGAATTTTGACGATCTAACGCGCCATTTGGGCAGAATTTGACACGATATCCGTCACGAGGACATCCAACAACTCTATCAATCAATGCAAAGCTGAATAACTGCTTGCATAAGGCCTAGAGGTGGATCAACGCGTTATTGACCTGCTCAGTTTGCGACTTTCTTTATCTTGAATAAATCATCCATTCTTTCCGAAATTGTATAAATTTGTGTGTCTGTACATGTACAACACATCTTACGATTTCCGTCCCATTCGGATAATTTCTTCGTTCTTCATCGATTTTTCTTTCTTCTTAAGCTGTAGATGGTATGCGGACGCTATTCACTGATGAAGCGAGTCTTCCATTGTGGGTAGCATTCGTAGTTGTAAGATTTCTTATAAGGTGTCTTCGTGTTTGAATCTTCTCTCATTCGAACATAGTTGTGAAATACTGTAATCGCTTTTCGATGTTTTCTGCACAATCCACATTGACATCTAATGAGCGATGTAGTATTCTCCGCTCATTATACTCTATACCAACCACTCAACGTACCTCACTACTAAAGTTAGTTGATCGTTAAGCATCTATTTTATTAGGTCAGCTGCTTTCTCAATAAATTTTTCATGAGCCCAAATGCTTCATCACCTTCTGACACTTAAGACAGTGTCATGTTGTGTTTTCCTGATAATGATCATAGATATTTCCAAAAAAAATTACGGTGAGTTTTCGATGTAAAATGGAATATCTGAAAATTCCTGAGTTGCTGTCTTGTCTATTACCTTGATAAAGCGATAGTAAGACATAGCGCCAACGGCACTAAGAGATAAAAAAATGTTCTAACTGAAATATGAGGAACTTGAATGTTCTGCATTTCTTTATTGTGAAATGCAGCTCCGATGCAATGACGGACCTTCGCGTACTGCTTAAACCGTTGAGATATTTCAATCCATTTCTAATTCATCTGATGTTGGGGTTCAAATGGTTCAAATGGCTCTGAGCACTATGGGACTCAACTGCTGAGGTCATAAGTCCCCTAGAACTTAGAACTACTTAAACCTAACTAACCTAAGGACAACACACACATCCATGCCCGAGGCAGGATTCGAACCTGCGACCGTAGCGGTCGCGCGGCTCCAGACTGTAGCGCCATAACCGCTCGGCCGGCTGGGGTTCCAATATCCTTTAGTTTCATTGATGATTTCTCCTAGATACACCCTACATTCCAACTTTATATGCATAGTGTAACGGATATCTGATGACGCCCGCGTCAGAAGACAGCAGACCGATCTTAGCCAACGCAAACTGCGTAATGACGAAGATGAACAAGAAGATGTGGGTGCAGGACACTATCGCCGCAAGCTAGCCGCTGGAGAGGACGCTCCCCAACACGACGATCAAGTTCACCATCGCCGTTAAGAATCTCCAGCCGATCACCAGCCACCGCAACCTGGAAAACATGGGTGCGACCTTCCTTGGAGGTGAGACCGCCGAAGAGAAAAATCCTCCGCCGTCGATCACTACAAAAATGATAGGAAACTACGTCGATATCCTCATGGATGGCCGACCAGCCCAAGCTCTTGTGGTCTCTGGAGAATCAATTCAGTCAATTCGGAGAAGTACCGTCGCCAGTTGTAGAAAACCGTATTCGTCGACAGCAAAACACTCTGCTGAAGGTGGCAAATGGAATATATGTAAAACCTACATGAAAATGTACCATTCGTGTGGGTATAAGTGGCCATACACAGTCCTTAGAATTCAATGTCTTACAAGAGTGTAATCATGACTTCATTCTCCGATGGGACTTTTTGAAAGCTTCTCAGGCAATTATAGATTGTGGTTTCTAGAAGATTATGCTAGACGAGATGAGACACCGTGGACAGGAAGATGCGTATCCGAGTGTGTGGAGACTATGTGTGCCGGATGAAGTAATCATTCCTGCAGTCAGCGCTAGAAAGGTAGCTGTCATGTGTCGTGCCATGCGTCAACCCATGTATCTTGTAGTGGAATGTAAGATAAACATACCACTGAAGAATAACTTGGTCATCCCAGTCTCTGTCATCTGTTTTATCAACGGATTCGGCGAATTGTGGGTAGTTAACTGTCGCCGAGGCCCTCAGATCCTTCCAAGACGCTTGTGCGTAGCAAACGCTGAGCCGTTAATTGCAGAACAGCTGAGCGTCATAGAAACCTCCAATGCCGAGTGTGTGGGCGAAATTAGCTCTACAACTACGAGAGGAGATCTTTTAGCTCGACTATCACCAGATCTCTCTAAGGAACAACAGAAGAAGCTACTTGCCATTCTTCAAGAGTTCTCTGAATGCTTCAGTCCACAGGTGAAGAGCAAATTAGACAAATAGACGGCGATGCACCGGATTAGCACTGGAGACCATCAACCAATAAGCCAGAGAGCATATCATGTTTCAGCAACGGATCGTCGAATAATTCGCGACGAGGTACAGAAAATGATGAAGAATGACATCATTCAGCCTTCGCAGAGCTCATTGTCGTCAGGAAGAAAGATGGCAGTTATCGCTTTTGTGTTGATTACAGGAAGCTTAATAAGATAAGAAAAAAGGACTTTTGCCCTCTTCTACGAATGGACGACACACTAAATTGTCTGAAGGGGGCTAAGTTTTTCTCAACAATGGACATGTACTAGGTATACTGGGAAATCGAAGTAGACCAGGCTGATCGTGAGAAAACTGCATGCATCACCACTGAGAGCCTGTGTAAGTTTAAGGTAATGCCGTTTGTTTTGTGTAATGCGCCAGAAACTTTTGAACGGATGATGGATAATCTTCTAAGGCACCTAAATTGGACGATGTGTCTTTGTTATTTAGATGACATTACAGTGTTCTTAGAGACATTTCATGAACATTTAAAAAGCCTGAAGGCCGTTCTTAAGTGTCTCCAACAAGGCGGACTGAAACTTAATCCTAGAAAGTGTCTCTTTGGAGCAAAAGAAATCAAAATGCCTGGACACCTTGTGTCACACGAAGTTGTGCGGCCAGATCCAGAAAAGGTGAGATCTATAACGGAATTTCCTGTTCCTAAAAGTATTAGAGATGAGAGAAGCTTCCTCGAATTATGTTCTTATTACCGTCGTTTTATCAAAGACTTTCGTATCAAAGCCGGGCCACTCCAAGAATTGTTAAAAGCTGATGCTAAATTTATCTGGGCTGGTGCTCAATAAGATTATTTCAATGTTCTGTGAAAATCTCTGACAAATGACCCTTTACTTGGTCTGTATGATGAGAGAGCACCTACAGAACTATGCACAGATGCCAGCGGGTATGGGATCGGTGGTGTTCTGGTGCAAATTTCGGTTGGAAAAGAGAAGGTTATAGCCTATTCTTCTAGGACACTTACAAAAGCCGAGAGAACTACTCAACTACAGAAAGAGAATGTCTTGCTGTGATCTGGGACATGTGTAAATTTCGACAGTGTGTTTATGGAAGGCCATTCACAGTTGTTACAGACCATGATTCAGTTTGTTGGTTGACAGGTCTTAAAGATCCAACAGGTCGATTCGCCAGGTGGCCACTAAGTCTTCAAGAGTATGACATTACCATATTATACACAAGTGGAAGAAAACACCAAGATGGCGACTGTCTCTCAAGAAACCCTGTGCAAGACCATCAAGACTTTGATGAAGATAGTCTCGCTGCACTCCAGGATCTCTCAGCTGAGCGGAAGAAGGACGCCAAGATATCTCAAATTATGCTTGCATGAAATCGGTCAGAGGATGCGGAAGGACAATTTGAGGTAGTTAACGGATTACTTTGCAAGAAAAACTTTGATCCGTTTGAAAAGAGGTGACTACCAGTGATTCCTAAACACATGCGCTTAGATGTTCTACAGAAATTCCGTGACACACATGAGGCAGGACATTTAGGATTTATTAAGACATACGATAGGATCCGCAAGAGATTTTTCTTGCCAGGATTATTTAGGAGTGTCGGTCACTATGTGTCGCACAGTCGAGAGTGCCAGAGGAGAAAGGCAGTTCCTCAGAAATCACTTGGCCGACTCATACCAATTCCACCAGCCAAAACGCCATTCCAGCGTGTTGGGATTGACCTGTTTGGACGATTTCCAACGTCTGCTAGTGGCAATAGATGGATTACTGTTTGCATTGATTAACTGACACGCTATGCCATTACAAAAACCGTGAAAACAGCCGAAGCATCCGAGGTAGCCAAATTCATCGTTGAAGACATTGTATTAAAACACGGTGCCCCAAGGTCGTTAATTACGAATCGAGGGAAAGTTTTTCAATCGAATCTTGCGACAGAGATAAACCGTCGGTGCAACATTGCCCATCACATGACGACTGCCTACCATCCGCAAAGTACTGAACGCCTTAATAAGACCTTGGCTGACATGCTATCAGTGTTCGTCAGTGTTGAGCGGAGCAACTGGGATGAGGTGCTACCTTTCGTGACGTTTGCCTACAACACAGCCAAACCAGACACCACAGGATTTACGCCATTTTTCCTGGTGCATGGGGGTGAGGCGACTACGACGATGGACACTGTGTTTCCGTTACATCCTCATGACGTGGACGGCGACTACGTCGGCCGGGTGTTAACCAGAGCTGAGGAAGCTCGGCAGTTAGCTCGACTCCTCACGTTGCAGGCTCAAGAAAACGATCGCCGAAGTTATGACGCGAGCCATCGCCCTGTTGTCTAGCAGCCTGGTGATCTCGTCTGGATCTTCACTCCTGTTCAGAAGGTTGGTCTCTCTGAGAAGCTCTTGAGGCGCTACTTTGGACCTTATAAGGTTGTAAGACAGTTGTCTGATGTTACTTATGAAGTTGAAGATTTCGACCCAGACACAAGACGACGAAAGATCAGAGATACGGTCCACGTCCTTCGAATGATACCCGCAACCAAGGGTAAATTCGAAGCTCCAGGGACAGGCAACAAGCGGAAAGGTGACGAAGAGCGTAGCGGCAAAAGAAATTCTAAAAAGATCACCGCCAGGGGGAGTATCAGTCATCAGGATTCGGAGTATGCAGGACTGATGCTCGTTATAGGACTAGGACGACGTAACTCCGAGATGCTGTTCTCGTAAAGAGGGGGCAACGTAGCAGAAGACGCTGAGTAGTATAGTGGTGTAGTGGTTATAATACTAAAATGTTGTATGGCGGGTCGTGAGTTCAAAACTTACCTCGACTGTATGATTTTAATTTCTATACTCGGTCCGAGTATATTTAGAAGTATCCACAAATGTCAAGAATCGTTTTACTGGAATGTTCTGTAGCTGTGTATATGCTGTATGTGTTCTGGCCGGAGGCAGTTCGCTCCGCACTCTTGTATGTGCAAGTGCTGAATAAATCTTCGTTAAATGAAGTTTGTGTTCGTCGTTCATCTAATTACACCTTCTTCTACGTGACAATATATGCACTGTAGATTAGTATTTACATTCTACATGTGCTTTGATACAAGCAAAATGGGAAAAAACTTGAAGGATAATTTCACTAAAGCGACAAAGAAGGGAAAATGTGGGTCTGGTGCGTGCAAGAGCAGTTACTCCTGTAGCTAAAGTCTTGCATACCGGCTAAAGAAAGGCATAATAATCTGAGCGCTGACATAGATGAAGCTGAGACAGGAGAAAATAATTGTGTGAAGGCTAATAATGGTCCACTGGCACCGTCAGCTTCCTCGCCCACAAACCCAAATCCAAGGACAGCGATAAGAAACTCACTATTGTTTTAGAGAGGAGTATAGAACAGAGATATCTTGAGTTCACCGAATTAACGAAGAACAATGATAATGTGCTAGATGAAGGCAAATTATTTTGCTTATCTTCGGAGAACGAAATAAAGACAATCCCTGATCATAGCCGACTCAGAGGTGAGACAGACTTACACAATGTAATATTACAGCACCAAAGTGCTCACAATGACTTCAGCTCTCAAACAGCATGAGATTATTCACACGAACACAGTTGTCCTTCTCAACAATATTCTTCTAGTTATGGCCACACAACAAGAGGACGGGATTTAGCACCAAGGACGTCTTCTCCAGTTGCCTCCAGCGGAAATTCATAACCTCAGTTGTACCCCTACTGTTAAATGGCTAAGCTGGTAAAACTAAATAAATACTTACTTTAAAACAGTTAGGAGTTTTTCTTTTAGTAAAATGCAGTATCTGATGACATTCTGGACTGCTTGAATATCGTGAGAAGGAAGTCACCAAACTATTTTATAGACATTCTGAACTAATTAAGAATTTAGACTTAATATCGCTCAGTTGTGGATGTAATGTAAGAAATTTGATCCCGCGTTAGAGTGCGTCAACACGCGTTGCATCTGAAATTAGCCTTCATCGGAAACGTTTTTGGCAGATCCGGATTAATTGTCTACTGTGCGAATATAAGGATCGCCACTCTGGCATGCGAGACACTGTTATACTCAGGGCCATGTTGGGGGGGGGGGGGGGGACTCTAATTCCGAGAGTACACCGTCCACTTAATACTTTATATGGAGAACATTTTTTGCTACAGAAATTCGCTTTCATAGTCCCTCTTAATTACATTATTCTCAATGCTGAGTTACAACTCGTAGAACATATTAGCTGTGAAGTCAACTGAGCATTAGTAATTGGCCCAGACAAACAACGCAAGAGAACAATGAACATTAGGACCGTGGGATCGGGCACCTGCGAGTTACTGGACATTGTCATTCTGATACTCACATCGTGTAACATGTTCTACGAGAATAATGTCTGACAACACGTAACTCCCTTCTTCCTCACGCTGATGCATTCTTTAACGATGCAAGCAAACTCGACTCCTGTCTGAAACGTAAGCTAAGACATTGGTAAAATAAAAACATTTCCCTCTTCCTTATGCTGATATTGAATTTTTCAATGATGCAACAACAAATTTTGTAATTAGACGTGACTGTCTTAAGGAGCACGATTAAATGTAATTTTTTTTAATTTGACTTCAGTACAGTAGTCAAGCCATAGTCGCAGCAAATTACAGAAAGTTTACATGACTAGTTTTCGTGAAGCTCAATCATGATTATCAAATGTAACAAATGTGAAACTAGTATGCTATTAATTATAAGAACGTGAAACATAAGTAACATCTAACCACAACACCCTTGTCATAGGAAAGAATACTGAGAAATTATCATATCAAATTAAACCTCGTTATATAGTAATGGCAAAGAAGCAACATCGTTGCAAGTGATCACTGTGAAGCCTTTATCTATACGGAACATTCAAAGGTTAATGTCGTATATGCTGGATTAGGATCGGTGTCGACCAACTACACGCATAGCCAACAACTACTTGGTCAATGCTGATCCTAATCCAACATATACAACGTTAAACTTCTAATGTTCTGTATAGATAGAGGTTTCACAGCGATCAATTGCAGTGATGTTGTTTCTTGCCATTACTGCATAATGAGGTTTAATTTAATATGATAATTTCACAGTATTGTTTCCTATGACAAAGGTGTTGTGGTTAGATCTTACTTACGTTTCAGGTTCTCATAATTAATACCAGACTTGTTTCATACTTTTTACATTTAATAATGGTGACTGAGCTTCACCGAAACTGGTCATGTAAACTTTCTGTAATTTGCTGCGACTATGGCTTGACTACTGTACTGAAGTCAAATAAATCTGAAAAAACAACAAATATCGAATTTCGTCTATACATTCTATGAATGGTATTATTTTTCCGAAGCGAACAGTCATCGTGACTTTCGTTTTTCCGATTGTTAATAGCTTTAATTGTTGGACGAGGCAAAGTCTGTATAGGTATTGCGGTTCAATTGTCTTCTTAGTGAAGTTTGTCAACTACTAAGGCTCTAAGAATTACTTCGTTGTTTTAAAACCAGGCATTAGACATTATTAATTTTTAAGTGTATAAATTGCGCTGGTAATTGAAATATGTCATTTTTCAGTACGAAAAGATGTGCAGTAGATTTAGTTCTGGGGTTTCAGCTACAGACAGTCCACGTTGTTCAAAAGAATGTGTAACTGATAACGGCCTACCTACGTCATATACGAATAGTAGCACCGGAATAATTGTTGTTGAGTATAAAAACCAATCATGTATAGTAATTCCTTGTTATTTGGAATCCTAAAAAACATATATCATTATCCTGTTTCTTGGAATGGCAGTACATGGAGAGAATTTAAGACAAAATACGAGTTGATGATATTTAGGGAAGGCAGGTTGTGGTGTTCAGTGTATAAAGGTGTGCAGAATATAGCAATGAGTAAGTTACAAGTAGTGTACATTTCTAAAGAATGATGTAGTATTTCGGTGAGTCCAGTCTGAGAAAGTAAACAAGCTTTGTTAACATCACCGAAAAAAAGATACATAATTACAGGAATTACGAAACCAATTCAACTGCATGCAGATAGAGAAAAAAGGCTATGTTCTAGAAAATCGCGTAGTTGAACAGCAAAAAGATATTTTTGAAAGTACAAGGAAAGTGTTTCACACAGCATATTTTGTAGCTAAAAAGAACAATCCATATTTCAACCTTCACAAACTTTTGAATGCACAAATACAAAATGGTCTCCACATGATAAAACACTGCATAGTAAACTCAGTTTGCCAACGTCATAGATTTCATTGCGGACACTATGAGGCAGAAGCTTTGTTCATCCATAATAACAAAGGATTCTAAGATCTCTGTATACATTCGAATCTACATCTGTGGCTTCACAGTCAGTTTTAACAGTGTATTTAAGGTCAGAAATTAGTAGTGTAATGTAAAAACCTTATTTGTGGATGTCATTGGACTTCAAAAAACGGATGCAGAAACAATATAGCTGAAGTTTAAAAATGTCTCAGGAAGCATAGCTTTCCTTCAAGTTATTTGAATGGAAATTTGGTTGGAGCATGCAGTGATGGTGCTAGTGTAATACTAGGTAGGATTTCAGGTGTTTCAGGGTCAAATAAAATGTGCAGCGAACTGTTCCCATGGCACTGTTTGTGCCACCGAGTTGAGTGAGAGGTTGCTGATGCAATTTGGAGAGGTTCCTGGTGTGACTCATCATTTTTTAACAAGCCGTATGCATTGTACCATCAACCTCTAAAGAATCAACATGACCTGTCATCTGTTGCAGAAAACTTGGTGCAGACTTTAAGAAAGTCTGAGTGTGTTGGGTGGCTTTAGAGCAGTGCAAGCAGTATGGAAGTCCTACCAGGCTTTGAGTGCTCATTGTAGTAGACATGTCTACTAAATCAAATGTAAGGGAAGAATGCAAGGGACTGCAGAAATCATTATCAAACCCCGATTTTGTGTGCAACATTGCACTGCTTTCTTGTGTTCTTGATGATATTAGTATCCCGTAACAGTATCTCTAAATGAACAGCGCTAATACTCTATCTGATAGGGAAATTACGATGTTAGTGAACAAACAGAATTTAAGAATAACATACACAAAATTGCAACGATGTTTTAACGGAATAATTTTGGTTTGGAGTCTATGTCCTGCATGTAAAACTGTCTAGTTTGACGTAATATGTTGGATTATTTTGCAATTTTATACCTTTTGTGTATTTCAACTATCAAGAACTGCAAGTTACATATACAGTAGGAATACATGTCACATACATAGATAAATATGATCTTAGAAATAACAGAAGAAAGGTAATGCAGACTCTTTGACCTGCCATTCCATGTTTATTCTATATGACAGTTATGTCAAACATTTTCAAGAACTGCCACTGCCTAAAATTTGACTGCAATAACATGACGACCTGTATACTACGT
This sequence comes from Schistocerca nitens, assembly GCF_023898315.1. Taxonomy (NCBI): domain Eukaryota; kingdom Metazoa; phylum Arthropoda; class Insecta; order Orthoptera; family Acrididae; genus Schistocerca; species Schistocerca nitens. Next base: position 256,576,921 of record NC_064615.1, on the reverse strand, counting down.
GATAGGACAGATTTCAGATCCTGTCGTATTAACTGACGTGCAAGTCATTGTTATACAGGTGCATAATGTAAGTAGACTTACATTACTGCTACTGTATGTAGTTGTCTTTCTGTAGAAATCAATGTGCGTACAACTGTTTGTTCCCGTGTATCAGATGTCACTGATGATGGGATATGAAACCGAAACCCGGGTTTGGGAAATAAAACATTTCTAGCGCGGCTCATGGAGTATAGAAGATATCCTTTAATAAATATCTGGAAGCAGCGAAGCACCAAGCATTCAAGGTTTTTACGTCATAGTTGCTCACATTACTATCGGAAATTTAAGCTCTGCTCTTAGGTTCCTGCCTAACTACACCCTCGGAAAATGCGAAATATTTGAATAAAATGAACAAATATTTCTGACACACTAGAATAAAAATTGCTGGTCATTTCATTCACATGAATTGCATCTTTCGTTTTTTAATCAGACTGAAGTAACAAAAACAAAGTAAATTATTCCTGAGAGAGAACGCTCTTATACGTAAATAACATCAAATATTGTAGAAGATATTTCTTTTAGGTAAATAATACAGAAGCAGATTCCGTTACAAACTCGAAGATGAAAAAAAGAAAAATTAGCATGTACCAGGGCACGAACCTACTTCCTTCAACTTTGTAACTGCACGTCTGTAACCATAAGGCTAGCAGATTATATACAACTGCCGTAATTATTATCTTTAACTGTCATTTATTGTAATGTATCATACCAAGTGTGACTTTTTTATGATAAATCTTCAATGTCTATTGCTCTGAAACGGCATACTGTCATAGCATGAGAGTTATAATATAGAAAAAATAAAATACGATGATATCCAGTATGGAGTCCTCAAAGTAGCGAGTGGGGGGCATCAGGTAATGCGAGCGCCAGCCGAACACCGAATGCCGGTTGTAGCTTCCCATTTTGGCCCATCCTCGCCTCTGCTCATAGCACCTCCCTCCCGCCGCAGGATGGAGTGACGTCATGCGGCCTGACGGGCCGGCACCACGTTTGAAACTAACGCCGTATTTCCTTTCTCTCGATACCTTCTGCTCGCCCTCTGTAGTAAAGGAATCAACGATCAACTTGAACGGATGTCTTGTGACGTCCGCCCAGACCAAACGCAACGAACAATGCCGAAAAAAAGAAAGATGGATAGAGGGTCTCCCATGTAAGCTGGAGATCTCGGGTTCGAGTCCCAGTCGCGGCACACATTTTCAACTGTCCCCGTTGATGTATGTCAACGCCTGTCGATAGCTTATGGTCCTGATTTAATTATGATTTCATGTTACTTTATTTGACTCAGTGCATAATATTACATGGCAAGGGTGGGAATACCAACAAGTAAAAAAGCGCGAATACGTCAAAGTGTTTTGATTGTAATGTCTTTAAAGATGCCCGGGACTTATTAGCGTTTTTTGTGCTATAAATAAAATGTCGAGTGGCGAAGGCCTCTCGGCGTACCGAACGAGGTGGCGCAGTGGTTAGACACTGGACTCGCATTCGGGAGGACGACGGTTCAATCCCGTGTCCGGCCATCCTGATTTAGGTTTTCCGTGATTTCCCTAAATCAATCCAGGCAAATGCCGGGATGGTTCCTCTGAAAGGGCACGGCCGACATCCTTCCCCATCCTTCCCTAATCCGATGAGACCGATGACCACGCTGTCTGGTCTCCTTCCCCAAAACCAACCAACCAACCTCTCGGCGTGTGGACCTGATCCAAAAAAAAAAAAAAAATGGTTCTGAGCACTATGGGACTTAACATCTGTGGTCATCAGTCCCCTAGAACTTAGAACTACTTAAACCTAACTATCCTAAGGACATCACACACATCCATGCCCGAGGCAGGATTCGAACCTGCGACCGTAGCAGTCGCGCGGTTCCGGACTGCGCACCTAGAACCGCTAGACCACCACGGCCGGCTGTGGACCTGATCGCTTGGTGCAAGTCTTTTTGAGGTGACGCAAATTCGGCGCCTTGCGCGTCGGTGAGGATGAACTAGTGATGACGAAGACGACACAAACACCCAGTCCATGAGCGGAGAAAATCTTCTACCCAGCCGTGAACCGAAACCTGGTCCCTCGGCACGACAAGCCGGCGCGCTTTTGTGCAATTATAGGGACATTTCTCATTCTAGTTTGAAACGTCCCCTTTGCACAATTATACACGACTGTGCTTAAACTGACACAATATTTTTAGCGCAACGCAATCTGACTATAAAAAAAAATCCCTACAAAAGAATGGCCCTGACTAACATTAAACTATACCTTTCACAAATCACTTACCTCACAAAAATCTTCGCTACTCAAGCTACTGCAATACAGCGAGCGCCACTACTGCCAGCTAAATAAAAGATTCAAAGTACTGAAGGCACTAACTACTGATAGGCATAGTTGGCAAATGAAAGCTATTAATAGAGAACAAACAATGTATTTACCTTGATATCATCATATATAAATATAGCAGTTCATGACAAATTTCAAAACTCCGCCATCTCTCTCCCCACATCCACCACTGCTGGCGGCTCACCTCCAACTGCGCAACGCTACGCGCTGTGCACAGCCAGCTGCCTAACACTACAATGGCGAGTATTACAACAATGCAAAGCAGCCACAGACTGCACACAGCACAGCCAGTGATTTTCATACAGAGGTGGCGTTACCAAAAAAAACCTAAACAGCCTACTTACATAGCCCCCATGCTCCCCACAAAAAAATTTTACAAATTGGTTTGGGCAGTGGCCAATACAGATTTGAAAAATTTTTTCATAATTACAATAACAAAGAAATCAAATGCACACACAATTTATGAAACAAAGTTGGTCAAAAGCTAAAATTTTCTCACAGTCCATAAAGACAGTCCTGATCATTCATCACATTGCAGTGTTTTTCTCAAAGTCTGAGCAGTAAAAGAAAATGCACACGGAAGTAGTGGATTTCCATGCAGTCTTGAAGAAGTATCGTTGTCCTTCCAACGGAAAGACAGTGCTGACTCTCGACATGCAGACAGGTCATGGGCCACAACAGAGCAAACCCACAGCGGAGTCAGTCGAAGTTTTGAAGAGTATTGGTGGGTAGGTCATCACAGAGCAGACCCACTGTAGTCCTGGTAGAGATTACGGTATTGGTGGGCCACCAAAGATGCAGACCCACTGTAGTCCTTGTAGAGATGGCCAGCAGCCATCTGTTGTGACTATGCAGGTGCACAATCACCATTGAAGAGTCTTGCGGATAATAGAGCAAGTCCATAACCACCACTTATGCACTCACAAAGTTTTTGAATTGTCCTGAGAACCAGCAATGCTGTTAACCAGTCCCTTGCTGAATTATTAACACACGTGCAAACACTAACAGTCCCTACTTCTCACATATTGTGCATATACTATGACCAACAGAAACGTGTGCAGTGAAATGGAACTTACAAGTTAATAATATGATGAACTGGTGTCAATTACAATTTTATAACATGAGAATACAATTACAAAGGTACAAAATGCATCATTAAAGAACATAACAATACAGATAACATTTGTAGTACAGGTTTTACAATAGAATAAAAATAAACATATACATCAGTGTTACAAAAATAATGACATAAGTACATACATAAAGATCAGAATAAATTTTGAAACATCAACTTCACACATGAGCATTAAAACGAAACAGAATAAATAATGTCTAAACAACTTTACAAAGAAAATAACATATTATTAATGCAAATTATGTTTGAGGATAACAGTATTCCTCATCATAGTGAATGTAGCTTAGTATTAGAAGAGAAAAAAAATTCTATGAAACAGTACACAGAGACAGGAAGAAAACAAATACACATGGGTACACAAACACATAGTGGGATAACACAAGGAAAGGACAGGGTTTCTTTTACTGCAGTATTTTGCAAACAAAACTTTCTTTACTTCTCGGAGATCTCCCTTCGTTCCTCATTATTTCCAAAAATTCCTATCAATACCTGCTTTCTCTACTCTGTTCATATTTCTTTCAAAATAATTACAGATCATTGTACAATACTCATTTTGGCCCAAAACGTTTTCATATACCTTCAATGCATTTCTTTCCATTCATCACAACTAGTTTCTTATATAGTCTACCCCCTCTTAAGCTAACTTAAATCTACTGAGCTCAGATGCTAAACTAAGGGACGAGGCAATGCAGCAGCACATAAAACAATTAACGCAAACAGCAATGACAAAAAAGTGCAGATTTGCAAAGGAAGCAGCATTTTAGAAATTAGCGAAGCAATTGCAATATTACGACTAATATAAGGCAATGTGCAGCAAACAAGAAAAATAAATCTGGCTTAGCAGAGTAACGCAAATTAAAATTCAGTAGCACTATGCCTGGCAAACAGCATAACTTATACCTAAACATGACAAAGTTCAAGCAGAAAAAGTATTACACTAAAAATGGCCATGTCTAATACCTATGTCACATCTTAACACTAGAGTGATGCATCACAATTTATTCTACAAAAGAAATTAACAAGTACTTGAAAAGAAAACTATGATTGCAGTTCCTGTGAAGGTAAATGTCTTTTTGTGCTCCCTCATTTTTTTTTTTTTTTGAGAAAATTATTATTTACTCGATCTGTAGACAGAAAATATTTATATTAGTACATCTATAAAATTTTATTTTAACCAATGCTGCAGTGCAGCTAGAAACTAGTTATCAAATGAAATAAGCAATTACGCAAACCAAAGCATAAAAATATCATTCAATAGTCATGTGACATTTCATAAGTTAGTAGACATTCTCTCAACTCTCGTAGAAAGACGCTTGTCATAATCAGGTGTGCAGATGTAAAAATATTTCTCGTCATTTCATTAGGCATTTCTGTAAATATCATAAATTAAGAGCTCCACAGCGTCAACATATGTTTTCAAGTTCGACCGTGTCGTTTTTGCGATGCTCTCTACAAAGGAACGTCAATAGTGAGGATAATGGCCTCCCTTTTTTTTTTCTACCTGTGCCGCTGAAAAGGGCTCGCAATAATGGCTTTTTCTCCAGGCGTCTGACACACCTGGCCGCTCACAACGAATTACTTCACGGTCACTTACCTTTCTTAACGAAATATTTACGACAGCAGTTTTCGCTACAGCGACAGTCTCATATAAAAATTTCATAGGTCAAGAATTTGCGTTACAAATCTGTAAAAACAAAATCCTGTAAATATAACAGTGTCCAAAAAATTTTCGCTGGCATTGTGATACATTTACGCATTTACACACATTTCCTACCTCTTAAAGTACGATTCTTGGTTTCCAACATCCTTTTTCACAAGTCAGTGTCCCTAACCGCTACTCATTACTCCTTACCTTATTACACACACACATATATATATATATATATATATATATATATATATATATATATATATATATATATATTCGTCGACGCTTCTTTAATATTTCATTATATGAAATATGTAGCATAATCAAATTCCTCATATAGCATCAGCTTCTTGACCATAAACATACCTCAGCAGCATAATACACATCGTCGTCATAAAAATAACATCATAACACCTCAGTCAACTCTCAAAATCGTCGTAGCTTCCTCCAATAATTTCAAAACCTAAAAAAAATTCTCTGCTCATGTCAAAAGTGTCATCTGCCTCAAACATACTTTAAAAATCGTGATCCCATACCAAATATATCATTCAAAGCTCTCATAGTATCACAATGGTTCCAAAAAAATATGAACAGTTCACAAAGTACACACAACATACAATTTCATAAGTGTGAAGTTACCCAACTGGGAAATCGCGTAAACATGAAGTTATCCAACGGTGTAATTACGTAAACATCTGTCACTGACGTAGTAAAAAAAATGTTTGTCTCTCTCAGTTAAATGATCAGATAGCTGTGTATTTTGTGTTGGAGAAATATGGTACCGATGTGTAAAGTTGTATAAGCAAATACCATATTAGCTAGGGCTCCTTGTGGTTGCCAAACACATGGTACACAAAGTAGGCGCGTACCCCCCTGAGGATTAATGTAATTATACCCTCAGGTGTTACAGATTACAGCAATGGAATGAAATGTATCACGGGAAACCTTCTTTGCAATTCAAAAATCTTGAAAAATAAATGGCTTAAGTACAAAATTAATCTCTCAAATGCGTGTCCTGTAGCGCTAAATGTGCGTCTTGCTGTAAGATAATTCTGTGGAAGTGTCGTAGTTATCGTCCTCCGAAAGCTAAGTTCTGCAGAAGTCAATGTACTTACCTCATGATACACAAAAGTGAAATGCTTTGCGTATAGATATCTTAGTTATTACGCTTATTGCCGTGATGAGGAAAGTACTGTGCTGTAACGTATTGTTGTGCTACGGAAAAGGCTGTCTCATTGTAGCTATACCACAAAAGTTGCTACTAAAACATGTTTTACTTTCCAGAATAATGCAGAAAAACTGTGCAGATATAAAACAGATACACCGCAAAAGCAACATTGTAAATTGTCACTCATTAGTAGCGTCGTGATAAAACCGTGTAGTTGTCACATAAACTAACCACTGTGTCGTCTGGTATCTCACAGAAAGTACTTTAAATCTAGAATGTATTTTCAAGTAAACCAAAATGTTGCATTAAAATCTCATTAGCAGTATATGTTCTAAGTATGTAAGCCTTATAGTCGTTACATAATCGTGCAACTAACAAGCAAGAATGTACACACACAATAACACTGTGACGTCTGTTCACTATAACAATGCATTCGTAATTTCTGTTTAAATAAGTTCTCTTGGTTCTTGATTGGATATTTAACTTCAAACATTGTTGCATGTTAACAGATTCTAAGTCTGACAAAGCATACTAGAAATGTGAAGTGAAAATTTTGTGGCAAAGACACAGTTAAAAAGCAGATTATCTTTCAATAAACGGTTTTACATGTGAAATGTGGTGTAAACCTTTACTCTTCCTAGTACGCAGAGTTTCAACTTCAACGCAATTATCATGTGGTATACGTCGGATTCTGTAAGGTCCATTGTAAACTAGAAAGAATTTGTGACTCAAGTGTTTCTTCTTATGTGACAATGAATGAGCTTTAATGAGAACTTTCTGACCAATATATAATTTCTTTGCATTTGCTTTACCGTGTAGTTTTCTCCTTTTGTCTGCTGCAGATTTTATATTTTTAATAGCCAAATCAATTATGTCTTTGTGTCGAAGTTTACGTGTATTCGGGAAAGGTACGAGCTCTCTGATTCTGTTCGGTGGTTTTTCATTCTTCAGTACAAGAGTAGGTGGTAAAGCAGTGGAATCATGAGGCATTTCATTCAGCACATTTTGAAATAAGTGTAAATATCTGTCCCAATGCTGATGCTTTCTGTGACAATAAAGTCTGCAAAGCTTATTGATTTCTTTCATAATACGTTCGGAGGGGTTACAATGTGGTGAGTACAATGAAATAAAAACAGGTTTGATTTTATGGTTGCGAAGCATGCGTGACCAAACAGCAGATCCGAATTGCGGTCCGTTATCTGAAATGACTTTACTAACGTGTCCAACTTCACGTAAGAAATTTTTAACAAAGGCGTTGGATACAGACCGTCCAGTGGCTTTACGTAACGGTGTGAAAGAAACAAATTTTGAAGTAAGTTCAACAGCGACTAGAACGTACGAAAATCCATTAGATGTTCTGACATGCGGTCCCAAGAGATCAACAGCAGCAAATTCTTTTAATTTAGAAGGAATGATAGGAAACAGCGGAGCACGATGTGAGACAGTAGATGGTTTCGCCTTTTGACAAAGTTTACAAATAGACAAGACTCTTCGAATTCTCTTTTCCATATTGTTAAAATAACAAGTCGTTCGAAGAATATGATAACATTTTCGTGGACCAAAATGTGCGTAGCTGAAATGAATGTACCAAATGAGCTTATTAACAAAATCGTCTGGAATGCAAAGTACCCATAGCTTGTCATCAACAGTGCAGCGTTTGAAGAGTATGTTGTTTCTAACCAGGTAATAATGCCGAATCTGTGTGTGTGTCTTTTCATGCCATTTGCTTTTGATGTCTTTCCAAATCGGATCTTTATCTTGTTCATGAGCAATGTCCTTTAAAGATGTGGTGATGAAGTTTTCAAAGGCGACTTTCTGAATGTAAAGAATACTGAAATTTTTCTCGAGGTTGCCTTCTGTGTTACTTTTCTCAAGCCCAGCCGGTGCGCGTGACAGTGCGTCCGCAACAATGTTCTCCTTGCCGGGAATGTAGACTATTGTGAAGTGGAATTCTTGCAGAAACAATGCCCAACGTTTTAACCTGTCATGATTTAATTTTGAAGACATAAGAAATTGTAATGCACGATGATCACTGTATACTTTTACGTGCTTACCAGAAAGAAAGAAACGGAATTTGTTAAATGCCCAAACGATAGCTAAAGCTTCTAATTTAGTAACGGAATAATTTTTTTCAGATTTTGTTAGCACTCGGCTAGCAAAAGCAATGGTTTTCTGAATGGTAGTGTCATTTTCTATGGCTTCTTGAAATAAATGGGCACCAAGACCGACTTTAGAATAATCCGTGCTAAGGCACAAATCTTGTGACAGATCTGGATGAGCTAGTATTGGCGCGTTAAGTAGCGATTCTTTCAAAGAATTGAATTCCAACTGTGCTTGTTCGTCCCAGTTCCAAATAGTGTTTTTTCCAGTGAGAGAACAAAGTTTTGGTGTAACAAGAATTTGCATATTCAGAAAACGACGGTAAAAATTTACGAGACCTAGAAAACTGCGGACGTGTCTTTTTGTGGATGGAACTGGAATGGCTCTGATTGCTTCTAACTTTTCAGGATCCGGCTGAATGCCTTCAGAAGAAATGATATGTCCCAAAAACCTCACCTTTGACCTACCGAATTCAGACTTTTCCAAGTTAACTGTAATTCCAGATTCTGCAAAAATACGTAACAAACTGTTGAGGATGCGATTATGCTGTTCCCATAAGCTTCTGCTATTAGAATATCGTCCACATATAAGGTGATGTGACGTTTTAAGAACTCAGGTAATATGGAATTTAGCCCACGAATGAATGGTGCTGAAGAAATGTTCAAACCAAAGGGAAGTTTCCGAAACTGATAACAAACGCCGAAACAAAGGAAAGCTGTGTATTTTCTACATTCTGGATGAAGTTCGATCTGATAAAAGCTGGATCTGAGATCAATGGAAGACAACACTTTTGCACCATTAAAATTTTGAAGAAGTTCTTCCAACGTTTGCGGCCTGTCTGTTTCAGGAATAATGATAGTATTGATTTGTCTCGAATCTAAGACAAGCCTGATCGATCCATTTTTCTTCTCAACAACATGTAATGGATTGTTGTATGAGCTTACTGCAGGCTCAATAATGCCCTCGTCAAGAATAGATTGTATTTCTGTTCTAACACGGTCCCTATAATGCGCTAGAATTACGTATGGTCTAACACAAAATTTAGTATGCTCACGAACACGAAATTGGTATTGAAATCCCTTGATTGTTCCTGTTTTGTGGGTAAAAACTGTGGAATGTGCTTGTAAAATCTCAAAAAGGTCTTGCCTATCATTGTCATTACAATTTTCAATTGTTTGAATTTTATTCTGAATTAACTTATTAGTGTCAAATGCGCCGTCGATATCATCCCTGTCAGTACTTGCAGAGTGATTGTTAGTGTCTAGTTCCGTAGAAAATTCCGAACTGTTGTCTAACAGAAGGTAAAGCCGATTAATTTCCTCGTCATGGTTTGAGAGCCAATCTTCAAAATTCAAAGCTACTGACTTACCTTCTTTTTCTAAACTTATTTCAGCATCGTGAAAGCTTAAGATTGCTTTGTATTCATTCAAAAAGTCTACTCCCAGTATAATTTCCGTCGACAACAATGGAACTATAAGAAAGTTCATAGAGAAGCTGTGGCTTTGGCAAAAGAATTCTAAATTGGTTTGTTGGCGTACATCTACACTTTTTCCAAAGATTGCACCTTGTAATTTAATCTTACGTAACGGAAGTGTGGGGCAATCGTTCGATTTGTTGCATTTGCTAAAAGCTGTTTCACTAATTACTGAAATGGGACTGCCAGAGTCAAGTACTGCCGTAAATTTTACGTCATTTACAGTAATGTGAATCACAGGATATGCAATGTTGTTAAGTTTTACGTCGTGTTCCTGGAGTAAGATGTCCCTAATGTCTTCCATTTTTACGTAATTACTAGCTACGGCAGCTGCGTCGTTAGTGTCACACGTGCGTTTTGTGGCTGCCAGCGGTATGAGTCATTGCCTATTGTGTCTTTGTTGGCGCGCGTCGTTATTGGGGTTTGGAGACCTAACTTCTACAAATTCGTCTTGTCGAGAGGGCCCTGCTCTGTTTGAATCCCGCCAGTTCTGATGCAATTCAGCTCTGTCGTTACGATCATATCGTCTGTCGTCATGTCGGTAGTTCCCGTAGTTTCTTTCTTGTCGGTTAAGTGGTGGAGAATTTCTCCCTGAATTATCACTGCACGGTGGACCGTTGCGTCTGAAGTTGTTCTGTCTCCCGTGATAGTAATTATTTTGGTTCCCATATTGTCTGTTTCTCTGATTGTCTCTGTGATAGTCATTACCGCGGAGAGGTGATCTTTCCCTGTAATTATTACTACTCTGCCAACGGTTGTGGTACGGGTGGTGTCTGTTTCGGTCACGATTTGTGTTGTGAGAATAGCCTTGTCGCGTCCAGTTATTATTTCTTTCATCGCGGAATTGCGACGGATGTGATCTGTAATTGTTGTGCTCCTGCGTTCCGCGATTGTCAGTGTCAATTTCCAGTTCTTGTAACAGTCCCTGAAAAGCTTCAATGTCGTCTTTGCAACGTCCTGCTAAAATAATATGTCGTAAATGTTCAGGTAATTTGATTAAGCAAATGCGGATGAGTTCTGAAGGGCTGTATGGGTTTGAAAGATATTGATTCTTGTGCAACATGTCTTCAAAATATTTGACAAGACTGGAAAATTCAGATTGTTCGAAACATTTCATCATTATGATGCTATGTTTTACTCGGTCTTGTGTAGCTTGAGACCAATATGCTGAGTGGAAGGCATGATAAAAATCTTCTTCACTGTGACAATCGTGAATGACCGATCGCATTCTTACAGCTGGTTCATTCCCCAAGTAGCCACTCATAAATTCTAATCTGTGCTGCAATGACCAGTTGGGAGGAAAACAATGAGAGAATTGATGGAGCCACGCTTGTGGATGAATGTCGTTGCCAGAATTCTTAAACGTTTTGAATTTACGTGTAGTAATGAACAGCTTATAGTCAAAATCATCATGTCGGCGAGTCGCATGTCGGTCATTGTTACGTCGTGTCGGCTGTTCAATCTCAAAATTCGGTGCACATTGCCAATTTCTTTCATAATTTCCGAAATGCGCTGTGTTATTATTTTGTGGCTGTTCCGTATTTCTAAGTCCCTCTTCACGTATTGGGGCGCGAGTGTCCTCTGAAATACGTAATTCTTGTACTACTTGTGCCAACTGATCTTGCACTTCCCGGATTTCTCTTTGGTGTTGCGTATTAATTTGATTCTGATTTTGTTTGAATTTCCTAATTTGTTCGCACTCTTCTGTGTCATTAAAGACTACCGGTTTTGTGTCATTCAGATTATCATCTACCTTCGTAGATAAATTATTTAGCTGATCCGAAAGTTCAACTACTTTCTCTGATAATGAACTAATTTCCTCAATGTGTCTTTCTGAACCAATTTTCAGAGTATCTACTGTGTCCTTTAAGTTTTCCTGAGTTTTTGCAAGTTGCGTAACCGAATCGGTAGATGCAACTGAGTCAATTTTAGCTTGCAAGGTCTCATGATTTTCATGAACAATAATTTGCAGTTCTTTTATGGCTGCTTCGTGATTCTGTAATGCATTTTCATGTCGCGAAAAAATAGGTTGAAAATGCTCACAAATTTGTGTTTTTACGTCGTTACAGACTTTTTGACATTTCGATTCGATTTTATGTAACTCAGTAGTCAAATCTTCACGTGTTTGTTCAAGTGTGGTGTGAAGATTTTGTTCCATTGCGTCTAACTGTTGCTGTGTTTGTCTCTGGTGTTGTTCCATTGTGTCTAACTTTTGAAGCTTTTGCTGTGTTTGTCTCTGATTTTGTTCCACTGTGTCTAACTTTTGAAGCTTTTGCTGTGTTTGTCCCATTTGTTGTATTAATTGTAATAACAATGCATTGGTGTCTGAAACATGTTCCTCAGTGCTTTTCGGCAGTGAATTTGCACCGGCAACGTTCACATTTTGACAAGCGGAAAATGTGTCTTGACTCATTTGAGAAAACGGTGAGAACCCAAAACCTGAGTCTACAGTATTTGCGAGATCGTGTCGTGTCATTTCGGCTTCCTGAGGCGAGCTATTGCCGACCGATCGATCGATAATGCTTCCCTGTTCACTACTTGTTTCATTGTCTACGCCATTATTTGACGACCGCTCCATTTCCTTATGCACAGTTACCAAATTCCTACTTTGAATGTCTGTTAATTCATTACACAGTGGTGCTGATAAGCTACGCTCGTCGTCACTATTATTTCTCAGTTTACATCTACATCTACATCTATACTCAGCGAGCCACCTTACGGTGTGTGGCGGAGGGTACTTATTGTACCACTATCTGATCCCCCCTTCCCTGTTCCATTCACGAATTGTGCGTGGGAAGAACGACTGCTTGTAAGTCTCCGTATTTGCTCTAATTTCTCGGATCTTTTCGTTGTGGTCATTACGCGAGATATATGTGGGCGGTAGTAATATGTTGCCCATCTCTTCCCGGAATGTGCTCTCTCGTAATTTCGATAATAAACCTCTCTGTATTGCGTAACGCCTTTCTTGAAGTGTCCGCCACTGGAGCTTGTTCAGCATCTCCGTAACGCTCTCGCGCTGACTAAATGTCCCCATGACGAATCGCGCTGCTTTTCGCTGGATCATGTCTATCTCTTCTATTAATCCAACCTGGTAAGGGTCCCATACTGATGAGCAATACTCAAGAATCGGACGAACACGCGTTTTGTAAGCTACTTCTTTCGTCGATGAGTCACATTTTATTAGAATTCTTCCTATGAATCTCAACCTGGCGCCTGCTTTTCCCACTATTTGTTTTATGTGATCATTCAACTTCAGATCGCTCCGGATAGTAACTCCTAAGTATTTTACGGTCGTTACCGCTTCCAATGATTTACCACCTATGGCATAATCGTACTGGAATGGATTTCTGCCCCTATGTATGCGCATTATATTACATTTATCTACGTTTAGGGAAAGCTGCCAGCTGTCGCACCATTCATTAATCCTCTGCAGGTCTTCCTGGAGTACGTACGAGTCTTCTGATGTTGCTACTTTCTTGTAGACAACCGTGTCATCTGCAAATAGCCTCACGGAGCTACCGATGTTGTCAACTAAGTTTACTTTGTAGCCTAGTGTTACGTTTTTCACACGCCATTATTGTCACAATATTTCACACGATAACACAGAAAAGCACAACTTGAAGAGCAAAAACAAGAGAACATATTAACATAGCACTGAAAATAATATCTAGTTAATTGCAGCTGCGAAATACTTGGTGTAAATCTACATGCATCCCACAACTGTTTTACTGTACAACAATGAAAGACTGCAACTACAAAGGAAATTCTCTCTATAATTACGCGCTAGCAATAAACAAAATCTACACTAATTACACAAACTACAAGAAAAAATCAGAAGATTCCAGTGAGGTATCCTCGGCTAAGGGTCGACATATGAAACGTCCCCTTTGAACAATTATACACGACTGTGCTTAAACTGACACAATATTTTTAGCGCAACGCAATCTGACTATAAAAAAAAATCCCTACAAAAGAATGGCCCTGACTAACATTAAACTATTCCTTTCACAAATCACTTACCTCACAAAAATCTTCGCTACTCAAGCTACTGCAATACAGCGAGCGCCACTACTGCCAGCTAAATAAAAGATTCAAAGTACTGAAGGCACTAACTACTGATAGGCATAGTTAGCAAATGAAAGCTATTAATAGAGAACAAACAATGTATTTACCTTGATATCATCATATATAAATATAGCAGTTCATGACAAATTTCAAAACTCCGCCATCTCTCTCCCCACATCCACCACTGCTGGCGGCTCACCTCCAACTGCGCAACGCTACGCGCTGTTCACAGCCAGCTGCCTAACACTACAATGGCGAGTATTACAACAATGCAAAGCAGCCACAGACTGCACACAGCACAGCCAGTGATTTTCATACAGAGGTGGTGTTACCAAAAAAAAACCTAAACAGCCTACTTACAAGTTTACCATAGTGAAGAGATGCATGCAAGAATTACGTCTGCGTAATCCACACATCATGCTAATTACTTTATTTTGTGAAATGAATAGTTTTAAGTGAGGAGTTACCCAGAATATTTTTGTACACATCTCTCTATCTCTCTCTCTCTCTCTCTCTCTCTCTTTACGTATGTGTGTGTGTTTGTGCTTTGGGGGGAGGGAGGAGTGGTTGCAGATGAAACGATTGGGGAAGAGAGGCAATGGGAGATGGGAACGCGGGAGGAGAAAGTGATAACGCGAGACTGTATTTCACTTTTTAAATTATTACCGTCACTTCCCTTCACCCCGTCCAGTTTTCATCCCACAAGACAGAATATAATAAACAGTAATTAATGTTAGACATGGCGTGATCGCAATCTGGTCATCTATAATACAGAATTATACAGGATAGTCCATTGATCGTGACTGGGCCAAATATCTCACGAAATTACCGTCAAACGAAAAAACTACAAAGAACGAAACGTCTCTAGCTTGAAGGGGGAAACCAGATGGCGCTATGACTGGCCCGCTAGATGGCGCTGCCATAGGTCAAACGGATATCAACTGCGTTTTTTAATTAGGAACCCCCATTTTTTATTACATAATCGTGTAGTACGTAAAGAAATATGAATTTTTTAGTTGGAGCACTTTTTTCGCTTTGTGATAGATGGCGTTGTAATAGTCACATACATATGACTCACAATTTTAGACGAACAGCTGGTAACAGGTAGGTTTTTTAAATTAAAATACAGAACGTATGTACGTTTGAAAATTTTATTGCTGGCCGGTGTGGCCGTGCGGTTCTAGGCGCTTCAGTCTGGAACCCCGTGACCGCTACGGTCGCAGGTTCGAATCCTACCTCGGGCATTGATGTATGTGATGTCCTTAGGATAGTTAGGTTTAAGTAGTTCTACGTTCTAGGGGACTGATGGCCACAGATGGTAAGTCCCATAGCGCTCAGAGCCATTAGAACCATTAGAACATTTTATTTCGGCTGTTCCAATGTGATACATGTACCTTTTTGAACTTATCATTTCTGAGAACGCATGCTGTTACAGCGTGATTATCTGTAAATACCACATTAATGCAATAAATGCTCAAAATGATGTCCGTCAACCTCAATGCATTTGACAATACGTGTAACGACATTCCTCTCAACAGTGAGTAGCTCGCCTTCCGTAATGTTCGCACATGCATTGACAATGCGCTGACGAATGTTGTCAGGCGTTGTCGGTGAATCACGATAGCAAATATCCTTCAACTTTCCCCACAGAAAGGAATTCGGGGACGTCCGATCCGGTGAATGTGCGGGCCATGGTATGGTGCTTCGACGACCAATTCACCTGTCATGAAATATGCTTTTCAATACCGCTTCAACCGCACGCAAGCTATGTGCCAGACATCCATCGTGTTGAAAGTACATCGCCATTCTGTCAGGCGGTGAAACATCTTGTAGTAACATCGGTAGGACTTTACATAGGAAATTAGCATACATTGCACCATTTAGATTGCCATCGATAAAATGGGGGCCAATTATCCTTCCTTCCATAATGCTGCACCATACATTAACCCGCCGAGGTCGCTGACGTTCACCTGTCGCAGCCATCGTGGATTTTCCGTTGCCCAATAGTGCATATTATGCCGGTTTACGTTACCGCTGTTGGTGAATGACGCTTCGTCGCTAAATAGAATGCGTGCAAAAAATCTGTCAACGTCCCGTAATTTCTCTTGTGCCCAGTGGCAGTACTGTGCACGACCTTCAAAGTCGTCTCCATGCAATTCCTGGTGCATAGAAATATGGTACGGGTTCTCAACACCGACATTTTTGAGATTCCCGATTCTCGCGCAATTTGTCTGCTACTGATGTGCGGATTAGCCGCGACAGCAGCTAAAACACCTACTTGGCCATCATCATTTGTTGCAGGTTGTGGTTGACGTTTCACATGTGGCTGAACACTTCCTGTTTCCTTAAATAACGTAACTGTCCGGCGAACGGTCCGGACTCTTGGATGATGTCGTCCAGGATATCGAGCAGCATACACAGCACACGCCCGTTGGGCATTTTGATCCCAATAGCCATACATCAACACGATATCGACCTTTTCCACAATTGGTAAACGGTCCATTTTAACATGGGTAATGTATCACGAAGCAAATACCGTCCGCACTGACCGAATGTTATGTGATACCACGTACTTATACGTTTGTGACTATTACAGTGTCATCTATCACAAAGCGAAAAAAGTGGCCAACTAAAACATTCATATTTCTTTACGTACTACACGAATATGTAATAAAAATGCGGGTTCCTATTTAAAAAAACACAATTGATATCCGTTTGGTCCGGAACCGCGCGGCTGCTACGGTCGCAGGTTCGAATCCTGCCTTGGGCATGCATGTGTGTGATGTCCTTAGGTTGGTTAGGTTTAAGTAGTTCTAAGTTCTATGGGACTGATGACCACAGATGTTAAGTCCCATAGTGCTCAGAGCCATTTGAACCATTTTTGATATCCGTTTGACCTATGGCAGCGCCATCTGGATTCCCCCGTAAAGCTAGATGATTTTCGTTCTTTGCAGTTTTTTCGTTTGATGCTTATTTCGTGAGATATTTGGCCCGGTCACTATCAATGGACCACCCTGTAGATGTTGGATTACTATACGACTTACCGAGCGAGGTGGCGCAGTGGTTAGACACTGGAGTCGCATTCGGGAGGACGACGGTTCAATCCTGCGTCCGGCCGTCCTGATTTAGGTTTTCCGTGATTTCCCTAAATCGCTCCAGGCAAATGCCGGGATGGTTCCTTTCAAAGGGCACGGCCGACTTCCTTCCCCGTCCTTCCCTAATCCGATGAGACCGATGACCTCGCTGTCTGGTCTCCTTCCCCAAAAACAACCAACCAACAACTATACGACTTAAACGGTCACACAATCCCCGTTGCAGGTTGGTTATTTAATTGCTTCCAAAGGCGAGAAAAATTTGATTTTCAGTATTTTATATAATTATTGACCCAATCTACAAATTTTGAAAAGCTGTCTTAATCTACTTATTAAGACTTACATTCTTACATTACAGGTTGAACACAGCAAAGTCACGTCTGTGTGTCTGTCTTGAGTCAGCGCAATGGGTGGCGCTCAAATTATCCGGACTATATTCACCATGTGTTTGGTTAACGACTTGCAACTTACGTTAAATATAATTTCAAACCATTTCGTAGTTTTGGTTTTGACTTTTCCGTTAATCCGTGTGTGAATAATCGGAAACTAATAAAACAAACATAAATATGATGTTTCGTCATCAACCATAAAGCTGTTACATGTTTAACGCCAAATGTTTAACACAGTAACTTCTCTGTAAAGTAAACAGCCGTTTGAAAGTGTTTTACCCACCGGAGTTTGATTCTTGAAATAATTCGGCGCGTGGGTTACTGGTAGTTACTAAGTGGCGTACTAGTTCGTTAACATGGAGGACAAATACACTGCTTACTGAATACGAAATTCTTGTATCCGAAATATGAAACACAGTATCGTTTCATGAATCCGGTTTCGTTGTATTATCCCAGACAAAAAGTGTTGTTAAGCAAAAACAAAGAAGTTCCAAAGAGGAGCGTGCTCTGCTGTTACTGCTGCTGTTGCTGTTACTTCGTTTCTCAACTAACAGCGCAGCTACTATGGACTCTCCGTCAGTATGAAAGGCAGAAAAGCTTTGTCTTTCGAAAGCAAAGATGTTTTCCTGCTGGCACAATCTGTGGCACAGTCGCGGGTCGGACACTCAACAGATGTACACACGTAACTCTAAGTGTGTCACATATGACAGCGGCCCTGTTTTCAACTGTTCTGCGCCACCCTCCCACCCCCTCCCCCCTCCCGTTATCTGCGTCAGCCAATGAGACTCACTTTCCTTCCGAGCGCCTAGTCGCGAGCTGCTGTTACAAAACTGACACGGCGTTCTGCTGCAGCTGAGCATTCCGTCTGCTGTTGCCGCGACGACAGGACACGAGGTATGTTGTCAGCTTGTTTCGAGGTAAGCCGGTGGACAGGGGTATCTGCAAAACTATAAGAAAGAAGTTATAATGGATACGGACATCAGGCGTAATGCCGTAGGTTAGAGTTCTCTGCTGTCACATTCATCCCAGAGTCTTGGGTGTGCGTGGCTGTTCGAAACAATGCCACTGCAATATAACTTTGTGACAAACGCTGTTTACGTATAATTAGCGGGCAAGGAAACTTGTTAACGTATATGAACAAAAATATAAATGTTCGTTTGTTCAAAATCATAAATCTCCAGAAGTTTTTCACAAATTGGTCTGAACTTTTGACACAAGGTTGCACTCCAATAAACATTTTCCCAAATATGTATAATATATAAATGACGTGTAATATATAAAGGGGAAACGTTATTACTAAAATATCGAAAAATTCTTAACCGATTTCTCCATAAAACGCTAATGAACATTCTTATGGGCGTAGGCTATATATTGTAATGTGCCGAATATATAAGTTGATATGTAATATATATAAAGGTGAAATATTGTCACCAAATATCTCAAACTACTCGACTGATTTCTTTCAGACTATTACAGTAACGTGTAAAAAAAATCTGAAATAAACCGGCCGAGTACTTCGATATCAACACGGAAATGCTGTTGCGAAAGAGGAAAATTGTATTAATGGCTTATCAGCTTAAGTTTAGAGTACTGGCCGGCCGGGGTGGCCGAGCGGTTCCAGGCGCTACAGTCTGGAACCGCGCGACCGCTACGGTCGCAGGTTCGAAACCTGTCTCGGGCACAGATGTGTGTGATGTCCTTAGGTTAGTTAGGTTTAAATAGTTCTAAGTTCTAGGGGACTGATGACCTTAGCAGTTAAGTCCCATAGTGCTCAGAGCCATTTTAGAGTACTGCTAGAGAGTCTGAGTTTGCAGTAACGATAAATAAGACTCAGGGTCAGAGACAAGGGGAAAGAGATGGGCGGAGGGTTAGGAGCAAACGGACTTAAAAAGTGGATAGGACGGCTTGGACAGAGAAAAGGTGGAGAAGATGGACAATGAAAGAGAAGATTGTCGTACAAAGGGGGAAAGAGGAGGAAGAGGAGATGATGACAACGATGACGACGAGGATGATGGTGATAAGGAGAATGGTGATGATTATGCACGATGAGAGGGGGGAGGAGGTTTGAGAGGGAGAGAGAGAGGGGGGGGGATGTTGAGGAGATGGACAGAGACCGGGTGATCTCTTTTCTTCTTTCTTTTCCATTCAAACAGGCTAAGCCGCAGCAACACGTAGCTGGGAACAGGTAGTAATGAAAATAAATTTCGTAAATGAGTCTGCGATCATTGCGCGTATTTTATGAATGTGGCTGTCTACATTGATTAATATTTATCTTCATTTATAACGTTGTTTTGGCTACTGCCTTCAACGGATTAAAACGTAGAGCACGTAAAACAAGGTTGAGTGTCAGTATCACTAACATCCATCTGTAAGTTGGCACACCGATTGGGTGTTGGTTTTAGTGAGACTGACAGTGAACCCTGTTTCACACGTTCTAAGTTTTGATCTGATGATGGCAGTAGCCAAAATGACTTTGTAAGTGAAGACAAATATTAAGTGATGTGGGCAGCCGGTCGGAGTGGCCGAGCGGTTCTAGGCGCTTCAGTCTGGAGCCGCGCGATCGCTACGGTCACAGGTTCGAATCCTGCCTCGGGCATGGATGTGTGTGATGTCCTTAGGTTAGTTAGGTTTAAGTATTTCTAAGTTCTAGGGGACTGATGACCTCAGATGTTGAGTTCCATAGTGCTCAGAACCATTTTTTTGATGCAGACAATTTTATTCACAAAATAACGAAATAGCTGACTGCACTGTGAATCAGAGTCAAGAAGTAAATGAATTTTGTCGCACAATTGAGGAGTCTAGGAAGTCACGGTATGATCTGCTCAGATCGTGTCATAACGGTTATGGCCTATACAAACGCTGCCATTAATATTCCTTGCATAAAGTTCTGAAACTAATACCGAGTATTATTAATATATTGTACCTTAATGGCCATGAATCCAAACTGAGATATGTGGGTCAGTCAAAGTAATGCCTACTGTTATTTATTTTTATTTTACAAGAAAAGTAAATGCCATAAATGAGATATGTACAACGATCACGTTTAGTTTGTCACTTTAAAAACAATTACCCCCTTTTTCTCTTGTTTTCTCCCTTTGAAACAAGTGCTCTGAAAATCGTGGTCTTGCTTCTTCAGCTAGGTTAAAAAATTTGTCTCCAGACATAATTTCCACCAAAAGTGCTCCCTCTCAAAACTAAAGCACTGCAACAGATTGGATACAGTTGTGTGCCTTCCCTTTTGTTCTGATCGGTCAAGGTTTTCGTTACCTAGCGTGCACAAATCTTTGCGTAGCCCAGTCTTTACAATAACGGTCACCACACTGCCTGTACCGATGGGATATGGCGGCAAAAATCATCTGTTATCCTAAGGTAACGACTCCTTATGTTTTTGTCGTAATTTTGCCGTAAAATATTTTTTCGGACAACTGTTGGGGAAACTGAAACTTTTCGGAAATTTTTGGGGATGAAAATTTCGGTACCGGCGAAATTGGGGAAGTATTTTATCTGCCTAACCTTACTATTAATGTCATCTGATATTTTAGTTTAAACAAATCATACTCAATTTTCTAGATATTCACTAAATATCGCTCTCTCTTCAGATCAGTTGTGTTGGACGTTGGGCTTACATCGGTGATACCTCTCCGTGAGGTCACTATCACATGTATATGCCGAGTTTCAAACGTTTGGGACGTCTGCCGACTTTCGTGGTCGTATCGAGTCTTGAGGAGACGACGTATTTTATGTAGTTGTTTTAGTTGAAGCTTGGAATTGATGGGTTTGGTATTGTAAGGTATGTCCTATGAATATGTTTCAGGTATTGAGAAGCTCTCGAAAAGACAAGGGTATTGGTGTGATTTATTATAATTAAATATGAGGTAATAACCGGCGGTTAAGAGCCGTCTGGCACGGATAGATCTTCTGTGTTCACACTAGCGTAGTGGACAGGTGTCCAGTTGTGAAGTGAGATATAGGTGGCTAATGCTAAATGCAGAGAACAATGAAAAAAAGCATGAGGAAAATAAATGTGGCGCCCTAATGCAGATTTTTTCTGGTCTGGATACTAATTTTATTTTTAAATCGAAAATTTTACTTTATGTACGATAAATTCCCCGTCTTCAAGCAGCCAACACTGATGACAAATAATTGTTTAAAGGAATAGGTAAGTTTGAGATATTTGGGGGAACAGAAGCCGAAGTAATATTTTGGGGCATTTTTCTCCGTTATGCGGGAATTTCGGATACTCTATCTGAAAAATCTGTCCTGAGCTTAATTTGGTCGACACGCTGGACGTCGGGTGAAGTCCCTGTAGTCGCTGGCCGCTCTGCGTTGCGTCATCCGACTGTGTTTACCCTTCAAGGTCCTCCCTGGTGATGAACCCATCGTCTAACGGTGATGAAGCCGGCCGTAGCAAATCCGTACACCGTCTTGAACATTTCATGAATGCGATTTGGTGTTTCATCTTCTGCTGTAAGGAGATTCAATTAGAGAAGTTTGCCTTATACGTACGTTAATGTTGGCCATTTTCTGTACTTACTGTTCTGTCATCTGGCGTAGGAAATGTTACTAGATTAACTGCAGAAGTACGCCGAACTGATTACTACCATTTAACGAAGGCGTGACTGGCCCTCATGCATGATCTACCAAACAATTCCGTTGGTTACGTTAATAGTACAGAGCTAGGAATCAGTCTCAAGTAATACAGAAGATTAACTACAAAAAGGAAAATAAATTCATGTAACACAATGTAGACATATGACTGCAGGTTCTGATAGTTTAGATTTATTTTTCAAAGAATGAAAACTGAGACAAAAATTACTGCAATTTGAAGACAATGCTTATGCTCATAACGGCTCGTGTCGTTGCTGAATTATGTTCGGTGTTTGTTGACCCCTCTGTGTAGTACTTTCGCTAGGGATGGTGGTTACCGCTGAAACAACCGGCTTTAGGTTATATCGGTTTTTCCACACCAGTTTAACCCGACTGTTAAACCCACTCAAAATAAACGGTTTCTGAAATAACCGATTTTCAGTTTTCATTTCCAATTATTACCTATGATAGACGTAGAAACTGAACAAAGAAAATTGGTAAGTGGTTGAAAGCTAGAAAAAAGTCACCAATATTGATTTTAATTATTTGAAACTTTGCTCGCAAATCATGTTGTAACAAGGGATCGTATCAGTATCTGGGCCTTACGAATAGCCAGTGAAATCCGAGGATGGAGGACTCTATTTTTCGTGTTAATTTGTCCGTTTTCAAGGGCTGCGGGCAGGTAAAGGCATATTATGTCGACACCGGCAGCATATCAGCTACTTTATATTTTTATTGCCTGTTGTGAATGAATAGTTAAGCTTTTGATTTATTGCTGTTGCTATAATTTCCGTTCTCTGATTTCACAGAAATGGCAGACAAATCTTCAATCTTTCTAAGGAAACGAAGCATTGTAATTCATTGTTACGTCACTTCGTAAAAATATTTAGAGAGTAGGGTTGGTGCCATTTTGCAATAAGCCGTGCGTCCGGTGACGACAGCGAGGAACTAACGTACACGCCAGGTGGGGCCAAGTCTTGCACATCACACGCAGAGTCGTACCTTACATAATGACACACGGCAACGCGGACATTGTCTCATCAATACTGTACCCATTCTTATTTGCCGTGTCTGTTAATCGTTTCTGTCGGCATTGTTACTAAAATATCGACGATCGCTTTTCCTATTTTCTGTAACAGCACAACACTTCAAAATAACGCAAATTTTACTTATAAAATTCTTTTTAAGAAAGGTATGTTTAAAAACATACAGCGCTGTTGATATTCCGGTTTTTTACTTGGTTATTTGCAAAAATAAACACACTTCTTTTAATAGAGACCAAATAAGTACTGAGAAATCCTGGTTGTTCGGAACTAAAATACTATTAATACCCACCCTCTATCAGGAGGAGCGCGTTTTGCAGTATAGCCAGCCATAACTGTGGATGCATCAGAGTTTCATCATATTCTTGAAAGTTGCACCGATTGAGGCCCGTTTAAATCAACACTAGTGAACCATCCTGCTAAATTTTATGTACAGTAACTGGAACGTTAATACTGTCAGTTCCTTTAGTGTTGGTGTACTGTAGTCCAATTCCGCATCAGTTTCCTGCTCGTATTGATTTTTTTTATGTGCTGTTATTTATCTTCCTATCATTCTTTTCTCGTTTGGAGTCTACTCGTCTGTAATCTGCAACCAAGTGCCATCCAGGAGTGCTCATCGATGGTAACGCGGCATCCCGTGTAGTAGTGGGGCGATGGTTTCAGTTAACCAGTATCAGCGGAAAATTGGTTTGCTTTTACCGCTGAATTTTTGCTGCGGAGGATTGCTATGCAGACAAGCATATTATGAAACCTTTCTGTCCTATTTGATCGTGGGGATTATACCTAAACACTGTGAACAAAGTAATCTTGATTTAATTCTGCTGAAGATTGTTGATAGCCGTTTTCTGGAACACATTGCATGTCACGAGGTTGTGGTTAGGTTAGGACATGAGTTCAAATTCAGGGACACAAAACGCGTTTGCGTTTCGTTTATAACCGAACGGTAGCTGTCGGCGGATTTTGCAGCACTGTAGCGGCAAGTGACGACATCAAGTATCGTGTAACTTTAATCGGACTATAGGGCTAGTAGCCATGTGGATGCTCTTTTGTGATTAACACGTAGGTGCCGTTGATTGTCTGATTCCGTCGGGAAATGTATAGCGTTGTTGCTAAACCGATCTTGGCTGTTCTCAAGAGCAGTTGTTGTTCTTAGAAATTTTTTCCATTCCGACGTCTTATTTTTATTATTGCGAACAATCTTATAAGCTGGGCACCCACGTACCGAAAGGAATATTGAAACAAATTTAAATTACTGAGGTGCTGAAATGCTGGTAAAATTCATCGAGAGTCCAATTTATCGCTGTTACGGAGCCAAGTCAGCGCCAGCACTCCCATAGGGAACAACAGAGAAGAGACGGCTGTGAGAAGAGATCAGCCAATGGTACGCTAACGGACCTCCCTCCAAGACAACGTGACAGCAGCGGCCTCCAGGTGCAGAGGACATAAGCGCCGCACCCAAATGGTGGCTGCCAACTTCGATAGCAGCTTCAACGTTAGCCAATTCGTTAGCTATCTCTATGTAACACAGACTTATGTTTGTCTATTCTGAGCCGCGTGAGATCAGCCGAGCGGTCTACGGCGCTGCAGTCACGAACTGTGCGGCTGCTACCGGCGGAGGTTCGAGTCCTCCCTCGGGTATGGGTGTGTGTGTTTGTCCTCAGGATAATTTATTTTAATTAGTGTGTAAGCTTAGGGACTGATGACCTTAGCAGTTAAGTCCCATAAGATAACACACTCATTTCTTTTGTCTATTCTGAAGATGACTGATTCTTTCGCAAGTCACCCTTTGTTTGCAGTACGTATCAAAGTTAAGTAATTTTAATTGTCTTTTGTAATAAAACTAATTAATACGAGTTGGTTGTTTGTCTAGCGAACGGAGTATGCAAGATTCCTAGACAAAATAGTCCTGGTTTCACTGTAGTCGCTCAGAGACTGGTACAACAGATTCAGGTACATCCTCAGGTGTATTTCTGCGTAAAAGATTTTTATACATAACTTTTAAGAACTGTACTACTGACTTGTTCAGGGATCTTAATACTAAAAATTAAAATCTTAGCTAGCGAATTAATAAAAAAAGGTTTGAGTCTCTATCATAAAATTACTTAAAAGATCTTATGTCCCATGTTATCTAAATGGCTTAATGCATTTTGTTTATATAATTGTAGGGTGGAGCCCCTCCACGCCTACACTGGCATGATGGCCAACACAAAAGGTCTACTGCCACCGCTGCATATTGGTTAGTTTTCACGAGTTGAGGTGTCGCAGAATATGGGTTCCGCGATGTTTGCGTACGTCTGGTTATGTTTAACCATTAATAAGCACGCATCTGGAGACAGATTAGGTCGAAATTTGAACAAACGGTAGCGGTTTGAAGGGCAGAGGGAAAAAAGTTCCAAAGGAAGAGTCAAGGGAAAGAAACCTCTGCGATAGTTGGGTCGGTCTGTAAGAACAGTAGCGGTTTCCTTGGTGCTTGCGACAGGTCATGCAAGGGTGGGCTTTGTTAGTAGTGGGTATGATGCAGGCGGATACCTTTGACGTTGTGGAGCTGGGTGCCGGTGTTGGGTTGTAGATCAGCGTCAGCATCCCTTTAATAGTTAGGTTCATCATTGTTTCGTGTCCGATAGGTCATGTACTAGATTAACAATGTTGGGTAGTAATGGCGATTTGTTTGTGCATTAGTGTGCGAGCTTGTCGGCTTCCGTGCTGTAGCCTGTTGGTCGGCTTTAATAGCAGCTGGCATCTCCAGTCAATGTTGCTGATTTGCAGGAGCTCGCCGATATCGCTTGTGGGTTTATGATTACGTCTCCCATTGTGACAAAATGAGTGTATTATCAGAAATGGTGTGTTCCTTAAATGAAAGTATGTCAGGAGAAATTTCTCCCCTCCTAAACAATACGAAGGAAACAAGATCTAAGGACGGCATTTAGGAAAGTACTCCTCTAAATGTGTGCGCGGAATGAACATTAATCCCACATAATAGCAAGGGCCTCAGAACTAGCTTCGTGGCTAAAGGACGACTTAGCCACTGTCACGAAGCCGGCCGTGGTGGCCAAGCGGTTAAAGGCGCTACAGTCTGGAACTGCGCGGCCGCTACGGTCGCAGGTTCGAATCCTGCCTCGGGCATAGATGTGTGTGCTGTCCTTAGGTTAGTTAGGTTTAAGTAGTTCTAAGTTCTAGGGGACTGATGACCTTAGAAGTTAAGTCCCATAGTGCTCAGAGCCATTTAACACATTTTAACCCACTGTCACGAAAGTGCGGAGACCAGCAATCAGCAGACCAATAATGACAGCAAAGCGGAGTGGTGCACCGATGACAACGCGCAAGAAAACTGGCTTACAGAGTAGACGAAGTTTACTAATGTTACTGCTGCTTGTCTTCGTGTTTCACAAACCCAATCGTGGCGAGCGGAGTCCCCGAATCTCTCCCCGATCGAGAACGTTCGGAGCATTATGGGCAGGCCCTTCAACCAGCCAGTTGGACGTAATTTGGCATGATACCCTCAGGAGGAGATCCAACAACTGTGTCAATGCCAAGCCGAATAAAGCATAAAGGCCAGAAGTGGACCAGCGCGTTGTTGACTTACTCAACCTGTCAAGGTATTTCTCTTCAACAAATCATACAGCTTTTCTGAAATTGTAATCGTCTTGAAGCTGTACGGCACATCTACAGATTTCTGTCCCATTCGGATAATTCCTTCGTAGTGCGTCATTTTTCTTTTTTTTTTTTTTTTAATTGGAGAAAATATTGGGTCGTATGAACGAAACGGAGAACGTACTTTGTACTCTGAATTTCGAAGAACATTCTCAGGTTCACATGAATAAAGCGAGTCGGTGAATATACTTCACCCGAGAACGTTCTCAGTGTGAGTAAAGAGGTGGGGGAAGTTGCTCAAAACAAAAGACTTCCTCTGATTTAGTATGAATAAAACTAGAGGAGCTTCTCACAAGCGGAGAACATTATCCGTTTTTTAAAGTGAGCTGTGTAGCTTACTTTCAGCTGAGGAACTCCTGTTGAAGTTGTTTTACCGAGTTCATTTTAGTAAGAATGGGAGAATTTTTGTTGCTTGGAAGGAAAAAAGGATACGTAGCCCAAAGAAGTACTGAAAAGATTAACTTTAGTTTATAAGAGTTTAAAAAGCGTTATTTCCTTACTGAAAATCACGGCAACATTGGAAACGAAGTGAAAATCAAAACATTTTGTTGCTATTTAGTAGACCCCAAGTTTTCAGACTGATGAACGAGAAGACTGAATTATTCACCAGACAACTCTCACTGGCATTTTTAAATGTTCATTATCAGGTTTCTCGCAGCAAACATCTAATATTTTATTATGTTAGAAATAAGTAGACGGATCAAAAATTTCGTAATTCGTTTATTACAAATCTAGCGGTCTGTTCCTAGTAACGAAACGCACGGGCGACCGCTTACGTACTCGACGCGCGAGCGGGCCATGAGTCACATTTAAGCTAAAATTACTCGTGTCATCTGCTCTTAAGATTTCGTTCGCATAATGTTTTCACCTGACGTAATAAAAGTTTCCCATATGTCGAAAAATCGACAACATTGCAAGAGAATGCTTTTTCGTGAACTAAAAAATGGCTCTGAGCACTAAGGGACTCAACTGCTGAGGTCATTAGTCCCCTAGAACTTAGAACCAGTTAAACCTAACTAACCTAAGGACATCAAAAACATCCATGCCCGAGGCAGAATTCGAACCTGCAACCGTAGCGGTCTTGCGGTTCCAGACTGCAGCGCCTATAACCGCACGGCTTTTCGTGAACTGTCCGTAATCACCTTAATTTGTTGGCGGACATAAAATCGAAACATTGTGCAACCCTTCCAGAACATTCTTTGAATTTGTTATTCGTACGACATTGAGAACTTTCTCAGACAATGTTATTTTGCTCTGAGAAACTTCACCGGAGAAGATACTCTCTTTTTTTTTTTTTTAAAGACCATTCTGTCCACTTCACTGTGTACGTACAATAAGAGAAGTTTCGTCTTTTGCTGTCCTCTCTGGTGCTGCAATTTTAATGGCCACCAGCATACGTAAAGAAGCTGTGTTGGTTGCAGCGTTAGGACACCTTGTACTATAGAAAGGAAAGATAGAACTCTTTCACGAACAAAAAGAATGTACGGCCTTGCAGTTGTCACTTTGTTTGGTCTTCACGATGTACCTGACTAATGTTTTCTTTGTTCAGGGCTGAAGGTCAACTGAAGACGCCATGGAGGACCCTCAGCTGTTCAGCGAGTACGGCGGCGCCTACAGGCGTCTGGCGGCGCAGCTGCTGGATGAGGTGTGGCCCAGCCTCAGCTGGCCCGACGCGCCGCAGCCGGTGCTCGAGGTCGGCTGCGGGCCGGGAATCCTCACCAGAGAGGTACGCCATCCAGCCGGGGCAAACTGTCGTGCCATATGGCCCAAGCAGATGCCTGCGCCCTGTTGCAATCTAATTAATGATCCGACATCTCGTACCAGATCTATTAGATCTACCAAACTGTGGAGGATGTCGATTGCTACTTACCACCTGTTGCCCGAATAGTCAAACATATTTTTATGGCATTAAGATCGGACCAGTAGAGTTGCTGTAATGAGCCCGAGTGTCAGCCAAACCAGGAACATAAGCGTGCAGCCCTGTGAACATAAGTCATCTTGGAAGACAAGTGTGCTGTGTACTGATTAGTGTACTTACAAGGCAACCTCCCCGTCGCACCCCCCTCAGATTTAGTTATAAGTTGGCACAGTGGATAGGCCTTGAAAAACTGAACACACATCAAGAGGAAGTTGTGTGGAACTATGAAAAAAAAAAAAAAACAAGCAAAATATACAAACTGAGTAGTCCATGCGCAAGATAGGCAACATCAAGATAACATGCGCTCAAGAGCACCGTGGTCCCGTGGTTAGCGTGAGCAGCTGCGGAGCGAGAGGTCTTTGGTTCATGTCCTGTCTCGAGTGAAAAGTTTACTTTCCTTATTTTCGCTAAGTTATGATCTGTCCGTTCGTTCATTGACGTTTCTGTTCACTGTAATATGTTTAGTGTCTGTGTTTTGCGATCGCACCGCAAAACCGTGCGATTAGTAGACGAAAGGACGTGCCTCTCCAATGGGAACCGAAAACATTTGATCGCAAAGTCATAGGTCAACCGATTCCTCCACAGGAAAACACGTCTGATATATTCTATACGACACTGGTGACGGCATGTGCGTCACATGACAGGAATATGTTGTCGACCCACCTAACTTGTACACTTGGCGAATGGGTAAAAAGATTCTTCAACGTTGCCCGATTTAGGTTTTCTTGTGGATGTGATAATCACTCCCAAAAAAGTGATGAAAACATAAGAGTTTGTCACATAAACTGCAACAAATGAATGCAACAGTTTCACAGTCGCACAGTTTTCCCTGTGCTCTGTCAAAACATATGTTTGTTTAGGTGTAGCGTCCCCATACTGCGGCACAGTTGCCTCGCATCGGACGGACGGACAGATAATAATTGTCTGAAAATAAAAAAATTAAACTTTTCAGTCGACGGAATACTTGAACCAAGGACCGCTCGTTCCGGAGCTGCTCACGCTAACCACGGGACCACGGCGCTCTTGAGCTCAGACTGTCCTAGATGTTGCCTATCTTGCGCATGGACTACACAGTTTGTATATTTTGCTCATTTTTTTCATAGTTCCACACAACTTCTTCCTGTTTTCTCGATTGATCTGTGTTCAGTTTTTCAAGGCCTATCCACTGTGCCAACTTATAACTAAATCTGAGGGGGGTGCGATGGGGAGGTTCCCTTGTTAGAACCTTCACAAAGTAATTTACATACGTTATTACACGCTAAGACCATTGCGCAACAAGAGTGGAGCATTGTCAGAAGAAAGTACATGTTCTGGGTTTGTTACTGCAAGGCCGGCCGGGGTGGCTGAGCGGTTCTAGGCGCTACAGTATGGAACCGTGCGACCGCTACGGTCGCAGGTTCGAATCCTGCCTCGGGCATGGACGTGTGTGGTGTTCTTGGGTTAGTTCGGTTTAAGTAGTTCTAGGGGACTGTTGACCTCAGATGTTGAGTCCTATAGTGCTCAGAGCCATTTGAATCATTTTGTTACTATAAAAAGAAAAAAAGCTACTACAGAACTTTGAGCCAGAGATGGAGAGCCAGGGCAGTAATCAGGCCACAAGAGACACAGCCGGCGCTGGTCAGTGACACACTTAATGAGAGGCACAGCTTACCAGGTGACGAAAACAGGTCAGTCACCAGGAAGTACTACAGCCCAACCGACTGCCGTCATTTGCTTATTTGAGGCATGCTGCCACGGGACGGTAGGTCCGCAATTGTTCGATACTGAGGAAATTGGATACTTTATTTCGTTCGATTCAGTTGCGCTGATGTTGAGCTTTTGTTGCAGTGATTGCTGATTTTGGGCTGCCACACTCATTCTCAAACCACACACTATTTTATTAACATTAACTAGTCGTCCAGTATGGTGCCAAAACACGAATACTTCTGTACAGGAAGGTACACTATGGGCAACAAGCACTGTCATTGATATTAACCTGTGTGTATGTTGCACCTAACACTTTTGTACAGTAGCTATTCGTGCTTTTGGCATCAAGCTGTAAGACCAGTTACGGTTGTTAACAAGGTGTGTAGTTCCAGCATGCGCACGGCAGCGCAAAACCGGTAACCACTGCAGCAAAAAAGTATATCAATGCAACTGAAACAGACGAAATAAAAATTTTATCCAATTTCTTCACTGGCCATTGCCTCTGTTCCAGACAAATCGCCGTGACACATAAACGACGCCACTACCGCAAGATCGGCGGGGCACAACACATCTTGGGATGGAACACTTTCCCCACTACCTGGTCTGTACTAAGATGGACAGGGACGCATTGACCGCCACAAAACCATTGTTTTTTTGTGGAGAATGTCAAGGACAAGTTTGGCGAAGCGGAGTATCTCAGTAAGATGCATTCGGGCTCCCTGTTGATCAAAGCTTCTTCTGCCGCACATTCCGCAGCTCCTCGTGCTTGTGATCGTCTTGGCGATGTCCCGGTGTCTATTGCACTTCACCAGTCTGCGAATATAGCCAAAGTAGTGATTCTCATAGGGACCTCATCCTACAAACTGATGAGAAACGCTGGTATAGTCTGGAGCGACGTGGTTTTCATTTTATTCAACTTTTGCGGAGGGCTCGTAAAAACTGCTACACCTATAACGGCACATTTATTCTGGCTTTCGAGGGAGATATCCTTCCGGAGAAGGTCAAGGTTGTGTGTTACCGATGTGACTGTGACATGAAGTCGCACGTTCCGCACCCATGAGGTGCTTTCAGTGCTTGCATTCTGGGCATGTCTTCCTGCTGTACAGCAGACCCTCTGTGTGGTGACTGGACACTCACTCCATGAGGGAGCACCAGTGTTCCACCACCTGTGTGTGTGAATTGTCATGACCGCCACTATCTGTCCTCCCCAGATTGCATGAGAGAAAAGAAGATCCAAGACCTATCCGAAAATTACCTCGAGCAATTAAACAGAGAACTGACTCGTGGCGATAACACCTTGGACCTACTGATAACAAACAGACCGGAACTTTTCGACTCTGTAAGTGCAGAACAGGGAATCAGTGATCATAAGGCCGTTGCAGCATCCCTGAATATGGAAGTGAATAGGAACATAAAAAACGGACGAAGGTTTATCTGTTTAGCAAGAGTAATAGAAGGCAGATTTCAGTCTACCTAACAGATCAAAACGAAAATTTCTGTTCCGACACTGACAATGTTGAGTGTCTATGGAAAAAGTTTAAGGCAATCGTAAAATGCGTTTTAGACAGGTACGTGCCGAGTAAAACTGTGAGGGACGGGAAAAACCCACCGTGGTTCAACAACAAAGTTAGGAAACTACTACGAAAGCAAAGAGAGCTTCACTCCAAGTTTAAACGCAGCCAAAACCTCCCAGACAAACAGAAGCTAAACGATGTCAAAGTTAACGTAAGGAGGGCTATGAGTGAAGCGTTCAGTGAAGTCGAAAGTAAAATTCTATGTACCGACTTGACATAAAATCCTAGGAAATTCTGGTCTTACGTTAAATCAGTAAGTGGCTCGAAACAGCATATCCAGACACTCCGGGATGATGATGACATTGAAACAGAGGATGACACGCGTAAAGCTGAAATACTAAACACCTTTTTCCAAAGCTGTTTCACAGAGGAAGACCGCACTGCAGTTCCTTCTCTAAATCCTCGCACAAACGAAAAAATGGCTGACATCGAAATAAGTGTCCAAGGAATAGAAAAGCAACTGGAATCACTCAACAGAGGAAAGTCCACTGGACCTGACGGGATACCAATTCGATTCTACACAGAGTACGCGAAAGAACTTGCCCCCCTTCTAACAGCCGTGTACCGCAAGTCTCTAGAGGAACGGAAGGTTCCAAAAGATTGGAAAACAGCACAGGTAGTCCCAGTCTACAACAAGGGTCGTCGAGCAGATGCGCAAAACTATAGAGCTATATCTTTGACGTCGATCTGTTGTAGAATTCTAGAGCATGTTTTTTGCTGGAGTATCATGTCGTTTTTGGAAACCCAGAATCTACTCTATAGGAATCAACATGGATTCCGGAAACAGCGATCGTGTGAGACCCAACTAGCTTTATTTGTTCATGAGACCCAGAAAATATTAGATACAGGCTCCCAGGTAGATGCTATTTTCCTTGACTTCCGGAAGGCATTCGATACAGTTCCGGACTGTAGACTGATAAACAAAGTAAGAGCCTACGGATTATCAGACCAGCTGTGTGGCTGGATTGAAGAGTTTTTAGCAAACAGAACACAGCATGTTGTTCTCAATGGAGAGACGTCTACAAACGTTAAAGTAACCTCTGGCGTGCCACAGGGGAGTGTTATGGGACCATTGCTTTTCAAAATATATATATAAATGACCTAGTAGATAGCGTCGGAAGTTCAATGCGGCTTTTCGCGGATGATGCTGTAGTATACAGAGATGTTGCAGCATTAGAAAATTGTAGCGAAATGCAGGAAGATCTGCAGCGGATAGGCACTTGGTGCAGGGAGTGGCAACTGTCCCTTAACATAGACAAATGTAATGTATTGCGAATACATAGAAAGAAGGATCCTTTATTGTATGATTATATGATAGCGGAACAAACACTGGTAGCAGTTACTTCTGTAAAATATCTGGCAGTATGCGTGCGGAACGATTTGAAGTGGAATGATCATATAAAATTAATAGTTGGTAACGTGGGTACCAGGTTGAGATTGATTGGGAGAGTCCTTAGAAAATGTAGTCCATCAACAAAGGAGGTGGCTTACAAAACACTCGTTCGACCTATACTTGAGTATTGCTCATCAGTGTGGGATCCGTACCAGGTCGGGTTGACAGAGGAGATAGAGAAGATCCAAAGAAGAGCGGCGCGTTTCGTCACAGGGTTATTTGGCAAGCGTGATAGTGTTACGGAGATGTTTAGCAAACTCGAGTGGCAGACACTGCAAGAGAAGCGCTCTGCATCGCGGTGTAGCTTGCTCGCCAGGTTTCGAGAGGGTGAGTTTCTGGATGAGGTATCGAATATATTGCTTCCCCCTACTTATACCTCCCGAGGAGATCACGAATGTAAAATTAGAGAGATTCGAGCGCGCACGGAGGCATTCAGACAGTCGTTCTTCCCGCGAACCATACGCGACTGGAACAGAAAAGGGAGGTAATGACACAGGCACGTAAAGTGCCCTCCACAACAC
The DNA here is from genome assembly GCF_023898315.1 of Schistocerca nitens. Classification (NCBI taxonomy): domain Eukaryota; kingdom Metazoa; phylum Arthropoda; class Insecta; order Orthoptera; family Acrididae; genus Schistocerca; species Schistocerca nitens. The sequence goes on along the minus strand of NC_064615.1, from coordinate 256,543,113 downwards.
ACCGTTGGGTGTATAAATGTAGATGTAGACCCTATCTTATGCTGAGGCTCGCCAAAAATATGAGCTACTCGACCTTGTGTCAATTTCTTCTACATTTGCCTCAGTTACATCCTTTCTCCTCCCTACCTCTTACTTACCCCAGCCCCTTCTCCCTCTCCCATCCCCTTCCCATGCAGTTCCTGTGCCCTCCCCTATGGCTGCTGCTCCCACTCCCTGGCCAAAGAAGTGCCCCTCTTCTTCGGCGCCCACTGGTGATGGGGATCCCCCCAGCACCACTCCCCCAGCGTCACTCAGTCTGTAAGCCATCTACTACAGCTCGACCACGGGACACACTTGACCACGGGACACACCATCTGAGCGCCCTAAGGTCGGCTGTTTTCATTCGGTTCCGGATCTTGCAGAAGCCTGCTCTCCCTCTGTGTCCTGTCCTCATCAACCTCTGAATGAGAAGAAGAAGAAGAAAAAATCTAAGCCTCAGGATAAGGCCTCTCTGGTGCCCCCTGAGGTGCCAGCTCTCCCCTCACAACCCGAGTCTGACGTCTTATTTGTGGACATCATCCCATCCCTCTCAGTGACGACCACTGGCCCTGATGACATGACCTCCCCTCTGTTTCACACAATCCATTGGAACGGCAATAGATATTACTGTCGCCTATGGGAAATAAAACATGTTTTCTCTTATTCTGTATTCTGTCTTTCTTTTTAAGAAACGCCATTCCATGATGACCACTCTCCAACGTTTAGTGGTTATCGGCCATTCTGTCGGAATTGTGCCATCCCTGGGATAGCATCTGGAGAAGTCTGCACTTTCGTTCGCACCTATGCCATTAGTGACTGGATCCCCCTTCATACCAGCCTGGAAACAATAGCAGAAAGAGTGTGAACGACGCTAGAAATCACCATTTGCAATGTTTACCTCCCTCCAGGCAGGCCACTTTCTTATGTTGATCTGCAGCAACTCCTGCTTCCATAGCTCCTTCTCAGGGACTTAAATACACTCGACCTCTTGTGGGGAGTGCCATTTCGACAGCTAGGGTCTTCTAATTGGCCAACTTACTAGAGACTTGATTTGTGTCGCCTCAATGAAAGTTCCCCAATCCACTTCAGTGCCTCTGATGGCCTGATGATCTTCGTGACAGAGACCACTTTCCGGTGATCTTATCGTTCCCCCGTCGCCACCAGGCAGACACACCCACATTGGTCATTCTACAGTTCCAACTGGCCTATATATATATATATATATATATATATATGTTGTACACTTCGACGCCTCTATCTTTGACTGCATTGCTGCAGTCGTGCTAGAATTCTCCGCCACTATTCTTCGTGCCGCTGGCACTGCTATCCTCCTATCCACAAGTCTTCCTCGTCGTCTACCGGTACCGTGGTGAATCCAGGAAGTAGCAGTCTCTATCCAGGACCGCCAATGGGCGCTGCAACATTGGAAACGACATCCTTCACAGACCAACCTTATAGCTTTTAAGCATTGCGATGCGAAGATTCGCTACCTTATTAAGCAGAGTAAAAAGAAATACTGGGATTGCTATGTTTGGTCCTTGGAGATGTCTTCCTGTCGCAGGTTTGCTCCAAGCTCTGTATACTTTTGGATCGTCTGCGACGATCAACTGTCCGGGTTCTCGTCCTACAGGGTTCTCGGTGTACTGATCCATCTGTACTTGCAGAAAACCTCACGACACGCTTTGACTGCATCAGTGTCCTCTTCCTATCCTGATACATTTTTACAGCGGAATCTATGAGTTAAAGAAAATCTCCCCCATTTCAACACCCACCGAGCTGAATCCTATAATGAACCCTTTACTGAATGGGAATTCTTGCAGGCTCTTACTTCCTCTCATGGTATGGCCGCAGGTCCACATTCCATCCAAAACCAGATGATCCAACACTTGGACATTACTCAGAGGGAACATCTTCTCAGTGTCTTCAATGCATTTGGGTCAGAGGTGCCTTCCTCTCGCAATGGCGTGACAGTGTAGTTATCCCCATCCTTAAGCCTGGGAAGAAGCCAATGTCACTCAACAGCTACCAATTGATTAGCCTGCTGAAAACAAAATGAAATGTGATGGTCCTCAACTATGTACCCTCTGACTCAGAGTTGAAATATTAAAAGTTTTTCTGGTTTCGTTGCCTAGGGGCTGGGATACGTACTTGTCGCATTACAAGCCAAATACTGCTGAGTCTACAATATACAATATGAATGTACACATGAATCGAATGGTCGAAGATTAATATCACTTGGCAATTGCGAATTTTGAATGTAATGTAGAAAATTATAACTGAAAGATTGTAATTAAATAAATTCTGCAGGTACTATTTTAACTACTTTAAATGATGGGTACTATAGCAGAAGTAACTTTAAGAATGCCCTTTATTACTGTAAAACACTTATTGGTTTGATGGTCCAGCAATTAAATAATATATAAGTTGAATAACAGGGAAACAATAGAATCCCACTTCACGTAATTCGTTATGAACAACAAAATAGCTCGCGAGATATTCACTTCTAAACGCATACTACGTCTTCACTGCAGAAGCCACGGAAATCTCACCAATGCACAAGTCGACATTACGAAATATTTCTATCTCCCACGACCACGCGCAGACTGCTCCACTCTCCAAGACTTTCCCCCGACTTTGCGTCAGTCGCGCCACCCTGTTCAGAACTCCCCTGTCCTCTCTCGAAATGATGCTCCTCCCCCACTTCCATACACTCTCTCCATGTGTCCTTTTAGGAAAGATCGCTGTGATTGGCTAGAGTGCTCCCGCCCTGTCTCCAAGCCAACGCATACTCACAAATATAATGTAACACATTCGAAATACTGGATTTACATTCAAATAACTAGAAATTAAATAAGTATTCCTATGGCTGGACCATAAACACGCTCTAACATCAGAAGGATGTAGGTTGCAGTAGGTACTGGGAGATGATGAAGCTTGCACAGGATAGAGTAGCATGGAGAGCTGCATCAAACCAGTCTCAGGACTGAAGACAACAACAACAACAACAACAACAACAAACAAATAAAATAAACATATATCAAAGGAATATAACAGAAGGAAGCCAGCAGCGTAATGTCTCTGTGCTTTCTAAAACACAGTAAATAATTGACGAATTTCTTCATGAATAGTATATATCGGATATAAACAAGTCATAGATGAATAAATATATTTATAAGCATGCTGCTACCGATTTTTCGAGTAACTGTGGAGTACTTTTGGCCTGACGCGATCAGTAGTAATCGCCCACTTTGACCTCCAATAACTCATGTACTATTAAAGTTACATTCCTGAAATTCATACCAATTTAGGTTTACGCTAATCGCTTTCTAGAGACATGTCGATCGACAAAATCGGACGAACCGTTTAGATTTTGGAAATTCCTTGCTGGGTGTTACTTGTATAATTTACATTCAGATACTTAACTTTAAACTAATAAAGAGATTGAAAATCTGATTACACCAGCAGAATCGTCGTGCAAATAATGGTAATGTACTTTTTTTTATCATGATTCCCCTGGCTACTGTTAATTTCTATATGATCGGTGAAATATCTGCCATTATGGTTTCACGAAGTCCGCCATATTTGGCACTTACGGCATGTCTCCTTCGTCGACACAGTGCCACCGTGGCATTCCCAGCCATGCGGTCGACTGGATCACGTGGTCCGGCCGTTGTGCGACATCACGCGGTTGCTAACGAGCTGCGGCTTGCCGAGCGGCCCGAACGGTGGCCGCAAACTCTGAACTTAAAGTACTTCCAGGACGCCACAACTCGCCCGTTACCGCTCAAGCCTCACCGATTACTTCGTAAACTTTTTGAGAGGATGATTAGTTTCTGTTTACGTTGGGAATACGGATCTCAGGACCTTTTGGTCCTGTAACAGTGTGGCTTCCGATCTACAACCGACTGTTTACCCAGACTGGAAACAGCAGTCCGACAGGCTTCTACTAACCACCAACATCTTGTCGCGGTCTTACCTACATAAGGCATACGACACGGCTTCGCACCGTCACATTTTAGTTGCCCTTTATTACTGGGGCTTTCGAGGCCCCATCCTCATTTTTATCCGAGTTTTTATCCCACCAACTCTTCTTGGTTTGAGTTGGCACTTCACTCAGTACCCCTCAGATTCAGGAGAACGATACCCCTTAGGATTCTATGTGAAGTGTCACACTCTTCCGCAACTCCATCATTGGACTTGTGTCTCTGATGGGCCTCTGGTTGCCCCAGAGTTTTATGTCGACGATTTTTGCATCTGTTGCAGCTCCCACACGGTAGCATATGCTGAACGCCACTCCCAAGGCACCATCAGACAGACCTCTGTGTTGGCCCTTTCCTATGGCTTCCAATTTTCTCCCTTCAACAGCGTGGGTTACGCATTTTTGCCATCGACCCACAGTACACCCCGATCCAGTCTTTTTTTAGATAAGAAGCTGACGTGTCTGCCCCATATTCTCTACTTGAAAACTATATGCCCCAAATTCGCAAACTGAAAACCACATGCATGCTGAAGCTTAATGCTCTCCACCACCTGGCCGACACATCGTGGGGTGCAGACTATGCTACTCTTCTCCATCTTTACAATGCTCTGGTTTTGTCCAGACTAAATTATGGTTGTCAGGTTTATGGCTCAGCAGCACCTTCTACTCTGAAATTACCTGACCCTGTTCATACTTTTGGGGTGCTTCTGACTATTGGCGCCTTCTGCACTAGTCCTGTCGAAAGTCTCCTCGCGGAAGAGGGATTCCCACTCTAAAATACAATGGAGCCAGCTCTTCGTTTCTTATACAATAGTCATTCGACGATTCCATGACCATCCTGTGTTTCCCATCCTCTTTCCAAACGAGGGATGTCTCCCTCCTTATACCTGCTCTTGGGTGGAATTGGCGGTTGGAATGCATCTCACTTCTCTGTGTTGGATCTCCACTTACTGGAAACTGCCCCGTGTATTTCCTCCTGAACCCTCCCGCCGATGGTGCCTCTTCAACGGATAAGGACCGACCTATTCCAGGGTTCTAAGGTCCCTGTAACCCCTATGATATTCCGAAATCTTCCACATTCCACCCTTGAAGGGTTCCAGTGTGATACCATCCTCTAAACTGATGATGCTAAAACGGTAGATAAGGCGGGATATGCTTTTACGTCTCTTACTGGAATGGAGCACCATTTACTGTTGGGCTCATGTAGTGTGTTCGCGACAGAGCTGCTAGCCATTAAGTAGGTCCTCCATTTTGTTACTCATGCCTCCTTCGACAGTGTTTTAATATGTACCAATCCAGTAAGCAGCTTAAAGGCCACAGACCGATGCTACTCTTCGCAGCCTTTGGTCCTTGCTCATCTCTGTCCTTTGCCATGCCGCCTGCTCAGCTGTCCCCTGGGTCCCAAGTCATGTGGGAATCCCAGGGAATGAACTGGCTGGCCATTTGGCTAGAGGGGTAGACTTTTATGATTACAAGTGCAGATATGCGGGTACACATTAAATCTCTCTTTGCCCAAAATTGGAGTGATATCTGGTGCGCTACTGCTCTCCGTAATGAACAGACAATCAAGGAGATGCCCACTGTCTTACGCTGTCTACACATGAGTCATATTAGGCTCACCCAGTTTTCACTAGTGTAACTAGCCACCCCCACAATGTGGTTGTGGAGCCGGACTGTCGGTATCCCATACATTGGTAAAAAGTCCCCTCCTTTTAACCCTTCATACTAAGTATAGCTGTCCAGATTTGTTGTCTTAAACGTTAGCAGAGGTTTCACAGATGGTTGAACTGATCCTCAGTTTCCTTCGTTAAACTGGTTTTTATTTTCAGTTATAGGGTTCTGCTGTACTCCTGGAGCAGGGCAGGGTAGTTACGATCTCTTCGTGTTTTCTGGATGTGGGACCCGTGAACAACCCCCCCCCCCCCCCCCATCTCCTGCGCAAAGACCTCTCTTTCGTCCGTCTGTTTTTCCAGTTTTTTGATTTGGCCAACTCTTTTAGGCCTTCTACTGTGTGTGGTTTTAGCTTCCTATCTTTGTAGTTTGACTTCTGACTGGATTCGCCTACTTGTAGTTGATGCCGCTATTTTCAGTATGTAATTTTTGAATTGCGGGACTGATGACCTCACTGATTAGTCCCATAGCCCCCTCAATCAATCAGTCAACGCCACATTAACCTGGGTGATGCTGATCGGGAAGTAAGGCCACAGTCAAGACGTTGCTCCAGGCAATTTTTATGTTTTAGATAAGCTGAAAGAACATCTGAACAGAAGCAGATATTCCAGCTATAAAGACGTTCACACAGCGACGTTCACATAGCGTTCTAGAATGGTTCCTTGACCAAGGAGTGGATTTCTGTGATCGGCTAATTCAAGGATCGGTAGAACATTCTGACAGTGGTTTGAGAAGACTTGGTGACAGTGCTGAGAAACACTACCACGTACGTCGCTTTCAAGTGTAGCTCAGCATTCAACAAATGTCTCTTGTTGCACCATAATAATGGGTAACTTCTTGAAATCCCCCTCGTAGAAGGAAGGGCAACATATGGTCACACAGAATGCCGAAATGAGCATCCTGGTTCATGTCGACGTGAACCTGAAAGACGCGGCTCAAGCCATGCTACGGAAAGAAAACCAAAACACCGCCGAGCCACCTCCCCCCTAAAGTACACCCTCGATATATTACAGCTTACAGGGCTCAGTGGCCTGATGCAGCGTCATTTGAAAAGAGTCAAAGTGGCGACTCTTACGGTTACTACGTACACCTTCAGCTTGAGCCCAGCTTCTGTGTTTGGTCCGTTGTATACATGCAGCTTTGTGCTACTGCGAGCAATGGCCTTCCGTGAGATACCCGACTCCAGGTGCCCAATGCATGCGTTTCGCATTGCAATGTTCACTTGGAAAATGGGAAAGATGGGCCTGCATTAAATGACAGCAGCAGTACGTCTCGAATTAGAAACCGGTTTTCATTGACAAGGCCTCATTATAGTCACCTTTTCTGTCACTTGGAATATATTTACGACCGCCGTTAATAATAACGAGATTCAGAACCTGCTGAGGAAGCAGAGAACGGGCAAATTACAAGCAAAGGTTAGTAGAGATTCGTGCATCTGTGAAAATATCTGCAAGAAAAGTTTTGCATCACCTCGGTTCCGAGAGTTCGGGAACCTGTGCAGAAAATAAGAACAGAGATCAACATAAACATCATTTCCGCCCTTTCTATTGCTCATCAAAACCACACATTGCATTTCAGTAGTGGTGGTCCAGATTGCTGTACACACCGGTAGCTCTAATACCCAGTAGGACGTCCTCTTGCATTGGTGCATGCCAGTATTCGTCGTGTCATACTATCCACAAGTTCATCAAGGCACCGTTGGTTCAGTGTGTCCCACTCCTCAACAGCGATTCGGCGTAGATCCATCAGAGTGGTTGATGGGTCACGTCGTCCGTAAACAACCATTTTCAATCTATCCCAGGCATGTTCGATAGGGAGATGTAGAACATACTGACCACTCTAATAGAGCGATGTCGTTATCCTGAAGGAAGGTATTCATAAGATGTGTACGATGGAGGCACGAATTTTCCTCCATGAAGATGAATGCCTCACCAATATACTGCCGATATGGTTGCACTATCGGTCTGAGGATGGCATTCACGTATCGTACAACCGTTACGGAACCTTCCATGACCGCCAGCGGCGTACATTGGCCCCACATAATGCCACCCCAAAACGTAAGGGAACCTCCACCTTGCTGCACTCGCTGGACAGTGTGTCTAAAGCGTTCAGCCTGACCGGGTTGCCTCCAGACCAGTCTCCGACGTTTGTCTGGTTGAAGGCGTATGCGACACTCATCGATGAAAAGAACGTAATGCCAATCCTGAGCGGTCCATTCGGCATGTTGTTGGGCCCGTTCTGCGTGGTGTCGTGGTTGCAAAGATGGACTTCGCCGTGGACGTCGGGAGTGAAGTTGCGCATCATGCAGCATATTGCGCACAGTTTGAGTCGTAACACGACCTCCTGTGGCTCCACGAAAAGCATTATTCAACATGGTGGCGTTGGTGTCAGGGTCACTCCGAGCCATAATTCGGAGATAGCGATCACACACTACAGTAGTAGCCCTTGGGCGGCCTAAGCGAGGCATGTCATCGACATTTCTTGTCTCTCTGTGTCTCCTCCATGTCAGAAGAACATCGCTTTGGTTCATTCCGAGACGCCTAGACACTTCCCTTGTTGAGAGCCCTTCCTGGCACAAAGTAACAATGAGGACGCTATCGATCAAACCGCGATATTGACCGTCTCGGCATGGTTAACTACAGACAACACGAGCCGTGCACCTCCTCCCTGGTGGAATGACTGGAACTGATCGGCCGTCGGACCTCCTCCGTCTAATAGGCGTTTTCATGCATGGTTGTTTACATCTTTGGGCGGGTTTAGTGACATCTCTGAAGAGTCAAAGGGACTGTGTCTGTGATAAAATATCCACAATCAACGCCTATCTTCAGGAGTCCTGGGAACCGGGGTGATGCAAAACTTTTTTTGATGTGTGTGTATCATATGCATACGACTGCTATCGTTGTCATACCTTAGTAAAAGATCTGACAGAGAACCGGAAAAGAAATCTAATACTATATAAAATCGCTAAGTGGATCTAAGGCTTCCATCCAGTCACTTGTTGATCAGTCTGGTGTGGCGTTTGAAGATAGCAAAACGGAAGCAGAAGTTTCAAATTTAACTTTCAAGAAATCGTTCACGCAGGAGAATCGTACAGACGTACAATCGTTTGACCATATAACAGATTTCCATATGAATGACATAATAATAAGCACCCCTGGCGTATAGAACAACTGAAAGAGGTCCGGATAGAATCCCAATTCGGCTTTCCAAAGAGTAATCTATGGCAGTGGATCTTACGTAGCTTGCGTTTATCGCCAATCTCTCGCCCAGCGAAAGTCCCATCGCAGGTGACTCCTGTGTATAAGGCTTGCTGCAGAATCCGTGAACATATCAGTTCCAATGTAATAAATTTTCTTGACATCGAGAAGCCTATGTCCACGAATCAGCACGGTTTTAGAAAGCATCCCCCGTGCTAAATTCAGTTTGCCCTTTTCTTACATGATATACTGCGAACTATGGGAGGAGGGCAACAGGTAGATCTCATATTTCTAGATTTCCGAAAAGTGTTTTACACTTTGCCCCATTGCAGGCTGTTAAAGAAGGTACGAGCATAGGAAATAGGTTCACAGATATGTGATTGGCTCTAGGACTTAAGTTGTAGAACCCAATACCTTGTCCTCGATGGCGAGTGTTCATCAGAGACAACGGTATCGTCAGGAGTGCCCCGGGGGAGTGTGATAGGACGGCTGTTATTTGCTGTATACAAGAATGAGTTGGCAGACAGAGGGCAACAATCTGCGGTAATTTTCTGATGATGTCGAGTACGGTAAGGTGTCGAAGTGAAGTGACTGTAGGAGGATACAAGATGACTTAGACAAAATTTCTAGGTTTTGATGAATGGCAGCTAGTTCTCAATGTGAAAAAATGTAAGTTAGTGCGGGTGAGTACGAAAAACAAACCTGTAATGTTCAGATACAGCATTAGTGATGTCCTACTTGATACTGTCATGTTGTTTATATCTAGGCGTAACATTGCAAAGCGATATGAGGTGGAACGAGCTTGTGAGGATTGTGGTAGGAAAGGCAGATGATCGACTTCGATTTATTAGGAGAATTCAAAGAAAGTGTGGTTCCCCTGCAAATGAGACCGCATGTAGGACGCTAGTATGACCTATTCTTGAGTACTGCTAGAGTGTTTGGGATCTGTACAAGGTTAGATTAAAGGAAGAAATCGAAGCAATTCATAGGTGGGCAGCTAGATTTGTTACTGGTAGATTCGAACAACACGCAAGTGTTACAAGCATGCTTTGGGAATCCCCAGATGGAGGGTGACAATCTTTTCGAGGAACACTTTTGAGAAAATTTAGATAACCTGCATTTGAGGCTGACTCCAGATCGTTTCTGTTGCTTCCCACATACACTGCGCGTAAGGATCCCGAAGATACGAGAAATTAGGGCTCATACAGAGGCAAATAGCAGTCGTTTTTTCTTCCTTTTTCTTAGGCCGGTATTACACTATCAAATGTCTTTGTCCAATATCTTTGTCCAATATCTTTGTCAAAGATATTTGATAGTGTAATAGGGACTTTGTCAAATGTCGTCCAATATTTGATCAAATCTAGGGCGTCGCTGTATATTTGATCAAAGAAACCGCTTGTCTTCTGTTCACTGCAATGTGACATGTTACCACATGGAGCGCTAGCATCGCTGCAGCGTTCTGTCGCCTGTAGTGTTTTTATAAACATTGCCAGTAAATACAATTGGTGTGTGCCGACAACTACAAAATTAATAGAGATGTCTGAAGCTGATGAGGCGCTTTACAACGTGAGGCACCCTGAATACAAAAATAGATTAAGAAGATTGGAGACCTAACCTGACCTAACCTAACATAACCCTCTCCTGTAGCAAGGAATCGGCATGTTATAGTGAGCCTGTCTTCCGAAGATGTAGCAGCTCTTAAGTGAATATTGTGCTTTGTTATATGAGGATACACTTCATTGAGCACATACAGAAATGTATGCTAATCCATTCTTAAGTAATTGATGTACGACTTGACGTCTTCCACTGTAAGCTTACGTAACAAGTTTTGTTGAATGCTTTTATCGTGTCGTCGTAAAACCCATGGCTTCACCCAGATTAGATTAGTTTTTCGTTCCATAGATCCGTGCTGAGGAGATCCTCGTGGATGTGGAACATGTCGATTTTTTAAGCTGAAATAACAATACTAATAGTATGAATAAATACAATACATCATTTGTTTCTATTAAAAATTTCGCCAATGGAGTAGAAGGAGTTGGCCAGTAGTAAGTCTTTCAGGCTCCTTTTAAACTGACCGTTATTACTAATTAAATTTTTTGTTTCCTGGCAAATTATTGAAGATGAGTGTTCCTGAGTAGTGGACCCCTTTTTGAACTAAAGTAAGTGCTTTTAAGTCCTTGTGCAGATCATTTTTGTTCCCGGTATTGTATGTATGAACTGAGTTGTTCGTTGGAAAAAGAGATATATTATTTACGACAAATTTCATTAAGAAGTAAATATACTGAGAGGCAGTAGTTAGTATACCCAGTTCTTTGAAGAGGTTTCTACACAAATAATACGTATTACACGCTTTTAGACCTTGAAAACTTTTGTTTGACTTCAAGATTTACCCCAAAATATTATCCCATATGACATTATGGAATGAAAGTATGCAAGCTTTTTCATTTTTATGTTGCCTATGTCTGCTAACACTCGAATTGCAAATACAGATTTGTTAAGGCCTTTCTGCAGTTCTGTGGTGTGCTCCTCCCAACTGAATTTATTATCAAGTTGTAATCCCAGGACTTTTAAGACTGTCAACCTCGTATGTATGGTTCCATTTTTTCCCCCCCACTTCTTTTCCGCATGTGCACACAATGCAATTGGAGTACGTAGAACTGCTGCGGTTAATAACAAGTTGTTGTCAGCCATCTTGAACTTTGACGAAAAATTTGATGACAGTGTAATACCCCTTGTAGCGCTACGTCAAAGATCTTTGTCAAATATATTGGACGGAATATTGGATCACATCTTTGATCAAATCTTTGACAAAGAAATTTGATACTGTAATACCGGCCTTATTGCTAGTGGATCAGGAAAGGAAATGGCTAGTAGTGGTGCAAGTACCATCCTCCCCGGGCCGTAAGGTGGATTGCGGAGTTTGTGTAGACGTAAATGGTACATCATTTCTTGCGGTTACGTTGGGTTGTTTGCATTGGTACAGCAACAAATCAGGCAACTTCATTCACTTCACTGTGTGCCATTCTATCAAGTGGACCAGTTTTACTGCGCAGATTTCGTACAATCAACTGGCAGTACACAAGGTCATGGCTTGAGTCAGCGGTGAAAGGCCACGGAACTGCTTTGTCGCATTTCTTCTCCATCGATACTGCTAAAAGGTCGCCAGTAAGAAACACTTTCTCCGGCGAGCATAGCACTGCTGCAGTAGATGAGACGTAGTTACTTGCATTGTGCATTTTTTCTTGTCAGACGAGTTGAAGACAGAGCATCATCATTCATTCAGCAACGAACGCCATAGCTGCAAATACATGTTCGGCGTAAGCAACTCGAAACCCAAACAAAAAACTTCAGGAGAAATGTTGAACAGAAGAATGGACAAGTGTTTCTACTTAGGGCTTCTATCATCAGCATTGCTGCCTACGAAACATTGTTTTGATTTTAATGAAAAAGATCCATTTCAGGTGCATAAGACAACTGTTTCCTACTTGCCAGTATTGACGCTACAGTGACTTGTTTGACTTGTGCTTGGAACGCAGCACAATGTGTGCGGGATCCCATAGAGAGAGAGAGAGAGAGAGAGAGAGAGAGAGAGAGTCCGAAGTGACAGCTCACCTATCATAAGCCAGCGACTGACTGTAAGTGTTGTACGATCAACGTGTCGTTATGCTAATTGCGACAGTGTTTCAAGGCTGGGGTCGTGATCCCACTTTACAAAGACAATGGCGTATGCAAATGCTGTTTTGCTATTTAAATATCCCAAATTGCCCGGCGTTGATGTATAGTCATATATGGCTTTATTATGCTTAAGCCTCTGTCCAACTGTTGCTATTAATATCTCTTATCCAGCGTCCTTCTTTCCCGCGCACTATCACCACTACAAAACAGCAAGAACTTAGCATTAAGATATTTTTTAAATTTAAGATACCTTAAAACGTCTTACATTTAATATGTCATATTATATGTGACTCTTAGAGCTAGGTAGGATATCATTTTGTTAGAACATTTACGAAATAAATTACGGTTTAATTGTCCAAAGGTTGCCAAAACATTCAGCCATCAAGTAGCAAGTGCTCCACATTAAACATTCACAAAGCTAGCATTAGATAGCATACCTATTATCTCAATGTGTAGTAATGAAATAACGGGAATACGTTTGTCTAGGTAACATATTTAAGTGTTTAACAGTGCAAGATCACAACTTAACGTAAGTACGATTTAAGCCATTACAAATATGAAATGCTGTCACGTTAATAACCGGTGTAACGTCCAAAATGTTGGCTGCATGCATTGAGTTGTGCAGATGCTGGATGTCAGTTTATGGGATAGAGTTCCATGCCTGTTGCACTTGGTCAGTATGGGAACGGTTTATGCTGATTGAGTGACGCTGGAGTTGTCGTCCGATGATGTCCTGTATGTACTCCACTGAAGATGGATCTCGTGATCGAGGAAGCCAAGGTAACATGTCGACACACTGTAGAGCTTGTTGGGTTACAACAGCGGTATGTAGGCGAGCGTTATCCTGTTGGAAAACACCCTCTGGAATGCTGTTCATGAATGACAGCACAACAGGTCGAATCACCAGACTGCTGTGCAAATTTTCAGCCAGGGTGTCTGCGATAACAAAGAGAGTGCTCCTACTGTTGTATGACATCGCACTCCTGCAACCAGACCATAATTCCAGGTGTAGGTCCATTGGATCTAGCACACAGACAAGTTGGTTGTACGACGTAAACTGACCACCTCCTAACCAACACGCGGTCATCACTATCAATGAGGCAGAACCAACTTTCATCAGAAAACACAGTACGCCTCCACCCTGCTCTCCAATGAGCTCTCGCTTGACATCACTGAAGTCGCAAATGGCGGTGGTTTGGAGTCAGTGGAATGCACGCTACAGGGCGGCAGGCTAGGAGCTGTCCTTGAAGTAACAATTTTTAACAGTTCGTTGTGCCACTGTGGAGCCAACCACTGCTCAAGTTGCCATTCACCGAACACTATGGTCTTCCCTCTCGCTGTTGCCACGCGCCAGTCTGACACCCAGTCTTCCTGCGACCGTACATTCTCGTGGCCGCCGCTGCCAGCAGTCATGCACAGTGGCTATACTCCTGCAGTATCGCAGAAGGGACATCCAGCTTCACGTAGCTGTATTACACGACCTCGTTCAAAAGCAGCGAGGTGTTGATAATGGCGTCCTCATCACCTTTAACTCTTAAAGCGTTGCTGCTTCTGGATCAAGGAATCTCGGGTTCGATTCCTGGCCAGGTTGGGGATTTTCTCTGCCTAGTGACTGGGTGTTTGTGTCATCATCTTCATTCGTGACAGTGGCTCGATTGGGCTGTGTAAAAATTGGACTGTCTAAAGTAAAAATTGGACTGTCTAAAGTAAAAATTGGACTGTCTAAAGTAAAAATTGGACTGTCTAAAGTAAAAATTGGACTGTCTAAAGTAAAAATTGGACTGTCTAAAGTAAAAATTGGACTGTCTAAAGTAAAAATTGGACTGTCTAAAGTAAAAATTGGACTGTCTAAAGTAAAAATTGGACTGTCTAAAGTAAAAATTGGACTGTCTAAAAACTTGATCTTTGAACGAGCGCTGATGACCACGCAGCTGAGCTCCCCACAAACCAAACATCATCACCACCTTAAAGGCATTCTTGTCTAACTCATTGCTGACCAACTCACCACATACAATCTCAGAGGTACTCACGGCCATTACAGTGGTATACAATGCAAACCTGATTTGCATCCTCATAGCGCCTCTCTCATGCGACTGGCAAGAAATCTGAACGGGCATCTTTCAGATGTAGAAATACAGCTACCAACTTTCATTATGTTGCACAACTTCTTCTTAGTGATCCAGTGTTTCATCGGTGTAATCAAATTGACATAACTACATAGGCCAGTGTAATGATTAATTCTTCTGGAGACCATGCCGCATCACGATATGAAACACTTCAATTGCAATCTGTAAAACTTAAGTTCAGTCCGTATTACAATGGCTTTCCTAGGGCCAAGACTGGTTTTGGTGGACGAAAGGTGCCTCTATTGCAGACGATCGGTATCAATATGTCATCTTTGTGAAAGTTTATTCGCGCTACAACATAACAGGCTAGTCATGGGTAAAGGGAGAGTATAGGAAAGAATCTATTCGTGAACTGTTCAGCTTGCCTGTGATTGGCGACACTCTGCAAATCAACATCGTGCTAGTTTTCTGCTGGCCATGTTCTCTCCCTGGAGTGCACATAAATGCACTGACAGTCCTCCTACGGCTGTTTAGATTGTCATATTCGTGACCAGTGAGGCATCTGCCCTGCAATCGCTCCCAGCCAGTCGGACAGGGATGGTCAGAAGGACTCTGAAAGTTTGTAGCCATAATCTCTATTGCTTAATGATTTGTCACCTTTCGTATTTTTCGGTGGCACACCCAAGACTTGAGCCAGCTCAAGGGCTTTGTGGAACAAGATAGGGTTTCCAGTCACGATAGGGTAACTCAAAGGAGGTATTTGTGTAGTTTCCATGTCCAAAAATGGTAACGCACCGTTGTTCTCAGTTTCCTGAGTGAACTGTGTTCATATGTAGGCTGTTTACACTGAGGTGACAAGTGATGAGATACTCCCTAATATTGTGTCGGACCTCCATTTGCCCATCGTACAGCAGCAACTCTATGTGGCATGGACTCACGTCACTGGAAGTCCTCTGGAGAAATAGTGAGCCATTGTGCCTCTATAGCCGTCCATAAGAGTTGGCGCGTCAGGAGTTCCTGCACGAGCTGACCTCTCGATTATTTCCCATAAATATTCAATAGAATTTACGTCGGGCAATCTGGGTGGTCAAATCATTCTCTCGAACTGTCCAGAGTGCTCTTCAAACCATTCGTGAACAATTGTGGCCCACTGACATGGCGCATTGTCATCCATAAAAATCCCACCATTGTTTGGTAACATGAAGTCCATGGATGGCTGCAAATGGCTCCAGAATGGCCAAATGCAACCATTTACAGTCATTGATGGGTTAAGTTGTACCAGAGGACCCAGTATATTCTATAGAAATACGGCCCAAACCATTACAGAGCCATCACCGACTTGTACCATGGCTTGTGATGACTTGGGCCCGTGGCTTCGTGAGGCCGGCACCACACTGGAGCCCTATCATTGTCTCTTACCATCTGAAATAAGAACTCATCTGACCAGACCATGGTTCTCCAGTAATATAGGGTCTAATCAATACGGTTCACGAGCCTAGGAGAGGTGCCGTAGGCTATAGAAAAGGCACTCGCGTCAGTCGTCTGATGTCATAATTAATTAACCCCGAATTTAGCCACACTGTCCTAATGGATACGTTCTTCGCTTGTCTGTTAGCATTAGCTACACGCCAACGTCGCTGCTCTCGGTAGTTAAGTGACGGCCATCGACCACTGCATTATGTGTGGTGAAAGGTAAAGCCTGAAATTTGATATTCTCGGCACACACTTGACACTGTGAATCTCGCATTACTGAATTCCCTAACAGTTTCCTAAATGGAATGTCCCGTGCACCTAGCTCCAACTACTATTCTGCATTCAGAGTCTAGCAATCCTAATCACGTTGGAAATCCCATTGCCCCTCCATCTAATTGCTCTTAGTATCTTACCGTCAGGTGAAGCACATTGATGACAGGTATAAGCGCACCAAACGTACTTCATTTGTATCGTCCAGCCTCCTGATTTACTGAAGTCGGTTGTATATGAAAGCTTTTTATGTTCATGTCATATGTGATATAAAACGTTTGCGTGTGTAGGTACTGGTTCCACGGTTGCCTCCGTCAACCGTCATCGTCGCGAGTGACGTGAATCCAGCCATGGTGAAGCACGCAAAGGAGCAGAACGCCGTGCCGGCCGTCAAGGCGTACGAAGTGCTAGACGTGATGGACGCCGACGTGACTAAGACGGCCGTGTGGCAGCATGGGCCCTACGGCAAGGTGTTCGGCGTGATGGTGCTGCACTGGGTCCCAGACAACAGGTAAGGCTGCTTCAGTAGGGTAGCAGTGACAGATCGAGCCCAAAGAATGCTGATGTCAGCGCTGATAAGGCAATATTGTTGTGAAAACCTACAGCAAATCTCGTTTCACCTACTATCGATGGCCCTTAAAAATTACATTGTTTCATTGCTTAACAAACCACACGAAACTAACTGTTACAGTTAAAATAGATCATAAAGATATGATCTACCTTTAATACATTAAGAAATAATTAGGGGAGACAAGTTTACCACTTCCATTCAAATGGGGATGGGAACAGAAATATGGTACACTAATTGCTGCGAATTATTTTCATACTTCCCAGATGAAAACAGGGGAAAATCCTTAGGTAATTTTCCATTTCAGTTGTTCCATAGTAAGAATACAGTAGGTTACAGGATTCTGCAAATATGACAACAGAATTGGCGATTTATTTTTGTTGCCGTTGTTAACCATTTTTCATTTGAGGAATCTTCATCAGTTATAAGGAATGGCTAGACTTCTATTGTTGACAATTTTGAATTTTTTGCACAGTACAAATTGCTCAGACTCGTCTTCAAATACCTATTGAAGCACTATTTTTAAGTGTTTTATTAAACGAGCAAAAGGCTACTAGTGTGGTCAATACCTTATGAAAAACCTCATTGTATCAGTTTGCTGAAATATAAAAAATTTCACGTTTATGTTCATACTAGTAAATTCTCTTTTTAGTGGCTGTTGAAGGATCTTAAAAAATTACAGTAATGGATTGAAAAAAGTAATAAATAAAAACTATGGCTTTGGCTATACTGACAGATAAAAAAGTTCTATATGTTAACCATGTGGCAAATGCTTGCTCATTGTGTGCTATCATTTGCCAAAATCTCGTTCCGATGCCCCAAACAGTTTGCGCTATGAAATATGTTGTAAACATTTCATACTCAGATGCGAGTCGTGGGAAGTGAATGTGCTACACAATTTCCATTTTTGAGAGTTTGAAGACAGATCTCCTCCCAAGTCTAAAGAAAAATTCAACATCTTAGCTAAATTTCATTTGCAGCAACATACGCACCAAATGCAAAATCATGGCAACCCATATTTTTCATTACAAACTTTTTCGAATTTCGCGCAGCGTCTTATTTAAACGATAATATCACAGTAATTATGACCACTAGGGAGATCATGGCCAGTTAAGCATGAAGCTGACATATAAAGCTATATGTAGCGTAAAAATAAATTTGATGAATAGTTTGTGTAAAATCGTCTGAGAAAGACAGCAGAGCTAGTGGAGCATTCATGACCTTTTATTCATACTGCTGCTGCTGCTACACCTTGATTAGGAGGCTAACCAGGACAGTCTTTGTGCACCCATATCCGCGCATAGCTCCACTGGACAGTGCGGAGAGTCAGTATGCAGGCTACTGGTCTTCTTTCTGTTTACACTTAGAATGGTGTCCAAAATTAAAGCAGCAGATTGCTATTTATCTATCATGCGTCTAATTAATTCACGATATAATCATACAAACTGTCAACAGACGTCGTTACAATCGTGTTCTGCATGGAAGACAGCATTCCAATCAACGGAAAACCATGCCCACAATGACGTCAGAGCACTTCTCAAGTGGAGTTGTGTTTGCAGGAGGGTCCCACATCCACAATAACTCTGTACACAATCACAGGTGGTGCAGTGTGGCACAGAGAAGATGCCTACAAACTTTCGGCTGTGCAGAAGAGTTGCAAACTGATGTGGCCCGGCGACTTAATGTGACTTGTTCTGTTGTTTCTCATATGACGCGACAGTGTATAGAAACTGAAAGTATATCCCAGAGACGAGGACAGGGTCGACCACGAATGACATCAGAAAGAGTGGACCGTTATTTGGCTGTAACGGCACAATGGTACGGCCTTACTACTGCACTGCAAATGGCATCTGACATCGCAGCATCCACTGATCGTGTTGTCACGCCAAACAGTGTACAGAAGTCTTTGGTAGCGTGCCCTTTACTGCCGGATACCTGCTGTATTTCTATCCCTGACGTGTCTTCACAGAAGGGAATGTCTAGTCTGGAGTCGTCAACATACCATCTGGACGGTCGAACATTGAGCCAATATTCGTTTCACATAGGAGTCCCGATTTGGTCTGGAGAGTGATTCTCGACGGATTCGCACCTAGAGGGCGCGTGGTACACAATTTCGGAACCCTAACATTATGGAAGGAGAACGATATCGAGGAGGATCCCTAATGGTGCGGACAGAAATTATGTTGAGCACTCGAATACCTCTTCATGAAACTCTACGGATGAATCAGCAAGATTTAATTGCTGTCAAAGATCTTGGGATCTCATGCACGGTTGTTGCGAGGTGCTGTGGTCCCAGACTTCGTATTGATGGACGATGATGCTCGACCTCATAGAGCACGAGTGGTTGATGTTTTTGTGGAAACAGAAGATATTGAGAGACCTGAGTTTCTCCTGGCGTACACAATTTTCAAACAACTTACTGGAATTCAGCCAGGTAGTATAAGCAGGCAATGTACAGGCAAATTTAAAACCTCGATTCTCGGACTAATGCAGGAAAGATAACACACACAGACACACACACACACACACACACACACACACACACACACACACACACACACTGAACACCAGTGCCATTAAAGGTGACCAAAGTCAGAGATATCGATATTGAGACTACGAACTAGCAGGTGAGGTAACGTTGACTCTGTCCCTCTGTTTTTTGACAAGGGAGAGAGCAGGATTCCAAACAGAGCTTAAACAAATACCTCCATCCCTGTTTACAAGGTTGCTCGCTAATTTAATCTCAACTGCCTCCTTAATAACACTGTCCCAATAGCTGGACGTGCATGCCAATATCTCGGTGTTGTTGTATTACATACAGTGACCAGTATCCAAGCAATGTTCGGCAATAGCAGATCTACTTGGCTGCTGTAATCGTGTGTGCCGTTTATGCTCAGTACGTCGGTCCTCCACGGTCCTGCTAGTCTGACCAATATACGCCATGTCATAGCTACAAGGAATGCGATATACATCCGCCTTACGCAAACCAAGATCATCCTTAACGCAACCCAAAAGCACTCTAATTTTACATGCTAGTTCGTAGTCTCTCTATCGATATCTCTGCCTTTGGTCACCTTTGGTGGCACTGGTGTTCAGTGTGTGTGTGTGTGTATCTTTCCTGCGTTAGTCGGAGTACCGAGGTTTTAAATTTGCCTGTACATAGCCTGTCCTTTGCAGTTTGCCTTGAAAATGGCGGGGTGTGCTCCCGCCGAAATATCGGCGGTCGCTGTTAAGACGACTTGGCTGAATTCCCGTAAGTTGCTTGAAAACGGAAGATATTGCACACATGGCGTAGCCTGCTCGCTCTCCCGATTTGAATCCCATAGAGCATGTCTGGGATGTACCAGGGAGATGGGTTGCATCACGTCTGCATCCACCAACCACTCTCAAAGACTCGTAAGCAGCTCTGTAGGAAGAATAGGCGATATTGCCTAAACATGAGATTGATGACTTCATTCAGATCTTGTCTTGTCGCTGTCAGGCCCGTATTGGTGCCTTAGGTGGCCACACCCCATACTGAGCACAATGCGTGTGCAAAATCGTTAAGTTGAAAAAAAAGGAACGTTTTTGGCTACAGTTATGCATGTTGTAGTTGATTACGTTATGTATTTTTTAAATTGTTTCTACTTTGCTTCCACCTGTTTTGTGGCAACGCAACATTCCAAAATTTCCGTTTGCTGCTTTAATTTTGGACGCCGTGTAGTTTGATTATTGCGAGCGTTAGTGGCTATCGCTGGTTAGCTAGCGACATTGCCGGAATTGCTCTTTAAATTTTCATGTATAAGATTTAACGGATGGAGAACTGACATAAACTGTTCCAGATCTGCCTCCTGCACGTGTATAAATTTCTCCTATATATGTGTAGGTAATTTAGATTTCAACAGCCAGATACTGTGTTTGTGAGATATGTGCTTATTCCAATATCTCTTCTTGTTCAAATCTCGTTCAAAATACTTTCTTAAACTCCCATACTTCGCATTGCACTGTTCTTGATCATATACTTCCTTTCGAAGACGTTGCTGGATCGATGCCGACCAGAACCGGTTCAAAAAAGCCCAGAGGGCAGCATCTCCTTGTATATAAAGTGTTATCAATTTGATCTTTTGTTCGTCACTCCAGTATTAAGGTAGTATGCCTCTAAATCCTTTTATAACAACATCCGGATGTCGGGAATTTTTTTCTCCGGCACATGTACATGAAATCGTCGGTGTTTCAGAAGCCTTTCTTCTAGCACGATGGCCGAAAGTGTCGGTCCAGCACCTGCTTCTTCGAATGAACAATTGGTGCATGGACTGACCGGTCCCGTTGGTTCTCTGTACTGTCTGTCGTGCGGATCTGCGTAACTGTATGCATCACTGACACACTCATTTAAGGGTGACAGCTCATGCGCGGTACTTCTGATCGCAGCTAATTCTTGCCGCAGGTTACTAACCTGTGCGCTTAGATCTTCGCGCCATTGTGGTATTTCGTGGTTCAGTCTTTCCCTGAGTTGTTTCCATTCATTGTTTACGGCATCGTTCGGTGGACTGCATTTACGCACAACTTCCTGACCTAAAGCCTGTGCAGTTGCACGTAATTCACTCCTGACTGATTCATTTATATGTGCTTTCTGGGTTCGCAGCTAAGACGAAAAGTCATTTTCATGTTCTTGGTGCTTTTCTTTAATTTTATTTCCTTAATTCCGCAGCTAAATTTCGGGACTTGTAACACCCCCTCCTCTGTGCTACACTTTTTAATGACAAGTGTTGTTAAGGATCCCCACAAAGTGGAATAAGGCATCTGATTCGAAGTAAAATCATCCTGTAGTAACTTATCAGGTGTCATGCAAAGTTAACTGAAACAGACTTACAGTAGCCAGTGCACTGGACGATCAACTCTAGTATACTGAAATAACGACAATGGTAGCGTAACTTAGCTCATTTTGTTACTCACGTACGACACTACCCAACTTCTAACAATACATTGACACAGCTGTGAAATGGTAATGCTACAGCGAAATGAAGGTTTCTTTTCTGGCTGTTAAACAGAATAACTGCTTAAAGCACTGGCATTGCCCTTTAATTTCTCATTAGCAAAAGGGTTTGTGCACAGCAGAATATTACGTTACTCACGTTAGTGCTTAATGTTGGGTGCATTGAGTATACCTGTATGGAAACACGTTTGCATTTTCTCTTATGTATTAGCTTTGAAAATGGAGCAGTAATTGAATACGTTTTTTAGTGTAGTGATCTTAGCAGTAACTGTAGCGTAATGCTCACAGCAATGCTTAGGACGTTAATAATAATAACGTAAAATTGAAAAATTGACCTTCATATTTTGAAGGTTGAAACGTAATGCCTTTTATTTAAGAAACTAATAAAAGAACTCCTCCCGAACAGGCCATGTAGGCCCAACGGTACCGATCGGCCGCCGTGTCATCCTCAGCCCACAGGCGTCACTGGATGTGGATTCGGAGGGGCATGTGGTCAGCACACTGCTCTCCCGGACGTATGTCAGTTTCAGAGACCGGAGCCGCTACTTCTCAATCAAGTAGCTCCTCAGATTGCCTCACAAAGGCTGAGTGCACCCTGCCTGCCAACAGCGCTCAGCAGACCGGGTGGTCCACCCATCCAAGTGCTAGCCCAGCCCGACAGCGCTTAACTTCGGTGATCTGACGGGAACCGGTGTTACCACTGCGGCAAGGCCGTTGGCATTTAAGAAACTGAAAGCTGTCACTGGAAACGTGATAGTACTGACGATTGTTAAAATCATTTAATCTGTGCATGACCAGTTACTTTTGTAAAGTACTTTAATAGTCTTTTCAAGAAATTAAGGTTATTACCTTTTGGTTTCAGAAAAACTTAGATCACACTGTCATTAATATTTAATTTGTTAAATTGTGAGCGGCTAACACAAAGCATTATCAAAGTTTCGACTGTTTCAAACTTATCACAAAAAATGTCAGACTAATATTCACTCATGCAAATAAAGTTCTCTTTTAATACAACTCGGAATTTCTCTTAAGAAAAGGAAGGAGCCTATAATGGAAAATATTTGGGCTGAAATATAACAAATATCATCACAATGAAAAACTGTGTCAATAATATCAGTTCTAAACGCTGGTATGCCTGTACAAACTCGTACGATAAACTGGTTAGATCTTACTTTAGGCTGAATTTTCTTAGGTGCTTCGGCGGATAACATTATGTAGCAATAAATGGTACTGGCTCTTCATGGCGTCGATTTACAGTATGCAGCATTGGGCCCACAGCACGTTTTGTTGACAGTTAACATCTTGAAATCTTGTTCTGTGCTCACATAATTCCAAATACTGCCTGTCCATACAAAGTCTTCTTACTGCCGCGTAGCGACGAGCATTTCAGCACCATTATAAGCGCGCACAAATCTCAGCACAATTCAACTGTAATACGTTTCGAACTATCCTGAACTCTGAATACTTCTAAAAGAAATACACGGGCATTTAGTTCATCCCCTATCTTTAAGAACAAAATAAATTTAACACAAATGGTCTTCGCTGACCATCAAAAGAAACAAGTAACCAACTTCGTGGCTCTTTCCTAACAGGGAAGTATGTTCACAACTAAACGCAGGTACTTGGAACAACAAAAACAAGATTTTCATAGTCAGAGTTCTTTCTCTATTAGTTAACTAACGCAGGTTCTAATCCTGCCTCGGGCATGGATGTATGTGATGTTCTTAGGTTAGTTAGGTTTAAGTAGTTCTAAGTTCTAGGGGACTGACGACCTCAGATGTTAAGTCTCATAGTGCTCAGAGCCATTTGAACCATTTTGAACTTAATTTCTGAGGTCATCAGTCCCCTAGAACTTAGAACTACTTAAACCTAACTAACCTAAGGACATCACACACATCCATGCCCGAGGCAGGATTCGAACCTGCGACCGTAGTGGTCGCGCGGTTCCAGACTGTAGCGCCTAGAACCGCTCAGCCACCACTGCCAGCTTTGAAGATGGGTTCCACCATGTTGCCACTTTAGACATTTTCCTGGGGAGTTATTTCTTCTACATGCCCAATTTAATTCATTTTACCAATGTTCGTTATAACAAAATTAGATATTTATAAACTTAATGTCAACTGCTTTGCAAAAATTGGGGTGCGTAGGAGCAATGCTATTATTAATGAAATTACTCACAGAAAATTCCAGCAAAAACTACAGAAAAAGTTGCGCCGACATTTTAACAACGTGCACAGCAAAAGCGGCCGCCTTAGGGCCACTACCTTGAGTATACAACAGTTAATATAAAATTTTTCTTTAAATTTTAAATTGAAATGAAAAATTCCTTACAGATTATCATACGTATACAGTAAAATCTCAGGGTTCATAAAATTAAAAGGCAAGCTACAGATCAAAGATGCTCTCACCCGGTATTTTTGCAGGTCGTTTGGATGGCAGCAATCTCATATTTTGATATCTGATCTTTTTCTCTTTAAATCCAAGTACGTTCAGATTGCGGTTTATTATGGTTTCCCTTCTTGATTTTTGGTTTTGTCCTCGCACTCGTCTTTATGTCTTCTCATCAGGCTTTGTTTGCAAGACAATACATGTAACAGGAAAAATATTTGAAAAATATGTACATAGAATGCCTCCAGTCATGCGTTGCCAATTTCAATGAAACTTTTCCTTACCGGGAGAATAAGATTTGAAAAAAATATCTGGACATGATAAAAAAGTATGCAGTCAATTTAAGAGTTATTTGCCTCGGGAAAAGTACGTCAGAAGTGTGTTGGTATGATGCAGTTATCAATGTCACATAAATGACATAAAAGTTGAATTAGTGTATTTAACGTCGCTGGATTACACTTTACCATAATATTGACATTTGTCATGTATCAGACCCTGGCGGTTATTGTAGTTCTTCGTTGTTTAATAACATTGTTTGACCATAAGTATAATGTATTAATTTACATGTAAAAAATGTGATGACAAGCATATGTTTGGACTTAAAATGTGTGCAGCTTTGACTTTGTATGTAAGCAACATTTAAACGACAAAATGCGATATAGCTTTCGGTTGTTCCGTTCTCAAACAATGGATACACATACATATGGATTCCCCTGAAACATAAAGAAACTAACATAAGTGATTAATGTGACGAACTAAAGGATGCTACAAATGATTTTCAAAACACCTTTTAAGTATGAAGTTAGCAGTTATCATTCAATAAAAATTACAAATTGAACAGAGCGGTTACACATAGCTCTGTTCAGTAAGAAAACGCAAAAAGTAGTGAATCGCAGAAGAGAAAGTCCACGCTTCCTTACTTTTGTTTAGAAAAAAATCAATAAAAAAGGTGAAAAATTACATTCTCTTTATAAGATACGCTTCAATTAGTTAGTTAAACGAGTACATTCATCAGTCAAACTGTCCCTTCATAATGGAAAAGCAGTCAGTGTCAATGACAATCGGATTGAAAATAGGGGAGAATAGTTTCACACGGGGCTACCTGTATCGCTACCTACGATTTTATATTTCATTTGCACTGAGAGTTTAGGGCTAGAAATAAGATCTACTAACTATCAGAGTGCATGTATACATAAAGACTTCGCTTCATGTTGTTCTTGCATGCAGAGCAAGACGTGCACCAAGTAGCGCTCCCTTATCTCACAGTATACGTATTAGATGCTGACTACATACCGTGTGTAGAGAGATGCTTGTATTGGCCTCTGGACACATGCAGTCGCAGATATGAAGAGTCCTACAGAGAAGTTATCGGAAATTATCCAACCAGTTCTCCATGAGAAGCATAGACAAGATATGTTAAATACTCATCTTAAGCTTGTTAATAGTGAAATGAAATTATGAAACGAATGAAAAGTTCTTTTTAAAGTAAAAGGAAATTATTTAGCAACAAACCAATGCAGTAGTGATTCTACATTTTTTGAGCTGAGCATAAATTCATGTTGTGCTCATTCCATCAGCTGTTAGAGGACAGGACATCCCTGTCTTTCGAGGTTCTGAATAGACGCATTTTCGAATATTTCTTGAAACGAAGACATCTTCTCACTACCTTTTACATAAGCTACGTTGCCTTTATGGTAATAAGTCCGATGTGCCGACACCATCTCTTTATATTTCAGTCCCTCATCATCCCACTGTTTTGCATGGTGAAATCTACATCATATATAATCTACATCATATTCGGAAGGTACTTTCGGTTAACCATGTAACGTTTTTTCTGGTGTTAGCACACTTACATAATAATTGTGAACTGACGGTTGTAGAGTTCCTCGTTAGTACATACCCAACATTGGAGAATGCGATCAATGTGACATTTTTAAACATTAAATGCCCAAACTCATCATAAAACCCCTTTGCACTTGCAATGATGTTTGCATCCTGAGACGCCATCGTAAAATACCTCATATGTTGTGTCAAACCTCAACATTTATGCCACACACGGCACTATTTCTGTGACTGGTGAATAATTCACAAGCCGATCATGAATTAACATCATGTTTGCAGCAGTAACTGAAGGGAAATTTTCTGATGATTCGAATACACTATGTATGTACACAATTGGTTTACACCAGCCCTCGTACTGCTTTGAAAAGGCCTCACCACTTGGGATGATCAATCAAACTTCTGTGGGCTGAGTGTGCATATGAACCCATCGTACTCGTAGTAGTCAGTAAAACCGTGCGTACCTGTCATACAGTAGCCCATACACGTTGTCCTGCCGGTCTAGCTGCCTTGACGTTTGATTTTCTTGTGCGCATTGCCATATAAGTGAGTCAAATTCGTCCATGGTATGACCAGCGACCTGGAGCGTCACACGCTGGAATCTAAGATTTCAGGGCTCCATAATAGAATAATTGCGATCCATCTAACAAACTGCCACCTACAATTCTGCATACACTATGTGATCAAAAGTATCTGGACACCTAGCTGAAAATGGGTCACAGGTTCCTGGCAGCTCCATAATTCTGTAGTTCTATATGGTGTTGGCCCACCCTTAGCCTTGATGACAGCTTCCACTCTCGCAGGCATACGTTCAATCAGGGGCT
Source organism: Schistocerca nitens (assembly GCF_023898315.1). Taxonomy (NCBI): domain Eukaryota; kingdom Metazoa; phylum Arthropoda; class Insecta; order Orthoptera; family Acrididae; genus Schistocerca; species Schistocerca nitens. The sequence continues at coordinate 256,516,173 of NC_064615.1, read as the reverse complement.
GGAAGGTTTCTTGCGGAATGGCAGCCCATTCTTCACCGAGTGCCGCACAGAGGAGAGGTATCATGTCGGTAAGTGAGGCCTGGCACGAAGTTGGCGTTCCAAAACCACCCAAAGGTATTGTATAGGTTTCAGGTCAGAGCTCTGTGCAGGCCAGCCAATTACAGGGATGTTATTGTCGTGTAGCCACTCCACCTCAGAGCGTGCATTGTGAACAGGTGATCGATCGTGTTGAAAAATGCAGTCGCCATCCCCGAATTGCTCTTTAACAGTGGGAAGCAAGAAGGTGCTTAAAATATCGATGTAGGCTTGTGCTATGATAGTGCCACACAAAACAACAACGGGAGCAAGCCCCCTCAATGAAAAACACGATCGCACCATAACACCACCGCCTCCGAATTTTACTGTTGGCTCTCCACACGCTGGCATATTACATTCACCGGGCATTCGCCATACCCACACCCTGCCATCGGATCGCCACACTGCGTACCGTGATTCGTCACTCCACACAACGCTGTTCCACTGTTCAGTCGTCCAATGTCTACGCTCCTTACACCAAGCGAGGTGTCGTTTGGCATATACCGGCGTGATGTGTAGCTTATGAGCAGCCGCTCGACCATTAAATCAAAGTTTTCTCACTTCCCGCCTAACTGTTATAGTCCTTGCAGTGGATCCTAATGCAGTTTGGAATTCCTGTGTAATGGTCTGGATAGATGTTATTGTCGTGTAGCCACTCCACCTCAGAGCGTGCATTGTGAACAGGCCTGTTACACATTACGACCCTCTTCAACTGTTTGCGGTCTCTCTGTCAACAGACGGGGTCGACCTGTACGATTTTGTTCTGCACGTGTCCCTTCACGTTTCCAATTCACTATCACATCGGGAACAGTGGACCTAGGGATGTTTAGGGGAGTGGAAAACTCGCGTATAGACGTATGACACAAGTGACACCCAATCACCTAACCACGTTCGAAGTCCGTGAGTTCCGCGGAGCGCCCCATTCTGCTCTCACGATGTCTAATGACTATTGAGGTCTCTGATATGGAGTACCTGGCAGTAGATGGCAGCGCAATGCACCTGATATGAAAAACTTATGTTTTTGGGGGTGTCCGGATACTTTAGATCACATAGTGTATTTCGTGTCTGCGGTTGGGAATTACAGGCGCCGCACATTGCTGCTCTGCAGATACGTGAACCACGACGGTGACCTGAGACAGCATTACGCATCGAGAAGGCGTGCAGTATCGCTGCTCCGGCTTGTTACGGCAAACAGGATCACAATCTTGCCACTTGTTCTCAGCTGCACCAACGTAGTAAAACTTCTGTGTAGAACAGATCCATCAAACTTGATTCAGTGTTATCCAAGTTTTGAGCCAGAGTAAATTGTTGAATCAAACCAACTTTAGACCTTCCCAACCAGTCGCCAACCAATGGAGTGTTAACTATTCGTTGTATACTTCTGTTGCCAACAGATCATGTTTTGTCATCACGCTAACATGTTTTATTTTTCCTATTAATTTAGCCATAACTTTTATAAAAGGTCAGTCCTGCATTGATACATTAATCACCCATCAACAATTGACTGAAATAATGAAAGGACCGCCATTTCATTAATATTATTTCAGCACTCGAGCTTATTTAGATTCTAATGAATGTGATGACCACCGAGTGGGGTGGCGCGGCGGTTAGCACACTGGACTCACATTCGAGAGTAAGACGGTTCAACCCACGGTCGGCAAACTTGATTTAGATTTCCCCTGATTCCAGTAAGTCGCTTAAGGCAAATGCCAGGATGGTTCCTTTGAAAGATCACGGCCAGTTTCCTTCTCCATCCGTCCGTAATCCGAGCATGTACTCCATCTCAGTGACCTCGTTGTCGACGTTACGTTAAACATTAACCTACTCCTTCACAGAGCAGAGTTTCCAACACATACAAACTTCTATCTGATAACGTCAAATGCTGGCTGTCAACTACAAACACAGTCACAGGGAAATATCAGTTTATCAGATGCATGAGCCAGGTAGTGAAGTGGAAGGCTTACTAGTTAAAGTGATTGCGATCCCGGAGTAAACTAATCGCCGGTAGCCTTTCACAACATACAAGTCCAGTGTGGTCTTGCACCAATATGGACATCAATAGATCTTGCCCTAATTGTACGATGAGTATTTTCATTATGTTCATCAATGAATTCTGATAGAATGTCTAGCTATTTGCATGGTACTAAGGTATTAAATTGCTTCCATATCCGAGTTTTGATTTTTCTGTTAATGTGTCCAACAGAATTAGTTTTCAAATAGGAGTTTTTGTGCAATTACTACCTCGAAATGTGTGTTGCAGATTCGCCTCCATTATCGGTGTGATGATTGTCAGGACACTGATTCATTCCAGTTTGCAGCAATTGTACAAACACCTGTGCAGTTTTGTTCTATGCCTTCAACTTCACGGGGAGGGCCCATATAAATTTGAAATATGCGTCTACGTCCATTAAAACGTGCTTGAAAGCCTTATTCAGTTGTGAATATTCCTGCATGTCTACTAGGTCAGCCTGCCATAGATCATCCAGTCGTTGTATTATGACATGGCTGTGCATGAATGTTTTGTAGCCTGGTCTGTTCACAAACAACGGTTTCCATAATTACTCGATAATATGTCTTTCCTAAGCTCTGATATTATTGATATGTTTTAATTTGTGTGACTTGTATTCTCCACAACTGCTGATGCTGTGAGTAATTGTTTGTTCCACGATTTCGTTTAGGTCATAGTAATATGTATATAATATGTATTCCAGAGGTAGAATTTTTAATCTTTTAAGCTGAACTTCATTGCCTTTGCCTGCATTGTGTGTAGCTTCTAATGTTAGTTTAGTTATATTCTTGCATTTTATATTCGTCTTTTAGGTGTCTTGGCTTTTCTATGTGCCTTAGTCATATGTAATATTTTACCATGTGCTTTATTCTCTGGGAATACACTTCGGCGTTGGAAGTTTTTAACAACATTAGAGTCAATAAACCAGGTGTTCTTTCAAATTCATTATTCCCAACTGGTATTGCATTCTCGGTTAAAAGTATAGTGTGATTACCAAACATATATGACTCCGAAAGTTGTCTAACTCATCATCACTGGGACTTTTAATGAAATCTGTAATAGCACATACTTCTTCTTTTTCTTCGTCCTCCTCCTCTTTTCTACCTCCATCCATAGTGTGTGACAATCTTTGCAGATTTTGTTACCGATTTAAACTTTTCTAAGAGACTGACTTGTTTGTGACTGCCCTAATTTTAGCAATCGTAATTTCCACTGAATGTCGTTATGCGCTTCAATAACCTTACACTTTGTCGCTTACATGGTATTGTTTGCTATACTGGTTTTGAGTTAGCATGCAGCTTCCATATACTCTGAGACTACTGGTGGTGATGGGATGCATGTTCCAAAGCTAATGTCTGAACAAAGCTGAGTATATCCAATAGCTTTGCATTGATTTCTTCAATTTGTTGCTGGGTTCTGGCTACTGTTTCGATAATATCATCAAGTTCCATTAATTTCGTGTTGTCTGCATGTACGACCTGTGCTTAGCACCCCTAGATGAGTGCACTGTATTTGCATGAGCCTATCCATAGCCCACAGTATACTGATAGTCAGGTATTTTCTGTAACCGGGAAGCCATACTGCAAGTGACTCCCCAAATCCATGCATATGTCAAGGAGGACCCAAAAAATGTTTTTTTGTTTAATAAAATTCTGTGATTCTTCCTGATATTGAAAATATATACCTTATGTACAGTACCTCACCATTGTGAATGTTTATTTCAACTATTTTACATCGTAAAATACGAAAAACGAAGAAGTTTAATTGCGGTCGTAAATTTTGCGGTAGTCAACATAAGTGTATTATTGGAAATCGTAAAAATGAAGAAATTGTTACGCTACAACAAAGTCAGTTTCGTCAATAACTTCGCCAGGCAATGCTTCAGAACGCAAGTTGAAACATCTTACCAAAAATGAACAACATGTTGGTGTTGAAAATATAAAAATAACCGTTACATTTTGATTAGTAAGAGCAAGATTTCAGAATTGTTTTTGTGTGTTGCTAAATATAAACACTGTAATAGTGAAAAGCCCATTATGGTTAGTGATCATATAAGAGAACAGGCTTATCCAGAAAGATCGTAATGGAATATCAAGTGTGTAAAATAACGATATGCACAGTGTCATGTAAGATGCACAAAATATAACCAATTCAATATTCGTCTTACTTATTCCATGAGGTGTATTGAGAATATAAAAAAAGAAGTCCCACCAACACCTGTCAAACTCGAAAGATGTGATAAGCATTTGCATAATACCACAACAGAAGTCAGTGAAGCATCTAAGCAGAGGGCAGCGAAAGAAACTATTTAGGTATTAGACAGTCTATTGATATTCTTGCTGCATTGGACGGTTCCTGACAGAAGAGAGCTATGTATCATTGCATGTTGTTCTCACAATTGCTTCCGTAGATATAGGCAATGTGTTGGATTGTGATTTACAAAACATTGGCACGGTTGTGCCACTAAGGTAAATTAACAGAAATGTGACAAGAACTTCGACGATTTCAATGGTGGTGTGGAAAGCAAAGAGGCAGTCTCTATTTTTAGTAAGTAAATTGCTAGATGTGGTGCATGCGAGCTAACGTCCCAAAGATGTTAGGGCTCACATGCGGTTCGTCTTCGTCGTAGTGTCTTGACTCAGACTCGTCTAGGGGTTGAACCGGACGTGTCGCATTACACGCCCTAAACTAGACACCTGTGGCCTTTTGGTTAAATTGCCTGGCTGATGGCAAGTTTGCGAAATACGAAGTTAAATAACATATAATAACAATAATAATAATATTGGGAACTAAATTAACGATCCATAAATGATATAGGCCACACAGTTGCGATTTGGTTAGAATAATGTTTATTCAGAAAGCAAAATAAAAGCGAAAGTGGTCGTATTTAGAGATACTGTTACACTCGTGCGCATATCCATTTGACACAGTTCGATCATTCACAATGTAATGCAAGTTAGTTGACACCAGGCGCGTGGCTGCTCACCGCTCAGACTAAGTCCCGCGATACCACACAACGCGAAATTTTCTAAGTGGTTTCATTTCGTAGCTGCCTAAAGACCGACTGTCCACTTTCGCGTCTGGTGTCTCCAGCCGAAATGTCCGCTTTCGCGTCTGCACCCGCACTGACCCTCTGCCCGTTTCCGTCCGCGTTTCCCGCACGCCGAATATCGCTCAACTGACTAGGGCAGTTCTTTCCTGAAGCCGTCCATCTTATTGGCTACAGCTTATTCTACATTATTTGACATTTTAACATATTTAAATAATCAAATCTTGACCCATTGTTAAATTCTTTTATATAAAACCAACAAAATTTCCTTCTTAACTTTGAATGTCGCGGCCAGTAGCCTTGCGCCAGTGTGCTTTCTGATAAATAAATTAAGAACAAAATTAACTATTATGCACTAAACTTTACAATAAATATTCTATTACCTAATGATTCAATGTGTCATGCTATCGTCGTTCAGTGTGTTTTGTGTGGAGGAAATGATGATCTGATGCTTAACTGAACATACTGATAATTTAAATTTACTATATCTTTTAAACAAATGAAGTTCCAAGAGTTGATATTTACAACATTTGTCATTTTAATTATGTACTTCTGTATGAAATGTCGATCGTTAAGATCGATTAAAGCGTTCAGAGTTTAGCATTCAGGTCTTTGTCACAAAAGTTGTGAATTTCACTATAACAGTAAATCCTAAACTCTTATAGATATGATCAATATTCAAGTTTTATTGGGATCACCATGAAAATTTATGAAGGATGGTAGATTAAAATAACTGTTGCTTAATTCCCTGAATTACTACAGAATTTAATAGTTTCCATAAATGTTTCCCTTTACGGCCTATCTTAGGTCCGCCAAATTTTACACTGCTACGGCTCCTTTGCCACAAAAGCCTTCTACTGGGTTTCCCTATGACGTACGGTCTCGTCTGCCTCACTCGCAAGCTACAGCACTTAGGCATCAATAGACAATAGACGCCTGTGAGTTTCCCCATCTCGTGGCGAATCTGCGCCCTTTGTGGCACGCGGTCCTGGACGACAGGGTTCGTTTCACAATTCCTGTAGGCTGACTCTTTCGGCCATAACTTAAATGAGAGGGCAATGCTCGGTAACTCACATGCATGATACTACTTTCATCATGGTGACGCGATGGACTTGACTAATGTTCTGGCTGCTAAACCATATGATTAAACTGAAATAAAAAACTAGAATGCATAGGACATGAGCTGAAGAGAACTGGGGCAACTCAGGAAACTCTGCAAGGACATGACAGGATAAAAACTCTGATGACAAAGCAAATGGTGGACAAGGAAACTTACCGAATCAGAAATAAAAAACCTCATCGAATATTATGCTCTAGCCGTCACGAGAAACAGCGAAAATGTCAGTGAGTTAACAAAAGCAGTTTGGTCAACTCTGTTTCACAACATATCCATTGATAAGCAACTAGAACATTTCATGCTGCACGTATTGAAACGTCCCCTTTGGAAAATTAGAAATGACTGTGCTGGTAAACCTCTTACGTTATTTGATTTTCAAACAGCTGAGCAAAACTGAACGTACTCAGACACTTCTCTCTTTACTTATTCTGATCAACAGTAAACTGACACACAATATATTTTTTGCGCAACGCAATCTGACTTTCAATAATCCCTACAAAAGAATGGCCCTGGCTAACAATGGCCTATATCTTTCATGAATCACCTAACAATAACCTATATCTCTCATGAACCACTTACCTCACAAAAATCTTCGTTACTCGAACTACTGCAATACAGCGAGCACCAATACTACCAGTTAAATAAAAGATTCTAACTACTGAAAGCACTAACTATTGATAGGCATAGTTAGCAAATGAAAGATTTTGATAGAGAACAAACAATATATTTACCTTAATAATGTTCAGAAGTCATCATACATATATCAGTTCATGATATCCAGTATTACAAATTTACTCTTTCTGATGGACACACGTCCAAGATCGTCCGCTCTCAAAATTCTGCCATCTTGTAACACTGCGCTTTGGGGCACAATACTCATTAAAGCCTGTACTATGGTAAGTTGACGGGTTTCACCTTATGAGAAAGGATTTTTGTATAGGAATTGACCGCGTGTACCTGAATGGAGGCAAATCAGACTTACACCCACTCTGTAATAACAATGATACGTCAAGCAAGTCCGAAATGCAACTACACGTCAAGACGGACAAGAAACAACACAGAAGATGCTACCAATTTGTTAATAATACGGTCGCCAGCCTAATTAGGCATTAACTGAGTTTCTTCCCTGTACAAGTTGATGTAAGTACAAGCAAAACAACACGTAGTAACACAGCATAATATGGTAAATTTTAGAACCAGAAAATTTATTGAACTGATAATTTCACTTTCTGTACTGATAGGGATAAACCATAAATACATAATACTACACTATAATGTTTACTACAAAACTTCGTACTGTCTATTGATCTGATTAAAATCGGGCATAGGTTATCCTAGAAATAGCACTTTCGAATCACACACACAATGTCAATTTTGATAAAGGTAAAACACTGATAAATTTTGGTTTTTTATATTGACTTTAACTTTGCTGATCAAATCAGTCTAGAACACTTCAGAATTCAAATGAATAAAAAAAGAGGGGGGTGGGGACCCTGAAACTGTTATGATCACTGTATTAAAAAATTCGATTACTGAAATCATTATGTGCTCAAGATTTCCAAAATATTAGTTACTACTCATTTCATTTTATTTCCTGCTCATTTAAATACCGTTATATCTGTCTCGAAATGATTAAACTTCACTACTAAATCAATATCAAAATTATCTTCCAACTTTGTCAGACCTTCGTTATTCGTCTATTAGTTCATTAACAAAAAAGTTCTTTAAACATCATTGTAACATAGCTAGGTCTGCAGGTAATTATTATTAACATAAACTTTAATTCTTCATTTCGGGACACTCGGATTGCACAACATTTGGAAAGGACCCTGGCTAGGTTAGTTGTGAGGATAATTAAATTTTACCAGAACTGTCATATCATTTAAGTTGTTATTGAACAATATGGAACAAAAGTAACACTGGTCCACACGAATACAGTACTAAAAGTTTCAACCTGTTCGTATCGATGCGGCGGTTGGCGGGTGGCGAGATGGCGAGGCACGGAGCACACATACAACCACAGCAATGGCACTTGATGTATCGGCACTTTACTTCTTTATAGCGTCGCAATACTTTTCCATTTAGTGCCTATGGAATTTTGCCATGCTGTGTAGGCGTCGGAACGGCATATCCGAGGCTCAATGAAACTACGTCTTCCAGGAGAGCCTCCTCGATCCAGGACGTGTTGCTCAGACCAATGCCAAACTCCAACTACTACTGCTGAGCCCGTTATGCCGTGCAGCGCCCGTGTGCATTTTCCCGCGCTCACCTGCCATCCACCTTTTACCGCTCCCCTACAGACAGGGTATTCACCAGAGGTTTTGCATTCTACATATCCTAACACATTGCCTACGTATGGACCAGACGCACAATTACAATTTTAAACATGTTACAATAGATTCAACGTTTGTTACACTTCAATTCTATTACAATATTGCTTGAAATTTGACATAAACATTAATATCCACATCGAAATTTGTTTAGAGTTTTCTTAACACCATGACATGAAACGAAAAAAAAAAAATGAAATCAGAACATCGATTATTCTAATTTATCGAAAAATAAAAAATATTATTTGTCTAATAGTACAGCGTTGTTGTTGTTACAATCTCTCTCCCCACATCCACCACTGTTGGCGGCTCACCTCCAACTGCGCAACGCTACGTGCTGTTCACATCCAACTACCTAACACTACAATAGCAAATATTCCAACAATGCAAACCAGCCACAGAGGCACGCAGCACAGTCAGTGATTTTCATACAGAGCGCTACGTGGCGTTACCAACATAAAAACCTAAACAGCCTACTTACAGTATAATAAGTGTGAAGCAAATGGACATAAACACATATATGCACACTCGACCCAAGAAGATGAAAAGGACACTTAGAATCAACAAAATTATGGAGTTGGAATGTTTTGACACGCTATCACTGAGAAGAAAATGGCATCAAATCTTTAGTTTCAATTTACTCTCATTAAAGTTTTTGCATTTGTAGGTATCAGCATCTCATCCAATATTAAAGCAAGAAAAACAAAATTTTACGTAAATAATAATGTAATGCTTGCCTATACAATGAACCGCATTATTCAGCAACGTATTAAATATTTTAAGCTGGAGAATGTCATATGCACTTAAATTATTAGGTAAAAAATTGACTTCTAAAAACATTTTCAAAAATACAAGAAACAACAAATTGGTAAATATTCCGTGTTTACTGTTTCAACAAGGTAATGATTAAAAAAAATTGTTTTGACCTATTTTGAGTAGTGTGTAAAAATTACACGTAATTCTTCATGTAAGACAAAAACAAGTATTCACTGCTTGATATATTTCACAGTTTTTAAATTTCTTCATATAGACTTTTTTCTGGTTAAAGTTTAATTATCTATTAAAGTCTTGTGTTATTAAATTTTAAAATACTATTAAACAGTACAGGTCTCGACGTCCAGGTTCCCTTAACAAATTCGTTTGATGGCATGTCAGCCTCAACATGTTCTGGGTAAATGTATTTTACATTCACATTGTCCTCTTTGAATAATGATAATAAGGTTGACTTTATCTCCTCCACCTTCTGAGGAATCTTGGAATACATATGGCTTAAATAAATGACGTCGACTTTTATATGATGGCCCAAACAAAAATATCTTTGTATCTTGTCTTTGCTCTCCACTATGACATCATCAAATACGAACATATTTTATGGCTTTACTTTCTCTGTTGGTGGAATATCACTGCTTCCACCAAATGTCTGGTAGGCTACTCTGTGCAAAATTTCTTGTAAAAATTGATATTTTGGCTGAAAAGTAGTCTTTGAAAATATATACGTTTGGAACGTACGCCTCATGTTGTGTTAACAGTGAAAGAACGAGATTCTTCTTTACACAGCCAGAAGGCCCAGAAATCAAGCAGCGCATTTCTTTGGGAAGTAGTGAAGCATTTTTATTCTTCTCACAGCCTCCAGTGTTATTGGAGGACAAGGTTGGTTATGATAAGATATTTGTGGTGAGTGTATTTCGTCCACTTGGTCATAACCAGCAACTAGGTTCAAATGGCTCTGAGCACTATGGGAGTTAACATCTGAGATCATTAGTCCCCTAGAACTTAGAACTACTTAAACCTACCTAACCTAAGGACATCACACACATCCATGCCCGAGGCAGGATTCGAACCTGCGACCATAGCGGTCACGCGGTTCCAGACTGAAGTGCCTAGAACTGCTCGGCCACACTGGCCGGCCAGCATCTAGGTGGTTACATTAGTATGCAAGAGGCCTTATAGAAAAAACACACGTTTAGCTGTTTATAGACAAACATATACATATAGATATTAAGATATCTGTTCTTTCGGACATGTCCGACAGAACAGATACCATCGGTGATCATGCAGCTCGTTAGAGTGAAATTACAATCAAATGAACACCCTTTGCTGCTTTCAGGCGTTGACATACGTCAACGGGGACAGATGTCCGAAAGAACAGATACCATCTTAGTATATATACAGTTAAGGCTCACCAGCCACTTGACCATCTGCTTCTTCTGTGCGAATGCATAAACATTGCCCGAACTCTTACGGGAATCGGCAACGCGCCGCAAGTAATGAGTATAATGGGCGGGGGCACTACGAATGTAGTGCGGAACAATACGTTGAGAATGTGGGTTTCGCGGGAGGCGTGCCAGAGATAAATCCCTCCAGTCGCGCTATCCTCTGTGTCCTCGGTGGCTCAGATGGATAGAGCGTCTGCCATGTAAGCAGGAGATCCCGGGTTCGAGTCCCGGTTAGGGCACACATTTTCATGTGTCCCCGTTGACGTATGTCAACGCCTGTAAGCCGCTAAGGGTGTTCATTTGATTGTAATTTATATACATATAGCTGGGTACAAAACAAACATGGATGCTGTTGGCCCAGTGCTCTCTGTGGGGGCACTCAAAGCCGGGATCATGACACAACTGTGGCAAGGACGCCGGGTGGCCCTCACTGGTCGCTGGACAAACACTGTGACTTGATGCTCATAAGAAGATGTGCTCTCTGTCTCTCTGCTTCCCAGGCTCTGCAGACGTTACCAGACATTAAGGGATACCGGTACAGAATTTCGGAAACAGACGTGCCTATAAGGCGGCTGAAGTATCGTAATATCGTAATCGCAGAATTCGATGGATGTAAGTGGTGGTAAAAGCCACATGTCGCAAATCTGTGTACTATAACACCTGATAGCGGTATCAGAATTCCACAAACAGATGTGCATATCACTGCTATGTGCTATATCAGTACTTTGTGCTGGTTCTCTCACTGCCACCCTACTTGCTTCTCCTGGAATTAAAACCAGCAGCAACTCTAATGACGAAACAGACTTCATCTCGGCCATATTTGCACCGATATTCTTATGCACTGTCGCGGTATACGAGCACCGCCTTGATGTCATTGTATTTTATTTAACTTACATAAGGAAACAATGACTAAGTGTCCTTTCTTTACTAGAAATTTAATTGGTGATTTTCTATCTGTTTCTACACCGCTGCCGTCAGTTTTGCAATATTAAACAGTAAATTAATCGTCTAAAATTAACGCCAAAAATTTATATCAACCTGTAAGTGTTTCTTTAATCAGTTTTGGATAATGTTTCGAGTTACAAGAAAATACCTAATACCGAAGGGGAAGTTCTAAATGTAGGTCTACGTCTCTCTTATAAATGCTGATGAGGTTGAAAGAAATTCAGTCTGAAAATTATAATTAATATCGTCATACAATTGACATTCACTGGTGGATATATTTGTCCATCTGCATCCATATTGTGCAAATCACTGAGTTGCGTGGCAGAGAGTAAGTCCCATTGTAACAGTTTGGTAGCTTGCTGTTCTATTTATGTATGGAGAGCGGGATTAAAGCTTACTTCAGAACCTCTGTGTGCATATACAGTAGTAATCTTTGCGATCCCTATGGGAGCGATACGTGGAATGTTGTAGCATGATTCTTGAAACTTTTAATAGGTTTTACGTCATAATGTCCGTCTGTCTTCAAGCGTCTGGCAGATTATTTTTTTTAGCATCTGTTCACCGGAGGGTCAGACAACTATTCTTGCTGAATATTTATCCATTCAGTATCCCCTTCTAGTGCTATTTGGTATTGGTCCCATGCAGATGAACAATGTTCTGGGATGGCTCACAAGAGTATTTTAAGCAACTGCTTTTGTAAACTTGATTGCATTTCCCTAGCATTCTGCAATGAACAGCAGTCTGCACTATACTTTCCATTAACAGGCACTCTTTCGTTTCCCCAGTTCTAAAATATAAACATATCCTCTAGGTCTGATGAGCTCTACATGGAATGCCAGTGCTGTCTGTGGAAAGAAAACCATCAAACTTCGTATTGGGCGTTAGTAGTCAAACTTAGGTATAAATAGTACTGTATTGACAGCTTAGCCGATTTTCATATGAGTTTTTCTTTTTTACGAGGTAATGGCACTTTAGTTCGTTTCCTCGATTTATGAAAAACCACTGAAGACTGCAGAATGGAACTGTTCGATCAAACCGAAAGAAAATCGACGAGATTTACAGGTTCTGTTAAGAAAATTGGGTTATTCTGAATCTGTGATCCATTATTGTTTTGTAATGTTGCATTTCGATGTTCTCAGAAAAATATTTATTTCCGCTCAGCTTATTTGCCTAATATAATATTCTCCTTGATGAAGTTGCTAGAAGTTTGAAGTTTTAAGAGTTGAGGTACTCTCATGTTGCCTCAACACTTGTGTTCATTGAGGGCGTACCTTCGGGTGCTCACCGGAGTCATTTCCATTTTCTGCCCCTAGAACATTTCGAAACAGGTGAAAAAGGTTAAATCAGTCGTCAAAATATCTGCAGATAAATAGAAACAACGATGCTGAACACCCTCGTACAGAGTTACAGTCGCGCCGAGAAAACCAGACAAATCACTCAGCTAAATATTTACTGTGAATTTTGTTAATTGTTTTACAAAAACACCTTACACTTTGACGTGCAATTTTTGCAGGCGGGCCTTCCATAATATATACAAACTTCTGGCACCGGGTGGTGAAGCGGTGTTTACTCTGAAGGCTTATTGTACGATGTTCGACGTCTACCAATACATGGCAAAGAACTCCCGGTGGAGTAAGTATATGAAGGTAAGGTTGACGACCCATTTTTTTTGTCATTAAAATTTAAGCTACTGATATCAAACCACTTCCCTGCTTTAGAATGCAAATCCTCTGATTTTCGTGTGGTTAATTGTATTGGCTGACCAGCACAGCACAGCACAGCACAACACAGAACAGCTTAGGGCAGCGGTTCCTAACCGTTTTAGAGTCGCGATCTCTTATACAACGATCTGAGTTGGGTGAACCACTGGCTTTTAAATATAACATACAGCAGACATGCATAAAATTTAATTCCAAGCAAAACGTTGTATAACCTTACATTAACTTAATCGTTAATGATTAAAACCTAAAGTTACTCTACTTACGGTTTAAATGTTGCACAACATGTGGACCTAGTTGCAATGCTTAAATACAAGTTTTCATTGAAATTACTCACCGCTTCCTTGGAATTCAGTGAGAATGTTGCGCCTTCTTTGCATGGCAAAGAGCCTTGAAGTCAGGAACCACAGATGTTAAATAAAGCCTCAAATCACTTTCAGCACGAAGTCTGTTTCTGTATTTATTTTTTCAATAGGAGTACGAAGAAAGCGACTTTTCCCACAAGTATGTGGATGAAAATGGTAATAAATCCGTTATGCCTTTATTCGCTAACACTCATAACTCATTTAAACTTAACGGAAAACCGATTAATGACAAGACTTATAAATTTTCTGTAACTGAAAATCTGTGGAAATTTAAATAAAACGCACATTTTCATTTACGCTAAAATTGATGACTCTTCAGTGACGATGTTTGGTTTGTGGGGCAATCGCAGAGGGTGGGCTTATTTTGGTAGTTCGGAGCTCCAATGTTAGGCGCGTAATGGGGCCCCTTAGGGATATGGCGGCTAAGGAGGGGAAGAAATCCAGTGTGCACTCCGTGTGCATTCCGGGTGGAGTCGTTCCTGATATGGAAAGGGTCCTTCCGGATGCCATGAAGAGCACAGGGTGCAGCCAGCTGCAGGTGGTGGCACATGTCGGCACTAATGACGTGTGTCGCTTTGGATCTGAGGAAATTCTCTCTGGATTCCAGCGGCTATCTGTTTGGGTGAAGGCTGCTGGTCTTGCTTACGAGATGAAGGCAGAGCTCACCATCTGCAGCATCGTTGACAGAACCGACTGCGGACCTTTGGTGCAGAGCCGGGTGGAAGGTCTGAATCAGAGGCTCAGACGGTTTTGCGACCGTGTTGGATGCAGATTCCTTGACTTGCGCCATAGGGTGGTGGGGTTTCGGGTTCCGCTGAATAGGTCAGGAGTTCACTACACTCAGCTGGCGGCAACACGGGTAGCGGAGGCTGTGTGGCGTGGACTGGGCGGTTTTTTTAGGTTAGAAGGCCTCGGGAAAGTACGGGGTGGGCTGCAATCTCAAAGGGTGCATGGCAAATACAGGACGTGCTTGGATCAGGGAACAGTCGGAATTGTAGTTGTAAATTGTTGTAGTTGTGCTGGGAAAGTCCCTGAGCTTCAAGCGCTAATAGAAAGCATAGAAGCTGAAATCGCTTATAGGTACAGAAAGCTGGCTAAAGCCTGAAATAAGTTCTGCAGAAATTTTTACGAAGTCTCAGTCGGTGTTTAGGAAAGATAGATTAGGCAGAATTGGTGGTGGAGTGTTTGTGTCTGTCAGTAGTGGTTTATCTTTTAGTGCAGTTTAAGTAGTTACTCCGTGCGAATTGGTATGGGTGGAGGTTATACTTAATAGCCAAACTAAGTTAATAATTGGCTCCTTCTACCCACCCCCAGACTCCGATGATATAGTTGCTGAACAGTTCAGAGAAAATTTGAGTCTCGTAACAAATAAATACCCCACTCACACGGTTATAGTTGATGGGGACTTCAACCTTCCCTCGATATGTTGGCAAAAATACTTGTTCAAAAGCGGTGGTAGGCAGAAAACATCTTCTGAGATTGTCCTAAATGCTTTCTCCGAAAATTATTTCGAGCAGTCCACGAACCCACGCGAATTTTAAATGGTTGCGAGAACTCACTTGACCTCTTAGCCACAAACAATCCAGAGCTAATAGAGAGCATCATGACTGATACAGGGATTAGTGATCACAAGTTCGTTGTAGCTAGGCTCAATACTGTTTCTTCCAAATCCACCAGACACAAACGCAAAATAATTTTATTTAAAAAAGCGGATAAAGTGTCACTATAAGCCTTCCTAAGTGACACAGAAACAAACGCAAAATAATTTTATTTAAAACAACGGATAAAGTGTCACTAGAAGCCTTCCTAAGTGACAATCTCCATTCCTTCCGAACTGACTATGCAAATGTAGACGAGATGTGCCTCAAATTCAAAGACATAGTAGCAACAGCAATTGGGAGATTCATACCTCATAAACTGGTAAGAGATGGAACGGATCCCCCATGGTACACAAAACAGGTCCGAACGCTGTTGCAGAGGCAACGGAAAAACCATGCAAATTTCAGAAGAACGCGAAATCCCGAAGATTGGCTAAATTTTACAGACGCGCAAAATTTGGCACGGACTTCAATGCGAGATGCCTTTAATAGGTTCCACAACGAAACGTTGTCTCGAAATTTGGTAGAAAATCCGAAGAAATTCTGGTCGTATGTAAAGTACACAAGCGGCAAGACGCAGTCAATACCTTCGCTGCGCAGTGCCGATGGTACTGTGAAACGTCCCCTTTTTGAACAATTTTACTCGACTGTGCTTAAACTGACACACAATATTTTTTTTAGCGCAACGCAATCTGACTTTAAATAATCTCTACAAGAGAATGGCCTTGACTAACATTAACCTGTACTTTTCACAAATCACTTACCTCACAAAAATCTTGGTTACTCCCACTACTGCAATACAGCTAGCGCCACTACTGCCAGCTAAATAAAAGATTCAAGCTATGGAAGGCACTAACTACTGATAGGGGTAGTTAGCAAATGAAAGATATTAATAGAGAACAAACGTTGTATTTACCTTAATAGTCATATATATATATATCAGTTCATGACAAATTTCAAAACTCCGCCATCTCTCTCCCCACATCCACCACTGCTGGCGGCTCACCTCCAACTGCGCAACGCTACGCGCTGTTCACAGCCAGCTGCCTAACACTACAATGGCGAGTATTACAACATTGCAAAGCAGCCACAGACTGCACACAGCAAAGCCAGTGATTTTCATACAGAGGTGGCGTTACCAAAAAAAAAACCTAAACAGCCTACTTACATAGCCCCCATGCTCCCCACAAAAAATTTTACAAATTGGTTTGGGCACTGGGCAATACATATGTGTTAAAATTTTTCATAATCGTAATTACAATAACAAAGAAATCAAATGCACACACTTATTGATACAATGTTGGTCAAAAGCTAAAATTTTCTCACAGTCCATAAAGACAGTCCTAATCGTTCATCACCGTAAAATATCAGTGTTTTTCTCAAAGTCTGAGCAGTAAAAGAAAATGCACACGGAAGTAGTGGATTTCAATGCAGTCTTGAAGAAGTAGCGTTGTCCTTCCAACGGAAAGACAATGCTGACTCTCGGCATGCAGACAGGTCATGGGCCACAACAGAGCAAACCCACAGCGGAGTCAGTCGAAGTTTTGAAGAGTATCGGTGGGTAGGTCATCACAGAGCAGACCCACTGTAGTCCTGGTAGAGATTACGGTATTGGTGGGCCACCAGAGGTGCAGACCCACTGCAATCCTTGTAGAAATAATGATATTGATGGATCATCAAAGATGTAGACCCACTGTAGTCCTTGTAGAGATAATGGTACTGGTGGGTCATCAAAGATGCAGACCCACTGCAGTCCTTGTAGAGATGATGGTACTGGTGGGTCATCAAAGATGCAGACCCACTGTAGTCCTTGTAGAGATTACGGTATTGGTGGGCCACCAGAGGCGCAGACCCACTGCAGTCCTTGCAGAAATAATGGTACTGGTGAGTCATCAAAGATGCAGACCCACTGTAGTCCTTGTAGAGATAATGGTACTGGTGGGCCACCAGAGGTGCAGACCCACTGCAGTCCTTGTAGAGATGGCCAGCAGCCATCTGTTGTGACTGTGCAGGTGCACAATCACCATTGAAGAGTCTTGCGGATAATATAGCAAGTCCATAACCACCACTTGTGCACTCACAGAGTTTTTGGAATTGTCCTTAGAACCAGTTATCCAGTCCCTTGCTGATTTATTAACACACATGGAAACACTAACAGTCCCTACTTCTCACATATTGTCCATATACTATGACCAACAGAAACGTGTGCAGTGAAATGGAACTTACAAGTTACTTAATTTGATGACCTGGTGTCAATTACAATTTTATAACATAAGAATACAATTACAAAGGTACAAAATACATCATTAAAGAACATAACAATACAGATAACATTTGTAGTACAGGCTTTACAAAAGAATCAAAATAACTTATACAACAGTGTTACAGGAATTATGACATAAGTAAATACATAAAAGATCAGAATAACTTTTGAAACATCAACTTTACACATGAGCATTAAAACAAAACAGAATAAATAATGTCTAAACATATTTACAAGGTAAATAACATGGTATTTGAAAAATTCTACAACATAACAACATCAGCTAAACACACAAAGACAGGAAAAACACAAATACACAAGGGAACACAAACACATAGTGGGATAACACAAGGAAAGGACAGGGTTTCTTTTACTGCAGTATTTTGCAAACAAAACTTTCTTTACTTCTCGGAGATCTCCCTTCGTTCCTCATTATTTCCAAAAAGTCCTATCAATACCTGCTTTCTCTACTCTGTTCATATTTCTTTCAAAATAATTACGGATCATTGTACAATACTCATTTTGGCCCAAAACGTTTTCATATACCTTCAATGCATTTCTTTCCATTCATCACAACTAGTTTCTTATATAGTCTACCCCCTCTTAAGCTAACTTAAATCTACTGAGCTCAGATGCTAAACTAAGGGACGAGGCAATGCAGCAGCACATAAAACAATTAACGCAAACAGCAATGACAAAAAAGTGCAGATTTGCAAAGGAAGCAGCATTTTAGAAATTAGCGAAGCAATTGCAATATTACGACTAATATAAGGCAATGTGAAGCAAACAAGAAAAATAAATCTGGCTTAGTAGAGTAACACAAATTAAAATTCAGTAGCACTATGCCTGGCAAACAGCATAACTTATACCTAAACATGACAAAGTTCAAGCAGAAAAAGTATTACACTAAAAATGGCCATGTCTAATACCTATGTCACATCTTAACACTAGAGTGATGCATCACAATTTATTCTACAAAAGAAATTAACAAGTACTTGAAAAGAAAACTATGATTGCAGTTCCTGTGAAGGTAAATGTCTTTTTGTGCTCCCTCATTTTTTTTTTTGAAAAAATTATTTACTCGATCTGTAGACAGAAAATATTTATATTAGTACATCTATAAAATTTTATTTTAACCAATGCTGCAGTGCAGCTAGAAACTAGATATTAAACAAAATGAGTAAATATGTACAAAGGAAGGCATGAAACATCATTCATTAGCCATAGGGCATTTCATAAGGTAGTACAGAAAATCTCTCAACTCTCGTAGAAAGACGCTTGTCATAATCAGGTGTGCAGATGTAAAAATATTTCTCGTCATTTCATTAGGCATTTCTGTAAATATCATAAATTAAGAGCTACACAGTGTCAACATATGTTTTCAAGTTCGACCGTGTCGTTTTTGCGATGCTCTCTACAAAGGAACGTCAATAGCGAGGATAATGGCCTCCCTTTTTTTTTCTTCTACCACCTAATGGCTTTTTCTCAAGGCGGCTGACACACCTGGCCGCTCAGCTGGGTGCCCACGACGCATTAGTGCACGTGGTCACTGAACTTTCTTACCGAAATATTTACGACACCAGTTTCCGCTACAATGACAGTCTCATATAAATATATTTCACAGGTCAAGAATTTGGGTTACAAATCTGTAGAAACAAAATCCTATAAATATAAGTGTCCAAAAAACATATTCGTCAGCATTGTGATACAGTCACGCATTTACACAAATTTCATAACTCTTAAAGTACGATTCTTGGTTTCCAACATACTTCTTCACAAGTCAGAGGCCCTAACCGCTACTCATTACTCCTTACCTTATTATACATATACATATCGTCGACACTTCGACAATATTTCATCATAACAGATAGGTAGCATAATCAAATTCCTCATATAGCATCAGCTTATTTATCATAAACATACCTCAACAGCATAATACACATCGTCGTCGTAAAAATAACATCATAACACCTCAGTCAAATCTCAAAAACGTCGTAGCTTTCTGCAATAATTTCAAAACCCTAAAACATATTCTCTGCTCATTTCAATAGTGTCATCTACCTCAAACGTACTTTAAAAATCGTGATCCCATAACAAATATATCATTCAAAGCTCTCATAATATCACAATGGTTCCAAAAAAATATGAACAGTTCACAAACTACAGACAAAATACAATTTCGTAAGTGTGAAGTTACCCAACTGTGTAATTGCGTAAACATGTGTCACTGATGTAGTAAAAAAAAAGTTTATCTCTCAGTTAAATGATCAGATAGCTGTGTAATTTGTGTGTTAGAGAAATATGGTACCGATGTGTAAAGTTGTATAAGCAAATACCATATTAGCTAGGGCTCCTTGTGCTTGCCAAACACATGGTACACAAAGTAAGCGTGTACCCCCCTGAGGATTAATGTAATTATACCCTCAGGTGTTACAGATTACAGCAATGGAATGAGATGTATCACGGAAAACCTTCTTTGCAATTAAAAAATCTTTAAAAATAAATGTTTTAAGTACAAAATTAATCACTCAAATACGTGTCCTGTAGCGCTAAATGTGCGTCTTGCTGTAAGATAATTCTGTGGAAGTGTCGTAATTATCGTCCTCCGAAAGCTAAGTTCTGCAGAAGTCAATGTACTTACCTCATGATAAACTAAAGTGAAATGCTTTGCGTATAGATATCTTAGTTATTACGTACCTTACCGTGATCAAGAAAGTACTATAATGTAACGTATTGTTGTGCTACGGAAAAGGCTGACTCATTGCAGCTATACCACAAAAGTTACTACTAAAACATGTTTTTCTTTCCAGAAGAATTCGGAAAACTGTGCAGATATAAAACAGATACACCGCAAAAGCAACATTGTAAATTGTCACTTATTAGTAGCGTCGTGATAAAATCGTGTAGCTGTCACATAAAGTAACCTCTGTGTCATCTGGTATCTCTCAGAAAGCACTTTAAATCCAGAATGTATTTTCAAATAAACCAAAATGTTGCATTAAAATCTCATTAACATTACTGGTAAATGTTCTAAGTATGTGAGCCTTATAGTCGTTACGTAATCGTGCAACAAACAAGCAAGAATGTACAAATACAACAGTGTGTCGCCTGTTCACAATAACATTACATTCGTAATTTCTGTTTAAATAAGTTCTCTTGGTTCTTGACTGGATAGTTAATTTTAAAACATAGTTGCATGTTAACAGTTTCTTAAGTCTGACAAAGCTCACTAGCAATGTAAAGTGAAAAGTTATATGGCAAAGACAAAGTTAAAAAGCAGATTATTTTTCAATAAACGGTTTTACATGTGAAGGGTGGTGCAATCCTTTACTCTTCATAGTACTCAGAGTTTGAACAATGCAATTATCATGCGGTATACGTCGTTAAAGAATACTGGAATTTTTCTCAAGGTTAGCGTCTATGTTCTTTTTTCCTGAGCCAGCCGGCGCAGGTGCCTGCCTGCGGTGCGAGTCATTGTCTGTTCCTTTGTTGGCGCGCGTCGTTATTGGAATTAGGAGACCTAACATCTACAAATTCACCGTGACGAGAGGGCCCTGCCCTGTTTAAATCCCGCCAGTTCTGATGCAATTCAGGTCTGTCGTTACGCTCACATCGTCTGTCGTCATGTTGGTAATTCCTGTAGTTTCTTTCTTGTCGGTTAAGTGGTGGAGAATTTCTCCCTGAATCGTAACTGCACGCTGGACCGTTGCGTCTAAAGTTATTCTGTCTCCCGTAATAATAATTATTTTGGTTCCCATATTGTCTGTTTCTCTGATTGTCTCTGTAATAGTCATTACCGCGGAGAGGTGATCTTTCCCTGTAATTATTACTACTCTGCCAATGGTTGTCATACGGGTGGTGTCTGTTTCGGTCACGATTTACGTTATAAGAATAGCCTTGTCGTGTATTATTTCTGTCATCGCGGAATTGTAACAGATGTGACCTGTAATTGTTGTGCTCCTGTTCCCGCGTTCCGCGATTGTCAGTGTCAATTTCCAGTTCTTGTAACAGTCCCTGAAAAGCTTCAATGTCGTCTTTGCAACGTCCTGCTAAAATAACACGCCGTAAATGTTCAGGTAATTTGATTAAGCAAATGCGGATGAGTTCTGAGGGGCTGTATGGGTTTGAAAGATACTGATTCTTATGCAACATGTCTTCAAAATATTTCATAATACTGGAAAATTCAGATTGTTCGAAACGTTTCATCATTATGATGCTATGTTTTACTCGGTCTTGTGTAGCTTGAGACCAATACGCTGAGAGGAAGGCATGATAAAATTCTCCTTCACTGTGACAGTCGTGAATGACCGATCGCATTCTTACAGCTGGTTCATTCTCCAAGTAGCGACACATAAATTCTAACCTGTGCTCCAATGACCAGTTGGGAGGAAAACAATGAGAGAATTGATGGAGCCACGCTTGTGGATGAATGTCGTTGGCAGAATTCTTAAATGTTTTGAATTTACGTGTAGTAATGAACAGCTTATAGTCAAAGTCATCATGTCGGCGAGTCGCATATCGGTCATTGTTAGGTCGTGTCGGCTGTTCCATCTCAAAATTCGGTGTGCCTTGCCAATTTCTTTCATAATTTCCGAAATGCGCTGTGTTATTATTTTGTGGCTGTTCCATATTTCTGTGTCCCCCTTCCTGTACTGGAGTGCGAGTGTCCTCTGAAATATGTAATTCTTGTATTACCTGCGTCAGCTGATCTTGTACTTCGCGGATTTCTCTTTGGTGTTGCGTATTAATTTGATTCAGTTTTTGTTTCAGTTTCCTAATTTGTTCACTCTCTTCTGTGTCATTAAAGACTACCGGTTTTGTGTCATTCAGATTATCATCTACCTTCGTAGATAAATTATTTAGCTGATCCGAAAGTTCGGCTCCTTTCTCCGATAGTGAACACATTTCCTCAGTGTGTTTTTCTGAACCAAGTTTCAGAGTGTCCATTTGTGTTGAAATCGAATCTACTGTGTCCTTCAAGTTTTCCTGAGTTTTTGCAAGTTGCGTAACCGAATCGGTAGATGCAACTGAGTCAAATTTAGCTTGCAAGGTCTCATGATTTTCATGAACAGTAGTTTGCAGTTCTTTTATGGCTGCTTCGTGATTCTGTAGTGCATTTTCATGACGTGAAAAAATAGGTTGGAAATGCTCACAAATTTGTGTTTTTACGTCATTACCGACTTTTTGACATTTCGATTCAATGTGATGTAACTCAGTAGTTAAATCCTCACGTGTTTGTTCAAGAGTTTGCTCCAATGAGTCTAACTTTTGAAGCTGTTGCTGTGTTTGTCTCTGATTTAGTTCCATTGTGTCTAACTGTTGCTGTGTTTGTCTCTGATTTTGTTCCATTTGTTGCATTAATTGCAATAATAATGTATTAGTGTCTGGAATCTGTTTCTCTATGCTTTTTGGCAGTGCATTTTCACCGGCAACATTCACATTTTGACAAGCAGAAAATGTGTCTTGACTCATTTGAGAAAACGGTGATGACCCAGAACCTGAATCTATAGTATTTGTGAAATTGTGTCCTGTCATTTCGGATTCCTGAGGCGAGCTGTTGCCGACCGACCGATCGATAATGCTTCCCTGCTCACTAATTGTTTCACTGTCTACGCCATTGTTTGCCGCCCACTCCATTTCCCTATGCACAATTACCAAATCATTACTTTGAACATCAGTTAATTCATTACTTGGTGGCGCTAACACACTGCTTTCGTTTTCACTGTCATTTCGCAGTTTACTTTGGAGCCTAGTATTACGTTTTTCACACGCCATTATTGTCACAGTATTTCACACGACAACACAGAAAAACACAATTTGAAGAGCAAAAATAAGAAAACACATTAACATAGCACTGAAAATAATATCTAGTTAATTACAGCTGCGAAATACTTGGTGCAAATCTACATGCATGCCACACCTGTTTTACTGTACAACAATGAAAGACTGCAACTACAAAGGAGATTCTCTCTACAATTACGCGCTAGCAATAAACAAAATCTACACTAATTACACAAACTACAAGAAAAAATCAGAAGATTCCAATGAGGTATCCTGGCAGGGTCGCCATATGAAACGTCCCCTTTTTGAACAATTTTACTCGACTGTGCTTAAACTGACACACAATATTTTTTTTAGCGCAACGCAATCTGACTTTAAATAATCTCTACAAGAGAATGGCCCTGACTAACATTAACCCGTACTTTTCACAAATCACTTACCTCACAAAAATCTTGGTTACTCCCACTACTGCAATACAGCTAGCGCCACTACTGCCAGCTAAATAAAAGATTCAAACTATGGAAGGCACTAACTACTGATAGGGATAGCTAGCAAATGAAAGATATTAATAGAGAACAAACGTTGTATTTACCTTAATAGTCATCATATATATATATATATATATATATATATATATATATATATATATATATATATATATATATATATATATATATATATATATATATATATATATATGTATGTATATATAGCAGTTCATGACAAATTTCAAAACTCCGCCATCTCTCTCCCCACATCCACCACTGCTGGCGGCTCACCTCCAACTGCGCAACGCTACGCGCTGTTCACAGCCAGCTGCCTAACACTACAATGGCGAGTATTACAACAATGCAAAGCAGCCACAGACTGCACACAGCACAGCCAGTGATTTTCATACAGAGGTGGCGTTACCAAAAAAAAACCTAAACAGCCTACTTACAACTGTTACCGACGACTGTGCCGCTAAAGCGGAGTTATTGAACGCAGTTTTCCGAAATTCCTTCACCAGGGAAGACGAATGGAATATTCCAGAATTTGAAACACGTACAGCTGCTAGCATGAGTTTCTTAGAAGTAGATACCTTATGGGTTGCGAAGCAACTCAAATCGCCTGATATGAGCAAGTCTTCAGGTCCAGATTGCATACCGATTAGGTTCCTTTCAGATTGCACTGATACAATAGCTCCCTACTTAGGAATCATACACAACCGCTCGCTCACCGATAGATGTGTACCTACAGATTGGAAAATTGCGCAGGTCGCATCAGTGTTTAAGAAGGGTAGTAGGAGTAATCCATCGGACTACAGACCTATATCATTGACGTCGGTTTGCAGTAGGGTTTTGGAGCATATACTGTATTCAAACATTATGAATCACCTGGAAGGGAACGATCTATTGATACGTAATCAGCATGGTTTCAGGAAACATCGTTCTTGTGCAACGCAGCTAGCTCTTTATTCGCACGAAGTAATGACCGCTATCGACTGGGGATCGCAAGTTGATTCCGTATTTCTAGATTTCCGGAAAGCTTTTGACACCGTTCCTCACAAGCAACTACTAATCAAGCTGCGGGCCTACGGGGTATCGTCTCAGTTGTGCGACTGGATTCGTTATTTCCTGTCAGGAAGTTCGCAGTTCGTAGTAATAGACGGCAAATCATCGAGTAAAACTGAAGTGATATCAGGTGTTCCCCAGGGAAGCGTCCTGGGACCTCTGCTGTTCCTGATCTATATAAATGACCTGGGTGACAGTCTGAGCAGTTCTCTTAGGTTGATCGCAGATGATGCTGTAATTTACCGTCTAGTAAGGTCATCCGAAGACCAGTATCAGTTGCAAAGCGATTTAGAAAAGATTGCTGTATGGCGTGGCAGGTGGCAGTTGACGCTAAATAACGAAAAGTGTGAGGTGATCCACAAGAGTTCCAAAAGAAATTCGTTGGAATTCGATTACTCGATAAATAGTGCAATTATCAAGGCTGTCAATTCAACTAAGTACCTGGGTGTTAAAATTACGAACAACTTCAGTTGGAAAGACCACATAGATAATATTGTGGGGAAGGCGAGCCAAAGGTTGTGTTTCATTGGCAGGACACTTAGAAGATGCAACAAGTCCACTAAAGAGACAGCTTACACTACACTCGTTCGTCCTCTGTTACAATATTGCTGCGCGGTGTGGGATCCTTACCAGGTGGGATTGACGGAGGACATCGAAAGGGTGCAAAAAAGGTAGCTCGTTTTGTATTATCACGTAATAGGGGAGAGAGTGTGGCAAATATACGCGGGTTGGGATGAAAGTCATTAAAGCAAAGACGTTTTTCGTCGCGGCGAGATCTATTTACGAAATTTCAGTCACCAACTTTCTCTTCCGAATGCGAAAATATTTTGTTGAACCCAACCTACATAGGTAGGAATGATCATCAAAATAAAATAAGAGAAATCAGAGCTCAAACAGAAAGGTTTAGGTAATCGTTTTTCCCGTGCGCTGTTCGGGAGTGGAATGGTAGACACATAGTGTGATTGTGGTTCGATGAACCCTCTGCCAAGCACTAAAATGTGAATTGCAGAGTAATCATGTAGATGTAGGTTACAAAGTCCTAATCTTTACAATATCCAACCTAGCCACTGTCGCGAATGATGATGACAACACAAACAGTCCCCGGGCAGAGAAAATCCGAAACCCTGCCGCGAATCGAACCCGGGACCCAGTGATTCAGAGGCAGAAGCTTCATCTTCCATGTACTTTGCTTTGTGAGAAAAACGTGAACTTCCGTCTTTAAGCTCATACAGTCTAGAAAGTGTTTTACCTCGAGATAGCCACCCGACCTCAGTGTGAGTCAATAAACACTTATAAATGCTTCCTATTTCCTCAAAAAGCACTGCAAGAATGACGGAATCTGTAGCACAAGCCTTAATAAAATTATTTTCACTGCATCGTCCAGCATAGGTTTGAGTCCATCGAGAACGTGTTTAGAAACAAGAGTCTGTCTATGAACGCAATAATGTGTCCAAGAAGCGTTCGGCGCTACCGAATTCACTTTGGCGACAAACCCAGCATACCACACTGTCATAGATTTCGCTCCATCTGAACCAATACATACACAGCTAGTCGAGTCTATTGAATTTTCGCGAAAGTATTCGATGTTCATTTAAATATATCTCATCTCATCGTTCTCTCTTTTAAGGGTCTGCAACATAGTAGCTCCTCTGCTACACTTCCCATCAATATAACGGCCGAAACGTAACAAATTGGCGACCTCCGTCGATTCATCAAGTTGAATCCCAAAAGGATTGGCACGAACTGTTTCCAGAATTTCGTTTTCGACATAACATGCTTTTAATGTGGCGGTTGACCGTGTTATCCGATAGTGGTACCATATTGACTTCGTTTGTGAAAGGTTCTCCAAGCATGCACTACACTACATCATTGATACATGCTCGCACTAATCTTAAGATATTGAATCAGATTTTGTAGTTTTAACAGTTCTGTAGCTAACGCAATAAGACGCTTCAAGAGCATTTTCATCGTCACCGTTTGCAGCGGATGCACAAGTAGTTAAATCATTTTCCACTCGTTAGCTAACCAGATGGCAGTTATAAGAGTCGAGGGGCATGAAAGGGAGCAGCGGTTGGGAAGGGAGTGAGACAGGGTTGTAGCCTCTCCCCGATGTTATTCAATCTGTATATTGAGCAAGCAGTAAAGGAAACAAAAGAAAAATTCGGAGTAGGTATTAAAATCCATGGAGAAGAAATAAAAACTTTGAGGTTCGCCGATCACATTGTAATTCTGTCAGACACAGCAAAGGACTTGGAAGAGCAGTTGAACGGAATGGACAGTGTCTTGAAAGGAGGATATAAGATGAACATCAACAAAAGCAAAACGAGGATCATGGAATGTAGTCGAGTTAAGTCGGGTGATGCTGAGGGAATTAGATTACGAAATGAGACACTTGATGTAGTGAAGGAGTTTTGCTATTTGGGGAGCAAAATAACTGATGATGGTCGAAGTAGAGAGGATATAATATGTAGACTGGCAATGGCAAGGAAAGTGTTTCTGAAGACGAGAAATTTGTTAACATCGGCTATAGATTTAAGTGTCAGGAAGTCATTTCTGAAAGTATTTGTATGGAGTGTAGCCATGTACTCGTATGGAAGTGAAACATGGACGATAAATAGTTTGGACAAGAAGAGAATAGAAGCTTTCGAAATGTGGTGCTACGGAAGAATGCTGAAGATTAGATGGGTAGATCACATAACTAATGAGGAGGTACTGAATAGAATTGGGGAGAAGAGAAGTTTGTGACAAAACTTGACAAGAAGAAGGGATCGGTTGGTAGGACATGTTATGAGGCATCAAGGGATCACAAATTTAGCGTTGGAGGGCAGCGTGGAGGGTAAAAATCGTAGAGGGAGACCAAGAGATGAATACACTAAGCAGATTCAGAAGGATGTAGGTTGCAGTAAGTACTGGGAGATGAAGAAGCTTGCACAGGATAGAGTAGCATGGAGAGCTGCATCAAACCAGTCTCAGGACTGAAGACCACAACAACAACAACAACAGTTTTTCTTGTAAGAGAAAATGAAAAATTATAAAAAAATGTTGTTTACGTGGGTAGAGTGATCAGTTTCTAAATGGCTTTTAAGTGGTAAAGGTTTCAGACTACTGTTAACAAGCATATCTGTACAAACGGCATTCTGTGGTCACAGACAGTCCTTGTCACTTCTATACGAAAATCCAAACCTAATGCAATTATCACTGCTCTTTTTCGTTACATACAGTTCAGTTTTTTTGGACTGACACGCGTCTCTAGAAGCTGAATCACAAGCTGTCACAGCACTAACTTGCGATTTTGTTAAACCATGTTTCCTTTTAGAACTTCAAGTTTTTCCATTTGAATGTGAATGGGAACGATTCTGATACACAACTGACGACTTGCTGCACTTGACACAAGGAAGGAAGTAGTGGGCTATTGTTGAAAATCAAGGGCCTGACCGCCATGTCAGCGTTCCTCAGCGGGATTGTGGTACTGTTGTTAGTATTGTTAGAACATCAAGAAGCTGGCAGACTAAATTTCCATTGTAGTGAAATCAAATACGTTCCTAACGTTGTTACATAACTGTAAGTCAAGCATTCCCGGTAAATGTTAATTTACGGTGGAAATAATGTGAAAAATTCCCGATGTTACATATGTGTGACAGAGTTAATTTAATTTTATAATAATAATAATAATAACAGTGCTGCAGAAGCTAAGTAAACAGTACTGGGTCTAACTTCGAAACCTGACCTTATGAAAAAGTGTTTTGACGAACACCTTTAAATATTTTACGAACCCCCAGGGGGTTCGTGGACCACAGGCTTGGAAACGATAGCCTAGGGTTATAGATATTTACTGTCATTCTTTGGTGACAAACAGAAGTAGTAATAACTGTAGGAAATCGTTTCTTCGTCTAAATAAAAAAATTCTCCTTCGTACAACCTGTGTGATGGTGGCCGCTGCATGTGTGCCTTTGGTTCGAGAGTTTTTAACAATAATGATAGTGTTCTAGAGTAGTACGGTAGAGAACTAAGATGGTAACGTAGGATAGAAATGCTATTTGCTTCGCTGTGATTTCTTCTGTTGGGTATCACTAGTGGCAACGAATTGTAATGAGAAAAACCAACAGGCCGCAACATCAAGGGTGTATGTCCTTTATTCCTGACATCTGGGAGCTGGTCGGTCCCAGGTAAGTGCAGCGTTGCACATACACGACACGGTAGATCTCACATAGACGACGGTGTAGATCTCATTGTAGAATCCGTCATCGGGTCTGACGGAAGTAATTACGTGTCAAAATACGATCTCTAAGGAAGTCCCTGCCTGAATACGAAACAAACAAAAAAATGTCAATGTAGGAAATATGCTTCGTTTGATCGCCGACGAACTACTAGAGAAGCAACTCGGGCCTGTTCATAGCGGATGAAACCTATCGGTAGAACACTGATGACCTTTTAATCACTATCGCTCGCAACAAACAGGTTAACATGACTGACATCGACAGAAGCCAGCGTGTTGGACGCAGAGGACCTGGTGCCACGAAACACAGGGGTATAATTACATTTGCTCCCTACCGGGAATGAAGGGAAATATTCAGCCAGAAGAGAAAAATCGCGAAGACTGAAACCACTGCCAGGAAAGATCTCACACACGAAAGAGAAGTTGTTGAAGGTCGCCATATCAGAGTTTAGTATAAACAGTGTGTGATATGACTGCAGGATCACACTAAAGAAAGTAGAAAGTGAAGGATCAAAAACAAACATATGTCAACTGAAAGACATGAAGTGGAATCTCACAATACACACTAACACTTCCGTCTTTTGTTCATTATATTTTTTGTTTCAAGAACTACTTTAGTTAGTTGTTACTACTTATTTTCTTCGTTTTTTATGTACTCCTATCTTCATGTGTCAGTCTGGTTGCTATAGATATTCTATGCTCGAAATAATTACCTCAATCTACCTTTTTAAAACCAAATTTTTGATTTTTCTCACTACTATTGTCTAATTAAATTGTTTCAGTGCTCAACAGGTGTAAGTGGCTTCGTTTATCACAACTTGATTTATACTTCCATCTTCTGGCAGCATCGTAGAATTATAGTAATCACTTGTTTCTGAATCTTACAATTAATTGTAGTTAAGTTTTACTCTGCAATATCCCAATTGTTTCTTATGACACACTTAGAGTGGACTCGATTATCCGGTATTGTTGAAACTACTACGTATCCACTCCTCCTTCGAAATTTGTCTGTCTGTGTGTCTGTCGGTCGGTCCCCGCAGCCTACAGACGATCGTGACAACCCTAACTCTGGTCGCTCAAAAATGACTGTAAACACTATGGGACTTAACATCTGAGGTCATCAGTTCCCTAGACTAAGAACTAATTAAACCTAACCAACCTAAGGATATCACAAACCTCCATGCCCGAGGCAGGATACGAACCTGCGACCGTAGCAGCCACGTGGTTCCGGACTGAAACGCCTAGAATCGCTCCGTCACAGCTGCCAGCTAACTCTGGTCGCCCCCTGAAGACTGTGTACCTCAACAACTACCGAACTCTGTGTGCCTTCCGGCAGGCGGGTAACTGCGGCGCAGGTCAGTCTCCACGCCGGTGTGCGAACGAACCGTCTGTGACATAATATCTAGTCAAAAGTATCCGAACAGCCCTATGTAATGCGGAACTGACCGGTAGAGGTCACGAGAGGTGGACCCGCCACTGTGAAAGGAGGGACTGGGGGGTTACTGTGTTGTCAATAGAGAAGAAGCAGCACCACAGGGCGTCGGGCAGGAGAGCTCAGTGACGTCGAACGTGGAATAGTCGTGAGGTGTCACCTGAGTAATAAATCTGGGACATTTCCGCAATTCTAAAGCTGCTAAAGTCTACTGTTGGTGATGTGATTGCGAAGTGGAAACATGAACGAACAAGCACAGCTAAACCAGGCAGACGTTAAATACCGAAAGACAGGAGTTTTGAGCACTGCGGAGGGTGATTGTAAAAAATCTGGTGAAAACGACAGTAATCACTTGTCGGCTCTAAAGTGCTACCATCAGTCCAGCTAACACACTGACTTACGAATGAAAAAGAGAACTGGACACAATGGTCGAGCAGCTCCACACAAGCCACACACCTCTGAAGTCATTGCCTGAACAACGCTTGAGGTGGTGTAAGGAGCAACGTCACTATGTACTGGATGGCTGGAAACGAGTGATTCAAAGTAATGTAAAACTCTGTATGCACACCAATTCGATGAAAGGGTGTGGGTTGTCGAAGTGATCTGTCGTCGTGTGTGGTGCCAACAGTGAAGTACGAATGAGGTGACGGTTACAGGATTGGGTGATTGGGTGTTCCATAATGGTTAGGGCGTGGTTGCCTTATTGCGCTTAAGAAAATTCCAAATGCGGAAGGATATGAACACATTTTACAGTGTTCTGCAGAAATTCCTCTCGTGCCTAGATGTAATCCAGATTTAGAAAAGTTGTTTCACCTTAAATGAAACTAAAATTAGTCAACTGTTTTGTCCTACCAAATCTGAACTACTGTGATGTAGTTAAAAATGGCACAAATAACTAAAACTACTGATGACGCAAGCTAGGGATGAATGAAGATAGGTGTGCAAAATTTGCTTCTTTGGTCATATCCGTCCCTTCTACATTGTTATGCTAGATTCACCTAATAGGTTCCTTAGTCACTGGTCTTCTCAGTATCTCAACTCACATATCAGATACCTATCATTATTCCACAACTGCAGTACCAGACGAGATACGTCCAGCACGTTGGACATATCTTTACTCACCACTAAATCTTTTTTCATCTTTTTCGTCCTTTGACCCATTCATGACATTTCTTGAATTCCATGTGTCATTACTCTATATTATTATTATTATTATTATTTGTACTAACTTAGGAAGTCTGGTTACACTGAAGACAGCAACTGAAGTTCCAAATCTTGCCAGATGAAGTAAATATACAAATAAAAATCTGTATAACTGATGAGTATCATATTGTACAAGAAATTTAAATGAAACGATTTTGTTATAAAAAATTCACTATGTAATTTCATGACAAAAAATTAAATGCTGTTGTTTTTAAATGAGAATTTCTATGCAATTAGGCAATATACACAATTTTTTCATATACTAGAGTTGTCCAGAAAGTAAGTTCCGATCGGTCGCTAAATGGAAACCACAGTGAAAATCAGAAACATTTTATTTGCAAGAGTTAGCTACACTTTCCAGATACTTCTCTACATATTCACTGCTCTGACATAGACATTTGTCGGAGCGTTATACCGAATTTCCAACACCATTGTCATAGAAGGCAGCCACCTGTGCTTCCCGATAATTCTCTGTGCTGGTCTATAGCGCGTAGCCTGCGCCCAAGTGTTTCCTTCGTATCCAGCGTTTCATGTGAACAGGAATGATACTCAGGACGAACCAATTAGGGCTGTGTTGTGGGTGATCGAACACTTCCCATCGAAAAGGCTGCAGGAGCGTCTTCACTGCCCCTGCAGAATGCGGCTGAGAATTGTCATGAAGGTAGTGCGTGGCAGTTGTGTTAGGTGGGCTGCATTCATTAAGGCGAAGCCTCTCAGTGGGCCCTCCTCCTTGGGGGGGAGACAGCCTTGTTCTAGGCACCTTTACTCGCTCATAGTGCGCTCAGAAATGAAAAGACCATCTTGATGCGGTCGACGGTCATACTAGAGACACTGCCAAACACACCTGTGCAAAGCTTCAATGGGTTTTCATTGTGGAGTCCATTTCACGACCGATTGGAACTTACTTCCTGGACAAGACTCTTATAACTAAATTACATAAAATTTAAAGTACATGGTGCCTGAACCGTTCACGTTTACTTTCTTCATTTGTTTATTGTGAATGATCACAGGATAAATACTAAACTTTCTATATGAGTCATTCAGCAGGTTTTGAGATAAATGCTAGTGTCAGCTAGCGTATTCTGTTACAATGCCTGAAATTTTATAGAGCAATGTACATGAAAAGTTTTATCGGCATAGGATAATCAATGTATGGTGACCATTCCCTTAAATCTAATTATTTGAAATAATTAGTATAGTGTCATGAGCTGCTGGAAGTTTCTGGGGCCTGACATCTGTATCTACGCCAGCCCACTTTGTTTCTTGTGTTTTTTCTGCTCTAATGCATGAATTTGTTTTTAAAATAATTATCAGTAAAATGTATTATGATTTGTAATTTTAGGATTTCGACAAATACATTACTCCATATCAGAATTCGAAGGATCCTGCCTGTGATCTTCGTAACATGTTGATTGAAGAGGGATTTGAACCAGTGATAGTCAAGGCGGAGCCTCGAACTTACATATTTCATTCTGATTCTGAAACCAGAGGTGAGTAGCATCTAATGAACGTGTCCTTCCTTGTGAACGTGTTTTAATGTGGGTGCTTTTCTCAAAAGCTCTGTTATAATATGTTAGGCAGTGAATTCATGACGCTTCGTTTATGGTTCGTAAATCTGACAACTGAATGAATCAACAACTCACGTTATAGAAAATTGCTCCAGCTTGATGCAACTGGGAAGATGGGATGTAGAAATTGCAATGATGTAAAGGTTACACAGCTGTAGAGTTAATATTTGTAACGGATGTGTTGTAAATTTGCAGTCTGAAGCATTTCGTAAACTGCCAGGATTGGAACAACAGCTACAAAAGACATCCACAAAGGCTTCAGTATGAAACGTCAGCGTTTTGAATAGAATGCTCTAGTAGAGAACCTAAAAACGGTAGACTTCACATGGTAATATTTCATTCTTGTATTGCTCTCATACCTATCTTGTTCATAGTCTGTGATATAGATCTGCATTACGATATCCACAAGTCTTCTGACAAGAAAAGACTTCTCATAAGAATTTCCCTTCTGTTGCTGGTTCAGGGACCTCGTGCTGCTTGCACAATATCCTCACATTGTGACACTTGAGGAGATATCAAATAAATCAATACACATTAGTATTTGCAGAAAGTGAAAACGACCGCTACTGATTGTGGTTTGAGTAAATGATATTTCAAGTTTTAATAGAAATGCTTGTTAGTGCAAATGCAGTTGTACGTTGTAGAAAGTGGTTTCAGAATCTGATTTAATCTTCTTGAAGCAAAACGTGATACATCTTTTATTTATATTCATCTGCTTGCCACTTTACTTACAAAAGCAATTATAAATGGTTTGTATCATCTCTGTTTCGTAACCTAGTAGTTACTTACAGTTAATACAGGAACGCTACTACACGAAAGAATCATAAGCACAGCTCAGAAAACTGACAGAGTTCCAAGACAGTAGATTGGGATGACGTTCATCAGACAGTTACAGCAGCTGAGAAATTTGTTTACATCTTCAATGTAATCCTACAGGGCTTTGTCGTCATAACTCTGACATCTAAGAACTTGAATTGGAAAGTAATGAGGAACAACGGTGATAAACATCTGACATCAAAATATCTTATGCCAGGAATGCGAAGTCGTGCTGAATGTGAGGTATTGATTGTAACAGCCGAAACTAAATTAATAATATTTACATCCTATAGATGTAAAAGCAGTTCACTGCTAACCAAATAAAAATGCCTGAAATATTAAAGCGAGGTTTGAGAACCACTATAGAGAAAACCAAATTTGTTGCTAACATAAAAACACTAAAATTTATTCAGAAAGAAATTTCTCTAAGCTAAAGAAGTTACGAGAAGGAATTAACGCAAATAGGGTTCAAAAAATTAGGAGTCAATGGTAAAATATATGAAAATATAGAACACACAACTGAAACAATGACAGCTACTTTTTCATATTTATTCATTTTGAAATGCCAATCAAAGTTTCTTGGGAAGTGAGAAACATAAGATTTCTGTACAAGAGACCAGAGGTAAATTGCCCAATGATGGGAAATAGCTGCTAGGCGTTGTTCTGCCAGACTTCAGAACCAGCACGCAAAACGAAAAGTACCGGAATTCAAGGAACCACGAAGACAATAGAGCGTAAATTCAACTCTGCAGTTTATTTCAGAAAGACCCTTTAAAGTCGACAAAACTGAATAATGTTCCAAGACAGAGTTAAAAATTTTGGTCATATAAATTAATATTCGTGGAAAACTGTTGATGCAATGAGAAATGAAGAAACATTACTGTAATAATGGCTTGTGGGAAGAATATTAGATCTTCTGTCGCCTGTAAAACAGATGTGAAAATTTGCTTGGTGTAAATTGTACTAACCGTCTGAAAAACTAGAAATACAGCTGATGACTGGGAAAGGAATAGTAAAATTATAGCTATCAGCAACCAGATTTTATCTCGATTTGGTAAATTTTGACAATTTTTAGATTGATGGTAGTACCTCACGAATGGATTGTTGTGCAATTCATGGTTAAATGTTAGGTCCAGCTCCAGCCCTTGTATTTAGTTTCATTTATTTCAGCAGGAAGAAGTTGGTCTCATGTGAGTATAGTTTAACAAAATGCCTCCTTAAAATCCCATTGTCTCTAAATTTCTCCTATACAAAACACCTTTAAATTTTTGTTAGTGATATTTCCAGCATGAGTTCTGTACAGATTTTTACCTCCAGTACCAGCTGCTAAGATTTCATATCGCATTCGGGAGGACGACGGTTCAATCCTGCGTCCGGCCATCCTGACGTAGGTTTTCCGTGATTTCCCTAAATCGCTCCAGGTAAATGCCGGGATGGTTCCTTTGAAAGGGCACGGCCGACTTCCTTCCCCGTCCTTCTCTAATCCGATGAGACCGATGACCTCGCTGTCTGGTTTCGTCCCCCAACTCAGATTTCAACTTCTTCTATATTCCACTATTATGAAACGTCCCCTTAGAAAATTATACATGACTGTGTTTAAACTGACACACAATATGTTTAGCGCAACGCAATATGACTTTCAAAAATCCCTAGAAAAGAATGGCCCTGACTAACATTAACCTATACCTTTCACAAATCACTTACCTCACCAAAAATCTTCGTTACTCGAACTACTGCAATACAGCGAGCGCCACTACTGCCAGCTAAATAAAAGATTCAAACTACTGAAGGCACTAACTACTAATAGGCATAGTTAGCAAATGAAAGATTTTGATAGAGAACAAACAATGTATTTACCTTACTAGTGTTCAAAAGTCATTATATATACAGCAGTTCATGACATCCAGTCTTACAAATTTCAAAACTCCGCCATCTCTCTCCCCACATCCACCACTGCTGGCGGCTCACCTCCAACTGCGCAACGCTACGCGCTGTTAACATCCAGCTGCCCAACACTACAATGGCAGACAACAATGCAAACTAGCCACAGACGGCACACAGCACAGCCAGTGATTTTCATACAGAGCGCTACGTAACTTTGCCAATAAGAAAACATAAACAGCCTACTTACAGTATCTTCCCTTCTACTCTCAGGAAACCTCTGAATCTTTACTTTGTCGTATTCTGTAGAGGCTTCCCATTGTAACAAGTGCTTTACTTTCTCTTCCACATTTCTCATTTTATATGAGGGCTGCGGTAACAGTTGAGTACTTCGTTCGTTATTTCCTTTCTGTAGTTCAGACAGCCATTTATGGGTCTCTCCTGACATTCTCTGACATCTGAGTTCAGTTACGTAACTGCTGTGAGATTTCAAATCAGTTCTGCAAGGAATCTGGTTTTAAATATAATCGTAAGTCCTGGAAAAACAGGCTGGGTATCAGAACATTAAGAGCTTTAATTCTCTTGTTTCAGGCGCAGTGAAATCTGTGAACGCGTTCGTCAGTCGCATTCCAGACGACGAAAAGGAATCGTACATTGATGATTTTTTAGAGGACTGCTACAAAGTGAAGATGCTGACAAAAGAAAAGGACGAAAAGTCAGGACAGATAACGGTCTTCTACCATTACATTTCTATGGTAGCTGTGGCGAGAAAACCACAGCATTAAATATTCTTATAAATTTGATACGTTGGTTATTTGTGTAATTTCTTTCACAGTGATCTGTAGTTTTAATACAATAAAGAAGAGACAACTTTTCTAGAGGAGGGGTTTACCGTACTTACACTAATTTCAGTATGTTATTGCCATACGTACACTAATTACAGTACTTTATTAAAAAAGTAGCATTTTGCCCGTGGCTTCGCCGACGTACAATTCTGCCTCTGCAAAAGTATAAAAAGTTGTGAACAATGGTTCGATCTCTTTAGATGTTAAAATGAAAAATGAAACACTTTTAAATGTATAATAGTGTCATTATTTCATCTCATTTCCTCTTATTCACTCACATTCCTTCGTTTTATTAACTTTCGTTTGTCGTAGGAGTTCGAAATTAAATGAAACGTCGAGGTTTGAAAGCAACATGTATTGGAACTTAAACAGTGTGCCAAAAAAATTTGCTCATTGTTTTCGCGAAACATTAGTTGAAAGTTCAGTACATAGCGCCTTACTCCTACTACAAAGCGACGTCTTCGATGATTCTCCAGTCCTTCATCTCCCAGCTGTAGCAGCTTTGCATTTTCATTTGCTAGGGAGGGCACTGACCCACACTGTGATATTTTTGATCCTGAACCTTGAAAGTTTTTGTAAGCCAACGTTGGTCTAAAACAAATTGCGCTCCAAGTGAAGTTATTTGAAAGCTTGAATTACGCCGATCAGCCAGAACATTATGACCATCGACGTACTATCGATATGCACCCTCCCAGGCTATAGCAGCGTTACTTGGCAAGGAAGGACTGCTAGTCAGACACACACAGTGCATATAGCCTCTGTGAGTGTGCTCTGTCCTTGAGCGGAATGGGCAAGGTGTATGATGTATGTGAGTTTGACCACGGGCAGATTGTGATGGTCCGGAGGCTCGGCACTAGCATTTAGGAAATCACACATCCTGTTGGGTGTCTGTGGAGTGCTGTGGTGTCTGCAACACGCAGCGAAACCGAGGTGAAACCACTTCCATACGTCGTGGGGTTGGGTTGTCACCCTCATTACAGATCACGGACGTAGGAGGCTGGGCAGGCTGGTAAAACTCGACAGGCTTCGATCTGCGGCGGAACTAACATCAGAATTTTATGCTGGGTAGCGTACAAGTGTGTCTGAACACACATTACACCGGACTCTCCTAACGATGTTTCTCCTCAGCCAACGACCCATCCCATCCGTGTTCCAATGTTAACACCACGACATTGCAAACTACGACTGAAACAAGCGCGTGATTACCGGCATTGGACGTTGGCGCAATAGCAGAGACTAGCATTGTCTCATAAATCCCGATACCTTCTTCATCATGCCAGTGGGAGGGCACAAATCCGTCATTTTCCAGGTGAACAGCTCCTTGACACCTGTACTCCTGGATGGGGACAAGCTGGCTGTGGCTCCATTATGCCCTGGGGAACATTCGCTTGCGCATCCGTGGGTCAAATGGAGCTGGTGGAAGGCACAGTGACGACCAAGGGGTATCGTACACTGGTTGCATATCACTTTCACCCCTTATTGATGATCATATTTCCCGACGGCAGTAGAATTTTTCAACAAGATAATGCACCATGTCACAAGGCCAGGAGAGTGATAGTGCTTCGAGGAACAAAGTGACGAGCTGCAGTTGATGCGCTGGCCAGCCCCAACTCTCCAGATCTGAACCCTATCGAATTCATCTGGGATGTAATTAGATGTGGCGTCAGAGCTTATCGCCTTCCTCCCTGGAATTTAAGGGAATTAGGTGACTTGTGTGTGCAAATGTGGTACTAACTCCCTCCAGCCACTTATCGAGGATTCATTGTTTCCATGCCATGACCATTTACCACTGTCATCCGTGCCAGAAGTAGACATGCCGGCTATCAGGCAGGTGGTCATAGTGTTCCCACAGATCAGTGGGAATGTCCTTGAATTGTTGAGGTAGTTCTCGTAATCTGATGTAGCCCCACGCCTGTAAGAGAGAAACAGTTCTGGATTTGCAATGAGTGATGGTAGACGCTTTACCAGTGAAACGACACTTATCTCGAGGTTCTTCTTTATGCAGGATTTCGTATGAAGACAGTACTTACATACTTGATCCATTCCACCAATCACTACACTTCTGTATCAATACAGATGTGTATGAACTCAAACTTTAAGTTCAACAATATTATTTGCAGTATCCATATCATAATATCGTGGTTTGTGCAAAATGAGATATGGAGTTTTTGGAGCAGGAAAAGTATCGAAAATATCCAGTTCCTCAGCTGATTGAATCGGAGGTGTCGAGGTTTGTTAGTCATATTTAAATATTATTTACGTTCGTTGCAGAAGTTCACAGGTGTTTGCGAGGAGCCTCCTCAATTAAAGGCTTGAAACAACTAATTTCCTTTTTTAAAGCAACCTGAATTCAATAGCACACCTTCTGACTCACTCATTCTGATTCCCATACTGACACGCTCGTATTCTCAACGATCATTTTTATATTTTCTGTGTTGTCTCAAATTTTCTTACACAATAATTAGTGTAAATTAAAAATAGACATGATGATAATTATATAACAAAAATGTAATAAAATTACGTCCAAAAGACGGAGAGGACCTTTGTCCGAAGAGCATGAACAGGCACTTCTTGAGAGGCTCAGAAGATGCTGGCAGGAAGACAAAGCTGGAACAAGACCTAGACACTAAAATTTAATTGGATGTTACCACGCAGTCCATACAGGCTCAACTCGATAAAGAAAAAAAATTACAGTGGATCACGATGTCTAGTAATCGGACGTATTGTATACTACACACATGTCATGCAGTTAGGCTGTCCATGAACTTGGTTATTTGTTTTGGCAAAAATTAGTCTAACCGCAATAGAAACCTTGTGAAAGCTAAGGGAAAATCGGAATTTGGTACTGGTATTCGTTGAATGACTAACCTTTCTCCTCCATTGTATAACTAAATGGTTTAAAGCTAATTCACTGTCATTAAACTTTGAACAGATCCACTACATGCAATTCAAAACCTGTAAGAGATTCCCTTCCAGAATTTGTATAACAAATGAAGAGATGCGGATCAAAGTGGTTGACAATGTTAAATTTCTATGATCACAGATTGGTAGAGCGCCTGAACAGCTCTGTATTCGCAGTGTGAATGACGTCACATGTGAGATATAAATATAAAAAAAGCTTGCATACTTCGCTTACTTTCATTCTATTACGTCGTGTGGGATCATATTCTGCTGTATCTCGTCAAACCGAGCAAAAATTTTTAGAGAGCAAGCCTCATTTGCAGTGTAAATTCAAGATCATATTATAGAAACCTGTTCAAGGAACTGGTTATTCTAACCGTTGCCTCTCAATATATTTATTCTGTAATGAAATTTGTCGCTAGTAAA
The DNA here is from genome assembly GCF_023898315.1 of Schistocerca nitens. Taxonomy (NCBI): domain Eukaryota; kingdom Metazoa; phylum Arthropoda; class Insecta; order Orthoptera; family Acrididae; genus Schistocerca; species Schistocerca nitens. Next base: position 256,475,867 of record NC_064615.1, on the reverse strand, counting down.
ATGTCCCTATTTCCAGTCAGTGGGTCAATACATAGTATCAGTACGAGGAATAAGTGAAATTTACACAAAGATCTAAAATAATTTATGTTGCTCCAAAAAGGCCTCCAATATTCAGGAACCAACAATTTCAATAAATTGCCAGCAACCATTAAAAACTTGGTTTCAGATAAAGCACAGTTTAAACAGAGTTTGAAAGACTTTTTGATAGGCAACTCTTTCTATTCTATAGATGAATATCTTAACAGGGATTGTTAGATCAGCTTCAGTAAAAATGTCTGTTAGATTTCAGCTTTGTCAGCACGTGGTCACAGCAGTGAAGATTAGGTGCTTTTTGTATACAAATTTATTAAGAGTGTAACTGCGGCTCTTTCTGATAGTGTGTTAATTCTGTAAATATTAGCAGTTCCAGTTTACTGTAATGTATTCAGCTATTTTGATAATATTCTGACAAATGATCAGAGTAGTGAGTGTTATATTCATTTTTTTCTGTTTTTATATTATACTTTCTGACTTGCTCCACACCCACGAGGATCATCTCATTTTTGGATATGTGGAACGAAAACTGAATCTAATCTAATCCAATTATTCATGTTGGTACTGAAGTTTTTATGCCATTAGCAACAATCTCTCTAGCGTTAACTTCGTACCATAGCAAAACATTGGCAGATCTTAATTTTGTAGGAGCACCGTTATTGACCCCATTTTCGTTTTACCGACCTGCCAAGTGCGATGACACAGTTGCTGAACAGCTCAAAGACTATTTGAGTCTCATTTCAGATAGGCACCCCTCCCACACGTACAACTATACATGGTGATGACTTCAATTTACTCTCGATATGATGCTGAAAATACATGTTTAAAGTCAATGGTAAGCATAATATATCGTCCAAAATCGTTCTAATAGCTTACTCTGAAGCTGTTTTGAACAATTAATTCAGGAGCCAACTAGAACTGTAAATGGTTGCGAAGATATATTTTTGATCTTTTAGCAAAAAGAATCCCGAGCAAATAATAATCATTACGACGGATTCAGGGATTAGTGACCAGAAGGTCGTTAGTCATACTGAATACCGTAACATCCAGACACACCAAAAATAAACGCAAAATGTATCTAATTACAAAATCAAATAAAAAATCGTCTGGTGCTTTCCTAAGAGTGTCGTAATGCCTTCCAAACTACGTTAATATAGATGAGATGTGGCTTAAATTCAAAGAAATAGTATTGAAGGCTATTGAGAGATTTATGTCAATAAATTAATAAGAGATGGAACTCATCCACACGGCACACAAAACAGGTAAGAGAACAGCTGCTGAAGCTACGAAAACATTGTGCCAAATTTAAAAGGACGCCAAATCTCTAAGATTGGCCGTGTTTTACTGAAGGTCGAAATTTAGTATGGACTTAAATGTGAGATGCTTTTAACACATCCCACATTGCAACTGTGCCGGAATATAACATAAAACGCAGAGAGATTTCTGTTTGTATGCAAAGTACGCCAGCGGTGATACAAAATCAATCCCTTCATTGTACGATAGCAACGGTAATGTTACAGATGCCAGTGCCACTAAAGTGAAGTTACTACACACGGTTTTCCGAAATTCCTTCGACAAAGGTGAGGGGCGGCAGGCGGGGCAGGGGGAGAGGGTGTCGAGAATATGATTCGCGAATTAGGGTGGCAATCATTAAAACAAAGGCATTTTTAGTTGCGGGGTGATCTTTTGACGAAATTTCAATCTCCAGTTTTCTCATAATGCGAAAATATTTTGTTGATACCCACCTACATAGGGGAAATGATCATTGTAGTAAAGTAAAAGAAACCAGAGGTCGCACAGAAAGACGAAAGTGTTCGTTTCCCCATGTGCTGTTTGAAAGTGAAACATCAGAGAAATAGTGAAAGTGGTTCTATGAACCGTACGCCAGGCGATTAGATACGAATTTCAGAGTAGTCAGAGATTAGGTGGCATTCCGTAAGGACGTTCGAAAATTGTGTGGTGAAAATTGACTGAATCATCAGTGTCCGTTACCGTATCTAAAGATTTAAATTCATTAACTGGATCCGGTATCATATTTGGAACTCGGCTGTTTAAATCACACACAGCGTCATCTTTAGGTACAAGGATGGATTTTTCGCACAACCATACAAAGTTTCGATAATTTATGACAACATATGCGTTTATTGTGTTTATCTGTTCTTGTACTGTTGCAAAATGATTACAAAATTTCTTTCTAATGATTTTTTACGAACTTCCACTGGTGTAGAGTTTATCCACGTAAGCCGATTTTGGTGTAACTGCAAGAGTTTGCTATAAAGTCACTAGCAAGAGCCACAAGGGATCCTAAAAGCAACTGATTTTTTTTTTTTTTTGGCTTTCTTACAGTCCCTTCAAGAGCTGCTTAGAGTCTTATTTCGAGTAATTGTGTATTCGTGCCAAATAATAGTTTCGCATATTCGTATCGTTTTTGCCTTAATGTTGCAAACACTGGTTTTCCTTCCATTTATATTTTTAAAGGCTACTTACGAGCCGAAAGCGCTGTCCGTCCACCATCCATGAATATTCGCAATGCCAGATCAAGCCATCGTATGTGTTCGACTATTTTTGAAACGAATTTTGGCTACTATCATAAACAATTTTTTTTCAGTCCTCGTCCCCCCCCCCCCTTCACCGCCCCTGTCCAGAGCGTCAGCAAAAAGTGCAAAAAGTGCCATTTATTTCACTGTCAACTTTCTCCACCAAGCCATCACAAGCCTTCAATTGATGATCCATCAACAGTCGTTTGTTCAATCCTGCAGTTGTTCATTTGTAATTTTTGCCGCGGAGACGATCTGAGTCGAATGCTTTTCTTTTCGCCGGCCGGAGTGGCCGAGCGGTTCTAGGCGCTTCAGTCCGGAATCGTGCGACTGCTACGGTCGCAGGTTCGAATCCTGCCTCGGGCATGGATGTGTGTGATGTCCTTAGGTTAGTTAGGTTCAAGTAGTTCTAAGTTCTAGGGGACTGATGACCACAGATATTAAGTCCCACAGTGCTCAGAGCCATTTGAACTATCTTTTCTTTTACAAAAATGAAAGTTCGTAAAAGCTGTATATACACTCCTGGAAATTGAAATAAGAACACCGTGAATTCATTGTCCCAGGAAGGGGAAACTTTATTGACACATTCCTGGGGTTAGATACATCACATGATCACACTGACAGAACCACAGGCACATAGACACAGGCAACAGAGCATGCACAATGTCGGCACTAGTACAGTGTATATCCACCTTTCGCAGCAATGCAGGCTGCTATTCTCCCATGGAGACGATCCTAGAGATGCTGGATGTAGTCCTGTGGAACGGCTTGCCATGCCATTTCCACCTGGCGCCTCAGTTGGACCAGCGTTCGTGCTGGACGTGCAGACCGCGTGAGACGACGCTTCATCCAGTCCCAAACATGCTCAATGGGGGACAGATCCGGAGATCTTGCTGGCCAGGGTAGTTGACTTACACCTTCTAGAGCACGTTGGGTGGCACGGGATACATGCGGACGTGCATTGTCCTGTTGGAACAGCAAGTTCCCTTGCCGGTCTAGGAATGGTAGAACGATGGGTTCGATGACGGTTTGGATGTACTGTGCACTATTCAGTGTCCCCTCGACGATCACCAGTGGTGTACGGCCAGTGTAGGAGATCGCTCCCCACACCATGATGCCGGGTGTTGGCCCTGTGTGCCTCGGTCGTATGCAGTCCTGATTGTGGCGCTCACCTGCACGGCGCCAAACACGCATACGACCATCATTGGCACCAAGGCAGAAGCGACTCTCATCGCTGAAGACGACACGTCTCCATTCGTCCCTCCATTCACGCCTGTCGCGACACCACTGGAGGCGGGCTGCACGATGTTGGGGCGTGAGCGGAAGACGGCCTAACGGTGTGCGGGACCGTAGCCCAGCTTCATGGAGACGGTTGCGAATGGTCCTCGCCGATACCCAAGGAGCAACAGTGTCCCTAATTTGCTGGGAAGTGGCGGTGCGGTCCCCTACGGCACTGCGTAGGATCCTACGGTCTTGGCGTGCATCCGTGCGTCGCTGCGGTCCGGTCCCAGGTCGACGGGCACGTGCACCTTCCGCCGACCACTGGCGACAACATCGATGTACTGCGGAGACCTCACAACCCATGTGTTGAGCAATTCGGCGGTACGTCCACCCGGCCTCCCGCATGCCCACTATACGCCCTCGCTCAAAGTCCGTCAACTGCACATACGGTTCACGTCCACGCTGTCGCGGCATGCTACCAGTGTTAAAGACTGCGATGGAGCTCCGTATGCCACGGCAAACTGGCTGACACTGACGGCGGCGGTGCACAAATGCTGCGCAGCTAGCGCCATTCGACGGCCAACACCGCGGTTCCTGGTGTGTCCGCTGTGCCGTGCGTGTGATCATTGCTTGTACAGCCCTCTCGCAGTGTCCGGAGCAAGTATGGTGGGTCTGACACACCGGTGTCAATGTGTTCTTTTTTCCATTTCCAGGAGTTTATAATGAGAAATGGCAGTTTGTTTGAAATGTTTGACACTATGAGCGCTTTTGGAAGCCCGACCACGTGAGTCATACGTATACTTTGGCTACGAAAGGTTGTGTTATTAGTAGAGCACAAGCGATTGAGAGAGAGAGAGAGAGAGAGAGAGAGAGAGAGAGAGAGAGGGGGGGAGGGAGGGAGGGAGGGAGAGATGGAGAGGGAGAGGGGTAATGCTCGTCTCATAACAGTTTCCGCAAACGTGACATCATTTTGACATTAAACGCAATATCGACGACCGCATGATCGGCTATCGACTTTTGTTAGCTTTAAATACGGATCTCTCACATGGAATAATGTACGGGTACCGGAGTTTTGTAAAAAATTAGTTATTCTTGGAATGATTTATCATAATTATTGCTGCAATAAAACGTTACACAGTGATTTATCGATGGTTTGCGCCTTCATATAAGAGTGCTCTTTCAACGGTGAGTTATTATCGTTAATAATTTACAAATTAAACATGATCCGCACTTGTATAATTTATAGTATGCCATTTCAAGGTAACGGAGCACTGAAAATTTCACAAACACGTCCCCACTGCCATTGAATGTCATTTAATAATGCATCAACGATATACGCCTTCAAGAAAGAATATCATAACAAGACAGGCGACAAACATCACATGATTAAGTACTAGCGCAGGTTCGCATCCCACCACACACAAATATTTTTTTTCATGTTAGCGTAGTTAGCGCATGCTTATGAATGTAAAAAAGTATGTTCTGCAATATCCACTGTTATTTACATTCCTTGTTGTTTGAGAATGAAGGAAGACATAAATATTTAGCAATTTTCGAGTATTTGATTAGGCAGGAACTGCAGAAGACCGTTTAAACTGCAGCGACTGAAACAAACAGCAATTCAATGCATATTCTTCCTGGTCACAAATATTTCGCTGTTTCCAGAATGAGATTTTCACTCTGCAGCGGAGTGTACGCTGATATGAAACTTCCTGGCAGATTAAAACTGTGTGCCCGACCGAATATGTGATCAAGCGGGAACCACATCTTTAATTGCGGTGACTAAAACGAGGTGCAATAAAATTCATATACTGTGTTTTCAGAAATATTTGGCTGTTTATTTCCGAATATGTGGCGATTTCCGATTGTGCGGTTAGGCAGGAACCTAAGAGGACGTCTTCAACTGCTGCGAGTGAATCGAGGAGCCATAAAATTCATATTTTTCCTTATCACAATGTTGTTAGCCGGTCATGTGGTTGTCGATACTGCGCGTGACGTCAAAATGACGTCACGTTTGAGTGAAATGAGCAGTACTCTTGAGAGAGTGAGTGTTGAGTCGCCGCAGAATGAAGAGTTTTGATGGTGCACCTGGCGTACAGAGAATGAATTTTGAGATGCTCCCTGTTGTAACTGAATATAGACGATGCATATTTGATATGATTTTACAGAGATACGAAACTTTTGGAAAAAGGTAATATGCACTGAGTTTTATTGGCTGCAAACGCTAGCTGAATAATTAATGTAGAGCAAACATTACATTGTGTTCAATAATATCTACGTTTTGGTGTGCACGGCGAATCATTACACATGTGTTCAGAATCTTACCATTCTTCACCTCCCACATTCAGTTAAAATACGTAATTAATGAAGCAAATAGTAAATTTTACGTAATTTTAAATATTATTTGTATGAATTAGTATTTTTGGTGTCTGACAATCCTAGAAAAATACCATACTTAATGGTGGTACAAGTCACTTTCGTGTTATTGAAAGGACTTCACAGTAATTTCGAAATATCCTTTTATTTATTTCCAAATATTTCAGTGAAGCTTATCCTCAGAATTTGAGCGAAAAGTATAATTTTACTGCATTGTCTCGTCTTGCACTGCTGAGTGAACGTGTATCCGCATTTTTGGAAAGATAACAAAACTGTCACTTGGCAAAGCAGCCAAAAGCAAGATAAAGCAATAGCCGACCAGCGATTCATTTCAGGGTCTTACACTTCAGTACGCAGTAAGCAGCGAGCAGAGTTATCCGTTGCAAGGTAAGAAACAATTGTAGGGCCTAAACGAGCTTTGACGCGTTTTTCTAACAGGGCACAGTTTTAATACGCAGTAGTTAGCTTTGCGTGCAACCGTCTGACGAGGACGCCATCCTGCGTATCATTGATGACCCTTCTTTAGATTCACCTGCATTTACAAATAGCCACATTCATTGGTATCACACACATAAAAAGTAATTTACATAGCTAATCTTTTTGTTCAAAAGTAGGATTGGTTGACGACCAGGGAGGGCTCAGATTGTTGTACTGATCCCCTTAACCAACAAGTCTGAGGTGCTGTCTTTCACTGAAACTGAAGATGAGCCAGTGGGATTCACTTCACCTGTTTTGAGGAAACCTGTTCCATCTGGTGTGAGGAGGAAGCAAACAGAAAAGTTCTGTAGGGGTCTTTTAATCGTCGGCTGTTGAAACGTACGGCGAATGATAGTACCCCTTCGGGAAATGGTAGCAAGGGACAGGTAAGGACACCAGGTGCACTCAGTGTGTATGCCTGGGGGCCTCATTCAGCATGTTGAAGAGGCTATTCCGGCAGCTATTGAGGGAACAGGTTGCAACCAACTGCAGACTGTGGCGCACGTTGGAACAGATGATACCTGTTGTCTGGTCACCGAGGTCATTCTTGGATCATTCCAGCGACTGGCTGAGAAGGTTGAGAATACCAGCCTTGGACGTGGAGTTTCAGTGAAGCTCACAATTTCCAGCATTGGCCCCAGAACTGATCGTGGCCCTTTGGTTCTGAGTCAACTAGAAGAACTGAACCAGAGACTTCGAAGGTTCAGTGAAAAGCTAGTCTGTAACTTCCTGGACTTGCACCAAATGGTTGAGAACTGCAAGGTCCCCTAAATGGGTTAGGTGTGCACTACTCAGGTAGCTGAATTTGTGTGGGGTGCACAAAGCGTGATCTTTTTTTTTTTTAGGTTAGGTGGCTCTCCACTCAGTGTATATAACGATAGGTGTAGGTTCAAATGGTTCAAATCGCTCTGAGCACTATGGGACTTAACATCTATGGTCATCAGTCCCCTAGAACTTAGAACTACTTAAACCTAACTAACCTAAGGACATCACACAACACCCAGTCATGGTGTAAGAATTAGTGTAATTTCAAAATAAATGCCTCCCACATTTGACAATATTAAAATCCTAATGGTGAACTGCCGAAGCAAAGTGTCAGTGTTTGCAGCACTCATGAAAAGCAATCACGCTCACATAATACTAGGTACAGAAAGCTGGTTGAAAGCTGAAATTAGCAGCAGTGTATAATTTTGAGGGAAAATTTAATTGTATATGGAAAGGATAAGCAAATAGGAAATGGATGTGGTGTACTTGTCGCAGTAAATATAAACTCAAATTCACCGAAGCATAAATTGAAGCTATATGTGAGACTGTTTGGGTAGTTTCAGTATCAGGGGTGGGAGTAAAATAATAATTGTATTCTTCTATCGCCTACCAGACTCATCTCCTGATGTAACCGGATTCTAAAGAGGAAACCTCGGTTCATTTGTACGTACGTTCCCCAGTGATACTGTAATCATCGGTGGAGAATTTAATCATCCACCAATTAATTGGGAAATTACAATTCTTTTAGCTGTGGGCGTGATAAGATATCCTGTGAAACTTTACTAAATGCCTTCTCTGAAAATATGTAGAACAGATAGTTAGGAATCCAATTCATGATGGAAATACACCGAAGAGCCAAAGAAACTGGTACACCTGCCTAATATCGTGTAAGGCCCCCGCGAGCACGCAGAAGTGCCGCAAAACGTCGTGGCATGGTTTCGACAAATGTCTGAAGTAGTGCTGGAGGGAACTGACAGCATGACTCCTGCAGGGCTGTACATAAATCCGTAAGAGTACGAGGGGGTGGAGATCTCTTCTGAATATCACGTTGCAAGGCATCCCAGATATACTCATTAATGTTCATATCCGGGGAGTTTTGTGGCCAGCTGAAGTGTTTAAACTCAGAGGCATGTTCCTGGAGCCACTGTGTAGCAATTCTGGACGTATGGGATGTCGCGTTGTCCTGCTGGAATTGTACAAGTCCGTCGGAATGTACAATGGACATGAATGGATGCAGGTGATCAGACAGGATGTTTATGTACGTGTCACCTGTCAGAGTCGTATCTAGACGAATCAGAGGTCGCACATCACTGCCACGGCACACGCCCTACACCATTACAGAGTCTCCACCAGCATTATCAGTCCCCTATTGACATGTAGGGTCCATGTATTCAAGAGGTTGTCTTCATACCCCTACACTTCCATCCGCTCGATACAATTTGAAACGAGACTCGTTCCGACCAGGCAACATGTTTCCAATCATCAACAGTCCAATGTCAGTGTTGACGGGTCCAGGCGAGGTGTGACGCTTTGTGTCGTGCAGTCATCAAGGGTACACAAGTGGGAATTCGGCTCCGAAAGCCCATATAGATATAGTTTCATTGAATGGTGTGAACGCTGACATTTACTGATGGTTCGTCATTGAAATCTGCATAAATTTTCGGAAGGTTTGCGCTCCTGTCACACTGAACGATTCTCTTCACTCGTTGTTGGTCCCTTTCTTGCAGGATCTTTTTCCGGCCTCAGTGATATCAGAGATTTGATGTTTTACCGGATTCCTGATATTCACAGTACACTCGTGAAATGGTCGTACAGGAAAAGCCCCACTTAATCGCTACGTCGGAGATGCTGTGTCCCATTGCTCGGGCGCCGACTGTAACACCATGTTCAAACTCATTTAAATCTTGATAACCTGCCATTGTTGCAGCAGTAACCGATCTAACAACTGCTCCAGACGCTTGTCTTATTCAGGCGTTACCGACCGCAGCGCCGTATTCTGCCCGTTTACATGTCTCTGTGTTTGAAAAAGCATGCATATACCTGTTTCTTTGGCGCTTCAGCGTGTATTGGATCTAATGGCAACAAATATACCTGACTTCTTTGATGACGTCGACATCGAAACTGGTATCAGTCACCATGACATGGCTGTGGCAACAGTGATTAGTAAAGTACAAAGGACAACTAAAACAAGCAGAAAGATATATATGGTCAATAAACTAGATAGAAAAATCAGTAGTGTGATATCTCAATGAGGAACTTGAAACTTTCAGCACAGAACGGGAGCATGTAGAGGAACTCTGGCTTAAGTTTAAAAGAATAGTTGACCATGCACTGGACTGAGCCGGCCAGGGTGGCCGAGCGGTTCTAGGCTCTACAGTCTGGAACCGCGTGACCGCTACGGTCGCAGGTTCGAATTCTGCCTCGGGCATGGATGTGTGTGATGTCATTAGGTTAGTTAGGTTTATGGGTTTAAGTAGTTCTAAGTTCTAGGGGACTGATGACCTCAGATGTTAAGTCCCATAGTGCTTAGAGCCATTAAAAAAAAAAAAAAAAAAGAAGAAACACAAGCCACTGGACTGATATTTACCCAGTAGAACTGTTCATAATGGCAGGGAACCTCCATGGTATACAGTCACTGTAAAGAAACAGAGATTGCTGCGTAATAGGTATAAAACAAAGTGTAGGGCTGTAGGTAGAGAGATGCTTGAATGAAACGCGTTCGGCTGTCAAGAGAGCAACACGTGATGCCTTCAATGATTACCGTAGCAGAATATTATCAGTGACCTTTCGCAGAATTCAAAGAAATTCTGATTGTATGTGAAGGCTGTTAGCGGCACCAAAGTTAGTGTCCAGTCCCTAGCGAATGAGGAAGAAACGGAAACAGAGAGTAGCAAAGCAAAAGCTGTAATGCCTAATTCCGTTTTCAAATGTTCCTTTACAAAACGAAAATGCAATAGAATTGTCCCAATTTAATCCTCGTACCAGGGAAAAGGCGAATGAAATAAGTGTTAGTGTCAGTGTTAGGGTGTTGAGAAACAGAATCGTTAAAACTGAACAAAGCTCCAGATCCCGAAGGAATCAGTGTCAGACTGTATACTGTACTTGCTGCTGAGTTATCTTCTCTTTTAGGTATAATCTGTCGCAGATAGCTCTAACAAAAAACCGGGGCCGGTTCTTGAAAAAAGGCACGGGTCACATCCTACTGCAAGAAGAGTAGTAGAGGTGATCCATAAAACTACCGTCCAATATCCTTGACATCGATTCGCTGTAGAATCTTCTAATCTGAACGCGAACTTAATGAGATATTAGAACAGAATGACTTCCTCAATGCCAACTAGCATGGTTTTCGGAAACATCGATCATGTGAAACCCATCATACTTTTCTCACATGACATACTGAAAGCTTTGGCTCAAGGGAACCGGGTAGACGCAATATTTCTTGATTTCCGTAAAGCATTTGACTCAGTACCGCACCTATGCTTATTGTCAAAAGAACGATCATATGGGGTATCAAGTGAAATTTGTGACTGGATTGAGGACATTTTGGTAGGGAGGACACAGCATGTTATCTTGGATGGAGAGTCATCGTCAGACGTAGAAGTAGCTTTGTGTGTGCCCCAGGGATGTGTGCTGGGACCCTTGCTGTTCATATTGTATATTAATGACCTTGCAGACAATATTAATAGTAAAATCAGGCTTTTTGCACATGATGCAGTTATCTATAATGAAGTGCAATCTCAAATAAATATTCAGTCAGGTCTCGATAAAATTTCAGCGTGGTCCTGAGATTGGCAACTTGCTCTCAATGTTCAGAAATGTAAAATTTTGCACTTCACGAAACGAAAAAAACGTAGTGTCCTATGACTATAATATCAATGAGTCATTGGTGGAAGCGGCCAACTCATACAAATACTTGGATGTAATACATTTTAGGGGGAATAATCACATAGGTTCAGTCGTGGGTAAAGCCGGCGGTAGACTTCGGTTTATTAGTAAAATACTGGGGAAGGGGAATCAGTCTGTAAAGGAGATTGCTTACAGATCACTCGTGCGACCGGTTCTAGAATATTGCTCAAGTGTGTGGGACCCATACCAGGTAGGACTAATAAGGGATATTGAATGTATACAGAGAAGGGCAGCTTGATCCGTGGAAGAGTGTCTCAGAGATACTGGAGGAACTAAACTGGAAGGCTCCTGAAGGTAGACTAAACTATCCCGAAAAAGTCTATCAACAAAGTGTCAAGAACCGGCTTTCCGGCTTTAAATGGCTACTCTAGAAATATACTACAACCCCGTACGTATCGCACACATAGGGAGCATGAGGTTAAGATTATAAATAATTACTGCACGCACAAAGGCATTCAAACAATCATTCTTCGCCCGCTCGTGAATAGAACAGGAAGAAACCCTAATAACTGGTACAGTGGAACATACACTCTGCCATGCATCTCACGGTGGTTTGCAGAGTATATACGTAGATGTAGATGTAGGGTAGCTAAGGGCGTTACAGATCTGAGTAAATGGGCGACACTGTAATCGGAATTTAGAAGTACTTGCTTTCATATTGCTAGCGAGAGATTTTGACACACACTGTTTACAATTACCAAGTTTAAGCTTTAAAAGTTATATTCTAATGAATCCATTTAATTTTTGTGGTGATGGTTTCGCATGGCGCGATGATCTTGTCTTGAACTGCCTTTAGCAGGTGTGTGGGTCAGCGTGGAAGCCAAGATGTGTGACTTAAATACCTATAAATCGATATTTGCAGACGTGGGAACTATTTCATGATAAGTATTTGGTTATTTAGAGATTCCGGAGGTATTTTTTTTTTCAAACTGAATTTTTTACAACTTGTTTCAAAGATTTGGTACGGTTCAAGAACGTTCAAAGTTCTGTACGTTTTCCCAAGTCAAATAAAAAATACAAAATGTCATCATGGACGTGTTATTAGTTCCTTTTCCACCCACTGCTTATTCTTTATCGATCTCTCCAAAAGTCTTGTATGTTAAAAATCTGCTATCATTTTCATTCTTACAAACATTGCAGACAATGGTAGGGGTTACATTATACTGTATTAAAAACGTCTGTTTCGGAATAATGCCTTGAGATGCTGGTAGAGCCATAGTGTGACAAAAAAATTTAAATCCTCGCTCACTTGATCAGTTAAAGACACGGCAATACAAGCATTGAGTGAAATATAGAGAGTAGCTACTGTAAGGACCGTAACACTTTTAGAGGGTAAATATAACATTTAAAATACCATACTCAACGTGTTCGTAAAGTTTGTAGTTTCTCTTGATATTGTCCTCAGTTTCTGGATTAAAAATGAACCTCTCCACTTCCTTCAAACTGTATGTAGATGACTATTTCTCCGCAAATCAGCGAAATTCAATTTGGATTTAAAGCGTTACGTACCCACTTCTTAATATGAAACCCTGGAACATCTCGTCTAATCGACCACCTATAAAATAATAATACACTCTTCAGTGACACTGTGATCACCTGTCAAGAGCCTGAATAACCACCGTTTGCAGCCCGGGCAACAGCGAAACGTGCAGTGAGGTGGTGGGAGGTACCGACAGGGATGTAGAGCCACGCCCACTCCAGCACCGTGGCCAGCTGCGCTAGGTCTCTCGGTTGAGGATCCAAGGCGCGAAAAGCCCAACTGATGTGATCGCAGAGATTCTGGATTGTGTTTAAATCCGAGGAGTTTGGTGACCAAGGAAGTACGGTAGAGTCATCCTGGTGCTCTTCCAGGCGCACTGCGAGTTGTGTGACAAGTTGCGTTGTCCTGCTGGTAGACACCACCTGGGCGAGGAAAAACAAACCGCATGTAAGGCTAGAAATAGTCCCCTAGGATAGATGTATCATTGCAGTTGATACATTGTGGCTTCCAGAATGACGAGATTACCCATGGACCGCCCTCAGGCATAGACCCCTCCGACGGTGATTGCAGGGTGTTTGCTTTCTGACGTCTCACGGCTTACGCACCAATGGCCAACAGTACAATGGAGCGTAAAACGTGATTCGTATGGAAAGGAGTGGACGTCCAGTTGCGTTACTGAAATGTATATTCCAGACTTCGTCGTCGATGAACAGCAGTCAGCGTGGGTGCGTGAACCAGGCGCCTGTTGCGAAAGCCCATAAGCAGCAACGTTCGCTCAACGGTCGTTGAGGAGACATTGCTGGTAGCCCCTTGATTCATCCGGGCGGACAGTCGCTCAACCGTCGCACGTTTATTCGCCCGTACACATTTCTGCAGTCATCTTTCACCTCCGTCATCTGTGGCGCATGATGCTCGGAAGTTGGCTTGGCGCCAGGTTTAGATATGGCCATTATTCCAAGCACGGTAGACTAACATTAGCGCATTGTCTGCGGGCAAATGCTGGACTCGGCTAAACTAGCGGTAGCTGCAACAACGCAACACTTAATCTGCGATGAAGCAAATCAATGGACATGGAAATGCCGTGTGGCTAGGGCCTCCCGTCGGGTAGACCGTTCGCCTGGTGCAAGTCTTTCGAGTTGACGCCTCTTCAGCGACTTGCGTCTCGATAGGGATGAAATGATGATGATAAGGACAACACAACACCCAGTCCCTGAGCGGAGAAAATCTCCGACCCAGCCGGGGATCGTACACGGGCCGTTAGGTATGACATTCCGTCGCGCTGACTACTCAGCTACCAGGGGCGGACACCATCAGAGATTGGACGGCGATAGTGTTCGCACGGAGATCCAGTGGATCCCATGATGCGCGCCGCTGAGCCATGCCTTCAGCAGCTCTGACTATGAGCGCCCTCCGCCGCCGCGATACAGGATGGCCAGCGGCAGCTACTCGGCCCAGCCTTCTGCCTTAGTCAGCGTTCGACAGTATGCTCGTGCATTGGTGGGAGCCTCAGACTGCACGACGCTCTTTTGCAATAGCTGGACTTTACTGCTCTTTGTTCTTTTGTAAGGTTTCTTTGCAACACTTGGAGAAAGCTACAAGTTAAATGAAACTTCTATTTACTGTATTTATGTATTCGCTAATTAGTTGAGCTCCTATCCAGATTCCTACGACGACAGCTGCCACACTACTCTGTAGCCCACCTCTCTTTACCGTTGTATACCAGGCAGTACAACCGGCCAGAGTGGCCGAGCGGTTCTAGGCGCTACGGTCTGGAACCGCGCGACCGCTACGGTCGCAGGTTCGAATCCTGCCTAGGGCATGGATGTGTGTGATGTCTTTACGTTAGTTAGGTTTAAGTAGTTCTAAGTTCTAGGGGACTGATGACCTCAGAAGTTGAGTCTCATAGTGCTCAAAGCCATTTGAACCATTTGAACCAGGCAGTACACAACAGAAACTACTTTTGAAAGCGACTTTCTAAAACAGAAACTTCATGCATTATCTTCCTCTACATACAGATAGTTGGCGCTGCTCCTACTTCCTTCATGGAGTTGCGCCGAAATGCTAATCATTTGCACATCCAAACACGCAGTACACTTTAGGCCAGTTTGACGTTGATACCTGCCGTCTCCATAGTGTTGACGATTTAATGGTCAGCAGTGTACATACACTGGCTAAAGAAAATTTGAAGCACCCAGAACACAAGGTTGAATTCAAAGTAACTTCGTACACGTACACGTCATCGGTGGGCATGTAAATGATTAGAATTGCAATTCCCTGTGAGATATCGGACGGCCACCAGAGTGCATTAGTTTTCTTCGTGTTTAGTGTTTTTAACAATCAATGTCACAAAGAATGACAAATATGTCAACGTGGTAGGATAAAGGATCCTCGCAAGGAAAACAAACACTCTTTGAAATTCTGAAGGTAGGGAGGTTACTATGTAAGGAACAAAGACTCTCTAAAACCAGTTTAGAAACCAGAGTGCCACTATGAGTAGAAAGACGTGAAAGGCAGGCAGTAGTTGTCAAGAGTGAGACACGGCTGTAGGCTATCCCCGAAATTGTACAATCTGTGCAGCGAGCAAGCTGTGAAGGAAAAAAAAAAAAAAAAGCTCCGTCTTTAGGCCACAAGTGGCCCTTCCGGGACCGTCCGGCCGCCGTGTCATCTTCCGAGGAGGATGCGGATAAGGAGGGGCGTGTGGTCAGCACACCGCACTCCCGACCGTTAGGACGGTATTCTTTGACCGAAGCCGCTACTAATCGGTCGAGTAGCTCCTCAATTGGCCTCACGAGGCTGAGTGCACCCCGAAAAATGGCAACAGCACATGGCGGCAGGATGGTGACCCATCCAAGCGCCGGCCACGCCCGACAGCGCTTAACTTCGGTGATCCCACGGGAACCGGTGTAGCCACTGCGGCAAGGCCGTTGCCTGTGAAGGAAAAGGTCAGGATAAATTTGGGAAGAGAATTGAGGTTCCGTGACAAGGCATTAAAGGTCAGCTCGCACTAAACCGAACTGCAGTGCAGCAGGGCGGCGCGTCACGATGCGACCAAATATTGTTTATACGAAATCGTACGAGAGAGAACGCACTACGCGGCAGTGGAACTGCGTGTCGCGGCAGTGCGAGGAAAAGTTGACCATCTGGCCGACTGTGGCGACCCGTGTGGTTTCGCGTTCCGTTATCGCTAGAGCGTTGGAGCAAAGTACTGCGACACTGCACGTCTTGCAAATCGTTGCTCCTTTGATGTGCGAAAAGAAAGTTTCTTTAGCTAATTGGCGTCTGACGAGGGAAAGTTAATTAATTGTATGTATGAATGGATATCCAGAGGTCTAGGACCTCCAAAATGAACATTACCACAAAAAGCAATATTTGTAAAAAAAAATTCAAGGAAATGGGAGTAAACAGAATGTGCAAATACTTACAAAAACTTTTTGTTTTTGTTTGGTGAAACGGACCTGGCTCTGAGCACTATGGGACTTAACAGCTGCGGTCATCAGTCCCCTAGAACGTAGAACTACTTAAACCTAACTAACCTAAGGACATCTCACACATCCATGCCCGAGGCAGGATTCGAACCTGCGACCGTAGCAGTCGCGCGGTTCCGGACTGAGCGCCTAGAACCGCGAGACCACCGCGGTGAAACGGACCATTAGGTCTTTGCTTTTTATGGTTTAACGCTTTTATTACATTATTTTGACGTCTTATTTTCTCTTCGCCGACATCCCCCGTTTACCATGTCGTTTTGCCAGACCAAACTAACTTACGGCAAACTGAAATATTCGTTGAATCTATCCTGCATGTCGAATGCATTATTTACGAAATTGGTTGCTATGTGAGGTAGGTCTCGTAATTGTATCTCTTCAGTCACTTGCCGGCCGAGTTGGCCGAGCGGTTCTAGGCGCTCTGTCCAGAAGCGCGCGACTGCTACGGTCGCAGGTTCGAATCATGTGTGTGATGTCCTTAGGTTAGTTAGGTTTAAGAGTTCTAAGTCTAGGGGACTGATGACCACAGATGTTAAGTCCCACAGTGTTGAGAGCCATTTAAAACATTTTTTCTTCAGTCACTTCTTTGTCGAACAGCACTGTATTGTGTGTGAGAAAACTGTGCAAGACAGAGACAGATCTTGCGACAGTAAATCTTAAATTTTTGGCACAGTATTCTAAAAGCGTTTTCTGAAACTCTTCGGGCTCTGTTACGTCTGTAACCCTACACTTTTTTCGATTGGTCATCTGACTGTGTACCAGGATGCCTCATCAAATATGTTTTAATGGAAAAGTTAAGTTTCAAACAATCACCTGAGACAGTCGAATTCTCGTGCGTTATAATTATTTTGGGCAAGGTATATTCAAGGTACTTGTTTCCAGTGTTGTTACTAAATATGTACGTGAAAAGATTCCAGAGTAGCTGTTCTTTCCACGGTCAACCTCGTTCACACACACAAATTTACAGTCTTCTTCCTCACATAACAAAGAAATAATTATCACATCCATGTCACTTCCGTCCTTCTTCCTCGGAGACTGCAAAACGACTTACATGGAAAATAAAGAATATAATGTCGCACCGCTGCGTGTAATTTGCGGTGTGCTAGATAGAGCCGTGTCGTGCGGCGCCGCTTTGCTACGGAGCAGTTCCAGTCAGTGCCGTCTTTCTTTAACAGTACTGGATGTTTCGTTTTTGGATTGCAAAATAAGTGAACCTGCGGGCAGTAGAGGTGACATGAAATGGTGACTGCCAGCAGCACGAAAAGCATCTTGAACAATCGGGTTTCTGCCGGTTATTCGCGTCTTTCTTGCACGATATTTCAACTGCGTGATTCGCAGTCTTCTTCAGGTGCTGTCTGATACTGAGTCCAGTGTGGAACCAGTCCTCTCCTCCTTGATTTCTGAAGGTCTCTGGACCTCGTTTCGCGTAGTTTGATCAGTCATAATGCCTAGCCTACGTGTAATCTTGGGTTGGGAAGTTCAAACCTCGCGCTTGTTTGTTTGTCTTCTCTTGTCATCCAGTTTTGTGCAACTGCTCTTGCTACTTGCCAAAGTATTGCTGTTAAAGTAGCGCGTCCGGCCAGCCACTGGTCGGTAGACAGGGAACTGGTTGCCCAGGTTGGCGATGAAACTATTCTCTGACCGCTGCGCCAATGTGTAAAATTGGCGATCAGTCTGTTTAAATCTGTGTCGTGGAAGTGGTACGCCTGCCATCTCATGCACTTCTCTGGTGCTCGGTTCTCACCTTAGGAGATGTAGTGCAAGGTTCAAAAATGTTCAAATGTGTGTGAAATCTTATGGGACTTAACTGCTAAGGTCATCAGTCCCTAAGCTTACACACTAATTAACCTAAATTATCCTAAGGACAAACACACACACACATGCCCGAGGGAGGACTCGAACCTCCGCCGGGACCAGCCGCAGTGCAAGGTGTAAAGCTTTATTTTGCACCCACTGTATTGAGTCAATATGTTTATTAGTTGCATTTCCCCACACCGCAGCGGTGTATTCTAGAAAGGCCATATAAGGGCCATATACAGTGTTACTCCACAGTGTGTGGGTAGAGTCGAAATGGAGTTTAGTAGGGGGTAGAGCGTTTCCATACGCCCCAATGCTTTCTCCCTGACCTCTCTGACGTGCGGTCTCCACGTTGTGTGTCCGTCGAAGGTCAAGTCTAGGTGCTTCCCGGTTCGCGACCAAGGGATGGGGCCTCCCATGATGCGAATCGGTACTAAGTCTGCTGGAAGCTTTTTTCTCGTTATGATTAAATCCTGACTCTTCGTCAGGTTCATTTGGAGCTGCCACTTGGTGGCCCAAGCTCCAAGCGTGTCGCAAACTAGCTGTAAGCGACGTCTTATAATGTGTATCACTTAAACTGCTCGCAAGCAGCACAGTGTCACCGCCACATAACGCCAGATCAACTCTCGGGGTTTTCGGAGTATCGGAGGGGTATACTGTACGGACCCCTCTGATACTCCCGCCCTCATTTTTCACGCTGTCGAGACGCCTCCATCGGCTCTGACGTGGAATGTTCTATTACTGAGGTACGATTTGAGCAGGGACACATGTAACACGGATACCCCCTTGTCAAGAAGTTTGAACATGAGGTCGTTATGCCACACGCCATCGAAGACCTTCAAGACGTCTAATAATACTGCCCCAACGTACTCACGACGGCCTGGTGTCCCCATGCCTCGTTTGCGGTCCGCGCCGCATCAGGCGCTCTGTTCGTGGTGTGCGCCAACCAAGTGCAGTTGCCAGTGGTCGGCTTAGCACAACATAGACATAAATACGGGACTCGTTCCACACTGGAATCGGTACTCGTTCCACACTCGAATCAGTATCCGACAAGAAGACTGCGAGTCACGCAGTTGAAATGTCGTCCAACGAAGGCGCGAGTAACCGGCAGAAACCCGATTGTTCAACATAACAACGCCTCGCCGGGAAAACCTGAATTACAGCACGAAAAGCGTTTCCGAAAAAGTGACCCGTTAACTTCGAATAAAAATTAATATATTGGGATGTCTTTCTGTGAAACTATCTCTGGTGTGCCCCACTGCATGGAAGAGAAACGTGGACGGTAAGCAGTACAGACAACTGCAGAATAAAAGCCTTTGAAAAATGAAATACGGTGGTACGGAATAATATGGAAGATAGTGTGGATATATCGCGGTACTAATGAAAGGCTATCGAATCGACCTGTAGGCAAAAAATCGCTCCCAGTACGAGTAGTCAGCTCGCAGAGCACAAGATGGCGGAGAGGGCGCTAGCTGTTAGTGCGATGGGCGGCGCGCTCACGTCCCTCCGTGGCGGGTCCGCACAGGTAGCGCCGAGATGTTCGAAGAAGACACAATGGCGATTGCAACGATCTTGCTAAAAGTAGATGTAGCACTTACATGGAAACTGCGATAAAGGCCCTGCAAAAATAACACGATAAATCCAAAATCACAGTTATAATTGCGGTGACGAGACGAGCTCATTACTACTGTCAGCATAATTCTACCGTAAGTACTAACAAGTTACAATTGTTTTTAATCATGATTACATAGCAGAATAGAAATTATTAATAATTCAATCTTTGGACTACCATAGGTGAAAAAACTCAACAAGCTACAGGTAGTACAAAGGCGGCAACAGTTATTTAGTTTCTCACCTAATCGTCCCATGTAATGACTACCCACAGTTACTTTAAATGATTATTTGAGTAAACGGTCAGGAATAAGTTTTATTACATCGTTGGATGTAAGGTCCGCCAGTTACGCAAAACAACGTTTTTTTCAAAGTTTCCAAACATGTTTCAGCACCTCTGTGTCATCAACAGTGGGTTTCTGTTTTATTTAATCTGTAATGTGAACATTTTTACTAAATGATTACAAATTTACAGAAATACAGGGTGTTTCAAAAATGACCGGTATATTTGAAACGGCAATAAAAACTAAACGAGCAGCGATAGAAATACACCGTTTGTTGCAATATGCCTGGGACAACAGTACATTTTCAGGCAGACAAACTTTCGAAATTACAGTAGTTACAATTTTCAACAACAGATGGCGCTGCGGTCTGGGAAACTCTATAGTACGATATTTTCCACATATCCACCATGCGTAGCAATAATATGGCGTAGTCTCTGAATGAAATTACCCGAAACCTTTGACAACGTGTCTGGCGGAATGGCTTCACATGCAGATAAGATGTACTGCTTCAGCTGTTCAATTGTTTCTGGATTCTGGCGGTACACCTGGTCTTTCAAGTGTCCCCACAGAAAGAAGTCACAGGGGTTCATGTCTGGCGAATAGGGAGGCCAATCCACGCCGCCTCCTGTATGTTTCGGATAGCCCAAAACAATCACACGATCATCGAAATATTCATTCAGGAAATTAAAGACGTCGGCCGTGCGATGTGGCCGGGCACCATCTTGCATAAACCACGAGGTGTTCGCAGTGTCGTCTAAGGCAGTTTGTACCGCCACAAATTCACGAAGAATGTCCAGATAGCGTGATGCAGTAATCGTTTCGGATCTGAAAAATGGGCCAATGATTCCTTTGGAAGAAATGGCGGCCCAGACCAGTACTTTTTGAGGATGCAGGAACGATGGGACTGCAACATGGGGCTTTTCGGTTCCCCATATGCGCCACTTCTGTTTATTGACGAAGCCGTCCAGGTAAAAATAAGCTTCGTCAGTAAACCAAATGCTGCCCACATGCATATCGCCGTCATCAATCCTGTGCACTATATCGTTAGCGAATGTCTCTCGTGCAGCAATGGTAGCGGCGCTGAGGGGTTGCCGCGTTTGAATTTTGTATGGATAGAGGTGTAAACTCTGGCGCATGAGACGATACGTGGACGTTGGCGTCATTTGGACCGCAGCTGCAACACGGCGAACGGAAACCCGAGGCCGCTGTTGGATCACCTGCTGCACTAGCTGCTCGTTGCCCTCTGTGGTTGCCGTACGCGGTCGCCCTACCTTTCCAGCACGTTCATCCGTCACGTTCCCAGTCCGTTGAAATTTTTCAAACAGAACCTTTATTGTATCGCTTTTCGGTCCTTTGGTTACATTAAACCTCCGTTGAAAACTTCGTCTTGTTGCAACAACACTGTGTTCTAGGCGGTGGAATTCCAACACCGGAAAAATCCTCTGTTCAATGGAATAAACCATGTTGTCTACAGCACACTTGCACGTTGTGAACAGCACACGCTTACAGCAGAAAGACGACGTACAGAATGGCGCACCCACAGACTGCGTTGTCTTCTATATCTTTCACATCACTTGCAGCGCCATCTGTTGTTGAAAATTGTAACTACTGTAATTTCGAAAGTTTGTCCGCCTGAAAATGTACTGTTGTCCCAAGCATATTGCAACAAACGGTGTATTTCTATCGCTGCTCGTTTAGTTTTTATTGCCGTTTCAAATATACCGGTCATTTTTGAAACACCCTGCATGTAGTTCAAACAACTATTTGTTTCTGTTAGTTAATACCTTTACATTCGGTTCGCATCGTTTTGCAGGACAACTTGTGTATTATGTCGTACTGATAGCTTGTCATCTGCAACCAAACAATGTTTCTTGGGAGCCACCCTATCATTTTACGCTTTAAACGTAATTTAGTCTGTCGCGATATTACCCGCATATATTCGTTTTTACCTACGTTTTCCTGTGGCAAATCCTTTTTTGTGTTGTGAAGTACACGTAAATATAAGACATTTTTCAGAAAATTGGTCGCGAAGAGCACTTTACACTTCACCAAAACACACTATAATCGTGGTTGTTGTGTGTCCCAGCCCAGTCAGTATTCATTGGTTCACCAGTGAGTTTGGTGCCAAATTTGAATTTTGATGTATTCTTCAATTTCTCCAGGCGTATTTTATGACGAAATAAATCTCGGGTGCACAGCCTGTTTTGAGTGTGCATAGGACACAATATTTCGGCAATAGACCACGTTGCCATTATCAGGTGCGCTGATGTACTGACCGGCGGTGGGCCGGCGCCATGTATATATAGGACAATCCCCCTCCTGCTCCTCCCTCAGGCGCTTCCTATGAGTCGGTGCGGTCCGCGCCCCGCGCGCGGTCCAGGTACAGCGTCCGTTCTCCCGCCGTCTGGGCGCTGCGTCCTAGGTCTTCTCGTTCAGGAGGGTCTGCCGGCAACGCTCTCGTTACTCCTCCCTCCTTCCCCGAAGTCGGAACACTCTGAGAAATATCCTTTTTCTTCTTAATCCACTCTTACCAGGCTGTTCACCCGATATTTATTTCGTCATAAACTACGTCTGGAGAAATTGAAGAATCACATCACATACCTCTACGGGGAGGAGATGTATCGCAGTATGAAAAGGATCGACAAGCTGCGTCATCGGAGAAGTCGTCTACTGACCTCTTTTGTTTTTCTTATGAAGTGCCGAGAAGAACGTGTGGTACCGACTTTTGCTAAGGTCAAGCATCACATCGACTCAGCTGCGGCCAGAATAATCAAGAAACGTGCCAGCCTAGCTTTGGTACGACAGAGAGTTCGCTTCACGCGGTGGCGCTTGGACACCAAACAAACCAAAATAAAGCTGATAAAACCGAACATCTCCTACAGGGAAAGGGCCGCCATGCGGGAGCTAAGAGAAGATCCAGACAAAATAATATTACCTGCAGACAAGGGCAACGCAACAGCGATCTTTGCCCGACAGGATTATGCTGAGAAGATGCGGGGCCTACTTGGTGACAGTGCATACCGCAAGATTGACACCGATCCTACAAAGAGGGTCGAGAGGAAGACTGGCGCTTCTCAAGGATTCAGGCTTCCCTAACGAGATCACCAAGAAGCTACGCCCGAGGGCTGCTATTCCTCCTAGACTTTACGGACTGCCGAAGGTGCACAAGGAATCGATTCCGCTACATCCCATTGTCAGCAATATTGGTACCCCAACGTACCTTCTCTCCAAGAACCTCAAACAACTGCTTAGCCCTTACGTTGGGAGATGTACACACCATATCCGTAACTCCGTGTAATTCCTAGGACGCAACAACAACTTTGTGCTTAAGGAATCCGACATACTGGTGAGCTTCGACGTGGTATCTCTATTCACTAAAGTTCTGTTACAAGAATCCTTGGAACTCATCAGCCAGAAATTTGACGAAGAGACCACCAACCTTTTCAGACATGCTTGGAATGACATGGGGTTTTATTAGAACCAAAAAAATACAAAAGTTCAAAAAATGTCTGACAGATGGCGCTTCATCTGATCAGAATAGCAATAATTAGCATAACAAAGTAAGACAAAGCAAAGATGATGTTGTGAACAGCGCTGTAAAGCATGTCCGGAGTTACGGTGAGGCATTGGCGTCGGATGTTGTCTTTCAACATCCCTAGACATGTCGGTCGATCACGATACACTTGCGACTTCAGGTAACCCCAAAGCCAATAATCGCACAGACTGAGGTCTGGGGACCTGGGAGGCCAAGCATGACGAAAGTGGCGGCTGAGCACACGATCATCACCAAACGACGCGCGCAGGAGATCTTTCGGTAGATGTGGTAAATTCAACCCGTACCGTGACTTTCTCGTCGTGCAGTGGAGTTTCCACGACAGTTCTAGGATTTTCGGTAGCCCAAATTCTGCATTTGTGGGCGTTGACAGACCCTCGGAGGGTGAAATGCGCTTCGTCGGTCCACAAGACGTCACTCAACCAATCGTTATCTTCCGCCATCTTTTGAAACGCCCACACCGCAAATGCCCTCCGCTTCACTAAATCGCCAGGTAACAGTTCATGATGCAGATGGATTTTGTACGGATAGCATCGGAGGGTACGCCTCAGTGCCAACCAAACAGTAGTGTATGGAATGCCGGTGCGACGTGCGACTGCACGAGTGCTGACTTCCTGGTGCATAGACGAACCCGCTACTGTCTCCATTTCTTCCTGAACTGTCTCAGCAGCATTACGCCTTGTGCTCGGTCGGCCACTACGGGGTCTATCATCTAAACAACCCATGGCTTCGAACTTCGAAATCATTCTCGCCACAGCTGCGTTTGTCAACGGACCCTTACCCGTTCGAATCCCCTTCCTATGGGGATAGGATCGTAACGCTGAACTAGCACATTCCCCATTCTGATAATACAGCTTCACTAAAAGCGCCTTTTCAGGTACCGTCAACATGATGCGACTCCTGGCGCATCTGATTCTCTCTCTCATTACAGCTCCTTGTATACACGATTGTCATGCGCAGTCACTGACGTTTTGCTGTCCAGCGCCATCTGTCGGACATTTTGTGAACTTTGTTTTTTGTGGTTCTAATAAAACCCCATGTCATTCCAAGCATGTGTGTCAATTTTTACCTCTCTATCTACATTATTCCGTGGTATATTAAGTTTTCAAATTTATACTGACTTTTTGATCACCCAGTGCATGGAACATTTCGAGGAGGAAGCCCTTGAATCAGCACATCTAAAACCCACCTGTTTCTTTAGATATGTGGATGATACCTTCGTTGTCTGGCCACATGGAAGAGATAAATTGGCAGACTTCCTCACACATCTCAACTCCAGACACGAGAATATTAAGTTCACCATGGAGATCGAAATGGGATGGGATGCTCCCTTTCCTAGATGTTTTGATTAGAAGACGAGCAGTCGGCACTTTGGGCCATAGCGTGTATCTACATCTACATCTACATTTATACTCCGCAAGCCACCCAACGGTGTGTGGCGGAGGGCACTTTACGTGCCACTGTCATTACCTCCCTTTTCTGTTCCAGTTGCGTATGGTTCGCGGGAAAAACGACTGTCTGAAAGCCTCCGTGCGCGCTCGAATCTCTCTAATTTTATATTCGTGATCTCCTCGGGAGGTACTAGTATAAGTAGGGGGAAGCAATATATTCGATACCTCATCCAGAAACGCACCCTCTCGAAACCTGGCGAGCAAGCTACAACGCGATGCAGAACGCCTCTCTTGCAGAGTCTGCCACTTGAGTTTGCTAAACATCTCCGTAACGCTATCACGCTTACCAAATAATCCTGTGACGAAACGCGCCGCTCTTCTTTGGATCTTCTCTATCTCCTCCGTCAACCCGATCTGGTACGGATCCCACACTGATGAACAATACTCAAGTATAGGTCGAACGAGTGTTTTGTAAGCCACCTCCTTTGTTGATGGACTACATTTTCTAAGGACTCTCCCAATGAATCTCAACCTGGTACCCGCTTTACCAACAATTAATTTTATATGATCATTCCACTTCAAATCGTTCCGCACGCATACTGCCAGATATTTTACAGAAGTAACTGCTACCAGTGTTCGTTCCGCTATCATATAATCATACAAGAATGGATCCTTCTTTCTATGTATTCGCAATACATTACATTTATCTATGTTAAGGGTCAGTTGCCATTCCCTGCACCAAGTGCCTATCCGGTGCAGATCTTCCTGCATTTCGCTACAATTTTCTAATGCTGCAACTTCTCTGTATACTACAGCATCATCCGCGAAAAGCCGCATGGAACTTCCGACACTATCTACTAGGTCATTTATATATATTGTGAAAAGCAATGGTCCCATAACACTCCCCTGTGGCACGCCAGAGGTTACCTTAAGGTCTGTAGACGTCTCTCCATAGAGAACAACATGCTGTGTTCTGTTTGCTAAAAACTCTTCAATCCAGCCACACAGCTGGTCTGATATTCCGTAGGCTCTTACTTTGTTTATCAGGCGACAGTGCGAAACTGTATCGAATGCCTTCCGGAAGTCAAGGAAAATAGCATCTACCTGGGAGCCTGTATCTAATATTTTCTGGGTCTCATGAACAAATAAAGCGAGTTGAGTCTCACACGATCGCTGTTTCCGGAATCCATGTTGATTCCTATAGAGTAGATTCTGGGTTTCCAAAAACGACATGATACGCGAGCAAAAAACATGTTCTAGAATTCTACAACAGATCGACGTCAAAGATATAGCTCTATAGTTTTGCGCATCTGCCCGACGACCCTTCTTGAAGACTGGGAATACCTGCGCTCTTTTCCAATCATTTGGAACCTTCCGTTCCTCTAGAGACTTGCGGTACACGGCTGTTAGAAGGGGGGCAAGTTCTTTTGCGTACTCTGTGTAGAATCGAATTGGTATCCCGTCAGGTTCAGTGGACTTTCCTCTGTTGAGTGATTCCAGTTGCTTTTCTATTCCTTGGACACTTACTTCGATGTCAGCCATTTTTTCGTTTGTGCGAGGATTTAGAGAAGGAACTGCCGTGCGGTCTTCCTGTGTGAAACAGCTTTGGAATAAGGTGTTTAGTATTTCAGCATTACGCGTGTCATCCTCTGTTTCAATGCCATCATCATCCCGGAGTGTCTGGATATGCTGTTTCGAGCCACTTACTGATTTAACGTAAGACCAGAACTTCCTAGGATTTTCTGTCAATTCGGTACATAGAATTTTACTTTCGAGTTCACTGAACGCTTCACGCATAGCCCTCCTTACGCTAACTTTGACATCGTTTAGCATCTGCTCGTCTGAGAGGTTTTGGCTGCGTTTAAACTTGGAGTGAAGCTCTCTTTGCTTTCGCAGTAGTTTCCTAGCTTTGTTGTTGAACCACGGTGGGTTTTTGCCGTCCCTCACAGTTTTACTCGGCACGTACCTGTCTAAAACGCATTTTACGATTGCCTTAAACTTTTTCCATAAACACTCAACATTGTCAGTGTCGGAACAGAAATTTTCATTTTGATCTGTTAGGTAGTCTCAAATCAGCGTTCTATTACTCTTGCTAAACAGATAAACCTTACTCCCTTTTTTTATATTCGTATTAACTTTCATATTCAGGGATGCTGCAACGGCCTTATGATCACCGATTCCTGTTCTGCACTTACAGAATTGAAAAGTTCGGGTCTTTTTGTTATCAGTAGGTCCAAGATGTTATCTCCACGAGTCGGTTGTCTGTTTAATTGCTCGAGGTAATTTTCGGATAGTGCACTCAGTATAATGTCACTCGATGCTCTGTCCCTACCACCCGTCCTAAACATCTGAGTGTCCCAGTCTATATCTGGTAAATTGAAATCTCCACCTAAGACTATAACATGCTGAGAAAATTTATGTGAAATGTATTCCAAATTTTCTCTGAGTCAGGAGGTCGGTAAAAGGAGCCAACTATTAACCTAGCTCGGTTGTTGAGTGTAAACTCCACCCATAATAATTCACAGGAACTATCCACTTCTACTTCACTACAGGATAACCTACTACTAACAGCGACAAACACACCACCACCTTTCTAAACACCGTCTGTGCCTTTGTAAAAATTTTGGTAGAATTTATCTCTGGCTTCAGCCAGCTTTCTGTACTTATAACGATTTCAGCTTCGGTGCTTTCTATCAGCGCTTGAAGTTCCGGTACTTTACCAATGCAGCTTCGACAGTTGACAATTACTATACCGATTGCTGCTTGGTCCCCGCATGTCCTGACTTTGCCCCGCACCCTTTGAGGCTGTTGCTCTTTCTGTACTTGCCCGAGGCCATCTAACCTAAAAAACCGCCCAGTCCACGCCACACAACCCCTGCTACCCGTGTAGCCGCTTGCTGCGTGTAGTGGACTCCTGACCTATCCAGCGGAACGCGGAACCCCACCACCCTATGGCACAAGTCGAGGAACCTGCAGCCCACACGATCGCAGAACCGTCTCAGCCTCTGATTCAGACCCTTCACTCGGCTCTGTACCAAAGGTCCGCAGTCAGTCATGTCGACGATGCTGCAGATGGTGAGCTCTGCTTTCATCCCGCTAGCGAGACTGGCAGTCTTCACCAAATCAAATAGCCGCCGGAAGCCAGAGAGGATTTCCTCCGATCCATAGCGACATACATCATTGGTGCCGACATGAGCGACCACCTGCAGATGGGTGTACCCTTCATGGCATGCGGAAGGACCCTTTCCACATCTGGAATGACGCCCCCCGGTACGCACACAGAGTGCACATTGGTTTTCTTCCCCTCTCTTGCTGCCATATCCCTTAGGGGCCCCATTACGCGTCTGACATTGGAGCTCCCAACTACCAGTAAGCCCACCCTCTGCGACCGCCCGGATCTTGCAGACTGAGGAGCAACCTCTGGAACAGGACATGCAGCCATGTCCGGCCGAAGATCAGTATCAGCCTGAGACAGAGCCTGAAACCGGTTCGTCAGACAAACTGGAGAGGCTTTCCGTTCAGCCCTCCGGAATGTCTTTCGCCCCTGCCACACATCGAGACGACCTCCCACTCTACCATATGTGAGGGATCAGCCTCAATGTGGGCAGTATCCCGGGCAGCCACAGTCGTAGTCCGATCGGGGGATGCGTGGGACGAGCTGGCCGTCCCCGACAAGCCCCCATCCGGACCCCCACAGTGATGCCCATTGGCAACAGCCTCAAGCTGTGTGACCGAAGCCAACACTGCCTGAAGCTGGGAGCGAAGGGATGCCAACCCAGCCTGCATCCGAACACAGCAGTTGCAGTCCCTATCCATGCTAAAAACTGTTGTGCAAAGAACGTCTGAACTAATCTACAGAGAGCACAAACAATTCGACACAAAATTTAAACGGTTATTAAAATGCAAGATTGCCTAATAGATGCAGTAATGCTGCTACTTGCGCACTGCTGACACACTGCTCGGCGGCGGAAGGAGACTACGGGATTTTACACTATTCAGGTACTAAAACGCGATGCTACAGTCTCAAATACTATAATACGCCCGAAATTTAAAAATTAAACAATGCAAGTACACAAAAACACGCAAAGGAATTAAGAATTAAACTATGTAACAAATAAGTGAGCTAAGAGTATACGACTTGCTGCTGCAGCTGCTTCTCCAACGGCGGCAGGGAGCACACCGATTTGTACCTACATGCGGATAGCTGCCACCACCCGGCACAAAAGAATGGCGTGCTCAAAACTCTTGTACACTGAGCTCACACCATCTCCGACAGGGACAGTCTCCAACAAGAATTGGAAATTGGACCATCTGAAGACCGTGTTTCGGAGGAACGGTTACAAGGAAGGGCAAATTCGGAAGGCTCTACATCCCACACCTGCAGCACCGGCGGAAACTGAAGATGAACCTCAGGAGTAGGCGGACTTGGATATTATTCCGTTGTCTGCGGCCTTATCCGGAAACATTGGGCGCATTTTACGTAAACACCAAGTGAAAACCATCTTCCGTCCTCCAAGCAAAACCAAGAGCCTTCTTGGTAGTGTCAGGGACAACCTTGGTCTACATAAATCAGGGGTTTATGAGAAACCTTGCCATTGCGGTAGTGTATACATAGGGCAGACCATTCGTACCATTCAGGAACGATGCCGAGATCATCAACGGCATACTAGACTGCAACAGCCCAGTAAGCCGGCAATCGCTTAGCATTGCCTGTCGGAACACCACAGCATGGATTATGACCAAACCAAAGTCCTGACACAGACTTCCAAATACTGGGACTGTGTCATCAAAGAAGCCATAGAGATCAGAGTAAGGGAGCCACAACTAAATCGTGACAGCTTTTACATCCTTAGCAAGGCGTGGGAACCCACGATGACCCGGATTAAGAACAAAAAGGATATTTCCCAGAGTGTACTGACTTCGGGGGAGGAGGGAAGAATAACGAGAGCGGCGCCGGCAGGCCCTCCTGAAAAAGAAGACCTAGGACGCAGCGCCCACACGTCGGGAGAACGGACGCCGGTCAGTACATCAGCGCACCTGATAATGACAACGTGGTCGATGCCGAAATATTGTGTCCTATGCACACTCTTACCAGGCTGTTCACCAGAGATTTATTTCTGCAATTTGAATTTTGTTTACATTTTATGTGTGTGTATGTGTGTGTGTGTGTGTGTTTGTTCTGTACGCTTCTTAGCTGCTAGTGTTGTCTGTTAAGTGGTGTTCCCTTAGAGTGGAAAATTGATGAGCCTTCACAGAGCATAGTGTATTCATTTGTCATATATATATGACATATGAATACACTATATATCCTACCCCCATGAACCATGGACCTGGCCGTTGATGGGGAGGCTTGCGTGCCTCAGCGATACAGATGGCCGTACCGTAGGTTCAACCACAATGGAGGGGTATCTGTTGAGAGGCCAGACAAACATGTGGTTCCTGAAGAGGGGCAACAGCCTTTTCAGTAGTTGCAGGGGCAACAGTCTGGATGATTGACTGATCTGGCCTTGCAACACTAACCAAAATGGCCTTGCTGTGCTGGTACTGCGAACAGCTGAAAGCAAGGGGAAACTACAACCGTAATTTTTCCCGAGGGCATGCAGTTTTGATGTATGGTTAAATGATGATGGCGTCCTCTTGGGTAAATTATTCCGGAGGTAAAATAGTCACCCATTCGGATCTCCTGGCGGGGACAACTCAAGAGGACGTCGTTGTCAGGAGAAAGAAAACTGGAGTTCTACGGATCGGAGCGTGGAATGTCAGATCCCTCAATCGGGGAGGTAGGTTAGAAAATTTAAAAAGGGAAATGGATAGGTTGAAGTTAGATATAGTGGGAATCAGTGAAGTTCGGTGGCAGGAGGATAAAGACTTTTGGTCAGGTGAATAAAGGGTTATAAATACAAAATCAAATAGGGGTAATGCAGGAGTAGGTTTAATAATGAATAAAAAAAATAGGAGTGCGGGTAAGCTATTACCAACAGCATAGTGAACGCATTATTGTGGCCAAGATAGACACGAAGCCCATGCCTACTACAGTAGTTCAAGTTCATATGCCAACTAGCTCTGCAGATGATGAAGAAATTGATGAAATGTACGATGAGATAAAATAAATTATTCAGGTAGTGAAGGGAGACGAAAATTTAATAGTCATGGGTGATTGGAATTCCAAAGTAGGAAAAGGGAGAGAAGGAAACATAGTGGGTGAATATGGATTGGGGGAGAGAAATGAAAGAGGAAGCCGTCTGGTGGAATTTTGCACAGAGCATAACTTAATCATAGCTAACACTTGGTTCAAGAATCATAAAAGAAGGTTGTATACATGGAAGAATCTTCGAGATACAACAAGGTATCAGATAGATTATATAATGGTAAGACAGAGAATTAGGAACCAGGTATTAAATTGTAAGACATTTCCAGGGGCAGATGTGGACTCTGACCACAATCTATTGGTTATGAACTGTAGATTAAAACTGATGAAACTGCAAAAAGGTGGTAATTTAAGGAGATGGGACCTGGATAAACTGAAAGAACCAGAGGTTGTACAGAGTTTCAGAGAGAGCATAAGGGAACAACTGACAGGAATGGGGGAAAGAAATACAGTAGAAGAAGAATGGGTAGCTCTGAGGGATGAAGTAGTGAAGGCAGCAGACGATCAAGTAGGTAAAAAGACGAGGGCTAGTAGAAATCCTTGGGTAACAGAAGAAATATTGAATTTATTTGATGAAAGGAGAAAATATAATAATGCAGTAAATGAAGCAGGCAAAAAGGAATACAAATGACTCAAAAATGAGATCGACAGGAAGTGCAAAATGGCTAAGCAAGGATGGCTAGAGGACAAATGTAAGGATGTAGAGGCTTATCTCACTAGGGGTAAGATAGATACTGCCTATAGGAAAATTAAAGAGACCTTTGGAGAAAAGAGAACCACTTGTATGAATATCAAGAGCTCAGATGGCAACCCAGTTCTAAGCAAAGAAGGGAAGGCAGAAAGGTGGAAGGAGTATATAGAGGGTTTATACAAGGGTGATGTACTTGAAGACAATATTATGGAAATTGAAGAGGATTTAGATGAAGATGAAATGGGAGATAAGATACTGCGTGAAGAGTTTGACAGAGCACTGAAAGACCTGAGCCGAAACAAGGCCCCGGGAGTAGACAACATTCCATTAGAACTACTGATGGCCTTGGGAGAGCCAGTCATGACAAAACTCTACCATCTGGTGAGCAAGATGTATGAGACAGGCGAAATACCCTCAGACTTCAAGAAGAATATAATAATTCCAATCCCAAAGAAAGCAGGTGTTGACAGATGTGTAAATTATCGCACTATCAGTTTAATAAGTCACAGCTGCAAAATACTAACGCGAATTCTTTACAGACGAATGGAAAAACTGGTAGAAGCCGACCTTGGCGAAGATCAGTTTGGATTCCGTAGAAATGTTGGAACACGTGAGGCAATACTGACCCTAAGACTTACCTTAGAAAATAGATTAAGTAAAGGCAAACCTACATTTCTAGCATTTGCAGACTTAGAGAAAGCTTTTGACAATGTTTACTGGAATACTCTATTTCAAATTCTAAAGGCGGCAGGGGTTAAATACAGGGAGCGAAAGGCTATTTGCAATTTGCACAGAAACCAGACAGCAGTTATAAGAGTCGAGGGGCATGAAAGGGAAGCAGCGGTTGGGAAGGGAGTGAGACAGGGTTGTAGCCTCTCCCAGATGTTATTCAATCTGTATATTGAGCAAGCAGTAAAGGAAACAAACGAAAAATTCTGGGTAGGTATTAAAATTCATGGAGAAGAAGTAAAAACTTTGAGGTTCGCCGATGACATTGTAATTCTGTCAGAGACAGCAAAGGACTTGGAAGAGCAGTTGAACGGAATGGACAGTGTCTTGAAAGGAGGATATAAGATGAACATCAACAAAAGCAAAACGAGGATCATGGAATGTAGTCGAATTAAGTCGGGTGATGCTGAGGGAATTAGATTAGGAAAGGAGACACTTAAAGTAGTAAAGGAGTTCTGCTATTTGGGGAGCAAAATAACTGATGATGGTCGAAGTAGAGAGGATATAAAATGTAGACTGGCAATGGCAAGGAAAGCGTTTCTGAAGAAGAGAAATTTGTTAACATCGAGTATAGATTTAAGTGTCAGGAAGTTGTTTCTGAAAGTATTTGTATGGAGTGTAGCCATGTATGGAAGTGAAACATGGACGATAAATAGTTTGAACAAGAAGAGAATAGAAGCTTTCGAACTGTGGTGCTATAGAAGAATGCTGAAGATTAGATGGGTAGATCACATAACTAATGAGGAGGTATTGAATAGAATTGGGGAGAAGAGGAGTTAGTGGTACAACTTGACAAGAAGAAGGGACCGGTTGGTAGGACATGTTCTGAAGCATCAAGGGATCACAAATTTAGTATTGGAGGGCAGCGTGGAGGGTAAAGATCGTAGAGGGAGACCAAGAGATGAATACACTAAGCAGATTCAGATGCATGTAGGCTGCAGTATGTACTGGGAGATGAAGAAGCTTGCACAGGATAGAGTAGCATGGAGAGCTGCATCAAACCAGTCTCAGGACTGAAGACAACTACAACATATATTTACTGTGTTAAGTAGTGTGCCCTTGCAGAGTGTAGTTTATTCATTTATGATCTGTTTTCCTCCTGCTATTGCCTTCTGTATGTGGAAGTTTACCTCAGTGGTCGGTTTGCTGTATAGGCTGTGACTGGATTTTAATATTCTTAAGTCTGTGTCTATTGCAGTTGGGTGGTGATTGTGGGCTGTTAGGTGGTCATCAAAGGTGCTGTGGGAGCTATTGCTTTTTAAATCTCTGACATGTTCTGAATATCTTGTTTTGAAGTTCCTGCATGTCTGTCAAAAAAATGGTTGAAATGGCTCTGAGCACTATGCGACTTAACTTCTAAGGTCATCAGTCGCCTAGAACTTAGAACCAATCAAACCTAACTAACCTAAGGACATCACACCCATCCATGGCCGAGGCAGGATTCGAACCTGCGACCGTAGCGGTCGCCCGGTTCCAGACTGTAGCGCCCAGAACCGCACGGCCACTCCGGCCGGCCTCCTGCATGTCTGTCCACTGTATACTGACTGGCAGCTGTGCATGTGAGTTCATATATTCCTCAGCTGTTAAATTTATGTGTGGGTGTTTTCTTGTGTTCTGATCTTTTTCTCTGTTGTGTTCTCTCCCCTGCATCCTATTTGGAGTTCCTGTTTCTTTAATATGGTGCCTATTCTATGAATAATTTTGTTGTTGTAGATCAGTATGTGCCATTTCGTTTTTTCTGTATGTCGTTGCTGTGTTGTGTCTTGTATGTGGTCATTGTTAGTGTTTCGTGTTGTTCGTGTTGGATGAGAACTTGTGTCTGTCGTGTGATCTTTTCTGTATTGTTTACATACTTTTCGGTTTAATTTGTCTACCATACGGATATTATAACCATTTGTTGTTCTCATCATCATTTCATCCTCATCACTGGCACGCAAGTCGCCCAATGTGGCGTCGACTGAAATAAGACTTGCACTCGGCGACCGAACTTCCATGGTTGGGGCCTCCCGACCAACAATGCCACACGATCATTTCATTTTTTTCCCGCCTGAGTAGCAGATCCATTAGGGACATTTCGGTCCTTCTAAAGTTGCCCAAGTCGACTGTTAATAGCGAGACTGTGAAGTGGGTACGCGAAGGAACAACCACGACTGAACCAAGATCAGGGAGACTAGATGTACCGACAGATGTGGACGGTCGAACGTTGTGGAAGGTACCTGTAAAAAATCATATGCCCGTGAAAAAACTTCCTCGTGAATTCCACGGTGGTATCAGTTGTCCAGCTTACACAGTGATAGTGCGCAAGGAATTAAAAAGAATAGGCTACGATGGCCGAGCAGCTACTCATAGACTTCGCATTTCTATAGTCAGTGTTAAGCGACACTTAAGATGATGTTTTAAGGAGACCGAGCGACCGCTACGGTCGCAGGTTCGAATCCTGCCTCGGGCATGGATGTGTGTGATGTTCTTAGGTTAGTTAGGTTTAAGTATTTCTAAGTTCTAGGGGACTGATGACCTCAGATGTTAAGTCCCACAGTGCTCAGAGCCATTTGAACAACTTTTTTATGGAAACACCACTGGGTAGTGGATGACTGGAAATGAGTATTGCACAGAGATGAATCGCGCTATACCCTGCGTCAATCCTATTAAAGACTTTCATAGGGTTTGTCGAATTGCTAGAGAGAGCCACCTGCCATATTGTGTTGTGAATAATAACGATCCTGAAATAGATTGACCTCAGAAGGGACCTGACCTGAACCCAATGGAACACTATGGGATCACTTAAGACTTCGATGTCGCACGAGATACCAGGTCCAACATTACTACCTTGTCTGGTTTCATCTCTTGAGGAAGAACGAGCTGTCATTCCTCCACAGACACCAAGGTACACTCTTTGACATAAAACTTGACCGGCGGCCGGCCGCTTCAGAGGCTAAGTCCGCGCCGATCGCGACATGGGACAAAAAAACTGGCCAACTCGCTAATTCTCTAAGTCCGGTTATCTGCACAATCTGGCAACACTGTAGACTGCGGCACTTCGGGAGGAAAACTTGTCCCATGATAGAGAAACTATAGGCTGATTACGCCTGTGGTCTAGCGGTAGCGTGCGTTGTTTCTGTTCATAATGTTAGTGGATCGAGAGCAGCTGGCATAAAATATTTTTATAGCCTCTTCTGTCTGAATGCTGAAGACGTGAATGTAATGGTAGCGCAGATTCAATCTATTTCGCTTTGTGACACACCGATATCAAAATTTTATCCAGTAACGATTTTGCGGCAGATTTCCTGCAGACTGTCCTCCTCTGGACGCCGTATGCGGCAAAGCTCCGGGATCCATTTGCTGGCTACTGGCAGCGGCCGTGGCGACAGCAGCGGCGCTGCACTCCCCCGTTCTTTATCGAAAGCGCCTGCTACCGCTCATCGCTTTTGATGATTTAAAACGCTTTATTATTAAATGTTGCTCCACAGAAAATTTCTACAATTTCCATTCGCGCTCAAAAGCAACGGAGACAGACGCCCTGATTAGTAGGCGGGTATTATATTACATTAATCGGCAAGAGCTGAGTATGGCCCGGAATTAATTTTATAGACTGGGACGAAATTAAACCACCTCACTACATTCGATGAATTTATAAATGCTTCATACCTCGTTTCTTTTCCTTTCAAACTCAATTATTTGTGCAACTTTTGGTCAATATTTGGATGTTTTCGTCAAGCCAGAGTGAGCGTCTGTGGTGTAAAGTGTATTACAGTTCTTGTTTCATTCCTTATGGTAAGTCTATGCGATAAACTGTGTGAATACCTTGCAATGCATGCTCTGTAGCAGTGCAGGAACACTGCACATTTGGAGTTCCATGTATGGGTTCATGAAGTATTTATTGTTGATCGGAAGTGATAGTTAAGGTCATCAGATTTAAACCAGAAAAATTTGTCGTTTTGAAGGTTTCAGAGAACGGAAAGGAATTGCTAACGCCGGTGTTAGAAAACTTCTACAGTTAAATGCTATTGCAAAAATTTAGAAGAAGGGAACTACATTAATGAACATGTGCACTTCATAAACAACCTTGTGACATGTTAGACCTATATGACGAACAATGCTCAAATTTATATCGTTGACAGTCGGTTTGAATCTTTTCAGGGTCTATTTTACAGTGAAGCACCTTGGAATTTGCAAAGCAGAAATCCATGATATTAACTTAATTTACTAAGTCGAAATCGGACGAAGATTGATGTTTAAAGGCATTCTTCAGATTTCGTATAAGAAATTTTTACTAGCAGTTTGCAACTCCATTAATTAAAATGGAAAATAAAAGGTTGTAGTCAGCGGCTTCTACCGTGATTCGAACTGCTATTTCTTATAGTACAAGCACTGCAACGCACAAGGGAACCTCTGAGCTAACGACACACTGGCGGCCATAGGCGGAATATAGTCACTGCGATGTTGCCTGAGCCTCAAAACGCAACCTTAAACACACGAGCAGAGGAGGTGGAGATTACTGTTTTAACGTCCCGTCGACAACGATGTCATTAGAGACGGAGCACACTCTCGGATTAGGGAAGGATGGGGAAGGAAATCGGCCGTGCCCTTCCTAAGGAACCATCCCGGCATTTGCCTGAAGCGATTTCGGGAAATCATTGAAAACCTAAATCAGGATGGCCGGGCGCGGGATTGCACCG
Organism: Schistocerca nitens; assembly: GCF_023898315.1. NCBI lineage: Eukaryota > Metazoa > Arthropoda > Insecta > Orthoptera > Acrididae > Schistocerca > Schistocerca nitens. Next base: position 256,438,710 of record NC_064615.1, on the reverse strand, counting down.
TCGTCCTCCCGAATGCACACACAAACAGGTGTTACTTATGTGAAGAACGCCGTTCTTGGAGTCCAGAAATTAAATATACTTTCTAATTGTGTCATCTTGCAGTGGATTATATCGTACGAGTCTTCGATGTGGAAAACGAATGTCAAGTGAATTTAGCGAGGTAACGCCGACCTACACCCGGAAATAAATGCACTATCAGAGTGTTGACAAATACTTGCTACGACGCTGCCATTTCTAGGCTCTCTGACGAGGCAGCTCTTTAGCGAAATGCTTGCCGTGATTCACCGATACTGTTCTTCAGGATGGAGACGCGCGCGCACGTTTGGTTTTTATGCGGCGTTCTCCCCTGATGGTTTCTGACGTCGCCTTGTGGGTTATGTATACATATGAGACATTCAATTATCATTAATCCTGAATGATACAAGTTTCAGCTTCCGGCGTGGAAGAAGGCTGTTGACGCCGACATTATATCATTTCAACGTAGGGAAAGCAAAACGGATCATTCAATGTTTCTCATTCAACATAAAGCATGTGAGATAATTTTCCGTATCGGTCATAATCATCTAAAAATACAAACGAAGTAAAAATACACCGGAAGCTTATTCGAATTGAATATAACGCTTTGCACCTCGATGTCGAATTTGTCCACTTGCAATCTTTTGCAGCATACTAAGTGGCCCGATCATTGTTTCAGTAATGTTACCCTCTTGTTTGACCCCGTAACGATGAACAGATTCCAAATGCATGTCTCCCTTCCTGGGTTGTTTTTGTGTTTTATTGCTTGGAATTCCTGAAGCAGACCACTGTGCCTTCCCCCCTCGTGGGTTAGGTCTCAAAACTAAACCGCTTTGTATCCAATGGCATAATTTATTCAGACAGCATCAGCATAAGACTATCAAACAAAGCCTTCCATTTACAGTTGCAGCACTCTAACCAGCACTGACCAAAGTGTAATCCACGGTCATGGTCCTAAATTACCAGCTGTCTGCTACTGTGGCAAAGTCCGTACTACACTTTCGATTCGGCAGCACCATTTTATCTGGTAACACTGTGTAGTTGCACAGTTGTGCTACCAGGTCTGTCCTCACACTGTCGACTTTATTTATCTCACTTCTCCTGTAGCGTAGATCACGAGGAGCCGAAGTAAATGAGTGTATTCTGCATGACGTAACATTCAGTATTCCCTTCTTTCATAGCCACTCTTCATGTGCATCGATACCAAATAGGAATGCGAAAACTCTTGCGAGTGAGAGAATGACAATAACAATCGTAACAAGAACAAGCAAATAATGAATGATGTTTATTCCAACGCAGAACGAGAATGGCTTTAAATATAAAAATCTGTATCTATATCTATATCCATATCTATTGATCTTTGAGTTGGCACAATGCAAATATATTCTTAGCATTTAGTTACTGAATTTAGTTCTGGATGTTTGCAGAGAAAAGGAAAAGTCGGTACTTCTCGCTAGTGTAATATAATGTGAACCAGCAACTACCCTTTCCTTAGAACACGACTCAAGCAGGTCCTCAAGTAGGTAGCAAGGCACTGCTGCATTCTGTTCCCTGACATTGCTCTGATGACGGTTAATGCAGATAGTTCCGATTATGAAATACAAAACGTATTGCAGGTTAGTTCCTAGGATAGTAACATTAAATTTGCGTTGTAGACGGCACATGAACGTGACGACTATCCATATTACTCATCAATATAAAAAGACAATATTTTGGGAATTTAGCAGGATTACTCAAAATGAATTCTGAAATTGGGTGACTGACTGCACAGGTGCTAAACGTCGTCAAGAGTATACGATGTCCTAATCGCATTAGGAATATGAAGATCGTCTTCGACAGCTCGCAACTTTCACATTGCTATCTCCACCCTACTCCAGACAGCCCTCGGTGGAGTTGCACTACGTTGCCGATGTTATGGAAGGCCTTCAAACCGACAACAGACCACATATTGAAAAATACAAGCGAATTCTGTTGCAGCGTAAGCTTATTGTAACTAATCTAAAAATTATTGGAGAGGAACATTGTCCTATTCAAAAAAAGTAAAATGTTACACACTGTTGACGTCAAACGGACATTATCTATGTCCTGTCTTGTGTCCTACTCATCTATAATATCAAGTGTACTATGAAAATGATTATATATAATGGATGATAGGGTAATGCATTGATACCAGGTGGTGGGGGCCGGCCGGTGTGGCCGTGCGGTTCTAGGCGCTTCAGTCTGGAACCGCGTGACCGCTACGGTCGCAGGTTCGAATCCTGCCTCGGGCATGGATGTGAGTGATGTCCTTAGGTTAGTTAGGTTTAAGTAGTTCTAAGTTCTAGGGGACTGATGACCTTAGAAGTTAAGTCCCATAGTGCTCAGAGCCATTTGAACCATTTGAACTATTTAACACAAAATGACATTAAAAATTAAAGTTATTCACGAGCAGCTAGTTGAGAATATGTATGAACATTAAATGACACGACGAACTGAAATAATATGACGAAGAGTTCAGCGCTCACTGGGAATAGAGCCCCACACATATCGTTGTTGACTACACACAAAGAGACGTCAGCTACCGAATTTTTCTCCACCAGCTGCTCAGAATAGTATCTTGAACTTACAGTCATCTCGCAAATAGTTCTGTGTCTCACTGGGAGTTAAAAACGTCAGATATCGTTAGTGTTGACAACGAATGAAAATACATTAAAAATCAAAATTATTATCCACCAGCAGATAGGTGTTCTCATGATAGAGCTTGATAATACATAATTAAATCTTTAGTGCCGGGCCAGGATTCGATCCCATTCACGCGTAATATGTAAAGGTGTTGAGGAATCTGCAGTTTTGAACAAACAACAAATTGTAGCCGAGCTGTATTGCCACGATGGGATCAAATTCCGCGTTAAGGGCGGTCTGAGTTGCATTCCCAGTTTAGAACCAATTTTATCGACATACAGAAGCTCAAATAAAAGATGGACTAAGTGTCCTGTGACCATACATAGCATTTGTGTCGTCACTTGAAATAAATAACTAGTATAAGAAAGGTTACTGGTGATAGAGTTTCTACATGTCGCCACTCCAGACTTTATTGTGGTTCAACCTACCGTCTACTTGGTAAAGAACGAATATAATCTTTAATGTGAATTTTCAGACCACGCAGCCATTATATCTCCTTCACTTGGTGTAGCCAGGAGAGAATGGAATCTGTCTCTCCCTATCTCAAATCATTGACGGTAGTGGGAATCGAACCCAGACCATAGGTATAACAACCTACCATCCGTCCAACAGACACGAAATCCTCTTCTCTGCGAGTCATTTTTCTATCGTAACGCAGTTGCGCCACACTGGATGAGAATTCTGACACACAGGCTCCCTGTAGTAATTTTCAGCATGTTCAGTAAATTCATTTACTTGGTTGACCGAATCACCATGAACTAGCTGCCTCGGCTACCCAGTGCATACATTCAACTATTTTGTAATCACAGAAATAAAATCACGTAACTGCCACCTACACACAACTGCCAACAGTGTAGGATGCAGAAGTTTAAATAGGAATGTTCCTTTCCACTTGAGCTATTCTATTGCGCTATCTGTTACTAGAAAACGTCGTTCAGTCCAAAAGAATAGCTGTAACTGTTTGTCTCTCAGAAGTCAAGACCTGGCCATATGCATAATCTCACAGTGCTGTGGAATCCAAAAGTTCTGGAGGAATAGTTGCCGAGCTCTGGAGCTGCTGTAGCTACGTGTCAGCTTGTAGCATAGATAAGATGTCGCGAGTTCGAATACATTCAGTGCTACATTTTTTAAAACACAATTCTGCTCTCTGCTGAAGGTATCAATCTAATGGAACTTTGAACATAATTCCCTTCACTTCTCAACCCAAAGTCGTCGCATGTGGAAAAAGAGCTAACTACTGTGACATTTTGTTCTATTCAGGTTTAATAGACAGCAGGCAGCAGATGCATCTCGAAGATGTGCAGGGAGAGCGCATCGTGCCATAATATGTCAGAAAAGTATTTTCTACATTAGCCGTCGTGTGGTAGTGATATTTTATTCTTCTTCAAACTTTGTTTGACAGCTTTAACTCAGAACAAGTTTTCTACATGCATGTAATCAATAAACTGCATGTGCATTGTCAGACTGTCATAGGTAACATCAGAGAATTCGCATATATCGTTGATGATTAATTTCTCTCTCATGTTTACTATTGTTTTAACAACACTAAAGGAAACCTTACGAAAATTGTGCACTGTATTATAAGAAATGAAATAAAACTAACCATGATAACCTTACGACGAAAGTATCTGTACACAAGCATGCCTCTATCGACACGAATTAGTAAAATACTACTCACTTAGATTTTGATTGGGTCTGTGTTTAATTGGTATGCTGTGTCATACTCAAGAGGTATGCAAATGTGGCATTTCATAAATATAGTTACGTATTCCTAGAAACCCAAAATTCGCTTGTCAGCAGCGGAAAGAGGCCTTACCTGTTGTGCAGCCTTGTAAGTTTTTCAACATTGCACTATGAGCTGAAAGCATTTTCTTGCGATTTCCTTATTGATGTTTGATCTGACTGCTTGTAGCTCTTTCACAGAAGGGATAAAAACGTTACAGTCAGTGAGACTGGAACTGCGAACCGTAACAGACGCTTTTTCACAGGTCAGCACGTTACCACAGAGCCGGCGAGGAGGTATGGGTCCTAGCTTCCTATTACGAGGGCAATAGTAACTAGAACTCGTAAACCGCTATTTGAAGGTCGAGATTAGTTGCGGTTTCCACCTGCAACGACTTTCCTGGGCTGAAAACCGTAAATTTTCAATCTTTTGTTACCCTTCAAGCGATAATAACTCAGATTATTCAATGGAAATGACAGGTAAAATCAAGTGAACTTTGAGGCTTAATTCCGTGCACACCAGGAAGTAACTCGTCGATCACAGAGTTGCCAAACATACGTTGCCTTGTTGCCAAATCTCAGTTACAGTACCAGCAGGAAGAAGACGAACCGATGTGATCCTACAGCGGTCTGGGAAGTGACCATAGCTGGTGTCTCCAAGTCGCGGCTGCTACGGCCTGGAATACGTAATGCGTATGATTCGCTTTCTGTAACTAGGTTTAGGGACTGGAGCGTAGTTACTAATAATACTCAGAACTGACTGCAAACTGAGCATCATAAATCAGTAACTCTCATTGTTGTTTTTATATTTCTTTCGTAAGTGTACTCAAAACTAAGAAAGTCATTCACAGGCGTTTTCGTGCCTCGCCGATAGTCGAGCACAACATACAAATAAAAATAAAAAAGAATGTGTGTGTGTGTGTGTGTGTGTGTGTGTGTTTGTGTGTGTGTGTGTGTGAGAGAGAGAGAGAGAGAGAGAGAGAGAGAGAGAGAGAGATAAATAAAAAGCAATGAGAGAGGGTGTAAAAAATTGTTGTAAAGAAATTGAATCATGGTATTTAAAGAAATCTTTCCTTAAAATGACACGTTTCACATCATTAAGAAATGTCGTATTCATGATCTATGGAACAAGAGTTAATCTAATGTAATGTAATCTAATCTAATCACATCATATTGATGATTAGCCATGAAGAGTCATGAATTACCGAAATATTGGCCAATACCAGTAACCAAATCTAAACTTGAAAATAAAAGACGACAATTTTTGTAATAAACCGTGACTCCTATCAAGACCCTTTCGTCCCTGTTATCTAACCACGAAAGATGTCTGATATACCTCCATTCTGAAGTAACAAAGTGTGCATGCATTTAAAGATGAAGTGCATGATGTGAAGTTCTGTGACGGAGATACGAACCCAACACGTAATCCGATTGTTAACTAAGAAAAATCAAATGGTACGTATCGGTTTTTCTTACGAGCCGCTAGGTGTCTGAATCTAAAATAAGGATACAAACTTTTGTGCCTAAGCGACAATCGAACTGCACACCTACCGTGCATCCACGAATATAGCTTAAGTATCAGTTGCTTACTCATGAACAGTAAGATGTGTGCGTGTTTGACCAGAAATAACGACACCTGTTGCGATTGTTGGAAACACATGAACAGACATTGAAATTGCGCGTTAATTTTCACTAGCAGGTGGGTGTGCACTTGATAAAGCTAGAAATGAAATTATGAATATTTTTGTACTGGATCAGGTTTCAGACCCACATACTTACCTTTGGAGGAGACCTAGAGAAGACTGCAGTCTTGGGAAAAGGAACGAAATGACTGAACTATACTGTTCCGAGAGATTCAGATTCTCGAAAGAGGAGATACGAATTCGAATCACAGTCCAGCACCAAATTTTTAAACATCTCTAGTTCAATCAAGTACAAGTAAAATAAGAGCCCTGTCCCTTTAAATGGCTATCGGTTCATCAAATAAAATAAAATTTTCTAATGTAAGTAAGCTTACTGGCGACTGTATTTCTGTTTACCATGACTTCTGCTGTGTCATTTCCCAACGTAAACCGGCTCTGCCCAGTTGGTAATGAAGGAACGTGATGTTTAATGCGGATTCTGGATTATAACGTCTTTCTCTTGAGGTTACCAGAGGTAAAATAAATCTGTTTGTGCCTCTTAAAAGTAAATGCCTGAACCCACGCATTGCACCTGTGATAGCTCGTTCCACCATACCATTGTGGCCACATTACCCAGCCCCAAGAGTGTGCTGTAACGGATGATGTGCTTAGCTTACAAAATTAGTCACGGTGGAAAAAATGCGAGTCTATTAAATGGTCAAGTAGAAGCAAGCTTCTGACGCAGAGATTATGCTATTCTCATGTCAGCAGGATGTAAAGACTCTTCTAGGCATCATAGGCTGGATGTGAAGCCATTTTGATTTTTCACAAATTCAGCAAATTTCTTAGTTCGAGAAAATCCACTGTGAAGTGTGAAGTTGCCGGATAATTCGATTATTACTGTTATTATTACTATCATTTTATTCATATCGCTGCTGGAACACGACCGTAGTCTTCAGGTAAAACGCGAGACCAGCTAATATGACGTCTGGCGACCGAAAGCACATATCGACAAAATTTTTATCGCCCCTTTCCTCTCGGTGCTGAAGCTATGAGTGTAATTCAAGCGAATCTACAATATCATATTAGCTGGTCTCGCGTTTTACCTCAAGACTACGGTCGTAGTCAAGAGTAATGTACTAAACCTGGAGTCAAGACATCCTCTGGGAAGTGCCGCAGTCTACATGTTGCTAGATCGAGCATATTGCCAGACATAGAATTCTGAGAGGAGCACGACTGTATTTTCCACATTACGTGAACGACTCGGTGGTCAATTTTTTGGTCTGAGACTGTATCTACAACACGTATTGCACGCTGAAGACCCAGAAGAATTAAAAAAAAAAAGTAGTTTATGAGAGCAACGTTAACCATAGCGTTCGAAGTATTCATAGTATTGTATACGTGTGTGTAAACGCCTTCCAATGACCACTCAAGAAAGACAAGGATACACAGTCTAGCTCCAATATTATAAATACGCCTCAGTTTGTGGATGAACTCAGACTTAGGTTGATAATAATTGTGACAATTTAGCAGCACTGTACCCATTGGTGTTAAACTCGTTTTCAACCAATGATTCCCACAGCTACAGAGATACTACTTGTGATACCTCTTAGACAAAATACTTAAGCAGTGTTATCAGACGAAAAGATCAACCTGACACAAACTGTGGGAAGTTTGTTTTACAACCTTCGTACCTGGATATTCAGCTTTTTCCTATTTGAGATATCTGTGAACGTTGCTGCTTAAGACGATTTAAGCAGAAACTAAATTCCCTCAGCTTCGACAATGTTTAAAGAAATCGTCTTATTGGCACTAAATCGTGGTTTGTGAATTGTTTACCGGCCGTACTCTGCCGTATTTTGCCGGTTGGAAGGCAAAAGCTTACTGACAAATTTCACACAGAAATTACTGTTACAGTGTACTTATGGAGCCAAATGAGTGAATTGCGTATTTTCCGGTGAGAAAGAGCACTGGCAAACAGTCTTCGCTACATTTGGTTATTTAAACTGGTGTCACTCTGAGCTAGAATTTATGGTCAGCGACTAAGTGTAAGGTCAACGTTTCGGATGCGAGTTTTTAAAGGGACAGGGCTCTTATTTTACTTGTACTTGATTGAACTAGAGATGTTTAAAAATTTGGTGCTGGACTGTGATTCGAATTCGTATCTCCTCTTTCGAGAATCTGAATCTCTCGGAACAGTATAGTTCAGTCATTTCGTTCCTTTTCCCAAGACTGCAATCTTCTCTAGGTCTCCTCCAAAGGTAAGTATGTGGGTCTGAAACCTGATCCAGTACAAAAATATTCATAATTTCATTTCTAGCTTTATCAAGTGCACACCCACCTGCTAGTGAAAATTAACGCGCAATTTCAATGTCTGTTCATGTGTTTCCAACAATCGCAACAGGTGTCGTTATTTCTGGTCAAACACGCACACATCTTACTGTTCATGAGTAAGCAACTGATACTTAAGCTATATTCGTGGATGCACGGTAGGTGTGCAGTTCGATTGTCGCTTAGGCACAAAAGTTTGTATCCTTATTTTAGATTCAGACACCTAGCGGCTCGTAAGAAAAACCGATACGTACCATTTGATTTTTCTTAGTTAACAATCGGATTACGTGTTGGGTTCGTATCTCCGTCACAGAACTTCACATCATGCACTTCATCTTTAAATGCATGCACACTTTGTTACTTCAGAATGGAGGTATATCAGACATCTTTCGTGGTTAGATAACAGGGACGAAAGGGTCTTGATAGGAGTCACGGTTTATTACAAAAATTGTCGTCTTTTATTTTCAAGTTTAGATTTGGTTACTGGTATTGGCCAATATTTCGGTAATTCATGACTCTTCATGGCTAATCATCAATATGATGTGATTAGATTAGATTACATTACATTAGATTAACTCTTGTTCCATAGATCATGAATATGACATTTCTTAATGATGTGAAACGTGTCATTTTAAGGAAAGATTTCTTTAAATACCATGATTCAATTTCTTTACAACAATTTTTTACACTCTCTCTCTCTCTCTCTCTCTCACACACACACAAACACACACACACACACACACACACATTCTTTTTTATTTTTATTTGTATGTTGTGCTCGACTATAGGCGAGGCACGAAAACGCCTGTGAATGACTTTCTTAGTTTTGAGTACACTTACGAAAGAAATATAAAAACAACAATGAGAGTTACTGATTTATGATGCTCAGTTTGCAGTCAGTTCTGAGTATTATTAGTAACTACGCTCCAGTCCCTAAACCTAGTTACAGAAAGCGAATCATACGCATTACGTATTCCAGGCCGTAGCAGCCGCGACTTGGAGACACCAGCTATGGTCACTTCCCAGACCGCTGTAGGATCACATCGGTTCGTCTTCTTCCTGCTGGTACTGTAACTGAGATTTGGCAACAAGGCAACGTATGTTTGGCAACTCTGTGATCGACGAGTTACTTCCTGGTGTGCACGGAATTAAGCCTCAAAGTTCACTTGATTTTACCTGTCATTTCCATTGAATAATCTGAGTTATTATCGCTTGAAGGGTAACAAAAGATTGAAAATTTACGGTTTTCAGCCCAGGAAAGTCGTTGCAGGTGGAAACCGCAACTAATCTCGACCTTCAAATAGCGGTTTACGAGTTCTAGTTACTATTGCCCTCGTAATAGGAAGCTAGGACCCATACCTCCTCGCCGGCTCTGTGGTAACGTGCTGACCTGTGAAAAAGCGTCTGTTACGGTTCGCAGTTCCAGTCTCACTGACTGTAACGTTTTTATCCCTTCTGTGAAAGAGCTACAAGCAGTCAGATCAAACATCAATAAGGAAATCGCAAGAAAATGCTTTCAGCTCATAGTGCAATGTTGAAAAACTTACAAGGCTGCACAACAGGTAAGGCCTCTTTCCGCTGCTGACAAGCGAATTTTGGGTTTCTAGGAATACGTAACTATATTTATGAAATGCCACATTTGCATACCTCTTGAGTATGACACAGCATACCAATTAAACACAGACCCAATCAAAATCTAAGTGAGTAGTATTTTACTAATTCGTGTCGATAGAGGCATGCTTGTGTACAGATACTTTCGTCGTAAGGTTATCATGGTTAGTTTTATTTCATTTCTTATAATACAGTGCACAATTTTCGTAAGGTTTCCTTTAGTGTTGTTAAAACAATAGTAAACATGAGAGAGAAATTAATCATCAACGATATATGCGAATTCTCTGATGTTACCTATGACAGTCTGACAATGCACATGCAGTTTATTGATTACATGCATGTAGAAAACTTGTTCTGAGTTAAAGCTGTCAAACAAAGTTTGAAGAAGAATAAAATATCACTACCACACGACGGCTAATGTAGAAAATACTTTTCTGACATATTATGGCACGATGCGCTCTCCCTGCACATCTTCGAGATGCATCTGCTGCCTGCTGTCTATTAAACCTGAATAGAACAAAATGTCACAGTAGTTAGCTCTTTTTCCACATGCGACGACTTTGGGTTGAGAAGTGAAGGGAATTATGTTCAAAGTTCCATTAGATTGATACCTTCAGCAGAGAGCAGAATTGTGTTTTAAAAAATGTAGCACTGAATGTATTCGAACTCGCGACATCTTATCTATGCTACAAGCTGACACGTAGCTACAGCAGCTCCAGAGCTCGGCAACTATTCCTCTAGAACTTTTGGATTCCAAAGCACTGTGAGATTATGCATATGGCCAGGTCTTGACTTCTGAGAGACAAACAGTTACAGCTTTTCTTTTGTACTGAACGACGTTTTCTAGTAACAGATAGCGCAATAGAATAGCTCAAGTGGAAAGGAACACTTCCTATTTAAACTTCTGCATCCTACACTGTTGGCAGTTGTGTGTAGGTGGCAATTACGTGATTTTATTTCTGTGATTACAAAATAGTCGAATGTATGCACTGGGTAGCCGAGGCAGCTAGTTCATGGTGATTCGGTCAACCAAGTAAATGAATTTACTAAACATGCTGAAAATTACTACAGGGAGCCTGTGTGTCAGAATTCTCATCCAGTGTGGCGCAACTGCGTTACGATAGAAAAATGACTCGCAGAGAAGAGGATTTCGTGTCTGTTGGACGGATGGTAGGTTGTTATACCTACGGTCTGGGTTCGATTCCCACTTCCGTTAATGATTTTAGATAGGGAGAGACAGATTCCATTCTCTCCTGGCTACACCAAGTGAAGGAGATATAATGGCTGCGTGGTCTGAAAATTCACATTAAAGATGATATTCGTTCTTTACCAAGTAGACGGTAGGTTGAACCACAATAAAGTCTGGAGTGGCGACATGTAGAAACTCTATCACCAGTAACCTTTCTTATACTAGTTATTTATTTCAAGTGACGACACAAACGCTATGTATGGTCACAGGACACTTAGTCCATCTTTTATTTGAGCTTCTGTATGTCGATAAAATTGGTTCTAAACTGGGAATGCAACTCAGACCGCCCTTAACGCGGAATTTGATCCCATCGTGGCAATACAGCTCGGCTACAATTTGTTGTTTGTTCAAAACTGCAGATTCCTCAACACCTTCACATATTACGCGTGAATGGGATCGAATCCTGGCCCGGCACTAAAGATTTAATTATGTATTATCAAGCTCTATCATGAGAACACCTATCTGCTGGTGGATAATAATTTTGATTTTTAATGTATTTTCATTCGTTGTCAACACAAACGATATCTGACGTTTTTAACTCCCAGTGAGACACAGAACTATTTGCGAGATGACTGTAAGTTCAAGATGCTATTCTGAGCAGCTGGTGGAGAAAAATTCGGTAGCTGACGTCTCTTTGTGTGTAGTCAACAACGATATGTGTGGGGCTCTATTCCCAGTGAGCGCTGAACTCTTCGTCATATTATTTCAGTTCGTCGTGTCATTTAATGTTCATACATATTCTCAACTAGCTGCTCGTGAATAACTTTAATTTTTAATGTCATTTTGTGTTAAATAGTTCAAATGGTTCAAATGGCTCTGAGCACTATGGGACTTAACTTCTAAGGTCATCAGTCCCCTAGAACTTAGAACTACTTAAACCTAACTAACCTAAGGACATCACTCACATCCATGCCCGAGGCAGGATTCGAACCTGCGACCGTAGCGGTCACGCGGTTCCAGACTGAAGCGCCTAGAACCGCACGGCCACACCGGCCGGCCCCCACCACCTGGTATCAATGCATTACCCTATCATCCATTATATATAATCATTTTCATAGTACAATTGATATTATAGATGAGTAGGACACAAGACAGGACATAGATAATGTCCGTTTGACGTCAACAGTGTGTAACATTTTACTTTTTTTGAATAGGACAATGTTCCTCTCCAATAATTTTTAGATTAGTTACAATAAGCTTACGCTGCAACAGAATTCGCTTGTATTTTTCAATATGTGGTCTGTTGTCGGTTTGAAGGCCTTCCATAACATCGGCAACGTAGTGCAACTCCACCGAGGGCTGTCTGGAGTAGGGTGGAGATAGCAATGTGAAAGTTGCGAGCTGTCGAAGACGATCTTCATATTCCTAATGCGATTAGGACATCGTATACTCTTGACGACGTTTAGCACCTGTGCAGTCAGTCACCCAATTTCAGAATTCATTTTGAGTAATCCTGCTAAATTCCCAAAATATTGTCTTTTTATATTGATGAGTAATATGGATAGTCGTCACGTTCATGTGCCGTCTACAACGCAAATTTAATGTTACTATCCTAGGAACTAACCTGCAATACGTTTTGTATTTCATAATCGGAACTATCTGCATTAACCGTCATCAGAGCAATGTCAGGGAACAGAATGCAGCAGTGCCTTGCTACCTACTTGAGGACCTGCTTGAGTCGTGTTCTAAGGAAAGGGTGGTTGCTGGTTCACATTATATTACACTAGCGAGAAGTACCGACTTTTCCTTTTCTCTGCAAACATCCAGAACTAAATTCAGTAACTAAATGCTAAGAATATATTTGCATTGTGCCAACTCAAAGATCAATAGATATGGATATAGATATAGATACAGATTTTTATATTTAAAGCCATTCTCGTTCTGCGTTGGAATAAACATCATTCATTATTTGCTTGTTCTTGTTACGATTGTTATTGTCATTCTCTCACTCGCAAGAGTTTTCGCATTCCTATTTGGTATCGATGCACATGAAGAGTGGCTATGAAAGAAGGGAATACTGAATGTTACGTCATGCAGAATACACTCATTTACTTCGGCTCCTCGTGATCTACGCTACAGGAGAGGTGAGATAAATAAAGTCGACAGTGTGAGGACAGACCTGGTAGCACAACTGTGCAACTACACAGTGTTACCAGATAAAATGGTGCTGCCGAATCGAAAGTGTAGTACGGACTTTGCCACAGTAGCAGACAGCTGGTAATTTAGGACCATGACCGTGGATTACACTTTGGTCAGTGCTGGTTAGAGTGCTGCAACTGTAAATGGAAGGCTTTGTTTGATAGTCTTATGCTGATGCTGTCTGAATAAATTATGCCATTGGATACAAAGCGGTTTAGTTTTGAGACCTAACCCACGAGGGGGGAAGGCACAGTGGTCTGCTTCAGGAATTCCAAGCAATAAAACACAAAAAACAACCCAGGAAGGGAGACATGCATTTGGAATCTGTTCATCGTTACCGGGTCAAACAAGAGGGTAACATTACTGAAACAATGATCGGGCTACTTAGTATATAATAGAGCATACAGATTTCAAGGAGGAAACGTATGAAGACGCAGACTTCCTCGTTATCAATATGTGGGGCATATCTTTCGTGTTAACGAAAGTAAATTCCCGCTTTACTTCTTCTTACGTGTCAAATGAAATGAATGCCATGAGGAATAGAATATTTGTTGACTGCGTCTCTTCTTGCTTCGATTCTCGTGGTAATCATGACATTCTATGTGTATGCTGCAAAAGATTGCAAGTGGACAAATTCGACATCGAGGTGCAAAGCGTTATATTCAATTCGAATAAGCTTCCGGTGTATTTTTACTTCGTTTGTATTTTTAGATGATTATGAACGTTACGGAAAATTATCTCACATCCTTTATGTTGAATGAGAAACATTGAATGATCCGTTTTGCTTTCCCTACGTTGAAATGATATAATGTCGGCGTCAACAGCCTTCTTCCACGCCGGAAGCTGAAACTTGTATCATTCTGGATTAATGATAATTGAATGTCTCATATGTATACATAAACCACAAGGCGACGTCAGAAACCATCAGGGGAGAACGCCGCATAAAAACCAAACGTGCGCGCGCGTCTCCACTCTGAAGAACAGTATCAGAGAATCACGGCAAGCATTTCGCTGAAGAGCTGCCTCGTCAGAGAGCCTAGAAATGGCAGCGTCGAAGCAAGTATTTGTCAACACTCTGATAGTGCATTTATTTCCGGGTGTAGGTCGGCGTTACTTCGCTAAATTCACTTGACATTCGTTTTCCACATCGAAGACTCGTACGATATAATCCACTGCAAGATGACACAATTAGAAAGTATATTTAATTTCTGGACTCCAAGAACGGCGTTCTTCACATAAGTAACACCTGTTTGTGTGTGCATTCGGGAGGACGACGGTGCAATCCCGCGCCCGGCCATCCTGATTTAGGTTTTCAATGATTTACCGAAATCGCTTCAGGCAAATGCCGGGATGGTTCCTTAGGAAGGGCACGGCCGATTTCCTTCCCCATCCTTCCCTAATCAGAGCGTGTGCTCCGTCTCTAATGACATCGTTGTCGACGGGACGTTAAAACAGTAATCTCCACCTCCTCTGTTCGTGTGTTTAAGGTTGCGTTTTGAGGCTCAGGCAACATCGCAGTGACTATATTCCGCCTATGGCCGCCAGTGTGTCGTTAGCTCAGAGGTTCCCTTGTGCGTTGCAGTGCTTGTACTATAAGACATGGCAGTTCGAATCACGGTAGAAGCCGCTGACTACAACCTTTTATTTTCCATTTTAATTAATGGAGTTGCAAACTGCTAGTAAAAATTTCTTATGCGAAATCTGAAGAATGCCTTTAAACATCAATCTTCGTCCGATTTCGACTTAGTAAATTAAGTTAATATCATGGATTTCTGCTTTGCAAATTCCAAGGTGCTTCACTGTAAAATAGACCCTGAAAAGATTCAAACCGACTGTCAACGATATAAATTTGAGCATTGTTCGTCATATAGGTCTAACATGTCACAAGTTTGTTTATGAAGTGCACATGTTCATTAATGTAGTTCCCTTCTTCTAAATTTTTGCAATAGCATTTAACTGTAGAAGTTTTGTAACACCGGCGTTAGCAATTCCTTTCCGTTCTCTGAAACCTTCAAAACGACAAATTTTTCTGGTTTAAATCTGATGACCTTAACTATCACTTCCGATCAACAATAAATACTTCATGAACCCATACATGGAACTCCAAATGTGCAGTGTTCCTGCACTGCTACAGAGCATGCATTGCAAGGTATTCACACAGTTTATCGCATAGACTTACCATAAGGAATGAAACAAGAACTGTAATACACTTTACACCACAGACGCTCACTCTGGCTTGACGAAAACATCCAAATATTGACCAAAAGTTGCACAAATAATTGAGTTTGAAAGGAAAAGAAACGAGGTATGAAGCATTTATAAATTCATCGAATGTAGTGAGGTGGTTTAATTTCG
Organism: Schistocerca nitens; assembly: GCF_023898315.1. Classification (NCBI taxonomy): domain Eukaryota; kingdom Metazoa; phylum Arthropoda; class Insecta; order Orthoptera; family Acrididae; genus Schistocerca; species Schistocerca nitens. The sequence continues at coordinate 256,423,005 of NC_064615.1, read as the reverse complement.
TCCCAGTCTATAAAATTAATTCCGGGCCATACTCAGCTCTTGCCGATTAATGTAATATAATACCCGCCTACTAATCAGGGCGTCTGTCTCCGTTGCTTTTGAGCGTGAATGGAAATTGTAGAAATTTTCTGTGGAGCAACATTTAATAATAAAGCGTTTTAAATCATCAAAAGCGATGAGCGGTAGCAGGCGCTTTCGATAAAGAACGGGGGAGTGCAGCGCCGCTGCTGTCGCCACGGCCGCTGCCAGTAGCCAGCAAATGGATCCCGGAGTTTTGCCGCATACGGCGTCCAGAGGAGGACAGTCTGCAGGAAATCTGCCGCAAAATCGTTACTGGATAAAATTTTGATATCGGTGTGTCACAAAGCGAAATAGATTGAATCTGCGCTACCATTACATTCACGTCTTCAGCATTCAGACAGAAGAGGCTATAAAAATATTTTATTCCAGCTGCTCTCGATCCACTAACATTATGAACAGAAACAACGCACGCTACCGCTAGACCACAGGCGTAATCAGCCTATAGTTTCTCTATCATGGGACAAGTTTTCCTCCAGGAAGTGCCGCAGTCTACAGTGTTGCCAGATTGTGCAGATAACCGGACTTAGAGAATTAGCGAGTTGGCCAGTTTTTTTGTCCCATGTCGCGATCGGCGCGGACTTAGCCTCTGAAGCGGCCGGCCGCCGGTCAATTTTTATGTCAAAGAGTGTACCTCATTGGAAGTGTCCCCAACAGAGTTCATGCAGTAATAAAGGCGAATGATTGACCCCTCTCACATCAATGTTCACTAACAGGTGTGCGGATACATCTGGTGATATAGTGCACCACATAGAAAGATATAGGTGTCACATAGATGTCTCAGTTACAGATACAGCAGAGAAAATATTGTTAAGGTTACATTTCTCCTTTTACTGAAGTATAAAAATGAATTTTTTCTTACCTAATTCATTTTTATACCTAGGTGTTATAAGCCTACCACTACCCTTGTAATTTAGTTTGTTTTTCCCTAAATAACAGAAAACCCTGTCTCTATGTTGCCATATACAACCCTCTTACCAAACTTAGTTTAGTTTCCAAATAATGTGCACTATTAGAAGATAGTTATGTTAATAGGAAAAGCTAATCAATAGGATTTGACCGTGCGTTATGTATAATGGATAAGTAAATCAGATTATTCAGTTCTTTTCCTAAGATTTTACCCAGCGATTAGAAAGGAACGCAGTATGAATAGTATTATATTGAAGCTAATGCAAATCAGTTCCAAGTTCATTTAGTGGTTTACAATAGTTACTAACGGTCGCCAGCCTATCCAGGCAATGAAGCAGTAAAGTATTGTAAAAGCAGAATTCTGCGTACTTTCTTCCAACTGTTTAAGTTGCTTCTTCAAATAATTATTACTGCACGTAAAAAAAGTTGGTGTAGACATTGGAATTTCTTTTTGACTGCTACACCTTGTAAGTAGGCTGTTTAGGTTCTTTTATTGGTAACGCCAACGCCACGTAGCGCTCTGTATGAAAATCACTGGCTGTGCTGTGTGCAGTCTGTGGCTGCTTTGCATTGTTGTTGGCTATTCTAGTGTTGGGCAGTTGGCTGTTAACAGCGCGCAGCGTTGCGCAGTTGGAGGTGAGCCGCCAGCAGTGGTGGATGTGGGGAGTGAGATGGCGGAGTTTTGAGAGCGGATGATCTGGACAGAGACAGTAAATTTGTAAGACTGGATGTCATGAAGTGATATATAATGACTTTTGAACACTGTTAGGGTAAATACATTGTTGTTTCTCTGTCAAAATCTTTCATTTGCTAACTATGCCTATCAGTAGTTAGTCCCTTCAGTGGTTAGAATCTTTTATTTATCTGGCAGTAGTGGCGCTCGGTGTATTGCAGTAGTTCGAGTAACGAAGATTTTTGTGAGGTAGGTGATTTGTGAAAGGTATGGGTTAATGCTAGTCAAGGCCATTCTTTTGTAGGGATTATTGAAAGTCAGATTGAGTTGCGCTAAAAATATTGTGTGACAGTTTAGTGTTGATCAGAATAAGTAAAGAGCGAAATGTCTGAGTACGTTCAAATAACGTAAGGGGTTAACCAGCATAGTAATTCACTAATTTTTCTAAGGGGACGTTTCAACCTTTATACATTACGATCTTAAAAGAAAACCCAGTAGATAACTCCGAGGAAGCTAAAAAAATTATTCCTGGGGGAGGGGGGACCTTTAGAAGAGCACTTTCCGTATTCAACAAACTCAAATACTAAAATACTTAGATACTAAAGCACACACTTTTTATACTGAACATTTCACTTCAAGAAAATCTCTTCCTTACTGGAATTTACTTTCAAACACTATTATTCTTTGAATTAACACTGTGTAGTCATTTAGCAGGTAATAGTAACTTGGCTTCACTCTGATTTAATTTTACGTAAGCAAACTTTCACTATAATAAAGCGCTGTACCTCCGAGGATGTCTCCCGCAGTCGGAGACAAAACGTCAGGAGAGAGTTTCATATTTCGACCACGGCCTATCAGCCTGGAAGTTTCAAGTGAAGACAATACCGGCCGTGAAAGCCTACATTGTATGATTTTACTATAATACTTTGCAATTGTTAAAAAAACTTTCTCATTATTTCCACAAAACAATTTAAATTGTGCCTTTTTATATGAACTTGTCACTTCATGAATCTGTAAAACAGGATACTCGGAATAATCAAACATCAGGAAGAAACCCTTTATAGGTGTATGATTAGGATGAAAAACAGGGTGAACCAGTTTCTTTAAAGTTCGAGAACAATTATTCACAGTTTAAGTTAATGGTTTACTCTGTATAAAAGTGGAATACAAAAAAAAATTATCTGGTGGCTGTGGACTTGAGAGTGGTGAACAATTATAGTGGCTACACTCCCACAGCTTCGCGTAGTTCGCGTATAAGGTCGTTGTGACAGAGACGGTCGAAAACTTTTTCGATGTCCAGGAACACGGCCCCTGTGGCTTTGTCCGTGTTGTAGCCGTGTATTATATGTTCGACTACGCGGAGGAGTTGTGTGTTATTGAGTGGTGATTCCTAAAGCCGAACTGCTCCGGTCTTAGGGTGTCGTTGGTGATGCAGTGTCTAGTGATGCGTTTTAGCATTACCTTCTCAACAATCTTGCTGGGCGAGCACAGCAGACCGATGGGTCGGTAATTATGGGGGCGAGAGTGTTCTTTCCCCGGCTTCCTGAACATCAGGACCTTGGCCACCTTCCAAAAGTCAGGGACATGGAGGACACGGATGTGAATGCCATCAGACGCAGGGGCTTTCCTAGCATTGGTATGTTTGATAGCCCAAGTAATTTCATTTGTCCTCCTTCGTCTGATTGCGTCACGCGAGGTCTGGGCTACAAGTCGTGTAACCTTCTGGTCCGTTTAAAATGTAAATACTGGATCTGAAGAAGCCAGATTCGGCATGAAAGACGCTGCAAGTGTTGTGACATAAGCTCTGCCTGCTCCATCGCGGAGTAAGCTGAGCCGTCTGGTCCTTGTAAAATGGGAATGTAATGTTTCTCCCTGGTGAAGTGTCTGGCTAGCTTCCACACGCCAGGACGTGTGGTCTCTAGCCCTGCGAGATTCTCTTCCACCCGCCCCCCCCCCCCCTCCCCATTGTTCGTTTCGAAATGTTTGTATTTTGTCCCGTATTATACCCTGAAGTCTCTAGAACTGGCACCTGGTACTCTGTCAGTATCTCCTGAGGCTGTTGCTCATTGAGATAAGGTCCAGGATTTCCTGGGGCAGGGCCGTCGAGTGTTGTTTTGGTGTTATACGTGGAATGGCATCAGTCATTGCGTCTTGGACGGCAGTAGTAAGAGCCTCCACCGCCTCATCAATTTGTTGCGTGTTGTTAATTTAGTGGCTGCCCGGAATACGACTATCAAGCTTTTCATTGAACAGGGTCCAATTCGCGCCCTTGTAGCTCAGTATCCTGCGTGGTTCTGTGTGCTGCAGTTTTTCTTTCGTGTGCAGTGTTACAGGCATGTGGTCTGAGTCCAGATCGTTTTCAACCGTGTGCTGTGTGACCACCAGCGCATTTGCGGCAGTGGGGAGCGAGACCGCAGCGGATACCCGAGTGCGCAAAGCGCTGGCAGTTGTGGCATTGTTGGGGGGGGGGGGGGAGGGTGCGCCGCGTGTTGTAAACCTCTACATTGACTACCATGTGAAGAAATAATTTTAACTTCAGCAGGTCTCGGCCAGCTTGACCATGTAGTTATGTGATGATCTCACTGTGACGAGCTCAAGTCATTCGATTTACACGAATGCACTCCCATACGAGGGCGGTGAGTTCCTCGTATACTGTCTCGATCTGGGTTCGAGAGTGTACTTCCTTGATCACGTACTGCTTGGTAGTTTCAAAGACTGCCCTGTACGTGAAGTGTTTTACCTTTCTTTCTTTAAGAAAGTCCAGCAGAATCTTGTAGTGTAATTTGTTCGCCACGTACTGTGCGGCGTGGTCCCCGGTGAGTTTGGAGTAGAATGTCGTGGGGTGGTGTTTGTTATTAAATTATTTGTTTAGGAGACTAAGGTCTCCATAGTTGTGTACAATGACTGGTGGGAAGCCAGCCGAGGGCTTGTTCGGATTCTGCGCAGCTGCTTGTGTGTTTGTGTGTGCTGCATTAGCAGGGTTGTTCCCTGTGTTGCTGGTGTTGCTATTTTGCGTTGTAGGTAGAGTTGGCAGCAGGACACGGCGGTTGCCTCGTGAGTTTGTGGGCTCACTTGTTTGTGTGTTTTAAGGGGTTTGTGTCGTAGACCGATCTGCTGCCATGACAGTTGTTTGTCTCTTCTGTCGGCTCTGGCTCCGGCTCTGTCGGAGCCTCGGCCGCCAGAGGTGAAAGCGAGGACATATCTAATGTGTTTTTAGCAGGCGCTTGTGTGTGCGGTGCGTGTGTCGGGGTTTGTGTGTGTTCACCCTCCATCAGCAGCTCGATCAGCTGTTGCTGCTCGGCGATCTGCTGATCCTTCGAAGCAACTGCCTCTTGGAACACGGAGAGTGGGATGGAATGGTTCAAATGGCTCTGAGCACTATGGGACTCAACTGCTGTGGTCATAAGTCCCCTAGAACTTAGAACTACTTAAACCTAACTAACCTAAGGACAGCACACAACACCCAGCCATCACGAGGCAGAGAAAATCCCTGACCCCGCCGGGAATCGAACCCGGGAACCCGGGCGTGGGAAGCGAGAACGCTACCGCACGACCACGAGATGCGGGCAGAGTGGGATGGAGATGCTGGCGGGAACAGCCGGCATTCCCGCCTCTCGTGCTGCAGCTTTGCTACTGGTTAATTGGAGGAGATATGCTGGAAGGATCGGACATGTTTCCTGAATAAGGATGTTTTATTTGGATAGGTTCAAGGGGGCAGGCAGTCTACGACAATTTTGCTCTTTTCGAAAACGACAACTTTTGCTTTTTCGGCGAGAGTGTAATGTATTGTGTACCTACAGAAGAGGGGAGTCACTACGACCTATTTGCACAAAGTGCAATGCGTGGCGCAAGAGAGCGCGGGTAGAAGAGAGCGGCCTACAGTGCGCGGGGTTATCCGACGTGAACGAACCCCTGTCACTGAAACACCCTACCAAAAAACGGGAGAGTCCCACTGGGGGGGTTTGCAATTGAGGTTGCGGAGAGGTGAGCCGAAACTCTTGCCGCTTAGCGCTATGAAGCGAATGCCAGTATGGCCTGCAAGTAACTTGTTGTACGGCTTCAATTTCTCTTCTTGGCGTCGTTCAGTTTAACATACAGTTGCCCAACAACTTGCAGCTATGCCGTAAGCCGTTTGCAGTCTTCATGCGAGGCATTTTCGTGCAAATATGCACGCAAAGCTTCTCCTGCTCCACAAGGGTGTTGCCTCAATCACTGCTTCCTACAGACTGTGTGACTTACTTTCTGAGCTCGCTCTAGGTAGCTCGCTAATTCACCCTTGCCACCTTTTCCACTCCCCAGAGCCACTTTCGGTACAAACAAAAGCACGCTGGGTTTTACATAACACCTATTTCTTACATTGTTCTTAAGCGTGGCCATTTATTACAACTGTCAAATTTACCTCAACATGAGTAGTTTCTACACACAACTATTTTTAAATATAAATGTCATAATAGAATAAAATGTTCTCGGGTTTCCAACGGCGTCACTTGCTTAAAACTAGACGAGCTTTCAGCCAAGCACTCCTTGGCCATTGTCAAGTGTTATGACTGCCGGTGGGCTGTTGATGCGCCCTTATATATGCTAGCTGCAGCTCTGATGTCACTGGTGCCCGTGACATTGCCATATATGGGCATGTTTTGAGTCGGCGTTCGATGTGCCCTCTTCAACCGCGCGATCGCTGGATCCCACGCAGCGCTGAGCTGCAAGCCACCGTCTCTATTCAGGGTGTTTGCGGTAATTTTTATTTCAATAGCTTCCTTTATTAACCTGTCCCAGAAGCCGTTAGTGCGAGCCACGACAGAGGTATCGTCAGATTTTATGTGGTGACCGTTTTCTAACGCACGCTCAGCTAACGCAGATTTATCTGGATAGCGTCGGCGATAATATCTCTGACGTTATTTTCTGCGTAGTTCCACAAAAATGGTTCAAATGGCTCTGAGCACTATGGGACTTAACATCTGTGGTCATCAGCCCCCTAGAACTTAGAACTACTTAAACCTAACTAACCTAAGGACATCACACACATCCATGCCCGAGGCAGGATTCGAACCTGCGACCGTAGCAGTCGCGCGGTTCCGGACTGAGCGCCTTAACCGCGAGACCACCGCGGCCGGCGTAGTTCCACACTGCGCACTGTTTGTCCGATATACTTCTGGCCACACTCACAAGGTATTTCGTAGACTCCAGGTATTCTGAGACCTACTGTGTCTTTAACTGGTCTCAGTAATTGTCGGATTTTCGTTGGAGGCCTGAAGATTGATTTGATCTTGTGTCTTTTCAACAAGCGGCTTATCTTGACCGACACAGAGCCACAGAATGGCAGTAAGCAAGTTTCTTTTCCTGCTCTTCGTCGGTGGTCTTATTCTGATATTTCCCAGAAATCACTTCTTTCACTTGATGGGCGCTGTAGCCGTTATTCCTGAAAACCTTGCGTAGGTGGCTCAGTTCATGGGGCAGGTTATCGTCGTCTGAGATTACTATTGCACGATGCACCAATGTTTGTAATACTGTGCGCTTCTGTGCTGGATGATGATGGTTGGTGGCGTGAAGGTACAGGTCTGTATGGGTGGGTTTTCTGTAGACGCTGTGGCCGAGGCACCCATTTCGTTTACGGTGGGCAAGGACGTCGAGGAAGTGCAATGCATTATCTTTTTCCACCTCCTTGGTGAACTGGATATTACTGTTGATGTCATTGAGATGTTACAAAAACTCGTCTGGTTTCTCGCGTCCGTGTGGCCAAATGACGAACGTGTCGTCAACGTATCGAAAGAAACACTTCGGCTTCAATGGCGCAGTATCTATGGCAATATCCACAAAATTCTCCATGAAGAGGTTTGCAACAGCTGGAGCCAACGGGCTACCCATTGCTACGCCGTCTGTCTGATCGTAATACTGGCCGTTGTACACGAAATAGGAGGACGTAAGAGTGTGCCTAAATAGCTAGACCACGTCACTTAAGAAGTACTGGGAAGACACAAGATCAAATCAATCTTCAGGCCTCCAACGAAAATCCGTCAATTAATGAGACCAGTTAAAGACGCAGTAGGTCTCAGAACACCTGGAGTCTACGAAATACCTTGCGAGTGTGGCCAGAAGTACATCGGACAAACAGTGCGCACTGTGGAACAACGCAGACAGGAACATCAGAGGTATTATCGCCTACGCTATCCAGATAAATCTGCGTTAGCTGAGCATGCGTTAGAAAACGGTCACCGCATAAAATTTGACGATACCTCTGTCGTGGCTCGCACTAACGGCTTCTGGGACAGGTTAATAAAGGAAGCTATTGAAATAAAAATTACCGCAAACACCCTGAATAGAGACGGTGGCTTGCAGCTCAGCGCTGCGTGGGATCCAGCGATCACGCCGTTGAAGAGGGCACATCGAACGCCGACTCAAAACATGCCCATATATGGCATTGTCACGGGCACCAGTGACGTCACAGCCGGCGGCTAGCGTATATAAGGGCGCACCAACAGCCCACTTGACAATGGCCAAGGAGTACTTGGCCGAAAACTCGTGTAGTTGTAAGCAATTGACGCGGTTGGAAACCCGAGAACATTTTGTTCAATGTTATCGCCGCGAGACTCTGCATTCATACATAAATGTCATAAGAAAATTATTGAACATAATAAATAACTTACATAGTATTTTACAAACATTACTAACATACAATGCCAAAAACTTCAATCTCCAGTATAGTACACTTTACATATACAGAAAATGTAGTACCAATATGCGAAAAATTTAAAGAAAGAAATTATAAAAAATGTTCATGAACCATAAACAAATAGTGTTATATTGTGAGGAGGATGGCAAAAAGGAAGTGTGAGAGATGAAGTACGGTTAACATTTTGGGAAATTGTGAAAGAGAGGGGGAGTGGTGTAAGGCTTCAAAATTATCGGGAGTAATTTTACATCCGAAATGGTCGCCCCAACCGCTTTGGTGTCAACTGTAAGTGAATTAAAGCCCCATAAGTGGACTGCGGATGTTTAGGTCGTAGAACGTGTAATTTAGGCACCTAAAATAGGTTCTTTCAGTACATCATTTAGGCCATATTAAAACTAAAATAGACCCTAAAAAGTATTTCACAGAAAAACGAAACGTAATGTAAAGTACGCATTGTTCACTTATGAGCGAATTGTTATTCATTTACGATAAGGAAAATGAAAACAGGCACAGCTGCACAACACAGAAAGCATTACCCACTATTAATGTTCCAAATGACTCCAAACCTTTATAGATTATCGAAGATAAAAATACGGTACAGAACACAAGCCATATGTTGAAATACATGTAATATATAATTTAACAAAGGCTGAATAAACTAGTGGTTTCAAAGTTGAGACCATAGTTGGATTCACAGTAAATGACTAAATACTTCATAGGTTTTCCATTGAAAAACTACGGTGCTTGTCAGTAAATGTTAATTTATACGCCGAGAAAAAACGTTCTAAATCAACGGATGTCACAGGGACGCACTTCATTAGCGGCACATGTTGGATAGGAACGCTGTATCCAGCAGAACTGGATTTTCAACTATTGATGCTGCCGCGCTCACGTCCTTCAGGCCGGGTCTCTTCTGGAAAACCTGCTCCTTTTTTGCCTGTACCTTTCCGCCGACTTCTACTGGCGCTTCATTAATTTTCTTTCTCACTTCCCGTGGCAAAGCAATGTTCTCGTAGGTAGATCTCCCTGAGCCTTGTAATTCGGAAATAATTCTCGCCATAAATGTGTAGGTTGCTCTAGTGTAAGTCCAGTCCCGTTGAACTGAGGGATCTTTGAGTAACTGTTTTGCGGAAGTTACAGAAGCGGCATCCTCCGGCGGATTTTGAATTACCCTCTGAACTGCTGGGATGTGCTTACTGTAATATTCTGCTGCAGCGAACGACGTGCCCCAGCGAGTAACTATAGGTTCAGGTGGCTAGAGGACATCTGGAAGTTGGTCCTTGAATGCCTGTACCCTTGATAGTCCCTTAACAAAAACTTCTTTTGCCGTGGAGATTAATTTATTTACCTTAGGGAACTCTACCCTTACTTGCTCCGCTATATGGTTGATACCATGTGCTACACAAGTTACATGCAGCATCAAAGGGTAGAACACTTGGAGCAAATGAGACGCGGCAAGCATGTATGCAGCGGCATCTATGACGGCCAGAAGCACTTTATTTTCATCTGCGCCATTTGGATATGGCACCTTCAGCCTATTGTTGACAAACTGTGCAATTGTTTGTCTTTGGGAGTTATTCTGAGCAAATCGAATAAGCTGTGGATGGCACATCTGGATCCAACTTGCCAACAGTCAGACTTGCAATGTACCGGCCGAGATTGTCAGTAGTTCCGTCCACAGAAATCCACATGCAAGACTCCCAAATTCCTTCTTGGATTCTTTGCAATGCATCAGTGTAAGTTGGGTCCACGTAATTTTTACGCAACGTTGATTCTGCAGGTACAGACTGACGGCAGTACTTCTAAACAAAACCTTTGAAAATAGGATTTTCCTATTTTTCTAAAAGGCTGCGTTAAGTGGGACTTTCGAAACCTAATCCAAGAAAGAAGCAGGATGCTGTAGAGAAGTGTGTATAGAAGTGGCATTCTTTGTGCCTTTCGTTTATAAAAAATCAAAAAAACATTAGAAAAACTTAAAGCACAGATTACAAATTTTTGTTTCCCAAGTATCCTGTCACTGAATAGATTTTTGTTATAACTCAAAACTTTTATAAAAATGTGCATCATTTTAAAAACATTCATGCTTTGCACCGTAGAAATGACATTTTCACATCGCTTAATTTTCCTTTACATCAAAATCGAACTCGGCAACTTAGAAGTTATGGTAAAACAATTAAGCCCCTGTGTCTGTTAGTATTATTTTAAAGGATATTTACACAATAAACTGCCTCACAAATGCCCTGGTGTCGAAAGATGTGAGAAGAAATTCGCAATTCCGAAATGGCAGGAAAAGCTAAGAGGCATAAAAATATAACAGCTGACTTCTTTGTTGCAAGCCTGGCAAAACATAAGTATCCCATCTGTCGTATAGAGCGGAAACTCTGTCAGCCACTGTCTTATGCGATTACACTTTGAACCAGCAGTTTTCGCCATTTTCTTCTGTTGAACCACTTGCCCACTGAAACTAGAATACGTTTTGAACAGTGAACATGTTCCACCTTGTACATGCAACTTTACACTATGTAGCAGTTGCCGCCACCAAAATAGATAAGAGAAGGTCATACCCGCTGCATGACGTCGTCAGCGCATAGCACTCTGATTTGTTAGCTTCACAGCATTGTTGCCACATTCGAGACACTGCAAAACGATGGTCAGCGCCAGCTGAATTTTCAGTCTTTCCGTGCAGTACTCACGTGTGGCTTCAGTCTTCAGGGGAAAGGTGAATGTCCGAAAGAACAAATACCATCGGTAACCATGCGGCTCGTTAGAATGAATTTACAATGAAGTAAACGCCCTTAGCTGCTTACAGGCGTTGACATACGTCAACGGGGACAGATGAAAATGTGTGCCCCGACCGGGACTCGAACTCGTGATCTCCCGCTTACATGGCAGACGCTCTATCCGTCTGAGCCACGGAGAACACAGATGACAGCGCGATTGCAGGGATTTATCTCTGGCACGCCTCCCGCGAAACCCACATTCTCAACGTATTGTCCCGCACTACATACGTAGTGCCCCCGACCATTATACTCATTACTCGCGGCTCGTTGCCTATTCCCGTAAGAGTTCGGGCTCTATTTGTGCATTCGCACATAAGAAGAAGATGGTCAAGTGGCCGGTGAGCCTTAACTATATATACACTCCTGGAAATGGAAAAAAAGAACACATTGACACCGGTGTGTCAGACCCACCATACTTGCTCCGGACACTGCGAGAGGGCTGTACAAGCAATGATCACACGCACGGCACAGCGGACACACCAGGAACCGCGGTGTTGGCCGTCGAATGGCGCTAGCTGCGCAGCATTTGTGCACCGCCGCCGTCAGTGTCAGCCAGTTTGCCGTGGCATACGGAGCTCCATCGCAGTCTTTAACACTGGTAGCATGCCGCGACAGCGTGGACGTGAACCGCATGTGCAGTTGACGGACTTTGAGCGAGGGCGTATAGTGGGCATGCGGGAGGCCGGGTGGACGTACCGCCGAATTGCTCAACACGTGGGGCGTGAGGTCTCCACAGTACATCGATGTTGTCGCCAGTGGTCGGCGGAAGGTGCACGTGCCCGTCGACCTGGGACCGGACCGCAGCGACGCACGGATGCACGCCAAGACCGTAGGATCCGACGCAGTGCCGTAGGGGACCGCACCGCCACTCCCCAGCAAATTAGGGACACTGTTGCTCCTGGGGTATCGGCGAGGACCATTCGCAACCGTCTCCATGAAGCTGGGCTACGGTCCCGCACACCGTTAGGCCGTCTTCCGCTCACGCCCCAACATCGTGCAGCCCGCCTCCAGTGGTGTCGCGACAGGCGTGAATGGAGGGACGAATGGAGACGTGTCGTCTTCAGCGATGAGAGTCGCTTCTGCCTTGGTGCCAATGATGGTCGTATGCGTGTTTGGCGCCGTGCAGGTGAGCGCCACAATCAGGACTGCATACGGCCGAGGCACACAGGGCCAACACCCGGCATCATGGTGTGGGGAGCGATCTCCTACACTGGCCGTACACCACTGGTGATCGTCGAGGGGACACTGAATAGTGCACGGTACATCCAAACCGTCATCGAACCCATCGTTCTACCATTCCTAGACCGGGAAGGGAACTTGCTGTTCCAACAGGACAATTCACGTCCGCATGTATCCCGTGCCACCCAACGTGCTCTAGAAGGTGTAAGTCAACTACCCTGGCCAGCAAGATCTCCGGATCTGTCCCCCACTGAGCATGTTTGGGACTGGATGAAGCGTCGTCTCACGCGGTCTGCACGTCCAGCACGAACGCTGGTCCAACTGAGGCGCCAGGTGGAAATGGCATGGCAAGCCGTTCCACAGGACTACATCCAGCATCTCTACGATCGTCTCGATGGGAGAATAGCAGCCTGCATTGCTGCGAAAGGTGGATATACACTGTACTAGTGCCGACATTGTGCATGCTCTGTTGCCTGTGTCTATGTGCCTGTGGTTCTGTCAGTGTGATCATGTGATGTATCTGACCCCAGGAATGTGTCAATAAAGTTTCCCCTTCCTGGGACAATGAATTCACGGTGTTCTTATTTCAATTTCCAGGAGTGTATATACTAAGATGGTATCTGTTCTTTCGGACATGTAATGAGTATAATGGGCGGGGGCACTACGTATGTAGTGCGGGACAATACGTTGAGAATGTGGGTTTCGCGGGAGGCGTGTCAGAGATAAAGCCCTGCAGTCGGGCTATCTTCTGTGTCCTCGGTGGCTCAGACGGATAGAGCGTCTGCCATGTAAGTGGGAGATCCCGGGTTCGAGTCCCGGTCGGAGCACACATTTTCATCTGTTCCCGTTGACGTATGTCAACCCCTGTAAGCAGCTAAGTATCTTCCTCTCATTGTGAATTGATTTCTGTTTGTAGTAAGTGTAATGCAGGAGCAAGGGCGTGCATCGAGCGGTAAGCGTAAAGGGCGAGAAACTAATATTTTAGTATCAAATGTACTGATCTCCAGATGTGAGCACATGTTGTGATTCTCGAAGGAAGAGACATAAATGAAAACGGGAATATACGGAAAATGGCGAGTTTGACAAAAAGTTTGGGCGTAGAACTGCACTCCTTTACTACGAAAGAGAACGGTATCTGACGGATAGAAAAATACATATTGATCTCGTGATAAAATTTATTATTCTGGCTCAGAGACCTCCGTTAATTGCCTTCTCCGTTCACCAGATTTTCGATTTAGAAAGTGTAACGATGGTTGAAAATGTTTATGGAATACAGGGACAGTACAGCAGCAAGAACGAAGGTTTGTGTACAATGCACTGTTTGCGTTCTGAGGATAACAGTCTTGCAGTACATTTCGATGGAACGTGGCTTTGACAAAACCATACGCACAAATTCAGTATACTTTTCTCGGCTTCAACGGAAATATTAGTCTAAACTAACCACAATTTCTTTTTTATAGCGTATACCGGCGTCTTGCGTGGTGGGATAGTACTGAAGAGTTTGCAGCAGCTGCAGATTTAAAATTCCACGAGGTAAGGAATATTCACAGTTCTGTTAAGACGAGTCCCAGGAACTAAAATCCTGTCGCGGATAGATGAGCTCGCAAATAAATTGCGTTCATAACGGGTGACAATTATTGAACTGTATGAAATGAAATCGTCATAATTTCTGAACCGTTTGCGTTAGGACGTTCAAACTGCACAGTTGGCTGCATGGGAATTACTATGGGAATTAGTACGCGCACGCGCACAGCACATAGCGACCAAGCCCACTTTGGTTTGGATGGGTGCGTCAATGAGCAAAATTGGCGCATTTTGGGGACTGAGAATCCCCATTTCGCGATCGAGAAGTCTCTTCGGCCTCAACGGCTGACTGTGTGGTGTACACTGTCCAGTCACGGAATTATCGATCCGATATTCCTTGATGACACGGTGACTACCGAACGGCATTTGAAGGATTTGGAAGGTGATTTCATCCCCATCATCCAAAGTGACCCTGATTTCGACAAGATGTGATGCATGTAAGACGGAGCTCGACCACATCGAAGCAGGAGAGTGATGTCCTGGAGGAGCACTTAGGGGACCACATTCTGGCGGTGGGTCACTGGCATGTGCCTCGATTGGCCACCATATTCTCCAGATCTGAACACTTGCGACTCCTTTTTGCGGGGCTATATTAAAGACAAGGTGTACAGAAAAACTGCCAAAACCATTACTGTGTTGAAAAACGCCATTCAGGAGCTCATCGACAGCATCGATGTTTCGATACGTCAGTGGGTCATGCAGAATTTCACTATTCGTCTCCGCCACATCATCGCCAATGATGGCAGGCACATCGAACATGTCATAACTTAAATCCGAATATCTGTAGTGACGTTTACATGTTGAATAAAGCGTGTGCACGCCATAGTTTGTAACTAATTCACATTTTGTTTTTTTCAGATGGTTCAATAATTGTCACTCCGTAGGTGACGCGTTAAAATAATGATGTCTCAGATGTCACCAGAATTAATTTCAGGAACGTACCTACAGCTTTTGCATGGGGGGGGGGGTCCAACACTATCATTTTGGAAGGTAAACCTGTCTTCGCCCACCACATAAAAAGGTTTTGCTGTTAACGCCAATAGAGTCAATCAACAAGAAATCAAAAACCCCACAAATACGGTAGCATCCACATTACATGCAGGTAAAACTGTAGAGAAACACTAATTGATCCAAGTGTCTTTAAATAAAACATATGTATTGTAGCTGTTGAGGTATTTATTTATGAAAAAGCAACTAATTGTAAGTTAACATTGGAGGTAATTATATATTTTTGAATATCATTATTAATCATTTATGTTAAGCAATAATATTATTATATTAGTCTTTATATTTAAATTGTGACACTTTGGCATTTTGCTGTAACTTCAGGTCGTAAGTTAATTTAAAAATAAACTTTAATTACTTTAATTTAAAGTATTATATTTAGCCTTTTACGTCTTGCTGCTAACTTACTAATAATTTCTTCACAATCTGATTGCACCTCCAGATCACGATGAACACTCAGCAGAGCAAGACCAGTAAGTCTTTCACCTCCCATTTTTTTCCTTATGTAAGTTTTTAGCGTCTTCATAGTCGAGAAACATCTTTCAGCGGTCGCCGTTGACACTGGGAGTGTGGCTAATATGATAAGAAGCTTTTTCATCGAAGGGAAAAACAGTTCATCACACTGATCAATAACTTCTATTGCAGTGACAGGTTTTTCCTCTACAGATTTCCAGTGATTGTGCCATATCTCGTATTCACTCAGATTGTTGTGCCTACATTCTCACCGGGAAATATTTGCACTATCTTCTTAAGATCTTCTTTTGTCCTGGAGTCATTATTGGTTTTCTCAGGCAGAAGCATCTGAATTCCTTCGATTGTTTCTCCATGTGGTTTAAAACGAGTATCAAATTCTGTTATCACATGTTCAATAGAAGAGTAAAATACATTTCAACGATAATATATTTCAGCAGTTTCTCCTGGTACATTGCTGCGCTGGGTTTGCCTTCCAGTCGTTCTTGGAACAGCTATGTCACTTGGGCTCATCTACTTTGCTGCTCGAAAAGGACTGAGAACTCACTTTGATTCCGAATATTTTGTAGAGCAATTTTAACTGTTTTCGCGTAACTGCAAGTGTTCATCAGGTCAACATTGACCTTCTGCATTGCTTTATTCAGGTTCGCTGGATATGAAAAACTTTTCGTAATATAACAAGCGACATGATAAATTGAGTATTGGCCCATTTGTTCACTTGTAATTAAATGTTAATCTAGAAGGTTCTTCTTTATTTTTTACAAAACTGCGGCTCAAAATCATATAACCCTTTTTATAATGGTAAATAGGAGACTCATCCTTCTTTGCTTCATCCTCAGTCTTCCTGGATGGTCCCGCTTCTTCACGCTGGGATTCCGCATCACGTGGTGACATGCCACTCTCTTTCGAAACAGGTGCATCAGAATTCTGTGTCTCTATTTTAGAAGAAAAACCAGAAGGTATTTCTGTCTTGTTCGTTTCATAGTTTTTTTCTTTCTTCAAACACGACTCTTTTAAACAACCAAACACACGCACGCACACTATAAGCGAGCTTAACACACGACGCTCTTAGCTTCGTCACTCTAATTGTGATTTCCCAACGGGAAGCGACAGAACACACTGCATTGGTTCCGATCAGTGTTGCCAGCCAAAAATAACTTAATACCGCTACGAGCTCATCCAAATTCCACTACAGTTTCAAATGTAATTTATGATATAGTCGAGATAATTCCTGACGATATACAGGCTAAATAAATAATTTAAGTTATAATCAAATATATTTCATATCTTTCCAACTGGCGCATTTAACGATCAGCAACAGCTAGGACGACAGTGTCCAGTGATGGACCTGAATATCGTGCTTCATTCAAATAGTTGCTGTAAATATAGTAAACGTAGTTTGATGCGGCAGGTAATTTTCCTCTTTATGTGGAATCTGAACTGGCTAATGCGTAAGGAATTAATTAACAAGGTTTTGTTAGCTTTGTGTGTGTGAAACGTTTCAATGTTTATTAAAATCGCAGTGAAATGTATGAATTTGTTGATGCAGCAATACTTTGGTCACCTTCAGTTCTCAGGTAATAATTGATACGTTTTTCAAACTTAAGGAAATGTTCCTCCGGAATTGTGTACGAAATATAATAATGATCAATAATGGTTGTTGTTTTGGATGTCTAGTCATACTTTCAACAAGTGGTTCAAAATGGTTCAAATGGCTCTGAGCACTATGGAACTTAACTGCTGAGGTCATCAGTCCTGTAGAACATAGAACTACTTAAACCTAACTAACCTAAGGATATCACACACATCCATGCCCGAGGCAGGATTCGACCCTGCGACCGTAGCGGACGAGCGGTTCCAGACTCTAGCGCCTAGAAAGGCTCGGACACACCGGAAGGCTTTCAACAAGTCACTTAACTTCCTGCGAGTAGCTTAATAAGTCTTTAAGTTTAATGTCTGGCATCATGAAGAAAGACTGTTCGGTATCTGCATTCCCGTGCATATATTACATGTTTTGTACTTGGCAGTGAAAATTTACGAGGGTTTTACATTTCGCCAAGTTGAAGTCCGCTACATCTTTAACAATTTCAGAATTTCGCCGCTACGCCACGAAGGCCAAAAAACTCCAATACGCGTAGAGGAATTCCGCTACGGTTGGCAAAATTGCACTCACTTCCTGTTGCACACATAGTGAGGGTGGGGGTAGACACCCCGCCGCAGGGCACAGCTATTTTTTGCAGCTCATTCCTCCATGCCGGCCAGAGTGGCCGTGCGGTTCCAGGCGCTACAGTCTGGAACCGCGCGACCGCTACGGTCGCAGGTTCGAATCCTGCCTCGGGCATGGATGTGTGTGATGTCCTTAGGTTAGTTAGGTTTAAGTAGTTCTAAGTTCTAGGGGACTGATGACCTCAGAAGTTAAGTCCGATAGTGCTCTGAGCCATTTGAACCATTTTTTTTTTCATTCCTCCATGGCTTCTCACTACGTCAACCAAGCGCAGTGCGCGACTATTTTGTGGCACGGGGTTTCAAAAGCGGGTATTCTTCTAATATTGGCGTTTCTTGTGTATACTATGGGGGGGGGGGGGAGGGTCCGGATCCCCTTATATACGTCCGTGATTAATTTTATAGTTTTGTTAACAACTTTCCCGCTGGAAGTTTCTGCAAGGTCTGACAGAACGCAAATTCATCAACGACGACAGTATTCGTTGCAGTGGTGGAATAGGTTCACTCTACATACGGTATTTTATTGTTTATCTTGGTATAGTTTTTGTTTTCACGTGAAAATATTTATGGCGTGGATCTATAATTTCTGAGAGTGTTCACATATTTTTTCAGTCCTGATAGTCCACTCTGTTTTTTTTTTCCAAACGTTGAAGTAAAAAATTATTTTCTTCAAAATTTATTGTAACTTTAGTTTATTTTATAACAGTTGACTAGAATTCTCTTTTGGAAAGTACTCCTACATACTGTAGACTCAAAATACAGATGTCTGGTGTTTTTTCGGAATTTTTACTAACATTTGAAATTACCGTTGACTGGTAATGCTGTAAAGGCCTGGCCAGACAGAAAAGAGCTTGCATCAGCGGCATACGGCACAGTGGATGGCCGGGGCGTTAAGTGACAAGCACCGCCACTAGAGGAGAGCGGCTGGCAAGTGTCACGCTGTGTAATCCGCCGAAACCCCATTTAGGAGGTTGCATGTGCAGCACAGTAGGACAGAGCTGCCTCGCACTGCTGCTGGCGAGTGCGGTACCAGATGCAAACAGTCCGACCAGCGGTGAATCTCTATTGTGAGACAAGCTGGTTGCCGCTGCGTCAGAGCCGCTTTCTGTGAGACCGACACCATACAACACCGAGCACGTCATCGATGCTGCCTAGCCGTTGCAACTCGAGGCCACAGGTTGGAGCACAAGGCCGCGTTGTGTCTGGTCAGGCGTTAGGGTGCGGTCACAGTGGCTTCGATATCGGTGCATTCCGCTGACGACCGACATCGGCCAGAGAATGCCGATCTTTTCAAATCAGTACGCCACTATGTGCGCGGTTACACTATAGACGATCTTATTTCCCGAACGTACAGACTTCGGACGACAATCGGTGAAATTCAAGTCAGTTTGTTTTCTTCGGTCAAATCGACCGACGTCCCCGCAAACGAAATATGGAGCGTGGGAAACTGATTAACTTAGTCCAAGAAAGAGCGAGTTTGTGGCATACTGAGGATGGAAATATCACCATCGGGTTATAGCTCGGAATCTATGCACTGAAATCGCAGGTTTATTCGAAACCTCAAATAGGTAAAATCTGTATTGGAAATTTTAAGCATAAATTATAACCTCAAAAAATAACGTATTCTAGTGAAAACGTATCTTATATGCTTATAGCAACTGTACTGGATCTTTCTTGCGGTAGGTTGTCATTAGTTGTCAACAAATCATTATTACTGCTTACTGGCGTTTTATGCCAGCGGGGGAGTGATTCTGTAAATACGACGTGGTTTGCAAATGTGGTGTACGGTATGTATTTCCACTTTTAAGAGCTTTATGTTTTCAGAGTTTCTTATGCTACGTATTTTGCTTGTCTTTCGCTAAATGACAGTCATTGAAGGTTAATTGACGTACGTCTGCACAGCGAAACAGTGTTTATAAGTTGCTTTTCAAGGTCATCACGAATTACCTTGAGTATGTAACAGAACGTTTCTCCCGTCATCTCATATATTCGTAAAACTTTCTGCTTATTCCGATAAAGAGGACAGAGTGTATAGTACGAGGCAGGAAAGCTCACTCGTATGTATCCGGCGTCTCTTTAACAGCAGAAGCCACTATGCAGCACTCGTATCCAAGCACAGAGGTGTCGGATCTAAAAGGTTAAAATCAAACCTACTTCATACCTACAATAGCTTCTAACCTAACCTAACCTAACCTAGCCTAGCCTAGCCTCCTTGACCCTGCAAAAAACTGACAAAGGAGATCGGACACACTATGACCATGCTGTCGGCCGATATTATCGGGCGACTTCTGGCCTAGATCTCTGACGACCGTTGTCGGTGCCACTGTGAACACAGCCTTAAGACCGTGAGATGAGCTCCAGGTGCGTATTTTCGTTACAGACGCTAGTGTTCAGTTTGGCGGGTGGATAACAAAAATTCAACAATGACCTTGAAACGCCCCCTCAGAAAAATTTATAAATTACTGTGTGGTAAACCTCTTACATTATTTGATTTTCAAACAGCTGAGCAATACTGAACGTACTCAGACATTCACTAAAGTGACACAGAATATTTTTAGCGCAACGCAATCTGACTTTCAGTAATCCCTACAAAAGAATGGCCCTGACAGACAATCACCTATACCTCACAAAAATCTTCGTTACTCAGGCTACTGCAATACAGCGAGCGCCACTGCTGCCAGCTAAATAAAAGATTCAAACTACTGAAGGCACTACCTACTGATAGGCATAGTTAGCAAATGAAAGATTTTGATAGAGAGCAAACAATGCATTTACCTTAATAGTGTTCAAAAGTCATTTTATATATATATATATATATATATATATATATATATATATATATATATATAGTCCCATGCTTCTTTACAGAGCGTAGGGGAACAATACGGGAGACCCGCACCGCCTTACTAGGCAAGGTCCTAATGGAGGTGGTTTGCCGTTGCCTTCCTCCGACCGTAATGGGGCCGTAATGGGGATGAATGATGATGATGAACACGACACAACAAGACCCAGTCATCTCGAGGCAGGAAAAATCCCTGACCCCGCCGGGAATCGAACCCGGCGTATATATATATATATATATATATATATATATATATATAGTAGTTCATGACTACCAGTCTTACTGTCTCTGTCCAGATCATCCGCTCTCAAAACTCCGCCATCTCTCCCCACATCCACCACTGCTGGCGGCTCACCTCCAACTGCGCAACGCCCAATACTACAATAACACTGTTCCAACAATGCAAATCAGCCACAGACTGCACACAGCATAGCCAGTGATTTTCATACAGAGCGCTACGTGGCGTTACCAATATAAAAACCTAAACAGCCTACTTACAACCTTGCTTTTCTACAACGAGAGTCGCTGTATAACTGAGGAGAAAAGTGAGAGTTTTTTTCTTTTTTTTCTTTTTTACGACACTTGTTAGGCCATTTCAACTCCCCTTTTTTATGTGTGTTTATCTTCTTTTTCCATCTGAGGTCGATTCAAGGCCTACGAATATCTTTCCTTGTGATTCTACGAGCTACAGATCTTTTTTTTCCAAATATCGACTTCGGTGCTTCTACCTATGATTCTTCGATGCAAGTCTAATCTTTTAAAAATAGAAGAAATAGGTGCCTTTTAGGATTTTAAAGTTGAAGTAGGCAAAAAGAGGCCTTAACATTAAAATAGGTTATATTAGGTGCTATGAAGTTAACGGTTTCGGTTTTAATTAGTCATGAAACGCATAAGTACAAGTTTATTTGCAACTAGGAACTCAGGAAAGGAATAGGTTTTAACCTAAAGATCCACGGTCTACTAATAAGTGTGTTACATACAGATGTGTGAGTTGTGGATTTCTTATATGAGTTCTTGTTAATTTTGTAGTGGTGGCGACAATGTAGTGTAACGGAAAAAACAACCTCGCAGCTGTCCTCAGCAGCATCAGCGGGCGGCTGCAAATGATGATAACTTGATTGTTAAAGGCTGAGTGGAACGCTTCATTTGCTTGGAAAATGGTTCCGAATGAAATGAACGTAGGGCTTCTGGTCAGTACGGTCTGAGGTTGAGAGATGGACAGTTCAGTTTTGGCTTGAGAGTCAATCGTTCGGGAGTAGTAATGAACAGTCGGGAGTTGGCCGCAAGAACTGTGGTAGTGCGCCAACGATCTGTTGAATTCAGTATTGCGCGTCCGGTAAAGTAATGTGAGACGCGTGGCTCACTGGTTAGTAAAGAGCATGTCAGTATAGGGCGATGTTATAGATTTTCCGCGAGAGAGGTTATTGACGCGAACGTGTATCGGAAGTTTGAGTGTCGAGATCTGAGTCTATTGAAAGTTAATTTGACGTTAATGCCTTATGATTTAATTCGGTAATAGTTGATTCACCGAAACACCTATTGGCCTTTGATAAGGTTAAATTGATTTGTTTGGTGATATTTGAAACGGATCGGAGAGCCGACTATTCCGAAGTAATAAAAGCAGTGCGTCTGTCTAGCTCGCTCAAAATTAGTTGAGTCGAAGCTTTTGAATACGCTACGGTATTCTTGTGGATTTGTGGGAAATGTTTCAGATTGTAACTCCGTTGTATGTTAGGTTGACGACCCCTACGTACACGCGAATGGAACATTATATGGTAACAGCACTTGGTAATTGATTTAACGTTGCGACTCGGATTTGAAGGTTTAATTTCGTACTCTCTGGAATTGAACAAGTTTCTACGGAACCATTTCACTGAGCAAATACAGTTGACCCATCCACTGTGAATAGAAAATTGCGAGTGGCTTAAAGTAACATTTTTAATTTGCGCGCTTTATTGGTCCAACGCCTTAAATGACTTTGTACCCTAACCCACTAAACGTCAGAGTTTAAGTGGTGGTGGTTGTGGTTTATTTTTATTTATTTTTCAGATATTTAGTCCGCTTTTCAGGGAGTTGCCAGATCTCGTAACGTACCATCGTATGACTGTATTAAAGAGAAATGAAATATTGTTGTTCAAAGTGAAAGAAAACTATATCCCGACATATTAATAAATTGAAACCCATCTATTGCCCTTTGATGCAAAGGAAGAGAAAAATAAATGGTTAAATAAAGTAATAATTTTAATAAAGAATACTTGTTAGATCAGAGACGTTTGCTAGACAGAAGTTTTGAAGCTTGTGGAATAATCAAAGATATTAAAATGAGGTTATTAATTAGGAAAGAAACAAAGTTGTTAAAACTAGTCAAAAGAAGAAGTATAATATCATTCGGAAGGAAAGATCAGGAGTAGCTGGCATATTAGGAACAGAAAATAATATTTTGAACAGTTACTAGTACGAAATATTTAGTAAAGACAGCAAAGACAGAGATTACCAGTAGTCAATCCTGCAAGCACTGTATCGATGGCATGAATTTAAATTCATAACTGACTTCAGAGAAAAGATGTGTAATCTTTAAACGAGAATTTTTAACGTTGAATTATCATAGGAAGAGTGGAAGAAAAATATCGGGCTTGAGTTTTTGAAGAACTTCAATGATACAGGATTTCGTGAGTATTTACTCCGCTGGTCGGTAAGTTATGTGAAATGAATTGACAGGGGTATAATCCTGTGAGGTTTAAAAGTACATGATTGACCGCCATTTAAGACCTGTGTACTAAAGCTGCGAACGGCAAATATTATTTGTTACTAAATTATTTAGTCCCAAGACGGGCTTTGTATGTTATTTGTTAGGAGATTGAATGTTACGAGTGGATTAATCTCTCGTGTATATGCTAACATTCTTGAATACCGTAAAAAAATTATTAGATGAACTTTGTATGTGTTGATGCGCAATATACGCGTCATTTATCTTAGGAGTTGAGCATAGAAAAGGCTGAAGTCAAAGTAACCACGTTCATTGAAATAGTTGGACTGTAGGGGCGATAGCATGGAAAGGCCCTGCTATGTATTAATAGGAAAACTGTTAGCAAAGGGTTAACGTTTTGCTCTTATGGAAGCAGTACGAGCGTGCATTACATTTAGAAGTTGGCGCGGCTGGTACTCAAGTGCTGCAGAGTATGATTGCAGCTGCCTCAGTTAAAACAGTCTTGGAATCGAATAATCTTAGCCCAGCATGACGTCTTGTAAGGCTGTATTCATTGTGAATTGTGATTAACTTTGGTTTACTTGCACGTGTGAAACGGAGTGACGTGAGTAAAGCAAAAAACAACACAGCTACCAGTAGTGGTATGTGCCGAAATGTACATCCGGCGTAGACGATTTGTTCATTAGTTCACCTACAGTTAAGGTGGAGACTGTTTCTTCAAACAGTGTCTGTGATCCAATTAGTGAACGTCGTTTCGTACCATTCTCGGCAGAAGTTTTCTGTGGGAAGGACGCATATGCACAATAATACGATACATATAGCATGCTGGTGTATAGTGTTCGTGGTTGCGTATTAAAGTAGTGATCCTGTACCAGATAAAACAAAGAATAGGGGATATTCGGATTAACTCTTTAATAAGGCAAATGGGCGAAAGAGATACAGTGTTGTATAGATATACAGGGTGCATCAAAAAGAATCATCCAATCAGGCACATCTACATTTCTGAAACTAATAAACATATACAATGAATTTTGTTTTTTGATGAACCGGAGACTGAAAAAGTTTTTTTTTTCATAGCTTTTCATAGGTGTTCAATATGCCCCCTTTGATGATGATGATGATGTTTGGTTTGTGGGGCGCTCTACTGCGCGGTCAGCAGCTCCCGTAAAAAGTTCCAATTTTTACACAGTCCAATTAGCCACTGTCATGAATGATGACGATGGTGATGACATGATGACATGATGACAACACAAACACCCAGTCCCTGGGCACAGAAACTCGCCAACGCGGCCGGAAATCGAACCCAGGACCTCATGATCCTGAGGCAGCAACGCTGTCCACTAGCTGCGGACTGCCCCCTTAGAGATGCACGGCCTATGTTAATGCGGTATTCAAACTGTTCTCACACTGCAGCTAGAATGTATCGAGTTACAGCTTCCACAGCTGCTGTTATGCGATGTCTCACTTTACTCATTATTGCTGGTAACGGAGGTACAGAAATAGTCTTTTATAAACTCCCACGAGAAATAATCACATACAGTCAGGTCCAGTGACCTTGTAGGCCAGTAATGTAAAGAAGAATCATGTGGTCCAGTGTGATCGATCCATCGTTCAGTAATCCTTTGATTTAAAAATTCCCGCACTTCCAGATGCCAGAGCCCCGTTCTGTTAGTAAATGAAGTCGTTCGAATCAGTCTCCAACTGTGGGAAAAAGAAATTTCTCAAGCATGTCGAGATATGTGCTTCCTGCAACAGACAAGAAAAATAGACCATACAGCTTTTCCCGTGAAACTGCACAAAACACATTAAATTTTCGAGAGTCCCTCTCATGTTGTACAACTTCATGTGTTTGTTCCGTGCCACATGTTCCATTCGGATGGTTCACCTTTCCATTTAAATGGAATGTTGCCACATTACTAAACACTAAGTGCGGAAGAAAACTGTTCTCCTCCGTCTTACCAAGAACGAAATTACAGAACTCGACACGTTGTTGTTTGTCACCTTCACGAAGAGCTTGCAGTAGCTGAATTTTGTAGGATTTCATGTGTACACGTTGACGCAACACACGCCAGATGGACATTGGGGGCATGCTGAGCTGTCCAGCAGCACGGCGAACGGATTTCTGCGGACTTCTTATGAAACTATGACGGATACATTCGACATCTGTGTCAGACACTTGGGGACGGCCCGGCGATTTGTTTTTACACGAACAACCTGTTTTTCGGAGTTGTTCATGCCATCATCTAATGCTCTGTGCTGCAGGAGGATCCACACCATACGTTATACCAAAATAACGCTGAACAGTTATTACCGAACCGCTCCGCGCAAAACGTAGAACACAAAACACTTCCTGTTGTCCCGACACCATTTTTACTAGAACTGAAGTGGGTGCATACTGCTGCTACCTAGCGGGAACCATGTAAAAGTCGAGAATTTGTTCTTTCCAACAGTACGTTGTTCACGCACATATCTCAAATAATCTCAAATAACATAATAGTAATGATTTTTTTAAAATGGGATGATTCTTTTTGATACACGCTGTATTTATAGGACGTCCGATTAGAGTATTCCTAACACGGCTAGCAATTCGTTTGCTTATCCGAAAATGGCACAGAAAATGGCGTAACTGTTTAGGTGTGGTGAAAGGCTGTAGCGGCACGCTCCGGAGCTTTCATTACTGTGGTTACGCCCCTGGTATTGAGCGCACAATGAATGACTGTCTATTTGATCCGTACATGTCATAATTTCTCTTATCTTATTTTCGTGAGCCTCGTGTAAGACACAAGATTGTGGCAGCAATGCGTTTGTACGGTCTTCCTGAAATACATCAAATGGTTCAAATGGCTCTGAGCACTATGGGACTCAACTGCTGAGGTCATAAGTCCCCTAGAACTTAGAACTACTTAAACCTAACTAACCTAAGGACATCACACACATCCATGCCCGAGGCAGGATTCGAACCTGCGACCGTAGCAGTCGCGCGGCTCCGGACTGAGCGCCTAGAACCGCTAGACCACCGCGGCCGGCCCCTGAAATACAGCTCCTCTACACTTATGCAATAGGATTTGGCAAGATATTCGTCTTCTTTGAGGATTCTCCTTGAAGTTCCCATCCTTTGCAGATCGTAAATCTAGCTGTTCAGCTTTGAGCAGTCTACAGTGCAATAGTCGTATAGTTGTACCTCTTGTTACAATAGCCTCCCTTTAAGTTTTGATTACTACTCTTTCGTATTATTATACAGTGGTATCTAGTAGAAAGTAGATGAGGATGCAAGAGGAATTGTCGCTTCCCCAGCCAGTGGATGTGGCGTTAGATGTCGTGCCATGCCCTCGGTCGTCTTCTCGGTATTTTGGTTTATGTCAAAGTGTAGTTTTGGTGGCCTTTATTCCTCCGGAGAACCAATGCCACGAGGAACATGTTGTGATGTGAATTCCCTTGTTGGTTTACCATGTTATTATGGCCATGAGAAATTCATTCTGGGATGGCTGGGATCTTTTTGACTTGCTCTTTTCTAGTGGCGTCCTTGGTGCAATTATGCTGCCCTGCTGCAGTCGATCTGATGTTCCCTGTGTCCAAGTAGACAACCTATAGCTTAGAGAGGTAAATCATGTCATCTGCTGATAAACAGCTAACACGAAGTGCCCAGAAAGAGTATAACAGTATTTATAACTTTGCTGATTCTTAGTGTCTTACTGGTGTTCTCTCGCTAATTAACTATACTGCGGTGGCTAAATTGCATTCACAACATTCATAAAAATACAAATACACAACATCGATATCTGTCAAATGTTGTAAAGCATAATAGTTTCTGCTATCTAAAATTGTGTAGGTGTATGACGTTCAATATTTTAATTTAACATATTGCTGTCTACAAGGTATCGTGACAACTGCCATCTGTGTTAGTTCTTAAAACATCTTATTTCTAGGGAAACCAAATAAATGTATAACGGTCTCGTTAATAGTGCCTGCGAGTTTCCCCATAAAAGAAATATGTCTTTAAACCGTATGTTCGTTCTTGTTATGTATTCATGGCTTTATTTTCACATTTACTGTCAATTTTTCTCGATACCCAAAGATTATATGCAAAGAAGCCTCTCTTAGCTCATGACGTATCAAGACAGCGAGTGATACTTCAGTCTCTACCTTGTGTGGTCCCTTTCTCGATTTTACGAGAACATAGCCTAAAATGTTTACTGGCGCTTTTGGGCGAAGTTACGCAATTAACATGCTATAAAATGAAGCTGCAACTTTTACGGGTATATAATGATACAACTGAATTTCAGGAATTTATCACTGGAACGATAGAAACTTTGATATTGTAAATCACAGACACCGATTTAAAACTCTGCTGAAGTAGGCCTACAGGTGAGAGATTAAACATGGCAGCAAATAACCGAACAATTTCATAGGTTATGATCAGTTTATTTCACAATACAGATTTGTGCTTGATATTACTTTGACTCCAATAACTTTCGTATGCTGCATCATCAACTGCTAATTTATGATGCGTCTACGGCTTCCTCGCGACGCAGAGGATACAAGGGAAGTTGTAAGAAAACTTCGTTTTCCCAGTATCTTCGTCACGACGGATGGTAATTGACTTTTGCTTTAGGTTGGCTTCCCATACTGCGTTCATGAAGTCTTCCTTCTCGTGCGCGGGTATGCGATTCAAGAATGGGTTGACAGAGGTCAAGATACCTGAAATAAATAAAAAAGTCTGCTATTTACTACATATAGACAGCAAGAAAATTTTAGGGAAGAGGATGCCAGATCATGTGTAGGCAAAGTAGCGTATTGTAATCCATGTAAGAGTACAATAAAAGTTTCATAATCACACATAGATATCTGTTTCCAACAGTTGAGTCTCTGTAAGTAACGCGGGAACTGTGTCAGACACATATACTATTAGGACCAAAACTGCTGTTACTTGGTGGTGTACTCTGAGATAAGAATTCTGCTCTGAAACATATTGCAGTATCTGACGAACCTTTCATCGCAACTAACTGCGCCTGTGCAGGAAAATTTAATATGCATGACAGTATCTGTCGGTGAGCAGAGTGAAGGGAGGTAGTACAGAGGGAAGCACTGTGACAGCATGATTTACACCAGCCACAAATAACTAATGCTGCCCGACCTATGCACATCACAAAAGAGTTAGAATGATCTCCAAATTTCCCTATATGTAACAATGAACGTCTCTGCGTTCGCATGTGACTAAGGATTGCAAGGAGTAGCGAACTTTTGATACACACACACCTCACACATACGCAACCACGCGTAACACAAAATATATGGACTTTGCACTTTTACTTTGATGTGAAACCAACGAAAGTGACGATTCCCGCCCTCGCTGGCTCAGATGGATAGAGCGTCTGCCATGTAAGCAGGAGACCCCCGGTTCGAGTCCCGCTCAGGGCACACATTTTCAGCTGTCCCTATTGAGGTATATCAACAACACCTGTTGGCAGCTGACGGTTTCGATTAGTTATCATGTCTTTGAATAAGTCTTTACCGTTCGTCTCATTGCGTATTTCTTTCAATTATCTTCTGTACTATACTGTACAAGTTCTTTCTACATATGGTCCTAACGACACATCGTGCAAATGATACCTTCGTCCTTCAGTGTTGCAACCATTGTATGAGGGAATTGTATGGACTACCAAATTGGATGACAATACCATCCTCTGCTCAGGACTGCCAGCACCTCTTCCTCAGCACAATAAGGCATTTGTGTTAAAGCAGGAAAGAGTGAAAGTATTAACTGTGTAAATACACGTAATAAAACTAAAGTTTGTTATGCCTCATTTACGACTGCATGCTGAAAAGTAATGCCTACGAATTTTTTACATGAAAATTCTTTAAGGTTTTTAAATAAAACAAATGTTATCAGCGTTCAACACCTTTATTCTTCATGGCTAAATATTTTTTCTCAACACTATCACTCTGGCGACGAACAAATTTTTCCCAACGAGAGACCGGTTTGTTGAGACCGTTACTATGGAATGTTTGACTCTGTCGACAGAGGCACAAGCTGACCTCTGGTCGCACTGCTTCACCACTATCAAAGTGAAGCCATCGAAGGTGTTCTGTAGTTTCTGGGAACAGATGAAAATCGGATGGGGCCAAGTCGGGACTGTATATAGAATGATATGACGGTGAAACCAAGGCGTCGGATTGTTGCAGATGTCACAGAGTTCGTGCATAGACTGGCAGAAGTTGCGTCTGAGTGGACGAACTCGTGGAATTCGAAACTCCATTTCGGCACGCTGTTTGTTTTGCGCCGACATAGTTAGGTAATAGACCGTCACGTTAGACGCTACAATTCGGAGCCCTCTAGCGGAAGAGACCTGCAAATCGGTGGACATGAAGAATAAAGATGTAGAATCTTATAACGTTTGATTTACATAAAAAGCTTTAAGAGTTTCCACGTAAAAAATTCTGAGGAATTTCTTTACAACACCCTCTACATCTGGAGTCATTATATCTTTAATGGTAATGATGGTCCATTACAAAATTAAATAAGGTACCGGTACTAAATCCAGTTTTTAAAGTTTCTCAACAGTTCGCATTATTGCAGTTTGCAACGAATAACATCGTTATTTTATTTTTCGATCGTTTACGGTTTTTAATATCGTGTTGCCTTATCTTTTCTTTTCAAATGTGATGTAGTAATTTTGTTACTATAATTTGTAAAGGTTGTTGTTCTTTCCTTTGATGCGTTGTTGGAAACAGTATTGTAACGGCGTTGCTGTGCATACTATACAAACATTAGTAATGAAATAGTGTTAAATAAAGGTAATCTTGCATGATTCATGAAATTAGTATTGGAAGCATGTAAAGTAGTCTACGGGAAACATCTGTACTATACGAGTACTAATTGCAAACATGTAAACCTTCGTGCCTGCTTGTTTGTCTTTCAACAAGTCAGTCTCCAAAACTACTACACCAATTTCTATGAACTACGAGATTTTCACTGGTAATGTCAACGTAGCTGGAGACCATGTACAAGCTTTATTGCAACAAAATCGAATCATGGAAAAAATGTATCCATACATATAAAAATGTATGTTCACATCTTCTCCGAAACCAATGAACCGATTTCAAAGTAGACATTTCACTTACTGTCTGGAAAGAATTGCTGCGGGGGTAAGAACCCCTGCAAATCAAAGTGGTGAAAAAGAAGTGTAGGACACGACATGCGAATGCCCAGATTTTATTCATCTAGTAATTGAGAACTAGAGCACTTAGTGACTTACAACAAACTTTAAACATAATTTCAAGCCTTTAAGAAACTCCCACAAAATAATGAAAGGAAAAAAGTTTATCGCTTACTACTATTTCGCTGTTCATTTTCGCATCAGACATGAACTTTTAATTTATTACTTTCTTTTTACTAACTGTATTCGCATCACATTTTGCCGAGAATATTGGCATAAACCCCAGAATATACGTGAAACATTTTATGACTGTACGACACTGCGTCAGGATATATTGAGTCATAAACACTGAGATGCGTTAAAAACTG
Source organism: Schistocerca nitens (assembly GCF_023898315.1). NCBI lineage: Eukaryota > Metazoa > Arthropoda > Insecta > Orthoptera > Acrididae > Schistocerca > Schistocerca nitens. Next base: position 256,392,359 of record NC_064615.1, on the reverse strand, counting down.
CCGCATCGTGCATGACATTTAACTTTGTTATTACTAACCCACAGAACAGATTTCGATGAAATTTCATAAATAGATTGAACCCTCAGGGAAAATATGGATTACTTGAGAACGAGTATTGTGCAAGATACTTACTGATTTCAAGAATGTGACGTTAATTAGGGAAAACTGTATACTCTTTGATAAAGCCATTTACTCATTGATTTTTGAACTTTTCACATTTATGGAAATACTTCTGTTGGTTGATATTTGCTATCTGATATGATTAAAATGAATATACAGTGCTTTTGCAATCATCGGTGTGTTCCGTCAGTACTTGCACACTAACGTACACTTTGCATAACGTACAGCTATTATGCACGCATCCAGTATTCGAGGACGAGAGCACTTGTCAGTGACTTGCAACTATTTTTGCATATAATTTAAAACTTTCAAGAAACTTTTTCTCGCTTACAACCTCCGCAAAATGAAGAAAGGAAAAAAAAAACTCATTTACTGCATTTTCGCCATTCATGCAGCAACACAGTCGCGTGAGGCGTGACGTCATAACGTTTAAATTTATTACGTCTTATGTACTAACTCTATTCACAACGTATTTAGCAGACAGTACCCACATATGTCGCTGAATGTACCTACATACCTACAAATGTCATTGTACGACACAGAGGAGGAGATGGATAGGGAGAAGGGGGCCAAGAGGATATGGACGTACACCTAAAAATTTTAACAAATAAAAGGGTACACCACGAAGTAATTATCCGAATGGGACAGAAATTGATAGATGTAATTTACATGTACAGATGAACAAATACAATTTCAGAAAAACTGGATGATTTATTCAGGAGAAAGAGCTTCACAAATTGAGCAAAGAAAAACGCGTTGGTCTACCTCTGATCCTTATGGGAGCTGTTATTTGGCTTGGCATTGATTGATAGATGTGTTGCATATTCTCTTGAGGTATTTCGTTCAACTGGCGCATTAGAACGTTAAAATCCCGAAATGGTTGCAGGACCCTGCCTGTTATGCTCAAAACGTTAATTGGGGACAGATGCGGTGACCTTGCTAGCCAAGCAAGGCTGTGGCAAGCACCAAGACAAGCAGTAGAAACTCTCATTGTGTGCAGGCGGGTATTAAGGCTAAAATGTACGCCCAAGGTGGCTTGACACGAAGGGGTCAAAACAGGACGCAGAATGTCGTCGACATATCAACCAAAGGAGTCCTTATGAAAAGAAATGGCACCCCACACCATCACTCCTGGTTCTCAGGCTACATGGCGGGCAACGATCAGGTCGGTATCCCATCTAATCTCATTGGAGTAGAATTGTCTTCAGTGATGAGTCACGCTTCTAAATGATCCCCGATGACCAGTGAAGTCGTGTCTGGAGACGACCTAGATCTTTCACTGTGTGATTTTCACACCCTTGTCGACCTGAGGAAAGTCATACGTGAATGTCGTTTTCAGTCGTTAGGAAGTATTGATCGTCTCGTCCTCCAGTGGTATAAATGTCTTAATGCATGTGGTGATTGCTTTTGAATGGAACCATTTTATGGTCCCACTCAGGCGGACGTTCGATTTTCGTTTGACTGCGTCCCATAGAAAGAGGAGATGGACAGAGAGATGGGGCCGAGGAGAGGAACGAATACAGGAGGGAGTAGCACAATGGGAGAAGATGGACAGAGTGTGGCAGTTGGCGGAGGTGGACAGAGAGAAGAGATAGGAGTGGGACAAAGAGGGGAGGGAGTAGCAAGTGGAGACGAACGGAATCAGATGGAGAGAGAGTGACAGGTGGAAGAGGTGGACGGAGAGAAGAAGAAGGGGATGGACAGACAGAGGGGGAAAGGAGGACTGCACTAGCAGAATTTAAATGATTATATACCCAGGCATGTTGGATACTCAGTTAGTGAAGTAATGTTTCAAGTCAGCCTGTTTAAGCTTCACAATAATTAATTTCTGTTATCTAACTAGCAAATTTCTACACACAGTTCGAAGGTAACCAGTGGCTTCAGTTCTCTAAAGTACTCAGAATTATGATAGTGAAGAAATACTGAGCCGCGCGGAGTGGCTACGCAGTTGGAGGCGCCATGTCACTAATCGTGCGGCCGCTCCCGCCGGAGGTTCGAGTCCTCCCTCGGGCATGGGTGTGAGTGTTGTCCCGCCGGAGGTTCGAGTCCTCCCTCGGGCATGGGTGTGAGTGTTGTCCTTAGAGTTAAGTAGTTAAAGTAGTGTGTAAGTCTAGGGACCGATGACCTCAGCAGTTTGGTCCCTTAGGAATTCACACACATTTAAAGAAGAAATACTGATATTTCAAAGTGATTTGAGTGTTGATTATCGTATTTCTGGTCACTGTCCTTTCTTTAGAAGTGAACTTAAGTTGTGCTGATAGTTGCTACAAACGTCGGTTTCTTCATCTACTGTCGATCGTCTATACACGACGTAATTTAAAATCATGCAGAATAAGAGAATACAAGCATCCTATCTTAAATCGCTATTTACTATCCTTGTGTGCTGTGACAGCATTAAAAGCGGAGGCTTCTCCATTGTGTTTATGCAAACATAATCACGATCATTTACAAACAAAACAGAAAATTTGCGAAACAGATTCGCCTATTGCGACACTGAGGTGACAAAAGTCATGGCATGTCTCCTAATATCGTATCGGACCTCCTTTTGCCCGGTGCAGTGCAGCAGCTCGACGTGGTATGGACTCAACAATTCGTGGAAGCCCGCTGCAGAGAATCTGAACCGTCCGTAACAGTGAAAGTGTTGCCGTTGCTGGATTGTGTGCTCGAACTGACCTCTCGATTATGTCCCATAAATGTTCGCTGGAATTCATGTCAGGCGATCCGAATGGTCAAATCATTTGCGCGAATTGTCGAGAATGTTCTTCAAACGAATAGCGAACAATTGTGCCCCGATGACACGGCGCATTGTAATCCACGAAAATCCTATCATTGACTGGGAACACAAAGCCGATGAATGGCTGCAAATAGTCTCCAAGTAGCCGAACATAACTATAACCAATTAATTCAGTTTGACCACACTCCATTACTAAGCCACAACAAGTTTGCACAGTCCCTTGTTGACAACTTGGGTCCATGGCTTCGACGGATCTACGCCACACTCGAATCTTACCATCAGCTCTCACCAAATGAAATGTGGACTTGTGTGACAGTGCCACGATTTTCCAATCGTAGGGTCCAACCTATATAGTCATGAACCCGGAAGATGCGCTACAAAGGCACTCGCGTCGGTCGTCTGTTGCCATGACCTATTAACGACAAATTTCGCAGCATTGTCCTAACGGATACGTTCGTCGTACGTCCGACATTGATTCCTGGGTTTATTTCACACGGAATGAGTGCTGTCGACAAGGGATCTCAGATCGATTCCATATTCCTAGATTTCCAGAAGGCTTTTGATACATTTCCTCACAAGCGACTATTAATCAAATTGCGTGCATATGGAGTATCGTCTCAGTTGCGTGACTGGATTCGTGATTTCCTCTGAGAGAGGTCATAGTTCGTAGCGATAGACGTTAAATCATCGAGTAGAACAGAAGTGATATCTAGTTTTCCGCAAGGTAGTGTCATAGACCTCCTGCTGTTCTTGATTTATATAAATGACCTAGGTGACAATCTGAGCAGCACCCTTAGATTGTTTCCAGATGATGCTGTAATTTACCGTCTAGTAAAATCATCAGACGATCAATTCCAATCACAAAATGATCTAGAGAGAATTTCTGTACGGTGCGAAAAGTAGCAATTGGCAATAAACAAAGAAAAGTGCGAGGTCATCCACATGGGTACTGAAAGAAATCCGATAAATTTTGGGTATACGATAAATCGCACAAATCTAAGGGCTGTCAATTCGACTAAAGACCTAGGAATTACAATTATGAGCAACTTAAATTCGAAAGACCACATAGATAATATTGTGGGGAAGGCGAAACAAAGACTGCGCTTTGTTGGCAGAACACTTAGAAGATGCGACAAACGCACTAAAGAGACAGCCTACATTACACTTGTCCGTCATCTCCTGGAATATTGCTACGCTGTATGGGATCCTTACCGGGTAGGATTGACGGAGGACATCGAAAAAGTGCAAAGAAGGGTAGGTCGTTTCGTGTTATCGCGCAATAAGGGAGAGAGTGTCACTGATAAGATACGCGAGTTGGGGTGGCAGTCACTGAAACAAAGGCGGTTTGCTTTGCGGCGAAATCTATTTACGAAATTTCAGTCACCTACTTTCTCCTCTGAATGCGTAAATATTTTGTTGACCCCACCTAATTAGGAAGAAATGTTCATCATAAAAAAATAAGAGAAATCAGAGCTCGAACGGAAATATTTGGGTGCTCCTTTTTCCCACGCGCCATTCTAGAGTGGAATGTTAGAGAAGTGGTATAAAAATGGTTCGATGAACCCTCTGCCACGCACTTAAGTGTGAATTGCAGAGTAACCATGTAGATGTAGTAGATGGAACTCCTTGTCTGTTACCAATGCCAACTCTACGAAAATGCCGCTGCTCTCGGTCGTTAAGCGAAGGACGTCGTCGGCCACTGCGTTGTCCGTCGTGAGAGGTAATGCCTGAAGTTTAGTATCCTCGACACACTCTTGACACTGTGGATCTCGGAATATTGAATTCCCTAATGATTTCGGAAATTCAGTGTTCCATGCGTTAGCTCCAACTAACATTCCGCATTCAGAATCTGTTAATTTTCCTCGTGCGGCCATAATCACGTCGGAAACCTTTTCATATGCATCACCCGACTACAAATGAAAAATCCGCCAATGCAGTGCCCTTTTATATCTTGCGTACACGATACTATCGCCATCTGTATATGTGCACATCGCTACCACAAGACTTTTGTCACCTCAGTGTACATTGACATCAGCTGTTTGACATCAGAGTGGTGGAGTGGGACTCGAGCCCGGAATTGCGGCTTATCGGAAGCAATCACCTTAACCACATCGGCTATCCCAGCACGCCGGTTGCGGTGGCCGAGCAGTTCTAGGCGCTTCAGTCCGGAACCGCGCTACTGCTACGGTCCCAGGTTCGAATCCTGCCTCGGGTATGGATGTGTGTGATGTCCTTAGGTTAGTTAGGTTTAAGTAGTTCTAAGTTCTAGGGGACTGATGACCTCAGATGTTAAGTTCCATAGTGCTCAGAGCCATTTGAACCATTTATCCCAGCACGCCTCCATGACCGATCAAACCTTCCATATGTCACGTAATCACAGCCCTTATGCTCGCACAATTCGTGATTCCAACACAGGGAGGCAGATATTATATCGTCATTTTAGATTGATTACTGCGTTTCATTAGTAGGTATGGATGCTGCAGATTGTTCGTTTTTTGTGCACTGGTTAATGGACATTGTCATAAGACAGGTTGTCTGTTCAAAGAGCTGGACAGTATCTTGTCTTTAGAGGAAAATAATAGTTTCTGGACAAATACTGAAATTAACGAAGGTGTACATCGAGTCATTAGTTGGTAAATAGGCAGTCAAAATCCACGATGTATTCTGCATGTTGAAAAAATTTGTATTTAAGGGACCTCAAATACTACATAGCACATTTAACACATTCTCACATTCACATATGGATTTCATGTTTGAATTAAACACTTTCGTACAGACATTAAACTCTTACCTTTACAGTCTTCTTTAGTGTCGTAATCAATGCTTCTGGGTTCTGAAATCCGGTAAACGACTTCGAAACCTGCGTCCAGCAACAGCTGCAGGAAGTCTGCTGTTGGGTCCTTGGAATAGTGGTACGGCGACAGGAACAGCTCAACATCCTGCAACAGAAGTGGCGACATTTTATGGTCGTCAACTGTGCTGTCTGTTGCTACCAGCAGACCTTCTTCCATAGCTTTTTATTAAAAAATGGTTCTGAGCACTATGGGACTTAACATCTATGGTCATCAGTCCCCTAGAACTTAAAACTACTTAAACCTAACTAACCTAAGGACATCACACAACACCCAGTCATCACGAGGCAGAGAGCTTTTTATACCTGGGATTCATAGTCATGTAGAACTTTATAAAAGACATATTTACGCCAGTGACTGTAACACTTTCTCTATTTCACGATTGCAATTTCGGCCTTAGACCATTATCAAATGCAGATTTTTGTGGCTTTAAGCCATGTCAACTTAAAATGAGTTGACACATTTATACGTCGTCGTCATTACTATTAAATACATTCGTGACGCTGTTACATATTGCGGGCACACATATTCTTAAGTTTTATGATCTTTTATTTTTCCATAGCGTGCAACAGTCACTGAAGAAAAAGTGATAACAGGTGGTAACGCCTATAAGCTACGTAGAAAGCCCGCTGTCTTTCTGCCTCTAAAGTGTTCCTTGTTTCAAGTTTATCACATCAGCCTGCCACCAAGTTTTCTGGCAGACGTAGATTCGTTTGAAACTGTAATGCTGACAACACAAGTCTTACGACTTGAGCGCTGGTGTGTTTTCATGTAGTCAGTGAATCAGTGGACTGTAGAGTGTAGTAGTGGCAGGCGGAATTTTGAGGGACAGAATTACTTGGAATATTAGGTAATATAAAACGTGAAATTAGTGAAGACCACTGGTAAGCAGTATAGTTGTGATTAGAAGCGGAATATTAATTGGAAATATATACGAGAAAGATGATAATAAGCTGTACTGTGGAAGTAATAGTCGAGTTTAAAGTGGCTCAAGTGGTAAGGCTAACAATCTCGCGTGAATCGTAAGAAGCAGTAATTATCCTGTACAATGTTACATCTGATCTTTAGTGATTTTGATGGAGTCATATTCCGAATCCTTCCAGCCAGATTGAAATCAGTATTTTAAGAGCGGAGTGCGAGTAGCAGGTGAAGCTGTTTAGGTTTGAAATTCTTGTCGTATAAACAGTGACGGTATTTGTGTGCTTTGCTGCTTCTTAATTACTGAATACAAACCATGTGCATACTAGCATCTAATAAATTGGAATGAACAATTATGAAACTATATTAACATCGAAACGGCAGAGTCTTGGTACTACACGTGCAGTCACAACTCTCAAGAATCCCATGTTTCTCTTTATGTGTTTCTCCCACTCACCCACCCTCCCTCCTCACCAACTAAATAATTTCCTAAATTTGTGACCCATAATGTCGTTTCAGATATGGGACTTGGCGTGGGCAGAAGACTACATTGTGTTGGATGAGCTTGTTAAGGTTGCTTCAGATTCCTTTCATCAGGAAGATGGAACATGTCAGCTGCTGTTTGGCTAAGGACAGAACTGAGTAGTTTTAACTGTTACAAAATTGAAAATTAATTGAATTATATCGACAATTTTCATGTTAGGTCCGTCTGTACATAAGCGAATCAAACTAATTTGATCATGATACACATGTACCGCCTACTATTTTATTTTACATATTAGACATTGTAAACTGAGCTCAGAAACAGCTCTGGCACATTCTGATTCTCTATAACGTTACAGTAGTCCAAATTTCTGCTTACAGTGTTCATAGGTGCTGCTCTGTACGTGTTCTTGTTCTGGTTTTATAGCGATTCTTCTGCTTTCTGACATTCGAATTTTCATTGGTGCAGCACTGTGAATATGGACGTTCATTTACTTCGTTTTATGCTTTGAATGTTTCTGCCAAATACTGAGCATACATACTACAACAAATCGCATTAGGGACAATCGCACATAGGAGCCAGTATTCAAACAATGAAGCAAAAGATAATAATCAGTAACTTCACAATAACTAAGACAGACAAAGTATACGTAACATTATTCATTAATAAAGAACAATCATCACAAAAACAAAGGAATACATAAATACCAACATCATACGACCATTGAAATCGGACTCAATAACACCACTCCAGGCAAATGTGAGAAAGACTTTTCAAAAATTCAACATGCACACTTAGACAGACAGAAATACTATGTAACTCAGAAGGACCCACAAGAACCAATACTCTACAGCCAAACAAAAGTAGCTAAATACAACATACCCATAAACTAGATATAAATTTCAGAAAAGCTCCAACGTACCACCTGACAAAATGTTTCCAATAAGTGCTCACAAAACATTAAAAACAGAAACTAATAAGCCGTGAAAAAGCAGACATAACCTAATAGAACATATGCACAACATGTATACACCACACACAGGATTACTGATCTCATTTGACATTGAAAACATGTACACTTCATTCCTCATCATGAACACAATCGAAATGATAGAGCTAAGTGTCACATTACACGGCAGCCACATTTCTGTAGTGTCAGGAATAAGAAATAAGCTCAGAATGATCACTTGACAAAACTACTTCAAGTATGAAGACGAATATTATCTGCAATGTGATTTGCTACCAATGGATCCCCAATATCAAGAATCTTAGCTAACATATTATCACTCATTTCGTAAACCAAATATTTGAAAAAACAGTGACTGAAAAAAGATTTAAAATCACGTATTGGCCCAGATATGTGGATGGTGTAATTTACCTGGAAAATGAGCCGAAAGGAAAAACAGATGAAATCCACTCACAAGAAAAGCCTTGACCGTGTGGTCGCAAGTTCAATCTTCAGTAATGCTCATTTGAAAGTATTGTATAAACGATTAAGACACAAAATATATTCGCTACCATGTGCGTCAGGAGGGCGATAGAAAATGAGTGTCCAGGAGCATTTTCTATGGGATGTATGTATTACACATCACAACATGAACATCGTCAACGTTTAAGAAATGTTCAAAACAAACCATTAACTTGCTCCATGAACCGAAAGAAACATGGCACTCCGGAGTGATCACAAAGGCTCGCACCATCAAGATCGAAGTTGAACTCCTTGGGAGTTACAAACCGTGCGTTTCAGATGCAGACGTGATTTGTGGCTCCCTGTCCGGCAGCCCCATCAGTCAAATAAATCAGTAACGGTTTGCACTGTACGCGCTTGAGCATTGTCCTGTAAAATGATGGTCAGGTCCTGCAGAAAGTGTCATCACGTCTGTCTCTATGCTGTTCATGTTTGGAACACAACCTACGACCAGCTTAGAGACATAAGTGATGACACTTTCTGCAGGATCTGGCCATCATTTTAGAGGACAATGCTCAAGCACTTACAGTGCAAGCTGTTACTGATTTGTTTGACTGATGGGGCTAATAAGTGCTATACTACCTACTGCACTCCCCTGATTTAAGCCCTCGTAAGTTCAACTCGATTTCTAAACTGAAGGAAACACTTCGCTTCAGAACTGCTACAAATTCGTCGGGCAATAGACCGCGCCGCTCGAACTGTCAACACATCTGGCACTGCTGAGAGTATCCTACGACTTCCACGTCGCTGGCAGTGGGCTGTACACAAGGCTAGTGACTACTTTGAAGGTCAGTAAGCCGCCCGGTGTGGCCAAGCGGTTCTAGGCGCTTCAGTCTGGAACTGCGCGACCGCTACGGTCACAGGTTCGAATCCTGCCTCGGGCATGGACGTGTGTGATGTCCTTAGGTTGGTTAGGTTTAAGTAGTTCTAAGTTGTAGGGGACTGATGACCTCAGATGTTAAGTCCCATAGTGCTCAGAGCAATTTGAACCATTTTGAAAGTCAGTAATACTTTGAAACATGTATATGTTTTGTGCGAGCTGTAAATAAATAGTTGCAAATATTAAAGTTCCAACCCTTGAATTTTAATATTTTTCACAGTATGTTCCCAATGCCTAAATTGTTTCAAATCTATCTTTCCGACAACGTACTGAAATGCTTTTGGAACAGATGTTGTCTGGACTATTTTCAATTTGATTTATAACGCTGCGCTTTTCATGACGTACACCTCGAATAAGTATTTATAATTCTATCAGTTAAAGTGAAAATACAGCAATCCTGAAAAATGTGCATGCAGACGACATTTAATACGAATCCAAAAATCTAACGTAAATGCAGTAAGTAAAAATCACACTTTACTATCGTAGTAAATGCAGTAAGTGAAAATCACACTTTACTATCGTATGAAACGAAATGGTTTTAGATCAGGAGCCAAACCAACATTTTCAGTAAGTACGATTACAGACCATTCTTAAGTGAATAAAACGAAAAGCATATGGTAAAAGAAATAGGAAATTTTTTGGAGTAGCAAAGACGGATTTGAAATACTTTAAATAAGTAAATAACAGCTATGACACAAAGGCGACAAAAATGAAAAACTGAGTAAATGATTATAAAGCTGCCACCTCAATCCATTCGAGGGATGAAAGACGACATAGGAAAAAAATGGAGATCTGACACTATCGTCTGTGTGTCAGCAAAGACATCTACTACCAGAATGCTCTGTAACTCATTGGAATGTTTACACTCAATGAGAGGAGTGAATACATTGAATCTACTTGAGCCTTTTAACGTTAGGCAGAGATAACATAGGTAAGCGTATTTCATTGTTATCTGTGCCTAACATAAAACTATATGTCAAAATCTTGTCCTTGAAAATGGCTTAATGACGAAATAGCAATCGTAAAACAAAATTCTGACAGACGAAGGCAAGATGACAACTTTTAAAAAATCGGATGTGTTATTCGAAGATAATACCAACCTGTGTATCAATGCACATAATGAAGTTGATTTAAAGTAAAAGTTAGTGTTATAATACAAGAAGTTACAAGATAATTTAAGACAACCATTAAATTAGAGAAACATAATTGGTCAACATAACACATAAGGACAACATAATCATGGATTTGTAATACTGAGCAGACATCTTTTGTAACGTTTTATGGATATGTTGTTAGAAGATCATATAAGATGGTAAAATCGCGATGAGCTATCGAAAATGATTGAGAGATTATTGATGTAACAAAATATGTTTAATGGTTAGTGTAGTACTGAAACACAATTGTTTCCTTGCTACTCAAACACGTTTTATATATTGCAAACTCCTGAGATATAAAGCAGAAAGAGAGTCGTACAAAAATCATTTAAATTTCAAAAATTAGCACTAATGATAATGATGGGTGTAACCAACAGGTAACAGCGCAGAATGTTTATGTATACTTTCTGGTAACACATAATTAATTTTCAGACTTCAACAGCGAGGATCTAATTTATGAAACTAGCAGGGAGATACTTCCGTAACTGACTGCGTAGAATAACCAGGTATCAGAAAAACAGCCTAAAATAATAGCTTCTATATCTACATCATACTCCGCAAGCAACCTAATGGTGTGTGGCGGAGGGTACTATCGGTACCACTATCTGATCCCTCCAACCCTGTTCCACTCGCGAATAGTGCGTGGGAAGAACGATTGTCGGTAAGCCTCTGTATTGGCTCTAATTTCTCGAAATTTCTCCTAGTGGTCAATACGCGAGATATATGTGGGGAGAAGTAATATTTGTCTGACTCCTCCTGAAAAATGCTGTCCCGAAATTTTAATAGTAAATCTCTCCGTGATCGACAACCTCTCTCTTGTAACGTCTGCCAGTGGAGTTTGTTTAGCATCTCCGTAACGCGCTCTCGCCAGCTGAACGATCCCGTGACGAAACGCGCCGCTCTTCGTTGGATCTTCTCTGTCTCCTCTATCAATACTACATTATACGCATCCCAGATAGATGATCAGTACTCAAGAATCGGGCGAACAAGCGCCTTATAAGCCACTTCTTTCGTAGACGAGTTACATTTCCTTACGATTATTCCGATGAATCTGACTGTTGTGTCTGATTTTCCCACTACCTGTTTCATATAGTCATTCCACTTAAGGTCGTTCTGGATGGTTACGCCTGGATATTTTACAGCGGACGTTGTCTCCAGCTGTTTGCCATCAATAGTGCAGCTGTACAGTAATGGGATTTCTTTTCCTATGTATGCGCAACATGTTGCATTTATTTACGTTCGGGGTCAACTGCCAGAGACTGCACCATTCATCAATTCTCTGCAGGTCGTTCTGCAAATTCTTACTATCTTCTGGCGTTCCAACTTTGGTATAAACATGTGCATCATCTGCGAATGCTCTTGAAGAGCATCCGACGCTTTCTACTAGATCGTTTATATATTTTGTGAACAGCAACGGTCCTATCACACTTCCCTGTGGTACTCCGGATATTACCTTTACATCTGTCGATTTAGTTCCGTTTAGAGCGACGTGTTGAGTTCTGTCTGCAAGAAAGTCTTGAATCCAATCGCAGGGCTACTCCGATACTCCGTAACCTCTATTTTTTTCATTAAACGGCAATGCGGGTCGGTGTCAAATGCCTTACTGAAATCAAGGAACACGGCATCAGCCTGTGGAACTCATGGAGGAAAAGAGCGAGCTGAGTTTCGCAGGGTCTCTGTTTGCGGAATCCATGTTGATTTTTTTAGAGGAGATGTTCATTTTCCAAGAACGTCATAATTCTTGAGAATAAAACATGTTCCATAATTCTGAAACAGATTGACGTCAACGATATAGGTCTATAATTCTGTGGATCTGTCTTATGGCCCTTTCTTAAAATCGGGAATGACCTGCGCTTTTTTCCAGTCGTTAGGTACCTTTCGTTGCTCAAGCGATCTACGATAAATAACTACTAGAAGCGGAGCAAGCTCTTTCGCATAATCTTTACAGAATCTTATAGGTAATCTGGTCCTGAAGCCTTTCCGCTACTAAGCGATTGTACATCCACATCTACATGATTACTCTGCAATTCACATTTAAGTGCTTGGCAGAGGGTTCATCGGACCACAATCATACTATCTCTCTACCATTCTACTCCCGAACAGCGCGCGGGAAAGACGAACACCTAAACCTTTCTGTTCGAGCTCTGATTTCTCTTATTTTATTTTGATGATCATTCCTACCTATGTAGGTTGGGCTCAACAAAATATTTTCAATTCCGCGATCGGGTATCTCAATATCTGCCATTTCGACGTTCGCACGACGGTTGAAAGCAGGGATCGTGTTACGATCTTCCGCGGTGAAACAACTTCGGAAGACCGAATTCAGTATTTCTGCCTTCTCTCTGTTATCTTCCGTTTCGGTGCCGGTGTGGTCGCTGAGAGAATGAATAGATGATTTTGACCCACTTACTGATTTTACATATGACCAAAATCTCTTAGGGTATTTACTCAGGTCGGTTGACAACGTCTTACTTCCAAAATCTTTGAACGCTTCTCTCATTGCTATCCTTGCGCTCATTTTCACTTCGTTCAGCTTTTGTTTGTCAGCTAGGTTTTTACTTCTCTTGAATCTGAGATGAAGTACTCTTTGTTTACGTAGCCCTTTTCTAACACGGCTATGAAACCATAGTGGATCTTTCCCATCCCTTAAAACCTTACTCGGAACATACTCCTCTAGGGTGATGTGTCGACAGAAGTGCCGACACAGTGTGGTTTGAGGGGACCGCAATGCACGCTATAAGCTCACGAAGGATGGCGTGAGGTCTGAAACAGGATACGTAATGAATGCTATAAAGAAAAGTACGTAGCTGCTGGAATACTTAACTTTAATCCATCATTTGTATACAGCGTTCTTGATGATACAAGTGAGACTCTGTAGATTCATGCAATGTAATGCTAATGGCGCCTTGCTAGGTCGTAGCCATTGACTTAGCTGAAGGCTATGCTAACTATCTGCTCTGCAAATGAGCGAGGCTTCGTCAGTGTGCATCGCTAGCTAAGTCGTCCGTACAACTGGGGCGAGTGCTAGTAAGTCTCTCGAGACCTGCCGTGTGGTGGCGCTCGGTCTGCGATCACTGACAGTGGCGACACGCGGGTCCGACATGTACTAATGGACCGCGGCCGACTTAAAGCTACCACCTAGCAAGTGTGGTGTCTGGCGGTGACACCACATAGGGCATATTCAACGATGCTTTTGAATTTTTTCGATTTGTTATCCACATCTTCGTCCTCATCACCGAATATTTGATGCTGACTGCTGATATATTCTGAAATTTGTATCCTGTCACCCTTGCTAAGCAAATATATCTTTCTACCTCCCTTAACGTTCCTTGTAGGACCCGTCGTCACAGATTCTGTCACAGCCTTATGATCACTGATACCTTCCTCTACATTAACTGATTCGATAAGTTCAGGTCTGTTTGTTGCCAGGAGGTCTACGACGTTACCCTCACGAGTTGATTCTCTAACTATCTGCTCAAGGTAATTTTCGGACAAGACATCCAGAACAATGCCACACGAATCCCTGTCTCTCGCACCAGTTTTGGTGGCATAACACTCCCAATCTATACCTGGCAAGTTGAAGTCACCCCCTATTACAACGGCATGATCAGGGAAATTACTAATGATATTCTGCAAGCTCTGTCTGAAACGCTCTACAACTACAGATCTTGACCCAGGTGATCTATAAAAGCATCCGATCACCATTTTTGACCGTTCTTTGCTACTCAGTTTCAGCCAGATTAATTCACATTTGGAATCAGTGATAACCTCGCTAGATTTTATCGAATTTTTTACTGCAATAAACACGCCGCCACCATTGGCGACTAACCTATCCTTACAATAAACATTCCAGTCTGAACTTGGGATTTCGTTGTCACTGACCTGTGGCTTCAACCACCTTTCTGTTCCCAATACTATCTGTGCATTATAACCTTCAATAAGCGATACTAATCCTGGGACTTTTCCTTGGATGCTCCAGCAGTTTACTAGAATCATATTAATCTTTTCAATCTCTGATCTGCGAGGACCAGCATTCTCTGAGGTCGCTGTGGCTGATTTAACTGGCAAATCGTGTTTGTTCCCAGAGGAGGGGTCATCTAACCTAAAAAGGCCCTATGTGCATGCCACACGTACTGCGCTACCCTGGTAGCAGCTTCCTGAGTGTAGTGCACGCCTGACTTATTAAGGGGAACCCTTCAATGCAACACCTGATGGCGAAGGTCGAGAAATTCGCATCCGATACCGTCGCAGAGCCGCCTGCGCCTCTGGTTTACACCTTCCACTGCTCCAAACCAGAGGACCGCGATCAACCCTGGTTACGATGCTACAAATAGGCAGATTAGCTTGCACTTCTACGTTCAATGAAAAAAAAAATACAAGAAAATTACTTTCATTAAGAATTTATAGGAATAGTTGCTTCTAATAAATTCTATTGCATTAATGTACATTTTCTTACTAATTAATTTGTAGGGTGATATAATTAAACTTCCAAACCGCTGTAGAAATAACACCCTGGCGTTGTAAGCATCATAATTTAATAGTAGTCGCTACAAATGACAATCATACAACAATGCCTAAGGTGTACGTTTGACATTAAACAAACTGTACTACTCAGTGTGCTTGGGTGTACAGATGAGATACTGTTAGTTACGTAAGCCCATCCACCATGGCAAGGTCATATCACATCGGATGGGAAAATCGGTTTTTAGGTCACGAGGGGTACCCGCAAGGTCTAAGGAGCCTTGTCACGGTCCTCGCGGCTCCCCCCCCCCCCCCCCCCCACCACCCATCGGAGGTTCGAGTCCTCCCTCGGGCATGGGTGTGTGTGTTGTCCTTAGCGTAAGTTAGGTTTAAGTTAGATTAAGTAGAGGATAAGCTTAGGGACCGATGACCTACGCAGTTTTGCCGGCCGGAGTGGCCGTGCGGTTCTAGGCGCTACAGTCTGGAACCGCGTGACCGCTACGGTCGCAGGTTCGAATCCTGCCTCGGGCATGGATGTGTGTGATGTCCTTAGGTTAGTTAGGTTTAAGTAGCTCTAAGTTCTAGGGGACTGATGACCACAGCAGTTAAGTCCCATAGTGCTCAGAGCCATTTGGACCTACGCAGTTTGGTTCCATAAGACCGTACTACAAATTTCCTAAAAAAATTTAATTGTCCTGAGGCCAAAAACCGCATAAAAATAATCACTCACATGGTTTTTAATTGTCCTGAGGCCAAAAATACCATAAAAAGCATTTAAAAAAATGGTTCAAATGGCTCTGAGCACTATGGGACTTAACATCTAAGGTCATCAGTCCCCTACAACTTAGAACTACTTAAACCTAACTAACCTAAGGACATCACACAACACCCAGTCATCACGTGGCAGAGAAAATCCCTGACCCCGCCGGGAATCGAACCCGGGAACCCGGGCGCGGGAAGCGAGAACGCTACCGCACGACCACGAGCTGCGGACTAAAAAGCATCAATCAAAATCATATAGGGTTATTAGTTTCCGTGTGACTGGCGCAAAACATGTTCAGTATGCTGTCCACCGTTTTGTGCATCAAGTTGAAGCCGAGAAATAGCATGTTCCACAACTGGTCGAGGTGTTTCCGTGGTCACGCTCAGAAAGTGTTGCGCAATGCATGCCTTCAATACAGCTAAGTTTACAATCGTAACACTGAACACAGAACCTTTCTGATAGTCCCACAACCGGAAGTCACACTGATTAAGATCAGGAGGTCGGGACGGCCAGGCTGATAGGAAATGGCGGCTGATATTCTAGCATTCCCGAAATGGCGCTTCAGCAGCTGCTTAACTGGATTTTCAATGTGTGGAGGTGTGCTATCTTGCATAAAAATGATTCCATCCATATATCCACGTTGTTGGACAGCTAAAACGACGTGGTTGCGCAAAACACACTCATAACGCTTACCAGTGATGGTACAGGTAACAGGACCGGAAGCAACTGTCTCTTCGGAAAAATATGGCCCTATTATAAGTGATGCCTTAAACCCGCACCACAAAGTGACCTTTTCAGGATGAAGTGGTATTGCAACCAGAACCACTTCATCCTGAAAAGGTCACTTTGCGTGTGGATTTTCCGTTTCCCATATTCGACAATTCTGTGTGTTGACATATCCTGGCAGATGGAAGTGGACTGTCCACAAAATCTTCCACGGCCAATCATTGTCCACTTCCATGAGGGCAAAAAATTCTAAAGCAGAGGTCTGTCTTACTGACAGGTCAAAAGGAAGCAACCCGTACACAGGGATAATTTTGACTGGATAGCAAAGAAGGATGTTTCGTAGAATTTTACCCACAGTGCTCACGGGTATGTCCAGCGTTCGGGCAATTCTCCGTGCAATACATGTTTGCATACCACCACTCGTCTCCTTCTGCATTGCTGTGGCCGCTGCTTCCGCTGACGTCGAATCAGTTCGTTTCCTCCCTCTACCAGGTTCCACACCAAAAGAACCCGTCTTTTCGAATTTCTGAATCATTTTCTCCTGCAGTCATCGAACCAACGCCTTTTTTCAAACTCTCCAATGTCCGGAACTTGTGCGTCTTTTATAAGAGTGTTTCTATTAATGTTCTTCTGTTTTTATTTCTGCTGTATCATTACCAGTACAGTTTTCTCAAATGAATCTGTTGAAGAACAAGAAAGTAATGTATAAAATGATGTTAGGATAGCACTGTGAAACTGGGTACTGTACAAGGGAAGTCATAAAGTAAAGAGAGTTTCTAATTTCTTGCCATAGAGCTTGGTAACACTGGTAGTATCCAATGCTGAAATATTGTCATCTGCAGCAATTATACACAAGGTGTCATTCTTATTTCCGCGTTAGTCGTTGTATTGTAGTAGACCGTGAAACATGGCAGTTCCATTGTCGATCTGCACCAAGGAAATGAGGGCAGTTATTAGCTTTTTGTTTGCGGAAGGTGTTAAACCTGCGGAAATTATTCGTCGAATGCAAGCGCAGAAGGGTGATAGCTGTTTATCGCGAAGCAAGATCTACGAATGTATCGACCGCTTCAATAAGGGGACGAAGTAACCAGTGAGAAGAGGAAAGATCGTGCAGGCCATCGACGTCAACAACTGAGTACAATTTGGAAGTAGGCGAGGGTACGGTGATGGAAAACAGATGAATTACAGTGGACAAAATCGCCAATACTTTACATATCAGTCATGTTTTAGCATATTGCATCTTACACGACAGGTTAGATTTTCGGAAAGTGTGTGCAAAGTGGATACCGACAGAATTGTCAGCGCAACTTAGGCGCAAAAGATGGACATATGTCTTAAACATCTGGCCCATAATCATAGCGAGGGAGATGGATTTTTTTCGGCAAATCGTTACTGCAGACGATACAAGGGTGAATCATCACAAACCGGAGAGTAAGGCTGCGAGCATCGTTCGGAAACACCCATCATCAACAGAAGTTAAGAAATTTAAACATCAACCATCAGCTGCTAAGATTATGCTAACTGTATTCTGGGACATGGAAGATATGGTAGCTGTTCTTATCACCCCAAGAGGCGAAACTGTGAACAGTGAGAATTATTGTGATGTGTCGCGAATTACACTGAACCCTGCAAGCAGATCCAAACTTTGCAGAAAACTGCGAAAAGGTGTCATCCTGCAGCAAGATAATGCTCGGTCACATTCTGCCAAACGGACGGCCGAAACAATAAAGGAGTTGCGATTCGAATTGCTGGAATACCCGCTATACAGTCCAGTCCTGACTACAAGCGATTTCCATATGTTTGAACCACTGAAGAAAGCGAAAAGTTTTTCAACCGATGCAGAAGTCATTGATGTGGTGGAAAATTGGTTACAGGTGCAACCAAAAACCTTTTTTTTCCAACGGAATCAAAAACTTGTGAAACGTTGGACGAAGTGCATTGAAGTGCAGGGAGTTCATGTAGAAAAATAATGTATGTTTCAGTTTTCTATCGTTTAGAATTAATATTCCTTTTCTCGAAAGTTCCTATACTTTTTCACTGTCTCTCGTATATTATTATAAATTTAATTATGCACTGATCAGTCAGAACATTTTGACCACCGACCTACTATCGATATAAACCCGTCCAGGCGATAGCAGCAACTGGCGAGGAATGATTTCGTCAGACACATACACAGTGCATGTAGTATCAGTGAGCGTGCTATCCGTGGGTAGAAGGGGAAGGGACGTGATCTATCTGAGTTTGACTGAGGGCAGATTGTGATGGCCCAGAAGCTTGGCACGAGCATTTCGCAAACTGCGCGACTTCTCGGGTGTTCGAGGACTGCTGTGGTGTCTTCAACAAGTGGCGAAACCAAGGTGAAACCACGTCCAGACGTCGTGGGGTTGGACGGCCATCCCTCATTACAGATGTCGGACGTCGTAGGCTGCTCAGACCGGTAAAATAGGACAGGCGGCGAACTGCGGCGGAAATAACACCAGACTTCATGCTGGGCAGAGTACAGGAGTGTCTGAGTACACAGTCCACCGAACACTTGTAACGATGGGCCTTCGCAGCCGACGACCCATGTATGTGTCAGTGTTAGCAACACGACATCGTCAACTACGACTGAAATGGGCACGTGACGATCGGCACTAGACATCTGCGCAGTGTCAAAGCGTTGCACTTTCTGGTGGGCCCTATACCTTCATCATGCCGATGGGAGCGCGCGAATCTGTTGTCTTCCAGGGGAACAGCTCCTTGCCACCTGCATACCTGGACGTCTGGCGGCGGCTCCATTATGCTCTGGGGAACATTCAGGTGGGCATCATGGCTCGAGCCATGACGACCAAGGAGTATCGCGCACTGGTTAGAGACGCGAAAATTCAGCTGGGCATCAATGGGTGCAGTGGAGCTCGTCATGGCTCGAGCCATGACGACCAAGGAGTATCGCGCACTGGTTGGAGACGCGAACATTCAGCTGGGCATCAATGGGTGCAGTGGAGCTCGTCATGGCTCAAGCTATGACGATCAAGGAGTATCGCGCACTGGTTGGAGACGCGAACATTCAGCTGGGCATCAATGGGTGCAGTGGAGCTCGTCATGGCTCGAGCCATGACGACCAAGGAGTATCGCGCACAGGTTGGAGACGCGAATATTCAGCTGGGCATCAATGGGTGCAGTGGAGACTACGTACACCCCTTCATGGCGAACATGTTTCCCGACGGCAGCGGCATTTTTAGCAAGATAATGCGCCGTGTCCCGAGGCCAGGAGTCTGATGGAATGTACTGGCTCCCAGACTCGCCAGATATGAACCATATATAACACATCTGGGATGTGATTGAACGCAGTGTCAGAGCTTGTCATCCATCTTCCAGGAATTTACGGCAATTAGATGACTTGTGTGTGCAGATTGGTGCCAACTCCCTCCAGCGACCCACCAAGGCCTCACTGCTTCCAAGCATACACGCGTCGCCGCTGTTATCCGTCGCAAATGTGGACGTACCAGCTATTGGGTAGGTGGTCATAATATCGTGGCTGATCAGTGTACATGTATTTTGATTAGGTTTTTAGTTATTCACAATTTTTATACACTTTTTTGTAATACGTCCGATTGTTTCTATGTTATGAACATTGCGAAGTTTCCTGAAATATTAGAAAGTTGTGAATGTATTGTCTCAATACACATTCTTCAAAATGTCTTTTACACATCTGAGCTAATTATCAGTGAACTTACTTGCATGTATTTGCTCCACCTGGGATCTTTTCCCACGATATCATGTGCGAGGAAAGGGCTTGTTGCCATCATGACGAATACAGCTTCTCCTCCAGACGCCAGTAGCTTGTACATGTTCAGTATCGCGCGCCTGGAAAAAAAAAACAGCACTTCTTTTTTTAGTGTAATTGGTGTACACAAATTTCTTATCATTAAATTCAATAATCTTTCCAATTCTTGGGTCCACATTGCATTAAATCTAATCTGTATCTACATCTACACTCTGCAAACCACTGTGGAGTGCACGGCAGAGGGTACTTTCCACTGAAAAAGATATTAAGAGTTTCTTCCAGTTCCATTCGCGTGTAGAGCGCAGGAAGATGGAGTGCTTTCCTGCATCTGTGCGCACGGTAATACTCTACCTGACCAGAAATATCAGGACATTCTTATGTAATGTGGAATCGAACACTAGACATCATGAGAGGCCGACAAACGGTATTCAGTGGGACGGAGATTATTGTGCTGTCAGTAGAGAAGCGGTAACAGCCCAATGTGTTGGGCGGGAGAGCTCAGTTACTTCTAACGTAGAAGGAGGAACCACCACAGCAAAACAAGTACAGGCAGACCTTATGCACTGACGGACGCGAACTGTCGAGCATCCCAGAGGGTGGTTGCAAAATATCGTATGAAATCAGTGGAAGGAATCACTCCTGAGTTCAAAAGTGCTACTACAATTCCAGCTAGCACAACGTCTGTGCGTAGGAAGTTAAAAAGAATGGGGTATAAGGGTCGAACAACTCGCAAGTCACACATTTTTGCAGTCAGTATTAAGTGACGGTTGTGGTGGCGTAATAAGCTGCGCCACTGAACCGTTGATGACTGGAAGCTATTGATTCCGAGTGACGGTTCACGTGACATCTTGTGACAATTCATGTGTAGTGCCAACAGTAAAGTGCAGATGAGATGGTGTCACGGTATGGCGGTGTTTTACGTGGTCAGAATGCGGTCTCCTTACTGCGCCTAAGAAAACGCTAAGTGGGGAGGGATACGAATGCATTTTACAGCATTAAGTACTGCGTACAGCAGAGGAACAGTTCGGAGACGATGATGGTTTGTATCAGCACGACAATGTGTTCTGTCATAAAACAGCAATTGTGAAGCGACGGTCTGAGGACAGTAACATTCCTGAAATGAAATGGTCGGCCCATAATCCAGCCCTGAATTCAATGTAACACCTTTAGAATGAGTTAGTACGTTGCTCCAGATCTCAGCGTCCAATATCGTTACCTTCTCTGCTTTTGGCTCTTTAGGAAGCAGGGGCTGCCTTTCCTCAGCAGACATTCAGTCACCCCGTTGAAAGTGTTTCCAGCAGAGTTCAGAACCGTCATAAAGGCGGTCGGTGGACTGACCCCATATTAATGTTCACTAACATTTGTCCGGATACCTTTGATCAGAGACTGTATATGTACTTTCTATTCGCGTTACCTACGAGTGAATTGTAGGAGGTTGCAGTATACTTCTAGATTCCACACTGATTCTTGGAGCTTTGCAAACAGACTTTCGTGGGGTTGTTTGTTTCTACTTTCAAACGACTGCCTGTTGACTTTTTTTGCATCCGTGATATTCTCACATGGATCAGACAAACCTGTGACTATTAGTGCTGTTGGTTCTACGTATTCGGTATGGGTCTCTCAATCTTGAGAAACATTCTAGAATATGTAGCACGAGTGCTTTTTAAGCAGTCTTCTATGTAGACTCATTCCATTTTCCCAGTATTCCACCAATGAAGCGAAGTCTATTATCTGCATTGTTGCACTGTCTATGACAGAGGCTCATGTGACCACTCCCTTTCTTATCCTTACAAATTATTTCATCCACGTGTTTGTATGGGATGACTAATTCCAATCGTGACTCACTGATGCAAAAATAGCAGATACAACATTTGAGCGTTTTGTGAAGTGCACGATTTTACATTTAAAGCAAGTTGGTTCAAATGGCTCTGAGCACTATGGGACTTAACAGCTATGGTCATCAGTCCCCTAGAACTTAGAACTACTTAAACCTAACTAACCTAAGGACATCACACAACACCCAGCCATCACGAGGCAGAGAAAATCCCTGACCCCGCCGGGAATCGAACCCGGGAACCCGGGCGTGGGAAGCGAGAACACTACCGCACGACCACGAGATGCGGGCATTTAAAGCAAGTACTCTCGGCATTACATTGAAGTGGTGCCAAGATCTGGGTGCACAACTGTGCAGCTATTTAATTTCTGGTATGAAGCCATTTTTCTGCATTGGCTGTATTTTTATTCGAGACAAACATTTTATCGCATTGGAACCGAGTCTTCTACAGGAAAAAAGGACTTCGTGCAACAAACGAGTCGCTTCCACAACTTAAGGTTGTAAGAGTGCAATAAGGCTATAGGGGACCTACATAAATTTTTTTCTTTTATTAATTTGCTATGCTTATTATTTATTGTATTAAATATCGACATTCAAATACTACAAATATATCTATCTGGACATAAATTTTTCAACGTATATTTACGTATCTTTCCGAAAAGAGAACATATTTCGACTATCGAAACTGAACGATCGAATGAAAGGATCCGTAACGAGGAAACAATGGCTTTTAACGTGACGGGATGGCTGGTATGTTGGCTCCTATGTGTGAGGAGACGGATAAAACATGTAAATTATGTATACCGCATCATGTGAACAACACAAAGTGCTTATTATTGAGAGAACTGTGAAACTGAATGAAGTTGGACCTTTATTAAGTGCGCAGGGGCGCGTATCGGTGGCCGCTGCTGAAAAAAATCTGTGTACATGATATCATATTTGATCATTACGGGGACTGTGCTGTTTTGTTTCAGTGACTGTCACCCCAACTAGCGTATCATATCAGTGACACTCACACCCCTATTGCGCGATAACACGAAACGTGATGCCCTTCTTTGCACTTTTTCGATGTCCTCCGTCAATCCTACCCGGTAAGGATCCCACATCGCGCAGCAATATTCCAGCAGAGGACGGACAAGTGTAATGTAGGCTGTCTCTTTAATGGGTTTGTCGCATCTTCTAAGTGTTCTGCCAACAAAGCACAGTCTTTGTTTCGCCTTCCCCACAATATTATCTATTTGGTCTTCACAATTTAAGTTGCTCATAATTGTAATTCCTAGGTCTTTAGTCGAATTGACAGCCGTTAGATTTGTGCGATTTATCGTGTACCCAAAATTTATCGGATTTCTTTCAGAACCCATGTGGATGACCCTGCACTTTTCTTTGTTTAGTGCCAATAACCACTTTTCGCACCATATTGAAATTCTCTCTAGATCATTTTGTAATTGGAATTGATCGTCTGATGATTTTACTAGACGGTAAATTACAGCCTCATCTGGAAACAATCTAAGGGGGCTGCTCAGATTATCACCTAGATCATTTATGTAAATCAGGAACAGCAGAGGGCCTGTAACACTACTTTGCGGAACGCCAGATATCACTTCTGTTCTGCTCGATGATTTACCGTCTATCACTACGAACTGTGACCTCTCTGAGAGGAAATCACGAATCCACACAACTGAGACGATACTCCATATGCACGCAATTTGATTAATAGTCGCTTGTGAGGAACGGTATCAAAAGCCTTCTGGAAACTAGGAATATGGAATCGATTTGAGATCCTTTGTCGACAGCACTCATTACTTCATGGGAATAAAGAGCTTGCTGTGTTGCACAAGAACGATATTTTCTGAATCCGTGTTGGTTATGTATCAATAAGTCATTTTCGTCAAGGTGATTCATAATGTTCGAGTACAGTATATGCTCCAAAATCCTACTGCAAATTGAAGTCAGTGATATGGGTGTGTAATTCAATGGATTACTACATTTCCTTTCTTGAATATTGGTGTGACCTGTTCTGCTTTCCAGTCTTTAGGAACAGACCTTCCGTCAAGTGAGCGGATGTATATGATTGCTAACAAAGGCGCTATTGTTTCTGCATACTCTGAAAGGAACCTGATTGGTATACCATCTGGACCGGAAGACTTGCCTTCCTTAAGTGATTGGAGTTGTTTCGCAACACCTAAGATATCTACTTTTATGTCACTCATGCTAACAGCTGTTCTGGTTTAGAATTCTGGAATATTTACTTCATCTTCTTTCGTGAAGGAATTACGGAAAACTGTGTTGTGTCTTGCTCATACAGCATAGACACAATGAGGTAGCTAGGTGCACGCTAAACTAACGCAGACGGGCTTGAAGTTCTGGAACATGAGACTTATCAATGAATAAGAAGAAAAGTACGTAGATGTTACTTAACTTTTATTCTCTTGTTGGAATACATCTCTCTTGAATTTTAGTAAGCTATAAGCACTGATACAAATGGCGCCTTGCTAGGTAGTAGCTATGGACTAAACTGAAGGCTATTCTATCTGTCTCTCGGCAAATGAGAGGAAAGCTTCGTACGTCTGGTCTCAAGCTATGTCTTCCGTACAACTGGTGCGAGGTCTCGTCCGTGTCTTGTGACCTGCCATGTGGTGGCGCAAGGTTTGCGAATACACAGTGGCGACACGCGGGTCCGACATGTACTACAGGACCGCGGCCGATTTAAGTTACCACCTAGCAAGTGTGGTGTCTGGCGGTGACACCACAAACTGTATTTAGTAACTCCGCTTTAGTGGCAGCATCATCGTTAACATTTCATTCGCTATCGCGCTTCGAGGGGAGTGGGATGTATGCAGTTTGGAGTGAGGTGACATGGTATGTGGCAGTGATATGCTGTTTCACTGATCATAGGCATTTCTGAACGAACAAGGTACGTAATATACGTAGTAAGTCACATTAGAGAATAATTTAAGTCGTAATATATCTTAAATATGGTCTTTGATTTGCAATTTACTGACACTGACCACTTCAAAATTCGTCATTTGGAACACGATATGTGACTTTTAAACTGAGTAGCGTACCAAAATCCACCGAGGCATGCGGTAACCGGTTTCGGCCATTGAAATACAAGTTGTGGTGGCGCCACCACTGAAAAGGGGGAGCCTCCAGGTGAGGCGGAAGCGAGGGCGTCTAGAAGGTCCTCGAAGCTTCGCATAGGAATAATTCTGGGGGAAACTAAAAGTAAGGTGCAGATTTTGTGGGGAGACGTACCATGGGAACAGTTGGCGGACTCCGTACCTGGCCCTCACGGATGGGAGATGCAAAAGTAGTCCACTCAGAAACATACACTAATCTTCATCAAACGAGCTGGACACAGAAGGACAAGGCGAACTGCAATCATTGTTGGTAGCCAGGTAAATGGTACCAAACGTACAATACGATTACATTTTCAGCCTGGAAAGACCAACATGTATTGTGCTGCGTGGTCCAAAGACATAATTTTTCGAATCGCATCGAGACCCTATAGTTGCGAACATAAGCATCAGCACGAGTGGCATGCGCCTGTACTCAGATTTAGTCCTGTGATGCTCTATCCTACGCCGCTTGCTCCTGAGCGAACAGGTCCTACGTATTGTTGGGTGTAGGTGGAGTCCTGATGGCATACCCCACAATATCCCACTCATTCACCATCGGCCAGAGGCTGGCGATGCGGCTGGCCCTAGCAATCAAAAAAGGTTCAAATGGCTCTGAGCACAATGGGACTTAACATCTGAGGTCATTAGTCCCCTAGAACTTAGAACTACTTAAACCTAACTAACCTAAAGGCATCACTCACATTCATGCCCGAGGCAGGATTCGAACCTGCGACCGTAGCGGTTCCGGATTGAAGCGCCTAGAACCGCTCGGCCACAGCGGCCGGCTACCAGAGTATCCGTACCTGCGAGGCATGCTCCGGAGGTGGCTGTAGTATGAGGATGAGAGTTGTCTTGTTGAAAGAGAGCATGGACAAGGGCGTGCACATACGTCGAGCTACCGCTTTCAGGACCACATCCATGCACTGTGAACTAGAAACAGTAACGATGAATTGGAACCACAGGAGAATGCTACCCACAGTATCGCACCAGGCTGACAGGACGTGTGATAGGAGACCACAAACTGTGACGTTTTGCACTGCGGCTCCTGGCACATTCCAGCCACTAAAAAGGACTTGATGCCAGTCTGCAAAGCCCCATGCTCATCGTTGCTGACACCAGGCGCGTCGGGCGCGACACCGTAGGCTTGTGAGCGACGTGTGTTACAACAGTCGGAGTACTGTGAGGCCTTTGTGATGCACCCGCCTGTCAATAGTACCAGCTCTTACGGCACGTTGCATGGTAGGCGGATAGCCCGCCAGATATAACGTATTATTGCCTTCAGATCTAATCGCGTGTGGTGGACAAACTGTCGGTGCTCCCGGCTTGTATTGCGTGTCCTGATCCTACATGTCATGCATGCATGCCTTCCTGTATCCATTGTCGGCAATGATGGACAACGGTAGCCTCTGTACGACCGACGTGGTGCGCAGCAGGACGAGAGGAGCACCCAGTCACCCGCAACGCCACGGTGCGGCCGCTCTAGAACTCGTTCAGCTGGGCAATTTACGAATACTATCAGACGTGTCGCCTGACCGCAGCGCACATACAGCTGATATTTATTTATGCTATCCGCTGTCATACTGGCTGTCACAGGCGTTTGGGGCCCTCTTATATCAGCCTATAAGTGAAACGTCACGAGTCACTCATGGTCAATGAGTAGGTGACGAACCGTGCAAAATGAAATTGGTGCCACAGCTGGTATCGTGCAACATACGACGGCGGTATGCAGTGCATCAGTTGGGTCATTCTGGATGCAGCTCTTTTTATAACAGTGAGTGTACTTTTTGCAGCTAATCCTGGGATCGCTAAATTACTATAAGCAGGGTTCAGAATGAGCTTATGCAGTAGGAACATGTGTGGAGTATCAAAATATCAAAATTTTATATTTTCAGAAAATTGATATATCTGACATCACAGTCGGCTAAATAGTTGGGGTCGCCGGTCCTTGTTCTAGGTAGATCGAGACTAGGGATGACTGAGAACGGATCTGTAGTTAACGGCAGCTCAAACTCAATGACGCAATATTCTTTTTGGTACTTCTGACTTTTGTAAAGTCGAAATATGAACAATCGCATAGGAAGAGTCTTTAGCTGGTGTTTACAAGTTCCACTTTTGACTGTGATAATAGTTACAAAGTTCTAGTTTAGATCAGATGAACAAAGCTGAAGTCATGTTATGGCGTCATATCTCACCTTGGTACCGAGAATTGGATCTACGCTCAATATCTGGCTGTCAGCTTGCTCAGTGTTGTGTTGTATAATAGCAGATTACCTTTTGGTCGCGACTGTGGGTGCTATTTTTACTGTATTGGAGAACATTGCGCGCTTAAGCAGTTTCAGAAGTATCCTGGCATTTTGCTTGTAAAGTCCCACGTGGCAACAATATGCTTTGCTTAGGACTGGGGTCGAAGGACAGCCAAATTTACGGGAGACTAGAAATTATTGGCTACAGTGAAGGCTGCACGAATTATGGTGAACGGTACATTCATCTTTGTGTTTACATTGTTGCTAATGTACGGCAACTTAATACGAGGACACAGGGCCGCGACAACATTGTGCGTTTTTACCGGATTCGTGTGACACTTATTTGCTGGTGTACAATCTCTCCCCAAGTTGTTTTTGGCAACGCAGAGCTTAGGTACGCTAGCCCAGTTGAAGCGCAGCGTCAGAACGAATGCCGACCAGGTAAGGGAAGATAGGTTTTAACAGATGGATGCAGTGCTGGTACAGAAGGAGTAACTGAACCAGCAGACCAGTCTCTGGTATCACTAGACCATACATGGCTGTTAGCCCGTTCTAAAATACATTGTATGATTGCTTTTGTAGTCTTTCTTGTATCCGTTCTAAGTTGATGCATTAATAATTAATGGGTAAGCAGGAATAGCGGTTCAAGCAGAGGATGAATTTTTATGCATCAGTCCCACCCTCCCCCCCCCCCCTCTCTCTCTCTCTCCCTCTTCCCCTGTATGAGTGTATACAGTTTTATCTCATGAGGGTTCTAGGCCGTTGTCCTGTTTTTTTCAGAAATACTTGACAGTTTCGGCCTACCAACTCTACCGATGGCATCGCCAGCACCAGCTCCCGGACCATCGTGACTGCACCTTGACTTTCAACCTCAACACCCTCAGCAGCATTATCATCAGTACCTGGAGCATCACTGCAATAGCGCTGCCTGTGCAAGGACCGTCAACAAACTGGATGCGGTCACTGTAGTTTTGATGACGATCATCTATCGCCCAGTAGCAGTCTCTCAGCCCATTCTGTTTGTGATAATGACCATCAGGTTTGTTGGCCCCACAGCTTTGCCGTACTCAGTGATTCGAGGTGCAATTG
Source organism: Schistocerca nitens (assembly GCF_023898315.1). Taxonomy (NCBI): domain Eukaryota; kingdom Metazoa; phylum Arthropoda; class Insecta; order Orthoptera; family Acrididae; genus Schistocerca; species Schistocerca nitens. The sequence goes on along the minus strand of NC_064615.1, from coordinate 256,363,748 downwards.
GGGAAAGGATATCGTTTGCCCACATCGATAATTGGGTCGGATAGCATTACCCTATCTTTTTCCCTTAAGCGCGTGCCAACCCATGTTGTAAAGGGAATTTCCCGAAATCTTAAACGCCCTGTGGTATCCCGCCACTAAGTGTAACGCTGCACTACGCTGCAAGTTCACCGATCCGCATAAGGATGGACTTCCCTAAAATTCCACTATACATACTGGGGTGAAAATGGCGTGATATCGCGGGGCACCTCAGTTGCTGTGTGGTTTGATAGATCTGCCCTAAATGTCATATAGGCTCGATTCTCCACGAGAGAGATTCTGGGGAAACCCTTAGTAGAGCCCCGTATCGGGACATCCACATTCATGTGTTTGATCCAAAACGTGGGTGAGAGGGGTCTTCCAAAGGATGTAGCTGGAAAAGAGGGCGTTATTAATATCTAAAATAAATACAGTTATTACTCTGTGTGGTTACTTTCAGCTTCCGAGAGAAATTACAATAAACATCCACAGCATACAAGAAAACAGCACAAGGTGATAATATTAGTGGGTATTATAAACATGGTGGTATTTAATTCCCCACAAAACTCCAGGACGTTGCTAAATTTGAGAGGCGGAATACCTATTGCCCAATCCGTCACTTCACTGTTACACATTAAAAGACCTGACTTCAACACAAGCGTTAGGCATTGTTTTGGAGTAAGATGCATCGAAGCATACGAATTTATAGAGTATTAATTATCTGATTTTCTCGTTGACGGTCTCGTTATCTTCCGTAACGGCACAATACACTGATCTAGTACGATGAAAATTAACTGACGGAAGGACTGCAAAATTCAGGTGTCTTCTAAAACTTACTGAATGAAGTAAAGTTCCTGAACTTTAAACTGTTTGTATTCAGCAGTATTTCGCACTCTGAAAAATTAGCACAAAATACTTCTGCCTTCAGCAGTTTTACAGAAGCAGACCATCATTTCAAAAACATGTTATCAAAAAAATGGTTCAAATGGATCTAAGCACCATGCGACTTAACATCTGAGGTCATCAGTCCCCTAGACTTAGAACTACTTAAACCAAACCAACCTACGGACATCGCACACATCCATGCCCGAGGCAGGATTCGAACGTGCGACCGTAGCAGCAGCGCGGTTCCAGACTGAAGTGCCTAGAACCACTCGGCCACAGCGGCCGGCATGCTACCAAAACTGTCCATTTACAGCTAACCTCCCCCCGAGACTGTATACAACGAACAACAGAGATGTAACTTGTAAACCAAAGAGTTTACAACTCTGACAATTCTAACCGCTGGTGCATCTTTAAAAAACTTAATAAAATGAATTTACACAATTTTAAGTAAACTTCTTCAAAAAAAAAAAAAAATGTGTGTGAAATCTTATGGGACTTAACTGCTAAGGTCATCAGTCCCTAAGCTGACACACTACTTAACCTAAATCATCCTAAGGACAAACACACACACCCATGGCCGAGGGAGGACTCGAACCTCCGCCCGGACTAGCCGCACTGTCCATGACTGCAGCGCCTTAGACCGCTCGGCTAATCCCGTGCGGCAAACTACTTCAACATTAATTCAAATATGTAGATGGTACAAATGGCTCTGAGCACTATGGGACTCAACTGCTGTGGTCATCAGTCCCCTAGAACTTAGAACTACTTAAACCTAACTAACCTAAGGACATCACACACATCCATGCCCGAGGCAGGATTCGAACCTGCGACCGTAGCAGTCGCACGGTTCCGGACTGCGCGCCTAGAACCGCGAGACCACCGCGGCCGGCGAATACGTAGAATATGAATGAATATGAAATAATTAGTTTTATGAAGATGTATTTATCCGAAGTCATTTTTGTATAAGAAAAAGTTAGCGATACCGCCTGGTAACATAAGATTCTTATTGTATCACTGGCTCGATTGCATTACACCATATGTCTATTCGCGTATACAGACGGAATGAATGTAGGTAAGAGAAGTACAATAATGATATGCAGAACATTCAGCAAAAAGTTCTTGTATTCTTTCGCTTCACCAAATTTGCTAGTCGGCGTCTAAGGTAGATATGTTCTTCATCTCTCGGGGAAAAAAACGGCAATGGTACAGCCCGTTCTATCTTAGCGCTAGTTAATGAAAATGTACTAGTAGAAGTTTAAATTGAGAAAAGACTACAAAATATTTTTCTTTCTTTGTTCCATGAACTACACAATCAATAGACTAAGTAGGAGGCGAGACGGCAGTTTCCACCGCTGCACGAGGAATTTGTGTCGGTGAATGTAATCTTCCCGGAGTCGACGGCCACGCAGAAGAATAAGATGCCTGATGGTGCATTTCACTGTTTTGTTTACTCTTACAACAATGTAAAAAAAAGGAAAATATTGCATGTTGTGAAATATGTTCAGTCCTGATCTAGCCACGATTGCTTCTGCACACAGACTGATTACGTGGCGGTATTGTGCACGTTGTTCTGTGCTATAAGTATGTGCGATATGTTGAACATAACAGAAATATGTTTGTGTAATGATATATTTTGAAATAACCTAAATGAAGATATTTTTGAAAATATCTACTGAGGAAATAGTTCAATGAGCTGATAACGCATTACGACGCTAAAGCGTACGTGTATCTATGTTTGGTCGTTGCACATTACGTCTGCTTGAATTTAACATTGAATATTTTGATGTTTGTGAAAGGATGGAAGCAATACATTGTTTGTCAGTGAAAGGTTCTGTAATTAACTGTCCTAAAAGTGATCATAATGAACACGAACTTTAAATACCAGCTAACAGTAGACTGAGATCAACTATCTGCTTGTCAGAAACCGTTGCACGCTGCGCCATCGCCAAAGTTATCGCTGTCGTAGGTTAACTCTGGCTGACGTAGCAACGCAATCAACCGCGCCGTTAATAAACAACATGGCAGCCAGCCAGGAATCGCAATTGTCAGAAACAAGATACTTTGTAAAAACAGTGGTCTGGCAAGCTGCGCACTCCCGTACTTGTGAAACAAGTCGCCAAGAATAGCCGACTTGGTTCCCTATTAATAAATCACAATCATCTTTTTCCTCTCGACCTCGTGTTACACTGAACATCCAGGGAAACTGGTACAACTGCCAAGTATCGCGCAGAATTGCTGCAACACGACGTAGCATGGACTCGACTAATATATGAAGTAGTGTTGGAGGGAATTGACACCATGAATCCTACAGGGCTGTCCATAAATCCGCGAGGATAAGAGGGGGGTGGAGATCTCTTCTGAAGAGCACGTTGCAAGGCACCCCAGATATGCCCAAGAAAGTTCCTGTCTGGGGAGTTTGGTGGCCAGAGGAAATGTTTAAACTCAGAAGAGTGTTCCCGGAGCCACTCTGTAGAAATTCTGGACGTGTGGGGTGTCGCTTTGTTCTGCTGGAATTGCCCAAGTCCGTCGAGATGGAGAGTGGACATGAATGGATGCAGGTGATCAGACAGGATGCTTACCTACGTGTAACCTGTCAAGAGTCGTATCTAGACGTATGAGGTCCCATATCACTCCAACTCCACTCGCCCCACACCATTACAGAGCATCTGCTACCTTGAACAGTCCCTGCTGACACGCAGAGTTTATGGGTTCTTGGGGTTGTCTCCATACCCGTAAACGTCCATCCGATTGACACAATTTGAAACGAGACTCGTCCGACCAGGCACCATGTTTCCACTCACCAACAGCCTAATGTCGGGATCGTCGGGCCCAGGCGAGGCGTAAAACTTTCTGACGTGCAGTCATCAAGGGTACACGAGTTGGCCTTCGGTTCCGAAAGCCCTTATCGATGATGTTTCATTGAATGCTTCGCACGCTGACACTTGTTGATGGCCCAGCATTGAAATTGGCAGCAATTTGTGGAAGGGTTACACTTCTGTCATGTTGAACGATTCTCTTCAGTCCTCGTTAGCCCCGTTCTTGCAGGATCTTTTTCCTGGTGCAGCGATGACGGAGATTTGATGTTTTACCGGATTTCTGATATTCACGGTACACTTGTGAAATGGTCGTATGGGAAAGTGCCCACTTCATCGCTTCCTGTGTCCCATCGCTCGTGCGCCGACTATGACACTCCGTTCAAACTCACTTAAAACTTCATAACCTGCCGTTGTAGCAGCAGTAACCGATCTAACAACTGCGCCAGACACTTGTTGTTTTATATAGGCGTTGCCTACCGCAGCACGGTATTCTGCCTGTTTACATACCTCTCTATTTGTACCAGTTTCTTTGGCGCTTCAGATTATCGCTAGGCGTCGTGTTGTCCACGGACACATTTTACGCAGGAAGTATTCTTCTCAATTACTTGCAAAGTGCTCTGTAATGTTTTACATTATTGGTCCTTCGGAATTCGCGCTATATTTGGAAAGTGCTGGATTGTATACTTCGTCTATGATTACAGAAAGTTCCTGCGATGCATATCTTCACGCAAGCACACTAACAATAAGTAGTATCTACTGATTACAGATTATTTCATAACTGGAGTTTGGAAAACCGCCAAAAGTCCCGAGTGGACGACGCTGCTCTGCATCGGTCTCTCTTGCAACTGTGACGTATTCACATTGCACCATGGTATACAACCATAGGACTCTTCGCATTGGTTGCCATGCAAATATTGGTATAATCGCCTTGTTCTTGGTCGCATGGGTGCATAGTGCGTGTTCAGATGGTCGTCCGTTTCCCTATAAGCATGTTATTAATCTTTGTCCACTAAGCACTCCGTGTTTATACTGTTTATCGTGTAGTTTTGTTCAATTATTTCTCTTATAGTGAGAAAACTTCGCACCCAACTGAATCGATTCGGTGAAGAGGATTATCATTCTTTTGTATTAACTTTTGTTTAAAGATGGTCACGTCCCAGTTAACGCCTGCCATCATAAGTTGCTACATCTCTTTGTGAGTTGTACTGTTCTCCGTACGAAATGGTGCCTCCTGTTTCTTTACAACTAATAATGACAGAAATTGCAATACAAATAACAGCGTGACTCCGAGCTGACGTTCGGAGTTGACCACTCGTCAGAAACAGGTGCGCCCCACGTGACTCCCGTATGGTCCAAAACAGCGACAATTAGGCCAATTGAGAAGACTTTTATATACATAGCGCCTAACTTCAATAAAAGTTATTCGCAGATATAAAGAGTGTCACTATTCGGTGTTTTCTAATTCACAGGTCGAAAACATTTACATCCTCTGTACACTGAAGCGCTAAAGAAACTGGTATAGGCATGCGTATTCAAATACAGAGGTATGTAAACAGGCAGAAGACGGCCCTGCGGCCGGCGGTGCCTATATAAGACGAGTGTCTGGCGCAGTTGTTAGATCGGTTATTACTGCTACAATGTCAGGTTAAGATTTAAGTGAGTTTGAACGTGGTGTTATAATCAGCGCACGAGCAATGGGACACAGCGTCACCGTGGTGGCGATGAATGGTCACTTTCCCGTACGAACATTTCGCTAGAGTATGGTGAATATTAGAAATCCGGTAAAACATTTCCGATATCGCTGCGCCCGGAAAAAGATCCTGCAAGTTCGGGACCAACGATGACTGAAGAGAATCGTTCAACGTGACAAAAGTGCAACCCTTCCGCAAATTGCTGCAGATTTCAATTCTGGGCCATCAACAAGTGTTAGCGTGCGAACCATTCAACGAAACATCATCAATAAGGGCTTTCGGAGCCGAAGGGACACTTGTGTACCCTTGATGACTGCACGACACAAAGGTTTACGCCTCTCCTGGACCCGTCCACACCGACGTTGGGCTGTTGATGACTGGAAACATGTTGCTTGGTCGAAAGAGTTTCGTTTCAAATTGTATTGAGCGGATGGACGTTTACGAGTATGGAGACAACCTCATAAGTTCATGGACCCTGCGTGTTAGCAGGGGACTGTTGAAGCTGATGGAGGGTCTGTAATGGTGTGGGGCGTGTGCAGTTGGAGTGATATGGGACCCCTGATAGGTCTAGATACGAGTGTGACAGGTACACGTGCTTAAGCATCCTGTCTGATCACCTGCATCCATTCATGTGCATTGTACATTCCGACGGACTTGGGCAATTCCAGAAGGACAACGTGGCGTCCCATACGTCCAGAATTGCTACGGAGTGGCTCCAGGAACACTCTTCTGAGTTTGAACATCCTCTGGCCACTAAACCCCCAGACATGGTCATTACTGAGCATATCTGAGATGTCTTGCAGCGTGGTCTTCAGTAGAGATCTGCATCACGTCGTACTCTTACGGATTTATGGACAGCCCTGTAGTATTCATGGAGTCAGTTCCCTCCAGCACTACTTCAAACATACGTCGAGTCCATGCCATATCGTGCTGCGTCACTTCTGCGTGCTCTCGGGAGCCCTACACGATATTAGACACGTTCGTTGGCTCTTTAGTGTATAAGGAACGTTCAGGTGAAGCACTGATTCTTGTTTGAGACATGACAGATACAATGATGATACGAAACACCATGTACTGTAGTCGATAGGCGTAGCTGGCACCTGCTACCGACACCACAAAGATGCTCCTTGCTATCGGAGCATCGCTGGCCACTGTCTGCGGCTTGTCTTGAAAGAGACCGACACACGGACACGATGGCAGTTCTGCATCTGGCTACGTTCCAGTCAACGCCTAGTCCACAGCAAGCAGCGAGAGAAGGACGTTTACAGTGACAACAGAGTTAGAGGCAATCAATTAAACTCTTCATCTTAATCTGCAAGTACTCCCACATGTTTGTGACCTTTGTCTTTGAACAGTGCTCCGAGAAATAGTGATCATAGGTCTGTGAAAAGAGGCAGTTCTTTTGCTGCAGGCCACTATGCAACTCTGGTTGAGGGCAGCAATTGAAACTTCGTGTAGCCGTAACGAATGTTCATACTGGAGTTGACGTGACTGGTCCGTGTACGGAAGAAGAACCTTTAAGTCATACTATACTGACTGCACAATTTATTACATTTGAAGCCGTAGGAAGACGTTATGGAGGGCGGTACTTGTGGTTGTTGTGTTAACGAGGTGAGGCAGAATTACAAGGTACTAAACTGTGACTGTACACAGATTTTTTTGAGTGAGCTCGGTGTTTTGAACTCCATCCCGAATAACGGATGTCGACTGCTGTTGTCAGAAGTTTGATGTATCCATACTACCGGTATTGACGAATAGTAGAGACATGGTGTGGGTTGCTACCTGATATCGGAAATTTTGGTTTCCTTCCAGGACATAACTTAAGAGATAGGAGTGATTTCTGCATAGCACGTTATCTGGCATAGCCTGTTACGATTGTGCGGTTATTTTGTCTTCCTAAATTAGCGAATGCATTTGCCCTTGAACACATTTTGACCTGTCTGTGCAGTTTCCTGTTATCGCCATTGATAATGGGAAGATGTCGGTCCCAGGGATTCCAAGGCTTTCCCGAATATTTTAATTTCAGGTTTGAAGATGGATAACAAACGACAAAAGAAATAGTTCTTTGTGTGGTACAGTTACAAATTAAAAATTATCGGATGTTTTCCTTTACTTGTACAGTGAAACTTTGCTTCTTGCCAAATTTAATGTTTGTAGACGAACGGGAAGTACCCTACAGGTTTTGATGAGTGAGTTTGCGATTATCAATATATGTGACATAAATAGGCGTATCTTTTCATTGCACTGACTTAGAAGATTACATTTATTACACCGCCAAGTGACTAAAGACCTTAGCACGTAACATAAATTTCAACTTAATGCGTCTACCCATTACTGAGGAGCAGGGTTTTGAACAGTACGACAGACAGACAGACGGACAACAAAGTGAACGTACAAGGGTTCCGTTTTACCGATTAAGGTACGGAATCTTAAAAAAATGGAATTTCCCTGGATTAGTTTTATATATAGACTTTGTGATTTGTAAGCTGTATTATTAAGTGGGGTTTGACTTAAAAGTGGTTTAAATTTTAATTTATAAACGAGACATCTACTGTGTAGATTACAGATCAGCTACTGCGAGACGGAAGACGTTTAACACATTTACGTTTCTTCTGTGTGGTATTAAACCAGGTCTTTTCAGGTTGCTATCTAAATGTTTATCTGCTTTAGCTTTGTTAGAGATGAATAAAGAAACAGAATGCTATTGAAGATTTGATCGACGTCTTTGGCAGTATATCGTGTATGGCAGTAGCCGGAACATATTCATATTTGTTTATGTGGAAGCGATAGTGGAGATGTCGGAGCATGGCTGACATTTTTGGAAGTGCAGGAGGTCCTACAAGAATCTGAGCTTTTAAAGATTTTAATAATTGTATTTAGCTAGATATTTTACAGAATTTTTGATTATTATGCTAAATTTCCAAGCTGTGACATGGAAACTGATACTAAGTTTTAATAAGCGTGTGTTTTTCATTTGTTCCTTGATTGGCAATTGACTTCAATTGTGCAGGCTTTAAATCGTGTAGGTATTGTTTAGCATTTTGCGTTGTGATGTTAACAGTGCAAAAATATATTAATCCTGACTGCGTTCAGGCTTATGCCATTTGTGTATTTGAAAAGAAATGAGTAATTAAACCTGCAACATATACGTGAATTAGTCCCTTTTTGGTATTCTAATTTGTGTTTTGTCATCCACCCTAAGCGGAGAGGAGCTAGAGGGGCCTCAGTACAGTGCTGGTAGAAACGGATTCGTGACTCTTCACACCGAAACACCCCAGCAACGAATGACTCAGTAGTAGACATTCGACCACCCGCAGCGGCCCTGCGAAAAGAACATGCAGTGTGTTCCCTAAAACATTGTCATCTTCCTTTGGGGCGGTTTAAGCGTCTGGAAACATTCCTTTTGCCATACTAAAAATCCAGACACTGCTCACCTCGGAAACAAGAATCAATGTCTCCCACAAGTTTTGATCCACGCGTCTTGCCCGATTGTCATTCCACGTTTGAAGTCGGTTAACTCACCATGCCGCGACATGTTCACATCTTACTTATCTATGTTCAAAATATTCAAATATGTGTGAAATCTTATGGGACTTAACTGCTAAGGTCATCAGTCCCTAAGCTTACACACTACTTAACCTAAAGTATCCTAAGGACTAACATACACACCCATGCCCGAGGGAGGACTCGAACCTCCGCCGGGACCAGCCGCACAGTCCATGACTGCAGCGCCTTAGACCGCTGGGCTAATCCCGCGCTGCTTACTTATCTATGTCGAACTATTCACAAGCATATACCCAAGTGGCCTACCAGTTTCCTCGTCTTTCGCCCGACTATTGTACTGTATGGAAGTGGGGACCTAGAAACGACGGAGAGGCTTCGTCCCCGCCCTAGCCCTCAGTGGTTCACAACTATCCCCCGGGAACGTCTCATACCAGACGAGTGTAACCCCAACGTTTGCGTGGTAGAGCAATTATGGTGTACTCGTACGAGGAGAAAGTGTTTGCCCAGCAATCGCCGACATAGCATTCGCCGAGGCAGATGGAAAACCGCCTTAAAAACCATCCACAGACTGGCCGGCTCACCGGACGTCGACACTAATCCGCCGGGCGGGTTCGTGCCTGGGACCGGCGTACCTCCCCGCCCGGAAAGCAGTGCGTTAGACTGCACGGCAAAAGGGCGAGCCTCGCTACCGCCTACAGTACATACGTAGATGTGATAAATCCTGCTCTCGTACACTGCGTTCCTCAAGCATTTCCGAGAAATCGAGATTCAGAGTTCTGCGAGAGTTCAAATGGTTCAAATGGCTCTGAGCACTATGGGACTCAACTGCTGAGGTCATAAGTCCCCTAGAACTTAGAACTACTTAAACCTAACCAACCTAAGGACAACACACACATCCAAGCCCGAGGCAGGATTCGAACCTGCGACCGTGGCGGTCGCGCGGTTCCAGACTGCAGCGCCAGAACCGCTCGGCCACCAGCGGCCTGCTTCTGTGAGAGTGTTTTAATTCACTTCGCAAAATATGAGACTGATGATCACGAGACAGTAGCTAACATTCTGTGAGAAAAGATCTGTAAAGAAGCAGCGAAGCCTATAGCTAAGTGTCCCTGTTCGATGTAGCCCCAAGTAGATAAGTATTTTCAGCAAAAGGAAACAGAGTTAGAGCCGGCCGAAGTGGCCGTGCGGTTAAAGGCGCTGCAGTCTGGAACCGCAAGACCGCTACGGTCGCAGGTTCGAATCCTGCCTCGGGCGTGGATGTTTGTGATGTCATTAGGTTAGTTAGGTTTAACTAGTTCTAAGTTCTAGGGGACTAATGACCGCAGCAGTTGAGTCCCATAGTGCTCAGAGCCAAACAGAGTTAGACGTACAAAGATATTATGACACATAATTCTACTTATGCGAAACGACAATATGCACTTACTGGACGACCTCCAATGATACAGCCAGTTGGATTGGTCTGGTAATTTCTCTCCGCACCGGAATAGTGAAGATAGCAGTCTGTTAATCTCCGTGCAAAGCCGTATAAGTCCTTTACGCTTGACTTTTTCCACATTGTCGGCCCAAGACATCTTCTTGGAGAAGAACGATGTTGCCCATTCTGATTTTGCCTCTTTGGCTACGTTCTGAATTGATAAAAGCTCTTGGGTAACGGTAAGTAATCTTTTCTCCAACGAGTCTATAACTCTTCTGTTAGTCTCTGCCAGGCCCCCACAACCGCACGAGTGGTCGACTGTGAAGAGCGGACAAATTGAATAGCTGGGTGGCGGCCGTTAGAGTGGTAAACTGACGCGCAGGGTTCGAATATTTATACATCGCTTTTTGTTATAAAATGCCTTCCCTTGAGTTAGGTCGCAAACATAATGCCTCATTTAAATACGTTACTACAATATACTTTTTAATTTATGAACAAACAGCAACTAGTCACTGTTTATGAATTTATCTTACGTACTACATGGAATCTGCCGTAGCTAAAAGTTATGTACTGGATCCCTAGCATTTTTCGTAGTTCATTTACGATAGATGTACGCAAAATGCATCAAAATACTCAAAGATTTACCCACTATATTAATAGATATTATCTGACTGTACTTTGCTTTAGATTTTATGACAAGAAGTGCGTTATAGCCTATATGGCATAGTGCTTTGGCAACTCACGACCAAATTATCAAGTTTCAACCTAACCTAGACCATGAAAACACTACCTATCAGCCAACTTTCTTCAAAATGATCAGAACATATAAAATGGTATTCTGTCGGCCGGAAATCTTGTCTCCTGACAGCGTGTAACCATTTTTGTAACAGCTGTGGTTTTGAGAAAGGAAACCTGCAAATAGATGCACAGACATTATGCTAATACCATGTTACAAAAACATTTATTAAGCAAGCGCACTGACATATAAAACAATTTAAAATTTTCACATACCTGTGAAATGTAATAATCGTTCCTTTCTCGAATTTATTTGTACAATTAATCGCTGCACAACTCTTCACCATTGTACTTCTTTTGATTGGAACGTACAGACAGTAGAATTACGAGTAACAAATACTGTATGTACCCCCCAACAAATATACAACATTGAATCAGGGTCTTCATAAACAACAATACTACACAACACATCAGACTACAACCACTATAATGGCGTCCAGCCGAAGGTTCAAATTATTCCGCGACTGCAGCGCCATCAGTGAGTCTAGTTATTTTTTACAAGGTCTTTGGTCTCTGCTGACACATTAATTCTTTTAGAAAGGCAGTTGACTTTGAGAGCTCGTTCCCTCTCAGTAAAATAAGAAATCCCCCAGTATTAGAAAGCGCGCTGACGTAAGCACTTCATCATCATTCTGGGAGATAGATCTCGAGCGACTTGAGTCCAGCTTCGATGCTCACAACAATTTGAAGTCTCTCGTCGTCCAGCTTACTTCGCCCGAGTGCTTTACAAGGGCATCGTTTAACTGAACCAACGATCCTTCCTGGAGATACACCTTTGGGTGATAGATTCGTGGGTTCGATCAGATGTAAGGGTTTTCCAAAGTTACAATACTTGTCGGTGAGCTGTTTGGGTGGTCTTAGCCTCGTCACTGTAAATACGCGCCCGCATCTCGTGGTCGTGCGGTAGCGTTCTCGCTTCCCACGCCCGGGTTCCCGGGTTCGATTCCCGGCGGGGTCAGGGATTTTCTCTGCCTCGTGATGGCTGGGTGTTGTGTGTTGTCCTTAGGTTAGTTAGGTTTAAGTAGTTCTAAGTTCTAGGGGACTTATGACCACAGCAGTTGAGTCCCATAGTGCTCAGAGCCATTTTTTTGTAAATACGCTACGCGACGCAATTTAGGTGTCACGTTTTTGAAACCTCGTCATTTTCTCCCATTACGACGCAAAAGTTAGAAATTTGGTTCGAGGATGCCTAAAGTCTTCCCACAGCAAGGTGTCGACACTTGCCATCCTGATTTAGGTTTTCCGTGACTCCCCTAAATCACTCCAGGCAAATGCCGGGATGGTTCCTTTGAAAGGGCACGGCCGACTTCCGTCCCCGTCCTTGCCTAATCCGATGAGACCGATGACCTCGCTGTCTGGTCTCCTTTCCCAAAACAACCCAACCCCCATGATAGGTTACACCTTAGAACCTCATGTGGCGTGTAATGTGGGCTAATGGCGTCACATTGGCACCAAATTTCATCACGATTTTGCGCAACGCCACCCTTGAACATGGCACATGATGGGAAGGTCGTCACATCCCCCTTTACCCCCATCTCATCCCTTCTCTTGAAGTCTCTGCGATGGAGGTCAGAACCGGACTCTCACGAGTTCAAATCATTCTGTTTTCTTATGGATGGTCGAGGAAAACATTTCAGACACACCACCGCTCAGAATTTACACAAAAAAGGCTCAGGAGGTGGCACAAAGGGTGGCAATGAAAGCGCCCCTGCCCCTGTGGTGTATTTACACATATTTAGCACTCGAAAACGACAGTTTACAGTGCATCCATGTTATGGCCTCGATCAAATGTTATAACATTGCACGTCTCACTCATCCTGGATTTGAGTGACACGGTGATGGCCAACATAAACCTGTGGACATCTCTATCTCGTTGAAATAATCCATTCACCTGGCAGCAGGCAAGCGCGGATGCAGGGCTCATTTTCGGTGGGTGGAGTTTTTCACTGGGTATCGCCCCATCTCCCCTCAAACATGTCATCACACCATAACAACCACGTTTGAAGTGCCTTCAATGCCAAAGATTTTAATAATAATAAAAATGAAATAGTTAAAATTTTTAGTACTATCACAATAATTTGTTTACATCAGGGGTTGGTGAAATGCTTTTGCTTCTTGCGGTTGGGGCATCATAACCCATATCCGTGTGCCCCTTTCACCCCCCCCCCCCCCCGTGGAACCAGCTCCTGGCACGGGAACGCTCTCTGCCGGCCGCGGTGGCCGTGCGGTTCTAGGCGCTCAGTCAGGAACCGCGCGACTGCTACGGTCGCAGGTTCGAATCCTGCCTCGGGCATGGATGTGTGTGATGTCCTTAGGTTAGTTAGGTTTAAGTAGTTCTAAGTTCTAGGGGACTTATGACTATAGATGTTGAGTCCCATTGTACTCAGAGCCATTTGAACCATTTTGAACGGGAACGCTCTCTCTATCTCTCTCTCTCTCTCTCTCTCTCTCTCTCTCTCTCTCTCTCTGAGACGCTTATGAGTGTAGATAAAATGACACAGCTCATTGACTGAAGATGACACGAGACTGGCTCACCTGTTGTCTGGTATCCAGTGCATTGAGTACACAGTGAATATTTTTCCATAAGGTGCATGCTCCCACGCCCGAGTCTGCTCCAAGTGGCGAGATGCCGCGTCGTACACGTCATACTGTATGACGCCTGGGAGTGCGCTGTGCTTCTCGGCGTGCTTCAACATGGCCGGGCTCACGTCCGTCGCGATGAGCCTCACGCCTCTGGGAAGCCGTGCCGCTATCACCTGCCGCGAGAAACGGGAGTTTCGGATTCTGAGACACATATCAGCGAAAAAAATTTATTCTGCAGTGCATGTACGAGAAAGTGTTTTGGTCAGCGTGTGTTTCTTGTCATCGCAAAAGAGGGTGTAACCAAAATCAAAGGAAGTTACTACAAATAATATGAATTCGGCAATGAAACGTAAAGAAACGCCTGGGGCTAGTTTTGTTGGATTCCAGTTAGGGGAAGAGACAGGAATAGACTCCTACTGTGGAATTTTATGTTGCTACACCAAATGTGAGGCACTTTGACTTCTTCAGGGAGCTTGTTCATTGCTTTGCCTGTGAATGTAAGCGATAATACCACAAGTCATTAACAGTGTAGGTCTGAGAAATTGACTGGTTTTCCTTTCTAGTTCGTGGGTGATGAATGATTGTCTGTGTGTGAAATCTTATGGGACTTAACTGCTAAGGACACCAGTCCCTAGGCTTACACACTACTTAACCTAAATTATCCTAAGAACAAACACACACACCCATGCCCGAGGGAGGACTCGAACCTCCGCCGGGACCAGCCGCACAGTCCATCACTGTAGCGCCTTAGATCGCTCGGCTACTCTTGTGATACGCCAGCCTTTATCGGAATCCTTGAAGATGGATTATTATTCTGTTGCTCTCTATAATCTTCTTCAGATTCAACTATGGCAAAATAATCGAAATATGTGCAAAGAATTACCGACCATCGCCCTCAATTGATAAATCTAGATCTAGCAAAAGATATCGAGTATGTTATGGAGACTCTTATTATTTCATAGATTTCAGCAAAGTTAATTTGAAAGAAGCGTTTCTCCACAAAGGGAACTAGTTTCTTCCTCTCCCCATTCCATATGCTGTTAATTTGAAGAACACGTATGAGAACTTTAAACTGCTGCTCATACTTATCAAGTATGAGAAATACAAATGAGTGTATGAGAAGATACCTAGGTGACTACAATTCTTCTCGGCGTTGAGCTTCGGTACACAAAGCACGGCTGCTTTCTATGCGAGTGAGACAGGAGATACAGAGAAAAACGCTATTAAAGAAAAACTGACCTTTTCGTAATGAACTCCCAGCTGGGCAGAAGAATATAGTGAACGTCCTCTTTATTAACCCCAAAAATGTGTGTCTAGAGCTACTGCACGTTAAATACTGTCTTGTCAAAGTCCTTGTGAAATACGTGGACAAAACTTCAAGTGTATTCATGCACTTGCGAGAGACGTTTTCGAGGATCAGTAAATCAAAAGTTAAAGGAGAGAATTTTGTAGGCCCGCAAAGTTATTGATTTAATGTCTGAATAACATTTCCTCGATTTGTTGAGTCATATTGAAAAAAAAGGCATGACTGTCTTTCAGGAGTGTCTGCAAGAACTTTGGAAGGCAGAACAGGGCAGAGAACTATAACGATATTGCCCAAGAAGTACTGACATCATACCAATTAATGGGTTGTAAGATGTCACTTGAATTATATTTCTTGAATGATCATTTGGACTTCAACCTCATAACTTTTACGTTTTTAGAGACAAACAAGAATAACGGTTCCACTAGGACATTTCTCAAGTGGAAGAGGCGTTATCAAGGCAAATAGAGAACCGCAATGTCGTCCTACTACTTCTGGTCCAAAATGTCGTAGGTAATCAGGAAGGAACCATTTTTTGGTATGATTATTTACTTTTATTTACTCTTATGTCACTTGTTTCTTCAATTCCTTTGCATATCGACAAAGATTTTTGCTATTTACTTTTGAAAGGCTTAATAGACAGCTGTCATTTTACCAGACGCACATAATAGACTGGCATTTACAAAAACAATTATTATATGAGAACTATGGTTGGCACAGAAAGTCTGATAATAAATCCGTGTTTAGGGACGAATTGTCTTCCACAAACAGTGTATACTGTTCCTGCAACTGAAAAATGCGGCTTTCAGTAGATCAGTGTAATCATAAAAAGTGATCCACTCTGAGCGGGAGAAGCGACAACAAGCCATCACCAAGCACCCAGACACGTTTCTGGCTCATGCATATAGCATGAAAGCCACACTGGGTGCTCACCATTGGGCAATGAAATGCACTGATGTCCTCTAAGTAATAGCTACCTCCAAGTGTTCCATTCGCCTGTAACGACTAATAGCTATAGAAATAAACATCAGATTATCATTCAAACAATACACATACTACAGTTTTTTATCTTAATGTGTGATGGTGCTATGTTAACTGTTTGAAGTGAAACACTTGAGAGTTAGGGTTCATTAGCTTCCTTTGGCTCATGGTAAAATATGTTATACATTATGAATGGAAAACAAGCGGCCATGTCTAAACTTCTACAAAATTTTTTAACTAACCGATTTCCGGCTTTTAGGCCGTCATCGGGCACTAAGATATTTGTGACTGCGAATTTTTTCGTATCAAAGATTGTAAACTAGGTGCCTTCAGAGAGTCAAAAACGACAGATATTAACGTCGAATACAAGACTAAAGTAAGAAAAATTATTTCTATAAAATAGTGGAGTAAAAACAATTTAGTTCAAATAAAATATATGACTTATTGAATTAATGGTTTAGATAACAAATTCCAACAACTGTTCAGAGACGAAAAAGCAAACTGATGAAAATTCAGTAATCTTTAGCGACTTGTTACGAAGATAAGACTGTGAAAGGTAGTACTGTTTTAGATAAGTATTATATTAAAAGTGAGATACATGATGAGAGTAGCCTGGTAAGTGAAACAACAGTAACTATATGTAGTAGAATTATAGGGAAACTGAAAAATGTAACTGAAGTAAAGTAAAGGATGGGCCATATAAGTAGAAGAGTAATTTACAAAGTAGTTTGGTTGGACTTGTTTGCAGCATCTGCAGTTAAAAATGGTGAGTAAAACTCTCTCTAATCATTCAGTACCATGTTCGCGAAATAGAAATATGTTTATTCATTCCCATTATCTCATGACGGTTTATCTTCTTCTCTTTTTGTATATATATAGGACTTCATGCTGCACATTGTAACTGTGGTCTTCATTAAGCAGGTGGTCCTCAAAGGTAGAATCTCATTTTCTAAGTCTCCAACTTCTTTGGTGGTCCATCATGTAGGTCGACATGGCCCTGCTAAGCTGGCCTTCGCAGAATTTGCACAGTTACAAGTGATTTTGTATATTCTAAAGCTGATTTTCTGTCGTTATAATTCTATAAAATGTGTTCCCTAATGTTGTACACGTAAGATTAAAGCTTCCTCTCTAAATTCGGAGGGAGTTTTCCTGAAACTGGAACGCCGGCCGGAGTGGCCGTGCGGTTCTGGCCGCTACAGTCTGGAACCGCGTGACCGCTACGGTCGCAGGTTCAAATCCTGCCTCGGGCATGGATGTGTGTGATGTCCTTAGGTTAGTTAGGTTTAAGTAGTTCTAGGTTCTAGGGGACTGATGATCTCAGCAGTTAAGTCCCACAGTGCTCAGAGCCATTTGAACCATTTTTTGAAACTGGAACTGTGTACATTTATTTGAGGCGTGTGTCGAACGCAGGGCAAAAAATAATGGAGAACTGTTGTTTTCCTTTTTCCACGCAGTATAAAGTCTACCATGGCAAGAGTAAAACCATAGGTTGATGTTGTTTGTTTAATTTTGGGTGGAAATTATCACACTCATTTATCTGAGCTAAATAGTTTGTACAGGATAGGCAAAATAAAGCCACTAATGTCAATGAGCAGGAGAACTGTCCATCACAAAAAACGATGGAAACCGAGATTTCGATGCACCAATCGGTTCCTATTACATGTCTGAGTCAAGTGGAATCACGCTTTTGGATTCTCTATTCCTCATTTCTTCAGATGAGTCCTGGTTCAGCCTGTTGGTGTTGATGAGGTCACAGAACATGCGCCATTACGCATGAGAAAATCCACGTCAATATGTCGAAGAGCCGTTACAAAATCTCAAGGTAGATGTTTTTTTGCGATATGCCTAGTATCTGCATCTTAAACGTTTGTTTCAGGTAGTGATAACCGCTATGTCCAGAAACTGTGCAATCCATATCTGGATCAACTCACAGAAGATGAACGAATGTATGGATATTTTCAGCGAGACGGAGCAATTGGACGTACTATCTTGACAACCCTGTCACGACTGCATGAGATGTTCGGTGAGCAAGGGGAAATCGGCAGAGGCAGAGATATCTCCTAGCCACCTCGATCGCCTGGTCTATGTCCCTATGATTTTTATCTGGGGGTGAACCTGAAGGGTCAGATGTACTCAAATAATACTCACACACACTGCAACAGCTACGGTAGAACACTGAAAACGCTATTTCTGCTACAGAGGTACTACGCGTGTCTCAGTTTGATAAACCGAGCACGGTGCTGCGTCGACTTCAACGGCGGCCACTTTCGGTATCTCCTGTGATGTTCATTAACAAAAGCCAATCGTGCGTCAGTCTTATTGTATATATTTTCTGGGTCAGTTGTATTTAGCCCATCTCTTCTTCACATTTGTATCGACGTAACTATTCTCACTTTAGTGTTATATGTAACGTTATTAACTGTCTTCTTTCGCAGTCAACTATGAGACTCTTTGGATTACCTAGTTTCAAATCAATACAATTCACGGCCATCTTTGTACCTGATGACTGCATAACAGTCGAAAACCGATTACCGATTGATTACATAAATATTGTGTAACATTATGCAATTGCTGTGCGTTTCTCATTCAAAATGATTTGAGAGTGACTTGTCAATCACCTTTGTTAAGAGTATCACAAATTTAGCTGTAGCGCAAAATAGATTCAGTATCTGATGAAAATTATCCGGACAATGCTATGTAATGCCGCATTGACCACCAGACATCAGGAGAATAGTACGCGCTAGCATAAACGGAGGCGGGGAGTATAGTGTTGTCAGTACAGAACTACTAATGGCAGAGCGGTTCCGTTAGGACAGCTCAGTGATTCGAACGTGAACTAGCCATTTGATGTCAGCGAGTAACAAATCCATCATGGGCATAACAACGCTTCTAAAGCTGCCAAGGTCGAAATGTTGTAACTGTGAAGTGGAAACATGAAGAAACAACCATAGATAAACGAGCGGCATGCCAACCTCAATTACTGACGGACAGGGTCATCGCGCTTTGCATAGGGTGGTCGTAAAAAATCGCATTAAATCATTGGAAGGAGTCACTCGTCAGTTCCAAAGCTCAGTCAGCAGTCCAGCTAGCACAGTGACCGTGCTTAGGGAGTTAAAAAGAATGGAGTGTCTCAGATACTGCACTGCAGTAAAAGCAATGACACACAATGCTCGACAAATTCGTCATAAGCCTTAAATTTCTAAAGTCAGTACTGACCGAAATTTTTGGAAATTTGTGGTAAGGTCTTGTGGGACCAATCTGCTGAGGTCATCGGTCCCTAAGCTTACGCACTATTTAATCTAACTTAAACTAACTTACACTAAGGACAACACACACACCAATGCCGAGGGAGGACTCGATCCTCCGACGGGGGGAGCCGCGCGGATACTGAGCGACGTTTGGGGTTTTGTAAAGATTGATGCTACTGGGTAGTGGATGACTTGAAATGAATGATTCTGGGTCATGAATCACGCTATTCCTGTGGCAATCCAATGGAAGAGTCTAGATTTGGAGAATGCCTGGAGAGCGTGATGTACCCTCACGTAAAGAGCTAACAGTGAAATACAGCGGAGGTTTTGTTACGGTATGGGTATGCATTTCATGATTAGGGCGTGATAGCTTTATTGCTCTTAAAAACCTCTAAATGCGGAAGGATATGAACAAATTTTACAGCAGTATTTGTTTTGTAAATAAAAATGCCTTGCCTTGCTGCACTGTGTTCTATTTTCCCAGATGCGTTTCGTCTTTTTTCACTTTAAGGCATCATCAGTGGGTTTTATAATGATACAATTATGATACACTTTTGTTTTGATATGTATTATTCGTGGATTATAAAACTGTATGTGTGTGTGTGTGTGTGTGTTTGTGCGAGTGAGCGAGAGAGAGAGATAGAAAGAGAGAGAGAGAGACAGACTAAATATGCATGGATTTTTTGTGGTTTAAATGTCTTGTGGAGAGGTTCATGGACACTTGAGTGGCAAGAGGGTTAGGAGGTATTATTATTGTTATTATTATTATTATTATTATTATTGTAGTCCTCTGTTGCACTGTTACTCTATTATTTTATCTATTAGTGTAAACAATGAGTTGTTTGATATATGTACTTGATAATTCAACGGGGTTTTCTCTTCTGCTTTGGTTTTCTGTATGTGATAATTTTCTTGCAGAGTTAGGAGGTGTTTTTTATTGTTGATTCTAATAATTTTCATGTGTTGTTCTCTAGTGGTTGTTTTGTGATGGTGTTCTCTTAGGTGTTCTGCAAATGTGGAGTGGTTTGTCCTATACTTCTAGGCTCTCATGAGAGCTTTGTATCTGACATCAAATGTTCTGCCTGTCAGAAGACTGAGAGTGCATCAAACCAAAAAGTGCAAACAAAATAAGAAGTGAGAAGAAACACAAAAAAAGTGTACGTGTTTATGTTTCGTAAATAGAGCGGTAATGCGACCTCCAAGTGACCAGATGAGAGGAGACACGGATGCCAACTAAAAGCAGGAAGAGCCGTAAGTAATCACTTGTTTACATAAAAAGCTAGCAGTAAACTGTTTTATAATCTACGAATAATACATATCAAAAGAAAAGTGTATCATTATAGATCCCACTGATGATTCCTTAAAGTGAGAAAAAAGGCGAAACCTGTCTGGGAAAAGCCGGCCGCTGGTGGCCGAGCGGTTCTGGCGCTACAGTCTGGAACCGCGCGACCGCTGCGGTCGCAGGTTCGAATCCTGCCTCGGGCATGGATGTGTGTGTTGTCCTTAGGTTAGTTCGGTTTAAGTAGTTCTAAGTTCTAGGGGACTTATGACCTCAGCAGTTGAGTCCCATAGTGCTCAGAGCCATTTGAACCAATCTGTCTGGGAAAATGAAACACAGTACAAGTATTTCTGTGCTCCCTGCGGAGGATGGCCACGCAAAGAAACTCGTCATTTTACAGAACTGTATACTGAGTACAGTACAGGAACAGTCCGGAGACGTGATCGTTTGTATCGGTATAAAAATGTACCCCGTTAAAAAATCAGTATCTGTGACACAATGGTTTGTGGACAATAACATTCCTAAAATGGAATGGCCTGGCCAGATCCCTGACGTGAACCCACTGGACCATACATGGACTGAATTAGAAGGTAGACTTTGCTTCATAGCCCAGTGTCCAACATCACTACCTAGCTTTGTTTCGGCTCTTGAGAAACAATCTGCTGTCATTCCTCTACAGACATTTACACACTTCACTGAAAATGTCTCCAACAGAATTGAATCCGTCATAAAGGAGAAGAGTGGACATATCCCCATGTTAATGTCCACTAATAGGTGTCCGTAAAGAATGAGATTTTCACTCTGCAGCGGAGTGTGCGCTGATATGAAACTTCCTGGCAGATTAAAACTTCCTGGCAGATTAAAACTGTTTGCCGGACCGAGACTCGAACTCGGGACCTTTGCCTTTCGCGGGCAAGTGCTCTCATTCTGGAATCATCCCCAAGGCTGTGAGTAAGCCATGTCACTGCAATATCCTTTCTTTCAAGAGTGCTAGTTCTGCAAGGTTCGCAGGAGAGCTTCTGTAAAGTTTGGAAGGTAGGTTACGAGGTACTGGCTGTGAGGACGGGGCGTGATTCGTGCTTGGGTAGCTCAGATGGTAGAGCACTTACCCGTGAAAGGCAAAGGTCCCGAGTTCGAGTCTCGGTCCGGCACACAGTTTTAACCGGCCAGGGTGTTTGACGTAACCGTATACTTTTGATCAGGTTGTATAATTTTTGTGGAAGTGTGAGAAATCGCGAGGTACTCTAGTCAGGGTGACTGGTGTTCCTGAACTGTTTACTTCTAGCGTTTACCAGCCGATAAGCCCAGGAGGAACAACATCGGTAAGTTCGGGTGGTAGCATATGCGAATGACGTAGCATTAATGGCAAGGATTGTAAGGACACTAAAGGGGAACTACGATATGTTAGAGGAAGCAGCAAGAGGACTAGGTTTAGAAGTAAAAATAAACAAAACAAAGTATATGGTGATGTGGGGAGCCCAATATAAACGGAAAATAGAATTCAATAGTAATGAATGGGAAAGAATATGAAAGAGTGAAAGCAGTTAAATATTTACGTTCTGTAATAACGCAGGACAATAAAGTAGCAGTAGAAATTCAAGAAAGGATACCAAGTAGCCGGCCGGGGTAGCCGAGCGGTTCTAGGCGCTACAGTCTGGAACCGCGCGACCGCTACGGTCGCAGGTTTGAATCCTGCCTCGGGCATGGATGTGTGTGATGTCCTTAGGTTAGTTAGGTTTAAGTAGTTCTAAGTTCTAGGGGACTGATGACCTCAGAATTTAAGTCCCATAGCGCTCAGAGCCATTTGAACCATTGATACCAAGTGGAAATCGTTGCTATTTTGCCTTGTGGAGCGTATTTAATTCCAGGAATGTTAGTAG
This sequence comes from Schistocerca nitens, assembly GCF_023898315.1. Taxonomy (NCBI): domain Eukaryota; kingdom Metazoa; phylum Arthropoda; class Insecta; order Orthoptera; family Acrididae; genus Schistocerca; species Schistocerca nitens. The sequence goes on along the minus strand of NC_064615.1, from coordinate 256,341,357 downwards.
GAATAAAAATATACACGACCATATTAAGACCTATAGTAATAATTGCATCAGAAGACATTAAAGGAGGAGAACTGGTTATTGAGGTGGGAATTAAAGATACTGAGAAGGATTTTTGGAGCAATGAGAGAGGAAAATGGCTGTAGAGTAAGGACAAATGTAGAACTACAAACACTTTTTGGAGAGATGGATATTGTTGTTAAAATTAAGCAGGGAAGAATAAGATGGGCAAGAAATGTACAGAGAATGCCAGAAACTCGGAGTGTCAATAAATTTTCATGGGAAAACCTGACGGGAGAAGGAGAAGAGGAGACCCAAGAAAAGGTGGCTGGACGATATTGAAGAAGATCTAAAGGCGATGGGAATAAGAAACTGGAGAAGGAAGGCGATGGACAGGAAAGAATGGAGGCAGGTGATACAGGGGGCCAAGGTTCTTCAAGGACTGTAGAGCCAACCAAGAAGAAAAAGCTTTCTAGCGCCACGGCGGCTGAGTTACCTGCCGGCTGACCTCGCCGGTGCCGCAGCCGACGTCGAGGGCGGGCAGCGGCGGGTCCGGCCACGAGAGTCGCGGCCACAGCTCGTCCAGGAAGGCGCCCGCCGTCTCGAACACCTTGGCGCCGTGTCGCGCGTACAGTCCCGGGTCCTCCATCTCCACCTGCAACACCGCTACTCAACGTAAACACACCTGTTCCGCTACGCTACACCTAGGTGTTTCTACTTAATGGACACAGGTGATACCTTTTATTGGAATGGGGGTGGGCGGGAGAGGACTGCGAGACATTGATACAGTCATCCACTACATCTTCTCCTGTGCTAACCTCTTCATCGCAGATTAACAGTGAAGCTCGGTTTACACCTGAGCATATGGAGGCGAACTAGTATTCGCAGACAATTCGCCATTGCTCACTACCGTTCTTCTGCATCTCTGAACGTTTACAGGGGAGAGAACACGAGAGAACGAGCATAGCCCATGAAAGCTGTGTTACTGTTTTCTTTTTTTTTATTTTTTTTTAATATATAGCGCTAGCAATCCGCACAGTATACAGTTATGTAGTTAGAGTCACGAAGCAAGACTTTGATATTCAGATAGGATCATTTGGGGAGGGGGAACTTCAATAACGGGTAAGTGCTTGTAGCGGGACTTTGAATTTCGCCGCGCTACAGTCGTTCCCTCAGATAAAAATATCCCGTCGCAGCGGTATGAGCGCTCGACGGCAGAGAAAATACCAAAATTGTAACCTTTTTTGTTTTCTATCCGTTTTCAATTGTCTCTTGATAGCCGAAGCTTAAGGCAGACGTGATCTGATGCTGACGTAAAAAACTTAATAGCTAGTCTTGATCTGATTTTAATGTGTAGACACATTGAGGAAGTTGTTACGAAATTTGGAGGAGGGAAGCAACGTAAAATAAATTGCATTTAATATCAAGTCGGTTTTGTGTACATTAGAAATTCCTGGACAATGAAACTTATTGCAAGATTTCGGAGCCGACTTTTCATGCAGAAATGAAGGAGATTTTTGAAGACCTGGACGCCGCACGAAAGAAGACAAGTTAACCTGGTAAAGGATGATTTATCTACGCCACTTCCCCCTGTCAGTTACATTTTGTTATTCTCTGTTTCTTTTCAGTAAGTTTTGTTGTGGAAAGTGGTTTAACTTCTGCTCAAAAACGCCACAAGGACCACTCCAACTATAGCTTTTCTGTAATACGAAGTCCGATTTGATTTTCATTCTTTCCCTTTTTCACGGTCTCTCTTCTCCATTTATTTTTTTTATTAACCACTACAACTGGCGACCGTGAGAGGACGCAATTTTCGGATGTGTCGTTTTTGAGCAAAATTGAAACTTTAATTTGTATTTTTTCCCAACAGAGAATAACCAAAAATCCTGAAGTTTAAAGGGTAACGAAAACACCAACTTTATTGTACCTAAGCAAATGATTATACCACAATATTGTAAAGAATTTTTGTAACTAATTCAATCTGTTTTCTTTTCATGGCATATATTGATGCAAAACTGTTATTGTGAGGCCTTTTGGTGGTTATCCGATGGAGATGTATTAAGAAAATCCATATTTTGACGAATACGATTTACGCAGAAGTGATTGACCAGCCGCTGCAGGACAGAAAATTTAATGGTGAGTCACACAATTATGTTTCATTCAAACATTCAATAGCCAACTGCAGAATCCATTTTTCCCTTTCCACACATCCTGTAGTTTTCTTCTAGATTTTTCCACAATTATCTATCTCTATTGTAGTTTGTGGTAATTATAGTATTGTTGTAGCATATGAAGATCGTGAATTTGACCGCCAAACAGTCATTTGTTACGAAAAATTTTGTCCATCCTGCTGCATCTTTCTCAACCATTGTTTGCAATAGAGCAATCATTTACATTGACGAGAAAATATTTCATCCTAAATTTGAGTCAAATCTTTATTAATCAGACTTATATTATTCCCTTTTTGACTTACGATTATACATCCTATTACAATGGAACGCGGTAAGGTAGAGATAGTTTCGGCAGATGAGTTAAGTGAAGTAGATTCATCTTTCAACCAACAAGAAAGTCCGCGTTTCCCTCCATGGACGAGTTCACAGATCAACGCAATGATTTTGCCTCAAACTCGCAACATTTGTGATAATACACAGATGGCGACTTTATATGACGAAATGAGGAATGGACGCGAGACTAGACCGTCAGCGCCATTGTTAACATCAATGTCAGAACCGAATATGAGACAAATTCAGCAATGTGACACAAATCGGACGCAGGAAACTGACAAACTGGACCGACTATTAGAGTTATTTGCAGACATGAAACGAGACGTTAGTCAGAAAATTGGCGCAAATTGGTCAGGACTTTAAACAGAGGCTAGATAAAAGCGACGAAAAATTTGACGTATTAAACCGTACTATGATCGAGAATTTTGAACGAACGACAAAACGGATGACAGAATTAAATAACACCACTCAACAGCTCAGCCAGCGATTTGAGACATTGTCCGACCGAGTCACTAAACAGGAAGAAACTTTGGTTACATTCACACATGAAACAAAAAACAATATCACCCGATGTGAGAATCAGTTAACTCAAATAGTTAATGTGCAGCAGGAAGTGAACACTCGTGTGGAAGAGTTAGCTCAGGCCCACACTTCAGCTAGCTCCACCCAAGAAAAGCTGACTGAAGAAGTGGGAAATATTACCCAACAGCTCACAATGGTAGTTCTTGAACAAACCCACCTCAAAGAAAAGATAGAAAAATTAGAAGACCGAGCGGACCTCGCGTCACTAAACAACGACACCAACATGTCCGAAAGAATTGTACATGAATGTAAATTGTGTGACGACTATCTGGACAAAAAACTTGAAACAATTACACAAGACATACTTTCATAAACAAAGACACATGTTAAAGACGAGACAAAACACATAAAAGACGAAGTGACAAAATTACGAGACAATGTTGTGCCGTGTTTGGCGATTGGTGCATCGTCAGGGAACGACAAAACAGCTAAAACCATGGCTAATGACACAGACAGAACACCTATTGTGGAATCACCTATTACAAGTCAAAATTACAATGTGCCGCTTTCTTTTCCACCAAACGAGCAATATTACGGTACGACACCTAGAGTAGCAAGTGACACAAACCACGTCAATAGTGCTATACCAACCGGCATGGCCGATGACACGTTTGTAAGGCATGGGTATTTCCAGACATTTTCCAGTGAGGACAAGCACAAAGTCCACCCTATTGTGTTTATTAGATCATTTGACGGTGTTTTTCCACGTAGTTGGTCAGAAGTCGATAAAATCAGATACGTCACCAATCTCATGAGAGGACGAGCAGCTAAGTGGGGTGCCGCTATGAAGCGGCGGTGCCTTACGTTTGAACAGTTCGAACAAGCCTTCTTGGACGAATTCTGGTCCGAGAATGAGCAACAGAGTCTAAAGAGAGAAGTGTGCAACCCCGAGACCTATGACCCTAAAAAAGAGACATTAAGACAATACTTTGAGAGGTACCTAGACAAGACACTGTACTGGACCAAACCAGCCGACTTACCAGCGATAATTGACACTTTAAAGAGCCACTTACCCTTTCCATACCGCGAGAGATTAATAGGAGTACCGGAGAATGACGTTAAGACTTTCTTAAACTTCTTAGATCAAATGGACGTAGTTTACAGAGGCGATTCATGCCATTCAAATTTTACTCATATTAGTAACCAAAATCAGCACCCACCCCAAAGGAATCGTAGGGACGGTGGTTGGTGGAACCATCCGTCCGCGCCGCGACACAATACGATGCCTGCGCGCGAAACATATTCAAATGGAAACGTGTATGACAGTAGGAACAACCGCAGAAATTCGTGGAATAATAATAACGACAATAATTATCACCCATATCAAAATGGTAACTACATGAAAAACGAAAATCACAGACAGTACAACAACAACCACAATAGGAGACGTGAGAATAACCGGTACAACCCGGGCTACTTTGACAGGAACATGCCATATAACAGACATAATTACCATCAAAACAATAACAATCCCAACAATCACTGACAGAATATGTGGAACACACATAATTCACGCATGACAAATCATGACCCTCCACGGAATCCGCCGCCGTCCCCCATTACAGTTATGCACTCCCCGCCACGAAGTAGCAATAACAATTGCGGCGCGCCATCAGCTGACGCGTGGGCGCCAACCGGCCGGAATGTAAACATAGTGGAGCTGGTCAATGAACCCGGCCAGACATAGCAGACGACGGAAAACAGTCGACGACCGAGCTAAGCGCTCGTGCTTCGGTCGTGAGGTGTTGTAAGAGCGCAATGGCTGAGACGGTTTGTTTCCTCAGGTACGATGACAAAATGACAGAAGAACAGGAATTAACAAACCTATCAAGTTGATGACCTCGTTCTTTTGCGTTCACATCCCAAGTCTACAAAATTAAAACAACTGAACAGAAAATGGCAGCTATTATATTCAGGTCCTTTCAGAATAGCAAGCATACCTCACCCAGGTTGTTACTCCATAGAATACCCGTTATCTCACAAGCCGAGGGGGCTGCTTCCCCACAGACATTTGAAACCCTTTGTGCACTATAACAACATAATATATTGATAACTAAGTTGAACATGAGCAAGTTGCTGTGAAAACGAGATCATAAATATTTGTATTGAATACACGAACATTAAGTTATACAGCCTAAGAACACAAACATTCATTTATGGAAATTATATACTGCAGTTACACTTGTACACATAATTATGAAGAGAATGTAAACCCAGGTGAGTACACTTACTGAATGGGAAAAGATATTCATATAGGAATGAGATCTACACAGGTTACATTTGTTGTTAATTGTAAATTATAAGGTGAATCAACAATTAGTTAGTTATTTCAAGGCAATCTAATGACAGGAGATAATAGCTATTGAGATCAGTAATGACGTAGGTATGTAGCAGAATGAATGAGAACGTAAGAATGAATGATCAGTATGAATGAGTTAATATTTAAGTTAATATAAGAAGGTAAGTTACTGTGAAGTAGTTGATGGAGACAGATTATTTGAGGAAAATATTATTGGAGTTTTATGAGAATGGAAGTGCCAAATGGCCCCACGTATGTGATATATTAATGTTTGATGAGGAATATGTTTAATGTATAAGAATATATATATTATGATGAATATGTGAGTAAGGAATGAGTGAGAATGTTTTGGTAATATTGTGCTACATAGAGAAGTGAGTAAACAGTCTACATCTTTAAGATTACGTAAGAATTTCAGTTTGAAAGAAAACATTTGTGATGAGTTAGAACACGTGAGTACAAGATACAAGACGTTAAATGTGAATCTATTTTCAGTGCTCTTGAAAATGAACAAATGCAAGAAAAGCAGAGTGTAAATAATGATGATTACAGCTGTTGAAAGAAATGTAATAAGATTGTAACTTGGAAACACATCAGCTTTAATTTATTTCAGAAGTGTAACTTGGTAACATTTTGTTAAGTTTTGTTAAGCCACTGTGTGGAAGAAAACATTTTTATTTCGTGTTCAGACAGGAGAATGATATTTTAAGGAACTTAAGTTGAAATATAGTTTTCACACAGCCCTCATGTGAATACATTTGTGTATGAAAGTGAAATTTAGTGCCATGTTAGCCTTTATTATACTTACATATGACAGAAAACCCTGAGGAAGCAAAAGATAGGAGAGTTATTAAGGCTGTTTTGCGACTCGTACAACACCTCCACTTAAGCGAACAAATGACAAAATTACATCTATGTTCAAGACAACATTTGACTTTTCAGGCTATGCAAGGTAAGTGCAAAGGAGCAGTGACCACCTGTGCAGCCGATGTCGAGCAACGGACACTGAGAAAGAGACGTTTTACTGTCAATTATAATACTATGTTCTTTACTTATGTTTTATAGAAAGAAATGATATATATATATATATATATATATATATATATATATATATATATATATATATATATATACCATATACATGATGTCTAACCTTCATTAAAGTAGAAGAAAGTCCATGGTTGAACTCTTGAGAGGAAATTTGATATGTTATTATATAATACACATTATGAGAGAGACAATCTCTGTGAGATATATTTTCCATTTGTATAGAAGGTATCCACAAGAAGTGGAGAGATATCGAAGAAGTGCTGAGCAGTGATTTACTCATGCGAAGATTTGTTAATGTATAATACACTTAGTCATATGAACAGTCAGAACACAAACAGAGAATCTGTCATGATGTTACACTACGCAGACTTGACGTAAGGACACTTACATTTACCTCTGATTTGGTAAATGGTAAGCACCTCCTTTCACACACCCCTTGAAGGTGATGCAGATGTTATAATGTATTATGTTCTCTTTGTATGTAGTAGCTGTAGGATTTGATAGTTTATAGGTAGTGAATAGTTTCTTCCGTTCTATCTTTTTTTTTTTTCTCCATTATCCTACCACCTCCTGCAGCTGGGTATTGTTTGTTTATGGAATGTAAGAATATATTGTGTGACAGTAAACTTTCAGGTATGAATAAAAAGACATGAATATTAATGGCATTACAAGCCTGGTTAACCACTAGCCAGCCAAGATATGGAATCAAAAGAAAGAAAGAAATAATAAATGAAGGAAAGCCCGTGCTTTAAACATTAAGTTTTATATCCCTTGGCACGTCAAAACCTTAATAAAGAAAATCAAAATGTCCATAAACCCCAATAAAAGAAAGCCAATGGGACTTAGTATAATTTTTTTAGTGTAAATATTTCACATGCAAATTCTTGTAAATTTATATGTATTTGTATATGTGTTAAAACTTTGCATATTGTCAACATATTTTGAAATGTGACCACGAAATGTAAGCTTTCATAATTAACTATGTAAACATGCTGGGACACCGTGAACTTTGTTAAAATGTAAATATGGCAAAAAAATGTTGCAAACTGTGTTAAACTGTGAACGTTATAAACGACGAATTTTGTGTTATTTGTGAAACTTATGGTGCATAAACCAAATAACTGTTTGTAAATCGATATAAACTGCAATTTACTTCGACGATAATGAGGATTTTCACACTGCAATTGAACGTTTGTTGGCGAGTGTAAACAACGTGATGATACACCTACCTTTGCGAACATAGACGCCGTTGTTCCTGGCCGGCCATCAGATGCTTTGGAGAAAATAAACTCAGCACCTGTCGTAGGCGATGTGGAGGCTAAAAACTACATCGACCATATATGCACCGGGAACAATAGTCATGAAAACGTACAAGGACCTGGAGTGTTGTGTTGTAACAGAAGACATGGACGTTGCTTCAGATCACGCACACGCTCAATCTTATGGTGTCACCGGACTTAACACGCCATTTATGCTGGAATAACAACTTGTAATTAACACTATGTGAAAGTGAATACCGTGCAAGATTGTCATAACACAGCGATTTTGAAACTACCGCACGCGAAATTCAGTGATGCTATTGCGCATGCGCAAAGACTACGTGCTGCCAGAGATGCATTGGGAAACCAACGCTGGCGAGCAAGCTTGTTTGAAACAAACTGTATGTTAATATATATTAATTGTGTAAAAAGGATCAAAACTGTAACAATTGTACGTAGTATATAGATTTAGAAAGTAAGTATTGACAAAGATTATCCCCTATGGATGCACGTGGACTTTCCAATGAAAATATGCATATATTGACTTTTAGGTTTGCTAGCCTGCCACGCTAAATGTTTTAGCGTGACAGTCGAGGGGGCGATGTAGCGGGACTTTGAATTTCGCCGCGCTACACTCGTTCCCTCAGATAAAAATATCCCGTCGCAGCGGTATGAGCGCTCGACGGCAGAGAAAATACCAAAATTGTAACTTTTTTTGTTTTCTATCCGTTTTCAATTGTCTCTTGATAGCCGAAGCTTAAGGCAGACGTGATCTGATGCTGACGTAAAAAACTTAATAGCTAGTCTTGATCTGACTTTAATGTGTAGACACATTGAGGAAGTTGTTATGAAATTTGGAGGAGGGAAGTAACGTAAAATAAATTGCATTTAATATCAAGACGGTCTTGTGTACATTAGAAATTCCTGGACAATGAAACTTATTGCAAGATTTCGGAGCCGACTTTTCACACAGAAATGAAGGAGATTTTTTAAGACCTGGACGCCGCACGAAAGAAGACAAGTTAACCTGGTAAAGGATGATTTATCTACGCCACTTCCCCCTGTCAGTTACATTTTGTTATTCTCTGTTTCGTTTCAGTAAGTTTTGTTGTGGAAATTGGTTTAACTTTTGCTCAAAAACGCCACAAGGACCACCCCAACTATAGCTTTTCTGTAATACGAAGTCCGATGTGCTTTTCATCCTTTCCCTTTTTCACGGTCTCTCTTCTCCATTTATTTTTTTACTAACCACTACATGCTCTACCAACTGAGCTATCCAAGCACGACACACGACTCACCCTCACAGATTCACTTCCTCCAGTACCACCTTCCAAACTTCACAGAAGTTATGCTGACTAGCGCTCCTGGAAGAAATGATGTTGTGGACATGTGGCTTAGTCACATACCGGAGAATTGTTTCCAAAATGAATTTTTCGCTCTGCAGCGGAATGTGCGCCCAATTCAAAGCCGTATCTCGCTGTTTAGCTTTTTTATTAAAAAATGGAAATGTCTTATGGCGAGGGCCTCCCGTCGGTAGACCGGTCACCTGGTGGAAGCATTTTTAGTTGACGCCACTTCGGTGACTTGCGTGTCGATGGGGATGATATGATGATATGATGATGATGAAGACAACACAATACCCAGCCCCTGAGCGGAGAAAATCTCCGACCCAGCCGGGAATCGAGTCCGGGCCTCTCGGCATGCCAGTCTGCTGCGCTGACCACTCAGCTATCGAGGCGAACTTTTTTTTAAAACCGCATACCCATCAGCAGATGGTCAAATCTATAAACCCTGTGAAATACACACCTCGCACTACCCAGCGTGCTGTCAAAGATGTACACCAATCCGACTTCCAGACCAATCACCCGCTGAGCATAGGCATACATGGAATATGAAAGGATGGTCTCTGCTCCAGTCTGCAAAGCTGACAACAAATGGAACTAGTGTGATTCATAGTCTAACACATCTGACCGGTCGCAGTGCACTTGTTGAGCTTGGACAAAAGGAACAGGGCATTATGGGTTGAGCTCTATTATCAAAACAACAGTAATGCTCCAGCTACACTTCGAGAATATCGCCGGCTGGAAGGATTACGGAAGGGTCCTCTTTCTCCACCTGCTGTGCAGAGCGGGATGAAGAAGTTCGAAACAAGTGGAGAACTGGCCGTCGCTCTGGGAAGAGGCCGACGACTGGTTGCACCACAGGCGGTTGATGAAATCACTGTTGCTATGGCAGACAACGCAGCGCGCGATTCCTGATCGTCAGGCAATGGGCGTGCCGTGTCACGACAGTTGAATATCCCGTGGTGTTTCAAACCATTCTCAAATGGTATCCGTACAAGATCCATATCGTACAGCAGCTTGCACCACAGGACGCACACCGATCTGTTGACTTCGCTATCGACTTTCTCGTAAGAACTGAAGTTGACGAGGGATTGCCCTGTACAATCCTATTGACAGACGGCCGGCCGAAGTGGCCGTGCGGTTAAAGGCGCTGCAGTCTGGAACCGCAAGACCGCTACGGTCGCAGGTTCGAATCCTGCCTCGGGCATGGATGTTTGTGATGTCCTTAGGTTAGTTAGGTTTAACTAGTTCTAGGTCCTAGGGGACTAATGACCTCAGAAGTTGAGTCCCATAGTGCTCAGAGCCATTAGAACCTATTGACAGACGAAGCTTACTTTTCTCTGATGGGTGAGGTGACCACACAGAATTTCCGAGTGTGAGGATCTTCACCTCCAGCCAATGTGCATGAAGTTCCTCTGTATGGTGAACATGTCACAGTATGGTGTGGCTTCACGGCTGCGTTCATCATTGGTCCAATCGATTTTGAACAGGTGGCGCTCAGGGACAACAGACGCGCAGTGTGACGCTTTGTTTCCATCAGACACAGAAACGTTACACAAGATTCTTGTATTTTTTTCTACTAGAGAGACGAAATACCTGAAAGGCAAATAGGTATTTACATTTTGAAAAAAAAGCCCACACTATGCATAAATAAAAAACACACAGATAAACAAGGGTTAATGAAAATTATTTCAGCAGTGAAAAAGTAAGAATTATTTGACGAGAAAAATTATTTTCGTTGTCATTTGGCACATAACAAGAAAAAGGATTAAACAAAAAAGCGCTATTTACTGCATTCTTCATATTGTTTGATGAATTTGCAGGAATATATCTTCTCGAGCAAATAAATGCATTTGATCTGAAATGTTTGGTCGACACTTCTCCCATTCTTTCAGTTCTCAAGAGCACATAGAATTTACTGCATGACATTTGGCAAGAACTTCCACAATGAATTCTGTTTTCCTGATTAATAAACCCTACTATCAATGCATCATTGGTTGTTCCTACATTTTGTTTTGGATTTTTTCATATAAAGAATAGTCCCTCATAACCTCGCTTTTATCGTTCAAATGCCAAACTGCTCAGCAGACAACTCTTATAACACGATATTTTGGCACTGACTCGTAAACGAAAATTACGACTCGAAACAGACGAGAGTCAGTACAGTAATTGGGCTCACTCGTTAAGAGAACTCTGAACATGGACCAGTATGTTTATTTCAACACTAACTGCGTCTCGCAATGTCAACCATAGCTAAACAGTTATTGATAAAGAAATTTAATGCCGAACCTTACTATCCACGCAGATGCGCCATCACGAACTTTCCTGCTTGGAGATATTGACGCGTGAAACACTTACAGCTCAACAAAATGCGCGACATAAAAAAAAACACCAAAGTCTGAGACAATGGAAGAAGCTGACGGAATACACGCAAGCTTTAAGGGTTTTCACATAAAAAAATTGGAGGCATAACTTTTCAGCATGCCCTCGTATCCAGAACCTAACGAGTCAATATATTGATGTGCAACTTTCGCTAACTTATAGGGGACATAACTGCGAAATTTCAGAGGTAGCAAACTAATTTTCAACGTTTATAACTGCCGAACTACGACACTCAAGTTTTTAATGGAAATATATACTCGGGAGAAACCTTGGAAGAGGACTTCGATGGCTTAACATGTGTGGAAGTGATGTTCCATGATACATGGAATTTCTTCTTTTCGAAAAACTTGTTTCCTTTTAGATCTCTTTTTTTTAGTTTTCTGCCCAGAAAGAAACCCAGAGTTATGTTATTCATGGATGATATTTTGCGTATGTGGACTGTATGTTATTGCTGCTACAATGTTAGTTGGCTTTTCTCTCGTAAGTTGCCATTGCTCTTCGCTGGGGCATTTTATTCTTCACATTTACTGTCTGCAAAGTTTTTTAAACTTAATTGTACAGCATGATCGTGATGGCTTAGCAGGATGTGTGTATAACCCCATCGCTTCTCTAACACGCTGAAGACACTTTCTATATACAACCATAGCAATATTTCGACTGTCGTAAACTTAGAGAAATCCGAGTAGCTTCACGAGAAATTTGTCTTGATATGCTGCGCTACTGTCAGTCCTATTCGAGGGAAAGGCAAACTTTATCAAAAATCAGTGAAGGCGCAGTTTGGCGATGAAATCTGGGGCCGCTGGCAGAGTGTGGTAACAGACGACAGCCAGCGGGCCAGGTAAGGTAAACATGGCACTCGCGGACGCGGAGCTGCGACGGCGGTATTGCACGCACGATTTGTTTTGAGTGGAGCAACAACGAGGCAGGAAACTGCAGCGTTGCTTTAAGTTATTGCAATGTATGAGGTGGGGCACTAGGCCAGAGCCAAGAGTGGCGATTTGTAAGTGGCTGACGTGTGGGAATTTATCCCTGCCATAGTTTCTGTATCTCTCTGACACTACGTCAGAAGCGAGGGAGAAACCAAGATAAACAGATGGGCAATTTTAGCTTGGGACGGAGTGTGCCAGGTCAGTCGAGCATCGGGACGGACCTGTGCTGGTCTACACTTATAGGGGCCAGTCTGGCAGCAATGTTATAAGTCTTCTGCATAAACTTGTACTGTGTTTCTATGTACTTGTTGGGGCTATATTCCGCCTCTGGGGACACAACACCGGGGCAGGACGGAACGGTAGCATGGAACTTGGAGATTGCACGTTCTGCCTGAAGGAGGGCAGTCACAGTGGTCTGCAATGGGTTCAGGAGGGGCTCGGCCCCACTCGAGTCTACGGGCCACATTCGCTTCCCACCTGGCGTACCGGGGTTCGTGCGAGGCGTACGCTGTGGGAGGCGCAGCAGCGCCAGAGACGGATGCGGGTGTTGCCATCCGGCAAATTAGTTGAATAAACGGATGTTACCGAATACCGCTGAATCACTCTACACTGCCTCTCGACGCTCTTGGCCGGCCGCAATGGCTGAGCGGTTCTAGGTGCTTCTGTCTGGTACCGCGCGACCACTACGGTCGCAGGTTCGAATTCTGCCTCGGGCATGGATGTGTGTGATGTCCTTAGGTTAGTTAGGTTTAAGTAGTTCTAAGTTCTAGGGGCTGATGACCTCAGATGTTAAGTCCCATAGTGCTCAGAGCTATTTGAACCATTTGAACGCTCTTGAACTTGCTCGGCCTCCTGACAAAATACGGAGTGGTGGGTCCCAGCTTCAGCTCTGCCAACTTGAGTCTCGGGTTCGACACCCCAACTCCGTAGCAGATAATTACAAAAGCAGACTACAGACTAATGGACTTTTAGTGTAGAGGTAAACAGAATAACGATGCCTACATGTTTACATGTGCTATGGGGGAAAATACGTTGCGGCAACCGAGTGAGGTGGCAAAGTGGTTAGCACACTGGACACCCATTCGGGAGATGGTGGTGGTTAGTGTTTAACGTCCCGTCGACAACGAGGTCATTAGAGACGGAGCTCATGCTCGGGTTAGGGAAGGATTGGGACGGAAATCGGCCGTGCCCTTTCAAAGGAACCATCCCGACATTTTCCTGAAGCAATTTAGCGAAATCACGGAAAACCTAAATCAGGATGGCTGGAGACGGGATTGAACCATCGTCCTCCCGAATGCGAGTCCAGTGTGCTAACCACTGCGCCACCTCGCTCGGTCGCCCATTCGGGAGACTGACGGTTCAAACTCGAGCTCGGCCTTTCTGATTTAGGTTTTCCGTGATTTCCCTAAATCGCTTCTGACAAATGCCGGGATGATTCGTTTGAAAGAGCATGGCCTAATTCCTTCGCCATCCTTCCCTAATCTGATGTGACTGATGAGTTTGTTGTTTAGTCCCTTTCCCCAAATCAACCAAACTAACTAACTTTGTGCCACCTTTTCTCTTGGAGGAAGGACTGCCGTTTACAGCTTTATTATCTTGTTACTATTTAATCAAGTTCCACATTTTATGTTATGCCGCTGAAGTTGTCTTTCGTGGCTGTTTCCAAGGCCGCAGGTAAAGTATGTAGTTCCATTAAAAATGTCTACGACGTATTTGGGCAACTATAAACGTACATCGGATTTATCACAATGTGCACGATACATTAGTGCGGTCATGCCAGTGTTACAAAACCGTTAATATATAGAGCTGCATTTCCAGCGTGAAATTTTCACTCTGTAGCGGAGTGTGCGCTGATATGAAACTTCATGGCAGTGTGAAAATTTCATTTTGGAAGAATCCTTCAGGCTGTGGCTAAGCCATTCTTCCAGGAGGTCTGCAGGAGAGCTTCTGTGAAGTTTGGAAGGTAGGAGACGAGGTATTAGCAGAATAAAAACTGAGAGGAGGGATTGTGTGTCATGCTTAGGTAGCTCAGATGGTAGAGCTATTGCCGGCGAAAGGTAAAGGTCACGAGTTCGAGTCTCAGTCCGGCATGCAGTTTTTATCTGCCAGGAAATTTCAAGGCTACATTTATTTAGAAACGCTACAAGTGATGTGTAAATTACAAAGTGATAAACTATCCTAGTTTGATTTTTCATCGTCCCAGATGCCCAAGTACTGGTAAAAAGTATTTCAACAACAAGTGTATCGGTCGTGACTCGCCAGTGTCGTGGCATTCCGGTTCTCTCGACTTGAACCCAGTTGATTTTTTTGTTTGGGGATACTTAAGAGTTTTGATGTATTCAAGCCCTGATGACAGCGTCGATGAACTCTGTGAAAGCATTGTGGCTGCTTGTCTCTATCTGCATCTACATCTGAATCTGTTCTCTGCAGACCACGTGAATTGTGGCTATGTGGATCACTTGTTGTATTGTATTTGTCCTCAAGTGCATATCTGCAGTTCGGATCCTCGGGGACTCGGTTATAAGACGAACATGAACTGTGTCGTAACACGTCGTAATAGGGAAATGATTGGTTTCTTTTCCCATGTTTTTTAAGGATTATTTGGTTGTTTTATGGTCGTCTACCCACTCCATTTCGCTTGCAAGTACCATAGTAAGACACCCCGTATTGTGGATATCCTACTTCAAATACTTCACCTTATACTGGAATGGCCAATATTCAGAGATATGACAGGAACGATCGTTCGAAGCGGCGAACTTCATATGGACATAGGCACTAACCAGAATGGTTTCCTAGATATAACACATTTAATGTACATTCTTACTTATGTTCGGCATTATTCAATACATTGTCAGGTTTCGACATCTGCACATGCACGACATGCGTCTTATAAAGTTTCAATTGAAAAATCCGACCAGGAATTCGACATGTCGGAAAGCGCCGACGGTATTCTTCGACAGCAACAGGAGCACTACCGTCGCAGAAGCTATACAATATCTGTATATTCTTTTTTAGTGTGGCTACGTGGCATTTTAGCCAGCACATGTATAAACACAGTTAATCGATGCTTCTGTCTTATACACTCAGGCCCTCGCAATAACTAACTCACAACACGGCATGGACAACTGCGCCGTTCAACGGACTAGTTTAATGGCAGTAAGAAATCCCGAGCAACGAGACTGAAAGCAACGATATAAGCTGGGCGAGAACAAAGCGTCAGAGAGGTGTTCTGGGTAAGACACATACGAACGCGCCACTAATCGAAACACAAATTTACAATGAATATCTTCTCTCTCGTAAATCATTAGGAATAGGGTATATGGCCATACGACGTATTTTGCTTCAAATGAGCTTTCCTGCATATCCCTGAATACTGACCATTCCTCCAGGGACAACATAAAGGTTCACAATTATTGAATTACTTGAAAAAAAAAGGTAAATTAGTTACAAACTACGGCGTGCACACACTTTATTCAACATGTAAACTTTCTTTCTTTCTCTTATGCCTTTGTCCCGCAGGTCAGCATGTTAGATTAAGGGGTGGCCGGATGCCCTTCCTGCCGCCACCCCGTACCCCCCAGGACGGAATTAGTGTCCCCCAACAGTCTGCGACTAGTGTAACCCATGGAATAATGCGAAAGTGTTCAGATGTCTGTGAGCCATGTAACTGAGGCGGGACCGTGGGGACCAGCCCAATATTCACCTAGGGGGATGAGGAAAACCGCCTAAAAACCACATCCAGGCCGGCGGGCACACCAACCATCGTCTTTAATCCGCTGGGCGGATTCGATCCGGGGCCGGCGCGCCTACCCGAGTCCACGAAGCAGCGCATTAGCGCTATCGGCTAACGTGGCGGGTTTTTATTCAACATGTAAACATTACTACAGATATCAGGATTAGGTTATGACATGTTCGATATGCCTGTCATCATTGGTGACGATGTGGCGCAGACGAATAGCGAAATTCTGCATGACCCACAGAAGTGTCGAGACAACTATGCTGTCGATGACCTTCTGACTGGCTGTTTTTGGGGTTATTGCTGTGCATCTTGTCTTTAATACAGACCCACCAAAAGGAGTGGCACGTGTTCAGATCGGGAGAATATGGCGGCCAATCGAGGCTCATGACGGTGGCCTTTGGGTACCCCAGAGCCAGAATGTGGTCCCCAAAGTGCTCTTCCAGGACATAAAACTCTCTCCTGCTTCGATGGGGTCGAGCTCCTTCTTACATGAACCACATCTTGTCAAAGTCAGGGTCACCTTGGATAATGTGAATGAAATCATCTTCCAAAACCTTCACTTACCGTTCGCCGGCCGGAGTGGCCGAGCGGTTAAAGGCGCTACAGTCTGGAACCGCACGACCGCTACGGTCGCAGGTTCGACTCCTGCCTCGGACATGGATGTGTTTGATGTCCTTAGGTTAGTTAGGTTTAATTAGTTCTAAGTTCTAGGGGACTTATGACCACAGCAGTTGAGTCCCATAGTGCTCAGAGCCATTTGAACCATTTGAACTTACCGTTCGGTAGTCACCGTGCCATCGAGGAATATCAAACCGATTATTCCGTGACTGGACATGGCACACCAGTCACCCGTTGTGGGTGTAGCGAGTTCTCGATTGCGAAATGCGCATTCTCATTCCTCCAAATGAGCTGTACCGTGACATTTTCACGTGCAAATGGCCGACAACAACAAAGTGAGTGCGCATGCACATACTAATTCCCATCATGCCCCGCGGCGAACCGTGCAGTTTGAATGTCCGAACGCAAACCGTTCAGAAGGTATGACGATTTTATTTCGTATAGTTCATGAATTGTCACCCTGTATGTTTGACTCACCAGGAAAAAGTGAGAGACACGGTCACATACAGGTCATAGTTCTCTGACGATGTTGTCTTCACATCAAATGATATCACAGGAAATGGAAACCAGCGCAGTGTAATTTTTCGGATGTGTTGTTATTAGTAAACTGTCATAAATAAAGATAAGTAAAAACCAATAGTACTTGATCGCAGTTTGTCTGTGGCATCTTGACTCAGTCACGTGGCGACGTTACGAAGCAATATAAATTAGGATAAGTGGAAGAGAGAAAAAAAAAATTCGGGTAGTCGTAGATTCCCAGATAAAAGCTGCGAGAGGGCAAAGGAAATGATACGCAGCAGTGCAGTGTGAGATTTTATTATTATTTCTGTATTTAAGCATCAAGCACTGCTGTAACGGGTTCAACTGTGTTCTTGAGACAAACGAGCCGGTTTATTCTTTTGGAAAAAGTTAGAGATGTTTCGGGGGTCTTAAACTGGCAACGTATGGAAAAACATTGTCAGTTGCCGTAATCGGTATGTCGGTATTCGATTTTGACAGCCAGACCATTTTCAACAGCATCCCTCGTTAAGAGGAGATAACAGACATAGGGATGTGAGAAGAAGTATCCGAAAGTCATTATTGCTTTGTAATGGCTATGCTATCTAACACCCTCCATCGTGCTCCATACAGCGGTTTGAGGAATTTCGTTGTGTATACAGAAACAAATTTATAAGCATAATTTATCTTGACGTAGTGTTTCTCCCTAGTGGCATAAGTTTGTTTTTGGAGAAGTTCCACATTGAGCAGACACATTTTCTTCTTCTTTTGTACCCAGACATGTTTATTTGAAGTTACATAATCTTCAGTGGGTTCTTTATTTGCTTTCTATCAAATAACAGGAAAGACTACTTTTTACAATCTGTACAAATACTTTAATTAAAAACTGAAATTCTGACTGTACAGACAGTTAAAAGTAATTTACCCTGTTATTTGTCAGAAACGAAACAAAAGGAAACTTCTGAACGTCTGTAATTTCAACGAAACAATTCTGAGTAAAAAATAAGTAAATAAATAGTGTCTGCTGAAGGCTGAACATAATCAAACAGAAATACATTCATAAATTACTCCAAGACAATGCATATGATATACGGCGAAAATGCATCAGAAACAAGCACAAAGTTAAAAGTGCTGGTTGTTACTGACCTCGGTCACGGTAACCGCAAGTGAGCGCTGGTACCTGCGAAGTGAGGATGAGTGGGGTAGGCACCTCAGGACGGTTATATAGCGAGCAGCAGGCCTGTTATTTCCAAGGACGAGCAAGGAGACTGCTAGTCTGTGAACGCGTAGCCAATGAGCGTCAGCACCAACCTCGAAAAAAGTGCGATTACAGTTAACGAAGCATCGACGCTGTATGAATTTTCAGTTTCGGTGTCGCCAGGCGTAGTTGAGATTTCTCTTGCCGGCATCTGTTCTGAAACGAGTCTAGTAGGTCACGCAGTTATTTACATGATGGGCCGGAGATAATTGGCAGCCATTCATGTGGAAAGTCTGGTATTAATCTTCTTTAATGACTTCGGCTTCTAACACAACAGTTGCCGACAGGTATAGATCTCGCTACCATGGAGAGGTAGGGCCAAATACAAAATGAAACCTGCAACGTAATCAACGGTTCTTTGAAGACAACGAGTCTGTGCATCCTGTACGTTTTTTCTGTCATATTGCCTTCAGATAATCGTCAACCAGCCTTGTACCTGTACGGAATCCTCGTCCTGTTCTTAGACTTCAGGATTTCTGCGGTTTTCCTGAACTACATCAAGCGACCGACGATATTCTTGTTTTACTACATGTAGTTACTTAGGTGATTTCTTAGTTCCATGTTCCGTACATATTATTCGTGATAAATGTTATGAAGTCGAGCGTGTCAGTTGAACAAAGTCTTACAAAATGGGAGTATGTGCTGGCCTTTTACAGGTTTGTAATTGAATAATTATTTCTATTAAAGAACTCGTCTGTGGTGTAGAAACAGTTGTTAAGGAGAAACGGCTTTGAAACTTCCTGGCAGTTTAAAACTGTGTGTCGGACCGAGATTCGAATTCGGGACCTTTGCCTATTGGGGGCAACTGCTCCAGCAATTTTTTTTTTGGTTGATATACTTTTGTTCTATATTGTTCGTTGAATTCGTTCTGGGCGGACGTCCGATGACACCCATTTAGGTTCTTGATCCATTCACTCAGTTTTTTGTTACAGAGGGCAGCTAACCGTCTGACGGAACACGCTGAGCTACCGTTCCGGCAGCCAACTGAGCTACCCAAGGACGCCTGACGCGCCGTCCTCACAGCTTTATTTCCGGCAGTACGTCGTCTCCTGCCTTCTAAATTTCACAGAAGCTCTCCTGCGAACCTTGCAGAACTTTCATTCTAGAAACAACTTTGTTGTTGTTTGTTTGGGGCGGTCAACATCGTGGTTATCGGCACCATGGCAAATCCTACATGACATGAATGTGATTAAAACATAGAAAATGTAGACATGTCAGAAACTAGCTAAGATCACATTTAATTTATCCATTTTATTAGTTTTTTTTTTAACTCCGTGGCTATGGATCAAATTACCTTAAGAAATATAGCAAGCAGTCACTTCTTCGCGTATTTTTAAAACTAATCTGCGCCCGAACAAGGCCCAATGGCACGGACCGGCCGCCGTGTCATCCCGAGCCCACGGGCGTCACTGGATGAGAATATGGAAGGGAATGTGGTCAGCACGCCGCTCTCCCGGCCGTATGTCAGTCTGCGAGACCGGAGCCGCTATTCTCGATCAAGTAGTTCCTCAGAATGAGATTTTCACTCTGCAGCAGAGTGTGCGCTGATATAAAACTTCCTGACAGATTAAAAGTGTGTGCCGGATCGAGACTCGAGCTCGGGACCTTTGCCTTTCGCGGGCAAGTGCTCTATCAACTGAGCTACCCAAGCACGACTCACACCCCGTCCTCACAGCTTTACTTCTGCCACGCAAAGGTCCCGAGTTCGAGTCTCTGTCCGGCACACAGTTTTAACCTGCCAGGAAGTTTCAAGTACTTCCTCCGTTTGGCTCACAAGGGCTGAGTGTCTTCCCACTTGTCAACAGCGCTCCGCAGACCGGATGGCCAGCCATCCAAGTGCTAGCCCAGCCCGACACCGCTTAACATCGCTCATTTGACGGGAACTGTTGTTACCACTGTGTCAAGGCAGTATTTTTACTTGTTTTTATACGCGTTTCATGCCTTCATCCATGCTCAGTTAGCGTAATACATATTTGAATCTTCAGCAAGTACATCTCTTAAAATATCGACAGCAAATAGAAGGCTGCAGCCGCCCTGTGCAAAATAAAAATTTTGTTTGGTTACTACACTTTGCGACTTGTATATATACGCTATAGCGCTGGCTGCGTGTACTTAACTTCCCACTCAGCTTGCTGTTATTTCGATTTTCGCGTTTATAGATGTGGCGCCAATACCTGTTCGCTTCTATCTTGTACAAAAACAGCCCGGTATCCGCAATTTTGCCGACTGACAACTTTTATTGCATTCAGAAGTTTTATCTGAGATCAAAATTGAATTTTGCTTACAGGTTCTGAAAGTACTAATTCTAGTTTAAGCTTCTGTATGACTACACAGAACCGAAATTGTTTGGCGTGAATGAGCTAAGTACTGTCTGAGATTATTAAGTAGAAGTAATGTAGTACATTTTATATAAAAATTAATAATCTAAATTTTACTCACAGTTGGAATGATATTTACAAATAGAAAAGATACAACAACAGATTTTCATAATTCAGTTTCTTCATTGAAGTTCATTTTTCTTCTTTTATTAACCAGGTAGACTATTTGTAAGTTTTGAGCTACGTCGGTCGCTTGACGTTCACCTTCAGTTACCTGTAGAACAAATGTGCAACATACTCCACCTGGCCAACAAAGGAAAAATAATGAACTTATTTGCAGAAACTGAAAATCTAAAGAGAAGACGAAGTAAATATTCCAGAATTCGAATCAAGAACAGCTGCCAACACGAGTAACGTAGAAGTAAATATCCTCGGAGTAGTGAAGCTACTGAAATCACTTAATCAAAACAAGTCTTTTAGTCCAGACTGTACACCAATTAGGTTCCTTTCAGAGTATGCCGATGCAATAGCTCCATGCTTAACAATCACATACAACCGTTCGCTCGACGAAAGATCCGTACCCAGAGCCTGGAAAGTTGCACAGGTCACACCAATATTCAAGAAAGGTAGTAGGAGTAATCCACTAAATTAGAGGCCCATATCGTTAACGTCGATATGTAGCAGGATTTTAGAACATATATTCTGTTCGAACATAACGAATTACCTCAAAGAAAACGGACTATTGACACACCGTCAACATGGGTTTAGAGAACATCCTTCTTGTGAAACACAACTAGCTCTTTATTCACATGAAGTGCTGAGTGCTATTGACAAGAGATTTCAGATTGATTCCTTATTTCTGGATTTCCGGAAGGCTTTTGACACAGTACCACACAAGCGTCTCGTAGTGAAATTGCGTGCTTATGGAATATCGACTCAGTTATGTGATTCGATTCGTGATTTCCTGTCAGAGAGGTCACATTTCGTAGTAACTGATGGAAAGTCATCGAGTAAAACAGAAGTGATTTCTGGCGTTCCCCAAGGTAGTGTTATATGCTTTCGCTGTTCCTTATCCATATGAATGATTTGGGAGATAATCTGAGCAGCCTTCTTAGGTTGTTTGCACATGACGCTGACGTTTATCGACTAAAAAAGTAATCAGAAGATCAAAACAACTTGCAAAACGATTTAGAAAAGATATCTATATGATACGAAAATTGGCAGTTGACCGTAAATAACGAAAAGTGTGAGCTCATCCACATGAGTGCTGAAAGGAAGTCGTTAAACTTCGGTTACACGATAAATCAGTCAAATCTAAAGGCCGTAAATTCAACTAAATACCTAGGAATTACAGTTACGAACAACTTAAATTGGAAGGAACACATAGAAAATTTTGTGGGGAAGACTAACAAAAGAGTGCGTTTTATTGCGAGAACACTTAGAAAATGTAACAGTTCTACTGAGGAGACTGCCTACACTACGCTTGTCGGTCCTCGTTTAGGATACTGCTGCGCGGTGTGGAATCCTTACCAGATATGACAGACGGAGTACATCGATAAAGTTCAAAGAAGGGCAGCATGTTTTGTATTATCGCGAAATAGGGGAGAGAGTGTCACTGAAATGATAAAGTATTTGGGGTGGACATCAGTTAAACAAAGGCGTTTTTCGTTGCGGTGGAATATTCTCACGAAATTCCAATCAACAACTTTCTCCTCCGAATGTGAAAATATTTTGTTGACACCAACTTACATAGGGAGAAACTATCACCATGATAAAATAATGGAAATCAGATCTCGTACGGAAAGATATAGGTGTTCGTTCTTTCAGCGAGCTGTACGAGATTGGAATAGAGAATTGTGAAGGAGGTTCTATGAACCCTCTGCCAGGCACTTAAATGTGATTTGCAGGGTATCCATGTAAATATATATATTCTCACAAATGTGCATCCCAAAATGTCACCCTAAATAAGTTCTTGAAAACAGCCACAAGTCGCACTTGTTGTTGTTGTTGTGGTCTTCAGTCCTGAGACTGGTTTGATGCAGCTCTCCATGCTACTCTATCCTGTGCAAGTTTCTTCATCTCCCAGTACCTACTGCAACCAACATCCTTCTGAATCTGCTTAGTGTATTCATCTCTTGGTCTCCCTCTACGATTTTTACCCTCCACGCTGCCCTCCAATGCTAAATTTGTGATCCCTTGATGCCTCAAAACATGTCCTACCAACCGATCCCTTCTTCTAGTCACGTTGTGCCACAAACTTCTCTTCTCCCCAATCCTATTCAATACCGCCTCATTAGTTACGTGATCTACCCATCTTATCTTCAGCATTCTTCTGTAGCACCACATTTCGAAAGCTTCTATTCTCTTCTTGTCCAAACTAGTTATCGTCCATGTTTCACTTCCATACATGGCTACACTCCATACAAATACTTTCAGAAATGACTTCCTGACACTTAAATCTATACTTGATGTTAACAAATTTCTCTTCTTCAGAAACGCTTTCCTTGCCATTGCCAGTCTACATTTTATATCCTCTCTACTTCGACCATCATTAGTTATTTTACTCCCTAAATAGCAAAACTCCTTTACTACTTTAAGTGTCTCATTTCCTAGTTTAATCCCCGCAGCATCACACTTAGTATTTTTTATTTCGCTTTTCAAATGAACTAGAGCATCATCAGAATATATAGTCTAAACCTGGATGACAACATTAAATACTGCATTTAAAGGTGGCTGACGGCACTAAGAATTAAACTGCCTATACTATAGTAATTAAACTTACGTTTAAAGTACAGTAGTAAATGATGACACTGACAGCGCTAAAGGTTAATCTTTGACACTGTCGATATCATCATTTACTACTGTACTTGAAAGATCGAAACGCGTTCTACTACTACTACTAGTTTAAATAAAAATAGATGAAAATTTGCTGTTGTTGTTGTGGTCTTCAGTTCAGAGACTGGTTTGATGCAGCTGTCCATGCTCCCTATCCTGTCCAAGCTTCTTCATCTCCAAGTACCTACTGCAACCTACATCCTTCTGAATCTGCTTAGTGTATTCATCTCTTGGTCTCCCTCTACGATTTTTACCCTTCACGCTGCCCGCCAATACTAAATTGACGACCCCTTGATGCCCTGGTGTATGTCCTATCAATCGATTCCTTCTTCTAGTCAAGTTGTGCCACAAATTCCTCTTCTCCCCAATTCTATTCAATACCTCCTCATTAGTTACATTATCTATTGTTCAGCATTCTTCTGTAGCACCACATTCCGAAAGCCTCTATCATCGTCTTATCTAAACTATTTATCGTCCATGTTTCACTTACATACGTGGCTACACTCCATACAAATACATTCAGAAAAGACTTCCTGACACTTAAATCTATACTCGATGTTAACAAATTTTTCTTCTTCAGAAACGCTTTCCTAGCTATTGCCAGTCTACATTTTATATCTTCTCTACTTCAACCATCATCAGTTATTTTGCTCCCCAAATAGCAAAACTCCTTTACTTCTTTAAGTGTCTCATTTCCTAATCTATTTCCCTCAGCATCATCTGATTAAATTCGAGTACATTTCATTATCCTCATTATGTTTTCGTTGATGTTATCTTATATTCTCCTTTCAAGACACTGTCCGTTCCGTTCAGATGCTCTTCCAAGTCCTTTGCTGTCTCTGACAGAATTACAGAATCATCAGCAAACATCGTTTTTATTTCTTCTCCGCGAATTTTAATTCCTGCTCCAAACTTTTCTTTTGTTTCCTTTACTGCTTGCTCAATATACACATTGGATAACATTGGGGACAAGCTACAACTCCGTCTCACTCCCTTCCAAACCACTGCTTCCTTTCATGCCCCTTGACTCTTTCAACTGCCATCTGGTTTCTGTACAAATTCTAAGTAGCCTTTCCTTCCCTGTATTTGACCTCTGCGACCTTCAGAATTGGAAAGAGAATATTCCAGTCAACATTATCAAAATCCGTCTGTAAGTCTACTGTAGAGTGAATTTTGGATGAGGACAGGCTGTCAGGATGCACTGTATAAAAACTCGTCCGAGTTTCCCAAGTGATTGATTATTTCCAGCGACAGTGCCCCTATTCCTCTCAGTCTGTGTCACCAGGTCCCGCAATGCTGAGGACACCACTTTGCTGTCAGCGAAATGGCTTGGCGTGGAAAAGCTGCCTCAGTGACCTATACAGAGCAATGCTGCGTGTCAGCCTTGTATGGCTGCAGAGTTGTGACGATGTTAGGAGGTTCTGGCAGTCGACTCAGTGGTCTCTGTCCCTGTTGCCTCAGTGTCGCTCGCGGGGGAGCTGCAATGCGGTCTGTGGCGTGCTTTCTCGTTTATGTGGCTAATATCGCAGTGACAACAAGCCCCCGTGATCCAGTGTCCGAATCTGCGGCCATTGTGTCGTCATGCCTCTGACGTGTGTTGGGAGCCAACATGAGTGCCCGCAGTAGTGAGCTGTGGTGTGACCCACTGCTGGCTGGATGCAGACCCCACGTTGGCCCCAGAGATTCGAACCAGCGACTTGCTGTGGATTGGAATGCTGGCACCCCGTCTGCCGCTGCATGTAGCTGGTGGTGTGACATGCCCTGCCATCCTGCCATCCAGGATAGCTGTCACACTTGAAGGCCTTGCTAGTGAACTGGCACTTATTTATACGCTGGTGTGCGCCTCTGTTTTGCTAGCGCGCCACTCTGAGTCATGTACTCATAACACCTGGGTTGGCCAGTGGGCCCCTTCTGCCTGTAACATGCGCCATGCAAACCGCTGCGTTTACTCTTTTCAGCGGGTCTATGGCCGTGTGGCCTTCATTCTACTTCGCAACCGCCGTTAGTGTAACTTACTGTCAACAGACCTGCTCCTGGCTGTAGTTTGTGCGCTCTGAAATATTGAACCAAAGTTAACCTTTTCCCATCTTAAACGGTGATGCCGCTACATTATTCACCCCTTCGGAAAGACCCAGTCCCTGGGTCGACCTCTAACTACTCTTAAACTTGTTTGGGTCGGCACATACTTGTGACATATTTACTACTACTATTAGGAAACTTAGACGTGGTCTAGTCCTCTTAAAACACGAGACAAAACGTAAAAATTCCTTACTGGATGACTACTCCACTTAATGAACGATCAACTCCTTACCTACCCGTCTTGTGCCCTCGGTATCCAATCCACTAGGGTTTGGACTACCATCAGTTCTGTCTTGGAATTGGCTCTCCGCGTGATCAGAATAAAAACAACACACAAAACTGTTAAGGCTGCAATGACACTTGGCACAGAGGTGCTCAAGATGATCGTTACTTGTCGGTGCCTTTCCCTATATTGAGCGACATGCTGCACAAGCTGTTCAGCTGATATGCGGCCCTCTTGCTCTGAAGTGAACTGGTTTACAGATCTCAACAGACCTGACTCCAGAGTTTGATGTAACAAGGTCAGATTCTGCCTTGGCAAAACTCTTAACCTGCTTCTGGCCAGATCAGCTATGGCTGTGTAACATTCCATTGTGTGACTCCTGAAATTGACGCTGGCAGATGGAAGGTTGGTCTTATTATGTTACACGCAGTTCCAATGATTAAAATTCCGCTCCCCTAGAGATCTATACGTTTCGCTTCTGCAAATACGGTCTGCTCAAAACAGCTTGCTACTACTATCAGATTTTCGTAGGTGGAGAAGATCCAATGCGTCCCGACGCGTTACAGGCTCAATTTTGGCTCCACGATGTCCCTTGGACAGTCTATTTCTTTCCTCCTGGCTAAAAATAACTGCACCATGCACGTGTCCAGATTGGTGCTTCTCACCCTGGCTGGATATACCGTTACCTTCCCTCTAAGGCAGCTCTGTAATTCCTCCCTTGTCTTCTTGGCATACTGGCTGTTAACTGCCGAGATCATGAATACCTCCTGAGGTTTTTTACTTCAAAACGACTGATGTCCCCAGCAGGCTCACAATTCTCGGAAACACATACAACATATGAAAATACAATGCCTAATTAATCAATGCATACCCAATGACACACAACAAGAAAAAAAAAACTATAAATAACTCACTACTTTCTGGATCGAAAAGCATATGCCACATCATGCTGTACTCTATCTTGCTGGTTTTCTCTGCACTGAACGCCTCTCTTCAGTCTCACTTTCTTCCCCTTACCTTCCTGTGATATGCCTGAAATCACGTCCGGACAACCCTTAAATGGCCACAACCACCCAATGTGCACTATCGTTGTTCTAATTAGCAGCTGAAGCTTAACATTAATGAGGGATGTGGTTTCAACTACTTGGTATGGCCCTTGATACCTCGTGACGAACTTCTTCGTTTTCCCTCTTGGCGTATAGGGGCTGGATAACATTACCCATTGCCCTACTCTATACCGCGGTAAACTTCCTTTCCGCTTCACTGCGTCTTCCTGCCCTTCCAAAGCCTTTGTATTTGCCTTTTGTACCCGTTTTCAAACATCGCGAATTGTCCTCGTGAATTGACGTACATATTCACTGGTCCTTCCTTTCTGTAGCTTCACTAAATCAAACGATGACGGCATTTTTCGCCCGTACACTACCTCATACAGAGACAAACTGGTATTGGCATGGACTTTTGCATTGTATGCACATACAATATGCTTCAAATACTCGTTCCACTGACGGTGATCGTCCCAATTGTTCTGTGTACCCATTCTGTCCTTCCGTTTGCCTGTGGATGCAACACACTCATCCTCAGCTTCTTTACGTTCAACAATTTACACAACCGCTTCATTAAATCCAACATGAAGTTGGTCCCTTGGTCAGTAATTATTGCCTCTGGTACACCAAACTTCTAAATCCAGTAATTTACTAATGCTTGCACGACCATTGCTGTCTGTTGATTTGGCATAGCCATCATCTCCACATACCTCGAAAAATGACCTGATATTGTCAGAACGAATCTGTTCCCCGTTGGTGATCGACTGAAAGGTCCTAAGACATCAATTCCCAACACAGAAAACGGACATGTCGCTTCCGGCAATCGTTGTAGCTGTATCCGTTTATGTCTCAAATCTGCTCTCTTCGCACATGGTATACAATTCTTGACATACTGATCCACATCTACTTTCTTACCTCTCTACAAATACCTCTCCACCACTCTCCTATTCGTCGCTCTACTCCCACCGTGACCAGATAACACGTAATCATGTACTTCCTTTAAAACCTCATCTGTGAGTTTCGCTAGCACTACTACCCTTGGCCCTAACTTAGTTTCCCTGCACAGAAGACCGTTGTACATATTAAATTGTGGCTGTGTCTGATATACTTTACAATCGTTGTCAGTGTCCTGTAATCCTTGCCATACTGCTAGGTCATAACCTATAACTTCTACTTTTGCCACCTTTCTACTCAGTGCATCCGCATTACCGTGCTTCTTCCAAGGCTTGTGCACCACCTCGTAGTCGAATTCACTAAGCCTCACAGCCCACCTAGCGAGTCTAGTGGATGGGTCCTTTAACCCGAACAACCACTTCAATGGAGCATGATCTGTCACTACCTGAAATCTTGTCCCATATAAATAACATTTAAAATACGTGATGCTATAGATTACGCTAAGCATCTCCCTGTCTGTTGTTGAGTAATTCCTCTCTGCTGCATTCAACTGCCTAGACGCATAGGCTACAGGATGTTCTTTTCCATCAATTTTCTGACTAAGAACACACCCTAATGCTGGATTCGATGCATCGCATGCTGGAATAAATCCCTTTTCAAAATCTGGAAACACAAGAACCGGACTTGATGTTAAAACTTCTTTCAGTTTTTCAAACGTTTTCTGACATTCTCCTGTCCACTCAAATTTCACACCCTTCCGTAACAATAGCGTCAATGGCTGTCCTAAATCTGCAAAACCATTCACAAACATTCGATAGAAATTGCAAATTCCGACGAATGATTGCACTTCCTTAACTGTTTTGGGCTCCCGAAAATCCCTTACAGCCTGTACCAACCTCGGATCTGTTCGCACTCCGTCCTAAGTGGTTATATGACCTAAATATTCCACTTCTTCCAATGAAAAATGACACTTCTCCAGGCTCAAAGTCAAATGAGCTGCTCTTAACCTCATAAAGACTTCCCTTAACCGCTGTCTGTGCTGCTCCATACTACCTGAAAACAATATAATGTCATCCAAATAGACAAGACACTGCCGTGTTTTCAAACCGCTCAACACACTGTCTAGCAACCTTTGAAACGTTACTGGAGCGTTTTTCAAACCGAATGGCACTCTGATGTACTGGTAATGGACTCTCCGATTAGAGAAAGTAGTTTTTGGACGATCCTCTGGAGCCACCTCTAACTGATGGTAACCACTTGTCAAATCCTTCGTAGAAACGTACTGGCACTGTCCTAAGTGATCTAAAGTCTCCGACATGTTTGGAATGGGGTATGCGTCCATCACTGTCTTATTAGTGAGGTATCAGTAGTCACAACAGAACCTGTATTTCTTAGTTCCATCCATAGATTTTTTAGGCACAACGACAGTGCCCACTCCCCAGCAACTATTACTATGCTCTATAATACCGTCCGCAAGCTGCTGATCAATGAAATCCTCCACAATTAGCTGCAAATACCTTGGTATTTTGTATGGTTTACGGTAAAAAACTGCTTCGCTCCCTGTTGGTACCCTAAGTTGAATTAATGGAGTTACTGGTAACCTTTTCCCGTCTTAAACGGTGGTACCGCTACACTACGAATGGTAGAAACGTAGGTTTGCCTTTCACTAATCTATCTTCTAACTTCTAACATAAGTCGTAGGGTCAGTATTGCCTCACGTGTTCCAAAATTTCTACAGAATCCAAACTGATCTTCCCCAAGATCGGATACTACATAATTTCATTCGTCTGTAAAGAATTCGTGTCAGTAATTTGCAGCCGTGACTTATGAAAGTGATAGTTCGGTAATTTTCACATCTGTAAACACCTTTTTCTTTGGGATTGGAATTATTATATTCTTCTTGAAGCTTGAGGGTATTTTGCCTGTCTCATACATCTTGCTCACCAGATGGTAGAGTTTTGTCAGGACTGGCTCCCGCTAGGCTATCAGTAGTTCTAATGGAATGTTGCCTAGTCCTAGGGCATTGTTTCGACTTAGGTCTTTCAAAAATGGTTCAAATGGCTCTGAGCACTATGGGACTCAACTGCTGTGGTCATAAGTCCCCTAGAACTTAGAACTACTTAAACCTAACTAACCTAAGGACAGCACACAACACCCAGCCATCACGAGGCAGAGAAAATCCCTGACCCCGCTGGGAATCGAACCCGGGACTTAGGTCTTTCAGTGCTCTGTCAAACTCGTCACGCAGTATCATATCTCCCATTTCATCTTCATCTACGTCCGCTTCCATTTCCATAATATTGCCCTCCAGTACATCGCCCTTGTGTGGACCCTCTGTATACTCCTTCCACCTTCCTGCTTTCCCTTCTTTGCTTAGAACTGGTTTCCCATATGAGCTCTTGATATTCATACAAGTGGTTTACTATTCGCCAAAGGTCTCTTTAATTTTCCTGTAGGAAGTACCTATCTTATCCCGAGTGATATGTGCCTCTACATATCTACATTTGTCATCTATCCATCCCTGCTTAGCCATTTTGCACTTCCTGTCGACCTTATTTTTGAGATGTTTGTATTCCTTTTTGCCTGCTTCATTTACTGAATGTTTATATTTTCTCCTTTCATCAGTTTAATTCAATATCTCTTTTGTTACCCAAGGATTTCTATTAGCCCTCGTCTTGATCCTCTTGATCCTCTGTTGCCTTCACTATTTCATCCCTCAAAGCTACTCATCCTTCTTCTACTGAATTTCTTTCCCCAGTTCTTGTCAATCGTTCCCTAATGCTTTCTCTGAAACTCTCTACAACCTCTGGTTCTTTCAGTTTCTCCAGGTCCCATCTCCTTAAATTCCCACCTTTCTGCAGGTTCTTCAGTTTGAATCTACAGTTCATAACCAATTGAATGTGCTCAGAGTTCACATCTACCCTTGGAAATGTCTTAAAATTTAAAACCTGGTTCCTAAATCTCTGTCTTGCCATTATATAATATATCTGAAACCTTCCAATGTCTCCAGGCATCTTCCATGTATACAGCCTTCTTTCATGATTCTTGAACCAAGTGTTAGCTATAATTAAGTTATGCTCTCTGCAAAATTCTACCAGGCGGCTTCCTCTTTCATTCCTTATCCCCATTGCATATTCACCTACTACTTTTCCTTCTCTTCCTTTTCCTATTATCGAATTCCATTCTCTCATAACTATTAAATTTTCGTCTCCCCTCACTATATGAATGATTTTTTTATCTCATCATACATTCCTTCAATCTCTTCGTCATCTGCGGAGATAGTTGGCATATAAACTTGTACTACTGTGGTGGGTGTGGGCTTCGTGTCTTTCTTGGTCACAATAATGCGTTCGCTATGCTGTTCCTAGCAGCTTACCCGCATTCCTTATTTTTTCATTCTTTATTAAACCTTCTCCTGCATTACCCCTATTTGATTTTGTACTTATAGCCCTGTATTCACGTGACCAGAAATCTTGTTCCTCTAACCTTTCCATTTCCCTTTTCAAATTTTCTATCCTACCTGCCCGATTAAGAGATCTGACAATTCATGGTCCGATCTGTAGAACGACAGTTTTGTTTCTCCTGATAACGACATCCTCTGACAATTCATGGTCCGATCTGTAGAACGCCAGTTTTGTTTCTCCTGATAACGACATCCTCCTGAGTAGTCCCCGCCCGGAGATCGGAATGGGCGATTATTTTACCTTCGGGTTATTTTCCCCAAGAGGACGCCATCATCATTTAAACATACACTAAAGCTGCATGCCCTCGGGAAAAATTACGGCTGTAGTTTCCCCTTGCTTTCAGCCATTCTCAGTACCAGCACAGTAAGGCCGTTTTGGTTAGTGTTACAAAGTCAGATCAGTCAATCATCCAGACTGTTGCCCCTGCAACTATTGGAAAGGCTGCTGCCCCTCTTCAGGAACCACACGTTTGTCTGTCCTCTCAACAGATACCCTTGGTTGTGGTTGCACCTACGTTGTAGCTATCTACTCCAAAGCCTCTCCACCAGCGCACCAGCGGATGGTCCATGGTTCATGGGAAGGGGGGGGGGGGAGAAACGTTGCTATATTTTTTTAAATAATATTACATTTGCTCTCTCTTACACGTTCTCACATTAGCACACATGTCACTCTTAATGGAGAAAAACTGAAAACTGCCTTAAGACGTACCATTGTAATAAGTTTTTAAAACAGAAAAGCAACGGAAGAATAAAAGTCCGGAAATGATAGTTATCTGATCACTAACACGAGCCACCCACCCTCGACGCACACTAAAGTCTCCTGCCCAGCGGCTTAGAGAAAACGCTGTATCTTACAATGCATGCTACATTCATCTTATAGTCACTAAAATTGAGGGGAAGGTCAGTTTATAAACAGCATCAAAAATAATTAATGCAGATTAATGAAATTTCGGGAACAAGTTGTCTAGTTAACATACACTCCTGGAAATTGAAATAAGAACACCGTGAATTCATTGTCCCAGGAAGGGGAAACTTTATTGACACATTCCTGGGGTCAGATACATCACATGATCACACTGACAGAACCACAGGCACATAGACACAGGCAACAGAGCATGCACAATGTCGGCACTAGTACAGTGTATATCCACCTTTCGCAGCAATGCAGGCTGCTATTCTCCCATGGAGACGATCGTAGAGATGCTGGATGTAGTCCTGTGGAACGGCTTGCCATGCCATTTCCACCTGGCGCCTCAGTTGGACCAGCGTTCGTGCTGGACGTGCAGACCGTGTGAGACGACGCTTCATCCAGTCCCAAACATGCTCAATGGGGGACAGATCCGGAGATCTTGCTGGCCAGGGTAGTTGACTTACACCTTCTAGAGCACGTTGGGTGGCACGGGATACATGCGGACGTGCATTGTCCTGTTGGAACAGCAAGTTCCCTTGCCGGTCTAGGAATGGTAGAACGATGGGTTCGATGACGGTTTGGATGTACCGTGCACTATTCAGTGTCCCCTCGACGATCACCAGTGGTGTACGGCCAGTGTAAGAGATCGCTCCCCACACCATGATGCCGGGTGTTGGCCCTGTGTGCCTCGGTCGTATGCAGTCCTGATTGTGGCGCTCACCTGCACGGCGCCAAACACACATACGACCATCATTGGCACCAAGGCAGAAGCGACTCTCATCGCTGAAGACGACACGTCTCCATTCGTCCCTCCATTCACGCCTGTCGCGACACCACTGGAGGCGGGCTGCACGATGTTGGGGCGTGAGCGGAAGACGGCCTAACGGTGTGCGGGACCGTAGCCCAGCTTCATGGAGACGGTTGCGAATGGTCCTCGCCGATACCCCAGGAGCAACAGTGTCCCTAATTTGCTGGGAAGTGGCGGTGCGGTCCCCTACGGCACTGCGTAGGATCCTACGGTCTTGGCGTGCATCCGTGCGTCGCTGCGGTCCGGTCCCAGGTCGACGGGCACGTGCACCTTCCACCGACCACTGGCGACAACATCGATGTACTGTGGAGACCTCACGCCCCACGTGTTGAGCAATTCGGCGGTACGTCCACCCGGCCTCCCGCATGCCCACTATACGCCCTCGCTCAAAGTCCGTCAACTGCACATACGGTTCACGTCCACGCTGTCGCGGCATGCTACCAGTGTTAAAGACTGCGATGGAGCTCCGTATGCCACGGCAAACTGGCTGACACTGACGGCGGCGGTGCACAAATGCTGCGCAGCTAGCGCCATTCGACGGCCAACACCGCGGTTCCTGGTGTGTCCGCTGTGCCGTGCGTGTGATCATTGCTTGTACAGCCCTCTCGCAGTGTCCGGAGCAAGTATGGTGGGTCTGACACACCGGTGTCAATGTGTTCTTTTTTCCATTTCCAGGAGTGTATTTAAATGATTAACATTGGAAGACCACAATTTAATTTAAGCTCGAGACAGGCCATTGCAAATGTGAAATGCTGTTGCATTATTAATAAGTGTAACAGCCACAATATAGAATGCAAGCATGCAATCGTGCAATCATTGTGTTGTACAGCGATGGATGTCAATTTGTTCAAATGTGTGTGAAATCTTATGGGACTTAATAGCTAAGGTCATCAGTTCCTAAGCTTACACACTACTTAACCTAAATTATCCTGAGGACAAACACACACACCCATGCCCGAGGGAGGACTCGAACCTCCGCCGGAACCAGCCGCACAGTCAATACAGGGGCAGTTAGTGCCGTTTGTGGATGACGCTAGAGCTGTCGTCCGGTGATTTCCCATATGTGCTCGATTGGATACCGATCAGCTGACCGAGAGAGCCATGGCAATAAATCAATACTCTGTAGATCATGTAGGATAACAACAGCGGTATTAGGGCGATCGTTATCCTGTTGGAATGCTGTTTATGAATGGCAGCACAACAGGTCAATCACCAGACTGATGTACAAATTTGCAGTCAGGATGTGTGAAATAACCGCGAGAGTTCCCATGCTGTCATACGAAATTGCACTCCAGACCATAACTCTAGCTGCAGGTCTAGTGTGTTTAGTACTCAACAAGTTGGTTGAAGGCCTTCGTCTGGTCTCTTCCTAGCCAACACGCAGCCATCACTGGCACCGCGGCAGAACCAGCTTTCATTAGGAAACTTAACAGAGCTCCACCCTGCCTTCCAATGAGATCTCCCTTGACACCACTGAAGTCACAAATGGCGGTGGTTTGTGGTCAGTGGAATGCACGCTGGAGGCGTCTTGCTCGGAGCTGCCGTTGCTGTAACCGACTTGTAACAGTGCCTTGTGCCACTGTGGGTGGCGTCACTCCTGGTAAGATTGGCGCTACAGGTGGAGATGCACTAGAGCCACACGCCCAGCCCGATTGTCTTCCCTCTCGGAAGTGCCACGCGGCCATCCAGAGCCAGGTCTTCTTGCGCACATCCCCGTGACCACCACTGTCAGCAGTCATGTACAGTGGCTACATTCCTGAAAATTTATTCTGCAGTAGCGTAGAAGGAGCATTAAGCTGCTTGTAGCCCTACTGCACGACTTCCATCGAACCCAGTGAGGTGATGATAATGGCGTTTTTGTCCCCTTAAAAGTATTCTTGACTAACATCAACAGGCCCAAGGTACCCAACCCTCACGACCGTTGCAGCTTGTACTTTAAGCAAACCTGATTTGCAACCTGATAGTGGCACTACTAGCGCCACTCTTATGCGACTGGCGCGGAATTTGAAAAGACGTCATCTTTCAGGTGTGGAAACACCCCTACCAACTTTCGTTCATGTCGCACAGTCCCTTCTTGGTGTTGCGATTTTTTTGCCATCAGTGTATATTCAGATAAAATGTGGCGAACTGCAGTCAGCACGTCACAATCATGACGATCCGGCGCTTCTTCATGCTTGAGAAGGAGGGCATGCCTCGATGGGCTGCGTCCCATCCGAAAACGTATCAAGCAAATAATCATCGCTTCTAACTGGACGTATGGAGATGCGCCACGGCCTCATAGCCCCTTTTATTGAATTCAACTTGTCAGCCATCATGCCCAGCCACTCTTCCTGCCTTAGACACATTACGAACGTTCCGAGTAATGACGGACGGTTCGCAGAGGAATAGCACTTTGGATTACATTCGTTAGGATTTGTTGGCAGCGGCTTCGGCAAACTCGTTTCACGAATTGCCATGTGTCCTCGTAGCCAGCAGACTGATATGTCTAAAGGCAACTGGAGAAAGGCGTTCTGGGCTACTTTATCTGCTGGCTGCACAGGGCGGATGGTCTGCGGAACATTGAGTGAATAGGAGCATATCATGAATTTCCAACCTGATCACGTCTCATCTTGTACATAGCCTTAGGAATCAGGTAGAGATCAGCGTCAAATACTTTCGACTCATTGGGCAGATAAATTTTGAGGACATGGTCGGGAAAAGCGATAGAACAATCAGTAGCGCCGCCATGTTTGGGCCCATCAGTATATACTATGTTAATGACATCTCGTTTAAAACGGCAGAAAATGTTTTCCAAAAACGTAATCCTGAGTAAACATATTGTTACAACTCTGTCAAGAGTGAAACTATCTTAAGATTCTTGAGCAACTACTGTGATTAGGATCGTAAAACAGCCCCTTTTGCACTTATACAAGGTGTATCATAAGTAATGATGTAAATGCATACAGTTGAAAGTACAAGATATTTTAAGCAAAAGTGTTTCAGTAAACATGGTCTCTAAATCGCAGCAGTTTTTCATCTTCGATACTGTGAAGCAAATCTTTTCTACTCCAAGCTCATTGCTCTCCATGTTTTGTGAGAAGACAGTATGCACCGGAACATAAAAAAAGTCCAGTAAACATGGGCTCTAAAGTGCGTACTTTAAAAGCTATGAGCACTTCTTCAGTATAAGAGATGTGTTTCACAGTAGCGAAATGAAGAAGCGCTCATAGCTCTGAAAGTTTGTACTTTAGAGACCATGTTTAGTGGAGATCGTTTCCTTGTTTTGATCCATACTACCACTTCTCGAAACTACAGTTTTAAACATGGCTGTTACTCAGCAACCGTATACTACACTACTGGCCATTAAAATTGCGACACCGGGAAGAAATGCAGATGATAAATGGGTATTCATTGGACAAATATATTATGCTAGAACCGACATGTGATTACATTTTCACGCAATTTGGGTGCATAGATCCTGAGAAATCAGTACCCAGAACAACCACCTCTGGCCGTAATAACGCCCATGATGCGCCTGGGCATTGAGTCAAACAGAGCTTGGATGGCGTGTTTCAACACGATACCACAGTTCATCAAGAGTAGTGACTGGCAAAATGTGACGAGCCATTGCCCGGCATCCGTTGACCAGAGGTTTACAATTGGTGAGAGATCTGGAGAATGTGCTGGCCAGGGCAGCAGTCGAACATTTTCTGTATCCATAAAGGCCCGTACAGGACCTGCAACATGCGGTCGTACATTATCTTGCTGAAATGTAGCGTTTCGCAGGGATCGAATGAAGGGTAGAGCCACGGGTCGTAACACATCTGAAATGTAACGTCCACTGTTCAGAGTGCCGTCAATGCGAACAAGAGGTGACCGAGACGCGTAACCAATGGCACCCCATACCATCACGCCGGGTGATACGCCAGTATGGCGATGACGAATACAAGCTTCCAATGTGCGTTCACCGTGATGTCGCCAAACACTCATACGACCATCATGATGCTATAAACAGAACCTGGATTCATCCGAAAAAATGACGTTTTGCCATTCGTGCACCCAGGTTAGTCGTTGAGTACACCATCGCAGGCGCTCCTGTCTGTGATGCAGCGTCAAGGGTAACCGCAGCCATGGTCTCCGAGCTGATAGTCCATGGTGCTGCAAACGTCGTCGAACTGTTCGTGCAGATGGTTGTTGACTTGCAAACGTCCTCATCTGTTGACTCAGGGATCGAGACGTGGCTGCACGATCCGTTACAGCCATGCGGATAAGATGCCTGTCATCTCGACTGCTAGTGATATGAGGCCGTTGGGATCCAGCACGGCGTTCCGTGTTACCCTCCTGAATCCACCGATTCCATATTCTGCTAACAGTCATTGGATCTCGACCAACGCGAGCAGCAACGTCGCGATACGATAATCCGCAATCGCGATAGGCTACAATCCGACCTTTATCAAAGTCGGAAACGTGATGATACGCACTTCTCCTACTTACACGAAGCTACAATCCGACATTTATCAAAGTCGGAAACGTGATGATACGCATTTCTCCTACTTACACGAAGCTACAATCCGACCTTTATCAAAGTCGGAAACGTGATGATACGCATTTCTCCTACTTACACGAAGCATCACAACGTTTCACCAGGCAACGCCGGTCAGCTGCTGTTTGAGTATGAGAAATCGGTTGGAAACTTTCCTCGTGTCAGCACGTTGTAGGTGTCGCCACCGGAGCCAACCTTGTGTGAATTCTCTGAAAAGCTAATCACTCTGCCTCGTGATGACTGGGTGTTGTGTGCTGTCCTTAGGTTAGTTAGGTTTAAGTAGTTCGAAGTTCTAGGGGACTGATGACCATAGATGTTAAGTCCCATAGTGCTCAGAGCCAAAAGCTAATCATTTGCACATAACGTCATCGTTTTCCTGTCGGTTAAATTTCGCGTCTGTGGCACGTCATCTTCGTGGTGCAGCAATTTTAATGGCCAGTAGTGTAGTTTCAACATAGGATTATACAGCTTACCGGTTGCAAATTACTGTTTGGTGCATTGACCTTGAGCTTCGACACCTACTTCTACTGTCTTATCAACAAACAAAAATGGTTCCAATGGCTCTGAGCACTATGGGACTTAGCATCTGAGGTCATCAGTCCCCTAGAACGTAGAACTACTTAAACCTAACTGACCTAAGGACATAATACACATCCATGGCCGAGGCAGGATTCGAACCTGCGACCGTAGTGGTCGCGCGGTTCCAGACTGAAGCGCCTAGATCCGCCCGGCTGAATTTTTCTTAAACCGCAATGTAATTTTACGGTTTATAAAAATTTCATTCTGATGAAGACATCCTTAGTAGGTGTCGAAACCTAGGTCAATGTACCAAACAGTAACTTGCAACCGGTTGGCTGTATAATCCTGTGTTGAGACTTCTCAAAATGTGGGAAGCAGAGAGCTTGCCGTAGAAGAGATTGGTTTAGCAGTTACGAAGATGAATAAGTGCTCATAGCTCTTACGATCTGAGTGTTAAGGCCCACGTCTACTTTACACTTGTTTCTAGTAGCGTGTATCTTCAGCTGCATGCATTTACGTGATGTATTTTTGTTTTTGACTATCTGTTCGGGCTTCGGCCAACAATACCATTTCCAGAAGTTATCTGAACACAGTTAAAAAAAAAAACAAAAAAAAAACAATGTACACCGGTGTAAGTTATATAAAAAATAAAGTAACAATGTATAAGGGGCGATCAATAAGTTACTCTCTGAGGGCGTTGCTACAGCGCATATGCAAGTAGCACCACTCCGATGCAAGTATATAAGCTCCAACATCTAGGCAAGGGCAGTGGCATTCTTGTCTTTCTTACGTGTTTGCAGTAAATCCATAAACGTGAACTATGGCGAAATTATTACCACATGCGTCCAAACAAGACCAACGTACTGTTACTCTTTTCTTGACGCCGAAGGACAAACACCGACAGACATCTATCGGAGAATGAAGAGTGTATATGAGGCAGCGCGTCTGTCGAAAACCACCATAATCGAATGGTGCGGCAAGTTCCGTGCGGGTCACGGCTCGATGCAAGACGCAGGTCTGTCTGGGAGGCCAGCCTCATCCAGTTCAAGTGGGAGACACTAGAGCATCCGCCCTATATTCCTGATCTCCTCTCATGCTATTATCACGCCTTTGGTCCCTTAAAAAAGGCCTTGAAGGGTCGATGATTCCTGTCGGACGAGCATGTGCAGCAGGCAGTTATAAGATTTGCTCAAGCAGCATGACACAGTGTCTTACCAAAGGGGTATCTTCAACCTGGTGTGTCAATGGTATGATTATCTCAATGCTCTAGACGATTGTGCCTGATTGGCATAACGATTCTGGACTGTACAACTTTCGGACGGGAACTTTTTTGATCGCTTCTTATAAATTGTCAGAACAAGGATAGTAAAATAAGTACCGTGGCCTAACAACTCGACTGCAAACATCATTGTAAAATGAATACTGTTACACAGAAACTCATGCACAGTTTCAGAAAGCGACATACGTAAACTGAACTTACGTGTTTGTGGGAGAATACAGACAGACTGGTGAGACTTGTGAAGGGGCAGTGCTTATATAAGAGAAACGGGGGAAGGAGAGTGTGGGGGTTACGGGGAGGGCCTGTAGGGAGACGGAAGGTGGACAGGGGGAAGCAAATAATAATGGCACACCAATAGTAATGACGTAAGTACAATGCTTTGAGAATAAAACAAAATACAGAAATAGACGCATATGTAAGATTTTCATAGAACATAAGGTAAAGACGAGTAAAAAGTAATAGCATAAAAAGAGGAAAGAAGAAAGGAGCTTAGCCATAAAAAAAGTGGAATCAACGAACACAACTCTGTACGTTAACAAGATGTTGTTTACACGACGTGAAGCCTGAGGCGCGGCCTGTTTGTTACGACGTGCGTACTTTGTAACCGTAAGTGACGCCACTAGGTTCAATCACATTGTAACACATCGAACACACTTAGTTCTTTATTAGCTTCATTAGCATTTACACGTAACTGGCGTACACCGCTAATCACTGTCTGAAAGAAGGCTTGCCGAGCGGTCTAGGGCGCTGCAGTCATGGACTGTGCGGCTGGTCCCGGAGGAGGTTCGAGTCCTCCCTCGGGTATGGGCGTGTGTGTTTGTCCTTAGGATAATTTAGGTTAAGTAGTGTGTAAGCCTAGGGACTGATAACCTTAGCAGTGTAAACTTAGGGACTGATAACCTTAGCAGTTAAGTCCCATAGGATTTCACACACATTTCATTGTCAAAGAAGGCTTTTTTGTTGTGCATTATGGGAAATGATGACATTTATTGAAGTAGGCTTACGATAAACACTAAAATAATGAGTTTGATTGACATTAAGATGTCCCTCACCTGCGTATACGCATGTACAGAATTCCACCGTAGAAATGTATCCTATTTGTTATGGGCAAGAGCGCTTCATTAAGAAGCGCTTCTACTCTTGTTCTTCATAAAATGTTCACAATATTATAGGTGAGGTCACGTGTCGCAGTTCCTACGATGAATACAGTTGCACAAACAACTTCACCGGAATTCACTTCCTCCACCGTATCAGCTCGTAAAAGGATTTTTATCCATTACGGGTTAGAAATTGCAAGGACATTTACTATGCACATGCCGATTCTCCGATTCTATGAAGCAATACTTAATTCAGGACGACAGTTATCCGTGCAGTATTTTGAGTCAGTGTACAAACCTAAAATCTTACAGTATCATATCGCAATAGGTGTTTGCAAGAGTTCTGCCGTATCAAGAAGAAATCGCCGGAAGTCAGTACCCTCAATGATTGCGCTCAGCGGCACGTGGGAGTAATATGTGCATTCTGAGGGGTTGC
This sequence comes from Schistocerca nitens, assembly GCF_023898315.1. Lineage (NCBI taxonomy): Eukaryota > Metazoa > Arthropoda > Insecta > Orthoptera > Acrididae > Schistocerca > Schistocerca nitens. Next base: position 256,300,473 of record NC_064615.1, on the reverse strand, counting down.
AGTCTTATTGACTCCTTTGTCACGGTCATCGAGGACCAGATGGTGCTCAGGAGGTCTGTCTGTGCACCCTCTGCTGCGACTCGGCGGACAGTAACTGTGTTGAATTTAGAGATGGCCGGTGTTCGCAGTATTCACTGTAGGATGCAACCATTCCCCACAGCCGACCGTTTACTTCTGTTGAACAGCTTCAGCCATTTGAACGGGGTCGCACTACTGGAATGAGGGAAGCTGGATGGCCGTATTTAGGGACTGCTGCACATGTTGAGCACAATGCATCGGTGGTGTGTCGCTGCTGTCAACAGTGTCTCCACAGCTGTAGACCAGGTTGTGGACGTCCGCGTAGTAAAGAGGAGCGTCAAGACCGACTGTTTCGCCGGTCTGTGTGACCGTGCGGTTCTAGGCGCTTCAGTCTGGACCCGCGTGACCGCTACGGTCGCAGGTTCGAATCCTGCCTCGGGCATGGATGTGTGTGATGTCCTTAGGTTAGTTAGGTTTAAGTTGTTCTAAGTTGTAGGGGACTGATGAGCACAGATGTTAAGTCCCATAATGCTCAGAGCCATTTGAACCATTTTTTGAACCGACTGTTTCAGCGAGGAGTGGTGGCAGATCGAACTTCAGGGACGAAATCTGGACACCTGTTGTGTCATTAGCGGCCAGTGGGAACTGTTTGCTTGCAGCAGGACTGAGCTCACGGGTGCCTCTGGTCACACTATCGCTGACAAGACACCGCCATGCATCGTGTCGTGAAAGAGTCGGCTGGCGAAATGTCGTGAAATAGCTGACTGGACGTAACCCTATAATATGGCGTGGACCTGGTCGTCTACCTACTCCAGAATGCATTTGCCCACGACACACTGATCCCATTTCAGGCTTCATGGTATGGAGGGTCATCAGTTACAACGCGTGGTAACATTCGGTGTTTTTCAGGGTGCCTACATTGCATAGGATGTTATACATGTGGTATTGCCATTTCTTCGACAGGAAGGTGACGTGCTGTTTCAGCAGGACAATGCACGTCTACATCCGGATACTGTGACGCAACGTGCTCTTCGTGGTGTGCAGTAACTGCCCTGGGAACCAAGATCACCAGATCTCTTGCCAATGGAATACATACGGGACACGAGGACATGGAAACTTACTCGTTCTCAAGGGCGTGGAAGAATCGTTGACTAATGCAACAAAAGGAGCCATGGGAAAATCTATCACAGGATGGCATTCGGCACCTTCACGATATTTGCAAGAGAGAATACACGTCTGCCTAGTCGCCAGAGAGAGTACATTGTGTATCGCTGCGATTACTTAGGCACCTTTCACAGTGACATGTGTGTTTCGTGTGGCCTGAATTTGTTATCGTATACCCTGTAATGTCTCCTTTCTCTTGGCCTTTAACGATATAAACACTTTTGCAGATTTGAAACTAAGATATGTACACTTCTAGCAATGGACACTTCTACTGCAATAAATTTCTGATATTATCCGAAAGGTAGACATCAAATAAAGTTCATAATAAAATTATTATCTGAGTAGATTTCGTACTCCTCTGTATAATAGTTCCAGATTCACGGTTCTTTTCTTCATTGTCTATGGATGAAAAAGAGATCCTGGTTTATGATTTTTGTTAGCGTACCAAAACTCCACAACGAAAATTCTTTTCTTGCTAAAGAGACCTTCCTTATAATTGCTGCTTTTTTTTTTTTTTTTTTTTTTTTTTTTGACAACCACAATTCACAGATTACGCATATAAGAACAAGACGCAATATTCTCACATACTTGTTGCCAAACACTATTTGAGATAAAGAACAAGCGCTTCGCGTACAAACTACGCGGTAGGTGTTGCCTCAACAGCGATTGTACACCGACTGATTACTGTGCCGCATGATCTGTTCCGTATGTTAGAATATAGCTTTCACGAATGCTCCAGAAACAATAATGATTCAAAATACACTCTGTATACATTTAATTTTTTCAGTAGTGAATAATTTACACAAAGCAACGTCTTTTGAAGTTTACGAAAGTATAAGGATAAATTTACTAGCATAGTTCGCTTTAAATAACAGAAAAATACGATTTTTAAAATTTCTAATACACCACATGCTTAAGACAACGAAAATTTGGCTTTTTCTACCGTATAATTCTATTTATGAACGATTAGGTCTATTTACTGACTAAATACCCCCCCCCCCATGAACCATGGACCTTGCCGTTGGTGGGGAGGCTTGTGTGCTTCAGCGATACAGATGGCCATTCCGTAGGTGAAACCACAACGGAGGGGTATCTGTTGAGAGGACAGACAAACGTGTGGTTCCTGAAGAGGGGTAGCAGCCTTTTCAGTAGTTGGAGGGGCAACAGTCTGGATGATTGACTGATCTGGCCTTGTACCACTAACCAAAATGGCCTTGCCGTGCTGGTACTGCGAACGGCTGAAAGCAAGGGGAAACTACAGCCGTAATTTTTCCCGAGGGCATGCAGCTTTACTGTATGGTTAAATGATGATGGCGTCCTCTTGGGTAAAATATTCCGGAGGTAAAATAGTCCCCCCATTCGGATCTCCGGGCGGGGACTGCTCAAGAGGACGTCGTTATCACGAGAAAGAAAACTGGCATTCTACGGATCGGAGCGTGGAATGTCAGATCCCTTAATCGGGCAGGTAGGTTAGAAAATTTAAAAAGGGAAATGGATAGGTTAAAGTTAGATATAGCGGGAATTACTGAAGTTCGGTGGCAGGAGGAACAAGACTTTTGGTCAGGTGAATACAGGGTTATAAATACTAAATCAAATAGGGGTAATGCAGGAGTAGCTTAAATAATGAATAAAAAATAGGAGTGCGGGTAAGCTACTACAAACAGCATAGTGAACACATTATTGTGGCCAAGATAGACACGAAGCCCACACCTACTACAGTAGTACAAGTTTATATGCCAACTAGCTCTGCAGATGATGAAGAAATTGATGAATGTATGATGAGATAAAAGAAATTATTCAGGTAGTGAAGGGAGACGAAAATTTAATAGTCATGGGTGACTGGAATTCGAGGGAGAGAAGGAAACATAGTAGGTGAATATGGATTGGGGGTAAGAAATGAAAGAGGAAGCTGTCTGGTAGAATTTTGCACAGAGCATAACTTAATCATAGCTAACACTTGGTTCAAGAATCATAAAAGAAGGTTGTACACATGGAAGAATCCTGGAAATACTAGAAGGTATCAGATAGATTATACAATGGAAAGACAGAGATTTAGGAACCAGGTATTAAATTGTAAGACATTTCCAGGGGCAGATGTGGACTCTGGCCACAATCTATTGGTTATGAACTGTAGGTTAAAACTGAAGAACCTGCATAAAGGTGGGAATTTAAGGAGATGGGACCTGGACAAACTGAAAGAACCAGAGGTTGTAAAAAGTTTCAGGGAGAGCATAAGGGCACAATTGACAGGAATGGGGGAAAGAAATACAGTAGAAGAAGAATGGGTAGCTTTGGGGGATGAAATGGTGAAGGCAGCAGAGGATCAAATAGGTAAAAAGACGAGGCCTAGTAGAAACCATTGGGTAACAGAAGAAATATTGAAATTAATTGATGAAAGGAGAAAATATAAAAATGCAGTAAATGAAGCAGGCAAAAAGGAATACAACGTCTCAAAACAGGAAGTGCAAAATGGCTAAGCAGGGATGGCTGGAGGACAAATGTAAGCATGTAGAGGTTTATGTCACTAGGGGTAAGATAGATACTGCCTACAGGAAAATTAAAGAGACCTTTTGAGAAAAGAAAACCATTTGTATGAATATCAAGAGCTCAGATGGAAATCCAGTTACAAGCAAGGAAGGGAAAGCAGAAAGGTGGAAGGAGTATATAGAGAGTCTATACAATGGCGACGTACTTGAGGAGAAAATTCTGGAAATGGAAGAGAATGTAGATGAAGACGAAATGGGAGATACAATACTGCATGAATAGTTTGACAGAGCACTGAAAGACCTGAGTCGAAACAGGGCCCCGGGAGTAGCCAACATTCCATTAGAACTACTGACGGCCTTGGGAGAGCCAGTCAAGACAAAACTCTACCATCTGGTGAGCAACATGTATGAGACAGGCGAAATACCCTCAGACTTCAAGAAGAATATAATAATTCCAATCCCAAAGAATGCAGGTGTAGACAGATGTGAAAACTACCGAACAATCAGTTTACTAAGCCACAGCTGCAAAATACTAATGCGAATTCTTTACAGACGAGTGGAAAAGCTAGTAGAAGCCGACCTTGGGGAAGATCAGTTTGCATTCTGTAGAAATATTGGAACACGTGAGGGAATACTGACCTTACGACTTATCTTAGAAGAAAGATTAAGGAAAGGCAAACCTCCATTTCTAGCATTTGTAGGATTAGAGAAAGCTTTTGACAATGTTGACTGGAATACTCTCTTTCAAAGTCTGAAGGTGGCAGGGGTAAAATACAGGGAGCGAAAGGCTATTTACAATTTGTACAGAAACCAGATGGCAGTTATAAGAGTCGCGGGACATGAAAGGGAAGCAGTGGTTGGGAAGGGAGTGTGACAGGGTTGTAGCCTATCCCCGATGTTATTGAATCTGCATATTGAGCAAGCAGTAAAGGAAACAAAAGAAAAATTCGGAGTAGGTATTAAAATCCATGGAGAAGAAATAAAAACTTTGAGGTTCGCCGATTACATTGTAATTCTGTCAGAGACAGCAAAGGACTTGGAAGAGCAGTTGAACGGAATGGACAGTGTCTTGAAAGGAGGATATAAGATGAACATCAACAAAAGCAAAACGAGGATAATGGAATGTAGTCGAATTAAGTCGGGTGATGCTGAGGGAATTAGATTAGGAAATGAGACACTTAAAGTAGTAAAGGAGTTTTACTATTTGGGGAGCAAAATAACTAATGATGGTCGAAGTAGAGAGGATATAAAATGTAGACTGGCAATGGCAAGGAAAGCGTTTCTGTAGAAGAGAAATTTGTTTACATCGAGTATAGATTTAAGTGCCAGGAAGTCGTTTTTGAAAGTATTTATATGGAGTGTAGCCTTGTATGGAAGAGAAACATGGATAGATAGTTTGGACAAGAAGAGAATAGAAGCTTTTGAAATGTGGTGCTACAGAAGAATGCTGAAGATTAGATGGGTAGATCACATAACTAATGAGGAGGTATTGAATAGAATTGGGGAGAAGAAGAGTTTATGGCACAACTTGACAAGAAGAAGGGACCGGTTGGTAGGACATGTTCTGAGGCATCAAGGGATCACAAATTTAGCATTGGAGGGCAGCGTGGAGGGTAAAAATCGTAGAGGGAGACCAAGAGATGAATACACTAAGCAGATTCAGAAGGATGTAAGTTGCAGTAAGTACTGGGTGATGAAGAAGCTTGCACAGGATAGAGTAGCATGGAGAGCTGCATCAAACCAGTCTCAGGACTGAAGACAACAACAACAACAAATACCTTTAGTGAATAATAAAGCAACTGATCTGTGGACATTTATCTAAAATCCGTGGCCTTTTTGGTAATTCATGGAAATTGGAATCCATCAGATAACTAGCTTTCTTAGTAAAATACAGATTCAGAGAAATATGGAAAATTATTACCACGTTTTGTACCAAGTTGGAGAAACAGAACATTTTAGCAAAAGCACTAACATGTAACCTAAAGATCTGGAAAACATGAAGCGCATAACATGTAACCGAAATTTATTTAAAGCTTTACGGAAAGACAAGGTGGCACCGCTCATTTCGGTTATCTCCATAAATTACCGTAAACCTTCGTTCATTATAGCTCGTGCAGTGATGTACAAGGATGATTCACCTGTCATGTCATCTCACCTGTCAATGAAATTACCTAGTCCTTCAAGGTAATGCACTTTTTGCGGCAGTGCGTTATTCTTCTAATTAGATACCGTTTGCAAGACTATAAATTTAATCACTTTAGGGTAAATTTCAAGGTAAACTGCGTTCAGGAATTTTCATTAACATCCAGGTTTATATTTTCAAATTGCCCGATTCATTCTGTCTCAACATAGTTTAGTACGCCTTTTCACTGTCGAAAAACAAAGTGACTTACAAGATATCTGGGCTCTTTGGAGTCCATACAGCGCAGGAGTCAATCATTCGCTCTAGACCCCTTCATACACAGTTGCTGTGAGCGACACAACGATAGCTGCTACTGTGTGTGCTGCCCTCTCCCGGTTTAAAAAGTGTGTAAGAGGTCCATGACTAAGGAATTTTTTGCTAGCGCACTCGAGCGGATGTAATTTCGATGGATTGCTCACGCGCTGCCTGAGATATGTAAGCTATAAGAGAATCGCAGACCAGAGAGCAGTGTTGGCTGCAGTAAGAGCAGTGGTAGTAGGAGTGAGTAGGACCTAGCAGTCGTGTATATGGAGACGGCGGGACCGGTCGTGGGGAACGATGGCGGTGCCTGAGCGATGTAGTATAAGGTAAAAGCAGCCGCGCGCATATGTAGTTTGTTACAAGTAAATTTGTACTATTGTTATATCAAGTCCCCTGTAAATGTTTCAAAAAATCTTTTAATAACAATCTTTTTTTATAAAATTAAGTTTTTGAGAATCATTCACCTGAATTTATAGAATTTACTAATTTCTGCAATCCATGGTCATCTGGATTATCGTAAAGAAAAATCAGTTGTTTCTTTCTATACATGACAAATCTAGCCTCCAGCATTGCGCTGGGCTGTGCCAGAAAATTTTCTTATAGGAGTAGATATATACGCGTTATCTGGCGACTTCATTGAGGTAAGAATTTTCAGTTTATTCAGTATGATCTTTCAGGGCCATGACGCACCACTGCTGACATCCAAATTTACCAGTTTAGATTCACAGCCAGTTAATTATTGAAAGGTTACATATGAGTCACATGTTTTTATTGGACGGTTAGTCACGTTATTATTGCAAGGTTACGGAATAGTAAACTGTTGGGAGGTTACAAGTGGAATCATTACTGACTTCCTTTAGAGGTCAAGATATTGACCATTACTGCAAATTTCATTAAAAAATTCGAGGACTCCTTTAGATTAGTGGTAAAATTGTCGCAGCATGACCATAATGTATTAAGTCCTGTGCAGGACAGGAACCATCAGTTGCAGAGCGCGCTGTGTCCCGTTTCCTAAGTGACAGGGTTAGGTTATAGGCCTCTTCATGGCTGGAGCTGAGTTCGTCTCCTTCTCACAGCTTCTCGATAGGTCTGGCAACCTGCAACTGGACGCACGGACGATGTTATATCGTAAAACTACCGCTCCATGGTCTATGTTATCTCCACTGAAATGAATTTCAGGCAACATTGTCCCATATGGCGGCTAACGGACATGACATCTATTTCTCAGAGATCTTCTTCACTGATTCGTGTTCTACAGTGGCGGATGTCGATTGTTAATGGACTTTAGAAAGTCATTACGCGATCGCTACTTGCCCGTCGAACTACTGCGCTCTCTAGCCGAAAGGCTTCAAGATCCATCAACATCGACATCATACTCCGCAAGCCACCTAACAGTGTGTGGCAGAGGGTACTTCTCATGCCACTAACTGATGTCCCCTTCCCTGGTCCACTCACGAATGGCATGTGGGAAGAATGATTCTCGGTGAGCCTGTGTATTAGCTGTTTCTAATTTATCGAACTTTCTCGTCGTGGTTATTTCCGAGATGTATGACGGAGGAAGTAATATGCTGTCCGACTCTTTTCGGAAAGAGCTCTCTCGGAATTTCAATAGCAAAGCTTGAAAGCGGACTGTTCTATTTGACATGACGATTTTCATGTAGTTTTGGCCGTAAATATAGAGGAAGTTGAGAATTCGATAAATGCACTGAACCTCTGTAGTATTGGTATAATAATATTCTTTTTAAGTCTGTTTTGAGACCACAGATGTTGGTCAGAGACGTTACTTCTTTTGAAGAGAGTAGCAGTGTGCGCTGGACTTAATTTGAAAAGGATGGAAGCTGGCCTTTCGTGTAGAGAAGGCACCATTGAAGCCACATACCCACAGGTCTAGCCTGGCTTGGAGGTATCGAAAACCTCTCAAATTTCACTGTAGCATGTCCATTATATGCTGGTAAATGAAGATGTACTTTTAAGATAGCTGTTCACGCTTTTCATCGTGCACTGGTCCGCCCCCGGTAGCTGAATGGTCAGCGTGGCGGATTGTCAATCCTCTGGGCCCGGGTTCGATTCCCAGCTGGGTCCGGGACTGGGTGTTGTGTTGTCCTCATCACCATCCTATCATCCTCATCGACTGCAGGTCGCCGAAGTGGCGTCAAAGTGAAAGACCGGCACCCGGCGAACGGTCTGCTCGACGGGGGGCCCTAGCTATACGATTAAATAAATAAATCAGGTTCTGCATATCCGTAACGCCTTCGTCTGCCTATTCTTTCTGCAGTACAACAGAGTCATAGTTTATCAGTTCTTCTCATGACACCACCACACAACTGCAATTTAGAATTTTATAGAAGTCATCTACAGTGGGGTATCCGCCAAGTGTGTTAGAAGGTACGTGTTACAACTGTATGAGTCGTATTTGGGTGAAAGGCACGTACTGAGCTCGGTGTGTGTTGCTGATTGCAGTCATGGTAGTCCCTTGGACAGGAAATGCATTATTTTCGTACTATAAAGGTATACTATTTGTGAGCCATATGTCCTTGTTCCGTGCAATCACACCACTCCACTGTGAGCAGTATGGTACTGTGACATTGGGCCTTTACGGCATGTTCATTCGAGCAGTTTCCACTGCTGTTGTGCAGAAGGAACTAACCGTAGTTCACTAGTGCGCACTTACACATCCTAGATCATTCTGGCTCCGTGCTGTTAAATATTCAGCTACGTTTAAAATATAATAGCGACGTAACTATGAAAGTACTGTTAATACATTTATTCTTTTCCACGTATGTATATTATAAACTTTTGATTTTCAGCCAGCATGCACCACATCAATCCAGCTGATGTAGTGGACATTTTACAAAACTGTGTGGAACAGTCAACTGTGGAATTGAAGACCTTTCTTTTGCAAATACACTATTCGAACTCATTAACTATAAGCTTTTTGGAGAAACGTCGTTGTGTGAAAATGACACATTAGAGGTTACTGATGAGAATAACTTTTAGGATGTATGTTTTTTTTTTTTTTGAGTGATCTGTCTCATGATTGGTTCGATGCGGCCCGCCACAAGTTCCTCTCCTGTGCCAATCCCTTCATCTCAGAGTAGCACTTGCAACCTGCGTCCTCAGTTATTTGCTGGATGTATTCCAATCTCTGTCTTCCTCTACAGTTTTTGCCGTCTACAGCTCCTTATAATACCATGGAACTCATTTCCTGATGTCTTAACAGATGTCCTATCATCCTGTCCCTTCTTCTTGGCAGTTTTTTTCCACATTTCATTTCCTCTCCGATTCTGCGCAGAAGCTCCCCATTCCCTACCTTACCTGTCCACCTAAATTTTAACATTCGTCTGTATCACCACATCTCAAATGCTTCGATTCTCTTCTCTTCCGGTTTTACCACACTCCTTGCTTCACTATCATACAATGCTGTGCCCCAAACTTACATTCTCAGAAATTTCTCCTCAAATTGAGGCCTATGTTTGATACTAGTAGTCTTCTCTTGGCCAGGAATGCCCTTATTGCCACTGCTAGACTGCTTTTGATGTCCTCCATGCTCCTTCCGTCGTTGGTTCCTCGCTGTACTCATTTCTGCTACTTCTCATTACATTCGTCTTTCTTAGATTTAGTCTCAATCCATATTCTGGTTTCATGATACTGTTCATTACATTCAGCAGGTAAAGTAATTATTATTCACTTTCGCAATGTCATCAGCGAATCGTATCACTGATATTCTTTCACCATGAATTTTAATTCCACACTTGAACCTTTCTTTTATTTCCATCATTGCTTCTTCGATGTACAGATTGAACAGTAGGGGCGACAGACTATATCCCTGTCTTACACCCTTTTCAATCCGAGCACTTCCTTCCTGGACGTCCACTCTTATTATTTCCTCTTGGCTCTTGTACATATTGTATATTACCCGTCTCTCCCTATAACTTACCCTTATTTTTCTCAGAATTTCAATGAGCTTGCACAATTTTACATTGTTGAACGCTTTTTGCAGGTCGACAAATCCTATGGACGTGTCTTTATTTTTCTTAAGTCTTGCTTCCATTAACAACCGCAACGTCATAATTGCCTCTCTGGTGCCTTTACCTTTCCTAAAATCAATTTCCTTTCCCATTCTTCTTGTCAGCAACTTGCATGTATGAGCTGTTACGCTAATTGTGCGATAATTCTCGTACTTGTCAGCTCTTGCAGTCTTCAAAATTATGTGGATGATATTTTTACGAAGATCTGATGGTATATCGCCAGTCTCGTACATTCTACACACCAACGTGAATAGTCAACTTGTTGCCATTTCGCTCGATGAGTTTAGAAATTCTGACGGAATGTTATCCATCCCTTGTTCCTTATTTGATCTTAAGTTCTCCAAACATCTCTTAAATTCTGAGGCCGGCCGAAGTGGCCGTGCGGTTAAAGGCGCTGCAGTCTGGAACCGCAAGACCGCTACGGTCGCAGGTTCGAATCCTGCTCCGGGCATGGATGTTTGTGATGTCCTTAGGTTAGTTAGGTTTAACTAGTTCTAAGTTCTAGGGGACTAATGACCTCAGCAGTTGAGTCCCATAGTGCTCAGAGCCATTTGAACCATTTTTTTCTTAAATTCTGAATCTAATAATGGATACCCTATTTCTTCTAAATCGACTCCTGTTTCTTCTTCTATCACATCAGACAAATCTTACCCCTCATAGAGGCCTTGAATGTAGCTTTCCACCTACCCACCCTTGCTTTTAATTTCACCGAAAGTTGTTTTGACTTTCCTATATGCTCAGTCAGTCCTTCCGACAATCATTTCTTTTTAGATATCTTCACATTTTTCATGCATCTAATTGGTCTTAGCTCCCGGCACTTCCTGTTTATTTCATTCCTCAGCGACTTGTATTTCCGTATTCATGAATTTCCCCGAACATTTTTGTACTTCCATCTTTCATCGATCAACTGAAGTATTTCTTCTGTTACCCATGGTTTCTTCGCAGTTACCTTCTTCATACCTATATTCTTCTTTCCAACTTCTTTGATTGCTCGTTTTACAGATGTCAATTCCTCTTCAACTGGGCTGCCTAGTGAGCTAACCCTTATTGTTGTATCTACAGCCTTAGAGAATTTAAAGCGTATCCCGTCATTCCTTAGTGCTTTCGTGTGTTAATGAAGCCATAATAATTAAGGGAGGGAACGAAGAATGTTATTCTACGAGTGAATGTGAACCATCATCATCAGGCAGAGTTAAACGAAATGAATTGACAGAAATTTCTACAGAAAGGCAGGAGAAAAATTAAAAAAAGGAGCGCACTAGAAAATATGTATCAGTGACCGTAAAGAGATTTTAATGTGCAACGAATGTAGTTAAAAAAACCTCCAAAATCGTGTCAGTATTCTTTAATAAAAACGAAAATCTTTGAAAAATTTAAAGGATGCAGGGGTCATGGTTTGATTGTCCACGGTTACTGATGGTGATGATGGCTGAGGATAAAATGCATAGTGGCAATGGCAAGAAATGCGTTTCTGAATAAGAGAAACTTAATAATATCGAGTATAAATTTAGGTTTTAGGAAGTCTTTTCTGGCTGGATTTGTCTAGGGTGCAGCCATGTATGGAAGTGAAACATGCACGATAAACATTTTAGACAAGAAGAGAATGGAGACTTTTGAAATGTGATGCTACTGAAGAATGCTGAAGATTAGATGGGTGGAACAAGTACCTATGAGGAGCTACTGAATAGAATTGGGGAGAAAAGAAATTTGTTGGGCAACTTGCCTAAAAGAAGGGATCGGTAGACAAAACACATTCTCAGACATCAATTGATCACTAATGTAGTACTGACGGGACGTACGTGGGCTTCAATTCGTAGAAGGACACCAAAAGGTGATTACAATAAACAGAAGGATGTAGGTTGCAGTAGTTATTCGGGGATGAAAAGGCTTGCATGGGATAGAGAAGCATGGAGAGCTCCAGCAAATTTGTCTTCTGACTGGAGACAACAACAACAACAAAGGCAACATTCAGAAAATCGGCGAGTTTTTCAATTATTATCAAACGTAATTCGTAAAAACTTTTGTGCAATGTATTTTGTGTATTAACCTTTAGTGAGTTCTTTATTTCTGAAAGTAGTTTCACTGTAGTTATTTTCAGTCATTGGTAAAGGTACTGACCTTATTCGACGGAAAAAGGCCAGTATATTGACTTTTTTGTCACGTTGTCAAAACAGTGAGCCCAGATATTGCTCATATCGAAGGAATTTTATAGTCCACGTTTCGAAATATAAGCAACAAACTGAAAAAATAATGGAAGTCTCGAAGGCAGCGGACAGGTGAATGCGGCGAAAACGCACTGCATCCCCTAGAATAAACAGAGAAATAAGACGAATGGTAGTGGAAAACTGAAGAAACCCAGCACGGGTGATTCAGAACTAATGGTTCAATGGCTCTAAGCACTATGGGACTTAACAACTGAGGTCATCAGTCCCCTAGACTTAGAACTACTTAAACCTAATTAACGTAAGGACATCACACACATCCATGCTCGAGGCAGGAGTCTTTCCTGCGACCGTAGCAGCAGCGCGGTTCCGGACTGAAGCGCCTAGAACCGCTCGGCCACAGTGGCCGGCAATTCAGAACATGTTGGAGGATTGTCGAGTGCCTGTATCTACCCGAACTCTGTAGCGAAGCCTCAGTGAAATGGGGCTATGATGTCACAGTCCTACCAAGAAACAGAAAAATTGCTCCAGTGATAAAACAAAAACGAATATAATGGGCCGAAAAGTACAAAAACTGGATCGTGGATGACTGGAATAAGGAAAATAAACCTAATATCACCCTACTCCTTTTTTTATGATAATAGAGACATCATAATGTGACATGATTTTATTTCGGGTTCACGTCGCTGAGGAAAACAACATCCAAATTCTTCTAGACAAAACGGAATTTGTGAGACGCAGAAGCCATGAAAAATGCCACCAAGATTGCATAGTTCAACGAGTGAAGCATCCTCTATCAGCAATAGTTTGGTCTATAATACGTAGCAAAGGAAATGGGTGACTTTATATTGTGAAAGGGACGATGCGACAAGATCAGTATGGTTCAGTAGTGGAAACTCGACTTCTTTCCCAGGCGAAAGAATGTTCCCGACAATAATTACATCTTTACGTACGATTCTGCACCATGCCAAAAGGCAAAATATGTGACTAAATATTTAACTGAGACTGGAATTCTTGTCTTGGACTGGTCAGGGAACTCCCCAGACGTGAACTCCATTGAAAATGTTTGGCAAGGACTGAAGAGGGAAATTGCGAAGGGTGATATACCCTCAAACAAGACCAGGCTGCTGGAAAAACTTGTCAGAGCGTGGCGTCGCACAGGACACGTGCATTGGAGAACATATCGCAGAAATGCATTATGAATATGACAAGGAGAATTTAAGATTTGATCACTCTCTAAGGAGGTTACATCAGATATTGAACTGTTTATCTTCATAACTTTCAGTAAAATTTTGCGTTTTAAATCATTTTTACTTTAAAATACTTTAATAAATTCTCAAAAAAGTAATAATAGGGATACAAAAAATTGAATTTCATAAAATTGGCAGGATAAAGTGGCATAATCAAACCAGACGTGTCCATTCAGTGAGTGTAATAGCCACTCCCAGTGGACGGGATGTCCCACTCAAATCCATCCCAGCAACATAACTCGTGAGGGTAGCACACTCCTACAAAAATAAGTATCAGTTTTAGCAACAGGACACAAACGTGTCAAAATGTATTCGTAATTGTTAAAATGAGAGAGGGTACTTTTGTTAACGTGTCCTCATTCCACATCGTGTTAAAAGTCCCCTGAAATCAGTGGAGAGTCTCCGAAATGGTACTTTGTTGATCGAAACCGCCACTTTTGGCCACGTACAAAAACTACTTAAATCTATCAAGGTGCGTGTTTCAACTGTATGAGTCGCATGTAGTGAAACTCATATATCATACTCATTTCGAGTGGTGAAGATCCCCTTTTAAGGAAATGCCTACTTTTCGAGCAATATGGCCTTTCATTCATAAGTCACATGTTTGTTTTGTTGGAAAACGTCGTGTTATTGTCGAACGAAAGTAAACTTCGCAATATACTGTCCAGTACGTAACGGAAAAGACTGAACATTAACGGACACATTTATTTTATCCTTTAAAATGCATACATATACACAAAAATACGTACAATGAGAGGGAAAAAGATCGCCCGGCCCAAATAATATCAGAGTCAAAGAAGAGAGCACTGCACATGCCCATGTTCAGAAGTGCCAGTGTTCACAATTCTAGTGGTCTGTGGAGCTTCAGCTTGGTATTTACATCGTCAAATTCAAGCAATATAACGAACTTTAATTCCTACTCCAGATTATCCTTTTTTTTCCTTTACTGTTTGCTCAGAGTACAGATTGAATATCATCAGGGATAGGCTACAACCCTGTCTCCCTCCCTTCTCATCCACTGGCTCCCTTTCACGCCTCTCGACTTTTATAACTGCCGTCTGGTTTCCGTACAAGTTGTAAACACCCTTTCGCTCCCTGTGTTTTAACCTTGCTACCTTCAGAATTTTGAAGAGCGTATTCCAGACAACATTGTCAAAAGCTTTATCTAAGTCTACAAATGCTGTAAACTTAAGTTTTCCTTTCCTTAACTATCTTCTAAGATAAGTCGTGGGGTCAGTATTGCCTCGTGTGTTACTACATTTCTCCGGAGTCCAAACTGATCTTCCCCGAGATCGGCTTCTACCAGTTTTTCCATTATTTTGTAAGGAATTCGTGTCAGTATCTTGCGACTATTATTTATTAAACAGATAATTCGGTAATATTCACAACTGTCAGTGGCTGCATTCTTTGGAACTGGAATTATTACATCCTGCCTGAAGTCTGAGAGTATTCGCCTGTCTCATGCATCTTGCACACCAGGTGGAATAGTTTTGTTGTGGTTGGCTCTCCCAAAGCTATCAGTAGTTCTGACGGAATGTTGTCTACTCCAGGATCTGGTCACAATATGCTATATTCCATTCCACAAAGGTACTTCTGACAGCCACAGTTATTCAGTATCTTAGCAAACACTGAATTAATCGTCTGAATACATTACTGAATGGGAATAAATTGTTGTCAAACAATGTAAGCTGATTTACTATTCTACAATACAGGGTGATTCAAAAAGAATACCACAACTTTAAAAATGTGTATTTAATGAAAGAAACATAATATAATCTTCTGTTATACATCATTACAAAGAGTATTTAAAAAGGTTTTTTTTCACTCAAAAACAGGTTCAGAGATGTTCAATATGGCCCCCTCCAGACACACGAGCAATATCAACGCGATACTCCAACTCGTTCCACACTCTCTGTAGCATATCAGGCGTAACAGTTTGGATAGCTGCTGTTATTTCTCGTTTCAAATCATCAATGATGGCTGGGAGAGGTGGCCGAAACACCATATCCTTAACATACCCCCATAAGAAAAAATCGCAAGGGGTAAGATCAGGGCTTCTTGGAGGCCAGTGATGAAGTGCTCTGTCACGAGCTGCCTGGCGGCCGATCCATCGCCTCGGGTAGTTGACGTTCAGGTAGTTACGGACAGATAAGTGCCAATGTGGTGGCGCTCCATCCTGCTGAAATATGAATTGTTGTGCTTCTTGTTCGAGCTGAGGGAACAGCCAATTCTCTAACATCTCCAGATACTGTAGTCCAGTTACAGTAGAACCTTCGAAGAAAAAGGGACCAAAAACTTTATTGGCTGAAATGGCACAGAAAACGTTCACCTTAGGCGAGTCACGTTCACACTGAGTTGTTTTCCGCGGATTCTCAGTGCTCCATATACAGACATTGTGACAGTTGATTTTCCCGTTAGTGTGGAAAGTTGCTTCATCACTAAACACAATCTTTGAAACGAAAGATTCATCTGTTTCCATTTGAGCAAGGATAAAATCACAGAAATCGATTCTTTTAATCTTATCAGCTGCAGACAGTGCTTGAACCAATTTCAGACGATAAGGTTTCATAACTAACCTTTTTCGTAGGACTCTCCATACAGTTGGTTGTGTAATTTGCAGCTCTCTGCTAGCTCTGCGAGTCGATTTTCCTGGGCTGCGAACAAATACTTGCTGGATGCGTGCTACATTTTCATCACTCGTTCTCGGCCGTCCAGAACTTTTTCCTTTGCACAAACACCCATTCTCTGTAAACTGTTTATACCAACGTTTAATAAACCACCTATCAGGAGGTTTAACACCATACTTCGTTCGAAATGCACGCTGAACAACTGTCGTCGATTCACTTCTGCCGTACTCAGTAACACAAAAAACTTTCTGTTGAGCGGTCGCCATCTTAGCATCAACTGACGCTGACGCCTAGTCAACAGCGCCTCAAGCGAACAAATGTACAACTAAATGAAACTTTATAGCTCCCTTAATTCGCCGACAGGTAGTGCTTAGCTCTGCCTTTTGTCGTTGCAGAGTTTTAAATTCCTAAAGTTGTGGTATTCTTTTTGAATCACCCTGTACTGTAGAAACAATACGATTCAGAAATCGCTGTTTAGTGTAGAGTACTTCGAAACCAAACTTCAAAACTTCGTGAACTTCATGGTGAGTATATTAATTTGGCATCCCACTGTAACAGGCAGGTTCCATAGGCGCCCCACAAATGCAACAAGTGTCCACCCAGACAGAGCCCCGCTTACACAGATACGCCCTGTACAAGTAAGATGCGGTAGGTTGCCCAGAGGATGTCCGCTAATGACTGTAGCACCTCGAAAGCCATTAATCACATCGGCGCAGAGCACACCTTGAGCGTGAGACTTTTATTACAGCGGTTTTTACCATCCTCACGATCCGGGCGGATGAGCCAAGGTTCCCTGTGATACACAGCTTTCCTCCGCCTCGCCGCACGGTGGTCGCTGAAGCACGCTCAGAGCTTATGGCTGCAGAGACCCGTACCCAGCCAACAGATCTCATCTCCCTTAAATGGTCACCATTTGGCTCGACCGGAGTGGCACATGTGACTCATGGAGTGTCCCGGACGCGACGAGCATTAACCGACAGAAACAGCTTTAATGTAATTTGAAAACACATCTGCTCTCTGTTAGACATTTTATTTCAATGAGTAAATTATTAAATCGTTTAATAAGTGAATATTGCACTGCTTACTGTGCCAAAGTCAGATTCACTATAAGAAACTGGATACCATTTTTTCCCCTCTAGTGTTGTGCTGGTGAATATCTATTCCCTCAAACAGCGATGGATGGCTGACAACAAATTTCAGGAGTCAATAAATGTACTGCGAGGATGTGCATTGTTTAAATATATGCCTGGAAGACGTAATTGTATTATTTCCGCATATAATTCCAATAACTTCCTTTTGTGTTTAGCATGGACTATGTCCTACCCGCCCTTGTCAGCTGTGTGCCCAGTTACCACAAAGTCAATGTTGAGGTGACTAATTTAAACGTCATATACTTGTAAATGTAACAGTTAAACAGGAGAAGACAGCTATTAAAATAACAAAAAATTATAGTAAAAACTTTAACAATGTAAGCTTTCTTATAATTATCGCGATACTCATTCTGAGGAAGTAAAAGGAGTTCTCTGTGAAATATGGGTCCCATCTCGTAAAATTTTTGTAATGTGGTACATGCAGTTCACAGAATAACAACTTGAAAAAAAATTATTTATGTTATTGTGTGTGGATAAAATTGCTTTTATAAATGGAGCGATCATGCTCAGTTTTGTGGCGTTGCACTGACACGTTCCATGACCTTGGAGATTCGCTCCTCAAATTGGTCCTGCGGAACTTGACGTGTAAATAAAATAAATAAATATTGCCCAGATAGCACTTGTGACATCCATCTTGCTCTTATAGTGTTTCTACCTAGCGAGACAGCACTGGCGGTAAGGTACTGATGCATATCCGTTGAAACAGGGCTCATATAACCTTTCAGCCATACTCCATAGATTTCCTGTGGTTTGCATAAAAAATGTGAAAAGAGATGAAATCGCGACTCGCTGGGCTGCATTTCAAGGTTCTAGTTAGATACTGTCTGTTGTTTGGCCCACTAAAGACTTGCCGCTTTGAGCAATGGACTTTTGTGACGAATTCCGCAACAAATGCTACGTGTATATACACTATTGGCCATTAAAATTGCTACACCACGAAGATGTCGTGCTACAGACGCGAAATTTAACCGACAGGAAGAAGATAGTGTGGTATGCAAATGTTTAGCTTTTCAGAGCATTCACACAAGGTTGGCACTGATATGAGGAAATTTTCCAACCGATTTCTCATACACAAACAGCAGCTGACCGGCGTTGCCTGGTGAAACGTTGTTGTGATGCCTCCTGTAAGGAGGAGAAATGCGTACCATCACGTTTCCAACTTTGATAAAGGTCGGATTGTAGCCTATCACGATTGCGGTTTATCGTACCGCGACATTGCTGCTCGCGTTGGTCGAGATCCAATGACTGTTAGCAGAATATGGAATCGGTGGTTTCAGGAGGCTAATACGGAACGCCGTGCTGCATCCTAACGGCCTCGTATCACTAGCATTCAAGACAGGCATCTTATCCGCATGGCTGTAAACGATCGTGCAGCCCCGTCTCGATCTCTGACTCAACAGATGAGGACGTTTTCAACAACCATCTGCACGAACAGTTCGACGACATTCGCAGCACCATGGACTATCAGCTCAAAGACCATGGCTGCGATTACCCTTGACGCTGCATCACAGACAGGAGCGCCTGCGATGGTGTACTCAACGACGAACCTGGTTGCACGAATGGCAAAACGTCATTTTTTCGCATGAATCCAGCTTCTGTTTACAGCATCATGATAGTCGCATCCGTGTTTGGCGACATCGCGGTGAACGAACATTGGAAGCATGTATTCGTCATCGCCATACTGGCGTATCACCCGGCGTGATGGTATGGGGTGCCATTGGTTACACGTCTCGGTCACATCTTGTTCGCATTGACTGCACTCTGAACAGTGGACGTCACATTTCAGATGTGTCACGACCTGTGGCTCTACCATTCATTCGATCCCTGCGAAACGCTACATTTCAGCATGTTGCAGGTCCTGTACGGGCCTTTCTGGATACAGAAAACGTTCGACTGCTGCCCTGGCCAGCACATTCCTCAGATCTCCCACCAACTGAAAACGTCTGGTCAATGGTGGGCGAGCAACTGGCTCGTCACAATACGCCAGTCACTACTCTTGATGAACTTTGGTATCGTGTTGAAGCTGCATGGGCAGCTGTACCTGTACACGCCAGGTAAGCTCTGTTTGACTCAATGCCCAGGCGTATCAAGGCCGTTATTACGTCCAGAGGTGGTTGTTCTGAGTACTGATTTCTCAGGATCTATGCACTCAAATTGCGTGAAAATGTAATCACATGTCAGTTCCAGTATAATATATTTGTCCAATGAACATCTGTTTATCATCTGCATTTCTTCTTGGTGTAGAAATTTCAATGGACAGTAGTGTATGTATTGGCATAGGATGCGGCTTTGAACTTTTACTTTGGAGGAGAGGTAGTGTGACATCACTCCAAGGATCGCCGTTCTGTTTCCGGTTCGAAGTGATAAATGCATGCTTCATCGCCTGTGACTATGTTCAACAGAAAATTGTCACGACCAGCATTGCAATGCGCAAGCAATTGTGCACAGATGGTTCCTCGTTGCTGTTTATAGTCTTCTTTCAGGCGACGCGCAGCTATCGAGGTGTCTGTCTGTGATCCGTCTATCACCTCTAATGAGAGTATCCACACGTCCCAACATTGCAGGAATCACAACTGCGTGCGACGGCCGGCACATGGGACATCGGACAGGTTTTCACCAACTTGTTGCGATGATGACAGACACCTCGCCCAGTGAGTCACTGTGCTTTTGTTCACTGCCATGTCTGTGTAGACATTCTGCAAGCGTCTATGAATCTCTGCGATGCTCTGATTTTCCGCCAAACGAAACTCAATGACAGGTTTCTGCTTCCAGCGCATCACCGTTGCGGCCGCCATTTTGAAGGCTACATGTAGCGCCGTCATGTATCAGAACTTCACGAAACTATTTTGGCTGAAGCGGATTATTACACGGTATCCCACAACAAATTCCGCATTTTTTTGAACCACCATTTCCCGAGAAAAAAATATGTTACGTTACTTATTGAAAGGTCCTTCAACTTTATGACGAGTTGAATTCTATTGGACTCATTTTCAGAAAGGTGACCAAATGTTTATGGAGAAATGGCGGCCCATTCTTCCTCAAGAGCCGAAACTACGGAAGGTAGTGATGTTGGACTCTGGAGTCTGAGGTGAAGCTGATGACCTAACTCGCCCCAGAGGTGTACCATTAAGTTCACGTTGGGACTCGGATCAGGCCATTCCATTTCAGAAATGGTATTGTCCACAAACCATTGCCTCGTAGATGCAGATTTATGGTAGGACACAATGTCATCGTCTCTAAACTTTCCTCTATTGTACATAGAACGAATTGCTGAAAATTGCGCTGATATCCTTCCACTTTCAGCATTCTGTTAAGAACAATAAGGGGGCCACGCCCTAAGCATGAAAAGGAAAAAAGAAAAACCCACACCTTAGCACAGCCTGCTCCGTGTTTCACTGACGGCACTAAACGTGATGGCACATAACTTTCTCCACTCATTCACCAAACTCAAACCCTTCCATTGCATTGACACGGGATGTATCGTGAATCACCACTCCGGATCACTCGTTTCCAGTCATCCACTGTTAGTGACGTCGCGCATCACACCACCTCACGTGTCGCTTACACCCAAACCTACAGATGTTAAACACTCAGATCGTTACCAAACGTTGTACAACAGAGTATTAACTTAAACTCCGATTCAGTTCGTACTAAGTGCTGTCGTCCAGCAGAAATGGGATAAAATTTAATTAAAAGCAACACGACAACTACGGAACACATCAAAAACATAACTATGAGTTGCTTCCGTGGGAACTTTGATAGAGCGCTAGATCCTTGTACCAAGCGTTTCAGGTCAAAATCATATGACGACAATTTTTTTTATTGTATAACGTGAAAGCGTTTTATGCGAAAACGCGTTTATGTAAAAGGGCTGTTTGGAGTTTACAGCAGTGTTCTCTTGGCAGTCTACTTTCGCTTCGTTTCTTTGAAAGTAGTAAACCTATAGAGTACGTATGTAGTTTCGCAGAATATACTGTCAGAACAGAAAAATAAAGAGGCAACTGAGTCAAACATGCGGAAGTAATAGTAAAAATAACAATTAATAATAAATAAAGTAATAAGATCAATAATAAGTACATAACGTTCAATTACCGAAGCGAAAAGAAGACCATTGCTACAGACACCGAAAAGTCCGTTTACATGCCAGGAAAATGCTCTCCCATATAACAGTTCCACGCGTAAACAGTTCAAAGAAATTGTCATCAGCGGTGTTTGAACGCCCTAGCTTCTCACCAACACGAGATCAACAGATACGTTTTTCCTGTGCTCCGTAGCTCTAGTGATACTTTTAATTACCGTTTACGCGTGTTTTGCTGGACGACAGCACACGTCGCGAACTAAATCGGTGTTTTCATATTAGAACTACTGATAGCCTTGGGAGAGCCAGCCCTGACAAAAATCTTCCATCTGGTGAGCAGGATGTATGAGACAGGCGAAATATCCTCAGACTTCAAGAGGAATATAATAATTCCAATCCCAAAGAAAGAAGGTGTTGACGGGTGTGAAAATTACCGAAGTATCAGTTTAATAAGTCACAACTGCAAAATATTAACAGGAATTCTTTACAGACGAATGGAAAAACTGGTAAAAGCCGACCTCGTCGAGGACCAGTTTGGATTCAGTAGAAATCTTGGAACACGTGAGGCAATACTGACCCTACTACTTATCTTAGGAGATAGAGTAAGGAAAGGCAAATCTACGTTTCTAGCTTTTGTAGAACTAGAGAACGCTTTTGAAAATGTTGACTGGAATACGCTCTTTCAAATTATTAAGGTGGCAGGGGTAAAATACAGGGAGCGAAAGACTAGTTACAATTTGTACAGAAACCAGATGACAGTAATAAGATTCGAGGGGCATGGAAGAGAAGCAGTGGTTGGGAAGGGAGTAAGAGAGGGTTGTAGCCTATCCCTGATGTTATTCAATCTGTATACTGAACAAGCAGTAAAGGAAACAAAAGAGAAATTTGGAGTAGGAATTAAAATCCATGAAGAAGAAATAAGAACGTTGAGGTTTGCCGATTACATCGTTATTTTGTCGGAGACAGCAAACGACCTGCAAGAGCAGTTGAACGGAATGAACAGTGTCTCGAAAGGAGGATATAAGATGAACATGAACAAAAGCAAAACGAGAATAAAGGAATGTACTCGAATTAAATCAGGTGATGCTGACGGAATTAGATTAGGAAATGAGACACTTAAAGTAATAGATTAGTTTTCCTATTTGGGGAGCAATATAACTGATGATGGTCGAAGTAGAGAGGATATAAAATGTAGACTGGCAATGGCAAGTAAAGCGTTTCTGAAGAAGACAAATTTGTTAACATCGAGTATAGATATGTCAGGAAGTCTTTGCTGAAAGTATTTGTGTGGAGTATAGCCATGTATGGAAGTGAGACATGGACGATGCATAGCTTAGTCAAGAAGAGAATAGAAGCTTTCAGATTGTGTTGCTACAGCAGAATGCTGACGATTAGATGGGTAGATCATGTAACTGATGAAGAGGTACTGAATGGAATCAGGGAGAAGAGAAATTTGTGGCACAATTTGACTAGAAGAAGGGATCCGTTTTTAGGACGTATTCTGAGGCATCAAGAGATCGTCAATTTAGTATTGGAGGGGAGCATAGAGAGTGATCAAGAGATGAATATATTAAGCAGATTCAGAAGAATGCAGGTTGCAGTAGGTGCTTGGAGATGAAGCAGCTTGCACAGGATAGACTAGCATGGAGAGCTGCATCAAGCCAGTCTCTGGACTGAAGACCACACCAGCTACTACAGCAACAACGTTTGGTACAGATCTGAGTGTCTGGTATCTGAAGTTTTGGGTGTTAGCTCCGATGACAGAAATGTTTGGCTTATTAGGACTTGGTCGATCATTGTACCCCATACATTTTGACTCCATACGCGTAGTTATGCTAATTGGTCTGCTGGTAGCACATTTGAATACACGAGTGGTTGTTTCCGCTGTCTTCATACGACTTTTTACAACCACTTTCGCAATGTTCGACGGTGCCTGTCCGTTGGTACATGAGATCTGTCTGGTCTTTGTTTAGCTGTGGCTGTTCCTTCACGTTTCCACTTTACATCACCTACAGTCGCCATGGGCAGATTTTGAAGGACTGAAATATCTGTAGTGGATTCGTTACTCAGGTGACATCCAATGACTAGTCTACGTTTGAAGTCACTGAGCTGTCCTGACTGACGCATTCTGGCATTACCGATTCTCTGCGTACATCTCGATACTCCCGGCTTCCTTTTATACCGATGTGTCCACCTCTTGTGACATCTTGTGATCAATTCCGCATTGCATAGAGGTGTCCAGGAACTTTTGATCAGACAGTGCACACACCACTTCACTGTCAATATAGCATTCTAAAATTATGAACTAATTCACAATGTTGATAAGGGTTGTGATGTGGGGTCTGCGTGGGGTACTGTGAAGTGGGGGGTGCCCCAGGGATCAGTGTTAGGACCACTCCCCTTCCTTATTTATCTAAATGATATGCTCTCTAGTATTATGGGTAACTCTAAAATATTTCTGTTTGCTGATGACACTAGTTTGGTAGTAAAGGATATTGTGTGCAATATTGGCTCAGTTTCAAATAGTGCAGTACTTGACCTAAGTTCATGGCATGCAGAAAATAAACTACCGCTGAACCATAGTAAGACTCAGTTTTTACAGTTTCTAGCACACAATTCAACAAAACCTGACGTTTTAACGTCATAGAACGGGCATATGCTCAGTGAAACTGAACAGTTCAAATTTCTAAGTGTTCAGACAGATAGTAAGTCGTCGTGGAAAGCCCACATTCAGGATCTTGTTCAAAGACTTAACACTGCCATTATTACTATACTAACGGTGTCAGAAGTAAGTGATCTTTCGACACGAAAATTAGTCTACTTTGCTTATTTTTATTCGCTTACGTCGTATAGATATATATTTTGGGGTAACTCATCCCATTCTAAAAGGATATTTTTGGCTTAGAAACGGGCGGTTCGGGCAATAAGTGGTGTAAGTCCCCAAACCTCTTGTCGACCCTTGTTCACGAGTCTGGGTATTTTGACAATGGCCTCTCAATATATATATTCCTGACTGTTATTTCTTGTTAACAATATTAGCTTATTCCCAAGAATAAGCAGCTTTCACTCGGTTAATACTCGGCAGAAATCAAATCTGCATTTGGATCGGACTTTCTCAACTCGAAGTAAAAAATCTTAGCAGTTATCCACTCGCTTTCAAATCGAAACTGAAGAGTTTCCTTATAGGTCATTCCTTCTATTCTGTCGATGAGTTCCTTGAAAAATTAAGCTGATTCTTATTGTATTGTTGATTGCGTTTACTTAAATTTATGGACTGACTTTTTTCGGGTTCATAAACGTTTATTTTTAACTGTTATTACTTTTATGTTGTAATTTCATGTACTGACACGTTCCATGACCTTGGAGATTTGCTCCTCAATTTGGTGCTATGGAACTTGACGTGTAAATAAATAAAATAAAACGATTTTGACAAACGGCCAAGTTGTATTCAGAAAATATCTGTCTTGTGAAACACAACTCGCTCTTTAATCTCACGAAGTAATGAGTGCTATCGGCAGGGAGTGTCAAATTGATTCCTTATTTAGAAGTCTTTTGGCAGAGTTCCTCACAAGCGAATTGTAGTCAAATTGCTTGCCTATGGAGAATCGCCGCAGTTATGTGACTAGATTTGTGATTTGTTGTCAGAAGGGTCGCAGTTCGAAGTAACTTACGGAAAGCCATCGGGTAAAACGGAATTAACATCTGGAGTTCCTCAAGGAAGTGTTTATAGGCCCTCTGATGTTCATGCTGTACGTAAACGATTTAGGTGATAATCTGAGCGGTCCTCTCAGATTGTCTGCAGATGATGGTGTTATTTACCGTCTTGTAAAGTCATCAGATAATCAAATCCAACTGCAAAATGATTTTGACAAGATATCTGTAAGTTGCGAAAATTGGCAGTTTACTCTAAATTATCAAAAGTGTGAATTCATGTACATTAGTAACAAAAGGAACGCGCTAAATTTAGGTTACACGATAAATCACAAAAATCTAAAGGCTGTAAATTCAACTAAATACTTAAGAATTAATAACGAATAACATAAATTGGAACGACACATAGATAATGTTGAAAGGAAAGCGAACAGAAGACTGTGATTTGTTGGCAGAGCACTTAGAAAAAATAACCGGTCTGATAAAGAGACTCCTTACAATACGCTTGTCCGACCTCTTGTGTAGTATTGATGTCTGGTTTGGGATCAGCATCAGATGCGATTGACGGAGGACACCAAAAACGTTCAAAGAAATACAACTCGTTTTATATCTTCGCGAAATAGGGGATAGAGTGCCACAGATGTCATACTCGATTTGTGTGGCAATCATTATAACAAAGGTGTTTTTCGTTGCAGCAGCATGTTGTCTTCTGAAATTTCAATCACCAACTTTCTCCTCATAATGTAAAAATATTTTATTGGTGCCATCTACATATGGAGAAATGATCATCGTAAGGAAAGAAGAGAAATCAGAGCTGGCATAGAAAGATTTAAGTGTTTATTTTTCCCGCTCGTGGTTCGAGAATTGAACAGTAGAGAAACAGCTAGTGGACTAGCACTGGAAAAAGTATCAAACATAGGCCTTAATTTGAGGAAGAAATTTCTGAAAATGTACGTCTTGAGCTCAGCATTGTATGGTAGCGAAACACGGACTGTGGGAAAACCGGAACAGAAGAGGATCGACGCACTTGAGATGCGGTGCTACAGATGAATGTTGAAAATTAGGTGGACTGATAAGGTAAGGGATGAGGAGGTTCTGCGCAGAATCGGAGAGGAAAGGAATATGTGCAAAACACTGATAAGGAGGAGGGACAGGATGATAGAACATCTGTCAAAGACATCAGAAAATGACTTCCATAGTACTAGATTGAATTGTACAGGGCAAAAACTGTAGAGGACTACTGAGATTGGAATACATCCAGTAGATAATTGAGAACGTGGGTTGGAAATGCTACTCTGAGATGAAGATGTTAGCACAGGAGAGAAATTCGTGTCGGGTGGCATCAAACCAGTCAGAAAACTGATGACTCAAAAAAAAAAATGGTGATGGGAAGTGGGTCTACGTTTGTGATGTTGAGACCAAGGTTCAGTCTTCGCCGTGGGTCGGGAAAGGTTCTCCAAGACCATAGACAGCTCGTTAGGTCAGGTCAAATGTCAAAGCTGATAGTTTTCTTTGACTTGAAGGATTAGTGCCACAGGGACAAACTTAATAAATGGTACTACCGGGACGTATTGCGACGCCTGCGAGAAAATATGAGAAGGAAACGGCCTGAAATGTGGTGAGACAATTCACAGCTTTTGGATCACGATAACTCACTCTCACATTCATCCCTGTTGCTGTGTGACTATCGCACAAAAACGAAATCACTGTGCTGCCACATCCTCCGTACTCTCCAGACATGAGTCCTGCTGGTTTTTTTTTTTTCATTTTTAAAGCTGAAACCCCCGTTCAGAGGACGAAGATTTGTAACGATAGACGAGATAAAAGAAAATTCGCAGCCGGGGCACTTTGCGCGATCCAGCAAGAGGCGTACCAAGACTGCTTCGGGAAGTGGACACGGCGTTTTGAGCGGAGTACCTATTGTGGAGGAGAGTATTTCGAAGGAGACTATGCACAATGAGTAACAGGACAGCGCAGAAAAAATTTGTGAGGACGTTTCGGAATTTTTTGAACAGACCTCGTATGTAGACCATTGAAATACGCCTGTGGTATCTGAGCGAATGCTTCTGCAGGTGTATCTGGTGCGGTTGGTCATCTCTCGAAATCCAGTATACGGTTACAGACGCCCTGTCACCCGAACGTCGTAGTGTTAGTTGCCACGAATTAGGAGGTTGGGAGTCATGGCCGCTCTAAACGAAGACAATGGCTCGTGCAAGTGTCTTTTTGGTATTTGAAGTTCCTCCTTTGCCCGCCGCTGGTATACACTTATGGTTGCTGTGTTCGTATTGTCCGCCTCCTTAAATGAGTAATTTTCTCCTCTCGAGGTCATAGTGTTGTATTGCCCTTGTCGTCATTGACGCGTAAACCACCCATTGTGGCGTAAACCGAAGAGACCTGCCACTCGGCGCCCGAACTTTCCCAGGCAAGGAATCTCGGCCATCAAAACCATACGATCATTTCATTTAATTTCTTTACTATCCTGTTTCTGTTATTGTCTCTTCCTTGGCGAGTGCTCCTCTCCGCGCAAACACTCACACTCGGTATTACCAACTAAAATTTTACAGTAAGATATTTACAGAAGTTCAAAGTTATTTCAAAACCTTTACGACGAGAATACACTCAATATACACTGGTGTCCAAAATTGAAGCAACAAAGGAGCATTTCCCCGTCCTGTGCGTCATTCGTGATATAATCGTACAAACTGTCGGCAGATGTCTGTACGGTCGTGTTCTGCGCGGAAGATGGCATTCCAATCAATGGACAACCGCGCCAACGATGACGTCAGGACATCTGTCAAACTGAATAATCCAGAATGAGATTTTCACTCTGCAGCGGAGTGTGCGCTGACATGAAACTTCCTGGCAGATTAAAACTGTGTGCCCGACCGAGACTCGAACTCGGGATTTGCCTTTCGCGGGCAAGTTCGAGTCTCGGTCGGGCACACAGTTTTAATCTGCCAGGAAGTTTCAAACTGAATAATGTTTGCCGGATAGTCCCACATCTGAAATCGCTGCGTACACAGTCACAGAGGGTGTAGTATGGCACACAGAAGACGCCTACGAGCCTCTCTGCGTCGGAGGGCCACGGGAAGAATGGAAGCAGGACAGTCACAAACTGATGTGGCCCGATGGCTTAATGTGAATAGTTGTGTTGTTTCTCGGATATAGAGACAGTTTATAGAGATCGAAACTGTATCCCGAAGTTCAGGGCTGGGCCGACCACTTGTAATCTCAGAAACAGAGGACCGTTATCTGGCTGTAAGGGTACGACGGTATCGCCTTAGTACTGCAGGGCAACTGGCATCTGACCTCGCGGCATCCACTGGCCCTATTGTAGCGAGGCAAACGGGGCATAGAAGGCTCAGCAAAGTGGCCTTTATTCTAGGAGACCTGCTGTATGTGTACCTCTGACCCGTCTTCACAGAGCGGACGTCTAGTGTAGCACCGTCAAGATGCCACCTGGACGGTCGAGCAGTGAACGAGTGTTTTTTTTACAGATGAGTCCCGATTTGGTATGGAGAGTGATACTTGACAGATTCGCATCTGGAGGGAACGTGGAACACGATTTCAGGAGTCAACCATTGTGGAAAGAGACTGATATCAAGGACGATCCCTAGTAGTGTGGACAGGGACTATGTTGACCACTCGGACACCACTTCACGAAATTGTACGGTTAAATCGGCAAGGTTTAACTACTCTCAGGTACATGACGAGATATTGGGACATCATGTGCGGTTGTTGCGTGGTCCTGTGGGCCTAGACTTCGTATTGTTGGACAATAATGCTCGAGATCATAGAGCACAGGTGGTTGATGTTTTTCTGGAAACGGAAGATATTGCACGCATGGTGTGGCTTATTCGCTCTTCTGGGATGCACTAGGGAGACATGTTGCATCATGTCAGCATCCAGCAACCACTCTTCAAGACTTGCGAGGCAGCGCAGCAGAAAGAATGGGCGTTATTGCCTCAACATCAGACTGATGACATCATTCACAGCATGCCTCGTCATTTGTTAGGCCTGTATTGCTGCCAGAGGTGGTCACAATCCATACTGAGAGTATTAACCAGCTGTTGGAATGTGAGTGTAAATACGTTAAGTTGAAAAAAAAAAACAAAGAACATTTTTGTCCATCGTTATGCATCTTGCGGTTGTTTACGTTCTGTATTCTTTATATTGTTCCTACTTTACTAACCTCTGTTCATGATTCTTTGTGACAAAACACGTTGCAAAATTTTGGTTTGCTTCTTTAATTTTGGACACCAGCGTATTACGATACTGCAGACTGTTGCAATTGGGCAGTGTACAGTTTGTTCTACATTGAATATTCACCAAATAAATTACGTTTTAAATTAACTATGTGAATGTTGCCAAAATATTATTGTTACTCATCATTCTCCATATACAGGAGCACGCCACCCACCAAGCACCCACCTATGCTATGTGTGCGGCGCACGCAGGCGCCAGTATTCAGGGGCGGCGCGAGGCGCCCCCGACTGTGGCTTGGTAAAACTGCCGGCTCCTTTTAATGAAATGAAATATTTAGTAATGGCATAATTCGCATAGGGTTATAATAAATCATTATTCCTGTGTGCTGTATGTAATATCAAGTTAAAAAATGCATGCGCCGTGCTGCGGCTCGCATTGGTGCTGTTTGTGGGTTTCGGCCCTCTCTTGGATGCCAGACGGTATGGTTTAGTTGGCATGGTTGCAGTTGTTTGTCTTCTTCTCATGTTGAGTGGCGCCTATCGGTTTCGCAAGCGTGTCCTGTCCGCTAGTGGCAGCAGCGGCGGTTATCGGTATGTAGTAACTGTTGCCCTATCTTTGGGTCGACGTCGTTGTTTTTCCGGGTCGTGCGAGTGTGCCAGTTCGGTTGGGGACTCAGGAGGAGCCAGGTCCGCGCAGTGCGAGAACACGGCGGGACCGCTGGCGGCACGCATGGACTGCCGGATGGAAGGGCTGTGGTCACGAGGGTGCACGACCTCGTCGTAAACCGGATCCTGCAAGCTTTAGATGAGTGCATTTCAATCCAAGTAGAGAAATTTCCACCATTGTGATATCTCGCGATCTCCAGTGTTGCTGCTCGTAGTGTCGCCGAGGCGAAGAGCAGCGCGTGGAGTGCTTGGGGAAGTCGGCTCTGATTAGCTTTCCTCGACTTCTTACTACTATTTATTGCTTTCAGCTTGTTACAATCTGTTAAGGTCAACCAGCTGTATTTTTTCTTGCCTGGTGGCCGCTAACGCCCCAGTTACTTGCCTTGGGGGCCGGTTAGTTGTTCTTCTACTCTAGTGGTAGTGATTCCTTTCTCGTTCCAGGCACTCTAAGCACAGACCGCAGGTTACGGCTTTGGCGTATTGTTCCTAGTTGCATTTGGTTTATTGGACGTCAGGTAGATTCAGCAACGTTATCATTAGTCATTTGTTAGATTGCCAACAGACTGAGTTACCATCTTGTGAAGTTAATGCAACTCTTGGCTGCCTATCTCATCGCTCGCGAAAGTGTTTAATTGCCGGACCTTCTCAGATGTCGATTCCTGGAGCACCGTCTGTGGCCCCTTTGTTCTTGTAAGACGTGTGTTCTAAAAGGAGGTGTGATGGCCTGTTTTTCAGTGTAACACTCGTTCATTCCGCGCCTTCTACGGGTATAATCTGCATCCATACCCTTTATTGAACTTACGTACTGGTCCTTATGTTTTATTGTTGTATTATTTGTTACGATACCTTGTAATGCCTACATTAAAGGTTACATATTTTTAGTTAATAGTTGCGGTCGCCTTCTGGAATAAATCTAGCAGTGTAGTGTTCAGTGGATGTTAAGGGTTGTGTTAAAAATTTTCTCATCATCTTATTTCACCGGTTTGGTGATTAGTTGCTTGTATTTTTGATTAATCTTTGCTATTGTATTTTCTGTTGTACAGTAGGTTTCTTAATTTGTTACATCATTGCCGTTCCTGGCGTGTGAGGCCTTCAGCCGTGATTGTGG
The DNA here is from genome assembly GCF_023898315.1 of Schistocerca nitens. Taxonomy (NCBI): domain Eukaryota; kingdom Metazoa; phylum Arthropoda; class Insecta; order Orthoptera; family Acrididae; genus Schistocerca; species Schistocerca nitens. The sequence continues at coordinate 256,269,436 of NC_064615.1, read as the reverse complement.
TCAGTTGCCTTAAAATTCTAATTAGGTATCTGTACTTACGCAGTAAGCCTTTGAAACCTTATTTACTGCCATTCCTGGCGTCTGATGCCTTCTGCTGTGTTTGTGGCGACTTGCCTTTAATATTTCAATACCTAATTTATAAGCTGCACCGAGTTTTAAACAATTCTTAATTCATTGCCATTCCTGGCGTGCAAAGGCCTTCTGCCCAGATCACAGTGGATTGCTTTTAAAACATTATCTGCTGTATCTGTATTTAATGGTGATTTGTTAAATTGTAACTCACTGAAAACACTATTATTTACACAGTTGTTTATTCCTTCATTAATAACGTGTGGTATTTTTATTTATTGTTGAGTCTGGGATTACTGGTTTGAAATAAATTGTGTGTAACTGTAAAAGGCAACCAGTAGTAACTGCTTACAGCCCCGCCCACAATCGTAACCGAATCCTGCCTTCCCTTGACTACCAGGTATCAATGCAATATTTCGATATACACGTACTACAGTTGGCGCAAGAATAGTTGTCCAGTGGGCCCACAGCTCGTTTTCGTCGCACACAGGTTCCATACAGACCGCTTCGCGTCGACTGTCCTCTTTTTTACCATTGTTGCCAACGCCACTGACCGACCAGTTGTAGCACCATACTTCCGCAAGCGAAGCTAATTGTAAAGCTGATGTGAATTGTTGTGTTACTTGCTACTAATGAGTACAGCATCTGAATAGGATCATCCCTATAATACGTGTACACAGATTTACGCTGCTGGCGTGCGAAATACACTCCTGGAAATGGAAAAAAGAACACATTGACACCGGTGTGTCAGACCCACCATACTTGCTCCGGACACTGCGAGAGGGCTGTACAAGCAATGATCACACGCACGGCACAGCGGACACACCAGGAACCGCGGTGTTGGCCGTCCAATGGCGCTAGCTGCGCAGCATTTGTGCACCGCCGCCGTCAGTGTCAGCCAGTTTGCCGTGGCATACGGAGCTCCATCGCAGACTTTAACACTGGTAGCATGCCGCGACAGCGTGGACGTGAACCGTATGTGCAGTTGACGGACTTTGAGCGAGGGCGTATAGTGGGCATGCGGGAGGCCGGGTGGACGTACCGCCGAATTGCTCAACACGTGGGGCGTGAGGTTTCCACAGTACATCGATGTTGTCACCAGTGGTCGGCGGAAGGTGCACGTGCCCGTCGACCTGGGACCGGACCGCAGCGACGCACGGATGCACGCCAAGACCGTAGGATCCTACGCAGTGCCGTAGGGGACCGCACCGCCACTTCCCAGCAAATTAGGGACACTATTGCTCCTGGGGTATCGGCGAGGACCATTCGCAACCGTCTCCATGAAGCTGGGCTACGGTCCCGCACACCGTTAGGCCGTCTTCCGCTCACGCCCCAACATCGTGCAGCCCGCCTCCAGTGGTGTCGCGACAGGCGTGAATGGAGGGACGAATGGAGACGTGTCGTCTTCAGCGATGAGAGTCACTTCTGCCTTGGTGCCAATGATGGTCGTATGCGTGTTTGGCGCCGTGCAGGTGAGCGCCACAATCAGGACTGCATACGACCGAGGCACACAGGGCCAACACCCGGCATCATGGTGTGGGGAGCGATCTCCTACACTGGCCGTACACCACTGGTGATCGTCGAGGGGACACTGAATAGTGCACGGTACATCCAAACCGTCATCGAACCCATCGTTCTACCATTCCTAGACCAGCAAGGGAACTTGCTGTTCCAACAGGACAATGCACGTCCGCATGTATCCCGTGCCACCCAACGTGCTCTAGAAAGTGTAAGTCAACTACCCTGGCCAGCAAGATCTCCGGATCTGTCCCCCATTGAGCATGTTTGGGACTGGATGAAGCGTCGTCTCACGCGGTCTGCACGTCCAGCACGAACGCTGGTCCAACTAAGGCGCCAGGTGGAAATGGCATGGCAAGCCGTTCCACAGGACTACATCCAGCATCTCTACGATCGTCTCCATGGGAGAATAGCAGCCTGCATTGCTGCGAAAGGTGGATATACACTGTACTAGTGCCGACATTGTGCATGCTCTTTTGCCTGTGTCTATGTGCCTGTGGTTCTGTCAGTGTGATCATGTGATGTATCTGACCCCAGGAATGTGTCAATAAAGTTTCCCCTTCCTGGGACAATGAATTCACGGTGTTCTTATTTCAATTTCCACGAGTGTATGTACCGCTGCAGTCGATCGGCGCAAGAGGCGCTTGGCGTCGAGCAGTGCCCTAACGCGGGTTTTCAGCACCGACCCTGGGTTACGACAGCATCTGCTTGTACACGTCTTCACGCACAGGTCTCAGGCACCCCTCTAGTTACTTACTTCACCCCAGCAACCAAATACTACTACACCTGTGATTTCTTAAAATACTATTGTGCCCCAGTGATTGCGGCATACGTCACGTTACGTATCATCAGAAAAACGACCAGTGGTTTTCGCTATGTTTTACTTAGGCACGACGAAGATACAACTGAAATTGCTACAAGTTCAAGACTTAGGCTAGAATTCATTTCCCATTTCTTTCTGTGAGCGACAGGAGATGATTATCCATTTGTTGGGAATGTCATCTTGTTTGTTTTACAGTACTGCCAAATCACGGGTGTGTGTGTGTGTCTTGCACTAATCAGTTGCTGTGCTATAAATTTCACACGCTAGTAACACTGATTTGTGAACATGCATGTTAGAACCAATGAACTGCATGCGCTAGAGGTGACTGACGAATTGAGACAGTTACGCTCAAATGAGGTTGTTTGTAACAAGGAATATGATATTAAATGTAAGCTGCTGCACTATAGGCCCTAACGCTTCAGAGCAATCGGTACGAAGCGTTCCGGGAGGTTCCAAATGTTCCCGACAATGAAGCCACTGGTCGCCGTTTCGCGCGTTTGCAATGCGCGCAGCTTGGATAGCCGATCGCAGAAGTCAGATCATATTACTCAGTAAAAAGTGGACAAAGGGTGAAGTTACACCAGGCATTCTCTGTGTAAACGCAGCCACCGCCGAACTGACTAGAACACAGCCACCGCCGGACTGACTAAACCTGGAATAAGTGTAATTGAATTGTGTTCTCTCACTAATCATTGAAAATGTGCGATGAAGATAAAAAAAAGAAATTATCAGGCCACAAAAATCACGTGAAGAAAAAAAAGAGAAGAGGAACAAGATAGAAATTTAAAAAAAAACTAGTAATTATCACAAAACTTCACCATCCACTTCCAAACAATTTTCCAAATCCTTTCGGAATCGTAAACCATGTTGTGGAGACATCCAAAATTACTCTATTCAGTGGTAAGTGTTTCCCCCGTTTCATGATAATGTAGCTGTACTGTTTAACTTTTAATTACTCTCACAAAACGTTGGCGGGATCTCTCTCCGATCCTCTCAATCCACCATGCGTAAATACAAGCACAATGTAAATATTGGTCTCGTAGTGGTCTTGTAACATTAAGGGATTGTATTTTTACTTGTCCTTTACTGTTTTTGGTAATCTGCTTAGCTGGGTGGTAACGTGCTCGCCTCCCATGCAAGCGGTACCGGGTTCGCTTCCCGGCCGGGTTGGAGACTTTCTCCACTCGGGGACTGTGTGCTGTGTTCTCCTCATCAACATTTCATCCTCATCACAGACGCGCAAGTCGCCCAATGTGGCGTCGACTGAAATAAGACTTCCACTTGGCGGCCGAACTTCCCCGGATGGGGCCTCGCGGCCAACGATGCCATATGCTCATTTCTATTTTTTTTTTTTTTGTAATTTTGAAGAATGCTATCAGAGCGATACATATAATATCGAACGAGGTAAGGTGAGTTACATGTCCACGTGTTCCACTTAGGTTTTGCTGTTTTTTGGTATAAACTAAAAAGTGTAGTGAGCATACGATGAGTTACGTGTGAATAATACTATGGCATTCACAGTTTTTAATTTAAAACCAAAAAGCTCCTAAACTAAGTGAAAATCGCGGACACACAACTCGCTATACTTTGATCGATATATATTGCTTTGACCACCTTCTATAAAATTACTAGTGTTTTGAATAAAATGTATTTGCCTGCGACTAAACTCACGATATTTTGTTATATGAAAACAACTCTTAATTGAATGCGTTTCACATGCACCGCTCATCTTATATCTCAGCTTTCAGACAGCAAAATTTGATTAAACAAGCACTGTTTTTCGAAGCAATGCCTTTTCCAGTTTCGTTTTGATAGTTTGCTGATAGTGTCGGTGCAAACAGACATTCAAACAGGCAAAAACTCCCAAAACCAATTATTTGGCTTCTGTTGATGTTGCGGGTGATTTTTTTAAATTAAATTTAGAGACAAGGAAGTTCACAGTTTTATTATTTGTACAGCACTGATGAGACCTTTTTTTACTAATGAAAATAGGGAAAATACATCGTAATTTATAGTTTGTTATTGTATGTAGAGTGTGATTGGTTAGTTATTTACTAATTAAGAGAATTGATTTGTGGTGACTCGCACATAATTAACAGAACGGCTGGCTTTGTGGTGATTCACGCAGTTTAATTGCTTGTCTAGGATAGGTTTGCCATCTGTCACGATCTATCGGAACCATCACCATCATGGACCCTTTTGTCCAGACGTGGCCCAATTTTGTTCCGATTTCGCGAAATACTGTCACGAGCTTGGGTCAGGTACTGAAGTAACGCCATCTGTTAGCGCAACATGTAAACTGTTTAAACACGCCACGCGGAAGAATCGGGCAGTTCCCGTTTGAATACCTATCCGACGATTCTTTCTAAACGTAATACGAACAAGGGCAAGTTAGTAATGTTTGAAGTGTTTACTGTGGGTATATAGAGGATGACGTGTACTTCGATGACTGTTTACCATCTTATTGTTGATTATTGTTGTTGTTGTGGTCTTCAGTCCTGAGACTGGTTTTATGCAGCTCTCCATGCTACTCTATCCTGTGCAAGCTTCTTCATCTCCCAGTACTTACTGCAACCTACATCCTTCTGAACCTGCTTCATGTAGTTCAAAATGGTTCAAATGGCTCTGAGCACTATGGGACTTAACATTTGTGGTCATCAGTCCCCTAGAACTTAGAACTACTGAAACCTAACTAACCTAAGGACATCACACACATCCATGCCCGAGGCAGGATTCGAACCTGCGACCGTAGCAATCGCGCGGTTCCGGACTGCGCGCCTAGAAGCTTAGTGTAGTCATCTCTTGGTCTCCCTCTACGATTTTTACCCTCCACGCTGCCCTCCAATGCTAAACCTGTGATCCCTTGATGCCTCAGAACGTGTCCTACCAACCGGTCCCTTCTCCTTGTCAAGTTGTGCCACAAACTCCTTTTCTCCCCAATTCTATTGAGTACCTACTCATTAGTTATGTGATCTACCCATCTAATGGCTCAAATGGTTCAAATGGCTCTCAGCACAATGGGACTTAACGTCTGAGGTCATCAGTCCCCTAGAACTTGAAACTACTTAAACCTAACTAACCTAAGGACATCACACATATCCATGCCCGAGGCAGGATTCAAACCTGCGACCGCAGCGGTCGTGCGGTTCCAGACTGAAGCGCCTAGAACCGCTCGGTCACTGTGGCCGGCTACCCATCTAATCTTCAGCATTCTTCTGTAGCACCACATTTCGAAAGCTTCAATTCTCTTCTTGTCCAAACTATTTATCGTCCATGTTTCACTTCCATACATGGCAACACTCCATACAAATACTTTCAGAAACGACTTCCTGACACTTAAGTCTATACTCGATGTTAACAAATTTCTCTTCTTCAGGAACGCTTTCCTTGCCATTGACTATCTACATTTTATATCCTCTCTACTTCGACCATCATCAGTTATTTTGCTCTCCAAATAGCAAAACTCCTTTACTACTTTAAGTGACTCGTTTCCTAATCTAATTCCCTCAGCATCATCCGACTACATTTGACTACACTCCATTATCCTCGTTTTGCTTTTGTTGGTGTTCATCTTATAACCTCGTTTCAAGACACTGTCCATTCCGTTCAACTGCTCTTCCAAGTCCTTTGCTGTCTCTGACAGAATTACAATGTCAAATGTCATCGGCGCCCCTCAAAGTTTTTCTTTCTTCTCCATGGATTTTAATTCCTACTCCGAATTTTTCTTTTGTTTCCTTTACTGTTTGCTCAATATACAGATTGAATAACATCGGGGAGAGGTTACAACCCTGTCTCACTCCCGTCCCAAAGACTGCTTCCCTTTCATGCCCCTCGACTCTTATAACTGCCATCTGCTTTCTGTAAAAATTGTAAATAGCCTTCGCTCCCTGTATTTTACCGCTGCCTCCTTTAGAATCTGAAATAGAGTATTCCAGTCAACATTATTAAAAGCTTTTTCTAAGTCTACAAACGCTAGAAACGTAGATTTGCCTTTCCTTAATCTTTCTTCTAAAATAAATCGTAAGGTCAGTATTGCCTCATGTGTTCCAACATTTCTACGAAATCCAAACCGATCTTCCCCGAGGTCGGCTTCTACTAGTTTTTCCATTCGTCTATAAAGAATTCGCGTTAGTATATTGCAGCTGTGCCTTATTAAACTGATAGTTCGGTAATTTTCACATCTGTCAACACCTGCTTTCTTTGGGATTGGAATTATTATATTCTTCTTGAAGTCTGAGGGTATTTCGCCTGTCTCATACATCTTGCTCACCAGATGGTAGAGTTCTGTCAGGACTAGCTCACCCAAGGCCGTCAGTAGTTCTAATGGAATGTTGTCTACTCCCGGGGCCTCGTTTCGACTCAGGTCTTTCAGTGCTCTGTCAAACTCTCCCATTTCATCTTCATCCACATCCTCTTCCGTTTCCATAATATTGTCCTCAATTACATCGCCATTGTATAGCCCCCATGTTACTCCTTCCACCTTTCTGCCTTCCCTTCTTTGCTTAGAACTGGGTTTCCATCTGAGCTCTTGATATTCATACAAGTGACTCTCTTTTCTCCAAAGGTCTCTTTAAATTTCCTGTAGGCAGTATCTATCTTACCCCTAGTGAGATAAGCCTCTACATCCTAACATTTGTCCTCTAGCCATCCCTGCTTAGCCATTTTGCACTTCCGGTCGATCTCGTTTTCGAGACGTTTGTATTCCTTTTTGCCTGCTACATTTATGCATTTTTATATTTTCTCCTTTCATCAATTAAATTCAATATTTCTTCTGTTACTGAAGGATTCCTACTAGCCCTCGTCTTTTTACCTACTTGGCCCTCTGCTGCCTTCACTACTTCATCATTCAAAGCTACCCATTATTCTTCTACTGTATTTCTTTCCTCGATTTCTGTCAATTGTTCCCTTATGTTCTCCCTGAAGCTCTGTACAACCTCTGGTTCTTTCAGTTTACCCAGATCCCATCTCCTTAAATTCCCACCTTTTTGCAGATTCTTCCATTTTAATCTACAGTTCATAACCAATAGATTGTGCTCAGAGTCCACATCTCCCCTGGAAATGTCTTACAATTTAATACCTGGTTCCTAAATCTCTGTCTTTCCATTGTATAATCTATCTGATACCTTCTAGTATTTCCAGGATTCTTCCATGTGTACAACCTTCTTTTATGATTCTTGAACCAAGTGTTAGCTATGATTAAGTTATGCTCTGTGCAAAATTCTACCAGACGGCTTCCTCTTTCATTTCTTCCCCCCAATCCATATTCACCTACTATGTTTCCTTCTCTCCCTTTTCCTACTCTAGAATTCCAGTCACCCATGACTATTAAATTTTCGCCTCCCTTCACTACCTGAATAATTTCTTTTATCTCATCATACATTTCATCAATTTCTTCATCATCTGCAGAGCTAGTTAGCATATAAACTTGTACTACTGTAGTAGGCATGGGCTTCGTGTCTATCTTGGCCACAATAATGCGTTCACTATGCTGTTTATAGTAGCTTACCCGTACTTCTATTTTTTTTATTCATTATTAAACCTACTCCTGCTTTACCCCTGTTTGATTTTGTGTTAATAACCCTGTATTCACCTGACCAAATGTCTTGTTCCTCCTGCCACCCAACTTCACTAATTCCCACTATATCTAACTTTAACCTATCCATTTCCCCTTTTTAAATTTTCTAACCTACCTGCCCGATTAAGGGATCTGACATTCCACGCTCCGATCCGTAGAACGCCAGTTTTCTTTCTCCTGATAACGACGTCCTCTTGAGTAGTCCCTGCCCGGAGATCCGAATGGGGGACTATTTTCCCTCCGGAATATTTTACCCAAGAGGATGCCATCATCATTTAACCATACAGTAAAGCTGCATGCCCTCGGGAAAAATTACGGCTGTAGTTTTCCCTTGGTTTCAGCCGTTCGCATTACCAGCTCAGCAAGGCCGTTTTGGTTAGTGTTTCAAGGCCAGATCACTCAAGCATCCAGACTATTGCCCCTGCAACTAATGAAAAGGCTGCTGCCCCTCTTCAGGCACCACATGTTTGTCTGGCCTCTCAACAGATATCCCTCCGTTGTGGTTGCACCTACGGCACGGCCATCTGTATCGCTGAGGCACGCAAGCCTCCCCACCAACGGCAAGGTCTATGGTTCTTATTGTAGCTTACGAAAATGAAGGCTGGAAAGAGAAATTGTCACATTTCGGATGACTACTCAAATGAATGGTCTTTTTTCAACAAAGGCTGTACGGATCAGGAAGGATTGTCTGAGATTTGTTGCTGTTTTATCTCAGTAATTCGCGGAAGAAAGGAAGATGTGAGACATCACATTTCTACGAAGAATCATATAAATAGAGTCGCGGTAGCATCGACATCAAAGCCTATTTCTACATTCATCATTAAAGAATATTCCCAGGAAGAAATGCTCGTTGTCTCTGCAGAACTGACAACAGCTTATAAAGTTGTCAAGCATCACCAATCCATCAGTTCTCTTTACTGTACCGTAAAACTGACTCCAAAGTCGCCGCAAAGCAGTCTACAGCCAGTACCAAAGCTACAGCGATTGTTAAAAATGCTCTCGCACCACAGTCTGTGTGCAATTGCAAGAAGTTTCATTTTATGGCATAGGCACCGACACATCGAACCACAAGGCTGGAAAGATGTCCCCTGTAGTTGGTCAATACTTTACTGAAACTGAAGGAATCCAGCAGAAGGTGTTGTAGTTTGATTCGCTAAATAACTAAACATTGGGGACAATTGGAAAGTTTTGTCTAGACACTTTAAGACAGCTGCAAATCCCATTAGACACATTAATCGCTTTTTGTAGAGACAGTACGAGTATTAATTTCGGAGGCTTCATCGTCACGGCCAGCGGAATGTGTTTCACCAAATTAAAGAAGAACTAGAAAAAAATGTAGAAGGAATTGGATGCCCTGTTCATATTCTCCACAATACTACTTGTATATCAAGATATCAAGCGGAGCTGGAGTCTTATCTGTCGTCACTGAAATAATCGTCATGTAAATATGTAATTATTTCTCATTATACACGGTAAGGACAGAGAAGCTGAAAGAGTTGACGTCCATCATCAGACTGTTTTATCTCACTCAAAAACAAGATGGCTGTCTTCAATGCCCGCAACTGAGAGATATCATAAACTCTGGATTTCCGTGAAACAGTTTTTTGACGCCGATTAGGGGCCACCTAAAATAATTTCAGATTTTTTTCAGTAGTCCGGTCACTGAAATTTACTTCATGTTTCCAGTCAAACTTGGCTCTATTTGAAAAAAATATAAAAATGTGGAAAAGATTAGTCTCGATAATTGAAGAAAGAAATATATTAACCGACACTCAAAGATGTCTGAATGAATGGAAGAGTACCTGTTTTATTGTCATGCAAACCAAAATGAATTTGAACAAATTAAAGAACGATAATCGTAACCGAGAAATAATTAATCTGATTTCGAAATTTGAAGAAGACACCATTGCTTTCTTCAGGGCGATTTTTTGGTTCAAAAAATGGTTCAAATGGCTCTGAGCACTATGCGACTTAACTTCTGAGGTCATCAGTCGCCTAGAACTTAGAACCAGTTAAACCTGACTAACCTAAGGACATCAAACACAGCCATGCCCGAGGCAGGATTCGAACCTGCGACCGTAGCGGTCGCTCGGCTCCAGACTGTAGCGCTTGGAACCGCACGGTCACTCCGGCCGGCGGCGATTTTTTCCACCTTGTAAAAACTCCAGGGACTGATCGATGAGACGATACGGAATAAATAAGGTCTAATGAACGCTAGAAATGCATAGTTTCGATGCTAGAGATCATTTATTCCGTCATACATTGTTACAGAGACTGCGGTCTAATACGCGCTGTACCATGCACCCACAGTTACAGTACGTGTTGAAAGTTCCTTCCACGTGGCTCTATGTGCTGTAGCATGTTCTGTCTCACACGTTCACATGGGCAGGCTGCATCCGAACAGTGTCAAAGGCAGCATAAATACCCTGCTCCAGTGTCTCCACATCTGGATTGGGCTCTGCATACACGATACTTGTGAGATTATCCCCATAACCAAAAATCGCACGGGTTGAGATCCAGTGAACGAGCAGGCCGTGCAATTGGACACCCTTGTCCGATCCACCGACCAGGGAATACACGATTGAGATGCGTCCGGACGTTAACGGCGACGTGTGTTGCAGTACCGTCATGTAGCAGCCACATAGCCCTTCGAATCATCAATGGTACTTCTTCCAGCAGGGGAGACAAAGTCACCCGCAAGAAACGCGTGTTGTTCCGGCCTGTTAGGCGACGTGGAAGGAATACTGGTCCCAAAAATACGGTCGCTAGTTACACCGACCCACAAATTCCGGCTGCACTGATACTGATTTTCTGCATAATATCCTACAGCTGACTGTTATGAAAGCTGAAGATACCACTCCGCGTAAAGATGGCCTCATCTATGAATAGAATGGTTGACACAATCCAGAAATCGTGGTTGCCTGGTGAAGAAACCAGTCACAAAACTACTCCCGATGTGGAAAGTCTGTCGCTGGTAAGCCCTGCACACGCTGTAAGTAATGAGGGTAGTAACAATTGTCATGAAGAATATTCTGCACGTTCGTCTGGCTTACATTGTACTGGCGGGCCAACTGCCTGGTACTGACACAGTGTTAATCACATTTTCCTCCAAATCTGATGTCCGAACATTTCGGGTATTTCCCTCATCATTTCCTGCTTCCTGAAACGACCCTCTCTCGGACAAAAGCGAAACATTGTGGCAAACATTGAATGCTGTGGTTTTTGTCGGCGGGGATAGGTCTCCTGATACAACCTTCTGCTCGCCGGACGTTGCCATTTGCTTTCCGAAAGTAAACACCATTTCGGAAAGCTCTCGATTCGTATACGTAACCACTGTGTACAACGCTGTTCAAATGGTTCAAATGGCTCTGAGCACTATGGGACTTAAGTGCTCAGGTCATCAGTCCCCTAGAACTTAGAACTACTTAAACCTAACTAACCTAAGGGCATCACACACATCCACGCCCGAGGCAGGATTCAAACCTGCGATCGTAGCGGTCGCGCGGTTCCAGACGGTAGCGCCTAGAACCGCTCGGCCACTCCGGCCGGCTAAAACGCTGTATCACACCCACTACGAAGTGAGTCAGCAAGAGAAGTGAATCGGATACACCATTACCAATTACTATGTCAGGAGAGAGCACTAGAGCGTGACGTATGAGGAACAGTACCATACTGCAACTGTGGCTGCATGGTACAGCGCGTATTAGACCGCAGTCTCTGTAACAAAGTATGACTGAATAAATGGCGTGTGGCCTGGAAACCATGCATTTCCGGAGATAAGTTCATTAGATCCTTTTTGTTTCGTATCCACTCATCGATCTGCCCGTAGAGTTTTTACACGGTGGAAAAAATCATCATGTATACCACAGTATTTGATTACTTAGAGAAAGGGGCTATTTCTTTTAATAAACATGAAGTATCTGATTGGATGACGCTCAGTCTGGGTGATGATTGGAAACACTAGTAATACCTGATTAAAAATGGTGTGAAGATTTCATGCGACTATTGTATTTAGGAATATATGTATCTGAACAGCTTTTTAGATACTAAACGTGACTCGGAAGAATGGAAGTCTCACACTCCGAGGAAGAAAGGTGGATTTACTTTCTTAAGGGAACTGAAATCCTGAACACAGATGTGTTATGCGAGTGTTTGTTTTCTATTCCCGTATAGGACATCACTGTGGAAAGAGTATTTTCGCTGGTGTCGGCCCAGTGGACTGATGAAAGAAATCGACTGCTGCTAGGGACTGTGGGATCAATCTTACAGTGCCAGTTTAACTACAAAGTTATACTTACGTAAAAGGGAAAAACTACTTCATGAAAATGCTGAAATATTCCGAAAAATGTGGTGTACCAACTACTTCTGCAGCAACAAGTTGTATATAATTCTGTTATAAATAAAAAGTAATTATATTTAAAAAAATTTGCTTCATTTTTGCTCCCCCATTCAGGGCAAGCCTAGTCTAGGGCATACCAGTATGGTGAAGTCGTATTGTATATGTTAACTGAGAAATAAATTGACATCATATATGTAAAACACACGATAATAAACGATGCAGCAGCTTTACTGTATGATTAAATGATGATGGCGTCCTCTTGGGTAAAATATTCCGGAGGGAAAATAGTCCCCCATTCGGATCTCCGGGCAGGGACTACTCAAGAGGACGTCGTTATCAGGAGAAAGAAAACTGGCGTTCTACGGATCGGAGCGTGGAATGTCAGATCCCTTAATCGGGCAGGTAGGTTAGAAAATTTAAAAAGGGGAAATGGATAGGTTAAAGTTAGATATAGTGGGAATTAGTGAAGTTGGGTGGCAGGAGGAACAAGACATTTGGTCAGGTGAATACAGGGTTATTAACACAAAATCAAACAGGGGTAAAGCAGGAGTAGGTTTAATAATGAATAAAAAAAAATAGAAGTACGGGTAAGCTACTATAAACAGCATAGTGAACGCATTATTGTGGCCAAGATAGACACAAAGCCCATGCCTACTACAGTAGTACAAGTTTATATGCCAACTAGCTCTGCAGATGATGAAGAAATTGATGAAATGTATGATGAGATAAAAGAAATTATTCAGGTAGTGAAGGGAGACGAAAATTTAATAGTCATGGGTGACAGGATTCCGTCAGTAGGAAAAGGGAGAGAAGGAATCATAGTAGGTGAATATGGATTGAGGGGAATAAATGAAAGAGGAAGCCGCCTGGTAGAATTTTGTACAGAGCAAAACTTAATCATAGCTAACACTTGGTTCAAGAATCATAAAAGAAGGTTGTATACATGGAAGAATCCTCGATATACTAAAAGGTATCAGATAGATTATATAATGGGAAGACAAAGATTTAGGAACCAGGTTTTAAATTGTAAGACATTTTCAGGGGCAGATGTGGACTCTGACCACAATCTGTTGCTTATGAACTGTAGCTTAAAACTGAAGAAACTGCAAAAAGATGGGAATTTAAGGAGATGAGACATGGATAAACTGACTAAACCAGAGGTTTTACAGAGTTTCAGGGAGAGCATAAGGGAACGATTGACAGGAATGGGGGAAAGAAATACAGTGGAAGAAGAATGGGTAGCTCTGAGGGATGAAGTAGTGAAGGCAGCAGACGATCAAGTAGGTAAAAGGACGAGGGCCAAAAGAAATCCTTGGGTAACAGAAGAAATATTGAATTTAATTGATGAAAGGAGAAAATATAAAAATGCATAAATGAAGCAGGCAAAAAGGAATACAAACGTCTCAAAAATGAGATCGGCAGGAAGTGCAAAATGGCTAAGCAGGGATGGCTAGAGGACAAATGTAAGGATGTAGAGGCTTATCTCACTAGGGGTAAGGTAAATACTGCCTACAGGAAAATTAAAGAGACCTTTGGAGAGAAGAGAACCACTTGTATGAATATCAAGAACTAAGATGGAAACCCAGTTTTAAGCAAAGAAGGGAAGGCAGAAAGGTGGAAGGAGTATATAGAGGGTTTATACAAGGGCGATGTACTTGAGGACAATATTATGGAAATGGAAGAGGATGTAGATGAAGATGAAGTGGGAGATACGATACTTCGTGAAGAGTTTGACAGAGCACTGAAAGACCTGAGTCGAAACAAGGCCCCGGGAGTGGACAACATTCCGTTACAGATACTGACGGCCTTGGGAGAGCCTGTCCTGACAAAACTCTACCATGTGGTCAGCAAGATGTATGAGACAGGCGAAATACCCTCAGACTTCAAGAAGAATATAATAATTCCAATCCCAAAGAAATCAGGTGTTGACAGATGTGAAAATTACCGAACTATCAGTTTAATAAGTCACAGCTGCAAAATACTAACGCGTATTCTTTATAGACGAATTGAAAAACTGGTAGAAGCGGACCTCGGGGAAGATCAGTTTGGATTCTGTAGAAATGTTGGAACACGTGAGGCAATACTAACCTTAAGACTTATCTTAGAAGAAAGATTAAGAAAAGGGAAACCTACATTTCTAGTATTTGTAGACTTAGAGAAAGCTTTTGACAATGTTAACTGGAATACTCTCTTTCAAATTCTGAAGGTGGCAGGGGTAAAATACAGGGAGCGAAAGGCTATTTACCATTTGTACAGAAACCAGATGGCAGTTATAAGAGTCGAGGGGCATGAAAGGGAAGCAGTAGTTGGGAAGGGAGTGAGACAGGGTTGTAGCCTCTCCCCGATGTTATTCAATCTGTATATTGAGCAAGCAGTAAAGGAAACAAAAGAAAAATTCGTAGTATTATTAAAATTCACGGAGAAGAAATAAAAACTTTGAGGTTCGCCGATGAAATTGTAATTCTGTCAGAGACAGCAAAGGACTTGGAAGAGCAGTTGAACGGAATGGACAGTGTCTTGAAAGGAGGATATAAGATGAACATCAACAAAAGCAAAACGAGGATAATGGAGTGTAGTCAAATGTAGTCGGATGATGCTGAGGGAATTATATTAGGAAATGAGACACTTAAAGTAGTAAACGAGTTTCACTATTTAGGGAGTAAAATAACTGATGATGGTCGAAGTAGAGAGGATATAAAATGTAGACTGGCAATGGCAAGGAAATCCTTTCTGCAGAATGGAAATCTGTTAACATCGAGTATAGATTTAAGTGCCAGGAAGTCGTTTCTGAAAATACTTGTATGGAGTGTAGCCATGTATGGAAGTGAAACATGGACGATAAATAGTTTGGACAAGAAGAGAATAGAAGCTTTCGAAATGTGGTGCTACAGAATAATGCTGAAGATAGATGGGTAGATCACATAACTATTGAGGAAGTATTGAATAGAACTGGGGAGAAGTGGAGTTTGTGGCACAACTTGACTAAAAGAAGGGACCGGTTGGTAGGACATGTTTTGGGGCATTTAGGGATCACAAATTTAGCATTGGAGGGCAGCGTGGAGGGTAAAAATCGTAGAGGGAGACCAAGAGAAGAATACACTAAGCCGATTCAGAAAGATGTAGGTTGCAGTAAGTACTGGGAGATGAAGAAGCTTGCACAGGATAGAGTAGCATTGAGAGCTGCATCGAACCAGTCTCAGGACTGAAGACCACAACAACAACAATGAATGATCTATAAAACGCTTTCACAAAACCTTTTACTTTGTGTGCAGTTTATATTATAGCTGCTGGTCTACTGCGCCTTACAGCAGCATTGTACTGATAGACTGAACAAATACACTCCTGTTCAGAAAAAAAAAAAAAACAGGACATCTTCAACGACTAGAGACGGGTGTTCATATTCACACGACATGGACATTAGTATGCCTTGTAGAAGTGTCATAGGACTGAGCTGAATGAGTCTTTTAAAAACAAAGCAACTGTGGATAGCGCGCATCATAGACTTGTAGACGCAGAAAAGAAGCGCTGGTACAATGTTATTAAATTGTTTATATATGTGATTCAGTTTTTGAGTTCACAAAACATGGAATTTCGTGGATAGAGCAGAAAATTATTTTAGTGGAACAATAGATATGGGAAATTCGATCCAAATACTACCGAACACAATAGACGTGTAATGAATGATACAACTCTCACGAATATGGCGACAAATCTCGCAGACAAAATTCAAAATGAAATAATTTCTGTACTTGAAACCCAAACCCAAAGTCACATTTTAAATCTAGGCCGAACTAATAAATATATTTCAATTATAATTAATTGTACTCCCTATTATTCAATGTGGAACAAATTAGTGTTATAACTGGATCATCAGTTTTACCAAACACTTTACGACTGTTGGAAATACGAGACCACTTCTTAGCACTTTGTCTAATTTTTGATGCTGCTGGCGCCGGTTTACTTACTTTATTACAGAACGAGCTACCAACACATGATCTGGATGTAAATAATTTAAGGGCGGAGGGCTACGACAATGATTCAAGAATTTCGATAGAAATAATGGTTTGCCAAAACGATTGTTGGAGCTAAATCCGTGGGCTTTTTATGTACCGTGTGCCGGTCATAGTCTACATTTTATTGTTAAAGACGCAGCTGATTTAAACTACTGTACTTCACTAGTGGTTTTTTCAGTATAATGCAAGAGTTGTACAGTTATTTTTCATCGTCTAGAAAAAAATGGGATTTATTAAGAAGTACGCATTACTGTTGTAAGTTTAAAACCACCGTCTGGGACAAGATGGACAAGTAGAATAGATGTCGAAAGACAGTAGCATAATAATTAACAGAGAGTTATGATGCTTCCTACGGAATTATCAACACTTCTTCTTTAGACCAAAAATCAAAATATGATGTGCCATGTCTAGCAGACAAAATTGTACGTTTTCACTTATTTGCTCATTTTATGTATGGAATAATGTACTGACAAAAGTAAAGTTTGTTAGTAAAATTCTTCAGTCTATTAATGTGAATATGCATGTCGCTTTAGAAGACTTACCACAGGTAGAAACTTTTTGATCGGCTGTCTAACTAACGAAAAATTTGAGAAAGCGGTAAATAATGCCAAAGAAATTGCTGCAAAATTTGAAAAAGAAACTGATTTTGAAACTTACAACCCCCCTGGGCGCCGAAACCTTATGAAAACTTTTGGTTATGAACATGAAGACCAGGCCTAACATGAAGACCAGGCTCCTCAAATGGACCCCAAAACCTCTTTCAAGTTTAATGTCTACCTTTACATTTTAGACCAGGCTCTAATGCCAGTAAAAGAAAGATTTGATGTATTATTTAGTCACAACAACCTATTTTTTTATTTTATTTTATTCATTAGTGAAACTCAGCTTGTGATTAACTGCAGTCATGTAAAGGAAAGACGTTCTGTGAACGATGCTTTGTCAGATATAAATGCTTCAGGTTTTTGCGAAGAAATTTTGTCATGTCAGTCCCTTTTTAAAGGTTTCGGTAATGGCGAGATAAAAATTCTGTAAATTACATTTTTAAATAATTTAATAGATATATATCCTAACCGCACAATTCCATTACGAATTTTAATAACGATGTCAGTCACAGCAGCATGCACAGAAAGATCCTTTTGTGAATTATAATTAATGAAAAATTACTTGAAAGGTTGTCCAACTTGGATGTAATATCGATGGAAGGGAACACTTTAGGTAACATAGATTCTCATAACGTTATTAAGGACTTTGCAAATAGAAAATCGAGAAGAGTTGATATTGTACAACTGCGTTCAGTCTTTCTAACTTTTTAATATTATTTCTTACGTATGTTAAATATTAAAATCTAGATACACGGCGATAACTCGCAAGAGTAAAAACGCGAGAAAAATAAAAAAATTGCATTTTACACACAAGAATATGACTTTTTTATTACTTTCTATTAAAAAGAAGTTAGAGACGTAACATCTGTTGTGATCCTGTAAACATGTAACGTCGTGAAACATTATGGCTAAAAAAGCCAAGGTCAACAAATATAGAAAAATAAAATCCTTCATTTCTTATAACTTGTACTTAAGATAATATTAGCAGATACATGATGAATAATTGTTGTGTAATGTGATGATGGTCGAAGTAGAGAGGATATAAAATGTTGATTGGCAATGGCAAGGAAAGCGTTTCTGAAGAAGAGAAATTTGTTAACATCGAGTATAGATTTATGTGTCAGGAAGTCATTTCTGAAAGTATTTGTATGGAGTGTAGCCAGGTATGGAAGTGAAACATGGACGATAAATAGTTTGGACAAGAAGAGAATAGAAGCTTTCGAAATGTGGTGCTACAGAAGAACGCTGAAGATTAGATGGGTAGATCACATATGGGTAGGAAGTATTGAATAGGATTGGGGAGAAGAGAAGTTTGTGGCACAACTTGACTAGAAGTAGGGATCGGTTGGTAGGACATGTGTTGAGGCATCAAGGGATCACCAATTTAGTATTGGAGGGCAGCGTGGAGGGTAAAAATCGTAGAGGGAGACAAAGGGATGAATACACTAAGCAGATTCAGAAGGATGTAGGCTGCAGTAGGTACTGGGAGATGAAGAAGCTGGCACAGGATAGAGTAGCATGGAGAGCTGCATCAAACCAGTCTCAGGACTGAAGACCACAACAACAACAATGTGGGTTCTCTTTTTGCCATTTTTTTCCAACTGATTTCCAACTGATTCACTCATTTACAAAAGGGGGCACTTCCTTGGTTTCGCATACATCATGCATAGGGCTCCATATTTGCAGTATGCTCCCTAAGGGGGAACAAATTTTAAAACTGTGGTACAAGACCAGAGGTAGACAGCATCAGAAATTCACCCACGTACTGCACACACTATCTGCTTATTGCGATGAGGAGCTTCATGCGGCCTGCCATTGCGGATATCACTAGCGTTTGGCGTTGTTGATACCTGGAAATCTTGGACGGATAGCCCAAATAAAGGCAGTTAATTTGCTCATTAGATGTTTCATGTAACTCATAGCGATAACAGATATTCATTACAATACTCATTAGAAACGGTATGGTGGGTTAACCCGGAATCGCTCGCACATGAGGAAAAATCTAACATTCATGATTTTACCGAAATATTACAATATATTTTAAAGATATTTAAGTGTTGATCTTGGAAAGCTTTCTTTAATATTTCTACCTTCAGTCCACGTGGCTTTTGCCGGTCTAATTACAAGTAAAGCCCGCAATTAGCGGCTTTGTTTGGAGCGGTGCGTATTATTAGATTATTTCTCGCACCGGAGTTCTCGCGTAACAGTGCCCTGTACATTCATGAAACACCGTCTTGCTTCTCGTTTAGTCTGTTTCTCTGTGTTAGTGACGTGAGATTAGGTTAATTTTTTCTCCTGGACGTATTCTGCACATATTACGCGTTCTATTAAGGAAAAGTAAGTATACTTATTTGGTATCGAATGAAGCAGCTGTGTACACAGAGTACTTGATATGCTCTGTCAGATGTGAAAATATATAAAATTTTACAGGATAGGTGTCATGTCAGGCGAACAGATATTGATGCGGTTAGAGGAGCCGCTGGATGAAAATATTCATATAGAAGGCCTGTCTTCAGATACCGACGCCCAGTCCGAACACGGAGAGATTGACAAAGCAACACAGCAGTCTGACAGCGATTCTGAAACTGTCTCTACAGTAGCTACAACATCTGCAAATAATGATACGTATCAAGGTAGGGATGGGGAAACAAAATGGTTTAATCGCAAAGCCCCTCCATCAAAAACTGCTCGTCAGAATATTGTGACACAGCTTCCAGGTGTAAAGGGGGAAGCAAAAATTTCGAAAACTGATCTCGACTGCTGGAAAGTATTTTTTCCAGACAGTGTAACTGACCGCATTGTAAAATACACAAACCAAGAACTAGACTTAATGGCAGCAGGCTATTCACGGTGTTAATTAACTTTTCATAACTGGGATTCACAGTCATGTAATATTTTTTGAAAGACATCATGTTTACGCCAGTGACTGTTAAGCTTTTATTTCCACTACTGCAATTTCGGCTCTAGGCCATTATCAAGTGCAGATGTTTTGGCTTTAAGCCATGTCAAATTTATACATGCTAACACATTTATATGTCATTTTCATTTGCTGTTATATACATTCGTAACCCTGCTAAGTAGTGCGAGCACACATGTCCATATATCGTAAAACAGCACAATCTGCACACACACATATTCGTTCCACCATCACTAGTAACTTTTGCACTGTTTAACAGTCACTGGCGTAAACATGATGTCTTTCAAAAAATATTCACAGAGTGCTCGAGACTGCCAACAGACAGATTTTAAAGAATTATCTGCTTTCCATGGTGTTTTATATCTCGCAGCAGTGAAAAAGTCAGCACCTCCATACGGATGAACTATGGGCCACTGATGGAACTGCACCAGATTTCTTTTATTGCATCGATGAGGAGACAAAGATTCCATACTCTTCTGCAAGCTGTACGATGGCGGAGAGGAAGGAAATAGGAAACCTGACACTGATTAGGGAAATATTCGAAAGGTTTGTAAACGTCTGCAAGATGAGTTACAGTGTAGGACCATGGACAACAACAGATGAGATGCTGGAAGCTTTCCGTGGACGTTGCAAATTCGGGCAGTATATTCCCAATAAGCCAGCAAAATACGGAATAAAAGTATATGCACTCTGTGATGCTACAACTTTTTACACGCTGGGTATGGAAATATATGCAGGCAAACAGCCTGCTAATCCACATCAAGTACCTAATGATGCAAGGAATGTGATGTTACGACTAATTCGACCCATTGAAAAGACAGGCAGAAACGTGACATGGTCAGTTATTTTACATCCATACCAGTTGCTAACGAACTGTACACTGATCATCGACTCACAGTAGTGGGTAGTTTGCGGACTAATAAGGGAGAAATTCCAGCAGAGCTACTGTCTGTAAAGGTTGGGTCAATAAGCAGCAGCATTTTCGCGTTTGCAGAGAAGGCAGATAACAATTGTCTCCTTTGTTCATACGTTCGGAACAAGAAACAGAAAGGATTGTACTAACGATTTCAACCGTGCACAGGGACGATAGTAAAGAAGCGGACAGTGACGAATCAAATAAACCTGAAGTGATTACATTCTACAATCGTACAAAAGGCGGCGTAGATGTTGCAGACCGCCTGAAATCGGAATATTCTGTTTCAAGAATGAGCAACCGCTTGCTCCTTACGCTGTTTTTCACCTTGCTGAACATCGAGGCGATAAATGCTCAAATAATATATAAGATAAATAAGAATGACTTAATGCCAAAGAGAAGATTCCTAACAGAATGGAGTACAGTGTTTACAAAAGCACATATGATCAAACGTGTGCAAATTCCTAGCATATCACACCACTTGAAGAAGAAAATAAAAGTTGTTGTAGGTCTCCACAACCTGCCTACAGCAGAAGAAGCAAGTGAATCAAGAGAAAAAACAAGATGTCATTACTGCCATAAAAGAAAAAAATAACAGATAAACACAGCATGGATGCCATCTTTGTTCCAGTTCCATTTGTAAAGAACATACAGCAACGATTGTTCTTACTTACCATGTGGGTTCGTCACAAGAAGCTGGAACTGACTCAGATTAGTAAAACGGGTAATCTTGGATGTTCACTAACAGTCATCGTTTCGAAGTGCTACCAATACGTGTCGGAATTCTACACAGTTAGGTGCGTGCTCTATCGAGACTGTGCTGTATTGTTCCGTGTTGCTGCTGCTCTCTTTCGTCGGGATACCATGATTGTCGTGCAACTATGGAATCGATGGATTGAGGAGGTTCAGACTCATCGCTGAGGAGGGTAACAAAGCCCCACGCAACTAGCGGACAATAGGACAGACATACTGTATTCTTCGCTTCGCTCATCCGTTCAGTATATACACTGCTGGCCACCGTAAATGCAACACCAAGAAAGACAAGCGGTAGCACAACAAAATTTATTTTGTAGATAACATGTTGACCAAGTATCAAATGATTACGTTTACAGACGTCTGTGATATGTGGTTCCTGCCAAAATCAGTAGCCAGAGTAGCCGCCATTGTTGGAGATCACCGCTGCCACACGTCTCGGCATTGAGTCAAAGAGACGTTGGATGTGTTCCTGGGGTACAGCAGCCCAAGCAGCTTCCACACGTTGCCAAAGATCATCTGGTGTGGCAGCTGGGGATGTAATCTGGGTCACTCGTTGAGCAACCATGGACCACATGTTTTCTATCGGCGAAAGATCCGGAGAGCGAGCCGGCCAGGGAAGCAATTCAATCTGGTTATTGACGAAGAACCTTTGGACAATGCGTGCCACGTGTGGTCGCGCATTATCCTGTTGAAATATGGCTGCGGCCGAGCCCTGAAGGTAAGGAAGGACAACTGGCTCCAGCACCTCGGATATGTAGCGCCGGCTATTTAAAGTACCGGCAATGCGTACTAGAGGCGTGCGAGAGTAATATCCAATACCGCCCCATACCATAATACCCGGTGCAAGACCAGTGTGGCGGTGCATGGTGCAGCTGTCCAGCATCCTCTCTCCACGGTGTCTCCACACTCGAATCCGACCATCGTGGTGCTGCAGACACAAGCGTTCCTCGTCAGTAAAGACAACGTCATTCCATTCTGCCGTCCACATCCGTCTGTCATCATACCATTGGCGACGGAGACGTCTGTGGTTCTGCGTCAATGGTAGACGAAGCAATGGACGTCTTGCGGACAGACCACTCTGCTGTAAACGGCGTCGAATGGTACGCGCAGACACTGGATGATGCGTTACAGACGCAATGTGCTGTGCTATGGTTCGGGATGTCACTGAGCGATCCGTCACTGCCATGCGCACAATTTGCCTATCAGCACGTGCAGTGGTGCACCAAGGTGAATGCGATCGACCACGTCGGTCCGTCGTACCCTCCTGCATCCAACGGTCACATATCCGCATTACAGTTGTTTGGTTTCGTCCAACACGACTAGCGATTTCTCTGTATGATAATCCACAATCTCGGTAAGCCACTATCCTTCCTCTGTCGAACTCGGTTACTTGATCAAACGATGTTCGCTGTTGTCTACGAGGCATAACTGATCATCTTGTGAAACAACCACCAGGTAAACACACGTGCCGAACGTACACTCGTCGAAATCGCCAAGCCTTAAATGGCGCAATGAGGTGGCGCCACAGGCGCGCGTAATGTGCGTCTGCGCTGAAATTCTAATCCTTTGCATATCCCATCGCTGCAAACCCATGGTGTAAATTTCACTTGATTCAGATGCTTCCTTCAGGGTGTCGCATTTACGGTGGCCAGCAGTGTATATAATTTTTTGGCCTTTGGCCAGGGGCGAACCCAGGATCTGAACTATTGGGGGGGGGGGGGGGGGGGGGGAGTGGCAGGTCATACTAGTCTCAGGAAACAAGGACTCGAGACAACATACAGCACTTCTTATTAAATAAAACAGTAAACCAGTGAAAAGCTGCTTTTAATAAACATTTTAAATACAAGAATGCACTTATACAATCCGAGAAAACATGCAGCATTTCTTATCAAATAAAACAGTAAACTAGTGAAAAACTGCGAATATCTTCTAGGGGGGGGGGGGACGGCAGCTGCCCCCCCCCCCCCTGCCCCTCGCTGGGTACGCCCATGCCTTTGGCATTAACCAATTACCCAGAGAAACGAGTAACTACAGGTTTGGTATACAATATCACATTAAAGCATACACATTAGAAATTACATTAGTTACAGGTGAAATTCATGGTACAGAGTGTACATTCATGCACTCAGTGCAGTCCGTATATCACAACTTCTTAGACTCGAGTCTGATTTATAATTCGGTATCCGCTTCTTGCAGGAACTGGGCCATACTGATATAGTCTATTGTGGTCAGTTGTCAAAACAGGTCCGTCACAGATGTAGGCTGAGGATTTTATGGTGTGATCAAGGCCTTAAGAAACTTACGGCGTTGTGTCATAGCGTGAACATCCTAGTATCACATCGTTGATGTCTGCAATTTCGGTTGGGTGATCTTCACAGTATGGAGATGGCAACGTTTCATCCTACGTTATAAAGATGTGTAGGGTAGCAGCCGTGACGCATCCGGATGCGCGTTGGTTGGTTGGTTGGTTTCGGGAAGGAGACCAGACAGCGTGGTCATCGGTCTCATCGGATTAGGGAAGGATGGGGAAGGAAGTCGGCCGTGCCCTTTCAGAGGAACCATCCCGGCATTTGCCTGGAGTGATTTAGGGAAATCACGGAAAACCTAAATCAGAATGGCCGGACGCGGGAGTGAACCGTCGTCCTCCCGAATGCGAGTCCAGTGTCTAACCACTGCGCCACCCCGCTCGGTGATGCGCGTTGTGGTAGTGGTATGACGTGCTGGGTTTTTCACGGAATACCCGGCTGTATTGCGACATAAAATGGTTCAAATGGCTCTGAGCACTATGAGACTTAACATCTGAGGTCATCAGTCCCCTTGAACTTAAAACTACTTAAACCTAACTAACCTAAGTACATCACACACATCCATGTCCGAGGCAGGATTCGAACCTGCGACCGTAGCAGTCCCGCGGTTCCGGACTGAAGTGCCTAGAACAGCTCGGCCACCACGGCCGCCTATTGCGGCATAATGTCCTCCTTTGGACTGTTGTGAGATCTCCCACGTATGTGACCATTCTTGATGAACCTTTATTTTCACGCCAGCAACAAAATCTGTATGTGAAATGCAGGTGTAGTAAGCTGGGCCATCGGTCACACTTTGTTTTGCCAGGCGGTCCATCATCTCATTACATGAGATACTAGAATGTCGCTTGATCCATAATAACTGGACACGTTTATGGTGAATTTGACACTGATAGAGTTTCTTAATTACAGCGAGTACATGACGGTTAGCGGTGGAGCCCCATTTCCTTTTTTCCAGGTTTTCCAGTTTCTGTACATATTGGTGACACTGCATCGTCCTACAGACGAGTCCGTTTCAGTGTACGGCACCATAAGGTATGCATGTGTGGACGCTCTGATGAAAACGAATGTTACCTAATTGCATTTCCCACAGTCATCTCCAACTTGCATTCGTCGTCGTAATATGAGTCCAATACCTGGCCTAATGGTATATGGTACTCAGTAAACAACACGATCACCTTTGGTTTGCATAGACAACATGTTTGACGTGTAAAGGCCTGTGGCCGTGCCCTATCTTTCAACGAGATAACACAAGACTGCATGTTGCCCCACGGGTTAAATTCTGCACCCTCTATACCCCAAAATCATTTTCAAATTTAATCATGTATTTTTCTTAATACACTGTATATGCACAATAAAAAATTCCGTTAGTTACAGTCCTTCCTTGCTGTTGCAATTTTAGTGACCAGTAGTGTATTAAATTCAGAAAGTTCAGAGTAAAATTCAGTCGCCAGTTGCAAACATATTTTTATATCGCTTTACGGGCTTTAACAAATTTATTTATCATCTTCACAAGCCTGCAAAATTTGTGATTTCATAAATCTTTAGACCTTATTTACATATTTATCTAAAATACAAGAAGTGTATACAGAAACTTACTTAGTACTGTCATGTCCATTATAATTATCCGGGCTGTTATGCCGTGGTCGGTTGATGAATTTTGTGTTAATTCCCAACGTTTCGTCTCCGACTGCGGGAGACATCTTCAAGGGGGTCCGTAGCTCGATGGAAGGTCCAAAACACCCACTGGCTCGCTACAGTCAGTAGCTGCTACTGCTACTGCTACTGCTAAACCAGTACTAAGTTTAAGTTTCTGTAATACAATTATTGTACTTTACAAAAAAAAAATATAGCCAAGATCTAAACGTTTAAAATATCCATAATTTTGTGCGCTTCTGAAGATGACTAATTAATTTGTTGAAACCGGTAAAGCATAATAAAAATACCGAGTGATCAAAAAGTCAATATAAATTTGAAAACTGAATAAATCACGGAATAATGTAGATAGAGAGGTACAAATTGACACACATGCTTGGAATGACATGGGGTTTTATTAGAACCAAAAAAATACAAAAGTTCAAAAAATGTCCGATAGATGGGGCTTCATCTGATCGGAATAGCAATAATTAGCATAACAAAGTAAGAAAAAGCAAAGATGATGTGAACAGCGCTGTAAAGCATGTCCGGAGTTATGGTGAGGCATTGGCGTCGGATGTTGTCTTTCAGCATCCCTAGAGATGTCGGTCGATCACGATACACGTGCGACTTCAGGTAACCCCAAAGCCAATAATCGCACGGACTGAGGTCTGGGGACCTGGGAGGCCAAGCATGATGAAAGTGGCGACTGAGCACACGATCATCACCAAACGACGCGCATAAGAGATCTTTCACGCGTCTAGCAATATAGGGTGGAGCGCCATCCTGCATAAACATCATACGCTCCAGCAGCTGTTTATCAGCCAGGCTGGGGATGATGCGATTCTGTAATATATCGGCGTACCTCTCACCCGTCACGGTAGCAGTTACAAAACCAGAATTACGCATTTCCTCGAAGAAAAAAGGCCCCATAACGGTAGATGTGGTAAATCCAACCCATACCGTGACTTTCTCGTCGTGCAATGGAGTTTCCGCAACAGTTCTAGGATTTTCGGTAGCCCAAATTCTGCAGTTATGGGCGTTGACAGACCCTCGGAGCGTGAAATGCGCTTCGTCGGTCCACAATACGTTACTCAACCAATCGCCATCTTTCGCCATCTTTTGAAACGCCCACACCGAAAATGCGCTCTGATTCACTAAATCGCCAGGTAACAGTTCATGATGCCGATGGATTTTGTAGGATAGCATCGGAGGGTACGCCTAAGTGCCAACCAAACAGTAGTGTATGGAATGCCGGTGCGACGTGCGACTGCACGAGCGCTGACTTCCCCGTGCATAGACGAACCCGCTACAGACACCATTTCTTCCTGCAGCATTACGCCTTGTGCTCGGTCGGCCACTACGGGGTCTATCGTCTAAACAACCCGTGGCTTCGAACTTCGAAATCATTCTCGCCACAGCTGCATTTGTCAACGGACCTTTACCCGTTCGAATCCCCTTCCTATGGCGATAGGGTCGTAACGCTGAACTAGTACATTCCCCATTCTGATAATACAGCTTCACTAAAAGCGCCTTTTCAGGTAACGTCAACATGCTGTGGCTGCTGGCGCATTTGATTCTCTCTCTCATTACAGCCCCTTTTATACACGATTGTCATGCGCAGTCACTGACGTTTTGCTGTCCAGCGCCATCTGTCGGACATTTTGTGAACTTTTTTTGTTCTAATAAAACCTCATGTCGTTCCAAACATGTGTGTCAATTCTTACCTCTCTATCTACATTATTCCGCGGTTTATTAAGTTTTCAAATTAATAATGACTGTTTGATCACCCGGTATATTTCCAACTGACGATTAAATTTTACTCTGAAATACATACAGCTGCTGAAAAAGTAGCAGCTACGAATAAAACGAGTTCAGAGATGTTTATTAAATGGGTCAGGAAAATCTGAAGCGCAACGTTATCTTCTCTATACTCAGGCCGCAGATAGGAACACATGGTGGTTTCTGTCCCGCTAAAACGTCCTTAAAAATTCTTGAGCCGAATGTCACACCAGATGAAATTGAGTACGCCCCATCACTTTTGTCCTGTAACATCCCTCCTCATTCAGCACATGTACAGGATGTTTCAAAAAGAATCATCCGATTTTTAAAAAAATCAAAACTATTTTATTATTTGAGATATGCGAGTGAACAGCGTACTATTGGAAAGAGTAAGCTCTCGAGTTTTACATGATTCCTGCTAGGTAGCAGCAGTGTGCACCCACTTCAGTTCCAGTAAAAATGGTATCGGGACAACAGAAAGCTTTTTGTGACGTTTTGCACAGTCCGGGTCGGCAACTGTTCAGCGTGACTTTCGTGCTAGTTATGGTGCGCATCCTCCTACAGCACAGAGCGTTAGACGATGGCATCAACAGTTCCTAGAAACAGGCTGTTTGTGTAAAGGCACATCGCCGGGCCGTCCCCGATTGTCTGACGCATCCGCCACAGTTTCACAAGGAGTCCACAGGAATCCATTCGCCATGCAGCTCGACAGCTCATCATGCCCCTGAGGTCCGTCTGGCGTGTGTTGCGTCGACGTTTACACATCAAACCATACAAAATTCTGCTACTGCTAGCTCTTCGTAAAGGTGAAAAACAACAACGTGTGGAGTTCGGTAATTTCGTTCTCGGCAGATAGAGGATGACAGTTTTCTTCCACGTTTAGTGTTCAGCGACGAGGCAACATTCCATTTAAATGGAAAGGTGAATTGTCATAATGTGAGAATACGGGGTACAGAATAACTACATGAAGTTGTACAACACGAGAGAAACTCTCCAAAATTTAATGTGTTTTGTGCAGTTTTATGGGAAAAGGTGTATGGTCCATTTTTCTTTACCGAGAACAGTGTTACAGGAATCACACATCTCGATATGAGAACTATCTTTTCCCACAGTTGGAGACTGATTCGAATGACTTCATTTACTAACATGATGGGGCTGCGTCACACTGGCATCTGGAAGAGTGGGAATTTTTAAATCGAAGGATTGCTGAACAATGGACCGGTCGCAGAGGACCAAATGATTCAGCCTTACATTACTGGCCTCCAAGGTCACCGAACCTGACTGTATGTGACTATTTCTTGTGAGGGTTTATAAAAGACTGTGTTTATGTGCCTCCGTTAGCAACAACAATGAATGAACTGAGACATCGCATAACAGCAGCTGTGGAAGCCGTAACTCAAGACATGCTCGCTGCAATATGGGAACAATATGACTACTGCATTGACATATGTCGTACGTCTCAGAGGGGGTGTATTGAACACCTCTGAGGAGGTATGAAAAAAAAAAACTTTTTGTGTTTCCCGTCCATCAAAAAATGAATTCATTGTATATGCATATTAGTTTCAGAAATATAGACGTGCCAATTCGGACGATTCTTTTTGATACACCCTGTATTTCTTAAATTTTTATGTATAAACAACTAAAGATGATTATCGAATTTTTAATGTATTAAGACAATCGTAATACAATCAGTTA
The DNA here is from genome assembly GCF_023898315.1 of Schistocerca nitens. Taxonomy (NCBI): domain Eukaryota; kingdom Metazoa; phylum Arthropoda; class Insecta; order Orthoptera; family Acrididae; genus Schistocerca; species Schistocerca nitens. The sequence goes on along the minus strand of NC_064615.1, from coordinate 256,240,496 downwards.
ACGTTTGTTATACTGGTCTGATGTAAAAACAGATGCATTATGTACAGTGAAACACTACAAATGCAGCTAATGGTTTGAGAATGAACAAAAATGCTAGAAACTAATCACTAAAAAAAATAGTGTTTGCAAATCTGGCGGAAAACTTAAACATTAAATTATACACATATTTTAATTTTTATTTTGCTTATGCTTTTGCCATGAATCCCATATAGAGTTTTTATTGATGACCGCGTCGCTTATCTCATAGATGAGGGAATGTTGCAAAATATTTCTCTCACTCTGGTCCTCGGTTGACAGGAATCTCGGAACATAGGGGTCTCTTTCGATTATTAAAAAACAAGACACAGAAATTAGTGGTTCGATCATAACTGCTTCAAGTACACACTTTTGATACACTTCGTAAGATTATTACAACTAATTACGCTACATCGAATAATAGTTACAAGTCGCATGTAATGGTGCGTATTGTTTAATGGTGGAGTTCATTACAAAAACGTCTTTTTCTCTCTGCTGATAAGCGCTAACTAACTTCTGTGGATACAAAAGAACACAGAGAGAGTGATATAAGTCTTCGTCCTACTTGGTCGTACATGATAACGCCTGTAAAATATTACGTGTCGATATGAATTTGCTTCGTTAGAGGCGCAAAATAAAACTGAGTTTCTGCAGTACAGAGATTTACAATTTAACTATAATTAACTATAAATAATGAGATCGACACGATAAAATTGGAAGTTTGTGGTAAGTTTCTGTGGGACCAAACTGCTAAGGTCATCGGTCCCTAGGCTTACACACTACTTAATCTAACTTAAACTAACTTATGCTAAAGACAACACAGACACCCATATCACCTATGCCCCTTGGGAGTACTCGAACCTCCGACGGGGAAAGGGGGGGAGGTGGGGGGTGGGGGGGGGGAGCCACGCAAACCGTCACAAGAAGCCTGAGACCGCGAGGCTAACCCGCGCGTCTCGACACGATATTTTTACATTTTAACACATCAGTTCAACATTGGCAATGCTGTCTCTTCTGCAAATCTGTTTCTCGATTATTACTGCTGAATCGTCCAATCATGATTTGTAGATACATTCGATTTACCGCACAGAGTTACACAAAAATGAATTATATCCTCCATAAGTAACAGATTGTGATGCGGACAATAAAAACTTCAATTGGCAAGAACTAATTACGAGTTACAAAATGAAGTGTTTAAGCTTGCTGTTGTTCTTTCTCGAAAAATTCAAGCTATGCTCTAATTCAGCACAAAAAATGGTTCAAATGGCTCTGAACACTATGGGACTTAACTTCTGAGGTCATCAGTTCCCTAGAACTTAGAACTACTTAAACCTAACTAACCTAAGGACATCACACACATCCATGCCCGAGGCAGGATTCGAATCTGCAACGTAGCGGTCGCGCGGTTCCAGACTTTAGCGCCTAGAACCGCTCGGCCACTCCGGCCGGCAATTCAGCACACTTCCGTATGCCAAACACACAATGCATTTCCTCAGACAAAGTTAAGTGCGCATTAATAAATTGAACACAATCTCGGGATGGGCGCAAATTGTTCCATGTTGTACCCAAACACACACCTCGACACGTCTGCATCTCATCTCAAGAGTCCTGGCAACAATCTTCTCTGAGTCAAATATTACACAGTGCAAGCACATCACGAACAACAACAATAATTTATAAAACATTGGCAGCAAAAAATGGTTCAAATGGCTCTGAACACTATGGGACTTAAATTCTGAGGTCATCAGTTCCCTAGAACTTAGAACTACTTAAACCTAACTAACCTAAGGACATCACACACATCCATGCCCGAGGCAGGATTCGAACCTGCGACCGTAGTGGTCACGCGGTTCCAGACTGAAGCGCCTAGAACCGCACAGCCACGTCGGCCGGCCATTGGCAGCAACCAAAGATTATTTTTACTGCTTGATATTGTTTTATCACTGTTGCTACACGACTATCGACACTTCGCTGCTCAGTAGGTGGTCTCAGTAAAGAATAAGTTAATAATGCCAAAAAATTGTAAATCCAGAATTGTCATACTGCGCTACCATATTTCGCACTTAAATGCGATGAGCAAGCCTTGTTCGATGTAACATCATATCCCGTAAAATGAAAATACTGAGAATGAGAATGCTATGACCTGGTGTTTCAGTGGTAGGTAACGTTATAACGGTGTTGTTCGGCAAGCACTTTCACATCGGACCCCACGTTGGAGGTGATGCACACTGCCGCATCGAGCATTTGCTACGTTTTCTCGGTTATATAATGTGTCATTTCACAAGCAATTCATTTTGTCTAGACTGCCACATTTTGTGCGTGTTTTAGAGCACTCTAAATTTCTTACTGTTCTTATTTATTTTTCAGATCTGTTAAAATTGATTCCTGTAGCTTCCCTTTAGATGCAGGAAAAAGGCCAGAAATTCAAAATCTAGCGGTCCTAAGTAGATTATTACATACCTAAAATTAGCAAATAATAATCAGTGCATACGGATTTAACCCTTTCATGGGAAGTGGTTCCGCCTGAAAGCACCTACAATTTTCTCATTTTGTGGCAAAAGGGCAGTGGCTACATTTGGGGAAACCATTCAGCAGCCTAGTTAGTGCTGCCCTCTAGCGGCTGTCACTGGAACCGCTTCAAAATCTGTAAATATTAAAAAAGTAGTGAGGCGAGTTGGATAGCCATTTTTGTACGCTGTGAGCGAATGTATTTATTCTCAAATTGTGACTGTTTTCTTCTGTATTAGGTAACTTTTATGCATGTATTAAATGCAGAATACTGTTCTGTTTACATTAATACTATATGTACTGCATTAATAACCAAAATAATGCATTTATTTCCTTGAATGTTGTGGTGGTTCCATTTGAAACCACTGCTCCTGTTGTAAGTAGGCTGTTTATGTTTTCTTATTGGCAACGTTACGTAGCGGTCTGTGTGAGAATCACTGGCTGTGCTGTGTGCAGTCTGTGGCTGGTTTGCATTGTTGTCTGCCATTGTAGTGTTGGGCAGCGGCAGCTGGATGTGAACAGCGCGTAGCGTTGCGCAGTTGGAGGTGAGCCGCCAGCAGTGGTGGATGTGGGGAGAGAAATGGCGGAGTTTTGAAATTTGTCATGTACTGCTATATATATTATGACTATTAAGGTAAATACATTGTTTGTTCTCTATTAAAATCTTTCATTTGCTAACTATGCCTATCAGTAGTTAGTGCCTTCAGTAGTCTGAATCTTTTATTTAGCTGGCAGTAGTGGCGCTCGCTGTATTGCAGTAGTTCGAGTAACCAAGATTTTTGTGAGGTAAGCGATTTGTGAAATGCATAGGTTAATGTTAGTCAGGGCCAGTCTTTGTAGGGATTTCTGAAAGTCAGATTGCGTTGCGCTAAAAATATTGTGTGTCAGGTTAAGCACAGTCATGTATAATTGTTGAAAGGGGACGTTTCACTGTAACGGCAGCATTAGTAGGTGTGACGAAATTTTTTTTCCAGTTTCACGTGATGTATTCTCACAGACTAAAGGATGAGGAAATTCTGGAGTGCCTTTTCGCAGATATTCCTTCAGATCCCGACTCACAGATTGACACCAGCAGTGACATTGAAAGTGATGTGCTAGCTGAAGATAGTGATCTGGATTTGCGAATGAAAACACCTGTTTTATCTCAGATTATTTCGCAAAGAGAGAGTAAGGACAATTTTGACAGTGACAGTGATGATAGTTTCAGCACTAACGACGATTTGCCACTGTCTTCCATTGCGAATTTTTGATGGAGAAAGGACGTCAGTGTAATGAACTTGGCCGCGAATTTTTCAGAGGAAACTGGTGTACGAGGAAAACTTAAAAATGACAGTGAAGGTATGCAACCAGCAGATTTTTTTGTGTCTGTTTTGTGACACTATGTTAGAACACTTAGTTTTCCAGTCTAACCTGTACGCAACACAGAAAGGTGGCAATTTCAGGCCTCTTTCTAAAGCAGAACTAAAAGTATTTTTGGCTATAAACATTCTAATGGGAACCAAGGAGCATTGTTATTATCGTGATTGCTGGTCATCCCATAAGGAACTTCGATATGAGTACATTTCCTCACTAATGTCAGTAAAAAGGTTCAGCTGGATTTTGACCCATATTCACATCAATGACAACGCTGTTATGCCTTCAAGGGTGAGCAGAAATTATGACAAATTATATAAAATCCGTCCACTAATCAATCAGATACTGATAAACTTCAAAGAATTCTCTGCACCTACTAAGGAGCAAGCTATAGATGAATGCATGGTGAAGTTCAAAGGACGAATCGCATTCAAACAATATATGCCCGAAAAGCCAATCAAGAGAGGATACAAAATGCGGGTCAGACTGATAAGCTTGGGTATATTTGTGATTTTCAGATATATACTGGAAAATTTGAAGGCATCCTTAGGAGAGAGAATTGTGAGAGATATGTGTAAATGCTTGGAAGGAAAGGGATACCACATATACTTTGACAATTTTTTTACCAGCGTCTCACTTTTACAGAAGCTAAGAGATGACGGACTTTTTGCCTGTGGAACAATTAGATCACACAGAAAAGGACTTCCTACGCTAAAAACAGACAAAGAGTTGCAAAGAGGAGAGTTTCACTGGTCAGTTCGTTCTAATGGCATTACCTGCATCAAATGGAAAGACAAACATGTAGTCATGTTGCTGTCTACAATTGATTCGCCTGTATGTGTTGAAGAAGTCAGCCATAAAGAAAACGATGGAAAAATCACAAAGGTACCTTTCCCAAAAATAGTGAAATCATATAATGCAAATATGGGATATGTCGATAAGGCAGATATGATGAACAGTTTTTATGCAATAGGCAGGAAATCACGAAGGTGGTGGCTAAGATTATTTTGGTATATAGTTGATATTTCTATTGGAAATGCATTTATTCTTTTTCGATTATGTAATCCAACAGCGAAGCAAGTGCTAAAGGATTTTCGAAGACGTGTTGCCACAGGCCTGGTGGGTAGTAATGTCTTCAAACAAAGTCCTGGCCATCCCAGTACACCGTCAGAACCATCTGTAAAAAAATGCAAAATTGTTGTTCCCCATGAGAAACTTATATCGGAAGCAAAACATCTGCCAAAACATGGAACCTCAAGGCGCTGTGTGCACTGCAGCACAAAGAAAGAACCCCACAGAAGCAGATGGACATGTAGTCTGTCACTGCCAGGTAGCCTTACGCTTATCTGCAGAAAGGAATTGCTTTTTACTGTATCATCAAAAGTGATGACATTTAGTGGGCAGTGGCTCCATTTGAAACCACCCTGTATGTGTTCAGTTTATGTATATTTCATTTAATTTTTACATTTTTCTGTCTCACCGTATGAAAATTAATACAATAAAAACAAGGAAAAATTAAAAATTATTTTTTTTTATTTTGCCCTTGAAAGGGTTAAGCCATATGAACCGCGACTGCCGAAAACACCGAATGCACAAGTTACTTCCGCAAAGCAGCAGAATTTAATCAGCTCAGAATAGAACTCGTACATGCAAACAGTTGGTGACGTTTCGTCTTTCTCACGTAGTAAAGAAAGATGTTGCTCAGCGAAGATCCGCAATACTCATTAGTGTTTGGCGGTAGACCAAAATGTATCCTGTTCTAATCTTGTTGGCCTCCTAAGAGAGGAGGGGACAAAGAGGGTGTCGCTATGTTTGTAGCACACAGTGCGCCTGTTTCATGAGTTAAATCTCTAACCTTTTCATCTTTTCTCGTAATTTATTTTGTAAAGCGTGTTACTATATGCTGTATTAAAGTTTGTAGCGATTTATTCATTGTATCGTTAGAATTGTATGTTGTCCATTGCAAGCAGTTTTATAACTACGATTATGTAAAACGCAGTGCACTTGCTAATATACAACTTTATGTTTGCGTGTGTATGTCGTCGTTATTTTTACTAATACTAGAAGAAGGCTCCGTAATGTTATTGTTGTTGTTGTTAATGATCATGATAATTACCATGATTACACTGCCAAACTGACTGCACTCATCACATTTCCGAACCACTTTATGTACTGTTAACTTGCATTTGAAAGTATGAGATAGCGTTGCGCCTAGAGGAGATAGTGTACCTGGGAACACATAAAGTTTTTTCGTCGGTACTTCAATCTAATGATTGATTTTAGAATCACATGAAGGAATGCGCAACAGTGACCACCATAGGCAGTTTCCAACGTTTTTTGCAGTTTTTGTTGGTGTTAGACATGAGGTTGTGGTTTGGGCAGCATCTGTACATATTTCGACTTCTGTGTATTTAAGTACTGTATAACACATTAAAAGTTTTTGGAATGTATACTTAATTCCTCAGCTACAGAATTTTATGACAAATAAAATTCTATATATTTTTTAAACTAATTACATCACTTGATGACTGTCGGTCGTGCACCTTCTTATGCGTTAGAAGAGAAGGATTTATTTTACAATAGAACAGGTGACATTTGCAAATTAACTGAGTTTCGTTAGTGTTCTAACAATTCTTCTTGTTTTTATGTGTAGAAACTGAAACGGCGAGTGAAAATTTGTACCAAGGCCGGGAATCGAACCCAGGTCTCCTACTTACTAGGCAGGTGCATTAGCCACTATGCTACCTTGGCATAGTGGTTCAGACACCTGCACGGAATGGTGAACCTCAAGGGGTAATTTGAAGTCGACTAGGGTGGCAGTGAGAATTTGGATTGAGGATGGAGGCGTGCCAGGGTAATCAGTGCAGTTGTGTGAACTGCTATGCCAAGGTGGCATCTGCCTAGAAATTAGCAGGCCCGGGTTCGATTTCCGGGCTAAGTACAAATTTTCACTTGCCACTTCGGTCTATATACATAAATTCGTGTCTGCATAGGACCAGTAAAATCTCTGTAAGTGTGTAATTTCGTTTGTAATTCTAACTTTCTTGAAAACGAAACTTGTGTTAGTTTCCAGTAGCTTCAATTTCAAAACTATTGAACTTGTGACTGGCTTTTCATAATATTCAACTTAATTTCGTTTCACTTACTAATTACTGGTACTTAGTACAGTAACAGCGTAACGTACACGCGACAAAATACAGCACTGACAACGCTTTTACGAGGACGTGCTGAAAAGCAATGCCTCCAAATATTTTATGGGAAAGCTATTAAAGTTTTTAAACGAAATATCGGTTATTAACATTCTTCATCCTTATTTTTCGTATCTACATATTTGCAGCCTTCTGAAGCCATAGGGCTCCCAATTGCAGCATGTAACATGGCGGTGGGTAACGTAATTATGTCGTGCTGTAATGGAGTTTCGAATTCTAAGAGTTCGCCCACACATAGAGCATCCTCTTGTCCTGCATGATATCCAGACCGCACGCGGGTGCTGCGACATTTGCAACAATCCGACGCCTTGGGTTCATTGCCATTCATCATCCCCCCAATATTCCCGGCGTGGCCCCATCCGGTTTTTATCCGTCTCCAAAACTTAAAGAATACCGTTGAGGACTTCACTTTCATGGTGAGGAAGCGATCTAAGCGGAGGTGAGGTTGTGGCTCCGTCAATGAACATTCTGCAGTGACGGTGTCTACAAACTGGCCTCTCGTTGGGGAAAATGTGTTAATCGCCCGGGTGACTGTGTTGAGAAATAAATGTGTACTTAGGCAGTTAGTTAGTTACATCTTCTATAGATCATTTGAACGATTCTTGTGTCGAAATGATACGGAACGAGTCAGTTTAGAGGAGATGCATACATGAGTACTGTTAAAATTAATGAACACATTATTTTCAGTCCTTCTCTAGCAGCTACACTGAATTCTCTTAGTTCTGTAGACACGAAGAATAAAGATGTAGTGTGCTGATAACTTTCGTTTTAGTTAAAAAGCTTCAAGAATTTTTACGTAAAAGTTCGGACGCATTGTGGTTCTGTGGTTAGCGTTGCAGCTTCTTAATTTTGTCTCCCGTGTTCAAAACCAGATTATTGTTATTATTGTTTTATTTTACTTTATTTTATTTGTACTATTTTCATTTATCTACTCATGTCCGTAGAAGGTTATTACACGAATGTTTCTTACCAAATTAGGGGATACAAGGACATTACGTTATTTGTAAAATTACAGCTGGATTTCACAATAAGTATCAAGCATTTATTACGTAATGTATATGCGAATAGTATTTCTAAATTCACATTTTCCCATCAATTCTTATATTAACTCGTATATTTAATTCATATGTTTATTCTTCAGGAAGGTTTGGTGCATCCTCTTAGATGATACCGGTCGTAGAAACATTCGTAACACATATAATGAACACCACGATCATCGCGTGAAGGTCGGTTTGCCAGAGTGATATTATTTTTCTACCTATGAATCTCACTCGGGAAAGAAACGTCGTTAACACTGCTGAAGATTTCGCGCGTTGGCAGTAATTTCACGGCTCAACGTGCGTAACGGATTACTTTTCCGAAAACTGGCGCTTACAGTTGATTATGAACAAGATACACTACACGGATTTCATCGAAAACAATTTCAAATAATTTTCTCATTCTTTTTCTTTTAATTCATTCACCCGATGTATAATTAGTAGACGAATAAGGCAAACGTTGTATCACTATACACTGGACAACATTCGTATAGTAAGGGGTATACAAATGGAAAACAAAAAAGTAATAATCAGTTTTCGAACAAAAAAGCCGCAATGCTAACAACTGTGCCACCATTGAGCGTGAGGGCAGCGCGCGATAAAAGGCAAGTAAAGTACCAGGAAACGACCTCGAAAACTTTGACTTTCATTTTCTCAGAAATATTCGAGTAATTACGGGTAAGACGAGACACGTGCTAGCTTATTTTGACTCCTGTTGCACTGAGCAACGATTCTGGCAACTCGGGTGATGGAATTTGTCGTATTCTCCCCGTAAGCCTGCCTGGTTACGTAAGGCGCGGATTCTGCGCCCTTCTTCAGAGCTGCCTATTCCACAAGTCGTTTGAGAAACAGTGTTTAGTCTGCACTAAATTATGCATCGTCATGTCGCTATGAAACTTTTTGTAATAGCTGCATATTTATTTTCTGCTTGAGCTTGTAACGCTACCGCCCTACTCGGACGTACGTTAGCTGTATAAAGCCTGTACTGTAATAAGTTCACGGGCTTCACCTTATAAACAAGGATTTTAGTACATAAGTTGACCGCGTGTACCTAATAGAAGCAAGATCGGACTAGTACTCAGTCAATAACTACAGTCACCTGTGAGCTGGGATGAAGACCTGACAGCCGAAGACTGGCAAGCGGGAGTCCGTGGTTCGAGTCCGGGACACTGGCCTTGCCCCGCCGCGCCGCTCCGCTGGTCGACGCACAACACACGCGGCCGCTTAGAGAAGAGAAACACTGGGACGCCACATCCAAGGTATCACCATCCGATGCACGACTTCGCTCGCAATAATTAAACGGGCCACCTCGCGCTGCGCGTCTCCAGTCAACTGGGCGAGACGGCGACACGAGATACACACCGCTACGCGTAATCAGACGCCGCCGCCGCCGCCGCCGCCGCCGCCGCTGCCGCAGCATAAGACTTCACAAACGACACAGCTGCCGCTCTCCGAACCAGAACATACAGTAAGATACAGTTGTACAAATCTTCAATAAAAGTTATCTTATGTAAAAATGATGTTTCATTCGACCTCATACCCGAGCCAAGGAAGAACCCACCCTGCCCACATGTTGTGAAGAGAGAAAAGTTAATTTATTTAATATTTTCACCCTGACAGAATGCTTTAGAATGTTCATCCTGACAATTGACAGCATCAAAAGAGAAAACCCAGATGCATTTAGTGACAGAAGTGTCACATTTAGTAACACAACTGTTACATTTGGTGTCAGAAGTGTTACAGTTCTGTAGGCAATGGCAAAAAGTTTTCCAAGAAGTCATTGAACTTCTAGTCTTACGGGTAGGATAAATGTAGTAATAGCTATGGCGATAGCTTCTGAAATAATAAACAGCGAACGTAGTTTTCTTCTCCTCTGTCTCGTTTCCATTTGACTGCCACATCCTGTTGTGTTCTTGAGGAAATTCATTTCATTGACCTCTATTTTTATTTTATCTTTTCTTCGTTATCCAACACTAACTCCCATAAAATAGTGTTGTTATCGTACGCAACTTAACAAAATATACCATAAGTTTCTGTTCTTTATGTATTTTGGAGAGATCTTCTAATATAACCGTTTACATTACAGAACTTCTCAATTTTGTCTTTTTAATCTAGACCTCCTCTGTACGTTAGCATGGTTCCTAAAATTTTTAATCACTATTTTTGTTCTTGCTGGGATTTTCCACATCAAGCCACGGCTGTTTTTGTATTGATATTGGCAAGTTATGTATCTGACATACTCTGTGCAGTTAGTAGGGAGCTTTATACAGTCCATCTTCACTGCTAGAGATTAGAACTTGACTGTCTGCAAATAGCACTGTCATCATACAATCTTGTTGGTTAAAATCGTGTGTGAAATTGAATAGTTTCGTATTCCATTACCGTACAATTTCGTCTGTGTATTTGGTAAAGAGCAGTAGCGAAACGCTGAAACCTTATCGAACGTCTAAATAAAATAATGAATAAACGGTTTTTATGCTCTTCGTTCAGAGAAATTTGTCTGGCAGACAGTCTAGCTGTTTTAGAAAAATGATGCCCAGTGCTAGGATGGGCTGTTTTCATCTTTATTTTCCGGGCGAATGGATGCAGAAATATTGCACAGGCGCACGAATCGTTTGTGCATGATGAGGGATGTCTACCGCTCACTCACATCATCAGACGAAAGATTAATTCTCCCTCTCTCATTAGTTGAAGAGCTTAAATTCTCCGTAGTTTCTTAAATCGCTCAAGACAAATGACGGCCAGAGCTCCCTGGAAAACTACACAGCCTCTTTCCTCTGCAACTCTTGTGCTCTCCGTGCCTATGCTCAGTCTCTATAATGACTTCATCATCGCCTAACGTTAAACCCTAATTTCCATTTCTTCTTACGGCACCACTCTTTGTTCTATTTAGGCATGCGCTCAATGTAATAGGTTCCACTGTCAACAAGTTTTTGTAGGTCTGAATGCCTAAACACATTCACCGTTTTGTGAGTGCTGTTTAATGGCCGGTACTAGTGGAATCGTTGGGCAGTTGTTGGCTCAGATCTGTGACGCCAGCTGTGGTCAGCTCTTTGTCCTGCAAAGAGGTTCCCGTCTTTCGACAGCCCTTCCTCTGTTTCTGTGTTTATCTCGTTTTGAAAGCAATGCGTTAGACCATTTGCTTTGGTAGGAGGTTTAGTATTTACGTTTTGTCGAAATCGTCCTATATTTCCGGGACCCTGTTTATGCAATAAGTTTATCGTTCATTCAAAAAAAAAGATGGTTCAAATGGTTCTGAGCACTATGGGACTTAACATCTGTGGTCATCAGTCCCCTAGAACTTAGAACTACTTAAACCTAACTAACCTAAGGACTTCACACATATCCATGCCCGAGGCAGGATTCGAACCTGCGACCGTAGCAGTCGCGCAGTTCCGGACTGCACGCCTAGAACCGCTAGACCACCGCGGCTGACCTATCGTTCATTCACATCGTATGATATATACGATAAAATAGGTTGCACATGTAAGTATCGCAGCAGCTATTGAAAATGGACTGCAGTCCGGAACCGCAGGACTACTACGGTCACAGGTTCGAATCCTGCCTCGGGCATGGATGTGTGTGATGTCCTTAGGTTAGTTAGGTTTAAGTAGTTCTAAGTTCTAGGGGACTGATGACCTAAGATGTTAAGCCCATAGTGCTCAGAGCCATTTCAGCCATTGAAAATGGACGTGAAATAACACTAATTATAAAGGGGACACATTGCTTTTACGAAAGCTTGTACGAAGTAGAAAACTGTTGCTCTGGATAGACACCCAGCCCACAATAGAACTCCATTACCTCCTCACAGTGAACTATGTGGTCAAACAATGATAAATCAAGGTCGTATAAAATTTCTGGGTCCTTGGATACAGCGGAATCTTCAGTGGGACACACATGTAGATGGTATGATCAAATAACCAAGTACAGCCCCTTCTGTTATAAGAGTATTAAAGTAAAAATAAAGCCAGAAGCGAAACATTCAGACGTATTGTTTCGCAAATGTCTAGTCCACACTTGCACGGATGAGGCAAAACAAAAAGTGGCTCTAAGCCCTATGGGACTTAAAAATCAGAGTTCATCAGTCCCCTAGACTTAGAACTACTTAAACCTAACTAACCTAAGGATATCACACACATCCATACCCAAGGCAGGATTCGAACCTGCGGTTCCGGACTGAAGCACCTAGAACGCTCGGTCACAGAGGCCGGCTGAGGCAAAACACTATGACCGCCTGCCTAATCGCTTGTTTGTCCGTCTACGGAACGAAATATGTCACTGATTTTGTGTATCAGGGATCCGATAGTTTGTTGGTAAGTTTGTGGAAGTATTTCGCATTAGATGTCTACGCACACGTCATGTAATTCGCGTAAATAACGGGCCGCTAGTTTACGTACCTGGTGATGGCACCCGACAGCGACCGAGATGGGTTGCATAGGATTTACATCAGTCGAATTTGGTCGCCGAGACATCAAAGTGAGTTCACTATATTGTTCGTCAAACCACTGTATCACGGTTCTGGCTCCGAGACACGGACAGTTACACTGCTGAAATATGACATTGCCGTCGAGGAAGACATCAAGCATTAAGGGATGCAGGTGGTTGGCAGCTGTCAGCGTGTCTTCGATTACTACCGCAGATCTCGTGCAAGCGCAGGAGAATGTCTCCCGTAGCATAACACTGCTCCCACCAACCTGCGTCCACGAGAGCCTCACGTTTCGAGCATCTGTTCATCTCGATGGCGGCGTTTGTGGAGGCAAAAATGTGATTCGCCCGAAGAGTCGACATGTTTCCATTGATCGACTGTCGAAACCAGATGGTCCTGTGCTCACTGTAAATACAGCTGGAGGAATTTCTTCACTTTTAATATAAATTTATACCAGCTGAGCCGGCCGAGGTGGCCGAGCGGTCTAGGCGCTACAGTCTGGAACAGCGCGACCGCTGCGGTCGCAGGTTCGAATCCTGCCTCGGGCATGGATGTGTGTTATGTCCTTAGGTTAGTTAGGTTTAAGTAGTTCTAAGTTCTAGGGGAGTGATGATCTTAGAAGTTAAGTCCCATAGTGCTCAGAGCCATTTGAATCATAGGCCTACCAGCTGACGTTCCACTGTCCTCCATTTCAACTATGGATCAACGAAGATCAAATCTTTAAGTCGGCGATACTCTCCCAGTTCAGCACTGAAATTGCTGGCGCTCACATAAAACAGTTTCACTAACAGCGTAAGTTCTCTCTTCTCGATAGCCTCCGGTTATAGCTTGTCAAGTGACAGCGTGGGTGTCTTACGGTCATACGAACAGTGTACAGTGCCAGATTTGTACCTGGTCGCAGCAACAGCAGCCCACGTTTTTCCAGGGTAAATCGGTCCACATCAACGATTTAGCGTATCTATGAAGTTTCACAGCCATACAATAATCACAGCCCACACTAGACCTTAATTATAACCATCCGGTGTGGCTTTCATACTTTTGGCGTTGTCTCTTCCTGTTGCTGCTAATTGTGACGTAATCAATGTTCAGGTGTTACATTTCTGGTGACGCACTTTGTATACTAGGAGGAATTGCTTAGTAAAACATAATACAGTGAAAATTATAGTGAAATAGTGTCTCAGCTATCATCGCCTTACGTCTTTCACTTAGTAACTTACTTTTGAGTTTGAGCAGTTGTAAAATATTCCTTGTCGAAATGATTAGCTTTCAGACATTTTATAACAGCTTGTATCTTCAGCTGTGCTCTCACGAGTGAATTGACCGTCGTCGTTTACATAAATTTCAGTAATTGTCACTTAAATTCAGTTTCGAGCGAACATAGTTAGGTTCATAACTTCTGTCCTTAAACACTGTGGTGACCGTATTATTTCATCAAAAAGTACAGATATGCTAAAATTCAAGTTCATAAATGATAACATTCGCGTTAGATAATTGAAATCATTTAACACAATTACACATAATTTGTGTTTTCGATCGTTACTAGGGCATCGTGTTTCATTGGCATCATAACTTTCATAAGTACACTTATCAGCATTCTGTCGGTGCAAATATTTGGAATTGACGACTTTTCTGAAAATTACACAACTCCAGGTACATATGTCTTTAATATACGGGAAATGTGGTTAGGTTACAGGGTCTTCAATTGATTCGCTTCTCAATATCGTACTGTAATATTCGCACTCCATTACACGTTTCGGCTATCGTGCTTACTATTCATGTTGCAGATAATATCACCCCTGGCATCTTTCTTTAATATTTCTCAGGGTCGATGAAATTTCATTATTTTGCGTCCAGTCTATGGTTTTAATCTGTGCTTGTTTAAAAACGCTTTCTCTTTAAACCAAGTCATACGTATTTTAAGTGTGATCTTGGTCTGTTGTCTAAAACGCTGCGTGAGGGAAGCTGTTTTTCCGCGACAACTGTCTGAATAACAACGTCGTACAGTTGCTGGAATCCATGTTGTTTTACGATTGCCATTCTCAGCTGGGTGATGCCCGTTTGCCTTGTATAGTAGGCGCGCCCACATTACATATGTGTTACATTATTTTGTTTTGTTGACGTGATTCGGTGTGCACAGTTTAATTTGATTTAGTTGTCTGGCCGGCTGGAGCCGGTAGTTCGCGTCCAGCGTCTGGATATCTAATTTGCATTGACGTCATTGGGTTCTGTGGAGGTCATTCTGTCTGGATGTTATCTGTGCTACTAAACTGTCGTCTTTTATTTATCTAGAATTAATCTAACTGGTACGACGTTAGTGAGAAGGCGTATTGGGGGCAAATTGCGCCATGATGACGTAAATCTCTCTCTTCGAACGACCACTCATCTACCTGACAAACTTTTGGTATTTCGAGGCCGTATGGAAAATCAAATCTGTTCCCACACTTTCAACACGGGGCTCGTTAGCTTTGGGCGCCGCTTGCGGTACGTGCGCAGTCCAGTTAAACAGTGAAAGTCTGCTGGCCCGTGCGAAGACCACTTACTGGCAAACACATCCCCTCGCGGCGACAGGCGGTACAACTGTCAGCCATAAGCACCACGGACGGGAAGTTTTCTTTGTTGTTTTTGTGGTCTTCAGTGCTGAGAACGGTTTGTTGTAGCTCTCTACGTTAGTCTGTTCAGTGCAAACCTCTTCTTCTTCACTGCATAACTAATGCAGCTTTCATCTGTTTCAACCTGCGTACGGCATTGAAGCCGTTGTTTCTCTCTGTAAGTTCCACCCAGCACATTCCCCTCTATTGCCAAATTGACGATGCCTTAATGCCTCAGAATTTGACCTACCGACTGATTCCTTCTTCCAATCTACTTGTGCCACAAATTTCTTTTATTTCCGATTCGATTCAGCGCCTTTTTCATTAATCTTTCGATCTAGCAAACAAATTCTCAGCATTCTCCTGTAGCGTCACATTACAAAAATGTATATTTTCTTTTTTCTGAACTATTTAGCATCAATTTTTGTTTTCGTACAAGGCTACATATAACATACTTTCATCAAACATTTTCTAATACTTCAATTTATAATACATACATCAAAAAAAGTTTTGCATCACCCCAGTTCCCAGAACTCCTGCAGACAGACGTTCACTGTGGATTTTGTATCACTGACACAGTCCCTTTTAATGTACAGAGATGTCACTAAACCCACCCAAATATGTAAACAACCATGCATGAGCAGAGCCTATTAGATAGAGAGGGTCCGACAGCCGATCAGTTCCACTCATTCCACGAGGAAGGAGGTACACGGCTCATGTTGTCTGTAGTTCAACCATGCTAGACGGTCAATATCGCGGTTCGATCGCGTCTACATTGTTACTTTGTGCCAGGAAGGGCTCTCAACAAGGGAAGTCCAGGCGTCTCGGAGTGAACTAAAGCAATGTTGTTCGGACTTGGAGGAGATAGAGAGAGACAGGAACTGTCGATACTTCGCTCAGGCCGCCCAAGGGCTACTACTGCAGTGGATAACCGCTACCTCCGAATTATGGCTCGGAGGAACCCTGACAGCAACGCCACCATGTGGAATAATGCTTTTCGTGCAGCCACAGGACGTCATGTTACGACTCAAACTGTGCGCAATAGGCTGCATGATGCGTAACTTCACTCCCGACGTCCATGGCGAGGTCCTTCTCTGCAACAACACCATGCAGCGCAGTACAGATGAGCCCAACAACTTGCCAAAAGGACCACTCAGGGTTGGCATCACATTCTCTTCACCGATGAGTGTCACATATGCCTTCAATCAGCCAACCGACGGAGACGCGTTTGGAGGCTACCCGGTGAGAGTGAACGCCTTAGACAAACTGTCCAGCGAGAGCAGCAAGGTGGATGTTCCCTGCTGTTCTGGGGTGGCATTATGTGGGACCGTCGTACGCCGCTGGTGGCCATGGAAGGCGCAGTAACGGCTATACGATACGTGAATGCCATCCTACGACCGATAGTGCAACCATATCGGCAGCATATTGGCGAGGCATTTGACTTCATGGACGAAATTTCGCGCCCCCATCGTGCACATCTTGTGAATTACTTCCTTCAGGATAACGACATCGCTCGACTAGAGTGGCCAGCATATTCTCCAGACATTAACCCTATCGAACATGTCTGGAATAGATTGAAAAGGGCTGTTTACGGACGACGTGACCCACCAGCCAATTTGAGGGATCTACGCCGAATCGCCGTTGAGGAGTGGGACATTCTGGACCAACAGTGCCTTGATGAACTGTGGATAGTATGCCACGACAATTACAGGCATGCATCAATGCAAGAGGACATGCAACTGGGTTTTAGCGGTACCGTTGTGTACACCAATCTGCACCACCACCTCCGAAGGTCTGACTGTATGGTGGTACTACATGCAATGTGTGGTTTTCATGAGCAATAAAAATGGCGGAAATGATGTTTATATTGACCTCTATTTCAATTTTCTGCACAGGTTCCGCAACCCTCGGAACCGAGGTGATCCAAACCTTTTTTTGGTGTGTGTAGATACGGGGGCGTACATAACCAGACGGGGAAACAGAGCCAAATGAAAGAAACGAAAAAAAACGAGGAAAAATATGTAAAATAAATCAGTAAAGTGCAGTATATGACAATATTAAAACAATCGAAGTTTGTTTTGGAAGTCCTTCTGACTTAAAAAATGTGAATCATGTAGTCAGTTTTAGCTGGCAGGTGACGCTGTGTTTAGTGCGCCTGTATACCAGTAAACGAAAGAAGACAGAGTTAAAGATCACAGAAATATTACACATAGTTAAATTTGAAATGGTTTTAATTTATCAGGTTTCAGGTACCCCGTTTTAAAGTCAAAATAACAGAAGAGCTCCAACAAAATGTTTAAGAATGCGTAGAAAAGTAAGGTTAGCGTATTTCATGAAAGTATTGGACGATTGAGTAGCAAGGTAGAAGTGCTTCTTGTCTGTTCGGAAAATACAGCGAGCTCTGAAAAGATAGATATCTTGTGCCTGTCTGAGGAGCACACAACCACGGTGTTAGGTAAGTTACACATAAAAGATTACACTCTCGCAGCTTACTCATGCAGAACTAATATGGGAAAAGGAGGAGGTGTTACACAGATTAACACAAAAAACAACTTTAAAAGCATTGGGACAAGTAGATTTTGTAGTGATTAGCACTTAAAAGTTTGTGCTTCTGAATTAGTACTGAAAAATAGTTACATTTGATTGTAACTGTATATAGATCCCCACTGGGAAATTTTGAACTGTTTACGAGGGATCCGCGATTCCTTACCTTGCTATCTGTCAGAAAGCAGCAAGCAGTTCATAGTTCGTGGTAGATTTTGTAAAGTATTCTGATAGGAAAAACGAACTCGAAACCTTGTTAGAATCCGACAATTTAATCTTAACAGTTAACTTTCCAGCAAGGGTGGATAGAGACGGTAGGGTCCTAATTAATAATGTTTTCTTTGGTGAAGTTCAAAGGAAGAAGATAACTGTTTAACCAGTAACAAATGCTCTCTCTGATCGTGATCACCGTTATTTAGGACAAATGATATATACTGCCTTACAGTAGAAATCAGTTAAAATAATTAATGACTCCAGGACAAATATATTTATGAACAGTTTACAAGAGATGACTGGGGATGAAAATTGTGATGAACGAAATGCTAACATAAAATTTAATCTACTCTATGATAAATTCATATCATTATTTGAAAATAGCTTTCCTCATAAGCTAATCTGAAAGGGCACTAAAGAGCCACAGATAAGATCATGGATCAATAGAAGGATTAAAGTATCTTGTGAAAGGAAAAGGGAAAAGTATCTGTTGGCATGAAGAAGCAGAGATCTTGCATTAGTTGTACACTACAAAAACCACCAATAATTGTTATTAAAAATCAAGGAACATGCACATAATGACAGAAATGAGTAATTTCAACAACAGACGTAAGACTGTATGGAATGTAGTGAAATGAGAGACAGGCCGAACAACCACAGTACAAGATAACACTACTACTGAACTGAATGGAAGGGACTATGAATGATGAGTCACAGGTAGCAAATGTATTTAATAATCATTTCTTAAATATAGTAGAAAGCATAGGGACAAGCAGCTCAAGGGAAAAATCATATCACTTCGTTGAAAAAGCAACTTCATAAAATTCTATCCTATGACTCTATTACCAACTTCTCCTACTGAAATTATAAAAAAAAAAAATTAAAAATTCTCTCAAAAATAAAAGTTCATCAGATTTTGATGGTGCTTCCAGTAGAGTACTAATGATTTTTTCCCATATAATAAGTCTGTCTTATCTGAAATATGTAATGCATCACTAACTCAAGGCATTTTTCTACAGAGATTGAAGGACACTGTAGTCAAACCACTGTTTGTAAGAAATATGATAAGAGAGATGTCAACAACTACTGACCTGTTTCACTACCGACATCATTTAATAATTTTTAAGGAGTTGATGCCTTCTAGAATAATATCTCACCTGAACAACAATAATATCCTCAAAAAAGCATAGTTTGGATTTCAGAAGAGTTGCTCTGCTGAGAATGCCATTTAAATGTTCACTCACCAGACTTTCCAAGCATAAAAAAAATAGCGCTGGTTGGTATTTTCTGCGACCCATATAACACATATGACTGTGCGAATCATAGTACTCTCCTAGATAAATTGAACTTTTATGGTATTGATGATGGAGCTAACGAATGGATAATGTAATATCTGACCAAAAGCATGCAGAAAGTTGTACTTAGTAATTCAACCACTGTAGTATGGGGACATAATTCTGACTGGGGGAAGGTCACGTATGGGGCTCCCCAGTACTCAAACTTAGGTCCACTATTGTTCCTCATATATGTAAACAAATTTCCGTATAATATGCAAACGCACAAATAGTTTTTTGTAGATGACGTTAGCATTGTAATCAATCCAAGTATGCATACAGAAACAGAAGAAATAGTAACCAAAGTTCTTAAAAGTATCATTGACTGGTTTTGAGCAAATTGTTTTACTCTCAGTTTTAAAAAGACACAGATCATTCAGTACTGCATAGCTAGGCCTATTATACCAATGATAAGTGTAACATGTGGTGAAGAAATACTAAATGGGGTTGAAACTTCAAAATTTAGATCAGAAGTTAAACTGGAAAATCACATTTTGGAACTAATAAAACGACTTATTTCAGCCACATATGCTCTAAGAGACATTTGAAATCTTGGGGATAAACAGATCAGTAAGTCGACATATTTTGCGTATTTTCATGCAATAACGCCATATGGAGTAATGTTCTTGGGTAACTCACCTTTGGAAAGAAAGACTTTCTTGTTCAAAAACATGCTGCAGGAATAATATGTGGCCCTCACACACGATCATTTTGTGTAGGAGTTTGGCATACCGACTACTGCTTCCACATCTTCATCTACATAGATACTCTGCAAATCACGTTTGAGTGCCTTGCAGAGGGCTCATCGAACCATCTTCACAATTCTCTATTGTTACAATATCGTATAGCGAGCGGAAAGAACGAACACCTATATCTATCCGTACAAGCTCTGATTTTCGTTAATTTATCATGGTGATCGTTTATTCCTATGAAGGAGAAAGTTGGTGATTGGAATCTCATGAGAAGATTCCGCCGCAGCGAAAAACGCTTTTGTTTTAATGATGTCTACCCCAAATCCTGTGTCATTTCAGTGACACTCTCTCCTATATTTCGCGATAGTACAAAACGTGCTGCCCTTCTTAGAACTTTCTCGATATACTCCGTCAGTCCTATCTGGTAAGGATCCCACACCGCGCAGCAATATTCTAAAAGAGGACGCAGAAGCGTAGTGTAGGCAGTCTCCTTAGTAGATATGTTACATTATCCAAGTGTCCTGCAATAAAACGCAGTCTTTGGTTAGCCTTGCCCACAACATTTTCTATGTGTTGCTTACAATTTAAGTTGTTCGTAATTCTAATTCCTAGGTATTTAATTGAATTTACGGCATTTAGATTTGAGTGATCCATCGTGTAACCGAAGTTTAACGGATCCTTTTAGCACTCATGTAGATGTCCTCATACTTTTCGTTATTTAGGGTCAACTGATAATTTTTGCACCATACAGATATCTCTTCTAAATCGTTTCACAATTTGTTTTGATCTTCTGATGACTTTATTAGTCGATAAACAAAAGCGTCATCTGCAAACAACCTAAGACGGCTGCTCAGATTATCTCCCAAATCATTTATATAGATAAGGAACAGCAAAGAGCCTATAACACTACCTTGGGGAACGCCAGAAGTAACTTCTGTTTTACTCGATGACTTTACGTCAGTTACTACGAAATGTGACCTCTCTGTTAGAAAATCAGGAATCCAGTCACATAACTTAGACGATATTCCATAAGCACTCAAGTTCACTACAAGCTGCTTGTGTATTACAGTGACAGAAGCCTTCCGGAAATCCAGAAATACGGAATCAATCGGAAATCGCTTGTCAATAGCACTCAAGACTTTATGCGGGTAAAGAGCTAGTGTGTTTCACGAGAACGATGTTTTCTAAATCCACGTTGACCATGTGTCAATAGACATTTTTCTTCGAGGTAATTCATGATGTTCGAACCCAATATATGTTCCAAAATCCTGCTGCATATCAACGTTAATGATATGGGTCTGTAATTTAGTGGAGTACCCCTAGTACCTTTATTGAATACTGGTGTGATCTGCGCAACTTTACAGTCTCTGGGTACGGATGTTTCGTCGACCGAACGGTTTTATATGATAATTAGAAATGGAGCTATTTCGTCAGCATACTCTGAAAGGATCTTAATTGGTATACAGTCTGGACCAGAAGACTTGCTTTTATTAAGTGATTTACGTTTCTTCATTATTACGAGGTTATCTACTTCTAAGTTACTCATATTGGTAGCTGTTCTTGATTCGAATTCTGGAATATTTACTTCGTCTTCTTTGGTGAAGGAATTTCGGAAGGCTGTGTTCTGTATCTCTGTTTTGGCAGCACTGTCTCCACTGCTCTTGCACACAGAAGGCATTGATTGTGTCTTGGCGCTAACATACTTCACATATGTCCAAAATCTCTTTAGATTTTCATTCAGGTTCCGGGACAAAGTTTCCTTGTGGAATTTATTATAAGCATCTTGCATTGAAGTCCGCGCTACATTTCGAGTTTCTGTAAAAGATCTACAGTATTGGGGATTTTGCGTCTGTTTAAATTTGGCATGTTTGTTTCGTTGTTTCTGCAACCGTGCTCTGACTCGTTTTGTGTACCAAGGAGGATCAGCTCCGTCGTTTGTTAATTTATTTAGTATAAATCTCTCAACTGCTGCCGATACTATTTCTTTGAATTTAAGCCACATCTGGTCTACACATATTGTTAATTTGGAAGGAATGGAGATTGTCTCTCAGGAAGGCGTGAAGTGAATTTTTATCTGCTTTTCTGAATAGATATATTTTTCGTTTATTTTTGGAGGATTTGGGGGTTACAATATTCAGTCTCGCTACGACAGCTCTGTGTTCACTAATCCCTATTCAAATGGTTCAAATGACTCTGAGCACTATGGGACTTAACATCTGAGGTCATCAGTCCCGTAGAACTTAGAACTACTTAAACCTAACTAACCTAAGGACATCACACACATCCATGCCCGAGGCAGGATTCGAACCTGCGACCGTAGCGGTCACGCGGTTCCAGACTGAAGCGCCTAGAACGGCTTGGCCACAGCGGCCGGCCCGTTATTAACTCAGGATTATTTTTTTCTAAGAGGTCAAGTGTGTTTTTACCTCTGCTATAAATAATCCACTGCGGTTCAAAAGTAACAATGATGTACATAATTACCAGACGCAAAAATTACATTCGTTACTGCACATAAATGTCGTCTTTAGCGCAAAAAGGGTTGCACAATTCTGCAGGAAAAACTTTTCATCACTTACTCAGTGATATAAAATGTCTGACAGACATAAAATTAAAATCTGAGAAAGAAAAGAAAAAAACAGAGGGTTTATTCATGACAACTCTCTCCATTCCGCAGAAGAATTTCTATTACTGTAATTTATAAAAGTTGGTGAGTAGGAAAGGAATTTGTAACTCACATCTGTATATAGTTTTTCTTTTTCTTAAAAAAAAAGTCTAGCATGTAAGCATGTGCACGAATTAATTTGCGATGGGAAAGTAAAATGACTCATTCCGCATCGTTACGATTTATCGCGCAAAATGATCCGTGGAACATGAAAGTAACTAAGTGTTGATAACTCCAATGTGGGTACTCTTTACACACAGTATTGATAGTTATGATTGATAGCGACTGTAAACGAGTTAATATCTGTTCGGATTTACATACAGCTTTTCGACTTCGATCGAAACAGCTATTCCCGGTAGCTTAGATACGAGAGTCTTTGTACAGAGAACGAATAATACTTACTGTGAGAGATCACAGTGTACACAGTGGCGTAAGAAAATGGTACTTACTGCTGTAAATTGCTTACCAACGAAATGAGACACAGCATAAGCAATGACGGCTCTGCTCTAAAGAGCCCTACTGCGTACAGCAACATTTGACGCTGAAGTTGGCAGCGAGAAGAATCAGCATATTAGCATCTCGAAATCCAGTGACGCCCACTGGTTCAGAACTGGATAGACTTGGAGCCATGAAACGTAGGCGCACTGTGCTGGGATTGCTAATACGAACTGCTCTGGCACAAAGACGATATCGCTGATAATATTTAATAACGCGTTGGTTGGTTGGTTTTCGGAAAGGAGACCAGACAGCGAGGTCATCGGTCTCATCGGATTAGGGAAGGTTGGGGAAGGAAGTCGGCCGTGCCCTTTCAAAGGAACCATCCCGGCATTTGCCTGGAGCGATTTAGGGAAATCACGGAAAACCTAAATCAGGATGGCCGGACGCGGGATAATAACGCGTAAGCATAAAAACGATTTCAAATCACATTTCATTCCGTTTATAATTCACCTGTGATTTAGCAGCTGACAGTAATATAGTTTAATATGTGAATGTGGGTTTTCCTGGGGTACACTGCTGCTGAAATCTTCTCGGGCTTCCATCTGAGCGGTTGCGCTGAAATTCCGCGACGTTTCGATGAACTGTCTGTCGCTGTCATCAGCTTCTGCAGAAGAAAATGATGAGCGTGACACTCATCGGAACGTCGCCGAATTTCAAAGCTGCCCCTCGGGTGGAAGCCCAAGAAGATTTCATTCGACATTTTAATGTTTGAAGTAACCGTTAGAAATTATTAAAAAACTGTTTTTTATGACACGTGCATATAAAACGTGTGCTTCAAGACAGTATGACGACTCACTCCTGTTCAAACAATGTCTGTACGAGTGAATAAAGATCTCAATTTGCACGCAAGCTTCGGGAGAATGTCTACCCCGTAGTATACCGATTTTTCGGTAGTTGAAAGATTTATAAAATTCGTGCTTGTCCAACACAAATGTCCTCAGACAAACCTTGATATACAGTCTGGAAAAATGGTCTGCAAAATCAAATTACTCTGAATATAAGTGCGGTGTGGAAGATCTCCGTATTCATTAAATACACATGCCTGTCAGAATTTATGTTACGCGTCCGCAGAAAAGTGCATTCGAGTTGACGTCTGAATTTTGTAAGCCACGGATAGAAGGAACTCAGACGTTTGTTCATTGATGGCTTACCTTCTGACTGCTACTGCTGTTCCGTGTTCTTGCTGCAGTTCAGTTTTCTTAATATTCTGCTGACTGGGGACGGAGAGATTCGTGTTGCTCACCGGGCGCCTCGTCCCAAACTGATGCTAAGTAAGCGCGTGGACCGCTGCAAACGACCGTTAGCCGTAGGGAATTGCGTCACATCGCGATATATTGTACTCTAACAGTACACGCGGAAAATAACGGCCGGACGGTTGAGGAAACTATCCAGCGATAATAACAGAGACGTAACTGCGCCGAAACGACTGGGCCAATGCCCACGAGGGTGTGATGAGTCCGAAATAAAAAAATAAATAAATAAATAAATAAATAAAAAAAAACTGGCCAGGTGCGAGAAAGACTCGCGCAGTGAGAGTTCCGTACAAACTTAATTACGTCTACAGACAGTTTACCCGTTCCGGAAATCAAGGATGCTGGCGATCTTTGCCCGATATCGACACTGATACTGGCAAGATGTCGGTCCCAGGGATTCCAAGAGGTTCGAGAATTTTTTAATTTCGAGTTTGAAGTCTGATAAGAAATGATGACAGAAATAGTATTTCGTTTGATCTATCTATATCTGGATCCCGCTCCAGCTACTGGCGGGTCTGGGTGCTGACGAGTGCTCTCCATTTGGCTCGGTCACCCCACCACTCTTCTTCCTCCACTTGCTGCCAGGCCACACCGCTCCTTTCCACAGATATTCTCACTCCCATTTTCCACAGTGTTCTTGGGCGCCCTCTAGGTCTTTTCCCATCCATCATTAGTTCTTCCATAATTTTGGGGAGTCTCTGCCCATGCATCCTCTTAACATGCCCATACCATCTCAATCTTTTTTTTTTCAATTTATTCTCTCATACTTTCTTGTTTAAGGTCCTTTCTAATCTCTACATTCCTTACTCTGTCGATTCTTGTTTTTCCCTCAACGGCTCTGAGAAATTTCATTTCCTCTGCTTGGAGTCTCCTCCAGTCCTTTTCTGTCATTGTCCATGTTTCTCCATCATAGGTGACAATAGGGAAGTAATAATTCTTATACATAAGGAGTTTTGCTTTTTCTGAAACTTCCTTATTCCAAATCAGGTGTTTTATTGTTTGGTAGAAATTGCCTCCCTTCTGTAACCCCCTATTAATTTCGTTAGTTATTCTTCCATCCCTAGATATTTCACTCCCTAAATAAGTGAAACTTTCTACCACTTTGAGGGATTCTCGATTCAAGGTAATATTTCCGTTGATCCCTTTCTCTCTTCCAAATACCATTACTTCATTCTTATCTTTATTTATTTTCAATCCATACCTTTTCATTATTTCCTTCCACGCATCAAGTTGTAACTGTACATCTACCTCTTTATCACCCCATATTACCATATCATCTGCAAAAATCATCTTTTTGCCTTTTTCTTTTACTATATCTTTCACTGCCCTATTCATTCCCTCCATCACAACATTAAAAAGTGCAGGAGATGGAATACTTCCTTGCTTAAGTCCTTGTCTTATTTCGAAATATTCAGAGTTTCTCAATGGTGTTCTAATTCTACAATTGTGTCCTCTGTATATTGTCTTTATTAAATTAATGTATCCATCGTCTATACCTATCTTCTTCATTTCTTCCCAGAATCTTTCCCTGTTAACTGAGTCATATGCCTTTTCTATGTCTATAGAAACCATTGTCACCCTTTTGTTATACTCCCAACTTTTTTCCATCAGTTTTCGTCGGTTTTGTTTGATGTAACTGCAAAAAAAACAATTTTGGATTTTTCCCTTTACTTGTACTGTGAAACATCGCTTCTTGTTAAATTTTATGATTCTAGATCAATGGGAAGTACCTTACAGGTTTCGACGAGTGAGCTTTCGAGTATCAAAATGCTTGACACAAATAACCGTATCTTTGGACTGAATTGACTTCGAAGCTCAAAATTTCTACACCACCAAGTGACCATCGGCCTTAATACTATATTGCAGTGCTTGTGTTGTTCTGATAGCGATGCAAAGATCTTTTGGAAACGCATGCATGTCCAAAGGAACTTTTCATCGTACTCACAATAACACAGACACTGCAACATCGTATGTATCAGCCGATACCGGGCAAGTGACTTTCAAATACAACGTCTGACCTGTACGGGAATATACATAATGGATGTACGAGTATAGGTCGTAAACGCTTGGTTGACGACATATGGAAGTTTGGCAGTGAGTCATGCACGGATAGCCAAAAGGAGCCGGTACGGTAGCTCAGCGTGTTCGTTCAAAGGGTTAGCTGCCCTCTAAAAAACCTGAGTTAATGGATCAATGATGAGCTTGAACAAGTATCACCAGACGTCCGCCCTGAGCAAACAGAACGAACAATACCGGACAAATGAGATTTAAAAAAAGGTAAGGTGACTGCTCGCGATAACCGGGAAATCCGGGTTCGAGTCCCGCTCCAATACAAATTTTCATTGTTGTCATTCGATTCTACAGCTGATGGTAGTCCTTATTCGCAATTGTGAATTCATTTGATAACCCTTAATATGTGACATAAATTTGTACTTGGTACGTCAATTGTTCCAGAGAAAAAGGGTCTAAACAGACGGGCAGACAAACAATTAAACAGATAAAAAAATTACAAAAAGTATTTTTCTTGTTATATCATTACAAATTAACAATTACTGGATTTTTCGTTTACTTGTAATGTTAAACCTTCCTTCCTGCCAAATTTCATGATTCTAGGTGGACGGGTGATAACCATTCTAGATTTTGAAGAGAGTTTCCGCGTATCAAAGTACACTGACGAGCCGCAACATTATGACCACTGTGCAGCACGAGATTGAATAACGCCTCGTGGCGTTTCGGGCCCGTAATGCTCCGAGGAAAGTATATGAACGGCGCAAAGACGAATGATGAATCATTCTATCGACGACACTGGCCGCAAATGGGGAAATCCTCTGATACGAGCGACTTTGACAAATGTCGAATGAATCACGTTTATTGTTACACTAGATCGATGGTCATGACAGGCAAACGGTTGCTCGAAACATGCGCCGTACCACGGACACAGGGCTGTGGCGACAGCATTATGCTATGAGAGACATTCACCTGAGCTTCCCTGGGACCTGTGGTAGTAATCAAGGCACCATGATGGCTTTGGACTACGTGAAGATTATAGCGGACCACCTGCATCCCTTCATGCTTAAAGTCTTCCCCGACGGCTATGGCATCTTCCAGCAGCATAACTGTTCATCTTACAAGGCCAGCCAAGTGCTACAGTGGCTTAAGGAGTATGATACTGAACTGATGTTGACGTCTGAACAAAATGTAACACATCTGGGACACTATCCGGCGCCAGCTTCACATCCACAAACCACCGGCCCGTAATTTACGGGAATAGTGTGACCTGCGCGTAGACATGTCATGCCATATACCTGCCAGAAGCCTACCAGGGACTTGTTGAACCCATGTCATGCAAAATCAGTGCTACATCGCGTCCCAATGGTGTACAACACGTTATTAAGCAGGTGGCTCATCTGTGTATGTGACGTAAATGATCGTATCTTTTGACTGCACTGACTTAGAAGCTTAAAATTATTCTACCGCCGATCGGCCACAGATCGTCTTCTCGTTCCTGACAAAAAGGGTTCTTGACAGTCCGACAGACCTACGGACAAACGGTCAAACGGTCAACAAACCGATCCTACATGGATTCCGTTTTCATATACTGAGGCACGGAGGGAGGTAAAACCGAAAAATTTAGTAAAACCGATCACCAAGAGACGTCTTTCACTATGTTACAGTAATGTAATACATTTGTAAATCTTTCTGACGTAAAGACATCCGAATCATTTACCTCCCTTATCCAGATCAAATAGCAATCTGCATTAGGATACGAAAACCAGTTAACTGAGTAGATGGAACGAAAAGGGTCAGAAGTCAGTAAATGTTTCGGTCAAGGCTTTCATGGAGCATTCGTCATGAATGGTCTACACAGCGATGTGAAAACAGAATTGCATCACAGCTTAAACGTAGTTCTTAAAGGCGCTGTCGGCGCTAAGAGGCTAATGAGGAAACAGCCCCACTCTGATAAGTAGTTGAGATCATCTACAAAGTTTTTGATCGCTACATGCTATTGTCGTCGGATTCAAAAATTTCTTCCAGAGTTTTTATAAGGTAACGCTAGACACCAAAGCCAATGCGTTAGGGTGGTAGATAAGAAACTATGTATACTCATAAAGAGACATTCATGACAAAAGTAACACTGTTCGACATGGGTTCTATTTCTGATATTAAAGTATGTGCTTCTAGACCATTTTACCGTGGGAAATTCAAATATGTAAACAAAATATCGTTGTCAGGGATACTTTTTATGTAATACGTAATATATGTATATTCACAATTCATGGCAAACACAGAGACGTTATAGAGAAATACGGTCATGTTGCTGCATCCAGTAGTGATAGAACGTGATAATTTCTTGTGCAACAGCAGGTGGGAAGAATCAGACATCATTAGGTTACCGCTGCCACACCTATGTCATTAAGACCACCTGAAACATCTCATTAACTCGAACGGCGACAGCCGGTCGCTGCCTCGGCAGTAAAGCTTCACGCCTCCTAGGGGCAGTTGCATCGAGTTTACAACAGTGGTGTGAGCCGCAATTTGTGTCAGTCTTAACAAGTGGGTGTTTTGGCTGACAAGTGACTGTCTGTCATATTTCTGAGCACGGTTGAATTTTTTAGTTCCTGTGTGTAAACTGATTGAGCCTGGTGCTGAAGGTAAAACGACTGCTTGTTTTTACACATCAGCGTTCCTCTAGTTCCCTACTATTAATTTAATACAGATGTATTACCAAAGTGGTATTTTTAAATTTGCAGAAATGCCACGTCATCGTGGATGTCGATATAAGCCGGAAAACTTCTGCTACATCTGTGGGAAGTTCACTTTTGCCAGAAATAGGAAGAAAATTTCTTCAGTCATAAAGAAAGCATACAAACATTACTTTGGAGTAGAGGTAGGAGACCAAGATAAAGAATGGGCACCACATTTCTGTTGTGCTACATGTTACTGCAAAATAATTCAGTGGTGGAAAGGTAAAGAGAATGTGGCGTTGTTTGCTGTTCTCATGGTGTGGAGGGAGCCTAAGGACCATGTTAATGATTGTTATTTCTGTCTAACAAAAATTCAGGGTTTTACAAGCAAAAAGTCGAAGAGGCACATTGTTTACCCAGATCTGCCTTCAGCGAGAATGCCAGTTCAGCATTCCGACAACCTTCCAGTACCTTCAAGAGCTCGAGGTCAAATTCTGAGTGACAGTGAAATAAGTAGTACTGATAAAAACACAGATGATGATTCTTTATATCACTGCACAAGTGAGTCATCGCCACATTTGTTAACACAGGCAGATTTAAATGATTTAGTACGTGATCTAGGACTAAGTAAACAAAAGGCGCAGCTGCTTGGTTCAAGATTACAAGAGTATAATCTACTGCACCAAAGTACTAAAATCAGTGTGTTCAGGCACAGAGAACATGCCTTTATTTCTTATTTTTCAACTGACGAAGCACTGACATTTTGCAATGACGTTGCTGGCCTGATGAAAGTGCTGAACTTCACTTATATTTGACTGGAGTGGAGACTTTTCATAGATGCATCGAAAACAAGTCTGAAGGGTGTTTTGCTCCATAACGGAAATAAAATACCCTCTGTTCCAGTATCTTACGCTAGTTTGACAAAAGAGAATTACGAATTCGTACAAAGGATGCTAAATTCATTAAAATACAATGAACACAAATGGAAAATATGTGCAGATTTCAAGGTAATTGCTATGGAACTGGGAATGCAACAAGGCTACACAAAGTATGCCTGTTTTCTTTGCGAGTGGGATAGTCGAGACCAAAATTCTCACTACGTGAAAAAGAAATGGCCTAGGCGAAGAGGGAAAGTTGGCGAAAAGAATGTACAACGTGAAAGTCTGGTAGCTCCTGAATATATACTACTTCCACCGCTTCACATCAAACTTGGCCTGATGAAACAATTCGTGAAGGCCATGGATCCAACAGGCTGTGGGTTTGTATATCTAGCTACCAAATTACCCCGTCTTTCAGCTGCAAAAATAAAGGAAGGTTTTTTTGTGGACCCACAAATCAGAGAGCTGCAGAAAGATGCAAATTTTGAAGCATGTTTAACTGATAAAAAACCGCATGGGACTGTTTCAAGATGATGTCGGAAAACTTCCTCGGAAGAAGAAGAGCTACTAACTACAAAGCAATGGTGAAGGATATGATCAAAGCATATCAGGATTTGGGGTGCAATATGTCTTTGAAAGGTACATATGTTGGACTCTCATCTGAACTACTTCACAGAGAGTTGTAGTGACGTATCGGATGAACATGCCGAAAGATTCCATAAAGACATTTCTATCATAGAAAGGCACTATGAAGGGAAGTGGGTACCTTCTATGTTAGCAGATTATTGCTGGAATATCATTCGAGAGAAGAAAGATTCACAATACAAGAGAAAAAAGTGATGTGCATTACAAGGCAGTGGCTCATTGTCAATTTTCTGTAATTTCTCATGTCAAATAAATGCTTCAAAGTGTATACACAAAGGTTACTGTGTTATATGTTAGATACCACCCTCCATTAATGTGATGAACTTATAACATCATAAAGATGTGCATTTGTTTGTCGAATTTCACCTCACGTTTGCTGCACTATATCAGAAACTGAAAAGAGAAATAAAATTGCGATTACTCATAAACTATCCCTGACAGAAAAAAACCAAAAACAGTTTTCAATTCAGCACTGAAATTACAACTAGGATCACAATACTTTTTATCAGAAATAGAAAAAAAGGTTTTTTTTGTAGAACAGTGATAATTTGTAAAAGTAAGAAATGTAGCGAACGAAATCTAGCAATAGGCCTTAAAAAGTAAACTTATCATTTTTAGATTCAATATAAACAACTAGAAAGAATGAATGTACCATTTAATGTTTTACAGTTGTGGCGTTACTTCGTATCTCAGTAATGAGACGATTGCAGTATAGGTTTCTCAAAGGTACGAAATTAATTTAATAATTAGCTATATTGGTGACTTGGAGGAAACCCTCATTGAGGATTGTCATTACGTCCATAAATGGCTCGCTACAGTGCAGCATATCGAAATTGCTGTGGTACTGTTGGCCAGATTACCTTATTGTAACATACCCTGATATTTCTATTCTCTGTCATTTTTTTTATATCAAGTCAGTGAGAAGAGTGACAGGCATCGTTGTTAGTAACTGATCAGACTCGCCTAATACTGTCTATAGAATATTGCAGACAGCAGGAAAATGATCGGATTAAATATCTCAGGGGTTTCTGGAACTTGACAGAAAAACAATTAATGATCGATCGTTCGTGTCCGAAGAATCCACCGAAGTCCTCGCCGGCGTTTTCCCTAAAACATACATAAATCACAAAGTAAATGTAATAAATGATTACGCCACAAGGTAGTGGCTTGAATCAATGATAGAGTCGACACAATAGGTAGACTTAAATTGCATTTATCGACCAAAAATTTAAGAACTACAGAACTTACATCTCGCTCAACTTAAGCTCCTAAGAACAAAAGACAAAAGACAACTCGTCTTTCAACTTTTTCTCAGTGGCTTTACATTGACTATCTACGCAGTTACTGGAAGTATCGATGTCTCAAACCGTTTCTTTGCATGTTTAACAACTATTACCTTTCGCTAGATAGTTTCGTTTTCTTATAGGTAAACATACTCTCTTTTACACTACTGGCTATTAAAATTGCTACACCATGAAGATGACGTGCTACAGACTCTAAATTTAACCGACAGGAAGAAGATGCTGTGATATACAAATGATTAGCTTTTCAGAGCATTCACACAAGGTTGGCGCCGCTGGCGACACCTACAACGTCCTGACATGAGGAAAGTTTCCAACCGATTTCTCATACACAAACAGCAGTTGACCGGCGTTGCCTGGTGAAACGTTGTTGTGCTGCCTCGTGTAAGGGGGAGAAATGCGTACCATCACGTTTCCGACTTTGATAAGGGTCGGATTGTAGCCTATCGCGATTGCGGTTTATCGTATCGCGACATTGCTGCTCGCGTTGGTCGAGATCCAATGACTGTTAGCAGAATATGGAATCGGTGGGTTCAGGAGGGTAATACGGAACCCCGTGCTGGATCCCAAAGGCCTCGTATCACTAGCAGTCGAGATGACAGTCATCTTATTCGCATGGCTGTAACGGATCGTGCAGCCACGTCTCGATCCCTGAGTCAACAGATGGGGACGTTTGCAAGACAACAACCATCTGCACGAACAGTTCGACGACGTTTGCAGCAGCATGGACTATCAGCTCGGAGACCATGGCTGCGGTTATGCGGTTACCCTTGACGCTGCATCACAGACAGGAGCGCCTGCGATGGTGTACTCAACGACGAACCTGGGTGCACGAATGGCAAAACGTCATTTTTTCGGATGAATCCAGGTTCTGTTAACAGCATCATGATGGTCGCATCAGTGTTTGGCGACATCGCGGTGAACGAACATTGGAAGCGTGTATTCGTCATCGCCATACTGGCGTATCATCCGTCGTGATGGTATGGGGTGCCATTGGTTACACGCCAGTCACTACTCTAGATGCACTGTGGTATCGTGTTGCAGCTGCGTGGGCAGCTGTACCTGTACATGCCATCCAATTCTGTTTGACTCAATGCCCAGGCGTATCAAGGCCGTTATTACGGCCAGAGTTGGTTGTTCTGGGTACTGATTTCTCGGGATCTATCCACCCAAATTGCGTGAAAATGTAATCATATGTCAGTTCTAGTATAATATATTTGTCCAATGAATACCCGTTTATCATCTGCATTTCTTCTTGGTGTAGCAATTTTAATGGCCAGTAGTGTATTATGTATTACCACATCATTTATTGAGGAGAAACAAGAAGAAAGAAAGAAATAATAAGCGACGCTTCACAACCTGAGAGACGGACGCTGCAGCTGCACATGGCTTCTTAAGAACGACACTGTCAAAAATAAAAATGGAAGATTAGGGTTTAATTTTTCACCTATGACGAGGTAAGTATCGACAGAGCTCAAACTCGGGTAGGGGAAGGATTGGTAATGAATGTGGCTGTATCCTTATCAGATGAACGATTCCGACATTTTCCTCGAATGCAAGTCCAATGTCGTACCACTACGCCACCTCGATCGGTTGCTGTCAAAAATAAGTAGCATCAAAGGAACATGCTACATACTTGCTAACTAAAGTTTTAATACCAATGAAAAATGGAGAATCGAGTTAAATTGTCGAATTATAAAGTGTAAAACGCCGAACTATGGAGTGTAAATTGCCGAACCAAGGAAATGAAGCAGTAAAATAGAGCTTCGTGGGAACGAGAGGCTGACAAAGACGGTCACTGAACTCGCTGAAACATTTTTATCCTGTGACTGACAACATTTGTTCGCAACTAAATACCTGGTTTTGAAGAACGATGTTCGTTATAAACGCATACAACCTTTTCTCACATCTGCCTGTAAAGAACATATTAAAAACGAAGCACTTAACAATTCCAGTGGTATTTTCTCATGTCATTTCTGTTTTCTTTCCAGAACACCAAATATCTATAAGAACTATGTTTCAGATACAAATACAAAGAATATCTGGTGTACAAGACTTAGTAAAGCTGATGTCGAGTTACCCTGGCACTGGCTACATGTACGACTGTTGCAAAAGCTGAACGTCCTTTCTCCAAAATAAAAAATATTTTTAAATATCTTTATATTTACATTTAAATGAGTCAGACATGGCTATCCAGTTTGGCACTAGTAGACTGTGGGTAATAAAAAGCTTGTTGGACTAATGAGAGAGTCTGACAGGAATGTTGAAAAATCTTAACCGTCAGAACTCGAAGCGAGACGCTGTACGTGCTTGCAGCACAGAAGCCAGGGATGTTCTTCAGCCCGCCACGTAACAGTGCCGTAGGGATGGAGTAGCTGTGATTAGGCCCGCACAGAGGCGTGGAAGCGGTCACTCTCCCCACGCTCCAGTTGCAGGTGGAACAGGAATAGACTTCAGTGTATGGTTCAATAAAAGTATCACTTGTCGCGCAGTATATTCCATAAAGTTTCGGGATTCAAGCCGGAAGACGTCTACATCTTGCCTCGATATTTCGGTTGATAAACATTCAGCCATCTTCAGGTGAGTGTTTCGCACCGGAGACTGCTGGTACACGTCACTAATTTTATACAAAATAGTTATTTATAAAAAATGAATTTTAATACAGCACGTTTTTAAATCTGACTGAAAAGTATAAAATAATCCTCCCTACCCTAAACATATTCCCAATATCATAAAAATAATCATGAAAATTTGTGATTGCGAATTTTTGATAGTTATGAAAATACTTGTAATATTTAAAATGAAAAACTTAGAGCGGATGCAAGAGATAATAAGGAGGTGACCCATTCACGTATCAACAAGTAAGTAGCGTAATAGTAAGGAGGTGAACTATTCTTGCACCATTTATGCATTGCATGCGCCTCAAGTATTTCGTTTTAAGTCTTAGAAACATATTAATAGCTACCAAGAATTCGCAGTAACAAATTTTCAGGACTACATATGTGGGTTTAGGAAACTATATGGAGCTAGGAGAAATTACTTTATGCTTTTTAGTTCGATCTAAAAACGTTCTATGTTTAAAATTCATTTTTCAGCCCATTTAAAATATTTCGATGAGATTGTAAGAGAGACACGTCGAAAATTTCAGTTTAATTTCAGTTTATCTTCAGTTGATTCAGCCAATATGCTGCTTCTTCCTACATACATGTCACGAGAAGACCGAGAAGGTAAAAATTAGAGATATTCTACTTCACACAGAGTCTCATCAGCAATTGTTGTAACTGCTAACCATTCGCAACTGGAACAGGAAAAGGCGGAAAAGGCTGTCGTACACAAAGTACTGACCACCTCATATGACACAAGAACGCGAGTTAATATTGGATTGTCATCCAGTTCTGAGCTATGTTGAACGATTGAAGTCTCTAGCTTACGGGGAAGTTAGTTTAAAATTAACTGTAAAATTTGTATCCAACATACAGACAGGCATGAAAGCGACCTAATGAAAACGTGGTAACATTGTCATGGAGATTATAACGACATATTACTATTTTTCTTTTTTTCTCTTTTAGCAAAATTATTTAGTTCCAGGATCTTATACAATGAGGTGACAAAAGTCATATTATATAATACCGTGTCGGATCTCCTTTTGCCCGACGAACTGCAGCAATTCGACGTGCAATGGAAGTCCCCTGCGGAAATATTCAGCCATGCTGCCTGTATAGCCCACCGTAGTTCCAAAAGTGTTGCCGTTGCAGGACTGTGCGCCGATATGACCTCTCGATTATGTCTCTCAAGCGTTCTACGTGATTCATGTCGGGTCATCTGGAATTGTCCAGAATTTTCTTCAAACCAGTCACAAACCACGTGGCGCATTGTCATCCATAACAATTCCATCGTTGTCTGGGAACATTAAGTCAATGAATGGCTACAAATGGTCTCCAAATAGTAGAACATAACCATTTCGGGTCAATGATTACTTCAGTTGGACCAAAAGACCCAGTCCATTACATGTAAACACAGTCGACATCATCATGGAATCGCCCACGGCGTGCACAGTGCCTTGTCGACAACTTGAGTTGATGGCTTCGTGGGGGCTCAGCCTTACTCGAACTCTACTACCAACTCTTACCAACTGAAACCGGGACTCATCTGACCAGACCATGGTTTTCTGGTCGTCTAGGGTCCAACTGATATGGTCACGAGCTCGGGAGAGACGCTGCAGGCCGTGGCGTGCTGTTAGCATAGGCACTCGCGTCGGTCGTCTGGTGCCACAGCCTATTAACGCCAGATTTCGCCGCACTCTATTAACTTTTACGTTCGTCGTACCTCCCACGTTGGTTTCTGCGGTTATTTCACGCTATGCTGCTTGTCTGTTAGCACTGACAACTCTATGCAAACGGTGCTGCTCTCGGTAGTTAAGTGGAGGCCGTCGGCCACTGCGTTGTCCGTGGTGAGAGGTAATGCCCTGAATTTAGTATTATCGGCACACTCTTCTCACTGTGGATCTCGGAATCCTGAAT
Organism: Schistocerca nitens; assembly: GCF_023898315.1. Taxonomy (NCBI): domain Eukaryota; kingdom Metazoa; phylum Arthropoda; class Insecta; order Orthoptera; family Acrididae; genus Schistocerca; species Schistocerca nitens. The sequence goes on along the minus strand of NC_064615.1, from coordinate 256,204,135 downwards.
TCCCTGAAGTTTTCCGAAACGGAATGTCCTATGGGTCTAGCTACAACTACCATCCCGCATTCAAAGTCTGTTAATTTCCGTCGTGCAGCCATAATCACGTCGTAAACCTTTACACATGAATCACCTGAGAAGAAATGACAACCCCGCTAATGCACCGCCCTTGTGTAGACGATACTACAACCATTTGTATATGTGCATGTCGGTACCCCCACGACTTGTCACATGAGTGTATATTTGTCTCATTATGAAGTATATTATTTATGATGAAGAAAAGAGTCATGTACACGACACATAAAATCATAACGCTTAAAATTCGGAGCAATTCGTTGAATAATGAAGTTATGCGTCTTTTGTCACACATACTTCATTTCTCACTTCCTTCTTTACCTTTCCACCTCCTAGCCACGATCTATCAACACGTCTGTATTTATGTAAGTAAAATGTCTTTAAGTGAGAATAATCACTCATGTTTGTTCAAACATAGTGTCATGTTCTTTTGTTTGATACCACTAAGTGCATGGCATGTTACAGGCAGGTTTTGCAGTGGAGCCGCGAGTGAGTCTTATTTTTTTGAATAGAAATAACCGGCTTGGGCGATATTTGCTTAGCCGACATTGCGTGCTTTTCACCGAGACAACTATAAATTGTACTAATGACTAAGAACCTGCTTGTCACTTAATAAACGAAGTCCGACTCCCTAGTGCGAATAAAATTGGCGATATTCCAAACTTTCAGGGTCGCGAAATTAAAGAGCCAGGACAGTTATTTCCAGAAATTGAAATCTCGTGCGTCATAGTAATTTGGCTGTATAGAGTTTTCCTCAGCTGAGCTCACACTCTGTAAAGGAAGAGTTAAAAGATATATGCGCATATGTTACCGTTACATCGCGGTCTGTGGGATTAGAGCCGTCTTCGATTATTGCCCTTAAAATTCACTTAAATTTCTGGGAATTTGTTGTAAGTTCTATGGGACCAAACTGCTGAGGTCATATATAAGTCAAACTAACTTACGCAAATGACAACACACACATCCATGTCCGAGGGAGGACTCGAACCTCCGACGGAGGGAGCCGCGCGAACCACGGCAAGGCGCCGCAGATAAAATTCACGTGTCAGCACAATAAAATTAACTGTCGCTAGACGTGCGATTAGGCGTGAAGTATTTTCCTTCTGAAGATGTTAAAGATATCACTGAGCTCTGTGCCTCATCCGGCTGAAACCCGCCATCACCATTAACAAGATGTTCAGCTAAACATGTTTGCAGAGATCCCGTGTTACCTGAATTCCAGAATGATCTCACCGGGGCCAAGATTTCCGTAGCAGAGTAATCCATAGAGTGTCCTGTGGAGATGCAACGCTTGACTATGTCAAACGTACTGGGCTGCGAAAGGAGCGTGTGACGATCATGTTCAACGTTACTTCCACGTTCGGTGAACGTGGCCTGACAAATATAGGCTCTGCTGCACTGGCGTGACTGTAAGTCTACCATAGCAGAGCATTATATCTCCACAGGACATTTTATGGAGTATTCTGCCAGGGAAACCTTGGCCCCAACGAATTCCTTCGGGAATTCAGTTATGAAGGAATCTGCGGAAATACTTTTGCCGGAAGATCTTATTAATTGTGATATCGACTTTCGGCTGGATAAGGCGTGGACCCACTAATTCGATTAATGTCTTCAGAATGAAAACATTTGAAGCCTAATGACATGCCTAACGACAGATTTTCACCAGGCCCGAATCTGAAAGGGAGGGGAGGGGGGGGGGTATGTATATCGGGCGGCAATTTCGGGGAGCACCAAATTCATATTATTGAAGAAAAAAACCTTGTTTTAAAAAACGCCTAGCAGCCGGCGAACGTTGGTCTATCTATTGTTCATATGATTTTGAAACGCATCCCTTGGTTTTCGAACATTTTTGAACACATTCTAAGTTGATTTGTGAACGAGTCATACGTTGATTTTTGAATGCGTGCATAGTGTTCGTCATGGGGCTATACGAGCTGAGCCAAATAAACCCGAACGGGTGAATGCCAGTCGCTGTTTGTTTAAGTCGTTGATTGGGTGTGTGAATGATGACCATTGTTATAATTACTAGCGCAATCCATAGGTTCAAACTACTAGAGTGGAAATAAACGACTAACAGGAATAACAGGTAAAAAATATTACGTATTGCCTTCACGGCGTATGCAAGAAAATGAAACGTTGACAGAAAATTTTTAACAGATCGCTACACCACTAATAGCCAGTTCTACAGCAGCCGCTTAAATCCTGTCCTCGGAAAAGCGCGGAAGGCGCCTTGTACGAAGAGTCAATAATACCTAACCGGAGAATAAACGCGTCATAACTGAACAAGTGATTCTGGCAGGGTTAGCGATTTTCACAGGAGAATAAGTTTTGACAGTTGCAGGAATAGTTAAATAATTAGTGATGACAAGATTATTTTTTAGAAATAGGAAGGAAAAGGAACGGGGACATCAAACAAATTATATTGAATAATATGACGATTCCAAATTTATATAAAAGTTTTAATACCACTACTACTTTTCGATCTCATGCTTGAGAAAAAGGAGCGTATGAACGAAATGTGGAACTGTTTCCTAACATAAAACTTTTTTGTTATAGTAGGCCTAATAGGCATTTGAACTGATACTTCATCAGTTATATTCTGTCGTGTTATTTATGTAATTAAAGCAGATAAAAATGACCATTTGTGCCAAAACAGTCTCGTTTATTTGGCGTGCTGTATTAGAAATGACTATTTCATTTTATCTAGCAGACAGTGACCTCCCCCAGTCGGAGATTCGAGTCCTCCATCGGGCATGGTTGTGTGTGTCGTCCTTAGCGTAAGTTGGTTTAAGGTAGAGTAAGTAGTGTGTAAGCTTAGGGACCGAAGATCTTAGCAGTTTGGTCCCATAAGACCGTACCACAAATTTTTACCAGACAGTCACAAAATATACGTAATCAAATCGAGAAACAACACCAGTATTTCTGGCCAGAGTGGCCGAGCGGTTCTAGGAGCTTCAGTCTCGAACCGCGCGACCGCTACGGTCGCAGGTTCCAATCCTGCCTCGGGCATGGATGTGTGTGATGTCCTTAGGTTAGTTAGGTTTAAGTAGTTCGAAGTTCTAGGGGACAGATGACCTCAGATGTTAAGTCCCATAGTGCTCAGGGCCATTTGAACATCAGTCTTTGGTAATATTCGTAGTAACAGCTTTTCCAGCAGTAGACAACAAAATTTTGAGTTTTCATGTAGCAAAACGTTTGACGAACTTTGAAGAGGTAACAGATTCTTTTGCAGAAGGGAAAGCACGAGGGTGTGATGCTGTACAAGGTTAGATAGAAAAAAATACTGGGACCTAAGGTTTGAAGAAATGTGTAGTGGTTGCTTGTCTGTTGCCTTTACTGCTTTTATGTTTCCAATATTTAAATGGTTCAAATGGCTCTGAGCACTATGGGACTTAACATCTGAGTTCATCAGTCCCCTAGAACTTAGAACTACTTAAACCTAACTAACCTAAGGACATCACACATATCCATGTCCGAGGCAGGATTCGAACCTGCGACCGTAGCGGTCGGGCGGTTCCAGACTGAAGCGCCTAGAACCGCTCTCCTATATTTAATTTTATGTCACGCGGAACATTTCATCGAACATATATGTTTTCTATGTCAGCCTCTTCAGAAAGATGTGCTCTACAAAATAAAAATATTTTTGAAAAATCTCAAACGCTCGAATGGGAGGAGGGAGGAGGCGCCGCTATCAAGTGTTTGCCGCGGTATCGTAGATCCTGGACTGATTTTTACCGTGCTGACACCTGAATTTTAACTCCACAAGCCTGCATTCCGACAGACGACATGCATGCACCAGTGCGCCTCAGGTGGAGCAATATTAGAAGAGGACACTAGAGCCGACACAGGGCGCTCCTGCAGCGATAAGATACGGTTGCTCATGCGCCTCCATGCTAATTTTCAGTATAAATTTCGTGACCTGCACCAGGTGTAATCTCCATCGATTTGTACCCCGACCTGTGGAAGACTTCCCATGCCCTCCTGTTCCTCAAACCCAACAAACCTTCCAGTGCCTCTTCCTATCGTCCCATCTGCCTCACCTTCGTCCCCAGTGAGGTCTTCGAATCCATCCTCTCTCCCGCATCCTTAGCCACCTTAATCAACACTACCTACTCCCCCTTACCCATTGTAGCTTCCAACTCTCCTTCTCCACTAAAGACCCAGCCTTAACCTCGTTCACCTTCTCTCCCTCCAACTAAACTCCCGTCGCTCTGCAATTTTTATTTCCTTCAACCTCCAGAATACTTACGACTATGTACGGTATCCCGGTCTCCTCTTTAAACTCCAAACCTACCCTCTGCCTATCAATTTTGTCCATCTGGTCGCCTCCTTCCTCTCACGTCGTCCTTCCTATGTCACCCTCCACAATACCATCTTTTATACCACCGCCGGCATCCCCCAAGGCTCCGTCCTGCCCCTCTCCTCTATCTCTTGTACTTTGCCGATATACCCAAGCCACCTCCACCTCTACACCTCCTCCAGTATGCTGATGACACCACATTCCTGGCTCTCTATCCTACCCTTCAACGGCCCCAATGCACCCTCCAAACCCACCTTGACCAGTTCACCACTTGGTGCAACCAGTGCTTCCTTTCTCTCAACTCCACGAAGAACCAGGCAATCATCATAGGCCACACCACCCACTCCTTCTGTCATCATGATTTCTTCCTAATCGTTTATTGTTGTCCCATCAGCTCACCCCCACTCTGAGATACCTTGGCCTCACCCTCGACCGCCACCTCACTTGGAATTCTCATTTCCTGACCATACAGCAGAAAGCCCATACCTGGCTCCACCTCCTGAAACTCCTGTCCAGCCGGACATGGGGATTGCATCCTTCCACCATCCTCCACACCTAAAAATCCCTCATCCATCCTATCCTCTGTTATGCCATCATTGCCTGGATCTCCACCCCCACCCTCTTTTTTTATAAAGCCATTGACCACGCGGGGTAGCCACATGGTCTGACGCGCCTTGTTACGGTCCGTGCAAACGGTGACAGTTTCTACTGCTTGTCTTCGTGCTTACCAAAGTCTGACTTTGCCAGCAAGATCGCCGGAGCTGTGCCAAGTTGAGATCGTTTGCCGCATTATGGGCAGGGCCCTCCAACCAACTCGGATTTATCACTATCTGACGCGCCACGTGGACGGAAATTGGCACGATATTCGTCAGGAAACATTCAACAACCTTATCAATCAACGCCAAGCTGCATAACTGTTTCCATAGTGGCCAGAGACGTACCAGCGCGTTATTGACTTGCTCTATTTGTAAAGATATGTCTCTTGAATATATCACTCAATTTTTATGAAATTTTGATCATTAAAATGTAAACGTCGTATGACTAGGGCCTCCCGTAGGGGAGACCGTTCGCCGGGTGCCAGTGTTTCGATTTCACGCCACTTCGGCAACTTGCGAGTCGAAGGGGATGAAATAATGAAGATTAGGACAGGACAACACAACACCTAGTCCCTGAGACGAGAAAAATCACCTACCCAGCCGGGAATCGAACCCGGGTCCTTGGGATTGAGATCCTGTCGCGCTGACCACTTTTTTTTCTATTTTTTTTTGTGAGATAAGAAACGTAAAAACTGAAAATAAAATAAAAAAGTTTCTTCAGAGATATCCGATCCCACGGATCTCAGATTAGCGTCCTGTACTCTTTCCGCTAATCTAACCAGTGCCTGAATACTACAACAATATGAATGGGTCATTCCTTGGCCTACCCGCACCAAAAATTTTATTTCTTCCAAACACTTGGGCATCTGAAGCTCTCACTTCTGCCAACTTCATTTTTGGCTAAGCCTTGCACAGGCCACATATTTGGACGAAACCAGTGATGACGAGGAGGCACCGCTCACTTGTGAGTGCACCCCATCACAGTCCGCCTAGCAAGGAAAAATTCCAGACAGCACCGGGAATCGAACCCGTGTCTCCCACATGGTAGTCAGCCGCATTCACCCCCTTTTTTTTATTTTTTTATTTTTTTTTGACTCATAACTTTAGACCGACTGTGGAAAAAAAAATACAGTTGGACGCGAACAGGCGACTACAAGTATAGAACGCACGACACATGCCACTTTTTTTTCCTTTGTTTTTTCCTTTTATTTATTTATTTATTTATTTATTTATTTTTTTTTTTTTGTAAAGTAGTGGACCGGTGGGGGCTCGGGGGGCAAAGTGGGCAGGGGTCGAAAACGTGAGGCCTGGCCACAGTGTCCCCCTCACCACCACCGAGTCTGTGGTGCTTAGGGAAGTGGGAGAAACAGGAATCAACAGTAGTGGAAGGCGTTGTTATTTATTTATTTGCATGTGTTTTTGTAATATTCACTAATAGCATGAAATTATGGGAACACATATGCGAAAGAGAAAAGAAAGATAAATTCTGGGTAAAGAAAAAGAAAGGAAAAAGGAAAAGCAAAAAGAAATAAAATCCGCGCAATCTGCGACGCGCTCTCCCATCCGCGGAGGTCAGAAGTAGAATAGATCGTAAGCGGTGGAAACTCAGACACCGCCGGGGGAGGAGGGGTGGGTGCCCTCTGTGCCAGGCACCCCCCAACTCAGTGGAGGTCTAACAAAGACCGCTCGAAGATAGTTAGCAAATAATGTTCGGTAACGTGGCGTGTTTTCGAGAGCTGCATGGGCTGTTCGTAAATAGGTCCAGAAGTCGAGGCGGGATTTAGGTCCCTCATTAAAGAGATAAGCGACCGCCCACCCTTTGACCCACGTAATAGCATGACATTTGGCGGCGGGAAAATGTCGGTCCTCCGGGTATAGAAACATTCGAGGCTCGACTGTGTCTGGTGGCACCCGGAGATAGCAGGCAATGATTTGCTGCACGAAGCGCCATACATCTTGCGATGAGGCGCATGTCAGACGGTGTTCATCAGTGTCCAGTTGCTGGCAAAGGAGACAAAGAGGGGATTCTGACAAGCCAATGTTGTGCAGTCGCTGCTTCGTGACAAATTTCCTGTTGACGATATGATACCACAGTGCCCGGACGTTCGTAGGGAGGAAGGGCTGGTGGACGGTAGTTCACACTATGGGCCACTGGATGGAGGGGTGTTTGGTCTCCATCACATTCCGGGGAACACAGCGCAGCAACAGGCTGTAAAAATCCTTAGTCCTAGGTGGGCGTGTATCTGGGAGACTGGTATGTATATAACTGTAGTCGACGAAAAAGGTCGAAATATGGGACAAATGAGGCACGATATGGCCGACAGACACTGGTGGTGAGGTGGAAGCAGGTAGGAGGACCTCAAGCAAGCTGCGTGTTAGAGATGTACCCTGGCCCATCCACTGTTTTCTCATGGTACTCATGTACAAGGCTGCAGCTCGCATACGGACGTTGACGAGCCCGACGCCACAATACCGTGAGGGCAGGGTAAGTGTCTCATAACGGACTTTAAACATTGAACCAGCCGTGAGATAATAGCCAAAAGCCGCCTGAAGGTTGCGCCCAATTGCAGTTGGCAGAGGGAGAACGTTTTTTTTTTTTTTTTTTTTTTTAAATTCTTTATTCAACAATCATATTTATACAATAGAACCCACTACCTTAGTGATTAGTGGGTCATAACTGATCTACATTTTAGATGTTAGCAGCTATTTCTATTTATTAGTATATATATTGCTATGTTAATTATTGTAAGCTACAGACAGAATACTAGAAGATAATAGGCAGACTACAGCTAAATTCTACTAACTAATTATTAATATCTTCCAACTAGTTGATTCCTAACTGCCTGCAGCGTTACAGGTGTGTCAGCATAAGTATAAACCTACTGCTTTAGGCCCTGCTCATCGAGCTAATCCCGATGAGCGTGCCCCTGACACTGGGCTGGCCAAGACTGTTTGTCGCTGCAGGTTCCTAACTTAATATCTATATCTAAAGCTACAACTACTACTAACCTACATCAATTCCGGTGCTTTGGTCTTTATCGGTGTACCCTGATCCCCCTAGTCCTGCCCGTGGCGGATTGCAACTAAGAAGTCGACCTGTCCACGTACAGGCGGTATAGGATGAGGGTAATTGGTCACATTCGGTAAATGTCACTAATCGTGAACGACCCTCATGTATCTCGTAATGGGACACATTTGGTATATGTCTTAATCATGAAAGTTAGTCAGGTATGCCGTCAATACTTTTCGTGATACCTCATCTGCCAATTTGTTTAAAGTGTCGAAAGTTCCTTCGTGTCTTAATAGGTCATATGTGTTATTGTGTGGAAGTTGTTGTCTTAGTGTCATTGCTACATCATCGAAAAGGGGGCACTCGTAAACCACATGGTCGGGAGTGCCCTCCGAAGCACCACAGTCACACTCGGGTGTAGCCTTTTTCCCAAACCGACACAAGTATGTCGGGTAGGGCCCATGACCAGTGAGAAAGTGTATTAGACCCCGCGTTGGCTTAAAGTACTTCATCCCTAACCTTTCTTTTACATCCGGCAAGAACCCAAACGTTCTTCTGCCAGTTTCTTCTGTTTCCCAAGACCGTTGCCATAGGTCTTCGCCCCTTCTACGTATTTCTCTCTTATCTGTTACCAGTATTCCCATGATGTTCTCTGTTTTCGCGTTGTTTCCCTTCTTGACCCAGTACCAAGCTGCTTGTTCCCGAATTTTGATGTCTAAAGGACAGAGCCCCATTATTATTAAGAGTGCACTTCCTGGAGAAGTTCTATACGCCCCTATGGATCTTAGAAGCATGTTTCTTTGTACTCTTCTCACTGCCATGGCTGGCACCACCCTTGTGAGCCTATGTGCCCAGACTCCCGCTCCGTAACCCACTACTGATGTTAATATGCTAGTATGATACAACTTGATTAGGTGCGGTGGAAGATGAAATCGTTTATGACCTATTGAGATGAGATTGTTTAATAATTGCAATGCTTTTTGGGATACGGACTCAATATGCTTTCCAAAGTTCCACCTTTCATCGATGATGACGCCTAGGTAGCGAGTCTCTTGTCGTCTTATTACTGGTGAGCCTCCAATTCTGACTGTAGGGTTCCTCGCCAGCTGTCCCTTCAGTAATAAGTACGTCGATTTGGTCGGTGAGATCGTCATCTTGGTATTTGAGCACCACAGTTGTAATTTGGTCATTGCTCTGTCTATTTTTGGTTCGATGTCTTCGCGGCTTCGGCCGCCGACCAGCAAGAGGAGGTCATCCGCGTAGGCTATCACCTCTAGCACTTCTTCTCCCTGTTCCATACTGTCTAACAGCGGTTCCATATGGATGTCCCAGAACAGGGGACCTAGTACAAAGCCCTGGGGACATCCCTTAGTTATGGATTTTCCTACTCTGCTGCTAGGGGATGATAGCCAAACCTCCCGCCCTTCACAATAGCTCCTCAGGCATCCATATAGCGACCCTGGACACTCTTTCTCCCGCAAGCAGGAGAAGAGCGAAGGCCACCACAGGTTGTCAAAGGCGCCACTGATGTCAACCATGATGCCAACAACGTACTTGTATGGGGTAGAGTCGCAGACCTCAGCCGCCAGAGCGATCGCATCAGTTGCCGATCGCCCCGGCCTGAAGCCGAACTGCCTGCCACTCATCCCACACAGCACTCGGTGTGCAGTCAGTCTGTCAGCTAGCAATTTTTCAAATAATTTCCCGAGGATATTCAATAGGCAAATCGGCCTATAAGACTTAACATCTGCTGGGTCCTTGTCGGGGCCCTTTTTGATTATGACAACATTTGCCTCTTTCCAGATTTTCGGGAATTTTTCCTGTCTTAGGCATTCATTATACAACTGGGTTAGTGGTGCCACCAGTTGAGGTGCCAGGAACTGCACCACCTCCGCCTCAATGCCGTCTGGGCCGGGGGCTTTTCCTGTTTTCAGTGCTTTAATGTGGCCAGCCACCTCCTCCTCAGAGAAGGGGTAGACTGCCCTGTTGTTAGCAATTCTATCTAGATCTTGATTTCGTAGCTGGGACTGTCCCTCCGTGTCACTGGCCTCATCGTCGTCAGGGAGCAGGGACCGGAGAAGAACCTCGGCAGTCTCCTGCCAGGACTCTGTCATCCCATCCCCGCGCCTGACCGTTGATAGCATCATTGGGGACCGGATCTTTTCCCTCACTAGTTTGTAGGGTATTCCCCATGGATCCAGGGCCAACTGCTCCAGCACGAATCTTTCCCAGCTACGTAGTCTGACTTCTTTTAGTTCTTTCTGGAATTTATCTTTTTCCTCCCGGTATAGCTGTAACCATCGTTGTTTTTCCCACCAGACGACACTGCGCTGGTAGTGCCTCCTCAGCCTTCTGACAGACTGACGCAATTCCTGAAGTTCAGCTGACCATGGTGACGGGGAGGCCGCCATGGCTCTCCTCCTGGTTGGAACAGCTGCCTTGACCGCTCTGGTCACTGCGCCTACCAGTTCTTCGGCCCGCCTGTCTATGTCTAAGTCCTGTTCTGCTTCACCTTCTGGCAATGGAGGAATGTCGCACTCTCTCGCTAGTCTCTCCCAGTCAGCTCTCTTGAAATTCAGTTGCAGCTCCCACCCTGCGGTACAGTGACGACCTCCATTCCCTAAGCTGAACATTATAAGATTATGGTCGCTTGTTGTCGCATTCTCCTTGACTTCCCAGTTCTGAATAATGTTGGCAGAATTTGGCGTAACTAGCGTTACATCTATATTGGTACCACGCCCCCCTCCCGCTGCGTAAGTGGGAGGGTTACCAGGTCTATTTGCAACTACAAGTTGTAGAGCCATAATCATTTCCTCTACTTTTTCACCATTTTCATCTCTTGTGCCACTGTACCACAGGGGGGATTTTGCATTTATATCTGCTGTTATAACCAGTTTCCGACCTCGCAACGCCGTGGCTACTCTGGTCAGGTGATCCAGATGTTGTTCGATGTTATCCCCGTATTGAAAGTACATGTTTACAAAGGTTATAATTCCCATGGGAGCCTGTACCTCCACGACGTTGCAGTGACTGGTAGAGAACTGTGCAAGTGTTGTTACTCGTAGAGACTGGTTTGTACTGACAACTGCCGCTTTGGGGGCTTCCCCAGTGCTAGCGATTTGCCATGTAGCGGCTGCAAATGAAAGTTTCCCAGCTTGAGAGTACGGCTCCTGCAAGCAGAGTACGTCAAGCCTCTTCTCCTCCACCTCTCTTCGGAGCTCCTGCATCACAAGTCTGCTGTTATGTGTGTTTAGTTGTCCAACAGTTAATTTTGTCATTATGGGAAGTAAGTGTGCATTCTGTCCTCCGGCCAATTCTTTCTCCAATCAAATGCAATTCGGCCATGAGCCAGGACTGATTGAGTATAGATGTCATTTATGTCAAATTTCTCCCCACGTCTGTCAACCACTTTCTGTAGTAAGTCTCGCAGTGCCCCGAAGTCGGTGGGAAGATTCACTGACTTTAATTGTATCCTGTCCACAGCCTCCATTACCGAGAAGGTGACCCTTCTTCCTTCCACGTGTCCTACCCGGACCACATGTCGTAAGGCAGTGGTCAGGATAGCCGGCTGCTCCAATCTTGCCAGTTGCATTGTGAATTCCAAATTGGGATACACCCTAATCGGATCTACAGGCGGTAGCCTGACTACTGGGGTATCTGCCTTAGTTGAGTTGGTGCTGGTGCTAGTAACAGTACTTACTTGGAGAGGTTGTTTGGTTTGTATAGCTTCGTGTGTAGGGGCCAGGGAGGCCGCCACCACTACAGGATGCTTCTGCCGTTGAATGTTGTTACTCGGCCTTTCTCCCCGGTCTAGGGAAGGGGGAGCTGTGTTTCTGTCCGGAGAATCAGTCTGTATGCATCTGTCCACCATAAAGGGATCTGTTTGAATTTCCTTCTCGACTGTCGTGATGTTTGAGGTGCCTGAAAGCGACCTTAAAAATTCCTTGAATTTGTTAGCCCTCACAGCATCCCTCCTTCTTTTACTCGGGGACTTGTGTTTGAGCATCCTGTTAGCTGTGGTCTGCTCAGCCATAGTCAATTCTTGAGATCAGGCGTTGTTCAAGCATCCGGTAAGTGGGGCAGTTCCGTCCCGTGGCACCACAGGATTTCTTCCCCCGATTTTTACATGGAATGCAGACCCCTGATACTTTACATTCCCTACGGTCGTGCCTCAGAATGTGGTCCAGGTCGCCACAGTTATGGCAGCGAGGTACCACTATATAGTCCCTGGTGTTTATGGCATGAAAGCCTACATATAGTCTGCCCATTGATCTTATTCTCTTCCATAATTGCGCAGAGACCTCGGCCACGTGGTGTACCACATCGCGATCTCGAGGTCCTGTTTTAAATTTCAGCTTAAAAGAGTTTTTGAATTCTTGCTCATTAATATCATCGAAATTTTGTGATCGAACTGTCTCATGTAGCTCCTCATTGGTCATAACTGTGGGTGCATCGTATAATATTATTAAAGGGTTTCTTTTTCTGGGTGGTTCACACTTAACTACTGCATTTAATTTTTGATTGTTTAAGAGTTTCTCTTTATCCTCCTCACTAGCAACTTCCACAATGACAGAATTTCTACTGGGTTTCACCTTTTTGATCTTAATTTTGTCCTTCACTGGATCTATTGTTGTCGTTAGCAGCTCTTGTAATCTCTTAACGCTAGTATCTTGGCCAGGCAGTGTCCTCAAAAAGACTGCTGTGTCTGACCGTTTAGCAACTTTTTCTATAGTGTCCTTTGTTGAGGTCTGTTTAGTTGGCGCCTGTGCAGCCACAGCCGCCCAAGTCTTACTGGGTTGCTTTCTTAGCCTTTCATTTTCTTTTGTTAATTCCATTACGCGGCCTTCGAGTCTTGCATGAGCTATGGCCCAGGCCGATAGCTCATTTTTAATTGTATTAAGAGCCGCTTGACTAATCTTTCCGTTTTTTACATTTTGCTCTAAGAGCATGGTTAATCTTGTATGTCTCTGTACTACGCTCTCGTCATCTGCCTGTCCCATCCCGTCCTGTGGTGAGGGAGCAGACATCATAGAAGCCCGTAAAGGCGCACTCGTATCACTCGCTTCGGTTTCAGCCATCATAGGTAACGAGTGATAAAAGGTGTGGGAGCCCGTCTCTTGCCCCGGACCGGCTCCTCTGGCATGGGGGGGGGGGGGACTTCTGCAGCTCGCCCACCGACCTCGCCCCTAGGTCAAGGGCACTCCAGAGCTGCTGGGTTCAGCGCGCCGTCGCCAGCGCACTGGTCCCCGTCGATGGCTCCGTCGTCGACGATTTCACACGACGCTCCTCGGCAACTGCACCCCGCACTCCGGAGAGGCGGATGCACCCCTCGCCCTTCGCCGCCTACTTGCCCGAGTTTCCACCAGAAGGCCGAGGACCCACTCCTACTCAGGTGGTGGGTCGGTCCCCCAGTCGTTCAGCGGTCTGGGCCCATCTAACCTAGCCCAGGCGATGTCACCACCTCCTGGGTTTGGCAGAACACGCCCCGGTTACCCAGGGGCGCGGCGAAGCACCCTTGCCGACTCGCGCCGTGATCCCACGCCGACAAACGAGGTCGCCGGCATGCAGAGCACCTGCTGGTCTGTGCCCTGCGAACAGAAAGGGACTGGTGTTCTGTCCCTCGACACAGCTCCCCCTGTGCCACGCACCCTTCGCTTTCGCATCGGGTTGGGTCGCAGCTCTCCCTTTTGTCGCAAGGCAGAATGCCAAGCTTAACATCTGGCACCACGGGAAGGCGGAAAGAGCCACTTGGGAAGGAGAGGCTATGAGAGACGCATCACTTCCCCTGTGAGGACTGCCACGGCACACCCGAGTGGAAAGCGATACGCCCCAGTGCGAGCTTCCGTGCCTTACGGCGCGCCGGTAACGGGCGGGCCCGCACCGAAACGCGCCGTCAAGTGACTGACCTCACGCCAGACCAGAGGGAGAACTTGCGCTGCGCGATGTGAACCAATTTTGATGCCACATAAAGATTAATAAACGCAACCCGTTGAAGTGTGTCCTGGCGGCGCAAGAGGTTCTGGCGGACGTCGTTGCGGATGACGTGTAACAGGCGACGGAAATTCGTTGCCGCCGTGCGTGTGACCGTGGGGGTAAAGGTAATGCCCAGGTACCGGAAAGTCCGTACAAGCGGCAGTGGTGCCACTTCACCCTCCTGGAGGCCTCGTCCAATGCGCATTGCAGAAGATTTGGCGACATTCATGGCACTGCCAGCGGCAGCCCCATAACGGGTAATCAATTCGAGGACATCCCGAATCTCAGAGCCGGAGCGAATGAGGAGGAGGAGGTCATCAGCATATGCCCGACAGCGAAAAGTGTGTTGGCGTAGGGTGAGGCCAGAGAGCTTGGTCGTCAAGCCGCCAATAAGGGGCTCAAGGGCAATAGCATACAGGAGGGTAGAGAGGGGGCACCCCTGCCGTATCGAACGGCAGATCGGTACCGGCCCTGCTATACGTCCATTGACTTGGACACGTGAACTGGCACTGTCGTAAAGACGCCGGATGACGTCGAGAAACGGAGGGGGGATGCCCATTCGGGCTGCCACCGAAAACAGGAAACGATGACGCACTTTATCGAAGTGTCGAAGTGTCGAAGTCTATAGCGACGACCGCTGCCCGGAGCCTGCAGGCCGCCGCTATCGCAATTAAGTCGCGGCATTCCCCTGTGGCAGTCTGTATGTTAATCTGTCCGCCAGGCGTCGTTTGCTCTGGCGAGAGGATATGAGGGAGTGTAGTTCGGAGCCGCATTGCCAGTAAGCGCGCGAAAATCTTGTAATCGGCATTGAGAAGGGTGAGCGGTCTGTAACTCGTGACCATCGAACCACGGGCTGGTTTGTGGACTGGTATAATGATGCCCTCAGCAAAGGCGGGTGGGATTGCTTGGTCAGATGTTATCAGTTCTTGATACATAGTCGTCCACCGTGGGGCCATGAGGTCCCGAAAGGTACGGTAAAACTCAATCGGTAAGCCGTCAATGCCGGGCGATCTGTTGACTGCACCCTTGGCGATTGCGTTGTTGACTTCGTCTAGCGTGACCGCCACTGTCAAAGCATCCGCCTCCGTGTGGGGGAGGGTGCGCGTGACGTAATTCAAAATGGAGTCGTCTGCTGCAGTTTCAGCGTCTTCATCACTATAAGTACGACGGTAGTGCTCGACGAATGCGCGGACGATGTCATTCTGAGTGGTCACCTGCGTGCCACGAGGCGTGGTCAGAGTGCTGATGATCTGCCGACGACGCCTTCGTTTGTCGGACACTATATCATGCATGGATGGAATTTCTAAATCCGCGTGATCGTGGCGCCGCGTCCGTATCACGACCCCTTGCAATTTCCGGCGTGCCAGCGCAATTATCTTCGCCTTAGTTCTTTGCCGTTCCAACTGGTTGTCCGGGGTTGGCGGTTGAGCATCCAGATCGCGGAGAATCGCGTAATAGAAGTCAACAGTGGTGCGATGCCAGTCGGCCATGTCCTTCCCGTATCTCATCAGTGTCCTCCGGATCGCCGGCTTGGCGCAGTCCAACCACCATGTCAATGTCGAGTGGTAGCGAGGAAGGCGTCGTTCGCAGGCTGTCCACGTTTCAGTGACATGTTGGCGACACGCCAGGTCATGCAAGTGTGAGGTATTGAGTTTCCATGGCGCACGGCTGCGCCATACTGATTGCGGCGGAAGGAGGACCGTACAGATAGATGTAAGCGCAATGGTCGGAAAAGGCCAGCGGCCAGCGTTCGGCGCCCCGTATCGCAGATCTAAGAGTTTGTGAGACATATATCCGGTCTAGTCGGCTTGCGGAATGACTTGTAAGAAAGGTATGGCCAGAAAGGTCGCCGTGTTGTACTTCCCAGGTATCGTGAAGCAGGAGGTCTCGCACCACTATACGTAGCTCCTGGCATGTAGTATAGTGGGGAATCTGATCTTTAGGATGCAGAACGTAGTTAAAGTCACCTCCTAGTAGGCAATGGTCATAACGCCCTAAAAACAGGGGAGCGATTTCCTCGGAATAAAACTGGGGTCTTTCATGCCGTCGGTCGGTGCCTGAGGGAGCGTAGACATTAATGATGCGTGTCCCCATGGCAGTGAGTGCCATGCCCCGAGCTGATGGAAGGAAGGCGACATCGGTCACAGAAATCCCGTGGCGGACGTAGATGGCCACCCCGCGGCCCATAGGATCTCTCGCGGAGGCGTGGGCGGTCTAGCCATTAATATCCGGGAGACTAGCCAAGTGAACTTCTTGCAGAAGGGCGAAATCAATATCCGAAGCCCAGAACATCTCCTGCATAAGGCGGATTTTCACCCTGGAACGGATGTTGTTGGTGTTGATGGTTGCTATCCGGTAGGCCTGGTGTCGGATTGCAGGAGGCTGGTCCACTCCGCCGTCCGCGTAAAGGTGTGGGCGTCGCAGCGGAACGTTATCCCGCTGGGCCGCAGGGGAGTCTGGGGAGAGTATGATTAGTGGTGCGGCTGTGACGGCGCAGGGTCCCGTAACGGCTCCTGCTCCGTGACCTCCTCCTCGTGCCACGCCGTGGAAGCGGAAACTGGTGTATCGTCCATTTTGTCTGCAGAAGATGTTGTAATTGTGCGTGGTGTAGCGTCGCCTGTGAGACGTTCATGATTTAGTTCCGCGTCAGCACGGGGCGCAGGCACACCGATAGATGTCTCCGCGCTCATTACGTCTTCGTCAGCAGTAGCGGGTTCTGAGGCCTCGTGCTGGTGACGGGTACGTCCTCCTCGACTTGTAACGTCTCCTCTTGGCCGGAAACGGTGCGACGTCTTCGCTTGCGACGTTTCGGGGAACGTTGTTTCCTTGTGCGACCCTCCGTGTCCGACGACGGAAGGGAGTCGCGTCGTTCTGGCAGAAAGGCCGCTGTAGGAACGATGAGCGAGTCGATCTCCATCGTGTTTCCGAGATCAGGGTCAGCGTCTGGTTGGGTCGGCATCGTCGGAGCGGCGTCAATGGCCGGCCGAGGCGGCGGGTCGTCCGAGGCGCTCTCCGGCGGTGTCTGGTCGGGCTCGTTGGTGGCGTCGTTTGTGGTGACCGGGCGACGTTGCAAAGTGGTAGGAGAAGCCAGAGCAGCGGCATAGGTCACCGGTAGCACTGTAGGTTGCGACGTGGGTGGTTTTTCGGCAGCTGGAAGTTGCGTAATACGCTGTTGTAGGCATTCGGATCTAAGGTGGCCTTCTTTGCCGCACCCGGAACAGGTCCGAGGTTGGCCATCGTATATAATTATGGCACGGCATCCGCCGATCTGTAAGTAGGACGGGACGTGGCTTCGGAGATCTATGGTGACCTGTCGGACCCCGTTTAGGACAGGATACGTCCGAAACTGTGTCCACTTCTCCGCAGTGTGGCCGTGGACTGTGCCGTATGGGCGTAGTGCCGCGACGACTTCCTCAGCTGGAAGTTCGAATGGCAATTCGAAAATGCGTATCGTTCGCATACCTAAGCCTGCGTGGTCGACGGTTACCTCCCCCACATTGCCATCAGCGTGACAGAAGCGGAGCCCCTGTTTGGTCTCACGTAGTATGCGTTCGCACGCCGCGTCGTTAATGATTTTCACATAGACCGTGCTGCTCACGATGGACAAATGTATGCCGATAATATCGGTCGCCGGGATCTTCACTTCCTCTCGCAGAAAACGCTCCACCTCAAGTGCTTTGGGTCGGGCATAATCGTTGCAGAAAGTAAATCGGAGTGTTGATTTACGGTAACGGTTCGCCATGGATCGTACAAGGTAAGCCGGCACTTAAGCAACGCCGGCCGAAGTGGCCATGCGGTTAAAGGCGCTGCAGTCTGGAACCGCAAGACCGCTACGGTCGCAGGTTCGAATCCTGCCTCGGGCATGGATGTTTGTGATGTCCTTAGGTTAGTTAGGTTTAACTAGTTCTAAGTTCTAGGGGACTAATGACCTCAGCAGTTGAGTCCCATAGTGCTCAGAGCCATTTGAACCATTTGAACTTAAGCAACGGCCGTCAGAAAGTAAACAAGGCGAGCTCGCGCGCCGCACGAAGTCAACATGTACGCGTCTGCTCTGTTGCCCTGCCGAAGGCAGACTGACCACTCAGCTACCGGGGGGCGGACGTTATTTTCATCATTTGTTTGTCTGTACATGTACATCGCATCACGGATTTCCGCCATATTCGTATAATGCCTTCGTGGTGCATCCTTTTTTGTTTTAAAGTGTATTTTAACGAAGTTTGATTGAATATTCTTTACCACCCTTTACGTGAAAGTCACAATATTTTACGGTCAACGAGCTTCAAACAATGATGATGCCCAATAGTCACCAAAGCCTGATACAGTGAACAAACATAATCGTCGATGGCAAAGATATCTAAAAAATAGCAGTGACTGAGTATTCTGTATGTGCATATAAACTCCACCAAAGTCCGTCCCAAGCCCGGTTGAGAAAGGAGGAGGGGGAGGAGTACCATCTCGTAAAAAAACCTTGGTCCAGCTGGCCCTGCTGAAAGTACCTTGTAAGGGCCCCTTACCAGGGTACAGGTGAAGGGGATCAACGGCTTTGATGGTGAATGAAGATGAAGATCTCACCGGCAGAGAAGGCGGAAGAATCCTCTCCTTAAGACCCAAGCGGCTTCTGTTGTGGAAACCACCGGAAACTTTGTCAGTGGGTTGCGGCTGTAGAAAGTACTCCAGGAACTAACAATTCCTTGTTCTAAAAAACCAGCCTAGCTGGACAAAATTTAACAACAAGCACTATGGTTCGTGAGGGCAACAACATTACCAATGGTAGTAACCAATCCACCAGTCGTCAGGCGGCAACCGAGAACTCGGATTGTGGGGGACCCGAGCAACCAAGAACTCAGAGAAAGTCTGAGTTATCTGGCAAACTATCCACTAAAATACCAACATTCATTGGCACACTAAGTATCAATACACTAATACAACCTGGAAAGCTACTCAGTCTTACTATAGAACTCGACTGACAAAAAAATCCTATCACTAGCACTACAGGAAACACGGTATACTGACGATGATACCACAGCATTTCAAGAGCAAAACTGATAGACAAATTGGCAAAGGGGCCCCCTTTCTGGGAATGGCGATACTTGCACACAAGAAGTCCATAAAGTCTGTCAAGGAAATCACTCCCGCCAACAACAGACTCATGACGGCACGTATACAGTGCGCCAACAGAAATTATACACTTGTCAGTGCTCACGCCCGAACCAACATAGACAACAAGAAAAACACTACCGAAGTGGAGAATTTCTGTAACCAACTGGAGGAAACTATGGCGAAGATCCCCAAGAAGGACATCATCTTACTCCTTGGTGACTTTAATGCACAACTGGGCAGAGAAAAAGAACACAGGAAGACTATAGGCAGATATCCTGCACACAAATTTACCACCAAAAATAGAATGCGACTAGTTGATCTCTGTCAACGGTTCAACCAGAAGATAATGTCGACATCTTTACGAAAGCACCCCAGAAAGCAAAAAAACTTGGCGCTCTCCTAATCAAGAACTTGGGGAATTCCAGATTGACCATATAGCGATCATCCACACACAGCAACGAGAAATTCATGATGTATAAGTCCGAAGAGATGCCAATATTGACTCAGACTACTACCTTACACCAATCGAAATAAAATTCACGAAAGTACAGTCCCAAGAAATCGCACCTGCATAGATTCGACGTAAACAGTCTCCACAAAGCAAACAAAAGGACGAATGGGAGAAAGAAGCAGCAAACACATGGAAAGAGTTCAAAAACAATATTATACGTAAAGCCCAGGAACTACTACCGCTGAGAAAAAAGAAAAAACATGCATGGTGAAACGACAACTGTGAAAACACCCTTAAAGCACGCAAATTGGCCTTCCAAAAATACAGCAGCAAGAAAACGCGAGAAAAACAACAAAATTTCTTGAAAGTACGGAAAGGAACAGCCAGAACCATGAGAAAAACCAAGAGAAGATACCTAAACGAACAACTGGAACAACCGGAGAGTGACTTTCAGAATTACAATATAAGAGATTTCTACAGGACATGTGCAAATAGGATACGAGGGTACACACCACAAAATCTCTGCTTTAAATAACAAAATGGAAAAATAGCTGTTCTAATGAAGAAAACTGCAAAGAACTCGCAGTTTACTTCACCAGTTTACTAAATTGTCCAGAACCCACAGAAAGATTCCCACTTATTGAATCCGGACACACCAACCAAGCTCAATACCACCCTCAAAAGAAGAAATCCTCAAGCACATCCACCATCTCAAAAACATCAAAGCGGCTGGTGATGACAACATAGTAGCAGAACTACTGAAAAATTTATGCCCTAAATCACTTGAGGAGCTCGCGGAAATTATCAAAGAAACTTGGACAACAGAAGAATAGCCTGACAATTGGAAGGATGTAGGGGATGTAGAGGATGTTAGTGTTTAACGTCCCGTCGACAGCGAGGTCATTAGAGACGGAGCGCAAGCTCGGGTTAGGGAAGGATATGGAAGGAAATCGGCCGTGCCCTTTCAAAGGAACCATCCCGGCATTTGCCTGAAACGATTTAGGGATCAGGATGGCTGGAGACGGGATTGAACCGTCGTCCTCCCGAATGCACGGTTGGAAGTGTGCACTTATCCACCCCCTGCACAAAAAAGGCGACAGAACGGATATCAACAATTACCGAGGCATTTCACTACTACCAGTTACCTACAAGATCTTCTCTTCATGCCTATTGCAGAGAACACAGGAACAAATTGAACACAAGATTGTGGAGTATCAAGCAGGTTTCCGACCCGGACGATCCAGCCCTGGATAAATTTTTAATCTAAAATCAACGTTGAAATACAGAGCTATTAGACATAAGCCTACCATACGTACATTCATCGACTTCAAGAAGGCGTATGACTCAGTCGACCGTAAATCCCTTGTCAACACTCCAATAGAGCTCGGACTTGACCAGAAAACAAATAAGCTCATTGAACAGACACTCTCCAACACAACCTCTAAAGTAAAATTCATGGGGGAAATCTCGGAATGTTTTGAGATCAGAACTGGAGTAAGACAAGGAGACTGACAATCTCCAATTTTGTTCAATATCATTTTGGGCAAGGTCATAAGGGAATGGGAGATTGAGCTTAGACAACATGGCCTGTG
This sequence comes from Schistocerca nitens, assembly GCF_023898315.1. Classification (NCBI taxonomy): domain Eukaryota; kingdom Metazoa; phylum Arthropoda; class Insecta; order Orthoptera; family Acrididae; genus Schistocerca; species Schistocerca nitens. The sequence goes on along the minus strand of NC_064615.1, from coordinate 256,183,047 downwards.
GAAAATAGTGAAGATTCGAAAGAAAACTGAAGTCACCTGCCTAGTCTGTGCCGCTGACCTTGCAGCTTTGACAGACAATGAACAAAATGCAATACATCAAATAGAAATACTCGAGGAATTCGCCGAGAAGGCTGGCTTGCGAATTTCTTTTGAGAAAACGGAAATTATGTGTACATTCTTAAACATACAGAATCTCACCACAAAATGTGGGCGGATAAACAGTGTTCCAAATTTTAAATACCTGGGGGAAATTTTGGAACCAACTGGATTAGAAAAAAAATTTCAAGAAACTCGAGCACAGAAACTAAAGAGAGCCTATGGTCGAACACACTAACTTTACAACAAAAAGTGCATGTCCATGCATGCAAAAATCAGGCACTATAGCTCTGTCATTAAACCCGAGATGCTATATGCAGCGGAAACCTTGCCACTCCATAACAAGACGCTACTACAAAATCTACAAAAAAGAACGAAAGATCATTAGAAAAACCCTTGGACCACAAAAAACTCAACCCGGATACAGAATACAAAACAACAAAACTACAGAGGAAATTTCAAATATTGCTGCTGACAGTAGACAAAGACGCCTTAAATTCTATGGGCACATACACAGACTCCCTGAGTATAGACTCACAAGCCAGATACTTACAGCCACTGGAAACCTTAAAGGTATGACATGGACCGAACAAGTACGAAGAGACCTTACTGATGCTCAACGCACCATTCAGGGCACTGCAGACCGTAATTTCAACAGCATATTTTTACGCAGGGTGAAACTTCATGGAACAAATAAAATAAATAAAATTTGAGCTATAGATGGCTCTGTAAGCTTCAAAATGTGCACGCCAGGAGAAGTGTGGCTCACGTCTGTTCCTTAGTATGGGTCAGAGACTTCGCACATGACTCTCTCCATGAAAGATCGCGCGCTGCTCGTAAAGCTCTTTTACAAGACCGGTGACTGGCGCCAGTGGCCCTGCAAAATTTCCGGACACTAGAATTGATGATATTTTTAAAAATATCCGGAATCCGATGTATCGATATTTAAAAATGTCTCATTTCAGTCCGCAATACATCGAAAAAGACAGTCGATATATCGATGGAAAACATATAGATTTGTTTGCTATTACTTCACATTGGATATCTTGTTATTCCATTCACTCCGCCATTCCCCAGTGCAATCAGACTTCTTATTTATGCCATCTATACTTGCTTCACAGAGTCAAAGAGAAAGACTGGACGTGATGAAGGCTCAAAAAGTAGTACGACTCCTTCATACATTGAAAGTAAAATTATGTTCTACTACAGTTTCAAAAGATATATATATATATATATATATATATATATATATATATATGTGTGTGTGTGTGTGTGTGTGTGTGTGTGTGTGTGTGTGTGTGTGTGTGTGTGTGTAAAATTAAAGTTTCACCACTCGATACTGCCATTTCGATTAAGAGATTCGATATATCGGAGAAAAGATTATCGCCGATACATACCTGGAAAAGATATCGATATATAGATGTTTTATCATCAGCCCTACCGGAAACTCTAGGGTATGAAAAAAGACATTGGTGCGATGTCTGCGAAGAGTCTGGAGAAAATGTTTAAAAAATTTGAAAAGACAAGTTCTTTTGAAGTGCAACGTGGCAGAGGGAGGAGAGCAGTAGATCCAACACCTGTTGAAGATATGGTCACAGCATTGCAGGAGGGGTCGAGCGGTGGTGTGCAAACATGTATAGCACGGGCAACTGCCCGAACGCCGGACATGCCTAGGAGCACGGTGCATAAAATTCTACGAAACATCCTGCATTACTAACCATACAAAATCTATCATGTTCAAGAGTTACTTCCTGTTGAACTGCCTACAAGACAAACGTTCGCTCTGGAACTTTTTGCTTGAAGGTAAGTGCGCAATGAACGGCCATGGAACAGACGAAGCCCATTCTGTCTCTAAGGACGGATCAATATGCAGAAATGCAGGAAATGGGCAACAGAAAACCAGCACGCACATCAACCGATTCCACTTCATTCTCCAAAGTTAACAGTGTGGTGCGGTTTGACGGCATGGCTTATTGCAGGGCCGTATATTTTCGAGGAGATGAGTCCTGCGGGTACTTGTTACCTGTACCGTCACTGGTACACACTATGAGGGTCTTTTGTGCAACAACGTTATTGAACCTTTCAACAGCAGGATGTGTGGGTAGGATAATTTTTATGCAAGATGTTGTCGTTGTTGGCTCTGATGATGCCTCCAGCATTACGAAACGAAAGGCAAAGAAACATACTTTGGACCATGCCTGATGCCCGTAGAACAAAAATCACCAAGAACGCAAATGACGGCAGTGAAAGCCTGCTTTGTGTGAGTATAATTGAAATAAGTCAGCACACTGCATTAGCAGTTTACATTATTACGAGGATATTCCAATTTTGTACTTCTCTGACGGTATCTACTCGTTCTTGTTTCGTCTTGCAGCGAAGTATTGGATTTTATTTCACTTTTTGTGCCATTGTTCGTTGTTACATTTAATTCTCAGATTTTTGCCTCTGAACGTAAAAGGATTGTCTTTCCAGTTAACTAAAGATTCTCACACGAAGCAGTTTACTTTTGCATTTAATTAAAATGTACTAAGAGTAGTGTGCAGTATTTTTTATGTTCAATGATGTAGGGATGAATAGCTGTTTCAAGTATGGACAGGTCGTGAAAAATTGTTAAGATTATATTTCGCTTCACCAAAGTGTTTGAAATAAAATATACGAAGGCGTTCTGAAAAGTAAAGCCTCCGAATTTTTTATGTGAAAACTCTTAAAGCTTTTTGAATAAAACAAACGTCATTAACATTCTACCTCTCTGTTCTTCATGTCTACGTATTTTCAGCCCTCTGCCGCTAGAGGGTTCCGAATCGTAGCGTGTAACATGGCGCTGTGTAACGCAGTCAGTGCGTAAGAAATAACTTGCTGTAATCAAGCAACAACCCGACGCCTTGGGTTCATTGTCATCCATTATCCTCCACACAATCCAGATTTGGCCCCATCCGATTTTCATCTGCTTAACTTAAGGAGCACCTTCGAGGAGTCCACTTTGATAGCGATGAAGCGATGCAAGCAGAGGTGAGGCCGTGGCTCCGTCAGCGATGTCTAACGTTCTACAGTGACGGTATCAACAAACTGGTCTCTCGTTGGGAGAAATGTGTTCGTCGCTAGGGTGACTGTGTTGAGAAATAAATTCCTAGACATGAAGAATAAAGATGTAGAATGTTAATTACGTTCTCCTTATTTAAAAAGCTTTAAGACTCTTCACATAAAAAATGCGGTGGCATTACTTTTCAGCGCACCAGCGGAAAGATGTGTGGTTGACGTTAAGCAAAGTTTGGAGTGGGGGTAGGCGTGGAGGAGGGGTAGGGGCCCGATTTTATTTACTTATGACAGTAGTATGCTACTGATTTGGTGTTAACAAATTTCTCTTTTTCAGAAACTCTTTTCTTGATACTGCCGGTTTACATTTTATGTCCTCTCTACTACTACCAACGTTAGTTATTTTGCTGGCAAAATAGCAAAACTCATCAGTTATTTTTAGTGGCTAGTTCTGTCAGCATATTCTTCTTCTTCCTGACCTTACCTCATATCTTTAGAGATCGGCATGTTATTTCGGTTTTGGCAAGTTTTGGAGTACATGGTAACCGGATGGCTTGTGACACCATCACTCCCTCACTCCCCCTCCCCCCCCTCCCCCTCTTTCCACCACGAAGGGGAGCCAAATTAAATGCCCGTTCCTCATGATGTTCCATAAAAAAGTTGGCCACTGCTGAAGACAACGGAGAGCTTTTTCCATTCATGTCCGTCATTTCATATTGAACATTTTGAGGTACGTGAATTACATTTGCTTCCCCTGCGTCGACCTTCATCTTATGTTGACGACGTGTTTATGGTCTGGCCACACGGCTTAGCAGCTATTGAGCACTTTCTTGAACGTATGAACAGTATGCACCCAGACGTACAGTTCACTGTCAAGACAGAGGAAGAAGGAAGGCTGGCATTTTTAGATCTTTTGGTACAATAAAAGCCGGACGAACGCATTGGCCACACAGTGTACCGCAAGCCGAAGGGCACTGATTTATATCTTAGCGCTCAGAGTTTTAAACATCCGGTCCAGAAGAGAGCAGTTTTAAATACATTGGCACACAGAGCATAAACTGTTTCTTATGACGACCACTTGGATTCCGAAATTAAGTACCCGTTCTGAAAGACAGGCTATGGTTCAGGTAACATGAAGTCAGCGTCCTGCAAGAAAAGGAAATGTGATAATGTTGAACATTCATGTGATGAGCCATCAATTGTATTCCTTCCTTTCTGCGGCGCTGCATCCAGCAAAATAGGCAGAGTCCCGGGAAGACGAAGTGTAATATACAAGATCTATTTTCCCACCTCCAAAGAAGATAAACGAGATGCTACCCTCTATCAAGGTCGATCTTGGCGTCAAGATCTCTGGGATTAACAACGTCCCTTGTGAGTGCGGAAGCAATTACATCGATCAGTCCATCCGCACCGTTTCCGCCCACTGTGCAGAACATCAACGGCATATTGAAAACCGAGATCTGCAGTTGCTGAGCACAGCCTCCTACAAACACAAAATACTGTTTGACGGAACAAAAGCTTTGTCCCACGATCCTACATTCTGTAATTCTGTAATTAAAAAGTTTCTAGAGATAAGAATATGCGACATCTTCAACCATGACAGTGGATTTAGTCTTAGCGGTGCATGGAAGCGAGCTCTCAATGCAGAGAAGAGGCAGAGATAGTCGTCGCAATTGTTTACGCTACGACGGGAACAATGGCGCCACCATCGCAGACGTTGACACCATCTGCGACAGCATTACGTAATTACCGACCAATTACACAGAAGCGCCCGAGAAACTGGTACAGGCATGCGTATTCAAATACAGAGATACGTAAGCAGGAGAATACGGCGCTATTGTCGGCAACGCCTATATAAGGCAACAAGTGTCTGGAGCAGTTGTTAGATCGGTTACTGCTGCTGCAATGGCAGGTTATCAAGATTTAAGTGAGTTTGAATGTGATGTTATAGTCGCCGCACGAGCGATGGGACACGTCATTCCCGAGGAAGCGATGGAGATTTTTCCGTACGACCATTTCACGAGTGTACCGTGAATACCGGGAATCCGGTAAAACATCAAATCTCCGACATCGGTGCGGCCTGAAAAGGGACCTCCAAGAACAGGACCAATGACGACTGAAGAGAATCGTTCAAGTGACAGAAGTGCAACCGTTCCCCACATTGCTGCAGATTTCAATTCTGGGCCATCAACAAGTGTCAGAGTGCGAACCATTCAACGAAACATCATAGATATAGGCTTTCGGAGCCCGAAGGACCACTCGTTTACCCTTGATCACTGCACGACACAAAGCTTTACGTCTCACCTGGGCCCCTCAGCACCGAAATTGGACTTTTGATGATTGGAAACATGCTGCCTTGTCGGACGACTCTAGTTTCAAATTGTGTCGATCGGATGGACGTGTACGGGTATGGAGACAAACTCATGAATCCATGAACCCTGCATGTCAGCAGGTTTCTGTTCAAGCTGATGGAGATTATGTAACGGTGTGGTGCGTGCGCAGTTGGAGTGACATGGAACCCCTGATACGTCTAGATACGACTCTGACACGTACGTAAGCATCCTGTCTGATCACCTGCATCCATTCATGTCCATTGTGCATTCCGACGCATTTGGACGATTCCAGTAGGACAATGCGACGCCCCACAAGTCCAGAATTGCTACGAAGAGGCTCCAGGAACACTCTTCTGAGTTTAAAAACTTCCGCTGGCCACCAAACTCCCCAGACATGAACATTATTGAGCATATATGGAATGCCTTGCAATGTCCTGTTAGAAGAGATCTCCACCCCTCTCATACTCTTATGGATTTATGGACAGCCCTGCAGGATTGATGGTGTCATTTCCTTCAACACTACTTCAGACGTTAGTCGAGTCCATGCCAATTCGTGCTACGGCACTTCTAAATGCTCACGGGGATTCTACACGATATTAGGCAGGTGTACCGGTTTATTTGGCTCTTCAGTGTAGAAACCATCTGTGGGCTGTATAAGGCCCCCACAGCAGTAGTTTTGATAGTCAGTTGCTCCTGACGAAGACGTTGGAGGTAACGGTCGAAAGCTCGAGGTTTTACCCTGAATTGATGTTGCAAGAAGTCGGAAACTGTTTAAACAGTTCGGAGAGCAGCTTTCCAGTCCCATTCCGTTGCAGTTACATAAGATGTCGACATCGCGAAGTTCATCATGCAGCAGTTACCGCCATTTTGCAATAAGTGCTGTCTTACATTACCTTGTGAGCAGCCTTGTATTGATAATCAGCGATTTGCTCGTGATGTTTACAATTACGAAGCACGCTACAACTGCGATGGTTGCCTCTGTACGGTTGTTATATTTGCACCGCGAGGTACCGGCGCTGCAAATCGACATGTAGCGTGGTAAGCTCTGTATTCCGATCCCTGTGACTGTGATCGCATTCTTGATACATGGCTAGTTTCTTTGTTATAGTGATTGATACTGATTCATTTTGCGCTCTGTTAAGGGCTGGTCTTTGTACTGAAGAATTTATTGTTTGTGTGAACTTTTGTTCGTTTGACTTATCCTACAGTAAGTTCATTCCTCGTCTTGTGGCCGATTGTGACACGGCTACCTCTCATTTATTTGTGCATTTCTGAACAGACGTACTGGCAGACAACATCGTCTTTCATTGGTTTGCAGCTTCCCTGTTGTCCCTTTAACCAATTCTTTACGAGGCAACGAAACACCCGCTGTCGGCGCCTAGGACAGTAATCTGCTAGGGACTAGGGACCGATGACCCCAGAAGTTTGGTTCCGTAAGATCTTACCACAAATTTCCAAAAAAATTGCTAGTGAACAATTATAGTTGTTGCATTGACAGACGATGCCAACCTTGAGTCAAGACGCTACCTGTACTTTTATAAAAATAAATAAGTAATTCTGAGTCTTCTTTCATTGCGGCTACCGGTGACCACAGGTCACTACCATGCTTCCGAGGAAATCTGGCAAGAAGCGAACTGTGAGAAAGCCTCCTCACACAGAACCAACTCTACTCACGCACTCTCAATAGTCACCTCTTGCAAAATTGGTGTCACGAAGTGGTCGTGCTTCTGATGCTCGCAGCATGTACATCTGAAGCGTGTACGAAGCATTTCGTACAGAGCCACACCAGCAGTTACAATTGTGGGGTGAGTCACTGAAAAGCTTTGTTTCTCTCACAAGTATGTTTTGGTGGTGATCATGTCCGGAGTATGACACTGGAAATTCAGAGTTACTTTTTGCAAAGCCTGATGTCTGAATTTAATGGAGACTATAGTAAAGTTTATTTTGTACCGGTAGATTGTAAAATTTCTAATTTGTCTAGGCATGTGATATGTTTATTCCTGTAATATATCGCACTTGCAGTACGGTCATGCTAAAGAGACCTTTGTTAAGTGTCATTGGGTGTCAATTAGACGAAGTAGTAAGTGAATTGTGATATTCATTGTAATGTATATTGTGTGTGGTGTATAAGGCTTGCTGTGATAGAAAAGGAAATTGCACAAACGCGAGCAGCTATTACAGCAGACACGGTACCAGCTCTGACAGAACAGGTTAAGTTATTAAAAGAACAGAACGAGCAAAAGTCACAGCTGTTACGTAGTCAAATTGAAGATCCTTCACAATCAAATCCTAGTGAAGTTAAATCAACACTGGCAGTACCTTCCTCATCCGTGGATCCTGAATCCACTAGTCTTATTTCCCTTTTTTCTGGCAAAAATCTAAGGGTGTCTCTATTCTTATTCAGGCCGTGTTATCCGCAGCGAGCTTATGCAACTGGTCTGAACAAACATCAGATGGCCAAATTAAACTTGTTGGATGATGCTAAGAGGTATATCATGTATTACGATGTTTTAAGTAAAGTGTAAATGTGGTTAGAGTTGAAACATAGCTTAAAGCAACGGTACTGAAAACACAATACTGCTTGCTTCGAGCAAAAGTTAAGTAATTTGAGAAAATTGCCAAATGAGACTGTCGAAGCGTTTTCGTACAGGATACACAAGTTGAACGCCCAGACTTATGAGCTGACTAACAAACCGGACTCTGGTGCAGTTTTGTTAAGAGGCTGAGGATAGGGCGCTGGGTGTGTTCCTAAAGGGGAGTTCTCTAGAATTTTTTCCTCTAGGTGAGAATGGAAAATCCGTAACATGTGACAGCAGCGCTGCAAGTAGCCAATTATCTGCAAGAGAAAGACAGTGCTACTAAGTTTCGGGATGATTAGAAAATGTTTGTGTCGAACAAATAATGTTATCGCCGCGAAAGAGTCATTTTAAAGCGCAGTTTCGCCAGCCGCCACTGCTCAGGAGCGCAGGTCAAGGAAACAGGCTAACTGTAACGGGAAAAAGAAATCGTTAAACGACAACTATAATCTTCCTTTCGCTGAGAAGTGTTACATTAAATAAAAGTGCATTCATTGCGCACCCAGAGACGGATTGTTCGTTGGTGGTTTGTTTGAAAGGGAAAATGAATTTTTGGGAGCTACAGGGGCGCACGTACCGATTGTCAGTCTGCACCTCGTAGATAAGAACAGACTACAACAGCCAAGGTACACGAGTGGGTTGCACTCAATATGGCAATGCACAAGGCGTCGCTGCGACTCTTTGGTTACATTTTCTGGTTAGGCGTCATGCTGGAATCAACGTTTTGCAATGGACGATTGAGCTCGATGGTACGTTATTTCCGTTGGGTACAACAATTGCAAATTTTTTTTGTTTTTTTTTTTTGTTTTATCATAAGATACCCCCGTAACACCGGGGGCGTAGAATAAACTGTGTATAATTGCATTGAAAGTTGTTTTCCTAGACAGAGCACCAGCAGGTACAGGAAAACTATCCGGGTGCCAGTAGACAGTGACATTCCACAAGGTGTAGTGTACTTGATAGAACCACTAAAAGCAATGACATCTTGTAGGAGGAACATTGTTCTGTACGTAGATGTATAATGCGTACAAGGAACATTAATGGTCATATTATGGTGCCAATAAGCCTCGATAATTTTGGGGGTGATTAAGTGTCTTCCAAAGGGATTACTGATAGCCATGTTGAGGTTCTCGGAAAGGAAGATATTGAGGGCTCTAGGGTGCAAGGTAGAACAGAGCGAATTGCGATATAACTGCGTTGCGAGGAAAAGCTGAACACTTCCAAGGTAAACATAGGGCATTAATGGAACCAGTGTTAACATGTCAAAAGGATTTGTTCAATCCACAAGGAGTGTTATCTGCTACATCAGTCACGTAACATAGAATACCAACAGACAATCATCTGCCAGTATTTAGAAAACCGTGTCGACTACCTAAGCGTTTACAGCTTTTTGAAGAGGAAATGGCGAATAAGCAGCTGTGAGATGGGATTATAGAACAAACATAATGATAGTCCTTGGTCATGAGTATCATGATTGTCGGTAAAAGTCACTAGATGGAACAAAGATGTCTTGGTTTTGTTGCAACTACAGATTCTTAAATGGAAAAAAACATTAACAGATGCATACCCAATCCCTAATATTACTGACATGTTAGATAATTTGGGTCGGTGCAAGTTCTCTTCAACTCTAGTTTTAAGAAGTGGATATCATCAAACTGACGTACGCCCGGAGGATAGACCGAAAACAGCATTTACCACGACTTCTGATCTCTATCAGTATTGTGGGATGATTTTTGGGCTGAGAAACCCACCAGCTACATTTCAACGTTTATTAGATGGAGTCCTCAGATATTTAAAGCCAAACAATGATATAATTATACTCGCAAAAAGCCTCGAAGGGTGTGTACAGCATTTGGAGATGGTATTTGACAGACTGAGAAATGCTCGACTTACGCTTAACATTGGTGTCGCTTTGCACAATCACAAATAAACTATCTGGAGCATGTAATAAGCCAAGACGGAGTAAGGACATATGCGTGCCTTACGTCAGTGCTACACGAGTTTCCGGTCCCTCAGACAGTTAAAAAATTACAATCTCTCCTTGGATTAGCAAATAAAAGTAGGAAATTTGTGAAAGGTCTGCTGAAGTTGCACAACCACTAACAAAATTACTGTGGAAGGGTAATGAAACCTGAGAATCAGATAGCATTTCGAAATTGAAAAGATATATTAAGTTCAAATCCAGTTTTGATTTTTCCAGATTTCACCAAAGTATTCATATTGTCATGCGATGCCAGTGGTATAGCTTTGGGCCCGGTTTTAGGGCAAATCATTGATGTGAAAGAACACCCAGTTATATACGCATCTTGTTGGCTTAATAAGGCCAAACAAACTTACTCTACCACCGAAAAGGAGATGTTAGCATTAATAAATGGTATTTCTTATTTCAGATGTTGTCTATATGGATGTATGTTCACAGTGATTACTGACCACGTGGATTTAAAGTGGCTTCTAGAGCTAAAGGATCCTTCATGTCATCTAATGAGGTGGGTTTTGAAACCAAGTGAATTTCAATATGATGTGATTCACAAACCAAGTGTTATACACACAAAATGTGGACACACTTAATAGGAAGATTGGGGCATTGAAAGTCTCTGAATATGATCTAAGAAATCTGAAGGAAGCACAAGCAAACGATAAAGATTGTCAAGTGTATTGCAAACAGCCACAGTTTGTCGTACGATATGGGGTTTTGTGCAGAGCAACCAAGTGCTGTACTTCCAGTAGCTTTGCAGACAGTACTATGGCAAGCACAAAATCATATGTTATCAGGTCATGGGGATAAGAGAACAACAGACATAAGAGTAGCAGAAAGGATCTGGTGGAGAACAAGATGCACTGATATTCAACAATACATCAATGTGCTCGTTCATACCATCAAAAGATACAATTACAAAGACTACCATAGTATGGCTGTCCATTCCAAATGGTAGGAACAGATATTTTGGTGCCATTTCACAGGAATCAGTAGGGTAACAAGTATGTGTGCTGTTTGAGGCTTTCCCGGCGCTGCATCTGCTTGATAGGTTCCCGGCATTTACGCCGGATAATATTGTAGAAACCGCACAATATTTCAGCGAGACAACTGCCCGCCATCTTCAGGTGCTACTGTCGCGTCGCTGAGAAGCGCGCCAATTTATATGCTGGCTTTCTAGAACAACGCAAGCGCCAGCGGGGCATAACGTCATCGAAGAACAATCGTAGACAGCGTCGAATACCAGAGCCCTCTGCTGGAGAAACGGGTCGCGGTCTGCGGAAGCGCGCCGCGGCGCGGGAAAATGCGGCCGGGAGCGACGGACCCCGTTCGCGCGCGCGAGGTGTTGGCGCGCGGTTTAAGCATCTGCGCTAAGGCTTCCCATCTGCGTTGACTCGGTGCGGTTGCTAATCTGTGGCTGACGATACCGAGTCAACGCAGATGGGAAGCCTTAGCGCAGATGCTTAAACCGCGCGCCAACACCTCGCGCGCGCGAACGGGGTCCGTCGCTCCCGGCCGCATTTTCCCGCGCCGCGGCGCGCTTCCGCAGACCGCGACCCGTTTCTCCAGCAGAGGGCTCTGGTATTCGGCGCTGTCTACGATTGTTCTTCGATGACGTTATGCCCCGCTGGCGCCTGCGCTGTTCTAGAAAGCCAGCATATAAATTGGCGCGCTTCTCAGCGACGCGACAGTAGCACCTGAAGATGGCGGGCAGTTGTCTCGCTGAAATATTGTGCGGTTTCTACAATATTATGCGGCGTAAATCCCGGGAACCTATCAAGCTAACAAGTATGTGTTAACAATTACCGATCACTTCTGAAGGTACCTGGTAATGGTAGCAATACCAGATCTGAAAGCAAGCACAGTAGCTCACTTTATGGTAAATTATTGAATACTTAAATTTTCGGTGCCACAAATGATTATTATGGACCAGGGCACAAATTTTATATCCAATCTCATTAAGCAGTTGTGTCACTTACTGAAAGCTGAAAAATTATGTACAAGTCTATTCCACCCACAGCAAAAGTCAGATGCTAAGCCATTACACGAATTCTCTACACCTAGCCTGGGATGTATGTTTAGATTCTGTAACTTGCGTGTACAATTCAAAAAGTCATACAGAACAGCGTCATCACGTTATGAGGTGGTACTTGGACGCAAAGTGCCTTCTCCGTTTGATGTGATTCAATCAAAGTGCAGAAAAGATGGTGGACACGTTAAGGTATTCGCAGAAACTCTAAAGGAAGTCTGACAAAAGATAAAATGGGCTAACACAAAAGCGCTAAAACGTTAAGAGGGCTTAAGCAAAAGGAATTTATCTCAGTATTGGAGAGGTCAATGGGTATTACTTGCAAACACTTATACTCCCAAAGATAAGACAAAAAACTTTTTGGCGAAGTTTCAGGGTCCTTACCAGGTATTCGAGGTAAAATAGCCTGTAAATGTAACGTTACAGTTACCAAGACGAACTTCCACAGTCCATATCAATAAAATTAAAGCTTTTCAAGGGGCCATAGATTCCCTTCCTCAAGTATCAGCAGATATGCCACATATTAGAATTAAAAAGCAAAAGAGTAAAGAAATATCGCAAAATAGTCTATATAGGTTGAGACCAAGGAATACATAATTGCGGATGTAGAGATACATGGGTAATAGTAGGATTTTTTCTTTGTTTTCATTGATTCATGTAGTATATTTAAGAATACAGGTAATATAGGCATTTTTGTTGTATTCCCACTTTTTTTAAGGAGGAAGGGAGTACATATAAATTATTTCTTCTAGGTGATGGCGAGGATGATGCCTAGATGTCGTAGATGCAGTATACTTAGGAATATAGGTAATACAGATATTTTTGTTGTATTTAAATCTAGGTGGTGGCGAGGTGACGTCTAGATGAAATATAGTGAGTGTTAAACGATTCCTGCATATTCAGTGTGATGGAGTCTTATTAACAGATGGATTAAATTTTCGGTTAATGAGGTATTACTTGTATGAAACAAGGCAAAGTGCACGTAGTTCTATCAGTAGAAGATCTTGGTAAGTGTATTAATGAAATTATTACTGTTTGTCTCGCACGAGTAGTTCAAACAGATAACCGATCGTGTAAAGTACAATTATTCTTGGGAAATATGAATGCACCAGAGTGTAAGAAGGTAGTTATGAGGTCATGGACAAACTTTCAGCGAGTCGTAAGTCATTGGATTTATGCTGTATAGAAGCCAAAAACGTTATTAATGAACTGTTATATAAACAAGACTTTTACAGGAATGACAAGAGTAGAATTACAGCTTGGCAGTATAGTAATCAACGGAACTGAATGTGATGTAGCGCGAGTAGACTATCATCTACCACCAACTATCATGGGTACTAAAGTAATTACTACTGTACAACCGACATTGTACTGGCCAGAAAATCACTTCAGCATTTTAACTATTCAGAATATTTCGTTTCTAAATTACTCAGTAGATGCTACAGTATTACAGAGCATAAATAAACTGACTGATGCAGAAAAGGGGCAAATTTCTGCCGATCGAATGTTGAGACATGTTCAGAAATATCACGGTGGGGGGAAAGCAGAACACAGGTAGCATCAGTGTAGCAACCACTAGTATAATCGCAATACTAGCAGTCATTTCTGCAGTTTATCTTTTCCTCAGGAGTACAATAACGAAAGCATAGTTAAAGCCCACACACGAGATCTCTCTGGAATGGGCTGTACCAGAAAGGAAAAGAGAAACTGTAACATAATTTAAGTTGATAAAAAATTTTGTAAGTGAGGCAACATTATTAAGTTAAAGATTAAGATTTTTTTGTTTTTCCTAAAAATTCCGGGCGATTTTTTAAAGAGAAGAGGGGTATGTCGCATTCCAACTTGTACACGGCAGTAAAACAGGCAAAACTTTCAAAGTCGCAGAGCGAAGCTATCTCGCTACATTACAGCAATGTCAAATCGAGATGGCCACCATGAAAACATTTCTCCACTGAGGCTGGCCCAGGGCAACAAAATAACATCGGTGTTTCTGGCGAGCCAGGCAGACTTCAGCAGAATGTAGTGAGTCGGAGCAGCCAAACAGGGTCACATCACCTTCATATGTGAGAAAAGAAAGGCTAAAGCGACTACAACAAACGGTACCAAGAGCTCTTAAAAACCAGTTCTGTGCCAGAACAAACTCGTTAAACAAGTACAGCACAATGGAAACCGCTGGTACCTTCATAACAGTAAGTGCTAGGCGGTCATGACGAGTGATGTCGGGTAAACATTAGCCACTACTTCACTCCATAAATACCCCAGCAGCTGAGCCCATAAGGCAGTTGGTTAGATGGATCGATGGCGTACATGACGTTCGCACTCAATTACCTGTTTGCAGCGAAGTGACGTCTGGCACAAGTCTGTTGTAAATTTCCTGCACTCTTCGGACAGCAGCCGCTACTGGGAGAGATAGCTTACCTCGCCATAATCACCAGTTGCGGAGTTCAGTACCACATTCTGCCTCAGTCTCTGATGGGAGGACCTGGAGGTCTCTCTGTCTCATCAGGACCAGGACACCAGCGTTTCTGACATTCCGGAGGACTGAGTAGCGGCTACCTGGGTGGCAGTTTAATATCGTCGAACTCCATGGTTACACGGAAACCACCGACGACTGTGCCGCTAAAGCGGAGTTATTGAACGCAGTTTTCCGAAATTCCTTCACCAGGGAAGACGAATGGAATATTCCAGAATTTGAAACACGAACAGCTGCTAGCATGAGTTCCTTAGAAGTAGATACCTTAGGGGTTGCGAAGCAACTCAAATCGCTTGATACGGGCAAGTCTCCAGGTCCAGATTGTAGACCGATTAGGTTCCTTTCAGATTACGCTGATACAATAGCTCCCTACTTAGCAATGATATACAACCGTTCGCTCACCGATAGATCTGTACCTACAGATTGGAAAATTGCGCAGTTCGCACCAGTGTTTAAGAAGGGTAGTAGGAGTAATCCATCGAACTACAGACCTATATCATTGTCGGCGGTTTGCAGTAGGGTTTTGGAGCATATACTGTATTCAAACATTGTGAATCACCTCGAAGGGAACGATCTATTGATACGCAACCAGCATGGTTTCAGGAAGCATCGTTCTTGTGCAACGCAGCTAGCTCTTTATTCGCACGAAGTAATGGCCGCTATCGACAGGGGATCGCAAGTTGATTCCGTATTTCTAGATTTCCGGAAAGCTTTTGACACCGTTCCTCACAAGCGACTTCTAATCAGGCTGCGGGCCTAAGGGGTATCGTCTCAGTTGTGCGACTGGATTCGTGATTTCCGGTCAGGAAGGTCGCAGTTCGTAATAATAGACGTCAAATCATCGAGTAAAACTGAAGTGATATCAGGTGTTCCCCAGGGAAGCGTCCTGGGACCTCTGCTGTTCCTGATCTATATAAATGACCTGGGTGACAATCTGAGCAGTTCTCTTAGGTTGTTCGCAGATGCTGTAATTTACCGTCTAGTAAGGTCATCCCAAGACCAGTATCAGTTGCAAAGCGATTTAGAAAAGATTGCTGTATGGTGTGGCCGGTTGCAGTTGAAGCTAAATAACGAAAAGTGTGAGGTGATCCACATGAGTTCCAAAAGAAATCCGTTGGAATTCGATTACTCGATAAATAGTACATTTCTCAAGGCTGTCAATTCAACTAAGTACCTGGGTGTTAAAATTACGGACAACTTCAGTTGGAAAGACCACATAGATAATATTGTGGGGAAGGCGAGCCAAAGGTTGCGTTTCATTGGCAGGACACTTAGAAGATGCAATAAGTCCACTAAAGAGACAGCTTACACTACACTCGTTCGTCCTCTCTTAGAATATTGCTGCGCGGTATGGGATCCTTACCAGGTGGATTGACGGAGGACATCGAAAGGGTGCAAAAAAGGGCAGCTCGTTTTGTATTGTCACGTAATAGTGGAGAGGGTGTGGCAGATATGATACGCGATTTGGGATGGAAGTCATTAAAGCAAAGACGTTTTTCGTCGCGGCGAGATCTATTTACGAAATTTCAGTCACCAACTTTCTCTTCCGAAGGCGAAAATATTTTGTTGAGCCCAACCTACATAGGTAGGAATGATCATCAAAATAAAATAAGAGAAATCAGAGCTCGAACAGAAAGGTTTAGGTGTTCGTTTTTCCCGCGCGCTGTTCGGGAGTGGAATGGTAGAGAGATAGTATGATTGTGGTTTGATGAACCCTCTGCCAAGCACCTAAATGTGAATTGCAAAGTAATTATGTAGATTTAGATGTAGATGTAGATAACGGTTGACAAAGAAGGGCGGTGAGTGGTAGGGGACAGAGTACCTCCCAAGTCAGAGCTACAGCTATTCTCCTGACTAATAAACGTGCTACAACATGAACACACCAATATCACCAAATACAGATAAACACACAGCATAGTAACAGTTCAATACACATGCCGCTATCACTCACAGTCATGGCGCCATGGTACAGCCAGAACCGGGGCCACCGCAAGCGTTGCCAGTACAGCAGCCTAGTGGAAGAAAGTGTGTGGTGTCAGCTGCTGTGGGCGAGTTGAAGGCTGTTTAAGGCGAAATTACTCAGCGGGCACTGACAGACGATGCCAACCACAAGTCAAGACGCTACCTGTATTTTTATGGAAATAAATAACTAATTCTGAGTCTTCTTTCACTGCGCCTACCGGCGACCACAGATCACTACCATGCTTCCGAGGAAAACTGGCAAGGAGCGAACTGTGAGAGCCTCCTGACACAGAACCAGCGCTACTCACGCCCTCCCAGTTGTTGCCTGCACTTTCTCGCTGTCCCTTTAATCAATTCTTTACGGGACAACGAAATACCTGCTGTCGATGCCAGGGCCAGAAGATCAGCAGGTGTATGAATGACCATCTAGGGAACAATGACAGTTGGCGCAATTAATTCAATCTCCTAAGAGGAGAGATGACAGAGACCCCAGGCATAGCTACAGCTATTCTCCCAACCAGCACACGCGCTACTACATGAACACACCAGTATCACCAAATACAGATAAACATACAGCATAGTAACAGATCACACGACTGCAACAACATTGCGAGTAGTACATTCATTGAATAAAAAACAGGTTAGTAGCAAGAAATAAAACGACAAATTATCTTTTTTTAACAAAGTTTTCTTTATTTTCGTTTCCTTTGGTTCATTTTCCTAAAAGACGTAATTGTGTAATATGTAAACTGTATACAATGTGAACTGTAAAATGTGCAAACTTTATAATATTGCACATAAACAGTATTTATTGATTATAAGACTTAACTACACAAACATTAGTGCACAACATAGACAAGAAGTGATCTTCAGGGAGATGAGGCTCGAGATTACCATTTTGAAGCACCTCTCCCACGTATAGCGTGGGAAAATTGCGAAATTAATTCCAGTAACAAATAAAAGTAGCATACCTCATAAAGAAACCACAGAGAGCTGATCTCCCTTACTCACACATACACACACGGAGAGTTAACCCAAGTCCTCCACATGAAACAGCCACGTAAAGGGATCTCTTTTTCTAAATAAATCTCTCCTGTTTTCTAGTATTTTCTTCTTAAAGTTAGTGATATTTGTTTCCCGTTTCCAAATTTTATGCATCATATATTTTTCTAATTAACAAATAGTTATGTAAATAAAGAGAGGATGAATAAGGCTGAAGGAAGAGACGAAGAGACCATTTCTGTAGCTTTTCTACAAAGTTTTTAGTAGCAAATCACCCACCATAGTTACCTAGGTGATGGGTCTTACTGTAATTTTAATAAATAGGTAAGTAATAAATAAATAATCTTGTTTTCAATTCTGTCTGTTCTGTTCAACTGTTCCTACAGTTTTTGATTTCTTCTGCTTAATATTTAATTCCTTTTCCAAACTTCTGTTTCGTTGAATTTACTGCTTGCCCAGTGTACAGCTTGAATAACGTCGGGAGTAGGCTACATCCCTGTCTCAATTTGTAGACAACTTTTTCACTCTCTGTATTTCATCCCTACAATTTCAGAACTTGAAAGAGTGTATTTCACTCAACATTGTCGAAAGATTGCCCTAAACCTACAGATACAGTCGTCTTTTCTTAATTTATTTCTCCCGAACCCGTACTGATATTCCATGTGGTCAGTTTCTACTAATTTTTTCCATTCTTCGGCAAACAATACACATCGGTATTTTGCAACCATGGGTTACTAAGCTGATGATTTAATGATATCCGCAAATTCTCCCTCCCACCTGTCTTACGTGCACTAGGAATTATTACATTCTACTTGAAATCTGAGCGTATTTCTTCTGTCTCATTTATGTTCCAGGTGAGGTAGTTTTGTGTCGGCTGGCTATGCCCACTTGCATAAAAGTATTTGTACCTTGTTGTAATAGGCTACAATACTGCACGACCATTTTAAATTAATTTTTGAAGCGTTACTTCCTCTTCTGCATGTTCTCGATGTAAACGGTTCAAATGGTTCAAATGGCTCTGAGCACTATGGGACTCAACTGCTGTGGTCATCAGTCCCCTAGAACTTAGAACTACTGAAACGTAACTAACCTAAGGACATCACACACACCCATTCCCGAAGCAGGATTCGAACCTGCGACCGTAGCAGCAGCGCGGCTCCGGACTGGATCGCCTAGAACCGCATAGCCACCGCGGCCGGCGATGTAAACGGAAAAACTGGCATATTGTATTCCATTTGTACCATTGCTGTACAGTACTTTAGCTTGGTTGCCAATAGTCAATGTTTTTGCTGTTACATGTACTTTGTACAGTATTACCCAAATGCAGGCTGTGAATAACACCATGATGCCCTGAGTTGGTCCCATACATCGCAGCGTCACACAGTCCAACTGTTGCCTCTCTCATGGTCAATGCTACCCTTGCATTCGACCTGGATAACGTCATGATGCCGGAATGTAATATAATTTTGGAACGAGTTGTATGCTCGCCTGTTATGATCTTTCTGGAGACCGAAAACATCCTCTTTAGGAACTAACATGGGTTCCGCAAACAACGGTCGTGTGAAACCAGCTCGCTTTGTTCATCAATGAGATCAGAAGAAAGGAGATGCCGGTGCCTAGGTTGATGCCGTCTCCTTTCGCTTCCAGAAGGTGTTCAGTAAAGATCCGCAGTATCACCTAATGAACAAAATGCGAACATACGAAATATCAGGTCAGGTTTGTGACTGGACTGTTAAGTTCCTAGCCAATAGACACGGCATCTCGTCCTTACCGACGTAAAACTAATTTCGGGTGTACCACAAGAGGGTTTATAGAAAAGTCACAATGGTAGACAATGTACCGAAATGTAAGAAGACCTGGAAAAAAAAAGGTTCAAATGGCTCTGAGCACTATGGGACTTAACATCTGAGGTCATCAGTCCCCTAGAACTTAGAACTACTTAAAGCTAACTAACCTAAGGACATCACACACATCCATGCCCGAGGCAGGATTCGAACCTGCGACCGTAGCGGTCGTGCGGTTACAGACCGAAGCACCTAGAACCGCTCGGCCACACCGGCCGGCGAAGACCTGCTGAACACCGATACTTGATATAGGGATTCTCAGTTAACCCTCCACATAAACAAATGTTACGAATTGTGCATAAATAGCAGGAAACATCTATCTACATCCATACTCTGCAAACCATTGAGAAGTGCATGACAGAGGTACTTCCCATTGAACCAGTTATTAGGGCTTCTTCCTGTTCCGTTAATGCATGAGGCGCGGGAAGAATAACTGATTAAATGGTTCTCTTCTAATACTCTAAATCTTGTCCTCGCGATCCATATTGGAGCGATATGTAGGGAGTTGTAATGTATTCCTAGATTCATCATTTAAATTTGGTTCTAGGAACTTTGTAAGTTTCCGTTTCTTCAGCATTTCTGTGACACTCTCGCAAGGGTCAGACAAACCAGTCGCCATTCGTGCTGTCCTTCTCTGTATACGTTCAGTATCTTCCGTTAGTCCTATTTGATACAGGTCCCACACACTTGAGAAGTATTCTAGCATGGGTGACATTAGTGATGTATAATCTCCTTTGTAGAACGATTGCATTTTCCAAGTACTGTACCAATGAACCAAAATCTGCCACGTTCCTTACCTCCAAATGAGCCTTATTGCTCTTTCCATTTCACGTCACTGCAGAATGATACACCCTGATATTTATATGAGTTTACCGATTCCAGTTTCGACTCGTTGATACTATAATCATAGGATACTATTTTTTATGTTTTGTGAAGCGCGCAGTTTAACATTTCTGAACATTAAAAGCAAGTTGCCCATTTTTGCACAACTTTGAAATTTTATAAAGATTCGGTTTAATATTTGTGCAGCTTCTTTCGGACCAAATTTCATTATAGAAAACTGCACCATCTATAAAAAGTCTGTAATTACTATTAATATTCTATGCAAAGTCATTACTATACAATATGAACAGCTAGTGTCCCAACACATTCCCTGGGGCAAACGCGTAATTAACTTTACTTCTTTAGGTGACTCTCCATTGAAAATAACATGCCGTGTCCTCATCACTAAAAAATAATCAATCCAGTCACAATTTCCCTTGATACCCCTTACCATCGTACTTTTGCTACTAAGCATAGCTGTCGTACTGACTCAAGTGCTTTGGGAAATCGAGAAATACTGCATCTTCCTGAGTGCCTTGTTCCATGGCTTTTATAATACCATGTGGGAAAAATGCGAGGTGGGTTTCACTGGATGATTGTTTTCGAAATCCATACTGGTTGGCATAGAGGAGGTCATTCTGTTGAAGGTACCTCATTAAATTTGAGCTCAGAATACGTTCTAACGAGGATACTGGTCGGCCGGCCAGTGTGGCCGAGCAGTTCTAGGCGCTTCAGTCCGGAACCGTACGACCACCACGGTCGCAGGTTCGAATCCTGCCTCGGGCATGGATGTGTGTGATGTCCTTAGGTTAGTTAGGTTTAAGTAGTTGTAAGTTCTAGGGGACTGATGACCTCAGATATTAAGTCCCATAGTGCTCAGAGCCATTTCAACCATTTGATACTGGACGGTAGTTTTGTTGATCACTTCTGTTACCCTTCTTATAGACGGATGTAAACGGTACTTTCTTCCACCTACTAGACGTGGTTTTTTGTCGAGGGATCTGCAGTAAATTATGATTAAAAGAGGGGCTAACACAGTCACAAATTCGGTATAGAACCTGACAAGGATTCTACCGAGCATTGGAGCTTTGTCCGGTTTTGGCGGTTTCAGCTGTTTCTCAGCATTACTGACACTAATATCTGTATCACGCATATTTACCGTGGTGTGTGATTTAAGTTGGACAATAACCCTGTTATTGCTACTGTATGTGTACACGATTGTCAACCATAACTGGAAGCAATCACGTCTATTATTAATTTCTAGAAGAATGCATACAGACCATTATAAATTGGAACGATCACATAAAACTATTCGTAAGAAAGGCTGGTGCAGACTGATATGAATCGGAATAATCCTCAGGAAGTTCACCCACAATGGAGGTAGCTTACAAAATCCTCGTTTGGCGGTTACTTAGATACTGCTTGCGAGTCAGGGTCCCCTGTCAGATAGAACGGGAAAAGGGAAAATCCATAGAAGAGCAGAACGATCCATCACAGATCTGTTTTGTAAACTCGAACTTGTCACGGGCGTGCCAACTCAAGTTTCAGTATCCAGTCCCACAAGAAAGGTGTTATACATCACGGAATAGTTTCTGTTAAAATTCCGTGAGCATCCTAGAAGCATCAAACAACATATTGCTTCACTTCACATATACCTCGAGTAAAAAGACCGTAAAATATAATGTGACTGGAGCTCACACGGGGTTTACCAGCAATCGCTCTTTCTGCGCACAATTTGTGACTCAAGCGGGAAAGAGGGGAAGTAATAGTGGCAGGCAGAGTAAATTGAGGTACACTGCAAGATATCTTGCGAAGTATGCAAGTACGAGGGGAGGTAAATAACTTAATCTGACACATCATTAAACACAACTTTGCTCCATTCACTCCTCCAATTGTACATTTTACTACACCATAATCAGTGTAGCTGATTGTGTTGTTAGCAACATATGCGAAAGTCCTGTGTTCGGTTCACAGATACTACCTCAGGTTTTTCTGAGGTGGAATTATCTGGAGTGGGATATACTCGGCCACGGAAGGCTTTTGTTTGACAAGAAATTGTGGACGACTAGTGTTTCGCCGACGGGACATCACCGTGGGATGTGCCACTATCAAGTGTGCCTGCGTGTTTACTGGAGGATCATCCGTTGAGCTGTAGGTATGCAACCGCGTGCGGTAGACGGACCTCACGCTGTACTGTAGTACCTTAGGTCAGGCCTGTCCGCTAGATGAGAGACTGTAGCCAAGGTCGCCCACTCAGATTCATGATGAGCCCAGTAGACTTTCCATCAAGGGCGCCGCCTACTGCGCAACATCGCGTTAAGAATATTTATAAACGACAAGATAAACACAATGCTTATCAATATTTACACCGTGAACACTCCCACTGAATTAACTGTGGTGCCATAAACATTATACACTGAAGAGCCAAAGAAGCTGGTACACCTGCCTAATAACATGTAGGACCTCTGCAAGAACGCAGAAGTGCCGCAACATGACGTGGTATTTACTCAACTAATGTCTGAAGTAGTGCTGGAGGGAAATGACAGCACGAATCCTGCAGCGCTGTCCATAAATCGGTAAGAGTACGAGGAGGTGGAGATATCTGCTGGACACCGCGTTGCAGGGCATCCCATATATGCTCAATAACGTTCATGTCTGGGGAGTTTGGTGATCAGCGGAAGTGTTTAAACTCAGAAAAGTGTTCCTGGAGCCACTCTGTAGCAATTCTGGACGTGTGGGGTGGCGCATTGTCCTGCTGGAATTGCCCAAGTCCGTCGGAATGCACAGTGGACGTGAATGGATGCACGTGATCAGACAAGATGCTTACGTAAGTCTCACCTGTCAGAGTCGTATCTAGACGTATCAGAGGTGCAATATCATTCCAACTGCAGACGCCCACGCTATTACAGAGCCTCCATCAGCTTGAACAGTCTCCTGCCGGGTCCATGTGTTCATGCTGTTGTCTCCATACCCATACACATCCATCCACTCGAAACATCAATTCAATTCAATTTATTAGCGTCCATGTAGTACATCATTAAAGTGACATAGGACTTGTCAATAAACATTACAATTTAAAATACATGTACATGAAAATTAATAATTGAATTTACTTGTCACTTAGACATTACAATTTTAATAGAATTATAAGAATATTAACACAAAATTATACAAGTAGGATAACAACACACAAAAAAATAAAAGCCAGTGATTCTCACATCAAAGATTACTTTCATTCTTACATTAAAACTGTTTCACACTTTCGTAGAAACAGCAAGTATTTAAGTGAGCAATTACACATATTTATCATGTCAGGGAAATATTAATTGCGTGTTTATTTTCAATGATTCATAAACTCTTCAATACTGTAAAAACTATTGCTCAATAACATGTTTTTTAATTCTCTTTTAAATATGTGCAGTTTTGGTATTATTTTTAGTTCTTTGGGGAGAGCACTGTAGAGGATTTTTTGTGATACATAGCTGTTTTATGAATTTCTCTGTGGAAATCATTCCTATTCCTTGTTTCGTAGTTGTGAAATTCACTGTATAATGTAGAAAATTCCTCGTGTTCTTTTAAGAAACATATGCTTTCATATATGTATAAGGATGGTAGTGTCATGAGTTTTAATTCTTTGAAAGCATGCCTACAAGACTGTTGTTCCCCCAAAACTGTACACCGTATCTTAACAAACTGTGTATGAATGAGAAATAAACACATAACACTGTTTTAATATTACATGAGCTTTTAAGCATTCTAAGTATATAACATGTTTGACTTAATTTTTTGTTCAATGATATTATGTGCTTTTCCCATCTTAAGTGTTCATCAAGCCATACTCCCAAGAATTTAGTGTATGATGCTTGTTCAGTCTTACACTTACCCAGTTCTACTGTAAGGTTAGTTTTTATTTTATTTGTAATATGTCTGAGGTTGATCCACGTTGTTTTTTTGGCATTCACAATGAGTCTGTTTTCATTATACCATCTGTCTGCTTTGTCTGTTGCTAATGTGACTTTTTCCTGTAAGTCAGCTTCACTATTTGCTTTAACAAACAAACTTCTATCGTCAGCAAACAGTACTGCCTCTGCTTCAGATAGTTGACTTGGTAGATCATTGATAAATATTAAAAACAGTAATGGCCCTAATACAGATCCCTGGGGTACTACATACAAAACTCTTTCGAATCTTGGTGAATATGTCCTATCTGCATGGCTTATCTCCACCTTCTGATACCTGTCTGACAGATATGATTCAAACCATTTGTGGGCAACTCCACATATCCCATAGGCATATAACTTCCTAAGCAGTAACTTATGGTCAATGACATCAAAAGTCTTTGATAAGTCTAAAAACAATCTACAATTTAATTCCTTTCTATTTATGGAATTTAGAACAAGTTGCAAAAAATTGAAGATAGTTGTTTCAGTTGATTTATTTTTATGGAAACCATTTTGCGCATTAACCAATATTCTATTCTTAATAAGAAATTTGTATAGTCTATGATACATTATCCTTTCTATTATATTTGAGATACCCGACAACACTGATAAAGGCCTAAAGTTACTAACATCATATTTATCACCGTTCTTTTAAAGTGGCTTTATAGTTGGCATTTTATGTTTTAATGGAAACACCCCTGTCTTAAAAGATTCATTTATAATTTCAGTGAGATGTGAGGCTATGTTTCTTGCAGTTTGCTTAATGACTTTGTTAGGAATCCCATCACACCCACATGACATTTTATTTTTTAACTTATTTATAGCATTTAGTACCTCTGATTCAGCTACTGGATAAAGGAACATTGTCATGTCATTCATGGGGATTTTTACCTTGCTATTGGAATTTCATTTAGTTTTAATTAAATTTATGGCTATATTTGTGAAATGTTTGTTAAATATGTTGGCAATCTGAAGGGGGTCCTTCACAGTTTTACCCCCACTTTTAATGACAAAACTGTTATCTTTTCTTTTGTGTCTACCTATATTTTCATTTATTACCTCCCAAGTTGACTTCATTTTGTTGTTACCTTTCTCAATATATGAATCATTATCAAACTTCTGAGCTGCAATTATTACTTTCTTGTACAGGCTTCTATAACATTTCACATGTGCTTTCAGTGCTACGTTCTTCCTGGCCGATTTATTTAACTTTCTGAGAGTGTCTGATGACTTTCTAATCCCCTGTGTAGCCCATGTTTTGGTTTTATGTTTAGTTTTGACTCTTTTTATAGGAAAGGCAACATCGAAGCAGTGTTTGTAGCTTTCAAGGAATGAGTCAAACTTTGTGTTGACATCACCACTTGATTCACTATCCCAGTTGTTATTTTCCAGAATGTAATTAAAAATTCTTATGCTGTCATCATTTATAAATCTCCTTTCTCTGTAATTGTTATTGATAACAGGGTCCTTGTAAGATGTGACATTTCAACTCAATTTGATACCCTTGTGATGTAAGAAACCAGTGTCAATAACTTCAGTGTTATATTCACACTTGTCCTTGTTTGTAAATACTTGATCTATTATAGTTTCAGAGATATTTCCGCATCTGGTAACTTCATTTACAGTTACCATCATATTATGACACAAAAACAGATTGCACAGTTGCTGTTGTTTACTACAATCAATCTTAAAGTTAACATTAAAATCACCAGGAACAATTACATTATGTTTAAGTTCATTCAGTAGCCCCTCAAGGTTTTCCATAAAAATGGCAAACTTGCCCAATGGTGATCAGTACAAACACACAATAGTAGTTTTTAATTTGGTTAGCTCACATATACTGCATTTTAGTTTACATGTAATTTCTTTTGATTCTACCCCTGTCCTAACATAAATACATGTCCCACCCCTTTTATGGTTGATTATACAGAATTTGCTAATCATTTCAAAATTTGGAATAATTATGCTAGACACTTGCATTTCTTTTACCCAGTGCTCGCTTAAGCATGAAATGAGACTCGTCCAAGCAGGCAACATGTTTCCAGTCATCAACAGTCTCCTATGTCAGTGTTGACGGGAAAAAAAATAGGTTTAAATGGGTTTAAGCACTAAGGGACTTAACATTTGAGGTCATAAGTCCCCTAGACTTAGAACTACTTAAACCTAACTAATGTAAAGACATCACAAACATCCATGCCCGAGGCAGGATTCGAACCTGCGACTGTAGCAGCAGCGCGGTTCCAGACTGAAGCACCTAGAACCACTCGGTCACAGTGGCCTGCCATTGATGGTTCCATGTGGGGCATAAAGCTTTGTATCGTGCAGTCATCAAGGGTATCCGAGTGGGCATTCGGCTCCGGAAGCCTTTATTGAAGATGTTTCGTTGAATGGTTTGCATGCTGACACTTGTTGATGGCCCAGCGTTGAAATCTGCAGCAATTTGCGGAACGGATGCACGTCTGTCACATTGAATGATTCTCTTCAGTCGCCGTTGGTCCCATTCTTGCTGAATTTTTCGTGGCTGTAATGATGTCGGAGATTTCATTTTTATCATATTCCTGAAATTCACGGTTCACTCATGAGATAGTCATACCAAATAATTCCCACTTCATTGTTACCTCGGAGATGCTCACTTAAATCTTGATAGCCTGCCATAGCCTGCCACTGTAGCAGCAGTAACCGATCTAAAAACTGCGCCAGACACTTGTGGTCTTATATAGGCATTGCCGCCCACTGTGTCACATTCTACTTGTTTACATCTCTGTATTTGAATATGTTTCTCTGGCACTTCAGCGACTTTGCTCCTTATTGAGAAGTTTCTTGACATTTCTAATACTCTCGATATAAATATACCACATTCGAACACGCCTCCCTACATCTATATTGCAATCAAATTACACCCAACATTCCTAGAAATTTTACAAATCTATACTTGCTCAAAAATTTGGTAAAATGTGTGACTTGGTTTTCTGAAATTACTTTACAAATGTCTATAATTTCATTCATACAACATTCATTCATAAAATAGTAGTGTACTTCAATATACTTTGAATTTGTAGAAAGTTACTGTATCTAGCAATACTGACTGCTCTTGAGTTGTCTTCATGTATTTCAAAAGGCTCATCAGCCATTGCATCAAAAATGTTCAAAATATCCCGAATTAATTTAATCTCAGTGACACTTTCTGACAATGTTACACACTCAGCAAAAGTAGATTTCCTTACTCTTCCTTGTTTTTTAGATTTCCAAAATATTTCATTAGCAAATAAGCTAATATCATAGCCTCATGTAGACTTACAATCTGCATCTACAAAACAATCTCAGAAATCAATATTTTCATCCCTTCCATATATTAACTTCAAAACTTTTGTTTGACCCAATCTTTCATCACTCGCAAAACATACTTAAGGTGGGTATCAATGTAACAATTTTAAAATCTATTCCAGTAGTTTACACTACAAGTTATATTTGGCTGTGATCTATTTATTTATTTATTTGTCCATGAGACCTTGTTACTACATAGAATGTACATAAGATGTTGGACATCATTTAACACAACACTGTTTCTATCATTTTAACATTACTAATCTCCAACAGTTACACTACATAATATTGGCATATTTTTTGTATTTGTTCAGTGGTTAAAATGTTACTGTGATTTCAATGGATAAGGCTGGTACATTATTAGTCATATTGACACATTATTATTTATCAAGATACTCTTTCAGACTGTAGAAGCAGTGATCAATTAGATACAAGCTTACTGCAGCTTTGAACTCTGCTATGTTGTTTATTGGTTGTATATTACTTGGTAGTTTCCCGAATATCTTTTTTCCAAGGTGCAGAACTCCATTTTGGCAAATAATAGTTTTTGTATGGTGCATATGGAGATCAACTTTTTGCCTTGTGTTGTGTGTGCATCTTCATTTTTGAAGAAGAATGCGAATTTCAGCCACATACTGCTGTATGAGTACTTTGGTTTCATATACACTGGAGCACCAAAGAAACTGGTATAGGTATGCGTATTCAAATACAGAGATTTGTAAACAGGTAGAATACAGTGCTGCGGTCATCAACATCTATATAAGACAACAAGTGTCTGGCACAGTTGTCATATCAGTTACTGCAAGGTAGGTTATCAAGATTTAAGAAAGTTTGAACGTGGTGTTGTAGTCGATGCAAGACTGATGGGACACAGCATCTCCAAATAGTGACGAAGTGGGGATTTTCCCATATGACCATTTCACAAGTATGCCGTGAATGTCAGGAATCCAGTAAAACATCAGATCTTCGACATCAGCACAGCTGGAAAAGGATCCTGCAAGGATGGGACCAACAGAAGAGAATTGTTCAAAGTCACAGAATTCCAGCCCCTCCACAAATTGCTGCAGATTTCAATGCTGGGCCATCAACAAGTGACAGAATGTGTACAATTCAATGAAACATCATTGATATGGGCTTTCAGAGCCCAAGGCCCACTTGTGTACCTTTGATGACTGAACCACACAAAGCTCTACACCTTGGGCTCATCAACACCAACGTTGGACTGTTGATGACTGGAAACTTGTTGCCCAGTCAGACGAGTCTTGTTTCAAGTTATATCAACCAGGTGGATGTGTACGGGTCTGGAGACAAACTCATCACTCCATGAACTCTGCATGTCAGCAGGAGACTGTTCAAGCTGGTGGAGACTCTGTAATGCTGTGGAGCATGTGCAGTTGGAGTGATATGAGACCCCTGGTATGTCTAGATATGACTCTGAAAGGTGACACATATGTAAGGGTAGGGAGGACAGAAAGAAAGCAAATTTTAAGAGAGGTTAGAACTGAGACAAATCTTCAGTTTGAGAAAGAAATCAAAAAACATAATTCCAGCTTATTACATCAGCATAAACAGCCATTGGTTAAGAATTTTCAACTGTTAGCAGATATTTTAACTCCACCCAATCTTAACTCAGTCAATGAGAAATGTCAGCTATCTTTATTGCATCAAAATATTCGAGGACTGAGAAATAAAATTAATGAATTAACTATCTGCATAGATGAATTAGAGTCTTCAAACCCAGCTGACATAATCTGCCTCTCTGAACATCATGTGACCACTGGTATAGAACTTTTAAGTGTTACAGGGTTTAGGTTAGCATCTCACTTTTGTAGATCAGAAATGGAGAAAGGAGGAGTTGCCACATTCATCAGGAACTGTCATAAATTTAAGAACATAGACATTCATAAATTTTGCCTAGAACAGCATATGGAAGCATGTGCAACAGAATTAGAATTTCACAAAAAATCCTTCATAATATTAAGTGTATATCGAGCACCTGCAGGTAACTTTAATCTGTTTGTCAACCACCTTGAAGCTGTACTGGCCCATTTAACAACCAAAAACAAAGAAATAGTGGTTGCTGGTGATTTCAATGTAGATTTCCTTAAAGACTCTCCCAATAAGAACTTGTTTGAGTTAGTAACACTATCATTCAACTTAATTCCCACAGTAAAGTTCCCCACTAGGATAGCCACTTGCTCACAAACAGCCATTGATAATATCTTTATAGAAAAGTCCAATGAACAAAATTATATTACAAAACCAATAGTCAATGGCCTCTCAGACCATGACATGCAGTTCCTTCTGTTAAATGTTAATACTGAACAGGATATAAAATCTGTTAAATCTGAGCTCAAAAGGGTAATCAGTAAGCCAAAAATTGATTATTTTAGGACACTCCTCAGAGACATTCACTGGACTGATGTTTACAGCGTTCATGGCATGAATGAAAAATATAACATTTTTGCTAATAAAGTGCTTACCTTATTCGAACACTGCTTTCCCCCAAAACTTACCAAGGTTAGAGCAAAGTCTACAAAGAAGCCATGGATTACTCGAGGAATAGGGGTATCTTGTAAAACAAAAAGAAAACTGTATCTGTCACTCCGAAACATTTCCAATGTTGATGCTATAGCACATTATAAGAAATACTGCAAAATATTAAAGACTGTAATACGGATGTCAAAGCAAATATATTACAAGGAAAAGATAGTCATATCAGATAACAAAATAAAGACAATATGGGATATAGTGAAGGAGGAGACCGGTAGAACCAGGCATGAAGAGGAACAAATAGCATTAAGAGTAAATGATACATTGGTGACAGATGTGTGTAGTGTTGCAGAGCTTTTTAACAAGCATTTTATAACTGTTACTGACAAGATGGGGTTGTCAGGTTCGGTAGATGCTGCTATGGATTACCTTAGACCAGACATTTCAAGTAACTTCCTTAATATGAATTTGACCCTCACTACCCCAACAGAAATAATGTCCATCATAAAATCTTTAAAATCAAAAACATCTAGTGGGTATGACGAAATATCAACAAAGTTAATTAAAGAATGTGATTCTGAGCTAAGTAACATATTAAGCTATCTGTGTAACCAGTCGTTTATTAGTGAAATATTTCCTGAATGGCTGAAATATGCTGAAGTTAAGCCACTGTTTAAGAAGGGAGATAAAGAAATAGCATCAAATTTCCGTCCAATTTCACTGTTGCCAGCATTCTCAAAAATTCTCGAAAAAGTAATGTACAGTCGTCTTTATAACCATCTTATCTCAAATAACATACTGTCAAAGTCACAGTTTGGATTTCTAAAAGGTTCTGATATTGAGAAGGCTATCTACACTTACAGTGAAAATGTGCTTAATTCATTAGACAAAAAATTGCAGGCAACTGGTATATTTTGTGATCTGTCAAAGGCATTTGACTGTGTAAATCACAATATCCTTTTAAGTAAACTAGAATATTATAGTATAACAGGAAATGCTGCAAAATGGTTCAAATCTTATATCTCTGGCAGGAAACAAAGGGTGTTATTAGGAAAGAGACATGTATCAAGCTATCAGGCCTCATCCAACTGGGAACTAATTACATGTGGGGTCCCACAAGGTTCCATTTTGGGGCCCTTACTTTTTCTTGTGTATATCAATGACCTTTCATCAGTAACATTACCAGATGCCAAGTTTGTTTTGTTTGCCGATGATACAAACATTGCAATAAATAGCAAGTCAAATGTAGTCTTAGAAAGATCAGCCAATAAAATATTTGTGGACATTAATCACTGGTTCCTAGCCAATTCTTTGTCACTAAACTTTGAAAAAACACACTACATGCAGTTCAGAACTTGTAAGGGGTGTCCCAAGAGTATATGTCTAACATACGATGACAAGAAGATAGAAGAAGTGGACAGTGTTAAATTCTTGGGATTACAGCTTGATAATAAATTCAACTGGGAGGAGCACACCACAGAACTGCTGAAGCGTCTTAACAAATCTCTGTTTGCAATGCGAATTTTGTCAGACATAGGGGATATAAAAATGAAAAAGCTGGCATACTATGCTTACTTTCATTCCATAATGTCATATGGGATTATTTTTTGGGGTAATTCATCAAGCCAAGCTAAAGTTTTCCGGGCACAAAAACGTGCAGTGAGAGTTATATGTGGTGTGAACTCAAGAACATCCTGCAGAAGCCTGTTTAGGGAACTAGGGATACTAACTACTGCTTCCCAATATATTTATTCCTTAATGAAATTTGTCATTAAAAATATATCACTTTTTCAAACCAACAGCTCAATTCATGGAATCAATACTAGAAATAAGAATAATCTTCACAAGGATTTAAAGTCACTTAGTCTTGTACAAAAAGGTGTGCATTATTCAGGAACACACATTTTCAATAACTTGCCAGCAGCCATAAAAATCTTAACAACCAATGAAATTCAGTTTAAGAGAAGCCTAAAGGATTTATTGGTGGCCAACTCCTTCTACTCCATTGATGAATTTCTTAGTAAAACCAACTGATTTGTATATAAGTACAACATAACTTCTGCACAATTTCAGTGCAGTAATGTGTTCATTGAAAATTTGTGTGTGTGTGTGTGTGTGTGAGTATAATCTAACTTCTGCACCATTTCAGTGCAGTAATGTGTTCATTTTAAATAAGTATTACAGTAGTTGTATTACCTTATAAATAAATAAACTTTTTTATTTTAAATTCAGTGCATTAGTATTTGTAAAATTACTCTTAGTGTTCATTAAAAAATGACGATCATTCCACTTGGGACCTGTGGAATGGTACATTAGCTTATTTGTTTTAATTGTAAATATTTGTCATGTATTGTTGTTTTTCTGACATGTTCCACATCCTGGAGGACCTCCTCACTACGGATCAATCGGAATGAAAGTAAATCTAATCTAATCTAATCTAAGCATGCTGCCTGATCACCTGCATCCATACATGTCCATTATGCATTCTGACAGACAAATCCAGCAGGACAATGCGACACCCCACACGTCCAGAATTGCTACAGAGTGGCTCCAGGAACACTTTTCTGAATTGAAACACTTCCACTGGCCACCAGACTCCCTAGACACGAACATTATTGAGCACATCTGGAATCCCTTGCAATGTGCTGGACAGAGAGATCTCCACCTCCTCATACTCTTACGAAGTTATGGACAGCCCCGCAGGATTCATTGTGTCAATTCCCTCCAGCAGTACTTTGGACATTAATCAAGTCAATGCCACATTGTGTCTTGCCACTTCTGTGTGTTCATGGGTCCGTACACAATGTTAGGCATGTATACCAGTTTCTTTAGCGCTTCAGTGCATGTGAAGAGATGGAAGTGGAAGGATTTGCAGTTTTCTGGAGTGGCTAACAAGATTTTCTATGTTTGGCACCTTTTATAGTTCTTATGATCATTTTTTGAATTCTAAATAGCTTGATGGTGTTTGGAGCAATTCCTCAGAATATGACTCCATACTTTTGGACTGACTGGACACTTGCAAAGTACACACTTTTTAGACAGTCTTTGCTACATCTGCTTTCAAGGGTCCTCATCACACACCAAAATGTGTTTGGTTTTTTGCTGAGATTGCCAATATGAGTTCCCCACATGGCATTGCCCTGAATCCAGGGCCCAAGAAACTTTGTCAGATCAATTCTACTTACAGCTTTGTTTGACAACTGGTTATTTATAGTTTGTGGAACCTTTTGCTTTGGAAATTGATTGCTACAGTTTCTTCTTCATTTATGGTTTACTTACAGTATGTGAACCATTCAGCTATGCCATCCATTGTCTCTGTTATGTTTACTTGTCGCAAGTTTCCTGATTTTGCAGTAATGAGAAAGCTTGTGTCGTCAGCTAACTGGTAAGTATTTTGACATTATATGTTTGTCTGTAGGTCATTTACATGCATGAGGAACAGCACTGGTCACAGTATCGATCCTTGGGGAACACCATATTTCATGTATTGGTTACCTGAGTAATGGTTTGTGATTTTGTTGCAGTTAGTGTGTTGTATTTTCACTGTTTATTTCTCTCCACAAAGGTGTGACCTAACCCAGTCATTAGGAGTGCTTCTGAAGCATAGTTGATTTAATTTCTGTAGGAGAGCTTCATGATTTATAATATCAAATGCTTTCCACAAGTCAAGGCATACATCACTAATATATATTTACCACTGTCCACTTTCGGGTAAGTTTCACTTAGGAATTCATAGACAGCACTGTTGATTGAGCATCTCTTCCTATACCTGTGTTGTGCTGTGGATATGACGATATTTTTCCATAAAGGAAGATCTTATCTAGAATTTTTGAGAAGCCAGACAATAGGGCAATTTGCTCGTAATTGCCAACTCCTTTCGTGTTTCCTTTTATGTAGATTGGTTTCAATTTTGCAAATCTTTAGACAAGAAGGGAAAGTCCCTGATGCCAGTGAATTATTGGATAAATATGTTAGTGGTTTTACAATGAGTTCATTACATCTTTTTATTATTTTATCAGGTATTATGGTGGTTCTTTTTCTTATGTATTGTTGTTGTTTGTTTGTTAAGTACAGTTGGAGTTAGCATTATTCTGCCTGCTTCACAACTGAAAAATTATTTACATCAGTGACGCAGTTGTGGTACTTCTCACAGTTAGTTTGCCCAACAAGCTGTTTTTATATCAAAAGACACCACCAACAAACAATATTCCAAATGTACAGCTGCAATTTACTTTTGTTATTTGTTCTTTTTTACCTTGGTGAAAAGGCAATGCTGAGTAGGTTCTCACAATATCCGTTAAATGGAGATCAAAAGAATTTACTGAAATCACATTAAATGAATATGACTACAATTACTGTTTCTAAAGAAGGACCACTAAATGAGAGGAATCTCCTACATTTACATTTATTTTTAATTATTTGTCAAAATTAGTAAATATTACAATATTTATTACGACTCTAGGCCGTTATCATTTAGAACAATGGCGTTGACCTCTGCACCAGTGTTCCCCTATAAAGTTTGCATAAATCATTAATATATAGGACTTGTTACAGTAAAACATTATCGACACTTTTAAGCAATATTTGATTATATTTAGTCTAAATATTACATGAAACTTATACATTTTTGTGTCTCATCACGAAATGGCTTCTTACACAACCAAGAAACAAAAGGGAAGTACGTCAATCCTTTTTCAAAAGGAACAGAGATTAGAATAACCTTCACAGATCATATTAGTTGATTACATAGTCTTTGTTATTTTTCTCCGATAATATTTATTTCTCTTTGTTATTTTTCTGCGATAATATTTATTTCGTTATGACGTCAGTTTTGTTAAATTTGTGAAATTCTCCAATATTATTTTACCATGTTATGTGGCATACCGCCACAGTTTACCCTATACTCCTGAGAACTGCTTCGTTTTTAAGGTTTTTATTATGGTCATGATTTCTTCTTCATTTGTTGGTTACAGATAGAATGAGGTATCAGAGCTGTTCATCTTAAATGGTGATGTTGTTGTATTTTGGTTACTTGGAGTAATCTTACTGATTAGTTCCCCACTCATGTTTGATTTTTGTAAAATAGCAGTTAAAGGTATTTGCAATTTTCTTTGGCTCTGTTATTTTCTCTTCATGTTGACATAGGACCTTCTTTCTTGCCTGTTCGCTTTTACCACTAGTGTCTGCTTGGTCTTCTTTTTCTGGTGAGGCCCTAAAAAATCTTCATTCCTTGTTGGTGGACATCTTTTTTGGTTAATTCCTGAGGTAATATGCAAGAAAGTGCTCACCATGTTCCTGTACATAATAACATGGCTTGCGTGTTGTGCTGGTTCTAATTTCAAACTAACTTCCATTGGTGTACAGTATAAATTAAAATGTATAATCAGATATTTCTTAGGTGGAGATTCAGTATCATAAACATATTCCACATACAATAATAAATGTGATTTTTAGATTTGGTAGTGAAGACTCTAGTTGCTTTATTACAATCATCAATAAAAGTGAGAAAATGTTTCTTCCCATGCAAACCTGGAGTTGAGTGAGGCCTCATTAACTGAATATGAATAATCTCTACTGTTTATTTTGCTCTGCTTATTTTGTTTTCAGTTGGTAATATGTGCATTTTATTTTCTATACAAACTTTAGACTTCATAAGCTCTGACTCCCCCCCCAGGAACCATGGACCTTGCCGTTGGTGGGGAGGCTTGCGTGCCTCAGCGATACAGATAGCCGTACCGTAGATGCAACCACAATGGAGGGGTATCTGTTGAGAGACCAGACGAATGTGTGGTTCCTGAAGAGGGGCAGCAGCCTTTTCAGTAGTTGCAGAGGCAACAGTCTGGATGATTGACTGATCTGGCCTTGTAACGCTAACCAAAACGGCCCTGCTGTGCTGGTACTGAGAATGAATGAAAGCAAGGGGAAACTACAGCCGTAATTTTTCCCGAGGACATGCAGCTATACTGTATAGTTAAATGATGATGGCGTCCTCTTGGGAAAATATTCCGGAGATAAAATAGTCCCCCATTTGGACTCCGGGCGGGGACTACTCCAGAGGACATTGTTATCAGGAGAAAGAAAAGTGGCGTTCTATGGATCGGAACGTGGAATGACAGATCCCTTAATTGGGCAGGTAGCTTAGAAAATTTAAAAAAGGGAAATGAATAGGTTAAAGTTAGATATAGTGGGAATTAGCGAAGTTCGGTGGCAGGAGGAACAAGACTTTTGGCCAGGTGAATACAGGGTTATAAATACAAAATCAATTAGGGGTAATGCAGGAGTAGGTTTAAAAATGAATAAAAAAAATAGGAGTGTGGGTAAGCTACTACAAACAGCATAGTGAACGCCTTATTGTGGCCAAGATAGACACAAAGACCATGCCTACTACAGTAGCACAAGTTTATATGCCAACTAGATCTGCAGATGACAAAGAAATTGAAGAAATGAATGATGAGATAAAAGAAATTATTCAGATAGTGAAGGGAGACGAAAATTTAATACTCATGGGTGACTGCAATTTGGTATTAGGCAAAGGGAGAGAAGGAAACATAGTAGGTGAATAAGGATTGGGGGTAAGAAGTGAAAGAGGAAGCTGCCTGGTAGAATTTTGCACAGAGCATAACTTAATCATAGCTAACATTTGGTTCAAGAATCATAAAAGAAGGTTGTATACATGGAAGAAGCCTGGAGACACTGACAGGTTTCAGATAGATTATATAATGGTAAGACAGAGATTTATGAACCAGGTTTTAAATTGTAAGACATTTCCAGGGGCAGATGTGGACTCTGACCACAATCTATTGGTTATGAACTGTAGATTAAAACTGCAGAAACTGCAAAAAGATGGGAATTTAAGGAGATGGGACCTGGATAAACTGACTAAACCAGAGGTTGTACAGAGTTTCAGGGAGAGCATAAGGGAACGATTGACAGGAATGGGGGAAAGAAATACAGTAGAAGAAGAATGGGTAGCTTTGAGGGATGAAGTAGTGAAGGCAGCAGAGGATCAAGTAGGTAAAAAGATGAGGGCTAGTAGAAATCCTTGGCTAAGAGAAGAAATATTAAATTTAATTGATGAAAGGAGAAAATATAAAAATGCAGTAAATGAATCAGGCAAAAAGGAATACAACATCTCTAAAATGAGATTAACAGGAAGTGCAAAATGGCTAAGCAGGGATGGCTAGAGGACAAATGTAAGGATGTAGAGGCGCATATCACTAGGGATAAGATAGATACTGCCTACAGGAAAATTAAAGAGACCTTTGGAGAAAAGAGAACCACTTGTATGAATATCAAGAGCTCAGATGGAAACCCAGTTCTAAGCAAAGAAGGGAAAGCAGAAAGGTGGAAGGAGTATTTAGAGGGTTATACAAGGGCGATATTCTTGAGGACAATATTGTAGAAATGGAAGAGAATGTAGATGAAGATGAAATAGGAGATGTGATACTGCGTGTAGAGTTTGACAGAGCACTCAAAGATCTAAGTTGAAACAAGGCCCCGGGAGTAGACAATATTCCATTAGAACTACTGACAGCCTTGGGAGAGCCAGTCCTGACAAAACTCTACCGTCTGGTGAGCAAGATGTATGAAACAGGTGAAATACCCTCAGACTTCAAAAAGAATATAATAATTTCAGTCCCAAAGAAAGCAGGTGGTGACAGATGTGAAAATTACCGAACTGTCAGTTTAATAAGCCAAGGCTGCAAAATACTAACACAAATTCTTTCCAGATGAATGGAAAAACTGGTAGAAGCCGACCTCAGGGAAGATCAGTTTGGATTCCGTAGAAATACTGGAACACATGAGGCAATACTAACCTTACGACTTATCTTAGAAGAAAGATTAAGAAAAGGTAAACCTACGTTTCTAGCATTTGTAGACTTAGAGAAAGCTTTTGACAATGTTGACTGGAATACTCTCTTTCAAATTCTGAAGGTGTCAGGGGTAAAATACAGGGAGCAAAAGGTTATTTACAGTTTGTACAGAAACGAGATGGCAGTTATAAGAGTCGATGGACAGGAAAGGGAAGCAGTGGTTGGGAAGGGTGTGAGACAGGGTTATAGTCTATCCTCGATGTTATTCAATCTGTATATTGAGCAAGCAGTGAAGGAAACAAAAGAAAAATTCAGATTAGGTACTAAAATCCATGGAGAAGAAATTAAAAATTTGAGGTTCACAGATGACATTGTAATTCTGTCAGAGACAGCAAAGGACATGAAAGAGCAGTTGAACGGAATGTACAGTGTCTTGAAAGGAGGATATAAGATGAACATCATCAAATGCAAAACGATGATAATGGAATGTAGTCGAGTTAAGTTGGGTGATGCTGAGGGAATTAGATTAGGAAATGAGACACTTAAAGTAGTAAAGAAGTTTTGCTATTTGGGGAGCACAATAACAAATGATGGTCGAAGTAGAGGAGATATAAAATGTAGACTGGCAATGGCAAGGAAAGCGTTTCTGAAGAAGAGAAATTTATTAATATCAAGTATAGATTTAAGTGTCAGGAAGTCTTTTCTGAAAGTATTTGTATGGAGTGTAGCCATGTATGGAAGTGAAACATGGATGATAAATCATTTGGACAAGAAGAGAATAGAAGCTTTTGAAATGTGTTCCTACAGAAGAATGCTGAAGATTAGATGGGTAGATCACATAACTAATGAGGAGGTATTGAATAGAATTGGGGAGAAGCGGAGTTTGTGCCACAACTTGTCTAGAAGGTGGGATCGGTTGGTAGGACACATTCTGAGGCATCAAGGAATCACCAATTTAGTATTGGAGGGCAGCGTGGAGGGTAAAAATCGTAGGAGGAGGCCAAGAGATGGATACACTAAGCAGGTTCAGAATGGTGCTGGTTGCAGTAGGTACTGGGAGATGAAGAAGCTTGCACAGGATAGAGTAGCATGGAGAGCTGCATTAGACCAGTCTCTGGAATGAAGACTGCAACAACAACAACAACAACAACAAGCTCTGACTCTAAATGTGATTGCACTCTACCTGCTAGCTGATGTTTGCACAAAGTATTCAACTTGTTAAAATTGTGTTGTAAGTAATAGAAGGGGTATATCATGATTTTAATTGCAACGTTTGATGCTTGTGCACTGTGATCTTTGTTAAGGAGTGGAGTGAGTGAAATATCTGTGTGTAATTTCTTGGATGGATTTATATAAGACACTGTGTTTACTTGGGTGCTTGGTGTGAAACTGAACTGTGTTCTGTGCCCCACTCAATAAGTTGATTTTAGTGACTTGATCAGCAATTATTGACACCTGGACTGTGTTCCTAAAAATTGTG
Organism: Schistocerca nitens; assembly: GCF_023898315.1. Lineage (NCBI taxonomy): Eukaryota > Metazoa > Arthropoda > Insecta > Orthoptera > Acrididae > Schistocerca > Schistocerca nitens. The sequence goes on along the minus strand of NC_064615.1, from coordinate 256,143,850 downwards.
CTTCAATTGGTCATTGCCTCAAGTTTAATAAACGTGGGAAAAGTGATTCTGAAATTATTGTGCGTTATTATTAAATAAACAGCATCTACTATTCACTAAGGTCTTCAGTTTCATGAGGACAGTCCAGTGTGCTACTGAAGAGACAAATTAAAGTAATGAAAAAATTGGGTTGGTTATCTTTCAACACTGCCTTTGTGGGTGGGGTACTGCACCAGTCTGAAATAGTCAAGACAAACTTACACATTTAAGGATGTGGCAGAATCTGTGGACTTTTGGTTAGTGAAGCCTAGATCAAATGTGACATTGCGGGGAGGGGGGGGGGGTTGAGGCCTAGATCAAATGTAACATTGGGGGGTCATAGTGGCAGTGAACAACATAAACATCTCATGTGATGCAAGTGAAACAAAACTGTGGTTAGACAGTGAATGGAATAGTGTGCAGAATGTTAATGACAACAGGTTATTTGAAACACTGCATCAACAAATAATAAATAAGGTTCGTTTGAGCAGTTGCCAGACAGCACCAGACAAAAGGCTGTACTGTGCATGCGCAGCTACAATGACATAGGCAGCCCTTGCTTGCTCTGCTCATACTCTTTTCAACCTCAGAGATATTTTCTATGACTTAATTATGATACAGTCTCATTTCATAACAAATGATAGTGTCACATTACTGTCTCGTACTCATTCTCTTCTGTTGTAACTGTCTTAGTAAATAGATGTAATAAAAGGTGATGCTGAGACAATACATGGTAAAAGTGTTTGTTATTAAGTGCTCATCTGATATTGACAAAATGAGTGGCAGAAAGGGTCACAGTGATTATGACTGTTTAACCAGCTTGAATTACTGTATATAAATATGAAGATTTACTTTATCCACTAGTATTATTTAATTTACTCCTCATCCTCATCAAATAATTTTTAATAATATTATGAAAAGGATAATTGCTACCCACCATATAGTGGAGATGCTGAGTCACAGATAAGCACAACAGAAAGATTGTCAGAAAATGAGCTTTCGGCCAACAAGAACTTCATCATAGATGTGTGTGTGAGTTGCATTTTCATGAATGTAGTGTTTGTGTATGTTCTATCTCCAACAAAGAACTCATTGGCCAAAAGCTCATTTTCTGACTGTCTTTTTTTCTTTGAGCCTTTCTGCTGCTCAGCATCTCCACTATATGGTGGGTAGAAACTCTCATTTTGGTTATATTGTTACATTCCACCCTGGATTTTCCATTTTACAGCAAATATTCATAGTTGTTGTCTCAATATGACAATACAATGGGTCAGCCACCATTGTCACAGCCTTAAGAGCTCAAAATATGTTCCAGAAAATAAACCTAACTCCATTTAATTACGTGATATCTAAGTCCAATGTCAATTTATGAATATCATTTTATTGAAAGTTAATTCTGATGCACAAAACTAATTAATCATCTTTCCACCATTGCACCTCATCATGTGAAAGATGGGCCTACAACATGGGCTTCACTGATTTGCATTGTTTATCTCATTATTACAACTGCCCTTCCTCTCTTTTGACTTTTATATTCTCTACAGCAAATATTAATGTCTTACTAAACAGAAATAATAATTGTAAGTGGCAAGACTGTGAAAGGACTTTTAGCTACCTCCCTTAAGTGAACAGAAATGATGGCAAGAAAGAACAACTGCACACTTGCAAGGTAACTTAATATATTTGAAAACAGGCAACATTTCTAAAATGACTACATAGGAAGGTAGTAACATAGAGCTTAGTGTCGAAAACAACAAATTTCCTAAAATGGGTATCAAAAGTGCATGAGTTTCAGAACCTGATCTCAAATTGCACCCTGAAACTGAGGCAGATAATATATTGTGTGAAAATATTGCTGTGGGCAGATCATAGTACAGGACTGGTGTCTATGATTATCATGCATAATGGATGCAGCGATACATCTAGGTAAACTTTATTGGTCATTACATGCAGCTGTCTCAGATCAAGACTCACATCACACTATTCCCTCTCTGCACAGTCCAAAGACTATTCTCTTCTCATGGTGGAGCGTCTCTAGAGTGTGCGTTAAGACAGAAACTCCCACAGAATCCCCCACTAGGAGTACGGGATACTGTGGGCTGTTGCATAGGTGTGCGCAGTTGGCACAGGTGCGCTTTACCATCTGTGTCATGGGTGGCAAGTGAGTGGACACAGCCAGGCTGTTTCTCATGGGGGCTGCATCTTGTATATGTTGTTATTGCAGTGCTAAGTCCAGGAGCAGGTGAGGAGGAGAAGGCACTGATGTGCTTGACCAGCCATGTTGAGGCTGGCATGTGAGCAGAGATGGCTGGACCATTTCTTGAGCATATGTCATAACTGATGTCTACATTGTAGACATCATACAGCACCAAGTGCTGTGGTGGACGTCGTGGATGGGTGCAAAGTGACCTAGACAGCAAAACCAGGGGTGAATGTGGTGATGGTAGATCAGCAGGAGATCAGTCATTGAGAAATGACTGCTGGTGAGGAAGGAAGCTGCAACATGCTTTGGTTGACAGTAGTGTTACTGAGCTGTTGTCCTCAAGATGTGTACATGGACAGATAATTGGAAAGGGAACTGCCTAGTTGACACTGAAGTCCTGTAAGTGGAATCTCAGGGAAATTAAGGGATAGAATGAAGAGTGGTGAAAATTTTATTCAGTTTCAAGTAAATGAAGTCAGAAACAAAGCTACCACAATGAAGTGCAGTAATTAGTGAATAGACAAATTTTATTATCATTCAAAATAAATAATATTTCTTTTATGCAGGACTGTTGGGTGAGAAGTGGTCTTAGTGAAAGCCTAATATTAGGAATGGATTAGATTGTAAAAGAAAAAGTTGGTTTCATTTGTGCTGACAGAATATTGTTTGTCACAGATCCAAAAAGTGGAATTTGTTCTGAAACTGATATAGTAATGTAACCAAATCAAGTAACCAAATCAAGGGCATGGAACAGTTGGACAAAAGGGGCTGTTAAGAGGAAGGTGTGTATTAATGAATTGTGTATTAATTAATTAATTACAGAAAAGCCAAGGGAAGCTGAGAAATTGAACCCAAAAGAAACAGAAGAACTAAAGAAATTTTCATGGAAGTACTGTGCATGTTTGATGAAAAACCATGGAGAGTAAGAGATTATCAATATAAGCTAAAGTTGAGACCTTATGACCCATTCTTTATCAAGCCCTATGGTGTACCAATCCATGCAGAAATGAAAAATAATAGACAGAAATAGTAGTCAGTACAATAATCCATTTGTGGTAGTTTCAAAAAGAGACGGGGAGTGAGGCTCATGTTAGTTTCTAAACATTTGAAGAAATTCTTAGAGAGGGAAACATTTCACCCAAAAAATATAGATAAGTTGTTAAATAGGTTTGAGGATATTAAATATATGACTAGATTAGACTTGAATTCTGTATTTAACCATATGGTATTAGAACATTACTTCCGAAAGTACACATCATTTTTATATAATATGAGGTGTTTTCAGTGCTGTACAGTACCATCTGGGCTAAATATTTCAGTGGCAGAATTTATTCATGCATTAGACTTTGTTTTAGGAAGTGAACTTTCAGCAAAATTGATCATTTATGTGGATGACCTTCTGATAACTAGGAAAACATGGGGAGAGCATCTTACAATTTTAAAGGAAGTAGGAGAGAAGCTAAGAAAAGGGGGAATAACATTGAAACTAGTGAAGTGTAAGCTTGCTGTGAGACAACTAAATTTGCTTGGTCACAGCATGAGTGAAGAGTTCTCTTTGCCTGACATGACAAGATTTTAGCCATAGTAAACTTCATCAGGTTACCTTCCATTAGGAAAGTGGGTGCACTAGAGACTGTTATGTAGTTTATAAATGATAGAGTGCAGCAGTCAGTCATCCTTTTTTATGCAGGTTTTTTTTTCATGCAAATCCAAATTTCAGCCAGTGCCCAGTCTTCATCAATGCACTAGTGTTTAAACTCGATGCGTTTCCTGTTGTTTGGGCATCAGTCATAGTTCCTTGAATACTACTACCGCATTGATACTACTAGTGCATTGATAATGGCTAGGCACTAGCCAAAATCGGGATTTGCATAATAAAACCTGCGTAAAAAAGGATGACTGATTGCTGCACTCCACCATTTATAAATTACATTGTAAAATTTCCAAAACCAAAATCAAAGATAGAGTTAAGATCATTTTTTGGGTTGGCTAATTTTTTAAAGAAAATGTGTAAAAACACAATCTCTTAAAAAACATATGTGGGACAGAAGTGAGGAATGCCAGGTAGCTTTTGACAAAATCAAAGAATACCCATGTAAGAGTGAAATATTAAAGAGACCTAATCTTTCATTACCATTTTGTTTGATGAGGTGGTTAGTGGTAAATTAGAACATTTTTCAATTGGATTTGCAAGTAGAACACCTCAAAAACATGTAAAGAAATATACAATTACCGACAAAGAAATTTAGCCATTGTTTGGGGATTTATGAAATTTAGGGTGTATTTTCTTGGACGCAAAGTCATTATTGATACTGATCACAAAGCTTTATGCTACATTCAAGAGTGTAAATTATATCACAGTAGAATTAAAAGGGGGCAGTTTATTTGCAACTGTTTGTTTACATGATAAAGTATATATAACAATCAGTCAGCATCTTCCAATTCAAGTAGGAAAAGCAACAGAAACAAGAAACCTGCGATACAACATGATTTTTGGTATCCAGCCATAATGAAAACTCCAAGATAACAGTGTTAAACGAAAGGAGAAATACCATCGGTGCTCACTGCCCTGTTCTAAAGATTGACTCTAAATGTGCAGTGCCTCAAGAACAAGTATTGTGAACTTGAAATAGCAGTAAGTAACACCCAACCTGATGTCTCGTGTATTACTGAACATTGGTGTAAGGACCAAGAAATAAGTAGTATTCATAATAATCCATTTAAACTGGCAAATCATTATAGTAGGAAAATTGCAAAAGGTGGTGGAGTCGGTATTTACCTTAGACAAGAGTTAGAATTTAAAAAGAGATGTGAAGCAGAGAACTTAAGTATTGAAACGTTTTTTGAAGCAGGTGCTGTCCAGCTATATGGCCTGATGAAAAAAGTCATAGTCATAACAGTGTATAGGTCACCATGTGGAAACATAGAAGTCTTTTTTGATAAATTTGAATTGTTACTAAATACTATTTACAGAAAAGAAACTGTGATTATTCTTTGTGGTGATTTCAATATTAATCTTGTAGTTGAAAGTCAACAAAAAAGGCAATTTTTGGACATATTAAAGAGTTTCAACATGTCACCACACATAAACAATTCAACTAGAATAACAAACACCTCCAATAGCCTCATAGATAACATTTTCACAAATATGTCAGCAACTGACATAGAGGTAACAAACATAGATTTAGGATTGTCTGACCACAATGCTCTCACAATTGAAATCGCTTTAAGGTCAAAGGAAGATAAAGGTGTAAATAATATTTACAAAAGAAACTTCTCTGTGGACAGCTGTCATCAGTTCATAAGTATCTTAGAAAATGAAAATTGGTTAGATGTTATGAAACAATCAAGTACAGATGAGGCACATAGTGTATTTGCATCGATTTATATGATGAACTTTGAGATGTGTTTTCCAAAGAAACTGACCAGAATCAAGTCTACTGGACACATAAAGTCAAGTTCTTGGATGACTTTTGGCATTAAGAAATCATGTGAAAACATGAAAAAAACTGAATTCAGAGTTGAGGGAGTGTACAGATACTGATTTTATAGAATATGTAAAGAGGTATAGGAAAATATACTGCAGAGTAATTGCAAATGCAAAGTTATTAAGTAATAATATGGAAATAAAACAGTCCAGAAATAAAACTAAAATAGCATGGGAAATTGTGAGAAAAGAAACCGGGGTACCTATCAAAGACAAGGAAATTATTCTAAAAGATGAGGAGAATAAAATGGTGGATAAATATATCATACCTAATTATATAAATAATTACTTTTTAAATGTTCCCCAGACATTAAGCAGGAATTTTGGGGAGCAGATTAAGATGGAAGCACCCAAGGCAGCCAGCAGTATGATGGCAGTTCCAACAAATGAAAAGGAAGTTTTAAAAGTGATTAAAAGTCTCAAGTCCAAGATGTCAGCTGGAGTAGATGAGGTGCCAATAATATTAGTAAAGAAAACAGCTAATCAGATAGCAAAACCATTGGCGCACATAGCAAACTTGTCAATGGCTGAAGGTGTGTTTCCACAAAAACTGAAAATTTCTAAAGTCATTCCCCTGTTGAAAAAGGGTGATAAACTTGAAAATAGAAAACTACAGACCTGTCTCACTCCTCCCAACTTTCTCTAAAGTTTTAGAGATACTAATGAAATATAGAGTCACACATTATCTTAATATGCACAATATGATAAACAGTTATCAGCATGGAGTTCAAGCTGGGAGAAGTACTGAAACAGCTGTACTAGAATACACAAAAGAAATAATCACTAAATTGGAAGAGGGAAAAAGTGTAGTTGGGATAAATCTAGCTTTGTCAAAAGCCTCTGACACTGTTGACCACAGCATACTTTTGAAAAAGCTCGAAGCTATAGGTATCAGAGGACCGGTAAAAAAGTGGTTTGAGTCTTATCTAGAAAAGAGGATACAGGTGGTTGAAATTACAGCACTAAATATTAATCAAAAAATTAAACTAAGATCAGATCCAAGGGAGGTCACACTAGGAGTACCCCAAGGAAGTGTATTAGGCCCCTTGCTGTTCCTCATTTACATTAATGATATTCAGGTGTCAAAGAGAAAAGCTAGAATCATGTTATTTGCTGATGATACAAGTTTAATAGTTAGTGATATGAAGCAGTCATTGCACAGTACTGTGGACCATGTCCTACAAGATATACAAAAATGGTTTAGTGCTAACAAGCTAACACTGAATGCAAAAAAAAACTAATTATGTGCAATATGGAAAAATAAGTTAACAGGACGACCTAAATCCCACCATGGAGGACATACAACTTGAAAGAGTACAGTGTGCAAAATTCCTGGGTATGCACATTGATGAGAAGATTAATTGGAAGGACCATGTGATGAGCTTAGCACTAAAATTAAATTCAGCATGTTTTGTGCTTAGAATAATTTCAAGAGTTTGTAGTAATGACTGTACCAGATTAGTATATTTTGGCTATTTTCAGTCCATTGCATCCTATGGGATATTATTCTGGGGAAAAACAAATTGTCGTCTAAATGAGATTTTCAAATTACAAACACGTGCTATTCGGATAATGACCCACAGCCCACCTAAAACACGTTGTAAGCCAATTTTTAAAGCATTGAAAATTTTAACAATTCCGTCATTACACATTCTGAAAAGTCTGTTGGTGATCAAAAGAAATCAGGACAAAATGAAAACCGATACAGACTTCCATAATTACAATACACGGCAATGTAAAGATCTCCACATTCAAGCTGTGACAAGGACCCGAAGCCAGAAACATGTACGTAATCAAGGCATCAAACTTTTTAATGCACTACCAAAACATATCAAAGAGCTGGAAAACGAGGATAAATTTAAAACTGTTATAAAGAACCACATGCTTGACAAATGTTATTACAGCATAAGTGAATATCTCTGCGCAACTGTATAACAATATATGTTTAAGTTAATGCGACAAATGAAATTACATCAGTGCATAAGAAATTATGTTATAAAAACACTTATTAGTTGTATATTGTATTAAACATAAGATAAATATGAATTTAGCACAGATACAAATTTTGTAAAGATATTATATAGTTGTTAAAATGTACCCTGACAAATCCTATATCACAAATGTGATCATTGGGATGATAATGAATAAATAAATAAATAAATAATTGAATGTTTTTGCAAATGCTTTATCTAGGTTACCAGCAGGGAATGAAGATTAGAAAGATGTAGAGGAATAAGAGAATGAAGTTACGTACTTAATTGGTATAGGAACTGACTTGTTGGGCAGCTACCCAAAGCAGAAGAGGGTATAGTTATATATATGTCATGATGGATTTATTTTCTAAGTTTATTAAGTTATGTGCATTAAAGAACACCACAAGTTAGAAAACCACATCAAGGAACACTCATGACTATTTTCAAAATGTAGGAGTTGCTAAACCACTTCTTTCTGACAAAGGGAGTCAATTCACTTCAAAAACATGGAAAAATTTTATTGATGAGAAAAACATAAAACATATACTAATTTCTGTTTCTTCTGTGCCTTACAATTTAGCTGAGAGGTAGGTTGATTATATAGAACTTACTGCAATATAGGTACTCAAACTGGATAGAAGACATTTTAAAATGACTAGGAACCTGCTATCCAAATTGATGAGTTACTTGCATACCAAATATAAAAAAGCATTACTGCAGATGTGAGGGAAGAGATAGTTATAAAAACTATGGAGCAGCATTGTAGTATGTGAAAACAGAAGTGTTCTTCGACATTTACATTTGGCCATTTCAGATAGTGGAAAACCCTCATCAGATTCTTAAAGATTATGTTTTCCAAAACCAAAGGAAATGCTACACAGCTAAAACCTTACCAACTAGCAAGTAAAAGTAAGAACTGGAACATTACAGCAAAAATTAATTTTAGATCTGCCAAATATTTCTGCCCTCAGAGGGATGCACACTCTTTTGCGTATCATGTGTGTGGAAAATGCAAGGGAACCTAGTCATGCAACATTTCATTGGGTCATTTTAATTTTATTTCTGATGTATTATTTTTCTCCTAGTAATATTTGTGTCCACTTTGTACTTTGTACTTTTATTCAGCTGCGCACAAATCATTGATAGTACCAAGTGGAATTATATAATGCCTGTAGAGGAAGAGATGGTATAATGGGCCTCCACTTTGATTTTTCATACATGCTGCAACAATTTCTTTAGTATCTACTTCAGAGTCACTGTGCACATACTATGACGTGTCTTTGACTTATTTATCACACAATTTTCCAGGAATGGTGCATGAAGCAAAATATATAATTTGTTCTATGGCATCTTGCATAATCTGTGAAAAAAAGTAGTTCTCGTAATTTGAGACCCATGGGATAAATTCAAAATATTAAACCAGAACTTCAAGAAAGACAGTTTTATTAAATGAAAGATAATTAAAAGAGTGTGCAAATACAATGTGGGATTCCCATTTGAGGATTGTCCCCATTCCTAAATTTATTTTTAAAAAATCCTGTTTATCAACATTCACAAAGCTTCAATATTTAAAAAAAAAACACTTTATCTATTTACAGAAATCACACACATAGACGTCAATCTCACAACCAGCACACTCACTGTAGGCCCACATTTTTCAGAGCACACACTGCTCCCACAGTTCACCCCTTCAATCCTATGTATACATTGCATCACAAAAGAGGCAAGCAGTGTTATCACTGACAGGCTTGCTAACACCAAATGCAGCTTTGAGATGGGACTCACCCCAATCTATGTCTGAGCAACATGACTCATCATCATAATCTTTGGGGGACAGAAGTAATTTTCTCTTGCTGGACTTTGTGGGAATCATTTTGTTTTTTGTTTTAATTGTTTATTTCTTGTTCTTTGCTTGTTACAGATGATATCCCTTCCCTTGCATGTTCCTTCCCAGATTCTTTCATGTCACTTTATTTCCTCTTCTGTCTTTCTTCTTTGAATTTCTTCTTATATTCTTTCTCTGCTCTTTTCTGTTCTGTATTAACTAAAGCTATGTTACTTGGAGATGATGTTATTGAGGCAGCTTTTACAGGCATATGGTCTTTGTCATTTTTTGTTTGGGCCTCAGAATGGGCCAAATGTCTCCTAGAGAAACAGTTACTTTAGGTTTCATAGATGTAGAAAGTCTGGACAGACCATGTTCTTCTAATTCCTAGCATATGGCAAAGTATTCTGATTGGAATTATTTGCGGTGCTGACAGTAGAATTTGTGGATTTCAAGTAGCAATAGTGTCATTTGGAGATAGCATTCCACTGTTGTGTTGGAAACTTTGATCTAACTCAACCTCAAATAGTATCCTCTCCTGCGGATCCTGCCTCCTCTGCTGAAAGTACAGGCTCTGTCATTACTCATCCACTTGACTGCTAGTGGTGTATCACTGGTAGATCTGGGTGTCTTGCACAGGGTGGATAGGGACCAGGAAGGACTTAGGGTGTTTTATTGATCCCCCTGACCAACAAGTTTGGGTGCTGTCTTTCACTGAAACTGAAACTGAGCCAGTGGGACTCACTTCACTTGTTTTGGGGAAACCTGTTTTGACCAGGGTCATAAGGAGGTAAACAGAAAAGGGTAGTGGTCTATTAATCATTGCCAGTTCAAATGTATGGCGAATGATGGTAACTCTTATGGAAATGGCAGAAAGGACAACAGATGTACTCAGTGCGTTTGCCTGGGGACCTAATCCAACATGTTTAAGAAGCTGTTCCAGTAGCCATTGACGGAACAGCGTACAACCAAATGTAGATTGTGGCACATGTTGAAGAAATGATGCCCGTTGTCTGGGCTCCGAGGTCATTTTTGGGTCATTCCAGTGACTGGCAGAATAGGTTGAGAAGACCAGTGCTGTGCATGGAGTTTCATCAAGGCTCACAATTTGCAGCATTGTCCCCAGAACTGATTGTGGGCCTTTGGTTCTGAGTCGAGTGGAAGGACTGAACCAGAGACTTCAAAAGTTCTGTGACAAAACCAGGCTGTGACTTGCACCATAATGTGGAGAACTACAGTGTTCCTCTAAACGGGTCACATGTGAACTACACATCAGAGGCCGCTACTCAGGTAGCTGACTGTCTGTGGGATGCACAGGAAGGCATTTTGGATTAGGTGACTCTCCATCCAATCCAGATAATGGTAGTTCAGGAAACCGAGAAGTATTAGCATAAGATCAAAAGAAATGCCTTCCACATGTGAGAGTATTAAAATCCTTATGGTAAACTGCCAAAGCATTTGCAGGGAAGTGCCAGAGATTGAAGTGCTCATGAAAGTCAGTAAAGCTCACATAATACTAGGTACAGAAAGCTGGTTGAAATGTGAAATAGGCATCAGTGAGATTTTTGTGGATAATTTAAGTGTATATCGAAAGGATAGGCAAATGGGAAATGGAAGTGGTGTATTCCTCACAGTAGACAAGAAACTCAAATCCACCAAGGTAGAAATTAAAGCTGCATATGAGATTGTTTGGGCAAGAATCAATATCAGAGATGGGCATAAAATGATAATTGGATCCTTTTATCAGCCATGACTCATCTCGTGACATAACTAAAAACTTTAGAGAGAACCTCAGTTCACTTTGGAAAGGTACTCCAATCATACTTTATTCATCGGTGGAGACTTTAATCATCCAACAATTGATTAGGAAAAATACAGTTTTGTTAGTGGTGGGTATGATAAGACATCCTGTGAAACATTACTAAAGGCCTTCTCTGAAAACTACCTAGAACCGGTAGTTAGAATCAACATTCATGATAGAAATATATTGGATCTAATGGCAATAAGTAGACCTGACCTCTTTGGGATGTCCACATTGAAACTGGTATCAGTGACCATGATGCAGTTGTGGCAAAAATGATTACCAAAGTGCAAAGGACAACTAAAACAAGCAGAAAGATATATAAGTGAGTAAACTAGATAAAAAATCAGAAATGTCATATCTCAATGAGGAACTTGAAACTTTCAGCACATGGCAGGAGCATGTAGAAGAATTCTCACTAAAGTTTAAAAGAATAGTTGACCATGCATTGGATAGACATGTACCCAGTAGAACAGTTCATAATGGGAGGGAACACAGTCACTGTAATGAAACTTCTAAGGAAACAAAAATTTACTGCATAATAGGTGCAAAAAAAGTATAGGACTATAGATAGAGAGATGCTGAATGAAATGCATTTGGCTGTCAAGACAGCAATGCCTGATGCCTTCAATGACTACCATAGCAGAATGTTGTCAAATGAGCTTTCATAGAACACAAAGAAATTCTGGTCATATGAAAAGTGTATAAGTGGCAACAAAGTTAGTATCTAGTCTCCAGTGAATGTGACAGGAACTGAAATTGAGGATATCAAACAAAAGCTGAAATGCTTAATTGAATTTTCAAATATTCGTTTACAAAGGATAACCCCAATTTTATCCTTGTACCACTGAAAAGGTGAATGAAATAAGTGTTAGTGTCAGTGGTGTTGAGAAACAGTTGAAATTATTAAAACTGAACAAAGCTCCAGGGCCTGATGGACTTCCTTTTAGATTCTATACAGAATTTGTGCCTGAGTTTGCCCCTCTTCTGACTACAAACTATCATAGATCCCATGAACAAAAACCATGCCCAGTTCTTGGAAATAGGCACAGGTCACATCCATCTATAACAAGATTAGTAGAAGTGATCCACAAAACTACCATCCAATAACCTTGACATCAGTTTGTTGTAGGGTCTTAGAACATTTGCTGAGCTGAAATATAATGAAGTAACTTGAACAGAATAACCTCCTCAGTGCCAACCACCATGAATTTTGAAAACATCAGTCATGTGAAACCCAACTCACACTTTTCTCACATAACACACTGAAAGCATTGGATGAAGGCAATCAGGTAGATGCTGTATTTCTTGATTTCAGAAAAGCATTTGAATCAGTACCACCGTTAAACTCATTTCTAAACGTATGATCATATGGGGTATCAAGTGAAATTTGTGACTGGATTGAGGACTTTTTGGTTGTGAGTATACAGCATGTCATCTTGGATGGAGAGTCATCGTCAAATGTAGAAGTAGCTTTGAGTGTGCCTCAGGGAAGTGTGTTGGGAATCTTGCTGTTTGTGATGCATATTAATGACTTTGCAGACAATATTAATAGTAAAATAAGGCTTTTTGCAGGTGATGCAGTTATCTATAATGAAGTATTACCTGAAAGAAGCTGCATAAATATTCAGTCAGATCTTGATAAGATTTGAAAGTGGTGCAGAGGTTGGCAACTTGTTTTAAATGTTCAGAAATGTTCAGAAATGTAAAATTTTGCACTTCAAAAATGAAAAAATCTGTATCCTATGACTATAATATCTATCAGTCACTGTTGAAATTTGCCAACTCATACAAATACCTGGGCGTAACACTTTGTAGGGATATGTTGTGAAATGATCACATAGATTCGGTTGTGAGTAAAGAAGGTGGTAAATTGGTAGAATACTGAGGAAATGCAATCAGTCTGCAAAGGAGATTGCCTCTACCATGCACCACGTGGTGGTGTGCAGGGTATAGATGTTGATGTAGGGGTAAATTCCTATTACTCTGAAACCACTGGCAGCAAATACTCCAGTTTGACACTTTAGGTAAGCATTACCAAATAGTTCTGAGGCGTCATATGTCCCAAGTGGCCTGTCATTATGGTGCATCCATTGTCAAATATTTTCACCACAGTAGTGTTTCAGGGAGCCCATAAATGTCTTGTCCAAAAGTTGTATTTTATGAGTTGTATCAGGGGGAAGGTTTATGACGGTAAAGTGATTATTCCAAGCAAGTTCAATGACCTCAATATTCTTTGTGTGTATGTTATGCCCATCAAGAATTAGGAGGACAGAATCTTCTGCTGTGGGCTTGGTTTACTTAATAAAGTGTTTAAAGCAGTCTGTGAATAGATATCCTTGAATCCACCCAGATGGATGGCATCTTCCAATGGCATCAGGTGGGGCCCCTTTCATTCAAATGTCTACCATGTTTTTCCTTGGGAATATCATCAATGGTGAGACAAATGTTCCTCCAGCACTTGTACAACATACAACAGTAATGAGACTCCCTCTCTCAGCAACTCTTAAAGTACCAACCTGCTATTTGTCTCTTAAGACCAATCACTTGATCAACCTTGCTTTGCACAATGGATATGGCTCTTTCATCCACAATGAATATGCAAATGGGTGAATAATTATACTTATCAAGCTCATCCTCTGGAATGTTGAAAACTGTGTTTATAGCTTCCTTAGTGAAACCATTAGCATGCTTAAGGTTTTAGGGTAGACAACACCTTTAGGGTAGTTCATGAAACGGCAGAACCAGGCTCGTCCTGCGACTTCACCACTGAGTAGGTGTGAGATTTTTCTCGCATAACTGGAAAGCAAAGTGCCACACATCTTCTCTTGTGAGGCCACGGAATATAGATTCCATTTTAATTAAATATTTAACTAGTTTGTCTTCCTTATCAGCAGACAAAAGTGGCTTCCTTCTGGTTTTTCAACTAACTGCTTCTTCAGAAGGCAAGTCAAGATGAAAGAGCCTTTGTAGGGCTGCTCTAGGCACAGGAAATGATTTTGATACCTTTTTTAGGTCCATTCTTTTCTCTGAGAGAGCCTGTAAAGCTCTTAACATGTCTTATTTCCGCAAGTTTTTCTTTTTGTTTTCTCCTATGCATTTACTCTATATGGGGTATTTTCATCACACAACTGAACAGAATCTCTGTACTGGTTATAATTTGGGTCGCTTTTGATGTGGGAGCTCATATTTCCAGCACCAAAGGAGCCCATAATACCACCACCACCATGTTTGTTTACAAAATCTTATGAGCGTCTAACCTTAAGTGTAAATTACAATATTAACAATGTAACATAATCTTTGATACACATGCAATAGTAGGAAAATATCATAATAAGTACTTTCACAGGTGTAACTGTAGTAATATTGCTCCAAAAGCGTACCTCACAAAGATTTTGTTGGCGGTCAAATGAAGAGAACCCCGCTGTTCACTGGTAAAACTATCTACTGTGTCAGGGCACTCTACATGCAAAACTATGAACTAGTATTAGTAACCAATGCATTCACCAACAGAATGAAGTGTGTTGCTTATTAGTTATTTAGGGAGCCTAAATTACCTGCAAGGGCTCACGATATCACCTTTACCACTCCAAGTTTAGTGTTCATGAAAATGAAATGTGGCTCCTCAGTTCAATAAAGTTATACAGAAAATTTGAATGTTTGTATCAGATAGATGTTGTCTACACTTTTGAAGTAATTACAACAAATGTAGTGATAATGAGTCAGTTGGAATATTGCAAAGGACAGAACAAATACTGAAAATAATACACAGACAAATGTTTGAGATAATCACAACAATATTATTTATGTAGTAGGGAATGGAATTCTGCACTAGGGTTTGGTAAACTATTTGAAACATCCATGTGACACCAAATTCAGTTGTAATACATTTTACTGGTGAAAATATAGCTGTCTATTACATAATATTTCAGCCTACACTTTTATATATTTCATCTGTTGTCAGCACAACATTATGTCAGAACACACTATATTGATTTCTTACTTTTTATTGAATGATCTTCCATGATGTGATTGCCTATACACTTATTGATGATAACTGATTTTAAAAGGACCTTGTTGTGACATATGGATGGTTAGCAAATGTTTTCTTGCTGTATATTAGGTTGGTACTTAAGTTAATAGCATTTTTCAATAATTTTAATAAACACTTCAAATGCTGGGGAAACTTTTCAGTTCAACAACTGTAGAAATCACATGGTTTTGAGGCGAAGAACTTTTGTCTGGAAAGGAATTTTCTTGAAGAGATAGTGGAAAGGGTGAAAATCTGAGGGTGCAAGATAAGATGAATAAGGTAGGTGGGAAATGACTTCCAACGTAACTTCCATATAGCGTTTTATTTTACTTTTTTTGTCAGTCTAGCAGAGTGCGGTTGGCCTCTGTCAAAAGTAGACAATAACACACACACACACACACACACACACACACACACACACAAGTACTAATGCAACTCAGACACACATGACCACAACCCATGGCACCTGAAGCCAGACTACAAACAGCAGCACGTGTTGGGAGAGGCAACCTGATGGTGATAAGGAAGAAGTTGGGGTGGGGTGGGGAGGGGGGAAGGATAGCAGGATAAGAATGGGGGAACATAATGTGCTGCTTGGGGAGCTTGCAGGGATGGGATAGAGGAAGGGTAGGGTGGCTATGTGCAGTCAGGAAATTAGGTTGAGGGTGGAGGAGACCATGTGGGTGGGGGAGGGGGGGGGTGAAGGTGTAGGGGAAAAGGAGAAAAGTAGAAAGACTGGGTGTACTGGCAGAATAGAGGGCTGTTTAGTACTGGAATGGGAACAGGAAAAGGGGTAGAAGGGTAAGGACAGTGGTTAGTGAAGGCTGAGGCCCGGAGGGTTATGAAAACCTAGGATATAATGCAGGGAGAGCTCCCCCCTGCACAATTCAGAAAAGCTGATGTTGATGGGAAGGATCCAGATGGAACACACTGTGAAGTAGTCATGGAAATGAAGAGCATTGTGCTGGGTAGCATGCTCAACAAGAGAGTGGTTCAGTTGTTTTTTTGACACAGTTTGTCAGGGGCCATTTGAGCGGGCAGACAGCTCATTGGTTGTCATGCCCACATAGAATTCAGCAGATTGTAGATCACTTGATTGGTTTCACAGGTAGCCCTGCCTTTGATGGGATAGGTTAGGTTTGTGATTGGACTGGAGTAGGTAGAGGTGGAAGGATGTATGAGACAGGTCTTGCATATTGATCTATTACAGGGATATAAGCCACGGGGCAAGGGGTTGGGAGAAGGGGTTGTGTAGGGATGGGTGTGAATATTATGCAGGTTCAGTGGGCAGTGGAACACCACTGTGGGGGTGGAGCAATGGGGGGTGGGAAGGATAGGACATTTGACATTTCAGTGCTTGATGAGAGGTAATTGAAACCCTGGCAGAGAATGTAATTCAGTTGCTCCAGTCCTGAATGGTACTGGGTCACAAGGGGAATGCTCTTCTGTGGCTGGATAGTGGGACTTTGGGCGGTAGTGGGTGACTGGAAAGATAAGGCCCAGGAGATCTGTTTTTGTACAAGGTTGTTGGAGGGGGGGATAATTACAGTCCGTAAAGGCTGCAGTGTATTTTGAGAGGGACCACTCATCACTGCAGGTGTGACCACCAGGTATCCTTGCTCCTTCCCTCTGTCTCAATACGGAAAAGTTTCCTTATTGTTAGTGAGAACCCAGTAGCACATACTGTTCCTGCATTCTACTTGGCTCATGAAATCTTCTCAAATGGCCTTACCATCAAATTACCCATCTCCAGCAGCCACCCTTCGTTCAACAATGACCTCCATCTCTTCAGATTCTGCCAATCCTTAGCCCTCACCAACATAGTCCTGTAAAACCATAACAATCAAACCAAAACCACCTTACAATACCTTCTTTCCCTGCTATGAAATCCCAAATCCTGGATCCTACAACACACATTGAAACTCTTGCACTCCAGGAACTACAGCAACATGCACAATGCTGCATCAGAAAACTCTCCACCCTGCTCACTTCCTACTCCCACCTAGGAATACCACTGCTCATCACCTTTACAACAACCTCCAAACCTCTCTTACACCCCCTCATTGCTGACAAACCCTGCCTCACAGACATACTAAATTTACCCCACCCTCCAAAACATCCTCCCATCACCATAAAGAATCCATTACCGAAACAGACCTGAAACACAGTCATGAATCTTTTCTCCAAAAACATTACTCCCACAGAAATATCAGTTGTTTCCAAAGGTCTCACCTTTTGTCCAATTCCCAAATTCAGTCAAGCAGGGCTTGTTAAAGACCTTCTCACCTTCTCCCAGTCCCTACAGTGGAAACACTTTTTTGCCACTAACCCTGCCAATCAGGAAGAAGCAGTGTTGAAACCTGCCTGACTCAGTTCACTCCTTCATCCAACCATGATCCACCCCCACTGCCCTCAAGTCACCCCCTATTAACTGTTTAGAATTTCTTAACCTCGAAGCCTGCCTCACCATCATTTCACAAATCCCTCAACATGCAGACAAACTTTACACCCACAGAAAGAACCACAATCTACTAGCTAAAAACTGATCTTGACCTTATAACCCCACCTGCTGACAAAGGCTTCGCAACTGTTGTCTTGAACTGCAAGGATTATGTGATAAAAGGTATTCATCAGCTATCAGGTTCATCCACCTGCAAACCCTGCCACAGTGACCCCATTCCAGAAACCCAACAGGATCTCCAGTCTCTTGTCAAAACCTTAGGTCCATCCCAAGAACCTCTCCTGGGAGTCAACCTCCCTCCTCACCCCAACCATTCCCCACACTCCCATCTTCTACATGCTTCCTAAAGTTCATAAACCCAACCACCCAGGATGCACCATTGTGGATGGTTACTGTGCCCCCTCTGAGAGAATCTCTTCTCTTGTAGATCAACACATTTAGCCTATTACCTGCAACCTACCCTCCTATACGAAAAATACTAACCATTTCCTCATTTCCTCCACTGACTCTCCACAGGTCCCATTCCTTTACCACACAGTGCTCCACTCATCACTACTGATACTACCTCCCTTTACACTAACATCCCTAATGATCATGGCCTTACCACCATTGAACACTACCTTCCCCAATGCCCGATGGATTCCAAACTAACAACATAAGTCATAGTCGCCATGACCAACTATATCCTCATCCACAGTTACTTCTCCTATGAAGGCATTTCATCCTAAACATTCAGAATCCTAAACAGCCTGGTTTAGATTCATTGATGACATCTTCATGATCTGGATAGAGGGTCAGGACACCCTATCCATATTCCCCCAGAACCTCAACACATTCTTCCCCAATCTGCTTCACCTGGTCCTACTCAACCCAACAAGCCACCTTCCTCAATGTTGACCTCCACCTAAAAGATGACTACATCACTACCTCTTTCCATATCAGATCTACCAAGCACCAGCAATACCTCCACTTCGACAGCTGACACCCATTCCATACCAAGAAGTCCCTCCAATACAGCCTAGCCACCTGTGGCCATCGCATTTTCTTTGTTGATTGGCCTCAGCATTGATGTACTGCATTGTTATACTTGCAGAAAAATGGGTGGTGGAAATTCAATACAGACTACTGTAAACAATGTAGCTGACAGTTGCACAGTTGCATTTCACAGTCCTTTACTTTCAGTTCACAACCCCCAGTATTACACAGTTATATGGCCAGTTCACTATTGGTTAACTTTTGATAAGCCTCATTAATAGTTTGCAGGTGAACATCAGCACACTGCTACAATAGTTTGCTGTTGAACATCTATGAGCAGTAAATACCTAACCACACAGTTCAATATTTCTCAAATAAATTGAACAGACACATATGGTCTATTGGTGTTACACTAATTCCACAGTTCAGTTGATGCATTACTCTAATTAATACAGACCTCCCATCTGTAAATCAGCTGTGGACTGACTGTCTCAAAAATCAGGCCTTTATATATCCTCACAATAATAAGTACTGAAACTGCACATTGTCTGATGTTTCATTTACAGAAATTACAATTAAAACATAACTCATTCAATTAACTGAATATTTCAAAAACTTCTCCTTTTTAATAGTTTCTTCTGTCACAAAGGTTAGGCTGAATTAATTGTTTAAATAATGAAATTAATAGATATAGTTACACAAACAATACTTTTGACAAACCAGGTAATTATTTTGAAATTAAGGACTGCCTTTGCTAATATGTTTTCTAATGGTGGCAAATAAATACTTAAAGAATCCTATCGTTTCTTATTCCAAATGTTTATAATTAGTACAGAATTTATATTTGTTTATAAGTTAACAATAGAATCTAAGTCACGATACAATTACTAATTTTACCTTATAACAAAAAATATTAGCCAGAAATCGTCAAAATAAATTATGAAATTGATTCCATACACAAAACTGGACCTGGTGGTATATTTCTTAAGAAAGATGGCCGACCTTTCTCTTTTTTTATGAAAATGCAGATTATACTCATGTATGTTAATGGTAATTAGACAAAAATGAATATAAGGAGGCAGATGGCAAAACAAGAGAGGAAGTAAAAAGATCACAGCTTGCTTCATCACATTACCCCCCCCCCCCCCCCCACCAATTGGGTTGATCAGACAGATATTGCAATAGTAAATAAGAAATCTCCTTATCAAAATCTACAGTACACATGTTTTTCAAATTTTTACTTATTTGAACTGGACGTATGAAAATCCCCATGCAACATATTTACATATACTGTATTGTCCAATGGCACAAAATATCCACAAGCTATATTTTTAATAAAAATGAGGTACCTTAATTGTAAGTGATGTCATTCTTGGATAAACAAAGGTTACATTCTAAGGTCTGTTTCACCTTTTACAAGTCCAATCTTGCTTTGAAGAATAAATGACCATGGGATGCAAAAAGTTAAATTGCATTGTGCCTTGCAGTTCATTTTCAGACAACAATTTCACTTTTTCAATGTTCAGTATTTTGCACAAGCACTTTCACTCTTTTAATGAGCCTTAACATACTTTCTCACCAATTTGCCCACATCTTCAACAGGTCCAAGTGGCAGTCAGTAAGGAAGTGCACTGCAATAAGTTTCCTTGGAGGTGGTTCTCTTCCACCACCGTACATGAAAAATTAGACAAAATACCCTAATTTAGTACACTCACTTTTACTTCTAATTAAGTAAAGGAAAAAATGTTTCACACTAATGGCAAATGATAGTCATTACTTCATAAATAAATACATTACATAGTTCTCATAACATCACAATAATTAGCACTAAAATTGACTATAGTATGAAAGATTGGGTGACAAGTAAAAATTTAAAGTCAAGTATACATTACACTACAAAACATTACTCTGCATCTGCTGTCTCAGACTGGTTAAACTTGAAAGATTTGGGTTTCTTTCCCATTTGCAAAATCACTAAAATGCCAAGTCTTGGTCTGAAATTCACACCATTTATGGACTCATATATCTTAATATCCAAAATATGTACATTACCTCTAGCAAAAGCTCAAGATGTGCAGTAGCGTAGGTTTACTAATCACTGCATTATAAAAAAAGAAGAGAGTCACCATCACATAACTTAATTACTACTCAAATCAAAATTAAGGGGAAGGAAGTTGTACCAAATAATTGCCCTACTTCTCCACTCAGCTCTTAGTACTACCCTCATTTGACCAGAAATTTAAATCCTTACAAAATGTTACCAAACATTTGACCTGTCAGATTATTCACACAACTCTAGCACCACAGCTATCAGTTAATCAGCAAAATTACTGTTCTTTGTTCCAGTATTACCACTTTAAGTTCATAATTCCTCAGAACACAAATAGAAGTTTTCAGGTAACCTATAGACCTGATAATGCAGCATTATATCACTTGTACCTCACAAAAGTATTTCTCTTTCTGTTAAGCTCTGATTCCCAACTGCAGTGCCACGAATTGCATGATATACACAGTACCCAATGTTGCCTAGTTCAAAAATAGATAATATAGTTACACTGCATTTGTTGGAATGCAATTATCTTCTTTATTACTCAATCATGTCTGTCAGCTCCATTGTTTTACTTACATTTCTTACCTCATTAGCTAGTGGAGTACCTTCTCAAAAAATACCCCTACTGCACAGACAGGTTCCCTAATGGTTAAGACCGTAATATTGTTCATTATTTTATTATTTCATAATTGCTTCATTATCTAATAAATAAGCACCTGTTCTGCTTATCCAATGCAAAAATTGATTGTACTGAAAAAAAATCCACACTAACAGATCCTTATGCTAATGCAAACTTAACTCTTATTACTGAGCAGACAAAGTTATCACTCAGAAAAACTATTATTTCACTGTATTCCATCAAATTGCTTGAGATTCTAGCCTGAAGGGTGATACACATGTAAATACTGCTTATTCTTTCCACACACACTACTCCAGCCAACTATGTTTAAAGTTGTATTTTCTTAATCTTAGAAGAGGCTGTACCATGCCATACTTTTATAGGTAGATACTTATCTCTATATACTGATCGCACTGAACACAAACACTTCTGTTATACCACAATTAATGTTAAAGACTAGTATTCAAGCTGGTTTTTACTGCATATTGCCTCTTCTGCTGCATCCAGTTATACTAATTTCACACATGAGCTGATTCCTTCAAAAGTCAATTGTTGTTGTGGTCTTCAGTCCAGAGACTGGCTTGATGGAGCTCTCCATGCTACTCTATCCTGTGCAAGCTTCTTCATCTCCTAGTACCTACTGCAACCTACATCCTTCTGAATCTGATTAGTGTATTCATCTCTTGGTCTACCTCTACAATTTTTACCCTTCACACTGCCCTCCAATACTAAATTGGTGACTCCTTGATGCCCCAGAGCATGTGCTACCAACTGATCCCTTCTTCTAGTCAAGTTGCGCCACAAATTTCTCTTCTCTCCAATTCTAATCAATAACTCCTCATTAGTTATGCGATCTACCCATCTAATCTTCAGCATTCTTCTGTAGCACCACATTTCAAAAGCTTCTATTCTCTTCTTGTCTAAACTATTTATCATCCACATTTCACTTCCATACACTCTATACAAATACTTTCAGAAATGACTTCCTGACACTTAAATTTATAATTGATGTTAACAAATTTCTCTTCTTCAGAAACGCTTTCCTTGCCATTGCCAGTCTACATTTTATACCCACTCTACTTTGACCATCATCAGTTATTTTGCTCCTCAAATAGCAAAAACTCATTTACTGCTTTGAGTGTCTCATTTCCTAATCTAATTCCTGCAGCATCACCCGATTTAATATGACTACATTCCATTATCCTTGTTTTCCTTTTGTTGGTGTTCATCTTATATCCTCCTTTCAAGACACTGTACATTCCGTTCAACTGCTCTTCCAAGTCCTTTGCTGTCTCTGACAGAATTACAATGTCATCTGTGAACCTCAAATTTTTAATTTCTTCTCCATGGATTTTAATACCTACTCTGAATTTTTCTTTTGTTTCCTTCACTGCTTGCTCAATATACAGATTGAATAACATCGGGGATAGACTACAACCCTGTCTCACACTCTTCCCAACCACTGCTTCCCTCTCCTGTCCATCAACTCTTATAACTGCCATCTGCTTCTGTACAAACTGTAAATAACCTTTTGCTCCCTGTATTTTACCCCTGCCACCTTCAGAATTTGAAAGAGAGTATTCCAGTCAACATTGTCAAAAGCTTTCTCTAAGTCTACAAATGCTAGAAACGTAGGTTTACCTTTTCTTAATCTTTCTTCTAAGATAAGTCGTAAGGTTAGTATTGCCTCATGTGTTCCAGTATTTCTACGGAATCCAAACTGATCTTCCCTGAGGTTGGCTTCTACCAGTTTTTCCATTCATCTGGAAAGAATTTGTGTTAGTATTTTGCAGCCTTGGCTTATTAAACTGACAGTTCGGTAATTTTCACATCTGTCACCACCTGCTTTCTTTGGGACTGGAATTATTATATACTTCTTGAAGTCTGAGGGTATTTCACCTCTCTCATACATCTTGCTCACTAGATGGTAGAGTTTTGTTAGGCCTGGCTCTCCCAAGGCTATCAGTAGTTGTCTACTCCCGGAATGTTGTCTACTCCCGGGGCCTTTCAGTGCTCGGTGAAACTCTTCTCACAGTAACATATCTCCTATTTCATCTTCATCTACATTCTCTTCCATTTCTATAATATTGTCCTCAGGAACATCGTCCTTGTATAGAACCTCTATATACTCCTTCCACCTTTCTGCTTTCCCTTCTTTGCTTAGAACTTGGTTTCCATCTGAGCTCTTGATTTTCATACAAGTGGTTCTCTTTTCTCCAACGGTCTCTTTAATTTTCCTGTAGGCAGTATCTATCTTACCCCTAGTGATATGCTCCTCTACATCCTTACGTTTGTCCTCTAGCCATCCCTGATTAGCCATTTTGCACTTCTTGTCGATCTCATTTTTGAGATGTTTGTATTTCTTTTTGCCTGCTTCATCAATTAAATTCAATATCTCTTCTGTTACCGAAGGATTTCTATTAGCCCTCATCTCTTTACCTACTTGATCCTCTGCTACCTTCACTATTTCATCTTCCCCCCCTTTCTTGTCAATCATTGTCTAATGCTCTCCATGAAGCTCTCTACAATCTCTGGTTCTTTCTGTTTATCCAGGTCCCATCTCCTCAAATTCCCACCTTTTTGCAGTTTCTTCAATTTTAATTTACAGTTCATAACCAATAGATTGTGGTCAGAGTCCACATCTGCCCCTGGAAATGTCTTACAATTTAAAACCTGGTTCCTGAATCTCTGTCTTACTATTATATAATCTGTCTGAGACCTTCCAGTATCTCCAGGCTTCTTCCATGTATACAACCTTCTTATATGATTCTTGAACCAAGTGTTAGCTATGATTAAGTTATGCTTTATGCAAAATTCTACCAGGCGGCTTCCTCTTTCATTTCTTGCTCCCATTCCATATTCACCTAATATGTTTCCTTCTCTTCCTTTTCCTACTATTGAGTTCCTGTCACCCATGACTACTAACTTTTCATATCCCTTCTCTACCTGAATAATTTCTTTTATCTCATCATACATTTCATCAATCTCTTTGTCATCTACGGAGCTACTTGGCACATAAACTCGTACTACTGTGGTCAGCATGAGCTTTGTATCTATCTTGGCCATAATAATAATGCGTTCACTATGCTGTTTGTAGTAGCTTACCTGCATTCCTATTTTCCTATTCATTATTAACCCTGCTCCTACATTACCCCTATTTGATTTTGTATTTATAACCCTGTATTCACCTCCCAAAAGTCTTGTTCCTCCTGCCACCGAACTTCACTAATTCCCTCTATATCTAACTTTAACCTATCCATTTCCCTTTTTAAATTTTCTAACCTACGTGTCTGATTAAGGGGTCTGACATTCCACACTCCGATCCGTAGAACGCCAATTTTCTTTCTCCTGATAACAATGTCCTCCTGAGTAGTCCCCGCCCGGAGATCCAAATGGGGGACTATTTTACCTCTGGAATATTTTACCCAAGAGGACGCCATCATCATTTAACCATACAGTAAAGCTGCATGCCCTCGGGAAAAATTACGGCTGTAGTTTCCTCTTGCTTTCAGCCGTTCGCAGTATCAGCACAGAAAGGCCATTTTGGTTAGTTTTACAAGACCAGATGAGCCAATCATCCAGACTGTTGCCCCTGCAACTACTGAAAAGGCTGCTGCCCCCCTTTAGGAACCACACATTTGTCTGGCCTCTCAATAAATACCCCTCCATTGTGGTTGCACCTACGCTACGGCTATCTGTATCACTGAGGCATGTAAGCCTCCCCACCAAAGGCAAGGTCCATGGTTCATGGGGGGGGAGATGTCAATTATAATTTTTAAATAATCTGCATCTTCTCCTCCACATATGCTAACACTTTTCATTTTCTGTTTACCTTACCTCTTTGAGAGAAATTCTTTAACCATAACACCAATTTACTTACCAATGTATCCTCCTGTACAAAATCACATGAAAGTTGAAGACAGAATGTCTCTGATTCACTTATAAACTACAGATAGGATGGGAGAAGAATTTCACAGCCTCAGGGAACATGAAAAATGAGACAGACAGATGGGGTAAGCATTTTGGGCAGATAATGAATCCAACACAGAATGTTGAACTCCCTACTTGTTTGTAGGTCTTACTTCTGTTTCATTGCACACACCATTCTCCTAACAAAATCAATACTACCCCAAACACAGAAAAGTTTTCGTGGGTTGATATTCAAACATCTAGTTGGTGATACATAGGGTTTCAGGTCAATAATATTCTTTGATCAAAAAATTCTGTTAGTCTTTGTGTAAGCCAATTCATAAGAGTTGTCATAGGAAATGGGTACCACTCTGAGAGGGCCATGATACAAATGCAAAAACTTCTTTATCTCATCATCTACTTTGCTAGATTTTTCTTTTTGTCCTGTGCTACTTCACTTATCTGAAGGAAATCCATGTCTTCTGATGATGTTGCTGAGTCTCTTGTTGAACGTAAACTCATATAGGGCATATCATGTTGATTTGTTCCATAAGTTGTTCATAATATTTTCAAAATGTCCTATATGACCCACCCAAGCAGTGTATTTCTTACTACAATACGTCCTGCACAGTCCATTAATCTCCTTCATAACCCTTTCACTGATGTTACCTTGTGTAAATAGGTGGAAATCATTGTATGTTTTATCTTGTGTATTGCCACACAGTGTTCAAACCTCTCAAAAACAAATTGTGGACCATTGTTAGACAGAAGTGATTTTGGTACCCCTGCATTGCAAAACTTATCAGATGTTGTCTTCTCAATTATAGTATTAATATTTGTCATCTTAATCAGATACAGTTTTATATATTTTGAGAATGTCTCCAAAACAACAAAAGCATATTACAACCTCCTGCGGATGCAGGCAACATTCCTAGAAGGTTAAATGCTATAAGCTCTTTAGGTTCACTAGGAAGAATAGAATGCATTAAGCCTTTGGATGACACACCAGTTGTCTTTACTCTCTGACAATTTTCTCACCTTTCTAGTCTCTGCTTAACCCTTCTCCACAAGTTGTTAAATATTACTGTCTCCTGTATCTTAGCTACTGTTTTCCTGGTCCCATAATGTTCATAACTCTCATGCAAGTAGTCAATAAATTTATCAATGTGATGGTCAGGAAACCATAACTTCCTGTCCCGCTCATTCAAATTTTTCCTCCTGAATAACAACCCTTTGTGTGTAGTATAGTACAGTTTCACCTTTGGCATGTTTTTTCAATTGTACTATTGCTTAATCAACCTTAAATTTGGATCCTCATTCTGCTCCCTTCTCATTTGCTTACAAATTTTCCTAATAAGATTTTTATCCTTCACTCCCAGCAAATAAAACAACATTACTTGTTCATCATGGTTCTGTCTACCAAAAACTTTTGCCCATGCTGACTTTCACTGCTAGATTCCTCCCCCTTAGCCTCAACGATTTCACCCACTTCAGTACTGTTTTTGTCCATTTTGCTCACATCACCACACAATGTAGATGAAGCTTTTACCATCTTATCTACAATTGGACTTTTGTCCCCTGTCATTCGTAGTTACATTCATGTCTGATTTATAACAACTATCATCTACTGAATCAGTTCCCATTTCGTCTTTCTGTTCAATTAAAAACATAACCTCTACAGCTTTGTTATTAATCAAGCTTTGTTATTAATCTCCCCCCATCAACTTCTTGTTCATTAAGGCCACTCATTATGTGTCACTTAATATAAAATGGCTTTTGCTACAAATTACCTTATTTTTATTCACTCGTCTCTTGCTCCGCTGTCATCTTGATTCATCGTCTGCACAGCTGCTGCAAGTTGTAATTTTCTCAGTGATGAGTACTGTTTATCCCAGTCAGTTGCATCCACCTGCATGATGATTGGCTGCTCCTGTGCTCAATGGCTACATCCATTGAACTCACTCGCTGATTTGCTGAAGCTATACTGTGGCCATGAAACCCATCCACTTATTGGCTTTTGCACCTCCTTCATCAAAATCACTGTACTGTAAAACGTTCTTGAGTTCACTGTTCAAAACTCATGAGTCCTAGTTTATTTTGCCAAAATACAATAGTCCTCACCCAAAGGGGCACCATATGTGACATTCATCTGCTTTATTGGTGTTGACGTACTGCGTTGTTATAGTGGCTGAAAAATGGGAAGTGGAAGTTCAACGCTGACTACTGTAAATGATGTAGTGGACAGTTGCACAGTTGCATTTCACAGTCCTTTATTTTCAGTTCACAACCCCCAATACTCCACAGTTACATGGCAAGTTCACTACTGGTTAACTTTTGATAAGCCTCATTAATAGTCTACAGGCAAACATCTGCACACTGCTAAAATAGTTTGCTATTGAACATCTATGAGTAGTAAATACCTAATCACTATTTCTCAAATAAATTGAACAGACACTAACATTGTTTTAACACATGGGCTATTGGTGCTACACTAATTCCACTGTTCAGTTGCATTACTCTAATTGATAAAGACCTCCCGTCTAAAAATCGGGCATGGACTGACTGTCTCATGACCAAAAATAGGGCCTTTATATATCCTTACAATAATAAGTACTGAAACTATACATTGTTTGATGTTTAATTTGTGGGAATCGAGATGTTACGTACAGTAATATCAAACCTAACATTAAGTATTCACTCGTTTATAATGAATTAACTTTATTTTGATCATGTCTGTACAAACACATCTGCTCAAATACAGAGTTCGGAACACACTACGATCAACAGTTTTCAAAGAAGTTCATTCTCAAAGATGAGGCGGTCAACTTTTGCAGTCAATAAATGCCACAGTGCCCCCGTCGGTAGTGCGGAGCATGGTATGGATGATGAGAGGCGTGTGTGCACCCAGCCGGCTGATGGCGCAGGCATGCGTGACCGATCGTGTCGTTGCAGGCGCTAGTGCGAGGCACGATCGGACCATTTCTTGATGTCTTGGTAGGCACAACCAGTGGAGGGAAGGAGGTGCGGAAGGCGTCCACACGTCGACTGTGCCATGCTGCTGATGGCACGGTGGTAGCAGAAGGTGGCTCGTGTCGGTGGGGAGAACATGGCTGTGCCGAGACCGTGCAGCGCAGTGGGGTTTTGATCGAATCACAGGCGTGGAGTGTGTCGAAGATACAATGCAATGTATTGCCAAAGTATTTGCCAGCGAGTGGCACGGTAAATGCAACGTGTCTGGTAACAGTTTGTTATTGGCCGTATGACATAAAGGAGCAAGCATGCTGTGGCTTAACAGGTTGTGTAAAAGATGCCGGATGAGTAACACTCGCGGTAATGACGGAGTTATAGAGGCACTTGATGTCACAGCAGCGGAGAAAACAGCAAGCTGCACATGACTGACCTTGGCAGCGGATGACTTCGGTGTAGACGGAAGCATCACCTCAGAGTCCTTGGACGGTGAGTGTGTTACAGCGGTAGATGGCCGGATGTTCCAAGCGCAGATGAAAGTGTCAGTGTTTTGATGTGTGAAACAGCCGTGATCAAAGGTTGGGGGGCATGGCTGTGAGTCCTGTGCATGAGGCATGGCGATGGCGAGAGGTGGTGGAAGACGGACGTGGTCGGCAAAACGGTGGACGGAGCAGGAAGGCGATGAGACGTAATGTGAACGTGAAGAAGTCGAATCGGCGGATGAACTACTGGTCCGTGGCAGAGAGGCAATACAGTTCGAAGGAACTGAAGCTGCATGTGTGCTGTCACTGTCGGCGCTGCAGTCGAGTCGTAAGGCTGTTAGCTGCTCGTGTGAAACTGCTGCACGGTCGTGTGTCGGAGTGGAAAGATGCTCACTCGTTGAAGCAGAAATGGCAGATTTGTTGGTCGTACATTGCGGAGGTAGGGAAGAGGGCGGCAAAGCAAGCGGCACTAGAATGCGGCTGGTTATGCCGTGCTACAGAAACGAAGTGTCTGGAACTACCAAGGAAAGTTGGCAGCGGTGTATATAAGTTGCTTGTCTCACATCAGTAACGTAGAGTTTCCACTTGAGGCAGCATGATGATGACAGTTGTGACATCTGGGACACAGATCCATGTAGGGTGATCGTCAGGGTATTAATTGTAGCTGGTAGTAACGGCAAAGGATCGTCAGCAGTCACAGGCGGAACAATGACAGGAGCATTTCGTTGCATGTCGTGCTCGGTCGGTGTCAGCTACAGCATCTGTAACTGATCCTTGTACCAACAAGTTATATGTCGCAATTTGATCACGTAGCTGTTGCAGTTGTTCAGGTGGAAATGGATGTTGTGAAGCAGTCTGCTGTGTGTCACTGAATAAGATGGGGTCGAAATCAGAATGTGTCTCTATCAAAAGGTAACCTGGCGCACAAGTCAAGGTTGGCGGCACAGTATTGACATAACAGTTTGAGTAGAAGAGATCGTGTGTGCGATTGCAAATGTGAAACTCAGTACTTGGTGGAGGCAGAGTGAGAACACATTCACTGCTGTATGAAGCACTGATACGGCTGAAATCGTCTTCTGGGGTGGGTGAACAAGTTGTGGGCGCGATTCAGTAGTGAATGGCTGGGCGGTAATCACGCATAGTGTCGGCAAGTTGTTGACAAGATGCGGGTGCGGTAGCTGTGGCTGGATTGTATGTTGCGCACCTGTTTGTTTTGACTGGGTCGAGGTCAGTGAGCCAGCAGGCAGCGGCCATGAAGTCGTTGTCGGTAGCGGTCGAGCAGAGTCAGTGCGGCTCGGGTGCTGCGTAGAGGGAGGTGTGGCAAGTCCAGTGTTGCACTGAGAAACAGTCAGCATTGTCGTTGGTGTAATTGGTGCATTGTTGTTGATCGGTAGGATGTCCTTGATGAAATTGTTCCTGTGAATTCGACCAGGCATGCAATTTAGCCATAGTTCGGAGTTCGTGCGAACTGGGATTTGCAACATAGTCCCCGTTTGTTGCAGTCCATTGTTTGGCATGATTGTCTGGTATCGAAGCACTGCACAAAGTCAATTTATTACACAAAAGCAAGTCAAAATTGCCCAAATTAATCAGTGAAGGAGCACTGCACTGTCAGGAAGTGAAATTACCGACGCGTTGAGCGGTTTTCGATGGACGACATGTGGGCCTCGGTCGCATTGTCGATGTGTGAGAAGGTGACAAAAGTTACCAAAAAGCATGATTCACACAAGAGTCAGGAATTTACGCACTAATTACACTTCCTGTACACTGCATCCAGATGCAGCGTGATGCGAAGTCGTTGGACGTAGAAATCCGACAAAGGGTTGCTGCATTGTTTGTCCATGGCGATGTTCCAGTGCACATTTCTGGTGTCGTAAGCGGCGTTCGGGAGCATCAGGGTCACCAGTGTTGGAATCAAGATGTTACGTTTGGTAATATCGAACCCAACATTAAGTATTCGCTCGCTTGTAATGAATTAACTTTATTTTGATCATGTTGGTACAAACACATCCACTCAAATACAGAGTTCGGAACACACTAAGATCAACAGTTTTCAAAGAAGTTCGTTCTCAAAGATGAGGCGATCGACTCTTGCAGTCGATATCCGCCACAAATTTAAAGAAATTACAATTAAAACAAACTCATTTAATTAACTGAATATATCAAAAATTCCTCCATTTTAATAGTTCTTTCTGTCACAAAGGTTAGGCCAAATTATTTGTTTAACTAATGAAATTAACAGATATCGTTATGCAAACAATACTGTTGAAAAACCAGGTAATTATTTTGGAATTAATTAAGGACTGGCTTTACTCATATGTTTTCTAATTGTAGCAAATAAATACTTAAAGAATCCTAGCAGCTCTTGTTTCAAATATTTATAATTAGTACAGAATTTATATTAGTTTATAAGTTAACAATAGAATCTAAGTCACGAAACAATTACTAACTTCACCCTATAACAAAAGATATTAACCAGGAATAGTCAAAATAAATCAGGAAATTGATTACATACACAAAACTAAGCACAAAATTAGACATGGCCTTGCTTAAGAGAGAGGGCTAACCTTTCTCTTTTATGAAAATGTAGATTATGCTGATGTATGTTAATGGTAATTATACAAAAATGAAAAAAATGAAGGTAAGGAGGTAGATGGCAAAACAAGAGAGGAAGCATAAAGATCCCAGCTTTCTTCATCACACAGTGATGATCAGTCCCTCTCAGTAGACTCCAAGGGTCTCACTGAGGTCTTTACAGACCATAAGTACCTCCCAGCATTGTACAAAAATAGATGTCCTGTGCCTTATCTTTCCAGTCACCCATCACCTCCCAAAGTCCCAGCATCCAGCCACAGGAGAGCATTCCCCTTGTGTCTCAGTACCACCCAGGACAGGAGCAACTGAGTTACAGTTTCCACCAGGGTTTCACACCTCTCGTTGTGTCCTGAAATGACAAATGTCCTATCCACCAATCCACCAATCTCCCCCCCCCCCTCCCCCCACCGAGATATTCCACTGCCCACTAAACCTACACAATATCCTCATTCATCCATAGACAACCACTTCTCCCAACCCCTTGCCTCATGGCTCATATCCCTGTAATAGACCTAGATGCAAGACCTGTCCCATACATCCTACCACCACTAAATATCCAGTCAGTCACAAACATCACCAATCCCATCAAAGGCAGAGCTACCTGTGAAACCAGTCACATGATCTAAAATCCAGGCAGCAATGACTGTGCTGAATTCTACATGGGCATCACTACCAACATACTGTCTGTCTGCATGACTGGCCACTGACAAACTGTGGCCAAAAATCAACTGGACCGCCCTGTTGCTGAGCACATTGCCCAACACAATGTCCTTCATTTTGCTGATTGGTTCACAGCCAGTGCCGTGTGGATCCTTCCCACCAACACCAGCTTTTCTGAATTGCGCAGGTGGGAACTCTCCCTGCATTATATCCTTCGTCCCCATAACCTTCCTGGCTTCAACCTTCATTAGTCATTGTCCTTACCCATCTAACCCTTTCCCTGTTCCCTTTCCAGCACTACACAACCCTCTATTCCACCCACACATGCAGTCTCTTTACCTCTCTTCTTTTCCAATACCTCCCCCCCCCCCCAAATCTCTCCCCCACCCTCCATCTAACCTTCTGACTGTGCCTAGCTGCCCTATTCTCTCTCTAGCTCTCTATCTCATCCCTGCGTGTTCTCCAAGCAGCACTTTACAGTCTCCCATCCTTACCCTGCCTATCCCACCACAGCCTCTTCCTTACCCTTACCTGGATGCCTCTCCCATCACGTGCTGTTGTTCATAGTGTGGCTTCAGCTGCCAGAGACTGTGTGTGTGTGTGTGTGTGTGTGTGTGTGTGTGTGTGTGTGTGTGTGTGTGTGTGTGTGTGTGTGTGCGTGTGTGCTGCCAGAGACTCTGTGTGTGTGTGTCTCTATTTTTGACAAAGGCCTTGTTGGCTGAAAACTTATTTTGTGGCAGTCTTTGTGTTGTGGCTACCTGCGACCTAGCATCTCTTCTATATGATGAGTAGCAACTATCCTTTTCATAGCTTTCTTACATTCTATCCTGAACTTCCCATCGTTTAAGAATGCTGGTGGGCATTATCATGGAGTAGCATCACTTCGGCCAATTTCCCTGGTGGTTGTTCTTGGACTGCATCTGCAAGACATCTCAGTTGTTGACAATGTCAACAGTGATGGTTACACCTCGGGGAAGAAATCTGTAGTACACCACAGTGTTGCTGTTCCACCAGGTGCATGAAATTATGTTTTGTGGATGCGCACTGGTCTTTGAATGGGGAGTTCTGCTTCATTTGGACTCAACCATTCCTTTCTTTTCCTTATATTAGCATAAAGACACCATTTCTCATCACCAGTAATGGTACAAGATAGTAATGGTCAGTATTATTCACAAGCCAATTGATGATGAGCAAGCAGAGATGCACATAAGGCCACCTGTTGGTTTTTTTGATTTTGGCTTAGAACATGCGGTACCCATTCACCCAGTTTTTGAAATTTCCCCATTACATGCAAATGTTGCACAATGTTAGAATAATCACAGTTCATCACATTTGCCAGTTCTCAAGTACTCTGATGTAGAACTTTGTGCATTAATGTATTTAAGTGGTCTTCGTCAGATCCCAAAGCTCTTCCTGAGTGTGAGAGTCATTAATAACAAAATGGTCCTCCTTACAATGAGAAAACCTTTTTATTGCCATGTTCAGCCCAATGGCGTTACCTTCATATGCAGTGAAAATGTTTCTGACTGCTTCTGTTGCTTTCACTCCTCTATTGAACTCAAATGGAAAAGTATGTCAAAAATGTTGAGATTTCTTCACTTGGCACTCAGTTTTCTAGGATCCACAGCTCCAGTCACTATCTCCAAATGATAAAATGACAATTGTAAACTGAAACAGCAACAGTGAACTACAAATAAAAAATGACAATCAATAAATAAATCTATAGCAGCCTTAACACCAACATGCAAATTAAAAATGCTGTGAATTTGTGCACCAGCCTAATATACCTGTCACTGTATTGATTATGAGTGATGGGAAGGTAGTAGGTGATTTGGCTCCCTTAAGTTTTTATAAACTTTCATGACCCATATTGTGGCAACATCATGTTGTTGCAAAGTGTTGTGTCGCATGTACCATGTGTGTGTGTTTACAAACACTGCACCAGACACCGGAATAACTGTGTTTTGTGTAATATATGTGTTCTGTTTTGTTATTGTTTGATTATGCTTTTCACATTTTGTATCAACCATGTATGTAAAAAGAGTTTTGTGCATAGTTACAAGATAACTCTAATGTTTGATTCCCAACATGTCACATGATATTAACTGCAAACTCAGAAGCCCAGCATTTTTCATTGTCTCCTATGGCTGCAATCAATAAATCTGCCATTAATTGTTTGAGGAATTTTTGTGTAGCATAGATTCATTGTATGAAGTGCACACAGATTCCCTTAGTTGAATGACGGTCTGCACAACTTGTACCAGCATATATGAAAGCATAAGTATATCTACTTGCAGTACTACACACTTAATGAATTATTATACAATTTTTGATTAACCTTTTCACATTATACCCACTATGATATGATACGTTTGACTGAAAAAAAATAGTTGCACTGATTTTGTTACTTTACCTTGAGAGGTCAGAATACGTGACTTAACTAACAGGTTACAATTGTACACCTAGTAAATGGAGGATATCATTATGGTCTGTGGGAAACATGAATGAACTGCTTTGACTCATCACTACGCAAGACAATAAGCAGTATGACTGTCAATCAAAAATGTACCTGAGGTTCATAATATACAGGGTGTTTGAAAAAGAACTCCCTAGTTTTAAGTATAAATTTAATGGGGAAATTAATGAAAAATTACATCAATGAGTACATATCATGAAAGAGAATTTCTTCAAGTTTTGTTTAATGTTAGCAGACTTCAACGTGGGATCCATACCTTTTGATTTTGTCAGTAAGTTTTAATTCATGTAACAGTAGCAATTTGTAGGTGCACATCTTAAAGTCTTTCACACACATTATACACAGTACCTTTAGGCACTCATAATTGTAGGCTAAGTCTGGCCAATGACTTCTTCAGGCTCTGAACACACGAAACATGGTTCAGAGGTTCTCAGTCTACCTGGTGATTTTGGTTTTAAAACACTACTGGTTTCCTTGAAAGACTGTAGCAAATGATGGATAGTTTTTGCTGTAGGTAGTTCATTACCATACTGATGTCCAAAATTATGTTGCTCTGTTATAACTGACTCAGTTTTCACAAGCCAAATAACACACTGCACTTTCTATTGCAGAGTACACATTGTTGCTGAGTTGCTCGGCATTATATTGCATACACGCCTGGAATGAGCTGAGGGAACAGAGGAAAAAAAAAAAAAACAGCACTGGTGCCATCTCAAGGTCAAGCAAACCTGCCAACTGCAGGGGAACCAAACGTGGAGAGTTGAAGAATCAAGCACCACAAACTAGAATAGTGTATGTCACTTTGTACAGATTCTAGGACACATTAAAACTAGAGATTTCTTTTTCAAACACAGAGTATATTAATTTAGAATTCAGATATTACCATTTTTTACTGCATCTAACACCACTCATTAAAAAAGAAACCTCAGTAGGGAAGTTAACACGTGACTAAGCTATGCAATTACTATTTCTGCACTTCATAAATGGCAGATATCATTTTGTATACAATTATGTGAAGCTGATACAGGAAGTATGATTGCTAATTTAACTTGTATGAGAGGGTTGCAATCCATACTACATTGGGATATTTGTACAAGTAATTTTTATTCAGTGTGAATATTAACCAAGTCTTTCAGAATATGTTTCCAACTCACCACAGAATATTAATACTGGATGTGTTGTGACTATACTGTTCTTTTAAAGGACAATAGGAGTGGAAGCGAAATGTATACAGTTTGTGAAATGTGTATAGTTTGTCTGCATAGCATATTTGAATAAGCATATTTATTGAAAAAGAATTTATGACAAAAAAAAGCTATGTTATAAAGACCAGATGGAATGTTATTGAATTATTAATATTGAAAGTGGCACTTCACTTCACTATGTGTGAGACTGATAATTGTTGGGATAAACACAAAATTTCGAATGAAATGCATTAACATTACTGAGTTAATCTTATCTTTTTTCTGTATAGGATTGTTGAGGACACTGAGGTTCATTTAATTTTTATGTATTTTTTTGTATGTTTCCTACCTTAGTTTTTCATTTATTGTTTTGTCAGTCACCTATAAAGAGATATGTTGTTCTATGTTAGTGCCTGGGCTGACAGAAATTGTGATTCAAATTGTGATTTTTCCAGGACTGTAAAACATGTGTTATGTTAGAAAGGAAGGGAGAGAATGGTTGTTAAAGGATGATACCATACATGTCTAGTTTTATTTGTATATTCCTTTTAATACTAAGATATTCATTATACAGGATGTGGTGCTTAAATCTGGACAAATTAATTTTTTTAAAGCAAATTTACTAAAACACAATACAAATGAAAGTGAAAATCCTTTTACATGTAAGTAGTTG
Organism: Schistocerca nitens; assembly: GCF_023898315.1. Taxonomy (NCBI): domain Eukaryota; kingdom Metazoa; phylum Arthropoda; class Insecta; order Orthoptera; family Acrididae; genus Schistocerca; species Schistocerca nitens. The sequence continues at coordinate 256,107,459 of NC_064615.1, read as the reverse complement.
TATCTTTCAATAGTAACATTCCTTGATGTAACATCCTTCAGCTGCAATGACCAACTTCAATCTTGTCCTGATGCGATTGCATGCACTCTTTAAAACAGCAATACCCATATTAAAGAATGCTGCTTTGATAGTGGTGACAGGTGCAACAGTAGGGTACCTCATCTTACTGGTTCCAAACATAGTAATTGAGGGGGTTCAAATGCGGGGTATCAGGAGCTAGAATTCCTTTGACCAAAATATGTCAAAGTTATCTGAGAGCCAGGTTTGGACTACATGGCTTGTATGAAGTCCTCCTCTGCCATCTGACATGCTGTTTGCTTCTTGACATTCGATACTCATGCCAGTTTCCTCAGCGATTACCCTGGGTCTTCCAAACTCAGCACCTGAGATTTTTTTGATGACTGCCATAGCTTGTCACATGAATTTCCTCAAATGAGGTTTCCTCGCCGGGTCAGTGGAACCTTTCCCAGACTTCTCTGAAGCATTATACTTGGCCACAATATTGTAAACAGTTGATTTTGGATACCTGAAGACTCAAGCTATTTCAGTGGTTGAATGCCCAGTGCAAAGACTTTTAATAATCACAGCTCTTTGGTTGTACTCCGCACTTGTCCATAACATCTTGGCCATTTTGAAGTTCTGACTGTTTACTAGATGCCTATGGCTTTCAAGAATGCCAGTCATGAACTATGGCAGAACTACAATATGGCAAGAAACTCAAATTGAAATTTGTCTGAATCCAAGCACCATACACTGTAGGTTAACCATATAATACTTCATATTTTGGTTCATCTGTATATGCTGTGTCAAAGTTGTATTCTCTACACTACAGTATGTATTTATTAGCTGTTACCTGTTTCATGGATTGCCTGGAAGTGTTTTTCCCATTCTGTAGATGTCCAGTATGCTTCAAGGGCAAGGGGGTCGGAGCTGTTATTGAAAGACAGCAGATCAGTTTAGATAGCATACTGCATAGTTTGATACCATATGCTAAAACAACTTCTAGTCCAATTAGGATGTGTAATCACCTAAATTTCAGTAAAAATATAATTATAATATACACACAATGTTCATACCAGTAATCCCTAGCTTGTCAGTGATGTGTAAAGTATATGATCTTGAAATAGCAATGCACCAGCTCTATAGAACTCAGTCAACTGGTAGGAACATCAGAAATTCTCAAATTCTATTATTATTAACAGATCATGAAATCATGCCCTTATGAGTTGCTCATCTTCAATTGTCAGCCAAAATACCTCAAACAAAGTTTAACGTATCTTGTGTACAGCTACTATTCATCTGTATGAGCTACTTATGAAATGATATTCACTAATTTTCAAAATAATTATGAAACTTTATAAGTTACTGTCAGTCAGATACTATAAACAAATGACTAAAACATACATTCTGTTTAAATGTCAGAGTTTCTGGTAGTACTGATAGGAATATCTATTCGGTCAAGCTTAAAGTATGATAGGAATCATGTACTTAATTTATTTATAGTGTGATGATGATGATGAAGCCCCTTACTCCTTGACAGAGTGTAGGGGATCAATGTGGGAGACCCGCACCACCGAACTAGGCAAGATCCTAGTGGAGGTGGTTTGCCATTGCCTTTCTCTGACTGTAATGGGGACGAATGATGATGATGAAGACGGCATAACAACAACCAGTCATCTCGGGGCAGGTGAAAATCCCTGACCCTGCCGGAAATTGAACCTGGGACACCGTGCTCAGAAAGCAAAAACACTACAGCGAGACCACGAGCTGCAGATACTTATAGTGTAATTGACATAAACAAAAAAAACATTGTTTTTGTTGCATTTTTCATGTAAATTCATGTGATATCTTCTTTTTTGGACCGAATGGTCTGTTTTGATTGAATGGTAGCGATTGTAATGTATCCAACTGTATGTTAAATTAATAAGATATGCTGAATTTTAATTGTAACCTATAAAATCAACACTAATAACAATGTTCCAACTGTTGTGATATGTATATAAGTAACTGTGTTATGAGAGATGGGTCTCACTGTTATTTTCACTTCTGTGATGAAACATCAGTGTTGCTCTGTGAAATGAAATGTTGTGAAAAGTTTCTCAGCATATCTTGAGCTTATTTCATATTACATGCTGTATAAACCTAAAATCTGAATTCTGTTCTATACAAAATCTCCAGAACAACTAGTAGAGCTTAAGTATTATTCATTACTGATTTACAACACCCACATAAACTGTTTTATTTCATTGAGCACATTACATTGCAAAATGAATGAAATATTTAAGTGCCATTGAAAAGAAAATAGAAACATAGAGGTTTGACCATTATTTCATTGGTATGACTGATTGTTGCATGTAGCAATCTTCATTAAAGACTGGACTGAGTGAAATAATTATGTGTAACTTTCGTGGGTGGATTTCTACAAGATACTGTGTTCACAGTGATGCTTGATGTAAATCTGAGCTGTGTTCTGAGCCACACTCAATAATTTTGTGTTTATGACTTGTACAGCAACTATTGAGAACTGTACAATATTTCTAAAATCTGTACTCCAATAACACAGTATAATTAATCTAATAAATCTGCCATGGACTATTTCTAGATGCTGTAATCTGATTTATGTACTACTTGTGTTGCATAGCTACGAAACTCACCATTGTCTCAACAGTTTGACATCAAATTTTAAAATGTGTCAAAATGCAACTACAGACTGAAGTCTGGCACACATTATTAAATAAACACCATCTATTGTTCATAAGGTTTTCTGTTTGATTACTACATACTGGTGTGCTACCAAATAGGCAAAGAAGAAGGGATGACAAAAATCAGGTTAGTTATCTTACACTCACACAGCACACCACTGGTGCAGGGCAGCCTAGGTGTCAAATGTTACCAACTGTTTTCAATCTCACCCTCACCCCAATGAAGCTAGGTGGTTCTAGACCCCACAGCACTTTTTTCCAGAAAATGAGTAGTATGTGTACCAAATTTCACACACACACATTTTTATAATGAATACAACATTTCATGATCTATGGAACAAGTATTAATTTATGTATGTATGTATGTACGTATACTCTGCACTGTCTACATTTAGTCTCCATTGGAGCACATTGTGTAACACAATTCCAAAAAGTTTGACATTGGTCCAATCATGTTTCATCTATAAATACATCTGTGTGTTCTTCCTTTGTTTATTAGTGGACATCATGAACATTACTTTTTAGATTTATCATTTTCTCATTCTGTATGAGCCAGTGTATTGTATTATTCATTGAAATAAATATGCCTCTTTCAAGTATTTCCTTATGTCCCCTATGTTTACTGATGTCCTCCTCATTCAGTTAGATGTATTAACTTTTCATTCCATAGATCCAGAGTGAGGATATGCTTGAGGATAAACTAAGTGCTATAATATTTACTAAGAAATAACTTGTACATTATGCCAATAAACATTTCCTGTACTCAATGAACCATGGTTTTTTTCAACCATAATTACAGTATGAAATTACATTGTAAGAAAACTCTTACAGGAGAAACACAAAAAGAATTTTTATACTACAAAAAAGACCATTAGGTCCATTCTGAATAATAAAAAGTGACTTAAACAAAACTGCTTCTAGAATCTAAAAGTACTGAAATTTCCATCTACACTAACATCAGACAGGTTCATCTCTCTCCCAACCTGTACACTACTACCCCTTCCCCTACCCTGCCCCTACAGACTGCTGCTGGAATCCTATGTGATAGTTGCATTCTGGCCCAAGATGCTGGAATTGGAAGTCATGTGTGCATGAGGTGTGCTTGATTTTGAGTGTGTACAATGTGTGTTTCTCTGTTACTGATGAAAGCTGTGGCCAAATGCTTTATGTACATCTGAACTTAACTTGTCTTCTTTACAGTAAGCAGTAATCTGTATTTTTCTACACTGCTGTTGTTGAATTAACCTTGTCACTTAGTTATGTATTCATAAATTGCTTTTCAGGAATTGAATAGTTTCATATACAAATATACAATATTTACTCTCAGCAGCAAGTGTTGGTAATGTTACAGGGTATGGGATGATCCTTTCAAGGAGAATATCAGTTTTCCCTGTTTTTTTGTCATATAGTGATGGGTGAAAACTGTTAAAAAATGACCTGTCAGGTAGTATGTGTAGATGTTGGCCTGATAAGAATGTCCTGTGCATAGTGTGGGTATGTAATCAAGACACAGTGTGGAAAATGTAGGATCATAGTAGAAACTGAATTTGGAGATAGTGTTAATGAACAAAATGTTATTTTTCCTAACTCCCACTGACTGAGGTTTTCAGATTTCTAATTGTCAAACTGTTACATAGCACTTGCTTCCAACTCTGCAGCACATCACATATAGTCCACACTTTTGACTGTGGCTGCCTGTAGTAATCACATCCGTCTTACTTGCTACTTTTATTGCTAAGAGCTCATCCACTCTTCAGCAGTTGCCCTGTATTGCCATTTGCCAGTTTTCATGATCATGGCAGTCTTCCTCTTTCAGATCTCCCTTTCCATAATTCCAACTACTTCCAGTCTCAATGTTACTCATGGCCACCCATGCATCCTCCTTCCCAGCAGTGACCATTGTAGGACTGCTTTTGACCATCATCCTTGCTCCATTCTCTGCACATGGCCATACCATTGAAGAGCTCTATTCTCAATTCTGTATGTGACTGGTTGTGCCATATCAATTATCTCCCAAATTTTCTTATTTCTTCTCCTCTATGTTGCCTGTACTCTACTTCTCTGTCACTCCCCCAGAATCCACCGTTCTGCACCATATGTTAGTATACTTTCCTCTTCTCTCTGCAGAATCCTCTTCTTTGTTTCTTTTGATATTGTGTGGCTCCACAGACCTCCATTTAGCTTTTTTATTGCTCCTCTTGCCTACTGGTTCCAGTGCTCCATGTCTGTTTCACAGCTCCCTGAGGAATGGATAATTGATCCTAAGTACTTAAACTGCTTTACAGTTTCAATAGTTCCTTGTGGCAGTACTATATCCCTTCCATCCCTGCCCACTACTAGATGTTTAGTTTTGCTTGTGTTTATTCTAAGTCCGTCTTGTTCAAATGCTTCCATTAACTTCTTTATCCTAAATTTGACATCCTCTCTGCTTTGTGCCATCAGTACTTGCTCATCAGCAAATAATAATGAGCAGATAGCACCATGCTGGAAAGGAGTTCTCATACCTCTACATGACTGATTTCATCATTCCAATATAGACTGCAGGTATATTTTAAACAGGGACACCAACATACTGCAGTTCTAAGTCCTTTCCATGTTTGCAATATCCCTCTCAACTTTCACCTTACTATTGCATATAATTGGCAGTGTATTCTCTTAATTAGGGATATTAGTTGCACTTCTACACTTATACAGCTCATTGCTTCCCATAGTGCATTGATGGGTGCAGAATAATATACTTTTTCCCAATCCACAAATATTATGTTTACTTCCTGCCCCTTAGAATATGTTTTCTAACTTATTTGTTGAGGGTTAAAAATGTTATCCATACAAGATCATCCAACTGGTCAGCACACTGCTCTCCCAACCATTGTCAGTTTTCGAGATCAGTGTCACTACTTCTCAATCAAGTAGCTCCTCGATTGGCCTCACAAGGGCTGAGTGCACCCTGCTAGTCTACAGCACTTGGTGGAGCTGAATGGTGACCCACCCAAGTGCTAGCCAAGCCTGACAGTGCTAAGCTTTGGTGATCTGATGGGAACCCATGTTACCACTGTGGCGAGGCCATTGGTACATTGGCAGTTGGTCTTTTTCGAATTCATCCATTTAAGTCCCTGTGACTAACAATTCACAACCTTTTGGTCATTCATTAACCACTTTTTGTAAGTCATCGAAGAAGTCCCTCTTCTTCTAGTCAGGTGCATCTTTGTTAGGGCCATATAGCTCAGTTCATTCCAGTTTTATTCCATGAATTTTCATTGTTACATTGATTATCTGTTCATTCACTTTCTTCCAATTAATTATCCCTTCTTTCAATTTTCTTCTTCTAAGAACTGCTACTCCAGATTTTGCACTTTCAGTTTTTTCCATTCCACTCCAAACCTGAATATAGTCTCCAATTACTTCTTGTCCACATCCGTTCTTTTTTGTTTACCCAGGATACCCATTTTTGGTACTTCAATTTATTTAATTATATTCTCAGTTCTTCCAGCTGACCACTGTACATTCCATGTTCCACAAATCAGAGTCCTTGTTCTTTGTTCTTAACCAGAATCAATTCCTTTTCAGCACTTTTTTTTTGGTGAGCATACCAAAGCCTGTTGTTACTGGGGTGGGATGACACTGCCAACTAACTTCCTCCCCTCCCCACCACCCGCTGTACCCCCAACCTGGAGTACCAGGATTTTTCATCAGGGTTTTACTTCCCTAGGGAGACTGCCTTCACTATGGCTGAGTCCCCCACTACCCTATCTACCCACGTCAAGGAAGGAAAGCTCGGGATCAGATAAAGAAAAAGATGAGATGAGGTGAGACATACTTCATCTGGCTCCTCTGCAAGCAGGCTATCTGGCATGGGAGACCCTACCATTAGCCACACTACTGCTGGTATGGCCCTCTGATCCACTGAAACACACAAACCCTCTCACCTGCATGGGCAGTGTCTACTTTGAGGCAGTGTCTCCTCAAAAGGGATTGTATCCCTCTCATGCATTAAAATTGATCATTGCCTTTCCATTTGTGACTTTTCAGTAAACAGATAATTTGCTATTAAAAAGATACTTTTGCCAGTGTGAATCCCAGTACGCCAAATCAACCCACCTGGCAAGAGCAAGACAAACCTCAAAGAATTTTTAAAGATGCAGTGTGAATGCCTATACACTGTTAACTTAACAAAATAGTATGTCCAAACCAAAAGGTATTTAATCTTCACAAATATTTAAAAAATGTGTATATTTTTACTGAAATAACTCATTCCAGAACATAAACATAGAAGAACAAACCAAATGAAAGTGTTTTTAAAGCTGGCTTTTTGCTGGACGCTGGACCTCGACTGAGAGAGTTCGTTGTGGCATAGCCTCCTCCTCCTCCTCCTGTCTGCCCTTTCAGTCCAGAACAGGCGCGGCTCGTGGTTTCTATACTGGGGAAGGCTGCGGCATTTATCAATCGGGGCCAATATAGACCTCTGGTTACGTTACAGATTAGTCTGACATAAACAACTAAGAATTCAGGGGGAGGGGGGTGGGCAGATCACTCTCTACCCATAATTTTATGTACTGTGTCTTCTATAATAAGGTATTAATTTATTAAATATCATTAGAAGCTGACTTCGAGTTAAAATCGGAAATACAGAAGCGTCCGATCTTACCCGTCGGCTTTGACCCATGACGTCACAAATACCGCGGAAACGACCATAAACAACAATTCCAATATGGCGGATATAAAAACATCGAATACGTATTGTAAACACTGAAATACACAAGTTTCACAAAAAGCCTAATGACTGTAACGGGACAAGCGTGGGAAATTGGGGGTTTTTGGGTGGGGAGAAACTAAATATGTCGTTACGCGGTGGGGGGAGTCTGCAGTGCCCCCCCATCCCCCCACAGGCTTCATTAGTGTCAAAGGGTCAACAGAAAGGTCCGATCTTACTCGTCGGCTTTGACCCGTGACGTAAGCGTGTTGTGGTGTGTGACGTCATTACGGCGCGGAAAACCTAATACATGGTTTGATGTACTCTTGTTTAAAGAACATGTATACGTAATATGAAGCAATTTGATGAACATATTGATCTGTAGCGCAGCCCACTTGAGGTTAGGTTGGGAGTTTTTTTTTTGGAATGCGGCCGCGGCAGCGGCCGCCTATGATTCGAAAATATTGATTTGACACTAATGAAGCCTGTGGGGGGGATGGGGGGGCACTGCAGACTCCCCCCACCGCATAACGACATATTTAGTTTCTCCCCACCCAAAAACCCCCAATTTCCCACGCTTGTCCCGTTACAGTCATTAGGCTTTTTGTGAAACTTGTGTATTTCAGTGTTTACAATACGTATTCGATGTTTTTATATCCGCCATATTGGAATTGTTGTTTATGGTCGTTTCCGCGGTATTTGTGACGCTTAAAATCTTTGGTTAGTGTTTTTATACGTCATCATTACATTTTCTGACACTTTGCAGCAAATCATATGAAAAGACGCGATGCGATGAATGTTAACTTTGCGGCAGCTTAATATTTTTGGTGTTTTCAGTTCTAAATTTAAGGCGTTTATTGTAATTTACCTCCAAAGCTCGAAGTTGAATGTTTTTCGCTGGAATTATGTTTTTTCACCTTTGCGTGAAAATTCTTTAAGTCAGTGATACCAGTTTCAGTCCAGGCACTATCAGTACTATTTGTACGAAGACAGGTGAAACAGAAAAATGCATATTTCACTTCACAACCACACAACCACTCAGCTGCATCGTACATTGCTCTATTAAAACTGCGTTTGTATCCTTGCCTAGATTTGCACTGTTTCTGTTCTTGATTGATCGTTAGATCGGGTCTGGGTGCACCAAGTTCTTTCACTTGCATCCTATGGCCGTGTTCCAAGTTTTTAACTAATAAACTGCACACTGAATTCATATTGCGCTGGTTTCACACTCGCGGTATGTCGCAGATATTCACAAGCATGTAAAACTCACTAAAATCTTGCAAAATACACTCCGAAAAAGAAACTTGCTAATATCACACGATATCAACAAAAGCAGTCAGCATCAGCAAGCAAGGAAAGTAAAAGTCACGGGACAAATTTCGCGCGCTTTGTCCTCTAATCACTTATGAAACTCTCGCTAGATGGCAGTACTGTTGTTACGGTTAGAGAGCCTGTAGTTACGGCAGTCTAGTGCACTCTGGCGGGATATTTGCAAACTTATTGTAAATGTGGATAAAATAGCCAATGGTAGAAACAAAACAACTATGTAAAACATTATCAAAACAATAACACTAAACATCGATTAATGACGCATCGAAGCGTAGTCGAGATGTGCAGAGACAGAGGGTGGACAGCGAAGTTTCGGCCACTCTGCATTCCTTTATTACATAGATAGTGGAACGTGAAAAACGTGTGGTGGTTGGTATGACACCCTTAGGCTGCAAGCTCTGAGCCTTCGGGTCGCCCATAAAGAGCAGTACTATGTAGAAGCCACGCCCCTTACCGCTACCACATGCAGCTTACGGACGTTCCAAGGCGCAAATCTATCGATACAAACAGTCCCAAAAACGTTGACCGTCGTTATTTTAATCGGAATGGGAAATTTGCGAAATTCGTCCTGACAATTTAAATTTTGAAATAAGTTCTTGCGAAATTTACTTTAACATATATTTTGGGGCGGCTCCGCCTCAGAGCCTTTAATTACGAGCCGCGCCTGGTCCAGAATAAAATCGTGGAAGAGAAAATGAGTTACAGACGAGAATTTTTTAACACACAAAATTTTTTTCTCGATTTCTACACCATAACCAAAAATTTAAAAACAAATTGTCTGCTTGTGTGGTAGTTCATATTCATTTTCTTCTTCTACAATTCTACGTCGTTTTCCGCTCACGCTAATGTTAGTTGAGGTCATTGAATTGACGCACGCAATTAAGGGGCAACCACACTGGTGAGCTAATGATGGCAGCATGAGAACGGGGGCGGATGGGGTAGGATTTATGTAGATGCACTGACTTGGCAGGAACCAGTCAGCAATGGTGGTTAATGGAAAGTACTGAATAGTATTTTCAGGAGCCAACAGGAGTGTAACATTCCACCCCAGCTACTGATGAATGCTGGTCCGAGCATGCGGGACAAATTGGTGCTGATCTGCAAGCCATGGATTTCGCCCACTTTTGCAAGCGCCATCCACTGTGACCGAGCGGTACTAGGCGCTTCAGTCCAGAACCGTGCTGCTGCTACGGTCGCAGGTTCGAATCCTGCCTCAGGCATGGATGTGTGTGATGCCCTTAGGTTAGTTAGGTTTAAGCAGCTCTAAGTCTAGGGCACTGATGACCTCAGATGTTAAGTCCCATAGTGCAACCATTTTTTCATGAGGTTTCTAGCACAGTTTGGAAATACCAACTTGTTCCACTGATCTGTTCTTTGTGTTGGACGTGATCGTTGATATGGCTAGAGTGGACCGCTTCCAGACACCGGTTCACTCTGTGGCGAGCTGCGGTTGCTGATGGATGCACCACTTCACGGATCCCGGGATATGACTATGCATAGTGTAGCAAACTACTGTGATAGTGTTTTTAACAATATTTTTTACATGATGTAGGATCGTCTTCAGAGTTTCGATGGAGTGTACTTGCGCTCTTTTATTTCAGTTTCAAATTATAAACAATATTCCTGCACACTGCAGGTTCGAGTGTATTTGCTTTCATTTATTTTTATGTGATGTATATGCGTTCCACGTGCACCTGGGAAGACAGTGCAGTGTTTTGTGTGTGAATGTATTGGAAACAAATTGTATTAAGCAACATTTGCAAATGTGTTGAGCTGCCAAACACTTTACCTGATTTTTTTATGCATGCAAATATTCTAAAGCAGTATCAGTCTGTAGTTTTAATTAATATTTCCTACTGTGCAAATGTATATTCAGTTTGTGAAATCCATCCCACCAAATTGTTTACCGATATATTTGTGACATTTTGAAGCAAACTGATGCATAGAGACCTTTTAGACACTTATTCAATTGGATTTAATAACTCCTGAAGCAACTCATCCTCAAAGCCAAGGGAAGGCTGTGGTACTTCCCATAAATGCGTGTGAAGTGTCTCAGGGAGGAAAACTGGGCGAAGACAGAGGTTTGACAAGTGTGTCAGAACCTTCCAGAATCGTTTCAGAGTCTGGGTTCAAGTTCGACGGTATTCCTCGTAAGAAAACATGTAATTACATCGCAAATTGTTTAAATATTCTTGCGTCATCAGCAAAGCTCTCTCTCTCTCTCTCTCTCTCTCTCTCTCTCTCTCTCTCTCACTCTCTCACTCTCTCTTTGTGCAGTGGTACATTTAGTTCCTGTGACAACTTCGAGGTATGTATCTGAACAAATTCCGCCCATTACTTAAAAGCCAAATTTAATAGCTCCTGAAGCAGTTTGTGTTTGATGACAATGGGTACCCGTGAGGAAAAAAAAAGATGGCTGAGGTATTTCTAGTGCAACACTATCATGCAGTTGCCAGTGGCTTGTGGCCGGGTTGGAATGGCTCAGTGCATGGCTCCTTACAGCGGCTGCGACTCTGGTACATAGAGGGCACATGAGCAAGGTTTTACAGATATGTTAAGTGTGATCTGTGACAGTGTAATTACTTGGTTCCTTTCGCTAACGGAATAAAAAAAGTACCATAATATTTTAGTATCGTCTAAACTGTTTAAATATAAGCGTCAATTTCAAGGTGTGTTGCTGTTTCAGGACTAAATAAGCAATAACTTTAAACAAATTGTTTAAACAATTCCTTGCGCACACTATGTTAGCGTACCTTTGTGAGGTCCTCCCAGTTCAACAGCTTGACATAGATTGAGCGAATTTCTCGCCATTATTTTTCCCTGGGCTGCAATCTTGGATCATGTCACGGGGGCGGGGGCGGGGAGGGGGGGGGCGCGGGGGGAGGGGTGAAGAGCTAACATAACAGTGCTCTCTGATTGTGGTGTTCTGAACTAGATCAGTGGGCCTCCAGACCTCAAGGTGAACACACTGGATGGAGCAACTGCCTAGTGCTCGATCAGTGGCAACTCAAATTGTTTAATTGAACAATATACCGCAATGCATACAAAGTAAAGTGCTATGTCGGTCCTTTTCCCGCCAATTTCCATGTGAGTGAAGGGAGGGGAGGGGATGGGAAGGAGGATAGTGGGGAGGAGTTAGTTTATTGGAGGTAGCTCAATTGACCTATTTTCCCAACAAAGTTCGAATTTTCTGCCATGACATCAGTGTGAGATTGCCACATCTATGACCGCCACCTTGCATCTGCTATCTTGAATAAATCTAGCGTCAGTGCAGAGTGGGGTGATGCTGCCTTTGCCCCACTACGCCAGTTGTCTGCCATTACATTTTGACCAGACGCAAAGGGATTCATGTAGTCACAGAATAATATTCCAAAGGTTATTGCTTGCATGGTATAAGCATTCTGGTTACAACCAAGCGCATATTTCCCAATTATGCACTTTCCATGGCATCCTTCCAGGCTTCTACTGTAACTTTTTCTATGAGAGTATAGGTCTTCAGATAGTACTGTACAAACACAGAAAATATTTACAAATAACTGTTATATTGTCTAGTTGTATCATGATTGCCAAGTCTATGACAGTGTGTGACGAATGTTAAAAGCTTCATGCTTATAACAAGAAGAAATTTTTCAATACTGTCCCTTTCCTCACATATCCTGTAAGCTTCGTCATTTACTTTTGTTAACACCAGCTACAAATCAGAGGCCTCTGAATGTGTGGTGTCACATGTAATTGAACGCTGAAGAGATATACTGTGTAATATCTTTTACGCTGTTGTATTTGCCTTTCCACTTTTTATCTTGCATCCACGTGCCTAAAGATATATATGGTCCCATGTTGTTTGCTTTTGCAAGTTTGCAATAACATAAAGTACAATAATTCACCTGCAACATCTACGTACTGCTTTTATTGTGGTTGTATTCCCACAAGTGGTGAACCTGGAAAGAGCTATGGATAATGACAAGCACATCAAGTGTGAATCCAAACTAAGGGGACAAATGTCATCGGATACCTTCTAATATCGTGTGGGACCTCCCTTTGCGCACCTTAATGTAGCAGCTCGATGTGACATGGATCGTGAACAATTGTGCCCAGTGACATGGCGCATTGTCATCCATAAAAATTCCATCGCTCTTTGGGAACATGAAGTCCATGAATGGCTGTAAATGATCTCCAAGTAGCCTAAAATAACTATTTCCAGTCAATGATCGATTCAGTCGGACCAGAGGATCCCGTCCATGCTATATAAACATAGCCCGCACCCTTATGGAGCTGCCATCAGCTTGCACAGTGTTTTGTTGACAACTTGGATCCATGACTTCGGGGATCTGCATCACACTCGAACCCTGCCATCGGCTCTTACCAACTCATATGACCAGGCCACTGTTTCCCAGTCGTCTAGGGTCCAACCAGTACGGTCACAAGCTCTTTAAAGCCAAATTTCGCCACACTGTCTTCGCAGATAAGTTTGTCATACGTACCAAACTGATTTCTGCAGTTGTTTCATGTAGCGTTGCTTGTCTGTTAGCACCGACAAATGTACGCAAACGCCGCTGCTCTCGGTCGTTAAGTGAAGGTCGTCGGCCACTGTGTTATCTGCGGTGGGAGGTGGATCTCGGAATATGGAATTCCCAAACGATTTTCGAAATGGATTGTCCTGTGCATCTAGCTCGAACGACTCCAACGTTTTACCATTTGGCTGCAACGTGTCTTCCGCACCATGTAACAAAGTCAAGATTCCACAGTATATGTCTCAAAAGCAGAACCTACGGTTCAAAATGTTGGAACTTTCCTTTACTGCCTATAGGTTGAGCAATGACGATTTACAGATTGTATTTACCAGTGGGGCTTTGAACGTTCAGACTCTATTGTTATCGTCAGACATTATTCATTCCACCTCCAAAGTGGGCAATTATGAACAAGTCAAGGAAAGTGTAGTTCAATGCGTACCTAAATTAGTGGATTTAAGTCAACAACAGGTCCTATACAATGAGGTTCTTGGTGAAAAATTAGGATCAGAGTTCTGGCGTCACCTTCAAATGGACACTAAAGACCTTGCTGTCATGCGCCCATACAAATATATCCATCCATCCAGCCGTCCGTCACCTTCAAACTCTATAAGATGTTGAAGTTGCAGTGGTTTCCATTGACAGTGACGGCTTGTCTTTGGAGTGAACCGTTGTTGAAAATGTTCACAGTAATGAAATTTTCACTCTGGAGCGGAGTGTGTGCTGATATGAAACTTCCTAGCACATTAAAACTGTGTACTGGACAGAGACTCGAACTCGGGACCTTTGCCTATCGCGGGCAAGTGCTCTACCGACTGAGCTACCCAAGCACGACTGACAACCCGTCCTCCCACCTTTAATTCCACCAGTATCTTCGTCTCCCACCTTCCAAATTTTACAGAAGCTCTCCTGCGAAATCTGCAGTTCGAGTCTCGGTACGGCACACAGTTTTAATCTTCCAGGAAGTTTCAGTGTTTACAGTGTTTTACAAAATAGCAGGCCGTGCGGTTCTAGGCACTACAGTCTAGAGCCGAGCGACCGCTACGGTCGCAGTTCCGAATCCTGCCTCGGGCATGGATGTGTGTGATGTCCTTAGGTTAGTTAGGTTTAATCAGTTCTAAGTTCTAGGCGACTGATGACCTCAGAAGTTAAGTCGCATAGTGCTCAGAGCCATTTGAACCATTTGAAAAAAAATAGCAGTTTGGGCTACTCTAACAGGTAATGACATCACTACGATAATTTAACAGATGCTATAAGAGGGCACCAGCTTCTGGTAGAGGCCCAGAATCGCACGTTGCAACAAGATGTGAGCGCCCTCCAGTGGCAGCTAAAAGAAATGTCGAATAAAGCACTGCCTTATGCCTGCTCAGAAGGCAACGCCCGTTGCAACAAGCACCATAGTGTCTATGAACTACGGTAACTATAAATTACTGTTGGTACGACATAAGTTTCCGAACTGAAACAAGAAAGCGCATCTGTTCTTGCACTTACAAACGACAACAAATGACTGGTTTTAGGCGCAGCCAAGAAGAAGCGCTTACATATCAACAACCACAAAACTGATGTTAGCGGTTCTTCACGACTTTTTGATATTTTCCGCGACAAACGTGACCAACAATCGGCCGCCGCCCAATCAGCCAATGAATCTGACTTCACACCTAGCATAGGCGACGTAAACGTTAATGATACGTTGGAGCATCACAATGTTTCAGGTACGTCATGCGGAGCTATCCGATTATACGTCACAGAGTCTTGTATTTCGCACATACATCATTGACTCAGGAACAGACCTCATTGTACTGCCAGTAAATCAGGACAACTTCAGCCGACTCAAGGCGCTGTGAATCTAGGCTTCGAGAAAACATTACAGTGAAGTTTCATACCAGCTGCTGTCACGGAATTCATTCTAGGTGATGGTTTCTTGCACCATTATAACAGTGAGATCAGTGAAATTTCCGTACACCAAGCAAAATTCTGCTTGGGTTGTGAAACTATTTACTCTTGGCAAAGCAAGCATCTATCACACACTTCATTTTACTTTGCCTGTTGCCATGCCCTAACATAATGACGTTCA
Source organism: Schistocerca nitens (assembly GCF_023898315.1). Lineage (NCBI taxonomy): Eukaryota > Metazoa > Arthropoda > Insecta > Orthoptera > Acrididae > Schistocerca > Schistocerca nitens. The sequence goes on along the minus strand of NC_064615.1, from coordinate 256,092,156 downwards.
CTGCAAAAGATGCCATGATGACGGATTCACATTCTTGTGACATCTTGAGATGTTGGGTGTTATCCTCGATATCAGTGTTTTCATGCACAATATTTCGACAACGTGACTCATTGCCACCATCAGGTATTACCTGAGACTGCTAGCTCAGTGGAATGGGGTCAATATTTATATCTGCTGCCTCCCTTCAGCATGGTTGGTTCAGCGCCGTCTGCGCTCCTGTTACTGGAAACAGCTGTCCCCCACACCCACGGTCCCGCTTGCTCTCTCCCACCCTTCTTTCTTCCAGTCTGAGACTCACCTATGTCTATTACGATCCCTGGCCCACCAATTTTGCTCCCTGTCATATTAAATTCGGACCGAATTTCCCGACAAAGCGAGTACCGATCTATAACTGTCCCTCGGTATCTCTCACTTTCATGTGTAGGAACCAAACAGAGTATCGTAAGGAGAAAGAGGAAATAAGCTATAAAACAGTTTTCATAGTCAGCTTTGACTTCTCGAACCAAATGCCTCGTCGAATTGACCGCCACTCACGATGCTTCCAACACCGCCGAATCTATAAGTCATTAGTACATTTCTTTCAAACTTCAGAAACCTCATTTCATAACCACATACACAACATCTACAACAATCAACAAATAGGTTGTACTTCCTCGCAAAATTAATATCTCTACTTGGATCCCTTAATTCGTCATCCGATTTCATCACGGTGATAAGAACGCGAGTAATTTGAGTTTCACCACACCTAGTATTACGAAAATCATTCTCGAAGTAAGGCGCAGAACTTGGGCTGGCAAGTGTCTTCATATTTCGCACCGTACTAAGACGACTAATAAATGAATATCTATTACAGTTCCAGAATATGCTCTTAAGACAGACTTCAGTTTCTCAAAAAAAAAAAAAAAAATGGTTCAAATGGTTCTGAGCACTATGGGACAGCTATGGTCATCAGTCCCCTAGAACTTCGAACTACTTAAACCTAACTAACCTAAGGACATCACACAACACCCAGTCATCACGAGGCAGAGAAAATCCCTGACCCCGCCGGGAATCGAACCCGGGAACCCGGGCGTGGGAATCGAGAACGCTACCGCACGACCACAAGCTGCGGACTTCAGTTTCTCATAAACATCAAAGATTAAGAAATTAGGTTCTCTGTAAACCAACGAGATTACCATAGAAGGTAACGCTGCATGGAAATGCAGTTAAAAAAATACGCACTAAAGTGTGACGTCATAGCAGCCATTATGTCATTGATGAAAGCAGACGACTCGTATCGATTATTTATCTAGACTCTTTTAAGCTGTATTTTTGTCAAAACTAATTTGTCTTTTAAATCATGTTTCTGCTTATGTTTAATGAAACAGCTTTCGGGCCAGTGCAGTGCATATCCTCAATCCCAGCACAGTGCGCGCACTTTGTATTCGTTTGTCGTCTCCCTAGTGTTGAGCAGGAAGAAATAGCTGGAATTCGGAGACTAACATGTCGATTGTTCACAGTGATAACTTCACCGATCAAATTACAGTGTGCGCAAAAGACTTGACACTATAGTCATCACAGTTTAATGCTGTGTCCCATTTCGGTGACAAGTAATTTGCAGCAGTGAGTATCGTTTGTGCATGACCTCTTACACCAGTGTATGACCACTGACCTGTCACAAGGAGTATTAATCGTTCATTACGAGAAGGCTCTTTCAATAATGGCTGACGGGAGTAGCTGTTTGACAGAACTCGAAAGTCTGTGCAAGGTTTCGGACTGATATTCACTTGTTTCCGGTTGCTACTAATCTTGGCTTTCAATATTGTGTGCAAAGAGTGTCTTCATCGAACGTACCAATAAATTGCAGCCTTGTCAGATTGAGTTACATATAACGTTTCGATGTCCACGTGTTACATCTGCTTTCGTTTACGAGTTCATAGATGCACTGCCACAGCACCGTCTGGTAGGTGAAGTTGACTAAATGATTCGCATATCTTTATCTCAGAATATTTCTAGTATTAACTTTATTTTAATACACGGAAAAACTTCACTGACTGATCTTTTTTTATTTTATTTTTTTTTTTTTTTGGCTTGGGCCAAGTTACGCCTGTCGATGGATGTGTAATTGTAAAAACCAAAGGCAATAAAATAGTTTAAAAACTGAGATTAAACGTATTTTATTTGCAATGGGAAGGATATGTAAACCAAAAGAGGATATGATGTATCAAACATTATGTACATGTTTCTAAGTAATAGTAAAAGAGAGGACGACTGCCTAACATATGTACATGTTTCTAAGTAATAGTAAAAGAGAGGGCGACTGCCTAACAACTGTCTCATGCATAGATCTGAAATGATGTTTCCTTGAAGAAAGCAAAAAAGCTTATCGTATTTCACTAAACAGTAATAGCAATGATAATTTCACTGTCGGTAGGCTATTACAGCAAATGATGTCTGCAATAGCTGATGTTCCTTATTGTAACAGAGAATCGCGTGCCATAGCTTCGTAGCCCGTGGTCCGACCTAGTTCTTGGTGTGATGTTGGTAGCTTTTTGGAGAGCTCGCTCTCTTTTGGGAATGCTACCAGGGCAGGCGATGTATTACAGGTTCTGTCAAACAGGCGTGCTGACGCAACAGGGCTCACTGCGGCGAATATAGAACTTTCCTCGCTGCTATTTCCAGTGTACCGATCCCTGTGAGCGAAAGTTCGTTGGCTGGCCAAGTAACACAGCAGAGGGGCAAAATGTTCTCACAGTGAGTGCTACACTGAGATGACAGAAGTCGTGGAATAGCGTGCACAAGTTATAAAATGGCAGTGCTTTGGCGGAGCTGTCATTTGTGTTCAGGTGTTCGTGTGAAAACGTTTCCGACGTGAGTATAGTCGCACAACGCGAATTAACAGACTCTGAACGCGGAATGGTAGTTGGAGCTAGGCGCATGGGACATTCCATTTCGGAAATCCTTTGGGAATTCAATATCCCGAGATCTAACGTGTCAAGATTGTGCCGAGAATGCCAAATTTCAGGCATTACTTCTCATCTTGTACAACACAGTGGCCGACGGCTTTCGCTTGACGACCGAGAGCAGCAGCGTGCAGTCGTCAGTGCTAACAGAAAAGCAACAATGTGTGAAATAATAGCATAAATCAATCTTGGAGGTGCGACGAAAGTATTCGTTAGGGCAATGCGACGAAATTTGGAGGTCTATTGCAGTAGACGACCGAAGCGAGTGCCTTTGCTAACAGCACGACACCGCCTGCAGCGCCTCTCCTCGGCTCGTGTCCATATCGGCTGGACCCTAGACGTTTGGAAGACAGTGGCCTGGTCAGATGAGTCCCGATTTCAGTTGGCAAGGGCTGATGGTAGGGTTGGAGTGCGGCGCAGGTCCCACGAGGCCACGGACCCAAGTTGTCAATAAGGCACTGTGAAAGCTGGCGGTGGCTCAATAATGGAGTGGGCTGTGTTAATATGGAGTGGACTGAGTCCTCTGCTCCAACTGAACCGAGCATTGACTCGAAATCATTTTGTCTGGCTACTTTGAGATCATTTGCTGCCATCTGTGGAGTTCATGTTCCCAAACAACGATGGAATTTTGACGGAGTGTGACCGTTCCACAATCGGTCACGATTGATTTGAAGAACATTCTGGATAATTAGAGCGAATGATTTGGCCACCCATATTGTCCAACACGAATCCCGTCGAACATTTATGGAACTCAGTTTCAATTCATTTCTGAGGAACATCAGTAGGATTTTGTATGCTGGATAATCCATTATATTCTGAAGTTGTTCAGCTATGTAGCATTTATCGTCGCTTTTAGCGAGAGAAAATAACTACTTCAGCTGTTCTCAATGCTTTAAAATTGTAGGCTTTCAGTAACAGAATAGCTAACTAGCCGACGTGATCGGAGACCCTTGTTTTCCTTTTTTTCTTATTGCAACTATCATCGATAGTTTTATTCAATTTTTTGTATTTGTCCAGTCAATTAGGACTATAAGAACACCAACTGTGTGTTTCTGTAATAAGGAATTCCAATTGGCGTGGGAAGACTTCTGCAGCCTTTCCTGCACAAAGATGAAGATAATTACAAACGTATTTAAGAACTGTTTCGTTGAAAGAGGAGTTACAGAGCTATGGACACCTACCACTACACTTTTATGGTCCACCACAATTCCTGTCAAAGCTATCCACTATGATCATCACTTTCCAAAATGTTCAAATGCATGTGAAATCCTAAGGGACCAAACTTCTGAGGTCATCGGTCGCCAGACTTACACACTGCTTAAACTAACTTATGTCGAGGACAACGCACACACCCGTGTCCGAGGGAGGACTCGAACCTCCAGCGGGAGGGGCCGCGCAATCCATGACATGGCGCCTCAAACCACGCGGCCACTCCGTGCGGCATCACTTACCAATTTTGAATATATAACAGCGTAAATGGTGGGAGCCTGACAACCAGTTAACTGAAGAATGCAATGAAATGTGGTTATAATGCATTTCTTCAAAACAGAAAAGTACGTAAACAAAATGTAAAGCTGCTTTTGAGTCTCCACATCTGTGAATTTTAGCGTGGAAAATGGTTACGGATAAATAAATAATTAAATCAAAATAAATCATTAAAAGTTGAGTGGCCTCTTGACCACGAAACAAACAAAACTTCTCCAAATCTGCTGAAAAAATTAATATTTGGGTAAAAATTTGTAAAACTCTAATTCCTCTCTCTCAAACCCCTCCATATGGGGAGAGAGGGAGAGTTTTAGTTTTAGCGAATCAAAATTTACGAAGTAAATAAGTATTTTTTATTTATCCGTAACCATTTTCCAAGCAAGAAATGAGAACATGGATTTTCTTGAATTACAGCGCCAACTAGCAATAATCAAAACAAATGTTTAAGGCAAATGGTTCAAATGGCTCTTAGCACTATGGGACTTAACTGCTGAGGTAATCAGTCCCCTAAAACTTAGAACTACTTAAACCTAACTAACCTAAGGACATCGAACTCATCCATGTCCGAGGCAGGATTCGAACCTGCAACCGTAGCGGTCGCGCGGTTCCAGACTGTAGCACCTAGAGCCCCTCGGCCACTGTTTAAGACAAAATGTACTTAGTTTTTTTATGTAGAATCTGATTCTGCAATTAAAAATGGGGGTTCCCATTTGAAATTTTAAAGTTGCTTCCCGCACCACCCACAGAGGGGTGAGGTAGCGGGCTAATTTTAGCACCAGCAGATGTCCACCTCGAAAATAATCAAATTCGGATTCAACAGATTTTTTCGTGTGAAACTTATTTTTCGAGTCATTCTTGTTTGTCAACTTAAAATTTACACCCTGCATATCGAGGGATTACAATTCCGAACAACTTAAACAGGAACGATCCAATAGATGATATCGCGCGGAAGCGACCCAAATACTGAATTTTCTTGGCAGAACACTTAGACGACGCTTATCCGTCCTGTTGTGCAGCTCTGAGGAGGAGGAGGAAATTAGTGTTTAACGTCCCGTCGACAACGAGGTCATTAGAGACGGAGCGCAAGCTCGGGTGAGGGAAGGATGGGGAAGGAAATCGGCCGTGCCCTTTCAAAGGAACCATCCCGGCATTTGCCTGGAGTGATTTAGGGAAATCACGGAAAACCTAAATCAGGATGGCCGGAGACGGGATTGAACCGTCGTCCTCCCGAATGCGAGTCCAGTGTGCTAACCACTGCGCCACCTCGCTCGGTGCAGCTCTGATGTGCGATATGTGAAGGTATTTTGTTGGCACCCGCCTACATAGTGAGAAACGATCAACGTAATGAAAGAAGAGAAATCAGAGCTCGGACGGAAAGATTTAAGCTAAGTATTCTTTTTTTTTTTCCTGCACACTGTTGGGTTGTGGAACGCCACAGAAATAGTGTGAAAGTGCTTCGATGAACCCTTTACCGGACATTTGTGTATGAGTTGTAGAATACTCAGGTAGATGAAGATGCAGATGTGTACTGAAATATCAGCGAATTATATTGACAGAATTTATAGATGTGAAATTAAATAACGTGACACGCCGAATGCTCATTTGCATACTACAGTGTAGCAGAAGTGTTACTACGAATTTCACGTTCTTAATAAGGAACACAATATTATTTTAATTTTCTGTCCTAATGGACCCGAACATAGCAAAACCTGACACATATTAAAAAAAGAAAAGATGGGCGTATGAGTCTATAGACCTGCTCATGAAAATTAGATCTGATGATATTCCCAAACGGCCAAATGTCAGTGGCTTAAAGTGTAGTAGCATCGTAATGAAATGAAGGAAGTGTAATATACAGGTTACATATTGTAATTATGTAACACATGCTGAGATATCCTCATGTTTTGGTGTATGATATATGCTTGTTGCGTAAGTAACCATGAATAATTTTCCTTTTCAAATGGTTCAAATGACCCTAAGCACTATGGGACCTAACTGCTGATGTCATCAGTCCCCTAGAACTTAGAACTACTTAAACGTAACTAACCTAGGGACATCACACACATCCATGACCGAGGCAGGTTTCGAATCTTCAGCCGTAGCAGCAGCGCGGTTCCGGGCTGAAACGCCAAGAACCGCTCGACTGTAGCGGCCGGCAGACTTTTCATTTTATGTATTTGAAATTGCAATTGCTTCGTTAATGTCTGCCGACATGACAAAGCTGAGTTTAATCTCGTCCTTATGGGAGCTCCGTGGCGTTGATAGCTGCATTTATCATCTTATTCTTCAGATTTCTAGAAACTAGCTATTCCTCCACAGTAAAATTTGAATCATAATTAAAAGTGAGTTCCTTGTTGAGAACGTGCTACATTAGCCGTGTGGTCGAGAACACTGACAAGTGGCTGAGAAGCTTGATCGACATACTGAATCGATCCGACCGATTAATAAGGCAAACTGCAGAAATCTGAGTGTGATTAATTCAATCTGAACAAAAATAAAAGATATATGCTGATGGCATAAGTGTGTCTCGCTTGAGGGTAATCTCCGTATTTTAAACAAGCCTCGGTCAGACGTGACCGCTGCATCGCCGGGACACCGTCCTCTCGAATAGTGGAAGTTGTCTTTGTTTTTTTCCGTATTTTAGCTTTCGTATTAGATATCTAGGGTAGTAATCACAAACCATCTCAAAATGTTTCTAATCTGGCTTGATTCGAGATCGGAAAATATCCTTGTCTCTTCATGGCAGATTAAAACTCGGCAGATTCGAACCCGGGACCTTTTGCCTTTCGCGGGCGAGTGCTCTACCACTGAGCTACCCAAGCACGACTCACGCCACCTCCTCACAGCTGTACTTCTGCCCGTATCTTGTCTCCTACCTTCCAAACTTCACAGAAGCTCTCCTGCGAACCTTGCAGAACTAGCACTCCTGGAAGATAGGATCTTGTGGAGACACCTGGAAATATCCTTGTCTCACTGGGACACTCATTTCATTATGCAGTTGTGACAAATTGTTTTCGCTGTTTACTATACGAGCAGTGGTGTAATTTAAAAAGAAACTGAATACTTTAGTTTTCAGGACAGTGAAGTAATTTTGACACGTTGCTACTCAATATGTTTCACATGTCACACTTCATTTTTGTGAGTGAATGTAAGAAGAGACATAATTTAAGCAGAAGCCGTTGACTGAAGTTGTAAAATATGCTTCGGCCAGACATAACGAATAACAAGACATTATGCTGATATTCCACTGAACTAGCTAAACTGATTTGTTCACGTAGGACGAATACTGAAAATCATGTTAGTAAGCTGTACCGAATACACAGCGATACTACGAGGCCTCTTTCACCATTTTCTTTTTTTTGCAACTTCCGACTTACGTAAAATTTGTGCAGATGTATTGCGCAGTGTCTCTAGTATGCCCGTGTCACTTCACGTCATACTTCGTAGTTCTGAGCGCACAGTAAGCACGTAAAGGTGCCTAGAAAATAGTGTCTCCTTCCAAACACGAAGTCCTGTTGAGAGGTATCGTCTGTCTTCATGCAGCCCATATAACTAGCAGGAGCAACGAAGAAGCTCGTATATTTGATCACTCACCTTACGGAGTGGACTTGGCTCACTCTGATTTTTTATATCTTCACTCACATGAACCGCTGGCTTCGAGTACAGCATTTTGGTACAGAAAACGCGCTACGAACTTGCCTAGGGTTCTGGAAAATTGGTATCACGCCTCGGCAAGTGTCCAAGTCGGAGCAGTGGCTATGTAGAGAAGTGCCTGTGGTTTCCATTTAGGGACCTGTCGGACGTTGAACAAAATTTGTCCTCATACGATCTCAGTGCAAACACAGACGTCGCAGTAAAATTTCATAATCTGTATGTATCGTCGCAGCAAAATTTCAGAGAACGTTTCCTGTAGTCAGGAGTTTCCAGTGCCGCAAACTTTTTGTCAGGTGCAGAAACATGCAGCCGCAAACTTACTTTTTGTCAGGTGCAGAAACATGCAGCCTATGCAGCCTATCACAGCCTATGCAGCCTATCACAAATTTCTTAGACCAGACAAAACACTTTGATGAAACCTGAACAGCTGAGTAGCAGCTGGAAAGAAAAGGAGAAAAAAAAAAACCGAGTTGGCACCAAGCACCTTTGTATGTCTCTCAATGTTAAGCACAAATCAGCTAGCGAACCTATCTGTTTCACCAGTGATATACAAATTTTTGACTTGTCTTTGCTAGGACTTTGTACATCAGCCACAAATGTTTCCTTTCTCTGTTTGCGAGATGTCATTGACCTCCTTGTCTGCATAATATAGCGATCTTTATTTCTAGAACTTTGTACATCAGTCACAAATGTTTTCTTTCTGTTTTTGAGACTTCGTTGATCCTTGTCTGCATAATATAGCGATCTTTATTTCTAGAACTTTGTACATCAGTCACAAATGTTTTCTTTCTGTTTTTGAGACTTCGTTGATCTCTCTGCATACTATAGCGATCAGATGAGGCTTCATGTCAAAATTAATTGACGACAAGGCAAAGTAAATTTTTTGCGTTTATTTCTCACTTTCTTCTTTACATGAGTTGTCTCTATATCGATGGGAGGAGGTGAACAGTTCCGGCATTCGCCTTACAACCAAGGGAAACCTCCCGAAAACCCTGGTCGGAACTGAGGGACCACGATAAGCTGTCATGCAGAGGCGTCGTCCTCAGGGTCAGCGGCGCGTGGCAGACGCGTAGTGAGTGGAGTGGATAGACGCCGCTGCTGCCTTGCGTGGCCGACGCGTGGTGGATAGTCGCCGATGCACAGCAGAGTCACGGATGCTAAGAGTCGCAGATGCGTGGCAGCCACTCGTCCACGCTGTACGTCCTCTCGACGCTGTATGTCCTCTCGCAGACCCCGTGCGCCCACTCTCATCGAAGCCGACGTCCACTCGTCTGAACCTGCAACATGACCTGCGCACAGCCTGAAAGAGGTCGGCAGGCGTCAGCAGGATGCAGAGTCCATCAGGCCGGCGCGTGGTGCGGGCCAAGCTAGAGCTTAACTCGGCCGAGGCAAATCGCAAACTCGTGGACGCACAGCGTGGACTTCTGGGTGTGTAGCGTAGAATCGCGGACGCGCTGGATGTGTAGCACAGAATCGCGGACGCGTAGCGTAGTGTAGCCTCGTGGACGTGCAACGTAGACGCGTGGATGCGAAGCGTAGTCTCGTGGGTGCGAAGCGTAGACTCGTGGATACGAAGCGTAGACTCGTGGGTGAGAAGTGTAGACTCGGGGTCGCGCAGTGTACAGTCCGAACAGAGCTGCTTCGCAGATGCAAAGAGTGTGAACACGTAGCAATTCCAGATGCGTAATCCTAGGCACATAAAGTCACAGACATATAGTTCCAAAAACAGGTAAAGGTCACAGATGGGCAGCCCCAGACGCGTAAGAGATCAGTAGCCACAGCCAGCGTGCAGTTATCCAGGCATTTGGAGCCGCAAAGGTGAAGAGTCGCAGACGAGTATTCGCGACGCACCTGTGGAGAGACGTACTTACCTATACTTACGTGAGAAGTTCTCGCCGTGCAAAGCTGCCGTCGCCCCATGTTGCTCTCTCCTGCTGCTGAAGTCGTCTGGATTTCAGGTGCAGCGCGTCTCCTTATATAGCCACTGAGGCTTTGTTGACCCCGCATTTCCGAGGAAACCGTCTGTGCGAGTATTGTTGCCCTGGTCCTATCATAATAATTGGCAGTAATACGGATTACACAGTATCCATGCCATAATTTTTGTAAAGCCAAATACTATCCTAACGTTTCTGATAACGTCGCTTGTAACTGTTTTCACAATAGAAGTAATGACTTACATCCCCTAAGCAACGACAGAAATGAATTTTCGAACCTTGATTGTCATCATGATTTTACAACAGCTGCTAGGCTTCTTGCGCCACTTCTATCCATGCCTTTCTATAACCCTTATCGTCTGAATCTGTTGGCTGAAAAGAAAAGCTGAGTGATTAGTAATATTTGTGAAATGAAATACCTCATCGTTACTTAGAATGTTCGCCTCTGATTCCGTTTCGTTTCAATCTGAAACTACACTACTGTGGACATACCTGGATCAATAGTACTTTCCATTACGAACACAGTCATGACGTACACCGATATCTATGAGATCGTTCGAAATATTTATCGAAATTTCTGTGTGTGAGATGCCGATGGCGTATTAAGACCGAAGTCCAGCGCTCTATCTTCGAAACGACTTCATCTAGGTCGGGTAGAGGGAGCGTAACGCGGTACGAAGACTGTATAATAAAGCCAAAGCTGCAAGGAAATGATTCGACAGAATTTCTTTGCAGATAATGGACAAATTTTTTGTGTTCTACATTTTGACAAAGGCAGATCATTATGTATTTGTGACTCCATAGGAGCAAGAGCCTTCAGATAATGTTTGCTGTTTTCCTTGGTATCTTTCGAAAGTGGGCGAATGACCGCAAAATCGCTAACGGTCGCAAAGGCGTTGGATGTCATCATCCTATTGACGAAAACGAGAGTTGACCAACCTGTAGAGCAGAACGCGTAACAATTTGAGACAGAACTGCCAGATACTGACAATTCTCGGAATAGAATAAGCGTTTAGGACTAACGATAAAACAATCTGTTACATAACACCAATGACCTAGTCAGAATTCACATCGTGTGCGTTACTTTCTCCACGCAGTATGCAAGACATGGTCAGGGTCAATACTATCTCTAATAAAGGCCACCGCAGAACAGTTAATCCATCTCTTACTAGTCCGGAAGTACTGCGTAACCTGTGTGTAAGTATATGGTATCATGTATCTCCTAATTAACACCAAAAAGACTTCAAAATCCCACGCTACAACAGCTTGCCGGATGTGCGATAACACGCCGCTGTGTCCCTGCTCATAACACTGCGGCAGAAAACTGCACATGGTTCAAATGGCTCTGAGTACTATGGGACTTAACTGCTGAGGTCATCAGTCCCCTAGAACTTAGAACTACTTAAACCTAACTAACCTAAGGGCACCACACACATCCATGCCCGAGGCAGGATTCGAACCTGTGACCGTAGCAGTCGCGCGGTTCCAGACTGTAGCGCCTAGAACCGCTCGGTCACTACGGCCAAAACTGCACATGGTTTTTCTGTTTACAGCAAGTTACTAAGTTAGAACAGCATTCTTATATAAGTCGACAAGAACGAAATAAACATAGTGGCATCCTGAATAACTTTGGAAAGCAGGAAAGAAGTGCTGGGGTGAATTGAAACTGTAAAGGCATGTTGTAAATCGTTCACGGACACCTAATTCGGGGACAAAATTTACTCGTGAAATACAAGGTTCTGAATCTGAATCAGGTCTGGCATACACTTCCAGTGTGCCAGGAAGTTTCATAGCCGTGTACTGACGCACAGAAGTTATTCTTATGTCGTGATACAAATGTTTGCGGCGTTGTTGGGGTTACTAAAGCTGATCAATTACGATTTTTACTCTAAAAGTTATCTTAAATTGTAATATTTGTTCATCTTTTGCCACACATTTATGTCGATAAATTTGATTTTAATCACAATTGTCGTGGTAAAATCTTCGTTTAGATAGACGCATCAGTTCAGATACTAGACCGCGGATTCAACAATCCTTCGTCGAGTTCTTTGGAAGGAAGTAGATTAGGATGTAATGCACCGTCTACAACGAAGCTATAGAAGCAGCACCAGTTCGCACAGAAGGGTGGATCCGCAGGGAAATATGCCGTGTCCTCCTCAAAAGAATAGCTCCGATATTCTCATTAGTAGGTTAGAGAAACCATGGGAAACGTAAATGTGGATGGCCAGAAAGAGATATCAATTGCAGTTTTCCATTACGCCAGTCCACTGTCTCTATTAATGCGCCATTGTAGCTCTCATCAGAGATACCCCGCATCCCTTATTGATAAATCGCGTAATAAATAAATGATTTTTTTTACTTAATATTTTAACCAAATTACTTATTTCACGGGGATGTCGAGAGTTGTCAAAACAATAGGGGAGTGTTGTAACTTGAGGACAGTGCACGTATACTCCGTTCATCATAAGAATAAGCCTGATGTAAACAAACACAAAAATGGTTCAAATGGCTCTGAGCACTATGGGACTTAACTTCTGAGGTCATCAGTCCCCTAGAACTTAGAACTACTTAAACCTAACTAACCTAAGGACATCACACACATCCATGTCCGAGGCAGGATTCGAAACTGCGACCGTAACGGTCTCGCGGTTCCAGACTGTAGCGCCTAGGCCAATCCGGCCGGCCAAACAAACACAAACGCGATGTTTGGTCAGAAGCCGTAGCACACGTACACTGTGTTGTTACGCTCTTGTAAGTATGTCCTACTCATGTATTAGATATATTATTACTAAGTTACGTTAAATGAAACTTTAAGATATTCAAATGTATTAACAGCTATGAACGTTTTTCTTGATCACACTTGAGCTGTGTAGTTTTTATTTAAAAAATCGTGACAGTCACAGCCTGTGTACTGTGGTGCTCTGTTTGTCGCGCTGTTGATGCACAATATAAACTGACTGAGGCTGCTTCCTGTCTCGTAGTGAAACACGCGTGTGGAAGGAGGTTAAAAAGTCCATGAAATAGGTTGTTCTTAATGTTTGTCATAAATTTACAGAGAGAGTCGGCTTTGAAGTTTGTATTACATTCAGCTGAGACACAAATACAAACAGGACGTATGGCTGAATCACGCCGGCACCGTAGCTCAGCGTGTTCTGTCAGAGGATGAGCAGCCCTCTGTAATAAAAAAAACTGAGCGAACGGACGAACGACGATTTTGAACGGGTGTCATGGGACGTCCGCCCCGAACAATAATGAACAAAATGAGACCAACAAAAAAGAAAAAAAAACCAGTAGCGTAACTGACTGAAACTCTACTACAGTGTATGGTTAGCCGGATCAAATCTCGTCTGAGATATTGTTTTTTCTCGTTCAATTTGAAACACCTACAACTCGTAATTGTAAAATTCGTCATCATTTTTTGTCAATAATGCACGTCTTTTTGTTTCTAATTACATACTGCTCGCGCAATTCCTGTTTTCATTTCAAATATAAATTCTTAATTATCGATATTTTGTGAAAAACTGTTGATGAAAGTTACTCAAATTATGGAAACAAACAATTTAATTTTTCAGGCAAAAATGAAAAACCAAATACTCTTTATTTGGACTATGTCCATCGTTTTGCACCAGAAATGTAGACAAGTGTCGTAGAAACATGAAAAACAAACATTTTCACAGCATCGAGCACAGCATGCAAATGCTGCATTTTTGTATTTGCTACTGTACTATTACAATATGAACCCAATAGAACTGATCTGGAGCCAGGCTGTGAGATTTTGCCCGAGAAGTAACAAGATTGTTAACCTGCCAGACGTACTGGAACTAACGCACGCAGCTTTTTCGTACGTCACTGCCGATCGCTGGCGGGATATAGAACGGCTCGTCGTAAAAGAAGAAGAGAAAATGCGGCGCCTGGTTGGCTTCGTGGATTCTGTTGTTGATAGGCTCGTTATCAACGTAGCAGGTGACACTGCCAGAACTGAAATGTATACACATTAAAAAAAGGTTTGCATCATCCCGCTTCCCAGAACACCTGAAGACAGACGTTGACAGTTGATATTCTATCACAGCCACAGCCCCTTTGATTGTTAAGAGATGTCACTAAACACGCCCAAAGATGTAAACAACCATGTATGAGCAGCGCCTATCAGACGGATGGGGTCCGACAGCTGATCAGTTCCAGACATTCCATCAGGGAGCTGGTACACGACTCGTGTTGCCTGTAGTTCAACCATGCCTAGACGGTCAATACCGCGGTTCGATCGCGTCCGCATTGTTATTTTGTACCAGGAAGGGCTCTTAACAGGGGAAGTGTCCAGACGTCTCGGAGTGAACCAAAGCGACGTTCTTCGGACATGGAGGAGATACAAAGAGACAGGAACTGTCGATGACATGCCTCGCTCTGGTTGCCCAAGGGCTACTACTGCAGTGGATGACGGCTACCTACGGATTATGGCTTGGAGGAACCTTGAAAGCAACGCCACCATGTTGAATAACGCTTTTCGTGCAGCGACAGAACGTCGTGTTACGGCTCAATCTGTGCACAATAGGCTACATGATACGCAACTTCACTTCCGACGTCCATGGAGAGGTCCATCCTTGCAACCACGACACCATGCAGCGCGGTACATATGGATCCAACAACATGCTGAATGGACCACTCATGACTGGCATCACCTTCTCTTCACCGATGAGTGTCGCATATGCCTTCAACCAGACGATCGTCGGAGACGTGTTGGGAGGCAACCCGGTCAGGCTGAAAGCCTTAGACACACTGTCCAGTAAGTGTAGCAAGGTGGAGGTTCCCTGCTGTTTTGGGGTGGCTTTATGTGGGGCCGACGTACGCCGCTGGTGGTCATGGAAGGCGCCGTAGTGGTTGTATGATATGTGAATACCATCTGACTTCCTTTAGGAAAACGCCATCGCTCGACTAAAGTGGCCAGCATGTTCTCCAGACATGAACCCTATCGAACGTGGCTGAGATAGGTTGAAAAGGGCTGTTTATGGACGACGTGACCCACCAACCACTCTGAGGGATCTACACCGAATCGCCGTTGAGGAGAGGGGAGAATCTGAACCAACAGTGCCTTGATAAACTTGTGGATAGCATGTCAGTACAAGAGGACGTGCTACTGGGTATTATAGGAATCGGTGTGTACAGGAATCTGGACCATCACCTCTGAAGGTCTCGGTGTATGGTGGTACAACATGCAATGTGTGGTTTTCATGAGCAATAAAAATGGTGGAAATGATGTTTATGTTGATCCCTATTCCAGTTTTCTGTACAGGATCCGAAACTATCGGAACCAAGACGATGCAAAACTTTTTTTGATGTGTGTATTTCTCCGATTCAGATAAGGAAGGAGCTAAGAGATTACCAAACGAGTGACTGTAATCAATACCTTGAGTGGCTTCAGTGTTGCCGGCCGCGGTGGTCTAGCGGTTCTACGTGCTCAGTCAGGAACCGCGCGACTGCTACGGTCGCAGGTTCGAATCCTGCCTCGGGCATGGATGTGTGTGATGCCCTTAGGTTAGTTAGGTTTAAGTAGTTCTAAGTTCTAGGGGACTTATGACCACAGATGTTGAGTCCCATAGTGTTCAGAGCCATTTGAACCATTTTGAGCTTCAGTGTTCAACAGTACGTTGAAATCCCTGTAGTATGCTTTTGCATCACACATAGCTCACTCAGAAAAATTACCCTGTGTTTAAGTTAGTATACTAATTACAAACAAGAGTGATGAAAATTCCTTTGTTGAAAATTCCTTTGTCAGGTGAGAACGAGAGCATTTTATGTTTCCCTCTTGTCAACTAAGAAGCGCGCGGTAGTGCTGGCGTTTTGTCGAATATCGTTTCATTCTCTTCAAAAATTAAATGACGTTCAAAGCTATATTGGTTCTTTTCTCCTCTCTTTTTAAGTCTGAACTGCAACTTCTCACATCATTGCAGGTTAGCTGGACTGCTGGCTGAGCAGTGCTGTCTCAAGTTTAATGAGCCGGTAAAGCTCACTATGTGCGTGGACCACAGCATAAAACGAACCCTTATAATCGTACTTTAATGTACTGGTTACAGCTTGGCTTCCGCTCCACGTGAAACGAAATCCAATGAGATTCAAGATTCAGGCAAACGCAGAAGAATATATGGACTAATGTTTACATGAGGTGTATTCTTACAATGAACAGAGTATAGGAACGCATGGGCACTGGAAACCGCCATAGGCAGTTTTCGGCATTTTGTAATGTTTTTGTTATTGAGGGACATGGGGTAGTTTAGTGTTCTGTGCAGCGTTTGTAAGTATTACGAGTTCTACACATTTAAGTGCTGCATAATATTGTGCCCATTCAAAAGTCGCTACTGTTGCGATGCATTGGAACGCCCGGGCGCGGTGTTCGGCGGCGCTGTGGGCAGAGCGACTGTGGCGCCTACTACACGAAGTTACCTGCCGTTTGCTGCCGAGCGACGATAGCAATCCTTATGTAAATTGCAGGTGGAGGGGGAGAAAGAAAAAGAAAGGGAATGAAATGATGATATCAGCTGCACCCGGACTTCATGCGGAATCAGCGGCGACGAATGAAAATGTGTGCTGGACCGAGACTCGAACCCGGTATCTCCTGCTTACTGGGCAGTTTCGTCAGCCAGTGCACCCTCCCCCCCTGACACAGTGTTTATCGCCTCTCGGCCGACCCACATTCCCACCTAACCTCACCACTTACCTACTGTCCCTGACCGTGTCCTCTGTACTCGCTAATTTTAGATTTCCGCTGGAGGTCGAACGTAAATGTGCACCTGCATTGGAGGCTGTGGATTCATAGCCCATCGAAACGTATCAGTTACATGAATACGTGGTGTTTGTTCTTTCCGACACATCAGGACATGTCCGAAAGAACAGACACCATGCATTCATATGAGGTGGGACAATAAAGTAGTGAGACTGATTTTCTTTGCAAGATGTGACAACTCTGCAGGCTTGCGTAGGCACAATATCTTTGACATTGGTCTATAAGCTGCTTCTAGTCCAAGCGGCACATCAATGCAACTGCTCAGTCGTGAGTTGTGCTGTAATACGTAAACACGTGTTTGTGTCTCTCATCACGGCAAGGTATGCCATTTCTTTTTGCGTTAAATTGGATGAAAACGTGACGACAACTTACGGTAAGCTTCAGAAGGCTTTTTGAGAGGAGTTTTTCGTTGGCATAAAATTTTTAGTGAAGGCAGATCTAATGTTGAAGATGAAGACTGCAGTGGACTACCATCAACCTCACGGACGGATGTTAAGTTGGCCAGGGTGCATGAACTCGTATGATATGATCTAAGATTATCCGTGAAAATGACTGCAGAAGAACTGAACATCAGTCGAGAAATGGTTCGTCAAATAATAATTGGATTCTGCATCACGATAATGCGCCATCCCATACTGCTCTGTTAGTACAGCAATTTTTAACCTCAGAACAAATTTCAGTACTACCACAGCCACCTTATTCACCAGATATCGCTCCGTGCGACTTTTTTCTATTTCCAAGAGTCAAAACGGCGGTCATGGGACACCATTTTCAAACAACACAAGATGTCCAAAAAGGTGTGACGAGGGTCTTGGAGGTTATTACAGAAGAGGAGTTCCCGAAATGTTACCATCAATGGCAGAACCGCTAAAGTGTCTGCAATCAGAAGAGAACTACTCTGAAGGAAACAACACTAAAATTGACTAAAACGGTAACCAACTTTTTTTTTCACGTGAGTCTCATTATTTTATTGTTGCACCTCGTATAATAGCAGTTCTCCGTCGCCAACAGCTTGTCCCATTAGCGACTATCAACGGTGTCCACTCCGGTGTAGCCTGGACATGTTTGTTCAGCTGGCTCTGTACCGTCAATGGCGAATAATATAATGCGCTAGTGGCCATCTGTTCGGGATTGCAAAACCTGGTATACCTCGTTGCATATACAGGAGTTCTAGATGGCCTTATTTGTTATCCAGAAAGGCTCCGGTCGTGGTTGAAAAACCTGTTGTTGTGGCTGGCCTGAGGCAAGTTGGCTAATTTTATTGTATGATTACAACACTGTAGAACAATCACTGTAAGCACTTACTTCCACAAAATGTCTTGGAGTATGCGTACGGGGCGATCTGATGTTCAAAATGTTCAAGTGTGCTTGAAATCTTATGGGACTTAACTGCTAAGGTCATCAGTCCCTAAGCTTACACACTACTTAACCTAAATTATCCGAAGGACAAACACACACACCCACGCCAGAGGGAGGGCTCGAACCTCCGCTGGGACCAGCCGCACAGGCGATCTGATTCGGAACGACCACATAAAATTAAGCGAGAGTGATGCAGATGCCAGACAGATCCACTGCGTTAATACTCAGGAAATGTAGTCCATCAACAATGGAAGTCGCTTACAAAACACTCACTCGACCAATACGTGAATATTGCTCGTCAGCACGGCATCAGTAGCTGATAGGATTGAAGAGAAAATAGAGAAGAGCCGAAGAATAGCACCATGTTTCATTGCAGCGAAAGAGATGTTGAGCCACCTCCAGTAGGAGACGCTGGAAGAGAGGCGTTGTGCATCGCGTTATGATCCACTGTTGAATTTCCGAGAGTGTACGTTCCTAGAAGAGTCAACCAATATATTGATTACTCCGAAAAAGTATATCTCACGAAGAGCGCATGAAGATAAAATTACAGACATTGAAGCCCACACGGAGGCTTACCATCAATTGTTCTTCCCGCCAACCATACGCGTCTGGAACAGGAAAAGCGGAAACTGGTACACAATACACCCTCCGCCACGCATCATAAGGTGGCTTGGGGATTATAGGTATAGATTTAGATGAGAGTGATGGCTCCAGTTTTGCTGGCCTGCAGTATTTAATCAAAACTCAGTGGTGGAACAAGCCATAGTATGCACAAATTTTATTAATTGTGTTGTTAATGCACGCGGTTTTTACCCGCCAGGTTAGCCGAGAGCGCTACTGCGCTGCTTCCTGGACTCGAATAAGCGCGCCGGGTTGTTTCCACCTGGCGGATTACCGACGAGGGCCGGTGGGACGGCAAGCCTGGATGTGGTTTTTAGGCGGTTTTCCACATCCCCCTATGTGAATACCGGGCTGGTCCCCACTTCCCACCTCAGTTACACGACGCGCAGACGTTTGAAACGCGCTCGCACTATTTCATGATTTACACTCGATGCAGACAGCTGGGGTACACTGATTCCGTCGGGGGAGGGCGGGGGTGGTGGTATGGGGTGATGGCAGGAAGGGAATCCGGCCACCTCTTCACATTAATATTGCCAAATGATGTTTGTTATCTTATTGACGTGTAATGCCACTTGGTTTAAGAATCATGAAAGAAGGTTGTATACATGGAAGAACCCTGGAGATACTAAAAGGTATCAGATAGATTATATAAAGCAAAGACAGAGATATAGGAACCAGGTTTTAAATTGTAAGACATTTCCAGGGGCAGATGTGGACTCTGACCACAATCTATTGGTTATGAACTGTAGATTAAAACTGAAGAAACTGCAAAAAGTTGGGAATTTAAGGAGATGGTACCTGGATAAACTGACTAAACCAGAGGCTGTACAGAGTTTCAGGGAGAGCATAAGGGAACAATTGACGGGAATGGGGGAAAGAAATACAGTAAAAGAAGAATGGGTAGCTTTGAGAGATAAAGTAGTGAAGGCAGCAGAGGATCAAGTAGGTAAAAATACGAGGGCTAGTAGAAATCCTTGGGTAACAGAAGAAATATTGAATTTAATTGATGAAAAAAGAAAATATAAAAATGCAGTAAATGAAGCAGGCAAAAAGGAATACAAACGTCTCAAAAATGAGATCGACAGGAAGTGCAAAATGGCTAAGCAGGGATGGCTAGAGGACAAATGTAAGGATGTAGAGGCTTATCTCACTAGGGGTAAGATAGATACTGCCTACAGGAAAATTAAAGAGACCTTTGGAGAAAAGGGAGCCACTTGTATGAATATCAAGAGCTCAGATGGAAACCCAGTTCTAAGCAAAGAAGGGAAAGCAGAAAGGTGGAAGGAGTATATAGAGGGTCTATACAAGGGTGTTGTACTTGAGGACAATATAAAGCAACTGAAGAGGATGTAGATCAAGATGAAATGGGAGATATGATACTGCGTGAAGAGTTTGACAGAGCACTGAAAGATCTGAGTCGAAACAAGGCCATGGGAGTAGACAACATTCCATTAGAACTACTGACGGCCTTGGGAGAGCCAGTCATGACAAAACTCTACCATCTGTTGAGCAAGATGTATAAGACAGGCGAAATACCCTCAGACTTCAAGAAGAATATAATAATTCTAATCCCAAAGAAAGCAGGTGTTGACAGATGTGAAAATTACCGAACTATCAGTTTAATAAGTCATAGCTGCAAAATACTAACGCGAATTCTTTACAGACGATTGGAAAAACTGATAGAAGCCGACCTCGGGGAAGATTTATTTGGATTCCGTAGAAATGTTGGAACACGTGAGGCAATACTGACCTTACGACTTATCTTAGAGGAAAGATTAAGGAAAGGCAAACCTACCTTTCTAGCATTTATAGACTTAGAGAAAGCTTTTGACAATATTGATTGGAATACTCTCTTTCAAATTCTGAAGGTGGCAGGGGTAAAATACAGGGAGCGAAAGGCTATTTACAGTTTGTACAGAAAGCAGATGGGAGTTCTAAGAGTCGAGGGGTATGAAAGGGAAGCAGTGGTTGGGAAGGGGGTGAGACAGGATTGTAGCCTATCCCCATTGTTATTCAATCTGTATATTGAGCAAGCGATAAAGGAAACAAAAGAAAAGTTCGGAGTAGGTATTAAAATCCACGGAGAAGAAATAAAAACTTTGAGGTTCGCCGATGACGTTGTAAATCTGTCAGAGACAGCAAAGGACTTGGAAGAGCAGTTGAACGGAATGGACAGTGTCTTGAAAGGAGGGTATAAGATGAACATCAACAAAAGCAAAACGAGGATAATGGAATGTAGTCAAATTAAGTCGGGCGAAGCTGGGGAAATTAGATTAGGAAATGAGACACTTAAAGTAGTAGAAGAGTCTTGCTAATTGGGGAGCAAAATAACTGATGATGGTTGAAGCAGAGAGGATATAAAATGTAGACTGGCAATGGCAAGGAAAGCGTTTCTGAAGAAGAGAAATTTGTTAACTTCGAGTATAGATTTAAGTGTCAGAAAGTATTTATGTGGAGTGCAGCCCATGTATGGAAGTGAAACACGGACAATAACTAGTTTAGACAAGAAGAGAGTAGAAGCTTTTGAAATGTGGTGTTAGAGAAGATTGCTGAAGATTAGATGGGTAGATCATGTAACTAATGAGGAGGTATTGAATAGAATTGGGGAGAAGAAGAGCTTGTGGCACAACTTGACTAGAAGAAGGGATCGGTTGGTAGGACGTGTTCTGAGACATCGAGGGATCACCAATTTAGTATTGGAGGGCAGCGTGGAGGGTAAAAATCGTAGAGGGAGACCAAGCAGACACTAAGCAGATTCAGAAGGATGTAGGCTGCAGTAGGTACTGGGAGATGAAGAAGATTGCACAGGATAGAGTAGCCTGGAGAGCTGCATCAAACCAGTCTCAGGACTGAAGAACACAACAACAACAATGCCATTCATGTAACAGCTGTAGTTGCATGCATAGATAGTGATAGACATGTAAATTTCTTTATTAAATATGATTTAGTATGATGCCTTTTACAAGAAATTGTAGTTGCTTTTCGTCCTTGGTGAGGAAGTTGTGAAAGTATATGCATTTAACTGTCTAAAATTATGTTGAATTAAACTGATTTGATGAGAGTTATTAATATTGTTCTTCTCTTTTAATGAGAGTAATTTTTTTTAAAAAAGCGTAATCTGTTTTGCAAAATATCACACTCACCTCAACCTACTCCTTCCACTTAGTTATTACATATCAAATGGAGTATACACCGACGGGAGAAAAGTCGCAACACCAAGAAGGAGTTGAGCACATAAACGACAGTTGGTAGCCGTGTTCATACATCTGAAAGATGATGTCTGTTCAAATTTCTCGCCAGTCGCATGAGAGTGGCGCTAGTAGTGGCACTATGAGGAGGCGAATGGATTTTATTTTGAGTACACGCTGTAACTGTCGTGAGCGTTTGTTGCCTTTGAGACTGGACGTGGTGAGTTGATGGTAGTCAAGAATGCCTTTAAAGCGACAAAGAGGCCATTATCAACACCTCACTGAGTTTGAACGAGAACGTGTAATAGGGCTACGAGAAGATGGATATTTCTTCTGCGATACTGCAGAAAGTCTTGGCAGGAGTGCAGTCACTGTACATAACTGCTGGTTGCGGTGGTGACGAAGATGTTCCGTCACGAGAAGATTGGGCTCTGGACGGCCATATAGCACTACCGAGAGGGATCACCGTTGTGTTCGGTGTACGGGTCTAGCGCATTGTGGTGCATCTACAGCAGCAGTATGAGCAGCAATTGACCACAGTGACACAACGAACAAATCGGTCACTTCGTGGACAACTCAGAACCGGACGCTCTGTAGCGTGGACTCTACCGATCTCAAATCATCAGCATTTGCGACTTAAGTGATGACAAGCGAGAGCTCAAATTGGATAGCACGACGGAGATCTGTCGTGTTTTCTGATGATGGTGCCTCGTTGGCAGTTATGGCTGTGTCTTAGAAAGAAGCCAGTTGAGGGCCTGAAACCAACCTGTCTACGTGCTAGACACACTGGAGCTACGTCTCTAATTATGGCCTGGGGTGCGATTTCGTATCACAGCAGGGGCACTCTCGTGGTGATCCCATGCACTGTGACTGAAAATTTGTACGTCGTCTGGCTATTCGACCTCTTGCGTCGCCATTCATGAACATCATTCAGGGGGTGTTTTCCAAAGTACAACTTTCTTCCCTAGGGACACGAACGGAGCTTTAGACATTTCTTCACAACGCATTCTAAACCAGAACGCCATAGATCAATGCTCAAATGAGTTTCGCAGATAAATCCAACAAAATCGCAATGCTGTTTAGCTCATAAAGTAAAGAATGAAAGGCTGTCGCGTCAGAACATTATCAGAACGTACCCGCATCTTTACTCTTACAAATGTTCTGTCAGGCGTGCGTTGAGATTTTGAGACCATCAGTTCTGCCGATGGGTTCTGGTTAAAGTGGTATCGGGATACCTGGGTCCTGAGTTTTTCATTACTTCAGACGAGGTCTAGTTCAGTCAGTCCGTATACGTGAACTCAGAGACACGTGCCGTTATCCAACAGAATATCCTCGTCAGGACGTTGAGAAGCCGCTGCCTAGTGTCGAGATTCGTCCTTACAGTTTAACTTTTCGGACAGTTTTAGTTTGGCTATAGTGTATACGTTGACATGCAAACAAAACTTGAACGCTTTAGATTAAAGTAAATATTTTATGTTTGATTTCTTTTTGATTCACACATGAGCGGTCTTCACCAAGTTTGGTAGTTTTCATAAGTAAGTGTATGTCACAAGAATGGCTGGCAGTTTCATCGTTGTGGTTAGTGCTATACTCAAAATTTTAGAAAATACACTGAAGATTTGATGTTTTACCGGATTCCTGATACCCACGGTACACTCGTGAAATGGACTAACGGGAAAATGCCCACTTCATCGCTACCTCCGAGTTGCTGTGTCCCATCGCATGTGCGCCAACTACAGCACCACGTTCAAACAAACTTAAAATCTTCATAATCTGCCACTGTAGCAGCAGTAACCGAGCTAACAACTGCTTCAGGCACTTTTTGTCTTATCTAGGCTTTGCCGATCGGAGCTCTGTCTTGTGCCTGTTTCCTTACCTCTGTATATGAATACACATGCCTATACCAGTTTCTTTGGTCCTCCAGTGTACAAAGTTTATCGAAAACTCCTTGATACAGGTTTTCCACGTCTTTAAAAACGTCTTTCTCAGAAGGACCAATTACTAACACTGGTTACATGATGTAGAGTTTCCATAAATATGTAGCCATGCTATAAGGCACAAATCATCAGATTCGCTTCAATAACAACAACACCAAAAAATGTCATGTTAACTGTCATTAGAAAATATTTCGCAGATGGAACCAGTGAACTCATTTCATTCGCTACTTGCATTGTGAAGCATTTTCTAATGACAGTGAGCAAGATATTTTGTGATTTTATTGTTACGGAGGTCAATTTGATCTTAATTTCTGCCTTATGGCTACATATTTAACGAAACTCCACAACATCAAGTAGCTAGAGTTTGTTACTGAGGACGACGTTTTTAAACACGTCGAAACCAAGAGGAAAAGGTTTTCGACAAAACGTGTCCTATTGCAATTGAGTTGGTTATTTCTTCACCTTTTCCTCACGAAGAGCACAATACAGTTCCTGCCTACAGCCATGTTCAAGATAGTAAAGGTATAAGATTCCTTTTATAACCGTACAGGACCTTTATTAGCCCATTCCGAGACTGCTGGAAGCTGTTTCAAATGGCAACGTGTTTCCTAAGCCGTATTAGGCATGGTGATGCTTTGTGTGTTTGGTGTTTACGAATTTTTGTCCACCCCCTGTATGTTTTGCGAGATGATCCTCGGGTGTTTGAAGGAATTAGTAGCTCCTTACAAAGAGCAGGGCAGTATTTCAGCTAGTTGCGAGGACAACATGTCTAACACTGCAAATTTAACTGTAACGTGCTGAGGTAGTATTGTATCAGTGCCAAGCTTCCTCCTCCCCCTCCCCCCCAATGTCTTATGTATGAAAATAGCCTGGATGTCGCGCAGCATGACTTAACGATGACCGAACACACATACACTGCTACTATCTCATATTCTTGACTAATTGTGTTAAAACTTTATATTAAATTACGGCAGCATTTTAATTTTTTAAAATTCTGTCATTTATACGAAATACTGAAAATCATATATTTCTACTGAAAGTCTGTAGACAGACAACTGGCAACTGACTCTGGGTGCCTGGGAGTCGGTTTCAACGGCTTACTAATACAGATTTCTTGTTAAGACTATGGGCGAAATCTGAAGTTTTACCGCTTTTATATGGGGGCCTGATCGCCACGTTTACTCGTCACATACATTTGTACTAACAGCATTTCATACTGGAGTCAGTGGTGTCTCAAACCACACATTAGTGACTATCTTGTAAACGGCTCATCCGTAGACTCATACTCCGTTACGTCTACCATCACGTACTTTCACGCGTGTCGATTTTCGCTTTAGTTATCTCGCTCCCTGAATACCATTTAAAAGCTACTATTAAACTTTATTTTTCTATTACGCTCATTTTTGTTCCTATTTCGCATTTTTTCTTTGTTACATTTTGCACTGCGCAAAACCATTACTGCAGAAACAATTCAACATTCAATATTCGCCCCCGTTGGAAACCATGGAAACGGTTTCCTTCCACGACCACGCATTCAACTTAAATGTTTTTTATTGCTTCAGAAAATTTGTTGGATGACTATTGGCCTGTCATCTACATTGAATCGCTAAACGCACCCTCCACAGAACTGGGGCATCCTGTACGTATAAGCTGCCTGTTTTCAACATCTCGCTGTCCCCAGGATTTGTAAGCGTGATTAAAAACTGACTCAGATGCTCCATCCGTATGAGCTTGTCTGGTGCGAAAGATAATTCATTCACAAAGAACGTGTTGTTTAAAACAGCACAGCTTCCCCAATATGCACTCCAACAGCAACCGTTCCATTAAGCAGTTCTTCGAGCGGCTTGGAATTCACTATGTCTAGGTGTCGGCTACACTAACGCTTCAAAGTGTTTGCAGAATAATACGATATGTGAGTAATAAAAATATAATGTCCTTGATATCACTGGACTCCTCAGCTTCCTCAGGTATTTCTGACAATTTGTGTTTAGAGAAAGAAAGTTGCATAAAATGTTATGCACCTTAAGTCATCCGACTGTGATAAAAACCTTCGATAACTTCAGTTCTTCCATCTTCTTTGCAGCGTGGTCTATTTGGAAGAGATCGGTTCGTATCTTCCTGCCATTTGACAATCGACTTACCAAGCAATTGGAGGGGAACGTACTGTTCAGTGTGGAATCCGAATCATGGGATACCTTCTGGTTTTAGAGATACAGAATTGCCTTTCTGTGCGGCTGCTCCCGGCGGAGGTTCGAGTCCTCCCTTGGGCATGGGTGTGTGTTTTTCCTTAGGCTAATTTAGGTTAAGTAGTGTGTAACCTTAGGGCTGATGACCATAGCAGTTAAGTCCCATAAGATTTCACAAATTTTTGAAGTTAAAAAAAATTGCCTTTGATAACACATGCATTCGATATTAGAAAAAAAAAAAAAACTGGTGCCAATCGGTGTCGTACACTGAAGTGCCGAAGAAACTGGTACAGGCATGCGTATTCAAATACAGAGATATGTAAACAGGCGGAATTTGGCGCTGCACTTGGCAACGCCTATATAAGGCAAAAAGTGTCTGGCGCAGTTGTTAGATCGGTTACTGCTGCTACAATGGCAGGTTATCAAGATTTAAGTGAGTCTGAATGTAGTGTTATAGTAGGCGCACGAGCGATGAGACACAGCATCTCCTAAGTAGCAATGAAGTGGAAATTTTCCGGTACAACCATTTCATGAGTGTACCGTGAATATCAGCATTCAGGTAAAACATCAAATCTTCGACTTCGCCGCTGCCAGAAAAAGGTCCTGCAAGAATGGGGCCAACGACGACTGTACAGAATCGTTCGACGTGACTGAAGTGCAACCCTTCTGCAAACTGCTGCAGATTTCAATGCTAGGCCATCAAAAAGTGTCAGCGTGCGAACCATTCAACGAAACATCACCGATATGGGCTTTTGGAGTCAAAGACCCACTTTTCAAATAGCATGGGGGGGGGGGGGATAAACGTGTACTGGTATGGAGGTAACCTCATGAATCCGTGGACACTGCATGTCAGCAGGGGACTATTCAGGTTCGTGGAGACTGTGTAATGGTGCGGTGCATGTGCAGTTGGAGTGGTGTGGGACCTCACATACGTCTACATACGACTCTGCCAGGTGACACTTACGGAGCATCCTATAAGATCACCTGCATCCATTCATGTCCATTGTGCATTCCGACGGACTTGGGCAATTCCAGCAGGACAATGTGACACTCCACATGACCAGAATTGCTACAGAGAGACTCCAGAAACATTCTTCTGAGTTTAAACACTTCAAATGGCCACGAAATTCCCCAGACATAAACATTATTGAGCATATTTTGGATGCCTTGGAACGTGATATTCAGAAGAGAACTTCACCCCATCGTACTCTTAGGGGTTTATGGACATCCCTACAGGATTCATGGTGTCAATTCCCTCCAGCACTACTTGAGACATTTGTCGAATCCATGCCACGTCATGCAGTGGCACTTCTGAGTGTTCACTGGGGCCCTACATGATACTGGGCAGGTGTACTAGTACTCTGGAAAGTTGAAACTTCTTTATTTTTTCTGACACTGCTTAATGAAAATGAATGCTAGTGAACGTTCTTAAGCTGCTGAGTGAAACTGAATGTACTGTCTCTTTGCTATTTTTTATGATTTTCTTTATGACCTACAGAATTATTCCTGACACAAACAGCTCGAACCTATTCTATTCACAAATGACCCACCAAAAAAGGATGGCCCTCAATTATAAGAAATCCTAACAATAACCCATAATTGCATAAGTCACTTACCTCACAGAAAATATTTATGACACGAACTACAGCAAATACAGCAAGTATACAGCCAGCTAAATAAAAAGATTCTAACTACTTTCGGCCCTAACTACTAATAGGCATGTGGTTAGCAAAGGAAAGATTTTGTTGCAGAGCAAACAATGTATGTAGCAGATTTTACCTTAATCATGTGATATCCAGTCCCAAAAATTATATAGTCGTCCGTGACATCCAGTTCCAAAAATTATGAAATCGTCAATAATTCCATTACGCGCATTTTACAACCCATGTCCAACCAATATTAAATCTCCATGAAGGACACACGTCCAGATCGTCCACTCGCGCTAACACTGCTTCTAACCTCTATCATTGCTAACTATTAACATCTAACCTCCATCACTGCTGACAACTTCCAACTGCGTTTCCGACCAGCCACAGAGTCTCTTACAGAGGGCGCACAGTGCTGTCAGAGATATTAATGAAGTGTATAGCACTGCATAGTGCTGCCAACATACAAACACATAAACACGCTACTTCCATTGCACCCTGCTCCTCTAAAAAAAATTACAATGTGTTTTGGGCAGTGGCCAAGACTAATTTGTTAAAAATTTTTATATTAACAATATCAAATAGAACAGATGGACACAATTAGTAATATACTGTTGGTCAATAAAGCAAAAATTGTCCTCACGGTCCATTAAGACAGCTCTAATCATTCATGAGAAGAGAAGCCTATGACAGCTTTATGCAAAAAGTCTGAGCAGTAAAAAAAAAATGCAGACGTAAGTGGACCTTCATGCAGTCTTGAAGAAGTAGGGTTGTCCTCCCAACGGAAACACAGTGCTGACTCTTCACATGAAGGTTGGTAATGGGCCACAACAGAGCAGACCCAGATCAGAGTCTGTCAAAGTCTTGAAGAATATTAACAGAATAGGTAGGTCACCACAGAACAGACCCGCAGTATTCCTTGTAGAGGTTCTGAAAGTAATGGGCAGGTGCACAGTCACAATTTTAAAGTGTTGATGATAATATAGCAAGTCCATGAACCACCACTTATGCACTCACAATTTTTTTTTTTTTTTTTTTTTTTGCAATTTCCTTAGAACCAGCAATGCTGTTAACCAGTCCCTTGTTGAATTATCAACACTCGTGCAAGCACTAACACAGTTATATAACCTCTGAGATCTTATACATATGGTATGACCGACAGACAAATGTGTGCAGTTAAATAATCCCTACTATTTACTTAACCTGGAGAACTGGTGTTTATAGAATTACAATTTTACAGGATAAGAATACAATTACAAATGTAAAGAACACGTCATCACAGTAATGAACATGATAATGCAGATAACATTTTCAGTAATACAGGCTTTACAAAAGAATAGAAATAAGCGTATATACGAGTATCACAGGAATTATGACATAAGTAAATAAATGAAAAATGAGAGCATCCTTAGAAACATTAACTTGACACATGAGCATTAAAAGAAAACATAACAGAATAGATAATGTCTGAACATCTTTCCAGAGCAAAGAATATGCTACACAAACAGACTAGATTTGAGGATACCAGTATTCCTCATCATAGTGAATGCAGCTTAGTGTCAGAAGAAAAAAAATCCACCAAATTTATCTTATCAGGTAAACATACATAGACAGGAAGAAAACAGACGAACAAGGGTATACATAAACAGATTGCGGAATAACACAAAAGGAAAGGAAAGGGGCTGTAACATTTGGTACTGCAGTACTTCTGGTGAGCATTGTATTCCTCTTTTTCATTTTTCTTCTTTCAATAATATCCTGCATGCTGATCTCTCTATAACTTTCATCCCAAACTGCTTCATTTCCAACTAAAACTTCATTTATCTCTCTTACTTCAACATTTGTTCCCAAAAAAGGTACTCTCTATTTGTATTAATACTTTCATATAAACATCGAGTATAGATTTAAGTGTCAGGAAGTCATTTCTGGAAGTATTTGTATGGAGTGTAGCCATGTATGGAAGTGAAACATGGACGATAAATAGTTTGGACAAGAAGAGAATAGGAGCTTTCGAAATGTGGTGCTACAGAAGAATGCTGAAGATTAGATGGGTAGATCACATAACTAATGAGGAAGGATTGAATAGGATTGGGGAGAAGAGAAGTTTGTGGCACAACTTGACCAGAAGAAGGGATCGGTTGGTAGGGCATGTTCTGAGGCATCAAGGGATCACCATCTTCGTATTGGAGGGCAGCGTGGAGGGTAAAAATCGTAGAGGGAGACCAAGAGATGAATGCACTAAGCAGATTCAGAAGGATGTAGGTTGCAGTAGGTACTGGGAGATGAAGAAACTTGCACAGGATAGAGTAGCATGGAGAGCTGCATCAAACCAGTCTCAGGACTGAAGACCACAACAACAACAACATATTTCTTACCTCATCATTTGTTTCCAAGAAAATCCTACCTAAACATGTTGTCACTATGCTTATCTGTTCATTTCGTTTTTCACAATAATTGTTCCTCACTATACAATACTCTTTGGTCAAACCTTTTTCTCGTCGCTACTCAATGCATTCTTCCCAACTCATTTTCTTACATAGCATACCCCCCTCTTACATTAATTTAAATCTACTGAGCTCAAATATATAAATTAGAGAATGAGGCAGTACAGCAACACAAAACAATTAGCACAAACAACAACAACAAAAATGTAAAGTGGCAAAACAAGCAGCAATAATCTAAATTAGCAAACAGAAAATGCAACATTACAACTAATATAAGGCAACATACAGCAAAAAGGAAAAATAAATCTTTGGGAAAACTAGCTTAACACAGCAATACAACTTAAAATTCAGTAGGACAATGCCTGACAAATAGCAGCAGCAAATGCAATAACTTATACCTAAACAGCAGAAAGCACAAGCATAAAAATATAACAGTAAAGACAGCAATGCAGAAAAGAGAAGTATCTACTCACATCTTAATGTCTATGTCACATCTCAACACTAGAGTGGTGCAACACAACATATTCTACCCAAAAATTACCAAGTCCTTGAAAAGAAAATTATGTATGCAATTCCTGTTACTAGTCCCTTCTCCTTCTTATTGTTCTTTCCTTTCCAAGTGCTCTTTTTTAAGAATGAGGATCATAAAATTATTATTTAATGGATATGTTGAGAGAAATTGTTCACATTAGCATATTTACTGAATTGTATTTTAGAAGACCAATGCTGCAGCGCATCTAGGAACTGGATATCAAATAAAATAAGCAAATATGTACAAAGTAAAGCATAAAAACATCATTCACAAGAGATATGGCTTTTCATGTCAGTAAAAATTCTCTCAGCTCTCGTAGAAAGACGCTTGTCATAATCAGGTGTGCTGACGTAAGAATGTTTCTCATCACTTCAGAAGCATTTCAGTAAGTAGCACAAAGTATGAGCTTCAAAGTACAATCATATGTTTCCAAGTAATAGTGTGTCGTGTTTGTGATGCGTTATGCAAAGAAATGACAATAGCGAGGTCAACGGCTTCTCTTTTCTGCAGCTGTGCATTTGAAAGGCAACACAACAATGGGTTTTTCCAGGCGGCTAGCGTGCAGCTGGGTGCAGCAGAGCATTGCGTCAAGGTTACATACACTTTTTACCAACATATTTACGACAACAGTTTCCACTACAATGACAGTTTCATACAAATAAAAATTTTCACAGGCCGAAAAATTACAGTAGAAGTGTGCAGAAACGAAATCTCATCAATAACTGTCCAAAAATTTCAGGCGGAATTGTAGTACTCACATTCACATATATACTCACATCTCATAATTCTTAAAGTACAATTCTTGGTTTCCAAATTCTTTTCCACAAACCAGAGTCTCTAAACCCTACTCATTATTCATTGCCTCATTACACATATACATATTCGTCGATACGTCTTCAATATTTCATCATAATAAACACATAGCATAATCACATTCCTCATATAGCATCGCCTTATTGATCATGAACATATCTCAACATCATAACACACTTCGTGCTGGTCGTTTCAATAGCATCATCTACCTCGAATGTACTTCAAAACTCATGATCCCATAAAATATACATCACTCAAAGCTCGCACAGTATCACAGTGGTTCCGAAAATATATCAACAGTTCACAAAATACAAAGTACAATTTCATAAATGCGAAGTGATTCAAGTGTGTAATTACGTAGACATGCGTCACTGATGTAGTAAAAATATTCGTTTCTCTCTATTAAATGACCAGATAGCTGTGTAGTTCTGTTTTAGAGAAATATGGTACCGATGTGTAACACTGTATAAGCAAATACCATATTAGCTAGGTGTGGTGTGCGTACTGTAAGACCTTCGGTAAACACACCATCAGATTATTTGACTTGTCGCTCTAACGAAGTAGGTGAGTGTCAGCAATATGTCTCGTGGTCTTATCGTGGCGTGTTTATCTTCTGCCGTTAGGTCAGACGATAGAAATGCCACTTGCACACTTAGAGTAGCAGATTGACAGTGACCAACTTTAAACAGAACTTGATTAATTTTCACACACATTTATTAAAATAATAAAAATCATAGACATTATGTAACTTGATACTGGGTGCTGTTTACAATTGACAATCTGAAGTTCCTTTGGTCTTAGTACGTTAATCTAATTCTCACATATCTCTGATACTTGACAAAGTGTCTATACATTTCTCTTCATGGCTGTGTACAGGAATATGATAATCTTATTAGGCGCAGACTGAAACTTGACTATAGACTGGTACAGACTAATGCAGACTGGTTAATCGGAGGTCTGTACACTCGTTATAATACCTCGAGCGTTCAGGTATCACTGCGAGAGTGTGATCCGCGAGGAGAAAAGGTTCTACGTTAGCAGCAATCTCATTGGCTGCGTTACATATTAATACGCGGATCGGCGTAAGCAGAATTTGGTCCGTCTCTATGACAGCGCCATCTCGTAGTGCGGAGACGGACGAGCGCTGCGCCTGCGCTGTTGTGCTTAGCGGGGCGCGCTCTAGTGGGCAAGTTGTGTACGCGCTGACTACGCGGAACTATGTACACAACACTAGGGCTCCTTGCGGTTTCCACATGCATGGTACACAAAGTAGGCGTACTCCCATTAGGGATAATATAATTATACCTCAGATGTTACAGATTAAAACTGCGGAATGAAATGTATCGCTGAAAACCTTCTCTGTGTCGTTGTAATTAAAAAATATTTCTAAAAATGTTCGAAGTACGAAAAGCAATCACTCAACTGCTTGTCATGTAGCGCTAAACTATAGTTCTTGCTGTAAGATCATTTCTGTCATTGGCTAGCGTAAAATGTGCCATGTGTCGTAATTGTCGTCGTCCATAAGCAAAGTTCTCCAAAAACTGAAGTACTTATCTTGTCATATACAAAAGTAAAGTGCTATTTGCATAAATGTAGTAGTTATTACGTTCATTCCCGTGACATTGAAAGTACTATACTGTAACGTATTGTTGTGTTATGAAAATAACTTATTCCACAAAAGGCACTACTAAAAGATGTTTTACTTTTCAGAAGAACGGAAAACTGTGCAAACAAACAGATACAGCGTAAAAGCAATAATGAATATTGTGTCACACATTCGTAGTGTCGTAATACAATCGTAAAGCTGTCAAACAAACCAAACACCGTGTCATCTGTGATCCTCCAGAAAGTACTTTAAATACCAATTTTTTTTTCAAGTAAACCAAAATGTTGCAGTAAAACCTCATTAGCGGTATATGTCCCAAGAATGTGGACTTGATAGTCGTGACGTAATCGTGCAATTAACAAGCAAAAATGTACACACAGTAAGACTGTGTCGTCTGTTCCTCATAAAAGTGGACTCGTAAAATTACTGTATTAATTGATATTCATGCCAGCTACGTCATCAGTTTCATAGGTACGTTTTACGGCTGCCTGCAGTGTGAGTCATTGTCTATTATCTCTTTGTTGTCGCGCGTCGTTACTGGGATTTGGAAGTCTAATTTCTACAATGTCAGCTTGTCGAGAGGGCCCTGCCCTATTTGCATCACGCCAGTTCTGATTAAATTTTGGACTGTTGTCATAACTTTTGCGTCTGTCATCAGGTCGGTAATTTCTTAAATTTCTTTCTTGTCGATCTCGTGGTGGAGAACCTCTCCCAGAATCTTAATTACGAGGTGGGCTGCTGCATCTGAAGTCATTTTGTCTCCGCTGATAATAATTGTTCTGGTTCCCATACTGTCTCTTTCTACGGTTATTTCTATCATTGTCATTGCTACGGAAATGTGATCTTTCTTTGAAACCGTAATTACTCTGCCAATGGTTGTCATACGAGTAGTGTCTGTTTTGTTCACGATTTGCGTAATAAGAGTAGCCTTGTCTCGTCCAGTTATTATTTCTGCCGTCACGGAATTGTGGTGGATGTGACCTGTAATTGTTGTTTTCCCTTTTCTCGCATCATGAGATTGTCAATGTCAATTTCAAATTTTTGCAAAAGGCCCTGAAAACTTGGATGTCATCTTTACAACGTCCTGCCAAAACAATATGTCTTAAATGTTCAGGCAACTTAATTAAGCAAATGCGAATACGTTCCAAGGGAACGCTTTATGGTGGTACAACACGCAATGTTTGGTTTTTCATGAGGAATAAACAGGGCGGAAATGATATTTATGTTGATCTCTATTCCAGTTTTCTGTACAGGTTCGGGAACCCTGGGAACCGAGGTGATGCAAGACTTTTTTTGAGGTGTGTATATTGCGAGCTAACATCCCAAAGATGTTCGGGCTCACCTGCGGTTCCTCTTCATCGAAATGTCTTGGCTCAGACTCGTCTAGGGGTTGAACCGCACGTGTCGCATTACACGCCCTAAATTAGACACTTGTGACCCTTTGGTTAAATTGTCTGGCTGATGGCAAGTTTACAAAATACGAAGTTAATATAACATATAATAGCAGTAATAATAATATTGGGAACTAAATTATCGACCTATAAATGATGTAGGCCACACAATTGCGATTTGGTTAGAATAATGTTTATTCAGAAAGATAACTAATAGCGAAAGTGGTCGTATTTAGAGTTGCTGTTAACACTCGAGCGCATATCCATTGACACAGTTCGAAAATTCAAATTGTCATCGCGAAACATAATTCCAATATTCGATCACGTTATTTACACGAAAAGTTCACACCAGACGCGCGGCTGCTCACTAAATCCCGCGACACCACACAACGCGAAATTTTCTAAGTCATTACACTTCCTAGCTATCTAAAGACCGACTGTCCGCTTTCGCGTCTCAATCCGAACTATAGCCTTTGGTGTCCAGACCAGAACTGTCCACTTTGTTGTCTCCAGACAAACTGTCCGCTTTCGCGTCCGCAACCGCAACCGCACTGTACCTCTCTGCCCGTTCCCAGCCACGTTTTCCCGCGCGCCGAACATCCTCGCGCAACTGACTAGGGCAGTTCCCTTTCCTGAAGCCGTCCATCTGAATGGCTAAGCTTATTCTACAACATTTTACATTTTAACATATTTAAATAATCAAAGCTTGACCACTTTCGCGTTCTGAATGAAGTAACAATAATATCCATTGCATAATAAACGTTAAATTCTTTTACATAAAACCAATACAATTTCGTTTTTAGCTTTGAATGCCACGGCCAGTAGCCTTCCACCAATGTGCTTTCTGATAAATAAATAAAGAACAAAAGTAACTATTATGCACTAAACTTTACAACAAATATTCTTTTACCTAATGATACAGTAAGGTGTCATGCTATCATCGTTCAATGAGTTTTGTGGAGAGGCAATGATGATCTGATACTTAACTGAAAATACTGATAATTTAAATATCTTTTAAGCAAATAAAGTTACAAAGTTGATATTTACAACATTTGTCATTTTAATGATGCGCTTCTATGTGAGATGTCGTTCGTTAAGATCGACCAAAGCGTTCAGATTTTAGCATTCAGGTCTTTGTTACAAAAATTGTTAATTTCCCTTTAACAGTAAATCCTAAACTGTTATAGATATTATGAATATTCAAGTTGTATTGGGAATACATGGAAATTTATGGAGAATGGCAGATTAACATTACTGTGGCTTCATTCTCTGAAGTACCAAAGAATTAAATAGTTTTCATAAATGTTTCCCTTTATGGTCGATCTTAGGTCCACCATATTTAACACTGCTACGTCTCCCTGGCCACAGGCGGCTTCCTCCGGGTTTTCCTATGACGTAGGTTCTCGTCTGTCTCACTCGCACACTACAGCGCCTAGGCCTCATTTAGCACAATAGACACCTGTGAATTTCCCCACCCCATTGCGAATCTCCGCTCTTTGTGGCACGCGGTTGTGGACGACAGGGTTCGTTTCACAATTCCTAAAGTCTGTCTCTTTCGGCCATATACTTAATGAGAGTGAAATGTTCGTTAACTCACAATATATGTAGGTAGAATCCAGCAACACGTAAAAAATTAAAAAAAGCAACCACGGCCTTGTGGGGACGTAGAGGCCATCGTAATTAATATTCAATTAAGACGACCAGAGGTCACACACAGTTTTATTCGCTATTACTTTGACGAGTTCAAATACACTCCTGGAAATTGAAATAAGAACACCGTGAATTCATTGTCCCAGGAAGGGGAAACTTTATTGACACATTCCTGGGGTCAGATACATCACATGATCACACTGACAGAACCACAGGCACATAGACACAGGCAACAGAGCATGCACAATGTCGGCACTAGTACAGTGTATATCCACCTTTCGCAGCAATGCAGGCTGCTATTCTCCCATGGAGACGATCGTAGAGATGCTGGCTGTAGTCCTGTGGAACGGCTTGCCATGCCATTTCCACCTGGCGCCTCAGTTGGACCAGCGTTCGTGCTGGACGTGCAGACCGCGTGAGACGACGCTTCATCCAGTCCCAAACATGCTCAATGGGGGACAGATCCGGAGATCTTGCTGGCCAGGGTAGTTGACTTACACCTTCTAGAGCACGTTGGGTGGCACGGGATACATGCGGACGTGCATTGTCCTGTTGGAACAGCAAGTTCCCTTGCCGGTCTAGGAATGGTAGAACGATGGGGTCGATGACGGTTTGGATGTACCGTGCACTATTCAGTGTCCCCTCGACGATCACCAGTGGTGTACGGCCAGTGTAGGAGATCGCTCCCCACACCATGATGCCGGGTGTTGGCCCTGTGTGCCTCGGTCGTATGCAGTCCTGATTGTGGCGCTCACCTGCACGGCGCCAAACACGCATACGACCATCATTGGCACCAAGGCAGAAGCGACTCTCATCGCTGAAGACGACACGTCTCCATTCGTCCCTCCATTCACGCCTGTCGCGACACCACTGGAGGCGGGCTGCACGATGTTGGGGCGTGAGCGGAAGACGGCCTAACGGTGTGCGGGACCGTAGCCCAGCTTCATGGAGACGGTTGCGAATGGTCCTCGCCGATACCCCAGGAGCAACAGTGTCACTAATTTGCTGGGAAGTGGCGGTGCGGTCCCCTACGGCACTGCGTAGGATCCTACGGTCTTGGCGTGCACCCGTGCGTCGCTGCGGTCCGGTCCCAGGTCGACGGGCACGTGCACCTTGTAACGTCTAGTAATAAACAAAGACAATATATTGTGTAATAATGAGAATATTAGATGTGTCATATTGTGTCATTGTGTAAAATTATGTATTTTTTCTTTATTATTTATTTCTGAGAACGTCTGCGTCGGCGAGTAATAAGACCGACACAGAAGATAAATGTTGTACAGAGATCACAAAATGAATTAGTATATAATGCATGATGTAAAGTAAAGTCTTTGTCTTCTTAATCTGGAAGCTGTGAGAGAAAGATCTCCTGTTGTTGTCGTAGAGAGCGAGAAGGTAGCATTCTTTTGTCGAGATTGGGAATTGTACGCCATTACGTGTGCATTTACACAGGTCTGTAATTGTTGAGATATTTAAATGTTTCAATAGAGTTGTTTAAATGAAAACGTGTATTATTTAATTGTTAAAGCTTGCTTGCCTATTACCCCATCCTGTTAAGATATTTTTCAGTTATATAAAAAAAATTATTATCTGTGGAGCTGAGCTGTGTGGAGAAAGAAGAGCCGCTGCCGCGGCGTATTTAAACGACTTACAATATCGTCGAGTATACCGCAAGGAAGCGGTAAAATAATAGTAGAATAATATTATTTCTTTTAGCTCCCAGACTGGCAGTGAAGATCAGCAGATTTTATGATGTGTTGCAGGTTGACGCGGGCTGCTGATAGAATATAAATTACAGTGCAAATAATTTAATGTACTTACAGAATCTGATAGGAATCTTGCTGTGCTCCGTTCTGATCTGGCTAAATTTTATAGTGATAACGTAATTTTCTTTAATGAGAGTCTCATGTTCTTGGTCTAGTCGTGGTATGAAACAGCATTCTAGTAAGAAATAAAATCCACTGCAAACTTGTGTTTTTGAACGATTGTACGAACTGTAACATCAGTGATCATAAAACAGTAATTTCAACTTTGAATAACTATGAAGTAGGAAAGATATATTGATCCTTAGCATGAGTTGCAGTTACTAAAAATCGTTCTTTAAATTGTAGGCCAGATCCAGAACAATAAGACCTCCATAGATACATTTTATTTTACTAAAAGGTAACGATGATAAAGAAATTAAAGGCACAGCATTGTTAAAAGAATTTCTCGTCACTCTTTCCATATATGCGTTGTTACGCTAATAATAATAATTAAAAAATAAATAAATGAACCAAAGAGACTAACAATTTATAAAAACAATTAACGAAAGAGTAATCGGGACGGGAAACTGTCGCCCAAAAACGCGGGGCCCGAATTTGCAGTGGCCACAATTATAAAATTTTATGTATTTTTCTTTCAGTGTCTATTGTTATGTATGTATAGATATATATGTATTTAGTGTTAAATGTATGTATGTATATCATGATCTATGCTATGTATTAATGAATGTGCAAACACTCTTTCATGACAAAACGCACTACTGCAAGCGAGTCTGAGAAGACGATCCTGATAGTACTGAGAAGCTCTAACGACTACGTAATCCGGGGGGCAGCCGAACCCCGAGATAAGATAAATTAAAGGTAAGACTACAGTGTAGTTGTCCTGTTGGTAGAAGTTGAGCTCCAGTGGAGTAATCTCATATCGCTAGTGGTGTGCATATTGTACGTAGTTTGATGTTAGTATTTGTGACAGGACAAAGTGGTGGTAGATAGTAATTTTTAGTGTGCAGTGTAGTGTATATAAAGTGATGTATTTTGTGTGCAAGGGGAAAAACTGTTAGATTTTGTGTTTTAGTAAGCAATTTAGGAATATGGTTAAGTTGCGTAGTCAACGTCCAAGCAATATGGATACTGAGGAACAACAAGTAGCTAGTGAAGGAAATGTGGAACCGGGTGCCTCAAGTAGTACTAGTACTCTCTTTGAGGATATAACAGGCGAAAATGGGGGGGCAGGGGCACAGGAAGTAGTGCCTCCGCCCACTAGTCATCAAGTCGATGTAGATAAAGAAATTGTACCACCACCAGAAAAGCAGGAACCAGAGAGTGGTAATCTGCCTGGTGGGTATTCAATTCAGGCTATATTAGAGCGTGTGCTAAATTACCAGGCAGAATTTGCGCAACAGCAAGCCGAGCGAGATCGCCAGCAAGCTGAGCGAGATCGCAGGCTAGAAGAGCGAGATCGCCAGCAAGCTGAGCGAGACCAGCAACTTGTGCAATCGATAGAAAGTATGAAAAAAGAGATAGCAGATATGAAAAAGAATTATGAGTCGATACCTAGGGCCGTGCAGGAGCTGACTGAACAGGTCAACAACCTGCAAGTAGCAAACACTAACATGGCAGACGAAATAGGTGTATTAGCCAACAGAGTAGAAAAGCTCGAAATAGATTCCACACAGCTTGTAGAGCAGAAGTGGAATGAACAGGCAAATAAAATTGAAACAGAATTTAACTCATGGCTAGAAGTGAAGGAGAGTGAGATTGACACGAATATTAAGTCTAAAGTAGAAGCAGCCATAGCAAATAGAGATTCTGAATCATTCAGTACCGCAGTAAATAGTCAAGTACAGAATGATGTGCAAACAATTAAACA
Organism: Schistocerca nitens; assembly: GCF_023898315.1. Classification (NCBI taxonomy): domain Eukaryota; kingdom Metazoa; phylum Arthropoda; class Insecta; order Orthoptera; family Acrididae; genus Schistocerca; species Schistocerca nitens. The sequence continues at coordinate 256,052,360 of NC_064615.1, read as the reverse complement.
AATACTCAGTGAGGATATTCCGCAGTGGCAAGTGAATGTTAACAAACGGATATCCGAACTGGAGAAAGGTTTAGCACAAAGCAGGAAACATGTGGAACAGGAACCTCTGTCGCCAAAAGCCCATGGTTTTGGCAACGCACAAACTTATATGCGATACAACAATGGGGAATCTGTAGTCGATAATGCGAAGAGCTGTAGCTCCGGTTCGGAGCACACAGCATATGTCCCAGCAGCAAACCCATGTAGTTCAAAAATATTAGTGGAAGAAAGTTTAATTAAAAATAGGCAATTTCAAACATTTACTACTGAAAGGAAATCAGTACACCCAGTAGTATTCATAAAAAGCTTTAAAAATATCTTACCCAGTGTATGGAACGAAACACAGAAAATACAATACGTAATGTCGTACATTCAAGGTGACGCAGCGCTATGGGCTACAGAAGTAGCAGACAGCTGCAAGACATACGAACAGTTTGAAAGGGCATTTTTGTCAAAATATTGGTCGCCTTGTATACAAGAGCGACTAAGAAAAGAGGTATATAATCCCGAACCGTACTCACCCCGTCTTGGGAATTTGAGGCGGTATTTTGAAAAATATATAAACAAAACGCGCTACTGGGACGAGCCTATATCACCAAGAGACACAGTAAGACTACTAAAATCACATTTACCTATTCATATCAAGGAGAAATTAATACATGTACCAGAAAGCGACATGGAAAACTTCCTGTCGGTCCTAGATTCCATAGACTTGATACAGGAAGACGCAAAATCAGCGTGCGATCACTCGCGGAATAATGGGTCAGGATGTAAACACGATAGAAATAGTAGTGCACAGAACCACAACCATGGAAATGGTGGGGGTGGTAGCAAGCGACAAGAACAATCGCAAAATGGTAGTAACGGTAGAGGCCAGAACGGGTATGGACAACCAATTTATAACAAAAAGCGTCGATTTGACGACAGGTACGAATCCGGAATGTCAGGGACCAACCGCTGGAAAAATGCGCGAGGTCAGTGGCAGAGCAATTATAATGATAGTAATCGAAATTGGCAACAGAATCAGCGTAGAAGCCCAGAACGACAGGCTAGTGACCGGTATGACAACAATAGACCACCACCGCAAAACGCGCCTATTGCGCAGCCGTGGCGGCCTACAAATCAGAATGTACATATAGTGGAGGTCGCGGACAATAACCGTCCAAGTACCTCACAAGTAATTAATCCAACAAACTAGAATCGGCCTCGATATGCTCTCCATCGACGGCCGAGGGATGGAGTGAGAGCAACTCGAGTAATAGTAATATACCTGGGATACGCATGCTGCGATACAACGAAGGTGTTAGTATGGATAAAGAGCTACTGAATGAGCCGCACGAATGTAAGAGAGATAATAACGAAAATGTGCAAGCTATTATTGAAGCTAGAATCAATGATGTTGCAGTGAACATAATTATCGACACAGGTGCCTCAGTAAGTGTGATGAGTATGGAGTTATTTAAAGCACTGGGAAAGGGACATAGTATTTCGACCTTCCCGGTTAACAATTGTAAGGTGTCTGGAGCCATTAGTGCACAGAGCCAATCAGTTAAGTACCAGGTGCAGGTGGAGATTCATAAGGAGGGCGAAGCCATAGTGAGCTCGTTCCTCGTGGTTAAAGGATTAAAGGTGGCCTGCATTCTGGGAGTAGATTTTCTCCGAGAGAGGGACGCATTGATCGACCTCTCCGTAGGGAAATTAAGCATAATTAATAGGGGTAGAAGGATTGAGTTATCTATGATAAAATCGAAGGAGGTACTTGTGCCGTGCTGTAATCGAATCAATATCAAAGGTAGGAACCCTTGGGTACTACAACTCGATGATTTTTCACATGCAACAGACCTCTATTACACAAATTTAGAGGACCAAAATTTTGAGACAAATGTTGAGGCATTTAAAACCAAAGTGCACGAATCTGAAGGTTTAAATGATACACAAAAGCAACAGTTGACGCAGCTGCTATCGGAATATAATACGGTATTTACCGAACGACCAGGAATAGTCAAAGGGTACCACTATCACATAGAGGTGATGCCCCATAAAACATACTGTCGCGCAACCTACTCCATCCCTTGGTCGAGGAGGGAATTAGTAGCCAAAGAGAAGGACAGATTTTGTTTACAGACAATTAGTCATTAAGATATTATGTGCTTATTAAACAATGAACAATCTTCTTGTTGACAAAGTGAGGACTAATTTCTTGAATCATTTTATAAAGAATTAATGTCTTGAACCATTTTCTATGTGTAGTGTGTAAGTGCAATTAATGAGGCAATCTTATAGAGTAAGGTAATTGCTGTAATTGTATTAAGATAAGGAACCCTGAGAGAGAGGGTCTTTACTAGCCAAACATTGACTTTGCAATATGCAACAATTATGTGATATGATGTTTGCTGCCAGTAGTGATTTGAGAACGACACTGGAGCAGAAGCTAATTAAAAACAACCCGTTCCGTGGAAACTCCGTTCTGTATGTAGCAATGCTTCAATTGAAGCCTGTGTACTGGGTACACGCCCTTGAATATTCATTACGCGATACGGGAGTTAAGTCAGACAATGCAGAACCTACACTGTAGTCATATAGGAGAAATCATTAAAAATAATGTTAGTGATGAATGAAGTATTTATTGAGCAATATGCCCAAGTCAAGCTGTCATGCACATGGTAAAATCTGTATGATAGATGGGTGATAACCAGGCAAGCTACACTAAGGAGGAAAGAAAAACTATGTACAAAAAATCCACACACCTTTAAAAAATTTTACAAAAGGGCTATATACGCCTAGTAACAATATGAAAAGTGTGTTGTGATAAGGTAAAAACAAATAAATGCTATGTAAATGAGAGCGACTATGCAAAGAACAGTTAAAAGGTGTTAAAAAATAAACTGTGTGCATAAACAATTAAGTACAGGACGGAATATTGTGTGTAGTAGGGACAGAAAATGACTGTTGTATCTGCACCAATATATACGTCGATAAGTCTAGTGTTGAGTGATAGACTGTCCTAGTGCAGTGATCAACGAACAATAGACAATGTATAAAAACAGTAGTTATTGGTCCGTTCGGAGTCGATTTAAACAAACATCGCTCGGCGGAGACATGTAGTATGAGTGTAACGAACCATTTTCGCGTGTTGAAAGACGCTCTGGCAGTGCATCAACCGTGGAAGTGAATGAAAACGTGTAGTACAATGTGCGTGTGACGAACTCTGAATACCAGTGTCACAATGCCACAAGAAACCTGTTATCACGCCAAAACATCCTGTGCATACCAGTGAAGCGACGGCTTACTGAACAATAAACGCTTTTAACAAATTGCCTCTTCTTCCACAGCTAGTAATCTGTGTCCTTAAAGACAGTACACCGTTGTGGAATATTTGTTTCATGCGCTACGACGGGGAGCCATGCGGAGAAGCAGAGACGAGTGCCGTGCCGCCATCCAGCCGGTCGCGGTAAACCACTGCCACTCGCCGATACCAGCGAATGGTTCAGCGCGGTTTGCGACTGCGTGGGCGCCACGCCAGCACGACGTCGATGTTATTGAGAGCCGGTCGTCGAACCCAGCGACCGTCGGTACGCGGCGTTCCAGACGACGCTACTCAACAATTGCTTCGCGCCGCCAGCTCCATACCACATTGTTGTCACTCAATTGAACTATGAACTATGTGTTTAATGTACTAACATGAGAAGTGTTTAATGGACACGAAAAGACGTGATAAACATTTTTTTGTTGTTATCCAACACAAACTCAAAATATTCATGGATTTAGTGATGTATCGATCTAATATGTTTTCGTCATGTTGATGAAGGATACTCGCACGAATGCTAGACATTTTAAACCAACTGTCGCGAGTAAATGCAAGGACGATTCATTATACTATTGTAAAAATGTGTAATAAGTGACTTACATTACAATCCAGAACACAAGTATTATGTTGATAACAAAGAGACTAAAAGTGTAGCATACTATCATAAATAGCCTTTGTTATATGTGAACATTGAATAGAGTTTGAACTTTTGGTGAGATGACCATGGCTCCGGCGCAGTTTTCCCAGGTTTTCTGATCGCACGTAGCCCGAATGGGGGAGCCAAATAAATGTAATGACCCTGGGACTAGGTTGACGGTCACCTCGCAAAGTGTAAGAACAGTATACAAAGTGTAATTAAACCTACAGTGTAAAAGAACTGAGTAGTGCAAAGTGAGTGTTCCAACAGAAGTAACAGACAATAACTAAACAGACGTTAGTGGCAGCATATTGCCGAACATTTTCAACGTTAGTCAATTGCTGCCAGGGGGCATTGTAACGTCTAGTAATAAACAAAGACAATATATTGTGTAATAATGAGAATATTAGATGTGTCATATTGTGTCATTGTGTAAAATTATGTATTTTTTCTTTATTATTTATTTCTGAGAACGTCTGCGTCGGCGAGTAATAAGACCGACACAGAAGATAAATGTTGTACAGAGATCACAAAATGAATTAGTATATAATGCATGATGTAAAGTAAAGTCTTTGTCTTCTTAATCTGGAAGCTGTGAGAGAAAGATCTCCTGTTGTTGTCGTAGAGAGCGAGAAGGTAGCATTCTTTTGTCGAGATTGGGAATTGTACGCCATTACGTGTGCATTTACACAGGTCTGTAATTGTTGAGATATTTAAATGTTTCAATAGAGTTGTTTAAATGAAAACGTGTATTATTTAATTGTTAAAGCTTGCTTGCCTATTACCCCATCCTGTTAAGATATTTTTCAGTTATATAAAAAAAATTATTATCTGTGGAGCTGAGCTGTGTGGAGAAAGAAGAGCCGCTGCCGCGGCGTATTTAAACGACTTACAATATCGTCGAGTATACCGCAAGGAAGCGGTAAAATAATAGTAGAATAATATTATTTCTTTTAGCTCCCAGACTGGCAGTGAAGATCAGCAGATTTTATGATGTGTTGCAGGTTGACGCGGGCTGCTGATAGAATATAAATTACAGTGCAAATAATTTAATGTACTTACAGAATCTGATAGGAATCTTGCTGTGCTCCGTTCTGATCTGGCTAAATTTTATAGTGATAACGTAATTTTCTTTAATGAGAGTCTCATGTTCTTGGTCTAGTCGTGGTATGAAACAGCATTCTAGTAAGAAATAAAATCCACTGCAAACTTGTGTTTTTGAACGATTGTACGAACTGTAACATCAGTGATCATAAAACAGTAATTTCAACTTTGAATAACTATGAAGTAGGAAAGATATATTGATCCTTAGCATGAGTTGCAGTTACTAAAAATCGTTCTTTAAATTGTAGGCCAGATCCAGAACAATAAGACCTCCATAGATACATTTTATTTTACTAAAAGGTAACGATGATAAAGAAACTAAAGGCACAGCATTGTTAAAAGAATTTCTCGTCACTCTTTCCATATATGCGTTGTTACGCTAATAATAATAATTAAAAAATAAATAAATGAACCAAAGAGACTAACAATTTATAAAAACAATTAACGAAAGAGTAATCGGGACGGGAAAACCTTCCGCCGACCACTGGCGACAACATCGATGTACTGTGGAGACCTCACGCCCCACGTGTTGAGCAATTCGGCGGTACGTCCACCCGGCGTCCCGCATGCCCACTATACGCCCTCGCTCAAAGTCCGTCAACTGCACATACGGTTCACGTCCACGCTGTCGCGGCATGCTACCAGTGTTAAAGACTGCGATGGAGCTCCGTATGCCACGGCAAACTGGCTGACACTGACGGCGGCGGTGCACAAATGCTGCGCAGCTAGCGCCATTCGACGGCCAACACCGCGGTTCCTGGTGTGTCCGCTGTGCCGTGCGTGTGATCATTGCTTGTACAGCCCTCTCGCAGTGTCCGGAGCAAGTATGGTGGGTCTGACACACCGGTGTCAATGTGTTCTTTTTTCCATTTCCAGGAGTGTATATATTTCAGACTACTGATATACACATAATACTTTTGTCAGAGACTTGGCTCAAACCAAGTATCCTTACAACTTCCGTAAACCTAGATGGCTATATCTTTCTCAGGCACGACAGATGTAACAGACGAGAGGGCGGAGTAGGGGCGTACATACGCTCTGATTTGTCACCTACTGTACTACATACCCCCGACAACAATGTAGATAAACAAGAGGAATATGTATTCATAGAGATCAAATCCCTTAACAGAATTTGCTTAATATGTGTCCTTTACAAACCTCCTAAAGTAGGTGGGTTCGCCTGCTTCGAAACTGCCCTCTCTAGCCTAGAATCGTCATATGAACATGTAATTATAGCAGGTGACACTAACATTAATTTTCTGCGGAATAGTCCTTCCACTGGGAAGTTTAAGAGGATGCTTTCTTCCTCAAATATGACGCTACTTCAGCTGGCACCTACTCATCACACGACTACCAGTCACACTTTCATAGACATATTCGCAACGAAATCTCCAAACAGAATAATCCGCACCCCTCAAATATCTGCACCTGGCATGTCTACCCATGACATCATTTTCATGACGTATTCAGTAGAATGTCCTAGAAAGAAACAGAAACTGTCTACATACCGAGACTTCAAACGCATAAATTTTCCCGAACTCGAAACTGAGGCACAAGAAATAGTTTGGGGGATGACCTCTACTCCCATCATGGACATAAACGACAAACTCCAGGATTTCACTAATAAAATTACTCACCTATACGACAAATATGCTCCAATAAAGACCAGAAAAGTAAAAAGGAAACCTTCACCTTGGCTGACTGATGAACTAAAACAGCTCATGAATCTCAGAGACGCTGCACATCGAGCATACAAGGTACACCCTACACCTGAAAATCGTACTGTATACAAGCAGAAAGGAAACATAGTCAGTCAAGCGGTGAGAAACGCTAAGCTCAGGCATGCCCGTACATTAGCTGACAATAGATGTAGACCAGCTATCCTGTGGAAATATCTCCGTAGTCTCGGTTTACGTAAAATAAAAGTTACAGAAAATCGCATGGTCCCAGCTGAAGAACTAAACCGATTCTTCACATTACCTACAACCACAATTGCACCGCAAAAAAAAAAACAAAAAAACAGAATCATTGACTACTCCATGGCGATGAACGACTGTCGCAAAGAAAAATTCTATCTACAGCAAGTCACTTGCAATACTGTCAAGAAAGCCATAATGCGGATTAGATCAGCATCTTGGACATAATGGCACCACTATCCAGATGGCAAAACTTATTATTGATCAACTACTGCCCTCTGTAACAGACATTTTCAACGATTAATTAATCACAAGTGTTTTCCCTGAGGCCTGGAAACTGGGACAAATTAAGCCACTGCCTAAAAAGGACATCGCCACAGCACCCTCTGACTACCGTCCCATCTGCCTTCTTCCTGCACTATCAAAGGCCTTAGAATATATAGTCCATGACCAGATCACCAACTACCTAACTACTAACAAACTACTAGACGAATACCAATCAGGTTTCCGCAAACATCGAAGCACAACATTCGCACTGATAAAGGTGACAGGTGACCTGAAACTTGCCATGGACAGACAAGAAGAGACTATCATTTGCTTCTTAGATTTCAGCAAAGCATTTGATACTGTCGACTTCGACATCTTACTAGCCAAATTTAGCGATCTAAATTTCTCACCAAGTGCAGTGCAATGGTTTCGCTCGTACATGACGTCTCGTCAGCAACCCGGGAATATAAAATCACAATGGCGGCAGGTAGTGTCAGGCGTTCCCCAAGGCTCAGTATTAGGTCTTATACTTTTATCTCTGTATGTCAATGATGTGTCATCGGTTCTGATCTATTGCAAATATATGTCTGCTGATGATCTTCAGTTGTATCTAAGTGCGAAACCAAGCAATGTTACGAAATCTATTGAAAATTTCAATACTGACCTCGATGCACTATCAAAATGGGCACAGGACATAGGACTAAAACTAAACCCATCTAAAACCCAAGCGGTACTTGTTGGTCACTCTAAGCTCATTAGTCCACAACATCGGGAATCCGTACCATCTCTTATCCTAAATGGAACAAATATTAACTTCTCTCCCTCAGCAAAGAGTTTGGGAATAATAATAGATGAAAATCTAAATTGGACAGAGCACGTAACTGCAGTGTGCAAAAATGCATCAGCATCCCTTCATGTCCTACAAAAATATAAAAAACTCTTCCCTTTCGATCTGAAAAAGAAATTAGTACAAACATTTATACTCCCAATCACTGACTACAGCGATAGTATCCTACAAGGCCTCTCTCGGGAAAATTCGCGACGTCTGGAACTGGTAATCAATGCCTGCGTCCGATGTGTCTGTGACGTTCGACTTTTTGATCACATTTCACCAGCATATGCAAAATTGTCCTGGCTGCGTGCAGACAAACGCAGAGATTTCCATACTCTCTGTCTCATCTGCTGCCTTATAAATGTACACTGTCCCTCATATATCTCCTTGTCCTTAACGCTTATGTCGAAACACCATGATAGAAACACACGTTCCCATCATAATAAAATCCTCTCTGTTCCATTGCATCACTCAGTCACCTTCTCCAAGTGCTTTACAGTAGCGGGAACCCGACTCTGGAATAACCCCCCTCCTTATGTTAGAGAACTTAAAAACATGTCCGGCTTCAAAAAACAGTTAATGACGTATCTACTTAAGCAACAGTAATGCCTTCCTCTGTACATGAATGCACTTCACCTCACTACTTCCCTCTTTCCCCCTCCTTAAATCTCCCTTCCCCAAAACTCGATATACTAGTAAACATCTACTTTACACACCAAGATATTAATGTACATCTGCACAAATCATCATTACTATTGCCAATTGTTCTCATGTTTATCATTATTATTTGATTTTTTTACTGTTATTGTTATTGATTTTATCATAATTTGTATGTATAGCACCTGTTGTAAAAATACTGCCAGCATTTACTTTATTAGGTCTTAGTCATTACTCTTTATTCATATTGTCAGTAGAGTAATCTAATTTTGTTATTTAAACTATTGTCATGATGTAACTCTGATGTGTGAAATGCTGCATGTGTGGAACACAGGTCCGATGTAAGAGAGGGCCTGATGGCCCTAATCTGATTAGGTTAAATAAATAAATAAATAAATAAATTACCGGTTTCGCTCGTTAGGCGTGACCGTCATCAAATAATTGTTGTGCTGCTGGCAACACGTTCATGCCTACAAACTTAAATACATTGTCATTTGTCGGCAAAATAAATTATTGTGCAAAATTTATTTCAGGCACCGCCGAGATCAACAGACGTCTTAAAAACCTGTAAGAGAAGCACAAAATATAAATGGTCACAAGAGTGTCACGAGGCTTTTCTCAGGTTACAATATTATCTGAAATCTACTCCTTGTCTGGCGACTAATGACTCATCAAAACATCTTATCCTGGTATCTCAACACGGCACCAGGACTGTTCTTTTTTTCAAAAGCGATCATAGGCATCAACAACCAATCGGATGTGTGTCTAAAACACTTCAGCTCATATTAATTACAAATCGGAAAATAAGCGACACTTATTATATTTGGTGTCCAAAAATTCCATATATTTTATTGCAAAAACTGTCATGTGATAACGCAATAAACCATTAATTTATTTGTTTGATCCTAAGAACCACCTTACAGAAAAAAAAAAACAGCTCAACGCCTACAACATCAAGCACTCTTCCTTGGCAGGTACAGTTATTCAGTTTACTATTGGCCTACAGCACAACATTGTAACACTAATGCCCTGCCCAGACTACTTATTGGGGCCAAAACCCATACTGACTTTCATGAAACATTGTGGATGCAGTGACACGATACCTTACAAAACTGCTTCCGTAACTGTAAAGAGCCTTATCCGCAAACAAGTTATGAAATATCTAGAATCAGTTTTTCAGTCTGCAGCGGAGTGTGCGCTGATATGGAACTTATTGACAGATTAAAGCCGAGCGTCACATCGGGACTCAAACATGGGACCTTTTCTTTTCGCGGGCAATTTGTCTACTTACTGAGCCAGCCAAGCACTACTCGGGATTCTTCCTCGCAGCTTTACCTCTGCGAGTACCTCATTTCCTGTCTTCCAAACTTCACATGAGTTCTCCTGCATAGCTTGCGGGACTAAGACTTCCGCAAGAAACGATACTGCGGAGAAATGGCATAGGCACAGTTGGGGGAAATTCTTTACAGATTCGGTGGTTGGGGGGAAGGGATCAAACAGCGAGGTCATCGATCCCATCGGATAGGAAAGGATGGGCAAGAAAGTCAGCTGTGCCGTTTCAAAGGAACCATCCCTACATTTGCCTGAAGCGATTTAGGGAAATCACGGAAAACCTAAATGAGGATGTCCGGACGCGGGTTTGAACCGCCGTCCTCCCGAATGCGAGTCGAGTATGCTGACTACTTCGCCACCGCGCTCGATGGAATATTTTACGGAATGAATCTTTCTCTCTGCAGTGGAGTGTGCTCTGATATGAGTCGTGATTGGGTAGTTTAGTTGGTTGAGTACTTGCTCGCGGAAGATAAAGGCCCCAGGTTCGAGACCCGATCCGACACACAGTTTTAATCCACCAGGAAGTTTTCATATCAGTGCATATTCCACTGCAGAGTGAGATTTATTTCTGGAAACAATTCCTCAGGCTGCGGCTAAGCCACGTCTCAGCAGTATCCTTTCTTCCAGGAGTATAAGTCCCACAAGTTAGGCGGGAGAACTTCTGTGAAGTTTAGAAGGGTAGAGATAAGATACCGGCGGAAGTAAGGTTGTGAGAACGAGTCGTGAATCGCGCTTCGGTAGCAAAGTCAGTAGAGCACTTGTCTGCAAAATGCAAGAGCCCCGAAGGTTCAAATGCTCAAATTTTTGTGAATTCCCAAGGGCACCAAACTGCTGAGGTCATCGGTCCCTAGTTGCACACTACTGCTAAAAACAACACGGACACCCATGCCCGAGGGACGACTCGAACCTCCGACGGGAGGGGCTGCTCAGTCCGTGACATGGCGCCTCTAACCGCGCGGCCACTCCGCGTAGCCAAGAGTCCCCATCCGGCACAGTTTTAAGCCACGAAGTTGCAAGTAATGAAATATACTATGTGACAAAAGTATCAGGATACCTGGCTGAAAATAACGTACAGGTTGGTGGCGCCCTCCATCGGTAACGCTGGTATTCAATACGGTGTTGGCCCACCCTTAGCCTTGATGACAGCTTCCACTCTCGCAGGCATACGTTCAATCAGGTGCTGCAAGTTTTCTTGGGGAATGGCAGCCCATTCCCCACGGAGTGCTGCACTGAGGAGAGGTATCGATGTTGGTCGGAGAGACCTGGCACGAAGTCGGAGTTCCAAAAAATCCGAGAGGTGTTCTATAGGATTCAGGTAGGGACTCTGTGCATGCCAGTCCATTACAGGGATGTTATTGTCATGTAACCACTCCGCCACAGGCCGTGCATTATGAACAGGCGTTCGATCGTCTTGAAAGATGCAATCACTATCCTCGAATTGCTCTTCAACAGTGGGAATCAAGAAGGTGCTTAAGACATCAATGTAGGCCTGTGCTGTGATAGTGCCACGCAAAAGAACAAGGGGTGCATGCCCCCTCCATGGGAAACACGACCACACTGTAACACCACCGCCTCCGAATTTTACTGTTGGAACTACACACGCTGGCAGATGACGTTCACCGCCCATTCGCCATACCCACACTCTGTCATCGGATCGCCACAATGTGTACCGTGATTCGTCACTCCACACAACATTTTTACACTGTTCAATCGTCCAGTGATTACGCTTCTTACACCAAGCGAGGCTTAGTTTGGCATTTACCGGCGTGATGTGTGGCTTATGAGCAACCGCTCGACCATGAAATCCAAGTTTCCTCACCTCTCGCATAACTGTCATAGCACTTGCAGTGGATCCTGATGCAGTTTGCAATTCCAATGTAATGGTCTGGACAGATGTCTGCCTATTAAACATTACGACCCTCTTCAACTGCCGGCGGTCTCTGTCAGTAAACAGACGAGGTCGACCTGTACGCTCTTGTGCTGTACGTGTCCTTTCACGTTTCCACTTCACTATCACATCGGAAACAGTGGACCTAGGGATGTTTAGGAGTGTGAAAATCTCGCGTACTGACGTATGACACAAGTGGCAGCCAATCACCTGACCACGTTCGAAGTGCCTGATTTCCGCGGTGCGCCCCATTCTGCTCTCTCCGATGTCTAATGACTACTGAGGTCGCTGATACGGGGTACCTGGCAGCAGGTGGCAGCATAATGCACATAATATGAAAAAGTACTGTATGTTTTTGGGTGTGTCCGGATACTTTTGATCACATAGTGTACATTTTCCTAAGTTGGTCAGAATGTCTCCCACGCTACTTCCTTAAGAAATTCCTCACATATTTGTCCCTAAAAACCAGGATCCAAATGGTATAGGGAATATTGATGATGACGTCGAAAAACGACAATTACCAGATGGTCATCCAGCCGCCACTGCGTCAGCATATAGTATAAACCCCTGCACGCTGACCAACGGGACACGCACGAAGGCGCTCGTGAGTCTGCAAGCCTGCTGGCCCGGCAACACGCAGCACGGCTATAGGAAAGCTCGTTCCTGCGAGACCTGCTCGTCAACCCAGACAGCAACGTCGCATCGGTTCTACGGGTGGTCAACGCCGCAGCGAGCTTTGCTGGTCACTGGTTCCTTCATCGGGCAGATGTGGCTCATCATCAAGGAGTCATTTTTCAAGCTTAGGTAATTGGAATATCAAATACCGCAGCGAGGGAGACAATAAGCACTTTGAAGAAAATATTCGCCATTGAAGGTTGTTCCGGAAACAATAGTTTCGGATAATGATCCACAATTTTCATTCAGTATATTACAGGATTCCTGCTTTCGGAACAGCGTAACCCTCCAGTCAACGGCGACGCTCCACCCAGTATTCGATGGTAAAGCGGAATCGTTTCTGCATCTTTGAGGTGCTGATGTTTTCGTAGGTACGACCCAGTTCTTGTCCACACCGACAACAGGGTGCATTCCGACGTAACTGCTGCATGATTGCCGACAGCGAAGCCTCTCGGTCATCCTGAGGTCTAGAAAAAACCCACACTAGTCCAACCATCGCCCCTGGTATACTCTGGGAGCAGAGGTTTGGACTAGCAGCTTGAGAAGGTTCCCAGATTGGACACTAGGCATTATCATAGGTACCTATGGACGACAAATATTTACAGTGGGTGCCAATAGCGCCAAGCTGGTACGGAACGCCAACCAACTGCGGATGCTGAAAGTGCAGAGACACGCATTTGTGGGAGTGAAGTGGACTTGTCGTATACTGAAAGCCAAAAAGAAACTTTAGCACTTTACTGCCACTCAGCAGCCCAACACACGAAAACATTGGCTGAACAGTCACACCGTGCTCTACCAAGGTAACTGATAATCATTTGCAGCTACATACACTGTTTTTTACATTCTGCATTTGCATGCCCCACAATTTTTATCATATTCTACCTGGGACAAACAAACAATTATTTTACATTTACCCACCCCTCTGACAAGTAAGCTTCCCAAATTACTCATACCACTTCCCTTTGGGCTCCACGTCAAGAAGGCACTTTTAGCAATACGGACTTTTTACAGTATCCTGAATGTACAAGTCGGCTCGCCCTGCCTCAAAGTGTCCAGCTCGCCGCTCCTCAAAGTGTCATAAGGTTGAAAGCTGTACAAATGAACGCACTAGTTCCCTGAAAAATCTTTTTCCAAAAGCCTTTCGGTCAACGGCATTCTTAATATCCCATCACGTGTCTAACAGAAACACGTTAGTAACATAGTTCCACCGTGCTCTTCAACACGACCACTTCCTTTGGTGGGACGTAAATCCGGAACCCTCGAGTGGAACGGGCACAATGGTTCAAAAGTTCCAAAACTCGACATTCTGTACATCCGTCCACCGTGATGGGCATCCACTTGCCGTCTTCTTCACCCACGATGCCAATAATCACTTTATGTGCCTTCCGTGGCATACCACGGCCCTTCTGTGACACCTGCACGAAGTCCGAACACTGTTTTTGTCCACCTCGCCAGCAGGCTCACTCCATGACTCTTTCCTTGTTAGCGCGCGCAACAGGATTCGCATTCGCTGATCAGAGACCAATCTCCAACTCTCCAACCAAAACCGAATGTCCTCTCTACTTTCGAGTCTTGGCACAGCGACAATACCTCACACACCACAGTGAATATAATTGGGCAAACCACCAAAACTCCTCGGATTTGACCAAAAATAATTGACCATGTAACATGGTGCTCGCACGCTTAGCGCCTTCCACCTCGAAACAACCACCACTGCTCCTAGAGTCGGTTCGATACAATTACAGATGCGTGGTAGACCCACGTCCCCAGGCTCAGAGCTGTCGGAGCTGATCATTTATGAGATGGGACTCTTTTTCACCTGCAGCAAGAATGATTTCTAGCACGAACATGGAGACTGAAACATCAGCTCTAATCAACTCCATATTTCCGCCACAAGCATAGAACACAGTTACAATGGACGTCATGATGAACAGCGAACTTTAAGCCCAACAAACCTTCCTCCTACCGACATGGCGATATCTACAGCGATAATTATGCCCCTACAAGCAGGTGAATGGTGGAAGGGATGTTGTATCTCTGTGAGGTCAGCACAGTGCGATTTCCGCTATCGACGACCCCTCCGGCAGCCACTAAGAGGTGACAGTGATCTTTCACACGGGCTTTGACACTGACTTCAAGCTAGGGACAAAACCTGGCCGCCAGGCCGCTGGGACACGCTTTGAATAGTGCTATGCTGAAGTCTCTACCTTGCCTACACCGTACTTTCATGACCTGACTGCGTGATGGAAACTGGACTAGCTTTCGGATAAATGTTCTATAGATTACTGCCTGATTTACTGGATCTTGATCTGAACTATTCTCTTGGTGTATCCTTGGTGTAACAAGAAAACGCGGTGCCCAAGCCATAAAACCTGGATTATGGAGAAACGGAAGAAAGTAATTTGGTCGGGTGAGTTTTGTTTCACACACCGTTTCCAACTTCTGACCTAGTTTACCTCGAAAGGGCGAAACTTGGCGGGGGTTCGGTGATTATTTGGGCATTAATAAAGCGCTGTTCCATAGGCCCCGTAGTGTCCTGAACAATCAAGTTCGAGCACACTTTATTGTAATAAATAAAACACCTTCTTGGCATGCACTAATTTAAAAACGCAAGAACAGCAAGATGCACAACAATTCTTGTGGTGCAGAGTACAAGACAATGAAAACAAAATAATGAACAAAATACTACGCTACCAATTACAAAGATACAACATTCTACTGAATGCGATGGCGAGTGTATACTATGTTATAGTTGGCGTAAGTATTGACCAGAGCTGTTCTAGCTGTAGGTACACACTGCCAGTCTGATTCTGCTGGTGTGCTTATAACGCCGATTCGGCAGAGTGCTACATGTAGTCACATTAGTTCCAATTGGTTACAACTGTCACATGGTTTTTCACGAAGTAGTTCCATGTTTGTGTGGAAAGCCTGTTATTGTTTACATACTCTGGCGATATTTCGATCTGAGCTCTTGAAAGGAGGTCGGCAGGCTACCTTGCTTGTTTGTTGTGCGGGCCCTCTAACTGATAAGGAGCCACTACAACATTTCTCCCCGTGGAAAAAGAATGCACAGCACCACAAACGTCCATAAGAGTAGGGGTGTCCTGGTCGATGTCCATGGGGTCGTGGCTGGCAGGGGTGGTAGATGGCAATGCAGCAGGGGCAGCTGGCAGTGGAGATAGTGGCTGAGGAAGAGGCAGAAGGGGAGGTTCCATCAGAAGATGGCTGGCAATAGGCACTGGCAGCTCTCCCCGGGGTGTCGTGGTCCACCAGATGGGAGTGGAGGTGTTTGAGGTGCTGATGGGTGGTGGAACCATTGGCCTACTGGAGAGACGCCATCGCCTGGCTGTAGAGCTTAGTGATGATGGCAGGCACCCAGCGCGCCCGTGAATGAGAGAAGATTCACGCCCAGACCTCCTGCCTGACACAGAAGGAGTGCGCTGGAATGCAAGTGGGAGAGTGAGAAGTCTCGGGAACAAGGGCAGATAAGGGAGGGCGGAATGGTCGACCATGAAGTATCTCCACTGGACTTCTATGGGCATGGGGGTGGCGCAGTATATAGTCGAGCTGGGTCTTGAACTTCTGCACAAAATATTCTGCCCAGCTGTTTGATGCAGGGTGAAATGGGGCAATATGGACGAGGGAAATTCCATTGGCAGCACAGAATTGCTTCAACTCTGTCAAAGTAAACTGTGAACCGTTATCTGTAACGATCGTTTTGGGGAGTCCCTCGACAGCAAAGAGATGCCAGAGAATTTTGATAGTCTCAGCAGAAGTGGTGTTCATCATGCGGTTGATGTAAGGGTATTCCGACCTGGAGTCGATCAGTATGAAGCACTAGGAACAATGAAATGGCCCTGCAAAACACAAATAGAGACATTCCTTCAGAGCAGCTGCGTCCGACAACGAAATGTACTGGTGCGGGGTGCTGCCTGACGTGTTTGGTACGTGGTACAGGCTGACATGAGGCAGGCA
Source organism: Schistocerca nitens (assembly GCF_023898315.1). Classification (NCBI taxonomy): domain Eukaryota; kingdom Metazoa; phylum Arthropoda; class Insecta; order Orthoptera; family Acrididae; genus Schistocerca; species Schistocerca nitens. The sequence goes on along the minus strand of NC_064615.1, from coordinate 256,035,731 downwards.
ATGTCTTTATCCAAACTGCGCCTATAAAGGCATCAGCGGGCCAGCTGTTTGGTGAGGACGAGCCCCAATGGCCAGCGTAGAGGAGGTCGAGGACACGGCGGCGCAATGCATGTCGTATTACCTCTCGGCGAACATATGAATCACTATGCAAAAGGATGAGGCCACGGCGGAAAACGATACTATGCTAATGATCCCAAAAATGCTGGACCTCTGCATAATGGATGCTACGATGGCTGGTCGGCCAACCTGCAGCGATTTAGCGGCATAGAGCTTTCAGTATCTGATCCTGTGTGATGGCCCACCATACCACATCGGTATCCAATGGAAGCATGTCCAGAGCTGCGTCCACATCTGATGACATGACACTAGTAAGTACAGAATAAATAAATAAACTGAAAAAAACCGAGGCACCACGAAGGAATTATCCGGATGGGATAATGTACAGACAAAAAAGTCATAATTTCTGAAAAATTGGATGAGTTGTTTTAGAGAAAGAGCTGCACAAACTGATCAAGTCAATGCTGCGTTGGTCCACATCTGTCCACATGTGAACCCTAAGCAAGCAGTTATTCGACTTGTTATGAACTGACAGAGTTGTTAAATGTCCTCCTGAGCGATATCCTGCCAAATTCTGTACAATTGGGCGTCAATTCATCAAAATCCCCTGCCCGTAATTCTCCAAACGTTTTCAGTTCAGGAGAGATCCGGTGACCTTGCTGGCCAAAGTAGTGTTTGACAAGCATGAAGACAAGCGATAGAAACTGTCGCCGTGTGCAGGCAGGCATTAACTTGCTGAAGTGTAAGCTTAGTATGGCTTGTCATGAAGGGCAACAAAATGGGTTGTCGAATATCGCCGGCGTATCGCTGTGTTGTAAAGGTGACGCGGATCGCAACCAAAGGGGTCGTGCTAAGAAAAGAAATGCTACCATACACCATCCCTCCTGGTTGTTGCGGCGCATTTTAGGCTACAGTCAGCTTGGTATCCCGCCGATGACAGGTACATCTTAAGGCACATCTTCGCTGGTCGTTGGAGCTCAGTTTGGATCGGAACTAATCACTAAAGATATTTCAACTACAGTCTATGAGATTCGAGGCCCACGCCCCAGAAAACGGTAGGATAATAATCTGATTGTCGCCCGACATATGGCCCGACAACCAGGAGTCTGGGGTGCCATCTCTTTTCACAGCAAGACCCCTTTTGTTGTCGTCCGTGGCACCTTTAGAGTGCGGCAGTACATCGACAACGTTCTACGCTTTTTCTTGCCCTTCATGGTAAGCCTTACTGTGCTTACATTCCAGCAAGACAATGTCACATAGCGAGAGTTTTTACGGCTTGTACTCGTACGAAAACCCTGTCTTGGCCAGCAAGGTCGCCGATTCTCTCTGCAACTGAGAACGTTTGGAGCATTACAACAGAGTTCTCCAACCAAATGGGACTTTGTCGATGTAACGTGCCAGTTGGACAGAATTTACCAAGGTAGCCCTCAGGAGGACATCCAACAACTCTGTCAATCAATGTCAGGCCGAATAACTGCTTGCATGAGAGCCAGAGGTGCACCAGCGCGTTACTGATTTGCTCAGTTTGTGAAGCTCTGTCTCCTGAATAAGTCATCCAGTTTTCCTGAAATTGTAACTATTTTTTCGTCTGTACATGTACATCACATTTACCGCTTTCCGTCCCACTGGAATAATTCCTTCGTGGTGTCTTCCTTTTTTCCATTTTTGTCTTAGTATTTTTCATTCATCTTAAGGTAGACAACATAATTTATCTTATGTGCCCCTGGTGCATATGATGCAAGCCAGGTAGCCTATATTCTCCAGAGGTTTTATTGTGGCCAGCAGAGGCAGCAAGCGGGGGGTTTTGCGTTGAGAAACGCTGGCCCCACATGTTGTTCGTGGCGAACACCAAATGTGAGCGCAGTGTCTTCAGCAGCAGCCGCAGCCGCAGGAAACGTATGCTTTTTGTTAGTCTGTGTCCGGCCTCCACGACAACTACAGCATCATCCACCAACAGCATTAACCGTCCCCATATTGACCGACCAAGTGTAACAGGCATGAAACTCCATCCCTCGAACTGACCTCCGGCATCTGTACAAGGGCAATGCACGCACGTTTACATGCTTGCATTCTACATTTTGGCGTTTACACCGCTTATTAATGTACCAGCACTTCACATTTGCGAGGGCTTAGCTCGCGCCTGTGATCTTGTAGTGTTAATCACTCAGATATGTTACCTGGTTAAATGTATTCCCGAAACTTTATTACTCTACATTAATTATTTTTTGCTATTGAGATTTTTTTCGTCAATGAACACAAACGCGCGCACGCACGCACGCACGCACGCGCGCGCGCACACACACACACACAGTAAGAAAATTCAAACACACTTAAGGGGAGCCGGAACGATTCATCTTCTCCATGTTAATTCTAGCAAATAGAAGGAACATTTTTTCCATAACCATTTAACATATTGCTCTGAAATTTGGACTACATGTTCAGTGAATATTTATCTACAAAGTTATAATGCCATATTAAGAAATATTTATTGGTTTTTGTTTTAAAATTTTTAAAGCAGATGCTTATTTTTTCTCTGAACTCTTGAATTACACAATATTTTTTACAATTTGTTATAAAAATGAAGGAGAAGAAGTAAACAATATTGTGTATAAATTTCATTGATATACTGTTAGCAGTTTTTGAGATAATGTTCCTCAAAGATGAAAATTTTAAAGTTACAGGAAATAGCTTCTAAAGTTTTTTAGTTTTTTAATACATTCCTGCCCCATATCACGGATTATCAGCATCCTCTTCTTTTGCCATTGTTAGTTTTCTTTTCACTGGTCTTTTCTTCCCTTTTGCTGCATGTTGTAGGCTTTTGTCTCTTTTTCCTGCACCTCTTAGTCTTTCTTCATCAATTAGGCGCATTGTGGAATTGTGGAAATGGTGTTTGTCCTTGTTGGAAACCTAAACGTTTCAGCACATCACATTTGATAATGTTTCCTTCATCGTATGTTGCCACTGCAACATACACTCCAAAATGCAATGTTTTAATCTGTACAAACACTCTTTTTGGAATCCTAATCGAAATTAAATTATTTACATTCTCATTTGGATTTTGTGTTTTCCCATGTAAACAGTTTTCCAATAAACTTGGCTGTGATAAATGTCTGAATATGGGCTTAATTATATTTATTACAGCATTTCGCAAACCGTTTTTATGGCCATATTCCATTCCTGATTGGTACTTACATCATGAGTCATCACCTGTGGGGCACAGTGCATGTTGTGGGTTCTCATTTGTTGATGCAGTATGAAAAAATAATGCTCATACTGCTCTCCTCACATGCTCAATGCTTCTTGTATTTTGCCTAATTGCACACCCATAATACCTCCGCAATCTATCAATTGCTTCATCTGTCAATCTTCCTCTTCCTCCAAGGGTCTTACCATCACTAAGCTTCTGGGATCCTAATGTCTGCTTTAGTTTGCGCAAGTGAGCCCCCATGCGCTTCTGCACATGTCCAATGCACTCCTGTTTTTTTATATGAATTTCATTGCTATAAGGTTTGAGTTCCTCTACAGCTTTATATCCCTTAGAATCACCACCTCCTAGATAGTTAGTGTACCGTACGTTGTACCACTCCTGTGATCTGGCAAAAATTGCTTTCACTCCCTCTACTTCCATCGCTCCACTCGTGACGTGAAAATTTGCTTCACAACTTTCACTATGTTCGTCCTTGGTATTGCCGTTACATCTACAATGTTTTGAGAAAATAGCAACATCAATTACTTTGCAACTGTCTCCACTGGTGGCTGTCACAACTCCATTTAGAGATTTATGACCTCTACGTTGCCATGATCCATCTAAAGCTACAGTTAAATCTCTACAATTCCCATTATCTGGCACAGCTTCTTCAACTGCTTTCTTCATTGTTGCTTGAGCAATATCTTCAGCAGAAGATCCCACCAATTCATTATAAAATACAAACTTGATTGGTGGTTTTGGCAAGTTCATAATTTCACATAACATTGTCCTTGAAGCACTGCCCTTGCCAATGCGACGCAAGCCATACAATAGCCTAACATTTACATCACACATCTTCTTTTCACTATTACCACTACGAAGAATTAGAAAACTAAACTTCTGCAGCACATTTGTTACACTTCAATAACATTTTACATGCCAAACCAATGTGTGAAGTTATTTTCAATTCCAGTTCTCTTTCTTTGCAAACTTGGCATAATACGTTATGTTTCAAAATATTTGAGAGCAAGGAAATGTAAATTATTTCAGTCACATCATTACTGTCACTTTCATAGTTTTCAAATTTTTCTTTGCTGTCACAAAGTTTCTTGCGGGAAGACGTTCTATCACATTCATTTGGAGTAGTCGGTGAAGCAGTCTGAGAAGCATCTCCCTTTGAAACAACAAAAGATTTCTTCTTCCACTCATTGTGCCTTTTCTTAAACATTCGATTGTTGAAATGGGGCATATTGATATCCACAAACCAAATACGTAAAACAGGTACGAGCAAAATTCGTCAAATACGCAAAATTGAACAGCTAAACAACACAAAGCAAACTCCACAAGTCAACACACACGGTATAGGGTTTATGTTTACCGATATGAACAGTCGCTTGTCACAGAGATAAAGCCATACAACGTTGCAAAACAAAACACTGTCTAATTTCGCAAAGATACCCTGCTTGCAGCCAGCGAGCGACGCCATCAGAGGTGACACACCAAGTCGCTACAACCGTTTACGCTGCGCGTCAACTTTGCAGCGATAAAACACACACTTAGAATTCACTTAGAAGGGTGAAACTCGATTTGTTTTATTCAGAAAACTCCAAATAATTTTATAATGAAAAAACCAAAAAACGTTAATTTTGTCATTTTCATCGTTCCGGCTCCCCTTAAACCTAACAGACCAAAACAGCATTTTGTCAACTAAAACTGGGATGATGATTGTAAATACAAGCTGTATTTTGATTTATGTAGGAGGAACTGGAGTCCCTGCACTTGCGTGTTTACCGTCACAAAAATTTCTTCCGTCACCTCTGTGAAAGTGTTAGTCTTCTGTTGTGGAATCATGTCCATAAGTGTGGGTGCGATCATTCATTAATATGGTTTCAGCTGGAAGGTAATAGGCGGGAGCGTTTGAACGGTGTCGGTATAGAGCAGAGCGACTGAAGTGCGACGGCAAGCTGCGGGGCAAAACAGCCTGTGCATCTGTCTAGGAATGTGTAGTGTTTCTGGTGGACCATGCTGCCAACGACAGTTCACGCAAAGCATACGCCGTGGTGTCTTTTGGGGCAACTGCAGTGGCGTCGGTTCTGCAACACACTGGTGACATCATCAGAAAAGTCAGTTTTATTATGATATAGGCCACTCAGTGTAGGTTAACGTTAGTCTTATTTATGGTCTGTCAGCTCCTCCTTGTCAGCTAGATGTTAGACTGTGAATTGCATCTGATGGTGATGTCCACCCATAATTTATTCCATTCGGTGGCAGGAGAAGACTAGCGGCTTCATTAAGTACAAGACAGTTTAACTTTTACTGGTTAGGTAGAAAGTGCCATTTCTTGCAGTGGCGCCAGTGAGAACTAGGTGTTCACACATGCAAATGCAGCACCACTGTAACCCAACGACCCACTCAGGCTCGGTATGCGTCTGGACGAGTACACCTACGTTCTCAAGGGCCCTCTGAAAGGCACCGAATGATAAATATTCTATACATTTCGTTGCAGAATACGGAACCGTTCTTAATGACTAACTCTCAGGTGAAGTGTCTTGCTATCTATTTTATTTCAAGGTTCCAGAAACTTTGGATGCAAAGTAATCCCACGTTAAAAATTTAGAGAGAAATGGCTCGGTAATAGACAGATTCCTGTCCCTATAATCTGATTTCGGATGCGGTACTGTTCAGACGATTTAATTACTTTTTCGCGATGGTAACAACCATTAAATTCATAAAAGTTCGAAGCTTTTTTTCTTCATTCTTAAAGAGGCGAAGTGATGCAAAGAAGACCGTCTTTCGACGATTGGAGCCAAGGCAGGATGTGGAGAGAAAACATCGTTCTCCCATGGGCAGCGGGCGCTTCCTGGCCACTGTTCCTTCCCTCAATTGATACTAGCCAGTGCTTAGGTCAGAAGCTCAGTGGGGGGTGGGGGCTGACACTCTGGTGTCATAAGTCCCGGAGCACAGCCGCTTCAACATCACGTTTTTCAACTTCTCTTTGGACCAACGGTTGCTCCCAGACAACTCTGATGTAATTGCACCCTGCTCTTGGCATTTGCAACCTTGAGTCAGGTTACAGTTTACATGTTGGTTACCTTGCTCAGAAGACATTAAAGTCACACTTATACAGGAGCCGCCATTTCCAATTCGGCTAGCTAGACTATGTCACACTGTTGCCATGGGACGACCTCTTCAGATGTGTGGTAAGAAGTAACTGAAACCAGCCACTTTGTCACATACGAGTAGATCATTATCTAAGGGGTTCAGCTCTTTCTCTAGCATCGTAGGATTCTCATGTATATTCAACTCTTTCCAGCACGTTACTAATGCAGGTGGCGTGTAAGGCAACTTGTAATTTCATGTGCCGTATTGACTCCTGTAGGCTTGTGTATCTCACCGCACGGGTTCGTCGATCTGTTGTAAAGGGTGTTCTTCCTCAAAGCACATCTGCCCCTTTGCTTGAGCTGTAGTATATCGAGAGGTTGTAACAATGGAAAATTGTACTGAAATGCAGGAGGATCTGCAACGAATTGACGCATGGTGCAGGGAATGGCAACTGAATCTCAATGTAGACTAGTGTAATGTGCTGCGAGTACATGGAAAGAAAGATCCTTTATCATTCAGCTACAATATAGCAGGTAAGCAACTAGAGAAGCAGTTAATTACATAAATTATCTAGGAGTAGGCATTAGGAGTGATTTAAAATGGAATGACCATATAAAATTAATCATCGGTAAAGTAGATACCGGACAGATTCATTGGAAGAATCCTGAGGAAATGCAGTCCGAAAACAAAGGAAGTAGGTTACAGTAAACTTGTTCGCCCACTGCTTTAATACTGCTCACCAGTGTGGGATCGGTACCAGATAGGGTTGATAGAATAGATAGAGAAGATCCAACGGAGAGAGTGCGCTTCGCTACAGGGTCATTTAGTAATCGCAAAAGTGTTAAGGAGATGATAGATAAACTCCAGTGGAAGACTCTGCAGGAGAGACGCTCAGTAGATCGGTACGGGCTTTTGTTGAAGTTAAGAGAACATAGCTTGACCGAGGAGTCAAGTAGTATATTGCTCCCTCCTACGTATATCTCGCGAAGAGACCATGAGGATAAAATCAGAGAGATTAGAGCCCACACAGAGGCATACCGAAAATCTTTCTTTCCACGAACAATACGAGACTGGAATAGAAGGGAGAACCAATAGAGGTACTCAAGGTACCCTCCGCCACACACCGTCAGGTGGCTTGCGGAGTATGGATGTAGATGTAGATGTCAGGAGGCCTTAGTATTTGACATAAATTTCAAGTGGATACTTTTTTGGTAAACATTTTTGGAATACAGTGATCAATTAATTGTTATATTTAGATTAAAGTTCAGTCTTGATCACGTTATGTCTGTTTTAATGAGTAACCGGTTTCGGTTTTTTCTATAAAACCATCATCAGACCTGTGAATAAATTTTAAGAAATACTAGATACCAATCTTTAAATGAATGAAAAAGTCTAATGATGTCAAAATTTTTAACAAAATAAAATAAAATTAGTTATACCCATTGGCTCCCTTGGGTTGGTAGGTGGAGCTCTCCTTGCTACTGTGCAGTCAACTGATGGTTATGAGTGCTGAGCACGAGCTTAAATATGCAGAGGCTCCGCCTACTTCCTGTCACACTACTTCATAACTGCCAATCAGTGTTCATAATATGACGCCATCGTCAAAGTATAAAAGTAGGAAATACACTAATAACATAAAATTGATTCATTTAAATATCTGATTAACAGATAGTAGTTGTGTCTACAACTTATTTATATTTTGGATAAAAACAGTGAATTACGATGTGTGATAGCTGTGCCCTCTATGGACAACCTTAATACTATTACAGTGCCAGTTACATCAACGATGTAAAATCCTTGGCGTTGTGGTATATATCGATTATACCAAGTAGCCTACATCACAATTGCATCTTTGTTGGATGCTGCAGAATCGTCTTGTTTCAACTGTAGTTTTTATGGCAATGTTCTTTATAGCATTAAGTTAGCAGCCAATAGTACGTTCCACATTATGTATATCTGAATATACACATAATGCTACATCATGTCATCCTGACAAGTATAAAAAAGCATTTTTTAAGTCAATGATACACCGAATACTAAAATTACCGCTAGAAGCTAATGAGATCAAAAAGGAAATGACCATCTTAAAACAAATTGCAAAAACCAACTCTTTCGACACACGACAGGTAGATATCATTTTTAATAAAGTACAACAATCACAAAGTACTCCACTAATAAGTAATCCAAAATATATGAAGATGACATATATGGGAAACATATCAGATAGAATCACTAACTTATTCAAAAATTCTGGAATAACAATAGCATTTACAACTGACAATACTTTACAACAAAAATTAAGACATACCGTAAATAAAGATAATGGAAAATCTACCAGATCAGGAGTGTACAAGATCCAATGTAGAGACTGTGAGAAAATATATATCGGCCAAACAGGTCGAAATTTTGCAGTAAGGTACAAAGAACATACGTCAGGTACCTCACGAACAAAGTCTGTTTTTGGTCATCATATAACATTCAATAATCATGCTGAGGGGACAGTACAACAGAATTTACAAGTTATTCATTATGCAAATAAAGGCTTACTTATGAATATCCTAGAAGAAATCGAGATATATGCTCATTTGAAAACCAAATCATCAATGCTGCTCAATGAACAATTAGACTTTCGCGAAAAATATTATTACGACCTTTTTGACGATATTTTATAATAAAAGCATCTACTCTTTTGTTTTTTTTTTTTTTTAAAAAATATAAGATTAGTTATACCTATGGCAAAAGCAATGTATGTAAAACATGCTGCATCAGCAGTCTCATCAGTTATTCAGATATACATAATGTGGAACGTACTATTGGCTGCTAACTTAATGCTATAAAGAACATTGCCATAAAAACTACAGTTGAAACAAGACGATTCTGCAGCATCCAACAAAGATGCAATTGTGATGTAGGCGACTTGGTATAATCGATATATACCACAACGCCAAGGATTTTACATCGTTGATGTAACTGGCACTGTAATAATATTAAGGTTGTCCATAGAGGGCACAGCTATCACACATCGTAATTCACTGTTTTTATCCAAAATATAAATAAGTTGTAGACACAACTACTATCTGTTAATCAGATATTTAAATGAATCAATGGCGTCATATTAGTGTATTTCCTACTTTTATACTTTGACGATGGCGTCATATTATGAACGCTGATTGGCAGTTATGAAGTAGTGTGACAGGAAGTAGGCGGAGCCTCTGCATATTTAAGCTCGTGCTCAGCACTCATAACCATCAGTTGACTGCACAGCAGCAAGGAGAGCTCCACCTACCAACCCAAGGGAGCCAATGGGTATAACTAATTTTGTTTTATTTTGTTAAAAAAATTTTGACATCATTAGACTTTTTCATTCATTTAAAGATTGGTATCTAGTATTTCTTAAAATTTATTCACAGGTCTGATGATGGTTTTATAGAAAAAACCGAAACCGGTTACTCATTAAAACAGACATAACGTGATCAAGACTGAACTTTAATCTAAATATTCAAGTGGATACCTCTACCAGTTCCTAAGAAGAAGGGGTCTTGACAGAGAGACAGGCAGACGGAGAAAAAGTGATCTCTAAGGGTTCCGTTTATACTGATGAAAGCACGGGACCGTGAAAATGACGCAGTGTAAATAGTAAAGAGTTTTGGTCGAAGTCGTCGGCGCGCTATGCGCGACGCAACATTTTGTGAAGCTGGGCGGGATCTGAGGAGGGCGCAAGGTCTAAGGTGTGCTGCTGCTGCCGCTCGGCCTCGGCTGTGCGTCGGCCGGCAGGAGACAGACAAAGGGACGGCCCGGCCGCCAGGGCGGTTTCTGCGAGGCCGCGCCGTCGCGTCGCTTCTGGACGGCTGCCCCCACACAAAGACCGGCCCACCCTCTGAGCTGGGATGGCGAGCCGCCCGCGGCGCCTTCTTCCGACTCGCTTACCTCTTTCGCACTTTTGCTACTGATTCGGCGGTGATATGGCCAACTGCGATGGCCGGTGGGCGCCGCTGGCGGTGCTCTGAACACAACACGAAAGTCGTGACCCGTTGGAAACGATATGTAATCTTGGCTGTAGCCTGCCATCCAAGTTTCTACTTTGCCTTTCAGTGATATCAGTGAAACCTCAAACCAGTAATACATTGACTGGAAAAAAATCGCAACACCAAGAAGGACTTGTGCGACTAGTAGCTCTGCTAGCGCCACTATGAGGGCGCAAATCGGGTTTGCTTTAAATAAGCTATAACGATCGTGAGCGTCAGTTACTTCTGGGATTGAACATGGTGAGTTGATGTAAGTCAAGAATGCCTTGAAGTCGAAAAAGACGCCATGGTCAACACCTCAGTTTGAACGAGGTCTTGTAATAGGGCAACGAGAAGATGGATATTGCAGAAAGACTTGACACGAATGTAGCCACTGTACATGATTGCTGGCAGCGTTGGTCACGAGAATGTACGGTCGCAAGAAAACCAGGCACCATACGGCCACGTGACACTATCGAGAGGGAAGACCGAGGTGTTAGGCGTATGACTCTGTCGCAATCGTACTGGATCTGCAACAGGAATTTGAGCTGCAGCTGGCACCGCAGCGACACAACGAACTGTTACAAATCTGTTGCTTCAAGGACAGCTACGTGCCAGTCGCCCTGTACCGTGCATTTCGCTGACCCAAAACCACCGCCATCTGCGGCTTCAGTTATGTCAAGTGAGAGCTCGTTGGAAGGCAGGTTGTAGGTATGTTGTAGCCTGATGAAAATTGGTTCTGCCTCGTGCCAGTAATGGCCATGTGTTGGTTAGAAGAATGCCAGTTGAGGTCCTACAACCAACCTTTCTGTGCGGCAAAAAACTGGACATACAGCTGAATTTATGGTCTGGTACGTGATTTCGTACGACAGCAGGAGCACTCTCTTGCTTATTCCACGCTCCCTGACCGCAAAATTGTACGTCACTCTGGTGATTCGACATGTTGTGCTGCAATTCATGAACAGCATTCCAGGGGTGTTTTCCATCTAGGTAACGCTCGCACATGTACCACTGTTGTAATCCAACATGCTCTACAGAGTCGAATGTTGCCTTGGCCTGCTTGATCACCAGACCTGTCTCTATTTGAGCACGGATGGGACATCGTCGGACGACTCCAATGTCATCCACAACCGCCGTTGTGGCCGTGCGGTTCTAGGCGCTTCAGTACAGAATGGCGCTGCTGCTACGGTGGCAGGTTCGAATCCTGCCTCGGACATGGATGTGTGTGATGTCCTTAGCTTAGTAAGGCTCAAGTAGTTCCAAGTCTAACGGACTGATGACCTAATATGTTAAGTCCCATAGTGCTTAGAGCCATTTGAACATTTTTTCATCCACAACCAGCATTAACCATCCCTGTATTCACTGACCTAGTGCAATGGATATGGAACTCCATCCCACAAACTGTTGTACAGCACATGTGCAGCACAATGCATGCACGTCTGCACGCTTACATTCAATATTCTGGCGATTACACCAGTTATTAATTTACTAGCATGTCACTCTTTTAGTGACTTACCTCACACCTAGATTAACCTGTAATAATACAATATTGATCATTTAAACTGTAAGATGGCAAGAACTATGCCCCTTACATGAAGTAATTAAAGGTCACCTAACTCACATTGAGCGAACAGTAGGGCTGAACAAAAATGACTGACAAGGCACAATGCATCTTGTAGAGGGTATGGAACGGACGTATTGGAATAATTAATGTCGGGTGATGGTTTTAAAGTAATTCACACGACATGAAAACTTTGTGGAAATGTGTCGATTTACTGGAGGCTAGTTTATCCCAGGGAAGTATTCGTGTGACCGTGGCCGGCCAGGGAGCGGCGAAGGCAAGCGACAATAGGCAGCTTAGGGCGGCTCAAGCTCTGAGATAGCGGTAATGGGGCGCGGCCTCCAGCTGCCTTAAGATGAGTGACAGTGAGTGGGTGGTTAACCCCATGCTGGTGTACCGGGAAGCAGACGGAGAACTTGTACGCCTGTTGATAAATGTCCGTTGTCCCATTTTCAGTGAAACATGCAAGAAAGCCACGCAAAGCTACGGTGGAGCGGTCAACAGAGGTCAAAATGTGTGTGTTCGTGACTATAGCAACTTCACGCTGAATTCACGGTCCGCAGAGTCTGAAGTAAATCAGGTGAAGAGCGACAGAATGAAATATGCGGGCCTCCAGTGGAACGTGGGACCAAGGAATTTGAAGTACCCTCCTGGGAGTCAGAATTCCGGAAAAATTGGTGTTTGTGCAGACGCTAACCTTGATGGGTGGCCTGGGAGGAGCTAAATAACAGAAGTTGAGAGGAAGGGAAATTTGTGGGAATTTGTTCACTTCCCAGAGCAGGCATTGGTCGGCGCTGGGAAGCGACACACAATTAACGTGACCTGCGCTGCAGTTGGCGTAAGTGATATTGCTGGAGGGGAAACCGAGGCGAAGAGCGGACTGGGAGAAGTCTCCGTAGAGGTCTTCCGTTACCAACTTGCCTAGAGTGCGGACATGGTGTTCTTTACTCAGCTTGCCTGATAAAGAGTGAGCATCTCTGCAGTTTAGGACTTAGCAAATGGAACGATTGAGCTTGGAGATAGAAAGTTTTGGTTCAGCTATGTACTGAGCAAGAGTGAATAGACGAGCACAGCCTTGCAGCACCACGAGGTCGGCCAACGTCCACACAACGACGCCGCTCTACCACACTGTATTCAGTGATATTGCGCCCGCTCCGGCCACTGATTAATTTGTTGGATCACGTCGGCAAAGTTTCCACAGGGGTTTCATGGGCCGTGTATTGTAGAATTCTTCTCGCACTTCGAATTATGCCTGGGTCAGTCGGTAGGAATTACTTTTGATTTATCGCGCTTTACTCTACGCAAACGCAATTTATTACCACTGCCTGTTAGGAGAGTCATGTAATGTGATGATTGAAGGTCGTGCTAATCGACTGTATCTGTTTTCAATCAAGTAGCTGAAATCCCAAGTCACTTTCTTAATTAATTTTATGTTCAACATTTGCATCTGGTGTTCAATAGCTGAATATAACATCAATGTGCACCCTTTTTTAATTAAAAGGGATCAATTCTGAATCAATTAATGTCAACAATGCCACCGCAGTTCAATCAGGAGTCACAGGGCCTTATTACTTTCTTTGCGTTATCCGACATTGCGGCAGTTTTGCACTCTCTGTTGATCTGTTAGTCAATTACCTGGGGTGAACACATGCCAAAACCAGATAAGTGATGGGTGGGGTGTTACAAAACATGTTACCTACATAAATGTATTCTCAAAATTTTATTACTCTACACAAACTATTTCTTGTGTTGTGATTTTTTCTCGTCCGTGTAGTAGTCTACAATGGTTCTATTGGAAATCTATCTTGACAGCAGTGGAATCCCTCTACAGTCAATAGCAAATGCCTGTTCCCTGAAATTTCTCAATAGCGTTTCTCGAAAAGAATGTCATCTTCCCTTCAACGATTTCCGTTGGAGTACATGAACCACCTACGTAACACTAAAGTGCTAGACGAATGTACAGTCGTGCTCAAAAGTATCCGAAAGACCTGAATTGCATTTCGCCTGAATCGAATGCAACACACATAGCGCAGCTGTCTAGCAGGTCCTCTAATCGCCCCTCGGTACAGTCGTTTGACTATTGAAAATGGTTCCAACAAGTCACCACGAGAAAACACTGCTCTGTATCGCAATAACTCAAGATGTAAAGTAATACCAAGGTACTACAAATATCAGGGAACATCTTATCGCAGATAAGACGGTTCTTCAGGCTTGTAAGTTCACATTTATTACAATAAATGACATACACGCAATGTTACCACTCTCATTATTACGTCAGATCGGTAATTCATGTAGTAAGTTCGTCGTATTCATGATTTCCTCTTCAAAATAACATACCGTACTTATTATTTAACACAAAATGACAATAAAAATTTAATTTATTCACAAGCAGCTAGTTGAGAATATGTATGAACTTCAAATTACACGGCGAACCGTCTCGTTTTCATACGGATTCAAACCCAGATCATGCAGACTAGGCATACAGAGAGTGATATACCTCGATTTTAGACAGTATCAGTTAGCAAATAGCAACTTTAAATTACAGAACGTAAACATTGTTAACGGACGCGAATTCCTACCCGGCATCTATTGTCCTTGTTAACGAACGACGAGAGATGTTAAACACTGCCTCTTCTCAAGTAACTTACTTGAAATGCCGTGAGGTAAAGCTATGTGTTGGACAGGGATTCTAACCCAGAACCTAATTGGATTGTCATCGAAGCACAATCAACTGTGACATATCGGATTTTCTCGGCAGTAGCTAGACGTTTTAACTGGAATGACGAGACGAAACACTAATTTTTTCTTTCCCAAGACTACAACCTGGCTCGTATCGCTGTTATATTCTAGAGAAAACGAACGTTAAAAATGGGTTTGCTACACCAGCAGCGACATGTGAGCATGTTTGAACTAGAAATAATATGAGGAAGAGTTCAGTGCTGACTGGGAATCGAGCCCCACACATATCGTTGTTGACTGCACACGAAGAGACGTCAGCTACCGAATTTTTCTCCACCAGCAGCTCGGAATAACATCCTTGAATTTACAACGATTTCGCAAACAGTTCTGTGTCTCCCTGGGACTCAAAAACGTCAGATACCGCTAGTGTTGACAACGAATGAAAATACATTTAAAAAAATATTATTACCCACCAGCAGATAGGTGTTCTCATGCTAGAGCTTGATAATACATAATGCAAGCTTTAGTGCCGGGCCAGGATTCGAACTCTTTCACGCGCAATATGTGGAGATGTTGAGGAATCTGCAGTTTTGAACAAACAACAAATTGCAGTCGTGCTGTATTGTCACGAAGGGATCAAATTCCGCGTTAAGGCGGTCTGAGTTGCATTCCCAGATCAGAACAATTTTATCGACATACCGAAGCTCAAATAAAAGATGAAATAAGTGTCCTGTGACCCTACATTGCGTTTGTTTCGTCACTAGAAATGAATAACTAGTATAAGAAAGGTTACTGCTGATAGAGTTTCTACGTGACGCGACTCCTGACTTGATTGTGGTTCAGCCTAACGTCTACCTGGTAGAGCAGCAATATCATCTTTAACGTGAATTTCAGACCACAATGCCATTATACCTTCTTTACTTGGCGTAGCCAGAAGAGAACAGAATCTGTCTCTCCTTATCGAATATCATCAGCAGAAGTCGGAATCGAACACAGACCATAAGTATAGGAACAGAGCATCAATCCAAGAGACCACCAAATTCTCTGCTCTATCACTCATTGTTCTATCATAACAATGTTGCGCCACACTGGATGAGAATTCTGACACACAGACTCCCTGTAGTGGTTTGCAGCATGTTCAGTACATTCATTTACTTGGTTGACCGAATCACCATGAACTAGCTGCCTCGGCTACCCAGTGCATGCATTCGACTCTTTTGTAATCACCGAAATAAAATCACGTAACTGACACCTACACAGAACTGCCAACAGTGTAGGATGCAGAAATTTAAACAGGAAGTTTTCCTTTCGACTTGAGCTATTCTATTGCGCTATCTGTTTGTTAAAAACGTCGTGCAGTACAAAAGAAAAGCTGTAACTGTCTGTCTCTCAGAAGTCTAGATCCGGCCATATGCATTACCTCACAGCACTGTGCAATGTGCAAGTTCTGAAGGAATTGTTGTTGAGCTCTGGAGGTGTTGTAGCTATATGTCAGCTAGTAGCGTAACGGTAAGCGTCGCGCACTGTTGATAAGACGTCGAGAGTTTGGGTACATTCACTGCTACATTTTTTTAAAACGCCATATGGCTGTCTGCTGAAGTTATCTATCTAATGGAACTTTGAACATAATTCCCTTCACTTCTCAACCCAAAATAGTCGCATGTGGAAAAATGGCTAACTTCTGCGACATTTTGTTCTTTTCAGGTTTAATAGATGGCCAGGCTGCAGATGCATCTCGAAACTTTTGTATTATGTATGGGGAGAGCGCATCATGCCAAAATACGTCAGAAAAGTATTTTCTACATTAGCTGTCGTGTGGCAGTGGCATTTTATTCTTCATAAAACCTTGTTTAACAGCTTTAACTCAGATCAAATTTTCTACATGCATGTAATCAATAAACTGCATGTGCATTGTTAGACTGTTATAGATAACATCAGGGAATTCGCACATATCGTTGATGATTAATTTCTCTCTCATGTAAACTAATGTTTTAACAACACTAAAAGAAACCATACGAAAATTGTGCACTGTATTATAAGAAATAAAATAAAACTACCCACGATAGCCTTACGACGAAAGTCTGTTTCAATAAAACTCAGTATCTGTACACAAGCGTGCCTCTATCGGCACGAATTAGTAAAATACTAATCACTTAGATTTTGATTGGGTCTGTGTTAGATTGGTATGCTGTGTCATACTCAAGTGGTATGCAAATGTGGCATTTCACAAATAAAGTTGTGTATTCCTAGGAACCCAAAATTTGTTTGTCAGCAGCGGAAAGAGGCGTTACCTGTTGTGCTGCATTGTAAGTTTTTCACCATTGCACTATGAGCCGAAAGTATTTTCTTGCGATTTCCTTATCGATGTGTGATCTGACTGCTTGTAGCTCTTTCACAGAAGGGAAGGAAAACGGTACAGTCAGCAAGACTGGAACCGCAAACCATAACAGACGCTTTCTCTCAGGTTAGCACGTTTTCATAGAGCAAGGGAAGATGCATGCGTCTAGGTCTCCTCTTACGAGAGTAGTAGTGGCTAGAACTCGTAAACCGCTATTTAAATGACGAGATTAGATGCGATTTTCACGTGCAACGACTTTCCTCGGCTGAAAACCGTAAATTTACAATCTTTTGTTACAGCTCAAGCGTACTCAGATTACTCAATGGAAATGACAGGAAAAATCAAGTGAACTTCGAGGCTTCATTCCGTGCACACCAGGAAGTAACTCGTTGATCACAGAGTTGCCAAATATACCTTGCCTTGTTGCCAAATCTCAGTTGCATTACCAGCAGGAAGAAGACGAACCGATGTGATCCTACAGCGGGCTGGGAAGTGACCATAGCTGGCGTCTCAAAGACGCGGCCGCTACGGCCTGAAAAACGTAATCCGGCTGATTCACATGTCTGTAACTGGGTTTAGGGACTGGAGCGTAGTTACTAACAATACTCAGAACTGACTGCAAATTAAGCTTCATAAATCAGTAACTCTCATAGTTGTTTTTATATATCATTCGTAAGTGTACTCAAAACTAAGAAAATCATTGACGAACGTTTTCGTGCCTCGCCGATAGTCGAGCACAACAAACAAATAAAAATAAAAAAAGACTGTGTGTGTGTGTGTGTGTGTGTGTGTGTGTGTGTGTGTGATAGAGAGAGAGAGAGAGAGAGAGAGAGAGAGAGAGAGAGAGAGAGAGAGAGAGAGAGAGAGAGAAATAAAAAATAATGAGAGAGAGAGAGAGAGGGAGTAAAAAATAAAACAGAATGAGATAGAGAGAGGGAGAGTAAAAAATTGTTGTGATGAAATCTTTCACTAAAATGACACGTTCTACATCATTACGAAATGTCGTATTCATGATCTGTGGATCAAGTATTAATCTAATCTAATGTAATCGTATCATATTGCTTACTAGTCATGAAGAGGCACGAATTATAGAAATTTTCGCCAATATCAGTAAGCAAATCTATACTTGAAAAAAAAAAGTACGACAGTTTTTGTAATAAACGGGGACTCCTTTAAAGACCCTTTCGTCCCTGTTAACTAACCACGAAAGATGTGTGATATACCTCCATCAGAAGGAACAAAGTGTTCGTGCATTTAAAGATGAAGCGCATGATGTGAAGTTCTGTGACAGAGATACGAACCCAGCACGCAATCGGATTGTTAACTAAGTAAAATCAAATGTTACGTATCGGTTTTTCTTACGAGCTGCTAGATGTTTGAATCTAAAATATGGATATAAATTTTTGTGTCTGAGCGACAATCGAACCACACACCTACCGTACTTCTTTATCATCCACGAAGATGTGTGCGAGTTCGACCAGAAATAACGACACCTATTGCTATTGTTGGCAACACATGAACAGACAGTAAATGCACGTTAATTTTCACTAGCAGTTTGGTATGCACGTGATAGGACTTGAAATGTAATAATGAATATTTTTGTACTGGATCAGGATTCGGACCTAGAGACGATTGCAGTCTTGGGAAAAGGAACGAAATGATTGAACTATACTGTTCCGAGAGATTCAGATCCTCGAAAGATGAGATACGAATTCGAGTCACAGTCCATCACCAAATTTTTCAACGTCTCTAGTTCAATCAAGTACAAGAAAAATAAGAGCCCTGTTCCTTTAAATCCCTGAACCCACGCATTGCACCTGTGATAGTTCTTTCCACCCGACCATTGTGGCCACATTTCCCAGCGCCAGGAGTGTGCTGTAACGGATGATGTGCTTTGCTTACAAAATTAGTCACGGCGGAAAAAATGCGAGTCTATTAAATGGTTAAGTAGAAGCAATCATCTGACGTGGAGATTATGCTATTCTCGTGTCAGCAGGACGTAAAGACTCTTCTAGGCATCATAGCATCGCTGTAAAGCCATTTTAAAATATTCACTAATTCAGCAAATTTCGTATTTCGAGAAAATCCACTGTGAAGTGTGAAGTTAGCGGATAATTCGATTATTACCGTCATTGTTACTTTCATTTTCTTCATACCGTTGCTGGAACACATATGCTTGAAGATCATTTAATGCCTTTTGGTCATTATATATGTAGTTGCCCAAGAAGAGGTTCTTTCCCTGTATACGGATTCCTTTTCATGTTAATATCAAACATCATCAATTACTCGCAGATTAGATTAAAACTAAAGTAATTGATGAAGACTTTACTTGATAACAAAAACGCGCTGCCTTTCTTAATTTACTTGCGCCTGGAAATGGCTGTCTAATACTGCCAAACCAAAAGCCAAGGGATCTTACTGCCTTCCGTTATACGTCGCTGTCAGTTCTTCCACAAGATTTGGTCGACGTGAGCTGTTTGAAGTTGTGTATGGCGGAGAATGTTTTAGAAAATCAATTGTTTTCCTTTGCAGTAAACAGAAAGATATTCATTATAAGCTATCCAAGTTCAAAATTTTCGCATTATCAGTTCAGATTTAGTATTCACTTCTATAATGTAGGAAAGTATTTCACAGTTTCAAAACCCGCATCCGACTAATTGACCTTATACTTAGTCGATGACCATAAATTCCAGTTCAGAGTGACACCAGATTAAGTAACCTAATGAAGCGAAGACTGTTTGCCAGTGCTCTTTTTCACCGGAAAATATGCAATTCACTCATTGGGCTCCAATAGTACACTGTAACAGTAATTTCTGTGTGTATGCAATGCATACAGTTGTAGAGTTTAGTGGTACTCTCTCTTCCACTTCTGTATACAATATGTCTGACCTAAACGGACCCTTTATCATTACAGGCCCCGGGCAGTACATCATTCTGACAACAGTAATGTGCTTATACTGACAGCCTCACTGTTCGTTTTAGCTGATTTTGTAATCATTTAAATAGAACAACATGACCTTCCAGTGGGAGACATTTCGACCCTCTTTTCCTTGTGTGAAATTTGCCAGTAAGCTTTTTGCCTTACAACCAGCGAAATGCGGCAGAGTACAGCCAGTAAACGATTCACAAACCACGATTTAGTGACGTTAAGAGGATTTCTTTAAACACTGTCGTAGCTGAAGGAATTTAGTTTCTTCTTAAATCGTCTTATGCAGCAACGTTCACAGATATCTCAAATAGGAAAAGCTCTTTATCCAGGTACGAAAGTTGTAAAACAAATTTCCCACAGTTTGAGACAGGTCGATCTTTTCGTCTTATAGCACTGCATATGTATTTTGTCTAAGAGGTATCACAAGTAGTGTTCCTGTAGCTGTGAGAATCATTGATTGAAAACGAGTTTAACACCAATGGGTACAGTAGTGCTAAATATTCAAATTGATTATCAACCTGACATGAGAATAGCATAATCTCCACGTCAGAAGATTGCTTCTACTTAACCATTTAACAGACTCGCATTTTTTCCACCTGACTAATTTCGTAAGCTAAGCACATCATCCGTTACAGCACACTCCTGGCGCTGGGAAATGTGGCCACAATGGTCTGGTGGAACGAACTATCACAGGTTCCATGCGTGGGTTCAGGCATTTACTTTTAAGAGGCACGAACAGATTTACTTTACCTCTGGTAACCTCAAGAGAAAGACGTTGTAATCCAGAATTCGCATTAAACATCACGTTCCTTCATTACCAGTTGGCAGAGCCGGTTTACGTTGGGAAATGACATAGGCGGAAGTTATGGTAAACAGAAATACTGTCTCCAGTAAACTTACTTTCATTAGAAAATTTTATTTTATTTGATTTAAAGGAACGGGGCTCTTATTTTTCTTGTACTTGATTGAACTAGAGACGTTGAAAAATTTGGTGCTGAACTGTGACTCGAATTCGTATCTCATTTTTCGAGGATCTGAATCTCTCGGAACAGTATAGTTCAATCATTTCGTTCCTTTTCCCAAGACTGCAATCTTCTCTAGGTCTCCTCCAATCGTAAGTATGTGGGTCCGAATCCTGATCCAGTACAAAAATATTCATTATTTCATTTCAAGTCTTATCACGTGCATACCAATCTGCTAGTGAAAATTAACGTGCATTTACTGTCTGTTCATGTGTTGCCAACAATCGCAATAGGTGTCGTCATTTCTGGTCAAACATGCACACATCTTACTGTTGGTGAGTAAGCAAGTGTTACTTAAGCTATGTTCGTGGATGATAAAGAAGCGCGGTTGGTGTGCGGTTCGATTGTCGCTCAGGCACAAAAATTTGTATCCTTATTTCAGATTCAAACATCTAGCAGCTGGTGAGAAAAACCGATACGTAACATTTGATTTTACTTAGTTAACAATCCGATCGCATGCTGGGTTCGTATCTCAATCACAGAACCTCACATCATGCGCTTCATCTTTAAATGCATGAACACTTTGTTCCTTCTGATGGAGGTATATCAAACATCTTTCGTGGTTAGTTAACAGGGACGAAAGGATCTTGATAGAAGTCCCGGTTTATTACAAAAACTGTCGTCTTTCATTTTCAAGTTTAGATTTGGATACTAGTATTGGCAAAAACTTCGGTAATTCATGACTCTTCATGGCTAGTCGTCAATATGATATGATTAGATTAGATTACATTAGATTAATTCTTGTTTCATAGATCATGAATACGAAATTTCATAATGATGTGGAACGTGTCATTCTAGTGAAAGATTTCTTTACAACAATTTTTTACTCTCTCTCTCTCATTCTTTTTTATTTTTGTCTCTCTCCCTCACACTCTCTCTCTTCTGTCTCTCACTCTCTCTCTCACAAACACACACACACACACACACACACACACACACACACACACACACACAGTCTTTTTTTATTTTTATTTGTTTGTTGTGCTCGACTATCGGCGAGGCACGAAAACGTTCGCCAATGATTTTCTTAGTTTTGAGTACACTTCCGAATGATATATAAAAACAACTATGAGAGTTACTGATTTATGAAGCTTCGTTTGCAGTCAGTTCTGAGTATTGTTAGTAACTACGCTCCAGTCCCTAAACCCAGTTAGAGACATGTGAATCAGACGGATTACGTTTATCAGGCCGTAGTGGCCGCGTCTTTGAGATGCCAGCTATGGTAACTTCCCAGCCCGCTGTAGGATCACATCGGTTCGTCTTCTTCCTGCTGGTAATGTAACTGAGATTTGGCAACAAGGCAAGGTGTATTTGGCAACTCTGTGATCGACGAGTTACTTCCTGGTGTGCACGGAATGAAGCCTCGAAGTTCACTTGATTTTTCCTGTCATTTCCATTGAGTAATCTGAGTTATTATTAACGCTTGAGCTGTAACAAAAGATTGTAAATTTACGGTTTTCAGCCGAGGAAAGTCGTTGCACGTGAAAATCGCATCTAATCTCGTCATTTAAATAGCGGTTTACAAGATCTAGCCACTACTACTCTCGTAAGAGGAGACCTAGACGCATGCCTCTTCCCTTTCTCTGTGAAAACGTACTAACCTGAGAGAAAGCGTCTGTTATGGTTTGCGGTTCCAGTCTTGCTGACTGTAACGTTTTTATCCCTTCTGTGAAAGAGCTACAAGCAGTCAGATCACACATCGATAAGGAAATCGCAAGAAAATACTTTCGGCTCATAGTGCAATGGTGAAAAACGTACAATGCTGCACAACAGCTAACGCCTCTTTCCGCTGCTGACAAACAAATTTTGGGTTTCTAGGAATACATAACATTATTTGTGAAATGCCACATTTGCATACAACTTGAGTATGACACAGAATACCAATCAAACACAGACCCAATCGAAATCCAAGTGATTAGTATTTTACTAATTCGTGCCGATAGAGGCACGCTTGTGTACAGATACTGAGTTTTATTGAAACAGACTTTCGTCGTAAGGTTATCGTGGGTAGTTTTATTTTATTTCTTATAATACAGTGCACAATTTTCGTATGGTTTCTTTTAGTGTTGTTAAAACATTAGTTTACATGAGAGAGAAATTAATCATCAACGATATGTGCGAATTCTCTGATGCTATCTATAACAGTCTAACAATGCACATGCAGTTTATTGATTACATGCATGTAGAAAATTTGTTCTGAGTTAAAGCTGTTAAACAAGGATTTATGAAGAATAAAATGCCACTGCCTCACGACAGCTAATGTAGAAAATACTTTTCTAACATAATTTGGCATGATGCGCTCTCCCCATACATAATACAAAAGTTTCGAGATGCATCTGCAGCCTGGCCATCTATTAAACCTGAAAAGAACAAAATGTCGCAGAAGTTAGCCATTTTTCCACATGCGACTATTTTGGGTTGAGAAGTGAAGGGAATTATGTTCAAGGTTCCATTAGATCGATAACTTCAGCAGACAGCCATATGGCGTTTTAAAAAAATGTAGCAGTGAATGTACCCAAACTCTCGACGTCTTATCAACAGTGCGCGACTCTTACCGTTACGCTACTATCTGACACATAGCTACAACACCTCCAGAGCTCAACAACAATTCCTCCAGAACTTGCACATTGCACAGTGCTGTGAGGTAATGCATATGGCCGGATCTAGACTTCTGAGAGACAGACAGTTACAGCTTTTCTTCTGTACTGCACGACGTTTTTAACAAACAGATAGCGCAATAGAGTAGCTCAAGTCGAAAGGAACACTTTCTGTTTAAATTTCTGCATCCTACACTGTTGGCAGTTCTGTGTAGGTGTCAGTTACGTGATTTTATTTCGGTGATTACAAAAGAGTCGAATGTATGCACTGGGTAGCCGAGGCAGCTAGTTCATGGTGATTCGGTCAACCAAGTAAATGAATGTACTGAACATGCTGCAAACCACTACAGGGAGTCTGTGTGTCAGAATTCTCATCCAGTGTGGCGCAACATTGTTATGATAGAATAATGAGTGATAGAGCAGAGAATTTGGAGGTCTCTTGGATTGATGCTAGGTTCCTATACTTATGGTCTGGGTTCGATTCCGACTTCTGCTGATGATATTCGATAAGGAGAGACAGATTCTGTTCTCTACTGGCTACGCCAAGTGAAGAAGGTATAATGGCATTGTGGTCTGAAATTCACGTTAAACATGATATTCCTACTCTACCAAGTAGTCCTTAGGTTGAACCATAATCAAGTCAGGAGTCGCGTCACGTAGAAACTCTATCAGCCGTAAACTTTCTTATACTAGTTATTTATTTCTAGTGACGAAACAAACGCAATGTAGGGTCACAGGACACTTATTTCATCTTTTATTTGAGCTTCTGTATGTCGATAAAATTGTTCTGATCTGGGAATGCAACTCAGACCGCCCTAAACGCGGAATTTGATCCCTTCGTGACAATACAGCACGACTGCAATTTGTTGTTTGTCCAAAACTGCAGATTCCTCAACATCTCCACATATTGCGCGTGAAAGAGTTCGAATCCTGGCCCGGCACTAAAGCTTTCATTATGTATTATCAAGCTCTAGCATGAGAACACCTATCTGCTGGTGGGTAATAATTTTGTTTTTTAATGAATTTTCGTTCGTTGTCAACACTAACGGTATCTGACGATTTTGAGTCCCAGTGAGACACAGAACTGTTTGCGAAATCATGGTAAATTCAAGGATGTTATTCCGAGCTGCTGGTGGAGAAAAATTCGGTAGCTGACGTCTCTTCGTGTGCAGTGAACAACGATATGTGTGGGGCTCGATTCCCAGTCAGCACTGAACTCTTCGTCATATTATTTCTAGTTCAAACATGCTCACATGTCGCTGCTGGTGTAGCAAACCCATTTTTAACGTTCGTTTTCTCTAGAATATAACAGCGATACGTGCCAGGTGCCAGGTTGGAGTCCTGGGAAAGAAGAAATTAATGTTTCGTCTCGGCATTCCAGTTAAAACGTCTAGCTACTGCCGAGAAAATCTGATATGTCACAGTTGATTGTGCTTCGATGACAATCCAATTAGGTTCTGGGTTAGAATCCCTGTCCAACACATAGCTTTACCTCACGGCATTTCAAGTAAGTTACTTGTGAAGAGGCAATATTTAACATCTCTCGTCGTTCGTTAACAAGGACAATAGATGCTGGGTAGGAATTCGCGTCCGTTAACAATGTTTACGTTCTGTAATTTAAAGTTGCTATTAGCGAACTGATACTGTGTAAAATCGAGGTATATCACTCCCTGTATGCCTAGTCAGGAATGACAGTTTCCGTTAGTCTCGAAGTCTTTGCTTAATCTGCATGACCTAGGTTTGAATCCGTATGCAGAACGAGACGGTTCGTCGTGTCATTTGATGTTCATACATATTCTCAACTAGCTGCTCGTGAATAACTTAAATTTTTATTGTCACTTTGTGTTAAATAATATGTACGGTATGTTATTTTGAAGAGGAAATCATGATACGACGAACTTACTACGTGAATTACCGATCTGACGTAATCATGAAAGTTGTAACATTTCGTGTATGTTATTTATTGTAATAAATGTGAACTTACAAGCCTGAAGAACCGTCTTATCTGTGATAAGATGTTCCCTGATATTTGTAGTACCTTGGTATTACTTTACATCTTGAGTTATTGCGATACAGAGCAGTGTTTTCTAGTGGTGACTTGTTGGAACCATTTTCAATGGTCAAACGACTGTACCGAGGGGCGATTAGAGGACCTGCTAGACAGCTGCGCTATGTGTGTTGCATTCGAATCAGGCGAAATGCAATTGAGATCGTTCGGATACTTTTGAGCACGACTGTACCTATAACAAATCACACACCACGCTTCTGAATTGCTTAGATGTCTTCTTTTAATGCGAACTGATGGGGACCCGAAAAACTGAAACAATACTCGTTGGTTCCACAAGTTTTCTGTAAGTGGTCTCCCTTGCAGATGTGCTACACATTCCTAAAATGTTCTCAGTAAACCGATTTTGACCATTCGCCTATCCGGCAACCGCCGATACTCGCTTGCTGCATTTCATATAGATTTGCAATGCTACGTCTAGATATTTAATCGTCAGGACTTTGTCAAGCAGTACAGTACTGCAATCGAAAATTACACGATTGTCGTTCCTATAAATCTATATTAACGTACATTTTCACACACTTGGAGCAAACTCCCATTCGTCACAACAAATAGAAATTCTAAGTCATCCCATATCCTTCTACAAAACACTCAATAATAATAACAAAGGTGCGCCATGGAGCAATTATCCGAATGGAACTGAAATCGTTTGATGTGGTGTACATGCCCAGGCAATTTCAGAAAATAAGTGGATGTTTTATTCGAGAGAAAGAGTTTCACACAGTGAGCAAGTCAGTAACACGTTTGTATACCTCTGCTCTTTATGCAAGCAGTTATTCGCCGTGGAACTGATTGATAATGTTTTTGGATGTCCTCCTCAGGGATAACGTACCAAATTCTGTCCAACTCACGCGTTACGTCGTCAAAACTCCGCTATTGTTGGAGAGACCTGCCCATGATGTTCCACAACGTTCTCAACTGGTAAGAGATCCACCGGCATTACTGGCCTAGGTAGGGTTTGTCAAGCACTAGGACAAGCGGTAGAACCTCTCGCCGTGTGCGGGAGGGCATTATCTTGCTGAAATGTAAGCCCACGATGGCTTGCCACGAAGGGCAACAAAACGGGGCGTGGCATATCGTTGACGTACCGCTGTGTTCTAAAGATGACGCGGATGACAGCCAAAGGGGCCCTACTACGAAATAAAATGGCACCACAGACCACAATTTCTGGCTGTGGGGCCAAATGGTGTTGACGCTGAGTTGGATCCAGTCAATGATATTCCAGGCCGAATGTGCCCGACACCACTACAAACATACTTGGCTGGTTCAAATGGCTCTGAGCACTATGGGACTTAACTTCTGAGGTCATCAGTCCCCTAGAACTTAGAACTACTTAAACCTAACTAACCTAAGGACATCACACACATCCATGCCCGAGGCAGGATTCGAACCTGCGACCGTAGCGGTCGCGCGGTTCGAGACTGTAGCGCCTAGAACCGCTCGGCTACTACAGCCGGCCAAACATTCTTGTTGGTTTGGTGTACAGACTTCAGTGTTAGTCAGTCCAAAGGGTGTGGTGAACTTTCTTTGAGCCGGCTATTAACGATCCTCGCGCTCACTGAAGCAACAGTTACACTTCTGACCGATAACAATGATGAATAGGGGCTCACCTGTACCTGTTGCTGCGGCTTGCCCATTCGTGGCGCTTTGGCTGAGGCGGCCACGCCATGCCCTGAGCCACAGGGTCGCACAAGCAAATTCACTTCACCTCTTATCGTCTCAAGGCGGCCAAATCGCTTGTCTACATGCGCGTAACGCTACAATGTTAATGTGAAGCCACACCCTCGAGGGATTAACATAAAAACTTACAATTAGATATACTAAACAAAATAAAGCACTTAACGCCAAAATGTGTTCAGAAGCTTCAGCTAAAAACTGTGGACAATAAAGAAGGAAAAAAAAAATTACAGATTTGGCGCCAGGAAGAGCAGCCGATAACAACTGACACTAATATTACCGCAACCCATTTAACAATGCCGAGCCCGCATAAACACGGGAAAACCAAGAAGGAAGATAAACAAGAGGATGGACAAGAAGAAAAAAGATAACAGTACCCACTTCATTCAATAAAAATTTGAGGAAGCCTACACGAAAACAAAGCAGTGGAGTCGTAACAGCGTCTTTCATCAGTGACTGGTGGTCCAGACAAGGGTATAGCATTTCGCCTACGGTTTTTGATTAGACGAAAAGGGTATTCTGAATTCAATTTTATGATGTCACAATAGACGCAAATACGAATTTACCGTGTAATCAAAATAGTCGAAGACAACAATACGACTATATCCACAAAGAAAACTAAAACAATGGCTGTCTCAAGGAAGGAACCCATTAGAACAAAACTGTAGTGAACATAACAGTGGTAAAATACGTCCGTGGTTTTAATTATCTGGGATGAGATATCGCATTCGAGTATAACGAAGATATTGACAAGGATGTAGCAATATTGGGATACATACGCGTATGTGGGACAGTAAATAGGCACTTCAGATGCAAGACAAAAATAACTGGAATGATGTCATTAAGTAATTGCCGTTCCAATCGTAAGTCATTTACAAACCACATGAAAGTGAGACACAAGCGATTGAAGTGATATTTGTGACCTGTGAAAGGCTTTGTCAGACTAAAGAGATTAAGAAACATCAACACTAAGAAGGAACTAAACACATTCAATGTAACAAACGAAATCAAGGACAACAGAACTAAACTGAGTGAATATCTCGGAAGAATGAACTGCAGTAGACTACCTTACAAAGCCAAAAGTCCGGTGGGCCGACCAAGTGTGGGAAAGCCAAGGATGAGATGGAAATCGTAGCAGGCAAAGACCTAATACTTCAGGGGCAGAAGAAGAAGAAACTTTACTACGGAGTGGAAAATTTTATTGTATCAGTTTTA
Source organism: Schistocerca nitens (assembly GCF_023898315.1). Lineage (NCBI taxonomy): Eukaryota > Metazoa > Arthropoda > Insecta > Orthoptera > Acrididae > Schistocerca > Schistocerca nitens. The sequence continues at coordinate 256,007,298 of NC_064615.1, read as the reverse complement.
TGGGGATTTTGTGAAGGTGGCCGAGACGTTATAATCAGATAATGTGTATACATAGGTAAAGAATTTTGTCCTGAGTCTTTAGGATCGATACCGAGTTGTATTAAAAAGGCACTGACTGTCGTCAAGATGGCAATTTTGGTTAAAATGAAGTCTTTGTAACAAACGGAACCCTTTCAAGCGCAGGGATCCACATTAAAGGTGGAACTGACTTTCAAAAAGACACCAGCGCTTCTCAATGTCCGACAGTGGTCCTTGAGAACTACTGCAAAAGACACAGTTAGCTAGTATAAAATAGAAAACTAAAGACCTTTTCGTTCGGCGAGCGACCTTTTCTTTAAAATTAAGATCCAAACCGGTCAGTGGCTGATACTTTTTGCACCTCTGTGAAGAAGTGAACACATGTTTCAGCAGTTGGTGCACTCAGCCCCCAGGCCACAAGGACCAACAGTTTAGGCGCCATGTTGTGGCAAAGTTTCAAATGCTGAAACTTCAAAAGTATAGAAAGGGCTGCCTGTTTTCAACGAGCAAATCATCTAAAGTTCTTGCTGCTTACTAGTATTTCGATGATCCCTTGAAAGTACGACCGCAAGTGAACCTTGGAGTCATCAATGCTGCTACTCAGGTTACGCTAAAAACTTTACTTTGACTGCATATCTATAGTTCGCTCTCCTTCATTTCTCCTATATGTCAGCGGTTATTATATATGGTTTTTTTCTGTCGGTCGAGCTGTGTCAGCGTCTTACGTACGAATTTCAGTTTCTATTACATCAACTGAGGAATTTAACTTCGACTGAGGTAACCTCTTAATACTTTTCTTTAATCACGCTACTGTATATCATTTGTATTCTATTATTGACATTTGATATAAAGACAAATATTTCTTCTTTATTGTAACCGGTCTGGTCAAAAGTACTAGAGAATCAGAAGAATAATCACACTCTGTAGAAAAGTAAGTTTCCAATTCCCTAGGATATCCTGTAAAGTGTGTTACACTGACAGAGTCAGTGCATTTCCTATTCTATTTCCGAGATCGAAATTGGCCACCTTTAAAAAGGCACACAGGCAGTTATTTTTCCGCTGCGAGGAGTAAGATCGGGTGTGATTATTATTGATAAAAAGTACACTCCTTCACATTTAGGGTGTTATTATGGCCAGGCAGCCCCTTAAACATTAGGATGGTTACCTCAGAATGGTGAACTGGGAGCTGTGTGCAAGAGACCAGTTTCTTGGCGGTCCTGGACTCAGAAATGCAACCGGATCACCCCCAATTTTATGCAACAACGTGCATAGTATCTAAAGGCGACGTTTCTATGCCATGGGATGACACTAAGTGGCAATGACCACCTCAGCAAAACTCCAGCGGCGAGATGGGAGTGCATGGATGCCAGCAGGCAGAGTTGTTACATCAGCAATCTTCTGGTGTGTGACTGTGTCCGTGTACCACCAACAGTACGGTGCATAAGTTCTAGTTATTGGGAGGCGGAACAGTAGGTCAGGTGTGAGTCTTACCAGGGCACAGACTGTGAGTCCAGGACTCTTCAGAGATGCCCAGGAGGTGGTTGACTACAGCCTGGAAGAGTCGCCAACCAGTGGGTGCCCATTTAGGAATGGCAGAATCAAGTCTAGGAGCGTCCCATACACCAGCAATTACTGGAGGCGGTGGTTAGTTGCCGATGAAGCTAGGTGATCCACAGTGGGTCGACAGCCGGCATGGAGAGGCATCAGTCGAAGACAGATACCACCAGGCCAGAGTGGCCATTATTTATACTCGCCCATCTCAGTTCTGTTGTATCAAGTCGCCGCTTCTAGTCACATACAGGGGCCAGTGCAGGATGAGGTAACTCTCACCATTGTACCGAGCTGGTGCCTTCCACCACGTTGTCTCAGCATTATTCTGGCTCTCACAGCGGAATTTCACAGGCAGCATGCTGACATGTCTGGACGCCAGTTGTGAAGTCTGGCGTAGACAGGTGTTGGTGCAACATTCCGACTCCTGTAGACGATTCAGTCTATTGAATCTCTGTCTTCTACTAAGTCTGTGAATTACCTGAACATTACATAGTAAATTATACATTTTTTAAATTGTTATACCTCTTTATACTAATCACTCCAATATTCTATCTGTCCAATCCAACTCATAACCACGATGGATGACATACATTTGTTTACTTAAATTCTACGGTCGGTGTTTAGTGAACGGGATGTACATGAGGGTGGGCAGGTCTCCCCCACAGACGGATATAGGGTGCACAAACGAGAATCAGAAATAAGATGGTATTTGAAGACGGGATCCCTGTAACTATTATTTCGTATGATTCTGTGAAATGGGTTGAAACGTTTCCTCTGACGCCCTTTCGGTGCTGCCATAAGTTCGTTCAGAGAAATGAGTAAGGCGGGATCCAGAGGTACATGATATGAATGAACTGTACAACAGTCATGTCGCTGATTGGTACCTGATACTGACAAATGGATTGGCACATGTAGACAGGTGCATGTGGCACTGATTCCTACTGATCTGAGGTAGTAGTATAACGAAAAGTTTTTCTCTTCCAGGGCGCAATGAACTCCAGCATAGGCACAGCTCTTCCTGTACCTGACATAAGCCAGTAGAAAGTGACTTCGTGGCAGCAAGGTGGAGATTAACTGCCCATGCGTCTGGCTTCCTCTAACTCTGTTATTTCCACATGGGCATCTCATACGCTATAGGCAAGAGTGCGCAAAAGCCTCACCACAGCCAACTGGGTATCCAGTAGCACCAGCCAGTCCTATATTACTCTCAGATCACAGTTCATAGAGCTGGTTGCCATCCTCAAGTAACAAGTGATTTCCGCTGCTTACCCCAAGAGCATTCTTGTATTTTTCAATGCTCTTCGCTGCATGTTTGTCACCTGAGTACTATGCTATTCTCATAGGGTTCTGATATCTTCAGTCTACCGCTGTATCTGACTCAATGTGTCATTTATCTGCCATATGTCGTCAGCATCTGCTGTTCTAAACCCTATAATAATTTACACAACGAAATTCTGTCACGAAATCTGGCAGAAACCCCAAAGAGATTCAGGTCATACATAAAGCACTCCAGTGGCAAGACGCAATCAATACCTTCACTGCGCGATAACAACGGTGAAGTCACTGATGACAGTGCCACTAAAGCAGAGTTATTAAACACGGTCTTCCGAAACTCCTTCACCAAAGAAGACGAAGTATATATTCCTGAATTCTAATCAAGAACAACTGCCAAGATTATAAACATAGAAGTAGACATCCTCGGTGTCGCAAAGCAGCTTAAATCACGTAATAAAGGCAAGGTCTCCGGTCCAGATTGTATACCAGTCAGGTTCCTCTCAGAGAATGCTAATAAAATAGCTCCATATTTAGCAATTATATATAACAACTCGCTCACAGAAAAATCCGCTGAATTACAGGCCCATATCACTAACGTCGATTTGCAGTAGGGCTTTGGAACATATACTGTATTCGAACATTATGAAGTACCTCGAAGAAAACGATTTATTGACACATAGTCAGCACCGATTCAGAAACTATCGTTCTTGCGAAACACAACTAGCTCTCTATACTCATGAACTAAGAGTGCTATCGACAGGGAATGCCAAACTGTTTCCATATTTTTAGATTTCCAGAAGGCTTTCGACACCGTTCATCACAAGCGTCTTCTGAGCAATCTGCGTGCCTACGGAGTATCGCCTCAGTTGTGTGACTGGATTCGTGATTTCCTGTCCGAAAGGTCACAGTTCGTAGTAATAGACGGACAGTCATCGAGTACAACAGAAGTGATATCCGGCGTTCCCCAAGGAAGTGTTAGACCCTCTATTGTTTCTGATCTATATTAACGACATAGGAGACAATCTGAGTAGCCATCTTAGATTGTTTTCAGATGATGCTGTCATTTACCGTCTTGTTAAGTCATCCGATGATCAAAACGACTTGAAAAATGATTTAGATAAGATATCTGTATGCAGCGAAAAGTGGCAATTGACCCTGAATAAAGAAAAGTGTGAAGTTATTCACATGAGTACTAAAAGAAATCAGATAAATTTCCATTACGCGATAAGTCACACAAATCTGAATGCTGTAAATTCAGCTAAATACTTAGGGATTACAATTACAAATAACCTAAATTGGAACGATCAGATACATAATATTGTGGGTAGAGCAAACCAAGACTGCGATTCATTGGCAGAACACTTAGAAGCCCGCATCTCGTGGTCGTGCGGTAGCGTTCTCGCTTCCCACACCCGGGTTCCCGGGTTCGATTCCCGGCGGGGTCAGGGATTTTCTCTGCCTCGTGATGGCTGGGTGTTGTGTGCTGTCCTTAGGTTAGTTAGGTTTAAGTAGTTCTAAGTTCTAGGGGACTTATGACCACAGCAGTTGAGTCCCATAGTGCTCAGAGCCATTTGAACCATTTGAACACTTAGAAGGTACAACACGTCTACTAAAGAGACTGCTTACACCACGCTTGTCGCCCTATTCTGGAGTATTTCTGTGTGGTGTGGGATCCGCATCAGGTGGGACTGACGGATGACATCGAAAAAGTACAAAGAAGGGCAGCTCGATTTGTATTATCGAGGAAGAGACGAGATAGTCTCACAGACATGATACGTGAATTGGAGTGGCAATCATTGAAACAAAGGCGTTTTTCGTTGCCACGGGATCTTCTCATGAAATTTCACTCACCAGTTTTCTCCTCCGATTGCGAAAACATTCTTAATCACGTAGATGTAGATGTAGATCCCTGTGTGTGGCAGGTTCACGGCTTGCTGCAGCTGTTCTCGGAAGTGCCCTGACGAAACCCGCAGTACCCAATACTTCCTTTGTACTTTCTTTACCAACACCATCCTTCGGGCTTCTTGGATAAACTCCGAGAAAGTTTCAACAAACCTCCACACCCCCTTCCTCATCGTCATGCGTCGTAAGTCAATTTCAACATTCACTGGTGATCTGTCTCGATGATATACTCTCATCGAATAAAACGCATTCCACATTCTAGTGGTAGTCCCTGCAAGGTGTTCGCCCCTCCGCAGCTACAGCGATACAGCTGAGCCAGTAAGATAATGCGTTCTGTGGCCAACCACGATGGCAGTGTCGAATGAAGCAGGGAAACCTAATCACTCTCCCTTCCTGTGCCTTAAAGCATACGGCAGTGAACGAGCATCTTACACAGCTTCATACTGTCCTACACACCTCTTAATATCCGCTCCACCCTTTTTTCAAAGTTACTGCCGGTAACGGCAGTAACGAGTCTGTTGAGCCCTAAAAAGGAGAGATAAGTCCAACTAGACAGCTCTTATATGCACTGGCAGCTGTGTCTTAATCTTCATCAGTGAGCTCTTTTCGATCACTGGATATAGTCCTTGATACCAGGACTCCCTTGTTGTATGGGATTGTTAACATCACCCACTGCCCTATATGCGCTTTCCCATTCATTCAATGGAGTCTGAATTATCTGGTCACGCACTATGTTATATAGTGACAGGCCATTAGTTTCTTGGATCTTAGAATTATAAGTGACTGCAACAGAGTACCACAATCACTGCGATGGCTTTTTACATAGTGGCTTCACATTTTGCTATTATCCAGTGCAAACCCTTTGTCCTTTTGTTCGCCTGCTGGTCTAATACGCTTGTCATTAACTAACAAATACCTAACAGGTGACAGCTATTTCATTAGTTGTGACACAGATTTAGTGCCTTGATCTGTAATGAATATTTCTGGAACTCTGAACCTGAGGAACCAATTATTCATCCTTGTTTATGTCACTCTGTCACATTGCTGACTTGTGATAGCTGTCATTCCATTCCCACGTAACACGAAAATAGACCTGTTGTAGTGAGAATGTTGTGATTCCATGATAGTGTTTGTGAAGAACGAAGTAGGATATTTATAACTACCATTTCGAAAGACTTATTACTTTCTGGCAACCTATGCTGTGGAATATGCTGACGCCTCAGTTCAGTCTGTGTGCAGATAGTACACAGGTTTTCACACATTTTGCCGCATTCTGTCTTTAGATATAGGCACGAGTAACGCTCAGCTACACATCATTATGCGCTTCTTCAACCCTGACAAACAGAACCTGTTTTAGCACTTCCTCCGGTAATATGACTGGGACTACAGCATATGGCCCTAGATTTGTTGTCGTGCATTACACACTTTTGTGTGTAGTGAACTGTGGCCATGTTGCAAATTGTTTCCACTCCTCAGCAGCTTCCTCTTTTTGCCTTTATGCAAAGGAGCGCCCTGCTCTATGTAGCGCACCGCCTTTCCTACAATGTTCATCTGAATTCGTGTGATCTTTAGTGATTACTTCAAAATAGCAATTATTAACTTAAGCACCCCCTGAGGTTTCTGCTAGAAGGATCATTAAACTCTAATAACCATTCCAATGACACATGGTCCATTACCATCTCAAATTTCTCACCATACAAATAACATCGGAAGTGCGACACACAACATATGAGGCTCAAGATCACATTCCCTCTAGGCATTATTTAACTGACAGGCTGTATAGGCCCAGCACATGATTAATCATGTCATAACTTTCCATCATTCGGAAAGACCAAAACCAGCTAGCTGTCAACTACTCTTTCAGTTTTAGGAATAATAAGTAATTCTGTTGTCCAATGGAACTTGGCACCATTTTTCAATAAATTCATGAGTGGTCGTGCTGTATCTGCAGACTTTGGGACAAATTTCCTACAATGATTTGCTAACGCTACAAATAATTATAACTCCTTTCCAGTCTGACATGTTGGAAAACTCTGCATGGTCTTTACCAGTTTGGACTTGTCTTTATCCCATCATTACTAGTTACACTTCCTACATAATACTCCTCCCATAGTGCAAAGTGGCGCTTTCCCATAGTGAGTGAGATGTGCTGTCTGTAGCCTCTTAAAAACCTCCCTTAATCATCTCATACGCACTTCCATATCTTTTGCAAGTACAATTACGAGGGCTTTTCGGAAAGAAAGGAACGATACGTCGCGAAATGGAAACCACAGTGAAAATCGAAATTGTTTTATTTGCAACGGTTAGCTACACCTTCCAGCTACTTCTCTACATAGTCGCCGCTCAAACTTAGACATCTGTCGTAGCGTTGTACCATCTTTTCAATTCAATCGTTACAGAAGGCAGCCGCCAGTTCTTTTCGACAATTTTCTACTCTGGACTGCAGCTCGTTGTCCTTGTAAAATATTGTCTTCATAGCCAGCGGTTCATATGAACAGAGATGAATCTCAGGGGTTAGCCAATTACGGGCTGTATTATGGGTGATCAAACACTTTCCATCGAAAAAGCTGCAGGAGCATCTTCATTGTCCCTACAGAGTGAAGTCGAGAATTGTCGTGTAGAACGAACCGCATGACATTTATGTTATGTGGATTGCATAGTTTCAGGCGAAATCTTTCGCCAGGCCCTCATACTTGGTGGGAGACGCTAATTTCTAGCCATGTTTACGTTCTCACTGTGAGCTCAGACCTGAAAATAGCGACATGATGCGATCGAAAGTCGCACTAGACACAGTGCCCAACGCATCTGTGCAAAGCGTCATCAGATTTTCAGCGTATTTTCCATTTCCGACCGATCGTTCATTACTTTCCGAATATCCCTCGTATGTCATCGATATACACCATACATTGTAATGTTACTTAAAATCCGTCCTGATTGCAATTTTTTTTATTCATATGACCGGTTTCGGTTCATTCAGAACCATCTTCAGATCTGATATTTCAGTTACAGGAGTAACCCGTCCAAATCCAGCAACTTTCACATGCAATGTCACATATGTGACGTAGCGTGTGAAAGTTGCTGGATTTGGACGGGTTACTCCTGTAATTGAAATATCAGATCTGAAGATGGTTCTGAATGAACCGAAACCGGTCATATGAATAAAAAAAAATTGCAATCAAGACAGATTTTAAGTAACATTATAAAATCACTGATTGCTGTTATCCCATAAGACATTATGTCTGTTTTTGCAAACCATACATTGTCATGGTTTCAATACTCTCAACATAGCGTGCAACAACCTCTGAAATGTGGCTGTTGCTTTCTTTGACCCAAACGGCATGCATCAATATTGGTAGCGTTTCCAAGGAACCATAAATGCCTTTTTAGCTTCTTCTTCGGAGCTACTTGTAGTTGATGATATCTACTTTACACGTCTACAGAGGAAAACGCCTAAACTGTCCCAAATTGTGTAGGGTTATCATCATATTTGGCATTGGATGTGTGTCTGTAATTGTAAGATTATTAAGATACCTATAGTTGCAGAGCAAGAAATATACCTCAGTGCTTCTTCAGTATGATCACCACCTAAGCACCCCACTGGCTGGTAATTTCTTCTGTAATACTACCGCATAACTGTTGACCAGTAAACTCCTCCATCACTGGCTGCAGGTGATGAAGCACGCGGTTTGGCTTGTGATACACAAGTGACTCAATCCCAGTTGGGATTCTGTGTTGCTTCACTGGAGACACTGGTGATGACCCACCAGTGTCGAATAGGCCCTCAGATTCCAACAATAATTCATCCATCACTGATTTGTACGTTCCTGCTAAATTTTTCACTTTCTGCTGTAATGCAGTTTTACTGCTGGCTTGCTTATGTTTGGGGTTCAGATTCATACTGTCAAAATAATATTCAACTGAAATATCCAAATTGATGACGAACAACTATACAGACATATCCAGGTCTTCAGTCGCAAAATTATTTACACTATGAGGCTCTATCTGCTCACTGTCTATTTCTCATACATGTACAGTACTCCAGTATACTAAATACCCATACTTTAACAAATTTACATTTTTTCCCAGTGGCTCAACCACACAACATGTTTACCAGCAGATCCATTCCCACACTCATCCGAAGCAGTTTCTCCGGAGATTGTGACACTTTCTGAAGTGATTTGATCCTTAGTGTTTCTGCCCCCAGGCTAATCGGTTTCCCCTTTTATGAGAGCCAAACCTTGTGGCAGAGTTTCACTGACAACAGTGTTTCCAGTATACAGTACTCCTGTATACTAAATACCCATACTTTAACAAATTTACATTCTCTCCCAGTGGCTCAACCACACATGTTTACCAGCAGATTCATTCTCACACTCATCCGAAGCAGTTTCTCCGGAGATTGTGACACTTTCTCAGGTGATTTGATCCTTAGTGTTTCGTCCCTCAGGCTAATCGGTTTCCCTTTTTATGAGAGCCAAACCTTGTGGCAGAGTTTCACTGACAACAGTGTTTCCAGATGGAATGATGTTGACTAAGGTCAATTTTAGCGTGATACTTGTGTAGGAAATATAACCCCAAGATCGTGCAGTAACAGGTGCCTATGTGGGACAAAACTTCCATAGATTCCTGGAAACGTTTTACCCCTACTGAAAAGTCAACATCGCCGAACCCAGTGAATACACATGTCTACTACCCACACCACGTGACTTATACTGCAGTTGGCTTAATCTGGTCTTTCTCATGGCTTCAAATGGCTCTGAGCACTATGGGACTTAACATCTATGGTCATCAGTCCCCTAGAACTTAGAACTACTTAAACCTAACTAACCTAAGGACAGCACACAACACCCAGTCATCACGAGGCTCTTTCTCATGAGATTGAAACTTGCATGTGCAGTAAAAACTTATGTTCCCTTCCATCAACTACCCCGATCAAGCAAAATTCCGCCTCTGCACATTTTTCAGTTGTGCTAAAATGCGTTGGTGCTCCCATCGCCATTTAACGGTTTGCTTTCCCCATTTCACATCTTCCTATCATACACTCTATTCTTCCTACAGTCCCGTCTCAATGCGCTAGCTTCCCACATTTTCTTCACTGCAGGTGACAGCAGTCTCGCCATACGTGGTCCAAACATCCGGAATGGTAGTATTTGAAGTCAGCGGAAAACGTAGCTCTTTTTAGCTCATAATACGGTCACTGCATCTATTTCCTCTAAAACTGTTGCTGTCTCTATGGCTCCAGCTCAGTGCTTGGAAAATTCCATGGGAACTTTTCCCGCGGCATCATGTGGTAATTCCCTCAAAATCACGTGTAACGCCCTCTGCTCTACTACCTGCAGAAGGACGCTGTTTGTGTTGTCACTCTTCTTTAACTCATAGGTATTGACACTGAGCTTCCTTATCCTACCAAAGATCCGCCTGTCTCTGTGACACGCCATTCAACTGCTATTTTGTCTTGTGTATCTTAATCATCCACCCAATAACAAATGTCCCTAGCTGTCAGCGAATTGTTCACAAACGCCAACAAATCCTCTGACTTATCCTGCAGAAGGAGAAACCAGGGTAGCGGCATTACCATCTATGATGGGTACTAATGAATTGGACGCGCGGAGTGGCCGAGCGGTCTGGGGCCCATGTCACGGACCGCGCAGCCCCTCCCGCCTGAGGTTCGAGTCCTCCCTCGGGCATGGGTGTGTGTGTGTTGTTCTTAGCATAAGTTAGTTTAAGTAGTGTGTAAGACTTGGGATCGATGCAACTAGCTGGCGGACATTGTTTGAGCTTCAGTCAAAATACTATAATTTTTATTTGCAGTTATATTTAATTAATTTTCTAACAGTTTAATAATTACTATTATAATTTTACCTAGTTATGAGAGTGAATGAAGGGGTCAATGTGAAATAATGTTTTATGTAAAGTTTTTATGCTGTGCATTGGAGTAACTAATCCCGTGAGGAATGTTGGAGAATGTGCGTCCTAGTCATTCGCACTGGAGAATTTGTTATAAACTATTTCGTCAGTTATGGTACTAGGGAAAGGAGATTATGATTTCGGTAAATTAGTTTTGTTAAGAGAAAATTAATTTTATGTTTGTGGGTTTTCAGAACTTATGTTAATTTGCTGGTCTGATTCAGTGACAAATTCTTATTGGTTCTGTATATGTGCGCGGGACTGAGCGGTTTTGCTTCTGCTTTCCGATTGGCTGTGATGTTTCTCTGCCACTCACAAATTAGCACATTTGAGCGAACCTTGGGAACTAGAAACTTCTTTTGTGTAGAGAGATGAGTAGAGTCGGAGTTTGGATGTCATAGTGATGAGACATATTGACAGGTGCTCCGATGAAAATTATCAGTATTGTGATGTACGATCGAACGTGCACATTTTGTTACGTGAGGCTGATTGTAGCAACATTTGAGTGACCTATTCTAAAATAAATAATCCGTTTGTAACTTTCGGTAAAAGAAAAAGGTTAACATAAACGGGCTAGTTATGAATGATGTGTGCGTGTGGACTTTTCAGACTTTGTACAGCTTAGAGTAAGGTTTGTCGGTAACGGATGTATGCAGGCTTACCGTAATAGAGTGAAATTTTACGCATATAAATACTTTCATTTTAAGTATTATCAACTTTTCACCGACAACACAATTTTAGTGCGACTTGGGGCTACGAGGTGCATAGCTGTTTTTTTTTTTTTCCTATTGCTTTCTACGGCTGAGAACAGTATTTCAGTAACTGTGGAGGCGTGTGTGTGAGAAGAGATTCACCTCAAGGTGAGTGGAACTTGAGTAGCAGCAGTACCGCACCGCGCCACCGCAGTCTGTTCCCTTGATTTACTCATTGTGAAGCTTAACAACAGCACAAAGTATAATAGGTCAAACACATGGAAACAATCGTATCAATATTGAAACAGTTTTAACACCATTTAATCTTTACACCTGAGCACCTACCTCACACATTCGTTGCATTCTCAGGCATAATTCCCAGGTCGCCCACATTTGAAACGAACTATGGGTGTTGATTGCACGCAGGGGCAATATGTTCCAGTAAACTACATTGTCTACGTCTAACTGGGCACATACCTGCATATGTCTTTCTAGCGTTTCTGCTGAATTTGCTAAAATCTATACCTGAATCAAGTTTCATAAGTTGCACTATAAATCCTCTTCTGCTGTCGGCGTGTACTGCCATTGCATGTCTCAAAGATGCAAAGCAGAAATACAGTTGGTATTCACTCACCACAATGCTTCGATGACGGTGTACTCTGACCCATGAAGCTGTTCGACATCCCTGGCTCTTCTGCCACCAGCTCCAGTAAGCACTAGGATAATTGTATCGGAGTCCGCCGCTCGTGGTCTCGCGGTCGCGTTCTAGCTTCCCGACCATGGGGTCCCGGGTTTAATTCCCGGCGGGGTCAAGAATTTTCACCTGCCTCGAGATGACTGGGTATTTGTGTTGTCCTCATCGCTTCATCATCATTCGTGGTAGTGGCGAGGTTGGACTGAGTAAAGATTAGGAATTTGTACGTGCGCTGATAACCGCGCACTCAAGCGCCCCACAATCCGAAACATTATCATCGTAGCTGTATCGGGATAGTGAAAAGGACAATGGGTGCAATGGACCAGTTCCTTTGAGATCGTGGAGCCAAATCGACATCCCACTTTTATTTACTTAGGGCTATACCAACCGAGGGCTAAATCTCGATGAAAGGCGATGATGTTAGGTGATGGTGCTCACTTCAGCATAACAACGGGCAATGTGCTGCCTGTGCAAGGATGCCAGCAGGCAGAATAGCTGTATTCGGCGACAACAAGTGCTGGAGGTGGCAGGCATCAGCAGTGGGTCAGGTGAGATTCATTCCAGGATGCAGACTGCAAACCCAAAACGTCTCCTCAGAGACGTGCAAGAGCCGGTTGATGACAGCTTGGAGGAGGACACAGCGGGAGGGTGCACATTCAGGCACCAGTAGCATAAGATGTAGGAACGTCTCGTGGACCAGCAGCTACTGGAGGCAACAGCTAGTTGTAGACGATGGCGAATAGCCCTCATTCGGTTAACGGCTGGTGTGGAAGAGTTCTCAGACCAGGTAGCAGTCAAAGACAGACACTGCCCGGCCAGTGAGACTGTAACACCCCTCGTTCCTCTCCGGCTGATAGACTAATTAAGGAATTACCGTGTTGCTAATAGTTTGGTATTAATTTCGGATAAGGTATCGAATCCGACGTGAAAGTATTACCAGGAAGAAGTCAGGTGCTGTCATAACTTGATCGTTATTGTGCGATTTACTTTGCGAAATAACGATCGGCAGAAATAAAAGTGTACAAAATAATGCAGAAACTAGCTAGTGAAATTTTAGTCCGAAATGATCAATTAATTTTGACTCTGTTTGGAAATTACTTTAAGTGAACAGTCGCCAGCTCACATAGTGTGAGCGAAATCAATTAAAATTGAAATTAAATCACTTTATTATTCTAGCAGGTTGGCAGGCGTGGACAGCCGCAAAGGCACTGGCTCGCGCCCGTTATCAAACCGCAATAAACATCCAGAAAAATTTCAGTCATGGACAAAAGCAAACTTGCAACTACTTCATGAAATTAATTACTAGTTATTTACGCTACTAGTTACTTAAAAACTGAACTGCGTTTCTGACTGTAATGCTAACTGCTATTAAATTGTTTTGCAAAAGGTACTTTTTGAAAAAAATAATTTTAGTATTTAAATTGTCAGTTCTACAATAATAACTGGTTTTCAAAATGACTATGCATTTCGTTTCTTCGACTTACTGTTACGTAAATTACTTCTCACACAAAATTGTCAGAACATGAAGTATTGTTAAATGTACTGCTTTGTCAAATTATTTGTCAATAATCAGCATTTAATCAGCAAGTCCAAAAAACTAACTTTCTTTTTGTTCACTTTCATTTAAACTATTAATCAACCCAATATAGCTCATGCTTCTTACATTTACTTTTAGTTCATTAATGACACACTCGGTAAGTTATGGATACGAAGAGGATCCTGTCGGGTAGTTTTTACTGAGAATTACAAACCTTAACGCACATAATTTGCTAAAGTATTTGTCACTAACGACTCGCAACCAACATTGGAAAGCCTTTTACAGTTCTAATTGATAAAGTAGTCGTGTCTTACTTCATAGCAGTCCGGTCTGTGCGGTTAGGTCCAGTATACCACGACAATGTACGGCCACAGGTTCCTCACCACAATAAACTTTGGGCCCCCAGTGTTCTTCTTAAACACTGGTTAACCTTGAGGCTTTGCGCTTTGCCCAATTACTTCTCCACACTATGCCTGTTCATAGAGTACGTGGGACCCTTCAGTGAAACAAGTCTTGCGTCCTCTCGCAACAGAATTGCTCTTTTGCGTTCGACCCGCTAGTTCGCTGCTAACCGACTCTCTTTACCACCTGCCCGACTGCGCTTCGCTCCTGCGCCCAGCGACAGTACGACAACAACAATGTCTTCGGTTTACGTACGTCTATTATAATTCTTTACACTCTCTTTCATTCGTTATTTTGCACGCAGGAAATTAGTAAAAATATATACATCACAATAACATACACAACATATTTACGCACTTCATGTAAATGTACGTAAAGCAGAAAAAATTTATATGTGAGCACTGCGTTGTTAGGCTACGGGTTTATTCTTGCTCAGCTCATTTCCGCGTCCACACTATTCCGCCCCTCACAAGGGAATTTCGCAGGCAGGATGCCGGGCCGCCTGGCCACTGTTTGTGATATCTGGGTAGAGAGGGTTTGGCACAACAGTGTATAGAAACAAGAACCGTCGATGATTCGTATGTTTTACAGGACAATGGGAGATAAATTTTTTAAAGAAGAACTCCGGTCCGGAAATGCATACTGTAGACCTTCCCGCCGGGAGGAGATTGTTTTAACTCGGCTGCGTATTGGGCACTGCCATTCTAGCCATCGTCATTTGCTAAGTGGCGCTACCCCACCACTTTGTAGACACTGCACCCATCTTTTAACTGTCCGCCACTTCCTGCTGGAATGCCCCTTTTTTAACAATTAATGTTCCAGTTTCGGTTTGCCGTCTGATTTATCAGCCGTTTAGCGAATGACGCGCGGGCTGTCAGGCGCGTTTTACTTTTTATCCGCCGAAGCAATATGGCGAAGGCGATTTAATTTTTAGTTTAGGACCACCATTTCTGTATGGTGCCTTTTATAGCCCGTTTTCCACGTGCCTGTTTTTAGCTGTCTCCTATTCTGTCCATAGGGACTGACGTATAGTCGTTTAACTCCTCTCTGTGTTCGTGTTCTACAGTTTTGATTTGGACGCGTATGACTGCAGTTGTTTTTGCGCCCTAAAGCAAAACAAAACAAAACAGAGGCGAATTCGACCTGAAGGTTTGGAAAGCAAAACCACTGGACTTGCCCATTGACTAGCTGATATGGGCGCAGTAGCTGTGTATGTGAAATCTTATGGGACTTAACTCAAAATGGCTCTGAGCGTTATGGGACTGCACTGCTGTGGTCATCAGTCTCCTAGACTTAAAACTACTTAAACATAACTAAGCCGGCCGAGGTGGCCAAGCGGTTCTAGGCGCTACAGTCTGGAACCGCGCGACCGCTACGGTCGCAGGTTCGAATCCTGCCTCGGGCATGGATGTGTGTGATGTCCTTAGGTTAGTTAGGTTTAAGTAGTTCTAAGTTCTAGGGGACTGATGACCTCAGCAGTTAAGTTCCGTAGTGCTCAGAACCATTTGAACCATTTTTGAACCTAACTAACCTAAGGACATCACACACATCCATGGCCGAGGCAAGATTTGAACCTGCGACCGTAGCGGTCGCTCGGTTCCAGACTGTAGCGCCTAGAAGCGCTCTGGCCACTCCAGCCGGCTATGGGACTTAACTGCTAAGGTCATCAGTCCCTAAGCTTACACACTACTTAACCTAAATTATCCTAAGGACAAACACACACACCCATGCCCAAGGGAGGACTTGAACCTCCGCCGGGACCAGCCACACAGTCCATGACTTCAGCGCCCTAGGCCGCTCGGCTAAACCCGCGCGGCGGCGCAGTAACTCTATTATCTTGCAGTTCTTTAAGTTCGGCAGCGACGTTATCCCGTAATGCAATGGGAACAGTTCTAGCCCAGCAAAATTTCTGCTGAGCATTGTCTTTCAGAGTAATATGTGCAACAAAATTGTTAGCTTTGCCTAAACCTTCAGAAAAGAGTTTCAGGAATTCTTTGAGCAAGCTAGCTACTCTATCTTTTGAATTGAATGCAGACACTGACAACTCATTGTCCTGAATATTAAAGCCAAACAAATCAAAAGGATCAAGACCAAGTATGTTCTCACACTCGCCCGATTGTAGCACTGTAAAAGTCACTGTTCGCGCATGCGTATGCAAGACTTAACTCTGCCTGTGTAACGAACTGCTTATGCGCCATGGAAGGTTGTTTACCTGGCTTGGGTAGGTAAGCCGCTGGTGTGAAATGGGGGAATCGCAACTACGGGATGCAACCCGACAAATACGTGGCTGCTCAAATGTATGAGCCGACAAGGCACCGGATTCGTACTGGTCTTGTATTTGCACTTCCTGCTGAAATGATGGATCGGACTGTTTCAGAATTTGTTCTCTGAGTTTGACATAAGGTACAGTCTTAGACAATAAAACTGACCGCCGGCCGGCCGCCACAGAGACTAAGTCCGAGTCATTCACTTAAGGTGGCCAATAAAACTGACCGCCCCTGACAACTCTAAGTCCGGCCATATGCACAATCTGGCAACACTGTAAGATGCGGAAGTGTTAGGAGGAAGTATTGTCTACTTCCGAGACGTTGTCGGACTATGCGAGCCCGTGGTCTAGTGGCAAGCGTCGTGCGTTCTAAACTTATAGTCGCCTGTTCGCGTCCAACAGTTTTTTTTTTTTTTTCCACAGTCGGTCTAAAGTTATGAGTCTGACTGAACAAAGATAATTCGCTTAACATTCTACCCACCAGCAATAACAAGTATTCCAGAAATAATTCCGCAGGACAGCTCGTGGCTGCGTCGCGATCATAACAGCTTACGCTCGAGCGTTTCCTCGCGCTGCAGCGGCTACCGGCCACCGGCCAGGCGCCACCCGCTGCCTGAAATCCGGCACCGCTCAGGTGAACGCGGCGCGACGCTGTCAGTGTATGTATCAACTGTCATTTTCGAATTTGAAGTTCTAGTTATCATCTTGCAGTTAAGCATTGGATTTTGCATACTTGAGAATCATGAACTACAGTTAAGCATTGTAAAATTGAGTCGCAAGTGGAAATAGGTGTAACATCTGCAACACAACGTTTACTTTTGGTATAACAGAGGGGTGAATGCAGAGGAGGCAGCTAGAAAGATTTGAATTGTGTGTGGAGCGAGTGGTTTTGGGAAAAATACGCCAGAAAAAGATATTCTTGTTTCAACAAAGATCGTTCTGGCATCAATGATTTTCCACATTAAGCAAGTCTCGACTACTGATATATGTGATAGATTACCATTTTACCATCATGCGACATTTGCATTCAACAGGCAAAGTTCAGAAGTCTAGTGTACGAGTACTACATGCTCTAATTCGAAACAACAAAAATCAACGGAGTGACTATTATTGAACGTCATCAGGTCGCTCATTGAGCATTCGTATGCAGTACTGTAACTGGTGACGTGTTATGATGCCTTTATCATTAACTTCCTAAGAAGAAATGAAAGGCTGAGCCCCTCCAAAAGACATAAACTCGAGCAAAGAGTAGTGTGAACATAATATTTTACATCTGATAGCTCCAAAAGTGAGTTTTGGGCTACGAATTCTACCAAAACACAGCTGGAATTTGTTGCCAACAACTGAGACACCTTTCGGTCTCAGCGTAAGAAAATCGAGCAACACAACTACATCACATGTTCTACTGCATGATAACGCACTTCTTGATTTGAGAAACAAAACTATCCAGGAGATTGAAATTAAAGTCGTCACTCAGGCACTTGTATTGATAGAGAAGTCCTCTCTCAAGCACTTGTCCCTCTCGTCATATATTCGTCAAGTTTTACCTTTCCCGCTCTTGATCGATCAACCGTCGACGCAATTCATTTCTAGACGAAAATACTCTTAAAACTACTCTGGTATAATTATATCGTTGAAACCAGTAGGTTTCTACTGGCGTAGAATTTGTAAACAACTTTAGCATTGTCAGATCGTTTTAGATATCGTGAAAGAAAATTCTTTTGCTGATTAATTTCTCATTGATGATTACTGTTGCGTTTAGTAAACTATCGGAAAATCCAATTAAAATATTCACTGTACTAATACAAAATAAATTCAGCTTACTACAGAAACATCACGACGGCAGACTATCTTAATAAAGCACTAAGTATCTGTGAGACGATTGAGCGCATTTTAACACGAATTAGTAGGACATTACCGACTTTTGACTTCGAAAAGATCCGTATTTACTTCATTTTCTGTATCATCCGCTATTATTATGAAAAGTGGCATTTCATAGATATAATTATGTATTCACAACAACAAAAAATATGTCGTCATTATGAATTTGGCAGTACCGTAAGGTTTTCGCTCTGACACTGAGGGTTACTGAAAGTAGCAAGGCGCGTTGTCTTACGATTCCCTTATTGCGTTTGTATCTGCCTGCTTGTAGCTCTGCTACAAAAGAATTAAAAATCTGGCTTTCAGCGAGTCTCGAAAGGCGAACGAAAGCAGCTTGCACCTGGTAGCCAAACATGTTTCTTGGGAACAGGCTACTTCCTAAGTGGGAAGACATTCTTTTTTGGTTGAATTGTTGGCAAATGTCAGTCAGACGTGTGCTGTTGGTCTAAGCGTTTCGGTGTGTTGAATTTGTACCAATGATTTTTCTACAGGTTTTTTCTGTCCCAAATAGAAAGGTGGAAGCCTCCCATTAGTATTTTCACGTCATCTTGGTAAATTTTGCTCATAGTATTTTCGAGTGTGTTCCACAATTTTTCGACATTTTCGGTGTTTTCCTTATTTTCGACGTTGGTGGGGGCATGTGCATTTATGAGTGTATATTTTTTATAGGGGCTCTGAATGAGCATAGTCATAACTCGATTGTTGATGGGTGTGATTTCTTCGACAGAGTTGTTGATAGATCTGTGTTCGAGAAATGCAATGCCGAGGATTGGTGCGAGTTTCGCTACCTTTTGTTGTATTTTGAAGATGCCATGGTTTCCGTAATGCAAGTTTTAATTGTCAATTAATCGTGGTTCTTGAAGAGCAAGGATGAGAATTTTTTGGCGGACGATTTCTTTTGTGAGATTATTTAGGCTTCTTGTTTGGATCAATGTATCGATGTTTAGTTTTCAAATGAATGTTTTCTGCTTGTAGGGAAATTTACCAGAGATCTTCGATATTCTCTGCCGTGCTAACCTGGACTCCCCAGAGTGCGAAAATCCAACTGCCGCCTATCGGTGGCCAGGTTGTGTACCACCTGGGATAAAGTTACCTTTGCTTGCATAGTTCATGTTTTCTTGAGTTTCATTGGTTTGGCCTGGGTGATACCAGGACCGGACAGGACCAGAGGGTGTTGAAGCCTTTGGAAGCAAATATTTTCAGCCAAGCTCATTGAGCTAACAGACGGTGACCAGAGTAGCGGTGATTTTCACTCAGATGTGTCTGGATTTTGGGTTCAACGGATTGAGTAGCCGTTCAGGATTGTGTTAGTATTTGGTTCACCACAAGTATTTGATTTCCACGGTACCATCCATATGGGGGAGGGTTTCCCCTATCGGCCACACGGGATTTTTATTATTATTATTATTATTATTATTATTATTATTGTCATTATGTCATCAGCAAATCCGATATGGTGTATCTTCCCTCCACTGAAATAGATGTGTGTTGTTCGATTCAGTATTTCCATCACATAAACATGGTTTACAATTACGTTACATTGCTGCTAGTAGACATATTTCTCACTTTTTCTTAGACAGTTGCTAGCTATTACCCCATCATAGGAATTTATGTGCGCAGCAATGTTGCAATACAGACGTTCAAATTATCCGATTTCTGTAATTTCATTTCGATACAAGATCGTCCTAATCGGATTCAGCCAGTCAGTCTTAATGTGGCTATCCGACTACGACGCTCATCATATGATAGACTGGGTGAACCACATTCTTAATCGGACTGTTGAATCCAGATCACTTATCTATGACAGGGAATGAATTCTTAAACACTGTGCTTATTACAAATACGTTATTTAAATATAAATATATGAACTAACGACATAACAATGTATTTACAGGAGCAGAGAGCCATCCATCATAGTAGAGCAGTGCGAGATTGGTTTCAGGGCCAAGAGAGGATGAAGCTGTAGCCGTTTGTTCCACGATCACCGAACATCAACCAGATAGAGAATATGTGGGCAGAGGTAACAAGGTCATTGCCATGTGTCCCTACAAATGCAAGCGACCTTTGGACGAATATAGAAAACGTATGGTGGGAAGTAAACCATCACGCTACACTGTCGACGACTTAATGAAATCAATTTCCCTACGCCCTCGAGAAATCTTACGTAATGATCGTGGGTGGGTTGGTTACTAAAAGTATACTCGTCCACAAAGCCCATGTGGACAGTTATCTGATAATCGGTCAAGCTTTGCTTTGTCGCAGCCCTTTAGCATACATCAAGTCCATTTACTTTCAGTCCCCTCCTTACAATTCTTGCAGTGAAAGGTAATTGAAAAATCTCATCCACTCGACGCCAACTGAGGAACTGACTGGTGCATGTGTTGTTCAACACACAGTAGTTATCACCCTCACAGGAATCAATGACTGTTTGTGTGTGTGTGTGTGTGTGTTTTCGTGTTAACGCACGATGTGAATCAATACTATTAACATTAGAGAGACAACCAACAATAAATATTGCATCAAATATGACTGTAAAGTATTTTAATGCGATGGGAAGCTACAAACTGAATTTTTACCCATCCCACGTCCTGCGTATTCCGTTAAGGAAGATCTATTAACTCCATAGTATCGTTAGCAGAGACAGTGCGCTCTTGTTGTCGAGGCTCGCGACAAGTGCAGCGATTAGCAGTGCCCAATGCCGCCGCGATTTGTTTATGTTGGCTGAGCGTGGACACTGCAGCAGACGCTTCGCCCTAAACAGAAAGAAATCACCTTGGCTCTGACTCCAGTGAGCGGATATCACTGCCTGCGTGTTCTTATAGTAACCAACGTGAGACTCTACTCACAGGTGCCATGGAGCAATTGCAACGGGTATCATGTCATTAGTCATCAGAATATTAACCAGTGATGAAATGTCCACTCTATTTGAATCCCAAGACAATAGGAACCTTGTCACAAAGGAATGTGAGGTGATATCAAAACTTATCCAACATACAAAAATTAACTGCAGGGCTTTCATGTTTGCAGTAATAGCACACAAGGAAATATTATGTCTTGGAAGCGTATATTTCATTTCCTCTTCTCATATTAACGCCCTTGTTTTAATATGAAGTGAGAAAATAAACACGAAAAGCTAAAGTTCCTGAGAAGCATATAAGTCATTTCCTCGTCTCATATCACAACTTTTGTTTTAGTATGAAGTAAAAAAATAAACAGTTTAGAGTTCTGAAGCATAATATGACACCAGATTCTTATCGTAGGCGCTATCGGAAACGACAAAAGCAGGGAGCTGTCCATTCTTTCGTCCAACAGTCTGTTTCCTTTCATGTATTTATTCCTCCCGCTAGGAGATTATTATTTAAGGACTTGTGGGCATCAAGTTCTTCAGCAGAACAAGCCTTATGTTATTGTGCCAATTACCGTATGGAAAAAATGCAACAAAGACGAGTTCCGCTAGAGCAGTGAGGTTATTTGCACATGTGTGTATTCAGCAATGACTGCCAGCTGCCACGACACTTCACAGAATCCTTGCGGCAGGCAACACAACTGTGCGTGCACATCAGACTTCATTCAGTGAGACGTCAGGAGATGGATGAAAACGTCAAATTAACGTCGCTTTCCGAGTCGTATTCAATCCAGAATGAGGTGTTATTAAGGTAGTTGGGTGATCTAGCAATTCCACTTTTATGATTCCCATATGAGTATTTCGATAGCCAAAAGAACCCGTTAGTGTGAAACTATCGGGAACTGCATTATATCAAACTGCAAGAACTTCAGACAATACGTGGACTCTACTCTTCGCTGGGTGACCTATTACTGTTATTTAGCATTCTCTCCGTCCTAGTCAAATGGTTCAAATGGTTCTGAGCACTATTGGACTTAACATCTGTGGTCATCAGTCCCCTAGAACTTAGAACTACTTAAACCTAAGTAACCTAAGGACATCACACACATCCATGCCCGAGTCAGGATTCGAACCTGCGACCGTAGCAGTCGCGCGGTTCCGGACTGAGCTCCTAGAACCGCTAGACCACCGCGGCCGGCCACGTGCTAGTCGTAATGCAAATGGAACTTCAGAGGCGCTTTCCGCTATTCTTGACAAACATCAGTAACCTGTAATCACTGAGAGTCACAACTGCGTTCTAGGCGCTCAGTCAGGAACCGCGCGACTGCTACGGTCGCAGGTTCGAATCCTGCCTCGGGCATGGATGTGTGTGATGTCCTTAGGTTAGTTAGGTTTAAGTAGTTCTAAGTTCTAGGGGACTTATGACCACAGATGTTGAGTCCCATAGTGCTCAGAGCCATTTGAACCATTTGTCACAACTGCGTGATGATAATGGTTCAGGTTGTCAGTAGTTGTGGTGGTGTTACGTTGTCAAACTGCTTACAGTAACGTTAATGGTGGCGCACATACTTTAGCGCTGACTACCTACTTAAGTAAAGATAGTGTTGTGGCGTCGTCGCTTGTCTTTATTTGGCCTCAGCTTGAGTAATCCGATTTAACGAACACGGTACTCCAATCGCGGGCTCCTAATAAAGTATGACTGCAGAGATTATCGTGCGGATATTACATTAATTCTGCAATGAAATGCTTAACAAATCTTACCCTCAGATATGCAGCTGGAATGACTAATTACACAGGTACTCCATGTTGCACTAAGTGATCAGTTCGCTGCAATCCTGCTTGTACTGTTCGTAAATACTGGTATACGTCAGAAATGGTTCTAATGGCTCTGAGCACTATGGGACTTAACTTCTGAGGTTATCAGTCCGCTAGAACTTAGAACTACTTAAACCTAACTAGCCTAAGGACCTCAGACACACCATGTCCGAGACAGGACTCGAACCTGCGACCGTAGCGGTCGCGTGGTTCCAGACTGTAGCGCCCAGAACCGCACGGCCACTCCGGCCGGCTTGCCATATGAACCATTTGAACTATTTAACACAAAATGACATTAAAAATTTAAGTTATTCACGAGCAGCTAGTTGAGAATATGTATGAACATTAAATGACACGACGAACCGTCTTGTTCTGCATATGGATTCAAACCCAGCTCATGCAGACTAAGCAAAGATTTCGTGACTGACGGAAACTAACAGTCATTCCTGATTAGGCATACAGAGAGTGATATACCTCGATTTTAGACAGTATCAGTTAGCAAATATCAACTTTAAATTGCATAACGCAAACATTTTTAACAGACGCGAATTCCTACCCAGCATCTATTGTCCCTGTTAACGAACTACGAGAGATGTTAAATATTGCTTCTTCACAAGTAACTTACTTGAAATGCCGTGAGGTAAAGCTGTGTGTTGGACACGGATTCGAACCCGGAACCTAATCGGATTGCTATCGAAGCACAGTCAAATGTGACATATCGGAATTTCGCGGCAGTAGCTAGATGTTTTAACTGAAATGACGAGACGAAACATTAATTTTTTCCTTCCCAGGACTCCAACCCGGCACCTATCGCTGTTATATTCTAGAGAAAACGAACGTTAAATATTGGTTTATTGCACCAGCAGTGACATGTGAGCATGTTTGAACTGAAATAATATGACGAAGAGTTCAGCGCTCACTGGGAATAGAGCCCCACACATATCGTTGTTGACTACACACAAAGAGACGTCAGCTACCGAATTTTTCTCCACCAGCTGCTCAGAATAGCATCTTGAACTTACAGTCATCTCGCAAATAGTTCTGTGTCTCACTGGGAGTTAAAAACGTCAGATATCGTTAGTGTTGACAGCGAATGAAAATACATTAAAAATCGAAATTATTATCCACCAACAGATAGGTGTTCTCATGCTAGAGCTTGATAATACATAATTAAATCTTTAGTGCCGGGCCAGGATTCGATCCCATTCACGCGTAATATGTGAAGGTGTTGAGGAATCTGCAGTTTTGAACAAACAACAAATTGTAGCCGAGCTGTATTGCCACGAAGGGACCAAATTCCGCGTTAAGGGCGGTCTGAGTTGCATTCCCAGTTCAGAACCAATTTTATCGACATACAGAAGCTCAAATAAAAGATGGAATAAGTGTCCTGTGACCATACATAGCGTTTGTGTCGTCACTTGAAATAAATAACTAGTATAAGAAAGGTTACTGGTGATAGAGTTTCTACATGTCGCCACTCCAGACTTTATTGTGGTTCAACCTACCGTCTACTTGGTAAAGAAGGAATATCATCTTTAATGTGAATTTCCAGACCACGCAGCCATTATATCTCCTTCACTTGGTGTAGCCAGGAGAGAATGGAGTCTGTCTCTCCCTATCTAAAATCATTGACACAAGTGGGAATCGAACCCAGACCATAGGTATAACAACCTACCATCCGTCCAACAGACCACGAAATCCTCTTCTCTGCGAGTCATTTTTCTATCGTAACGCAGTTGCGCCACACTGGATGAAAATTCTGACACACAGGCTCCCTGTAGTAATTTGCAGCATGTTCAGTAAATTCATTTACTTGGTTGACCGAATCACCATGAACTAGCTGCCTCGCCTACCCAGTGCATACATTCGACTATTTTGTAATCACAGAAATAAAATCACGTAACTGCCACCTACACACAACTGCCAACAGTGTAGGATGCAGAAGTTTAAATAGGAAGTGTTCCTTTCCACTTGAGCTATTCTATTGCGCTATCTGTTACTAGAAAACGTCGTTCAGTCCAAAAGAAAAGCTGTAACTGTTTGTCTCTCAGAAGTCAAGACCTGGCCATATGCATAATCTCACAGTGCTGTGGAATCCAAAAGTTCTGGAGGAATAGTTGCCGAGCTCTGGAGCTGTTGTAGCTACGTGTCAGCTTGTAGCATAGATAAGATGTCACGAGTTCGAATACATTCAGTGCTACATTTTTTAAAACGCAATTCTGCTCTCTGCTGAAGTTATCAATCTAATGGAACTTTGAACATAATTCCCTTCACTTCTCAACCCAAAGTAGTCGCATGTGGAAAAAGGACTATTAAACCTGAATAGAGCAAAATGTCACAGTAGTTAGACAGCAGGCAGCAGATGCATCTCGAAGATGTGCAGGGAGAGCGCATCGTGCCATAATATGTCAAAAGTATTTTCTACATTAGCCGTCGTGTGGTAGTGATATTTTAGTCTTCTTCAAACTTTGTTTGACAGCTTTAACTCAGAACAAGTTTTCTACATGCATGTAATCAATAAACTGCATGTGCATTGTCAGACTGTCATAGGTAACATCAGAGAATTCGCATATATCGTTGATGATTAATGTCTCTCTCATGTTTACTATTGTTTTAACAACACTAAAGGAAACCTTACGAAAATTGTGCACTGTATTATAAGAAATGAAATAAAACTAACCATGATAACCTTACGACGAAAGTGTCTGTACACAAGCATGCCTCTATCGACACGAATTAGTAAATTACTACTCACTTAGATTTTGATTGGGTCTGTGTTTAATTGGTATGCTGTGTCATACTCAAGAGGGATGCAAATGTGGCATTTCATAAATATAGTTACGTATTCCTAGAAACCCAAAATTCGCTTGTCAGCAGTGGAAAGAGGCGTTACCTGTTGTGCAGCATTGTAAGTTTTTCAACATTGTACTATGAGCTGAAAGCATTTTCTTGCGATTTCCTTATTGATGTTTGATCTGACTGCTTGTAGCTCTTTCACAGAAGGGATAAAAACGTTACCAGTCAGTGAGACTGGAACTGCGAACCGTAAGACGCTGTTTCACAGGTCAGCACGTTACCACAGAGCTGGCGAGGAGGTATGGGTCTCAGCTTCCTATTACGAGGGCAATAGTAACTAGAACTCGTAAACCGCTATTTAAAGGTCGAGATTAGTTGCGATTTCCACTTGCAACGACTTTCCTGGGCTGAAAACCGTAAATTTTCAATCTTTTGTTACCCTTCAAGCGATAATAACACAGATTATTCAATGGAAATGACAGGTAAAATCAAGTGAACTTTGAGGCTTAATTCCGTGCACACCAGGAAGTAACTCGTCGATCACAGAGTTGCCAAACATACGTTGCCTTGTTGCCAAATCTCAGTTACAGTACCAACAGGAAGAAGACAAACCGATGTGATCCTACAGCGGTCTGGGAAGTGACCATAGCTGGTGTCTCCAAGTCGCGGCTGCTACGGCCTGGAATACGTAATGCGTCTGATTCGCTTTCTGTAACTAGGTTTAGGGACTGTAACACAAGTGCTTGAACATCATTTAATGCCTTTTGGTCACTATAGAAGTAGTTTCCCAAGAACTGGTTCTTTCCATGTCTACGGAATCCTTTTCATGTTAATATCAAACACCAGCAATTACTCCTAGATTACAATAAAACTAAAGTAATTGACGAAGACGTTACTTGGTAACACAAACGCACTGCCTTTCTTCATTTACTTTCGCCTATAAATGGCTATCGAGTACTGACAAACCAAAAGGCGAGAGATCTTACTGCCTTCCGATATACGTTGCTGTCAGTCTTGAGGTAAAACGCGAGACCAGCTAATATGATATTGTAGATTCGCTTGAATTACACTCATAGCTTCAGCACAGAGAGGAAAGAGGCGATAAAAATTTTGTCGATATGTGCTTTCGGTCGCCAGACGTCATATTAGCTGGTCTCGCGTTTTACCTCAAGACTACGGTCGTGTTCCAGCGGCGGTATGAATAAAATGATATTAATAATAACAGTAATAATCGAATTATCCGGCAACATCACGCTTCACAGTGGATTTTCTCGAACTAAGAAATTCGTTGAATTTGTGAAAAATCAAAATGGCTTCACATCCAGCCTATGATGCCTAGAAGAGTCTTTACATCCTGCTGACATGATAATAGCATAATCTCTGCGTCAGAAGCTTGCTTCTACTTGACCATTTAATAGACTCGCATTTTTTCCACCGGTGACTAATTTTGTAAGCTAAGCACATCATCTGTTTCAGCACACTCCTGGGGCTGGGTAATGTGGCCACAATGGTCTGGTGGAACGAACTATCACAGGTGCAATGCGTGGGTTCAGGCATTTACTTTTAAGAGGCACAAACAGATTTATTTTACCTCTGGTAACCTCAAGAGAAAGACGTTATAATCCAGAATCCGCATTAAACATCACGTTCCTTCATTACCAACTAGGCAGAGCCGGTTTACGTTGGGAAATGACACAGCGGAAGTCATGGTAACCAGAAATACAGTCGCCAGTAAGCTTACTTACATTAGAAAATTTTATTTTATTTGATGAACCGATAGCAATTTAAAGGGACAGGGCTGTTATTTTACTTGTACTTGATTGAACTAGAGACGTTTAAACATTTGGTGCTGGACTGTGATTCGAATTCGTATCTCCTCTTTCGAGGATCTGACTCTCTCGGAACAGTAGTTCAGTCATTTCGTTCCTTTTCCCAAGACTGCAATCTTCTCTAGGTCTCCTCCAAAGGTAAGTATGTGGGTCTGAAACCTGATCCAGTACAAAAATATTCATAATTGCATTTCTAGCTTTATCAAGTGCACACCCACCTGCTAGTGAAAATTAACGCGCAATTTCAATGTCTGTTCATGTGTTGCCAACAATCGCAACAGGTGTCGTTATTTCTGGTCAAACACGCACACATCTTACTGCTCATGAGTAGGCAACTGATACTTAAGCTATATTCGTGGATGCACGGTAGGTGTGCAGTTCGATTGTCGCTTAGGCACACAAGTTTGTATCCTTATTTTAGATTCAGACACCTAGCGGCTCGTAAGAAAAACCGATACGTAACATTTGATTTTTCTTAGTTAACAATCGGATTACGTGTTGGGTTCGTATCTCCGTCACAGAACTTCACATCATGCACTTCATCTTTAAATGCATGCACACTTCGTTACTTCAGAATGGAGGTATATCAGACATCTTTCGTGGTTAGATAACAGGGACGAAACGGTCTTGATAGGAGTCACGGTTTATTACAAAAATTGTCGTCTTTTATTGTCAAGTTTAGATTTGGTTACTGGTATTGGCAAAAATTTCGGTAATTCATGACTCTTCATGGCTAATCATCAATATGATGTGAGAAGATTACATTACATTAACTCTTGTTCCATAGATCATGAATACGACATTTCGTAATAATGTGGAACGTGTCATTTTAATGAAAGATTTCTTTCAATACCATGATTCAATTTCTTTACAACAATTTTTTACACTCTCTCTCATTGCTTTTTATTCTCTCTCTCTCTCTCTCTCTCTCTCTCTCTCTCTCTCTCTCTCTCTCTCTCTCACACACACACACACACACACACACACACACACACACACACACACACACACACGCACACGCACACAGACACACACATTCTTTTTTATTTTTATTTGTATGTTGTGCTCGACTATCGGCGAGGCACGAAAACGCCTGTGAATGACTTTCTTAGTTTTGAGTACACTTACGAAAGAAATATAAAAACAACAATGAGAGTTGCTGATTTATGATGCTCAGTTTGCAGTCAGTTCTGAGTATTATTAGTAACTACGCTCCAGTCCCTAAACCTAGTTACAGAAAGCGAATCAGACGCATTACGTATTCCAGGCCGTAGCAGCCGCGACTTGGAGACACCAGCTATGGTCACTTCCCAGACCGCTGTAGGATCACATCGGTTCGTCTTCTTCCTGCTGGTACTGTAACTGAGATTTGGCAACAAGGCAACGTATGTTTGGCAACTCTGTGATCGACGAGTTACTTCCTGGTGTGCGCGGAATTAAGCCTCAAAGTTCACTTGATTTTACCTGTCATTTCCATTGAATAATCTGTGTTATTATCGCTTGAAGGGTAACAAAAGATTGAAAATTTACGGTTTTCAGCCCAGGAAAGTCGTTGCAAGTGGAAATCGCAACTAATCTCGACCTTTAAATAGCGGTTTACGAGTTCTAGTTACTATTGCCCTCGTAATAGGAAGCTGAGACCCATACCTCCTCGCCAGCTCTGTGGTAACGTGCTGACCTGTGAAACAGCGTCTTTTACGGTTCGCAGTTCCAGTCTCACTGACTGGTAACGTTTTTATCCCTTCTGTGAAAGAGCTACAAGCAGTCAGATCAAACATCAATAAGGAAATCGCAAGAAAATGCTTTCAGCTCATAGTACAATGTTGAAAAACTTACAATGCTGCACAACAGGTAACGCCTCTTTCCACTGCTGACAAGCGAATTTTGGGTTTCTAGGAATACGTAACTATATTTATGAAATGCCACATTTGCATCCCTCTTGAGTATGACACAGCATACCAATTAAACACAGACCCAATCAAAATCTAAGTGAGTAGTAATTTACTAATTCGTGTCGATAGAGGCATGCTTGTGTACAGACACTTTCGTCGTAAGGTTATCATGGTTAGTTTTATTTCATTTCTTATAATACAGTGCACAATTTTCGTAAGGTTTCCTTTAGTGTTGTTAAAACAATAGTAAACATGAGAGAGACATTAATCATCAACGATATATGCGAATTCTCTGATGTTACCTATGACAGTCTGACAATGCACATGCAGTTTATTGATTACATGCATGTAGAAAACTTGTTCTGAGTTAAAGCTGTCAAACAAAGTTTGAAGAAGACTAAAATATCACTACCACACGACGGCTAATGTAGAAAATACTTTTGACATATTATGGCACGATGCGCTCTCCCTGCACATCTTCGAGATGCATCTGCTGCCTGCTGTCTAACTACTGTGACATTTTGCTCTATTCAGGTTTAATAGTCCTTTTTCCACATGCGACTACTTTGGGTTGAGAAGTGAAGGGAATTATGTTCAAAGTTCCATTAGATTGATAACTTCAGCAGAGAGCAGAATTGCGTTTTAAAAAATGTAGCACTGAATGTATTCGAACTCGTGACATCTTATCTATGCTACAAGCTGACACGTAGCTACAACAGCTCCAGAGTTCGGCAACTATTCCTCCAGAACTTTTGGATTCCACAGCACTGTGAGATTATGCATATGGCCAGGTCTTGACTTCTGAGAGACAAACAGTTACAGCTTTTCTTTTGGACTGAACGACGTTTTCTAGTAACAGATAGCGCAATAGAATAGCTCAAGTGGAAAGGAACACTTCCTATTTAAACTTCTGCATCCTACACTGTTGGCAGTTGTGTGTAGGTGGCAGTTACGTGATTTTATTTCTGTGATTACAAAATAGTCGAATGTATGCACTGGGTAGGCGAGGCAGCTAGTTCATGGTGATTCGGTCAACCAAGTAAATGAATTTACTGAACATGCTGCAAATTACTACAGGGAGCCTGTGTGTCAGAATTTTCATCCAGTGTGGCGCAACTGCGTTACGATAGAAAAATGACTCGCAGAGAAGAGGATTTCGTGGTCTGTTGGACGGATGGTAGGTTGTTATACCTATGGTCTGGGTTCGATTCCCACTTGTGTCAATGATTTTAGATAGGGAGAGACAGACTCCATTCTCTCCTGGCTACACCAAGTGAAGGAGATATAATGGCTGCGTGGTCTGGAAATTCACATTAAAGATGATATTCCTTCTTTACCAAGTAGACGGTAGGTTGAACCACAATAAAGTCTGGAGTGGCGACATGTAGAAACTCTATCACCAGTAACCTTTCTTATACTAGTTATTTATTTCAAGTGACGACACAAACGCTATGTATGGTCACAGGACACTTATTCCACCTTTTATTTGAGCTTCTGTATGTCGATAAAATTGGTTCTGAACTGGGAATGCAACTCAGACCGCCCTTAACGCGGAATTTGGTCCCTTCGTGGCAATACAGCTCGGCTACAATTTGTTGTTTGTTCAAAACTTCAGATTCCTCAACACCTTCACATATTACGCGCGAATGGGATCGAATCCTGGCCCGGCACTAAAGATTTAATTATGTATTATCAAGCTCTAGCATGAGAACACCTATCTGTTGGTGGATAATAATTTCGATTTTTAATGTATTTTCATTCGCTGTCAACACTAACGATATCTGACGTTTTTAACTCCCAGTGAGACACAGAACTATTTGCGAGATGACTGTAAGTTCAAGATGCTATTCTGAGCAGCTGGTGGAGAAAAATTCGGTAGCTGACGTCTCTTTGTGTGTAGTCAACAACGATATGTGTGGGGCTCTATTCCCAGTGAGCGCTGAACTCTTCGTCATATTATTTCAGTTCAAACATGCTCACATGTCACTGCTGGTGCAATAAACCAATATTTAACGTTCGTTTTCTCTAGAATATAACAGCGATAGGTGCCGGGTTGGAGTCCTGGGAAGGAAAAAATTAATGTTTCGTCTCGTCATTTCAGTTAAAACATCTAGCTACTGCCGCGAAATTCCGATATGTCACATTTGACTGTGCTTCGATAGCAATCCGATTAGGTTCCGGGTTCGAATCCGTGTCCAACACACAGCTTTACCTCACGGCATTTCAAGTAAGTTACTTGTGAAGAAGCAATATTTAACATCTCTCGTAGTTCGTTAACAGGGACAATAGATGCTGGGTAGGAATTCGCGTCTGTTAAAAATGTTTGCGTTATGCAATTTAAAGTTGATATTTGCTAACTGATACTGTCTAAAATCGAGGTATATCACTCTCTGTATGCCTAATCAGGAATGACTGTTAGTTTCCGTCAGTCACGAAATCTTTGCTTAGTCTGCATGAGCTGGGTTTGAATCCATATGCAGAACAAGACGGTTCGTCGTGTCATTTAATGTTCATACATATTCTCAACTAGCTGCTCGTGAATAACTTAAATTTTTAATGTCATTTTGTGTTAAATAGTTCAAATGGTTCATATGGCAAGCCGGCCGGAGTGGCCGTGCGGTTCTGGGCGCTACAGTCTGGAACCACGCGACCGCTACGGTCGCAGGTTCGAGTCCTGTCTCGGACATGGTGTGTCTGAGGTCCTTAGGCTAGTTAGGTTTAAGTAGTTCTAAGTTCTAGCGGACTGATAACCTCAGAAGTTAAGTCCCATAGTGCTCAGAGCCATTAGAACCATTTCTGACGTATACCAGTATTTACGAACAGTACAAGCAGGATTGCAGCGAACTGATCACTTAGTGCAACATGGAGTACCTGTGTAATTAGTCATTCCAGCTGCATATCTGAGGGTAAGATTTGTTAAGCATTTCATTGCAGAATTAATGTAATATCCGCACGATAATCTCTGCAGTCATACTTTATTAGGAGCCCGCGATTGGAGTACCGTGTTCGTTAAATCGGATTACTCAAGCTGAGGCCAAATAAAGACAAGCGACGACGCCACAACACTATCTTTACTTAAGTAGGTAGTCAGCGCTAAAGTATGTGCGCCACCATTAACGTTACTGTAAGCAGTTTGACAACGTAACACCACCACAACTACTGACAACCTGAACCATTATCATCACGCAGTTGTGACAAATGGTTCAAATGGCTCTGAGCACTATGGGACTCAACATCTGTGGTCATAAGTCCCCTAGAACTTAGAACTACTTAAACCTAACTAACCTAAGGACATCACACACATCCATGCCCGAGGCAGGATTCGAACCTGCGACCGTAGCAGTCGCGCGGTTCCTGACTGAGCGCCTAGAACGCAGTTGTGACTCTCAGTGATTACAGGTTACTGATGTTTGTCAAGAATAGCGGAAAGCGCCTCTGAAGTTCCATTTGCATTACGACTAGCACGTGGCCGGCCGCGGTGGTCTAGCGGTTCTAGGAGCTCAGTCCGGAACCGCGCGACTGCTACGGTCGCAGGTTCGAATCCTGACTCGGGCATGGATGTGTGTGATGTCCTTAGGTTACTTAGGTTTAAGTAGTTCTAAGTTCTAGGGGACTGATGACCACAGATGTTAAGTCCAATGGTGCTCAGAACCATTTGAACCATTTGACTAGGACGGAGAGAATGCTAAATAACAGTAATAGGTCACCCAGCGAAGAGTAGAGTCCACGTATTGTCTGCAGTTCTTGCAGTTTGATATAATGCAGTTCCCGATAGTTTCACACTAACGGGTTCTTTTGGCTATCGAAATACTCATATGGGAATCATAAAAGTGGAATTGCTAGATCACCCAACTACCTTAATAACACCTCATTCTGGATTGAATACGACTCGGAAAGCGACGTTAATTTGACGTTTTCATCCATCTCCTGACGTCTCACTGAATGAAGTCTGATGTGCACGCACAGTTGTGTTGCCTGCCGCAAGGATTCTGTGAAGTGTCGTGGCAGCTGGCAGTCATTGCTGAATACACACATGTGCAAATAACCTCACTGCTCTAGCGGAACTCGTCTTTGTTGCATTTTTTCCATACGGTAATTGGCACAATAACATAAGGCTTGTTCTGCTGAAGAACTTGATGCCCACAAGTCCTTAAATAATAATCTCCTAGCGGGAGGAATAAATACATGAAAGGAAACAGACTGTTGGACGAAAGAATGGACAGCTCCCTGCTTTTGTCGTTTCCGATAGCGCCTACGATAAGAATCTGGTGTCATATTATGCTTCAGAACTCTAAACTGTTTATTTTTTTACTTCATACTAAAACAAAAGTTGTGATATGAGACGAGGAAATGACTTATATGCTTCTCAGGAACTTTAGCTTTTCGTGTTTATTTTCTCACTTCATATTAAAACAAGGGCGTTAATATGAGAAGAGGAAATGAAATATACGCTTCCAAGACATAATATTTCCTTGTGTGCTATTACTGCAAACATGAAAGCCCTGCAGTTAATTTTTGTATGTTGGATAAGTTTTGATATCACCTCACATTCCTTTGTGACAAGGTTCCTATTGTCTTGGGATTCAAATAGAGTGGACATTTCATCACTGGTTAATATTCTGATGACTAATGACATGATACCCGTTGCAATTGCTCCATGGCACCTGTGAGTAGAGTCTCACGTTGGTTACTATAAGAACACGCAGGCAGTGATATCCGCTCACTGGAGTCAGAGCCAAGGTGATTTCTTTCTGTTTAGGGCGAAGCGTCTGCTGCAGTGTCCACGCTCAGCCAACATAAACAAATCGCGGCGGCATTGGGCACTGCTAATCGCTGCACTTGTCGCGAGCCTCGACAACAAGAGCGCACTGTCTCTGCTAACGATACTATGGAGTTAATAGATCTTCCTTAACGGAATACGCAGGACGTGGGATGGGTAAAAATTCAGTTTGTAGCTTCCCATCGCATTAAAATACTTTACAGTCATATTTGATGCAATATTTATTGTTGGTTGTCTCTCTAATGTTAATAGTATTGATTCACATCGTGCGTTAACACGAAAACACACACACACACACACACACACACACACACACACACACACACACACACACACACAAACAGTCATTGATTCCTGTGAGGGTGATAACTACTGTGTGTTGAACAACACATGCACCAGTCAGTTCCTCAGTTGGCGTCGAGTGGATGAGATTTTTCAATTACCTTTCACTGCAAGAATTGTAAGGAGGGGACTGAAAGTAAATGGACTTGATGTATGCTAAAGGGCTGCGACAAAGCAAAGCTTGACCGATTATCAGATAACTGTCCACATGGGCTTTGTGGACGAGTATACTTTTAGTAACCAACCCACCCACGATCATTACGTAAGATTTCTCGAGGGCGTAGGGAAATTGATTTCATTAAGTCGTCGACAGTGTAGCGTGATGGTTTACTTCCCACCATACGTTTTCTATATTCGTCCAAAGGTCGCTTGCATTTGTAGGGACACATGGCAATGACCTTGTTACCTCTGCCCACATATTCTCTATCTGGTTGATGTTCGGTGATCGTGGAACAAACGGCTACAGCTTCATCCTCTCTTGGCCCTGAAACCAATCTCGCACTGCTCTACTATGATGGATGGCTCTCTGCTCCTGTAAATACATTGTTATGTCGTTAGTTCATATATTTATATTTAAATAACGTATTTGTAATAAGCACAGTGTTTAAGAATTCATTCCCTGTCATAGATAAGTGATCTGGATTCAACAGTCCGATTAAGAATGTGGTTCACCCAGTCTATCATATGATGAGCGTCGTAGTCGGATAGCCACATTAAGACTGACTGGCTGAATCCGATTAGGACGATCTTGTATCGAAATGAAATTACAGAAATCGGATAATTTGAACGTCTGTATTGCAACATTGCTGCGCACATAAATTCCTATGATGGGGTAATAGCTAGCAACTGTCTAAGAAAAAGTGAGAAATATGTCTACTAGCAGCAATGTAACGTAATTATAAACCATGTTTATGTGATGGAAATACTGAATCGAACAACACACATCTATTTCAGTGGAGGGAAGATACACCATATCGGATTTGCTGATGACATAATGACAATAATAATAATAATAATAATAATAATAATAATAAAAATCCCGTGTGGCCGATAGGGGAAACCCTCCCCCATATGGATGGTACCGTGGAAATCAAATACTTGTGGTGAACCAAATACTAACACAATCCTGAACGGCTACTCAATCCGTTGAACCCAAAATCCAGACACATCTGAGTGAAAATCACCGCTACTCTGGTCACCGTCTGTTAGCTCAATGAGCTTGGCTGAAAATATTTGCTTCCAAAGGCTTCAACACCCTCTGGTCCTGTCCGGTCCTGGTATCACCCAGGCCAAACCAATGAAACTCAAGAAAACATGAACTATGCAAGCAAAGGTAACTTTATCCCAGGTGGTACACAACCTGGCCACCGATAGGCGGCAGTTGGATTTTCGCACTCTGGGGAGTCCAGGTTAGCACGGCAGAGAATATCGAAGATCTCTGGTAAATTTCCCTACAAGCAGAAAACATTCATTTGAAAACTAAACATCGATACATTGATCCAAACAAGAAGCCTAAATAATCTCACAAAAGAAATCGTCCGCCAAAAAATTCTCATCCTTGCTCTTCAAGAACCACGATTAATTGACAATTAAAACTTGCATTACGGAAACCATGGCATCTTCAAAATACAACAAAAGGTAGCGAAACTCGCACCAATCCTCGGCATTGCATTTCTCGAACACAGATCTATCAACAACTCTGTCGAAGAAATCACACCCATCAACAATCGAGTTATGACTATGCTCATTCAGAGCCCCTATAAAAAATATACACTCATAAATGCACATGCCCCCACCAACGTCGAAAATAAGGAAAACACCGAAAATGTCGAAAAATTGTGGAACACACTCGAAAATACTATGAGCAAAATTTACCAAGATGACGTGAAAATACTAATGGGAGGCTTCCACCTTTCTATTTGGGACAGAAAAAACCTGTAGAAAAATCATTGGTACAAATTCAACACACCGAAACGCTTAGACCAACAGCACACGTCTGACTGACATTTGCCAACAATTCAACCAAAAAAGAATGTCTTCCCACTTAGGAAGTAGCCTGTTCCCAAGAAACATGTTTGGCTACCAGGTGCAAGCTGCTTTCGTTCGCCTTTCGAGACTCGCTGAAAGCCAGATTTTTAATTCTTTTGTAGCAGAGCTACAAGCAGGCAGATACAAACGCAATAAGGGAATCGTAAGACAACGCGCCTTGCTACTTTCAGTAACCCTCAGTGTCAGAGCGAAAACCTTACGGTACTGCCAAATTCATAATGACGACATATTTTTTGTTGTTGTGAATACATAATTATATCTATGAAATGCCACTTTTCATAATAATAGCGGATGATACAGAAAATGAAGTAAATACGGATCTTTTCGAA
Organism: Schistocerca nitens; assembly: GCF_023898315.1. Classification (NCBI taxonomy): domain Eukaryota; kingdom Metazoa; phylum Arthropoda; class Insecta; order Orthoptera; family Acrididae; genus Schistocerca; species Schistocerca nitens. The sequence continues at coordinate 255,970,496 of NC_064615.1, read as the reverse complement.
GTCAAAAGTCGGTAATGTCCTACTAATTCGTGTTAAAATGCGCTCAATCGTCTCACAGATACTTAGTGCTTTATTAAGATAGTCTGCCGTCGTGATGTTTCTGTAGTAAGCTGAATTTATTTTGTATTAGTACAGTGAATATTTTAATTGGATTTTCCGATAGTTTACTAAACGCAACAGTAATCATCAATGAGAAATTAATCAGCAAAAGAATTTTCTTTCACGATATCTAAAACGATCTGACAATGCTAAAGTTGTTTACAAATTCTACGCCAGTAGAAACCTACTGGTTTCAACGATATAATTATACCAGAGTAGTTTTAAGAGTATTTTCGTCTAGAAATGAATTGCGTCGACGGTTGATCGATCAAGAGCGGGAAAGGTAAAACTTGACGAATATATGACGAGAGGGACAAGTGCTTGAGAGAGGACTTCTCTATCAATACAAGTGCCTGAGTGACGACTTTAATTTCAATCTCCTGGATAGTTTTGTTTCTCAAATCAAGAAGTGCGTTATCATGCAGTAGAACATGTGATGTAGTTGTGTTGCTCGATTTTCTTACGCTGAGACCGAAAGGTGTCTCAGTTGTTGGCAACAAATTCCAGCTGTGTTTTGGTAGAATTCGTAGCCCAAAACTCACTTTTGGAGCTATCAGATGTAAAATATTATGTTCACACTACTCTTTGCTCGAGTTTATGTCTTTTGGAGGGGCTCAGCCTTTCATTTCTTCTTAGGAAGTTAATGATAAAGGCATCATAACACGTCACCAGTTACAGTACTGCATACGAATGCTCAATGAGCGACCTGATGACGTTCAATAATAGTCACTCCGTTGATTTTTGTTGTTTCGAATTAGAGCATGTAGTACTCGTACACTAGACTTCTGAACTTTGCCTGTTGAATGCAAATGTCGCATGATGGTAAAATGGTAATCTATCACATATATCAGTAGTCGAGACTTGCTTAATGTGGAAAATCATTGATGCCAGAACGATCTTTGTTGAAACAAGAATATCTTTTTCTGGCGTATTTTTCCCAAAACCACTCGCTCCACACACAATTCAAATCTTTCTAGCTGCCTCCTCTGCATTCACCCCTCTGTTATACCAAAAGTAAACGTTGTGTTGCAGATGTTACACCTATTTCCACTTGCGACTCAATTTTACAATGCTTAACTGTAGTTCATGATTCTCAAGTATGCAAAATCCAATGCTTAACTGCAAGATGATAACTAGAACTTCAAATTCGAAAATGACAGTTGATACATACACTGACAGCGTCGCGCCGCGTTCACCTGAGCGGTGCCGGATTTCAGGCAGCGGGTGGCGCCTGGCCGGTGGCCGGTAGCCGCTGCAGCGCGAGGAAACGCTCGAGCGTAAGCTGTTATGATCGCGACGCAGCCACGAGCTGTCCTGCGGAATTATTTCTGGAATACTTGTTATTGCTGGTGGGTAGAATGTTAAGCGAATTATCTTTGTTCAGTCAGACTCATAACTTTAGACCGACTGTGGAAAAAAAAAAAAAAACTGTTGGACGCGAACAGGCGACTATAAGTTTAGAACGCACGACGCTTGCCACTAGACCACGGGCTCGCATAGTCCGACAACGTCTCGGAAGTAGACAATACTTCCTCCTAACACTTCCGCATCTTACAGTGTTGCCAGATTGTGCATATGGCCGGACTTAGAGTTGTCAGGGGCGGTCAGTTTTATTGGCCACCTTAAGTGAATGACTCGGACTTAGTCTCTGTGGCGGCCGGCCGGCGGTCAGTTTTATTGTCTAAGACTGTACATTGTACACGATCGCATAACGCAACATACCGTCTGAATATAAAGCACCGTAAGCGCATTTAAATTTGCGTTTTCTTGTCATACTCTACAAATCTTTAACCCACTCGTGATAAGATTTTTCTGACCGTTTTTTGTAATTGACACCTAGCTACCACATTCACTTGCTGGTCATAATAATTTTTAGGGCCTGTACCACCGGTTCATAACTAACTTCAATCTGAGTGGCGTTAGGAAAGAGTTTTTCAATTAATCTGAACACTGCACTTCCTATCGTTGATAATAGATAGGGAAGTTTCACAGTACCTCGCACATTGTGGGCGATGACGTGGGCGTGAAACTGAGACAACCACTCGAGCCATTCCTCGTCTTGTTCACTAAACTGTCGAAAAGGTGGTATAGCAGCTGCAGTAGGCGGTGCTTATTCTGTTGGGCGAGCAACGTTGGCCGGTAGCTGCTGCACCGTGTTGAGCAGGGTAGAAATTTGCTGCACCTGGAACTGAAAAATCTGCATTAGTTGTGTGGCATCTAACGCTTGCGGCTGTGACGCCTGAGCAGGGGGCACGACACATGGGGGGGGGGGGGGGGTCATGTTGGAAGACACAAATGTAACAAATACACAAAAATATGAACGAAGAAAGTATCTGCAACTCCCACCTGAAAACATTGGTTATCAAACGACAATAAACTGTTAAAGCAAAGCGAGTGCCCTTGAAAAGTAAAGACTAAGAATTAAAGCGCTGCAAAAATATGTCCGTGGCCGTCGGAACGGAGGTCGTATGTAACGCCTCGTCGCCAGTTGTTGGATCTTTTCCACTCGTTGCTTTTGGGTGCCTAAAGAATGCTCCGTTCTCGGAATGCTATACAACAATTCAACCAAATAACATTAGTGGTTTTATTTCTGTAAAGCAGATTTACGATACTTAACTTTGGATTCAGAACACGTAACGCGAACGAGGGGAGACATGCGAACAGATGTCGCTTCTGGCGCGGCGCGGGCCTTGTCAGCGGACTGTTGGAAGACATTTCCTCACCGTCTTCTCTGGTCTTGTGTACTTCGTCTTCGTTCTGGCACTTGTGGTTACACCAGAACACGTACAAATGTGCTCACAATAACGTGCGAATGCCGTTGTTTTCCTCCTACACACATCAAAAAACTTTTGCATCACCCCGGTTCCCAGAACTCCTGAAGATAGACTTTGACTGTGGATATTGTATTACAGTCCCAGTCCCTTTGACTGTTCAGAGATGTCACTAAACCCGTCCAAAGATGTAAACAACCATGCATGAGCAGCGCATATTAGACGGAGGGGGTCCGACAGCCAAACAGTTCCAGTCACTCAACCAGACAGGACGTACACGGCTCGTGTTGTCTGTAGTTCAACGATCAATAGCGCGGTTCGATAGCGTCCGCATTGTTACTTTGTGCAGGAAGGGATCTCAACAAGGGAAGTATCCAGGCGTCTCGGAGTGAACCAAAGCGACGTTGTTCGGACATGGAGGAGACATAGAGGGACAGGAGCTGTTGATGACATGCCTCATTCAGGCCGCCCAAGTGCTACTACGGCAGTGGGTGACCGCTACCCACGGATTATGGCTCGGAGGAACCCTGACAGTAACGCCATCATGTTGAATAATGCTTTTCGTGCAGCCACAGGACGTCATGTTACGACTCAAACTGTGCGCAGAAGGCAGCGTTATGCGCAACTTCACTTCCGACGTCTATGGTGGGGTCCATAAGTGCAACCACGAAACATGCTGCGCGGTGCAGATGGGCCCAACAACACGCCGAATTAACCGCTCAGGATTGGCATCACATTCTCTTCACCGATGAGTGTCTAATATGCCTTCAACCAAACAATCGCCTTAGACACACTGTCCATCGAGTGCAGCAAGGTGGAGGTTCCCTGCTGTTTTGGGGTGGCATCATGTGGGGCCGATGTACGCCGTTGGTGGTCATGGAAGGTGCCGTAAGGGCTGTACGATACTCGAATGCCATCCTCCGACCGATAGTGCACCATATCGCTGGCATATAGGCGAGGCATTCGTCTTCATGGACGACAATTCGCCCCCCCCCCCCCCTCCCATCGTGCACATCTTCTGAATGGCTACCTACAGGATGACGCTGTAGTATATCGAGAGGTTGTAACAATGGAAAATTGTACTGAAATACAGGAGGATCTGTAACGAATTGACGCATGGTGCAGGGAATGGCAATTGAATCTCAATGTAGACAAGTGTAATGTGCTGCGAATACATAGTAAGAAATATCCTTTAGCATTTAGCTACAGTATAGCAGGTTAGCAACTGGAAGCAGTTAATTCCATAAGTTATCTGGGAGTAGGCATTAGGAGTGATTTACAATGGAATGACCATATAAAATTAATCGCCTGTAAAGCAGGTGCCAGACTGAGATTCATTGGCAGAATCCTAAGGAAATGCAGTCCGAAAACAAAGGGAGTAGGTTACAGTACACTTGTTCGCCCACTGCTTGAATACTGCTCGCTGGTGTGGGATCCGTATCAGATAGGGTTGATAGAAGAGATAGAGAAGATCCAATGGGGAGCAGCGCGCTTCGTTACAGGATCATTTAGTAATCGCGAAAGCGTTACGGAGATGATACATAAACTCCAGTGGAAGACTCTGCAAGAGAGACGCTCAGTAGCTCGGTACGGGCTTTTGTTGAAGTTCCGAGAACATACCTTGACCGAGGAGTCAAGCAGTATATTGCTGCCTCCCACGTATATCTCGCGAAGAGACCATGAGGATAAAATCAGAGAGATTAGAGCCCACACAGAGGTATACCGACTATCTTTCTTTCCACGAGCAATACGAAACTGGAATAGCAGGGAGAACCGATAGATACTCAAGGTACCCTCCGCCACACACCGTCAGGTGGCTTGCGGAGTACGGATGTAGATGTAGATGTAGAGATCGCTCGACTAGAGTTGTCAGCATGTTCTCCAGACATGAGCCCTATCGTACTTGCCTGGTATAGATTGAGAAGGGCTGTATATGGACGACGTGACCCATCAACCACGCTGAGGGATCCATGCCGAAGCGCTGTTGAGGAGTAGGACAATGTGAATCAACAGTGCCTTGGTGAACTTTGGGATAGTATGCGACGACGAATAGGGGCATGCATCAATACAAGAGGACGTGCTACTGGGTATTAGAGGTACCGGTGTGTACAGCAATCTGGACCACCACCTCTGAAGGTCTCGCTGTGTAGCGGGACAACATGCAAAGTGTGGTTTTCATGGGCAGTGAAAAGGGCGGAGTTGATGTTTTGTTGATCCCTATTCCAATCTTCTGTACAGGTTCCGGAACTCTCGGAACCGAGGTGATGCAAAACTTTTTTGATGTGTGTAGTATCAGTGTGTTGTGTGAGTTGACAAAAAGGTCTCGAGCGGTATTCCATTCATTGGTGAATAGCATCGAAATGAGAAATTGTGGTTGAAATAAGAACCGCTTTAAATACCGGTAACATCAGGCAAACGGTATACACCATGGGTACAACACTACTACTGTTGGCTGGACATTGTGAAAATAGTACGGATGTTCAGCAGCTGTTTACGGACAACTTTCCGGAAAGTACCATATGTGTCCAACGGTAGCGCAACATGGCGTGTGCAGTTGAACATTTCTACTCTGAAGCGACTCAAGAAGTCCTGCTCAAGTGCAGTTATTCGATCCGTGGGCGGATAGTCGTTTTTCACTCGTAATACGGGACAGAACTGCAGAATAATTAGTACAGTATTCATAAAGCCTACCACATGTACATTAAATTTCTCAGTAACACAAACTGCAGTATATACAGTGAAATGAAACCAGCGCAGGAAGCACAGTTTGCTGTATGTACATGCAACAGTTCTGGAAACGATGTGGTCTTTCGTACTTCCCTCTTAGTGCTTCGAACGTCGAACAGTGCTGACAAGGGAAACTCCCCATCGCATCCCAATCAGATTTAGTGATAAGGCGGGCCCGTGGACGGCCCGTCAAAAAGTGAACACACATCAAGCACGAAAACAGGAAGAACGTCTACTGAACTGTGAAAAAAAAGCAAAATAGAAACAGTGAACAGTCCGACAAGAAGAATAAGTACAGTAAAGAGCAGGCTGAAACAGCAACGGCGTCGTGGGCAAGTGGTCATGGCGTTGGACTGCCTAGACTGCGAGCTGTGTTCAAAATTCGCATGTGCGATTTATATAATTTTGTTTCACGACATTATGTACTGTCAGTCCTGTCACTGTAGTGTTTGCAGCCGTCATTCTATCCATTGCTTATAAAATATGAGTTATATAGTAAGAATACGTTACCGTCGCAAGCAAATGTGATGAATAGTACGAGTAGGCGAGATACCACATAGAAGTCTCACAGAAATGAAAACAGCAAATAAACGGGTGTGAACAATGGAATTCAATATACAAGACACAACCTCAGAAACGTTAGAAAATTATGTTTTGCCAGAGCACAGAGAAACTGTGTGATTGTGAACCTGTTGTGTTCATTTGTTGCACCTTATGTGGGAAACTTATGTTTTCATCATTTCCTTGGGAGCAATCACATTCACATTCATACGAACACCTTGTAAGGGGTTCATCACTTTGCTGGAGCAAATGTAATCTCGATATGTTGCTCACTTGCTAGAACGACAATTCACAGGCGCTCCTAGAGACATAAAATATCTTTGCTCCTGTTAAAAGAGAGCTGCAATAGAGTCTCAGGTCAGAGCAGTCTCTGCGGCAGTTGCAGTCGCTCGCTGCTACAGTGTAGTTGTAGTCTGTCGCTGGTACAGCGCAGTTTATAGTTAGTAGTTGTTAAAGTCACAGTGCAGAACAAATTGTAAAATTTTATTATAGGGAACTGAATAATAATTGTGATCAGCCGCAGAGGTAAATGATACCATGAAATGAGACGATGATGAACAAATGAATAATTGTTAATATAATGAAAAATCGACAGTGTAATTAAGTCAACCGTCTATTGTAAGTTAAATCTGATTATTTTTATTGGCATGCGTGTAATTAAGTCACTTGTCTGAGATGTTGATATGAATCAAATTCAATCTTTTCTTTTGTGATTCGTCAGCACCAGTTGACCCACATTTGTAAAATATTCAATTTTCCTACGTAATGGATTGTAGATCTTTATCAATAACGTAAAAAAAATTTCAGAATATAATTGTTTTTACCAGTCAACTATAAAAGTATAATTTCCCCTTAAGTCATTGCCAGTGCCGATCCAGTCATTTACCCAAATTAAAATATTCCAGAATTTTTGTCATATCATAGTCATGTGCTCTTTAGTAATCAGACGACTAGCTGTGCAGCTGTGTCACCGAGTAAAGTCAGTTTTTCTCGTAATTAAGATCTGAGACAAATGCTATCCAGTATTAGTAGGTAGGCCAGCACTGTACTAAGCTGTGCCATTTACGAGCAGATATATAGACAGCGTTATCCGGCGACACCAGCACGAGGTAAGAATTTTCAGTTTATTTCTCACGGACAGATTCAGATTGGTTTCACAGGGGCATGGCGTAGCGCTGCTTAAGTCAAAATTTATCAGTTATTCATGAGTTAAGATTTGTTTTCATACGTCAGAATTTAATTATCCAAATTTAATTATTTTTATTTATACGGGAAGGACAACCTATATCGGGCAAGGAGGCATATCTCACTCACTTATCAGTCGTACAAGTTAGGTGCGTCGATAAGAGATTCCTATCATATGACACACGTACTGTCACTAATGCCATGTATGACGTAACAGACGTGTTTTCAGCTGGAGGATTCGGTAGACTTGTCGCCTTGTCATCAAAAGTTTGCGAAAGCCACTTCCTTTCGGCTGCTAATAGAGTAGTTGTGGAGGCTCAACTGTCATTTTAGGTTCCCACCTTACACCTCGCTGTTGCAAACGGACGTTACACCACGACACAGCCACAAATTTGAATAAAGCGAAGATCAGAAAAAAAGTGTTAAGAGGTAGGTTTGAACACGGATAGCTCGGGCCACAGTCGAACACCGTAACCACTTCACCAAAACGCCATTTGCTTTTGTAATAGCTTCTTGTTGCATTTCGTGTTTGTGGACCGTTCACTTTTTCTATTTTTCACGGTTCAGTACACCTTCTTCCTGTTTTCATCCTTGATCTGTGTTCGGTTTTTGACAGGATATCGACTGGGCCTTCTTACCACTAAATCAGAGGGGGGGGGGGGTGCGATGGGGTGTTTCCCTTTCGAGTTCTTTTGTTTGGTTTATGTCGCGTTTGCTCATACAGTGACGCAGCATCTCCTCCGTAGCCTCGAATTTTGCGGCAAATTCGGTACATGTGTTCGGTTTTAAACAACGTTACTGAGCTGACACGCAACACAATTATCCAGTTACGACGAGAACAAAAGACAGTGCAAATTTGCAAGACATCTTCAGGAAAGCTATGAAGCGCAATCCGTACGTCCGTCTTGCACTGGCAGCTAAGTGGGTGAATATCTAATCAGGAAGCCAAGCAAAATACTAGCATTTCTGCTGTAGAAAGCAGCCAAAGTTCCAAGATTCAGGCTTTTTATTTAATTGATGACTAATTCCTGGTTACCTGAAACCGTTTCCAAATCATCCAAACAGGCAAAATGATATATGGCGTAATAGCTTGCAAATCATGTCAAAGATTGTACCCAAACATATACCAAAATAAAGTTTTTCCATGAAAAGTGGCAGGACAAATATACAGCTTGTATGTATATTATAGTCTTTAAGCAACCTGTAAGAAGGCAGAATAAAACAGTTCTCTGGTTTATAAACGTGTCAAGAAATTAAAATTACACTACCTTTCGGCAAAGCTCACCTTGGACATTCTCAAGTGGTACGACCGGCAATGGGCTGCTTACATGCACTAGCCAGCGGCTGTGACGTCACTGGTGGCCGCGGCATCGTCATATACGGGCATACGCTGACTCGACGTTCGATACGCCCGCTCCGCTGGATCGCACACCGTGCTGACAAGGGAACCTCCCCATCGCACCCCCCTCAGATTTAGTTATAAGTTGGCACAGTGGATAGGCCTTGAAAAACTGAACACAGATCGATCGAGAAAACAGGAAGAAGTTGTGTGGAACTATGAAAAAATAAGCAAAATATACAAACTGGGTCGTCCATGTGTAATATAAGCAATAATAAGGGCAGTGAGTCGAGGAGCGCCGTGGTCCCGTGGTTAGCGTGAACAGCTGCGGAACGAGAGGTCTTTGGTTCAAATCTTCACTCAACCGAAAATTTTAACTTTTTATTTTCAGTTTATGTGACAAACTCTTATGTTTTCATCACTTTTTTTGGAGTGATTATTACATCCACAAGAAAACCTAAATCGGGCAAGGTAGAAGAATCTTTTTACCCATTCGCCAAGTGTACTAGTTAGGTGGGTCGACAACATATTCCTGTCATGTGACGCACATGCCGTCACCAGTGTCGTATAGAATATATCAGACGTGTTTTCCTGTGGAGGAATCGGTTGACCTATGACCTTGCGATCAAATGTTTTCGGTTCCCATTGGAGAGGCACGTCCTTTCGTCAACTAATCGCACGGTTTTGCGGTGCGGTCGCAAAACACAGACACTAAACTTATTACAGTGAACAGAGACGTCAATGAACGAACGGACAGATCATAATTTTGCGAAAATAAAGAAAGCAAAATTTTCAGTCGAGGGCAGATTTGAACTAAAGATCTCTCGTTCCGCAGCTGTTCAGGCTAACCACGGGACCACGGCGCTCCTCGCCTCAGATTGCCCTTGATATTGCCTAACTTACGCATGGACGACCCAGTTTGTATATTTTGCTTATTTTTTCATAGTTCCACACAACTTCTTCCTGTTTTCCTGATTGATCTGTGTTCAGTTTTTCAAGGCCTATCCACTGTGCCAACTTATAACTAAATCTGAGGGTGGTGCGATGGGGATGTTCCCTTGTGAGCTACAGGACACCGTCCCTCTTTACGGTGTTATCGGTATTTTTATTTCAATGGATTTTTTAATTACAGAATCCTAGAAGCCGTTTGTGCGCGCAAAGACGACTGTTTCTGCAAACTTAATCCGGTGTCCGTTTTCTAAAGCAAGCTCAGCTGAAGCAGATTTAATCTGCTTTTAACCTGCTTTAGCTGAACATTGTTTAGAAAACGGACTCTTGGTGAAATTCGACGAAACATCTGTTGAATCCTGCCTAGCCGTCGAACATGGACTGTCTAGGAAACCTGCTTTCTCACATCGCTCGGCAATAATCAAGCAAATCGTATTAATGAGTTTTATCTCAAAATGATACAATACAATACTTAACTTTGTGTTAAGCAGATGTGACGCAAGCAAAGGGCGACATACAAAATAAGAAATCTATTCAGTATAACAATTCCGGGTTTGAGCTACATAGAACGTACCAGCAAAGTAACGAGTGTTGATACTTCTGCCTTAGTTCCAAGTATTGGCGCTGCTGTAGAACCGGTCCGCGGCCAGTCGGGCACGGCGCTTATGTTCTCTTCACATAGAGGCCACTGCTGTCGCGTTGTCGTCCTGGAGAGGGGTGGGTCAGCGTGCAATTGGCTGACGTCTTCTTCGCAGCCTTCTCTGCTCACTCGTTCCCGACTGGCGTGCCGGCGCTTGGCTTTACGCCGTAATAACATCCGTTGTGGTTCAAATGCCTCTGATCACTATGGGACTTAACATCTGAGGTCATCAGTCCCCTAGAACTTAGAACTACTTAAACCTAACTAACCTAAGGACATCACACACATCCATGCCCGAGGCAGGATTCTAACCTGCGACCGTAGCGGTCGCGCGGTTCCAGACTTAAGCGTCTAGAACCGCTCGGCCACACCAGCCGGCCAACATCCGTTGTGGCTGGCACGAACGGTTTCTGGGAGTGTGTAATTAAAGAAGCTATCGAAATAGAAATCACTGACAACACCCTAATTCTCTCTGTAATTCTGCTTCCTTAAGCGACTGTTTAAGTGCTCTGTCGCACATGCCAAAAAGTGAACTCTTCTATGCTGTTCTGGGTGACTTGAGGTGGTTCCTATGGTGGTACCTGTGGATAATCTTTTCTAAAAATGAGAAGAAGAACGATGCGGTGTTCCTTCGGACACTGCTCTACTGTATTAATACCAAAGCAAGGCAATATGACGATCAGAAAAAATGTCTCTTCCTGTGTGGCAATCATACAGTTTGTATGCCAGCAGTGTCGGACGTAGACACTAGGACATTTGGAAGTTTAGATGCGGCTGTGAGTCGTGTACTGGTAGCCAAAGCCGTTTAGGCGACCGCTAATGGGATATCCGGGCTGGAATCCCTGTCCGCTACAAATTTTCACTGTCGTTATTCCCTTATACAGCTGATGGTTGTTCGTATTAGCAACCGCGAATACATTTAATGTACTTTCTAAAGATGCCGACAGTGTGCCTTCCACCATAGAAAGTATGTTTGGCAGTGTAATTAACTTCTTAAAATTCTGAAGCTTTGTAAGTGCAAGTTTTCAAGCAATTTTTACTTAATTTTTGTCCAGACGATCTGAAGACGGGCAGCTGACCCGATACCGGTTATCTGAGTACAAACAAAGGCGATCGGCTGACTGAAATTGGACATCTTTGTACAAATAAGGACAGCGGACGCTCGCTAATGACGAACATGTCTAGCTCTGATACACGTGCTGCTGGTCTACTGTACTACGCTACTTTACTACATCACAAAAGTTGTAATTTATAAATCTGGACTACACTGTGCTATACAACACTGCACTACACAGCACTACGCGACGCTGCTTACATAGTATCAGAAAGAGACTAAACTTCTTCGTTTTGTTTGGGTAGTTAGCCCCTGGTGCTCTGAAGCGCAGCTCATGATTGACAGGGGCTGTGCTGCCGTGTCACTCAAGCCATAGAGATTGGAAGACGACTGTCAGGTAGGAATGGGAAGGACCGGTCGGTTAAAACCGAGACCGGTATTTTAGTTCTGAAAATCCGGTAGTTTTCGACATTTGTTTGTCTTGGTTATGACAGGTGCTTTCTTTGCATTTTACGAATAACAGAGTAAAAAAGAAAAAAACGAAATATCAATTAGCCACAGCACAGTGTTAATTCTTTCCTTTCTAAAAAAACTTTTTTTTTAGAAAAGAAGTAATTTTCATTCGTGGTATCTGCATTGGTTAGAAATATTGGGTTGTTATAGAAAATCGGAAAAACGATCAATGATATTTTAGTAACAATGGCGACAGAAATGAGCAACACACACATTGCGTAAGAATTGGTACAGCTTAGATGAGACAATAGCGTTTGCGTTGCTGCGTGTCTTGTCTTAAAGCATGCACATGTGTGCAGTGGAGGAGACTTGCACCCACCTAGTCTGTACGTTAGTTCTTCGTTATCGTCGCCGGACATCCTTCGAATTTCAGAATGCCACCAACCCTGGTCTGGAAATATTATTACGAAGCGACATAGCATTGAAGTGCAATGCTTCATTTGCTTTAAAGGTTTAATGGTTTGTGTGGCATTTCTATGAAATAAAAGAGGAAGAAAATTATGGAAAAATAATAAATTAAAAACTTAAACCTTTACCTAGCATCGGGCCTCAGAGACACGTCCGTCATGTTTAATATCGTCTCTATTAGTAAATATATATTTTATTTTAATGAAATTGTATGACTCTTCCTAATTTGTCAAGTTAGTTATAATTTTGTAAAAAAATTATAAAAATTTACCCATGGCTTTGTATTAAAGTGTTGGCGTTTGTTTCCTCCGGTACGGGCCTCACAGGCCCTTGCGGTTAGAAGCAATTTTTCAGCAACCAGATGTCTGTTTGCGCAGAGTCATTTACGCCATTTGCCATTATTGATTCGCGCTGTTATTCTTTCAGTGTTAAACAGTCATCATTGTGGTAAGCACATGTTTATTTTGGTGCATTATTTCATAACGGTTGTCTGTTCTGCAAACCGAAAACCTCACGGAGAAGAGGTCTAATCAGGTGAGGAGATAGGGGAACTGTCGGAGCACTCTTCTGGTTCTGAAAATCCACTTAGTGAATGTGAATCTTCCAGTGAAGATGATAGTGAGGTAGATGAACTATACAAAGATTATGATTATGAAGAATCCCTTTACGAACATGGAGAAGAACAATTTAGCACCAATTCTGTTGAGTGTGACGTATTGTTTCCTCCTACTGGGAATGAAATATGAGCTACAGCTTCTCATTCTGGCAGGCGGAGCAAAAAGGATGTTCTGAAAGAAGACCAGGGTCCTACAAGTTATTCGATAGGGAACTTTGTTAATGAAGAATCTTTTTTTATGTTCCTCTTTCATGTACCCCACATTGACGAAGTGTGTGTGTAGACCAACAAGGAAGATCGGATCGTCGGATCGTTTACGAGGACTGGATAGTTGTAGATATACATGAAATGAAAAAGATTGTTGGTTTTATGACTGGAGTTTACAAGTGAAAAAATGAAGATACCAGCCAGCTTTGAAGTGTTGGGAATGGCCGACCACTGTTCACTGAAATTATGTCTCGCAACCCCTTCCTTGCTGTTATGAGGGTGTTGCGTGTTGACAACGCAGCAGCCCGACATTAACATAGGTCAAGTTACAAATTGGAACCAATCAGAGAAATTTTTGAGATGTGGGAAATTACCCTTAGGGATGCCTACATTCCAGGATGGTGCTTGACCGTGGATGAACAGTTGATCACATTTCGAGGTCGCTGTCCATTTCGACAATACATCCCATCAAAATCTGGTAGATGCGGAATTAAGTTCTGGGCAATTTGTGACTGTGCAACAAGCTACTGCTGGAAGCTCAAAGTGTATTTGGGGAAGGAGGAAGAAACCAGAGCTTTGCGACTTGGAGGTAAAGTTGTGAAGACCCTGGTGATTGAGCCTGAAATGTCTGGACGTAATATAACCTGCGCTGATGTTTTTTACATCTCTCGATTCAGCTGATTATTTGTTGTCAAAAGATGTGGCACTAGTCGGTACTATCCGAGGAAACAAATGTGAACTGCCTGCTGATTCTATTACACCTAAAGGACTTGAAGTACACTCTACATTATTTGGTTTTCAACCAGATGTGACGATAGCCTCTTATGATCCTAAAAAGAACAAAGAAGTTACCTTCCTTAGCTGTCTTCATCACCAACCAACGGTATCACTATCACAAGTAAAGAAGCCTGAAGTTATAATGACATACAGTGTCAGAAGTAGTGGCGTTGATACTATAGATCAGAAGACGCGATGCTAATGTGTGAAGAGGAAATCAAGGCGCTGGCCATTGGTGATTTTCCTCAACATGAATGATGTTAGTGTAATGAATGCATACATAATTTGGATGATGCTGGCTACCAATAAAAAATGAGACATCGGACTTTCATCGTCAATTTGGGAAAGCAACTAGCAGGGGTAAAGAAGTCAATGTATTCATTAGTAGCACCAGATCCAGGTAGGGCAGTGAAACCATTAACTACGAAAAGGAGAAGTTGTGCATGTTGTGTAGAAAAGAAATATAGGAAAAGCCAAATTACATGTCAAAAGAGAGCCAAATCTACATGCTCGGAACATACTGCTTCCATCTGTAGAGCCTGCCCAAATTTGCAAAAGAATAAAAGCGCCAGTAAAAACATAAAAAAATTATTTTTTAAATGTAAACTTTAAACGAACAAAATTATTTTGAAACTATTTATATCTAGAAAGTCGTTCACATCGTAAGTATTCAAAATAGTGTCAATTTATGTCAATTTAAACACCACAGGCGTGAGAGGCCCGACTGGTAGGCAACGCTATACAGCTTTTCTGGTAAGCAGAGGGTTAAGACAATTTATTTAGTATACGATAAAAATAGAAATTAGACTCATCTCATCGCTGCTTCCGGAAGGTTGCTGTAAATGGGTGTTCGGCCGTAGTGCGTCTCGTTGTCATGACGTATTGCCTCTTCTAGATTGTCTCCCGGCAGGCCCGGACCTACGATACTTCCGAACCGGAGAAAAAGCTCCGTAGTGGCCCCCCCCCCCCCTCGAGCGTTTGAGATAGGACGTCAAATTTTTAAAAAAGTCGATTTTTCGGAAATATGTTCATTTTGCGGCGCTCATCTTCCTGAAGAGTTCGTTCGAGGAAATGTAAGACATGTTATTTGGTCCTAAGTGTGCCAAATTGCAGTGCTACGCTTCTTCACATAGCTTTCTTATATTCCACGTGACTGTATTTCGCTCTGGAACTCAAATGTAGATATTCTGTAAAGGAAGCAATCAAACCTATATTCAGGACTGTGGCAATTAAAATGTTCTGAGTGCCTCTCTCTTTCCCGGTCTGCCGGGTTGACATATTACCCCCCATAAAAAAACTCACAATTGAAACTGAATGCGATTATTTGTAGCCGGGAGAATAAGAACTCTTATTGCCTATTAGTTAATAACTTTCACTTTTGTGTGGCGTAAAATTAAATATAGTAAACATGAAACCATTAAAGATGGGGACTGTACAAGTGGCCCTTAGTAGTGTAGCAACCTGGCAAAAACTTCCTGTGAAAATTTCATTTTCTTGGAAACACAGAGAGGATTAATACGTAACCTTTCTTACCTGTTATTCCTGTTAATCGTTTATTTCCCTGTGGTAGTCTAAATTATGGATTTTACTAACAATTATAACAACGCACACCTAATCAACCACATAAGCAAACAGCGATTGGCGTTCATCCGTTCGAGTTTGTTCGGCTCAGGTCATGTATCTCTGTCCCCTTTCGTCCACGGGTAAGTTTTTTATTTCTAGATGAGAAGGCGATTCCCCTGGCAGAGACATCGCGTACACTACGCAGGCACTCAAAAATCAACTTATCATTCGTTCATAAATCAACTTAGTATGCGTTCAAAAACCAACAGGGATGCATTTCAAAATCGTATGAATGATCGATAGACCAAGATGCGCTGGATGCTAGGAGCTGCGTGAAACAAGGTTTTTCTATTCATCAAGAATATGAATTTGGAGCCCCCTCAAATTGCTGTCGGGACAGATGCCCCCCCCCCCCTCCACCCCGCCCCTCCACCTCTTCCTATATCTGGACATGTCTCTTTGCTTGCAGTTCGAAAGAACCTATAGGACGTTACCTGTGTGTGGGGACACCGAGCAGAACGACCATTCCATTCTTCTTTTGTCATTGCCCCTGAACAGTTCTGGTTCGCATAGCTAGTAATTTGGACAGAAGCCGTTACATTTCCGATGTGTTAAGTAAGGCCAGTGGAACTTCGAGGTCTCGATGACGTTAACTTTTAACAAGATAACGCAGGACATACGTTTCCCTTTTTCCCTACCCACCTCGATAGCTGGGGTGTTCGACTGTGCCAGCCGCTGTGGCCGAGTGGTTCTAGGCGCTTCAGTCTGGAACCGCGCGACCGCTACGGTCGCAGGTTCGAATCCTGCCTCGGGCATGGATGTTTGTAATGTCCTTAGGTTAGTTAGGTTTAAGTAGTTCTAAGTTCTAGGGGACTGATAACTTCAGATGTTAAGTCCCATAGTGCTCAGAGCCATTTGAACCAATTTGAACCAAATTTGTGGACAGGTAAGTTCCCATTTCTTAACGATGCTCCTCGCATTTCTGTGTGTTATGCAATATTACAGGTTGAATTGTAGCTTACTGTCTATTATTGGTCTGTAGCCTCCCCCTCTACACTCATCAATCGAGTATTTTGGCTGGACAATCGATTTCCCTGTTGTAGGAGATGATGTTCAGGGTGCAGAAGATTATCAGGTGCTACATTTTTAATCTGATGGTAGGAGAAACGGTAACAGGCAGAACTAATCGCTTTTCTCAGTCGCAAAAACCAACATCTACAGCCACATGTCAGTGACGAGAGCTTCTCTCTAAGTTTTTATTTCGCATTGCAGGTGTTCAGTATTCGCGCCGTTTGTGATGCGGCAAATGTCATAAGCTGACAGCTGCCATTTTTGCTAATCTGTTCATTGGGTTTCCTACCTACTGCCCCAACAATACGGAGCAGACGATTTATCTGCATATTCTGATACGCCTGCCCCCTAGTAGTGTGCCCCAAAACTACATCAGAGAGCGTAATGCGAAACTAGGAGAGATGCTCTATCCGCTGGTATGTGTCAATTTTCTGTGGGTATATGCATTGTAGTATCTGCACAATCGTCTTCTGAAAACCCAGGTGTACTTACAAACAAATCTGTACAACTGAAGGACATGATACATCCAATTTCGCTCCTTTAAATTTACCCAACAGAGCCTTGCGAGAACAACATCGGCTTCATTTCATATATCCCAAGTGATGTTTTCTGATTATTTACAGCTCACTTCGCATTTCTCCACAATTTGCGGTTGAGTGAAGGACATTATTAATGAATTTCTGAGATACACTGAGGTGATAAAAGTCATGGGGTACCTCCTAACGTCGTGCCCAGCGTAGAACAGCAACTCGATGTGGCATGGATCAACAAGTCGTTGGAAGTTCCCTGCAAATATATTGAACCATACTGCCTCTAGAGCCGTCCGTAAGTGAGAAAGTGGTGCCCATGCAGGATTTTGTTGCACGAACAGACCTCTCTATTACGTCCTATCAGTGTTCAATGCGATTCAAGTCGGGCCAAATCATTCACTCGAAATGTCTAGAACGTTCTTCAAACCAAGCTCGAACAACTGTGGCCCAGTGATATGGCGCAATCTCGTCCATAATCATTCCATTGTTGTTTGGGAACATGAAGTCCATGAATGGCTGCAAATGATCTCTAAGAAGCCGAACATAACCATTTAACGGCAATGATAGCTTCAGTTGGACGAGAGGATCCAGTCCATTCCGTGTAAACAAAGCCCACATCATTATGGAGCCACCACCAGCTTTCATAGTTCCTATTTGACTACTTGGATCCATGGCTTCGTGGTGTCTGTGCCACTCTCGAACCCTACTACCCTACTATCAGCTCTTACCAGCTGAAATCTGGACTCATCTGACCAGGCCACGGTTTTTCAGTCTTCTAGGGTCCAGCCTATTTGGTCACGCGCCAGGAGAAGCGCTGCAGACGATGTCGAGCTGTTAGCAAAGGCACTTGTGTGGGTCGTCTGCTGCGCAGGCCATTAACGTCGAATTTCGCAGCATTGCCCTAACGGATAAGATCGTCGTACGTCCTACATTGATTTCTACTGTTGTTCCACCCATGTTGTTTGTCTGTTGGCACTGACAACGCTACACAAACGCCACAGCTCTCAGTCGTTAAATGAAGGCTCTCGACCACTGGTTGTCCGTGGTGAAGGGTAATGCCTGAAATTTGATATTCTCAGCACACTTTTGACGCTGTGGATCTCGGAATATTGAATTCTCCAACTATTTCCGAAATGGAAAAAATGGTTCAAATGGCTCTGAGCACTATGGGACTTAACTACTGAGGTCATCAGTCCCCTAGAACTTAGAACTACTTAAACCTAACTAACCTAAGGACATCACACACATCCATGCCCGAGGCAGGATTCGAA
Organism: Schistocerca nitens; assembly: GCF_023898315.1. Taxonomy (NCBI): domain Eukaryota; kingdom Metazoa; phylum Arthropoda; class Insecta; order Orthoptera; family Acrididae; genus Schistocerca; species Schistocerca nitens. The sequence continues at coordinate 255,952,216 of NC_064615.1, read as the reverse complement.
CTTGCGACCGTAGTAGTCGCGTGGTTCCAGACTGTAGCGCCTACAACCGCGTGGCCACCGAGGTCGGCTCCGAAATGGAAAGCCCATGCGTCTAGCTCCAAGTACCATTCCGCGGCAAGTCTGTTGATTCCCGTCGCGAGAGCATAATCACGTCGGAAATCTTTTCACGTGAGTCACCGGAGTACAAATGACAGCTCCACCAATTCACCGTTCCTTTATACTTAGCGCACGCGATACTGCCACCATCTGTACATGCGCATATCCCTATTCCATGACTTTTGTCACCGCAGTGTACATTTCAACACTCCTCCAGAAGAACACTCTTCAACGCTGGATCACTCTGTGGAAGATGTTGTCCTAAGTGCGATGAATCTTCCGTACCTAAATACTCGAAAATTGCTCAAGTCACACCAATAACCAAACAGGGAAATAGGAGTAATCCGCTGAATTACAGGACCATATCACTAACGTCGATTTGCAGTAAGGTTTTGGAACATTGAAACGTCCCCTTAGAAAAATTATATAAGACTGTGCTTAAACTGACACACAATATTTTTAGCGCAACGCAATCTGACTTCCAAAAATCCCTACAAAAGAATGGCCCTGACTAACATTAACCTATACGTTTCACAAATCATTTACCTCACAAAAATCTTGGTTACTCGAACTACTGCAATACAGCTAGCGCCACTACTGCCAGCTAAATAAAAGATTCAAACTACGGAAGGCACTAACTACTGATAGACATAGTTAGCAAATGAAAGATTTTGATGGAGAACAAACAATGTATTTACCTTAATAGTCATCAAAAGTCATAATATATATAGCAGTTCATGACATCCAGTCTTACAAATTTCAAAACTCCGCCATTTCTCTCCCCACATCCACCACTGCTGGCGGCTCACCTCCAACTGCGCAACGCTACGCGCTGTTAACAGCCAACTGCCCAACACTACAATGGCAGACAACAATGCAAACCAGCCACAGACTGCACACAGCACAGCCAGTGATTTTCATACAGAGCGCTACATGGCGTTACCAATGAAGAAAACCTAAACAGCCTACTTACAACATATACTGTATTCGAATATCATTAATTACCTCGAAGAAGCCGATTTATTGACACATAGTCAGCACGGATTGAGGAATCATTGTTCTTGTGAAACACAACAAGCTCTTTATACTCATGAACTAATGAGTGCTATCGACAGGGGATGTCAAATTGATTCCATATGTTCAGATTTCCAGAAGGCTTTCGACACCGTTCCTCACAATCATCTTCTAACCAAACTGAGTACCTATGGAATATCGCTTCAGTTGTGCGACTGGATTCGTGATTCCTGTCAGAAAGGTCACAGTTCGTAGTAATAGACGGGAAGTCATGGAGTAAAACCGAAGTAGTATCCGGCGTTCCCCGAGAAAGTGTTACAGGCCCTCTATTGTTCCTGATCTATATTAACGACTTAGGAGACAATCTGAGATTATTATTAATTATTATTATTAATCTTAGATCATTTGCAGATGATGCTGTTATTTACCGTCTTGTAAAGTCATCAGAAGATCAAAACGAATTGCAAAATCATTTAGATAAGGTATCTATGTGATCCGAAAAGTGCCAGTTGACCCTGAATAAAGAAAAGTGTGAAGTTATTCACATGAGTACCAAAAGAAAGCCGCAAAATTTCGATTACGCGATAAGTCACACAAATGTGAACGCGGTAAATTTAACAAAATACTTCGGGATTACCACTACAAGTAATCTAAATTGGAACGATCACATAGATAATGTTGTGGGTAGACTGCGATTCATTGGCAGAACACTTAGAAGGTGCAACGGATCTACTAAAGAGACTGATTACACCACACTTATCCGCCCTGTTCTGGAGTATTTCTGTGCGGTGTGGGATCCGCATCAGGTGGGACTGACGGATGACATCGAAAAAGTTCAAAAAAGGGCGGCACGTTTTGTATTATCTCGAAATAGGGGAGATAGTGCCACAGACATGATACGTGAATTGGAGCGGTAATCATGAAAATAAAGGCGTTTTTCGTTGCGACGGGACCTCCTCATAAAATGTTTTCAATCACCAATTTTCTCCTCCTATTGCGGAAACATTCTGTTGGCACCTACCTACACTGGGAGAAACGATCATCACGATAAAATAAGAGAAATCAGGGCTCGCACAGAAAAATTTAAGTGCTCGTATTTCCTGCGTGCTGTACGAGAGTGGAACGGTAGAGACAGCTTGAAGGTGGTTCATTGAACCCTCTGCCAGACACTAAATTGTGAATAGCAGAGTAATCAAGTAGATGTAGATGTATATAATACGAGGGCTGATCAACAAAGAATAAGACTGATATGGTTTTTGACGCATGTTCATTACCCCACTTAATTGTTACATGAGCTTTAGCAAAGTCCATTCAAGTGAATGCATTTTGTGTAGCGCCTCTGTCAGTCCTCGAACACATGGATCAGGCCATACTTTGTCAGATACTCGAGAATCGCCTTACTTTTCTTGAGTACTGCTTCAGAGTTCACAAATCAAAAATGGTTCAAATGGCTCTGAGCACTATGGGACTCAACTGCTGTGGTCATTAGTCCCCTAGAACTTAGAACTACTTAAACCTAACTAACCTAAGGACATCACAAACATCCATGCCCGAGGCAGGATTCGAACCTGCGACCGTAGCGGTCTTGCGGTTCCAGACTGCAGCGCCTTTAACCGCACGGCCACTTCGGCCGGCTGTTCACAAATCGAATGCCCAGAACTTTACCTTTAGTGATGGGAACAAACTGAACCACACGGTGTAAGATCAGGGCTACAAGGCGGATGCGAAACACAGGTAATGTTGAATTGAGCCAGAAAGTGGATGATTTGATTTGCGACGTGAGGCAGCGCATTGTCATGATGAAATCGCCACCTGGTCCGAGAAAGATGTGCTCGTTTCTTTGCCATATGCTTCCCAGTTCAGCCAGTACTAACATGTAGATGTTGCTGTAACTGTAGTGTGATGGGAATATGTATGCTGATAAATCATTCCACGACAGTGAAAAAACGTGATCATCATCACTTACTCTGTATATTTTAGTGTAGGAGAACCTGCTGATTTCCACACTGTGCCGGCTCGTTTCCTTTCAGGATCATAATGATGCAATCATGTTTCATCACCGGTGATAATCGATTCAAAAAATGGTTCAAATGGCTCTGAGCACTATGGGACTCAACTGCTGTGGTCATTAGTCCCCTAGAACTTAGAACTACTTAAACCTAACTAACCTAAGGACATCACACACATCCATGCCCGAGGCAGGATTCGAACCTGCGACCGTAGCAGTCGCACGGTTCCGGACTGCGCGCCTAGAACCGCGACACCACCGCGGCCGGCTAATCGATTCAAGAAACGCATCACTTACATCAGCAAAGAGACGCAGCACCTCACGGCTTGTCAGCATTCGGACAGCTTTTTGTCCGGAGCCAACAGACATGGCACCCAAGGGCACAAACACGGTTCAAAATGGCTCTGAGCACTATGCGACTTAACTTCTGAGGTCATCAGTCGCCTAGAACTTAGAACTAATTAAACCTAACTAACCTAAGGACATCACACACATCCATGCCTGAGGCAGGATTCGAACCTGCGACCGTAGCCGTCGCTCGGCTCCAGACTGTAGCGCCCACAACCGCACGGCCACTCCGGCCGGCGGCACAAACACGGTTTATGTGGAGATGATCATGCATAATCGTAAAGACTCTGCCATATGAAAATCTCAACACTTCACTGAGGTTACGTAATGTTCTCCGCCGATCATCACGGACAATCATAGTTGCTGTGTTAATGTTGATTGTAGTCACAACATAAGCAGAAACAGCAGGCCCACCTTAGTTAACACAGACAAGTCACCCTTCTTTGAAGTCGCTGAACCATCTAAACACTGTTGCACGAGGTAGCTCATCTTCACGGCACGCTTGCTGCAACTTTTTGTGAGGTTCAGTGGCGGTTTGGTTTAAGCGAACACATAATTTTATTTCGTCGTACTGTTCCTCTCACGTCACCTCCATTGTTTGACATGCGAAGCGCAAAGAGCGTGTACAAAATAGAGCTGTACTACCAACCCACAGATACGACAGTGCTGCCGCCTATGGATATTAGTATACATAAACACTCGCTGTTTTCAGATATTCATGATACAGATAGGAAACCATGTGGTGATACGCCACATAACGTGAAAAAAAAAAAAAAAAAGATTGAAGAATTTCACAAATTTAGGAAAACTGACATCGTAACGAAATAAATATTATCACAGAACAATCGAAAAGACTATGTAATCAACTAATATGATCAGTAATTGCCGGCCGAAGTGGCAGTGCGGTTAAAGGCGCTGCAGTCTGGAACCGCAAGACTGCTACGGTCGCAGGTTCGAATGCTGCCTCGGGCATGGATGTTTGTGATGTCCTTAGGTTAGTTAGGTTTAACTAGTTCTAAGTTCTAGGGGACTAATGACCTCAGCAGTTGAGTCACATAGTGCTCAGAGCCATTTCATTTGATCTGTAATTGTTATTGTAATCTCTGTGTCTTTTGATAAAGGATCGCACACACTTCCCTTTAGTTTTTTGGTAGTGTAAGAAGCCATTTTGTAACGACGCACGAAAACTTGTAAGTTTCATGTAATATTTAGACTAAATATAATCAAATATTATAAGTGTCGCTAATGTTTTACTGTAACAACTCCTATATTCATGAAGCGATATATATTAACCATTTATGCAAATTTTATAGGGGAACACTGGTGCAGAGGTCAACTCCACTGTTCTAGATGATAACGGCCTATATTCGTAACAAATATTTGCTAATTGTGACAAATAATTAAAAGTAAATATAAATGTAAGGCATTTAACTTGATTAGCGGTTCTTCCTTTAAAACAGTAATAGCAGTCAGTTTTTCTAATATTGAACCATATTCATTTAACGTGATTTCAGAAACTGTTTGATTCCAGCTTAACGGACATTGCGAGAATATCCTCAGCGTTGCAATTTACCACAAGTAATTATGCAGCTGCATATCTGGAATACTGTGTGTTGGTAGTGTCTTTTAATATAAAAACAGCGTGTCGGGCAAACTAACTGCGAAAAGTACCAAAACTGAGTCTATGGCGTATACAATTTTTCAGTTGTGAAGCAGGCAGAATAATACTAACTCCTACTTATTCATAACATATAAAAATCAATACACACACGTAAAAAGAACCACCACAACTATCACGCAAGCTATATGAAAAAATCATTCTCACTCTTTATTGATCAGCACTCGTTCCAGAAGAGTTCCACAAACAACAATCCGAAAAGCCCAGTGTCCTCGGCATGTAAATGATTCTCTAACTTTATAACACGTCGCCTATTGACTCATCTCTTTAAGGACAAAACTGTCGTCCGCGAAGGTGTTGGAGAACTCCAATTCTGTAACTTCGAGCCGTTTCCGTTAACATAGTAGTTCACAAGTCCATCATGCTGACTGTGCTCACCCCATCCGTCCTCTGAAAAAACACTCAGAAATTTCGTGTGTACGTGTGGTTTGTTTCACATTTAGTGTTCGCACCAGACGTAAATGTGTGAGTCGTAAGGTCCGGTTTTATAACGCGTATCGTTAAAGAAACAAACATCTGTCATTTCGTATGGCGCTAACCATAACTCTCTTTCGCCCATAATCTTCCGACATTACCACCTCATTGGATGGGCCCCATAAGGTCTGTTTGCAAAGAGGCCACCATTTAAGGACGACTACTGTCAGGTGGAGTACATATTGTGTTGTGCGTTGTTCACTAACATAGGTATATTCTAAGTCACTTTACCAACAGCACTGCTATTCGCTTCAGTTGTGTGTCTAGCGGACACGTCTAGGTGAATGTAACATTATGTTTTCTCTTCCGATGGTAATTCTCAACGGTAGTACTCAGTTTTATTGTAGACAGCAAAGCGCCACCGATATTTTTTGGTCCATTTATAACACAATAAGACTGTGGAATTAGGCTACGTTACGATGTTATTATATGCTATATTCGGGTATAAACGAGTGAATACCGACCATTTTGCGAGTGCGTGACTCACAAAATTAAGGTCGCTCGGGGAGTTTACCCGTCCACAAAACAGGAAACGATCGAACATATCGTTACGACTCCTTTGTCGAGAGTAAGAAGAAATTGTCAGAAACGGTTCGTGGCACTCCGCTAAGAATTTCGCTTTATTTTCACTGTATTACGGTAGCGGCGGTCTCTAACACAGGCAACAAGTCTAACAAACACGGCACACGCAGTGAGGGAAAGTTTAGTGTCTGCGTACCACACTAATATTTAATACGGAATTACTTTTTCCGAAAAAATGCCTTCCTCAGTGTTTAGAGCATGTGGTAAAGTACATGCAATACGCTGAATATCCTTTAAATTATGTTTCCTTTATAATTATTGGTCTAATAATGAAATACCAATTATTTAGTTAACTGCACTAGTATACTACAAATTTTATATAATCTCAACACCGAGAGTTGTGAGACGTAAACGAAAACTGGTAGACGCGCTTCTATATGTGTAGCCACGTTTCTACGTCTGGAAGCGACGTCCATTTAGATTTCGCGCCAGTCGCATAAGAGTGGTACTAGTAGCGTATCTATGAGGAAGGAAATCTTGTTTGGTTCAAATACACGCTGTAGCGGTCGTGAGCGTTGGCTACATTTGCGATTGGACATGGTGAGTTGATGCCAGTCAAGAATGCCTTCAAGACGACAAAGACGCGATTATCAAAACATCATTCAATTGTCCTGTAATGGGGCTATGAGAAGCTAGATGTTGCAGGAAGACTTGCCAGGAATGTAGCCACTGCACATGATTGCTGCCAGTAGTGGTCAAGAGACTGTATGGTGGTAAGTAGACCTGGCACCATACGGTCGCGCGGCACGACCATGAGGGAAGACCATTGTGTTCGGCGTATGATTCTGTCACATCGTACTGCATCTGCAGCAGCAATTTGAACAGCAGTCGGCACCACAGTGACAAACTGTTACAAATCGGTTACTTCAAGGAGAGCTCCGAGCCAGACGCCCAGTAGCGTGCGTTCCACTGACCCCAAACCACCGTCATTCACGACTTCAGTGGTGTCAAGCGAGACCTCATTTGGGGGGAAAATGGAGGTCTGTTGTGTTTTCTGATGAAAACTTGTTCAGCCTCGGTGACGGTGATGGCCATGTGGTCATTAGAAAGGGGTCAGCTGAGAAACTACAACAGTGTGCTAGACACACTGGACCTCTGCTTGGAATTATGGGCTGATATGAGATTTAGTATGACAGCAGGAGCACTCTCGTGAATATCCCACGCACCTTGACCGCAAATTTATACGTCAGTCTGGTGATTCGACCTGTTGTGATCCCATTCATGGACAACATGCCAGGAGGTGTTTCCCAACAGGATAACTCCCGCCCATATACCACTGTAGCAACCCAAAATGATCCAAAGAATGTCGACATGTTGGCTTGGCCATCCAGATCACCAGACCTGTGTCCAATCGAGCGCATACGGGATGTCATCGGACAATGACTCCAGCTTCATCCACAAACAGCATTAAAAGTACCAGTACTGACCGCCCAACTGCAATAGGCTTGGAACTCCACCCCACAAACTGAGATCCGGCACCTGTTAACACAATCTATTCACATTAGCATTCTTGCGTTCGAGATTCCGGCGGTCACACTGTTATTAACGTTCTAGTATTTCAACTTTGCAATCGTTTGTTTCGCGCTTTCGTGAATTATATATACTCGTATACATACTGCAACCTAGATCCCTCTGAATCTGCTCACCGTATTAACATCTTGGTCTGCCTCTCCAATTTTCACCTGCCCCACGCTTCCCTCCAGCACAGAACTGGTGATCCCTAGATGCCTCGGAATGTGTCATACCAACCGATCCCTTCTTTTAGTCTGGTTGTACCAAAAATTTCTCTTCTCTGTTCAGTACCTCCTCATTAGTTATGAGATCTACCCATCTAATCTGCAGCATTCTCCTGCTCTGAAAGATGAAATGGTGAAGACAGCAGAGAATCAAGTAAGTAAAAAGACGGGGGCTAGTAAGACAAGAGATATTGAATTTAATCTAGGAAAGGAGAAAATATAAAAATGCAATAAATGAAGCAGGCGAAAAGTAATACAAACGTCTAAAAAATGAGATTGAGAGAAAGTGCAAAATGGCTAAGTAGAAATGGCTAGAGGACAAATGTAAGGATATAGAAGCGTATATCACTAGGAGTAAGATAGATAATGTCTACAGGAAAATTACAGAGATCCTTGGAGAAAAGAGAACCACTTGTATGAATATCAAGAGCTCAGATGTAAAACCAGTCCCAAGCAAAGAAGGGAAAGCAGAAAGGCGGGAGGAATACATAGAGGGGCTACACGTGGGAAATGTACTTGCAAGAAATATTATGGAAATAGAAGAGGACGTAAAGGAAGATGAGAAGGGAGGTACGATACTGCGTGAAGAATTTGACAGAGCGCTGAAACACTTAAGTCGAAACAAGGTCCCGTGAATAGACAAATTTCCGTTAGAGCTACTGATAGCCTTGGGAGAGCCAGCCATGACAAAACTCTTGCATCTGGTAAACAAGATGTATGAGACAGGCGAAATAACCTCAGACCTCAAAAAGAATATAATAATCCCAATTCCAAAGAAAGCAGGTATTGACGGATGTGTAAATTACCGAAATATCGGTTTAACAAGTCACGGCTGCAAAATACTAACACGAATCCTTTTCAGAAGAATGGAAAAATTGATAGAAGGCGACCTTGAGGAAGATCAGTTTGGATTACGGGGAAATGTAGGAACACGCGAGGCAATACTGATCCTACGTCTTCTCATAGAAGATAGGTTACGGAAAGGTAAACGTTTTGTAGACTACTCTGGAATAAGTCCACAGATATGTGAGTGACTCGAAGATTTCTTAAATAAGAGAACCCAGTATGTTGTCCTCGACGGACAAAGATATCGTCAGGAGCAAGTCCGAGAAGTGTGATAGGACCGCTGCTGTTCTCTATATACATAAACGATTTGGCGGACAGGGTAGGCAGCGATACTCGGTTGTTTGCTGATGATGCCATGGTGCACGCCAAGGTGTCGAACTTCGGTGACTGTAGGAAGGTACAAGACGACTTATACAACATTTCCGGTTGTGTGATGAACGGCAGCTAGCCCTAAAAGTGGAAAAATGTACGAAGTTAATGCGGTTGATTAGGAAGAACAAACCTGTAATGTTCGGATACAGTATTACTAGTGTCCTGCTTAACACAGTCAAGTCGTTTAAGAATCTGAGCATAATCTTGCAAAGCGACATGAGATGAAACAAGCAAGTGAGAACTGTGGTAGGCAAGGCGAATTGTCGACTTCTGTTTATTGGGCGAATTTTAGGAAAGAGTGGTTCACCTGTAAAGGAGACAGCCAATAACACCCTGGTGTGACCTATTCTTCAGTACTGCTCGAGTCTTTGGGATTGGTACCAGGTCGAATTGAAGGAATAAACCGAAGCAATTTAGAGGTGGGGTGCTAGATTTGCTACTGGTAGGTTCGCACAACAGGTGAGTGTTACGGAGGTGCTTCGGAAACTCAAATGGAAATCGAATCCCTGGAGGGAAAGCTACGTTTTTTTTCGAGAAACACTGTTGAGAAAATTTAGATATTCGGCATCTGAAGCTGACTGCCGAACGATTCTACTGCCGCCAACATACATTGCGCGTAAGGACCAAGAAGATGAGATAGCAGAAATTAGGGCTCATACGGAGGCATATGGATATTCGTTATCCCCTCGCTCTATTTGCGAGTGGAACAGAAAAGAAAATGACATTGTGGGGGCTAAAAATAAAAATAATAATAATGATCAGTCTTAAGTAATAGGAGGAAATATCAGAATATTGTTCGCCGTCTTTTACTAGAGAATGGAAACTATTTCTGTGGTCAGCCAGAAAGCGATGGAGAACATACTGACCGTAGTTTCCAGTCTGCAAGTCCTCATTCTTGTCCAGCCCACTGAAAGAAATGTTTCTATTCTCTATCCTCAACAGCTCTATGGCAGTTCGGAGGCAACCTCTACGGTACGTTCCTATTAAACTGTCTTTCGCCCTGACTACCGATAATGAAAATAATTGCTCGCCACAAACGTGGAAAATTAATATCACCACTTGCGACGCGGATTTGTTAACAATACGGGCGGCACACTAACAGGGTTACTTCTGCGAAATCTAAGCGATCCAGGATGGTGTACAATCTTCGCGATTTCACTTCCTATTTGTACCGAAAACATAAGTTTAGTTGCAGTCTGGCTGTGACACCTTCCGAGTCCTCGTGTTCTCCGGCGTTTGACTGACGAGTATCATATGGTCTCTGGGTGCAAAGTGAAGAACAGTTTTGCCCTCGGGCTGTATTTATAAACTGCCGTAGCGGACGGCCAATAGAATACCTGCTGTTATCGGCTGTATGCCCACAGTAGCAGCCCCTAAACGGCAATTTCTCAGACCCATAATGTTGTGTATTAATTTTGAGTTTTATTAATTTTTGTGTGAATGTAATTAAGTTGGATGAAATCACAGAAAAAGTATTAGATCGCCTGTGTTTTAACTTTACCGCCTAGATTTTTGGAACAGAACTGACAGGAGAGCATGACCTCTGAACTACAACTTTAGGAGACCTTGTATTTGTTATTATTAACATCTAGGCGTTGAAACTTGTTATAGCTCTATTATTTAATAGGTTTCATCACATGCTGAAACCAAAACTTTCTAGCATTAATATAACAGATACTTAATCTACTACAAATAAAGACATTTTTGTTACATATTTAGTTTTCAGCAAATTACTCAAGAACTATTAGAGGTAGCTCAATGGGGTCACAAAATTAATCTTTTTGTACTAAACTGAAGCTTCATACAAATTTCCATATTTCTAAGTCAAATATTTAGCGTCTTCAATTAAAAAAAAAGTGGATTCTGACAAAAATATTGCTCTAATCACGTTGAAACTTGTACCAGTTAATTTTGACATACATCTGCACATTATGACCAGTTTTTATGTTCCTACTTTATTATTTAGCGGCACTCATTTTTTCATAAAACGATGTATTTAGAGAAAAATATTGATTCGGCAGTCTGAGGTTTGACAGTTTAAATATTTATATATTAAAGCACATGCTGACAAAGTTTGGAAACCTACTTTATCTTTTAATTTCATTTTAAAAGTATGGTGCAATACTTGTGTCTACGCAGAGTTGAGTTGCGGTGACGTGGCGCTACTAGCAGTGAACTGGGGTAAGTCCCGGTACACTCGCTCGCCTCTGTATCTCTCAAATGACACAGCGCTTGCTTCACTACAACATTTAGTAGTACAGTGTACCGTCCGCCACGCGCCGTACGGTGGCTTGCTGAGTATCTATGTAGATGTACACGTGTAACGTAACTATATCGGTGCGTGAGAAAAAGCTTGCTGTAACCGAGTTTCCTGTCACGGAAAACATGCCTCAAATTGAAATCCATGGAAGAATAAAAGCTGCGTACAGTGATGACTGTATCGAGATCGTAGTGTACCACGTCGTTGTATGTGCTCGTAATGGATGTTTTTTTTTTTTTTTTTTTTTTTTTTGTGGTTTTCGGGCGCACAACTTCAATGGTCATTAGCGCCCTGACTACTCTAAGAATGCACCGCGAGGCACAAGTTGACAACAACAACTAAAAGGGAAAACACAATAAAAGACAGACTGACAGGCATAGGATTAAAAAACATCATCAAATGTCCTTAGCGAGGTTTGTCAAATTGATAAAACAAAGAACACGAGCAGCTGCTCGTGGGTCATCCGCTAAAATGGCATCTAAAGTAGTAGGCAGGTTAAGATCGAGGCGCAGTGTTTTAAGATCGGGACAGGACATTAAAATGTGACTAACCGTCAGCAAGTGCCCACATGGGCAGAACGGCGCCGGCGCAGCCGTCAGCAGATGGCGATGGCTGAACCGGCAGTGTCCAATTCTTAACCTTGCTAAAACGACCTCCTCCCGCCGAGAAGGGCGTGAGGAGGACGTCCAAGCCACGGGAAGAGGTTTTAAGGCCCGAAGCTTGTTGTCGGTAAGTGCAGCCCAATCGGCATGCCACAGCGACACAACGCGCCGACAAATGACCCTGCTAAAATCGGACGAAGGGACACAACAAGAAGCTGTCCGAGGCTGGAGGACCGCAGCCTTGGCCGCGGCATCTGCAGCTTCGTTCCCAGGGATACCGACATGGCCAGGAACCCACATAAAGCTAACCGGCGTACCGACGTCCACCAGCTGCTGAAGAGAGCGTTGGATCCGGTGTACGAAAGGGTGAACCGGGTACGGATCACTGAGGCTCTGGATGGCGCTCAGGGAATCTGAGCAGATGACATAAGCAGAATGTCGGTGGCGGCAGATGTACAGAACAGCCTGGTAGAGGGCAAAGAGCTCAGCTGTGAAGACCGAACAATGGCCATGGAGCCGGTATTGGAAACTTTGTGCCCCGACAATAAAGGAACACCCGACCCCGTCATTGGTCTTAGAGCCATCTGTATAAATGAAAGTCATGTTGTTGAACTTCGAACGAAGTTCCAAAAAACGGGAGTGGTAGACCGAATCGGGGGTGATCTCTTTTGGGAGCGAGCTGAGGTCGAGGTGAACGCGGACCTGAGCCTGGAGCCAAGGTGGCGTGCGGCTCTCGCCCACTCGAAAGGTTGCAGGGAGTGAAAAATGAAGGTGTTGAAGGAGGCGACGAAAGCGAACTCCAGGGGGTAGCAAGGCAGAGACGTACAACCCGTATTGAAAGTCAAGAGAGTCGTCAAAAAAGGAACGATAAGAAGGATGGTCGGGCATTGACAGTAGCCGACAGGCATACCGACAAAGCAGTATATCGCGCCGGTAGGTGAGTGGCAATTCGCCAGCGTCAGCATGAAGACTCTCTACGGGACTGGTATAAAATGCTCCGATCGCAAGTCGTAAACCCCGATGTTGTATGGAGTTGAGGCGGCGTAAGATGGATGGCCGTGCAGAGGAGTATACGAAGCTCCCATAATCCAGCTTGGAGCGGACGATCGACCGATATAGACGAAGTAGGACGGTTCGATCCGCTCCCCACGACATACCACTGAGAACACGGAGGACATTTAAAGAACGGGTACAACGGGCGGCCAAATATGACACATGTGGAGACCAGCTAAGTTTCCTGTCAAAGGTAGGGCCTAAAAATTTGATTGTCTCCACGAGTGGGAGAGCAACGGGACCGAGTCGTAAGGACGGTGGGAGAAACTCTTTGTAGCGCCAGAAGTTAATACAGACCGTCTTCTCGGCAGAAAAACGGAAGCCATTGGCGACACTCCAAGAGTAAAGACGGTCAAGAGAACGCTGAAGACAGCGCTCCAGGACACGTGGACACTGCGCGCTGCAATAGATGGTAAAATCGTCCACGAAAAGGGAGCCTGATACATCAGCTGGGAGGCAATCCATTATGGGATTGATCGCGATGGCGAAGAGAGCGACGCTCAAAACTGAGCCCTGTGGCACCCCATTCTCCTGGCGAAAGGTGTCGGACAGGACAGAACCCACACGCACCCGAAACTGTCTATCCATTAAAAAGGAACGAATAAAAAGAGGGAGGCGACCGCGAAAGCCCCACGTATGCATGGTGCGGAGAATGCCCGCCCTCCAACAGGTGTCGTAAGCCTTCTCCAAATCAAAGAACACAGCCGCGGTCGGGCGCTTCCGCAAGAAGTTATTCATGATGAAGGTCGACAAGGTAACCAGATGGTCGACAGCAGAGCGGCGCCTTCGAAATCCACATTGTACATTGGTAAGTAGGCGTCGAGACTCGAGCAGCCAAACCAATCGAGAGTTAACCATTCGCTCCATCACTTTACAGACACAGCTGGTAAGCGAGATAGGTCGATAACTGGAAGGCAAGTGCTTGTCCTTCCCCGGCTTAGGAATCGGGACAACAATAGACGCGCGCCAGCATGCGGGAACATGTCCCTCAATCCAGATGCGATTGTAAGTACGAAGAAGAAAACCTTTACCCGCAGGAGAAAGGTTCTTCAGCATCTGGATATGAATAGAATCAGGCCCTGGAGCGGAGGACCGTGATCGGCCAAGTGCGTTTTCCAGTTCCCGCATGGTGAATGGGGCATTATAACCCTCACGATTCGAGGAGCGGAAGTTAGGTGGCCTCGCCTCCGCTGCCTGTTTGCGGGGGAGGAAGGCAGGGTGGTAATGAGCGGAGCTCGAAACCTCGGCGAAAAAGCGGCCGAAGGCATTGGAGACAGCCTCAGGGGCCACAAGGACTTCATTCGCGACCTTCAAGCCAGAAACTGGGGAGTGGACCTTAGTGCCAGATAGCCGGCGCAGGCTACCCCAGACAACAGAAGAAGGAGTAGAACTGTTGAAGGTGCTGGTGAAAGCAGCCCAGCTGGCTTTCTTGCTTTCTTTAATAATACGACGACACTGAGCACGTAATCGTTTATAATTAATGCAATTCGCCACTGTAGGGTGGCGTTTAAAGGTGCGTAAAGCACGTCGACGAGCACGTAAAGCGTCCCTACATGCTGCGGTCCACCAGGGGACCGGTACGCGACGTGGAGAAGAAGTAGGGTGAGGGATGGAATATTCAGCAGCAGCGAGAATGACTTCCGTGAGGTGTGCGACCTGACGATCGCAGCTTGTGAAGGTTTGATCCTGAAAGGTCGCCCTGGAAGAGAAGAGCCCCCAGTCTGCCTTGGAGATGGTCCAACGAGAGGAGCACGGAGAGGGAGTATGCTGCAGGAGATGGATAACACACGGGAAGTGGTCGCTCGAATATGCATCAGCAAGTGCATACCACTCAAACCGGCGTGCAAGTTGGGGAGTACATATAGAGAGGTCTAAATGGGAATAGGTATGAGATGTGTCCGAAAGAAAAGTAGGGGCGCCAGTATTGAGGCAGACAAGATTGAGCTGGTTGAAAAGGTCTGCTAACAAGGAGCCCCTCGGGCAGGATGCTGGAGAGCCCCAAAGAGGATGGTGGGCATTGAAGTCTCCAGTTAACAAAAATGGTGCAGGTAGCTGAGTAATAAGTTGCGTCATGTCTGCCCTGGTAACGGCAGATGACGATGGAGCGTAAACGGTACAAAAGGAAAACGTGAAAGTGGGGAGAGTAATGCGGATGGCTACTGCCTGCAGGCCGGTGTGCAACGTGATGGGATCGTAGTAAATATCATCACGGACCAGCAACATAACCCCTCCATGAGCTGGGATACCTACCACAGGGGGTAGGTCAAAACGCACAGAGGTGTAGTGTGCCAAGGCAATTTGATCGCATGGGCGTAGCTTCGTTTCCTGGAGGGCTACGACGAGCGGACGATGCGAGCGGAGCAGCAACTTCAAGTCCTCTCGGTTGGAGCGAATGCTGCGAATATTCCAGTTAATAAGTGCCATCGTAAGAAAAGGAAGATGAGAGAAGGGGTCACCTCGAAGGCCGCTTAGGGCCTGGCTTCGAGCGAGCACTGCCGCCGCTAGCAGGAGGCAGACAGTCATCGTCCATGGGGTCTATAGGGTCATCGGCCATCGCAGGAGGATGGCCGGGAGGGGGAGCTTCCTCCGCCGGTGAACGGCCAGATGTTCGGCTACCAGCGGTGCGGCCAGGCGAAACGGATGACGGCCTGGGGCGGCAACCGCTGGGTGGCGCAGGAGAAGAAAGGCGCCGCGGCGGAGAAGGAGAACTGTGCTTCCTATGCGCCTTTTTAGAAGGACGTTTGGTGGAAGTACCGGTCGAAGGCTGGGAGGTCGAGGAACGGAGGAAGTCTGCACGGGATGGTTCCTTCTTGAAGGCCCGTGCATCTGACTTCGGGGTCTTCGACTGAGCAGAAGCTGAGGAAGTGGCTGGTGTCTGTGGGGTGATGGGAGGAAGAGGAGACGTCGACCGCGCGATCTTAGCACTGGCCGAACGGACGACCGTGGTGCTGAAGGTCAGATCGCATGTCTGGGTTGCTACCTCCCGGGTAGTCCGAGGAGAGGCGAGGACAGTGCTGTATTTCCCCGCTGGGAGCAGCGTGGGCTTCCTACTAGCCAATAGCTTGCGAGCAGCCGAGGTGGACACTTTCTCTTTGACTCTAATTTCCTGGATACAGCGTTCTTCCTTATAGACAGGACAGTCGCGGGAGGATGCGGCATGGTCACCCTGACAGTTCACACAACGAGGAGACGGAGGTGGACAGTCACCCTCATGGGCATCCCTGCCACAAGTGACACATTTAGCCGCATTGGAACAAGACTGTCGAGTGTGATTGAAACGCTGACACTGGTAGCAGCGCGTAGGTGTCGGGACATAGGGGCGAACTGAAATGACCTCGTAGCCCGCCTTGATGCGCGATGGCAGCTTAACACTATCGAAGGTTAAGAAAAGTGTCCGGGTCGGTACAAGGTCATTGTTGACCTTTTTCATGACCCTATGGACAGCCGTCACGCCCTGCTCAGCGAGGAAAGATTGAATCTCCTCGTCAGTCAAGCCGTCGAGGGATCTAGTATAGACCACACCACGAGACGAATTCAAGGTTCGGTGAGCCTCCACCCGGACAGGGAATGTGTAAAGGAGTGTGGCCCGAAGCAGTTTTTGTGCCTGAAAGGCGCTCTCAGTTTCGAGTAATAGGGTACCGTTACGCAATCTGGTACAAGATTTGACAGATCCAGCTATGGCATCGACGCCCTTCTGGATAACGAAAGGGTTGACAGAGGAAAAATCCTTTCCTTCCTCAGATCGAGAAACGACGAGGAACTGTGGGGCAGGCGGTAGTATTTTTGTCACTGTTGGCTGGTCACGTTTCCGTTTGTGGGTCGAAGTCGAAAGCGATGGAGTAGAATCCATTGCGGAGGAATCCCCCATGATTGCCAGCGTCTCCGATGGCGCGCTCCTTCCTTGTGGGGACCCTCTCAGAGGGCACTCCCGCCTTAGGTGAATGTTTACACCTCAGGTCACACCTCCCGAGAAACAGACGGAGGGACCAATCGGCATGGTCAGAAGGTATCAGCTCAGGCAATCACCCCTCCCCGGGCCTGGCCTTTACCAGGGGGTACGCGCGTGCCTTACATGTCTACCCAGGGCGGGGACTTACGCGTTACCCCGTCACCGGCTACGCGTGCGAACGCGTGGGTCGGCCTTCAGACACGCACAGGGAGGAAGGAAGAAGAGGAAAAAGAAGAGAGAGGGAGAAAGAGGACAGACTGTCTCAAACGCCGAGGCGGAGACCAGGGAAGGCAAGGAGAAGAAGGCAATGAGAAAGCAAGGAGAAGAAGGCAAGGAGAAGGCAAGGAGAAGAAGGCAATGAGAAGGCAAGGAGAAAAAGGCAATGAGAAGGCAAGGAGAAAAAGGCAATGAGAAGGCAAGGAGAAAAAGGCAATGAGAAGGCAAGGAGAAAAAGGCAATGAGAAGGCAAGGAGAAGTCAAGGGAAAGAGTAAGGAAGACAGTGAAGTGGAGAAGAGCAAAGAAAGGAACCAACAAAAGGAATGAAGAAACGAGAAGTGAAAAACCAAAAAGACCACGATTACAGGTCGGGAAACCGTCCGTCTCCGGACGCAGGCGCTAACTACCCCCGTGAGGGGGATGGTCTCCTTTTAGTCGCCTCTTACGACAGGCAGGAATACCTCGGGCCTATTCTAATCCCCGGACCCGCAGGGGGGGTAATGGATGTGAAGCGGTGGTGCTAACATCAGCGTGTGTAACAGCTCAGATTGGACGACCACGTACAGTAACCGACGACACTCACCGGAATCGGGTTGATGAACCATTCAGAGAAAATCACCAGACACCACAGACACAACTCTCAGGTAAGTGTAGCATATCGCGAGAACGTGTACAGGCCACCGTTGCAAAACTGCTGAACAGATCACTGTATGCTCGGTGGGTGCCACGAATGCTCACTCCTGATGTAAAACAGAGGACATTGGACTTCCGCAAATAATTTCTTTTCCATTTTGAGCTTGAGGGTGATGGGTTACTTAGCAACATTGTGTTAGGTGATGAAAGCTGGGTTAACCGCTTTGACTCCGAAAACAAGAGAGCATGAAAGGGGTCCCGCCACATGGGATCACCGACGCCAAACTGTTTTAAGACCATGCCATCAGCATTCAAAGTCATGCTCACAGTGTTCGAGGGTGTTCAAAGTATGGTGCAATTGAAATTCATGCTTAATGGCACCCACATAAACTCTGAAATGTACTGCGAGACCCTCAGAAAACTGAAATCACGAATTCGAAAGGTTCGTTCACTTATCGCCTACCCTCTCCTTCAGCATAACAATGCCAGGGCACACATGAGCAGTGCGACATCTGCAACAATCCGATGGCTTGAGTTCACTGTCAGCGATCATGCGCCACACAGTCCCGACTTGGCCCCATCCCCTTTTCCTGTATTTCAAAGATTTAAAGTATACCTTCGAGGACTTCACTTTCATAGTGAGGAAGCGGTGTAAGCGTAGGTGAGATTGTGGCTGTGTCAACAAAGTCAAACACGCTAAAGTTAAGGTATCAACAGTGGTTGAAACGGTCTTCTACTAGAAAATAGGGAAACAATAGGAAGGACTGGACCCCTTTTGTTCAAATGGTTCAAATGGCTCTGAGCACTATGGGACTCAACATCTGTGGTCATAAGTCCCCTGGAACTTAGAACTACTTAAACCTAACTAACCTAAGGACATCACACACATCCATGCCCGAGGCAGGATTCGAACCTGCGACCGTAGCAGTCGCGCGGTTCCTGACTGAGCGCCTAGAACCGCTAGACCACCGCGGCCGGCCCCTTTTTGTTATCACTCGTTTTATTTATCAGTCATATCAACAAATTCCTTTAGAACAATATCTTAATCCTGATTACTTAAGGTTATAAGAATAGTATCTCACAATAATTTAGTGAATCTGCTACCAATGTCTTTTTATGAAACAAAGTCTATCTCATATATAAGAAAAGTTTAAAACCACTAACAATTATGCGCCTGACGGCTTAAATTAAGACACACAATATATCTGACTAGTCTTCGGACACTGAGAACTGATGTTCTCAAAGAGATTTACCTAAATAACAACCTGCCAGAGATGCACCAAATAAATAGCAGGATGAAGTTAACACAAAGGTACTTGTTTCACACTCAAGAGTCAATCAATATCACTAAGGCTTACTATTGTTTCAAACTTCGGCTCCAAGGCCCAGTAACACAATTACTCACCGCAAACTATTAGTGAGAGTAGCACAGCAACAACCTTTTACAGTCGTATGTTGCTTCTGAGACAAGGTTTAACAAATATAATAAATACCCAAGTAAATATAATTAACGCCAGAATTAATTAGCGAGTAGTGACGCCAGGTCTCTCGAAGGCAGAACGAAAACTTAACTTGGAGAAGCCAAGGCGGAAGGCGGCAGTTCTTACAAGACCGACTTCTTGAGCTTCGACACGGAGTCACCTCCCGCTACCCAAGATTTCACAGCCCCGGTACCCACAGGTGGAAATGTAGCGCTTACTCTAAAACACCAACCAACCAGCTGTAACGTTTAACAAGCGCACAGAACAGGTCCGAAAGGACAATGTAAACAACCACCAAAAGATATTAAATAACAGGTTAAATTATTCGCTGATAAAACGGCACACTGCCTTTGCCCCACTACGAATGAACTACACAAGGTAAAACCAACAGCGCAAATCTTATCAATAACCTTAAGGAGAATTGCCTGCTATTAAGATATTTAAAAAAACTTACAGCTACTAGCAAGGCCAGCAGGCACTCCAATCTTACCCACAATTAAATTACGTGAATTCTTATGCCCCACTGCCCAGTGAAAACGTAACGAGCACATTACTGAAAATTTCCCTGCCCTAAGGCTACCAAACATTCGAATGCAGTATATTTGATAAACAGTTTACGGCCTTGCAGCTGATTACGTATTCACCAAACAACAATTTCCCACGAGATTGGAAGAGGCATGCTGGTGCATTATATTAATATTTCACATGCGTCTTAAACACCATGAACTCTTAATAGGCACACCTTTACTTCCATGGTAACACCCATGCGCTTACAGTTACCAGAATTGAGGTGGCAGCCCTCAACACCTTCACTCACATGCGCTATGTACAATCTCACTTAACTTTTCGCTGGACGTCCGATATGGCTTGTGTCGGGAACAGCAGGCGGCAATAACGCAGCGGACGACCGTAGACAGCCGTGTCCGGAACTAGCAGCACGCATCCCAAGGCAGCAACAAGCCGCCTCACAGGCGACAGGAAAGGTTCTCCACCAAGCTGCCCCACACACGTGGTCGGTTGCCGCTCCACTACAAGCGTACTCCGGCCTCAGGTAACATCGAACGCCAACTGCCCCGTCCTTGGCGTGAGCCTCCAGTTAACTCCTCCGGCAAGGATAAGGCAGCCAAAACTCAGTACGCGCCACAAGCAAAGATAAGAGCGCGAAGGCGAGGTACTTGCAAATACGCTGGCGCGCCAGCAACACCACGGCTCAGTGGTCTCTTATTGGAAGAAATGTGTTCACCGCCAGGGCGACTATGGTAAATATGTAGACATGAAGAATACACATATAGAATGTTAATAACGTTTGCTTTATTTTAAAAGTGATAAGAGTTTTCACATAAAAAACATTCGGAGGCATTACTTTTCAGCACGCCCTAGTAAACGCTACGATGCTTTGGACGCATTCTACAGTCTTCGCCACGTACTTTAAGAGAAAAACGTTTCCGAGGATTTGTATACACGTGTTCACTTACCGCATTTTCGATTTGCCCCTTTACCGCGTAAGAAAACCAGCTGAGAAAATACGACACCGGAAGGAGACCGATAACTGCAAATTGAATTCGTAAGGCCTTTGATGTTCCTGTCCAATACGAGATATTGCATGCCTTGGAGCGCTTCCTTTCCGCACAGGCGAGCTGTAGAATGAAATACGATCTAGCAGTTTGGCGTACTGCCGCTAGGTGGCCAGGCCACTGAAAATCGAGGTCTACGAGGCACAGAGAAGGTAAACCGATACTGCGTTTTCGCGAAAATAAGACTATGAATAATGGCAGGCAGCGTCCGAAGCATGAAAAACAACGCTTTTAAGTCAGAATTTGGTTTCCTGTGACAATATTATAATATCAGATGTATTATGCTTGCAGGCTTATAAAAAGTGTACTAGTAAAATGTGTGTGGTTGCCTACGGAATTATGATTGTGATGAGATGTGCACCTGTTCGTCCGAAGCTAACTGACGGTCAGGAATGTCTTTCTTCAGTGCTCCAAAATTATGGAAATCGCTTGTGGAGAGATCGAGACCGTATCGAAGATGTGTAACGGCTTCCCAGAGCGTGGTCGAAACAAACTTAGTTACATGTAGGCCTGCCCATGCAGGAATGGACCGTCTTGTCTCGCAGTGGGATAAATGTATTAACAAATATGGCGATTTCTTTTCAAATAAGTAGCAGTTTACCTACTTTTTTCCATCTATCATTTTCATTTGACTGTCCCTTACAGATGAAATTTTTACGTATTTTGAAAAATAATACACAAAGCTTTAAGTGCCAGTTCCATTGTGGTGCAAATATTGAATTCTCTTACACGATCAGAGGTCTGTGGAGAACGTGGTCCATCATTGTCTTCGACAGAAAGAAACCGAGTAGTGTTTACAAAGGTAACACAATGTATTTGGTGCTTTCCGAAGTAATACTTGCGCGTTGCAGTTTAAGTGACAAACCGTATTGAAGATCTCTCCAGAACACATTTTTAATATTGTTTTTCACGCTAGTGTCTGAAAACGTGACTTCGGGCAATAAAATGCCATTATGGGGACAGAGTATGAAATTCTTAGTCAGCCTTTCTCCATACTTCCGATCAGTAAATGTTTGAATTTTCGTTTATGGAGGCGTCAGGTGCGTCTTAACCTGCAAATTACACCAGTAAAGTGAATATCTTTACGTATTTTTGGCACATGATACAGACAGTTAACAGACATGGACATAACGTTGTGATACTTAATTTCAAGGTGCACATTCATATTATAGATATCTGAGTGTTGTGCGATAACATATGTGTGCTTTATCAGAAGAAGATGACAGACTTTTTAATATAAGATAAAGTTATTACTATATGGATCACTATAATGTTTGGCTGACTTTGAAAAATAATCGAAAGTTGGTGGTTGAAAGCAGAGCAACTCTCTTTTCTTACCTATATGTACGTATATTAAATTCAGATGTCAGAACTATTGTTCAGTGTGCTATTTCGTCAAAGCGTCACCCAGCTTCCACTGTGTGACAGCGTAAATCAGTCCTCGCCAAGTGTACCTTAACCTGCAATCTAGATCACAAGTGCCAATAAGTCAGCTACGTCTGTTTTGTACTGTTATATGGTCAGTCTTGAAGGAAGTGTCTGGTCAGCAGCATCACGTTGAAGACATAAAGTCAGTGCGTAGTAGAAATGTTCCAGTTACTGAAAAGTCGGGTGTATGTGCAGTGTATAATAATCACTATTTGAATATAGCAAGTGAACTAAATATAAGATTAGTTCCTACAGGGAATCATATAACTCGCTTAGAAAATATCTTTCCGAATGCGTTATCTGAAATAATTCTCCGCGATACTGACATTGGGGAGGCTGAGCCAATAATTAAATCACGATACAACGAAGTATCGAGCAGAATACTAAAGTACTGTTCTGCATATGTTAGTCCAGGACTTAGCCATATCTACAACTTATCCTTTCGGAATGGTCAGTTTCCTGAGCGGTAGTGAAGCCTCAATATAAAAAAGGGAAAGGAATCAAGTAGACAATTCTAGAACTATTTCTACGCCATTGGTATTTGCTAAAGTTATTGAAAAAGCTGTGTAGAGGGGGTAACTGATCAGTTCACGTAATTTGCTGTCAAATGTTCAGTTTGGTTTTAGAAGTGGATTAACGGTTGATAATGTTATATTTTCTTTTCTCTGTGAGTCTCTGGCTGGGTTAAATAAAAGGTTGCGAACGCTAGGTGTCTTCTTTGAATTAACTAAACCGTTTGATTGTGTTGACCACAAAATATTATTGCAGAAGTGGGAGGATCATGGAGTTAGGGGAGCAGCTCCAGCTCACAGTCGGTTCACTCCTTACCTTAAGAACAGACAGTAGAAGGTCATTCAGCTCAGTACTGGGAATCGCTACGACGTGCAGTCCCAGTGGGGCACAGTTAAGTGGGAGGGCCCCAGGGGCCGCTACTGTTTCTTACTTATAGAAATGGAATGCCTTCTAGTATTACAGTTGATTCTTAAATATATCTCTTTGCTGATGACACCAGGTTGGTAGTGAAGGGTGTTATGTGCAATACTGACATAGTATCAGGTAACGCAGTTTAAGACAGAAGTTCATGTTCTTGTTGTTGTGGTCTTCAGTCCCGAGACTGGTTTGATGCAGCTCTCCACGCTACTCTATCCTGTGCAAGCTTCTTCATCTCCCAGTACCTACTGCAACCTACATCCTTCTGAATCTGCTTAGTGTATTGATCTCTTGGTCTCCCTCTACGATTTTTACCCTCCATGCTGCCCTCCAATGCTAAATTTGTGATCCCTTGATGCCTCAAAACATGTCCTACCAACCGATCCCTTCTTCTAGTCAAGTTGTGCCAAAAACTTCTCTTCTCCCCAATCCTATTCAACACCTCCTCATTAGTTACGTGATCTACCCACCTTATCTTCAGCATTCTTCTGTAGCACCACATTTCGAAAGCTTCTATTCTCTTTTTGTCCAAACTGGTTATCGTCCTAGCTTGTAAAAAATAAATTGATGCTAAATCGAAGTAAGACCCGGTTTTTACAGTTCATAACACACATTTCAGCAAAAATTGACATTTGGATTACACAGAATGGGCATATGAATAGTGAGACTGAACAGTTCAAATTCCGAGGCGTTCAGATAGATAGTGAACTGTCGTGTAAAGCCGATGTACAGGATCTTGTTCAAAAGCCAAATGCTGCTTAATTTACCATTAGAACAGTATTTGAAATAAGTGACAGCTCAATACGAAAAGTAACATACTTTGCTTATTTTCATCCGCTTGAGACGTATGGTATTATTTCTTGAAGTAACTCTTCTGATTCAGCAAGGGTATTTTTGACTCAGAAACGGGTGATACAAGCAGTAAGTGTAAGTTCGCGAACCTCTTGTTGACCTCTGTTCAGTAGTCCGGGAATACGGGAATTTTGACACTATCTTTTTACTACATATTTTCTTTAATGTGGTTTGTTCTTAACAATATCAGCTTACTCCCAATAGTTAGCAGCTTTCACTCAATTAAGACTACGCGCTAATCCAGTCTGAGGTTGGAAAGCATTTCCTTGATTCTTGTGCAGAAAGGCATGCCGTATTCAGCAGCATCCATTTTCAATAAACTGTAACAAGAATTCAAAAATCTTAGCAGTAGTCTACGCACTTACAAGTCTAAACGGAAGAGTTTATTCATGGCTTTCTCTAGAACAACTCCTGGAAAAATTAAAAAATTAATCTAACTCCTGTGTTACATTGTTGATTATGTTTATTTAAACCTATGACTTATCGTCTGCCTAGGATTCATATACATTTCATTTTATCCGTATTTACTCTTCTGTTATAATTTCGTGTAGTGACTCGTTCTACAACCATGGAGAGTTGCTCCTCAATTTGGTCCTATGGATCATGACATATAAAATAAAAATGTTTAAAAAATAGATCAAATATTTACATATTTTGACAAAGAAATACTACTTTTGATTTTTTTTAATGTAGCAGAAAGTTCAAACTTTGCATGTCCACAGGTGCAGCTTAAAATAATGGGCTGTGTTTCAACAACTGGTAAATCAAAGCGTTGCACCTGTGGTCTAGGGGTAGCGTTTTCGATCAGTAATTAAAACTTCCTCGGTCCCAGGTTCGAAACCCATCTCCCCTCGTTTAAATATCGATTAATCATTAACATTGGTGGCCGAAGACTACCGGTATAATAAGTCATCCTCATTCGGCCAACGACCTTGTCAAAGAGGGCGGAGGAGCGGGCAGAGGTTCAGGGCACTCTCTTGTCCTAGGGATTGAGAAACTGCTCCTGAAGGCGTAAGAATCAGCAGTGATCAATGGGGCCAAGAGGATGCAGAAGACAATGGAAACCACTGCATTAAAGACACGTAGGGTGTATCCACAGGGTATGTGGCCTGTAATTAAGAAAGTGTCATGGTGATCTCTCCAGTGGCAAAACATTCTGAATCTCTGTGAGGGGACTGTCAAGGGGTAAGTGACCATGAGAGAAAGATTGAACACTTAAAGAATGGATAACGTTCAACGAGTCAGGGCGTGGCATATCAGAAGCTTGAATGTGGTAGGGAAGCTAGAAAATCTGAAAAGGGAAATGCAAAGGCTCAATCTAGATGTAGTAGGGATCAGTAAAGGCGACAACATATAGGGCACTAGTGCGACCCATTACTGAGTACTGTTCGAGTGTCTGGGATCCGCACTAGGTAGGAGTAACGAAAGGTATAGAATCAGTTCAGAGACGAGCTGATAGATTTGTTACCATCAGGTTCGAACAACGCGAAAGTGTTACGGAGATGGTTCGGGAAATCAAATGGGAATGGCTGTAGGAAAGGCGACTTTCTTTTCGAGGAGTACTATTGAGAACATTAAGAGAACCGGTATTTGAGGCTGACTGCAGAATGATTCCACCGCCGCGAACATACATTTCGCGTGAGGACCATGAAGATAAAATAGATAGGGTTAGGGAGACTATGGCTCTACAGAGGCATATAGACAATCGTTCTTTCCTCTCTCTATAGTCGAGTACAACGGGAAAGGAAATGACAAGTAGTGGTGCAGGGTATCCTCTGCCACGCATCATACGGTAGATTGCGGAGTATATATCTAGATGTAGATATATTCGCAGAATTTAGAGAGAATTTCACTAGAGAGATGGAAGACGAAAAGGCTATTTCCTCTTGCTCCACAGGACATTAAGCAGTCCCAGGCCTCGACTGGCCGATGGCAACCTCGGCGTGCAGTTTTTTCGGGTACGGTAGAGGAGAGTTGAGAGCGAAACGGCAATTTCCTCTCGTGCGCCAGGATGGCAGCCAGTCACGGACGTTGATTGGCCGGTAATAGTTTTAGCGGACTCCCTTGTTCCACGGCAACATCAGCAGTGGGAAGAAAGAGTTTTTCTAGCGACTGTTTTGTGAGCTCTCCAGAAAAAGCTCTTCTGCCTCCTCGGCACTTGTCCGCTGACGCTGGGTGAGATACTTCTGTGGCACGCGTGAGGCGGACACTGTTTCTGGACGCTCCTTCTGTTAAGACGCTGGAGGCTGATTTGAAGCAGAAGTGGTTGGAATGTGGTTCAGACCAGACGCCATGTAATATTAGAATCCTGGGGATCTTGACGATGTTAAATTCCCTATATAAACGTCCCGTTTCCTCTGGAAATGTTGAGTGTATAAATATGGCAACCACTTAAAAATGACAGTTAGGATGAAAGTTACTATTTTTTCCTAAACAGATAGTTATTTAACGTAAATTTCCACAATTTTAATTTTTTGAATTTTAATTATTTGAGTACTACAACATCATGGTACTATCAATGTTATGTAGATTTGGAAGTTTCTGAGAAAAAGGGACATTCAAAATTTAATACACAGCCAGCTGATACATACAAAACAGGTTAGAATCTTCCTGGTTGGTAGCCATCATCTCCTTCTCCATCTTCCTCACTCAGTCGGCCCTCCTTTCTTTGGATTTGGCTTCTTTGGATACATTATTTGCTGCAATGTCTGACTTCATGATTCGTAGTTGGCCCATCACACTTTTAGTGATGTTTTACCTTTATGAATTCCAAGATGTTCCAAAACCCATAGTCCCCCGGAATAGACATTATTAAGAGTAAGAGCAGCATCAAAACACCAAGTTCGAAGACTGACCTTCCAGGAGAAGCATTATTTGGTATCCTTGACTACACAACATTGTTTATTGATTCATTGACATTTTGTGTTTTGCCTTTCAGACACATCTTAAACAGCTCTGGATGAGCAAGATCCTGAAACACAGGTATGACGGCAACCACAACAGCATTTGGTATAGTAATTTTGCATGACAAAATATCTAATTTATCTTCCTCTGTTGCTTTCTCGTATTTGCATCACTCAGTGGAACACAAGTTGTGGATTGGTTCAGCATGTATGGACAGCTTGAGGAAATAATTTTCCCAAACAGCTCTCTTCACACCATCTAAATTATCCCTGTTACTTCTAGTAGTCATACCATAATACTGTAAAATCTGATCAGTTAGTTTATCAATATGTCGACGCCTTGTACTTTGACCATCTGATAATTGAGCACTTCGCAATTGCTGTTTCAGTCTACGCAGTCATGTGCCCATTCTCTTCTGCATATGATAAATGCACTCTAGTTTTGTAATTGAAAAGTCACCATATTGTTTACTCTCCACCAATGATGCAAAACAAAATTCTCAGAGACGGCAGTTTATGATTATTTTCAAATATTTATTTAAAATAGCATATTCGAGTATTTCAATAAAACTAACACCAAATTAAGCATAAATATTTTTATAATCTCCTTAAAAGCGAGAATATGAAATTTTGTAATTTAGGGCGGTACGACTATCCCTAAGTGCGGCTTGGCACTGGAGGCTCATATGAAGCAAAAGTGATTAGGATGTAGTGCAGATCAGATGCCATTTGACAGGATCCTCTCGGTGATATTGGACTTACTCACTAGCGCGTTAACTGTTCTGCCCTCTGTTTGGCATTCCGTTACTGGATTTCGTCTTAGAGAATCTTGGGTCCAGGCCTCCCTCCACATTGCTCCGTGCAATGGCAGTTACTAACTCCTTTGCATGTTAGCACTTCCTCCAACAGAATGATGCAGGAAATTATTTCTGTAATATCGGTTGATGTAGATTGTAGAGTGATCCCAACAGGCAATGTTTGTCATTTCGTTTCCGTTCTAACTTGCGGCCAGTCAAGGGTCTCGAAAGCGTAATTCATGTCACTTGATATCTTCCCATATACACTGCTGGTATTCGAATGTCATTTTTTTTCTGTGTGTAATTTTATACATGCATGTTTACTAGAATCGATAAAACAAATATATGGTAGTGATTGGACTTTTATACTAATTGTATAGCTGGTGAATCCATGCCATTAGTATTACAACTTGCAAACCCAGTACAAACTGTTTATTTACGAGGGACATTTGTCTTGTTAATTCAGTGCATTAAATTTTCATTTACGTATCTGAACAGATGAGGAGCGGTATGACTGCCGGAAGATCCATCTGGCATCGGACCCTATATCGGCAAAGACGCCAAAGCTCACAACCTGTAGAATGAAAACATCCCCACCCCGAAAGCATTATTTCCTGAGGAACTAAAATGAATTCAGCCAGGCAAGAAATACCGAGGCCAGAGATATTATTGAAATGAAGTGGCTCGTATATTGTCAAAGGAAGGAAGAGAAGCTTCTAATTCTTCATACAAGGGGCGGTATAATGTTATTATCTAGGTGGCAGATCGCAGTTTTAGGTTGATGCAAAAATTCGTAGAGCTTTTGTTTCACATTTTGATATATCGGTTGCTATGGGTTTATTTATCGATTGTCGTTTTGATTTCTAGTTCACGGTTGCTATTTGAGATGACATACTGTCATTTCATCATTTGGAGACAGCGACTGGAGCTGTGGACGCTAGAAAATGGAGTGCCAAGTGGAGAAATCGGAACATTTCCGACATAGTTTTCTGTTTGTGTTCAGTACAGGGATGTCAAGCATCGGAGGCAGCCGGAAACAATTGCGCCGTGTATGGAGACAATAACATTTGACAGACCAAGCCAAGAAAATGGTTTTCTCGTTTTAAGGAGGATCGTTTTGACATTAGTGGCTCTCCATGTTCAGGAAGACCTTGGGGGTTTGATGAAGATCGTTTAAACCCATTAATCCAAAAAAATGGTTCAAATGTCCCTGAGCACTATGGGACTTAACTGCTGAAGTCATCAGCCCCCTAGAACCTAGAACTACTTAAACCTAACTAACCTAAGGACATCACACACATCCAAGCCCGAGGCAGGATTCGAACCTGCGACCGTAGCGGTAGCGCGGTTCCAGACTGTAGCGCCTAGAACCGCTCGGCCACAGAGGCCGGCACATTAATCCACACTGATCCACGTCAGTGTTCTCGAGAACTGGCAAATGTGATGAACTTTGATCCTTCAATCATAGTGCGACATTTGGATGTAATGGGGAAGGTTCAAAAAACGTGTGTATGGATACTGCATGTTCTAAACCAAAATCACAGAAATCAGTATGTACATCTCTGCTTGCTCGTCATCAATTGACTAGCGAACAACACCGACCATTCCTATCCCGTATCATTACTGATGACGAGAAATGGTATCTTGATGCTGACATAACGAATGTTTGAACCCAAACAAAGCAGAAACTCCCCGTACAAAGACATGCGCGCATCCACAAAAGATAAAGTTATGCATCTGCTGGAACACCGACGGTGTGATGTACAACGAACTGTTTCCGACAGGTGTAACCATGACTGCTGACATTTATTGTCAAAAACTGAGACGTTTTGCAGACGCCATCCAAGAACAAAAATCACATTTCCTTGGATAGTAATAATTATGTATCAATTATTAATATCTGATACTTTATTATATACAGGGTGATTTTGTCCACTGTGTACAAACTCTAGGTATGAACGATGAGAGGATACGGAACAAAAAAGGTCTAACGAACCTATGTTCGGAAATGCAAGGTATCCATGCTAGGGACCATTTATTCAGTCATACCTAGTCACAGAGACTGTGGTCTAATACGCGCTGTACCATGCAGCCACAGTTACAGTACGTGTTGACGATGATTTCCATGTGCCTCAACGCGTGCGTGTACGCACCGTAGCATGTTCTGTCTCACACGTTCACATCGGCCAGGCTGCATCCGAACAGTGTCAAAGCCAGCATGAATCACTTCTCCAGGGTTTCCATATTTGGAATGGACTCTGCATATACTATACTTCGGAGATGGCCCCATAACCAAGAACCGCACCGGTTGAGCTCCCGTGAACGAGCGGGCCATTCAGTTTGGACGCCGTCGTCCGGTCCATCGACCAGCGAAGACGCGACTGAGATGCGTCCGGACGTTAACGGTGAAGTGGGCTGGAGCACCATCATGTAGCAGCCTCATAAGCCTTCGAA
Organism: Schistocerca nitens; assembly: GCF_023898315.1. Taxonomy (NCBI): domain Eukaryota; kingdom Metazoa; phylum Arthropoda; class Insecta; order Orthoptera; family Acrididae; genus Schistocerca; species Schistocerca nitens. The sequence continues at coordinate 255,921,929 of NC_064615.1, read as the reverse complement.
ACATCAATGGCACTTCTTGCAGCAGGGGAGGTTAAGTCAACAGCAAGACACGCAGACACTTCGCGTCTGCTAGGCGACTTAGAAAGAAGAAAAGTCCCAAAATACGGTCGTCGATTATACCTGCCCACACATTCTGGCTGCGCCTATGCTGGTGATTCGCTGTCACCATACCATGGGGGTTCTGCAAACTATCCGACAGATGACTGTTATGAAAGCTGAAGACACCATTCCGCGTAAAGATAGCCTCCTCTGTGAATAGGATGGATGAATCAAATCCCGTAATCGTGGGTGCCTGGTTAAGAAACCAGTGACAAAACTGCCTCCGATGTGGGAAGTCTGTCTCTAGGGTAGTAACAATTGTCACTGGGAGTGTTCCACACAGTCGTCTGTCTTACCCTGTACTGGCGGACTAACTGCCTAGTACTGACACAGCGGTCGCCTTCCACAGTATTAATCACGTTTTTCTCCAAGTTTGGTGTCCGAACATTTCGGGTACGTCCTTCGTGATTTCCTGTTCCCTGAAACGACCCTGTCTCAGACAAACGGCGAAACACTGTTGCAAACATTGAATGCTGTGGTTGTTGTGAGCGGGGATAGGTCTCCTGATACAACTTTGCTGCTCGCCACCCATTTCCACTTGCCTTCCCATAAATAAACACCATGTCGGCAAGCTCTCGAACCATTGTGTACAACGCTGTATCACATCCACTACAAGGTGAGACAGTAAGAGACGTGAACCGGACACAACATTACCAATTACTGCAGCAGGAGGGGTCGCTAGGGCGTACCGTGTGTGGAACACTACCACCCTCTAGGAGGAAACCATGCGTACTGCAACTGTGGCTACGTGGTACAGCGTGTATTAGAGCACAGTCTCTGTAACAAAGTATGATTCAATAAATGATCTCTAACACGTAAAACATGCATTTCCTAACACAAGTAGTTCATTAGACCTTTTTTGTTCCGTATCCTCTCATCGATCAAACCCTAGAGTTTGTACACGGTGGAAAAAACTCACCCTGCATATATATTTAAAACTACAACTACTTCTACTGCTAAAAAACTACATTAACCCTTAACCAATTACCTAGCTACTAACGCACTAGAAACACTATAGAAGTTTTTCTCTGTTTATTAATTTATTTTGGTGAATTTAACTTGTGGTTCAAATGGCTCTGAGCACTATGGGACTTAACATCTGTGGTCATCAGTCCCCTAGTACTTAGAACTACTTAAACCTAACTAACCTAAGGACATCACACATATCCATGCCCGAGGCCTGCGACCGTAGCGCTCACGCGGTTCCAGACTGAAGCGCCTAGAACCGCACGACCACAACGGCCGCCTTTAACTTGTGAATGGTTGTCTCCGCTACTGCATCCGGCCTCATTCTACCTCGGTCAGTATCCACAGTCTGCTGGATTTCTTGGGCGTGGGGCAGCACGTCTGCAGCGTTTCCACCATAGCAAGTAATTCCATTCATCATTGCAACTTTTTAAAATCCACACTTCCGTTGTCACTTGCATCAACGCAATGTAGATTCTTGGGATAGTATTTCATTCCGTATTCGCTGACCTCAGTTATCTTCTCTCCATCCGCAGATTATGTTATCTACATTGGATGGGCTAACTGTCCTAACTGTCCTACAGAAGATAAAGAGCAAAAGAATAAAAAGGGTGGGCCATGTAGCCCGTACGCCAGATGGAAGACAGGCGAAGATGGCATTAGCGGGTAAACCAAACACCAAACGCCCCATTGGACGACCAAGGCAGCGCTGGATGGACGACCTGGCGAACGACCTAGCAGCCCTGGGAATTGAAGACACCTGGAGGAACCGGGCGCAAAACAGGAAGGAATGGAGGCAGTTTGTGGAAGCAGCGCGTGGTCTGCAGGGCCTGTGATCGCTGAATATCTATCTATCAGATTGGATGGCAGCGTGATGACTTACGATTGAATGCCTTGTGGAGTCGTCCTTGACATTTTCTTGATACACAACGCGCTCGCTTGTAGTGTTCGGCACTGGACTTAGCTGATCATCTACACAACGCTCTCCCACCGACTAAACAACCCCATGACAAACTGAATATAGCAAATGAACTAAATAAGCCGGCCGGAGTGGCCGAGTGGTTCTAGGCGCTTCGTCTGGAACCGTGGGACCGCTACGGTCGCAGGTTCGAATCCAGCCTCGAGCATGGATGTGTGTGATGCCCTTAGGTTAGTTAGGTTTAAGTAGTTCTAAGTTCTAGGGGACTGATGACCTCACATGTTAAGTCCCATAGTGCTCAGAGCCATTTGAACAATTTTTTGAACAAATTGCGCCGTTCTTCTTTGTAATCTCTCTCTCTCTCTCTTCCCCTCTCTTCCGTTAACCCAAACTGGTCGTATCGCAGACTGATGAGCAACAATAAAGACAATAACACTGTAAGCCACTTCCTGTCTGTATAAAATACATTTAGTTAAGGTTCTTCCAATGAGTCACAGCGTGGCATATTCTTTTCCTACTAATTTTTTTATGTGATAAATCCACTTGAAATCACCCCACATGATCGTTCGTGTGTGTTGTCTGCTGGCTTTTGTCTCGCAGTCTTCGGCCGAAATGTGTTTGTTTTCTGGCGTTTCGACAGCACGAGTGGCTCACCTTCCTTTGCTGGTTGATCCTGGGTTTGGAGATTATATGCGCCTGTAGTACCAACGACCGAGGACCTTCTGCTGTGGTTCTACTAGTAACGGCTGTTTGCTGCAGCACGGATCACCGGGTCCGTTTACCTCGTGGCATTCCTTTTTCGTCTTAAAACTGTTGTCATGCTTGTCAGTGCCTACCGCTTCTCTGAACAAACGGGCGTTGTAGCTCTTCTCCACTTCGAGAACCTGCAATTTGGTGAATTTTGTTATATGGACAACCTCACATAGCGCGTGGTCAGACATGACCTATTTCTTCACCTGTCCTAACCTCCAGTAGCGTTAATGTTCGATGATCCTGGTGCTGACAGATCACCCGTTCATTCCAAGATACACCATGTGATCAAAAGTATGCGGATACCTGACTGAAAATGACTTACAAGTTCGTGGCGCCCTCCATCGGTAATGCTGGAACGCAATATGATCTAGACCCACCCTTAGCCTTGATGACAGCTTCCACTCTCGAAGACATACGTGCAGTCACGTGCTGGAAGGTTTCTTGGGGAATGACAGCCAGTTCTTCACGGAGTGCTGCACTGAGGAGAGGTATCGATGTCGGTCGGTGAGGCCTGGCCCGAAGTCGGCGTTACAAAACATCTCAGAGGTGTTCTATAGGATTCAGGTCAGGACTGTGTGCAGGCCAGTCCATTACAGGGATGTTATTGTCATGTAACCACTCCGCCACAGTCCGTGCATTATGAACAGGTGCTCGATCGTGTTGAATGACGCAATCGCTATCCACGAATGGCTCTTCAAAAGTGGGAAGCAAGAAGGTGCTTAAAACATCAATGTAGGTCTGTGCTATGATAGTTCCACGCAAAAGAACATGGGGTGCAAGCCCCCTCCGTGAAAAACAGGGCTACACCATAACACAATCGCCTCTAAATTTTACTCTTGGCTCTACACACGCTGGCAGATGACGTTCACTGGGCATTCGCCATACCCACGCCCTGCCATCGGATCGCCACATTGCGTACCGTGATTCGCCACTACATCCAACGTTTTTCCACTGTTCAGTCGTCCAATGTGTACTCTACGTACACCAAGCGAGGCGTCGTTTGGCATCTACCGGCGTGATGTGTGGCTTATGAGCAGCCGCTCGACTATGAAATCCAAGTTTTCTCACCTCCCGCCTGTCATAGTTCTTGCAGTGGATCCTGATGTTGTTTGGAATTCCAGTGTGATGGCCTGGGTAGATGTCTGCCTATTACACATCAGGACCCTCTTTACCTGTCGGCGGTCTCTGTCAGTCAACAGACGAGGTCGGCTCGTACGCTTTTGTAGTGTACGTGTCCCTTCGCGTTTCCGCTTCACTATCATATCGGAAACAGTGGATCTAGGGATGTTTAGGAGTGTGGAAATCTCGCGTACAGAGTATGACACAAGTGACACACACTCACCTAACCATGTTCGAAGTACGAGAGTTCCACGGAGCGCCCCATTCTGCTCTCTCACGATTTCTAATGACTACTGAGGTCGCTGATGTGGAGTACCTGGCACTAGATGGCAGCACAATACAGCTAATATGAAAAACGTATGTTTCTGGGAGTGTCCGGGTGCGTTTGATCACATAGTGTAGATTTTTCCTCATGTACACGGCATGAGATGTATTACCAAACTTGTCACTGTGACACGCTTTGGTCTTATACAGCCGATTCCGTCCCGTCAAGCTGGAGATGTGTACCTGACTTTTCTTCTTCTGGTGTGTCACTTCGCTTGTTGTTGAGTTTCGTGACACTTCTTATGTATTTGTAGGAGTACTCAGTGCTCCTCAGAAAGCGTGTCCAAATCTACACTCCTGGAAATAAGAACACCGTGAATTCATTGTCCCAGGAAGGGGAAACTTTATTGGCACATTCCTGGGGTCAGATACATCACATGATCACACTGACAGAACCACAGGCACATAGACACAGGCAACAGAGCATGCACAATGTCGGCACTAGTACAGTGTATATCCACCTTTCGCAGCAATGCAGGCTGCTATTCTCCCATGGAGACGATCGTAGAGATGCTGGATGTAGTCCTATGGAACGGCTTGCCATGCCATTTCCACCTGGCGCCTCAGTTGGACCAGCGTTCGTGCTGGACGTGCAGACCGCGTGAGACGACGCTTCATCCAGTCCCAAACATGCTCAATGGGGGACAGATCCGGAGATCTTGCTGGCCAGGGTAGTTGACTTACACCTTCTAGAGCACGTTGGGTGGCACGGGATACATGCGGACGTGCATTGTCCCGTTGGAACAGCAAGTTCCCTTGCCGGTCTAGGAATGGTAGAACGATGGGTTCGATGACGGTTTGGATGTACCGTGCACTATTCAGTGTCCCCTCGACGATCACCAGTGGTGTACGGCCAGTGTAGGAGATCGCTCCCCACACCATGATGCCGGGTGTTGGCCCTGTGTGCCTCGGTCGTATGCAGTCCTGATTGTGGCGCTCACCTGCACGGCGCCAAACACGCATACGACCATCATTGGCACCAAGGCAGAAGCGACTCTCATCGCTGAAGACGACACGTCTCCATTCGTCCCTCCATTCACGCCTGTCGCGACACCACTGGAGGCGGGCTGCACGATGTTGGGGCGTGAGCGGAAGACGGCCTAACGGTGTGCGGGACCGTAGCCCAGCTTCATGGAGACGGTTGCGAATGGTCCTCGCCGATACCCCAGGAGCAACAGTGTCCCTAATTTGCTGGGAAGTGGCGGTGCGGTCCCCTACGGCACTGCGTAGGATCCTACGGTCTTGGCGTGCATCCGTGCGTCGCTGCGGTCCGGTCCCAGGTCGACGGGCACGTGCACCTTCCGCCGACCATTGGCGACAACATCGATGTACTGTGGAGACCTCACGCCCCACGTGTTGAGCAATTCGGCGGTACGTCCACCCGGCCTCCCGCATGCCCACTATACGCCCTCGCTCAAAGTCCGTCAACTGCACATACGGTTCACGTCCACGCTGTCGCGGCATGCTACCAGTGTTAAAGACTGCGATGGAGCTCCGTATGCCACGGCAAACTGGCTGACACTGACGGCGGCGGTGCACAAATGCTGCGCAGCTAGCGCCATTCGACGGCCAACACCGCGGTTCCTGGTGTGTCCGCTGTGTCGTGCGTGTGATCATTGCTTGTACAGCCCTCTCGCAGTGTCCGGAGCAAGTATGGTGGGTCTGACACACCGGTGTCAATGTGTTCTTTTTTCCATTTCCAGGAGTGTACGTCTCTAATCCGCGAGCCACCTTACGGTGTTTGCGTACCACAATCATTTCCTTCTTTCCTGTTCCAGTCGCGAGTTGTTCACGGGAAGAACGATTGCCGGTAAGGCTTCGTGAGGGCTCGAGTCTCCCTTATTTTATCTTCATGATCTTTTCGCGAGATATTCTGTATGTAGGAGGAAGCAGTATATTTGGTGACTCTTCTGGGAACGTACGATCTTAGAATTTTAGCGGTAAACCGCACCACGACACAGGACGCCTCTCTTGCAGCGTCTCTACTTATAATGTGGCGTATCTCTTATAATTAAAATGTTCGTAGATGTACAGAAAGTAAATATCCTACGTTGAATTAACTGTTCTAGTGTTTTCAATGTTTATATATCTTCGTATGGGCAAAAGTAATATATTAGCAGGTAAATGGTACTTATCTGACTATGGCTGTCTCGTTGTCTAGGGTATCGGTTCCTGTTCATGCTTTCCAGTTAGTTGTCCTAACGTCTTTTGTGTTTCAGTAAAAGTCGCTGGAATGTTGTTGCTTTAGACATCATCAGCATTTATAAGTTTTTGACACTTTCTACAACACCACTTGTTAGGTAAATGCATTGTGTAACTTTTCAGCACAACACAAAGAACTTGGTAGTTGCATTCGCCAATTTCGATAACTGAAACTATTGTGGCGCGTTTGGCGACTAAAATTGCTATTAAGTATTACGTACATAGCTTCCAGATACTATTAGGTCAGGATTTAGTTCAAAGGAATTTTATTATGACAATCTTAACTGAAATTATTTTTAAACTGTGAAAGGTCTCTGTTGGATTCCTTTCATGTTAATTTCTTAAACCTGTTGTCATTTACGGCATACATTCCACTTCTAAATTTACTGGGGTCTTTCTGACTCTATCTGGGAGGGGACTGAGCAATGTAATGTGTTACTTTTACACCTAAACAAGAATGATCTGTCACACTACTACACTTTAAAACACAGTTTATATGTAATTCATGTCACACAGCCTCATATGGAACCTACATCCACTTTCTTTTATATAGTGTATATGGTCTTCCCCCTTCCCTTCTGTGTGAAAGGATGAATGAGCAAATGTATTTCCAGTTGCATGCTTGATGGTAGCAGACAAGCTTGTCTGCCAGAGAATAGTGAGACCAACGTCGGAACAGGTAGCTATGCTTTCTAAAAGCAAAGAGGTTTCTATTCTTGGTATGGTCCTGTCTGTCCCTTGTTATGTTGGTATAGGAAGCTGCCTCTCTGGTCACTTCCGATTGTATCTGTTAAGCACCCTCGGTAGGGGCCCACGCCAGGCTGTCCGTGGCGAGTGTCCGAAGTGGTAAGATCTCTGGCTAAGCACATCTCTGCTAAGTCCGTAGGACAATAGATTTCTTAAATTCAGCCTAACTGAAAATTTAGTCACCTTTGTTTCAGGCTTATATCTAAAATATCTTATGTTATCTCAAATGGCAACACAGTGTAATTCGAGTGTGAAGGTCAGAATATCTTCCCGTAGTTGCTTTGTCTTTATTTTGAGAGCAAAGTGGAACCATGTGTTGATGATCCGTAACTCAGACTAAGATCATCAATCTTAAATGCGAATGTGCATGAGATTATAACGTCTCATCTTGACAATATTTTTCAACATAGAAACTTTTCTTTTCTTTATGTTCAACCAGCCGTCCGAAGTGGCCGTGCGGTTAAAGGCGCTGCCGTCTGGAACCGCAAGACCGCTACGGTCGCAGGTTCGAATCCTGCCTCGGGCATGGATGTTTGTGATGTCCTTAGGTTAGTTAGGTTTAACTAGTTCTAAGTTCTAGGGGACTAATGACCTCAGCAGTTGAGTCCCATAGTGCTCAGAGCCATTTGAACCATTTTTTTATGTTCAACCCACGTGGGGTGTACTTTGTGAGACCAGTACCACGTGCTTATATAATTGTTTGACCCATCAAGTTAATAGCATGACGATAGTAACCAGTTCGAGGTTTTTCTTTTGTAAATTGCGTTTCGATGTAATTTATTTTAATTATCAAAGTTATTGTGGAGTTACACTCTTTGTGTAAACCAAGTTGACCACATGAAGCATGTGGTGTAATCATTAAAGTAGCCCTCAGCTATTCTTTTCGAGAAGATTTCACAGACAATTAGTATGAATTTAGTATACCGGTGTGTGGTAATTTCATGACAGACAGGATTGCGCTACGACCATAACTTCTTTGGGTGAAAATTGAATCGGTTGGTTGTGGCTAATTTCCTCTTGCATATGTTTCAACGTTCTTCGTGTGTTATTTTATGAATGCAGTGTTGAATGCAGTCTCCCAATCTTGGCTCCATATTTGGTGTGTTGTGTAAGATTAAAAACTCACATTTTCACAATCCTAAATAAGACTCCAGTTCAGTTATGAATCAAGTTTAGTATGCTGAAATTTTAATGGAACAATGATCAATGTTAAAATAAATGTCCAAATATAAACTGATTTATTTCTTTTTATTTAAATTCTCTTTTTATATATATATATATATATATATATATATATATATATATATATATATATATATATATATATATTTTCCCCAGATAGCTCACAGCTTTTAACCCGCTTTTATTATCTTGAATATCAGCACTGCTTTCAGAACAACTTAGTTCATCAACTTTGCAACTCTAATTTACGTAATAATTATTCCTATAAAGATTTAATAATGAAGGGTTTGATAATATAAAACTATCAGGCTTCTGTCGTTATATAATTGTCGGTTGAAAAATCGATAGTAAAATTAAAAAAATAAAAAATGAAAACAAAAATTTAATTTAAATTAAAACTGAAGTGTGATAATATTAATTTCACTGTAAAGTGGTTTTTGACTGATTTAAGCGAAGAGTTGTGATTACTAATTTTCATGGCCCCAAATCGATGTTTCTAAACGGATCAGTATGAAAAATAAATTTATATTATCAGAAAAATAGTATTTTGGTGATCAAATATATGTAAAATCGTCTTTAGCTGTGGGCTAAATAGTTTACGTATAAAAATTAAGTCCGAATTTGTACAGAATCAAACATTTCAATTGAAGTGCGAAAGTTCTGAGGAGTCAGGATTCATTACCCAGTGCAGTTGGTTAAGCATCTCCGTGACGCTTTCGTGCTTACTAAATGAACCTGTTACGAAGCATTCTGCTCTTCTTTGGATCCTCTCTTCTGTGGCTCACCTATTCGTCTTGAGCGCTTTGCAATCTTACTATTAGTCCATCTTTCCTGGCTCAGATGATACTTCGATAGATTGAGGAGGTGTGAGTTCGTGTGTGTTAATTTTCTATTCACGCTGTGGCCCAGATATTCATAGTGCATCTAAAAATGGTAGCCGTTCATCCTTTTCTACCTCCATAATAAATTTATTGTTGGCATGGCGACTGTTCCGCTGTCTTACGATGTGACCGAACTGTTCCTCCCCATATCTCAACACGATGAAGATGTCTTCGGCGTACCTTTACCACACCTTAGGTTTACAAATAGCTTTTAAAATGCACCACGAAGCATTTTAAGGTAGTTACTGTTCCTACCGATCCGTCACCGACAGTGTATTCGAACAGTAGTGTATCTCTCCGCTTGTTTTTATCGTGAGTCGCAAGGCCTGCTGGTTAGACTTCCCCCAAACGCCGCGAGCTGCACAGGATGACCGAATTTACACAACTTCAGGGGTCGCTTAGCATTGACTACGGAAACGTGTGGCTTACAAGGAGCTGCTCCAACACTATTCTTCATTCTTTTCAGCTCCCTACGTAGAGTCATTGTGTCAGCTGTCAGCAGTTTGGAATTCACCAGTGATTCCTTCTGCTGATTTCATGCGACTTTTTGTAATCACATTCCGCAGTGCTCGACGGTGTCCCTGTCCGTAAGCAAATGAAGAATGTCTGGTCTTGTTTTGGGTGTGCTTGTTACTTCGCTTTTCCACTTTACAGTCACATCAAAAGCAGCTGACTTGAGCAACTCTAGAACGGTTGAAATATCCCCGATTCATTTGTTGCTCAGGTAACATCCAATGACTAGTAGTCCACCTTCGAAGTCTCTGAACCCTCCTGACCTGTCCATTCCGCTGTTGCTGGTTCTCTACTGACAACATAATACTTCGTGCATGTTGTAATACTAGCGGGTCCGCCTCTGGTGACACCGGCGGCCACTTGTTCATTGATCCGGTAGTGTGCAGTGGTTTGCTACTGACATACTCCTTTAGAAATATGTCCCTCATTTTTTTGTACATTCGGCAGTTGTAGAACTACACTCCTGGAAATTGAAATAAGAACACCGTGAATTCATTGTCCCAGGAAGGGGAAACTTTATTGACACATTCCTGGGGTCAGATACATCACATGATCACACTGACAGAACCACAGGCACATAGACACAGGCAACAGAGCATGCACAATGTCGGCACTAGTACAGTGTATATCCACCTTTCGCAGCAATGCAGGCTGCTATTCTCCCATGGAGACGATCGTAGAGATGCTGGATGTAGTCCTGTGGAACGGCTTGCCATGCCATTTCCACCTGGCGCCTCAGTTGGACCAGCGTTCGTGCTGGACGTGCAGACCGCGTGAGACGACGCTTCATCCAGTCCCAAACATGCTCAATGGGGGACAGATCCGGAGATCTTGCTGGCCAGGGTAGTTGACTTACACCTTCTAGAGCACGTTGGGTGGCACGGGATACATGCGGACGTGCATTGTCCCGTTGGAACAGCAAGTTCCCTTGCCGGTCTAGGAATGGTAGAACGATGGGTTCGATGACGGTTTGGATGTACCGTGCACTATTCAGTGTCCCCTCGACGATCACCAGTGGTGTACGGCCAGTGTAGGAGATCGCTCCCCACACCATGATGCCGGGTGTTGGCCCTGTGTGCCTCGGTCGTATGCAGTCCTGATTGTGGCGCTCACCTGCACGGCGCCAAACACGCATACGACCATCATTGGCACCAAGGCAGAAGCGACTCTCATCGCTGAAGACGACACGTCTCCATTCGTCCCTCCATTCACGCCTGTCGCGACACCACTGGAGGCGGGCTGCACGATGTTGGGGCGTGAGCGGAAGACGGCCTAACGGTGTGCGGGATCGTAGCCCAGCTTCATGGAGACGGTTGCGAATGGTCCTCGCCGATACCCCAGGAGCAACAGTGTCCCTAATTTGCTGGGAAGTGGCGGTGCGGTCCCCTACGGCACTGCGTAGGATCCTACGGTCTTGGCGTGCATCCGTGCGTCGCTGCGGTCCGGTCCCAGGTCGACGGGCACGTGCACCTTCCGCCGACCACTGGCGACAACATCGATGTACTGTGGAGACCTCACGCCCCACGTGTTGAGCAGTTCGGTGGTACATCCACCCGGCCTCCCGCATGCCCACTATACGCCCTCGCTCAAAGTCCGTCAACTGCACATACGGTTCACGTCCACGCTGTCGCGGCATGCTACCAGTGTTAAAGACTGCGATGGAGCTCCGTATGCCACGGCAAACTGGCTGACACTGACGGCGGCGGTGCACAAATGCTGCGCAGCTAGCGCCATTCGACGGCCAACACCGCGGTTCCTGGTGTGTCCGCTGTGCCGTGCGTGTGATCATTGCTTGTACAGCCCTCTCGCAGTGTCCGGAGCAAGTATGGTGGGTCTGACACACCGGTGTCAATGTGTTCTTTTTTCCATTTCCAGGAGTGTATTTGAGATAAGATGTCTTCTTTCCGTGCATTAATGTATTGTAAATGTATGTAAATTTCTTTCGTCGTAATGTAATATCATCTTAATTAGGAAACTTCTTTCATTACTTTTATTACTGCTCAGTCGATACTTTGCAGTTAAGCAAATTACTACTTTCCATTCTACTTCTCTACACAATCTTCCTCTTAGTTTTGGCTATCCTCAGTTATATTCTGAGAAAACGCCAGCATTCGTAATTACATTCTACAGGTATCTGGGCCTTCCTTTTTTCCACCAGAAGCTCTATACCATTCTGGGAATATTAGCAAAGGAACTGTTCTTTTTACTTATCTTCTGATACTTACTACACTTCCTGTATTGCTTCTTCGATGCAGAAAGAAGATAACAACAGTGATAAGATGAGGCCCTGGCTTACTCCTTTAACAATATGAACTTGTCTTTATTGATCTCCCACTTCTGTGACATTCATTTCGTTTTTGTAAAAGTTGTAGGTTATCAGTATATCCCAGCACTCTAGCTAACTCATCAAGTTTTACATACAGTATATGTTCTGAGAGTGGAACGTTTAAGAGCATAAGTGTAACGAAGTGAATACATAGAATCCTTAATGTGATATAGAAATGGATTTTAGATAGTGAATGTAGTATAATAAAGTTACTACCTACAGGAATAGCTTGTGAAGTGCACATGTTTGTGTCTCCTGCCTACATTCGAATATACATGAGTAATCAAGAAAATGTAAAGTTGCATAAAAAGTTCTCAGTTTACTTGCCGTGTCAAATTTGGATAAAATCCCAAGCTTTCGATGACTACCCCCGTCATCTTCGTCAGGGATAAAACTGACGAAGGTGACAGAGGTAGTCATCGAAAGCTTGGGATTTTATCCAAATTTGACACGGTAAGTAAACGGAGAAATTTTTATGCGAGGACACCGTCGCGAAAGACTTTGTAGTCAAATGTAAAGTTGTCTGAAGTGCAAGTGTTCTCAACAACTTCTGTTTCTAAGATCAATTAATAACCGCTAACTGAATTTGACGGCATACCAACTGTGTAGGTGTTAGTTTCCCACAAAATCTAACTATACTGCTGTAAGATAATTAATCTGCATATTGATATTATATACAGTGCCTATATGTGGTTCTCAACATCGTCTAAGTGCATTAAGATTATAGCATGCAAATGCCATCTTTGGAAATTTCCCTTGGCTGCACTCTGGTTACAGTACACCAACACCACCATTTTCAGTACAGGTAAATGAAAAATTACACATGATTGTACGTTAAATATTGCTGCCGCATGCTGTCATTCAGGATAGATATAGACATCATCAAATGAAATTTGGAGAGCCTACGTTCGAGGGATCGAGCAACAAATTACTTTCTTCCACATACATTTCGCGAAGTGACTATGAGAAAATGAGAAAAATTATAATTCCTGCTTAGATTTACCGAAAAAACATTCTTGCAATGCCTCATTTGCGGATGAAACACTGTGGGGGAAAGATATTATTACCAGAAGTACCCCCCCCCCCCCAAAAAAAAGGTTTGCTTACGAAGTATAGGTGTAGATGTAAATGACGGTGTAGATGTAGATGACGATGTATAAAGCGTAGATTTTCGTATTGTGCTGACGGTGAAGTTGTCGTCACTTGTCGACGCGGAGCCGTATCTCTTCGAGTAGCGCTACATCAGAGGTGGAAAGTGTGCAATGTAATTCCTGTAATTTAGTCCCACAGCCTTTTAATTTATCTGCGTAATCACTGTGTTTAGAACTGACGCTCTGTTAGTTCATTTTTCCACATTTGATATCATATTGTCTTATGTAACTCATATCTTGCTCTTTTGTTTTTTTTCCATATGTGTTGCTGTAAACGAGCACACCATGTGCAGTTTTTGTTGGGTATTAAATTGACATTTATAGACAGAGATAAAACGTACTGCAACGATCAACACTTAAAATAACATTTGTTAATGGCAAACACGTACGACTCAACTAACGCGCTGGACTCTGACTTTAAGACAGGATTGTTATAGACCAGCTCTGAGTAAAACCGTAAAGCGCGACTCAAGTGAACAACACTGTCGCCCGAGTTCAAACAATTCCTATCTCAGACTCCTTTATTTTTTATTTTTTTAATTTTTTTATTTATTGTTCCGTGGGACCAAATTAAGGAGAAGTCTCTATGGTCATGGAACGAGTCAATACATGAAATTATAACACGATAGTAGAAACAGATAAAATGAAATACAAGAAACGTATTCAGGCGACAATTCGTAAGTTTAAATAAAGAAAATCAACAATGTAAGACTGGAATTTGCTTAGTTTTTCAGCTCTTCCAGGTGCTCCTCGACAGAATAGAAGGAGTGAGCCATGAGGAAACTTTTCAGTTTAGACTTAAAAGCGTTTGGCCTACTGCTAAGATTTTTGAGTTCTTGTGGTAGCTTGTTGAAAATGGATGCAGCAGAATAGTGCACTCCTTTCTGCACAAGAGTCAAGGAAGTGCATTCCACATGGAGATTTGATTTCTGCCTAGTATTAACTGAGTGATAGCTGCTAACTGTTGGGAATAAGCTAATATTGCTAACAACAAATGACATTAAAGAAAATATATACTTTGAGAGCAATGTCAGAATTCCCAGACTATTAAACAGGGGTCGACAAGAGGTTCTCGAACTTACACCACATATAGCTCGAACAGCCATTTTTGAGCTAAAAATACCCTTTTGGAATCAGAAGAATTACCCCAAAAAATAATACCACATGACATAAGCGTATGAAAATATGCGAAGTAGACTACTTTTCGTGTTGAAGTGTCACTTATTTCAGATACTGTTCTAATGGTAAATAAAGCAGCATTTAGTTTCTGAACAAGATCCTGAACATGGGCTTTCCACAACAGCTTACTATCTATCCGAACGCCTAGGAACTTGAACTGTTCCGTCTCGCTTATAATATGCCCATTCTGTCTGATCAAAATATCAGTTCTTGATGAATTGTGAATTGTAAAAACTAGTCTTACTGTGATTTAGCATCAAATTATTTTCCACAAGCCACAAACTTATTTGATGAACGACATTATTTGATAATGTTTCAATATTACACACAAGATCCTTCACTACCAAGCTGGTGTCATCAGCAAACAGAAATATTTTCAATCACCTATAATACTAGAAGGCATGTCATTTATATAAATAAGAAACAGCAGTGGCCCCAGCACCAACCCCTGGGGAACGCCCCACTTAACAGTGCCCCATTGGGACTGAACATCACTACCACTCTCAATATTGCGGAGAATTACCTTCTGCTTTCTGTTCTTAAAGTAAGAGGCGAGCCAATTGTAAGCTACTCCCCTTAATCCATAATGGTCCAACTTCTGCAGTAACATTTTGTGGTCAACACAGTCAAAAGCCTTCGTTAATTCAAAGAAAACACCTAGCGTTCGCAACCTTTTATTTAATCCGCCCAAAACCTCACAGAGAAAAGAGAATATATCATTTTCAGTTGTTAAACCATTTCTAAAACCAAACTGTACATTTGACAGCTAATTATGTGAATTTAAATGCTCCAGTAACCTTGTATATACAACCTTCTCGATAACTTTAGCAAACACCGATGGCATAGAAATAGGTCTAAAATTGTCAACATTATCCCTGTCTCCCTTTTTATAAAGTGGCTTCACTACCGAGTACTTTAATCGGTCAGGAAACTGACCACTCCTAAAGGAAAAGTTTCAATTGTATTGTATTTCAGAGATTATTCCCTTACACAAGGACCAAAGATGTCCCAGACAGCTAAAATGCGAAACTGACTTATTACAACATAGGGATGTATAATGTTACAAAAATTCCAATATAAATTAAACTATAAGGTCAAAATCAGTAGTCCACAATCAGTAGTCTATGTATTGGTATTGGGTCCATCTTAAATTGCAGTAAAGACATGTTACTGACAATTTTTACCACATTAATGCTACACACTCGTAGTTCAATTACAATGAGGTGACTCATATAATGTCGAACCTCCTTTTGCCCGGCGTAGATCAGCAACTCGACGTGTTGTGGACTCAACATGTTGTTGGAAGTCCCCTGCAGAAATGCTGAGCCATGTTGCCTAAGCAGCCGTCCATAATGGCGACAGTGTTGCCGGTGCAGGATGTTGTGCACGGACTGACCTCTAGATTATGTCTCATAAATGTTCGATGGGATTCATGTCGGGCGTTCTTGGTTCTGAATCATTCGCTCGAATTGTCCAGAATGTTCTTTAAACCAGTTGCGAACAACCGCGGTTCAGTGACATGACTTCGTTGTTTGGGAACATGAAGTCAATGAATTGCTGCAAAATGTGTCCAAGAAGCCAAACATAATAATTTACAGTCAATGGTCGGTTCAGTTGGACCATAGTATCCAGTCCATTTCATGTAAACACGACCCACGCCATTATGGAGCCATCACCCTTGTTGACAACTTGGGTACACGACTTCGTGGAGCCTCCGCTGCACTCGATCCCTACCACAACTCCTACTAGCTGAAATCGGGACTCATCTGACCAGACCACAGTTTCCTATTCGTATAGGGTCCAACCGATATGGTCAAGAGCCCAGAAGAGGCGCTACAGGCAATGTCATGCTGTTAGCAAAGGCACCCGGGTCGGTCATCTGCTGCCATACCCCATTGCTGCCAAATTTCGCCTCACTCTCCTAATGGATACGTTCGTCATACGTCGCACGTTGTTTTCTGCGGTTATTTCACGCAGTGTTGTCGCTTGTCTGTTAGCACTGACCACTCTATGCAAACGCCGCTGCTATAGGTCGCTAAGTGAAGGTCTTCGGCCACTGCGTTGTCAGTTGTGAGAGGCAGTGCCTGAAATTCGGTATTCTCGGTACACTGTTGACACTGTGGATCACGGAGTATTGAGTTACATAACGATTTCTGAAATGGAATGTCCCATGCGTCTAGCACCAACTAGCATTCCGCGTTGAAAGTCTGTTAATTCTCGTCGTACGGCCACACCTTTATACATACGAGGTGCATTCAAGTTCTAAGGCCTCCGATTTTTTTCTAATTAACTACTCACCCGAAATCGATGAAACTGGCGTTACTTCTCGACGTAATCGCCCTGCAGACGTACACATTTTTCACAACGCTGACGCCATGATTCCATGGCAGCGGCGAAGGCTTCTTTAGGAATCTGTTTTGACCACTGGAAAATCGCTGAGGCAATAGCAGCACGGTTGGTGAATGTGCGGCCACGGAGAGTGTCTTTCATTGTTGGAAAAAGCCAAAAGTCACTAGGAGCTAGGTCAGGTGAGTAGAGAGCATGAGGAATCACTTCAAAGTTGTTATCACGAAGAAACTGTTGCGTAACGTTAGCTCGATGTGCGGGTGCGTTGTCTTGGTGAAACAGCACACGCGCAGCCATTCCCGGACGTTTTTGTTGCAGTGCAGGAAGGAATTTGTTCTTCAAAACATTTTCGTAGGATGCACCTGTTACCGTAGTGCCCTTTGGAACGCAATGGGTAAGGATTACGCCCTCGCTGTCCCAGAACATGGACTCCATCATTTTTTTCATCACTGGTGGTTACCCGAAATTTTTTTGGTGGCAGTGAATCTGTGTGCTTCCTTTGAGCTGACTGGCGCTTTGTTTCTGGATTGAAAAATGGCATCCACGTCTCATCCACTGTCGCAACCGACTAAAAGAAAGTCCCATTCATGCTGTCGTTGCGCGTCAACAATGCTTGGCAATATGCCACAGGGGCAGCCATGTGGTCGTCCGTCAGCATTCGTGGCACCCACCTGGATGACACTTTTCGCATTTTCAGGTCGTCATGCAGGATTGTGTGCACAGAACCCACAGAAATGCCAACTCTGGAGGTGATCTGTTCAACAGTCATTCAGCGATCCCCCAAAACAATTCTCTCCGCTTTCTCGATCATGTCGTCAGACCGGCTTGTGCGAGCCCGAGGTTGTTTCGGTTTGTTGTCACACGATGTTTTGCCTTCATTAAACTGTCGCACCCACGAACGAACTTTCGACACATCCATAACTCCATCACCACATGTCTCCTTCAACTGTCGATGAATTTCAATTGGTTTCACACCACGCAAATTCAGAAAACGAATGATTGTACGCTGTTCAAGTAAGGAAAACGTCGCCATTTTAAGTATTTAAAACAGTTCTTATTCTCGCCGTTGGCGGTAAAATTCCATCTGCCATACGGTGCTGCCATCTCTGGGACGTATTGACAATGAACGTGGCCTCATTTTAAAACAATGCGCATGTTTCTATCTCTTTCCAGTCCGGAGAAAAAAAATCGGAGGCCTTAGAACTTGAATGCACCTCGTAAAACACGAGAATACAAATGACAGCTCCGCCATTACGGTGCCCTTTTATATCTTGTTTACCCAATACTACCGCTATCTGTATATGTGTGTATCGCTATCCCATGTTGTGTGTCACCTCAGCGCATGTTAAAAGTACAAACATGAAGCAGTTGTGCAGAAAAATCCGTTTTACAGTAACAGTCCAATTACATTAAAAATGTAAGCATAATCCAGCTGTTAAAAAAGCATTGTGTGTATGGTTGTCTCCAAGATTTTATGTTTGTGTTATATTCTGAGTAGTTAATCAGCTATCAGTGTCAAACAAAGATGTTTAATGTCTTGAGAAATGAGGGTAAAAATGAAGGTTCGGCGAAAAAATAAAAAAAAGGTAAGTTTGAAAGTTTCATGTAACATCAGTACCCACAATCTGGCTAAGACAACTGTTTGTACTATTTGTACTACATACCCAAAAAAAGATAAATAATTATAAAAATACAGACCTTGATCGCCATTTTATTTTAATATTTGCATTACAGTTACTGACATCTGTAAAATGTGAGATCTTACTTTGTGAAAAATCCTTATGTGACAGAAAAAAAATGTAGGTAATTTTCAAAATCAGTATCATAAATTGATTCTAGAAACCTTGTTTTTGAGAAATTTTAAAAATTCAGACTTGTGTAATTATACAGATACGTACTGGTTCGAGATTTTAACCAACACATTAGCTTTTTTCGTCCTTGAATAACAGTCGTAAATAAGTACTGTCTTAAATCTCGACAAGTTCCATTCCTAACGTAGAAAAGTACAGGGGTACTAATGTTTGTGTTCGAAGCGTTACTCCAATGTGCGGTATCAACAGTTCCAGTTAGTTATTACAGCGAAGTTACACGCACAGTTGTTACGAAATATTTCTATTACGTCAGTCGTGTCCGAAACTATTTCTGAGCTTCTCACATGTACCTAAGAGGTTCGGGCCACATGCTCTGCAGATGTG
This sequence comes from Schistocerca nitens, assembly GCF_023898315.1. NCBI lineage: Eukaryota > Metazoa > Arthropoda > Insecta > Orthoptera > Acrididae > Schistocerca > Schistocerca nitens. The sequence continues at coordinate 255,903,027 of NC_064615.1, read as the reverse complement.
TGCAACACGTGTGGAAGTCTCTTCTGATAGCTGCGACTTTCTTGAATGAGCACGTTCGGAAGCCTGTGACTGCGACTGGAAAGTCGGGATCAGTGTTATAATTTTTATATTTACGGATGTAACTCTTTTATAACATGAATCATGTATTTTGAGACCTAGGAGTTATTTCTACCGCCTGAAAACGTATATATTCTCATACACATCAAACTCGAACTCAAAGTGAACACTTCATTATTGTATACACAATCCTGAAATGATATAGTATCTTTTACAGGTAGGTGCAACGTAGTTGTTTCTTAGCACCCGTGTATTTCGACACGAATGGGAATGAGTTACAAATGTATATCTTCGAACATATGAATAACTTATTATAGTGGAAACGAAATAAAGTTATTTAAAATAACAGTAAGGGAAGCGAAGAGAAATCAACTGAAATTTTCCTTTCCTGTTTATTTGCATTATAACTACGATGGGGAGGGGTGAAGAGAGAAGTTATTATTCGATGGAATCGCGCTCTATGTAGGGCTGGGCAAATGATACTCGCGTTCAAATAGGCTCGAGATCAACCGATACACTGCAGCGCTCGATACGGCATCGAGCTTGTTCGAAGAATCACGTGTTATTTGACTCGCTTGGCACGATTGCAAGGGCAACGCAAGTAGCTACCAACTCTGCTTAAAATTTGACAATTTCGTGAAACACAGGAGGAAACAGCATTAAATTTTACGAGTGCGCACATTCCTGTTGTTTTTGAACAAATTTTCAATACGAATTCTGACAGCGTACCAGTAGGTATGGATACGTAAACATTTATATTGGTTTTTAAGTAAAGGTAACAGACAAACATGAAAATTTAATCCTCCAAAAAACACTATTTGATTGTACCTAGCATAATATTTTATTCGTTTGTGAGAGGCATTAATGATTTACCAAGTCACTAGATCGCAGGCTGATCACAGTATCGAAATGAACCCGACATTTCCTAAACTTTGAAGTAAACTGTTCTAATAATTCGAGACATGTTCAGACACAGTCGTACTCTATGGGTAATATTATCAAAAAAATGAAGTGTAAATGTTTGTTATTCGTGCCAGCAGAATGCAGCAAGTTAGACAGCGTAAATTATGATTCGAAAGCGGAAATTACAACTCTTCACAGAGCAACTTTCTACCCAGTGAACGTATATTGATGTTATTATTTCTAATAAATGAACTAATGTTGTAATTTTGGCTCTGCGTTGATTCTGCTCTTGTCTGCAATTTCTGACCGACATTTAAAATGAACAATGTAATTGGACTAAAAATAAAATCGGTAACCCAGAAATATTAAATAATTCAGTGTGTCAGTATACCTGAAGTTTAATCTGAAACAAATTTTATGTATCTTAGTTTTATGTATATAGACTGAAGCGGCAAGTCAAATTTTGTACGAAGGCCGAGACCGAACCTGAGTCTACTGCTTACTACTCGTTATCCAGTAAACCACGTTGGCACAGCGGTTCACTATGTGGATTACACTGGCAAACCTCCCTCCTCGTTCCTAATTCTCACTGCTGCCACAGTCTGCTTTAAATTGCCCCTTACACACGAACAGAATTGTCGAGGCTCTCCCGGGCTTGGCGCAAATTTTCACACACTACTACAGTCTACATACGTAACATCACGTATGTTACACATGAATGAGACCAGTAAAGTCCGTAAAATAGTGTCATTTCATTTGTATCTTAGTTCTTTTACTAAATAAGTAAAATGTAATACTCTACGTTTCGAATCATTAATATTCGTTGTAATACAGAAATGCAAGAAAACCGACATTTTTACATTTGTTTACATATGGAAGCTTTTATGTGTTCTCTGTTACCAGGCCCGATAAAGTCCGATACATGACAGCATTAATTAGGAACATTAGAAAGAAATTTAGATATTATTTTTACAAATCACTTTGACGTAATATTAATCGCACACTTTTACTTGGCTCTTCTCTGATCGGGGAAAGTTCGCTGCTTTTGTGCCGCCCAGGGATGTATATGTTTTTGCCAGCCTTATCTACATAACCGTATTGTGTGCGGCAGCAGTAAGTAGTCACTGTGAATATACAATTAGGTGACAGAAGTCACAGAATAGCGATGTGGACGTGTACAGATGGCTGCAGTAACGCTTACACAAGGTACAAAATGGCAATGCAATGGCGAAGCTGTCGTTTAGTCTCAGGTGATTCATGCGTAAACGTTTCCGACGTGATCATGACCGCACGATGGGAATTTACAGACCTTCAACGCGGAATAGTAGTTGGGACTAGACGCATGGGACAATCCGTTTCGGAAATCGTTATGGAATTGAATAATCCGTGATCCTCACTGGGAAGAGTGTGTCGAGACTACCGTATTTCAGATATTACCTCTCACCATGGAGGTCTCTCATTTAGTGACTGAGAGCAGCAGCGGTTGAGTACAGTTGTCAGAGCTAACAGACGAGCAACAACACTGCGTGACATAAGCGCAGAAGTCAATGTGGGACTACGGCGAACGTATACGTTAGGACAGTTGGGGATAACGGGCAATGACAGGAGACTACCGACTCGAGTGCCTTTCTTAGCAGCACGTCATCGCCTGCAGCGCCTCTGCTAGACTCGCGACCATATCGGTTGGATCCTAGATGACTCGAAAAAGATGACCTGGTTAGACGAGGCCCCACTTCAGTTGGTAAGAGCCGATAGGAGGGTTCAAGTGTTGCGCAGATCTCGGTAATTCATGAAACCAAATTGTCAACAATGCACTGTGGAAACTTTTGGTGGGCTGTGTTTGTGTGGAATGGACTGGGTCCTCTGGTCCAACTGAACCGATCATTGAGTGGAAATGGTCATATTAGGCTACTTGGAGACTATCTGCAGCCGTTCATTGACTTCATGTTACCAAACAAAGATGGATTTCTTATGGATGACACTGCACAATGTCAGCTGACCACAATTATTCGCAGCTGGTTTGAAGAAAATTCTGGACACTTCGAGTGAATGATTTGGTCACCCAGATCGCCCGACATGAACCCCACCGAACATTTATGGGACATACTCGGGAGGTTGGTTCGTGCACAAAATCCTGCACTGGCAACACTTTCGCAATTATGGATGACTAAAAGACAGCACAGCTCAGCATTTCTGCAGGTCACTTCCAATGACTTGTTGACTCCATGCCAGGTGAAGTTGCTCCACTGTGCTGGTCAAAAGGAGGTATGACACGATATTACGAGGTATCCCACGACTTTTGTCTCCTCAGCGTGGTGATGGATCGTGTGCACTGTTGTGCATAGTGACTGTTATCATTACGAAGTATTTAGGAATAAAGAAGGCGATTCACAGAAAGGCAGAAGTGCTGCATCATCGATTGGCACACAAACAAAAAATGTGTGGAGCTTGGCTAGGTTTCAGAATGCACTACCTTTTTCTAGCTCTAGGAAAAACATGCACACAAACACAAGCACACACACACACACACACACACACACACACACACACACACACACACACACACACAGTCACACAAATTTGCCTGTGTCCCTACATTGTGCTCAGTTGGCTGCCAGCTCTTTTGTAGCCCACATTTAATGTACTGGATGGATGGATGGATTGTTTGGGGGAAGAGACCAAACTGCGAGGTCATCGGTCTCATCGGATTAGGGAAGGATGGGGAAGGGAGTCGGCCGTGTCCTTTCAAAGGAACCATCCCAGCATTTGCTGGAGCGATTTAGGGAAATCACGGAAAACCTAAATCAGGATGGCCGGACGCGGGATTGAACCGTCGTCCTCCCGAATGCGAGTCCAGTGTGATAACCACTGCGCCACCTCGCTCGGTTTTAAAGTACTGAGGTGAGGTGTGGGTGTGGGGTGGAGTGGAGTGAGTGGTGGAGAGAGGCAGGGGGCAGGGAGGGGTTGAGGGAGGTGTCTAGTGGCTTGTGGGTCACTGGGGAGCTGTTTGTGGACTAGCTAGTGGTGCAGATAGAAGGGGCAGGTGGCAGATGGTTGGGCATGCGATTTCGTGGACTAGAGCACTCAGTCCACCAACCGGCACCACCTACTTCAGTCTTGTCATAGGGCTCATCCTATCCCTCAGAGGCTGAGCCAGCTGTGAAAGCATCCATGGCCCGCCGCTGTGGCCGAGCGCTTCTAGGCGCTTCAGTCGGGAACCGCGCTGCTGCTGCAGTCGCAAGTTCGAATCGTGCCTCGGGCATGGGTGTGTGTGATGTCCTTAGGTTAGTTAGGTTTAAGTAGTTCTATGTCTAGGGGACTGATGACCTCAGATGCTTAGATCCGTTGGAACCATTTTTGAATGCATCAAAAATGAAACAAATGGCTCTGAGCACTATGGGACTTAACATCTGTGGTCATCAGTCCCCTAGAACTTAGAACTACTTAAACCCAACTAACCTAAGGACATCACACACATCCATGCCCGAGGCAGGATTCGAACCTGCGACCGTAGCAGTCGCGCAGTTCCGGACTGAGCGCCTAGAACCGCTAGACCACCGCGGCCGGCTTGAAAGCATCCATGTTATATATCGGCTCTGCTGCAAGCACACATAGCGTTTTACATTGGTGTCACAACCAACCAGCTATCTACTAGAATGAATGGCAACTCCAAAACTGTTGCCAAAACTGTTGCACAACGTGCAGCAGAGCACAGCATGCAAGATTTCAATGGCTGATTCACAACCTGTGCCACCTGGATCATGCCCACCACCAAAGGCGTCTCTGAGCTGGACAAATGGGAGATGTACGGGACTTAACTTCTGAGGTCATCAGTCCCCTAGAACTTAGAACTACTTAAACCTAACTAACCTAAGGACATCACACACATACATGCCCGAGGCAGGATTCGAACCTGCGACCGTAGTGGTCGCGCGGTTCCAAACTGTAGCGCCTAGAACCGCTCGGGCACAACAAATCTTTCACTCCTATAAACTTCCTGGCCTAAGCCTAAGGATACTTGCTGCCCTCCAAACCTCACCCAGTAATGTGTGTGCCTGTGCGTGTTAATAGAGAGAGAGTGGATGAGTATATATATATATATATGTGAAACATATACATGTGAAACATGGACGATAAATAGTTTGGACAAGAAGAGAATAGAAGCTTTCGAAATGTGGTGCTACAGAAGTATGCTGAAGATTAGATGGGTAGATCACATAACTAATGAGGAAGTACTGAATAGGATTGGGGAGAAGAGAAGTTTGTGGCACAACTTGACCGGAAGACGGGACCGGTTGGTAGAACATGTTCTGAGGCATCAGGGGATCACCAATTTAGTATTCGAGGGCAGCGTGGAGGGTAAAAATCGTAGAGGGAGACTAAGAGATGAATACACTAAGCAAATTCAGAAGGATGTAGGTTGCAGTAGGTACTGGGAGATGAAGAAGCTTGCACAGGATAGAGTAGCATGGAGAGCTGCATCAAACCAGTCCCAGGACTGAAGATCACAACAACAAACACACACACACACACACACACACACACTGTGTGTACACCATCCCCTATCCGCCATGTATGTTTCCTCACATCAGATAGTTATGTGCTGTTATCTCATAGCATGATCATCGAGATCGCGTGCCCAGCCGTCTGCCATCTGCCCCCTCTGCCTGAACCCCTTGATAATCCACAGAAGGCTCCTCACTCTCCCACAATCCACTAGACGCTTCCCCCCAAACCTGTCCCTGCGTCGCATCTCTCAGTATCTTTCACCCAACCCTATACCACACGCCCACTTCACCACAGTACAGCAACGTGGGCCAGTAAAGAGCTGTCACGCGAATGAGCACAATGCAGGGAGACAGATGTGCGCATGTGAGTGTGTGTATGTGTGCTTTTGCGTGCATGGTTTTCCTACGGCTAGAGAAAGAAAGGAAGTGTTAACCAAACTCTGTATCTTTTGCTTGTGAGTTTATTGACGATGCAGAGCTTCTGCCCTTCGATGAGTCGTCCCTTTATTCCTGAATAATTCGTAATTTTCAGCCACAACTTTCCGTACATGATTGTTAACATTATTTACAATGAGTGAAGAAATCATTCTTCGTGAGCAGCTTTTAAGCCATTTCAGCAACGCATTAGTCCATCACGTGTTCGTTTCCTTCAAAAGCTATAAGCTCATTTTAATCAAATGAAAGTGTAAGGTTCCAGAGAGCTTTTTGAGTCATTTATGCTGGCTACTCTGGGCGATGGAGGCGGAGCTTGTCTCAGCAGGGAAAGTGGTCGAACAGATTCCAAGCTTCCTCTTTCAGCGATGTTCGCATTGGGGCTAAATTTTAATATGCAGTTAGTATAGTTGTGGCAGTGAGGAATAGCTCTCGACTTCCATCACTTTGCACCTTCGTCAACGAACGTACGACGCAAAGCTGTAGTGAATGTAATCACGCTGTTAGAAAAATCTGTTACAATAACATTATTCATTTATCGCTGATGGAACCGCAAAGCTAGAATTACGATATTCAGCCTACATATTACAGTGTTGGCAACTTCGAGGCAAACTTAACAGTCATTTTACGGCACGTCTGTCAGGATGACTTGGCTTTCTTATCGATCACTAGCATAGCTGTAAACAAATGCATCAGACAGGCTAACAAGGACAGTGTTGTCTTGGATTATACACTCTAAGGCGAATAAAACGAGGAAGTTATGCAAATTTGTCACGAATTGATACTCATACAGATGTCGACGCAAAATACAAAATTGTAAACTTCGGAGGTCGATGGATGAATGTGTGACGAGGTAGTGCAATTTCGTCGCGCAGCTGTCAAGGACAGTAGACAGGGGGCATGTTGATACCATGGCATAAAGTCTTCGCGAATTTCATTACGAGTATCCAGCTAGACAGTAACTATGCCTCCCAGACAAGCGCAGATGTCAGCGTTTTAGAGAGGACGTGTTGTTGGGCTGCTACTGCAGTGGATGACCACTACCTACGGATTATGGCTCGGAGGAACCCTGACAGCGACGCCCCGGTATTGAATAATGCTTTTTGTGCAGCTACAGGACGTCGTGTTACGACTCAAATTGTGCGCAATAGGCTGTATGCGCAACTGCACTCCCGACGTCCATGGCGATGTCCATGTTTGCAACCACGACACCATTTAAATCGCCTTGAACCGCTCGGCCACATCGGCCGGCTTGAGGGTACCAGTCCTAATTCGGTGACATCTTGACTGTGTCGAGCGGGACACTACTAACACTCTATCCGAACATTACAAGTTTGTTCTTACTAACGATCTACATTAACTTACATTTTTCCACATTCAGTGCTACCTGCCATTTATCACACAAACTGCAATTTTTGTCTAAGTCGTCTTGCATCATCCTACAGTCACTCAATTTCGACGCTTTATAATACACCACAGCATCATCAGCTAATAACCACAGATTGATGCCCACCCTGTTCGCCAGATCGTTTATGTATATAAAGAACAAAAACAAAACAAAAAAAAATGGTTCTCAGCACTATGGGACTTAACATCTGAGGTCATCAGTCTCCTAGAACTTAGAACTACTTAAACCTAACTAACCTAAGGACATCACACACATCCATGCCCGAGGCAGGATTCGAACCTGCGACCGTAGCGGTCCAGCGGTTCCAGACTGAAGTGCCTAGAACCGCTCGGCCGCACCCGCCGGCCCCTCAAGAGGACATCCAACAATTCTGTCAATCAATGACAAGCCGAATAACTACTTGCGTAAGGCCCAGAGGTGAACAAACGAGTCATTATTGACTTGCTCATTTTGTGGAGCTCGTTCGCTTGAATAAGTCATCCATTTTTTATGAAACCGTAATAGATTATTTGACTGTAAATATTCATCACATCTACCTATTTCCGCCCCATTTGGATAATTTCTTCGTGGTGCACTGGTGTTTTTGTGTGTGTGTGTGTGTGTGTGTGTGTGCGTTGAGTCTATGTCTAGAGACAAATATCGTTAAGTTTCGTTTACGTCGTTTCCTTGAAGGTGACGGTCAGGTGCAATGGCTAACGCAAGGAGTGTTACAGTTCTATACGTTTCAGCAGAGACCTGTTATCTTAAAAAGAAGGAAATGTTTTGGATAGACAGCTAGATTATTAGCGGAATAACTCTAGCTCAGTTTGCGATGGGTGGAGGAAGGGGTGTATTGCGGTAATATCTGAGCAAGACGCCATTATCGTTTAATAACTCTTGCGAACTACAGAAAAGATAGATAAAGTTTCCCGGGCGCAGATTCCAACACCTCCTCTACAGAATACTAATCTAAAGTCATGCCCTAGTTTGCTACGTGCACTTTCCAAGACGAACTGAAAGGATCGTATGCCGTTTTGGCTACAGAGTACCTTGTCAAACTGTCTACGTTCATGGAAAACTAACAAACCCTTTCCAAAATAATGATTTGTTATAAATTATTCGTTGCATGTGGGAGAAGTCATAACTAAAATCACAGAATGTGGAGAGAGAGATAGAAATATGATTACGCTGCAACGGTACGCTTTGTCTCCCTTTGCTTTGAAACACTATGTCTTGCCTGAAAAAAAACTTTTGAACAGAAGGCCTGAAAACAGTGAAAATATCATTGGTCGTAGGCCATTACAGTCTTCTGCCATTCCGACCACAAACGAAAGCATCAAAACGCAATATCTTCTCATACTAGTACATTCACGACGATATATTTTTATATATATTAAGATGGTATCTGTTCTTTCGGACATGTCCGAAAGAACAGATACCATCGGTGACCATGCAGCTAGTTAGAATGAAATTACAATGAAATGAACACCCTTAGCTGCTTACAGGCGTTCACGTACGTCAACTGGGACAGATGAAAATGTGTTCCCCTACCGGGACTCGAACCCGGGATCTCCTGCTTACATGGCAGACGCTCTATCCATCTGAGCCACCGAGGACACAGAGGATATATTTTTACTTCCACATCTGTCTTCTTGTACGGTTCATACACTGATGATAAAAGCAACTGAAGCAACCAGAGGGTGAGAGGGAAAAGAAATAAAATTTCATGAGCTGATGGTGATTGTGATTTTGTTTCAGTTAGATAATCGACTCAAATTTTCAAAGAACATTGCAATGTGAGCCCATTTATCGGTATGAGATTGCACCCTCGTTGGCCTGGGCGCATGCGCTGACTCAGTTTGGAAGGTGTCATGAAGATTTTGCATCTTGTAAGCTTTCTATGTAATCTATCTATATGTGAAAAACTGAATATTCTTTTCCCAAAAACTTCCTCCTCGTGCAATCTTTGCTGCACATATCGCATTGAATTGCCGGGCAAAACTGATTGTTGGTTGGTCCTGTGTTGCGCATATGAACAGTGTTGTGAAACAAAGCTTAAATCCTAAAGAAATGATGAATCTGAAATAATGAAAATGCATCTACTTACGTGCCAAAATAAACCAGTTATGTCCTCAGTGAAAACTACTTAACTGACACTTGGTACTGAAGTGCATTATGAAAGTTACGTAACGTGAAGCATAATGTCTGACTTCAAACATCTACTAATTAAAATACTGCACAACAAGAAAGAAAACAAGTGTTTAATATTTCCTTCACTGTTCGCTGTAAATTAATCTGCTTACTTCGTACAACACCTGAAAGTTCTGACGACGTATTGTTTACTCACAAGAATCCAAAGAGAAATTTCGCTTGAAAAAAAAAACAAAAAAACAAAAAAAAAAACAACCTCCTGCACAGTAACCTGTTTTGTGTCTGGTGTACCGGTGTTCTCGAAACTAGCATGAAATCAGTAACTGCAGAACTAGCATGAAATCAGTAACTGCAGAAGCTAAAGAAAAATAATCTACTCTGAATTTTTTTCATTGCTTGTCAGAAACAATCTGTCGCTGTCGTGTTGCTAAAGGTGCAACGCACACAGGACAAAATATATTAGACTTTACTAAGAATGATGGGGGAGCGTTTTGCTTTAAAGAAAACACATTACAAAAACTTCAGGCAATTCAACCAATTACGTATTTTGTGACAAAATGAAAACACAGATCAAATTTGTTATCTAAGGGAAAGAAACGTTTTATTCTTGTGCGTGCATGGCTTATCTCGATGTATTCCTCCAAAAATCAATGAAATAGCTTTATAAACAAATTTTACTCTCCGTAATAAAGTATTCCAGAATATTTCCCCCAGATTCACAATATCAGATCTCCTTCTTGAAAACACAACTGTTCGTTAGTATGACTCTAAGAAGAATGCAGCAGCCCTGCATAACTGACTGACGACCAAGCGCACCACAGATTGCATTAAAGACAGAGTCAAAGTATCTTACGTGTGCATGTACATCTACATAGATACTCCGCAAGCCACCAAACGGTGCGTGGCAGAGGATACCACCTGAACCGCTACTTGTCATTTCCTTTCCTGTGCCACTCGCAAAGAGAGTGAGGGAAAAACGACTACCTATATACCTCCGTATGAGTCCTAATTTCTCGTTTCTTATCATCGTGGTCCTTGCACGTAGTGTATGTTGGCGGCAGTAGAATCGTTCGGCAGTCAGCTTCAAATGCCGGTTCTCTAAATTTTCCCAATAGTGTTTCCCGAAAAGAACGTCGCCTTCCCTCTAGGGATTCCCATTTGAATTCCCGAAGCATCTCCGTAACACCTGCGTGTTGTTCGATCCTACCGGTAACCAGCAGCCCGACACTGAACTCGTCGATGTCTTCCTTTAACCTGATCTGGTACAGATCCCAAACATTCGAGCAGTAGTCAAGAATAGGTCGCACCAGCGTCCTACATGCGGTCTCCTTTACAGGTGACCCACTCTTTCGTAAAATTCTCCCAATAAAGCGAAGTCGACCATTCGCCTTCCCTACCACAGTTCGTAGATGCTTATCAACTACTCGTGCTGCGTGCCATGAATCTTCTTCCCGGTACAGTAAAGGCGACTTACTTAACAATGGCAGAAAACATATGAAAACCTTACAATCTCTCATGAGGCAAGATGGCGCATTACTGTGTTATCTGGTCATTGATATCTTGGACAGTAACACTGGGACGATGTCTAAGCTATTCACGTACATGTTCCATCCGGAACAGAGGAGCAGGAGGAGATCAGAGTTTAACGTCCCGTCGACATCGACGTCATTAGAGACGGAGCACAAGCTCGGATTACAGAAGCATGCCGGCCGCGGTGGCCGTGCGGTTCTAGGCGCTCCAGCCCGGAGCCGCGCTGCTGCTACGGTCGCAGGTTCGAATCCTGCCTCGGGCATGGGTGTGTGTGATGTCCTTAGGTTAGTTAGGTTTAAGTAGTTCTAAGTTCTAAGGGACTAATGACCACAGCAGTTGAGTCCCATGGTGCTCAGAGCCATTTGACCCATTTTTTTACAGAAGCATGGAGAAGGAAATCGGTCGTGCCCTTTTCAAAGGATCCACCCCGGCATATGCCTGGAGCGATTTAGCGAAATCACGGAAAACCTAAATCTGGATGTCCGGACGTAGATTTGAACCGTCGTCCTCCCGAATCCAAGTCCAGCACGCTAACCACTGCGTCACCTCGCTCGGTCCATTAGGAACAGATCTGAGGATCTTGCTCAGCACCACGCAGACGGATTATAGAAACACCTGCCATGTGTGGACGATAATTGTCTTGGTGAGAAACGGCACCACGGTATGGACGCACGAGAGGTACGGCATGAGGACGTATTGATGTCTGGTGCGTACCGCTGTGCAGTCAGAGTACCGTCAGTGGACAGGAGTTATAACTGATGACTCCCCACGCCACGACGACAAGAGTAAGACCTCTGTGTCTTCCAAAGTAAACACTGGAAGAACGGAACCTCTCAACAGGTCGTCACTACACTCGCCTGTGATCTCATCCGGATAATGCATAACATCGATTCATCGCCAAACACAATGGGACGCCATTCATCAGAAGTTAATGCTTCCTGGTCACGACACCACTCCAGACGCATCCGCTCGTGTTGCGGTGTTAACAGCAGTCTAGGCATGGGATGGTAATTCTTAGTCTGGCTGCTGCTCGCCTCTGACCAGTGATGCGGGATGAAGCAGAGTGTTGCACTGTCAATTCCTGTCCTGTGGCCATAATCACGTCGGAAACCTTTTCACATGAATGACCTCAGCACAAATGACAGCTCCGCCAATGCACTGCCGTTTTATACCTTGTATACGTGATACTGCCGCCATTTGTATATGTGCATTTCTTTATCCCATGACATTTGTCGCCTTAGTGTGTGGTGGAATTTACTTATGCACAGCCTCTATCCTCATCATTTACGGCGGATTTAACACCTTAGAGAATTAAATCAAGGTAGACGATTGGAATTTCTCGCTGGCTTTTTTCACATCGCCGAGTAATCCCATGGGAAATGTTGATTGATGAAGCCACATTCAGTGGTGATGGTAGCAATAAAACTCCTAACTCGCATCAGTGACCTGACGAAAACCCGCGTATATTTGTACAGACGCGTTTTCAAGAACGCTTCTCTGTAAAGTATGATACACACTGAAGCGTCAAAGAAACTTGTAGGGGCATGCGTATTCAAATACAGAGATATGTAAACAGTCAGAATACGGCACTGCGGTCGGCAATACGTATATAAGACATCAAGTGTCTAGCGCAGTTGTTAGATCGGTTACTGCTGTAGGAATGGCAAGTTATCAAGATTTAAGTGAGTTTCAGGGTGGTGTTATAGTTAGCCCACGAGCGAAGGGGCACAGCATCTCCGAAATAGTGATGAAGTGGGGATTTTCCCGTACGACCGTGCTGTGAATATCAGGAATCCGGTAAAACATCAAATCTCCGACATGACTGCGGCCGGGAAAGATTCTGCAAGAACGGGACCAACGCCGACTGAAGAGAATCGGGCCTCGCCTGGGCCCGTCAACACCGACATTGGACAGTTGATGAGATGACTGGGAAAGTATTGCCTGGTGGTACGAGTCTCATTTCAAATTCTATTGAGCGGATGGACGTGTGACAGGTATGGACACAACCTTATAAATCCATGAATCCTGCATGTCAGCAAGGGACTGTTCAAGGTGGTAGAGACTCTGTAATGGTGTGGGGCGTATGCAGTTAGAGTGATATGGGACTCCTTATACGTCTAGAGACGACTCTGACAGGTGACGCGTACGTAAGCATCCTGTCTGGTCACCTGCATCCATTCATGTCCATTGTGCATTCCAACGGACTTGGGGAATTCCAGCAGGACAATGTGACACACCACACGTCCAGAATATCTACCGAGTGACTCCAGGAACACTCTTCTGTGTTTAACGTTTCCGTTAGCCAAGAAACAATCCAGACATGAGCATTATTGAGCATATGTGGGATGCCTTGCAAAGTGCAGTTCAGAAGAGATACCGCCTCGAACTCTTACTGATTTATGGACAGCCTTGCAGGATTCATGGTGTCAGTTCTCTCCAGCACTACTTCAGATATTAGTCGAGTCCACGCCACGTCGTGTTGCGGCACTTCTGCGTGCTCGCGGGGGCCCTACATGACATTAGGCAGGTGTATCAGTTCCTGTGGCCCTTCGGTGTAATAAGATAGTTGATTGGGCCAGTTGCGTTACCAGTTCGTCTTACAGGGCCCCGTTATGTAGACCCTTTTAAAAATAAGCTTGCAGCATCGTTAAATGAGGTTCGTTTGGCTACTTGGATGGGTACGTTCTTTCAGCATGACTGTGCCTCTGCGTCAGGTGAGGCATCATCTAAATCCAGCATTCCCTGGAAGACGGAGCCGCAGAAACAGTCAAGTCTCTTGGTTACAAAGGTTCTTGAACATTCTCCTTTATTTTTGTTTGTGGAAGTGGTTGAACGGCGAATTCTACAAAGAAAAAAATATACGCAAGAGACAAACTTATCGTTCGGTGTATGAGTAATGCTGCGTTCACAAAAGAATGCCATGGCGATCTCGGAAGAGATCTGAAGTAAATGCTCTGAAGTCAGAGGTGGAATTTCTGAAATAAACTTTGAACTTAATTATTAGCCTTTGCTTACCACCTTCTGTGACTATTTCGCCGAGCCACATTCCAGCAACTGGAGCTAAGTAACCATTTAAAACTGACACCTGTTATTTAGAATGTTGAACTCGAATTAAACTGTACGATCGCCTCCTAGCCCGAGCGGCTAGCCGCGTGGTCTAACGCGCTGCTTCCCGAGCGGGAAGGCGTGACTGTCCCTGGCACAAATCACCCGGCGGATTCGCGTCGAGTTCCGATGTGCCGGCTAGCCTGTGGGTGGTTATTAAGGCGGTTTTCCATCTGCCTCGACCCAGAGCTATTGTGCAGTTCGGTCCCCAGTGGACCCTCACCCCCCCTCCCCCGGCCCGGGAACTTCTCCTACCAGACGAGTGTCTGTGTGGTAGAGTAATTATGGTGTATGTGGACACAGTGCTTGCGCAGCAATCGCCGATATAGTCTAACTGAGGCGGAATAAGGAGAACCAGCCCACATTTGTCGAGGCAGATGGAAAACCGTCTAAAAACCACCCACAAACTGGCCGGCACACCAGACCTAGATACTAATCCGCTGGGCGGATTAGTGCTGGCGACCGGCACACCTTCCCGCTCGGGTAGCGGCGCGATAGACGGTGGAGCCTCTGGCAGCAGCGAGATTTTCATCTGGTTGGCTTGCTGAAAGATTCTCTTGCATATCCTGTTTACTTTCAGTCTAATCAAGTAGCCGTAAATCAGCGGTCTACGTTTTCTCATCGTTACGTTTTAGTTATTCAGTATTCTTGTAGAGATTTTCAAACTCTTGTACCTGTGTTAACCGCTGTGTTTTCTTGGTCCCTATATTTTCATATTATTTTTTTCTGTTTCTTGTTCATGGTTTCTATTTCTCCTTTCTCAGTCAAATTCTGTCATTTGGCTGCATATAAGCTTTTTGGTTTTGATACTGTAAAATAATGGTAAGACAGAGATTCAGGAACCAGGTTTTAAATTGTAAGACATTTCCAGGGGCAAATGTGGACTCTGACCACATTCTGTTAGTTATGAACCGTAGATTAAAACTGAAGAAACTGCAAAAAGTTGGGAATTTAAGGAGATGGGACCTGGATAAACTGACTAAACCAGAGGTTGTACAGAGTTTCAGGGAGAGCATAAGGGAACAATTGACAGGAATTGGGGGAAAGAAATACAGTAGAAGAAGAATGGGTAGCTTTGAGAGATGAAGTAGTGAAGGCAGCACAGGATCAAGTAGGTAAAAAGACGAGGGCTAGTAGAAATCCTTGGGTAACAGAAGAAATATTGAATTTAATTGATGAAAGGAGAAAATATAAAAATGCAGTAAATGAAGCAGGCAAAAAGGAGTACAAACGTCTCAAAAATGAGATCGACAGGAAGTGCAAGATGGCTAAGCAGGGATGGCTAGAGGACAAATGTAAAGATGTAGAGGCTTATCTCACTAGGTGTAAAATATATACTGCCTACAGGATAATTAAAGAGACCTTTGGAGAAAAGAGAACCACTTGTATGAATATCAAGAACTCAGGTGGAAACCCAGTTCTAAGCAAAGAAGGGAAAGCAAAAAGGTAGAAGGAGTATATAGAGGGTCTATACAAGGGCGATGTACTTGAGGACAATATTATGGAAATGGAAGAGGATGTAGACGAAGATCAAATGGGAGATACGATACTGCGTGAAGAGTTTGACAGAGCACTGAAAGACCTGCGTCGAAACAAGGCCCCGAGAGTAGACAGCATTCCATTAGAACTTCTGACGGCCTTGGGAGAGCCAGTCCTGACAAAACACTACCATCTAGTGAGCGAGATGTATGAGACAGGCGAAATACCCTCAGACTTCAAGAAGAATATAGTAATTCCAATCCCAAAGAAAGCAGGTGCTGACAGATGTGAAAATTACCGAACAATCAGTTTAATAAGTCACGGATGCCAAATTATAACGCGAATTCTTTACAGACGAATGGAAAAACTGGTAGAAGCCGACCTCGGGGAAGATCAGTTTGGATTCCGTAGAAATATTGGAACACGTAAGGCAATACTGACCCAACGACTTATCTTAGAAGCTAGATTAAGGAAAGGCAAACCTACGTTTCTAGCATTTGTAGACTTAGAGAAAGCCTTTGATAATGTTGACTGGAATACTCTCTTTCAAATTCTGAAGGTGGCAGGGGTAAAACATAGGGAGCGAAAGGCTATTTACAATTTGTACAGAAACCAGATGGCAGTTATAAGAGTCGAGGGACATGAAAGGGAAGCAGTAGTTGGGAAGGGAGTGAGACAGGGTTGTAGCCTCTCCCGGATATTATTCAATCTGTATATTGAGCAAGCAGTGAAGGAAACAAAAGAAAAAATCGGAGTAAGTATTAAAATTCATGAAGAAGAAGTAAAAACTTTGAGGTTCGCCGATGACATGGTAATTCTGTCAGAGACAGCAAAGGACTTGGAAGAGCAGTTGAACGAAATGGATAGTGTCTTGAAAGGAGGATATAAAATGAACATCAACAAAAGCAAAACGAGGATAATAGAATGTAGTCGAATTAAGTCGGGTGATGCTGAGGGAATTAGATTAGGAAATGAGACACTTAAAGTAGTAAAGGAGTTTTGCTATTTGGGGAGCAAAATAATTGATCATGGTCGAAGTAGAGAGGATATAAAATGTAGACTGGCAATGCCAAGGAAAGCGTTTCTAAAGAAGAGAAATTTGTTAACATCGAGTATAGATTTAAATGTCTGGAAGTCGTTTCTGAAAGTACACTCCTGGAAATGGAAAAAAGAACACATTGATACCGGTGTGTCAGACCCACCATACTTGCTCCAGACACTGCGAGAGGGCTGTACAAGCAATGATCACACGCACGGCACAGCGGACACACCAGGAACCGCGGTGTTGGCCGTCGAATGGCGCTAGCTGCGCAGCATTTGTGCACCGCCGCCGTCAGTGTCAGCCAGTTTGCCGTGGCATACGGAGCTCCATCGCAGTCTTTAACACTGGTAGCATGCCGCGACAGCGTGGACGTGAACCGTATGTGCAGTTGACGGACTTTGAGCGAGGGCGTATAGTGGGCATGCGGGAGGCTGGGTGGACGTACCGCCGAATTGCTCAACACGTGGGGCGTGAGGTCTCCATAGTACATCGATGTTGTCGCCAGTGGTCGGCGGAAGGTGCACGTGCCCGTCGACCTGGGACCGGACCGCAGCGACGCACGGATGCACGCCAAGACCGTAGGATCCTACGCAGTGCCGTAGGGGACCGCACCGCCACTTCCCAGCAAATTAGGGACACTGTTGCTCCTGGGGTATCGGCGAGGACCATTCGCAACCGTCTCCATGAAGCTGGGCTACGGTCCCGCACACCGTTAG
Source organism: Schistocerca nitens (assembly GCF_023898315.1). Taxonomy (NCBI): domain Eukaryota; kingdom Metazoa; phylum Arthropoda; class Insecta; order Orthoptera; family Acrididae; genus Schistocerca; species Schistocerca nitens. The sequence goes on along the minus strand of NC_064615.1, from coordinate 255,885,717 downwards.
GCCGTCTTCCGCTCACGCCCCAACATCGTGCAGCTCGCCTCCAGTGGTGTCGCGACAGGCGTGAATGGAGGGACGAATGGAGACGTGTCGTCTTCAGCGATGAGAGTCGCTTCTGCCTTGGTGCCAATGATGGTCGTATGCGTGTTTGGCGCCGTGCAGGTGAGCGCCACAATCAGGACTGCATACGACCGAGGCACACAGGGCCAACACCCGGCATCATGGTGTGGGGAGCGATCTCCTACACTGGCCGTACACCACTGGTGATCGTCGAGGGGACACTGAATAGTGCACGGTACATCCAAACCGTCATCGAACCCATCGTTCTACCATTCCTAGACCGGCAAGGGAACTTGCTGTTCCAACAGGACAATGCACGTCCGCATGTATCCCGTACCACCCAACGTGCTCTAGAAGGTGTAAGTCAACTACCCTGGCCAGCAAGATCTCCGGATCTGTCCCCCATTGAGCATGTTTGGGACTGGATGAAGCGTCGTCTCACGCGGTCTGCACGTCCAGCACGAACGCTGGTCCAACTGAGGCGCCAGGTGGAAATGGCATGGCAAGCCGTTCCACAGGACTACATCCAGCATCTCTACGATCGTCTCCATGGGAGAATAGCAGCCTGCAGTGCTGCGAAATGTGGATATACACTATACTAGTGCCGAAATTGTGCATGCTCTGTTGCCTGTGTCTATGTGCCTGTGGTTCTGTCAGTGTGATCATGTGATGTATCTGACCCCAGGAATGTGTCAATAAAGTTTCCCCTTCCTGGGACAATGAATTCACAGTGTTCTTATTTCAATTTCCAGGAGTGTATTTGTATGGAGCGTAGCCATGTATGGAAGTGAAACATGGACGATAAATAGTTTAGACAAGAAGAGAATACAAGCTTTCGAAATGTGAAGCTACAGAAGAATGCTGAATATTAAATGTGTGGATCATATAAGTAATGAGGAGGTATTGAATAGGGTTGGGGAGAAGAGACGTTTGTGGCACAACTTGACTAGAAGAAGGGATCGGTTGGTAGGATATGTTCTGAGGCATCAAGGGATCACCAATTTAGTATTGGAGGGAAACGTGGAGGGTAAAAGTCGCAGAGAGAGACCAAGAGATGAATACACTAAACAGATTCAGAAGGATGAAGGTTGCAGTAGGTACTGGGAGATGAAGAAGCTTACACAGGATAGAGTAGCATGGAGAGCTGCATCAAACCAGCCTCAGGACTGAAGACCACAACAACAACAACAAAATAGTTCTGTAACTTTGCTTGAGAGAAAATAAATTTCTTTCTGTTCACATCTTTAGGGAACGGATGGGCAGGGTGGGAAGCGGTCTGCGATTTTTGCTAGTGATGCTGTGGTGTGCGGGAAGATGTCGAAGATTGATGAAAGTAGGAATATAGAAGGTGACTGAACAAAATTTCTAGTTGGTGTGGTGAGTGGCATCTAGCTCTAAATGTAGAAAAATGTGAGTTACAGCGGATGGTTCAAATGGTTCAAATGGCTCTGAGCACTATGGGACTTAATTTCTGAGGTCATCAGTCCCCTAGAACTTAGAACTACTTGAACCTAACTAACCTAAGGACATCACACACATTCATGCCCGAGGCAGGATCCGAACCTGCGACCGTAGCGGTCACGCGTTTCCAGACTACAGGGCCTAATACCGCTCGGCCACCCCGGCCGGCAGTTAAAGCGGATGAGTAGGAAAACCAATCCCATAGTGTTCGGATACAGCAAGAGTAGTGTTCTACTTGACACAGTCACGTCGATTACCTACATACGTGTAACGTTGCAAAGCGATATGACATGGTTGGGGAGGCGAACAATGGACTTTGGTTTATTGGGGTAGTTTTGGGGCAAGTGTGATTCATTTGTAAAGGAGACCGCATATAGGACTATAGTTCCAGCTATTCTTGAGTACTGCTCGAGTGTTTGGAATCCGCACCAGGTCGAATTAAAGGAAGACATCGAAGCGCTTGAGAGGTGTGGTGCTACATTTGTAACCGTGCGAGCTAACATCCCAAAATAAGCTACACACATCTGACCCTTTGGTTAAATTATCTGGCTGATGGCAAGTTTGCGAAATACAAAGTTAACGTAACATATAATAACAGTAATAATAATATGGGGAACTAAATTAACGACCCATAAATGATGTACGCCTCACAGTTGCGGTTTGGTTGGAATAACGTTTATTCGGAAAGCAAAGTAATGGCGAAAGTGGTCGTATATTTGAGTTACTGTTACACTCGAGCGCATATCCACTTGACACAGCGCCATCATTCACAATCCCATCTCGAAATAGAAGGTATCTACTCGAAATGTTAGAGTTCACACCAGGCGCGCGGCTGCTCACCGCTTGGAGAGTAAGTCCCGCGATACCACACAACACGAAATTTTCTAAGTCGTTTCACTTCCTAGCTGCCTAAAGACCGACTGTCCGCTTTCGTGTCTCAATATGAACTGTACCCTGTGGTGTCTCCAGCGAAACTGTCCTCTTTCGCGTCTGCAACAGCACTCTTCCCTTTGGTGTCGACACCAGCACTGTCTCTGCCCGTCCCCAGCCGCGTTTTCCAGCTCCCCGAACATCTTCGCTCTGCTGACTAGGGCAGTTCCCTTTCCTGAGGCCGCCAATCTGATTGGCTACAGCTTATTCTACATTATTTTACATTTTAACATATTTAAATAATCAAAGCTTGACCACTTTCACTTTCTAAATAAAGTAACAATAATATCCATTGTTCAATTCTTTTACATAAAACCAATACAATTTCCTTCTTGAATGTCACGGCCAGTAGCCTTGCACCAATGTGCTTTCTGATAAATAAATAAAGAAGAAAAGTAACTATTATGCACTAAACTTTACGACAATATTCTATTACCTAATGATTCTGTAAGGTGTCATGCTGTCATCGTTCAAAGGGTTTTGTGTGGAGGAAATGCTTAACTGAAAACACTGATAATTTAAATTTACTATAGCTTTTAAAGAAATGAAGCTACAGAGTTGATATTTACAACATTGGTAATTTTAATGATGCTCTATATGAAATATCGAACGTAAAAATCGACCAAAGCGTTCAGACTTTAGCATTCAGGTTTTGTTACAAAACTTGTGAATTTCACTAGCAGTAAATCCTAAATTACACTCTTGGAAATGGAAAAAAGAACACATTGACACCGGTGTGTCAGACCCACCATACTTGCTCCGGACACTGCGAGAGGGCTGTACAAGCAATGATCACACGCACGGCACAGCGGACACACCAGGAACCGCGGTGTTGGCCGTCGAATGGCGCTAGCTGCGCAGCATTTGTGCACCGCCGCCGTCAGTGTCAGCCAGTTTGCCGTGGCATACGGAGCTCCATCGCAGTCTTTAACACTGGTAGCACGCTGCGACAGCGTGGACGTGAACCGTATGTGCAGTTGACGGACTTTGAGCGAGGGCGTATAGTGGGCATGCGGGAGGCCGGGTGGACGTACCGCCGAATTGCTCAACACGTAGGGCGTGAGGTCTCCACAGTACATCGATGTTGTCGCCAGTGGTCGGCGGAAGGTGCACGTGCCCGTCGACCTGGGACCGGACCGCAGCGACGCACGGATGCACGCCAAGACCGTAGGATCCTACGTAGTGCCGTAGGGGACCGCACCGCCACTTCCCAGCAAATTAGGGACACTGTTGCTCCTGGGGTATCGGCGAGGACCATTCGCAACCGTCTCCATGAAGCTGGGCTACGGTCCCGCACACCGTTAGGCCGTCTTCCGCTCACGCCCCGACATCGTGCAGCCCGGCTCCAGTGGTGTCGCGACAGGCGTGAATGGAGGGACGAATGGAGACGTATCGTCTTCAGCGATGAGAGTCGCTTCTGCCTTGGTGCCAATGATGGTCGTATGCGTGTTTGGCGCCGTGCAGGTGAGCGCCACAATCAGGACTGCATACGACCGAGGCACACAGGGCCAACACCCGGCATCATGGTGTGGGGAGCGATCTCCTACACTGGCCGTACACCACTGGTGATCGTCGAGGGGACACTGAATAGTGCACGGTACATCCAAACCGTCATCGAACCCATCGTTCTACCATTCCTAGACCGGCAAGGGAACTTGCTGTTCCAACAGGACAATGCACGTCCGCATGTATCCCGTGCCACCCAACGTGCTCTAGAAGGTGTAAGTCAACTACCCTGGCCAGCAAGATCTCCGGATCTGTCCCCCATTGAGCATGTTTGGGACTGGATGAAGCGTCGTCTCACGCGGTCTGCACGTCCGGCACGAACGCTGGTCCAACTGAGGCGCCAGGTGGAAATGGCATGGCAAGCCGTTCAACAGGACTACATCCAGCATCTCTACGATCGTCTCCATGGGAGAATAGCAGCCTGCATTGCTGCGAAAGGTGGATATACACTGTACTAGTGCCGACATTGTGCATGCTCTGTTGCCTGTGTCTATGTGCCTGTGGTTCTGTCAGTGTGATCATGTGATGTATCTGCCCCCAGGAATGTGTCAATAAAGTTTCCCCTTCCTGGGACAATGAATTCACGGTGTTCTTATTTCAATTTCCAGGAGTGTATTATAGATATGACCAATATTAAAATTTGATTGAGATCACCATGAAAATTTATGAAGGATGGTAGATTAAAATTACTGTGGCTTCATTCGCTGCATTACTACAGATTTAAATAGTTTCCACAAATGTTTCCCTTTACAGCCGATCTTAGGTCCGCTATATTTAACACTGCTACGTGTCCTCAGCCACAAACGGCTTCTACTGGGTTTCTCTATGACTTAGGTTCTCGTCTGTCGCACTCGCATGCTACAGCCCTTAGGCATCAATAGAGAATAGACTCCTGTGAGTTTCCCCATTTCGTGGTGAATCTGAGCCCTTTGTGGCACTGTCATGGACGACAGGGTTCGTTTCACAATTCCTGTAGGCTGACTCTTTCGGCCATATACGAGGTGCGACAATAAAGTAATGAGACTGATGTGGAAAAAATATTGCTTACCGTTTTAGTCAAGTTTAGTGTTGTCTCCTTCAAAGTAGTTCCCTTCTGATTGCACACACTTTTTTCAGCTCTTCTGCCACTGATGGTAACATTTCTGGAACTCATCTTCTGTAATATCCTCCAAGACCCTAGTCACAGCTTTTTGGGCATCTTGTGTTGTTTGAAAATGGCGTCCCTTGACTGACGTTTTGACTCTTGGAAATAGAAAAAAGTCTCACGGAGCTATATCTGGTGAATAAAGTGGCTGTGGTAGTACTGAAATTTGTTTTGAGGTTAAAAATTGCTGTGCCGACACAGCAGTATGGGATGGCGCATTATCGTGATGCAGAATCCAATTATCAGCAACGTTGGCACGGAAACAAAGAACTCTTTTACGAAGTCTTTCTAAAATTTCTTTGTAGTAATGTTGGTTAACTGTTTGTTCAGGAGGCACCCACTCTTTATGAACAAATCCCTTGGAATCAAAGAAGCACACGAGCATGCATGGTCGTCCACTGCGGTCTTCATCTTCAACATTCGTTCTGCCTTCACTAAACATTTTATCACAACTAAAAACTTGAGCTCTTGACATAACCTCCTCTCCAAAAGCCTTCTGAAGCTTACCGTAAGTTGTCGTCGCGTTTTCACCCAATTTAACGCAAAAAGAAATGGCAAACCGTTGCGCAATATTATGTGGTTCCATTTTCGTGACGAGAGACACGAACACGTGTTAACTTTTTACAGCACAACTCACGACTGAGGAGTTGCATCGATGTGCTGCTTGGACTGGAAGCAGCTTATAGACAGAGGTCACAGATATTGTGCCTACGCAAGCCTGCAGGGTTGCCGCATCTTGCAAAGAAAATCAGTCTCATTACTTTATTGTCGCACCTCGTATTTGAATGAGGGCACAGTGCTCGTTAACTCACAACTGGTAGGTTTTAACAAATCATAAGTATAGAGGGGATGCTTCAGGAACTCAAATGGGGATCCGTGGAGGGAAGGCGACGTTGTTTTCGAGCAGAAATATTGTGAAAATCTAGAGAACCGACATCCTAATTTGATTGCAGAACCATTCTACTGTCGTCAACACACATTTCATGCAAGGACAAACAAGATGAATACGAGAAATTAGGACTCATACTGAGGCATATTGACAGTTGTTTTTCACTCGCACTACCTTTGAGTGGGATGGGAAGGGATGTGACTAGTAGTTGTATTGGGTACCCTCCACCAAACTTGCGGAGTATCCATGTTGAAGCACGAGTAGATGCAGTGGGAGGTAATACTGAGACGTCGTCCTAGCACAGAATGCGTGGAGAGGGTGGTAGCCCGGCCCAGCACGCAGGTACACCAGCGGACGCGGTGCGTGGGCGACAGCGATCCCGGGCGGTTGCTAGGCGACGCGCGCTGCCTGCGCGGCCCGCCGCCAGGGGCGCCGCCTCCGCCGCCGCCGCCGCTGCCGCCGCCGGCCGGCGCTGCGCTGTGGGGTCAGTCCGGGCTGGCCGCGCGACGCCCTGCGACGCCCGCGTCGCGACGCTGCTGCGCGCCTCCGGTCGGTTCGCCGGCAAGGTTCACGACTCCGGCCAGCTGCTCCTCGTCGCCTAGTCGCCGGCCGCCTCGCCAGGTGAGTCTCCTGCGGCCCGCGTCACAGCCGTCGGCGCCCGGGGTGTCCGAGGCGCCGCGGGGCAGCAAGTGGAAGATTCGGAGCCGTCTCAACAGTCGGCCACCCCCACTCTGACCTGTGGCTCGTTCCACTTGACAAGACGCGGCTGGGCCCCAGGAACGCAACACGAGAGGACGATCAGTATGCGAGCCTCTGCACAGAATTTGTTCGTGCTGGCCGTTTTACTGTCAAAGGCCCTCCGTCAACACATTCTTTTCAAGTATAATGTTTATTTCAGTCAGTGGTCGTAAAAGCTGTTAAATGGCTGCACCAGAATGAACTGACTACGGATTGCCATTGCCCTGTAAATACTTATCGGTCGGTGGCTGCATAAGAATGTGTTAGGAGACACCTAGTAAAGGACTCTGGCGTTCGGCCAGCAAGTGTTTAAGGGCTCTTAACCCTTCGACTACCAAAATATTTTTCAAAGACATTAATGTATGGTTATAGTAAGTAATATCATCGTCAGAAATGATGTCAGTAAAAAAATATTTCCCTCCGTTGCACTTAACTACACAGGGTAGGTGGTACATACAGGGTTCTTCGTAAGTACCTCCATGGTTTCAGTAGACGACTTACAAACTAAAAGACATACAGAAAAGTGACATATCATTTGATAGAAGATTTCTACAATTTCTAACTCATATTGTAAGTGCACTATTTGAACTTCGTTTTTAATCTGGCAAATGTCAATATGTGCATGCAAGTCGTTGACACAATGTGTCTGGGTAGACACGAAGGCAACCCAATTTGGAAATCTGGTAAGTGGGCTGCCTATCTGTGGGCGTGAACTAATCCTATGCGACACTTTGGAGACGGGAGTTAACAATGGAGCTTAAGGACAGCACAATCTACAGGTGCAATCTGTATGAATAGGATTTCTGCAAAACACTAGCAGACATCTCTTTACCAGTGGGACATTGATACAAACCAATAACATGCAGCATATTCCCACTGGTTATTTGATGATGTATTGTGGGACATACACGTCCCGTAGGCAGTCAAATGGTTGAGAAGGGTGTGCCCTCTCAGCGACGAAATATCTGAAAAACGTTATGATTCATCACCGAGAGCCGCTTACAATTTCTTTATCATACAACTAGTTTGTGTCCACAGATCATCATCGGGTATTACAGAACATTTACAACAGTTCATAAGGTGATATAAAATCAGTGGCGTCACAAATCTATGATTTTACTTGGCAACAGTAACGAATTAAGGCTTTTACATTTCTCGATGCCATTCATTTCATATCACCTTGTAAGCCGTGTAAATATTTTATGATACTTCATGGCGGTCAGCGAACTGAAACTGGTCGTACAATCTAGAAATTTTTATCAGTAGTTCTTAGCGGTAAAACACGGCATTTTCGAATGTTAATGGGGTATTGATCATGAATAGTTGACTGAAACCGATATAGCCATTTACAAATTTCTGTAAGCATTGACTGAAGTACACTTTATAGTGCATCAATGATATTTTCTGAGACTTTATTTGGATACAGCACTATCATAACTTTTATGATCCCTACAAATAGAAGTTTCGCAGCCTCATTTTATTATTTCTAATTTATTTACTCATTGTTTATTATTCGCGATTATTTCTGTGCATGTAGCTGGTATTACAAGCGCTCCTCGCAAAGAGTGAGTGTCAGTTCAAACATACAAGTTTTGGTAAATTACGTTATAACAGCATTTTACCATCGAAAAAAGGGAGTAGGAGAGTAATTCCAACAACACATAAAATTTAGTTTAGGTAGCATATAGATAAGTCATTTGCAAGCAAATATTCATAATCTATCAAAGAAATAAAAAACGTATGATACACCTGGAGACAATGAATCTGCCAACAGGGAACAATAATTATACCTATACCTAATCTATAAAATGCCAGCCTCCTTGTAGCGTAGGATGCACCGGTTCTCATTCGATCACCGAAGTTTAGCAACGTCGGTTCCATTTAATATCTGGAGGGGTGGTCGTCTGGGAACACCGGGTGCTATGGATCAAGGATATGGTAGTCGCCAAAGGTGCGTCCAACAGAAAGATTTGCACCAGGCCTTTGAGCCATACGGCATTATTATTAGTATATATTAAATCTAACTAAATACACTGTTATCATTTTTTTGTTGAGTGAAATTTATCTCATGGACATCTGTTTGATACAACTGGAAAAATCGTAGAAAGCACTTTAACATTAATTATAGGCCGTGGTAGTATGAAAAGCATCGTTTCAACACACACCGATATGTAACATTCCGACGTGCAAAGTGTTGAAGACGCCACCATCCATACTCTCCCGTCTTTTACTTGATGTTAAGTGTGCATTCTATGATTTTTACAACTGCATCAACTAGATTTCCATGAGATAAAATCTACTGTGGGCAGAAAAATGTAGGTCATACGTTTATTTAGATTGTGTTATCTATAATTATTATTCGTCTTTTACATTTTCGTTTCCTTGAAGTTCGTCCTATCTGCTTTATTCCTATGACGAAACATAGTTAACTGCACGCAGATCACGTATACTAGATATTATTAAATTAAACTATATTTTACGCTTTGTGTGGGTTAATCTCCTATTGTGTACTACATAAATTAATGACAACATAACGCTCTCATAATGTAATTTACCAAAATTTATATCTTCTTAGCGGAACTCACTCCTTACGTATTACTTTTCTACAGCAGCGCTTTACATAGGTGCTGCGACCGCGAAACTTACGCAGAGAGTGAAACACACACAAAAAAGTTAAAAAACCATGAAGTGTAGGTGTAAAAACCATATACACAAAAAGGAAACTACGAACCCACAAATAAAATGCTGATTCAAAAATAAAGGAGAAGATAGTTAAAAGACTGTAATAGCTATTGTTAGACAACCACGACAGTTTTGCCCTTTTGACGCCTCATCACAGCTGGTTGTATACGTGTGATCTCGCAGTTTAGGAAAACTAAGCCATATCTCCGTGGGTGGCAGTTAAAAATATAGATTTCTTCGTTTTTAATGTCATCACTCTAGGAATCCTTGTAACGATGAAAATGTTAATCAAACGATAACGAAATTATGTTTATTAAATCGCATAATTACATTTTATATTCAAAGACATCTTCTGTCCTCCTTTTTACGTGAATAGGTTGCAGATACTCCCGTTTTAATGTGGATGTCGTTGATTTAATGATCAATTACAACTGGGTCCTCAACCTATTTCACCAGCTCATGGACGGGTTCTGTCTATAATTCAATGTGGGGACTAATTACTTAATACAAAGTCTCAGCACTCACATGTAAATGAAACAATACACTAGCTGTTTTTCCAAGAATACAATACACTGTTTATGCATTTCGGCACTAGATTGCTTTCAGCTAGCAAAGTTGCTTCTGTTGTTGCATTGTGAAAACTGCATTATTTTATTACGATAACGTACTACTTGCATGATCTTCTGGCATATGAATCGACTGTGAAACGTACTCAGACATTTACGTAAGTCTGCTTTGGGGATTTCTTATGAATCGGATCACAGTGCCGCGAAGAAAACAATCTCATAAAATTGGTTCTGTAGTTTTTAGTTCCCATATGAAATAGAAAATAGTTTAAAAATTAAAACATTGGGTCAGCTGAAACACAACTAGAAGAAACCGTCCAATTACACCGCACGACATGTGTTGCGGTGCATAACAGACTGTTTTGGCAAATCTGATTTCCTTTTTGTTTTAATTGTTCGTGAACCACTTTCAAAGCTTATGCTGTTCTAACATGAAGGTATTTTGATGTTGAAAGAGGTGCAGTAATAAACTGCTATGTGAGCCATATAAATGACACGATGAAAACCAAAGAAGTGCACTGATATAAAGCGATTAACACAGAAAACTACAAAAAAAAAAAAAAAAAAGAAAATCGTCTGTCACGGATGTATAACAGTATACAGACAGGAAGGCATTCAGACCAATCATGCACACATCGCTGGAGAGTGATAATGAGTTATGGAGAAAGAAAATCCGTTGCCAAGTTGCTAATCAAAATGGAGATACACTCCTGGAAATTGAAATAAGAACACCGTGAATTCATTGTCCCAGGAAGGGGAAACTTTATTGACACATTCCTGGGGTCAGATACATCACATGATCACACTGACAGAACCACAGGCACATAGACACAGGCAACAGAGCATGCACAATGTCGGCACTAGTACAGTGTATATCCACCTTTCGCAGCAATGCAGGCTGCTATTCTCCCATGAAGACGATCGTAGAGATGCTGGATGTAGTCCTGTGGAACGGCTTGCCATGCCATTTCCACCTGGCGCCTCAGTTGGACCAGCGTTCGTGCTGGACGTGCAGACCGCGTGAGACGACGCTTCATCCAGTCCCAAACATGCTCAATGGGGGACAGATCCGGAGATCTTGCTGGCCAGGGTAGTTGACTTACACCTTCTAGAGCACGTTGGGTGGCACGGGATACATGCGGACGTGCATTGTCCTGTTGGAACAGCAAGTTCCCTTGCCGGTCTAGGAATGGTAGAACGATGGGTTCGATGACGGTTTGGATGTACCGTGCACTATTCAGTGTCCCCTCGACGACCACTAGTGGTGTACGGCCAGTGTAGGAGATCGCTCCCCACACCATGATGCCGGGTGTTGGCCCTGTGTGCCTCGGTCGTATGCAGTCCTGATTGTGGCGCTCACCTGCACGGCGCCAAACACGCATACGACCATCATTGGCACCAAGGCAGAAGCGACTCTCATCGCTGAAGACGACACGTCTCCATTCGTCCCTCCATTCACGCCTGTCGCGACACCACTGGAGGCGGGCTGCACGATGTTGGGGCGTGAGCGGAAGACGGCCTAACGGTGTGCGGGACCGTAGCCCAGCTTCATGGAGACGGTTGCGAATGGTCCTCGCCGATACCCCAGGAGCAACAGTGTCCCTAATTTGCTGGGAAGTGGCGGTGCGGTCCCCTACGGCACTGCGTAGGATCCTACGGTCTTGGCGTGCATCCGTGCGTCGCTGCGGTCCGGTCCCAGGTCGACGGGCACGTGCACCTTCCGCCGACCACTGGCGACAACATCGATGTACTGTGGAGACCTCACGCCCCACGTGTTGAGCAATTCGGCGGTACGTCCACCCGGCCTCCCGCATGCCCACTATACGCCCTCGCTCAAAGTCCGTCAACTGCACATACGGTTCACGTCCACGCTGTCGCGGCATGCTACCAGTGTTAAAGACTGCGATGGAGCTCCGTATGCCACGGCAAACTGGCTGACACTGACGGCGGCGGTGCACAAATGCTGCGCAGCTAGCGCCATTCGACGGCCAACACCGCGGTTCCTGGTGTGTCCGCTGTGCCGTGCGTGTGATCATTGCTTGTACAGCCCTCTCGCAGTGTCCGGAGCAAGTATGGTGGGTCTGACACACCGGTGTCAATGTGTTCTTTTTTCCATTTCCAGGAGTGTAGATCTGCATTCGCTAGTTGATTACAGTCCTGTACTATCCTACGAATAAGCCACCTCAGTTACTAATGTTGCTAGCAAAGAGTTCAGAGCTGTCGTCTGCTCAAGAACTCAACAAGAAGCTACAAAATTGGCAGTAGCAACTGCGGAAGACCTGAAGAACGGCGAAAACTGATTGTCCACCTTCGTAATAGCTCCTTATCCGTTACAGGTACAACGCGAATTATCATAAGATCTCACTCGGCTGTGTACGATGTAAGGGGAGGTTTTCCAGGTGCAGGAGTAAGCCAACAAGCTTCTACCTCTGCGGAGAGTGAGCAATCTCTTATCTGAAAAAAGGGGGTTCGAAAAGCAGCCATTGAATTACTCAGAAGAGGTGTGTGTCTTGAAAGCGTATTGAGCTATGTGTGCGGACTAGGAAGTTAACAAAGGCGGATTCAGTAGATTAGTGAAGCAAATCAAGGGCGCACACTGAATGGCAAAACCACATTGATTACTTCTATAAATAATTGTTTTTAGCGGTGATAAAACTTCAACTCATTTGCATCGGAAGAAAGGTACGTAGCTAGCGCGAGGAGGCTTCATAGCATGACCCGAATTATTTCCTACCAGTCGTAAAACATTGTCGTAGGTTGGCGCATTCTTGGAGAATTATGACTCCGGCGGCGTCGGAGATTTGCAGCGCAGTATGTAGTGATAAAGAGTACATAAAACAGCGGTCAGATGCAAAAAAATCGGAAAATAGTTTTCACACCAGTAGGACAGTGTTTCTAGCATGCTACCTGAATGCTGAGATATGGATTCCATAAAAATCGGAAATACAGTTAATTGGTAACGTTTTGTCCAAGTGTATTGCTGTCTTATTTCAGAGTCGAAATTTCGTTTTTTAGTCCCCACTCCCCCGTGATACCTTCTTCTGCCACATCCTGCTTCCCCAAACTCAAACAATGATTTTTAGGCTATGTGTGCATGATGTTAAGCTATACAGAGCTTTGGGACCCACATTAAAATTAAGGTCCCCTATATCACACTAGACAAGTAAGTTTAAATGTCCGAGGAGGGCAACGCCTTATCACTTCCAACAGAACCAGGCTACGACTTGTCGGTATTCCGTCCTCTGACCATCTTCAGATATATCCTTTTCGTGTTTACACACGAAGACACTGCATCGGAAGTATCGTTGCAACGTGTTAAGGACATTCACAAGTTTTCCCAAAATTTTAAGGGACAAATTTACAGTTGTTTACGTCATCTCTATGTTTGACGCAACATTTTCTCTATTTTATTTTCTCTGTGCGTATTTTAGTGGAAGAAGATCTCCTAATCTAAGATTATAAGTCATTCCCTCACGTCTGCTGGTGTCGAAGTTGTTTCTTCCCGCTCTCCATTTAACGAAATGGGAACTGTGTGTCAGAAAATTTTTCGCAAATCCTCAAGTCCATTTGGCCCACAGCAGCACACGAGCATACCCATACTTACCATTATAAATTAAAACGAGTACGCGTTCAGTTACTTTTTATGTTTCGGAGTATTTGGTGTGCTGTATAAATGGGTGTTTTGGGATTGCTTTAAATTTATTGTACGCCATGTGCTCGCTTTTAAATGTTTCATGCATCACATAGTAAATAAATCGGACATCATCCAAAAATTTCAGTTTACATTCTAGTTAGCATAATGTTTGCCTACTAAATAATTTCCGAATTGTATTTGGAATCACGTCGCATAGCACGACTCGTGCGGACATAAAACTGTCTCCATCATTTGGAAATATAATTATGTAACCCTGTGCCCCATTAATGTGACTGTACTCTTGTCAATATCACCTTAGACTCAGCTAGCGTAACATGTACTCCACGAAATAGAATTCTGAATTATTGCCTTTTAACAGCGAGAGCTGTTAATTTTTAGTCACACGGTACGGTTTCCTTTACTGCGATAAACTACAACTAAACTAATTTAAACAACAAAATTCTCTTAAAAATAAGTCTTCTTTTCACCTGTGTCGTGCAATATATAGTACTGTGTTCCGCCTATTTTACAAAAACCCTAATTCTTTTTACGTTAGTTTTCTCGTCCAAACATGCTTCAAAATACCTTTTTCATTTTCACTGCCTTCTCCTTATTTTACTGAAAAAATGGAAGTGAGCGTATGGCATCGTTACCGGTAGGCCCCATCCGGGGAAGTTCGGCCGCCATGTTCAAGTATTATTTCAGTCGACGCCGCATTGGGCGACTTTCGCAGCGGTGATGATGATGAAATGATGATGAGGACAACACAACACCCAGTCCACGAGCGGAGAAAATCTCCAACCCGGCTGGGAATCGAACCCGGGCCCGCTTGCATGGGGGGCGAGCACGTTACCACCTACCTAAGCTGGCGGACTATTTTACTGAAAATATGAAGATACGAGATATTAGTCGTAATAGTCGCAATGGCGGATAGTTCCAAATGAAGTGGTATACAGAGAACTGGAGCCCATCACTGATACTATACGAAAGAAAAGGATCTCTTTTTGTGGTCACATTCTGAGGACACCAGAAACCAGATTATCAAGAAAAATTATTGAGAAACTCTGGAAATTGAAACAACAAGGAGGATGGCTTAAGGAAATAAGAGAGGATATGGAAGAACTGGAAATAACTCTGGATGATTTGCAGAACAAAACGCCAAATTTAAAGAAGTTGAGGGACACAGAAATAAGATTTAAACCAAAAATTGACAAACGATATACAATGAAAAGGGTATTTACAGATAAGGAACGACGAAAAGCATCGGAACGAATGAAGAGATACTGGGCCACTCGGAAGGGGAAAATACCAAAGAAGAGGACCAGAAATGATTGACTGAAGTGGTCCAATGAGGCCGTAAAAGCAGAAGAAGAAGAAGAAGAAGAAGTCGCGATTGAAATTTAGATTTAAACATTTTATTGTGCATATTACGATTTCGTTTTTTAACTTAATTACTGATAGAGAATATTTCCTGGAAGGCTGGCTGGATAGCTTGCCGTTTGCAACAACATGAATTTTTAAAGTAGTCAGATAGTTAATGAAAATTTACTTTTTGGGCCTAATTTTGACTCGCATCTTTTATCATAAAGCTTCTGGAATTTGTAGGTTTCTTTTATATGAGGACGTACTGACGATGGCACAGGTGAGATGAAACATGTTTGAGCACGGAAAAATTATTTGGTTTTTGTAAAAACGCAACCTGAATGAGATGTAAAATTTGTTTTGTGAAGACATCAGCTTCTAAAGCATCAAAAACCAAAGGATGATTACGTCATACCTTTTCCGTCATTTCTAGGCACACGATTTCACTAATTTCTCCTCAGATTTTTTAAATTTTACTTTTCTTTCATTTTGAAATATTTTTCTTTCGTGAGGACCTTGCTTCATTTTTCTTTGTATTTCTGTCTACGCCTTGTGTTAATAATCTCTGTAATATAGCATCTGGCGAGTTTCAATTCTAATGACGCTAGGCCAAAATCTTTCAAATAATTAGCAATTTCTGTCTCGTCTGTTTCAGTGTCACTGTTTATGGGTCGACGATGTCCAGTAAAGGTTCTTTGTTTTTGTTCTTGGTTGATATACGCTGTAAAAAGTATGCTTCATTCTTTCACAACACTGACAAAGCATCTAGTTTCTTCAGCTCCTCTTAATATCACTCAGAGGTGAAAGCATTTTTGCGTAATGTATACAATACCTGTAAGTCTTCTTCGACTTACACGTAGCGAATGTATGGAAGATGATTGGAAATGTCTTACACCGTATCTTACGTCATCTACACACACTAGTCACATGAAAAATTTGTCATACTTAGTACTACCGGTTTTTTAAGCTACATTGGTGATAACATTTTGGAATACGTAAAATCTTACTGCTCTTCCATTTTACAGCTAATGTTCCAGCTTAGTAACAATCTTTCGATTAGCTCGAATAATGTTCATATCTTTTTAAAGATTCATTCAACGAGTATCTACTTATTTAAATTACTTTGCCTGCGTACAACCCTATGAAAAGATTTGTTACCACCTCCCACTTCTGTGATATTTTGGATGATATAATGCACGCGTTATGGAACTATTGTATTTACTAGATCATAAAGTATTCTGTGTTTGTTGTCATTTCGTGTTTCATATGGTCTGCTATGTTTCTCAACTACTATCCCACTACGCTGTAGAATCCGAGAACATGTTCTTAATCTTTATCAGTTATTTGCTTGTGAAGTGTATACATCATGAAAATAATTTCCCTGTGATTTACAGGGTGTTTCAAAAATGACCGGTATATTTGAAACGGCAATACAAACTAAACGAGCAGCGATAGAAATACACCGTTTGTTGCAATATGCTTGGGACAACAGTACATTTTCAGGCAGACAAACTTTCGAAATTACAGTAGTTACAATTTTCAACAACAGATGGCGCTGCGGTCTGGGAAACTCTATAGTACGATAATTTCCACATATCCACCATGCGTAGCAATAATATGGCGTAGTCTCTGAATGAAATTACCCCAAACCTTTGACAACGTGTCTGGCGGAATGGCTTCACATGCAGATGAGATGTACTGCTTCAGCTGTTCAATTGCTTCTGGATTCTGGCGGTACACCTGGTCTTTCAAGTGTCCCCACAGAAAGAAGTCACAGGGGTTCATGTCTGGCGAATAGGGAGGCCAATCCACGCCGCCTCCTGTATGTTTCGGATAGCCCAAAGCAATCACACGATCATCGAAATATTCATTCAGGAAATTAAAGACGTCGGCCGTGCGATGTGGCCGGGCACCATCTTGCATAAACCACGAGGTGTTCGCAGTGTCGTCTAAGGCAGTTTGTACCGCCACAAATTCACGAAGAATGTCCAGATAGCGTGATGCAGTAATCGTTTCGGATCTGAAAAATGGGCCAATGATTCCTTTGGAAGAAATGGCGGCCCAGACCAGTACTTTTTGAGGATGCAGGGACGATGGGACTGCAACATGGGGCTTTTCGGTTCCCCGTATGCGCCAGTTCTGTTTATTGACGAAGCCGTCCAGGTAAAAATAAGCTTCGTCAGTAAACCAAATACTGCCCACATGCATATCGCCATCATCAATCCTGTGCACTATATCGTTAGCGAATGTCTCTCGTGCAGCAATGGTAGCGGCGCTGAGGGGTTGCCGCGTTTGAATTTTGTATGGATAGAGGTGTAAACTCTGGCGCATGAGACGATACGTGGACGTTGGCGTCATTTGGACCGCAGCTGCAACACGGCGAACGGAAACCCGAGGCCGCTGTTGGATCACCTGCTGCACTAGCTGCGCGTTGCCCTCTGTGGTTGCCGTACGCGGTCGCCCTACCTTTCCATTTGTCCACAGCACACTTGCACGTTGTGAACAGCACACGCTTACAGCAGAAAGACGACGTACAGAAGGGCCCACCCACAGACTGCGTTGTCTTCTATATCTTTCACATCACTTGCAGCGCCATCTGTTGTTGAAAATTGTAACTACTGTAATTTCGAAAGTTTGTCCGCCTGGAAATGTACTGTTGTCCCAAGAATATTGCAACAAGCGGTGTATTTCTATCGCTGCTCGTTTAGTTTTTATTGCCGTTTCAAATATACCGGTCATTTTTGAAACACCCTGTAAATACAGAGAACGATTATTTTTAAATTCTTATCTAAAAGCTCTCGTTGCGTTCTTAATGTGACCTTTACAGTTTGTATCTCTGTCACGTATGCCTTACACCTCAGCAGCCTTTTCCATTTAAAAAGGTTGTTTTTATGCTTGTTTTCACTTGTACAACATTGTAGTGTTTATAGTAGCTGGTACAAGACATCTCGTTGTGCAGTGTGCCACTTGGTATTTATGCTGCTTAATTGTCATTGTAGTATATATTTACTCTAAAGGTTATATTTATATATTGTCGTTTAATGTACAGCGGTGGAATCTCGAAAAAAATGTAGTTGTCTGTCAAGTATTTATGAGATATGAAGGTTACAAAAATCTTTTACTCTTAGTGTTCCTTGACTAGAAAACACGTCGTATTCCGGTCACGAATGATTAACAAACGCCTCTGTCAGATTTAATCATTTGTGTGTTGGTGTTGTGATTGCTGTAAATGCCGCATTTCTTTAGCTTCTTCAATGGCAGAATTTTGCATGAGGTAATGTGCCTTCATAGTAAACTTTGTTAAAATTACTGAAACTACTTTTGATGGTTTTCTCTTTTCGTTACTGTGTTGCATGCTGATATTATACTTCTTTCATCGTCATATTTACAGGATCTTTTTACCATCGACTGTTTGGCAACACTACTTGCTTGTTGTCTAGTATTCTCGTTTAACAGTATTTTAGCATGTACTGCCACAATCTTCATATTTTATTTTTGCTTGTATTAATAATTTTTTTTCTTCGGGTACCTCCTGCGTATTTGTTTTCTGTTAGTGAATGTAATCGTTGGCTTTACAATGAGTTTCGTAGTATACTTTTCAGGCAGATCAAAGCGATGTTACTCGAATACATCAGCCAGTGGTACGAACGAATTTCGTGTTACGCTTTACACTATCACATTTACACGCTGTTGAGAGTCATATTCTCATCTGAAATTCAAGCACCCAAAGATGCTGGACGATGTGTACAAGAGCGCGCGCAAGATGCCGCCAGTTCGAGTGGCCCTCGGAAGTTTGTTAGAGGGGCGTTACTCTTCTTAAGTACAGCTGCCTCGCAACTTGAAAGACGGGACATTGCTGCTTGTGTATCTATGTTAGCAGCGGCTCTTTTTTAGAAAACAACAAACGTTTTCGCTTCTCCTTGCAGCTCTGTGATAGCAAAATACCTCACTTAACGACAACATATACAGACATATCGTCGCAAATAGGGAGTCGGCTCCGTGTTACGCTATTGTCACCGAGCCCATGCCGACACACACACACACACACACACACGCACACACACACACACACACAAACAGAGCAAACGTTTGATCGTAGCTGTAGTAATGGGTCGTGGGCTATCACAACCACAGGGACAGATGGTAACCTTGTGGATGCATTCCAAATAATTTTGCCGTGCAACTAATTGGGTTCAGAAAATCGCAGGTTGCGACATACTGGAGGACATTCCAGCAGATGAGGTTTCTCAGATGCAAATCCTGCAGCTCCTTTTGCATCTTACGCAGATTTGTTTTGGTACAGAACTCGTGATCAAAGCGAGGGGTTGAGATTTATTTCCCGTGCCTGCAAACAGCTGTGAACTGTCATTAGCAAGTAAAACTCTGAATGATTTACAGCCAGCTTTTGTGGCAAATACCACAGCTCTATTATGTTTCGGTAAGAGTTGCTTTATGAACCTGTCCGTGTTGCTGAGAAGTCGTGCTTTTGAAACAGATGGTATTAGTGGATGGCAATAATAGATACAGTTGAATTTTGAGCAGCTCACATTTATTTTCAGACTTAATATGTTCACATTTATGGTCTTTCGTTGATAGGCTACCATCGGTTACCTTGCTTTAAACGTTGTTAAATTACAGCCATATCACTTCCAAGATTTGTTTCTTCAGATCACAGCGGTCGAAGTAATTGATATCATCATTTTCCTGCCAGGGATACCAGATTTCGCACTGTGTTCACCACTCAATATCGGCGCAGAGCCCCGCGCAGTGAGAGGATGAAATATTGTTGGAGGGTCACTACATTCTACGGCTCTTTTGATGAGTAGACATCCTTCAATGTTCCGCTAAGATAGCTGAAAAATACGTGCCGACAGTACATCCTTCTGACGGAGTCTCGGTAGCGATATATATGCAAAAAAGGCAATTAATATTAAGTATAAAACATTTGCTATAAGTGTTTCCTATTTGGTATTATAATCATGTTCTGGCATGCACAGACGGAAAATTCAATTAATGTTAAAAAGACATTGAGTTGGACTACCAGTGATGACTGCCTTTCGTATTGATTTGTTGCTTGTTTACACGTAAAAATACAACTGGAAAAGAATTCAGTTCATTTCAGTTGTGCACATGCCGTGAATTTTCGTGACGCATTACCTTATACGTGACTACACCCTGTGCGGGAGGTTAGCGTTTCAACCTACACACGTTCTGAGCGCTCTGTTATTTTCTACTGCTGATATGCCTACGTATTTGCTTCCAGCGTTTAGTTCTTAGGGACATGTTGTGATATCTAAGTTGTTGTTCCTCTGTAAATGTTGGAAAGACTGCGATCCCCACAATCAGTAGGAAGCCAGTGCTTCACAGCTCAATTACCTAGAAGAGCCTATAATACGGTCTACTAATTTCAGCCTCAAACACTTCTAGTCACGAGGAGATTAAATGTAGGAACTGAAGAATTTCTATCTGTGAGAATCCACAGTTTCAGGAATTTCCTTCCAGTAGCTAGTTCATTGGTGCTGTGATAATACAATCTATATTGCGGTTATTGTCGTATTTAGTGTATTGTTAGCTGGTTCATTAAATATGCTCGTTTCTTCAATATCTTAGGATGTAGTTTTTTTATATATATACGGCATGAACCCACTAAACTATTAACCCCTGGAATCATAGAAGTTATCCAAACATGTTTTCGATAGGTGAACGTTTTTATCTATTAAGACAGAGAAGATTCTGTTGTTGGTAAGATTATCTACTTTTTTTTATAGTATTCGTTAGCTCTCGTAAATATTAATATAATTATTACATTTTTCTACTTGGCAATGCAGCTATTCTCAGAAAAAGACAGAGAATTTTGATTAATACACGGCTCAGACTAGTAGCACAATGTAGTCCATTGATGAAGCAGCTGATAAAGCAGGTGCACCGTCGCTATACCGGAAATGCGGCATTCGTATTCATCACATTCACTAGCTCGATAGCAAGCTATTTTGCCAGAATAAATACAAAAATACGCTCCTTTGGTAGTATAAAACTGTATTTGAGGTAAGGAGCTCCGTGTATTCAAAAGCAAGGGAAGGGTAAGCAACTGTATCATAAGCGCTTCATAAGAAAAGTTAAGAACGAAGCTTTTGCTTTAGGTAATGAAACGAGAATCGTAAGAAATTGCTAAACAGGTTGCAAATAACTGTTAAAGAATTTCATTTCTGTTTTTCCCTTTTGTTGCAGAGATTTTGCCGGCCGCGGTGGTCTCGCGGTTCTAGGCGCGCAGTCCGGAACCGTGCGACTGCTACGGTCGCAGGTTCGAATCCTGCCTCGGGCATGGATGTGTGTGATGTCCTTACGTTAGTTAGGTTTAAGTAGTTCTAAGTTCTAGGGGACTGATGACCACAGCAGTTGAGTCCCATAGTGCTCAGAGCCATTTGCACCATTTTTGCAGAGATTTTGCATTGTGAGATAGCTACAAAAAGTAGGAGCAGTGGAAACGGGCGACACCATTAACTCGGTAAATACAATGTGAATAACTTGTCGCACGCAGAGAATTACTGAAAACCAAATGGAGGGGAGCGAATTTTACGTAGCACAATGTTGACTATAAACAGAAACTATTTTCCGTAAAGTCACATACATTTCTTAAATCTGTCTTTTCCAGCAATGTTGCTGTATGTAAAAGCAACACAACACTTCATAGTTTCAAGCATTTGTATTGTTCAATGACCGGTTTCAATCGTAATGATCGTCTTCAGAGCGACCTGTGTTCTTGAAGTTAACAAAAGGGGCTAGAGGTATACACAGCTATGATTAGCGGCTGCTACATTCAGTCATTGAACACTAGGATGAAAAATGATTTACGTGGATAAGACATTCGTAAGCACTGAACAGGAAGGTGCGCATTGTTCAGTAAATTTCATTTTCTATGGGTTTTCTGGGGAATTGAAAAAATGAGTGTTAAACTACAAGTAACCAAATCCAAGTTGGAAGGTTTACTTTCATTCCGAGCAGGAGTTTCTCGGAGTAGCTGGCAACTTTTCTCTGTAACGCGATACTTATACCTATACTCCCACAAACTTCTTCATTTTTACGGTTATGAACATTAATTGGTAAGAACGGATCCTGTATAGGATCACTTTGTTGTTTTTCTGTCTGTCTGTCCTACTGTTAAGATCCCTTTTTCCCAAGAACGGATATAGGTATCAATTTGAAATTTATGTCATATACCGCGGGCTGCGGTCCCTTGGAGGTGTGAAAAATTTAAGTTGCTAAATCAATGCAGTCAAACGATACAGCCACATATGTCACACATTTTGGTACTCCTAAACTCACAAACTGAAACCTGTAGGTGAACTATATTTATATACGTCCGACGTGGTGGTTCAGCGGTAAATTGTGTGCTTGGATACCGTCATACCACGAATTTTCCAGTCTTTTAACCTATCCTTCAACTCTCAACGATGTGAAAAGTCGCCAGAAACGACACGTGCTTCATATTCCTAGTTAAATTGTAGATCCCCTTCCCCTAGTTAGACACGCATCGAATACAAAGAATTGCACAATTCTTTTGTTTATAAATTTTCTAATCAGCGTTCTGTAAACTACGTACTGACTCTTTTCATGACACTGTAACTTCAGATCGCGTGGTCCCAAGGAACCTGGTAAATAAATAAAAGGAACATTTATATGAAAACAAAAAGAATTGAAAAACACTAGTGGAAGTCCAGCTAAAGTGACATACCATTTAGTTTTACGGTCATCATTACTTCATAAACCATGATATTAAATAGAACTTGTATCTTGCTGCCATATTTTTAAATTGGTATAAACCATACGTTTTTGATATTCTTATGAAAAGTGCATACTATATAATTTTAGAAGGATGTCAGGCTAAAATGACACAGGAAGACGAAAAAGTAAGACATTCCGATAAAAATTAGATAGTTTATATGCGTAAAAGATTTGTGCTTAAGAACAAATAGAAGACTACTCCTGAAAAAATTCTTCAACAGTATCAATTAAGGTTTCTCACTCCAGTCGTGCAAAAAGTGAAGAAATAAAGTGTTTTGTTGTGTGGCTTACTCCAGCGCATTCAGTATGTGCCCGTAAATTACCCTGCTGACACATCAAACACCGTTCACCGGTTTTTGAATGCGAGGCGAGTTCCAAGCAGTACGAACAGTGACAATCTTTGGAAGTATCGCTGTTGTCGCAAAAAAGATCTTTTTCGTACAATATTTCTTTTCACTTTTCTCGGATATTCGAATGCAAGTGGTCTCACCGCCTTCATAGTCACGCCAAACATGAGCGACTCCGGTAGTTTCATGTGTTGCACCAGTTCACGCTTCTATGCAGTGTTGAAAGTTGGCTGGAATCCACCCAATCCTTTCTAAACACCATTGACGATTTTGTTCGCATTTCTAGTTCGTCCTGGGGTACTCCGAATGGTTTCGAGGCCCGCAGCCATCCCATGTCGTCTCTGGTAACATCATCTGTAGCGTGCTGCATCTGCACCGCACCCCGAGACTGTCTTGACGATTTTCTTACTTCACTGCCTGCCATCTGAAAGTAGAAATCCACATACTTATATTTGGCCTACGTAAATTCGTTGCATTTGTGTATCATTGCACATTTATCAATTCATGTTTAATGTTTCTTTTAATTTATTTTATTACAGTGTGACCTACTGTTATTGTTGTTAAATTTAAACAGATACGTAAAATGAATAGCTTAAGTAATACCAAAGATCACACAGAATAGAAATAGAGTCCACATCGGGGTAAAATGACATACTGTGTCATTTTACCCTGGCACATGGTATGTTATTATAGTCTGAAACGCCTTCAAAAATGGTTCAAGTAGCTCTGAGCACTATGGGACTTAACTTCTGAGGTCATCAGTCCCCTATGACTTAGAACTACTTAAACCTAACTAACCTAAGGACTTCACACACATCCATGCCCGAGGCAGGATTCGAACCTGCGACCGTAGCGATCGCGCGGTTCCAGACTGCAGCGCCTAGAACCGCTCGGCCACCCCGGCCGGCTGAAACGCCTTATTTGATTCATTCTAGAAACTTTCGACTACTACGTGCTCTAGCACAACCTTCTGGCTCTCAAAACATAGCTAAAAGTATCCTTTACAAGATAACTTATGATTTTCTCAAACATATAATTACCTACAATACTAATTAAAGAATGTATGTGAAAAAAATTAAAAAGTTGGAGGCTTACCTGTAAGTTCGCAGTTCCAAGACGGAAGCTGGCCACTCGTCGCCATATACTTAGGAGTAGGGTTGCCAACCGACCTTTCTGTACAACTTAGTGCATGTGGCGCCGCTCAACTGGTTTCGCCCACAGCCTTACTATGTCATTTTACCCGGGTACGTCGTTATAGCTTGACTTCTCCTAGATACAGAATGCATCGATGTTTATTCACAAACGTCCATAACACGTTGTTGGCCAACAGCTGAGTTTCGGAATAAGTGCTTTGAATGCCAGTTAAATGGATTTCTGTCCGTTGAGGCAGTGCAAATATCTCAGGGTCAGCTGACGGATATACGACGGGAGTTTGGCTTCGGCCAGCGCACCACCCGAGGAGAAAACGAGCATTGTAGCTGTCTTCACACGGGGTGTGTTTCTCATCGTGAAGGACGCTAGGCGTGGCGCCCACCGTAGTTGGTGCGCGCTTTGAAAGAAGCTGCTGTTTCACAAGGAACATTAGCGTGTTCCTCTCCGTGATTTGCGACCGTAGCGCTCTCCAGCTCCACATGTCGGCTGTATCTGGTTCGGACATTAAAAATTACTTTTCGTCCTTTCGCAATATGCTAAACTATGAACATGATACTCGACAAAACGGAAAGTACCATGCCCACTCAGTAAAGGCTTAGGTTTCTAAAACAAATTACAAATAGTGCGATACAGATATGTGATAGTCTTCCACAACAGACAAAAATTATTTCATCATTCCTACCTTTAAGTAAAATCCTAAAGTAATTCTTATTGAATCACTCCTTCTGTGCAATAGCAGAATTTTTAGAACATGTGAAATATGAGACTTTAAACAAGAATTTACACAATCTCCTACCGTACTTAGTGCAAGCTCTCTTGTGGATCAACGACAAAAAATATATATTTCCTGCTTTATTATTGTAAAAATTTCTGTACTTCATTTACAAGTGTGTGTGTGTGTGTGTGTGTGTGTGTGTGTGTGTGTGTGTGCATACAAGCACATACATGGATATTTGTGCATACTTCATACACATAATTTATAAAGCAATTATATATCCCACAATCTGGAAAGTTTTTCGGATGAATCTATAAATAAACACTGAAGTGTGATAGAACCAGGCAGTGACATAGAAAACCATCTTGGAATTCTCTGGTCCGTTCCCCTGACATGTTCAGAAAATCGAATAAACTCACTACTGAGAGAGAGAGAGAGAGAGAGAGAGAGAGAGAGAGAGAGAGAGAGAGCTCGTATAAAGGGTATAAGTACAGATATTTTTACATGTGGTGCCCTAGTATGTACACACATCTGTGTGTGGCTTGTTTTTTTTCCTGTGTCGAACAGCCTTTCCACAAACGCGTCACAAATTTTACGACCTAATGTTTTCTGCACGGTCGTACTGCACTACCAAGTCGATTATGGCTGTCCGTGTAGGCTACCCGTTTTGTGTCCAAGTGTCCATACTTCAACACCTGACCTGCTGCCCAGTGGAAAATAGGCATTAATGGCTTCCTTTTGCCATATGAACGCTTACTTGGAGGTACTAACCAACTTAAAGACATACGACATGTAATGAGTATAATTATTAGTCTGCAAATGAACTAAATACTGATGTAGTTTTCTTCATTACATCGTCCTCAGTTACCAATAGAAATATCTGCTCTTATATGCACAACATCGAATAGTGCAGACTATACTTCCATTCAGTTAATAAGGTGGCCTCAAAAACTTTTAGATAACAAAAAAAAAATGGTTCAAATGGCTCTGAGCACAGTACAGAGAGCTGGCTTAAGCCAGAGATAAATTCTGCCGAAATTTTTACAAAGGTACAGACGGTGTTTAGGAAGGATAGATTGCATGCAACCGGTGGTGGAGTGTTCGTCGCTGTTAGTAGTAGTTTATCCTGTAGTGAAGTAGAAGTGGATAGTTCCTGTGAATTATTATGGGTGGAGGTTACACTCAACAACCGAGCTGGGTTAATAATTGGCTCCTTTTACCGACCTCCCGACTCAGCAGCGTTAGTGGCAGAACAACTGAGAGAAAATTTGGAATACATTTCACATAAATTTCCTCAGCATGTTATAGTCTTAGGTGGAGATTTCAATTTACCAGATATAGACTGGGACACTCAGATGTTTAGGACGGGTGGTAGGGACAGAGCATCGAGTGACATTATACTGAGTGCACTATCCGAAAATTACCTCGAGCAATTAAACAGAGAACCGACTCGTGGAGATAACATCTTGGACCTACTGATAACAAACAGACCCGAACTTTTCGACTCTGTAAGTGCAGAACAGGGAATCAGTGATCATAAGGCCGTTGTAGCATCCCTGAATATGGAAGTTAATACGAATATAAAAAAAGGGAGGAAGGTTTATCTGTTTAGCAAGAGTAATAGAAGGCAGATTTCAGACTACCTAACAGATCAAAACGAAAATTTCTGTTCCGACACTGACAATGTTGAGTGTTTATGGAAAAAGTTCAAGGCAATCGTAAAATGCGTTTTAGACAGGTACGTGCCGAGTAAAACTGTGAGGGACGGGAAAAACCCACCGTGGTACAACAACAAAGTTAGGAAACTACTGCGAAAGCAAAGAGAGCTTCACTCCAAGTTTAAACGCAGCCAAAACCTCTCAGACAAACAGAAGCTAAGCGATGTCAAAGTTAGCGTAAGGAGGGCTATGCGAGAAGCGTTCAGTGAATTCGAAAGTAAAATTCTATGTACAGACTTGACAGAAAATCCTAGGAAGTTCTGGTCTTACGTTAAATCAGTAAGTGGCTCGAAACAGCATATCCAGACACTCTGGTATGATGATGGCATTGAAACAGAGGATGACACGCGTAAAGCTGAAATACTAAACACCTTTTTCCAAAGCTGTTTCACAGAGGAAGACCGCACTGCAGTTCCTTCTCTAAATCCTCGCACAAACGAAAAAATGGCTGACATCGAAATAAGTGTCCAAGGAATAGAAAAGCAACTGGAATCACTCAACAGAGGAAAGTCCACTGGACCTGACGGGATACCAATTCGATTCTACACAAAGTACGCGAAAGAACTTGCCCCCCTTCTAACAGCCGTGTACCGCAAGTCTCTAGAGGAACGGAGGGTTCCAAATGATTGGAAAAGAGCACAGGTAGTCCCAGTCTTCAAGAAGGGTCGTCGAGCAGATGCGCAAAACTATAGACCTATATCTCTGACGTCGATCTGTTGTAGAATTTTAGAACATGTTTTTTGCTCGAGTATCATGTCGTTTTTGGAAACCCAGAATCTACTATGTAGGAATCAACATGGATTCCGGAAACAGCGATCGTGTGAGACCCAACTCGCGTTATTTGTTCATGAGACCCAGAAAATATTAGATACAGGCTCCCAGGTAGATGCTATTTTTCTTGACTTCCGGAAGGCGTTCGATACAGTTCCGCACTGTCGCCTGATAAACAAAGTAAGAGCCTACGGAATATCAGACCAGCTGTGTGACTGGATTGAAGAGTTTTTAGCAAACAGAACACAGCATGTTGTTCTCAATGGAGAGACGTCTACAGACGTTAAGGTAACCTCTGGCGTGCCACAGGGGAGTGTTACGGGACCATTGCTTTTCACAATATATACACTCCTGGAAATTGAAATAAGAACACCGTGAATTCATTGTCCCAGGAAGGGGAAACTTTATTGACACATTCCTGGGGTCAGATACATCACATGATCACACTGACAGAACCACAGGCACATAGACACAGGCAACAGAGCATGCACAATGTCGGCACTAGTACAGTGTATATCCACCTTTCGCAGCAATGCAGGCTGCTATTCTCCCATGGAGACGATCGTAGAGATGCTGGATGTAGTCCTGTGGAACGGCTTGCCATGCCATTTCCACCTGGCGCCTCAGTTGGACCAGCGTTCGTGCTGGACGTGCAGACCGCGTGAGACGACGCTTCATCCAGTCCCAAACATGCTCAATGGGGGACAGATCCGGAGATCTTGCTGGCCAGGGTAGTTGACTTACACCTTCTAGAGCACGTTGAGTGGCACGGGATACATGCGGACGTGCATTGTCCTGTTGGAACAGCAAGTTCCCTTGCCGGTCTAGGAATGGTAGAACGATGGGTTCGATGACGGTTAGGATGTACCGTGCACTATTCAGTGTCCCCTCGACGATCACCAGTGGTGTACGGCCAGTGTAGGAGATCGCTCCCCACACCATGATGCCGGGTGTTGGCCCTGTGTGCCTCGGTCGTATGCAGTCCTGATTGTGGCGCTCACCTGCACGGCGCCAAACACGCATACGACCATCATTGGCACCAAGGCAGAAGCGACTCTCATCGCTGAAGACGACACGTCTCCATTCGTCCCTCCATTCACGCCTGTCGCGACACCACTGGAGGCGGGCTGCACGATGTTGGGGCGTGAGCGGACGACGGCCTAACGGTGTGCGGGACCGTAGCCCAGCTTCATGGAGACGGTTGCGAATGGTCCTCGCCGATACCCCAGGAGCAACAGTGTCCCTAATTTGCTGGGAAGTGGCGGTGCGGTCCCCTACGGCACTGCGTAGGATCCTACGGTCTTGGCGTGCATCCGTGCGTCGCTGCGGTCCGGTCCCAGGTCGACGGGCACGTGCACCTTCCGCCGACCACTGGCGACAACATCGATGTACTGTGGAGACCTCACGCCCCACGTGTTGAGCAATTCGGCGGTACGTCCACCCGGCCTCCCGCAGGCCCACTATACGCCCTCGCTCAAAGTCCGTCAACTGCACATACGGTTCACGTCCACGCTGTCGCGGCATGCTACCAGTGTTAAAGACTGCGATGGAGCTCCGTATGCCACGGCAAACTGGCTGACACTGACGGCGGCGGTGCACAAATGCCGCGCAGCTAGCGCCATTCGACGGCCAACACCGCGGTTCCTGGTGTGTCCGCTGTGCCGTGCGTGTGATCATTGCTTGTACAGCCCTCTCGCAGTGTCCGGAGCAAGTATGGTGGGTCTGACACACCGGTGTCAATGTGTTCTTTTTTCCATTTCCAGGAGTGTATAAATGACCTAGTAGATAGTGTCGGAAGTTCCATGCGGCTTTTCGCGGATGATGCTGTAGTATACAGAGAAGTTGCAGCATTAGAAAATTGTAGCGAAATGCAGGAAGATCTGCAGCGGATAGGCACTTGGTGCAGGGAGTGGCAACTGTCCCTTAACACAGACAAATGTAATGTATTGCGAATACATAGAAAGAAGGATCCTTTATTGTATGATTATATGATAGCGGAACAAACACTGGTAGCAGTTACATCTGTAAAATATCTGGGAGTAAGCGTGCGGAACGATTTGAAGTGGAATGATCATATAAAATTAATTGTTGGTAAGGCGGGTACCAGGTTGAGATTCATTGGGAGAGTGCTTAGAAAATGTAGTCCAGCAACAAAGGAGGTGGCTTACAAAACACTCGTTCGACCTATACTTGAGTATTGCTCATCAGTGTGGGATCCGTACCAGATCGGGTTGACGGAGGAGATAGAGAAGATCCAAAGAAGAGCGGCGCGTTTCGTCACAGGGTTATTTGGTAACCGTGATAGCGTTACGGAGATGTTTAATAAACTCAAGTGGCAGACTCTGCAAGAGAGGCGCTCTGCATCGCGGTGTAGCTTGCTCGCCAGGTTTCGAGAGGGTGCGTTTCTGGATGAGGTATCGAGTATATTGCTTCCCCCTACTTATACCTCCCGAGGAGATCACGAATGTAAAATTAGAGAGATTAGAGCGCGCACGGAGGCTTTCAGACAGTCGTTCTTCCCGCGAACCATACGCGACTGGAACAGGAAAGGGAGGTAATGACAGTGGCACGTAAGGTGCCCTCCGCCACACACCGTTGGGTGGCTTGCGGAGTATGGATGTAGATGTAGATGTAGCACTATGGGACTTAACATCTATGGTCATCAGTCCCCTAGAACTTAGAACTACTTAAACCTAACTAACCTAAGGACATCACACACATCCATGCCCGAGGCAGGATTCGAACCTGCGACCGTAGCAGTCGCGCGGCTCCGGACTGAGCGCCTAGAACCGCTAGACCACCGCGGCCGGCTTTTAGATAACACAAAGATGAATAGAAAAAATGGATATAGCAGGATATGAGCAAGCTGAGAGACCGTTCAATAAGTAATGCAACACTTTTATTGTTGAAAAGATGAGAAATTTGTTGTGAGACATTACGGAATATTCACGATTTAGCCTCCCTAGGTTAATGAAGTTCCGAAAAGTGGTCGCGCTAAACGTAGTCCTCAACGTGGCATCTGTAACGCAGGTACATT
The DNA here is from genome assembly GCF_023898315.1 of Schistocerca nitens. NCBI lineage: Eukaryota > Metazoa > Arthropoda > Insecta > Orthoptera > Acrididae > Schistocerca > Schistocerca nitens. Next base: position 255,855,226 of record NC_064615.1, on the reverse strand, counting down.
GCAAGCGGAGAGATGTCATTGAGTTTCTTTTGGCGGAAAGCCAGAGCATGGCAGATATTCAAAGGCGCTTGCACAAAGTCTAAGGAGACCTGGCGTTGAACAAAAGCACGGCGAGTCGTTGGTCGAGGCGTCTGTCGTCACTGTAACAAGATCGTGCAAACCTGTCCAATCTCACGGATGCCGACTGGCCGCACACACTTATGTCTCCTGCTGTGTTACACTTAAGCCTATTAGCCGCCACAAAAATGCAAACGAACTTCTCTTTTTTCATGGCAATGTAAGGCCTCATACAAGTCTGCGCACCCAACAGGAGCTGACAGAAATTCATTGGACTGTTCTTTCTCATCCACCTTATAGCCTGGATCTTGCACCTCCCTCCTTCCATCTGATTAGGCCAATGAAGGAAACGTCCCACGGGAACCAGTACGTGGATGAGGGTGACGTTACTAATGCAGAAAGACGTTCGCTCATAGTGCTCAGAGCGACGTTCGCCCCGAAGTCGACCAATTGAATGGTACTATGAGAGCATACCGGACCTCCCAGCAACGTGACGTAAGGTCCTCACATTGAACAGAGATTATGTTGAAAAATACGGTTTTATAGCGCAAAGATGGGGAATAATATAGTGTGTTGGAATCCTGAATTAAACCAATCTGCTTTAAGAAAAATTTGTGTCATATTACTTATTCAGCATTTCTCGCACATTCCACTTCACAACGCTGCTTCTATAACCCCTACACAATGCTGACGTGATGTTATTCGTGTCTATGTCTTTCATGCTTCAACATTTCTAGGCTTGAACTGCCGACCTCTTATTAATTGACATTTAACTATAACAAACCTGACCAAGAACGAAGCGTTTTTCATACCTCTTTAATGTGCCTTTGTCTTGAAAAGGCTTATTTTTATAACACGCAAGTTATAATTCGAAAACAACCAAATAAATCACTTCTTTAACCACTAGTGTGAAGTAGCAATTCATTTCATTACAACAAATCGTACAAAAAATGGCGCATTTCTGAGAGATCCTTAGCATTCTGGTGCTCTGAAGCAGTGTTCATTTTTAGCGCTTTAATATATAATGCAAAACAGACGAAATACGGCCTTCAACTACGAACGACGAAATACAGTGTGGCGTCTCCCAAATTGTGCTTGTGACGTAAAATGAAATCATGCGTCTCATTAGCCACGTTTCTCTCCACGAAGCAGAAATATGACATATTTAATTCAGTCTTTCATGCTTTACAGTGATGTGGAACGTCATAATTCACCTTGTGACATCATAAAAATCGACTAGCTTCTCGCCCACGAATGCGTACCCATCCTGTGAGAGGACGTCTCAAGCTCTGGTGGTCTGCCCCATAAGAAAGCATGACCGACCCCATGGGGAATATTTTGTGAAGCAGACAGTTGTGATGGTGAGGCTGACGAGAATTGTGTAAATGGATGAAAGTGACTCAGGAGAATTCTCCGACCAACATAATGTTTCCTGCCGGTCGATGCGGAAGACCTGAAAGAGAAATATTTCCATTCGTGTATTGACAGACCTGGTCCCCGTACTTCCTGACTGGCGAGCTGCGTTTCCACCGCACTCCGCTACTGCTGATCGCTCATGCCACACTCACTGCATTGTCAAAACCGTTTGCTTACGTTGTGCAAACACTTCACCGCTCGTGAGTTTGATAAAGTGATCGAGCAGTTTCCATTTTGCACGTGATATGTTGTATTACCAAGGATGTTTTGTACTACTGAGTTTTACTACGGCTCATAGATGTAATTACATGTAATTTATACTGAGGTGACTAAAGTCACAGGATAGCGATATGCACATACTCAGATGGCGGCAGTACGCGTACGCAAGGTATAAAAGGACAGTGCATTGGCGGAGCTGTTATCTGCTAACAAGTGCTTCATGTGGAAAGCCTTCCGACGCGATTATGGCCACACGAAGGGAATTAAGAGACTTTGAATGCGGAATGTCAGTTGGAGCTAGACGCATAGGACATTGAATTTCGGAAATCGTTAGGGCATTCAATATTCCGAGATTCACAGTGTCAAGAGTGTGCCGAGGATACCAAATTTCAAGCATTAATTCTCACCACGTACAACGCAGTGGCCTAAGGCCGCCACTTGAGGACCGAGAGCAGCTGCATTTGTGTAGTTGTCAGTGGAAACAGACAAGCAACACTGCGTGAAATAACCGCAAAAATCCATGTGGGACGTACGACGAACGTATCAGAAGAGTGCCGTGAAATCTAGCATTAGTTGGCTGTGGCAATAGGCGGCCGACGCGAGTATCCTTGCTAACAGCACATCTCCATGCAGCGCCTCTCCTGGACTCGTGACCCTATCTGTTGGACCCGAGACAACTAGAAAACATTTGCCTGATCATGGGAGTCCCGACTTGAGCTGGTAAAAGCTGATGGTAGTGTTCGAGTGTGGGGCAACCCCACTAAGTCCAGCACCCAAGTTATCAACAAGGCACTGTGCAAGCTGTTGATGACTCCATAATGGAGTGGGCTGTGTTTACATGGAATGGACTAGGTGCTCTGGTCCAGCTGAACCGATCATTGACTGGAAATAGCTATGGTCGGCTACTTGAAGCCATATGCGGTCATTCATAGACTTCACATTCCCAAAAAAGTGTGGGAGTTTTAAGGATGTCAATGTGCCATGTCACTGGGCCACAATTATTCGCGACTGGTTTGAAGACTATTGTGAAATATTTGAGCGAATAATTTAGCCAGCCATCGCCCTAGATGAATCCACTCGAATGTTTATGGAATAATAGAGAGGTCAGTTCCTGCACAAAATCCTGTAAAGGGGAAAAAATTTGTCAGTTATGGACGTTTGTAGACGCAGCATGGCTCAAAATTTCTGGAGGGGACTTCCAACGACTTGTTTATTTCATCCCACGTCGGTTTTCTGTTCTACACTGCGCAAAATGATGTTCGTCGTGATATTAGGAGGTATTCTGTGACTCTTGTCACCTCTGTGTAACATTGACGAGTGACTGCCAGTAGAATCTTGTACCTTACGGTTGGTAGCATGCCACTTCGATGACAGATACGTATATCAGCTAATGCTAACCGGATCCCTATATTATCTCTATAGGTGTTATTTTTCTTTGTGGTTTTGTTACTTTCCTCAAATATGCCTCTTGGTCTGAGAAACTTTCTATAGTGTTAAGTGAAAAATTTTACAAGATGATGATCTAGTCCGATAATTATTAAACTTTGTGGATATGTTCATCATATAACGGGTACTAAGTGATTAAAATGTCATCCCACTCAGAACGACGTTCAGCGTCGACATCAGTATGAAATGTTAGCGCCATAGTGAGTATTCACTCTTGTATGCCTAGTGGTACGGAGCCAAACATTCCGAATGTCCTCTTGAGGAATTTCTTGCCATTCTTAAAACACATTCAAAGTCATTTCATGGAGATTTCTGAGTGGAGGCAGTTACGTAAGTGTGAGTCTTCCCACAGCATTCCAGACGTGCCCTACGGATAGCAAGTCAGAGGACCAGGCAGGTCAGTCAAGGCTCTGTACTTTTGCTCAAGGCATTTACGGTGTGAACTGCATTGTGGGACTCTTGTGTTGTCGTGCTAGAATATTCCATTTTACAACATGGTCATGAACAGAGTGGCAGGTGTGACTGGCATTCTTAATATATCCTCGTGAACTTTCAGCCAACCTTCACAGTATAGCGTGCGTGAGAGGAGGAGAAATCCATTTGATCAGGTGGATGGTAACTGGTGGAGACGTTGTGCAAGTGAAATTAATACACACGCAACTGCTATAATTAAATAATGTATTCCTTGAAAGGCCAACAAGGATTTTTTTCCTCCTTGAAAGGGAGGTTTGTGTCCTTTAATTGTTTTATTGGTAGCGCCGGTATAATACAAGAAATAGGTAACTCCTATTTACCACCATTTCTGAACACAATAATAAGATATACTAGTTATTGAAAAACAAATACCGGAACTTTAGTATCGAGTTTAGCAAAAAGTTCATGGTTGGACTACCGGAATCATGTTCAGTACTTTTACGTTAGCGCCTAACTGTGTTCAAAGGGTGATCTGAATCTGAATGAAATAAGGAGCGCACAAACAAGCATACTACATTGTACAGGTTCAAATGGTTCAGATGGCTCTGAGCACTATGGGACTTAGCATCTGACGTCATCAGTCCGCTAGAACTTAGAACTACTTAAACCTAACTAACCTAAGGACATCACACACATCCATACCCGAGGCAGGATTCGAACCTGCGACCGTAGCGGCCGCACGGTTCCAGACTGAAGCGCCTAGAACCGATCTGCCACACCAGCCGGCCATTGTACAGGAAAAACCAGATACAACACACTGCCTTATTACAGGTACTGACCCACTTTAAGAGTGGCATAACCCGAGGCGAAATGGTGTAAGAGGTACGTTCAATTAGTAAGGTAACAAATTTTTCTCGGCCAATTTCGATGGAAAATATGAGCAATTTGTTATAAGTCCTCGTGCAGTATTCACACTTCAGCCCTTATAGTTTCATGAACTTCCAATGGGTGGCACTGCTGTAGGTAGCCTTGAAAGTGGGTTCTGTAACGGAAGTCGTTCCAAGAAGGCAGCTGTTCAAAAATAGCTCTGACAAGGGAACCTCCCCATCGCACCCCCCTCAGATTTAGTTATAAGTTGGCACAGTGGATAGGCCTTGATAAACTGAACACAGATCAATTGAGAAAACAGGAAGAAGTTGTGTGGAACTGTGAAAAAATAAGCAAAATATACAAACTCAGTAGTCCATGGACCACATAGGCAACATCATGGAGAACATGAGCTCAGGAGCGCCGTGGTCACGTGGTAGCGTGAGCAGCTGCTGAACGAGAGGTCCTTGGTTCAAGTCTTCTCTCGAGTGAAAATTTTACTTTCTTTATTTTTGCATAGTTATTATCTGTCCGTTCGTTCATTGACGTCTCTGTTCACTGTAATAAGTTTAGTGTCTGTGTTTTGCGACCGCATCGCAAAACCGTGCGATTAGTAGACGAAAGGACGTGCCTCTCCAATGGGAACCGAAAACATTTGATCGCAAGGTCATAGGTCAACCGATTCCTCCACAGGGAAACACATCTGATATATTCTATACCACACTGGTGACGGCATGTGCGTCACATGACAGGAATATGTTGTCGACCCACCTAACTTGTACACTTGGCGAATGGGTAAAAAGATTCTTCTACCTTGCCCGATTTAGGTTTTCTTGTGGATGTGATAACCACTCTCAAAAAAGTGATGAAAACATAAGAGTTTGTCACATAAACTGAAAATAAAAAGTTAAAATTTTTCACTCGACGGAAGACTTGAACTAGGGACTTTTCATTCCGCAGCTGCCCACGTTACCACGAGACCACGGCGCTCCTGCGTTCCTAGTGTCCTTGATGTTGCATATCTTCCCATGAACTACTCAGTTTGTATATTTTGCTTATTTTTTCACAGTTCCACACAACTTCTTCCTGTTTTCTCAAGTGATCTGTGTTCAGTTTTTCAAGGCCTATCCACTGTGCCAACTTATAACTAAATCTGAGGGGGGTGCGATGGGGAGGTTCCCTTGTGAGCACTATGGGACTTAACATCTGAGGTCATCAGCCCCCTAGAACTTAGAACCACTTAGACCTAACTAACCTAAGGACATCACAAACATCCATGTCCGAGGCAGGATTCGAACTTGCGACCGTAGCGGTCACGCTGTTCCAGACTGTAGCGCCTAGAACCGCACGGCAACACCGACCGGCGCAGGCAGCTGTCATTGAGTTTCCTTTGGCGGAGCTCGCAGATATTCATAAGCGCTTACAGGATGTCTGTGGAGATCTGACAGTGAACAAAAGCACGGTGAGTTGTCGAGCGAAGTGTCTGTCATCATCGCAACAAGGCAGTGCAAACCTGTCCGATCTCTCGCATGCCAGCCAGCCGCACACAGCTGTGACTCCTGCAATGTTGGACCGTTCGGACACTCTCATTCGAGGTGACTGACGGTTCAAAATGAAACACCTCACTGCTCCACTAGACATCTCTGTTGGGAGTCCTAGCACACTCGACCACCAGCCGGGGCACTCAAAGGTGGGTCCCGCTTCGTTGCTCTCTGCCTAATAGAAGACCATAAAGAGCAACAGAGGATTACCTGTGTGGAATGGCTTGAACGTTGCGACGCTGATAGCAAAATTTTTTGTCGAACATAGTCGCAGGCGAATGAACCATGGGTTCATCACTTAGAGCCGGAAACGTAATGGCAAACCATGGAGAGGCGCTACACCAAGTCCCCTCCAAAGAAAGAGTTCAAAGCCACAGCCTCAGCCAGTGGAGTCGGGGCGACGGTCTTCTCGGAGTATGAAGGGGTTATTTTATTTGAAGTTCTCCCTCAAGGTTCAACCATCTACTCTGAAGAGTATTTTGCTACTCTCAGGAAATTGAAGAAACGATTTTAGCGTGTTCGTCGCCAGGAAAATGCAAACGACCTTCTTCTCCATTGCAACGCAAGACCTCATACAAGTCGGCGCATCCTAGAGGAGTTCACAAAACGTGATTGGACTGTTCTTCCTCATCCACCGTACATCCCGTATCTCACATATTTCGATTTTCATCTGATTGCTCCTTGTAAAGCAGAACGTAGATGATGGGGAGGTTACTGATGCAGCAAGACTTTGGCTCCGAAGTCGACTAGTAGAGTGGTACCACGCGGACATACAGGTCCTCCCAGTAAGGTAACGTGAGGCCGTCACATTGAACGGAGATTATGTTGAAAAACAGTGTTTCGTAGCCAAAAGAGCAGGGAATAATATGATGTTTTGGAACCCTGGATAAAACCAACCTGCTTTCAGAAAAAAATATGTTGCTTTTCTTATTGGATATCTATTGCAGCTCGTGGTCTCGCGGTAGCGTTCTCGCTTCCCGAGCACGGGGTCCCGGGTTCCATCCCCAGCGGGGTCAGGGATTTTCACCTGCCTCAAGATGACTGGGTGTTGTGGTATCGTCTTCATCATCATCATTTATCCCCATTACGGTCGGAGGAAGGCAATGGCAAACCACCTCCACTAGGACCTTGCCTAGTACGGCGGTGCGGGTCTCCCGCATCGTTCCCCTACGCTCTGTAAAGGAGTATGGGACTTCATCATCATCATCACCTATTGCAATATGCCGTACGGAGGAGTAATGACGGGACGGCTCATGGAAGTTACTCACATGTCGACAAACCAGCTGCAGCTGAGACGGACCGCGGACTGCCACGTAACTCAACTAAAGGCTACGAAAAATAGAGCAAAAATGAAAGATTTAACCCCCCCCCCCACACGTGACTCCACTACCGACACAAGCGATGGGGACGTGAAAGAACCGTCCACAGGTCTTCCCCATACTGTACCGGTGGTGAGCATCCGCCACAGTTGACAAAACGTGGTCAAATAGTGGCGAAGGCAGCGGAGGAGTACTGCGTTCGAGGCCCTCGGCGCCAAGATGTCGGCACTGTACGTTAACCCTCCACCTAATGGCCAAACTCAGCTTCCTTTTTACCGGCGTACTAGGCTATTTTTCCCTCGCTTATTTGCAACATTATTGTTTACTCAAATAAATATTCTATTAAAGTCACACTACATAGGACAATAATAGAAGCGATGGGGGTGGGCATAATGTAGTGATATGACTAGCTGCTCTGGCAATTTACAATTAATCTATTTAATTGGCCAATTAATTTCGATGTTTAAGCAACACATTTTCAAAGAAAGGATCTTTCGCACCTGCTTCGAAAACGAAGTGCTACACCCTCCACACTTGACAAATCAGTCCTGTTGCCATACCCAATAACTCCCCAAGCCATGACTCCAGATGTTGGAGAAGTACGGGTTTCGAGAGTCGTTGCTTCCTGTGACCTTCCACCAGGTTGTCAACGGTCACATTATCGTCGACCTAACCATCACAACCACAAGCCAGACTCTTCGCTGAACACCACAGAATGGCGCTCAGTAGTACCCGACTGGACTGTGGCCCTGCACCATGCCAGTATCGGTTGTTCCTGGTCATGCTACCAACCGTAAACGACGTATGCCAGCTCAAGATATCAGCCCGACATCCAGCAACCTGATCGCGATGATTCATAGCGACCCTCTGCCTCTAACTTCTGCCCGGACTTCAGCTGCAGTCACCATTCTGTTCAACAAAGTCAGTCTAGCTGTCCTACGGTCTTCACTTGCTGCAGTCCAGCTGGAAGGATCTGTGTCTACTCTTCTTGCCTCATTGTCGTTCTGAGTCCATTTCGTCATCACTCGTTCCGCAGTCACTCCGATCTATCGCTGTGTAAGAATACCATTGATTTGACCTTACCCGAAGCCTGAAAGATGGTGATAAGCACCAGCATGTATGAGAAACTGTTGGCTTTTGTCTCGGGTTCTTCGGCCGACGTTCATCTGATGATTTTTCTGACTTTTCACCAGGACGAGTGGCCGACATTGTCAAGATTTCACCCTCTATTGCTGCTGGTGGACTGGAGCCGAGCTCGCGACCGCAGACTATATGTACCTGGCGCGCCAACGTCCAAGGGCTTCTCCTTGGTAATTTCTGGTGCGGTTCTCGTCTCGTTACCTGCAACGGTCGTTCGCTGCAGCACGGAAAACCAGGATTCATTTACCTTGAGGCTTTCTTCTTTGTTGCCGAAGCTATTCTCGTGATTGTGTATTTCTATAGCGACTGTGATAGCTCTTCCCTACAGCTTTCGTTCCAGCGAATTTTTCTATGCGGTCGGCCTTCCACCGCACTTGCCCTGCCAAGGCTGATTTCTCCACCTGCCCCAACCTGCAATGTGGCTTCTGTTCTGTGATTACCGACCGAGGTGGCGCAGTGGTTAGCACACTGGACTCGCATTCGGGAGGACGATGGTTCAATCCCGTCTCCGGCCATCCTGATTTAGGTTTTCCGTGATTTCCCTAAATCGCTTCAGGCAAATGCCGGGATGGTTCCTTTGAAAGGGCACGGCCGATTTCCTTCCCCATCCTTCCCTCACCCGAGCTTGCGCTCCGTCTCTAATGACCTCGTTGTCGACGGGACGTTAAACACTAATATCCTCCAGTCCTGTTCTGTGATCCTGGTGTTGACTGGTCGTCCAGTCATTCCAACATAAACTTTTCCGCTTGTGCATGGTATGCAGTATATTCCCGACACTGCCGATCTGAGACACTTTGTCCTTCTTTGTGTATTTGGAAATAGTCCTTACGCCGTGTTTCCGCAATATACGACCGATTCTGTCCGTCACTCTGGGAATGTATGGTAGAAAGGCCATACTCGACATTTCTTTTTCTGATGTGTCACTTTGCCGAGTGTCTGACTCTGTTACACTTTAATATAACTTGTGGTGTACCCATTGCTCCCCAGAACACTTTTCAGGTGTTGCATTTCGCGTCTGAGGTGCTGCAGCTCACATATTCGTCTTGCTCCCGATACGGGCGTCTTAATCATGCCTCTTTTCTGGCTCTGGTGGTGATTTTACAGTTTGTTTAGGTATCGGTTCGTGTGAGTCGGTTTTCTACACACGCTGCGTCACAAGTTTTCACCATTCCTTGTGACCAGCACATCAAGAAATGGTTGTTGTTTATCCTTCTCTACTTCCATGGTACATTTCGTCTTGGCATGGAGCCTGTTCAAATGCTTTAGAAAGTCACCGTGCTGTTCCTCACCATGGCTGCACTCAACGAAGGTATCATCGACGTAACTGTACCACACCTTAGGTTTACAAGGTGCCAACTCCAGCGCCTGTGCTTCGAAATGTTCCACGAAGAAGTTGGCTACCACTGGACTAAGATGAATACCCGTGGCGAAGCCTTCCAGCTGTTCGTAAAAGCTGCATTCCACGAGAAATAGGTCGTGCTGAAACAAGCATGAAAGAAAGAGCTTGGTGATGTATTGCGGGAAAATGGAACCAATGTGCTCCAGAGAGGCACATCAAAGCTGACCAGGACGTCATTTGGTGCGAGTTTTAGTTTCTTCAGCTTCTCAGTGAAAAGCCCTGAGTTCTTAACGTATGTGTCAGTCTTCCCCACGTGCGGTTGGAGCTGGAAGGCTTAGTGTTTTGCCAATTTATGCGTCGGTGAGCCAGGAGCGCTAAAAATCGGTCTTAGTGGAACGTTATTCTTACGGATCTTCGGTAAGCCATATAGCCGAGGTGGTAGGGCTTCTGAGTTGCGCAGGTTACTCTATATGTCCACCGACAGAGAAGACGAATTGGTTAGCTGATTCGTATTCCGTGTGATACGCTGCGTCGGATCTGCGCTTAGTTTTCGGTATGTCGTCGGATCTAATAGGTCCCGGATCTTCTGCCCATAATCTTCGGTCTTCATTACGACGGTCGCATTTCCCTTATCGGCAGGCAGTACCAATATACTCTCGTCAGCGTTACGATTCTTGATAGCTTGTACCTCTTCTTTCTCCAGGTTTCGATCTGGTCGTTTTGCTCGTCGCAAAAAAAAATAAAAAAAAATAAAAATGGTTCAAATGGCTCTGAGCACTATGGGACTTAACAGCGGAGGTCATCAGTCCCCTAGAACTTAGAACTACTTCAACCTAACTAACCTAAGGACATCACACACATCCATGCCCGAGGCAGGATTCGAACCTGCGACAGTAGCGGTCTCGCGGTTCCAGACGGAAGCGCCTGGAACCGCTCGGCCACTCCGGCCGGCTTGCTCGGTGCAGTATCCTGGCTATTTCAGTAAGTATTTCCTCTGCTGTATCACAAGAAAGAGTCCGAACGGCCACTTCGATGTTAGCAATGATGTCCTTCGCAGGTATAGTTCGCGGGATGACAGTGAAGTTTCCTTATTTTTGAAGGACAGACCCTTCTTCTTCGGTCAACTGCCGTTCATTGTGATTGACCACTGTGTGTCATGTCGGGAATCGCCTTGTCAGTCTGCTTCCGGCATCTTCCAAACTTTTTCTTCTGTCACTCAGTGCAGTGCTCGAGTTCGGTCTGCATGCTTCTGTGAGTGATGCTGTCGATCTTGTCTCAGTCATCTCGATGCATTCTTCTATTTAGATCCTCATTCGTTCTTGCGAAGTATCTCCGTGTTGTATGAATTTACTCACGAAGAAAACTAGTTCCATTCTGTCGTAGACGATGTGCTTGGGCAGTGGTGAATCGGCACTTAAATTTCAAGAACTTCGGTGTAGCACCTTCATCCCGGCATCAAGACAGAAAGGCGAAAGAGCACATCAATTACGCTTTCTTCTTCCGTCGTTGGTCAAGGCGTCGGTACAGTCTGCAAATGTCCTACCCGTAGTGGCGTAATACAAAATTGTTTAGGCTTTTGTGGACACTTGTTGAAAAACTACCTGTTGGCTTCTGTCTTGGGTTCTTCAGCTGACATCCGTCTGATGATTTTTCTGACGTTTCGCCAGCATTGGTGGCTGGCACTTCGACAGTGTCACCCTCCATTGCTGGTGGTGGACTGGAGCCGAGCTCGCGGCCGCAGACTATATGTACCTGGCGCGCCAACGTCCGAGGGCTTCGCCGCGGTCATTTCCGATGCGGTTCTCCTCTTGCTACCCCAGATGAGCGTCGGCCGAAGAATCCGAGACAGAAGCCAAGAGACAGTTTATCAACAAGCGGCCACGAAAGCCTTAACAGTTTTGTAGCAATATGCATATCACTAGGTATACTGCGTTGCTACCTGTTTCTGAAATGTTAGAGATGATAGCAATCACGTATTCACGCCGCCATTCATCTGTAGGAATGGCTTTGTTCCGCACCGAGAAAAAGCTCGAAAAATAATTCAATTTTAATGTCCGTATCCTACAAGCACCGAAATATTGGAGTATCCATTTGATAGCGTTCAGCCGGCCAGGATGGCCGAGCGGTTCTAGGCGCTACAGTCTGGAACCGCGCGACCGCTACGGTCGCTGGTTCGAATCCTGCCTCGAGCATGGATGTGTGTCATTAGGTTAGTTAGGTTTAAGTAGTTCTAAAATCTAGTGGACTGATGATCCCAGGACTTAAGTCCCATAGTGCTCAGAGCCCTTTGAACCATTTTTTTTTTTTTTTTGATTGCGTTCGTTGAAAATGTTATCGGTCTCTCTCTCTCTCTGGTATTTTTTTTAATGCTCCTCACTCCTAGGAGTGGAGTGGGCTGTTCGAGATCTGGCCCGTTGGAGAGTCGCTGATCTATTCAGCCAAATATAAGACCAGCTGATAATGGGCAAATGGGGAATCCCAAATGGGAATAAATGGGAGGGGCTTACCATTTCCGGATACGCCTTACAATCAAAAGAAATCTGCTTAAAACCTTGGTCGGAGCCGGATGGATTGGGACGATATTAATTTATTTCTAGGACAACGTCCTTCGATGAGAACACCGTCCCAGGCAAAAATTAAAGTGTTGTTTATGTGTGAAGTGTGTGTATGTCGTATGAGTGTGTACGTGTTACTGAACGGAGTGAAGTGTTGTGTGTCTTAGTGGCTGCACATTTGTATCTTTTGAACACTATTGTCCGCAGAAGTTCTGTGGTTATGTACTATATTGTTTTATTATTATTTTGACGTCACCGTCGCGGAATTATTGACTGTTATTAACTTTTGGACACTAGTGAATGTTAGTAGAGCATTCGTTTGCACGTTTGCACACCTTAGTGCAGGGCTTCCCAACCTTTCCAGCTAGTGGACCCCTTCTTCAGTCGAAAATCCATGGTGGACACCAAGTCAGTCAAGAGCACAGTAACTTTAAATTTCAGAGCAAAGCCCATGGGAACTGAAAGCTTCTTAATGCAAGTGCCATGTTCCCAATGACCCCCCTCCATCACCGCCCCCCCCCCCCCCGTAGTTTCAATAGTCTTTGGTTTAGAGATGAATGAAAAAACTTCAAATTAACGATCCAATTTGAATTCCCACTGTATCCAGACACTTACGAGTAGATTTACTCCCTTTGTTCAACACACTATAGCCTGATTAAAATCGCTTGGTAATTGACATTTCACACGTTGGAGCTGCCTTCCTCGAAGAGCAATCAACGCCACGTCCAAACTGTTCGCTGTTGACAAGCTGCCGCTTGTGGTCTGTTCACTTCCACTGTCTGGCTACTGTTGTGTAAGGAGCATGCATATTTCGTAACGGTCGTGTGAGTGGATTTGTGTGTGTGTGAGAGAGAGAGAGAGAGAGGTTTTTCGTGAAATCCGAAGAGAAATGTTCAAATGTATGTAAAGTCTATGGGACGTAACTGCTAAGGTCATCAGTCCCTAGTCTTACATACTATTAACCTAAGTTTAACTTCCGCGACACACACAGACACACGCCTGAGCGAGGACTCGAACCTCCGGCAGGAGCGGCCGCGCAATCCACGACGACACGGCGCCCTAGACTGCGAGGCCATTCCGCGCGGCTGTGAAGAAAAGAGGCAGACCCATCATTCGGGATACAAGCACATCACGAAAGAAAAGAGGCCAAGGAATTGCCTTTAAAGGACTACTGTGACATCTGTTGTGCAATGTGTGGGAATACATTCACTCAGTTTACATACATTTCCAAAACCGGATTTCCTAAGCCGATGTCCCAGTTCCGCTTTTGGTTGGTCAGGTAAACACTTCAAAATCGATTCTGCAAATCTGCTTTTATAAAGCCGTTTTCCAGGTCTACAATCGATTTTCGTGCCCATGTAAACAGCTCGGAAAGTCTACTTATTTTTATGTCTTTGCGTATCTACTGAACGGCAGCTGTCAGTCCCTAGCTGGCAGCTATCAGGCGGCGTTGCAACACTGTACTGTCAGTTGGTAGCTGGCAACTGGCAGGCGGCGTGGCAACGGTTTAGCCACAGCTGACAACTTCAGCTGCTACTTGTACCCTATACTGTGTCAGTCAGCCTCGACTGTAAACAAATTAGGAAAACAAACAAACAGACTCTCTTATTTCTATATAAGAAGACAAAGCATTTCACAGAACGTAAGACTTTTTTTCTCAAAGGAAACAATTCTGGCAGAGGAGTTTTAACTTTTACAAGGTGGTACGTGAAAAATCCTCATTTGTTTACGCTCACAGCCAGTTGCCGCAATATTGTGTCAGAGCAATAGCAAGTAATTTTAATTTAAGTATAGGCAGGCCACATTTTTAACTGAGAGGACGGAATATATTATAAAGAAAAGAAATAAGCTTTAGAGATCATTTTAATTTTCGTAACAAAAATATCAATTCCAACAGAATTCAATTAATAATTATTTTGTAAATGATAGAAGACAGAAACAAAATTCCTACAGAGTTATAGTTCAGGTACGTTCACTGAGCATCTACGAAGAAAAATGCTTTCTTCTTTGCTATAGATGAGTCTGTAGGAATAATAATGGACTCCTAATGTGATGGTTGAGGGTGCTTCTGCTGACACAATTTTGAAAAGTTGGGTTCAGTTCTTGACAATTGGAGACGGATGTCTCGTTCCGCATCTAGACAGCTTCAGTACTTAGTTTTGTGGGCAGCATAGATCGAGAATCCAGATTCACACATGTATGTTGTGGCAAACGGAAGAAGTACACGTTTTGCCTTTTCAACAAGGGGGTAGTATTTCTTGTTATCCAAACGGATCCAAAAGTGTGAGTAACCGACAATGTCAAAACTTGATTTCAAGGTAGGGTCTGTGGCAATTTCTATCAACGACTCATATTCATTTGATGATAGAATGCCGGCCGAAGTGGCCGCGCGGTTAAAGGCGCTGCAGTCTGGAACCGCAAGACCGCTACGGGCGCAGGTTCGAATCCTGCCTCGGGCATGGATGTTTGTGACGTCCTTAGGTTAGTTATGTTTAACTAGTTCTAAGTTCAAGGGGACTAATGACCTCAGCAGTTGAGTCCCATAGTGCTCAGAGCCATTTGAACCATTTTTGATGATAGAATGTTCGGCTTTTTGGATACAGTGAATGGGTTTACCACCCATTCTTATTTCTGCAGCTTCTCATCTTCAGCTGTTGGCAAATAATGCTCCAACAATGACATCAAGCTTCGGAAATGTTCCAGGATATGATGAAACAAATTCTTCCCTAGCGCCAATGTTTTGTTTTTCAAAAACTCCTTGAGAAGAGGAAAACACTCGACCATCCCCTCCTCGACACTCTCTGCCCAAAAATTGACCTTCGTCTTGAATGCTCGAACTTTGTCGATAGCAGTGACCTTTATTTCACTTTGCCCTTGGAGTGAAATATTCGTTTCGTTCGTTTTGGAGAAAATATCTGACAAATAGGCAAGTATACACTGCCAATTTTCGTCGTTAATAAGGTCTGATAATTTGGTGTTATGCTCCAAAAGGAAAGCTAAGACTTTCAATCTTAATTCGTACAACCGAGAGAGTGCATTCCCACGTGAGAGCCACCTCACTTCTGTGTGGAGAAGCAGGGAACGATGAAGACTTCCCATATCTTCACACAGTATTGTGAAAAGACTTGACTTCAATTGCCTTGATTTTATGTAGTTAATGATTTGAATAGATTCGTCTAAAACTTTCTTGAACGAAACAGGCATTTGTTTTGTAGCTAAAGCGTATCTGTGGAGAGCACAATGACTACTGTTGCAATTCTTGGCGTTTTATTTTCGTCATTGCTCCGACTGTAGGATCCGTCATAGCTTTTGCACCATCTGTGCACACATCTATGCAATTAGACCATGAAACTTCGTTAGTCCTTAAAAAATCATCCAATAGACGGAATATTTCAGCACCTGTTGTGTTGGCAGGTAGTGGTCTGCACAATAAGAGGTCCTCCTCAAAACATCCAGAATATTCATAACGAACAAAAGCCAATAAAATCGCTATAATCAGTGAATTCATCTATCTGCAGAGAAAATGAATTGTGTTGGATGCGAGAAACATGAGTGTCTTTCACATTATTTGACATGTCAACAGCATAGTTTGGTAATGACACCGAAGATACAAGCTTTACTGCCTTTTCGTCTAGCATGCAAGAAACAATACACGGCTTTATGAGATTTTCTGCAATGGTATGAGGTTTGCCTATTTTTATCACTCGATAACTAATCAAGAAAGATGCTTTTAATGAAATCCATTAACTGTTTTTGCATGAGTTTTCATGCAATGCTGAGAAGCAGCTAGTTCAGCACTCTTCCTTTTGAAAAAAATCGATGTCTTTAGCCTGGAAATCTGGGTGAGTACCTTCAAAATGACGGCGCAATTTAACTGAAACCATTGAACTGTTCGGAAGGACTCGCGCACAAATTACACACTGAGCTTTACCCTCCTTTGTCTCCATAAAGCCCATATCTAAATAGCTTTCGTTGTGCTTACACTTCTTGGTTATTCCACTTCCACAGGATATTGCAACCAATGGAGTACTTGCAGCGTTTTCACATAATAAATCCGGTTGTGGAACTTCTTGTGATCGTATTTCCTTTGGTCGTCCTCCCTCCTCATACATTTCAACTGGAAACTTCCCTTGTCGCGAAGGCGATGAAAAAACCGCACCCTTCTTCAACGATCCTGACTTCAGCCACCGATCCATGTTAGAAGTAATAAACTGGTGAAAAATCGACTTGTGAAACAGGTAGTGCATTGACAAAGCAAGTTTAACATTTAATGATGCCTGGGGCTGCATATGTACCAGGGGGCGCTGTGAATTGTCGACAAAGCTCGCTCCGCACATGCGTAAAAGGTTTCAGCGCATCTAGCGCCGTGAGCCGGCGCACAAACGACCCCCGTATTGTTGCGAAACAGTCGACCAGAGAAGCCGCATTCTCCGGCACTAAACTGTGTATGCGTTCTCAGTTAGGAACCGCAAAGGCTGCTTGGGAATACAACCTGAAGTACACATGTTTTTCACACGAAAAAAAATAGTGATGAATTGGATTTTCACATTTGTATTCAATAATTTTACCCACTATTTTACACGATTTGGTGAAAGGTGGCCGCAGACCCCTAGAAAGAGTCGGCGGACCCCTAAGGGGTCCGCGGACCACACGTTGGGAAGCCCTGCCTTAGTGTATTCCTGATTATATTCCTTAAATACGGATCAACTAATCACGGAAGAGGTTGTAGGAGGTACGGTTCATAGATGGCCCTCGATTTCACAAATTATTGAATTTTTATTCATATTTAAAAACCTTACTGGAACTCACTCCGATGCTACTCTTGCGAAACAAAAACACGGAGGATTAACATGAAAATACTGGGGCTAATAATGTGGGCCTCTGACTGATATCATTAGGAAGCCTGAAAGAAGAACAAATGAGTGTTCGTCAGCTTCGCAACTTGCATTTACAAGCAAACAAGCGAAATAGCCCACTGAGCTCCGCATCCAAGTTGCACAAACAGCAAGATAAATGTGAACTGCACGGAGAATGGACTCTGAGACGCCTCATGCTGTAGAAAAATTCGACACTTACATATTCGAACTGCAGAGTCAGCAGGGGTCGACAGACAGGAAGCTAAAGATAGTCGCAAGAAACGATCCCTTGAAAAGAATAGTAAGAACTCAAACTGTTTCGACCTCAGCCCAAACTCCACTGGCGGAGCGACAGCGCTGTGACCTACAAAAATTGCCTCAGAGCATGAAAATAGGGGGCAATGCTCCAAAAGTTTCCCTAATACGGTGTATAAACAGGCGTAAACAATTTGTAAGGTCGACGTCGAGATTCAACGTTCTGTTACTGTTGGTTGACGAAGTACTGTGTATACAGTGTTTGGAGTGGGAGGTAATATGCAGGATTGGCCCAACGGAGTAATCTGTTGAGAAGGTGCTACATTTCCCACGTTGCGTGGAACCGGAAAGCCGGGATACTTGTTGACATCAGTGCTGACAAGGGAAACTCCCCATCGCACCCCACTCAGATTCAGTTATAAGTTGGCACAGTAGATAGGCCTTGAAAAACTGAACACAGATCAATCGAGAAAACAGGAAGAAGTTGTGTGGAACTATGAAAAAATAAGTAAAATATACAAACTGAGTAGTCCATGTGCAAGATATGCAACATCAAAGACCATGTTAGCTTATCAGCGCAGTGGTCCCGTGGTTAGAGTGAGCAACTGCGAAATCAGAGGTCCTTGGTTCGAGCCCTCCCTCAAGTGAAAATTTTACTTTATTTATTTTCGCAAAGTTACGATCTGTCCGTTCATTCATTGACGTCTCTGTTCACTGTAATAAGTTTAGTGTCTGTTTTGCGACCGCACCGCAAAACCGTGCGATTAGTAGACAAAAGGACGTGCCTCTCCAATAGGAACCGAAAACATTTGATCGCAAGGTCATAGGTCAACCGATTCCTCCACAGGAAAACACGTCTGATATATTCTTTACGACACTGGTGACGGCATGTGCGTCACATGACAGGAATATGTTGTCGACTCACCTAACTTGTACACTTGGCAAATGGGTAAAAAGATTCTTCTATCTTACCCGATTTCGGTTTTCTTGTGGATGTGATAATCACTCCCAAAAAAGTGATGAAAACATAAGAGTTTGTCACATAAACTGCAACAAATGAATGCAACAGTTTCACAATCGCACAGTTTTCCCTGTTCTCTGTCAAAACATATGTTTTTTACGTTTTCAAATGTTTCCATGCGTAGACCGTCAAATCCTGTATATGTCCAAGCAAATCTGAACATGTCCTGGAATTTTGGAGAGCGAAGTTGATTATGTGTGAGTGCCTAAACTTTGATAATTATCTGAAAATAAAAAATTAAAATTTTCACTCGAGAGAAGATTTGAACCAAGGACCTCTCGTTCCGCAGCTGCTCACGCTAACCACGGGACCACGGCGCTCGTAACCTGACAATCTCCTTGATGTTGCCTACCTTGCCCATGGACTACTCAGTTTGTATATTTTGCTTATTTCTTTCATAGTTCCACACAACGTCTTCCTGTTTTCTCGATTGATCTGTGTTCAGTTTTTCAAGGCCTATCCCTGTGCCAACTTATAACTAAATCTGAGGGGGGTGCGATGGGGAGGTTCCCTTGTGAGTAGATACGGAGCCCAAGCACGCCTGCGTCTGCACTTAAAGGATTAACGCCCGGAAACCGCTATTACTGATTACAGAGAGAGGGCCCTGTGAACCTTCCCAGACCTCCCACGCAACATGGGGCAAGGTTTAAGCTGCAACTACACAGAAAACACGGGATGTGTCGGAATCCGCTCGCTTACGTGAGAACCTTTCAGCCGCCACCCAACAGTCAGTACTGCCCACTATATCAATGAAATAAATGCAGCTGAACTGATACAGGGTCGAGAAGCGATCTGTACCGGTCATGTTACATCTCGCTTATCTTATATACCCGAAACTAGACACGCAGTGTATGCCGGCCGAAGTGGCCGAGCGGTTCTAGGCGCTTCAGTCTGGAACCGCACGACCGCTACGGTCGCAAGTTCGAATCCTATCTCGGGCATGGATGTGTGTGATGTCCTTATGTTAGTTAGGTTTAAGTAGTTCTAAGTTCTAGGGGACTGATGACCTAAGATGTTAAGTCCCATAGTGCTCAGAGCCATTTGAACCATTTGAAGGCAGTGTAGGGGTCGAAACTCGATATTTATAAACAGATAGCTAATCATTGGGAACATCTGGCTAAACGCGACACCATCGGTCATTTGATCT
This sequence comes from Schistocerca nitens, assembly GCF_023898315.1. Classification (NCBI taxonomy): domain Eukaryota; kingdom Metazoa; phylum Arthropoda; class Insecta; order Orthoptera; family Acrididae; genus Schistocerca; species Schistocerca nitens. The sequence goes on along the minus strand of NC_064615.1, from coordinate 255,835,634 downwards.
CCAGCTGGTCCCCCAGCTGGTCGATGTGCTGCCCGAATTGTTCGAAACTGCAGCCCTGCTTAGCAAAGTGACGATTCGGAGGAAGCTTAACGTAGTGCGCATTTATATCTACTTAAAAATTCTCCATGATTTGGGAAACCTACCCTAATCACTATGCAGGGAGAGCCGTTAAGATCTAGTGTTGAACCTGATTCTTAATTTAACTTATCTCAGTTCTTCAGTCTACGTGTATCAGGTCACTAGCGCAGTGGTTGTCAACCGCCGACTCGCAACACAAGGTGTGTCGGAATATGTCAGGTGTATCGCGAGATTTGTAATGTGTTCTAATCTTCCGCAGGTAAAACTTTTAGAACATAGAAAAATTATAGCCAAATCGTTTCTTGGAGTAATAAATTTGTAAAATTTGTATATGATAGTTGTTTCTTAGTAAAAATATTATGGTATGCGCTTTAAATATTCGCTTTTTTTCATCTAGGAAAAAAAATCGCATTTCTGGGTGTCGCGAAAGTTTGAAACGTACTATATTGAACCTCACAGGAAAAAAGGTTGAGAAACGCGGTATTAGTGTACGAAATCCCACTCAGGATGGAGGGGGAACCCTTTCCTGGGTGCTAGCTCCCTGCCCGTCCGAGCAGGGAACATCATGTGTTTTTGAGGCATGTATACCACGTTAAAATTTATGTCTTGAGGTCCGCGTTCATTATTTTTGGGCATTTAATATGAGTTCTGCGATGTTTGCGGTCATGGACACCTCCTTCACTGGTACTTACATTGTACTACGATGGGTCATCCGACGGGCACATAAGTGACAGTGAAACGGTGTAGAATTAAACAGGCATCTTAACGCGTACAATCAGATAATATCTTATTGTTGATTCAGAACAGACAAACTGAAAAGCACGTCAGAAGATTAACCGCAGCAACCTATGACGCACATTAACGAGGGGGCTGCATTATGCCCAACCCAAAAACATAAAAAAACAAAATTCTTTAGTTGTTAGTTAATTACACTAACAACAAGCTTTTAAAGAGGTACTGATGTCTAAGCAGGGGCCTGAACCTGAAAATATCTTCAAGTACACAGTTAGCGATAATACCACGGGACTCAATAACGTTTACTACCGACGCCATGACCACCAAAAAAGAAATTTTTAAAAATAGAAATTTTAGTTCATTGTTGTTGACTTGTGAACTCAACTGGCGTGTAAGTGATGTCGTCAACCCGGAATACTGAATACGACATACACTAAGGAAAGTGACACCTACTACTGAGGCTCTAATTTTTGGGTTAACTTCAACTGAAAAATTTAAAACGTATATGAAATCTGGCAGAAGAATTCATTAAAAACAATAAGCATTTATTCAAAATTTTAAAATTTAAGGAAACGGACTAGACTGTAATATTTTCAGTAGGTAGGCATAAAGTCCGGCCCCCCCAAAACTCCCCCCCCCCACCCCGCCTCCTTGGTATTGTGAGGATTAAGAATATCCATTGCGGACGTTTAAGAACCCGTGACTGTTTATCTATTCTACTACATAAAGACCATGCGTTGTTTAACGTTGTTATCAAAAATCTAGAATATTATTGAGCGATTTAATTCAAACTTGTACACTCTAACAAATTTAATGTCAAGACAGACATGGGAGACATATTTTTTTAATATGTACAGTCCATAATCAAATACATACTTCATACAAAGGTATCCTTGGTAGCAGAAATCTTGAAAACTTCCTGAGACACTTACTTCGAACTATTAAACGATACGCTAATAAACTTTCGGACGGACAAAGGTTATATATATATATATATATATATATATATATATATATATATATATATATAATATTGTTAAAGAGGAAACATTGTTAACAAGTCACAAATTTCTTGACCGATTTACTTCAAATTTTTATTAACACGATACTCTAATAAAAGTTTGGATGGACATAGGCTACATATTCTTAACGTAGATGGTTTAGAAATATATAATTATTCGTACTGCTGTATGCAGATAAGTAGTTGTTTAAAGTTGTTACCAAAAATCTCGAAAACTACTTGACCGATTTACTTAAGATTTTTATAAGAAAATCTAATGATTATTTGGACCGACATAGGTTACGTGTTTTTAATATATAAATATATATATAATATATAAAGGGGAAACGTTATTACTAAAAACGTCGAGGAGTTCTTATCAGATTTACTACAGTTTTTTACACGATAGTCTAATGAACAATCAGACAGAAATAGGCTACATATCTTCAATACATACAGTGTATAAATATATATGCAATACAGAAATGGGAAAAGTTGTTCCAAAAATTTCGAGAAATTCTTGACTGAGTTACTTCAGATTCTTAGACGACATTCTAATGAACATTCTGACTCATAGATTATATATTTTTATACGTGTCTGCATGTGATACATAAAGTGGAAACCTTATTACCAAATATTTCGAAAAGTTTTTCGCCGATTTACTTCAAATTTATACATGATACTCTAAAAGACATTCCGATAGACATAGGCTACATATTTTTTAAAACAACAATGTACGAGTTTTCTGTAAAATGCTATGCTGTGCTCCGCTACGAAAATGTGCGGTTTCGTTTTCTTTCTCGCAGTCAGACAAATTGTTCATCTCACACACATTCTTACTCATTAAACATATTTGTATTAAATTGTATACTCAATAATGGGCTGCTTTGTTTTTTTCCCTCCAAGTCAGTTTTCACTGTTAAAAGAGAAATTGTGTTTGTGGCTAATCGGCTTCTCATTAGAATACTATTACGGAGTATGAATTTCCAACAACCGTAAACGAGGCTCGCGGTCAGAGAGAGGAGAGGAGGGGAGACACACAGAATGGGGGAGATGGGTGGAGGGAGGCAGAAGCAGATTAAGATGTATATACAATTCCCATACATGTTTAGCAATTCCGAAGTATTGATGTGTCTGTAATTACTGTCCACCTACTAGCCTCTATTGTGATTGTCAGTTGCTTACAGATCACTTACTTGTCATTCGATATAAATTTTTACACAGATTATCACGAAACTTTACCTTCATCCAGCATGTGCCGTACAAGTGTTGCTTGTTTCAGAGATCTCCACACAAAGATGTAACGTATTTTGCTCGGAGACATTAATTTTTTTCTTCATGTAATAGAGCTGGTGTGTCAGCAAATTCTTTGATCATAACTGACGTTAATATGAATGCTCAAAAATAAAATGAAGTTACAGAGTCAGAAGAGATTTGCAGCTGTTTATATGTAGATGAGCGTGGTATTTAAAAACAAAAACCAAGCTTCAAAGTGAATCGATAACTTATTTATATTCTTCTGGAATGTTTGTAAAACCACATTATGTTTACTGCAGATAAATAAAATGTTGTGGCGTAACAAGCTAGTCACGCCACACTGAGGAGGAAGCCGAAAGGCACGCGTACACACACGCCGACTGGCGTCAAGTACTGTGACAATTGGCGCCTTGCTAAGTCGTAGCCATTAACTTGGCTGAAGGCTATTCTAACTGTCTCTCGGCAAATGAGAGCAAAGGCTTCGTCAGTATAGTCGCTAGCAACGTCGTCGTACAACTGGGGCCGAGTTCTCGTACGTCTCTCGAGACCTGCCGTGTGGTGGCGCTCGGTCTGCGATCACACAGTGGCGACACGCGGGTCCGACATGTACTAATGGACCGCGGCCGATTTAAGCTACCACCTAGCAAGTGTGGTGTCTGGCAGTGACACCACATAAAATATGTTTGTTTGAACAGTAGAAGACTCGGATATTTCGCTGTGCTATACAAGATTTATTATGTTTCATGTTATTGACAATGACATTAACGTAGTTTGGACGTAAAAGAGATGGGGGAGGTGGAGAGGGAGCATGAGATTGGGGGTGGGGGCTGGTTGAATGATTACCTATGTCTTCGAAATTCAGAGGGAAATATTTGTTTGTCAACTCAGACTGGTCATTGAGTCGGTGGTCTGATGGTGTATTTGATAACGGTTTCAATTTATTCAAGAAAATCACGTTTCATGTCTTTCTTAGTAAGATGAAGTACCTGGTGGTTATGTTCTATGCTGTTTGCAGAATGATTGTGTTCGGTAAGATGTGTCGTAAACCTGGATTTGTTTGAATTGCTAAGACGCAATGCGTCCATGTGGTCTTTGAATACTGTTGTGAAGTTTCTAGCAGTTAGTCCAATGTATAAGCTTGGACATTAGCTTGGACGTTAGTTTGTATACTAATGACTTCTGATATTGTAGCACGAGCGTTTTGGTATTGTGAGTGATTTTCGTTGAAAACGTTTATCTTTATGTCGTATATCTTAAAGGGATTGGCAGTTTATTATGAAATCTTTCTTAGGAAAGGCAAGCTTACAAAGGTGGTTTTACTGTTTGTGTGTAGTTGTTTAGCATTTAGTTTAGTTTAGTTTAGTTTATATATTACAGCGGCTCTGTGTCCATTACTGGAGGCAAGTGATTTTAAAATTTTGATAGGCACTGGGTCCATAGCCATGGTAAAGTTACTGAAAGTTGTCATCCCACTTAGGCTGTATAAAAATCATTATTGTTTATATATCACTATTGCAATTTCATATTTGATCGTCATCAGGCGGTCTGGAAGCAATGACTTCCCAAAAAATAACACAAAGTTTAAAAATTAGACCATAAAGAAAATTAATAATGTAGAATCACTTATGAGGGAGCAGTGGTACCCATTTAACATCATAAAGTTGTCATGTATAACATGGAACCGAACATTAAAAAATCAACAATGTATTGTGGTACAAATCCGTCTGTTCTTCCGAAAACCAAACGAGAACACATGTTACCACACGTTAAAAAATGATAAACACCTGACATGATGACAGAAACTATGTTCAAAACAAACACGTAAGACAAGTCCCAAGTAACCAGCATGGTAGAAGAAACACACATGGCCGGCCGTTGTGTCCGAGCGGTTCTAGGCGCTTCAGTCTGGAACCGCGCGACTGCTACGGCCGCAGGTTCGAATCCTGCCTCGGGCATGGTCGAATGTGATGTCCTTAGGTTAGTTAGGTTTAAGTAGTTGTAAGTTCTAGGGGACTCATGACCTCAGATGTTAAGTCCTATGGTGCTCAGAGCCCTTTGAACCAAACACACATGGCGGTATAGTGACTGAGCAGACTGACCTTGAAAACAGGAGACTTTTCTGACTGCTTTGGAACATCTTATAATTGGTATTTGATACGTTTGCTCTTGAGAAATGTACGCATCACTGACGGCCTGCCTGATTTACCGGTTTGTGACCCATAGAGAATGTGTGGAATGAGAGGGAAAGAGGTGTACTTTAATATCAGCACCTAGCGAGCAATATTCATATTTCACGGCAATGAATCGATAAATTCCTGAAGATTACGTTCTAAGTCTGTACGCTTCCCCGCTACGACGAAAACAAAAGCATATACTTTCCCATCGAAGTCACACGTGGTAAAAATGGTTCAAATGGCTCTGAGCACAATGGGACTCAACTGCTGAGGTCATTAGTCCCCTAGAACTTAGAACTAGTTAAACCGAACTAACCTATGGACATCACAAACATCCATGCCCAAGGCAGGATTCGAACCTGCGACCGTAGCGGTCTTGCGGTTCCAGACTGCAGCGCCTTTAACCGCACGGCCACTTCGGCCGTCACACGTGATACTAATGTTTATGACGGACATGAATTCGGAATGGAATGAAGAAATATTGACGAATATAGTTTACAGAATAGGTGTGTGACATTGAGAATATCCTACCGAAGGTATCAAGTCCCACGTGCTTGCGGAGTAGGACAATTTAAACGGTGCCAACCCTGACGTAAACAGCTGTTCACTGGAAATTCTATGTTGGGTTTCATTCTGAAGGCAAACTGCATGGGGTTTGAGGACGGGGCGAGCTTCCAGTTGAGCAACGTGGACGCGCGGTCACTGACCGATTGACTGTCACCAGTGTTGATATCGTGTCACCGTTTCTCAACACCGCTTGACTGAAACACAGGTCACTCACTTCTACCGCCTGAACGTTGCGTAACGGTGAGTGACAGTGTTAATGTCTACCAGTCTGTGCAAAGTGGCTTATTCCCAAGTCTCCTGCTCTGGATGCTTCACCAGCCTTTCTTCTTCCGAAAAATTAAATTAATGTTTCTCAGACAGGAAACTGGTTCGGAGATAAAGGTGTTTTGTGCAAGTTTATCTGATAATCTGTTAATAAATAACTGCACGTAAATATAATTTCCACCTCATTATTTTGAAGGAACTTATCTCGTTTCATGTCAGATTAAAATAATACCATCATTACTGAATTTTTTATTCACGCTCATGAGGAAACTGCAACGACAGAAAACGGCATCCTCATAGTACAAGGTCGAACAATCACATTGGCGAAGAGTTCAAATTGCAGCTTATATTTCAACAAAGCGACACGACGGAAGTGTAAAAGAGTCAGTCATACTGAGTCTAAATCGCAAAAATGAACAAAGAAATAATTACTTCATTGATAATTGTGAAGACAATATGATAAATTTCAAAGCTAATTATTTTAATCAAATGTTTAGACTTATGGATGTATAATGGTTTCCATAAATGAAAGGAAAATCACTAAAGCGACGAACTGAGGAAAAAGTACCGCAGTTGGCATGGAAATTAATTACTTTGTTAGAACAGGAACGTTGCACTAAAACATGACAACAATAATTACGGGCGCTACAGGACACATGCCCTATCTTTACAAAACAGTCAGGTGTATGGTTTACAGTAAGGTGAAGTTATTGTCGAATGTCTGTCCTTCTTTTATTCTACCCTGTGGCAACTGTTTCTAAACGTACTATCCGAAGCTTCACCAATGGGTGATGGCACATAGCGATAATGTCGTTCACACACGCGAAGGAACATACCGGGACTTCCGAGAATATCCTGCCTTTGTTGTAGCAGAATAAGGCAGTTATCATCGAAAAGATGATCGTACGAATTTCACAGACTTTCCACATTGTGAGGTAACGGGCGAGTTGTGGCGCCCTGGAAATATTATGTGTTCGGAATTGGGGCGGCAGCACAGGACGCTCGTCAAAGCTGGTGCCCGGCAGCAAACGTTAGCCGGATAAGAGGGGTAGCCCCACCGCGTGGTCCAGTCGCGTGGCTGGGAATTCCGCTGTGACGAGGACGGTGCTTTGTGTCGATGAAGGAGATGTCTATGCCGGCAGTGCCAGAGATGACGGACTTTGTGAAACCTTAATGGCAGATATTTCCCAGTTCGTATAGAAATTAATAGTATCCAGATGAATCATGATACCTCAAAAAGAAACACGTACACTACTATTATTTTCACTACGATTCTGATGGTGTAATCAGATTTTCAATATCTTTATTAGTTTAAAATTTAGTATCTGACGATAAATTATGGCTTCTACAGTGAAGACGTAGTGTGCGCTCAGAAGTGAATATCTCTCGAGCTTTGTTGTTGTACTCCCCAAACCGATCACAAGGTTGGTAAGCGGTTCTTCTGACAGTGCATTCCTTTCCTCCACCTGCGTCCTTGACAACCGATGAACGATCGTTGGTGCATGTGGAGATCTACAATACGTCTCCCCAACACATCCAACGTGTCTCGGGGGGATATAAGTTGGGAAAACAGGCTGTTTAGTAAATTCACCGAATATCTTCTCGTTCCAAGAGTTCCTCCACCTACACATTTCGACCCAGGCGCGCATTGGAATCCATAAAACTGAGGTCAGGGCTGAATGCACCCCATGAAAAAACGAGCATGGGGAATAATGTTGACTGGGGAGTGTACTGCGTTAAAAACATTTGGAGATCAGAACACTCGTGCAGTATTTTGCATCCCCACACCGTAACGTCTGCATCACAAATACGATCATGGTCGACAATGTTCCTTGGTGTATTGCGTGTTCCCCGCTCTCAGCATATGAGAATACGTCGAGAATCACTACTCAGATTGAATCTGCTGTCATCTTGAAAGAGCATGAGAGTATACTTCTTAGTGGTCCAGATCCTATACTCTTGTCACCATCAGAAACGGTGACGTAGATGTGCGGGTGCTGACGGAACAGAACGTACTGGTCGTCGGGCAGAGAGACCATTCCTGTATAGTCGCCGTGCCACACTGGAGGGTGAGATTACGTGCGCTGCACTCCTGTTAAATACTGTTGCAGTTGCACCAGCTGTTTGCGTGGGCCCCTTTTGCCTGTTCACGATGTAGCAATCATCTGCTACCGTAATTGACCGTGATCGACCACCTCCCCTCCTGAGGGCAGCAGTGACTCTGGCTAAGAACACTCCGCAAGCATGTGAAACAATGCTGTGAGTAGTACCACAAAATCCTGGGCTACACTCAATGCTGTGAGCAACACCACAAATTCCTGGGATACACTCAATGCTGTGAGCAAGACCACAAAATCCTGGGCTACACACAATGCTGTGAGCAACACCACAAAATCTTGGTCTACATACAATACTGTGAGCAATACCACAAACTCCTGGAATACACGCAATGCTTTGAGCAATACCACAAAATCCTGGACTACACAAAATGCTCCGAGGAACACCACAAAATCCTGGCTTTACACTTACAAGGGAAACTCCCCATCGCACCCCCCACCCACCCACATATTTAGCAATAAGAGGACACAGTGGACAGCCAACGAAAACTGAACACAGATCAAGCATGAAAACAGGAAGAAAACGTAATTCACTGTTTAAAAAAAGGAAAATAGAAACAGTGAATGGTTCAAGTATAAGAATTGCAATATAGATCAAGCTGAAACAGCAACGGCGTCGTGGATAAGTGGCCACGGCGTTGGAATACCCAGTGGGTGAGCCGTGTTTAAACCTCCCTCGCGCCAATTTTGTTTTCCGCTGTTCGCTGTATTCAAATTTGTGTCCGTCTCGTGGTTCAAATGTGCAGATGTGTGTGACTTTCTAAGGGACCAAACTGTTAAAGTCATCGGTCTGTAGACTTACACACAACTTAAACCAGCTTAAACTAATTTACACTAAAGACAGCAAGCACACCCATGCCCAAAGGAGAATTCGAACCTCTGGCGGGAGGGGCAGTGTAGTGGAGTAACGTCCGTTTGCAACAACAAGGTGTAAGGTAGGGACATGTAATGACAGTTGATTCTGCACAACTACTTTGTTAGCAGCGGAAAGGAAGTGGCTTTCGAAGGGAACCGCAAACGTTTGATGACAAGGTTACAAGACAACCGAATCCTCCATCGAAAAACACACGTCTGGTGTCATACGCGTCACTAGTGACAGTAAGTATGTCACATGATAGGAAGCTCTCATCGACGCATCCGGCCGTTGTGGCCCAGCGGTTCTAGGCGCTTTAGTCTGGAACCTCCCGACCGCTACGGTCGCAGGTTCGATTCCTGCCTTGGGCATGGATGTGTGTGATGTCCTTAGGTTAGTTAGGTTTAAGTAGTTCTAAGTTCTAGGGCACTGATGACCTCGGATGTTAAGTCCCATAGTGCTGAGAGCCATTTGAACCATTTTCTTATGGACGCACCTAATTTGTTCGCCTGGTCAGTGAGTGAGATATGTCTCATTTCGCAATTTAGGTGTTCGTATGAATGTGAATGTGATCACTCCCAAGGAAATGGTTATAACGCAATAGTTTGTCACATAAATTGCAACAAATGAACGCAGAGTTTCACAATCACACAGTTTCCCTGTGCTCTGTCAAAACATATGTTTTAAACGTTTCTGAAGTTCTGTTCCGTTTTGGAAGTTTCGACCCTTGAATTCCTTTGTTGTAACATAGTTCACATACGTTTATTTGTTCTTTCCATTTCTGTGAGATCTCTATGTGGTATCTCGCTCGCTTCCCACGCCCGGGTTTCCGGGTTCGATTCCCGGCGGGGTCAGGGATTTTCTCTGCCTCGTGATGACTGGGTGTTGTGTGCTGTCCTTCGGTTAGTTAGGTTTAAGTAGTTCTAAGTTCTAGGGGACTGATGACCATAGATGTTAAGTCCCGTAGTGCTCAGAGCCATTTGAACCACTTTTTTTTTTTTTTTTTTTTTTTTTTTTTGTATCTCGCCTGCTCTCAATATTCTTCACATTTACTTGCGACGGTAACGTATTCTTATGAAATGACTCATATTCTATAGCCATTGTATAGAATGACAACTGCAAGACCACAGAAAGAGAACAAACATTTCAGTGACCGGACGGACAGTTCAAATGTTGTTAAAAAGAGAAAAAATGGTACAACGGAGTTTTGAACGTGGCTCGTCTGTTTTACAGTCCAACATCGTTACCATGTTACCACGACGCGGGAGCTGTTGAAATTCTCTCGATCTTGCACCTGCAACCCTGCACCGTCCACTGGTTTTATTTTGCATTTTATCACAATTCAGTACAACTTCTACCTGTTTTCATGTTCAATATGTGTTCAGTTTTTCACGGGATATCCACTAGGCCATCTTACCACTGAATCTGAGAGGGGAGTGGGTGGGTGCGATGGGAATTTTCCCTTGTTGGTCCTTCTTCTAGTTTCCAGACATTCTTTCCCGTGTGGAATCATCCGAATGTTGTCTCAGGGCTATGTTGTAGTGAAGCACACCTCCACAGTGCACCGCAACTGCTCTCTGATTGACACACAATGGGTTTTCCCGTTCCTTCAACCGCCTCGTGCTGTCAGTTGTTCTCACAGAGTAGACGAGAGCGCACGAGACACCTCAGCCTTTGGCTCGGTTTCGGTCCTTACTACCGTCCTACATCCAATTTTTTATCGCTCTGTTGTTCGGTTACAGGAAACCAAACTAAGAACACGTTTGGCGAAACGGTCTCTAGCTGGACGCTTGAATTTTCGCGCACAGCATCGCAGCAATAACATCCTAACAATCTTTAAGGAAATATTAATAACAATTGCAAAAACCGCAGCCTAGTTGAACCATAAACTTGTAAAATTTAATTGGGTTCTTATTTCTGCGATACAATGGCGACTAGTGGACCCGCACTTCTGTCCAATACACGAGTCTTCCATGTACTGTACTCCCTGGAACGCTAAGCTGGCTTGCGGCTCGGACGTGACCACTTAGCAAATGTTCTGCAAAGTTGTTAATAGGAGGATTTTTCGCCACTTGTCGCCCTTCTCCCATAACTCAGCAACAGCTCGCAACTGATATTTTCTTAGCTTCATGTTTGGAATTAATACTTTAATGGAGAATAGTAAAAAACGTATTTAGCTGGACCGTTAACAACTACCTAGCTTACCACATTCTTGCAGCAGCTGGATGGCAACTTTATACGCGCTTGATCGAGGATTTTCTCTTTCGTGTAGGTTTCTTGGCTGGTCTTTTTCCGCGATCTTCCTCCTCAAATCGTTTTATAATAGCACCAACAACACTCTTGGGTATATCCATCAAACTGAGGATATCTCTGTAAGTGTGACTGTTTGCACAGAGAGGTACGAAAACTGCTCTCTGTTGGGACGTCGTGTTGGTTCCCGTGCGTCTCATTGAGACCTTGTAGATCAGGAGACAGGACGGAACTGTAGCAAAGGAGCGGACGGGGATAACCACGCTGTGTCACACATCACTCACATCTTGCGTTTATACAAGGGAACTCTGCCCTTGTTCTTACCTGACAGGATGTTAAAGATTCGTTCCTTTAAGGGGAGTCAGAACGTCCTGGCTCACCAATGTTAAATATTCTCCCTTTATTTAGCTGTATCTCTAGAACTGTTGCAACTAGAACTTTGAAATTTCGATAGCTGTTTTCAGCATACATTGTTATCTCATTGTGGTAGAAACAGTATTTCTTCTTCTTGGTAAAATACAGTTTTTATGAACGATTTATCATTAAGACATTTTTAATTACAAAAAAACTATAACTAGTTCTAATTCAGAGAATAAGCCAGTTCTTGTCATGATTCTAGTTCAGTGTCAGCTTGTAACTATTAGTTTGGTGCATAAGTTAGTAACGTTGCCTTTTGAATGTTGGTAGTTCGTTTGCTATAGCTTTATGTATCGGTTGTCATTTTTCATTTGTAGTTCACTGTTTTTATTGGAGTTTTCATATTGCCATTTTTACATTTGGAGAGAGCGAGTGGAGTTGTGGACGCTGGAAAATGGAGTGACAAGTGAAGATATCTGAACAATCCCGACATATTCTTCTCTTTTAGTTCAGTAGAGGGGTGACAGCAGCGTAGGCAGACAGAAAAATTTTCGTCGTGTATGGGGATAATGCAACTGGGCAGAGAACGACAAGAAAATGTTTCGTTTTAAGGATGAGCGTTTTCAACATCAGTGTCTCTCCACGTTCACGAAAACCTTCGGGGTTTGATTAAGATTGTTTAAACGCATTAATTCACAATGATACAAGCCAATGTATTCGAGAAATGGCAAATGTGATAAACCGTGATCATTCCGCCATCGTGGGACATTTGAATGCAGTGGGGAAGGTTCTAAAACGAGAGTGTGGGTACCGCATGCTCTAAGCCAAAATCACTAAAATCAGTGGGCGCCTATATATGCATCTCAGCTTGTACGTCATCAATTGGCTCATGAACAACAGCGACCATCCCTATCCTTTATCGCTGCTGATGGCGTGAGGGAACAAAGCGGCAACTCCCCGTACAAAGACATGTACGCATCCACAAAAGAGAATATGATGTATCTGGTGAAACAGCGGCAGTGTTGTTTCTCCGAGGTGCAAGCATCACAGCTGACATTTATTGTCAACATCTGAGACATCTTGCAGACGCAATCCAAGAACTAGGACAGGAAGACTACGTGAAATGATACCACTCCACGATAACGCCCGTCCACATTCTGCTAGATTGGCAAAAAACACTATACAGGAGATAGGGTGGGAAGTCATTCTGCTCCCGCCTTACTCATCTGATCTTGCGGCCTCAAATTTTCACCTTTTCCGAACAGCCTTCAAGGAATTTCCATTCCAGGTGTAAATGCGCTCCGAACATGGCTCGGGGAGTTATTCACCTCGAAACCATGTGATTTCTACAGGAAGGAAGGAAGATTGCGTTTAACGTTCCGTCGACATCGAGGTTATTACAGACGGAGCACAAGCTCGGGTTCTGGCAGCAATGGGGAAGGAAATCGGCTGTGCCCTTTCAAATGAACCATCCAGGCATTTTCCTGGAGCGATTTAGGGAAATCACGGGAAACTTAAATCCGGATGCCCGGACGCGGGTTTGAACCATCGTCCTCCCGAATGCGAGTCCGGTTTGCCAACTACTGCGACACCTCGCTCGGTTCGCGGAATCGAAAAGTTATCCCAGCGTTGGGAGACTGCTGCAAACAGTCAAGGAGAATATATTATTGGTGAACAGAGTCTCAGTTATGTTTATGTGTTGTGTATATTGTATATTAAGCTTATGGAAAAACGCTATGAACTTATACATCAACCAAAATATTAATGCGTTTTTGAAACTTTGAATGTCACAGGCCAGTGGCTTATGATATAAAGGTACACATAACACTGAAAGTGGTAAATGAAACAAAATGCGATTAAATTAATTTATTATGAACAAAATTCACCCGCCTGCATAGTCACGTGCTTTATCACTGAGCTTCCGGTTTAGGGAAGGCACACCGGTCCCGGATAGAAAAAGCACGACGGATTTCCGACGAGGGCCGTTGTGCTGACTAGCCTGCATGTGGTTTTAGGCGGTTTCCCTCGTCTGACTAGATGATTTCCGGGTTGGACCCACAGACTCTGTCAGTTACAATAATGGCGAATAGTTCGGAAACGTTGTCGCCCTTTCACTTGGGATACCACCTGACGCTGAAAGATGGAGTACACCAGTTCCATACAGAGGTGAATGGCCAGCGACAGAAAGGGAATTCGGCGACCCTCTGTCACTGACAAAGCCAAGTCTGGATTAACGTATCGACTCCGTGAAGATACGGTGTAAGACCAGCAAAAAAGGAGAAAATAAGGATTATCAAAATTAACTAATAAATCTCATTTTCTAGTCAAAAGTGTACTGCGCAGTAATCATTAGTCTTTAGCTTGTTCTCCTTCACCTGGAAACTTCCTACTTTCTGCTGCCCATGCATGCTTGGTATTGAATTTAGCTGTACACCGAGCCTTGCGTTTTCACACTTTGTCTAGAAGCTGAAGATATTTGAAGGCATAAACCACAGCAACACAACACCTAGCCTTTCCACGACCCTGACCCAGATCACCGTCGTTAAAGAACATAACAATGTCACTGACCGCTCTTCTGAAGGTTGTTATCCAAACCAATGTATTTTCAGGCAGAGGTGTAAATATGATGTCTTTGAATGGCTCTTTTTCTCCTAGGTACAGCCGTGAAGATACTTTCTGTGAAGATCAGTATGCCTTATACCTCTATGTATTGATTTAATCGCCTTGAGATCAGGCACTGGAATAGCACTTTTATGGTGACACAGAACTCCAGTAGCTTTAGTTTTTTTATTTTTCACCATGACTGAGGACGTTATGGACAAGCAAAATTAAGAGGATTAGACCAGTCGACGATCTCTTTAAGTATGTTAGCCAATAATGCCTTCCTCACTTCCCGTAAGTTATTTACTTTATATCTATTTTCATGCCGTAGTACTGCCGAAGTTCATTTATAATTTTATGCGATAAATGTTCCGCAATGATTTTTTTCCCATTTAAACTCAAAACACTAAATCACGAATCAAAAACTGAACTGTAAACACATCTGGTTGCTATTAAAATGGCGCCGACAGAAAGGTCAGCAGAAAGACCATTTCAAATCAGCTGCTTTCAAAAATATGTATAAAAACTTTTCAGTGATTGACTGTAACTTTGTTATTAAACAGATATCTACTAATTCTAAGCTTTTTGTATTCGTTGATACATGATCACTCAACTGCCGAGGAAAATTATTAAACATCGCTATCCACGCGACAGAATACGTACCTAATATGATCCGAGACACCGTTCACAAAAGAAACGGCATTTTTGATGCTCATGCCTTGGGATATATTGATGTGTAAATTGTATCACAGACACAGTCCCTTTGACTGTTCGGAAATGTCACTAAACCCGCCCAAAGATGTAAACAACCATGCATGAGCAGCGCCTATTAGACGGAGGGGGTCCGACAGCCGATCAGTTCCAGTCATTTCACCAGGAAGGAGGTAAACGGCTCGTGTTGTCTGTAGTTCAACCATGCCTAGACGGACAATACCGCGGCTCGATGGCGTCCGCATTTTTACTTTGTTCCAGGAAGGGCTCTCAACAAGGGAAGTGTCCAGGCGTCTCGGAGTGAACCAAAGCGATGGTTTTTGGACATGGAGGAGATACAGAGAGACAGGAACTGTCGATGGCATGCCTCTCTCAGGCCGCCCAAGGGCTACTACTGATATGGATGACCACTGTCTACGGACTATGGCTCGGAGGAACCCTGACAGCAACTCTATCATGTTCAATAACGCTCAGAGTTCGTAGCAATTGACGGAAAGTCATCGAGTGAATCAGAAGTGATTTCTGGCGTTCCCCAAGGCAGTGTTATAGGCCCTTTGCTGTTCCTGATCCACACTCACGCTCATAAATTAAGGATAATGCTGATACATGGTGAAACAACGCTCTGGTGGGCGGTTTGCGGGTTTAAATCCCCTCAGGGTATGATCATGCGGTGCATTTGACCTGCGGTCGTCGCACGGTGGCGCTGGCAGCAGTCCACATACGCAGAGGTGTGTTGGTGCATGTCAGCGAGTAAGTGTGCAGACGTTTTCAACCGTGCTAATGGTGACTGTGTGTTGAAAATGGCGCAAAGAACACATATTGATGACGTTATGAGGGGTTGAATATTAGGGCGACTGGAGGCTGGTGAAACACAGCAGGTCGCAGCATGGGCCCTCCGTTTGCCACAGAGTGTGATCTCGAGATTATAGCAACGATTCCAGCAGACAGGAAATGTGTCCTGGCGCTACAGAACGGGACGTCCACAGTGTACAACACCACAAGAAGACCGATATCTCACCATCAGTGCCCGCAGACGGCCACGGAGTATAGCAGGTAGCGTTGCTCGGGACCTTAGCGCAGCCACTGGAACAGTTGTCTCCAGACACACAGTCTACAGACGACTGAACAGACATGGTTTATTCGCCCAGAGACCTTCAACGTGCACTCCACTGACCCCTGGCCACAGGCTGGTGTCGACAACACAGTACATGGTCATTGGAACAGTGGTCCAAGGTTATGTTCACGGACGAGTCCATGTATAGCCTAAAGAGTGATTTTCTCCGGGTTTTCATCTGGCGTGAACCAGGAAGCAGATACCAACCCCATAATGTCCTTGAAAGGGACCTGTATGGATGTCGTGGTTTGATGGTGTGGGGTGGTATTATGATTGGTACACTTAAACCCTGCCTGTCTTTGAGAGAGAAACTGTAACAGGTCTGGTGTATCGGGACGTCATTTTGCACCAGTATGCAGTAGGTCCCACCTTTCTCCTGGTGGATGATAACGCACGGCCCCACCAAGTTGCCATCGTGGAGGAGTACCTTGAAACAGAAGATATCAGGCGAATGGAGTGGCCTGCGTGTTCTCCAGACCTAAACCCCATCGAGCACGTCTGGGATGCTCTCGGTCGACGTATCGCTGCACGTCTTCAAACCCCTACGACACTTCAGGAGCTCAACAGGCACTGGTGCAAGAACGGGAGGCTATACCCCAGCAGTTGCTCGACCACCTGATCCAGAGTATGCCAACCCGTTGTGCGGCCTGTGTACGTGTGCATGGTGATCATATCCCATATTGATGTCGGGGTACATGCGCAGGAAACTGACGTTTTGTAACACATGTGTTTCGGGACGGTTTTCTCAACTTATCACCAATACCGTGGACTTACAGATCTGTGTCATGTGTGTTCCCTATGAGCCTATGCTATTACGCCAGTTTTGTGTAGTGCCACGTTGTGTGGCACCACATTCTGCAATTATCCTTAATTTATGAGCGTGAGTGTATATAAACGATTTGGGATATAATCGGAGAAGCCGTTTTAGGTGGTTTGTAGATGACGCTGTCGTTTATCGACTAGTAAGTCATCAGAAGATCAAAACAAATTGTGAAGCGATTTAGAAAAGATATCTGTATGGTGCGAAAATCGGAAGTTGATCCTAAATAACAAAAAGGGTGAGTCATCCACATGAGTGCTAAAAGGAATCCGTTAAACTTCGGTTATACGACGAATCAGTCGAATCTAAAGGCCGTAAATTCAAGTAAAGCAGTTACAATAACGAACAACTAAAACTGGAAAGAACACATAGAAAATGTTGTCGGGGAGGCTAAACGAAGACTGCGTTTTATTGGCAGGCCACATAAAAAGGGAGACTGCCTTCACTACGCTTGTCCGTCCTCTTTTAGAATACTGCTGCGCGGTGTCGGATCCCTACCAGATAGGATTGACGGAGTACATCGAAAAAGATCAAAGAAGGGTAGTACTTTTGTATTATCACGAAATAGGGGAGAGAGTGTCGCTAAAATGATACAGGATTTGGGGTGGATATCATTAAAAAGCCAAGGGAGTTTTCGTTGCGGCGGAATCTTCTTACGGAATTTCTATCACCAAATTTCTCCTCCGAATGCGGAAATATTTTGTTGACGCCGACCTACATAGGGAGAAACGATCACCATAATGAAATAAGGGAAATCAGTGCTCCCATGGAAAGATATAGGTGTTCGTTGTTTCCGCGCTGTACGAGATTGGAATAATAGAGAATTGCCAGGCAGTTAAATGTGGTTTGCAGAGTGTCCATGCAGATGTAGATGTAGATGTAGGAATGAGATATTAGTAGTAAGAGAGAGCAAGAGGGAGACGGTGACAGGGAGAGGAGACAGTAGTAGTAGGACGGAACAAAGGGGGCTGTGGCTGTGACATAGGAGACAGTGACAGAAAGACACGGTTTTCCGAAACTCCTTCACCAAAGAAGACGAAGTAAATATTCCTGAATTTCAAACAAGAACAACTGCCAAGATGAGAAACATTGAAGTAGATATCCTCGGTGTAACAGAGCAGCTTAAATCACTTAATAAAGGCAAGGCCTCCGGTCCAGATTGTATACCAGTCAGGTTCCTCTCAGAGTATGGTGACAAAAAAGCTCCATATCTAGCAGTTATATACAACCACTCGCTCACAGAAAGATCCGTACCTAAAGACTGGAAAATTGCTCAAGTCACACCAATATCCAAACAGGGAAGTAGGAGTAATCCGCTGAATTACAGGCCTATATCACTAACGTCGATTTGCAGTAGGGTTTTAGAACATATACTGTATTAGAACATTATGAAGTACCTCGAAGAAAACGATTTATTGACATATAGTCAGCACGGATTCAGAAAATATCGTTCTTGTGAAACACAACTAGCTCTTTAAACTCATGAAGTAATAAGTGCTATCGACAGGGGATGTCAAACTGATTCCACATTTTTAGATTTCCAGAAGGCTTTCGACACCGTTCCTCACAAGCGTCTTCTAATCAAACTGAGTGCCTACGGAGTATCGCCTCAGTTGTGCGACTGGATTCGTGATTTCCTGTCAGAAAGGTCACAGTTCGTAGTAAAAGACGGAAAGTCATCGAGTAAAACAGAAGTAATATCCGGCGTTCCCCAAGAAAGTGTTGTAGGCCCTCTATTGTTCCTGATCTATATTAACGACATAGGAGACCATCTGAGTAGCCGTATTAGATTGTTTGCAGATGATGCTGTCATTTACCGTCTGGTAAAGTCGTCAGATGATCAAAACGAATTGCAAAATGATTTAGATAAGATATGTGTATGGTGCGAAAAGTGTCAATTGACCCTGAATAAAGAAAAGTGCGAAGTTATTCACATGAGTACTAAAAGAAATCAGCTAAATTTCGATTACGCGGTAAGTCACACAAATCTGAGGACTGTAAATTCAACTAAATACTTAGGGATTACAATTAAAAACAACCTAAATTGGAACGATCACATAGATAATATTGTGGGTAGAGCAAACCAAAGACTGCGATTCATTGGCAGAACACTTAGAAGGTGCAACAGGTCTACCAAAGAGACTGCTTACACTACGCTTGTCCGTCCTATTCTGGAGTACTGCTGTGCGGTGTGGGATCCGCATCAGGTAGGACTGACGGATGACATCGAAAAAGTACAAAGAGGGGCAGCTCGTTTTGTATTATCGCGAAATGGGGAGATAGTGTCACAGACATAATACATGAATTGAAGTGGCGATCATTAAAACAAAAACGTTTTCCATTGCGATGGGATCTTCTCATGAAATTTCAATCACCAGTTTTCGCCTCCGACTGGGAAAACATTCTGTTGGCACCCACCTACACAGGGAGAAATGATCATCACGAGAAAATAAGAGAAATCAGGTCTCGCACGGAAAAATTTGAGTGCTCGTTTTTCCCGCGTGCTGTTCGAGAGTGGAACGGTAGAGAGACAGCATGAAGATGGTTCATTGAACCCTCTACCAGGCACTTTATTGTGAATAGCAGAGTAATCACGTAGATGTAGATATAATGATAATGAGTTGGACTGAATGAGTGAGTGAGAAAGGGCAACTGGGAGTGGATGAGTATAAGCGACTTACACCGATGTATTAGTGTGTGAGAGTGTGTTGGCAGAAGTCATGGAAGCTTGATGTAAGTTCGTGTTAAAAAAAAAAAAAAAGCGAATATGTTCACATGCCGAAAGTTTTGGGAAAATTTTCAATGGTGCTGCGAAAGGTGGAATGAAGCAGTCGCTACCCCATGTGTCATTCAGAGTGTTTTAAACAAACAGGAATGTTTTAACATTTTTTCTGTACCGATAGACACATTTTTTTCGCTGGTAGTACATGACCGAATATTAATGTCAGCCTGTTTGTGTATCGGTCGGTAGTTTCGCGTTGCTGGGCAGGGAGTTTGCACCGGGCAACACCGGCGTCCGGGCTGTCGCAAGCCGCGCGCCGGAGAACGCGGCGTCGGCGGCGTCGGGCGGTCACGTGACTCGCCTGGCGGCCGGCCAGCTGGCACTGCCGCGCCTCCAGCAGCGGCGCCCGCTGCCCCCTCCCTCTCTCCGCCCCCCCCCCCTCAGTCCTCAGGCACAACCGAAGCACCGTCCTTCCCTGGTGCTATTGCGCATCTCTGGCCGGCCGATCTCGTACGTCTGGCAGCGACTGCTTCACCTTACACCGTCCTCTCACACGGAGAATCAGTTTGTCATCCACAGGCTGACGTTGTGACACACACAGATGACAAACCTCATGGGATAACGATATGCACATACACAAATGACGGTAGTATCGCGTACACAAGGCATTAAAGGGCAATGAAGTTTCGGAACAGTTATTTGTACTCATGTCATTCATGTGAAACGGTTTCAGAAGTGATCTTGGCGAACGACGGGAAATAACAGGCACTGAACGCTATTTGGCTGTCGGAGCTAAGCGCATGGCACATTGAATTTCTGATATCATTAGGGAATTCAATATTTGGAGGCCCACAGTGTCGAGAGTGTGGAGAGAATACCAAATTTCAGGCATTGCCTCTCACCACGGACAAAACAGTGGCCGACTGTCTTCACTTTACGACCGAGAGCAGCGGCGTTTGCATAGGGTTGTCAGTGCTAACGGACAAGTAACACTGCCAGAAGTAACCACAGAAATTGTAAGTAGGCTGTTTAGGTTTTTATGTTGGTAACGCCACGTAGCGCTCTGTATGAAAATCACTGACTGTGCTGTGTGCAGTCTGTGGCTGGTTTGCATTTTTTGAATATTTGCTATTGTAGTGTTGGGCAGTTGTGTGTGAACAGCGCGTAGCGTTGCGCAGTTGGGGGTGAGCCGTCAGCAGTGGTGGATGTGGGGGAAGACATGACAGAATTTTGAGAGCGGACCATCTGGACGTGTGTCCATCAGAAAGAGTAAATTTGCAATACTGGATATCATGACTTTTCAACATTATTAAGTTAAATACATTGTTTGTTCTGTATCAAAATCTTTCATTTGCTAACTATGCCTATCAGTAGTTAGTGCCTTCAGTAGTTAGAAACTTTTATTTACCTGGCAGTATTGGCGCTTGCTGTATTGCAGTAGTTCGAGTAACGAAGATTTTGTGGGGTAACTGTTTCATGAAAAGTGTAGGTTATTGTTAGTCAGAGCCATTCTTTTGTAGGGATTATTGAAAGTCAGATTGCGTTGCGCTAAAAATACAGGGTGATTCAAAAAGAATACCACAACTTTAGGAATTTAAAACTCTGCAACGACAAAAGGCAGAGCTAAGCACTATCTGTCGGCGAATTAAGGGAGCTATGAAGTTTCATTTTGTTGTACATTTGTTCGCTTGAGGCGCTGCTGACTAGGCGTCAGCGTCAGTTGATGCTAAGATGGCGACCGCTCAACAGAAAGCTTTTTGTGTTATTGAGCACGGCAGAAGTGAATCGACGACAGTTGTTCAGCGTGAATTTCGAACGAAGTATGGTGTTAAACCTCCTGATAGCTGGTGTATTAAACGTTGGTATAAACAGTTTACAGAGAATGGGTGTTTGTGCAAAGGGAAAAGTTCTGGACGGCCGAGAACGAGTGATGAAAATGTAGCACGCATCCAGCAAGCATTTGTTCGCAGTCCAGGAAAATCGACTCGCAGAGCTAGCAGAGAGCTGCAAATTCCACACTCAACTGTATGGAGAGTCCTACGAAAAAGGTTAGTTATGAAACCTGAACGTCAACTACCCGAGGCGATGGATCGGCCGCCAGGCAGCCCGTGACAGAGCACTTTATCACTGGCCTCCAAGAAGCCCTGATCTTACCCCCTGCGATTTTTTCTTATGGGGGTATGTTAAGGATATGGTGTTTCGGCCACCTCTCCCAGCCACCATTGATGATTTGAAACGAGAAATAACAGCAGCTATCCAAACTGTTACGCCTGATATGCTACAGAGACTGTGGAACGAGTTGGAGTATCGGGTTGATATTGCTCGTGTGTCTGGAGGGGGCCATATTGAACATCTCTGAACTTGTTTTTTGAGTGAAAAAAAAAACTTTTTAAATACTCTTTGTAATGATGTATAACAGAAGGTTATATTATGTTTCGTTCATTAAATACACATTTTTAAAGTTGTGGTATTCTTTTTGAATCACCCTGTATTGTGTGTCAGTTTATTGATGATCATAATAAGCAAAGAGAGAAATGTCTGAGCACGTTCAGTTTTGCTCAGCTGTTTGAAAATCAAATAACGTAAGAGGTTTAACATCACAGTAATTTATAATTTTCCAAATAGATGGGGGACGTACGACGAACGCCTCTGTTAGGACAATGCAGCGAAATTTGGCGTTAATGGGCTTTGACAGCAGACGACCGAGGCGAGTGCCATTGCGAACAGCACGACATCGCCTGCAGCGCGTCTCCTGCGCTCATGGCCATGTCGGTTGGACCCCAGACGACTGGAAAACCGTGACCTGGTCACATGAGTCCCGGTTTCAGGTGGAAAGAGCTGATGTAGAGTTCCAGTGTGGCCCAAACCCGATGAAGCCAAGGACCCAGGTTGTCAATGAGGCACTGCACAAGCTGGTGGTGGCTCGATAACCGTGAAGGCTGTGTTTACTAGGAACGGACCGGGTCCTTTGAACCGATTACTGACAGCAAATGGTTATGCTCGGCTACATGGAGACCATTTTCAGCCATTCGTGGACTTCATGTTCCAAAACAACGATGGAAATTTGATGGATGGGAATGTGCAGCGTCACCAGGCTTCACTTATTATTTGTCTAAATCTACATCTACATCTACATGGATACTCGCAAATCACATTTAAGTGCCTGGCAGAGGGTTCATCGAACCACCTTCACGATTCTATATTATTCCAATCTCTTACAGCGCGCTGGAAGAACGAACACCTATATCTTTCCGTGGGAGCTCTGATTTCCCTTATTTTATCGTGGTGATCGTTTTCTCTATGTAGGTCGGTGTTAACAAAATACACTCCTGGAAATGGAAATAAGAACACCGTGAATTCATTGTCCCAGGAAGGGGAAACTTTATTGACACATTCCTGGGGTCAGATACATCACATGATCACACTGACAGAACCACAGGCACATAGACACAGGCAACAGAGCATGTACAATGTCGGCACTAGTACAGTGTATATCCACCTTTCGCAGCAATGCAGGCTGCTATTCTCCCATGGAGACGATCGTAGAGATGCTGGATGTAGTCCTGTGGAACGGCTTGCCATGCCATTTCCACCTGGCACCTCAGTTGGACCAGCGTTCGTGCTGGACGTGCAGACCGCGTGAGACGACGCTTCATCCAGTCCCAAACATGCTCAATGGGGGACAGATCCGGAGATCTTGCTGGCCAGGGTAGTTGACTTACACCTTCTAGAGCACGTTGGGTGGCACGGGATACATGCGGACGTGCATCGTCCTGTTGGAACAGCAAGTTCCCTTGCCGGTCTAGGAATGGTAGAACGATGGGTTCGATGACGGTTTGGATGTACCGTGCACTATTCAGTGTCCCCTCGACGATCACCAGTGGTGTACGGCCAGTGTAGGAGATCGCTCCCCACACCATGATGCCGGGTGTTGGCCCTGTGTGCCTCGGTCGTATGCAGTCCTGATTGTGGCGCTCACCTGCACGGCGCCAAACACGCATACGACCATCATTGGCACCAAGGCAGAAGCGACTCTCATCGCTGAAGACGACACGTCTCCATTCGTCCCTCCATTCACGCCTGTCGCAACACCACTGGAGGCGGGCTGCACGATGTTGGGGCGTGAGCGGAAGACGGCCTAACGGTGTGCGGGACCGTAGCCCAGCTTCATGGAGACGGTTGCTGGTCCTCGCCGATACCCCAGGAGCAACAGTGTCCCTAATTTGCTGGGAAGTGGCGGTGCGGTCCCCTACGGCACTGCGTACGATCCTACGGTCTTGGCGTGCATCCGTGCGTCGCTGCGGTCCGGTCCCAGGTCGACGGGCACGTGCACCTTCCGCCGACCACTGGCGACAACACCGATGTACTGTGGAGACCTCACGCCCCACGTGTTGAGCAATTCGGCGGTACGTCCACCCGGCCTCCCGCATGCCCACTATACGCCCTCGCTCAAAGTCCGTCAACTGCACATACGGTTCACGTCCACGCTGTCGCGGCATGCTACCAGTGTTAAAGACTGCGATGGAGCTCCGTATGCCACGGCAAACTGGCTGACACTGACGGCGGCGGTGCACAAATGCTGCGCAGCTAGCGCCATTTGACGGCCAACACCGCGGTTCCTGGTGTGTCCACTGTGCCGTGCGTGTGATCATTGCTTGTACAGCCCTCTCGCAGTGTCCGGAGCAAGTATGGTGGGTCTGCCACACCGGTGTCAATGTGTTCTTTTTTCCATTTCCAGGAGTGTATTTTCGCATTCGGAGGAGAAAGTTGGTGATTGGAATTTCGTGACAAGATTCCGTCGGAACGAAAAATGCCTTCTTTTAATAATGTCCAGCCCAAATCCTGTATCATTTCTGTGACACTCTCTCCCATATTTCGCGATAACACAAAACGCGCTCCCCTTCTTTGAACTTTTTCGATGTACTCCGTCAGCCCTACCTTGTAAGGATCCCACACGCGGCAGCAGTATTCTAAAAAAGGACGGACAAGCGTAGTGTAGGCAGTCTCCTTAGCAGATTTGTTACATTTTCTAAATGTCCTGCCAATAAAACGCAGCCTTTGGTTAGCCTTCGCCACAACATTTTCTATGTCTTCCTTACAATTTAAGTTGTTCGTAATTGTAATACCTAGGTATTTAGTTGAATTTACCGCTTTTAGATTAGACTGATTTATCGAGCGTCATCTACAAACAACTTAAGGCAGCTGCTGAGATTGTCTTCCAAATCGTTTATATAGATAAGGAACAGCAAAGGGCCTTGGAGAACGCTAGAAATCACTTCCGTTTTACTCGGAGACTTTACGTCAATTACTATCAACTGTGACCTCTTTGACAGGGAATCACAGATCCAGTCATATAACTGAGACGATATTCCATAAGCACGCAATTTCACTACGAGCCGCCTGTGTGGTACAGTGTCAAAAGCCTTCCGGAAATCCAGAAATACGGAATCGATCTGAAATCCCTTGTCAATAGCACTCACCACTTCATGTGAATAAAGAGCTAGTTGTGTTTCACAGGAACGATATTTTCTAAACCCGTGTTGACTGTGTGTCAATAGACAGTTTCCTTCGAGGTCATTCATAGTGTTGGAACACAATATATGTTCCAAAATCCTGCTGCATATCGACGTTAACGATATGGGCCTGTAATTTAGTGAATTACTCTTACTACCTTTCTTGAATATTGGTGTGACCTGTGCAACTTCCCAGTCTTTGGGGACGGATCTTTCGTCGAGCGAACGGTTGTATGTGATTTTTAAGTATGTAGCTAATGCATCAGCATGCTCCGAAAGGAACCTAATTGGTATACAGTCTGGACCAGAAGACTTGCTTTTATTAAGTGATTTAAGTTGCTCCACTCTTCCGAGGATATTTACTTCTCCGTTACTCATGTTGTCAGCTGTTCTCGATTCGAATTCTGGAATATTTACTTCGTCTTCTTTTGTGAAGGCATTTCGGAAGGCTGTGTTTAGTAACTCTGCTTTGGTAGCACTGTCTTCTATAGTATCTAAATTGCTATCGCGCAGAAAAGGCTTTGATTGTTTTTTGCCGCGACCGATTTGAAGAACATTCTTGACAATTCAAGCAAATGATTTGTCTGCCTGTCGAACGCTTATGGGGCTTACTCGATAGGTCAGTTCGTGCACAAATTCGGCGCCGGCAACACTTTCGCAATTGTGGACGGCTATAGAGGCAGAATGGCTCGCTATTTCTGCGGGGAACTTCCAATAACTTGTTGAGCACATGCATCGTCAAGTTGCTGCACTACGCCGGGTAAAAGAATGCCCGACACGACATTAGGAGGTACCTCGTCACTTTTGTTACATCAATGTGTACTCTGTATGATTAACAGTATCCGACACATCCATGTAATGCGGAAGCTACCACTAGATGGGGTGAGAGGCGTACCCGACAGAATAGAAGGAGGCAGGAAATATTGTGTTGACAGTAGAGAAGCAGTGATAGTGGAATGGGTAGGCCAGGGGACCTCATTGAGTTCGAACGTGGACTAGACATTGGTTGTCACAAGAACTGTTGGTGATGTGATTGTGAAATGGAAACGCGAAGGAACAGCTGCAGCTTAACCACGACCACGCGGAAGTCACATACTGGCGCACAGGAATCTCTTAACAAGCCATTAAACCACAAACAATGTACACCGCACTAACAGTTGAACTTCTCTCTAGTTAACATAAACGGCAACCACAGTTTTACATGGAACATGAAACAAATTTTACAACCAAGTCCTCATAAGTAAATATACGTTCACACGACATAACGGCAAGTTGAGAGAAATAACATATGCCAAAGAACATTTTATATTTTTGAATGGTTGGTGTAAAAGATCGACTTGAGAGACGTCAATGTCAACCAGTTTCCGTAAAAATGCTTCTGTATTTTCACTGTATTATACATTCATTCAAGGCCACTTTCTCGATGACAACAATGGAACATTATGTATAAAATTATATTTATACGAATCTTTATGAGTGCTGAACTGTGTTTTCAGTGTTTATCATTTTTGTTTTTTACTAATTTTAATTACCTCTATCATCTACTCCTATTAGCAGCATGTGTTACTGCTACTACAATAACAAACAACACAATGTTAATTTTGCTACAATAACTATTTCTACTGAAAGCTACATTACTAAAGCAAATAGTAATACTTCTACTACTATTACTTATGATTATGTTAAAGTCGCTGTTCCTCATAGAACAGTTAAGCTTCATTATTTCTCGTACCTCTACTCTTTGAAGGGCACAAAGACACACTCTTTACTACTGCTGGAATCCATCTTATTTCTCCGTACGTTTCATACCAGATTAGCCATACTGTTTGGTCGAGCACTATCTTTCTGCCTGCAGTCAGCATGGCTACGGATCAGAATTAATCACTTACCTTTCACTGATTCCGCTAGCTCTGCTCCACTACGCTAGTGGCCAGCTTCCTACACTCTTCCGTTACTGGAGCAAGCAATAGTAGAGCTATCGGGTGTCATACTCATTCCCTAGGAAAGTCTACAGGCCTTCTACTTTTCTGTTGTTGTGTCTGTTTACTATGGCAGTACTGAACTCCCTCTGAGGCAACATCAACTAGATGATTTACTCTATCAAAGCTCTCTTTTACTTTAAATACACTGCCAGCCCAAAAAAGCAAGGGGAGGAGGAAAGGAATAGGAACTTCGCATGTTAAGACAGTGTGTGATGTTATTTCAGTGATTACAAAATCGAGAAAAATTTACAAAGAACTTGGCAGTATGAGCCCACTTATCGGTATGAAACTGCGCCCTCTCTGGCCTGGACGTATGCACTGAACCGCTTGGGAAGGCTGTTTTAAAGCCTCTCCCGAGGCAAGCTGGCCCACAACTGTTGTAACTGGTATTTGTTATCCTGGATATATGTAGTGGGACAGAGTTGACGTCCAAGCTGGTCCACCGAGCGAGGTGACGCAGTGGTTAGCATACTGGACTCGCATTCGGGAGGACGACGGTTCAATCCCGCGTCCGGCCATTCTGATTTAGGTTTTCCGTGATTTCCCTAAATCGCTCCAGGCAAATGTCGGTATGGTTCATTTGAAAGGGCACCGCCGACTTCCTTCCCCGTCCTTCCCAGTCCGATGAGACCGATGACCTCGCAGTTTGGTCTCGTCCCCCAAACAACCCGACCCCCAACATGGTCCCACACATTTCTATTCGGGACAAATATGGGTTCATACTTGTCATGGGAGTACCTCAACAAAAATTCAAAAATGTGTGTGAAACCTTATGGGACTTAACTGCTAAGGTCATCAGTCCCTAAGCTTACACACTACTTAACCTAAATTATCCTAAGGACAAACACACACACCCATGCCAGAGGGAGGACTCGAACCTCCGCCGGGACCAGCCGCACAGTCCATGACTGCAGCGCCTTACACCGCCCGGCGTACCTCAACAGCACTCAGACAGTTCATAGAGACATTTGCCATGTGCGGACGAGCATTGTCCTGTTGAAAAATGGCATCGTGGTACTGCCGCATGAGAGGTAACAGATGAGGACGCAGTACATCCGAGACCTACCGTAGTGACGTCAGAGTTCCGTCAGTCATTACCAACCGTCACCTGAGGCCATACCTGATGGCTCCCCACACGTCGCCGGTACGAACAACACCGCTATGCCTCCCTGAAACACTGGAAGAAATGGACTTGTTCCCAGGTCGCCGCTATACTGCCGATGATGGTCATCCAGGGTAGTGCAGAAACCCAATTCATCGCTGAACGCAATGCGGCGCCACTCAGCAGCAACCCATGCTTCTGGGGCACAGCGCCACTCCTAGCACAGCCCTTTGTGTTGTGGTAGTCTATGCCTGGGACGATAATTCCCTTATCGGGCTACTACTAGTGTCCAACCAATGGTGCAGGATGACACAGAATGTTAGAGGGTGACCATTACTGGTACTCGGACGTCAGGAGCAGATTTCAAGGAGCTACAATGTTCTTGGTGCACAGTGCGGCGATCCTACCTTGTGGTGGTTAGACGTGATCGAGCAGCAGAACCTTGACAACAAGCACACTTCCCTCACCTTCTCAAGCAGTCCATTGTACGATTCGACCAGTCGACCAAATGGAGACTCACAATGAGGCACTTTAAAACTCTGCTAGGTGCTATCAATGCTCACTCATATGAGTACATGGCATTCCAGTAATGACTCAATGTATGTCATTGTTCGTGCCCTTTATACAGGGTTGTCAGAAACAGTTTGAAAAGCTTTTAAAGATGTTGCAGGGGGAGTTTTGCTGAGAAATAATTGTTAAGAAATAAATTGATGCATTGTGCCATTCCCTAGTAAATTAGCATTGAATTTAGCCAAGTCAGGCTGTTGCACACGCAAATTCATGAGGCCCACTAGAGACGGTGTCACAACATGTGTTCTTTGTGATTTACTGAAACCGAACAAAAGAGCGGCACGAAAATTGAGCTGGGATCGAAGCCGAGACAAAGGCTGAGTTGCCTCGTGCACTATAAGAACAACTGACACTGTCTCTGGCAGGCGACTTGAAATCGTGCGTTCAACGACCTGATAGGCTAGCTACAATCCTAGTAACTCGGAAACGACGCAAAGTGCCCAATTTTTTCTTAACAATTTTTTTTCAGCACAGTCTACACTGCAACACCGTTAAAAGCTTTTCAGGCTGTTTCTGACGACCGCTATACCCTACCAGACTGGTAATACCATGAAGCATGAACCACACTAGTACAGTTTGGTGGCCGTTCTAGGTGTCACACGGAACTGCTGTTGAAATCATTTACACGCTCATCGGTGACGTGTGTGTTTGAAAGTTGCATTAACATCTCGCTATGTCTTCTGACTGTTTCAGTGTTTTTGGCAAGCTGTGTTTGTTGTAAACTGGGTGTGGTCAAGATTTCGGCTTGCAGGCCACGCCCGGGCCAGAGTGCCAAAGCGCTCTGGCTTGCTTCACATTTCCCCCACCCCTACGCCACGCTGTCTTGAGTGCGAGGAGGGGAAGAGAGGAAAACTGCCAATACGCCGCATTTTAATGGCAGTGAAGTCGTACTGCATATGACTTGGTTTGCATTTCCATTTCTCAACATAGATCACAAACAAAATAAGTTCTCAGTATTAATTAATTATGTTTAGTTCGCTGAAGGCATAATATAATTTTTGTCGGGTACAGACGCTTGCAATATGGATAATGCGGACAAATTCACAGGGTTTCACATTCAGGTTCTCACGTAATACAAATTTATTTAGTTTCATTATCGAAAAAAGACCTTTCACACAAATATATATCGATCAAAATATCCCAGCATTTTTGCAATCTCATTATGGAGACGTTGTAAATCTACCTGAGAAGAGCAATGTAGATATCGTGGATGGTTGTAAAGTAAAAAAGATTTGTAATTAAAAATACACTGAAACGCCAAATAAACTGGTATATGCATGCATATTCAAATACAGAGATATGTAGACAGGCAGAATACGGTGCTGCGCTCGGCAACGCATATATTGAAAAGTGTCTGACGCAGTTATTAGATGAGTTACTGCTGCTACAATGGCAGGTTATAAACATTTAAGTGAGTTTGAGCGTGTTATAGTCGGCGCACGAGCGATGGGACACAGCATCTCCGAGGTAAACATAAAGTGGTGATTTTCTCGTACGATCATTCCACGAGCGTACCGTAAGTACCAGCAATCCGGTGAAACAGCAAATCTCCGACATCGCTGCGGTCGGAAAAAGTTCTTACTAGAACGAAACCAACGACGATTGTAGAGAATAGTTCAGATTGACAGAAGTGCAGCCCTTCGGCACATTGCTGCAGATTTCAATCATGGGCCATCAACAAGTATCAGCATGCGAATCATTCAACGAAAAATCATCGATATGGGCTTTCGGAGCTGAAGGCCCACTCGTGCACCCTTGATGACTGCACAACACAAAGCTTGACGCCTCGCCTGGAACCGTCAACACCGACATTGGACTTTTGATAACTGGAAACATGTTGCCTGGTCGGACGAGTCTCGTTTGAAATTGTATCGAGTGGATGGACGTGTACGGGTATGGAGACAACCTCATGAATCCATGGACCCCGCATGTCATCAGGGGACTGTTCAAGCTGGTGGAGGCTCTGTAATGGGGTGGGGCGTGTGCAGTTGGAGTGATGTGGGACCCCTGATACGTCTACATACGACTCTGACATAAGCATCCTGTCTGATCACATGCGTCCATTTCTGACCATTGTGCATTCCGACGGACTTGGAGAATTCCCGCAGCACAATGCGACATCTCACACGCCCAGAATTGTTACAGAGTGGCTCCACGAACACTCTTCTGAGCTTAAACAATTCCGCTGGCCACCAAACTCCCCAGAAATGAACATTATTGAGCGTGTCTGGGATGCCTTGCAACGTACTGTTCAGAAGACATCCCCACCCCCTCGTTATCTTCCGCATTTATGGACAGCCCTGCAAGATTCATGCTGTCAATTCGCTCCAGCACTACTTCACATATTAGTCGAGTCCATGCACGTCGTGTTGCGGTACTTTTGAGTGCTCGCGGGGCCCTAAACGATATTAGGCCGGTGTACTAGTTTCTTTAGCTGTTCAGTGTAGAATTACCTCGCAGGTCAATGACTTACATCAGCACTTGCACAGAGGCGCTTCCGACGTTCTCTAAAACAGATGTAAGACTGACAGGGTCCTCAAAACGTTTATTAAACTCTCGTTGTGATTTGTGCAAGGCCACAACGAATCCTTCAAACATCGTGCTATCTTTAAAGTCAGTGAGCTTAGGGAACTGTATTGTCTTTGTCACGATGTGTCCTTTCTACAACGTGATTTTCTTTTTAAATGCATCCCTCAGATGTTAAGTCCCATAGTGCTTAGAGCAATTTGAACCATTTGAACTTAAAATACGAAGTCTGCAATCCATTCCGGATGTTTTAATGTTCGTTCCTGCACTCCATTTTCCTCCATAAATTCAACAGTAGTGAGATTTAAATCGAAATATCGTTCCATGCATGCCCCTTGTTTAACCAACTCAATATGCAATAATATATAAATTCTTCATATTCTTTGCCCATCTCCCTTGAGAATTTCTGTTACTGAATATAGAATAACGTGTGCGACTTCGAAAATGTTACTATTTGTATCGCCAATTTCTTCAAGTGCTCCATGCCTGCAAATTTAGCACAAAATGCTTCTTGACATATAAAGCAATGAGTCGCATATGTCGATCATTGCAATAGTTTGCTCTTTCATTGCCATCTAAAAGCTTAAATTCTCTTTGTTTGGTATTATAAAATTGTTTTGTAGCAAATAAGCAGTACCCGTCGCTTATGAAATTGAGAATTCTCATCCCTCTCTTTAGCATTACTATTGGTTTAAAGGATTGTGACGACAGATCGCTAGGACTGCCTCTTTTGTGTAGACACTGATCCCGCGAGCGTCTCCACGAAGGAATAGCGGAGGGTAAACAGCGCTGATACCACGATTCTGCCGAATGCAAGAGAGTTGTGCCGATCGCAAAATGCGGCCCCGAAATTCTAAGTGAAATGTCGCGCTATTCCGGGTTCTTCTGAAAAGGACGGAGGGAAGCCGAGTAACGGGCCGGAACTTGGCCTGCACGCGACCCGCACACGCTGCACGCATGAAGTTTAGCTCCCCATGGCCAACCCTGTTGTAAACAGTTTTACCTTTCAAAGAGGCCTTCCTACCCGAAGTCCCCGCTGTGTCTTAAGTTAAGAGACATTCACATGGATGTGGCACTCTCTGCAAACTATAGTAGCGTGGAACTACCTGGCAGATAAAATTTGAACCCGCAGTCTTGCCTTTCGGTGACAATGTTCTTAGTGACTGAGTTATCCGCACGCGACTTAAAATCCGCCCTCGCAGATTTCGCTCCACCATTAACTGGCCCGTATTTTCAGTCTTCAGAGCAGCCACGCGGGGTTAGCCGAGCGGTCTGGGGCGCTGCAGTCATGGACTGTGCGGCTGGTCCCCGCGGAGGTTCGAGTCCTCCCTCGGGCATGGGTGTGTGTGGTTGTCCTTAGGATAATTTAGGTTAAGTAGTGTGTTAGTGTGTAAGCTTAGGGACTGATGACCTTAGCAGTTAAGTCCCATAAGACTTCACACACATTTGAACACATTTTTTTCTTCAGAGCAGCTCTCCTGCGTACCTTGCTGTTGTGTGGAAGGTATGGGAGAGGTATTGGTGGAGGTAAAGCTGTGACGGCGGCTCGTGAGTCATGCTTGGATAGCTCACATGGCAAGAGATTTGTCCCCCAAAGGCAAGGCTCTGGGTTCGAGTATCAGTTCAGCGCACAAGCTTTAATCTGACAGGAAGTATCAAAACCATGCAAATTTTTCTGCCATGATTGACTATCTGTATTACTAATTTAGTAGGATGGCCACCACGAGCCAGTAGCAACTGCCTAATGGCTTATAGGTGCACAAAAATTTGTTTTTCATATTTAATGTAATTATTGATCGAATTTAAGAATTTGAAATGATGTGATACACTATTCATCAAAAGGGATAATCTTGCATACAAGGTGTAACTCACTAAGTCAAGTACTAAAGTTAGATGGTGGTTCAGCTGCCCCTACCGACGCCGTGTTATGCAACCCGCAATGTTATATCTGCCATTCAAAAACTACGAGCGAGATATTCATCTTAATCTCCTGCTCGCTAATCGCGACCTGCTACTCCCACAGAAAAATGAACAGGACCTTCATGTGGGAAATTTAATGTAGTTAAATTTTACACTGGGATACGTATTCGATGGAGGCCGCAGTTTCCACGTTACTCAAGAGAAACGTACAAAAGTGACCTGGAAACGCATCCGTACTCCGACACTCAGCCCCCACCGGTCAGGATGTCTAGTATGTTGTTCAGTTGTAAAATTTATGTTTGTGTAAATTTTATCTAATAATTTTGTGAATTTTAACACAATAAAATAAACAATTACATCTTTGTATTCATCAGATCTTTTGACAACGAAACTACTGTCATGTAATTGTTAAAGTTTGGACTGAATTGAGAAGGTAATTCGTTTTAGCATAACGTCCAGAAAAATCGTTTTTCTTTCATTATCTTTAGAAGCGCATTTAAATTTTTAAAGTTGATGTGTTGATGCCAAATAACCCAATTGATAGAGACCAAAAAAGATGTACTCTGAAATTTTTGCACAGTGGTAAGAGGGGGTGGCAAGAACAAGATATTAGAAATCCTGAGTGCTGAGGTATGAGTGTGGGGGTTGACTGGTGTTTGAAGTCACTTTTTCACGTGTTTAACGAATAACTCGAAAACCGTGGCCTCCGGCCGGCCGAAGTGGCCGTGCGGTTAAAGGCGCTGCAGTCTGGAACCGCAAGACCGCTACGGTCGCAGATTCGAATCCTGTCTCGGGCATGGATGTTTGTGATGTCCTTAGGTTAGTTAGGTTTAACTAGTTCTAAGTTCTAGGGGACTAATGACCTCAGCAGTTGAGTCCCATAGTGCTCAGAGCCATTTGAACCATTTTTGAACCGTGGCCTCTAGTGGAAAAGCATTCCAGCACAAAATTTGACTATCAAATTTCCTACACAAAGTTGCTGTGGGACTAATAGCTGGGACGTAGCGAGTGAGCGAGTATCAAATTCACGCGCGTGTTTTTAAAGGCCAGGTATAACACTGAGGGTTACATAAAACGGCATCGGTAGTGGCAGCTGAATCACCCCGTACGTCTTCGAAACAGCGTAGCTCACGGCGCGCAAATTACACAGACTACATTCATCTAGTATTTGAAAGTGAGAGGTCGTAGCGGCTTCAAAACTTTCCGAAACTTTCTCACGCTGACACTAAATAATGAAAGGAAGAAACTTTAAATCTTGAAATTTATATGTTTTCATTACAAAAAATTGTAATAATTAGTATAAACCTGGTGAAAGACGTACGTAAATTGTAAGGCTCCAACTCTGACAATATTTTCGTTATACGGGGTGTTCAAAAACTCTCCCCGCAGTACCGTATGATTGTTAACAGCGCGTGCCGTATGATTGCTCTCCTGCCTGGGTTACTTCCCTTCAGGTGGACTCTCCCAACCTTCCACTGTTTCGTGTACCTCAGCCAGCGTCAGTAGTATCGTTGGTGTGTGTCGTTACGTATTGACGTGAACGTTTAAGTTTAGTTCCTTTGTTGGTTTGTTTCGTTTTTGTCACTGTTAAAATGCTAACCATTGAAGAACGTGTGTTTTTAGTCGAACAAGTGTTCAAAGCTGGCGGTAAATACACAGTTTCAGTTCGTCAAACATTTAATTCAGTTTTCCCGTTGATAACACTCCCACATCGCGATAATGTGCGAGATTTGATTAACAAATTCCAAGTATGGGTTCAGTGACAGATGCACTGAGAAGTGGTCGTCCTAGCGTTTTGTCTGAGGATAAACTATTCGGTATTTCCGATAAAATGTCCGTGAGTCCGAACAAGTCAGTAAGAAAACTCGCCCAGGAAATCGATGTTAGTGTCGGAACGGCCAACACAGCTGTAAGGAAAAAAATAGAACTTTTCCCATGCAAAGTGACAGTCGTCCAAGAACTGAAAAATACTGATCATGGCAAGTGACTGCATTATTGTGAGCCGGCCGAAGTGGCCGTGCGGTTAAAGGCGATGCAGTCTGGAACCGCAAGACCGCTACGGTCGCAGGTTCGAATCCTGCCTCGGGCATGGTTGTTTGTGATGTCCTTAGGTTAGTTAGGTTTAACTAGTTCTAAGTTCTAGGGGACTAATGACCTCAGCAGTTGAGTCCCATAGTGCTCAGAGCCATTTGAACCATTTGAACCATTATTGTGAATGGTTCAGAAATTTCGTTCAACAAAATGGAAAGGATATTCTTAATGAAACGTTTTTCACTGATGAGGTGTGGTTTCATTTATCCGGGTACATGAACTCGCAAAATTTCGTAAGTGGAGTACTGCAAATCCATTGTGTATTCGCGAGGAATCACTTAATTCTGTGAAAATAGTTTGGATTGCAATTTCTATACGTCCGATTGTGGGTCCCATATTTTTCAACGAAGCAATAAACGCACAACGATACTGCAGTGATATTCTGTACCCATTTATAGGAGAACTTGTGTTAAGTGAAATACTGAACGGCTATTTTCATCAAGAAGGTGCAACCGCGCATACAGCTCGCGTTTCAATGTCACTGCTTGCTGATGTTTTTGGTGATCGCATAATTTCACAGGGACTTTGGCCTCCACTATCGCCTGACCTAACACCATCTGACTTTTGCTCCCGGGGTGCAGTGAAAGCAACTGTCTATAAAAACGGTCCAAAATCCATCGATGAATTGGAAACTGCAATATCCACTGTCACTGCTTCTGTTACAGAAGAAATGTTACAGCTTGTGTTTGAAAACATGAGTAGACGAATTGGATTGTGTATTCAACAACAGGGGGGACACTTTCAGCATTTAATGTGAAAATGTGTAAGTAAAAACGAGTATTCAATAAATTAATAACTAGTGTTTCACCGAGTTTCATTTCGGTATATTCACTGCGGAATATGGCACGCACGGCTATCATACGACACTGCGGAGAGACTTTTCGATTACCCTGTATATACTTTACTCTAAAAAGCTACAAGGCAATCTACTGAAACTTTATTATCGTTATCATAAAACATGATACGTAGCCGTACAACTTGTATTATGCAAACCCTTATTGCGGCATGTCAATATTCAAATATCTTTTGGAACCTCCTATTATCGGACGTGTCAGTATTCTCATAGACAACAAAAACAGAGATTAAATGCCCTTCCTACAAATCATGAAAAGTTAATACTCTAGTATCTGATTGAGAATTTTAAAATATTCTCTAATGTCTCCGGACAATTCTGCTGCAATATTCTTGTACCCAAGAGACGGCTTACCTCGTATTGCAGCTGCAACTGCAAGACCAGCAGCATGCCTAAATAATTCAAAAGAAATACTGCAACCCACGCAGAGCGCAATGCGTGGTCACAACTAGAGATGCAACTACTCCAATGTTTCTTTTTTTTAATATAGAAATTGCATGATCAGGAGGAGTCTGGTCAACATACCTATCAACAGGCCTTAAACGATATAAAAAAATTTGAAAGGAACCAATAAAAACTTTTCATTTACTGTTGTTGTTGTGGTCTTCAGTCCTGAGACTGCTTTGATGCAGCTCTCCATGCTACTCTATCCTGTGCAAGCCTCTTCATCTCCCAGTACCTACTGCAGCCTACATCCTTCTGAATCTGCTTAGTGTATTCATCTCTTGGTCTCCCTCTACGACTTTTACCCTCCACGCTGAACTCCAGTACTAAATTGGTGATCCCTTGATGCCTCAAAACATGTCCTACCAACCGATCCCTTCTTCTAGACAAGTTGTGCCACAAACTACTCTTCTCCCCAATTTTATTCAATACCTCCTCATTAGTTATGTGATCTACCCATCTTATCTTCAGCATTCTTGTGTAGCACCACATTTCGAAAGCTTCTATTCTCTTCTTGTCTAAACTATTTATCGTCCATGTTTCACTTCCATACATAGCTACACTCCATACAAATACTTTGAGAAACGACTTCCTGACACTTAAATCAATACTCGATGTTAACAAAATTTCTCTTCTTCAGAAATGCTTTCCTTGCTATTGCCAGTCTACATTTTATATCCTCTCTACTTCGACCATCATCAGTTATTTTGCTCCC
This sequence comes from Schistocerca nitens, assembly GCF_023898315.1. Lineage (NCBI taxonomy): Eukaryota > Metazoa > Arthropoda > Insecta > Orthoptera > Acrididae > Schistocerca > Schistocerca nitens. The sequence goes on along the minus strand of NC_064615.1, from coordinate 255,798,297 downwards.
CAAATAGCAAAACTCCTTTACTACTTTAAGTGTCTCATTTCCTAATCTAATTCCCACAGCATCACCCGACTTAATTCGACTACATTCCATTATCCTCGTTTTGCTTTTGTTGATGTTCATATTATACCCTCCTTTCATGACACTGTCCATTCCGTTCAACTGCTCTTCCAAGTCCTTTGCTGTCTCTGACAGAATTACAATGTCACTGTCAGTAGTTCTAATGGAATGTTGTCTACTCCCGCGGCCTTGTTCCGAATTAGGTCTTTCAGTACTCTGTCAAACTCTTGACGCAGTATCGTATCTCCCATTTCATCTTCATCTACCTCCTCTTCCTTTTCCATAATATTGTCCTCAAGAACATCGCCCCTGTATAGATCCTCTATATACTCCTTCCACCTTTCTGCATTCCCTTCTTTGCTTAGAACTGGGTTTCCATCTGAGCTCTTGGTATTCATGCAAGTGGTTGTCTTTTCTCCAAATCTCTTTAATTTTCCTGTAGGCAGTATCTATCTTACCCCTCAAGAGATAAGCATCTACATCCTTACATTTGTCCTCTAGTCATCCCTGCTTAGCCATTTTGCACTTCCTGTCGATCTCTTTTTTTAGACGTTTGTGTTCCTTTTTGCCTGCTTCACTTGCTGCATTTTTGTATTTTCTCCTTTCATCAATTAAATTCAAAATTTCTTCTATTACCTAAGGATTTCTATTAGCCCTCGTCTTTTTACATACTTGATCCTCTGCTGCCTTCACTACTTCATCCCTCAGAGCTACCCATTCTTCTTCTACTGTATTTCTTCCCCCCATTCCTGTCAATTCTTCCCTTATGCTCTCCCTGAAACTCTCTACAACCTCTGGTTCTTTCAGTTTATCCAGGTCCCATCTCCTTAACTTCCCACCTTTTTCAGTTTCTTCAGTTTCAATCTGTAGTTCATAACCAATAGATTGTGGTCAGAGACCACATCTGCCCCTGGAAATGTCTTACAATTTAAAACCTGGTTCCTAAATCTCTGTCTTACCATTATATAATCTTTCTGATACCTTTTAGTATCTCCAGGATTCTTCCATGTATACAACCTTCTTTTATGATTCTTGAACCGAGTGTTAGCTATGATTAAGTTATGCTCTGTGCAAAATTCTAGCAGGCGGCTTCCTCTTTCATTTCTTAGCACCAATCCATATTTACCTACTACGTTTCCTTCTCTTCCTTTTCCTACTGTCAAATTCTAGCCACCCATGACTATTAAATTTTCGTCTCCCTTCACTGTCTGAATAATTTCTTTTATCTCATCATACATTTCATCAATTTCTTCGTCATCTGCAGAGCTAGTTGGCATATAAACTCGTACTACTGTAGTAGGTGTGGGCTTCGTATCTATCTTGGCCACAATAATGCGTTCACTATGCTGTTTGTAGTAGCTACCCCGCACTCCTATTTTTTTTTTATTCATTATTAAACCTACTCCTGCATTACCCCTATTTGATTTTGTATTTATAACCTTGTATTCACCTGACCAAAAGTCTTGTTCCTCCTGCCACCGAACTTCGCTAATTCCCACTAATCTGACCTATCCATTTCCCTTTTTAAAATTTCTAACCTACCTGCCCGATCAAGGGATCTGACATTCCACGCTCCGATCCGTAGAATGCCAGTTTTCTTTCTCCTGATAACGTTGTCCTCTTGAGTAGTCCCCGCCCGGAGATCCGAATGGGGGACTATTTTACCTCCTGAATATTTTACCGAAGAGGACGCCATCATCATTTAATCATACAGTAAAGGTGCATGCCCTCGGGAAAAATTACGGCTGTAGTTTCCCCTTGCTTTCAGCCGTTCGCAGTACCAAAACAGCAAGGCCGTTTTGGTTAGTGTTACAGGGCCAGATCAGTCAATCATCCAGACTGTTGCCCCTGCAACTACTGAAAAGGCTGCTGCCCCTCTTCAGGAACCACACGTTTGTCTGGCCTCTCAACAGATACCCTCCGTTGTGGTTGCACCTACGGTACAGCTATCTGTAGTGTTGAGGCACGCAAGCCTCCCCACCAACGGCAAGATCCATGGTTCTTTTACTGTATTCTGAAAATAAAGATTCATAATGTGGCAAACTTTACTCATACCTTTCTTTTTACAGAACAGCTTGAAAACTTTTATTATTCCACAACGTGAATAATTAATAATCACATATATGGCCATAACAAAGATACGAATATTACTTTCAAAGTGTGCACACATAAATCTGACAAGTCCCTCCAGTGCGTAGGCAAGCAACAACTAGGCGCAGCACAAAGGAAAATTACCAAAAATCCTCGATTAGTACAAAAATCTCCTCCGGTGCCGCTAGCACGGTCATGGCAGGCTGCGACCTCTCCTGGCGCGGGGCTTCTCTCCACACCAGGCTGCGTCGCACCACTCTCATCAAGTGATCGCTCGCTGCCACTCGCGATAATAATGTCTTAGACTCATAATTTGTGAATGCACGCAACAGCCGAATCTATGGCCAACTTTCCGAAAGAAGATGTGAACCTCCAACTTTCACTCTTACTACAATTTCGCTCTTCATGTAGTAAGACTTGGGCATCAGACATGCCGTTTCATTTTATTACTTCTTTGCTTCCAACTCTATTTCTAACATATTTTGCGGACAGTATCTACATCTGCCAGTCAATGTACTTGCAAAATTATATCACTGTATGGCACATCGTACAGGAGATGCAACGTCATTTACATTGAGATGCATGAAAAATAAGAATTTTGCGAGGAACTTGACGTCAAGTATTTAACACATTAGTTCATTTGTAAAGTAACCAGACGTTTGAAGCCTTTTTGTGCATGGGAGCTCCATTGTTTAAACAATAGGGTTGGGAGTTTCTAGTTGTTATTAGATTTGCCAATGATTAGGGAATTGATTCTTCTATAATCTATTCACCCACTGGCACGAGTAATACATAATAGGTAGCAGTATCGTACTGGAGTGTTTTTTATTCAAGTGAAATAAAAGCTTTCGGAGACTCATGCGCGCTGCCTCACTTAGTATCGTATTAATTTTTGGTAACATTTTCGGAGAACAGCGATCTTGTAAGCTACATAAAATTAGTGAGAAACGGTCTTCATCGCAATGGTTTTTTTATTTGAAATGACCAGTTTTGGCCTAGTCTTAGGCCATCTTCAAATAGCACTATGAAGGACAGAAGTCGTGCTAGTTGCATAAAGAGTAGATTAAATAACTTATTTCAACAAGATGGCACTACAAGAAATAAGAAAAATAATTGTAAGTATCTTATTAAAGTTATTCACAATTTTTTAAATTCTGTTCTGTCCTATAGACACCACTTTTCTGTAATTATTCATTTTAAATCAACTGTATCTTCGTCCGCACCCGGTAGCTGAGTGGCTCCGGCACTGTAGCTCAGCATGTTCGGTCAGAGGGTTAGCTACCCTCTGTAATAACAAAACTGAGTTAATGTATCAACGATGAACTTCAACAAGTGTCACAGGACGTCCACCCTGAACAAATACAACGATCAGTTACGGACAAAATGCAATTAAAAAAAGAAAAAGCGGTCAGCGCAACAGAATTTCAATCCTAAGGGCCCGGGTTCGATTCCCGGCTGGGTCGGAGATTTTCTCCGCTCGGGGACTGGGTATTGTGTTGTTCTAATCATCATCATTGCATTCACATCGACGCGCAAGTCGCCGAAGTGTCGTCAAATCGAAAGCGTTGCACCCGGCGAACGGTCTACCAGACGGGAGACCCCAGTCATACGATATTTACATTTCTAACTGTATCTTAATGATACATAATTTATGTAACTCATTCCTGATTGGCTGACGTTGACGTCATACAGCACAAACAGGCCCTTACCAGTTCTATATAACGCAATGCTACCTGCTCAGCAGTTTCAGCGACTGAGGTCTACTGACTATTCTGGACATCGTCAAATTCAGCTGATGAGTAACGACTCTTCGATTTTAACAAGTATGAATTACTTCATTTTAAGTCACTGACCTCTTTAAGTAACTAGCAAGATGTCATCCTCCACGGTGCTGTTCCCAAGATGGCCTAAGGCTCGGCCGAAACTGGTCATTTTCTTTAAAAAAAAAAAAAAAAAAAAAAAAAAAAAACCATTGCGATCTAGACTGATTTCCACTAATTTTATGTAGTATCTTCTTAGTTTGCACTAAAGATAGACGGATAGCTTCCACTGGAGCTTTTAGCTACCCACGCAATGGACTTCAGCCGCGATCGACTACAACCGTTGCATTCATTCCCCTCCGTGTTCGATTCCCGGCGGGGTCAGGGATTTTCACCTGCCTCGAGATGACTGGGTGTTTGTGTTGTCCTCATCATTTCATCATCATTCCTGAAAGTGGCGAGATGGGGCTGAGCAAAGGTTGGGAATTTGTACGGGCGCTGATAACCGCGCAGTTGAGCGCCCCACAAACCAAACGTCATCATCATCATTCCCGTCCGCTACATCTACGTCTACAGGGAGTAAGTAGTTCCCCTTACAGACTTTGACGACTTGTAGTGGGGACCAAAATGGTTAAGTTTAGTATAGGAACTCATGACCCATACATACCATCTTCCCGCTACACGCGAAATACCAGAAGATACGTTCAAATCTCTCGCATTTTTGGCTGCACCGACTACAGTATTGCATACGTGACCATCGATTTATCTGATGTCTCACACCCACTACATGACATTCGGTTGAGTTTTTACCTCGTATTGCGCTTGTGGTCTTTGTTCACACTGTACTACTGTATACTAACAATAATTCACTACAATACAGTGCGCAAGCTGTTCGTACATTTCATTTTTAGTGTGTTGTTGTTGACCCTGGTGAACTACAAGTTTGCAGAATGCTGCGAGATGATGATGCCGTCCGGCGAAGCTCACTGCAGTGGGAGGACTACTCGTCAGTTGTACGCGGAGCGTTTACCACACAGTCAAACACCTCACCTTCGCACTCCCTCTTTGCGGGCCTCGAAGACGGGTACATTCACCAGCAGCAGGGCCGACTGTGGTGCTCCGCGGCTGTGCCGTACACCCGAGTTTGAAGAGGCTGTACTCCATGCAGTGGAAGAGGACTCGACGAAGAGCACCAGAAACATAGCAGGTATACAATACGGATCGCGAAAGTGTCTGGCATGTTCTTGATGAGCAGTGACTGCTCACGTAGTACCCCAGAAGATACAGGGAAGGTAACCACACGATTTTGCGTCACAAGCCCACTTCTCTTGTATTCGACTTCCCACGGCGGATTCTTTGCACGGGTGAAGCTAAGTTCATCAGGAAAGGGATTCTCAGTTCCCACAATAGTCATGTATGGGCCGAGGAAAACCCTCATGCTGTCCCCCCCCCCCCCATCCCCAAATGGTTTTCAGAAGCTGTACGTTCTGAACTTTTAAACAGAGTTACTGTATGATCGTGTGGCCGACCCATACCAACTTCCACTATATCTCACCCTTGCAGCGTACTTGCCATTCCTTGACAGCGTACTGTAAGGTTCCTGGAAGATGTGCCACTCCATGCGCGTTAAAAGATGTGGTTCCAGCACAATGGTGGACTCATGCGGTCCAAGATCATCTGGACCAACGATTTGGGCAACACTGGATAGGTTGTTGTGGCCGGAATGCTTCTCCTGCACGTTTCCCCGACTTGAACTCTACGTTACTACCTTTCGGGTCACATGAAATCCTTGATTTACGAGGCCCCCGTGGCATACGAGGAAGATCAGCCGCCGCGGGTTATGACTGCGCCGGATGTTGGAGGATCAGGGATTGGTGACCGTGTGTACTGGAACATGATACGGACGTGCCGTATCTCTGTTGGCGTCGCCTACCGTCACATCAAGCCCTAATTGTAAGTGGATCCAGATGACAAGCTGCAGGACCCATAGAGCAACGTGTGTTGTGGTATTTTTCGTGTAGTGGGAAGATGGTACGTTTCCAGACGTGAGTTTGTAAGGTGGCTCTAATTTCGCACCTTACAAGCACTCATCTACATACTTTGCCGTGATTTACAACCAGAATTAGGTACCATTTGATAGGTTGTACATCATATATATATGAATATTTAAAGAAGACTGATATTGTCACGTACACGTTGTAGATAGTTGTTAATGCTTACTGTATGAAAGGTGATGGATTGTCTTTAGGCCTATTATCAAAATGGTGTAATGAATGATTGCCTGTACTAGGAGACGTTGCAATTCCAAGGGAAAAGAAGTGGCAGGCGTAACTCAGGCCCTTGGTGGATAAGCCCATACAGGTGTATTGGTCTGCTTCAACACAGGAAGTATCCGAAGACGGACGGTCGGGGCGCCTGAGTGCTGAAGCACAATACAGCAGCGGCCGGCCGGTTTTGTAGCGGGGCCGGAAGGATAACCAGATAATACTTCCAAAACTCTGAAAATCTTGGATGCAGCAGAGAGGAACGAGGAAGCGTTACCTCGGAAATCACACAGGCTGGTTTATTTCCGAGGATTTTTACTCTGAGAAGCGTACCATTGTATGAATTCCTAATAAACGGATATAGGTATTTCCTCGCAAATTTTCCGTGCTGGACGACAAAAGAATAAAATTTGGTTGGTAGGCGCTCGGAAGAATCTGTAGAGAGGGAGAGTATTCCGTGGTTTCGAGAATATGATTCGCCTTCTGTAGATACGAGGGAGGGAAGCCGAGCTTTGCTGGGAAGCCAGTGGGGGAGAGGAATGGTCTTTCAATTTGAGCGCCCATGTTTGACGGTCGCTCAGTATCAGCTTCGTTGCTACAGACGGCTTCCTGTCTTTGCTCTCAGGAGATTTTATAGTTAGAACGGTTAGACACTGTACTGTTGAGTGCTTATACGATTCTGGACCTCGCCTCGGGGTAGGGAGTAGTCGTTGAGTGCGCAGCATTCAGTGATTGAGAGCACTCCTTCTGCCCATACTCAAGTGGAGACGTTATCTGAACTCCGTCCTTGTGGCTGGGAGCTCGCGTTTCTCATCTGTAGAACACAGAGAGGAGAAAATAGTATTAGATTATACTAGTCAGAGGACCGTCTTCTGTCGTCCTCATGTTTGAATGAGGGTTTTTTTATATTTTGTGGCTGGATTTCTTCCGTTGTCGCAGATGTGTATGAGAACCATCACTCCAATGCGCCAGACACAGTACATACGGTGATATTGCTAATTACTTCGGCTTATTAGGGCTATAAAGTTTAACAGCTGTGATCACGTAAATTTTATTTCCACTGAGGTTGCACACCGCTGTAGATCGTCTTTGAAAGTAGTGTCTTCTAGTGTTTGGGACGTAGATGACGTCAGTCATCTCATGTTAATTATATTAGATCGCGTAGCCATCAAAAGTGGCAGATTTGGGTAAATGATCAATCGTATTAGTTAGGAAATCCATTTGTATCTCTTTATGTCCATTGGACATTGATATATAAACTTTTGTAATATATGAATAGGTTTTAATCTGCAGTAAACGTATAATCAGAAACAGCTTTTATCATTTGTAGTTACTAGTTCCATTAATCAATCATTTATGTTTATCTTTTAATTTATATGTTACAGAGCACGAAGAAGGAGATTATATCACCACTAAGAGCTCCTAAGATCTGCTTCAAGGGGTAGTCAGACAGGGCCAAATCTTCATTTTCGCGTTCAGTATTTTCCGTTGCGCACATCCATTTCACACCCGCCTGGAGTAGCATCTTGGAAGTTCTTATACTAAACTTGACTGTCTTGGTCCACTACAACTCCTTGTAGTCTGTAAACGGGATTTTGTAACATCCTATATACTCCACAAGCCATTTTACGGTGTTTGGTGGAGGGTACATCTTGTACCACTGTCTAATCCCCGCTTTCATGTTTCATTTGCGCTAGATACGTGGAAAGAACGACTGTTAGTTCATCTCCATATTAGCTCTGATTTCTCTGATTTTCTCGTCCTGGTCATTTGGTGAGATGTATGTGGAGGGAAGTAATACGTTGCATGCTTCTTTCTGGAAGGTACGCTTTCGGAACTGCTACGATAAATCCTTCGCTTTGTCGTTCAGCGATAAGGCTACGTTCCATTTAAGGGTAAAAGCGAACCGATATGCCGTCAAAAATGGCTAACACTGCAAGCATGTAAAATTGGGGAACACGAGATACAAGGGTGGGGCAAACACCAAAAACAGAATACTTTACATTGGATAAATACAAGTCCTGTACTGTTTTCAAGGGAATCTTACACCATCCTCCCTGCAAAATAGTGGCAATTGCATGTAACGATGTTGGAAGTCAACAGCGATCATACATCCTTCTCTCCAAAGTGGATCACAAAAGGTCAGTAATATTGAAATCTGGTTACTGTGGTGGCGAGCGGAGATACTAAAATTGATCATCGTGCTCATAAAACCAGTCCTGGACGATGCGAGCTGTGTGAACGGACCCTCTGTCGTCTTGGAACAAAGCATCATCATTGGGGGACAAACATTTCACCATGGAATTGACTTGATCACACAAAACACTCAAGCAATCATTGGCAATAATACAGCCATGCAGTGTAACCTTGGCGTCCATGGCATACCACGATATGACTGTCCAAATCATCACCGAACCCCGCCATGTTTAATTCCTAGGACTAAACTCCGCCAGAAGTTGGAAACAGTGTGAAACAAGACTCATCCGACCGAAAGAATTTCTTCCATTGCTCCATAGTCCAGATGTTCTGGCTTTGGCAACACGTTTTCATGTCACGGGCATTTGCATCAGTGGCCAGTGATGTTCTAATTTCAGCTCACCCCAGAATCCTGTGTTTAAGGAACACCCTCCGTGTTGTTTTGGTGATGAAAGCTTTGCAGAGTGCGACATTCAGTTATGCATCGTCTTTTGCAGCTGTCGTCCTCTTATTTCTTGTCACAATCCTCTTAAAATGGCCGTCTGTCACGATCAGCAACACATTCTACCGTCCACGTTGTGACGGTATTCTCTTTCGCTTTCCCTGTATGAGTTATAAATCTTCTGTATGGTGCGTCTTGAAAAACCAAACACTTCGACTAACTTTGTTTCGGAAACATCCACCATACGTGCTCCAACAATTTTCACAAGGTCGAAGTTTCTTAGCTGCGACATAACGTTCTTACAACTACACAAAACACAGAACGATTGACACTTGCATCGTATTAAAGACGTTGAACAGGTGCCGTTCGTGGTCATATACAACAGCACAACTGGGGGCTTGCCTAGCGTCTGCATTTACATTTAAGCGTGCATTTCCGATGTTGTTCCATGTTTATGCCGACCCCTTTTAGTTTCTCCAAAGCTTCCTCTATTTCGCTCTGCGTGCCGGAAAAAGGATTTACTATTGGTTCTTTTACGTGGAAATGACGAGTTTAGAAATCACGTCCCTGGCTGTAATAGAGGCTTTGGCTGTTAGATAATTGTGAGAACTTTAAATGTGAACATTTTAGGTTAGGCTTTACCGTTACTCTTGTTCATATGGAAGAAAACAACAAGTTTACTGCATACTTACATCCACAACGCGTTTCGAAGGTTCAAACCCCCATCATCAGGAGGATTTACATGTGTCAGTGTGTGAGAACAAGATGAAAACTTCATTGTTCACCAGGCCGGAGCTTCACCGAATGGAATCTTCGTTTAACAGCATTTCGTAACAATGATCTGCCTGAACGATGGTCCGGCCGTAGGGGGAGTACGGATCTCACACATTGGGACTCTGTCTGCATACCTTCCATTCCAAAAGCTTTGGGGCTGCTCCGACTTCGCATAGAAACGACAGTGAATACAGGAATTCCTTCCATGATCGGAAAAGTATGGAAAGAATTTGACTACTGTCTGGAGATTCGTCTTTCGTCTGGAGGAGGCGCATTGAAGGGTAACAAAACTTTGTTTCTCAAAGTAGTTGTGAGAAGTGCCCCAAGGTTGTATGCACACACGGCGTAAATATACACGCTTGTTAAAATGGATGTTTCTTTTGAAAATAAAAACTTTGTAGTTCTATGCGTTACTTGGAATCCACGCCAAGTTTCGTCTTTGCTACTTAAGATACAGTTTTGAGAAATCGGACGAATCTTTGTGAAACTTCCTGTTCTTCCCTCTGGGCTTCTACTTCACTACAGCCTACTGATACGACCCATGAACCCAGCTGATCCCACTACGTGCTCTGTGTTGCTTCGGACAATTTAACACGGCTTATATAGGGCGTGATAGAAGATGAGAATCGCATGCAACAATATATGCCAGCAAATTAGTAAGGATCACAAGTAGCCTACATAAAGAACCAAAAAATTAAAATAAACGTGAAACAAGGACAGAAGAAATTTTAAAAAATAAAGATGTGCGACAAGCGTCCTTTGTGTCACCAACTCTTTTTAATATTTATTTTAATTACTAATACTAAACTGGAGACAACATACATAACATTACAATCTATATGTATGGAAGGGAGTGTCCTGAACGACAGAATCACTGATGTATCATCGCTCAGCCCAAACCGCTAAGGGCAGAAACTTGACATTTGGCGAGACTCCCGCTACCAGAATCGCTGTTTGGCGAGAAGTACATTCGGAAAACTCCAAGCTTCAATGGACTTAATTAGGGTGAAAAGTTTAGATGATGTTGTAATTTTTGAACAACATAAAGATTCGATTAAAGAAAAACAAGAAAACGAAAAATATATATGCATACCGTAAAGTCTATGCGAACGACGCAGTGGGCGCTAAATTAGTTAAAATATATTATATTCAATATATTAAATTACAAGATCAGCCGGCCGGTGTGGCCGAGCGGTTCTAGGCGCTTCAGTCTGGAACCGCGCCACCGCTACGGTCGCAGGTTCGAATCCTGCCTCGGACATGGATGTGTGTGATGTCCTTAGGTTAGTTAGGTTTAAGTAGTATTAAGTTCTAGGGGACTGATGACCTCAGATGTTAAGTCCCATAGTGCTCAGAGCCATTTTAAAATATCAAAAGGCACAGTGTTAAATGTTTTATTTTACTCAGATCGTGTTGATATTGTGAGGAAAAGAAGGCGACTTTCAGCGAGGACCGTACCACCTGAATTATCTTCGTGAACAGTACGATTTCGAGTTTTCTAAGAAACTAAGAATGGTGTGATGCCTTCTTGAGACAAAGATTCGGTCCAGTGCATAATCATTGTGGATAAAGTGATTTTAGAAGATGTGTCATCCTTCACTGCGAATATGGGATGTCAAAGTGACCTGGACACTAATAAAGATGTAGATGTAACCTTGGATAGGTTTGGATATATATGCTGGAACATTCATAAAGTATTTAAAAACAAGATCGGATGAGAAACGAGAGTAAAATTATAAAAAGAACCTAGGTCTGCTCAAGAACTTCTTCATGGGAGTGAATGATGTGAAACTACAAAAAGAACAGTAGGTAAAATACGTAACACAGAAATGAAATTTCTAAGAATAACAAAGGGCCACTCAAGAACAGACCACATAAAAAACGGAACAGAGCATCAAGAAATAAAAGCAGAACCGAGTGAAAGTAGTATAACCAAAACTGCATCACATGGTACTAACACCTGCAAAGAATGGAGAGTAAACGTCTTCCCAAACTAACCTTAAATTACAAACCGAAGGGAAGATATATTGGAAAACCTAAGAAGAGATGGACAATCGATATGTGAAGATGGAACGGTTCAGAACCTAATCCATGAAGTGCAGAAGAAGAAAACAAGAAGAAGAAGAAAAGAAGAAGAAGGAGAAGTGTTATGGGTGCCAAGACAGATTGGGCAGTCTGACAAATATCTATGAAATAGTAGGAAAATTTTGCTGATTGGCACGACACTTGGCAAATGAAGTTATTATTCAAAATCTGAAACATTTGCCTCCCGAACTTGGTTGTTTCTGCACATCTTACGCGACAGATGTCACACGTTTTGTAGAAATGGATGAAGAAATACTTTTATAATAAAAGTAGACACGACCCAAATACGAACTGAGTTCGTACGGCGTCTGCACGCAAGCATTCTAGACCGTTTATTATTGGATAAATGAATTCGAACGCGCTCATGCTATCCTCTGCAAATTTACCACCATTCAGATGCCCGATTACGCTTACTTTCGAAGCAGTTATCCTTTGACAATGGTCAAAGCGTGGTTGGTCGAAAGCTCGAGGAACTGAACACCTTGACACATCTTGAATCAAAAATACCTTTATAGTTGAGGTTGACGGACATGCCCTACTGTGACTCTCGTTATGAAACTGTTCTCATATTCGCTCCGTCGACTTAGAGCAACGGAAGGAAACATCGGTTAGTATATGTCAATGTATGCTTTCCCGGCGTATACAGCTTGCGAAGAGTTCTCGGGCTTCCAGCCGGGTGGCGGTGTCTTCAAACTGCGACGTTTCGACGAGTGACATACTCATCATCTTCTCAAGAAGATGATGAGTATGTTACTCGTCGAAACGTCGCAGTTTGAAGATACCGCCACCCGGCTCGAAGCCCGAGAACTCTTCGCCATCGGTTAGTATAGTTGGTCGTTATGGCGCATGTATTTACAACTACAGCTTCATTGTGTTATTCAAAGCATCGTCAAGTTCTAAAATCACATTTACCCTTTCGCTGTTTCAGTACCGGTCGAAGCAACTAACTAATTGTGGAATATCTCGTTTCTGCACATTCCGAAAAGAGCATGTCTAGGGAAATACGGATGTGTCGCGTGACGCCTGAACAAGGAATTTAAAATTTAAAGTGATCAATGAAGCCTTTGCAATGATGGAGACGAATCCAATTCTCCAAGCTGAAGCCTTACAAATGAAGATTGCTTCACAGTAGCAGGAAAAAGGTGAAAATCTCTGGTAAGCCGCTTGGAGTATTCTCGCCAAAACAAACAGAGAGTCATGATATTCCGAGAAGAATGTTGTATCTGCAGCTCTGGGCTACTACCCTTTACAATTAGGGGATAATATTGAATCTAGAGGATAGTGTACCTGGGAACACATGATGTTTTTCTGTCGGTACTTCAGTCTAGTGTCTGATTTTAGAAACACATGAAGGAATGCTCGCTAGACATCGACAAAAGCAGTTTCCGCCATTTTCTACAGTTCTGTTGTTGTTAGACACGAGGCTATGGTTTGTTCAGCATTTGTAAATGTTTCGCATTCTGCAAATTTAAGTGCTGCATGATTTATTAAAGCCATTTTGAATGGCCGGGCGGTTTAGCCGCCTTGTCACGGTCCGCGCGGCTCTCCCCGTCGGAGGTTCGAGTCCTCCCTTGGGCATGGGTGTCTGTGTTGTCCTTAGCGTAAGTTAGTTTAAGTTAGCTTAAGTAGTGCTAAGCTCAGGGACCGATGACCTCAGCAGTTTGGTTCCATAAGACCTTATCACAAATTTCCAAATTTTCCCTATTTTGAATGTAATTCAGTTTCAGAATTCTAAGGCAAGTAAAATTCTATATATTCACAAAAATAGTTATGTAACACGTGGACAGTTAAGCCATACTTCATCGCTCGTACACCATCGTGTGCCGTAAAATAGAATAAGGTCTTTGACAATAGATCATGTGATACTAGCAAATGAAATGAGTTTCTTCAACATTTTAGTAATGTTAACTGTCTTGAAAATATAGATCTGTGTTAAGTTTGCAATTGTATCTATTTCAGTATGTGTTTAACATGCAACTAGTTTTTGTTAATACTTCTGCTTAATTTAATTTTGTTTACTGGTTACTGGTGTGTAGTAGAATAATAATGTAGGAGACAGGCAACTAATTACTGTACTTGCAAGATTTCCTCAACTCCAAAGCTTTTAAATTTCAACTGAATATTTCTTCCTAGATACGCAATTATGTTGTACCTTGGAACAAATCTCACACTGGGGAAGCCTTAATTTTCGGGAGCAATTTTTGTAATTTCAGAAAAAGACTGCTGCGCATGAGAAACGTCATATTGACACATGAGCCAATAGATGACCTGTTGTTGTTGTTGTGGTCTTCAGTCCAGAGACCGGTTTGATGCAGCTCTCCATGCGACTCTATCCTGTGCAAGCATCTTCATCTCGCAGTACCTACTGCAACCTACATCCTCCTGAATCTGCTTAGTGTATTCATCTCTTGGTCTCCCTCTACGATTTTTACCCTCCACGCTGCCCTCCAATGCTAAAGTTGTGATCCCCTGATGCCTCAAAACATGTCCTACCAACCGATCCCTTCTTCAAGTCAAGTTGTGCCACAAACTTCTCTTCTCCCCAATCCTATTCAATACCTCCTCATTAGTTACGTGATCTACCCACGTTATCTTCAGCATTCTTCTGTAGCACCACATTTCGAAAGCTACTATTCTCTTCTTGTCCAAACTAGTTATCGTCCATGTTTCACTTCCATACATGGCTACACTCCATACAAATACTTTCAGAAACGACTTCCTGACACTTAAATCTATACTCGACGTTAACAAATTTCTCTTCTGCAGAAACGATTTCCTTGCCATTGCCAGTCTACATTTTATATCCTCTCTACTCGACCATCATCAGTTATTCTACTCCCTAAATAGCAAAACTCCTTTACTACTTTAAGTGTCTCATTTCCTTATTTAATTCCCTCAGCATCACCCGATTTAATTTGACTACATTCCATTATCCTCGTTTTGCTTTTGTTGATGTTCATCTTATATCCTCCTTTCAAGACACTGTCCATTCCAAGTCCTTTGCTGTCTCTGACAGAATTACAATGTCATCGGCGAACCTCAAAGTTTTTACTTCTTCTCCGTGAATTTTAATACCTACTCCAAATTTTTCTTTTGTTTGCTTTACTGCTTGCTCAATATACAGATTGAATAACATCGGGGAGAGGCTACAACCCTGTCTCACTCCTTTCCCAACCACTGCTTCCCTTTCATGCCCCTCGACTCTTATAACTGCCACCTGGTTTCTGTACAAATTGTAAATAGCCTTTCGCTCCCTGTATTTTACCCCTGCCACTTTCAGAATTTGAAAGAGAGTATTCCAGTTAACATTGTCAAAAGCTTTCTCTAAGTCTACAAATGCTAGAAACGTAGGTTTGCCTTTCCTTAATCTTTCTTCTAAGATAAGTCGTAAGGTTAGTATTGCCTCACGTGTTCCAACATTTCTACGGAATCCAAACTGATCTTCCCCGAGGTCCGCTTCTACCAGTTTTTCCATTCGTCTGTAAAGAATTCGCGTTAGTATTTTGCTGCTGTGACTTATTAAACTGATAGATCGGTAATTTTCACATCTGTCAACACCTGCTTTCTTTGGTATTGGAATTATTATAGTCTTCTTGAAGTCTGAGGGTATTTCGCCTGTCTCATACATCTTGCTCACCAGATGGTAGAGTTTTGTCATGACTGGCTCTTCCAAGGCCGTCAGTAGTTCTAATGGAATGTTGTCTACTCCAGGGTCCTTGTTTCGACTCAGGTCTTTCAGTGCTCTGTCAAACTCTTCACGCAGTATCTTATCTCCCATTTCGTCTTCATCTACATCCTCTTCCATTTCCATAATATTGTCCTGAAGTACATCGCCCTTGTATAAACCCTCTATATACTCCTTCCACCTTTCTGCCTCCCCTTCCTTGCTTAGAACTGGGTTGCCATCTGAGCTCTTGATATTCATACAAGTGGTTCTCTTCTCTCCAAAGGTCTCTTTAATTTTCCTGTAGGCAGTGTCTGTCTTACCCCTAGTGAGACAAGCCTCTACATCCTTACATTTGTCCTCTAGCCATCCCTGCTTAGCCATTTTGCACTTCCTGTCAATCTCATTTTTGAGACGTTTGTATTCCTTTTTGCCTGCTTCATTTACCGCATTTTTATATTTTCTCCTTTCATCAATTAAATTCAAAATTTCTTCTATTACCCAAGGATTTCTATTATCCCTCGTCTTTTTACCCACTTGATCCTCTGCTGCGTTCACTACTTCATCCCTCAGAGCTACCCATTCTTCTTCTACTGTATTTCTTCCCCACATTCCTGTCAATTCTTCCCTTATGCTCTCCCTGAAACTCTCTACAACCTCTGGTTCTTTCAGTTTATCCAGGTCCCATCTCCTTAACTTCCCACCTTTTTCAGTTTGTTCAGTTTCAATCTGTAGTTCATAACCAATAGATTGTGGTCAGAGTCCACATCTGCCCCTGGAAATGTCTTACAATTTAAAACCTGGTTCCTAATTCTCTGTCTTACCATTATATAATCTTTCTGATACGTTTTAGTATCTCCAGGATTCTTCCATGTATACAACCTTCTTTTATGGTTCTTGAACCAAGTGTTAGCTATGATTAAGTCATGCTCTGTGCAAAATTCTACAAGGCGGCTTCCTCTTTCATTTCTTCCCCCCAATCCATATTCACCTACTATGTTTCCTTCTCTCCCTTTTCCTACTGACGAATTCCAGTCACCAATGACTATACTGTTTGTAGTAGCTAACCCGCACTCCTATTTTTTATTCATTATTAAACCAACTCCTGCATTACCCCTATTTGATTTTGTATTTATAACCCTGTATTCACCTGACCAAAAGTCTTGTTCCTCCTGCCACCGAACTTCACTAATTCCCACTATGTCCAACTTTAACCTATCCATTTCCCTTTTTAAATTTTCTAACCTACCTGCCCGATTAAGGGATCTGACATTCCGCGCTCCGATCCGTAGAACGCCAGTTTTCTTTCTCCTGATAACGACGTCCTCTTGAGTAGTCCCCGCCCGGAGATCCGAATGGGAATGGGGGACTATTTTACCTCCGGAATATTTTACCCAAGAGGACGCCATCATCATTTAATCATACAGTAAAGCTGCATGTCCTCGGGAAAAATTACGGCTGTAGTTTCCCCTTGCTTTCAGCCGTTCGCAGTACCAGCACAGCAAGGCCGTTTTGGTTAATGTTACAAGGCCAGATCAGTCAATCATCCAGACTGTTGCCCCTGCAACTACTGAAAAGGCTGCTGCCCCTCTTCAGGAACCACATGTTTGTCTGGCCTCTCAACAGATACCCCTCCGTTGTGGTTGCACCTACGGTACGGCCATCTGTATCGCTGAGGCACGCAAGCCTCCCCACCAACGGCAAGGTGCATGGTTCATGGAGGGGATAGATGACTTATCAGAATAAAATTCTTAGGCTTGTAAAACCAGCTCAGGTGGAGTGAACGCATTAGGAAACTGTCGAGAGATGTATACTTTAGCTACGTGCATTCAGTAACCAGCTGTGGGATAATTTTCTCGAGAAACAGTGTTCAGAAATCACAAACTGTTTTCAAATGGTTCAAATGGCTCTGAGCACTATGGGACTCAACTGCTGTGGTTATCAGTCCCCTAGAACTTAGAACTACTTAAACCTAACTAACCTAAGGACATCACACACATCCATGCCCGAGGCAGGATTCGAACCTGCGACCGTAGCAGTCCCACGGTTCCGGACTGCGCGCCTAGAACCGCGAGACCACCGCGGCCGGCCACAAACTGTTTTCAAAATGCAAAGATGGACAATGAGAATCATAACGAAAGGCCATTTAATAATGTTAGGTGTTCTGACTGTTATGGATTTAGGTTTTCCGTGATTTCCCTAAACTGCTCCAGGCAAATGGCGGGATGGTTCCTTTGAAACGGTACACATGATTTCCTTCTCCATTCTTGAGCCAATCCAAGCTTGTGCTCCGACTCTAATGACCTCGATGTGAACGAGACGTTAAACCCTATCTATTTCCTTCCTTGCAGAAAACAATATCATTTAAATTTGATGATGAAATTTGAACGACTGAACAGACTTTCGCCGAAGCATACCTATTAAACCAGCTTTCAAATAAAAAAGAAACTACAGTATAATCGGACCTTTCATTTGGCAGCTACGATGCAACAGACAGATACACAGATACGCACATTAAACTTATAATACCGCTCTGCTTGCGTCGGGAGCTAAAAATATATGAAACCGGTGGGAGGGCCTTTGTAGATGACTTGGTATTAAGATATTGTATAATAAAGTGCAAAGGAAGTAAGAAAGATTACTAAAACACATTTGTTTAAAAAGGCAGCTAAAACGTTATTCATAAGTAATGCATATTACAAAATTGAAGATTTCTTAGAGGACCCTAAGTAATGGTTGGTAGTGAAAGGGGTAACTACAACGCCCTGTCCCATTTCAACACTTGACTACGGTTTACTGCTTTCACAGGGATCAAATGTCTGGATGTATAGTGCTTGACCTTCTACAATTTCAGTACTTGACTATGGTTTACTGTTTTTACAGGGATCAAATGTCAAGATGTGTAATGCACTATAGTAACTGGACAGTGGCAAATAGTTGAATATGGTGTCCGGAATTGAGTCAAGGGGCACAGCAGCATCTTCCCAGTCCGGGAACCATCCGTGGATGCCTTAGAGTATGCAGCATCGAAGAGTGGAACTATGTTTTACATTCAAAGTGACCTGAAATACTCCCGGAGCCATCAGTTGGTGTCCTCAGTGCGTGGGAAGTGACGAAAAAACTATTGTTTGTATTCCAAGTGACACGAAACAGCTTGTGCGTAACTGAAGAAACATTATTCATTAGAGAACTACCGAATGAGGCTGTGCAGGTGTTAGGACACTGACTTGATACTCTGGAGGATGGAGCTGTCTGTCCAGTCGTCCTGATGTGGAATTTCCGTGTTTTTTCTGGATCGCTGTGGCAAATGACGAGATGGTTCCTCAATTAAGGTCACAGCTAAGCACCTGTCCTATCTCTTAAAGCATGCTATATATGTTGTGTATTATATTTTGGCCCACTGATTGGCAATGTATTACCTTGACAAATTCTATTTCATTGTGAGATTATCTTCTGATGAATAAAGAAATAAAATTCTTTGTTTTGTAAATAAAAATCGCCTCCTCTTGCTGCACTGTAATTTATTTCTCCCAGACGCGTTTCGCTTTTTTTTTTTTTTTTTTTTTTTTTACTTTAAGGCATCTTAAATGTGATCTACAACGATACAGTTTTGTTTTGATATGTGCTATTTTTAGATTATAAAACAGTACAAGTCACGTTTTGCGTGTAAATGAGTAATTACTTACAGTTCTTCGCGTTTTTAGTTGACATCTGCGTTTCCTCTCATCTTGTCTGCAGGCCACACTACCACTTCATTTAGGAAACATGAGCACATTTTTGTACTCCGAACTTTTTCTTTCACACTGTTCCTCTTGTGTTTGTGGCGCAGTTCTGCTACTAGTTACAGCTCTGCTTTTAAAGACGTAAATATTATGAGTTCACTATACGTGTCGTCCTGTTTAGTTTCTTTACCTATATGTTGTGAGCCACTGAAGTATATACTGAAAATTAACGCTTAATCATGATGTTTGTTTCCGTGCGTGCGTGCATGTGTGTGTGTGTGTGTGTGTGTGTGTGTGTGTGTGTGTGTGTGTGTGCGGGTGTGAGTGTGTGTGTGTATGAGAGAGAGATGCGTCTTTAGAAGCACAATATTACGAACAAATTGAAACGTCCCCTTTGAAAAATTGTACATGACTGTGCTTAAACTGACACACAATATTTTTAGCGCAACGCAATCTGACTTTCAAAAATCCCTACAAAAGAATGGCCCTGACTAACATTAACCTATACCTTTCACAAATCACTTACCTCACAAAAATCTTCGTTGCACGAACTACCGCAATACAGCGAGCGCCACTACTGCCAGCTAAATAAAAGATTCAAATTACTGAAGGCACTAACTACTGATAGGCATAGTTAGCAAATGAAAGATTTTGATAGAGAACAAACAATGTATTTACCTCAATAGTGTTCAAAAGTCATAATATATATAGCAGTTCATGACATCCAGTCTTACAAATTTCAAAATTCCGCCATCTCTCTCCCCACATCCACCACTGCTGGCGGCTTACCTGCAACTGCGCAACGCTACGCGCTGTTTGCATCCAGCTGCCCAACACTACAATGGCAGACAACAATGCAAACTAGTCACAGACTGCACACAGCACAGCCAGTGATTTTCGTACAGAGCGCTACGTGGCGTTACCAATAAGAAAACCTAAACAGCCTACTTACTAAATGTCTATAACTAGTTGCAGAAGTGCACCACAAAAACAACATAAACAGTGTGAAGGAAAAAGTTGGGAATATAAAAATGTGCTTATGTTTACTAAATGAAGTGGTAGTGCGATGTCCTGATCAGATGAGAGGAAACACAGATGCCAACCAAAATCGCAAAGAAATGTAACTAATTACCCCTTACATAAATAACGCGACGTGAACTGTTTTAAAATCTAAAGATAACACATATCGAAACAAAAATAGTTCTAGATCTCATTGAAGATGCCTTGCAGAAAAACAAAAAAGAACCAAAAAAGGCGAAACGCTTCTGGGAGAAATAAATTACAGTGCAGCAAGAAAAGGCAGTTTTTGTTTACGTAAAAAATGCATTTATGTGCTTGCTGCAGAGTATGACCACGCAAACAAACTTGTTCAATAAAATTCTTTTTGTATTTACTTGTAAATTATGTAAATATGTGAATTCATATTAGACAAGTATTTTATACATATTAGGCAACATCCAAATATCCCATCACTTTGAATGTAGTACAGAGGAATCCCAAGAGGAAGTGTTTCGGAGGGACGTCCCAGTTCAGGCATTCAGCTGATCACCCAGCAAGATCTCTGCAAAACTTTGGGCGGGCTGGGGGATTTGAACTGCACTGCCTGATAGAAAATATGAAGCACCCAGAAGGGGAGGGGGAAACGATATCGAACTTCACGGGTTGAGATGGTACGTGATGTTATTTCTGTGATTACAAAATCGAGTGAAATTTACAAAGAACTTTGCACTATGGGGTCTCCTATGGGCATTACGTTGCACTCCCCTCTAGCCTGGATGCACGCACTGATTCGCTTGGGAAGAGTGTCATAAATACATTATGTCCTCTCCTGAGGCAAGCTGGGTCACAATTGTTGTGAATGATCCCTGGGCCAGCCGCTGTGGCCGAGCGGTTCTAGGCGCTTCAGTCCGGAACCGCGCGACCGCTACGGTCACAGGTTCGAATCCTGCCCCGGGCATGGATGTGTGTGATATCCTTAGGTTAGTTAGGTTTAAGTAGTTCTAAGTTCTAGGGGACTGATGACCTCAGATGTTAAGTCCCACAGTGCTCAGAGCCATTTGAACCAATGATCCTTGATATCCTCGACATTAACACTGGGACGTAGTTGTCGCCGAAGTTGGTTCCACACGTGTTCTGTTGGGTACAGATGCGGGTCATCTAGTGGACCAGGGGAAACCTCAGCGTCAAACAGACAAAGCACAGTGACACGTATCACGTGTGGACGAGTATTGTCCTGTTGAAAAATGGCACCCCGATACTGTCGCTGGAGAGGTAACACGAGAGGACGCAGGATGCCCACGACGTTGTGTTGTGTAGCTGGAGTTCCCTCAGTAGCTACCAGTCGTGTCCAGAAGTCATACCCAATGGTTCTCCACACCATGACGGCTGCAGTGACACCGATGTCCTCCTCCAAAATGCTGGAAGAATGGGAGCTCTCCGATGGTCGCTGCCTTACTCACCGATGATGTTCATCCAGGGTAGTGTAGAGACCCGAACCGTCACTGAAAACAATGAGGGTCCTCATTTTGGGCCAAAAAACAGGAAACTCTATGAATGCATTCATACAATTGATTTGCCTAGATGGGCAATGGATCCACCTTCTTTAGTAGAGATACCCAAGTACGTCTAACCTCCTGCGGGAGTCTCAGAGTAGCGACCACGGAGAAAGTGGACACGGACTGCGGGTAGGTGGCGCTCGGTGGGAGTGTGGGTCGGCCATGAGGCGTGCCGAGATACGAGGTGTGGCTAGAAAAAAACCGGACTAGTACTGGTGAAACAATAAAACGAATGCAATAAGGCTGAAAGTCGCGTGGCCTGTCACGTGACTCTCGCTCCGCCTACTGCTCGAGTTTCATCTGCCTCCTGCACTCAGTCTGCCCGTGGCGTCTGTTTTAAGTAGTTGACGTTTTGTCTGTGCGTCGGAAAATGTTGAGTGTACAGAAAGAACAGCGTGTTAACATCAAATTTTGTTTCAAACTAGGAAAATCTGCAAGTGAAACGTTTGTAATGTTACAACAAGTGTACGGCGATGATTGTTTATCGCGAACACAAGTGTTTGAGTGGTTTAAACGATTTGAAGATGGCCGCGAAGACACCAGTGATGACACTCGCACTGGCAGACCATTGTCAGCAAAAAATGATGCAAACATTGAAAAAATCGGTAAACTTGTTCGACAAGATCGCCGTTTAACAATCAGAGCAGTGTCTGAGTTAACAGGAGTTGACAAGGAAAGTGTTAGGCAGATTCTTCATGGAAGTTTCAACATGAACAAAGTGTGTTCAAAAATGGTTCCAAAGTGTCTCACAATTGAACAGAAGGAACGCCGAAGAATGATTTGTTCTGACATCCTGGAAACTCCTGTTAACTCAGACACTGCTCTGATTGTTAAACGGCGATCTTGTCGAACAAGTTTACCGATATTTTCAATGTTTGCATCAGTTTTTGCTGACAATGGTCTGCCAGTGCGAGTGTCATCACTGGTGTCTTCGCGGCCATCTTTAAATCGTTTAAACCACTCAAACACTTGTGTTCGCGATAAACAATCATCGCCGTACACTTGTTGTAACATTACAAACGTTTCACTTGCAGATTTTCCTAGTTTGAAACAAAATTTGATGTTAACACGCTGTTCTTTCTGTACACTCAACATTTTCCGACGCACAGACAAAACGTCAACTACTTAAAACAGACGCCACGGGCAGACTGAGTGCAGGAGGCAGATGAAACTCGAGCAGTAGGCGGAGCGAGAGTCACGTGACAGGCCACGCGACTTTCAGCCTTATTGCATTCGTTTTATTGTTTCACCAGTACTAGTCCGGTTTTTTTCTAGCCACACCTCGTAGTCTGCGCAGTTAAAAAAAATGGTTCAAATGGCTCTGAGCACTATGGGACTTAACATCGGAGGTCATCAGTCCCCTAGAACTAACCTAAGGACATCACACACATTGATGTCCGAGGCATGATTCGAACATGCGACCGTAGTGGTCGCGCGGTTCCAGATTGAAGCGCCTAGAACCGCTCGGCCAAGTCTGCGCAGTTGCGATGATGCCGTGTCCCGGTTGCCTCAGTGTTTAACACACCTGAGTAGTAGGCAGGCTGTCCTGGTTTCGAATCCCAGTTCGGTATACATTTTCACTCTTTGCCACTGACTCCGCTTAATGCCCCTATTCACCCGACATTAGTAATTCCTTCCCTTTCCTTTCTGCCCCCTGCGCCCCCTCCCCCGTCCCATACCTTCAATTTACATTTAAAATATAGGAAAAAACTGACACAGCGGAACTCGTTAACGACATAGCTACTTTCAAGTCCCAGGTGAAAGAACTGATGACGAGAACTGAGACCGTTTCTGGTTTGTACATCTTGAAGATTTCTTCAAAGTGTGGGTTAAGAGACGCTTATCCAAAGATTGAAATAGGTTCGACGATATTTCTGAGAATACCAGTGGCTGCCGCATCTCGTGAACGCAATTTCAGCCGATTAAATACGATAAAAATCTAGTTCTGGTCGAGTATGGGCTTAGGTAGAAAGTGAGCTATAGCTATATTGTCGATGGAAAACGACGTAGCTGCTAAATTTAATTTCAGTGTCGTAACAACGATTTTTGCCTCACTCAAAACAAGGAAATGAAAAGTAAAATTTTGATAAAAGCACTTTTCCCAAAAGGGATGTTTTTCAACTCTTAAGTGTTCCTCTAATTATTTCTAACTAATAATTTATGAACAATTAATAATTTATGAGTATCAAAAAAGAAACTGTTTTTAATTACACGTCATACCAAAAACAATGTGAAGTATTAAATATAAAACAATAAAATGTAACGAAATGAGGCCTTCTGGGCCTGCAGAGGAAACGAGTGACGTTATGCATAGGTTTAGGTTATGAAGGTCAGTGTCTTAATCATGTGATGCTTTGTAAATTCTGGTCACCAGTCTCCGCTTAGCAGCGATCATCTAATGTAAAAATTACTGCAGAGACACGTAAGTGCATATTCATTATTGACGTCACGGGGTCCCGGTTTCGATTCCCGGTGGGGGTCAGGGATTTTCACCTGCCTCGAGATGACTGCGTGTTTGTGTTGTCCTCATCATTTCATCATCATTCATGAAAGTGGCGAGATTGGTCTGACCAAAGGTCAGGAATTGGTAATGGCGCTGATAACCGTGCAGTTCCGTGCTCCACAAACCAAACATCATCAATATTGACGTTGACTAATGCCTACACCCTCAGGCATCGCCGTTGTAATTTTTGGATCAGATAATGGCTGCAAAGCTGAAATTCTTATGAGTCATTAAGATATAATTTTACTTTACTTTCAACCTTTTTAGGAAGTGTATGCAGTCTGTAATTTAATTATTATAATTACACGTTTGTAACATATTATCATTTTATTTTTTCCGTTCTCTGCTTCCTACACTAGCCGTACGTGCATGTGAGTTGGCAAGTCCATGGTGCCATCTCTTGGGCATTTATGCAACTTCGCCAACTTTCAATATGTAAGTTTAAGATCTTGGGAACAGTCATTTGTAGATCCCGTTTAAAATGTATAGCTAACGCATTGCCGCAATTGTAACATCGATTCCCGTCAAATTACCGAAGTTAAGCGCTGTTGGGCTTGGCTACCGCTAGGATGGGTGACCGTCCGGTTCTGCCGAGCACTGTTGGCAAGTGGGGCTATTGAGGAGCCTATTGAGGCCTATTGAGGAGCTACTTGATTGAGTAGTAGCGGCTCCGGTCATGAAAGCTGACAGCAACCGCGAGAGCGGCGTGCTGAGCACATGCCGCTTCATGGCCGAATACACTGACGCCTATCGGCAGCGGATGAGACGGCGCTCGGTCGGTACCGTTGGGTCTTTAGAGGCCTGTTCGGACAGAGTTTAAAATGTATACATGTAAAATGACCAGTCATCCAAATGTTTATGTTGGAGAATATTTAAAAATAACACTTGTTTTGCGGGTGGTCAATAGGGCGCTGTAGCACTATCGTAATGGCCCTGTGTTGCGTTACGGACGCGTCGCGGTAGGAACGTGGCTAGCAAGGAATGCGAGCGGACGAGTGACGGAATACTAAGGGTTTTATAACTCGGCAGCATTAAGAGGATCACCTTTGTTGAGAGTAGGTCTACACCATTAATTGATGAGATGCAGTGTAATCAAACAAGAGTGGATTAGCTCACTAATGAAGCTGGAGAATGGCAACATCTTTCTACGCTACTACTGCTACGCTAGTGTGCTGAAAAACTGCTTTACATCAGTTAACTCCCACTCAGTTTGCTAGAATCACCACTCGGTAACGTCATACACATTTGAATTGAGAATGCAGTACTTAATGTGCCTAGCTGTGTTTCTGTTCGTGTGAATATTTTAGCCCGAACTAAAATCTATTCTTTTGTCCTCAACTGTAAGCATGAGTTACGAACCATCGTAGCTTCCGTAATTAATAGTGTCAAGTATTAGTCAAAAATCGATTCATGTAGTTACTGACTTATAATTAAGTACAAAAGTAAGTTGCATTATACCTGGGAACTTAAATAGGGGAATGAAGATATATTTTAATCAGTACGTTACACTTACATAGGCGTATAGTTCTAATTATTTACGCTCAGTATCGTATAACTGCAAACATACGAATATCTATGTCTACATATATGTCTGCATGGATACTCACAAGGGAACCTTCCCATCGCACCCCCCTCAGATTTAGTTAAAAGTTGGCACAGTGGATAGGCCTTGAAAAACTGAACACAGATCAACCGAGAAAACAGCAAGAAGTTGTGTGGAACTATGAAAAAAATAAGCAAAATATACAAACTGAGTAGTCCATGTGGAAGATACGCAACATCAAAGAAAATGTGAGCCTACGAGTGCCGTGGTCCCGTGGTTAGCGTGAGCAGCTGCGGAACGAGAGGTTCTTGGTTCAAATCTTCCTTAGAGCTTAAAATCTTATTTTTTATTTTCAGACAATTATCAAAGTTCAGGCACTCACACAAAATCAACTTCGCTCTCCAAAATTCCAGGACATGTTCAGATATGCTTGGACATATGCAGGATTTGACGGTCTACACACGGAAAAATTTGAAAACGTTAAAAACATATGTTTTGACAGAGCACAGGGAAAACTGTGCGACTGTGAAACGGTTGCATTTATTTGTTGCAGTTTATGTGACAAACTCTTATGTTTTCATCACTTTTTTGGGAGTGATTATCACATCCACAAGAAAACCTAAATCGGGCAAGGTAGAAGAATCTTTTTACCCATTCGCCAAGTGTACAAGTTAGGTGGGTCGACGAAATATTCCTGTCATGTGACGCACATGCCGTCACCAATGTCGTATAGAATCTATCAGACGTGTTTTCCTGTGGAGGAATCGGTTGACCTATGACCTTGCGATCAAATGTTTTCGGTTCCCATTGGAGAGGCACGTCCTTTCGTCTACTAATCGCACGGTTTTGCGGTGCGGTCGCAAAACACAGACACTAAACTTATTACAGTGAACAGAGACGTCAATGAACGAATGGACAGATCATAACTTTATGAAAATAATGAAAAACTTTTCACTTGAGGTGATTAGTAGACGAAAGGACGTGCCTCTCCAATGGGAACCGAAAACATTTGATCGCAAGGCCATAGGTCAACCTATTCCTCCACAGGAAAACACGTCTGATATATTCTATACGACAGTGGTGACGGCATGTGCGTCATATGACAGGAATATGTTGTCGACCCACCTAACTTGTACACTTGGCGAATGGGTAAAAAGATTCTTCTACCTTGCCCGATTTAGGTTTTCTTGTGGATGTGAGAATTACTCCCAAAAAAGTGATGAAAACATAAGAGTTTGTCACATAAACTGCAACAACTGAATCCAACAGCTTCACAGTCGCACACTTCTCCCTGTGCTCTGTCAAAACATATGTTTTTAACGTTTTCAAATTTTTCCGTGTGTAGACCGTCAAATACTGCATATGTCCAAGCAAATCTGAACATGTCCTGGAATTTTGGAGAGCAAAGTTGATTATGTGTGAGTGCCTGAACTTTGATAATTGTCTGAAAATAAAAAATAAAATTTTACGCTCTAAGGAAGACTTGAACCTAGGACCTCTCGTGCCGCAGCTTCTCACGCTAACCGCGGGACGACGGCGCCGCTCAGCTCAGATAATCCTTGATGTTGCATATCTTCGCATGGACTACACAATTTGTATATTTTGCTTATTTTTTTCATAGTTCCACACAACTTCTTCCTGTTTTCTCGATTGATCTGTGTTGAGTTTTTCAAGGCCTATCTACTGTGCCAACTTATAACTAAATCTGAGTGGGGTGCGATGGGGAGTTTCCCTTGTCAGAATCCAGCACTACTCAAGAATACGTCCCCCAAGCGGTCTCCTTTACAGGTGAACCACTCTTTTCTAAAGTTCTCCCAATAAACCGAAGTTGAACATTCGCCTTCCCTTCCACACTTTGCACACGCTCGTTCCATTTCATATCGCTTTGCAACGTTACGCCCAGATATTTAAACGACTTGACTGTGTCAAGCGGGACACTACTAATACTCTATCCGAACGTTACATGTTTGTTCTTCTTACTGATCCACATTAACTTACATTTTTCCACATTTACTGCTACCTGCCATTTACCACACCAACTGTACATTTTGTCTATGTCGTCTTGCATCTTCCTACAGTCACTCAATTTCGACGCCTTACAGTACACCACAGCATCATCAGCAAATAACCACAGATTGCTGCCCATCCTGTCCGCCAGATCGTTTATGTGTATAGAGAACAACAGCGGTCCTGTCAGTTGCGTGGGGCACTCCTGACAATACTTTGATGAACACTCGCCATGGAGGACAACATACTGTGTTCTATTACTTAAGAAGTCTTCGAGCCACTCACGTATCTGAGAACGTATTCCCTATGCTCGTATCTTCCTTAACAGCTTGCAATGGAGCACCGTGTCAAATGATTTCCGGAAATCTAGAAATATAGAATCTGCCTGTTACCCTTCATCTGATGTTCGCAGTATACCATGCGAGAAAAGGGCAAGCTGAGTTTCGTACGAGCGCAGCTGCATTATCTTTTTTGAAATCTTTGGTGAAGTGACAAGTGATTTTCATATCAGTGGACCGAGGAATTCATTTCACCTCGTCGCTCCCACTTATTCAGTGGGGAGACCAGCTGTACATCTCACATCAATCAACAAGGTACGTTCCTGATGCTGTCTAAAACCATGCTGATTCGTGGACATAACCTTATCAGTCTCAAGAAAGTCTTATATATTCGTCCTGAAAATATGTTCAAGAATTCTGCAGCAAATCGAAGTTAGGAGTATTGGGCTGTAATTTTGCGGATCCGTTCTTTCCCGTCTTATATACTGGAGTGACCTGCGCTTTTTTAATTTTAATTTTATTTTTTGCAGTCGCTTGGCTTTTTGCTGGGCGAGAGATTCACGATAAATGCAAGCTAAGTAAGGGGCCAATGTCGTCTATGCAAAATCGAACTGGCATTCCATCCGGACCTGGTGAATTATTTGCTTTCAAATCTTCCAGTTGTTTCTCCACGCCAGAGATGCTTATTACTATGTCGCCAATCAGGAGTCTGTCCGATGGTCAAATGACGGTATATTTGTTCGATTCTCTTGTGTGGACGATTTCTTGAACGTGAAATTTAAAACTTGGGCTTTCGTTCAACTATCTTCAACTCCCACACCAGATTGGTCAATAAGGACTGAACGGAAGCCTTAGAGACACTTAGCGATTTCACATAAGACAAGAATTTTCTCGGATTCTCTGCCAGATCTTTTGCTAAATTTCAAAATTAGGTCGTGTGATATAAAGGGCAGTCAAATGAAAACGAGACAATGTGATTGTGGTTACACGAAAGTAAAAGTGAATGTTTGTCTCTTCTATTCGCCTTACTACTACGTTTCATCTAGTGCGATTTTTGCGTGCTGGCCGCTGTGGCCGAGCGGTTCTAGGCTCTTTAGTCCGGAACCGCGCGCCTGTCACGGTCGCAGATTCTAATCCTGCCTCGGGCATGGATGTGTGTGATGTCCTTATGTTAGTTAGGTTTAAGTAGTTTGTAAGTCTCGGGGACTGATGACCTCAGATGTTAAGTCCCATAGCGTTTAGAGCCATTTGAACCATTTGTTTGTTGCGTTGTGAGTAAACAGACGTTTGCAAAGACGTCTGCTCAACAAAATTACATTATTTCGAAAAATGTATTACAAAAGTTGTTTACTTTGTTGTCTTATGTCTTCGTGTGTGTATGTTAGTGTGTGTGTGTGTGTGTGTGTGTGTGTGTGTGTGTGTGTGTGAATTCCTAAGCGACTAAACTGCTGAGGTCATCGGTCCCTAGACTTACACACTTCTTAAAGTAACTTAAACTAACGCATAATAAGAACAGCACACACACCCATGCCCGAGGGAGGACTCGAATCTCCGGCGGGAGGGGTCGCGCAATCCGTGTCATGGCGCCTCAAGCCGCGCGGCAGCTCCGCGCGGCCATATGTCTTCGTGCGCAATGTTTTTGGAGGGAACAATTTTATATGTTTTTTTGTGTTTTGTTGTGTGATTACTTGTTCAAGAATGCTATGCCCAGAAACAGTCCGAATAATAACTCGATTACATTTATTAATTAATCTTTTGGTGAGAAGTAGAATCAAATGTTTCTTGTTGAACTGCCATAAATGTGATTTTCGACACACAAATGCAATGACAATAGCTCATATTATTTAATTTTTAGAATGGTTACCGCTACGTTGACACGATCATTCTTTGGTTACGCTAACTGTACGTTTCAATAAGGACGTGTAATACAAAGTGTGGTCAAATGAAAAAGAGACAAACGGAAAAAAGGAAGTAAACTGATTATTATTTCAAAAGTAATCGCCGTAACTGTTAACACATTTGTCCCACTGTGGGACAAGACGGTTAATATCTTCATGGAAATATACACTCCTGGCTCAAAATGGCTCTGAGCACTATGGGACTCAACTGCTGTGGTCATAAGTCCCCTAGAACTTAGAACTACTTAAACCTAACTAACCTAAGGACAGCACACAACACCCAGCCATCACGAGACAGAGAAAATCCCTGACCCCGCCGGGAATCGAACCCGGGAACCCGGGCGTGGGAAGCGAGAACGCTACCGCACGACCACGAGATGCGGGCTATACACTCCTGGAAATGGAAAAAAGAACACATTGACACCGGTGTGTCAGACCCACCATACTTGCTCCGGACACTGCGAGAGGGCTGTACAAGCAATGATCACACGCACGGCACAGCGGACACAGCAGGAACCGCGGTGTTGGCCGTCGAATGGCGCTAGCTGCGCAGCATTTGTGCACCGCCGCCGTCAGTGTCAGCCAGTTTGCCGTGGCATACGGAGCTCCATCGCAGTCTTTAACACTGGTAGCATGCCGCGACAGCGTGGACGTGAACCGTATGTGCAGTTGACGGACTTTGAGCGAGGGCGTATAGTGGGCATGCGGGAGGCCGGGTGGACGTACCGCCGAATTGCTCAACACGTGGGGCGTGAGGTCTCCACAGTACATCGATGTTGTCGCCAGTGGTCGGCGGAAGGTGCACGTGCCCGTCGACCTGGGACCGGACCGCAGCGACGCACGGATGCACGCCAAGACCGTAGGATCCTACGCAGTGCCGTAGGGGACCGCACCGCCACTTCCCAGCAAATTAGGGACACTGTTGCTCCTGGGGTATCGGCGAGGACCATTCGCAACCGTCTCCATGAAGCTGGGCTACGGTCCCGCACACCGTTAGGCCGTCTTCCGCTCACGCCCCAACATCGTGCAGCCCGCCTCCAGTGGTGTCGCGACAGGCGTGAATGGAGGGACGAATGGAGACGTGTCGTCTTCAGCGATGAGAGTCGCTTCTGCCTTGGTGCCAATGATGGTCGTATGCGTGTTTGGCGCCGTGCAGGTGAGCGCCACAATCAGGACTGCATACGACCGAGGCACACAGGGCCAACACCCGGCATCATGGTGTGGGGAGCGATCTCCTACACTGGCCGTACACCACTGGTGATCGTCGAGGGGACACTGAATAGTGCACGGTACATCCAAACCGTCATCGAACCCATCGTTCTACCATTCCTAGACCGGCAAGGGAACTTGCTGTTCCAACGGGACAATGCACGTCCGAATGTATCCCGTGCCACCCAACGTGCTCTAGAAGGTGTAAGTCAACTACCCTGGCCAGCAAGATCTCCGGATCTGTCCCCCATTGAGCATGTTTGGGACTGGATGAAGCGTCGTCTCACGCGGTCTGCACGTCCAGCACGAACGCTGGTCCAACTGAGGCGCCAGGTGGAAATGGCATGGCAAGCCGTTCCACAGGACTACATCCAGCATCTCTACGATCGTCTCCATGGGAGAATAGCAGCCTGCATTGCTGCGAAAGGTGGATATACACTGTAGTAGTGCCGACATTGTGCATGCTCTGTTGCCTGTGTCTATGTGCCTGTGGTTCTGTCAGTGTGATCATGTGATGTATCTGACCCCAGGAATGTGTCAATAAAGTTTCCCCTTCCTGGGACAATGAATTCACGGTGTTCTTATTTCAATTTCCAGGAGTGTATTTGCAGTTACCTACGGAACAATGATTATTCTTCTTCATCCGAAGGAAATCGACGGCCACGGATGTCTTTCCTTGGGGCTCCATAAATATAGAATTCCCGTGCCAGAAATCGGGGCCCGCCCTCATGTTGCCAAGGTTCTTTCGAGAAACGGTACGCTGCAGAAACTCCGCTGGGAAGCCCTTACCCATCCTTCATGCAGTCCCGATCTCTTCCCGTGCGATTTACATATATTTTTGGAGCACTGAAGGCAGAC
This sequence comes from Schistocerca nitens, assembly GCF_023898315.1. Taxonomy (NCBI): domain Eukaryota; kingdom Metazoa; phylum Arthropoda; class Insecta; order Orthoptera; family Acrididae; genus Schistocerca; species Schistocerca nitens. The sequence goes on along the minus strand of NC_064615.1, from coordinate 255,766,391 downwards.
ATTCGTGGTTTTCGAATTCCTTTGGACGAAGATGTTGCACGCCTGGGGGCGATCCGGGGCCAACAAGATATGCGCTATCTGTGACGTGCGCCACATGATGTGACACTACAGGTCTTACGAGTGTTAGCGACCGTCTCCGGCGGGGAGAAAATTACTCTTTCGCTCCTATTCAACAATTCGTAGCTTAGCGTTTAAATATACCGCGGTGACAGAGTCATGGGAAAGCGATATGCAGATATACTGACCGCAGTGGCATCGCGTACAAGAGGTATACGAGGGTAGCGCACAGGCGAACCTGTCATTTGTACTCAGGTGATCCACGTGAAAAGGTTTTTCATGTGATTATGGCCGCACGATGGGAATTAACAGACTTTGAACGCGGAATGGTAGTTGGAGCTAGACGCATGGGGCAGTCCATTTCTGAAATCGTTAGGCAACTCAGTATTCCAAGATCCACAGTGTCAATAATGTGCCGAGAATACCAAATTACAGTCATTACCTATTATCTCTCACTACAAAGAACACAGTGGCCGACAGCCTTCACTTAACGCCCGAGAGGAGAGGCGAGTGATTTTGCTAACAGCATAACACCGCCTGGGCTCGAGACCATGTCGGTTGGACCCTAGGTGACTGTAAAACGGTGTCCTATTCATTTAAGTCCCGATATCAGTTGTGAAGAGGTGATGGCAGGGGTACAGAGTGGCGCAGATCCCACAAAGCCATGGTCCTAACTTGTCAAGTTGCCAACAAGGCACTGTGCAAGCTGGTGGTGGCTCCACAATGATGAGTGCTGTGTTTACGTGGAATCTACTGGGTCCTCTCGTCCAAGCCGGGCGAAGTGGCCGTGCGGTTAAAGGCGCTGCAGTCTGGAACCGCATGACCGCTACGGTCGCAGGTTCGAATCCTGCCTCGGGCATGGATGTTTGTGACGTCCTTAGGTTAGTTAGGGGACTAATGACCTTAGCAGTTGAGTCCCATAGTGCTCAGAGCCATTTTTGAACCTCTCGTCCAACAGAACCGATCATTGAATGGAAATGGTTATGTTTGGCTATAGTAGGAGACCATCTGCAGCCATTCACAGACTTCATGTTCCAAAAAACGATGGAATATTCATGGGTGACAATGCGCTAAGTCACTGGGCCACAGTTGTTGACGATTGGCTTGAAGAACATTCTGGACAATTCGAGCGAATGATTTGGCCACCCGGATCGTTCGAACATCAAACATTTGTGGGACATACTCGAGATCAGTTCCTGCACAAAACCAGGCACCGTAACACTTTCGCAGTTACGGACGGTTGTAGAGGCAGCACGGGTCAATATTTTTGCTGGGGCTTCCAACGGCTTGTTGAGTCCGTGCCACGTCCAACCGGTGCACTACGTTGGGCAAAAGGTAGGTTCGAGACGATATTAGAAGGTATTCCATGACTTTGGCCACCTCAGCGTACAATCAAGCCCTCGATAACACATGACAAAGTTTAGGATTTGATTAGGCACCTTTTCATTCACATGGTGAATTTCGGTCTTGTCCCAGACGTAGCCGAGGTTCACGAAGTATATCGGGCAAGGCTACTAGTGTGACGTAACAAGTTCGTCGCCGGGCCCGTTTTCTCGTGGGCGCAGTACTGGTTGATTGGTTTGAGGGAGGGGACCAAACAGCGAGGTTATCGGTCCCATCGGATTAGGAAAGGAGGGGGAAGGAAGTCGTCTGTGCCCTTTCTAATGAACCATCCCGGCATTTACCTCAAGCCATGTAGGGAAATAACGGAAAACCTGAATCACGATGGCCGTGCGCGGGTTTGAATTGTCGTCCACCCGAACGCGAGTCGAGTGTGATAAACACTGCGCCACCTCGATCGGTGACGCCAATACTGCCATCGTTCCTTAAGCAACTGCAAACATTTTACCGTGAGGACATTGACCGACTTGTCTAACAGAGATATAAATTTATTAACAGTTATGATTGTCACTTTGGAGATAATAAACAGTTCACTTGTATTTTTCCATCTTTCACGTTTTTGCTTGACTGTCCCTTATACTTTGTACATCGCTTAAGAGCTGTACCGCTACATTTTAATTTTTTTAATAACCATACTTGCAAAATTGTAAAATTTTCTAAATCTGCGTAGAAAAAATTGCGGAAAGGTAGCTTTGTGTGTGTGTGTGCGGGGAGGGGAGGGGGGTTGGAGGGGAGGGGCTGGCCTGAGGGGTAGCAAGAATTTTGACTGTCTTGACAGGGGCGCAGGTTTACCTCGGAATGATTCTGCTGACGCGTCATATTGTATGTGGCATTACTGATTCCATTGGGTTGCGTCTCTACAGCAGTTTTCTCACTATTAAAGTTTCAGCACTCGCAGTGAAAGACATTGTGGTAAAAATAGTAAGAAACACAAGGGCAGAAATAATGTGTACACGCAGTACAGGTAAGAAAATTCGCTGTGGCAAAGCACTCACAAGTAAGGTATTGTCAAGCGAAAGTGAGAAACATTCGTGACAGTATTGGTGCGGCCAGTAACACAGGTATCAGAGACATGAAGGTGGCTTCGCTTTGAACACAGGTCGCTCAGGCGTTAACCTGGGTCACGTGCGGCCGTTATGGAGTTACGGAACGACCCCTGCTTCCGTTTCCGATCCCAATTCCTCTGAAGTTACAGTCCCACGTGCCTCGCTCAGCTGTCACTTCGTAACGGTTGCTTTCCATTGATTCCCGTTGGCCATTAAATATTCAGCACCGATGTTGGCACTTTGCAAACGTTCCAGGGTGGTAAATGTCCAGTTTTTCAGAGAAAACTGCAACACTTTTCGTTTATATGCACTGCAGTAAGTGAACAAAGTTATTGTTTCAAACAAACAGAGCTTACTTACCACCAACATTAACATTCGGGACAGGTATATATACTCTGCCTTTCATAAATCATGAAACTATCTCAAAAGTAACGTATCGAATGTAATGAAAATTATCCAAGGTGTAGAAGTGATAACACCCCATGAACAAACCATGAAAACACAGCGGCGGAAATAGAGTTGGCGTGCGAATTTAAAACATGTCTCGTATGAAGGAAATGTACGTCTTTGAAACGTTAGACGTAACCTTCGCATTATTATTCCTTTTGATGAACATTAACGACTTCCGGTCATCAGCAATCAATTGATGCCAACTTTCGCTTTATGACTTAAGTCGGGGTTGATCGGTTTAAATCGTATCTCCCATTTATTTTCAGCTCAGTTGTAACTGGGAATGAGCGAGTGTCATTCCGTTTGAATGATGAGAGGGGAATGTCTCCTTGCTCTGCGTTGTCCATGGGAAAGTTAATTATGATCATCGGTCTCAGTCTTGACTGCGTATTGCCATCGAATTCATCTCTAATTGCGAAAGGTTCGAAACTGTTTAATTAGTAAACTGTGGAGGTGGGCAGGAGTTACAACACAAAAAAAGGTTATTATTAAAATGTTTTATATAGACGGTGGGCCGTAAATCACTTTTAAAAAACGCGTTTGGTACAGTAATATTAAACAACAAATTTATCATTAGTACAGAAATACATATAGAGTTAAATGAACCTACAAAATACATTTGTCATTGGTTGGTTGGTCGATTTGGGGAAGAGGGACCAAGCAGTGAGGTCATCGGTCTATCGGATTAGGTAAGGATGGGGAAGGAAGTTCGCCGTGCCGTTTCAAAGGAACTATCCCGGCATTTGCCCGAAGCTATATAGCGAAATCACGAAAAACCGAAATCAGGATGGCGTGACGCGGGTTTGAATCATCGTCCGACTGTCCTCCCGAATGCGAGTCCAGTGTGTTAACCATTGTGCCACCACACTCGGTTACATTTCGGAAAAGAAAAAGAAATAGTGCACCTAGAAAGATGAACTTGATTTCGATCCTATGACGGCATATGCCACCTGGGGATAGTAGAAGTACTGATAAAGGGGTCCACGTCGTCGTCCGCCAACAGATAGCGTAGTGGCGTGGTTACCAGAGTGCCATCTGCGTCTACCTTCTGATAGGAAGTTCTCACAGCCAGAAGGCTCAGTGTTGTGCTGACATAAAAAGCAAGCAGGCAACCATGCGACGGAGACGCACTCGTGTTTCCTACGACCAAGTGAGCGAGTTTTAAAGGGGTCAGAGTCTAGCCTTCCTTGGTCCTTTCGGAGAATTGCCACACAAGCTCGGCGTGCTGTGACAGTTGGGCAACGTTGTTGGTATGAGTGATCACGTAAACATTCTCAAACCCGTAGACGAGGTTCTGGACGTCCACGCAGCACAGACGCCTGCCAGGACTGTGGTAAGGTCAGCAGCGGTAGGTGGTGCAGCTGGCACAGCACAGATAAGAGGGCTTTTGAGACCAGACGTGTCAGCACGAACTATTGCGAACCAGTTATCAGCAGTGAGACCACGGACACCCACACATCTAACTCGTCTTCCACTCACTCCACAGCATCGACGTGAACGGCTCGACTGGTGCTGTCACAAGATCACTTGGAAGATGGAATAGCGCTGTGATGTTCAGTGATGAAAGCAGATTCTGCCTGCACGCAAGTGATGGTCGTTTGAGCGTAAGACGTAGACCTGGTCAGCGCTATCGCCGTACTTACCTCAAATCGAGCTCGTTTGGGATATGATGGGACGAGAAGTGGCTCGTCCGACTCGTCAGCCGACAACTCTTACAGAACTACGGAGCAGGTCGAGCAGACGTGGCATGAAGTATGCCACGACAGTATTAGTCACCAGTACGATCGACTGGATGCCAGAGTCAGCGTCTGCACAGTCGCCGATGGAGGCTCCACCACGCACTAATATGGGTATTACGGCATGGGTTGATACCTGGTACCCGAAAACGTTTTGTGCTATTGATCTTTAAATGCAATCATTTCATGCACTCCATATGCACTGTTGCAACAATAAATCTTCAGTGAATTGGAAATCTCCAATAAGGTGTACAATTTTTTTCCGGCATTGTATGCTCAAAGTGGTTTCCACACTGTTCTTAACAAACATTACATATTTTCAACACTGATTTACTAATTTGTATGGGACTGTAGGTTTTCGAATTCTGATCGGATTCGTTCCTTCATGAACGATGAAATAAACCTCAACTTTCAGTATATCCTAGATTAAAAAATCCATGAGCGTGATATCTGGGGATGGTGGAGGTCATGACTAGTTCTCCTCTTCTAACCCAGTAACCAAACTTTTCATTTAGAAAGTGCTCCACAATGACTCCATAATGTGAGGGTTCTCCATATTGTTCCCATATCAGTTTTACCTAACCGGCTGCAGATGGTCAAAAAATGGACTATTTTCCAATTACAACAACACTTCTTGAGGTACATATATATAACGGACAGTGTCGCTAAAAAAATCATGCCCAATCAGCCTACCGCTGAAGCACCCTGCTAGTACACTTCCCCTAGGTAGGATTAACTCTGTTTCCTGCGCCTCATCGGAATTCGTTGGATCCCAATAGACACAGATGTGTCTGTCAACTGTACTGCTCACCGTAAAAGCCGCTTCGTCGCTCCAAGGAATGCTTTTGTGAGACTTAAGATCGGCTTCTTGTCGGATTGTGCACGGCTCACGGAATTCCGTACGCCTGTATAGACCACCTCGATTTAGGTCTTGGAGTAAAGTACGCGTATACGGTCTTAATTTCAGCTTCCTCTGAATTCTTCTTAGACTTTTTCTTGTTATTCCCGACTCCTTGGACGCTTTTCTTAGAGATTCAGTCGGTTACTGAACGAAACATTAATTGATAACATTTAAGAGTCCCTTCTGCAGTAAGAGACTACCTAAGCGAGGAAGCTTCGCTACTGACACAGTCTCTTCAAATCTTACATCTAATTTGCGAATATCTCGTCGAGATGGAGGTTAAATGTTTGAGAAACGTTTCACAAACAAGTCAGAAACATTACTTTAGTTATGGTCGTTTCCAAAATGTCTGAAAAACAAATACACCCTGTTAAGTAATTAACTTTCTATTCATTGTTTCTCAGATTACGACAAAAACATATCCTCTAACTGCTGGTGTCAACTAACTTATGTTTACAAAGCACTAGTCAATTCCACTACTGACTACCACGAGCCTAGGCAAAACAAAGTCGAACTGATTTTTGGTCAACCCAGTATTACAACAAAGAAATTTCCCATTGCGGAGAACGGCCTTCAGAAAGTAGGGTTGCAGAGAAGGATTCCCTGCAGACAACCATAAGCAAAACTCTGACACTTAAAGGGAAAAGGGAATTATTAGCAAATTACTAAACAAGTAGTGCTTACTGATGGCGGAGAACTTGCCATTACTCTGGAAGCAACTTTAACCTCTGCACTCTACGTACTGTTTGGGGGAAGCTTTCGAAAAAAATCAAAGAGATCATTCCATTGAAGAATCATAAGGGATTGGGTGGTCTGTAGTCGCGATGACTTCTTACCACTCGGGGCGATGTGGAAGGTTGCTTACAGTACCCAGCTGGGCGCTACGACGACCCTGCTTGAAACAGTTGCTCGCGCGTCGTTAAAACAGTGCCGCTTTATCGCAGGCGCCATTGGGCGGCTCTTTCCATGGTAATGAACAGCAAAAACTGTAACGAGGCTCTAGGCGGCAAGCGTCTGGAGCGCAATGCGGTAACTATTGCCGTCTTCCGAACGCGCAGCCGCTGACTTCCTAACAAGGAAAATGGTTGTCTTAAAGGATTTTACGGTGCCTTCAGTTCACATTTTCTTTATTAGACGTACGACTGTGTAACTTCTGTCTTAGGCCATTTCCAAGTATCTAAAACGTAGGTGTTATACAGGGTGGGGCAAATAAATGTGACCCTGAGAACAGAGATCCAGGGTACAAAGAAACACAGCAGAGGACAGGAAATACGGTACTAACTTGACTATAGCAGATGTTTAAAATGACTAACATTCACGTGTTGGCACTTTCGGGCCCTGGTCAGCAAGTCGCTGAAGGCGGATCGGAGCTGGGCTGTTGGAATTACTGCAGTCTCATCCGAAATATTCTGCTGTAGTTCTTGAAGACTGTGAATATTCTTAAGATACATCTTGAGGGCTTCCCACACAAAGTAATCTTGCACTGACAGATCAGGCGACCAGAGTGGCCAAGTAGGGCCGCGATCGGACTGACCACTGCTAACAACTGTGTCAGTCATGGAGATAGTGTAAATGTGCTCCAATTTTCCGCCGGGAGTTTAGGAAGTTGCTCCATCATTTTGGAAATATCTGTAGGTCTTTTCCTCCTCTGTTAATGCTGCCACAAATGGTCTCAAAATGTTGGCAATAGAACGCGCCGAAGTCAGCGTCTAATTAAAGAAAATGGGAATAATAATGTGGCATGCAGACAGTGCACCCCAAGCCCCAACCTTCTGATCATGCAATCGTATTTCATGGAGGTTACACGGATTCTCCGCTGTTGACAACCTACGATTCTGTGAGTTGACGTAACTACTCAGGTAAAGCCAGGCTACATCAGACATAAAGAACATATCTACGAGCAAGGCATTCATTGTTATCTCTGTGAACAGCCACTCATAAAAATGAGGCGCTGAGGAGCATCTGTTGGTGTTAATGCATGAACGACAGACACTCGGTAGGGATGCATGCACAGGTCCAGGTGGAGTATTCGTCCGCATGATCGGTGTGATATGCCGGTCTCTTACGACAGGCGTCGGGTTGATTTGGTAGGACTCTGAAGCATTTTACGGAGAACTGCATCCATATTTTCTGGCGTGCAGGCAAGTTTCTGAATGTTTTGTGACTTGTTCAAAACAGACCCTGTCCGACGCTATTTTCGGACTAAGAGTTGCATGGCATTCTTTTCTGGCACTTTGACGCCATTTCTCAGCAGACAACTGACCGCACCGTTTCCACAATTTTGTTGTCACGTAACTTTTCACCACGAACACCCGCTGCTCCACTGTGAGTTCCTTCGTCCCCTTTGCACTGCTCCACTCACACTGACACATCCCGCAGTACGCTCTGAACCGGTGTGGATCACGTGGCGGGCGAACACGTGGATTAGATTAGATTAGATTAATTATTCATTCCATAGATCCATAAAAGAGGGAATCCTCCTGGGTGTGGAACATGTCAGATTAACACATTACAAAAATGTAATTAGAAAAACTTGAGTTTCATTCATTTTAATGACCCTCAGTCAATCAACAGTAAAATTATGTACATGAGTTAAATTTAAACTTCTAATATTTACAGGTTTAATACTTACATCTGCTTTCATTAAATCCAACAGTCAGACATTTGCTAGTTTCTTGGCTATTACACCCAAGTATTGTCAAAAATTAAAGTAAATTATTCATTTCAGTGATCCTGAGTTAAGAACAGTCAGATTATATACAAGATTTAAAATTAAACTTCCACTATTTACAGACTTAAGACTTACATCTGCTTTCCGTACATCCATCACTCACACAGTAGGTAGTTACTTGGCTGTTACATCCAAGTATTGTCAAAAATTAAAGTATAATAAATTTTCATTAAAATGGTCTACTGCACTTGTTGAGAAACTTATGGATGGAACAGAAGGAGCTGGCCACCAAAAATTCTTTTAAATTATGTTTAAACTGTGGTGTGCGCGTTACAGGGTGTAGTAGTCAGCATACATTCCCGTACAATCGCATCCACTCGTCCAGGCCATTTTTTATTTGTCCAACCCAGTACATAAAATACATAGGTATCTCTCATGAATTTAGCATAAGAACAAGTCATATCCCAAGATATACAAGGATGATTACGTGTAATTTACTTTATAGGCGTTCCATTAATAATACGTAATGCGATATACAGTCGGACACTAAAGTCTACATACATCCTAAACATAACACTTGAAGTCAAAATCAACCAAGAAAATATTACGAATTCACTTTCTGTGACATAAACAGACATGTTAGGAACTGAAGAACATCATATACACTGCGTAATTAATAATAATTGCCGGCCGAAGTGGCCGTGCGGTTAAAGGCGCTGCAGTCTGGAACCGCAAGACCGCTACGGTCGCAGGTTCGAATCCTGCCTCGGGCATGGATGTTTGTGATGTCCTTAGGTTAGTTAGGTTTAACTAGTTCTAAGTTCTAGGGGACTAATGACCACAGCAGTTGAGTCCCATAGTGCTCAGAGCCATTTGAACCATTTTAATAATAATTCCATATACTGGTATCTTGAGCATACAAGTGAAACAGCGGTCAGGTACAAAAGAAAACATACAGTGTGATGTTCTTCACTTTCAGGCCCAATTTAATATTTTGTATTGCCCCCTTCCGCTTCGACCACAGCTTACAAACGTCGAGGCATAGATACCACCAATTTTTGTGTGCACGCATGTGTAAAGTTATTCTACTCATTCACTAAGGCTGCTTTTAAATCATCTTTGCATTTGATGTGGTATTTTTTTATCCTACGCTTTAGTTCTCCCCAAAAGATGTTCAATTGGGTTAATGTCTGGTGACGGGAAAGCAAATGCAACTGTTTCGGTACATTGTAAAGTAGCCATTCTTTTACGACAATGGTCGTATGCTTGGGGTCATTGTCTTGTTGAAACACCCAGTCTGTTCTTAGTCCCAGTTTCTCCGCAGATTGCTTCAGATTCTCCTTTAAGATGGTGAGATACTTCCACTTATCCATAATACCTTCAACAAATACTAAATTCCCAACTCTAGCAACCCCACACAAGAATATTTCCACCACCATACTTCACTGATGGGACAATATTTCTCTTCTTACAACTTTCAGTCCTTTTTCGCCCCACCTTTTGCTGTCCATCACACTGTAAGATGATAAACGTACCCTCATCTGTGAAAAATACTGTATTCCAAAAAGTGGAATCTTTATTTCGGTGCAGAGTTTCAAATTTTAGTCGCTTCTTTTCATTTGCCCTGCTTATGAATGGTTTCTTCCTTGCTGTTCTTCTTTCAAATCCATGATTGTGCAGCAGTCTTCGTACTGTTATGGGATGAACATTATTTCCACTAGTATTTGCCACACCTAATGCCAACCCCGCAGCTGTAATTCTGGGATCCGCATTCACTTTTGTAATGATGTGTCGGCGCTCCCTGTTAGATAATTTTGGTGGTCGTCCACATCTACCTTTTTTTCCTACACTTCCTCCATCCCTGTAATTTCTTATTACGGTTTGGACACTTGTATGGCTCCTTCTAACAATTTCCCCAATTTTTTGCAGTGAAAAGCCCTTTATGCTGAGCTCAGTAATATTTTTCCTCACCTCCACCGGTATTTCGGTTCTTTTTAAATCCATGTTACGCGATCGAATTATTTATTGCAATTCACGTCTATTATATCAACAAACGACACCACTTGCACCGTGTTCACTGCAACGTCTCTCTTGCAACTAACGACAGACTCGGAGTATATGTTGACTTCTGTACGGCCGCGCGGGATTAGCCGAGCGGTCTGCCGCCTTGCAGTCATGGACTGTGCGGCTGGTCCCGGCGGAGGTTCGAGTCCTCCCTCGGGCATGGGTGTGTGTGTTTGTCCTTAGGATAATTTAGGTTAAGTAGTGTGTAAGCTTAGGGACTGATGACCTTAGCAGTTTAGTCCTATAAGATTTCACACACATTTGAACATTTTTTGACTTCTGTACCACAGTAAACAAACACTGTTGGATCCATCACGCTTTCAGTGCACGATACTGGTCTGAAGACCTTGGTTTATGTTGTTGTGAACGTGGACGCAGGCACAGAGTTGCACGGCTACCTTTGTGCATCCAGGCTGTACGCAACATGCTACAAAATGGGGGTGTATGTAGACTTTAGTGTATGACTGTATGTCTATGCTCCTATGTGTCATTCCGACTGCATGTAACTGTCATAGAATAAACTGGAATTAGGTTTTAGTATGTGAGCACCTTACTTTTGAAAAGTTGTCGCAAGGCTGTTATACATAAAGTCGATATTTTTAACGTGAATACGAGTATACTAACAAGATTATAACTGCTTTACAGAATATTCGGTAATGGTACATTCAGCGTTGCTGTAAATATAACTACATATAATTTCCACAAAATAGGAGTAAGTTGCAAGTTGTTGTTCCGTTGTCAGCCTTCGCAGCTGTGTGGTCAGCGCGGCTTACTGCCATGAGGAGGACGTTGGTTCCATTCCCGGTATCGTCAGTGACTTTTTCTTGCTGGGAGGACCGCAACTCAGCCTTCTGAGGGCAATTGAGGAGCTATTTTACCGATTAGCAGCTCGTTATCCTAAATACAAGATTGCTTACGTGAACTGTCTCAATATTCCAATATGTAAAGCTTATAATTTGACATAAAACCTTACGTAAAAGAAGCTGTAATGTGAATACTACGAAAAAATCAGCTAATAAGTAATTCAATGTACATTCCTTACAGATTTCAATGCTGAAGTCTGAAATGTGAATGTCCTACAGAGAATATACACTGCCGGAAAAAGGCTCTGTGACAAATTTAAGTGATTAACATTGCAAGTTCACGAGATATGCCATAGCAAATGTGGAATGCTGCTACATCAATAACCGATGTAAGCGCCAGAATGTTGAATGCAAGCATGCAGACGTGCGTGCAGTGTGTGTACAGGTGCCGGATGTCAGTTTGTGGGTTGGAGTTCCATGCCTGCTGCACATGATTGGGCAGTGCAGGGACGGGTAATGCTGTTTGTGGATATACTGGAGTTGTTCCGATGACGTTCAATAAGTGCTCGATTGGAGACAGATCTGGTATTCGAATAGGAGAAGGCAACATGTTGACACTGTGTAGAGTATATTGGGCTACAACAGCGGAAAGTGGGCGAGCGTTATCCTCTTGGAAAACATCCTCTTGCATGCTGTTCATGAACGGCAGCGCAACAGTTCGCATCACAAGACTGACCTACAAACTTGCAGCCAGAGTGCATGGGATAACCACCAGAGTGCTCCTGCTGTCATACGAAATCGCTCCCCAGACCATAACTCCAGATGCAGGTCCAGTTTGTCTAGCAAGCAGACGGGTTGGTTGCAAGCTCTCAACTGGCCTCCTTCTAATCAACACACGGCCATCATTGGGAGTGAGGCAGAACCAGTTTTCATTAGGAAACAAAATAGGCCTCCATCCTGACATCCAGTAAGCTCTCGCTTGACATCACGGAAGTCGCAAATGGGCAAATGTTGGTGGTTTGGGGTCAGTGGAATACACGCTACAGCGAGCCTAGCTTGGAGCTTTCTTTGAAGTAAGCGATGAATAACAGTTCGCAATGCTGCTGTGCTGCGAACGTCTGCTCAGATTGCTGCTGCAGACGCAGTACGAAGCACCAGAGCCATACGCCAACCACGACGGGCTTCCCTCTCGGTAATGCCACGTGGCCGGACGGAGTCCGGTCGCCTTGCGACCGAACATTCTCATGACCACCACTACCAGCAATCATGTACAGTCGCTACTTTCCTGCGAAATCTTTCTGCAAGTTCTCAGAAGGAACATCCAGCTTCTTGTATCCATATTACACGATCCCACTCAAACGCTGTGACGTGTTGTTGATGGCGTCTTTGTCACCTTACAGGGATTTCTGACTAACACCGACTCATCACGCCCAGTCTCAAAGCTAACCAACGCTCACGACCGTTACAGCGTGTGTTTAAATCAAATCTGATTTACAATTCTCACAGTGGCGCTACTAGCACCAATATTATGCGACTGCCTCGAAGTCTGTACGACGTCATCTTTCAGATGTAGAAACGCGCTAACGAACTTTTGTTTATGTCGCACAACTCCTTCTTGCTGTTGCGATTTTTTTCCTCAGTGTAATTATATATGAAATGAATTTCTTTTCTGCTTTTTTCTGGATGCCATGTTATTATGTGAAAATACTGAATAAATATTTGGCAATAAAAAAGAAGAAAAAGGTAGTGACGATCTGGGAGAGCTGTATGCTGGCCACATGCCCCTCCACACCGCATCCAATGACACCAATGGCAGAGGACGACGCGGCGGTCTGTCGGACTCGATTGACTCACCTTGGGCCAGAACGTGGAACTTTACCCTTACCTTTTATTTTTCTGTTGTTATGGGGCCAAATCACTTTTGAACAGTTGACAAAGATATGCTTGGGCGTGCTGAAACGTAATGCCTCCGAATTTTTAATGTATAATTTCTCAAATATTTTTAAACAAAACAAAAGTTATTAACATTCTACGTCTTTATTCTTCATGTCTAAATATTTACAGTGCTCCGCCGCTAGAGGACTCCGAACTGTAGCAAGTAACACGACTGTATATAATGTAATGATGCTGGTGCGTGAGGAATAGCGTGCTTTAATCGCGTTTTGAATTCGAAGACATCGTCCATAGAAGGAGCACCTTCCAGCATGTGATTGTCAGCGCTGTGATATCTGCAAAAATCCCGCACCTGTTGACATTAATAAAGTGAAAGTAGGATAAATTAGAATATCAGTGTTGATGAAGATTTCTCGGGTCTCCAGCCGGGTGGTAGCGTTGATATCTCGCGACGTTTCGGGAAGTATCATACTACCCATCTTCTGGCGAAGATGGGTAGTGTAACTTCTCCAGAAGATGGGTAGTATGACACTTCCCGAAACGTCGCGAGATATCAACGCTACCACCAGGCTGGAGACCCGAGAAATCTTCATCAATAGTTTACGCCGGGAAAGCCTACAGTCACAAATATCAGTGTTGTTTGTTACAGGAGTCTAGTATGAGTCGTTTACGAGACATCGCACTATGCAAAGTGTGTGGCATTCAACCTACGTAGTTACTAGGTACGATGCTGTTATGTTTCCTTACAGTGTGCTTGTGTGTTCCTTGAGCGTACTGCTACTTGCTAGTCATTTAGTGTGTGACAGTCCAAGCAGTAGATCGTGAATGGTCTATGGGTTTTACCAATGCAGAAGAAGTCTACATGCTCATGGTGTATGGAGAGTGTAGGAAGAACGCAATGTGAACCCCTTGTACGTTGTATGCGTCAAGATATCCCAATAGACGTAAACCATCTCGGTAATTATTTATCGACCGCGTGGGGTAGCCGTGCGGTCTGAGGCGTGTTGTCACGGTTCGCGCGGCTCTCCCCGTCGGAGGTTCGAGTCCTTCTTCGGGCATGGGTGTGTGTGTGTTGCCCTTAGCATAAGTTAGTTTAAGTTAGATTAAGTAGCGCGTACGCCTAGGGACCGATGACCTCAGCAGTTTGGTCCCATAGTCCTTACCACAAATTTCCAAATTTCCAAATTATTTATCACCGTCTCCAATCAATTACGTGAAGGTGGTAGTGTAATACTTAAACAGTGTAAGAGAAGAACAAAAGTGGTGAACGACGTAGGGGAAAATTAATATTGTTGATGGTGTTGCAGTTCACACGCACGTTAACTCCCGCGCAATCACGAGGAAGTGACATGAGCCAGGCAAGTGCCCTACGCATTCTCCATCGACAACGATTCCATCCCTATCACATCTTTTCCCCCAAGAGCTGCACAAAAACGATTGTGAGAATCGTGCTAGCTTCTGCACATGATCACTACCGCCGAAACATGCACTATTGGTCTATTGAGAATTTCCGTTCGCTTCGTCAGATGAAACATTAGTGTCCATGGAGTGGAAACGTGTGGTGTGGGATAGTGAACCATCAGCTCATGTCCCCGTTTTTCGTAGACGGAACACTGAACGCGCACAGGTATCGCAGCCTCCAAACAGACTATCCTCCAAGGAACCTAGAAAACGTTCCTCTGCAGACTAACGGGAACCTGTGGTGCCAACATATAGCCCATAGTGCACGATGCAGTTCAGCATGTCATCACGAATTGTTTCCAAATCATTGGATTCGACGCAGATGACCTATACCTCGGCTGACCTATTCTGCGGATCTTACGTCTCTAGAATTTTTTCTGTGGGGAAAGCTGAAAGACGTTGTCCACAGCGACACACCAGCTACACCCGATGATACGCAACGACGTATTTCCGCAGCCTGCTCGGACATCTCCGCTGAAATATTGGCACTTGTTGCTTCATACCAGACTGGAAGCGTGTATTTCCGCTGCCGGTGGTCAATTTGAACACAACTTGTGATGGTCATTGTCTCGTTACTGTTCAGAATCCACATAACTAATGTATGCAGTTGGATTGTTCATCAGTATGCGCTACCACAAGTATTGTACAAGTGTCTGTGTGGGAACTTTTCAAAGTACGATATCTCGTAGACAACTGGCACTATACTCGTGCAACAAACACCACTGGCAATCTTAATTTACCCTACTTTAGTTTTTTAATGTCAACAGGCAGTCTTCCATTCAAAAAGTGTATGTTTACACATAAAATACTTTTTCTAAGTATCTTTACGAGCCGGCCGCGGTGGTCTCGCGGTTCTAGGCGCGCAGTCCGGAACAGTGCGACTGCTACGGTCGCAGGTTCGAATCTTGCCTCGGGCATGGATGTGTGTGATGTCCTTAGGTTAGTTAGGTTTAAGTAGTTCTAAGTTCTAGCAGTTGAGTCCCATAGTGCTCAGAGCCATTTTTATCTTTACGAAATGTTTTTTCGCTAACAATACGAGCACCTGACTTGCCAATCCAATCTGTAAAAACCGCACATCACATAAGTAGTACTTCTCATCTCCGCAATATTTGGGGTGCAAGCTTCTGCATCTACATGGATACTCTGAAAATCACATTTAAGTGCCTGGCAGAGGGTTCACCGAACCACCTTCACAATTCTCTATTACTCCAATCTCGTACAGCGAGCGGAAAGAACGAACACCTATCTCTTTCCGTACGAGCTCTGATTTCCCTTATTTTATCTTGGTGATCGTTTCTCCCTATGTAGGTCGGTGTCAGCAAACTATTTTCACATTCGGAGGAGAAAGTTGGTGATTGGAATTTCGTGAGAAGATTCCGTCGCAACGAGAAACGCCTTTCTTTTAATGATGTCCAGCCCAAATCCTGTATCATTTCAGTGACACTCTGTCCCCTAATTCGCGATAATACAAATCGTGCTGCCCTTATTTGAACCTTTTCGATGTACTCCGTCAGTCCTATCTGATAAGGATCCCACACCGCGCAGCAGTATTCTAAAAGAGGACGGACAAGTGTAGTGTAGGCAGTCGCCTTAGTAGGCCTTTTACATTTTCTAAGTGTCCTGCCAATAAAACGCAGTCTTTGGTTAGCCTTCCCCACAACATTTTCTGTGTGTTCTTTCCAATTTAAGTTGATTGTAATTGTAATTCCCAGGTATTTAGTTGAATTCACGGCCTTTAGATTTGAGTGATTTACCGTGTAACCGAAGTTTAACGAGTTCCTTTTAGCACTCACGTGGATGACGTCACACTTTTCGTTATTTAGGGTCAACTGCGAATTTTCGCACCATTCAGATAACTTTTCTAAATCGTTTTGCCGTTTGTTTTGATCTTCTGATGACTTTAGTAGTCGATAAACGAAAGCGTCAACTGCGAACAGCGTAAGATGGCTGCTCAGATTGTCTCCCAAATCCTTTACATAGATAAGGAACAGCAAAGGGGCTGTAACACTACCTTGAGGAGCACCAAAAGTCATTTCTGTTTTACTCGATGACTTTCCGTCAATTACTACGAACTGCGACCTCTCTGACAGGAAATAACAAATCCAGTCACATAACTGAGACGATATGTTTTCTAAACCCATGTTGACTGTGTGTCAAGCCAGCTTTAGGTGATTCACCCTGTATAAATCCGATATAGTATTTTATATACATGGAGGATTACGGTTGTTTTTTCTTTTATGTGAATGTGAAATACTGAGATATAATTAATTAAAATTAAGGTATGCGGTGTAATGTACCATTCGAGCATATACGTTTCGATAAAAGTGAATGGTTCAAATGGCTCTGAGCATTATGGGACGTAACAACTGAGGTCATCGCTCCCAGCTTCAGGCAGTGTGGCCTTCGGTCACACAGCTTGAGACTGTTGCCAATGGGCATCACTGTGGGGGTCCGGATGGGGGTTTGTCGGGGACGGCCAGCTCGTCCCCCGCATCCCCCGATCGGACTACGACTGTGGTTGCCCGGAATACTGCCCGCATTGAGGCTGATCCCTCACCTATGGTAGAGTGGGAGGTCTTCTCAAGGTGTGGCAGGGGGCGAAAGACATTCCGGAGGGCTGAACGGAAGGCCTCTCCAGTTTGTCTGACGAACCGGTTTCAGGCTCTGTCTCAGGCTGATACTGATCTTCGGCCGGACATGGCTGCATGTCCTGTTCAAGAGGTTGCCCCTCAGTCTGCAAGATCCGGGCGGTCGCTGAGGGTGGGCTTACTGGTAGTTGGGAGCTCCAATGTCAGGCGCGTAATGGGGCCCCTAAGGGATATGGCAGCAAGAGAGGGGAAGAAAACCAATGTGCACTCCGTGTGCATACCGGGGGGAGTCATTCCAGATGTGGAAAGGGTCCTTCCGGATGCCATGAAGGGTACAGGGTGCACCCATCTGCAGGTGGTCGCTCATGTCGGCACCAATGATGTGTGTCGCTATGGATCGGAGGAAATCCTCTATGGCTTCCGGCGGCTATCTGATTTGGTGAAGACTGCCAGTCTCGCTAGCGGGATGAAAGCAGAGCTCACCATCTGCAGCATCGTCGACAGGACTGACTGCGGGCCTTTGGTACAGAGCCGAGTGGAGGGTCTGAATCAGAGGCTGAGACGGTTCTGCGAGCGTGTGGGCTGCAGATTCCTCGACTTGCGCCATAGGGTGGTGGGGTTTCGGGTTCCGCTGGATAGGTCAGGAGTCCACTACACACAACAAGCGGCTACACGGGTAGCAGGGGTTGTGTGGCGTGGGCTGGGCGGTTTTTTAGGTTAGATGGCCTTGGGAAAGTACAGAAAGGGCAACAGCCTCAACGGGTGCGGGGCAAAGTCAGGACATGCGGGGACCAAGCAGCAATCGGTATTGTAATTGTCAACTGTCGAAGCTGCGTTGGTAAAGTACCGGAACTTCAAGCGCTGATAGAAAGCACCGAAGCTGAAATCGTTATAGGTACAGAAAGCTGGCTTAAGCCAGAGATAAATTCTGCCGAAATTTTTACAAAGGTACAGACGGTGTTTAGAAAGGATATATTGCATGCAACCGGTGGTGGAGTGTTCGTCGCTGTTAGTAGTAGTTTATCCTGTAGTGAAGTAGAAGTGGATAGTTCCTGTGAATTATTATGGGTGGAGGTTACACTCAACAACCGAGCTAGGTTAATAATTGGCTCCTTTTACCGACCTCCCGACTCAGCAGCATTAGTGGCAGAACAACTGAGAGAAAATTTGGAATACATTTCACATAAATTTTCTCAGCATGTTATAGTCTTAGGTGGAGATTTCAATTTACCAGATATAGACTGGGACACTCAGATGTTTAGGACGGGTGGTAGGGACAGAGCATCGAGTGACATTATACTGAGTGCACTATCCGAAAATTACCTCGAGCAATTAAACAGAGAACCGACTCGTCGAGATAACATCTTGGACCTACTGATAACAAACAGACCCGAAATTTTCGACTCTGCATGTGCAGAACAGGTAATCAGCGATCATAAGGCCGTTGCAGCATCCCTGAATATGGAAGTTAATAGGAATATAAAAAAAAGGGAGGAAGGTTGATCTGTTTAGCAAGAGTAATAGAAGGCAGATTTCAGACTACCTAACAGATCAAAACGAAAATTTCTGTTCCGACACTGACAACGTTGAGTGTTTATGGAAAAAGTTCAAGGCAATCGTAAAATGCGTTTTAGACAGGTTCGTGCCGAGTAAAACTAAGAGGGACGGGAAAAACCTACCGTGGTACAACAACAAAGTTAGGAAACTACCGCGAAAGCAAAGAGAGCTTCACTCCAAGTTTAAACGCAGCCAAAACCTCTCAGACAAACAGAAACTAAACGATGTCAAAGTTAGCATAAGGAGGGCTATGCGTGAAGCGTTCAGTGAATTCGAAAGTAAAATTCTATGTACCGACTTGACAGAAAATCCTAGGAAGTTCTGGTCTTACGTTAAATCAGTAAGTGGCTCGAAACAGCATATCCAGACACTCTGGGATGATGATGGCATTGAAACAGAGGATGACACGCGTAAAGCTGAAATACTAAACACCTTTTTCCAAAGCTGTTTCACAGAGGAAGACCGCACTGCAGTTCCTTCTCTAAATCCTCGAACAAACGAAAAAATGGCTGACATCGAAATAAGTGTCCAAGGAATAGAAAAGCAACTGGAATCACTCAACAGAGGAAAGTCCACTGGACCTGATGGGATACCAATTCGATACTACACAGAGTACGCGAAAGAACTTGCCCCCCTTCTAACAGCCGTGTACCGCAAGTCTCTAGAGGAACGGAAGGTTCCAAATGATTGGAAAAGAGCACAGGTAGTCCCAGTCTTTAAGAAGGGTCGTCGAGCAGATGCGCAAAACTATAGACCTATATATCTGACGTCGATGTGTTGTAGAATTTTAGAACATGTTTTTTGCTCGAGTATCATGTCGTTATTGGAAACCCAGAATCTACTATGTAGGAATCATCATGGATTCCGGAAACAGTGATCGTGTGAGACCCAACTCGCTTTATTTGTTCATGACATCCAGAAAATATTAGATACAGGCTCCCAGGTAGATGCTATTTTTCTTGACTTCCGGAAGGCGTTCGATACAGGTCCGCACTGTCGCCTGATAAACAAAGTAAGAGCCTACGGAATATCAGACCAGCTGTGTGGCTGGATTGAAGAGTTTTTAGCAAACAGAACACAGCATGTTGTTATCAATGGAGAGACGTCTACAGACGTTAAAGTAACCTCAGCGTGCCACAGGGGAGTGTTATGGGACCATTGCTTTTCACAATATATGTATAAATGACCTTGTAGATAGTGTCGGAAGTTCCATGCGGCTTTTCGCGGATGATGCTGTAGTATACAGAGAAGTTGCAGCATTAGAAAATTGTAGCGAAATGCAGGAAGATCTGCAGCGGATAGGCACTTGGTGCAGGGAGTGGCAACTGTCCCTTAACATAGACAAATGTAATGTATTGCGAATACATAGAAAGAAGGATCCTTTATTGTATGATTATATGATAGCGGAACAAACACTGGTAGCAGTTACTTCTGTAAAATATCTGGGAGTATGCGTGCGGAACGGTTTGAAGTGGAATGATCATATATTGTTGGTAAGGCGGGTACCAGGTTGAGATTCATTGGGAGAGTGCTTAGAAAATGTAGTCCATCAACAAAGGAGGTGGCTTACAAAACACTCGTTCGACCTATACTTGAGTATTGCTCATCAGTGTGGGATCCATACCGGATTGGGTTGACGGAGGAGATAGCGAAGATCCAAAGAAGAGCGGCGCGTTTCGTCACAGGCTTATTTGGTAACCGTGATAGCGTTACGGAGATGTTTAATTAACTCAAGTGGCAGACTCTGCAAGAGAGGCGCTCTGCATCGCGGTGTAGCTTGCTCGCCAGGTTTCGAGAGGGTGCGTTTCTGGATGAGGTATCGAATATATTGCTTCCACCTACTTATACCTCCCGAGGAGATCACGAGTGTAAAATTAGAGAGATTAGAGCGCGCACGGAGGTTTTCAGACAGTCGTTCTTCCCGCGAACCATACGCGACTGGAACAGGAATGGGAGGTAATGACAGTGGCACGTAAAGTGCCCTCCGCCACACACCGTTGGGTGGCTTGCGGAGTATAAATGTAGATGTAGATGTAGATCAGTCCCCTAGAACTTAGAACTACTTAAACCTAACTGACCTAAGGACATCACACACATCCATGCCCGAGGCAGGATTCGATCCTGCGACCGTAGCGGTCGCGCGGTTCCAGACGGAAGCGCCTAGAACCTTTAGGCGACACCGGCCGACTACGTTTCGACAGATATGCTCTTTGACGTATAATGAAACAGAAATAAAACATATGAAATTAAAAAAAAAAACTTTCATGACCTACTATACGGCCGCATGATACTTCGTATTACGGTCATATCTGTTGATGAGTATAGAGATGACCACGCGTTCTGTGGTTTTACTATGCTTCGTCGTAGAACTAATGAAAAAATGTCTGGAAACTTTCCATTTCGAGACACTTTCTTCTTTTTTTCCGTTTAAAACTCTATGCGACCGATCTTTCAGATGGATGTATATCTCAGTTCTTCCATCACATCCATGACTTCACCTTCTCTGACTTAAGTAATATTTATCGTGATTTGTTAATACTGTGTTAGGTATTATATGGTCGCCGTTTCAAAAGACGGCAAAGGTGGAAGTGCTATTGTCGTTGTATTGTGTTTTTTAAATCGCTTGCTAATCTTCCATGCTTTTTGTACAATATAAATTTCTGAGCATTCCTCAGAGTTAATTTTGTATACCATTCAAAAACTTCATCCTAACAACGGATCCAACGAAGATTAATCCCTTCGTGGCTGAAGGGCTACATGTGACCCTCTAAAGTAATCGGCAGTTTTGAGCGTTCAAAAATCTGTATCTCCTATACGTCTAGTGCTAACTTGTAGCTGGGTGCTTTTGGATCTTGGAGAAAAATACTACGGACTGTAGGACGGATATATAGAAGACTGTGAGCGATCAAATGGGACGGTATGTGTTTATAGTGTGTGTGTTTCACAACAATCAGATCAAATCACCAACTTCTCTATTCCAGAGAATCTCTGAAGTAACTAACTGTATTTTATTGTACAGTCATGCTCAAAAGTATCCGAACAACCCGAATTGCATTTCCCCTTACTCGCATGCAACCCGCATAACGCAGCTGTCTAGCATGTCCTCTAATCGCTCCTCGGTACAGTCGTTTGACTATTGAAAATGGTTCCAACAAGTTACCACTAGAAACACTGCTCTGTATCTCAATAACTCAAGATGTAAAGTTATGCCACGATACTAAAAATATCAGGGAACACCTCATCACAGATAAGACTGTCCTTAAGGCTTGTAAGCTCACATTTGTTACAATAAATGACATACCTGAAATGTTACCATTCCCATTATTATGTAAGATAGGTAATGTACTGTACGTAGTAAGTTCGTCGTATTTATGATTTCCCCTTCAAAATAACATACCGTACTTTTTATTTAACACAAAATGACATAAAAATTTAAGTTATTCACGAGCAGGTAGTTGGGAATATGTGTGAACTTCAAATGACACGACGAACCGTCTCGTTCAGCATATGGATTCAAACTCAGGTCATGCAGACTAAGCAAAGAAATCGTGACTGACGGAAACAAACAATCATTCCTGACTAGGCGTACAGAGAGTGATATACCTCGATTATAGACAGTATCAGTTAGCAAATATAAACTTTTAATTGCATAACGTAAACATTTTTAACGGACGGTAATTCCTACTCATCATCTATCGTCCCTGTTGTCGAACTGCGAAAGATGTTAAACATTGCCTATTCACAAGTAACTTACTTGACATGCCCTGAGGTAAAGCTTTGTGTTGGACAGGGATTCGAACCCAGAACCTAATCGGATTGATATCGAAGCACAATCAACTGTGACATATTGGATTTTCTCGGCAATAGCTAGATATTTTAACTGAAATGACAAGACGAAACATTAATTTTTTCCTTCCCAGGACATCAATCTGGTACCTATCGCTGTTATATTCTAGAGAAAACGAACGTTAAATATGGGTTTGCTACACCAGCAGCGACATGTGAGCATGTTTGAACTAGAAGTAATATGACGAAGAGTTCAGCGCTCACTGGGAATAGAGCCCCACACATATCGTTGCTGACTGTACACAAAGAGACGTCAGCTACCGAATTTTTTTCCACCAGCAGCTCGGAATAACATCCTTGAACTTACAGTGATCCCGCAAATAGTTCTGTGTCTCACTGGGACTCAAAAACGTCAAATATCGTTAGTGTTGAAAACGAATGAAAATACATTAAAAGTCAAAATTATTATCCACCAGCAGATAGGTGTACTCATGCTAGAGCTTGATAATACATAATGAAAACTTTAGTTGCGGGCCAGGATTCGAACCTATTCACGCGCAATATGTGGAGATGTTGAGGAATGTGCAGTTTTGAACAAAAAAACAAATTGTAGTCGAGCTGTATTGTCACGAAGGGATCAAATTCCGCGTTAAAGGCGGTCTGAGTTGCATTCTCAGTTCAGAACCAATTTCGTCAACATACAGAAGTTCAAATAAAAGATGGGGCTATGTGTCCTGTCACATTACATTCCGTTTGTTTCACCACTAGAAATAAATAACTAGTATAAGATAGGTTAATGGTGATAGAGTTTCTAAATGTCGCCACTCCTGACTTTATTGTGGTTCAACCTAACGTCTACTTGGAAGAGAAGCAATATCATTTTTAAAATGAATTTCAGACCACACTGCTGCTGTCTGCTGAAGTTATCAATCTAATGGAACTTTGAACATAATTCCACTCACTTCTCAACCCAAAATAGTCGCAAGTGAAAAAACGGCTAACTTCTACGACATTTTGTTCTTTTCAGGTTTAATAGATGGCCAGGCAGCAGATACATCTCCAAACTTTTGTATTATGTGTGGGGAGAGCGCATCGTGCCAAAATACGTCAGAAAAGTATTTTCTACATTAGCTGTCTTGTGGTAGCGGCATTTTATTCTTCTTCAAACCTTGTTTGATAGCTTTAACTCAGAACACGTTTTCTACATGCATGTAATCAATAAACTGCATTTGGATTGTCAGACTGTTATAGATAACATCAGAGAATTCGCATATATCGTTGATGCTTAATTTCTCTCTCATGTTTGCTATTGTTTTAACAATACTAAAAGAAACCTAACGAAAATTGTGCACTGTGTTATAAGAAATGACATAAAACTACCCGCGATAACCTTACGACGAAAGTCTGTTTTAATAAAACTAAGTATCTGTATACAAGCGTGCCTCTATAGCCACGAATTAGTAAAATACTACTCACTTCGATTTCGATTGGGTCTGTGTCTAATTGGTATGCTATGTCATTCTCAAGAGGTATGAAAATGTGGCATTTCATAAGTAAAGTTATGTATTAATAGAAATCCAAAATTTTCTTGTCAGCAGCGGAAAGAGGCGTTGCCTGTTGTGCAGAATTGTAAGTTTTTCACCATTGCATTATGAGCCGGAAGAATTTTCTTGCGATTCCCTTATCAATGTTTGATCTGACTGCTTGTAGCTCTTTCACAGAAGGGATAAAAACGTTAAAGTCAGCGAGACTGGAACCGCGAACAATAACAGACACTTTGTTATAGGTCAGCACATTACCCCAGAGCTAGCGAAAAGGCATGCGTCTTGCCTTTCTCTTACGAAGCCAATAGTGGTTAGAACTGGGAAACCGCTATTTAAAGGACGAAATTAGTTGCGATTTCCACGTGCAACGACTTTCCTGGGCTGAAAACCGTTAATTTATTCCGAGCTGCTTGTGGAAAACAATTCGGTAGCTGACGTCTCTTTGTGTGTAGTCAACAACGATATGTGTGGGGTTCGATTCCCAGTCAGCACTGAACTCTTCATCATATTATTTCTAGTGCAAACATGCTCACATGTCGCTGCTGGTGTAACAAACCCATATTTCACGTTCGTTGTCTCCAGAATATAACAGTGATAGGTGCCGGGTTGGAGTCCTTAGAAGGAAAAAATTAATGTTTCGTCTCGTCATATCAGTTAAAACATCTAGCTACTGACGAGAAAACCCGATATGTCACAGTTGATTGTGCTTCGATATCAATCCGATTAGATTCTGGTTTCCAATCCCTGTCCAACACAAAGCTTTACCCCACAGCATTAAGAGTAAGTTACTTGTGAAGAAGTAAAATTTATCATCTCTCGTAGTTCGTCAAAAGGGACAATAAATGCTGGGTAGTAATTACCGTCCGTTAAAAATGTTTACGTTATGTAATTTAAAGTTGATATTTGCTAAGTGATACTGTCTAAAATCGATGTATATCACTCTCTGTATGCCTAGTCCGAAATCTTTGCTTAGCCTGCATGACCTGGGTTTGAATCCATATGCTGAACGAGACGGTTCGTCGTGTCATTTGAAGTTCATACATATTCTCAACTAGCAGCTCGCGAATAACTTAAATTTTTAATGTCATTTTGTGTTAGATTATAAGTGCGATATGTTACTTTGAGGAGGAAATCATGAATATGACGGACTTACTACGTGCATTACCTACCTGCCGTAATAATGAGAGTGTTAACATTTCAGGTATGTCATTTATTGTAATAAATGTGAGCTTACAAGCCTTAAGACAGTCTTATCTGTGATAAGGTGTTCCCTGATATTTTTAGTATCGTGGTATAACTTTATATATTGAGTTATTGAGATACAGAGCAGTGTTTCTAGTGGTAACTTGTTGGAACCATTTTCAATAGTCAAACGACTGTACCGAGGAGAGATTAGAGGGACCTGCTAGACAGCTGCGTTATGCGGGTTGCACGCCAATCAGGTGAAAAGCAATTCAGGTCGTTCGGATACTTTCGAGCACGACTGTACATCGTAGTCGTAGATATTCTTTTGAAACGTTACCATGCACCTCAGTGATCCTGCTGGTTTGTACATATTTTTTTGGTTGTGGGACGTATATGATCCGGAAAACTTCACGGAACGTAGAATGTAGAAAACATTGGTGTGTGGTAGGTCAAAGCCGTCTTCAAATTTTATTTTGAAAACTTATTTCCGATATTTCATGTTTTTCGTTCTCAGAGAAATGAATTTGTTTTGGTACTGATTCGCTACACTTTTTCTAATAATTACAGTCCTGATAAAATCGTTCTAAAGTTAAAAATTAAACTATGAAAATCCTAGGTTCACATGAAAACATAGATCTATTTAGGTACGTGGGACACTTGTCGATGACGGAGCGAACGTCTTGCTGCACGAATAGCCTCACTATCATCCACATCCTGCATCCCGCGGAGTGTATCCTTCATTAGGCCAAATAGATGGCAGCTTGAAGTTGCTATATCCAACCTGTCGGGTGGATTTGGTAGAACAGTCTAATGAAATTTTGTGAGCTCCTCTGGGGTGCACACTTGTCGTGGAGGAAAGCTCGTTTGCCTTTTTTGTAGCGACGAACACGCTGAAGTCGTTTCTTCAATTTCCTAAGGGATGCACAGCACGCTTCAGAGTTAATCGTTGCACCACGAGGGAGGACACCAAACGGGTCAACCCCTTCGGGGTCACAGAAGAACCGTACCAGAACCTTACCGGTTGAGAGCGCGGCTATGAACTTTTTGTTTGGTGGAGAACTGGTGTGGAGCCACTGTATGTTTTGATGGTTTGTTTCCGGATCGAAGTAATGAACCCATGTGTCATTGTCTGTGACGATGATCGACAAAATATTGTCACCTTCGGCTTCGTAACGCGAAAGTAGTTGCGCCCAGATTGTCCTTCGTTCATCTTTATGGTCCTCTGTTAGGCTGCGAGGAATCCACCTTTGAGTGCCCGAACTGGTGGACGAGTGAGGCAGCACTACCGACAGAGACGTACAGTTGTCCGATGACGTCCGTCGGTCACCTAGAACGAGAGTGTCCGCACGTTCCAGAATTGCAGGAGTCACAGCTGAGTGAGGCTGGCAGGCACGCCCGAGATGGAACACATTTGCGCTAGCTTGTTGCGATGACGACATATACCTCGTCCAACGACTCACCGTGCTTTTGTTGACTGTCAGGTCTCCCTAGACATTGTGCAAGCGCCTATGAAAATCTGCAATGTTCTGATTTTTCGCCAAAAGAAACTCAATGACAGCTCTCTGCGTGGAAACGCACCTCCGTTACAGACGCCATTTTGAGGCTACGAATAGTTCCGCCACTTATTGGAACTTCATGAAACTATAGGGGCTGGAATGGGAATATTCCACGATGTCCTACAAAAATTCGGCATTTTTTCAACTGAAACTGGCCGAGAAAAAAATGTGTTGCATTACTTATTCAACGTCCTCGTAAAATCAGTATCACTAAGGGGCGCCAGCCTCGCTTTACCCTGCGATACAGGGCTTAGGTTCTCACCACTCCAAACTACTTTCATAAATATTTCGAGATTCGACCGCTCGACCTCTATCACGTCGTTCACCGCCCCCAACTGCCCTATAACTACTCCTTTCGGTAATCTCCAAACAACGAAATAGCAATACAGTTCAATGTCAATAAAAGAAAAAGTTTCACAAAAACACCACACTCAAATTTGCCCGTCGACAAAGGAAATTTAGTGGCGTGATTAAACCTAACAAAGTCCGTCGCTTTTAGTGAACCCTGACATTGACAGGGTGGAGACAGCGAACGTAATTTAATTTATGAAATAAAAAAAAATTTAATTTTAATTTTTTTTAGTACCTAGACCGCTATTTTTTTCACCTTAAACAATTAGAGCACGATAACTAGTTTCGGTTGTTTCTTTCCACCATGTTCAGGTTATCAAACCGCAAAGAAGCGGCCAATATGCAGTAAAAACTGTTATCATTAGCTGTAACCATGGAATCACATGCATTCGTGTTGTGTGCCAAGACTGCTACATTTTGTAGTTACAAACATTATCGTGAGCAGTCTAGGTTGCAAAACATAGTCTAGCAAGATGACGGTTACAAGGAGGGCGAGAGGCCAGTTACATTAGTAAAAACTGCGTCAAAAACCCATTATTTGCGACTGTACAGCAGATATTATAGCGAGAAAAGTGTATGCAACTGTTACAGGAAGTGTCTGCTGTTCCATAGCCTGGCTCGCCCAAGACTGACACAGTGTGGTGTATAAAACAGACATTTTTATGAAGTTTACGCAAGTTTCAGAATAAAAGTGAAACGCCAGAGCCCTTATCAGTCTGGCATAACACGTTAGAACCAACTGAATTATTTCAAGAGTTCCGTTTTTATTCTTCGCCTTGTGCAAATTTTATAAAAAATGACTATTTTATACGCCAAGCTGTGTCACTCCTGTGGAAGCCAGTCTGTGAACAGAAGACAGCTGTTGTGACCGTAGCATACACCGTTTTCATCACAATACCTGCTGTACAATTGCAAATAATGGGCTTCTGATGCAATTGTGACTGATGCAACCGGCCATTCGCCTTCCTCATTACCGCCATCTTGCGAGATTCTGGTTTAGAACCTGAGTCGCTCACGATGATGTTTGTAACTACATGATGTCATACTCTTGTTGGCTCGCAATACTAATGCATGTAATTGGGTGACTACAGCTAATGATGATAGTTTTTACCTGCATATTCGCCGCTTTTTTACGATTTGGACGAGCTGAAGATGGTTATAAAAAGCAACTGAATCTAGTTATCGTGCCTTTTCAAATTGAAAAATTTTTATTTCATAAAAACGTCGCTTTTATCCAACAACATCTCCAGTCAGCTAATGACTCCATGATAGGCTCTGAGGTATCTTATACTCCATAATTACTAATTCGCCACATTCGTCGATCAAAACCGGGAAGTGCCTAAACAGGATTCGATGTCCGCACACGGAAGTGCACTTTCGCATTGTAGGCGTTCCGTATGGGAACAAAAACCTCGTTGAAACTCTGAATTCTGCTTTTTTGCTGTGCCTTTCTCCAGCTCGGCGCAGGGTCGGGGTGGTTATTTACGGGTGTCGTATGGTTAGTTTTAATGGGTCGCCGGATTCCCTTCTTGTAGCCACCCCGTTACCCCACCCGGACGGAATACGCATACCCCAAATGTCTGCATGCAGTATTACTCATGTGAAAGAGGGTGGAAGTTTCCTAAATGTTTGTGAATCGTGTAAGTGACGCCGAGCTTGGGTATCAGCCAAGTATTCACCTAGTGCCTAAAAGCCACATCCAGGCTGGATGATCCGCCACGCATCGCCGTTATCCGCTGGGCTGGTACGATCATCACCAATTATAGTGAAGGTCGCGACACTTTCATATGACGTCACACAGAGCGGGCCAGGATTGGCGCTGCATTGCGCTCAGACACTCGAAACGCATGCCTTGCAATCTTTCTCAGACGATTTTACAGAATGCATTCGAAACGAAAATTTGATACATGTCACTTTTAGCTTTATAAGTGAGCTTAATATTGAAGTGCCCATCATTTGGTTAATGGTCATAGTTAATGTGATATTTCACATATAAGCACGGAATTCGGAAACATTTCAATGAAAAATAGGTGTCGCTATGAATTTGCGTCTGATGCTTATTAGACCATGTGGTGCTGTGTGTGAAATGTAGCTAACATTTTGAATTTATTTACTTTTTCCTTGGGAAGAAGTCAATATCTATCTCTAGCCTCGAGAAAAGGATTTTATGTAGCGCTTTCACCTTCGAACGCTTGCAGGGGAGATGAAAAATTCATAACTTCTCTCAAACCGTTAGAGATATCGAAACGAGATTCAGCAAATGACAACATGCAAAGAGGAGAGTATTTTGCCATATGCTTAACATAAGTAACTTCGTTATCTACGACGATATAGCAGAAGCTGACGCTTCTGTTTTATTTTCCTAAACCAGTACTGTGATTTTTAAGAATCATCAAGAGGTAGTGAAAACAGAATTTGATAGTATGAAAAACATGAGATTTTTTTCTCTTATGTTTCTGTAAACCGACGCAGTGAGGATTCCCATAAGCTATTGCCCACTTTGGTTGCCACTTGCTTGTTTAATGAGACACTCTATTCCAGGATAGTGTCACAATAGCTATTGCAAGGTGAGATTTCGCAATTTATTTATTTATTTATTTATTTTATTTTATTTTTTTTTTTTTTTTGCAGAAGAAGCAAAATTTAACCTGAGAGAAATTTAGCTGCTACTCATAATCGATAATGCTTCTTCAGATAAGAGGAAGTTAACGTTTAAGATAAAAATAAATCGCTAATTGTCTGGTAATTTTGTCGGAGCCCGTAACCAGTCGTATTTTCAATAGTGAACTGCTCGTACTGAAACTTACCAAAGGATTCTCATCCTGTTCTTCATCTGAAAAATATGAAAATAGGTCACAGCAAATAGTCTAACATCTTTTTGTTCTTATCCGCATCTTAATTATCTTTTGTTATGTTAAAGATAGATCATATTTAATTATAATCTGTTTTAACTTCCATAAGTTATCTTAAGCGGTTCATAAATCATGTTTCCGTAACCTTGGTAACCACAAATAAACAGGTATAAAATTTGAAGTTTCCAAAAGAACACCTCCGTATTTTTGCAACTGATCCAACAAAACTCTATCGTAACTCTGATAAACGCACTGACGACTGTCAGAATCTTGTCAACTATTCGTCAAAGTCAGTATCACTGTTTAATTAAGAGATATTTGTAGAAAGAAGATTCACTCCCCCACTCCATACTGGGATACAGGGATAGGGATGGAAAGACGATGTGCAGTTTGCTGTAATTTTTCATACGTCAAAGATAACTGAGGTGTAGATAGAAAATCCTTTGTTAAATTTCATTGTGTCAGTCTGCAGTAACCTAAGAGAAGAAATTTCGTGTTTTTCTTACTGGCAAATTCTCTTTTCACTAGTTGTTTATGACATGGCTTTCTCTTTAGGTGATGAAGATAAATGGTCCAAATGGCCCTGAGCACTATGG
The DNA here is from genome assembly GCF_023898315.1 of Schistocerca nitens. Classification (NCBI taxonomy): domain Eukaryota; kingdom Metazoa; phylum Arthropoda; class Insecta; order Orthoptera; family Acrididae; genus Schistocerca; species Schistocerca nitens. The sequence continues at coordinate 255,735,893 of NC_064615.1, read as the reverse complement.
GACTTAACTACTGAGGTCATCAGTCCCCTAGAACTTAGAACTACTTAAACCTGACTAACCTAAGGACATCACACACATCCATGCCCGAGGTAGGATTCGAACCTGCGGCCGTAGCGGTCGTGCGGTTCCAGACTGTAGCGCCTAGAACAGATCGTCCACCGCGGCCGGCTTAGGTGGTGAAATTTGAACTTGGATCCAGAGCACGTCACCGCACCGGAAGTGGCGCTTTAACACACACGCGTAAACGGGAGGGTTTCGCAAACTTCAGACTTCCGAAATGTTGACGACTTCAAAACACAAATTTCGCCACAGACCGCCCACGACTTGCCAGCTTAATCTCACGAGGGTTGACGGCCGACCCCCAGTTTTCGTGGGCTCCTAAACTGCTCCACGAAATCATTTATCATGCAGGCAGCATAGCTAGGTTCAGGAACAGAATCTAGGCATTCTGTCTGGTCACTCCCTGCTCCTGCTTACAGCACTTCTCTAACATGCTGCCTTGCGGCAGGCCTTTAAGAACATTTTTTGCAAAGGGTATTGGAAACTACCAATCGTCAAGGAGAAATTACTCTCCCTGTAAGCCAGCCATGTAAGCCCCCGCCACAATCCACTTAGGAGGATTAGTGATAGATCGGCCCATAAGCTCCAGACCGAAGAACCCTCCCTGCTCCCTCTCCCCTACACTCAGATACTGCTTTCAGACGGCGACAGTAGCGAACAGGGCTAGCACATATGAGCGGCTAGGCAGTGGTAGGTTTCAGTGTGTAAGCAATCTGGCTATGATAGATACAAATATATAAGAAGCGAATCGGTATGTGATGACATTTTAATAAAAGTAATATTTAAAAAAAATTAAATACATCAGACTGTTCACTGGAACGAGGGGACCAATAGTCAGCAGTAACGAAAATCCGATTTTAATTATTTGTGGCCTCTTTCTCTGTTAACTGACCTCGTGAGAACGGTCTTGTACATATTGCGGCTCCTTGCGAATCTGGCTTGAATTATGGTAATACACAGCGTGTACCTGATACAAGCTCTTCTCTTAATTTTTCATAACTATTTATTGAATGGTGTCGTGTTATTATCTCCTCTTGGATGTTTTTATTTTCCCAATCTAACGTACTCATCTTACACCTATTGACGATGGTTTGCTTTCACTGCTTTCATGCGTGGAAACTTTGCTTCCTGTAGAGCAGGGCTTTACAAACTACACTCCTGGAAATGGAAAAAAGAACACATTGACACCAGTGTGTCAGACCCACCATACTTGCTCCGGACACTGCGAGAGGGCTGTACAAGCAATGATCACACGCACGGCACAGCGGACACACCAGGAACCGCGGTGTTGGCCGTCGAATGGCGCTAGCTGCGCAGCATTTGTGCACCGCCGCCGTCAGTGTCAGCCAGTTTGCCGTGGCATACGGAGCTCCATCGCAGTCTTTAACACTGGTAGCATGCCGCGACAGCGTGGACGTGAACCGTATGTGCAGTTGACGGACTTTGAGCGAGGGCGTATAGTGGGCATGCGGCAGGCCGGGTGGACGTACCGCCGAATTGCTCAACACATGGGGCGTGAGGTCTCCACAGTACATCGATGTTGTCGCCAGTGGTCGGCGGAAGGTGCACGTGCCCGTCGACCTGGGACCGGACCGCAGCGACGCACGGATGCACGCCAAGACCGTAGGATCCTACGCAGTGCCGTAGGGGACCGCACCGCCACTTCCCAGCAAATTAGGGACACTGTTGCTCCTGGGGTATCGGCGAGGACCATTCGCAACCGTCTCCATGAAGCTGGGCTACGGTCCCGCACACCGTTAGGCCGTCTTCCGCTCACGCCCCAACATCGTGCAGCCTGCCTCCAGTGGTGTCGCGACAGGCGTGAATGGAGGGACGAATGGAGACGTGTCGTCTTCAGCGATGAGAGTCGCTTCTGCCTTGGTGCCAATGATGGTCGTATGCGTGTTTGGCGCCGTGCAGGTGAGCGCCACAATCAGGACTGCATACGACCGAGGCACACAGGGCCAACACCCGGCATCATGGTGTGGGGAGCGATCTCCTACACTGGCCGTACACCACTGGTGATCGTCGAGGGGACACTGAATAGTGCACGGTACATCCAAACCGTCATCGAACCCATCGTTCTACCATTCCTAGACCGGCAAGGGAACTTGCTGTTCCAACAGGACAATGCACGTCCGCATGTATCCCGTGCCACCCAACGTGCTCTAGAAGGTGTAAGTCAACTACCCTGGCCAGCAAGATCTCCGGATCTGTCCCCCATTGAGTATGTTTGGGACTGGATGAAGCGTCGTCTCACGCGGTCTGCACGTCCGGCACGAACGATGGTCCAACTGAGGCGCCTGGTGGAAATGGCATGGCAAGCCGTTCCACAGGACTACAGCCAGCATCTCTACGATCGTCTCCATGGGAGAATAGCAGCCTGCATTGCTGCGAAAGGTGGATATACACTGTACTAGTGCCGACATTGTGCATGCTGTGTTGCCTGTGTCTATGTGCCTGTGGTTCTGTCAGTGTGATCATGTGATGTATCTGACCCCAGGAATGTGTCAATAAAGTTTCCCCTTCCTGGGACAATGAATTCACGGTGTTCTTATTTCAATTTCCAGGAGTGTATGTTCCACGGAGCACTGGTGTTCCACGAGAAGTGAATGAGTGCTTCGCGAAAAACTATTAACAAAGTGCCGTTTTCTCAAGACATTTTGACGACACTAATAATTTCTTTTAAAATATTGTCATGTTCTCTGTGTTATCAGTTATGATTTAAAGTTGTAGTAATCACTGAATAATACAAGCTTTTTACATTATTTAGCATTTCATTAAAATTCAAAACGAATATTTCATTAAAGTACAAGGATTCTGAAAGTGTTCTGTCAGATGAAAAGTTTGGGAAAGCTTTCTATAGAGTATACATAAACACACTGAAGGAAAAATATCGCAACACGACAGAGTTGTGCGACCTAAACGAAAGTTGGTAAGCGAGTTTCTACGCCTGAAAGATGATGCGTATTCAGATTTCACGCCAGTCCCATTAGAGTGGAACCAGCAGCGCCACCATGAGGATGCAAATAAGGTTTGCTTTAAATACACGCTGTTCAAATGGTTCAAATGGCTCTGAGCACTATGGGACTTAACTTCTGAGGTCATCAGTCACCTAGAACTTAGAACTAATTAAACCTAACTAAACTAAGGACATCACACACATCCATGCCCGAGTAGGATTCGAACCTGCGACCGTAGCGGTCGCTCGGCTCCAGACTGTAGCGCTTAGAACCGCACGGCCACTCCGGCCGGCAAATTAATACACGCTGTAACGGTCGTGAGCGTTAGATATCTTTGAGACTGTTCGTGGTGAGCTGACGTTAGGCGACAAAGACGACATTATCAGCACCTCGCAGAGTGTGAATGAAATCGTGTAATACGACCACGAGAAGCTGGATGTTCCTTCTGCGATATTGTAGAAAGGCTTAGCAGGAATGTAGCCACTGTTCATGGTTGCTAGCAGCGGTGTTTACAGTAATGTACGGTCGCAAGAAGAGCGGGTTCCTGTCGACCATGTGGTACTGAAATGAAATGAAATGAAATGAAATGGGCATATGGCTAGGGCCTCCCGGCAGGTATTCCCGTCGCCTGGTACAAGTGTTCTTAGTTGACACCACTTCGGCGATTTGTGTGTCGGTGATGATGAAATGACGATGAAGACAACACAACACCTAGTCAGTGAGCGGAGAAAATCTCCGACCTTGCCGGGAATAGAACCGGGGCCCCTCGCATGTAATTGTGCTGTGCTGTCCAGTCAGTTGCGGAGGCAGACCACGTGACGCGACTGAGAAGGAAGACCATTGTGCTCGGCATATAGCTCTGGCGCATCGTGCTGTTAAGTGGCTAAGGCCTCCCAGCAGGTAGACCGTTCGCCTGCTGCAAGTCTTTCGAGCTGACGCCCCTTCAGCGACTTGCGTGTCAATGTGGATGAAATGATCACTATAAGGACAACACAACACCCAGTCCCTGAGCGTAGAAAATCTCCGATCCAGCCGGGAATCGAACCTGGGGCGTTAGGTATGACATTCCGTCGCGCTGACCACTCAGCTACCAGGGGCGGACATCGCACTGTATCTGCAGCAGCAATTTGAGCAGCAGTTGGCACCGTAGTGACACTATCAAGTAACTGTTACAAAGCGGTTACTTCAAGGACAGCTCCGAGCCAGACGTCCTGTGTCGTGCATTCCACTGACCCAAAGTCACTGCCATTTGCGACTTCAGTGGTGTCAAGCGTGAGCTCGTTGGAGGGCAGGGTGGAGGTCTGTTGTGTTTTGTGATGAAAGCTACTTCTGTCTCTGTGCCAGCGATGGACGTGTATTGGTTAGCAGGCCAGTTTTTGTTCCTGCAATCAGCCTGTCTGTGCACTAGATCAACTGATTTGCACCTGGAGTTACGATCTGGGGTGCGACTTTGTATGGCAGCATAAGCACTCTCGTGGTTATACCACGCGCCGTGACTGTAAATTTGGGCGTCAGTCTGGTGATTCCATATGGTATACTGGCATTCATGAACAGTATAACAGGGGGTGTTCCCCAAAAGGATAACGCTCGCCCACATACCTCTGGTGTAACTCAACATGCTCTGCATGTCAACATGTTGGCTTGTCTTGCTCGATGACCAGTTTAGTCTCCATTCCAGCACATTTGGGACGTCATCGGTCGACAACTCCAGCATCATCCATAATTACCAATAACTGTCCTTGCATTAACCAACCAAGTGTAACATGCATGGAACTCCATCCCACAAACTGACATTCGGCGCTGTACAACACAATCTATGTCGGTTCCATGCTTGCATTCAACATTGTTGCGTTAACACCAGTTATTAATCTAACAGCATTTCACATTTGTAACGGTTTATCTCGCACTTATATTAACCTACGATCTTGCAATGTTAATCACTTAAGTATGTTACATAGACAAATGCATTTCCGAAATTTCATTATTCTACATTAATTATTTTTAGGTGTTGCGATTCCATTCTTCGTCAGTGTATTTCTCCCAGTTTAAACACTGGAAACTATTCAGATTTGAAGTATTTCCTGTCGCTCTCAGCATATCGTTACAGCTTCTAAACTTCCACACTCGTCTAATGATTATACGCCTCTTTTGTTCCTTACATCAATAGCACATTTCAAGAAAACAACAGCTTTTTGCCTCAAGAATCCCAGGTTGTCAAATCGGCAGTTCCACTATTGTTTGAAAATGAGTGGATTCTGGCAAATCTTTTGTTGTAATATTCTGCTGTGTTTCTGCTGTTGCCAGGCGCAATTACTGGACGCAAGCTTCACCTATTGAACTCAGATGAGGAGACGTTCAAAACAGAAACATGGGCTCAATAGTTGAAAATAATTTTCCTCTTAGCAGCGGAATAGTCCTGGTCTGAAAATTCCTGATAGATTAATAGATCAAGTCAGGGACACTTTTCTTTTGTTTAGTGTTCGATATATCAACCTGATGTTCTCCGATTTTTTCTTCGGGATCTAGAAACACTTTAGTGCCCAAGAGAAAGTGTTGTTGTTTTTGTTGTGGTCTTCAGTCCTGAGACTGGTTTGATGCAGCTCTCCATGCTACTCTATCCTGTGCAAGCTTCTTCATCTCCCAGTACGTACTGCAGCCTACGTCCTTCTGAATCTGCTTAGTGTATTCATCTCTTAGTCTCCCTCTACGATTTTTACCCTCCACGCTGCCCTCCAATACTAAATTGGTGATCCCTTGATGCCTCAGAACATGTCCTACCAACCGATCCCTTCTTCTAGTCAAGTTGTGCCACAAACTCCTCTTCTCCCCAATCCTATTCAGTACCTCATTAGTTATGTGATCTACCCATCTAATCTTCAGCATTTTTCTGTAGCACCACATTTCGAAAGTTTCCATTCTCTTCTCGTCTAAACTATTTATTATCCATGTTTCACTTTCATACATGGCTACACTCCATACAAATATTTTCAGAAACGACTTCCTGACACTTAAATCTATAATCGATGTTAACAAATTTCTCTTCTCCAGAAACGCTTTCCTTGCCATAGCCAGTCTACATTTTATATCCTCTCTACTTCGACCATCATCAGTTATTTTTCTCCCCAAATAGCAAAACTCCTTTACTACTTTAAGTGTCAAATTTCCTAAACTAATTCCCTCAGAATCACCTGACTTAATTCGATTACATTCCATTATCCTCGTTTTGCTTTTGTTGATGTTCATCTTATATCCTCCTTTCAAGACACTGTCGATTCCGTTCAACTGCTCTTCCAAGTCCTTTTCTGTCTCTGACAGAATTACAATGTCATCGGCGAACCTCAAAGTTTATATTTCTTCTCCATGGATTTTAATACCTACTCCGAATTTTTCTTTTGTTTCCTTAACTGCTTGCTCAATACACAGATTGAACAAGATCGGGGAGAGGCTACAACACTGTGTCACTCCCTTCCCAACCACTGCTTCTCTTTCATGTCCCCCAGCTCTTATAACTGCCATCTGCTTCCTGTACAAATTGTAAATAGCCTTTCGCTCCCTGTATTTAACCCCTGCCACCTTCAGAATTTTCAAGAGAGTATTCCAGTGAACATTGTCAAAACCTTTCTCTAAGTCTACAAATGCTAGAAACGTAGGTTTGCCATTTCTTAAACTAGCTTCTAAATTACGTCGTAGGGTCAGTATTGCCTCACGTGTTCCCATATTTCTATCGAATCCAAACTGATCTTCCCCGAGGTCGCCTTCTACCAGTTTTTCCATTCGTCTGTAAAGAATTCGCGTTAGTATTTTGCAGCCGTGACTTATTAAACTGATAGTTCGGTAGTTTTCACATCTGTCAATGCCAGCTTTCTTTGGGATTGGAATTATTATATTCTTCTTGAAGTCTGAGGGTATTTCGCCTGTCTCATACATTTTGCTCACCAGATGGTAGAGTTTTGTCAGGACTGGCTCTCCCAAGGCTGTCAGTAGTTCTAATGGAATGTTGTCTACTCCCGTGGCCTTGTTTTGACTTAGGTCTTTCAATGCTCTATCAGACTCTTCACGCAGTATCATATCTCCCATTTCATCTTCATCTGCATCCTGTTCCATTTCTATAACATTGCCCTCAAGTACATCGCCCTTGTATAGACCCTCCATATACTCCTTCCACCTTTCCGCTTTCCCCTTCTTTGCTTAGAACTGGGTTTCCATCTGAGCTCTTGATATTCATAAAAGTCTTTAATTCATGAAATTTCGTTTAGAGTTCTGCTATGTTTCGTTGTAAGAAGTCTTGAACTTTGGAGGTCAATAAGAAGTTAGTGTAATGTGTATGATGAGAAGGTGAAAACAGAAAGAATGAGCCGATAAATCCGCTATATCAGTCTAATATAAGAATAAATAGAAGGCAGGTGATTCGAGACGTGTACAAGGAGAAAGCGGCTGAACAATGTACCACAGAGAAACGATCAAACAAAGCCACTTTCATTCGAGTGATTGTCCTGTTTAGGAAAGACAAAGATTTATGAAAACCATTGAAACTATTAATTTGCAAAAATTCGGACATGACATGCGAACTGGGGTGGCAAACATTAATACCAGCTTTCTCCTCGAAGGGTGATATCTTGTTATAGGAAGGAATGATCATCGTAATAAAATAAGAGAAAACTAAATTCGCAAGGAAAAATTTAAGTGATTGTTTTTCCCCGCTTGCTGATCGTGAGTGGAATGGTAGAAAAACAGCACCCTCTGCCAGGCACTTAATTGTAAATTGTAGAGTAATCATGTAGATGTAGGTTTAGATCAGCCAGTCAAGAATTTACCAGCTTATTCAATACGAGATGTCAACCGTAGCGCGCCCCTTTGATTTCACCGGACAACATCATAAAATGTTTGTGTAATTATCAAGGTTGCTAAACAGAAGCAATAGAGGACTGTGGTTAGTCACAGAAGAATCATTTCAATATCATTATTAGTTAAGTAAAAAAAACTGTCACTGTTGCACGAAATTGTTTCTGAGGACTGCAAGACGTTGTTCCTCTAATTCATTATTTAAAAAAAATGGTTCAAATGGCTCTGAGCACTATGGGACTTAACTTCTGAGGTTATCAGTCCCCTAGAACTTAGAACTACTTGAACCTAACTAACCTAAGGACATCACACACAGCCATGCCTGAGGCAGGATTCGAACCTGCTACCGTAGCGGTTCGCGGTTCCAGACTGTAGCGCCTAGAACCGCTTTGCCACAATTCATTATCGCTCGAAGGATTTACTTTAAAAAAATATTTAGGGACTTTTCAGATTAAGTTCATTCCAAAGATGGAGTACAAACCTAGCATTTACTGACAACAAGTGGGATCTAAGATGACTCGCACGACAATCTAGAAAAACGACCGGAAAGATGACGTTACTTCTCATAATGTCAAAGTTTTATCCGCGTCTTCTTTGCTTATGTCATATAACAGTCGCGTTATTTCCAGGTCCTCTCGTCTAAATGCAATCGTATTCGAAGAAACTCCTTTACAGTGAGAACTTTTTAAAAAAATATCCGGATATCGATTCTGTCGATTATAAACTAACAGCTTTCTGTAGGTAGGCTCAAACAATCGCCTGTTGGTGGACAGGCACACAGTGCTGTTTGTAAAGCTCTGAAACACCATGAATAACGCATGAACGAAAATGATTAGAATTACAAAGGCTGGGAGCTGAAGTCAGCTCTTTGAACTAACATAGATAAACAACCGTGTATACTCCATCGTTATCCGCGTTATCGCTCTTTCACTACTTGTGTTTGAAGTGCCTTCCTATAATAACATCTGCATCTTTAGTTACCATTTAGCGGAAACAGCAATACTGCATGTTTGCCCGTCTTTAGAATATCTTCTTTGCAGTCTTCATACGACTGCAGTCGAGTTGTTTTCCTTACAGATATTTTGAAAACGACGGCGGATTGAAAAGTGAGAGAGTCACTCAGCTGACGGGACGGTAAAGACATAAAAAAGTGAAAAATCATAAAATAAGTTAGAAAGTTTTTGATCACACCGACCTTGATAAGAACACTGATAATATTCATTTTAAATACCATCTGAGTATTGCTTGTAACAGTGCAGAACCATTTAGAACAACTTTTCGATCCTCAGCGAACCTCACTACAATGTTTCTAAATCTCACTTTCAGGCTACGGATAAAAGTCCAAACACACGAAAAATTTCCGTAACATATACCCTATTTCTATACTCAGACGATGCATTTGCATATTAGGACCAATACCTTCAATACCTTTCCTAATATATATCAATGAGTTTCCCAGTAGTATTAATCACGGGCAAAATTATCTTGGCTGATAATAGCAAAATTATAGTTACTGAGAAAACAAGAGGATTCTTTGAAGAGCAAATAAATGCAGTGATCAACTACGTTTACCACAGATAAGTGTTCAAAAGAGTTATTTTGAACAGAAGTAACACAAAAATCATGAATTTAACTTTGAAGAGGAAAAATGGCACTCCTAAATTAAATGTATACGATTAATCTATAGACAGCGTGGCATACACAAGATTTCTGGGGAAGAATATTGATTTTCAGTTGTAGTGGTGTGAGGACACAAAGATACTTGCAGTCAGAATGTTATCAACGTTTCATGTCCTTAGTTATAACCCTGTCATCAGTGTGTAATAGCCAGTGCTGTTTAGCAACATAGAGTTCATCTGTTCACTCAAGTCTTAGGTACAGAATTTATTCTGAAGGAAAAATGTATAAAATATGAAAATAGTTTTCAAAGTACAGAAATGGTACAAATGGCAGTCGGATCCACTCTAAATACACTCCTGGAAATGGAAAAAAGAACACATTGACACCGGTGTGTCAGACCCACCATACTTGCTCCGGACACTGCGAGAGGGCTGTACAAGCAATGATCACACGCACGGCACAGCGGACACACCAGGACCCGCGGTGTTGGCCGTCGAATGGCGCTAGCTGCGCAGCATTTGTGCACCGCCGCCGACAGTGTCAGCCAGTTTGCCGTGGCATACGGAGCTCCATCGCAGTCTTTAACACTGGTAGCATGCCGCGACAGCGTGGACGTGAACCGTATGTGCAGTTGACGGACTTTGAGCGAGGGCGTATAGTGGGCATGCGGGAGGCCGGGTGGACGTACCGCCGAATTGCTCAACACGTGGGGCGTGAGGTCTCCACAGTACATCGATGTTGTCGCCAGTGGTCGGCGGAAGGTGCACGTGCCCGTCGACCTGGGACCGGACCGCAGCGACGCACGGATGCACGCCAAGACCGTAGGATCCTACGCAGTGCCGTAGGGGACCGCACCGCCACTTCCCAGCAAATTAGGGACACTGTTGCTCCTGGGGTATCGGCGAGGACCATTCGCAACCGTCTCCATGAAGCTGGGCTACGGTCCCGCACACCGTTAGGCCGTCTTCCGCTCACGCCCCAACATCGTGCAGCCCGCCTCCAGTGGTGTCGCGACAGGCGTGAATGGAGGGACGAATGGAGACGTGTCGTCTTCAGCGATGAGAGTCGCTTCTGCCTTGGTGCCAATGATGGTCGCATGCGTGTTTGGCGCCGTGCAGGTGAGCGCCACAATCAGGACTGCATACGACCGAGGCACACAGGGCCAACACCCGGCATCATGGTGTGGGGAGCGATCTCCTACACTGGCCGTACACCACTGGTGATCGTCGAGGGGACACTGAATAGTGCACGGTACATCCAAACCGTCATCGAACCCATCATTCTACCATTCCTAGACCGGCAAGGGAACTTGCTGTTCCAACAGGACAATGCACGTCCGCATGTATCCCGTGCCACCCAACGTGCTCTAGAAGGTGTAAGTCAACTACCCTGGCCAGCAAGATCTCCGGATCTGTCCCCCATTGAGCATGTTTGGGACTGGATGAAGCGTCGTCTCACGCGGTCTGCACGTCCAGCACGAACGCTGGTCCAACTGAGGCGCCAGGTGGAAATGGCATGGCAAGCCGTTCCACAGGACTACATCCAGCATCTCTACGATCGTCTCCATGGGAGAATAGCAGCCTGCATTGCTGCGAAAGGTGGATATACACTGTACTAGTGCCGACATTGTGCATGCTCTGTTGCCTGTGTCTATGTGCCTGTGGTTCTGTCAGTGTGATCATGTGATGTATCTGACCCCAGGAATGTGTCAATAAAGTTTCCCCTTCCTGGGACAATGAATTCACGGTGTTCTTATTTCAATTTCCAGGAGTGTATATGTTCAAAACGTTAGACATTTCAACAACACCATATGAGTACTTTTACCTATCAGTTAAGTACTAAAGTAATCTTGGAAATTACTACACAATTAACCCCGTGTATGGCCATGGAAAAATTCTAGAATGAGCTAGAATTTTCTAAGAAAGTATAAACGTAAGAAAATAGAAATTTTTATCAAAACTGAGACTGTACAATAAACTGCCGAAGGAGATTACTAAAGCAAACTTATTTAAATAGGGTGTTTAAAAATACACGTCAGGCAATACATTATACGTAATACAGGATTACTTATGCGTTTAGTAAAAAATGCAATTGAAGTAAATAAAGGTAAAACATCTTTGTCGGTTCAGTACTCACTTTCGACCTAAAAAGTTGTTTTTTCTTTAATGGACAATCTTATAACATGGCTCTGCAATGAATAATATTAACATTCTGAGTCCTGTATCTCGCTCGTTATGGAAGTTTTTCAGGAAAGGAAACGGGAAGTTCTGGCACACAAAATCGTAACCACACATCATCGTCATGGCTCTAATGACAGCTGATGTTTGCCTAGTGTTAAATTATGAAATAATGTGTTACATTACGAAATTATGTACACCATAGATAAACTGAATCAGATTTCACTGTTTCGAATGGAGTGGCCTTGTATTCGGGAGAACGAATGCTCTAATCTGAATCCGGGAATTCTGATTTAGGTTTCCCTTTGTTTCCCTAAGTGTCTTGAGGAAAAGACCAAGACGGTACCTACCACAAAGCCATCCACGCCAAACTAGACATGTAAGAATTGGGTTTCTGCATAAATTTGTAGCTTTTTTTTCATAAGTTCAATGGAAATGGAAATGCCGTGTGGCTAGGGTCTGCCGTCGGGTAGACCGTTGGCCTGGCGCAAGTCTTTCGAGTCGACTTGCGTGTCGATGGGGATGAAATGACGATGCTAAGGACAACACAACACCCTGTCCCTGAGCGGAGAAAATCTCCGACCCAGTCGGGAATCGAACCCGGGCCGTTGGGAATGACATTCCATCGCGCTAACCACTCAGCTACCAGGAGCGAACAGAAGTTCAATAAAAACAGCACATACACATAACAAAGGCATCAGTCATCAATAATGTATTTTCTTTCACAATTTACAATAGTCTGCCGACGCTTGGGTAATTTTTCGATTCCGCAAATTTTGAAATCACGTAGTTTTGAAGCGAAGAACTCACCGAGCTACGTTCGGAGCGCATTTTGATCCGGAAAGGAAGCTCCTCGAATTTAGTTCGATAGAGAGCGGAGAAGGTGACAATCTGAGGGCGCAAGATAAGGTCGTGGTTATTTGTCTGCGTCAGCAAGATGTCTCAGTTTTTGACAATAAAAGTCAGCAGTGACTGTTAATCTCGGGGAAGCAATTCATAGAACACCTCACCGTCGGTGTTCCTCCAGATGCGTAATGTCATCCTTTGTGGATGCTCGCAGGTGTTTGTACGACGAGTTGCTGCTTTGTTTGGGCTCAACCATGCCTTTCTTTTCCTTATACTGGACGGTGTTGTTCACGAGCCAACTGATGACCAGCAAGCAGAGATGCACATACGGCCACCCGCTGATTTTCGTGATTTTGAATACGGAACCCACACAACTGATTCTTGAACCTTCACCATTGTACGCAAATGTCGCACGATGGTGGGTGGAATGATCACAGTTCATCTCGTTTGCCAGTCGTCGAGTGCGCTGAGGTGGATAATTATGGGTTAACGCGTTTAAAAAAATGGCTCCAGGCACCATGGGACTTAACATCAGAGGTCATCAGTCCCCTAGACTTAGAACTACTTAAACCTAACTAACCTAAGGTCATCAGACACATCCATGCGCGAGGCAGGATTCGAACCTGCGACCGTAGCAGCAGCACGGTTCCGGACTGAAGCGCCTAGAACCGCTCTACCACAGCGGCCGGCAATGCCTTTAAGCGATCTTCATCAAACCCCGAAGGTCTTCCTGAACTTGGAGAGTCACTAATGTCAGAACGAGAAAATCATTTTCTTGCCGTACTACGTACAATGGATTTGTCGTCATACATGGCGCAAATTTTTCTGGCTGCTACGCTACTGTGTCACCTCTCATTTGAACTCACACAGAAGAATACGTCGGAAATGTTGCGGTTTCTCCACATGGTACTCCATTTTCTAGTGCCTGCAGCACCAGTCACAATCTCCAAATGACAAAACGACAATATGTAAACTCAAATAGCAACGGTGAACTACAAATTAAATATGACAATCGATAAATAAACCCATGGCAACCGGAGCACCAAAATGCACAAAAAGAAAAAAAAAGGAAACAAAAGCAACGAACTTAAGAACCAACCTAATTTGTAAATGGCTGTGCGTAGACGGTTCAGAATTAATCTGGACGAAGTCCTTTAAAGGAAATTTCGAAATAAAGGAATGAAATGATTAGTAGTTTCGAAGATTCAGGTAAGTCTGGTCAGTTTTTACCTGTAAATGGACGTTATATCCACTGACACGTTACAGTTACTGATTGGAAAGATGAAACCCAACGAGGTAGCGCAATGGTCAGCACACCGGATTCGGGTGTGGGAGGATGACGGTTCAAATTCCCGTCTAGACATCTAGATTTGGCTGTCCGTGATTTCCCTAAATCGCTCCATGCAAATGCTGGGATGGTTCCTATGAAAGGGCACGCCCTATGTCCTTTCGCATCCTATCCTAATCCGAGCTCGTACTTCGTCTCTAGTTACCTCCGTAAACACTAATCTTCCCTTCTCCTTCTTTTTTGGTGAAATTTAACAATGTAGTAGATTTGGTTCATTTCCCCTCTGAAACTTTTAGGGAAGTGTTTGACGTAACATTTGTTATCAGCATTGGTTTTATATCACGAAATATTCAAGTGTGTTTCTTATTATACAAAACACAGACCTACCATATCCTCAGTTTTCATACAAGCCATGCTCAGAATTATGATGCTTATCACAACTGTGTACTAAAGTACTTTTTTAACGTTCTACTTATATAAGTCTATAAGATTAGAAGGTTAAAAAATACTTAAATATATAGTTCTAATAAACGTCATAATCTTCATTCTGCAAAGTCACATTGCACTGTCGAATTTTACACTGTAGTAGAAGTTTCTAAAGTAAGCGTCAAGTGTTAGTGACACGTATGACAGGGATAATTTAGAATGGTATTTCTTCTGTACACTCACTGGTCTTCTGGACTGATAAAATGGAGTTTGATACACATTTGTTAGAGCCCTCAGAGGCCTTCGTCGTCCTTCCTTTTCCAGATGAATCTATCAAAAAGAACCGAATTCTTTGATAGTTTCTTTGAATTTAATCTTTTAAAAACGTACATATTTCGCATTTAATTCAATCATGTGTCCACTTTCCAAAATGTTTGGACTTATAGTTAGAAAGTCATGTCTGAACATCAAATCAACTGCTAATTTAACCCGGAATGACAACCGAATGCATTGAAGCGCTAGCTTCTGAGACACTGGAAGTCGTGCACTCCCGTATCGGTTCCGCCCGGCGCACAGTGGACCATCTCGCTTCAAAGCGTGAGGAAAAGAAATGATAGCTGCGCGTTCCGACTTTAGTTCTACGAAGTCTTGTGTAGTTGCACTTGTGCATACCTACCCAAAGCTGTTGTGTCACTCCAGTTTCTAGTTGGTATGATGCGTGCTGTGACAGTTGACGGTAAACAGCGAAACGAGCATCGACAGGTTTTTCACATATTGTTTGTGCGGCCTGTTTAATATGTGACAGCAATCAAAACTTAGATGTCAGGATAAAATAAGACCTGCATCATTCCAGAAAGCATGCTTATGATTTTTTAACCTGTGTAATGATGTATATCGACTTAAAACTAAATTACTACCGATATTATCCGAAATCGTTGGCTACAAAACTACCTCTGCGACGCTCCACTTTTGTAAATGGCTCTCTTACTACCTTGGTAGTACAGTTACCTACTTCAAATGTATTTGCGTGCGCGTATCTGTACGTTTATAGTAGACGATCATTTTTCTACCTTGCGGCAGTGCTAAACTGTAATAACTGGGACCCACATTATTGCAATTATCACACAAACTATTATCTGCGCAAAAATGTCATTAGGGTTTTCTGTTGAATTACTGGGGAGCTATGTGGAATTGTGGTCATAATTGTTTTTCGCAAATGGATAATTATTCTTTTTTTACCAGATTAAAATTTCTCCGAGTAATATTGTTTTCCTTTTTTCGCGAAAAGCTGCAGAACTATTCAAATTTTGTACAAGGAACTCTAGAACTAAAACATGTATACTTTCAAGAACTCTAAAGGAATGTATATTTCTCGAAAGTCGGGTGTCAACTTACGGGACTCTCAATATTTTGCAATAATTCCCGTTGCGTCTTCGGATACATGCATCCCGAGAGTCAAGAGAACGACAATTTCAGAAGACAAACAGAAGCCACCTCCAAGTGGAGGCCATCTCCAAGTGGACATCCCGACAGTGACTTTTCTGAAAGCGAGAATGACACAAGCGACGAATGTGTTTATGATATCGATTGTTAAGGTTAAATATGGAATAAATCATTTCAAAACGGAAATTTCGACTTCTGGTTCGTTATTAAAGTCCTCAATTTACTTTATATCCGAAGGTTTACCCACATCCACTTAATTTATAATTTTTGGTCCGCCAGATTGGATCCGCCATTTTGAGTTCTGTAGTTCCGATAACGTATTCCTAATAAGCGAGCCAAAGAACCTAAAAAGAAGTCACTTTTGTAGAATATTATGTCAATTTTTCTCTATCGTCCGGGTTTTGAAGCGATTGAAGATGTACTTTTTAGCCGGTTTTCCACGTCCAGCCAGTTAGAAACCGGAATGGCAGCTGCATCACGAATCATATGTTCGCTATGCAAACATTTAGAAAACGTTCTCATACTTAAACGTGGGATGTGTACTAGACTCAGACAGACGGGGTACACAGATTCCGTCCTAGAGGGAGCATAATGGCATCAGGAAGGACATCCGGCCACCAGCCACCACTGACATTCCCATCAAACCATATAACAATGCCGACCCCCAGAAAAATGGGAAAAGGAAAATAAGAAGAAGGTGAAACAACTCTTTCTTTGGGCTTATTCTTGTTTTGATGATTTTGTCATTTTGATCCACTCCTGTGTCACGAAAATTTATTGTTCCATTGTGTTATCTGTCTCGCTTGTACTGAAGTCAGAATCGTTAGGCAAGAATATACCCTGGAAAATTTGAGTCTATAGCTTTTATTTTCAAGTATGGAGCGTGAGCTCGTTTTAATATAATTAGGGGCATTCTGAGTTTAGATTTTGTTCAGTGCACGAGGCCGATAACAGTACTAAGTCCTTGAAGTTTTCCCCATTCTCTCTTAAATGCTGCATGATAAAAGATACTGCTGGCATTTTTTGTCTTCTCTCAGCTCAACAAAACATTTAAACTAGTATACAAGTTTCCCTGCTTATTTACAAAATATTTAATCGAAAAATACGCCATGAATCTATCAGTGTCATAAAACAAGGCTATAGTCGACTTTGTTCATTACAACACCAAAAACAATTACCGTACTTCTGAAGGAAAGAATTGAATGCCGTCTGATGGACGAAAATTTAACTATGGGCTTGGTTCAATGTCATCCTGAAAAGGAACTCGTTTTCCACAAGCAGTGATAGATTCTAGTGAAAAATAGGTTTATTTTGTTTCTGAACCCTCCATATATTACTTATGTTGTTTTCCTTAAACTGCAATACCATGGCATGTGCTATACCCTTGACACATTGACCCAAGGACGACTAAAGATCCTAGCAATACTTCTGGCATACTTTGAGGGGACAGTGAAGTTGTTCTCGCACCCATGCTCGTGTTTGGGTTATGCGACGTTCACTGAGCGGACCTACAGGGGTCATGTCATGTGCTGTCAAGTCCACAGACCAGGTGAAGGTTATAACTTGTCCATTATTAAATTGGTGATATGATAATTAAATTTTTGATTACCCTTCGTATTATTACGACTGATGGCATTGAGTCTTACCAATTTTTATGTAATACAGTTACGATGGAATATATAGAAAATAAAGACCAATATAAACATTTTTGCGAATACGTCTATATCTTGTAACTATCTACTTGTCTTCCTTGCTATTGATTCAGTAGTCCACCTTTGTTAATCTTTACATCGACATAAAATTAAATTCACCTTTATAAACGCTCTAGTACACAACATTCACATTCATAAAAATTTAAAACTTTTTGACAGTTAATGCACTTCAGAACCATTAAGTAAATGTAAGTGTTGACGTAATTTCGCCAGCGAGAAGGCCCCTAAAAATAATTTCTTTCATTAAATACGAACGAACTCTTTTAATCTGTATATTGCGTTCAAATATTAATGCTAGTTATACTCTGTATGCACATATGATTCAGTTTCTCTTTCGCTCGCTTGTAGCGTTTACGGTGTTTACGTTATCTGTGACCAAAGATGTGTGCAGGTAACCTGCGCCTCCCTCGTGACTTATGCAGGTGTTGAGTCATGTTGGTGTGTCTGGTTCCGTTGTCAATGCCATAACCATTATGGCCTCTCCTCCTTCTGGAATATCACGCGATTCACTGATAGCTGGTAGATGAATGATAATCCTGTAACTTCGAAGTTTCTGAAACTCAAATCCACTTAGAACAGTTTATGGAAAGAATATGAGCTAGATATTAAATTCACACTTCGTACAGTGTATCGCGAAAGGAATGTGTGAATGAAAAATTGCCAGGCATCAAGTTGAAAGCGAAGTGGTGACCAGCCCTTTATTGTCAAACATCTCATTAAGACCTGCCCTAGCAACATTTCTAGGATAGAGTCATCTGTGACAGACTCTTCAAAGAAGTACGACCAGATTAAACATCTACAGGACAGACCACATCAGACTGATATTCCTGATAGATTTACTTGTCTTTCTTCAATTACGTCTGGATTTTAACATTCCCAGTATAATTAACAATTGCGTATAGTTGCTCTGTTAAGTTTAAAGGTCGATTCGTCTGTCCTGAGAATTAGATCTAGGAAACGTTCATCTTCTTGACGAACCTCTCCCAAAATTCGGTCCGTCTATCAGGATCAACCTCGTTCGCAGCATGGAGAAATATCTGAATATAACGCTTATCCACGTTTCACAGGAGCATTGTCTCAGAGACCTGTTTGGGATTAGTGTGTATCATCACTTTCCTTGCGTGTTCAACATCTTACGCTACGTTCCTTCATCACATCGTGCACCGTTCCACTGACTTCAAACTTATCTCGAGTTCCTGTAATTGTTAACCACAGCGGTGTGCTCAAATCTGGAACACGTGGAATTACTGCGAAGTTTTCCACTGCCTTCTGAATTACTACCCTCGAGAAAAGAGTTACATCTGCTTTAAGTAAAAAGATATCCAATTTGAAAAATGTATACTTTATTTTGGGACACCATAAATACTTCTGATGACACAGGTCGTGTTAACTTAAGAAAATTCTGTCTTAACCTGGCCAACACGAGGAGAAATTAATCACAATGATGAAGCACTCAGTATCTGACATATAATTGTTCAGAATCGCTTAATCAGTAGTGTGGAATAGTCAATCTTTCCCTCTTATCCGGATTCCGTCCGCGCCCTTAGCTGAGTGGTCAGCTCGTCTGACAGCCATGTAGCGGACCCAGGTTCGATCCCCGGCTGAGTCGCAGACTTTCTCCGCCAGGGAACTAGTGTGGCGTCATCATCGACACGCAATTGGCCCAATGTGGCGTCAGCTGAAAAGGCTTGCAAATCGGCGACTGAACTTCTCCAGATAGTGATTTCCAGTCATCCATGCCATATAATCATTTCATTTCGTCGGGATTCATGCAATGGAAAGAGAGAGCAAAAGTTCAGCGTGCCAGGAACTGAGTTACCGAATGCGGCTCCTCCGTATAAGGCAGTAAGCCGCTGTAGCTGCCGGCTGAAAGTGGTTCGACATTGTGGACGGTGGCCGGCCGCAGTAAGCCGTCTGAGTGGCTCTTACCTTGGCGCTAGAGCGTGTAGCCACTCCCGCCAATGGGCTGTTTCCTCTCTGCGGACCGAAGCCGAGTTTGTGACCACCGGAGAGGAAGTTGGACAGAATTTCCAGACCTAATTCAACGTGGAGAGCTACAACATGAGCACAAAATGCACACCAAGGCAAGTGCTCGCTTTTGGACTCAAGAGTAGTCGAACACTTAAGTGGAAACAATTTACTTAGTACGTCAGAGTTTGGATTCCAGAAAAATTGATCAACTGAGAATGCTATTTATAAATTCACTCATCAAATAGTACAAGCCTTAAATAGTATTATGTCGCCTGTTGGTATTTTTTGTGATCTTACCAAGACCTTCTATTGTGTAAATTACGATATTCACTTAGGAAAATTCAAAGTTTACGGGAGTGATGGCTTTACACACAGTTGCTCTGAATCATACTAATGTTATAATAAATCCCATTATAGAGAAAGCAGCAGAATGCAGAAGGCTCTGCTTAATAATTCAGACCTGTCAGAAGGGTAGAAAATTTTAATGGCTGGGATACAAATCACAAAATGAGTCCCACAGGGTTCTATTTTGGGTCCACTCCTATTCCTCATACACAAATAAAAAAAAAGATTTCCATCATCACGATTCCGAGAGTTCCGGAACCTGTACAGAAACTTGGAACAGAGATCAACATAAACATTATTTCCATAGCACGCCCTCTTGCATTGATGCATGCCTTTGTTTGTCGTGGGATACTACCCACAAGTTCATCAAGGCACTGTTCCAGATTGTCCCACTCGTCAACGGCGATTCGGCGTAGATCCCTTAGAGTGGTTTGTGGTTCACGTCGTCCATAAACGGCCCTTTTCAATCTATCCCAGGCATGTTCGACAGGGCTAATGTCGGGAGAACATGCTGTCCACTCTATTCGAGCGATGTTGTTATCCTGAAGGAAGTCATTCAGACGATGTGCACGATGGGGACGCGAAGTGTCTGCATGAAGACGAATTCCTCGCCAATATGCTGCCGATATGGTTGCACTATCGGTCGGAGGATGGAATTCAGGTATCGTACAGCCGTTACGGCGCTTTCCATGACTACCAGCGGTGTACGTCGGCCCCACATAATGCCACCCCAAAACATCACGGAACCTCCACCTTGCTGTGCTCGCTGGACCGTGTGTCTAAGGCGTTCAGCATGACTGGATTGCCTCCATACCAGCCTCCGACGATTGTTTGGTTGATGGCATCGGTGAAGAGAACGTGATGCCAATCCTGAGCGGTCCATTCGGCATGTTGTTGGGCCCAGCTTTACCGCGCTGCATGGTGTCGTGATTGCAAGGATGGACCCCGCCATGGACGTCGGGATTGGAGCTGCGTATCATGCAGCTACTGTGCACATTTTGAGTCGTAACACGACGTCCTGTAGTTGCACGAAAAACATTATTCAACGTGGTGGCACTGCTGTCAGCGTTTCTCCGAGCCATAACCCGTAGGTAGCCGTCATCCGCTGCAGTAGTAGCCCTCTGGCGGCCTGAGTGACTCATCTCATCGACATTTCCCGTCTCTCTGTGTCTCTCCATGTCCGAACAACATCGCTTTGGTTCACTCCGAGACGCCTGGACACTTCCCTTGTTGAGAGACCTTCCTGTCAGAAAGTAACAATGCGGACGCGATCGAACCGAGGTATTGTGCCGTTTAGGCACGGTTGAACTACAGACGACGTCCTGTAGTTGCACGAAAACCATTATTCAACGTGGTGGCACTGCTGTCAGCGTTTCTCCGAGCCATAACCCGTAGGTAGCCGTCATCCGCTGCAGTAGTAGCCCTCTGGCGGCCTGAGTGACTCATCTCATCGACATTTCCCGTCTCTCTGTGTCTCTCCATGTCCGAACAACATCGCTTTGGTTCACTCCGAGACGCCTGGACACTTCCCTTGTTGAGAGACCTTCCTGTCAGAAAGTAACAATGCGGACGCGATCGAACCGAGGTATTGTGCCGTTTAGGCACGGTTGAACTACAGACAACACGAGCCGTGTACCTCCTTCCTGGTGGAATGACTGGAACTGATTGGCTGTCGGATCCCCTCCGTCTAATAGGCGCTGCTCATGCATGATTGTTTACATCTTTGGGCGGGTTTAGTGACATCTCTGAACAGTCAAAGGGACTGTGTCTGTGATACAAGATCCACAGTCAACGTCTATCTTCAAGAGTTCTGGGAACTGGGGTGATGCGAAACTTTTATCGATGTATGTATATGTAAATGATCTTCCTCTTAACATTAAACAAGCAAAATCGGTATTTTTTGCAGTTGATATTAGTGTTGTAATAAATCCCATTATAGAGAAAGCAACAGAAGGATTGGCAAATGATATTTTCCAAAGAATAATGAAGTGGTTTTCTGAAAACTAATGCCCCATAAATTTTGAAAACAAAACGCTCTACATTCAGTTCTGTACAACAAATAGTCATGACAACTGATATAGATCATGAGCAGGAGTAAGATAGGGTGGAATGCTCCAAAGGTCTGGGTGTGCATATTGATGAAAACTGGAACTGGAAGAAGCACATAAGTGAGCTTCTCAGACAGTTCAGCTACTTTTGCTCTTCGTATAATGGCTAATCATGGAAACAAGCGTATCAGCCTTCTGACACATTTTGCATATGCCCACTCAACAATTTTGTAACAAATAATTTTCTGGGGTAACTCATCACTTAGAAAGAAGCCATTGCTTGCACGAAAGTGAACTATAAGAATAATATGTGGTGTTTCTCCACAGACCTCATGTAGGAACCTCTTTAAGGAGCTAGGAATTCTAACAGCACCGTCACAATTTGTATTTTCGCTAATGAAATTTGCCATAAATAATCCACCACAGAAGAACAGTGATGTACATACCTACAAGACTAGAGGGGTAAATGAACTTTATTACCTACTGTTAAAGCTGTCAGTGGCCCAGAGAGGAGTTTAACATGCAGAACAAAATTTTTTGATAATTTTCCCAGAAACATAAAACGTTTGATAGGTAGCGAAGCAAGTTTCAAATTTAATTAAAAACCTATCTCCTGGACAAATCCTTCTATTCCACTGACGAATTTCTACTTAAAAACTGGTAGGCAGTAGAAAACCACGCGACTTGTTTTTGCGTAGTTGCATAGTTGCATGAGTAGGAATAAGTTGATAATGTGTTCATAAATGTTAAAACTAGTCATGTATACATATGCTTTAAATTGACTCGTTCCATATCATTGCGGTAAAAGAATCATTCAAATGATCTATGGAACTGTAGCTGACTAACTAACTAATTAACTAACTAACTAACATGATGGAAGTTCCATTGGCTCACCAGTAAACAGGTAATCCTGATGACAAGGTCATCCACCTCACTAACTTGCAAGCACAGAAACCATGAAAACTAAAAATTCGATCTTGGGGGTAAGAAACCATCCAACAAGCACACATCAAATACCTTGGAGTTCACTTAGTCGAACGATTAAATTGGCAAAAATCCACACAGAAAAATTAAGAAAAGCAGAGAATAAACTAAACCTTGTACCACTCGTGAAACATAGAGTGTGTGATATGGTCCAACAAGATTCACTGTTAACACGCAACATATTTGATCACCCTATCATTGAATATGGGATACAGCATGGAGAATGTCATGAGTCAAAATAAACATACACGTGGATGCTATGAATAGCTGAAGACCTAGCATACGAATTCCCCATTACCATAACACATGAACCTCGTAGTAAATAGAAAATTTAATAAAATTAAGTATTTGACATGTAAATTGTTCTGTGACGAATGTCAGGTGTTACAATGATATCCCCATGTCTGAAATACATAAAGAGTATTATCATATCAATCTGAGGAAATGTTATTGGTGGTTCTTAGGATGGCATGTCAACACTCAACGTTTTAGCAGTTTTCCCAGTAATGTTTCACCTTACCATCATCATCATCATCATCATCATTTATGACTGATTATGCCTTTCAGCGTTCAGTCTGGAGCATAGTCCCCCTTATATAATTCCTCCATGTTTCACCTTACCATGAATAAATTTAGGGGGAAGAAGGTAATTTATCACTAGAAAATCTAATCGTTGTTATTAACAGCCTAACATTGTTTCTTATTTGCATTTCAACTAGATACAGTAGATATTAAGTGCAAAACGAAGTGCCTTAATATTTTACAGTCTGAACTGTGATGCCAAGGCTCTCTGAAACGTTAACAGATTGTATTTCCTATAAATAACTACTGATTAACGCTAATACGTAGTAAAATATACAGTGCAAAAGCACCACATACAACATAGCCAAAAGACGAACAATCAAGATTTTGGGAAGGAATGAAGGACTGAAATACACGGCGAGAACATCTGCTATGTTACCCTCACAACACAGCCAAAGACGATGCCAGAGGTGAAACATCCGCAAAGTTGATAGCAGAATCGATGTCCCGAATTTAAAATTATTTATCAGAACACATGCAAATGTAACCATAGTCTAACATTACAGTAGCGACACTCCTTCTCGGTTTTGCTACCTACATTGATAGCAGCGTCCCATGCTGACAGCAAGCAACACTTCTGAATGTGACATAGAATGAGAACGAATACTGACGTTTATATTGCTTTGTAATACAGTTTTTACTCTAGGGAGTATATGCAGTGCCGTAAAAATCACCAATAACTAAAAAATAACACCACATGTTTCATTCTTTGGTTTCCTGAGGACCCTGGGAGGTACGAAACGGTATATCACAGGACAGTTTATTTACAATTCTCTTGTAACGTACAGATATTTACCGAATAATGTCGTTTTTCTTTGATAACAAAAAACTGCTAGTAAACACCAGAAGACCTGACCTTTTGCAGAAAGACGTCGTATATCAACCGAACAATGTGGAGGTGTGTTCGCTACACTTTCAGCTACAGTGAATATGGAACGTAGGGAACCTATATGGAATATAATACTAACATTTTTAACACACCAAATAAGTCACCACACCTATAGTTTAAGGGAAAAACCAAACAGACGTGGTGATAGATTGTCAAAATAATAAAAATATTTCCAACACAGAAGGAACCAATTACACAATTCTTGCCAAATCTGAGCCACAAACGGCAGGAATATTCAACACACTCTCAAAGGTAATTACACTTACAAAAATATTAATGTATTGGAAAATAGACTGAAATGCAAAAACTGGCGAATCGTTAGACCTACAAAATATTTGCAAGCGTGAAGGAAAGTGCCTACGAGAATAAGAACAGAAATATATTCTTCTTAGGCATGAAATAAGTGTCTGTATTCTCTCATTTTCAGCATTGAAAACTGCAAATATAAACATTTTCGAAAACATTTATTCATGAATAAGTTGAAGCACTTGTTATTGAATCAGTGTGATCCAATGTTTTTGCATGTCTTTCACGATAATTCATATCTCTTGGCAATTTTCTAACACACGGAACGCAAAAATATATCCACTACTTCGTTGATTAAGTAGGATAAAAGTAGAAGAAAACTAAAACCAAACATTATCCTTACGACGCATGTGACTGCTTTCTCACCGTTTGGAGCGCTAGTGTCGATCCAGCTGCCAAACTGTAACAACTTCAGCACCAGAGAGTGTCGAGACTGTATTTATTAGACTGTGATATAACTACAGATCTCAAAAATTCGAACTTTACCACAAAATGTTTGTATTATTACTCTAAATACTCAAGATTTCGAGCAAAAAATACACTTTGCAAGTATAATAGACCGTCAAATGAAGTTATCTGACTAGTCTACATTAAGTACTAAAATATATGCATTTTGTCACCTTGACAAAAAGTTTTAGGTTATGCAGCACATGTTGATAACCGAAATTCCGTTACTGTATCATACTTCACAAGCCTTATGAATGTTCAAATTAAATATTTCCACATCTATAGTACCTTTATAACTTACTAAAAACAGACCGACAGCTTACTGACACTGCTTAAATAAATTATAAGTTAGTAGAGAGTGTAGCTCTAAGTCTGTATCACGCTTAACATTCACCTAAATACATATAACGTGACTGAAAAAGACACACACAAACACACACACATGCATGGCCACTATTAGCGATCTTTTAGCATAAAATGCACCGAGAATTAGCAAAGTACTAAATGTCAGTAAGTTATGCTTGCAAAGATCAGCCGGCCAGAGTGGCCGAGCGGTTCTAGGCGCTCCAGTCTGGAACCGCGCGACCGCTACGGTCGCAGGTTCGAATCCTGCCTCCGGCATGGATGTGTGTGATGTCCTTAGGTTAGTTAGGTTTAATTAGTTCTAAGTTCTAGGCGACTGATGACCTCAGAAGTTAAGTCGCATAGTGCTCAGAGCCATTTTGCAAAAATCAATTCACAGTTCATTCATACAGCTTGGAATGCGTAGCTGTAGGTTCACAGTGTCTATATGCAAAACTCACATGTTCTAACTTACAGCTTAAAGTGCACCGTGAATTACGTGACTTACCAAAAGCAACACTGACAACATCTTATGCTTGCAAAAAGCAGCATCTTTGTATCTCAGAAAACATAGCAGTATAATCAGAAAAAAACCTCTGGGAAAGTGGAGCTGTTTTCGTCATCATATAACCCAGTCTTGGTTCAGTTGGAAGGGATCTGTCTCAATGGAATAAGTTCACTAATATTTATCCAAGAACTTCATTTCTCTAGGAGAGACCACGTTCTCACATGCAACTTACCACTGAGTCTTTCCGTTTTCTTCCTCAACTCCAATCAATAATCGATGCTTACCTAAGATTCTCTTCAATAGATATTATTTCATTATCATGTGAATGAAGCCCTACCACTTTACACGCCAGCAAGGAAACTAATTGCAGTACCAATCCGTTTGGGTAATTCCAGTCACTGTCTGCTAGTGATTCGTTGGAGACCATCTTCTTCCTCCTCTTCTTCTTCTTCGACGTCCTAAGCATCACTATCATCTTCATCATCATAAGCATCCTCTTATTTTATTCTACGATATCTCCACCTCCTCCTTCCATAAATAAATCGTTTTCTTTGGCTTTAATGTATTCCTTTTTGTGGTAATCTACCTTTTTAAGAACAATTGTCTCAGTATATGTCATGGTTTATTTTAAGTGATTTTCCAGTACGGAAAACGAGATATCAACAAAAGCTGTTAAGATTTGTGTATCAAATATTAGGTACAGTTGGATTACAATGAGAGTATCTCATTAGAACTTCTGTTAAGTATATGTGTGTGTGTGTGTTTTGCTCTTCTTTGGGAAGTTGAACTGTAAGCTTCTTGAATCACATCTTCTCTTCTGACAGAACCCAGTGATGGTAAAAGACTCTATAAATATTTTATTTAATCTTCTGTTCCATATTTATTCACTACGTTCATTGTGGATAAAAGCAAGCCAAATCAATTTTCATCTTTCAACAGAATCGGTGTAGCATCATGAAACGTATTCGTCATTTATTAGCGGTTTTTCTCAGTGGAGAACTAGCTATTACTTCTGTTGATGCTTAGCTACATTTTTCTTTTCGTGTTGTGTCCCTATTTGTCATTTTTTCCAAATTTCGCACATTGATTTCACGGGAAATAAGGCATGTATGTCATAACAAATCACAACAAAATGAAACAAACTGCCCACATGTCATCACTTACTTTCAACTACAGATTAGCATCCCCCCCCATACTCAATGAAATATTACATGCTTGGAGACTGTGTCAGGGTTTATGTGCAAATGTCAGTAAATATAATCACGATACTGGCTAAGCAAGTTCAGATTTCTTTCAGCAAGTTATGACTTGTTTCAACAAGCAAAAGCTAATAGCCAGCAAGTTCAGAATATCAAGCGAAAAAGTTATAATATTATTCCTCCATTAAAGTAAGCCTTACAGAGTGAGAGGAGAGGAAATTTGATGTGGTATGGCCGGCCGCCATGGCCGAGTGGTTCTAGGCGCTTCAGTCCGGAACCGCGCGACTGCTACGGTCGCAGGTTCGAATCCTGCCTCGGGCATGGATGTGTGTGATGTCCTTAGGTTTAAGTGGTTCTATGTGTAGGGGACTGATGACCTCAGTTGTTAACTCCCATAGCGCACTGAGCCATTTGTTGTGGCATGTATATCAGAGACATGAAATTTACTAATCGTGATGGTGAACATGACAATGAGGGAGCTGTGATAATATTGTACATAGATTTTTGAAGTTGTGTGCACAGGTAAAGTGTATCAACTTGTCCAAAAACTGTATCAACATATCCCAAAGAAGTATCAACTTACCATGTTACAGTATCAACGTGCCCCTGAAACTTTATCAGCTTATCCCAAAAATTTATCGACTCCCCCTAAAACTCTATCATCTTGTCACAGAAGTTTTGCTGGAGGAAGTTTATAACGGTTACAGAAAATAAAGTGAAATACACAATGGTAAGTTGAATGTGAGAACACTATGTCTTACCTAGAGAAATGAAGTGCTTAGATAAACACTGATGAACATAATCCACTGGCTGGGTCCATGATATATTTTAATTGACGCAACACTGGTTAAGATTATGATACTGGGAGGGAAACATGTTTCAACAGCTCCACCTCCTCATAGGTTTTTGCTGTATAAAAAAAAGCATTTATATTCTTATTATATTGCTATGGTAATCACATTCCAGTGCATAGGAATGAACGCTTTATCATAATATAGAATGTCATTTTTACTTTGCCAGTTCCCAGTAAATTAGTTTTGCAGTAGTGTCCTTGCGTATTTTGAAACAATTTTTTTTGTATCTAGATGAATTTAATGTGTGGTACAAAAACAGAAATAAGGTCATCAATTAATCTTCAAGTTATTTCAGTAGTGACAGTAAACGAGCTATGTTTTTTAATAAGTTATACAGATAATGTATAGCGGAAATATTTATTGTAATGGTCCCTAGAGACTGAAAAGAGTGGTGCAGCAATCGAACTTCCGTTTTTAACAAGTGCTGTTTAACCAAAAAAAATTTTTTTATCGGTAGAGTCAACATGTAAGTTGCATGTATTTTAGTAAATTTACAGATACTTTAGATGTAGATATATTTAATTTGAAGATCCATTGTAGTTGCAGTGTGAATTTGCCCTCAAAATTTCACTCATTTTGAGGAATAGAAGAAATTTTTTTTTCTTAAAAGTTGAAGTTTTCGAGATCTGTAATTATACTTGCATGTCTTTCGACTCTGTCATCATCTTTGATAATGTTCCATCTCTTTCAGTGTCTTTGGTGGTGTTATGTGTAAAGGAAGCAGACACCCTCATACTGTATTGCAGTTTGAGTGATACATCTTAATAAAAACACCACCTTTCCTTCCTTTATAAAAAGTTGTATGCTGGTTACACTGTGATGGAACAACTGTTACGCTTTTGTGTAGTACGCTGTTGCTACTTATTGTTAATATGGTGAAGTGACAGTCTTAACAAACAATGTAACTCTTTGTGCTGTACGTATATTGTTAGTGGCTAAATACTTCTTGTACAGTAATAAGAGCAGATCATAGTCAATAAGCCACTTTCTATACAGTTTTACATAAAGAGGAATATGGGCAGTAGATAACTTGAAATGGTGGTAAACCACCCAAGTCTGTTGGTTTCACCTACTACAGTGAAACACAGGGTACTCCTAGTTACTACACACAGCGAAATTGTAAATGTGTACAAACGACCTGATTATTCACATAAGGTTTCAGCTCAAAATGAATATGCACAATAAGTTTGTTGAAGTTGTACAAAAAGTTGATTGTGCACATGAATCTGAATCGACGATGATCAGAGATACAACACTCTTGCACACCTTGTTTGTGCAGATAAAATCGCAAATTTGGAATGTAGATTCGTTTACAGATAAAGCTAGCACATAAATGTGTACTCTACTATCACGAATTTGGGCATATAATATATACTATTATAATAATCACTAATTATACTAAATTCTTTGAATGTGGTGGATAGCACTATTAACACTACACTTTCGGTATTAACATGACATAAATCTCACAATAAATATTTGTAATTATCTAACAAATTTAAGAATCTCAATAAATTTTCTTATCATAAGCTGCCTTATTAATAAATAAAACTTCTTAAATGCTAGATTTTGTAGGTACATCCACAAGACATAATTCAACGGTTGTGTGCATTCGTTTTGTGAGAACTATTAGTAATTTGTTTTCAGTGTTTATTTCAAATTTCACCCACATATATTTTGTTTAATTATCGGTACATAATTGCAGTGATAAAATAAATTAATTACGTTTTCGATGATAATAATAATACACAGAAGTATTGAAACACATGAAGCCCACTTCCTGCAAAAATTTATTCAGATTCATTAATATTTATGGTAAAAATGTTGGCAATGAGCTTAGAAAAACAGACTTATGGTAAAATGGATTTTAACATTTTATCACAAAAAGGTGTGTTGATACAAGACCCATACCAACTAAAATTTACCAGCACCATAACGTTTCCTCTTTCTGCTTAAATGAGGCTTGTAATTTAAAAATTAGGTTAGCACTTTCTTGAATTTTCTGAATGAAAATCTACTCACAGACTTCTTGAGGAGGTGCAGTGGAAGGGAGATCTGATTGCAAGTCAATGCCTATTTCTTTGGAGCTTGTAGAGTGTACTGAGCAGGACTTTTGTGTATTCCCTAAATTTATATTTACACAATCATCAGGCAAAGTAACTGATTTTCAACGACTACTACGAATTTTTCGCTTCAGATTTCCAGGAAATCTTGCAAACTTGTTTTTTTCCCAATTTGTGTTTATGCCAACTTCCGAATAAAGATGATTTTGTTTTATGGTGACAGAAAAAAAATTATTTTTGGCATCTTTTGGTGTGCCACAGTCCCTTACGCAGTCCTTATTGCAATAATTTCGTAGATGTACTTATTATTCGAAAACAGCCAAATCGTTTTGGAACCTAAGTGTAAACATTATTTTGTAAACGTCTGTGAGTCCGCGAGCATATTGTGGCAC
Source organism: Schistocerca nitens (assembly GCF_023898315.1). Taxonomy (NCBI): domain Eukaryota; kingdom Metazoa; phylum Arthropoda; class Insecta; order Orthoptera; family Acrididae; genus Schistocerca; species Schistocerca nitens. Next base: position 255,705,586 of record NC_064615.1, on the reverse strand, counting down.
TACATTTATAAAGGTCCGTCTTGTTGACATAAATTTTACAATTCACTTTTACCGGTTTCGCCTACTGCCGTCTTCAGCTCTGTTACAAATAAAAAACGGTAGTGTAAACAACTAAGTTCAGTCAGTTGAAGCAAAATGTATAACAGGCCCGGTGATCCATAAGAAAAATAAGAAATATTTGCATGGTTATCAGTCATGCATACCAGCCATAGATACCATGAAATATTCTGCTGTAGGTAACAATATCATAATCTGTGCATTTAGGTACGTAGTAAGTGCTGGCGATGTACCTTATATTTATACAAATAACTGAGTCCAGCAGAGGGCGCTTTATCTAGGGCAGTATCGTAAATTTAATCATTAAAATGCTCTAGGCATAGTCATTAATTAAAATTACTTCACATGGCGGAACGAGCACCCGCTAATAAAACATGAACTACCGTACAATATGTGGAATTAGATCCATACTTAAAATTCACGTTAGAGATGTAAACAGTAATAATGGGAAGCTCCTAGCATGGCAAAGTAAATAACACACAACTGTGTAAAATCTAGAATATAACGTTTTAAAAATGACATCACATCTATAAATCGAAGTCTTTCAGCATAACAAAGCAATTAAATGACCCGCCAGGGTAGCCGAGAGCGCTAATGCTCTGCTTCCTGGACTCGGCTAGGCGCGCCGGCCCGGATCGAATCCACCCGGCGGATTAACGACGAGGGCCGGTACGCTGGCCAGCCTGGATGTGGTTTTTAGGCGGTTTTCCACATCCCGCTAGGTGAATACCGGGCTGGTCCCCACGTTCCGTCTCAGTTACACGACTCACAGACATTTGTAAAACGTTCGCACTATTTCATGACTTACACTAGACACAGACAGCTGGGGTACACCACTTCCGTCTTAGGGGGTGTGCGGTGGCGGCAGGAAGGGCATTCGGCCTCCCTCTGCCCGTAACATTGCCAAATCCGTCATAACACGGCCGACCCTGCATTCCTGAGGGATAAGGGCCTACAGGAGAAGAAAGAACAAAGAAAAAGAACAAAGCAATTAAATCATAATCGTAAGTAATTAACAAAACAGTGGCTATTAATTAAAAACTCTATAGACGGCAACACCTCACGGACTGGGATCTCAATCACGCCACCTCGTGCTCCTCTGTACGACGTTTTTGTTTCCCTGCGGCGGACACTGCGGAAGAAGGCCCAGTCTCCTCGTTGCTGGCGGCCGGCGAACACGACTGCACTCCAAGCTGCTGCGGCGCTCGATGCTGCTCAAACTAGTAGATTTCGGAATACATCAAAATAAGTACTCAGGTTAAACTCATTCTGTTCAGTCAGCAGTAGCAACATGATCACGGACTGATTTGCAGACTTTATGTCTTCAATTTTTTGACATCCAAGAGTAAACACTCCGAGGTGGGAAATAACCACAAATTCTTTTTGGAAAAAATTGTAGTATTAGGATGGAGTATCCACTTAAAATGGAGGGTAGTGTTTTTAAAGGGATGAAAAGTAACACGATGGTCGGGTTAGGAACTTCAAAACGGTCAACACACCAACATCAACGTATCAGTGCAGGATGTCTAATCTATATGTTTATTGTATGCACTGTTGTCTTGATACACTATAATGTGCTTCAAAACTTTGAACACATCGAAAAAAATTAGTTTGCAACAACATTACAATATATTCCACGCAAAAGACTATGGACTCTTGGAAGATGAACAGCGAGAGGCCGATGTGTGGGGGAGCAGATTCATCATGGGAGCAGATTCTCGATAATTTTACCAACATTTTCTCTATGAAAATACATTTTTGTTTCCAGGAGGAACGCTCAACAATGAATCCACAGTTAGAGAAAGCTACCATACTGCTTTTCAGCTTGCAAAGAGTTGCGCAGTTTCACTGATTTTCGCGTTATGTTGACAGTGAGGATACTCGGCTGTAGCTCGAACTTATACAAAGACAATGTGACGTCTGCGTGATTAGTTTCATAGCAAAATTAGTCTCGTAGACTTCTGTTCCATTAGTGCAAATTTTCAGAACTTTAAAAGTCTGCAGCTCAACAATGAATCCACAGTTAGAGAAAGCTACCATACTGCTTTTCAGCTTGCAAAGGGTTGCGCAGTTTCACTGATTTTCGCGTTATGTTGACAGTGAGGATACTCGGCTGTAGCTCGAACTTATACAAAGACAATGTGACGTCTGCGTGATTAGTTTCATAGCAAAATTAGTCTCGTAGACTTCTGTTCCATCAGTGCAAATTTTCAGAACTTTAAAAGTCTGCAGCTATGATTATGTCAATGTGAAGACTTAATTGTCCATGCTGCCTTTTTGCACAATGAAACTTCAACTCAAGAGCTTGTTTTCGAATTAGCATTACTCGAAAAGTGGTACCAGACACTGATCCTCTAGCGGAAAGCAAAATAAGTAATATTCACTGACATTAAATGTTTTTACGTTTAACGATTAAATAAAATGGTAACGAAATACAAATTTGTCAATTTAAATTTCGTACTAAAGCGGCAGTCATCGTAAGGCTGCAACACTCTTACGAAATATCAAGTTTCTTATGTAGCTGTCCCCCTTTCTATGCATCATCAAAATATGAAAAGGGATGTGAAATTTCATTGTCAGTTCTTATTATGTTGAATTTAATTGTCAGTTATCATTAATATAACAGTCTTAAAAATAAATTTGCCACAAAACCCGTTAATGAGCCACCATGAAGCGATACACGGTTGCTTACTACTATGATGCGAGAGCGAGCCAGTTCGCGCGAGTGGCTGTGCTGAACTGCCCGACCTCTTAGTGAGCCTGTACCTGTGAAAAGCCTGTTAGCCCGGCAAGAGCCCCAGGTTCCGTCCAAGGGACACTCCGTGCAAATGTCACTATGTCCAAATGTTTCAACCCCCATAGGTGAAGCCGGCCTGGTACCCAGGTCACGGGTTAGCTACAGCATTCGCTAACCTTAGAAATCTTTGTCCCGCTTTCACGTGAATAACACTGCATGCAGACACAGTTGGGGTACGCGTATTCTTCTGCAGAGGGGGAGGGGGGGGGGGTATCGGGATGGCGATAATAAGGGTATCCGGCCACATATTCACCTAACTTTACCAACTCCGTTGATAACCATCCCGACCCTGCGCCGCTGCAATACCAACAGACAAGGAAAAGAAGAAGAAGAAGACGACCACCCCTAATAAATGAACTTTAGTAAGGCCCACTTGAAAGTATTGTGTTAACAATTATGATAGGAAAAATATTAGCTGCTAATGACTCACCATGTGCGTAAGGAGGGTGACAAAAAATGAGTGCCTGAGAGATGCAGAGATCAACATTCTATGGCATGTTTATATTACACTTTACAATACGGACATCACCGACATTCAATAAATGTTCAAAGCAAGCCATTAATTTGCACCATGATCACCGAGTGAAAAACGGCGTGTCAGACTCAAAGGTTCGCACCACCAAGACCGAAGGCGGACTTCCTTGGAGTTAGAAACCGTGCAGGACATTCAGCGAGGTATCCTCTCTCATAGATTGCATAAAGAATCACATTGGTTTAACGGGATGATGAGAACTTATGGAATGTGATTGTATACATCCGAAACCGGAACAATCTGTTATGGAGCTTATCGTGAAACTTGTTACCCCTTAAGGAGTTGCTGTAGACAGTGTGATGATATTTTTTAGGCACAGAAAAAACGAATATCGAGAGTCTGGATTGTTCCAGTGGTTCTAGGCGATATGAACTGCAATGTCACACACTTTTCAGGAACGATAGTTTGTTCTAAGGGAATATAGTTTTTATACGCAGATCACGAATGAAGCAAAATCATGTTATTTTGATTATTTTGACCAGCTGTTGGCCAAAAGCAGTGCTCATACCATAGCTGTAGATCTCTTATTCCCATTTTCCGACTCTTAATTGCTGTGATATCCGGCCGGTGTGGCCGTGCGGTTAAAGGCGCTTCAGTCTGGAACCGCGTGACCGCTACGGTCGCAGGTTCGAATCCTGCCTCGGGCATGGGTGTGTGTGATGTCCTTAGGTTAGTTAGGTTTAATTAGTTCTAAGTTCTAGGCGACTGATGACCTCAGAAGTTAAGTCGCATAGTGCTCAGAGCCATTTGAACCATTTTTTGCTGTGATGTAAATATTCCCTGCTGTCCTTACAAGAAACACGCACACAAGAAACAATCTCAGAGGGCAGAGTACCTCCAACTTCTCACAGCACAGTATATAACTTTGCAGTAAATTTACCATCCAGATTAACGGTCGGATTAATCGTATAAGAATGAGTCAAGCCATTGCTGTTAGTTAATCTTGATACAACTCTCTTGCTACCTCTAATACCAGGGTTCGTTCCATATGCATTGCCTTTTCAAATCCCGACTGGTCGGAATTGAAAACCAATTCCATATTAAACGACGGGTTCGTTTACCTCATCTACAAATTTTCGGGGCGATTCCACGGTTTTCTGTGCATCGTCAAGTCGACGCTTTGTTTGAAAGTTCGTTACCTGACGTCTTGTAGTTCTGTAGCACTGGTTGAAGTTATGCAACCATCCACTGCTTCCCTTGAAATCACTTTAACCTACATCGCGCGCAATAGAGAGTCACTATCATGCACGTCCTGTAAATTGCACTGAGTATCCTTGAAACGTGCAAACACCAGTTTTTATAACAAGTGCGCTTTGTCCTCCCTTGAACATCCGTGGCGTTGCTTATGCACTACACTGTCATATTGCCGCGGACTTATCCGAAGTCTGTTCGTGGTTGTTATTTTACTAAGCTGCGGATGATCCTCCACATACGTAATTATGTTTCGTACTCACTTCTTATACTACGACTGTCCTTTACTACGTCTCACTGGGGACAGGATTTGTGGCTCCCTGTCCTACAAGAACGATAAACTAGATTGCTCGACACCTGTTTGAATATCAGTTTCACTTGTTAAACACGTATCGTCACCATTGTACTCATGATGTAAATTGTCCGCACAGTCGGGCCTATATGACATCACACGTTTACTGACTCATTTTGCAGAAACGCTAATATTCCATCTGCCACTTCTTTCTTAATCTGCGAAATTCCTGGGGTTCCTTTCGAAAGGCCGCGCGGGGTAGCCGCGCGGTCTCGGGCACCTTGTCAAGGTCCGTGCAGCTCCCCACGTATGAGGTTCGAGTCCTCCCTCGGGCATGGGTGTGTGTGTGTGTTGTCCATACCGTAAGTTAGTTTAAGTTTGATTAAGTAGTGTTTAGGCTTAGGGACCGATGATGTCAGCAGTTTGGTCCCATAAGACCTCACCACAAAATTCCAAAATTCCTTTGTAAAGGAATGTCAACTTCGGTAACTGTTGTTATAGATGTAATGCATGTTTGCTTTGTTTATCGATTGCAGCACTGTTGTGGGTTACACTTCGACTAAGCAGTTCAACTTCGCCCCATAGCCTCATGCTGTGTTCACCACTGGGTACCACCAGTCCCGCCCCCACCCCCCTCCCCCCCCTGTTGCCACTAGCCACCAATATTGTGGTTACATGGTAGACACTATGTGAAACGTCGAATTCCGTAAACCTTTTGCGACCTCGGACTCACGAGGTAGCTTGTGAGGCACACACAGTTTAAGTGATTTCTTTACTCGAATCTGACTCTATAATGTATTAATATTGCTACTGAAGAGAAAGAACACTTTCTTCCTTGGCCCATGCTTCACCACAGGACAGCATCACCTACACCACCTCAGTAAGTGTCAAGTAAAAATATCCTCCCACAACTAAAAGGCGATTATGGAACAAAATTCACAATTCGACTCAAGAAACTACTCCCAGTAGTTTCCTTTCACCGAGGTATGTAAATAGAGACATCTGGTCTCTATGGAGTTCAGACACTGAATGACGTTTTGAAGTTCCTCTCAGGAGTATGCAATGATTGTGCGATACAGAGACAATAGTAGTAATTGCTTCATGTGACTTTCCTCTCAAACATTTAAACACAGACCAGAGCTAAAATTCCCTACAAAGGGTGCCCCAGAAGGAATCGTCGATATTCAGGGATATGACAGGAACGATCATTGGAAGCAAAAATAGCTAGTAAACGTTGTAACTCCGAAAATGCAGATAAAATACCTTCTGCACCATCCAAAATTTTCGCCGTTTAATATTCGTTGATAACCTGCACTGTTCTTTTGATTCTGAAGCTGTAAGATGTGTTACAAAAACTATACTTAATAAGTAATCGATGTACTAGTGTATTTAATTCTGACTGTATATAATTGATTGTCATTATAATGAAAATATTGTAAATTGCTGGATAATAGCAAAGGGAACTTTATTGAAATGTATCGATTGCAAAGACAAAATGGTAGTAGCTTTGCCGTTGTTTATCTTTGCGTATGGAGAGTCTCTGTCGCGTCGCGAGCAGAGAGGAAGGAAGAGCAGCTTGAGTCATGAAAGAGTGCGGAAGTGTTTGTTGGGCGCTCCCGCAGATGTGATCGCGGGAGACGCGCCTGATTCGTTAACCCGCGAGTACTGAGAGCACGATAGGAGTGGACAGGCGGAGGAAGCTGCAGTTCCAACTACTGCCTGTCCCATAATTATCCGTGGCTATGGAGACGAATCGGGGTTCTTCTCGTCGAACAGCAGCATCAGAAACAACGGCAGCTCAGCATTGTCGTCGGTTACATTCTTCGTCGTCCGCACAGCTACAACATCGTAAGAGGGGGTGTTGTTTTGGGGGAAGAGACCAAACTGCGAGGTCATCGGTCTCATCGGATTAGGGAAGGATGTCGGCCGTGTCCTTTCAAAGGAACCATCCCGGCATTTGCCTGGAGCGATTTAGGGAAATCATGGAAAACCTAAATCAGGATGGTCGGACAGGAGATTGAACCGTCGGCCTCCCGAATGCGAGTCCAGTGTGCTAACCACTGCACCACCTCGCTCGGCAACATCGTAAGACTGTTAACTGACGAATGTAAGAATGTAGAGGCTTTGCCCAGCAACATTTCTTTCACAAAGTATGAATAGCTTGAACAGTAACTTACAATAGTTAAAACTTGTCGGGCGCCTGTGTTGTCATTGTCCTCAGACATTATTACGAAGCAGCGTCCCTTTCCTTTTCATGCAATCACCAAGTGTCGTAAGAATATGAAAAGTGAATAACTATTTACTGCCAGTTAGTGTGTTTAAAATCCAGTTTCAGTCTAAATTTTCTGCCACAGTAACTGCTCATTCTTGTATAGCATAACATAGGATACTAAAAGTAAAGTAAAATTTCACTGACAAAACTAATAACTAAAGATACAGCACAAATTAAGAGCGCACAATTTCATTTATTCTGTATTTAGCTTAGCGAGTGACTTCTGCTGACTTGGTATGTAGCTTATTGTTATTATAGTAACAGTAAATTCAGTTTCTCATTTGCTTACAGTAAACTTAATTTGATCTCTCAATAACCAAAGTAAACTACTTGCCTTTCTCTAATTTTTGCATTCCGTTGTGCTGAGATTACTGAAAATCTTTTTTTTTTCATTTCAAAGTTTAAGTTAAACCCGTCATTTATTTAACCAGTAATTTCATTTAACATTACTTTCAAAATGTAGTACTTCAGAATAAAACTGCAAACTCAGTGCTATCTGATTCATTTATTTTACGCTGTGAGAAAGCGTGACAACCTCCTGTTGCCACGCCAGTGAATATTTGTTTGAATTTCTTTGCCGTTACCTTTCTCAAGATTCTGGAGAGTCATTGCCCTAGCGGGCTGGCGATCGTTTAATTATCCCTTCTATAGCTAATCAATGTTTTCTTTGTGTTGCCAGTGATATTTATAGTAAAGATTACGTGGTAGCCGGCCGGAGTGGCCGAGCTGTTCTAGGCGTTACAGTCAGGAACCGCGCGATCGGTACGGTCGCAGGTTCTAATCCTGCCTCGGGCATGGATGTGTGTGATGTCGTTAGGTTAGTTAAGTTTAAGTAGTTCTAAGTTCTAGGGGACTGATGACCACAGCAGTTAAGTCCCATAGTGCTCAGAGCCATTTAAACCATTTACGTGCTACACTTTTCCCCTCTGTGCGGTTCGTGAGCGATTGCACTATATTCAACTCATTTCAAAACTATCACCTAAATTTAGCTTAAATTTAGAGTAGGTTCTTCCTTCAGAAGAGTCTGTTGTACACTTTCCTCCAAGAAACCAGTGTTACTTTCCTTCAGTAACGATAGCCTTATTCACTATAAAGTTTCATTAGGCATATGCGATCATGATCAGCTATATCGCAATCCAGTAGGCCGATATGGAGGGGGGAGGTTACAATGTGGGCTCTAAAATATCCACCTTATAAGCTTGAGCACCTTTCCATCTACGGTACTGTGAAACAAATCTCTTTTACAGCAATTTCTTTGTTTTCCATGCCTTGAGTGGATTTATGGACCAAAACAGAAAAAAAAATTGCCCATGAAACGTGGGCTTTGAAGTGCACAAGTTAAGAGATATGAGCACTTCTTCATTTCCACTCCTGTGAAACACATCTCTTCTGCTAAAAAAGTGCTCGTAGCTATTAAGGTATTAATTTTACAGCTTGTGTTTGCTAGACTTTTTTTTCTTGACTTGTTCCGTACTACCTCCTCTCAAAATATGGACAGCAAAAAACTTACAGTAGAAAAGATGAAGAACTGCACATAGTTTTTAAGATAAGCACTTGAAAGTCCATGTTTACTGGACTTTTTAGCTTCTCTTACCTTGAATATTGACCATCCCTCCTGGGGCACCCCGTGTTTCAAAAGATATGTCGCCTTCTGGCCACGCAAGTGTCGAACCCGCTCCCATTAGCAACCAGACGAGTAACAGAGGTAGTAACGCAGCTGTTCCTGTTGTAGTGCGGAATTGGTCGAAAACTTGCACCGTGGTATATGTGAACATTACAGTTTTATGTCCAGCCAACGCGTAATTTAGACCCTTTCATGATTCGTTACAAGACGCCCAACAAACATTGCCCATTCGTTCGTCCACTGCTTCCTTTACACTCCGCGACAAAAGTGAGTTAAATGTCGCGCAGCAGGAAGACGTGATTAGTTGGCTGGCCGACTGAGCGAGCACTTCCATCACGGGCAAACAGGTGGTTAATTATCGCTGTGCCGTGCGCGGTGGTTCGATCTCGCCCACAAGAGGCGTCAACTTGCTGCCAGTAACGGCTGCTAAGGCAGCGCGCAGCTGGTGTGTTTCAGGCAGCCTCCTTTTTATTTGTGTCGGGCTGTTGGCCCATGTGAAACTCTTCTTTTGTATCGTAGATAAGGATTGTGCGACGAAATGAAAAGGACCGAGAGGGAGTGGGGTATTGAACGGCCCGGTCTGGCCTGTGGTACCGCCGCGTCGCTCATCACACAAACCGTTCAGACGGGCCGGGATTAATGGGTGCCTCAGGCCATGCATACAATGCGATTGAGAAATGGTTTCCCATGCTAGACTGTCTCGGTGTACGTAAACGATTTCTCAGATGGGATCACCAGCACAGTAAGATGGTTCACTGATAAAGCTGTTGTGTACAGGAGGCTATTCTTTTATTCATGGGGCGCTACACCTCCACGAACGCTAACTGCTCCGTTCACAGCCACTATCTACCATCATAGTATGGATCTGAAGATGGTCTAAAACAGACCGAAATCGGTGGCCTTATATAAAAGAGAGTTTATTGCGGTTGTGGCTGTCTCTATTCAATTTTAAATAACATATAAACCGCTTTACCTCAGAGATACACGCCCTCAAAAATAACTGTAGCATTACTTTTTCAGGATAAATTTCACTCATCAGTTGCAAATACATTTTATTACGCTTTACTGGTTTAGACAAATTAATTTGTCATCTTTAGAAGTCTACATAATTGGGGATATTAAAAATCTTTATACCTTGTCTATATATTCATGTGAGATATAAAAAGTATATAACAGAAACGTACTTAGTTTAGCAGACAGTCAATATCTTCTTCGTGGAAGGATTATGGCATGGTATGTTCAGAAATTTACGTATTGTATATGATTACTTTAAAACTGTTTGACAATTTACAATAACTGGAACACATCTGTTGTGTTAGCATCAAGGATCATACATAAAATCATATATAAAAATATAACCGAGACATATAAAGAAATTTTATACAAAATATTTAAAAAAACACATTAAAAACTTTTCTGTGACATACTCTTTGTACTTTACGTAAATCTATATTCAAGATCCAAGGACTTATAATACCCCTAATTTTATAGGCTTCTGAAGATGACAATTAAATTTGTCAAAACCGATAAAGCATAATAAAATTTATTTGCAACTGATGACTGAAATTGATGTTGAAAGAACAGGAGGCAATTCTCGTTGGATGGACTCGAGGAATTATAGAATTAAAAATTTCCCTAACAACAATTGTTATATGTATCAACTTTTATTTTTAGAAATGAAGTTCTGGAAAAAAAAGCAGCTGCTTGGTAGAACGCTTTGCTCTATTTATTTATTTAACCTGAGCTGCTTAGGGCCATCAGGCCCTCTCTTACATCGAACTAGGGTTTCTTTCACACATACAGTATACATTAGATCATAGTTACCTAAGAAAATAAACAATTTCAGTATGACTACTATCATTAAAATGATTTGAGTCTGAGTAAATTATACAGACTTTGAACTTACAAAGCTAATAATGGCATTACCGGTACTACTACAGCTGCAGCCACTAATAGTGAGAACAGTAATAATAACAATAATAATAATAACATAATAACAATAATAATGACAATAACTGTGACGTTATTAGCAACAATAAAAGAAGAATTAATAGGTTTACAAAATAGATGTTATCTGATATAGCGTGTTTTGGAAAAAGGAAATTTAAGGACACTACATTGGCTAAGAATACTAGGAAATGAGGAAAATCAGGTTGGAAAGCGGGAAGTGCAATGGTGACGAGTCCATAGAGGGACAATGAATACTGGACACGATCAGTAGTACTCTAAGTTCACTATTTGTACATGCCTGCTTTGTGTATGCACTGAGGTGACCAAATTCACGGAATAGCCTCTAATTTCGTGTCGGAACTCTTTTGACCGGCACAGTGCAGCAGCTCGACGTGGCATGGACTCGAAATTCACGGAATAGCCTCTAATTTCGTGTCGGAACTCTTTTGACCGACACAGTGCAGCAGCTCGACGTGGCATGGACTCCAATGTCGTTGGAAGTCCCAAGCAGAAATATTGAGCCATACTGTCACTATAGGCGCCCATGATTGCGAAAGTATTGCCGGTGCTGGGTTATGTGTACCAACTCTCCCATCGATCGTGCCCCGTAAATGTTCGATGGGATTCATATTCGACGATCTAGGTGGCCAAATCATTCGCTCGAATTGTCCAGGCTGTTCTTCGAACCAATCGCGAACGATTTTGGCCTTGTGACATGAAGCATTGTCACCCATAAAAATTCCATAGTTGCTGGGGAACGTAAGCCTATGAATCGCTGCAAATGGTCTCCAAGTAGTCCAACATGACCATTTCCAGTCGATGGTAAGTTCAGTTTTACCAGAGGACGCAGTCCATTCCATGTAAACACAGCGCACGTCATTATGGAACTATTACCAGCTTGCACAGTGCCTGGCTGACAACTCGGATCTGTATAGTCTTGTACTGCAAAGAATCTGGGGAGAGGAAGTTGTTACCGGTGGCTGGTATCTTTGTACAACACACATGCACACGTGCATTAATCCAGTTCTTTATTTATATGAGCTGGGAACATTTACTTAACCTGAATAAAGTGCGTGTTTTGTGGTACAAGCTCATCAGAAATATTCCTCTTGCAGGCTGAGGTAATGTCAATATCGGTAATCTTCCTATAACAAAATTTAGTTTCTCACTGCTCGTAAAGTACAATTCTGGTTGAGGTAAACTAGTTCCGCTGTAGACACTAATCTGGTCGCAATGTACTGTCATAGCCTGTGACTAATTAAACCTACACTGAGAGTTAACTGACGGACGCCAAACTGGATGATTCAGTGAGCCCTCCAGTCAGAGGCGGCGGCCTGTATACGTGCTGTCGAGAGGGAGTTGGTGGCGTGTTGCTTGTGGGTGTGTGATAGGCGCGCTTGATCCAGCGCCTACTAATCGCTCTTCGAGCGTCATCTTTGCCGAACGGTATGCTGGCGACATCTTACGCTGGCACGGGATCCATGGCTTCGTCGGGTCTACACTTCACTCGAACCCTACTATCAGTTCTTACCAACTGAAACCGGTTTTCCAGTCGTCTAGGGTCCAATAGATATTTTCACGAGGCGATGAGAGGCGCTGCGAGCAATGTCGTCATGTTAGCATGTCACCCGTGTCGGTCGTCAGCAACTATTATAGCCCATTAACGTCAAATTTCGTCGCACTGTCTTAAGGGATACGTTTGTCGTTCCTCCAACTTTGATTTCTGTACTTCTTTCATGCATGTTGCTTGTCTGTTAGCACTGACAACTCTACTTAAAAGCCGCTGCTCTCGGTCGTCAAGTGAATGCCATCGGCCACTGTGTTGTCCATGGTGAGAGAGGGGTTGGGTTGTTTGGGGAAGGAGACCAGACAGCGAGGTCATCGGTCTCATCAGATTAGGGAAGAACGGGGAAGGAATTCGGCCGTGCCCTTTGAAAGGAACCATCACGGCATTTGCCTGGAGCGATTTAGGGAAATCACGGAAAACCTAAATCAGGTTGGCCGGACGCGGGACTGAACCGTCGTCCTCCCGCATGGTGAGAAGTAATGCCTGAAATTTGGCATTCTCGACACACTCTTGACACTGTGGATCTCGGAATATTGAATACCCTAATGAATTCCGAAATGGAATGTCCCATGCGTCTAGCTGAAACTACAATTCCGAGTTCAAAGTCTGTAAATTCCAGTCATGCAGCCATAACGACCTTGGAAACCTTTCCATGTGAATCAGCTGAGTACAGTCCGCCCCTGGTAGCTGAGTGGGCAGTCTGCCGCCGGCAGTGCTGCGAGGCGGTCACGCGCCAGAGCGCTGCGGGCGAGGCGCGCACGGTGTGTTTGTGTTTACTTCGGCCGCTGTAAGTGCCGTTTTCCTTCTAGACCACCATGGCGCACAACTATCGGAAGAAGACATTACGTTTCAACTTTTGTTCCGACTTCGCCCGACCCAAGGCCCTGGAGGTAGAACGATTTATACGCGATGAGGTTAAAATACCACCCACGGATCTAATTGGTATCCACTTGTCCATAGTTAGCAGTACCGTCTACGTCAAAATGATCAACGATGCGGTGTGCGACAAGGTGCTTCAAGAGGCAAAACGTGGACTGCGCTTCTGTCATTCCGACGGCAACGTCGGACCCGTTACCGTCGATCACGCAGGTCTCGGCACACGGACGATACGGATCTTCGAACTGCCGTTCGAACTACCTGCAGACGTCGTCATCGAGGCGCTCCGTCCCTATGGCAACGTTCTAGAACATGTTGCCGAACGATGGGTACAATTTCAGACCTATCCCGTTTTAAACGGTGTTAGACAGGTCCGCATCGAGTTGCAGAAACACGTGCCTTCCTATCTACGTATCGGGGGCTGCAGTGCCATTATAATGTACGACGGCCAACCTCGGACCTGTTCCGGTTGCGGGAAAGAAGGTCACCTACGGTCTGGATGCATTCAACGACGTGTCGCGCAGCTCCCGTTGTCGGAAGCGTCCGTCACACCCACGATGACCGCCCTACCGGTCACTTACGCAGCGGCTCTTGCCACGTCTACAGTTTCGTCCAGTCCGTCGCCCGGTCCTTCCGATCGGCACGTCCCACCGTCCCAGTCACCAACGGACGGTGCAGACGTCCCACCTGACAACCTTGCCGCCGAACAGGCTCCCGCACCGGACGCTGAGGAGACCAATACATCTTCACAACACCTGTTTGACAATTTCATTGTACCCACCGACGCCTTCGAACCAGGTCGACGCTCCTCCTTGCCGTCGTCCGACACTGAGGAACACGTGCGCAAACAACGCTCGCCACGTAGGCGCAAACGCCGTCGCCGTTCACCCACGGGCTCTCAGAGCGTTGCCACCCGCGACGACGAAGAAGACATCCAAGCAGCCGACATTTCCACGCAGAGGTCGGCGGACAACTTTCACGATGAACAAGACGTTTCGCAGGACGGGACCACTATGGGGGTCGCCACGCACAATGTAACGATCGGTGCGCCGGTTGAGACGCCTGTCTCCCCGCCGACAACTCCAGATCTCTCTCACCACGACGCAATTCCCATGGACATTGGACAGACCCACGGCACAGGAGCATGGGCCGACGACATTGAGGAAGATATGCCCCCTCCTCCGGATGAGTTGCCTCCGCCGGACGAGGCTGCCTGTTAACATCAAAAGCGAGGCATTGCAGCTGATGGGACGGGACTTCCTGTCAGTGCCCTCCTCTTACTTCCCTTGGTGATGGTAGATGCACGTCCACCACCACTGAAATAAACGTACCGGTTTGCCACACTGAACATCAACATGATCGGCACTGCACCCAAGCTGCAACTTCTATGTGACATGCTTCGGGCCTCTGACGTCGACGTCGCCCTTCTTCAGGAAGTACGCGTTGCCACACTACCACAGTCTACGGCTACGACTCATACACGTCCACATGTGATCAATCAGGGCGTGGAGTGGCTTTCTACATACGCGAAGGAATCCCACTCACGGACACGACAATCCTTCCCTGTGGAAAAGGCATGGCTGTTACCATCTTCGACACGCGCGTCGTCAATATCTACGTTCCGTCTGGCTCCACGAACCGTCGGCCAGCGGTCCACTTTCTTCGGACATGACGTGGCGCCCCTGTTTTCTGGACGCTATGATCGCCTTATCATGGGAGGCGATTTCAACTGTGTCCTCCATCCGCAGGACCAAGTGCCTGGTTATTCGCCATGCCCGGCGCTGCTCACCTTAATCGAAGATTTTCATCTAGTGGACGTTTGGGAGACAATTCATGGCAATACCCCCGGTTTTACCCATTATACGGCACATTCTGCGAGCAGACTGGACCGGTTTTATGTCTCTGCTCACCTCGGCAATGAAGTCGCCCAAGCTGAACGATGGCCCCTTGCATTTTCGGACCATTGCGCCGTCATTTGCTCCCTGGCTCTGCCACCTCAGTCAGTGTGGCGCAGCAGAGGTTACTGGAAGCTTAATACCTCCCTCCTTAATGATCCACACTGCCGACAATGTATTGCCACTACATGGGCGTCTTGCGAAAGACGCCTTCCGCAGTACACATCCACGTTCCATTGGTGGCTCAAATGTGCCAAACCTGCGATCAGAAAGGCCTTCATACAATGTGGCAAGGAAGCAGCAGCATGGCATCGAGACACCACAAAGTTTCACTACGCCGTCCTCCGTGAGCTCGATGCGCTCCCTCCATCACCTGACACCCACAGGGAACGACAACGTACTAAAGCTCGTCTCCTCTCTCTTCAACGTTCACGACTGCATGGTGTCGTGGTGCGTTCCCGACGACAAGACCTCCTCCACGACGAAACCCCATCCACAATCCATGCCGCATCCGACCATAGTCGTCGACGTCGGCTTTTCGTCCCCAACATCACGACCTCCGATGGTGTTCACCACACAACACAGGCGGCAGTCGTGTCTGCCTTTGCTGAACATTATCGCCAATTTTATGATGATGAACCGATGGCGACGCCCATTCCTGATGATCTCCGTCCTTCCCCTGATCGGACCCTCACCGTAGCGGAGTCAACGTCCATGATGTCTGCAATCACCGCAGAAGAGGTGGTAGATGCGAGCAACAAAGGGGCCAAGAACAAATCACCCGGACAAGATGGTCTCCCAGTGGAGTTTTACCGGGCGTTCACCACGTTAATGCTTCCTCGCTGGACGGAAATGATTCAGGAACTCTTTACTCCGTCCTTCCCAATTCCACCTGAATTCGTCACTGGCATTCTTCTACCTGTGCCTAAACCGAAGGGAGGGTCTCATGTCTCTGCATATCGTCCCCTTACACTACTGAATGCAGACTATAAAATCTATGCACGCCTCTTAGCAGCGCGCATACGCACCGTCTTACCTACGGTCCTTTCACCTGAGCAGACTGCACGTGGTTGTGGGGCCACCTTACAAACAGCCCTAGGAGAATGCCGTGACCTCATTGCACTGGCGTCGGTTTGTCGCCTTCGTGCAGCAGTGGTATCTGTCGATTTCACGAGTGCCTTTGATCGCGTTCGACACCCATTCCTCCTCATGGTGGCGACACGTATGGGGTTCCCATTGCTTTTTGTCGATGCCATTCGCCGGTTACTACTTCCCGCGGCCTCGATGGTACAAGTCAATGGGAGGCTTGTAGGACCGATCCCTATACGTCGCTCTGTGCGTCAAGGATGCCCTATGTCTACTTTACTATATGCCATTGCACTTGAGCCCCTCATCACTGGACTTACCTCTAGACTGCAGGGCCTCACTTTGCGTGACCACACCTTTCACTGTAGGGCTTATGCGGACGATCTCCTCCTTCTCACCTGCTCCTCCACAGAACTCAATGACGCCATCCAATGGATCCACCAGTATGGACGTCTTTCTGGTAGCATTCTTAATGTCCGTAAATCGACTATGATGCACATTGGGCGCGGCCTCCCGGCTATGGTGCCGACCCCACTCCCAGTCAGTGCCACCCTTCGTTACTTGGTTATCGAATTTACGAGCTCCACACACCGCACAGTGGCCCTGGCTTACCGGCGGCTTTTGCAGTCGATTCGGTACCATGTCCGCGGTCAAGTGCACCGTAACTTAAACCAACTCCAACGTGTGTCCTATGTCAACATCTATGTCGCCCCTAAACTGGTACACGTCGCCCAGATCCTCCCAATGCCGTTACTCCTTGGCCGCCGCATCCAATCAGCCTTTGGATATTTCGTGTCAGCAGGGGCACTTTTCAAAGTCCGCTACAACACTCTAACACTGCCTCCTGCAAAAGGTGGCCTCGGACTCATCAACGTGCGGGCACGCTCTTCTGCACTCTTTGTCCACACTCTGTTGCGGCACTGGCAAGGGCCGGTCCCGTCCTTAACACGCAGTCTCTTAGATATCCTCCGACCAGCTTCTCTCGATCCACCGATCAATGTGGCACCTATTTCTCCATTATTGTACTACGTCGCCAATTGTTTCATAGAACTCAGCTACATTCAGGCCGATCTTCCAGTCACCCGTCCTCCCCGTACAAAAGATTATTATCGTTTGTTTATGCTGTCCAACCCTTGCGACCCGATGGTGCTAAAGCATCCTGACATTAACTGGCGCACGGTTTGGGGGTGTGTGCATGCACCATTTTTACCGCCGTCTGTGTCTGCACTCTGGTATGTTTTAGTCTATGGAAAATTCCCGACTAATAGTCGACTTTATCGCATAGGACTGGCCACCTCCCCACTCTGCCATGAGTGTCAGCTCGAAGACACCGACGAGCACCGCCTTACGTGCCCCCTGAAACAAAACGTATGGCTCCTCATCCAACGAATCGTGGGCTTTAACCTCCGTGCCCCGCCAACGACGGTAACCCCGGATTTCCTGTTGTTGCCCCAGACATTTCACTACCCTCTTGCTAAGCACCATACCCTCTGGTTTCGAGGACAGGCTTTAGAATATCTCTTTCAGAGTGGTCCGCATACAGTCCTTGCCTTCTGGTACAAAGTTGCGACCGCGCATAGCACCCTCACCCGAAAACCATCTTACCGACAAACTTTTGCCGGTTATCCCCGCAGCGTCTTCCTTGAACCCCCTCAAAGTTGGGGTGTACCATGCCTACCTGTCACATGATGCAACACCATTATCCACGTTCTCATGCATCGACCAAAAACAAACACAATTTTTTTTTAATGGAAGAAGACAGAATATGTTATATTTTGTTGTATTTAATGTTTTTCTTTTTTAATATTTTTTTGTTTAACTAACAGTCATTTGTATATTTTTAAATGGTACCTTGAAGAACTCTTGCATAGTGAATATATATGTACTTTTAGTTTGTTCAATACAAATTTTTAAACAAAAACAAAAAAAACAAAAAATGAACAAAAAAAAAAGGAAAACAGGATATGTTCTATTTTGTTGTATTTAATGTTATTCTAATAGTTTGTTTACCTAACACTCATTTGTATATGTTTAACTGATACCTTGAAGAACTTTTGCTTTGTGTATATATATATATATATATACAGCAGGGGCACTTTTCATAGAACTCAGCTACATTCAGGCCGATCTTCCAGTCACCCGTCCTCCCCGTACTCTCCGATTGTTAAAAAAAGGGGGTAGCATCTAAAAAAAATTTTAAAAAAGAAAAAAAAGCAAAAAATAGCGGTCAGCGCGACAGAATGTCAATCTTAAGGGCCCGGAAAAAAAAAGTGGTCAGCGCGACGGAATGTCATACCTAACGACTCGGTTTCGATTCCCGGCTGAGTCGGAGATTTTTTCCGCTCAAGGACTGGGTGTTGTGTTGTTCTTATTATCATTTCAACCCCATCGACACGCAAGTCGCCGAAGTGGCGTCAACTCAAAAGACTTGCACCAGGCGAACGGTCTACCCGACGGGAGGCCCTAGCCACACGGCATTTCCATTTATCTGAGTACAAATGACAGATCCGCCAATGCACTATCCTTTTGTGCTCGATACTACCGAGATCTGTGCATATGTATATCGCTGGCCCATGACTTTTGTCGTCTCATTGTTTTAATAGACTTGTAAGAGTTTATCACTTTGTGTTTTCTGATATCTGTAATAGGTGTGTAGAACGAACTGCTTAAGTAAGGCAATCAGTAGGTTTATGGATTTACATTCACATGTCTACGCTCCAAGAAGTTCAGTAGATCGTCACACAGTATTTCATGTTCTGTACCCACGTCAAATGAAAGTACTGACACTTGTCTTCGACGCATGATCTAAAGATCGTCATATAGCTTTAGAAATAATAATCTTTGTAAAAGCTGGGGACTGATGACCTCAGATGTTAAGTCCCATAGTGCTCAGAGCCATTTGAACCATTTTTTTGTAAAGGTAGAATCTGTCTTCGATATCGTGTGAGATGTATGTTCAGTCATAAGTTGTCTGATGATGGCATTACAAGTCGAAGACCGCTTCATAACAAAATATAAAATATATATTATTATGGAGCACTAACACCGTGTGTTTAGCCGGCCGGGGTGGCCGAGCGGTTCTAGGCGCTACAGTCTGGAACCGCGCGACCGCTACGGTCACATGTTCGAATCCTGCCTCGGGCATGGATGTGTGTGATGTCATTAGGTTAGTTAGGTTTAAGTAGTTCTAAGTTCTAGGGGACTGATGACCTCAGCAGTTAAGTCCCATAGTGCTCAGAGCCATCTGAACCATGTTGAACCATGTGTTTCAGTTTGTAATATGCGTAAATGATTGGTCCATACTGGAACATTTATCTTTTAGCGCTGAAGCCCGGTTCAGTGCGAGCACTGGCAACACCCAAGTTGCCTCGATACCTCACGGTTAGATCTCCAGTAGTGTTTTTATTGTGGCTTACAGCATCATCTCCATTGGTAGCCTTCACAAAATGAATATTGTTTAAAGAATATTCTACGAACTTTTCCTTCGTCAGTCAAGAAAAACTGAAAGCTGGAATTTTTTATAGTCCTCAAATTTACAAATTGATGAAGGATCGCGATTCCAGATTATAATTAACTTTAGAAGAAAAGATGCAGGAGCTGCCTTCACGTCTATTATTGAAAACTTTCTTTAGAATAAAAAAAAATATCCAGATTACACGTTACCAGTGACCTTGCCGCAGTGGTAACTCAGGTTCCTGTCAGATCACTGAAGTTAAGCGCTGTCATGCTTGGCTAGCGTTTGGATGGGTGACCGTCTGTATCTGCCGACCTCTGTTGGCAAGCGGGATGAACTCAGCCCTTGCGAGGCCAGTTGAGGAGATACTTGACTGAGAAGTAGCGGCACCGGTCACGAAAACTGAGAACGGCCGGGAGAGCGGTGTGCTGACCACATGCCCCTCCATACCGGAATACAGTGATCCCTATCGCCAGAGGATGAGACGGCGTTCGGTCGGTGCCGGCGGGCCTTCCGAGGCCTATTCGAACGGAGATTACAAATTCATTATAAAAACCTTGTTGCAAAATTTAAAGAAGCTGGGATGTAACATCAGTGAAAAACTTTCCTTTCTACAATCGCATATTGACTACATCAATGAAAAGCCGGGATATTATAGCGAAGGGCCAGGAAAACGCTTCCTCCAAGGCAATAAGGAGATGAAACAGAGGCACCAGGCAAGCTGGAATGAAAGTATGAGGATCGATTATTGTTCATTATTGAAAATGGAAAGGAAAAATGGCGGTTCTTCGAGGAAATAAAAAGAAAAGATAACGTTTGGAAATTAAATGTAAAAGAGTACTCATAATATTTCTGAAAGAAGAATTTAATATTTTTACAATACGCCTAGAAATCTAAAGAAATAATTGTGGAAATATGGATTCTGACTGAGACTTGTGATTCGACTAAAAAAATCTTCCAAGTATGAGATTTCATTTTGTGAAAAATCCTGACGTGACAATGTCTGTAATTTTAGTATCAGCATCACAAACTGATTCTGGAACGCTTGTTATTGAGAAAGGAAAATTCTCTCGTTCCTTTAGAAACGTCTGTTGTGTTCATTTCTGAAAGAATTGTACATTTCCATGTCTCCATGTTACAAAGAAAATCAATTTTTGCTCCTGCGAAGACCATGAATATCGCAATTCGCCTTTTAGGCCTTCCGTGACTCTTCCGCCGTACAGCTGTAATGCAATGGAGCGTGTTCCAGAACTCAGTAGGATCTGTAGTTAAATTTTAACCGAAGAGGCTCCTTGATATTACGACAGTTGATTTATTGAAAATTAATTGTGTTGGAACAAAGGCAATGTGCCCTTGATCACAGTAGGGGCACTCAGACTGTGGAGTAGCCCGACTAGGGCCTGAGAGAGAGACAGTGGCGAAACACGGCTGATAGGTTATCGATTGCCGTGCTTCAGCCTGTGGACGTTTCCAAACAAGACTTCAGGCCTCGAATCAGAATGTACGACTGGAACTCTTTTTCTACAGAGTAATTACACCTCTACATCTCCGTAATCATATTGGCGTGTCAAGAGATTATGTGTGTGGTGAATGAGGAAAAGAGGGGAGCTGAGAATTTGTCGTAAAGCAACACCTACCTGTGATCCACGGCGGAATGGCTGTTGGCCATCTTAAATGTGTATCCGTCCTGCCGAAACCTTTTTGTTGGCATCTTCGCGCTTGTGAACCGTCTAAAGAACGTAACTGTAAGCTGTATTTACTTCCGAACTAATGTCACATATCATACGCAATCTTCATTCATATTCACCCTCTTCAGCTAACGTAGCCAGCCATGTTTTGTACCTCTTATCAGACAATGTCGAGAACTCTATCGCCTTCTTCTCCGTACTTAAACGCCGATTGCAACCATACTAGGGTTCACCAACCCTGCTAACCGAGCTGTCCAACGAGCTGCTTTCCGAGCGGAAAGGCGCTCCAGTCCCTGGCACGCATCCGCCTGGTGGACTAGTGTCGAGGCCCGGTGTGCCGGCCAACCTGTGAATAGTTTTTAAGGCGGTTTTCCATCTTCCTCGGCGAATGCGGGCTGGTTCCCCTTATTCCGCCACCGTTACACTATGTCGACGAATGCTGCATAAACACTGTCTCCACATACACGTACACCATAATTACTCTACCACGCAAACGTCTGGGTTACACTCGTCTGGAATGTGACGTTCTCGGGGGTGGGGGGAGGGGGGGGTTGAGTCCACTGGGGGCCGAACCGCACAATAACCCTGGGTTGGTGTGGGTGGGGGGGGGGGTCGGTGGGGTAAGTGAACTGCTGTAGCCTCTTGTGAACCAGTGGGGGCTTTGGCGGGGACGAAGACTCTCCGTCGTTTCTAGGTCCCCTGTTCAATACACAATACACAATACCTAGGTCAGCTGGCCTACCTTAGACATAGAAAATCGCCATTAGTGACAAATAAACGAATATACCTCACACAATATGTACTGTGAACTCAAAATTGTTGGAGAGTATTCGAATGCCTCGCACACAGCATCCCTCATTCCACGTATAGGGTGATTCTCATTAATGTCTAAAAATCTCCTGAGGCGAAACAGATGGCATCTACATCTATACTCAGCATGCCTCTCCTGTACCACTCGCAAACAGAGAGAGGGAAGGACGACTGTCTGTATGCCTCCATATGAGCCTTAATTTTTCGTACGTTATATTCGTCGTCCTTAAGCGCATGTATGTTGACGGTAGTAGAAGCGTTTGGCAGTCAGCTTCAAATGCCAGATCTCTAAATTTTCTCAGTAGTGTTTTCCGGAAAGAACGTCGGCTTCCCTCAGGAGTTTCCGAAACATCTCCGTAACACTTACGTGTCGTTCGAACCTACCGGTAACAAATCTAACAGCCCACTTCTGAATTGCTTCAATGTCTTCCTTCAATGTGACCTGGTACAGATCCCAAATATTCGAGCAGTACTCAAGAACAGGTCGCACCAGCGTCCTGTATGTTGTCTCCTTTACAGGTGAACCACACTTTCATAAAATTCTCCCAATAAACCGAAGTCGACCATTCGCCTTCCCTACCACCGTTGTCACATGCTCTTTTCACCTCACATCACTTTGCAACGTTATGCCCAGATATTTAAACGACTTGACTGTGTCAAGCAGGACATTAGTAATACTGTATGCGACCATCATATATATGATATTCCTTTTCATCAGCATTAACTTACATTGTTCCACATTTACGGCTAGCTGCCATTCATCATACCAACTGGAAGTTTAGTCTAAGTCTTACACCACGGCATAATCAGCAAACAACCGCATGTTGCTGCCCATCCCGTCAGCCAAATAATTTATCTATGAAGAGAACAACAGCTTTTCTCTCACATTTTCCTGGGGCACTCCTGGCGATTTGTTTGTCCCAGATGAACACTCCCCGTCGGGGCAACATACTTAGCTCCATTACTTAAGAAGTCTTCCAGCCATTCCACCTGTGAACTTATTCCATATACTCGAACTTTCGTTAACCACCTGCAATGGGGCACCGTGTCAGATGCTTTCCGGATATCTAGAAGTATATCATGTGAGGAAAGGTAAAACTGAGTGTTGCACGAGCGCTGGTTTTAAAACCATGCATGCGTGCACATAATCTTGTCAATCTCAAGAAAATTGATTACACTGGAACTGAGTATTTGTTCAAGGATTCTGCAGCAAAGCGAAGTTAGGAATACTGGTCTGTAATTTTGCGGTTCTTTTCTTTTACGTTTGTTATATACTGGAGTCACCTGCGCTGTTTTCCTGTCAATTCAGACATTGCGCTGGGCGAGAAATTTGGAAATTTGTGGTAAGTTCCTATGGCACCAAAATCCTGAAGTCATCGGTCCCTAGACTTACACTCTACTTAATCTAATCTAAACTAAGTTACGCTAAGGACAACACACTGACACCCATGCCTGAGGGAGGACTCGAACCTCCTACGGGGGGAGCCACGCGGACCGTGACAAGGGCTGTGCGAGAAATCGAGAAATTCACAATCACTGCATGCTAGGTAAGGGGCTAATGCCGTAGAGTACACTTCGTAAAACCTAACTGGGTTTCCATCCGGACCTGGTGATATATTTGCTTTCAAATCTTTCAGTTGTTTCTCTATGCCTGGTATGCTTATTATTATGTCGTCCATATTTGAGGCTGTCCGATGACACTGAAACAACTAATTTAATATGTGACTCATGGGACCGCAAGTGTCGTGAAATATCGCAAAAGTGGATGACGTAATGTTGGACATGT
Organism: Schistocerca nitens; assembly: GCF_023898315.1. Classification (NCBI taxonomy): domain Eukaryota; kingdom Metazoa; phylum Arthropoda; class Insecta; order Orthoptera; family Acrididae; genus Schistocerca; species Schistocerca nitens. The sequence continues at coordinate 255,681,709 of NC_064615.1, read as the reverse complement.
GACGTCAATAGATGAGTAACTGGACTCGCACGTGCAGCCCTGGAGCGTACCAAATGGTTCAAATGGCTCTGAGCACTATGGGGCTTAACTTCTGAGGTCATCAGTCCCCTAGAACTAAGAACTACTTAAAGCTAACTAACCTAAGGACATCCCACACATCCATGCCCGAGGCAGGATTCGAACCTGCGACCGTAGAGGTCGCGCAGTTCCAGACTGTAGCGCCTAGAACCGCTCGGCCACCCCGGCCGGTCGGAGCGTACCAACCGGTCGTACTTGATTATGTCAACCCATATCAACCATTCACTTCGGTGTGGCTCAGGGCCTACGTGAATGACTTTGGCGCCTGGTGAGTCAGCATCCGCGTCTTGCGTCTGGCAAGCAGTACCTTTTTGCGCTGCGTTAGACAGCTGTGTGTTTACATCGAAATAAGACTTCTTATTTTATTTTATTTACCGGTCTGGCGGCCTCAGCTGGTCATTGCGAAGTGCAAAACATCAAAAACCTACCGAATTGCGTCACAAGTAAATAATCCTACGAATTACGTCGCTACCAGCAAATAATCTACGTTTTCCATAATACAAAATGTCTGTATACAAAATAAATAAATAAATAAAAATAAAATAAAAATAATAAAAAAATAAAAGTAAAAATAAAAAGGGGACATGAGAAAAGAAACACAAAATAATAACAGATTTTTGTTGGCTACAGCAAGGGCAATAATTTTGCAACTTCTACGTTTCCAATAGATTACATTTACAAAAGGTTTTTGAAGAATGGTAGCCTAGCGCAGGGATGTGCAGCACTGCCCCTACCGGCTAGGGTACGATCGACAAGTCCAGCCGCTGAATGTGATGCGAGATTACGTTATCTGGTGACGTCACATGTTGAACATTTTTCATCCGCTTTTGGGGTGTTTCCGTATTTTGCGATCCCATTCGTCTCATATTAAATTACTTGTCTCAGCATCATCTACGTCAGTTAAGGGTTTTTAGACGTTACTAAGAATCTCCCTGTATTCATTGAGGTCCCAAAAATATTGTGACCACTGCGCAACACGACGTTGAACATCGCATGGTGGCGTTGCGGGCACTATACGCTTCAGGAGAGTTTGCGAGCTGACCACGAACGAATATAGCGACGATAGGGCCCTCAAATGGGAAAATCCCCTGGCATAAACGATTTTGACAAAACATAGATTATTATGGCGCGGTGTCTATGAACGAGGATCTCTAAAACGTCGAAGCTGGTCGGCTGGTCGAGTGCTAATGTCGTGGTTCAAGACAAGTGAAACTACGAAAAGGGGACAAGGTGTAGGACGTCCACGTCGCATCACAGAATGTGGAGATCGGAGACTTGCCCGCTACGTCAGGCAGGATAGGCGGCGATCTGTGTCAGATCTGACGACAGAATACAGTGCTGAAGCAGGCACAAGTGTTTCGAAGCTCAAAGTTCAGGGGACATGGTTGAACATGGGGCTCCGCAGCAGACACCAATTCGTGTTTCCACGTTGACGAAACGACGTGGTCAGTTACGAGGTCAGTGAGGACTGAATAATCGAGAATGGATCGTGGATCAAACGAAACGTATTGGTCGGTCCGATGAGTAAAGATTCTTGTTACATCAGGTCGATGGTTATGTCCAAATTCGCTGTCTTCCAGGCGAATGGTGCTTTGTTACACTCACCGCACCACGGGCGCAGGTTGTTACGGGCAGTATTATACAATGAGGAACATGCCGTTATAATCAAAGGCACCATGACAGTCGTCCAGTACGTCAACATTATTGCGGACCACGTAATCCGATCACGCTTTCAGTCTTCGCCTAAGGCAATGGCGTCCTCCAGCTGTGTTACTGTACTTGCCACAAGGCCAGAATCATGCTACACTGGCTTGAGGAGCACGTTAATGAACTCATGTTGATGACTTGGCCACCAACTTCGCCTGCTCTCACCGAAATTGAATGTACAGAGTGTTTCCGTAAGAGCATGCAAAAATTTAACAGGACGTAGAGGAACCGCCACTGAACAATTTGAGGCAGGGAACCCAGAGTCGGAGAAGCCAGCTTAAAGAGTTAATAGGAATAAAATCCCATTACTGTGCCTTTCTTTATTTACATTAGTTACAGTTAGCTGCAAATACCGTCACTGAAGTAATGAACGTAACATTTGTACAGTATCTTACAAAATGTGATGAAACTGACAGCCATCAACCTCAAAGCAAGCATGACATCGGCGAACAAAATTCTGACGCACTCTGACAAATATCCCTGGTGTGAAACTTCCTGGAAGATTTAAACTGTGTGCCGGACCGAGACTCGAACTCTGGACCTGCGCCTTCCGCGGGAAAATGCTTTGCCAACTGAGCTACCCAAACACGACTCGCGACCCGTTCTCACAGTTCTAATTCCTCCAGTACCTCGGTCGGAGGATGAGTCGGAAGTCGTGCTTGGGTAGCTCAGTTAGCAGAGCACTTTCCTGCGAAAGGCAAGGTCCAGGGTTCGAGTCTCCGTCCGGCACACAGTTTTAATCTGCCAGGAAGTTTTATACGAGGGCACACTCCGCAGCAGAGTGAAAATTTCATTCTGGAAACATCCCTGGTGTGTTTCTAATCACATCAGAGGCAGCTACAATTCTGACAACTAATTCCATCTCCGTATCCACTGGGTCCTCACACACAAGTGACTTTAGATATCCCCATAGGAAATAATCAAGAGGATTCAGGTCAGGTGACCTCGCAGGCCATGAAACAGGACCTCCCCCTCATGCAGCAACCCGGAAATTCAGCACTGAAATGGTTGCGCACATCCACACTGAAGTGAGACGGTGCACCGTCATATTGTATCCACATCCTCGCACGAACAGCCTAGGGTACGTTCTCCAACTACTCAGGTAGAGCTCTTTGCCTGAACCTCAAGCACAGGTGTCTATTTAGACCGTCAGGTAGACTTCCTAGTAATCAGGCATTTCCTCCTTCTTTCCTTGCACGAAATAAAGGATGTATTTGTAAATAAACAGCACAGTTGAAACGTCCCCTTAGAAAAATTTATGAGTTACTGTGTCGATAACCTCATCCCCATGAACCATGGACCTTGCCGTTGGTGGCGAGGCTTGCGTGCCTCAGCGATACAGATGGCCGTACCGTAGGTGCAACCACAACGGAGGGGTATCAGTTGAGAGGCCAGACAAACGTGTGGTTCCGGAAGAGGGGCAGCAGCCTTTTCAGTAGTTGCAGGGGCAACAGTCTGGATGATTGACTGATCTGGCCTTGCAACACTAACCAAAACGGCCTTGCTGTTGTGGTACTGCGAACGGCTGAAAGCAAGGGAAAACTACAGCCGTAATTTTTCAAGAGGACATGCAGCTTTACTGTATGATTAAATTATGATCGCGTCCTCTTGGGTAAAATATTTCGGAGGTAAAATAGTCCCCCATTCGGATCTCCGCAAGAGGATGTCGTTATCAGGAGAAAGAAAACTGGCATTCTACGGATCGGAGCGTGGAATTTCAGATCCCTTAATCGGGCTGGTAGGTTAGAAAATTTAAAAACGGAAATGGATAGGTTAAAGTTAGATATAGTGGGAATCAGTGAAGTTCGGTGGCAGCCGACCGTGGTGGCCGAGCGGTTCTAGACGCTACACTCTGGAACCGCGCGACCGCAACGGTCGCAGGCTCGAATCCTGCCTCGGGCATGGATGCGTGTGATGTCCTTAGGTTAGTTAGGTTTAAGTAGTTCTAAGTTCTAGGGGACTGATGACCTCAGAAGGTAAGTCCCATAGTGCTCAAAGCCATTTGAACCATTTTTGAAGTTCGGTGGCAGGAGGAACAAGATTTCTGGTCAGGTGAATACAGGGTTATAAACACAAAATCAAATAGGGGTAATGCAAGAGTAGGTTTAATAATGAATAAAAAAATAGGAGTGCGGGTAAGCTACTACAAACAGCATAGTGAACGTATTATAGTGGCCAAGATAGACACGAAGCCCATGCCTACTACAGTAGTACAAGTTTTTATGCCAACTAGCTCTGCAGATGACGAAGAAATTGAAGAAATGTATGATGAGATAAAAGAAATTATTCAGGTAGTGAAGCGAGACGAAAATTTAATAGTCATGGGTGACTGGAATTCGACAGTAGGAAAAGGGAGAGAAGGAAACATACTAATTGAATATGGATTGGGGCTAAGAAATGAAAGAGGAAGCCATCTGGTAGAATTTTGTACAGAGCATAACTTAATCATAGCCAACACTTGGTTCAAGAATTATAAAAGAAGGTTGTATACACGGAAGAATCCTGGAGATACTAAAAGTATCAGATAGATTATATAATGCTAAAACAGAGATTTAGGAACCAGGTTTTAAATTGTAAGACATTTCCAGGGGCAGATGTGGACTCTGACCACAATCTATTGGTTATGAACTGTAGATTAAAACTGAAGAAATTGCAGAAATGTGGGAATCTAAGGAGATGGGAATGGATAAACTGAGTTTCAGGGAGAGCATAAGGAAACAATTGACAGGAATGGTGTAAAGAAATACAGTAGAAGACGAATGGGTAGCTCTGAGGGATGAAGTAGTGAAGGCAGCAAAGGATCAAGTAGGTAAAAAGACGAGTGCTAGTAGATATCCTTGCGTAACAGAAGAAATATTGAATTTAATTGATGAGAGGAGAAAATATAAAAATGCAGTAAGTGAAGCAGGCGAAAATGAATACAAACGTCTCAAAAATGATATCGACAGGAAGTGCAAAATGGCTATGCAGGCATGGTTAGAGGACAAATGTAAGGATGTAGAGGCTTATCTCACTAGGGGTAAGATAGATACAACCGACAGGAAAATTAAAGAGACCTCTCGAGAAAAGAGAGCCACTTGTATGAATATCAAGAACTCAGATGGAAACCCAGTTCTAAGCAAAGATGGGAAAGCAGAAAGGTGGGAGCAGTATATAGAGTGTCTATACAAGGGCGATGTACTTAAGGACAGTATTATTGAAATGGAAGAGGATGTAGATGAAGATGAAATGGGAGATATGATACTGCGTGAAGAGTTTGACAGAGCACTGAAAGACCTGAGTCGAAACAAGGCCCCGGGAGTAGACAACATTCCATTAGAACTATTGACGGCCTTGGGAGAGCCACTCCTGACAAAACTCTGCCATCTGGTGAGCAAGATGTACGAGACAGGCAAAATACCCTCAGACTTCAAGAAGAATATAATCATTCCAATCCCAAAGAAAGCAGGTGTTGACAGATGTGAAAATTACCGAACTATCAGTTTAATAAGCAAAGGCTGCAAAATACTAACGCGAACTATTTACAGACGAATGGAAAAACTGGTAGAAGCCGACCTCGGGGAAGATCAGTTTGGATTCCGTAGAAATGTTGGAACACGTGAGGCAATATTGACCTTACGACTTATCTTAGAAGAAAGATTAAGGAAAGGCAAACCTACGTTTCTAGCATTTGTAGACTTAGAGAAAGCTTTTGACAATGTTGACTGGAATACTCTCTTTCAAATTCTAAAGGTGGCAGGGGTAAAATACAGGGAGCGAAATGCTATTTACAATTTGTACAGAAACCAGATGGCAGTTATAAGAGTCGAGGGGGATGAAAGGGAAACAGTGGTTGGGAAGGGAGTGAGACAGGGTTGTAGCCTCTCCCCGATGTTATTCAATCTGTATATTGAGCAAGACATAAAGGAAACCAAAGAAAAATTTGGAGTAGGTACTAAAATCCAGGGAGAAGAAATAAAAGCTTTGAGGTTCGCCGATGACATTGTAATTCTGTCAGAGACAGCAAAGGACTTGGAAGAGCAGTTGAACGGAATGGACAGTGTCTTGAAAGGAGGATATAAGATGAACATCAACAAAAGTAAAACGAGGATAATGGAATGTAGTCGAATTACGTCGGGTGATGCTGAGGGAATTAGATTAGGAAATGAGACACTTAAAGTAGTAAAGGAGTTTTGCTATTTGGGGAGCAACATAACTGATGTTGGTCGAAGTAGAGAGGATATAAAATGTAGACTGGCAATGGGAAGGAAAGCGTTTCTGAAGAAGAGAAATTTGTTAACATCGGGTATAGATTTAAGTGTCAGGAAGTCGTTTCTGAGAGTATTTGTATGGAGTGTAGCCATGTATGGAAGTGAAACATGGACAATAAATAGTTTGGACGGTAAGAGAATAGAAGCTTTCGAAATGTGGTGCTATAGAAGAATGTTGAAGGTTAGGTGAGTAGATCACGTAACTAATGAGGAGGTATTGAATAGGATTGGGGAGAATAGACGTTTGTGGCACAACCTGACTAGAAGAAGGGATCGGTTGGTAGGACATGTCCTGAGGCATCAAGGGATCACAAATTTAGTACCGGAGGGCAGCGTGGAGGGTAAAAGTCGTAGAGGGAGACCAAGAGATGAATACACTAAGCAGATTCAGAAGGATGTAGGTTGCAGTAGGTACTGGGAGATGAGGGAGCTTGCACAGGGTAGATTAGCATGGAGAGCTGCATCAAACCAGTCTCAGGACTGATGACCACAACAACAGCAACAACAACGTGCTGATAAAACTCTTACATTATTTGATTTTCAAACAGCTGAGCAGAACTGAACGTAGTCAGACATTTCTCTATTTACTTATTCTGATCAACACTAAACTGACACACAATATTTTTAGCGCAACGCAATCTGACTTTCAAAAATCCCTACAAAAGAATGGCCCTGACTAACATTAAACTGTACCTTTCACAAATCACTTACCTCACATAAATCTTCGTTACTCGAACTACTGCAATACAGCGAGCGCCACTACTGCCAGCTAAATAAAAGGTTCAAACTACTGAAGGCACTAACTACTGATAGGCATAGTTAAGCAAATGAAAGATTTTGATAGGGAACAAACAATGTATTTACCTTAATAGTGTTCAAAAGTCATATATAATCTACTCTTTCTGATGGACACACGTACAGATCAACCGCTCTCAAAACTCCACCATCTCTCTCCCCACATCCACCACTGCCGGCAGCTCACCTTCAACTGCGCAACGCTAGGCGCTGTTCACATCCAACTGCCCAACACTACATTCGCAAATATACCAACAATGCAAACCAGCCACAGACTTCACGCAGCACAATCAGTGATTTTCATATAGAGCGGCGAGCGCTACGTGGCGTTTCCAGCATAAAAACCTAAACAACCTACTTACACAGTACGTGTAAACTTGTACGCATGTTGGTTGTAAATAAGCTGGAAAACAGTAATGCGACACAAGCGGGAGACAAGTTTACTTCCATATCTCCTTAAGCTGGCTTCTCCGACTCCAAATTGTCCTCCTATCTCAAATTGTTCAATGGAGAATTCTCTATGTCCTATTACAATTTTGCTCGTTCTTACGGAAACACCCTGTATTTACGACTTGTGTGTAGTATGTGGTGCCACAAACCTCCGGGAAAGTACCAAGCACTCCTTGAATCCATACTACGCACAACTGGGTTTAGCGCCTACAGTGTTCCTTGGTACATTACGTTTCCCCACCTGTCACCATATGAGGGTACATAATGCACCCAGTAACAAGGTCGAATATGATCGGTTTGGTGGTGCAGGTGTTATGGTGCGGGCAGAGATAATGTTGCATGGGAGTACTGACACGTAAATCTTTGAACACGATACACTCACCTGTCAGTGCAATTGTGAAACTATATTCCTTCCCCGCATGCACCTGTTTAGAAGTGCATTCGGCCCTGACTTCATTTCTAAGGACGGCAATGCACGACCGGAACGAACAGCGCAGGTGATGGAGCTTTTGGAACGAGAGGATATTCGGCGAATGGACTGGCGTGCCTTTTTCTCCGAGTTAAATCCGTCGAGTACTTGTGGGATGCGTTGGGAAGACATATTACAGCACGGCCATGTGCACCAACGACCATACAGCAGCTGTCGGCTGCACTGATGGAGGGCTGGAACGACCTATCACAAAAAATGCTTCCAACATTGTGGCCAGCGTAGCAGCTCCTTGTACGCACACCATGCAGTACTGCCCGTGGTAATCGCACCCACTATTCAGAACCATGTCCCGTCGTCTGTGAAACCAGGGGACAATCATGAATCGCGGTGACTTTAGCTTAACTGATGTCCTCGAATAAAAGTGTCATTTCTGTTCGTTTCGTGGCGAATTTCTTCCAGTGACCTTCTGTACAATACTGTGGCAGTTCCTTCTGTGTCTGGTCCAAGTTTCATCGAGCTATGTTACTTGGTAGCGGCACATCATGTGACAGTTTCTTTCGTTCTTAAGTTTACACACCGGTGTACGTACCAAACCGGGAGATGGGCACTATTCACAGGTGGATCTGAAGATTGAACTGGTAGCGGCCAAATCGATAATGCAACAAAGAAATTGGAGACGATTGTTGCAGCCAGAGATTAATTTTTTTTTACAATTTCAGCTTATCACACAACTGCGTTCCCGCCTACCATCACGATGGCGAGTTTAAATATTTAGATGTGATCTTTCGACCTACTGTCATATCTGCTCCGTCACCTTCTCAGTCCTTTCCTGACGCCCAATAAGAGGATGCCTTCGGTTTTGTTCATATTTTTGGCATTTGGACATCAGTGTCCAGACGTGAAACATGCTTTTGAAGATTAGAAGAATTTCGAGTGCTGCTAAGATAAAGCATTTGCGACCAGTTACAGGATGTAAGCGTATTGTCATTTCGCTGGCTTGGTTGCGGTGTACTTTTGCGTGCGGCTGCACTGCGGAGTCGAGCACGGGACACAGAGATGCTATGTTGTCTTGTGCGTAGCTCTGTATGGGAAAGGTATTATTATGGAAGTTGAACAGTGGCTGTAAGTGGTATTATTGTGAAGTAATGAGATATGGAAGCGGATTCAGTGAAAGTGCGTAAAGAAGTAATTAAACATGAGCAGTGCCGCCGATAACGTATTTGAGTATCCACCCGTTTGCCTGTCGTACCGCACATCAGTCATCTCCCAGAATGAAACTAATGTGAATCAGTAAAATAGTTTACCACGAAGAAAAGCGCTCAAGTGCCAGACTCTTGTAGAGAGCGTGAGATCGTGCGTTAGACCATTCGACTTCCGCATCATCAACAATCTCCCCCGTCGTGTCGGTTACGCGTACGCTAGTTCAAGTTGAGAGGCACCCACATGCCTTGCTCATACTGTGGCATCAAGCAGTCAGGCCTGCAAGATGAGTGGTCTGCCAAGCGAGTGGATTCATTCTTATTTATCGAGTAACATGAACTCTCGTACTCACAATTAAGTTACAAATTATCTTCCTGTATGAATAATACGCAACGGAAACGCACATCTGACTATCAGTAATTTACAGAACTCTGACTGTTCACTATGCACAGGCAATACCACATTTTCTTTTTTTTTTTATTCAACGGCTTTTATCAACACGTGGCCATCGCACTGAATATGAGTGGCGCACACATTACAAATTCTGGATATCATGACAACATACAGTTCGAAGGAAAAGGCCACCAATCTTTTTCTTTTCACTATCTTATTTATTCCGATAAATTCTATAACCTAAACACACAAATTCTATAACGTACAACGATAACACATGAGAAATTCCGCCTAGTGGGCATGGCTTTACATTGGTGAATCTCTATCTTACGGTCTCGTAATTATTTAACGCTACAGTGCACTTTCTGGATAGGATGGTGGATCTTTTATTATTTCTCACACTTCGACTCTCACAATCATCATCACGAAACTTTCCTCCAGACCGAGCGGTACAAAAGGAACACGCATAACCCACTACCTCTGAAACTACCTTGCTACTCTCCCATGCGAACCACACATACTTAAATTACATGACATACACCACACTACAACATGAAATATAACACAGGGAATAGTCACAACATTATCACTTTCAGCTTTCCCACTTCAATTAATAATTATCCCAGTTTCACACGACACTGCCCCACTTCGCAATTCTACTTTCCTACTATGAACTCTGGAGATATATACACGTCTTCCTGTGCAATGCAAGCCAAGTGGCGTTCTGGATAGACGGCTGACTCACCTTGTTTCTCTCTCAGAGTATTATAGTTTGAAGCAAGCGTCACACGGAAACATATCTCGCGAAGTAATATTAAGAACATATTCATCACACACACGAGTCCTCAACTGATACCATGGACGAGTACTTCTCTTTATCCTTTGTCTCATACACAGATTGAGACTCACACAGTACTCACCACGTGGAAGTACTCGCCTCTAATTTCAAGTCCTGCACACGCTATTTCTTAAATATTTCAACTTATAGTACACACACTAGTAATTCAGCTTAACTTATGCACACGGAAGTATTTCAACTTATTGCTACACGTGGTTTCATTGTGACCGTTGGTCACTTCCGAAGATTACTACGATCCCATTAATATTACCTGCCTGACATTTAATTCTCCCCACAAAAGTTCCTGAAATAGAGAAATTATTATTTCAAACTACTCTTAAATATTCCACATGCATACCATGTCTCCACTCTTTTGTCTTTACGGAGCACACCTAAGACAGGTCTTAACAGCACAAGATACAGCGGCAGAGTGCTGAAACATGGCCGTTCTTCAGGTTCTCTCGCACCTCTGCCGAAGTGGGGGAGCACCTTGCTATCGTATTGGTCAGCCACATTTCAGGCGCTCAAAGCTCGGGTAAATTTCATCTCTTTGGTCCCACCAAAGGTGGCCAAAGGATCGTCTCAAAGATGATCATATATTCACATTCACTATCTGTGGTTAGCAGACGACCATACATTCATTCATTTCACAGGTCTCACCAAACTGGATGTAGGGATACTATTTGTATGGGAGTGCACATGTGATCGATTAAATAAATAAATTGTCATTCTTTCCTACACTGGTATCCGGCTTCGCAGTATTAATTGAAATTGAGTTGTTTTACAAAAAAAATGTGTTGTTCTGACAAAAATAATGAAGTATTTTGTACCTATTCTCAATGTCGGGCGGTACTGTACCCTTTCAAAGTGATAATTGTGGACAGATAATCATCATCATTGCCTGTATATCTATCGCCGGAAGGTTCGGCCTGAGTAAGACTGTGAAATAAGTGTGACGGTGTGAAGTACAATAGTGACAGACATTAACATCATCAAGAAGACTGTACAATAATAAGGGAATGATAATTATGACCTCTCCTCCAATTAGCAAGAATTTTAATTGGCATCAACACTTACGACTTAGTGTGTAAACAGGGCAACCTGCGATTTTCTTATCGTCTCAGAATATAATTGTTCATACCAGACGTAGGACAGTGTTGTGTTTAGTGTTGAGCGCCTCCCCTAAACCCGCTTACATATTTATATACATAATTTCAAGCAAGCCAGCAGCAGTGTGGAGTAGAAATAATACGGCCGCCGTGGGAGTACCAGGTACGTGGCGTAGACAGGGCACTCTTTAAGGGTCCCCCACCAGTTGTACCCCTCGCTGTGTTACAAGGAGTCGCTGGTAGCTGGAAGTGTGGATTAAGTTTTCAATAAGATAACATTTTTCTTATTTTCAGTTACTAAAGACGTATACAAAACAAGTTAAAATTCGGTACACGAACGTGAAACATCAGATAGAAAATAAAACATTTTACTAGTAGAGACTGAGCAGTGTTGTTGACGCATAATATTCTTTCATTAAATTTATTCTCATGCAGTTAGTGATTAAAAATAAAAATATGATATTTTAATTAGGAATCACAGTTCACTAGTCGTTAATTAACATTTACATTTGGTAATGAATATAATGTATAAAAAATCGGACAAGTGGGTTTTGGACACGCACTCTGATGGTTCCGTACAAACTTAATTATGTATATAGATAATAATAATAATAATCTCGTGCAATTCTATAGCCTGATGCAAGTTTTCTATTGGACGCCACTTTGAGAACTTGAGTGTCCCTAACCTACCCCAGTTATTCAAATGGGCAAAGGGGAACTACAGTTTAATGTGGAATCTGGACTATGTGCTTTTTTCTGGCGAATCCTCACGCCACTGAGTGGTGAATGGTAGGTCAAAATAAAAACGAAAAACAACGTACCCGACTGAGATACGATCCCACAAAGTCTCAGTTTCCAATCACGCACTTTAGCGCTAGCACACCAGACTAGACACGTACAGACGTAGTTCAGCTATACGTTTAGATGGGTGAGTTTCCGAGTATACGGCCGTATCTTTTAACTGTATTGACGTAGAAGCCTAACTTATTTATACCGGCATGTGACGGTAGTCCATATTATGTGACATAAATTTCAACTTGATACGTTCACCTGTTCCTCAGGAAAAAGGGGTCTTAACAGTCGGACGGACATACACATTGACAACAAATGACAAAAAATTATGTGATGTAATTAGAAATTACCAACACCCGAATTTTTTCCTTCACTTGTACAGTGAAATCTTGCTTCTTTCCCATTTTTATGATTGTAGGTGGACGGGAAGTACACTACTGCTTTTGGTTAGTCAGTTAGGGAATATTAAAAAAAAGAGGGACGTAAATGACTGTATCTTCTGAGTGTATTCATTTAGAAACGTAAATGTTCTACACCGCAAAGGGACCGAGGACCTCAGTACCTGATCTAAATTTCAATTTCATACCTCCATCCATTCCTGAGAAGAAGGGGTATTAACAGGCGAACAGGTAGAAAGACGGACAACAAATGTCAAAAATATTTTTTGTTCATGTTGTTAAGAACTATTCAAGAACCAAGAACGTGTATTTTTTTTTTTAAAGATAGAAGCGTTTCAACAGAGTATGTCATTTGCAGATCTTAAAACCACTGTTTAGAATATGTCCAGCATATGCGCATTTGTAAATAGTTGTGCTTTTGTGTACCATGTTTGTAAGATGCAACAAGCTCAGAATGGCTCTAAGCACTATGGGAGCTAACATCTGAGGTCATTAGTCCCCTAGACTTACAACTACTTAAACCTAACTAACCCAAGGACATCACACACATCCATACCCGAGGCAGAATTCCACCCTGCGACAGTAGCAGCAACGCGATCCTGGACTGAAACGCCTAGAACCGCTCGGCCACAGCGGTCGGCATGCAACAAGCAAGTGTGAGCAATATGTATACGGCAATAGCCTGTTTCTCAAGGCGTTCTATGTTTTTTTAAAATATTTTAGCGATGAGAGACCTTTCATAATGTGCTATTGTTATCGACTTGGCGTCTTGTGCGTGAGGCCAGCATAAAATGAACATATTTTACAACGAAAAGATTTTAAGACTTGAAGATGACAGCATAGTCTGTTGAAATCAATTGTCTCAAATTAAAAAAAATTATGCCATCTTGGCTATTAAATGGTTTTTGACAAGTAAACAGATCGTCCTTCAGCTACCTCAAAATGAGAAAATTCATTTTTTTGTGATATGATAACGAATTAATACTTTTCCGGTTTTTATTTACTTCTTATGCTAAAACTTCCTTATCGTCTAATTTTATGATTCCATATCAAGGGGAAGTACCCTAACAGATTTTGATGAGCGAGTTTGCGAGTATCAAAAAATGGCCGTATCTTTTAATTGCACTGACTGACTTAGGAGCTTAATTTTTTTACGCCGCCAAGAGAACTTGCGCCTTAGTACGTGACACAAATTTCAACTAGGTAGCTTTACCCATTTCTGAGAAAAAAGGGGTCTTAACATCGGAGCTTCAAAAAAAGAAGAAAAGAAACAATGAATTACTGGTAGTGAGAATCGAAACAACGAAACAATAATTTCATAATTACATGTCTCTTCTTTAGAAAAGTGATGTGCGACCACTGATCTTCGAGTTTTATAAGTATAAACAAAATCGTAAAGACTAGAGCAGTCCGTTAACGTCCCCCTGCAAGTACTGCCAACTAGTTGTAGCATACGCTGAATGATTACCTAGCTGTTACTGACCACGTTCTCTTTCCTTTCCTAATAATTGTACGAGAGCTGTTTTTAAGTAATGGCCGTTCGCGCGTCTAGTCCCGTGGTTCGAGCGGGACGCCGCAACAAGCCACAGCGCCACTTGCCGGCATCCTTCCCGTTCAGACTGATGCAAGTTGCAGCTCTGTAGCTGACGTGTACGCATCGCTGTGCTACTTTATAATGTTTACGATTATTGAATCGTACGCCGCGTGTGAGATACGGACAGTGATACGTTTTTTGACCGCGAGAAGCCTATCAGCTGCAGAAATTCGTCAGTTAACAGAAGTTTATGGCTTGAATGCAATGATTGAAGGTAAAGTGCGTCAATGGGTTAGAGAGTTTAAAAATGGCCGTCAAAACGTCCATGACGAAGAAAGCTCAGGCCGGCCCTCTGTGATCACTGATGATTTGGTGGCTGCAGTCGAAACAAAGATTCGTGAGGACAGAAGATTCACAATTTCCACTCTTTCTTTGGAATTTCCACAAGTTTCAAGATCGGTTTTGTACAAAATTGTGTCTGAAAACCTAAACTTTAAGAAACTGTGTTCTCGGTGGGTACCCAGACTCCTCACAGAGGACCACAAAGGGAAGAGATTTGCCACTTCATTGGACTTTTTGATTCGTTACGAGAAAGAAGGGGATGGCATGTTGAGTCAAATTGTCACTGGAGATGAAACATGGGTATCCCATATCACTCCCGAAAGCAAGCGACAATCGATGAAATGGCGACACACAACCTCACCCGTCAAGGTCAAAGCCAAACAGACGCTGTCAAAGCGCAAGATTATGGCAACTGTGTTCTGGGACCGGCGCGGTGTTTTGCTAGTGGACTTTATGCCACGAGGAATGACAATCAACTCAGATGCCTACTGTGCAACTCTAAAGAAGCTCCGCAGAGCAATTCAAAACAAAAGGCGCGGCGTGCTGACAAAAGGAGTTTTGCTCCTGCACAATAACGCTAGGCCTCACACCTCTCAAAAGACTCGGTATTTGATTGATTCTTTTGGCTGGGAAGTTTTGGACCATGCACCATACAGCCCCGACCTTGCTCCCAGCGATTTTCACCTTTTCCGGTACCTGAAACACCATCTTGGCGGGCAGCGCTTCAATGACGACGATGAAGTGAAAGCGGCCGTGAACTCTTGGCTGTCGGAGCAGGCGGCCGAATTCTTTGAAGAGGGAATTAAAAACTTAGTTGTACGGTATGACAAGTGCTTAAATAAACAAGGCAACTATGTAGAAAAATAGGTAAAAGTGTGTAGAATCAGAAAATAAAAGTTTTTTTACAAAAGTATTTGTATCTTTTTTAAAAAATAAAAACGGCCCTTACTTAAAAAACAACCCTCGTAGGTGTCTGGGTCTCTGCAGCTAGATGAATCATTCGAAGAAACCGCTTTGTGCGTATGAAAAGGTCAGGAGGAGGGAGGATTCAGAGCTCGTGACGTGGTGACTTCGCGGCTGAAGGCAGCAGAAGTCTGGCTGGCGCGGCCCGCGCCTCCACTGTGTTCCGGCGCTGATTAAATTCCTCGCCCTTTGGCGGGCGCGTCGGCGCTCCAGGTTACGGGACGCGAGGCCCAACCAGCGCCCTGCGGGAGCCCTGCGCCGTAACGAGGCCGAGACCACGCACACACACACACACACACACACACACACACACACCAGCAGTAGGTGACGGCGTCGTCGAGGTAACGAATGGCCGGGCAGTTCCAGCAGTTTCTCGACCCTCTGGCATCGATCTTCCGCTTACTCGGCGCCCGTCCTGAAATATTCACGGTCACGTGCCTCCGCCAGTCTGAGTCATTTAAGGGAACCAACTGCCGCAGCCGGAAGCCTTCCGCGTCAATTGGAGAAATCATCGGAGGTCGTAACGCCCCTCTTTATAAAACATGACCTCCACGCTCTCGACATTTTCCATCCTCGTTACGCCATCCTTTTCTTTCTTCTCACGATTCGTTTCAACTCTGTAACAGTTGAGGCCATCTATTCAGCATGAGATTGCTGTGACAATGTCGTAACTCTGCCATTGTCGTCACACCGCTCTCTACAAGACGTACAGTCAGTTCGACAAAAAAATGTACGCCGTTATCTATAAGAAATAAAACGCACTATTATAACTGGATGTTTACGTGAAAACACATGTTCTTACTAATTGCACAATTACCTAATAGTTAATCCAGTCGCCGCCATTATTAATTATACACTGAAGCGCAAAAGAAACTGGTATAGGTATGGGTATTGAAATACATCTACATCTACATTTATACTCCGCGAGCCACCCAACGGTGTGTGGCGGAGGGCACTTTACGTGCCACTGTCATTACCTCCCTTTCCTGTTTCTGTCGCGTATGGTTCGCGGGAAGAACGACTGCCGGAAAGTCTCCGTGCGCGCTCGAATCTCTCTAATTTTACATTCGTGAACTCCTCGGGAGGTATAAGTAGGGGGAAGTATATTCGATACTTCATCCAGAAAAGTACCCTCTCGAAACCAGGACAGCAAGCTACACCGCGATGCAGAGCGCCTCTCTTGCAAAGTCTGCCACTTGAGTTTGCTAAACATCTCCGTAACGCTATCACGCTTACCAAATAACCCTGTGACGTAACGCGCCGCTCTTCTTCGGATCTTCTCTATCTCCTCTGTCAAACCGACCTGGTACGGATCCCACACTGATGAGCAATACTCAAGTATAGGTCGAACGAGTGTTTTGTAAGCCACCTCCTTTTTGATGGACTACATTTTCTAAGGACTCTCCCAATGAATCTCAACCTGGCACTCGCCTTACCAACAATTAATTTTATATGATCATTCCAGTTCAAATCGTTCCGTACGCATACTCCCAGATATTTTACAAAAGTAACAGCTACCAGTGTTTGTTCCACTATCATATAATCATACAATAAAGGATGCTTCTTTCTACGTATTCGCAATACATTACATTTGTCTATGTTAAGGGTCAGTTGCCACTCCCTGCACCAAGTGCCTATCCGCTGCAGATCTTCCTGCATTTCGCTGCAATTTTCTAATGCTGCAATACAGAGAGTGTAAATGGGCAGCATATGGCGCTGCACTCGACAGCGCCTATATAAGACAACAAGTGTCTTTCGCGGTTGTCAGATGGGTTACCGCTGCTACAATCGCAGGATATCAAGATTTAAGTGAGTTTGAACGTGTTGGTATAGTCGGCACGAGCGATGGGACACAGCATCTCTGAGGAAGTGATGAAGTGGGGATTTCCCGTACGGCCATTTCACGAGTGTACCGTGAGTATCAAGAACCCGGTAAAGCATCAAATCTCCAACATTGCTGCGGCCGGAAAAAAGATCCTGCAAGAACGGGACCAACGATGACTGAAGAGAATCGGTCAACGTGACAGAAGTGCTACATTCCCACAAATTGCTGCAGATTTCAATGCTGGGCAGTCAACAAGTGTCAGCGTGTGATCTGTTCAACAAAACATCATCC
The DNA here is from genome assembly GCF_023898315.1 of Schistocerca nitens. NCBI lineage: Eukaryota > Metazoa > Arthropoda > Insecta > Orthoptera > Acrididae > Schistocerca > Schistocerca nitens. The sequence goes on along the minus strand of NC_064615.1, from coordinate 255,664,314 downwards.
ATATGGCCTTTCGGAGCCGAAGGCCCACTCGTGTGCCCTTGATGACTGCCCGACACAAAGTTTCACACCTCGCTTGGGCCTGCCAACACCGACATTGGACAGTTGATGACTGGAAACATGTTGCCTGGTCGCATGACTCTCGTTTCAAACTATATCGAGCGCATGGACATGTACGGGTATGCAGACAACTTTATGAATCCTTGGACCTTGTATGTCAGCAGGGGCTTCTTCAAGCTGGTGAAGCCTCTGTAATGGTATGGGGCGTATGGAGTTGGAGTGATATGGGACCCCTGATACATCTAGATATGACTCTGACAGGTGACACGTACGAAAGCATCCTGTCTAATCACCTGAATCCATTCATGTCCATTGTGCATTACGACGGAGTTGGGCAATTCCAGCAGGACAATGCGACACCCCACACGTCGATAATTACTACAGTGACTCTAGGAACACTCTTCTGAGTTTACACTTCCTCAGGCCACCAAACTCCCCAGACATGAACATTATGGAGCGTATCTGGGATGCCTTGCAACGTGATGTTCAGAAGAGGTCTCCAACCCCTCGTACTCTTACGAATTTATGGACAGCCCTGCAGGATTCATGGTGTCATCTCCCTTCAGCACCTCTTCATGCATTATTCGTGTCCATGCTACCTCGTGGTGAGGCACTTCTGTGTGCTCGCTGGGGCTATACACGATATTAGGCAGGTGTACCAGTATCTTTGGCTCTTCAATGTAGCTTGGCACCTTTTTGGCATGCTATTCACGAGATTTTCTGCATATTCTTTCGGTATATGCTTTCCTTTAAGCTTAATAGTAATATACGGCCGAACATCTGCGATCGGATTTGCATCGGGAGACATTGCAGGACAATCCATCGTGGACACCCCATTCTCTTGTTTCCACACTATCCACAGACGGCTGCGATGTTTCGAATCGTTATCCTGTTGAAGCAACCAGTTTTCCTCGTTGGAACCAAATAGCTTCTTAACGGACCTCAGAAGGCAATTTTGATAAATACTGCACATTTTTACAACATTTAAATTGGCTGTAAATAAGTGCAAATAGCCACTTCGAGCACTTTAGCCCTGTCTCCGGTAAATCATCCAACCTCTACACATCGTTTGACCCTCTTCGCAACCAATGTCTTTGATTTTCTAAGAATTTTAGCTGCAGCTTCATACGAAAGCTTTGGTTCTTTTGGATGATTTACATGGAACACTGCCTCGTGACGCTTCAGATATTTTGCACTAATTTTAAACGAAAATCGACAAAACAAATTCAACTCCCGTACTCTTTATCTATAGACCGTGCAAAAGAGCATTGATTACAGATTCGATACCCCTACCAGAAATGTCCCTGCGGACATTACATTAAAAATTACGGCGTACGCTTTCTTGTGGAATTGACTGTAACCTGCTGTTAACTACCTGCAACCAGTTAAAATATTTTCCTCTTTCTTTTATAATTATCCAAAACAATCATAATTATGGTTAACAAGTTTTACGCGACGGAGTTGCATAAAAATTTTTCGGTTCACTTACTGCGCCAAACTCGTATTAAATTGCAAGCTTTCGATGATAGCCTCCATCGTCATCATCGGGTACTAAAACTGACTGTCGCGAACTGGCAACTTCAACAGACACACCGGTTATGTACTTGGCAAAGACACACAGGAATACTTCTTGCAATTCACCGCCTGCTGGGATGGGCGGCGCTACAAGCAACGCTAGATACAGAGCGCAAGCAGCATCTGTGGACATAGAGCGCGCCACCTGTGTACACGCAATCATGACTCAATACAGCCAATCGGATGTCGTCCTGTGGGTGTAAAAGAGGGAAACTTGCCAGTTCAAGACAGTCAGTTTTAGTTCTTGATGACATTGAGGGAGGGTATCATCGAAAGCTTCGGATCTATACGGATTTGACACAGCAAGTGAATCGAGTACTGTTTATGGAATCACAATTACATGTACACTGTACCGGTTTAGACTGTCTCAAAAGCCCGTCTTCGGACCTAAATATCAAAATTAAAACCTCTGTGGAGTTTGAGATGTTACGTGTCAAATAAATTTACTATTATAAAATACCGCGATAGCAAATTTATCATACCAAGTTGTTCCACATACAGTAATATAATAATGTGGTGAGGTGTAAAATTCCGTAAGCAAACAAAAGTATTACAGAAGGTACCGAAGCTGCGGAAGAACCTTTTCAATGTTTATTTCTAGTTTCTCCACTCCAGTGAATATTAATTTAAAGTTCAGTGTTAAACTAACATTATTGTTGAATCAATATAAACACATTTTGTGAACATTTTCAAGCTACATTTTGTATCTCGTTGGACAAGCGTTGCACAATTTCATTATATTAACGAAAAAGCCGCAACACCCAAAATCACATTAATGATATAAAAAAAAGTACTTCGAGTGTATCAACGAAATATGTTTTCCATGACGTGTACTAACAAGTGGGGTTATTTGAGCCCATCACAAAAAATAAAAAAAAGTTAATTTCTCTAATAGTTATTAACTTTTATTAACAACATAGTTTTGATAAAGGTACTGATGTATAAGGAAGGTCCAGAACCTGAAAATATATTTTTAGCAGTCTGAAAAATACCAACATATTTTTCGTATTGTGTATGGGAGACGTAAATTTTTGACAACCACGAAAAATTTAAAAAAATGCAAACATCGTTGATTGTCGTTGAACTTTATTCGCATCGTATTCTTTTCAGATATATAGACGCGTAGTAACAGCCCTCAGCCTAAAAATATAAATACGACATTTGTTGCGAAAAGTCTCATTCAGTTCTAACACTAAAATTTTTAGTTACTTTTTGCTGAAAAATCTAAAACAGTTACAGAATCTGGTACAATGAATTATTAAAAATAATAAATACATTTTTAAAAATTTTAAAATGTGAAGTACGTGATTATATTACGATATTTTCAAAAAGTTGGCATAAAGTACCACCGCCCCCCTGAGTACTGCGAGTGTTGAAGTATGAAGATAATTGAAGGAGTCGACGGATGGAAGTGGTAACTCACAAGAGCGTATTTTGGTTGTTGTATTTTATATGCTTCGTTAAATGCGAAGACAAGAACGTAAATATGATAAGACAAAACACTTTATATAGCGCAAAGGGCTTTCTATTTGTACATGTGAAACTATTTGTTACCAGTATGTGGATCATTCGGAAGAAACAACACAAAACGTAATCAGATCGAGCCTTACTTAATTCAGGTTTTCCACTTTTCTACCTGTGATAACCTTCAGTTAATGAGTAACCAAGGAATGTACTTGGCGGGCAACGTGAAATGTATATTTGTCTCGTTGCAACAAGGCAATGTAACCACGATGTGTTCCGCGACAGTTTTACATGGTTAAATGTTCTCGGTGTAGTAACTGTGTTAAAACTGTATCAGACTGCGAGTTTTCGGAAATATTCGCCATCACCTGCGTCAGCAAAACAGCAGTTTGTCGAAGAGGTGACAAAATTCCACAGATACAAATAATGTAGTGCTGTCTCTTCGACGAGAAATGATATTGGCACAAACGTCGACACCATGGAAGTATGATATGAAGAGATGTCATTGCAGCACATACTTGAAACCGATATCTGGCCTGTCTGTTGCCCTAAACACCAGAAGCTTATGGTGGAGGTGTTTTGATAAAAAATATCAGCTTGCGACATTAACGGGTGTACTAATCGTTATTATTAGGGTCTAAAGCGCAAAGGAATCACATTTTATTCGTAACTGGACCCGTTCAAGCGATATTTTCTATTATACACAAGAATTTTGGCTGCGCTGACTACTTTTACTATAGTGGTTTTATTTCTATCTTTCCAGTTTAAATGTACTATAGTCCAATTTAAAAGATCTCTGGGTTAACACTTTGAGAAGGAAAGATCGAAAACCGATCAAACATAGCAAAATATGTTATCGGTATTTTCGGCAAGAGGACACAGACCGAACAATACTTTCGTTATTCCATTTTAAGGAAAGTTCTCGATTATGAAAGCAGCTTTCTCACATTACGAGCATATTTCTCTTCTTGTTTATTCGAAACTTATATACCGAGCAAGGTGGCTCGGTGGTTAGCACACTGCACTCTCATTCTGGAGGACGACGATTCAAACCTGCATCCGATCATCCTGATTAAGGCTTTCCATGATTTCCGTAAAACAATTCAGGCAAATATCGGGATGGTTTCTTTGAAAGGGCACGATCGACTTCCTTCCCCATTCTTCCCTAATCCGATGGGAACGATGACCAAACTGTTTTGGTTCCCTTCCCCGAATCAGTCAACCAACGAAACGTATAACAAAACAAATTCCCATTAACGAGGCATTTGAGACAATGAAAACATCAGGAAATGCCATCCTGACACTGTGTTACTCGCGAAAGCACTGTAAAATTTACTATTCAAAACAATTGTAGCGTGGCCATGAAAGAAATTAAGAACAGGAAGCAATCGTACGCTATAGTCTTGGAGAATATAATATGGCGGCTTCAAAGCAATGTACGGCGCAAGTCTGTAGCGCCATCTCTCTTTATTATACCTCCGTGTCGACCCATCGTCTGTGGCCACTTTGTTCCATAACGAAGTAAAATATGAGATACACTCTTGGGTGTCAAGCTTCTGCTTGCCTGCATTATTGAGTGCTTAACTCGCATCTCTATAACAGCTGATGACACACGTTCCATGTAATTACTAGGAGGCAATGCAGAAATTTGATGCGCCAAAGAGAATACTGTTATTAATGGCAGGGCTGTATTCTTAAAAACGTGGAAGTTGTTGCAAAACCATATATCTATAACTCAAAGCTAAGATACACTCCTGGAAATTGAAATAAGAACACCGTGAATTCATTGTCCCAGGAAGGGGAAACTTTATTGACACATTCCTGGGGTCAGATACATCACATGATCACACTGACAGAACCACAGGCACATAGACACAGGCAACAGAGCATGCACAATGTCGGCACTAGTACAGTGTATATCCACCTTTCGCAGCAATGCAGGCTGCTATTCTCCCATGGAGACGATCGTAGAGGTGCTGGATGTAGTCCTGTGGAACGGCTTGCCATGCCATTTCCAACTGGCGCCTCAGTTGGACCAGCGTTCGTGCTGGACGTGCAGACCGCGTGAGACGACGCTTCATCCAGTCCCAAACATGCTCAATGGGGGACAGATCCGGAGATCTTGCTGGCCAGGGTAGTTGACTTACACCTTCTAGAGCACGTTGGGTGGCACGGGATACATGCGGACGTGCATTGTCCTGTTGGAACAGCAAGTTCCCTTGCCGGTCTAGGAATGGTAGAACGATGGGTTCGGTGACGGTTTGGATGTACCGTGCACTATTCAGTGTCCCCTCGACGATCACCAGTGGTGTACGGCCAGTGTAGGAGATCGCTCCCCACACCATGATGCCGGGTGTTGGCCCTGTGTGCCTCGGTCGTATGCAGTCCTGATTGTGGCGCTCACCTGCACGGCGCCAAACACGCATACGACCATCATTGGCACCAAGGCAGAAGCGACTCTCATCGCTGAAGACGACACGTCTCCATTCGTCCCTCCATTCACGCCTGTCGCGACACCACTGGAGACGGGCTGCACAATGTTGGGGCGTGAGCGGAAGACGGCCTAACGGTGTGCGGGACCGTAGCCCAGCTTCATGGAGACGGTTGCGAATGGTCCTCGCCGATACCCCAGGAGCAACAGTGTCCCTAATTTGCTGGGAAGTGGCGGTGCGGTCCCCTACGGCATTGCGTAGGATCCTACGGTCTTGTCCTGCATCCATGCGTCGCTGCGGTCCGGTCCCAGGTCGACGGGCACGTGCACCTTCCGCCGACCACTGGCGACAACATCGATGTACTGTGGAGACCTCATGCCCCACGTGTTGAGCAATTCGGCGGTACGTCCACCCGGCCTCCCGCATGCCCACTATACGCCCTCGCTCAAAGTCCGTCAACTGCACATACGGTTCACGACCACGCTGTCGCGGCATGTTACCAGTGTTAAAGACTGCGATGGAGCTCCGTATGCCACGGCAAACTGGCTGACACTGACGGCGGCGGTGCACAAATGCTGCGCAGCTAGCGCCATTCGACGGCCAACACCGCAGATCCTGGTGTGTCCGCTGTGCCGTGCGTGTGATCATTGCTTGTACAGCCCTCTCGCAGTGTCCGGAGCAAGTATGGTGGGTCTGACACACCGGTGTCAATGTGTTCTTTTTTCCATTTCCAGGAGTGTAGTACAGCTACTGGATGACTAAGTTTTAAACGACACCACATCTACCCTGGTTACGCATTGCTCCATTTTATACGAAACGACAGGAAAAATGATAACTCAAATGGAGTTAAATTTGGGGATTTCACCAGCGATAGCAGCTGCGGAGGAAATAAGGCTCTTTGACCAGCACAGTAGCGGCGGGGAGTGATATATCTTGAGTGGAGTATCGTGCACTCTTAACTCTACGCCGGTACGGGACACCTATCGGGTTGTACCGATGTAAATAATAAAATGAATTTTATCCGCAACCACGTCGTTATTAATCATTTGCTTTATGCTTTCCTGGGGTTGTTGTTGTTATGGTCTTCAATCCAGAGACTAGTTTGATGCAGCTCTCCATGCTAACCTATACTGTGCAAGGTTCTTCATCTCTGAGTAACTACTGCAACCTATATCCTTCTGAATCTGCTTAGTGTATTCATCCCTTCGTCTACCTCTACGATTTTTACCCTCCACGCTTCCCTCCAATACTAAATTGGTGATCCCTCGGTGTCTCAGAACATGTCCTACCATCCGATCCCTTCTTCTAGTCAAGTTGTGCCACAAATTCCTCTTCTCCCAAATTCTATTCAGTACCTCCTCATTAGTTACATGATTTGCACATCTAATCTTCAGCATTTTTTTGTAGCACCACATTTCGAAAGCTTCTATTCTCTTCTTGTCTAAGCTATTTATCGTCCACGTTTCACTTCCATACATGGCTACACTCCATACAAATAGTTTCAGGAAGGACCTCCTGACACTTAAATCTATACTCGATGTTAACAAATTTATTTTAATCAGAAACGCTTTCCTTGCGGTTGCCAGTCTACATTTTATATCCTCTCTAATCCGACCATCATGAGTTACTTTGCTTCCCAAATAGCAAAACTCATCTACTACCTTAAGTGTCTCATTTCCTAATCTAATTCTCTCAGCATCATCTGATTTAATGGGACTACATTCCATTATCCTCGCTTTGTTTTTGTTGTTCATCTTATATCCTCCGTTCAAGACACAGTCCATTCCGTTCAACTGCTCTTCCAGATCCTTTGCTGTCTCTGACAGAATTACAATATCATCGGCAAACCAAAAAGTTTTTATTTGTTCTCCATGGATTTTAATTACTACTCTGAATTTTTCTTTTGTTTCCTTCACTGCTTGCTCAATATACAGATTGAATAACATTGGGGATAGGCTACAACCCTGTCTGACTCCCTTCCCAACCACTGCTTCCCTTTTATGCCCCTCGACTCTTATGACTACCATTTGGTTTCTCTACAAATTGTAAATAGCCCTTCGCTCCCTGTTTTTGATCCCTGCCATCTTCCCTGGGTAAACTCCACAAATTGACTATAAGATGTTTAATTTCATACTTGTATAGTTTCTTTTACAATTTAAATTTTGTTTTAGCATAATAAATGCACCAGATTAGGTTTAATCTAAAAATATGGCATATCTGTGCAAACTATAGAAATAAAGCACTTAGTCCAGTGTTGAACAAGATTGGTTAAAACTTGAGGAGAAACTTCCTGGAAGAAAAAAACTGCGTGCCGGGCCGAGACCCGAAGTCGGGACTTTTCCTGGCATTTACTCTACGGACTGAGCTGCCCAAGCACGACTCACGGTCTGTTATCTAGCCGTACTTCCACCAGTACCTCGTCTCCTACCATACCTACCTTCCAAATTTCTGTGGAGTTTGGAAGGTAGGAGGCGAAGTACTGGCTTAAGTAGGGCAGAAAGGACGGATCGTGAGTCCTGCTTTGGCACTCTGGTTTTAGAAGTCGAGCAGTGCAGGCGGATGCTGTGTTTCTGGCTACGACACACACAGCCTTCATTATTTGCTTTGCGGGATTGGACTTCGGGTGCTTATGAGCAAGAACATTGCTAACCGCCTCAGGAAAGCAACATTTCGATTCACCTGTAACAATGAATATACAAGACCAATAGAGTTGGTAACAGAACACTTCCTCTGTGATGAGGCAAAGATATCATCTTCGGACATACTGGGAATACATCTTTCTATTCTTAGTACGTCAAGGTCGTTGCCAATGCGATGTAAGTCTGGATCTTGAAATCTGCTCATCATGGCCTCCGGTTCTGTCACGCTGATGGAAATGTCAGCGCGGTCCCGGTGGCACATGCAGGCTTTGGTGTTTGTACCATACCTGTGCTCGAGCTGCATTTCAGGCTGCCAAAGGAAAGCTGTTGGAAGAAGTCATAGCAGCCTTCTCTCCGTATGGCGTGGTTCACGGCCACACCGCAGAACACTGAGTGTGTTCAGTATGTACCCATTTTAAACGGGGTGGTTCACGGCCACACCGCAGAACACTGGGTGTGTTCAGTATGTACCCATTTTAAACGGGGTGCGTAGGAACATGAATGATCTTCGCTGTTACGTGCCATCCTATTTAAAAATCTATGGGTGTCACACGGTCGCTATAAACAATGGTCAACCCAAGACCTGCTCTGGGTGTGAGAAGTAGAGCCTTCTCCGTTCTGAATTATTGCAATGGTGCCTCAGTCAATGGCTGCGCGCTGAGACACCAAGAGGTACTACACCAATTGTATTGTCTGTCACCTATGCGGTGACCCTCACTGGCCACCTACCAATCGGCGACCAACAGAGCCACTGTCCCACGTCACACAGTCATCTGCAGAGTCAGAGGGAACGGAGGTACACGCTTTACTCCTCCTACCAATTCCACCACTGCTGACACCGTGCTGGACACTTCGATGGAACATTCAGCCCTCGTGGTTTCTGCGACGTCTTTCGTGCCAGAACATCTGGAATCCCTCCCATCTTCTGATAACGAAGGTCGGGTGCACAAGCAGCAGTCACCATAGGAGCGCAAGCAGCTGTGCCGCACAACCTCTGACCAGAATCCCCCACGTCCCATCCACGTCTACAGGTCACCTGGCAGTCCCCTGCCCCCCCCCCCTTCCCCCACTTTCAGACTTTTTGCATGATGGCACGTTATCCTCTTGGAAAATGGGAGGGAAAATTGGAATTTTGGAGCGAATTTTACCTAAGAGCTTACTCCTGCAGCTGAGGGGAATTAGTATGGTGCTGCCCCCCAATAGAGACTGCTCATGATGTCATTCAATTTGAATATAATTTGTTTGAATTTGTTTCATTTTATATAAATTTGGTTAAATTTGTTTAAATGTGTTTAAATTTGTTGAAATTTGTTTAAATTAGTCTACCTACGGCAGTAGTGGCTTAGTGTGATGTTACCACCACAAGAGGCTAGCAGGCCAAAGAATTGAGTTAGTTTGCGAATTAACCACTAGAGGGCACTGCAATAGGTCGCGTGATCGTGCAGTTCAGCCAATAGGAGCACTGCCACCAGAGGGCGCCACTGTCCCTCCCCTGACATAATCCAAGATGCCGGTCTGCAGGGGAAAAATGGCGGGGAAAGGACTCAGTCTGTTCTGGGCTGCTGGAGAGAGGAAGGAGTGTACTTTATTTGTTCTTGGAACAGTTTATTTACGGCGGATTTCACGTAGTTTATTTATTAAGCTGATACAAAACACTAACCCTAATGTGCTTGAGGTCACAGTAAATAGTCTACAGACCTGCAAACTACTCGTAAATAATGCAGTACAGTGTTGTGCAGAGACGCAAACAACTCGTAAATTACCGAAACAATGCAGTACGCTGCATACAAACATGCAAACTACTCGTAGATCATTGAAATAATGCATGTGTAACGCTATGCTAACATGCTCGCAACACTTAAACATCCGAAAATAATGCAGTGCACAAATACTCAGTGCACGTAAAAAATGCAACGTATCACTGAGTCGAACACTAGTCCTCTTGGCAGGAAGTACAAGTGCACCCCCCCCCCCCCCTAACACAATGAAACCACCAGAGACACTTGGAATTGACAGAAAATTAACAATGGTGCTGCCCTTCCTAGGACTTGAATCCTGGTGCTCCAGTATGGAAGGCCCAAGTGCACCTCCTAACGCATGGAAACTGTCCAGATGCGGGAGAGGAAGGTTAGTCTAGTGTATTTATTTTGGTCAGAATACGGACGCAAATATCGATCCTAATTACGTAATTAACCACAATGATCGAACCTACTTACACAACTATATGTATGGCGCTGCACAAGGACGGCATAAAATCGCAATACAACACAAAAACGAACGATACCATACAATTAGTGTTATCTTGCCGGGAAAAAATTTCGCAATACCAATCGAAACTGACGCTAATATCGGTCCTAATTACGTAATGAATCACAAAGGTCGGTCCTAATTACACAACTATATGCATAGCGCTACATTAAGATGGCAAAAAAGCTCAATATGCCGTGAATACTGACGACACCATACAACTGGTGTTATCGTGCTGGGAAAAAATTTCGCAATACCACTCGAAACCAACGACAGAATCACTCAAACTCTATCCCACACCTACAAGCTGGTAGGAAAAATGCTGATGTATAAAGTACTATCTTTATTCTTTTTGGCGGGAAATATGTTCAACTGACGATATGCTGGTGTTGAAAAGCGAGGAGTTTGAAAAGTATATCACCTGTATGCATACACCACCTATCGCTGTTTAACATCAGAGTTCGCTACAGATGCCTGCTAAACATCATCCTAGAGCCCAGGTAATTGAAGCCAATACACGCTACGACAGCTGATGGAATAAATGTGTCATAGTTCTAATTACAATACGAAATTGTCGTGAAAAAGTCAGCACTTGTAACGAACGGGTCATCATGCAGCACATGTGACAGGGGAAAATTGCAGACTGCAGAGGAGTCGATAGTTGAAAGGGCGTTCTCCTTAGTCTACAATCAAAAACTGCCGAAAGTCGAGGCTCTCTCCCCTCCCTCCCTCCCTCCGTCCACCTACGGAATGGATGGATGGATGGATGGACGGAGGGGGGGGAGACAGCTACGTGGCCAGCAGCCTCGCAACACGTGCTGGCTGCTGTCTGCCTTGAGACGATGGTCCTTCACCAATACAAAAGCAGGTATAGTTAGCTAAACAATAGGAGATAAAATAGCGCCTGTCGCAGATGCATCTTGGTCACCTAAAGTATAATGATACAGCCACCCCTAATGGTTTGGGGACGACCTGCAGCGATGAGCTGTCACAGACTAGACTGGTCCTCAAAGCCTCCAATAGGCCTCTCGTTCGGGGATGGGAAACACTTCTGTTTAATGTTACGTAGGATGTTCCAGCTGGGACCAGGGGATAGCAGCAGTCTCATAGAGAAGTCTCCCACTGTTCTGTGCTAGACTATTCAACAACTCGACTTCTGTAATAAAGCAAGTTATAAAAAAAGGAAGAAAAGCTTTCGCGACAATAATAAATGTCCTCATTCCACGAAAATAGGCGAAGTTCATTTTCATTTACTTTTATTAGCAAGATCGGTATAATTTTTTATGTTCAACTGCACTCACACCACATTATTTTGTGACATCCAGTGAAGTGTACCACCACTGATCACAAATGATCAGCAGAGACATACCCACCCTGCATAAAATGAAGAAAAAAAACTTCGACTATTCTGATGTGAAAACTAGCGATCACTGCAGAATGCTCTTATTTTGAAATTAAATTTATAATGCAAGTCAATCTGCATGATGAGTAATTTTTGATTTTTTTTCTGTAGTCAGATTACACAAACAAGTAGGTCAAATGGCAATCTGTGGAGGGAACATGATGTTCTTTTCGAGGAACACTATTGAGAAATGACATCTGAAGCTGACCTCAGAGGGACTCTGCAGCACACAGTATACATTTCACGTAACTACTGTGCCATCGTCGCGACCACATTACTGTCACCATGTGTAAAAAGTGGTGTTGAGTCTACAGGTACACACACGAGCTGCTGATGGCGGTGCTCCTATTGGCTGAAGTGCATGATCTCGTGACTTATTGCAGTGCCCTCTAGGTGTGAACTCGCGAACTAGCTCAGTTCTTTGGTCTGCTGGATTGGAGGCAGTTGTCTCTTGTGGGGTGGGAGCTTTTAGAAATGACAGACAGTTCCGGCAGAGACAGATGTTTCCATGCATTGTGTAATGCATCTTTAAAGAATCTCGATGCAAAGAATTTATTTGCAGGACAGTATTCTTCCTATTCATATGTTCAAGCATTAATGCTCGCTCCCATTCTTCATGCAGTGAGCTGTGTGCATGTAATACAGCTATTGAAACTCCCCCTGTCTGGCACCAACATTTTGCTAGTTGGACACATGCTCCTTCCACACCGAGAGCTCAACAAGCACTGATATCTCAGCCTCTTGTGGTGATAACACCACACTAAGCCACTACTGCTGTAGATACATAATAAATTTAAAGAAATTTAAACAAATTTAACCAAATTTATACAAATTTAAACTGAGTTAAATAAATTATATTCGAAGTAAATGACATCATGAGCAGTGTCTAGTGATGGCAACGCTGTACTAACTTCCCTCAGCTGCAGGAGTAAGCTCTTAGAGAAAAATTCGCTCCAAAATTTAAATTTTTCCACCCATGGATAATGTGCCATCATGAAAAAAGTGTGAAAAGGGGTGGGGGGCAGGGGACTGTCCGGTGACCCACAGAAGCACATATTTCAACTTCCAGCCAAAATTCAAATTTGCCACCAGGGGGGTGTGGTAGGGGGCATGGCACTTTCCCACCAAAAGCCCCCATATTGGATAACTGTACTCGTTTCATCAGCTGTCGTCACAGCCACATAGATGATGTCATGCGCTGTTGCCAAGTCTACAGGCCGCCATATTTGATGGATCTGGCAACAATACACTCTGCACCGGCACCCTCAACTCCCTACTACCTACGATGTTCTTTGGGAGACACACTAGTGGTGTGAAGTGTGGTGCCTGCACAAACCAACGATCTGAAAAACTCTGCCCCTCTAGCAGCTCGGCTGTTCAGCTGCTGCAATCAGCAGTGTTTGTGATGGATAATATGGATAGATCTGAGGCGCCAACGACATTGGACTGAAGTGACAACATCGAGGATGCACCGGAATCCATATAGGTGCTTGCGGTATCCATGGTGGAGCAATAAACACATGGCAGCAGTATTGAATTTCTGGGACACCAGGCAAGCAGCACTGCTTCCTGCTCCTTCCGTTGTCTACCTTCGGGATTTCCTGACACGGTGGGTGACAGTGTCAGATGTACCAAGTAACTATGATTAACATCAACAATATTGGACTCTGGGTGAAACTACAACGTCTGCGAGAAATGATATGGGCTCTGACATTGATGTCACATTGCTTCAGCGGGTGCATTTGGCCACCCTGCCGGATGTGGCCAGTTACAGCTCTCCTGGTGACAACCTGGCATGCCAAGTAGCCGCGTATGTTCGTGAGGGCATATCACTTGAAAATATTATCTACTTCTCGTCTGCGAGGGGTGTGGCACGTACCATGATGGGCACGCAACTTGTAAATGTGTATGCCCCATCTTCTTCTGGCCACAGAAAGGGCAGAGCTTGATTTTACTCTCAGGAGATCACTCCTCTCTTTCTTGGCCGCTATGAACATTGTCTGCTTGGGGCCATCTTCAATTGTGTTTTACATGGGAAGGACCAATAAATACCTCAACCCCTGCCAGGAACAGTGCTTTATCGTCCACGACCTTTCGCTCTGTGACAGATGGAAGATTCGACATGGTGATGCACAAGGCTATAAGTATGAGACGGCCTACTCTGTTAATCGCCTGGGTAGGATTTATGTCTCTCATGGGGTGATCGGTGCAACCAAAGATGCAGAACGCTGGCCCTTGGCATTCTTGGACCACTGTGCGTATATCAGCTCTATTCTTCTCCCACAGCAGGCGGTGTGTTGCAGTCGTGTGCCATGGAAATTAAAGTCTGGACAGTGTGCAAACGCCGACATACAGCTTATACGGCAATGATAGCATGGTGGCTGGAGTATGCAAGCCTGCAATATGGAGAGTCTTGATGCAATTTGGCAAGGAGGTGTTTGCATGGAACCGCCGTACAACAGACATCTACTTTGCTATGCTTTATGATCTTGATATAACCACCCTCTCCAGCCATTCAGATGTATTACAACAGGATCAAGGCTTAAACAGTTGCGCTGACCTTTCGCTGCCTGCAGGTAATGGTCGTGAGTAATCGCCATCAAGGTACGCATGGCAGGAAGACCCTTCAATGCATCACATTACGATTGACAGAAAGCACTGCCAGAAACAATTAGTATATATATATATATATATATATATATATATATATATATATATATATACCTTTCGTTTCTCTTCTTTAATCTTCATACTCTTTAATTTTCAGCGCTTCTTTGTGTCGCATAGCCTCAAATTTAAGGACTGTTGCTTTGTCTGTTTGTGTTTTTAACTCTGTTACTATATTTCCAACATTACAAGTATAATAAGAAATAAACATACAATGATGCGCCCGGCAATTGTGCTGTACATTACTCCGGGGTACATTTGTCAACTAAAAGCATTACAAAAAATAAGTGTAGAATAAAGTCTCATAACGCTCTATTTCTGGGTATAAAAATGTATGCCCCTCCATAAACCAAAGACCTTGCCGTTGGTGGGGAGGCTTTCGTGCCTCAACGATACAGACAGCTGTACCGAAGGTGTAACCACAATGGAGGGGTATCTGTTGAGAGGCCAGACAAACGTGTGGTTCCTGAAGTGGGGCAGCAGCCTTTTCAATAGTTGCAGGAGCAACAGTCTGGATGATTGACTGATATGGCCCTGTAACACTAACCAAAACGGCCTTGCTGTGCTGGTACTGCGAACGGCTGAAAGCAAGGGGCAACTACAGCCATAATTAATCCTGAGGGCATACAGCTTTACCGTATGATTCAATGACGATGGCGTCCTCTTGGGTAAAATAGTCCCCCATTCGGAACTCCGGGCGGGGACTACTCAAGAGGGCGTCGTTATCAGGAGAAAGAAAACTGGCGTTCTACGGATCGGAGCGTGGAATGTCAGATCCCTTAATCGGGCCGGTAGGTTAGAAAATTTAAAAAGGGAAATTGATAGGTTAAAGTTAGATATAGTGAGAATTCTGAAGTTCGGTGGCAGGAGGAACAAGACTTTTGGTCAGGTGAATAAAGGGTTATAAATAGAAAATCAAATAGGGGTAACGCAAGAGTAGGTTTAATAATGAAAAAAAAAGAAAAAAGAATAGGAGTGCGGGTAAGCTACTACAAAAAGCATAGTGAACGCATTATTGTGGCCAAAATAGACACGAAGCCCACGCCTACTACATTAGTACAAGTTTATATGCCAACTACCTCTGCAGATGATGAAGAAACTGATGAAATGTATGATGAGATAAAAGAAATTATTCAGGTAGTGAAGGGAGACGGAAATTTAATAGTCATGGGTGACTGGAATTCGACAGTAGGAAAAGGAAGAGAAGGAAACGTAGTAGGTGAATATGGACTGTGCCTAAGAAATGAAAGAGGATGCTGCCTGGTAGAATTTTGCACAGAGCATAACTTAATCATAGCTAACACTTGGTTCAAGTATAATGTAAGAGGGTTGTATGCATGGAAGAACATTGGAGATACTAGAAGGTTTAAGATAGATTATATAATGGTAAGACAGAGATTTAGGAACCAGATTTTAAATTATAAGACATTTCCAGGGGCAGATGTGGACTCTGACCACAATCTATGGTTATGAACTGTAGATTAAAACTGAAGAAACTGCAAGAAGGTGGGAATTTAAGGAGATGGGACCTGGATAAACTGACTAAACCAGAGATTGTACAGAGTTTCAGGGAGAGCATAAGGGAGCAATTGAACGGAATGGGGGAAAGAAATACAGTAGAAGAAGAATGGGTAGCTTTGAGGAATGAAATAGTGAAGGCAGCAGAGGATGAAGTAGGTAAAAAGACGAGGGCTAGTAGAAATCCTTGGGTAACAGAAGAGATACTAAATTTAATTGATGAAAGGAGAAAATACAAAAATGCAGTAAGTGAAGCCGGTCAAAAGGAATACAAACGTCTCAAAAATGAGTGCAAAGTGCCTAAGCAGGGATGGCTAGAGGACAAATGTAAGGATGTAGAGGCTAATCTCACGAGGTGTAAGATAGATACTGCCTACAGGAAAATTAAAGAGACCTCTGGAGAAAAGAGAACCACTTGCATGAATATCAAGAGCTCAGATGGAAACCCAGTGCTAAGCAAAGAAGGGAAAGCAGAAAGGTGGAAGGAGTATATAGAGGGTCTATACAGGGGCGATGCCCTTGAGGACAATATTATGGAAATGGAAGAGTAGGTAGGTGAAGATGAAATGGGAGATATGATACTGCGTGAAGAGTTTGACAAAGCACTGAAAGACCTAAGTCGGAACAAGGTCCTGGGAGTAGACAACATTCCATTAGAACTACTGACAGCCTTGGGAGAGCCAGTCCTGACAAAACTCTACCATCTGGTGAGAAAGATGTATGAGATAGGGGAAATTCCCTTAGACTTCAAGGAGAATATAATAATTAGAATCCCAAAGAAAGCAGGTGTTGACAGATGTGAAAATTACCGAACTATCAGTTTAATAAGCCACAGCTGCAAAATACTAACGCGAATTATTTACAGATGAATGGAAAAACTGGTAGAAGGCGACCTCGGGGAAGAACAGTTTGGATTCCGTAGAAATGTTGGAACACGTGAGGCAATATTGACCTTACGACTTATCTTAGAAGAAAGATTAAGGAAAGGCAAACCTACGTTTCTAGCATTTTTAGACTTAGAGAAAGCTTTTGACAATGTTGATTGGAATACTCTCTTTCAAATTCTAAAGGTGGCAGGGGTAAAATACAGGGAGCGAAAGGCTATTTACAATTTGTACAGAAACCAGATGGCAGTTATAAGAGTCGAGGGGCATGAAAGGGAAGCAGCGGTTGGGAAGGGAGTGAGCCGGGATTGTAGCCTCTCCCCGATGTTATTCAATCTGTATATTGAGCAAACAGTAAAGGAAACAAAAGAAAAGGACTTGGAAGAGCAGTTGAACGGAATGGACAGTGTCTTGAAAGGAGGATATAAGATGAACATCAACAAAAGTAAAAAGGAAAGAAAAGAACAGAAATTTGTTAACATCGAGTATAGATTTAAGTGTCAGGAAGTCGTTTCTGAGAGTATTTGTATGGAGTGTAGCCATGTATGGAAGTGAAACATGGACAATAAATAGTTTGGACAAAAAGAGAATAGAAGCTTTCGAAATGTGGTGCTATAGAAGAATGTTGAAGGTTAGGTGGGTAGATCACATAACTAATGAGGAGGTACTGAATAGAATTGGGGAGAAGAGGATTTTGTGGCACAACTTGACTAGAAGAAGGGATCGGTTGGTAGGACATGTTCTGAGGCACCAAGGAATCATCAGTTTAGTACTCGAGGGCTGCGTGGAGGGTAAAAATCGTAGAGGGAGACCAAGAGATGAATACACTAAGCAGATTCAGAAGGATGTAGGCTGCAGTAGGTACTGGGAGATGAAGAAGCTTGCACGGGATAGAGTAGCATGGAGATCTGCATCAAACCAGTCTCAGGACTGAATACCACAACAACAACAAAAATATATGACGACTCTTCCTATTTTACATACATCCATAGACTTTATAAAAATGTATGTATCTATGATTTTCATCCCCTCCTAAACCACTGGACCCATATCAACCGAAGTAACAAAATATATCATTTAATGTCTGGAAAAATCACTTGGGGGATAAGGACCACTTATCAAAGGGGTGGCAGGGTAGATGAAAATTCTGTGTAGCACATGACGCCAGGAAATTCATAATTTGGTTATCCAGTATTTGAGAATGAGAGCACTTAGAGATTTGCAACAAACTTGACACATAATTTAAACAATTTACGAAACATTTTCTCATTGACGACCCCCACAAAATGATGAATGGAAAAACATTTGTAGCTTTATCGCTGTTCACGCAATAAAACTGCCACATTAAGCCTGAAGTTTTAATTTATTACTTCTCTGCTACTAACGGTATTCTTGGCACATTTTTCAGACAATATTTATATATACGACTGAATGTGCAGAAAAGCTGCATCACTCTACGACAGTTTAGGAGAAACGACGTCATACAAACTATGCGCAAAAAAGTATCGCATCATGAAATACGTTCAAATTTATTACTTCGTTTCTACTACTTCTATTAAGAACAGTTTTCGCAGACAGTATAGGCATTTACCGCTGAATGTAGCTACAAAAATACATCATTCTACGACACATAGTTCAGAAGACAGGACGTCATCAGCACTGAGCAGCGTGAAAATGAAACTGCAGGGAGAAATTCGCTAGACACACAGGTGAAGTTTGTGTACAGATACGCGTGAAATATGTTAAATATGTGTGACATATATTTGACAGGGACGTATGTGAGCAAATCGAGGGGTAAAAAGCTCATACTGAAGCTCTGGAGCAATCTCAATCATGTTTGGTAAGCATATTAGTTACAATCTGGAACGAAATGTTGTAAAGGTAGGAACCACCAGCCTCCTGTTTGGGTAAGTGTGATAAAGTGGAGAGAGAAGGGAGGATCAGGAGATGGACAGACAGTGAGGGGAAAGGAGAGGATAGGCACAAACAGAAGGAGGAGAATACAGAAATATGAGGGAGGGAAATAGAGAGAGTGGAGAGGAGGGATGGGCAGAGAAAGAAAAGGGGAGCAGATAAACAGATACAGTGGTGGAAGAGATAGGCAGCGAGATGGGGGAGGATAAAATGAATAGATGCAGGGGAGCAGGAAATGGACAGAGAAAGGGAAGAGGTGATGGGCAGAATGAGAGAAGAGGAGGAGATAGATGCAAAAACGAAAGGGAAGGAGATGAATAGGAAGGGGGGGAGCAGGAGATGGACAGAGAGAAGTAGGGAAGTGGTGGACAGGGCGATGGAGAAGCCGAGATTAACAAAGAGAGGGGGAGAGGGAGAGGTATTAAATGGGGAAATTAGTTGATGGACGGAGGGGGAGGATGAGATTGGTAGAGAGATGATGGAGTGATGAGATAAACAGACAAAGGGGGTAGAGGAAATGTATAGAGAAAGGAAATAGAAGGACAGAGAGAGGCGAAAGGGGGAGATGGACATAGAAAGGGATGACTGCGGTGTGGCGAAACTGGCTTCTCGCGATGCCGGCAGCGCCGCTCGACTCAGTGCCAGCTCCGTCAATCCAGATGCGTTGTTAATCCAATTGCGTCGTCCACATGCACAAGTAACACTATCATTGTTCTATGCTCAGTTGCGTGTCGCATTTCACTCGCGAATCCGAATAGTTAAAAATCACTTTCACTTTTTCTCAGTTTCTTCCCGGCCGATGCACCATATGTGGGGCGGCGGGTTGGAATACATGTTGCTGTTATATAATTTGTTTGGAAACACTACATTTCCCGGCCGATGCACCATATGTCGGGCGGCGGGTGGAATTAAATTGTCAATTTTATATAAATTTGTTTGAATGGAGAAACACTTCATTTCCCGGCCGATTAACCATATGTGCGGCGGCGGGTGGAATTATTGTTGTTAAATGTAAATATGTTTGAATGTTTCGCCGTTCTCAACACTGGCTCTCTAACTACAATATTGGCAACCACAAAGTGATTAGCAAAACGTGAAGCTTGTAATTAGAATTCCTAGTGCCCACTTCATCTGAGAATACACTTATAGTTACAGCTTATAGCTCTGATGAATTAGGAGATTGTCTGGGATTTATAATCAAAAAAACTGTCGTGAAAAAAAAAAACGTTCTGTATTCTGAAAGTCGCAGATGAAAACAAAAGAATCCACACAATCTAACTAACAGAGCAGTTCAGAGTCTAATGCGCTGATGCAACTATAAATGTCCAAATTAAATGTTTAAATGAATGCTCGCCATAAATTGATGATAATGTTCATCAAACGCCACGCTAAATAATGGTAGAATGTCTGTCCCGCGGCGGCACGTGAAAATACGACAATACGCAAACTGAAGATCGATAATTAAAGTCATCCCAGAGTTAACACTTCACTCGAAAATGATTTCATGGTTACGCGTATCCCGAGAACTGGGGCCTTGCCTTCCTCGCGCAGCGTTCTTATATACACTCCTGGAAATTGAAATAAGAACACCGTGAATTCATTGTCCCAGGAAGGGGAAACTTTATTGACACATTCCTGGGGTCAGATACATCACATGATCACACTGACAGAACCACAGGCACATAGACACAGGCAACAGAGCATGCGCAATGTCGGCACTAGTACAGTGTATATCCACCTTTCGCAGCAATGCAGGCTGCTATTCTCCCATGGAGACGATCGTAGAGATGCTGGATGTTGTCCTGTGGAACGGCTTGCCATGCCATTTCCACCTGGCGCCTCAGTTGGACCAGCGTTCGTGCTGGACGTGCAGACCGCGTGAGACGACGCTTCATCCAGTCCCAAACATGCTCAATGGGGGACAGATCCGGAGATCTTGCTGGCCAGGGTAGTTGACTTACACCTTCTAGAGCACGTTGGGTGGCACGGGATACATGCGGACGTGCATTGTCCTGTTGGAACAGCAAGTTCCCTTGCCGGTCAAGGAATGGTAGAACGATGGGTTCGATGACGGTTTGGATGTACCGTGCACTATTCAGTGTCCCCTCGACGATCGCCAGTGGTGTACGGCCAGTGTAGGAGATCGCTCCCCACACCATGATGCCGGGTGTTGGCCCTGTGTGCCTCGGTCGTATGCAGTCCTGATTGTGGCGCTCACCTGCACGGCGCCAAACACGCATACGACCATCATTGGCACCAAGGCAGAAGCGACTCTCATCGCTGAAGACGACACGTCTCCATTCGTCCCTCCATTCACGCCTGTCGCGACACCACTGGAGGCGGGCTGCACGATGTTGGGGCGTGAGCGGAAGACGGCCTAACGGTGTGCGGGACCGTAGCCCAGCTTCATGGAGACGGTTGCGAATGGTCCTCGCCGATACCCCAGGAGCAACAGTGTCCCTAATTTGCTGGGAAGTGGCGGTGCGGTCCCCTACGGCACTGCGTAGGATCCTACGGTCTTGGCCTGCATCCGTGCGTCGCTGCAGTCCGGTCCCAGGTCGACGGGCACGTGCACCTTCCGCCGACCACTGGCGACAACATCGATGTACTGTGGAGACCTCACGCCCCACGTGTTGAGCAATTCGGCGGTACGTCCACCCGGCCTCCCGCATGCCCACTATACGCCCTCGCTCAAAGTCCGTCAACTGCACATACGGTTCACGTCCACGCTGTCGCGGCACGCTACCAGTGTTAAAGACTGCGATGGAGCTCCGTGTGCCACGGCAAACTGGCTGACACTGACGGCGGCGGTGCACAAATGCTGCGCAGCTAGCGCCATTCGACGGCCAACACCGCGGTTCCTGGTGTGTCCGCTGTGCCGTGCGTGTGATCATTGCTTGTACAGCCCTCTCGCAGTGTCCGGAGCAAGTATGGTGGGTCTGACACACCGGTGTCAATGTGTTCTTTTTTCCGTTTCCAGGAGTGTATAAAGCCGTGGTGCGGACGGCTAAGGGAACGCCTGATCAAATCGGCTCTCCCGACTAGCCGCTGGGCTAGTAATGCACCACTTTAAGTTACCGAATAAATCATAGCTTCTCTTGCTGATGGCCGATGAAGCTCTTAATTTAAATGTGCATTCAGCACACAGGTAAGTAATCATAATAAAAGTTTGACGTGGCTAAGTTGAATATTTTGGGCGAGAGAATTAATTTAATTACACTGCATGCAGTAGACGAGCTCTGAAGTGGCCATTTGGAGATACGCTATCGCTATAGTTTTATAGGTATTCAAATGAAACTTCTCACATCCTTATGGTGATAGCGGATCTCCATTCTACTTAAATATAAACATCCCAGCCTTATTTATTAGCCTACTTAATCTATCTTGCTTCCTTAAGTTTTAAGACGAAAACCAGAAAATCATGAATTTCCACTAAAATTTTAATTTGTGAAATCCAAAGTACTGTTTTTATTAAATAATTATGAAAAATGAATCTAATTATAAATTTTTAACTCTCTAGCTCTTTTCTGTTGCGCCAATGATTTTTACAGAAAAACGTCCAAATTTCGAAAATGGCTAAAGTTATCGAACTGATATTCAACACACATTAATTTAGTATTACTCCTGACATGCTAGAAATGGTTTAGGTTATTTGCTTGATTTTAATAGTATTGCGCAACATTTATGACGTCAGAGCTAGTTACAGCGGACTGGCTGGCACACAATGGAAAGACTGATGTGAATTTACTATGGCTTGAGTAGGCTGCTTCCCTACAACAGGATGGAGGAGATGGACAGAGAGAGATGGGAAAGAGGAGAGCAACAAAGAGAGGAGGAGGAGGAGGATGAAGAGGAAGAGAAGATGGGATTAGAGTGTGGAGAAGATGAATAGAGGTGAAAGGAGCATATGGACAGAGAGTGACGGAGCATTGACAGAGAGAGGGGGAGGAACAGACAAACACATAGAGAGCAGGAGGAGATGGACAGTGTGTGGGGAGTGGAGAAGTTCGATATAGAAGGGCTTGGTGGAGATGGACAGGGAAAGGTAAGGGTCGAGCTGATGGACAGGGACTGGTGGAATGGTCAGAGAGAGGAGGGGGGGGGGGGAGGAGTAGGAGATGGACAGAACGAGGGGGAAGGACGTGACAGACTGCGTGAGGACGGAGGAGGAGTTGAATTAGTAGAATATAAGAATAAATAAGTACCCTGGCAACAATGGGTTTCTCAGCTAGTTTAGAACTAAATCACACTGTTACTCTTACTCCTTATAATCCACAGTAGAAAAATTGCAAAACGATAAAATGCTGCACTAATTTTGAGATATCTGATGCCTTCTTCATCCTGACGAGTGAATTGTATCAACAACCGCCAGAGTGCAGCACTCCCCAGGAATGGCTGAAGATGGCAACAAGTCGGCTTGCCAAATTATTGCACCTGTTGCACAACGCTACCGGACTGAATACCAGAGAAATTTTCAAAACCCTTCAGGAGCTTACTGATTTAGAAAATGAGAAGATGCCCAGAGGAGGCCACATTCCGCACTGGGTCAGTCAAATTATTCTTTTTCCGCCCCCTAAGTACATACACTATGTGATAAAAAGTATCCGGACACCCGCAAAAACATACGTTTTTCATGTTAGGTGCACTGTGCTCCCACCTACTGCTACGTACTCCATATCAGCGACCTCAGTAGTCATTAGACATCGAGGGAGAGCAGAATGGTGCGCTCCGCAGAAGTGACGGACTTCGAACGTGGTAAGGTGATAGGGTGCCACTTGTGTCATACGTCTGTACGCGAGATTTCCACACTCCTGAACATCCCTAGGTCCTCTGTTTCCGATGTGATGGTGAAGTGGAAACGTGAAGGGACACGTACAGCACAAAAGCGTACAGACCGACCTCGTCTGCCGACTGGCAGAGAGCCGGCCGTAGTGGCCGTGCGGTTCTAGGCGCTACAGTCTGGAACCGAGCGACTGTACGGTCGCAGGTTCGAATCCTGCCTCGGGCATGGATGTGTGTGATGTCCTTAGGTTAGTTAGGTTTAATTAGTTCTACGTTCTAGGTGACTGATGGCCTCAGAAGTTAAGTCGCATAGTGCTCAGAGCCATTTGAACCATTTTGAACTGGCAGAGACCGCCAACAGTTGATGGTTCAAATGGCTCTAAGCACTATGGGACTTAACATATGAGGTCATCAGTCCCCTAGACTTAGAACTACTTAAACCTAACTAACCCAAGGACATCATACACATCCATGCCCAAGGGAGGATTCTAACCTGCGACCGTAGCAGCAGCGCGGTTCCGGACTGAAGCGCCTAGAACCGCCCGGCCACAGTGGTCGGCGCCAACAGTTGAAGAGGGTCGTAATGTGTAATAGGCAGACATCTATTCAAACCATCACACAGGAATTTCAAACTGCATCAGGATGCACTTCATGTACTATGACAGGTGGGAGGTGAGAAAACTTGTATTTCATGGTCGAGGGGTTGCTCATAAGCCACACATCACGCCGGTAAATGGCAAACGACGCCTCGCTTGCTGTAAGGAGCATGAACATTGGACGATTGAACAGTGGAAAACCGTTGTGTAGAGTGACGGATCACGATACACAATGTGGCGATCCGATGGCAGGGAGTGGGTATGGCGAATGCCCGGTGTACGTCATCTGCCAGCGTGTGTAGTGCCAACAGTAAAATTCGGAGGCGGTGGTGTTATTGTGTGGTCGTGTTTTCCTGGAGGAGACTTGCATCCCTCGTTGTTTTGCATGGCACTATGATAGCCGACTTCGTGCCAGGCCTCACAGACCGACATCGATACCTCTCCTGAGTGAATAATGGGCTGCCATTCCCGAAGAAACCTTCCAGCACCTGATTGAACGAGTGCCTGCGAGAGTGGAAACTGTCATGAGTGGTAAGGATGGGCCAACAACATACTGAATTCCAGCATTACCGATGGAGGGCGCGACGAACTTGTAAGTCATTTTCAGCCAGGTAATCGGATACTTTTTCTCACATAGTGTAAATATAGAAAGTACAGTTGTGTTCGAACGCATCGTTATATCATTTTGAACAAGCGTAAGATCTTGTTTTGGAAGACAGATTAGTTCGCATTTCAAATTCGCAGTACCGAATGAGATGGCGCAGTGGTTTGCACACTGGACTAACATTCGGGAGGACGACGGCGCAAATCCGTGTACGGCAATCCAGATTCAGGCTTTCCGTGATTTCCCTAAATCGCTGCAAGCAGATGCCGGGATGGTTCCTTTGAAAGGGCACGGCCGATTTCCCACACCATCCGAGGTTGTGGGCCGTCTCTAATGATCTCGATGTCGACGGAACGTCAGACGCTATCTCCCTTTCTTTTTTCTAAATTCCTAGTGCTCAAGCCATCAAAAAGGCCATGATAATCAGAGTGTGTGTCGACAATTTCAACAAAGATGTGGACTGCGCGTTTAGCAGTGCGGGAAAGCGGGCTCTTGACAAAGAGAGACCACAAAGAGCCGTGGGCAGTATTGTGCATCGTGATGGAACACTCGCCCTGTGCACTCGTTATCGCCATGGGCGCCGATGTAATCTCTTGACGCAGAACACTCATTTGCATTTGTCATACACTGCCATCACTGCGACAGCTATTTTCCTAACGTGACTAACAATCAATTTTTTCGAAAGCTCGTAATTTCGTGCAGATTTAACGTGACATGTTCACAGAGTCCATCTTATACAAATCGGGAATATAATTAAATTTACAATAAACGACAATCAATACAACGAATTTTACGGGGAAAGCAAGTTGAACTTGGGGTTCGCGCCTCTATTAAACTGAAAAATGTCATGATTCTCCCCCAACTGCTACTGATAGAAATTTATTTATTATAAAGCCAGTCCGGTCCATAGATCATTACTAGGTATCTTGTATACCACTGGAAAGAGCATATCAAAAGTATTATAGATTGAACTGCCAGTATGCTGCTAACTGGTGTAAGGGAGACCGGGGTGGAATGGATCCTGGGGTGAATGATCTCGGTGGTCTAATTTCGTCTAGCGGCACTAGGGTGCACTTAACTATTAAGTGTTCACTAAACCAAAGTCTCTTCTGATTTACTAAAGTTGCAACTGTTGTCGCGCGGCATTTACACAGTCCTGGCGACAAAGGTGACCGAATTTGCTGTTCTACGAGGGGCGTTCAGAAAGTAAGCTCCGATCGGTCGCGAAATGGAAACGACTATGAAAATCCGATAAAGCTTTGCACAGATGTGTTGGGTAGTGTCTCTAGTATAACCCCAGTTAGCATCACGTCGCTCTTCTCATTTCGGAGCTCGCAGTGAGTGCGTAAAGATGTCTAGAAAATAGTGTCTGCCGCCAAGTACGAGGGCCTGGTGAGAAATTTCGCCTGAAGCTATGCAGCTAACATTACATAACTGTCGTGCTGTTTCTTCTTCAAGACAATTCTCAGCCGCATTCTGCAGGGGCAATGAAGATGCTCCTGCATCGTTTTCAAATGGAAATGTGAGATTACCCACAATACAGTCCGCAATTGTCTCCCCCTGAGTTTCATCTCTGGTCACATGAACCGCTGTCTTTGAAGACAACATTTTGACACAGACAACGAGGTGTAGGCCAGCGTGGAGAATTGGCGGAAAGCACTGGCGGCTGCCTTCTATGATGAGGCTATTGAAAAGTTGGTACAACGCTATGACAAAAGTCTAAGTCAGAACGGCGACTACGTAGAGAAGTAGCTGAAAGGTGTAGCTAATTGTTACAAGTAAAACATTTCTGATGTTCACTGTGGTTTCAATTTGGCAATCAATCGGAGCTTACTTTCTGAACAGGCCTCGTATTAAAACTTAACGCACCGTTTCCCACTAAAGTAAGCCTGTCATAGTTTTTTTTTCTTGACAATCAACGTCTAGTCCACGTAAACCAACATTTTCTTCAGCTTTTTTTGTGTACAATGCAGTTGTAATAAAAACTGTTTCCAGTGGTTACTGAATAGTTGCTCAGTAGATTTACGATTGGGGTAGAATGGTCTACTGGTCGCTTTTTATTCTTCATTTAACGAAATTCATCACATGTTTGTGTTTCTCGTTTGTAGACGGTACGTCATTATGTACGGTAAACGGAGAGACAAAACTGGTCCACGAAAAACATGGAACAAGCTGTTGAATCGGTAATTAATAAAACGATGACCTACGAAAAAGTATCTGAACAATTTGTCGTGCCTTTGACAACCTTAAAACGATACATAAAAAAGAAAAAAAAGACAGTCCTCTTTCAGCAACTGACAAAACCTGCGGAAAATATGACTGTGTTTTCAATACGGAGCAAGAATGAGAACCTGTGAAATATCTTAACGATCTGAAAAAGCGACTTCCTGGTATGATTATGAAATAACTGTACAGGTTAATGTGTTAACTGGCGGGAGGAAATGGATGCGCGCATCTGTTCAACAACGAAATGTAAATAGTTGGAGTAGACTGGGTCCTTGGATTTGAGGTACACTGTCCCGATTTAAGGTTCAGGAAACCAAAAGTCACAAGCGCAGTGTGTGCTATAGGACTCATAAAGTACAGTATTACAGTTTTTTTGTCTTATTAAC
The DNA here is from genome assembly GCF_023898315.1 of Schistocerca nitens. Classification (NCBI taxonomy): domain Eukaryota; kingdom Metazoa; phylum Arthropoda; class Insecta; order Orthoptera; family Acrididae; genus Schistocerca; species Schistocerca nitens. The sequence continues at coordinate 255,636,921 of NC_064615.1, read as the reverse complement.
TAAAGCTGTCGACGAAACAAACTGGAGAAAGGTTTTACAGCTGTGACGCGACCGGTGTAAATAACGTACCAAAACAGCATTCGTCAAAAGGTATTGTGGATAAAGGACAGCGTCAAGCTGGAGTGCTCGCATCTGCAGAAGGTGCAAATGCAGTGACAGCTGAAATTTGTTGTTCAACGGAAGGAAGATTCATGCCTGTGGTCTTGATCTTTCCTAGATGGGAAGAGGAAACAGCAAGAAGTCGAATCTCGTTTGCCACCGTACGGTTGGGCCGAAGATAATGAATCTGGGTGGATGACAAGCGAAATATTCCTACGCTGGTTCAACAATTGCATAGAAAATCCTGTTCTCCTGCTTCTTAATGGGCACGACTGTCATACAGAAAACTTGGAGGTGATCGAACTGGCTCGGAGTAACGGTGTTATTTTGCTGTGCTTTCCTCCAGATTTCTCGCATAAACTTCAGCCCCTGCATGTAATATTTGTGAAACCCTTGAGCATGTATTATGAAGACGAAGTGAGAAGGTGGTTAATCTCAAACCCAAGGAAATTTGTCGCTTTGTGGAAAATATCATCTTCGTTTGGGCAAGCTTTTGTCTATGCTGTGAACAAGAGAACTGGAAAGAACGGATTCTAAAAAACTGATATTTGGCCAACGAATTTCAACGTCTTCTCATACGATGACTTTCTACCAGCTGTAACGACTGACATTCCGATTGTGGCAGCTGGCTCCTACAGCCAATCGTTCAACAAATCTAGGCAATAATGCTCCTATTGACTCCTCAAGTTCACCTCTTGAACTCGTACAAAGTAATTGCAGTGCTAGATTACAAACAATTAAGCTGTAGCCTAGATTCAGTGTTCTTTGATGCCTCATACTCCAGATGCGTCCATCAATAACTCCACTGAGTCAATCTTCCTGGCTTTTCGCTCGAAAAATGCTACACCAATATCTAGACTTACATGAGGGCAGAAACGAGTGGCAAAAGTAAGAGGTAAAATCGCTATCGTCATATTATCTCCCCACAAGAATGAGCTACGAGAAGCGGTCAAAAGACGCTGCTAGCATAACAACAGCAATGAAAGGATTCGAGAAAACTGGTATTTTGCCAACAAATTTGAACGTATTCTAAATAAGTTAAAGACAATAGAGCAAACATCAGCTGCTGGTTCGATATAGGGAAGATGAAAGTGAAAGGAAAAGGAAACGATTTCAGTCAAAGAAGAGGAAGACATAAGGAAAAGAAACTAACTGCAGAAAATGAAACATCCGAAAACGACGAGGATGCGGCATGTATGTATTGCAAGACATTATATTCCACTTCAGCTGAGGATTGAATTGCATGTCAGAAGTGCAAGCAGTCGACTCGTAACTTGTCTGCTGCCACAGATAGTGAGAACAATGAAGCCCAGCTTATTCGTGAGATGAGTCGTCGAAGAACGGCGTCCATTCCGGCCCGTTCAAGAAGCGAAACGGACTTAAAAACACTTTCTTAGGTTATTTATATAATAAAAGAAATATATAATTTTATGTTATCTTGATTGAATAAACGGTTCCTGATTTTTATAAATTTCTTTTTCATCGTTGAGAACCCAGTAATTAGCTCTAAGCATTAGGCGGGTCATTCCGCCCCGATCTCCCGTACAAGTCTACAAAATCTCGCGTATTAAGATGCCACTTGCCCATATAAATTATTTACAACAACTTACAAGGCGTGGCCGAGCGGTTCTAGGCGCTTCAGTCTGGAACCGCACGACGGTTACGGTCGCAGGTTCGAATCCTGCCTCGGGCACGGATGTGTGTGATGTCCTTAGGTTAGTTAGATTTAAGTAGTTCTAAGTTCTAGGGGACTGGTGACCTCAGATATTAAGTCCCATAGTGCTCAGAGCCATTTGAACCATTTGAACTTACAACGCGATATAAAATCAGTACCGCCAAATAATATAAAATTCACGAGTTGTCACTTGAAATAGTCACCTGAAGTAGTTGGTCGGTTGATTTGGGGGAAGGGGAGCAAACAGCGAGGTCATCGGACCCATCGGATGGAGAAAGAAGTCGGCCGTACCCTTTCAAAGGCACCATCCCGGCATTTCCCTGAAGCGATTTTCGGAAATCACGGATAACCTAAATCAGAATGGCCGAACGCGGGTTTGAACCGTCGTCCTCCCGAATGTGAGTCCATTGTGATAACCACTGCGCCACTTCGCTCGGTTCTGAAGTATTGTGGTATACTGTGCCGATACTTATCACGAAATACTTACCTAGGAGAGACCGCACCGGAGTGCCCCGCCTATTTTTTGGAGCAAATTTTTGACTTCTCAGTGATGATGAAGAAATTTAGAAAAATTAAGAACCGTTTATTCAGTTATTTTTGTTATAAAGAATGCAGGTGAGCAGGTACAGTCCGTCTTCCTTGATTTTCAAAAGGAACCCGACACTGTACTACACTGTAGGTTGATAATATTGTGTTTCTTAAATACAATGTGACTGCCTCGGAGGGTTTTGACTAACCAGGTAAACTCCTAATTGCATCCTTCAGATTTAGTGGCAAAATGGCCCAGTGGACAGCCCGTCGAAAAGTGAACACAGATAAAAACAGGATAAGAGTGTACTGAACTGTCAAAAAAGAAGCAAAATAGAAACAGTGAACGGTCCAAGCTCAAGACGTGAAACGTCGAGCGATTTGCAATAATCATGACTTCGTGGTTTCGTGGTCACAGTGTCGTACTGGATAGTGGGACATCCGAGCTCAAATATCCCTGGTGCCCCATTTTTTTCACAAAACTACGAACTTCCCGTCCGGTTATTGAACTGTCTGTTCTCCTTCTGTAGTCTTGGCAATTGTCATGATAAACATTGGTTATACGAAATGAGTCATGTGGTGAGAACATATTACCATCGAAAGTAAATATGATGAATAGTCAGAGCAGACAAGATGCGACATAGACCTCTCATAAAAATGAAAACAATAAACAAACTGGTGCGAACTATATTACAACAAAGGATTTCAAGAGTCAAGAGCTCCAAAATGAAACGCAAGAGTCATAATATGTGGCAATTGCGTAGGATAAATAGGATGTACGTACATCAAGAGTCAGAACATGTGGTACTTGTGCAGAACAAATAAGATGTATGTACATCTGTAGGTCCCCTCCCTACACCTCGCTGTTTCAAAAAGACAAAAAAAAATGAACACTGATCTCTGAGTTGTTTCGATATCTCCCTTCAATCTGACCTGATACGGATCCCAAACACTCCAGCAGTAGTCACGAATAGGTCGCACTAGCGCCCTATACGCGATCACCTTTACAAATCTACTGTCCCAAAATACTCGCAATAAACCGAAGTCGACCATTTGCCTTCACTACCACGGTCGTCACATGTTCGTTTCATTCCACATCGGTTTACACTGTTAACCAAGATATTCGCACGACATGACTGTGCCAAGCAGGATACAAATAATACTGAATCCAAACAAAACAGGTTTGTTTTTCCTGCTCATGCGCATTAATTTACATTTTTATACATTTGGAGTTGGCTGAAATTCATCACACCAATCAGAAATTTTGTCTAAATCAACTTATATCCTCCTACTGTTACTCAACTTCGACACCTTTCAGTACAGCACAGCGTCATCAGCAAATACCGCAGACTGCTGCCCACCCTGTTCGCCAGATAATTTATGTGTACAGAAAATAATCTCTATCTTATCACACGTGCCTGCAGCACAACTGACGGTCGTGTTATATCTGATGAACACTCGCCGTCTAGCACAACATACTGGGTTCCATTAATTAAGAAGTCCTATAGTCACTCCAATACGTGGGAACCTGTTCCCTAAGCTCGTACCCCCGTTAACAGTCTGCAGTAGGGCATCAAGTCAAACGCTTTTCAGCAGTATAGAAATATAGAATCTGCCACAATATATCATGTGAAAAATGGGCAAGCTGAGTTTCACACGCGCGATACTTTCTAAAATCGTGCTAATTCACGGACATAAGCTGTTCGGTCTCAAGAAAATTTATTGTATTCGAACTGAGAAATATTGGAAATTTCTGGTAAGTTCCTATGGGACCAAAGTGATGAGGTCATCGGTCCCTAGGCTTGCGTACTACTTAATCTGACTTTATCTTACGCCAAGGTCAACACACACACACACACACACACACACACACACACACACACACATGCCCAAGGGAGGACTCGAACGGGAGGAGCCACGCACCTTTGACCGCGCGGCTAACCCGAGAGGCTCGATCTCAGAATATGACTGAGAAGTGGGCTCTTTCTGGTAACTTATTTATAAATTATACTCACTTTTGTACTCAATGCAGTAACAACACACTCCCTCTCTGCCCACAAAGTTTCATTTGGTTTCCTCCTACCCCTACGTGTGTTTAACTTTCTTTGTCACGCTGTGTATCAGTATAAGATAGATAGATATTGAGCGATCACAGGCCCTGCAGACCACGCGCTGCTTCCACAGACTGCCTCCATTCCTTCCTGTTTTGTGTCCGGTTCCTCCAGGTGTCTTCAGTTCCCAGGGCTGCTGGTCCTTCACCAGGTCGTGCATCCAGCGGTGCCTTGGTCGTCCAATGGGGCGTTTGGTGTTTGGTTTCCCCGCTAGTGTCATCTTCACCTATCTTCCATCTGGCATACGGGCTACATGGCCCACCCATTGTATTACTGTGCTCTTTATATTCTGTAGGATAGTTGGTTGTCGCATCAGAAGGTAGATTTCCTCGTTTTTCCTCCTCCTCCTCCATTCTCCGTTATCTAAAACTGGTCCCCATATCTTCCTCATTACTCTTCTTTCAAATATTAATAGTTTTTCCCTTTCTCGCTTAGTCATGCTCCATGTTTCTGAACCGTACATTATTGCTGGGCATATTACTGTGTTGTAGATTTAATCTTAGTGTTCACTGAGATCGATTTAGAGCCGAGCATCTCTCTGAGGGAATGCAAATCATTTCATTCCCACTGCTATTCTTTCCTTGATGTCCATTTTTATGTTGTTCTCGGTGGTAAACCAAGATCCCAAGTATTTGAACTGGTGTACTCTCTTGAACCTCTTGCCATCTATCTCAAGAAATTCTTCCTGCTCTTGTCTTCTTCCTAACTGCATGAACTCTGTTTTGTCTCGATTCACTTTGAGCCCTGCCTTCTGCGCGTAATTGTCCATTTTCTGATACATTTCTTTCCACTCATGCTTTGATTCACTTAGTAGTACTATGTCATCTGGATATGCGAGACAACTGAAGTTACCATCCATCTCCACTCCAGCCTACACTCCTTTATTACTTTCTCTAAGATGACATTGAGCAGAACACATGAGACAGCGTCCCCTTGTCTGAGGCCTGTCTCTATCTCGAATGTTTCTGATGTGGCTCCTGAGAAACGTACTGCTGCCTTTGACCCTTCCATACAAGCTTGCACCATCCTGACTAGCTTCTCAGGGCTTCTTAAGTCACGCATTGAATTGTATAGGATATTCCTGTGGATGCTGTCATATGCACGCTGAAAATCGACGAACAGGCTGTAGATATCTTTATCATATTCCCAGTGTTTTTCAAACAATTGTCGTAGTGTGAATATGTGATCTATTGTCGATCGGTTTGGTCGAAAGACTGCTTGGTGCTGCTGTATGTTGTTCTCCTTGAATGGTTGCAATTTTCTGAGGGTAATGATGGACAACACCTTACACGTTACATTCAAGAAGTTGATTCCTCTGTAGTTACCGCATTCCGTTTTGATTCCCTTCTTGTATTTGTGCACATTATAGCCAATTTCCATTCTTCTGGCAGTTTCTCCTTCTCCCATATCAAGTGGATCAGTTTACATATGTCTAAGTGTAAGCTCTCACCCCCCCCCTCCCCTCCTTGATTAATTCTGATGTTATTCTGTCCTCCACTGGGGCTTTGTTGTATCTGAGTCCTTTGATTACGATCTTCACGTCCTCTTCACTAACTTCCCATTCTTCTTCATCTTTCCTTTCCTCCGTAGTGTTTGCAGATAATATCTCATCTTGGTCTGAGCGATTCATCAGTTCTGAGAAGTATTCTTTCCATCTTTCTACAATTCTTTTCTCGTCATTTATCAAGTTGCCGGTATTGTCTCTAATGAAAAAAGTTGGGGTCTGAAATCCACGTTTACGATTTTTTATGTATTGGAAGAACTACCTTGAGTTCTTGTTTTGGCTCTTTCCCTCAACTTGTTCTAGCAAACTGGTTAGATATATTCTCTTCTCTGCTCTTAGAATTCGCTTTGTCTCCTTTCTCATGTTGATAAAATGGTCCCTTTTCTGCTCATTCTCCCTGTCAGCTAGCCAGTTCTCCCTCATCTTCCTTCTCTTCTCTGTAGACTTCTGACATGTCTCGTTGAACCATTTCCTCTTCTTCATTATCTTCTTTCTTCCCAATATATCCTCCGCTACACTTAGTACTGTGAACTTTATTTCTTTCCACCTTTCCTCCACGTCCTCTCTTGGTTCCAGGATCTCTAAGACCTCAAAATGGTTTTTAATTTGTATCCGTATAAGATATTTCATATTGTAACACTGTTTATTTTCAAACGTCAGTCTGTGAATATACTGACGCCACTGGTACCTTGAGCACATGGGGTGCGGAGAACAGTTCAGATGGTGGTTCCTAAATGGATCGGACGTGTATGGTGCTGCAAAGCTCACCGAAGTTTCTTTACGATGAATTTGGTGGAATGGCTCAGTATTTAAGCACCGCACATGTCAAATGGTTGGAAGGATGTGGCCATTATAAGATATCGTTGGTATCGCCAACGATACTGATGAGCCAAAACATTATGACCACCTGTTTATTAGCTTGTTTGTCCGTCTTTGGAACGAAATATATAACTGATTCTGCTTATCAGGGATCAGAGAGTTTGTCGGTAGGTCTGTGGAGGTATGTGGGATTAGATGTCTAAGCACAGGTCAAGTAATTCGTGAAAATAACGGGCCGCTGATTTGCATACACGGCGATGGCGCCCGATAGCGACCCAGACTCAAACCACTGTAGCAAAATTCTTGCTCCGACACATGGACAATTGTTTCTTGTATTTGTGGGGATCCATAGGCTCCAGTGGTTTAGTAAACGTAAACATCGTCCGCAGTAGGGCGTAATGTGATTTTTATTTAATCGTGTGAGTAGGTAATTTCGACTACTTGTCATTGTCAAGCACCTGTAAAACCAACATGGAAAAGCAAACACTTTACACACCTCGTAGAAACTGAAAAGTTCCTACCTGTAGTATCGACGACTGGGCGGTTCACTGGATGAACTATTCTGGTGATATGTTTCTGATCTATTACACACACTCTTTATTTACCTTATAAGGGTCAGAGCGGCTGTTGCTTTGGATGAAACTATAACCGACTTTGTTTCTCGCTCATTCGATGTAGCAAACATTTTTTTCAGTAAATATGTAACATAGATTTGTGTCATTCGAAACTGAAATAAACATGCAGAATGAAATTATCAACGAGATTAGTCACTTTCATAGTTCGTGACATGTTAATTGTCCGTCCCTACTTTCATATGATTCCTGTACCTATCATAGTTAAAATTGTACTACGACGCTCATTATTTTGTATTTACTGATTTCTACAAAGATGATCAATTTTACCTAACAAACTTGCCAGTTAGTATTGAAGCTAGCTTACTCCCCTTCAGATAATTTCACCGTTCCACATTCACTCCCCATCTGATCATGATATTGAAGTATCAAGCTCAGATTTTAAATTTAAGCTCAAGATATTTATTGATCACTTCTCTTTAACACAGAATTACGCACTAAATTATACAAGTAATACAGTAACTGTGAAAAAAAATTGCTTCCCAATTGTCTTTGCCATCTACACACTTCAGCTCCATTCTTTCTCTGTTAGAAACTCCTGAATACCAATACAACAATGGTTAAGTGCAGAAAGTACGTGAAATCAAATATCATCTCCAAAGTTATCGACTACCCATAGAGATTTTCCAAAAATGCATTATATTTGTTATGTGCAAAGATCCATACTGGGGGGCAGCCACTTTCAACCCTACATTGATCTCTCAATTATTTGAAGTGTTTTTGTATTACTCCCAAAATGTGATTTAATACGACTATGTAGCCTTAATGAAGTTCGGATAAAATGTTGGTAATGTTCAGTTGCGCGTCCTTCCAAGCACTGTTTAAGAGACATAGTCTGATAGTTGCTGCAGCCACGCTGTCTGAGGCTTCAATGTTCTCTCAGTGACACTGACGGTAAGACCACTTCTGTTATCGACAGGCATATTGCGTTTTAACAAGCTTTTTTATTTCTTTGAAGGCTTCCTCTGCTTGCTGTTTAGATATTACGTGCTTATATTCTCTTCTGTGTTATTCTTGTCGTCCCTCAAGGCACTTTTTCGTACATACTCTCTGTCCTGATGCTTTTACTGCTTCTTTCTGTAAGTTCGGGGCTGATACTTAACTAATCGTTTGCGAAAGATATGCAGCTACACAATCGCAGATCTACTAAATGCAAAGAAACGCCAAGATAGAGGTGAAACCTGAAACGTCCTATAACATATGCTGCGAGGAAACTCCACAAACTCTATATTTGTTATTGGAAACCTACCTGGTCCCTGGTATCCACGATTACAAGATAATCATTTTTTACTAACAGCCTTAGCGAAGCTAACCACTTTATATTCCTGATGCCCGACACATTTTCAGCTCCTAATGACCACCATTCTGATTACTTCTTATTCTCTGCAGGAAATGAACTCATCAGTACTTATTGTTAATTCTATGTCTTTAGATCCCACTAACTAGGCAACAGACCGAACATAACGCGTAAATTACACTACAAGACATTAAATGTGTACTGCATGAATACACACTCTAGGTGCCATTCACGACTGTATTACCGGTAGATACCTGAACAAAGTACCCATTGCTATCCAGCACCGAGCGAGGCAGCACAATAATTAACACTCTAGAATCGGATTCGGGAAGACGACGAAGACGGTTCAAAACCACGTCCGGCCATCCAGATTTAGTATTCCGTGATTTCCCTAAATCGCTTAAGGGAAATGCCAGAATGATTGCTTTGAAAGGGCACGGCCGATTTCCTTCTCCGTCCTTCCCTAATAACCGTATGCCCGTCAATTCCTTGGACAATGAAGAGTCTCTTACACAATGAAATAACATGAAACTTAACGCTCAGAGAAATGACACGTCAAAAGAAGAAATTTCAGGTACGGCCTTTCTGCCATACAGCTTCTTGGGGACCGACAGAATCGCCCGTGTGTTGCACAAACACGGCGTACACTGTTTGAAAACCGACATAGAAGATGAAAGAGTATCTCAGATCGGCAAACGACAAAAGGGACTCACCCGCAATGTCGGTAACATACCACATAACGTGTACATGTAGAGAAGTCTAATTCGGAATGACTGGACGATCCATCAACACCAGCACCGCCGAATGTAGACGATATTGCAGAATGGGACACTCAGAGAAGGGGAGGGTAAACTGGCAGGGTTGTTAGCGAAACCCATAAGGGGGGACACTAGTACTGATGGCTGTACCTCTTTTTTAGACTAATATCAGTGTCCAATGATAAGTTCAGGCAGGCAGGTGTTGAAGAGGTCCAAAACTCACAAAATTCTCACAACAGGAAAGTAAATAATAATGTTACCATATTTAACCAAAATACTGGTGGATTAAAGAAAAAAAGTAGATTCTCACAAAAGTAAAGTAAAAAAAATAATGTTAACATTTTTCACCAAAATATTCCGGGATTGAAGAATAAAGTAGATGAGCTCCTGGTTTGTTTAGATGACATTGAATCTGGTAATGTAATAGATATACTATGCCTGTCTGAGCATGACATTGTGTCTGATATGGAAAAGGTAAATATCAGTGGTTATAAACTAGCTGCACATATGAGTAGAAAGAATAAGGTGGGAGGAGGAGTTGCCATATATGTCAAAAGTTATCACTGTGTAGAAAGCTTAGATACAAAAAAGTTTTGTCTAGAGCAACATATAGAAGCATGTGCCTGTCAACGTAAACTGAAGGAGGGCTCTTTTATAATTGTAACAGTATATAGGTCCCCTTCAGGAAACTTTCATTTATTCCTGGGAAACTTGGATGCCTTGTTGTGCTATCTGTCAGATAGGGGAAAGCAAATTATTATTTGTGGGACTTCAGTGTTGATTCGCTGAAAGAGTGTAGTAGAAAGAATGACCTGGAAGTCTTGCTCGGTTCTTTCAATTTGACATCTGTCATTAATTTTCCTACTCGGGTAGTGAAGGACAGCAGTACATTGATAGATAGCACTTTTATAGACCAAGATAGGTTTAAAAACATAAATTCTTGTTCAGTTGAGAATGGGCTTTCTGATCATGCTGTTCAGCTAGTTGCAGTATATGACATAGCTCCATTCAGTAATTCAAAACTACTCTCCAAAGTTGTGTGTTCAATTAATGACTCAACAATTAAAAATTTCAGAGAAAATCTTCAGCAATTAGACTGGGATGAGGAGTACAAGGAATCCGATGCTAATTTAAAATATAACTTATTTCATGATACACTTGTAAGAGAAACTGAAAACTGTTTCCCCAAAAAAGTAGTTAAATCTAATTATAAGAAACCATGCAAAAAACCTTGGCTTACTAAAGCAATAAAAATATCTTGTAACCACAAATGGGAACTGTATCTAACAACAAGAAAGAGTAATGACCCAGAAACAGCCAAATATTATAAAAACTTCTGTGGTACATTAAGAAAGGTTATTAAAAACTCCAGAAGCATGTGCATCATGTCTGAGAATAATACTTCTGATAACAAAATGAAAACAATTTGGAATATTATTACAAGGGAAACAGGACAACCAAGAGTACAATCAAAGCGAATGGAAACTTGATAAACAACAAGCCAGAAGTCGAAAATATTTTGAATAATCATTTTTTAAATGTTGTAGAGAAAATATTATCTAAATGTTCATTAGAAGAAGCAAAGCAGTTAATGGAAGAGGCCTTACCCACACCATTTGATACAACTGAAATTCCACCTATCTCTCCTTCTGAAATTAGGAAGATAATAAACTCTCTCAAGAATAAAAGCTCACATGGAATTGATGGAATTTCCAACAGGATAATAAAAGCTTGTTCCCAAGAAATAAGTGGGATTCTTAGCTACATATGTAATAGCTCTCTGAAGCAGGGTGTTTTCCCAGATAGACTGAAGTATGCCACGGTTAAACCACTGCATAAGAAAGGAGATACGAATGATGTCAACAACTACCGTCCAGTCTCTCTTCTGACTGCCTTATCCAAAATTCTTGAAAAAGTAATGTATTGTAGAATAGCTGCACACCTTTGTAAAAATAAAGTTTTAACAAAATTGTCAGTTTTGTTTACAGAATGGTTTCTCAACGGAAAATGCTATATATACTTTCACTAATGAAATATTAAATGCTCTGAGTAACCGGAAGTCACCTGTTGGGATTTTTTGTGATCTATCAAAGGCTTTTGACTGTGTAAATCATGGAATACTTCTAGATAAGCTCAAGTACTGTGGTATGAATGGGACAGTGCTAAAATGGTTTAAATCATACCTAACTGGAAGAGTGCAGGAAGTTGAAATAAACAGTTCACATAATATGCAAAAAACTGGTAATTTCTCAAACTGGGGAACAATCAAGAATTGGGTGCCGCAAGGTTCGGTCTTGGGTCCTCTACTGTTCTTAATATATATTAATGACTTGCCATTCTATATTCACGAAGATGCAAAGCTGGTACTTTTTGCTGATGATACAAGTGTAGCTGTCACACACGACAAGCAAGAATTAACTGGTGAAATTGTAAAAGATGTTTTTCAGAAAATCATTAAGTGGGTCTCTGCAAACGGGCTCTCATTAAACTTTGACAAAACACGGTATATACAGTTCCACACAGTAAATGGAATGACACCATTAATAAATATAGACTTCGATCAGAAATCGGTAGCTAAGGTAGAATATTCCAAATTTCTAGGTGTATGCATTGATGAGGGGTTGAACTGGAAAAAATACACTGAGGATCTGCTGAAACGTTTGAGTTCAGCTACATATGCTATTAGGGTCATTGCAAATTTTGGCGATATACATCTGAGTAAATTAGCTTACCACGACTATTTTCATTCTCTGCTTTCGTATGGCATCATATTCTGGGGTAACTCCATCATTGAGTAAAAGAGTGTTCATTGCACAAAAGCGTGTAATCAGAATAATTGCTGGAGCTCATCCAAGCTCATCCTGCAGACACTTATTTAAAGAGCTATAAATCTTCACTGTAGCCACACAATGTATGTATTCACTTATGAAATTTGTAATTAACAATCCGAACGAATTCAAAAGTAATAGCAGTGTACATGGCTACAACACTAGGAGAAAGGATAATCTTCACTACTCAAGGTTGAATCTAACTTTGGCTCTGAAGGGGCTAAATTATGCTGCCACAAAAGTGTTTGGTCACTTACCTAAAAGCATGAAAAGTCTGAAAGATAGCCATATAGCACTTAAAAGGAAATTAAAAGAATTTCTTAATGGCAACTCCTTCTACTGATTAGATGAATTTTTGGATATAGTAAGTGGGTAATTTCCCAACCCCCACAAAAAAAATAAATAAAAAAAAAATAAAAAAATAAAAAAAATTAAAATATTGAGTGTTGTGTAATATTTTGTCCAATGTAATATCTTGTATAGACACCTTTTATTTACCTGACACGTTCCACATCATTACGAAGTGTCGTATTCATGATCTATGAATCAAGTACTAATCTAATCTAATCTAATCTAAGAGAAATCGGCCGTGGAGGAACACACTTTATTTGAGCCCAATCATGTAAGTACGATAGCTACAGTGACTTTCGTGCACAGTCCAATTGGCCGCTGCTAGTTGGCGCTGCAATCGCAGAGTCCAAGACGACACTGACAAGAAATTCAAAACTCCAAGATGGAAACAGTGGAAAATTCGAAATCGCAGGATGGCAGTGGGGAGAAATTGAAAATGCAAGATGGCGGAACTAATCTAGTTGTGTTAGTGGAAAATGCGAAAGGAAATTTATCTAAGACGGCGGAAGTAATACAGTTGTGTTAATCCTCATTACAGCACAATGTTCAAAAGACCCTGAATGATCTGAATTTTGCGCAATGTTCAAAAATTTGTGAATGACTTGCTGCATCCATCAAATATATGTGAAGATTCTGGATACTGATGTTAGTGTAGTATTTTCATGTCAAAAATAAGTAAGCTTTGACTAAATTTTGTCTAATATGGGGCCTTGTTCAAAAGCAATGACTCATTCATTAGAAATACATAAAGATATTGACAGTGATGGTATGACTTGGCACGTGTAGATGAGCTTGAATCGATTGAGTTGTCATAGTTGATATTAAACACAATGGACACTGAAACTTCTAACATACACAAAGTTTCATTCTTAAATCTATTTGCGGCTATGTTATTCGTGGCACAAAGGTTGACCTGTGATCACCTAACATTTCTTAGTTTTTCAGTTGTGCTTCATCTCACCAAGCACCATTTTAGGGAAGGGGAAGTGGGGAGACGAAGAAGATAATGCATCATGCTCTGCACTGTGATGTACAGCAGGTACTGGAACGTGAAACAATCACTACAGTATATGTCTGCAGTTGCTAGTAACAGGTTGTGTCGGCCGTAGGTAACTGGTGTCCTGCTTTTAAATTTCCACCTCAACTGCAATGAAAAGCGAGAGACAAGCAACTTACAAGATATGTGCAAAGTTTTGCAATCATTATAGAGAAAACTAGAGCCGTGTTTAGTACACTATCTCGCCGCATTTCACGTTTATGTACAAATTCAGACACTTAAATATGCCTTTTCCTACGTCATTTTGCTTAGTTCGTCAAAAAATGTGCCCTCGCCATGAAAAATAATCCTCTCTGACTACCGGAGTCTTGCGTCTTGGCACTCAGGCTATTGTGTCATACCCTGTGTGCTGACTGCACCAGAAACAGTAATGCACATTCAGAGGCTATGTTCATTACAACAAGTCTGTCTGCGTGGCCATCATTTGCAGCATGCAAACCAGGTATAACGCGTCATTTACGGTTTTGCAATTTGCGCTATTGTTTCATCTCTGCTTTGTATTCAAGCACTCCAGACTGACATGACAAAAGCCATGGTAGAGCGATGTGCACATATGCAGAAGGCGGTAGTATCGCGTACACAAGGTATAAAGGGAAGTGCATTGGTGGAGCTGTCATTTGTAGACAGCTGATTCATGTGAAAAATTACCCGACGTGGTTATGGCCACACGACGGCAATGCACAGACTTTGAACGCGGAACGTTAGTTGGAGCTAGAATCATGAGACATTCCATTTCACAAATCGTTACGGAATTCAGTATTCCGAGATCCACAGTGTCAAGAGCGTGCCGAGAATACCAACTTTCAGGCATTACCTCACACCACATAAAACACTGTGACTGATGACGTCCTTCACTTTTCGACCGAGAGCAGCGTCGTTTGCGTTGTCAGTACTAGCAGGCAAGCAATCCTACGTGAAGGAACCGCAGACATCAATGTGAGACATGCGAAGAACTTGCGGCAAAACTTGGCGTTTACGGGCTATGGCAGCAGACGATGAACGCGAGTGCCTTTGTTAACAGCAAGACATCACCTGTGGTCGCTCTCCTGGGATCGCAACAGTATCGGTTGGACCTAAGACGACAGGAAAACTGTTACCAGGTCAAATGAGTCCTGATTTTACTTGATAAGTGTTGATGGTAGGATTCGAGAGATATTTCATTGAGATATTTAAGTCAGAGCACTTAATGCTTTTTGCCTTGATGAAATCCCGAGAAAGATCAAATAATTAAGGTTATACCGTATGATGCTTTTCTGTCCTGAGTGGGTAATATTTTTTATGAACTATGATGATTGTTTTCTATAGGTGCCTGGGAATATCTTTATTCTGATGTGTGGGAATATTATATAAATATCAAATAAGTACCGAAGCTAAATATCTTCATACCTTTGATCAATTACTTTATATACTATTTTAGAACAGACTTAGAGGAAACGAATTTCTAGCGCTGATACTGGCAAAACAATGTCTAAATAGAGTTAACTATGAGTCCATTGCTCATTACCAGGAAATTTTACTGTCGAAGTTTTGAACAATAGTAGTGACGGTTTACGGCAGGAGTGAAAACTGCGAGAGAGTTTTAGTTATTGTGTCTTTTCAGGGTGTTATTTTGGCAGTACAAGTTATTATATCATCAAGGGATTTCTTTACGATTTTTTCCCATTATAATACAATTTTTAAGTGACGTGCAACATGACACTTCGATGTTTAGTTCGTCAGGCAAATAGGATAACTAAAAACTCCCTAATTTTTTCATTATATATAGATGCAGTCCTCCCTGTAGATGTCACGGTGAGGGCCAGATGTCACCCCGTGTTACGCGGTCTGGTAGCCACAGTATTGACAGCTCCATTCGCTAATTGGTGTGCTTGGGGAGAAGAGAGCACATCTCACGACTATATGGATCAGCAAGCCTGAGAAAACAGTTCAGTCCTTTTGTAGCAACACATTTGTCAGATACGCCGTTGCACGCTTTGGATATCTTATTGCGCAAAAGCCTCCACCTGGAGGGTGCTTGCACACTTTATCTTGACTGAATTCATTCCATGTTAACACGCCAATTTTATTTCTCTATTAAACAAATGAAGTACGTTTCCCCATCCACCCACCCACTTGCTTTTGGAGAAAAAAATACGCTCTCTCTCTCTCACAGACACACACATACACACACACACACACACACACACACACACACACACACACACACACACACACACACACACACATATATATATATATATATATATATATATATATATATATATAATGCACGGTTTACGCAAGTAAACACGTTAAACTGCACACATCATAACTCAAGTTAAACACATGTCTTCAACTATTCCAATACTGAAATACACTCCTGGAAATTGAAATAAGAACACCGTGAATTCATTGTCCCAGGAAGGGGAAACTTTATTGACACATTCCTGGGGTCAGATACATCACATGATCACACTACAGAACCACAGGCACATAGACTCAGGCAACAGAGCATGCACAATGTCGGCACTAGTACAGTGTATATCCACCTTTCGCAGCAATGCAGACTGCTATTCTCCCATGGAGACGATCGTAGAGATGCTGGATGTAGTCCTGTGGAACGGCTTGCCATGCCATTTCCACCTGGCGCCTCAGTTGGACCAGCGTTCGTGCTGGACGTGCAGACCGCGTGAGACGACGCTTCATCCAGTCCCAAACATGCTCAATGGGGGACAGATCCGGAGATCTTGCTGGCCAGGGTAGTTGACTTACACATTCTAGAGCACGTTGGGTGGCACGGGATACATGCGGACGTGCATTGTCCTGTTGGAACAGCAAGTTCCCTTGCCGGTCTAGGAATGGTAGAACGATGGGTTCGATGACGGTTTGGATGTACCGTGCACTATTCAGTGTCCCCTCGACGATCACCAGTGGTGTACGGCCAGTGTAGGAGATCGCTCCCCACACCATGATGCCGGGTGTTGGCCCTGTGTGCCTCGGTCGTATGCAGTCCTGATTGTGGCGCTCACCTGCACGGCGCCAAACACGCATACGACCATCATTGGCACCAAGGCAGAAGCGACTCTCATCGCTGAAGACGACACGTCTCCATTCGTCCCTCCATTCACGCCTGTCGCGACACCACTGGAGGCGGGCTGCACGATGTTGGGGCGTGAGCGGAAGACGGCCTAACGGTGTGCGGGACCGTAGCCCAGCTTCATGGAGACGGTTGCGAATGGTCCTCGCCGATACCCCAGGAGCAACAGTGTCCCTAATTTGCCGGGAAGTGGCGGTGCGGTCCCCTACGGCATTGCGTAGGATCCTACGGTCTTGGCGTGCATCCGTGCGTCGCTGCGGTCCGGTCCCAGGTCGACGGGCACGTGCACCTTCCGCCGACCACTGGCGACAACATCGATGTACTGTGGAGACCTCACGCCCCACGTGTTGAGCAATTCGGCGGTACGTCCACTCGGCCTCCCGCATGCCCACTATACGCCCTCGCCCAAAGTCCGTCAACTGCACGTACGGTTCACGTCCACGCTGTCGCGGCATGCTACCAGTGTTAAAGACTGCGATGGAGCTCCGTATGCCACGGCAAACTGGCTGACACTGACGGCGGCGGTGCACAAATGCTGCGCAGCTAGCGCCATTCGACGGCCAACACCGCGGTTCCTGGTGTGTCCGCTGTGCCGTGCGTGTGATAATTGCTTGTACAGCCCTCTCGCAGTGTCCGGAGCAAGTATGGTGGGTCTGACACACCGGTGTCAATGTGTTCTTTTTTCCATTTCCAGGAGTGTATATTGATACAACAATTGATGTAAAGATGGAGATGTACAGATTGAACATCAAATAAAATGGTTCAAATGGCTCTGAGCGCTATGGGACTCAACTTCTCAGGTCATTAGTCCCCTAGAACTTAGAACTACTTAAACCTAACTAACCTAAGGACATCACGCACATCCATGCCCGAGGCAGGATTCGAACCTGCGACCGTAGCGTTCTCGCGGTTCCAGACTGCAGCGCCTAGAACGGCACGGCCACTTCGGCCGGCGAACATCAAATAATTCGTATGTTCAATGAAATTGTTCTGGGTGTGTGACCGAATTGTCACTGTGTAAGACGGCCGACGTTTCGCTCACTATTGCAAGCGGCCTTCCTCAAGGTACCTTTTTGCTAACAGTTAGCGGAAAAAGACAGGTTTTGGAAGACCAATTTCAATAGTGGCCGAATTTCGGAAGTTTTACACATTGACAGCGCGGTCACAGACTCAGAAGAATTTTATTGTCTCTGACAACTACCACGGAAGTCAATACCATAAAAAGTTATAAAATTAAAAACGTTGCTTGTGACAATATTACTACACTCAGCGCAGAAGCAGGACGTTGGCAGATAGCCTTGTAGCGTGTCAGAGCGCTACGCCCACAAGTACAATGGAGTCTTTTACAATTGCCCCTTCATTTTTCTCAGACGTAAACACCACGTTGCTGCCACCGTGCCCAGCTATTTGGTTCAATTTTCTGGTCAATAACACAGACTATTAGTGCAATCGAAGGTAGGAAAGCAAAAATCAGAGCGATGCATACTGCCGGTCTATGTAGCGTCCGTCTTCGGTGGTCACAGCTGCGAGTAGCGTTTCCTTTCATTTATTTTACTTGCAATGTATAGATCAGAAGAAGCCGTTACTGTGCAGACTGACAGATTTTTACCATTACAGGTAGACGCATTTTTGAATGAGTTATGAAATTCATGTTACCTTGTACTACTACTCCTGCTGCAGCTGACTAGAGCCGCGCGGGATTAGCCAAGCGGCCTCAGGCGCTGCAGTCATGGACTGTGCGGCTGGTCCCGGCGGAGGTACGAGTCCTCCCTCGGGCATGGGTGTGTGTGTTTGTCCTTAGGATAATTTATGTTAAGTAGTGTGTAAGCTTAGGGACTGATGACCTCGGCAATTAAGTCCCATAACATTTCACACGCAGCTGACTATAATTTCATCTCTGTGCTTCAACAGATGCTTTACTCACTCTGTAGCACTGAAGGAACGTATTTACAAGCACTTACGACATCTCATTAATCCGAAACGTACACCATTGTGTTTGTAACTAACATCATCCGTGAAGTTCCATACATCGTTTTTTACTCGATTACTTGTATTAGGTTGGTGCATAAGTTTGTAGCGTTTTTCCACAAGCATAAAAAACACAACAGTCACACATAACAGAGACTTATTATCTTTCATTATTTACAACAGTCTGTCAACGCTGGGGTAACTTTTTGAATCCGCGCCAGTAGAAATCACGTAGTTTTGAGGCGAAGAACTCGCCAAGCCACGTTCGGATAGCATTTTCGTCCGGAAAGGAAGTTCGTTGAACGTTGTTCGATAGAGAGTGGATAAGATGAAAATCTGAGGGCGCAAGATCAGGCGAATAAGGTAGGTGCAGAATGACTTGTCAACCCAGCTCCTAAATACTGTTTTTTCGTCAGTCTAGCAGAATGTGGCCAGGCATTATCGTGGAGCAGCATCACTTCACCCAGTTTTCCTGGTCGTTGTTTTTGGACTGCGTCAGCGAGACGTCTCAGATGGTGAGAATAGGGGTCGGCAGTGATTGTTACATCTCGGGGAAGCACTTTACAGTACAAGACTCCGTCGGTGCAGCTGCATAACACTATTTTTTGCGGATGCTCTCAGGTCTTTGTATGAGAACTTGCTGCTTTGGATGGGCTCAGACATTCCTTCTTTGTACTTATTTTAGCGTTAAGACAAAATTTCTCGTTACCAACAACGGTAAAGGAAACGAATGGTCGGTGTCAATTGTGAGTCAATTGGTGACGAGTAAGCAGAGATGCACATATCGCAACCCGCTCATTTTAATGATTTTGGTTTAGAACATGCAGCACCCATAAACTCGATTTTTTAACCTTCCCCACTGAATTCAAATGCCGCACGATGATGGAATGATTACACTTCATCACATTTGCCAGTCGTCGAGGACAGTGACGTGGATCTTTGTGAATGAATACGTTTAAACGATCTTCATCAAACCCCGAAGGTCTTCCTGAATGTGGAGACTCACGAATGTCAAAACGATCCTCTTTAAATCGAGGGAACCATTTTCTTGCCGTGTTCTGTCCAATGGCATTATTCCTAATCGCGACATAAATGTGTCTGGCTGCCTCCGCTGTTGTCACCCCTCCCCCCGCCCTCTTACTGAACTCAAACAGAATAATACGGCGAAAATATGCCAATTTTTTGACTTGACTCTCCACTTTCTAGCGTCCACAGCTCCATTCACTGTCTTCAAATGACAAAATGACAATATGTTAAGTCAAGCAGCAACAGTGAACTACACATGAAAATGGCTGTTGATAAGTAACACCATAATAACCGCAATGACAACATGAAAAACAGAAATACTATGAACTTGAGCACCAACGGAGTATTTTTCCTCCATTCATCATCACTCCATAAAATTTCTACCACGCATTACTCACTTCCTGTAACTATTTTCACCGAGCGAGATGGCGCAGTGGTAGCACACTGGACTCGCATTCGGGAGGATGACGTTTCAATCCCGCGTCCGGCCATCCTGATTTAGGTTTTCCTTGATTTCTCTAAATAGCTCCAGGCAAATGCTGGGATGGTTCCTTTGAAAGGGCACGGCCGACTTCCTTCCCCATTCTTCTCTAATCCGATGAAACCGATGACCTCGCTGTTTGGTCTCTTCCCCCAAACAATCCAATCCAATCCAGCTATTCTCATCTGAGACATTATCTACTTATTTCTGGGTTCAGGACTGACATTTAATATACGCTAACTGAGAAAAAGTGAAACACCTAGGAGGCAATGTCTGTTTTCGATGTAATTCCGTACACGAAAGTGCCATCGGCGAGTATGTAAATGATTAGAGATGAAATTTTTTGTGATAGAGCGGTAACCAGACACCATTAGTGTTATCAACTAATACGGTGTACGTGGAGCGTGAAAACCGTCAGACTTTGAGAGATCAGTGTGTAGGCCACGGAGATGCTGCGTACTCGTTGAGACAGCGTTATCAGCACCTGAAGGTTTGAAAAGCGGCTTCATTCTGGGTTCTCGTTTGGCCAGTTGGTCGAATCGTGATATATCCAGATTTCTGGGCCATTCGGATGTGACAGGAACCCGACGCACATTCCTCTGGAATTTATGTACAAGAGAAAGGCCTGGGATATTACTGTTGTGAAAACGTTACCCAGTGCGTCTCGACAAATAAAAATAGCGGTTACTGTGTGCCGGCCCCTGCGGCCGAGTAGTTCTCGGCGCTTCAGTCTGGAACCGCGCTGCTGCTACGGTCGCAGGTTCGAATCCTGCCTCGGGCATGGATGCGTGTGATGCCCTTAGATTAGTTAGGTTTAAGTAGTGATAAGTTCTAGGGGACTGATGACCTCAGATGTTAAGTCCCATAGTGCTCAGAGCCATCTGAACCATTTTTGAAGTACTTCCGTGATTAGCAGGATCCGCATATCTGTCCCATTAGAACGTGAACTATGTCTCCACCGAGCGACGCTGCCCAATCGTTAGCACACGGGACTCGCATTCGGGAGGACGTCGGTTCAAACCTGCGTCCGACCCTCCTGATTAGGGTTTTCCGCGATTTTCCGAAATCGATTCAGGCGAATGGTGGGATTGTTCCTTTTAAAGAACACAGCCGATTTCCTTCCCCATCCTTCCACCATTTGAGCTTGTGCTCCGTCTGTAAATACCTTGCTGTCGACGGGACGTTAAACACTAATCTTCCTCATTTTAACTGTGTCCCAGTGCAGGTATTCAGGATGACAAGGGCCACTCAGAATGTTTGTGAGCCACCTAGGCTCAGGAGAGAATAGAACGACATCATGAGACCCTTTGCAATCGACTCAGTGCTTGCATCAAGGTGAGATGACATGCATCCTTTCACTGACAACTGGGTTCGCGCCACTAAGTTCTTCGTAAGTGTGTCTCGATTTTATAAACACTAAAACGGCATCACATACAGTCTCAAAACCTGAAGATGCATTGCTTTTCCTCCCCCATTTCTAATTTTTTTTCTGTCTACCACCCAATACAGGTCTAGCGCATCACTGTTACAACTTGTAAATTTGTTAGGATATTTTAGTAACTGTTAGGCATTTCGACTGCAGAATTGGGAGACTTCAGTAATGGTGATGTAAATCCATGGACGTGACCGTTGCACCGTTGGCAGTTCCTGACGCGCTCAGGTCATCTCATTTCTTACAGCGTTCCCCGCAGGTATTATTCCCAATTGTTTCGCAGGCTACATAGGGCCTATTGGTCAAGCAGCGTCCCGCAAACCGGGTTACTTTGATCGCTTTTCACATTCAAATGTGGTTGTCATGACTGTTTTTTAACTTCTGTGATATTTATGCTGGCTGAAATATGGGCTTGTATGAAAGGATTACATACTAATTAGCACAATACATTTTCTAAAATGCAGAAGAAGTGACGGACAGAATGGTAGGTGGTCAAAGTTAGCATGTATTTGGGGATACGTTGACGGGCCTATACTTCCACCACAACTGTCAGCTACCATTCCATTTGTGTTGAATACTTTAAAAGCACAACGAAATAAATACACTGATCTAAAGTTTCTTTAAGCCCTCCATTAACCTCATAAAAGAAAAGAATCTAGTACGGTACATATATCGAACTGTATGATCCATCATCAAAACTAAAAATATTATGATAGATACCACGATTGAGTACCCGCACATAAGTCCATATTTAGTCGATCATAATAGTCCAATTTCGTACATCTTAAACCTAAATCCATTTTTCGCAGCATCGACTGCAATTATAACGATGGTTATCTATTATTCGTTTATTGAGTCAATATCTGGCACTTGTGCCCAAATGAAATTCACTCCTTGCTTTGAGAATATTTTACATCTTCAGAATGAGATTTTGACTCTGCAGCGGAGTGTGCGCTGAAATGAAACTTCCTGGCATATCAAAACTGTGTGCCGCACCGAGACTCGAACTCGGGACGTATGCCTTTTGCGGGCAAGTGCTCTACCAACTGAGCTACCCAAGCACGACATACGCCCCGTCCTCACAGCTTTACTTCTGCCAGTACCTCGTCTCCTACCTTCCAAACATTACAGAAGCTCTCCTGCGAACCTTTCAGAACTAGCACTCCTGAAAGAAAGGATATAGCGGAGACATGGCATAGCCACAGCCTGGGGCATGTTTCCAGAATGTGTGGCTGTGTGGCTAAGCCATGTCTCCGCAGTATCCTTTCTTTCAGGAGTGCTAGTTCTGCAAGGTTCGCAGGAGAGCTTCTGTAATGTTTGGAAGGTAGGAGACGAGGTACTGGCAGAAGTATAGCTGTGAGGACGGGGCGTATGTCGTGCTTGGGTAGCTCAGTTGGTAGAGCACTTGCCCGCTAAAGGCATAGGTCCCGAGTTCGAGTCTCGGTCCGGCACACAGTTTTGATATGCCAGGAATTTCCATATTTTACATTGTTTAATATATCTGAATCACTGCCTCAATCACAATAGCTTGTAAGCTGAGCAACATAAGACTGACATTTGTTTTTATTAATTGCACCCACATTAACAGTTACAAATAAGACTTCGTCCGTATACCGATGGTTAATGTTTGTGTTCCTTAGTTCCACATGATCTTGGCTTCAACACAGGTAAGACGTTTCTCTGTAATCTTGCGGTGACAATCAGTAGTGGTCAAAGTAAACCCGAAACAGATTCATGCTCATGCCCTCAAGAATCGTAATGTAATTGCATATTTATAGATGTAAACAGAAAACTAGTCACTGGTCTGTTCTGAGAATTAATCGAGTAACATACATGATCTAGTTCAAAGAACCGATGGCTCTGTATTTAAGCCATATCGCTGGGTTTTGCACAACTGGATTTCATACACATTTAGAAATTGTAATAGGTTCGCCACATGCTGCGCAAGCAAATCGCCACCATCTGTAAAACTTTTGGTGTATGAGTGGTCAAAGTGACCACGGCGGTGAAGATCTACCCGATTTAAGGTACTTTCCGAATATATCAAAGTGACTTGCGTAGCCCAGACACTGATCAGTCAGGCACTATACCTGGACGATCAGTATGACTAGTAACGCACCTGTCCAAAGTTGTGAAGCTGTGAAAAGCAGTAAACTGATTATATTTAGTAAGACCTCACCAATCGTGTTACAGAGCAGAGAGTCAAAGTACCAACGGAACGAACGTTTTACGGAACGCTGGCGTGACGCCAGCGGAATGGAGTCCAGACGGCGGGCTTGTTTGAGACCATCGCTCACAGCACTTAATGTAGACTACTAGCTAAGTCTTTCAGACACATAGCAGAAAAATTATATCAGTTGTGCAGACAAAAATACACAATACAGAAAACGACTACAGTCTTCAAAGGATAATAAGGTAACTGAAAACAAACTACGTTTTAGAAAGAAGTTGGGAGCCTCCCGTCTTCTTCCTTGTTCTTGCTGTGGTCTTCAGTCCGAACACTGGTTTGATGCAGCTCTCCACGGTAGTCTATCGTGTGCGACTCTCTTCATTTCTGAATATCTACTGCAACCCTGCTCGCGCTATTCGTCCACGAGACTCAGAGGGCCATAGACACGGGTTCACAGGTAGATGCCGTGTTTCTTGACTTCCGCAAGGCGTTCGATACAGTTCCCCACAGTCGTTAAATGAACAAAGTAAGAGCATATGGACTATCAGACCAATTGTGCGATTGGTTTGAAGAGTTCCTAGATAACAGAACGCAGCATGTCATTCTCAATGGACAGAAGTTTTCCGAAGTAAGAGTGATTTCAGGTGTGCCGCAGCGGAGTGTCGTAGGACCGTTGCTATTCACAATATACATAAATGACCTGGTGGATGACATCGGAAGTTCACTGAAGCTTTTTGCGGATGATGCTGTGGTATATCGAGAGGTTGTAACAATGGAAAATTGTACTAAAATGCAGAAGGATCTGCAGCGAATGGTGCAGGGAATGGTGCAGGAAATGGCAACTGAATCTCAATGTACACAAGTGTAATGTGCTGCGAATACATAGAAAGAAAGATCCCTTATCATTTAGCTACAATATAGCAGGTCAGAAACTGGAAGCAGTTAATTCCATAAATTATCTGGGAGTATGCATTAGGAGTGATTTAAAATGGAATGATCATATAAAGTTGATCGTCGGTAAAGCAGATGCCAGACTGAGATTCATTGGAAGAATCCTAAGGAAATGCAATCCGAAAACAAAGGAAGTAGGTTACAGTACGCTTGTTCGCCCACTGCTTGAATACTGTTCAGCAGTGTGGGATCCGTACTAGATAGGGTTGATAGAAGAGATGGAGAAGATCCAACGGAGAGCAGCGCGCTTTGTTACAGGATCATTTAGTAATCGCGAAAGCGTTACGGACATGATAGATAAACTCCAGTGGAAGACTCTGCAGGAGAGACGCTCAGTAGCTTGGTACGGGCTTTTGTTGAAGTTTCGAGAACATACCTTCACCGAGGAGTCAAGCAGTATATTGCTCCCTCCTACGTATATCTCGCGAAGAGACCATGAGGATAAAATTAGAGAGATTAGAGCCCACGCAGAGGCATATCGGAAATCCTTCTTTCCACGAACGATACGAGACTGGAATAGAAGGGAGAACCGATAGAGGTACTCAAGGTACCCTCCGCCACACACCGTCAGGTGACTTGTGGAGTATGGATGTAGATGTAGATGTAGATGTAGAACCTGTATCCAATCGAGCCTGTTCACTGTATTCATATCGAGGTCTACCTTTACAACATTTGTCTCCCACACTTAACTCCGTTACCAGATTGACTATTTCTTGTGCCTAAAGATGTGTCCTATGAACTGCTCCCTTCTTTTAGTCAAGTTGTATCGTAAGTTTCTTTTCCAGCTCGATTCAGTACCTCTTAATTAGTAATTCGATCAAACTAATCTATTATTCATCGTTCTTCTACAGCCCACATTCCAAAAGCTTCTAGTCTCTTCTTGTCTGAACTACTTATCGTCTATGATTCACTTCCTTTCAGGGCTACAGGCCACACAAATAGCTTCAGAAAAGACACTGCAACATTTAAATTTGTATTAAACACGGTTTTCCGAATCACCTTTACCAAAGAAGACGAAGTAAATATTCCTGAATTCTAATCAAGAACAACTGCCAAGATGAGAAACATAGTAGACATCCTCGGTGTCGCAAAACAGCTTAAATTACTTCATAAAGGCAAGGTTTCCGGTCCAGATTGTATACCAGTCTGGTTCCTCTCAGAGTATGCTGATACAATAGCTCTGTATTTAGCAATTATATACAATCGCTCGCTAATAGAAAGATCCGTACCTAAAGACCGGAAAATTGCTCAAGTCACACCAATATCCGAAAAGGGAAATAGGAGTAATCCGCTGAATTACAGGCCCATATCACTAACGTCGATTTGCTCTAAGGTTTTGGAAAATACACGGTATTTGAACATTATGAAGTACCTCGAAGAAAACGATTTATTGACACGTATCACGGATTCAGAAATCTTTACACTCATGAAATAATGAGTGCTATAGACAGGGGATGTCAAATTGATTCCATATTTTTAGATTTCCAGAAGGCTTTCGACACCGTTCCTCACAAGCGTCATCTAACCAAACTGAGTGCCTATGGAATATCGCCTCAGTAGTGCAACTGGATTCGTGATTTCCTACAAGAAAAGGTAACAGTTCGTAGTAACAGACGGAAAGTCATCGAGTAAAACAGAAGTAATATCCGGCGTTCCCCAAGGAAGTGTTGTAGGCCGTCTGTTGTTCCTGATCTATATTAATGACATAGGAGACAACCTGAGTAGCCCTCTTACATTGTTTGCAAATGATGCTGTCATTTACCGTCTTGTAAAGTTATCAGATGACCGAAATGAAATGCAAAATGATTTAGATAAGATATCTGTATGGTGCGAAAAGTGGCAATTAACCTTGAGTAAAGAAAGGTGTGAAGTTATTCACATGAGTACAAAAACGATCGCATAGATAATGTTGTAGATAGAGAAAACGAAAGAGTGCGATTCATTGGCATAACACTCAGAAGGTGCAACAGACGTACTAAAGAGACTGTTTTCACCGCGCTTGTCCGCCCTATTCTGGAGTATTGCTGTGCGATGTGCGATCCGCATCAGGTGGGACTAGCGGATGACACCGAAAAAGTTCAAAGAAGGGCAGCTCGTTTTGTATTATCGCGAAATAGGGGAGACAGTACAATCGACGTGATACGTGAGCTGGAGCGGCAATCATTAAAACATGGGTGTTTTTCTTTGCTACGGGATCTTCTCATCAAATTTCAATCACCAATTTTCTTCTCCGATTGCGAAAACTTTCTGTTGGCACCCAGGGAGAAATGATCATCACAGTAAAATAAGAGAAATCAGGGCTAGCACAGAAAAACTTAAGTGCTCGTTTTTCTCGCTCGCTGTTCGAGAATGGAACGGTAGAGAGACAGCTTGAAGGTGGTTCACTAAACCATCTGCCAGGCATTTTATTGCGAATAGCAGAGTAATCACGTAGATGGAGATGTCGATTGGACGTTAACAAATTCTTCTTTTTCAGAGAAACAATCCTTGCTATTTCCAGTCTGCATTTTACTGCGGCCATCACCAGTTAATTTGTTGCCAAAGTAGGAAAAGTCATGTACCATTTTTAGTATCTGATTTCCTGATCTACAGTATATTCCTCAGCATCGCCTGATCTAATTCGGCTACAGTCCATAATTTTCGTTTTACCCAGATGCCACCTAGTCGCAGCTCTGACACCATCGTTTGTGCTTTTGATCGGAGATCCTCATCATTGTTGCAATTGTGTTAGGTGGGCTCTGTTTCAAATGGTTCAAATGCCTCTGAGCACTATGTGACTTAACATCTGAGGTCATCAGTCGCCTAGAACTTAGAATTACTTAAACCTAACTAACCTAATGACATCACACACATCCATACCCGAGGCAGGATTCGAACCTGCGACCGTAACGGTCACGCGGTTCCAGGCTGAAGCGCCTAGAACCGCTCGGTCACCAGCGGCCGGCGGCCCTGTTTCCTCCAGCATTAGTTGTAATGAGCCTCCGTACGCCTGGAGACATGCAAGTTAAATAACTATTCTGTTTGTTGTGCGAACTTGTTCGCTAATCATTTCTGCTCCTGTCCAGCTTCCTTACGCCGACAGTTGCCGCACCTCCCCGTAGCCCACCTCTCCGTACCACTGTGTATGAAGTCACACGCAACGTAACCTCTCTTATTGCCATTTGTTCAACTGCTCTTCCAAGTCCTTAGCCGTTACTGACAGAACCACCGTTTTAACAGAAAAACCTCAAAGTTGTTATATCTTCTCCCTTTATTTGAATTTCCTTTCCAGATTTATGCTTACCTTCCTCCACAGCTTACTCAGTAGACAATTCGGGGGTAAGCTACGACCATGTCTCACTCGCTTCTCAATTAATGCTTTGAAAGTCGGAAGTCGGGAGTTCTGTCTTCTTATCTCGTGTTTTCTACTGAAAATCTCGTGCTTGTACTCTTGTTAAATTTTATTTTTTAATTGGTCCTGTGCGCAACGAATAACTTCATGGTCTTCCTGCTGCCACTGCTTGAACTGCTGCATTCCATTATTTAACAAAAACATAAAAAAACTATTATTCATGCTGAGTGCAATGCATGTTCTGTATGGCGGCTCCTGCTGTTGCTGCGGCTGCTGCTGCTTACTACAACTACATATAATTCAAGAGAAAGGGTTTGATCAAATCTAAAATCGATAAATGATAACCCAAACAAGTAATTCTTTTCTTCAAAAACTATATTCTGAAAGCGATTCTTTCTCATTCAATTAACAAAACGCTAGAAGCTCTTTGAACAATCGCTTCATATGTAAATCTGCCTCCAGTGGCATTAAAGCAACATTACAAATTAATCAAACTTTTGAGACAGACTGAAATACTTCTCAATTAAACACATAGTGAAACAATTCCCTGACAGTTATAAAAGAAATCAGTGACAAAAATCAATATTTAATCTATTCGCCTAACAATGGTTTCCCTTAAGAATTCAACTCCTATCATTATCAAAATTACCTTCTGCTACTACGCACATACACAAACCCTTTTCTTTAAATTAATAGCCGGCCGAAGTGGCCGTGCGGTTCTAGGCGCTACAGTCTGGAACCGAGCGACCGCTATGGTCGCAGGTTCGAATCCTGCCTCTGGCATAGATGTGTGTGATGTCCTTAGGTTTAATTAGTTCTAAGTTCTAGGCGACTGATGACCTCAGAAGTTAAGTCGCATAGTGCTCAGAGCCGTTTAAATTAATAAGCGCGCTGCAAATTATAAAAAATATCAACTCAATACCAAATCCTGTGTCGCTGCTGGCGGACACGGCAGTACGGCAGCTCGGCGACGACCCCTCGCCCAACTCACTTGCGCACCACAGCAGGCGGGATCCTACACTGGCTTCCAAACTGCCACTAATTAATCCGTGCGCTGCGAAGCGCGACAACAATATCTTAGATTCCAGAGATTGTGTATGAGCGCTGTAGCCAACATTTAAATCCTAAGAGAGTATTGCCAACTCTCAGCTTTCTTTACATGTCCCTCTAGCCCTGTAAATGCATTCTTGTATGTGCACGAGCTATAAACTTTCACTTCTTGTTTACCTTCAAAATTTCATTCATTGCCAAAAAGTTTCGCTAAGCCCACAAATTTTATGAACTGACCTTTCTTGAGTCAATCTTCTATAATAAGAGGTAAGGTCAGTTTTGTCTCGCGTGTTACTACATTTTTCAGGAACTCAAACGCATTTTTCCCAAGATCAGATTCTAAAAGATGCTCCGTTCTTCTGGTATATAATTCGTGTCAGTATTGTTTACATCTAACACTTCTTAATTTGATAATTCAGGACCTGCCTTCTTTGGAATTCGAACTATTAGTTTCGTCTTGAAGTTTGATGTCTCGTGTATCTTGCACACCAGGAAGACTAGGCAAACTTACATACACTCCTGGAAATTGAAATACGAACACCGTGAATTCATTGTCCCAGGAAGGGGAAACTTTATTGACACATTCCTGGGGTCAGATACATCACATGATCACACTGACAGAACCACAGGCACATAGACACAGGCAACAGAGCATGCACAATGTCGGCACTAGTACAGTGTATATCCACCTTACGCAGCAATGCAGGCTGCTATTCTCCCATGGAGACGATCGTAGAGATGCTGGATGTAGTCCTGTGGAACGGCTTGCCATGCCATTTCCACCTGGCGCCTCAGTTGGACCAGCGTTCGTGCTGGACGTGCAGACCGCGTGAGACGACGCTTCATCCAGTCCCAAACATGCTCAATGGGGGACAGATCCGGAGATCTTGCTGGCCAGGGTAGTTGACTTACACCTTCTAGAGCACGTTGGGTGGCACGGGATACATGCGGACGTGCATTGTCCTGTTGGAACAGCAAGTTCCCTTGCCGGTCTAGGAATGGTAGAACGATGGGTTCGATGACGGTTTGGATGTACCGTGCACTATTCAGTGTCCCCTCGACGATCACCAGTGGTGTACGGCCAGTGTAGGAGATCGCTCCCCACACCATGATGCCGGGTGTTGGCCCTGTGTGCCTCGGTCGTATGCAGTTCTGATTGTGGCGCTCACCTGCACGGCGCCAAACACGCATACGACCATCATTGGCACCAAGGCAGAAGCGACTCTCATCGCTGAAGACGACACGTCTCCATTCGTCCCTCCATTCACGCCTGTCGCGACACCACTGGAGGCGGGCTGCACGATGTTGGGGCGTGAGCGGAAGACGGCCTAACGGTGTGCGGGACCGTAGCCCAGCTTCATGGAGACGGTTGCGAATGGTCCTCGCCGATACCCCAGGAGCAACAGTGTCCCTAATTTGCTGGGAAGTGGCGGTGCGGTCCCATACGGCACTGCGTAGGATCCTACGGTCTTGGCGTGCATCCGTGCGCCGCTGCGGTCCGGTCCCAGGTCGACGGGCACGTGCACCTTCCGCCGACCACTGGCGACAACATCGATGTACTGTGGAGACCTCACGCCCCACGTGTTGAGCAATTCGGCGGTACGTCCACCCGGCCTCCCGCATGCCCACTATACGCCCTCGCTCAAAGTCCGTCAACTGCACATACGGTTCACGTCCACGCTGTCGCGGCATGCTACCAGTGTTAAAGACTGCGATGGAGCTCCGTATGCCACGGCAAACTGGCTGACACTGACGGCGGCGGTGCACAAATGCTGCGCAGCTAGCGCCATTCGACGGCCAACACCGCGGTTCCTGGTGTGTCCGCTGTGCCGTGCGTGTGATAATTGCTTGTACAGCCCTCTCGCAGTGTCCGGAGCAAGTATGGTGGGTCTGACACACCGGTGTCAATGTGTTCTTTTTTCCATTTCCAGGAGTGTATGTGTCAACTAAAAATGGCTCTGAGCACTATGCGACTTAACTTCTGAGGTCATCAGTCGCCTAGAACGTAGAACTGATTAAACCTAACTAACCTAAGGACATCACACACATCCATGCCCGAGGCAGGATTCGAACCTGCGACCATAGCGGTCACGCGCTTCCAGACTGAAGCGTCTAGAACCGCACGGCCACACCGGCCGGCTATGTGTCAACTACTTGCACTCGTATATTCATTACGTATATTCCCGTACAGGAGAGATTTTAATTGAATGTCGCTTGGCCGGTGTCGGCGGGTAAATACTATATTGCAGTGCCTGTGTTGTTGAGAATTACGTACAATGTTCCTTCCAGTCCAGTAAAGATTTCCATTGCACCAGGAATACTGTCATACACCACAGCAACGATTGCGATCAAGAAGACCAGCAAGTCTTACTGCAGGACAACTCATCGAGGATGGTTTTGATCCAAACGAAAGCTGGAAGCATGAATGGTCAACAAAAACATTGGGAACAAGAGCCCATCACCTTGATCCGACAAAGAAGCGAAAAGGTTTTGACCTACTGAGGAACCTTTGGTGCCGCCTCAACAGGTTAAGGACTGGACATGGTTGTTGTAGGTACTTCAGGTACAAATGGGGCTGGATCAGTTCACCAATGTATGAATGTAATCAAGAAGAGCAGACAATTGAACATCTAGTCCAATGCTGTCCACTTCATTCATACACTGGAATTACCGATGACTTGTTCACTCTCACACCCAGATTAATTAACTGGTTGAAAAACACGGACTTTAAGGTTTAATCTTGTCTAATATCATATGTATATTGTATAAAATCATTTGCCTTACATCAACTGTATATTGTATAAAATCACCATATGATTAAATAAATTAAATAAATTCCGTTACACAGCTGATGGTTGTTCATATCCACAACAGCGATTTCATGTATAAGTAAAATACATAAATAGATAAGACTGTCGGAGGAATCAGTACTATCCAATATACTTTTCAGTCTTCATGCATATGACGTAACTGAAGAAAATTGCAAAGAAGGTTGGGTATACTGACGGTCAAGCACTTGTGGTTCAGCGTAAGGAATTCAAAAGCGTTGAATACGTTCTTGAGATCAATAAGCTACATACGTAGTTCACCATGTGCAGAATAACTCTCAACCTTTCCAAAATCGAAGTCAGCACTTTTCACTTAAACAACAGAACTGGAAGCCATAAACTGGAGGTAAGTATGAATGACACATTACTTTCCTACCAGAGCCACCCAAATTGTCCTGGAATGACTGCTGACAGGAAAGTATCTTTCAGGAAGCATCTCGGAAAAACTTATTGGAAAATAAACAAATGGAACAACGTTGTCCAGAAACTCTGCAGTACTAACTGGGGAGCTGCAGTAGGTACGCATCGAACTTCTACAATCAGATTAGTTTTTTTTCTACGTCTGAGTATTGTGCTCCGGTGTAGCTGAACAGCCCTCACTTACGTTAGATACACACTCGGTTCAATACAGCCTTGAGAATCATCTCTGGCTGGATGAGAACTACTGCACTATATTGGCTTCCAACACTCAGCCACATAGCCCTCCTCATCTATTAACAAGACAAGAAGCCGTGTTGAAACAATGTTCCAAAACAATGAATAATCTTCAGCTTCCCACCAACGAAGATAATACTGGGTTCACAACAAACCGACTTAGTTTCAGAAGGCCATCCCTTGACTGGTCCAACATCGTCCCCGTTGTAGCTTCATACTGACTTCAAATTGCGTGAAACATGGACTACAAATCCTCCATCTGAAGTGCGACATCTTATTGAACCTCTGCAGGGACCCAAAGGATTAGAACTCCCACGGCGTGAATGAAAGAATATAAATCGCATTCGAACAGGACACAGAATGAATACATACAACATACAAAAATGGAGTAAGCAGTCAACCACAAGGTGTGACTTCGGTGAAGCGAACAAGGGCACGATGTTGAAGAGTGTTAACTGAGAGCCTACCTGTGTAATCCAAATGACATTTTCATGGTTACACCAACGAGAATTGACTGGATAAGAAGACTGGGCATTAGCATATATCAACCGTTTGTTAGTTTAATACATCGCTTGTATTTAAGTCTCTCATTAATAAAGAAGTAGTGCAAGAACTGTAGAAATTGGTACAATAACGAGATAAGTTTACATACTTCCGAATAAAGTTGAAAAACTTTATTAATCGGTCTTGTCTTTTCCCAATCTTTATTTAGGCCACCAACACACCGCTATAGCTCATTACGTAACTAAACAAAGATATATTATGAAATTTATTGATTTTTTTTTAAACTGGACGGGGCTCGCTGTTGTACTTAACAACTATGTTTTTTGAATATGATGTCAAAAAATGAACAACTAGCCAGAGAAACAAATACTATTAACAGTTTACAGGTTACTGAATACGATGAGGGGTCTGACTATTACAAAAAAATAGCACCCTAATAAAGGTTATAGATGATTATGGTTAATACGTTAATACGAAGTCCATAGCTCTTCTCCATCTGACGAGCTGTATGCAGCATACATAACAACGCTCTTATCTTATTACATAATTCCATCCCTGATGCTCGCGTATACTTTTTGGTAAGCTTCATGAAATTTTCATATTTCTCAGATTTAACTGACAGAGGCACTTTATAAAGTCCTTTCTCAGAAATTTCATTGTAATTGAAGCTTCTTAAATGACTAAATCATAATAAATAAGTTTTGACAATGTTGCAACACAGTGAACTATATGCTTGTATGCAGTGGAGTAATCAAAGAACCCAAACCTTGAAACAGTAAACTTCTCTTTGTCAGCGCTCTTAATATGCGTCGAAACAGCTTTTTTGGGTGGAACAAGAAATCTAACGATAGATACCGAGTAACATGAGCCGCATTGACGTTCTTGAAAGTAACCCACATGCCAGAATCTGGTTAGTGTGTGGTGCAGTGATAAAGTTCGGCTTTGACATGTCTGGTTCTTGCCCGAAGCAAACGAAGTCGACATGTCCATTCCCAATATTATTCTGATTTGGTCCCATGGACAGGTCTCATGCTCACACCACACGATAGAGCAATTTTCAGACTACGCAATGGTAGTCAAATCTCATTTTCGGCTAAAAGTGGACAACCTGCTCACTGCAACAATGCCTACAACTGTGAATACTTACTTCGCAATAGTGTTAAAAAAAACATGATGCGCATCAGATCAGCAAAATGGACATGATAGCATCACAGTCCAAAAGTGGAAGCTTATTATTGACCTACTATTGCTTACTACGACAGATATCTTCAATCGCTCCTTAACCACAACTTTTCCCTGAGGCCTGAAAACAGGGACTCTTTAAGCCACTACCTAAAAGGACGTTGCCACAGCAAACGCCTATTTGCATTCTGCATTCTTCCTGTTCTGTCCAAGGCCTTTTTACAGTATATTACAGTCGACGATAAGTTGACAAACTGCTTAACTACAAACACTATCCAGACGAATACCAATCAGGTTTATGTAAAAACTGCAGCACAAAATCTGCCTTAATAAAGTTAACACATGAGCTGAACCTTGCTGTGGTTGGACAACAGACCAATGCCATGTGCTGCGTAGTCATCAGCAAAGCCTTTGACACTGCCGAATTCGACATTTCACTTCCCAAACACTTTTTGTTTTAATCATCAGTTTTCTTACTAGTTCTCATGGTAGCACTTGCAACCGACGTTCTCAGTTATTTACTGGATGTATTCCGATCTTTGTCTTATTCTACAGTTTTTTAATCTACTGCTTCCACTACTACCATTGAAGTTATTCCTTGACGTCTTAACTGATGTCATATCGTCGTGTCCCTTCTTCTTGTCAGTGTTTTCGAAATATTCCTTTCCTCGCCGGGTCTGCGGAGAACCTCCTGATTCCTTATCTTATCAGCCCACCTAATTTTCAACGTTCTTCTGTGGCACCACAGCTCAAACGCTTTGATTCTCTTCTGTTCCGGTTTTCCTATCAACAGACATTCCAGGATAATTTGGGTGGCTCTGGTAGGAAAGTAATGTGTCATTCTTACGTATCTCCAGTTTATACACTCCTGGAAATTGAAATAAGA
Organism: Schistocerca nitens; assembly: GCF_023898315.1. NCBI lineage: Eukaryota > Metazoa > Arthropoda > Insecta > Orthoptera > Acrididae > Schistocerca > Schistocerca nitens. The sequence goes on along the minus strand of NC_064615.1, from coordinate 255,601,723 downwards.
ACACCGTGAATTCATTGTCCCATGAAGGGGAAACTTTATTGACACATTCCTGGGGTCAGATACATCACATGATCACACTGACAGAACCACAGGCACGTAGACACAGGCAACAGAGCATGCACAATGTCGGCACTTGTACAGTGTATATCCACCTTTCGCAGCAATGCAGGCTGCTATTCTCCCATGGAGACGATCGTAGAGATGCTGGATGTAGTCCTGTGGAACGGCTTGCCATGCCATTTCCACCTGGCGCCTCAGTTGGACCAGCGTTCGTGCTGGACGTGCAGACCGCGTGAGACGACGCTTCATCCAGTCCCAAACATGCTCAATGGGGGACAGATCCGGAGATCTTGCTGGCCAGGGTAGTTGACTTACACCTTCTAGAGCACGTTGGGTGGCACGGGATACATGCGGACGTGCATTGTCCTGTTGGAACAGCAAGTTCCCTTGCCGGTCTAGGAATGGTAGAACGATGGGTTCGATGACGGTTTGGATGTACCGTGCACTATTCAGTGTCCCCTCGACGATCACCAGTGGTGTACGGCCAGTGTAGGAGATCGCTCCCCACACCATGATGCCGGGTGTTGGCCCTGTGTGCCTCGGTCGTATGCAGTCCTGATTGTGGCGCTCACCTGCACGGCGCCAAACACGCATACGACCATCATTGGCACCAAGGCAGAAGCGACTCTCATCGCTGAAGACGACACGTCTCCATTCGTCCCTCCATTCACGCCTGTCGCGACACCACTGGAGGCGGGCTGCACGATGTTGGGGCGTGAGCGGAAGACGGCCTAACGGTGTGCGGGACCGTAGCCCAGCTTCATGGAGAGGGTTTCGAATGGTCCTCGCCGATACCCCAGGAGCAACAGTGTCCCTAATTTGCTGGGAAGTGGCGGTGCGGTCCCCTACGGCACTGCGTAGGATCCTACGGTCTTGGCGTGAATCCGTGCGTCGCTGCGGTCAGGTCCCAGGTCGACGGGCACGTGCACCTTCCGCCGACCACTGGCGACAACATCGATGTACTGTGGAGACCTCACGCCCCACGTGTTGAGCAATTCGGCGGTACGTCCACCCGGCCTCCCGCATGCCCACTATACGCCCTCGCTCAAAGTCCGTCAACTGCACATACGGTTCACGTCCACGCTGTCGCGGCATGCTACCAGTGTTAAAGACTGCGATGGAGCTCCGTATGCCACGGCAAACTGGCTGACACTGACGGCGGCGGTGCACAAATGCTGCGCAGCTAGCGCCATTCGACGGCCAACACCGCGGTTCCTGGTGTGTCCGCTGTGCCATGCGTGTGATCATTGCTTGTACAGCCCTCTCGCAGTGTCCGGAGCAAGTATGGTGGGTCAGACACACCGGTGTCAATGTGTTCTTTTTTCCATTTCCAGGAGTGTAGTTTCCAGCTCTTTTGTTTAAGTGGAAACTGCTGACTTCGGTTTTGGAAAGGCTGAGAGTAACTCTGCCCATGGTCAACTATGTATGTAGTTTATTGAGCTCAAGAACATATTGAACGCTTTTGAATTCCTTCACTACTACACAATGACGTGTTTCATATGGACATTCTCACAAATTTCTTCCTTAAAGTAAGACCAATATTTGATAGCAATAGACTTTTCTTGGTCAGGAAGTCCTTTTTGTCAGTGCTAGTCTGCTTTTTAGGTCCACGTCGCAATGTTCGTCGTGAGTAATTTTGCAGCCTAGATAGCAGAATTCCTTAATGTCATCTTCTTCGTGCTCATCAGTTCTTATGTTAAGTTTCTCGGTATTCTCAAAAAAAAAAAAAAAAGGTTCAAATGGCTCTGAGCACTATGGGACTTAACATCTTGTGGTCATCAGTCCCCTAGAACTTAGAACTACTTAAACCTAACTAACCTAAGGACATCACACACATCCATGCCCGAGGCAGGATTCGAACCTGCGACCGTAGCAGTCCCGCGGTTCCGGGCTGAGCGCCTAGAACCGCTAGACCACCGCGGCCGGCTGGTATTCTCATTTCTGCTGCTTCTCATTACTTTCGCCTTTCCTCGATTCACGCTCAATTCATAATCTGTACTCTTTAGACTGTTCATTCCATCAACACATCCTGTAAATCTTCACTTTCACTGAGGATACCAATGTCACCAGTGAATCTTTCCACTGATATCGTTTCATCTTGAATTTTAATCAAATTCCTGACCCTTTCTATTATTTCAGTCATTGTTTCTTCGGTGTATGGTTTGAGCAGTATGATCGAAAGATTACGTTCCTATTTGGAGCCCTTTTTAATCTGAGCACTTCGTTGGTGGCATCCCACTCTTATTGCTCCCTCGTGGTTTTTGCACATAGTATATATTACCCGTCTTTCCCTGTAGCTTACCCCATTTTTCTTAGGATTTCGAACATCTTGCACCATTTTACATTTACGAAATCTTTTTTCAGGTCGAATAATACTATGAACGTGTCTTGATTTTTTTTCAGTTTTGCTTCGATTGTCAACCGCAACATTAGAACTGCCTGTCTGGTACCTTTCCCTTACATAAAGGCAAACTGATCGTCATCTAACACATCCTAAATTTTCTTTTCCATTGTTCTGAGTATTATTCTTGTCAGAAACTTGAATGCATTAGCTGTTAAGTTGGTTCTGCGATAATTCTCGCACTACTCGGCTATTGCGATTTTTGGAATTGTGTGGATGATGTTTTTCCGAAAGTCTGATGGTATATCACCAGTCTCATAGATTCTACGTAATTCTACGCGAATGGTCGTTTTCTCGCCACTCCCTCCAATTATTTCGGAAGTTTCGATGGAATGTCATCTATCCCTCTTACCTTACTTGATCTTAGATTTTCCAGAGCACCTATAAATTCTGATTCTGATACTGGATTCCGTGTTTCTTCCTGTTGACTCTTGCTTAACCCATCCAAAACCCAAGCGGTACTGGTTGGTCATTTGCCCGAAATATCGGGAATCCCTGTCATCTTTAAGGCTAAATGGGACAAGTAGCAACTTCTCTCCCTCAGGATAGAGTGTAAAAGCCATGATAGATGAAAATCTGATTTGGACTGAGTACGTAACTGCAATGTGCAATAAGGTATCAGTATTCCTGGATGTTCTACTAAAATATAAGATGCTCTTCCCTCTTGACATTTGAAAGATGCTTGTCCAAATACTTACACTTCCAGTTATTGATTACAGCGACGTTACCCGGCAAGGTCATACTCAGCAAAAGTCACGGCGCGTGGAACCTACAATGAACACCTGTGTTCGATATCTCTGTGACGTTCGATTCTTCGATTATATTTCACCATCACATGCACAGCTATCCTGGCTGAGTGCAGACAAGCGTGGAGATTTGCACACTCTCTGTCTTTTCTATTGTCTTATCAACAAACAAAAATGGTTCAAATGGCTCTGAGTACTATGGCACTTAACATCTGATGTCAGCAGTCCCCTAGAACTTAGAACTACTTAAACCTAACCAACTTAAGGACATCACATACTTCCATGCCCGAGGCATGATTCGAACCTGCGACCTAACGGTCGCGCGGTTTCAGACTGAAGCGCCAAGAACCGGTCGGCCACTCCGGCCGGCTATCAACAAACACGTTCCGTCATATCTTTGCTCGAACGTAATGCTCTTCTATGAGAAACATAGCAGAAACACCCGTTCCCAGGAAAGTAAAATCCTTAGTGTCCCACTACGTCGCTCGGCCACTTTCTCGAAGAGCTTTTCAGCGGCACGAACCCGAATCTGGAATAACATCATACATTATGTTAGAGAAATGAATCACTTCTCCAGTTTCAAAAGTCAGTTGACGACATAGCTACTGCAGCAACAATAATGACTACATTGTCCCTGTAAGAACTCGTTACCCCTTTACATTCTTCGTCCCAACAAGACTTCCCTCATTTAGTAGTTTTCGTAGCCGCTGCAGTTCTACATCTATTTCGTACGTGTATAAATTCTGCCACTATCAATATTATTATTGTCATTATATGGATGGGTGGCGTTTGTTCTTTCGTACATGTCTGAGAGACCAGACACCAGGCATTCATATAATCGATTCGTCTAGACTGACAATGAATTCATAAACTTCAGTGTGGATGCACATTTACGTTCGAGCTCCAGCGGGAATGTAAAATTAACTAGCATGGAAGACATGAACAGGCACTGCGTTATAGGCGGCTCTAGGTGAGAATGTGAGTCGGCCGGGGAGTGTGCCGAGATAGTTCGCACATTTGCGGTAAACACTGTCTGTGGGTGGCGCAGTGGTTAACGGAACGGGCTAGTAAGCAGGAGAGCACGGGCTCGAGGTCCGGTCCAGCACCCATTTTCACACACGTCACTGATTCCATGTAAAGTCCCGATGCAGCAGTTACCAGTACTTTCTTATCTTTCCTTCCTTCCCCCTCCCCCCTCCCTCTTCAGTGAATCTGATATTATTGTCGCCATTGTTATTGTTATTGTCATTATGATTGGCAGCAGCAGCAATAGTAGAAGTACTATAAGTATTAACTTTATTAGTTCTTAGTCAGCGCTATTTCGAGCTTAAGGGGCTCCGGAACGCCCTATACTTGCAATGTTAAAATAACGATTATAAATTACATCTTTCCTCACAAAGTATTTGAGGTAGGAAGTTGAACTTTTACAGATTATTTATTGGAATATGGGCTACAACTTAACACAGGGATTTTACAAAATTTTAGTTCAGTTATTAAAGATGATTTTTTTCAATTGTAATGAAAATTCACAACATTTTTTGCAATTTTTTATTTATATATTCAAAAATATACAGTTTTTTGGAAAAAGGCTGTGTTAAATTATGCAGAAGGTACTGTGTAACATTTACTGAAAGTTTGAAACAATGTTTGGAAGATCCTTAGAAAACATGTAATTAGTATGAGAAAATAAAAGTTTTGGGAATCGAGTGACAAAGATTGGATTAACTTTTTAGTGCATTCCAGGTCCATAGGATGGATTATCTTCATCCTCTGCAAACTCCTCCTCCAGCTTCCTCTTGTTCCTCCTCCTGTTTACTCTTGCTTGTATTTCTAGTCTCTTTACAGCCCTGTCTGCAGCCCGAAGGCGTTCCTTGTCTAAAGCAAGCATCGCTCGTACCATGTTAGAACCTATCTTCATTCCCATATTTCTAAATACCTTGCACCTTACAATGTTGCCATCATTGAAAGTCGCAACAGCATCATAAACACCAAAGTGAAGTGTTTCTATTCCAACAAATACAGTCTTGGGTATTCTCGACCGTATAACACTATTTACACTTTCATTGGGGTTTTGAGTTTTTTCGTGAATACACTTTTTCAACAGTTCAGGTGCTGCTAAGTCTCTGAAAATAGGTTTTATCACCTCCATTATTGCATGAGGCAGACTATGCTTATGAGTGTACACTTCACCAGTTAGCAATCCTTTGTTATATTTACACCAACTGTCTTCTTCTTTGGGACACAAGCTATGTTGGGGATTTTCATCGTCTTTATTGTTTACAGTAATAACACATACCTTTGGCTTTCCAACATTTCTCCTTTTCTTAAAAGCCTTCAGAGGATTTCTAATAACTTTCCTTTTACTCATTATTATACTTCAACAAAGCAGAGACTCAAGAAACAGAATTAATTACGAATATTTTCGAGATAACGACAGAGTAAATAAACATGAAACAATCGACAATCACACCAGCGATATATATTGACATCACAGGTTAGCCACAACACATACTTTATCTCACATCACTAAAATGTACCTGATGAACACGGACGTTAATAATAACACCATTTGACAGCAGTTTAACAGCGCCACAGTGGGTCACGCCCATGTAGAACACATTTCAAAAAAAATTTAAAAATAGTTGTAGTCTTCGGAATTGAATAAATTATATATCTATTAAAATGTAATAGTCTGCAGATTCAGAAAACGCAAAAAAGTAAAAATTGAACTTTTCATGATTTTGAGCCTTTCCGGAGCCCCTTAAGAAGAATCTCGTAGAGTCACTAACAGTCGCCATTGTTGATTATGGTGACCCTATTCTCCATCAATATTCGTATGAGACTAGACGATGGCTGGAACTGGCGATGAATACTTGTGTGCGATATATTTGTGATGTACGCTGTTTCAACCATTTCATCCTGCCAGTAAACAATTATCATGCTTACGTGCCGATAAGTATAGAGATTATCAAAAATTGTGTTTGATGCATCGTATTCTCAGTCATTGCACTCATTCTTACTTATCTTCAATCCTTACGCTACTGTCTGAACAGTAGTAGAAATACTGTTTGTCAACGAAGTAAAATCCTATCTGTATCACTATGGGACAATGCCATGTTCTCTAAATCTCGACTTTGGTACAATCTTTCTCAAGATACTAGGAAACTACAGTCGTTTAAATCTTGAAAAGACAGCTGGTGAACCACATTCTTTCATCTCTTCTTGCTGCTGACTCTCGTCAACGTTCGCACCCCCCTTACTTTTCCCTCCCCTTCTCCCTAGAGTTTTCCATTGAAATGGTATTGTTTCATAGCAGCCATTGCCACTTTCATTTCAGTCCTTCCCTCTTTCATTATCCCTTCTACTTCTAATACCAGACAAAAAAACTTTCAAAAACTAATCAGTATCATATTTAATGCCTTCATTAGTTTATTATTGGTATTATTATTATTATTATTATTATTATTATTATTGAAAATTATTACTTTTTGTTAATAATGTGAATTATTATTATTATTGAATTTGTTATCAACAAAAGAAAACAGGGGATAATGGAATGTAATCGATTTAAGTCGGGTGATGCTGAGGGAATTAGATTAGGAAATGAGACACTTAAAGTAGTAAAGGAGTTTTGCTATTTGGAGAGCAAACTGATGATGGTCGAAGTAGAGAGGATATAAAATGTAGACTGGCAATGGCAAGGAAAGCGTTTCTGAAGAAGAGAAATTTGTTAACATCGAGTATAGTTTTAAGTGTCAGGAAGTCGTTTCTGAAAGTATTTGTATGGAGTGTAGCCATGTATGGTAGTGAAACATGGACGATAAATAGTTTGGACAAGAAGAGAATAGAAGTTTCCGAAATGTGGTGCTACAGAGGAATGCTGAAGATTAGATGGGTAGATCACATAACTAATGAGGAGGTGTTGAATAGGATTGGGGAGAAGAGAAGCTTGTGGCACAACTTGACAAGAAGAAGGGATCGGTTGGTAGGAAATGTTCTGAGGCATCAAGGGATCACAAATTTAGCGTTGGAGGGCAGCGTGGAGGGTAAAAATCGTAGAGGGAGACCAAGAGATGAATACACTAAGCAGATTCAGAAAGATGTAGGTTGCAGTAGATACTGGGAGATGAAGTAGCTTGCACAAGATAGAGTAGCATGGAGAGCTGCGTCAAACCAGTCTCAGGACTAAAGACCACCACCACAACAACATATAGTAACAAATTAATGTCATTGGTAATTCCTCCAATATTTTATCATCATTATCACTGTTATTATTGTCAATTATTGTTTTTATTAGTAATGCGAATTACCATTACTGTAATTTTTAGGCTACAGTTATGCTACAGATGTAGAAGAGGGCCTTAAGGTCCTAATTTGGTCAGACTAAATAAACAATAAATAAGTAAATTTAATTATGTTTCGTGTACAGACATTCAAATCATTCTGTTGTTATTTGCCATATTAAAATTATTGTTATTTCCTAGGTAACTATGATGTAAAGAAAAATACAGTATCTGTGAAAACCTAGTCCGGTTAAGAGAATGGTTCAAATGGCTCTGAGCACTATGGGACTTAACATCTTAGGTCATCAGTCCCCTAGAACTGAAAACTACTGAAACCTAACTAACCTAAGGACATCACACACATTCATGCCCGAGGCAGGATTCGAACCTGCGACCGTAGCAGTCGCGCGGTTCTAGACTGAAGCGCCTAGAACCGGTTAAGAGACGGCCAGAAAGTTCTAATCTGTTCAAGTTAAATAAATAAATAAAATCTAGCTATTTTTAATGTCTTATCTTAGCTGGATACTGACTGGATGGAATATTGAAATGTACACTCAGTCCATCGTAGGTGTGAGTACACTTAAGCGTCTAAGTATCTGGCGTGACGCCGCGACGCGTATTCTCGAGCGGCCGTTGCGCACTGACTGTGTACCCCTGTCGCCGTCGCCAGCAGCTCCACCGGCGACCACGCTCGTGTGGGAGCCGCGACCGCAGCTGGGCTGTTTGCAGGTACGGGCAGGTGGGTCACTGTGCCGGCGGCAGTGGCGGCGGCGGCGGCGGCCGTATCGACGTATCGGCTGTGGGCGCGCCGCTATTTCCGGCGCCGGCGCCGCTCCTCCATTATGAATCTCGGGCCCCTGCGTCGGCGTCGGCGTCGTTGGGCGTCGCGGCGCGGCCGTCGCGTGCTGCGCAGGCAGTGCAGCGCTGCTGCCCTCGGCTGGCGTGTAGCTGCCTCACCCCGCTTCGGTCCGCCTTCGCCTACCGCCAGCGGCCTACCATGTACATAAATACACTGAAGAGCCAAAGAAGTCCCCCTCCTGGATGATGCCCTATCGCCCTCCATTTATCCCTCCTATCAATTCTGATCGTCACCCCCCCTCCTTTCCTCCGTCCTTTACCTAGGCTCCCTCTCCCCCTTTTCCATCCTCTTGTTTCCCCACCTACCCTCTCTCTGCCCCCTTCTCTCCCCCGAGTCCTTTTGCATTTCCCTCCTCTGCCTTTTCCCATTCCCTCTCACGTCACCCTGCCCCTCCCCCCTTATGAGTCGTCTACCTCCTTCGTTCCCCCCCCCCCTTCGTTTTTCCTGTCCTCCCTTCTTGTTTTCTCCCTCATCTGTCCAGGTCCCCCCCTCCCCCCCATCTGCCCTTGGCTATGGTGTGTCATCTTTGTGCCGACATTTTAGTGCAGTGCTTATAGTGTGTGTTTAGTGTTGTGTTTTTTCCGAAGTGTTGCGAACGGACATCTTACTGTCGATGGGTGTGACTTTTATATCTCTTGCAAACGGAAACCAGACTGTCGCCATGTTTTTTAATTGTCTGTCTACTGTTTTACCTGTCTGCTTCCTGTGTATTTTATTAGCATTGCCAACCCTTTGTTTTATGTTTTAACTTTCCACAATTGCCGCCGTTTTACAATTTATGTCACCGTTTTATCGCCTGATTTTATTGTTTCTTATCTTCTTCTTACGTTTTAAAAAAAGTCTGCAGGCTGCAGAAAGCTGCTGCCAGCCCGCCCCCCTTAGGGGGGAATCGAAATTCAATAAAGGAAAAAAAACCAAAGAAACTGGTTCCTTCCGTCTCCTCGACTTCGATATCACCATTTATGGCCGCCCTATCACCAGCACCCCCACCCTGAAGTACCTTGGCGTCATCTTGACCGTCGCCTTTCCTGGACCCCTCATCTCCAGATAATCCAAGCCAAGGCACACTCCCACCTCCGTCTCCTCAAGCTCTTTTCTGGCCGCACATGGAGTCTGGACTCCTCCACCATACTCCACACCTATAAATCCCTCATCCGCCCTATCCTCTGCTTCGCCCAACCTGCATGGATCTCCGCCCCTCCTACCTGTTACAAATCCCTTCAAATCCTAGAATGCCATGCGCTCCGCCTCGCCTATTGCATCCATCTCCCCTCCCCCACGCGGATCCTGTATGACCTTATTCCGTTCCCATACTTCCCCCTTTTCCTCGAATGGATACAGATCCTCTGCCGGCCGGAGTGGCCGTGCGGTTCTAGGCGCTACAGTCTGGAACCGAGCGACCGCTCCGGTCGCAGGTTCGAATCCTGCCTTGGGCAAGGATGTGTGTGATGTCCCTAGGTTAGTTAGGTTTAATTAGTTCTAAGTTCTAGGTGACTGATGACCTAAGAAGTTAAGTCGCATAGTGCTCAGGGCCATTTGAACCATTTGATACAGATCCTCTACACCTCCCATAAACTTGATCCCCCTCACCCACATGTCCCTCCCATCCTCTCCTACCCCAGTCCACTGCCGTGCCTGTATTCCCACGTCCCACCTGCTCTCCATCTCTCCACTCTTCATATCCTCGCCCAAGGTGGCTTCCACCAACTCCCCCTCCCTGATTATGCCCTCATTCCCTCCATCTACCCTCCTACCAACTTTGATCCTACCCTTCCACACCCTCTGTTTTCTCCTTAGGGCACCCTCACTCCCTTCTCTCCCTCCTCCCTTCCTCCTCCCTCTTCCCCTGGTCTCCCCCAACCCCCCTACCTTCTTTCCTCCCCCTCCCATCCCCTCTGCCACTGACATCTACACCCTCCCCTCTCCCTCCTCCCCCACCTTTTCCCTTTTGGTGGGTCCAAAAGTCCGCAGCTCGTGCTCGTGCGGTAGCGTTCTCGCTTCTCACGCTGTGGTTCCCGGGTTCGATTCCCGGCGGGGTCAGGGATTTTCTCTGCCTCGTGATGACTGGGTGTTGTGTGCTGTCCTTAGGTTAGTTAGGTTTAAGTAGTTCTAAGTCCTAGGGGACTGATGACCATAGCTGTTAAGTCCCATAGTGCTCAGAGCCATTTGAACCATTTTTGGGTCTAAAAAAATGGTTCAAATGGCTCTGAGAACTATGGGAGTTCTGAGGTCATCAGTCCCCTAGAACTTGAACTACTTAAACCTAACTAACCTAAGGACATCACACACATCCATGCTCGAGGCAGGATTCTAACCTGCGACTGTAGCGGTCGCGCGGTTCCAGACTGTAGCGCCTAGAACCGCTCGGCCACTTCGGCCGGCCCTTCGCTGGTCCCCAGACTCATACTCGTCAAGTGAACATTCGCACGCCGGAGATCATCGTCATTGGTTCTTTGTGTGTGCCGTCGTGTTAGTGCTCCAGTGTTTCACCGCCCACGCTCCATCGTTCACGAGTGTCATTTCAGTCATCAGTGTTCGTGTACAAATGCTAAACGTTTTTTATTTTTTACCTGACCTGTGAACGGGTCCGAGTTTTTTACTCATGTGTCTACTGTTTCTTGTCTACCATTATGTTTTGCTTTTCTGTGTCTACCTTGTTTCTATTTGTACTATCTGTGGCCGAAGAGCGGCGTAACATTGCTGCTGCCGGCCCCCCTTCGTATAAGGTATTAAAATAAGAAAAAAAACGGGCACACCTTTCTAATACCGTGTAGGGCCCCCGCGAACACGCAGAAGTGCCGCAACACGACGTGGCATTTACTAGACAAATGTCTCACGTAGTGCTGGAGGGAATTGACACCATGAATCCTGCAGGGCTGTGTGTAAATCCGTAAGAGTGCGAGGGGGTGGAGATCTCTTCTGAACAGCACGTTGCAAGGCATCCCAGATATGCTCGATAATGTTCATGTCTGGGGAGTTTGGTGGCCAGCGGAAATGTTTAAACTCAGAAGAGTGTTCCTGGAGCCACTCTGTAGCAATTCTGGACGTGTGATGTGTCGCATTGTCTTGCTGGACTTGCCCGAGTCCATCGAAATGCACAATGGACATGAATGGATGCAGGTGATCGGACAGAACGCTTACGTACGTGTCACCTGTCAGAGTCGTTTCTAGACGTATCAGGGGTGCCATGTAACTCCAGCTGCACAAGCCCCACACCATTACAGAGCCTCCACTTGGCGGAGAAGTCCCCTGCTGACATGCAGGGTCCATGGATTCATGAGGCTGTCTGCATAGCCGTACACGTCCGTCCGCTCGATACAATTTGAAACGAGACTTGTCCGACCAGACAACATGTTTACAGTCATCAACAGTCCACTGTCGGTGTGGACGGGCCCAGGCGAGGCGTAAAGCTTTGTGTCGTGCAGTCATCAAGGGTACAAGTGTGGGCCTTCGGCTCCGAAAACCCATATCGATGATGTTTTGTTGAATGATTCGCACGCTGAGTCCTTATTGATGGCCGAGCATTGAAATCTGCAGAAATTTGCGCAAGGATTGCACTTCTGTCACGTTGAACGATTCTCTTCAGTCGTGCTTGGTTCCGTTCTTGCACGATCTTCTTCCGGCCACAGCGATGTTGGAGATTTGATGCTTTACCGGATTCCTGATATTCACGGTACACTCGTGAAATGGTCGTACGGTAAAATCCCAATTTCCTCGCTGCCTCGGAGATGCTGTGTCCCATCGGCTATAACACGACATTCAAACTCACGTACATCTTGGTAACCTGCCATTGTAACAGCAGTAACCGATCTAGCAACTGCGCCAGACAATTGTTGTCTTATATAGGTGTTGCCGACCGCAGCGCCGTATTCTGCCTGTTTACATATTTCTGTGTTTGAGTAAGCATGCCTGTACCAGTTTCTTTGGCGCTTCGGTGTATAAACGTAGCAGAGGCTGACTCACCGCAGCGAAGGTCGTGCACTTGGCTGCGTTATTGATGCGCGTTAGCTTCGAGCGCATCCTGAACTTTTCTGACCCCGTTTCAGAAGGTCGTCTCGGCATTAATGTTGGAGCTCCTCGTGGGAGCATTCTTAGCGCGCACCGCACGGCCAGGACCTAATCAAAGATGTACAATGTACTATCAGATTGTAATTAGCTGTGTCTGCAGGTGCTAATTGGAAGGAAAAGGGGGAATCCAGGAAGTAGGTTATGTCTACCTTTCAGCGACTTGTAAAAATGGATGACTCACGCTTTATGCCGCGTGATTTTTCTACTTCCGGACTAACTCCAGGAAACGGTCTCTCAGAGAAGCTGATACTCTGTGGTCTATGGGAATATGTAGTCGTTGAGAGACTGTAAAATTCTACGAAGAAATTGTCTCGAATGAAAAACAGCCCACAGTTGCACTAAATTAGGTTTATTTTAAACCTTGACCATGGTTTCTGCTATAATGATATAGCCTTCTTCAGAAGTCCTAAAAATGAACAAAATAACATGTAGACCAGTGATACAATCTACAAATAAACTTCAAAATTAGGTAAGTCATGAGATATTACTTACATACACACTGATAAATGAAAAATGCCTTAGCCCAGCGGCTGCGTCAAGACCAATAAAATAACTTCAACAGACATAAGCCTGTTTCGAACCTAAGTAAAATTACATATGGCACCGTATGTCCTCCACCACTACCACTGTTATACTGGGTGCATGGTTGTCAAAATGGTTCAAATGGCTCTGAGCACTATGGGACTCAACTGCTGTGGTCATAAGTCCCCTAGAACTTAGAACTACTTAAACCTAACTAACCTAAGGACATCACACACATCCATGCCCGAGGCAGGATTCGAACCTGCGACCGTAGCGGTCTTGCGGTTCCAGACTGTAGCGCCTTTAACCACACGGCCACTTCGGCCGGCCATGGTTGTCAAATGTGCTGCACCCCGCGCACCATAGGTGCCGCTCACCACACTGAGATACGTCACACTGTTTATCAGGCAACTAGCCAATATATACGACAATAAATTAATAACAAGCCTACATGTGCAAGTGACGGACCTTATTCTATTATTACGAATGTCCAACAGATGAAATATTGTTGCATACTATCATTAGATTGATAGAACATTAACAATTTCGTATACCAAAGTTTGTCGTAGCACTGTTTGACGCATGGTTCAGAAACGTGACTCTCATATGCAAATATACTTCAATTTACATTATACGCTCTAATAGCTTATAGGGCTAATTCTACGAGCCGACCGCAGTTGTTGTACATAGCCACACTATCAATGATTGACATTATTTCTACGACTAGCACCCTAGTGCATGAGTGCGGTAGCATGGTACAAGATGACAAAGGGCACATTAACATATCTGTCTCAACATAATCCACTGTTAACATAAACACAGCTCATGACACTTTCTGACAAATTTCTACTCGAGCATTGTCCTAAAACATTACTTTATTTCAAAAGATAATCATACAATCATATGGCACAATCGAGTAACTACTAGTACCTATCTGCTACGCCCAATACGGGTTGAAAACCTTCAAGGAAGCTGGAACTTTTCAAATAACACTGATCATTCAGTAAGTTCCTACTGTCAAACGTTTTTTACTTGTATATCTATACGTCATCGAATAAATCTAATTTCATACTCTTTGCTTCTTTACAGAATAGTTCGGTGTAGTTAACAGGTTGGGGCGTATGTCCTTCTTCGATGTTGTGTTCAGCAAACGCTGACCCATTCTCATTCATACCTATCCTCGACGGCATGTGTTCTTTATATCTTATGGCTATAGACCTACCTGTCTGCCCTATGTGATACGCCGGGCAGTCATTACATTTCAATTTATAAACTCCTGATTGCAATAGTTTATTGTAATTGTTATTGGTGAAACAAACAAAATTTCGTTTTAAGCTATTGTTAGTGCTGCATTACAGTCGTGTTCATGGAGCACACGTTGCATTTTATAAGATAAGGTCAAGGTTTAAAATAAACAAAATTCAGTGCAACTGTGGGCTGTTTTTCATTAGAGACAATTTCGTAACGGTTCATGTTGTCGCTGCCATGATGAAAATATTGGGATACGAAGAAACTTAGACAAAATTTCTAGTTGTGTGACGAACGGCAGCTAGCTCTAAATGTAGGAAAATCTAAGTTAATATAGAAAAAGCAAATCCGCACTGTTCGAGTACAGCAGTAGTAATGTGCTGCTTTATAGTCACTTCGATTAAATGTCTACGCGTAACATCGCAAAACGATGTGAAATGGAATGAGCATTAAGGATTGTTGTAGGTCAAGGGGAACCGAAGACTTCGGTTTCTTGGAGCAATTTTAGGAAACTGAGGTTCATCTGTAAAGGAGATCACATATGGGGCACTAGTGCGACCCATTCTTGAGCACTGCCAGAATGTTTGGGACCTGCACCAGGTCGGATTAAATGAGGCATTGAAGCAGTTCAGATGCGGGCAGCTAGAGTTGTTACAGGTAGGTTCGAACAACATGCAAATATTACGGAGATGCTTCGAGAACTCAAATGGGAATCACTGGAGGGGAGGCGACGTTCTTTTTGAAGAGCACTGTTGGGAAAATTTAGGGAACCGGCATTTGAGGCTGACTGCAGAATGACTCTACCGCCGCCAATATACATTTCACTTACGGGCCATGAAGTCGAGATTAGAGGTGATACGGAGACATACAGACGGTAGTTTTTGCCTCGCTCCGTTTCCGAGTCTAATTGGAAAGGAAATGACAAGTCGTGGTACAGGGTAACCTCCACCACGCACCACGCGGTGGCTTGTGGAGTATGTATGTAGACGTAGATGAGGAGCGTAAGGAGCAAAAAGGTCATCTGGACATATGGCCGGAAATGCTTTCCCACGGAGGTACACCCACTTGCCCACTTCAAGGTGGAGATGAAATGCCTTTGATCTAGCCCTGTACCGCAACTCCGTTGGGTGCGATGAATTGGCCATGCGACCCTCAGAAAAACAACGTCATAAAAAGGGAAGCGAGCGCCAGCCTGAAGCCCAGATACCGTTGCACTGTACTCAGAAAGAAAGAGCGCTTATGCAGGTAGCTGCAGAAGCGGAAGAAGCTAGCCAGCGTTTCTGAAGGGTGAAGTTGGGCAATAGTACAGATCCCACTAAGTTCCCACAAGAGCCGAGTAAACAACAAAATCTGATATGCAATTTCAGGCTTTCTCGGCGTATGAAATCTTCACAGTTTATCAGTCGAGTGGTGTCGTCTTCTAGTCGCAACGTTTCAATGGACTGCGTAACCATCATCTTCAGGCGAAGATTTCTCCTGAAGATGATGGCTACGCAATCCATTGAAACGTTGCGACTAGAAGAAAATCTGAGCTTACAAAGTCATCACCACCCAATGATGACACCCAGCCGCTGCAGCCGATTGTATTCTCCAGGGTGTGGGTTCTGCTGTGCGAAAATTGTTAGTCAGCAACAGACTCTTATAAATAACCTCCCCTTCCCCTCTCTCGAATAAGACATTCGCTGTCGAATGTTTTCTGTTGGTCATCAACGTTCTCTGTACACTATGCCCTATGTCATTTACAGTGAATTTCTCTTTCGCCTGTGGCTATAGCGGGCTACAGTGTTAATTTAAAAGAGCCGCGGCTTCAAACTGTTGCGAACAGGGTAAGAGGGCAATGCCCTCTAGCGTAGCCGATCGAGCGCTGGTGGCGTCTCGGCGAGCGGCCAGTAAATCTGACTGAGACTTCGCGGTGGTATGTGAGGTGGACCGTCGACACATTGAGAGTTGCTACGAGTGGTTTTCCTTTATGCATGTTTTGGTTGATGTCTTTGAAGAATTGTCCTTTGAAAAACTGCCTAGTTAAAGGCCGTTGATTACCTCAACTTGTTTCCGGCCGTCAGTGTTTGCAAGTTCAGTGATGTTGTGTTTTTCTTCTGGTGTTAAAGAAATACGAGCAGCGTCCAAGAATTTATTGCTCTTGGTGATTTGTTGTTGGGCTTGCGTTCAAAAATGGCTCTGAGCACTATGGGACTTAACTTCTGAGGTCATCAGTCCCCTAGAACTTAGAACTACTTAAACCTAACTAACCTAAGGACATCACACACATCCATGCCCGAGGGAGGATTCGAACCTGCGACCGTAGTGGTAGCACCGTTCCAGGCTGTAGCGCCTAGAACCGTCGGCCACACCGACCGGCCTCCTTGAAAAGAACTGATGTTTGCTAACGTGTGCTTATCGTTGCTCTAGTTTTTGGTTAAATATTTTTGTGGTTTTAAGGGCTGCGGTTATTAACCTGGTACACATTAAACCTGGTGTACTGATGATACGTCTCTGTCATTTTACGATGCACAAGTCCGTCGGTGTTAGTAGTATTCACGAGAATCTGGTTCAGTTCCTGTGTAAGCATATCAGTTGAGGCAGCTTTTCTTTGCATGTAAA
Organism: Schistocerca nitens; assembly: GCF_023898315.1. NCBI lineage: Eukaryota > Metazoa > Arthropoda > Insecta > Orthoptera > Acrididae > Schistocerca > Schistocerca nitens. The sequence goes on along the minus strand of NC_064615.1, from coordinate 255,584,935 downwards.
TACTCCCTTAATTGCGGTATCGTAAATAGTAATAGAGTGACTCTGCTCATGGCCATACAGCAATGCATCCAAATTTGAGCGGGGTTAGTTCACTAAATTTCCTCATACATCGCTAGGCGTTGGTTCAAAAATGTTCAAACGTGTCTGAATTCCTAAGCGACCAAATTGCTGAGGTCATCAGGCCCTAGACTTACACACTACTTAAACTAACTTATGCTAAAAACAACACACATACCCGTGCCTGATGGAGGACCTGAACCTCCGGCGGGAAGGGCAGCGCAGTCCGTGACATGGCGCTCAAACCGCGTGGCCACTCCGCGCAGCTAGGCGTTGGTACTCATACTTTCTATCAGTAAGTCTGAGTAATTGTTTGTGCTTCAGAGGGTTTCCATATTGTGCTTATATGGGGGTCACTGGGTTCTGAAGTTGTTACGTAGGGCAGTCACTGGGGTATACAGCTGGAAATGAAGACTTCTGTAGTATTAATGTTGTTGTTACTCCAGAATTCTGGAAACATTCCCCAGGCTGTAGCTAATCGGTCTCCCCTCAATATCCTTTCTTCCAGGAGTGCTTGTTAGCTAAGTTTCGCAGGAGAGCTTCTGTGGACTTTGTAAGGTAGGAGACGAGGTATCACTCGAAGTAAAACTGTGAGGAGGGGTTGTGAGGTGTGCATGGGTAGCTCAGTCGATGGAACACTTGCTCGCGAAAAGCAAAGGTCCCGAGTTCGAGTCTCGGTCGGGCACACAGTTTTAATCTGCCAGGAAGTTTCATATCAGCGCACACTCCGCTGCAGAGTGAAAATCTCACTCAGTGAAACTTTTATTTTTCCATTTCTAATTGAGAAGCCAAATACCAATTTTCATAGATTTAGCTTAAAATGCTTGCGTAATGAAATATTTCCATAAAAGCTTTCATTCCCTATTTCACCTCCACAGAGGTTGAATTTTCAAAAACAGTGAGACACATATTTTTCAATTTGTAACCAGGAAGTCAAATACACATTTTCCTAGATGTAGCTTTAAAAATGCTTCAATAGTTCTTTAACAATGATTTGTAAAAAAGACTTTCATTCTCTATTTCACTAACTTAGGGGTTAAATTTCCATAAGTGCTTAAACACCTATTTCTTTATTTCTGAACGAGAAACTAAGTACCAATTTTCGTAGGCCTAGCTTCAAAACTGCCTTAATAGAAACATTTTTGAAAAATCCTTTCATACCATATTCCATCTTCTTATGGGTGAAATTTTGAAAAATACCCTCTTAAACATCACCTACAGTATAAGATCAAATCCTTTCCAAATTTCAAGTCTCTATCCTTAGCTGTTTGGGCTGGCCCAGTCAGGACACTGCCTATATGTATATATCAGGAAATATTCTGACTCACTGACTCATCAGATATATACATATACATATATTCGTTGTGTGTTACCCTTCCCAGTGTTACAAGTAGAGTGGGCGGCTGGGCAACTGCGCGAGAGGCTATAACCACCGTGTCATCCCACCGCTTTGGCGTTACTTGAACGACAGTATGGGGGAGGAGGGCGTGATTTTACACCTGTGTTGTACATCTCGTTTTCGTCGGCATTCCAAGGTAGATGTGGTCGACAAAAATATGGAAACGGTTCAGAAAAATCGTCGGCGTAAAGAACAGCTTGCAGTCATTACTAAATGGATAAATACTGGCCTTGCACGATTTTCGAGGGTATTTCGTATCATTATTCCCGTAAAACCGTTGCTAGCTCAGGTGACTAAGATGGAAGTGGGTAGCAATCACTCACCTTTGTCTACTAACAAGGGAACCTCCCCATCGCACCCCCCTGAGATTTAGTTACAAGTTGCCACAGTGGATAGGCCTTGAAAAACTGAACACAGATCAATTGAGAAAACAGGAAGAAGTTGTGTGGAACTGTGAAAAAATAAGCAAAATATACAAACTGAGTAGTCCATGGGCCACATAGGCAACATCATGGACTATCCGAGCTCGGTAGCGCCGTGGTCCCGTGGTAGCGTGAGCAGCAGTAGAACGACAGGTCCTTAGTTCAAGTCTTCACTCGAGTGAAAATTTTACTTACTTTATTTTTGCATATTTATTATCTGTCCGTTCGTTCATTGACGTCTCTGTTCACTGTAATAAGTTTAGTGTCTGTGTTTTGCGACCGCATCGCAAAACCGTGCGATTAATAAGACGAAAGGACGTGCCTCTCCAATGGGAACCGAAAACATTTGATCGCAAGGTCATAGGTCAACCGATTCCTCCACAGGAAAACACATCTGATATATTCTATACGACACTGGTGACGGCATGTGCGTCACATGACAGGAATATGTTGTCGTCCCACCCAACTTGTACACTTGGCGAATGGGTAAAAAGATTCTTCTACCTTGCCCGATTTAGGTTTTCTTGTGGATGTGATAATCACTCTCAAAAAGTGATGAAAACATAAGAGTTTGTCACTTAAATTGAAAATAAAAAATTAAACTTTTCACTCGATGGAAGATTTGAACCAAGGAACTTTCGTTCCGCAGCTGCTCACGTTACCGCGAGACCACAGCGCTCCTGCTGTTGCAGTGTCCTTGATGTTGCCTATCTTTCCACGAACTACTCAGTTTGTATATTTTGCTTATTTTTTCACAGTTCCACACAACTTCTTCCTGTTTTCTCAATTGATCTGTGTTCAGTTTTTTAAGGCCTATCCACTGTGCCAACTTTAAATCTGAGGGGGGTGCGATGGGGAGGTTCCCTTGTAAGTAAACCACAAATATGTAATAATACTGAGTCCCTTAGGCTGCAGTGGACAAGGAAGGTACGACATTTCATCCTAGTGCCCACAAAATCAGTCCTGGTTGATGCGAGCTGTGGGAACAGGGGCGCTGCCGTCTCGGAGCACAGCACCAACGTAGCGGAACAAATATTCTACAGTGAGATGAACCTGATCAGCCAAACTGGTCACATTATCCTTGTCAGTAATGCGACCTTGTTGAGTAGCCATGAGGGCCATGGAATACCACGTTGTGGCTGCTCAAATCATCTCCCAACCCCCGCCATGTTTCACTCTTGGGGCGTAAACTTGGGCAGAAGTTGGAAAAGGTGTGAAACAAGACTCATCCGGCGAAATTACTTTCTTCTTTTGCTCCACGGTCCGCACTTTTACCAAGAATGCATTTCTCACGTTCTTTCCATATTTTTGACCAACCCGTGTAGTTTCCCACAAGAGCAGGCCAATATGTTTCGGAACACGGGTGCACTTCAAACTTTGTACAATTTTAATAGCCTATTAGGTAACACGGCAACGGCCTTGCCGCAGTGGATACACCGGTTCCCGTCAGATCACCGAAGTGAAGCGCTATCGGTCATGGCCGGCACTTGGATGGGTGATCATCCGGGCCGCCATGTGCTGTGGCCATTTTTCGGGGTGCACACAGCCTCGTGATGCCAATTGAGGAGCTACTCAACCGAATAGTAGCGGCTTCGGTTAATGAAAACCATCACAACGACCGGGAGAGTGGTCTGCTGATCACACGCCCCTCCTCTCCACATTCTCAGCTGAGGATGACACGGCGGTCGGATGGTCAATATGGGCCACTTGTGGCCTGAAGACGGAGCGCACATTAGGTAACATAATGTGCAAGCAGTAAGGCGTTCTACTTCGGCGGTTTCGGTCAAATTGCAAGAGGAGTTTAACGCGTCAGTGATGTATCGGTGCGTGAGCACGAGCCGAGGACAGTCGTGTGGTTAGCATTAAAATTGCTGAATGACTTGGAAGTCCGAGCGCATCTACCCAGAAGATGGCGGCGCGTGGAGGCCATTTTGTTTGCTTCGCAGAGAGGGCGTTTCTACTTCCTTTTATGTTTTGGTTGTTATCGTTGCTAATTGCACATCATTATTTTTCGCTTGCAGGGCGTCCTTTGGATCTTACTAGTTATTTTGGTGATGATTAAACATAATGTGAGAATGTAGAGAAAAAAAAGAAAAAGAAAGATAATCTGACGAAAAGACATGTGTATTTGCATGAACTTATATTGATTTTCCAATGTCATTTGGCTGTTTAATTGTTTGCTAATTTTTAATATTGCAGCAAATGTTATACGATTTTTATTTCTACACGCAAGTTAAAAACTTCATCAAGTGCCTTCAAACTTGTTCGTAGCTGATTGACAATGAATGAGAAATTGTTTCTCGTGAAGGCGATATTACATTACTTTCATTTCTCCATTGTCAAATTTCGGCAGTGATGTTTACGAAAATGTCCCGTTACGTATGGTTTGCATCCAGATTGTCGGAAGGCATACTTTTTTTTTTTCAAGATGTCAGCGAACTTTGCTGTTCCTTAGAAAAACTGAAGATTCCTTGTGCACGCGGGAAAATTGCATTCATTCGATGCATTAGATGCTGTTTTAATTTCTGTTTTCTGTGTCTGTACGAAAGGCCTCCTATTACAACTTGTAATGTCAAAAGCACGTTCAACGTTTAATCTTACATCAGCCTCATACTTTGTAGCTCTTTGTGCTATTGAAGATAGTTATTTAGATCTTTATCAGTGTTATTTGGACTTTCCAAGCTTGTCTCTCGTCCTTGAACACTGTGTCTGCAGCGAAGCGCCTACGTGCAAAGACGTTCTCGATACCTTATGGTATTTCAGGTACAAGGAATTTCGGAAATCACGATAGGAATACTTTTTCAGTAAAACTTTATGCGTTTGTTTGCATAGTTGCCGCTCGTTATAAATGCACGGTGTGTCAAAAAGAATCATCCGATTTGCCACGTCTTTATTTCTGAAGCTAATAAACATTTACAATAAATTTTGTTTCTTGATCAACGGGAAACTCAAAAAAAAAATGTTTTTATACCTTTTCATAGTTCAATATGCCTCCCTTGAGATGCACGGCATATTTCAATGCCGTATTCAAAATGTTCCCACACGTGTCTTGAGTTACAGCTTCCAGAATTGCTGTTATGCAGTCTCAGTTCATTAATTGTTGCTGGTAGCGGAAGCACATAAAGAGAGTCTTTTATAAATCCCGACAAAAAATAATCACATACAGTCAGGTCTGGTGACCTTGGAGGCCAGTAATGTAAGGCTGGATCATTTAGTCCAGTGCGACCGATCCATCGTTTAGTAACCCTTTGATTTAAAAATTCCCGCACATCCAGATGCCACAGTGGCGCTGCCCCATCCTCATCGTAAATGAAATCATTCGTGTGAGTCTTCAACTATGGGAAAAGAGATTTCTTAAGAATATCGAGGTATGCGGACTCCTTATGAAACTATGGCGGATGCGTTCGACGTCTGTGTCAGACACTCGTGGACAGCCCGGCGATTTGCTTTTGCACAAACAACGTGTTTCTTTGAATTGTTCATGACATCGTCTAATGCTCTGTGTTGTAGGAGAATCCACACGGTACCTAGTGCGGAAGTCACGCTGAAGAGTTATTACTAACCCGCACTGCGCGAAACGTACGAGGGTGAGTCAAATGAAAACCTTAAATATTTTTTAAAATATTATTTATTGTGCAGAAGAGGTACAAAGCTGTATCACTTTTCAACATAATCTCCCCCACGCTCAATGCAAGTCCTCCAGCGCTTACAATGTGCATAAATTCCTTTAGAAAAAAATTCTTTCGGCAGTCCGCGCAACCACGCATGCACCGCGTGGAGTACCTCTTCATCAGAACGGAACTTCTTTCCTCCCAATGCGTCTTTGAGTGTAAATCACTTGGGGCAAAGTCTAGTGAGTATAGTGGATGAGGAAGACACTTAGAATGCAGGTCTGTGATTGTTGCAACTGTTGTACGGGCATTTTGGTGCCTTGCATTGTCATGTTGCAAAAGGACACCTGCTGGCAGCAGTCCACGTTGCTTTGATTTGATTGCAGGTCGCAGATGATTTTTAGGAGATCTGTGTATGATGCACTGGTGACAGTGGTCCCTATTGGCATTTAATGCTCCAAAATGACGATTTTTCGTCCCAAAAGAGAGTCAGCATAACCTTTCCTGCTGACGGTTCTATTCGAAACTTCTTTGGTTTTGGCGATGAGGAATGGCGCCATTCCTTACTCGCTCTCTTCGTATCCCGTTGGTGGAAGTGAACTCAGGTTTCGTCCCCGGTTACGATTCTTGCAAGGAAGCTATCGTCTTCTCGTTCAAAGCGCCGAAGAAGTTCTTTACAAGCATCAACATGTCGTTCTCTCATTTTAGAAGTCAGCTGCCGGCACCCATCTTGCAGACACTTTGTGAAACTGGAGCACATGATGCAAAATGTGGTGTGCTGACCCATGACTAATCTGTAAACATTCAGCAATGTCATTCAGTGTCACTCGGCGGTTTTCCTTCACTACGGCTTCAACTGCTGTAATGTTCTGTGGAGTCACAACTCGTTGTGCCTGACCTGGACGAGGAGCATCTTCCACTGAAGTCACACCATTTGCAACTTCCTACTCCATTCGTAGACTTGCTGCTGTGACAAACATGCATCACCGTACTGAACCTTCATTCGTCGATGAATTTCAATAGGTTTCACACATTCACTACGCAAAAACCGAATAACAGAACGCTGTTCCTCCCTTGTGCAACTCGGAAGTGGGGCGGCCATCTTTATACTGATACTGCGACGGTATGTGTGCATCTGCACTATGCTGCCACCTACAGGCCATTCTGCACACTGTTTGTACACTCCTGGAAATGGAAAAAAGAACACATGACACCGGTGTGTCAGACCCACCATACTTGCTCCGGACACTGCAAGAGGGCTGTACAAGCAATGATCACACGCACGGCACAGCGGACACACCAGGAACCGCGGTGTTGGCCGTCGAATGGCGCTAGCTGCGCAGCATTTGTGCACCGCCGCCGTCAGTGTCAGCCAGTTTGCCGTGGCATACGGAGCTCCATCGCAGTCTTTAACACTGGTAGCATGCCGCGACAGCGTGGACGTGAACCGTATGTGCAGTTGACGGACTTTGAGCCACGGCGTATAGTGGGCATGCGGGAGGCCGGGTGGACGTACCGCCGAATTGCTCAACACGTGGGGCGTGAGGTGTCCACAGTACATCGATGTTGTCGCCAGTGGTCGGCGGAAGGTGCACGTGCCCGTCGACCTGGGACCTGACCGCAGCGACGCACGGATGCACGCCAAGACCGTAGGATCCTACGCAGTGCCGTAGGGGACCGCACCGCCACTTCCCAGCAAATTAGGGACACTGTTGCTCCTGGGGTATCGGCGAGGACCATTCGCAACCGTCTCCATGAAGCTGGGCTACGGTCCCGCACACCGTTAGGCCGTCTTCCGCTCACGCCCCAACATCGTGCAGCCCGCCTCCAGTGGTGTCGCGACAGGCGTGAATGGAGGGACGAATGGAGACGTGTCGTCTTCAGCGATGAGAGTCGCTTCTGCCTTGGTGCCAATGATGGTCGTATGCGTGTTTGGCGCCGTGCAGGTGAGCGCCACAATCAGGACTGCATACGACCGAGGCACACAGGGCCAACACCCGGTATCATGGTGTGGGGAGCGATCTCCTACACTGGCCGTACACCACTGGTGATCGTCGAGGGGACACTGAATAGTGCACGGTACATCCAAACCGTCATCGAACCCATCGTTCTACCATTCCTAGACCGGCAAGGGAACTTGCTGTTCCAACAGGACAATGCACGTCCGCATGTATCCCGTGCCACCCAATTTGCTTTAGAAGGTGTAAGTCACCTACCCTGGCCAGCAAGATCTCCGGATCTGTCACCCATTGAGCATGTTTGGGACTGGATGAAGCGTCGTCTCACGCGGTCTGCACGTCCAGCACGAACGCTGGTCCAACTGAGGCGCCAGGTGGAAATGGCATGGCAAGCCGTTCCACAGGACTACATCCAGCATCTCTACGATCGTCTCCATGGGAGAATAGCAGCCTGCATTGCTGCGAAAGGTGGATATACACTGTACTAGTGCCGACGTTGTGCATGCTCTGTTGCCTGTGTCTATGTGCCTGTGGTTCTGTCAGTGTGATCATGTGATGTATCTGACCCCAGGAATGTGTCAATAAAGTTTGCCCTTCCTGGGACAATGAATTCACGGTGTTCTTATTTCAATTTCCAGGAGTGTAGTACGCATACCAACTTATAGGATAACGGCGCGAAATTTCGATTTGTTATTACAAATTTAAGGTTTTCATTTGACTCACACTCGTAGAATATAAAACGCTTTCTGTTCTCCCGACACCATTTTTACTAGAACTAAGGGGAGTGCAGATTTTTCCTAACTAGCGGGAACCATGTAAAAGTCGAGAGTTTGCTCTTTCCAACAGCATGTTGTCCACGCACATATCTCAGATAACATAATAGGGGTGATTTTTTTTACATCGTATGACTCTTTTTGATACGACCTGCATAATATTTATTGTGATAATAAAATTTAGAAAACAACCAATTAACATTGGAAATTCGATAAACGTTTACGCAAATACACTTGTATTTTCAGCATATTACCTTTCAGGCGTAATATATATAAAAAAAATTACTAGTGTTGAAAAAATGCAAATTAAAAAAAAAACCATGAGCAAGACTCGATCCAGTGATGCGCTGCTAATGGAGCTTGAATGTTAACCACGTGACCGCCACATCAGCTCGTGCCCAGGATTGCAACGCACCGGTACACCACTGATGCGAAAAAAGTTCTCTCGCCATTTTCTCGAAATCTCCAAAGCAGTACCCCTTATTACGTGCTCATTATGTTGTCGTAATGGGCTTCTGAAAGTATACAAACTTTGAAGTAAATCCGTGATCCACACATTGTGGTGTCCGCTTGTCACTTATTTGTAGCGAGACTGAGTCCGCTCCATTGTAAACATCTGACGAGAGAAATCTGGCCGTCAGTAGCGTAACTCGGACGCCGCAGTCGCGCGCCGCTGCCGCGCCGCCTGGCTCCCGCAGTGCTAGAGAGCACCTGCGTTCGGGCCGACCATCTCCTGCTCAGCGTCGGCTGTGCCGGCGGCGCCTCTGGCGATGCGACGTCGCGACGCGCCTCCGGCTATTCTTAGGCGGCGCTAATATCCGACATCCGCGCCTGACTGCCACAGGACGACGCCCTCGCCTCGCCTCGCCAGCCGAGTGCCTATTGCACTGGGTAACAGCCTGGAGGCGCCGCACGGGCACCTTGCACTCTGCGGCGGACAATCCGCTTTCCGCCTGCGGCTGCTGCAGTCGCTTCTTCATCCCGTTCCAGCGCTTACGGCAGTTGAAGAGAGTAGACCAGGCTTGCAAATTTTTATTTAGCTTAACTTCTTTATCACCTTACAAAGTTCTTTAGAGGGTTTATTTTTAAGCTTCCATCACATAAAATGTAACGTAAATGTCGAATACATGGGCCCTTTAGTAAGTAATGAAACTAATTTCTTTTCTTGAAACATTTCGGATTAAAAAAAGGGCGGACTTTGTTATGAGACGTCATAGTCTATTACCCCTTCATCCCAGATACACTATGTGATCAAAAGTATCCGGACACCTGGCTGAAAATAACTTACAAGTTCGTGGCGCATTCCGTCGGTAATGCCGGAAGTCAGTATGGTGTTGGCCCAGCCTTAGCCTTGATGACAGCTTCCCCTCTCGCAGGCATACGTTCAATCAGGTGCTGGAAGGTTTCTTAGCAAATAGCGGTGAGGAGAGGTATCGATGTCGGTTGGTAAAGCCTGGCACGAAGTCGGCGTTCCAAAACAACCCAAAGGCGTTCCACAGGATTCGGGTCAGGACTCTGTGCAGGCCAGTCCATTACGTGGATGTTATTGTGGTGTAACCACTCCGCCACAGCCCATGCATTATCAACAGGAGCTCGATCGTGTTGAAAGATGCAGTCGCCATCCCCGAATTGCTCTTCCACAGTGGGAATTAAGAAGGTGCTTAAAACGTTAATGTAGGCCTGTGTTGTGATAGTGCCACGCAAAACACCAAGGGGTGCAAACCCTCTACATGGAAAACACGACCACACCATAAAACTACCACCTCCGAATTTTACTGTTGGCGCTACACACGCTGGTAGATGACGTTCACTGGGCATTCGCCACACCCACACCCTGACATCGGATCGCCACATTGTGTACCGTAATTTGTCACTACACACAACGTTTTTCACTGTTCAATCCTCCAAAGTTTACGCTCCTTACACCAAGGGAGGCGTCGTTTGGCATTTACCGGTGTGATGTGTGCCTTATGCGCATTCCCTCGACCATTAAATACAAGTTTTCTCACCTTCCGCCTAACTGTCATAGTGCTTGCAGTGGATCCTGAAGCAGTTTGGTATTCCTGTGTGATGGTCTGGATAGATGGTCTGGATAGACCCTCTTCAACTGCCGGCGGTCTCTGTCAGTCAACAGGCGAGGTGGGCCTGTACGCTTTTGTGCTGTACGTATCCCTTCACGTTTCCACTTCACTATCCCATCGGTAACAGTGGACCTAGGGATGTTTAGGAGCGTGTAAATCTCGCATGCAGACGTGTGACACAAGTGACACCCTACCACCTGACCCCGTTCGAAGTCCGTGAGTTCCGCTGAGGGCTCCATTCTGCTCTCTCACGAGGTCTAATGACTACTGAGGTCGCTGATATGGAGTACCTGGCAGTAGGTGACAGCACAATGCACGTAATATGAAAAAGGTATGTTTTTGGGTGCGTCCGGATACTTTTGATCACATAGTGTAGTTTCATGAAGTTCCGATCGTTGGCGGCGCTATACGGAGGCTTGAAAACGGCATCTGTACCGGAGATATGTTCCAAACAGAGAGGTGTCAGAGAGTATCTTTTGCCGGAAAACCAGAGCATCACAGATATTCATAAGCGCTTGGAGAATGTCTGCGGAGACCTGACGCTGAACAAAAGCATGGTGAGTCGTTAGGCGAGGCGTCTGTTGCCATCGCAAATGGTCACGCAAACCTGTCCGATCTCCAGACTGCCAGTAGGCAGCACGCAGTTATGAGTCATGCCATGTTGGAACGTGCGGACACTCTCCGAGATGATCGACGGATCATAACCAAACACCTCGCTGCTAAACTGCACGTCTCTCTTGGTAGATGTGACCGACACACTCGTCCATCAGTTGAGGCACTCAGAGGTGTGTGCCCACTGGGTACCTCGCTGCCTAATCGAAGACCATTGAGAGCAACGAAGGAACGTCTGTGCTGAAATTGCTTGCTCGTTACGAGGCTGCCACACCAACTCTCCTCCGAAGAAAGAGTTAAAAGCCACAGATTGTCCCGCAAAAGCCACCATACAAAGTTTCAAGACACTTTTAGAGATACACGCTGATGAGCCAAAAAATTATGGTGAGTGTTCACCCCGGGGTTGTATGTTGCCTGGTGGCGCTAAGAACACGTGACGCGGTAAGAGAAGTATATGAACGGAACACAGACGATTGGGAATCACTACAGCGACGGTAAGTGGGCAAATGCGCAAATTCGCCAACTTAGGTGACTTCGACAAAAGTCAGATTGTTGTGGCCCAGTGCCTGGGAGCGAGCATTTCGAAAACGGCGAAGCTGGTCGGCTGATCGCGTGCAGCTGCCGTTAGCATCTACGGATAGTGGTTGAAGAATGCTGAAACCTCGAGTAGGCGGCAAGAAGTTGTAAATCCATACCTCATCGCAGAGCATAGGGATCGGAGGCTTTCCCGCTCTCTAAAGCAGGATAGGCGGCGAACTGTGGCAGATCTGACGACAGAGTACAGTGCCCGCGCAGGTACAGGTGTTTTGGTGCACACGGTTCAGCGCACAGTGTTGAACATGGAATTCCGCAGCAGAGTACCCCTACGTGTTCCCACGTTGACCCAACAGCATCGTCAATTACACTACTGGCCACTAAAATTGCTACACCACGAAGATGACGTGCTACGGATGCGAAATTTAACCGACAGGAAGAAGATGCTGTGATATGCAAATGATTAGCTTTTCGGAGCATTCACACATGGTTGGTGCTGGTGGCAACACCTACAACATGGTGACATGAGGAAGGTTTCCAACAGATTTCTCACACACGAACAGCAGCTGACCGGTGTTGCCTGGTGAAACGTTGTTGTGATGCCTCGTGTAAGGAGGAGAAATGCATACCATCTCGTTTCCGACTTTAATAAAGGTCGGATTGTAGCCTATGTAGCAGTCGAGATGACAGGCTTCTTATCCGCACTGCTGTAATGGATCGTGCAGCCACGTCTCGATCCCTGAGTCAACAGATGGGGACGTTTGCAAGACAACAACCATCTGCACGGATAGTTCGACGACGTTTGCAGCAGCATGGACTATCAGCTCGGAGACCATGACTGCGGTTACCCTTGACGCTGCATCACAGACAGGAGCGCCTGCGATGGTGTACTCAACGACGAACCTGGGTGCACGAAAGGCAAAACGTCATTTTTTCGGATGAATCCAGGTTCTGTTTACAGCATCATGATGGTCGCATCCGTGTTTGGTGACATCGCGGTGAACGCACATTGGAAGCGTGTATTCGTCATCACCATACTGGCGTATCACCCGGCATGATGGTATGGGGTGCCATCGGTTACACGTCTCGGTCACCTCTTGTTCGCATTGAAGGCACATTGAACAGTGCACGTTACATTTCAGATGTGTTACGACCCGTGGCTCTACCCTTCACTCGATCCCTGCGAAGCCCTACATTTCAGCAGGATAATGCACGACCGCATGCTGCAGGTCCTGTACGGGCCTTTCTGGATACATAAAATGTTCGACTGCTGCCCTGGCCAGCACATTCTCCAGATCTCTCACCAATTCAAAACGTCTGGTCAATGGTGGCCGAGCAACTGGCTCGTCACAAAACGCCAGTCACTAACTGTGGTATCGTGTTGTACCTGTACACGGCATTCAAGCTCTATTTGACTGAATGCCCAGGCGTATCAAGGCCGTTATTACGGCCAGAGGTGGTAGTTCTGGGTACTGATTTCTCAGTATTTACGCACCCAAATAGCGTGAAAATGTAATCACATGTCAGTTCTAGTATAATATATTTGTGCAATGAATACCCGTTTATCATCTTCATTTCTTCTTGGTGTAGCAATTTTAATGCCCAGTAGTGTATGATTACAATGTTCGAGTGATCTTCGAGACTGGACCGTGTGTCAATGAAATCGGGTCGCCTCATCCGATGAATCACGTTCGTTGTTAAACCAGACCGATGGTCGTTTTCGGATATGTTGGCACACAGGCGAATGGCTGCTTGAAAGATGCCACGCACAATGGACGCAGGCCGGTGGGAGCAGTATCATGTTCTGAGGGACATTCACCTGGGCTTCCACAGGACCTGCAGTAGTAATCGATGGTACGATGACATCTGTACACTACGTGAATACTATTAGGGCCATTTGCAATCCCTGACGCCTGATGTTTTCCTCAACAATAATGGCATCTTCCAATAGGATAACTGTCTGTGTCACAAGGTCAGGACCTTCCTGCAGTGGTTCGAAGTGCATGATAGTGAACTCATATGATATCTTGGCCATCAGATTCGGCTTATCTGAATCCGATGAAACACAGCTAGGACCTTCCTGGGCGCCAGCTCCGCGCCCACAAACCAACCGCCCGTAAATTACAGGAAGTATGTGACCTTTGCGTCTGGTGCCACAAACCTCTTGAAACCTATCAAGTACTTGTCGAATCGATGCCACACAGAATCAGTGCTGTATTGCGTTTCAGAGGTGGAACAACACGCTTTTAAGGACATGGTCGTAATGTTTTGGCACATCAGAGTGCTGCAGTCTGGTCGGAAGCGCAAAGACAACCTTAGACAAAGTACAGCTCACGTTTAAGCAATCATTCTTCCAGCGGACCCTACGTGAATGGAAAGGGAATACGCCGTAATATCTGGTAGAAGGGGAAGTATCCTCCACCATGCGTTTCACGGCGGCTTGCAGAGCACGAATGTCGCTGTCACTGAAAATCTGCACAGTCTGTTGCCCCGTTAGGGCAAATTCCTTTGAAATTTATTGTGCGGAAAAGGTTGAGTGTGAACAGGACGAGATGTCTGCTTTAAGCCACCGCCGAAGAAATGCAGTGCGATTTTCGCGCAGCGGCATCCTTTCCTGGGAGACATAAAGGGAACTGCATTAAGAGCTGGAGAGCGAAGGGAATACGAGGTGGCGTGTAGAATTGCCCCGCGACTTTACTGGCCGTAACTCAGTCTGTTCCGCGGACGGAAGCGCCGGCACAACGGAAGAACGCAGCCCGCAGCGCTGGAATGCAATAAACGCCTACCCCAGGAGCCGGAGGCAGCAGCGGCGGCGGCGGCGGCGGCGGCGGCGGCGGTGGCGGACCCCAGGGGTTATGCATTCCTCCGAACACCTAAGTTAATCTCCTGTACGCACAAAGGCGCAGCCGGGCGAGCTTTATTTTCTGCGTGCCTCTGCCACTGACAAGCCACTCTCAATACAAATGTGTTATCTATGTAGTTGACTAGAATTGGTTGATGTCATGTCCTCCTGTTTCGCAATAGATGATAGAAATATGTCATGTAAATAACAGCTACATTCCAGAGGCCCTCAAGGCTTTGTGTTAGGTCCTTTTATTCTAGGATTTTATACGTGATGTGCTATTACATTTATTTGCACCAGAAGGAGTCATTTTGGTAGATGATACTAGCAGTTTATGTAAGGACACAACGGAGATGATATACAGGGTGAACGTTAATAAAACTGTCGAATTGCACAGACCGATTCCTGAATGGAAGTTGAGGAAAAAAGAGCCTATGAACATGTGTCCGAAAAATGCATCGTTGCCACGGTAGAGGGCGCTGACGAATGAAAGTTCCTCTGACTATGTGTCGTGTGTTCCTTTTGGGTTTCCGACTTGGTGATTGATACATCGTACTGTAAGCAGCAGAATGGTCCGATGTTCATGTCGATAACAAGCTGAGGTGGTGTCTGTGTACGGCCAAGCAGAACGTAATGGCTTATGGTGTTCTGTTTAATGTTGTTGCGGTGGATTGTACGTGTTATTGTAAAACGCATGAAGATGCAGCAGCAAGAATAACAGTATTATTTGAAAGATATAAATAATCTCTGATAATTCTTAATTGGCCGGCCGCGGTGGTCTAGCGGTTCTGGCGCTGCCGTCCGGAACCGCGGGACTGCTACGGTCGCAGGTTCGAATCCTGCCTCTGGCATGGGTGTGTGTGATGTCCTTAGGTTAGTTAGGTTTAAGTAGTTCTAAGTTCTAGGGGACTTATGACCTAAGATGTTGAGTCCCATAGTGCTCAGAGCCATTTTGAACCATAATTCTTAATTATGTGCTGCTGAGCCCGACTATAACGAGTTTCAATAATTCTTTATTTGACATTAAACTGTATGCACCAAATAATGAATATATCGCACCACAACCTCTACCCATAACAACACTGGTGCCGTAAATATTTTTATTTAAAGTCATTGATAATTATTCTGAGAAAAATTTATCTTACGCCCCAGCCATAACATTATTTCATTTACGTGAAGTCTAAGATTGTTCTATAGAATGTTATTTTCACTGTTAGAATAGAAAAATATTATATTTCTGTGGGTTCTTTCCCTCGGAATTCAAATATTGCAATAACGATCGAAAGAATTAGTGTCTGACTATTTCTGCAGTTTAAAATTGCCGCTGCGTACGCTCACATAATGGTGGCAGACAAAGCGCAGTCTGGACTGCTGCGGACATAAAACTTAAAACATTAATAGTGTAAGTGGGCTGTTTAGGTTTTTGTGTTGGTAACACCACGTAGCGCTCTGTATGAAAATCACTGGCTGTGCTGTGTGCAGTCTGTGGCTGGTTGGCATTGTTGGAATATTCGCTATTGTAGTGTTGGGCAGTTGGATGTGAACAGCGAGTAGTGTTGCGCAGTCGGAGGTGAGCCGCCAGCAGTGGTGGATGTGGGGAGAGAAATGGCAGAATTTTGAGAGCGGACGATCTGGACGTGTGTCCATCAGAAAGACTAAATTTGTAATATTGGATATCATGAACATATATATATATATATATATATATATATATATATATAACGAAGAATATATATATATATATATATATATATATATATATATATATATATATATATATATGATGACTTTTGAACATTATTAAGGTAAATACATTGTTCTCTATCAAAATCTTTCATTTGCTAACTATGCCTATCAGTAGTTAGTGCCTTCGGTAGTTAGAATCTTTTATTCAGGAGGCAGTATTTGCGCACGCTGTATTGCAGTAGTTCGTGTAACGAAGAATTTTTTGAGGTAAGTGATTCATGAAAGAAATAGGTTATTGTTAGTCAGGGCCATTCTTTTGCAGGGATTATTGAAAGTCAGATTGCGTTGCGCTAAAAAAATATTGTATGTTAGTTTAGTGTTGATCAGAATAAGTAAAGAGAGAAATGTCTGACTACGTTCAGTTTTGCTCAGCTGTTTCAAAATCAAATAACGTAAGAGGTTTCTCAGCACAGTAATTCATTAATTTTTCTAAGGGGATGTTTCAATAGTTGGTTATTTAGTTACAAATAAAAGTCTGTACATTAGAATTCCATTTAGTAAATTGTACGTTATATTTTCCTTTTGATCACTTGTGACTACCTTTTATAATATTTAAAAGAACAGACCTCAGCTTCCCTTCGATCTTATCCGCTTCATACATCACAGAGAATAACAGAAGAAGGTAACATTCCACAGACAATACAATGCCAATAGATTCCTTTAGTGGTATTATGTTTAGTTATATGATTATTCTTTGAAGGAAACTGGATATAAAATAATAGAACATATAAAACATATTGTTATTTAACAATATAATAATAAGTCTTTTCTCGGTTCTCACATATAGGCTTAAAAGTCATTTCTGGAAAAATAATCGTTAATTCACAAGTCTCTAGCACTGTCCCATACACTGCCGACACAAAATATTTGCGTTGACATTACGAGATACAAACGGTCGAGGCAGAACGTGTTCCTCCAAATCTGGTGTACGCGCAGTGCCGCCGCCCTGCATGTTCGTCTGTCTGAAAGGACCAATCATCACACAAACGTACAAAAAGGGTTTGAAATGTTGTGTGATGTGGTTGGTGTCTGTGAGGGTACTCGTTTGTGGTATAGCCTTGTTGTCTCTCGACCATTTCCATCTGCATGATCGTGCACAGACATCGT
Organism: Schistocerca nitens; assembly: GCF_023898315.1. NCBI lineage: Eukaryota > Metazoa > Arthropoda > Insecta > Orthoptera > Acrididae > Schistocerca > Schistocerca nitens. Next base: position 255,567,793 of record NC_064615.1, on the reverse strand, counting down.
CGACCATTCTGCAGCTTACAGTACGTTGCGTCATTCACACAATCTGCAACATACAAGGTACACACGGCACGTTGTCGAAGGAGCTATACTACCCAGCGCCATCTACTGTGGCAACGGTGCATTTCCGGACGCATGTTCATAGGACCTTTTCCCTCCATTTCCAGTCAGGAATCCGTTCCTGCACCTTGTCGGGTTTATTAATGGCAGGCCTGTATATAAATAACGCCCTGCGACAACAGAAGCAGAAAGATCGTCTCGTAAACATAATTCCATGGCGGGAAATGAAAATATAACAGAATGGATGATCTTGCATATATCAGAACAGAGGCAGATTCAATACGTTCCTACATTTAGGGGGTTGCAGCACTGAACTAAAATCTTACACAAAGTTTTGTGGGTTTGGTAAAAAGATGAATTAACGTGGAAAAAGCATTTTGAACCTCCAAACAAAATGCTGAGTAAATATCTTCTTCTCTTAAGGAATTCTACGAAAATGTGCAGCCTGGTACGTACAGCGTGATATTCTGGAGAAATGCTAGCTTTGCAAAACAATGACTTAAACTTAAACAGACAAACAGTAATAGTATGGAAAGAGCCCGCCAACAGAGAATTATGCAGCAGAATTTCTACAAAAAATTAATTCCGTCTCTTCCGGTACACACACACACACACACACACACACACACACACAAACACATACACACACACACACACACACACACACACATATATATATATATATATATATATATATATATATATATATATATATATATATATATATATATATATACCAGACTCATTATCTCTGATGTTTCGGGAGATTCTTGCAACTTCGTTTTTACGACGTGTGGTAATTTTGGCCGATGTGTGCAAGACCAGACCGGAAACAAAAACCAGCACGGTCTGTACACTGACAGCAGCCTCTATAACACACATAAAACCAACATTAATATAAAATTCCCTTAAGAAAATCACCAAAATGGTAAAATACAGGCCGGCCGTTGTGGGCGAGCGGTTGAAGGCGCTTCAGTCCGGAACCGCGCTACTGCTTCGGTCGCAGGTTCGAATCCTGCCTCGGGCATGGATCTGTGTGACGTCCTTAGGTTAGTTCGGTTTAAGTAGTTCTAAGTTCTAGGGGACTCATGACCTCAGATGTTAAGTCCCATAGCGCTCAGAGCCATTTGAATCATTTCTTGCAAAATACAGATCGTCGAAGTAGAAAACAAATGGAGATAAGGTACGGCTCAAAGTTTCTTAATTTTGCAGGTACAGTTTACGTTAATTCTGCCGTTGAAGTAGCTTGAATCAAATTAACATTCATAGAAGGTATTCCGCAGAGCCACACTGGACTTTGATCTTGAAAAAAAAAACGGAATCCTGCACACAGTTTTAACTACTAAGAATTCCGCCCTTTGACGGCACTAGGTTTTCAACAATTTACAACCACCCACAGGCGGAAAGTGGCACAGCAAATTCGAACTTAAGCTGAAAGTTAACCTTTAACACGCAGGCGAGGAATTGATTGACAAATCGTGAAAGTAGCAATTCACTCAGACAGGATACAAATTCGCCGAATATCCTCCACAATTGACAGCAATCAGGAACTGTTAGCAAAGTCAACCACAGCCCACTCGCGATTAACAGAGATGCAAACTCGATTACTCAAGCGATTTAGAAAAACACCCTTGGGACAGAGTGGCCACATGGAGCAATCACGGTTCAAAAATGATCCACCAGACAAATAGGTCACTATCTGCAAATCAAGCCATGGAGTGGCCATATCGTACAAAACAAGGGAAAACTCCGGGGGCTCTCAGCACAGCACAAAGGCGGAACGACTCTCGAATAGAGCGTGTGTTTACTGGTGGCTGGAGTCACACTCCAGCTCCACTCGCCAGCAGCCACAGCCGCCACGATGACAACACCACTGCCTGCGACAAAGCGGTACACGACGCGCCAACTGATCCCCTGCGATGGTCCGTGCAGACTCGCTCCATCCGTGCAGAGCGCCGGGCCCAGCATATCAAGGGGGCACTCGTCAATATTGGATTGTAATGAGCAAATATAGACTCAGATCACAGTTTAGTTGTGATGAGGAGTAGGTTGAAGTTTATGAGACTAGTCAGGAAGAATCAAAGCGCAGAAGTGGCATACGGAAGTACTAAGGAATGAAGAGAGAGGCTTGAAATTCTCTGATGCTATAGGTAAGAACAGCTCAGGTAAGAAATATCTCAGTAGGCAGCGCAGTTGAAGAGGAATGAACATATCTAAAAAGGGCAATCACAGAAGTCAGAAAGAAAAACCTGGCTACAAAAAATGTAACTGAGAAGAAACCTAGGTAATATAAAAAATAGTTTAGTTAACGGATGAAAAAAAGAAGCACAGGAATGTTCAGGAAAATTCACGAATACAGAAATACAAGTTACCTAGGAACGAAATAAATAGTAGGTGTAGGGAAGCTAAGGCGAAATGGCTGCATGAAAAGTGTGAAGGAATCGAAAAGGAAATGATTCTTGGAAGGAATGACTCAGCATCCTGAAAAGACGAAACAAATTTCGATGAAATTAGAAACAAGGGTGGAAACATTAAGAGAGCAATGGGAATCCCCCAGTTAAATGCAAAGGAGAGAGCGGATAGGTAGAAAATGTACAATAAGGGCCTCTATGAGGGGGACTACTTGTCTGATGACGTGATCGGAGAAGAAATAGGAGTCGACATAAAAGAGATAGGCCATTCAGTATTAGTCAGAATTGAAAAGAGCTTTGGAAGACTTACGATTGAATAAGACAGAAGAGATGTACAACATTCCATCAGAATTTCTAAAATCATTGGTGGAAATGGCAAATAAATAAAAACGGCTATTCATGTTGGTGTGTAGAATGTATGAGTTTGGCGATATACCATCTGACTTTGGGACAAACATCATGCACACAACTACGAAGACTGCAAAGGCCCGCAAGTGCGACAATTACCGCACAATCAGTGTAACAGCTCCCGCATGAAAGTTTCTGACTAGAATAATATACAGAAGAATGAGAAAGAAAGTTGAGATTGTCAGATGACGGTCAGTTTGGCTTGGGGAAGGCAAAGGCACAGGAGAGGCAGTTTTGACATTCCGGCTGTTAATGGAAGCAAGGCTGATGAAAAATCAAGACAGGTTCATAGTATTAGTCGACCTGGTAAAAGCGTTCGAAAATGTATAATGATACAAGGTGTCGAAATTCTCAGAAAAAAGGGGTAAGCCATAAAGAATGATGGGTGATATACAATATGTACAAAAACCGAGAGGGAAAAATAAGTCTGGGATATGAAGAACGAAGTGTTCGTATTAAAAAGGCTGTAAGATAGGGATGTAGGCTTTCGCCCCTACTGTTCAATTTATACATCGAAGAAAATATTACGGAAATAAAAGGAAGATTCAAGAGTAGAACTAAAATTCAAGGTGAAAGGAAATCAACGATAAGATTCGCTGAAGGGATAGCTATCCTCAGTGGAAGTGAAGAAGAATTACAGTATTTGCTGAATGGAATGAACAGTCTAATGAATACAGAATATGGATTGAGAGTAAATAGAAGACTAAAGCAATGAACAGTAGCATAAATGAGAACAGCGAGAAACTTAACATCAGGATTGATGGTTACGAAGTAGATGAAGTTAAGGAATTTTTCTACCTAAGTAGCAAAATAACCAATGACGGACAGAGCAAGGAGGACATCAAAAGCACACTAGCCCTGGAAAGATGGGCGTTCCTGGCCAAGACAAGGCTACTAGTATCAAACGTAGACCTTAATTTGAGGAAGAAGTTTCTGAGAATTTAAGTTTGAAGCATAACATTGTATGTTAGTGAAACATTGACTGTGGGAAAATCGGAACAGAAGAGAATAGAAGCATTTGAGATGTTGTGCTACATAAGAATGTTGAAAATTAGGTGGACTGATAAGGTAAGGAATGTGGTGGTTCTGTGCAAAATAGGAGAGAAATGGTATATGTGGAAAAGACTGACAAGGAGAAGGGAGAGGTTGGTAGGACCTGTGTTAAGACATCCATGGTACTACAGGGAGCTGTAGAAGGCAGTAACTGTAGATGCAGAAAGCAATTGGAATACATCAGAGTAGCACGTACGTTGTACGTGCTACTCTGAGTAGAAAACGTTGGCGCAGGAGAGTAATTCGTGGCGGGCCTCATAATAAAAGCAGTAACTGTCCTATCACGCTTTCGATACTCGGTAAATTCGTAATCATTTTTCACTAGACGGCAGTGCGGGTCGGTGTCAAATGTTTTCCTGATTTCCTGATGTTTTGGAACACGGTACCAACCTGAGCGCTGATGTCTACCGGGTTGTTCGTCTCATGAAGGAATGGAGTGAAATTACGTAGTTTCGCAAGATCACTGTTTGCGGAATACGTGTTGATTTTTACAGAGGAGGTATTTGTTCTCCTAAAAGGACATAACTGCTGAGCATAAAACGCGTTCCATAATTCTACAACAGATTGACGTCAACGACACAGGCGTATTATAAGTGGATCTGTCCTACGACCGTTCTCGGGAACGGAAATGACCTTCGCTTTTTTCGAGCCGCTAGGTACCCATCATTACTCCAGCGAACTACAATAAACTGTTACTAATAGGGGGAAAGTTCTTTCGCGATATTGACTGATTCTTATAAGACCGTACACTCTCAGAATTTGAAAAGTAATTCAAGCCGTGATGTAGAATTCCTGTCTAGTTGCGTAGGCCACTGGAGTTGACCGAGCATCCCCGGGATGAGACGGGCTGCTCTTCTTAGGATCCTCCCTATTTCCTTCAACAGTCATATCTGTCACCACAGCGACGAGCAATATTCAACTACTGGTCGAACTAAGGACCTGTAAGTTACCTCCTTTATTCAAAAAATGGTTCAAATGGCTCTGAGCACTATGGGACTCAACTGCTGTGGTCATCAGTCCCCTAGAACTTAGAACTACTTAAACCTAACTAACCTAAGGACATCACACACAGCCATGCCCGAGGCAGGATTCGAACCTACGACCGTAGCAGTCGCACGGTTCCGGACTACGCGCCTAGAACCGCGAGATCACCGCGGCCGGCCTTACCTCCTTTATTAATTTTCTAAATTTCCTGAGCATTCTTCCAATGAATCTCAGTCTGACATTTGTCTTACCCGCGATTAATTTTATTTGGTAGTTCTGCTTACAATCGCTCCGTGCGTGTACTCCTACATATTTCATAGAAGTAACTGCTCATAGCGATTGTTCTGCAACCGTGTAATCGTACAATGATGGGTTTTATTACCTATGTATTAGCAATGTGTTACATTTGTTTACGTTGAGGGTCAGTTGCCACTCTCTGCGTTGAGCGTCGATCCAGCTGTAGGTCTTCTTGCATTTCGCTACAGATTTCCAGCGTCGCGATTGTTCTGTATACAACAGAATCATCCGCGAAAACACTCGTCAAACTTCTGACGTCGTCCACTGGGTAATTTAAATATATATTGAAAAGTAATGGTCCTATGACAATCCCTTGCGGTACCCCCGAAGTTACTTTTACGTCTGAAGACTTCTCTCCGTTGAGAAACAAATTCTGTGTTCCGTTTCTTACAAATTCTTCAATGCAGGCACACAGCTCTTTTGATATTCCGCACGGTCGTATTGACATATGTAGCAGGGAAATGGGCTTAAGTTGCAAATATGAAATGTATTTCCTATTGCAGGTACTTTATAAGATACATATACAGGCTGGAAAAAAGCGTAGGTCATTCCCGTTTTCATGAAGGGTCGTACGACAGATACACATAACAATAGGCCAATAGCTAAGATTTTAAATGGCACTACACGATAATTTGTAGCATATCAGAAGGCATTTATTAACTCTATTTAAAATGTGTGTATGTACTCAAGTTTTAATGAACTATTTTTGTGGAAACAGGTAAGCAATCCAAACGTTTGATACACAGTGGAACTCGTCACGAAAGCGCTTATAGGCGGCGTTTACAGTGGAGTACACGTTAATGGCCATTCGTCCTTTTACTTAGCACTTTCCAATATTTTTGTGAAACGTTTCGGCGCCGACATTAACAAACGTTACATCACTGTATTGGTAGTTTTCAGAACTTTAGAATGGCATGGAACAAATACATCATTCCACTACTAAAACATCAGTAATAACGATCTCACCTCAGATTCTTTACAGAAACGAACTCCCACGCTTGAAGCAAGTCGATCCTGGTGCTCTAGCGGTAAAGTGAGCGCCTGGAATCCGAAAGGTCGCGGGTTAGAATCCCGGAGGAATCACATAAATTTTCTGTCTGCCTTGAATCTAGCCTTCTCCTCTCAAAGGTGTGAGAAGCCACCAGGAATAAGAAGTGTTTCGCTTTTCACGTTAAGTTGCAGATTCCCTTTCCCAATTTGCATAACTGGGGGAATTAGGAACACGTAAGTCTCCGAGGTGGCATCCACCTGAAAAACTTGCATTCATTGGGGCATACGAAATTATTATTGTCTATGAAACAGATTCCTATTACTTCAGAACTAATTTAATATATTAAATATTTGACTTTAAGTATGTGAAACCTTTATGGCTGAAGACGCAAAACCCCAACCTTGTCTCTTTTTTTGGTTTCGGATCATTAACCGGAAGAATAATGAAAAAGTCAAAATCAAAATCGACAATAAATTATAATATAATGCCTAATGCTTGAGTTTTACTGCATGAACGGGGAAAACGTAGTGAGCCATAAACTCTTTTCCTTTCGTTATTTTGTGTGGGGAGTCAGCAACTAAAAATTGCGAGTAGTTTTGAAGTGGTGTGTATAGTTTGTTGGAAGTCACTGAGCGATTTCGTTATAAAATGCTTGATGAATATATACGGGGCAACTTGCGCGCCATGTTTTCCTCTGGCTCAAGACATGTAAACAGTTTATAACTTGAATGCTTCACTTAGTGCGTTTAACTCTTACTGCACGATTATATCGCTTAACCCTCTGGCAGCTGTGGGCGCTTATGCTCGTCCTGCTAAACCGTTCCTAAGGTGCTGTGGACGCACATGAGCTCGCCGTTTGGATTTTCCTACAGCGTCATGGACTTCTGAATGCGTCCTGCGCCGCCGACTTATCACAGTTGCGGGCGAGTTACTTTCATATCTCGCTGAATAAAAAACTTTCGATTGCATATAAATCTCACGGTGTGCTGTCATTTTCAGAAAACCTCATTTCGATATCTAGAATCGTTTCGTTTATGAGATATGACAATTTTTAAAATCACATGAGTAGCGATGCGCAAGGACGTGAAATGGCGCGTCGCACTCGACCGGCCTTCGGATAAAAAACCCCAATAACTCGAGAACGATGTGAGGTGTTCTTCTGCTTTCAGTTTTAAATAAAGTTTCATTATCTTATCTACGTTTCAGTCACTGTAATGTATGAGCTGAAACCACCCATTCGTTAAGTTTACCTGGTTCGTTTTTATCTCTGCAAAATCTTTATAATTTCGTACAATGTTTTACTTAATTTGATGCAGCACAGTAACAATGGCATATAATGAAAGGAAATTCAGTCCTTTACGAAGCAAAGATTTCAGACTGTCAGATGTGCAAAAATCTATTTTATTCACCTAATAGTTTACTAGTGGCAAACAAGTCCTCATGGACCGTCCGTCTGCTATTAAAACCCAATAACTCGAAAACGAAATGAGATATTGTTCTGCTCTCAATTTTAAATAACATTTCGATATTCGTACCTATATGTAATTCATACGCAAAGTTTACGAAATGTGTTTCTACCTCTGGGAAATCTTTAAAATTTCACACATTGTTTTGCTTAATTTGGTGTGAGGGCAGTAATATGACGGATAACGAAAAGAAATTCAGTTCTTTATCGAGTGAAAATATCAGACTGTAAGATGTACAAAAATAAAATTTTTCGATTTAATAGGTTTTGAAAAATCGGATGATAAGTATTTCATATTGGGTAGAATGCCGTCACTCAGCAGCAGGCACCAGTATATGGCGAATAGTTAAGCTATAATAAAAGCCGTCTCAGCACGGAATGCAAAGACCTTTTCTGTAGCAGCGAAAGGGTTTGAGTAGACTAAGAAAACATTTCAAATTTTTAAAATCGGTCAATAATTACATGAAAACCTGAAAACCAAATTTCTGTTGCCCCTGAAAGTCGTTACATAGGCAACCTACAGCTTCAAACGGGTAACAGATCGAATGTTTTAGTCTTTTAGTAGAATAGATAGTCGCTTGAACATCTCAGGTGATAGAGGAGTTGAGAGGTTTAAACATACGAGTGCAATAACACTACAAGCCACTCTGAATTCCTTCATTTTCCGAAAACCTCATTTCGACATGCTGAAGAACACATCAAGCTAATACAGCGTATATCTCTGTCCTTGACAGTGGTCTCATTCCAGGGAAGAAGAGTATCCACGAACTTCTTGAGATTTGTTGTATACTGCCGAAGCCATGATGCTCCTGATTTTTCTTGGTGATTTATTCCAGATTTTTGAAGTTATTCATCTTATTCCTGGATGACTCTTTTCCCAAGAAATAGATAAATGGGACAGATGACATTACGTCTCCCTGGCTGAACCTGTGTTTCGAATGGTTCCGAAAGTTCACTTTAGATTTAGCACTTGTGAGATATAATTTAAACTGTTTTATCAATTTGTCATCAATATTGAAGTCACGGAGTGTGGAGAGCAGGATTTTTCTCTTTGTACATTCACGTGCTATTGTAAAGTCGAAACAAGTGATTAAGTATTTGTGTTTTTTCAGATTACTGAGTTAAGTTTAAAAATTGATTCTCGACACGACCTCGCTTTCCGGAATCCCTTGTGATATTCACCTATATGCTTATCGACTTGTTTTTCGAAGCTGATTAATGTTGCACTAGAAAGGATTTTGAACATTACCGCGCGAGGAGAGAAAACCCCTATAGTTGTATCTGTTTTGTCTCCCTTCTCAGACAGAACATGCATTACAGCGCATTTTCATGGTTCTGCAGACCGAGCGAGGTGGCGCAGTGGTTAGACACTGGACTCGCGTTCGGGAGGACGACGGTTCAATCCCGCGTCCGGCCATCCTGATTTAGGTTTTCCGTGATTTCCCTAAATCACTCCAGGCAAATGCTGGGATGGTTCCTCTGAAAGGGCACGGCCGACTTCCTTCCCCATCCTTCCCTAATCCGATGAGACCGATGACCACGCTGTCTGGTCTCCTTCCCCAAAACCAACCAACCATGGTTCTGCAGTTCTGCTGTTTCTCGGATTTTTAGAATGACGTTGTGTCGGATATTTTTGAAAAAAATCTGGACCAACTAATTTCCACATTTCTGCTAGTATGTTATCTTTCCCCGATGACTTGTGGTTTTCAAGTTTCGAATATTTGTACTTATTCCTTTTGTATAAGGATTGGATGAGATAATAGTTTTGTTTTCAGATTGTTAAAGGATTATTCTGTCTTTTGGTTCTTCACAGATGATCATGTTTAAAAGTACTAGTAGAAGAGCCGGCCGCGGTGGCCGTGTGGTTCTAGGCACTTCAGTCCGGAACCGCGTGACTGTTACGGTCGCAGGTTCGAATCCTGCCTCGGGCATGGATGTGTGTGATGTCCTTAGGTAGTTATGTTTAAGTAGTTCTAAGTTCTAGGGGACTGATGACCTCAGAAGTTAAGTCCCATAATGCTCAGAGCCAGCCACTAGTAGAAGATAATATATACGAATTCTTTTGTAAAACTTTTCAATCAGTTGAAGTTATAATATTTCATATCGTGCTTTCTCTTGTATTGCAGGTAAAGGTAAACTTGTTTCATTACGAGCTTATTCGCAAGAAGCGAGTGATTCAGACATGTCTCTGAGTTTCTATGGTGATGAGCAGTCTTGGTGACGAAGCTGGATAACCCACTGCATCACTACCTCTGCATCTGGTGAGTTCCTCACTCTTTCTTTTCTTACCATCTGCCGGACGCTTTATGTTTCATACTGTATCACAACTTTTGTAGTTCATATATACTCTCTACCTTTCTCTCTACAGCTTGTTCCACAGCTGTGATGGATTATTCACATACATATCTAGACGGTCACATGGATATCCATTTCAGTTAAGATTCGAAAATGTAGACGGTACCGAATTTCAGGCTGGGCAAATTGAAGCTAATCTGGATTGTATTTCATGCACCTTAAGATATTCAATCCGACTTAAATGATCTTTGCCCATGGGCGATGATGTATGTTGGGTTGTGTGTTTTAAGCTGCATGAAATATTTTTTGGCCAAGGTTTACTTTGCTCAGCTTGAGCTCATCTTAGTGCTTTAGTGGTTTTCCAGCGCGCTTCTGAGCTTCTGGCCGTATAGTGACGCGTTTAATGTTGATGAATGCCCTGGAAGACTCTCGTCATGTTTTCATCCACATCAGGTTCTTAGAATTACTGTAAACTGCATTGCAGATGATGCTCAGAACAGTAATTTAGGGTTCTTTCCTTTCTACACAACTGGCCATTAAAATTGCTACAACAAGAAGAAATGCAGATGATAAACGGGTATTCATTGGACAAATATATTATACTAGAACTGACAGGTGATTACATTTTCACGCTATTTAGGTGCATAGATCCTTAGAAATCAGTACCCAGAACAACCACTTCTGGCCGTAATAACGGCCTTGATACACCTGTGCATTGAGTCAAACAGACCTTGGATGGCGTGCACAGGTACAGCTGCCCATGCAGCTTCAACACGATACCACAGTTCATCAAGAGTAGTGACTGGCGTATTGTGACGAGCCAGTTGCTCGGTCAACATTGACCAGACGCTTTCAATTGGTGAGAGATCTGGAGAATTTGCTGGCCAGGGCAGCAGTCGAACATTTTCTGTATCCAGAAAGACCCGTACAGAACCTGCAACATGCGGTCGTGTATTATCCTGCTGAAATGTAGGGTTTCGCAGGGATTGAATGAAGGGTAGAGCCACGGGTCGTAACACATCTGAAATGTAACGTCCACTGTTCAAAGTGCAGCCAATGCGAACAAGAGGTGACCGAGACATGTAACCAAGGGCACCCCATATCATCACGCCGGGAGATACGCTAGTATGGCGATGACGAATACACACTTCCAATATGCGTTCACCGCGATGCCGCCAAACACGGATGCGGCCATCATGATGCTGTAAACAGAACGGGGATTCATCAGAAAAAATGACGTTTTGCCATTCGTGCACCCAGGTTCTTCGTTGAGTACACCATCGCAGGCGCTCCTGTCTGTGATGCAGCGTCAAGAGTAACCGCAGCCATGGTCTCCGAGCTGATAGTCCATGCTGCTGCAAACGTCGTCGAACTGTTCGTGCAGATGGTTGTTGTCTTGCAAACGTCCCCATCTGTTGACTCAGGGATCGAGACGTGGCTGCACGATCTGTTACAGCCATGCGGATAAGATGCCTGTCATCTCGACTGCTAGTGATACGAGGCCGTTGGGATCCAGCACGGCGTTCCGTATTACCCCCTGAACCCACCGATTCCATATTCTGCTAACAGTCATTGGATCTTGACTAACGGGAGCAGCGATACGATAAACTGCAATCGCGATAGGCTACAATCGACCTTTATCAAAGTCGGAGACGTGATGGTACGCATTTCTCCTCCTTACACAAGGCATCACAACAGCGTTTCACCAGGCAACGCCGGCCAACTGCTGTTTGTGTATGAGAAATCGGTTGGAAACTTTCCTCATGTCAGCACGTTGTAGGTGTCGCACCCATCGCCAACCATGTGTGAATGCTCTGAAAAGCTAATCATTTACATATCCCAGCATCTTCTTCCTGTCGGTTACATTTCGCGGCTGTAGCACGTCATCTTCGTGATGTAGCACTTTTAATGGCCAGTAGTGTATTAACGCATGGCGTGGTGTTATTAGTGTAATTTTACTTTTAGTGCCAGTATTGGGGAGATTGGTAGTGGGAAGAATGTTATTTTTATAGTTTTCCCCTTGAAAGCTGGTTCTTGGGAATTCCTAAGGTGTTGTTCGCTAGTATCCGATGTCGTTCTTCTGGCGCCTGTCCATAGAAATTGCCCACAGTCTACGGAGACAAACAGGCCTGTGAGCTTCTGTGCTCCCCTACTTTCTGCATGCTCGATGCCCTGCTTAGTTTGATCTGATGTGGTCCAATACTCCTGAGAGGTATTCCACTATGGGCCCTACAAGAGTTTTGTAAGTTACCTATTTTGCAGATGAGCTGCAGATCCCAACACTACACGAACGGCTGCCTTTTATTGTACCCGCAAATCATATTGTATAATCCTACCACTTAATATTTATATATTAACTTTTATTCACTATATTCTTACATTTAACCAGAAATGCATCATATTTCTTTCATTGTTACGCATCTGAATCTACATTTACGCTCCGCAAGCCATCTTTTGTGTGTGATGGAGGGCCTTTTCCTTTCCCCAGTCGCGACTGGTTCGCAGTAAGAATAAATATTGTTAAGCATCTGCGTGAGCTCGAATTTCTGTGATATATCTTTGACTGTCTTGTCACAAGATATACTTAGAAGCAAGCAATATATTGGTTTCATTTTTAGTACGGAATTTGACAGCTGTAGCTACTAATTGCGAAAAAAGTATAAGCAGTAATAGCTAGTGCATGAAAAACAATTATAGCGTTCTTACTCCCATGCAACTATACGACATAACTTTTCTGTTGAGGGTTCATTAATTATTTCGTCAGATGATATGCACGTTTCGTGAAGTTTGCAACTTGACAGTCTCAACATTAAGAGCTATTTGACAGAGTTCACAAGAACGACTCTTTCCAGACTCGAGAGGTTTTATAACATGCTTTCTCGTACATGACAGCGTCATGTACAAGTCTGAGATTGCACCTAATATTATCTGCTACGTCATTTATATAAAACAAGAATAGTACGCATCTGTAATTCTTTTTCTTTGTATAATACGCTATCGTGGATTATGTTCCCTCTTGTGAAGTGATTTTCGATGTCGTGAGTATCCCGTAGGCACTTACTTGACGTGGGTGTGATACAGAATTTCAAATTTAACAAGAGCCTAGAAATACCGACTCTGTCTAGTTATCTCTGCTCGTAGCTGTTTGTATATAACGTCTGAAAATCGCAGTTTGTGTTTCGCATGAGTGACGCCGAGTAGATTAGAATATTTTCCGTCACTTTTGCAGACATTAGCCGTATCCTTTTGCTCTGCTCAAAAATCGCTAAGGACTTGTGGCATACAAGAGTCTGATCGTCTGATGATTTATTTGGATGGTAAGCTATCCTACTGTAGAAAGTTGATAGGCCTTCATGGAGCACTGAAAGCACGTTCATCTCGGACATCAGTTGCATGTGGGGCTTCGTACTTCCTGTGCCGACTGTTCAGAATGGTGGCCTTAACGTTACAGGAACACGATTAGTTCTGCTACTAAAGCCTCATTACTTCAGAAACATTTCCCTTGGACCACTAAGCGTTCGGCCGTCTGTTCCTATAACCCAGAAATAGCGCGACGTACATACAATACAGTAGTGAGTGAAATGCGTTCAGATATCCTTTCTAAAAGAACATAGGGAATTTTGCGGTTTCGGTTGTTGTATTTTTCGTTAAGTTGATAACGTGACTGTAGAGCATCAGTGCAGTGTCATCCACAAAGAATATTTAGTCTCCGGTCATAAAAGTGTACATGTGGTTTTGTGCTATCGTCGATATTTATTTCCTATAAAATTCATAAGAGAAATTGTATTAAACTTTGTTATAAAACAGAATATAGTACTACAGAATTTTAGAAATATTGAATTGTTGTTTCTGCTGGGAGCAGTATTTGCGTTTCGAAAACGATCGTAAGAACGTTGAAGATGATGGACGCCCTAAGAGTAATCACATGATCAACTGATGAAATCTTGGAAAAAGTGAAACAGTTGGTTATGAAATATCGCCGAGTCACAATCACAGAAGTCTTTGATGATGGTGACATATCTAGTGACTCTTGCTATCGAACATTTTGGGAAGGATTTTGGTACTTTATGACAGCAATACTTGTTCCAAAATGTTTCAACTTCAAGCAACAACAGATGAAAATGCTAGCTGCTCTCTCTGTTTTTCGATTTTAACGGCTCAGTATACACGGAATTATAGCGACAAGATCGAAGGATCGACAATGAGTACTGTTTACAAATTCAACGCCTTTTGTATGATTCAATTCGAAGAAAGCCCGGATTCTGCTGAAAAAAATTAAAAATTTATCGATTTTGATTCGCGGTAATGCAGTGGCTCATACTTCAATTGATTGTCATGAATGTTTGGCCCAAACTGCATGTTCTCCAGAAATTGACTCCATGTAACTTTTCTCTTCCTAACAATAAAGAAAAATGTAAAGGGCAACGATTTAACAATAGCAGAAGAGGTTAAAACCGCATCGCTGAGCGAGCGAAAAGTTATCCCAAAAGTCGGGTTCCGTAAGTGTTTTGGAGACTGGAAAGATCTCTGCTGACAGTGTACACATTCGGCAAAATATTACTGGCCGGGAAAATATTTCATGCGACTTAACATAGCCAACCCATCTTACATTATCTGCTCCCAGAGCAGATGATAAGTTGGGATGCCTACCTTAAGGTACATGAAATATTTTCCGGGTTAGTCTTATTTTGTCCATCCTGTTTAATGTATAAGGCAGAGTATTTCGAAAGGGATGTAGACGAATAAATAAAATTATTTTCGAAGAACAAATATTCCCGCTATCTTTTGATCAGAACACTTATCACGTGGAATGACTCGATGAGCCATTGGTACGCACTTGTATACTCTGGGTGCCGGTTGTGACGTCACCGGCAGCCGTGGTATGGCGGTGTGTGGGCTTACGTTGATTCCGGATTCGATGCGTCCAGTTCACCCTCACAACTGCCGGACCTCATGTCACACTTTTTTTTTTTTTTTTGTCATCAGTCTACTGACTGGTTTGATGCGGCCCGCCACGAATTCCTTTCCTGTGCTAACCTCTTCATCTCAGAGCAGCACTTGCAACCTACGTCCTCAATTATTTGCTTGACGTATTCCAATCTCTGTCTTCCTCTACAGTTTTTGCCCTCTACAGCTCCCTCTAGTACCATGGAAGTCATTCCCTCATGTCTTAGCAGATGTCCTATCATCCTCTCCCTTCTCCTTATCAGTGTTTTCCACATATTCCTTTCCTCTCCGATTCTGCTTAGAACCTCCTCATTCCTTACCTTATCAGTCCACCTAATTTTCAACATTCGTCTATAGCACCACATCTCAAATGCTTCGATTCTCTTCTGTTCCGGTTTTCCCACAGTCCATGTTTCACTACCATACAATGCTGTACTCCAGACGTACATCCTCAGAAATTTCTTCCTCAAATTAAGGCCGGTATTTGATATTAGTAGACTTCTCTTGGCCAGAAATGCCTTTTTTGCCATAGCGAGTCTGCTTTTGATGTCGTCCTTGCTCCGTCCGTCATTGGTTATTTTACTGCTTAGTTAGCAGAATTCCTTAACTTCATTGACTTCGTGACCATCAATCCTGATGTTAAGTTTCTCGCTGTTCTCATTTCTACTACTTCTCATTACCTTCGTCTTTCTCCGATTTACTCTCAAACCATACTGTGTACTCATTAGACTGTTCATTCCGTTCAGCATATCATTTAATTCTTCTTCACTTTCACTCAGGATAGCAATGTCATCAGCGAATCGTATCACTGATATCCTTTCACCTTGTATTTTTATTCCACTCCTGAACCTTTCTTTTATTTCCATCATTGCTTCCTCGATGTACAGATTGAAGAGTAGGGGCGAAAGGCTACAGCCTTGTCTTACACCCTTCTTAATACGAGCACTTCGTTCTTGATCGTCCACTCTTATTATTCCCTCTTGGTTGTTGTACATATTGTATATGACCCGTCTCTCCCTATAGCTTACCCCTACTTTTTTCAGAATCTCGAACAGTTTGCTCCATTTTATATTGTCGAACGCTTTTTCCAGGTCGACAAATCCTATGAAAGTGTCTTGATTTTTCTTTAGCCTTGCTTCCATTATTAGCCGTAACGTCAGAATTGCCTCTCTCGTCCCTTTACTTTTCCTAAAGGCAAACTGATCGTCACCTAGCGCATTCTCAATTTTCTTTTCCATTCTTCTGTATATTATTCTTGTAAGCAGCTTCGATGCATCAGCTGTTAAGTTGATTGTGCGATAATTCTCGCACTTGTCAGCTCTTGCCGTCTTCGGAATTGTGTCGATGATGCTTTTCCGAAAGTCAGATGGTATGTCGCCAGACTCATATATTCTACACACCAACGTGAATAGTCGTTTTGTTGCCACTTCCCCCAATGATTTTAGAAATTCTGATGGAATGTTATCTATCCCTTCTGCCTTATTTGACCGTAAGTCCTCCAAAGCTCTTTTAAATTCCGATTCTAATACTGGATCCCCTATCTCTTCTAAATCGACGCCTGTTTCTTCTTCTATCACATCAGACAAATCTTCACCCTCATAGAGGCTTTCAATGTATTCTTTCCACCTATCTGCTCTCTCCTCTGCATTTAACATTGGAATTCCCGTTGCACCCTTAATGTTACCACCGTTGCTTTTAATGTCACCAAAGGTTGTTTTGACTTTCCTGTATGTTGAGACTGTCCTTCCGACAATCATATCTTTTTCGATGTCTTCACATTTTTCCTGCAGCCATTTCGTCTTAGCTTCCCTGCACTTCCTATTTATTTCATTCCTCAGCGACTTGTATTTCTGTATTCCTGATTTTCCCGGAACATATTTGTACTTCCTCCTTTCATCAATCAACTGAAGTATTTCTTCTGTTACCCATGGTTTCTTCGCAGCTACCTTCTTTGTACCTATGTTTTCCTTCCCAACTTCTGTGATGCCCCTTTTTTAGAGATGTCCATTCCTCTTCAACTGTACTGCCTACTGCGCTATTCCTTATTGCTGTATCTATTGCGTTAGAGAACTTCAAACGTATCTCGTCATTCCTTAGTACTTCCGTATGCCACTTCTTTGCGTATTGATTCTTCCTGACTAATGTCTTGAACTTCAGCCTACTCTTCATCACTACTATATTGTGATCTGAAACTATATCTGCTCCTGGGTACGCCTTACAATCCAGTATCTGATTTCGGAATCTCTGTCTGACCACGATGTAATCTAATTGAAATCTTCCCGTATCTCCCGGCCTTTTCCAAGTATACCTCCTCCTCTTGTGATTCTTGAACAGGGTATTCGCTATTACTAGCTGAAACTTGTTACAGAACTCAGTTAGTCTTTCTCCTCTTTCATTCCTTGTTCCAAGCCCATATTCTCCTGTAACCTTTTCTTCTACTCCTTTCCCTACAACTGCATTCCAGTCGCCCATGACTATTAGATTTTCGTCCCCCTTTACATACTGCATTACCCTTTCAATATCCTCATACACGTTCTCTATCTGTTCTTCATACTATGCTGCAGGTATTCGTGTGTATAAAAGGTGTTGCTACACAGTCCTGAAAGCCTTTGGTGAGGACCACTACAGCAGGTCCTCAAACTTGACATGGCCACTGTTTTCCAGGGTACGCTCAGCTAAACTGGACATTTATGGGTAGCGTAGGCGATAGCCCCTCTCATGCCCCTTTCTGCTTCACACCCAGTACACACGTTCTGTTCGACGTTAGATTGTCGTCAATCACAGCGTAATTTGGAAGCATCTAACCTTGTGAAGTGTGCTGGGTATTTGACGGACGTCTGAAATCGATTTGTATTGCGTCTATTCAGAGGGTGGCTATCTTACGCGACTAGGGACCGCGCAGAGGCTTGAGCGGAAGTCTTTTCTCTGTCCTCTTCCGGTGTTCTTATTTACTTGTTTTTGTTGCTGCTCGTTAGAGCAGTTCCACCTGTAAATATTGAGTAAGTTCTCGGCTCTTGATATCGATTACCGGTAGTCCATGCACAACGTCCTAGGTTTGTATCGCAACAGAACTTCTTTAGCGGCTCATGAAGGCTGAGGGTAGGCAAGTACAGACTGCTGAGCACTAGTTCACTCTTTCCGCTGCGGCCAAGGCGTCTACTGCGTTTGCAGCAAACCAGTAGGTTGAGGGAGGGCAAGGTGTCCGCTGTACCTGCCACCATAGTGAACTATGTCAAAACATACTTTCTCCTGACATTGTATAACAAGTTCCTAAGTCCTAATTATTTTCTTGCCGCTAGCATATTTCATTACGAATTGGAAATGATTTAGGAATGGATGATTTGGAGCTCTATAAGTACTATAAGTACTATGCATAACTGTTAATGAAATAAACGTAAGTAAAATAAGAATAAGAGAGTCGTCTGGATAGCCAAGAGAGTCAGTACACCATTTCCGGGATTCGGCGAGGTGCACCGGCCCTGATCTAATTCTCTCGGCAGAGTAACGACGAAGACCTGTCTGCCGAAGAGCGTGGATGCGGTTTTCAGGTGGTTTTCCACATCGAGCTTTGCGAATACTGGCCTAGTACCCTCGTCCCACTTCAGTTACACGATTTGCAAACATTCAGAAAACGTTTTCACACTCGATGCAGACTGTTGGGGGGGACAAAAGGGTTGTGACACGAATGGCATCAATCGGCCCTCTAACAATAACAACGTCAAATGAAATCATTAACATGACGAACCCCGAGTAGTTACGGGATGAAGGCTAAAGAAGGAGAAGAAAATGAGGAATAAGAAAAGGAATGGGAAATCAGTAGCAGTTTTCCTTTTCTGTTTCTTTTATATGGAAATGTGTACTAAGTTCCGAGAGATACTTTCACCAGTCGATTGAAGTGCTCTCTATGAATAGTTTTTGTAATACGTCTGTGCTAACCTGTACGGAGCTATCATTATAGAAATTATAATCGCATGATTCGAATGACTATTTTTGGTAAACATAATTTTGTGCAAAAGACAGTACGAAAACTTTATAGAAGTTTACGAAATTGATTATGTCTAGATATAGCTTCTTAATTAGACCAGAAATAACTCGAAGATGTATCACAGATTTCCTGATTTTTTTTTTTTTGCGTCTTCTATAAAATACCATATGGTTACTTGAGTATTAAATTTTTCCATTTTGAGAGCCAATAACATTTCTGCTGAACTAACCAGTCAATAATTGTTTCTACTACTAGACTCATATTTTATAACGTTCTCAGGCTATGGATTCGGAAAGATGCGAGGTGCTGCTTGTCTATTGTAGACACGCTTGTTTTCGAGGTTTAACAAATTGCAATTCACGCCTCATTTTCACAAAAGAGTATCTTATTATACATTAACACCCTGAAGGCAGTTTTTTTCAATACACAGAGAAGAGATGTTAGCGACTGAACTGAAACTTACAGGTAATTCTTTTGGACTATTTTCAGGTTACCTATTAGAATGATCTATAGACGTTCGTTGCGTGGTAGCAAATAAAAAATCTTAGGTTGTGTAGTGTGAATATTCCGTCGGACTAACTGCGTAATGGTAACAGGCCGTCGTTAGGCCTAGGTCTACTGAGCAACATTTGACTTTCCGTTTCCCGAATAACCGAAGAAATTTGCCTTACGGTACCCAGAGCCGCTCTACTGATTGACATGCGTTTTGGAAGTCAACAAAAACCGGAGACACCTGATTGCCTTTGATGCATTGGATTCCGTACGTCATGGAAGAAAAGGGCAAATTGGGTTCACATGATCGGTTTTTTCTGAATGCACTCGGATGTGTCATGGAGGTCATTCTCTTCCCGATCCGTAATCATGATTTACCTCAGACTATTTCCAATTGGGACTCCTCGTGACCCAGTTCCTGACTGCGTGGTATTTTCTTGAAACAGTCCCTGACCTCACGTCGCACATTACTCGAATAGCACTGTCTAGTTAATTAAAAGATGACTGCCTAGAGTTATTCCATTTGACAATGGCCGAGGAGTACTGTGATGAAAGCTCGTGGCATTTTACCTACTTGAGCCGGCTGCGATGACGAGGCAATTTCATTGTGTGAAAGCTGCAAGCAGGAGGTGATCACGACATTGAGACTGGACAGTGTGTAATTATCCATATTTGAGTAACAGTAAAAGTTAATTACATGGGCATTTGAGTTTGGATGGCGGCGACCTTTCATGCTTCCACTTGAGACTTTATCGTTTTCACTCATGTTCCAAGTGATGACACAGTTTCTAGTCACCAGCGACCGCTTGTGAGAGGAACTCATTCCCCCCCTTGGGACAATGCACCAGGTGTTTAGGAGAGGGTCCCATTCGACCTGCTTCCTATGCTGTTTGAAGACAGTGATGCCGCTACTAGTGCACACTTTGCGAAATTTCAAGCTGTCTTTAATGATAGCGTGAACGCTTCATACACTGAATCCGACCTCTTGGTCAGTGGCTGCTACCGTTAACTCGCCGGTCTTGAATAATGAGGCCATCCACCTGTTGGACAATGGCACCGGTAAAGCAGTGTGGGATTCCAGAGCGTTCATTAACGGCCAACAACGTCCGTCTTTGTCTGAATCGCTTGTGTCACACCCTGGACCTAGCAACGTACGTGCAGTGCTCTCCGTACTCTTGTGCCATTCTTCAATTATTTTCTGTTCTCCGTCCTCCTCTACGGTCGCGAGACGCACTATATCCTTTTGCTTTTTCGTCATCTCCATTTAAATGTCTTCAGCACGACGGTCGATGCACGCGCATGTTCTCCCTGTCGTCACGTGGACATAAGCCTCAGTCCTTCTAACAGCCTATTTGGTACCTGAGCACTCTTACAGTGACAACACCTTCCTCCGCAGGCAATGACATTCCGATCCTTTTAGCAGTTTTCATTATAAAGCCTCCGGCTCCTTTTGTTTTGAATACACCTTATTTGTGACAACCGAATAAGCTTTCATACATTATTCAGAAAGGGACCAGCGGAAAAATTGCTCCTGCGGATCACAAGAAATACGAATATGTTCCTGTTTATTGAAAAGACTCTGACTGAAAAGTGGGGTACTAGCTGCTTCATTCTACCTTCCTCAGTACCTTTCAAAATTTTCCCAAAATTTTCGGCCCGCCAACATACTCGCGCTTGTTTTAACATGTAACTCCCCTCAAACTCCCACAAGCTCCCCTAACTGAACTCACTGGCACCCACTAGTCCATCACTGTAAGTCACTCATACTCATCCACTCTCAGTATCCCTGTTTTACTAATTCATTCAGCCCAGCTCATTGTCATTCTGTCTCTTTGTGTCTCTCTCCCATTGTCTCCTGTGTTACAGCCATAGTCCCCTTCATTTTGTCCTACTATCACACTGTCGCTGTCTTCCTCTTGCTCGCTCTTACTGTTAATATCTCATTCACTTCTTCCTACTGCTGCTATGTCTTCTCACTGTCACTATCGCTTTCTTACTCGTCAACATTGCCATATACTCTGTTTCTCATAGTCACTGGCTCTCACCCACTTCCACTGTCTCTTCCTCTCTATCCCCCCCCCCCCCCCCCCCCACCGTTGCACTGTTTCCTTCACTCTTTTTCCAACACTTTACCGTCACTGTAAACTATGTTCCACTGCCACTTCCTCATTCTTTTTCGCTCAAACTGCTGTTGTCTCCTTCGCTCGTTCACTAACAAAAAAATGGTTCAAATGGCTCTGAGCACTATGGGACTCAACTGCTGAGGTCATTAGTCCCCTAGAACTTAGAACTAGTTAAACCTAACTAACCTAAGGACATCACAAACATCCATGCCCGAGGCAGGATTCGAACCTGCGAGCGTAGCGGTCTTGCTGTTCCAGACTGCAGCGCCTTTAACCGCACGGCCACTTCGGCCGGCCGTTCACTAACACAAACAGTGTTCTCCATATTCCAGTATTTATTATTTTTCCATCTTTCCCACTGCCACTGTCTCCTTCTCTCTAACCATAAAAAAGGGCGAATATGTTCGCATGCCAAACTTATGGCAAAATTTTTCAAGGTATTGAGAAAGCAATGATGAGGCAGGTGTTGCACTACTTTTCAGTCAGGATCTTTGAAATAAACGGAACATATTCGCAGTTTCTGAGCTCCGACAGGAGCATTTTCACTCTGGTTCTCTTCTTTTCCCTGCTGCGGCTGGGTATGTAACTCTTACGATAGAAAATGTACTGGTCAGCAAAATTTAGAAAGCTTACTTATTTGAGGTTTAAATAACGCATAGCTAATTTTAGACCCCAGATCGGATATTACGTGCAAACGAATTTCGGATGTACATCAGTACTACAACTTGGGCTTTCCAGATGATAACGGAGACACTTCACAGAATATTTCTCCGTTCTACGTTACTTTACAAAATACCAGTTTATAGGTGCATGTTTTAGGCGTACAAATAGGATAACTTTGAACCTATGTATCTCGGAAACGGACAGAGAGATGACGAAAATTTTGAAGATTGCTCGAGATCTGGATCTTAGGAATATACCGTACAAATTTAAGCCATTTGCTGTGCATAGCCGTCTTGGCATCTTCGACTGGGTTTTGGTCCGCTCGCGGCGACGAAAATACAATAAGAAACCCTTTTTTTGGGGTTATCCGAGGAACCACGCGTGAACTAATGGTGTCTTCATAAATCCCCTCTTGCCCACCGTAGATCACATCAAATGCAAGAAGACCCAGCGGGTTTTCTCCATTAGCCTCAACAGGAGGAAGTGTCTAATATTCTGAATTTTATCCTGTACTGTAGGATAGTGACATTAAGACAAACCTTCTGTTGGGTATATTAATGATCCTTAGCCCAAGGATAATCCAAAACACGTGATCCTACCTTTTATTACCAATAGAAGCCCAGGTATGAGTACCGGAAAATTTCGTTTTTATGCACGGCGTTTTGGAATATACACTCCTGGAAATGGAAAAAAGAACACATTGACACCGGTGTGTCAGACCCACCATACTTGCTCCGGACACTGCGAGAGGGCTGCACAAGCAATGATCACACGCACGGCACAGCGGACACACCAGGAACCGCGGTGTTGGCCGTCGAATGGCGCTAGCTGCGCAGCATTTGTGCACCGCCGCCGTCAGTGTCAGCCAGTTTGCCGTGGCATACGGAGCTCCATCGCAGTCTTTAACACTGGTAGCATGCCGCGACAGCGTGGACGTGAACCGTATGTGCAGTTGACGGACTTTGAGCGAGGGCGTATAGTGGGCATGCGGGAGGCCGGGTGGACGTACCGCCGAATTGCTCAACACGTGGGGCGTGAGGTCTCCACAGTACATCGATGTTGTCGCCAGTGGTCGGCGGAAGGTGCACGTGGCCGTCGACCTGGGACCGGACCGCAGCGACGCACGGATGCACGCCAAGACCGTAGGATCCTACGCAGTGCCGTAGGGGACCGCACCGCCACTTCCCAGCAAATTAGGGACACTGTTGCTCCTGGGGTATCGGCGAGGACCATTCGCAACCGTCTCCATGAAGCTGGGCTACGGTCCCGCACACCGTTAGGCCGTCTTCCGCTCACGCCCCAACATCGTGCAGCCCGCCTCCAGTGGTGTCGCGACAGGCGTGAATGGAGGGACGAATGGAGACGTGTCGTCTTCAGCGATGAGAGTCGCTTCTGCCTTGGTGCCAATGATGGTCGTATGCGTGTTTGGCGCCGTGCAGGTGAGCGCCACAATCAGGACTGCATACGACCGAGGCACACAGGGCCAACACCCGGCATCATGGTGTGGGGAGCGATCTCCTACACAGGCCGTACACCACTGGTGATCGTCGAGGGGACACTGAATAGTGCACGGTACATCCAAACCGTCATCGAACCCATCGTTCTACCATTCCTAGACCGGCAAGGGAACTTGCTGTTCCAACAGGACAATGCACGTCCGCATGTATCCCGTGCCACCCAACGTGCTCTAGAAGGTGTAAGTCAACTACCCTGGCCAGCAAGATCTCCGGATCTGTCCCCCATTGAGCATGTTTGGGACTGGATGAAGCGTCGTCTCACGCGGTCTGTACGTCCAGCACGAGCGCTGGTCCAACTGAGGCGCCAGGTGGAAATGGCATGGCAAGCCGTTCCACAGGACTACATCCAGCATCTCTACGATCGTCTCCATGGGAGAATAGCAGCCTGCATTGCTGCGAAAGGTGGATATACACTGTACTAGTGCCGACATTGTGCATGCTCTGTTGCCTGTGTCTATGTGCCTGTGGTTCTGTCAGTGTGATCATGTGATGTATCTGACCCCAGGAATGTGTCAATAAAGTTTCCCCTTCCTGGGACAATGAATTCACGGTGTTCTTATTTCAATTTCCAGGAGTGTATGAGGTACACATTCTTCCGCATGCATAACCATAGGAAGCCACTTGTATTACATAGAAATGCCCTTCGATGGACTACGTGATTTTACATCAGTATACATTAAAAATATACGAATAACAATCCCATATCTAGTTCAAAGTCAATAGTATTAGTTGATGGAGTGTTTAAGTAATTGGCTCGCCTTTACGGTTCTCAGCCAGAGATGAAGGTACTCTATCAGACGGAAGACTGACTGTATCTTCTTTGAGACGTGCAAGTCCTTAACGAGACAGGTGTGGATACTGTCGTAAAGGAATTGCAGCACAAAGAAATAATTAATGTTGAGTAATGAAATTTCTGGAATACGTTTGTCCTGGTAACATATTCATGCGATTAACATCACAAGTTCATAGCTCAAAGTAAGCGCGAGGTAAGCCATTGCAAATCTGAAATACTCGTACATTAATAAACGGTGTGATCCCCAGAATGTTGAATGGACATGCAGACGTGCGTGTCAGATTTTAGTTTGTGGTATGGAGTTGCATTGGTTGGTCAAAACAGAGACGATTAATGCTGTTTGTGGATGATCCTGGAGTTGTCGTCCGATGATGTCC
The DNA here is from genome assembly GCF_023898315.1 of Schistocerca nitens. Taxonomy (NCBI): domain Eukaryota; kingdom Metazoa; phylum Arthropoda; class Insecta; order Orthoptera; family Acrididae; genus Schistocerca; species Schistocerca nitens. Next base: position 255,542,935 of record NC_064615.1, on the reverse strand, counting down.
CCATAAGTGCTCCACTGGAGACAAATCTGGTGATCGAGCAGGCAAAGGAAGTAAGTCGACACCCTGCTGAGCATTTTGGCTTACGACAGCGGTATACGACCGAACGTTATCCTGCTGGAAAACACCCCTTGGCATGCTGTCCATGAATGGCAACAAAACAGGTCGAATCACCAGACTGCCGTACAAATTTGCAGCAAGGGTGCATGGTATAGCCACGAGAGTGCTACTGCTATCATGTAAATCGCACCCCGGATGATGACTTCAAGGGTAGATCCAGTGTATCTAGCACGCAGGCGTATTGGTTGCAGGCTCTCATCTGGCCTCCTTCTAACCAACACATGGTCATCATTGGCACCGAGTCATAACCAGCTTTCATCAGAAAACACTACAGACCTCCACCCTGCCCTCCTCTGAGCTCTCGCTTGACACCACTGAAGCCGCAACTGTGGGTGGTTTAGGATCAGTGCACAATACAGGGGTCCGCAGCTCGTGGTCGTGCGGTAGCGTTCTCGCTTCCCGCGCCCGGTTTCCCGGGTTCGATTCCCGGCGGGGTCAGGGATTTTCTCTCCCTCGACTGGATGTTGTGTGATGTCCTTAGGTTAGTTAGGTTTAAGTACTTCTAAGTTCTAGGGGACTGATGACCGTAGATGTTAAGGCCCATAGTGCTCACAAGGGAACCTCCCGATCGCACCCCCCTCAGATTTAGTTATAAGTTGGCACAGTGGATAGGCCTTGAAAAACTGAAAACAGATCAATTGAGAAAACAGGAAGAAGTTGTGTGGAACTGTGAAAAAATAAGCAAAATATACAAACTGAGTAGTTCATGGGATGATATCCAACGTCAAGGACACCGGGAACGCAGGAGCGCCGTGGTCTCGTGGTAACGTGAGCAGCTGCGGAACGAAAGGTCCTTGGTTCAAATCTTCCATCGAGTGCAAAGTTTAATTTTTTATTTTCAGTTTATGTGACAAACTCTTATGTTTTCATCACTTTTTGGGAGTGATTATCACATCCACAAGAAAACCTAAATCGGGCAAGGTAGAAGAATCTTTTTACCCCTTCGCCAAGTGTACAAGTTAGGTGGGTCGACAACATATTCCTGTCATGTGACGCACATGCCGTCACCAGTGTCGTATAGAATATATCAGATGTATTTTCCTGTGGAGGAATCGGTTGACCTATGACCTTGCGATCAAATGTTTTCGGTTACCATTGGAGAGGCACGTCCTTTCGTCTATTAATCGCACGGTTTTGCGATGCGGTCCCAAAACACAGACACTAAACTTATTACAGTGAACAAAGACGTCAATGAACGAACGGACAGATAATAACTACGCAAAAATAAAGAAAATAAAATTTTCACTCGAGGAAGACTTGAACCAAGGACCTCTCGTTCAGCAGCTGCTCACGCTACCACGTGACCACGACGCTCCTGAGCTCACTTTGTCCATGATGTTGCCTATGCGACCCGTGGACTACTCAGTTTGTATATTTTGCTTATTTTTTCACAGTTCCACACAACTTCTTCCTGTTTTCTCAATTGATCTGTGTTCAGTTTATCAAGGCCTATCCACTATGCCAACTTATAACTAAATCTGAGGGGGGTGCGATGGGGAGGTTCCATTGTCAGCGCCATTTGAACCACAATACAGGACGTCTCGCTCGGAGGTGTTCTTTAAGTAACTGATTTGTAACAGTTCGTTGTGTCAGTGTGGTGCCAACTGCTGCTCAAAATAGCTCCTGCAGATGCAGCACGATGCGCGACACCCATACGCCGAACGCGATGGTCTCCCGTCCCGGTAATGCCACTTGGCCGTCCGGAAGAGGTCTTCTTGCGACCGTACAGTGTCGTGAACGCCGCTGCCAGCAATAATGTTCAATGGCTACGTTCCTGTCACGTATCTCTGCAGTACTGCAGAAGGAACATCTTGCTTGTCGTAGCCCCATTAGGCGACCTCGTTCAGAACTCAGTGAGAAGCTGATAATGGCGTCTTTGTCGCCTTAAAGGGGAACGACAGGGTGACGGACGAAAAAATTGCTCAAATTCGGGATTTTTTTTTTCTCTGTACTGGAATGCAGTAGACAAATGAGGTTTGCTGCAATGAATCAAGAATAAGATGTTTTACTGGTACTTTCAATTGAAAACTATTAATATTTTCATTGTGTAATTGGGTTTTTCCCGTGGAGGTAGATCTACATGTGCATCTTCATGGATACTCTGCAAATCACATTCAAGTGCCTGGCAGAGGGTTCATCGAACAACCTTTACAATTCTCTATTATTCCAATCTCGTAGAGCTCGCGTAAAGAACGAACACCTACATCTTTCCGGACGAGCTCTGATTTCCCTTATTTTATCGCGTTGATCGTTTTTCCTATGCAGGTCGGTGTCAACAAAATATTTTCGCATTCGGAGGAGAAAGTTGGTGATTGGAATTTCGTGAGAAGATTCCGTCGCAATGAAAAACGTCTTTCTTTTATTGATTGATGTCCAGCCCAAATCCCGTATCATTTCTGTGACACTCTCTCGCACATTTCGTTATAATACAAAACGAGCTGCCCTTCTTTGAATTTTTTCGATGTACTCCGTCAGTCCTATCTGGTAATGATCCTACACCGCGCAGCAGTATTCTAAAAGAGGACGGACAAGCCTAGTGTAGGCAGTCTCGTTAGTAGATCTGTTACATTTTCTCAGTGTCCTGCCAATAAAACGCAGTCTTTAATTAGCCTTCCCCACAACATTTTCCATGTGTTCCTTCCAATTTAAGTTGTTCGTAATTGTAATTCCTAGGTATTTAGTTGAATTTACGGCTTTCAGATCGACGATTGTGGCTATAGGTCCGGTAGTGGTTATCTGAAACATGAAACTAACGTATCATCCTTATCCTTACAGATGTAATTTTAATTCATCGTAGGGATTCGAAAATAAAAAAAAATGGCGAAATTATAGATATTAGAAAAAGGACCATTTTTGGACCCCTCTTTTTTGTCAGAAAAAATTCTAAATTATAACATACAAAAATCGACTACGATGACCTGAAGAGAATTCAGTTTGCTTCAAGGGAGACCAGAAATCACTAAAATCCGATGAAAATTGAAGCGTGGTCGACGGCAACCATGCCGAAAAACATGGTTTGGAGGAAAACACGTTTGAAGTTTGACAAGTATTTATCACTTAAAAATAGGAAAAAAGCTTGAATCTCACGGGATATCATGGAAGCCAGCTCCATAATAACTAGCGACCCGGCTAGTGAATGGCCGCTTCCTGCTACTTTGACCTGATAAGCCCCCAGTTTCGTCCTTAAAGCCCTTTTCGTCGCTGAGCGCCTCGCCACTGGCGTCTGTATCTTCACAGAGTCGGCGCATCGCCGATCGTGATTTATAGGGCATTTGCCACGGGCATTAACGCAGTATGGCCTACATTGAATAGACATACGGCCAAATTTGAAGCATTATTGAGAATTTCGCTTCGGCTGGTTGTTATTTTTGGAGCGTATCTCAAAGTGAAACTACTGCCACTTTCGTTCACATTTTGAGTACAACCGCCCAAACAACACTCCAGCAAATCGGGTTTGCCGTGCACGTTCAGCTTCAAACGCTCAGAAAAATGTTACTTTTTGGAATTCGCGCATAATAGTTTGGCGAATAATTATTCTATGTATATACAACCGAATTCGGTAATAAAAAACATTCCAGTTTCTTTCGGCCGTCACCCGGTTGTTCCCCCGTTAAAGGTATTCTTGACTAATGCCAAGAGCCGGCCGCTGTGGCCGAGCGGTTCTAGACGCTACAGTCCGGAACCGCGCTGCTGCTACGGTCGCAGGTCCGAATCCTGCCTCGGGCGTGGATGTGTGTGATGTACTTAGGTTAGTTAGGTTTAAGTAGTTCTAAGTCTAGGTGACTGATGACCTCAGGTGTTAAGTCCCATAGTGCTTAGAGCCATTTGAACCATTTGAACTAGTGTCAAGACATCACGCCCATTCTCAAAGGTAACTAAGGCTCTGGACCGTTACAATGTGTGTTTAAGGCAAACCTGATTTGCATGTTCATAGTGGCGTTACTAGCGTGACTCTTATGCTTCTGGCGCGGAACTTTTCAGATGTAGATACACACCACCCAACTTTCGTTATGTTGTACAACTCTTTCTCGGTGTTTCGATTTTTTGACATCAGTATAGTTCGGAAGATGTCTGTAGCAGACGACATTTAGTGTGAGCGCCGTACGCTCGTCAGCAGGTTGACTCTGGACCGCCGGGGCGCCGGCCTGCGGCCGTGTTGGGCGCGCACGCAGCGCTGCAGGGCCGGGGCCTAAGTGGATTTGCAGACGCAATTGGCCGGAAGGCTGTCACGATGCCAGCAGTAATCGAGTCAGCGCGCCGCTGTGTCCTGTCTGTATGGCAATCCACAGCTACTGTCCGGCAACGCGCGGCAACGGTCTCCTCATTCTGGACTATCGCCCTTGGCTTCAGTTCCATCTGGGCTCTACGATTCACACCAGGCACGTCCCGTGCTGTACCAATTACCGTAATTAAATGAAATATTCAGACAATGAACTTTAGCTTACGAAACACAGGCCCATGAACTGCCACAGTCTTTCAGTTCTATGCGATCAAAATACACTAACCACGATTAAAAAGGCAACACCTTCAAGGCAGCGCGCAAAAAATGTCAGACTGGCGCGAACTGTACTACACGCTCGAATATTCAAAGTATTAGCATCGAGTGACTTGCAGTATCATACACTACACCATCACTAGTGCCACAGCGCCACAGAAAATCCAAATACAACATCAGGAAAGGTAACGGGGAAGAACTTACAAGGGTATTTCATTGTTGAGGACGTCCGGCGCTGAGTGATGATGTAGATGTTAAAGTGAAAACACTGCCAATGGCCATACAGTACAAAGTGCAATGGAGGCTTCGACATTTATCAGAGGAGATCCTACTGGAGGAGTACCTTGCGTTTAAGGAAATTATAGCTAACGAATATATTAAAAAAACCAGTACGCAACTACATCACCACAAACACCCACCCACCCAACCACCCACCAACGAACTCCCCTCCCCCCTCCTTCCCCCACACGCACACACATTACAATTTACATATTAGAGACGGAAGGATTAATCATAAACGCACGACCAAAGACAGTGACAGTGAAAGATGTAACGTTTCCAAATACAATGCCGACGCCTCAGAAATAAATAAAACTACTTACCATTAATTGCGAGACGCAAGCACAATGAATTTCCAAAAATTAAGTATTGCTTCATGTAAACTGTCTTTGTAACTCATAAAAATTCATGCATATTATAATATAAACAAGACTTACACGAAAATTCGATTTCACACAGCTTGCAAGCACAGTGAGGTATCAAATAGCCCAACGCCTGACGCAAGACATTGTGTACATATCATATTACTTTTATTTCCAAATACTATACATCCTGTCTCCGGGCAATTTCAACCGCCTTCCATTTTCAGACTAATGAGATAGTTCTTGTGATCTACTGTAATTTACCCTTGTCAGATCCCAAATATAGGTTCAAATCCTCTCGTTTTCTGCTGAACTGATATCCTACTATCAGTAATAGACAACCTGCAGACAGGTCTAGGAAGCGCTGTCCGGGTTATGGGATACGAGTTTAGTAAAATGTGAGGATGTGATGAAGAGTAATACCGCCGAAATTTTTATGTGAAAACTCTTAAAACTATTTAAAGGAAATAAACGTTACTAACCCTATAACTCTTTATTCTTCATGTTTATGTATTTATTTCTCAACAATGACACCGTGGCTACGAGCACATTTCTCCCAGAATGATATCAGTTTGTTGATACCGTCGCGGTAGAATGTTTGACTTTGTTGACGGAGCCACAACTTCATCTCTGCTTGCACCGTTTTATCACTATCACTATCAAAAAGTTCTATAAGTTTTGGAAGCAGCCGAAAACCGGATGGGACCAAGATGGGGCTGTGTGGAGGCTAACCGGTGACAATAACCCCAAGCCATCGGGTTGTTACAGATGTCACATCGGTAGTGTATGGTCTGGGATTGTAATGCTGAAGAAGAAGCTGCTCCATTTGTGAACAAACTCTCCGATTTCGAAACTCGATTACATCAAGCTGTTTCCATGCAGTGACATAGTTACATTACAGACCGCTCTGTTAAACGCTACAATTGTGAGCCATCTAGTAGCAGAGGGTCGCAAAACTGAAGACGTTAATAATAACGATATAGAATGTTAATAAGGCTGGTTTTATTTAAAAAGCTTTAAGAGTTTTCAAATAAAAATTCTGAGGGACTGCTTTTTAGCAAGTCCTCGTAGATAACAATGCTCGCGACTCTGCAGACGGAGCAAGCAGAGGATACTCCGGGCGTGTGCCCTCTAGCGAAGTTTTGCAAACAAATGTTCGCATGGTCACATACAGTCACCTGGCTGGCATCTGTTGAAACCCGTGACACCGTGCCGTTTTCTACAATGTTTAAGTATTGCGTTTAAGGAAATTATAGCTAACGAAAATATTGAAAAAACCAGTACTCAATTACATCACCACAAGCACCCAGCCAGCAACCCACACACACACATACACCCCCCCCCCCCCCCCCACACACACACAATACAATTTACATGGTAGATATGGAAGGATTAAGGTGCTTTATTACGAAGTATCATTTGAAGTGTAGAACAAAAGGGACAGTTCATAAACAAACGACCAAAGACTACGGACTACTACGGACTGATTTGTGCTCTTAGACACCCGTGCTTTGTCTTTGACTTTGGTTGTAGCCAGCCGTTCGCTACGTGAGCTTAACCGTAACTGCCACTTGTTCCATCGGTCACCTAGTCACAAAGAGCGGGAGTCATAACAAACTTTTGCAGCCTTCGCCAGCTAGGATACTATAGTCTTGACGAGGCCATTGCTGATGTAAAACGAGAACATCCTAAGATTTTCTGATACTTTACACTGAGGTGTCAAAGCTCATGGGATATCTCCTAATATTGTCGTACCGCCTTTTGGCCGGCGTATTCTAGCAACTTTACGTAGCATGGACTCAACAAGTCGTTCGAAGTCTCCTGCAGAGGTATTGAGCCATGGAGCCTCTATAGCCGTCCATAGTTTAGAATTTGTTTCCGGCGCAGGATTTTGTGCACCAGCGTACCTCTCGATTATGTCTCACATATGTTCGATGGGATTCATGTCGGGTAATCTGAGTGGCCAGATCGTTGCTTTAATTTTCCAGAATGTTCTTCAAAAGAATCGAGAACAATTCTGGCCCTGCGACATGGAGTATTATCATCTATAAAAATTACATCGTTGTTTGGGAACATGGAGTACATGAATGGCTGAAAATGGCCTCAGTTGTTTCAGATGGACCAGCGAATCCAGTCTACGTCATATAAATACAGTCCTCAGCATTATGGAGCCATTACCAGTTTTCACAGTGTCTTCTTGACTACTTGGGACCATGGCTTTGTGGGGTCTGCGCCAGCATCAGAATCAGCTCTTACCAACTGAAATCGGAACTCATCTGGCCAGACCACGGTTTTCCAGACGTCTAGAGTTTAACCGATATGGTCACGAGCCAAGCAGATGTGCTGTTAGCAAAGCCGCTCACGTTGGTCGTCTGCTGTCATACCCTCTGACACCTAATTTCGCCGCATTGTCGTAACGGATACATTCGTCGTACGTCTCACATTGATTTCTGCGGTTATTTCAGGCTGTGTTGGTTGTTTGTTAGCACTGACATCTCTATGCAAACGCCGCTGCTCTCGGTGGTTAGAAAAGGGCGTCGATTACTGCGTTGTCAATGGTCAGAGATAATGCCCGAAATTCTCGGTATGCTCTTCACACTGTGGATCGCGGAATATCGAATCCCGAACGATTTCCGAAGTGAGATATCCCATTCCTCGAGCTCCGCTACCATTCCACGTCCAAAGTCTGTTTCCCGTCGTTCGACCATAACCAGCTCGGACACTTTTCACATGAAACAACTGAGTACAAATGCCAGCTCCACCAATGCAGTACCCTTTTATACCTTATAGACCTGACATTCCCGCCATCTGTATATATGCATGAACGATCCCATGGATTTTGCCACTTCAGTGTAGAAGTGGTAATGTTAAGGATGACAGCTCCGCTAAAAAGGAGTTATTAAAAGCAGGTTTAGATATTCCATCACCGAAGAGACTGAACTAAATATTTTAGAATTTAGATCAACGACGGCTACGGAAACGTGGAGGCAGATCTCGTTGGTACATTCAAGTTACTTAACTCACTTACAGAAAATATTCTGGTTCTGATTGTTTACCAGTTAGGTTCCTTAAAGAATATGAAATAGAAATAGTATAGTATCTATGGAAAACGGTGATCTCGGTGGAAGACTAAGGACTAGAAAGTTGTACAGATCACGTCAGTATATATGGTTCAAATGGCTCTGAGCACTATGGGACTCAACTGCCGAGGTCATTAGTCCCCTAGAACTTAGAACTAGTTAAACCTAACTAACCTAAGGACATCACAAACATCCATGCCCGAGGCAGGATTCGAACCTGCGACCGTAGCGGTCTTGCGGTTCCAGACTGCAGCGCCTTTAACCGCACGGCCACTTCGGCCGGCTCGTCAGTATATAAAATAGGAAATGGAAGTAATCTAGGAATTTGTAGATCAAGCTCTTTAACATCGACTTCTAGTAGCTTCTTGGAACACATAATATTTTCAGACTCCGACGAAAATGGTACATCGGCAAATAACGAGTAAGAATTCAGACATTGTCGCTCAACTGGATCTCTTTTAGCACCAAGTAATGAGTGTTGTTGACACTCTTATCTCAAAGTGATTCCACATTCCTAGATTTGCAGAAAGCTTATTACTTATAATATTCTTCTCGGATCTGTTGTTGGATCATAGAATCGACACAGTATTTCGGCAGTCAAAAATGGCTCTGAGCACTATGGGACTCAACTGCTGAGGTTATTAGTCCCCTAGAACTTAGAACTAGTTAAACCTAACTAACCTAAGGACATCACAAACATCCATGCCCGAGGCAGGATTCGAACCCGCGACCGTAGCGGTCTTACGGTTCCAGACTGCAGCGCCTTTAACCGCACGGCCACTTCGGCCGGCATTTCGGCAGTCCACCCGGCCACCATCTTCAGTTGAATATGATTTTACACGAATCGACGGAACTGAATTCAGACTGCGAACGGCGGCTCCTTTATAAGCTGCGGAAGGCCAACAGCGCGTGCTCAAGAAATACAAGAAATCGTCCTAATTGCTCTCTAGCGTAAGTGAACATATACCGCCCTAGCCCGCCCGGTTCGCGGAGCGGCTTAACGCGCTGCTTCCCGAGGGGGAAGGCGTGCCGGTCCCCGGCACGAATCCGCCGGCGGATAGTGCCGAGGTCCGGTGTGCCGGCCAGCCTGTGGATGGTTTTTCAGGCGGTTTTCCATATGCCTCAGCGAATGCGGGCTGGTTCCCCTTATTCCGACTCAGTTACACTATGTCGGCGATTGCTGCGCAAACACTGTCTCCATGTACGCGGCCGGCCGCTGTGGCCGAGCGGTTCTAGGCGCATCAGTCCGGAGCCGCGTTGCTGCTACGGTCGCAGGTTCGAATCCTGCCTCTGGCGTGGATGTGTGTGAGGGGACTGATGACCTCAGATGTTCAGTCCCATAGTGCTTGGAGCTATTTGAACCTCGTACGCGTACACCATAATTACTCTACCACGCAAATATTTGGGGTTGTACTCGTCTGGTATAAGACGTTCCCGGGATGTCCACTGGGGTCCGAACAGCACAATAACCCTGGGTTCGGTGTGGGGTGGTGGAGGCGGAGGGGTGGGTGGACTGTTGTTCTCTGTTATGGGGTTGTGAACCACTGAGGGCTACAGCGGGACGAAGCCTCTCTGTCGTTCCTAGATCCCTGGTTGAATACACGTACACAATATACAGCCCAATGGTGGAAGCTCGGGAAATCGATAAATCACTATCAAAAACATTCTGACAGCTGGATCAAAGACCATTGGCTGCAATGGATTCTTTTAAAATTCAATCTCAATAGCGAGCCGCAGAGAGAACCATTTCTGTCTCTGTCTCTTACGTCCCTCGGTAAGACAGTGCTTTGCCAGCGCAGATTTCTCAGGCTGATTCAAGCGTGTGTGAAGTAGTGCTCATCACATCGGCCCTGATGGTATTGATTGTTTGACCAATACAAGCTCTCGCACAGTGGCAGGGAATTTTGAACACAGTGGGCTTCCCCAATCCCAACCATCCTTTATGATCCAAGGAGCTCTCTAATTTTGATTGGTGGGCGGGCTTTTTAAAATTATTCCTATTTTCGAAGATATTCTCCCAGCGAAAGGTAAGAAAACCACCGATTTACATATGTGTTCCAGTGGTTCCCGCGGAAGTCCAAACTGGACGGATCTGTTTGTGTGTATAGCCATTTCGCTTGAACACAACGTTAAAGTGATCTAGCTCTTGTGTCAAGCTTTCTGCGTCTGAAATGGCATAAGCTCTTCCGTTCAAAGTGCACAGGACCGCGGTGCCTTGGAATGATGAATGACAGCTCAATGCATGGAGGTAACGGTCCGTCTGCGTGGCCTTTCGATAAACACTGTGTCCCAATGCTCCATCATTCTTTCTGTAAACCAAGGCGTCTAGAAACAGAAGCTTTACATCCCTTTCAACCTCCATTGTGAACTTGATGCTGGGATGAAGGTAATTAAAATGATCTAGGAAGCGGTTAAAGCTCTCCCTCCCACATGGTCACGCCATGAACGTATCGCCGACGTACCTCCAAAAGCAAGTAGGTTTTAAAAACGCCGTCCTCAGCGCCTTGTCTTCAGAGTCGCCCACAACGAGTCCGTCACTTTGTTACAAAAATTTGTCATCGAATAAAAGGTACATCGACATCAGCACATGGCGACGAAACTTAGTCGTTTCCTCGTCCAGTTTTTCGCTAATTAACTTCAAAAATTCTCCAAGAGGAGTCTGGATAAAAAGCGTCACTAAATCAAATCTGACAAGCAAATCCGAGGGAACAAGACCCAAAGAATGCAACTGCTGTGTAAAAATCATAGAATTTAAAATATGATATTCCCATTTCCTGACATGGGAACCAAGAACAGACTCTAAATCTGGTCTTGCTGCAGACTCGAGAAGAAAATTAATATTTACTTCGCCGGAAAAACCTAAGTAGTCACAAGCTTATTACTTGTCCATTAGTACCGTCTAAAGAATTGTGGATGTATGGAATATCATCTCAGCTATTCAACTAGATTCGCGTTTTACTCTCAGGAAGGTGACAGGAAGTAGTAACTGAGAGAAACTCATATAATGAAGTCACGACCGGCGTTACTCAGCGGACGCTAATAAGCACCTTGTGGTTAATGATCTTTACAAATGACTTATGACTGCGGGAAGAAGATATTTTTTTAAATTTTCAAACTCTTGACTCACAAAGGCCATTCGTATAGTCTGAGGCACTGATTTGGATGAAATTTCACATTGATGGGAAAAACGAGACACCTAAGTTAGCTTTCAGTTCCTCACTCGATATATTACGAGAAATTCAACAAACAGTTTATGTGTCTAGCTTTGGTTTTAGTGAGCATGAGAGTCTTCGAGAGTGGGAGTGGTAAGGTTCGTAAAAGAGATCTGTAGACTCAGGGCAATGTCCCATAATCATCATCGCGACAACTCTTATTGTTAAATACAATACAAATCTTCATGAAATAATTAATGTTTCAATGTTATAAATAGATTTGTTTCATGCAGAATAAAATGTGTATATTAACAGCATTAGTATTTTTACTCAAGTGTTGATATTAGTTGCATTTCTTCTTTTATACTGTAATAAACTTAATTTCGCATCATAATAATCCTAAATTACATTATTCTATATTGTTAACCCAACTTTTGCTTATGCCCAGTGAGTATTAGAAGAGATTGGCTGAAACGTATTGTAATAATGACAGACGCACAAACGTTTTTGCACCAAGGGCAACCAATGATTGACACTGGTCTCCGTTGGCACATCTGTAGCGTCAGGCCTGATCAGTGAGACTCAGAAAGCATGGTTCGACTATCAACTTTGACGTAAATCAACCAGGATCCAATACGACGTTAACAACTGTCTCGAAGAACTTGTTAGGATCCATCGCATGGATTGTGATGTCATGTGTTATTTTATTATGGCAATAAACTTTTATAGACAAAAAATGTTTTATCATTACAAGGAATAGACTGTAACTCAAGTCTGCAAATCGTAGATAGTGTACCTTCAGCATTCGCTCGAATGACCGAATGGCCAATCAGTCCTAGTCATTATGAAATGAGGTACAAAGAGATCTATGTGTCGTACAAATAGCCGAAATTTACTTATTTATGCATTTACTTCACCTGCCGGGATCAGAACCTTCAGGCTTTCTCTCACACCTAATCAGATACCCTTATCAAGTAAACAAAATCTGTGTAGTACATGATCAAACTAATAGGTGAATATCGAATAAGGTTCGGACAACGCAGATCCGACACCGAAAAAATTTTCAACCTGAAGTCTACAGTGAAAATTCGAGCTACGCGATATCTCCCAACCATGTGCACATTTGTCGACTTCAAGAAAGCTTACGACTGCATCGGCAGACAATCTCTGTTTAATATACTCAAACAAAACAATCTGGATCCAAAATACAACGGTGCATCCAACAAACCCTAAGACACAGCTTCCAAAATCAAATCGACGGAGAAATCTCACAAACTTTTTCGATCAAGACTGGCGTCGTGCACAACAATGCCTCTCCCCGCTACTTTTCAACATTGTTTTAGACAAATTCATCAAAGAATGGGCACAAAAACTGAAAAATCGAAAGATCTGGAGACCCATCAGGCTGGGTAAAGGAAAGGGTAACATCGGCGTCACATGCCTATCCTTCGCTGATGACCTCGCGATACATTCTGGTGATGAGTAGACAGTAATTCATCAAATGGAAGTCCTCAAAGAATGTGCCGAGACAGTTGGACTGCAAATTTCTTTTTCTAAAACCGAATTCATGGCTACAAAATACATCAAAACACAAAATTTAATCACAAAATGTGGCGCGGTAACCAAGGTTAACCACTTCAAATACTTAGGAGTATTTATTGAGCCTACAGGTACAGAAAGATTAGCGAAAAAACATGGGAACTCAAAATGCGGAAAGCAGGTGGGAAAGTTGCGAGCATCTACGAGTACAATAAAAAAGTCCATAAACATCAGCACATAAATTCGACTCTACACGACTGTTATCAAACCTGATACACTCTACGCCAGTGAGACTCTAAACCTTAATTACGAAGGAGACCTAGAAAATCATAAAGGCTGAAAGGAAAATCATCCGAAAAATCCTTGCTCAAAACTCATAGAAAAAAGGATACCGTCTACAATAACACACAGTCCAACATCGAAACCGATTTCCGGAAACCACGACTTAAATTCTACGGACACATCATGGGACTAGATGACAACCGAGTAATAAAGAAAATTTTGTAGTACTTACAGAAATTTAAAACGACAACAGTCTGGATAAAACAGGTCCAAATTGATCGAAAAAATGCCAAAATCTCGCCGACAGACATCGAAGATCGAAACGTCTTCAGAGATAACGTCTACAGCTGGGAAATTTCATCAGAAGAGAAACCCAAGGTGCCTAGAGGAAACTGGCAGATGATCGTCGAGCTAAGCATAGCGGGACGGTGAAACAATTCTGGAAGAACAAGAAAAATAACACCCACATGTCATAATTTGCTTTATGTGATCCTCTATGGGTCTAAACAGTGTAAATGAATAAATAATAGCTATAGTAATAAGTGGAATTTAAGAAATGTCAGTCTCATTAACATTAAGAAATTTTTTTTATTATTTTCTTGTAGAATGTGAGAAGTGACATCTAACAGAAACATCATGGAGAAGAAGTTGACTGGTCAGAGGATGAACGAAAAATAATTGGGTAAGATTAGCGGATTAGGTGGAAGGAAGAAAACAGAAACAGAAAGGGATGAGAAAAGTATAACTAGCTTACAGTGTGCCAGTGATTATGGTTCTACGATGGAGGGAAAGAAAACAGCCGGCATATACCGAAAGAGGGGAGTTACGCCAATTGTAACAAATAAAGCTTCTTCCCGAATGCAGAAAGGTTTTTAATATGTTTTCTTTGACAAGACGCAGGTTGCACGTTAATTTATTTCCCAGTCGTGTGGCTGGAACGGCGAAGGAGCTGGAGAAAATGTTGAGCGTGTTAAAAAGATGTAGCCAATACACTGGACATATCCGATTTGCTATTGCAGTTACGGATTGATGAAAAATATTTTATGTATGGTTAGAGGTACTGAGTACATCAGCGACTAATAATCCTATGGAGGTAGCAGACCGTGTGAAAATCACGCCATGTATGCAGTCGAGTCCAACGTAAGTGTGGCACATAGTGCGAAATTTCTTCCATATGTTTGACCCACAGTTTCTACAGCTCCCTTGTCAGTCCCGTCGGCACAATTCTTTGCTGACTTCCTTATATAGTGATCTGATACCGCACGTGTAACCTCTCTTATACAATTTGTATGCACAGTTGCCATGTTATCTACCTAGCAGTCGAAGCTATCTTCATGCGATGTAATTTCATTTCTGAGTTATTCCTAATACTCGCTGCGCCCCACATCCGCACATCCGCGTTAATGTTCGACCAGGTTGTAAAAAAACGAATTATTCGTAACTGCTGCGGAGCAGACTCAAAGAGGAATTACTACAGTGGGTTTGACACATGTGTTGGGTGGCGGAATTCAGTGCATTGGAATAACGAAGCCTTTTGATAGCCAAATATTCGCAGGCGTCTTTTAAATTCGTTCGACGGGAATTTTTTTGTTTGTTTGGTGAATTCAGGGCGCATACAATGGGACGTCGCAGAATTGCCGGCGAGTAACTGCAATGGCTGCCAGCGCGCAAAAAGTCACCCGAGGGAATACCACCGCGTGTCATTGTAACAGTATCAATGTGTTGCGATGTGACTCTCTGAAAATTTTTGCCGATGGTTCTTTGACCAAGGCGGCACTCAAAGTGAACGAGCGCTGGTCGTCAATAATTCGCACCAGCGATTGAACGTCCAGCGCCGAACAAGGGGGGAAACTGTGATCTCAATGGGCAGATGGGAGGACAGCGTCTGCTGAAGTTTTCCACGGATCCATAGAACGTCTGATGTATAAAATTGTTCGCAGCTCGTAACTTATGAAATGGTAGTTACCGAGAGAGGAATTTTAAAGAGAGCTCCTTCTTAATCGGCCTACTGGATTTCGACATAATTGACCGTGATGCCTAATGAAATTTTACTGTGAGTAAGGCCATCGTTATCGAAGGAAAATAATACCGGTTAGTAGGAAGAAAGTGCACAACAGACTCTTCTGAAGCAACAATCTATTGTAAACCTTAAGCTAAATACTGATGATAATTGTGAAATGGGCGGAATATAGTGCAATCGCTCACGAACCACACAGGGGGGAAAAGGGTACCACGTAATATTTACTACAAAATTACTGATAACACAAAGACAACACTGACTGGCTAAAAAGGGGATAATTAAACGGTCGCCAGAACGCTAGGGCAATGAATCTCCACAATCTTAAGAAAGGTAATGGCAAAGAAATTTAAGCAAATAATCACTGGCTTGGCAACAGAAGGTTGTCACGCTTTTCCACAGCACAACAGTTCACGAGAAAATAAATGAATCAGAAAGCACTGAGTTTGCAACTGCTTACTCTGAAATACTATATTCTGTAAGTAAACTTAAATGGTGTTACCGGTTAAATAAATGACTGACTTAACTTAAACATGTGATGTAAAAAAATGACTTTTAGTAACCTCAGTGTAATGTAATGCATCACTTAGAAGCGGGCAAGCAATTTACTTCTGGTTATTGAAAGACTGAATTGAATTTAATGTAAGCAAATGAGAAACTGATTTAGTATTAAAATAATAACAATAAAATACATACCAAGCCAGCAAAAGTCGCTTGCTAAGTTTAATACAGAATAAATAAAATTGCGCACTCTTAATTTTTGCTGTATCTTTAGTTATTAGTTTTGCCAGTGAAGTGTTACGTTACTTTAAGTGAATGAAGTTAATGCTATAATTTGCAAAATAGTTTAGCCTCTGCTATGCAATACAAGAATGAACAGTTACTGAAGTAGAAAATTTAGACTGAAACTGGTCATTAGCAAACACACAAAACTGGCAGTAAGTAGTTAATCAATTTTCATATTCTTACGACACTCGGTGCTTGAATGGTAAGGAAACGAGACCCTGCCTGGTAATAATGTCTGAGGACAACGGCCACACAGATGCCATACAAGTTGTAACTACTGCAAGCTATTATTCACGTTAGTCATATTTTGAGAAAGAAATATAACCAGATAAAGCCTTGACGTTCCTATATCTGTCAGTTAAAAGTCTTACAATGTTGTAGTTGTGCAGATGAAGAAGAATGTAACCGACGACAATGCCGAGCTGGCGTTGTTGCTGCTGCTGCTGTTTGAGAACCCCGAGTCGTTTCAGAGCAACGGATAATTACGGGGCAGGCAATAGTTAGAACTGCAGATTCCTCCGCCTATCCACTCCTGCCGTGCTTTCAATACTGGAGGGTTAACGAATCAGGCGTGTGTACACTGGTGTGAGCATAGCTGCACACAGCACGGCGGGAGCGCCCAACAAACACTTCTGCACTCCTTCATCACTCAAGCCGCCTGCTTCCTCTCTGCTTGCAACGCAACAGAGAGTCTCCATACCCAAAGATAAACAGTGGCGCAGCTACCACCATTTCCTCATTGCTATCGATATGTTGAACTAAAGTTTGCTTGGCTATTACCCAGCAATTTACAATATTTTTATTAGAATTACCATCATTTATATAAAGACAAAAATAAGTACACTATTACATCGATTACATATTGTAGTGGCACCACCATTTAGGATAGGGAAAGTTAAAAATGGTTCAAATGGCTCTGATCACTATGGGACTTAACTTCTTAGGTCATCAGTCCCCTAGAACTTCGAACTACTTAAACCTAACTAACTTAAAGACATCACACACATCCATGCCCGAGGCAGGATTCGAACCTGCGACCGTAGCGGTCGCGCGGTTCCAGACTGTAGCGCGTAGAACCGCTCGGCCATCCCGGCTGGCAGGGAAAGTTGGTTTTGTGCGATATTCGGAGCACGAGTTACAGCTAGGTGTGTGCTGGATTGCTGTAAGTTACGCATACCAGCGGTTGCGAAGGCAAATAGAGGCCACAGGGGCGTAGAACTGCCGGAGAGGGCGCACACAGCAGTTTGCATGGCGCAAGTCGCAGGCAGAAGGGGGCCACTGGAGAGCCTAGCCTGTTATGTGTACGTGACTCGGAGCAGCGCGTCAACAAAACAGAGGCACACAGCCGAGTATAAATTGGTGTTGTTTCCTAATGAGATCCATTCAAGTGTGGCAACTCTCCTGGACAGTGGGGCGTATCACATCGCCAGGCTACACGCAGCAACAGTTGGGGCGACAGTGTCCCAGTCCGCAGTGGGTCGTTGGTTCGACCCTCTGAGGCCAACACAAGGTCCGCAGCCAGCCAGCGGCTGGCCACTCTTCGTCTCGCTACCGTGGCAGTCGTCTCAGCTCCCGACAGACGCTGGAGATTTCTGAGGCTAGGGCTGCAGGTTTGGACGCCAGATCGTGGGCGGATGTTGGCGCCATGTTGTTAGCTACACCAGTGCGGAAGAAGCTGCAATGAGGCTGGCCTGTGGCTCCTTGGTGCAGCAGCGTGGCTCACACTGAGCAGTGCTGAGTCGCCTGCTGGTGCAACCATCCTGACGTAATCGGAACTCTACAGCTGGCGAACAAGGCTGGCACGACAAAGCATTGCAATGCACAGGCCGCTGGAGTGCTACCTCAGCATTGCGGGGCCTGTGACACAGACCGTGGTGAACTGAGCTCTGTAAAGGAATCCAATAAATCATTTGGAAAGTTCTCACTGAGTTTTAATACGGTACCTCCTGGCACCGAACCACTACATTTGGTGTCTTCACGCCACATTTGGCGTGCGATAGCACAACATTATTAAATATACACACATCAAAAAAAGTTTTGCGTCACCTCAGTTCCGAGAGTTACGGAACCTGCACAGAAATTGGAGTAGAGATCAACACAAACATCATTTCTGCACTTTTTATTGCTCATGAAAACCACACATTGCATGTTGTACCACCATAGAGCGAGACCTTCAGAGGTGGTGGTCCAGATTCCTGTACACAACACACCAGTACCTCTAGTACCCATATGCACGTCCTTGTGCTTTGATGCATGCCTGTATTCGTTGTGGCATACTATCCACAAGTTAATCAAGACAGTGTTGGTCCAGATTGTCCCACTTCTCAATGGCGATTCGGCATAGATCCCTCAGAGTGGATGGTGGGTCACGTCGTTTATAACAGCCCTGTTCAATCTATCCCAGACACAGGTTAATGTCTGGAGAATATGCTGGCCACTCTAGTAGAGCGATGTCGTTATCCTGAAGGAAGTCATTAACAAGATGAGCACGATGGTGGCGCGAATTGTCAATCACGATTGCCCTCGCCAATATGCTGCCGATATGGTTCCACTGACAGTCGGAGGATGGCATTAAAGTATCATACAGCCCTTATAGCGCCTTCCATGACCGCTAGTGGCGTACATCGTCCCCACATAATGCCACTCCAGAACATCAGGGAACCTCCACCTTGCTGCACTTGCTGGACAGTGAGTCTAGGCGTTCAGACTGACCGGGTTGCCCCCAAACACGTCTCCGACGATTGTCTGGTTGAACGCATATGCGAGACTCGTCGGTGAAGAGAACGTGATGCCAGTCCTGAGCGGTCCATTCGGCATGTTGTTGGACCCATATGTACCGTGCTGCATGGTGTCGTGGTTGCAAAGATGGACCTCGCCATGGACGTCAGGAGTAAAGTTGCACCCTATTGTGCACAGTTTGTGTCGTAACACTACGTCCTGTGGATGCAGCAAAAGCATTGTTCAAAATGGTGGCGTTGCTGTCAGGATCCCACTGAGCCATAATCCTTAGGTAGCGGTCATCTACTGCAGTAGTAGCTCTTAGGCGGCCTGAGCGAGGCATCTCATCGACTCTTCCTGTCTCTCTGTATTTCCTCCATGTGCAAACAATATCGCTTTGGTTTACTACGAGACGCCTGGACGCTTTCCTTGTTGAGAGCCCTTCCTGCCACAAAGTAACAACGCGGACGGGATCGAACCGCGGTACTGACCGTCTAGGCATGGTTGAACTATAGACAACACATGCCATGTACCTCCTTCCTGGTGGAATGACTGGAACTGATCGGCTGTCGCACCCCCTCCATCTAATATGCGCTGCTGATGCATGGTTGTTTACATCTTTGTGCGTGTTTAGTGACATCTCTCAAGAGTCAAAGGGACTGTGTCTGTGATAAAATATCCATAGTCAACGTCTGTGTTCAGGAGTTCTGGGAACCGGGGTGATACAAAACATTTTTTTATCTGTGCAGTTTCTGTAAAGCAGCTCACAGCTGAAGCAGAATGAGAAGTACAGTACAAGTTGTCAACGAATATTAAACAGCGAAAATTTAAGTTCACAACAGCAGCAATCTTTGGTGGTGGTTCGACTCGGCTTTATCACAGCCATTCAGGAAGACACTGTGTTAGTTTTCCAGATCTAAGTTTTGTTAAGGGTACGAGCTATTTATGTAATACCAGTTGTAGCTTTATTGTACCAATACACTGAAAATCCTTCGCATACGACATGGAGAACGTTACCTCTAAGACAATTTGATCTTACTCTGCTGATTGTGACACTGAGCTTTTTGAGCAAATATTCTTCATTATCGTGAATCACGGTCTCTGTTTACCAAACAAGTCACTGTTTAAAAGTTAAACTCGGTTTGTACTTATAAAGTCACTAAATTTTTGGGGTGTTCTTTTGAAATCCGCCTTATACAGATTCAATGACAGATAGTAGCTCTCAATGGGTATGGAAACAGAAGTGTCGGCTCAATTCATGTTTTCTCGGGCTTTTTGCAAAATATATGTGAAATGAAGTTGTGAGCGAAATTTTATAATTAACAGTGTGGAAACAGTATACTCAGTGGCAGTAGAAAGGGATATGCACCATAGATACACATCAGGACGGAAAATATGACATTCTCTCAAAAACGACAAAAAAGGGCGCAAAAACCCATGTGTAATAATTCAGTTTCACAAGAAATGTAATCTTCAGAAATAAAATTTGACCCATAGATGATGACGTACAAGCGTCGAAACATGCCTGGATAAATAATAAGAAATAAATAATGTCAAATAACGTCTGCATAAGGCCGATTTTCAAAGCAATCCAAGTTTTAAACCACAAACACGGAAAAGCGTCAAGAAGAGCTTCAAACCTTAATAAGATGATACAAATTCACTTTCAATCAAATACACTTTGAATATTGCTCTTTAATTCGCGATGCCCTGTGCCATTAACGAGAACCGCCTTGCTACACCATGGCTAGCTCACAATTGCTCTAACTCCCGCCACAGCTAACATAAACTCACTGGGTAAAAAGGCAGCCACCCCAGAGCGCTCGCACAACTGAACCGTTGAGCTTTCGGAGATGGCATAGCGATCGGGCCACGTGCTCAACTCGCGCCTAGTTCCCCTTCATGAGCATAAGGCATTTATGTTTCAGGCGGACACTACACGTAAACGTGGGTAAATGTAAGTTCGTGACAGAGTGGCAAGAGTGGCCAATCGAGTTTTCTCCGTGCCCATGGCCATATGGTGTGTTAGATTGCAGGATTTGTTGGTGTTTCGCGGCGGACTAAAATGGTTCAAATGGCTCTGAGCACTATGGGACTTAACATCTACGGTCATCAGTCCCCTAGAACTTAGAACTACTTAAACCTAACTAACCTAAGAACATCAAACACATCCATGACCGAGGCAGGATTCGAACCTGCGACCGTAGCGGTCACGCGGTTCCAGACTGAAGCGCATAGAATCGCACGGCCACACCGGCCGGCGCGGCGGACTGTTCAACCTGCCGTGTAACACACATGACGCGAAACACGCCATAATAGTAGTCGGAAAAAGATCCTGATTACAAGAGACTGGAGACGCATTTCACGGTTTTGTGAACCAAAATCGCTTCCAAATCGGGCAGGAATTTCTGCAGGCAGTGAATGAAAGCCCGTTCCAATTTCCTACCGAGAGAACAATGCGACGCGAACTGCATGCAACGAACATTTGTAGTCGGTTACGTCGCATGAGGCCATTTTTCACACAGGCACATAAAAACGACAACAATAAAGTTCATCGGGCTGGAGGACTATGTGACTGCTTTACTCAACATTCCCCCACAATATACATATCGACTGGGCAGCAAAATCACCTTAATTGGACCCCGCAGAAAATCTATGGGACTTGCTGGAACAGCCCGCAATTTGGTAGAATTGCGCCATCAAACCCTCAGCGAGTGGCTTAACTTGGATGTGACGTACCTGCACTGTCTTGTTGACTCACTTCCTAACCAAATCCAGGCTGTTAGCAAATCCAGGGGCGGAATTACACGCTTTAAATTATGCTTCTAATGATTTCTCTAGGACCGACTAATTTTTGTCCGTGAGCTTACAACGGCCCTTTGTTTGCTGCGCTCGTCCCTGCTCATTCGCAGCGTCAGCGATGTCATACTAACGGAGCTAATAGTGTACAGTTCCCGAACACCAGATTCTGTGCCAGAGGTCTGAGCGGAACCATTCTGCCATGGCTTTTAATGGAGCGTATAAGGACTGAGCGAGTTAAATTGACCAAGGGTCAACGTAGTTAAAGACACTAGGAAATGGAATTTAATTCTCTTGGAATAACTAGCTAGCAGACGGTATTGCTATAGTCACGGAGTCAAAAGAAGATCTAGAGGAAGTCCTCAGAACAATGGAAAGGATTCTATGGAATCAGTATGGAATGAGAATAAGCAAGAAAAAGACTAAAATGATGATATGCACTACAGAAGCAGAATATGAACCTCTGAGAATGAGAACTGGAAGAGAGGAGCTGGAAATAATAGGGAAATTTACCTACCTAGGAAGCAAAATTACATGTGATGGTAGAAGCTGGAAAGATATTGCGATCAAAATGCAACAGACCAAAATTGCATTTAATCTGAGGAGGAACTTACTCACCAGCAAGTAAATCAGTCTGAAAATAAGGAAACGTATCATCAAGGCTTTCGTTTGGTGTGTGGCCCTATACTGATGTGAAACTTGGGCAACGGGAAGAGAACAGAGAAGATGGCTAGAGATCCTGGAGATGTGGTGCTATAGAAAGGTGATGAAGATCAGCTGGAGAGACAAAGTAACCAATGACGAGGTGCTTGGAAGCACAGGAAACCAGAGTACAGGAAACCAGTTCTCTGTGTAGACACATTCAAACAAGAAGAGACAATCTTGTAGAGCACATCCCAAGACACAAAAACATCTTTGGAACAATAGCAGAAGAAGCTATTGAATCGGCGGGGACGACCAAGGATATACATGAAACGGATCGTGAATGACGTCGGATGTAACACATACGTGGAAATGAAGAGGAAGGCAGACAGAAAAGATGGATGGTGCTCTGCAGCAAACCAACCTCAGAGTTGAACACTAAGTGAAGAAGAAGAACTGGCTTGGCTTCGTAGTTTCACACCCGTGTGAATTTGGAATTTTTCAAGTGCCATAGTTTAATTCGCACTAGGCAATCGAAATTACATTTAATTAAATGAAGAGCAGGTTCTAAACAATTACTGTAATTCGTAGTTATCTCGTTGGGATGGCCTCAACGGCGGCTATGCAAACTTTGCACAAGACCGTTATCACCACCTGTTCCACCTAGTAATGGTTTCATCCTTGGAACAGCACTGCATTTTCCATAACGTGTAATATCAAGGCGGGGGTGGTGATGCCATTGTGCCCACCATAAAAAAGTGAAGAAAATTTCATTAAATGTGTTTAATTTTTATTAGCAACATAGTTTTTCAATAGGTAATGCCGTATAATTAGGCTACAGAACCTGAAAATATCTTTTAGTTCTATCTTAGAGACACCAGTTCACAACATACTTTTTAAACATGTGCAGATGTGTAAGAAGGGTCCTGAACACGAAAACATGAATGTGGTGTACATTCCGAAAAGTCACATTTATTACTAAGAATTATGTTTCACTACTAAGAATTACGTTTTTGGGTTAAGTATTATATAAAAATTTAAAATAGTTGCGGAATATGATGTAAAAATCGTTACAAAACTAAATTTTAAAATATAAAGTATCAGACTAGATGACGATACTTTTAAAAGGTAGGCACAAATATCCCCTCCCCCTCGGTATTGCGAGTGTTAATAACAAAACAGAAAGATTAATTTTAATAAATAAAAAAAACAGGAGTCATTACTGGTATAAAATAGATAATTATTCGCACCAATACATTTACAAGTATACATACATCCTAACACACCAGGGCCAGGAGGGGGTAAGTTATTGATGGAAGCGACAGAAAAAGAAAGACAGATAAATGATGAAAATCTATCCTAAGATATAATCTCGATCCGCTCCTTTTGAAACAGTGTGGACTTACGTTTTGCAAATAAGACTCTTTCTTTATTATTAAATGCACAGTATACAATTAATTTAGGATATTTCCTAAACTGGTCTTATTAACACAAAAAGGCAAAAAAATTCTGATTGTCATTATACTTGCCCTTCCCCCTTTCCACTAATTCCAGATGGCCTGGAATGATAAATGCGTAGTACCTTAAATACATCAAAAGTTCAAATGAGCGTATATCCGTAGGCATAAATAAAGTTTTTCACTATTCTGGTTATCATACCCACATGTTGTTCAGATACACATAGATGAAAAGTAAGATTGTCTTTCGTTAGGTTCAATCATAACGTTCTACAAATTTAAATGTCATAAAGTGGGGTATTTATCACAGAGAATAACTATTCATTACACTTAGTTCTTCTGGTCATTTATTACGTAACACTAAAACCTATGATTCAGTTCCGTTTATAGCTTTTTCCTTAAAATAGTCGGATCAATGTGGACCATTAAAGTTTTACTTAAGAGTTTCAACCGGACAGAATAGGTGACATGGTCGTTGCAGGTGATGGACCAGACGTAGGCATGCAGACAAGATGGTGTGGTGTTCCAGAACCCGTCTTCGCAACCAGGACCATGCGGGAAGATTACTCGGAATTAGAGAACAGGATACCTCTCCGGACAGGGTTCCATGGAGGTTATGACGACGTCCACATTCCGCGGATTGGATGAAAAAGTAGATAGATCCGTATAAGGACAGTTGCGCACACAAAATACTTATGTGCGCCACAAGAAAAGCTTGTATTAGACCATAGTTAATATACCTCCTTTTTTCCTGGTAATAATCGTTGTTACTTCTTCAAGATTTATATATAAAAAATTCTCGTGAGTATAACTTCAGGCTGTAATATTACAGTGCTACCATAATACACTGCTGGCCACCGTAAATGCAACACCCTGAAGGAAGCATCCGAATCAAGTGAAATTTACACCATGGGTTTGCAGCGATGAGATATGCAACTGATTAGAATTTCAGCGCAGACGCACATCACGCGCGCCTGTGGCGCCACCTCATAGCGCCATTTAAGGCTTGGCGATTTCGACGAGTGTACGTTCGGCATGTGTGTTTACCTTGTGGTTGTTTCACAAGACGATCAGTTATGCCTCGTAGACAACAGCGAACATCTTTTGATCAAGTATCCGAGTTCGACAGAGGAAGGATAGTGGCTTACCGAGATTGTGGATTATCATACAGAGAAATCGCTAGTCGTGTTGGACGAAACCAAACAACTGTAATGCGGATATGTGACCGTTGGATGCAGGAGGGTACGACGGACCGACGTGGTCGATCGCATTCACCTCGGTGCACCACTGCACGTGCTGATAGGCAAATTGTACGCATGGCAGTGACGGATCGCTCAGTGACATCACGAACCATAGCACAGCACATTGCGTCTGTAACGCATCATCCAGTGTCTGCGCGTACCATTCGACGCCGTTTACAGCAGAGTGGTCTGTCCGCAAGACGTCCATTGCTTCGTCTACCATTGACGCAGAACCACAGACGTCTCCGTCGCAAATGGTGTGATGACAGACGGATGTGGACGGCAGAATGGAATGACGTTGTCTTTACTGACGAGGCACGCTTCTGTCTGCAGCACCACGATGGTCGGATTCGAGTGTGGAGACACCGTGGAGAGAGGATGCTGGACAGCTGCATTATGCACCGCCACACTGGTCTTGCACCGGGTATTATGGTATGGGGCGGTATTGGATATTACTCTCGCACGCCTCTAGTACGCATTGCCGGTACTTTAAATAGCCGGCGCTACATATCCGAGGTGCTGGAGCCAGTTGTCCTTCCTTACCTGCAGGGCTCGGCCACAGCCATATTTCAACAGGATAATGCGCGACCACACGTGGCACGCATTGTCCAATGGTTCTTCGTCAATAACCAGATTGAATTGCTTCCCTGGCCGGCTCGCTCTCCGGATCTTTCGCCGATAGAAAACATGTGGTCCATGGTTGCTCAACGAGTGACCCAGATTACATCCCCAGCTGCCACACCAGATGATCTTTGGCAACGTGTGGAAGCTGCTTGGGCTGCTGTACCCCAGGAACACATCCAACGTCTCTTTGACTCAATGCCGAGACGTGTGGCAGCGGTGATCTCCAACAATGGCGGCTACTCTGGCTACTGATTCTGGCAGGAACCACATGTCACAGACGTCTGTAAACGTAATCATTTGATACTTGGTCAACATGTTATCTATAAAATAAATCTTGTTGTGCTACCTCATGTCTTTCTTGGTGTTGCATTTACGGTGGCCAGCAGTGTAGTTTTTGCTGCAGCTCAGTTTAGTTACAGAAGATCGCAGACAGTTTTCTTTTTTTTTATCTCCCTATTAGTAAAAGACCAGTCTAGGAACAACTACACACAGGCATAGTGTATAGTGTCTCTGTGTTTCGTTTGCACCAATTTGTCAACTCTGAAACACTTCGTATCTGTCCGTAGAATGTTATTCAATGAGCCGGTGGAGGTAACACCCCGACAACAATTGAGTTTAAGGCTACCACGGCCGGCATGTCGCAGTTTGAATCGCGCCATGCTGCCACATTGGCCGGTGCTCACATATAGCGTCGATTTACTGAACGTTCTTGATGTATGTATGATCGGCGATTTTACGGCTTTTGGCACAGTTCACTGGATGAACAATCGACTCCTTTTCTGATAGCTATTGCCGTCCGCCTCTACATTATATCATCACTGATAAGTGAAACACACTTTCGTTTTCAAGTAGTTTATTCAGTAGGGACACAGTTACTTCACATCAGTACTTATTTATGATTTTTTCATCACAAACAGTCCTAGATGCAGGTGCTACAAACAACTGTTTTATGTATAAAATAAGTTTATTCTTTGCTCTTTGTCTTACTTACAGCACATTATATGTGTTACGCCTCGCTCACAAGTGTAGCTTAGCTACTGTTCGTTTAAGAATTCATGTGACGTGTTTATATTACATGAGAAATATTTGTTAAGTTACAACTGATTTCCTCTGTGTGGGGAGATGATTCGATTAATGCAATTGATAACATTTTGTGTCACATTTCCGATAAGACAGAAATACAATTTTCTACAAATAGAGTTCTCGTTAACCACACATACCAAGACAATGCGACTCGTTCCTTTATTAAAAGATAAAAAGAGTAACGGATTGTTATCTCGCAAAGCAACTCATGACATGCAACGACGTGAGCAGAAAACAGTCTCACCAAAGAAGACAAAAAAATTAAAACTCTAAATACGGAGGTTGTGGAAAGATAAAATACAAGTAAAATTTATTTATTAGAGACTTGAAAAAAGAGTTCTAGAGTATCTCCTATTTACTTATTTGTCCACGGAATTATGATTGTCATTACTGCAAATGTACATTTGTCATTTACCTGGTTATTTATAGCTGGCATTTTAAAGACATAACTTCTTTTGTTTATTTACTCCTAGATTATGTAATGTCTTAATAACTATTTTCGTGTAAGGTATTCACTCACTAATTACAAATAAGTACATAAATACATACAAAAACTCATAGAAATAAAAAAAATTGTCCGATTAACATGTCCTACTCAAAACTTCACACTATCTGAAATCTAGCTCGTGGCTCATGTGAAACATTTACTCGTAGATCAGGTAATGTCTTAATAACTATTATAGTGTAAGGTATTCACTCACTAATTAGAAATAGGTACATACAAATATACAAAAACTCATAGAAATAAGAAAAAATAGTCCAATTAACATGTCCTACTCAAAACTTCGCACACTCTAAAATTTAACTCGTGGCTCATGTGAAACAGAGCAAGCTGTTACTATTATTTACTAATTTACGCAAACTGATAATTCTCTTATGACCTACCATATACAGGGCTGAAGGTCAGATTACAAAGCAAAGGTGCCTATGGACTTTTTTTTTTTTTTGTCAGATCATTTTGTCGCCAAGATTTTCGCTACAATGTGCTCATTTTAAATTCACAGTACAGAGTTGCGTAGTTTCATCCTCCTAGGCTGAGCACAGATCATTCTCAGTAACACTGATGACTAACTTACGTTTAACTTTTAATCACCCTACTAATACAATTAGTTAATGACGATACTTTTTTTTACTATTGCTTTTACAGTTTCCATTCATCTACATGAAGGAGTTATTTACATATTTTAAAGATATAATTCCCCTGATGACTCATCAGATTGCATTTAATAAGTTAAACTACTTCCATAGTAATTAATACCTTACATTTACTATCATGACTTGTAAAGCTCACCTTAACGTACATAATACTAACCGAATATTTTCACACCAAGATTGTGAATAAGACAATGCTTGAATGTTTTCAGCTACCGTTTCAGGCTAGAGTATAATACTTATTTTATTACTTAGTGCAGTTAAATTTCTATTTTTACAGATGTTTACCGCTGCATTTACTCATTACTTCATTCATATCTTTTAAAACACTGGTATTTAATCCTTAGTTAATACAGGCAATATTACACTTCTTTGTATGTGTCTTAGTTGAGGTGGCATCTGCTTCACCTCGTGCATGTTTCATAAAAATTTGTGTACATTTGTTTACTTGCAATCAATTAAATACCATTGCTTATGGAAGGTGATTTCTTTGGTCCCCTCCAAAAATTTCGCACTCCCAACCAATCTACATCTAAATACTTATTTGGGCTGTCTCTTCCAAACCGATTATCCTAAAAATGACAGTGGCTATACACCTATTCTTACCCACGTGACAACAGGTTACTACAATGCTTTTCATCAATATAAGTATTTTCATTGGGTACTGAATTATGGTAAACATCACAAGTCTCATCCACCGGAGCTACCTTGCTGTGTCATTGCCAACCTGTTGCTTTATTGCATTTAATTATTTTTTCATGTTACCTATATGATCATTAAGGTAAGTTTAGACATTTTCTTGCCATTTAAGCAATTCGTGTGTCAAAGTTTTTTGTGTTAAGTCCTAATACATTTATAACTGCCTGTGCAGAACTGATCTGTTCGAAACAGACTTTGGTAACAGTTTGTTGCATCGCATTCTTTAATTCGGTCTTTCCGTAATTTGTTCCTCCTTTTTCTTTAAAAAGTGATTTAATTTCCTTTCATTATCAGTGGACAGGTCATCTACTTGGGGGATTTCAGAGTTTCTTGCTCTAGTTCCAGTGTACTTAAGTTATCAGTAAGTTTTACTATAGTTTCAGGAATACATTTAATGGTGATTCTCAAGCCTGTAATCTCGCTAGTTACGGTTGCTAGATCAGCTCACAATTCGTTGGTCACGTGACTAGCAAACTCGGTTTGAACTTGTGCGACGTGATTGGTCAAATTCTTTTTTTGTTATTTTTTGGTGGTAAAACCATAGGCCGTGGTTTCTAGTTTTTATAAAGTTCAGCTTCTGTTGCGACGTTGACGGTTCAGCAGTATTCTCGCCTGTTGCCGGCGACATAATTTCATTCGTCGCAGCTATGGTGTTACTTAAATTTTCAGTAGCACCACCTGATTACACTCGGTTTCTATATGTGAAGAAGCCTTCGTTCTAAACTGCTGACAGGTTATCATTATACTATCGTTAAATACCGTTTGTCTAGTATATTACTTAGAATAATGCAGCAAATTTGTAAGCAGTTCACAAACGGTATTTATGGGCAGCTCACAGCCATAAAATACTTCTGTGTAAAACAAATGTTAATCTCTGCTGCAAGCTACACTAGATTAACTATGAAAATTGGCCATCTTGTGGACTTCTTTTACAAAGCATTCTATAATTACACTCCTGGAAATTGAAATAAGAACACCGTGAATTCATTGTCCCAGGAAGGGGAAACTTTATTGACACATTCCTGGGGTCAGATACATCACATGATCACACGGACAGAACCACAGGCACATAGACACAGGCAACAGAGCATGCACAATGTCGGCACTAGTACAGTGTATATCCACCTTTCGCAGCAATGCAGGCTGCTATTCTCCCATGGAGACGATCGTAGAGATGCTGGATGTAGTCCTGTGGAACGGCTTGCCATGCCATTTCCACCTGGCGCCTCAGTTGGACCAGCGTTCGTGCTGGACGTGCAGACCGCGTGAGACGACGCTTCATCCAGTCCCAAACATGCTCAATGGGGGACAGATCCGGAGATCTTGCTGGCCAGGGTAGTTGACTTACACCTTCGAGAGCACGTTGGGTGACACGAGATACATGCGGACGTGCGTTGTCCTGTTGGAGCAGCAAGTTCCCTTGCCGGTCTAGGAATGGTAGAACGATGGGTTCGATGACGGTTTGGATGTACCGTGCACTATTCAGTGTCCCCTCGACGATCACCAGTGGTGTACGGCCAGTGTAGGAGATCGCTCCCCACACCATGATGCCGGGTGTTGGCCCTGTGTGCCTCGGTCGTATGCAGTCCTGATTGTGGCGCTCACCTGCACGGCGCCAAACACGCATACGACCATCATTGGCACCAAGGCAGAAGCGACTCTCATCGCTGAAGACGACACGTCTCCATTCGTCCCTCCATTCACGCCTGTCGCGACACCACTGGAGGCGGGCTGCACGATGTTGGGGCGTGAGCGGAAGACGGCCTAACGGTGTGCGGGACCGTAGCCCAGCTTCATGGAGACGGTTGCGAATGGTCCTCGCCGATACCCCAGGAGCAACAGTGTCCCTAATTTGCTGGGAAGTGGCGGTGCGGTCCCCTACGGCACTGCGTAGGATCCTACGGTCTTGGCGTGCATCCGTGCGTCGCTGCGGTCCGGTCCCAGGTCGACGGGCACGTGCACCTTCCGCCGACCACTGGCAACAACATCGATGTACTGTGGAGACCTCACGCCCCACGTGTTGAGAAATTCGGCGGTACGTCCACCCGGCCTCCCGCATGCCCACTATACGCCCTCGCCCAAAGTCCGTCAACTGCACATACGGTTCACGTCCACGCTGTCGCGGCATGCTACCAGTGTTAAAGACTGCGATGGAGCTCCGTATGCCACGGGAAACTGGCTGACACTGACGGCGGCGGTGCACAAATGCTGCGCAGCTAGCGCCATTCGACGGCCAACACCGCGGTTCCTGGTGTGTCCGCTGTGCCGTGCGTGTGATCATTGCTTGTACAGCCCTCTCGCAGTGTGCGGAGCAA
This sequence comes from Schistocerca nitens, assembly GCF_023898315.1. NCBI lineage: Eukaryota > Metazoa > Arthropoda > Insecta > Orthoptera > Acrididae > Schistocerca > Schistocerca nitens. The sequence continues at coordinate 255,512,096 of NC_064615.1, read as the reverse complement.
GTATGGTGGGTCTGACACACCGGTGTCAATGTGTTCTTTTTTCCATTTCCAGGAGTGTAATTAGTAATTACAAATTTTCGCACTAACCAAATTTTCTACTTTTAAAGCCTCAGGTAAAATGTTTTACAGCTACAGAAAGCAGAAATAGGCGGAATGAGTGGTGTAGCCGTTAACAGTGAGCTCTTCCAAAAAATTTATGAATTATAATTGTTTCATGGCATTACCTTATTTTATACACCTTTCTCTACTTTCTTTATTTCCAATAAATGTCGTACTCTTCTAATTTTTATTAGCCTTTCAATATGAATACGTACGTTTCGGATAGGTACATGGAAAAGAAACAAACAATCAAGAAATATACATATTTTGTATATATTTCAGTGGTGCCCGAAAGAATAGACACCACTTTATATCAAACAGAGAATGGGGAATGGGAAGGGATGGGTAGGAAATCGTGACTCCTCGTTGCGCAGGGCATTGTGGTAATACAATGGCGAAAGTTGAAAATTTGTGCCGGACCGGGACTCGAACCCAGGTCTACTGCTTCTCAAGAGCGGTTGCCTTACCTGCTTAGGACACCCCTACAGGGTCCCTGACCGACTCAAATTTCAAACTACGCCGGCCCTCGTTCATTAACCCCCTACTCGCAAATCATTGACTTCCGTGGGAGCTCAGACGAAGTTAGTGTATCCGCACAGAAAGAGAAGTCAATCAGCCGTAGCGTTCTTACATAATGAGTATATTTGACTCGTGTCTGCTCTGCACAGCATAATTTTCCTTCGTATATTTATTAATTTCAGTTGATAATCCAGTTTGAGGTATACTGAAGTACGCAATAATGTTGTGTAGAAGTAACAAGTAAAGCGATCAGTTGATAACGTAGGGAGCTGTGTGTAAAAACAGCTTCAATTTTGTTCTGAAAAAGGAAACTAGTAAGTGAAAATTTTTTGTGATCCATTTTCTAAAACGCAAGCAACACATAAAAAGTTGAATGTGTAATAAAAGTAAAGTAAAGTGTGTGAACTATTCCTTTATTCTTGTAAAAGGGCAGGAGAGACTGTATTTGTTATAACAGCACCGAGCAGCAGTCTGTGGCTGGCCGTCATCGGTGTGTGTGTGTGTGTGTGTGTGTGTGTGTGTGTGTTCTGAATGCTACTGTGTACGCTCATGATGTTCGAACGAAGGTATGTGGCCCAGTGAAAATACGAAAAGTAAAGTAAAGTGTGTGAACTATTCCTTTATTCTTGTAAAAGGGCAGGAGAGACTGTATTTGTTATAACAGCACCGAGCAGCAGTCTGTGGCTGGCCGTCATCGGTGTGTGTGTGTGTGTGTGTGTGTGTGTGTGTGTGTGTGTGTGTGTGTGTGTGTGTTCTGAATGCTACTGTGTACGCTCATGATGTTCGAACGAAGGTATGTGGCCCAGTGAAAATACGATGCCTATATACTGAGATGTCTGTCACTATAAAATAATTAATGTGACACTACAACAGAAGGAATGATGGAGGATATAAAAATCGTTTATCTGCCACTGATCACGACGTCCATGGCAACAATCCAGCTAAGTCTTACATTTCTTGTGAAGTGCAGTTTCTCGATGGCTCTTTCTTACAAATTCCGGAAAATGAGAATTAAATAAGGTGTAGAGAACTTGCTTCTTTTATTGCCTACTTTACAGCCCATCATCATAAAGATATATTGCTTGTTAATCGAAGCTTGGCACTGATGTATGAAGCTGCTTTACAAACGCAAGATTCCACCATTAAAATAAGCTAATAGATTTATTAACTGCACTGTATAATCTGTTTTAATATCAACGTTGCTTAGTTCATGATTAGTACTATTGCATGCATGTATGATTGTGTGAGTTTTTGCCATATTTAATACGAGATTCGGTTACTATCTGATTCAGTGCTGCAATATATTACATCATTAGCAAACCTACGACAACCTTTGAACCATCGTTAATGTTTTCTTCCTTTCTAATGTCAGGCTACTGTTGCGTGCACGTAAAAGTGAATTAGTACCGGTATAGCCCAGTGCGCTAAAAATTTTGGCATAAGACGGCGTTGGGTAGTCCATGCACACGGTCATATTTTTAATAAACCAGGATAACTAGACAGTAAACTCTGCTGAACGCGTTGTAGCCTCATCATAGAACGTGGACGCAGGAGGCTTATAAGCTCACGAGGAAAACACAACAAGCGCCATAACCCGATTTCCGAGGAACATTGGAAGAGGGGTCAAAACAAGCGAACTCGTGTCTCTGCTTATTCGTAGATATTCCACCATTTCTTAGAAAACGACGGTCAGAGTTTTTGAGGTACTTTCTATGCCTTTGAGCGACTATATAGTTCAGCCGAACCGGTGGAACAGTGGTTGACATCGCGATATCACAATTTTGCCTCTCGTGTTGGAAATTAGATAATTATTTTATTTTCATTTATTTTTTGTTTTTATTTATCTACTCCTGTCCTTAGAAGATTACTACACGAATGTTTACCAATGTATACTGAAATGATGTTGTCCTTACTCGTCCACTAATTACATGTCTGGCGAATGAATTGAAGAGAACAATAAATGAATAGAAAAATTATTTGAAGTTGTTTTAGGTGAATTTCTGCAGCGTATCTTGATTCATAGTCAATTCCAAGTGCCAGTTTTCGGAAAAGTGATTCGTTACACGTGATTTTCCGCGAAATTATTTCCGATGCGTGAAATCTTTAACAATACTAACGACGTTTCTTTCCCGAGCGAGATTCATCCGAAGAAGTACCACTGTGGCAAACCTGCCTTCGTGCGATGCTCGTAATGTTCGGAATTTCTATGTTTCGAAAGTTTCTACGACAGGTATAATCATATGGAATGCACCAAATCTTCCGGAAGAATAAACTACGAATGAAAAATAGAATGAAATTAAAGAATATGAGAATTTAAAAGGCTGTAAACCCTGAAACTACCATACTCACATATACTGTACAATAAATATGACACTTATTGTGAAACCCAGTCGTATTTTAACAATTCTATAACGCCCTTGTATCCCCTAACTCGATGAGAAACGTTCGTGTAGTAACTAACTCGATGAGAAACGTTCGTGTAGTAACCTTCTACGGACGTGAGTAGATAAATGAAAAATAAAATAAAATGAAAACAATAATTAGGTTTCGAACACAGGACACAAAATGTGAGAGGGCACGACGCTAGTCACTATACCACATGTTGGATTGAGCTTCTTGCGTGCTAAAAGGCGTCTAAATCAAGTCGAAAACTTTGACAACCTTTTTCAGAAACTGAGAAACTGAGCGGAACCTTCTCGGGAATCGGATTATGGCACTTGGAGTGTTTTCCTCGCCGGTAAAGTAGGGCAGTCGATAGTCTGTGGTCGCTCTGATGCAGCTTACTATGCTGGTGTAGGCATAGGTGTTCCGGAGCACATCTTTCAGCGCACTGTCTTCAACATGGGACTCCGTAGCAGACGACCCCTGTGTGTTCCTATGTTGACTTCGCGACATCGCCAGTTACGATATTGCAGAGCCTGTGTTAGCCGGCCAGTGTGGCCGAGCGGTTCTAGGCGCTTCAGTCTCGAACGGCGCGACCGCTACGGTCGCAGGTTCAAGTCCTGCCTCGGGCATGGATGTGTGTGATGTCCTTAGATGAGTTAGGTTTAACTAGTTTTACGTTCTAGGGGACTGATGGCCTCAGATGTTAAGTCCCATAGTGCTCAGAGCCATTTGAACCATTTAAGAGCCTGTCTTATTCCGAATTACGATGTTATCATCCTTCGGACATGCCTGCATGTCCAAAGGAACATTTCATTGTAACTCGGAATAACACAGGGACTGTAACATCATATTTACTAATCGACACCGGGCAAGTGACTTTCAAATAAAATGTCTACTCTCAGACAGCATGATCATAAGGTGACAGATCGCAATAAGCGGGATGTCGGAATTCGAGTCCCAGTCCGGTACAAATTTTCATTGTCTGTATTCCATTACACAGCTGATGGTTGTCCATATTCGCTATTACGGATACATTTCATATATCATCAATTACGATTCCAGTGGGTATGAGATCATGGAGGTAAATCAGTGGAAAAGTGTCACTACCTGGTCGGATGAATTTCGTTTATTGTTACACCACACTGATAGTCATGTCCGGATACGTCATCTGGCCGAACGGCTCCTCGAAACGAGCATCTCGTCGTGGACTCGAGTTGGCGGGGGCAGTGTGTTGCCGAGGGGAACATTACCTGAGATTCCATGGAACCTGTGGTGGTAATAGAAAAAAATTCGAGACTGGATTACAAAATTAGATAAAAGTTCAGGTGTTCTCCATTGTCTCCCACCACTAGACTACAACGCGCAGAACGTCCATACAATCATGTGAAACTGACAGAAAAGTCGTTGTTTAGTATGTTGTTCAACTTGAGCGTCACATTGCCTGGAATGTTGGCTACGTTGTCAATGCACTGACATTTTATACGAATCTATTCACTTCGTCGATTTGTAGTTGGGTCGTTTTGATAACACCGAATCTCGACAGCCGAGGATCTTTTTTTATTTTTTGCCCAAGGAAGAACTGTCCGCTTTTTTGCATTTCAATCTAGTCACGGCAGGCGTTCACACGACACTGTCTTTTTTTTGAGCTTCAAGGTGTGTGGGATAAACTTTTAGTACACTTTTCTCTTCTTTGAAATATCCTGGACAGTGTCTGAATCACTTGCTTTAAATAGATTGCTCCATTGCGATTTTTAATACAACACTCATACGCTACAGTTGCACGTTGATTGGTACGCTGTCCACTGAAAACTAATTGGCCGAACGCACATCTGTTGTTTACAATTTTTAGCTCTAGCTGCCGCCACCGTAGTTATTGCGCTGACATCGCTTATACCCCAGGAGGAAATTATTTTTTTTCTTTTTTTCTTTTCTTAGAACCTTTCTCTTAGGTCCCTTAGTAACGTTTATGAACGAGTGTGAGATGTATGTGGTCCCTGAAGGGTTTTGGTGGCGACAGCTTCGCCGAGCCCGCGCACTGAGACATGGAGGGTCGCAGTACCGTATGCGAGCACAGATCACAGACTCCTGCTGCTAAAATTATTTCTCTGGAGCGCCGTGCGCCGTAAATACTCGGCTGCTCGGGGGGCGCTCCACGCTGTGTAACGCCGCGGATTGTCACAAACAGCGGGCAGTATTTCACAGGGAAACCGTCCATTTGTCTCGAGTGCAACAAAGAATTACCTTCCCCTGCACCCATCTCCAGCACATAATTCCCAATGAGAAAGCGCTGGTTTAGGCAAATTTTGTGGGTTAATTTATATATGAATAACTGTCCACGTGCGAGCAGGATTTACTAATTTAGGATTCCGTAAAAACCTAATTGTGTATATGGGCAGTTTATCTACTTCAGAAATCAAGAATGTGGACCGTTCTTGCTCGTGATCGACATTGATTCTAGCAAGATATCGGTCCCAGGGGTTCCAAGGTTCGCGAGAATGTTTTAATGTGACAAGTCATTCAGGACGGAGGTGACAATTATTATAACAATCAGTAGTTCTCCATTCAACCTGACTGGGTCGCAGTGGCAAAAGTCAAACATCAGGCAAGGAATAACTTTACTGCTCACATGACGCGTTTCGGAATTTATCTAACATGAGACATCCAGGAGCGATTAACGCACGTAGATAAGGTGTTTCAAGCTGCATGTAAAACAAACATTCGCAGACAGGTTGTGATATTCGCTATTTTTGACTTCATTAAGACAGCAAATACGAGTAGTTAATACTTTCAGCCAGAAGGCGGGTACTTGTTTGTAAATAATGATTAATGTATAATGAGGCGTCGCATGGCGACGGTGGAATTTTCTAAATAATGTAATTCGTCGTCTTTGGGCGGCAATATAAACAGAAAAATACGCATAGATATGCGATCCTTCACTATTTTGTTCGCTGGAGAACAAATGAAGCCTTGAGCGCTAAAGACTTGTACTGTTTTTCTCAAGTAAGACGGACGCAGATTTGTGGCAGTCTGATCTAATTTTTTACTAAATGCATAAAAACGTGTTATGTCTAAGTTTGAGTGAAGTGTAAAGAACTGTTATAACTTACCGTGACGACGCACGAGCGACTCAAAGAAGACAATGGCCATATAAAAGAGCGCTCAATGGACATGATACGGACATAAAAATCTACCCTCATTGTAGTATTAAGCTTAAGGTACGATATATGTTTTAGTTTATAATAAATATTTGTTCTGGGAATACTGAATCATTTAGCAGTGCTCATTCCTATGATCTCCTCAGTATTATTTTCATTTTAATTATGCATTTTGCTAAGATTACAGACACGGAGATCAGCAGTCCAATGTGCGTGTTACATTGATAAAAGGAAAACTGTTTTACGTCTTCTTGCATCAGCTTTAATATTGAATTTCCCTTTTGTGTGATGTTACAGTTGTTTTTGCGCCCTTAAGAACTTTCTGGTCCCTTAGGAAATTGTTTTGTCATAACAATAACTTCACAACCGGGTATGATCGTATCTCCGATCATGAAGTAATTAGAAAGACGATAATGCGATTTCTTAATCAATAGCACGCTAGTTGTGACTGCCTCAAGCCACGCGAAGCTGCAAGTAAAAACTAATCACATCTCATAATGTAATATTTTATGACAATGGTCAATCCATGATTCTTACGCCAATTGTGATTGATAAAACAGTAAGCTAAATCTCAATTTCCAACTTTCCATTGAATAACAACATCACTTTTATTTTGTAACATCACAAGGTCTGCAAGGAGGAAATTGGCAAGTAATCCGAACCTAAAGTATCCGGTAGTACTTCCCATGTTGTTCAGTTAGATCATGCAAGGGATGTTGCGCTCAAGTCTACTTCCATCGGGACTTCATTTGGTCGGACTATCCGTAATGATGAACCATAATTTAGTACTGTAAGGTTTTCCGAATCTAGTACATCAACAAGTACTTTTCCCATTGTGTTAGCATTTCTGCATCCTAACAGCGTATGGTGGTCATTAGTCATCTAGTAGCAGAAGGGGTTTCCCGATGGAGGGTTATAAACTATTGTTTGGGATGTCTACCGTTAGATGATTTGTGTGCTCAGACACCATTCAGATAGAGGTCCTTCAGCCGATATCCACAATCTGGAATATATCATGCTGATTGCCGGTTTGGCTACAGAAAATTAGATATCTTGTGTTACCAACATCGCTGTACCGCCGTAGCCATCGTCTCTAACGACGGAGTAACCTGGGAGCGCGAACGATCCGTTTGGTTTGAACCACGTTTCAGTGATGGCACAAATGTCTACGTTAGTTTGTAGCAGAAAAAGTTGAAGGCTGTCTTTGTACGTCTTGAGATATCCACTGGATGATTTTATGCCCATTTTGGGGTATGGAGAGTGGAGTCAACAAGTTTCGGATTGACATACGAATCTAATCTCTTTGTAGTGCTGGAGCGATCCAATGGTAGTCGACTGGTACGATATATCATTCATCACAACAATAATTATACCTAAAATGTTATTAATGACATAGTTCCCAACATCACGCCGTTGGCTGAGTCCGTTGTACTGTGGTGGACAGTTGTTAGGAGCAATCTGAAAAAGACGGAGGCAGAGTTCTGGTTGATACAGTTGGTCCCATTGAACCACGCTTTGGTGGGGCCCCTCTGTGTTCCATAGAATTTACACATTCAGCATGCTGTATGAGAGGAATGGGCGGTGGCGTCAGCGTTGAATCCACTAGAGCCACCGTTCGCAACGTCTGTGGCATTGTCATCGTAGCAAGGGTTGGTTGCTGACTGCGGTTAGTAAGTAGCGTTCCTGATATTGGCATGAGCTGAATCGAAAAGAGCGGGGAATTTGCAGACTGTCTCATAATGTTTGGGGGAGAAGAAACCGCATTCACATAAGGCCTCTTTTCAAAAATATCTGTTGCTTCATGGAAGGTAATATTACTGAGAGATATAATTTTGATAATTTGTTTGCGCTGGAGATACATTGGGCAGGTTCAAGATAGGAAACTGCGACCATCCGTAAAATGAGTACAGGTTCGTTGATTGGCCTTCCCATAGCCATCACTTCTGTGCGCGCGTGCGCAGTAAGCACATCTTATGTTACTTCTGCACTAATTGCCATGTCCAAATCGCAAACAATTGTACCATTGAAATATGGAAGGTACTACTGTGGGAACCTCTGTGATCTAAATGTTGTAACACATATGGGTGAGGGCTTTTTAACCTTTCCCCGCTCAGGTTTACGTCTTGACTAAATCGCGTGATGGCAAAAACTTTGCAGAAATTTGTCATTTCAGTTTCAATTCCTCCTCATTCAGGTAAGTTTCAGCATTGCTGATAATGCCTTGTCAAGTAGTGAAGAACTTGGAAATATAGACCTCCAAGTTTTCTTTGTCTAAGAAAGAATGTTGAACCAACGCATCTATAGTTAATCCTGACACAGTCTCAATTTTCACACGGCTTTTCCCTGATGCAGTAATATTAATTATGAGCTTGAATAATGACTCACATTGACGTCTAATAAGTTTGCCTAGTGGTATAGGGTGGAGTCTGCTTACGTCTCTGATTTTACTTTCAACAAACAAGATGAAATTCCCTTTGTTTGGTAATTGCGTAAAAGTTAACAGTGCAACTTCCATGTTGCTGGGTGATGGTTCCTTCTTGGGTGGCGTCTGCTCGGAGCACTTTGTCCACCCATACTCGCTGGTCGTCATGGTCTTCCTCCTCCGTGCAGTTCCCTTGACGTTTCTGCGAGAACTGCAGGTCTCTTGTTGTAGTTGCAGCGTCAGGAGGGACACTTTGGTGTGAGTCTGAGTTGTGGAACGCAATGATTGCGTCGTTATTCACTTTACCAATGGCTGTATTAAGTGCATCAGTAACCATTGCGACAATGTGCAGCTGATTTTGCGAAGTTACTCTTTCCATAGAACGTGACTACCCCTCATAGCTGCATGTGTTGAAAAAACATGTCTCTGGTCCTGTTGGTGTTAGAAGTTTATAAACCCCACAGTGCTGATATTCATGGTAAATGCTGTTTTGTGCTAGATTTGGTTGAAATCTACAGACATGTTTGCAGTATATATATATATATATATATATATATATATATATATATATATATATATATATATATATATATATATATATATATATATATATATATATATATATAGCTCCATAATTAGTGAACTGATCGCAGAAACATATGCAGTTATATCATTTTGGAAGAATGCAGTCTTTTTGATTTGTACGTCATGATTTGTTTTAGTGACAGGATATGGTCACTGAACACTGGACGACAGAGTAGGAGGTTGCTTACATTACATTATCGGTCACTTATCAAATTTTACGTTAGAGTTTGTTGAACGCTTTTCACATTTCTGTCCTCTCTTTAAATTTGTATTGTTTGTAAACAAAGATATTTTATTCTTCGAAATAAGTTATGAAACTTCTTTTAGTTTCTCTAACTGGAGTGCCGATCTATGGTGGGTAATTCCCATACTTCAAAACCTAGCTCTCCAGGTATTGTATAATGAGCAGTCAAACGAGACGAAGCAAATGGAAAGTAAGTAAACCGTTTACTATTTCGAAAGTATGCTCATTGATTGTTAATGGCTTTATCCCACTCTATGAGGCAAGATGGTCAGTGCACACATGGAGAAATGGTTGCAGTTCCATACAGAACTACGATTGTGCTAGATTTGTTTGAAACCGCATGGGGGGGGGGGGCATGAATGTCATTATTCAGGGCTCCAAAAATTTGGAAACCGCAAGGGGGGGGGGGGGGTCGGAACAGCGTGGAGAATGTGTAACTCCTTCCCAGCGAAATTTCTGCAGCTCAGTCGGAACTATCTTCGCAACATGTGGCCGAGCAAGCGGGATGCAAGCGTAGATCACAATTTGCAGCATTGTTTCCAGAGTTGATCGAACTCCTTTTGTTTGGAGTGGAGTAGAGGGTCCCAACCAACGGCTCCATCGATTCTGTGACGGTCTTGGCTGCAGAGTTCTGGAACTGCGTTATGGGTTGGAGAACTGTAGGATTCCCCCCGATTGGTTATGGGTACACTACAACTTGATATACTCGCGCTTCCTTACGAGTGAACCCTACTTCCATATCGGTAAGCTCTCCTAGATTCACCCTCTGTTACATGTATGGTGAGAGGTGTAGGAACAAATTTACACAAAATTACGTGCTTCTAGAGAATGGGACGCACCTAAAGTAGTTAGTATCCGAGAGTGGGGGTGCATCTATAATAGTAAGTATCCCAGAGTGGGGATGCATACATCCTAAACATTAATGACGCACTGAGTCATATTGTATGATGCGACCAGTACTATGTTGGATTACATGGTGGCATGTGTCATGTTATACGACTTGGCACGATGTATCATTTTACTTCACTTGACATTATGCATTATACTGCATGGCATGGGTACTGGTACTACAAAGTAAAAACGCTAAAAACTCTCTTTTACAACCCAAACTCCCCAGGACATAATCACAGTTTTTTATGTTACAATAGGAGAATTTTTCATTCTGGTTGCTGCTATGTTTGATTCCCTGTGATATTTGCAGCGCTGTGAGTAAATAGGCGTTGTGGATCGGTATTGCAAACTACTGTGCAGACTTATACAGCATTTTAATGAAAAGTGTTTTACAAACTTTGTTTGCTTGGTTTTATATATTTTTGTGAGCATTAGTTTGCAGGGGATAATTATATACTATTTTCGTGTCGTGTTGTGTAATTATGTGCTTATAAAAGTTGGGTCATAACCAGCCAACATAATAGGTTGACTGTATATAATAAACATTTGAGTGAGAAACAGAACGAAATGTGTGTCGCTGAACTTCAACGACTGAAGTTTTCGACACACGAGTAGTAACAACAGCTCACGATATCTGAATTTTGAGGCAGTTTAGCGGTATTTCAACATTGACTTTCCTTGTTTTCACTAACTGGGGTTAAGGCAATATCTTCGATAGAACTTTAAATCCATTCCTGTAGTACTTTATAGAATATTTGAGAGCTACTGAAAGTGTATTCTTTGAACGATTCTACAGCCGTTTCGTTTGAACGGGGTATGGTAAAAACATCACAAGATAAACCTGAATTTTGCTATATAGGTTACTCGTGTCTAGGTAACTTTACAGCTTGACTCAATTTTAACCTCAATAAAAACAATATTTTATGTCGACTGCAATAAACACTCCCCTTTGTATGGGATCTAACTTGTCTTTCCGATATACGTTCCATGCCTCTTTAAATATTTCGGAGCTTTCTGCTTTGGGTTTTAGCTAACTCTCTGTTCCGGGAATAACTGAGTGCGACAACTCTCCTGAGGGGCAGTAATTTCATGAACTTTGTTACGAACACGATTTAATTGTCTTTGAAGCTGCGAGATAAGGCGAAAAGCTAGTTCCCTTCTTTTACATTCCAACTCTGCCCCGGAGATATTAGCCTTTTTTGTGCTACGGTAGGAGCGTTTTTTACTCTGTCATGATTTTGACATCAGACAGCCATAGCTTCGCAACCTGTGTAGATTATTGTTGACGCGGTCGGCGACTGATCCGTTATAGGTTTCCTTATTGTCTTTCGAATCACGCTGCTTAGATCGTGGCAACGCATAAAGCTTTCACGAAACAACAGGATGACTATTAATTACACGTAATTGTCTGCCTTCTTAAAACATTTAAACCAAATCTCACAAATTTCTAACATACAAGCGGCGCACGTAAAAATCACAGAAAACTTGTTTTTCGCACGTAAAATCTGAATGGAGCTATATTTTTGGAAGAGATTTTTCATTTTTATAGTAAGAATGCTTTTATTATTTAGATGATTCACTTTAAACCGTTTCCGCGCATTCAGTTCACGTCAGCACATTTAGCTCGACTTTAAACCATCCTATCTCATCAACTGATAAAGAAAACTGGAAAAAATGGATAAAGTCAAAACGAATCATTTACCTTCGTGCAAAATTTGAACAGATCCGTACAAGTATAAAGTATAGAAGCAGCGCGCTTCGAAAACCTCCCAGAGGAACTTTGTTTTCGCAAGTAAGACCAAGACCCGGTACATCGGTGGACCAAATATGAACCATCAGTCTTGCTCCATTCAGGAATTATTTAAGGGTGACTACTTTTACATGTAAGTCCAAAACGAGGGTGACAGTTCTTGCAAGTCAAATCCAAACGATGCAAATAAAATGGCGCCCTTAGCTGAGCATTAATTTCAGCTCAATCAAAATTTTTGCAAAACGAATTAATCGATTCGCACAATTTGCCTGGGCGCCAGCTTCAGTTCATCATTGAAACCTTACTTTATATACTAAAACACAGCTACAATAGGACTACCTAAATGGCCGCTGACTGGGCTAAATGAAAAACTTTTCACCCCGTGTTTGTAGCTCAAATAGGAACCGAGCAACTGTAACGATACAAATTAAACAGAAACTCATTCGTCGTTACATTCGGGTCTGCACAATCACACTGCATTTATGTGCTCGCAGTCATACTACACCGAGCATAAACAGATGGAACAATGCCGTCAACTTAAGTGTAATTAGTGTCAAAAATAGACATCTTAATTTCACTATACGAGTTCCAAAAATGGTTGAAATGGCTCTGAGAACTATGGGACTTAACATCTGAGGTCATCAGTTCCCTTGAACTTAGAACTACTTAAACCTAACTAACCTAAAGACATCACACACATCCATGCCCGAGGCAGGATTCGAACCTGCGACCGTAGCGGTCTCGCGGCTTCAGACTGAAGCGCCTAGAACCGCTCGGCCACACCGGCCGGCACTATACGAGTTGCCAGATTCAACGAAAAATACATTTATACACTGTCGGAAAAGATGCTATACCCTCAAGGACAGTATTCAGGGGCACTTGGGTATCAAACGAGAGGCATTCAGTAAGTAATGCTACATTTTCTTCGGAGTGACGTTGGTTGTATTGTGTATTCCAAAACACCATATTATTCCCCTCTCTTTTGGCTACAAAATCCTGTTTTTCAACACAATCTCCATTCAATGCGACGGCCATACGCCACCTTACTGCAAGGGCCTGTATTCCCGCGTGGTACCACTATGGGGGTCGACGTGGGAGGCAACGTCGTGATGCATTAATAACCTCCTCGCCATCCACGTAAGGCTTCCTGCACAGTGCATCCTTCACTGGGTGAAACAGATGAAGTCGGGTGGTGCGAGATCCTGGCTGTAGGGTGGATGAGTAAAAACAGTCCAATGGAGTTTCGTGAGCTCCTCTCGCGTGCCCGGACTTGTGTGAGGCCTTGCGTTGTGGTGGAAAAGCAGATGTTCGTTTCAATTTTTGTGGTGACGAACACGATGAAGTTGTTTCTTCAATTTTCTGAGGTTAGCACAGCTGTGGGTGGCCGACTGGCACCCGGGAGACCGGACAGGTTTGCGATGACATGCGCCCAGTCCAGCGACTCACCGTGCTTTTGTTCGTTGGCAGTAGACACACACTGACAGAGCCTGTGAATATCTGCGATGCTCTGGTTTTCCGTCAAAAGCGACTGGTCGAGAAGAAAATGTGTTGCATTGCTAACTGAACACCCCTAGTATGCAATATTGAGGGGTAGTGTTATTAGTGATTCACTTGTCACGGTCATCGGCGAACAGATGGCGCTCAGAGGGCCTTTTGGGCATCCTCTGTTTTGACTCTAGAGGCAGTAACTACGCTGATCTTAGAGGTGTACAGTGTTTGCAAGATTGATTCGAGGGTACAGCCATCCTCTACCGACGAATTCGAACTCCTGCTGAAAAGCTTCAGCCATTTGAACCGGGCCGCATTTTGGTCCTGCCGGAAGGTGGACCGACGCGTCGATTGATTGCTGCACATGTTGGGCACAGTGAATCGGTAGTGTGTCGCTCGTTTCAGTAGTGCTGTGTGGAACATTCCTTCACCTGCAGACCAGGTTCGGACGTCCGCGTAGTACAGACGAGCGTCAAAATCGCCGCATAGTGCGAGTAGCAGCGGCCGACCGAACATCACACACGGACGATATACGGGTATATGGTGCATCTGCTGTGTCACCAGGGATTATTGGGAATGGTCTGCTTGCAGCAGATAAGGTGTGCCTCTAGCCAGGCTATGACGAACACCACGACACCGACACGCATGGCTACTCCGGTGGTATCGAAGAGTTTGCTGGAAAGTGGAATGACGATCTGTTGTCTTCACTGATGAGAGCAGGTGCTGTCTGTACGCGAGTTACGTAGGTACGTGTGAATGGTGTGGACCTGGTGAACTGCCTATTCCAGAGTGCATTCACCAACGACGCACAGGTCTCCTCCAAAGCTTCATGACGGGCCCTTAGTTACAACTCGCGATCACATTTGGTGTGGCTGTAGGGTAACGTAAACAATGACTGCTGCACCGCACAGGCTGTTATCCAGTTGCTACTGCCATTTCTTCGACGGGAAGGTATTGGGCTTTTCTAGCAGGACAATGCACTTTCAAATACTGCTGCTTTGACGTGACACATTCTTCGTGGTGTTGAACTGCCACACAGTCCAGAAAAGTCACCACATTCCTCACCAATTGAACAATTATGAGACATGATAAAGTGGCAACGTACTCATTCTCCAAGGCCTACAATAATCGTAGCCGAATTGCAATAAAAGGAGCAAGATACTTGGGACTGTCTATCACAGCATGGCATTCGGCATCTTTATGATCGTTTACATGTAAGAATAGTGGAATGGGGGGAGGGGTACACGATATATTGATGCGACTCTCTCTGCACATCTTATTGTGACATCTGTGTTTAATTAGGTGGAATTTGTTGACAAATGCCTTTACAATGATGAACTACGTGTCACCTTGTAATCTCCTCCGTCCTAATTGGCTACTGATATTACTGACCGTGATAGCGTATGCCTAATGAAGCTTTACGGTGAGTAAAGCCATCGTTACCGAAGGAAAATAATATCGGTTAATAGGACAAAAATGTACAACAGACAGAATGTTATCTAAATACAAAAAATAATATTGAAATGGGTGGAATTTAATTCAATCGCTCACGAACCACACAAGGAGAAAAGGGTAACACGTAATACTTTTAATACAAAAAATAGTATTAATACAAAAACACTGATCAGCTAAAAAGGGATAGTTAAACGGTCGCCAGCCTGCTAGGGCAATGAATATCCAAAATCTTAAGAATGTTAATGGTAAAGAAAATCAATCAAACGATCATTGGCGTGGCAAGAGAATGTTGTCACGCTTTACCAAAACACAACAGTTCACGAGAAACTAAATGAATCAGAAAGCTCCGAATTTGCGGTTTCTTAATGTAAAATACTATACATTGAAATCCAGTTGCTGGTTAAATAAATGACTGACTGTAACTGAAACTTTGTTTCGAAAAGTATTTCTTTAAGTAACCTCAACATAATTTATTGCAAAAGTTGGATAAAGGAAAGCAATTTAGTTTTAATTTCTGAAAGATTGATTTGAATTTACTTTAAACAAATGCACTACTGATTTACATCCTGCCTCGGGCATGGATATGTGTGATGTCCTTAGGTTAGTTAGGTTTAAGTAGTTCTAAGTTCTAGGGGACTGATGACCTCAGAAGTTAAGTCCCATAGTGCTCAGAGCGATTTGAGCCATTTTGCAATCGATAATTCACTGGACATAAAGAGTCTACTGATGTTTTTTCCACGGCAGTAGTGTGATGGCACTGGATTCAGCTTCTCAATAAACGCCTTAACCGCACCTCGTTTTCCTTGATAAGTATTCGCCATTCGGTCTCCACCTCGTCTTTAAATGGGAGATTCTCCTGTCCGTAAATACCGTCTACATATTCTTTGTACTCTCGCTGTTCAAATCCAGCAAAAGTCACTCGCTAAGCTAAATACAGAATAAATTAAATTGCGCACTCTTAATTTGAGGCGTCACAGATGCAAACTGCTGTAAATCGACTTTTTATCGAAAATGAGTTGGTGCTTCCATTTTGTTCTCTGTGCTGCCATCTATCGATTTCGCTCTTAAAACACGAAAAAAAAACCAGTTTTTTTTCTGCCCTAAAATGTACCTCGAAAACCGTCTACAGATGCAAAACTCTGTCTTTCCACTTCTGGTTGCAAAGAAAAACTGAGTGAATCCATTGTATGATAGAGAAGCAGAACTTGGTGTATCCTTAGCATGCACCATTATTAAAAAAGTCTGAAGATGCAAAACTCGCTTTGTACACATTATGTATTTTGTCCGAATAATACAGCCTTTCCAGCTTATTACTTCATAAACTTTACTTTTGAGCCTATGGTTAGCAATTTGTCAAGTTGTGCCTACTGCAAACTAATGTGAAACGGAAACCAGTAGCACATTAACTGTTACCTAGCCATACTGGCGCGTTTTTCGTGGGTTGGCTTGTTTGTGAGTGCATGGAGAGCGTTTGTGGTATTGTTATTGGATAAAATAGGAAGAGTGCTTTATCATTTCCTCCATAATCGTGGATGTTACTGATGGAAGACATGTACAATCAATTCCAAAAGGAAACGGCCGTAAAAAATCGGCCAATCCTTCTGACTGGAAGAGGAACAAAGCAAAACGCATGAGGTAGGATTTAGTCCTCAACCATAGTACTTTGTGCTATTTCACTGCATGTAAATATTAAGAACTTCATTACCAACATTTCTGTAAACAGTAAGTTACACTGTGATGTTTTACGTTTCTGTTAATATAAATTATGGTCATTCACATGGCTGCAGTCAGGAACGATTTCCTTGAATGAACAGTGCATCATTGATTTTATAATCATTTCTTTAGGAAAACATGGTACAGTGTATGATTTTCTTATTGCATTATCCTAGCTTTCTCCTCATTAGTACTGTTCTTTGGTAGATATTCCGCAAGTGGGTTTCCAGTTTGTCCCCATTGCAAGCATGCAGCTTCATCAGTATACCAGTGTGCAAAAGTATCAATGCAGGTTATAAGGAGATCACATCAGGCCTTTTATAAAGTTGCAGAGAAAATTAAACAGGACGAGTTTATAATTATACACACATCAGTCGAATCTCCCAGGAGGCTTCGGATTGAAGCAGGAGATTCCAGGAAAAACATAAATACTTCAATCAGATACTATTTGCCCCATCTGAAAGCAGCAAACCAAACTCAGCAATTGCGCGTGGACCAAAAGATGTTTACTAGTGTTCTTGGCATATCAACAGCGACAATACAAAGAATATGTAGACGGTATCTACGGACAGGAGAAGCTCCAATTGAAAGACGAGGTGGAGACCGAATGGTGAATATTTATCAAGGAAAACGAGGTGCGGTTAAGGAGTTTATTGAGAAGCTGAAACCAGCGCAATCACACTACTGCCGTGGAAAAAACATCAGTAGACTCTTTATGTCCAGTGAATTATCGATTGCAAAATGGTTCAAATGGCTCTGAGTACTATGGGACTTAACATCTGAGGTCATCAGTCCCCTTGAACTTAGAACTACTTAAACCTAACTAACCTAAGGACATCAGACACATCCATACCCGAGGCAGGATTCGAAACTGCGACCGTAGCAGTCGCGCGGTTCCAGACTGAAGCGCCTAGCACCGCTCGGCCTCCCTGGCTGGCTATCGATTGCAAAGCTTCGGAAAATGTTTAATGCGGATCCGGAGAAAACTGTGGATAAAGTTACGTATGAGTTTTTCAGATCTATTTTCGTATCTGATTATAATATCAGTTTCGCTTCCCCAGCAACTGAACCGATTGTTGCCTAGTGTGCGACAGTTTAGAACAACAAATAAAGCAATTAACCCGAACAACCGGAGATTAGGTGAAGAAACAAGAATTGACAACACAACGTGCTTTACACACAGCTAAGGCAAATGCTTTTTATGATACACTGAAAGTTGAGGACAATGGTGAAATAACGTCAAATGTACGTGTATAATTTTACAGTCTGTCAAGGACCATCTGGTTGACGGCAAAACAAGGAGAACACATTTATATACACATGGAAACAAAACTTTCCAAAGGGATCCAATGAAATTGTGTCTTGTGTACATCAGAGGTTAGCACCTACAGGCCTAACTGACATCCATACCATTCGACTGATGTCAGATGGTTGTGGAATGCAAAACAAAAACCAGACGGTGTTTGGTATGATGTGCTATTGGCTCCTGTCAACGTGAAACGAGTGAAGGTATTCTATCCAATGGTTGGACATTCGTTTCTACCACCTGACAGAATTTTTGGACGAATAGAAAAGGTTATCAGGCCAAAGACACAATTACCTCATCGAGTAAGTGCAATGAAGTGTTTGAGAATCACGGAATAGTTTTGCAATAAGGAGTAGAAGTCAACAATCTGTGTTGGAAGGATGCAGTTGCTGATGTCATTAAGCCACCTCGTCAATGGAACTTCGGGTTTGCCCCTGTAAAACGGGTTGTGATCACCAGAAGTAAACAAAGAAGCGCACTAGTAAGAGGTGAAGTGGCTTCTAGAATGGACGCTGCTGAAGGAAGAGGGATATGCAGACGAGGCAAAGCCTACTTGTCCATGGAGCCAAACGTCATGAGAACTGGAAGAGCGTTAAAGGAAGCTAAAGTCAGGGATATTGATTTCCTGCTCAAAAAGCATTTCGGGCACACTTGGGAGGAAAACGAAAATCTTGCTTTCTACAAGAATGTAATCCATTGTCAGACAGCTGGGAACAATGCAGATGAAGGTCAGACTTTGAAATTCATCCAGAGGACAATGAGTTTCCAGTGTAATTTAGAGGGGACGGGACAGGACTTGAAAGCTTGTGACGTATTAACTACTTTCAAACGATTGTTTAATGTCACATACTTTGTAGTCACATGTTTTAGTCATTAAATCTTTTGTAAGAGTATTAAGGTGTCCTATTTTTATGTAATGATATATATGCACATCGATCTCTACAGAAGCATAACTCTGTAGATCCCTGGGAACAGAGGCAAAACTCGGTGAATCCAAATTATTTTAGGTAATAACTAGCAAAATAAAAGCCGAATATTTCAGGGATTGTCAGAAATATACTCCTTAGGTAAATATAAATCTATGATGAAAAGGAATTTCTAATATCTGCCATATGAAGTAAGCAAGAAGTGTTTTGCGTTTCCTGAAAAAAATATTCTAGTGCACTCACTGCATTTTGCTTCTAGACGCCTCATTTGTGTTGTATCTTTAGTTATTACTCGTAGTTTTGCCAGTGAAATTTTACATTACTTTATGTGAGTGAAAAAACAATGGCTCTGAGCACTATGGGACTCAACTGCTGTGGTCATCAGTCCCCTAGAACTTAGAACTACTTAAACCTAACTAACCTAAGGACATCACACACATCCATGCCCGAGGCAGGATTATGTGAGTGAACTTAATACTCAAAATTGCAAATTAGGTAAGACTCTGTTTTGCGACACAACAATGAACGGTTACTGAGGCACCAAAATTTAGACTGAAACTAGTTATCATCAAACACGAATGGCAGTAAGTAGTGAATCCAATTTCATATTTTTATAACACCCGGTGATTGCATTGAAATGGAAAGGATCATGATAGGTAATAATAACTGAGGACAATGACAACACAGGTGCCCTACAAGTTTTAATTATTGCAGGTTATTACTGAAGAAAATTATTAAAATTTGTGAAAGAATTGCCACTGGGTAATGCCTGTACAATATTAGTTAACAATCTTACGATGTTGTAGCTGTGCGGACGACGAAAACTGCAGCCGACGACATTGCTGAGCTGCTATTGTTGCTGCTGCTGGTTGAGAACCACGAGTCGTCTCCAGGACCACGGACAATTATGGGACAGGCAACAGTTAGAACTGCAGCTTCCTCCGCCTGTCCACTCCTACCGTGCTCTCAAAACTCGTGAGAGAACGAATCAGGCGCGCCTACACTGGCGCAATCATGGCTGCACACCACGTCGGCGGCATAGCCCAACAAGCACTTCTGCACTCTTTCATGACCCATGCTGCTCTGCTTCCTCTCTGCTCGCAGCGTGACACTCTCCATACGAAAAGATAAACAACGGCACAGCTACTGCCATTTCGTCGTTGCTATCGATGCATCAAAATAAAGTTCCCTTGCTTCCCAGAAATTTACAATATTTACATTATAATTATAATCAATTGTGTACGCTCACAAATAAATACGCAATTACATCCATTACATATTGAATATAGCTTCTGTAATAAAGCTTACATATTCAGAATCAGAAGTACAGTGCAAACTATCAACGGATATTAAATGCCGAAAAGAAAAAATGGTTCAAATGGCTCTGAGCACTATGGGACTTAACATCTATGGTCATCAGTCCCCTAGAACTTAGAACTACTTAAACCTAACTAACCTAAGGACATCACACAACACCCAGTCATCACGAGGCAGAGAAAATCCCTGACCCCGCCGGGAATCGAACCCGGGAACCCGGGCGTGGGAAGCGAAAACGCTACCGCACGACCACGAGATGCGGAAATGTCGAAAAATTTTGAATGGTGCAGAAGGCATTTTATCCGCGTTTTTGGTGTTACAACCTCACTTTCCAATAAAATGACCCTGTCGTTTGGCGTATTGCATTTTTTTCAGCAGTGTATTAAATGTTAATCCAGTTACAATGGCCTTTTACCTACTTCTTCAGGCGGTTATATACTGAAATTCCAATGCCTAATGATTCTGGTTATAATTCGCGACAGATGAATAGATTTTAGTCTGAGATAAAATAATTCCTTACGGACAAAAGCAGACCTAAGGATCGTTTAACGCTCTGTTTTCTGAATTGCAATGTATATGACGTTAATGAGCGGTCAGTCTGGAGAACTGAGTTGGGTCTAACTGAGGTATGGAAGGTCTTCAGCACGTTACCGGAGCTGTAGATTCGTAGAGAGATGTTGCCACCTCTTCAGCATCGTCAGCGAGAGAATACATATTTGGTTAATCGCACTGCATCTCTTCAGCTAATGGCATGGGCATCTTCTCTATAAAGGCAATTCTCTTTATACTGACCATTTGTAAATGCTCAGCACTGTTTTACGCGTCCGCTCCTATTCATAGCGAGTCATTTCGGAAATACCGCTCCCAAAATATCAGTTATTCACAAAGATTTTCCAATGTAACCTCACTTTTCATTGCGTTTTACTATATTTTCATACGAATTTATTTTACACGTATTAACAGTTAACAAAACCCGAATGTGGTACTTTATAAAACGTTACACCTACGTACGGGGTCTGGCTATAAAATAACGAGACTACTTCTGTAAAAACATTTTATTTCGAAAAACATTTTATTTCAAAAACAAACATATTTAGTTATTGCCACCTTCAATGCACTCCCCTCCTCTATCCCTAAAACTCTCCATGCGAATTTTCCACTGATGGAAACAGTGCTGGAAGTCTTCCTCTGTGAGCTATTTGATGACACGTGCCTCTTTTCCTTTCATTGCTTCATCAGACCTAAAACTTGCTCCTTTTAATGCGGATTTAACCTTGAGGAATAGATAAAAGTCGCATGCTGCCAGGTGAGACGAATAAGGTGGCTGGTCTTCCCCTGGAATGCTTTACGTCCCTAAAACCTAACAGACAATGTGCTATGAGGCGGTGCGTTGTCTTGGTGCAAAACCTGCACTTGTTCTTCAACAATTCGAGTCGTCTTTTTCTTATTTTCTCACGGAGTCGATCAAGAATCTTCAGGTAATAATGTTGGTTAATAGTTTGACCTTAAGGAACCCAGTGAAGATACACAGTTCCATGAATATCGAAAAAAAAGCAATCACCATCGCTATAAATTTTGATGTGCTCATTCGCTGTTTTTTCGCTCTAGGTGAAGTTGGGCCCTTCCTATGCACGGATTGGCACTTAGTTTCTTGAACATAAGCCAATACCAATATTCGTGACATGTTATTACTCCTTCGAAGAAATTAGGAACATTTTCAATTGTGTCCAAAGTGTCAATAAAAACATTTTCAGGAGTTTGTTTTTGTTCGATGTGGAGAATTTTCGGCATCAGTTTCGCATACACTTTTCGCTTGTTAAATTGGTTATGTAAAGTTTGCCTTACGTGTTATTTGTCAATTCCTATAGTTTTAGTAATCGATCGAATATCGACCGACAGCCAATTCGAGTCAGATTACCTTCTTTCCCGGTATTTTCACCCGTTTCTTTATGCTGAATGCCGTCCCGGGCGTGAGTCATTTTCGGTGTCTTCTCGGCCGTCTTGGAAACCCTTGAACCACTCAAAACCACGCGTATGTAATAAACAGTATTTTTTTAGTAAAAGATTGTCTTCAGCAGCACTTTTACAAAGTTTCATACGTAACTTCACAACAGTTCGTTGCTCTAGTGTTGCACTTATCATTTTTCCGACAAAGCGAAGGCCACGACAACGCTGATTTGTCTACAGACAGCAAAGATGCCGTATTCGACTGAGAAGGCTTCACGTTTCCCAGCTATTGGTCGTTCATCTTTGGTGAATGCGTACTTACTCTGATACAGCATCAATCCCATCATTTTATAACCACATCTCGTATACAAGCGATTTACATAAACGACCAATAGATAGTACCACAAACTTGACAAGTAGGACATATGGACAATCAGTACAGAACAAATTGTTCAGAAAAAAAACAAAAATACAAAAAATATCTATGTGCCTAGCCTGTTACAAAGTGAGTTTATTTTAAAATAGCTGTGCGGTACCAGAGTTTCAAGAATTTTCAGGCACGGAGGAAGGGAGATCTCTTTCAGTTGCTACCACAACTGTGAAACTGTGGGAGCTACTCTGCCAAAGTGTGGAACCTTGTTCTCTTCTGTGCTGCAGCTAAGCTATTCCTAGTTTCTCGAAGCTATCCTCTTCATGCATAAGAGCTATAATCAAACTTCGACGCTATTTCGTATTATCGTCCGAATCAGTTAGTAAACGCAAAGTTTAATGAACAGATAATTGGAGTCCTCTAGAGTCTGGTAATTGTGTTTTCCTCCATCAGAG
The DNA here is from genome assembly GCF_023898315.1 of Schistocerca nitens. Taxonomy (NCBI): domain Eukaryota; kingdom Metazoa; phylum Arthropoda; class Insecta; order Orthoptera; family Acrididae; genus Schistocerca; species Schistocerca nitens. The sequence goes on along the minus strand of NC_064615.1, from coordinate 255,489,069 downwards.
CACCCAGCAAACAGATTGCGAGTCGCTCCGGAGCGTCTATAATCACATTTCTTACCAACTGCGGTCTACACGATCCGTAGACTTACTTTATAATGACATAAATTATCTCACTCCTAACTACACATGACAGCTCTAGAAGTAATTTCATATTAATACAAAAACATCATTTTCGACTTCTTTCTCTTCGTTTTCGTCGAACTGACATTTTCTTCTCACATAGAACCGTTATTGTTCACATGTAGAAATACGGTGTCCTTCATTCTTAAGAACGCCCATATGCTGATGCAGTAGGGTGGGGTGGAGAAATTTGACACGGTGGGGTATATGGTGCACCACCGTATCTTGTAATTTTGTAAACCAGCAAGCTGCTGACGCGTGTTGCACTCTTATGGTTGTTGATACAACTCACTCGGCGAGACGAAGAAGCTATCAGTTGCCGCTGAGGTGGTGCAGTAAAATGAGACACGCCTTGCCGTCGTTTGCGGTAACTTTTCTTCTGTGAATTTTAAGGGTGCAGCGAAATGATACCTGTGCATGTCTTGCCAACGTTTGTTGTAACTTTTCTGTTATGAATTTTAAGACGTAAGACAAATTGTGTAATTTGTTATTAAATATATATATAATAGGAATAATTTTCATCCAGAGATATGTTATTCAGTAGACTGCTTTTAATATTTTTATAACGCATTTAGTCAAAAATGCATGCTATGTAATACAGCGCACGAAGGTTGGGTGCATCACCTAACTCCGTACAGCTATATATTTTTTGTTGTTACAATCATACAGTCGCGAAAATAGTAAAAGGTGTAGTAACACAAACAGAACAAAAGCAGTATTCTCCAATTTTGACGATTACCCTGTAAAATGAGGTGATGAAAAAAAATAAGAGAAACGGAATATCAAACAAAAAGCAAAGGTCAGGAAGCAACAAAAGAAGAAGAGGAAATCACCGTCCGTGTGTGAACTATGCTGCTGCTTCCTTTAAATTTCAAGACGTTTGACTCAAGACTTTGAGTGAGGTAATTTTTGTGATTTTCTCATTTCATTTCGTTCGTAGATTTCAGCATTAACGAGCACCTACTTATCTAATCCATTACAAGAACTTGTTCTATGTTAGCTGTTTTTATCAAGTTGAAATTTCGTGATAGAAATCACAAGAGTGTGGCTTGTTCGTTGGATGGGTAGGTTTCCGACAGGTGATCCAAAGTTCCTGGTTCGATCCTCGGGATATTTCTCGCTTACTGCTTTTCCACCTTGAGATTTACCTAAGTTTCTCTGAAATGGACTTAATACGAGGCCCCACTAATAATGTAGAATCCTAAATCCACAACTCCTTTTGATATACTTAACTTGTTCAGCGTTACGGATCCATCTACTCATTTTTGGTTGGACGTGCTTTTAAGTTTATAAATAACAAACAAAAACTCTGATTAATACTTGTTTCTTATTGTTCAGTTCAGAAACAAAAACACTTAAACATCTTCCCTGAGCAGTGTTGCCATCTTCACAGTAGGCAAAAACACTACAGCGCCGTCGTGGAGATATCCTGACACCTATCGCTGTCAGACCGTCTGCTTGTTATAATCGTCGACATCGCCTAAAAACTGTCCCACAACTACTGTCCACCTCCAGTTGAGCTGATCCCTTTTATTCTGTTTGCTTGTGACGTGATTCCCATGGTAACAACCAAGCCCTTCGTCAGGATTACGACGTGTCTTATGAACCAAATTAAGTTTCATATAATTTTAAGTTACGCTGATGGCTAATTATACGAATAATTCTATTCATCTAAATGACCGTCGGAAGGGCTCTGATAAACCCACCGTAGAGGGTACATTAACCACATACACGCAACTAACGGCGGCTCTTAGAAATTTACAATTCTGTTTGAATGCAAATTGTGTTTATAATATTCTGAGTGAACCGAGACGTAAGGGAATGGAAGGGCAAAAAACGTACAAAAACAAATATCCCAAGAAAAATTCCAAAATGAAAATCTAATTGAATGTTATTGTGATGTATACGAAAAGATTTCGTTTGGTCAGAGGAGTAAGAAGCTGAAATAGGATTTTTTATGTTTTCATTAATTCATAATAATTAAAACTTCATCTTTTAAGTAAAACTAGTTACCAGATGGGGATATTTTGACTGCGTGCTTGGATTCAAATACCTCGGTTGCTGCAAAAGGCTTTTCTAAAAATGTGCCAAAATTATCATGAGCAGTGCTCTCATGTCTGGCTTCGCAGGATTACACGATGTAAGGTATCCCGTACAAAAACTATTATGTCTCTGCAACCAAGAGGTGGCAGTGACTTCCAATACATGTTCGTAAAGCTGGAGATAATTTATAAAAGAAAAAGGCAATGCAAAAATTTGAACTCTAGATGAATACTAATAAAATAAATACAGATGGAAAGATCGATGTGGAAAGGGTCGAATAAATTAAGTACACCCACACTGAGGTGACAAAAGTCATGGGGCAGCCGAATGCGTATGTGCAGATGGCGGTAGTATCGCATACACATTGGCAGATCTTCATTCGTATTCAGGTTATTCGTGCGGAAAGGTTTCCGAAGTGATTATGGGCGCACGACGGAAATTAACAGACTTTGAATGCAGAGTGGTAATTGCAACTAGATGCATGGAATATTCCATTTCGGAAATCGTTAGGGAATTCAGCATTCCATTAGAAATGTTCCAAGATCCACAGCGACAAGAGTGCGGCGGGAATATCACATTTCAGGCAGTACCTCTCGCCACGGACGAACAAGTGGCCGACGGCGTCCGCTTAACGAGCGAGAGCAGCGACGTTTTCGTAGAGTCGACAGTGCTAACAGACAAGCAAAACTACGTGAAATAACAGCACAAATCAGTGTACCATGTAAACGATCGTATCCGTTAGGGCAATGCGGCGAAATATGGTGGCGAAGTATGGCGTTAATGGGCTATGGCAATGACCGACGCTAGTGACTTTGCTAACAGCACGACAACGGTTCCAGTGGCTCTTCTGGTCTCGTAACCATATCGGTTGGACCCTAGACGACTGGAAAACAGTGACATGATCTGATGGGTCCGGATTTAATGTGGTAAGGGCTGATGGTAGAGTTCGGGTGTGGCACCGACCCCACGAATCCATGGATCCCAGTTGTCAGCAAACACTGTGCAAATTGGCAGCGGCTCCATAATGGTGTGGGCTGAGTTTACATAGAATGGAGTGGATTCTCTGGTCCAACTGAACCAATCTCTGACTGGAAATGTTTATGTTCGGCCAGCTGGAATCCATCTGCAGCCATCCATGGACTTCATGTTTTCAAACGACGAAGTCATGTCACTGGGCGACAGTAGTTCACCATTGCTTTGAAGAACATTACGGACAATTAGAATGAATGATTTGGCCATCCAGATCGCCCAGCATGAATCTCATCGAACATTTATGGGACGTAATGTAGAGATCAATTCGTGCACAAAATCCTGCACTGGCAATACTTTCTCTTTAGCGTCAGCATGGATCAATATTTCTGCAGGGAATTCCAACGACTTGTTGAATCCGTGCCACGTCTAATTGCTGTTCTACGTTGGAGAAAAGGAAGTCCGACACTATATTAGGAGATATTCCATGAATTTTGTCACTGCAATGTGTGTAGGGGTTGAAAGAGTCTTACGTAAACGTCAAAACCAACTTTTGTTACTCAAGGTTTGAGCTTATAATTTAGAAAGCAGTTTTCGTCTGAGGCAGTCGATTAGGAACAGGTCGATCGGTCTTAAACGATCTCATATGTACTAAATGTGCAGCGAGTTCAATAGAATATTACCTCATTCCCTGGCTATGCTTCCTTAAGGTGAAAAACGGAACTTGCATCTTGGTTCAGAGTTGTTCTTTAACAGCAGATCGAACGACAGCCACCTCCGTAAATCGTTTCAGAAAGGCAGACGTCGGCACACCGTCTGTTATAGAACTACTGTGTGGTGCACAAACCAACATTCAAGTTAAGGACACCTTTATCTTTACAAGAACAGAAACTCTTTGTTTTAAGACGGATTCCACGTTCCTTTTAATATACACTCCTGGAAATGGAAAAAAGAACACATTGACACCGGTGTGTCAGACCCACCATACTTGCTCCGGACACTGCGAGAGGGCTGTACAAGCAATGATCACACGCACGGCACAGCGGACACAGCAGGAACCGCGGTGTTGGCCGTCGAATGGCGCTAGCTGCGCAGCATTTGTGCACCGCCGCCGTCAGTGTCAGCCAGTTTGCCGTGGCATACGGATCTCCATCGCAGTCTTTAACACTGGTAGCATGCCGCGACAGCGTGGACGTGAACCGTATGTGCAGTTGACGGACTTTGAGCAAGGGCGTATAGTGGGCATGCGGGAGGCCGGGTGGACGTACCGCCGAATTGCTCAACACGTGGGGCGTGAGGTCTCCACAGTACATCGATGTTGTCGCCAGTGGTCGGCGGAAGGTGCACGTGCCCGTCGACCTGGGACCGGACCGCAGCGACGCACGGATGTACGCCAAGACCGTAGGATCCTACGCAGTGCCGTAGGGGACCGCACCGCCACTTCCCAGCAAATTAGGGACACTGTTGCTCCTGGGGTATCGGCGAGGACCATTCGCAACCGTCTCCATGAAGCTGGGCTACGGTCCCGCACACCGTTAGGCCGTCTTCCGCTCACGCCCCAACATCGTGCAGCCCGCCTCCAGTGGTGTCGCGACAGGCGTGAATGGAGGGACGAATGGAGACGTGTCGTCTTCAGCGATGAGAGTCGCTTCTGCCTTGGTGCCAATGATGGTCGTATGCGTGTTTGGCGCCGTGCAGGTGAGCGCCACAATCAGGACTGCATACGACCGAGGCACACAGGGCCAACACCCGGCATCATGGTGTGGGGAGCGATCTCCTACACTGGCCGTACACCACTGGTGATCGTCGAGGGGACACTGAATAGTGCACGGTACATCCAAACCGTCATCGAACCCATCGTTCTACCATTCCTAGACCGGCAAGGGAACTTGCTGTTCCAACAGGACAATGCACGTCCGCATGTATCCCGTGCCACCCAACGTGCTCTAGAAGGTGTAAGTCAACTACCCTGGCCAGCAAGATCTCCGGATCTGTCCCCCATTGAGCATGTTTGGGACTGGATGAAACGTCGTCTCACGCGGTCTGCACGTCCAGCACGAACGCTGGTCCAACTGAGGCGCCAGGTGGAAATGGCATGGCAAGCCGTTCCACAGGACTACATCCAGCATCTCTACGATCGTCTCCATGGGAGAATAGCAGCCTGCATTGCTGCGAAAGGTGGATATACACTGTACTAGTGCCGACATTGTGCATGCTCTGTTGCCTGTGTCTATGTGCCTGTGGTTCTGTCAGTGTGATCATGTGATGTATCTGACCCCAGGAATGTGTCAATAAAGTTTCCCCTTCCTGGGACAATGAATTCACGGTGTTCTTATTTCAATTTCCAGGAGTGTACTTAGGCTCATTCTCGGCAATATCCGTGATATTAACTGACCAAACTTTAATTTCGCCTCAAAGTGCTTCTTTTGCGACGTTAAATCGAAATAAATACTAATAGTAATAATAAGAATAATAATAATAATTAAGTAATTGCAATAAACTACCATACATACAGGGCATATTACAATTTAAATGTACAATGGGTTAGCTGTTAACATTACAATTTAATGTTAAAATTCATAAACTCCTTTGTTTCGCAGAATAGCTGACCAAACTTGCAGACATGCAGCATTCGTTTGAATGCTATTTCAGTCAGATGACTGTTGATTGGTTTTCACAGTCCATGGTGTGGAGAATAAATACTTATAAGTTATGATATTCAAAATGCAGTGTGTAAATACACTGACGTGACAGAAGTCATGTGATACACCCTAACATCGTGTTGGACCTCCTTCTGCTCGGAGCAATGCAACAACCCGACGAGACGTGGAATCAACAAAATGTTGGAAGCCACCTCAAGAAACACTGAACCGTGCTGCATCTATAGCCATCCGTAAATGCGAAAGTGTTACCGGTGCAAGCTTTTGTACATGAACTGAACTCTTGATTATGTGACAGAAGAATCCTCCTGGCGGATTACAACTATGTGCCGGATCGACACTCGAATTCGGGACCGTTGCCTTTCACGGGCAAGTTCTTTACCGACTGAACTACACAAGCACGACTGATGACCCATCCTCATTGCTTGCCAGCTGAAATCCATAAATGTTAGGCCGGATTCGTGTCGGTCGATCTGGGTGGCGAAATCATTCTCTCGAAATATCCAGAAGTTTTGACATGTCGCAATGTCGTCCATAAAAATTCCATCATGGATCGGGAACATGAAGCCCAAGAACTGCTGCAAAGTAGCAGAATGCAGCCATTTACTGTGAATAATAGGTTCAATTGGACAGAGGACACTATCCATTCCAGTAAACACAGCCCACACCATTATGAAGCCACTACCAGCTTGCACAGTGCTTTATTGACAACTTGGTTCCATGGCATCGTGCGGTCTGCGCCACACTCGAACTCTACCATAACCTCTTCCAAACCGAAATCTTGACTCATCCAACCATGCCACGGTTTTCCAGTTGTCTAGGGCCCGACCGGTATGGTTACGAACTCTGCAGGAGATGTCGTGCCGTTGGGAAAGGCACTCGCGTCGGTCGTCTGCTACCATAGCCCGTTAACGCCAAATTTCGCCGCACTGTACTAATGGATACGTTCGTAGCACGTCCCATATTGATTTCTGCGGTTATTTAAGGCAGTGTTGCTCGTCTGTTAGCACTGTCAATTCTATGCTAACGCCGTTGCTGCCGGTCGTTAAATGATTGTTGCGACGTCTAGCTCCAACTACTGTTCTGCAGCATTAACATACACTCCTGGAAATGGAAAAAAGAACACATTGACACCGGTGTGTCAGACCCACCATACTTGCTCCGGACACTGCGAGAGGGCTGTACAAGCAATGATCACACGCACGGCACAGCGGACACACCAGGAACCGCGGTGTTGGCCGTCGAATGGCGCTAGCTGCGCAGCATTTGTGCACCGCCGCCGTCAGTGTCAGCCAGTTTGCCGTGGCATACGGATCTCCATCGCAGTCTTTAACACTGGTAGCATGCCGCGACAGCGTGGACGTGAACCGTATGTGCAGTTGACGGACTTTGAGCAAGGGCGTATAGTGGGCATGCGGGAGGCCGGGTGGACGTACCGCCGAATTGCTAAACACGTGGGGCGTGAGGTCTCCACAGTACATCGATGTTGTCGCCAGTGGTCGGCGCAAGGTGCACGTGCCCGTCGACCTGGGACCGGACCGCAGCGACGCACGGATGTACGCCAAGACCGTAGGATCCTACGCAGTGCCGTAGGGGACCGTACCGCCACTTCCCAGCAAATTAGGGACACTGTTGCTCCTGGGGTATCGGCGAGGACCATTCGCAACCGTCTCCATGAAGCTGGGCTACGGTCCCGCACACCGTTAGGCCGTCTTCCGCTCACGCCCCAACATCGTGCAGCCCGCCTCCAGTGGTGTCGCGACAGGCGTGAATGGAGGGACGAATGGAGACGTGTCGTCTTCAGCGATGAGAGTCGCTTCTGCCTTGGTGCCAATGATGGTCGTATGCGTGTTTGGCGCCGTGCAGGTGAGCGCCGCAATCAGGACTGCATACGACCGAGGCACACAGGGCCAACACCCGGCATCATGGTGTGGGGAGCGATCTCCTACACTGGCCGCACACCACTGGTGATCGTCGAGGGGACACTGAATAGTGCACGGTACATCCAAACCGACATCGAACCCATCGTTCTACCATTCCTAGACCGGCAAGGGAACTTGCTGTTCCAACAGGACAATGCACGTCCGCATGTATCCCGTGCCACCCAACGTGCTCTAGAAGGTGTAAGTCAACTACCCTGGCCAGCAAGATCTCCGGATCTGTCCCCCATTGAGCATGTTGGGGACTGGATGAAGCGTCGTCTCACGCGGTCTGCACGTCCAGCACGAACGCTGGTCCAACTGAGGCGCCAGGTGGAAATGGCATGGCAAGCCGTTCCACAGGACTACATCCAGCATCTCTACGATCGTCTCCATGGGAGAATAGCAGCCTGCATTGCTGCGAAAGGTGGATATACACTGTACTAGTGCCGACATTGTGCATGCTCTGTTGCCTGTGTCTATGTGCCTGTGGTTCTGTCAGTGTGATCATGTGATGTATCTGACCCCAGGAATGTGTCAATAAAGTTTCCCCTTCCTGGGACAATGAATTCACGGTGTTCTTATTTCAATTTCCAGGAGTGTATTATGCACAAGATTAGAGTTTCCCCACAAGTAAATACCATATGATATTATGCTTTGGAAAAATATAAAATAGGGTGTTCCAACGTATTTCTCAGTTACACAATTCATAAGTCACCTTGTAATTGTTCCTAACCGTTATTAAGTAGCCAAGTGACTAATTAATGAGACTAAGATATGGAATTTTCCTGCTGTGATACATAAATAACATCGCAAATGTTTCTTTTCCCCCCTGAGGGACCAAACTGCTGAGGTCATCGGTCCCTAGACTTACACACTACTTACACTAACTCATGCTAAGAACAACACACACACCCATACCCGAGGGTGAACTCGAACCTCCGGCGGGAGGGGCCGCGCAATCCGTGACATGGCGCCTCTAACCACGCGGCAACTCCGCGCGGCGAAGTTATTCTTTCTTAATGATTGCATGCGGAAGGCTACGTTGAGCAATTCACAAGTACAAGCTATCGCATTTAACCACAGTTCGATCCAGAACTTCACGGAAATTTTCTCACCTCGTGTCCTTTTGAGTTGTCTCGTTATCCTCACTGGCTAACTTCTTGGCCGCGCGTATTAGCCGCGCTGTTTGAGCCGCCTTGCCACGGCTCGCGCAGCTCCCCCCGTCGGAGGTTCGAGTCCTCCCTCGGGCATGCGTGTGTGCGTTGTCCTTAGCGTAGGTTAGTTAAAGTTAGATTAAGTAGTGTGTAAGCCTAGGGACCGATGACCTCAGCAGTTTGGTCCCACAGGAACTTACCACAAATTTCCAAAAATATTTTGCTAACTTCTCCGACGACAAGCAATAAACAGTGAATAATGGAAGCTAGGTGGGAATATCTCAACACCAGTACAATGAAAATGTGAAAATAAAGGGATGACACATAATGAATAGTGTCTCAGACCCAGTCCCATAACAATATTTGCATCAAAGGTCGCGGATTTTAACCTCCTCATCCTGTACAACAAGAATATTCACAAAATCATCTCCACATGATTAATGGCAGTACTAGACCGTATATGAATGTTTTCCGAGGGTCTTTGAAATTTTAGTTAATTTTTAGTAATAAAAATAATCATTCATAGCTACAGTACGGTGTCTGCAAGAATTTTAAAACATAAAATACCTGACTAAATTCTTTATTTTCCAAAAGGTGAACATAAAGTATCTACCTATTCTCTTGGAATTTCGAGGTACTTAAGCTTTGAGTGTGAGTTTAGAGTAATTGAAATTGTGGTTGGAAGGCTGTCAGTTTCGATTAGGTCTTCAATATTGAAGAACCCCGTATAAATATCTAAAAAGTACATATAGGTAATCAAAGTTACTCACTTGATGCCAAGCATAGTACGTGGATCACCGCTCATTCTATACGCATTCTATACACTGATTCCACTCACATGACCGTTACCACCCTTTATGATCATCTGTCGCTTTCTGAGACGGGTAGGTCTACCGGTCTTCACTGCTCGCTAACTTACAGGATCGTGTACCTTCCTATAACGTATGATAAAACATGGGCTGAAATATGGCATAAACGCAACAACCTTAGCAAATAATTACTCTAGGTAAACTGCCACTAATACACATTACATATTGACGTCAAGCTATATTATCAATGAAATATTACTCCAAAACTTAAACTAACTTGGGTCATTTGAAGGAAACTTGTGTTTTAGAGGAGTTTTGTGAAATATAGTCCGTTTACTCTAAACCAGTAAGCTGCTTGAGAAACTGTCTTCTCAACACAAGGCTAATGAGATGATATCTACTGTGAAGAAAAGTTGTGTCGTTTGCGTACAGTAGTGTAGCGAATTTAATAAATGAAGCACGGTCATTAACCATTAACATGAAAGGGACCAGTACAGATAGCTGGTGAACACCTACCTTAATTTGATATGTATCGGACATTTCTTTGCCAACACAGACAACTTGCTTACGATTCTGTTGATAGAAATTTAACAGTCTAATAGCAGGTATGACTTTCATTACATTTCCAGGCACTATGAGTTACATTTATTACGCTTAGAAAACCGATATATTTGTAATGTTGCGTAAAGTACACGGAAATACTACTTTCGTCCGTCAGTATGGAGTCCAGACATGAATCCATGGACTGATATCACTGAAACTAGCTGAAACAAAAATTAAAAGAGAAAACACGGTATCGCCAGGGAAAATAATGCTGATACTATGACTTACTTCTGTTTTGTATTAGTCTAGATCAGAAACAATATTTCTTAGGCACAGAAACGGTCACGATCGCTGTCTTATAAGTAAATACTCATGACATCGAAATGACCACTCCGTGCCTAATCTCTCATTACGTCAAGCACAGTTTGACAGCAACGTGATAATTCCTGCTTGTGTTTAGTAAAAAGCGTTATATTCGAGGATAAAATTTCTTGAAACTAATCTTGTTTATGATATCTATTTCGGCACAGACTGCCTACTTCCAATATCATGTTTTATTTACACACTTTGTGGATTGTTGTTGTTGCTGTTGTTGTTGCGGTCTCCAGTCCGAAGACTGTTGGACTATACTTTCCACACTAACCTATACTGTGCAAGCCTTCTCACCTGTGCATAACTGCTACAACCCACGTCCATCTGAACCAGCTTATTCTGTTCAAACTTCGGTTTCCTTCCAAAATTTAAAGCCCCCCACGCTGTCCCCCGCCTCCCCATACATAGTCCATCCATTACCAAACTCACGATTCCTAAAGATGTTCTCCTTTCTTTAGTCAACTTGTACATTATATTTCTTTTCCCCGAATTACAACCAGTACCTCTTCATTAGTTATTCGATCTACTCATCGTTCTTCTATAGTCCATTTTTGTATCTGACAGAATTACTACATAAACAAACCCCCTAGTTTCAGAATTTCAAAGAGTGTATACCAGTCAATATTTTCAAAAGCTTTCTCCAAATTTACAAATGCTGCAAACGTAGGTTTGCCTTTATTTAACCTTTCTTCTAAGATACGTCATAGGGTCAGTACAGCCCCGCGTTTTCCTACCTTTCCCCAGAACACAAACTGATCTTCCTCGAGGTCGACTTCTGCCAGTTTCCTATTCTTCTGTAAACAATTCGTGACAGTATTTTGCAATCACGAATTACTAAACACATAGATCGGTAATATTCATAGCTGTCAACACCTGCATTCTTTGCAACTGGAATTATTACATTAATTTTGAAGTTTGATGGAATTCAACCTGTCTCATATATAGTATATTGTACACCACGTGGAACAGTTTTGTCATAGGTGGCTTTTTCAGTGATTTCAGTAATTCTGAGGGAATGTTGTCTACTCTAGGGCCCTTGTTTAGATTTATATATTTCAGGCTCTTTCATATTCTTCTCGCAGTTTTCGCTGGCTCTCTACTTTGTTATTGCTCGCGTAACAACTGATATATGAGATAAAATGTGTTGCTACGAAAAGAGCCCCGAAATACTTTTTAGGGATGCTGTGCTGTGACATTCTTTGGAGCATTAATTTTCAACAAAACAAAATTTTTAATGTTCTCATTATTCTGGATCTGGCTTTCTGTTAAAGGAACATTGTTTCGTTACTGTAACTCGCTATAAAGTTCAACATACCTTCCTTACTTTACAGTTACTGAAAAGGTTACTGGAAATTATTTCGTTATGAATATTGATGTTACAGTATTCAATGTTTGTTCAACATCAAAATCTTGTAGTAGATTTTTGTTAACAGTAAAACACCAATAAGTACCACGCCTAACACGAGAATATGAGACTATTATCAGAGAAAAAGATGTTTTTACTATAATGTTTGCCAGACCAGAACTACGCACAGCAAGATTTCTTTTATGTTATGAAGGCAAATTATCTTTTTGCACTGTTAATAATATATCATCCGCAGCCCGCGTCCACCTGTAAAACACATAATAAAATCTGCTGCTCTGCCCTTCAATTCTGAAATCTGAAAGAAATACTTTTAGTTCACTATTACCTGTCCGCTTCTTTGCGGTATGATTGGTTTCATTTAACGCAGTTTGAATGCGCCGCGGCAGCGGCTCGTTCGTTCGTAGCGCAACTCTGCACCACGAATAATATTTAAATAGTTGAAAATGTCTTGAAAGCATGGGATAAAATACCAGGCAAGCTTATTACACATCATAATGCAAGTATTAACTAAGTAACTCTATTCAAAATACACTGCTGGCCATCGTAAATGCAACACCAAGAAAGACATGAGGTAGCACAACAAAATTTATTTTGTAGATAACATGTTGACCAAGTATCAAATGATTACGTTTACAGACGTCTGTGACATGTGGTTCCTGCCAGAATCAGTAGTCAGAGTAGCCGCCATTGTTGGAGATCACCGCTGCCACACGTCTCGGCATTGAGTCAAAGAGACGTTGGATGTGTTCCTGGGGTACAGCAGCCCAAGCAGCTTCCACACGTTGCCAAAGATCATCTGGTGTGGCAGCTGGGGATGTAATCTGGGTCACTCGTTGAGCAACCATGGACCACATGTTTTCTATCGGCGAAAGATCCGGAGAGCGAGCCGGCCAGGGAAGCAATTCAATCTGGTTATTGACGAAGAACCTTTGGACAATGCGTGCCACGTGTGGTCGCGCATTATCCTGTTGAAATATGGCTGTGGCCGAGCCCTGAAGGTAAGGAAGGACAACTGGCTCCAGCACCTCGGATATTTAGCGCCGGCTATTTAAAGTACCGGCAATGCGTACTAGAGGCGTGCGAGAGTAATATCCAATACCGCCCCATACCATAATACCCGGTGCAAGACCAGTGTGGCGGTGCATAATGCAGCTGTCCAGCATCCTCTCTCCACGGTGTCTCCACACTCGAATCCGATCATCGTGGTGCTGCAGACAGAAGCGTGCCTCGTCAGTAAAGACAACGTCACTCCATTCTGCCGTCCACATCCGTCTGTCATCACACCATTGGCGACGGAGACGTCTGTGGTTCTGCGTCAATGGTAGACGAAGCAATGGACGTCTTGCGGACAGACCACTCTGCTGTAAACGGCGTCGAATGGTACGCGCAGACACTGGATGATGCGTTACAGACGCAATGTGCTGTGCTATGGTTCGGGCTGTCACTGAGCGATCCGTCACTGCCATGCGCACAATTTGCCTATCAGCACGTGCAGTGGTGCACCGAGGTGAATGCGATCGACCACGTCGGTCCGTCATACCCTCCTGCATCCAACGGTCACATATCCGCATTACAGTTGTTTGGTTTCGTCCAACACGACTAGCGATTTCTCTGTATGATAATCCACAATCTCGGTAAGCCACTATCCTTCCTCTGTCGAACTCGGATACTTGATCAAAAGATGTTCGCTGCTGTCTACGAGACATAACTGATCGTCTTGTGAAACAACCACAAGGTAAACACACGTGCCGAACGTACACTCGTCGAAATCGCCAAGCCTTAAATGGCGCTATGAGGTGGCGCCACAGGCGCGCGTGATGTGCGTCTGCGCTGAAATTCTAATCAGTTGCATATCTCATCGCTGCAAACTCATGGTGTAAATTTCACTTGATTCGGATGCTTCCTTCAGGGTGTTGCAAATGGTTCAAATGGCTCTGAGCACTATGCGACTTAACAGCTATGGTCATCAGTCCCCTAGAACTTAGAACTACTTAAACCTAACTAACCTAAGGACATCACACAACACCCAGCCATCACGAGGCAGAGAAAATCCCTGACCCCGCCGGAAATCGAACCCGGGAACCCGTGCGTGGGAAGCGAGAACGCTACCGCACGACCACGAGATGCGGGCTGGGTGTTGCATTTACGGTGGCCAGCAGTGTATTAAGACAGATTAAATTATTACACACCTTTACAAATCAGTACCTAAGGGCGTCCTTCTCTCAATCTTGACAAAAGAGTGCTACACAAGCATACAATATAGCGTCACAGGCTCTTCCTACTCACGTAACCCCAAGAAGATGACAGAGAAATTAATGCTCGGTCACTACTATTTATACTCATTGTGACATATTCTCATCTATATTTGATAATTAATAAGTATCGTCTGTGGCGGTTTCAGTACTCGCCGATACAGATATTATCTTTAAAAAAATCGGTACATAATTCTGTACAAGTATAGTACATGGCACATAATGATTTCTCTTTATTACAAAAGGTTCACACAATCGTTGTTCACGCAATTACAATCATCCAGCTCAATTAGTCTTTTCTCCTTTTTTACCACGTATAATATGTGTTTTGCTAGGAGACGTTACACAGTATAACATCTCCCATCTCACCTTTATCTACTTCCTGCTCCTCTTCTGTAACATTACTTTGGAGATCGTTTACCCTGCAGGATCCTTCCGCTTTCACTTCTCTACTCGGTACTGGTTCGTCACCTGAGCACTTGATATTCTTCTCAAAAGATCTCTTTGATTTTCCCCTTAGGCGTCATTTTATCTTTCCCCTAGTTATTCAAGCTACCACAGCTTTGGATTTGTCTTCTAGACATTCCTACTTAGAGACCTTGCATTTTCTTTCAGTCTCATTTTTAGTTGTTGTTTTCATTTACGCCTGCTTCATTTCCTCTACTTTTATATCTCCTTTTTCCTCAAGAAAAATTTCATTATGTTCCGTGTTATCGAAGGATTTATAGCAACCTTGTCTTATAGCCTATTCGGTGCTCTGCTTAGGTGATTGTTTGTTAGTCAGAGGATGATCGTTTATAATCGAAACAGTTAGTAAACTAAAGAGATCCCGATCTGTGTTTTCACTTGACTTTCTTTAGATGTTATTCCATCTCTCCCTCCGGATTACCCGATTGGTCGATAAATCGATAGGCTTTAATGGCGATTGCGAGCCTCGAAGACAAACTCGGCATCTGTTCCTCTCCCAGGCTGATCGCAGAACACCTTGAGTGGTGCAACCGGCCCCGCGCGAGCCTCGTAATGCGAGCGGGAGGCGCTGCCATTACCGACGCCGATCGAGCAGACACGGAACCGCTCTTACCGGCGTCGCGCCGCCTGCCGCCCGCCTCTGCCGCCGTGTTGGGGGTGGGGGGTCACCCTACCTCCTTCCACTCCGCCACCTGTCCCCTCCACTCGCCCAGTTCCAAAATCCCAGGACGTCTCAGAGTGGAGGAATTACGAGCGCCAGCTGGGCACTGTTTGTTTACTCGCACCGCCTCGTCAAGTGGCTGGGCTCCTGTCGCCCCGGCAACCAGCGTTACATCACTGTGCGCCCACACTACAGGGTTGGCAGTTATCGCTGAAACTACCGTTTTTCAGTTACATCTTTTTTTCCGTGCCAGATTAACCGGACTGTTAAAACCGCTCAAAGTAATTGGTTTCTGATTAATCGCTTTTCGGTCTTAATTCCTATCATCTCTTGTAATCGAGCAAATACTGAAAAATTTTGACTCTCGCAGTAGCAGTATAGAGAGAATCAAAATAATAAATTAAATAGGCAAATGAAAGAAAACTTCGTCCGTCCACTGTTCGCTGCTTTTCTCGAAAAGTGATAAGTAGTTGAATGTTGCAAAAACATCGCCAGTATTCTCCAACTGATTCTATTTTTTTGAAATTCTGTTCAGAAATCGTGTTGTGATGGGGGATCATACCACTATTTGGACATTACGAATAATCAGTACTACACGGTGAAAAGAAAGGTTGAAGGATTCTATTTTTCGCCTTAATGTGCGCGTTTTTAAGGGCTACAAGCAGATAAAGGCATGTTATATAGACAAAGGCAGCAGAGCACCTACTTTCTATTTTTATTGTATACTACACATGAATTTTTGTTAAGTATTTAATTCATTTCTGTTACCATAATCTCCTTCCTCTCTTATTATTTCATAGAAGTTGCAGACAAATCCCTACTCTTTAAATGCAAATGAAGCATTGTACTTTATTGCTACATCACTTCGCAACAATTTTTCCAGACTAGGAGTGGCGCTATTCTGAAATACTAGGGATGTCCGGCCACGACAGCGAGAAACTACCACATAGACCAGATGGGGGAATGTCTACCACATTGCACATACACACATTCCCTACGCCACGACTCACGGCAACAGGGACGTTATTGTCTCAACAATGCTGTATCAATTCTTACACCATGCGTTTGTTGCTACCTTCTGCCGCCTTTGTAATTAAAATAGCATTGATCGCTTTCCCCATTTTTTTATAATAAAGTAATATTTCACACCAATGCAAATTTTATCAACAAAAAATATTCCTTTTTTGACAAAGATTTATTTAAAACGAAAAATTTTAGCACTACTACCATGAATAATTGAAATTTCTGTTTTTGACTCGGTTATTAGTAACCCGCACTTTATAACCGAGACTCATAAGTGCCAGAGATACCGGTTATTCAGAAATAAAATATCGGTGTCGGCTTTAACAGGTCGGTTTCTCCCATCCCTGCAACGTTACTGACGTTGTACTCGTACACTAAGTGATCAAAAGTATCCGGACACCCCCAAAAACATACGTTTTTGATATTAGGTGGATTGTGCTGCCACCTCCTGTCATGTACTCCATATCAGCGACCTCAGTAGTCATTAGACACCGTGAGACAGCAGAATAGGGTGCTCAGCGGAACTCACGGACTACGATTGGGAGTCACTTGTGTCATATGTCTGTACACGAGACTTCCACACTCCTATACGTCCCTAGGTCCACTGCAAGTACTACGACAGGCGGGAGGTGAGAACACTTGGATTTCATTGTCGAGCGGTTTCTCATAAGTCACACATCACGCCGGTAAATGCCAAACGACGCCTCACTTGGTGTAACGAGCGTAAACATTGGACGATTGAACAGTGGAAAAACATTGTGTGGAGTGACAAATCACGGTACACAATGTGGCGATCCGATGACAGGGTGTCGATATGGCGAATGCCCGGTGAACGGCATCTGCCAGCGTGTGTAGTGCTAACAGTAAAATTCTGAGGCGGTGGTGTTACGGTGTGGTCATGTTTGTCATGGAGGGCTCTTGCACCCGTTGTTGTTCTGCGTGCACTATCACAGCACCGCCCTACATTGATGTTTTAAGCACCTTCTTGCTTCCCATTGTTGAAGAGCAATTCAGGGATGGCGACTGCAAAAATGGAAATTTGTGGTAAGATCTTATGGGGATCTTATCGGTCCCTACGCTTACACACTACGTAATCTAACTTAAACTAACTTACATTAAGGACAACACACACACCCATGCCTGAGAGAGGACTCGAACCTCCGACGGAGGGAGCCGCGCGGACCGTGGCTAGGCGACAGACCGCGCAGCTACCCCACGTGGCACGCGATTACATCTTTCAAACGATCGAGCACGACAATAACATTACTGTAATGGACTGGACTGCACAGAGTCCTAACCTGAATCCTAGAGAACACCATTGGGATGTTTTGGAACGCCGTCTGCATGAGAGGCCTCACCGACCAACATCGATACCATTCCCCAAGAAACTTTCCGGTCTATATAAATGACCTGAGTGAGAATCTCAGCAGTCCTCTTAGGTTGTTCGCAGATGATGCTGTAATTTACCGTCTAGTAAGGTCATCTGAAGACCAGTATCAGTTGCAAAGCGATTTAGAAAAGATTGCTGTATGGTGTGGCAGGTGGCAGTTGACGCTAAATAACGAAAAGGGTGAGGTGATCCACATGAGTTCCAAAAGAAATCCCTTGGAATTCGATTACTCGATAAACAGTACAATTCTCAAGGCTGTCAATTCAACTAAGTACCTGGGTGTTAAAATTACGAACAACTTCAGTTGGAAAGACCACATAGATAATATTGTGAGGAAGGGGAGCCAAAGGCTGCGTTTCATTGGCAGGACACTTAGAAGGTGCAACAAGTCCACTAAAGAGACAGGTTACACTACACTCGTTCGTCCTCTGTTACAATATTGCGGCGCGGTGTGGGATCCTTACCAGGTGGGATTGCCGGAGGACATAGAAAGGGTGCAGAAAAGGGCAGCTCGTTTTGAATTATCTCGTCGTAGGGGAGAGAGAGTGGCAGATATGATACGCGAATTGGGATGGAAGTCATTACAGCAAAGACGTTTTTCGTCGCGGCGAGATCTATTTACGAAATTTCAGTCGCCAACTTTCTCTTCCGAATGCGAAAATATTTTGTTGAGCCCAACCTACATAGGTAGGAATGATCATCAAAATAAAATAAGAGAAATCAGAGCTCTAACAGAAAGGTTTAGGTGTTCGCTTTTCCCGCGCGCTGTTCGGGAGTGGAATGGTAGAGAGACAGTATGATTGTGGTTCGACGAACCCTCTGCCAAGCACTTAAATGTGAATTGCAGAGTAGTCATGAAGATGTAGCTGTAGACCTCCTTGAACGTACACGTATGCCTGCGAGAGTGAAAGCTGTCATCGAGGCTAAGGGTGGGCCAACACCATACTAAATTCCAGAATTACTGATGGAGGGCACCACGAACTTGTAACTCATTTTCAGACAGGTTTCCGGATACTTGTGAACACATAGTGTACCTTGCTAGTGCACGGAGACTGATGAACAAACAGTGCTTTAACTAGGTCAGAATGAGGCTCACGGAAATGCTTAACAGGTCGGTTTCTCCCATCCCTGCAACGTTACTGACGTTGTACTCGTACACTAAGTGATCAAAAGTATCCGGACACCCCCAAAAACATACGTTTTTGATATGTCCATATCAATATTTGAATCAGCAATCACGAAATTCTTTGGGCGCAAGGAAACGTCTGTTTTCTAACGACTACCAACTACAAAAATGGTTCAAATTGCTCTGAGCTCTATGGGACTTAACATCTGAGGTCATCAGTCCCCTAGAACTTACAACTACTTAAACCTAACTAACCTAAGGATATCACACACACCGATGCCCGAGGCAGCATTCGAACCTGCGACAGTAGCGGTTGCGCAGTTCCGGACTGAAGCGCCTAGAACCGCTCGGCCACTGCGGCAGGCGACTGCAATCTACAGCTGCACCAGCTCGACACTATCGGCAGAAATGTTAACTCCATTTTCGTTGGAGGCCGGAAACAGAATTAGTATCCGCGTTAGCGAATTGGCCCATGTGCTAATTGAACACAAAGAAAGTTTACTTTTGTATCGTGTTCTTACTTTGCGATGACGAGTTTCATAAATTGACTGTAGAAAAGACCAATCACAGAATAACAGTTTAGGCTGTAAGTAAAAAGCAGCTTGTTGAGAAAGTAAACAGCGCACATGTTACTGAAAATCAATGCTCAATTTTGGTAACTATCGGTAAATAAAGCGATGAAAATATGATCCTTTGCGAAACTTCACTTTTTCCAGATATTTGGAACGAAGAACGCAAAAATATTTCACTTCTGAAAATCAATGGCTTGAGGTGAATAACATACGAGGTCTATTGAAAAAATTCCGGAAGATTTCCTACGCTTACCATTTACTTGTGCATTGTTTCCTTCGAAATACTCTTCTCCCCAATTGATACACCTCTCCCAACGCTCGTTTCTCTTGCTGGAATGCATGAAGTGCCAACTGCGAATTTTATTTTATCTCGTATATCGTTGCAAATCTTTGTCCTTTCAATGGGATTTTCAATTATAGAAATAAAAAAGAATATCCGCAGGGGTCAGATCTAGAACGTATTTACAGAGGATGAGGCAGCACAGCGATTTCGTTTTATGTGCAATAGTCACGCACCAATAGATGAATGGGGCGGTGTGTTATCGTGATGCAAGAGTCATGAATTCTCTCGCGACATTTCAGGCCGTTTCCTTCTCACATTTTATAGCAGGAGTCACAACACGTCCCCATAGTATTATCGATTAATAGTATGCCCCTGTGGCACCAATTCAAGATGAACTAATCCTTCAAAGTCAAAGAAAACTGTTGGCATGTAATTGATATTTGACCTGACCTGGCGAGCTGTTTTCGGTCTTTGAGAACATTTCCCGACCCATTGTGAAGATTGAAACTTTGTCTCAACATTGTAACCGTAGACCCATCACCATTATGAGTCTCTTAAGGAACATCAGTTTGGGAAGATCAGTTTGGATTCCGTAGAAATGTTGGAACACGTGAGGCAATACTAACCTTACGACTTATCTTAGAAGAAAGATTAAGAAAAGGCAAACCTACGTTTCTAGCATTTGTAGACTTAGAGAAAGCTTTTGACAACGTTAACTGTAATACTCTCTTTCAAATTCTGAAGGTTGCAGGGGTAAAATACAGGGAGCGAAAGGCTATTTACAATTTGTACAGAAACCAGATGGCAGTTATAAGAGTCGAGGGGCATGAAAGGGAAGCAGTGGTTGGGAAAGGAGTGAGACAGGGTTGTAGCCTCTCCCCGATGTTATTCAATCTGTATATTGAGCAAGCAGTAAGGGAAATAAAAGAAAAATTCGGAGTAGGTATTAAAATTCATGGAGAAGAAGTAAAAACTTTGAGGTTCGCCGATGACATTGTAATTCTGTCAGAGACAGCAAAGGACTTGGAAGAGCAGTTGAACGGAATGGACAGTGTCTTGAAAGGAGGATATAAGATGAACATCAACAAAAGCAAAACGAGGATAATGGAATGTAGTCAAATTAAATCGGGTGATGCTGAGGGGATTAGATTAGGAAATGAGACACTTAAAGTAGTAAAGGAGTTTTGCTATTTAGGGAGTAAAATAACTGATGATGGTCGAAGTAGAGAGGATATAAAATGTAGACTGGCAATGGCAAGGAAATCGTTTCTGAAGAAGAGAAATTTGTTAACATCGAGTATAGATTTAAGTGTCAGGAAGTCGTTTCTGAAAGTATTTGTATGGAGTGTAGCCATGTATGGAAGTGAAACATGGACGATAACCAGTTTGGACAAGAAGAGAATAGAAGCTTTCGAAATGTGGTGCTACAGAAGAATGCTGAAGATAAGGTGGGTACATCACGTAACTAATGAGGAGGTATTGAATAGGATTGGAGAGAAGAGAAGTTTGTGGCACAACTTGACTAGAAGAAGGGATCGGTTGGTAGGACATGTTTTGAGGCATCAAGGGATCACAAATTTAGCATTGGAGGGCAGCGTGGAGGGTAAAAATCGTAGAGGGAGACCAAGAGATCAATACACTAAACAGATTCAGAAGGATGTAGGTTGCAGGAGGTACTGGGAGATGAAGAAGCTTGCACAGGATAGAGTAGCAGGGAGAGCTGCATCAAACCAGTCTCAGGACTGAAGACCACAACAACAACAAGGAACATCTCGTTCTCATTTGATCTTCGCAGGTAGCGAGGCGAAGAAGGTCTTTCTGGTCTCGACTCATGAGGTATCGGACGAACTTTGCGGGAATACCATGCATACCAAGATGCTGTGTCAAGATTTCATGACATGATCCAACTGAAATGTTACATTCTTCTGAAATCTCTCGGACAGTCAGTCTTCGATTGGCACCCACTGTTTCGTTGACGTTCCTAACATGAGTGTCGTCGGTAGACGTCGAAAGGCGTCCTGACCGACGGTCATCTTTAACTTCTGTATGGCCATTTTTAAACCATGTGAACCACTCTTAACACAGATTACGGCTTAAACACTCATCACCGTTGGTTTCATGCACCATCCGGTGTGCCCCTTTGAAGATTTTCTTGAGTTCCATACAAAAGTTAATGCAGACGAGTTACTCATCTAACTCTGGCACCTGGAGATTCGCAAACGGTGCGACACAACGTTCTACTCAGTACAACACCGAACAATAAATAACAGACATACAACAACTAAACTGCCAGCAGTTACACATTAAGCACAGGTGTGTTCAGGCATGCCAATCGCATTTCGCTCCAAGACACCACTGGCGTGAAATTACGAATGTTCCGGAATTTTCTGAACATACCTCGTATTTGTAGGATGGCTTGTTTATCGTGAAATCAGTACCCTTGGTATGGGAACACAAAGTGGGGCAGGAATTGAATTTTAGAATGAGTGGGTGGAATGTAAACATAACAGAAATGATGACAACAAACTGAAAGAACAATGTAGTTTGAGCTGTCTGGAGTGGCCGGGCGGTTCTAGGCGCTACAGTCTGGAACCGCGCGATCGCTACGGTCGCAGGTTCGAAACCTGCCTCTGGCATGGATGTGTGTTATGTCCTTAGGTTAGTTAGGTTTAAGTAATTCTACGTTCTAGGGGACTGATGACCTCAGACGTTAAGTCCCATAGTGCTCAGAGCCATTTGAACCAATGCAGTTCGAGGAAAAATTTTAGATACGCAAAACTTCTGTTGCCTATAGAGCTTTCGTGTCAGTAAAAGCCAAAGCTAGGCAAAAAAGTATTGAAAACACTGTAAACAACATTAATGCTAAACATTTAGAAACTATAGTTACAGCATACAATGAGGCGACAAAAGTCATGGGACAGCGTTATGCAATGTTAAGTCCCATAGTGCTCAGAGCCATCTGAACAATTTGAACCAGCGTTATGCACATATAAAGATGGTGGTAGCAGGGTTGGAGTTGTTTGGGGGACTAGACCAAACAGCGAGGTCATCGGTCTCATCGGGTTTAGGGAAGGACGGCGAAGGTAGTCGGCCGTGCCCTTTGACAGGAACCATCCCGACATTTGCCTGGAGCGATTTAGGGAAATCACGGAAAACCTAAATCAGGATGGCCGGACGCGGGATTGAACCGTCGTCCTCCCGAATACGAATCCAGTGTTCCAACCACTGCACCACCTCGCTCGATAAACTGTAAAAGAGCAGCGCATCGGCGAAGCCGTCATTTGTTCTCAGCCGATTCATGTGAAAAGGTTTCCTACTTAATTATGTCTACACGACAGGAATTAGCAAACTTTGAACACGGCGTGATAGTTGAAACTACACGTATGAGACATTTAATTTCGGAAATCGTTAGGGAATTCAATATTCCGAGATCTACAGTGTCATGAGCGTTCCGACATTAATTCTCTTTCCTAATTTCTTCTTGGTTTCCTTTACTGCTTGCTCAGTGAACAGATTAAAACCCATCGGAGCTAGGGCATAACGTTACTTACTCCGTTCCCAACTGCTGCTCTCCTTTCAAGCCCTTACACTCTTTTCGCTCTCTATGTCTTACACCCAGTAACTGCAAACTAACTAACATAAATATTTAGAGTGCAATGTTAGCATGCCAGTGAGTTTGTACCTACTAATTCAACAAAAACAGATAGAATATTGTAATACGGTACTGAAATAAACTAAGCAAACATTTACTCACAGAAGGAGGCAGTCAAGTAAGGCTAGATATATAAAATTTCAAACAATTACACACTTCACTAATTTTGTAAAGTGCCTTTCGCGCAACTGTTTCCCCATTCTCAGGTTTGCTGTGTCAATACGAACCGGGCTGGGCAGACGCGCTCATACTAGAACCGACTAAAACAATGCAGCCCCAGTAAATAAATATTGTGTCTGCTTCGCTGCACACCAGAGTGATGCGCGGCGAGCAGAACGAATTAACATCGAGCAATAAAATAACCCTCGCCTGTCTCTCACGCGCAATACCAAAAAGATAAACAGCCGATCGACATCAATAAATTTTACGGGTGAGCGAAGCCCTATTCCCACAAATGGTAGCAATTGTTTTCTGTATGACTTAATTCAAGAGATTTCCTTTGGGTTTGTCTCAATCACTCACTCCCGGCGTACGTCCTCAGTGTTTTTGGGTTACGTCATAATTAATAAAGAGATCATGCAACCGCTTTTTGTTTGTTACTGGCTTGCATTCGTTTCTGTTCTGTATGTCTTAGGTGCGACATACACTCTAAGGAAAAACAAATGGTCGACGCACAACGAAGGAATTATCCGAAAGCGACAAAAACTTTGTCTGTCAGCCTGCCTCTTATGTTTTACCATCAGAAAGTTTATTGTCTCTCAAACTTTGTTTCAACTTCCTCAACCTGGTGCCCATCGTCTTCTGGCCATGACCTTTATTACACAGCAATCCACAGCCTTCCATATAAAAAATTACATATCTTATTAGATCTGGAAGTAATGCACGTAAAAATATTAACATTTTCAACCGTTGTAGATTATATTTAAAAAAATAAAATAAAATACTTCCCACGTGAGTTTGCTAGTGATATGTACATCACTTTAAACGGAGAATTACAAATTTTATAATGAGGTAAAAATGTGAAAGTGTGAAAAAAATGTTTTCCGTTCTAACTCCCCTTAATGTGTACTGTGTAATTTTACGGATGTTTACAGAATATTGCGATGCATATTTGAGAACAACATTGAGCGAAGTAAAACATAGGATTAATCTTCATCAGTTAGTTCTTATGCCACAACGTGGTTTTGTTTACCGAATTATGTCGGGCACATTGAAACATAAACCAACGGGGCACAGTCAATCGTTTAAGTCTCCTCCTAATAATTTAAACATACAATATTATTGTAAAACTTCCAAATTTTTAAAATAATTTTAACAAGTTAAAATATCAGTACAATGAAAAACCAGCCAACGCTGCAAATTTCCCTTTCTTTGTTTACTCGACACCTAATTTCGGGCCTGGGCCCAGTTTCAAATCATCGTAACAGATAGTCAAAATGGTATTTCCGAAAATGCGCAGAATTTTCGGAATTACCGTCTTGCCGTTATGACTATTTGTTACGATGATTTGAAAATGGGTCCCTACCCCAACCTATAAACTAGGAAAATTTGGAACTTCGGCTGGTTTTTCGTTATACTGATAAGCAGAAGTTACTGATCTACAAATATTTCAGCATGCCGGTAGTTCGTAAAGGTAAAATATGTTTATCCTTACACTATGATCTTTGATGCTTAGAATGTCTTTTTTATTTATTTAGTTGTGGAAAAAATTTTCTTAATTACAAAATAACTTCAAACATAGGTTCATTTTCTGAAGATTCAATGAAAGAAGCTGTCAAACGTATCCAGAATGGAATGAGTATTCGTCAGGCTCCTGAAATGAAAGGTCCGAAGCATCGAACTCTGTTCAGTTATGTATATAAGTAAAAAAATTCATCCTGATGAACAGGAAAAACTAAAGTTTCGGCCGAATTATGAACGCAGGAAAGCGTTTTCTGTGGAACAGGAGAGGGTGTTAGGAGATTACGTTTTACAATATTCTAAAATGTTTTATGGTTGTTTAACTGAACAATGCAGGAAGGTTACCTATGAAATGGTGGTTATTAATGAATTTAAACTGGGATGAGCAGAAGACAGAGGACGTTAAATGGTAAAGGGGATTTTTGACAAGGAATCCAAAATTAAGTAATCGCACAGATAAGGTATGTAGTCTGTCTATGGCCATTTCGTTTAACAAATAAAATGTTGAGACATTTTTCAATAATCTGCAGTCACTTTATAAAGATTTCACTGATGGTTTGAGAGTATTTAATTTAGAAGTAACTTGCACTAATACTGTCCAAAAATCTCGTAAAGTAGTCGGAGAAAAAGTGTAAAACAAATTAGTAAGTGCATTAGTGCACAGAAAGGAACATGTTGCAGTGTTTCTGATAATGACAATACAAGCCCGCCTGTGATGACTTTCCCTAGTGTTTACTTCAAACCCCGTAAGATCGGTCATGCTCCTTCCGAAACTCTTGTGCTAGGTAACACTTATGGCTGGATGACAGCTGAACTCTCCGTACAGGTGATGACGCCCATTATTAAAGATTCCAAAAATGCCAAAGAGGAATCAACTTTACTTTTCTGTGATAATCTGAAAGTCAATTATGAATCGAAGTGATAGAAATAGCAAAGAACAATGATGTTACAGTTATGATGTTTCGAGTCACATTCCACCAATAAGTTTCAGTCTCTAGATGTTAGTGTTTTTAAGCCATTTTATAATTCTACTGTTGACAACTGGCTTATGAAACACCCTGATTAAACATATCCAATTTATAATGTTTCAAGCTGCGTAAATACAGCTCACGAGAAAGCAGTGACACCAGTTAACATTACTGCAGCATTTCACAAAAGTGGAATTGTTCCTATTGATAAGGGTGTCTTCACAGAGGCAGATTTCCTAGGTCGTTATGCCACTGACCGTCTTTTTCAAGTTTCGGTGTAAGAGCGTTCATTGTTGACGGAAAGCGATTTCCAATAGTAATCTTCATGTGCGAATGAATCTATCTCATCAAAGGAAAATTTGCAAGTATTCATATATTCTCCTGAAAACGTCCATGCTCAACCCGAAGCTAGTAAAAGGAGAACCGAAGGACGTGGCCGCAGGATGGGAAAAGGTGTCACTGCTACCAGCACGTCGAAATGAAAGCCTGGCAGGAAAATTTAGCGCACGAAAAGGAAACATCGCAATAGAAGAGGTCACTTTTTCCAAACGTGAAACGGGATGATTCAGAATTTAGTAATGACAATGCCGACTGTATTATCCTAGATGATTCTGACACCGATGAAGAAATGCGTGAAGAACTAATGTCACCACTAGATCCAGATGAGTTTGAGTGTCTGAAGAGGGCTGCAAAAAGCAGATGCCATTTCGGACCTCCGACAGAAAGAAATTTTACATTGGTGTTGTAACCAAAGAAAAAGACTCTGAAAAATACTACGAAGTAAGCGATTTAGTACTAGCACAGAATAGGGAAATCATTTTTAAAACCACCAGTTGAAGACGTAGCATCAGTGAGCCATACGTGATAAAAATAACTCTCTTGAATCCTATTCAACGTAGGCAAACAAAAAAACTCAAGGGTTACTTATCATTTGGAATTGACTCTTCTATAGTCTGAGTACTCCTACTAACTTACTGAAGTTCTGTATTTATTTGGTAGTTGTGGGAACTTTTATTCTACTATTGTGGATCATTCAAGTTTTTTTTATACAAAGCTTAAGTATCCTATATCATTTCAGGTTTAAGAATGTAGTTTTTAAGTGATGGTGTCCACTAACTAATATGCTAAAGTTTTGGGAAGTAAAACTGGATAAATTGTACCAGTTGAAATGTTAAAAATTTTGTGTCACTGTGCATCATCAACTGTTTCATTGTACCCCATATATGGGGCACAGTGGAATAAAAGTAAGGTTGTCTTCAAATTATAATTACGATAGTAGAAAAATTTCTCAGCTCTGAAAGTTGTTTTCTACAACTTGCCCAATGTCCTAAAAAGTAGCTGTTTATCCCGTGTATCATAATAACTTTGTAATAAACTGAAGATGATTGACAACTAAGTTTATATTATTGGTGTCACTCTTCCCCGTTTTCCCCTACTCTTCTACAAGGCCAGACCACTGATGAGTGTCTTTCAGCTGCAATGCAATGCGTTGCTGAGTGAGTTCAGTACGTGACGTAAACCAGAGATCTGACGAACAAGAGTCAAACTGGTGCTTAGTAAAGCCAAAAGATAAAAAGTAATCCTTCGATCCCGATGACGTACTAACGACGGAGGGAACATTTAAATACAGGAATTAACTGCTCACAGTCCTCCATAACGACATTTCAGGCGGAATGGTTAATTACAATTTACTGTCCTTTTGTGCAGACGACAAAGCATCGGTGGGCAGCACAGCAGAAAAATAATTACAGGCATCGACAGACGTACAGTTTGAGTTGTTTTCTCCCCAATGCTCACTGTTCCCCTGGAACAATGGCGGCAGCTGCAGAGCGGATGCAGAGAAGAGTAAAGGGAACGTGGCGGCCGTGTGTGTGTGGGTGGGCGTGTGGGTGAGTGTGAGTGTGACTGGAGCTAATGACAAGGCCGGTTCCAGCTGTGGCTCCGGCAGCGGGGGCGACAGGTTGTTTCCAGCCGACGGCTCGGCTGATCGATAGGGTAAACAGCCTCCGCCCCGCACCCAGCCGGAAGGCGGGGGCCCGGAGCGGCTCAGATGAACCAGCAGCCAGCCGGCCAGCAGGACACACTCCTAACCAGCTGATCGGCCTGCAGCTAGGCAGCTCGGCTGCGGCGCCACGACCCCTCCTGAGGCCGCCCCAGAAGGTCACCTGTCAGTTCCTGTCGAGCTGTCGCATTTGGTGGTGTTCTTCACTGTTAGGTACGCGGAAACATAGTCACCCTACTACCGTGTTATGGAATATAATGTTACACGTAGCCGTCTGTTGAGTACAGTTTTTATGGAAATGGTGTCTATTACATACACTACTGGCCATTAAAACTGCAACACCAAGAAGAAATGCAGATGATAAACGGGTATTCATCGGACAAATATATTATACTAGAACTGACATGTGATTACATTTTCACGCTATTTGGGTGCATAGATCCTGAGAAATAAGTACCCAGAACAACCACCTCTGGCCGTAATAACGGCCTTGATACGCGTGGGCATTGAGTCAAACAGAGCTTGCATGGCTTGTACAGGTACAGCTACCCATTCAGCTTCAACACGATACCACAGTTCAGCAAGAGTGTGACTGGCGTATTGGGACGAGCCAGTTGCTAGGCCACCATTGACCAGACGTTTTCAATTGGTGAGAGATCTGGAGAATGTGCTGGCCAGGGCAACAGTCGAACATTTTCTGTATCCAGAAAGGCCCGTACAGGACCTGCAGCATGCGGTCGTGCATTATCCTGCTGAAATGTAGGGTTTCGCAGAGATCGAATGAAGGGTAGAGCCACAGGTGGTAACACATCTGAAATGTAACTTCCACTTTTCAAAGTGCCGTCAATGCGAACAAGAGGTGACCGAGACGTGTAACCAATGACACCCCATACCATCACGCCGGGTGATACGCCAGTATGGCGATGACGAATACACGCTTCCAGTGTGCGTTCACCGCGATGTCACCAAACACGGATGCGACCATCATGCTGCTGTAAACAGAAACTGGATTCATCCGAAAAAATGACGTTTTGCCACTAGTGCACCCAGGTTCGTCGTTGAGTACACCATGGCAGGCGCTCCTGTCTGTGATGCAGCGTCAAGAGTAACCGCAGCCATGGTCTCCTAGCTGATAGTCCATGCTGCTGCAAACGTCGTCGAACTGTTCGTGCAGATGGTTGTTGTCTTGAAACCGTCTCCATCTGCTGACTCAGGGATCGAGACGTGGCTGCACGATCCGTTACAGCCATGCGGATAAAATGCCTGTCATCTCGACTGCTAGCGATACGAGGCCGTTAGGATCCAGCACGGCGTTCCGTATTACCCTCCTGAACCCACCGATCCCATATTCTACTAACAGTCATTGGATCTCGACCAACGCGAGCAACAATGTCGCGATACGATAAATCGCAGTCGCGATAGACTACAATCAGATCTTTATCAAAGTCGGAAACGTGATGGTACGCATTTATTCTCCTTACACGAGGCATCACAACAACGTTTCACCAGGCAACGCCGGTGAACTGCTGTTCGTGTATGAGAAATCGGTTGGAAACTTTCCTCATGTCAGCACGTTGTAGGTGTCGCCACCGGCGCCAACCTCGTGTGAATGCTCTGAAAAGCTAATCATTAGCATATCACAGCATCTTCTTCCTGTCGTTTAAATTTCGCGTCTGTAGCACGTCATCTTCTTGGTGTAGCAATTTTAATGGCCAGTAGTGTATTTCCAGACGTGCTGTCGGACAGTTCGGTTTTTGAATTACGAGATGTTGAGTATCCATCAGTAGTCCACATTATTACTTTCAAGCTGCACGAGATACTGCATGTTTTTTAAATAAGTGTGAGTCTGTTACATTCGCGTTTTATTTGTAACTTCATGCGCATACACATATGTACATGACATGTGTATACAATGTGTCGGAAAAAAGGTTCCAATGTATACTGTGGATGTAGTGGGTATCAAGCAAAATACAAAGTTCCTATAAACAAGGGTGAAAAATTTCACATCTTTGGACATTTGAACTCCGAGTGAACGAGGACCATCTCTTGCACAACGAGCACTTTAATACGAGACAAATGAGGAAACAGCGTAAGTACTAAACGTTTATACAGCACAACGTGTTTGTATTGGCATCAAATACTCGCCAAACACGGAACACATACAGTATTCCACAGCATTCTACAGTACATAGTGTTTAGTCAGGTACGTTATACATAAAGTATTCCACAGCATTCTACAGTACATAGTGTTTAGTCAGGTACGTTATTTTCATCTGGCTTACCCATTGTTATCCTATGGCTCATTGTTTGTTGTGACACAACAGTACGTTACTGTAATTTGTATTTGTAACCTTCACTGGACGTACAGCCCTCAATGGCTGCACGTAACCTGTTTGTTGCCAAATATCCATGACGTCGTACACCATCTGCAAAGATGTTTAGTACCCTATTCCAGCGACTTCCGCAAATGGGACACTTTGCTCCACCTATACTGGATTGTAACAGACCTCAGACAACTCGCACATCTGATAGTGAGAAACGGGTTTTAGAAGATGCGGATGACTATCCTGGAACGATTTCTGCTGGATAGTGTGCCACTGCATGAACGACTCCATATGTCGTACATTCTCGGGCATTGACCGAGGCGACACCGAACGCGAGTCTTTCAGGAGCGATGGATTGGTCAGGGAGAGCCAACACATTTGCCAGGCCATTCTCCTGGTCTTAATGCTGTGGGTTTCTGGCTTTCGGAGTATCTTCAGACCGTGCTGTAATCGGTCCCCATAAATCATGTGGATGTACTACGAGAGCTGTGTTGGCGGGGGGAATGCCGGGTGTTCCAACGACTGCGTGATTCCATGAGACGTAGGTTGGATGACTGCTTTGCAATGGATGACAGTCACATAGAGCAGATATTGTGAAGAGTATCGCAGAGATACTGTGATCAGTGACAGTAGTGGTAGTAGATCGTAACTCCGAAAATATTAGGTTTACGATCAATGTTAATACGAACATTTTTTCTTTCTTTGTTGCATATTACATCCTCCTTCAACATTGGAATCTTCTTATATATACGTACAAGGTAACTTCAGAAGTAAGTGAACTTAAACATAACGAGCTGTATTTTCTCAGGATTGGCATACTGTGTGGTAGAGGAGGGGATGCCTTGACCAGAGCTAAGTGGTGTTGCTGTTTTAATAGTATAGAGGCATGTTCAGAGAGTAAGTGTACTAGATTTTTATAATATTTTAGAGAAAGTATATTTGAAAAAAAAATACTGTATATTCTTGATACACTTGTTGACTATTTTTTCATACAATCGCAGTACAGTTCAGGGAATGTGGTGAGCTGTGGCATAAGCTTCTTTATGCCCTCCTCGAAGATCTCTCTCGCTATCTCCTTCTCCCACTTCAAAACCTCATTCTGCACGTGCTCGTCAGTTGAAATTTTAATTACTCTCAAGTGTGCCTTCATGAAAGTGAAGACTTGATAATCTAAAGCGCCTTGTCAGGGGAATACGGGAGGTGGTTCAAAACATCCCAACTAAATGAGTCCTACAGCGCCTTGGTGGCTAAGTAAGGGTGAGGATGGCCGTTGTCAATCAATAAGCACTTTCCTCTCATTAGTACTCACCTTCTTTTCTGATTTTTAGGGTCTCATAACATCAATGTGCATTGATGGTCTCCAACTGAGGAATAAATTCGACGACAATGATGACTTTGCCGTCCGAAAACAGTGAGGCCATGATTGTTTGGACCGAAATTGTGGTTTTGAATATTTTTGGGACGATGGGGGATTGGTATGATGCCACTGTGACGACTGCCTTTGTCTCAGGTGTGTAATAAGTCACCCACGTCTCATCTCCAATCGCAATAGAGCTCAGAAAATCCTCACCTTCCAATTCAAGTCGATCAAAAAATTCGCGGGTGCTATTGATTCGATGTTTCTTGTGCTGATCTGTCAGCTGTTTTGGGTCTCATCTTACGCACAGCCTCCGGTATCCTAGTGTTTCTGTGAGTCTATCGTATAAGAGAGTTCTGGAGAGGTGTGGATAAACCGAAGAAATTTCATCCACTGCCAGTCAGTGGTCTTCACAAACAGTTTCCTCGACTTTTTGCACCAACTCATCAGTCAAAATAGAAGTTCTTCCACACTTCAGTTGGTCACGAACAACTGTTCCGCCTCCACTAAACTCCCTACACCAGTTAAACACACACGATCTGTTCATAACACGTTCGCCGTTGTTTCGATTCGCGAGAAAATTTCGATCTGCGTTATTCCATTCGTGAACAGGGAGCGGATCACCGGACTTGGCGGGATTTCTTACCGACATCTTTCACGCAGCTGAATAGTATAAAGTGAGTTTAAGTACTACCGTGTTGCTGCGATGCACGCTCTGGTCAAGGGATCCCCTCCTCTTAGTTGTTGTGCGTATATATTATTGTGGGAAGAATACATGGCTAAGTTTACAGATGGTTTGGGAACGTTTAGGCTCCGAAATTCAGTACCTCAGGCGACAACAATACCTCTGACCGAGCTGGGCACCGGGGTAAACTGAAATTGAAAGACGGGCAGGGCATACATCATTCCGTGCTGCTTCAACAGTACGCCATCCATCAATCGTAATGGCTGGCAAGTGTTGGCGCTCCCTGTTGGCTTACCAGTCTCCGGACGGTCCATGAGCAGAGATTGTCAGTGAGTGAAGGATATGGAGAACTAGGGAAAGAGTAGAAGGCCCTCTGTATCGCGGTGGGTAACGCCATCGTGGATGACATGTGGTCTTGCTTTATATTGTTCAATAACATTCGAGAGACCCTGAATGTATGGCAGAAACACTGGTCTTAACAAGTCGGATGAGTGACGCCTGTTGACTGAATTACCTGGCATGCGAACGAGAGGTGACTGTGTTGTGTGCTCAGAGTTACCCCACACCATCACTACAGGTGCTCGGCCCTTTTGAGGAAGAAGAATGCTGTCTGAAAATATTCGTTCTCCTTGAGTCCTCTGCACACGGACATACCCATCATCATGCTGTACGCGGTGTCTGGATTGATTTGGCAAGGCGACGTGCTGCAGCTCCTGTGCCACTGCCTTTATCACCGGGCTGACAACTGTCACCGCGCCTCTGTCCGTGGTAGCATCAGGACAAACCGCAGGCGCCACCGAACAGTCTGTGTGGTCTCGCCCAGCCGTAAACGAGTGAATCAAAGTGCGTGACGTGCTTCTGCGATTCTGCACGGCCGAGCGTGAAATTTTTCTGTACCGTCGGGCGGCAGCCACTCCAAGGATGTTGAGATCGCGCGTAGCTTTGGATATGGCCCTCTACACAACAGTGCCTCCATAACTGCTTGAGTGTCGAATCATACCCATCACTGCGAGAATCAGTTTTGTGGAACGATAAACTGCAGTTTCATTAGGTCACGATTCTGCCGTTGCCGAAATTCGACAGCTGGTGGGATACAGTGTGTTTGTTTTAACTTGAGACAACTAAATAGCTCGAAAATGTTCTAGGTGGAGAGTTAATACTAGTGAATGGGACAGCTGCCTGTGCTACAACTGGCCACTTGCTAATCACCACTACTGCCAGGGCGGGGTGAAATTCGCATATTCAAAAGTGCACCCTCCATTTTTATTGCATATTAGGGTTCTACGCCAAAAAGTGCGTAAGTTTCACTCAAACCAGTGTTTTCCATTCGTGGTGATGGCGCTGTAGTCGGCAAATATCATGTGTCCCTGTTTCTAGAGTTAAGAACCGAAGCATCTGATTCTACATTTCATTTTCTTTGTAACTGCAAACCTTTGTGTTCTAGCGATCAATGTGTATATATTAGAAATTTATTTTAGAGCTGCGAATTTGATAGTACAGTACAAATAATATGGCTATACTTTGTCATTTCTGGTAGTGTGTGTTTCCATCCAACCATCCGACTGACGCGCTGGGCTCTAAGCGGCTGTCGGCGTAATACATACCATAAATTATCGTAATAAGGTAAAATGTCCACGAATTGCTAGTGATAGGCACACCTGCCACGGATACGCACATATCGTGTACGCACTCAATCGCTCGTCTTGATGCTCAGCGCCCCATCACGCGTCATGCTCCAATGCACCGCCGGGGCCCTAATAAGCGTGAACATCGAACTTCTTGGCAGCCCTCCTCTCTGGAGTCCGTTCTGACACAGCTGGCATAATGAACGTCATATCTGTAGCACAGGAGGTCGAAATAATTTTTATTTATGGCGAGGCTGCAAGGAACACTCCAATGGTGGGAGGCAAGGGGACTCGCCGAAATCAAGCACCCAAATGGTGACACACAGGGGGACCAATATCAAGCATCACTATGCCAACAGAAACCTATTACATCCGCGTCGTTGTTACTGCACCACGGTAAACGTAGTTTCTAACCACACTTTCAAACAGCTAACCACACTGTGCTGCATAGTCAGACTTGCGATACTAAAGTAAATTTCGAAGAGAAATATCAACAGTTAGAACACAATATAATTACGTCGTAAGTGGATTGTAGAATCAAATGCGTCGGTTCTTATTGCAAAAAGATGCACACTCGATATTTGTCCATTACAGTGCCATCTACCACGAATGGAAAACGATGGTTTGAATAAAACTTACGTAATTTTTGGCCTACAACCCGAGTAGGCAATAAAATTTTAGTGGTAGGGAGGGCTTCACATGTGAAAATACAAACCTGACTCCTCTCACACAGGAGTGGTGGATGGAAGGTGGCCAGTTGCAGCACAGACAGAAAAAAATAGCTCTGAGCACTATGGGACTTAACATCAGAGGTCATCAGTCCCCTAGAACTTAGAACTACTTAAACCTAACTAACCTAAGGACTTCACACACATACATGCCCGAGGCAGGATTCGAACCTGCGACCGTAGCGGTTACGCGGTTCCAGACGGAAGCGCCTAGAACCGCTCGGCCACACCGGCCGGCGCAGCAAAGAGATGTTCCCCTTACTAACATTAACTTTTCACCTACAAGATTTTTTGTTTCTCGTACGATGCATCTTCTCGAGACGTGTAGTTGTCACAAGTTAAATCAAACATCCTGTACACTTCTCCTTCTTGCACAATACCAGTATGTTAGACAACCTTAGATCAATCAAACAATTCAAGTGAGATACCCGAATGAGAAATCCACTGTGTAATCTTTCCTTATATACAGAATGTAGGTGGCGTTACTCCTACGTACTACGTGCGGCTATCCTGAAATGTTTTGCATATCGGTACATGTAGTGCAGGGCACGCTAAAGGCGCCTTCAGGGTGTTGCAGTTTCATTGCCTAGCAGAATACGTTTCTTTCTATTTTATGCAAAATGTCAGCAAGTCAGCGAACTTATTAGTATTGTAATATTGAAACATTTGCAGTTATTATATGAAGTTTACACTATACTGCAAATCAAGTGTATTGTAAAAACTGAGAATGCTACGTTTGGTCATAGTTTATCAGAAATGGCTCTAAGCACTATGGGACTTAACATCTACGGTCATCAGTCCGCTAGACCTAGAACTACTTAAACCTAACTAACCTAAGGACAACACACACATCCATGGCCGAGGCAGGATTCGAACCTGCGACCGTAGCAGCAGCACGGTTCGGGACTGAAGCGCCTAGAACCGCTCGGCCACAGCGGCTGGCCATCGTTTATCGCTCCATCTTTGGCGGGCACAAGGAAGTCACCAGTTACGTGTTACGATCTTACAGCTTCCTTCTTTATTTGACTTTACAAATAAGTGTAGCTCTAATAGATATGGGTGTGTTGTGGGCAAGTAGAGGGTGTTCCGAAATTTCCGTTGCAGAGTTCTAGAACATGTAGAGGGGAGTGAGTAGATAATATTTTGATTTCCGTGCTACAGCCATTTGAAAACCTGTTGATAACGCGACAACTTTTAGAAGTAATCGATTAGGCGTCACGCAGTACATCACTTGTTTCACAATTTCAGTCATTAATACCCAAAAAAAATTCTCGTGTGCTCGTTGACAGCTTCTCTGCAACACGATGCTGTACGACCTGTTACAATTCTGGTGTGCGGCGTCTGCTTGGAGCACCACACTCACACCTGTTCATGATGAAGGTACCTCTTCTAGAAGCTGTTGCGTAATTTTCGTTATGCGATGGAGTCGGGCGTTGCGTAGAAGGATCTTGATAAAGGCGAGGATCTGTTCTTTCATTACTGTGACCTTCGCCAGTCAGAAATATCATGTCGGTGTATTCCGCAAACGCCGGCCGAAGTGGCCGTGCGGTTAAAGGCGCTGCAGTCTGGAACCGCAAGACCGCTACGGTCGCAGGTTCGAATCCTGCCTCGGGCATGGATGTTTGTGATGTCCTTATGTTAGTTAGGTTTAACTAGTTCTAAGTTCTAGGGGACTAATGACCTCAGCAGTTGAGTCCCATAGTGCTCAGAGCCATTTGAACCATTTTGTATTCCGCAAACGCTTACTCAACCGTGTTTGCTCCAATACTCAAACACGTGAATGAGGCTTCAACCAGGTCAGAGAGGTAGGACAGATGTTAAATGACATCAGCCGATCCGACGTAACCACCCCACACCATGCCTACCCTGTAGCATACCTACCTAGTAGACATATTTTCAAACGGCTGTAGCGGAGAAACGGTACGTTCCGGACATGGGTTCCTATTCAAAATATTATGCACTCACGCCCCTCAAGTCCGAGAAGTTTGTCACGGAAATTTCCGAACACCCTGAAGAGCACTTGTGTGCTGTCATTTTCATGGCAACCGAAATCCAAAAAAGGTATCAACAATCGTAATAGCGAAGCTTTTCATAATATAATGTAGTGACAGGGCTATTCAAGTGAGACAGTTCTTTAAAACAATTTTAATCAAAATATCCACGGGTGTACTGCCGGTCTACAGTGTCCAACGGGCACAAAATTCCGGCTATCATACATGTCGCCATCATCAGGTGAACTGACGAATTGAGCTCCTGTGAACGTGCCGGCACGGAGATCCGTACGCTATGGCTGCTCAGAGGGAACTGGGTTCGGTCGCGGCGTCGGCCGATTTAAATACCCTCCGCCCGCGGCGCGCTCCCTCCGCTGTCCGCGCCCCGCGCCACGGTCGCGCGGTGGAACAGATTGCGATCAAATGGTTCAAATGGCTCTGAGCACTATGGGACTTAACATCTGTGGTCATCAGTCCCCTAGAACTTAGAACTACTTAAACCTAACTAACCTAAGGACATCACACACATCCATGCCCGAGGCAGGATTCGAACCTGCGACCGTAGCAGTCGCGCGGTTCCGGACTGAGCGCCTAGAACCGCTAGACCACCGCGGCCGGCACAGATTGCGACGGCGTCTCAGATGACGTCGGTGTGATGGCTCTGTCCGCCGTGGTCGTCACAATTATATGTTTGCTCGATTTACTCTTGATTAACCCAATCGCTGGTTCCCAAGCCTTACTAAGATTATAGCCACAGTCACGGTTTATGAGGTCGTCATTGGTGCTAATTTCGATATCCTCTCTAACAACGCTGTCCCAGTATCTCGACGTCTGTACCAGAATCCTCGTGCGTTCATACTCCATAGCGTGATTTTCCGACAAACAATGTTCAGCGACCGCCGACTTGCTCGGATACATCAGTCGAGTGTGCCTCTGGTGTTGACGGCATCGATCCTCGACGGTATGCAATATACGACTTACCACATGGACACGTAATCTGGTACATGCCGGCCTTCCTCAAACCGAGGTCATCTTTGGCGCACCCCACCAGTGCACGAGTTTTATTCGGAGGACAAAACACAGTTCCGACCCGGTGTTTCTTCAAAATGCTCTCCGCCCAACCACTACAGCACAACCTGTGGAGATGGATGAAATCACGAGGGAGGAGGTAGGCACTGCGTTTATTCCATATACAGGCGCACTCTCGGGGAAAATCGCCTGCATTTTGAAGAAACACCGGGTCGGAACTGTGTTTTGTCCTCCGAATAAAACTCGTGCACTGGTGGGGTGCGCCAAAGATGACCACAGTTTGAGGAAGGCCGGCGTGTACCAGATTCCATGTCAATGTGGCAAGTCGTATTTTGCGTACCGTAGAGGATAAATGGCGTGAACACCAGAGGCACACTCGACTGATGTATCCGAGCAAGTCGGCGGTCGCTGAACATTGTTTGTCGGAAAATCACGCTATGGAGTATGAACGCACGAGGATTCTGGTACAGACGTCGAGATACTGGGACAGCGTTGTTAGAGAAGGCCATCGAAATTAGCACCATTGACGACCTCATAAACCGTGACTGTGGCTATAATCTTAGTAAGGATTGGGAACCAGCGATTGGGTTAATCAAGAGTAAATCGAGCAAACATATAATTGTGACGACCACGGCGGACAGAGCCATCACACCGACGTCATCTGAGACGCCGTCGCAATCTATGCCGGCCGCGGTGGTCTAGCGGTTCTAGGCGCTCAGTCCGGAACCGCGCGACTGCTACGATCGCAGGTTCGAATCCTGCCTCGGGCATGGATGTGTGTGATGTCCTTAGGTTAGTTAGGTTTAAGTAGTTCTAAGTTCTAGGGGACTGATGACCACAGATGTTAAGTCCCATAGTGCTCAGAGCCATTTGAACCATTTGATCGCAATCTGTTCCACCGCGCGACCGTGGCGCGGGGCGCGGACAGCGGAGGGAGCACGCCGCGGGCGGAGGGTATTTGAATCGGCCGACGCCGCGACCGAACCCAGTTCTCTCTGAGCAGCCATAGCGTACGGATCTCCGTGCCAGCACGTTCACAGGAGCTCAGTCCGTCAGTTCACCTGATGATGGCGACATGTATGATCGCCGAAATTTGTGCCCGTTGGACACTGTAGACCGGCAGTACACCAGTGGATATTTTGATTATCAAATACGCCGGGAGAAACTCAAGAATCACATAAAACAATTTTATTTCATCACGTTACCACAATGAGAATTCCATGTCATTTCAATGGCCACTGATTTCCCTGCTTCACGTGAAAGTATATTCCCCAAAAAAATTAATCCGCATTATTCTAAATTCAGGAGCAGTCTACAAAACCTCCAGGTCATGATCTTGCACTGCTTCAAATAGATAAGTGTCAGAAATAATTCAAAGGTCGGTTACAGCCAAAAATATTTCAAAATACAGTTCTAATATTTCTAAGCTCAAAAGCTTAGCAAAGTAGCCGATACGTGTCGTCATTACGCCAACACTCGCTAGAATAATCATCCACTATTGTGCCCAGCAAACCAGTGTTCACACACTTGCTTCTCTTCCCTATTTATAGCCAAAGCAACTCTTTCTCAGTGCCATTCATTTAACACGTTACTTCACCATTTAAAACTTTTTCAAGTCAGTGTGTATTGTACACAGCAATTTACACGTTTTTCCATCACGTGGTGTGTTTATCAATTTGCTAATATTAATATTTTAGTGCTCCCTGTACAATATTCGATTCATCTAATGCAGCGCAAAAGTTTACACAAACGCAATTCATAAATAATGTAGAGTAATTATTTTATTATAATTTTGGGAAAAAGTCAGGAAAGTCAGTCATTTCTATATGGTGGGTGTTACAGGGGTGGGTGCTACTTTTAGGTACCATTCCACGCAACTGCTATTGCGATCATGTTTTTTTTTATGCAGATTAATGCCGATTTTCTTGAGTCAAATTGAGTGCACAGTAGGTACCAGTATCTCAGTCCACTCGTCTTTACCTCTCCTATATCATGCTGCATGGGGTTTATAATTTCTAATTAACATAGCAATACTTTTGCCGAAATTATGTGCAAAATGCGGAAAAATACTTATAACACAAAATTTAACGATAAATTCCTAACTTTTGGTTCCGCATCAGAGTTGTGCGATGTAGACTCATCGCTCAGCTCTGTACCTTGAACATAGCAAAAACTATTGATTTTCTTAAACTGCAGTACTGTGTACAGATTTATGGCTCTGTAACACCTAAATTAACCGTGCAGCGAGGTTGAGGTAGGTCTATCTGTTTCGTGTCGTCGAGGCCTTTAATGTGACGTGCTTATCATTTTTTGTAGCTGTCGTGCTTCATACACTTCCCATTATGACTGTAATTTTGAAATGTCCATTATCCAGCTGCAATCTTTCGCAGTGGACACAAAGGATCAAGCATTTTACCGCGTGGTTCTGGTCGATCTCGGCCGTCTTTCCTCGACAAACAACGGCTTGCGCAGTCTGTCCCACGTCGAGCTGCTGCACTACGCAGCTCAAAATGAGGTCCAAAAGTATATTATGAGGTACTCAAGACTTTTGTCACCTCCGTGTATATACACATTAAGTAGAAGTTCATTGTTTACTATCCGTTGCAATTATGTATGATAGGTGGAATTGGAACCAGAGTGAATTAGTGTTGTTCGTGTTTAGTGTTATTACCAGGCCTGGTGTGGTATGTAAATATTATGAACAGCCTAGTTGTTGAGTAATAAACTGTGAAGGATCGTTTAATCATGTTTATTTATTTAGCATATAGCACTGTACACGAAATACAGTCAAGAATACATAACAAACAAAGTTAAGCATAAACGCAGATAATAAATTAAAATGTTTTTTATTCCAGTCTTTGATCACAATATGAATTCTTTAGACGATGAACGGTTTCAGTCCGTAATGACCATCCTCAGATCTTATTTACACCATGTCCTAAAGTGATAAGGCCATAATAGGACATGGTGTAAAAAAGATCTTAGGAAGGTCATTACGGACTGAAACCGGTCATCGTCTAAAGAATTCATATTGTGATCAAAGACTGGAATAAAAAACATTTGACAGTATTGGATCACTGTTTGTGTACACGACCATGTCTCAGTTGGCGAAAATAAATTAAAACTGCTATTCTGTTCTAACGTCCATACTCCTCATCCAGTAAAGGCTTTATGTTGTGGCCATGAAAAGTCATTTGGGTCACCCAGGTAGGCCCTGTAGTAACTCTCCTCGCCAGTGTGCCGTATAGTCTGGTTTGGTGCTCCATCTTCAGAACTTGGCGTGGACTGTTTTCCCCATTTGTGTAGGCTGTGTGTACACACTCCGTCTCCTGTTCTGATGCGATTTATATTCTTCCACTTATACCGTGGAAGTTAAAAGCCCCTGGGTCTCTGTAGAGGATCAGTAAGCTATCGCACTTCAGGCGGAGTATTTTTAATCCAGATTTCATGCCATTTGCTGTCAGTGGTGAAGTTTCTATCAGCGAGCTCCTCGGGCAACCGCAGGGGTGGGGTTCTGGAACAAAGTCGGTTTACTCGCAACCCGGGATATCTTCTTGGATGGGAAGTTGGAGATTATTCGTTATTTAGAATGTGACTGAATCTTAGAAGCCAGCATAAGGGAGTAGTTATTACGCTACTGGAAATGTTTCTCATGGTTGTATTGAGCTGAGTACGTATCTTGTTTACGTTAGAACTGTACAACGACACCGGATCACAATATTCAGCCGCAAAAAACACGAAACTGAGTGCAAAAGTTTTAATTGTGTACAATCTCCTGACTATAATGTACATGGAATCAGATTTACATCCAAACGGCTCTTCTCAGAGCGACAAGAGGAGGAATAATTGACGAAGTCTCCGAATATTACAGCTCAGTACAGAAAGATCCAGCTGATCATCAGGTGAGATTAACTCCAAGATCTTGAAAGAATACAATGAGGACATTGCTGTTACTCAAGAAGTTCTTGGCCGGCCTCTGTGGTCGAATGCTTCTAGGCGCTTCAGTCTGGAACCGCGCGACCGCTACGGTCGCAGGTTAGAATCCTGCTTTGGGCATGGATGTGTGTGATGTCCTTAGGTTAGTTAGGTTTAAGTAGTTCTAAGTTCTAGGGGACTGATGACCTCAGATGTTAAGTCCCATAGTGCTTAGAGCCATTTGAACCATTCTGAACCAAGAAGTTCTTGAAAAACCATTTCCAGTCAATGTTCAGTTTTGCTGGACCTTGTCCATTCCATGTAAACACAGCCGACACCATTACGGAGACACCAGGAGGACAGTGTCTTGTTGATAACTTGAGTCAATTGCTTCAGAACACACAGTACCCAACCATCAATCGGAATTCATCTGACCACACTACGATTTTCCAGTAGTCTAGGGTCCAACCAATATGGTCGCCAGCCCAGGACAGGCGCTTCAGGGGATGTGGTGCTGTCAGCAAAGGCACTGGCGTCGGTCGTCTGCTGCCATAGCCCATTAACGCAAGATCTCGCCACACTATCTTAACGAATACGTTCATCGTACGTTCCAAATTGATTTCTGCGGTTATTTCACATAGTTTTGCTCCTCTGTCAGCACACTTAGTGTGGCATCCTGCACCATTGCTCTGAGCCTAGCAGGAGCTG
Organism: Schistocerca nitens; assembly: GCF_023898315.1. Lineage (NCBI taxonomy): Eukaryota > Metazoa > Arthropoda > Insecta > Orthoptera > Acrididae > Schistocerca > Schistocerca nitens. Next base: position 255,446,675 of record NC_064615.1, on the reverse strand, counting down.
GACTAGTGAATTAACTTTCCTTATCATCGCAACACAAAAGGTTGTGTTTGGAGTGTTGCCGTTACTGAGAAGCTTGGGCTGCTGATGAGAGGCGTCATATTGTGTTCAGCGATGAAATCTGAATGACCATCGTAGCCGAGTGTTACAGTGGCATGGGTTGAGGTCCCATTCTTCCAACGATTTGGAGAGGTACTGCTGTGTTATTTCTGGTGCGATGTTGTAAGGAGGCTGTGGGTATCACTTTGAGTCACGGCTGGTAGTGACTGAAGGAACTCTGACAGCAAAAGGGTACGTCACAAACAACTTGCGTCCTGAGATGTTACCTCTCATTGGAAACGGATGCGTTAGTGTGTTTGGACTCTGTATATAAACAGGTGTCTTCGTGGGAGAGATACAGAGAAAGGCAGAGGGAGAGAGAGATAGAGAGAGAGAGAGAGAGAGAGAGAGAGAGGACGCATACCTGCGAAATTTAAATACAGCTGAACAGAACACGAAGAGAATCTGTCAATGTACAAGAGTTAATTAAGGAAAACCGTGCGAAATGCGCATTGGCCATGACTATTGCTGAGTGATTATCGTTGTATTAGAGTGCTTCCGTGCCGCGTGTGAGCACAGGGAGCATCAGTCACCAGGTTCCACCGGTTTCCCGCCACACTGCGATGCAATGGGCTTGGATCCCGCCGTTGTTCAGTCAGCTTGTGTGCAGTTGAGCCCTTCGCATATTCCGTTTGACACACATTGTGCAGCACGTGATTAAATATTCTTAATCGGTAGCCTGTTTAGTCCTGTCAATAGACGGGCTGGTTTAACCGCAAGCACACTGTCAGGCGGCAACCCCAACATTAGCGTGCGTCTCATAACTCGCCTCGCTAGCCATGTCGACAACGGGCCTACCTACTGAGAAATCATCTGTTCGTTAGCTAGTCTATAGAGAGTCGGTTGCAGACGATCTCGACACAATTTCCAGCGGAGACTGCCGTCATTACCGAATGACAGACGTTCAGTTCCCCCAGCTATGTTGTTTGGAATAAGATTACTTTTTCTCCGATTGGTAGTGGTGGTTGACGTAGAAACAACGCAGCAATTGTATTGTGTGTCTTGCAATAAAGGACGATGTTGGTGAATGTGTAAATTTCAGTAGAAACGATGTCTTTCATAAACTGAACGCCCCTTTAGAACCCGTCAACAACCAAACCCAGGACAGAAATGGTAAACAGAATGAAAGCGTTTATAGGCTCTACTTCGAATGTTTCTCGAGATAAACTGTTGTTAATAATTATCATGGAATTTCGTTATGTCGTACTTAATTAATTTATTTTATTTATTGACATTTATGTATTTTTTTACAATAGTTAATGTTGCATGTTCGATAGTTTGGAATCCTGTGAGACCAGTTTAAAAGTGGAGTTTGAAAGTGAATAAAAGAAAATCATGAATAATATTTCACTCTGAAGCTGAGCGTGTTCTGTTTTGAAATATCCCTTCAGATTAAACCTGAGTGCTGGACCGGGATTCGAACACAGAACGATCACAGAGCCTGAGGTCTCCAATGAATATGGCTCAAAGCAGTCACACCGTCATGTAGGATTTTGGGATATTAACAGAACATATGTCAGCATTCATAGTTAGAAATTGGCATATCTGTAATGTTTACTGCCACAAGGCTATTTAACTTTAAGATATTTAGCACGTAATGTGTGTTTCCTGTTAAATAATTATGGTTATTAATAAAGATATTTTGTATGCTGGTACAGTGGCAAAACTCTTATCTGGGTCGCAATGTTCTGTGTGCGGAATTTGTAGCTACTATGCTCTATGGTTGCGCTGAACTCTTTTTCGTAACACTTTTTCCACACTCCATAGTGAATTACATGATGTAACCGTAACGGTTTTTGAAGTGATGTGAGGCCCGTAGAGGAAATAAGGCTGGGCGGTATGCAGTCGTCCTACTACTGGCTGATGCTGTGACGTCACCGGGGAACAGCCTAAGTCTCGGGAACAGCCCTGTAACATGTTGGCCGCTCATTATGCCCTGTACTTGTGGAATGCTTCAGTTTCTAATGAAATAATGAAATATAAATTGCCACTCTGCTAGTACTAGAACATTCTGCTGTATTCAGTAACTTGCACAGCTTTTAAACAGACATTGATGATTTAAAAATTATTTGTAACAGCAATCACATTGAAACTCAAAGAGTGAAATATAGTCTTTTCCGATCAAAGCGACAGTCTGGAATGTTCTGAGTTGTCGTTGATAAAGTTTTAAATGAAAAAACGAATTCTTGATAATGCATTATTTTCGTTCACTGTGAACCACAAGTTTACAAATCTTCACTTGATAGATGGCTACTGTCGTCTTCACTCAATTAATTAACGAATTGCTCTATTTCTAGAAAGCAAGTGACTTAATTAAAATAACTGCCACACAAATTTTTACACTTAGTTCTACCACTACCCTTTGGTGTTTTTATAAAAATGGGAGGAGAATGTTGACACAAGTTGTAATTTAAGTAAACATTAGCGAATTTACTTACAATGAAACTGGGAAGTGGGGAATTTTCGTAAGTAGTTAGGTCCAACGAAGGATGCACATCACGGGGAGCAACACGTGGAGGTTACTGATGGAGCAAGACGTTGGCACCTACGTCGACCAGTAGACTGGTACTATGCATGGGTGCAGGCCCTCCCTGTTAGGTAGCGCAGGGCCATTGCATTGACGGAGCTTATGTTGAAAAATGGGGTTTTGCTCCCAAAACAGTGCGGAATAATGGGAATCCTGAATAAAAGCAAAACGTCCGTCGTACTTTGTGAAAGACGCATGTTGTTGTTTCTGTGCTTTGTGCTCTTTCTCTCTCTCTCTCTCTCTCTCTCTCTCTCTATCTCTCTGTCTCTCTCTCTGTGTGTGTGTGTGTGTGTGTGTGTGTGTGTGTGTGTGTGTTCGTGTGTGTGAGTGAGTGCGTGTGCGTATGTGTGTGAGCGTGCAATGTTAATACTTACATTTACAGATTTCGACCTTGGCTGCGTAGCTGTATCGCCCCCAACGCGAGGGGACGCATGAAAGCAGTATTTTAGTCCCTTTCGTCTAAAGGTTATGAGCTGTCAACAACAGCACGATCTGGTACTCCTTACTCTCAACAGAAACACGGTTACTTACCAGACACTCACTAGATAAAAGTATCGGAGAGAAAACGATATCACTCATGAAATCACACAGTCTCAGCGTACAAGTAGGTACTCCACTCGTTCCTTAGAGTCGTCTGTGGAGAAGAGGAGAAACGCTTTTGCTCCAGAGCACTGTTCGCCGTAGTCCCACGGTGCATTGTACATTGTTGACGCGCAAGGAATGAAATTATCCAAATGTAATAAAGTATTTATTTATATTCATCATTAGGTTTTCCTTTTCTTACATTGGCTCTGTTCGTAGAGAAAAATTAATGATAGGAAGTGCCATTCGGAAGTCAACATGACGACCTAAATTTGCATAGCGCGTAATTTATGCAAACACTGCTTCTTCATATAGATACCAAATATTTTTCAGCGCCTTTGTGTCATCCTCAGTGGGTTTTCTTTATTTAAACCTGTAAAATTTATGCATTAAATGAAAGTATATGGTTCTAGACACCTTTTCAATGAAGCTATATGGTTCTAGAGGCCTTTTCAAGTCTCACGCAACTATGATGTATAAATGCAGACTGAAACGGTGAATGATAATTTGTTCTAACACCGGGATTCAAACCAGAATGTCCTGCTGACTAGTCAGGTGCGCTGACCACTACGCCACCCTGGCACAGTGGCATTTTACAACTGCACAGACTACCCTAGCATGCCTCCCTCCCCCCTCCTTAGTCCAAATTCCTATTCAGGCCTCAGCCCACTTGGTACTCCGCCTAAATTTGGTTTTAGATTGAGGAGGGAGGCGTGCTAGGATAGTCTTTGTAGTCGTGGAAAGCCGCTGTGTGGAGTAGGGGTTAGTGTATCTGTCTCGTGAGCACTAGAGTCGGATTCGAATCTGGCTTGGTATCAATTTTCATTAGTCGTTTCAGTTTGATTATATAAATTTGAACACGTTTTAAGTGATAATTAATCTACGAAAAATAATCGTAAAACAGTTTTTGTTCGTTATTGTCACTACCTTAATTTTACGTTATAGGATTATGCTTGACGCTCTGTGCATTTTCGTGTCTGGTAGCTTCTGATGTGCAACTGAATTATGTTAAAGTGAGTTTTGTAGCAAGCCAGCTCATCACATTATATCTAAACGTAATGGTGCTTTGCTAATACACTTAAATTTAGTTCTCGTTCTCGCTCTTTTTCCATCAGGATTCTCTTGAGTTCTTGTGAAGTTCACGACACACACACACACACACACACACAATCACACACACACACACACACACACACACACACACACACACACACACCACAGAAAGAAAACGTATAATTCGGAACTTCATTTCTAAATTACGTCGATTAAACATAGGGCGAACACCAACTGAGACTGTTGCAACAATATTTACACTGTGTTTCGAGGAAGTTTGATCGGTGTTATTTACCATAGAAGTTCAGCAAAATATGTGTAGTGTTTGTGGTTGCTTCACAACAACTCAGTAGAAAACTGATGAACAAAACTATCCGAGAAGTAAATATAAGTAAAGGCACGTACATTCTCGAAATATTTTAGCACAATTAAATTACGTTTAGATATGAAGTGACGACTTAACGCTCGCACCAAATTCACACTAACGCAATGTAATTGAAGATGACAAGCAACCAGTACGCGATAATTCAGAAAGGATCGTCCATAAAGCAGTAATAAAAAATTAAGATAATGACGAGTAGTAACAATAAGGTTGAAATGGCTCTGAGCACTATGGAACTTAACTTCTGAGGCGATCAGTCCCCTAGAACTTAGAACTACTTAAACCTAACTAACCTAAGGACATCACACACATCCATGCCCGAGGCAGGGTTCGAACCTGCGACCGTAGCGATCGCGCGGTTCCAGACTGTAGCGCCTAGAACCGCTCGGCCACTCCGGCCGGCGAGTGGCATCAAAATTCTGTTTAAGATTTAATTTTTATAGACTAATTATCAGTGAAAACATCTTCCAATTTTACAGAGTTAAATCAAGAAAACCCAATGAGAATGTCACAAAGGTGATGAAACATGTTTGGGTTTGTCTGAGAAAACAATGTTTTGCTTAAAGGCGACCTTATACCCAGTAATGGTTATATCTAAGTAAATGAAAGCATACGCAGGAAAATGACTTGTCTTAGAAACTTACAGTGGCCATAGAGGCATCACAAAAAGACAATATTAGAGTGGCCGTCACGAAAGTAGACATGTCAAGGTCTCATCGGCTGCCTGCAGTCAACCGGCGCTAAGCGCTGTGATTTGGCCGCCGTATTGCTTTGTCACGGCATGTAGACTGTTAACAGTGCAGTAGGACAGTATCAGCTGAGCGTTCAGTATTTCCATGTGAAATCGTGTGTTCACTTGTGGTTTCAGTCTTCCGTGGGATGGGGTAACGACCTGTGTTTGGTAGTGGGCTACTGTGCAGGAGCAAGGGCTACATGCACTGCTACGCAGGTTTTTGAGGGTAAAGGGGGAAAAAGACATTCGAAAACAATCTAAAATTGTCGTATCGAACGCACTGAAGGTTTTTTACTTATCCGGCCAGCGGAAAAGTAAACAAAAATAATACAAATTTTGAGCTGTTTCATAAAATGACAACAAAACCTTGCGGTATTTCCGAATCGACTGTATTATGTATTAACAGTGCAGTAATATCGGCAGAATCTCTAGATACGAGCACGTGATTTGAGTCTCTAAGCAAGCAGTATAAATTAAAACGGAAATCTACTGAATTTGACGATTTTTACAAAACAATTAGTGTATACCACTGTATTTCGATACTACGACAAAGGAGAGTATATAATTGCTAGAAAAGTACAGGATGAACTACGTGAAAATATTAAATATTCTGTTATGAGAGATCTCCATTTTCTGTCTTCACCACTCATTTTGTTTTTTATTCCGAAACTGTAACGAATAATAAAACTGTGAATGGAACACAGAGACACTGCAGCAGCAAGAACGATGTTTCGTGTAAAACGCACTTACTGCGTGCTGAGGACAGTAATCTTATGATACACTCCTGGAAATTGAAATAAGAACACCGTGAATTCATTGTCCCAGGAAGGGGAAACTTTATTGACACATTCCTGGGGTCAGATACATCACATGATCACACTGACAGAACCACAGGCACATAGACACAGGCAACAGAGCATGCACAATGTCGCCACTAGTACAGTGTATATCCACCTTTCGCAGCAATGCAGGCTGCTATTCTCCCATGGAGACGATCGTAGAGATGCTGGATGTAGTCCTGTGGAACGGCTTGCCATGCCATTTCCACCTGGCGCCTCAGTTGGACCAGCGTTCGTGCTGGACGTGCAGACCGCGTGAGACGACGCTTCATCCAGTCCCAAACATGCTCAATGGGGGACAGATCCGGAGATCTTGCTGGCCAGGGTAGTTGACTTACACCTTCTAGAGCACGTTGGGTGGCACGGGATACATGCGGACGTGCATTGTCCTGTTGGAACAGCAAGTTCCCTTGCCGGTCTAGGAATGGTAGAACGATGGGTTCGATGACGGTTTGGATGTACCGTGCACTATTCAGTGTCCCCTCGACGATCACCAGTGGTGTACGGCCAGTGTAGGAGATCGCTCCCCACACCATGATGCCGGGTGTTGGCCCTGTGTGCCTCGGTCGTATGCAGTCCTGATTGTGGCGCTCACCTGCACGGCGCCAAACATGCATACGACCATCATTGGCACCAAGGCAGAAGCGACTCTCATCTCTGAAGACGACACGTCTCCATTCGTCCCTCCATTCACGCCTGTCGCGACACCACTGGAGGCGGGCTGCACGATGTTGGGGCGTGAGCGGAAGACGGCCTAACGGTGTGCGGGACCGTAGCCTAGCTTCATGGAGACGGTTGCGAATGGTCCTCGCCGATACCCCAGGAGCAACAGTGTCAATAATTTGCTGGGAAGTGGCGGTGCGGTCCCCTACGGCACTGCGTAGGATCCTACGGTCTTGGCGTGCATCCGTGCGTCGCTGCGGTCCGGTCCCAGGTCGACGGGCACGTGCACCTTCCGCCGACCACTGGCGACAACATCGATGTACTGTGGAGACCTCACGCCCCACGTGTTGAGCAATTCGGCGGTACGTCCACCCGGCCTCCCGCATGCCCACTATACGCCCTCGCTCAAAGTCCGTCAACTGCACATACGGTTCACGTCCACGCTGTCGCGGCATGCTACCAGTGTTAAAGACTGCGATGGAGCTCCGTATGCCACGGCAAACTGGCTGACACTGACGGCGGCGGTGCACAAATGCTGCGCAGCTAGCGCCATTCGACGGCCAACACCGCGGTTCCTGGTGTGTCCGCTGTGCCGTGCGTGTGATCATTGCTTGTACAGCCCTCTTGCAGTGTCCGGAGCAAGTATGGTGGGTCTGACACACCGGTGTCAATGTGTTCTTTTTTCCATTTCCAGGAGTGTATAATTGATAAAACTTGACTTACACAAAACCACAAGCAAAAATATGTTTTCCTCGACTTCCGCAGAAATAATGGCTTGAATGTACCTACAGTTACTTTTTTATAGCGTATATCGAAGATCTGGGCGATGAGTGCAGTGACGAAGCAAGAGGTAGGTAATTTATCTTTCGTATTAAGGCCAGCCGTCGCAATTAAAATCGTGGCGGAGGCATACAAATACTCGCCCAATATCGCGCATGGAGTCTCTCGTAAATAAAATGCATTCATAGGTGAATCGATAAAGTTATTGTTGTGTATGGCTTGGTGGGCTGCAGACTGGTGCGACAACTGTCGTTGTAGGAAAGCACGTATTTACTTAAGGCCAGGCTCTCATTCAAATGAGCAAAAAATTAACAAAGTTTGGAATTTTTTTTTTTTGAGAAAGTGAAAAGACAAAGAAGGGAACTGTTTAGAGGTAATGATTGATCATATTTTTAACTTTAATTTAGATTTTTAATACAAAAATGGCGTCCGTAACTGATCAAGGGCTTGCGAGTTAGAAGTACTCAGACTGCGTGCAGTTTAGTCCCTCAGGAGTTGTATGAAATCAAAAATGAATAACATAAGTCGATACTACATTAACGTTATAGGAGCTTATATCTAACCACAATGAAATAACCTTTAATTTAGCAATATGGTGCTAAATCGAACTTGGATTTGTGGGGATTTCTTTTAACTGTTAATGGTCTTACAAAAAATATTTAATATTAAAAAAAGTCTCGTATATTACAGGTATAAGCTCCCAAGAAAAGTGTCTAGTTTTCGGGGGTCACAGTTAAAGTTAATAAGTTGAACCGGTTTTATTTTATGCTGCACGCAGTTTTGAAGCGTCGTTTCTCGAGAAAAAACGCGTTTAAAGTTCAAGGTAAACTTTAATATTATTAGTTCAATTGGCATGAAAACTATATAATATATATTTTTGATCCCGCTGAACACAAATCTGAAGTTAGATTTTCAAAACTCAAGACAAATAATCCAAATCATGTTTTGACTAACTTCGACAAAAATTTGACCAAAAGAAAAAAACTGTTTTCGTTAATTACGTGTAGTCTGCAATTCCAGTAGCGTACATCAACCTTTCACTTAACTCGACTGTTCCTGGAGAGCAATTCCCTGGTTCTCCTTGGTGAGAGAAGCCAGTCTGGCTGAGCTGGATATGCTACGTTCAGCAGCCTGTGCATGTTGTTCATGAGCATCTCCGGCGAATATGTTTCCATGCATACTGGAACATAAATTATTATTTGAACGTGCGTCACGGCACGGCAAGTTTTCTACCTCAACCGGGTATCTGCAGCTAAGAGCCCAAGGCGGCCGTGACATTGCTTTGAAAAATGGGCTGTAGAAAATTTGTAACACGTGGTAAAAAAAAAAAAGTTTTGTCTCAACATTATAGACATATATACATTCCAAAAAATGCAATTAAAAATTGAATTTATCATAATTCTGAATTGAAACCGCGTCTCAACCTGTATTCCTCTTAGCGAACGAAGACATTACAAACAATGCAGTAAGAATCAGAGTCCATCTGTTATAGCAGCAATAACTATGGAGTCAGAGCTCCGAGTGGGCAGCTTGTGCATAGCATCACGTTGCGAAGTGGTTCCGAACGTGAGTTGAGCTGCGCGGCTGCAGCCGGCCGTTCTATATTGCAGCAACTGGAGGTGTGGCGCAGCGGACGCGCACCAATGGGTCCGCCAGATCCTGTACGACCGCTATCGGCATCGAAAGGAAACTTGCAGTTCCATTACTATGATCCCCAGGAGGTGGTGTCGATACGTGATACCACAGTAATGATGTCTTGGATCTACCAAAATTAATTTCATAATTTGCTTAACCCTCCAACTGCAGCTGACTGCTTCAGCAGTCCGAGCACGCCGTGCCCTGGGTGCGACTGACTGCCACAGCAGTTCGTTGATGCCGTGTCCCAGGTGCTGCCGACTGCTGTAGAAGTTCTGAGAAGTTCGCTACCTGTTGTTTAGCTGCGCTTGAGTAAGACGTATGTTTGCAGCGATACTGGCGAACTCTCGCCACACCTTATCGTTTGCTCTAACCGCAACAAATGGCGTTTCGATATGCGGAACACGACTGCATTTGAAGTCGAAGTCAGCGCTTTTGGCGGAACCTCACAGAACTTGAACGAGCAATTTCCTTTACACACAGCAACAGATGACGCTATTGTGATTTCTGTCAAATGTTCAAATGTGTGTGAAATCTTATGGGACTTAACTGCTAAGGTCATCAGTCCATAAGGTTACACACTACTTAACCTAAATTATCCTAAGGACAAACACACACACCCATGCCCGAGGGAGGACTCGAACCTCCAACGGGACCAGCCGCACTGTGTATGACTGCAGCGCCTTAGACCGCTCGGCTAATCCCACGCGGGCGTGATTTCTGTCGAACTGTAGTTTCGCGCCTTTGTGCAAGACAGTTTTCTTGGTTCAGACATCAGTCGCCTATTATTCGCTTGTGTTTGCATAGTGAATTTACGCATTGCGGTGGCATGTAAAAACCTCCTTACCTCCGAAGTATAATACAGATTTAGATGGAGAGTGACTCAGAATCGCCGTGCTCATCGACAGACAACGATTCAGATGAAGAAGAATCTCTTACGAATATTTTACAACCTAAAGACATTGTTGATTCTTATTCATCTCCATTTGTAATTACTAGTGCTATCAACGTACCACAAAGCTGAAATGGTGGTTCAAATGGCACTATGGGACTTAACTGCTGAGACCATCAGTCCCCTAGAACTTAGAACTACTTAAACCTAACTAACCTATGGACATCACACACATCCATGCCCGAGGCTGGATTCGAACCTGCGACCGTAGCGGTCATGCGGTTCCAGACTGTAGCGCCTAAAACCGATCGGCCACTCCGGCCGGCAAAGCTGAAATGAATCTGAATTCAAAAAGGGATCGGAAGAGTGATGATCTGAAAATGAAACCGAGTGCGGTAATAGATTACAATAAATCAATGGGACTAGTCGACCGAAGCGGCATGCATATAAAAACAGTGGAAAGTACACGGAAGTCGTCTAAGTGGAATACATTTGAAATTTGTGGTAAGGTCTTATGGGACCGAACTGCTGAGGTCATCGGTCCCTAAGCTTACACACTACTTAATCTAGCTTAAACTAACTTACACTTAGGACGACACACAGCCCCTTGCCCGAGGGATGACTCGAACCTGCGACAGGGAGAGACGTGCGGACAGTGGACGCCTCAGACCGCGCGGCCAACCCGCGCGGACGTCTAAGTGGTACAGGCATTTTTTTTTCATATTTTTGACATGGAAACGTTCAATACCCTTTGCTTATACCGGAAATAGGGGATGAAAATTAAATAAGAAAAGTTTCATCTCAATGTAATTAGAGAAAGTTTTGCAACTTTTTACGTCGATCGCAAGACAGCAGGTGGTGCTAAACGTCAAGAGTACCCGACAAGACTAAAAACGTGTCGACGCATTTACCAGATCAATGGGAAAAGTACAAGACATGCCTAGTCTGTGGCTGGAAATTGTGTTAGGAAACTAACTAAATGTGATGTAAGGAATGCAATGTAACTCTTTGTGCTTATCCGTGCCTCAAAACTTATCACAGTTTCAGCAATAAGAAACTGTTATACCTTGTTTTGAGAGAATTTAGAAGTACATGACTATTGTAAACGTCTTTATTTGTAGCCGGCCGCTGGTGGCCGAGCGGTTCTGGCGCTATAGTCTGGAACCGCGCGACCGCTACGGTCGCAGGTTCGAATCCTGCCTCGGGCATGGACGTGTGTTGTCCTTAGGTTAGTTAGGTTTAAGTAGTTCTAAGTTCTAGGGGACTTATGACCTCAGCAGTTGAGTCCCATAGTGCTCAGAGCCATTTTTTTTCTTTATTTGTATACACATTTTAATAAAAATGCACCTCACTCGAAAATGAAGTTTAAATATTGTAAAGAAATACCCACAGTCCTTCCAAAGCCAGTCCAGTGACCAGAACAGAATAGAAAGCCGAACAACAGCGAACGTGTTGGAAGCATTGCGCGTGGCGAGCGCGCCAGAAGCATTCAGCACTCAGCGCACGGCGAGCGTCGCGACAATGTAGCACGCGAGGTGTGACCGCCAGTGTTGCACATAGCAGTCAAAGAGCAAACAACTTTCTCACTGGCACTTTCTTCGAGGTCCGACAGAACGTAAATTCATCATCGATAATATTTTTCGCTACATAGGCGGAATAGTTTGGCACCTCTGACTGTTATTTTTGTTTAAATCACGGAATACTTTTATGTTTTCACGATATAATATGTATGATATCCATCTATAAATTTTGAGAATTCAGTGGTTCTGTTTCTTTCACAAGTTGAAGTAAACAATTTTTCTTCAAAATTTCTTGTAAGACTGGCTTTTATTTGTTTTTTGCGTAGCAGCAGGGAAGAGTTTTCTTTTGGCAAGTGCTAAATTATCTTCTGCGCTAAAAATAGTCATTTAATATTTTCCAGATTTGTATTAACATTTGAAATTGTCGCTAACTGGAAATGGTGTAGGACGGTGAGATAAGCTTGATGTGCCGCCGGTAGTGCTTTTGTCGCTGGTGGGTGAGGCACAGTGCGCCAGCAGAGGCGGCGCGGCTGCCCCTGCGGTGGCTGCAACCGCGCGCTACAGCGGGTGGCAGCGGCCGCCACTGAGCCGCACACAGCGGCCGCGGCTGCGGCAGCCGCGTTGGCCGTGTCGCCTGGTGTGACTCGGCTGCCGCCGACCAGCTGTGTCCAGGCGACATCAAGAGCGCCGCTCCGGCGCTGCAGGTAGCATTGCCGACAGCGATCAATACTGCAGGCGCGAGTTCCGCCCGCATCCTGCCACGCGCCGCCGAATCCGTGGACACCCACACCGCTGACCACTAGAGTTACAACGTGCGGCTATTGTAGCATACGGCCTGTGATCCAAAAGTAACGCTAATTTTTGTTTCTCTTAAGGGATTTTTATTTGTTCATCAGCATCACCTACGGCCCTCTCAGACATAATACACTTGCACCAGCGCTTTTACCAATCTATGAGCTACTTCTGGCACTCCCTTTTCCTTATGGTTTTCAGCTCCTTCAGCGATTCTATTTTTAGCAGATCAATGGCTGCGAAACGATGTCCTTTCATGGTTCACTTCAGCCTCGGCAACAGAAAGGAGTCGCGGGGGGCCATGTCTGGTGAATATGGTGGCTGAGGCATCATAAAGGTTTTGTTTTTTCCCAAAAAAATCACGAACAACAGATGGAGGCGGGATCATTATGGTGATGCAGCTTCCACTATCACAATTGTTATCGTTTCCTTCGAACTGCTTCACGCCTACGAAGCCTAACTTCAAGGCAGTATGCCTTATTGACTGTGCGACAATAAGGCAGAAACTCATGATACATCGTCTCAATGTAATCGAAAGAAACAATGAGAACCTTCACATGTAATCGAACTGTCTTCACTCTTCAGCCAGTCTCCACTGCGACGATTGTCCCTTGGTTTCCACGACATACCCGTGGACCCATGTTTCGTCAATTGTTATAATCTTCTTCAAGATCGTTGTCAACGTTATTCACTTATTCCTGAGCGACGTCTACACAACATCGTTTTTGGTCGAAATTCGACAATTTCGGAGCAAGTTTTGCTGCTACACATTTCAAAAAAATTGATCAAATGGCTCTGAGCACTATGGGACTCAACTGCTGAGGTCATAAGCCCCCTAGAACTTAGAACTACTTAAACCTAATTAACCTAAGAATATCACACACATCCATGCCCGAGGCAGGATTCGAACCTGCGACCGTAGCGGTCGCGCGGTTCCAGACTGTAGCGTCTAGAACCGCTCGGCCACTCCTGCCGGCTACACATTTCAAGCCCAAAGCATGTCAAAAAGTTAGCGTGAGCCAGAGGGTATGCCAATATCACCAACAACCTCTCTGATGGTGATTCGGCGATTTCCAGATCCATTTTCATTACTTCTTCCACACTGTCGTCAATAAATGGTGTCCTATGACGTTCAGGGCGGTCGTCATCTTCAACGTGTCCTCGACTCTCTTTGAAACGTTTACACGACTCGCAGACGCTTGTCTACTCATGTTAGATTCGCTAACAGCCACAGTCAATATTCTGAATGCAGTGCTGCACTTTATTTCATTTTTCAAGCAAAATTTAATGCAAATCCTTTGATCCATCTTTCGCTAAGCACTCGAAACCATGTATAACTGTCAATAATAAACTAAATATTCAAAACAGCTGAAAATGCAAGCATACATCAGAAATATGTATACCAACAAGATAAAAAATCTGAAAGTCAGATGAATAACGCCCACGAAATTAAAAATCTTCCGTCACTTTTTTTATTTGATAATAAGAATAATACATGATGACGTTTGTCGGTTGAATGACACCTTGGCAGAAATTAATTCATTTTATACTTCTCGTATTGTACCAAACTTTCCACTTTCCCTGTGGTCATTTCGCTTCTCTCTATCATGAAATCTTACCATTTCAGCCATTTTAGTAAGCTGACGATTGTTGCTCTGCTCTTAGTAGGAGTACAAACAAACCTGGAGTGTTGGACCATGAATCAGGAACAGGTGACTTACTATCTCCCTCTTTCCCTTAGTAATAAATAACACTATATGTGCCACGAATTTAAGCCTGTCTTTTTGGGTAAACTCTATCTCAATGCATCTTCATTCGTATGCTTTATTAGGATGTCAACAATTTCTAGAGAAAAAATCTTTTTAAATGATTATCTTGTTGTTCCTGGTTCACCTTCATTTCTTATGCCTTCTCACTCTTTCACTACGTTTTGTGCTGTTCGCCTTGTAATATGAGGAGGTTTTGACGAAAATACTTTTCCAGTGATTGTAAAACCCTTCTTACTGATCTCACATCCTGCGTCATCATCAGATGCAGTTTCCCAGAGTTCGTCTTCAGAGTCTGTTTGTACACCATCACTGTCCACATTCGCCAGCACTACGCATTCCTCTTCAGTTTCACTCGCCATTTCATCACTATCAGCAAATCCAATTTCAGCATCTGTAGATCCTTCTAAAATGTCTATTACTTCTCTCTCACTAAGAGAGCGACGGTACATTCTTAATCTCAGTTGTCTGTAACACTGAAAGAAACGACTCTGAATAAGAAGAAACAAGAAACAATCAGAAACCAAAGAGAAATGAATCATTGTCGCGATTATTGTTGCTACCCACAGAGAGAAATTAAATGTCCAGAGGGTCTAAAGAGCCGAAATGTTATAATTTATGGAATAAGACATTCGCTGTCAAGTCACATCAATTATTAAGGAGGTAGACTTTATGACTTAAATTAACAAATTAAGTTCAGCGGAAAAAATTCATATATTTATAAAATCTGGTAGAGGAAATAATTAAAAAACATATATTTTATCAGAATTTTAAAACATGAAATACCAATTTCAATTATTATATTTACAAAAGGTGGGCACAAAGTAGTGTAATGGTTAATATAAACAACAGGTGCTACCTTCTCTACCTGTAGCAGTCTCACTTTTTTCCGTCATTCTGTTCGATATATATCGACAAAAGTCGCTAATCTTAGTGATTTCTGCCAGCCCCAATGGCTCAAATGGCTCTGAGCACTGTGGGACTCAACTGCTGAGGTCATTAGTCCCATAGAACTTAGAACTAGTTAAACCTAACTAACCTAAGGACATCACAAACATCCATGCCCGAGGCAGGATTCGAACCTGCGACCGTAGCGGTCTTGCGGTTCCAGACTGCAGACCAGCCCCAATGCTCAGACAGTTTCTGTGTGTCCAGTATTAAATAATAAAGGTTTAGCGATGAATACGATGTAGATATTCCTAGCCTATCGGGGTTACTTACAATTCCGACTTCCCAAAGAGTTAAGAAAAACAATACACAATGTGATATGACACAAGGTGTTAAAACTTTAGCAAACGCTTTAAATGTCATTTACCTTCTACTCATTGGGCTGTATTACAACTGGATTGATTTATGTTCATATACATAACTACAAACATGCGACACGTTTGAACACTAATGCCCAATAATTCGTCTTCACGTAACATTAATTTCACGTGCCATTGGTAGGAAACAAGGTAAATAGAAAAACATTTCCCCCTCCTCAACTTGCGGCTGTCATAATCTTCCTCCTCTCTCTCCACCCCCCTCCCCCCCCCCCAATCCCGCTCCATCTCATTCGACACTGCCGTCGGGACACACTGTCAGTAATGTTCTTCAGTCAGATTTTGTTGTTCGTAAATTCCATAACCATCCTCCGCTGAGGATGACACGGAGGTCGGATGGTCCCGATGGGCCACTTGTGGCCTAAAGACGGAGTGCTTTTGTCTTTTAAATATTATAACACTGAGTGTATGTCCAGGTAATATATATATATATATATATATATATATATATATATATATATATATATATATATATATACTTGTGACTTCTAAATGTAAAATGTAACCAATCAAATAAAAAATATCTCTGACTTTGTACACACTTTTTATATTTTTACTGCTACAAAGCTACATTCCCTAGTAGCAAACCTTAAAAAGTTATATAGTTAAGCAGATGTATTGTAAAAACAATTGCACAAGAGATAAAAATGATTAGGCTCGCATTAATCTGGAAATGTAAGAACAGCTAGGTAATGGAAATGGTGTAGACATACTAGTAAATAATAGCTGATTGAAAATATTTGTGTATTTTCAGCTTATAAATTAAATAAGCGATTTCTGTGTTTATAGCCAAAGAAATATGTATTTACCATTTAATTAACATGTGACGCTAAGTGCAAAAGATTAGCTGAAATAACTGTATTTTGTTTGTTAACCTCGCGGCAAATTCGACAGTCATTATTTCAGCGTGAAAAAAGACATTAGGTGAATATGAGTTTGAATGAAAACTGCTGGACATCCACTGTCGCGTTCTCTGTTACCGGCGCAGCGGCAAATTACACTGAGGTGACAAAAGTCGTGGGATAATTCCTAATATCGTGTCGGACCTTCTTTTTCCCGACGTAGTGCAGCAATTTGACGTGGCCTGGACTCAACGAATCGTTGGAAGTCTTGTGCAGAAATAATGATGCATGGTAGCAATACAGCTGTCCAAAATTGCGAAAGTGTTGCTGGTGCGGGATTTAATGCACGAACTGACCTCTCGGTTATGTTCCATAAATATTCAATGGGATTCATATCAGACATACGGGCGGCCAAACCATTCACCCGAACTGGCCAGAATATTCTTCAAACCAATCGCGAACAATTATGGCCCGGTAACATGGCTTATTGTCATCGATAAAAATTACATCGTTATCTTGGAACATGACTTCATGAATGCATGCAAATAGTCTCCAAATAGCCGAAATTCCAAAGTACCTAGTCCATTCCACGTAAACACAACCTACACCATTATAGATCTACCACCAGCTTGCACAGTTCCTTGGCTACATGGCTTTGTGGGGTCTGCGTGACAATCGAACCCTACCATCAACTCTTTCCAACTGAAATCGGGGATCATCAGAGTAAGCCACGGTTTTCCAGTAGTATAGGGGCCAACCAATGTGGCCACGAGCCCAGGGGAGGCGCTGCAGGCTGGGTCATCCGTTAGCAAAGGCACTCGCGTTAGTCGTCTGCTGCCATAGTCCTTTAAAGCCAAATTTCGCCACACTGTCCTAGCGGATACGTTCGTTGTATGTCTGCATTGATTTCTGCGGTTATTTCACGCATTGTTCCTTGTCTGTTAGCTATGGCATCTCTACGGACATACTGCTGCTCTTTAAGTGAAGGACGTCGGCGAATGCGATGTTCCTGGTGAGAGGTAACGCCTAAAATTTGGTATTCTCGGCACACTCTTGACACTGTGGATCCCGAAATATTGAATTCCATAACGATTTTTGAAATGGAATTTTTCACGCGTCTAGCTCCAACGACCTTTCCACACTCAAAGTCTGTTAATTCTCGCCATGAAGCCGTAATCACGTTGGAAACCTTTTCACATGAATCACCTGAGTACAAATGACAGATACGCCAATGCACCGTCCTTTTACAGCATACCATCGCCATCTGTATATGTGCATATCGTTATCCCATGCCTTCTTTTTCCACCTTTGTGTATAGTTACGTTGCGATTCAATGCATGTCTACTATTATAAATCGCCGGTGCCAACTTTTTCCAGTGATTTCCCTGTGTGGTGCCGAGACGCTGTTCCAGGGTTTTGTGGCCGAAATCACAGGAAAGAATCCAGAAACTGTTAATTTATAATTCCACCACACAAAACATTTTCTTGTCATTTATTATACGACTTTCTGTCCGTCCGTGTCTTAAGACCCCTTTTTATCAGGGCTGGGTAGACCTATCAAGTTGAAATTTATGTCACGTACTAAGGTCTATGACAACGGCCTTGCCGCAGTGGTAAAACCGGTTCCCGTCGGATCACCAAAGGGGCTGGGCTAGCACTTGGATGGGTGACCATCCAGTGTGTCCAGCTCTGTTGGCAAGCGGTGTGCACTCAGCCCTTGGGAGGCAAACTGAGGAGTTACTTGACTGAGAAGTAGCGCCTCCGGTCACGAAAACTGACAACGGCCGGGCGAGCGGTGTGCTGACCACATGCCTCTCCATATCCGCATCCAGTGATGTCTGTGGGCTGAGGATGACACGGTGGCTGGTCGGTACCGTTGGGTCTTCATGGCCTGTTCTGATGGAGTTTAGTTTTATTTTCTTTTTTACTAAGGTCTATGTTCCTTTAGCTGTGTAATAAACGTTATCATCTACATCAGAAACGAAGTTACGCCCAGCCGGCTGGAGTGGCCGTGCGGTTCTGGGCGCTACAGTCTGGAACCGAGCGACCGCTGCGGTCGCAGGTTCGAATCCTGCCTCGGGCATGGATGTGTGTGATGTCCTTAGGTTAGTTAGGTTTAATTAGTTCTAAGTTCTAGGCGACTTATGGCCTCAGAAGTTGAGTCGCATAGTGCTCAGAGCCATTTGAACCATTTGAAGTTACGCCCATCAGTATGACATATTTTGATACTCGCAAACTCACCCATTAAAACTTCCCGTTTACTTAAAATCATGAAATTTGGCAAGAAGGTAGGCTTCAAACTGCAAGTAAAAGAAAAAAATCAGAAATCTGTTAATTTGTAATTACATCACAAGAAAAAAATTCTTTTGTCCTTTATTAACTTACTTCAAACTTGAAATTAAAACATTCTCGAAAGGCTTTAAGCTCCTCAATTCCCGGAATCCTACTTGAATCTGGCCACTTTTTGAAAATTGAAACAATCTGACATCGGACTATTTCGGGACTTTTATTTAAGGTAACGTTGAGATGTTCCCGCTTGCCATTCCGTTTCTCACCTTCGATTGAATGATTGTGTGGAGTCAGGACTTTTGGATTAGAGGAAGACCATTTGGATATCGAGAAAACTTTACAAGATATGCGGTAAGCAAACCTCTTAAATGTAAGTCAGGGAACTTGCACGTGATCTGCGCCTTCTCGTTACGAGCAGGTCAACGTAGCCCTCCACGTGCAATGATCCGCGATGAACAAGCTGCGCTGTTAACGTATCCTACGCAGTAATGCGTCACGACAGCAACACTACATATCTCGCCCAAAGTAATTAATTAGTGAGGATGATGTAGGGACCGCTACACACTGAGCTGCCACCTCTGAGAGCAAAGACGTCTCTCGGCTCTGTTATGACCGGGCATCGGCTGAGTTTAGATGACAGGTAGGGGTACGTCATTGCACGCTGCCTCAACTCTAACAGGATTCATTGATGGTAGCGGCTGTTGAGTGGTGATGTACCATCCGCTTGGCAACTCATGGCCACATATTTTCAGTTGGTAAGAGGTCTGGAATGCGTCCTGACCAGAACGACAGTGAAACACCTCATGTATCCAGGAAGGTCATGACAAGAAGGACAACCTAGGGTCTTGGATTGTCTTGTTGAAAGATAAGGCTACGGGGACATCGAAGAAACGGCACAGCCTCTGTTCTTAACGACAGATACCAGGCCGGTAGGACGATGATAAGTACAATCAGAGACAGTTTAAAGTTTTGCCACATCGTACTCTCATTATATTGCAGTTAATGGCCAGAAGCGTACTCAGCTGCTTTAAATACACTGCCGGAAAAAATTAGTACACCTGGAAAGAAGATGTCGATTTTGATCAGATGGCGGGATACGCCATCTGGTGGATAGGAAACGCAGTGATAATGGTTTCAACATCGTCCGTTAGCAGACAATGTAGCCCCATAGTTACCAGAACGCCATCTGTGTCTTTCCTTTAATACAGAACGCCCACAGAAAGAAGGCTCGGTGTGGTGCACTCGGGTGAAGCAAGCAGGCAATTATGCTATGGATAATTGTCATACAAGTTGGATGTACTTCTTCAGTTGTGCAACGATGGTGGTGTTAGTGGTCACGTGAATATTCTCACACGCACAGACGAGGTTCTGGACGTCTATGCAACACAAACATCCGCCAGGATCGTCGTATTGTAAGGACGTCAACGACAGATCGTACAGCTACCTCAACACAAACAAGATCGCGTGCGCCCGGACGTGTCAACACGACGTGCAGAATAAATTATTTTTATTTCACGTCTGTGGTCACAAACTTGTAGGTATTCAGACCACTGGTTTCGATGAGCAATGACCATCTTCAGATCTGTAGCAAAATATGGGAAAATCAAAAATACAGCTAGTCAATCGTCTACAGCTTAAAACAAAATACGCCCTGATGAGAAGAATTACTGCAACACATGTGAAAATTATGTGCTTTAACTTTGACGCGGCACATCTGTTTTATATAGAAAAAAAAACATGTCCTAATATACTGCAGCCATAGTGGCATCATCAAATGCTAAACACAAAATCAGAGCCAGCATCGTCACACACACATATATAAATTATAGTATTGGCAAGAGTCATCTATTCAATAGCGCTACTGTTCAGAACGAACTGCCGCCGGCCGGAGTGGCCGAGCGGTTCTAGGTGCTACAGTCTGGAACCGCACAACCGCTACGGTCGCAGGTTGGAATCCTGCCTCGGGCATGGATGTGTGTGATGTCCTTAGGTTAGTTAGGTTTAAGTAGTTCGAAGTTCTAGGGGACTGATGACCTCAGCATTTAAGTCCCTTAGTGCTCAGAGCCAATTGAACCATTTGACCGAACTACTGTACGGCAGCCACATATGTTTATGTCGCAATAACGTCAGATGTCACCACCGTAGCCGTACACACATTCTTCAATGACGTTTGTAGGAATGTAAAATAAAAAGAGGGATACAATCAGTAAAATCTGTAGTTGGCTCAAAAGGTGTAAAAGTCATTACAGTAATAAAATGCAATAAATTAAAATACGACAAAAGTTAGATTGTTAAAAAGGAGAAAGTAAAGTGACAGTAATTCTGATACACTCAAGTGGTGACATTTTAGATAATGACATAAACAATAAACAGCTTTCGGAGTACACAGAATAATATAAAAGTTACAAAGCAAATAGCCACAGAAGCCCAATGAATGAAAACAGACTGCAGCAAATAATCAGCGCCCTTTGTTGGCGATAACGCTAGAACCCCGCATAGGCGAGATGTGGCGAGAGGAACGTGACCGCCAGAGGACCCCTCGTACCCTGCAACACGCCGCTCCAAGAAGGGAATAGGTAAACACCGTACCAGTGCAAGAACAAGATTCTGTAGTTAATCAAGTATATTAAATAAACAGGACGGAACAAGAAACACTTCAGTTATACGAAAGAAATCGAAGTAAATATGTAAAGCACTCTATACTAGGTGACGCCAAAAGTAAGATATACAGGGTGTTACAAAAAGATACGGCCAAACTTTCAGGATACATTCCTCACACACAAATAAAGAAAAGATGTTATGTGGACATGTGTCCGGAAACTCTTAATTTCCATGTTAGAGCTCATTTTAGTTTCGTCAGTATGTACTGTACTTCCTCGATTCACCGCCAGTTGGCCCAATTGAAGGAAGGTAACGTTGACTTCGGTGCTTGTGTTGACATGCGACTCATTGCTCTACAGTACTATCATCAAGCACATCAGTACGTAGCATCAACAGGTTAGTGTTCATCACGAACGTGGTTTTGCAGTCAGTACAATGTTTACAAATGCGGAGTTGGCAGATACCCATTTGATGTATGGATTAGCACGGGGCAATAGCCGTAGCGCGGTACGTTTGTATCGAGACAGATTTCCAGAACGAAGGTGTCCCGACAGGAAGACGTTCGAAGCAGTTGATCGGCGTCTTAGGGAGCACGGAACATTCGAGCCTATGACTCGCGACTGAGGAAGACCTAGAACGACGAGGACATCTGCAATGGACGAGGCAATTCTTCTTGCAGTTGACGATAACCCTAATGTCAGCGTCAGAGAAGTTGCTGCTATACAAGGTAACGTTGACCACGTCACTGTATGGAGAGTGCTACGGGAGAACCAGTTGTTTCCGTACCACGTACAGGTGTGCAGGCACTATCAGCAGCTGATTTGCCTCGACGGGTACACTTCTGCGAATGGTTCATCCAACAATGTGTCAATCCTCATTTCAGTGCAAATGTTCTCTTTACTGATGAGGCTTCATTCCAACGTGATCAAATTGTAAATTTTCACAATCAACATGTGTGGGCTGACGAGAATCCGCACACAATTGTGCAATCACGTCATCAACACAGATTTTCTGTGAACTTTTGGGCAGGCATTGTTGGTGATGTCTTGATTGGGCCCCATGTTCTTCCACCTACGCGCAATGGAGCAGGTTATCATGATGTCATACGGGATACTCTACCTGTGCTGCTAGAACATGTGCCTTTACAAGTACGACACAACATGTGGTTCATGCACGATGGAGCTCCTGCGCATTTCAGTCGAAGTGTTCGTACGCTTCTCAACAACAGATTCGGTGACCGATGGATTGGTAGAGTCGGACCAATTCCATGGCCTCCACGCTCTCCTGATCTCAATCCTCTTGACTTTCATTTATGGGGGCATTTGAAAGCTCTTGTCTACGCAACCCCCGTACCAAATGTAGAGACTGTTCGTGATCGTATTGTGGACGGCTGTGATGCAATACGCCATTCTCCAGGGCTGCATCAGCGCATCAGGGATTCCATGCGACGGAGGGTGGATGCTTGTATCCTCGCTAACGGAGGACATCTTGAACATTTCCTGTAACAAAGTATTTGAAGTCACAATGGTACATTCTGATGCTGTGTGTTTCCATTCCATGATTAATGTGATTTGAAGAGAAGTAATAAAATGAGCTCTAACATGGAAAGTAAGCGTTTTCGGACACATGTCCACATAACATATTTTCTTTCTTTGTGTGTGAGGAGCCGGCCGAAGTGGCCATGCGGTTAAAGGCGCTGCAGTCTGGAACCGCAAGACCGCTACGGTCGCAGGTTCGAATCCTGCCTCGGGCATGGATGTTTGTGATGTCCTTAGGTTCGTTAGGTTTAAGTAGTTCTAAGTTCTAGGGGACTAATGACCTCAGCAGTTGAGTCCCATAGTGCTCAGAGCCATTTGAACCATTTTTTGTGTGTGAGGAATGTTTCCTGAAAGTTTGGCCGTACCTTTTTGTAACACCCTGTTTAGAACAGACGCGTTCAGTAATTGCAGTAGAACATTGTCAAACAGAGAATAGTATGCACTGGATACAAAATCACTTGCAATTAAACACTAATGTTGGTTCTTATTTTTTCGCCTTATATATTTCTGGCTCTTATGAGAGGAACTATTGAAATTATTAAACGTAATCTGCTATCCCATAACAAGAGCATGACTGAAGAGTGTACAGAACTAACTGAATTTCTAGATTTTGTTTTAGCTTACAATTATTGAACCTTCAATAACAAAATATATTATCAAGTAGATGGTCTTTGCTGACATTTTAGCAGACATTTTTGTGAACAATTTAGAAGATAAATAAATTTTTTGCTAAGTTTCCACGGCTAAAAGAAAAAACGATTTATTATAAACAGTATGTTGACGACAGTTTATTACTGGTATGGGCGACGTCAGTGGGGTCAATGTATTTGCACAAGCTATAGGTAGCATGCACCCAGAAACAACTTTTAGTACGGAAGTTGTAAAAGACAGCTGCGTTACTACCTTGAATTTACTATTAAGAATACGACGAACATAAGTTTTCGATTTTCGGAAAATCCGGTACAGATAGTGCCATCAATGCCAGTTCATGCAAAACTCCACGATATAAAAAGGCCTTCTTCGCCTCAATGAGTCACCGGCTCCTTCGCCTGACTTCGGCCGAAATCGAACTACGTAAAGAACTCAGCATTTTAAAGCAAATTTCTGTAGCTAACAGTTTTACTGTAAATGACATCAAGCAGCCCTACAGTAGGCTAAGGAAAAGTGTAATAAAAAGCAAGTATACACACTTTCACGGAGAAGATAGAACCAATAAAGAAAGAACAAAAATCATTCTTATGAAATTTCACGGATAATGTCCCTGCGAATAGGTAATTGTTTCAGGAAATCTGATATTAGATATGGCTTTCTAGTAAGCAACACCATAAAGCTGCGAGTAAAACAAACTGAAAAGGACGTGTGACAAATTTGATGGTCTGGAATATACAAGAGTGATTGTTATAGCTGTGATAAATATTGTATCGGTCAAACTGCCCGCCCTTTTAACACAACGTTTAAGGAACATTCGCAGCCACGTAATATAACTGCCTTGGGACAGCATTTATCAGAAGCTGGTCATTCTATCGGGAGCGTTGAGGATAGTATGCGTTATTTCCGCAGGATGGAAAAAAGCCATACTCTTAATTCGTTAAAAGAGCTTTAAATTTGTAAATCGAAAAAACAAGAGCCATCAAAAGTGCCTAATTGGCAAAGCGATTTTGTATCCAGTGCATACTTTGTCAGGTCCATATGTAGGTGGATAAGAGTGGAGAAACTTCAGGATAAGGAAATCAGGCACAAGTACATAACAATGATCTCAGAAAGGTACCAGTTAGTTGAATGTAGTCAATTACAGTCATTGGAAAAGGAATGGACAAGGTACAGGGACACAGTACTAGAAGTGGCTAAAGAATGTCTTGGAACAGTAGTGTGTAAAGGTAGGATGAAGCAAACAGCTTGGTGGAATGACACAGTCAAGGCAGGCAGCCTGTAAGAGGAAAAAAAAGGCGTATCAAAAATGGCTACATACTAGAACTCAGGTAGACAGAGAAAGTTATGTTGAAGAAAGAAACAAAGCCAAACAGATAATTGCAGCATCCAAGAAGAAATCTTGGGAAGACTTTGGAAACAGGTTGGAGACTTTGGGTCAAGCTGCTGGAAAACCATTCTGGAGTGTAATTAGCAGTCTTCGAAAGGGAGGTAAGAAGGAAATGAGAAGTATTTTGGACAGGTCAGGAAAACTGCTTGTGAATCCTGTGGATTCCTTGGGCAGATGGAGGGAATATTTTGAAGAATTGCTCAATGTAGGTGAAAATACGATCAGTAATGTTTCAGATTTCGATGTACAATGGGATAGGAATGAGGATGGAAATAGGATCACATTTGAGGAAGTGGTGAAAATGGTCAATAGATTGCAGTACAATAAAGCAGCTGGGGTGGATGAAATTAAGTCGGAACTCATCAAATACAGTGGAATGTCAGGTCTTAAATGGCTACACAGGATAATTGAAATGGCCTGGGAGTCGGGACAGGTTCCATCAGACTGGACAAAAGCAGTAATCACACCAATCTTTAAACATGGAAACAGAAAAGATTGTAACAACTACAGAGGTATCTCTCTAATCAGCGTTGTGGGTAAAATCTTCTCAGGTATTGTTGAAAGGAAAGTGCGAGTATTAGTTGAGGACCAATTGGATGAAAATCAGTGTGGGTTTAGGCCTCTTAGAGGTTGTCAGGACCAGATCTTTAGCTTACGGCAAATAATGGAGAAGTGTTATGAGTGGAACAGGGAATTGTATCTATGCTTTATAGATCTAGAAAAGGCATATTACCGGGTTCCTAGGAGGAAGTGATTGTCTGTTCTACGAGATTATGGAATAGGAGGCAAACTTCTGCAAGCAATTAAAGGTCTTTACATGGATAGTCAGGCAGCAGTTAGAGTTGACGGTAAATTGAGTTCATGGTTCAGAGTAGTTTCAGGGGTAAGACAAGGCTGCAACCTGTCTCCACTGTTGTTCATATTATATATGGATCATATGTAGAAAGCCGGCCGAAGTGGCCGTGCGGTTAAAGGCGCTGCAGTCTGGAACCGCAAGACCGCTACTGTCGCAGGTTCGAATCCTGCCTCGTGCATGGATGTTTGTGATGTCCTTAGGTTAGTTAGGTTTAACTAGTTCTAAGTTCTAGGGGACTAATGACCTCAGCAGTTGAGTCCCATAGTGCTCAGAGCCATTTGAACCATATGTAGAAAACAATAGACTGGCTGGGTGAGATTAAAATGTTGAACACAAAATAAGCAGTCTTGCATATGCGGATGACTTAGTTGTGATGGCAGATTCGATTGAAAGTTTGCAAAGTAATATTTCAGAGCTAGATCAGAAATGTAAGGACTATGGTACAAAGATTAGCATCTGCAAAACGAAAGTAATGTCAGTGGGAAAGAGATATAAACGGATTGAGTGCCAAATAGGAGGAACAAAGTTAGAACAGGTGGACAGTTTCAAGTACTTAAGATGCATATTCTCACAGGATGGCAACATAGTGAAAGAACTGGAAGCGAGGTGTAGCAAAGCTAATGCAGTGAGTGCTCAGCTACGATCTACTCTCTTCTGCAAGAAGGAAGTCAGTACCAAGACTAAGTTATCTGTGCACCGTTCAATCTTTCGACCAACTTTGTTGTATGGGAGCGAAAGCTGGGTGGATTCAGGGTACCTAATCAATAAGGTTGAGGTAACGGATATGAAAGTAGCTAGGATGATTGCAGGTACTAGTAGATGGGAACAATGGCAGGAGGGTGTCCACAATGAGGAAATCAAAGAAAAACTGGGAGTGAACTCTATAGATGTAGCAGTCAGGGCGAACAGGCTTAGATGGGAGAAGCAAGGTTACCCAAGAGACTCATGGGTTCAGCAGTAGAGGGTAGGAGGAGTGGGGGCAGACCAAGGAGAAGGTACCTGGATTCGGGTAAGAATGATTTTGAAGTAATAGGTTTAACATCAGAAGAGGCACCAATGTTAGCACTGAATAGGGGATCATGGAGGAATTATATAAGGGGGCTATGATCCAGACTGAACGCTGAAAGGCATAATCAGTCTTAAATGATGATGATGATGCATACTTTGTTTAACAGTGTTCTACTCTAATCACTGAATGCCTCTGTTCTACCGGGTGGTTATAATTAAACTTTCCCTATTTAACACGTTATAACACGGAAACTAATTACCGTACGAGTACCCGGCTGTGTAGCATTGTTATGGGGTGCATGATTTCTATGCTTCACAGCGCCACACTCCAACTCGAGCTATGACCACCAGGTGCTGTAATAAGTCATCATGATTCACAGTCTCACACGCCTGACCAGTCGCAGTGCACTTGTTGACGCGTCAACATGAGCTTCGACAAAAGGAGCAGGGCATTTTTGGTGAAGCTCTTTCATCAAAACAACAGTAATGCTGCAATTGTATTTCTAGAGTATAACCGGTTGAAAGGGTTACAGAAGATTCCTCTTTCTCTACCTGCTGTGCGGAGCACGATGAAGAAGTTCGAATAAAGTGGTGAACTGGGCGACGCCACGGGAACAGGACGACGACTGGTTGCACCACAGGTGGTTGATGAAATCGCTGTTGCTGTGGCAGACAACGCTGCGCGCAATTCCCGATCGTCAGACAGTGCGCCTGCTGTCTCACAACAGTTGAACATCCCGTGGTCCACTGCACGGAAGGTGCTTCGAACCATTCTTAAACGGTATCCTTACAAGATCTATATCGTACAGCAGCTTGCACCACAGGACGCACAACGACGTGTTGACTTCGCTCTCCACTTTCTCGCAAGGATTGAAGTTGCCGAGGGCTGGACCTGGAGCATCCCCTGGATAGACGATGCTCATTTTTGTCTGACGGGTCTGATGAACATGCAGAATTGCCGATTGTGAGGGACTTCACCTCCAGTCACTGTACGTGTAGTTCGTCTGTATGGTGAACGTGTCACCGAATGTAGTGGTTCCGCAGCTACGTTCATCATTGGCCCATTCTTTTTTGAAGAGGTTGGCGCTCAAGGACCAAAGGCGTGCAGTGTGACTGGCCAGCGTTACTGCGATATGCTTCACCAGCATGTCATACCCACCCTACAGGAGAGAGACGCATTGAACCCAACAGTTATGCAAGAAGAGGCCCCACCGGACATCACTCGTGAAGTTCACCTACTTCTCCGAAACACATTTGGACATGACCGAATTATCGTCCGATCGTTTCCAAATGCTTGGCCGGCTCGATCACCTCTCTCACTCTCTGTTATTCCTGGTTGGTGGGGCTACCTGCAGGACAGGGTTTACTAGGGGAACGTTCACACATGTGCTGCAGTGAAGCGCAGCATATCAAGAGGGGTAGGCAACATACCTAAGGACATGCTTCGTTCTGCTATTCAGAATGCTGTCATGCGCTTACCCTCTCTTGGACACTGACGGGCGCCATATGGAGCCCCTTTTGTAAATGTAATGGTACGGGTATGTAATGGTATGACTTACCGTAGCAAAACATTAAAAGTTTTTAAACTGAATTGATTCTGCATTATTTCTCTTCACTATGTCATTGTTGTTACTGCTACCAAGTTTGGTCCTCGTACTGTAATTAGTTTCGTTTTTTTTTTTCCTTTATTGTATTTCAATTCCCCATGAGGGCGGGCTGGCAGCAGCATATGCGCTGCTCTTCAGCCGAAAGACATAGAACAAAACAATAGAAGACATTTAAAAACAGCAAAGGAGAGAATGTGAACATAGATATAAAAAAGGGGGAACATCATGGAAGGCAATAGACATAAAAGTAGCACACACAAAAAGCCACACACTGCGACGATTAAAAGAACACAAGGCACAGTATGACTGGAGCATAAAGGTATCGACGGATGGCGTAGCACATAACGTAACACTGATTAGTTTCGGTGGATCATAACGTGTGAAATAGGGAAAGTTTAATTATAACGACCTGGTGTATATTTTGCTTATGGCATCACCTACAGTAGTTTAGAATGGTTTATACATTTACTTCATTTTCTTTCTTATAACTCTACCGTTTTCTTGTCACTTCACTGTTTATAGAATATACTTAATTAACTAGATAATCTTGTTCTTGCACTGGTACGGTGTTTTATCATTCCTTTCTTGGAACGACGTGGCGCAGGGTCGGAGGGGCCCTGTGGCGATCACGTTCCTCTAACCACTTGTCGCCTATGCGTCGTTCTGGTGTTGCGCCAACAGAGGTCGCTGATTGTTTGCTGCAGTCTGTTTTCATTCATTGGGCTTCGTTAGCTACTTGTCTTTTAATTTTTATATTATTCTGTGTGCTCCGAAAGCTGTTTATTGTTTATGTCAGTATCTAAAATAACACCACTTGAGCTTATCAGAATGACTGTCACTTAACTTTTGCCTTTTTAACAATCTGCATTTTGTAGTGTTTTAATTTATTGCATTTTAGTACTGTAATGACTTTTACACCTTATGAGCCCACAACACTCTTTACTGATTGTATCTCCATTTTTATTTTACATCGTACGGTTATCATTGAAGAATATGTGTACGGCTACAGTGGCGATATCTGTCGAGCTTGCGACACAAACATTTTGTGGCTACGGTATGACAGTTTGTTTTTAACATTAGCGCTGCTGACAAGATAACTCTTGTATATACTATAAGTTATATATGTGTGACGATGCCACTATGGTTCCAGTATTTTAGGATCTGTTTTTTTTATAAAACAGGCATGCTTCGTCGTATTATATCAATGAAAACACGCTGAGAAAGCCTGCATTGCCATACAGATTTATTTTCATTTATATGTAAACCTTGCATCACATATTCACAGAAGTACTCACTGATATTAATCAGAGGTCCCATTCTGCATACCTTTGCGTAATAGAGACGAAGTGAAGTTCCAGTCTTACTATGCGCAGGACTATGGTCGCGGAACAGAGCTTTGTCTGACTTGTAGCCTCGGCGAAATAAGGTGGGTGGGGCTGCAAGACTGTAGCTGGTGTCTCAGCGCCTCGAGCGGTGTTTAATCTTGCCGAGGGAAGCTGATCTTCAGGTATTCACCTGAACAGCGGATCCGGCCCCGCTGCGCAGCTAATTAATGGGAGAGAAATCCCGGCCCTTATCTGAAATTAAAAGCAGCTCTGCATTCAGCGACGGGCCGCCGTCGCGCCCCAGAAACTCCCAGACCAGCGTGCGGCCGTGGGCGGTTTTAATCTTTCAGCACAGCAACACATGACTTTAGGCAGATGCTAAAATAACAAGCCCACCTTAATTTTTCCGAGCACGATAACGCATAAGCCTCTACTCATGAACACACACTCTATAGCATTTTATACGAAGTGGACTTTTTTAACTCAAATACAGGGCTATTACAAATGATTGAAGCGATTTCATAAATTCACTGTAGCTCCATTCATTGACATATGGTCACGACACACTACAGATACGTAGAAAAACTCAAAGTTTTGTTCGGCTGAAGCCGCACTTCAGGTTTCTGCCGCCAGAGCGCTCGAGAGCGCAGTGAGACAAAATGGCGACAGGAGCCGAGAAAGCATATGTCGTGCTTGAAATGCACTCACATCAGTCAGTCATAACAGTGCAACGACACTTCAGGACGAAGTTCAACAAAGATCCACCAACTGCTAACTCCATTCGGCGATGGTATGCGCAGTTTAAAGCTTCTGGATGCCTCTGTAAGGGGAAATCAACGGGTCGGCCTGCAGTGAGCGAAGAAACGGTTGAACGCGTGCGGGCAAGTTTCACGCGTAGCCCGCGGAAGTCGACGAATAAAGCAAGCAGGGAGCTAAACGTACCACAGCCGACGGTTTGGAAAATCTTACGGAAAAGGCTAAAGCAGAAGCCTTACCGTTTACAATTGCTACAAGCCCTGACATCCGATGACAAAGTCAAACGCTTTGAATTTTCGGCGCGGTTGCAACATCTCATGGAAGAGGATGCGTTCAGTGCGAAACTTGTTTTCAGTGATGAAGCAACATTTTTTCTTAATGGTGAAGTGAACAGACACAATGTGCGAATCTGGGCGGTAGAGAATCCTCACGCATTCGTGCAGCAAATTCGCAATTCACCAAAAGTTAACGTGTTTTGTGCAATCTCACGGTTTAAAGTTTACGGCCCCTTTTTCTTCTGCGAAAAAAACGTTACAGGACACGTGTATCTGGACATGCTGGAAAATTGGCTCATGCCACAACTGGAGACCGACAGCGCCGACTTCATCTTTCAACAGGATGGTGCTCCACCGCACTTCCATCATGATGTTCGGCATTTCCTAAACAGGAGATTGGAAAACCGATGGATCGGTCGTGGTGGAGATCATGATCAGCAATTCATCTCATGGCCTCCACACTCTCCTGACTTAACCCCATGTGATTTCTTCCTGTGGGGTTATGTGAAAGATTCAGTGTTTAAACCTCCTCTACCAAGAAACGTGCCAGAACTGCGAGCTCGCATCAACGATGCTTTCGAGGAGGAACTTGATTATCGGCTTGATGTCTGGCGAATCACTAAAAGGGCACATATCGAACATTTGTGAATGCCTAAAAAAACTTTTTGAGTTTTTGTATGTGTGTGCAAAGCATTGTGAAAATATCTCAAATTATAAAGTTATTGTAGAGCTGTGAAATCGCTTCAATCATTTGTAATAACCCTGTAATATTCGATACGATTTAGACAGACACCGCCTCAAATGTTCAAATGTGTGTTGAAATCCTATGGGACTTAACTGCCAAGGTCATGAGTCCCTAAGCTTACACACTACTTAACCTAAATTATCCTAAGGACAAATACACACACCCATGCCCGAGGGAGGACGTGAACCTCCGCCAGGACCAGCCACACAATTTATGACACCACCTCAACTGACATCTGATCTGGAATCCAGAAAGACTGCTAGCTTGCCTTAGTGTGTATCTCACTCGGAACTCGATGAACCACCTGCAGAAAGTTACTCTACGAAAGGGAACTTCACTACACAAGCTTACACATTTAACTCTGCAGTCAGGACACTACTCATCATTTGTATGACTCAATAAAACTGATAACGATATGATATGGATTCGTGAAGACCACAGCTTTTTAACGAAAGAGCAATCCTACAGGGTATCCGACGGAATTTGTGACTGGAAGGAGCCGGCCGAAGTGGCCGAGCGGTTCTAGGCGCTACAGTCTGGAAGCGCGTGACCGCTACGTTCGCAGGTTCGAATCCTGCCTCGGGCATGGATGTGTGTGAGGTCCTTAGGTTAGTTAGGTTTAAGTAGTTCTAAGTTCTAGGGGACTGATGACCTCAGAAGTAAGTCCCACAGTGCTCATAGCCATCTGAACCATTTTGACTGGAAGGATATTTCTTGTCAGTGGCGATGCAGCGTGTTATTTTGCATAGAGAATCATCGACAGATGCAGAAGCAACTGCTACCGTGCTTCAGAGACGATGCAGCATGTTGTCTGGAGAATCATCGACATTTCTAGAAGGAATTGCTACCGTGCTCCAGGGAAATGTGTCTATATACTTCCTGTTTGTTGTATACTAACAACCTGTTACATCATCCAGTAATTCTCGGGTTTTCAGCCGGATGCCATCAACATTCTTCCACGCCGGGAAAATATCGGAAGTCACTGTCACATCATGTTAATAACAACCTCAGACTTCTCGCAGTTCGTGCAGGTACCTGTCATGAAGTACTCGCTGAAAAAAGACAGGCAACTTGCTTTAAATGTTCAGAAATATATGATTATGTACCTGAAAAATCGCAATAACCTAGTATTCTATGACTACACGGCGACTCACCTAAAACTTGAACCACAAATATTTCAGAAATGGAAAGTGATATTAATGTGTGGTTTTCACGGACTGGATTGGTAGCCAGGGGCTCGAGTTGTTAGCCAATAATGTTGTTGTTGTTGTGGTCTTCAGTCCGGAGACTGGTTTGATGCAGCTCTCCATGCTACTCTATCCTGTGCAAGCTTCTCCATCTCCCAGTACCTACTGCAGGCTACATCCTTCTGAATCTGCTTAGTGTATTCATCTCTTGGTCTCCCCCTACGATTTTTACCCAACAC
The DNA here is from genome assembly GCF_023898315.1 of Schistocerca nitens. Classification (NCBI taxonomy): domain Eukaryota; kingdom Metazoa; phylum Arthropoda; class Insecta; order Orthoptera; family Acrididae; genus Schistocerca; species Schistocerca nitens. The sequence continues at coordinate 255,413,784 of NC_064615.1, read as the reverse complement.
GCTGCCCTCAAACACTAAATTGGTGATCCCTTGATGCCTCAGAACATGTCCTACCAACCGATCCCTTCTTCTAGTCAAGTTGTGCCACAAACTCCTTTTCTCCGCAATTCTATTCAGTACCTCCTCATTAATTATGTGATCTACGCATCTAATCTTCAGCATTCTTCTGTAGTACCACATTTCGAAAGCTTCTAATCTCTTCTTGTCCAAACTATTTACCGTCCATGTTTCACTTCCATACATGGCTACACTCCATACAAATACTTTCAGAAATGACTTCCTGACACTTAAATCTATACTCGATGTTAACAAATTTCTCTTCTTCAGAAACGCTTTCCTTGCCATTGCCAGTCTACATTTTATATCCTCTCTACTTCGACCATCGTCAGTTATTTTGCTCCCCAAATAGCAAAACTCCTTTACTACTTTAAGTGTCTCTTTTCCTAATCTAATACCCTCAACATCACCCGACTTAATTCGACTACATTCCATTATCCTCGTTTTGCTTTTGTTGATGTTCATCTTATATACTCCCTTCAAGACACCATCCATTCCGTTCAACTGCTCTTCCAAGTCCTTTGCTGTCTCTGACAGAATTACAATGTCATCGGCGAACCTCAACGTTTTTATTTCTTCTCCATGGATTTTAGTACCTACTCCGAATTTTTCTTTTGTTTCCTTTGCTGCTTGCTCAATATACAGATTGAATAACATCGGGGAGAGGCTACAACCCTGTCTCACTCCTTTCCCAACCACTGCTTCCCTTTCATGTCCCTCGACGCTTATAACTGCCATCTGGTTTCTGTACAAATTGTAAATAGCCTTTCGCTCCCTGTATTTTACCCGTGCCACCTTTAGAATTTGCAAGAGAGTATTCCAGTCGACATTGTCAAAAGCTTTCTCTAAGTCTACAAATGCTAGAAACGTAGGTTTGCCTTTTCTTAATCTTTCTTCTAAGATAAGTCGTAGGGTCAGTATTGCCTCACGTGTTCCAGTATTTCTACGGAATCCAAACTGATCCTCCCCGAGGTCGGCTTCTACTAGTTTTTCCATTCGTCTGTAAAGAATTCCTGTTAGTATTTTGCAGCTGTGACTTATTAAACTGATTGTTCGGTAATTCTCACATCTGTCAACACCTGCTTTCTTTGGGATTGGAATTATTATATTCTTCTTGAAGTCTGAGAGTATTTCGCCTGTTTCATATATCTTGCTCACCAGATGGTAGAGTTTTGTCAGGACTGGCTCTCCCAAGGCCGCCAGTAGTTCCAATGGAATGTTGTCTACTCCGGGGGCCTTGTTTCGACTCAGGTCTTTCAGTGCTCTGTCAAACTCTTCACGCAGTATCGTATCTCCCATTTCATCTTCATCTACATCCTCTTCCATTTCCATAATATTGTCCTCAAGTACATCGCTCTTGTATAGACCCTCTATATACTCCTTCCACCTTTCTGCTTTCCCTTTTTTGCTTAGAACTGGGTTTCCATCTGAACTCTTGACGTTCATACAAGTGGTTCTCTTATCTCCAAAGGTCTCTTTAATTTTCCTGTAGGCAGTATCTATCTTACCCCTAGTAAGATAAGCCTCTACATCCTTACATTTGTCCTCTAGACATCCCTGCTTAGCCATTTTGCACTTCCTGTCGATCTCATTTTTGAGACGTTTGTATTCCTTTTTGCCTGCTTCATTTACTGCATTTTTATATTTTCTCCTTTCATCAATTAAATTCAATATTTCTTCTGTTACCCAAGGATTTCTACTAGCCCTCGTCTTTTTACCTACTTGATCCTCTGCTGCCTTCACTACTTCATCCCTCAAAGCTACCCATTCTTCCCTTATTGTTCCCTTATGCTCTCCCTGAAACTCTGTACAACCTCTGGTTCTGTCAGTTTATCCAGGTCCCATCTCCTTAAATTCCCACGTTTTTGCAGTTTCTTCAGTTTTAATCTACAGGTCATAACCAATAGATTGTGGTCAGAGTCCACATCTGCCCCTGGAAATGTCTTACAATTTAAAACCTGGTTCCTAAATCTCTGTCTTACCATTATATAATCTATCTGATACCTTTTAGTATCTCCAGGGTTCTTCCATGTATACAACCTTCTATCATGATTCTTAAACCAAGTGTTAGCTATGATTAAGTTGTGCTCTGTGCGAAATTCTACCAGGCGGTTTCCTCTTTCATTTCTTAGCCCCAATCCATATTCACCTACTACGTTTCCTTCTCTCCCTTTTCCTACACTCGAATTCCAGTCACCCATGACTATTAAATTTTCGTCTCCCTTCACTATCTGAATAATTTCTTTTATTTCATCATACATTTCTTCAATTTCTGCGTCACCTGCAGAGCTAGTTGGCATATAAACTTGTGCTACCGTAGTAGGTGTGGGCTTCGTATCTATCATGGCCACAATAATGCGTTCACTAAGCTGTTTGTAGTAGCTTACCCGCGTTCCTATTTTCCTATTCATTATTAAACCTACTCCTGCATTACCCCTATTTGACTTTGTGTTAACAGATCGTAATAACACTTAGAAAATATATTTTCTGTGCAGAAATACACCTTTTTTAAATCAAAAAAAGCCTATTGACATTAACAGACTTACAGTAAGGTAAATTAGAATGTCAGCGGTGTTTGTGACAAGATTCTAGTGCGAGTCATTTACGAGATATCGTATTTTGAAAAGCTTCCACACAGCGAAACTTGTTTGTGTCATTCAACCTGCGTAGCTCCTAGGTACGATGTTGTTATGTTTGCTTACAGTGTGCTTGTGATTTTCCTTGAGTGCATTCGGACTTGCTAGCCAGTTAGCGCGTGACTGTCCAAGCAGTAGATCGCGATGAGATTTACCAGTGCAGAAGTAACTGACATGCTCATGGTGTGCAGAGAGTGTGGAAAGAATGCAGTTCATTCTTATATAGTGCATGTGGCAAGGTATCCCAGTACACGTCAATCATGTCGGCAGTTATTTATCAACCTCTTCAACCAGTTACGTGAACATGGTAGTGTAACACCTGGGCAACGTAACAGAAGGAGAGAGTGACAACAGAAGAGGGTAAAATTAATGTTATTGCTACTGTTCCAGATGATCCGCATGTTAGATCCAGTGCAATCGCACGGGGAAGTAGCATGAGTCAGGTAAGTGTCATATGCATTCTCCATCGACATAGATTCCACTCCTGTCACATCCCTATCCATCAAGAGCTGCATGAAAACGATTATGAGAATTGTTTTAACTCCTGTACGTGGGCATTAAGACAGGATACTACAGATTTATAACGTATATGTTGTTTAGTAATGAAGTCCACGTGACAGTCCACGTTGGCTTCGTCCTGTTGAACGCCAGCGTCCATGGAGTGTAAACCTGTGGTATGGGGTAGTGAACCATCAGCTCATAGGTTCATTTCTCATAGACGGAATACTGAGCGCACGTAGGAATCACAACCTCTTAACAGACCACGGTTGCTACAGTACTTCCTCTGCAGACTAGGAGGAACATGTGGTACCAACACTATTCCTGCCCAGCACATAGTAAACGAAATACTGCAGAATGTCTTCACGAATTGTTTCCAACTCCCTGGATTGGATGCAGAGGACCTGTACCTCGGCGGCCTCGTTCTCTGTACGAGGTGCATTCAACTTCTAAGGCCTCCGATTTTTTTTCTCCGGACTGGAAAGAGATAGAAACATGCGCATTGTTTTAAAATGAGGCCGCGTCCATTGTCAATACGTCCCAGAGATGGCAGCACAATACGGCAGATGGAATTTTACCGCCATCGGCGAGACTGAGAACTGTTTTAAATACTTAAAATGGCGACGTTTTCCTTACTTGAACAGCGTGCAATCATTCGTTTTCTGAATTTGCGTGGTGTGAAACCAATTGAAATTCATCGACAGTTGAAGGTTCAAAATGGTTCAAATGGCTCTGAGCACTATGGGACTCAACTGCTGTGGTCATAAGTCCCCTAGAACTTAGAACTACTTAAACCTAACTAACCTAAGGACATCACACACATCCATGTCCGAGGCAGGATTCGAACCTGCGACCGTAGCGGTCGTGTGGTTCCAGACTGTAGTGCCTTTAACCGCTCGGCCACTCCGGCCGGCACAGTTGAAGGAGACATGTGGTGATGGAGTTATGGATGTGTCGAAAGTGCGTTCGTGGGTGCGACAGTTTAATGAAGGCAGAACATTGTGTGACAACAAACCGAAACAACCTCGGGCTCGCACAAACCGGTCTGACGACATGATCGAGAAAGTGGAGAGAATTGTTTTGGGGGATCGCCGAATGACTGTTGAACAGATCGCCTCCAGAGTTGGCATTTCTGTGGGTTCTGTGCACACAATCCTGCATGACGACCTGAAAATGCGAAAAGTGTCATCCAGGTGGGTGCCACGAATGCTGACGGACGACCACATCGCTGCCTGTGTGGCATGTTGCCAAGCAATCTTGACGCGCAACGACAGCATGAATGGGACTTTCTTTTCGTCGGTTGTGACAATGGATGAGACGTGGATGCCATTTTTCAATCCAGGAACAAAGCGCCAGTCAGCTCAATGGAAGCACACAGATTCACCGCCACCAAAAAAATTTCGGGTAACCGCCAGTACTGAAAAAATGATGGTGTCCATGTTCTGGGACAGCGAGGGCGTAATCCTTACCCATTGCGTTCCAAAGGGCACTACGGTAACAGGTGCATCCTACGAAAATGTTTTGAAAAACAAATTCCTTCCTGCACTGCAACAAAAACGTCCGGGAAGGGCTGCGCGTGTGCTGTTTCACCAAGACAACGCACCCGCACATCGAGCTAACGTTACGCAATAGTTTCTTCGTTATAACAACTTTGAAGTGATTCCTCATGCTCCCTACTCTCCTGATCTGGCTCCTAGTGACTTTTGGCTTTTTCCAACAATGAAAGACACTCTCCGTGGCCGCACATTCACCAGCCGTGCTGCTATTGCCTCAGCGATTTTCCAGTGGTCAAAACAGACTCCTAAAGAAGCCATGGTATCGTGGCGTCAGCGTTGTGAAAAATGTGTACGTCTGCAGGGCGATTGCGTCGAGAAGTAACGCCAGTTTCATCGATTTCGGGTGAGTAGTTAATTAGAAAAAAAATCGGAGGCCTTAGAACTTGAATGCACCTCGTATTTAATGTTTGTAGACTTTCTGCTGTGGGGAACCTGAAAGACACTGACTACAAGGACACACCAACTACACCCGATGATATGTAACGATGTATTACTGCAGCTTACTCGACGTCTCTGAAATGCCAGCACGTGGCCAGCAGTCGTTCTATATCCCACCAGTAGCGTGCACTGCTATTTCGTTACTGGTCATAATCCACAGAATTAGTATATGCACTTATGTTGTTCATTAGTGTGTGCTACCACAGGTATTGCACAAGTGTAGGTGTGGGAACTTTCATAATATAATACCTCGTATAGGACTCGCACTAGAATCTCGCAACAAATATTAGTTAATTAATCTTAATAATCATTATTCTATTTAAAAAAGCGTATATCTACACATAAATACACTTTCTAAGTATTGTTACAGTCTTATATGACAATGCAGGATTTCTCGGCGGAACTCGATGACAAAATCTTCTCGGGTTGACAACCGAGTCAATGCGTCGTTCTCCAACAACGTTCCAGCAAGTTTCTTACTTGCCATCATCAGGCGAAGTGTCGGGTTTACGTGTCGTCTTGGTCTTTATAGCTGCTGGACCATGGGCTTCTCTACATTCTCGGCGCTGAGATAAAGCAGGCGGTTAGACTACGGTTCATCGATAGAGTACTGGGAAAATGCAGTGTGTCCAGAAAGGAGATAGCTTACAAAAACAAAAAGCTGCGAATCCTCTTACGTATATAGGTCAAATGTGAAGGATCCGCAACAAATAGGACTAATAGGGGATGTAAAAATCGTACAAGGAAGGGTAGAATGAGTAGTCACACAATTGTTTGAGCCACAGAAGAGTGCCAAGGAGATACTGAAAAGTCCGAAGTGGCTGATGATTGAGGATGGACGCCAAGTATCACATGGAAGCCTAATTACTAAATTGCAGAAAACAGTTGTAGGTGGGGAATCTACGTATATACTACAGCCCCCAAAACGAGCACTCCTGTACGTACCGTGAAGACGATAGTAGACCTATTATCGCCCGCTCAGACGCAGTTAACCAATAATTCTTACCACCCTTCATGCGTGAATCGAAGGGGAAGAAACCACTTACAAATACAATGCACTTCACTGCGGTTTGCTAGATATAGACAAGGATGTAGATGTAGACATTATTGTGAGAGGGTTTCTACTTCTAAGTCCTTTAGTAGTTAAATTTTCAGCACATAGTCTATTGTTATTAAACAAAAATAGCCAGGGCAACATATAGGGTGAAAATACTGCATTACGTCACAATGAGTAGACTGAAAAATATTGCAATAAAAACGACCGTTTGTGGATTTTACCCTCTTCCTTGCCTATATTATCAACAAAATCACTACAATGAACTTCATATACAAGCTCATCAACAGTCACCTACACGAGAACACCACATGTAACTCACAACAATATCTCAAAGAATATCATACAGCCCATATATACCAGCAACTGACATGCTCTTCATTTCAGATTTGTAGAAATATCTGTCTAAAAACGCTTTTTCTTAAGACGACGAAACGATGATGAAGGGCTGACAAAGAGGATGAGACACTTACTGGACGTTACAACAATATATATGTTTGTTTATGTGATGGAAAGTCAGTAATTAAAGCCAATTACTTTTCTGCTCTTTATGTTGACAGCATTGAATGAACAATGAAAAGCATTAAGCCTGTTGTTCTTCTTGCTCGTTTGTAGTGTCTGTTCAGTACTGATTTCTAACACACCAACAAGGAAAGGAGGGGACTGACCCGTTTTCTGAACTTTGAAGGGTATAAGCTGGAAAATTTATTCGCATAATGCAGTCGCAGTATGGTAGTAGGTGTCTTAAGGAAAGGAAAACTGAAGAGTGCATAAGTTGCCTTGAAAGTGGGTATGTATCAACCAGTGACCGTGAGCGTTCGGATCAGTGGTACACTTCTAAAACGGACAGGAACATTGTTACAGCTGAGCTTGATGATCGTCGCGGCAAAACTGATTCTATTGCACTTGAGCTGAACCATAGCCACGCTTCAGGAATTGCAATCTTCCACTAATCAGTAAATTATCGCAGAATTTGTGCTCCATGTTTATCAAGTCAACTGACTGATATAGACAAAAGAGAAAGTTAGGAAATGAGGAAAGGAAAGACGTTTTAATTGATTTGAAAACCTTGACGAGGAGTGTGTCCATCACAACAAATCACAGAGTAACCGCCATCATCTGTCTTCATCCAAGACTATAAAAATGAGAAGCCAAGCTTCTGCAGAAAAGTTGACGGTGACAGTGCTTTGGTATGTGAGAGGATCGCTGCTGATTCATGACACACCATAAACTCAAATAGTGGACAGTGGCAGCTTGTTGGACGTAAGTGTCAGGCGGCTGCGAAAGAGCGTGTCAGGAACTAAAAACCAGATCTGCCTTTGGCACGCTAGTGTCGTCAGCATCTCTAGAAACTGGTTGGAGGACAGTGGAATCACGAGAACTGGCAAGGTGCTGGACGACCACACTTCGTCACAGAAAGTTGACGTAGGAGGTACGTCCGCTCTGTGAAGCAGCATAGACAACAATCCGTGGGAGGTGTGCTCGTTCAGGAACAACTGTTTGGGAGCACACAATGTAGCCTGAGGCTTCCCAGCAAACGACCCCTACGAGTTCCCATGATGACATAACGACTTCGTCAATTGGGTTACTGTGTGACCGTGGTTGTTAATGGGAATATTAATATACTATTCTCTTACTGCAAGGCATGTTCTATGAATAGCACAGCGTAATGATTTTATTCTTTATTTATAGTACTTAATCATATCGAAAGTAAAAGAGCTATAATTACAAGGCTTGTAGAAATTGCAGTATCGGCCAATGTCTTTTCTGTGATAATACCGGTTGTTACTGATACAGTCGCCCCCCCCCCCATGAACCATGGACCATGCCGTTGGTGGGGAGGCTTGCGTGCCTCAACGACACAGATAGCCGTACCGTAGGTGCAACCACAACGGAGGGGTATCTGTTGAGAGGCCAGACAAACGTGTGGTTCCTGAAGAGGGGCAGCAGCCTTTTCAGTAGTTACAGGTGCAACAGTCTGGATGATTGACAGATATGGCCCTGTAACACTAACAAAGATGACCTTGCTGTTGCGGTACTGCGAACGGCTGAAAGCAAGGGGAAACTACGGTCGTAATTTTTCCCGAGGGCATGCATCTTTACTGTATGATTAAATGATGATGGCGTCCTCTTGGGTAAAATATTCCGGAAGTAAAATAGTCCCCCATTCGGATCTCCGGGCGGGGACTACTCAGGAGGACGTCATTATCAGGAAAAAGAAAACTGGCGTTCTACGGATCGGAGCGTGGAATGTCAGATCCCTTAATCGGGCAGGTAGGTTAGAAAATTTAAAAAGGGAAATGGATAGCTTAAAGTTAGATATAGTGGGAATTAGTGAAGTTCCGTGGCAGGAGGAACAAGACTTTTGGTAGGGAAATACAGGGTTATAAATACAAAATCAAATAGGGGTAATGCAGGGGTAGATTCAATAATGAATAAAACAATAGGAGTGCGGGTAAGCTACTACAAACAGCATAGTGAACGCATTATTGTGGCCAAGATAGACACGAATTCCACGCCTACTACAGTAGTACAAGTTTATATGCCAACTAGCTCTGCAGATGATGAAGAAATTGATGAAATGTGTGATGAGATAAAAGAAATTATTCAGGTAGTGAAGGGAGACGAAAATTTAATAGTCATGGGTGACTGCAATTCGACAGTAGGAAAAGGAAGAGAAGGAAACGTAGTAGGTGGATATGGATTAGGGCTAAGAAATGAAAGAGGTAGCCACCTGTCAGAATTTTGCACGGAGCATAACTTAATCATAGCTAACACTTGGTTCAAGAATCATGAAAGAAGGTTTTATACATGGTAGAACCCTGGAGATACTAGAAGGTTTCAGATAGATTATATAATGGTAAGACAGAGATTTAGGAACCAGGTTTTAAATTGCAAGACATTTCCAGGGGCAGATGTGGACTCTGACTACAATTTATTGGTTATGAACTGTAGATTAAAACTGAAGAAACTGCAAAAAGGTGGGAATTTAAAGAGATGGGACCTGATTAAACTGAATGAACCAGAGGCTGTACAGAGTTTCAGGGAGAGCATAAGGGAACAATTGACAGGAATGGGGGAAAGAAATACAGTAGAAGAAGAATGGGTAGCTCTGAGGGATGAAGTAGTGAAGCAGCAGAGGATCAATTAGGTAAAAAGACAAGGGCTAGTAGAAACCCTTGGGTAACAGAAGAGATACAAAATTTATTCGATGAAAGCAGAAAATACAAAAATGCAGTAAGTGAAGCAGGCAAAAAGGAATACGAACGTCTCAAAAATGGGATCGACAGAAAGTTCAAAATGGCTAAGCAGGGATGGCTCGAGGACAAATGTAAGGATGTAGAGGCTTATCTCACGAGAGGTAAGATAGATACTGCCTACAGGAAAGTTACAGCGACCTATGGAGAAAAGAGAACCACTTGCATGAATATCAAGAGCTCAGATGGAAACCCAGTTCTAAGCAAAGAAGGGAAAGCAGAAAGGTGGAAGGAGTTTATAGAGGGTCTATACAGGGGCGATGTTCTTGAGGACAATATTATGGAAAGGGAAGAGGATGTAAATGAAGATGAAATGGGAGATATGATACTGCGTGAAGAGTATGACAGAGCACTGAAAGACTTAAGTCGAAACAAGGCCCAGGGAGTAGACAACATTCCATTAGAACTACTGACAGCCTTTGGAGAGCCAGTTCTGACAACATTCTACCATCTGGTGAGCAAGATGTATGAGACAGGCGAAATTCCCTCCGACTTCAAGAAGAATATAATAATTCAAATCCCAAAGAAAGCAGGTGTTGACAGATGTGAAAATTACCGAACTATCAGTTTAATAAGTCACAGCTGCAAAATACTAACGCGAATTCTTTACAGACGAATGAAAAAACTGGTAGAAGCCGACCTCGGGGACGATCAGTTTGGATTCCATAGACATGTTGTAACACGTGAGGCAATACTGACCCTACGACTTATCTTAGAAGGAAGATTAAGGAAAGGCAAACCTACGTTTCTAGCATATGTAGTCTTAGAGAAAGCTTTTGGCAATGTTGACTGGAATACTCTCTTTCAAATTCTGAAGGTGGCAGGGGTAAAATACAGGGAGCGAAAGGCTATCTACGATTTGTACAAAAAGCAGATGGCAGTTATGAGAGTCGAGGGACATGAAAGCGAGGCAGTGGTTGGGAACGAGTGAGACAGGGTTGTAGCCTCTCCCCGATGCTATTCAATCCGCATATTGAGAAAGCAGTAAAGGAAACAAAAGAAAAGTTCGGAGTAGGTATTAAAATCCATGGAGAAGAAATAAAAATTTTGAGGTTCGCGGATGACATTGTAATTCTGTCGAAGACAGCAAACGATTTGGAAGAGCAGTTGAATGGAATGGCCAGTGTCTTGAATGGAAGATATAAGATGAACATCAACAAAAGCAAAACGAGGATAATGGAATGTAGTTGAATCAAATCCGGTGAGGCTGATTGAATTAGATTAGGAAATGAGACACTTAAAGTAGTATATGAGTTTTGCTATTTGGGGAGCGAAATAACTGATGATGGTCGAAGTAGAGAGGATATAAAATGTAGACTGACAGTGGCAAGGAAAGGTTTCTGAAGAAGAGAAACTTGTTAACATCGAGTATAGATTTAACTGTCAGGAAGTCGTTTCTGAAAGTATTTGTATGTAGTGTAGCCATGTAGGGAAGTGAAAGGTGGACGATAGATAGTTAAGAGAAGAAGATAAGCTTTCGAAATGTGGTGCTACAGAAGAATGACGAAGATTAGATGGGTAGATCACATAACTAATGAGGAGGTATTGAATAGAATTGGGGAGAAGAGAAATTTGTGGCACAACTTGACTAGAAGAACGGATCGGTTGGTAGGACATGTTCTGAGGCATCAAGGGATCACCAATTTAGTATTGGATGGCAGCGTGGAGGGTAAGAATCATAGAGGGAGACCAAGAGATGAATACACTAAGCAGATTCAGTAGGATGTATGTTGCATTAGGTACTGGGAGATGAAGAAGCTCGCACAGGATAGAGTAGCATGGAGAGCTTGCATCAGACCAGTCTCAGAACTGAAGACCACAACAACACCAACAACAACAACTGACACAGTGCACTGATAGTGATAATAAGAGAAAGCTTATTCTTACTATTTCAGTTAAGTTTACCGACGTTTCGCTCACTGTTTTACAGAGATGTCATAAGAATAGAAAATATTTTCTGATCCAAGCATCCAACATGTGCTCAGCCCCTACACTTGGTACACAGTACCCAGACTCTTTCAGTTGACTCCAAACACGTAATGAACGTCTTTTTTGCCGACCCCTTTTTTCCATGATATTGCAGTTCTTTTCGCCGCTTTGTAATTGGCTTTCCATGGCCACCCTTTGCGGATTTATTTTATTTTGGAACCCGTCTTAAGGTCAACTTTCTTCAGCTGTCTGCCACTAGGTGACAACACCTGTAAGCAGAGTGGGATGCTGCTGCAGGAAATGGGGAGCAAAATAATTATGGTTCTGGCACTTTTATTAGTATACGGTCACAAGGTATAACATGTGTTAAGTATGGTCTCCGAATCACCAATGAGCTGCACTTGTTAACACGGCATGGTCGACAGTTGCTGGCAGTATATCCGCGGTAATCATAATGATATGTCGTCGTACGCTATCCTTCAGATGAGGAAGAACCTGGATACATCCCTGACAGACGTGATATTTCAGATAGCCACTCAACCAGAAGTCACATGACCGGAGAATGAAGGAGCTTGTGAAATAACACCGCACAGTCACATAAGCTGAATGCAGTGGAAGTTCCCGCACAACTAGTGGCAGAGTAGAACCCCATATGCGACAGTTCTCTGCATTCACCACTACGTGCGCAGAACTGTGTAAAATATGTCTCAACCGGCCAAAAAACATTCCCCGCCCACACGTCATCTATATCTGTCCACGCCAAAAACGAAGGTAATCTCATGGCGCTATAGCTTTCCTTCGGACTTCAGTTGATACATATTCTGAAACTTTTAGGGGTACGCCCAGATGAACAATGTGCCAGAAAATCTTTTGAACTGTTGGCCAGGGGAGAGACAATTTCCGTGACACATCTCGAGCATTTGTTGCAGAATTTGAGGCACATGTTGCACGGTCGGCTATAGGTACAGCAACTTCATCAACAACCGCAATGGTTCAAATGGCTCTGAGCACTATGGGACTTAACATCTGAGGTCATAAGTCCCCTAGAACTTAGAGCTACTTAAACCTAAGGACATCACACACATCTATGCCCGAGGCAGGATTCGAACTTGCGACCGTATCCGTCGCGCGGTTCCAGACTGTAGTGTCTAGAACTGCTCGGCCACTGCGGCCGACCAACCGCAATGGTAATGGGCGACCTCCCTCTCCCTTCTACGCCACCTAACACACATGTTTCTTCAAATTTCTTGATCATATTGTTTAGTCCATTTATTGACGTAGGATCTCTTCGCAGAGCTGTTTATGTCTGCGATATTCCCAAATACAGCGCTGCTATTGTTGCCGTTCTGATAAAACACCTTACCAGTGGTACCCAGCCTTTCTTCTCAATACTCATTGCGTTTCGTACGGAACAATTCAACTTTCCTAACCCTTTACACCAACAGTCACTTCACAACAGAAATCTACATGCGTAGCCTAGCAACAAGCAGCATACTGACGTCAAAAGAAGAAACTTTTCACATACTCACTGCTTAAAGCGCCATATTTTGACGTGGTGGCAGGTAGTGGAACTATCATTTTTTTCAGCGTGCTCCGCGAGCGCACCGATTGATGAATAAACCTGCGACATTTCAGCGCTCTGTGATATATACAGCCCACACTGGTACAGTCGTATCACCATCAGTTTAATTATAACCACCTTGTACGTAAATCGTATGTTCATTGATGAGACAATACATTATAATTATCTGCTTAATAGCATTTTGGTCCACATTTACAATGCAGTAGAATAGAGATGCTGTGTAGCGTGGGTTACACAAGTCATTGGTAGGTTTCCGGACATACGTGACCAACAGGTCACGCAATTCCCGTGAACTATGGGACGGTGACCTGTGGGTGCGGAGCTGGCGCCCGGTAGTGCCCGTGAAGTATTCCATCGGGTTCAGGTCAGGCGAATTTGTGTTCAAAAATATTAAAGTGAGTGCGCTGTCATACTCCTGAAACCAACGTAGCACGATTCTGGCCTTGTCATACTGACAGTCATCCTGGTCAAAGATACCATTCGCCGTAGACGAAGACATCAAGCATGAAGTGATACAGGTGGTCCGAAATGGTTTCCACGTAGTGCACAGCTGTGATGATGACTTCGATTGCTATCATAGATCCCAATGGAGCCCAGTGATTGTCCCTGTAAAGGAATTATATAAAAATTTTTTATGAATACATAGACACTAGTTCAACTACCAGAGATTAATGCGTAAAACATTTGCTGAACAAATGAAGCTTTACGCTCTTCGTTTATTAGTTTTAGAATAAATTACCTTTCGCTGTTGTCCTGTCCTAGTGTTGTGCCATTTCTTACTGATAAAATAGGGTCAAATAATGAAAGTGAATTGGAAGCAGAGCGATTTCGTCTTTTGTGATACCATGGGTCCCAGCTCCTGAAATTCTGGAAAATTATTACTATTATTTTAATTTTATGCAGAGAATTTAGATGGAGGCGACGATCTTCACGGCGACGCTGCTCAACAATAGAGGTACGTGAATGTGTTCATCTTTCTCCTTTCGTGGCCTCTACCGTCAATTGCAATATATTTGCCGCGACATTCAGAACCTGCAGTCTTTCTTTTCATTTAATTTCGAAGTCCACGCATTTACATTCTATGATGAATAAATGCATTTAACTGTAATTCTTTTTATCCAGGCCACGGGGGATGATTGCACTCAAATTGTACGTGCCTCAATCCCGTTCGTATGTTCGCATACATTTGAGTGTGTACAAGCGTAAATACATTTAAGACTCATTTCCTACACAGTATTAATGCTTTTTTTATTTTATTTTTTTATTTATTTATTTATTTTATTTTTTTTTTTTTTTGACCACTCATTCGCGAATGTACGTGCCCTCTTATTTGCTGTAGTCAGTCGGCCGTATTCTTAAGTAACATTTTTTGTAATAATCAGTGGCTTAGTTTCCACAATTGATCTTTGCCTGTGTCACAACAGCGCTTCAAGCGAAATATTTATTACGTGACATCCACAACAACTTTTATTTCAAAATTTCGACGACCGGCTGAATAAGGATTTTTCTAAAAATAACAACAGCAAAACATAATAATAATATAAGAGGACGCGTTACATCCCTCAAAACACAAAACTGCCCCCACCCTCATGCATCCGTGTTGTGGTGCATGTTTAGAGTGGCATATGAGAACACGACCATCGACACGATGTGCCAAGAAACGTGATTCGTCCGATCAGGCGACATGATTCCATTGATCCACGATCCAATCTCGATGATCCCTCACTCGCTGCAGTTGTAGGGGAGAGTGATAAAGTATAACCCAGTTTACAGCACCGGCAACTATCGTGATTGCTTTTCCGCCTTCAAATGTCAGAAGTGCACAACAAGTAGAAGCTATCTTGTGTTTCCATGTGCACTGGAATCGGATATCTTTTCCTCTCTTCAGAGTTTTGTCTGCTCTGAGTGCTTGATGACATTGCTGTAGCTCTTAGCGCACGGAAAATACTTCTTGGGCGGTTGTACCCGTTTTTGAGGTAAGTTTTTACTTTCCTTGCTATATTTCGATTATCTTTGTTATGTAGGGAATGACATCTAACAGACGTTTCATGATGGTTTCTACTAATGAACACAGAATACGGCTAGAGCCAAATGCCTGCTTCTCTTGCCGTGCGGTCCTCTCGATTGCCTTTCAGTAATTGCAGATGTTATTTCACTTTTTAAATTTTCTTTTTCTTTTTCTTACTTCTTTTGAGATTGAAACGGAAGAAATGAGAAAAAATAATGAGAGGAAATTGAAATGAAGAGTGCATGAAAATGGTAGTGAGCAAGGTTATAAGAACATGACACCGAGGGAGGCAGCTGAAGCGTTAAAAGGAAAAGACGGTCGTGCAAAAGCCGTGTTACGAAAGCGGCACATTGGTGAGTGGGGAGACCGTACTTTACACACATTGTATTCTATGACGGTATACGAATAATCGTGCCAGAACCAGTATTATTTTGCACCTCTTTTCCTGCACCTGCATCCCATTCTGACTGCTTACAGATGTTTTCACATAGTCACATAAAGTGTAACTTATCCTTTTCAGGCAACTCTAGAGCTCAGCGATTAATGAACATACCTGCACTTTTTCAGTGTCCTCCGATGTATAGAGCCTACATTTAAGCACTCGGAACACGATCAGTTTAGTTATATCCACCTTGTCTACGTTAGTTATAGATAATTGCATAAAAGTAAGTTACACAGAATCTGAGGCGTAAAAATCCCAATTCCCGATAACTGTTTTACATGGTTCGAATTTTCACTAGTCGGATAGCCATCATGTTACTTCAGATCGCTGAATATTGTAATGATGCAAACCGTGAAACAGTAAGCGGGAGCCTACAGCGTACGCAGGAGTTGATTAATTCCGGGCCTCCCGTCTCCCAGGTGGTGCGTCGCCGCGCACTCTTTTGTTCCGGCAGGGCGAGCCGCGCCTGATTGAGGCGACCCAGCTGCGTCCCCAGGGACGGAGCCCGGGACCCCGCAAGGCCGCTGGAATTGACTTAACCCCGCCTCCCGCGGGACAGCCGCGAATTTAATCTGCCCGCCACCGATACTGGAGGGAACCGCACGCAGCGTAAGAGACAGAGGTGGAGAGAGAAAGAGTGCTGAGGAAGGGGGGGGGGGGGGGGGGGGGTAGGCGAAGTCGTGGTTAAGGAGAGGCAGACCTTATTCCCTGCAGTGATGCATCTCACTCTCGCCGAGGCTCTGAGAGAAAGTCGGAGCGGAGATGTAGGCTTTTCTCTTGCTCCGGTTTCTTCAAAACCTCTTCGATACATATCCAGACAAATGTGGGCGGAAGCTGTAACACTGTCACAGCAGACAGGTGAAATAATGTTCGAAATATCGTGATGCTACGTGTGATTTATACGTGAGAGACGAAGCCGAGCTCCCCCCACCCCACCCCCGCCTCCCTCAAACCCACTTTTCGTAGCTAAATAAATAAATGAAGTGTGACTAGGGCTTCCCGTCGGTTAGACCGTTCGCTGGGTGCAAGTCATTCGAGTTGACGCCACTTCGGCGAATTGCGCTTCGATGCGGATATGAAATGTTGATGATTAGGACAACACAACACCCAGTCCCTGAGCGGAGAAAATGTCCGACCCAGCCGGGAATCAAAGACAGGCCCTTACGATTGACAGTCTGTCACACTGACCACTCAGCTACCGGAGGCGGACACTTTTCGTCGCTGAACTGTATTCGACTTGCGTCGCGTCTCGTAGACGTTGCACCAGCTGGTTTCTTCTCCGTCGATCCCAAGCTGTAAAGCTTGTTTAATAAATAGTGCATAATAATGTGGCAAAGAGGTGCGCTAAAATGCTGAGCCTGATTGGAATAATGAAATGACAGGTTACTAATTACTTTTGTTTTATTTGTTCAAACGCAGAAACTAGTGAAATGATTTGTAGAGTACGTTTATCCTCAGTATTCATAACAAGATTCGCGGTCATTAATAAATAGCTCCTGAGCACCACGAAAGTCACAAAATGCTTCACACGATCTTATAATCCACATGAGATTGCACAAATATGCCTTCCGAGACAACTTTAATAATTAATTCCGTCTTTATGCGGAATTGCAATTCGCACACTATTTCACATATTGCCACCTAGAAAACCATGCTTCTACAGCCATCCATTCGTCCTCTAGTCAATTCTGCATCGCCATTTTGTATTTTGTGTTGTCTCATTTTCAGACGACTTTTGCCCGCTTAATTTGCTACATTTTTATACCTTCGTCTTATGTCAATTAAGCTCAGTACCTCCTTGGTTTCGCATAGATTTCCACCAGGCTTTGTTGTTTTACCTGTTTGATCCTCCTCTGCATTCACTACTTCATTAGCGTGTTTCCAGAAGAGTACAATGTGTCACTCAACGATATTTTACTCTACAATAGCCTCAGTTCGTCAAACATCTCGCATGTATGACATAACTCCTTCGTCGTTGATGGTGTCGTATTTTCAGATTTCGCACATCGTTGTGAGATCAAAAATGTTTTGCCTGCGCTGGGAGGAGAGCAGCAGTAAAGGGACCATCAGTTTTTTTACAGAAGTCTGCAGCAAAATTCGAGTGTTTCCATGTTACGACCAGACGAAACTACCCTCGTTGGGCCATAACTAGGGATTCTTTGATTGCTCTGGGAGAGAGTTCATAGAACTACAGCGTATGAAACGTAAGTTCACTTTATTACATAAATGATAAAAAGATTTACTTAACTGGATACAATCCTTTGCCACAGGAGTGCATGATAACTTGGAACTGTTGTTGACTATTAAAGTATTACATGATGCCCTAATTAACAAATTCTCCTCTTGATGTACAATGATGAACATGTACAAAAGTACATTTCCATCTGAGGCGTGAATTACTCTTTAGTCCTCCTACTCGATGATGTTGACTGCTTCAGCTGAGGCCATAAACAGATCATAGCACTTCCACGCTCAGCTCTATATTGACCTCTGTGTGAGGGCGCTGCTGTACTGAGAAAGGGGGTGCGTTCTCTTCGGCCTGTCCCATTCATCGTTGCGGATTGAAGCGAGACATCACTAACGTCTATGGTATCGATTTGCATTGGCGACTTAAGTGCGGAATCGCAATCTCTATGTGATACACTTCGGAAAAGCTTTATGATGAGAAATCTCCATAGCTGTGTTCATTAACTGTAATTGTGGAATTCATCTAAATATCCTTCAATCAAGGAATTTCTACGAGTCACAACGGTTGTTTCTAAGACCTACTAAGGTGATTAACTGGGTAGTACAGTAACAGTGCTTTATAAACGTCTACAAAGCAGCATTTGACGCTGTCGTTACTTGGAAAAGCGAGATAGTCTCTACCCGTGCATTTATTCGCTATTTGTGCAGAGAAAAGATAGAAATGAGGTTGTATGTATCGTGAAAAGAAGAAAACACATTGCTTGATTCCTATTCCTCAAGAAGAAATAACGAGAGCTGAAATACGATGACAACACCTGCACGAGCTCCACATATTTTTCCGCCACTGCCGAAATGAAATATCCACTGAATTCACATATTTTTGACACAGCAATACGACCATAACAACTACTTCAATCATTGTCACAGAAATTTATTATGTGTAGAGAGAATGACGAACTCTAGGGGGACTAAATGCGTAATTCGTAAATAAATAAACACAGGGAACAGAGATCAGACACGGTGCTATGCAAGGAAACAGTCTCTCCCCAGTTCTCCACTATAGTCTGCAGGGGAAAGCTATTCGTGAATGACATAGGACGTCTACAGATTACTGGTCTGAGCGTCAGTTACAAAAAGGACACATTAGTAATCAGTCGCCTTGCTGTCACAGATGAATTCCCACCTTTAGCACCCAATGCAGAGGAAGCTGCTTAACAACTCTACTCTAGCAGATAAATTTGGGTTAAAGATTGCCACCAACAAGACAGACTCCATCACACCCACGATAAAAGCACCTCACACAATTTCACTGTGAAAAACAATGAAAAAATTACTCCTTCACATATGCCACAGAATGGATAATCCCGAAAATCAGTCAACTGGCCATGAAAAACATGTGCATCAAAGTAGAGAGAGCCTATCATCTCTGTAAGATCATTTACAGACGTAAATCGCTTTCCATACTGTATTTATCATAATACCTGAATATGGTCAGAAAGAGGCAGCTCATAAAAACGTCAGTGAGGGATGGAAAGATTCAGAGAAAAAATTTTGGACCCCATCTGAGACGGTAGCACACAGGGAATTTAGAATTGACAGCGGTACCGAGATGTAAGCATCAGCGTTGGCCGGCCACAATTGTTTGGTTTCATCTCTACACCGCTGGACTTGCGAAGCACCTTTGACGGCGTAGCGTAATGCAAAAGTGAGTATGCATCCCTCGACCAGTTGTGTATACGCATCTCAGGGGCGGCAAAGATTTCAGCTTGTGGGCCCTGCCCTGGCACCAGTGTCATAGTGTTCAGTCTCGCTGTACACTTCCCTCACCACCATGCCACGCTGTCTGAATACTTGGAGGGGGGAGGAGGAAACTGCAAATGTTCCGCACTGAAATGACAGTATCGCACTGCATACGGCTTAGTTTTGGATTTCATATGTCTCACCAACATAGATCAGAAACAAAATAATTTTCAACATTATTTAATTGTTTTGGCTCGCTGAAGACTAAATATAACTTTTTACGTTGTGAACACGGGCAGGCACAGATAATTTGAGACTTTTGCACCCACGTTGCCATGTACTTGTGATGTGTTTAATTTCATAACCGAAAAAAAGATCTTTCCAAGCTTATGTTAACCGAACATTATAGCACCTTTGCAGACTCATTTTGGAGACTTGAAAACTCTACCTGATGAAAGAAATGTAGACTCCATGGTCAGGTTTAACTGTAAATGGGTTTGTCTTTAAAACGGGAACTACCTTGCAGATCAGTCAACCTGAACACGTACAGAGGCACTTTCAACTGAAACGGCAAACTGTCTCGAAACCAGATGCACTGCAATATCGTACATATCGTATGTTCTAATTTTCATTCCTGCACTCCTTTTTCCTTCGTAAATTCAAAAATAGCAAGTTTTCAATCGAAAAGTCATTCCAGTAGTGATTTACCTATATATATATATGGCTGTACTATCAAAATTTGGTTCTTGTATCTGTTCTCCTGATACGTACAGATGGCAGTTATAGACCTGAACCGAAATTCAACTCTTTATCTGAAGCTTTTGAAACACTCCCTGTCGGACATACAAAAGAACATTTTATTGTTAGTCATTAATTTGGATTGAATTGGGAATATCGCAAATGTGTATCAATGGTGACTTATCTTTTCTTATTCTGTGTACAGTAGTAATCTTATAGCATACTATCTCTGTGTGTACTGTATTACATTTTCGTCTTATTTACTCTTTTCAGTATATTGCGATTTTAAAATTTGTTTTATTTCAGAAGCAGTCTTTAGTTAAACTTACGTGACTTTGTACCAGAGTACGATTTAAACAAATGTATACTTTTAAATGTCGCCGGCCGTTGTGACCGAGCGTTTCTAGGCACTTCAGTCCGGAACCGCGCTGCTACTAGGGTGGCAGTTCGAATCCTACCTCGGGCATGGATGTGTGTGATGTCCTTAGGTTAGTTAGGTTTAAGTAGTTCTAAGTCTAGGGGACTTATGACCTCAGAAGTTAAATCCCATAATGCTCAGAGCCATTTGAACATTTTTTTTAAATATAAAAAAAACTATAATCTGTAATTTAACATTACGTGTTTTGAGGTGGCTTTATGAGAATGTTCTGAATGGCAATAAATTAGAAAAAGGTGTTCCAGGAATGCCGCTTCACTTAAACATATATAAAGTACCCATACTCTTAGCTGAATTCCATCGAAAACTGCTGCAAACGACAAGGTATAATGTGTGAAACTTCAGAAGTTTTACTATTCACATCACCAATTTCTCGACATGCTGCATGCCTGAAAATTTAGCACAAAGTGCTTCTTGGTGTACTGAGGAATGTCTCGATGTCAAACTTTATAATTTCTGCTCTGTCAGTGTCAACTAAATCTTTAAATTCTTTATGCATGTTATTGTAATAAAATTTGCAATAACCATTGCTTATGGCACTGCATGATGTATATTGGGGATTCTCATTCCTGTCTTCTGTAATTCCAGTTCATTTTTATTTCTTGTGGAGATAGAGCGCTAGCCTGGCATTTTTTCTGCAAACATCCAGTGGACCTGTGAATGCCCTTCAAATCACAAACAAATGGTGAAGGGTAAACTGCGCAGACATCGCGATTCTGCTGAACCGAAGACAGTTTTGCTGACCGAAAAGGGTGGCACCGCAATGCTAAATGAGATGTCGCACTGTACTGAATACTTCTGCGAAGGAACGAGCAAAGACGAGGCAGGCCGATCCGTGGTGAGCATACAGACAGCCTCCATACCAAGCGCGCGTGCAGTTTGGCATGCTGCGTTCGGCCCCGACGTACCTGAAGCTTTCCGGTTGCCGACGTTACTACTGCGCCCACAATGACAAGCTTCGTTTAGGTTATTCTCTCGGTTTGTGCTTCAGGTTTTGTTCACACGCGATTAACGATTCTCCTTGGTTAGCGTTTGCTTTCCTTCTTGTTCTGCGTTTTCGAACTGGTGTCCACCCTGTTCATTTCGGCACCTTAACTCTGAAACCGTCTTGGTGCACTCCCCATCGCATTAGTAAGTTAATAAAGAGAGTAAAACACAGCAAGGATCCTAAAAACATCTAGAGTCCCTTACAACAGTAATGAGAAAGAGAAGGCACGAAATCAGGAGGAACTATTGGCAGCCCGCATGAAGGATATTCAACACTGTCTCTAGGAAGCGTCTAATGCCAACTGGACAAGAAGACTTAGGAAAGATCTTGAGAAGCTAATAGTTGTCCAGAACAACATTCACAACAGAGATTCATATAGAACTGTCACCAGATTTTCAGAAATTAATAACAGCACAAAATGTTTAATGTTATGCCTCCTTAGGGCTTTTCATTCCACTGACGCTGCCAAGGCCCGTAAACGTTTAACGGCACTAGAAACTTTACTAAACACGTTCTGCAGAGCAGAATCATGCTTCTTAATTAGCCTACTTATCGATTGTGCCCCACAACAAAATATGGTTCGAATGGCTCTGAGCACTATGGGACTTAACTTCTGAGGTCATCAGTCCCCTAGAACTGAGAACTACTTAAACCTAACTAACCTAAGGACATCACACACATCCACGCCCGAGGCAGGATTCGAACCTGCGACCGTAGCGGTCACGCGGTTCCGACTGAAGCGCCTAGAGCCGCTCGGCCACTCTGGCCGGCAACAAATATGCTCGAAATCGAATGCCACAATCGTTTTTAAAGAAGGTATTTGTGTCAACATCGGAAAACGGTCGGACATGGCAAAACGAAGTGTCGCGTTAAAACAGTTGTTACTGTGCCAAATAATTCGTTGCTGACCTGGATGCAGTCTGACCAATATATATTGACACTATGAACTAATACTGACGGGCATTGGAATCATTCCCACTTACAACAATGCATGCAACAACTTCAGGCAAAGAATATTATATTCAGAGAACCATTTAAACAAGCCACTTTATTCAACATTTGAAACTGCAACTAACTTAATTAAACAGAGCAGAGGAACTGACTTTAAAATGGGTAAGGGTCAAATAATCTGATTAAGGAATTCTACGAGGTATATCAAAAACGTAACTGGAATTTTGTGGTTTCAAGTGTTATATTAGTCCGGTTTGCGCGAGAGTTTTTTTGTTATTCAGTTTGCCACTAATGCATCTGTAAAATATGAAGAAGCATACATGTATTTTGGTTGTAATGGCGATTATTTATTTTGATCGAGGATGGATCAGTGAATTTGTATCAAATTTTATTGTAACAATGCAATTAAGTTGAGCAAAGTTTTAGGAACATGAAATATTGCTTTTGATAACCCTTGAATAAAGCCAGGGTTTACCGACGAATTCGTAGAAATAGTGACAGAAAAGATTATGAGAGACTGCTGAACCACATTGAAAGGAGTCGCTGATGCTGATGGCATGTCAGTTGGCTCACACCATCATTTTTTCGGATGTTCTGAATATTTCATTTGTGACAGAAAAATTTGTTCCAAAACTGTGGAATTTCGAACAAAAAAGCGCCGAATGCAAGTTTTTCAGACATCGTTAGATTATGTAAACAACGCTGCAGGGCTACTGGAACATTTCGTAACATGTGACCTGACTTCGAAACTAAGGCTTAATCGTCGCAGTGGAATGATTCTGGATCGTCAAGTCCGATGAAAGTTCGACAATTTGGGTTATTCGATTTAAGTGCATAGTGCACCACTAGTTCCTGCCACGCACTGAATAACGATTACAACTTACAATTCGGATGCTATTTGCAGTCGGGAAATAACACAGCCGCTTTCTGACGTAACAGTTCATGGCTTTGGCACCACAATATTGTACCCGCTTACACATCACAGGTTGTTCCTGAATTTCTAGTTACAAACAATATTATACTGTAATAATGTGCACAATCGCCAGACATGGCTCAATTTGACTTTTTAGCGTTCCGAAAATATTGTAAAAGTTAAAGGGCTTTCGTTATTCAATTGATATTGGATCTATTTATCAGCACTGTCACACGTCATAATCAACTCCATTAAACTTATAACCCCCTCTTACCTAAGTTAATTTCCATCGAGAAATCTAAGAATGAGTATTGACAAAGTTAACGTCAGTGATCGCCATATCTAAGCACAAAAATACCATGTTAATTTCTTCTTCTGGAGGATTACTTAAATGAGTAGTTGAGAGAACTCATATTGAGCGAAGCCTAACAGAGCAGACAATAAATGAGAGGGCCAGTGTCTGGCAGTCATTTTTCGGGTTGGGGAGTGGGTGGAGGCTAGGGAAGGGTGAAACATGTGTCCTTCTCGAAAGGCATGTGCTGCCGCCACTGGGAGGGGAGGCGGGAAGCGAGGGGACAGGTAATAAACCACTAATCCCGGTGTAGTGTCAAGTTTGTTCGCGTGGCCATTCTCCGCAGCAAGCACAGAAATATTTGTTTTGTGAATAAAACCGCCATTTGTTTTTGCTCCACTGTAATTTACTTCTCCTAGATGCGTTTGACCTTCTTTTTACTCTAAGGGATCTTCAGCGGTACGTAGAAAGATAAATTTTTGTTTTGAAATGTGTTACTTTCAGATAATCAAACGGTTCACATCGCGTTTTTTATGTAAATAATTACAATTTCTTGGCGTTTGCGTTTCCTCTCATCTGTTCTGGATGTCGCACTACCACTTCATTTCCGAAATATGATCACAACTTTTATTTACACTGTTCACCATGTTTACCTTTATTTTTGTGGTACTCTATCACTCTTTTGTCACTAGTTACAGGTATTTGTTCAAAAACTGTGCTTTTAAAGACATAAATATTGTGATTGCTCCTGTTTGGTTTGTTTACCTTCATGCTGCCAACCTATTGAAGTATATGTTAAAAACCGACGTCTATTCGTACTGTTTATGTCTCTTCCCCCCCCCCTCCCTCTCTGTGTGTGTTTGTGTGTGTGTGTGTGTGTGTGTGTGTGTGTGTGTGTATGTATGTGTATGTGTGTGTGTGTGTGTGTGTGTGTGTGTGTGTGTGTGTGTGTTTATGTTTGTGTGTTCACGATTGAAAGAGAACAGAATAACAAAATTAACTTTCTGGATATAACAATCAAAAAACAAAACATGTCTGAAATTTACCACAAACCGCCAGCAGCGGACATTATCATTCTCCAATCCTCGAACCACCCACGCTCACAAGAGCAGGTATTATTCCGTAAAAACGGAACAAAAATAATAACGATAATGGTCTGGGGTGCACTATATTGGTAGAGTATGGATAAGTTGAGACTTTGGGTCTGACGGTAGGCATGCTGGGGTAGACCGTGCAGTTGCAATGACCACTGTCCCCGGGAGGCTTAGTGGTCAGAGGAACGGCCTAGTAAGCAGGAGAACCTGGTTCGAATCCCGGTTCGGTACAAATTTTCAACTTTCCCCATTGATTTTCACCAATTCCCATTAGCAGCCAAAGACTGTAATTCATTTGTGTCTTAATTAGACCTGTATACTGACTATTTGTTGCACTCTGCAGTTTGATAATTTCCATATTTTTATCATCTTTATGAGTTTCTTGTACGTTAGGGTCATTCCTGTATAATTAATTCAATTCCTTAAGTTATCCATTGCACAACACCTGTAATTAAATTCATGTGTTCCTACGGGAAGCTTTGTGTTTATCGGTAAGATGAACTGGTACAGATCCTTGTGCCATCCACAGGGGTATGATGTCGATTCCTCAGCCATACAAAACGTAGGTGAGATTAAGAATATGTCGCCGAGAGAGGTAAAAAATATCCCAGACAACTACAATATCGGTTTCATATTTGAGCGGGGGGCCCAAACGGAAGCCGCAGGTAACGCCGCCGGCTGTTACAGTATCTTTAGCCGTAACTGCCGTCTTCAGAGCTATGAATGAGCCCTCGACCGTTCCAGCTGGGGGAGGCACCGTGTGGTCTTGCCCGTTCGCGCCTCGACAAGCAGCATATAAGTGCAGCACGAACGCCTGCAGCGATCGCTAGCGTTGTGTTGCACCGATTGCAGCAGCTGGAAACTTTCTCAGCTACCGCTGTCTTCTTTCCCCCATTTCTGCACAGTGCCGTCCCTCTTTCTGTCGCGTCTTAGGGTGCTAAAGTTCCCTGCATTCCACCCATTGCCACTGGATAGCAAACACTAGTTTAGGTATGATCGAAAGACGGAAAGAGGCAATAGTGTTACGAAAGGATGCCTGGGAACAGGAGAGAAATTTACGCAGCAACGGAACAGCACCCACAGAGCCAGGATGAGAGAAATACCGGCTGAGAGGAAATTGTGGTGTAGTGCCGTGCATAGCACCTATGTGCGTAAGAGACGGCAGCAGGCAGACAGGTTCATACATGACCCGCTTCTCACATGACATACGCTCGGGTCCAGTAGCTAGCTGCAAGTATTTACGAGAGTGGCCAAAAGGTGTCATCATATTACAGACTATGAAATTATGAAATACTCGTAGTTGGAACTATGTAACTGGGAAACGAAACTGAATTTATTGTCATTATTGCGATTTTCATTAATTATTGCTAATTTGTTGAATTAGTAGTGTGAATCATAATGTGGATGTGAAATATTAAATAAATGAATATTGTTATGACTATTAACTGAGTATACGGTAGCGTGAGAACTGTGTGCTGAGATACGGAATCATTCTCAGGGGGAATTGTATAGTGCAGGTAGCCAGTTTATGGGACTGAGAAAACAAGATACATTTTACGACAATTTTTTTATTTAAAGAGGGATTTATTTTGATATGTGTCGATTTTATAAATTTGATATTTTGATAAATTGTTCATAAAAGCTATTAAGTTGTAATTCGTCCAAAGTAAAATACGCAGGATTGTGCGGTTTAATATTAATACTGGATTGGTTACGATGTATATCAGCCAATCAGACGACAGAACGTTTAGTGCGCTAAGAGAACTGCCTTGTGAAGTCTGAAATCCATTTCGGATTTCAGCAGCGAGCATATTCGGACGTGGATATAAGAAGCTATGAATATATGTGAAAATTTTATGGAATAATGGTTATAGCTTGGCGGTGAAGTGCCCCAAAGCGGACGCGGACGTGTGAAAAGGGTGCAGACGCGAAATTACGATTTTAATATGTAAATTGTGACTTAAATAACCAAATTCCGCGTGGCGTGTTACGCAAGGCGCGACTGCAAAGAGAACATTTGCAATGTTCAAATTGTGCAATATTTGAGCGAGTATTCTGCCACAGAGAATCGTTTTGTTAATCCTATTCTGATAGATTTGGTTAGTTACCATAAGCTGGCTGTTACGAGTGAGTGAAACTGCATGTGAATGGGGAAACTGTAACTTTAGATTAGCGCAATTTAGGCAGTGTTTTGTATCAAAGAAGTCACAATATACTGAAATTTTTACTTGCAAACTACCTTTCAATTAATCGCTCAGCTAACCTCATACTGAAAACATTTTGATACGACCCTTAGAGACGTGTATTGCTTCCAGTTCCCGCTACAGCTTTCTCAAGCAAACAAACATTAAGCATTTTTCTAACAGGAATGGCGTGTAGACCGAATTGTAGGAGTAGAAATTCACCACAAGGTGGGTAGGGCTGTTTTCTGTAGGACGAAACACAAATAACCACGCCGTTGCAAAACTTCGCACGAAATTTGGAATTTTGTGGTCCAGAATACAATAGGTAAACATAATTTTAGTTTGGGTTGTATCGGATATTTGGAGCTGCAATAAGCTCACCGGAGAAACTAATAGCGACCCACTTGAATGAGTAGTCGCTTTGAACACTTGCAACCGGCGAAGGTCTTTTACTAGGCAGTGATGTG
The DNA here is from genome assembly GCF_023898315.1 of Schistocerca nitens. NCBI lineage: Eukaryota > Metazoa > Arthropoda > Insecta > Orthoptera > Acrididae > Schistocerca > Schistocerca nitens. The sequence goes on along the minus strand of NC_064615.1, from coordinate 255,386,338 downwards.
ACTTTAAGTCTTCTAAAGCTCTTCTAAATACTTATTCTAATACTCGATCCCCTTTCTCCTCCCTACCGACTCCTGTTTCTTGTCGTATCACATCAGATAAGTCTTCCCCCTCTTAAGAGGCCTCCAGTGTACTCTTTCCACCTATCAGCTCTCTCCTTTGCATTTAACAGTGGATTTACTATTGCACTCTTAACATTACCGGCAGTGCTTTTAATTGCACCAAACGTTGCTAACCAGTCTTTATAGCACCGTAAATCTCCTGGACATAGGTAACCGCCTTTTAAACGTAGCATTGAACATCCTGGCATATCGTATATCTACGGGATCTAGTAATGAATAGAGGGCATCAGCTGGATATGACATCGTCGATACCCTTCGTCGTGGCACTTTGCCCACTATCATTGCTGGACGTGGTTTTACAAGGTGCTTGCATGATGTCTGCTGCGGGTGACAATTTTTTCCTCTGGAATTATTAGTCTCGTATTTAACTTTGAAAAGCACACTAACTGCAATTGTTCCAAATGTTTATCACGAAACGGAATTTGGTTTATTAGAGGAAACCGAAACGTAAAATAAGAAAGTCTGCAAGAAACGCAGCACATTTGCTTTGAAATCTTAAGTATGAAACTGTTCTGTTAAGATGTGACGGATGTATCCATCGATATAACTTATTTTCAAAATTATCCAACGAAATATGTATTGACACTGGAAATTGTTCTTCAGGGATTGTAAAATGGTTCAAATGGCTCTGAGCACCATGGGACTTAACATCTGAGGTCGTCAGTCCCCTAGACGTAGAACGACTTAAACCTAACCAACCTAAGAACATCACACACATCCATGCCCGAGGCAGGATTCGAACCTGCGACCGTAGCGGTCGCGCGGTTCCGGACTGAAGCGCATAGAACCGCTCGGCCACAAAGGCCGGCGCAGGAATGGAATGTTACATAATTATTTTGAGTACAGGAGCCTACTGCAAGTAAACGTATGAAACAGCTGGCACACCCCCACTTTGCTTACGCTAGGTATGACGTCAGTGCGTGGGTGGACTACGCCCACCCGGAAAGTAGGGCCTTGTAGTACGCACCGGGTCCCAGAAGTTGGCCCACCGCGGACAAAGCGCGTGGCCGCCACTCTGCGGTGCGTGTCTGGCGCAAGCGGCGTCCGCCACAAAGTTGAACACTTTGCTGACGGACGAGAGGGAAGCCACAGGGCCAGCAACTTCCCCGTCCAGGTGCGGGCTGCTGTAGGGCTCGCTAGTTTCTACACTGAGGTACTAGACCTGTAGTAGTTTGTACACAGAGACCTTCAGACACGATAGTGAAATTTACTCCCAAATGCTCTAAGAAGCAGAAACGTTTATGCAATGTGATACGCGTCTTCATGCTGCTTGATGTTTCAGGATTTGTTTTGTGAGACCTGAGTTTCTCCTGCCGTGTACCATTTTCAAAAAAACTTACGGGAATTCAGTCAGGTAATATTTACAGCGACCACCGATATTTCGGCAGGAGTACACCCCGCCTTATTCAAGGGACAAACGGCAACGGAGAGGCGATGTACAGGCAAATTTAAAACCTCTATTGTTGGAACAAGCCGGCCGCGGTGGACGAGCGGTTCTAGGGGCTTCAGTCTTGAACCTCGCGACTACTACGGTCGCAGGTTCGAATCCTACCTAGGGCATGGATGTGTGTGATGTCCGTAAGTTAGTTAGGTTTAAATAGTTCTAAGTTCTAGGGGACTGATGACCTCAGATGTTAAGTCCCATAGTTCTCAGAGCCATTTGAACCATTTTGGTTGGAGCAATTCTGGAAGGATGTGTGTGTTATTTGAATTACTCCAAGAACCGAGGTTTTAAATTGCCTGTACATCGCCTCGCCGTTGCAGTTTGTTCCTTGAAAATGGCGTGGTGTACTCCCGCTGAAATATCGGCGGTTGCTGTAAATATTACTTGACCGAATTCCCGTAAGCTGTTTGAGGATATGTTTTACCTACACTGCAGGCCAGCCTACGTCCACATGCAGTCGCACAGAAAAAGTTTTCCAAATGTACCATATTCGTGGATAGTCATAAAGTTTTTATCATTACCTCAAAAATAACGTTACTCTATTAATCTTTTGTTTGTTCGTTTGCAGGAATATTCTGCAGTCTCAGTCTTAGTGTCCGCTCGTATGCTCGGGCCATTGTGTCGTATCAAGCTACCAGACGAGCCAAAACAAAATATCCCAGCACACTGATAATGTGGAGCGTCCTGTGGGGATCCGTTTCTACGTTCGAAGGGGGCTGTTGTGTCTAGACAAGACAGCCTAGACACAATGAGAGGAAGCCGAAAGGCACGCTTAAACTCACGCAGGCTGGCGTGAGGTCTGAAACAGGATACGTAATGAATGCTATAAAGAAAAGTACGTAGCTTCTGTAATACTTAACTTTAATCCACATTTGTAGAACATCGCTCTTGATGATACATTAATAGAATCTCAATATCAATTGAATACGGCGCCTTGCTAGGTCGTAGCAAATGTAGCTGAAGGCTATGCTATCGTCTCGGCAAATGAGAGCGTATTTGTCAGTAATCCATCTCAGGCAAAGTCGGCTGTACAACTGGGGCGAGTGCCAGGACGTCTCTCTAGACCTTCCGTGTGGTGGCACTCGGTCTGCAATTACTGACAGTGGCGACACGCGTGTCCGAGGTATACTAATGGACCACGGCCGATTTAAAAGTCTACCACCTAGCAAGTGTGGTGTCTGGCGGTGACACCACAGGGGCTGACGCTGCAACAGTCAAATTTGAGTTGGTGGAAGTCTGCGGTAACAATACACCATCAAATGAAACCGTGATTAAGTTCCGCAGAAGCTATCAGTATTGTCGAACAAGTATGGATAGCGAGCAACGAAGTGGCAGAAAATCTGTTTATGAAAAACCGGTAATAACAAGAAAACGGGAGGCCCTAGTGCTCGAAGACTGGTGTATCACAATCTAGGCGATAGTGGAAATGTAAACACGAATCGTGGGTCAGTCTTCAGTGTCTTGTTCAACATTCTGAGCAGGATAAAGCTCGTTCCCCGCTGGATTTGCTGGATTCCGCTACTGTTCAGTCCTCACAGCCTGTGAAAACTGCCCACTGTACCGAAGCAACAGCTGAAATGTTGCAGCTCTATGCTTCTTTAGCAGTCTGTTAACCATAGGCAAGTTTGGATAGATCACTACGAGCCTGAGAAACGTGTGGATTCGCCGCGGTTTTCAGCGAATAATCGGGTGAGAGGATACTGAGTATTATGTTGTGGGGTTTGTCATGATACGTTGGTAAGGGGCAAATCGTCACAGGTTCATATTATGGAAATTTCCTGACTGCGTTACGACAGGCTATCAAGATGAAGCATCGCAAGGTGTCCAATGGCCGGCCGCGGTGGTCTCGAGGTTCTAGGCGCGCAGTCCGGAACCGTGCGACTGCTACGGTCGCAGGTTCGAATCCTGCCTCGGGCATGAATGTGTGTGATGTCCTTAGGTTAGTTAGGTTTAAGTAGTTCTAAGTTCTAGGGGACTGATGACCACAGCAGTTGAGTCCCATAGTGCTCAGAGCCATTTTTTGGTGTCCAATGAGGTGTTTATGCTCCACGACAGAAACGAAGCTCATTCTGCACAAGTCACATTCACATACGATGTTGCTTTGGGTTATCAGTTTTGAGTCACCCATGTAGACCTCTACATGGCAGACAGTTAATGGAAGGGTTGAGGGTACAATTGGTAGAAGTGCCTGCTGAAGCAAACGGTGTGTATGCCATAGTGAAATGGCTACTTATATATTATCTGAGTTACTATCGAAACATTAGATATTTATATCTAATGGCCAGTTAGTCCATGTACAGCTGTAGGTATGGTTGGAAACTGTAGTGCATCTGCATTATTTTTAATACGTTAAAAATACTTATAATCCTTGCATTTTAAAACCTTTTAGACGACAATAGGTCCAAGCGCGACAGCATTTTCTTTACTGTGTTTTATTCTGAAGAGATTGGTTCAACACACTCAATACTCACAGTAAAATACACGTTCGTCATTAGACTAGAATATTGGCGTAAGTAACGCAAAATTAATATAACAGTCTGAAAAACAGTAGATAAATACCAAAGCAAACCAAACATTTCTAAACTAAAATATGCTGTTGTGGTTCCAAGACGTATGACAAATTATTCATTGTCACTTTCTATAAGCCTTAATACAGAACTACACTCATGCTCATAAATTAAGGATAATTGCAAAAAAGTGGTGTCACACAACGTGGCAGTACACAAAACAGGCGCTAATAGCATATGCACATAGGGAACAGACACGACACAGATCTGTAAGTCCACAGTATTGGTGATAAATTGAAAAAACTGTCCCCAAACACATGAGCTACAAAACGCCACTGTTTCCTGCGCATGTACCAAATGGTTCAAATGGCTCTGAGCACTATGGGACTCAACATCTGAGGTCATCAGTCCCCTAGAACTTAGAACTACTTAAGCCTAACCAACCTAAGGACATCACACACATCCATGCCCGCGGCAGGATTCGAACCTGCGACCGTAGCTGTCGCGCGGTTCCGGACTGTAGCGCCTAGAACCGCTCTGTCACTCTCCGGCCGGCTGCGCATGTACGCCGACATAAATATGGGATATGATCACCACGTACACGTACAGAGGCCCACAACAGGTTGGCATACTCTGGATCGGGTGGTCGAGCAGCTGCTAGGGTATAGCATCCCATTCATGCACCATTGCCTGTCGGAGCTCCTGAAGTGTCGTAGGGGTTTGAAGACGTGCAGCGATATGTCGACCGAGAGCATCCCAGACGTGCTCGATGGGGTTTAGGTCTGGAGAACAGGCAGGCCACTCCGTTCGCCTGATATCTTCTGTTTCAAGGTACTCCTCCACGATGGTAGCTCGGTGGGGCTGTGCGTTATCATCCATCAGGAGGAAGGTGGGACCCACTGCACCCCTGAAAAGGCGGACATACTGGTGCAAAATGACGTCCCGATACACCTGACCTGTTACAGTTCCTCTATCAAAGACATGCAGGGGTGTACATGCACCAATCATAATCCCACCCCGCAACATCAAACCACGATCTCCATACAGGTCCCTTTCAAGGACATTAAGGGGTTGGTATTTGGTTCCTGGTTCATGCCAGAGGAAAACACGGCGAGAATCACTGTTCAGACTATACCTGGACTCGTCCGTGAACATAAGCTGGGACCTCTGTTCCAATGACCATGTACTGAGTTCTTGACACCAGGATTTACGGGCTCTCCTGTGACCAGGGGTCATTGGAATGCACCTTGCAGGTCTCCAGGCGAATAAACCATGTCTGTTCAGTCGTCTGTAGACTGTGTATCTGGAGAAAACTGTTCCAGTGGCTGCGATAAGGTCGCGAGCAAGACTACCTGCAGTACTCTGTGATCGTCTGCGGGCACTTATGTTGAGATATCGGTCTTCTTGTGGTGTTGTACACTGTGGACGTCCCGTACTGTAGCGGCTGGACACGTTTCCTGTCTGCTGGAATCGACTGCAGGTCTAATGCACCACATGGTCATACCCCGAGGTGATTTAAACCCGCAAACCGCCCACCAGAGCGTTGTTTCAGCATGTACCAGCATTATCCTTAATTTATGAGTATGAGTGTAGAATCATTCCCTTGTGTGAAACCTCTTGAAAAATATCCTTTCCGGGGCAACATTCATAGTGCTCTTCGATTCTGTTGTGCATTTTTCAGCCTTCCTTGTCCCTCACTTTCACCAGGTCCTCATCTTCCTCCACGTCCTCTTGTTACACTCATGTTAACTGCTCTCTGAGTGTGGGATATATTATTATAGAAACCATGATGAACTGGAGCAACGTAGTTCTTTTTTTCTGAAGATTGTTCAACTTCTCAAATTTTGTTTCATAGTCGTCTTAATACAAATGCTGCAAAAGAGGTGTTGATGAGCAACCGGTACTGTATCACATAAAATCCGCTTCAGTAAATTCAAGTTCACGTTTCAGTGAATACTTGAACTGTTTCATTAGTGGATTTTCATTTCTCTTTCTGATCCTACTAATATTCTTCCATTGTATTTTATTTACTTGTGTGTCTTTGGCAACTTTGTCCTTTGCTATGGCTTCAGTTGAAATAAAGTTTTCTGTTTTCATTTCCAATACGGAAAATTTTAGACTGACCTTCACTGCATCTATCCCGTGTTGGGGCACAAATGATATTTCAAGTGTTTCTTTGTATTATCACATTCCATGTATGTTTGGCCAGGTTCAAACAACGTGTGATCTGTTCTGTCTATACGCTGATTTATCCTCAAGATGTGCACGCACTATTTCAAAACAGGGCCTGTTCAAACAATCGCTAAATGTTGTCATAAGTAATCTTAAGAACATACACATTACGTTACTGTTTTACTTTCAAAAAAATGTTTGCCTAAGTTTCATTAAATTAGCAACACTTTTCCTTTCGTCCGCTAGATTTATTCTAAATGTAGTCCAGACATTGGCTTGGAGCACAAACTTTATCGTCACACTGTACGGAACCATACAGGAAGAAACGAAAGCGCGCTTACATAATTTATTTATGGAACGTCACTAGTACTATTTGCAGTCTCAGCCCCTCCGTTCGATTTCTTCTGGTGAGAAATCATTCTGTGCAAGGCATTTTTCAGATCTATGGCTAGGTGATTTTCGAGGTTAAATGCTCTCTGAACAGCCAAAATGCAACTTTTACCAGAAAAATCTATGTCAAGTCACCCACCGACGGGAAATACAAGTTGCGTTGAAAGGTAAATGCACTTAAGAGCCAAAACATTATCGCAAATGCTCAGCGTGAGACTGAATGCGGCTAACTATCGTTGTGGGTACTTGAAGTGAAAAGGGTAGTAGATAAAAGACGAATGGAAAATCATTCTAGCGACGATACTGGCCACAAATAACTAAAACCACCAACGTAAAAAACTTGCACAAAGGGCAGGTTGTTGTGGCCCGGCCCCTGGAAATTAGCATCTCGGAAACGGCTAAGCAAGTCGTCTGCACGCGTGTTACTGTCTTGAGAATCTACAGAAAGTAGTTGAAGACGGCGAAAACGCTAGTTAGCGATAAGGTGTTGGACGTTCATGCCTCACAACAGAGTACACTAAGGTGGTCATGGGATGACGATAGCCTCGCGTACACAAGGTATAAAATGGCAAGTGCGTTGGCGGAGCTGTCATTTGTATTCAGGTGATTCATGTGAAAAGATTTCCAACGTGGTTATGGCCGCCAGAGGGGAATTAACAGAGTTTGAACGCAGACTAGTAGTTGGACCTAGACGCATGTGACATTGTATTTCGTAAATCGTTAGGGAAAGTTTTTCCGAGATCCAGTGTCAAAAGCGTGAGAAGAATGCCAAATTTCAGGCTTCACCTCTCACCACCGACGGCCTTCACTTAACGACCGAGAGCAGCGGTTTTTGCACAGAATTGTCAGTGCTAACAGACAAGCAACACTGCGTGAGATAACGAAGGAAATCAATGTGGGACGTACTGTGAACGTATCCGGTAGGACATTCCGGTGATATTTCGTGTTAATGGGCTATGGCACTAGACAACTGACGTAAGTGTATTTGCTAAAGCACGACATCGTTTGCAGCGCCTCTCCTGAGATTGCCACCATATCGGTTGGACCCTAGACGATTGGAAAACGGTGGCCTGGTCAGACGAGTCACGATATCATTTTGGTAAGAGCTAATGGTAGTGTTCGGGTGTGGCGCAGTCCCCACGAAGCTGTGGTCCCAAGTTGTCAATAAGGCGATGTGCAAGCTGTTGGTGGCTCCATAACCTGTGTTTATGCGAACTGGATTGGGTCCTCTGGTCCACCTGAGCCAGCAGAGACCATTTCCGGCCGTTGAAGGGCTTCATGTTCCATAACAGCGATGGAATTTTTATGGATGACTATGTCCCGTGTCATCGAGCGGCAATTGTTTGTGATTCGTCTGAAGAACATTCTGGACAATTCGAGCGAATGCTTTGGCCACCCGGTTCGCCCGATATGAATGCCATCTTACATTTATGGAACATAATCGAAAGGTCAGTTCGTGCACAGAATCCTGCACCGGCAACACTTTCACAATTATGGACGACTGTAGAGGCAGCATAACTCAGTATTTCCCCATGGGACTTCCAACGGCTCGTTTAGCGAATGCCACGTCGAGTTACTGCACTATGCCGGGAGAAAGGGGTCCGACACGACTTCTGTCAGCTCAGTGTATAAAGCTGGTGCATTCACAAGGGTTCCGGAACACACGGTTCACTGCACATTTCTTAACATGGAGCTGCACGTCAGACGACACTTAGATATTTCCGTGTTGACGTAGTGATTACGTCATTGACGCCGCTCGGAGTGGCCACGCGGTTTGAGACGCTATGTCAAGGATTGCGCTGCCCCTTCTGCCGGAGGTTCGAGTCCTCCTTCGGCCATGGGTGTTTCTGTTGTTCTTAACATAAGTTAGTTTAAGTAGTATGTAAGTCTAGGGACCGATGACGTCGGCAGTTTGGTCCCTTAGGAATTCACACACACACAAACACACACACACTCACATACACCGTTTACCATTGCAGTAGAGATTGGATTGTTGATTAGTGGAAATGTGTCACCTGGTCGGAAGAATCATGTTTCTTGCTATACCAGATCTATGGTCGGATCCAAAAAGGTCATCAGCTAGGTAAGTCGCTGCTCGAAACATGCACGTCGTCGCGGACGCAGCCGGTGGGGCCAGTTTTATGCCATGGCAGACAATCACCTGAGCTTCGATTGGATCTGGGCAGTAATCGAAGGCGGGATCAGAAATGTGAACTACGTCGTGGTTATTCCGGACCACCTGCACACTTTCATGGTTAATGTCCGAACCAACGGCGATGGCATCTCCAAGCAGTGGAACTGTCCATGTCCCAAGGCCAGACTCGAGCTACAGTGGTTTAATGAGAATGACAGTGAACTCACGTTGATATATTAACCCTATGGATCACATCTGGGACGCTATTGGGCCTATAATTTATGTGAATTACGTGACGTAGGCGCAAACGTACGGTACTTCATATCTCCGAAATCTATCAACTACTTGTAGAATCCATGCCACGCACAATCGCTGATCTATTGCGTTCAAAAGATGGACTAACTCTCTTTTAAAGTAGTGGTCACAATCTTTTGGCCCATCAATGTAAAGTAACTGTGCTTTGTCAGTTTGAGAGGCTCTGTGTCATAGTTCCTGTCATAATCTATGCTTCGTTTGCCGCTCAGATGGGTAACATGAAATGGCTTGACAGTTCAGAACTATAGAGTCATCCGGTAGCCGATTGTGTACCCTTGCATTTCACAGACACCACTCTTGCCGACTGAGACCCACAGGCCCACCTCATACCTATATGCTGCTAGCACGTCTTTCTCTGTTCCTAAACGGCCCACATGCTCTTCCGCGTGTAGCTGGTAACCATGGCACCTCAAGCACCAAGCACGGTTCATTTGTAGTAAATGAGCCCCGGGATTCAGTGACTGCTCAGCACCACTTGTTCACTAACATTACAACCATGAAAACAAAGTCTTTAATTTGATCCATATAAAGATACGCTATCCTTATCACAGTACAGAATCAAATTTAGAAACGTAAGCCATTAAACGATGTCTTTCAGGGCTTTTACAATACATAACTGGGTATTTTTTTTTAATTATGAATTTGGTCAGCTATGGACCGCATACAACTTAAGACTTATGGTGTTTCTTTTTATTCCGTTCTTCCCAGTACTTCTTCATTTTCTCGCCAACTGCTCGTCTCTGCTCATCTGTCCACACTCTCTTGAGTCGAGGTTTTGGCGCATCTTCTTCATAGTTTGCGTTTTCTATAAGTAGCCTAAAGTTATTCCTGTCACGTATTATTTCTTATGTAACACCTATTTTGTTGGCGTCTTTCTTTACTGCTTCTATCCATCCTACAGTGTTTTTCAGCTTACTAACGTAATTAAAAATTTTCTTTGTAATACGTGTTTCTTCCGTTCTTTTTAAATGTCCATAAAATTTTAGCCGTCTCTTCCTCATTGTATCTGTGATCTTATCTGTATTTTTGTATAGGTCTTCATTTCTCCTTTTAATCCACCTATTTTCCTTGTTTTTCTCAGGACCTAGAATTTTTCTTAATATTTTTCTCTCTCTTTTTTCTAGTTCTCTTAATTCGCCTTTCTTATTCAATGTTAGGCACTCTGATCCATATGTTGCCTGTGTCCTAATAACTGAATTATAATGTTTAATCTTTGCTTGTATGGATATTGATTTCTTATTGTAGTAGTTTTGTGTTAATTTATATGCAAATTCCAACTTTTTTATTCTTTCTTTATTTGTTGTGTTATCCAGTCCATTGGCTTGGATCCACTCCCCCAGGTATTTGAATCTATCAACTCTTTTAATTTTTCCATACTTTGTTTTCATAAACTTTTCTGTATTATGTTTGTGTTCTATATACTCGGTTTTTTCGTAGGATATTTTTAGCCCAGTCTTTTCAGCAATCTCGTGTAACATATCAAGCATAACTGTTGCGTCTGTTCGGTTTTCAGTTATCAATGCCATATCATCCGCAAAGGCTAAACATTTTACTTCAAATTTGTTCTTTCCTTGGCCCATGCTTATACCCTTTGTGCCTCTGTTTTTTAATGTGTTTTCCCATGTTTTTACTACTTTATCTAAAACCAAGTTAAAGAGAATTGGGGACAGTCCGTCACCTTGTCGAAATCCTGTTTTGATTTTGAATGGTTCAGCAATTTCGCCTTGAAACTTAATTCTTGATGTTGTATCTGTGAGCGTTTGTTCAACAAGTCTTCTGGTGTTTTCATCTACCCCTGATTCATAAAGTATCTGGAATAGTGTTTGTCTGTTAACTGAGTCGTAGGCCTTCTTGAAGTCTACGAAAGTAACTACTGTATTTTTATTTTGTATAGCTCTCACTCTCAAAATTGTCTTTAAATTAAGAATCTGTTTTGCACATGATCTACCTTTTCTAAATCCTGCTTGATAATCTCCTATATTAGGTCCTGCTTGTTCCTCTATTCTATTTAAAAGTGCTTTAGAAAGTATTTTGTATGTCACTGGTAACAAGGATATGCCCCTGTAGTTGTTGGTGTCTGTTTTATCTCCTTGTTTCCAGTCACTGGGTATGATTCCTTTTGTCCAAATGTCTTTAATTACTTTGTGAATTTTCTGACATCCCCTAGTTTCCACATTTCTGCCACTATCCCATTCTCACCTGGTGCTTTGTTATTCTTCAATGCTTTGATAATCTTTTCTATTTCTTCTACTGTAGGTGGTTCCGACGGTGGATTTTCATGTTGTGGTTTTTGAAACTGTAACCTGTCATTAGGCTCCTCACAATTTAATAGATTTTCAAAGTATTCAGCTAAGATTTGGCAGTTCTCTTTATTGCTTAAAACCATTTTTCCATTTTTATCTTTAAAATGTAAACTTGGTGACTGGAATCCTGTTAAAACTTCTCTGAAAGTCTTATAGAAGTCTCTAGTGTTGTTCCTTTTGAAATCAGAATCCATTTCTGCTAATCTCTCTTTGTCATATTTTCTTTTCACTGATCTGATGATTTTTGCTGTCTTTTTCCTTTCTTCTTTAAACTCTTCCCAGTATTCGTGTTTCTTATAACTGGGTGTTTATAACTGGGTATTATTAAATACACAGGTAAAGAGAACGGCTAGAGATTCTGCAGATTTCATGACACCTAATGCAGTACATACGCTGTTCTACTGTAACGATGTGCTGATCGTAATGTATCTTGTTTCAGGTACTTCTTTTGGCCGGACGCGTTTCTAATAGGAAGCATCAAGAACAGTTCCAAGATGAGCAATTATTTGGTGAGTCCACGTTATTTTATCTTTGTACTCCTTTTAGTAAAGGAAATATTTCGCTAGTGTGTCCCTGTACCTGTATGTACCTTCATTTCAAACTTATGTTCTTATAAACACAACATCAAGATTAAAATTGCTCGGTGTGTAATCTGAGAGGTATTTCACATATGCACAGGTGTTAGAAGGTCTCTTCCCCACCCACCTACCCCCTTCAACAACCGTCAAAAATGGCCAAAAGGAAAATGTAAAAAGGTGTAAACATTGTAAATTCTGGATGAAATATCAACGTCAAATGTTAAGCCTTTGATGATGATTTAGCAGTGATGACGCCACCACGAAGACTCCGTAGGAAACTGCGTGGTCCACCACATGACAATAGAATTACGATGGAAACAGGAAATCCAACCCGTCCATTGTAGTACTTTAGGTAATCTTTTAAACAATATGTTGAGCAAAGTGAAAAGAAGAGTGGATGGCGTGTTCTGAGGGATAGGTTGACCTTATGGAAACTCCAGCATGCAGACAAATTTTTAGTTTCACATCAGAGCGAAGATCTTTCTGAATCTGAAGAACATCTGACAGCTTCAATGCACTTTATGAATATTTTAAGACAAGACGACTCAGGAATAATGTTTCTAAAACAGAAGTGTGTCTTTCCCATCTCTCTAACCGTCTAGCATCAGCATTGTACTAATAGGGAAGTACTGAAAAGAATTGGGGAGACAAGAAATTTGTGGCATAACTCGATCAAACGAAAGGATCGAGTGATAGGACACATTCTGCGACGTCAGGAGATCATCAATTTAGTATTTGAGGGAAGTGTGGTCGGTAAAAATCGTAGATGGAGACCAAGATATGAATACCGTAAGCAGATTCAGAAGACTGTAGGTTGTATATCACTACAAAAACAGCAACTGATAATAATAATAATAGTAAATCAAGACAGTGTGCAGACACGCATGAAATTCTACGGCCGTATTTTATAGAATGGACAACGAAACACTCACTAAAAGCTACAACATTATTAATTCCATGAATGTCAATAATCAGCTGGTTAGAAGATACGAGGGAAGATGTAGAAGATATGAACATCTCACAACGCATAATAAACAGTCAGCTGGGTACTTGAATCCGGCTCGTCTCGAATACTACATTGGTGCCTCAACTGCCACATCCTCTAGAGACAGAAAAATGGGTATGGTTATTCGTCGGACATTTAATCTACTACCTGACTACCTTCTAACGCCTTTTTGTAAATTCAATTCTAACACGCTTTACTATCGCCCTTTGGACAGAAATGCAGAATAAACAGGGTGAACAAAATGTCGTTGGGTTCTGCAGGGGTATTTTTTGAGTGATTTGGTGCCAGAGACTCACGGTTTACATCTACATCTCTACTTCGTGGGCCAGCTTATTGTGTGTGGCAGAGGATACTTCTTGAACCACTAAGATTTTCCGCTGTCCCTCTTCGATTCGCGAATGATATGTGAGGTGAACGACACTGTGGATACATTTCCGTATAAACTCTAATTTCTGTGTTTCTTTTTTTCGTCATGATTATTTCGAAAGACTTATGTGGGAAGAAGTAATATACTCTCCAACTCTTCTTGGAACGTTCGCTCTCGTAACTTCAACAGTTAGCTTCTACGTTATACGAGACATCTCTCTTGCAGCGACTGTCATTGCATATGTTTTCGGACAGGTTCTGCCTTGAAAAAGCATTTTTTTTCTTTTTTTTTACCCAGACGTGTTTTTCTGAAGTTGCAGTATCTTCAGTCAGTTTTTATTTGATTTTTTGTTAAAATATACTGTGGTTTCTGTAGCTTTCTGTAGTTTTCAGTACAGTTGTTACTGTAAACTGTAGAAGAATAACAGCTATACTGCAACCTACAGTAAGCTACAAAACCCACAACACTTGTAAATAAAAAACAAGAAAATTACTGAAGATGCTGTAACTTCAGCGAAACACGTCTGGGTAGAAAGAAAGACAAAATGTATTTCCTTTATACTAAACCTGTTCAAACAGAAATTTATTTTTAAACAAACATTGACACAAGAGTAGCTTCAACCTCAAGACGAACTGCCACTGGATTTTGTTGAAGATTTCCGTATTACTCTAGCTCTCACTAAACGATTAAACGTACCGTTCTGCCTTGGATGCACTATCTCTTTTCTGTAAATTCAACCTGGCAAGGTTCCCAGACTGATCAACAATACTCAAGAATCGGTCGAATAAATATTCTGTATACTATTTTGTTAGTGGTTGAATTACTTTTACTTAAGATTCTTCCAACGAATCTTAGCCTAGCTTCTTCCCACAATTTAAAAGCTCTCTTCACCAGTGATAATGGACAACTAACGCTGCCCGATAAACAAACACGTGATAGTAATGAGGAACACTTAATGTTAGACTGGGGGGGGGGGGCGATGTGTGAAGTAGGTATTACTGTCAACAACGGCAACTGCTGTTACTGAATGGAACAAATTTGTTTCCAGGCAAGTCTTTCAGTCACACCACCGACATTTGAAATGTTGTGCTGATACTTTCAGTGTAATACAGATACAAAAGTAAATCCGTGAAAGAAATGAAACTATGCTATTTGCCAATAATTAATTTTCATAGAAAAAGTTGTCAGGCATTAATTAATGATTCGTGTTACTCATTATAATAATATATAACATTAATACTGCGCCTCGAGCATGGAAACGAAATCATTGTTACAGAGGTGCAAAACAAAATTACTGCAAATACTTGAGTCCTTTTTTAATCCTTCGAAAGGATGAGGCGCGGACGGCGGTGGGGGGGGGGGGGGGGGGGAGTGAGGAGGTGGTAATATACCGATCATTGTAATTACCTTCATTGTAATAAATAAATTATGCAGATACTCCGATAGAGAGATCACAGTAACTTTTGCAACGTTTTCCTCGTGTAGTTAGTGTAGAAGTTTTTAACCACTGAATTCTCTCTTGGAAAACGTTATCAACACACAGGCTTGTTGCGATGTTGGACGCGTGCGCGCCTTCGACCTTCCACTAGGCTCAGAAAGCTTAGCGGGCCTTCGGCAGCTTTAACGTAAACACTGGCTGTTTACCAACCTTTCTAAAAGAGGGACTTTGTTAATGGATCGCAAATATTGACTGGAAAGATGTTTTTGTATAATTAACGAGTATTCCATTACGTTAATTATTTATTTGTCTTTTCATTATCCAAATATTTCGTGTTGTGTCTTCTACGAACAACATTTGTATTCCGTTTTGTTTATCTTAATATCGGTCCTTTCGTGTTTGCAGTGTGTCTTAGCAAACTTCTCCTCGATGTAAATCTTGGTCTTTGAAGTTTAATTTCCGCTCCTGTTTCATTATGGATGCCGAAATCGTAATTAAGTTTTAACCATTAGTAAGAGCCGAAAGCGACGTATTTTCACAAGGATCATTTCCTTTCATCGATCTTTTTTAACATGTATGTCTATGTCTCTTCTGCACTTAATACTTTAAAAGTCGATTTATTGCACAAAAGTCACTACCGTACATTTGAAGTAAGATATACTTCGAGGAAACGTCTTGTGACTTAGCCTTTTGTTCAGACGTGGTGTTCACGTTTGTTGCTGATTTTGGATTCGAGATTCTCATTCGAAACATACACGCCATGTAAATTTGTCCTAGTGACTAGTGACGTTACACTCACTTAAACCGAATATCCAGTGTACGAGTTAATGTGGTTTAATCTCAAACGACTCTCAGAAAACACGCCTCCTCTTCTCATCTATAGATGTTACTGAAGTTCTCTGCCGCGTCTGTACGTGAAGGATAATCTCAGGAACTAAAGTACGGTTTTTGATACGATTTTCAATAAAAGATAGGTGGGTCCACGAGAAATCTTTACGTATTTAATTTATTACTGCGACGTCTGACAAGCCGCTTGGCCGTAGATGCTTCGTGTTACCTGCGCGAAGCTGTGTGACAGGTCCCTAGCTTAAGTAAAAAAACAGTTCCATTTATGGCAATTGCTGGTGCCCACGGAAAAGCTGAAGCTAATACGCTTTCACTTTTCTTAACTGGTAGCTGCGTGTGTGCCTAAACCTGTCGCTAGCAATGTGAAAGCAGGTACTTTTAAATTCCAGTTACGGTGTCTGATCTAGAATCATATTTTCCACCCTACTTTTAAACACGAACATAATTGTGCAAATAACTTTTCATGTTTTTGATAACAGTTAATCTAAACTGCATCTGACTATCTGTAAAATAATGTAAAGAAAGATTATCAATAATGATAATCACACACAATGGTTAACTGGTGCTTAACGAAAACAGTGCCCTGTTACAAAACGCATCCGCTGAATTTATATGAAATTTTGCAAATGAAAACTATTTTCAATATTTTCACAAAAGGTTCGTTTAGGCCATACAGACCTTTCTTATGTTGCCAGAGGATAACTCGGCCCTGCTCTGTCTGCACTGCAAAGATGAAAAGCTGAAATAAAACACTGTACAAAAGTTTGCCTTTTTAATTCATTTACCAGGCTGCATTAGCAAGTTAGTTACAGTGTAGCGAAGTTTAAAACCTGTGATTTGGTCATCTATTTTGTTCCACAATCATACCAAGTGAATAAATCATGCTAATTTCCAGTAAATTAGCCTATTACACAAATATTCTCGCATTTAATTTTGACAATGTTGGTTTATATAGTCGAAGTTACACATTCCCTCCCTCTCTCCACGTCCACACCTTGCAACTCTTTCATCGGGGCTATTTCTAGCACCTCCCCCTCCCGAATGTTGAACTTTGCCATGACATCTACCCTTCCTTCCAACTGTAACTGGCCTTGTTCCTCCCTCCCCAGCCCCCCCCTCCCTTCTCCCCTCCTTCAACCAGAGCGAATTTTCCTCCTTCTGTCCCTGAGTCCCTGTAGCCCCAACCCCCTTCTGTTGCTTTCCTCTCCTCTCCCCTCTTGTCCCTTCCCTTCCCATCCCTCCTTCGGCGCGCCCCCCACCTCATCCTCTTTCTCTCTTCGCCTCCCTTTTCCCTTCTCCCTTGTACCCCCCCCCCCACCCGCTCATCACCGCCCTGGCAGATCCACCCATTTTTTTTATTCGTTATCAGTGTGCTGCTTTAGTGTTGTGTTTCGGTGCCGTTCTACAGTGTCATCTAGTGATGTGGTTTTAATTGTTTGCTCGACCTGTTTATCGTTCATGATTGTTCCGTGCTATGCCATCCGTCATGTGGCTTTTTTGATCGTCCTGCTACTTTTTATGCTCTGGTCGTATTTTGCATGGTGCATTTTAATCCAGTGTGTGTTTTTTGTTTAAAATACCTTTTTAGATGTTTACCTTCGTTTTACAGTCACCGCTTTGTATGCTTTCTTTTCTTATGTTTCTGCCTGTTTTGTTTCTATTTTCCGCCACGTTTTCTTCTTTATATTGCTTTAAATGTCTTTCTGTCCGCTTATGTCCCTCGGCTGAAGAGCAGCGCTTTTGCTGCTGACAGCCCGCCCCTGATGGGGAATGGAAATTACAATAAAGGAAAAAAAAAATTGATGTTGACTTGTGTTCTGCTCAGACATAATGATTATTAATGTTTGTTATACTTGAAAATAGCCTAAGGACGAAATCTAGATTGTGGAAGAAAACCTGTTGTACAGTCGCAATGATGATGATTTTGAGACCGGAGTTTCTCCTGGCATATACAATTTTCAAACAACTTACGGGTATTCAGCCAGGTAACATTTTCAGCGACCGCCGATATTTGCCTTTAAAAATGGCGGAGTGTACTCCCGCCGAAATATCGGCGGTCGCTGAAAATGTTACCTGGTTGAATACCGTAAGTTGTTTGAAAAATGATGATTTTGGTTTGTGTGGCGCTGAACTGTGCGGTTGTCAGCGCCTGTACAAAGCCACAACGTTTACACATTTTAATTTTTTTACACAGTCCAATGTAGCCACTGTCACGAATGACGATAAAGATGATGAGAACAATACAAACACCCAGTTTCCGGGCACAGAAGACCCCAACCAGGACGGGAATCGAATCCGGGACCCCGTAATCGGGAGGCAGCAACGCTAGCCACTAGAACACGAGCTGCGGACTCCCTTTAGCATGACTGACAACTGCTGCATGGTCGTTGGAGCATTTGGACGTTCTCCCTAACGCATCCCACATGGGCTCGATGGGATATTAACCGGGTTAACGGGCAGGCCAGTCCATTCGCCGAATATCCTGTTGTTACAAGAGCTGCTTCACCTGATCTGTTCGATGCGGTCGCGCATTGTCGTCCATAAAAACGGAGTGATGGTTGAACGCACCCCTAAAGTACACACTTCGGGAAGTAGTACCCTGCCCCAACAACGCGGACCTGTGTGTGTACTGTGTGCACAGATTTGGAGGTCACTGTGCCCCTGAAACATTATGACACCTGCACCACCAAAACGATCATGTTCGGCAATGTTCCTGGGTGCATTACGTGCTCCCAGCTCTCGCTATGTGAGGGTATGCCCAGCACTGTCGAACAAGATAGTTGATCTTCTACGATATCAGACCAGACCATCAGCTGATGGAGAATCGTTGTAGATGATATGTCTTTCTAACAGTCCAAGGATGGCGATTGCAGTAGTAGAAAAGGCCGTCACTGTCGAAAGAGGCCTCACCCGTGAACAATAAAAACTGTAGAGAGGTACTGCACAGAACTAAACGCTGGGTTCAAAATCATTTGGCCCGATTGGTTACACAGGGTATTTACGATAGGCACGCATTTCCTGGTCCACCATTACTCCGTCTACTATATTCTTCGAACTGTACATTTCTCACGAACGTTAAAAGGTACTTATTATTGGACCTTCTTCCAGACGATCAAATATCTTATAACTGAGATGACATTTGTTGTGAAACTGCTGTGTCCCATGAGTCACAGCGGCTCCAAGAGGCATTACGGCTCCACGTGGTACTGTGGTGTCATTTGGGCTGCCTGCTGAGCAGGCGTTAAGCCGCGAGATGAATGTAAATGTCGTGTTACTAGGGCCTCCGGTCGGGTAGGCCGTTCGCCGGGTGCAAGTCTTTCGATTTGACGCCACTTCGACTTCGACGACTTATGCGTCGATGAGGATGAAATGATGACGATTAGAATAACACAACACCCCTGAGAGGAGAAAATCTCCGATCCACCCTGAAATCTAACCCGGGCCCTTAGGATTGACATTCTGTCGGGCTTATCACTCAGTTACCAGTGGCGGAGAGGAGCGAGATGACGTACGCTAAACTCGTTCTTTCCGTGCGCGCTCCAAGTTTCATCGAGCTATGATATTTGGCAGTGACAGTTCGTGCGGAAGTCGCTTTCGTTCTCAAGTTTCTCTTACCAGTGAATCTGAAATGAGAAATTTTAATAATGTTATGTATCCAATTTTTTCCGCCTTGTTTTCTCGAACTTCGTGGATTTATTGTGAAAAAAGTACAAATAATTTAGTTTTCAAAGTATTTTTCTCATCTTTGGAATTCCGCATACGAACTCCGAAGCGGAAGAACTGGGGCCCTTTTCAGGAGCTCCATGAATCAATCGAATTTTGCTCTTGTTAATATGACCGGAAGCGCTGGTCAGCCAGGCCGTGTGCCACTGATCAAAAAGGGTGGTAGTCAGAGGGGGCAACTGCTGGAGAATACAACAGGTGGGATAGGACTTCCAATTTAACTTTTTCAAATATGTTTTGACAGGTTTTTCTTTCTTCAACGTCATGCCGGTCTCAGACGAGAAAATCACCGTTCTTGAAGAGTTAAAAGCATTCTAAAAATGGTTCAAATGGCTCTGAGCACTATGGGACTTAACATCTACGGTCATCAGTCCCCTATAACTTAGAACTACTTAAACCTAACTAACCTAAGGACGTCACACAACACCCAGTCATCACGAGTCAGAGAAAATCCCTGACCCCGCCGGGAATCGAACCCGGGAACTCGGGCGTGGGAAGCGAGAAAAAGCATTCTCTTCCCATTCTTTCACTAATAGATGCCTCACCATACTTCTTACCAGCATTTTATGAGCTTCAAACGCTGATTTCTTCAGGTTAAAGCAGAAAATTAAAACTTCCCGCAAATGACAAGAACTGGGCGCGTAAGTCGACAGGTTCGGTCGAGAATACTTTATGACGGAATCACAAATCACATTGTATTACATTTACGACCTACCAGCTGCAGCACCACTTGCTGATACTGCCATATATTGCAAAAAGGCGACGCAAAGTTGTAGACGTAACATTTACTTACATGGGCTCATACTTCTTTTATTGCCCATGGTTGGGGAAAGTGATCGATGTATTATGGATCACTGAGAAATTTTACTGGTGATGTAAGACGATACCTAACGCGGCTCTATGGTCCTGGATGATATGTCGAGCGGTTTCTGCACCTTGACACTCAAGACAACCTGGCCTCAGTACTGCGGATTTTTCTCCCTGAAGTCACCTCAAAAGTGAAATGTACAGCCCACCTGTTGACAAATTTGAAGAACTGCATGAGGAAATTGTGTATTCTGTAATCTACCCACATTCTCTGGTTCTGAATGACACGTGTAACCTAGTGTCCTGTAATGTTGAGGAAAGAAATCCATCCCGAATAAATTTTTATCAGCAGAATACTAATCAGTATACTACTGGAAGCTATTATTCCAACCAAACTCGTTGCCCTAATAATGACTGAAACTGGAAAAATGTTTAATTTTGATTAGTGAATCTGAATAATTAACGAGAATATTACTAATTTTGAACTGAAATTTCGAAAAATTGAAGTTATTGAATGAAATAATATGGTAGCGAGCTCCTACTTGAGCAAAAGTTAGCGAACTGATTATGTTGAGGGAAAATGTGAATTTAAGTAATAACTACTGCAAATCGTCTCGGCAGTAACAGACACGGCAAGCGCGAGACCTCGGTTGAAAATGAGATACGATTAGAAGTATTTCAAAATTAACTGTCATGTCACGAAACACTTGGCAATAATTCGAAATCAAAAGTCATTTACTATGTGTGACACATAACACAGTAATAATAGAGAATAGTAACTTCACTGTAATATTTACTGCCTTGGGGTTTCACTACCCTTTTTTTTTTCAGTACACGCAACCCACTTTTAGATTCATTATAAATTTACGCTGAATACGTCAGAATCAGCAACAGTGGAAACAATCAACGCAGGAAGTATGAAAGCCAAAGATAATACAACATTTAAATAAATACATAAAATCTTATAACACTTGAAATAATTTATTTACTATACTTTTACCAGCAAACTGATTTCAATGAACAAAAAGTCTCTTTTTGAAAAAGGTAATGAAGGTAGTTAAATTTACAAAAGTTAATCTACACTGTTCGTTTCTCTTTTCACCGAGGTAGCAAAATTTATGGTTTACTGTCTGGCTCTTTCTTGAATACAATTTTTTTTCATGAATATGACACTCAGTCGCTACAGTGATGGAACAGAATCCCATTGTCAGCAGTGATGACTTGAAATTATAATTAACACTGATTAAATCTGAAGTTAACAAACCATCTACAATGTTCATTTTTTTATTGTAATATTGTGGCAATTCTTTTACATTTCTAAAATTCTAAATTGACATAGTCTTACTTAGAGGTGGATTCCATTCATTATCTTCAACCAGCTGCGCGTAACACTGTATCAGCACGATGTTCACACGCAAAGCTTAGTGCGCTCTTTACCAAATGCTCATTTCCCTCACTGTCAACTATCGATTGTCAGTGGGCACTCTCATGTACATGCCAAGATTCTCTTTTTTTGGAGACTGTTATTTCATATCACAAAATCCCAGACTGGAAACCTATCTTCTACGCTTCTTTGCAGCGTTATTTGTAAATGATTTGTGTTGATTTTGCGTTACAGTATTTCAAATAATTAGCATTAGCAATAAAATGACAATCTGAAGTTACTATAAAAATGGGAAAAGAAAAAGTGTGAAATATAGGAAGCACCGTCTTGTCGTTTCATAACTCCTGCTAAAATAAGAGAGATGATTCGGGGATGTTTGAAACAACACGAAAAGTACTGCAAAGAGGAACTACAAAGAGAGGAACACCTGCATTAACAGGTACGGATGTAAAGTACATTGTACAATGAAACGTGCTGAAGGAGTGTTGTAGTTTATATTAAGATAGGTCATCAGTGAAATTTTATGACAGTTACTATAGAATCTAGTCAGGCAGTTACTTCTTCTATAAATCACATTCATTACGAAGGTATTGATGCGGAAAGTGTCAGATGAACAACATGGAACACGTTTTTCAAAAAATGGCACACTGAGGGATCCGTGCAAATTTAATTATGTATAATGACAGTTCAGCCATACCGAAAACCGAGAATCCCGACGATTTTTTCCTGTTTTTTTGAGTCATCAGTCTTCTTATTGGTTTTATGCGCCCCGCCGCGAATTCCTCTCCTGTGTCAACCTCTTCATCTCAGAGTAGCACTTGCGAACTGTGTCCTCAAATATTTGCTGGATGTATTTCAATCTTTGTCTTCCTCTACAGTTTTTACCCTCTAAAGCTCCCTCTAATATCATACAAGTTATTCCCTGAAGTCTTAAGAGATGTATTATCATCCTGTCCCTTCTTCTTTCCCGCAGCTATTCTGCGCAGAACCTCTTCAATCCCTACCTTATCTGTCCATCTAAGTTTCAACATTCACCTGTAGCATCATTTCACTACCATACATTCTCAGAAATTTCATCCTCAAATTAAGGCCTATGTTTGGTACTAGTAGATTCTCTTAGCAAGGGATGCCCTCTATTCCCAGTGCTGCTCTGCTTTTGATGTCTTCCTTGCTCTGTCTGTCGTTGTTTAATTTTTCCTTAAGTTTACCTATTATCGACAATTGCACTGGCTATATATCGGTCCCAGGGATACAAAGACTTTAGAGAGTTATTTAATTTCAAGTTTGAATTCGGGTTACAAAAGAATTTTTTCGTGTGATATAATTACAAATTAGTAATTCTCGATTTCTTTCCCCTTTACTTTTACTGTGAAACCTTGCTTCTTGCCAAATTTCATCATTCTACGTCTGTGGTAAGTTCCGATTAGGTTTTAATAAATGAATTTGCGAGTATCAAAAGACGTGAAATGAATGGCCGTATCTTTTGGTTTCATTGACTTAGAAGCTTATATTATTACACCTCTAAGGGACTATAGACCTTCGTATGTGAACAGTTTCAGCTTGGTAAGTGTGCACATTCCTGAATAACAAAAAGACGTTAACAGACGGACGGACAGACTGATAAATAAACACAATTTTTTTAATGTGATATAATTCAAGTTAACAGTTTTGGTATTATTCCTTTGTTTTTTTTGTGAAACCTATTTTTTTACGAAGTTTCATGTTTCTAGGTTAAAGGGAAGTACCCTATAGTTTTTGATGAGTGGGTATGCGAGTATCAAAATATGTGAAATAAACGACCGTATCTTTTGACTGCATTGACTTAGAAGCTTCAATTTGTTTCACAGCCAGTGGCAAAATTTCAAGTTAATGTGTTTATCCGTTCATGAGGAAAAGAGTTTTTAACAGCCGGACTGACGGGTAGACAGACAGACAACAAAGTGATCCAATAAGTTTCCGTATTGACCGACTGAGGTACGCAACCGTAACAAGAATAAAAAACATTTCTATGGCTACGTGATGGCCATATCCAGATTTTTTCAATATAAATGACAAAATTATTTCTGTTCTCGTATGCTATAGAAGGAGTTGTTATGGAAAAAAGTCTTTGATCAACATTTAAAAATCCTTCTTCCATCTGTTATACTTTTCTTTCAATGGGTAGATTGAGAAAGAGTCTTATTGCTGCACATTTCACCCCTTCCTGTGCGAAATTCAGATTCATTAAACGGTACTGCAGATCATCTCTCCTTGTAATATTGTACTCGAGGATGTGTCCGTTACTCTCAAACTGAGACGGATTGTAGGTAAAAAATTTCTTAGGAGAATAGATGTACTGTGTGTGGCTGTTAGTATATACCCATCTGCTTAAAGAGATATCTGCAAGATGTACGTTTGTGTACCTCGCTTGTAATTCTAATCACCCTATTTTGTGGAATGAATACTTTTTGTCTACGAGACGTTTCCCATACGACATCAGCGAATGAAAATAGCAAAATATGTAAAATTACTAACATCTTCATCATCAAAGTTGAGAATTATTCTTACGGCAGTCGAACATGAATGCTTTAGTAGGTCTACTATGCGGTTTTTTCATTTTAAGTTTTCATCAATACGTCCACCTAAAAATTTGATATTTTCTGCATTGTTTATTTCTTGTTGGTGAGCTCGATTAATCGGAGATGTAACGTTAGCCAATACTTGGGATAATAAAACTGCGACACATAATTCACGAAGTGCTAATCGTCACACAAACAGCATTTTCCTTCAGGTCGAAACATTTTTCAATTATCAGACTTCGTTTGCATACATGCTTGTCCAAATCAAAAGCTATTGACGACAAAAAAGTGCGATATATGCAGCCAGCTAGCTCAACCTGTTCCTTCTGCACTGGCGTTGTAAAAGCCACACAGGAAACGCTCTGTCACTGGTAAGAGGCCGGTCTCAACCACTTCCATTTCTATTCTCTCCAGCCTCCTCCGCTCTTCCACACATTTGGTTGTAGCGGAATCTTTGCGAAGTACAAGTTGCTACGCAATACACCTGAATGGGATGAAAAATAAGAGTTTCTCATTAATTTTACCACTAAAATATTACTGAAACGAAGTAGTAACTATTTTTCCAAACCAACCCACAACACTGACAGAATTAATCAAGTGAAACGCCCTTGAGGCAGTTAATTCTATTGTTTGCAGTTATACTGGGCACATTTGTAAGTCGTCGGATAGTTCACTACACTTTCCGGAATTAGTCTGCAACGGGCAGAGCCAGTAATTTACAATCATTCGTCCAAATACCTTTCATGTTGTATTCCCAGCAAAGGTAACTTACAATGAGATGAAAAAATGTCATGGGATAGCGATATGCACATATACAGTTGGTGATAGCATCACCTATACAAGGTATCAAAGTGCAGTGCATTGGCGCAGCCATCATTTGCACCCAAGTGATTCATATGAAAAGGTTTCCGAAGTGTTTACGGCCGCACGACGGTTATTAACAGACTTTGAACGCGGAATGGCAGTTGGGGCTAGATTTATGGGACATTCCGTATCGGACATCGTTAGGGAATTCAATATTCTGAAATGCATAATGTCAAGCTTGTGCCGAAAATAGCAAATTTCAGGAATTACTTGTCACCACGGGAAAAACAGTGGCTGACGGGGTTCACTTAACGACCGAGAGCAGCGGCGTTTGCATAGAGTGGTAAGTAGTCACAGACAAGCAACACTGCGTGAAATAACCGCAGATATCAACGTGAAATGTATGGCGAACTTTTTCTTTAAGACAATGCGGCGAAATGTGGCGTTAATGGGCTACGGTAGCAGACGACCAAAGCGATTGCCTTTGCTAACAGCACATCAACTGCAGCGTGTCTCTTGGACTCGTGAACACATCTGTTAAACCGTAGACGAGTGGAAAACCGTGACCTGGTGAAGTGAGTCCCGTATTCAGTTGTTAAGAGCTAATGGTAGTGTTTGAGGTCTGGTCGAGATCCCACGATGCCATGGACGCAATTTATCAATAAGGCACTGTAGAAGTTGGTGGTCAGTCCATAATAGTGTGGACCGAATTTACATGGAATGAACCAGTTATTCACTGGAAGTGGTTATGTTGGGCTACTTGGAGACCATTTACAGCTATTCGTGCACTTCATGTTTCCAAACAACGATGGAGCTTTTATAGATGAAAACGCGCCGTGTCACCTGGCCACAATAGTTCACGATGAAGATTCTGGGCGATTCGAGGGAATGGTTCTGCCACCAAGATCGCCCGTCAAGACTCCCATGGAACATTTACGGGACATAACCAAGAGGTCAGTTCACGCACATAATTCTGCACCGGCTACATTTTCGCAACAATAGACGACTACAGAAGCAGCATGACTCAGTATTTCTGCAGGGGACTTCCAACGACTTGTTGACTCCAGGCCAGGTCGGATTGCTGCACTATGCCGGACAAGAGGTGGTCCATCATGATGTTAGAAGGTATCTCGTGACTTTAGTCACCTCAGTGTATGTAAATGCAGTTCTGAACCATCGCTGGAGTTTTACGATCAGTTAATACCATTTCCTTCTTGGAAGTCCTTGAAACTACAGGGGACATTTCTCAAGATCGTGGCGCCCCCTTCGTTTCTTTTGCTCATTAGACAGTAGACATATTTACTTTCGAGACTAGCCCCGAACTAATGTACGAAGTCTAGGCATTGAGAGCTGAATTAGCACGTAAATCTCCAAAACGGCAGCAGATACATCGCCCGCGACGTAGCGTGGGGGCGCGTCCTCCTTTGCCGCACCGCTTCGGTGAACCCTGCTGATACTCCTCCAGTCTCGTATCTCTCGCCCACCCACATTGGCGATGCTCTGTCTATAGTAACCTTCTGGCTGCTTCTGTCACATCCTCGTGTCTCTTCCACCACTCGCTGTTCCCACTAGAAGCGCTCTCATGGGTTGTCCTATCCCCTACACATTTATATCTGTACTTCAGTTTCTCGAGTGGTTGAGAATATTGCAACAATTTATTATTTACATTCTTTCTATAAAATAAAACATTGCAATCTTATTTAGTAATAACTATAACAGTAAAAGAGTTCATATAATGACAGTAAAGTTTGTATAATTTGAAGCCTTATGTTAAATGTTTTTCTAGTGCCCATATACCCCGACGATGAGGTATCACCTCGAAACATGTCGCTAAATAAATAATTTACTAGTCAACAAATTTTGTAATTAGTAGTGGTATCTGTTTTAAACTGCCTCTCAGATTGTCTCCCAAAGACAGGGTTCCTGTCTGATCTTAATGACGCTCACTTCAGTACGTGTTTGTTTGCTGCTTAAAAAACTCGAACACATCCATCTTTGCAGCCTTCAATATTACTGTACCACAACTGATAACTCTCAAGAAAAAAATTTATGTCAAAATGTAGCAGAACTGTTACAGTGCGATATTTTTGGCAGTAAAAGCCTGTACAACTGTATATTTTAAAAGTTAAAGCTGGCCCATTCGTGGAAAACCAGTCAGAAACTTCATTCATTATTAATAAATGAAAAGCACCAGTTTGCATTTGTCTACAATATTACTTTTATTGTATTTTCGGCTTACAAGGCCTTGTAAGCCGAAAACCGGTTAACAATTTCTCCAAGAGATACTAAAATATTTTTTTAAAAACAAACACAATCATCAAAATTTCACTATTCAGAGACAACATCTAATTAAAAATTCTGTAGACTAATTGCGTCCACAGCTGAAGGCTTTATTGACAAGAGATTCAAATTGCTTGTCGGCTGAAGGCCCCAATAGTAATAACTCAAAATTAAAATATTAAATAAAACAATCATCACAATCTGATCAACCAAGAGAGACGTGGGCCACAGACAGTGCTCCAAGGATCCGCCTGGGAAAGTCGCTCAACTTCGTAACCGATGAGACAGGCAGCCAAGAGTTGTATTCACTTAACCGGATGGCAACTCACACTAGAGACAGTTTAAACGCAGACCAACACTCTTGCAAAATCTACCTAACGTCTGATAACCAGTACAACGGTGGAATAACCCAATTCAGTGGGTTGTGCGTACGACAGGCGTTTTCTTTTATGTATTCTGACACATACAGCGCCATCTATTGATCAATTTTTACACTATATTTTTCTTCTGCCATATGTTTTTCCCCAGTAATATTTCGTTGCAATTGGACGTCATTCTGTTCTGGCAGTGGCGTTATTTCTGCAGCGTTTTGAAAGTTTAACTTTAATTATAATCAGCCTGTATACCTAGCTATTAGCTGTCATATTTTGTGGGGATTTTAAACCGACTTTTGCAGCGAAATGTAATACTCTAGTGGCTCTTATTAATAAATTTTCGCCTTTGATACTTGTCCATGTTTAAAACCAGCACCCACCACCCCAAATTCTATAAGTCCTTCCAGATCCTCAAGTGCCAAGCACTCCACCTCGCCTTCCGTATGTGCCTCCCGTCCCCCATGCGGATCCTCTACGACCTGATTCCTTTACCCCATCTGCTCTTATTCCACAAGTGTATCTGCATACTCTACACCTCCCGCCACCTTTAATGCCCTCATCCCCTGGTTGCTCCTCTCCTCTCTAACCCCCGCCCTCTGTCGCGCCTCCTATGAACTCTGAGCCTCACCTCCCATTTCCTCTGTCCTGTTCCCAGGCTCCCTCTCCCCCCCCCCAACCCTTCGATCCTGTTTTTCCCCACCTACCCTCTCTCTGCCTCCCTTCTCTCCCCCGAGTCCTTTCTGCGCTCCCCTCCACTGCCTTTCCCATTCCTTCTTGCGTCTGCCCAGCCCCCTCCTTTCTATGTCCCCCTTTTTTCTTTTCCTCTCCTCCCCCCTTTTCCCCGTCATAGGTCCTTGTCCCCCCCCCCCCCCAATTTGCCGCCGTGTCTCTTGTATAGTGCTGTTATAAGTGAGTCTTCAGTGTTGTGTGCCGGCCGTGGTGGCCGAGCGGTTCTAGGCGCTACAGTCTGGAACCGCGCGACCGCTAGTCGCAGGTTCGAATCCTGCCTCGGGCATGGATGTGTGTGATGTCTTTAGGTTAGTTAGGTCTAAGTAGGTCTAAGTTCTAGGGGACTGATGACCTCAGCAGTTACGTCCCATAGTGGTCAGAGCCATTTGAACTATTTCAATGTTGTGAACAGTTGCCATACTGTCGCTGGTTGTATTTATTATCTCGTGCGAATAGAAACCAGACTGTCGCCGTGTTTTCATCCGCATCGTCACCGCAGTGTTTTTACATTTTAAATTGCCCACTTTACCGCCATTTTACAGTTTTTTTCAATGTCACCATTTTATCGCCTGTTTTTCTTGTTTGTTTCCATTCTCATTATGTTTTTTAACTTTTGTGTAGGCTGTAGAGCAGCATATTACGCTGCTGCCGGGGGGGGGGGGGGGAGGAATTGAAATCCAACAAAGAAAAAAAAACTGCATGTTCCATTTCCCATGCACATGATGCCTACCGTCTCAAAATGATTTATTCAAATTCGTCATCCCTCCTAAAACAACCTGAATGTGAAGGAAAAAAACACTTCATGTACATATATGGACAGCTTAGTGAAATCTTTCAGGCATCTATTCCATATGACACGTTCACATTTTCTCTGTCTTGTGCAAAAGCAAGTGTTTGAAAAATTGATGGACTGATACTGAACACCAGCAGTAAATACATTACCTGCTGTGAATAATTTATTCCAGCTTTAAGTAATCAATGAAATTGTGGAAGTAACGCTAAATGTGTAATAGCGATATAAACTAACGATCGAAGTGTTTGCCAAATACCAGATTTCGTTGTTACTATCTTTAATGGTGACTCTGTCAATGGACGGGGTAAAGATGTAAAGATACGGTACACCGTGTCCTCGATTCACTGACGAATATGTTGTGATTTTTTAAAATATGATGTGATTTCCCATGAGAACTTATCTTTACAAAAAGTGTCATTATTAGCAAGTACTGTTATCTGATTATGTGCAAATATTTTTTTAATAATTAATAGCAACATACGAAGTCGTGCTGAAAAGTAAGGCCTCCGAACTTTTTATGTGAAGACTCTTAAAGCCTTTTAAATAAATTGAACGTTATTGACATTCTGCATCTTTATTCTTCATGTCTACATATTTACATCCCTCTGCCGCTAGAGAGCTCCGAACTGTAGCATGTTACATGACGGCGTGTAACGTAAATACGTCGGTGCGTGAGAAGCGTTCTGTAATCAAGTTTCGAGCTCTATGAGTTGGTCCACGCGTGGAGCATCCTCTCCTGCAGCATGAAAAAGCCAGGCCACACATGTGGGCCGCGACATCTGCAACATTTCGACGCCTTGTGTTCACTGTCGTCAATCATCCTCCATACAGTCCCGACTTGGTCCGATCCGATTTTCGTCCATTTTCAGAACTTCAGTAACACCTTCGAGAACTTTAGTTTGACATTAATACAGCGGTGCAAGCAGGAATAAGTTTGTGGTACTTTCAGCAAAGTCATGCATTTCACAGTGACGTTGTGAACAAACTGCTCTCTCGTTGGGAGAAATGTGTTAATCGCCAATGTGACTATGTTGAGAAATAAATATGTAGACATGAAGAATAAACTTTCGTTTTATTTTAGAAGCTTTAGAAGGTTTTACATTAAAAATTCGGATACAGTACTTATTAGTGCGCCCTCGTATACTTTCGAACAGGATTGTGATGTTTTGTGAACGTGAAGCACTTCCGTCCTTTAGCAATTTACTTATGTATTAATGCTACAAGGTGTGTCGTGTAAACTGTCTCCATCTTATAGTCAACTCGCGCCCTACATTTCTTTTGTCCACTATTATGTTCAATGACTTTTTATTAAATACAATAAAAAGGTTTTCTAGCTCTAAATAATATTCGATATCAACAAATTTCCGTTTATCATAAACAAATTTCATGTTGACAAACTGCCTATTGGCTTCTGTCTCGGGTTCTTCGGCCGACGTTCATCTAATGATTTTACTGACGTTTCGCCAGCGCGAGTGGCTGGCATTGTCAAAGCTTCACGCTCCATTGCCGGTGGTGAACTGGAGCCGAGCTCGCGGCCGCAGACTATATGTACCTGGCGCGCCAACGTCCGAGGGCTTCTCTGGGGTCGTTCCCGGTGTTGTTCTCCTCTTGCTACCTGCGACGGTCGTTCGCTGCAGTACGGGAAGCCAGGATCCGTTTACCTTAAGGCTTTCCTCTTTCTTGTTGAAACTGTTCGCGTGTTTTTGTGTTTCTACAGCTTCTCTGAACAAGCGCTTGTGATAGTGCTTCTTACAGCCAGAACTTCCGTGTCGGCGAATTTTATTACGTGGTCGGTCTCACTCAGTGTGTGCTCTGCCACGGCCGATTTCTCCACCTGCCCCAACCTGCAGTGTCACTTATGTTCTTTCATCCTGGTGTTAATTGATCGTCCAGTCATTCCGACATAAACTTTTCCGCATGTGCATGGTATACGGTATATTCCCGAAATTGCAAGTGGGTCCCTTTTCTCCTTCGCCGATCCAAGACACTCTTTGATCTTCCTTGTTGGTTTGAAAATCGTCTTTACGCCACGTTTGCGCAATATACGGCCGAATCTGTCCGTCACTCTGGAAATGTACGGCAGAAAGGCCGTACCCGACATTTCTTTTTCTGATTCCTTATTTCGCCGAGCGTTTGGCTCCGTTACACTTCTAATATAATTTGTGGAGTACCCATTGCTCCTCAGAACACTTTCCAGGTGTTGCATTTCTCGTCTGAGGTGCTGCGGCTCACATATTCGTCCTGCTCTCGTTACGAGCGTATTAATCATGCCTCTTTTCTGGCTCGGGTGGTTGTTTGATAGTTTGTGCAGGTATCGGTCCGTGTGTGTCGGTTTTTTGATACACGCTGTGTCCCAGGTTTTCGCCATCCCTTGTGACCAGCACATCTAGAAATGGCAGTTTCTTGTCCTTTTCTACTTCCATGGTTAACGTTATGTTGGCATGGAGGCTGTTCAAGTATCGTAGGAAGTCACCGAGATGTTCTTCACCATGGTTCCACACCACGAAAGTATCATCGATTTACCTGTACCACACCTTAGGTTTGCAAGTCGCCGAGTCCAGTGCCTGTGCTTCGAATTGTTCCATGAAGAAGTTGGCCACAACTGGACTAAGAGGACTACCCACGGCGACGCCTTCCATCTGTTCGTAGAAATCGCCATCCCACGTGAAATAGTTGGTGGTGAGACATGCATGGAAGAGCTTTTTGACGACTTGCGGGAAAATATTTCATGTTACTACTAGTCTGCATTTAGTATTCCCTCTACTTCACCAATCGTCAATTCTTACTACTATTGGTGTCGCATTTCCTCATCTAATTCTTTCAGAATAGCCTGATGAATTTCTACAACTTTCCATTGCCCTCGTTTTACTTACTCTAAATTCATCTTACAACCTCATGTTAAGTCACTATTTATTCTGGTCAACTGTCCTCCGAAGTTTTTGCCATCTGTGACAGTATTTCAGTATCATAGGAACACCTCAGAGATTTTATTTCTTCTCCTTGAACTTCAATCCACTTTCCGAATTCCTCCTTCGCTTCCTTTACAGTTTGCTCAAAATACAGATTGAATAATATGGGGGATGGGTTACAACCGTGTCTCGCTTCCTCCTCAACTGTTGCTTCCCGTTCACGTCGATCGACTATTATAACTCCCTTTAGAGGATTTAGGTGACACTCTTCCTGTATTTTGTCCATTCTACGTTCAGAATTCCCAAGAGTATATCGATAGGATTAGTGGACAAAAATGTTGAGGCAGCGGAGTAAGATTTAGGACCGTGTGACGCCACTGATATGTACTGCTTACGCGTTGACCAAAATCATTGATTGTTAATAACAACGGTATAATAACAGAATTCGAGATAGCTTCTCTAAATTCTTTTGGTGTCACAAAATAATTTTATGAGTACGTTGTTGTTAAATATTTGATACTTGTAGGTCTGTGCTGCTTCAATGTG
Organism: Schistocerca nitens; assembly: GCF_023898315.1. Classification (NCBI taxonomy): domain Eukaryota; kingdom Metazoa; phylum Arthropoda; class Insecta; order Orthoptera; family Acrididae; genus Schistocerca; species Schistocerca nitens. The sequence continues at coordinate 255,353,811 of NC_064615.1, read as the reverse complement.
CTAGTTCTCTGGCGGCTAACTTGGAGCCAGATGAGACAAGAGCCACCACACATTTCCGCCAGCCACTAGGCGCTTTTTACGCGGCCGTTGAGCGCAGCTCTTTGCCACAAAAGAGGATAAAGTGGAGCATACTTGTTGCGGGCGCGCAGAGGTGTCGTTTATCCGTGCAGAGCCTCTTTGCACTCATCTGGCGCGGCCAATCGCCTCCCCACAAAAGCTGCGGGCGTAGAAAAAGTGTGGTCACTTAGCCGGCGACGCGTCATAGCGAGGAGCACTAGTGGCCACTTCTCGCGACTGCTACTGAAATCGCCACTTACACGTAGTCTGGCTGTTTCTGTCTGCTCGTAACACTTTGGCTGACACACTGATCAAGGAGGTCTGTTGTAATTACTTTAAAATAAGCACAATGGTTTGGAAGTGATGTGAATCTGAAGCTGAATATTGCTCTAAATGTCTGTACATTCAGCAGATTGACTGGCAGCAAACTGCCACGTGAAACATACCGAGTTTACCGGGTCTGTTCAAAAACTTTCGGAAAGTTCGTAATTTCGCGCCAGTGGCTCAAAAATGGTTCAAATGGCTCTAAGGCCTATGGGACTTAAGTTCTGAGTTCATCGGTCCCCTAGAACTTAGAACTACTTAAACCTAACTGACCTAAGGACATCACACACATCCATGCCCGAGGCAGGATTCGAACTTGCGACTGTAGCGGGGGACAGACGTGGGTCTACGGTTATGATGATTATACCAAAGTTCAGTCTTCACAAAGGGTCGGGAAACGTTGTGCAAGACCAGATAGCTCGTCAGGTCTGGTCAAATGACGAACCCATGCAGCAAGAACGAACTGTTAATCGAGAGTAATATCGGGACGTGTTGCGACACCTGCGAGAAAATGTGAGAGGGAAACGGCCTGAAATGTGACGAGACAATTCATGGTTCTCGCAACACGATAATGTGCACCCGCACATTATTTCCTGTTGGTGACGTTGCACAAAAAATGAAACCACTGTGCTGCCTCATCCTCCGCACTCTCCAGACCTGGACCCTACGGACTTTTATTTTTTATTTTCACAGTTGAAAACCCTCTTGAAAGGAAGAAGATTTGCAAAGACAGACGAGATGAAAGGAAATGTTTTGTATTAATTGTGGAGGAGAGTATTTCGAAGAAGACCGTGTCCAGTAAGTAAAAGGTATGCGTAGAAAAATTATGTGGACAAAGTACCAGAATTTTTTGTACAGACGTCGTATGTAGCACTTGTAAATACACGCCCATACAATCACATTAGTTTTCAATACGTTGTTAACCCTTTATTACATTGTGTCTCTACATCTTTCCGACACATCAACCGCTCTTACTAATATCATAACTATAAGCAGATGCCCGTGTACTCACTTCTAAAAAGCAACTGTTTTTCCTATTATAACAGAATAGGACACAATGACATTTCTCTTAAGCTTGTTTCAACTGTTTTCTCGGGCGCTGTCATTGTCGGCAGCGCCTCTTGTTCTCCGCGTTATAAAACACAGCCAGTCCGCAACGCCAAAGCATAAGCAAGTGGGCACACTCATTCGCGATCGAGCCTTGGTGACGTTCTGTGCACGCGTTTCTCTCTCAGACCATGTACATCCATCAAACTAGGAATGTTGATATTTTTAAAAATTTCGCTAATGCGATATATCGATATTTAAAAAATGGCTCTGAGCACTATGGGACTCAACTGCTGTGGTCATAAGTCCCCTAGAACTTAGAACTACTTAAACCTAACTAACCTAAGGACAGCACACAACACCCAGCCATCACGAGGCAGAGAAAATCCCTGACCCCGCCGGTAATCGAACCCGGGAACCCGGGCGTGGGAAGCGAGAACGCTACCGCACGACCACGAGATGCGGGCATATATCGATATTTAAAGAGCGTCAGTATCGGCTGTCGGTATACTGAAAGAGATTATAGATACATTGATGTATCGACGGAAAAAATAGCGACGTACAGGCAACAAAAAAGAAAAATCGGCTACAGACTGTAAGTATACTACCAGTTTTAGCTGCATATTTAAGTACTGATTTGTTATTAGATATTATGTGCTTTACAGCCTGCTTATCCCCTTAGAGCAAGAACTGAAAGGTAAACGATGCCACATTGACGCTTGGTGACAATCACATTGCTCACAATGGTAACTGCACGTAAGTGGCACAATAAAAGGTGTCCGATGTGTCCGTCGTTCGGTTTCGTCACATATAGGATTTGTATGGAACACTTCATGTTAACTTCCCTGTTTCTTCATTTCTGCAAATGCCATCTACCTATCAGGTGTAGTGTCAAAACTGCGTAATCATGTTAAACGTTGCAGTTTCTGTTGTAGTGTCAAAACAGTTTCTGTTGGTAACACCGATAGCCGATTGCGTCAGCATTTCCCCTCACACGTCCACGCCCACCTCAAAGACACATCTTGTCATTTAAATTTTTGTTATCGCTTAAAGCAACTGTTTTTGAAGAATGCCAATTTTGATTTGTAACGCAACTGGTGTGCTATTTCTTCACATTCGATATCTTGTTATTACATTCACACTGCGAGCCCCCAGTGAGATCGGACTTCTTCTTTCTGCCATCTTTACTTCCTTCACATAGTCAAAGAGAAAGACTCGACGTGATGAAAGCTCAAAAAGTAATACGACTCCTTTACACACTGAAAGTAGGATTATGTTCTACTAAAACATTAAAAAAGACAACTTCAGATATTTATCGAAAATTGCGGGAAAAATATAATATAAATTAACAACATCGGCACTCGATATTTCCGTTTGGTTGGTTGATTTGGGGGAGGCGACAAAACAGCAAGGTCCTCGATCCCATGGATTCGGGAAGGATAGGGGAGGAAATCGGCCGCGTTCATTCAAAAGAACCATCGCGGAATTTGCCTGAAGCGATTTAGGAAAATCACGGAAAATCTAAATCAGGATGGTCGGGCACAAGTTTGACCATCGTTCTCTCGAAGGCGAGTCCAGGGTGCTAACCACGGCGCCACCTCGTTCGGTTAGCGCCATCTCAGTTACAATATAACGGAGAAAGAAATATCTCCTACATATATCGATCCTTTCTGAAAAAAAAATACTGATATATCGATATTTCATCAACAGCGCTACATCAAACCAGGGTGCGCATAGTGAAAAGTTTTCTCCATGCTGCCGGCCTCTGTGGCCGAGCGGTTCTAGGCGCTTCAGTCTGGAACCGTGCGACTGCTACGGTCGCAGGTTCGAATCCTGCCTCGGGCATGGATGTGCGTGATGTCCTTAGGTTATGTTAGGTTTAAGTAGTTCTAAGTTCTAGGGGACTGATGACCTCATAAGTTAAGTCCCATAGTGCTCAGAGCCATTTGAACCAGTTTTGTACATGCTGACTGCCTTATTAACGTTTCCACACGAACAGCTTTCATCTGACTGCGAGGGAGAAATATAACATTTTTTTCTGCACGAACAACATGTCGCACCAACTGGTCTGATGTATTTAGATTACCATCCGCATGCATTATTGAACATAGCCAGAATAAATGTGTAAAAAGATGGCAGATACATGTAATATTCAAGTTTCGCTCGTAGCAAAAACGAAACAAACGAAATTCGCGAAACAATTCGTTTCAGAGCGACATAGGCAGCACACTATACTCACTCCCCACAGTCGTTTAATGAACAAAGTAAGAGCATATGGACTATCAGACCAATTGTGTGATTGGATTGAAGAGTTCCTAGATAACAGAACGCAGCATGTCATTCTCAATGGAGAGAAGTCTTCCGAAGTAAGAGTGATTTCAGGTGTGCCGCAGGGGAGTGTCATAGGACCGTTGCTATTCACAATATACATAAATGACCTTGTGGATGACATCGGAAGTTCACTGAGGCTTTTTGCAGATGATGCATGGTATCGAGAGGTTGTAACAATGGAAAATTGTACTGAAATGCAGGAGGATCTGCAGCGAATTGACGCATGGTGCAGGGAATGGCAATTGAATCTCCATGTAGACAAGTGTAATGTGCTGCGAATACATAGGAAGATAGATCCCTTATCATTTAGCTACAAAATAGCAGGTCAGCAAATTGAAGCAGTTAATTTCATAAATTATCTGGGAGTACGCATTAGGAGTGATTTAAAATGGAATGATCACATAAAGGTGATCGTCGGTAAAGCAGATACCAGACTGAGATTCATTGGAAGAATCCTAAGGAAATGCAATCCGAAAACAGAGGAAGCAGGTTACAGTACGCTTGTTCGCCCACTACTTGAATACTGTTCAGCAGTGTGGGATCCGTACCAGATAGGGTTGATAGAAGAGATAGAGAAGATCCAACGGAGAGCAGCGCGCTTCGTTACAGGATCATTTAGTAATCGCGAAAGCGTTACAGAGATGAAAGATAAACTCCAGTGGAAGACTCTGCAGGAGAGACGCTCAGTAGCTCGGTACGGGATTTTGTTAAAGTTTCGAGAACATACCTTCACCGAAGAGTCAAGCAGTATATTGCTCCCTCCTACGTATATCTCGCGAAGAGACCATGAGGATAAAATCAGAGAGATTAGAGCCTACACAGAAGCATACCGACAATCCTTCTTTCCACGAACAATACGAGACTGGAATAGAAAGAAGGACCGATAGAGGTACTCATGGTACCCTCCGCCACACACCGTCAGGTGGCTTGCGGAATATGGATGTAGATGTAGATGTAGATATCCATTCCCTATTACTGCGGCCAGAGATGACAATGGCACCAACGCTGTAACGCTATTCGCAGCATCTTTATTTCGATAACGATGCATAATAAGTGACAAAATGCTGTGCAGACTTTCAGTGTGAAGTGCCAGCTTCCAAGCTCTGCTGAGTGTGAGCCGTTTCTCTCGAAACCGCTGACACACTTTGTAATTTCCACAGCCAGAATTCGTGCTCTCCTCAAACAATATTAATATTCGTAATGTTCGAAAACAGTAGATTTTTCTTTACCTGACGTGTCACTGATCTTCATCTACATATTTAACATATTGCCTGTCACTTTCTGTCTCTGGTCCGCGTACATTACTCCCGCAGTTCCCCCCTTGTTATTTGCAACGGTCCTTCCCTGCAGCACGGGAATCCATGATTAGTTCACCTTCAGGCTTTCTCTTTGTAGTTGAAGCTATTGTCATGTTTGCGTATTCTCTGAACAAGCGGGTATGATATTCCTTCTGCACGGCAAGATCGTCTGTGCATAATGAAACAATTAAGTAAAGACACTAACACATATTTAAATACACACACTTTTAGAACATGATGACACAGCATAAATTTTATTCGTATATCTGTAAATTTAAGTTCATAGCGTAGTTTGAGATATTTGAAAGTAAGCCCCAGTAATCTGTACATGTAATAAATAACGCCATCTGTTCGAAGCGTAAAGAACTATTCGTACAAATGTTGCCATTTCCTGTATGAAGAAACTTGTCAATGCTGTTATTATTTTCGTGATTAATACTGCGAAAATAATAATGTAAAAACCATTAAATATGTATTGATAGCATATGTAGCATTTATAACAAATTCACGTAGCTAGACGGGAGCTGCATTTGCTAGGCAGAGTCTGAATTTTTGTCATATTGTGAGTACAGTTAACAGTCTGTTGCAGTAGGTTGTTGTGTGTTGTGCTCGGAATACAACAGCAGTATTTGTAATGATAAAGGAATGCACAAGAGGAACTTGCCTAGTATAGGGAAAAATACGGGTATATCAGAAGAAGAGGAAAGACTCTATGGAATCATTGAGGTGTCATTGCCATTAAGTGAGCGACGAAGGACATGAAGGTTATCTGCCCCTAAAATACGACCACGACGACATCATTTCAGCTAAGTGACCCTTTTTCTCTGGTAAAGTGCAGTTTCCGAAGAAGAAAATACCTTGTTATTATCGCTGTAGGCAATACCGTTCCTTAAAATCAAGTTATCCAGGTGTTACTTGACCATGTTTCCAACCCACTTTCATAACCGTTTGGCAATGAATCAAATAGAAGGTACTGCATCGCCATTGCAGTAAAAAAAATGGCATGTGACGAGGGCCTCCCGCTCGTCTAGTGCAAGTCTTTCGATTTGACGCCACTTCGGCGACTTGCGTGTCGATGGGGATGAAATGATGATGATTAGGACAACACAACACCCAGTCCCTGAGCTGAGAAAATCTCCGACCCAGCCGGGAATCGAACACGGGCCCTTAGGATTGACAGTCTTTTTTCAGTTCGTTGTTGATCCATTAACTCAGTTTTTTTTTAATTACAGAGAGCAGTTATCCCTCTGACCGAACACGCTGAGCTACCGTGCCGGCGATCAACTCAGCTACCGGGGGCGGACGCCATTGCAGTAAACTGATACAATAAGAAACTATGTATTATTCCTTGTAAAATTATTTATCCAATTTAATTCGTAATTAGTAGTTTAATTGTATATGTGACGGTGTGGATATTGTGTGTACAATGTCTGTAAGTTTCTGTGTAATCCAAAGCGACATAAGCAACATCGTTTTGAGATTTCCCCAGCACTGTAATGCTGACGAAGTTTTACTTATTACTGATTTTATAATAGTCAGTACATGCGCAAAAAACTGTATTTTTCCGTGTTCATTTTTCCGTGTTCTTGAAATTTAATTATAGCCCGTGGACCGTTCAATGTCAAAGGTCACATTTTTTCATGAGTCGGTACTACTAAATTATAAAATTCCGACAGCTGCCTTATATGTGTCGGTGAACTTTACCATGTGGTCGGTCTGACACAGCACGTGCTCCACCAAGACCGATTTCTCCAGCACGGAGATACTTAGCATGAACAGATGAGGAACTTTTGGACATTTTCTATCAGCTAAGTATCAGCTTGCATCGAGATGCCTGGGACAAGATCGACAGCATCACTCACAGTAGTATGCAGAACGAACTCGACTACTACATCGAGTGACAGAGGAACATGTTTGCAAGATGCGAGAAACAGATTGACGGAGCCATTCGTCGCAAGTCACACACGCTGATCAACCTTAGTGGTCGACAACTGACCAAAGTGGAACAGTCTGCCCTCCAAAAAGGAGGGAATTTCTCTCTCATCCCGAGAACTAGAGGTACTGTAGATTGCTAATAACGACGCAGCCATTCGAACACTGCCTTGTGAATGACCTGAGGGAAATACGCACTGAAACCGCCAGGATAATGCGCCGAGCAAAACCACCATCTTGCAGCTTAAAGAAAGAAGAGTTACAAGCTATCAAGGATCTTGGCGCTGTCAAGAGTTTACTGGTCTATTTGGATATCTGTGTTTGGAATGTTGTAATTCAAGTTTTGCTGTGTCCGTGTTTCTTACTGAAACCAGAAGCCTTGTTCTCGAGCTATTTCTTTTCCTACTGCTCAATCTTAGCCTGAGCAAACGCGGGATGGTGCCACGTGAAGGGGATTCTAGTTCACTACATACCCTGACAGAAATTCTTTCCTATCTCTGTTCTGTCGAAAAACAAGAGAAATTGCTTAGCGACAAGAATTGCTAGATTTCGAGAAGTACTTGAAGTCGCAGCGACAGTGACCGATCGCCCCCTAGAAACCAGAAACAGAAAGAATAGGAGTTTAATGTTGAGTCTGTACCGGTATCCTTCCTCCCCACTCTAGTTCTGTGAGAATGACGATTCTAACAAAGATAGGTCCCCACTGGTGGGATCGACATTTTGAAACCAAATACACGGTGATGTAGGTTAAGATCCCAGGTATCACACCCTGCAGTCATTCACGTTGGTGGGCTCTCGTTTGCGAGTAACTGACGAAAAAGAAATCCAGAAGTTTACGTCATGCTCAACAAACTTAAAAGAGTGGGATTATGTAGAGTAGTTATGTGAAATGGTGGACACGATAATAGCCTTACTTGCAAGAGGTTAAGGGTTCGAATATCCTCGGACGTTCTAAATATATTTTAGTTTCAAATAAATATCGAAATGGCATTGATCATTATTTTTATTCAATTAAATGGTATAAATGTAGTTTTTTATTTCCATTCCTTTGTCACACTGTTTTAAACGCCACACGAACTTTTTCATTGTATCTTGTTTTCTTCAGATCACTCCTTTTCCAATCGGAATATTTGTGAATATTAATTTAATTATATTTATCTGTTAGAAAATTCAGTTATTAGAAAATTCCGATCTATCAGTTAAAAAAAGATGATCAAATACTCTATTTTTTTCGCATGGTATTCGTCTTACAGGTATGTGAAACATAACCTAAATACGTGTTACACTATGGACAAAATAACACGGATGAAGGTTTAAATGAAACATGGGTTTGTACTATGACGAAATTCAAACAAAATAGGTATAAAGAACGCAATAATGTCAACGAAAAACACTGTGATAAAACAAAAGAAATTAAATCGAAATTAACACATAAAATTAATTAAAAGCAAATGATTTCAAGTGGAAAAACAAAAATAGGAAGAAAAATGAGAGCAAAAAGAAGTTTTTATTATGATTTAAATGATGTGGCAAAGGACTGGAAATAAAAAATTACATTTGAACCAATTAACTGACTAAAAGTAATTATCAAAGTCCTTCCGATAAATATTTTAAAATAAAAAGTCATTTCGATAAATATTTTTAAAAAATCACTGCAGCTGTCAAGATTCGTATCCAAAACACGACTCACGCAGACTATATGATGCAACTTTCTTAACGTTATTGAGCGTCATACAAAATTCCGAAATATTTTTGCCAATTACTCGCAAATAAGGGCGCGCCAGGGTGAGTAGCTGCAGTGAGATCTTAACTTTTTTTTGTGTCGTCAGTCTTCTGGCTGGTTTGATGCGGCCCGCCACGAATTCCTCTCCTGTGTCAACCTCTTCATCTCAGAGTAGCACTTGCAACCTACGTCCTCAATTATTTGCTGATGTATTCCAATTTCTGTTTTCCTGTACAGTTTTTCCCCTCTGCAGCTTCCTCTAGTACCATGGAAGTCTTTCCCTCACGTCGTAACAGATGTCCTATCATCCTATCCCTTCTCCTTATCTGTGTTTCTCACATATTCATTTCCTCTCCGATTATGTGCAGAACCTTATCGTTCCACCTACTTTTACACTCGCCTTTAGCACAACATCTCAAATGCTTCGATTCTCTTCTGTTCTGGTTGTCCCGCAGTGCATGTTTCACTACCATACAACGCTGCGCTTCAAACGTACATTCTCAGAAATTTCTACCTCAGATATAGGCGTATGTTCGATACTAGTAGACTTCTCTTGGCCAAAAATGCCCTTTTTGCCACTGCTAGTTTCTTTTTGATGTCTCCCTTGCTCCGTCCGTCACTGGTTACTTTGCTGCCTAGGTAGCAGAATTTCTTAACTTCATCTTCTATGGTGACCATCAATTCTGATGCTAAGTTTCTCGCCGTTCTGATTACTGTTGCTTGTCATTACTTCCATCTTTCTTCGACTTACTCTCACTCCATATTCAGTACTCATTAAACTGATCATTCCGTTCAGCAGACCGTGTAATTCTTCTTCACTTTCACTCAGGATATCGTAAATAACCTACATAACCGTATAGCTAGTTTCATAAAGTCGACCCCAGCGCTGGAGACCTCTCCTTGTGACCGGTTGTCGGGATCCAGTGGCCTATAACGGATCTATATTTTGTGAGACTGTGGTGAGTTTAAGACGAAAATTAGGGGACGCAGCGTATACAACTGGAAATGTGGTTCAGTAGAACAAGAGCGATGTGCGGAAGAAGTTAAATGTTATAACCACTGTTCAGTGGTTAAACACACAAAGTTCGTCAGAGGGAAACAAAATGGTTGTATTCATCTTTATTCCTTGTGCACCATGCACTACGTGCTCTGTCAAATGAAAACTGGGCACAGAACAACGTCACTATATGTCCCTGCGTCCAAAATACAGGCTATTTGTGTGTTATTTTGTGTGTTCTTTTAGTCATGGTTACGTGCGATTATGGCCTAATAGGGACCTGTGTAGCTTATCATTCTGTAACTTTTTCGAAGACTGCTGTAAGATTATTTTCATAATTAATTACCATTTAGAGAATACACTTATTCCTCGTGTCCTGTTTTCTTTCCCTGTCGCCAGAGACTTGGTAACGAGTCGAAAGAGTGTTTATGTCAACATAGTCTGTTAGACATTTGCTGGATAGAAATTACTACAGTCGTCAAAAAAATCATATAAACATACGTTTTTGAATTATTAATGGAGGTCTATCCATGATAAAAGCTGTAAATTTATTCCTCTGGTTTCTAAACATGTATTCACTCGACGAATCATGGATTGTCGCACATACTCCCCGAAGGTTTCGAATGGTTTCGCAGGCTTCCATGACATATCGAAGAAGAGTTTCTCCATCTAGATGTTCTGCTGCATAGACCAGCTGTTTATGGCGACTCTAGCGATAATAATTCAAAGGACTGACGTCGGAGCAAGGTGAAAGCCATGGATCTGGTCTTCCTCAACCTATCCACCTGTCGTGCTGGGAACTAGCCAATGCATCTCGAAACTGAGACTGAAATGTGATAGAGCTTCATCATGTATAAACCATATGTTTCTTATTATTTCATGGGGTACATCTTCTAGTAGGTCTTGGAGGATGTTCTAAATAAAGTTCCTGTAGACAGAAACTCTAGCACATGCTGGAACAACGTATGGTCCTACTAGAGGGTCACCCTCAATTCCAGCACACATCTTAATCTTAGACCGATGCTGAATTCTAGCCTGCACTGTAGCATGAGGATTGCGGTCGGTCACTACATGTTGCTTGTGGAATTTTTGTTATTCTGTCTCTTCCAACGTTATGTCTCTGTCAATAAAACCGAAAAGATGAACAACAGATCGGCAAAAATTCTTCCATGATGGGTGATCGACAGATGTCAGGCCTTGCACACGTTGAAGACGATACAAATACATGAGCTGCTCGTGAAGTATCCTCCATGCTGAGCTTGGAGATGTTCCACATGCGCCGGTACCTAACATGTTAATTTGTACAAGCATAAACACAATGTAAAGGACATCCCTCCAGCGGAACCAACATCAGACACTTCACTCAGGTTTACTAGCCACAAGACGTGCGCGCATCCTTTCGGCGCGATTTATTTTCTTTTAGTTTTTTAACAAGGCGTGCAAAAGAAGTCTTCCGTAATAATGTGTTGGACAATAAAAATAAATATGTGCATCAGTAAACAAGAAATGGTTCAAATGGCTCTGAGCACTATTCCGTAAACAAGAAAAACTGGAAGTAAGGTAAGGTGTGTGACGCACTAGAGGAAGAGGGAAGAAGGGGCGGGGGCGGGGGCATGGTAAGAATCACAGGCGTCCTCCGGTTTGGCAGATGGGGCGTGGAGGCAGAGCGGACAGGGGTCAACATGCGAAGCCTGGCCGCCGTGTCCCCGACACCACTACTAAGTGCACGAAAGGGGGGCGGAAATCGGTGAGAAGGGCCCAGTAGAGTTGGAAGAACGCCCGACTTGGTCTGGTACAGTGCATGAAAGTCAGGGGCGAGTATCCAAGCGCCTATCTCGCTACCCGCTGCGGGGTACGATACAGAAATGTAGCGCAGGGAGTTCCAGACGTCAGCATGGAGGGGACGGGTGGCGAACTGCCGACCGCGTATGGCACCATCCAGCTGAGCGGCAGTGATGTAAAGATCGCGTGAAGGTACTTGGCGACGAAGTTGCGGTGGTGCGATCGCTACTCGAATTCATTGCGGGCGGTTTATAAGTAAAGCCAGAAATCAAGGAGTGGTTTATCGCCATCAGTATACAGGTAAGTGATCGCCCATCCTGTAACTCATACAACAGCGTGATTTTTGGTGGCGGGGAAATCAGTGTCTTCAGGACGGATAAAAGTCCATGGGTTGTAACACCGAAAATGCAGATAAAATACATTATGCACTGTGGTGTCACCGCCAGACACCACACTTGCTAGGTGGTAGCCTTTAAATCGGCCGTGGTCCGTTAGTATACGTCGGACCCGCGTGTCGCCACTATCAGTGATTGCAGACCGAGCGCCGCCACACGGCAGGTCTAGAGAGACTTCCTAGCACTCGCCCCAGTTGTACAGCCGACTTTGATAGCAATGGTTCACTGACAAATTACGCTCTCATTTGCCGAGACGATAGTTAGCATAGCCTTCATCTACGTCATTTGCTACGACCTAGCAAGGCGCAATTATCATTTGTTATTTATCTTGGGATGCATGTACCGTCAGACCGATGTTCACCAATTATGGATTAAAGTTATATATTTCGCCATCTGCGTCCGTTTTTCTAAGTTCTAATTTCCTTGTATTTTCCAGACCTCACGCCAGCCTGCGTGAGCTTAAACGCGTGCCTTTCGGCTTCCTCCAAACCCCGTGAATTGGCTCCTGCCAATTCACAACATGCACCATCAAAAAATATCGCCGCTTAATACCCGTTGATAACTTGTACTGTACTTCTGATTCTGAATCCGTAAGCTTTATTACAGGAACTACAGTTATTACGCAATCGATGTAAAATTGTATCTATTCCTAACTGCATATAAATGGTATTATTGTAAATTCCTGGGTAACAGCTAAGGGAACTTTATTTAAATGTGTCGATAGCAACGACGAAATGGCAGTAGCTGTGCCGTTCTTTATCTTGCAGTATGGAGAGGCTGCCGCACTGCGCAGAGCAGCTTGAGTAATGAAAGAGTACGGAAGTGTCTGTTGGGCGCTCCCGCACATGACGGGTACAGCTATGATGGCGCCACTGTAGGCGTGCCTATTTCGTTAACCCGCGAGTACTGAGAGACGGTAGGAGTGGACAGGCGGAGGAAGCTGCAATTCCAACTACTGCCTGTCCCACAATTATCCGTGGCTCTGGAGACGACTCGGGGTTCTCAACCACCAGCAGCAGCAGCAACAACGGCAGCTAAGCGTTGTTGTCCGCTACCTTCTTCGTCGTCCGCACAGCTACGACATTGTAAGACTGTTAAATGAAAAATTATAAACTTACGAGGGCATTACCCAGTGATATTTCTCTCACAAAGTATGGCTAACTTAGAGAATAACCTACAATAGTTAAAACTTGTAGGGCACCTGGGTCAGGTGAATACAGGGTTATAAATACAAAATCAAATCGGGGTAATGCAGGAGTAGGTTTCATAATGAATAAAAAAATAGGAGTCCGGGTAAGCTACTACAAACAGCATAGTGAACGCATTATTGTGGCCAAGATAGACACTAAGCCCATGTCTTCTACAGTAGTACAAGTGTATATGCCAACTGGCTCTGCAGATGATGAAGAAATTGATGAAACGTATGATGAGACAAAAGAAATTATTCAGGTAGCGAAGGGAGACGAAAATTTAATAATGATGGGTGACTGGTATTCGAGAGTAGGAAAAGGGAGAGAAGGAAACATAGGGGGTGAATATGGATTGGGGGAGAGAAATGAAAGAGGAAGCCGTCTGGTAGAATTCTGCACAGAGCATAACTTAATCATACCTAACACTTGGTTCAAGAATCATAAAAGAAGGTTGTATACATGGAAGGATCCTGGAGATACTAGAAGGTATCAGATAGATTATATAATGGTAAGACAGAGATTTAGGAACCAAGTTTTAAATTGTAAGACATTTCCAGGGGCATATGTGGACTCTAATCTATTGGTTATGAACTGTACATTAAAAGTGAAGAAACTGCCAAAAGATGGGAATTTAAAGAGATGGGACCTGGATGAACTGAAAGAACCAGAGGCTGTACAGAGTTTCAGGGAGAGCATAAGGGAACAATTGACAGGAATGGGGGAAAGAAATACAGTAGAAGAAGAATGGGTAGCTCTGAGGATGAAGTAGTGAAGCGGCAGAGGATCAAGTAGGTAAAAAGACAAGGGCTAGTTGAAATCCTTGGGTAACAGAAGAAATATTGAATTTAATTGATGAAAGGAGAAAATATAAAAGCGCAGTAAATGAAGCACGCAAAAAGGAATACAAAAGTCTCAAAATTGTGATTGACAGGAAGTGCAAAATGGCTAAGCAGGGATGGCTAGAGGACAAATGTAAGGATGTAGAGGCTTATCTCACTAGGGGTAAGATAGATACAGCCGACAGTAAAATTAAAGAGACCTCTGGAGAAAAGAGAGCCACTTGATGAATATCAAGAGCTCAGATGGAAACCCAGTTCTAAGCAAAGATGGGAAAGCAGAAAGGTGGGAGCAGTACATAGAGTGTCTATACAAGGGCGATGTACTTAAGGACAATATTATTGAAATGGAAGAGGATGTAGATGAAGATGAAATGGGAGATATGATACTGCGTGAAGAGTTTGACAGAGCACTGAAAGACCTGAGTCGAAACAAGGCCCCGGGAGTAGACAACATTCCATTAGAACTACTGACGGCCTTCGGAGAGACAGTCCTGACAAAACTCTACCATCTGGTGAGCAAGATGTATGAGACAGGTGAAATACCCTCAGACTTCAAGAAGAATATAATAATTCCAATCCCGAAGAAAGCAGGTGTTGACAGATGTGAAAATTATCGAAATATCAGTTTAATAAATCACTGCTGCAAAATACTAACGCGAATTCTGTACAGACGAATGGAAAAACTGGTAGAAGCCGACCTTGGGGAAGATCAGTTCGGATTCCGCAGAAATGTTGGAACACGTGAGGCAATACTGACCCTACGACTTATCTTAGAAAATAGATTAAGAAAAATCAAACCTACGTTTCTAGCATTTGTATACTTAGAGAAAGCTTTTGAGAATGTTGACTGGAATACTCTCTTTTAAATTCTAAAGATGGCAGGGGTAAAATACAGGGAGCGAAAGGCTATTTACAATTTGCACAGAAACCAGATGGCAGTTATAAGAGTCGAGGGACATGAAAGGGAAGCAGCGGTTGGGAAGGGAGTGAGACAGGGTTGTAGCCTCTCCCCGATGTTATTCAATTTGTATGTTGAGCAAGCAGTAAAGGAAACAAAAGGAAAATTCGGAGTAGGTATTAAAATCCATGGAGAAGAAATAAAATCTTTGAGGTTCGCCGATGACATTGTAATTCTGTCAGAGACAGCAAAGGACTTGGAAGAGCAGTTGAACGAAATGGACAGTGTCTTGAAAGGAGGATATAAGATGAACATCAACAAAAGCAAAACGAGGATAATGGAATGTAGTCGAATTAAGTCGGGTGACGCTGAGGGAATTAGATTAGGAAATGAGACACTTAAAGTAGTATATGAGTTTTGCTATTTGGGGTCTCTGTGTACCAACCCTGCGTGGTTCGTGAGCGGTTGCACTACATTCTACCCATTAAAAAAATTTAATCAATATTTAGCTTAAGTTTAGAACATTCTTCCTTCAGAAGAGTCTTTTGTACACTTTCTCCCAACCAACCGGTGTTATTTTCATTCGTTAACGATAGCCTTAGACACTGTAAAATTTCAATAGGCACATGCGATCACAGCTAGTTATATCGGAGTCCAGTAGGCCGATTAGGAGATTACAGGGTCAATCGAGTCAGACGGAACGCAGAGGTAGCATGCAACGAAATGTCGACCGAGTTTCCAGACGTCACTCATGGCAGCATGTGTTGCGTGGTGGGGATCATCGTCCATAAAGTGGCAAATTGTACTAAGTGGAGTGTCGGACATTCCGACAGTGTAAAGACGTTGATTTGAGGTTAATTTTCCACATGCGGCGTGGGACCATGTTGTTAGGCCATTGGAGGGAAGGAAAGACTGGTGGACATGACGGCATGCCGTGGGCCACCGTATCGATGGACGTTTGAGTTCAATGTTGTTGCGGCGTATACAATTCAGTAGTGAGGCGTAGAAATCTTTGGTTCGATGAAAGCGCGTGCTTGATAAGTGAGCATGAGCTGAACTGAAGTCGACGATGAAATCAGAAATGTGCTCCGTATGATTCAGGATGTGGCCTTCTGACAGTGGCGGGCATATGAACGTGGGCATAAGAACGTCCAGCAGACTGCACACAATGGAGCTGCCCTCATTCCACTGATGGTGCCCGGTAGCCACGTACGAAGACGCCAATCGGAATCGCACATTCGCAGGGCCAAGGAGCCCCGATCGCGGGGGGAGGGAGAACGTTTCGTAACGGACCTTAAAGAGCGTATCGGTCATACGAAAGTACCCGAACACGCATGGAAGCTGCATCCAATTGTTGATAGCATTTAGCATTGAGAGTATCTGTGCGATGTGGATCGTCCTCGACGTCACATGTCGCATGAGGTATCTGATACGTTGCAAACAATCAAATCAGTGGAGGAGATTTCGTCGCTCTGCCGTGGGTATAAGTTGGAGAGTACGCCGAAAACTGGTGGCAGCGGAGCGGCGCACAGTGGAGGCGAAAATGATACCAAGGTATCGTAGGCTCTGCACGCATAGGAGGAGTGTTAATTCGGCGTGTACGAGGCAGCGTCTATTACACATCACCGAGGATTCAGCCACATTCATAGTACTATCCGTGCAGTTCCATTTGTTAACATCATATCGAGTACTATCTGTGTTTCTGTTCGCGAGTGGACTGAGAGGAGGAGGTCGTCCGCACACTCACAACATCGAAAAGTGTGCTGTCGCAACGTGAGAGCAGAAAGGTGGACCGTCAGGCTCCTGATGGGTGGCGCCAAGGTTATCGCACAGAGCAGTTTTGAAAGTGGGCAACTTTGTAACTTTGCCTTATGGAGCGACGTGTAGCCAATGGTCTCGCCACGCGTCATTCGGATACGGCACTACCGTATACAGGCGCCGGGTGATAGCAATAAAGGCGAATGGGAAACCCATTCGGGCCATTAAGAGAACAGAAAACGATGCCGCACCTTGTCGACTGCGCTGTCAAAAGCAGTGGCAATCACTGCGGCGCAGAGTCTGCACGCCGCTGCCGGTGCAATCAGATCGCGACATTCCCCTGTGGCAGTTTTTATTTTAATTAGTCCAACCGGCGTTGTCTGTTCCAGGGATAGAATACGGGGAATTCTGTCCATATTCCACAGTTTCAAATGTGACTGTATTCAATTCACTGGAAGTGTGAATTAACAAACGCCTTCAGTCACCACTTTTCGTGTTTTATTAAGTACACGATGCATTTCGGACCCTGTGCGTCCATCATCAGCTGTAATTTGTCTTAATACATGCTTTTCTCCCTTAAATGAGGTGAAATACATATTCCTGTCATGAAAAGGTTCAGTGTTCGGTAGTTAATTTGTTAAATCAAAAGCGGAAAATATGTGCGGAATAGTGGAAAAGATGAACAGGGTAAACGTACCGCATAATACAAGAAAACCGTTTTTGTCTCTTTAGCACCAGCATATATTCTTTCCTCCATCGTTTTCGTACACATCACATCAGTCTAGAGGCACATTTGTATGCGCATGTTCGTAAACACGTCACAGATGTATGTATACGTGATGTGATCAAAGATAAGTTAATTCGTAGTGCTAAAGATATAATTATTAAACAATTCACATACGCAGGAAAGAACATTGGAATAGGTCATTAAAATTACTGAACTACGTTTCCTGCGTATCTAAATTGCTTATGTATCGTGTACTTCATAAAACACGAAAAGTTCTGACTAAAGGAGGTTGATAATTCATACTTCCGAGGAATGCAAGGGAGGATCTCGCGGCAACGCGTCAAGAGGAGTCGTGCAAAACTTTTTTAATCTGTGTCAAGCAAATGGCATACACAACTTTCCTTGCTTAAGCTGTCCTCATACGGGACAAGTTAGTTAATCTTCAGGTGGCGCTGTTCAAGTTTTGTGTCACCACTTCCTCTATTTCACGTTGAGGAGCCATTTCGTTATCTGTAACATAAACTAAATTCTGTGGTATTTTAGCAATGTGCTGTCTAAAGTAGAAGCAATGAGAAGTAAGAACACTTTCTATGTCGTTTCCTGATGAAATCCGTTTTTTTTTTTTTTTAATTTCGTAACTGACTATTTCTAAGCACCATTGCGATGAATATCTCTGAAAAACACGCCGTGAGTGGTACGATTTGTTGTAATAAAATGACTTGGAACGTGATATTGACCTTTAAATAATTTTCATATTTAGTTAACTTCATGTTTAACTGAATGCTATGCAAGTAGGCAGTTTTAAGGCAACAGCACAAAGATGAAGCATCAAAAGCACGTCGTTCTTGGCAATATTTGTTGTTAAATGCTAATTAATAACCTGTGAGCAATCGCAGCCTTCGGAAGAGCATGACATAAAATCGTCTTCTACAGAAATTCAGTGTGGCGAAGTTGGTAGAGGCGCTAAGCTACGAAATAGTGTATACTTGGTTGGCGTCCTGCTACACCTACGTTTTTTTTTTTTTTTCATCTTCGACTTTCCTGAGTTATTGGACTTCCTTATTAAATTTAATACAAACACTTTCTGTAATTTGTCGATGTTATGTAAATAAAATGCACTGCATCTCAAGAATAGGTTTATCCGATTTAGTGAAGTTTTATAACCTAATGTTCTTACTGTCTAAACATCAAACTCTCCTTTCCCTCTTATAAGATGTTCATGGAAATTGAAGTTTTCATTTATGTATACTGCTGACAGAACAACACGGCCAGCATATGGAGAAAGGAGGAAATGTGCGTTGTAATACAGCTAACGTGGGAATTACATGCTGCGTCTATTTATGTACACAAACTTTGTTGTTTTGGGCGACAAATGTAGACAACAACTGCCATTGACGAGGGCTCAGAGGGCAAATCATGTGAGGTCCCTCTGCTTCACATTACAAATCAACAACCTTCGCATAAGGCAGTTTTAATTTTCCTACCAAAAAATTGTTTTTTTTTAAGTAAATGGTAGGAGGATAACCATATAGAACAGAACTGTTCCATAGGTTACGTGGTCTTTTATGTATCCACACTCAGTTTCCATACGGTTCACTGCTTCTGTTTTTCAGGAGAATCTAGTAAGACACTGATCACATACATGTATGTGTGTTATCTGTTCTTTCCGACATACCGGCCGGGGTGGCCGAGCGGTTCTAGGCGCTACAGTCTGGAACCGCGGGACCGCTACGGTTGCAGGTTCGAATCCTGCCTGGGGATGGATGTCCTTACGTTGGTTAGGTTTAAGCAGTTCTAAGTTCTAGGGGACTGATAACCTCAGAAGTTAAGTCCTGTAGTGCTCAGAGCCATTTGAACATTTCTGACTCGTCTGAAACAACAAACATCCCACGTTCATATATAATTGATTCATCTCGACAGGCAACGAATCCACCTTCTTCAGTGCGGATGCACAATAACATCTGACCTCCACAAGGAATCTCACAGTAGCGAGCGTGAAGGACACGTACACGGACTACGGACAGGTGGCGCTAGATGGGAATTTGTGTCGGGTGTGGGGCGCGCTGATATAGTCCTCACAGTTGCCATTAACGCTGTGTCTGGGTGGCGCAGTGGTTAACTCAACTGCGTAGAAAGCAGATCATCCGGTGTTCGAGTCCCGGTCTGGCACACATTTTCACCAATCGCCGCTGGTTCCGCGTAGATTCCTGGTGCAGCTGACACCGATAGTCCCTTCTCCATTCTCCACCTTCAATTTACATATACGGATCGCTTTTGCAAACAAAGCCATGCAAACGAGGTCCGCGCGACTGCTACGGTCGCAGGTTCGAATCCTGCCTCGGGCATGGATGTGTGTGATGTTCAAATGGCTCTGAGCACTATGGGACTTAACATCTATGGTCATCAGTCCCCTAGACCTTAGAACTACTTAAACCTAACTAACCTAAGGACAACACACAACACCCAGTCATCATGAGTCAGAGAAAATCCCAGACCCCGCCGGGAATCGAACCCGGGAACCCGGGCGTGGGAAGCGAGAACGCTACCGCACGACCACGAGCTGCGGACGTGTGTGATGTTCTTTGGTTAGTTAGGTTTAAGTAGTTCTAAGTTCTAGGGGACTGATGACCACAGACGTTAAGTCCCATAGTGCTCAGAGCCATTTTTTGCAAACGAGGTAACACCTGACACATATGCAACACACCTAACGTACAGGCAACGCTGCTACAATAGTTACTGACCAAAACTATCAGGAAAACCACTATAGTGTACAGTTACTTATTATAGTCTGTAGTAGACAACGATAGTTTTTCCAACTCTAGTCTCGTGAGGTTGGATGCACCGTCCATGGCCATACCAACGTTACTTGAATCTTCCCATATCAGGATGTGTTGAGGTTACTGACGACCGAGGCAACACGAACAGCATACCTTTACGTCCATCTTTCATGAGATGATTGCGGGACTCGGCTGCTCGATACAGAATGTCAACTTAATCACGTTTCAGCCGTCTAGTTTCCAAACTTATTAGGCAACCAGTTTCTGCGATTTACTATGCCATCTTCAGGTCCCAGACGTGTAGGAAGATTCCATCTCGGTTCTGATCAAAACAGGGGGCAGCAATATTGGTATTAGTAGATTTATGCTTGCTGTAGCGATACCTTCAACCATCATCTGCCGACTAGTATTGCTGGCCCGTTTTTATCAGAACCGAGGTGCAATGGTCCTACACGTCGGTCAGGGGTCTGAAGATGGCTTAGTAAATCGTCGAAACTGCAGCCAAGTACAATAATTTTGGAAACTAGACACCTGAAAATCGTTTAATTTGACATCCCGAAAAGCATCCCGTTGCAGAGTTCAATGTAATAAATTTTACATATCTTGAGTACAACGCCGACCGTCATGAGAGGCAAAAATATGAAGAAAAAGAAGACGAGACACCTGTTTGTTTAATCAGGTATAATATATTTACATTACTGATGTGTTTTGTTTATAAATGAAACAAGTACCCTTTCATTATTTTGCAGTTTATGATTTACAAGAGGTATATTGACCCTCCTGAGAGATCTGAAAATGATTAATATAGACCGGAATCGATGGTCTGACGACCATTTGTTTGTGATCGTTGACTGGAAGTAAAGAAAGACATCCTGTACGTCGCGGTTGTACTCTGATGCTTTTGTTGTCAAATCCGAGTACTGACCGTATGGGAAAAATTCAGTAGTGCTTGCTCGCCGTGGCCCCGTTTGAGAGGGAGAGGACCGAGCTTGCGGCTGACCCAGTGCCCGCGGTGTAAATTAAATCTGCTACTCCCGCGGTGGTCACGTGCCCGCGGCAGCCGGCCGCCGTCTGCCTGTAGCCGGTGGTCCCGTTATTGTGTGGGGGGCTCCTTTGTGTCCACAGAGACAGCGCCGGCTCCTGCGACAAAACCGCCGGCCGGGAGCCGAGCAGCAGAGTCGGCCCCTGATTGGCCGCTACAGATAGCAGCCGTCTGGCGCCGGGTCAGCCGCCACCAATCAGCCGGACGCATCTACCCGGCCGTTCTCGCGCTGAAAGACCGCCTCCACCTGCACCAGAGCGCGCACGCGTATGTGTGTGTGTTCCACAAAAACTTTCGTGTCGTCCTGGTTGCACTGTACGTGAAAGAGCTGGTACAATGGCGCGGTTCTCGCTAACCCGGAGGAATGAATCCCCGGTGCCTGATGCAGACTTACGACCTTGCTTCGTCTGAAGAAAATTGTGAGTGAACTTAGACAGCACAATGTTACATCTGTGTGGGACGAGGAAGTGTGTCAGCCAGCCTTGGTAAGTTTACTAGATGGTTTCCCACAACCCACTAGGTGAGTACTGGACTGCAGCCCACATACCACCTGAGGTACACCGACACAAACAGTTAAGGAACTTTCTCATTGTTGCACACAGAATTTACTACAGATCCAACAGGTGGAGTACACTGACTATGTGAATAGAACATACTTCCTTAGGTTAGATTAGATTCGATTAGATTCAATTTTCGTTCCATATCCCCCAAAACGACATGATTCTCGTGGGTGTGTAACAAGTCAGAAAAACTAAAACAAGAAACATAAACATATGAATATCATATTCACTATCTTTATCATTTGTCAGGAGATTGTCAAAATATTTGAATACATTACTGTGAAGTTGAACTACCAATACTTACAGAATTAATACCCTGTCAGAATGAAACATACTTACACGCTTTTTACAGATTTATCATACGCAAAACAGCTAATCATGGCTGTTGCGATCAATGCTGTCGAAACTGAAATATAACACATTTTTATTTAAGCTGGTCTAATAGTCCCTTTTAAGATGCTCACATATAGAAGAGAAGGAGTTGCCTATCAAAAAGGCTTCCAAACTCTGTTTAGACTGTGCTTTGTCTGAATCCCAGATTTTAATGGTTGCTGGCAATTTATTGAAAACGCGCGTTCCTGAATATTGGACCCCTTTTTGAACCAAGGTAAGTGACTTTACGTCTTTATATAGTTTGCTCTTCATCCTAGTACGGATATTATATATTGGGCTATTGGCTGGAAATTACTTGCAACAAATTTCTTGCAACAAATTTCATGAAGGTATAAATGCACTAAGAAGCAGTGTTTGGAATACAGAGTTCCTTAAACAGATTACTACATGATGTTCTTGAATTTACACCACAAATGAGTCTTCTTACACGCTTTTACACACTAAAAACTTTTGTTCGGTTTGATGAGTTACGCCAGAATATGACCCCATAAGACTTATTAGAAAGAAAGGAAGCAAATAATACAAGTTTTTTTAATTTATATATCCTACATCTGACATAATTCTCACTGCATACAGATTGTTTAAACGCTTCATCAGTTCCATGGTATGCCCTTCCCAACTGAATTTATTATCGAGTTGTAATCTCAGTAATTTAACATTGTCAACCTCTTCTATATCTCTTACAGGTTCTGAACTGCATATAGTGGGTCTTTTCAAAGTTTAACGATACTGAATTAGCTTTAAACCATTTGTTAATCTCTGTGAAAATTTGATTAGCAGACATTCCTAAGGCTATACTAGACTTGCTACTAATTGCTATATTTATATCATCCGTAAACAAAAGAAACTTTGCATCTGGAATTTAATAGATGAGAAGTCATTGATGTACACAGAAAAAGCAATGGGCCCAAGTTGGAACCTTCAGGGACACCACACGTAATTAATTGCCAATCAGATGAAGACTGACTCCTTACTCCAGAAGTATTTCACAACGACAACCTTTGTTTGCTGTTAGTTAGGTACGACTCTAACCATTTCTTAGCCCTGTCGGTGATTCCATAATATTCTAATTTGCTTAAGAGAATGCTGTGATTCGCACAGTCAAAGACGTTTGGCAGATCACAGAAACTGCCAGGAGCCTCTAATTTGTTAGCTAATGAATTCTGACTGCTTACGTAAATATCCTTCTCTATATTGGAACCGTTAAGGAACGCTCAGAACAGGGACAGCCAAGATTTCTAAACGGGAGCAGTGCTATGGCCCACTGGGTCGCGTGCCATAACTGTCTCGCCGTGGCGCATCACCAAACCAGACTGCCAGATGGTGTGGAGGAGGAAGATGGGGAACTGTGAAAGTGACGCATTGACATGGCGATACAGTACCACTCCATACAACTTGATTTCATATTTCCCAACAACACTGTTGGCAAACAAAACAATTTTTCTGTATTATTTAATTATTTTTGGTGCATTGAAGACATAATTTTTATCTGCTACAAAGTGTAGACATGCGGACAGGTGCGACCAGTTCCACAAATTTTTGTACTCATGTTGCCACACATATTTTGATCGGAATATTTTATCACATTTGCAACCACATTGTGGAGACGTGAAAACTGTCCCTCAGGAAAACAAATTAGTCCACCTGGATAGTTTCAACATAAAATAATTTGTCTTTTAAATGGAAATTGCAGGTTATTCAGCTGCATTTGCAGATGCACAGGGGTGTTTTCAGCTAAAACGCCAAACCGTCTCAAAAACATTTCGAAAACGTAAGATTGGTAGGGTCCTCAAATCGATTTGAAAACTATCTTTGTAATTCTTTCAACGCCACAGTGAATACTTCATACCTTATACTTTCTGTGACGCCAGTGACTTTACGGAAATGGTCGATGTCTATTATTAGATTCTGTCCTTTCTATAATGCGATGTTTTTAAGTACACCCCCATCAAATCAGAAATAAATTATTTCCCAACTGGAAATGTCTAATTGTAGACAGCATCCAGTAAGTCCACTTAATATGTAAGATCTGTAATCCATTTTGAATGTTCTAATTTTCGTTCCTGCACTCCTGTTTGCTTCATAAATTCAACAACAGCGTGTTTTAAATAGAAAATCATTACAGGCGGGCCCCTGGACTTAACAAATGTACTTTGCAGTGGCATCATCATGTGCTCCATGCTAACCAATTTAGGACAAAGTACTTCTTGATATGCAGGACAATGAATCTGTCTGTCGATCGTAATTTTTCCCGTGTCATCATCAGCTAAATCTTTAATTCCTTCTGTACAGTTTTTAAGGATATTCCATAGCAAATTTCTGGTATCTGGGGACTATGCGAGTGAGTATCATATTACATATGTTGAGAATTCTTACCCATCTGTTCTGTCATTACCACTCATTTTGATAGGCTTGTGGGGATAGTTCGCTGGACCGCCTCTTTTTGTGCAGACAGCCATTTGACTTGGGAACTTCTTGTTCCTCGGTCCGGTCAAGGAATTTGTAACAGAAACAAGATCACATAACCACACTTACAGATCTAATAACAGGATTGTTTTAAATATTCCCTGGACTAGACTAAGACTAACAAAAATAAAAAATCGGTGAGGGAAAATCTTTTAATAGCAACGTACCTAGTGGGGATGGCTAGCTGGAAGCCGATAAATTCAGAAAATTAGTAGAATGCTGGCTGAAAGAACAAAGCTTTCTGCAGTGTTGATGAATTTTCAAATATTAATGTAAG
Organism: Schistocerca nitens; assembly: GCF_023898315.1. Lineage (NCBI taxonomy): Eukaryota > Metazoa > Arthropoda > Insecta > Orthoptera > Acrididae > Schistocerca > Schistocerca nitens. The sequence goes on along the minus strand of NC_064615.1, from coordinate 255,328,998 downwards.
TGATCTATCAGTTTCAGTGGAAATATAGAGCTTCTGTCCCTGTTATTGTTAACAGCGTGAGTATATATCGATTATGAATAGCTTTTGCTTGAGTAAATTTGTAAATATGCAACTAAATATGGACAAAAACAAACTGTATTTCAACATATATAACTATTACACATATGTAACTGTGGACAGTGCCTTGTGTGATTTGAAATCAGTCTATAGGTGAGTTAATAAATAAAAAATATTACAAAATTACCGATTTCAACCTATTGCTGTCAATAACCGACTAACTGTTTAGAAAGAAGTAAACTATGGAATACTAGGAAACTAAATACAAATAAAAATACTACACAGAAAAATACTCACTTGAATATCTTACGTAGGGACTCGTCAGCTGAACAGACCTGGAGAGGCACTAACAATACAAACATGTTCGCGTCTTTCATAATCTTGTGTATCAGATCCACGCAGTCTCGGGATCAGGAGCAGCCCAGAGACAATACTTAGAACAAAAATGCCCCACCGTCTCCAAATACTGCTAGAATAGCTACAATAAATCTAGAACCTTGCTGTGTAGTCCACTAGTTACACGGACAGCTCCTGCATTGAACCGTTGGTCCAGACGGTTTAATTCAGAATACATCAAATAACACTTAAACTCTTTCCTATTTTCCACGGTGGCCTTAATCGCTGATCGGTCTTCTGCACAAAATACTTCCTCCAGCACGAACTCTACGTTAGACGCAATCGAAGTAAAAAGCTCATTTGCTCAAAAAAGAAGCGGTCTTATATGATTGTATTCCAGTTACTGCGACAGACTTTCATTTCAGTAACTATAAAGTTGCTCTGGTTGCTACCACGTCTCATACAATAGCACAGTTGTCTTTATGACCTTTGGATCTGCACATTCAGATTAACAATAATTGTTTCCTGAGCAACGTCCCTGTTCTGCAGCAGCTATCAAAACGTTGTTACAGCAGACCATCACGTTGGATATGGTAGTTAAGGATAACAGGAGATGTACTACGCTTCTCAATCATCTTCACCACAAACGTTCTCGTAACATTAAGAATATGACTGCATTTCATAGACTACATTGTTAAAATAATGAAGTACTTCTACAGCCGTAACGTCTTTTATAGGTAGCGGGTGGTTGTAATTAAAGTGCAGTTACTCACGAAGTTCCAGTGGGGGCTGAAACTATCGTACGGCAGCTAAATTTTGTGAATCTGCCAATGCGATAATGCGGAACCGATTTACGCTGCAAAAGGATTAGTTTCAACTGTGGCCACCAGTTGCAAATCTGGTGCTTTAAACTGGCTGTATGACGACATATCAGCCACGCTGTCGTCTGACAAGCCATAACATGAGTGAACTTACGGCTGTCGAGAAGAGAGACCTTGCAAAGATAGTGAAACTGTTTTATGTGAACGGCAGCAATTACAGTGCTGCACTGAGAGAGTATCGCCGCGTGAAAGGTCTCAGGAGAGTTAGGTTGTCATTAAATGGATTAAAGAAAATGACAATGAAATTGGAACACACGGGTGATCTTGGTGTCATGGAAGTTGTTGACGAGCTGGCTGTTGCTGTGACTGAGCCAGTTAGTACTAGTGCACAAGCCGTTTCACGAGAGCTGACCGCCCCATGGTCAATAGTACGGAAAATTTTGCAGTCTATTTTACAGCGGTACCTGTACAAGGTCTAAATGATACAGTAACTAAAACTTCCCGATCCGCAGCAATATTCTGAATTTGCTCTTCGGTTTCTGACACGGATCGAAGTTGATGACATGTGACCAGGCAATATTCTATGAATTGATGAGGCCCATTTCACAGTACAGGAAGCAACGAATACGCAGAACTGCCAAATGTCGTCTACTGTTAAACCAAGTGTTGTACATGAAGAGCCATTGCACTCGGTATGTGACTGTGTGGTGTGGATTCACAGGTACCTTTAGTCTCGGTCCGTTCTTCTTCAAAGAGAATGTACATTGAGGGCTTGTCAGATGTCTCATGACATCTACATGTTATCGTGACCTCTTTGTACAACATGTGATTCCTGCTCTGAAAGAGCGCAAATGTGTGGAAACTACAGTTTTCAGCAAGATGGGGCCATGTCGCTCGCCCAGTGATTGTATTATCTCCAGAGGTTTCCGATGCATGGCCTGCAAGATCACCTAATCTAAATCCGTGTGAATTTTGGCTCTGGAGATATCTAAAAGAACGTATTTATCAGTGACACCTTCGGCCTCTACCTGCTCTGAAGGCCATTATATAGGAAAACGCTGCTTATATTCCACCGGAACTGCTGCGAGCAACTGTTGAGCACTTCGTTTTAGGAGTGCAGCGTCTCGTCGACACCTTATAACACAAGCCTGTCTGTTTTAGTTACTCTTCCCTAACAACTTACCCTTAGACCTGTCGCGGGAAAAGCCACGTATAACGCTAACTTGCCACGTATAGTGCACAAGCGTACCGTGAAACTCGCTAATTTACCCTCTGAGAGGATTTTGAAATTTTGACCGCTCATGTATCTAATGGATAAAGGTACCGGACTATAATTTTGAATGTGATGAAATTAACAGAAAACTAAACGAACTTTAAACTTGGGTTTTAATGAAAATGGTAAAATCCATATGTGAATGAAAAAAATGAACGGTCGCCAGCCGAACTGGGCAGATTATTCGTTGTTGAAGTTACTTTCATTAATATTTCCCTTTGAATAGCACACAGGATACAAACTGACATAGCGTACTCTGAGCTATGCGTAGCAGCAGTTATCAATAACGCACACTACAGTAATTATGGAAAGCAAATTTGCGCTAAACTCATACAAATAACAGCTACACTCAAGATCTTTACTTAAACCAATACTGAAAAGTTACTGCATGAAATGTGAAGTGCTGAACTGAATTTGGACAAGAGGGACTTCTATCTTAACTGACATGTAAAACCATAAATAATGACAATTAATAACGTCATTACACTGTTTATACTCCACTTTATGTATATGTATGTATATATGTATATATATAATTTCCTTAGCAGCAGTAATAGTTCAATTATCTTCCAAAATACATGAAGAATATGATGGGGACCCATAAACTAGTATAATGTCACTAGTCAATCTCTATGATTATTTCAGTAGAAAAGACTAATTTAAACAAAGCTGCTCCTTAACGTCACTTAGAATGGTTTATATTCTACTTTGCAAGGCAAAAAAATTCAACAATGAGCTCAATTAACTTTTTTTTTAAAAAAAGGAATCATTCATGATAGGAATCAAGACACCACTAATGTTAAAGCAAGCTTAACTTCTTTGTCTTCTTTTTACCACCTGTGAAGGAGGTATATCAAACAAAGACATTTACACAATCTGGTATTGTATTCTCGCAAAACTATACTTTGCAATAAACTGAGAGCAGTTTAGCAAAATCCTATCTGACTTCACTTTTGTGGTTTTAGCTTTAACTTTTTCTACTCCTTTGACATTTGACAAACAAAAAGAAACCACTTTAGAACACTTGAAAGCAATAATAGTTCATTTAAAAGAGGATACTCGGTTTTAGTAGCACTTAGGAAAGGACCCTCCATAGGTTCGTGATCAGGATAGAAGATATGGTTCCGAACACAGATTTATAGCATTTGGATTACTATTAAAACCACTCACACAAAATAATTGGTCCATGCTCATATACATATCTGGATGTATAAAGTTAGCGTAGCAGTGCCGAAGTTTTGGTTGGAAGCGACGTGGTGCCTCACTGTACTCACGGCTCTTTCGAATGCTCTATATAAAATCTCTTCTTGGCGTCGTATTTTCAACATAGTAGAGCCACTACTTTTTGCCGGGAATACTAAACAATAGCCAGATCCACATCCGAGTCAAAAATCCTTGCAGAGCTGCTTCCAGTTGCCTCTCTTGGCACCGTCGAAGTGTGCCGTGCTACGGCTGGCCACTTACTGCTTACCATTCGCACCAAGGAGCTGCCCAGCTCGCCCGCCAAAACCATCTTTTACATCGTGCCATGCCACTTCCGTTGCGGAAGGACTTTGAGACTACATCTTTATAGCTGAGACTACATCTTTTACATTTTACAATATAAGTGCCCTAAGCATGAACCAGCTTCCAATTAACATTGTTTTTGTTATAAACATACACATATTATAAAAATTCATTATTTTAACAAATCATTTCGCTCTTTTCATGTGTATATTACAGAACTGTAAATTTCCTGTGACAAATCAAAGACCTTAAGTAACACAGAATACACACTCCATAATTGCAGCTACGCAGTTGCATAATATAAACCTACTTCTAATCGATATAAGTGTTACAACCTCCAATGCTCATACTGAACAAACTGTGTAAGCGGAAGTTAATAATGAAATCAACATTATGACCTTCTCGCTTGTTTCACCGTTTCTGCCGATCTCCAGTTCCCAATCTACTAAACGTGGAAACATTTTTATACTTTTTTCTTGCATTCACAGCGGCAGACTTGCACTTGGTGGCCAAAATTGAGACTAATTTTTTTCCAGCTGTAATCGATTCTGCATTAACGCATTAGAATATCGACCAAGTTTCGTTGTCATACGATAATTACAGCCCACACTGGACCACTGCACTTTAAGTGTAACTACCCTGTACATTTACGGCGTGTGACGCTGGCCTGATGATATGCAGACGCTGATGTAAAATGTTTGGCCGGCTGCAGTGACCTAGTGGTTCTAGACGCTTCAGTCTGGAACCGTACGACCGCTACGGTCATAGGTTCGAATCCTGCCTGGCGCATGGATGTGTGTGATGTCCTTAGGTTAGTTAGGTTCAAGCAGTTCTAAGTTCTAGGGGACTGATTATCTCCGATGATAAGTCCCGTAGTGCTAAGAGCTATTGGAACCATAAAATGTTAGATGATGCCACCATATTTAGGTTAATGTCTGTTACAACTTTAACGAACATTTCGTTAGCTATCTCGTTCATATCATCGGTGGAAATATCGATCCAATACTGGACGTTCTAAATTTTCTCTCAAGGACGGATGCTTCTCTAAAATGCCGGATTCGGCGTTCTTATTATGTAACTAACACACATCGTAGCACACAACATCCATAGAACCCTTTGTAAAGTACCAGGTTTGGTGTGATTATCATGAAATTAACTACAGTGTGGTCTGCAGTATCCACCCCACTATGCAGAACAAAAGCTAGCTTGAATCAACTTTGGTTGGGAAGGGTCGATAAAATGCTAAGCGAAACACGTATTCTAATTATATGGGTTTATTACCACCTCAAAAGTCAGACAATTAACAATAAAGTTACAATGATATTCAAACACTGACACTGACGATTAACACTTACTATTCAATAATGGAAACTGTGGCAACTTCTTAAATACTTTTAATTATGGCAATCTGTGGCTATTTCGTAACAGACACATAATACAGGCAACCTGTGGATACGCATATCTGACAAATATTACATGATGGCAGGCAACCTATGGTAAGCATATCGGGCAAATATAACATGAGGGTTGGGGGGGGGGGGAGAGGAGGAGGGGGGAGCTGGGACAAATCGTGCAAGTACTACGTGACTGGCGTGAAATTGGCTAACGTACTCGTAGTATAGAACTGCTGAAGGTAATACGTGGATTTCGGAGGAAAAATATTCATGACTTCACAAGGCAAATCTTAAAAATTGAGGTTGTCAACTGGGTTGAAATTCCCTACTTCTCATGCACCAGTGGCTTTGTCTCATTCTAACGGAGCTGCCAGTGACTGATGTAATGCGACCTCAATCAGCGGCAGCGCCAGCGGCCCTCTTGCGTGACTAGATGTTGGATAGCCCGAAAATTTTCTATGCGCCCCAAATGCATCAGATCAGCTGGTGGCTGAAACTGATGAAACTGGCAGAGCAGTAGCAGCAGTCTCCAAGACTTGACTTTAATTGAAGCAGGTGACAAGGTGAGATGAAGAGAGATGGGGCAAGTAAGTGCAGCGGTCTATGTACAAAAAAATCCAACTAGAAAAACTTCGCTTTGCTGCGTTTCTCTTTCTATGTTTCATTCGATTGTCTGTGGTCTAGATGTTCCGAACTCCAACTAATCAAAGTGTTTCATTAGAGAGCTCATGTTCCCTTCTGAGAAATGTACGTTTTACTAGGTTAACCAGTGACCTCTGTTCTACAATTCTCCTCTGAAGAAACTCATCCCTCGCTATTCCTGTCTCTCTCCTTGACGAATGAAACAGCTTTCTTTCATTACTGCCGTGCTTCTCCGTTTCTCTGGAAAAAGTTTACTTGCCCTTATGTCCTTAAACATTTTTTTTTTTTTTTTTTTTTTTTTTTTTTAGAGCTATATGTTCTGAGGAGTCTCACGGCTTTCAAAGGCCTAGCTTGGGGTTTTCTTTCCACCTGCAGGATACCGATCTCCAGCGGCAGTGCCAAGAGTTGACTATGTGTGTTCGGCTGACAGTAACGCCTTTTCTTAAAACTCGCCCTCACTACATCACGTAAAAACATTTATGAGAGTGGTTCCTGCAGTATGTCCTTACTGTTTTCCACCTGCGCGGAGGCGCCCTGGGTGTCACGAAGATGTGTGCAGGGCCCTTCCATTGGCAATGCCCGCTTCCCCTCGCTAGCCTTCTAAGGAGAGCTTAGTAGGTTTCTTGACGTTCGGTCCTGGGCTCATGTCGGCCACTGTGCCTCCAAAACATTTCAGCATGCAGTTCTTTTTTATACTGCTATAGAAGCTCACAGCTACTTGTACATTTGATATAAATTCACTTACCAACTTGCAATTAATTATTCATATCTAGGGTGGATCTCTAATATGAATTTACATATGTTGCGTGACGGTTCCGAAAATCTGTCTCGCAACATAGCGAATATGACTTCTATATCTTATGTGAAAGAATTGCATACAAGCATTGGCATTCAGCGTCCAAATGACCATCACTAAATGCACGACGTGCAGAAGGCCATAACGCAGACATATCCTCTGTAAGGCGTTGTGTGTTCGGGGGGAGGGGGGGAGGAGGATTTTAAATATTCGTCGCCGTATTTACAAGAGCCTGAAAGCTATTTTTGTGGTCAACCAGAAAGCTGTGAAGAACATACTGACCATAATTTCCAGCCTGCAAGTCCACGTTATTCTAGTACTCATGAAAGAAAATGTTCTTATATGCTATTTGCTCAACAGTATCAGGAACTACAACTATAAATAAAAGTTTTGAGTCGTGACTGATTAATCTATTCAGTGTAACTTCACTTGCACAAACATAATAATATTCCTAATAATAATAATAATAATAAGACACAAATACAGACATTAGACCATTCTTGCATAGACTACCAAATAACCCACAAGTCGAAACAACAATAACAACTATCAACACAATAATACACAACAAAATAAATGAAAATACAACTATGGAAGAGGTACAACTACTGGTTTATATAGGAGCACTCACTACACTAAATATACACACTAGGCAGTTATCAGAACAAACCAACACACAGGAGAAACCCACAAAACCAGCATGGCAACACAGGCTACAGATCAGAATAGAAAAACTGAGAAAAGACATCGGACAGCTAACACAATTTATAAGAAATGAAATATCAGACGAAAAACGAAAAAGGTTAGGTAAAATCTCACAACAAGAAGCGATAGAGCAATTAGATGAAAAGAAGCAGAAATTACAAGCATTGGCCAAACTTAGAAGGTACAAACAAAGTGAAAATAGAAGGAAACAAAACCAAACATTCAACACAAACCAAAAGAAACTTTTTCAGACAATAGATAACACACACATTAAAATAGACAATCCACCAAACGTAACAGACATGGAACACTTCTGGAGCAACATATGGTCAAACCCGGTACAACATAACAGGCATGCACGGAGGATACAAGCAGAAACAGACACGTACAAGATGATACCACAAATGCCCGAACTGATTATTTTGCAAAATGAGGTCACCCGAGCAATTAATTCTATGCACAATTGGAAAGCCCCTGGTAAAAATAAAGTAGCAAATTTCTGGCTAAAGAAGTTCACCCCAACACATTCACATCTAACTAAATTATTTAACAGTTACATTGCAGACCCATACAGATTCCCTGGTACACTTACACATGGAATAACTTATCTGAAAACTAAAGATCAAGCAGACACAGCAAACCCAGCTAAATATCACCCCGTAACATGCCTACCAACAATATACAAAATATTAACTTCAGTCATTACACAGAAATTAGTGACACATACAACACAGAACAAAATTATAAATGAAGAACAAAAAGACTGTTGCAAAGCAGCACGACGATGTAAAGAGCAACTGATAATAGATGCAGAGGTGAAATATCAAGCTAAAACTAAACTAAGGTCGCTACACTACGCATACATTGATTACCAAAAAGCTTTTGAAAGTGTATCCCACTCATGGTTACAACAAATATTGGAAATATACAAAGTAGATCCTAAATTGATACAGTTCCTAAACATAGTAATGAAAAATTGGAAAACCACACTTAATATCCAAACAAATTCAAATAATATCACATCACAGCCAATACAGATTAAGCGTGGAATATACCAAGGAGACTCATTATGTCCTTTCTGGTTCTGCCTTGCTCTGAACCCACTATCTAACATGCTAAATAATACAAATTATGGGTACAATATTACTGGAACATACCAACACAAAATAACACATTTGTTATACATGGATGATCTAAAACTACTGGCAGCAACAAATCAACAACTCAGCCAATTACTAAAGATAACACAAGTATTCATCAATGATATAAATATGGCTTTTGGAACTGACAAATGTAAGAAAAATAGCATAGTCAAGGGAAAACACACTAAACAAGAAGATTACATATTGGATAACCACAGCGACTGCATAGAAGCGATGGAAAAAACAGATGCCTATAAATATCTAGGATACAGACAAAAAATAGGAATAGATAACACAAATATTAAAGAAGAACTAAAAGAAAAATATAGACAAAGACTAACAAAAATACTGAAAACAGAATTGACAGCAACAAATAAGACAAAAGCTATAAATACTTATGCTATACCAATATTGACCTACTCATTTGGAGTAGTGAAATGGAGTAACACAGACCTAGAAGCACTCAATACACTTACACGATCACAATGCCACAAATATAGAATACATCACGTACATTCAGCAACAGAAAGATTCACATTAAGCAGAAAGGAAGGAGGAAGGGGATTTATCGACATAAAAAACCTACATTATGGACAGGTAGACAATTTAAGAAAATTCTTTATAGAACGAGCAGAAACTAGCAAAATACACAAAGCAATCACTCATATAAATACATCGGCTACACCACTGCAATTTCATAACCACTTCTACAACCCTCTAGATCACATAATATCAACAGATACGTAGTAAGTAAATTGGAAAAAGAAAACACTAAATGGCAAGCACCCGTATCATCTAACACAGCCACACATCGATCAAGACGCATCCAACACATGGCTAAGAAAAGGCAAAATATACAGTGAGACGGAAGGATTCATGATTGCAGTACAGGATCAAACAATAAACACCAGATATTATAGCAAGCATAGTATTAAATATCCCAATACCACAACAGATAAATGCAGACTTTGCAAACAACTAATAGAAATAGTAGATCACATCACAAGCGGATGTACAATTTTAGCAAATGCAGAATACCACAGAAGACATGACAATGTAGCAAAAATAATACATCAACAACTTGCCATACAACATAAACTAATAAAACAACACGTTCCCACATACAAGTATGCCCCACAAAATGTACTAGAAAATGATGAATATAAATTATACTGGAACAGAACCATTATAACAGACAAAACAACACCACATAACAAACCTGACATCATACTCACCAATAAAAAGCAGGAATTGACACAACTAATCGAAATATCCATACCCAATACAACAAATATACAGAAGAAAACAGGAGAAAAAATTGAAAAATACATCCAACTGGCTGAGGAAGTCAAGGACATGTGGCATCAGGATAAAGTTGACATTATACCAATTATACAGGTACTATCAACTACAGGAGTCATACCACACAATATCCACCAGTACATCAACGCAATACAGCTACATCCAAACTTATATATGCAGCTACAGAAATCTGTAATTATTGATACATGTTCAATTACCCGAAAGATCGTAAATGCAATGTAACATATATCGTACAGTTAAAAGGAAGTCACGCTTGATCAAGGTCCGCGTCACTTTCCATTTTTAACCAGACATAACGTCTGAGAAAGGAAAGAAATAATAATAATGTCCCTATCAGAAACGGCACTATTAGCAGTTAAGAGGTGACCTCTACGGTAAGTTTCAAGTAAAATGTTCTATCCGCCTGATTTCTGATCATTTAAGTTAATTGCTTGCCACAGAAGTGGAAAGTAATCTGACCACTTGCCACGTGGTTTTGTCAACATTACGGGCGGCACACGAAACTAAGTGATGCAGGACGGTGTACAGTCCTTGAGAATTCACTTCCTGTTACTGCCGAAAACGCGTTTGGTAGGTGGCTAGCTCTGACGTCATCCGAGGCAGAGTGTGTGCAGGCGTTTGACTACTGCGGACAGGTTGATAGCTCGGTGGGAAGTGTCTCCCACGCTGCCTCTCTGGCCGTTTTTACATATGGGCTCAGCTGATCGCCGAACAGAACATGTGCTACCAACCGTCTGTCGGCACAGTCAGCAACATTTAAACGGCCCCTATCTTAGACACATATTATTTTGTAACTCTGTCGTGCGTAAGTTTTATATAATTACAGTTAAGTTTGCTGTAGTTACTGATAAAGTTTTAGCTTTGCCGGCTAGAATTTTTAGAACCGAAATTACAATAGAACATTACCTCTGCACTACCTCTACAAGAGTCTTTTTATTTATTGTTATTCAAGCTAAAGTCTTGAAACTTCGGACAGCTGTATTATGTAACGAACTTAATCAAGTGCTGTAATTATAAATGTCTGCAACAATTACAAATGATACTTAATCTGTTATGAGTAAGGACGTTTTTGTTCGAAATGTAGCTTTTAGTAAATAACTTGAAAATTAATAGAGGTAGCTTAATGGAATTACTTAGTTAATGTTTCTATATCAAGCTGAAACTATACACGAATTTTCATTTTTCTGAGACTAACATTTAGCGTTTTCAATTTTTCGTAAAAACGCTAATTTTGACCAACATATTGCAACAATCACGTTGAGACTTGTGACTGTTGACTGTGACATACATTTTCACACCCAGGACAGTTTTTATGTTTCTAGCTTCATTATTTAGCACCACTTACTGTTTTCTTTAAATAATATGTTTAGCGAATCTTGTTCATGTGATCATTCTGAGTTTAGCAGGTTTAACATTAATACACTGAAGCATACACAGACAAAAGTATTTAATTTCACTCTTAGATTATGGGGCAATGATTTGTATATTACACACAGGCGCGTTATGATGACGTGGCGCTAGCAGCGCTCGCCTCCGTATCTCTCAAATTAAACAGCGCTTGTTTTGCCACAACATGTCACCAGTATTTGGAGGCTGTGATCTAAAGCTGCAAATGAGCTGAATACACTATAATGACAATACCTCCGTCTGCTTCTTTGTGTGTGCCAAGGTATCTTGGGAAACATACACTGTTCAGTCGAAAAATTCTACCACCTGCTTAATACCGCATTAGTTGACCTTTGGAACGCTGCATAGCACCAAGTCTTAGTGGCTTGCATCTGAGGAGTCCTTCTTATGCTTGCAGAGATGTGTCACACGAGGTGACTAAGCATAGAGCATGCAGTTCCCGTAAATTAGTGAAATCATCGAGCATGAAGGGCTAGTGATCTGCAGTAATGTTCGAGTAGTCAACAGTTGTCCTGGGGTCTTTCGCTACTATCACAGGTCCCACGGAAATCCAGGTGAATGTCCCCCTTAGCGTAATACTGCCCCAATCGTCTGTGTCAGTGGGCGGCGAACATTTCGAGCAGCCTGGATGACGGAGTATCGAGACGCGACCATTGATGTACTGTAACGTGTATCCGGACCCGACAATCGACGTGCTGTAACGTGTATCCAGACCCGACAATCGACGTTCTGTAATGTGTATCCGGACACCACCGTCGACGTGGTGTACCGTTCATCTGGACACGACCATCGAGGTGATGTAACAAGAAGCATGATTCATCCGACCAGGTGGCAGATGCCCATTAATCCACAGTCCAGTCTCCATGTTCCCGTGACCATTGCAATAGTAGCTGACGACGTAGATGGTCTACGTGGGAACAATTCGGTGTCGAATTGTGTGGAGCCCACTGTTCGACAGTTTGAAGTAAACAAGGTGCTCTGAAACACTTGCGCCTTGCACCAGCATTACACTCTGCGTCAGAACTGCCACAGAGCGCCGCCTATCCCGCTCTACAGAGCGGCCTAGTCTCTGACCTCCACATTCTCTGATGTAGCGTCGGCGTCCTGCACCTTGTCGCCTGTCTGTAATTGACCACTTCCTATTGACGCTCACGAGAGCAGCACGCGAACAACCGACAAGATTCACCATTCGCGAGATGCTCATTACCAGCTTCCAGGTCACAACGGTTTATCCTTTGTCAAAGAAGGTTACGTCAGAAGAATACCTTATTCGCAGCCTGCATCTTCACTGGAATGATTCCGTATTATCAACTGCTCCGCTTAAATACCATCTTTAGAACGTCAGGTGCCCTCAAAGCCACCAGACGGCGTTCAACCTTGTGGTGGACAGATGTCATAATGTTTTGGCTGGTCAGTATATCTCGAACGGTAACGGGGATTCTGTCACAGTACCTGGAGGAAAAGCAGACAGTACATAATATTCGTGGCGACGTCTTCCAGCTAATGACAGTGTCCTGCGTTTTGTTATTTCTGAATGTGTGTAAAGGCTTCCCAGGGAAACTTCTGCAACCTAGGGCGAAACAACCTTGGCGATATGAGGGCCGTACATGTACATATAGATGAGGTTGTTTTGATCACGGTGCAGAAGTTGCGCTGGGAAGCGCTTTCCGTCCTCCGCAATGTCCCGACCACTCCAGTAGCGATTTCGTATTTTTGGAGCCCTGAAGAAAGATATTTCTGGCCGTCGATTCGCTTCGGATGACCTGAAGATGACACACTGAAACGTTGAAACTGGTAGCGACAAAATAAAGTAAAATCGTAACGACAGCTGTAGGTGTTATTATTTATTTGTCGCAATAGTAAACGGCCGTCGTCCCACAGACCTCCTGCTGAAAGGATGGACATACAAAAGATTAATGTGATTTGCTTGAATTGTTTAGCTGTCCGAGAAAGCAGAATCCTAAGTACCCTATATTACACGAGTGAGTAGGATACCACAGAATGCACTAACTCCCTGTGTGCGCATCCACAGACCTGTGTGCATCTGGTGGAACAGCGACGGTGTGGTATACCTACGAATTGCTCAACCGAGGTGCAACCATCAATGCAGACATTTTTTGTCAACAACTGAGGCGTCTTGCAGGCGCAGTCCAAGAACAACGACCAGTAAGACTGCGTGAAGTGATGCTGCTCCTCGATAACTCCCGCCTGCGTTCTGCTAGACAGCGAAAAACATCATACAGAAGTTGGGTTCGGAAGTCATTCGGCACCCAACTTATTCACTTGTTCATGCTCCCTCAGATTTTTCGCCTTTTTCCCTCTCTACCGAACAGCCCTCAAGAAACTTCCTTTCCGGATGAAAATGCGCTCCGAACATGGCTCGACGAGTTCTTCGCCTCAAAATCACGTGATTTCTAGAGTTACGGAATCAAAAAGTTACCCAGCGTTGGCACTCTGTTGTAAATACCGAAAGAGAATATATTATTGATGACTAAAGTCTCTGGCCGGCCGAAGTGGTCGTGCGGTTAAAGGCGCTGCAGTCTGGAACCGCGAGACCGCTACGGTCGCAGGTTCGAATCCTGCCTCGGGCATGGATGTTTGTGATGTCCTTAGGTTAGTTAGGTTTAAGTAGTTCTAAGTTCTAGGGGACTAATGACCTCAGCAGTTGAGTCCCATAGTGCTCAGAGCCATTTTGAACTAAAGTCTCTGTTATGTGTATCTGTTGTGTTTATTAAACTTACAGGAAAACGTTACGAACCTGTGCATCAACCCACTAATTTCGTAAGTAATTAGGAAATGGCCATAATTTTGTTGAGTTATTTATGGAAAGTCAAAAAAAAGCGCATTTAGTCATGAGTATGCGGAAATAGGACGTCCTATTGGATATAAACACAGTTTACGTAGCTGTCAGCTGTCAAAATTAAAGTTCCCCTGGATAACGTGCGTTGCACCAATAGCGAGCAAGCAGCCTTGTTATGGAAGGTCGGCTGTCGGTTCTAATGGCGGACGCCACAACAGGCGGAACGTCACATACCGCGATAAAATCGGTAAATACAACTGGTAAAACACTGTACACATTCATAAAAGCACATACCTTCTGGAGAATACGTTCAAACACATGCGACAGCAAGTAGCAACAACAGTAAAATAAAAAGAAAGCTGGAAGCAGGAAATAGTAATGACCACTGTTTATGGCGAAATCAACAGTGTCAACACAGGTTATAGAACACTTAATTGAAATTAGCTTTATTTTTAAAGAAAGCAAGTATTAAGAAGAGTTTGTCGCAAAGAGGAAGAAATCACAGATGAAACTACATGAACTGCTTTGAGTGTTTACAGGGAAAGAGCGTTTTGCATTGCAGCTTATCTTTTTGTAACGATGCGTTGCGACGTCAGCAGTAGCTCATTGGTGCCGGCGTCGTAATTAAACTGTCTACATCAGCTGTGAAACTAACGAATATCCGTTATTCTTTGTTATAAGATTCCTCAGGTACAAACGCTACCCTCCGTTACATTCCTTTGGTTACAGTCCGGTCGGACATAACCGTCGTTATGTAGAAGCAGTTCCTTATGTGTGTGATTACGACGTTCTTCAGACACACTGTTCTTTTTATCAATATCCCGTAAACAGTTTTGAAGTAGTATAAAATTCACTTTCAGTCGCCGGTTGCGAAATTACAATCTTTTCGTTTCTATCAATCACGATCGTCACTTCCAGCTCTGGCGAAAACATGTCTTAAACAGTTTGAAAGTCTCCATGGCGTCAGTTAGTATTTTAACGCACACGGCAGTTCATAAAGTTCCACAGAAGGTAGTAAATTCAATGTGCATTAGCTAGATAGTTTGTGTAACTCAGTTACATGCAAACAGTTCGGTTCTAGTCACGACTATCACAGTAGGGACGGCGGTTATCACTGAAGCAAATGATTATCCTGTATATCGTTTCTTTTGTTTCAGCGCCAGTTTAACCGGATTTAGCAGTTTCTCGAATAACAGATTTTTGGTATTTCATTCCAATTATTTCCTGTAATAAATGTAGAAATCGAACAGATTGAAAAATTTTGTCTCACTCAGTTTCAAGATACATAGACACAAAATACACTATGTGATCAAAAGTATCCGAACACCTGGCTGAAAATGACTTACAAGTTTGTGGCGCCCTACATCGGTAATGCTAGAATTCAATATGGTGTTGGTCCACACTTATCCTTAATGACAGCTCTCACTCTCGCAGGAATATTTTCAGTCAGATGCTGGAAGGTTTCTTGGGGAATGGCAAACTATTATTCATGGAGTGCTGCACTGAGGAGAGGTATCGATGTCGGTCGGTGAGACCTGGCACGAAGTCGGCGTTGCAAAGCATCCCAAAGATGTTCTGTTGGATTCAGCTCAGGACTCGGTGCAGCCCACGCCACTACAGGGATGTTACTGTCGTGTAACCACTCCGCCACAGGTCGTGCATTATGAACAGGTGCTCGATCGTGTTGAAAGGTGCTATCGGCATCCTCGAATTGCTCTTCAGCTATGGTAAGCAACAAGGAACTTGAAACATCAATGTAGGCCTGTGCTGTGACAGTGCCACGCAAAACAACAAGGGGTGCACCCCTCTCCATGAAAAACACGACCACACCATAACACCACCACTTCCGAATTTTACTATTAGCAATACACACGCTGGCGGATGACGTTCACCGGGCATTCCCCATACCCACACCATGCCACCGGATCGCCACATTGTGTACCGTGATTCGTCACTCCACACAAAGTTTTTTCAACTGTTCAGTCGTTCAATGTTTACGCTCCTTACACGAAGCGAGGCGTCGTTTGGCATTTACCGGCGTGATGTGTGGCTTATGAGCAGCCGCTCGGCCATGAAATCCAAAATTTCTCACCTCCCGGCCAACAGTCGCCTGTGGTTGCGAATTTCTATATGGAGGAAGCTTTGGCGTCATTCAAATGGAAACCTACTTGTTTTCTACGTTATGTGAATGACATGTTCGCAATCTGGCCCCATGGAATGGACAAGCTCCTAGACTTCCTTACAAGCCTGAACTCCATACATCCGAACACCAAATTCACTGTGGAGACCGAAGCAGAAGGAAGATTACTATTCCTGGACGTCATGGTCAAAAGAAGATCGGATGACACTCTGGGCCACGGGGTATACAGGAAGAAAACGCAAACCGACCTGTATTTGCATGCGGATAGTTGCCACCACACTTCGCATAGGAATGGGCTGCTAAAACCACTGGTGCACAGGGCGCGCACCATCTCCGAGGCAGAGAGTCTGCCCCAAGAGCTGGAACACCTCAAAACTGTATTCCGGGAAAACGGGTACTCGGAATGGCAGTGCAGATGCGCTCTCTGCCCCACCTCTACAGTACGGCGTGTGGAGACGGAAGAAGTCACGGAGAAAGAGATAGCCACTGCCCATATACCGTTTAGTGGCGCACTATCAGGGAAAATAGGACGAATATTGTGGAAACACCTAGGAGGAACTGTCTTTTGCCTACCAAATAAAACGCTAGCATTGTTGGGAAGTGTCATAGACGATCTAGGATTGCGGAAGGCCGGCATATACCAGACTCCTTGTCAATGTGGGAAGCCAGTGCTCACCATCTAAGATCGTTGCTGAGAACATCAGAGGTATACAACAAGTCGGCGGTCGCAGAGCACTGTTTGTCCGAAAATCACGAAATGGACTACCAACATTCCAAGGTCTTGAAACAGACATCTAAATACTGGGACAGCGTCGTTAGAGAAGCTATCGAAATTCGTCCCAGGGACGGACTCATCAACCGAGACGGCAGCTACATCGTCAGCAGGGCATGGGAAAAGAGCGTTGCGTCTAATTAAAAAGACGCTCAGCAAAGGAATCGAACGAGTGACTAGAGCAAACGAGGCAACTACACTGACGCCACCACAGACGCCGACGCCAGCGTCTCAGCGACCGCTGACGCGCGGGCTCGGACCGCGAAGAGAACGCTTCGCGAGGGGAGGGGATTTAAGATGGCCGCCCGCCCTCAGGAGCTCAGTTCGTCAGCGCACTTGACCATGGTGACATGTCTGATCGCCGAAATATTGTGCCCGTTGGACAGTATAGACCAGCAGTACACCCGTGGACTGTTTGTGCAAAAAAGAAACTTAGTTTGTCCGCCGATCTCTCTTTTCTAGAAGAATGATGATTGATTGACTACTAGAAAAAATCATCAGTATTTTCTTTTTGATTGTAATTTCTTTAAACTCTGCTCAAGAATCATGTTGTGATATGGGCAATACCACTATTCTGACATTACGAATAGTGAGTACTTAAAAGTGAAATCTGAGGTCGAGAATTCTATGTTTCGTTTTAATTTGTGAATTTAGATAAAGACATGTTATGTACTTGTAGACAGAGGCAGCAAATCAGCTGCTTTCCATTTTTATTGTAAACTATGAATGAACTGCTAGGTTTTACGTTTTTTTTCCTTGCATTGTGTCACAAGTTGGTTGTGTTTCCTCCCGTTTATAACCTTTTAAAGCAGATGAAGCATTGTACTCATAAATCATTGATACCGCACTTTTCAAAATACTTTCAGATTAGGAATGATGTTTAGTAATACTGCTGATGTCCGACGATGACAGTGAGAAACTATCATAAGGAGAAGGTGGCACAAGTCTTGCGCAGTGCGTTGACAAGGTTTGTTCAAAAAATTCCAGAACATTAGTGATTTCGCACCAATGGTGTGTTGGAGCGAAACACGGTTGGCATCTCAGCACACGCCTTTGTTTAATGTGTAAATTCCGGAAGTTTCATTGTTCTATGTCTGTTAGTTATTGGGCAGTGCTGTATTGAGCAGAACGTTGTTTGCACGTTTCTAGATGAGAGAGTTGGAGGAGCAACACGTCTGCATTAAATTTCGCGAGAAACTCAAGAAAACATTTGCAGAGACGCACCAAATGATGTAGGAAGCCTACGGTGGTAAGTGCTTAAGCGGTACTCTGTGTTACGAATGGTTTACACGGTTTAAAAATGGACGGACGGAACTTAAAGATTACCTTCGCTCAGGGGGCCCTTCGACTTCTACCGCTGACGGTCATGTCAGAAACGTCAACGAAATTGTGGGTGCCAATTGAAGACTGACTGTTTGAGACATTGCAGAAGAATGTAACATTTCAGTTGGATCATGTCATGAAAGCCTAACACAACATCTTGGAATGCATCGTGTTGCCGCCAAGTTCGTTCCATGGCTCATGAGTCAAGAATAGCGAGACCTTCACTCAGCAGTCTGCGAAGAGCTTTTGGATCGCGCAAACGAGAACGAGGTGTTCCTTAAGAGATTCATAAGTGGTGATGAGACGGTGGTCTACGGTAGTGATGTTGATACCAACGTTCAATGTTCAGAATGAGTCGGGAAATGCTCTCCAAGGCCGAAAAAGCTCGCCATGTCAGGTCAAATGTCAAAGACATACAAATAGTTTTCTTTGATTTTGAAGGATTAGTTCATCATGAATTCGTGCCACAGGGACAAACTGTTATTCGATGGTACTGTCGAGGCGTGTTGCGACACCTGCGATAAAACATGAGAAGGAAACGACATGAAATGTGGCGAGATAATTAATGGCTCTCCCATCACGATAACACACCCGCACATTCATCCTTGCTGGTGCGTGACTATTGCACAAAGCGCGAAATCACTGTGCTGCCACATCCTCCGTACCATCCAGACCCGGTCCCTGTGAACACTTTGTTGGAAGGACGAAGATTTGCAACGATAGACAAGATAGAATTAAATTCCCAGAAGGTGCTCCACGCGATCCAGCAAGAGGATTACAAAACTGCTTCCGGAAGTGGAACCGATTTTGGGAGCGGTGTATCAATTGGGAAGGAGACCATGCACAATAAGCAAAAGTAAGCGTAGAAAACTTTGTGGACGACGTTCCGAAATTTTTTGAAGAGATTTCATACACGTGTAGTATCTAGTAGACCACTTCACATGGTAAGAGGTACGTTATTGTCTGAGCAATGCTGCATCATTTCTTGTTCCATGTTTTTGTTGATCATTTCTGCCGGCATTGGTTTTAAAGTAGCATTGATCACTTCCCGCATTTGGTATCATGACGCAACATTTCAGAGCATGCAAATTTTGAGACTAAAAACTACTCGTTCAGTAAACAACTGTTTATTTAAAAACGAAAAATTTTAGCACTACTCTACGGCTAATTGATATTTCAGTTTTTCACCGGTTATTAGTAAAAAATAAAAACTCCTTTTATAACTGAGACCAAACAGCTACTGGTTATTCACAACTAAAATACCTGTATCGGTTTACCTTCCTGCATTTTCCATCCCTAAGACACAGCGAATTCTCGTATACATTGTCACTACACGAAGCTTACAGTTCTCACAGAGTGTAAAATGTTGTTTCATTACGTCCACGCTGAAATTTAATTTAAATTGTGGGCGCAAAATAAGAACACCGATATAAATGTTCGTGTGTTTCTGTCTAGCACAATTACACAACATAAACCTCACATCCACCTCAGGCGCCCACCTCACGCCGCTGTGCTACCACTGACTGACACAGCTCGACTGCCGGGATCGATATCGCTCTCGCATCACAGTTCAAAAATGGTTCAAATGGCTCTGAGCACTATGGGACTTAACATCTGTGGTCATCAGTCCCCTAGAACTTAGAACTACTTAAACCTAACTAACCAAAGGACATCACACACATCCATGCTGAGGCAGGATTCGAACCTGCGACAGTAGCGGTCACTCGGTTCCAGACTGAAGCGCCTAGAACCGCACGGCCACATCGACCGGCGCATTACAGTTCATGCAGTAGTGTTGCATATTGGAGTTCGGGCAGAATAACGTGGCCGGTAGATGCGCAGTCGGCGGGACAAGCGTGGGCATAGACATGGTGGTGGGGGTTGCGGGTAGGCTGTCAATACACTACAGGGGAAATGTCGAGAAAGTGCCGTTCTAAACTGAAGTGCAACCCCGCCAAGCCCTCAGTTGCTTTTGTTAACATATAAAAAGAATTCCGCTGTAAACGAGGAGCCTCGTGAGTGGCGAATTTTGATTAGAACCCACATTTCACTTGTTACCATTTTAATATTTGCTGCTTTTACCAAAATGCAAAAGACTACTCAAACAGTGGCTTATTAAGTTTATTAAGTGAGGAACTGATGACAAAAAAGATTAACAGCTTATGAAAAATCGCTTCCTCGATAAAAAAAGTGTAATGTATTCGCTTAGATTGTTCCAAAACCCATAGCATTTCTTCATTCGCCAGCTATCCATGGCCCTTCCAAATTGCATTCTAACATCAAAAAGGTCTGTGGTTATTGGAGTAACATGATTGACGATTAAGTTTCGCACAATAATCATGTGTAAAAATACTCTCCCGTTTGCCTGCTATCATTTACCAAAATCTCGTTTCGAAACCTCAAAACAATTTATGAAGTATGAGGAATGTTATGAATATTTCTTTCTAGGTTTATCGCTGACGCACACTATCACAAATGGGTGTGCTACGTCAGATCAATTCCATCAAGATTTGTGACCGATACAGATCCCCGCACAGTTTTAAAAAAATCAGTGTGTTAGCTAAATTTCTTATGCAGCAGCGTATTATGCGATATGCACCAAACACGAAATCATAGTGACCCCTATTTCCATCGCAATCTTTTCTCGAATTTCGCACAGTGTCTTGCTTAATTTCAAATCCCACAATTACTATGACCATTAACGAAATGCTATAAGTAAAGCAAACTTTTTTTTACCTAATAGTTCCTGTAGTATCGTTTGAAAAAGATTGGAGGGCGAGCGCGGTCTAAGGTACTGCAGTCATGGACTGTGCGGCTGATCCCGGCGGAGGTTCGAGTCCTCCTTCGGGAATGGGTGTGTGTGTTTGTCCTTAGGATAATTTAGGTTAAGTAGTGTGAAGGCTTAGGGACTAATGACCTTAGCAGTTAAGTCCCATAAGATTTCACACACATTTGAACTTTTTTTTGGAGGGCGTGCGCCTCGATTATGTTATGGTTGTGTCGCCATCCGGCCGAAAGTGGGTAAAAAATGATTCTCTCCCCTTTCGAACAAACAAATGAAGTCGCCCATCGCTTTGGAGAAAAATTGATCACTGCGCATCGTCCACCGTATCCTGCACAGACGCGCCATTTAGCTTCACATGACACATTCCAAAACACCATTATTAAGAAGTTGAAACATAGGATAAAACTTCTGCGTCCTGAACTCAAAGGACATAAAGCAGCCATAAAAATAAGATAATGAAAGAGTTACCTTTCACACTGTAGAACAAAACAAAAATTATTTTAAAGATATATGTACAGACTGAATGAAGCGAAAAAAAAAGAAAAAAGAAAAAAAAATGACTATCGCAATTACGCAATTCCTTCATAGTAGGCAACCGGAAATGTTTTGTTATGAAGGCATTGACCATCTTGTGCCACAGTGGGATAAACGTATTAACAGTCATGGCGGTTACTTTTCATATAATAAGCAGTTTAGTTACTTCTTCCATTTGTTTTATTTTCATTTGACTGCCATCTTATTTACTAAGGGACGAAATGGAACTGTATTGAACACGTTTTGGTAGTCAAGAAATGGAGCCTCCATCTCTAATATATTACTTGCAGCCTTCTCGATCTCACGAACAGGAAAAATAAATCGGTTGTATTTTATGAAGATTAGGAGAGGTAGGTCGTAAGGATTTGAATAAATTCATATTTAAGAGGCACCGACACCTGCTGACGAAATAAAACTTTATTCACAACCAATTTCCAGCGACCAGGCACCATCAGGAAACATAAAACAATTTTCATCGACCTATGTATTACCTTTCTCACTGCGGCGTCAAGAAATGAAATAAATACCACGCTGTGTCACTGAAATTGCGGAGTGTGGAGCACGCATTAAAAGAGTCAACATAAAATGCGCAAATACAGCCAGGAGTCACTTTAGTGCATCGTCTACATTTATGTTCCAGGCACCTGTGTGAAACGCGCTCTGTAGAGTGCTCTTCACATGCTTTGCCAAAGTGGGTCATGTAGCTCGTAAGCCCCTTGGAAAGAACGCAATGGCCGCCGTATGAGTCCAGTATTCCGCTGCTTCTAGGAATGGGGTGAGATAGCGGTGCGTGTTGACTGGCTCACTGCCAGCGATTGTGGGTTCACCGGCACACTGAACAACGACGCTGCTGCAGTCGTGTTGACAGCTTTGTTTGCATAGGACATGAGCACACAGTGAGCGCCTCAGGAGGGGCAGTACATACACTCCTGGAAATGGAAAAAAGAACACATTGACACCGGTGTGTCAGACCCACCATACTTGCTCCGGACACTGCGAGAGGGCTGTACAAGCAATGATCACACGCACGGCACAGCGGACACACCAGGAACCGCGGTGTTGGCCGTCGAATGGCGCTAGCTGCGCAGCATTTGTGCACCGCCGCCGTCAGTGTCAGCCAGTTTGCCGTGGCATACGGAGCTCCATCGCAGTCTTTAACACTGGTAGCATGCCGCGACAGCGTGGACGTGAACCGTATGTGCAGTTGACGGACTTTGAGCGAGGGCGTATAGTGGGCATGCGGGAGGCCGGGTGGACGTACCGCCGAATTGCTCAACACGTGGGGCGTGAGGTCTCCACAGTACATCGATGTTGTCGCCAGTGGTCGGCGGAAGGTGCACGTGCCCGTCGACCTGGGACCGGACCGCAGCGACGCACGGATGCACGCCAAGACCGTAGGATCCTACGCAGTGCCGTAGGGGACCGCACCGCCACTTCCCAGCAAATTAGGGACACTGTTGCTCCTGGGGTATCGGCGAGGACCATTCGCAACCGTCTCCATGAAGCTGGGCTACGGTCCCGCACACCGTTAGGCCGTCACGCCCCAACATCGTGCAGCCCGCCTCCAGTGGTGTCGCGACAGGCGTGAATGGAGGGACGAATGGAGACGTGTCGTCTTCAGCGATGAGAGTCGCTTCTGCCTTGGTGCCAATGATGGTCGTATGCGTGTTTGGCGCCGTGCAGGTGAGCGCCACAATCAGGACTGCATACGACCGAGGCACACAGGGCCAACACCCGGCATCATGGTGTGGGGAGCGATCTCCTACACTGGCCGTACACCACTGGTGATCGTCGAGGGGACACTGAATAGTGCACGGTACATCCAAACCGTCATCGAACCCATCGTTCTACCATTCCTAGACCGGCAAGGGAACTTGCTGTTCCAACAGGACAATGCACGTCCGCATGTATCCCGTGCCACCCAACGTGCTCTAGAAGGTGTAAGTCAACTACCCTGGCCAGCAAGATCTCCGGATCTGTCTCCCATTGAGCATGTTTGGGACTGGATGAAGCGTCGTCTCACGCGGTCTGCACGTCCAGCACGAACGCTGGTCCAACTGAGGCGCCAGGTGGAAATGGCATGGCAAGCCGTTCCACAAGACTACATCCAGCATCTCTACGATCGTCTCCATGGGAGAATAGCAGCCTGCATTGCTGCGAAAGGTGGATATACACTGTACTAGTGCCGACATTGTGCATGCTCTGTTGCCTGTGTCTATGTGCCTGTGGTTCTGTCAGTGTGATCATGTGATGTATCTGACCCCAGGAATGTGTCAATAAAGTTTCCCCTTCCTGGGACAATGAATTCACGGAGTTCTTATTTCAATTTCCAGGAGTGTATCTTTCGAGGTGGTAAGGTTCCACGTAACCTGCGTCCAATCTCTGTTGTTTACAGAAATACAGCTATTGGGATGTAACCCAAACAAATACTCACTGCGAGTATGATTACGTCTCTGTCTCTAAATCTGGCAGAAAATCCAAAGAAATTCTGGTCGTACGTAACGTACACCAGAGGTAGGACAAAATCAATACCGTCACTAGGCCACAGCGATAGTCATGTTCCTGATGACAATGTCACTGAGGTGGACTTACTAAAAGCGATTTTCGGAAATTCCTTCACCAAAGACGACGAAATAAGTATTGCGTAACTCGAATCAAGAACAGCCCTAACATAAGTAAATCAGAAGCAGATATCCTCTGTGTATCGAAGCAACTTATATCACCTTACAAAGACAAGTCTTCAGGGCCAGTTTACATAGCAATTAGGTTGCCTATAGAGTGTGCTGATATGAGCTCTATACTTAGTGATCATACACAACCACTCGCTGGACGAAAGAACCGTACCTAACAACTGGAAAGTTGCACAGGACACACCAACACTCATGAAAGGATGTAGGAATAATCCGGCGACATGTAGACCCTTCTCACTGATGTAGATTTGCAGTAGAACTTTGGAACATATACAGTCTTCGAATATTATTAATTACCTCAAAGAAACCGATCTGTTGACAGATTGTCATCACGAATTCAGACTAAATTGTTTTTGGGCAGCACTACTAGTTCTTTTTCCTATGATGCAATGAGTGCTGTTAATAGGGGATCTGAAACTGATTCCATATTTCTGGATTTCCAGAAGGCTGTTGACACCGTTCCCCACAAGGTACTTCTAATCAAATTACGTGCCTATAGTGTAACGTCTCAGTTGTGCTACTGGATTCGTGATTTTCTGTCAGAAAGATCACAGTTCGGGGAACAGACGGAGAGTCATCGAAAAAACAGGAGTGATATCTGGCGCTCCCCAAGGAAGTATTATACGCCCTCTGCTGTTCCTAATCTATATAAATTATTTACGAGACAACTGGACCACCTATCTTAGATTGTTTTCAGTGATGATGTCATTTAACGGCTCGTAAAATAATCGGTATACCAAAACCAATTAAAAATGATTCACCCAAAATATATGAATAGTGTGAAAAGTGGCAATTGACTCTAAGTAAGAGAAAAATGTGAGGTCATCTACAACAGTATTAAAAGGAATTCGTTAAATTTCGGTTACACGATGTATAACTCAGATCTGAAAGCTGTCAATACAACTAAACATCTACGGATAACAATTGCGAACAGCTTAAATTTGAATGATTAAATAGATAATTTTGCGAGGAAAGCGAACCAAAGACTGTGTTTTATTGGCAGAACAGTTAGAAGACGCAACAAATCCACTACAGAGACTGCCTACACTACTCTTGCCCGTGCTCTGTTGGGGTGCTGCTGTGCACCATGGGATTCTTAAAAGATCAGCACACTGGACTCGCATTCGGGAGGACGACGGTTCAATCCCGCGTCCGGCCATCCTGATTTAGGATTTCCGTGATTTCCCTGAATCGCTCCAGGTAAATGCCGGGATGGTTCCTTTGAAAGGACACGGCCGACTTCCTTCCCCGTCCTTCCCTAATCCGATGAGACCGATGACCTCGCTGTTCGGTCTCTTCCCTTAAACAACCCAACCCAACTTAAAAGATCTGATTGGTGGAGAACATCGCAAAAGTTCAAAGAAAGGCAGCTGGTATCAGCGCGAAGTAGGGGAGAGAGTTTCATGGACGTGATGTGCGACGTGGTATGGCAAGCTTTAAAACAAAGGCATTTTCGTTGCGGCAAGATTTTTTTTAATGATATTTTAGTCACCGACATTGTCCTCCGCATGGGAAAATATTCTGTTGACACCCACGAATACTGGCAGAAGTGATCGTAGCAATAGAATAAGAGAAATCAGAGCTCGCACGAGAAGATTTAAGTGTTAGGTTTTGACGCGCGCTCTTCGGGAGTGGGATGGATAGAAATAGGGTGAAAGTGGTTGGATGAGCCCTCTACTGAGCACTTAAGTGTAGAATGCATAGTAGTCACGTAACTGTAAATACAGATGTAGAAGTTGAAAGACGATTTGCATAAATTCCGCCCCCGACTTCAATGTATTCTCCAATTCTCTTGACAATGCCACGTTTAAGTCTTCTGAGGGAGTTTTGTTGTCTTGGACTTTCAAACGTCCTACATCTCCCACCCCCAAGTACCTAATGGCTCCACGCTCGGTTCTCAGGTTCCTTTTCACCGAATGAATTCCACGCTCATTAATCGGCAAAACTCATATTAGAAAAACATGAAATTGCCTTAGCAGAATTAGACGACCGCACACGAACGCTTTCTGGCTTTCTGCAGTGGAAAATAACCTCGTTGATCACTAAGGATCATTAATTCCACACTTCCGAAATCATAACTACTTCAAAACATAAACTCCGCCCCATAGGGCAAACGAATTGCGACCCCAACCTCAAGAGCGCTGCGACCGACTCCCCACATTTCGTCTCGCTCCAAACCTCTTCAAAAATGATTTTATCGTGGGCCTTACGAATAATCCGAAACTGGAGTAGAATGTATTACCATTATTGGTCATTTCCCACTCTTGCTTACGCTTCTCTAAAGTGCTGCTTCCTACAAAGAGTTTCAAAACTTTTCATCAACTGGTGCCAGAAAACACCGTCCGTCCTGGGGAATTTATCCGGAGTTATAGTCAACCCAGTCGTCGCCGACTGGCACCCATTTAGGAAGATCAGGGGAAGTCCAGCCTCTCTTGTTCGTGCCGAACACAAAAACAATCCGATACCACCGGAAAATGGCTGAGGCTACTACAGTAGTGGACGGGAATAACACACATGGACCACCAGGAAATGATATGTCGGCTTTAAGAATGCCGAGTCTCGCGGCAGTGACATTAAATCCAAAGTTCTCGGTTTTCCAGTCTTGCCAAGTGATTAAAACTGCACGAGCTTTCGACAAAGCACTCCTTGTCCATTGTCAAGTGATGTGACTCCCATTGGGGCCGCTGGCACGCCCCTTATATACATCTGCTGCCGGCTGTGACGTCACTGGTGCTCGCTGTCTCGCCATATATGGGCATACATTGAGGCGCCTTTCGATGTGCCCGCTTCAGCGGCGCCACCGCTAAGTTCCACGATTTGCTGAGCTAGAGGACACCGTCTCTATTTAGGGTCTTATCGGTCATTTTTACTTCAATGGCTTCTTTAATTACACAGTCCACAACCCGTTAGCGTGAGCCGCGACAGCGGTTTCACCAAACTCATCCGGTGACTCAAGCGTGCTCAGCTAAAGTGGATCTCACGGGGCAGCGCAGACGATAAAACCTCTCATGCTCCTTCCTGCACTGTTCCAGAGAAACCAGCTGCATCATCGGCTGGTGTGGCCGAGCGGTTCTAGGCGCTTCAGTCTGCAACCGGGCGACCGCTACGGTCGCAGGTTCGAATCCTGCCTCGGGCATGGATATGTGTGATGTCCATAGGTTAGTTAGGTTTAAGTAGTACTAAGTTCTAGGGGACAGATGACCTCAGATGTTAAGTCCCATGTCGCTCAGAGCCATTTGAACCATTTTTTGAACCAGCTGCATCTTTAACCGGTCTCAGTAAGTGCTGGATTTTTGTCGGAGACCTGACGATCGATTTGATCTTGTGCTTCTTCAGCAGTTGGCTTATCTTGCCCGACACGTAACGGCAAGAAATAAATGAAGTAATATCGAGAAAAGAGAATCACAGTAAGACCACCGATGAGGAGCAGGAAAAGATGTTTCCTTTCTTGCCGTTCTTTGACTCCATGTCGGGAAAGATAAATCACCTGCAGAAAAGACACAAGATGAAATCGATCTGCAGACTTCAGATAAAAGCTCAGTGATTTCTGAGACCATTTAAAGATGCAACAGGTCTCAAAACACCTGGGGTCAACAAGGAACCTCGCGAGAGCGGCCAGCATTACGTCTGACAAGGAGTACGCACTGTAGAACAACACAGGTATGAACGTGACAGGTTTCATCGCCTTCAACACTCCGAAATATCCGCTTTGGCTGAGCACGCTTTAGGAAACTTTCATCGGATAAAATTTAACGAAACATCTGTCGTGGCTCTAACTAACGGCTTCTGAGGCTGTAAAATTAAAGAAGCCATTGGAATAAAAATCAACGACAACAACGAAGAAACACATAGCGGCGTGTAACTCAGCAGCATGGGATCCTGCGATCGCGTGGCTAAAGCGAGTAAATCGAACGGCGAGTCAACGTTGCCCATATATACACACTACAGATATGCTTCGGAAACTCGGATGGAATTCATTAGATGAAAGGCGACGTTCTTTTCGATGAGCGTTACTGAGAAAAGATAGAGAAGCGGCATTTGAGGCTGATTGCACAATAATTCTGCCCCCAGCAATGTACATTACGCCTAGGGCCATGATCAAAGAGAGTAGTGGGATACAGATAGTCGTTTCCCCGTCGCTTTATTTGCAAGTGGAGCAGGACACGAAATGATAAGCAGTGGTACAGGGTCCCATCCGACACGCGCCATAGTTGGCTCATGGAATACGTATATACACCGGTGTCCAAAATCAAAGCAACAAACTGCTATTTCCCCGTCCTGCGTATAATTCACGAAATAATCACACAAACTGTCAACCAGATGTCCGTACGATCGTGTTCCGCACCGAAGAAGGAATTCTAGTCAACTGACGATGACGTCAGGGCACCTATGAAACGAGGTAGTGTTTGCCAGGTAGGCCCACATCGCTGTCGCTGTGTACACAGTAACAGACGGTGTAGTATGGTGCAGAGAAGGTGCCTACCACTCTGTCTGCTGTGGAGGGCCAGAGAAAGAAAGGCAGCAGGACAGCCGCAAACTGATGTGGCCCGAAGGCTTGGTGTGAATCGTTCTGTTGTTTCTCGGATATAACGACAGTGTATACAGACTGAAACTGTATTCCCAGGACCAATAGAGGGCCGAGAACGTGTGACTTCAGAAGAGAAGACCATTATCTGGCTGTAGGGGAACGAAAGTATCGCTTTAGTACTGCACGGCAACTGGCATGTGAGCTCGCAGTATTCAATGGACGTGTTGTATCGACGCAAACTGTGTTCAGATGGCTTCAACAGAGCGTCAGTTATCGTCGGGGACCTGCTGAATGTCTGCCTCTGATGCGTCTTCACAGAAGGGAACGTCCAGAGTGGAGTCATCAACAGCCACCAGCGCGGTCGAATAGTAGGCGAATGTTGTTTTGACAGGCGGGTTCTGGTTTAGTCTGGAGGCTGATTCTCAATGGATTCGCATTTGGAGGGAACGGGAAACACGATTTCGGGACCCAAAAGTAGCGGGACAACCTTTGTATAGCCCCACTCTCCACTGTTGCCAAATTTTCTCAAGACGACAGAACCAAGATGGCGGAGATAGATACGGCAATGTCGCTATGACGTCTTGGCGAGAAGTTCAAATTTTGGCTGGGAAATTGGTCAATTGGACAACCTCCACTAACCTAATCCCCTCCCCTCCCCTGCCCGCTCCCCGAAAAATGGTGGGAGGTTTAAATTTTGGCGGGGAAAAACGGGAACTTGGGCTACCTCCACTAATCTAAGAAAATGCTGGGAAAAAGGTTACTTTGGCTACCTCCACCAATCTAAGTCATCCGATCGCCACATCTTCCTTGGAATTGTTGGGAAAAGGACGCAGCCTGTGCTGGGACACTAGATAGGATGGATGTAAGTCTTTACTTTACAGGCAGTCTATATTTAAAGAATTTGAGATTTCATAGGCAGTAGCTCCATCCAGTGTGTTCACCATGAGGTCTGGAGTCCAACTGACCGAGTACACAATACTGCTAGCAGAGGGCACTGTCATTCAATGGCAGTCGGTGGAGGGGGGAGGGGGGAGGCGTTAAAAGGATTCAGTCTGTGTCCAGCTCCTGGAGAGTGGAAGGAGTGCACTTTATTTATTTTGGAAGAATTTATTTATGGTTGGATTTCACATAGTTAATTTATTACATTGATACAAAACACTCGCTCTGACGTGCTTGGGGTCACAGTGCACAGACTGCAGACCTGCAAACTACTCGAGAATCACCGAAATTATGCAGTACACTTAGGTAAATTGTCAAAATAATACATGTCTAATGTTCTGCAAACACGCTTATTAACCGTCAACTGTCGAAATTATGCATGGCACAGCCTGCACACCTGTAAACTACTCGTAAATTACCAATATAATGCAGTACACTGATGTACAGACACGCAAGCAACTCGTCAATTGTCAAAAAATTATGCATATTTAACGCTCTGCCTTTGTGCTTACAACGCTTAAACAGGAGAAAATAATGCACTGCACAAACACTCATTGTACATAAAATCTCTTTCGAACTACCGTTAAGAAATTCGATCATGATGTATCAACGAACTATTCCCTACAGAGGTTCCAACTTGCACACGTGCTGACGCCACCAACTCTGGACTCGAGCCACCGCCAAAGAGACGAATGCAGGGGTGCGAGCCATTGTTCTAAGGCTGCTGCCACCTACAGCCAGCAGTTGAAAGTTGCGTCTATTTGGTAGTATTCCATCAGAGTTCTTCGAGTGTTATACTGGTGTCAAATGTCTATTTAAATATGATCCAAGTCTCCCTCTCAACACGCACATGTTCACCTAGGCATCGTTACTGGCGCAATGACGCTTAGCTGTGGGTCCAGCATCAAGTTGCATAGTAGCTCCCCCTCGCAGACACAGCTAAGAGGTTCTCAGTGTTATACTGATATGACATGTCTATGTAAATAACAGCCAAGTTCCCCTATGAATGCACTATAGATATCTGTTGAAATGCTTCTTGGAGTAATACAGGGTGAATTCTCCCTAGTGACCCTAACGGGACATGCCATCCCACATGAGAGACACGTTGGCCATGGGCACATGTTTACCTGCCCAGAATGGCTGATGCATCGTCATGAGATGTGTGTGTGTGTGTGTACTGTGGCTGGAAGTTTCAGTGTCCTACATCTAGTGGTCTGGAGATGTCCTAATGCGCCAATGTCACATTAGGGGCAGCATCATGCCAGAGCTGGATGGTCTGGTTCAACTTGTCTTTGAAAACCTGGACAAAGAATACATCACCTTACACTCAGAACTTTCTGTTGTAACTTGCCCCCCCCCTCCCCCCCATCCATTCTGTTCGAACTAGTCTGTATAGGCTTCAATGACGCAGCACAAAGGATGTCTTGTGAATGAATGGAGCACACTGAATGGCTCTTATTAAATTTACCCGCCAAATTACTGATGCTCTCGGTGTGGAAGAACTGTCCACCTTTTTCTTCTGCAGACGAGACTTTCAGTAGCAAAACTATATTGTACAGATCGCCATATTACACCAACAGTTAAACCCTGCAAAAGTGGTTTATAGACCGTCAAGTACACAAAGAAACTTGCTCAATTACACTGCTCTGCCACTGAGGACAGAAGCGTGAAACCTACCTCCATCCCCGCAATATATCACTGCGTACCATGTCGATGTAGTAAACATACAATTCGTATCCTGTGCCATACAAAATCTTCCATTTTGCATCATGCATATACCTATCGACCGGCAGACACTCGTACATATACCACAAAGACAGACAGCATAAGCACATGCACCAAGGTATATTCCTCGGAGCACTTGATATTTCCCGCAAGGTTGGGCGGTCATCCAACACAACCGACGGTCACAAGTTATCCACCCCCGACCCATGAGCCCTCAACGAACCGAAGTCACTCTCGCATGGGTAGAAGTGACATAAAATTGATAAAATTACGAAAAATGATGGAAAATGGGGGAATTTGGGAAGTACTTGCGTGTCTTCTGGTTGGCGCAGAACAATTCTTGTACATGGGAACAAGGATACGACAGCAAGAGGAATCTGAAAAAATGTTGAAATGGAGGTGATGGGAACCAGGGAAACAGTCCCTTTTTCCATCACGGCAGCATTCTACTATATGTCTATTGAAGTAACTGTGACACACACAACTTGACTACTGTTTTTGACGATTTTCAGGGAAACAGAGAACCGTCTGCCTCAAAAATTACATCTGCGTTAAAGGACAAGAGAGGTGGAGATGTAACGAGGTATGATTTAATGGCACACTGGTAATGCATTGCAGAGAGGGTGATGTTGTTGCAGGTCATTTGACCATTTTTTCCGCTGTTCTATCAGGATGCATCAGTCATGTGACATAACCTGCATTCGACTTGTATACAACCATGTGCTCATACGTAACTTAGAGCACTGTCTACTTGCGATCAATAACAGCAAACCTCTCGATCATCAGAGGACTTCCACCTCATGTGTGATGAAACGTAACTATCCTGTTTCCACGCATTCCTCTAAATGAACGAAGATTCATGCGATGTACTCCATTCCCCTGTCTCATTTTGGGCATAAAATCGAGACTTTAGTTTCATGATTCTAAATGAGCGGTTTTTGAGACACTGCAATCCCCGTGTATACATCTACTTGACAGATGTGCTGTTTACAGAGTTAGTGGCTGCATGACACGTAACTTCACATGTTCGACGCCGCCGCTATGCATTTATCTGTTTCCTTGTAGGAGGTATTCTCCATTACTAACGATCATTTTATATAGGACTGATGTGGAATAGTATAATTTCTGGATCGTGATCGGATGCGAACAGTGGACGTTATACATTTCTGGGGAGCTATATTGTGCATGTATCACGCAGAGCCGATGTTTTAAGGTAGTAGTTTTTTCGTTTTACAGGTTGTTAACATAGTTTATCGTAGACAAATCTGCAAGAAGGATGTATGTCATGCGCTGGAAATTTCTTACACTGGAATATTAACAGCGCTGCATTTCACATGCCTGAATGTCGGAAATTGAAGCGATCTAACATCATAGCCAGTTTTAAGTGCAGAACCGTGTAGTCTTAGGAGTGCGTGTGTTTATGTTCTCTCTTACCAATACCCTCCTGGTACTGATCCCAGACACTAAAAAAATACTTTAAAATTGATAGCATTGTTGATTTACGTAAAATGCTTTGAACTCGATCTGTCTGGTGCTACATCATACATAAAAGCCACCCGTTTTTTGTTCTTCTTAACCGTCTGCTATTGCAACAATTTCAAATCTGTTGCTATACAATGATAAGGGGTGTTACCCTCCTCGACATGGGCACATCTGTAGAAATCCTGTACACTTGAATGGACGAGGACTCGGCAAGATCCACTCATTCCCGAGACACAGAATGTAGTGCTCTACTCCTCGACAGCTTCAGATTATCCTAAGACTACGAGAATGCTCTGTGACTCCCATCCGCATAGAGACAGATCATAAATCATGCACTATGCTCGAGGTGCTAGAAATATGTAGAGCACTATCTGGTATACTTTGATGATGTATATGCTCGAGAATTAACAATGAACGGACGTAGGGCACAGTCATCTATCTACATTCGCAATGATACTCGCAAAGTAGAGAAGGGACTGTTCAACAATGATGCTGAAATCGGGAAACATGCTGTTGCATCATTGTTCACTGTTGAAATTACTGTGAAATTGAGAAAATTGTCCGCACTCTCAACTGTGATACTTATTATTACAGTACATCGATGGTGTCTTTTCCATCCCATCCGTCCACTGGTATGCTTTTGGTTATCCCATAATGACTGACTGAAATCCCCTTCTGGGGATGGCTAGCACTGAAACAGTGATCGCGTACATGACTGCAATATGAGGAACCAGTCGAAATGGAACACAGAGCCATCAGCTATTCCATCACTGTGACACATGAGTTTAAATGCAGAGGTCGTCAATAACCTTCAGACAGCAGTTTGGAGATGCTCCTCAATGCCATCAAACTCTTCCAGTTTCCTTACGTTGTAACTGTATTTTATATAAAATCATCCACTGCGCGTGGTGTGTTATTATAGCAGCAGTGACAACATGATTTACACTGTGCGATGTCTAGTTCTCTGTGAGAAGCAATGGATCAGAACGTGTTAATGTCAGTTTAGAGCCTGACACAGACCTCAAAGTCGTGGCGTAAAAAACAAAGTGTCTGGCAGTGTACGAAGCATGTTACAGCATAAAAAAACGATGTTTCAAACAGCAACAGAGCGTCACAGGGAGCGTCTCTTGCGACTTAAAGTATAGTTTGTGAGATGTGGTCATCCTGCTACGGTACAGACGATCCAACTTTGCACTGGTCTAGTAGCGTCGCAGCTATTACGCGACTGCAGATTTTTGCAGTAAGTTTAGTTACGTTATGGCAAGCTGTTTTGAAAGCCAGCAGTATGGTAGCATTCGGCGGTGGCCGACTTCTGCAATATGCGTCATAGCCACACCTGTCGCTAAAGCGGACCGTGAGAATGCCCACTGTGGCGTGTATTGAAATCACTTATTCACTTCACCTAAGAAACTGTTTTATTCTAAATTTGGTATATGACCTTTTGTTATTCAGACAAACTTTGTGTCAAAATTTGAAACCGCTACCAATAATAGTTTCGGAGATAAAGAAAATTACTTAAAAAGTCACAAACACACACTTAGAGATTTAAATTCAGTTAGGAATTATAATAGTTTATCTTTTGGTATTATTTGAAAACATAAACAGAACTCTCAGTGTGCAGAATTAATTAATTGAGATTTTCATATTAAAGCTTTAATTTTCATTTTCGTAATATAAAAGTCAGGCAAAATTATTATTTGTGTCTTATATCGTTGTGGGAGTAAATGAGAGTGAGTGAGAGAGTGGATGTGTGACTTACATTAAATTTCAAGATTAATTTCATGTAATACATTACGCAATCATAGTGTGGGAAAGATGTTTGTACCCACATTGCTGATGACATTTGTCCAGGCGTACTTGTTTTTGTAAGAAAGCAGCCAGGATAGTTACGTGTACAGTAATGTTTTTCTAAGGTTATCTCAAGATTAATTTCCGTTTAGTTTCAATTGATAAACATTATAGTAATAATTTTCTTGTCGAAGTGACGCCAATGAATCTGATGTAGTGATTGGCTCAGAACAGCTTAGGCGCGAATATGATCTTGAAAGAATGATCTTATTGGCTGTTCATTTGATCAACCGATCAGAATGAAGTCTTTCCCGCGCATTGGAATGATTTATATGCCCTGAAAGTAACGGCATTCAGTCAGTCATTGACTAGCTGCCGGACTAGAAGGTCATATTAGACGTGTCCGAAGAAGTTATTTGTAAAATGATGGAGTGATTGTTATTTCGCGTTCGGTTTATATCGCCGTGCAAGCAGATGCATTTATGGATAGTTCTGCGAAGTTTGGGAGATTTTGGAGTGTTTGTCGTAGAGAAAACCGCGTGTGAAACTATCGTCCTTTGTGAAGAATTCTGCGTGGCGTGTTCAGTATGCACTTACAGAACATTTTTTGGCGAACATCTTCCTTTGAAGAATCCACTGAAAAGGACCGAGTGTGAAACTCATTTCGTAGCAGGGTATTGACTGTATTAATCTCGTAATATTTCGGGTAGGACTTTGTACATTTCTGGCTGTCTTGCGTGTGATATAAGCTGCATGGACTAGTAGTAGATGTGCTATTGACGTAAATGTGAGCTTGTTGACACCATAATTAAAAGATAATAAAAAACATTAGTATTGGGAAGCGGACATTTTCAATGAAGGAAGGAAGCATCTACTTTTTCCCATTATTACTAGAGATTTACAGGTTTATTTTGTTACCTGAGTTACGCAGACTATGCAGTCATAAGTATGGATGATGGTTTTCTTCAACACTGCTTTTAACATCGTCTACATAGTACCTACGAATGCAGAGCAACGGATGGTGAACGAACGCTGTACTTAGCTGTGTTAGCGAACAAATTTAACCGCACTCTGCCGCAGTCTGTGCAGTGGATCAATACCTGAATATTTAATAGGATTGTCACATGTGCTCGATGCCGGCATGCAGACAATATTTATTTATTTATTTATTTATTTTTGTATATATGGGAGGAGAGAGAGGCAGTAAAAATCTTGTCGAGTTCTCTATCGGATGAAGTTAGTGGAGCTTTTATAGTTCGTAATTTTTCTCTGTTGGATGGTACAGAATAATTATGATAGCATGTTTGGGTGATAGACATGAATGGGCCCTGAGAGACGCAGATCTGCACACACAATGCAGTAGCAAAATCCTCGTCCTTCTCACAGTTCCCGCACTGTCTTTTATACTACCTCGTGTTGCAGGAGCAGGCTTCCTTTGGCGGTGACCTTAGACATCGTACACAGTTGGCGGAGCTATGAAAACATGTTCCCAGTTCCACAGAACGGTCAAATCACAGTTTTGTTGCAATAACTTAGGTCACTCTGTTTCTACACAGGTTGCAAAAGGTGGTATGACTTCCACACAGTTCCGACTTAAATTCGAACGATCACATGCGCAAAGCTGGAGAAATGGCAGCAGTTGCAAGAGGTGTAGGGACTATCTAAAATTTGACTATAGCAGACAGGTTCAAAAAAGGTGACTCATTTCAAGACATGAGAGTGCCAGAAATATGATTCACTAGTGGCTGTAATCATTAAAGGACTTCTCAATTGGATACACCACAGGTATGTGGTTGAATGGAAAGAGTTGATTCTACCAGAAAGTGTAGCACTAGAGATCTGGAAAGCTAGTGTACATTTCTTACGATCTCAATCAGCACACCATCTTGTTTGTGATCCTTGTCAATCAACCTTCACCTATAGCGCAGTGGATATATCAACGAACCTCTGATGTGGCACCAAGACAGAATGCATTACAGATACTGGAGAAATATCTTGTGGCAGCATTATGGAGTTGCAAATACCAGTTTCATACCATGTTCCTTAGCCGAATCACTTTCTAAATTCCGTGATTTTATCACGAGGTTGCATCGTTGGCTATGTGTAACCGCACTGTTGGTCTGCTAATACACAATCCAGCGATCACCATCTATATTCAGTGCCTTGGTATTTGTCTGGAAAAACCACTTCATTCGGAGGTAATGCCATATCTCGATTTATAGGACCAATTGTGATAGTAATACAGTCATTGCAATCGTGTTTTTTTTTATTTTATTTTACTTGTTTTTTAAACATGTGGTAGTTCATAAGTTGATTAGGCATCTATTTCCAAAACACAGTGCTACCACTCACAGGAAACATTTATGAGATGTTTCCATCCATCGCTGATTTTCAGTCAGTATTATTTCGTATCGCCAGCAATCAGTTATTGGCGAAGTATTATACTTAGTTGTAGAGGGTGTGTGATAGGTTTGCAATGAGGATCAGGCTTATAAAGTGTCTATGTCCAGTCGTAAGGAGGGTATGTATTCAATGTGGAATACTGTGATAGATGCAAAGGGAATGGTGGACATATCCGTTTCCAGAGCCACAGTCACCCTCAGGGGGTATTTCCGATACCTTGCTCATTATCGAATGTTGTCCAATTGAGACCGCAATCGTAATATTTAATTGTAAGTATAACGATCAAATATGTATGTGGCCTGTTCCCTAGGATGGTTCTGTCTAGGGGTGTGTAGTACGTGGAGGCGGCAGTTGCCTGTGGCGGGAACGATTCGCGTTTCCCGTTAACGGCAGGAGCTGTCTGAATGGAAAGGCCTGTTGGGGTGCAGGCTTAACCGTGTCATCCTCTAGACGGCCGAATAGCGAAATAGAACTTAGTATGTGTTGGACTTCTTTCGTGATCACGTAGAAATTTGAGAATATTCAATATGGATGTGTGTTTCTACTAGACCATTATGCCCTCCCACGTAATTTGTGCAGTTGACTGCTTCTATATATTTCGCGCCTTTATTTAGTTGAGAGAACATCGATTGCGGTATGCGCAGCTAGCAGGTGAAAGATGGGTGGAAAACACGTTTGCTGGTTCTCTGGACATGAGAAACACCTTTGTTACCTTTGTAAATCATAAGGATAATTTGCAATCTGTTATTTACCGACATCGATATTCGCGAGTGGAGATATCAGTTTCCTCTATTTTTCTTTTCAAGTTTTCACGTAAAGTTCTTCGCAGACGAGATCAGTATCTAGTTACTCAGTGGTTTACAGCAAGCTCCACCTCGCTAAGGTTTCGAGTTTCTAGAGAGGTACCGTGTAAATAGTATGACATTCTGGCAAACCATGTGAAATTACATGTGTCCTTGTAATCCCAGGGTCTGGAAATGGGTGTAGAAAGCAAGTAAGCAAGCAGGTCAGGGACAGAAAGAGTAATGCGTTTGTGCTGAGTGGGATCTACCCCAACTCTGTACAACAGTTCGGAGAGTGACTTCGGTCGACTGAGGACGCTCTGGTCATACATTAGGGGCAGATGACTTGTGACCGTCGGCTGTGGTGGATGACTGCCTGACCTCACAGGAAATATCTAATGCTGCGAGGAGTATACCTACGGTGCATCTGCTTATGCTGTCTGTCTTCACGGTATATGTACGAGTGTCTGGTGGTCGATACCTTTATGTATGATGCAAAAGGGACGATTTTGTATTTCGCAGAATTCGAACTGTATGTTTACTACATCAACATGGTATAGGTGATATATTGCCAGGTTTGAGATCTGTTTCATGCTGTAATATTCAAGCTTCTGTCCTCAGTGGCAGAGCAGTGTAATTGAGCAAGTGTCTTTGTGTACTTGACGATCTGTACACCGCTTCTGAGGGTTTAACTGCCGGTGTAATATGGTGATCTGTACAATATAGTTTTGCTACTGAAAGTCTCGTCTGCAGAAAAAAAGAGGTGGACAGTGGACAGTGCTTCCACACCGAGAGCATCGGTAAATTGGTGAGTAAATTTAGTAAGAGCCAATCAGTATGCTCCATTCATTCATAAGACATTCTTTGTTCTGGGTCATAGGAGCCTCTACAGACTAGTTCAAACAAGATGGGGGGGAGGGGGCAAGTTACTATGGAAAATTCTGAGTGTAAGGTGATATATTCTTTGTTCAGGTCTTCAAAGACAAGTTGAAGTAGATGGTCCATCTCTGGTGTGATGCTGTTCCTCATCCAACATTGTGGCATCTGGACATCTCCAGACCACTAGATGTAGGCCACTGGAAATTCCAGCCACACTACATACATCTCACGTCTATGCATCAGCTATACTGAACAGGTAAACATGTGCACATGGATGACGCGACTCTCATGTGGGATAGGATGTCCCGTTAGGATCACTAGGGAGAATGCACCCCATATTATTCTAAGAAGTATTTCAACAGATATCTATAGTGCATTCATAGGGGCACTTGTCTGTCACTTACATAAACATGTGATGTCAGAATAACATTGAGAACCTTTCAGCTGCATCTGCAATGGGGAGCTGCTACGCAAACATCTCTCTCCTGCTGGACCCACAGTTAAGCGTCATCGCACCAGCAATGGTGCCTAGGTGAACATGTGCGTATCCAGAGGGAGACTTGGCTCTTGTTTACATAGACATGTGACACCAGTATAACACTTGATGAACTCTAACTATATACCAGAAAACAGACGCAACTTTCAACTGCTGGCTAAGTTGGCCGTGGCCTTATTCCAATGGTTCACATCCCTGGATTCGTCTCTCCAGCATTGGCTTGCATCCAGATTCAGCGTCGGTGCGTGTGCAAGTTGGAACCTCTGTTGGGAATAGTTCACTGATACACCGTGGTCGAATTTCTTAATGATGGAAAGCGATTTTATGTGCAATGAGTGTTTGTGCAGTGCATTATTTTCTGCTGTTTAAGCATTTTGACCATGTTGGCACATCGTTAAAAATGCATTATTTTTTGACAATTTACGAGTTGTTTGCGTGTCTGAAATCAGTATACTGCATCATTTTGGTAATTATGAATAGGTTACAGGTGTTTAGGCTGTGCAGTGCATAATTTCGACAGTTGACGATTAGCAAGTTTGTTCGCAGAGCTTAGTACATGTATTATTTGGACAATTTACATCAGTTTACTGCATTATTTCGGTGATTTACAAGTAGTCTGCAGGTCTGCAGTCAGTGTATTGTGACCCCAAGCACATCAGAGCGAGTGTTTTGTATCAGTGTAATAAATTAACTACATGAAATCTGACCACAAATAAATTCTTCTTTAGTAAATAAAGTGCACTTCTTCCCCTCTCCAGCAGATGGTCACAAACTGAATCCTTTTCGCGCCATCTCCCCCTCCCTCCTCCAGACCTCCATGAGACGACAGCGCTCTCTGCTGGCAGCACTGTGTACTATGTCAGTTGGACTCCAGACCTCATGGTGAACACACTGGATGGACCTACTGCCTACGACAACTAAAATTGCTTAAATATAGACCACCTGCAAAATGTCGACTTTTGTCCATCCTATCCAGTTGCCCAGAACAAGCGGAGTCCCTTTCCTACCAATTCCAAGGAAGAGGTGGCGGTTGGTTGACTTAGGTTGGTGGAGGTAGCCCAAGTGTCCTTTTCCCCCACCACTGTCTTAGGTTAGTGGAGGTAGTCCAACTGCCCTATTTTCCCCACCAAAATCTGAACATCAGACAATTTTTGGGTTGGTGGGGAGGGGATGGGAGGGGTCAGGTTAGTGGAGGTAGTCCAATTGACCTATTTTCCCGCCAAAATGTGAAATTCTCGCCTTGATGTCATTATGACATTGCTGTATCTATCGCCGCCATCTTGGATCCGCCGTCTTGAGTAAATTTGGAAACAATGCAAAGTGAGGCCATACAAAGGTTGTCCCACTACACCGAAATATTGTGGAAAGAGACCGATAGCGAGGAGAATCCCGTATGGTGTGGGTGGGGATTATGTTGAGCTCTCTAAGACCTCTTCATGAAATTGTACAGGTGAATAAGCAAGATTTAACTTTTTTCAGGTATGGTGACGAAATCTTGGGACCTGATATGCAGTTGATGCGAGATTCTGTAGACTCAGACTTCATATTGATGGACATAATGCTCGACACCATAGTGTACGAGTGGTTGATGTTTTTCTTTGGAAACAGTAGATATTGCACTCATGGCGTGGCCTGCTGGCTCTCCCGATTTGAGTCCCATAGAGCATGTCTGGGATGCATTAAGGAGACGGGTTGCATCACATCAGCATCCACCAACCACTCTCCAAGAATACGACCAGCGCTACACGAAGAATGGGTGTTACTGTTTCAACATGAGATAGACGACATCATTCACACCATGCCCCGTCGTTGTCAGACCTATATTGCTGCCAGAGGTGATCACACCCCATACTGAGAACATTAACCATTTGCCAGAATGTGTGTGCAAATCTGTTAACGAAGAACATTTTTGTCTACCTTTATGCACGTTGCAGTTGTTTACAGTCTGTATTCTTTACTTTGTTTCTGCCTTACTAACACCTTTTTATACTATTTTGTGGCAAAATAAACGCAACTTTGCAAAATTTCCGTTTGTTGCTTTAATTTTGGACACCACTGTAGATATAGATGGTGATGCCGCGAGCGCCAGTGACGTCACAGATGGCAGCTTGTCTATATAAGGACGTACCAGCAGCCCACTGGCAGTCATACCCTTTGACAAAGGCTGCTTGACCGAAAGCTCGTGTAATTTTAATATCTTGACATGGGAGGAAACCCGAGAACTTCTTATTCGATATGTTTTCTGCATATATACGTATGTACCACACTTCATTGCAGTTTGACGTACACTGCACGCTAACACGGTCGTGTTGCAGTTTTACCACTAGAGGTGCAGTAGTAGGTGTCGCAGAGCCTGTGTTCCTAGGCCCAGTGGCGTCTGCTGACGCAGCCGGCAGCTGGTGAATAGCTGTTAGGTGGCTGCTCATTCGCCGCCCGCTGAAAGGCGTCGCTTGTGGAGTGGGGGTGGAAGGTGGGAGGGTGAGGGGTTCTCGACGGGCTGCCGCCGCGGGCGGCCGGTGCTCTCGTGCTCCACTTGGGGCGGCAGACCGCCGCAGAAATAGCGCCTCCCGCCTCCTGAGTGGCCGCGAACCTGCTGCCGCCGCCACGGAGCTGCGCCTCGTCCTGCCGCCTAAGCAGCTAACGACGCACTCGAGTACCGAACGTAGTCTGAGCTCGCCTATGATGACTTCGCTGGAGAGCAGAAACATTTTGTGTGGCAATTGTGCAAGAACCGATTTCGTGAAACTTGCCTTATTTTTAACGGAAGTCTTATTTAACCCGGTAAATCACGAGGTGTCGTAGGGAAGCAGCATACTCACGCCTTATAAAATTCACATCAGTCTTTCCATTGTGTACCAGCCTAGTCCGCTGTAACTAGCTCTGACATCATAAATATTGCGCAATACTTTAAAATGGAGTAAATAACCTGAAACGTTTCTAGCATGTCAGGAGTAATACAAAGTCAATATGTGTTGGATATCAGTTCAATAACTTTAACCATTTTCGAAATTTGGATGTTTTTCTGTAAAAATCATTGGCGCAACAGAAAAGAGCTAGAAACTTAAAAAAAATTATATTTAGATTCCTTTTGCATAATAATTTAGTAGAAACAGTATTCTGGATCTCACAAATTAAAATTTTAGTTGAAATTCATGATTTTATGGTTTCGGTCTTAGAAATTAAGGAAGGTCCCAGTTCTCTCCAGACGCTGATTAGCGCACCACCTGTGCTGGAAGTCGTGTCGCGTCGGTATCGTTGATATAAACAGCTTCAGATTCAGTAATAAGTTACTCGATACGAGTAACCATGAAATCGTTTTCGAGTGAAGTGTTAATTTTGGGATGACGCTAATGATCTATCTTTAGTTTGCGTATGTCGTATTTTCACGTGCCGCCGCAGGACAGACATTCTACCATTATTAGCGTGGCGTTTGATGAACATTATCATCAAATTATGGCGAGCATTCACTTAAACATTTAATTTGAACAGTTATAGTTGCTTCAGCGCATTAGACTCTGAACTGCTCTGGTAGTTGCATTGTGTGGATTCTTTTTGGTCTGTGACTTTCAGAATATAGTGAACATTTTAGAGAGAATGGTTTTTCATTATGAATCCCAGACAACCTCCTAATTCGTCAGAGCTATAAGCTGCAGCTACAAATGTATTTCTCAGATTAAGTGGGCACTAGGAATTCTAATTACAGGCTTCACGTTTTGCTAATCACTTTCTGGTTGCCAATATTGTAGTTAGGGAGCTAGTGTTGAGAACGGCAAACAACAGCATTAAATAAATAATAGGAACATTAAAAATTATTCCACCCGCCGCCCAAGAGTGTCTTTTCCGTAACGTATGCTATGAACTGGAGTCCCTTGGAGCCCTATATCTGAACCAATATCTGAGTTGCAAATCCTATAAAATTTTCAATGTAATTCATTTAACAGTTGTCTTACTATTATATAAGTTTCGTTTAAATACCCCTTATTGATTTTATTGCGCTAAATAAAGCCCACAGCATTACTTTTTATGACACAAAATCAGGTATGACACAAAATCAGGTACTTTTCTGTGTTTTTCTTAAAGAGTATACATAAACACATAAACGATCAAACAGTGAAGGAAGTCAAAGAAAAATTTGGAGTACGAATTAGAAATTCAGGGAAAAGAAATAAAAACATTGACGTTTACCGATGATATTTTAATTGTCAAAAACAGCAAAGAACTCTGAAGAGCAGATGAACTGAATGGACATTGTATTGGAACAAGAATACAAGACGAACATTAACAAAGCCAAAACAAGATTAGTGGAGTGTAGTTGAATTAAAAATCACGTGACGCTGAGAGATTTAGATTAGGAAACGAGACACTTTAAGTAATAGATGAGTTATTTGGGCAGCAAACAGAGGATATGAAATGTAGATTGACAACGGGTAAGCGGGGATGGCTAGAGGACAAATGTAAGGATGTAGAGGCTTATCTCACTAGGGGTAGGATAGATACTGCCTACAGGAAAATTAAAGAGACCTTTGGAGAAAAGGGAGCCACTTGGATGAATATCAAGAGCTCAGGTGGAAACCCAGTTCTAAGCAAAGAAGGGAAAGCAGAAAGGTGCAAGGAGTATATAGACGGTCTATACAAGGGCGATGTACCTGAGGACAATATTATGGAAATGGAAGAGTTCAAATGGCTCTGAGCACTATGGGACTTAACATCTATGGTCATCAGTCACCTAGAACTACTTAAACCTAACTAACCTAAGGACATCACACAACACCCAGTCATCACGAGGCAAAGAAAATTCCTGACCCCGCCGGGAATCGAACCCGGGAACCCGTGCGTGTGAAGCGAGAACGCTACCGCACGACCACGAGCTGCGGACGAAATGGAAGAGGATGTAGACGAAGATGAAATGGGAGAAACGATACTGCGTGAAGAGTTTGACAGAGCATTGAAAGACCTGAGCCGAAACAAG
The DNA here is from genome assembly GCF_023898315.1 of Schistocerca nitens. NCBI lineage: Eukaryota > Metazoa > Arthropoda > Insecta > Orthoptera > Acrididae > Schistocerca > Schistocerca nitens. Next base: position 255,284,561 of record NC_064615.1, on the reverse strand, counting down.
GCCCCCAGAGTAGACAACATTCCATTGGAACTACTGACGGCCTTGGGAGAGCCAGCGCTGCAAAACTCTACCATCTGGTTGAGCAAGATGTATGAGACAGGCGAAATACCCTCAGACTTCAAGAAGAATATAATAAATCCAATCCCAAAGAAAGCGGGTGTTGACAGATGTGAAAATTACCGAACTATCAGTTTAATAAGTCACAGCTCCAAAATACTAACACGAATTCTTTACAGACGAATGGAAAAACTGGTAGAAGCCGACCTCGGCGAAGATCGGTTTGGATTACGCAGAAATGTTGGAACACGTGAGGCAATACTAACCTTACGACTTATCTTAGAAGAAAGATTAAGGAAAGGCAAACCTACGTTTCTAGCATTTGTAGACTTAGAGAAAGCTTTTGACAATGTTGACTGGAATACTCTCTTTCAAATTCTAAAGGTGACAGGGGTAAAATACAGGGAGTGAAAGGCTATTTACAATTTTTACAGAAACCAGATGGCAGTTATTAGAGTCGAAGGGCATGAACGGGAAGCAGCGGTTGGGAAGGGAGTGAGACAGGGTTGTGTCCTGTCCCCGATGTTATTCAATCTGTATATTGAACAAGCAGTAAAGGAAACAAAAGAAAAGTTCGGAGTTGGTATTAAAGTCCATGGAGAAGAAATAAAAACGTTGAATTTCCCCGATGACATTGCAATTGTGTCAGAGACAGCAAAGGACTTCGAAGAGCAGTTGAACGGAATGGACAGTGTCTTGAAAGGAGGATATAAGATGAACATCAACAAAAGCAAGACGAGGATAATGGAATGTAGTCAAATTAAGTCGGTTGATGGTGAGGGAATTAGATTAGGAAATGAGACACTTAAAGTAGTAGCTATTTGGGGAGCAAAATAACTGATGATGGTCGAAGTAGAGAGGATATAAAATGTAGACTGGCATTGGCAAGGAAAGCGTTTCTGAAGAAGAGAAATTTGTTAACATCGAGTAGTGTCAGGAAGTCCTTTCTGAAAATATTTGTATGGAGTGTAGCAATGTATGGAAGTGAAACATAGACGATAAATAGTTTGGACAAGAAGAGAATAGAAGCTTTCGAAATGTGGTGCTAGAGAAGAATGCTGAAGATTAGATGGGTAGATCACGTAACTAATAAGGAGGTATTGAATAGAATTGGGGAGAAGAGGAGTTTATGGCACAACTTGACAAGAAGAAGGGACCGGTTGGTAGGACATGTTCTGAGGCATCAAAGGATCACAATTTTAGCATTGGAGGGCAGCGTGGAGGGTAAAAATTGTAGAAGGAGACCAAGAGATGAATACACTGAGCAGATTCAGAAGGATATAGGTTGCAGTAAGTACTGGGAGATGAAGTATCTTGCACAGGATAGAGTAGGATGGAGAGCTGCGTCAAACCAGTCTCAGGACTGAAGACAACAACAACAACAATGGTAAGGAAAGAATGTCTGAAGAAGAGAAGTTTATTAACATCGAATATAAACTTTAAGTGATGGGAAGTCTTTTATGAAAGTATTTGTCTGGACTGCAGCCATGTAGAGAGGTGAAACGTGAACGTTATACAGTTTAAATAGTTAAGACAAGAAGAGGATATAAGCTTTTGCAATGTGGTGCTACAGTAGCATGTTGATGAATAGGTGGGCAGATCACATAACTAATTACGAGGTACCGAACAGAATTGGGGAGACAAGAAATTTGTGGGAGAACTTGACGAGTAGAAGGGATCGGTTGATAGGACATACACTCCTGGAATTTGAAATAAGAACACCGTGAATTCATTGTCCCAGGAAGGGGAAACTTTATTGACACATTCCTGGGGTCAGATACATCACATGATCACATTGACAGAACCACAGGCACATAGACACAGGCAACAGAGCATGCACAATGTCGGCACTAGTACAGTGTATATCCACCTTTCGCAGCAATGCAGGCTGCTATTCTCCCATGGAGACGATCGTAGAGATGCTGGATGTAGTCCTGTGGAACGGCTTGCCATGCCATTTCCACCTGGCGCCTCAGTTGGACCAGCGTTCGTGCTGGACGTGCAGACCGCGTGAGACGACGCTTCATCCAGTCCCAAACATGCTCAATGGGGGACAGATCCGGAGATCTTGCTGGCCAGGGTAGTTGACTTACACCTTCTAGAGCACGTTGGGTGGCACGAGATACATGCGGACGTGCATTGTCCTGTTGGAACAGCAAGTTCCCTTGCCGGTCTAGGAATGGTAGAACGATGGGTTCGATGACGGTTTGGATGTACCGTGCACTATTCAGTGTCCCCTCGACGATCACCAGTGGTGTACGGCCAGTGTAGGAGATCGCTCCCCTCACCATGTTGCCGGGTGTTGGCCCTGTGTGCCTCGGTCGTATGCAGTCCTGATTGTGGCGCTCACCTGCACAGCGCCAAGCACGCATACGACCATCATTGGCACCAAGGCAGAAGCGACTCTCATCGCTGAAGACGACACGTCTCCATTCGTCCCTCCATTCACGCCTGTCGCGACACCACTGGAGGCGGGCTGCACGATGTTGGGGCGTGAGCGGAAGACGGCCTAACGGTGTGCGGGACCGTAGCCCAGCTTCATGGAGACGGTTGCGAATGGTCCTCGCCGATACCCCAGGAGCAACAGTGTCCCTAATTTGCTGGGAAGTGGCGGTGCGGTCCCCTACGGCACTGCGTAGGATCCTACGGTCTTGGCGTGCATCCGTGCGTCGCTGCGGTCCGGTCCCAGGTCGACGGGCACGTGCACCTTCCGCCGACCACTGGCGACAACATCGATGTACTGTGGAGACCTCACGCCCCACGTGTTGAGCAATTCGGCGGTACGTCCACCCGGCCTCCCGCATGCCCACTATACGCCCTCGCTCAAAGTCCGTCAACTGCACATACGGTTCACGTCCACGCTGTCGCGGCATGCTACCAGTGTTAAAGACTGCGATGGAGCTCCGTATGCCACGGCAAACTGGCTGACACTGACGGCGGCGGTGCACAAATGCTGCGCAGCTAGCGCCATTCGACGGCCAACACCGCGGGTCCTGGTGTGTCCACTGTGCCGTGCGTGTGATCATTGCTTGTACAGCCCTCTCGCAGTGTCCGGAGCAAGTATGGTGGGTCTGACACACCGGTGTCAATGTGTTCTTTTTTCCATTTCCAGGAGTGTATTCTGAGGCATCAATGGATCACTAATTTAGTGTTTGAGGGGAAGTGTGGTGGTGTGGGGGGTGGGGGTAAAACTCTTAGACCAAGAAATGAGTACAGTAGGCAGATTCAGAAGGGTCTGGATTGTAGTTGTTATCTGGAGATGAAGAGGCTCACACAGGATAGCTTAGAATGGAAAGTTGCCTAAAAGCAGTCTTCAGACTGATGACAACAACAACAAAAACAGCAAACGAACTGTTAGAGAAGTGAATTCATTAGTCTGAAAAATTGGAGTGTCTCTGGAGCAAGTAATTTTTCACATAAAACTAAAGTCCAGAATTTTAACTTGCGTATAAATACTCTACTCAATAGTACGAAAGGAAAGGATGAAAAACTGACATACAGTGCTGGGATCTACGTAATTATTTATCATCTTTGAGGACACATTCGATTTCAACCAACTTTTTAAGTATTTTATCGGAGAAACAGAAAGGTCCCCATCACAATTGTCCTGAAGTTCTTCCTCTGGGTGATCCTGTGGTAATAGAACTATGATCATTCCCTATTGTAAAATCGTCGCATTTTTCTTGGCCTGTGCAGCCTAAGTTTCATGGAACATAGATTCGTTCAAACTGACACATCCGTGCGAACACATTTTGTACTGTACAGAAGAAAGCAGCTATGTTGTTCTCGTGTCGCAGTCCAGCAAATCTCATTACCTGTCAATAACAAACAAAGAAGCTCTAATGTAACCGACAATTAAACATTAAACACTGCAGCGTTGGCGATGTACGATGGTGGTTTGGGGGAGGGGCGATGCGTCGGTAGAAGCATGCACTAAAGAAAGCAAGAAACAGGTACACCGTGTCTTTCGACTAATTGATCTTCATCAGGTAACTTAAAATCCTTTTTAGAAGTCTGTACAATATCGGACGTACTGGGACGACAAAAAGAAAAAACCATCATGTTTCACTGAAACTGCTGTCAAACTAAATGGCACTAACGCAGTTCAAATCATAGTATACAGTGCACAGGGTGCTTTGGGAGGCATAGTAAATGTTTTACTAGGTGGTGCTACTGGCTAATTTTAATAACACGAGTCTAATTTTTATTGACTACATTTATAATACAGGTTGCAGAGATAAGTTTTCATTTCCAGTGTTGGTACTCCATATCCCATGCGTTTATTAATCGATTGTCATTTTTTGTTAGAAGTTGAATTTCTGAAGTAGAGCTTCAGTTTACATGACTGAATGTTTCAATTGCAATTGTAGTTTTGAAGTATCATACCATTTAGGGATGCCGCACATATTTACAAATACTAAGTATACCTATGTTGTACGAGAGCTGTTGAGAAAGTAAGGTCCGATCGTGTGCAGAATAGAAACCACGGTGAAAATACAATGAAACTTTGCACAGATGTGTTGGGTCGTGACTCTAGTATACCTGTCAAGTGTGTCATATCACCCTTTTCAGTTCTGAGCACACAGTGAGTATGTAAAATGTCTAGCAAATAGTGTTTCCCGCCAAGTATAAGTGTGTGGCGAGAGATTTCGCCTGCTGTCATGCAGCCCACATAACATACGTGTCATGCGTTTCCTTCTGCATGACAACTACTGGCCACACTCTGCAGGGTCAATGAAGGTGCTCTTGCAGCGTTTTCGATGGGAAATGATCATCCACAACACAACCCATAGTTGGCTCCCCTCGAATTTCATCTCTGTTCACATTAACTGCTGGCTATGAAAACATTTTGGCACAGACATCGAGCTGTAGACCAGCCGACTGCCTTCTATGACGAAGGTATTGGGAAGCTAGTACAAGTTACAACAAAAGTCTAAGTCGGAGTGTTCCACATATAATAGTATGGCATACATTATGTATGCACAGCTTCTGTCCTTGCTACGGATTCAGCACCTTCGAGAAGAACATGATGGTACCACCTGTAACAAACTCACAGTGGTGTATCAGAATGACCTTCGCTACTATTTGTCGGATGAGCTACGGAGTACAGCACCAAGCAAGGAAGATATTCAGCTACCCGAAACTAGACAAACACTTTACCTAAGAGTGCTGTAGAGCCCTTTGGCATCACCAGATGCGCAAGTTTCTTGTCCTCAGATGGAGTTCGCGCAGGATAAGGTGGCCGATGCGCAGTGCCCAGTTTTCGTCCAAACCACTGGGCGAGTTCGTTCGTTTGTTCAGCAGGGGAGGTCGACAGTGTTTGCAGACTTTCGGCCGGTCGACGATGACAGAATCGAGGCACATGCCCCGCAATCTTTCTCAAACGATTTTGCTGAAACTATTCGGTAAAAAGGTTCATTTTTGCGTTACTTATAGCTTTATATGCCAGGCTCATGATGATGTGTCTATCATTTCGTTAATGGTCGTAGTTATTGTGGTATTTACATATATCTAAATCTACATCTACGTTATTACTCTGCTATTCACAATAAAGTGCCTGGCAGAGGGTTCAGTGAACCACATTCAAGCTGTCTCTCTACCGTTCCACCCTCGAAAGGCGCACGGGAAAAACGAGCATTTAAATTATTCTGTGCGAGCCCTGATTTCTCTTATTTTATCGTGATGATCGGTTCTCCCTATGTAGGTGGGTGCCAACAGAATGTTTTCGCAATCGGAGGGGAAAACTGGTGACTGAAATTTCATGAGAATATCCCGTCACAATGAAAAACGCCTTTGTTTTAATAATTGCCAATCCAATTCACGTACCATGTCTGTGGCACGATTTCCACTATTCCACGATAATACAAAACGAGCTGCCCTTTTTTGACCTTTTTCGATGTCATCTGTCCATCCTACCTGTTGTGGATCCCACACCGCACAGTAATATTAGTAAGACACTGCGCGAAATTCGAATATTTCTCTAAGATTTTGATTGGTGCATATTACATAATATGTTGCTGATTAAGAAATTTAGCTAAAATACTGAATTTTTCAATCTCTGTCTGTCACCAAACTCCAGAAATTTAATCTGAAGTAGAAAACTCATTTGCTGTCGCGCACGTTAGTGATAAAACCGTAGTAAAATATCCAAAACATTCCTCATGTTTCATTAACGGTTTGAGAGATAGGAATGACTTTTGAGAATGATTGCACGCAAAGAGAAGAGTATTTCTCTACATGGTTATTATGCAAACCTTCATTATCTACCGTGTTAATGCACTAATTACAGACCTTTTCGATAAAAAATATAATTTTTAAGTCCCATCGACAGCTGGTGAAACGAGAAAATACTATGGGTTTTGGAGTAACATGAGTGAAGACGTTACACGTTTATTTTTGCACCAATGATGGGCTTTTTCATTACATACTGACCTTACTTTTCCTCAGTTTCTCGCTTAATGAACTTAATAAACCACTGTTTCAGAATTGCGTCACAATTGCATCTGCAAAACACGTTAGTGAGGTGACACTGTGCAGACTTCGCTGTGTTTTGCCACACTGTGAAAACCCTGTTTAGAGCTTTGCGTCCGAGGTCAAGAAACTTGTTCATTTAGTGATCCCAAAGGGCTCGATGGCACAGGTACAGCCGCGGGACGTACATGGCTTTCGATGTTGGAAGAACTTTGTGTGAAGATTTTCAGATTTACTTCTGTTGTACCATTATGATGTCAGTCTTCACTTGTAATCCAATATAATCAAGTTGCAGTCACTAGCTCATAATCAGCTCTCTTAGCAAAGGGTTGTCAATGTACTGAAATATGCCTGATATAAATCTGAATATTTACAGAGTCATCTGCAACAATTTGAAACCTTGCTGAATTTTGTTTTATGTTGTGTTCTCCTTCGTGTATATTATGTGAAGAGATTTCTTTCATTTTACGTGCATGGTGTATAAAAACATTTTGAGTCCTTATCTAGACATTATCGTTACTGTAATGATTTTGTGTCATAATAATGAGTTACTTCTTATTTTCAATTAACAAAATACTCGTATGTGAAACAGTAAATTTAAAACAATGAATCTGAAAAGTAAAACAACAATTTAAAATATCAAAGGAATGTAAGTAAGATAAATAATTAAAGTAACATGGAATGTTTAGATATTTTAATTAGGTATGTTTAAAATACTCCGACAGTACATTGTGTACAGCTTAATTTCCAAAAAATTGTAGTTCAGAATCCAACTTTATTACACACAGTTTTTATCTTGCAAAAATTTCAAATTAATACAAGAGCGTATTACACAGTTTTCAACAAAATTTCAAATTATTAGAAGAGCATATTACACAGTTTTCAAGAACGTTAATTACATATCAATTTTTATATGAAAAACGTTTTTTAAATATCATCGTTTCGAAGATATTCCCTCTAAGACTCATATGCCAAATTACCTTCCAAGGTGTGTTTTATTCCTTAGAAACGAAATTGGGCTCAAACAAAAAAATACATACTGCATTATTTCGCCCCCTCTACACACGTGCCAAGTTTCATGAAAGTCGTTTACTAACACGTGGGAATGTTCTCTTGTGAGTTTCGTTTTGTTGATAAAGATATTCTTTTAAAAGTGTCTTCGATCACACCTCTGTATGAGGATACCTTACATGCAGTATTATATGCAGGGGAGTCCATTTCAACGATTCAGCGCAATTATCTCTGGAACAAAAATAGATATCGAAAAACAACCTTTATTGGTATGAATGTAAGACAGAGGCTCATGGAAATAAAAATACTATGAGACATCCTAAAATGTAAGCAAACATTAATCTCAACACAAAATTATGTTACTTTCAACCCCGTATTACTTCTTTTTAGTAACATGAAATATCACAAAAAGAATGGCATTGGTTAAACGGCAACACATCCCCCCCATGAACCATGGACCTTGCCGTTGGTGGGGAGGCTTGCGTGCCTCAGCGATACAGATGGCCGTACCGAAGGTGCAACCACAACGGAGGGGTATGTGTTGAGAGGCCAGACAAACATGTGGTTCCTGAAGAGGGGCAGCAGTCTTTTCAGTAGTTGCAGGGGCAACAGTCTGGATGATTGACTGATTTGGCCTTGTAACATTAACCAAAACGGCCTTGCTGTGCTGGTACTGCGAACGGCTGAAAGCAAGGGGAAACTACAGCCGTAATTTTTCCCGAGGACATGCAGCTTTACTGTATGTTTAAATGATGATGGCGTCCTCTTGGGTAAAATATTCCGGAGGTAAAATAGTCCCCCATTCGGATCTCCGGGCGGGGACTACTCAAGAGGACGTCGTTATCAGGAGAAAGAAAACTGGCATTCTACGGATCGGAGCGTGGAATGTCAGATCCCTTAATCGGGGAGGTAGGTTAGAAAATTTAAAAAGGGAAATGGATAGCTCAAAGTTAGATATAGTGGGAATTAGTGAAGTTCGGTGGCAGGAGGAACAAGACTATTGGTCAGGTGATTACAGGGTTATAAATACAAAATCAAATAGGGGTAATGCAGGAGTAGGTTTAATAATGAATAAAAAAGTAGGAGTGCGGGTTAGCTACTACAAACAGCATAGTGAACGCATTATTGTGTCCAAGATAGACACAAAGCCCATGCCTACTACAGTAGTACAAGTTTATATGCCAACTAGCTCTGCAGATGATGAAGAAATTGATGAAATATGTGACGAGATAAAAGAAATTATTCAGGTAGTGAAGGGAGACGAAAATTTAATAGTCATGGGTGACTGGAATACGTCAGTAGGAAAAGGGAGAGAAGGAAACATAGTTGGTGAATATGGACTGGGGGGAAGAAATGTAAGAGGAAGCCGCCTTGTAGAATTTTGCACAGAGCATAACTTAATCATAGCTAACACCTGGTTCAAGAATCATAAAAGAAGGTTGTATACATGGAAGAATCCTGGAGATACTAAAAGGTATCAGATAGATTATATAATGGTTAGACAGAGATATAGGAACCAGGTTTTAAATTGTAAGACATTTCCAGGGGCAGATGTGGATTCTGACCACAATCTATTGGTTATGAACTGCAGATTGAAACTGAAGAAACTGGAAAAAGGTGGGAATTTAAGGAGATGGGACCTGGATAAACTGAAAGAACCAGAGGCTGTAGAGAGTTTCAGGGAGAGCATAAGGGAACAATTGACAGGAATGGGGGAAAGAAATACAGTAGAAGAAGAATGGGTAGCTCTGAGGGATGAAGTAGTGAAGGCAGCAGAGGATCAAGTAAGTACAAAGACGAGGGCTAATAGAAATCCTTGGGTAACAGAAGAAATAATGAATTTAATTGATGAAAGGAGAAAATATAAAAATGCAGTAAATGAAGCAGGCAAAAAGGAATACAAACGTCTCAAAAATGAGATCGACAGGAAGTGCAAAATGGCTAAGCAGGGATGGCTAGAGGACAAATGTATAGATGTAGAGGCTTGTCTCACTAGGGGTAAGATAGATACTGCCTACAGGAAAATTAAAGAGACCTTTGGAGAGTAGAGAACCACTTGTATGAATATCAAGAGCTCAGATGGCAACCCAGTTCTACCCAAAGAAGGGAAGGCAGAAATGTGGAAGGAGTATATAGAGGGTTTATACAAGGGCGATGTACTTGAGGACAATATTATGGAAATGGAAGAGGATGTAGATGAAGATGAAATGGGAGATAAGATACTGCGTGAAGAGTTTGACAGAGCACTGAAAGACCTGAGTCGAAACAAGGCCCCCGGAGTAGACAACATTCCATTAGAACTACTGATGGCCTTGGGAGAGCCAGTCCTGACAAAACTCTACCATCTGATGAGCAAGATGTATGAGACAGGCGAAATACCCACAGACTTCAAGAAGAATATAATAATTCCAATCCCAAAGAAAGCAGGTGTTGACAGATGTGAAAATTACCGAACTATCAGTTTAATAAGTCACAGCTGCAAAATACTAACGCGAATTCTTTACAGACGAATGAAAAAACTGGTAGAAGCGGACCTCGGGGAAGATCACTTTGGATTCCGTAGAAATGTTGGAACACGTGAGGCAATACTAACCTTACGACTTATCTTAGAAGAAAGATTAAGGAAAGGCAAACCTACGTTTCTAGCATTTGTAGACTTAGAGAAAGCTTTTGACAACGTTAACTGGAATACTCTCTTTCAAATTCTGAAGGTGGCAGGGGTAAAATACAGGGAGCGAAAGGCTATTTACAATTTGTACAGAAACCAGATGGCAGTTATAAGAGTCGAGGGACTTGAAAGGGAAGCAGCGGTTGGGAAGGGAGTCACACAGGGTTGTAGCCTCTCCCCGATGTTATTCAATCTATATATTGAGCAAGCAGTAAAGGAAACAAAAGAAAAATTCGGAGTAGGTATTAAAATTCATGGAGGAGAAGTAAAAACTTTGAGGTTCGCCGATGACATTGTAATTCTGTCAGAGACAGCAAAGGACTTGGAAGAGCAGTTGAACGGAATGGACAGTGTCTTGAAAGGAGGATATAAGATGAACATCAGCAAAAGCAAAACGAGGATGATGGAATGTAGTCAAATTAAATCGGGTGATGCTGAGGGGATTAGATTAGGAAATGAGACACTTAAAGTAGTAAAGGAGTTTTGCTATTTGGGGAGCAAAATAACTGATGATGGTCGAAGTAGAGAGGATATAAAATGTAGGCTGGCAATGGCAAGTAAATCGTTTCTGAAGAAGAGAAATTTGTTAACATCTAGTATAGATTTAAGTGTCAGGATGTCGTTTCTGAAAGTATTTGTATGGAGTGTAGCCATGTATGGAAGTGAAACATGGACGATAACCAGTTTGGACAAGAAGAGAATAGAATCTTTCGAAATGTGCTACAGAAGAATGCTGAAGATAAGGTGGGTAGATCACGTAACTAATGAGGAGGTATTGAATAGGATTGGGGAGAAGAGAAGTTTGTGGCACAACTTGACAAGAAGAAGGGATCGGTTGGTAGGACATGTTTTGAGGCATCAAGGGATCACAAATTTAGCATTGGAGGGCAGCGTGGAGGGTAAAAATCGTAGAGGGAGACCAAGAGATCAATACACTAAGCAGATTCAGAAGGATGTAGGTTGCAGTAGGTACTGGGAGATGAAGAAGCTTGCACAGGATAGAGTAGCATGGAGAGCTGCATCAAACCGGTCTCAGAACTGAAGACCACAACAACAACAACAACATCTATTAGATCCCCAGATATTGCGAACCGAAGATGACACTTGAAATAAACGAAATGCCCCGCTATTGTACATTTCAAGATGCAAGCGTGAATCCTACGTTGCCCAAATCGCGATGGAATTGACTTAAGTAATCTTAATTTCATAGTTGTCACGAGGGCCGAAAGTAACAATAGGGTTTTTGCGACAAACACTGATGTATGGGGACCACGCAAGAATCTCGGGATGTGCAACAGCGGCGCGTTTCGTTTATTTCAAGCGCCCACTTCGCTTTCCAACTTCTCGGGATGTAATTGACGTACTACGATGAAATCAAAGCTAATCTTTTTGTGATTTTTCATGTTATTAATTGCGTAATAAATAATGCTAGGTGTCTATTTGGAAATGAAACGTAAGTTTGTGTTGAAACATCTGCTTCCATTTTACAATGTCACATAGTATTTACTTTTAGAAGCCCGTGCCTTACACTCATGCCTGTGAGTGTAGTTTTTGTACATCTGCCGTTGTCCCAGAGATATTTGCGCTGAAACATTTGAGTGAGCCACCGTGTATCATGTTTCACGTAAGTTATCTAAGTCCAAACTTACCATGCCTGTTATGTGTTTTAACAGATCAGAATATGTTCACTATTTGAACGAAACAGGTAACATTATGAAAATAAGTACGACAATACATTCAATTAAAAGAATTAGTAATTTACATAGTTTAAAGAGAAGCAAAATGGAAGAGAATGTGTTAGGAATCTTTAAAAAGTGCATAAATCGGAAAGAGCAGTGAAAAGGCAAAATTACGTTTCTCAGGAAGGTATCAAACATGGACGGAGCACAAAAGGCAAGAAGTCGTTTTGAAGATGGGTTCCAAGCAGATGAAGAGCAGCCTGCAGCAAGAAACCAGAATTAACTCTTAATTATAGAATTTTGAAGAATTCTGTGTACGGAGCACATGGCGAAATCTTAGTAAAATGTGGCTGTTGGTAAATGAGAATTGTGTTGATGCTTCATGTATTTGTAACATGCTTTGAGATAAAGTTTAAAAATTAAATAAAGCTCAGGTTGTTTAAGTGCAGAAAATGTTTGACTTAAGGTACTTAGTGAAAGAAGCAAAATCAGAAATACCGTGAAACCTCACTAATGGGAATTAATTGTGGCTACTTCCAGACCCACTTACTGAAATCCCGAATTATAGAAATGTTTTCCACAAAAGTTATCTGAACCTATAATTAGGAATATGACATACAGTGTATGTAGTGGATAAATTAAAAAACATGATTTGTAGTATTATGTAAAATAATATACAGCGTATTTAATTTTAAAGCAACTAATATACTGATTTAGTAATGAAGTAGATGATTAAAGGACGTAAAACTATATTACATATTTAAAGGTTACAATGAACAAGTTGTTGTTGTTGTGGTCTTCAGTCCTGAGACTGGTTTGATGCAGCTCTCCATGCTACTCTATCCTGTGCAAGCTTCTTCATCTCCCAGTACCTACTGCAACCTACATCCTTCTGAATCTGCTTAGTGTATGCATCTCTTGGTCTCCCCCTACGATTTTTACCCTCCACGCTGCCCTCCAATACTAAATTGGTGATCCCTTGATGCCTCATAACATGTCCTACCAACCGATCCCTTCTTCTGGTCAAGTTGTGCCACAAACTCCTCTTCTCCCCAATCCTATTCAGTACCTCCTCATTAGTTATGTGATCTACCCATCTAATCTTCAGCATTCTTCTGTAGCACCACATTTCGAAAGCTTCTATTCTCTTCTTGTCCAAACTATTTATCGTCCATGTTTCACTTCCATACATGGCTACACTCCATACAAATACTTTCAGAAAAGACTTCCTGACACTTAAATCTATACTCGATGTTAACAAATTTCTCTTCTTCAGAAACGCTTTCCTTGCCATTGCCAGTCTACATTTTATATCCTCTCTACTTCGACCATCATCAGTTATTTTGCTCCCCAAATAGCAAAACTCCCTTACTACTTTAAGTGTCTCATTTCCTAATCTAATACCTTCAACATCACCCGACTTAATTCGACTACATTCCATTATCCTCGTTTTGCTTTTGTTGATGTTCATCTTATACCCTCCTTTCAAGACACTGTCCATTTCGTTCAACTGCTCTTCCAAGTCCTTTGCTGTCTCTGACAGAATTACAATGTCATCGGCAAACCTCAAAGTTTTTATTTCTTTTCCATGGATTTTAATACCTACTCCGAATTTTTCTTTTGTTTCCTTTACTGCTTGCTCAATATACAGATTGGATAACATCGGGGAGAGGCTACAACCCTGTCTTACTCCCTTCCCAACCACTGCTTCCCTTTCATGCCCCTCGACTCTTATAACTGCCATCTGGTTTCTGTACAAATTGTAAATAGCCTTTCGCTCCCTGTATTTTACCCCTGCCAACTTTAGAATTTGAAAGAGAGTATTCCAGTCAACATTGTCAAAAGCTTTCTCTAAGTCTACAAATGCTAGAAACGTAGGTTTGCCTTTCCTTAATCTTTCTTCTAAGGTAAGTCGTAAGGTCAGTATTGCCTCACGTGTTCCAATATTTCTACGGAATCCAAACTGATCTTCCCCGAGGTCGGCTTCTACCACTTTTTCCATTCGTCTGTAAAGAATTCGTCTTAGTATTTTTCAGCTGTGACTTATTAAACTGATAGTTCGGTAATATTCACATCTGTCAACACCTGCTTTCTTTGGGTTTGAAATTATTATATTCTTCTTGAAGTCTGAGGGTATTTCGCCTGTCTCACACATCTTGCTCACCACATGGTAGAGTTTTGTCAGGGCTGGCTCTCCCAAGGCCGTCAGTAGTTCCAATGGAATGTTGTCTACTCCCGGGGCCTTGTTTCGACTTATGTCTTTCAGTGCTCTGTCAAACTCTTCACGCAGTATTGTATCTCCCATTTCATCTTCATCTACATCCTCTTCTATTTCCATAATGTTGTCCTCAAGTACATCGCCGTTGTATAGACCCTCTATATACTCCTTCCACCTTTCTGCTTTCCCTTCTTTGCTTAGAACTGGGTTGCCATCTGAGCTCTTGATGTTCATACAAGTGGTTCTCTTATCTCCAAAGGTCTCTTTAATTTTCCTGTAGGCAGTATCTATCTTACCCCTAGTGAGATGAGCCTCTACATCCATACATTTGTCCTCTAGCCATCCCTGCTTAGCCATTTTGCACTTTCTGTCGATCTCATTTTTGAGACGTTTGTATTCCTTTTTGCCTGCTTCATTTACTGCATTTTTATATTTTCTCCTTTCATCAATTAAATTCAATATTTCTTCTGTTACCCAAGGATTTCTACTAGCCCTCGTCTTTTTACCTACTTGATCCTCTGCTGCCTTCACTACTTCATCCCTCAAAGCTACCCATTCTTCTTCTACTGTATTTCTTTCCCCCATTCCCGTCAATTGTTCCCTTATGCTCTCCCTGAAACTCTGTACAACCTCTGGTTCTTTCAGTTTATCCAGGTCCCATCTCCTTAAATTCCCACCTTTTTGCAGTTTCTTCAGTTTTAATCTACAGGTCATAAACAATAGATTGTGGTCAGAGTCCACATCTGCCCCTGGAAATGTCTTACAATTTAAAACCTGGTTCCTAAATCTCTGTCTTACCATTATATAATCTATCTGATACCTTTTAGTATCTCCAGGGTTCTTCCATGTATACAACCTTCTATCATGATTCTTAAACCAAGTATTAGCTATGATTAAGTTGTGCTCTGTGCAATATTCTACCAGGCGGCTTCCTCTTTCATTTCTTAGCCCCAATCCATATTCACCTACTACGTTTCCTTCTCTCCCTTTCCCTACACTCGAATTCCAGTCACCCATGACTATTAAATTTTCGTCTCCCTTCACTATCTGAATAATTTCTTTTATTTCATCATACATTTCTTCAATTTCTTCGTCATCTGCAGAGCTAGTTGGCATATAAACTTGTACTACTGTAGTAGGTGTGGGCTTCGTATCTATCTTTGCCACAATAATGCGTTCACTAAGCTGTTTGTAGTAGCTTACCCGCGTTCCTGTTTTCCTATTCATTATTAAACCTACTCCTGCATTACCCCTATTTGACTTTGTGTTTATAACCCTGTAGTCACCTGACCAGAAGTCTTGTTCCTCCTGCCACCGAACTTCACTAATTCCCACTATATCTAACTGTAACCTATCCATTTCCCTTTTCAAATTTTCTAACCTACCTGCCCGATTAAGGGACCTGACATTCCACGCTCCGATCCGTAGAACGCCAGTTTTCTTTCTCCTGATAATGACATCCTCTTGAGTAGTCCCCGCCCGGAGATCCGAATGGGGGACTATTTTACCTCCGGAATATTTTACCCAAGAGGACGCCATCATCATTTAATCATACAGTAAAGCTGCATGCCCTCGGGAAAAATTACGGCCGTAGTTTCCCCTTGCTTTCAGCCGTTCGCAGTACCAGCACAGAAAGCCGTTTTGGTTATTGTTACAAGGCCAGAATGAACAAGCCTGATATATATCTACTGCTGCACATACCCATTAGCATTTATATCCAAAAATAAAAATCTGTACTTCACTGAAAATTTATAGGCTACATTTACTACATTTGCTACACAACCAGATATATTCTGTTGTCATCTGGATCTACATTGATGTGTTCCACAGCAGCCAAAGAGCCACTGCTACGTGCCATTGCAATGTGAGGAGTGTACGAGATGTAACGCAACACATTTCTTTCCGAAAGCAGGTTGGTTTATACAGGATTCCAAAACACCTTCCTATTCCCCAAACGTTTGGCTACAAAACCTTATTTTTCAAAGCAATCTTTGTTTAATGCAACGGCCTTATGTCACCTTAGTAGAGGACCTGCATGCTGGCATGGTACCACTCTACTCTTCAATGTCGGAGCCAAAGTCTCGCTGCATCAATAACCTCTCCATCATCCACTTACAATTAAAATCGCTCAAAAGAGGAAAGGCCGCTGGACCTGATGGGATACCAGTTCAATTTTACACAGAGTACGCGAAGGAACTTGCCCCCCTTCTTGCAGCGGTGTACCGTAGGTCTCTAAAATAGCATAGCGTTCCAAAGGATTAGAAAAGGGCACAGGTCATCCCCGTTTTCAAGAAGGGACGTCGAACAGATGTGCAGAACTATAGACCTATATCTCTAACGTCGATGAGCTGTAGAATTTTGGAACACGTATTATGTTCGAGTATAATGACTTTTCTGGAGACTAGAAATCTACTCTGTAGGAATCAGCATGGGTTTCGAAAAAGACGGTCTTGTGAAACCCAGTTCGCGCTATTCGCCCACGAGACTCAGAGGGCCATAGACACGGGTTCCCAGGTAGATGCCGTGTTCTTGACTTCCGCAAGGTGTTCGATACAGTTCCCCACAGTCGTTTAATGAACAAAGTAAAGCAAGTGGACTATCAGACCAATTGTGTGTTTGGATTGAAGAGATCCTAGATAACAGAACGCAGCATGTCATTCTCAATGGAGAGAAGTCTTCCGAAGTAAGAGTGATTTCAGGCGTGCCGCAGGGGAGTGTCATAGGACCGTTGCTATTCACAATATACATAAATGACCTTGTGGATAACATCGGAAGTTCACTGAGGCTTTTTGTAGATGATGCTGTGGTGTATCGAGAGGTTGTAACAATGGAAAATTG
This sequence comes from Schistocerca nitens, assembly GCF_023898315.1. NCBI lineage: Eukaryota > Metazoa > Arthropoda > Insecta > Orthoptera > Acrididae > Schistocerca > Schistocerca nitens. Next base: position 255,267,619 of record NC_064615.1, on the reverse strand, counting down.
TACTGAAATGCAGGAGGATCTGCAGCGAATTGACGCATGGTGCAGGGAATGGCAATTGAATCTCCATGTAGACAAGTGTAATGTGCTGCGAATACGTAGGAAGATAGATCCCTTATCATTTAGCTACAAAATAGCAGGTCAGCAACTGGAAACAGTTAATTTCATAAATTATCTGGGAGTACGCATTAGGAGTGATTTAAAATGGAATGATCATATAAAGTTGATCGTCGGTAAAGCAGATGCCAGACTGAGATTCATTGGAAGAATCCTAAGGAAATGCAATCCGAAAACAAAGGAAGTAGGTTACAGTACGATTGTTCGCCCACCGCTTGAATACTGCTCAGCAGTGTGGGATCCGTACCAGATAGGGTTGACAGAAGAGATAGAGAAGATCCAACGGAGAGCAGCGCGCTTCGTTACAGGGTCATTTAGTAATCGTGAAAGCTTTATGGAGGTGATAGATAAACTCCAGTGGAATACTCTACAGGAGAGACGCTCAGTAGCTCGGTACGGGCTTTTGTTGAAGTTTCGAGAACATACCTTCACCGAGGAGTCAAGCAGTATATTGCTCCCTCCTACGTATATCTCGCGAAGAGATCATGATGATAAAATCAGAGAGATTAGAGCCCACACAGAAGCATACTAACAATCCTTCTTTCCACGAACAATACGAGACTGGAATAGAAGGGAGAACCCATAGAGGTACTCAGGGTATCCTCCGCCACACACCGTCAGGTGGCTTGCGGAGTATGGATGTAGATGTAGATGTAGATGTAGAGGAGTGAATCCTTCATTGGGTCAAACAGGTGGAAGTCGGAAAGTGCGAGATACGGGCTGTAGGGTCGATTAGGAAGAACGGTCCACTGAAGTTTCGTGCTGTCCTCTCGGGTGTGCAGACTCATGTGAGGCCTTTCGTTCTCAAGCAGAAGGAGACATTCTTTTCCAGTTTTTTGACAACAAACACGGTGAAGTCGTTCCTTCAAATTCCTTAGCGTGGTGCAATGTACTTCACAGCTGAACGTTTCACCATGAGGGACGACGTGAAACAGAACAACTCTATCAGAATCCCAAAACTCAATCTCCATGACGTCACCGGCTGAGCGTTCGGCTTTGAGCTTTGTATTCGGAGGAGAGGTGGTACGGCACCACTACATGGTTTGCCGTTTAGTTTCCGGTTCGACGTGATGTACCCAGGTTTCATCACCAGGGACGATGTTTGAATTGTCACGTTCAGCCTCGTAACGCTCAAGCAAATCCCCACAGACGGTCTGCCATTGCTGTTTATGGTCCTCTGTTATGGAACGTGGAGCTCAGCGATCGCAGACTTTTGAGTCCCCCAACTGGTGAACGAGTGTGTCAGCACTACCAACAGAGACGTCCATTTGAACAGCGAAGTGTTTGACTGTGATCGGACGATCACCTCAGATGAGAGTGTCCGCACGTTCCCGCATTGCAGGAGTCATACCTGTGTGCAGCCGCCCGGTAAGCGGGAGATCGGGCAGGTTTGTTCGACCTTGTTGCGATGAGAACAGACACCAGTCTCAGGATAAAATTAAAACCATATGGTCAGTCGTAAAGGAAGTGGCTTGTCTGCCAAGACAGGTCGAGGATATAGAATCAGTGCGTAGTGGGAATGTCCGTGTTGCTGATAAGTCGCATATATGTACAGTATTTAATAATCACTTTCTGAACATAGCAGGTGAACTAAATAGAAACCTAGTCCCAACAGGGAATCATATAGCGCTTGTAGAAAAAAAGTGTTCCGAGACTGTTACCTGAAATGTTCCTCCATGATACTGACAAGAGGGAGATTGAGTTAATAATTAAATCACTAAAGACCAAGAACTCTCATGGATGTGACGGAGTATCTAGCAGAATACTGAAGTATTGTTCTATGTATGTTAGCCCAGTACTTAGTCATATCTGTAACTTTTCCTTTAGGAGTGGTCGGTTTCTTGACCGATTAAAGTACTCGGTAGTGAAGCCCCTTTATAAAAAGGGAGACAGGGATAATGTTAACAATTTTAGACCTATTTCTATGCCATCGGTGTTTGCTAAAGTTATCGAGAAGGTTGTATATACAAGGTTACTGGAGCATTTAAATTCACATAATGTGCTGTCAAATGTACAGTTTGGTTTTAGAAATGGTTTAACAACTGAAAGTGCTATATTCTCTTTTCTCTGTGAGGTTTTGGACGGATTAAATAATAGATTGCGAACGCTAGGTGTTTTCTTTGATTTAACGAAGGCTTTTGACTGTGTTGACCACAAAATATTACTGCAGAAATTGGACCATTATGGAGTAAGGGGAGTAGCTTACAATTTGTTCGCCTCTTACTTTAAGAACAGAAAGCAGAAGGTAATTCTCCGCAATATTGAGAGTGGTAGTGATCTTCAGTCCTAATGGGGCACTGTTAAGTGGGGCGTTCCCCAAGGGTCCGTGGTGGGGCCACTGCTGTTTCCTTTTTATATAAATGATATGCCTTCTAGTATCACAGGTGATTCCAAAATATTTCTGTTTGCTGATGACACCAGCTTGGTAGTGAAGGATCTTGTGTGTAATACTGAGACAGTATCAAATAATGTAGTTCATGAAATAAGTTCGTGGCTTGTGGAAAATAATTTGATGCTAAATCACAGTAAAACTCAGTTTTTACAGTTTCTAACTCACACTTCAACAAGAACCGATATTTTGATCAGACAGAATGGGCATATTATAAGCGAGACGGAACAGTTAAAGTTCCTAGGCGTTCGGATAGATAGTAAGTTTTTGTGGAAAGCCCATGTTCAGGATCTTGTTCAGAAACTAAATGCTGCTTTATTTACCATTAGAACAGTATCTGAAATAAGTGACAGTTTAACACGAAAAGTAGTCTACTTCGCATATTTTCATACGCTTATGTCATATGGTATTATTTTTTGGGGTAATTCTTCTGATTCAAACAGGGTATTTTTGGCTCAAAAACGGGATGTTCGAGCTATATGTGATGTAAGTTCGAGAAACTCTTGTCGACCCCTATTCAATAGTCTGGGAATTCTGGCATTGCCCTCACAGTATACATTTTCTTTAATGTCGTTTGTTGTTAGCAATATTAGCTTATTCCCAAGAGTTAGCAGCTTTCACTCAGTTAATACTAGGCAGAAATCAAATCTGCATGTGGAATGCGCTTCCTTGACTCTTGTGCAGAAAGGAGTACAGTATTCTGCTGCATCCATTTTCAATAAGCTACCACAAGAACTCAAAAATCTTAGCAGTAGCCCAAACACTTTTAAGTCTAAACTGAAGAGTTTCCTCATGGCTTACTCCTTCTGTCGAGGAGCTCCTGGAAGAGCTGAAAAATTAAGCTAATTCCAGTGTTACATTGTTGATTTTCTTTATTTAAACTTACGAATTGTCGCCTGAATACGTTTCTTATATTTCATTTTACCTGATTCTACTATCGTGTTATAATTTCATGTATTGACTCGTTCCATGACCATGGCGACTTCTCCTTAATTTGGTCCCACGGAACCATAAATAAATGAATAAATAAATAAAACCACGCCCAACGACTCATTGTTCACTGCCAGATCTGCGTGGACATTCTGCAAACGCCTATGAATAACTGCGTTGCTCTGGTTTTCAGTAAAAAGAAATTACCGTTCTCTGCTTGACACACATCTCCGTTACAGACGTCATTTTGAAGGCTGCGTATAACGCCTCCACCTATCGGAACTTCATGAAAGTATAGGAGCTGAAGCGGGAATCTTCCATGACGTCCCTCAACAAAGCTTGCGGCTGTTCAGTCAAAATTAGCGGAGGAAAAGTCTTTTTTATTAGTTACTGAATATCCCTCGTATTTTTATCGCGAATATGTATTGAAAATGGCTTCTGGAGGAATTTAGTTTTGCTTGAAATTCTTTTGTATACTGTTCTTTTAGCATTTGTTGTCACATCTCTTTTAATGTAGGACAGTACTTTCTGTAATCAGGATTATTCTTCTAGGAATCTGATAACTGAGTCCAAATCTTCCTTTACGTTTAGCAGTTAAGATAATGGTGTATTACCTGTACATTCACTAATAACAGTAACCTCCTTCCAACAGAAAATGAGCTTGGCGCGAGACGGAAGGCGGCATTTCACTTCGTGACAAAAACTCAGTCCTAATTTTCGCGAACATTTAGAAGAGACCGAACTAGAGATAGTCTACTGTAATCTTAAAAGAGAATCGAATTGACCTTTGATAGCCCTCAAGAAATATTCAGGGGTCGGAAAGCGTAAGAGTAAATGCGTCATGCGTGGGTGCCACTAGTCGCTAATAGCGCAGCAAAATGTAAAAAACTGTGCCGCTTTGCAGCAATAGCTGCACTCGTGTGCTGTGAAACCATACTTAACCGTGCCTGAAGAGCTCTTCGCGTGATGAGGCACATGAGTGGGATTGTAGCGCGTTTGGTGAAGGCTGTTGGCTGAATAGCGTGAAGGCAGCACGGGCGTGGTGCTCCTCCCATTCCTGTTTCGTGACAGCACAAGACCATCCCCACAGCTTATAACCTTCGTTAAATACTACGAATACCTGCGGTGGAGAGATCACAGAGATTGTCAGGGGAGCTAATGAGCCTGCCAAGGTTGGCGTTTCTGTGGAAAACAATCATAATCCATGCTCTGGAGTCAGACCACAAGATTTTTTCTGAAGTACTGTATTTTGGATGTAACAAGACCTATGTACACATCCATAAAATTACGGGCGTCTGTTTTTTATTCACACGTCGTAAACTGTTTTGCCCAGTGTCACTTTATCAGACACTGAAAAACGTCATGACTTGCAAAAGTGCCCGTACAGTGAGTGCATTAAATGTCGGCGCTAGGATTATGCACACAGACCTCGCAACAAATTCAGCAACACCATAATGCTTTTGTGGTCTTTAGGAATCTTTTCTTAGCGGCCTGGCCGCAGTGGTAACAGCGCTTCGCGTGAGATCACCAAAGTTAAGCGCTGATGGACTGGGCTAATATTTGGATCGGTGACCATCCGGTCTGCCGAGCGCTGTTGCCACGTGGGGTGCACTCAGCCCTTTTGAGGCAAACTGAGGAGCTACTTGATTGAGAAGCAGCGGCTTCGGTCTCGTAAACTGACATACGGCCGGGAGAGCGGTGTGCTGACCACATGCCCTCCATATCCGCATCCAGTAGCGCCTGTGGACTGACGATGACACGGCGGCCGGTCGGTGCCGTTTGGTCTACATGGCTTGTTCGGGAGTCGTTCAGTCTGGGAATCTTTTCTTCTGTGGTGATGGTGACGTCGGCTCCTACAGGACATTTCATTTTTCGGTTGAACAATTTGCCAGAGATGTTGTGAGAAATGTGCCTAGCCTCATCGAATAACTGTGTTACTACTGCATCTGTCACCGGAACGTAAGATTATATGTTTGGGATATGACAGCCTGACAATTTATTCGTCACTTTAATCCATGAATTCCGGTGACGGGAGATTATTCGCAAACCTGTCAGTGCCTCTCACAGCTTGCAACGACATTTAGAGGTGTGATGACAATGAAATTGCCGGCAAGTAACTATCTGGCCTTCAAGTGCATAGGTGCTCTGGTCATCAGCCTGGGTGTTTTCACAGCTTCGGACAGTTCGTGAACTCTCACCCAATAATTACAATGCGTTTTAGTATATTCTACGAAAAGAGCACTGTCCTTCGTATTAGGAGTGTTAGGGGTTGGTGAATGTGATTGACAGCAGGGAGGCATCAGATGGGCGTATACCTCGTGTTTCCAGGTGTTATCCACATGGGGCAGTTTAGATGTACCTTCTTCACATGGGCGATGTTGAGCCAAAGTGGTGCACTATATTCCACAGGAGAGTGCACCAGGTTCGAAGATTAAATTCAGAGAACAGAGGCCGACTATCCCCATGTGATACCACAGAGTTTTTTCAGAGGGATGTTCAAGTTTTAGGCCGTTTTTGTTTACATATTGTTTGGGACTTAAACTTCTATCCAGGAACATGCTGAGGTATGTTGGAGTTTTATTCTGGCCATAACGATGTTCAGACAGTATGGTGTAAGTTTGTGTTTGACGAGATTCTTCTTTACATGGAAATGTGTGATCACTGTTTTGGTTGGCCTAGGCTTAAACCGTCCTTAGTGAAAGTATTTTGCAATTTTTTTTAAAACCTTCGACAGTACTTGCTCTACTGCTCCCAGGCCATTGAGCTGGACAGCTATTGTCAGTCATCAGGGTAACCTAATATGATAAATACTTTTTGAGACATGTCGACGACCCCGCATCCCGTGGTCGTGCGGTAGCGTTCTCGGTTCCCACGCCCGGGTTCCCGGGTTCGATTCCCGGCGGGGTCAGGGATTTTCTCTGCCTCGTGATGGCTGGGTGTTGTGTGCTGTCCTTAGGTTAGTTAGGTTTCAGTAGATCTAAGTTCTAGGGGACTTATGACCACAGCAGTTGAGTCCCATAGTGCTCAGAGCCATGTCGACGACATTCGAACAAAAGATGTGAAGTGACCCTTCAGAATTTCTCAATGGATTTTTCAAGGCTCTCAGGGATCACGATTTTTTATTCCCACAAAACTTCTTTGAGGCCCCTAGTCAGCATCGTCTGGAGGCCGATTTTTTCTTCCTGCAGGCAAGCTAAAACATTAATAGAGACCCTAACAACTTATTATGTGTCTCTCGTTTCCCAGGGAACCTGAGGAATTTCTTAGGTCCTGTCAAAGACAAGATGTATACAAGATTCCTTGTGATTGTGGAATGACGTGTAATAGTCCGAGTTATCATACAGAGGAATACAGTTATTATAAAGACCATCGCCATTCACGCCTGGGATAACCAGATAAGTCTGAGGTCAGAGCAGGAGGGAGCTGGTTTGCAAAATATTTTACCTGGGCCGGGTGACAGTCTGTCGTGAAGGCGGTCAGTTGATGGAAGGTGCGTGGAGGAAGCCATTTAAGAGAGATCTTTGTAATCTAAGTCCCCGGCAAATGATGGGCAGGTCATAAAACTCCGAGTATTCTCATGTTAAAAGCTGGGATGATACTGTTGTGCGGCTGGTCCCGGTGGAGGTTCGAGTCCTCCCTCGGGCATGGGTGTGTGTGTTTGTCCTTAGGATAATTTAGGTTAAGTAGTGTGTAAGTTTAGGGACTGATGACCTTAGCAGTTGAGTCCCATAAGATTTCACACACATTTGAACATTTTTTTGATTTGTGTCGTGCCTACTCGTCGAATATTGGGCGTCTACGAAACCTGCCTCACAGAGCGCTAGACAACAATTTAAGAAAATCGTATTAAAGAATTTTTATTACAGTAAGATAAATGACAATACTTCACTTCAAGAATTTACAGTGATGTGTCGCAAGCAATGGGCGACAGACTAAATAATAAATCTCGTCAATACAGACAATTCCTAATACAAGTGAAATAATATAGTTCCTAAGTGAGCGCCGTAGAGCTCTTAGAATGACTAGTCTTCAACTGGCCCGCGGCCAGTGGGATGCAGCACTGAAGTCGTCTTCGCCTAGCGGCTTCTGCTGTCTCGTTATCGTCCTAGAGAGGGGGGTCGGTCAGCGTGCTATTGAGTAACGTCTTCTTCACGGCCCTATCTGCTTTGATGTTCTCGACCGTCGCGCCGGCGCTTGTCTTTACGCTTGAACACATACGGACAGAGCGGTTGGTGCACGTGTTTAATGGAGGCAAGACTGTAACTCCCCTGACACCAGGAGGTCGCCAGTCTCTTTTAGTGAGCTGCAAAAACACATGTTTCATGATTACGACTGTCTGGGACGCTTAACAGCCTTCTTTCAGAGACTGGAAATGGCCGGCTGGAAAGATTAGATCTCTTCACAAATGAGGGCCTACGGTCCCATCTAGGTAGACGTTTTTTGCCAAAACATGTCCATGCTTACCGTGAGAACGACGCCTCCCTAGTCTACAATCTTCTTTTTCCAGACAGGAGAGACATTGAGTCGCTGATTGGTTCCTCTCAGAATATTCAAAGCAGACGTTTGCTCTCCCAGCATGGGAACCTCGGTGTTGTGTCTGGATTGGCTACCAAGCAAACAGAACAGTCAACATGGGAGATTCAATAAGTAGAGGATACTTCGATTGTCTTGTACAATGTGGAGGCGGTCTATGTTTTTGCTAATTTGGCTCCCGTACCAAGGCTTGGTGGAAAGTGGTTGCGATTCTTCATCTTCTGGTCCTCCCATGGTGAAGAACTTCAGGTTTTTCCCTAGTGGCTCAAACTTGTGACCTGCAACTTGTGGTGGACCAAGAGCCAGTGGCAGTTTCCAACTGTATCGACAGTGGAACTGTATATCATCTTGAACATATGGTGTGTCACTGGAGTGGACGTACTCGTCCTGAGTCGGCCATCTGGCGTTTGACAATTCAGCACGCATCGTTATGCCTGTGAGTGAAATTGGTTTGACCGGACTAGTGAACGGGTGCACCTCACACTGAAATCTTCCGAGATTTCAGGGCTCCGATAGGGAAGTTTCCATCATTCTAATAATCAGAGCTCCAGTCCATGTAGTTTACAAATTTGCGTGGACACATCAGAGCATTACAACTGCTGCATTGCGCTGCTCATCGCCAAACAGCGCACCGATTTTGCTGCCGCCTGAATCAAGGCGTAAGGGTGGAGTATTGTTCCACTGGCGTACTGTTGTTAAATGATATTCACAACTCCGCTGGCCGGTGTGGCCGAGCGGTTCTAGGCGCTTCAGTCTGGAAACTCGCGACCACTACGGTTGCAGGATCGAATCCTGCCTCGGGCATGGATGTGTATGATGTCCTTAGGTTAGTTAGGTTTAAGTAATTCTAAGTTCTAGGGGACTGATGACCACAGATGTTAAATCCCATAGTGCTCAGAGCCATTTTTGAAGTACGCCCTGGAACCCTCTGCTTACTGCTCTTAAATGTAGGGTCAAGCAAGATTATCTGATGACATTTATACCACATCATAGTGGAGGATCCGCGTAGCTTAAAATTTTGGTTTTTCTCTCGGTCACAGCAACATTCATGTGCATGACCGGTCACCTGGATCTGGCATGGACTACCACAACTCGGCTCCAGGTAGGGGGCTCTGCGTCATCTATCTGTAAGCAGTTTAAACGAGGCCTCCCTGCTGAGCGTCGCTATGGAGACACCGGCATTTGCTAGTTGTGCCAGCCATCAGCTGGGGATATCGAGCAGTTACGACGAAGAAATATTATGGGAGGCATTTAACGTGATCTGGTGTCAAACCTCAGAGTCATATACTGAAAAGAAGTGGTCCTAGAACTGATCCTTGAGGGGGCCTGTTATTTTCATTTGTTTCCTTCATCCATTTTCTGTGGTTACTGTAAAAGGTGCATTGCTGTAAATTACCTTCAGCAGGTGCACAGGTATGAAAATTAAGCTGTGCCTCTGTATCTGTATGACTACGCCACAATTCGCAATAAAGTGTCAGGCAGATTGTTCATAGAACCACATTGATACTTTCGAACAGAACGCAGAAAAATGGACACATAATCTTTCTTTGCGTGTTCAAATTTCTCTTATTTTATTATGATATCATTTCTCCCTGTGTGGGTGGGAGTCAATAAAATAGTTTGACGTTCGAGGGAAAAAGCTGATGATGAAATTCCTTGAAAAGATCTCTCCATAGTGGAAAACTCCTGTGTTTTAATGACTGACAATCCAAGTCGCTTGTCATATCCGAGGCACTCTCTCCCCTAACTAGTTTAAAATTACTCTTATTGGGAACTATTCTTGATTGGAATTTTGTAATATTTGCTGCATCTTCTTTGGTGAAAGAACATGGGAAAATTGTATTTCGCAGCATACTTTTAGAGAAGCCGGCACCAATAACATTACGATTCCAGTCGTTCAGTGAAAGTCTTGACTGAGGCTTTTCGCTTTTATGCTTTACATATGACCAGAATCTCTTTGGCTTTCTGTCAGATTTCGAACAGAGTTTCGCTCTGGAAAATACGAGGGGCGTTCAGTAAATAATGGAACACTTTTTTTCGGCCAATTTCGGTGGAAAAAATGCGGAATTTGTTGTGGAACATCGTGGTATATTCCCGCTGCAGCCCCTATGGTTTCATGAAGTTCCGATAGATGACAGCGCTATACGTAGCCTTCAAAATGGCGGCTGTAGCGGAGGTGCGCTCCAAACACGGGGCAATCACTTTCTTTTGGCTGAAAAGCAGAGCATCGCAGATGTTCACAGGTGCTTGCAGCATTTCTGCGGATATCTGGCAGTGAACAAAAGCATGGTGAGTCGTGAACGAGCTGACTGTCATTATCGCAACAAGGTCCCACACACCTGTCCGAACTCCCGCGTGCCGGCCGGCCGCACACAGCTATGACTCCTGCAACGTTGGACCGTGCGGACACTCTCATTCGGAGTGATCGACGTGTCACAATTAAATACACCACTGCTCAACTGGGCGCCACACAAGTCTGTGCACCAGAGAGGAGCTAACAAAACTTCACTGGACCGTTCTTCCTCATCCATTCTACAGCCAGATCTCGCCACCTTCCGACTGCCATTATTTGCGCCAATGAAGGTTGCACTCCATGGAAAGCAGTACTTGGGTGATGGGACAATTACTGATGCAGCCAACTAATGGCTCCGAGCCAAACAGTGTTGTGGCACTTTGCGGGTATACAGGCCTTCCAAGGAAGGTGGCGTAAGCCATTCGCATTGCACAAGTTCAAGTGGTTCAAGTGGCTCTGAGCACTATGGGACTCAACTGCTGAGGTCATTAGTCCCCTAGAACTTAGAACTAGTTAAACCTAACTAACCTAAGGACATCACAAACATCCATGCCCGAGGCAGGATTCGAACCTGCGACCGTAGCGGTCTCGCGGTTCCAGACTGCAGCGCCTTTAACCGCACGGCCACTTCGGCCGGCTCGCATTGCACGGAGATTACTCTGAAAAATGGGATTTTGTGGGCAATAACATGGTGTATTGCATTCCTGAATGAAACCTGCTTTCAGAAAAAAAAAGTGTTGCATTACGTATCGGACGCCCCTCGTATTAAGGGGGACGACATGGTGACTGACGAAAATATTGCTCAAATTCAGTTTTTTTCTCTGTACTTGAATGTAATAGACAAAAGGAGTTTACTGCAACGATGAGGCACACACTGAAGTTCTTATTGGTATTTTTATTGCAAAATATTAATATCTTCATTGTGTAATTGGGATTTTCCCGAGACAGCTCTGAAAGTACGTAAGCCGACGGTTGTCGCTGAAACTCCGGTTGTCGTTATCTGAAACATGAATTTAACATATCACCCTGATCATTAAAAATGTAATTTTAGTTCATCGAAGGATTGCAAAAAGAGGTTGATATTATAGATATTTGAAAAAATGGCCATTTTTGGACGCCTCTTTTTTGACCGAAGAAAATAGTAAATATCAACATAAAAAAGACAGCAAGGGTGAACTGAAGAGAATTCAATTTGCTTCCAGGGAGACTAAAATCATTAAATTCCGATGATTATTGTAGCGTGGCATACAGAAATCACGCCGAAAACCATGGTTTTCAGAAAAACGCGTTTAAAGTTTCACAAGTATTTATCATATAAAAAAGGGACAAAAACTTGAAACTTACGGGATATCATCGAAGCCTGGCTCATAATATTTACAGCTCCGGCTAGTGGATCGCTGCTTTCTGCTACTTTGTCCTAATAAGCCCTCATTTTCGTCCTAAAACCACTTTTCGTCGCCCATCGCATCGCCGCAGTCGACTCTATCTTCGCAGAATGGGCGTATGCCTTCCAAATTTTGATTCGAAGGGCACTTGCCAAGTGCATTAATGCAGTATGGCCCACACTGATTAGAAATATGGCCCACACTGATTAGAAATATGGCCAAATTTGAAGCACTGTTGACGATTTCCCTACGTACGGATGTTATTTTTGGAGCGGATCTTCAAATGAGACTATTGAATATTTCTGATTTGATCCATTATAAATTGTTTTTGAAAGCCTGCGACTGTAGATACAATAGGTTTGTTTATAAATAAATAAATCTTCTGCTACCAGTCACGATTTTCTTTATTTTACTATTCGCACGACGCGTTTCGAGAAATAATTCCCATTTTCAAGTGCGTTTTTATGATGTGTGTTAAGCCATTTCTTTTGACGTTGTCAGTGTGTGTGAGTCTGCTTCATTTTGTTGACTTTTAAATTTTCTAATGGTCCATTTGTGTAGAGAGTCACACACAACTTGTACATTTTACACATCGAAAATATCTTCGTGACTGGTAGCAGAAGATTTATTTATTTATAAACAAACCTATTGAATATTTCGTTCACGTTTTAAATAAAACCTCCCAAAGAATACTTCAGCAAATCAGGTTTACTCAAATTGATATATTTGAGGTGACGGCATCGATAACGACGTGTGGTAATGCGTTTTGTGTTTATAACCTTCCTATTCACTGTTTGCTTTAGCTTCAAACGCCCACAGAATCGTTACTTTTTGGAGTTCGCGCATAGTATTTTGGGGAATAATTCTTCAATGTATATAAATTCGAATTCCTTAATTAAAAATATTTCGAGTTTTTTCGGCAGTCATCATGTCGTTTCCCCTTAAAAGCTCTTGGAGTTTTAGCATGCTTTTAAATCTGGCACGCTTTTTTTGTTGTTTCTGCAACTCTTCTGACCTGTTTTGTGTACCATGGGTGGATCAGTTCCACCTTTTATTAATTTACGTGGCATAAAACTTTGAATCGCTGTCAACACTGTTTCTTCAAATATACGCCACAGTTGATCTGGTCGTCGATTAGACAATCAGTGTGAAGGGAATGGTGACTTAGACAGGCGTCAAGCTAATTATTAACAGATTTTTTTTAAAACGGATATATTTTACGATTATTTTGGTGGATTCCATTGATGCACTATTCATTCTCACTCCCTGTTCGCTCAGGATTGTTTGTCACTGAGACGTCTAGGATATTACCATAACCATTTAAACATCATGTGGACTCCTGAATTAATTGTTCAAAGTATTTTTCGGAGAAAGCTTTTGGTACAATTTTGAACGATGTTTTATGCCTACCACTTACTTCAAACATGTATTTTCGCTAACAAACGAGTATAAATTTGAGTCACCAGCAACTGTAATATTTTTATGAGTCGAATAGCTATTCGAAATGAGAAAGCAGTTTTCTTGAATGAAACCTCCAGAAAAGTTCATTCGCGAAAATACTAGAGGCTGTCAAATGAAAACTTTCACGGCCGGAAATGTCACAATTAATAAAATGTTCCGGGCTATTATGTCGTGGTCGAGAGGATTTCACGTGAAACGGGCCGACTTGGAGCAGGAAAGGCATCACAGGACATTTTAATTTGCACTGTCTATACTTTTACAAATAAATTCATAAAACTTTGTCAGCATGACTAGGAAGGATTCAGAATTTACACTCACAGCAGTGGAAGTTCGAAAACATAGCAAAATAATTTTTTTTTACATGTGAAATTTCTTCATTTTTTTCACTTACTAATAACAGCATTTGTAGCTATAGGTACACTTTTCTTCATAAGTAAGAGAGACTCTTCGATGAATTTTGCACAGCATACAAAACATACTCAAAGTTGTATGAAACTCTAGAATTTTACAAATCTATTAAAAACTGTGGTAAAAATTGAGGTAATTAACTAGAAAATTTGTGTTTTTTTTCTAAACATGAAGTTTAAAAGATAACTGCTCATTCGTTTTTTCATACATTAAATAAATTCTAGAGTTTCATACACCTGTAAGTATGGTTTGTATGCTGTGCAAAATTCGTCGAAGAATCTCTCTAGCTTTTGAAGAAAAGTGTACCTATAGCAACAAATGCAGCCAATAGTAAGTGAAAAAATGATGAAATTTCGCACGTAAAAAAATTATTTTGATACACTCCTGGAAATTGAAATAAGAACACCGTGAATTCATTGTCCCAGGAAAGGGAAACTTTATTGACACATTCCTGGGGTCAGATACATCACATGATCACACTGACAGAACCACAGGCACATAGACACAGGCAACAGAGCATGCACAATGTCGGCACTAGTACAGTGTATATCCACCTTTCGCAGCAATGCAGGCTGCTATTCTCCCATAGAGACGATCGTAGAGATGCTGGATGTAGTCCTGTGGAACGGCTTGCCATGCCATTTCCACCTGGCGCCTCAGTTGGACTAGCGTTCGTGCTGGACGTGCAGACCGCGTGAGACGACGCTTCATCCAGTCCCAAACATGCTCAATGGGGGACAGATCCGGAGATCTTGCTGGCCAGGGTAGTTGACTTACACCTTCTAGAGCACGTTGGGTGGCACGGGATACATGCGGACGTGCATTGTCCTGTTGGAACAGCAAGTTCCCTTGCCGGTCTAGGAATGGTAGAACGATGGGTTCGATGACGGTTTGGATGTACCGTGCACTATTCAGTGTCCCCTCGACGATCACCAGTGGTGTACGGCCAGTGTAGGAGATCGCTCCCCACACCATGATGCCGGGTGTTGGCCCTGTGTGCCTCGGTCGTATGCAGTCCTGATTGTGGCGCTCACCTGCACGGCGCCAAACACGCATACGACCATCATTGGCACCAAGGCAGAAGCGACTCTCATCGCTGAAGACGACACGTCTCCATTCGTCCCTCCATTCACGCCTGTCGCGACACCACTGGAGGCGGGCTGCACGATGTTGGGGCGTGAGCGGAAGACGGCCTAACGGTGTGCGGGACCGTAGCCCAGCTTCATGGAGACGGTTGCGAATGGTCCTCGCCGATACCCCAGGAGCAACAGTGTCCCTAATTTGCTGGGAACTGGCGGTGCGGTCCCCTACGGCACTGCGTAGGATCCTACGGTCTTGGCGTGCATCCGTGCGTCGCTGCGGTCCGGTCCCAGGTCGACGGGCACGTGCACCTTCCGCCGACCACTGGCGACAACACCGATGTACTGTGGAGACCTCACGCCCCACGTGTTGAGCAATTCGGCGGTACGTCCACCCGGCCTCCCGCATGCCCACTATACGCCCTCGTTCAAAGTCCGTCAACTGCACATACGGTTCACGTCCACGCTGTCGCGGCATGCTACCAGTGTTAAAGACTGCGATGGAGCTCCGTATGCCACGGCAAACTGGCTGACACTGACGGCGGCGGTGCACAAATGCTGCGCAGCTAGCGCCATTCGACGGCCAACACCGCGGTTCCTGGTGTGTCCGCTGTGCCGTGCGTGTGATCATTGCTTGTACAGCCCTCTCGCAGTGTCCGGAGCAAGTATGGTGGGTCTGACACACCGGTGTCAATGTGTTCTTTTTTCCATTTCCAGGAGTGTATGTTTTCGAACTTCCACTGCGATGGGTGTGAATCCTGAATCCTTCCTGGTGATGCTGACAAAGTTTTATGGATTTATTTGTAAAAGTATAGACACTGGAAATTAAAATGTCCTGAGATGCCTCTCGTGCTCCAAGTCGGCCCGTTTGACGTCCTACCCCCCTTAAAACCGTACGTAGTGAGCCACGGACATTCAAAGAAGCTACGATCTGCTTTGAAAATATCCTCCGCAGATGGGGATGAAACGCTGGGTTTTAAGGTGAAGTCCATTCGAGCACGGTATAATAGCCTGGAACATTTTATTAATTGTGTTACTCGATGCTTTTGTACTACGCAAAGACAATCTGAAAAGTACAGATTTGCAGCAGAACTGCCTCTACTGTCAACAAGATCCGCTTCCTTGGCGGCTGGGGGAAGGAGAGTAGGTTAGACTGAGAAACATGTAACTACGGAGAGCGGAGCCTGCCAAGGCCGTGGCTGTCCCGCGAAATCCCTCGCGTCGTGTGAGGGGCGGGGTCGACAGCACACCGCAAATCCCCTTTCCAGCAACGGCTGCTTCCGCTAGATGTCTCTGCTGCAGCTGCAGTAGAGCACTCGCTGCCAGCCTTACGGGAGGCGTGAAATCACCTCTGACGCGACAGCACAACTCTGCACAAACTTTACCGTAGTGAGGGTGCCACCAATCAAGTCAGGTATCTGCCTTAGACAAAATGAGCTTACTCAGGATACCACGTTTGTGGAGAGAAGTTAGCCTTCAGTTCTCCAGAATCACAGAGAAGTAGCTGACACACACGACGCTCACCAGGATGTAATCCAGTTCCTAGAGCACAGACCTTTTTTACACGAGTCAAGACTGTCGATGTAGTTTACAGATTTGCGTACCTTCGCAGATGAAGTGCATCTCGCCACGGATATAAAAATTCACAGATATATATCTAATAAGTCTCGAAGGAAAAGGTCACATTTCTGTGGAAGAAAGTAAGTTGGCCTAAAAAATACCGTTTTCCCATAAATCAGCGAGACAGAACTAACTTTGACTGATTACATCTCTCTTTTATGGTGTGGTGTACAGCCACTTCGTTATAGCGTAATAATAAAAAATGGTTCAAATGGTTCTGAGCACTATGGAACTTAATTTCTGAGGTCATCAGTCCCCTAGAATTTAGAACTACTTAAACCTAACTAACCTAAGGACACACACATCCATGCCCGAGGCAGGATTCGAACCTGTGACCGTAGCGGTCGCGTGGTTCCAGACTGAAGCGCCTAGAACCGCTCGGCCACAACGGCCGGCGCGTAATAATCAAAGATGAATTTAACATCCGTTATGTCAAGATAACTCGAATCCGTAAAATTTCCAATAAATATCATCTAGTTCTTGCCTGTTTATTACGATGTCCTACGGCACCTAATAACTTGAAATAAGCTCATGTGATAGCTAAATTTCGACGTCTCCGTCGTCGCAGTGACGTGCCTGACATTTCTTCTGCGACGCACGCTTCCCTTGTCAGCTCAAAACTGCATTAAAAAATAAACTAATCTCTCTGCTGAAGGCAGAACATTCACTTTGTCCGTGAAACATAATTAAACGAGATTCTTAAGGGATCACATGTGAGAATTTAGACAAAGAGCACAGGTTTAAAAAATAACTTTGGAAGGATCGCTGGCTATGTGTTTCGTACAAATGCCCTTCACGTGGCTTTACATCAACATTCATTTAGAGAATTCAGAAAAACAGTCCTATATTCATATCTCCGCCCATTATAATGTTTAATGAGTGAAAAAAACAAAAGGATGAACTACATGCAAACTAGGTTGAATGAATGCAAAACGCGTATTGATTTCCACGAGTTCTAGCCACATTGAACAACCGAACCAAGAAAATAGCATTACTCACATGACATCCAAATTCAAAATATATTGCATGAATAAATCTGGAAACAACGTAACACATAATTACACAAAGGCAGCGCAAGCAAGCAACCATCTCTCCACAGTCCTGGAGCGTGTCGCTTCATTGTGCCCATTTCAACATCGTAGGACGTCTGTACAAAAACACCCTCGACTGCAAAACTCAAGCTTGGAAGTACCTTTCAATTGATATATCACAGTCAAGTAACATAGATCTACGAAACGTGGACCACACATACAGAAGTACAAATGGTACCTTAGAGAAATACATGTTTGGACGAACAAAAAAGATACTTTTATTCAAAGAAAATAATTACAGTGAGGTCACCGCCATTCGTAATGCTCTCCCCGGACATTACAAAAGGCGGGACATGATTATAAAAAGGGTGTGTGATGACCAGAAATGGCAATGTACGCTCTGCAGCGTGCTCCCATACTGCCCACGAGGTTGCTTTGGAGTTCTTGTGGTAGGGCGCACCAGCGCGTTTCACAGCTGCTGGATGGTCTTTAGTGCACGGGAACGTGCGGCAGCAGTCTCCCCAAACCATCTACGCCTACTCCATTTGATTTAAGTCTGGGGAAGGGGCAGACCAGTCCATCTGCCGAACACTACAAGAGCTCCACCACCTGCGCAGTTCTATGTAGTCGGGCACAACCATAAAAATGAATTCAGGAGCGAATTCACCCCTGAAAAGACGCACAAGAGGGCAGGGTACAGTGTTTCGATATCCTTGACCCGTGAGTGTACCGTGTTCAAGGAATTGGAGGTTAGGACGCCCAAGCAACATTATGCCTCTCCACACCATAACAACTGGACCACAAAAACCCAAGTGCGAGAATGCTGGCCTCACCATCATATGGCGAGAGGCGGAACACCTAACGCGCCCAGGAACGTTGTCGAACGCGTTGTTTGGCACTGACACAGCATCTGAAAGTTACCTTCGTCGTTTAGTTTTGCACGACAACGTACTTCAGCACGTCCCAGCAGCGAGAAAGCAGTGTATGTCCACAGCTGTACGTAACATTACTCTGTTTACCTGTCTCCGGTAGCTGCGCCTCTATCGAATCTAGCTCAAAGGTGATTGTCGAAAGTAGGCTAATTCAAATGATGATGTCCATACCGGGTTTACAGTTCAAAACTCTTTATTTGCACTTTCATCTTAATTAACGTGCTGTTTACGGCCTCATTTACTAAAATTTGGCCACACAGATAAGGGGTAAAAGACATATTACACTCTGCTGATGTCCCATATTGTGATGTTTCGAGCTGAATCATTGAACACTGAAGTGATGCAAAAGTTTACGTGTTGCAAGTAAATCATTACCACGTTCCCTAATTACACTGTCGCTCTAAACAGATAGTCATATCAAAACGAAAACCATGTGAACATTAAATGTTACTTGGAAATAACATAGTTCACAGTTCAGTACGATTGTCACAGTTTTGCAGAATGTGTTGCTGGAGATAAACACATTTCATTAAGTTAATCACTGGTTCACAATTCCATATTAAAGAGATAAAAATATCTTGTAAACAGAAAGGGAAATGTATCATATAGCTAGGTGGAGTAATGATTCATTAACTGTGAAAGTTACAAAAACTACTGCGCTGCAATAAGAGAAGTTATTAAACAGTCCATAAGTATGTACATTATGTCTCAGATTAGCACATCTGATAATAAAATTAAAACAATTTGGAATATTGTTAAAAGGGGAACAGGGCAACCGAGAGATCAGCAAGACTATATTTCTATCAAACCCAATGAAAAGTGTGTTAACAAGAAGTCAGAAGTTGAAAACATTTTTAATGACCATTTTTAGCTCTTTTAAAGAAAATAGGATCCATTCGCCAATGCATGGCAGTAAATGGAAGAGGCAATACCTTTGCAAAAACATAAAATTGAAGTTAAACCCACCTCTCCTACTGAAAACAGGAAAATAATAAATTCACTCAAAAGTAAAAGCTCACATGGAATTGATCTCATTTCCAACAGAGTACTAAAAGCTTCTTCCCAACAGATAAGAAGTATTCTCAGCCACATATGTAGTAACTCACTGTAACAAGCATTTTTACTGATAGATTGAAATACACTATTGTTAAACCGTTGGATAAAAAAGAGGATAGGTCTGATGCTAACAACTACTGCCCAATCCTACTTCTGACAGATTTATCCTAAATTCTCGAAAAAGTAGTGTATTCAAGAGTGCATCGTGTACTGGTAAAAATGAAGTACTAACAAAATGACAAATTGGTTTTCAGTAATACTTTTCAACAGAAAATGATGTATATGCTTTCACTGATTAAATATTAAATGGACTGAATAACCGAACATCAACCATTGGGTTATTTTGTGTTCTCTCAAAGGCTTTTGATTGTGTGACTCATGAAAGTCTTCTAGATAAGCTTAAGTATTGTTGTTTGGATGGGGCAGTGACAAATCGTTCATATGCATATTTAACTGGAAGGAATTCAGAAGGTTGAAATTAACAGTACAGATAGTCTGCAAAAATCAGCAGAGTCCTCTAACTGGGCGAGGGGGGGTAATGAATAATGTTGTCCCACAGGGTTCAGTCTTGGGCTCCTTATTGTTCTTAATATATATTAATGGCTTGCCACTTAATATTCATGAAGATTCAAAGCTAGTTCGTTTTGCTGGTGATACAAGTAAAGTAATCGCAGCAAACAAACAAGAGTCAGTTGATGAAATTGTAAATAACATCTTTCAAAAAATTGTTAAGTTGTTCTCTGCAAATGGACTATCACTATATTTTGAGAAATCGAAGTATATACAGTTCTGAAAACATAGTATATACAGTTCTGGACAATAAACTGCATAGCACTCTTGATAAATATAGACTATGAACAGAAGTCCGTTGTGAAGGCAGAATATTCAAAATTTCTGGCTGTGTGCTTTGATGAATTGGAAGAAACACATTGATGATCTGCTGAAGCGGTTCATTCACTGATTTCATATGACATCATATTTTGGGGTAATTCATCATTACGAGAAAAAGTATTCATTGCATAAAAGCGTGTAATCAGCATAATAGCTGGAGCCCTCCCAAGATCACATTACAGACATTTATTTAAGGAACTCAGGATATTCACAGTACCTTCACAATACATATATTCACTTACAAAACTTGATATTAACAACCCATCCCAATTCAAAAATAACAGCGAAGTGCATAGCTACAACATTAGAAGAAAGGGTGACTTTCACTATTCTAGGTTAAATCCGATTTTGGCACAGAAAGCTGTGAATTATGCTGCCAAAAAAGTCTTTGCTCATTTGCCATATAGCATTAAAAGTCTGACCGATAGCCAACCAACATTTAAAAACAAATTAAAAGCATTTCTGAATGACAACTGCTGCTACTCAATAGGTGAATTTTTCGATATGAAGTAATAACTGAAAAAATATTATTTTGTGTAAAGAAAACTTGCGTTACAGTAACACATTCCACATCATTATGAAAGGGTATATTCATTATCTATGGAACAAGTATTTATGTATCATTGAAAACAGACAAGTGTATAAACTATCGTACGCTGATTGTATAAAGCTTGGCATATTTTTGCTGCTTGTGATTTGTGCTAACTCGTCTGCGTGGACTGTGCAATAATTTTTAGGCGCAGATCTTACTCACACGAAACGCTTCCGCAGAGTGACTGAAATGGCTTCCAGCGTCCACTGTTCTACAAGATTGCAACAATTAAAACTACTTTCAGTTACTGTTGCCGATTGTCTTTTGAAAAGCTAGAATTAAGAATTTCTATTGAAGAACGGCTGGATAGTGGAACAAGATTTGCTAATAATGGCCATTGAATTATTCTGTCTAATTTGCGAAAATAAGAGATTCTACTTCAGTAACAGTATTTTAGGTAATAATACTAATTACTCTTAAACAAAATGACGGTAAAAGTTGCTAACATATTTCCAAAATTAGGTGTAGGGGTACTTCGCTTATTTATATATACTTTTTATTCACTTTATCTGATAGTTAGCAATGGGATACATAACAATGATAACGAAGTTCACAATTACTGGTGTCTGTAACTAGCAAATTTTTAAGTAAACTAATCACACCAACAGGTTCTGATTAACTAAATGAATTTACTGGATACTAAAGTCAAATTGGCTAAGCCCTCAGTTAACGTTTGAAATATTCGGTACGGTGCACGTGCCCCAGAAGTGATAATCTCGAACGTATCTTTGAAAAAAAAATGGTAGGAACAAAAACATAACAGGGGAAAACAATCCACCTACTTTTGTTACAAGCAGGTGGGAAAAAGTGTGTCTTTTTCTCTCACAAGCCATGCGGGGTCGTGCTAATCGATTCATGCACCAATCAATACCACTGGAATTCTGACCTCAGTAACATGCATTTTCGTTACTCAACCAAAGTTGAAGCTACTGTAGCAGACGGAAGACTGTATGTTCTTTGAGACATGCAGGTACTTATAGCACATGAATACACAGTACAGCAAATAACTTTGAAGATTTGTATTTGTGTTTTACTGAGAATAACGGCACAACAGCATAACGGTCGATGCTGTGCTGTCCGTGTCCTGCTGGCAAACAAACTAGTTCCGTTCATCCACAGTAAGTGCTGTTGACAACAGTGGTGCTAACATCACTTACCGCCCTCAAGCTGCATTCACTGCTGTTCGGTGGTGTGTCATGTATATTTTTCTTACAGTTTTACTAGTATGTAAACAGTGACACATAGCAGTATGGATTTATTTACAGACAATGAGTGGGCTGTTTTGCACGTCGTATGTGGTTTTACTAAATGTCACGATGCAGCGGCACAACGGCTGTTATTGCTGGTACAGCAACCATGACACTTTAATCTTTTTGAGGTTGAACTCTTCTCTCTGTTGCTTACAAAGAGATTTGTTTTTGGAGATGGTCTGCCTTGAGCAATACACCATTTTTTCTTTTTCTTTTTATTCCCCAGACTTGTTTCGCTGTCGCTTCAGCATCATCAGTGGAGTTTTTGTTATTTCTGTGAAACACATATAAATTCGAGTTTTTAAAAATATTTTTTACATATCTGAAAAGCAGACAAAACTTTTATTTAATGTACTTTGTTACCACACGCAGTGAATTTCTTGGGTTTTATGTAATTTAATTCAGCTGTCTTGTTTCACAGTTTGTCATCTGTAACCATATCGAACACAATGTACAACAGTTACTTACTTCTAAAATTTGCGACTGAGTATGCTATGTGTATGCATACCATTAATTAATAGTATGTGGAAGATTGTGTGTTTGTGTGTCTTTGTGTGGTTGCGATATGTTTCACTTACTTTTGCTAATTTCCCCCATTATCCTCACTGTGGAGTCATGCTATAAGTAACTTTACATGTCACTGTTTACAAACAACGGAAACGGAGCTGAATATTTTGAACATGGCTACACTACAGCAACGGTAACAGAACTGCGTGTAGTAAACAACCTACCAGTTACAGTAAATGTTTTTCATATAACCAGTACCATGGTTTCGGCGGACTTAAGCCCGTCTTCCTCAGAAGGACAAACCTGCATACAATGGTGATGACATAACTTATAGTGGTAACGCCATGGCCAATATTACGTATCAAACAGAAACTGCTCTCTACTACACGTGTAGTAATATCACAAACGACATGGTATATAGCAACATAGGACAATAAATACACTCCTGGAAATTGAAATAAGAACACCGTGAATTCATTGTCCCAGGAAGGGGAAACTTTATTGAGACATTCCTGGGGTCAGATACATCACATGATCACACTGACAGAACCACAGGCACATAGACACAGGCAACAGAGCATGCACAATGTCGGCACTAGTACAGTGTATATCCACCTTTCGCAGCAATGCAGGCTGCTATTCTCCCATGGAGACGATCGTAGAGATGCTGGATGTAGTCCTGTGGAACGGCTTGCCATGCCATTTCCACCTGGCGCCTCAGTTGGACCAGCGTTCGTGCCGGACGTGCAGACCGCGTGAGACGACGCTTCATCCAGTCCCAAACATGCTCAATGGGGGACAGATCCGGAGATCTTGCTGGCCAGGGTAGTTGACTTACACCTTCTAGAGCACGTTGGGTGGCACGGGATACATGCGGACGTGCATTGTCCTGTTGGGACAGCAAGTTCCCTATCCGGTCTAGGAATGGTAGAACGATGGGTTCGATGACGGTTTGGATGTACCGTGCACTATTCAGTGTCCCCTCGACGATCACCAGTGGTGTACGGCCAGTGTAGGAGATCGCTCCCCACACCATGATGCCGAGTGTTGGCCCTGTGTGCCTCGGTCGTATGCAGTCCTGATTGTGGCGCTCACCTGCACGGCGCCAAACGCGCATACGACCATCATTGGCACCAAGGCAGAAGCGACTCTCATCGCTGAAGACGACACGTTTCCATTCGTCCCTCCATTCACGCCTGTCGCGACACCACTGGAGGCGGGCTGCACGATGTTGGGGCGTGAGCGGAAGACGGCCTAACGGTGTGTGGGACCGTAGCCCAGCTTCATGGAGACGGTTGCGAATGGTCCTCGCCGATACCCCAGGAGCAACAGTGTCCCTAATTTGCTGGGAAGTGGCGGTGCGGTCCCCTACGGCACTGCGTAGGATCCTACGGTCTTGGCGTGCATCCGTGCGTCGCTGCGGTCCGGTCCCAGGTCGACGGGCACGTGCACCTTCCGCCGACCACTGGCGACAACATCGATGTACTGTGGAGACCTCACGCCCCACGTGTTGAGCAATTCGGCGGTACGTCCACCCGGCTTCCCGCATGCCCACTATACGCCTTCGCTCAAAGTCCGTCAACTGCACATACGGTTCACGTCCACGCTGTCGCGGCATGCTACCAGTGTTAAAGACTGCGATGGAGCTCCGTATGCCACGGCAAACTGGCTGACACTGACGGCGGCGGTGCACAAATGCTGCGCAGCTAGCGCCATTCGACGGCCAACACCGCGGTTCCTGGTGTGTCCGCTGTGCCGTGCGTGTGATCATTGCTTGTACAGCCCTCTCGCAGTGTCCGGAGCAAGTATGGTGGGTCTGACACACCGGTGTCAATGTGTTCTTTTTTCCATTTCCAGGAGTGTACTTACAAACTTCACGTTAGCAATCTGTCAGTGAAGCTGTCTCTATGTGGCCTGTATCGGCAACGGTCTGTATGTCCATACGTAAAAATTAAGGCCGCTAGAAACAAGGGCTTTTCACATCAGTAAAACCAGTCTCTTCACACAACAGAACATTTTAAAAGCTATATTCCGAATGAGGGAGAGAGGAGAGCGTAAGTACTAGGAAAACAAATCCTGAGACACATGCGCCAATAAACATGTACGCTTGGCGGTATAAACAACCAATAAGCGCAAGCACGTTGAAATTACTAACAGAAATACACCATGCCAATCAACGAGTATAGAACGAAAAGTCGGAAAAGACAAATACATAAAGTATACTGGCCTTATAGGGGTATCAGTTCATTATCGTACGGAAATAGTGATGTGTGTGCAAAAATACGCTATAACAAGCATAATGACAGCAATAAAATTAATGTTATCTCCAGTACATCATCGTACGACAAGTAAAAATGCCAGTGCATGTGCACGCTATTAAACAAAAGGACAATAAAGGCCAAAAATTTCATAGGTCTCTGAATAGCGGCAAACGTAACGAAAGTGAGTGGCATTGGCATTCTAATATCCTAATACGAGTCGGGGCGTGGAATATCAGAAGCTTGAACGTGGTAGGAAAACTAGAAAATCTGAAAAGGGAAATGCAAAGGCTCAATCTAGATATAGTAGGGGTCAGTGAAGTGAGGTGGAAGGAAGACAAGGATTTCTGGTCAGATGAGTATCGGGTAATATTAACAGCAGCAGAAAATGGTATAACAGGTGTAGGATTCGTTATGAATAGGAAGGTAGGGCAGAGGGTGTGTTACTGTGAACAGTTCAGTGACTGGGATGTTCTAATCAGAATCGACAGCAGACCAACACCGACAACGATAGTTCAGGTATACATGCCGACGTCGCAAGCTGAAGATGAACAGATAAAGAAAGTGTATGAGGATATTGAAAGGGTAATGCAGTATGTAAAGGGGGACGAAAATCTAATAGTCATGGGCGACTGGAATGCAGTTGTAGGGGAAGGAGTAGAAGAAAAGGTTACAGGAGAATATGGGCTTGGGACAAGGAATGAAAGAGGAGAAAGACTAATTGAGTTCTGTAACAAGTTTCAGCTAGTAATAGCGAATACCCTGTTCAAGAATCACAAGAGGAGGAGGTATACTTGGAAAAGACCGGGAGTTACGGGAAGATTTCAATTAGATTACATCATGGTCAGATAGATATTCCGAAATCAGATACTGGATTGCAAGGCGTACCCAGGAGCAGATATAGACTCAGATCACAATATAGTAGTGATGAAGAGTAGGCTGAAGTTCAAGACATTAGTCAGGAAGAATCAATACGCAAAGGAGTGGGATACG
This sequence comes from Schistocerca nitens, assembly GCF_023898315.1. NCBI lineage: Eukaryota > Metazoa > Arthropoda > Insecta > Orthoptera > Acrididae > Schistocerca > Schistocerca nitens. Next base: position 255,241,897 of record NC_064615.1, on the reverse strand, counting down.
GAAGTACTAAGGAATGACGAGATACGTTTAAAGTTCTCTAACACTATAGATACAGCAATAATGAATAGCGCAGTAGGCAGTACAGTTGAAGAGGAATGGACATCTCTAAAAAGGGCCATCACAGAAGTTGGGAAGGAAAACATAGGTACAAAGAAGGTAGCTGCGAAGAAACCATGGGTAACAGAAGAAATACTTCAGTTGATTGATGAAAGGAGGAAGTGCAAACATGTTCCGGGAAAATCAGGAATACAGAAATACAAGTCGCTGAGGAATGAAATAAATAGGAAGTGCAGGGAAGCTAAGACGAAATGGCTGCAGGAAAAATGTGAAGACATCGAAAAAGATATGTTTCTCGGAAGGACAGACCCAGCATACAGGAAAGTCAAAACAACCTTTGGTGACATTAAAAGCAACGGTGGTAACATTAAGAGTGCAACGGGAATTCCACTGTTAAATGCAGAGGGGACAGCAGATAGGTGGAAAGAATACGTTGAAAGCCTCTATGAGGGTGAAGATTTGTCTGATGTAATAGAAGAAGAAACAGGAGTCGATTTAGAAGAGATAGGGGATCCAGTATTAGAATCGGAATTTAAAAGAGCTTTGGAGGACTTACGGTCAAATAAGGCAAAAGGGATGGATAACATTCCACCAGAATTTCTAAAATCATTGGGGGAAGTGGCAACAAAACGACTATTCACGTTGGTGTGTAGAATATATGAGTCTGGCGACATACCATCTGACTTTCGGAAAAGCATCATCCACACAATTCCGAAGACGGCAAGAGCTGACAAGTGCGAGAATTATCGCACAATCAGCTTAACAGCTCATGCATCGAAGCTGCTTGCAAGAGTAATATACAGAAGAATGGAAAAGGAAATTGTGAATGCGCTAGGTGACGATCAGTTTGGCTTTAGGAAAAGTAAAAGGACGAGAGAGGCAATTCTGACGTTACGGCTAATAATGGAAGCAAGGCTAAAGAAAAATCAAGATACTTTCATAGGATTTGTCGACCTGGAAAAAGCGTTCGACAATATAAAATGGTGCAAGCTGTTCGAGATTCTGAAAAAAATAGGGGTAAGCTATAGGGAGAGACGGGTCATATACAATATGTACAACAACGAAGAGGGAATAATAAGAGTGGACGATCAAGAACGAAGTGCTCGTATTAAGATGGGTGTAAGACAAGGCTGTAGCATTTCGCCCCTACTCTTCAATCTGTACATCGAGGAAGCAATGATGGAAATAAAAGAAAGGTTCAGGAGTGGAATAAAAATACAAGGTGAAAGGATATCAATGATACGATTCGCTGATGACATTGCTATCCTGAGTGAAAGTGAAGAAGAATTAAATGATGTGCTGAACGGAATGAACAGCCTAATGAGTACACAGTATGGTTTGAGAGTAAATCGGAGAAAACGAAGGTAATGAGAAGTAGTAGAAATGAGAACAGCGAGAAACTTAACATCAGGATCGATGGTCACGAAGTCAATGAAGTTAAGGAATTCTGCTACCTAGGCAGTAAAATAACCAATGACGGACGGAGCAAGGAGGACACCAAAAACAGACTCGTTATGGCAAAAAAGGCAAGGAAGAAATTTCTGAGGATGTACGTCTGGAGTAAAGCATTGTATGGTAGTGAAACATGGACTGTATAAAAGAATTTTGAGGAAATGAAACATTTGCAAAAGCTACCGGCAGTCGTATCGAGGTTTTTTTGCTAACATCATGGGTTTGAAACCATCAAAAAATTGTCTACAGGCGAGCTGCGGCTAGTCGTTTAGTAAATTCCCATTTCTGCGCTGAAGATGTCTATTAATCTCTAATTCTTCCCAAAGGTTCATTCTACACCCTCTGATTTCTCTGCGAAAAGTAATTGTTTCCTCCAAATTTTTCGGAGTGTGGTTGACGATCAGTAGGCTTTCAGCAAATGTAGTTATGTATGTTAGGTCCTTTCTTTCTCTCTTTCCTAACAGATGCTCTTTGTATCTGGTCCTCACAGCTCTGCCTCTTTCAGCAATGTAATAACATGGGAAATTATTGCAGGTTAATTTATGGACATTAGAATTGGAAAACGAGTTCGCCAGTATTTTCCACCGTATGCCAAAGGCTTCTTGGCAAAGTACTGTCTCATTTCACAACGTCGAATATCTTTGAGAGAACTTCAAAATGAAAAAGGAGAACTAAATTTCTTGCCTTAACAATTTTTGTAGAAAATGAGTCAATTTAAACGTCTTCCTTAAGAACACTTATCCAAACGTCACTATCCCCGCTGTCTCGACGCATCCGAAAGCTCATAAACTAGCATATTTTTCAGTCCGCCATACACCTTCTTGTAACTACACTTTTATCACCTGCTAATAAGCTAAATGAGTTAGGTGTCATCAAATCAACCACAGTCAATAACGTGCATGACCAGGGCATGGTATATCACACCTTCAGAAAGAAAATCTCTCAGTGCCTCAGTTATTTCAATGCCTTGCTTGGCATTTCCAAAGAAGCACTACTAGAAATTCTGGAGCACCACAGAAAAATTACGTTAAACTTTTTTAAAAGTAAAGTTAAACAGAATTTGTCTTTCACATCAAGTGACACGGACGTACATGTCAGTGTAACAGGAACTCAATGCCAAACTATTTAAAATTCACCCAGAACTAGAAAATGACATCAAAATTTCTGAAATATTAAAGAACATCATGTATACAGTCAAACAAAACAAAGGAACACTAATAAAAATAAAACTGGAGAAACAACAACAAAAACTAGACACACTTTCGAAATAAAACTATTACACATAAAAATAGAAGTAAAAAAAGCACACATTATACAGCCTAAGTGACATACAGTTAACTAAACAAGAAATAACTCTGCTAGAAAGAGGATCTAAATACAACATCAACACAAACATTAAACAGACGACAGTAGAAAACCTTGTCACATAAAGTGAATACATAATAAAAGAATAAATCAAACTCTAACACAGATCTGACAAGGGATTTAGTTGCAGAAGAAATAAGACGCATAATAAATGAAAACAAAGGCAACATACTGACAGGAACAAAAACTGAAGAAGAAAAAATTTCCAGAAAATAATGAACAAACACAAAAACAACGGGGCTCTCATCACACTGTCAGACAAGGGCAAGGACATGATAGTAACAAAACAGGAGAAATAAGAAAAAACTCTAAAATTTATAGAAGACAACGATGTAACAAAGCTAACCAATGACTCAACAGGAAGATAACAGAAAAATACACAGAAACTTCTAAAATATATCTCACATATGTTCACAAAACAGAAAGTGAAATGGCTAAAACAAAAGAACCCCGGTGTAACAACACTGAACAGCCTGCTAAAATCCTTGTACACAAGGAGAAAACTCCTATACATCTGGTGGTAAATTTCAGATCTGCACCCCCATATCAATGATAACAGAAGCATACACAACACGAAGAGATGATGAAAAAAATCAAAGACATCAACATACACACAACAGCCATATTCACATAATTCGCTATCACATTCATGTATATGAATATCCGCAACACTGAAATGATCAACGTCATCAGACAACAATTAGAACAACAGAATTCGTTTCCAAACACCACAGAAATGAAATAGCTAGCAGTCTAAAATTGATCAGAGAGCAAAATTATTCCTTATTTCACAACCAGTTCTAATCACAAGAGAATGGACTTCCCATGAGGTCATCAGTCAAGTGACTCCTGGCCAACGTTTTCCTCAGACTGAAAACAAACATCTGAAACAGTAGTAAGACTCAGACATTATAGAATAACATACTGGCATCACTATGTAAATGACATGATACGTCTTGTAGACGAAATAACAAGTCACATCCAACAACTCCACAATCATATTTACACAGTTTACCCCAACATAAAGTCGACAATGAAGCAGAAAATGACAAAATGTTAAATTTCCTTGACATCACAATACAAAGAGACAACAAACAACACCGATTCTCCATATTCAGGAAAGTCACTACAATCAGCACAACCATACACAAATGCTCTAACCTTCCAATTACGCAAAAAATAGCCAGTTTCCAGTACAAGATGCACAGGCTCAACAAAGCTCCACTCAGTGAAAACAACTACAAAAGAAATTACAGACAATCAAACAAATAGCAACAGAGAATGGCTATGATACAAACATTGTAGAGAAAGGGATTAACAAACATAAAACAAAAATAAAGGGGAAACTCAGCACACAAAAACAAACATCACAAGCAGACAGAACACACACACAAGCACACATGAACAAGAAACCCCCATTATAAAAGGAAAATGGTTCCATTTCACTTACAACAAAAAACAGCCCACAGAACAGACAACATATTCAAAAAACAAGGATTAAGAACAGCTTACACGACAGACATCTCAGTACAAAGAAAAGTTAGAGCAATGAGCTCACGCACAGAGAAACACAACATTTATGGTATTTACCACCTGACATGACAACAATGCAAAAATATTATATAGGGCACACAAGCGGAAACTTCAATGTTAGATACACAGAACACAGAAGAGGATTAAAAACTAACAGCTACAATTCTAAATTTCCTTAACACCTTATGGACGTGAAACACAGTCCAATAAATGTGAACACTGACTTTCAAATTCTCAAATGTTGCAACAGCCTCCGGAAAAGCCAATAATCAAAAGACAACTATCAAATACAAACAGCTATAATTGAAAGAGAACAAGTAATAAATGAATACACAGTTCTCTGCAATGGAACTCTGGTCTCGGTCTTCAAAGTACATCAGACAACACCAACTGATAAAAACCCACCCACCCACACACACACTCACACACACAATCTTCCACATAATATTAATTAACGCTATGCATATCGATAACATACCCAGTCTTAAATTTTCGAAGTAAATAACTGTCCTACATTAAGTTCCATAAGAGCTTAGATGGCAACCCAGTTCTAAGCAAAGAGGGGAAGGCAGAAAGGTGGAAGGAGTATATAGAGGGTTTATACAAGGGCGATGTACTTGAGGACAATATTATGGAAATGGAAGAGGATGTAGATGAAGATGAAATGGGAGATAAGATACTGCGTGAAGAGTTTGACAGAGCACTGAAAGACCTAAGTCGAAACAAGGCCCCGGGAGTAGACAACATTCCATTGGAACTACTGACGGCCTTGGGAGAGCCAGCCCTGACAAAACTACCATCTGGTGAGCAAGATGTATGAGACAGGCGAAATACCCTCAGACTTCAAGAAGAATATAATAATTTCAAACCCAAAGAAAGCAGGTGTTGACAGATGTGAAAATTACCGAACTATCAGTTTAATAAGTCACAGCTGCAAAATACTAACGCGAATTCTTTACAGACTAATGGAAAAAACTGATAGAAGCCGACCTCGGGGAAGATCAGTTTGGATTCCGTAGAAATCTTGGAACACGTGAGGCAACACTATCCTTACGACTTATCTTAGAAGAAAGATTAAGAAAAGGCAAACCTACGTTTCTAGCATTTGTAGACTTAGAGAAAGCTTTTGACAACGTTAACTGGAATACTCTCTTTCAAATTCTGAAGGTGGCAGGGGTAAAATACAGGGAGCGAAAGGCTATTTACAATTTGTACAGAAACCAGATGGCAGTTATAAGAGTCGAGGGGCATGAAAGGGAAGCAGTGGTTGGGAAAGGAGTGAGACAGGGTTGTAGCCTATCCCCGATGTTATTCAATCTGTATATTGAGCAAGCAGTAAAGGAAACAAAAGAAAAAATCGGAGTAGGTATTAAAATTCATGGAGAAGAAGTAAAAACTTTGAGTTTCGCCGATGACATTGTAATTCTGTCAGAGACAGCAAAGGACTTGGAAGAGCAGTTGAACGGAATGGACAGTGTCTTGAAAGGAGGATATAAGGTGAACATCAACAAAAGCAAAACGAGTATAATGGAATGTAGTCAAATTAAATCGGGTGATGCTGAGGGGATTAGATTAGGAAATGAGACACTTAAAGTAGTAAGGAGTTTTGCTATTTAGGGAATAAAATAACTGATGATGGTCGAAGTAGAGAGGATATAAAATGTAGACTGGCAATGGTAAGGAAATCGTTTCTGAAGAAGAGAAATTTGTTAACATCGAGTATAGATTTAAGTGTCAGGAAGTCGTTTCTGAAAGTATTTGTATGGAGTGTAGCCATGTATGGAAGTGAAACATGGACGATAACCAGTTTGGACAAGAAGAGAATAGAAGCTTTCGAAATGTGGTGCTACAGAAGAATGCTGAAGATAAGGTGGGTAGATCACGTAACTAATGAGGAGGTACTGAATAGGATTGGGGAGAACAGAAGTTTGTGGCACAACTTGACTAGAAGAAGGGATCGGTTGGTAGGACATGTTTTGAGGCATCAAGGGATCACAAATTTAGCATTGGAGGGCAGCGTGGAGGGTAAAAATCGCAGAGGGAGACCAAGAGATGATTACACAAGCAGATTCAGAAGGATGTAGGTTGCAGTAGGTACTGGGAGATGAAGAAGCTTGCACAGGATAGAGTAGCATGGAGAGCTGCATCAAACCAGTCTCAGGACTGAAGACCACAACAACAACAACATGCTTGCTGAAATGTATAATGAGATAAAAGAAATTATTCAGGTACTGAAGGGAGACGAAAATTTAATAATCATGGGTGACTGGAGTTAGAGAGTAGGAAAAGGGAGAGATGGAAACACAGTAGGTGAATATTAATGGGGGGTAAGAAATGAAAGAGGAAGCCCTCTGGTAGAATTTTGCACAGAGCATAACTTAATCATAGCTAACACTTGGTTCAAGAATCATAAAAGAAGGTTGTATACATGGAAGAATCTTGGAGATATTTGAAGGTATCGGATAGATGATATAATGGTAAGACAGAGATTTAGAAATTGATGAAATGTATGATGAGATAAAAGAAATTATTCAGATAGTGAAGGGAGACGAAAATTTAATAATCATGGGTGACTGGAATTCGAGTGTAGGAAAAGGGAGAGAAGGAAACATAGTAGGTGAATATGGATTTGGGATAAGAAATGAAAGAGAAAGCCATCTTGTAGAATTTTGCACAGAGCATAACTTAATCATAGCTAACACTTGGTTCAAGAATCATAAATGAAGGTTGTATACATGGAAGAATCCTGGAGATACTAAACGGTATCAGACAGATTATATAATGGTAAGACAGAAATTTACGAACCAGGTTTTAAATTGTAAGACGTTTCCAGGGGCATATGTGGACTCTGAGCACAATCTATTGGTTATGAACTGCAGATTAAAATTGAAGAAACTGCAAAAAGGTAGAAATTTAAGGAGATGGGACCTGGATAAGCTGACTAAAACAGAGGTTGTACAGAGTTTCAGGGAAAGCATAAGGGAACAATTGACAGTAGTGGGGGAAAGAAGTACAGTAGAAGAAGAAGAATGGGTAGCTCTGAGGGATCAAGTAGTGAAGGCAGCAGAGGATCTTGTAGGTAAAAAGACGAGGGCTAGTAGAAATCCTTGGGTAACAGGAGAGATATTGACTTTAATCGATGAAAGGAGAAAATATAAAAATGCAGTAAATGCAGCAGGCAACAAGGAATACAAACGTCTCAAAAATGAGATCGACAGGAAGTGCAAAATGGCTAAACAGGGATGGCTAGAGGACAAATGTAAGGATGTAGAGGCTTGTCTCACTAGGGGTAAGATAGATACTGCCTACAGGAAAATTAAAGAGATCTTTGGAGAAAAGAGAACCACTTGTATGAATATCAAGAGCTCAGATGGAAACCCAGTTCTACCCAAAGAAGGGGAAGCAGAAAGATGGAAGGAGTATATAGAGGGTCTGTACAAGGGCGATGTACTTGAGGACAATATTATAGAAATGGAAGAGGATGTAAATGAAGATGAAATGGGAGATGCGATACTGCGTGAAGAGTTTGACAGAGCATTGAAAGACCTGAGCCGAAACAATGTCCCGGGAGTAGATAACATTTCACTAGAACTACTGACTGCCTTGGGAGAGCCAGTCCTGACAAAACTCTACCATCTGGTGAGCAAGATGTATGAGACAGGCGAAATACCCTCAGACTTCAAGAAGAATATAATAATACCAAACCCAAAGAAAGCAAGTGTTGACAGATGTGAAAATTACCGAACTATCAGTTTAATAAGTCACAGCTGCAAAATACTAACACGAATTCTTTACAGACGAATGGAAAAACTGGTAGAAGCGGACCTTGGGGAAGATCAGTTTGGATTCCGTAGAAATATTGGAACACGTGAGGCAATACTGACCTTAAGACTTATCTTAGAAGAAAGATTAAGGAAAGGCAAACCTACGTTTCTAGCATTTGTAGACTTAGAGAAAGCTTTTGACAATGTTGACTGGAATACTCTCTTCCAAATTCTAAAGGTGGCAGGGGTACAATACAGGGAGCGAAAGGCTATTTACAATTTGTACAGAAACCAGACGGCAGTTATAAGAGTCGAGGGGCATGAAAGGGAAGCAGTGGTTGGGAAAGGAGTGAGACAGGGTTGTAGCCTCTCTCCGATGTTATTCAATCTGTATATTGAGCAAGCAGTAAAGGAAACAAAAGAAAAAATCGGAGTAGGTATTAAAATCCATGGAGAAGAAATAAAAACTTTGCGGTTCGCCGATGACAATGTAATTCTCTCAAAGACAGCAAAGGACTTGGAAGAGCAGTTGAACGGAATGGACATTGTCTTGAAAGGAGAATATAAGATGAACATCAACAAAAGCAAAACGAAGTTCATGGAATGTAGTCGAATTAAGTCGGGTGATGCTGAGGCAATTAGATTAGGAAATGAGACACATAAAGTAGTAAAGGAGTTTTGCTATTTGGGGAGCAAAATAACTGATGATGGTCGAAGTAGAGAGGATATAAAATGTAGACTGGCAAAGGCAAGGAAAGCGTTTCTGAAGAAGAGAAGTTTGTTAACATCGAGTATAGATTTAAGTGTCAGGAAGTCGTTTCTGAAAGCATTTGTATGGAGTGTAGCCATCTATGGAAGTGAAACATGGACGATAAATAGTTTGGACAAGAAGAGAATAGAAGCTTTCGAAATGTGGTGCTACAGAAGAATTCTGAAGATTAGATGGGTAGATCACATAACTAATGAGGAGGTATTGAATAGGATTGGGGAGAAGAGGAGTTTGTGGCACAACTTGACGAGAAGAAGGGATCGGTTGGTAGGACATTTTCTGAGGCATCAAGGGATCACAAATTTAGCGTTGGAGGGCAGCGTGGAGGGTAAGAATCGTAGAGGGAGACCAAGAGATGATTACACTAAGCAGATTCAGAAGGATGTAGGTTGCAGTAGGTACTGGGAGATGAAGAAACTTGCACAGGATAGGGTAGCATGGAGAGCTGCATCAAACCAGTCTCACGACTGAAGACCACAACAACAACAGCATGAACTGTAGATTAAAGCTGAAGATACTGCAAAAAGGTGGAAATTTATGGAGGTGGGACCTGGATAAACTGACTAAACCAGAGGTTGTACAGAGTTTCAGGGAGAGCATAAGGGAACAATTGACAGAAATGGGGGGAAAGAAGTACAGTAGAAGAATAATAGGTAGCTTTGAAAGATGAAGTAGTGAAGGCAGCAGAGGATCAAGTAGGTAAAAAGACGAGGGCTAGTGGAAATCCTTGCGTAACAAGAAATATTGAATTTAATTGATGAAAGGAGAAAATATAAAAATACAGTAAATGAAGCAGGCAAAAAGGAATACAAACGTCTAAAAAATGATATCGACAGGAAGTGCAAAATGGCTAATCAGGGATGGCTAGAGGACAAATGTAAGGATGTAGAGGCTTATCTTACTAGGTGTAAGATAGATACTGCCTACAGGAAAATTAAAGAGACCTTTGGAGAAAAGAGAGCCACTTGTATAAATATCAAGAGGTCAGATGGAAACTCAGCTATAAGCAAATAAGGGAAAGGAGAAAGGTGGAAGAAGTATATAGAGGGTCTATACAAGGGCGATGTACTTGAGGACAACATTATGGAAACGGAAGAGGGTGTAGATGAAGATGAAATGGGAGATACAATACTGCGTGAAGAGTTTGACAGAGCACTGAAAGACCTAAGTCGAAACAAGGCCCCGGGAGTAGACAACATTCCATTGGAACTATTGACGGCCTTGGGAGAGCCAGCCCTGACAAAACTCTACCATCTGGTGAGCAAGATGTATGAGACAGTCGAAATACCCTCAGACTTCAAGAAGAATATAATAATTTCAAACCCAAAGAAAGCAGGTGTTGACAGATGTGAAAATTACCGAACTATCAGTTTAATAAGTCACAGCTGCAAAATACCAACACGAATTCTTTACAGACGAATGGAAAAAGTGGTAGAAGCCGACCTCGGGGAAGATGTTTGGATTCCGTAGAAATGTTGGAACACGTGTGGCAATACTACCCTTACGACTTATCTTAGAAGAAAGATTATGGAAAGGCAAACCTACGTTTCTAGCATTTGTAGACTTAGGGAAAGCTTTTGACAGTGTTGAGTGGAATACTCTCTTTCAAATTCTAAAGGTGGCAGCGATAAAATACAGGGACCGAAAGACTATTTACAATTTGTACAGGAAACAGATGGCAGTTATAAGAGTCGAGGGGCATGAAAAGGAAGCAGTAGTTGGGAAGGGAGTGAGACAGGGTTGTAGCCCCTCCCCGATGTTATTCAATCTGTATATTAAGCAAGCAGTAAAGGAAACAAAAGAAAAATTAGGTGTAGGTATTAAAATCCATGGAGAAGACATAAAAGCTTTGAGTTTCGCCGACGACATTGTAATTCTGTCAGAGACAGCAAAGAACTTGGAAGAGCAGTTGAACGGAATGGACAGTGTCTTGAAACGAGGATATAAGATGAACATCAACAAAAGCAAATCGAGAATAAAGGAATGTAGTCGAATTAAGTCGGGTGATGCTGAGGCAATTAGATTAGGAAATGAGACACTTAAAGTAGTAAAGGAGTTTTGCTATTTGAGGAGCAGAATAACTCATGATGGTCGATGTAGAGGAGATATGAAATGTAGGCTGGCAATGGCAAGGAAAGCGTTTCTGAAGAACAGAAAATTGTTAACACCGAGTATGGATTTAAGTGTCAGGAAGTTGTTTCTGAAAGTATTTGTATGGAGTGTGGCCGTGTATGGAAGTGAAACGTGGACGATAAATAGTTTGGACAAGAAGAGAATGGAAGCTTTAGAAATGTGGTGTTACAGAAGAATGCTGAAGATTAGATGGGTAGATCACATAACTAATGAGGAGGTACTGAATAGAACTGGGGAGAAGAGGAGTTTGTGGCACAACTTGACATGCAGAAGGGAGCGGTTGGTAGGACATGTTCTGAGGCATCAATGGGTCACATGTTTAGCATTGGAGGGCAGCGTGGCGGATAAAATTTGTGGAGGGAAACCAAGAGACGAATACACTAAACAAATACAGAAGGATGTAGGTTGCAGTAGGTACTGGGAGATGAAGAAGTTTGCACAGGACATAATTGCATGGAGAGCTGCATCAGACCAGTCTCTGGACTGAAGACCACAACAACAACATGTTTGCTGATGGTAAACTGTGAAACAAAACAGCTGCATTATATTACACAAAATCCAGAAAATTCACAGGATGTGGTAACAAAGATGAACATAAAAAGTTTTGTCTGTTTTCCATATATGTAAATATTGTCTTTAAATACTCAAATTTAAATTTTTACCAGTAGCAAAAATCATTTTTTGCATTGTAGAAGAAAACAAAAACCCCAAAGATGATGCTGAAACTGCAGCGAAACATGTCTGGGGAATAAAAGAAAATTACGTATTACTGAAGACGGACCCTCGCCAGAAACACGTCCATGTGTAGTTACTAGGCCAAAGAGGAGTAGGACTCTTTTCGGGGCCGGCCGGGGTGGCCGAGGGGTTCTAGGTGCTATAGTTTGGTACCGCGAAACCGCTGCGGTCGCATGTTCGAATCCTGCATCGGGCATGGATGTGTGTGATGTCCTTAGGTTAGTTGGGTTTAAGTAGTTCTAAGTTCTAGGGACTGATGACCTCAGAAGTTAAGTCCTATAGTGCTCAGAGCGATTTGAACCATTTTGAACTCTTTTCGGTTAGAAATATTGCACATGACATACTTTTGCATGGTTGTGAAGGTATTTTCGCAGAAGCAAAGGTAACTGGAGCAACGAACTGAATATGTGATAAATTATTGTTGTCTAACGAACCACCAACTAACACCCGCATCTTGCACCAAACTGTTCAAATATAGCCTTGAAGAACCTCGAAGGTGTCGTCCGTGAAGTTCAGGTTCATCAGTCTGGAAATCCAGTTCACGAAATAGAGTAAAAGAATTTCCGAAGCCGTGCAGGTAAGAGTGGAAATGCTGTTTGTATTAGACACATCCTCTAAGCGAAGTTCGAAGCAATTCATCGCCAGAACTTGTGCTCGTCTGACATTCTGCAGCGAGTATTCTGGGAGTGAGAAGCAATCCCTGAAATGGGCGATAATTTTCAATTCCGCAGCGCCGCCCTTGCGGCAGAGCCGGGCGCCGCACTTTGCATAATCCGCCGGCGCTCACACGAAAGACAGCCGGGCGCGCGTTCCGTGATGGAGAACACGCCGCCTGGCTCCGGCTTTGCGCTCGCTCCAGTTCCGCTGACGGCTGGATATGTGTCGGCAGCGCGGTGCCCCGGCGGTAAGTCAGAGGCAAGTCTTCTCCAGCACTTCGGCGGATGATGTTACGGTGGCAACGAGTATGATGCAGAGATTCTAAATACTCCGAATGGTATTAGCAGAGGCTAGTAAATATTCTTCTACCGTTGTAAGAAGCTATACACGTATGTCAAACAACAGAACAGCTGTTAGAATGTGAATGAGTGCAAAGTCGTAGGAAGGCTATTCTGCTTAACAAAAGCGAGCAGTCTCCCATGAATACGGAAGTAAGGACAGGGAAGAGGGTGATAGGGTCCTTGGAACCTGTAACGATATTCTCAGGGAATGGTTTGTGCCTACTACAAGACAAACGATAACGGGCCACCGTAGACGATGATCCGGTTGTTTAAATGATAGTTTCGCCATTTGACTATAGGTATTGCCTATCCTGTTGCACAATCGTGATATTGGCCTTTGGCCGTTTTCAAGCACAACGCTATATGGGGCGTTCAATAAGACGTGCAACAAATTTCTCAAAAAAGGTTGGTTCTATTCAGGGTTCCATTACCCCATATTATTCCCCACTCTTTTACCGCATTTTCAACATAACCTCCTTTCAATGCGACGACATTACTCCAGCCTACTGGTACCAGTCTAATAGCCGAGCTAAGGTCTTGTTGCATAAATAACCTCCCACTCAATCAGGTACTGCTTTCTGCGGAGTGCATTCCTCATTGGGCCAAACAGATGAAAGTCGGAAGGTGTGAGATATGGGCTATAGGGTGGTTGAGGAAGATCAGTCCAACGAAGTTTTGTGCGCTCCCTTCGGGCGCGCTTACTTGTGTGACGTGTTGCGTTGTTATGGGGAAGGAGAACTTCGTTACCATCCGTCGATCACCCAGAATGACAGTGTGTGTGCACGTTCCAGCGTCAAGCCGTGCAAAGTCGGCCAGTACGAGTAAGATCGTAGAGATTTGTTGCCTCACCGAACAAGTATCGTTGTTAATTGTTTTGTGCACTGCCAGGTGAATGTCTACTGTGAATGTCTTCGATAATCTGGTTTTCCGCCTAAAAGAACTGAATGACAGCTCTTTAACTGGAATGCGCCTCCGTTACGGATTCCACTTTCAAGGCTACCTATCTTGCTGACCAGTGAAGCGACAACATTCCGTGATGTCCCAATAAAAAAAAACAACCCAATTTTTCAAACGAAACTAGCGGCGAAAGAATGATTGCACTTCTTATTGAACGCCTCTCGTAGAAGAAAGTAGGTAACATTATGCCAATACTATGTAGGATAGTAAATAAATTAAAATTTAAAAGTTATTGAAGTTATTGAAATTCTGTTACATGCCAAGCATGTCATCGGCACAATATATTTAACTGTGTTATGTAATTGCAGGCTGTCAGTTCATGTATACGAGAACATATTTACGAAGTGTCTGACAGAAGTGGAACAAACAGGCCTTGCAGTGAGTAACTGTGCGAGAGATTCACGATAAATGTAGGCTAGGTAAGTTACCAGTGCCGTAGAGTACTCTTTGTAAAACCGAACTCGGGTTCCATCCCGATCTGGTGATTTATCTGTTTTCAGTTGTTTCTCTACGCCAGGGATGCTTATTAGTAGTGAAGTGAGCAAACGAATCAAGTGTTGCTTACACAAAAATATTTTGCCTGGGGAAGTTTGAGTAGGAGATCGAACATAAATAACAAAAATAGTTTAATCAGTTTAGTCATTTAGTTTTATAATTATTGAGTTATCAATGTTAAATCACCGGGAATCAAGATACAGGTTCATATTTGCCTTCTTGAACATTCTGAAGTTTTCATCCGAGGCTCGTTTAGGAGACAAACTGTCTCTGGCCACTGAAAATAGTCGTTCGACTGCCGCTCTCGAGGGTAGAGGGGTGTTAAGTTTACTAAATAAATTTATTAAAATCTGTCTCTCAAGAAATACCGCGTCGTTGAATAAGTCTTTTGATTTCATGTACAGCCACAACTTGACTAGATTCTGGGCCTTACTTTTTAAAGACGAGTTGCTACTAGCCCTCTCTTTAGACTGAGCGACAGACGTAAAAAAATCTTCCTCTTCATCTTCTTCGTTGCTCCTTCCGCCACCGCCGCGTAAACTCTTTTCTGTCTTTTGAGCATTTGGCGGCTTCGCGCCTCAAAGCTTCTTCTAAGACTTTCTCCATTCGTTTTCAGGTTATTGTCGCTCGCACTCTATTGCTTATGTCGATCGAGCGCAGCCCAACTCATCCACACGCCTACATAACCAGAACTTGCCAGAACATGATTTTTGTCGTAAATAGTGGGTACCTGAATAACTATTAACCGGCGGGGTCAGGGATTTTCTCTGCCTCGTGATGACTGGATGTTGTGTGATATCCTTAGGTTAGTTAGGTTTAAGTACTTCTAAGTTCTAGGGGACTGATGACCATAGATGTTAAGTCCCATAGTGCTCAGAGCCATTTGAACCAATAACGATTAACGAGCTCAGGGAAAGTTAACGGAAGTCCGCTAACGTTTCCTAAAACTAACTTAAAAGCTAGTCAGTTACCCCAAAAATTAACGTCGTTAATTGACGATCAACGGTATTATTCCAAGTGCTGATTATGAGTAGCTTGCTTACTTGTTAAGTTTCCCTAGAAATTCATATATATTGTTTCCAGGGTGACAAGATGTAACGTAACAGGAATCTATAACAACAGACCCGTGTGCCCCTACTACTGTCATGTAGCTAGTGCTGGGAAAACGATACTCGCTTTCGAATGGGCTCGATATTTCCCGATACGCAGCAGCGTTCGATCAGTATCGAGCTTGTTCGAACAATCACGTGACATTTGACTCGCGCGGTGCGCATGCAAGGGATACTCAAGAAATTACGGACAAGCCACAATAATAAGCTATGGCTCCGCTTAAAATTCAACAGATTCATGGGAGGCTGGAGGAAATACATCTACGTCTACATCTACATGGATACTCTGCAAATCACACTTAAGTGCCTGGCAGAGGGTCCATCGAAGCACCTTCATAATTATTTTTGCACACTCGAACAGCGTGCGGAAAAAGCGAACACCTAATACCGTTTAATCCTACCATTGCACTAAGTCCTACTGGTTTTGGACAAATTTACAATGAGTTCTCATATAGTGCTGATATGTATGGATATATAAACATTTATGTTGATTTCTAATGTAAGGTAACAGACGAAGACGAATATGTTGTCCTCCAAAACATTATACTTAACTGAACCCAGTATATTGTTTTATTTGTGTATTAGAAGCGGTATTGAATTACGAAGAATGTTGCAAATGAGCAGTTCAATCCCTGTTCACATAGTACACTGAAGAACCAAAGAAACTGGTTCACCTGCCTAATATCGTGTAGGGTCCCCGCGAGCACGCAGAAGTGCCGCAACACGACGTGGCAAGGAGTGGACTAACGTCTGAAGCACTGCTTCAGGGAATTGACACCATGGATTCTGTAATGTTCAACGTTATCCATAAATCCGTAAGAGTACCTGGAGGGGAGGGGGAGGTGCCTATCTCTTCTGAACAGCACGTTGCAAGGCATCCCAGATACGCGCAATAATGTTCATGTCTGGGGAATTTAGTGGCCAGCGGATGTGTTTAAACTCAGAATAATGTTCCCGGAGCCACTCTGTACGAATTCTGGCTGTGTGCTGTGTCGCATTGTCCTGCTGGAATTGCCCAAGTCCGTCGGAATACACAATGAACATGAAAGGATGCAGGTGATGAGACAGGATGCTTATGTACGTGTCACCTGTCAGAGTCCTATCTAGACATATAAGGGGTCCCACATCACTCCAACTGCACACGCTCCACACCATACAGAGCCTTGACCAGCTTGAGCAGTTCCATGATGACATACAAGGTCCGTGTGTCCATGAGGTTGTCTCCATACCCGTACACGTCCATCCGCTCGATACAATTTAGACGAGACTCGTCCGACCAGGCAACATGTTTCCAGTCATCAACAGTGGCAAGTCGATGTCGACGGTCCCAGGCGAGGGTAAATCTTTGTGTCGTACAGTCATCAAGGGTAGGCGAGTGGGCCTACGGCTCCGAAAGCCCATATCGGTGATGTTTCGTTGAATGGTTCGCATGCTGACACTTATCGATGGCCCAGCGATTACGGACAAGCCACAGTAATAAGCTATAGCTCCGCTTAAAATTTAACAGATTCATGGGAGACTGGAAGAAATACATCTACGTCTACATCTACATAGATACTCTGTAAATCACACTCAAGTGAAGAAATCTGCGGAAGGGTTGCACTTCAGTCACGTTGAACGATTCTCTTCAGTCGTCGTTGATCCCGTTCTTGCAGGATTTTTTTCCGGCCTCAGCGATATCGGACATTTCATGTTTTACCGGATTCCTGATATGCACGGTACCCTCGCAAAATGGACGTACGGGAAAATCCCCACTTCAAAAAAATGGTTCAAATGGCTCTGAGCACTATGGGACTCAACTGCTGTGGTCATAAGTCCCCTAGAACTTAGAACTACTTAAACCTAACTAACCTAAGGACAGCACACAACACCCAGCCATCACGAGGCAGAGAAAATCCCTGACCCCGCCGGGAATCGAACCCGGGAACCCGGGCGTGGGAAGCGAGAACGCTACCGCACGACCACGAGATGCGGGCATCCCCACTTCTCTGCTGCCTCGGAGATGCTGTGTCCCAGCGCTCGTGCGCCGACTATAACACCACGTTAAAACTCACTGAAATGTTGATAACCTGCCGTTTTAACAGCAGTAACCGATCTAACAACTTCGCCAGACACTTTTTGTCTTATATAGGCATTGCCGACGGCAGCGCCGTATTCTGCCCAGTTACATATATATTTGAATATGTATGCCTATACCTGCTTTTTTTTCTTTTTATGCACTTAGTCTAGTACCGATGTCTATGGATGTAGAAACCAAGAGGGATATGTTGTCCTCCAAAAAATAATAGTTCACTGAAACCAACAGAATATCTTGTTTGTTTATCAGAGGCGGTAAGGGTTTAAAAAGTACGTTGTAAATAAGCAATTCAGACCCGGTTCACATAGTAGAATAATAGATAAAAACGTTACCAGATTTTAATCAGTTTTGGAACAAGACAGCAAGATGTAAGTCCAACAGACAAGACAATTACTTAAGAATTAGCCGCGCGGGATTAGCCGAGCGGTCTAGGCGCTGCAGTCATGGACTGTGCGGGTGGTCCCGGCGGAGTTTCGAGTCCTCCCTCGGGCATGGGTGTGTGTGTTTGTCCTTAAGATAATTTAGGTTAATTATTGAGTAAGCTTAGGGGCTGATGACCTTAGCAATTAAGTCCCATAAGATTTCACACACACACACACACTTAAGAATTAAATGCAGAACATACGAAATACATCGTAATAAAATGATTAATTTTTATCGCGAGAATAAATTACAGCGGCAAGACCCGTCTTGGAGCTAGTACCATCAGACGTCACTAAATCACTGGTCGAACTAAAACTTGAGAACTGGACAAACGCGATTGCGATATTTGATTTATCTACTAGTTGCCGTTATTAAGGGTGAGCTACATCCTAGAAGATGTTTCAGACCGTATCCCACAATTATTTTTGTCATTAAAATGAACGCATCAAAAACGCTAACACGGCTCGTTGCGATAGTACCAACAACATTCACTAGATGGCAGGCCGATCAAAAACTCGAAGAGAACACGAGATTTGCCGAACACTGACGTACGCTGTTCGAACAGAGCTCCACGTGTAGCCCCCCGGCGCACTACTCGGCCATTCGGATAATTACAAGCTGGGGAAGCCGCCACGCCCCCTCAGCCCGCGACAAATGAGGCAGAGGGGAGGCAGTGGGCCCAACTTGAAGTTATGCGCAGATTAACTCCGGCGGTGGCTTGGGTAACTCGCAGGCGCCGGCGCCGCCGGATTGCAGTTTTAATTATTCACCGCACTCTGTCCCACCCGGCCTGCCTCGCAGCCAGCGACCACCGGGAGGGCAAATATTTGCGCAGTCGGGCAGCAGCGGCAGCCTCAGTGTCCGGCTGGTGCCCCAGCCCTGCAGATTAGTGACACTTACCGGGAGCGTGGCGCCGGCCGCGACACCCCGAGCTAATCAGGTAGGCGCGGGTTAGCCGACTTGCGCTCCGAGCGGCGAATCCAATTCCAGTGCTGTAACTCGACGCGGGGGCAGATTCAGACTACTTACCGCTACAACGAGCTTTCAGTTGCCGGTGGAGAGCCGAAGGATGCAGCACATCCGCAGTCACAAATGCTCATGTGGAAGAATAATACTTGAGGTGGGGGACGTTCATGTAAAATAAACGCTATTTAAAAGATGAACCATATCCACATTTCTGAAGCAACGCGATGAAATTTCGTACTATGTTTCACACCAAATTAACATATTTAATGTCAAGAGCCTTCGATTATACACTGTGAGTCACTAACTATTGCCACCTAGAATAACTCCTAAAATTTGATACTAGCTGAAACGTTTGTGCGACAAATGTTGCATGGGACAACGGGGACCATAATATGACGTTGGTTTTTTGTTGCTAGATGGGGTCGCTTCAGAGATATGAAGGTCAACATTGTTTTTTTTTTTAAATGAATGCTATAGTTTGGTACTTATTTTATACACCGGCTATAGAGACGAATCGAATGATGTGTGACAGTAAGGTCTTTGAAGGTCAATGAAGGTCGCATTGGTGGCATGAACGTCCATTTACAGAAGGTGTTCGAAGTGACGATCATTGGTATCGATGCAGTGTTGCAACCTTCTTATCGTGGATTGAGTGGTATTCCTTATCACATCGGCACTTATCGAAGCACATGCTCTGACAGTTCTCTCTCGTATGTCTTGCAAATAGTAGATATTCGCCGAATATAGCAGATCAATCTAACGTGCCATTGATATGTAAACACCATTCGACGGTTTCGCAAAACAACACTAATAGGAACGGTTAGACTAGTATCGTCGAATGAAGCGAATGTGAATGATGTATTCCTTCGAAGAATAAGTCGATATGCTTCTCATTGACGGAGAATGCCAACGAAATTCAGTAAATGGAAATGAGCGTTTGGCGTCATTGGCCGGGAGGCCCCTTGCGGGGCAGGTCCGGCCGCCTTGGTGCAGGTCTTGTTACATTCGACGCCACATTGGGTGACCTGCGCGCCGGATGGGGATGAAATTGTGATGAAGACAGCACTACACCCAGTCCCTGAGTGGAGAAAATCCCCGACCCAGCCGGGAACCGAACCAGGTCCCGTAGGACGGCAATCCGTCACTTTGACCACTTAAATTTCGGGGCGGCCAACGAATGTCAGTGAGAGCAAGAGACTTATACGCTGAAACATATCCTCAACGTACTCACCCTACATGTCGTACATTTAAATATGTGTATCATAAATTGACAACAACTGTATCTTTAACGCACCAGGACGAGGAAACGGAAATTGGTAGTCTTGCCACTGTAGTTCGAGATCCTTGTGTTAGTTCGCGTCAAATCGCAACGGAATCTGGCATGAGCCAGAGTAGTGTTGTTCGTGTTCTGCATCGCCATAAACATCATCCTTACCATATCAGTCTCCACTAAGAATAAACTGGTACGGATTGTTTGCGTCGCACTGAATTCTGCCGATGGGGTCAACTCCAGAAGGATGACACATTTAATAATTTGCTTTTATTTACTTACGAGACTACATTCACGAACCATGAAAATGTTAATTTGCATAAAATGCATTATTGGGCAACTGAAAATCTATGTTGGCTGCGGCAAGTTGCACACCACAAACCGTGGTCGGTGAATGTATGGTGTGGGAGTCTGGAGAACAGAATTATAGGCCCCTATTTCATCGAAGGAAATGGTAGGAAGTACACCACATTCCTTCAGGAAACATTAGGCCTGTTATTGGAAGAAATAACTTTAGGAACAAGGAAGAGAATGTGGTAACAACACGAGGGGTGTCCGGCATATTTTCCGCTAATGGCTAGAAATGAGCAGCAGAGACAATTCCCAAATCGTTGGATTGGACGCGGAGGAGATGTGTCGTGGCCGGCTCGTTCGCCAGACTTGACGCCTCTGGATTTTTTCTTTTGGGGATTCGTAAAAGATATTGTTTATAAAGACGTTCCAACTACACCTGAAGACATGCGAGAGAGAATTGTCAGAGCATGTGCTTCGATACTTGCCGATGTGATAAGAAATACCACTCGATTCATGATAAGAAGATTGAAGAAATTCAAATGGCTCTGAGCACTATGGGACTCAACTTCTAAGGTCATCAGTCCCCTACAACTTAGAACTACTTAAACATACATAACCTAAGGCCATCACACACATCCATGCCCGAGGCACGATTCGAACCTGCGACCGTAGCGGTCGCGCGGTTCCGGACTGTAGCGCCTAGAACCGCTCGGCCAACCCGGCCGGCTAAGAAGATTGCAGCACTGCATTGATACCAATGGTCATCACTTCGAACACCTTCTGTAAATGGACGTTTATGCCACCTTTGTGACTTTGGTTCACATGGCTCTGAGCACTATGGGACTCAACTGCTGAGGTCATTAGTCCCCTAGAACTTAGAACTAGTTAAACCTAACTAACCTAAGGACATCACAAACATCCATGCCCGTGGCAGGATTCGAACCTGCGACCGTAGCGGTCTTGCGGTTCCAGACTGCAGCGCCTTTAACCGCACGGCCATTTCGGCCGGCTTTGTGACTTTCGTTGACCTTCAAAGACATTAGTGTTACACATCATTGGATTCATCTCTATAGCCGCCGTCAGAAAATAAGTACCAAACCATACCATCCCGTTAAAAAAAAGTTAACCTTGATTTCTCTGAAGCGACGCCACATAGCAACAAAAAACCAACGTTATGTTATGGTCCCCGTTGCCCCATGCAACTTTTGTCCCACAAAGTATTCAGCTCTCCTACCATACTTTCGGAGTTATTCTTGGTGGCAATAGTTAGTGAATCTCTCTCTCCCTCCCTCTCTTTCTCTCTCTCTCTCTCTCTCTCTCTCTCTCTCTCTCTATATATATATATATATATATATATATATATATATATATATATATATTGAACAGGAGAATTTTAATGTTTTTTAATTATAATTGAATATGTACAATACAAAATTCCAAGTACTTTACGCTATATCGCATCTTACACTCATAACTTCAAAATGTACACTTGAGACAACATTTATTGGATGTATAGAGCTAAGAGTAAAAAATTTCATAATTCTAGCCTTCATTGAATCTGAGGAAAAAAGTACACTACTGGCCATTAAAATTGCTACACCAAGAAGAAATGAAGATGATAACATGTATTCATTGGACAAATAGATTATACTAGAACTGGCATGTGATTACATTTTCACGCAATTTGAGTGCATAGACCCTGAGAAATCAGTACCCAGAACAACCACCCCTGCCCATAATAAGGGCCTTGATACGCCTGGGCATTGAGTCAAACAGAGCTTGGATGGCGTGTACATGTACAGCTGCCCATAAAGCTTCAACACGATACCACAGTTCATCAAGAGTAGTGGCTGGCGTATTGTAACGAGCCAGTTGCTCGGTCACCATTGACCAACGATTTCAATTGGTGAGAGATCTTGGGAATGTGCTGGCCAGGGTAGCAGTCGGACATTTTCTGTAGCCAGAAAGACCCGTACAGGTCCTGCAATATGCGGCCGCGCATTATCCTGCTGAAATGTAGGGTTTCGCAGGGATCGAATGAAGGGTAGAGCCACGGGTCTGATACGTCTGAAATGTAGCGTCCACTGCTCAAAGTTCCGTCAATGCGAACAAGAGGTGACCGAGACGTGTAACCAATGGCACCCCATACCATCACGCCGGGTGATATGCCAGTATGGCGATGACGAATACACGCTTCCAATGTGCGTTCACTGCGATGTCGCCAAACACGGATGCGACCATCATGATGCTGTAAACAGAACCTGTTTTCATCCGAAAAAATGACTTTTGCTATTCGTGCAACCAGGTTCGTCGTTGAGTACACCATGGCAGGCGCTCCTGTCCGTGATGCAGCGTCAAGGGTAACGGCAGCCATGGTCTCCGAGCTGATAGCCCATGCTGCTGCAAACGTCGTCGAACTGTTCGTGCAGATGGTTGTTGTCTTGCAAACGTCCCCATCTCTTGACTCAGGGATCGAGACGTGGCTGCACGATCCGTTACAGCCATGCGGATAAGATGCCTGTCATCTCGACTGCTAGTAATACGAGGCCGTTGGGAGCCAGCACGGCGTTCCGTATTACCCTCCTGAACCCACCGATTCCATATTCTGCTAACAGTCATTGGATCTCGACCAACGCGAGCAGTAATGTCGCGATATGATAAACCGCAATCGCGATAGGCTACAATCCGATCTTTATCAAAGTCGGAAAGGTGATGGTACGCATTTCTCCTCCTTACACGAGGCATCACAACAACGTTTCACTAAGCAACGCCGGTCAACTGCTGTTTGTGTATGAGAAATGGGTTGGAAACTTTCGTCATGTCAGCACGTTGTAGATATCGCCACCGGCGCCAGTCTTGTGTGAATGCTCTGGAAAGCTAATCATTCAGGTGCGGAGAGGAGTTGTAAATCTGTTTTTCTGAAGAAGTCTATAGTGAAATTTTCTGTCTTAAGCCCAGTTTGTCTAATATCTTCATATCCATTCTCCATAGGGCACATCGTTAAATACAAGAAATAGCTCATAAGTAGTAGTTCTGATAACTCTGATACATGACAAAGTGGTTTTGGGACATCGTTTCCATACGAGTGAATTTAGGGTCTCATATGGATCCTAGGTTGTGCCTTGAACATTTTTTTTTTAGAAGTTCAGGATACGCCATAAACTACGTGTACTTGACAGTACCCAGGATACAATTTGGAAGCCTATCCTTGTGAATGTACTGGTTGTTGTTCTTTTGAGCCTGTGGATACTTACACCAGCTAATGTGGCACAGATGATGAATGAAACGTTCATCTATTGACACTATGTGGAAATATGTAACACATAATGCACTTCTCATGGCACCTACAATGGATTGGTTCTGTCTGACAAACTTGCCATTATACACCCGATTAACGTCTATCATCTTCTTTGTGAGGCTTGTGTATCCACCATCGCCATCTTCTAACTTTTCTTTAAGATACGGAACAGACTCACAGTGGACCTACTAAACCAAAGAGTACACATCACAGCCTTCTAGAGGTATCCCGCATAAGTTTGCTTGAAAGTAAACCATGGAATCGTTGTTCACCGAGCTAGTATTGATGTGTTGCTTCGAAACGTGGGCGTAGAAGAAAGGTCGCCTCACACATTTAATTAGTTTTGAGGCGACTCGGATGCGATTTCATCAGGTACGTTTTGGGAACCTATTGTCCCTGAGTTCTACTAATAAATAGAAAATAAACTGAAAATTGACATTTTCGGCCAGTTTCATGTATGTCCCCATTTTAAGTCGTTCAGTGTCCCTGTTTTATCACGTCCACGATATCTTCTATCTCTCTCTCTCTCTCTCTCTCTCTCTCTCTCTTTCTCTTTCTCTCTCTCTCTCCCCCACACGCACTCTCTCTGTAAGTTTTCCTTTATGTATGGTCAACAACAATTTAACTCTCCACATCACATTAGTATCCCGCATACCACGTGTGACAAAGATCTGCAGCAGTCCGTTTCCGCTCCGCTGTAACACCTTAACTTCATGAATCTCGCAGTTTTACCTTTTCTATAAATGACGTTTTACCTATATTTTGTCCATAATTTGTCAATATTTGTGTTGTAATTTAATACTGAATATGAGCATTTTTTATACGTGTACTGTAAACTATAGAACATTGCACTGCCTGACAACAAAAGAGAAGCACCAACAAGAGAATAAGGAAACGAAAGGAAACTTGCTGAGCCGTAAGCGTATTATACCGGTGATAACTACTACACCTGCTGTCTGTAATTTCCACGGCGGTATCTGCGCGGTCCAGTCACACTAACGGGACCACTGCCTATGTTCGACGTCAACGTGCAATTACCACTCATAGACGGCGGGTGGAAGCACCAGCAGTGGAGGGTGTATACAGAGCGTCGCGTCAAGGCAGAACACAGTGCAGCCGTCGTCGCAACGCGGGAACGGAGCTATTTATCTGGCGTACAAAAGGGCATGATCATTGGGTGGGAGCATTTCTGAACCGCCACGTGCCGTCTTCATTAAAGTATGCTGTGCATGGTGAAATGGCGCTATCCAAAACCGTCGCCGGGACAACAGTGGTACACCACAGGCCATGGATGACAGCAAATGACCACCCAGATGAAGCAAGAGACCACCAACAATGTCTCCGTTCAGCGAACGTTGCTGCGTATAGGCCTCCGCAACAGGTGACTGGTTCACGCACCCATGCTGGCTGTTGTTCATCTGCGTCGAAGGCTGGAATTTGCACGTTAATAATACAACTGGACGTTCACTGAGTGCAGACAGCTGGCTTCTATAGATGAATCCCCTTTACGCTCCATCGGACAGATGGCCGTTGGCTTGTACGGCGTGAAACGTCTGAAACCAAACCCTGCGACACTTATTGTCCTGGGAATGTTTCGTGGCATTCCCTGGATGATATTGTCATTCTGGAAGGCATAATGTATCTGTCTTTGGGGACTATCTCCACCTCTACATGCCGTTTGTATTTCCTCAGCACAACGGCATCTACCAGCAAGGCAGTACTACATGTTACACAGCTCACAGTGTACTTCCGTGGATCGAACAGCGCGAGGACCTGGTCACCAAACTCACCGCATTTAAACACGATCGTGAATGTGCAGCTGTTCGCGCCACGCATCCTCAACCGAGAAACCTGGCGCAGCTGGCCTCCGCAGTGAAGGTGGCATGGCTCCACACCCCCGTCGGTACATTCCAGAACCTCATTAACTCTCATCCTGCATGTCTCGCGCTCCAAAAGATGGTTGGCAGGTGGTCATATTCATATGACTTTACAGTGTATACAGCTTAAGACTGTTCTATGATAGTTTGCGGAGCCTGTAAATAGTTCATGTGCTCGATGGTATATCCGATTGTAGTTAAAAGTAGTGGAACAATAATATAATTTTCACTCTGTAGTCAAACTTCTGGTAGCCAGAGTACACGATACTGTCTTGACTATATAGAGTCTCAGTACCTAAACATTCCACAACTGCTAGATAAGTAAATAAACTTGATGCGACCTGCCCCTTAGTCAAATCAGTTTATAAAATTGTACGAACGCACCTATGTAATCTTCTGACAGCCAATGATCAATGAAATACATAGCTACATCCACAGTCACTCTAACAAAACAGTATACCCCATGAAGCACATAAATAAACAAAAGACATAAATACTATAAGCAATTCTGTATTGATGATTGCTCTCAGTAAACTGTTATCTACTGGCCCTTATGCAGGCTATTATTCGGCTTGGAATTGATTGACAGAGTGGTTGGATGTCCTGCTGAAGGACATCGTGACAAATTCTGTCCAATTGGCGTGTCAGATCGTCAAACCTCCGAGCTGGTTTGGGGGTCCTGCTCATAGCGCTCCAAACATTCTAAATTGTGGAGAGATCCGGTGACCCTGCTGGCCAAGGTAGGATCTGGAAAGCACGAAGAAAAGCAGCAGAAACGCTCGCCTTATCCGGGCAGGAATTGTCTTGCTGAAATGTAAGCCGAGGATAGCTTGACACGAAGAGTAACAAACACGTAAGTAGATTATCGTCGACGTTCCGCTGTGTTGTAGGGATGCTGCGGATGACAACCAAAGGGGTCCTGCAATGAAATCAAGTGGCACCCTAGGCCATCACTACTCGCTGTCGTCCCGTATGACGGGCGACGATCACGACGGTATCCCACCCTTGTCCTGAGCGTCTACAGAACACGTCTTCTGGCTGGCACCTCAACGACTAGAATGTTCTACAGTGATGAGACCCACTTCCAACTGAACCCCAACGACAAGCGAAGACGTGTCTGGAAACGCCTCAGACATGGGTGAGATACCAACCTGACTGTCGCCCGCCATACGGCCCGAAAACTAGGAGTGATGATATGGTGTGCCATTTCATTTAGTAGCAGGACGCCTTTGGTTGTCATCAGCGTGACACTTTACAACACAGCGGAACGTCGACTATATGCTACGTCCCGTTTTGTTGCTGTTGATGGCACGCCACCCTGGACTTACAAAATAGCTGATATGGCTTTAAGCACTATGGGACTTGAAATCTGAGGTCATCAGTCCCCTAGACTTAGAACTACTTAAACCTAACTAACCTAAGGACATCACACACATCCATGCCCGAGGCATAATTCGAACCTGCGACCGTAGCAGCAGAGCGGTTCCGGACCGAAGCACCTAGAACCACTCGGCCACAGCGGCCGGCTGGTCCTACACTTCAGCAAGGTAATACCTGCCCGCAGACGGCGAAAGATTCTGCTATTTGCCTTCGTGCTTGCCAAACACTACCTTGACGAGCAAGATCGCCAGATCTCTCAAAAATTAAGAACGTTTGGAGCTTTGTGGATAGGGCTCTCCAGATAGCTCGGGATTTGGACGATCTAATGCACCAATTGTGCAGAATGTGATACGGTATCCCTCAGGAGGACATTTCAAACTGTATCAATCAATGGCAAGCTGAATAACTGCTAGCATAAGAGCCAGAGGTGGAACATGGAGTAACTGCCTTGCTCAACCTGAGAGCAGGAGATTAGTGTTTAACGTCCCGTCGACAACGAGGTCATTAGAGACGGAGCACAAACTCGAATTAGGAATGGACGGGGAAGGAAATCAGTCGTGCCCTTGCAAAAGAAACCATCTTGGCATTTGCGTGAAGTCATGTAGAGAAACCGCGGAAAACCTAAATGAGGATGGCCGTAGGCGCGTTTGAACCGTCGTCCTCCCAAATGCTCAATCTGTGGAGGTGCTTCTCTTGAATATGTCATACTTTTTTTTCTGAGATTGCAATCATTTGTTTGTCTGTACATGTACATCACATGTACCGATTTCCGTCCTATTCGGATAATTCCTTAGTAGTGTATCCTTTTTTGTCATGGAGTGTATTACCAATCAAATAATGTATTAGTTAACATAACAATTTCTTGGTACATATTTATGAATAGAAATATCACAAATTAAAGAGTTCCAAAAAATGAAAACAAGAGAGTATTAGAATTTTATAACGCTTCCTGTGAGATATTGAATACTGAATTGTGGATAGGCTGTTACATAAACACCAATGGGGACTAAGACATATCCGTCTCATATGTGATGCTATTTCAGTGATTAGAAATTTGAGTCAAACTTACAAAGAACGTGACAGTTTCAGTTCGCTTACCAGTATGACGTATGTAAGCTTGCACTGCTTCGGTTCGGAAGGGAGTCATGATGCCAGTTGGCCCACAGCTTTTGTTACCGGTCCTTAATATCCTTGATACTCGCATGGGGACTCGCTTGACGTCCCAGCTGGTCCCACACAGGTTCTGTCGCGGACAGACGTGAGGATCTGGATGGCCACAGGAGTAGGGCCTACCTCAACATCACGCAGACACTTTATAGAGAAACGTTCCGTGAGGGGATGAGCATTGTCCTGTTGAAAAATGAAACCATGATACTCTCGTGTGAGTAGTAGCACATGAGGACGCGGGGTGTTGCTGATGTACCGTTATGGCATTAGACTTCCCTCGATTTCTACCAGCCTTGATGTGAGGTCATACATGATGACTTCCTTCCCCACGACTCTAGGAGTAACACAACACCGGAAAAAACAAAATCTCTCCTTAGGTTGCTGCAATACTCGCAAACGATGGTCATCCACTGCAGTGCAAGAGTCACGATTCGTTGCTGATAATGATGCGTTCATCAGCAATCCTCCGTTTCCTAATCCAGCTGCTGCTAGTCTCCGGCCAGTGGTGCAGGATGAAGCATGATGTTGCAGGGAGTGGTACTGTCGTTCTCGGATGGTAGGCGCAGATGTGACGAGGTTATACCGTGCTTCGTGCACAGTACATCGAGCCTCCTTTACGGTGGGCAGAGGTGATCGACCTAATGCTTGATGATGCGTATGCTTCCCATAATGTTCCCATGAGGGTCAACATCGTGCCACTAACACATCCCAGTGCCCCAAAAATACAGACATTGCACGATTCATACAGCCGACCAAATGGAGTCCCAGGATGAGGCACCCAATGTAACTTGCAACACCATGATCGATAGGGAGTAGTTGTTCATTGAAGTTAATTATGTGAATTGTAAAGTGTTTTCTCTTTACTGTTTGATATCATTGATTTGCTCTAAGGAAATAGAGTTTTAGAAATATGTTTTGTAGAATTGTTTTGTAGAATTGTAACTGTGTATTTAAATAATGAGACGTTCTAAAATAGGTTTGTTTATGTAAAGGAAATAATAATGTAAAAAACTGGTTCATACTTAGAAACTTGCATTGTATAGTGAAATAGACATAGTACTACCCCTCCGCAACGGAAGTGAGTTGGCGCGCCCCCAAAACGTGGAATTGGCGCTCAATCCGGGTGGCAAGCGAGAGAGCACAGTAGGAGTCAGTAGCCAGCAGCCGACGAGTGAACAGCGCAGGTGCCGAGCAAGGCATCCTCAAAGGTCTCTGTTGGATTCCTTTCATGTTAATTTCTTAAATCTGTTGTCATTTACGGCATAAATTCCTCGTCTAAATTTACTGTGGCGTTTCTGACTATCTGGGAGGAGACTGAGTAGTGGAATGTGTTACTTTTACACATAAACAAGAACGATCTGTCACACTACTACACTTTAAAACACAGTTTATATGTAATTCATGTCACACAGTCTCATACGGAACCTACATCCGCTTTCTTTTATATAATGTATATGATAAGATACTGTCATCCCCCTTCCCTTCTGTGTGAGAGGATGAATGAGCAAATGTATTTCTAGTTGCATGCTTTAGGGTAGCAGACAAGCCTGTCTGCTAGAGAACAGTAGGACCAACGTCGGAACAGGTAGCTACGCTTTCTAAAAGCAGAGAGGTTTCTACTCTTAGTATGGTCCTGTCCGTCCCTTGTCATGTTGGTATAGGAAGCTGTCCCTCTGGCCACTTCCGTTTGTATTTGTGAGCCACCCTCAGGAAGGGACCACGGCAGTCTCTCCGCGGCGAGCGTCTGAAGTGGTAAGATCTCCGGCTAAGCGCGTGTCTGCTAAGTCCGTAGGACAATGGATTTCTTAAGATCAGCCTAACTGAAAATTTAATCACCTTTATTTCAGGTTTAGCTCTAAAATATCTAATGTTATCTTAAATTGCAACGCAGTGTGAAGTTCAGAATATATTCCGGTAGTTGCTTTGTCGCTACTTTGTGAGTAAAGTGGAACCACGTGTTGATCAGTAACTTCAACTAAGTTCATCAATCTTAAATGCGAATGTGTGTGAGATTATAACGTCTCGTCTTGACAATATTTTTCAATATAGCAACTTTTCTTTATGTTCAACCCACGTGGGGTGTACTTTGTAAGACCAGTACCACGTGCTTATACAACTGTTTGACCCATCAGGTTAATAGTAAGACGATAGTAACCGGTTCAGGTTTTTCTTTAGTAAATTGCGTTTCGATGTAATTTATTTTAATCATCAAAATTATTGTGGAGTTACACTCTTTGTGTAAACCAAGTTGACCACGTGAAGCATGTGGTGTAAGCATCAAAGTAGCCCTCAGCTATTCTTTTTAGGAAGATTTCACAGAGAGTTAGTATGAATTTAGTATACCAGTGTGTGGTAATTTCATGACGGACAGGATTGCGCTACCAACGTAACTTCTTTGGGTGAAAATTGAATCGGTTGGTTGTGGTTAATTTCCTCTTGCATATGTTTCAACGTTCTTTGTGTGTTATTTTATGAATGCAGTGTTGTATGCAGTCTCCCAATCTTGGCTCCATATTTGATGTGTTCGGTAAGATTACAAACTCACATTTTCACAATCCTAAATAAGGCACCAGTTTAGTTATGAATCAAGTTTAATATGCTGAAATTTCAATGATCAATGTTAAAATAAATTTCCTGATTTATTTCTGTTTATTTAAATTGTCTTTTATATACGACCGGTTGTCGTATAAAGATTAAAATTAATGTTAGTCTGGTTGGGAATTTGGTAAGCTAGACTGGATACACAGGTGAAACAGTAGCGCAGTAATGCAAGGTTAACTTCCCCAGACAGCTTACAGCTTTTAACCCGCTTTTATTGTCCATCAGCACCGCTTTCATAACAAATCAATGCAACAACGTTACAATCCAGTATCTAATTGAAGATGGAGTGGCCTCGGGTGTAATTGCGGTTGTAACATGGTGCTCTCGCATTGGAAATGGCTCTAAAATGGTATTCACGTCACTAAGAAGAATTTAATAGAGCTTATTATGGCCAAAGGAGAGACCAGATAGCCGCAACGGGCTGGCCACTACTATTGCTCCACCAGTTCATCAGGTCCAAGAGGTTAGAACTGTATAACAGTATGGAGTATTTGTGTGAATTAATTTGCAATAATAATGCAAATAATGCTAAACTTTGTGTTCGAACCATGAACTGTTTCCTTTCATGGTATCTACCAGGGTTCTCTCCTCATAATGACTAATATCCGAGTGTCCTGTGTGTGAAAAACTGATAATAATCTGTGTTATTTAACAATGCATAGTTCTTAATGCAAAAATATATAGAAGTGAGTAGTTAGATTATTAATTTTAGTGATATAAAAGGGGGTATTAATTACTGAATCCATGAAAATCTCTAATGTGTTCTGGTTTGTTTATATTTTACGAGTGTCAATGTTTTAAACTCAGCTGCATAAAAAGTTGTAGCTGAAAATCACTTGCTTCACAAGTGGTATTATAAAGCGATAGGTTCTGATGCTGTTCAGAGTGTAATTTTTACTTGAAGTCATACTTGAAGTCTGTAGAGAATGTTACCAGAGCAAATTGTTTCAAAGTTTTGCAAGGTAAATGATCTTAAGTGGGGAAGTAACTAAGCTGCTATCATAATGTAAACTATTTTTTGAAAAGTGTGTATAGTCTACTTTTATAAAGAGAGGCTAGTTTGTGGGCCTCCATTCCAATCTTTAATATTAGAAAGGAAACCAAATTAATAGATATTTTCTAGTTAAAGGAACCTGAAGTGGTTATCTTAAAGAGTATATATAAAAGGTATGTGAATAGTGCCATCTTGTTACTTTTCTGATGTGCTTTTGTGTGTTACTCAAGCTTGAACTTCTGTCTGGTGCTGTGAAGTCTAGCGTGGCCTCTGAGAACAATTTATGTGCTACATTATTCAAATGTAGGAGTGGAGATTGTGGTTACCAGGGATAAAGTTCCTGTTGATTTCTGTGATTGCTTATATATGCTACTCATAACTACTGCTATTCACTGTGTAGTTCGTCTGGTTACTGTAGAGGTTCATTGCACTTCATTGAGAAGAAAGTAATGAAAGTCTCTTTTGCACAAGTAAAGATAGATTCATTCAAAATAATGTTTTCATATTATTATGCCTTATTAGGCTGGCTACCGTTTTATTATTTAGTTTACAAGAATTCTGTTACTGTAACTTTTAACAAAATTAGTTTTTTCTGTTTTCTACCAGTTGCGAACAATA
Organism: Schistocerca nitens; assembly: GCF_023898315.1. Classification (NCBI taxonomy): domain Eukaryota; kingdom Metazoa; phylum Arthropoda; class Insecta; order Orthoptera; family Acrididae; genus Schistocerca; species Schistocerca nitens. The sequence continues at coordinate 255,209,565 of NC_064615.1, read as the reverse complement.
CGATATTCATGTCCGATACCCTCATTCTGTTAGGTAACACACTGTCAAATTCAAGATTCCTCCCAGATAGTAACACTATACTGCCGGTTTAGGTCATATTTGGCATTTACTAGCCCGTACGCGTTACACGTGGCTCCTTTGTAACTGCTTGGAAGATACTGTTACAAAAGTTAAGTATAGCACGCTGCGCCAATAGTGCTATAAACTCTGTCAGGTGCTGATAACGCTGGCTCAAGTGACTATAGCCGTCGCCATTTCCATCTCAGTGACCACTTACCATATGACGCTGTTCATTGCACTTACATACCCTACTAAGCCTGGTAACAACATTAAACACTAAGAACACTATTGCAACTTTTTTCTTCTTTTTTACTCATCCAGATCCACATGATCAAATCGACGAGCTAATCTCCAAGGTAATGGATCACGTCAGCCTAATGGACATGCTTCACTTTTTTGTCAGGCAGTCTACAGAAGTATGGAAATATAGACTGATAAATGTATGAGAACTGGTGATGTCAAAAAATAAATTAACAAAAAATGGTTCAAAAGGCTCTGAGCACTATGGGACTCAACTGCTGTGGTCATCAGTCCCCTAGAACTTAGAACTACTTAAACCTAACTAACCTAAGGACATCACACACATCCATGCCCGAGGCAGGATTCGAACCTGCGACCGTAGCAGTCGCACGGTTCCGGACTGCGCGCCTAGAACCCCGAGACCACCGCGGCCGGCAATAAATAAACAAAAAATTTAAAAAAAAAGAATAGGCTGGTGCGAGTAGAGCGCGCTGATGGTTCCGAAAAAACTTAATTATGAATATAGGCAGCTCATTAACTGGGGGAATGAGAACCTCGACGGTATGTGCCTGTTATTGACATTAATACTGGCAAGATACCGGCCCCGAGAATTCCACGATTTTCGAAAATGTTTTGAGTTTGAAGTCGGATAACAAATGACAAAAGAAATAGGTTTTTCGCGTAATATACCGCCAAATTAACAACTTCCTGGCATTTTTCCTTTATTTTTATTGTGAAATCTTGCTTCGTGCCAAATTTGACGATTCTAGGTTAATGTGTGGTACACTATATGGTATAAAGAGTGAATTTGCAGGTATAAAATTGTGTGACACAAATGTCCGTATCTTTTGATTATATTGACTTAGAAGCTTAACTGTTTTAGATTATCAAGGGACCACATACATTTCAATTTGATACGTCTTGTCATTCCTCAGAAAATTGCGTCTTGACAGACGAACCGACAGAGAGACAGTCGGATAACAAACGAGGAAAACATTTCTTTCGTGCGATGTAACACTTTTCGGATGTTTTCCCTTTACGTATACTGTGAAACCTTGCTTCTTGCGAAATTAAGGATTACAGTCCAACGGGAAATGCCCTATGGTTTTAATGAGTGATTCTGCGAGTGTCAAAACAAGTGACGTAAATTCCAATATCTTTTGACTCCTCTGACTTGGAAGTTTAAATGTTTTTCCATCACGAAGACTTTGTAGACCTAAGTGTGTGATGTAACTTCCAACATGATACGTCCACCCGTTCCTGAGGAAAAAAACTATTTTTAACAGTCAGACAGATAATCAGACAGACAGGCGGTCTACAACAAAGTGATCCTGTACGGATTCCGTTTATATACCGACTGGGGTTCGGAAACCTAAACAAAAGTCGCATATTGTATCTGTTTTATTGCTGGTCAATGGCGTAATTCCTTCTGTTCTGTATTCAGCTACATAGGCAGTTATTTTCAACGTTTCATACTTCAGCTTCCTATTGATATATGTGCAATGAAAACGAAACTACTTGGGGGAAATCTCTCCGTAGACCATCACTGATACATATTCTCGCAATATGCCGGTACTTTATTGTGCTGTACCCTGCCTTTTTACTAGCGCTCATATATTTTCACGTTTATTTGGAAATGTAACTGTCGTCAAACGCGAATTCTTCACCGGGTCACGAGGAAATGCCTCAAATGGACCTTGTAAACTCTGATGCTGAAACTTCGCTCCAACATACGTATCAGACAAAGAAACTGTATAACGGAATACAGACAGCCGTAATCTCTTTATTAATTAAATGTATTCCATATGTCACTTTCTTTGTGTGCCACGAGAAACCACTAAAGAAAACAAAAACTGAACGGCTGCATCAAATTCAGGGCATGTAGGCACTAGGACTCCACCTTTTCGCTCCTGCAATGTCATTTGTGCCGCGATTTTTTCCATTAAAATGCTAATGGTGCTGTTTCTCTACACTCACATCATGTCATCCCACCCAGTTACCCCTCCCGCTCCACAAACACACTTATGCATGCACGTACACGCACACACACACACACACACACACACACACACACACACAGAGAGAGAGAGAGAGAGAGAGAGACAGGCAGGCACTCTCCCTCGCTCGAACGAATTACTCATAGATTATTTTAACAGTCGCAAGAGCCAGATGTTGGACTATGTTGACACATAATTGTTTGTTGTTAGATATCACTAAGAAATGTGCTGGGCTGCAGTAGTTCGTAACCACCTTCTGTGATGCAACGAAGGAAAAAATCCTAACATCAAAAAATAATTAAGGCAGAGTAATGAAATTTCGTTCACATTTTTTTCCAGGTGACATATGTAAGTGATAAATTTTGCAAGATTACAGGTTAATGTAAGCGCTAGATGCCCTTGTAACCACCATAATGTTGAATACAAGTATGCAACCGTGTATGCATGGTGTTGTAGAGATGCTGAATCTGAATTTGTGGGGCGGTGTTCCAGACCTGTTGCAATTGGTCTGTCAATATAGGGACGGTTAATGCTGGTTGTCGATGAAGATGGAGTTGTCGTCCGGTGATATCCCACATCTGATAGCCGGGAAACAGATCTGGTTATCGAGCAGGTCAACTCAACATGTCGACACTCTGTAGAACATACTGGGTTCGAGATGAATGTGGGTTAGCGTTAACCTCTTGGAAAACACCCTCTGAAATGTTGTTCATCGATGGCAGCACAACAGATCGAGTCACCAGATTTAGTACAAATTTGCAGTCAGGGAGCGTTGTATAACCACAAATAAGCTCCTGATGTCAAACGACATTGCACTGCAGACAACTCCAGGTGTAGGTCCAGTGTATCCAACACAGACAGGTTTGTTGCAGGTCGTCAACTGGCCTCCTAACCATCACAAGACCATCAATGGCACCGAGGCGGAACCAGTTTCCATCAGAAAATACAACAGACCTCCAACCGGCCCGCCATTGAGATCTTGCTTGACGCCACTGAAGTAGGAAATGGCGGTGGTTTGGGTTCAGTGGAATGTACGCTACAGGCCGTTTGGCTCGGAGCTCTCCTTGTGGTTACCAATTTGTAATAGTTTGTTGTGTCACTGTGGTGCCAACTGTTGCCAACTTGCTGCTGTCATATTGCAGTACGATGCGCCAGAGCCAAACGCCAAACACGATGGTCTTGCTTCTCGGTAGTGCCACGTGGCCGTCCGGAGCCCGGTATCCATGCGACTGTATATTCTCATGACCACCGCTGCCAGCGGTCATGTACAGTCGCTACATTCCTGCATAGCCTTTCTGTAATACCGCGAAAGGAACATCCAGCTTCTCGTAGCCCTATTACAGCATCTGTTCAAACTCAGTGAGGTGTGGATAATGGCGTTTTCATCACCGTAAAGGAATCTTGACTAGCATCAACTCACCACGTCCTATCTCAAAGGTAAATTATGCTCACGACCGTTACAGCGTGTATTTAAAGCAAAACTGATTTGTATCCTCATGGCGGCACTACTAGCGCCACTCTTACGCGACTGGGGCGTAGTTGAATAGACATCTTCTAGATGTGGAAACACGCCTACCAACTTTTGTTTATGTTGCAATTTTTTTTTCGTCGGTTTATGTACGTCTGCCAGGACGTTTCACTGGCGTAGTCACCATCAGTTTCTGCGCAGCTGTAGGGCGCATTTCCACCAGCTGTGCGCGCCATTTTCTGGTTCCTTCATAGTAGAGCCCCAGCGCATTTGAGTACTTATGTGGGGTACAGCTGACTCAGACGTTCTGGAGCTTTGCGTAAGCGCAGCAGGACCTGCTGTGTGGTCAGCGCGCAATCCTGGTTTACATCGCCCTTTGACTGGTGTCTTTGGAGGCATATCAAGACAGTGGTCTTCTGTCGGAAGACTGATTTGATGCAGCTCTCCTTGTTATTCAATCCTCTCCAGTGCTCTTCATCTCCGAGTAACTACTGCAATCTACATCCATCGGAACCTGCTTAGTGTTATTCATCTCTCGGACTCCCTCTACAATTGCATGTCCCTACTCCCCCCCCACCCCACCCCCCCACCCCACGCACCCGTCGCTTCGCACACATCCCTCAGTACTAAACTCATGATTCCTCATGTTATGCCACAAATTGCGGTTCTGCAGTTTCTCTTCAATACTTCATTATTTAGGCGATCTAAACACTAAACATCTCCATCACTGCTTTACAGCCCCACCTTTCAAAAGCTTCTATTCCCTTCTTATCTGAACTGCTTATTATCCATGTGTCATTTCCACATAAAGCTACACTCCAGAAAAATACCAGCAAAAAACACTTCGCAGCACTCAAACTGATATTGGCTGCTAACAAGTTTCTCTTTCTCACAAAAGATTTTCTTGCTATTGCCGCCACGCGGAGTGGCCGTGCGGATAGAGGCACCATGTCCCGGATTGCACGGCCCCTCCCGCCGGAGGTTCGAGTCCTCCCTCGGGCATGGATGTGTGTGTGTTCTTCTTAGCATAAGTTAGTGTAAGTAGTGTATAAGTCTAGGGACCAATGACCTCATCAGTTTGGTACCTTAGGAATTCACACACATTTGAACATTTTTGCTATTGCCAGTCTGCATTCTATATCCTCCCTACTTCGGCCATCATCAGTCATTTTGTTACCAAAATAACAGAAAGCAACTACCACTTTCATTTCTTAACCTCATTCCTGGGTATCGCCTTATTTAATTTGACTAAATTCCATAACCCCTGTTTTGCTTTTGTAAATCTTCATCTTATGTCCTGCTTTCGAGACACTGCCCAATACTTCCAGCGGCACACACAAACCCTTGCTGTCTCTTACTGAATTACAGTGTCATCGGTAGACCACAGAGTTTAATTTCCCTTCCAAATTTCTTCCTGGTTTCTTTCATAGCCTGTTCAATGCACAGATTCAACTAAATCAGGGTAAGCTGTTACCATGTCTCATTCCGTTCTTAACCACTGATTCCTTTTCGGCCGTCAACTCTTAAAACCTGTTATCTGATTTCTGAGCAAGTTGTATTTAAGTCTTTCGATCCCCGTATTTTAAACAACTACCTTTACAGTTTCAAACAGTATTACTGTCAAAACTCATTACTGTCAAAACCTTTCTCTAAGTCTACAAATCCCATGTTACCCTACCTTCTAAGATATGTCATTGTATCAGTATCGCCTTGCGTGTTCCTACATTTCTCCGGAACTCAAGCTCACCTTCCCCGAGGTAGACTTCTAACATTTTTTTTCATTCTTCTCTCAGTATTTTGCAACCATAACCTATTTATCTGATAGTTCGGTAAAATGCACACCTGTCAGCACCTGCTTTCGTTCGAATTGGAGTTATTACATTCTTCTTGAAGTTTGAGAGTATTTCGCCTGCCTCATACATCTTGTACATCAGGTGAATCAGATTTCTCAATGTTTGATCTCCAAATGCCGTCTACTCAACAAGCCTTGTGTCAACTTAGGTCCTTCAGTGCTCCGTTAACTTGTTCACGGAGTATCTTATGATCTTATGTCCCAAGGCATCCTCATCTTCTTCTTCCCTATCTACACTCCTGGAAATTGAAATAAGAACACCGTGAATTCATTGTCCCAGGAAGGGGAAACTTTATTGACACATTCCTGGGGTCAGATACATCACATGATCACACTGACAGAACCACAGGCACATAGACACAGGCAACAGAGCATGCACAATGTCGGCACTAGTACAGTGTATATCCACCTTTTGCAGCAATGCAGGCTGCTATTCTCCCATGGAGACGATCGTACAGATGCTGGATGTAGTCCTGTGGAACGGCTTGCCATGCCATTTCCACCTGGCGCCTCAGTTGGACCAGCGCTCGTGCTGGACGTGCAGACCGCGTGATACGACGCTTCATTCAGTCCCAAACATGCTCAATGGGGGACACATCCGGAGATCTTGCTGGCCAGGGTAGTTGACTTACACCTTCTAGAGCACGTTGGGTGGCACGGGATACATGCGGACGTGCATTGTCCTGTTGGAACAGCAAGTTCCCTTGCCGGTCTAGGAATGGTAGAACGATGGGTTCGATGACGGTTTGGATGTACCGTGCACTATTCAGTGTCCCCTCGACGATCACCAGTGGTGTACGGCCAGTGTAGGAGATCGCTCCCCACACCATGATGCCGGGTGTTGGCCTTGTGTGCCTCGGTCGTATGCAGCCCTGATTGTGGCGCTCACCTGCACGGCGCCAAACACGCATACGACCATCATTGGCACCAAGGCAGAAGCGACTCTCATCGCTGAAGACGACACGTCTCCATTCGTCCCTCCATTCACGCCTGTCGCGACACCACTGGAGGCGGGCTGCACGATGTTGGGGCGTGAGCGGAAGACGGCCTAACGGTGTGCGGGACCGTAGCCCAGCTTCATGGAGACGGTTGCGAATGGTCCTCGCCGATACCCCAGGAGCAACAGTGTCCCTAATTTGCTGGGAAGTGGCGGTGCGGTCCCCTACGGCACTGCGTAGGATCCTACGGTCTTGGCGTGCATCCGTGCGTCGCTGCGGTCTGGTCCCAGGTCGACGGGCACGTGCACCTTCCGCCGACCACTGGCGACAACATCGATGTACTGTGGAGACCTCACGCCCCACGTGTTGAGCAATTCGGCGGTACGTCCACCCGGCCTCCCGCATGCCCACTATACGCCCTCGCTCAAAGTCCGTCAACTGCACATACGGTTCACGTCCACCCTGTCGCGGCATGCTACCAGTGTTAAAGACTGCGATGGAGCTCCGTATGCCACGGCAAACTGGCTGACACTGACGGCGGCGGTGCACAAATGCTGCGCAGCTAGCGCCATTCGACGGCCAACACTGCGTTTCCTGGTGTGTCCGCTGTGCCGTGCGTGTGATCATTGCTTGTACAGCCCTCTCGCAGTGTCCGGAGCAAGTATGGTGGGTCTGACACACCGGTGTCAATGTGTTCTTTTTTCAATTTCCAGGAGTGTATAATACTGCCTTCAAATTAATTTCCCTTGTATTACTTCCACTTCTCAATTTTCTCTTCTTTGCTTAACACTAGTTTTCCACCTGAGCCCTTGATTTTTATACTGCTACTTTTATTTTTTTCAAAGGGCTTTAATTTTTCTACAGCTTGCATCTATCATTTCCCAAAATTAAACAGCCTTAAATAGACATATTTGTTTCCTAAATATTCCTGTTTAAGTTCTGTTAAATTGGCAGTGTAGATCGCAATGGTATTTGTGTATTATGACCTGTTTCGACTTTAAGTAGATTTTTTGAAAATATCTCCTTCCCGCCTGATGTTATGATGAAAACAGTTCTGTAATAAACTATGCTAGACAAAATTTCCTATCATTTATGTGGTAAAATGGATAGTTATAGCGTAATAGTGTCACTAAGTCTACTCCAACTTACGTTTTGGTCACAAAACATTTTTCCACACCGCCAATGAGGTGGAGTTTGGGGCCTGTTTTTTGTGGTATCCCCAGCAGACCTAATCCACATGTACTGCACTATTACGAAATTTTGCGCATCCTCCTTCGCTCCCCTATCCTCGACGAGCCGGGATTTGCGAGTTCATCATCTTCGGTAGTGAGCGAAACGCCGAGGACAGAAATTTCTTCCACATTAACCGCGATGTGGTGATCATCATCGTCGTAATCCTCTTTTTCCTCTATTTCGTCATGCGTCTGCTAGAGAACAATCTCTCCATTTTCCCCGCTGTCTTGTAGTGGAACCTGGAATTACCACAGGTACCTTGGCAATTCGTGCAAATAACGGAGCATTTTAATCCAGCCTATCGGCATCTTCAGGTTGCCCGACATCCCTTTTTGCATTTGCAGGAAACAAGTTTTAACAAGGTTTTCGGAGCTGGGGTTTCGTGTGTGGTTATATGAATTAGCCCATTCTTGCTTCTCTCCACTCTATAGCTCTGCATTTTCTTCAACACCATACCATTTCTGATTCTGGTGACGGGTTCGCAACGAATGTTGTCCTGTTGCTGTTTCTGTCGGTGGCAGCGATGCAATATTAAATTGATTTTTATATGCTGATTCTGTGATGCAAGTGTTTAGCGATATACTTTTCCCGCCACTGCAACCGTATAAGATACGGAGGAACCATTCTCCTAGACAAGTTCGTTTAAATCTGGGTTTTGTAGGATTGCATTAGCAAATTTAATTTTCCTTGATTAAACAGTGCAGATATTGTATCTTAGCCACTGCAGGCATAAAAGATAATATATCTCAGCAGTTTTATCTTTGATACTTTTTGTTGAATATATTTATTGCGAAGTTTATATATGTATTGCGAAGTTTTTCCTTTTCTTGGCTTGAGAACGGATATGTTTGCAAACGTAAGTAGCCGTCAAAAGAATAACAAGATCTACATCTTCACTGTCAGGTATTACTGAATCGAATCTTGATGAAATGCTGATTGCTATATTGATTATTAACGTACCCGCATCTTCCGTGCCTCGCTTTACCATGAAGTTTGCAGCTTCAAATTTAGTATTCAACTTGCCAACCAGGCGGTTCTTTTTTGCATTCGACCGAATGAAAGCGATGTTGTGATGGCAAATGGATGATATCGATTCACCCCGCAGCCAAACGACTCGGTGCAATAAGTATCCTCTGTTGATGACATACATAGCGTCTCCAAAACATATATCATCAGAATATTGCTGAATTGCCTTATACAGAGAACATTTAATATACTTGTCCATTCCTTCGTCATTGAAAGAAGCAATTTGGTAGATAAGGAACGCTTCAAGTCCATAGCACCAAGTGCTTTTTACTCTGTCTTTGAATTTGACAGTACAGAAATCACCACCGATGACTTTTGAAATGCCAGCAATACAAACTTTCCTGTATACCTGCCGTGCGTTGCTTTATGTCTGCTGAAAAAAAAAAAAGTTACCACATAAAATACTTGAAATGCTCTCTAGATGAATTTATTACGTAACTATTTTCATCATAATATAAGCCGGAAAGGACATACTGTCCAACAACTGGTTTTGGGCGTCGCGTGTGAAATCAGATCTGTGATTCGTTTTCTAAATGCAAAGAAATTCGAACTGAAGGAAATTCATCGGCAAATCTGCGAGGTTTACGGACAAAATGCTATGAGTGATTCAATGGTTAGAAGAAGGACCCGTCTGTGGTTACTGATGAACTGGTTCACGCAATTGAAGAGAAGATTAAGTTCAACTGTACGTTTACATTAAGTGCAATTGCTATAAAGTTCCGCAAATCCCACGATCACTAATTCATGAAATTGTTACTGAAAAACTGAAATTTCGAAAACTTTGCTCACGTTGGGAACCCAAAATTATTACGGAACAACACAAACAACAGCGGATGTGCAGTGCACTTCAGTTTTTGACACGCTACTATGAAGAAGGTGATGGGTTTCTTCCTCGGATAGTCACGGGGGATGAACCAAAACGGCAATCAATGGAATGGAGGCACACTTCGTCCCCAACGAAGGTTAAACCTAAGCAAATCTTGACACCTCGAAAAGTCATGTGCACCGTTTTTTGCGAGAGAAAAGGAACTTTGCTGATTGATTTCTTACCACGAGGCCAAACAATCAACGCTCATGGTTACTGCGAGACCATTAAGAAATTGCGCCGCGCAATACAGAGCAAGCGCCGAGGATTACTGGTTGAATACACAGGCGGCAACCTTCTATGAAGAAGGCATACAAAAACTTGTGCCACGCTGTGACAAGTGCCTACAAAATATCGGAAGCTATGTAGAAAAGTAGTTTAACAGTTGTACATTTTTTTCTGTATCTGTACAAGTTTGTTTTATATAACCAAACAGAACTTAGTTTGTGGACATACCTCGTTTATGCATTAACATTAAAAAGTATTTCTCAATGTTAATCACTTATTATTCACCATTTACCAATAATACGCGCTGTAGATCAATAGCGCTATAGGTTGCGCTCCTTTGTAGCTGATCAGAAAAATTAACATTTGTGTACGACGAGAATCACAATGAAATAAAACTCCAACAAAGTAGACTCTTTGCAGTGACACAAAGTCTATTTTTAAAATGTTAAATTAGCAACAAAATATAGTGTTTTTACCGACCTCAGTGCTGCAAGACATCAATCACGTCCGATCATTACAACATTTCGTACCAGAAGAAGGATTATTCTAGAAGAATCATAGATAACGAAAGACTGAGATTTTCATTATCTTTTTTCCATAGGTATTGTCCGAGATACAGGTTTTCACAGATTATTAAATTATATCGCTGACAATAATTATTTATTATGTTAGTAACGATGAAGTCCTTTTTTATTAATATCACGAGAATGTTCACTCAGATTCCCCACACAATGATGACGAATTTTCTGAATAAATATATGCGTGGATATTACAAGTTCAGGCTGTAATAGTTTCCATTTTTATCAGTGAATAACCGATACATGTATTAACTAGTGATCTGTTCCCATTTGTACAGTGTCCTTCTTTATATATTGTCTAATACACAAATTGAAGCGCCCGGCAGACATGGTTGGGTGTCACTGTAACATAGCACACCAATACGCCATTGGCAGGTATGTAATTGATTAGACTTGCTATTCATAGTGACTGATAGAACGGTCACTAGACTTCCTTAAACCAATCTCCGTGGCTGAGGTCCTGTGTCGCCTGTGATGTTTTGGACATGGACGAGCGTCGCCTGGTTCTCGGATCGCCGAGAGGTGTCTGGGTGTTGGTGCGACAGATGCTGGTCCTAATTACCCCTATGACTCCTTATCAGATACCTATCCAACTGCTCGTCTTTCCGGGCGCGGTATGCTTCCCAAAAATGGTTCAAATGGCTCTGAGCACTATGGGACTTAACTGCAGGTCATCAGTCCCCTAGAACTTAGAACTACTTAAACCTAACTAACCTAAGGATATCACACACATCCATGCCCGAGGCAGGATTCGAACCTGCGACTGTAGCGGTCGCGCGGTTCCAGTCTGTAGCGCCTAGAATCGATCGGCCACCACGGCCGGCGTATGCTTCCTGCAAGCGAAGACAAACTCTGATGTGGTTTGTGGACACGCACTTTAACACGCACTTTATTTTTTGTTTTCTAGTGGCGAGAAAAACATCCTTGGTTTTTACACTTCCTTAACGAACACCATTGTTCAGTTGTTACCAATTCCAAATACAGAGAATTTTCTACAATTTCCTTTGTAGTGTCTTTCTCAGTCCACTCCAGAGGTGGGACGTTACTGCAATCAGGAGTGCAGTCGAGCTCCTTCCGCTCTTAGAAATGGTTATTTTCCGCTCATCGGAATGTTCTTCTCAGCAAAATTATGAGTCGATAGTTTCACAGAATCTGGCAGCTTGTCGTTTCCTCCTCCTCACGACGCCGGTTTCCTGATAGTCATGGTGGTATTAGCAATAATTTAAAAATAGGAAATAAATAAATAAATAAGTCATTGATGTTCTCTGTAGCTTGTCTCCACGTTTCCTACAATTTTATTAGTTCCTGGCTGGAGGGAACGGGGCATGGGGACCAAGCCTCGTGTTGCTACCCCCTCCCACTTTCTCCCCACCTCTCCATTTGGGTGCCAGAAAGATTCCTTAAAAATAAATGGTCCCTAACGTACATTTGTGCGTAGGCGCTCGACCTGGAGGTAAGCTGGTTCGAATCCTGGTGGTAGATAAAATTTTCAGTGCCAGTATTCTGACCGCGAGGGGAGGAGAGGTGTGGCATAAACTCTCTGACCACCAGACGCTGTGCCAGTGTCCTGGTTTGAATACCAAACCTCTCCGCAGTGTTTCATGAGGTGATGGCATGTGGCACTGTTGATGGTGATCCGTCCGTCGGAGAGGGCCGTTAATATCGGCGGCCCCCTTGTTGCTACTCGCTAGGAGTAGGCTATGTGCCGGCACCGGGTGTCAGCTCTCCCTATTGAATTACACATATTGAAAAAGATCATATTGAAAATAAGTAAGAAAATAAAATAAACTAGAGCGTTTTTCGTGTCCAGTGTTGAGAACAACGCGTCAATTCCAATAAAATCCTCGAATTTCGATGACCATCTCCGCCATCGTCGTCAGGAGTTTACTGACTGCCGGGGCTGCTACGGTTTCTCGCTTGTGTAAGCATCATGACATCGTCAGCAGCCAGACAGACCAATGTGGTGCGCGCATAAGTCGACCCGGACAGCTGGCGGAGCTATTGCACATGGCAGCACCGGTGACGTCAGGTGCAGCCAGGGGCAGGCGCCACGTTTGAAACTGCCGCTCCCGCGTCGCGCATCTGTCTTTGGTTTCCCCATGCCCAACGCCCCCCCCCCCCCCCATGCCCTACTGAGTGTACCCCTGGTCTCTCTTGAAATTGTTGTTGTTTAAACGAATCTCGGCCGCTTCCTTTATAATGGAGTCCTAATATGTAGATCCGTAAGCCAACACATTTTTTTTTATTTTCGAACTGTATTTTATGTCCGTTTTCTAGGCAATGCTCCGCTATGGCCGACTTGTCAAGCTCCCTTTGTTTTATATGGCGCTTGTGCTCAGTACAATGCTCCGCAACCGTGCGAGCTGTTTGTCCGATATACATGTTGCCATATTCACAGGGTACACCCTATCTCTTATCTTGCGGGCGGGCCGGAACACTGATCTTAGCCCACGTTTCTGCAGCAGACGTCCTAACTTACTGCTAGTTGCTCCACAGTATGGTAGAAATGCAGTCCGTTTGGCCTCTTCTACTGATTCACCATGTCTTTCGTCGGCGGTCTTGAAAGCGTTTGCGATGTCTCTTTTGCTGTATCCATTTTCCCCGAAAGCACGTTTTAAGTTCTGCAATTCAGACTGTATACGAGGTATGTTGCGCCTTGTTAAGGATGACTTATGCTCGTGCCACATTGGGTCTATCTGGTGATGTCACCATGCCTATATAAGCGAGAAACCGTAGCAGCCCCGGCAGTCAGTGAACTCCTGACGACGATGGCGGAGATGGTCATCGAAAGCTCGAGGATTTTATTCGAATCGACACGTCTTGAAAACCGAGAACGTTTTATTTATGTGAGCCCTATCAGCACCTGGCAGAGTTTGAAACGGGTCTCACTGTGGTTCTTAATTCCGCCGGCTGGTCGGATACAGTTGTCCCGATTTGTGGGCCAGTCACATGTGACCTTGGCCCGATGTTGAACTGCTTGAATACGTTTAGACGTGCATACTGCTCATGAAGTTTCTGTACGACCACGTCTGACCACAAAAAGAGAGCAAGGCCGTACTGTGCACCAAGCACACTGACTACTCTTCACGTCTATGCCTGTCATCCGAGAATAATTGACTCGTGGCAAAATTCTGCGTCATCTTCCACCGTTCGGTCAGACACTAACAACAGCCGGACCGGAGACTTACTACTCCACTCGTAGCTTACTGCTAACACTACAGCTCAAACGGCTGCTTTTTGGTTGGTGCCACGACATGGAAAACATTGACTGATGAATGGTGTCGAGTTGTGTTCACTTATATATCACGATTCTGTTCTAACCGAGATGATCATAGTCGCCGAGTATTGCGGCACTGTGGAGAGAGGTCCCACCCTTCCAATGTTATGACGAAGCACAGCGGTGTCACTCGTGGCGTCGTGGTGCGGGCGGCCATCGAGTATGACTTCAGGTCACCGCTGGTAGAGACTGAGGAAACTCTGACGGCACAACGTTACGTCACGGAGTTCCTGCGTCCTGACGTGTGACCTGTCAGTATAGTGGTGCCATTTTTCAGCAGGACAAAGCTTCTCCACACACACGAGCACACACACACACACACACACACACACACACACACACACACAGCCTTACGACAAGTGTCTCTACAAACTGTCTGCATTGTGTTGAGGTACTTCCGTGACCTAGGACGTCCCCAAATCTGTTTACGACTCGCCTCTCTAATCACTCAAATAACATCACACGTCCGCTGAAGCCGTGAAATTTCATTTCGTTTTCTCCTTCCATTCTGGATTCTTGACTCGTTTTCCTAGTCAATATACGGAATGAGTGCGATATTTACTTTCTATGAAGTGCATTGACTACGAACCATTGTGCTAACGTCTTCACACCCATAGCAATACACTTACTGACAAGAAAACAAACAACGCTTTTTCATTGCCTTAGAAGCACAAGAAATTAGATACAACGCTCAAGAAATTTTCCATTGTAGTCAGAATGGCCTACCAGAAAGCATCGTGTATGATACTTTGGTCTTAAGCTATGCAAATTTTCATACATATGCGCAATGGTTACAGCTGGGTGTAAGATTTAGTGAAACAGTTTTTGTCATTATTAATTAAAAGGAACACTTTTTATGACATACATCTCACAAACATCAATGTGTTGCAGCGCGAGAGTCAGCACTATCAACAGTTTTCTCCGTTTTTGATCTACTTTCAGGCAAATACTTTGCACAATCTTTCCTTGCAGCTGTATGTGGTATCGATGCCCGTTTCCTCCGTTTTGGCGTTTCTGCAGCTTCCGTTTCTGTTGTTTCTTCACCTCAATCACTCTCCACTGGGGAATTAGTTTTTGTGTGTAGATGATGTTTTGCGACATCATCTCAGAACGAAACGTAATATCACGGCTTCAGCGAGCATCCAGAAAATCTTTCATCTGGAGCCAACTGCTGACATGGAAACATTTGTTCGTCAGTGAAAATGTGTATAGGTTGTGGAGGTGTTCAAACAAGTGTGTCGAACGATATTTAGCATAGGCCCCACTTTCTAGAAGCGATGAGATTGTCTATCCTGTTGAGACACAGCACTATAAACAACATCTTTCAGGTTGAGTCGAAGAAGAAAACTTCTGATTCTGGAAATATTATCTGATATCTCGGGAATTCTTGTGCATTGAGCCCAAGACATTTTCAAACTTGGATAACCTGTCAATGTTGTGTAAGTACAAGATGCAAAGAGTGTTTTCACTTCATCCACATTGCGGTTAAATGATTTTCCTGGACGTTCTACAACCCTTAAATTAGCAAACTTAGCTCCTTTCGCAATAAATACCGTTTGGATGGTCTTGAACATATTCAAATGCCTTGTGAGGATTGTCATTAAGATTATAATTAGACACTGGCTGTGCTGCAACAATCTGGATTGGTGAAAATTTGTTTGAGGCAACAAAATATCTAATTTCTACAATCTATCATCACAACAATGTAGTTCCTCATTGCTAAAAGTGGTGTTAGAAGAGGTTGAAACTTATATATTTGTCTGCCTGCAAGAATCCTGTTCATTTTTCCCCTACTGGTTTAAAATTTTGCTGCAACTGATTGATAGTTACCTCGTCTGAAGTTTTCCAAGAAGAATTACTATTTTTCTGAATCATTTATTCAAAATTTATTCAAAATTTGTTTCGCTGCGTTGTAACTCAAAATCAGAGAGTTCTGGGTCTGTTGATTTATTAGAGCCAAAATTTCAACTTTTCTGAGTCGTACAAATGAACGCGAAACACCAGTCTGTGTTGTGACTAATAATCACGTTTGCGTGTTCGAGGACCAAAACACCAAACCTGACCTACGAATTCCGTGTAAATTGGCATTTTACTATTCAATATAGCTGACGTGACTAGCGTAATTGAATGAAACATAGTTTCAAATCTGAAGAAATAATATTCTATTTACGCTCGTTTCTCCTAGCAGCGTGGCAAAAGCTTTCACGCTACATTTTACACTGACCTGACGTCTCCTGAAAAAGTGATAAAATCTCCAACTATCAGCAATTATCAGTCGTGTTCTGCATGAAGTACCGCTTGCGACATTGTTGGTTCCCGAAACAAATGCGCACTCTGAGCTGTACGAAAAATTTTGAAAATAATGTATCATATACGATACACGGGAACCGAAGAGGTTAAACGACATAGCGTCCAGCTAAATTAAACGTGAAGTGGGTACGTGCTCGTCAGTGTTGTCGCGACGGTTCCTTCTGTGTCGAAGTCTGCTGTAGGACTGTCATGCGCCTGCCTCAGACGGCTGGGACCTTATAACAGGCCTGGGCGTATTTCCGTCTACCGGATACTGCAGCAGCCGGCGGATCCCAGGCGGGCCTAATGCGGTTACCACTTCCACCCTCTACTCCCCACCACTGTCGAAACCAATCGCCTTCTGGAACCAGGCTGTCGCACCACTGGATGTGCTACGCCGGCTGTGACCTACATATATATCAGGCAAACACATGTTTCGTCAAGCAGATAAAATCCTTCGTAATGGACGAAGACGTTTCCAAAGACTGTTCCAGAAATTTATGGGCCTCTTGGTGCGACTGAAGGAAAGCAGCTCAGGCTTTGGCAAGTTTGGTACTTTTGAATGGTTCAAATGGCTCTGAGCACTATGGGACTTAACTACTGAGGTCATCAGTCCCCTAGAACTTAAAACTACTTAAACCTAACTAACCTAAGAACATCAAACACATCCATGCCCGTGGCAGGATTCGAACCTGCGACCGTAGCTGTCGCGCGGTTCCAGACTGAAGCGCCTAGAACCGCTCGGCCTCTCCGGCCGGCGGCACATTTAAGAAGTTGTTACTGTTGTTACAGTCATCAGTACGGAGACCGGTTTCATGTAGCTCCCAAAGCGCCGGGCGCTGATCTACAAGGGTTGGACGAAAATATGGAAACCCTGCTAAAATTCAGTAAGATTCTTTGCTGACAGCCTTTATGTGTGTTTGTACTCTCTTTAAACGACACACTATAAGTGTACTCGAGAACACCGTAATCGGTAGTGCAGATTGCTAGAAATTCTCTTCTTCTGCTCACCGGCACTGCTGTAGTATCTCAAGAACTGTAAACTAAAACCTCTTCATATATCGTCTCCATATATCAGTTGGAGTCTGCCTACGATGAAGTGACAGAAGTCCTGTGCCACCTCCTAATATCAAGTCGGACCTCCTTTCGCCCAGAGTAGTGCAACCAGCTCGACGTGGCACGGACTCAACATGTCGTTGGACGTTGCCTGCAGAAATATTGAGCCACGCTGCATCAACAGACGTCTATAATTGCGAATGTATTGCCGGTTCGGGATTTTGTGCACGAACTGACCTATCAGTTACCTCCCATAAATGTTCGATGGGATTCATATCGGGCGGTCTGGGTGGCCAAATCGTTCGCTCGAACTGTCCACAATGTTCTTCAAACCAATCGCGTAAAATTGTGGCTCAGTGACATGGCGGATTGTCATCCATAAAAAACTTGGATGAAGATGGTCTCCAAGTAGCCGAACGTAACCATTTCTAGTCAAGGACCAGTTGGACCAGAGGCCCTGTCCACTCTAAGTAAATGCAGCCCACACCATTATCGAGCCACCACCAGGTGGCACAGTGCCTTGTTGACAACTTGCGTTCATGGTTTTGTGGTGTCTGCGCCACACTAGAACCCTACTGTCAGTTCGTACCAAATGAAACCGGCCTCATCTGACCAGGCCATGTTTTTCCAGTTGTCTACGGTCAAACCGATATGGTCACGAGCCCAAGAGAGTCGTCGCTGCAGGCGATGTCGTGCTGTTGGCAAAGGCACTCGCGTCGGTCATCTACTGCCATAATCCATTGACGCCAAATTTTGCCGCACTGTAAGTAACGGATACGTTCGTCCTACTCCCACATTGATTCCTGCGGTTACATCAAGTAGTGCTGCTTGTCGTGTTAGCACTGACATTTCTACGCAAACGCCTCTGCTATCCGTCGTTAAGTGAAGGACGTCGACCAACGCGTTGTCCGTTGTGAGAGGTAAAGCCTCAATTTAATATTGGCTTGATGCTGTGGATATCGTAATATGGAATTCACTATCGATTTCCGAAATGGAATGTCCCATGCGTCTAGCTCGAATTACCATTCTGCGTTAAATATCTGTTAATTCGTGTCGTGCGGCCGTAATCACGCCGGCAACCTTTTCACATGAATTAACTGAGTGCAAATAGATCCGCCAATGCACTGCTCTTTTACATCTTATGTACCCGATACTACCGTCATGCATATGTATGTATCTCTAACTCGTGCAAAAGACCCATACTGCTTCATTGTTGAGACATATTTTGGTGTAACTAATTTTAAAATTTTTTTCAAGAAGGAAGTTCAATCTAGGCCAGTCCACTTGCGAAAAGCTATCTGCAGACATCAAATATGCCCCAACTGATCGTTGTGTTGGCCAGGATGGAGTTAGAGGTTTGCCCAAAACTGCTATATTTCGGGGACAAAATTCACTTCTGCGCAGAAAAAACGTAGAGTGCGGGTATGAGATAGCCGTAAATCTGCAGCACGAAATGTGTTTGAGTCAACTAATTGGAAAAACTAGTTAACTAACTAACCCATGACTTTTTCTCCACAGTGTATATGTAATGACAGATCGCTCAATGGAAAAAAATACAAAAAACATCGTGCCGTAGGAGATATCAATCCTTCTTTGACGAAATCATACCGTGACTGCAGATTCGTCGAACGAATGATCATTGTTTCCGATGATCTATAGGACATCGTAGTGCGTATAAGTAGGATATCATGTATCGTAGAGTCTGCCCCCGGTAGCTGAGTGATCAGCGCGACAGAATGTCAATCCTAAGCGCCCGGGTTCGATTCCCGGCTGGACCGGAGATTTTCTCCGCTCAGGGATTGGGTGTTGTGTTGTGCTATAATAAAATTCGACATACCTTTAAATTAAACTTCATCATATAATCTGAAAATTATCGTTCTACAAATTCAAATGATTCCCACGATAATAATTCCGCAGCAATATGTTATACTTCCTACCTAACAGAGTTTCCGTAATGGCTGACTTCAACAATATCTAAGTCAGAAAAGATTCAGGCTTCTACAACGTGTCTATCCTTGACGAATACTGTAACCAAAGCAAACGTTACATTTAACATGGAAAGTTAACATTGCCAGTATACGGTACAGTACTGCGCTTCTAAGAACGCGTAGCTCACTAGCAAGTCGATTATCAACGATTGTCGGCTCTCGAGTATAAAAGTACAGGAAGAGTTCATTGACGATTGACATGTTCAAGAGGTGAGTAAGAGGTACAAGGTGTTGTGGCGAGATATTACACCACGAGACATACAAGCCTGAAGGTAAGTGCAGGTGCTAGTCAATACTCAGGTTTCGATGGCGAGATATTACACCACTAGGAACGGAACCTTGTTCATGAGCTCAAGAATACATGACAGGTTCATTGACCTTGTTTCACATATTCAACAGATGAGTGAAAGTTACTAGTTGTTGTGGCGAGGTATTACACCATGTGCCACACAAGCTTGAATATAAGTGGAGACGCTAGTCAAGCCTGCAGGTTGCGCTGTTGTATTTGGCCACGAACGTCCTTAGTACGTTGCAAGTATCAGTCGCGGTCAGAACAGTTTTCTGTGTAGTTTTGAGTGAATTATGAAGGAGCTAAGTGAATTCTAACGTTGGCGAATTTGTGGTGTCCATATGGTGAGTGCTCCCATAGCAAAGATTGCCGAAGTTTTTGTTTCAAGACGCATCAATCGAAAATTTATAGCAGTGCAAGGAAAGCCAAAAACATCGTGCAAATCACAACGTGATATGTGTGTCCAGTGTGCGTGACAGACGGTCAGTGAAGAGAATTGTGACGAAATACAAGTGGACGATAACTGCAAAAATTACATTGGCTCCCTAGAACCAAACCTTTGCAGTGTACTATTTGTCGTCCACATTGTACTTTCATGTGTGGCTACCCTCCACGTAATTACTTTCAACGAGAACCAGCTGGCACTTAAGTTTAAATTCAATGTTAACAAGCTTTATTTTTCAAATTAATTCCTCTATTGCTCTTGGCAGTCTATGCTGCATGTTGCTGCTAAAATAGTGAAACTTACAACGTCTTTTAGAGGGAAGGTAATGAGGGGTTACCTATAATTAGTTTCTGTCCTGTCTGTGCAGAACCATAATTCATGGACACCAGTGTGAAACTGTGCACAGTGGATGATTTAAACACAAATGATTGATTTGGTTGCCTAGCAGTGAAACTGAAGTTGACACTCTGTACTACACTACAGAACAAATTCTCTTGTCTGCTACGTGAATGAATAACATTAATAAATAATCAAGGTTCTCAGATTAGTTTCATGAAACCGGCTACGAATCCTCTCCTATGCCAATCTTTTCATTTCAAAGCAGCAGTTGCCACTTATGTCCTCAACTATTTATTACATGGATTCCAGTCTCTGTCTTCCTCTACAGTTGTTATCCTCTTCAGCTCCCTCCAGTACCATGGAAGTTATTTCCTGATGTTTTAAATATGCCCTATCATTCCGTCCGTTCTTCTTGTCGCCAGCCGCTGTGACTAAGCGGTTCTAGGCGCTTCAATCCGGAACCGCGTTGCTGTTACGGTCGCAGGTTCGAATCCTGCCTCGGTTATGGTTGTGTGTGACGTCCTTAGGTTAGTTAGGTTTAAGTAGTTCTAAGTCTAGGGGACTGATGACCTAAGTTGTTAAGTCCCATAGTGCTTAGAGCCACTTGCACATTTTTTTTCTTCTTGTACGTGTTTCCCAGACGTTCCTTTCCTCGGAGAACCCCCCCCCCCCCCTCATTCCTTACTTTACCAGTCCACTTAATTTTCACCATTATTCTGTAGCACAACAACTCAAAGGCTTCGATTCTCTTCTATTCCGGTTCGCCCACAGTCCACATCTCAAAAGCATACAATGCTGTGCTCCAGACATACATTCTGAGAATTTTACCCTCAAATTAAGACCTATGTTTGATACTAGCACGCTTCTCTTGGCCAGGAATGCTCTTTTTGCCAGTGATAGACTGCTCTTTACATCCTCCTTGTTCCGTCCGTCAAGGATCAGTTTGCTGCCTAGGTAGTGGAATTCCTTAACATCGTCTACTTCGTGATCCCAACTCTGATGTTGAGTTTTTCACTGTTCTCATTTCTGCCACTTCTCATTACTTTCGGCTTTCTTCGATTTCTTCTGAGTCCATGTTCTGCACTCATTAGACTTTTCACTCCATTCATCACATCATGTAATTTTCCTTCACTTTCACTGAGCAGGGCAATGTCATCAGCGAATATTTTCATTGATATCCTTTCACACTGAATTTCAATTCCTCTGTACAACCTTTCTTTTATTTTCACCATTGCTTCTTCGGTGTATAGACTGAACAGTAAGAGTGAATGAATACTTCCCTGACTTACACCCTCTTTAATCGAACACTTCGTTTTTGGTCTTCCAGTCTTATCGTTCACTCTTGGTCTTTGTTATTTACCGGAACAAGTGATGACGTTCAAGATAACGATCGGTTCGTGACAAGAAAACCTGAAATCGGACGTAATTAGAAATAAAGAAACATTAATTAAATTCATGCACAACATAGGCACTACAATATCGTAAATTCGAGCATCTGTTTAACGAAATAAAGTACGTACTGCTGCACGGTTGACAAAGTTGGGGAATTGGCGCGACAATTTACTCTGTTCCTTCCACTTTAAATGTGGGTAACGTGGTATGTCTGAATCTACTTTGGTTGAGAGTGATTGTGAACTACTAAGCTGCAAGCTAGAGCGAGATGAATAAATTGAACAGCGGCTGCTGCTGGTTGAAAGAGCATGCCGTAGACGCTGAGAATTCACCCTAATGGTTCCTATTGTGCCGGAGCTGCAAAATGTTCACCATGCATTGAGGAAGTCTGCAGTGCTACGATCAGCACGCCCCTGCGCTGACTCGAACACTGAGTCTCGGACTTCTTGTCTCGTCCCAGGATCCGCCGCCGCATCTCCAGATCAAACCTGAATGTACGATTTTTTACGAATCGCCAAAATATGCGATCAGAATCACCTCACGGCCAAAGTCCGAACATCTTTGTCAGTGTCTCCACAATAATTTTCAAAAACACTCGATGTGCATTACTTCCGAAAAGCTAAAGACTGCCAATCGAAATGCAACAGTGATTCTGTATTCCAATCGCATCCCTCCACAACACAGACAAATTCCATTCCTCCAATCCTAAGTATTTCCACGACGGAGAACAGTCGGCCACTGGTAGATCAAAATGGCTCTCAGCACTATGGGACTTAACTTCTGAGGTCATCAGTCCCCTAGAACTTAGAACTAGTTAAACCTAACTAACCTAAGGATATCACACACACCCATGCCCGAGGCAGGATTCGAACCTGCGACCTTGGCGGTCGCGCGGCTCCAGACTGTAGCGCCTAGAACCGCTCGGCCACCCCGACCGGCTATGGTACATCCTCTGACGTGATCTTCGAACTGCCCATCAAAACGCTATTTCTCTGCGCGCATGAGAAACCACTCGGCATGGGTGTCTACACTTCTGAAAAAGAAACACAATGGGCATCCAGTTTTCGCGATGTTTATGGATACGGATCTCACAGGAAGGACCATGGAAAATATCGTCGTGTATACTCGTACAATCTGAAGAACGCCTCATCAACAGGAATCAATTATCAAGGGGCCAGTCCATTGTGACTCGGTTAAAACATCTCTGCACATGGCACCATACAATAGTCCAGAAAATGTTAGCTTGTGAATTTTAATAACCATGACAATACCTATAAGATTTATAACAAAAAAATTGGGGCTCAGTGATGAAAAGTGTGAGGTCATTCACATGATGCCACTGAACTTCTGTTAAACGATGCCACACAAATCTTAATAAAGGCTGTCAATTCAACTAAATATCTAGGGATTACAATTACAAACAATGTAAACTGGAACGATCAGACAGAAAATGCAGTGGGGAAGGCGAACCAGAGACTGCGTTTTATTGGCAGAACACTTAGAAGATGCAACACGTCTAGCATAGAGGGTGCCTTCACTAGGCTTGTCTGTCGTCTTACAAAGTATTGGTGCATGGTACGGGATCCAGACCTGACAAGATTCACGGAAGACAACGAAAACGTCCAAAGAAGGCCAGCTCGTTTTTTATCACCACGAAATATGGCAGAGTGTGCCAGCTATATGATACGTGAATTGGGGTGGCAATCGTAATAAAATAAGATAAATCAGGGCTAACATGGAAAGATTTACGTGTTCGTTTTCCACACGCATTGAGATTGGAACAGTAGAGAAACTGAGTGAAGGTAGTTCGATGAATCTTTTGGCAGCCCCTTGAGTGTGACTTGGAGGAGCACTCGCGGGAATGTAGATGTAGATGTATCCGCACAACACACCGGTCCTGCAGGGCAGCCGATATGTCAGGCGCTACTAACCTTTCTCGCTGCACCCCTCGCACACAGACAGATAAGAAAGCGAGTTAATACTGCTGTGATTAAATTGTAAGACTCCAGTCAGTAGCTAGTTTTAAATCAATTGCAAAATTTGTAACGAACAAGCAGACTGTCAAGAAAGCAACGTAATAAAAAAGGTATTAAAAATAACGTACGCGTCTGGTGTATGCTTCGCTTGTAGCAACATGAATGTGACCGTATTATGGAGGGCAGGATGTGAGGATGTGTGGCAAAGCTGTGTTACGCGACGTCTCCGCTACGCCGCCAGCCAGGTCGTGGCCCGCGACGCGTGACGCCTGCACTGGGTGGGTAGGAAGGAGGTGGCCTCGAGTGAAAAAGACCAAAGTGGAAGAGAGTGCGTCCTAATTGCCCCTTCCCTCGCCTCCCCTTCTTTGAGGAGCGATCAAAAGAGGCCGCGCGCGCCGCCCCGCCTTCGCGGCCGCACGCACGCGCCCTCGGCGCCACTCTGCTCTTTTCACTGCTGCAGCCACGGCTCGCTTCCTCCGTGGCGGCTCCTCCTCTCTCGCGGAGCTCCGCGCCCCGCCTGACGAGTGATTCATCTGCGCGCCCCACGCGGCGCGCCGCGGCTCGCTAGGTAATGGCTCTTCACGAGCGCGAGGTCGACTGCTGCTGTGGCTACCGATCCCCCCTGAGGGGCATACCGCAGTTAACTTTGGGGGCACGCGGCAGTTACTTGTGACACAAAGAAGTGATCTGTGTCGTCGTGTAATGCTGGCAACCAGAAAATGCGCTGCGTTTAACCAATCTTCAAGCGGGACATGAAAGCGACACTAGACGTGGATCTGGTCATATTTTGCGACATCGAAAGGTAGAATTTCACGTCATAGAGCATTCGAACTTTTATTCATTTATTCGTTTATTACACTGTAGCCCAAACTGAAGAGCCAAAGACACTGGTACACCTGTTTAATATCGTGTAGGGCCCCCACGAGCACTCAGGAGAGCCGCAACACGACATGACATGGACTCGACTAATGTCTGAAATAGTGCTGGAGGGAATTGACACCACGAATCGTTCAGGGCTGTCCATAAATCCGCATGGCATCCCAGACACGCTCAATAATGATAATGTCTTCGGAGTTTGGTGTCCAGCGGATGTGTTTAATCACAGAGTAATGTTCCTGGAGCCACTCTGTAACAATTACGGACCTGTGGAGTATCGCACTGTCCTGCTGGAATTGCCCAAGTCCGTCGAAATGTACAATGGATATGAATGGATGCAGGTGATCAGGCAGGATGCTTACGTGCGTGTCACCTATCAGAGTCGTATATAGACGTATCAGGGGTCCCATCACCCCATCTGCACACGGCCCACAACATTACAGAGACTCCACCAGCGTTAGCAGTCCCCTGCTGACATGCAGGTTCCATGGATGCATGATATTCTCTCCACACACGTACACGTCCATCCACTCGATATAATTTGAAACGAGACTCGCCCGACCGAACAACAATTTTCCAGATATCAACAGACTAATGTCGGTGTTGAGGAGCTCAGGTGAGTGATAAAGCTTTGTGTCGTACAGTCATCAACGGTACACGAGTGGGCCGGAAGCCCATATCGATGATGTTTCGTTGACTGATTCGCACGCTGACACTTGCTGACGCCGAGCATTGAAATCTGCAGCAGTTTACGGAATCTATTCACTTTAGTCACGTTGAACAATTCTCTTCAGTCGTCGTTGGCCCCTTTCCTGCAAGCCCTTTTTCTGGTCGCACAGATGTCGGAGATTTGATGTTTTACCGGGTTCTTATATTCACGGTACACTCGTGAAAAGGTCGTTCTGGAAAATCCCCACTTCATCCCTACCTCGGAGATGCTGTGTCCCATCGCTCGTGCGCTGACTGTAACATCACTATCAAACTCACACAAATCTTGAAACTTCCTGGCAGATTAAAACTGTGTGCCGGACCGAGAGTCGAACTCGGGACCTTTGCCTTTCGCGGGCAAGAGCTCTATCAACTGAGTTACCCAAGCACGACTCACGCCCCGTCCTCACAGCTTTACTTCTGCCAGTACCTCGTCTCCTACCTTCCAAACTTTACAGAAGCTCTCCTGCGAACCTAAGCCATGTCTCCGCAATATCCTTTCTTTCAGGAGTGCTAGTTCTGCAAGGTTCGCAGGAGAGCTTCTGTAAAGTGGATCTGCAGTGAATTGACGCATGGTGCAGGGAATGGCAATTGAATCTCAATGTAGACAAGTGTAATGTGCTGCGAATACATAGAAAGAAAGATCCCATATCATTTAGCTACAACATAGCAGGTCAGAACTGGAAGCAGTTAATTCCATAAATTATCTGGGAGGAGGCTTTAGGGGTGATTTAAAATGGAATGATCATATAAAGTTGATCGTCGGTAAAGCAGATGACAGACTGAGATTCATTGGAAGAATCCTAAGGAAATGCAAACCGAAAACAAAGGAAGCAGGTTACAGTACGCTTGTTCGCCAACTGCTTGAATACTGCTCTGTAGTGTGGGATCCGTACCAGATAGGGTTGATAGAAGAGATAGAGAAGATCCAACGGAGAGCAGCGCGCTTCGTTGCAGGATCATTTAGTAATCAAGAAAGCGTTACGGAGATGATAGATAAACTCCAGTGGAAGACTCTGCAGGAGAGACGCTCAGTAGCTCGGTACGGGCTTTTGTTGAAGTTTCGAGAACATACCTTCACCGAGGAGTCAAGCAGTATATTGCTCCCTCCTACGTACATCTCGCGAAGAGACCATGATGATAAAATCAGAGAGATTAGAGCCCACACAGAGGCATACCGACAATCCTTTTTTCCACGAACAATACGAGACTGGAATAGAAATAGAGGTACTCAAGGTACACTTAGCCACACACCGTCAGGTGGCTTGCGGAGTATGGATGTAGATGTAGATATAGACTGTGCACCAAATCCATAGTAAAATGAATGTGACATCTGATTGTAGTTCAATTCTTCCTTTCTTTCTTTCTTTCTTTCACTTACGCCATAGTCCCGCAGCGATCGCAGGATCGGCGTGGTTACAACGGGTTGGCAATATTAGTGTTAGGCATGGCCAGATGCCCTTCCTGCCGCCACCCCAAACCCCCCAAGACGGAATCAGTGTACCCCCAACTGTCTGCGTCTAGTGTGGACGTATTTCAGGTGTCTGCGACGCGTATAACGGAGGCGGAACGTGGGGACCAGCCCGGTATTCACCTAGCGGGATGTGGAAAACCGCCTAAAAACCACATACTGGCTGGCCTGCACATCGCGCCTCGTCGTTAATCCGTCGGGCGGATTCGATCCGGGGCGGCGCGCCTACCCGAGTCCAGGAAGCATCGCGTTAGCGCGCTCGATTACCCTGGCGGGTCATCTGGTTGTCATTCAATATTGTTCAATGTTGTTATCACTGTTCTCTGTGACAGTACTACATACACAGCTTGTAATGGGTAGAAGTCCAGATATTTCTATTAGTGAGTGAGGATGTTGTACTGAACAAAATTACATCATTCTTAACTTAATTTGTATACTAGTAATTATGCCTATTAGGAGTACTATGTTTCCAGCTTGGTTAGTACGTCGAGGTATGTGTGAGAAGAGCAAGGCACTGATACTTATTTTCCTCTGGGTATCAGGTCATGTGTTGAAGTGTTGACACGCGAATGCAAAACGGTTATTCTCTACGGCAGGTGTAGTCCGCTTAGTGCTGCCATTACAGCCATGCAGAAAACATCAGGTCGTAAAGCTTGTGACCTGTTTGTGGGAATAGTGTCACTCAGATAAAAAAGACCTAATACACTGATTTGGGTACATACTACAATAGCCGACCGCGGTGGTCTCGCGGTTCTAGGCGCTCAGTCCGGAACCGCGCGACCGCTACGGTCGCAGGTTCGAATCCTGCCTCGGGCATTGATGTGTGTGATGTCCTTAGGTTGGTTACGTTTAGGTAGTTCTAAGTTCTAGGGGACTGATGACCATAGATGTTAAGTCCCATAGTGCTCAGAGCCATTTGACCCAACATACTTCAATACAAGTGATCACCATGACTGCACTTTCACACCTAGCACTCTGAGTGTTGTCATTCATATGCACATCAATTGCATCAGATTTAAGTATTCTGTTCTTGCGTAACCACAAGCGCCGGAAGAAAGATGAAGAACGCAAGAGAAGAGAAGGCGGTGAGACGATGTCGGCCAATAGCGCGCTGATCAGGGCGTCACCACGATAGGAGCGGCATCTATCCGAAATGAATATAGGCGCCGCTCCTGCCAGCCTCGGCCGGGCATTAGTGGACATTATTCGCAGTGTATTAGTACGGACTAGCAGAGAGTGCTACGATAGCAGTGATCCGTATCAACTGCTTACTTGGACACTGTCTATAGCGAACAACATTACTTATTTGCATGTCGCCCACCGCTCGCGAGACGTTATTGTAATTCCAAAGATAGGTATTATCAATCTGCTCTACTGAGATAACTACTAATGTTATTTGCTTGAAATGTTGTATAGCATTCCGAGAACGTGGCATTTCTTAGGCACCCTATGCGAGACGAGTGGGCAAGACCCCACATATTCTACACTCCTGGAAATGGAAAAAAGAACACATTGACACCGGTGTGTCAGACCCACCATACTTGCTCCGGACACTGCGAGAGGGCTGTACAAGCAATGATCACACGCACGGCACAGCGGACACACCAGGACCCGCGGTGTTGGCCGTCGAATGGCGCTAGCTGCGCAGCATTTGTGCACCGCCGCCGTCAGTGTCAGCCAGTTTGCCGTGGCATACGGAGCTCCATCGCAGTCTTTAACACTGGTAGCATGCCGCGACAGCGTGGACGTGAACCGTATGTGCAGTTGACGGACTTTGAGCGAGGGCGTATAGTGGGCATGCGGGAGGCCGGGTGGACGTACCGCCGAATTGCTCAACACGTGGGGCGTGAGGTCTCCACAGTACATCGATGTTGTCGCCAGTGGTCGGCGGAAGGTGCACGTGCCCGTCGACCTGGGACCGGACCGCAGCGACGCACGGATGCACGCCAAGACCGTAGGATACTACGCAGTGCCGTAGGGGACCGCACCGCCACTTCCCAGCAAATTAGGGACACTGTTGCTCCTGGGGTATCGGCGAGGACCATTCGCAACCGTCTCCATGAAGCTGGGCTACGGTTCCGCACACCATTAGGCCGTCTTCCGCTCACGCCCCAACATCGTGCAGCCCGCCTCCAGTGGTGTCGCGACAGGCGTGAATGGAGGGACGAATGGAGACGTGTCGTCTTCAGCGATGAGAGTCGCTTCTGCCTTGGTGCCAATGATGGTCGTATGCGTGTTTGGCGCCGTGCAGGTGAGCGCCACAATCAGGACTGCATACGACCGAGGCACACAGGGCCAACACCCGGCATCATGGTGTGGGGAGCGATCTCCTACACTGGCCGTACACCACTGGTGATCGTCGAGGGGACACTGAATAGTGCACGGTACATCCAAACCGTCATCGAACCCATCGTTCTACCATTCCTAGACCGGCAAGGGAACTTGTTGTTCCAACAGGACAATGCACGTCCGCATGTATCCCGTGCCACCCAACGTGCTCTAGAAGGTGTAAGTCAACTACCCTGGCCAGCAAGATCTCCGGATCTGTCCCCCATTGAGCATGTTTGGGACTGGATGAAGCGTCGTCTCACGCGGTCCGCACGTCCAGCACGAACGCTGGTCCAACTGAGGCGCCAGGTGGAAATGGCATGGCAAGCCGTTCCACAGGACTACATCCAGCATCTCTACGATCGTCTCCATGGGAGAATAGCAGCCTGCATTGCTGCGAAAGGTGGATATACACTGTACTAGTGCCGACATTGTGCATGCTCTGTTGCCTGTGTCTATGTGCCTGTGGTTCTGTCAGTGTGATCATGTGATGTATCTGACCCCAGGAATGTGTCAATAAAGTTTCCCCTTCCTGGGACAATGAATTCACGGTGTTCTTATTTCAATTTCCAGGAGTGTATATCAAAGACTTCTACCAAAGCGAACCAATATTCTTTGTACGTGTTGTAGGAACTGCTCTACTTCCTCTAAAGTAAAACTACTGAAATGTTATCTAGGCTTGCTATGACATACATAAAAAAACAACCATCAAAACTACTCACGTGTTAAACGATCGTTCTTCTTGCGTGTAGAGGCAGAGGAATACAGTGGAAACCATCTCTGCAATGATTGAAACTGAGCCAGAAAAGGAAACCTTTATCAGCAGAAAGATGCGGCCAACTCTTATGTCTTATCAGGGAGGCTATGGACTCTGCCCTCCCACGTGGTTGCCAATACCTTTATTTTTTTTAAATCTGGAAGCTTGTTATCGTATGGCTTCAATCTAGCCACAAAACTCGTAGCTGTCGCCACATTCTGCCTCTATTCGTTTTGAGCTTCGAGTCGTACCAGCAGTTGAGCTACGTCAGCGTTTCTGACGCGTCCAGCTATAGGCATTTACCGCCTTGCCATTGATAGCATGCAGCTTTATAAACTGGACAGCCATTATCTTTGAAATGCACAGTAAATTCCTCTTGAATAAAAAAACAAACAGCTGTTAATTGACGATTAATTCACGAGCGGTTTCTCTGCGTTAGAGCAGAATCTGCCAGTTAAGGATATTGTGCACAAAACGACCTATCGATCATGTCCCATAAATTTTCGATGGGATTCATATACGGTGATCTGGGTGGCCAAATAATTCGCTCGAAACGTGCAGAAAGTACTTGAAATCAGTCGAGAGCAATTGTGGCCCAGTAACATGGTGCACTGACAGCCATAAAAATTCTATCGTTGTTTCGGTACATGAAGTATTTGAATGTCTACAAACGGTCTCCAAGTAGCCATTTTCAGTCAATGAGCGGTTCATCTGGACCAGAGGACCCATTCCATTCTATGTAAACACAACCCACACCGTTATGGAACCACCACCAGCTCGTACAGTGCCTGTTTGACCACTTGGGTACATGGCTTCTAGGTGTCTGTGCCACATTCGAAAGCTACCGTGAGTTCTTACCAACAGAAATCGTGACTCGTCTGACCACGCCACTGTTTCCCAGTCGTTCGGGGCCCAACCGACACGGTCACGAGCCCAGAAGACGCGCAGAAGGCGATGTAGTGCTGTTATCAAAGGCACTTGCGTCGTTCGTCTGCTGCCATAGTGCATTAACGTCGAATTTCTCCGCACTGTCCGAACTAATACGATGGTAGTACGTCCCACACTTTTTTTTTCCTTTATTGTAATTTTTATCACCTTACACAAGGCGGGCTGTCAGCAGCTGAGTACGCCGCTCTTCAGCCTTGAGATATACAATAAGTAAGAAATAGAGGGGACACAGAGAATACAATAAAAAATGGCGGGCAAAACAATGTAGACACCAAAAAACAAAAAACACGGGAGCCGTTCACGCCTGATGAGAAAACATCACTGACACTAGTGGACACGACGCACAAAACAGGGATGATGGCGATGGTACACGTGAACAGTGGCGGCGTTTCGGCGAACAAACACTAAACACAAACGAAGACACACACACGAGACACTAATGGCGATGACCTCCGGCGCGCGAATGTTCACTATGCGTGTGCGAGTCCAGGGACCTGTGCCAAGAGAGGAGGAGGAGGAAGGGGAGTGGGAGAGCGAGAGGGGAGAGCAGAGATGCCACGGGAGGGGAGAAAGGGGGGGAGGGAGGAAGGGGGAGGGGAAACCCGGGGGAAGAGCGGTGGAGGGAGGGGACGTGGGAAAAGGAAAGAGAAGGGAAGGGAAGAGAAGGGAGGGAGGGTGCCGAAAGGAAAGGACACCGGAAGTGGGGGGTAGGGCAGGGTCAAAGTTGATAGGAGGGGTACATGGAGGGGAGGAGGACATCATCAGGGAGGGGGAGCCGGCGGAAGCCACCTTGGGAGAGGGTAAGGAGGGTGGAGAGATGGAGACCGGGTGGGACGTGCGAATACAGGTGCGGCAGCGGGTGGGGGTGGGAGAGGATCGGGGAGACGAGCGGGTGAGGAGGATCGAGTTTGCGGGAGGTGTACAGGATCCGCATCCTTTCAAGGAAAAGGAGGAGGTGGGGGAAGGGGATGAGATTGTACAGGATCCGCGTGGGGAGGGGAGACGGATGCGATAGGCGAGGCGGAGAGCATGACGTTCAAGGATTTGGAGGGATTTATAAAAGGTAGGGGGGGCGGAGATCCAAGCCGGATGGGCATAACAAAGGATAGGGCGGATGAGGGATTTATAGGTGTGGAGGATGGTGGAGGGGTCCAGACCCCACTCGTCCCACACTGATTTCTGCGAGTATTTGACGTAGTGTTGCGACTCTATTAGCACTGACAACTCTACACAAACGCCGCTGCTCTCAGCCATTAAGTGAAGGCCGTCGGCCACTGCGTGGGAGGTAATGTTTAAAATATGGTGTCCTAAGCACCGTCTTGAAACTGTGTATCTCGGAATACTGAATTCCCTAGCGATTTCCGAAATGGAACGTCCCATGTGTCTAGCTCCATCTACCATCCCGCGTCGGAAAACTTCTCACATGAAACATCTGAGTGCAAACGACATCTCTGCCAACGCACTGCCCTTTTAAACCTTATTTACGCGATACCATCGCCATCTGTGCATGTGCTTATTAGTATCCCATTTCTTTTGCCACCTCATTGTATAGAACGACAGCTAATTATTTACTGTCCACGTATGTAGGCATCACACTGGTTGCTAAAGGACTGGTTCACAAGTATCGAGCTGGCAGGTAGACTCCAATTAGAATGTACGTACCGTCCGCTGTTAGGTAACTCAGATCCTAGTCAGTCGGTAACAGCGTTAGTACTGAGAGGGGAGTGTTCGCAGTACTAACCAATCCCGTGAACTGGAATCCCGCCTCGCGTATAAACGTTTCGCTCTCAATTTTGCGCACAGCCATGGCGCCCGTGCTGGGCAAATTCTCTCCCTCGCCCCACCCCCATCCCGGCTCGCTGATAACGTCGTCACCCGGCCAGACCCGACATCCTGAACTAATTGACCTCATTTCCTTCCTGCTCCACCTCTGAAGCAGCCGCGCTCTACCTGCTGTCGCCAAGGGTTACTAGCGAGGCACGCCTGAGACAGTACGCACAAATCTCGCGCTCCAGTGGTTCAACACACTGAATCGCTCGTGTTCCTTTCCTTCCAGTACAAGAAAAGAGTACTATGTCAGATAGCCGCGTTTACATCATTTGTCCTCACATCTCGTGAAGATCTTATTTTGTAACCAAAATGTATCTAATGAGCTAGAAATAGCTGTACAATTCATGCAGTTGCAGCGCAGGATATTGGCCTGCAACAAAAGAAGAACTTGCTTCAATGGGAAACAAAACACTTCGCTGGACATCTGGTCCAATAGTTCACAATCATGTGACCAATTATGAAATTCGCGGGGTTTCCCGGAGTGGCACCTGTTGCTGGGAGCGGTTCTAGGCGCTACAGTCTGGAACCGCGCGACCGCTACGGTCGCAGGTTCGAATCCTGCCTCGGGAATGGATGTGTGTGATGTCCTTAGGTTAGTTAGGTTTAAGTAGTTCTAAGTTCTAGGGGACTGATGACCTCAGAAGTTAAGTCCCATAGTCCTCAGAGCCATTTGAACCATTTTTTGTTGCTGGGAAGATGAGGGAAAACCGGCCACGGTGTTACGGGCAAGTACCTCTAGCACATCTACAAACAACAGTAAAACACGAGTTTTTCTTATCCCTTATGCAAGCAAGTACTTTGTTTGACATTGACTGACAAACTTGTTGGAAGTTCTATAGGAAGGAATCGTGCCAGATTCTGTCCACTAGGCCCGTTAAATCGTCAAAATCACGAGATAGTTGGGGGACCCTGCCCATAATAATCCAACGTTCTGTTGTGGGTGACATCCGGTGACCCTGCAGGCCAAGGCAGCGTCTGGCAAGCACGGAGACAAGCAGTAGAAACTCTTCCGTGTGTGGATGGGCATTATCTTGCTAAAATATAAGCCCAGTTTCCATGAAGGGCAGAAGACGGGACGAAGAATATCCTACCGCCGTGCTGTAAGGGAGCTGAGAATGACAACCAAAGGGTTTCCGTTGTGAAAAGAAATGGAACCCCAGACCATCTCTCCTTGTTGTTGGGCCACATGGCCGGCTACAGTCGTGTTGGTATCCCACCGCAGTGCGGACGGCTCCAGACACGTTTTTGGCCTGGAATCTCATTGGATGAAGTAGAATTGTCTTCAGTGATAAGTCCCGCTTTGATCTGAGCCCCCATGACCAGCGAAGACGTTTCTGGAGACCCCCTGAGCAGCGGTCTGATACCAACATGACTGTAGACCGTCATAAAGCCGGACAACTAGGACTGATGGTGTGGGGTGCCATTTCTTTTAGTATTGCGCCTTTAGTCGTCAACACGGCGGTACGTTGATGATATTGTACGACCTGTCCTGTTGTCCTTCATGCCAAGCATCCCTGGGCTTATATTTCAGAGAGATAATGACCGCCTGCACAAGGCGAGAGTTCCTACTGGTTGTTTTAGTGCTTGCCAAACCCTGCCTTGGAGAAAAAAAAATGGTTCAAATCGGTCTGAGCACTATGGGACTTAACTTCTGAGGTCGTCAGTCCCCTAGAAATTAGAACTACTTAAACCTAACTAACCTAAGGACACCACACACATCCATGCATGAAGAAGGATTCGAACCTGCGACCGTAGCAGCAGCGCGGTTCGGACTGAAGCGCCTAGAACCGCTCGGCCACTCCGGCCGGCTGCCTTGGAGAGCAAGGTTGCCTGATCTCTCTCAGGTGAGAACGTTTGGAGCATTATGGGCAGGGTCCTCAAACCATTTTGTGATTTTGACGACCTAACTCACCGTTTGATCAGAAATTGGCACGATATTCCTCAGGAGGACATTCAACAAGTCTGTCAACCAATGCCAAGCCGAATAACTGCCTGCATGAGGAACACAGGTGGACCAACTCATTATTGACTTGCTAACTTTGTGAAGCTCTTTGTTTTAAATAGATCATCAAATTTTTCTCAAATTGTAGTCATTTGCCCGTCTGTACAATTACATCACGGCCGGCCGTTGTGGCCGTGCGGTTCTAGGCGCTACAGTCTGGAACCGCGAGACCGCTGCGGTCGCAGGTTCGAATCCTGCCTCGGGCATGGATGTGTGTGATGTCCTTAGGTTAGTTAGGTTTAAGTAGTTCTAAGTTCTAGGGGACTGATGACCTCAGCAGTTAAGTCCCATAGTGCTCAGAGCCAGTTACATCACGTCTACTGACTTGCGCCCTATGCGGACAGTTACTTCGTAGTGCGTCCTGTTTTGTCTTAGAGTGTATAAGGTGCAGTCAAATTAAAATTAGACAGATAGAAAAATGCATTTTAAACACTGTGAGACAAGACGGTCAGTGCCTTCAAGAGAAAAAATTTACAGCTGCTAACTGCGAAGGAACAAGGCCCCTTCGAATATTAATCTAGCTGGAAATGCCAGCGTTCATCTAAAAAAAAGTGGAAGAACGCTGACACATCATACCTGATTACTCACGTACTTAAGTTTTAATCTAGAATATTTAGCTTATCTTAGGATTAATTGAATATTATTATCACGCACACAGAAAAGGTTCCTGAAACTGCAGTATGACGAGTATTCATTCATCTTCCTAAATCGAAAATATTTCCCCTTAACTAAATTATTCACCAAACACAGTGGGCAACTACCCAACACGTAGTAACCCACACGAGATTGATGTTAAGTGTATTCGTTGCCAGCACTCCACCCAGTCCTGTCAAAATATTGTGCTGAAGATGGAAACAACAACTCGTCAGAACAACGGGAAGCTCAGTATTCATCAATCGCACCGAGAAAACTTGAGAGATAAAGAGCCTCTTTTAAGTGGTAGACATTTGCCTGTTACGTACTCTTCCGCACCTCGACTGTTTGTGGATAGTTGGAAAGGAAGATAACGGAACATGTGAGTTATTACTATTTATGTTAATAAGATGCTTACTTTACAGAATTTTGATGTTGGTTTAGTATTCCGGATGGCTTCGTGTGTCATGTTAATAAATTTTGATAGGTGATTTCGTTTCTCTTTTGAGTTGGAAATGAATTCAGATGTGTTCTGCGTCAAGTAAATGCTTTTGCACTGTCTCCCTGTTCAAATGGCTCTGAGCACTATGGGACTCAACTGCTGTGGTCATCAGTCCCCTAGAACTTAGAACTACTTAAACCTAACTAACCTAAGGACATCACACACATCCATGCCCGAGGCAGGATTCGAACCTGCGACCGTAGCAGTCGCACGGTTCCGGACTGCGCTGTCTCCCTGTCTCAGTGTATGATGCAGATGGGATTTTGTTTATTATTCTTGTATAAATTATGGGTTTAGTTGATAATTTCTGAAATGTTTGGCTGTGTGAGAATTCAAGTGAACTGTGCCTTATGAGAGTCCAGTTACTGTGCTTTGCTCTATACTTATTTGCCAGTAACTGTCCCCCTCCCCAAAAGAATCGAAGTCACATGTATAAAAATGCTTCACACATATTATTACTCACAACTCAGTTAACATGTGAAATACCTGACGTATTTAACTGATTTCTAAGTACTCATATGTTAAGCATGTAAAACATTTATGGATGAAGACACAAAACCCTAAATATGCATATTATATTAGTTTCAGGTTATTTATCCATACAATAAAGAAAATTTTCTAAAGAGTTTTAACATGCATTTAAATTTCGTTTGAATTCACTAAGCTGTCTCATTATTGCTACAGCGCAAAATTTCTGTAATAGATACACTGACAGAAGAAAAATCACGACGCCAAGAAGCGGTAGTGAGACACAAACAAAAGTTTTTAGGCGTGTTTCTACATCTGAGGCATGAGTCTTCAGATTTTACGTCAATCGCATAAGAGTAATCTTGGTAGCGCCACTTTGAGGAGGCAATTCAGGTTTGCTTTCAATACACGCTGTAACGGTCGTGTGCGTTAGTTATCTTTGAGAATGGACGTGGTGAACTGATGATAGTCAAGAGCGCCTTTAAGTCAACAAAGACGCCAATATCAACAGCTCACCGGGTTTGAAAAAATATGGAAATTTGTGGTAAGGTCTTATGGGACCAAACTGCTGAGGTCATCGGTCTCTTAAGCTCACGCACTACTTAATCTAACTTAAACTATGTGATTCTTCAATTTTTCCAGGCGTATTTTATGACGAGCTGACGGCACTTTGGGCCACAGCGTGTATAGGAAGAAGACGCACACCGATTTGTACCTACATGCGGGTAGCTGCCACCTCCCGGCACAAAAGAATGGCGTGCCCAAAACTCTTGTACACAGAGCTCACATCATCTCCTACAGGGACAGTCTCCAACAAGAATTGGACCATCTGAAGACCGTGTTTCGGAGGAACGGTTACAAGGAAGAGCAAATTCGGAAGGCTCTACATCCCACACGTGCAGCACCGGCGGAAACTGAGGATGAGCCTCAGGAGGAGGTGGCCTTGGCTATTATTCCGTTTTGTGGGGCCTTATCCGGAAACATTGGACGCATTTTACGTAAACACTAAGAGAAAACCATCTTACGTCCTCCAAGCAAAACCAAGAGTCTTCTTGGTAGTGTCAACGACAACCTTGGTCTACGTAAATCAGCGTTTTATCAGATACCTTGCCAATGCGGTAATGTATACATAGGTCAAACCATTCGTACCATTGAGGACCGATGCCGAGAACATCAACGGTATCCTAGACTGCAACAGCCCAGTAAGTCGGCAAACGCTGAGCATTGCCTGTCGGAACTCCACAGCATGGATTATGACCAAACCGAAGTCATGACACAGACTTCCAAATACTGGGACTGTGTCATCAAAAAAGCCATGGAGATCAGAGTAAGGGAGCCACAACTAAATCGTGACAGCCGTTACATCCTTAGCAAGGCGTGGGAACCCGCGATCACCCGGATTAAGAAGAAACAGGATATTTCCCAGAGGGTACCGACTTCGGGGGAGGAGGGAAGAATAACGAGAGCTGCACCGGCAGACCCTCCTGAACGAGAAGACCTAGGACGCAGCGCCCAGACGGCGGGAGAACGGACGCTGTACCTGGACCGCGCGCGGGGCGCGGACCGCACCGACTCAGCGTGTGAGGGAGGAGCGGGAGGGGGATTGTCCTATTTATACATGGCGCCGGCCCACCGCCGGCCAGTACATCAGCGCACCTGATGATGGCAACGTGGTCGATTGTCAAAATATTGTGTCCTATGCACTCTCATACCAGGCTGTTCACCCGAGATTTATATCGTCGTAACTTAAGCTAACTTACGCTAAGGACAGCACACACACCCATGCCCGAGGGAGGACTCGAACCGCGCGGACCGTGACAAGGCCCCCTAGACCGCGCGGATATCCCTCATGACTCACTGAGTTTGAACGATGTCTTCTAATGGGGCTACGAGGACATAGATGTTCCTTCTGCGATACTGCAGAAAGACTAGGCATGAATGTAGCCACTGTACAAGACTGCTGGCAGCGGTGGTCACGAGAACGTGCGTCCGCAAGAAGAGCGGCCTCTGGACGGCCTCGTAACACTACTGATAAGGAAGGCTATCGTAATCGGCGTCTGGCTCCGGCGCAGCAGTTGGCACCAGTGACAAATGGCTCAAATGGCTCTGAGCACTATGGGACTTAACTTCTGAGGTTATCAGTCCCCTAGAACTTAGAACTACTAACCGAAGGAGATCACACACATCCATGCCCGAGGCAGGATTAGAACCTGCGGCCGTAGCTGTCACGCGGTCCAGACTGTAGCGCCTAGAACCGCTCGACCACTCCGGCCGGCCCCACAGTGACAACACTCTTATTTGAAGGACAGCTCCGAGCCAAACACCCTATAACGTGCATTCTACTGGCTCCAAAGCACCGCCATACCGCCATTTGCGACTTCATTGGTGTCAGGCGAGAGCTCATTGCAGGACCAGATGGAGGTCGGTTTTGTTTCTGATGAAAGCTGGTTCTGCCTCTGTGCCAGTGATGGCCGTGTGGTGGTTACAAGGAGGCCAGTTGAGGGCATCCAACCTTCGTCTCCGCATGCTAGACACACTTGTTCTACATCTGGAGTTATGTTCTGGGATGAAATTTCGTATAACATCAGGAGTACTCTCGTGGTTATCCTACCAGCCTGAATGAAACTTTGTACGTCAGTCTGGTGGTTCGACCTCTTGTGCTGCCATGAAAATCATTCCAGGGGCTGTTTTGCAACAGGGTAACTCTCGTCCACATACCGCTGTAGTACCCTAACGTTTTCTACAGACTGTCTACACATTGCCTTGGCCTGCTCAATCACCAGATCTGTCTCCAGTCGAGCACAAGTGGGGCACCATCGGACAACAACTGAATCGTCATCGACAACTATCATTAATCGTTCCTGTATTTACCGAGCAAATGCAACAGGCATGTAACTCCATCCCACAAACTGACATCCAGCACCTGCAAAGCACAATGCACGCACGTTTGCATGCTTGCATTCAACAATCTGGCAGTTACACCGGTTATATATGTACTAGCATTTAACTTTTGCAGTGGCTTATCTCGCGCTTATATTAACTTTGGATCTTGAAACATTATTGCCGAGATTTCATCACTCTACATTAACTACATTTTGGGTTGCGATTTCTTTTCCATTATTGTATGTATGAAAATGCTTCGCATAGAATTGTGCTTTAGGGTTTGGGGATCCTTGGTCCTTGGTTCCTATTTGGTTTAGCAAGACGGGGTACAAAATTTTTCTTTAACCCGAACCAGTGGCCATTTACATAGCCGTAGATACGTTGTTACATGGTGTTAAGTCAGTTTGAACGACGAAACAGAGCTGACGCACAGGTAATTTGCGAATCGATTAATTTCTTTTGCAAAACATTTCAGTTGTGCTGAAATTAATGTTGAGCTTATGACATAATTTGTATGTGCAGCGTTTGGATTCTACGTGTAAAAACAATCATACTTAAATAAATTCGGACTGGAATGAGACGGATGGTTCAGTTTTGGTCCACCGATGGACACTGGTCTATGAAAATTTTTTACCGCCTGAAAAAATCTTGCTTCGTTTGGATTTTACGTGTGGACAACTTCCTTTTCTGGGAGGTTTTTGAAGCGAGACACTTCTAAACATTAAATTTGTGTGAATAGGTTGAAACTTTGCACGAATGTGGTGAATGGATTCAGTCAAACCGAAATTACTTTTATCCAATATTCCTTATCCGTTGTCCAGATTTGATGGTTTAAAGTCGGGCTAAATATAGCACGTAAAATTCGTTCTCACGTGAACTGAATGCGTGAAAATGGCCTACAGGGAATTAAATAAATAGAAAATGTGTTCTTAGAATAAAACAAGAAATTGAGTTTCAAAAATATAGCTTCATTCGGGTTTTACATGCAAAAACACGTGTTTTGTGGATTTTTCTTTTTACACTCTGTACTTCTATATTTCAGACCTACGCGAATCGGTTAAAATTTTGTAAGATGGTAGACAAATACATGTAGTTAATAGTCGTCCTGTTGCTTTGTGAAAACTTTATCCATTGCTACGGTGTGAGCAACATGGTTCGACAGAGAATAAAGAAACCTATACCGGATCAGTTGTCGCCAGTCACAAAATTTTACATCGGTTGCCAAGCTGAGGCCGTCTAATGTCGAAATTATGGAAGAGTAAAAGTTGGAAACCAGAATGAAAAATGTTCATATCGTAGCAAAAAAAAGTCGAATATGTCCACGACAGTGTTAGGGATATAGATGAAGGGAACTAGCTTTTCGACTTGTCTGGCAGCTTCAGACACATGTAAATCAAAATATCGTGACGTATTGGCTCTTTTCTAAAGCTAATCGTACTTCCCCAGCGCAATGAGCTGTCTTAGCTGCGAGATGTTGGCACACCTGCATCGTGCAGTTTATAGGCTAATAAAGCCCCTGATCCTGTGCTCAATGTCCAGAAGATTCGCCAGCCATAGTAAATAAAGCATAATTTCACAAGACAGAAGAGAATAAA
The DNA here is from genome assembly GCF_023898315.1 of Schistocerca nitens. Taxonomy (NCBI): domain Eukaryota; kingdom Metazoa; phylum Arthropoda; class Insecta; order Orthoptera; family Acrididae; genus Schistocerca; species Schistocerca nitens. The sequence goes on along the minus strand of NC_064615.1, from coordinate 255,169,028 downwards.
TGTAATACCTAAAAAGGTTTTTCTGGGAGGATAAAATTTCTGGGAGGACGCTAAAACAATTTTTCGTTCTTTGTGTAGGACGAGGGGATTTATTTTTTCCCTGAGGCGGCCATTGCTCTCCCAAACCCACCCACTGTCATACGTATGGTAAGAGATGTAAGAACAATGAGCTACAAATGTATGTGCTTGTAGAGGTGGGACGCATCTACAATAAATGAATCCATGAGTGGGAGTGCATCCATAATAGTGGGGACGCATGCATCCTATACTTCAATAAGATGTGTCGTACTGCAAGATATGAAAAATCTCATGTTGGATGACATGACGGCATTTGTCGTCTTACACGACATGACATCATGTAGAACGCTACTTTACTTGACACAACGCATCATACTACATCAGTAAAGTAAAATAGCGCGAGTATGTCAAGATGTTATGATTCAAATGTCTTTGAAGCTGCCGATTAGCCGAAGCTAGTTTCCTTCTTTTACATCCATACCCAGCCCAGGGCGTTTCTCCGTTTTTTGCGTCATTAAAGGAGGATTTTTCATTCTGGTAAACCTTGTATGAGAATAGTCTGGATAAACTGCACTTCTTTCAAAGAAAAGGTAGTTTTTCGTGCATCTCAATGTTTATGACGTCATATCTCCTGAACTATGCGTCGTAAAATGATACAAATTTTCAGATACATTCGCCGGTCGCGGTGGCCGAGCGATTCTAGGCGCGTAAGTCCGGAACCGCGCTACTGCTACGGTCGCAGGTTCGGATCCTACCTCGGCAATGGATCTGTCAGCGTTACACTGAGTTACGTAATTCAAGACAGCTTCCATAAAGTGTTGCTGGTCATTGCCTGGTATTAGTACCAGTAACTATAAATAATTTGAGTATATTTCAGACTAACATCATTTTGTTCAAGCTGCACGGATCTTTAACATCTAAGCTCGAGCGAGTGCATACTGTTCAGTTGCTCCCTTGTTATTCAGTACCAGTTACTACATGATTTCAAAGCGAATGCAACTTTTGTTCATATTTGACCTGGCGACCGTAATTATTCTTCATAATTATTGATATCTACAGTGAATCGTCAACTTATTATCATTTTCATGTTTAGACCGTTGTTATACTTGTCAAAACCCGGTACAGTAACGATCAAAATTGAGTAGGGAGTGAGCCGAGTGGTTCTAGGCGCTACAGTTTGGAACCGCGCGACCACTACGGTAGCAGGTTAGAATTCTGCCTGGGGCATTGATGTGTGTGATGTCCTTAGGTTAGTTAGGTTTAAGTAGTTCTAAGTTCTAGGGGACTGATGACCTCAGAAGTTTAAGTCCCATAGTGCCCAGAGCCATTTGAACCATTTTTTTTTCAGATACATTCACTGATGAACATGGATACTGTGTTGAAAATATGTTCCAAAAGGAGTCATTAGTAAGGCAGTAATAAATTAGAACGTCGTGCGTGAAGCTGACTTTTTACTGCGTGAAAAGTGACAAATTTTTTTTCCTTGCGTTATTTTGTGAGCATATGAGCGATGAATAGTTCCTCGAAGTTTGAAATTATGTGTGAAGTATGTTAGAAGTCGCAGGGAGCTCTCGTTCTATAATAGGGGGTCGATATTATCTCGGTAATTTGCACGCTTTGAGTTACACTGCCTCAAGACATTTCTAATTGTAATAGTTATCTTATTGTGTTAACCTTTAACTTACGATTATACCTGTGTTGAGCAGATTATGACAGCATTTACCTTTTTAAAATTCGGTCAATAATTATGCGAAATAACCGAAAATAATTTTTTACTGCCCCTTTGAGCTGTTAGATAGGCATCTTGCACTGTTTTAGCAGTTTCGCAACCCATACATTCGAATTTGCCGAGGCCCACCTTTTCTGGTGTTGAACCGGTAAAACTATTGTGTATATAGTAGCCTCCTTGTGCGTGAGTTCCTATGGTCACTCGGTTCATCCTACTTATGCCGTGTACTTCAATTTCTTCTTACGTGTCTGGACCGAGTAATTTCATTTATCAAACTGTTTGACGTACTGCCTACTACATAAGGACCACAAAGTAGAAATTTTTGTTTTAAGGGAGTGTGTTTCGTTAACGGAATTCATGTTCCTCTGTTTGTTTGTCAAAATACAATGGTACGGATCACTCGGTCCGTTTACAATAACCTACGTCATGAGAGATCCCAGTTCTCAGTTCTAAGCTCACAGTTCTCTACACACTTCCCGGTAGTAAATGCATGAGCATTGTTTTCTTCGTCCTAGAAATCAAAAGAACCGAGTAAGGAAATTTATTTCATCCAGTTGTTTATAGTTAAAATGATAGTCAGTTACCCTATGGAGTGCTTTTGCCAGGACTCAATCAGGATTTTTTTAACGGAAAAGTGGAAGTACGATTCGTGCTCTGGAGGGGTCTGCACAAACTTAATTCTGTGTATAGACAGTTCATTTGTAGGCTTTGATGAGTGATTATCAAAATGTATGGCATAAATAGCCGTGTCTTTTGACTGCATTGAATTAGAAGATTACATTTTTTACACCGGCAAGGTCCCGTAGAGACATTAGTGCTTGATACAAATTTCAACGTCATACCTCTCTCCGTTCCTGAGTAAAAGTGGTCGTAATAGACGGACAGACAGATATATAACAAAATGATTCTATAAGAGTTTCGTTTTTGCCGATTGAAAATGGAACCCTAAAAAAAAGAGTATAACAGCCATCTTCCAGCTTTATCATTAGCGGTAATTATCTTTTATGTGCTCTGGCTCTCATTACACAAGAAAACTGAACCGTCATATATAGGTATGTCTCTCATGTAGTAAGGTGCTGGTGACGTATACTACCGGAAAAAATTAATACGCCTGGAAAAGCGACGTAAAAAAATGGCTCTGAGCACTATGGGACTCAATTACTGAGGTCATCAGTCACCTAGAACTTAGAACTACTTAAACCTAACTAACCTAAGGACATCACACACCGCCATGCCCGAGGCAGGATTTGAACCTGCGACCGTGGCGGTCGCGCGGTTCCAGACTGTAGCGCCTAGAGCCGCTCGGCCACTTCGGCCGGCACGACGTAAATTTTGATCCGATGACGCCATATGCCATCTGGGGGATTGTAAGTGTACGGATAATGGTTCAGCTTCACCGTCGACAGATGGCGTAGTTGCATAGCTACTAGAGCGCCATCTATGTCTACCCTTTAACAGGGAATGCTCAAAGCCAGTGTGGTGTAGTGGTGTAGATATGTGAAACAAGTAGACATCCATGCCACAGAAACGCACTCGTGCTTCCTACAGCCAACTGAGGGGACAAACTGTGTCTTTGCAAGGGGTGGGATGCTCCTTTCGGTGAACTGCCACATACGTTGAACGTGCGGCATCAGCTGTGCAACGGTGCTTGTATCAGTGGTCATATGAGCACTCTCATACATGTAGGCGAGGTTCTGGACTCCATGCAGCTGAGATGTCCGCCAGGACCGTCATACAATAAGAGCAGCAGTTACAGGTAATACATGTGCTACAGCGGATATAAGAGGGCTTGTGAATCCAGACGTGTCAACACGAACAGTTGCGGACTGGTTATTATTAGTGGGACTACCGGCACGCACACCTCTAGCCCGTCTTCCACTCACGCCACAGCATCGACGTGCACGGCTCGATTGGTACCGTCAGAGGATCACTTGGAAGATGGAATCGGGCACCGTGGTTTTCAGCGATGAAAACAGATTCTACCTGCACGCCAGTGTTGCTTGTTTACTAATACGGTGTAGAACTGATGAGAGCTGTCTGCTAGGGTGCATTCGTCCAAGACCAACTGGCCCTGTCCCAGACCTTATGGTCTGGTGTGTAATAAGCTACAACTCTCTTCACGATTGGTGTTTTTGTAGGGGCCGCTAACCAGCGATCGGTTCTTTCGCAGTTCTTGGAACAAGATAATTTTCGCCCACACACTGTTCGTGAAACTCAACGTGCTCTGCAAGATGTGAAGCAACTTCTTTTTCCAATACGATGTCAGAGTAGTCTCGGGTCGAGCACGTGTGGGATATGATGCGACGAGAAGTGACTCGTGCGACTCGTCAGCCAACAACTTTCACAGAGCCGTCCGCTGTGCCCGAGAGGCTCTAGGCGCTTCACTCCGGAACCGCGCTACTGCTACGGTCGCAGGTTCAGATCCTGCCTCGGGCATGGATGTATGTGATGTCCTTAGGTTAACCTCAGATGTTAAGTCCCGTAGTGCTTAGAGCCAACTCTTACAGAACTGTGTGAACAGGTCGAGAAGGCGTGGGGTAACATACCCCTGGCCACTGTACGCCACGTGTACGATCTAGTGGATGCCAGAGACAGCACCCGCATTTCTGTCCATGAAGGCTACACCACGTACTAATATGGATGTTTTAGCATTTGTGATACCTGGTATAGCTCGGAATCGCTTTTTCTATTCATGTACTCGATATGCAATATGTCAACAATAAATCTTGAGTTAACTAGAAATCTCTAGAAGGGTATACTATTTTTTTCGGCAGTGTAATATGTACAAGAAATGCCACTTTAAAAAATGCTTATTTAGATACTTTGCGATTTTACAACCAGTTAAACCGCATATTCTCTATCAGTGGACGTGAAAACTTAAATGACAGTGTGCTAATACATTGACACACAGACTTCAACCAATCATGCTAACACTAGACGGACTTTCTTGGTAGGAGAAGGAAGAAGGAAAAGAATCATTTAGATTAAAAGTCTCGTCGACGTCGAGACAATTAGAGGCGCAGAACAAGCTAACTGGACTATCAGTAGGCAGATAACAACGGGCTGCTGCGCAAGCCTAAAGTGTTGAAATCTGGTTGAGAATTCACGGTAAGTCCACGACTGGTCTGCGGCTGCTGTGATATCTTATGCCTAGCTGCTTCGACAGCGTTTACAATCATCGAAAACGAACCCTGAAATAATACTTTTTTCTCTCAAACCATTGGTAAGGGTTGTTGAGGACTAGTAATAACATCATGTGCTCTATGTTTCCCTTGTTAACTTGTCCTAAACTGAACAGTGTTACAAAAATAAGGCCGAAGGCCCACTTCTGGCCTCATTGTTATTCCCTTTCTAGCTCGGTAGGTATACAGTATTGAGCAGAGAACACACAGGATCGGTTACGTGAAGCTGTTGAAAAATTCAACTGGAGGTTGCGGGTCAGTGCCGCTGTCTGTTTGCCTGCTTCCGCACACTCACGCAGGAAGAATCGACTGTGCGGATATACCAACTGCTGGCGTTCGTAGCATACAGTTATGTTTCATAGTTGTCAGTCGTTGGAGTCCTCTGCCTGCTAAACGTATTTATTCATCCGAGAGCACACGTTTATTTCCTATTTTATAAGATACAATCTTGTGTGACTCCCTGAAATTAGTTCACGTCGGTCTCCTCTACACACAGACAAATTACTTGCCCCATGCTGTACACATACTCCATTATGGAGTTCGTTGCTGACAATATTGACTTATTCGTAAGTAACTGAATCATTCATTTAGTGAACAGTAGACGAAAAATAGAGAAAAAAAGATTTTCATTTGGACAACACTTCTACCAGTTCAAATTCTTAGGACTGGGGGCAGATGAGAAGCTTTCGTGGGAGAATTTCGTTCAATACCTTGTGCAGAAATGGAATACAGCTATCTTATCTTCAAGAACAATCTGCATGTCTCACGATGAAGCACGAATGGTTGTAACGAGAGCTAATATTGTGAACAGACTGCAATATACATTTGCAAATTTCACAAATACGGCTTACGAACGTTTACAGCATCATTACTTGCAACTTTCGACAGACTGCATATGCGTATTGTTAGGAGTGGTCCATGCCGCGGCTCTTTACTCATGAGAACAGACAAGTGTTTAAGCGTTGCCAGTTGTTACAATGCAATGTTATTACGTAAAAAATTTGTATCGTTCGAGGTTAACTGTTTATGGTCGTAATGACACTTGTATCGTTAAAAGCTATTTGTCGGTACTGATTTACTTTTATTTATACACAAAAGAAACGTAAGGATTAATGAAACACGAAAAATTCGTGAGAGGACATAAGAATAAATAACAGATTGCAGAGAAAAGTTCTGAAATATTGCGAGAAATTTTCGAATGGGTTGGGAGTGTGCCATGAGGGTCTCTTCCAGCTTTGAAGACAGAATGTAGGACTCAAATTTAACAGTTTTGCTGGAAGCCTGTTCAAATTGAAACCTGTTCGATGGTACGGATCTTTCTGCACAGTTTTCTAGGAAGTGTTATCCACATGTAAATCGTATTCCCGTCTTGTGCTGAGTGAATGAATAAATCATACTGCCAATAATAAAGTCCATGACCCTTTCTGTGTACAGGGATGGAAGATTAAGAACTGCGAGACATCTGAACACCTACTTCCACGAGGTTCACAAACTGACATTACCAATCTACCAGGCCCTCTTTTCCTGGAATGATTCAGTTGCTTGCGAATGCGCTTCAGTTCTACAACGTGGGGCTCTCAGGACCCTTCTGATGATAACAGAGGCTCTTTACATCATAATTCTCCGTGCTACGTCACTTTACGTTTTCGCCTCACGCCACATTTTATGTTCATATTTTACATGCACATGTAGAGTAAATTTTAAGATCTGTATTTCGGAAACAGAGGAAAATACCTAGAAAATTTTCAAGATGGTTCGAGGCCGAAATATTACGACTATATCGTAAAACGTTCAGCTACTTTCTGAGCATAACCGGGGTTCGGTACCAAAAATCATGGTTTCAACCACTTTTTAAGGCTACAGGTAATACAATTTTGACGAATTGTATCCATAAAATTTACGCTGGTATACCCTTCAGTTTCAATCAGGGAATATCACGGATATAGCCGTCATCATCAATTGTTAGTCAATTTATTTAATAATTTTACTTGCGTATTTTACTTAAACGAATAGTGTATATCTGAACCTCTGTATCTGGCAAACGGATAAAGATATCAAGTAAACTTTCAAGTTAATTTGAGATCAATATATTGGGTATATATAGTAAAAATTTCAGCCATATGCTGTGCATAGCTATCTTGAAATGCGCGGCCGGGTTTTGGTTCACTGACGTCGGTGAAAATATAGTAAAAACTATTTCTGGAGGGTTTTCCTGTGGATCACCCACGTACTAATAATCCGTATGTAAAGCCCATTAAGCTCACCAAAGAACCCATCAAATGTAAAAAGAGGCAATCGATTTGCTCCATCTGCCTATGTAGGAGAAAGTATGTAATGTTCGTAAGTTGACACTGTGCTGCAGGATGGTGACACCAAGACGATCCTTTTGTTGGGTATAAAATTGGTCTCTAGCCCAAGGGATATCAAAAAGACTTGACCCTACTTTTTATCACCTATAGAACCCGAGGTGTGAACACTGAAAAATTCCGTTTTTATGGGCGGCGTTTTAGAACATATCGGTGAGCATGTTGTCGCATGCATACCTGTCTATAGATTCTTCATAGCTACTGCCCATACAGCAATATATTTCATGGCTTCATTTCTGTTAAAATTATCCTTTCTGCCTGAATAACAGGCTCAGCTATAGGTTTTTTCCCACTTACACATAGGAAACCGCGAAGACTCAGTTTAAAAAAAAAAAAAAAAAGAGTGAACCACCGTTTGACTGTGTACTGTTATAGTTATCTTTTGTATTCTCATGCCATTATCAAATACAGTGCTACAGTGCTAAAAGTTGTTAGATCATTATTAAGCCGTGTCTGTAAGGCAATACTTGCCTTACAGGCATGAGTTAATAATGGTCTAACAACCTTTAGCATTGACTTCATAATCGTATAAAAGCCGAAATCTCGATAGTATAAAATAGAAATATAACAGTACACAGTAAACTGGCGTTTTATGATTTAGAAAGTATTGTATGACTGTGGCTCAGCGCCATTGAAAACTTTTTAAGCAAAATTTTGTCTAGAATGACAATTTTAATAGAAAAGAAGGAAGCATCAAACTTAGAAATACCATTAATGGGCAGTGGGTCTACAAAATTAACAAATAGGTTTTATTTTTGACAGGCGCTAGTTCAATAGTTTAGTTCTATCTTTGACACGTTTCTCCCTCCAGATTACAGGTAAACATATGCTACACTCCATTATTTATGCTCCTCTCTTACTTCCTGTAAGACTCAGTGCCTCTGAAGTTGTCAAACAGAGCTCTGGACGAAACGTAAAGAAACAAAATAGGACTGATGGACGACCATAGAACCCGGACGATTAATCAACAAGTAATACGCTATACGCTTGAGTTATTTATCCGCCTGTGCTGTGACTCCCCAAGGCAGCAGGAGCGTCCATACCGCCTAGCCGAGTGATAGAGAGAGAGAGAGAGAGAGAGAGAGAGAGTGGATGGGATGGGGTGGGGGGAACTGCAGTAGCTGCTGCTGCCTCCACCGTAGCGGTGGCCGCTATCTTATCGCATAGCAGTCTGTTTTGTCTTGTCGTGCCCGCGGCGGTTGGCAGCGCCTGCCGATAGGCAACCCGCTGTCCTCCCCAGCCCCACCTGCAGCAGGTCCGTACACAGTGGCCGTCGAGACCGTCCCACGTGTTGCTCGCACATCCCTCCCCTCATCGTTCACCCTACCGTCGTGGCATGTGGATAAAGTACTTGAAACAAAGTTTCTTGTCTTTATCACTGCTACGCCATATATATATATATATATATATATATATATATATATATATATATATATATATATATATATATATCGCTTTCCCATCCCTAAGCACGAGGAGAATGTACAATATGTCATCAGAACTATTTGGACACCGCAATCAAACCCGCAGTTGATCACTAGGTATCACAGGAGGAGAGCCGCCAGTACAAAAAGGAAGTGCGGAGTATTGTGCTGACATCTAGCAATTCCTTGCAAACGCCTTGATCGCTAAATTATTTATGACGTATTTCAAGTATTCTCCATCAAATAACTGTGCCCAAAATTATCACAAACACTAGACTCAGAAAAACATATGTATAATGACTACTAGGTCAATGTAATACCTGAAGCAAGAGTACGCATTGAATGTAAGTACTTACAATGCGCTTGGAAAGGTAATATAGGTAAACAATACAAGGAAAACGTACACTAGCATGTACAAATTCCATTAAGTGTATTTTCAAAAGACTGGAGGCAGCAGACTGGAAAACCATATTACTTCATTTTGGCGCCAGATAACGTTGATCTCAAAGATCGAAACATACCAGGATATAACGTTTACAGTACACAAAACATCGTAAGTAACCCTTACTATATTGCGTCTGTCTTTTGCAATAAGCGTCATAACTTCAAAGAAAAAATAGAACAACATAGCGTAAATTATAAATAAAAACTGTCATGGGAGTTACACAAAGGCACAGCACATGTCCAAACATTCCATTGAGAGACAGCAATGTAAACGCTGTCATTATAAAGGGAGAAAATATATATTTTTAGTTAATTTCAAAACAAATCAAGCAACGTGTTGAGACTGCAGATGGTCTATGTTAGATACAAACAAAATCTCATCATAAATAACAGATTTTCTAACCGAGTATGGATGAACTGGAGATAGAAATAGGGGAGGAGTGGTAGTGGGGTGGGGTGGAGGGAAAATAACAGCATGGAAGAGGAGAGCGAGGCAGAAGTAGGATATGTTTAGGGGAGTAGGGGTAAGGGGGAGGTGACAGGAAAATAGGCAAGGGATGATGAGGGGGAATATGGGTGGAGGAACGAGGGACTGAAAGAGATCATAGTATGAAGTAGTATGAAGGCAAGAAGGGAAACACAGAAGAAATGGGTGGAATGTTACACCAATGACATTTATCACTGAATTTTATACAACAAACATAATAATATTTAGAATTATATTAAAACATAACTATTTTTTAAATATATAACTTCCCAGGTACTACATGCCAACTATGAATGGTCGCGTACCTTACAAATGTAAGACATCATCAGTCAAACGGGAGAGCATTTGCTGTCGGCAGAGAAACAGTAGTAGCAGAATGGGTAGGTGCATCAACTGTTCAGCCTGTGTCACCTGAGTAACAAGTGCACCAGGGGTATTTTAACCCTTCTAAAATTGACCTAGTCGACTGTTGGTATAATGAAGAGGAAGCGCGAAGGAACAGCCGCAGCTAAACCAAGACCACGCAGGTCTCTTGTACTGACGGACTGGAACAGCCGAACATTGCGGGAGATGGTTCTAAAAATTCACAGGAAATGAGCAGAAGGAGTCACCCGTGAGTTACAAAGTGGTAGTAGCAGTCCAGGATACCGCAATGGCTGTGAGTAGGGAGTTATAAACAATGGGGAAAAATTGTCGAGCAGCTCATCATAAGGTACACGGTCCACATTTCTGTAGGTAATGCTAAGCGCCACTTAAAGTGGTGAAATGGTTTTCACCTTTTAAGGAGGATTGTTTTGACGTTAGTGACTCTCCACGTTCAGGAAGAGCTTCGGTATTTGGTGGAGATCGTTTAAACGAATTAATTCACAATGGTCCACGTCAGGGTAATCGAGAACTGGCAAATGTGATGAACTGTGGCCAATCCATCATCCTGCGACATTTGCATGCAATGGGGAAGGTTAAAAACCGGGTGTACGGGTACCGCATGCTCTAAGCGAAAATCCCAAAAACCAGCGGGTGACCATCTGTGCATCTTTGCTTGCTCGTCGTCAATGGGCTCGTAAACAACACCGACCATTCCTATTCAGTATCGTTACTGGTGAAAATACTGTCTTTATACTAACATAAGAAAAAGAAAGGAATGATTGAGCCCAAACAACGCAGCAACACCGCGCTCCTTCGTGCATCCACAAAAGAAAGTCTTATTGCACCGGATGGAACAGCGACGGTATGCTTTCCCGAGATGTTACCATCACTGCTGACATTTATCTACAACTGAAACATCTTGCGGAGAGGACAGACACGGCTTGTGCGACATCGGGCGGCCCAATGCGACGAGCTGCTGACATGTAGTCATTGTTGTTTAAAAGGCGGTTTCCACGTGCTCACAGTTGTCGGTGGCTCCCTGTATCTAAGCTTCGTCGAGACATCTGGAGCAGGGCCGATAGCCGGGTGTGGCCTAGTGGATAGTTCGCTCCATCATGAGTCGGCATGACGTCACTCAATGAGAAGCGCCGGCTGTGTGTGTCGTGTCTGGCTATGCTGCTGACTTCACTGTTCCTTTTCCAGGCGGATTCGATCGTACAAAAAGAAAATCACTGAGCAAATAAACAATAAAATGTAATTGGATTAGGAAGGCATAAGCATTAATAGACAGTTCTTATAATAGAGAACCAACAGTCATTAACTATACACGAACTGCAGTAACAATTTCACGCCATACAACTACAGGCGTGGAATGGGTTGAGAGTGATCTGAGTGTGAATAATGTTTCATACAGTGTGATAAATGAGTGGAAGTTCCCATTTCAGTTCTTGGTACACGTAAGAATCGTGGGAATGGATGAGAACCATGACTGGATGATATTGCAGTGCCTGTCTTATTCTGAATTACAATACAAAGTTCCTTTGGACACGCATGCATATAGACGGAAAAGCAGGGTTCGAGTCACTGCCCGGCACAAATTTACATTGCCGTCATTCTACAGCTGATGGTTGTCCATATTCGCAATTTTACGCATGCATACATTCATGTCCAAAGGAACTCTGCATTGTAGGTCAGAATATAACAGACGCTACAATATCTTATTTATCCGCCAATTCCGGACAAGCGACTTTCAAGTAAAATATCTCACCCGTACGGGAATACACGAAGTCTGCTGAAAAAGGTACATAACATCGAGCCAATCGTATGTGGGAGTGAAATGCGGTTGGCATCCCTGCACATGCGTGTATTTAATATGTAACTGCCGGAAGTTTCATTGCTGTATGTCTGTTAGTTATTGTTCAGAGCTGTATTGAGTAGAATGTTGCATCCCACAGTTTGCGGATTCCGAGATGGCAGAACTCTGCCATCATGTAGAAGCAACGTGTCTGCATTAAAGTTGGCGTGAAACTCAAGAAAACCTTTACCGAGACACACCAAATGATACGAATGGTTCACACGGCTTAAAAGTGGCTGGACTGAAGTTAAAAACGACTGTGTAAGACGCCGTTCCACGTCTACCGACGATGGGCATGTCAGGGACGTCAAGAAATGGTGCGTGCCAATCGAAGATTGTCTATGATTATGATGTTGAGACCGAAGGTCAATCTTCGCAATGGATCGGGAAAGGTTCTCCAAGACCAAAGAAAGCTCGTCAGGTCAGGTCAGATTTCAAAGCCATACTGATAGTTTTCTTTGACTTTGAAGGATTAGTTCATCATGAATTCGTCCCACAGGGACAAACTGTTAATCGATGGAACTATCGGGATGTGTTGCTACGCCTGCGAGAAAATATTGGAAGGAAACGGCCTGAAATGTGGCGACACAATTCATACCTCTTGCATCACGATAACGCACCGGCACATTCAATCATGTTGGTGTATGACAATTCCAGAAAAAAATTATTCACTGCGCTGCCTCATCATCCGTGCTCTAGAGACCTGGCCCTGCGGACTTTTTTCTATTTACACAGTTGAAAACCCCGTTGAAAGGACGAAGTTCTGCATCGATAGACAAGATAAAACACTAATGGCCGTGAGTCTTGCACCGTTAGCCAAATGGTAAGGCGTCCACTCGCGATAAGCCGGAAATCTGGGTTCGAGCCCAGGTCCGGCAGAAATTTCCATTGACGTCATTCCATTCCACATCCAATGGTTTTCCATATACGCAATTGCGAATATAACGAATCCCGGATTGTGTCCTGAGCTGAGGCGGTGTGTGTCTTGCACAGTAGGGAGAATGCGTCTCGCCACAGCGCCAGTCGCAGTATTGGCCGCGCATCGGCACCAGCGTAGCGGCAAAGAGCTGTCGCCACGGGACGGACGGATTTACGGCTGTGTCCGGAAATAGGCGCCGCCGGCGTCGCTTTGATGGTCGGCTGCTAAACAGGACGCGGTGACGCCTCCGGCCAGTGGCGAACTTCCCCTCCTCCAACGACAGCCGGCCCACCCGCACTGCACGTGGCCCCTCGGCATTTGCAGCCGGCAACGCGAGAGGCCTGCAACTTCTACCTCTACACCGTTTGTTGAAACTGCAATTCCAAGAAGCAAACTTGTGACTAAATGAAATTAATTCCACAGATCGAGTGATAATACACAAATCATTAGAATTACTGAAGTGTGCACGCACTTTGACCGTGAGAATTTAATATGTTACGAAGCCAACATGAGCTACACTCAGAGAGCGGTATCCTGCGCTATGTTGTTACTTGTCGTTGTCGTCATTCCTTTGACTCATAATGATGCTCGGCAGCTAGAGTTGACCAAAGGGACAGTTACCCGCACCAGTCGTTAAGGAAAAAGGCGATAGTAATGTCCTTGCAGCCAACAGCGGGAAAATAAAACAGGCACACATGCGTTTTATTTGGAGCCACACACATTATCAAAAAAATGTTAAATGAGTCTCTGTCCATGGGATGCAGCGTATGTTTAGTGGCGTCACCAACGTAATTAGTAATCCCTGGAGAAAGTGGTCTTTATCCAGTTTGTTAAAATTTAAAAAAGAAAATTACTGAAGTCTTTTAATGCCTAGATAGCATTTCCATAAGACAATTAAAATATGATGGCTTGCTATTTCCGGGTGTAACAACCACCTTCAGATTTGTAATGAAGCAAAATACAGGTATTCAGCTTAGTGAAACCTCTTTACAACGAAATATTCTAAATAAAAATGGTTTGACAAAGCACAAAATACAAACGTGAAACCTACTACTCTAATTAAAAAAATGGCGGTATATGACATCGTAGAAGAAAAAAATCATCATATATACAAAAAAGAACGTGCATCACACTCTAATTTACTGTGTTACACGGATAAGAAAATTTATGCTTTAATATAACATACCATGCTTATTTTAAATGCAGGGTGGACACAAACTGGATATGCTAGTAATAACCATGATGTAGCGACATATATTTGTATAGAAAGCAACGTGACTAAGAGTCCTAGTGCTCAAGAACAAAACAAATATCTTAACAAAGAATTGTTTCCATAACGTTCCAAATAATTTTATTAATTGTTTGAAAGTGACAGAAGAGACATCACTACAAATCTAAAATCCAATCCTTCATGGTAAAAATGTCAACATATCACATAGGAACACCGGCCGCGTTAGACGAGCAGTTCTAGGCGCTTCAGTCCTGAAGCGCGCGACTGCTACGGTTGCAGGTTCGAATCCTGCCTCGAGCAACACGTGTGTGATGTCTTTAGGTTAGTTAGGTTTAAGTAGTTCTACGTTCTAGGGCCTGATGACCTCAGATGAAGTCCCATAATGCTCAGAGCCATTTGAACCATTTGAAAATACGGAACAAATACCCCGTATAACTGTCATGTTAAAATGTTCACATAAGATTCCACTGTTACACCGATGGGGCCGCACAAAAGTTGCGAATTGTTGTACGCTTGTAGGAAACATACCAGATAATTTATAGTGAATAGCAGAAAATGAAACCTTTAAGTTAAAACCAGTAATAAAACTAAGAGGAAGAACATACCCTGGGTGATAAAACCATATTCAGCCACGAAATATAAATGACCATTGTTACATTACGTAACTTGTCGACAACGAAATAAAATGGTTGTTATCTCCAGCCGGACTGTCTTGCACCATTCAGTGCCAAGACATAACTGACGTATGCATGCACACTTGCAGGTCAGACAGAAATAAACGGAAGGACCGGCATGTGACACGCAATTCCATGCGTTTATGTAGAATGACACAAACAACAATAAAAATTAACCTAGATGCATTTGTGTGTCAAGAGGACATTGCGATACGTAATAAAACTGAGATGATTTTTAAATTAAAGAAACAAAGAAAATTATTAAGGAAATTTTGCTGTATACATCCCAGGGCAAAAAATAAGAAAATAACAAAGGCAAGATCAATGTCTATTGCTACGTCGACAAGAATGTAGTTAGGAGATGGAGATCAGTTGGGAAAGGTGCTCAGACACTATCACGTGATCTTGTTTCAGGAACTTTCTGATATTCCACAGAAATAACTTACGTTGAGGTCGGTAATCTTTAGAGACTGCTATATGTAGATTTGTTGATTTGAGAGCCTGTTCGCAAAGAGACTCATTAATGTACTTTTTGCTATGCCTTAAATACCTCCAGTGCATTAAGCTTGCTATTTCCCTTCCGTCATAACCTCTAAAACACAGCAACAACATTTCTGCCCCTTTATGTCTTAAAATGTACTTCTTTTTTAACATTCTGACTTCTACATTCATCTCACACGCTCTTCGTCTGGCCGAAGAATTAAATTTCCGCACGAATTGTAATTAACATAAAAGTGGTGTGTTTCCAAGTTTAATTTTCTGCATGAAGGGCCTAATTATTTTCTGCTTCGGAAGAAAGTTTTAATGAGAGGAAATTGCCACTTTTCCTGATAATTTTAGCTCGTAGTTAAGTCGAACACGTAACGTAGACGTTGAGTAATCTACAAAGCATAATTAATTGAAAGTTATTTTTTATGTCACATAACAGGCCACTTAAATGTTTTGTATTAAAACGGGTCTAAAATGAAAACTACGTTAGAGACGTGTGGGACAGCACTGCACATTATTAAATGGTATATTACGAGGATATTAAAGGTACCCTTCTCTGCTACAAGCAGAAGTAAGGGCCGGGCATGACACTTGATAAACGTCGCTGACTTGAGGTAATGTACGAAGCTCTATTAGTTAACTTTTGCTTTTGGTAGGCAACAGGAAGGATAATAAAACAGAAATTATATGTATGCTCCGTTGGATATTTATTACTGACATCAAAAGCCACAGGTCATAATGTATAGTGTACATAACGTCCAGCACAACATATGAAAACGTTGACAGAGCCCGTAGACGCACGAATATTTATCTAAACACTTTGAAAGCACAGTCGAGTATGAAATAGGGTAATGGATGATTCTATATGAGGGTCGTCTACAAGGCTGCCATATATTACGAAACAGCATTTGGTTTTGAAAACCAACATTAACCAGATATGTTATAAATCCAAATATAATACAGAAAACTGTAAGAAGTGGTAACTGGTACGCATTTCTTCCGCATCGCTATATCTCTTACTTCTCATACAGAATACTTTTGCATTCAGAGGAGGAAGCTGGTGACTTAAATTCTGTATATGACCTCGCCGAAACGAAAAACGACATTTTTATTAATATTTCCCACCCCATCACACTTAAATATTCCTGACACGCTCTCCTATTTCACAAAAATGCAACACGAGCTGCCTTTCTTTCAACTTTTTCGATGTCCTCCGTCAATCCTATTCTGCAAGGACTCTATAGCATGTACCTATACTTCAGAAGAGGTCGCAGATATTCTGTTGAATCAACAACCTTTACATTTATGTGATTTATCGTGTATCGTAAACGTAAAGAATTTCGTTCAGTGCTAATGTAGAAGCCTTCAAACCTCTTACTGTTTAGGGTCAATTAACTACTTTACGCACACAGCAGGTATTTTGTCGAGTCATTCTTCAATGCGTTATTATCGTCTGAAGAAACAGCTAGACCGACAATATTATCTGCAAACAATCTAAGAGGGTACTCAGATTTTCTCTTTATTGTTTACAATGATTAAGAGCAGCAAAGAACATCTAACACTTCGGTTTCACTACATGGCCGGCCGAAGTGGCCGTGCGGTTAAAGGCGCTGCAGTCTGGAACCGCAAGACCGCTACGGTCGCAGGTTCGAATCCTGCCTCGGGCATGGATGTTTGTGATGTCCTTAGGTTAGTTAGGTTTAACTAGTTCTAAGTTCTAGGGGACTAATGACCTCAGCAGTTGAGTCCCATAGTGCTCAGAGCCATTTCACTACATGGCTTCCCGCCAGTTACTACAAAATGTTAGCTCTCTGAAAGGAAACCACGAATCTAGTCACACATCTGAGACGATACTCCGTAGACACGCAACTTGATTAGAAGATGAACGTGAGGAAAGACGTAAAAAACCTTCTGGATATCTATAAATAGTGAGAAGAACTTGAAATCCACAGTCGACAGAACTCATTACTTTGTATGAATAAAGAGCTAGTTGTGTTTCAAAAGAAAGACATGTTCTGAATTAGTGCTGATCTTGTATCCATAGATCGTTTTTTCTTTCTCGATGTATTTCATACCGTAGGAACACATTATTTCTAAAATCTCACCGTTAATGAAAACATGCTTGCTCAATAGGGGTAAAATCTCAATAATTGGTAACAAATATGGCATAACACCAACTCAAAGCAATGGGAGAGCTGTGACAGTATACACTCCATTCCCTAAGGCAAATATCCAAATAGGTAAGGTCTGGGGGCATTTATGGCCGAAAAATGTAAATATTCCTGGTTGTCTTCATGCGGGGAAATGTTAGGTTTAGATAATGTGTCACCTGATAACTATAATGTGCATTAGGCCATCTTGCTGGGAGAAAATACCTGTCCTTGTAGCCAAAGGAACCAGGCGTGGTCAGGGGTCACAACGTTTTGGCTTACCAGTGTGTGTTATTATTTCTGATTCTGTCTCATGTCTGCAAACGAGCACAACATAAACTGTAATGTAATAAGCATTAATTGTACATTGTAAAATATGTGGAGTCTCGTGCAGCTTTAGCACCGGTCACGAGTTCTCACTAACTAAGCACCATCCCGACATGAAACTAGTAAAAAATAACAAACGCATTCTGACTGCAATAACACACAGCTTCTGGTGTTAACTGCGTTCATATTTCAGTAGGCTCTTTTATGAACCAAATATCTGGGTAATGTTCATGGGGAAGAGTTACGTGTGACTGCCTATGGAAATGAGAAACTACAGTAGAAGATCTATAGAAACGTCGTTTACTGCAACCGAAAAATATTCAATAATCAAGCAGCTCAAGGTGTACTTCAGCGTACTAAAATCCAAAGGTAAGCCATTTGCCTTTATTGAAGGTGTTGAATTTTAGCTTCATTAAGTGACTTTGCTTTCAGTATGTTTCTTTCATTAAAATATCTAAAGCAGCTCCTATACTGTCAGTAAAAGCTTGCAGTGTTTTGTATTGTGGAATATTCTTGTCCGTCTGTGATCAAGACTGAAGACTGAGTTAATTTTCTTTGTGCTTTCTTCGAATGTGCTCACTAATTTCATCTTCCTTTGTGCATGTTCCTGGGTTTCACAGTGAAGTGGAACCTATGTTTACAACCTTGCAAAGACGAAATGTGAAGAACTTGATATGCAGTCCAAGTCAGTTTCTTCTCCTGAAGCCCTACATAAGTGTTATTTATTAGTTATTCTATTTAACATTCATTTCAACACTGTCAAAATTTCGTTAGTAATTGTGGAAACATTGAAAAAATATGAAATAACTGGTGATTTTATGAGTTATGGCTCGAATGGCGGTAGGTGTGCTACTTAAAGTCAGAACAAAAATACAGTTCCTTCCTAGCCCAAAGAAAACATGTTCAGTAATAGCTTTCAGTGACAAAGAAAAGGCTGAAATTGTTTGGTTAAACGAAGGAGGGAGAAAATGCTTAAAGTTGAGCCTTGTGAAAAGCTGGCTTCGTTTCGCAAAAGCTGAATGTGAGTTGTAGAAATGGAAGAAAGATTTACAGAAAGCATGAAACATGCACCAAAATCCAACTCACAAAATTGCGAAAGAAAAACTCTTGCAAGGATTTAGAACTACTTGTGAGGATCAGTGCACCATTACCGAGGGAGACGTATGGGTCAAGGCTCTCTGAACTGCAACTGAGATTAACATTACTTATTTCGAGGCTGCTTCTACATCGTTAAAGAGAGGCCAGGAAATTATACGGAAAAGGAAGTCGCAAAAGTACGAAGTTACATGTACGAAGTAAACATGTAGACGAGATGTCATTAATAGTTAATACTGTAGGGCAATTCGTAGTTGAAGTGAAGTCTAGACTTCTTGTTATTCCCTAAAAAGCTGTGTCTAAAGCCAGCCAGTCACGTTTCGTACAGTAGCTGCATGGTGCAAATAGCACTTATCCAAAAGAACAGACACCACATGTATATGCATTATAAAAGGAAAAGAAAGTGCCGATTGTGCATTCGAAAATAATTCATTGTTTTTGTTGGGCTTTTGACTTGATCCTAACGACGACTCTTCATTTAGGAAAACTGTGAAAAGAATATATTTCGTGCCGGCCGCGGTGGTCTAGCGGTTCTAGGCGCTCAGTCCGGAACCGCGCGACTGCTACGGTCGCAGGTTCGAATCCTGCCTCGGGCATGGATGTGTGTGATGTCCTTAGGTTAGTTAGGTTTAAGTAGTTCTAAGTTCTAGGGGACTGCTGACCACAGATGTTAAGTCCCATAGTGCTCAGAGCCATTTGAACAATATATTTCGCATTCTATCCAGAACTAATACTGTAATTCAGCCTCTTTCGTCATCTAGCCTTCTTTCGTCATCTAGTACTTCGTTTCACATTTCTGTGACGAGAACAAAAAAAAAAGTTCAAATGGCTCTGAGCACTATGGGACTCAACTGCTGTGGTCATAAGTCCCCTAGAACTTAGAACTACTTAAACCTAACTAACCTAAGGACAGCACACAACACCCAGCCATCACGAGGCAGAGAAAATCCCTGACCCCGCCGGGAATCGAACCCGGGAACCCGCGCGTGGGAAGCGAGAACGCTACCGCACGACCACGAGATGCGGGCTGACGAGAACAAGGAATAAATAAGGAACATTACTCTATTAGTAAAATACACTGAGGTAACAAGCGTTATGGGACAGAGACATGCACATGATGGCGTAGTATCACGTACACAGACTATAAAAGGGCAGTGAATTAGCGGAGCTGACATTTGTACCTAGGTGATCCATGTGAATAGGTGTCGGACGTGATTATGGCCGCACGACTAGAATTAACAGACTTTGATCGCAGAATTGTATTGGAGTTAGGCCCAGGTGACATTCAGTTTCGGGAATCATTAGGAAATTCAGTAATACGAGATCCACAGTATTAAGAACGAGCCAAGAATACGACCGAGCGCAGCGGCGTTTGTGCAGCGCTGCCAGTGCTAACAGACAAGCAGCACTGCGTGAAATAGCCGCAGACATCAATGTGGGGCTTAGACTAACGTATCCGTTAGGACAGTGTGGTGGAAACCGGCGTGAGAAGGCTATTTCAGTAGACGACTGACGCGAGTGTCATTTCTAAGAGCTCGATATCGCCTGCAGCGTGTCTCCTGGACTGGTGACCACATCAGCTGGACTCTGCGCTACTGGAAAACTGTGACCTGGTCAGGTAAGTTTTAGTTGCAAAGAGCTGAAGGTAGGATTCGAGTGCGACGCAGACCCCACGAAACCATGCAGCCTGCCACTGTGCAAGTTGGTGTTGGCTCCATTATGGTCTCAGCTGTGTTTGTGTGGAACGGGCTGTGTCCTTTGGTACAACTGAACCGTTCATTAACGGGAAATGGTTATTTTCGGATACTTGGAGACCATTTACATCTATTCATGGACTTAATATTTCCAATCAACTATTAAATTTTTATGGATGCCAATCCACCATGTCACGGGGATGCAATTGTTCTTAGTTGGTTAGAAGAGCTTTCTGTACAGTTCGGACGAATAATGTGGCCACGCAGATCGCCCCACAGGAATCCCATCTAACACTTATGGGGCATTACCGACAGGTTAGTTCGTGCACAGAATCCTGCACCGGCAATTATGGACGGCTATAGAGTCATCATGGATCATTATTTCTGCACACGACTTCCAGCGACTTGTTGAATCGATACAACGTCGATTTGCTGCACTACGTCGGGCAAAAAGACGTCCGACACGATATTAAGACTTATCGCATGACTTTTGTCACCTCAATGTATATGTTTTTTAAAAACATTATGGTAACTACTGAACTACAGGTATTGTTATAAAATACTTCGTGTCAACAAATTAAAATCCCGAGCGATTAAAGTCGTCTGTAATTTAGTATCGTACAAGACTTTGATTCTCATTCCTCTGCTACTAACTTGTGTAACAATTTTATCTGAAACAGTTTAGCTGTCGATATGAACGGAAAGTTATTTTGAAAAATTTATGATCTGAGACTTTTTGGTATGGTTTGAGTAGTTAAACTGGACGCGCGTGTATGTTGGACGACGTACTACGTAGCTTTACTTTTTCTGCGTTTGATTATTCGCCGAATCGCGCGGTAGGCAGTAAAGGCTCTACAAACTGTTGTTATAATCGGTTCTCCGTGCGACGAAAATGAGCAACTTTAACATTGTTAAAAAAATACTTACAGTGCTCCTTATCAGCCAAAATTTCCCTAGGTGTACTCTTCGCGTGTGAAAAATTTCAGGGTGGGTTTCGGTACGTCGGACTGGACCATTCCCTTGTCCGTCTCCGATTAGTATTGCATACGTTTGTCAGCTCAGTCTCGTATGCAGAATTGTTTATTTTGCAGAGTTTGTGGTGTTTTTAAACTGCAATGTGAACTTACTTTCATTTTAGAAATATTGGATGTCTGTAAAAGTCTCCCAGCCTGATCTTCTGTAAAATAAAGCGAGTATACTTATCCTCAGAAGAAAGGCGAACACTATGATCAGTGGTGGGCGAAGTATAGGGTCATATACGGAAGTGGATGGACTTTAGTTAGTACAGAAGTTAAATTCATTGCAAAGTAATTGTAGGAATTGCAACGAAAAGGGGATCTAGAGTTGGAGAGGACCTGGAACTGACACTTTCAACATTAAATGTGTATGTACACATTTCCAGGTCTTTATGTAATGTTTCAAACTTCCTGTAACAGCTGTGTGTGTCTCCATCATTATAAGGATTACCGTTATTCCCAATTTTAAACCGAGCGAGGTGGCGCAGTGGTTAGACACTGGACTCGCATTCGGGAGGACGACGGTTCAATCCCGCGTCCCGCCATCCTGATTTAGGTTTTCCGTGATTTCCCTAAATCACTCCAGGCAAATGCCGGGATGGTTCCTCTGAAAGGGCACGGCCGACTTCCTTGCCCATCCTTCCCTAATCCGATGAGACCGATGACCACGCTGTCTGGTCTCCTTCCCCCAAACCAACCAACCAACCCAATTTTAGGTCTTCAAATGAATTTCCTGTAGGCAAATAACGTAAGGTACTCGTAGCTGACAGGCGGTCACTTGCGAGAATAGTGTGCCGTAAATAAGGGTCCCTTTTCTTGATTGTAGCTCGTTTGCATTCGCTAACGTACATCAAATGAGCGAGTGTCGGTCTCCAGAAAGTTCCAATAATATTTGGCTCGCTTGTCCTCAAGTTACCGAGTAAATCTTCATGTGACAAGTCGTCCACTCTTCTTACACCTCTCCTACATCCATGTCTACCTTCTGTTTTCCTTCTGCGAGCGCAAAGCCAGCCCAAAGGCAACATAACACCTGGCATCCATATCCGTCACTTTGCAACTCCGAGACTGGGCGTGAAGTTTGAGCAGTATCACTTCACTGCACGAAGCCAATCATCAATTCATAGCACTTTATGAGTGCCCAGTGTTACTGACAGTCTAGGGGCCGCTTAACGTTATGAGGAATAATACGTCGGTATATTAAAATTGAAATACACAGTACCGACGCTCTACTACGATTTCCAGAAACATCAGTAACGTGTATCCATTTCTCAATGTATCATACGGCCAATAGCCTTGCCGGGTTCCCGTCAGATCACCGAAGTTAAGGGCTGTTGGGCTAGGCTAGCACTTCGATGGGTGACCGTCCCGTCAAGCGAGCGCTGTTGGCAAGCTGGGTGCACACAGCCCTTGTGGAGCAAATTGAGGACCTACTTGATTGAGAAGTAACGGCTCCGGCCAGGAAAACTGACAACGGCAGGGAGAACGGTGTTCGGACCACATGACCCTCCGTATCCGCATCCAGTGACGCCAGTGGGCTGAGGATGACACGGCGGTCGGTCAGTACCGTTGGGTCTTCCGAGACCTGTTCGGCCGGAGTTTAGCTTTGTTTCAGTTTAGTTTAATATATCGTACAAATAACTTCAACGAAGATTTCTATAAAAAGTTGTACACGCTGTCCTCTTGTTACAGGTTTCCGGCTTGACTTCTCATCAGAGATGAATAATTAGCAGCGAGTGATTAACATTCAAACATACAACTCACATCTCGAAGGTAAGACACCACTACGCTGAAGTTTCTGCTAGTTTTAACCTGTCTATGAAGTTTCTGCAATACGTTTTAGGCAATCAAACTAGGCTTTCATTAAAAGTTTGGCTGCAAAAAGTATCTTTTTAGTGGCTTTCGAAGGGACCACGTGGAATATCCTTGAGTGAACTGTAACATCTTAACCTTGTAACTACTTACATAAGAGTTAATGTTGCTGGGCCGGTTGTAATCATGGATAATAGGCATGTAAACAGTTTTTTTTCTGGAAACTAACAAGATAAAAACACAGTGGCTGTATATATCGACTTCATCTTCAGGCAGAGCCAAGTTCTAACATGAATTTAGTCTGTGTACTATTATGTAATATCACTGAAAGTTTTGTTGTAGTGTAGATAATCACGAAGAGTTTGTTCTGCAACCTTACAGTAATTCGAAACACATTAACTCAAGTTGTTTGTTTTCAGATCAGTGAAGATTATCCGTTCATGAACTTCTGCTGTTACAGAGAGCAATTAAAAACAACAAAATGCAGAATACTCTGGTCATTCATTCACGCAAAACCGTTAACGAATGAACATATTAAATGACATTAATATACTGCTGACATCCCTGCATGTATTTATCTTTGCGATTAGTAAGCCAATCCTATGGCACATTTAAAACGCATGCTAGTGTTTCTCAAAAGAACTGTATTATAGTATGGTCGCTGGACAAGGCTGATCAGCTAAAACCAGTTCTTAAATGTTATCGAAAAATTATTAGTCTTAGTGTGTATGATTTTACTGTAGCACTTCGTATGTATGAGTCTGGTTTTTGGGAAACTAAGGCTTACGCAACGCTGAGCGAACTATTTCAATTCAGATGTTGAATCACATTCGTTTTAGGGTTTCTTTTTCCAGCTGTAATAACAGATTACGCAGTTTCTGAACAGTTCAAAGAAAACTTGAGTCTCGTTTGAAGTAGGTACCCCACTCATAGAATTAAAGTTATTGGTGCCTTCCATCTACGTTCAATATTTTGGCGAAAACTCATGTTTAAAGTCAGTAGTAGGCATAAAATGTCGTCCGAAATCACACTGAATGCTTTCTCAGTAAATTATTTTGGAAAATAAGATCAAGCGCCCACTCGAAGTGGAAATGGTTCTGGAAACGTACTTGACCTCTTAGCAACAAACAATCCTGACCAAATAGTGAGCATCATGAGATATACAGGGATCAGTGATCACAAGATTGTTGAGCTACACATATCAGCTCTGACAGATGAGTAGCAAAAATAGTAAGCAAGTCAGTGATCTACCTTATCAGATTTCATTATTTCGTCTGTAATTTAAACAGGATTACAGCAGTATAGATACCATACGGAAGGTCTTTGTTTCGGTAATTGAACGATTGTATTTTCTTAGCTGATTCTCAATTTGTCCCTCTTTCGGCGCTGCAGCACCATGTTAAGTAAAAAATACCCATGTTTTCCATTCTATGTACGCTACTTAGAGATCGCTGAAAGAATTGTTAAAGTGGACAACAATAAGTTACTTCACGAATGTCTTATTGAAACTTGTGCTGCACCTAAAACGTCAACAGCTCCGCATATACGAAACGTACACCCCCCCCCCCCCCCTCGGTTTACTGTATTGACATTCTACAGTACTAGCCGCGACATTAACCTGAAAACCTGTCATTTTGTATTAAATTAGAATTACATCGTACATTTTTATATTATTTCCACAAATATTGTTTTAACCATATCCTTCCCAGCCGCGTGGTCTAAAGCACTGGAACTGAATTACGACATTATGAGCGGTACGACTTTATAATTGCCGCAGCAACAACAAGTACCATTTTGTTTCTGCATCATTTTTGGATGAAACCGCCTGGAAAACCATGTACATTAGAGCAGATACTGTCAAACGTTGAAGGTCTCGTACTTATCTTGTTGGAGGACGGAGTTTTCATAGCCGGAAACTTGCCGCAAAAGGCAGAATAAATGGCGGCTAATAGATTGTTATCTCAAAAATTAGCACGAACATCTTGCGTTAAATACTAAACTTCTTGTCTGTATCTTAGGGTGTGAGAACCTAATACGTTTTTAATGGGGATCGCCACATCAGATGGGGACGTTAATAACTTTGACCCAATTAGTTCTCGTCCTGAAGAGTCGAACATAAATCGCCGTCGATATTCATCCTCCACTTTCTGCCCATGACACATACACAATATCAGCGTGAACTGGCATTCATAACACTCATAACACTACAGTCACACTTCTTAAAAGAGTCACTATGATGAAAATCTCTCACCACTACAACTGCTATCATAAAATAGAATATTGGCAACATCGTTTCTCTTACAACTTTAGAATATCGATGTTTATGACTGAAAAGCACATGGTACTTGTGTGACATTGTAAAATATTTCTTATTTATCTAATTGGTTTTCGGCTATTGGGTCATCATCAGGTAAACAGATAAATAAGCGGGGCTGCGAATTTTGTGGGGAGCAAACATTAGCAATAGGCGCTTGGCAACAACATAATGAATACAGTCGATACAGTCGGTTGTTGGAGAAGGGTTGTCTAATTCTGTTGCAGTTTTATGTGTCGTGTGAATTATTCATTAATTTGAGTAAAACCAGTCTACGGAATCAGTCTAATGAAAGAAATAGATTCAGACGGTTGCAGTTTCACATATCGGTCGGACTGTTATTTCTTTCTTTCAAGTGAAATCATACCTTGGGAGCTGTCGACTGAAAATACTCCATAGAGTCCGATGGAGATTTTCGTATCGAGTGAATTATTTATTCTTTCCTCTCAGGTGTAACCAGTCTGTAGGTTTACTGTCGTTATTTCAGCTGAAATAATTCTTTACTGTTTTAGTTGATAAAGCTATTCATTCATTCTTCTTAGCGACACTGGTCTGCAGTGCTTTCATTAGTTGAACCAAAGCAGTGGTATACAGCCGGGGTACACATACCCCCAGAGGGTAACATTATACTTATTTATACAGTATTTAATTACGTACGGAACAGAGTAATTCTACCGTTCATCATTTAAACCTCGTGATACCACAGGGGAGGGGGCTACATTTTGCCCACTTTCGAAAATATTGTTATCTAATCATGTACTTTATATCTTAAACTTTTCAAAAAAAATCATTCTTCCAGATAACATTATTTCTTTGAATTTCTCAGTAAAATGCAACCCAAAAATTTAAGTCTGACTAGTAAATGTGGCTTCTTGCAACAAATGACATAGCCATATTTTCAGTTTCAAGATCCCTTAAAATCTATGACTTGAATAAAAGTCGACGGTAATTAACGAAATCAGTATAAAAAAAAATTGTAATGGTCATGAAGTACTCGCACTCACGATGTATACATTAATGAAAAATGCGACACTCCTGCGGATGTCGTGATAAAAGATATTTTCAGGTTCTGGACCCTGCAGATACATCAACACTTACTTAGAAAATACGTTGTTAACAACAGTTAACAATAATGAACGAAACATTTCTTCTTGGTTGTGGGCGTAAATTAACCCTCCCCCCACCCCCATTGGTAGTAGGCGTTATGGAAAATACACTGGTATTGGTAGGGTTAAACTGATATTGCCGTGAATTAAGAGTTGCAGATGCGATGAACACGTAAATGATTAAGCCCATGAATCGTTGGGATACAAAGTTGGGTGCAAAAGTCACCTTAGGGGTACATGAAGGAGGAAACAACATTGCCGCATTTTAGCGACAGGTATGATGATCTCCATAAATTACAAATCATTGGAGTCTAGCCCTTAAACATTTAGTCCACCATTTATATGTGTGACTGGTAAATATAATGAGCAAAAAATTACACTAGCTACCGATGTACAAATCACATCAATGCGTGCACCCTGCTTACATCTCACAGCCTGTGAAAAGTAGCTGATATAGTACTCACAATCGTACGTTGGTACCTCAATTTCACAGTTAAGTCTAACTTTACCCAATACTGCAAACAGTCTATAACCAAGTTCACACGCCTCTGCACCACTGAAAATGCCACTCGGCCCATTCAGTTCTTAGCGGGAACAGTTGATCTTTTTGATGTAGTTAAGTCATGTTCCGAGAATCATGGACCTTGCCGTTGGTGGGGAGGCTCACGTGCCTCAGCGATACAAATAGCCGTACTGTAGGTGCAACAACGACGGAGGGGTATCTTTTGAGAGGCCAGACAAACTTGTGGTTCCTAAAGAGGGGTAGCGGTCTTTTCAGTAGTTGCAGGGGCAACAGTCTGGATGATTACCTGATCTGGCCTTATAAATCGACCGAAACGCCCTTCCTGTGCTGATACTGCGAAAGCAGAAAACGTAAAAATGCATCAAGTGAAGTAGGCGAAAGGAGTACAAACGTCTAAAAAGCGAGCGTGACAAGAAGTGCAAACAGCTAAGAAGGAATGGCCAGAGGACATATGTGAGGATTTAGAAGCATATTTCATTTAGAGAAAGATAGATACAGCCTACAAGAAAATTAAAGAGGCCTTTGGAGAATAGGGAAGCAGCTGTATCAATATCAAGAGCTCAGATCGAAAACCAGTCCTAAGCAAAGAACGGAAAGCTGAAATGTGGAAGGAGTATATAAAGGGTCTGTAAAAGGGAGATGAACTTGAATGTACTACTTACTGATGGCCTTGGGAAAGCCAGCTATGACAAGTGTAAGATAAAGACAGGCGAAATATCCCCAACATTAAGGAGAATGTAGTTATTCCAATTCCAAAGAAAGGAGGTGCTGACAGATGTGAATATTTTCGAACTGTTAGTTTAATAAGTCATGGTTACAAAATACTAACACGAATTCTGTACAGAAGAGAGAAAAAACTGGTGGAAGTAGACCTCGAGAGAGATAAGTTTGGATTCAGGAGAACTATGGGCGCGCACGAGGGCATTACTGACCCTACGACTCGTCTTATAAGGGAGTTTAAGGAAAGACAAACCTATGTTTACAGCAATTGTAGGTTTAGACAAAGCTTTTGACAATGTTGACTGGAATGCTCTCTTTGGAATTCTGGAGGTAGCAGGGGTAAAATAGAGGGAGCGAAAGGCTTTTTAAAATTTGTGCAGAAACCAAATGGCAGTAATAAGAGTCGATGGGCCTGAAAGGGAAGCAGTGATTGAGTAGAGAGTGAGACTGAGCAGGGAGTAAGATACGGCTGTAGCTTATCCCCGATATTATTCAATCGGTACACTGGGCAAGCAGTAAAGCAAACCAAAGAAAGATTTGAAGAAGGAATTAAAGATCAGAGAGAAGAAATAAAAACTTTAAGGTTTTCCGATTACATTGTAACTCTGTCAGATGTATCAAACGACTTGAAATTCCAGTTGAACGGAGCAGACAATGTCGTGAAACGTGGTTACAAGATGAACATCAACGAAAGCACAACAAGGATAATGGAATGTAGTCGAATTAAATCAGGTGATGCTGAGGGAATTACATTGGAAACAAGACGCTTAACATAGTAGATGATTTTTGCTGTTTGGGCAGTAAAATAAAGGATGATGGCCGTAGTAGAGAGGATATGAACTGTAAGCTGGCAGTAGCAAGAAAAACGTTCCTGAAGAAGAGAAATTTGTTAACATCGAATATAGATTTAAGTTGTGGAAAGTATTTTCTGAAAGCATTGTATTTGTAGCCATTTATGGAAGTTAAACATGGAAGATAAAAAGTTTAGACAAGAAAAGAATAAAAGCTTTTGAAATGTGATGCTACAGAAGAATGCTGAAGATTAGATGTGTGGATCCCATTTCTAATGAGGAGATACTGAATAGAATTGGGAAGGAAAGAAATTTCCGGCACGACCTGGCTAGAAGAAAGGATCGGTTGATATGACACATTCTGAGACATCAATGGATCACGAGTTTATTACTGAGGGGAACTGCTGGCAGGTAAAATCGTAGAGGAAGACCAGGACAGAAATACAGTACAGAGATTCATAAAGATCTAGGTTGCAATAGTTATTCGCAGATCAAGAGGCTGGCACAGGGTAGAGTAACATGGAAAGCCGCATCAAACCAATCTTCGGACTGAAGAGCACAACAACAACAAGAAGTCATTATTGTTCACTGCACTCTTAGCGCCTGGCGTCACTGTTAACATCGTTCCGACACTTGCCCTTAGTTTAGTTTTTTGTCCAAGTTTCTGAAGAGTGAGTTTTATTAATAACGAACTTCGTCTCCTGAGCAAAATCCCGAAACGGCAGTGGCGACTGAATGGGAGAAATTATGTGACTACATACAACTGATACACAAGATGAATTCAGTGCCGTATGGAATATACAGAATTTTTAATGTAGATTTTAGTCTGAAATTATATTAGTTACTGTAATTCGAAGAAAATTAACAAGTGATGATAAATATTTTAGTTAAAAAGTAGTTCCGACAAGTGACAGTACATTCTTAAAAAACAAGTGATTAAGTCATCAAACACTTAAAAATTATTGTATTCTATGTGCGTTGTGTTAACTTAGCATCAGAACGGAATTATGAATGATGAGCGCTAACCAGCAGGATGAGAGAGATAGAGCTTCAATAAATTTGAATAGAAACGTAATTGCTTGGTTATTTAGCATTAAATTTACAACGTTATTGCCAGGCAAAGAAAGGTCCGACACGTTACTGGGAGGTGTGCCATGACTTTTTCACCTCAGTGTGTATTTACTTATGAGTTTTGTCAGTAATTAGAGTTTTTGAGACTGTAATATCTCACTCCCTACTCAATCTCTCTCCCTACTCAAATGGTTCAAATGGCTCTGAGCACTATGGGAATTAACTTCTGAGGTCATCAGTCCCCTAGAACTTAGAACTACTTACACCTAACTAACCTAAGGACATCACACACATCCATGCCCCAGGCAGGATTCTAACCTGCGACCGTAGTGGTCGCGCTTCCAGACTGTAGCGCCTAGAACCACTCGGCTCACTCCCTACTCAATTTTGTTCGTTACTGTACCGGGTTTTGACAAGTATAACAACGGTCTAACCATGAAAATGATAATAAGTTGACGATTCACTGTAGATATCAATAATTATGAAGAATAATTACGGTCGCCTGGTCAAATATGAACAAAAGTTGCATTCGCTTTGAAATCACGTAGTAACTGGTACTGAATAACAAGGGAGTAACTGAACAGTATGCACTCGCTCGAGCTTAGATGTTAAAGATCCGTGCAGCTTGAACAAAATGATGTTAGTCTGAAATATACTCAAATTATTTATAGTTACTGGTAGTAATACCAGGCAATGACCAGCAACACTTTATGGAAGCTGTCTTGAATTACGTAACTCAGTGTAATGCTGACTGAAAATTTGCAAAATCCGTGTCCAAAACTAACTGCTGTTCCTTAATCGTTATATCTCAGATTACGGTCTTCAGTGATTTCATTTGTACTAACAATCATTTGCCAATGCCAATGTTAACGAAGATGTGAGCATATGAAATTATTTGTAAAATAGAACATAAAATAGTACAATTACTTTGATTGCAATAGTGTCAACTTGTATCACTGAACTATAAATCACTTTTAAAAAAATTCATTTTGACTGATTGCTTGCAGTAGTAGTGCAAAACTGTATGAATAACTATGATTACTGCTGCTTCTGATTCCAATAAATTATTTGAATGGAAGTTAACTGTAAATATCTATGGATTTGTTTTCTTTTAATTATTCCTTTCACTTGTGATTTTCTCTGAAATTTTACTAAAACGGATTGGACTCTGCTGGCGGTCAATGACTGGGACCAATTAGCTCCCCTGAATAAGTTTATAATTGGACAAAATAACACTTTAATCTTCAAAGAAATTAGCTAATACGCTGGCAAGCCTTATACAAAACTACAAATAAACTGCCTGGATCTTACTTGGCAACGAGTTGCTTGTGGTGTGACCTATGATTTTGATGGGATACATTATTGGCAACAGACTATTCTTGGTTAGCGAGCAGCCTGAATAATTTTGGGCCTCACCGTAATCTTCCTTAATTGATAAACCTTCTTACAACCATATACTGTACCCGTACACGTACTCGCCCACTTACATATTTTGCGTTGGCACCTATTACAAAAGCCGGCCGTGGTGGCCGAGCGGTTCTAGGCGCTTCCGTCCGGAACCGCTTGACTGCTACGGTCGCTGGTTCGAATCCTGCCTCGGGCATGGATCTGTGTGATGTCCTTAGGTTAGTTAGGTTTAAGTAGTTCTAAGTTCTAGGGGAC
Source organism: Schistocerca nitens (assembly GCF_023898315.1). Lineage (NCBI taxonomy): Eukaryota > Metazoa > Arthropoda > Insecta > Orthoptera > Acrididae > Schistocerca > Schistocerca nitens. The sequence continues at coordinate 255,137,566 of NC_064615.1, read as the reverse complement.
TGATGAGCTCAGAAGTTAAGTCCCATAGTGCTCAGAGCCATTTGAACCATATTACAAAACCAAATCCAGAACAATCTCCATTTGACTTTAGCGCGCCAACATTGCATGCCCGTATCATTACACAGATCATTTGCAACTGTCTACTTTGCCTCCACTTCTACGACTGCGACCACTCGCACCAACAACGTTATTGTTACATTAAAAGATATTCTTTGGGTTGATTAGAGAATGAGATTCCCTGACAATGTCAGCGTGCTTACAATAAAGCTCTGACGAAATTATTTTTACTTATTTTTCTAGCATCATATTACAGTCTCCAAAACTCTAATTACTAACTAAACTCGTAAGTACATATACACTGAGGTGAAAAAGTCATGGTATACCACCTAGTATCGTGTCGGGCCATTTTATGCCCGGAGTAGAGCAGCATCTCGACGTGGCATGGACACAACAAGTCGTTGGATATCCCCGACAGAAATGTTGAGATGTACTGCTTACATAGCCGTCCATAATTGAGGAAGCGTGGCCGGCGCAGGAGTTTGTGTACGAACTGACCTCTCGATTATGTCCCATAAATGTTTGATGGGATTCATGTCGAACGATCTTGGTGCCCGAATCATTCGCTCGAATTGTCCAGAATGTTCTTGAAACCAGTCGCAAACAGTTGTAGTGTGGTGACATAGCGCATTGGAGTCCACGAACGGCTGCAAATAGTCTCCATGCAGCCGATCGTAAGCTTTTCCCATCAATAATCGATTCATTTGGACCAGAGGACTCATTCAATTCCACGTAAACACAGGCTACGCCTTTATGGATCTTTCCCTAACGATTTCTGAAACGGAACGTCCCATGCGTTTAGTTATAACTACTATTGCGCGTTCAAAGTCGGTTTATACCCATGGTGTGGCCGTGATCACGTCGACACATCTTCATATGAGTCTCCTTAGTACAAATGACAACTCCGCCAGTGCACTGCCCCTTTTTTCCTTGTCTACGCGACAGTACGTACATGTGTAAGTATGGATATTGCTCTCCAAAGATCTTTGTCACCTCAGTGTAATTACAAATAGTAATAATATTTTTAAGATCATAGAATCAAGTTACTGCAAAATACGTTAGGCATTGTGTTGTCGTGTTTCATTACGACTAGAAGATGTTTCTGGAGGAATAGCACCTGTACTCAGCCACCATCACACGAGGGAAGACCTTAAGGTCGTTCCACTTGCGAGTTGCACTGGGCCGTGCTGGCCGCAGGCATTATCTCTGAGGGCCGTGAATTCGAGGTCAATCGCTCCGCCTGCTGGACGTGGGAATGAGATATTTGATGAATACTGAACTAAAATCAACTTGGATTTGGTCCTGTTTGCACTAGAGAACCCACAGGCAAGGGGTGAGGGCAGTCGTAACGGCCGCTCTGACAAGTCTAGTGCTGATCTGACCTCCCTCCTACGGCGTCGAGGTTACCCGGCACTTTCGATGCCGTTACACGTCTTCGCTTCGTGTCAAAGTGAGAGACAGCATTTATGATCTACGGAATATCCAAATAACTAGAGTGTATTAACTTATACTTTCACAGACATTGCTTGTTCACATATGGAGACGTAGTCACAGACTGTCATTTGGATTATCTTGGGCAACACGTATTACGCTCCACGTGTATTTGACCAATATACCCCAGTACAGCTCATTGTACGAGGAATGTTGTATGGAATAGAAAGTAACATTGGGTGATCCCCAAGGAAGCTAAACAAAACTTGTAATGTACGCAACGTACAGAAACGATGTCTCGGACAGGATCGGCAGCACTGTGAGATTGTCAGCTGATGGTGATGTTCTGTAAAGTATGGTTGTTGGAAGATCGTTATGATATGCAGAAATATTGGGAGGAAATTTCGAGCTGGTGTAGTGAATGGTAGCTCTCTGTAAATACGCATAAATGCCACATTATGCCTGTAAAAAAGAGAAAGAACCGAGTAGTGTCTGGACCATCTCACTGCGTTTAAACATGTAAGGATTGTGTTAAAATGTTACAGTCTGTTAAGTAAGATCGTGGTCTGGTTAATTAGTAGATAAATGTATCTGACAACGAACTAAAACACACATACATCATATATGAACAAGAGAAGAAGAATACGTCCAATCACCTGCAGCGTCTATAACTACTTGGCGTCTCCTAGGCACGCTTGTAATCAAGTTTTCCGCGCATTCACGTGGAAGAGACCTCCGAATGCGTCGAATCTGCGTTGCCATCTCTTTCAAGGTGAAGATCTTTTTCCATTTGACTACTTCTTGATATAACACCATATATTTTTAATAGGATTAGCGTCAGGGGGCCCCCTGATGGCCAAACCAGCACGTGCGCGCCATTCTCTTTTTTCCATTAGCTGCAAAGCTTGTTGCAGTGCTTCGGATCATTATCCTCCTGCAGTATTCAATCCTCATTTTTGTCGGGAACCAAGGTTTGACAATCGGTATCGAACATATTTGATAAACGCGAATCGTAACCTGTGCTCATATCACTTCTTGTGTACCTCAGTCAATAAGTCAAACTAATGCTTTATTGACATAGCACGAAGGACAAAGATTCCATCTGTAGAGTTGTGGAAGAACTAAGGTGATATCTCACCGTCTGTGTGTAATGCCTACCATACTGTTAGATAGCAGACTGTGTATGGAATGGAACGAACACGCAAAATCAGTATTACTGAAGGCAAATAAAAGAAAGATTTGTTGAAGGGTTGAGAGAAACTGCAGTGAATGTGGAAACGAAATACTTTACAGGACATTAACTATAGGAATTCGGGAAAGTTGTTACAATCTGTTGAGTCCTCATAGAATAGCCATGCGAAGAGAAGTTCGGCGAATTCACAACCTCGCTGTTAGCATCGTGGCACGTCGGCACACTTCACACGAATGTACAGCAGAAACGCTCGGGGAACTTAAACTGGAATCCTCGCAAGAAAGAGGAAGTAGTCTCCGAGAAAAACTTCTGAGAACCTGTATTGAATGAAGAGTATGCGAAAAGTCTGCTGCCGTCGTTTCACATCTCGCTTACGATTGTTGTAGTAGGCCACGCATAGTGTCATAAAGGCAGTGATTCTTCCCTCTTTCAGTTCGATAACGCAACAGGACAGAAACTCGATAACAGTGGTAGAAGTAGCCTCCGTCATGCACTTTTCCTAGCTCACAGCGCCTCCCTCCATTTCCTCTACCAAGTGGATCCCAAAGAAGTTGACACAGCACTATGTCCCCTGGAAAGCATCTGACATGGTCCTGCGCACAGATGTGAATCAGTAATTGAACTTGACGATTAAACAATAATTACAACGAGAGTGGAGACAGGATTGCCTCCTTAGCCGAGTTCGCAGTCTGTCTTCGGCAGTGAAGCAGCTCGGATGTACTGTCTATGTCCTTGCTGCGTATGCTCACAGTTGAGGTTGTGTTTACTCCAGCTGTTTTTGCGTGTGTAAATTTTTATAGACGATAAGTATGGTATACTCTTTCAGAAAGGCCATACTCAAATTCATGTTCTCTAACGAGTATGTGAGACCTAAGGCCTAAGGCTCCTAAGATTGAACGCTTTCTGAAAGATGACATGCACATTAGTTGCAAAGACCTCAATCAATTTATCAATCGTAAGCAGTGTCGCCTACATCAAGATGGTCACAGATAAGGCGTATGATAAGATACTGAACGATGTCAAGCGGCGATTAAAATTTCAACACTCAGATGCATTACAACAATATGGTATGGTCATCAGCCACACCGCCAAAAAGTGAGCTAGTTTCACAACTTATCCAGTACTTAACAGTTTCTGAAAGGTACGCATTGAGTTCACGAAAATTGTGCCCTCACATTTGTAGATTGGGGGCAGCAGAGCCATAGAGATACATAACAGACAGCCATGGACTTGTTCCAGATGTGACAGTGAGGGCCCTTTTCGGTTGGAATGCCTCCAAAGGAGATTAATGCAGTTATCTTGAGGCGATCAAGAAGGCATAGGTGCGACCACGTATTTTCCGTTGCCATACGTGGCGACACATCGGAACACTCCGGCACCGACGTCGAGGTCTTCTGTCGATCCGCCGACTCAGGAAGTGGCACCAGTACCGCTGCGTACCGTTGAGGAAATACCGTTGCACTTAAGCCCAACACACTACCGCCATTGTCAGCGACGACCGAAGGAAGACTGGAGCACAATGTGGATGAAGAGATGAATGACGTGACACGCAACAAGGTAGACGATGCACATCAGGATCAACCACTCACTACAGACGTTGACGTACTCACGCGTAAGCAGCGTTCTTCGAAACGACGCAAAATACACCGACTCAATGAAGACGACATCCGTTCACTGCCATTTGAGATGAGTGATAATTATAACGCCTTCGAGCATTCGTCACGCGAGCTGCGTTACCATGATGACGCCGACTGTGTGCTTTCAGATGGTGAGAGGATGTCATGCTTTTCTGGTAACTCTTCTCTACGGATCCTGTACACTCTTCCAGATTCCAACAGGTTGCGACTGAGGCGTCGCTGACACAACCCGACAATTAGGATCAGGAAGTGGTATGGCTTGTGACACCCTCAACTGGGCGACCAAGAAGACGACGCCGAAGGGGCTAACAAACGGTTTGTCAGGGACGCGATGGTGGCGCCCACCTACTCCGATGATGGATAACGTTGGACGGCTGTAGAAAGGTAGCTCCACAGTGGAAATTGCGGGTGTCCACGGTGCGGGTACACCCCTTACACCACTACGACTTGGTATGATGGACACCGAAACGCAATCCTATAAAAGTAGGACTGTCAGTATCACAAACAGTGGTTCGACCGTGACTTACAACTCTTTCACGATATGTTTTACGCTTCTGACGTTGATGTCCTATTAGTTCAAGACGAACGGCTCATACCTGGTTACTTCACGCATAAATCGTCTTACTCTGGCAGAAAAAGTGGCACGACGACCTTGATATGAGAACAGATATCGGCAACGGATCCCTCTCTTCTACCATTTGCATGGGATCTAGCAGCTTCAATTCATGATATTCGCATCATCAACATCTACACTCCCTCTGATACTGATCGGCGAATGAGAGAGCACAGTTTTAATCTGCAGTTATTACACCTCGTTTTGCCGGCAGGTACGACCACTTTCCCGTTGGTGGTGACTTCAACTGCTTCCTAGTTCTGGAGGATCAAACTCCCAATTTTAATACCTGCAAGGAAGTACAACTGTTATGGCGGGACATGAACCTGTGTGTCACATGGAAAATGATCCACGGGAAGAGGGAGAGTTTCATATTTTTCACTAGGCCAGCCATATTGGCTTCGTTTATGTCTCCAGTGGACTACAGAAAGTGACATTGCTGCTGAAATATGGCCTACACCTTTTACTGATCATCTAGCACACTTGAGCACCATCAAACTACTACGACAGTGTGTGTGGCGCAGCCGAGGACCTTGGAAATCGATTGTTTCCCTACTGTCATATCGAGAGTGTGACGAGTGAATTGATAACATGTGCGCCACATGTGATCGGCGACTCCCAACATACACAACGGTGACACAATAATGGGTGGGATGTGCAAAGCCGGCCTTACGCCGCTCTCTTATTACTTACGGCTCAGACAAAATGCAGTGGCACCGGGCTACTATGGAGTATTATGCTTCATGAGCCGTGATTCCAAGCCCCCATCTGTCAGACCGAAGTCAACGGTGTAGGTGCGTGCTTTATCACGCTCTCAAGACGCGTGATAGAGGCCTTCCTATAGGGGGCAGATTCTTGCACGGTATTGCTGGGGAACCTTCATCAATGCATCATGTGATATGCGTAAAACGACGATTTCGTCGAATGCTAATTGACACTTTTCAGACCCTGAGTGCTCGCCATCTGAAGTCACAAAGGGAAACATCTTCAACATTTTTGGATGTATTTCGTCGGCTGTTCACTGGTTGGGGAGGAGATCTTGCGACCAATACAGGCGAGACGGAGCCAGATGGATGAGTTCTCCTGGAAAATGAAATGTTGGAAGCACTCAAAAAGAGTCAGCGAACAAATCACCTCGACCTTACAGCTTACCCCTAGAATTTTGTAGATACTTTACAACACTGTTGACTATGTATAATGATCTCATGCAGCCTTACACGTATGTGCCGCTGGTCGTCGTTGAAGGATACCTTCTCCCGATACCAGAAAAGGCTAGAGGTCACAGTGAGGATTACTACCGACCGCTCACCAAGCTGAATCGTGATTATAAAATCTTTGCCCAACTGATGGCGACGTGGCTAAAGACAGTATTGTTACACAATATTTCCCCAGATCAAACGTGTCTTGGAATACTTAGCAACAACCAACAGGCGCTCAGCGACTACAGAGACGTGATCGCACTGGCCACCACCTGTCGGATTAGAGCGGCTCTGGTCTCTGCCGACTTTGATCAAGCTTTTCCCTGGATTAATCATGACTCCCTAACATCGTCAAGCGCTGCATGACGTTTCCATACGTTTTTATTAAGAACATCACGCGGTTGCTGCGGGGTGCCATCTCCAGAGTTGTATTGAATGGCCGAGATGCGAGTCCTGCACCGATTTAAGCTCGGTAAGACAAGCCTGTCCGATATCAGTGGTCATCTTGGACGGACTCTCACTGGCATGGAGTTGATAGGCAACACCATCTCTCGAGCGTATGCGGACGACCTGCCGTTCCTTGAGCGATCGGCAGAGAAGATGCAAAGGTCCCTCGATTGGTTCGCACGGTATGGAGTTGTGGCTGACAATGTTCTGAATATGGCAAAACCGGGAATAATAGCCACTGGAGGAGGACTGGATGTGGACCTCAGCCAATTAGGGGCGGGGGGGGGGGGGGTGGAAACGATGAGATGCCTGGGGATTCCATCGACCCCTGATCTACGAAGGACAGCTACAGAGAGTTGTAGGCACCTCCTCCGGATGATTCGTGTTCGCTGCAGGATAATTCCTTGGAGTCTTGGACATGATATGACGTCTGCAATATGTGAACGCATACCTTGGGTCGCCATTGACACTTATAACACAGATTTTTCCACTGCCGACTGGAACCGCAGATCACTTGCTGACGACCTTCTGATATTTTGTCAGCCACAGAATGATACTCAAGATTCGTTATGCCACTCTGACCTTCGGCACGTGGAACGGTGACCTTGGCCTTACGAACATCCGCCTTAAGTCTTCAGCCCTGTTCATGTGGGCGATGCTGAAAATATAGGTCGGACGCACACTAAATAACATCGGCACTGATTGACCAACAGATGCTATGCTCTTATGTGCCACATGTTACAGTCAGTAACTTCTCGCCGATGCTTTACAATGTTTCTTGTAGGTTACAGCTATGAAATAGGAGATATGATAGTGCGTGAAGAGTTTGACAGAGCACTGAAAGACCTAAGTCGAAACAAGGCCGCGAGAGTAGACAACATTCCATCAGAACTACTGACAGCCTTGGGAGAGCACGGCCTAACAAAACTCTACCATGTAGTGAGCAAGATGTGTCAGACAGGCGAAATACGCTAAAACTTCAAGAAGAATATAATAATTCCAATCCCAAAGAAAGCAGGTGTTGACAGATGTGAAAATTACCGAACTATCAGTTTAATAAGCTACGGTTGCAAAATAATAATACGAATTCTTTATAGACGAATGGAAAAACCGGTAGAAGCCGACCTCGGGGAAGATCAGTTTGGATTCCGTAGAAATGTTGGAACACGTGAGGCAAAACTGACTCTAAGACTTATCTTAGAAAATACATTAAGGAAAGGCAAACCTAATTTTCTAGCATTTGTAGACTTAGAGGAAGCTTTTGACAATGTTGACTGGAATACTCTCTTTCAAATTCTGAAGGTGGCAGGGAGCGAAGGGCTATCTACAATTTGTACAGAAACCAGATGGCAGTTATAAGAGTCGAGGGACATGAAAGGGAAACAGTGGCTGAGAAGGGAGTGAGACAGGGTTTTTAGCCTCTCCCCGATGTTATTCAATCTGTATATTGAGCCAGCAGGAAAGGAAACAAAAGAAAAATTCAGAGTAGGTATTAAAATCCATGGAGAAGAAATCAAAAATTTGAGGTTCGCCGATGACATTGTAATTCTGTCAGAGACAGCAAAGCACTTGGAAGAGCAGTTCAATGGAATGGACAGTGTCTTGAAAGGAGGATATAAGATGAACACCAAGAAAAGCAAAACGAGAATAATGGAATACAGTCGAATTACATCGGGTGATGCTGAGGGAATTAGATTAGGAAACGAGACACTTAAAGTAGTAAAGGAGATTTGCTATTTGGGGAGCAAAATAACTGATGATGGTCGAAGTACAGAGGATATAAAATGTAGACTGGCAATGGCAAGAAAAGCATTTCTGAAGAAGAGAAACTTGTTAACGTCGAGTATAGATTTAAGTGTCAGGAAGTCGTTTCTGAAAGTATTTGTATGGAGTGTAGCCACGTATGGAAGAGAAACATGGACGATAAATAGTTTGGACAAGAAGAGAATAGAAGCTTTCGAAATGTGGTGCTACAGAAAAATTGTGAAGATTAGAATGGTAGATCACATAACTAATGAGGAGGTATTGAATAGAATTGGGGAGAAGAGAAATTTGTGGCACAACTTGGCTAGAGGAAGGGAAAAGTTGGTAGGTCATATTCTGAGGCATCAAGAGATCACCAATTTAGTATTGGAGGGCAGCGTGGAGGATAAACATCGTAGAGGGAGACCAAGAGATAACTACACTAAACAGATTCAGAAGCATAGAGTAGCATGGAGAGCTGTAGCAAACCAGTCTCTGGACTGAAGACCACAACAACAACAGCTATGTCCGCCATGAGCTGCCGTTGTATAGAGACTCGACGAGGTTGGATATTTATCGTCTCTTAATGCGGTATCATACAGGAAAGTGATGGAATGGCGATATCTAATGAGAGCCTGACCCATCCTCTGGCAGCTCTCCCCTCCCCCCCTCCTCTCCCCTCCTCCTCCCTCCTCACCCCCCCCCCCCCCACCCCAGGGGGATTCGATCGTCATGGTAAGTTCCCGTTAACCACAAGTACGTAACATGGGACAGGCTGCACCAAATAAACGTGGTTGATTCGCACCTTTCCGTATGTGCGGCCTGGTGAACACGGATTCACACCATTTAGTGCGTGGAAAGACGATGAACGAGTGGACTCTGTCATGTCATATGATAGTCTTTCTTAGCCATACCACATATATAGAGATCACATACTTCCTCCGACAAGAAACCAACGCGATAAATAGGATCGCCTTTCAGTTTAGGCTAATGTCTTTACGTCCACACTTCAATAGTTCAACATGTGACCTTCTCTTGCACATGTGCTTGGAGGTACTAGCCAAACTAAAAACGTACGACTTCTATCAGGTATAGTTATTACTCTGCAAATGACGTAAATACTGATGTAATGTTGTTCATTGTACCGTCGTCAGTAACTGAGAGAAACATCTGCACTTATACCCGTTACGTGCTGAATACGTGACATATGTGTAAGCGGGCGTAGCTACAGGCAAGAAGCCAATCACGTTATAAAATGAATGTAGTATCAGCCACTGTACAGCGGTGTACGTAGTGCCTACACAGACGCAGATGTGTGTAGAGAGCAGACGGCGGCGCTTGCAGCAGCAGGTGTTGCGCCGCGGTCCAGGGCAGCCCCTGCCGCCAGTAACAGTGTGTCCCGCGTGGTGCCGGCCCAGGCGCCGCCCCCGTGGGACACGGCGTGGCGGCTAGGCGTGGCCACAGCACGGCCGCAGCGCGACCCTGCCGCCCCACCCTCACCCCGACTGCGGCCGGTAATTAATCGATCCCCGGCTGCGGGTTACTGTTCCGGCGGGCCCACCCGCCACTGGGCCCTTTAAAGCGGACGAGGACAGGCCGACAGCTCTCCCGTGTCCGTGACCTCGCCTAAATTCTGACTACTGCCCCTCACCAACATATATTTACATCCTCCACAAGCCACTGTACAGTGCGTAACGACAAAAGTACATTAACATTTGAAAACTCAATAATTCACGGAATAATGTAGGTAGATAGGTAAAAATTGTCACATAGTCTCGAAATGACATGGTTTTTTTACTGAAACAAAAAAGTACACAAAACGGCCAACAGATAGCGCTTCATACGATGCAAAAGCCGTAATTAAGATAACAATCGACTTTTAGCAAAGACAGCGGTGGCCGAGGGGTTCTTGGCGCTTCAGTCCGGAACCGCGCGACTGCTACGGTCGCAGGTTCGAATCCTGCCTCGGGTATGGATGTGATGTCCTTAGGTTAGTTAGGTTTAAGTAGTTCTAAGTCTAGGGGACTGATGACCTCAGATGTTAAGTCCCATAGTGCCCAGAGCCATATGAACCAATTGAAGACGGTGTTCTTTGTAATAAATTCTCAACACGTAAGCCGTCGTTCATCGTCATTACCTGTAGTCCAGGCACAAAGTTGCGGACTGCACGGTTCAACTTATCAGTTGGCATGGCGAGAAACTGCCGTCTGAAGTTCTTTTTCAACATCCCTAATGAGGTTGGACGATCGCGGTAGATTTGCGACTTCACGTAGCGCTACAACCAATAAGACTATGTAAACATTCCAGAGCTGGAATCAAGAACCGCTGCCAATACGACTAACTTGGAAGTAGATATCCTCGGAGTAGTGAGGCAATTTAAATCACTTAATAAAAGCAAGTCTTCTGGTCCAGCCTGTATGCCAATTAGGTTCCTTTCAGAGATGCTGATGCAATAGCTCCATACTTAACAATCATGCAAAACCGCTTGCTTGACCAAAGATCCGTATCCAAAGACTGGAAAGATACACAGGTCACACCAGACTTCAAGAAAGATAGTGGGAGTAACCCACTAAATTACTGGCCCATATCATAAACGTCGATATGTAGCAGGATTTTGGAACATATATTGTGTTCGAACATTATGAATTACCTCGAAGAGAACGGTCTATTGACACATAGTGAACATGTATTTAGAAAATATCGTTCTTGTGAAACTCAACTAGCTCTTTACTCACACGAAGTGTGACAAGGGATTGCAAATTGATTCCGTATTTCTAAATTTCCAGAAGGCTTTTCACACCATACTACAAAAGCAGGTTGTAGCGAAACTGCGTGCTTATGGAATATCGTCTCAGTTCAAAAATGGTTCAAACGGCTCTGAGCACTATGAGACTTAACATCTATGGTCATCAGTCCCCTAGAACTTAGAACTACTTAAACCTAACTAACCTAAGGACATCACACAACACCCAGTCATCACGAGGCAGAGAAAATCCCTGACCCCGCCGGGAATCGAACCCGAGAACCCGGGCGCGGTATCGTCTCAGTTATGTGACTGAATTTATGGATTCTTGTCAGCGAGGTCACAGTTCGTACTAACTGACGGAAAGTCATCGAGTAAAACAAAAGTGATATTCGGCGTTCCCCAAGGTAGTGTTATAGACTACGGCAGGGACGATGCCTCTCCGTCGTTCCTATGTTTCCACTTCAATACATACATACATACAAATTTAAATATGTTGGTGGAATAATACAACTAAATGGTTTGGAGTAAGAAGGTACCTTATCAAGGGCAAGAAAAGTAAAAAATATGGTTGAAATGGCTCTAAGCGTTATGGGACTTAACATCTGAGGTCATCAGTCCCCTAGACTTAGAACTACTTAAACCTAACTAAACTAAGAACAGCACACACGTCCATACCCGAGGCAGGATTCGAACCTGCGACCGTAGCAGCAACGCGGTTCCAGACTGAAGCGCCTAGAACCGCTCTGCCACAACGGCCGGCAAGAAAAGTGAAAGTACCTTTTCAGTTAACAAAAAGCTTATATCACAAGAAATCTATTTTCATCGATGAAAAACTCCGACGCTACAACATCGATTCGACCCGAATGCCTTTACTCTTCAGAATGCCTCTCGTCCAATACAGCTGAACAGCTAGGTGAAACAAGAAAGACTGAGAAGGAAATAATCAGGAAAACCTTGGGATCAAAATTTGAAAATAGTAAATGGAAATTAAGAAGCAGTAAAGAAATTTATGGAAAAGTAGAACGAATATTAGTCACAAGTGCTAAAGAGTTGTACTCCATGACTACCCAAAAAGGGGGGATGAAAAAAGAATAGAAAAAAGAATTTTTGACTTTTTTGATAGAAACACAAAAACGTGAATGAAGTGGATAAAATAAGCTAGACCTGAGGGAAGTAGAAATAACGGAGGAAGAAATAGGTGAAAGAAAAAAGTTCAGACCAAAAATAAAAAGTTTCATGGGCTCTTAAGAGAAAACAAAGAAAAACGCAGGTGCAATATGGGAATAAGAAAGAAGAGAAAAATGTCGGAAAAGAATGAAAAAACTACTAGAAAGAAAGACGGGACAAAACAAAGATGTTGTAAGTTATTTCATGTGGTCCTCAGTAGGCAAAACAAATATAAGGCTTTGAGCGGACTATTCTGATCTCCCGCAGTGCCTTTAGTGAGGTACGGCATGCGTGAACAAACTAGTGGACACTCCTCCTCGCTCACTGAGACCATTATCAAGGGGAGAGGCGGTGTCACACGGTGTTAGCGTGATGTCTCGTGGGAGTGACTAATTTTCCGTCCGATCTGGTCGTGTAGGACATGCCGAGGAGTAGTTTACGCGGTGTAAATATGTACTGTGGCGTGAGGCACGGCGGCCACAGGGGCCGGCCGCCGTCAGCTGGCTGGCGTCGCGGCGTCGCGGCACGCCGTGTATTGATCGACGCCGGCGGAGCGGGGCGCCGGCAGCAGCGGCGGCGGCGGCGGCGGCGGCGGAGGCGGAGGACAACAGGTGCGTCCGGCCCGCATCTGGCGTCCGTCAGCGGACCCTGGCGCGCGAGCGGGCGGCTGGTTGCAAAGTGGGACGCTCGTCAGACGCTGCCACGGGCGTGGGGAGACGAAGGTGGAGATGGATGGGCGGAGAAAAAGTAGACTTAAATTCCCTCAGAATTGGGGACAACTGAATAAGTAACGGATAGAAATAGTTTCTGCGTCAGTCATTGCGTATTTTGTCACTATGCGTTGCGATAGTTCATCTCATCATCTTCAGGTGGAGAATTATTTATTTACATAGCTGTTGTTGGTGAAGAGTGCAGACGTCTTTTCACAGTAGCAGACCAAGAGCAGTGCAAGTTATTTTGCGTCTTTTACTAATGACGAAAATTGTTTATTCCGAAAAAGCACTCTCGAGGTAGTTGTTGTCGTGGTCTTCAGTCCAGAGACTGGTTTGATGCAGTGATGTACTCTTTCTACGTGGTCAAACTATTCTCCCAACCAGTTTCAATAATAAGCGACCAACAATCAGTTATCTTTAACGGTACTGATAAGGGAAAGGATTAATTCGCTCCAACGCTTCACTTTAGATTTTGCATTTATTGTCACACCCTTCAGTGTAAACCACAGAACAAGCAAGTGTAACAATGAGAGAATATTTGTACTCGTGATATTTGCTATATAACTTAAGAATTACTTAATAAACAATATGAATCTGAAATTAGTCCTTTTTAACAAACATTTTTTAAGAATATAAACAATAAAGCTCACAGGATCGAATCCTGCCTCGGGCATGGATGTGTGTGATGTCTTTAGGTTAGTTAGAAATGGTTCAAATGGCTCTGAGCACTATGGGACTCAACTGCTGTGGTCATTAGTTCCCTAGAACTTAGAACTATAAACCTAACTAACCTAAGGACATCACACACATCCATGCCCGAGGCAGGATTCGAACCTGCGACCGTAGCAGTCGCACTTAGGTAAGTTAGGTTTAAGTAGTTCTTAAGTTCTACGGAACTGATGACCTCAGAAGTTAAGTCCCCCATTTGAACCATTTTTTGAATAAAGATCAGCGATCAATAAAGTCCCACAAACTTGAGCAAGGATCACCTCTTCAGTTTCTGAGTGGGGTCAGTGGGTATCATAGGTGACAATCAGACGTACGTTAAGTGTTACACCATTAAGGACATTCAAGAATTGTAACCACATTTAAAGAAGATTCATTTAAAGCAATTAACATCAACAGCAAATAATTAAGTCACGTCTCAGTAAATTTATCAAAACCAAATCTTTCAGTTCTATAACAATGTTGGATCGTGGAATACGTCGGATTACCGACACGGAAGGCTAAATTTTACCAAACAGCAATTTCTCCAAGCCTAGAACTATATTAATAGTGTACAATAGTTATTTCATTCTCCTGGGACATTGAGTGGCAATAGACACTCAGGCAACTCTTACCCCAGCGTGGCTCGGGAAAGAGGATGGCTCCACCAGGAGGAGGAAACATTTGCCAGAGCTGGAAAGGGAACTCGTCTAACACGAGCCACTGCTTTGGACGAAGACCAGTTGGCGATTTTTAATAATTAACCAAAGCTTGCTGGCCAGCTTTATTTGTGCTCACAAGAATTGATAACTTCTACAAATGAGATTCCAGCAGAACAACACCCATAGTGTCAATACGGGACTTCGGATCTGAAGAGAGCAAGTCACCAACGGTCTCTACCCAATAGGCCCAACAATGCAGACAGACCGAGCAACCGACATCAGTCGTGGCTAGGCGGATTACCAAATAGAAACTATAGCACTACCTTAAATATAATTAAACAGAGCACTTAAATGCCACGATGACTAGACTCCTTAACACAAGAATATATACACAATAATAACGACTAAAGTTAAATGTGCCTACATACTAAAACACAACAGATATTGGCGAACATTAACATAATCTCGCATTTCAGACATCCATAAAAGTAATTATCTCTATCTCTCCGCCAGACAGTACAAGGTTATTTAACATTTTACAACGTGCTTATGCAAACAGTGATCTACGCCGTGCATGGGAAAAGAACGGTTTTCAGAATGTCCACAGCCAAAAAAACTCCCTTTTTGTTTCCTTACGACGCTGGCTTTAAGTCAGTATGGCGTACAAATGCACGATCATGTGAGGGGGCAGTAACACACACGCAAGGCAATTTCCGATCACAAACTCAAAGCAGAGAAACGTTGTCACACAGTTATTAATAGCTCCCACAACACCGGGAGATTGGCCCCGCCAGACGACGGCCGTTGCAATAACTCGATGAAAAATCTTACTCTCAGTAACGACACCACCTTCCGCAGGTTATTGGCAGCCGCAGACGGACTTCATAGCTTTCCCCTCTAGGAAAGCGTGGAAACTCCAAACAGGAGTAAAACAAGGGGAAAACAGGAAGCGTGGCAAACGACACGGTTCATGCAGCTCTCCGTGTTACTCTATCCTGTGTAAGTCTCTTCATCTTCGAATAACTGCTGCTATCTACATCCTCTTAAATCTGCTTACTATATTTGTCTCTTGGTCTCCCGATACTATTTTTACCCTCCAATACTAAATTGGTGATGCCTTGATGCCTCAGAACGTGTCCTACCGTCCCTTCTTCTAGTCAAGTTGAGCCACAGATTCCTCTTCTCAACAAATCTATTTAGTACCTCCTCATTAGTTACGCAATTTACCCATCTAATCTTTAGCATTCTTTTGCAGCACGGCATTTCGAAAGCTTCTGTTCTCTTCTTGTCTACACTTTTTATCGTCCTTGTTTCACTTCAGTACATGGCTACATTCCATACACATACTTTCAGAAAAGACTTCCTAACACTTAAAGCTATACTCAATGTTAACAAATTTCACTTCTTCTGAAACGCTTTCCTTGCCATAGCCAGCTACTTCGACCATCATTAGTTATTTTGCTCTCCAAATAGCA
Organism: Schistocerca nitens; assembly: GCF_023898315.1. Taxonomy (NCBI): domain Eukaryota; kingdom Metazoa; phylum Arthropoda; class Insecta; order Orthoptera; family Acrididae; genus Schistocerca; species Schistocerca nitens. The sequence continues at coordinate 255,121,779 of NC_064615.1, read as the reverse complement.
AAACTCCTTTAGTACTTTAGATTAAGAAACATGAATTTCTGACGGTGAACTGTACTTATTTGACTTCGTATGTGGCCAGCTCAGCGCATAGGGCAAACACGCCGTAAGTTCCACACCAGATTCAAAGAACACATCAGCGCCTTCCAGTACATCACACCACACAAATCTGCAGTAGCCTTCCATGCAAAAGACACAGGATCTCCATTTGACAATGTAGAAAAGAAACTTCGACATACTACATACACCCAACAAAGGGCACAGACTGCCACTATACGAAGAACTAGAACTCTATATCCACAGAAAGAAAATGTGGAACCCCTACACAAGAACAATAGCGAAAAAGGCTGAACCAACCTTTTCAAATGTTTTGACAAAGTAGTTGAAGCATTCTCAAAATTTACAGTCGCAATGCAGAACAATTAATGTGACCACTCCCATTCATCTCTCAATAAATTCAGCCTATGTTAGATATGCATTATCTGTTATAATCTTTTTACATATAAGATATTAATATAATAATCGAACTGTGTGCGTGTTCATATTCTGGTGAAACGCATTATTAAAAGATACAAGAAAAACACATTTACGTATATATAAACATCTAATGTAATAGCTGAACTGTGCACACGTCCAGGTTCTGGTGCAGCCCGTTTATATTTTTTTAATGATTGTTTGTGGTTGAATGGTTATCTGGAAAGCGACTTGCAAACAGAATTTCGGGAAGTTAGTCAATCTGGAACTCTGCAGTCTACAGTAAGATTAGTGTGCCGTAAAATTTCGCTGGGTCGCCACCCAATGTAATGAAAACTGCGAAAATTTAATATAAGAACAGAATTAATCACTGAATTGGTAAGCATAGCTAACGTGTTGATGTTAATAAAAAGATCCAAGTGGATATACGGAATGAGCATGTGAGAACAATTTAAGTGCAAACGTTAAATCAAATAATTTAGAGTAAGCAGGAGCTTAAGCCCTAACAAACAGAACAAGATAATCAGACAAAATTCTACAAATATAAGACCTGTCTCCCGTGCTTCTGAAACTACAGGTGGGATGTATTAAAAACAATTTTACAAAAGGGATCGGGTTTGTCTGAGGAACAGTCATCATAGTATAACATAGTTTATTAAAATAAAACATAATATTAAAAACTGACAAAGTAATTCTAAAGCATGATCTGTCGTTGCCTGTTGTTTAATTAATAAATTCACTTACATCATTATTATATTGAGCGCTGAGGTACGTTGCGCTGATAAATGGAAAGAAAATCTTTGGCGCTCATGTGAAAAGTTCAAACAAACACACGGTTCACACAGACAAGAATAGAGATAAAAGGAATTTTGTCCATCATAGTAAGTCAGAGGCTCAGAAGTTCAACCCTGTTGCTATTATTGAATTATTGTGAACAAGAATACTATGGAACACTAACTGACAAAGAAATTTTTATGCATCACCTTGCCTGTCAAGCTAAGTCACGTTGGCGTGAAACACCCGCAAATGCCATGAATATTCTTGAACAAAGCAAAATTACACTCCTGGAAATTGAAATAAGAACACCGTGAATTCATTGTCCCAGGAAGGGGAAACTTTATTGACACATTCCTGGGGTCAGATACATCACATGATCACACTGACAGAACCACAGGCACATAGACACAGGCAACAGAGCATGCACAATGTCGGCACTAGTACAGTGTATATCCACATTTCGCAGCAATGCAGGCTGCTATTCTCCCATGGAGACGATCGTAGAGATGCTGGATGTAGTCCTGTGGAACGGCTTGCCATGCCATTTCCACCTGGCGCCTCAGTTGGACCAGCGTTCGTGCTGGACGTGCAGACCGCGTGACACGACGCTTCATCCAGTCCCAAACATGCTCAATGGGGGACAGATCCGGAGATCTTGCTGGCCAGGGTAGTTGACTTACACCTTCTAGAGCACGTTGGGTGGCACGGGATACATGCGGACGTGCATTGTCCTGTTGGAATAGCAAGTTCCCTTGCCGGTCTAGGAATGGTAGAACGATGGGTTCGATGACGGTTTGGATGTACCGTGCACTATTCAGTGTCCCCTCGACGATCACCAGTGATGTACGGCCAGTGTAGGAGATCGCTCCCCACACCATGATGCCGGGTGTTGGCCCTGTGTGCCTCGGTCGTATGCAGTCCTGATTGTGGCGCTCACCTGCACGGCGCCAAACACGCATACGACCATCATTGGCACCAAGGCAGAAGCGACTCTCATCGCTGAAGACGACACGTCTCCATTCGTCCCTCCATTCACGCCTCTCGCGACACCACTGGAGGCGGGCTGCACGATGTTGGGGCGTGAGCGGAAGACGGCCTAACGGTGTGCGGGACCGTAGCCCAGCTTCATGGAGACGGTTGCGAATGGTCCTCGCCGATACCCCAGGAGCAACAGTGTCCCTAATTTGCTGGGAAGTGGCGGTGCGGTCCCCTACGGCACTGCGTAGGATCCTACGGTCTTGGCGTGCATCCGTGCGTCGCTGCGGTCCGGTCCCAGGTCGACGGGCACGTGCACCTTCCGCCGACCACTGGCGACAACATCCATGTACTGTGGAGACCTCACGCCCCACGTGTTGAGCAATTCGGCGGTACGTCCACCCGGCCTCCCGCATGCCCACTATACGCCCTCGCTCAAAGTCCGTCAGCTGCACATACGGTTCACGTCCACGCTGTCGCGGCATGCTACCAGTGTTAAAGACTGCGATGGAGCTCCGTATGCCACGGCAAACTGGCTGACACTGACGGCGGCGGTGCACAAATGCTGCGCAGCTAGCGCCATTCGACGGCCAACACCGCGGTTCCTGGTGTGTCCGCTGTGCCGTGCGTGTGATCATTGCTTGTACAGCCCTCTCGCAGTGTCCGGAGCAAGTATGGTGGGTCTGACACACCGGTGTCAATGTGTTCTTTTTTCCATTTCCAGGAGTGTATTAAGACACGTGAATACTTCAAACATAAAAATATAAACCATATAGACGCAAATAGCGATTAAATATTAAGCGGAATTAATAATAAAACTTAGTCAAGATATTACTGAAATTACATACGGTGGAATTACCACCACATTTTGAAATTGAAGCGAAATGAAATGTGGAATAAATGAAACACATACGTACAAGAAACGTTAACACATACATGCCAGTTAAAAGAACAGTCAGACAACTGAACTTTAAATTTGTGCTGGAGTAACGAACATCCTACACCACGTGTTCTGCTTACACATAGCAAATGATCGGAGAAGCTTACTAAACACAGAAAATATACGCGTAACTACACTCTGAAAAATATATGAATTCGATTACCGAACTTGAAAATGAGCTAGCACATCAAGCGTTTACATCAGTTACAATAGCTACATACCAACACGCGTTAATAAAGTTCCCAGCCCCAAGTCGCTCTTAAGAGTACCGTCCTCACTCACCAAAGGTCCAGTCCCGAGTGACGAGAGCAAGCTCTCCTTGCAACGACCTTCCCCCAGGTAGCCGGAAGGGACCAGAGGGGTCCTTTCCGCTACCAACTTAACTACCGTCGTCGCCGGCGGTTCTAGGCGCTACAGTCTGGAACCACGCGACCGCGTCGACCGCAGGTTCGAATTCTGCTTCGGGTATGGATGTGTGTGATGTCCTTAGGTTAGTTAGGTTTAAGTATTTCTAAGTTCTAGGTGACCGATGACCTCAGCAGTTAAGTCCCATAGTGCTCAGAGCCATTTGAACCATTTAACTACTGTCGAATGACTGTCGAAAGAGTACAGATCACTTTGCCTTCACTTAGAAAGCTACGTTGGCTACACGGAGCTACCACAGCATACGGCCAGATGCTGCACTGCTACCATATACAAGACAAATTCAACATACGCACTCACTCACTCATTCACACAGACGATAAAGAGAGAAAGGAAACGAGAACATGAACTGTAGGTAATTTACATAGGATTAGATGCCTACTGGAAAAACTGATACTTTAATGTAATGGTATACCTCTGAATGGGGACAAACACGGAGTACAAAAATAATTACAAATAACTGAGTGTGACAGCACGAAATACAACATAAATAGTATGAAACGAATATCACAGAGACGTTTCAGTATTTATCCTTATAGCCAATGTAAACAAACATATTTGTAACACAGATAACATCTCTGAAGGGATGGTGTAAACTGTATTGTCGCCTGGGACTAGAAAAAGCGCTAAATAAATATTTTCTTGTGTGTGAAAGGAGACGAAGTGACAAAAGCACAAAATCCAATAAATTGAGCTAATAGTATATACGATACAGCAAATCAAAGATAATACAATGTTCATTGTTAACACTACGCCGTCCGGTGACACCCCAGTGCTGACGTGAGCATAGTATCGCGAAGTGTCTAATTCGTGGATAAGAGACCATGTACCTGCTTCTGAGTAAAACTTGGAGGTTGCCACTACATCGCGTACGTCTCATCATGTTCTGGTTGTCAGACTTTCCGGTCACATAACCCAACACCAACTAATACTTATTTCCGAAACGAATAAACGAGAACGGAGAAACTGGCATGTATGTTCCAAAAACAAAAAAGAAGAAAAACAAACTTAATGTGTAAGTCTTGTGGAGTTGCGTTACATCTTGGAAACTGTTTTGCTGCATATCATATGAAAGAGAAATACTAAGTACCAAAGACAATGTAAACAAACAAATATATGAAACAAACAAATTTTGTATTTATCTTAGACATTTCATGAAAGTAGGGGAATAGGGTTGAGAACTTATGAGAACTAACGATGAGATTAGTAAAACTTAACAATTTATAATCTCCTGATAATGTGAAGAACGGCAGGCGACAAGCCAACTAATCCGAATTAGCACTGCTGGCGCTAGGCGAATACATTTGTACGAGACGTACAGACGGCAAAGTGTTAACACTAATTGTGTGAGGACTGTGACACTATGAACACTTACTTCTGCTCGAGTCTTTGGAAGAACAAAACGCAAACATGTACGCTAACGTTTTATTATGTGGATGGAAGGGTATGTGGCGTAATAATTTCTGTTTGATATCTCAGAATTTAATTGTTGTTCGTTAGAATAAAATGACTGATTTTGTTTGATGTTCATATTGTGTATTCTCCAGATTCGCCGACAGCTGGGCGTGGAGCTCACACATTCGCTAAAAATTGGCTTTAATAATCAAGTGAAGTAATGTGCAAGCAGTACATATGGTCAGAATTTTAAATTATTTCAGGTACACCGAGACGCAGCCAGCCACGTATGTTAAACAACGATGCTGCTCATTTTCTTGTACTATTTTCGGCTTCTTATAAATTATTTTCTAGGTCGTCAGCAGTCATACAAGCAGAAACCACATATAGCCAGAAAATAGGATAGCCCATAATCTCCTATCTGCTACTCAGACTTGAATTTATAGACTTCTTTAGAAGATTTCACCAAAAACGATAAAATTTTTTCCAAATTTTAAAATATTATGCACCAGATTAGGCTACGATATTTTTATGTAGTTAGCACAAAGCTATGCCAACCCCCAGCCCCCCCCCCCCCCCCCACGATACTGTCAGTGCACAAAGAACGCAACTTCTGAAATGGAATGTCGGCCTTTCCTCCTGCCAGCACTGAAAACTCTGAATATCGCATAGTTTTCTTTTTTTTTGTGTGTGTGTGTGTGTGTGTGTGTGTGTGTGTGTGTGTGTGTGTGTGTGTGTCTGTGTGTGTGGTTAGTAACTTGGTGCTACACAACGGAACACCGTGCTGCCATAGCGAAGACTTAACAAATGTAATGAGTGCTCCACACAGACTATCTGTAAGCTCCATAGAATATTTGGTCAACGTAATCCAATCAACGTAATCCAACGAGTAAGTCGGATGTGTTAGGAGTGATTGGTCTTTCTGTGGAGACTTTCACCATCTTGAGTGAGAATTTTCCTCTTAAGTCCGGTGAAGTCTATTCCTCGACGTTCGCAACAACTGGATATTCCCAGAATGAGCATGCAACTAATTCTGAACTGAACTGTAGTATTACTGACAACATGACTCATGAACGTGAAGTGATTTATATGTATTTGACGATGTTGGTGCTGATTCCGCATTTAACATTTGACGATGCCACTATGGCTGCAGTACATTAGGACTTTGTTTTTATGAAACAGATCTAATGATGGTCATTAAAGACCGAAACCGGTAATCTGTTAAAAAGATTATGACTATTGACGTAAATTAAAGGAAATTTATTACATATACGGGTCACTGTGTTTTTTCGCGACAATGTCGCAGCTTGTTTCAACAAAAAATGTGATTTCGCGGGGGTTTTTCTTTGACAGAAATGGAGATACAGAATTGCTGTAAATTTTATCTGATGCACTCGACTATAAAGTTTTTATTTTCTAAGGTATATACGCTGAAGCGCCAAAGGAACTGGTATGCGCAAGTGTATTCAAATACAGAGATATGTAAATAGGCAGAATACGGCGCTGCGGTCAGCATCTTCTATATAAGACAACAAGGGTCTGGCGCAGTTGTTAGATCGGTTACTGCTGCTACCTGCTACAAAGGCAGGTATTCAAGATTTAAGTGAGTTTGAACTTGTTATAGTCGGCGCACGAGTGACGGGACACAGCATCGCCAAGGTAGTGATGAAGTGGGGATTTTCATCAAATCTCCGACATCTCTGCTGTTGGAAAAAGATCCTGCAAGAACGTGATCAATGAGGACTGGAGAGGATCGTTCAACGTGACAGAAGTGCAGCCCTTTCCCACATTGTTGCAGATTTCAATGCTGGGCCATCAACAAGTGTCAGAGTGCGAACCATTCAACGAAACATCATCGATATGGGCTATCGGAGCCGAAGGCCCTCTTGTGTACCCTTGATGACTGCACGACACAGTGATTTGCGCCTCACCTGGGTCCGTCAACACCAACATTGAACTGTTGATGACGAGTCTCGTTTCAAATTGTATCGAACGGATGGTCGTGTACGGGTATGGAGACGACATCATGAATCCGTGGACGCTACATGTCAGCAGGGGACTGTTCAAGCTTGTGCAGGCTTTGTAATGGTGTGGGGCGTGGGCAGTTGGACTGATATGGGACCCCTGATACGTCTAGAGTCGGCCGGTGTGGCCAAGCGGTTAAAGGCGCTACAGTCTGGAACCGCGCGACCGCTACGGTCGCAGGTTCGAATCCTGCCTCGGGAATGGATGTGTGTGATGTCCTTAGGTTAGTTAGGTTTAAGTAGTTCTAAGTTCTAGGGGACTGATGACCTTAGAAGTTAAGTCCCATAGTGCTCAGAGCCATTTGAACCATTTGATACGTCTAGATACGACTCTGATAAGTGACACGTAAGTAAGTATCCTCTGATCACTAGCGTCCATTCGTGTGTGTGTATGTGTGTGTGTGTGTGTGTGTGTGTGTGTGTGTGTGTTTGTGTGAATTCATAAGGGACCAAACTGCTGAGGTCATTGGTCCCTAGACTTACACACTATTTAAACTAACTTAAACTACCTTATACTAGGAACAACAAGTACACCCATGCCCGAGGGAGGACTCGAATCTCCGGCGGTAGGTGTCGCGCAATCCGTGACATGGCGCCTCAAACCCGCGGCCACTCCACGCGTCTCCATTGTTCATTGTGCATTCCGACGGGCTTGGGCAATTCCAGCAGGACAGTCCGACTCACCAAACCTCCAGAATTGTTTCGAAATGGCTCCAGGGACACTCTTCTGAATTTAAACTCTTCCGCTGGCCACCAAACTCCCCAAACATGAATATTATTGAGCATATTTGGGATGCTTTGCAACGTGCTGTTCCGAAGAGATATTCACCCCCCCCCCCTTGTATTCATACTGATTTATGGATAGCCCTGCATGATTCGTGGTGTAAATTCCCTTCAACACTACCTCAGACATTAGTCGAGTCCATGCCAAGTAGTGTTGCAGCACTCCTGCGGGCTCGCGGGGGCCCCACAGGTTATTAGGCATGTGAACCAGTTTCTTTGGGTCTTCAGTGTAATTTGCAAGGGTGTGTCGTTTATGTGATTTCACATAAAAACGTGAAAACACTTTTGCAATACTTTTGGGATAAAAGTTTTACGGATAACTGACCTTGGGTTACTCCACAGGATACACGCCAAACATTCAGACGAGAGGCAAACTGGTACTTCCGAGAGCACGTATCGCTTTCACTAGTATTGATAAATCACGTCGCAGTCCACCAGCGTTGTTGGAAAGGGAGGCACCTATATAGGCAGTCGTTCACAAACCCGATAAAAATATCACATGCCCTGAAGTGAAGCGGCCGTAGAGGCCAACAGAGCAATGCAAAGTCCTTCCACCACCACTGATCGTTGACGCAAGTCTTTGTTTAGAAATGCTCTTACACACTAATGTCAGAGTGGTGGTGCTTCTTCTAGTTTAATAATGGAAGACTTCGGCATCTCCCCGAAACTGTGAAAAACGTTAATCTTCTTGAAAATGATCGGATTGTAAATTTTTCTCGGGAAAACACATGAAGCTCTGGAGAACCACCCCTCACACTCGACTAAGGCACGTATCTGCTTTGTTCCCCATTTCCTACACTGCATCGCTTCACAATTCAACTTGAGTAGAACTTAGCCTCATCACTGAACACTAAGTGCGACAGGAAGCGGTTTACTTTGTAAGGTGACTACTGCTCTTTTTTAAGAAGTATTGAGAAGTAGAAGCCCGCATCTCGTGGTCGTGCGGTAGCGTTCTCGCTTCCCACGGCCGGGTTCCCGGGTTCGATTCCCGGCGGGGTCAGGGATTTTCTCTGCCTCGAGATGGCTGGGTGTTGTGTGATGTCCTTAGGTTAGTTAGGTTTAAGTAGTTCTAAGTTCTAGGGGACTGATGACCATAGATGTTAAGTCCCATAGTGCTCAGAGCCATATGAACCATTTTTTTTGAGAAGTAGAACCATGAAGCTGGATTGCGTGGAACTATGCCTAATTATAAACTAACTCTTGACCTGTAACTAATTAAAGAATGCTGGTTTTGTTTGTTTGTTTATGTACAACATGCTCCGTTACACACTATTTATAATACTACATGCATTTATTGCGCGCGCGCGCGCGCGTGTGTGTGTGTGTGTGTGTGTGTGTGTGTGTGTGTGTGTGTGTGTGGTGTAAGAATGCTGACTAAAGTGATGGAAACAAAATTAAATAAGCTGCTCATGCTTACATAAAATAGACAACTTAATAAATGACAGGTATAGTATGAATAATGGAACATCACCGGTAAAATCATATCAAATCTATCAAAGTGTGGTAGTCAACAACATATAGTCGAACACTGTGCAGTTGGGATGTAGTCCCCTTGATTTAATAATAATATGCAGATATGATAAGCGAATAACTCGTAGAAATTCGACTTCGGTTGAATGAGGTTGCCGTTCGAAAGTTTTGGGCATGCGTCAGCTGCCGCGTGATACTGGCCGTATACGGGTAATACACTACGTAATTTAGTTTGGCAACATGAACAAATACACTGAACAGAATCAGGCTCAGCGACCGGCGTCAGGACGCTGAAACCAGCATGCATAACACTGGAGTAAGTATTGATATGGGAAACTATCTCAGACATTAAATACTTGGCAAACTGTGTTATGTTCAACAGTTGGTTGAGACAAAGGGGGCATATTTTAACAAGTGGTCACGAAATGGTGGTGGACAAGCAATATGCCACTACGTTCTACATTCATCAATAATCGATACAATATTCCATCGTTCATCTTAACAATATCGTATTTATCCGTCGATACCAGGCAGCGACCTTCAATTAAAATGTTCTCACCTGCACGGGAATTACATAATGTGTGCAGGGGCACAGGGTGCGTTGCATGAAGTCTGGATCTGGCCGTCGTTCGTGCACGGGTAGCAAATGCGATTAAGGTGACCGCTCGAGTAAAGCGGGAAATACGGGTTCGAGTGCTGGTCCGGCACAAATTTTCATTCTCTTCAACACTTTTACAGCTGATGGTTGTTCGTATTCAACTGCGAATACATTTAATGGAAATTCAGTACTTGAATTAGAAGACCTCCTCTTATGACGAAACGTTTTTCCCAGCAAGCCACAATTCCATTTCGCGAACCGTAAGAAGTGACTTGTGGCTTTATCTGGCGAGTGGGGTGGATGTGAAAACAGTTCAAAGTCCGTCATGCACTTTCGCCAATGTTATTCCTAATGTGTGGGATGGTGCATTATCCTGGTTAAACAGCACTTTTTTTGCATACCAACATTGGTCTTTTTTCATCCAACGCAACCCTTCAAATGAAATTTTTTATAATGGCACGAATCTCGGTTCTCTCCAATTTCAGTCGCAGTCCACACACGGCAGTCAAGAATATACTGCACCCTGTCCATTGTTGAAATTCCTTGTGCGGTTTTTGAAATATCCAGGCTCGTCAAACACGATGGTGCAACAAAAATGTACCATTCCTTCGCAGAAATTTCCTAGACTTGTCAGACCATCCCCGTACGTTCTAACTCTTTGAATGTTCTCCAGATATTGAACGAGCTCATGGGGCTTCCAGTGGATCCCCGCCACAAAAGCAACCAGTGTGCTGAAACTGGTGATGCTGTGGTCGAATGCTTTGAGTTTCAGGTATACCTTACTCTCGGCAAAAACTACGCCACACACAGCTGCAGGTGTAATGCACCTGCTTCAACGGAGCACGAAAAACATCTCTTATTGGCGTTTTGTCATCATGCTGAGCCGATGTTCGCTGATGCACGAGGGAGCAAGGGATGAGGTGATTGAAGCAGCTGCTCAAGGGAAGCACCTAGCGGAAATACCGTGAACCAGCTGCCTACATTTGGAGCCAAGTTAAAATTCATCCCTTGTCTCTATCTTCACTGTTGCAGAAGATGTGCTCGTGTAAAATAGCACGAATATTTTTCAAACACTCTACAGAATAGACTGGCGAGCCTTAGTGATGACGTCACATTTTTCTCTGATTGTAATGGCGTAATAGGAGGAGAATAAGAAGAGAACAATTCGCTACAAAGAAAGGGAGTTCTTCTGACCTGTCAAATGTCTGCCATTTCTAGTTAATATTCGACGGGGACCCTTCCTGCAGTGCCAAATTCTGTCCAATTGGAGCGTTAGGTCGTCAAAACCCAAAGCCCTGAGCTGGTGCAAGGGCCCTGCTCAAAAGGCTCCAAACGTTCTCAACCAGGGAGAGATCCTTCGACCTTGCTGTACAAGGTAGCGTTCGGCAAGCACGAAGATGAGCAGCAGATGTCGCTGTGGACGAATCTGGGCATCCTGTGATGGTGCCCATTCGACACAGTACTGAATAGTCTTTCAAAGAATCTACGTGTTGCATATAACTGGGGTAAAATTTAAAAAAATGAATAAATAAAACACACCACCCAGGAACTGTGCGAATGGGACGGAAATCGGCAGATGTGCTGTACATCTACAGACAATCAAATGATTAAAATTTCAGAAAAAATTGATGGTTTATTCAAGAGAAAGAGCTTCACAAATTGAGCAAGCCAATAACCCGTTATAGCACCTCTGGCTCTTATAGAACCTGTTACGCGGCTTGGCCTTTACTGATAGAGTTGTTGGGTGTTCTCCTGAGAGATATCGTGCCAAATTCTGTCCAATTGGAGTGTTAGATCGTCAAAACCCTGAGCTGGTGGAAGGGCCTTGCTCATAAGGCTCCAAACGTTCTGAAACGGAGAGAGATCCTTCGGCCTTGCTGTACAAGGCAGCGTTCGGCAAGCACGAAGATCAGCAGTAGAAACTCTCGCCGTGTGCGGGCGTACATCGCTTTGCTGAAATGTAAGTCCAGGATGGCTTGCCATGAAGGGCAACAAAACGGAGCGTAGAGTATCGCCGTCGTACCGTCTGGTGTCAGGGTGCCGCTGATGGCAACCAACACTCCGGACCATCTCTCCTGGTTGTCGGGCTGTATGCCCGGCGACAATCAAGTTGATATCCCACTGCGATCCGGGGTGGATCCAAACACGCCTTCGGCCTCCAATCTCATTTACTGGAGTAGAATTTTCAGTGAGGAGTACGACTTCCAATTGAGCCGTGATCGCCCGCGAAAACGTGTCTGGAGAGGCCCTGGACAGCGGAGGGATGTCAACTTGATTTTTGCTCTCCATACGACCTGACAACCAGGAGTAATGGTTACGGGTGGCATTTCATTTCATAGCAGGACCCCTTTGGTTGTCTTCTGAGGCACCCTTACAGCAAAGCGAAACTTTGACGAATTCTAATCCCCGTTTTGTTGCGCTTCATGGCAAGCCATTCTGGGTTTATATTTCAGCAAGGTAATGCTCGCCCGCTCACAGTGACAGTTTCAACTGCTCGTCTTCGTGCTTTCCAAACTATACCTTGGCCAGCAAGGTCGAAGAATCTCTCCCCAATTGAGAAAAATTGGTCAGGGCCCTTCAACCATCTCAGGAATCACCCGTGTTAAAATGGACCGTTTATAAATTGTGGAAAAGGTCGATATCGTGTTGATGTATGGCTATTGCGATCAAAATGCCCAACGGACGTGTGCTATGTATGCAGCTCGGTATCGTGGACGACATCATCCAAGTTTCCGGACCGTTCGCCGGATAGTTCCGTTATTTAAGGATACAGGAAGTGTTCAGCCACATGTGAAACGTCAACCACGACCTGCAACAAATGATGATGCCCAAGTAGGTGTCTCAGCAGCTGTCGCGGCTAATCCGCACATCAGTAGCCGACAAATTGCTCGAGAATCGGCAATCCCAAAAACATCGGTGTTGAGAATACTACATCAACATCGGTTGCACCCGTATCATATTTCTATGCACCAGGAATTGAATGGCGACGACTTTGAACGTCGTGTACAGTTCTGCCACTGGGCACAAGAGAAATTACGGAACGATGACAGATTTTCTGCACGCGTTCCATTTAGTGACGAAGCGTTATTCACAAACAGCGGTAACGTAAACTGGCATAATATGCACTATTGGGCAACGAAAAATCCACGATGGCTGCGACAAGTGGAACATCAGCAACCTTGGCGGGTTAACGTATGGTGCGGCATTACGGGAGGAACGATAATTGGCCACCATTTTATCTATGGCATTCTAAATGGTGCAATGTATGCTGATTTCCTACACAATGTTCAACCGATGTTACTACAAGATGTTTCACGGCATGACAGAATGGCGATGTACTTCCAACATGATGGATGTCCGGCACATAGCTCGCGTGCAGCTGAAGCGGTATTGAATAACATATTTCATGACAGGTGGATTGGTCGTCGAAGTGGCCCGCACGTTCACGGGATCTGACGTCCCCGGATTTCTTTCTGTGGGGAAAGTTGAAGGATATTTTCTATCGTGATCCACCGACAACGCGTGATAACCTGCGTCAGCGCATTGTCAATGCATGTGCGAACATTACGGAAGGCCAGATACTCGCTGTTGAGAGGAATGTCGTTACACGTATTGCCAAATGCATTGAGGTTGATGGACGTCATTTTGAGCATTTATTGCATTAATGTGGTATTTACAGGTAATCACGCTGTAACAGTATACGTTCTCAGAAATGATAAGTTCACAAAGGTACATGTATCACATTGGAACAAACGAAATACAATGTTCAAACGTACCCACTTTTTTTTTTTTACTTTATTGTCATTTTAAAGCCTATACAATAGGCAGGCTGGCAGCAGCACACTACGCCGCTCTTCAGCCAAAGAAGACATAAGCAGCAAAAACATGAGAAAAACATAAAAGTTACAAAATGGTGGGCGATAAAACAGGAGACACAGAGAGACAAACACGGAGCCGTTCACACTCGACGATAAAAATCACACTGCAAACTGTTGAGACGACGCACAAACACCGAAGAAGACGATGGCACTGGTGAACAATGGAGTGTGACGGTGAACACTGAAACGTACCCACGTTCTGTATTTTAATTTAAAGAAACCTACCTGTTACCAACTGTTAGTCTAAAATTGTGAGCCATATGTTTGTGACTATTACAGTGCCATCTATCACAAAGCGAAAAAAGTGGTCCAACTAAAGCATTCATATTTCTTTACGTACTACAAAAAAATATATAATCAAAAGGGGGGTTCCTATTTAAAAAAAAAACGCATTTGATATCCGTTTGACCTATGGCAGCGCCATCTAGCGGGACAACCATAGAGCCATCTGGTTTCCCCTTCAAGCTAGACAAGTTTCGTTCTTTGTAGTTTTTTAGTTTGACGCATATTTCGTGAGATATTTGGCCCGGTCACGATAAATGGACCACCATGTATAAGGAAGCTTTTTCATCACAGTTCTGAATAATATACGTGCGCTACAATTCCGAAAACCTTTCACACACAGTTTTCAGAACAGACACAAACATTTTTTGTTTCAACTGAAAGTCCAAATCAAACTTGGCATTGCCATGCATTACTTGTGCATGAAGCCAGTAATCCGTAGTTTAATATTGGTTTCGTTTCACAATTTGAGATAACACACAGAAGTTGGATAGGGCTGGCAAAAAACCTAACATACACACACATATCAAGTTTTTACTTGTGAATATAGCATCATTAATCAGTTAAAATTAAATATGAGCCCTTGTGTTATTTTTCTTGCTGACCAGAAACAACACTGTCCCATAAATTCTAACTAACGACTTCGAACTCTTGCATTGCACCTTCACGTGACACACAACTTCACGTTTTGCCATTAATTAGTAATTAAACCTGTTCGTGCGGGTACTACTGCGCTGAGCCCCTATTACGCAAATTAAAGCAGTGGTAAGGGTGAATCTGAAAACGAGCGACTACTAGCTTTTTTAGCGAGTATCAAAATACAAGCGTTTAAAAACCGCCATACAACGGAGCTGGTCCGTTAAAAAGTGCGCATAATTTCATTTGAATTGCAGAACGCGTTTCCATCGATATGTGTGTGTTCGTACATGGTAATGGCAGCTCTGTTTTTTTCTGGAAAGTGCAACGTTGTTTCGATCACATGATCGTATACTTGCGGCCAGTGCCTATCCACTGTATGTCCTTGCAAAACATTGACGCCCGAACTTTGGAAAAAGCAGACGTGTGCCTGTCATACCAGGATCTGCAGCCCTGGGAACTAAATAATTCTTAGTGGACGTCTCTTCAATTCCAAGACTGCTCTTCCACATTTCTTTACGTTGTCAGCGTTTTGACTAAATGCATATCTTGTGCCAAACTCTTCATTTCAGGCAGGCAGTTTATTTACTGTATGAAAATGGCTCTGAGCACTATGCGACTTAACTTCTGAGGTCATCAGTCGCCTAGAGCTTAGAACTGATTAAACCTAACTAACCTAATGACATCACACACATCCATGCCCGAGGCAGGATTCGAACCTGCGACTTTAGCGGTCGCTCGGCTCCAGACTGCAGCGCCCAGAACCGCACGGCCACTTCGGCCGACCTTTACTGTATGATGACAGAGAAATATAGGCAACTATTTACAACAAAAATAAAGATTTTTATACTGATACACACCTCGAGTTCGTAATAAGTTCATAGCTCTAAGTTCAGATTGAAAATCCAGTCAGAACCTTCTGCAGACAAATTGTGAAGGTCTTCCATTGTCCCTTTTAATGCTTTGATGTAAAAATTCAAGTGTTTTGTGGTGTAACTGTTTGCTGCTCTTCACGGCAGTCACATTCAGACGAGATCTTCATCCCCATTGCTACACAAATACTCCCGATCTGCCCCAATCACTTCTGGTGCGTTGCAGTATGCACCAGTTTCGTCGGCAAATGATAACCTGCTGAACGATCCAAGGGAGTTTTAATTGTTGATACTCCACGGAAGACTGAGCCTGCCATTTATTGTTCCAGGCTTTTTGGATGTTGAAGATACTGTCCTGCCGGGTTATTTATGTGCGCAACGATGGTTTTCTAGGCCTCGGTTGCTGGGTTTCTGCAGATGAAACTCTTGAATGATTGTTAATTGTGATTTTCTTACGAATGGTGGTGGTATGTTGTTAAGTACCGGTAGCCAGTGCGTGTTTGTGGCTTAAATATACCCTGTGATGAGACGCATTGCTTGATTGCCTGTTATTTTAGTGCGACCACTGTTTAGCCAGGTGGAACAGCACCATTCTGCGACTGTTTATAAGAGAGCTAGAACTGATATCTGAGGGCTGTTTGTATTGGTACCCCAGGCGGTTTCTGTTAACGTCTGGACTATATTGTTCCGCGTCTTTATTTCAGCTCCCACAATCCGGAGATGGATTTTGTAAGTCAAAGACCTGCCTATGGTCATGCTAGATATTCTGGAGTGTTGCAGTATTGGAAAGTCTGTTGTCAGATGTTATGGTAGAGTTGTGGTTTTCTTGTTTATTACGTAGGTGGAAAGTTGATACAATGCTCTTTTGAGGATTTGTTTGAGAGAGTTATTTTTGAAGTATGCATTGAACGTCTTCAGGTCTGATGTTAGTGTTTCTTCAGTTTCCCTAAATCCTATCCTGAGCGATTAGATCAATATCAACAGCACAAACGAATTTTGTGGATTTCGTTTCTGGAAGATCGTATGTATACAAATTAAAATGGAGTGGAGCCAAAGCAGAACCTTTTGGGATACAATCATTTAATTTGTTACTTCTATTTTTGGAGTTCTCTGAGAACACCTGGAAGTATATATTGTTCAGCATGTTGCCGATTGAAGTGGTTAGTTTCTGACACGGAATGTGAAACGAATTTGTCCAGGAGTTTGTCACGCCAAACGGTACATAGGCTGCAGTTAGGTCTAAGAAAACCCCGGCGTTGATCTTCTGCTTATCAAAGGCCGTTTTCGATATGAGTTGCTATTGCAAGCACCTGTTCCTCACATCCTGTTCCTGGTCTAAGCCCAACTTGCTCTGCTAGGGTGACTTTGTTAGTGGCTGGACAGACTCTGTAATAAATGAGCATCTCCAGGAGCTCGCAAATGAGACTAAGGAGAGTAGTGGGGCGTTATTTCTCCACTCTGGTTGGATCTTTGTTTGGCTAAAGTACATCAATGATCGCATTTTGCTTCAAGAGAGGCGGCAGACAATAGCAAGACCACAGTGCAGCAGACACACACGGTAAATACCAAGGTTTCATGTTATTTATAGCCTCTACGGTCTCTATTGTATGCTACGGGGGAGGGGGGGGGGAGCATCTGCACACAACGTCTTCAGTTACTTATATGATGTATTCCGAACTCTGTCAACCCCAAACGTTTTTACCATATACAGCTCCCTCTATATGGACATTATTCCGCGGCGTATTAAGGCACTTACTACCTTTCCGTCGCTTCTCCTTTTTAAAGTTTTGAGCACGTTGAAACATTCAACATCCCACATCGTATAAATATTTCTTTATTTAAGACAACCGGTTTCGACAGATTTTGATGTCATCTTATAGTCTTAAAACTCTTTTTGTTGTGAAAAGTGTACATTTTACGTTAGACTTCACGCCAGGTGCACATTATAAATCGATAAATGGTAAATCCGAAACGTTTCACACACACACACACACACAAAAAAAATTACCTAAAGTTGGCAGCAAACTCTGTCGAAACCGGTTGTCTTAGGTAACGAAATATTCATGCGATTTAGGCTTTTGAATGTTTTAGCAAGTAAAAGAGGTCGCTCCATTAGTATTCTCAGTATAAGAAAATTCAATCATTTTGGCTATGTTCCACCTCGCCGATTCTGCGGACGACCTCTTCATTTCTTATGAGTCCATCTACTTTCCAACATTCCTCTAAAACACTTAGCTTCTCTTCTTTTAGGGTTTTCTCGCAGACCACGATTCATTATCGCACTGGGGGACTGATGACCTTAGCTGTTTAGTCCCCCTTAAACATCCCAACAACCAACCAACCATTATCGCACAATGCCTAGCTCCAAACGTACATTCTCATAAACTTCTTCCTCATGCTAAGGCCGTTGCTTAATACGAGAAGACTTCTTTTGGCTAGGAATGCCTTCTTCGCCTGTGCCAATCTGCTTTTCGTGTTGTTTCGTTTTTCGTGAGTTATTTTGCTTCCGAGGCAGCAATACTCCCTTACCTGGTCCATGTCATAGTCCCCAATTTTGATGTAAAGTTTATCGCTGATCTCGTTCCTGCTACTCCTCATTATTTTCGTCTTTCCTCCCCTCCCCCCCCCCCCCCACCATGAACCATGGACCTTGCCGTTGGTGGGGAGGCTTGCGTGCCTCAGCGATACAGATGGCCGTACCGTAGGTTCCACAACGGAGGGGTATCTGTTGAGAGGCCAAACAAAGGTGTGGTTCCTGAAGAGGGGCAGCAGCCTTTTCACTAGTTGCAGGGGCAACAGTCTGGATGATTGACTGATCTGGCCTTGTAACACTAACCAAAATGGCCTTGCTGTGCTGGTACTGCGAACGGCTGAAAGCAAGGGGGAACTACAGCCGTAATTTTTCCTGAGGGCATGCAGCTTTACTGTATGGTTAAATGATGATGGCGTCCTCTAGGGTAAAATATTCCGGAGGTAAAATAGTCCCTCATTCGGATCTCCGGGCGGGGACTACTCAGGATGACGTCGTTATCAGGAGAAAGAAAACTGGCGTTCTGCGGATCGGAGCGTGGAATGTCAGATCCATAATGAATAAAAAAACAGGAGTGCGGGTAAGCTACTACAAACAGCATATTGAACGCATTATTGTGGCCAAGATAGACACGAAGCCCACACCTACTACAGTAGTACAAGTTTATATGCCAACTAGCTCTGCAGATGATGAAGAAATTGATGAAATATATGATGAGATAAAAGAAATTATTCAGGTAGTGAAGGGAGACGAAAATTTAATAGTCATGGGTGACTGGAATTCGAGAGTAGGAAAAGGGAGAGAAGGAAACATAGTAGGTGAATATGGATTGGGGGAAAGAAATGAAAGAGGAAGCCGTCTGGTAGAATGTTGCACAGAGCATAACTTAATCATAGCTAACACTTGGTTCAAGAATCATGAAAGAAGGTTGTACACATGGAAGAATCCTGGAAATACTAGAAGGTATCAGATAGATTATATAATGGTAAGACAGAGATTTAGGAACCAGGTATTAAATTGTAAGACATTTCCAGGGACAGATGCGGACTCTGACCACAATCTATTGGTTGTGAACTGTAGATTAAAACTGAAGAAACTGCAGAAAGGTGGTAATTTAAGGAGATGGGACCTGGATAAACTGAAAGAACCAGAGATTGTACAGAGTTTCAGAGAGAGCATAAGGGAACAATTGTCACAAATGGGGGAAAGAAGTACAGTAGAAGAATAATAGGTAGCTTTGAAAGATGAAGTAGTGAAGGCAGCAGAGGATCAAGTAGGTAAAAAGACGAGGACTAGTAGAAATCCTTGGGTAACAGGAGGAATACTGAATTTAATTGATGAAAGGAGAAAATATAAAAATGCAGTAAATGAATCAGGCAAAAAGGAATACAAACGTCTCAAAAATGAGATCGACAGGAAGTGCAAAATGGCTAAGCAGGGATGGCTAGAGGACAAATGTAAGAATGTAGAGGCTTATCTCACTAGGGGTAAGATAGATACTGCCTACAGGAAAATTAAAGAGACCTTTGGAGAAAAGAGAACCACTTGTATGAATATCAAGAGCTCAGATGGAAACCCAGTTCCAAGCAAATAAGGGAAAGCAGAAAGGTTGAAGGAGTATATAGAGGGTCTATACAAGGGCGACGTACTTCAGGACAATATTCTGGAAATGGAAGAGAATGTAGATGAAGACGAAATGGGAGATACAATACTGCGTGAAGAGTTTGACAGAGCACTGAAAGACCTGAGTCGAAACAAGGCCCCGGGAGTATACAACATCCATTAGAACTACTGACGGCCTTGGGAGAGCCAGTCCTGACAAACCTCTACCATCTGGTGAGCAAGGTGTATAAGACAGGCGAAATACCCTCAGACTTCAAGAAGAATATAATAATTCCAATCCCAAAGAAAGCAGGTGTTGACAGATGTGAAAATTACCGAACTATCAGTTTAATAAGCCACGGCTGCAAAATACTAAGGCGAATTCTTTACAGACGAATGGAAAAACTAGTAGAAGCCGACCTTGGGGAAGATCAGTTCGGATTCCGTAGACATATTGGAACACGTGAGGCAATACTGACCTTACAACTTATCTTAGAAGAAAGATTAAGGAAAGGCAAACCTACGTTTCTAGCATTTCTAGACTTAGAGAAAGCTTTTGAAAATGTTGACTGGAATGCCCTCTTTCAAATTCTGAAGGTGGCAGGGGTAAAAATACAGGGAGCGAAAGGCTATCTACAATTTGTACAGAAACCAGATGGCAGTTATGAGTCGAGGGATATGAAAGGGAAGCAGTGGTTGGGAAGGGAGTGAGACAGGGTTCTAGCCTCTCCCCGATGTTATTCAATCTGTATATTGAGCAAGCAGTAAAGGAAACAAAACAAAAATTCGGAGTAGGTATTAAAATCCATGGAGAAGAAATAAAAAGTATGAGGTTCGCCGATGATATTGTAATTCTGTCAGAGACAGCAAAGGACTAGGAAGAGCAGTTGAACGGAATGGACAGTGTCTCGAAAGGAGGATATAAGATGAACATCAACAAAAGCAAAACGAGGATAATGGAATGTAATCGAATTAAGTCGGGTGATGCTGAGGGAATTAGATTAGGAAATGAGACACTTAAGGTAGTAAAGGAGTTTTGCTATTTGGGGAGCAAAATAACTGATGATATAAAATGTAGACTGGCAATGCCAAGGAAAGCGATTCTGAAGAAGAGAAATTTTTTAACATCGAGTATTGATTTAAGTGTGAGGAAGTCGTATCTGAAAGTATTTGTATGGAGTGTAGCCATGTATGGAAGTGAAACATGGACGATAAGTAGTTTGGACAAGAAGAGAATAGAGGCTTTCGAAATGTGGTGGTACAGAAGAATGCTGAAGATTAGATGGGTAGATCACATAACTAATGAGGAGGTACTGAATAGGATTGGAGAGAAGAGGAGTTTGTGGCACAGCTTGACCAGAAGAAGGGATCGTTTCGTAAGACATGTTCTGAGGCATCAAGGGATCACCAATTTAGTATTGGAGGGCATCGTGGAGGGTAAAAATCGTAGGGGGAGACCAAGAGATGAATACACTAAGCAGATTCAGAAGGATGTAAGTTGCAGTAGGTACTGGGAGATGAAGAAGCTTGCACAGGATAGAGCAGCATGGAGAGCTGCATCAAACCAGTCTCAGGACTGAAGACCACAACAACAGCAACTCGTTTTTCTCTGAGCCCATATTGCGTGCTCATTATACAGATCATTCCATTTAAGTGGTCTTGCAATAAGTCCTCACTTGTACTGAGGGTGACCACGTCTTCAGCTTATCGTATCATTGATACGCTTTCACCCTGAATTTTAATCCGTGTCCAGAATCTTCCTCTTATTCACGTCTTTGCTTCATCCATGTATAGGTTCAAGTAGAAGGGGCGAGAGACTGCATCCCTATCTTACAGCCTTTTAATTCGTGCCTTCGTTCTTTGGTCTTCTATTCCCGTTTTTCCATATTGGTTTTTGTTCGTATTGTATATCATTCATCTTTTTCTATAGTCTGCATCTGTTTCCCTGAGATTTACAAACTCCTTACACCATTTTAAACTGAACTGTTTTTCTATGTCGACATATCTTATTAACGTGTCTTCCTTTCACTATCAACCAGAAATATTATGAAGTGTCTCTACACTCACAGGAAATAACCTGTAAAAGAAGCGAAGAGACTATAATCGCGCGTCTGTTGAATCAAAGGAGAAATTGACGACGGGAGGAAGTACCAGACGCTCAACGACGTTATTGTTATACGCAATTGACCAGTCGACAGAAAGTTGCCTGTGGAGACGTCAAAACTTCGCAGCAACGCCGAATAACATGTTCGGGAGTCTTATTTAAGCAACACTGCAGCTACGACGGTAAAGCAGGCATGAATCCATATGAGTGCAAATGTTGTGCCCACCTTCAAAGATAACTGCAAGCATATTCGTATTTCGTATTAGGGAAACTTTACATCAGATGCTGTTTTCAGATGGAATCTTGCTGCCCCTTTAAGAGTGGCCACTGTAGTGAAACTTCCTAACGAAGAAAAACCGTACGCCTCCATAGACTCGAAATCAAACTGTTGCGCTTTACCTTATGGGCTATGGAGGTAGAAAACAAAACATTAAGCTTGCTTCACAGCTCCAATTTATCTTCATCTGACAAGTACTAATTTAGCACACTGCGCAAGACTGCTTCTTAGCCGGCCGAAGTGGCCGTGCGGTTAAAGGCGCTGCAGTCTGGAACCGCGAGACCGCTACGGTCGCAGGTTCGAATCCTGCCTCGGGCATGGATGTTTGTGATGTCCTTAGGTTAGTTAGGTTTAACTAGTTCTAAGTTCTAGGGGACTAATGACCTCAGCAGTTGAGTCCCATAGTGCTCAGAGCCATTTGAACTGCTTCTTAGAATTTTCAGAGTAAGAGGGAAGTCAGTACACCAGTGGCAGAACTGAAAACGTGAAGAAGGCGGCTGAATCGGTCGTGTATAACATCGTTAGTAACAGATATGACGTTTGTAATTTTTTTGGGTATTGCCTACTCTCTCTCCGCAGTAATGGCCTCACTTGATCTACAACTGCAGTTCGTTTCGGGTTGCAGATGGGTCTAGACGCATCAGAAAACTGAACTGAACTGACAAAATGTCATCACACCAAGAATTTGTTCCCTCCTGAGTTGAACAGGAGATGTCGGAACTTCATCAAATACTCTTGGTTGAAGTGTATTGCTGCTGTACCATGAAATGGGGTGAATGGAAACAGTAGGGTGAACAGAAATCATACTTCCAAAAGTGTTCTGTGCTATCATGTGTTCAGACAAATGGGAATATAGTTCAAAGTTTTTTCTATCTAAGTTCGGAGCGAATAATTCTAACACGAAAATCACGAATTTCAAAGCTGGCGACACTATCAGTTGATGATTTGTTCACTCTATGACAAACATACTTGATTCGAACATGATTTGTAACCATCAATTTAAATTGTGTTGTTTTAATTTACGTGCATGGTAAGCAAATTACCAATCCCGTTTCATTAAACAGTCTGACTTGTGTTTCGGCTAACTGAAAATGTTCTGGGACGTGTAGAAACAGTAACCGTCAGTGTTGCTTCAGAAGGACAAGGATTTGAAGAAAATGAAAGACCACCTGACACTGTTCTCAACCAAGGGTATTATGTTGTGATTAATTTATATAGAAAAAGTAAGCAGTCATTTATATTTTATGTAATGCCACGATACCTAACAGTTACTGTTAATGTGGTTGCTTTTCGTAACACCATGCCATACCAGCAAACTAGTTACGTCTTTAGCTGCAGTTACTAGTACTTTACGTAGCTAAGCTACGCGAGGCTCTGTTTAAAAAGGAGTAGCTCGATCTAGTCATAGGGTCACGTCGCACACGTATGCTCTCATGCCCCGCAGGTAATTCGCTGTACAGCTGTTTAGTTGGAAAAAGAATAAAAACCACAATTCATACAATATTTCCAGTTTTTTTATAGAATAAAACTTTTTAAAACTAACATATTTTGTTTCAAATTCTAGATCCAACGGAGATCTTGAAATGTCGCTAATTGCCCTAAAAACCAATAAGTTTAAAAGAGTTATAGGATTTACACTTCTATTAACCTGTCTCTGTGGGGTGAATGCAAACACCAAGTTTTTGTTTTTTAGGTTTCCATACTTCAATCGGTAACAATGGAACAGTGCTTTCGATGATGAAAATTGCACCAGTTACTTATTTTTTTATGCTTAGCCCAACGCGTATCGAGAATTTATTCTCATTTCCATATTCATTTGTGCATTTTTTATAATATGAATGTGTTTGGTGATGTTTGCTTGTCTGATTCTCTGCCCCTCTTGCGTCTTTTATAAGTTGGAAGGTATTGTGCCTCCTCTGTTACACAGAATATCACACACACGCAAATCATCACTTGCACTGTTCCTTTACAAAACACGCTGCTAAATCATCTAATGAGATGAACGAAACTGAAATGGAGCCATTTTAGGGCAACACGTTCGTCTGTCTGTTCGTCTGTTGAGACCCTCTTTCTCAGGAACGGGTAGGGGTAAAAGTTGAAGTTTGTGCCAAATACTAAGGTCTACGCTCTCCTCGCTGTGAAAAAATGTGAGCTTCTGAGTCAATGGAATAAAAAGATACGGTGATTAAAAAGAAATTGATACGTTTACAAAGAAATATAAAAACGAAAATAAAATGTGACCTAGCTCATGCTTTTATAACATAAAAAATCCGGAGAACTGCAAATGAGACTTAATTAAGTTTGTATGGAACTCTCAGAGCGCATGCTTATTTGTGCGTCTACGGTTTTTTATGTTAGAAAAGTGAGATCTAGTTCCCATATAATTATGGTTTTTATAATTCCGTGTGAAGCTATCAATTTTTTTTCTTTTAAAATCGATATCTATTTCTATTCACCCGATTTTACGGATGTAAGTCGTATACTTATACTCAGACAGACTGTTAAGTGACATGGTTGAGATTTCAGTTAGGATGCCAGTAATTTCATTCGCGACGTTAGCGTTGGTTTGCATAACAAAATTACAGTTGTCACAAAGTCCTGTTCTCACACCGACAGGGGATCTACAAATCAACTCACATAGTAATTCACATATTTAGTTTCTATAGAGTTACTATAGTTTTCATATAGAAATGTAGAGTAGATAACACTTTCCTAACGTGTAATTTACCTACATTGCTCTCAGGCTCACAGCACTCCCATAGTGCTCAGAGCCATTTGAACCATTTGAAACTCACAGTACGAAATGCATCTTTTCTTGCTACCGCCAAGTCTTCAACTACAGGGTGTGGCGCGGGAATTCCTTATTTCAAATATCATATACCAGAAAATATTAGAGACATCAATTTAATTCTTTTTTATTTACAAAGAGTAACGTCTAAAGTTTTGTTGCATTAAGTTTTGAAAATGATATCTTGAAAGTGGCCTCCGTTCTGCTCGGTGCATTTGGAGAGTCGAAATCGGAAGTTTCGGTACACTTTTTCCAACATGTCTCTGTCGATGTTGGCAATAACAACACGAATACTGTTCCGTAGCTCAGCCAGGGTCTGCGAACGATTGGTATACACCAAGGATTTGAGATAGACCCATAAGAAAAAGTCGCATGGCGCTAAATCTGGCGAGAGTGCTGGCCACTGGAGATCGCCCCCTCAAAGAGATGGAACGATCGGGGAAGTATTCGCGCAACGTGGTCAGCGATGTTCGTACCATGTGAGCTGTGGCGCTATCTTGTTAGAACCAGACATCGACCACATCCATTTCTTCATGTTCTGGAAGAAGAAACTGTTCAGTTATCTGAACATAACGCTCAGAAGTGACCGTCACTGCGTTATTGTTCTCTTCGAAAAACCAGGGGCCAATAATGTCAACTTTACGTAGTGCACACCAAACAGTCAGTCGTTCTGTATGCAGGGGCTGCTCATGAAGCCATCAGGACGACTCGCCAGGTGGACACTATGTCCTCAAGAGTATGACATTACCATAGTATACAAAAGTAGAAGAAAACACCAAGATGCCGACTGTATCTCAAGAAACCCTGTGCAAGACCATGAAGACTTTGATGAATGCCTCGCTACTCTCCAGGATCTCTCTGCTCAGCAGAAGAAGGACGCCGAGATATTTCAAATTATGCTTGCCTTAAATCGATCAGAGGATGTGAAAGGCCAATTTAAGGTAGTTAATTGATTACTTTGCAATAGAAACTTTGATCCGTTTGGAAAGAGGTGGCTTCCAGCGATTTCCTAAACACATTCGCTTAGATGTTCTACAGAAATTCCATGACACACCTGAGGCGGGACATTTAGGATTTATTAAGACATACGATAGAATCCGCAAGAGATTTTTCTGGCCAGGTTTATTTAGGAGTGTCCGTCACTATGTGTCGCACTGTCGAGAGTGCCACAGGAGAAAGGCCGACTCATACCAATTCCACCAGCCGAAACGCCTTTCCGACGTGTTGGGATTGACCTCCTCGGACGATTTCCAACGTCTGATAGTGGCAATAGATGGATTATTGTTTGTACTGATTATCTGACACGCTGTGCCATTACAAAAGCCGTAAAAACAGCCGAAGCATTCGAGGTAGCCAAATTCATCGTCTAAGACATTGTATTAATACACGGTGCCCCAAGGTAGCTAATTACGGATCGAGGGAAAGTTTTTCAATCGAATCTTGTGACAGAGATAAGCCGTATGAGCAATATTTCTCATCAGATGACGACTGCCTACCATCCGCAAACTAACGGGCTTACTGAAAGCCTTAATCAGACCGTGGCCGATATGCTATCAATGTTCGTCAGTGTTGAGCAGAGCAACTGGGATGAGGTGCTACCTTTCGTGACGTTTGCCTACAACACCGCCAAACAAGACAACTCAGGACTTACGCCATTTTCCCTGGTGCATGGCCGTGAGGCCAATACGACGATGGGCACTGTGTTTCCGTTACATCCTCATGACGTGGACGGCGACTACATCGACCAGGGGTTCACCAGAGCTGAGGAAGCTCGCCAGTTAGCTCGACTCCGCACGCTCAAGAAAACGATCGCCAAAGGTATGACGCGAGCCACCGCCCTGTTGTCTACCAGCCTGGTGACCTCGTCTGGATCTTCACTTCCGTTCGGAAGGCTGGTCTCTCTGAGAAGCCCCTGAAGCGTTACTTTGGACCTTATAAGGTTGTAAAACAGTTGTCTGATGTTACATATGAAGTTGAAGATTTTGACCCCGACACAAGACGACGAAAGATCAGAGATACGGCCCACGTCCTTCTAATGAAGCCCTAAAAGGTTCCTGCAACCCAGGGTTAATTCGAAGCTCCACCGACAGGCAACAAGTCGAAAGGTGACGAAGAGCGTAGCGGCAAAGGACGTTCTAAAAAGATCACCACCAGGGCGAACATCAGTCATCGGGAGTCGGAGTATGCAGGACCGATGACTCGTTCCCGAGCTGGGAGGATGGAACACCGAGACCTTGTTCTCTTAAGGAGGGAGAAATGTCGTAGAAGAAGCTGAGTAGCACAGTCACCGTGGTGTGGTGGTTATGATACTAGACTATAACTGTAAAATTTTAATTTCCATATTCGGTTCGAGTATATTCTAGAAGTATCCACCGATGTCAGGAATCACTCTACTGGAATGTTCTGTAACTGTATATATACCGTATGTGTTCGCTCTGCCCTCTTGTATGTGCAAGTGCTGAATAAACCTTCGTTAAATGAAGTTAGTGTTCGTCATTCATCTAATTACACCTTCTTCTACGTGACACTATTCCGAGAAATATTTTCTAAGGCACTGATAGATCTAAGACGAAATTAGACGACATTCCGTGAGATTTATTGACATCCGTGGGGGTGCACCGCATTAGCATACTGTTACATGTGGTATGCAAAATATACGTTGATCAGCCAGAACATTATGACCACCTACATAGTTGCAGGTATGTCCACCTTTGGTAGGGATAACAGCGGCATGGAAGCGTTGAGGCGTTTGTACGTAGCTGGAGGGAGTTAGCACCACATCTGCGTACTTAACAAGGGGGAGGGGGGAACGAACTCTGACGCTACATACAATCAAATCCCAAATGTGTTCGATCGGATTCATATCTGACGAGTTGTTGGGCCAGGATATCAACTGGAACTCGTCACTGTGTTCTTCGAACCACTCGAACACTCTCCTAGCCTCGTGACATGGTGCATTATCTTGTTGAAAAATGCCGCTGCTGTGGGGAAACATGGTCGTCATGAAGGAGTGTCCTTGGTCTGCAACCAGAGGACGAGACTCCTTTGCCGTCATAGTGTCTTTGAGGGGACTTCACTGGAGCCAAGGAAGCCCACGTGTATGTGCCCCAGAGCATAATGGAGCCGCCACCGGTCTGTCTCCGTCCTACAGTACGGGAGTCGAAGAGCTTTTCCCCTGGAAGACGACGAATTGGCACCCTCCCATTATCATAATGAAGAAGGTATCGGGATTTGTCACATCAAGCAACGATCTGCCCCTGCACCAACGTCCAATGCTGACTGTCGCGTTCCAATTGCAGTAGTAGTAGCCGATGTCGTGGTGTTCACATTCGCACTTTCATGGATCGCTGGCTGCGGAGGCCCATCGATATGAGTGTTCGGTGCACTGTGTTTTCAGACACAATTGTACTCTGCCCAACATTAACGTCTGATGTTAGTTCCGCCACAGTTCTCCACTTGTACTGTTTTATCAGTCTGCACAACCTACGACGTCGGCATCTGTAATGAGGGGCGGCCGCCAAACCCCAGGACGTACGGTTGTGGTTTCACCTTGGTTTCGCCCTGTGTTGAAGGCTGTGGTGCAGAACTCCTCCAACACCCAACAAGTCGTGCAGTTTCGGACATGCTCGAGCCGAGCCTCCAGGCCTTCACAATCTGTCCTCGGTCAGACTCAGATAGATGGCGCGCCTTCCTCATCCCACACGCCAACAGCACGCTCACCAATACTACATGCACCGTGCCTGTATCTGACTACCAATCATTCCTTGCCAGGTAGCGCTGCCATTGCCGGGACCGGTTTATATCGACAGCAGGTCGGTGGTCACGATATTATCATTGATCAGTGAATGAGGCGCGTGAAAACCTCGGACGTTACGAAGAATGTAAGAATTCCACTTCCAAGAAGGCAGGTTCTGATGGGTGTGAATATTACCGAACTATCAGGTAGACCATTCTAGTTGCAAAATATTAGTATGAATTTCTTACAAAAGTGTGACAAATCTTCCAGTTTCCGACCTCGAGGAAGGTTTAGTAAGCGTTCCAGATGTACAGGTGAAGGAACATTGACACTTCGACTTACCTCATAAAAAGGAAAACTTGCATTTATGGCATCTACTGTTTGGGAGAATGTTTTATCAGTGGTGCATGGCCCAAACGGTTCAAATCTTGAGACCTACAGGGATAAAGCCTGTCTTCATCTTATAGAAACCAGACTACAGTAATGAGAATGGTAGGTTTAAATGGCTCTGGGCACTAAGGGACTTAATTTTTGAGGTCATCAGTCCCCTAGAACTTTGAACTACTTAAACCTAACTAACCTAAGGACATCACACACAACCATGGCCAAGGCAGGAGTCGAACCTGCGACCGTACCGGTCGCACGGTGTAAGACTGTAGCGCCTAGATGGTAGGGCTTGAAAGGGAAGCACTAATGAGATGTTGACTAAGCCATAAAGAAAACTAAGAAAAAATCGAATGTCCAACTCAGCGATAGTAGCCACCACAACTAATACTTAACGACATACAAATTTGCTGATTTTGTAGTAGATACAATCCCTGTCCCTTCCTCGCAAGTGCGAAATAAATAGGAGAAAGGTTTTTATATAATCAGAGAAAGACTCACAAGCGTGTAGTATTGATGTGAATGTAAGATCCGGAAGGGCTCCATTACATGCAAAGACTTACTCGCTCTCAGACACAAGATATTGGAGAACGTCCAGAAAAGCACCTGAAGCGAATGAGAGCAGTAAGTTGGTGGGAAGCGGAGGAGTAATTGGTTCACCTTGTTGAATTTAATCACCATCCACAGAATGTCGTCTCTCTCATCCACGAGCCCCGCTTGTAAAAAGCCAGTGAGGCGGGGGGTTCCTACGTGACGAGGGTACATGAACGAAATGGGGTTAGTCGGTGCCAGAACGTTTTAGCGGGTCGCCGTAGCAAGGCGGGCGGGGAGTTTACGTGACCTGGGGCCGTTACGCGAGCGCCTCGCGATCGCCCGCAGATAACCGGCACAGCGACTGCTGATGCAGGTCCGCGGCCGTTGCCAGAACCCTCTGTTGCTCCGGCTCAGTTTAAAGGCACAGCTATAGCTGCCTGCCCGTGCCGTTTCCGTTTACACCTCATGCATATTTTATTGCGCATATTATTTCTCGGCGTTCGAGCTGCATTGATGAGTCACATCATCATGGCCGCATGCTGGGTAACGCGTTGATCCAACTGTAGAATGCAATCCAGCAGCGGCTCTGCACATTATGGATTTGACTATAGTTCGCATCATGTAGGAAGGCGGCCCTATTTTCAGGCGTTCTGCGCATCCCCCACCATTAACTGCTAGAAGCCAATAAGATTCATCTCTCCCAGCGGCCAGGCTCGAGCTACACTGCTGGCCTTTAAAACTGATACACCACGAAGGTGACGTGCTACAGACGCGAAATTTAACCGACATCAAGAAGATGCTGTGATAGGCAAATGATTAGTTTTTCAGAGCATTCACACAAGGTTGGCGCTGGTGGCGACACCCACAAAGTGCTGACATGAGGAAAGTTTCCAACAGATTTCTCATACACAAACAGCAGTTGACCGGCGTTGCCTGGGGAAACGTTGTTGTGATGCCTCGTGTAAGGAGGAGAAATGCGTACCATCACGTTTCCGACTTTGATAGAGGTCGGATTGTAGCCTATCGCGATTGCGGCTTATCGTATCGCGACACTGCTGCTCGCGTTGGTCGAGATCCAACGACTGTTAGCAGAATATGGAATCGGTGGGTTCAGGAGGGTAATACGGAACGCCGTGATCGATCCCAACGGCCTCGTATCACTAGTAGTCGAGATGACAGGCATCTTATCCGCAGGGCTGTAACGGATCGTGCAGCCACGTCTTGATCCCAGAGTCAACATATGGGGACGTTTAGCAACACAACAACCATCTGCACGAACAGTTCTACGACATTTGCAGCGGCATGGACTGTCAGCTCGGAGACCATGGCTGCCGTTACCCTTGACCCTGCATTACAGACAGGAGCGCCTGCGATGGTGTGCTCAACGACGAACCTGGGTGCACGAATGGCAAAACGCCATTTTTTCGGATGAATCCAGGTTCTGTTTACAGCATCATGATGGTCGCATCCGTGTTTGGCCACTTCGCGGTGAACCTACATTGGAAGCGTGTATTCGCCATCGCCGTACTGGCGTATCACCCGGCGTGATGGTAAGGGATGCCATTGGTTACACGTCTCGGCCACCTCTTGTTCACACTGACGGCACTTTGAACAGTGGACGTTACATTTCAGATGTGTTACGACCCGTGGCTGTACCCTTCATTCGATCCCTGCAAAACCCTACATTTCAGCAGGATAATGCACGACCGCATGTTGCAGGTCCTGTACGGGACTATCTGGATACAGAAAATGTTAGACTGCTGACCTGGCCAGCACATTCTCTAGACCTCTCACCAATTGAAAACGTCTGGTCAATGGTGGCCGAGCATCTGGCTCGTCACAATACGTCAGTCACTACTCTTGATGAACTGTGTATTTGGCGACAATGCAGTTTCATTCACAGAGCAACCGAATTACTCATTCAGATACCCATGTTACTTTCTTGTAGCAGTGCAGCTGTTAATGTGTATCTGTAAACGTTTTAGTGTGATTTCCAAATGAATGTGTCAGGTGACGGCAATAAACCTGAAGTTCCTCACAAGTAGCTTTAATTATATTGTGTGCCTATTGAGTATCGTCTCAGTTGTGCGACTGGATTCGTGCTTTCCTGTCAGGAAGATCACAGTATGTAGTAAAGTCATCGAGTAAAACAGAAGTGATACGTGGCGTTCGCGAGGAAGTGCTGTCCCTGGTCTAATAAAAGACTTAGGGGACAATCTGAGCAGCCCTCTTAGACTGTTTGTGGATGATGCAGTGATTTAGCGTCGTATAAAGTCAGCAGATGGTTTCGGTTTACAGGATAAAACACACAAATCTAAAGGCTGTAAATTCAACTGTAAACCTAGGGATTATAGTTAGAAAGAACGTAAACTGCAACGATCACATGGTTAATGTTATGTGTAAAGCAAACCAAAGACTGCGATTTATTGGTAGAACACTTAGAAAATGCAGCAGGTCTACTAAAGGGATCACTTACATCACGCTTTTCCGCCCTGTTCTGGAGTACTACTATTCAGTGTGGGATCAACAGCAGATAGGATTAATCGAAGAAGTTGAAAGAAAGGCAACTCATTTTGTATTATCTCGAAATAGGGGAGAGACTGCCACGGATATGATAAGCGAATTCGGGTGGCAGTAATCAAAACAAAGACGTTTTTCGTTGTGGCAGGATCTTCTCGGGAAATTTCAGTAGCCATCTTTCTCCTCAGAGTGTGAAAGTAATTTGTCGGCGCTCACCTACACAGCGAAGAATGATCATCATAATAAAATAAGAGAAATTAGAGTTCGCACAGAAAGAGTAAAGCGTTCGTGTTTTCCGCGCGCTGTTCAATAGTGGAATACATCCGACGTCACACAAACAATTTCTAGGGAACAGTGGACACAACCTCAAGACGTGAAGTAAGATTTCTCGCATGTAGAAGACTGATAGAAATCTTTTTTAAATGTATCATTCCCTCATAGATTTTAACGTATAATACGATGTACCGATGGCAAATGAACCTGATAGTTGTTCGCAGCAACGCAGTTTGGCAACACGAACTTTGTTTGCACACTCTCTGTCGCCACGCATGCGCAGACCTCATCCTCTTCACGCTTCCCTATCGCTCCGCCTCTATGCGCGAAAGTGCCGTTCTACATGACGCAAGCTATAGACCTCGGTAACTCTCCAGTGGCACCAGAATTCTACACACAGATCAACCAATTCCGACGGTTTCTGGGCGCGGAGCTGTGTTCCAGCGGGTTCATATCAGACGAAATTTGAGGCCAAGAAATCAGCGTGAGACCTGACATTTTCGGGTGAAAGAGATACAGAGGTTCGACAAAAATGTGGAAAAATTGCAAGAAATTCATGCTGAAATGTGAACACAGACACCTCAGTGCTTTGCAAGTGTCAGGCGTGGACAGAAAAGTGTCCTGTGTCGCTGTGGAGTGCATTACGTTGGAGCTGAGTGACTTCGGAGGTGGGCAAACTGTTGATATTCGTAAAGTGGGTGCTTCTGTAATCAGGACAGCCTATGTGTTTGGTCATTCAAGAGGCACCTTATCGAAGATTTATACAGCCTACACCGAAAGCGGAAAACCATTTCTCGCTAAGCGACAAGGCAGGCGGAGAGAGAGATCGTCAGTGAAGAGGATTCTGATGAAACATAAGAGGACGACAGCTGCAGAACTGAATGTTGCGCTCGCGAACCCTGTCAGCACAAACAAAAAAACAAAAAAAAATAATAATAATAATAGCAACTTCGAGTTTGCGTCCCAAGACTGAAACATGGCGGAAGTTCTGTGATGTTTTGGGCAGCCATATCGTACCCCATGAGTATTCTGCAAGCTCGCATTATGACCAAGGATTATATGACCATTTCGGTTGATCAGGTCCATCCCATGGTACAATGACTCTTCCCCAATGGTGATTCTGTGTTCAAAGACGACAGGGCCCCTCTGTTCACACAGACCGCATTGTCCAGGACTGAGCTTGTGACGACGAGGATAAACTGTTGCATCTCCTCTGGCCACGACAGTCATCAGTTCAATGCTGTAGATCCTCAGTGATCTGTTTGGGAGAGAAGGTGCGTAACCGCTATCCACCTCCACCATCGTGATTTGAACGTGCCACTATTTTGCAGAAAGAATCGTATATTATTTCCTTGGAATCCGGACAGGATCGGCATTTATCCAATCCCAGAAGACTGGAAGCTGTTTTGAATGCCAACAGTTTCCTGAATCGTATTAGGCATGGCGCAATGTGTTGTGTTTTTGGTGTCTCCGTATTTTCGTCCACCTGTACAGTGATCTGTGCTATTTGTCAAAACCTTTAATAGTATTGATCGCATTAAAGTATAATTACAACTTGCTGAAGACCGGTTTCGATTGACTGGCAACTATCGTCATCATGGGATTCTTCAGTTTCTCCCGGCGTATTTCTTGCTCGAACAGTCCACGGGCATAGTGACGGTTCACAGTGTCCAACGGGCACATATTTCGGCGATCAGACATGTCGCAATCGTCAGGTGCGCTGACGAACTGAGCTCCTGAGGGCGGGCGGCCGATCTAAATCCCTTCCCCCGCGGGCCGCTCTCTTCGCCGTCCGCGCCCGCGCGCCGGCGGTCGCGAAGACGTGGGCGTCGGAATCTGTCGTAGCGTCGATGTGCTTGCTACGTCCGCCCTGGTCGCCAGTTCGTACTTCTTGCTGAGAGTCTCAGCAGAATCGAATCTTAGGGGAAATCGCAGACCCTTCCCCATGCGACCTCTTAAACCACGGCCGTGCAGGAATTTGAGGTTATACTATTACATAATATCCACCTTTCATTTGAAGGGACACATTGCACATCTTTAGCCATTGCTGTTTTCCCAGGCTCTTGACTTTACGTAATTAGTCTGTATACGGTAAGCTCAAAGCGAGAACAGTTCTCATGGATGAAACTCGCTTCGCTAAGACACGAACTTCATCATTACAGCTGATACTAGCGTGGGAATGCACCCACAGCAGACTGATTGTCCGCTCTCTCTGTTTACAGCGAATATATTCCAGTACCAAATCCAAAATATGAAGGCTGATTGTTTTATTCCATCTTCAGTGTTGAATACTTTTAAGAAAATTGTTGGAGTCAGACACGATTAATATTCTTAAGAAGGAAGTTGAAGATACAAGCTTAATTCATTCCAAAATTGCCACAGCCTTCGTCGTAAAATCTGAAGCACTTTTAGGCAGTTTGCAGGCTTTACTGATTTAGATCAGAGGGATAGAAAAGCACATCCAGTACACCCCTCTTGCGGAATTTAGGATCCACCTGTATATATATACACGCCACTGAGATTCAGTGAGATACTTAAATTTACAATTTACATTAACACACAGCGCGCTTGTCGTAACAACAGGCTGGAATCTGGCAACTGAGTGTATCAAGATCATACTAAAATTAAGGCAAATGTGAAAAACAGCGCACAGAATATGTGACGGGATACCAAGAGTCAAAGCTTGTGCAGATGACCAGAATTTTATTTCTTCTGATGAAGGCATTCTGTAATTAGTAAATGTGTTCTCTACTCTTATAGACAGGACTTTCCATGAAAAATTTGTCTAACGGGACAAATATGATGTTCCTTTTAACACATGCCCAACATTTCGGCCGTCATTCACCAACAATACCTGTAGTCGAGGGACAATGTTGTGAACAGTAGGGTGCAGCATATCAGCAAGTATGGTGAGAAATTGTCGTCGGATGTTGTCTGCTAGCGTCCCTAATGAGGTAGGATGATCACGGTAGACTTGCGACTTCAGGTAACCTCACAACTGATAATCATACGGATTGAGATCTGTGGACCTGGGAGGCCAAGCATGACGGTTCAGTACACGATCCTCACCAAACACCAAACGATGAGCACAAGGAATCTTTCACACATGTAAAAATATACGAGTGACTACCCACCCCCCTCAAAAAAAAAGAAAAATAAAAATAAAAATAAAAAAAACGGAATGACACTGCCATGGGTGGAGCTTGTGTAGTACGAATTTCTCCCCCGTTAGGCGTGTATAGTAAATTATTGCCAGTTCAGCGCCGCCTAGGTTGACAACCTGGTTTGTTCTGTTCATCTGTAGTGATTGTTTTTGCTAGCACTATTTTGTTCTTTGTTTCGTTTTTTATCATGGCAAGTTTAAGTGAATAACGTGCAGCTTTAAAATTTTATTTTCTACTCGGTAAAAATGCTGCTGAAACTGTTTTAATTTGAAAATAGCTTACCAAGGTGACGCATTGGAAAAAATCAAGCGTGCGAATGGTTTGATCGATTTAAATGTGGCGACATATCGATTGATGGCAAACCTCGTTCCGGACTTCCATCAACTGCCAGAGTCGACGAAAATATTTAAAAATTTTGAGAGCTTGTGCTGACAGACCGTCAACAGACAATTGATCAATTGTCAGAGATTAGTGGGGTATCTTGAAAGGGGTTGCTGCCAAGTTTGTTTCTCGGGACAATCAAAAGGAACGTCGAGTTGAAACATGTCGTGCCTTGAAACAACACCATGAAACTGTTCCAGATTTTCTGACGAAGGTCATTACTGGTGATGAGTCATGTTGCTATGGTTACGACCCAGGAAAAAAGCAACAGTCAAGCCAATGGAAAACGTCATCGTCACCCCGTCCAAAAATGTGTCGTCAGATCAAATCAAACATCAAAACAACGCTGATTTGCCTTTTTCATGTCAAGGGCGTTGTTGAGAGTTGTTCCACCAGGTCAAACCGACAATCAAACCTTACTTGGAAGTATTACGAAGACTGCGCAACAGTGTTCGTCGAAGAAGAATCGATTTGTGTAGACAGGAGACTGGTTCTTCCACCCCACGACAAACAGAGCTGCACACACAGCCATCTCTGTTAGACAGCTTCTGGCTGAAAATAGTGTGGTTCCGCTTCCCCAAGCACTTTACTCACCTGACCTGACTCTGTGCGAATTTTTCTTATTTTCACACATGAAAAGCGGCGTGAAAGGACACCGATTTGACAACGTTGAAGTCAATAAAAAACGAGGGATGAGCTGTCAGCCATTTCTAAAGAGGACACAAAAACGTTTCGAACAGTAAAAGCAGTGGCGGGAGAGTATTTTGAAGGGAATAAGGTTTTTTGTAAGCAATTTGCAAATATATAGCTATTAAAAAAATAATCCCTGCTTTTTGGGTACCCCCTGGTAGGGAGGGGCCCCATTCTGTATAAAATTCATATCTTCCAGCAGGTGTTTATCAGCCAGGCTATAGACCATGCGGTTTGGCGTACCTCGCACCCGTCACGCTGATGGCCCAAATTCTGCAGTTGTGGGTGTTGACAGACCCTCCGAGTTCGAAATGGGCTATCTTCCGCCCCCCCCCTCCTTTTTTTATTTTTTATTTATTTTTTTTTTTTCTTGAACGGCTCAAGCCACAGTTTTTTCCGTCAC
The DNA here is from genome assembly GCF_023898315.1 of Schistocerca nitens. Taxonomy (NCBI): domain Eukaryota; kingdom Metazoa; phylum Arthropoda; class Insecta; order Orthoptera; family Acrididae; genus Schistocerca; species Schistocerca nitens. The sequence goes on along the minus strand of NC_064615.1, from coordinate 255,084,869 downwards.
GAAAGCGGTGGCTAGCAGTTGATAATGACGCTGGATTTTGTACGGATAACACTGCAGTAGCTCGTGGAATGCCGGTGGACGTGCGACGTCACTAGCGTTGATTTCACTGTGTGGAGATGAACGCGCTGTAGTCTCCACTCCTACCTGGACTGTCCGAGCAGCAGTAGCACTTGTGTCTAGCCGTCCACTACGGGGCCGATCGTCTAGACAACCCGTGGTCGTTTTCTGCTCAGCGACACTTGTCGCATGACCTTCACCCGTTACAATGTCCTTATTATAGCGATAGGATCGTAAATTTGCAGTAGCGGATTCTCTGTTCTGTTAGTAAAGCTTCATTAACAGTCTCTTTTCAGTTAAAGTCAACATCCCGCGGGTTTCTGGCGCATCCGACCCTCTCTCCCACTACAGCTCATTTTATACACGATTCTCAAGCCGCGTCACTGACATGTTGCTGTCCAGCGCCGTCTTTTGGCCAGTTTCTGCACTCATTTTTGGTTTCAATGAAAGTCGATGTCATTTGAGATGTGTGTGTCACGTTTTACCTCTCTACTTACATTATTCCGTGAATAAGTGCATTTTCAAATGTTAAAGGACTTTGGGTCGTCCTGTACTTTAGTTACCACGTCATGTATCCGAAATTTCATCCCGTGGCACTTATTCTCCCGGTGGGCAGTGAGCATAATGTTTCGACTCATTGGTGAGATTTTCAGTACATGCCTAATAAGAATGAAAGTCAAACACTTTCGCTCCATCCTCACCGGACGAATCCACCTGTACCGCCTCCTCCCCCTCACCCAATGTGGCTTCCGAAACTCCTTCTCTGCTGATGTCCTCCTTCATCTCACTCAACTCCTCGCTAGCTAACTCAATACCCGTCGCTTCGCCATCTTCCTCTTTCTCTCGACCTCGAACGTGCTTACGACCGTGTATGGCATTCTGGTCTCCTCTTCAAGCTCCAAACCTTCGCCCTGCCTATCAATTACTTCCGTCTGATCGCCTCCTTCCTCTCTCATCGCCCTTCCTACGTTACCGTCCACAACACCACTTCCTATACTTTCTACCCCTTTGCCGGTGTGCCCCAAGGTTCCGTCGTCTCCCCTCTTCTCTACCTTCTCTATATGGCGGACATGCCGTCGCCCCAATCCCCCGTCCATTTTCTCCAGTTTGCCGATGACACCGCCTTCCTTGCCCTCGCCCCCACCCTTAAACGCTCCCAACACCTTCTCTAATCACATCTTGACCTATTCACCGCTTGGTGCAACCAGTGGCTGCTCAAGGTCAATCCTTCCAAAACCCAGGCAATCATTGTAGGCAACACCACCCCTTCCTTCCGTCTCCTGGATTTTTACATCACCATCTACGGCCGTTCCATTGCCCTCACCCCAAACCTGAAGAACCTTGGCGTCACCCTCGACCACCGTCTTTCCTGGAGCCCCCATCTCCGGACAGTCCAAGCCAAGGCACCAACCTGTCTCCACCTCATCAAACTCCTCTCCAGCCGAACATGGGGTTTGGACCCCTCCACTATCCTCCACATAAGTAACTCATGCACACCATCCTTTGTTATGTCCACCCCACCTGGATATCCGCCGCTCCCACCTACTATAAGTCCCTTCAAATCCTTGAACGCCATGTGCTCTGCCTTGCCTATTGCATCTGTCTCCCATCCGCCACACGGATCCTCTACGATTTCATTCCTTTCCCACATCTCCTTCGTTTCCTTGAACGGATTGGATCCTTTATACCTCCCAAAAGCTTGGTCCTCCCCAACCACTTGCCTCTCCCATCCTCTCTCACCCCACCCCACTGCCACACCTCTACCATTGCATCCCACCCACTCTCCATCTTCACACTCTCCACACCCATGCCCAAGGTGGCTTCCACCAGCTCCCCCTTCCTGATGATGTCCTTGTTCCCTCCATATACCCCTCCTATCAGATCTAAACCTCCCCTTCTCTTCCTTCCCCCTTTTCCTCCAGGGCTCCCTCTCTCCTTCCTCACCTTCCTTTCTTCCTACCCCTCCTCTCTCCCAGTTTCCCACTACCTCCCCCTCCTCCCTCCCTGGGCTTCCATACCCAACCCTACCCTCTCCCCTCCCCTCACCCTCCCTTTCTCCCATTGGCTTCTTCCCTCTCCTTCCCCCCTTCCTATCCCCTCTCCAAAAAAATGTTCAAATGTGTGTGAAATCTTATGGGACTTAACTGCTAAGATCATCAGTCCCTAAGCTTTCACACTACTTAACCTAAATTATCCTAAGGACAAACACACACACCCATGCCCGAGGGAGGACTCGAACCTCCGCCGGGACCAGCCGCACAGTCCATGACGTCCCCTCTCCCCGGCGGCAGCTTCAATTGGCTCTGAGCACTATGGGACTTAACATCTTAGGTCATCAGTCCCCTAGAACTTAGAACTACTTAAACCTAACTAACCTAAGGACATCACACACATCCATGCCCGAGGCAGGATTCGAACCTGCGACCGTAGCAGTCCCACGGTTCCGGACTGCAGCGCCTAGAACCGCACGGCCACCGCGGCCGGCCCGGCGGCAGCCCCCTCCCCCTTGTGTTCAGTGTTCTCAGCGCCAAAGATCATCGCCAGAGTTTTGTGCAACAGTGGTTTTCGTCGTTACTGTGCGTCAGTGTTCTCTTCGGTGTAATCCTTCGTTCGGTGGACAACTGACTGCCTTGGTTTGTGTGCTCTGTCGACCTTGCTTATGTGTCATGTGTCTTCCATCGAACGCCTCCATCACATTCTTATGTATACCAACATTTTTAACATTCATGTGTATCTGTTTTTATGTCTTCGTGTACGATTTCTGTTATTCTATAGGCTGAAGAGTGGCGTCTGTAAGCCGTTGCCGCCCCCCTTTGTATCAAAGGTATTTATAATAATGGAAAAAAACAACTTTCTCCAGAAAAAGGAAATCATAATTTTTGCAGCCAAGACTTTCTTTCTAATTGCGTTAGTTTGTAATGAGTGAATGAAGATTCAGACACACTTGTTGAAATATGAAAGACTGCTATAAATGTTACAAAGATCGTTAAAATACCGGTATTCTGTCCCCCATTCGATTATTTCCAGAGATTGGGTAAAAAAGAAACATTTATCACCAGCCTGACTCGGGTACAGTATAAACATGGGTCCATCAAATTAACCGTTTGGCGGTGATGTGTAAACTGATACGGCAGAACGCGCTTACTCTCTTTTTACACCACAGCGCTATGTAGCAAAATTCGGTTTTAACAGCAAAGTTATTTACGCCGTCAAAGGCCACTGTGCAGATTCCACGTACCGTGTTTGTCATTCGGGAGTTTACACTGCGTCACGTAAAAACAACAAGCACGGTGTCTGATAACATACAGTAACGTTTCATAATGCTTCAGTGTCAGTTGAAAATTAACTCTGAACATAACCAATCTAGACGCAGGTGAGAAAGTGTAACACACGATGGATGTTCGTTCAAGAAGTAATGCAACACGTTCTGTTCCTCTTCCAATTTCAGTTGAAAAGATGCGGAATTTGTTGTGGGACAACTTGGTACATTCCAGCTTCAGCACTCACCATCGCAACAAGGTCAAATCTGTTCGATCCATGAAATGGCGCCACACTACAACTTCTCCAAGAAAAAAGTTCCCCAATCTCAGCCGTTAATGTCATGGCGACTGTCTTCTGGGACACTCAAGGGGTAATTCTGTTTGACGTCCTCCCTCATTGTGCAACGGCTAACTCTGAAATTTATTGTGCTATCCTCAGGAAATTGAAGAAATGACTTCAGCGTGTTCACCGCCATAAAACTGCAAACGAACTTTTCCTTCTCCATGACAATGCCAGGCCTCACACAAGTCTGTGCATTGCAGAGGAACTCACGAAACCTCAATGGACTGCTTTCCTCATCCACGCTAAAGCCTGGATCACGCACTTTTTGACTTCCAGCTGTTTTTCCCAATTAAGGATTTACTCCGCAGTAAGCAGTACAGTGATAAAGGGGAGGTTATTGAAACAGCAAGACGTTGGCTTCGACATCGACCAGTAGAGTAGTAACATGCGGACATACAGGGACTCATAGTAAGGTGGCGTAAGGTTGTCACAATAAACGGAGATTATATTGAGAAATAGAGTTTCGTAGGTATGAGAGTGGGGAATAATATGGTGTATTTGAATCCAGAATAAAACCAACCTACTTTCAGAAACAAACGTGTTGCGTTAGTTATAACCAAAGAAACAGCGTAGAGTTTTCTTGTTTGGGAAAGCAAGTAAAAGTGTCATTAATTAATATCTTCATAGTCAGCTCCAAGCATTCACCGCAGGACACAAAGATATTTGGCATATTTGGTCGGAATTTAAAGGTATTGTCCACCATGTGCTAGAGAACTATGTGCCTAACAAAAATATAGGGGAGTGAAAGGATCCACCTTGGTACAACAAACATATTAGGAAGTTGCTGAGAAAGCAGATAATTTTGCACAGTCGTTTTAAACGTAGTCACTGCCCCGCTGACAAACAGAAATTATGCGAAACGAAAGCAGCTGTCAGATGGGCAATAGATTCTTTTAACGAATTTGAAAGCAATATTTTATCTGTAGATTCTAAATTAACGCCAAAAAATTTTGGTCGTACGTAAAATATATGAACGCTACAAATAATTCAATACCTTCTCTTGCTGACAGTATGGGTAATGTAACTGATGATGATAAACAAAAGGCCGAAATTCTAAGCCTAGCTTTCAAAAACTCGTTTACGGTACAGGACTGCAGCACCATTCCCCCTTTCAATAGTGTTTAGTGTATCTGGGATTGTACAACAGTTAATATCCTTAGACGCCAGGGAGGCATCTGGCCCAGACGGTATCCTCGTAAGATTATATGTTGACTATGCTACAAATATAGCACCATTGTTATCCATCATCTATCAGAGATCATTGGAACAGCGGAAAGTTCCACGGGATTAGAAGAAGGCCCACGTCATAGCAATCTATAAAAAGGGTAGAAAATCCGATACACATATATACCGGCTAATTTCACTGACATCTATTCGTTGTAGAATCATGCAACATATTTTGTGTTCAGACGTAATGACCTTTCTAGACTCTGAGAAGCTCATCTGCAGAAACGAGCACGGTCTTAGGAAACAGCGGTCATGCGAGACACAGGTGGCCCTCTTTGTGCATGATATACAATAGCATCTAGGTACCGGCTCCCAGGTTGATGCCATATTTCTCGACTTTCGAAAGGCGTTCGACTCAGTTCCGCGCTGTCGCTTGGTCCAAAAAGTGCGCCCTTACCGTCTTCCCGATGTCATATGCGGTTGGATAGAAAGTTTCCTAACAGACAGGGAGTAGTATGTCGTCCTGAACGGGGTGACTTCAACAGAAACAAGCGTAACTTCAGGTGTGCCCCAGGGCAGCGTAATAAGTCCGCTGCTTTTTACGATTTACATAAACGATCTGGTTGATGGTATTGACAGCGGCATTAGACTGTTTACCGATGATCCTGTAGTCTACAGGAAAGTAGTATCACACGACAGTTGTGAACGAATCAATGAAAATTTGCAGAAAATTAATGCGTAATGACTGGCGGTTATCTCACAATATTAGTAAGTATAACCTACTGCGTATAACAACGCGAAAATCCCCATTAACGTACGAGTACAAAATAAATGCCCAGTCTTTGGAAGCGGTAACATCAGTCAAGTATTTGGGTGTGACTACTCGAAATGATCACAAATGGGATGATCAGATTACACAAGTAACGGGTAAGGCAAACTCTAGATTGCAGTTTATTGGTAGAATCCTGAAGCGATGCATTCCTTCAACAAAGTAAATAGCGTACAATACGTTAGTTCGTCCAGTCTCAGACTATTGTTCGTCTGTATGGGACCCTTAGCAGTTGGGTCTGATTCAATAGATTGAGAAGGTCCAAAGAAAAGCGGCAAGATTCATGACTGGTATGTTTAGCCATCGCGAGAGCGTTACATATCTCATAGAAAGTTTGAAGTAGGACACACTTGCAAATAGACGGCGCGCTAAACAGAAGGGGCTGCTCACTACATTCCGAATTCGGATCTTCACCGAGGATGTAGGGCGTATATCATTACCACCAACTTTCAAATCGCGCAATGATCACCATTCAAAGATAGGAAATTAGAGCTCTTACTGAGGCGTTCAGGCAGTCGTTTTTCCCTCGCGCGATCCGCGAGTGAAACAGAGGGGGGGGGGGGGGGGGGGGAATATGACTTTGGCCCGAATTGTGCCCTCCGCCACACACCGCTTGGTGGCTAACGGAGTATATGTAGATGTAGAAGGAGATGAGAGGTGAATAAGAGTGGTGTATGGCGATCTATTTTTTCTATGGGTTACCCGTGCGTTTGAAGTGTCGTGGGAGTAAAGCACTGGCTTCGCCCCACCGGTAATCACATTATTTTGTCTCAATTTCTGTGTATTTCGAAGACTTTACTCCGTATACAAGGAAAGGTTACAGAGCAGGTTTCTAGTAGACGGGGAGCCGGTGCGTTTCAGAGTATGTGGGTTCCGGGCCTTCACGAGCTTGAACAGTTGTTAACGCCTTGGGAATTATTTGCCGCCTTAACCTGCATTTTCTTGTTTGGGTTGTCCTGGTTTTGTGCTTATTCCTGGTTGCTTGTTGTATCAGCTTTGTACTTTCGTTTGTGGCGGACGCCTTGTCACTTTTCTGATAAGTGTAAGCGACCACTTGGCTGAAGTACAAGACCTAGGTTCCCGACTGGTTACAACCTACGCCGAGCCGCTTTTGTAGCTGGAGCTGCGAGGCGTCTTCCTTTCTCGACGGTAGAATAGGCAGCCAGCACCAGAGGGCTCGTGGCACTGCCTGGTTACCCTTGCGAGTCGTCGTTACCTAGGCGATGGCTCTGCAGGTCTCGACGAAATGGTAACCACGTTCAGTCACAGCAAACACCACCCATTTGTTGACTGAAGTCTCTTCTATCGACACTCTGAGCACAGTCTCACTTACAGTCTGCTGCGGAAACGTGGATTCCCTGATACTTCGACCGAAAAATAGAGCGCAAACTGCATGAGATACTACGGCAAGAAAGCATGAAGGGAAAATGTCTATCTCACAGGAGACTGAGGAGTCAGACGCTACGAATTCAGACTACTACATGGACACTGAAAATGCATTTGAGACCTCTGCCAAATTTTTCACACGCAAAAGCATTCGCTTTCAGTGTGACAAGTTGCCGAACAACTAATTCCTTTCTGAAGAATTTCATAAAAGGAATTTTGAATTATGTACTGACTGGACGAAATCCCAAGATTCTGGCTGTCATCCGTGACATGCCACCTACCGCGCCTGAAGCCACGGTCGTGGACGCGTCAAAAAGTTTATTGCCAGACCCTACAGTCCAGAACGTTCGATCGACGGCAGTGTTGAGCAGACCTTGTTTCTCACTGGTCTACCGAGTAAAGACGAGCCGATACACCAGCAGCCCAGCTTACTTCTTCTCAAAGAGACGGTAATGAAGTACTAAACAAAAAGAAAGAAACTGGAGTACCACGAAGCGCTCTCAGTGTCAGGGAGTTCGCTATGCTGCCCTGAAGTGCCATGAGAAAGCAGCGTGCGTCAAGCTGCTGTGTACCACCTGATTAGCGAGTGCACGAAGTCGAGCAACAGTCTGGCAGATTAAATGCACTCTGGTGGAGAAGCACCTCCGATGAACTGACGAAGGGTACTTCTACGTGAAGCAGGAAATTGGGGATCGGTGTTCGTGATAAATGTATCCATAAAAATGAGGTATCTATTAACACGGAATGTGAGAAGGCGGTGTCTGGATATACATGAGAGAAAAATCTTTGCTGTTTAATAGAACTTAGTTGCCGTATCTGCACATTTATTATCTTTGAATAAATATCAAATACATAACTTGGCAATATTCATCCGTTGCTTAACGGATACCAGCTGGACGTAAAAATGGAAGTTTGTGAAGGGGTACGCAAGCACGTGCACCAGTACAAATATCACATTTATTCAAGACACAACTGAGCAAACTAATAAACTAAACAACTAATAAATGGCTGATGGTTGCTGTTCTCCATAACTCTCGGGTAAGTTACAAAATTACGTTTACAACTGCGTCTTGGAGACCATTGTAGGATTTATCATTAATTATGGAAGGGTCAGAGGAATCTTTCAATGGCGACATTCACGCACGTGTACACATTTCGTAGAGATTCAAAATAAATTTAAAAATAAATAAAAATTTCGCCAGTATGCACGTTGTTCCATTGGCTTGAGTGCACGAAGTAAGTGAACAAGGATTCAAAGTAAATTGTTAATAATTGCATCATAGACGAAATTCTGAAACTAATTTGGAAGTTTTACCCCTATAATCAGTAACTGTGACGTAAAAATTCTCACTCCACGAACACGTGGTCGTCACAAAAAAACTGTGCATAAAATGAAATTCAGAACAGCTAAGCAAATTGTAAAGCACTCTTTACTATGAGACACACGATCTGCGAACTTAATGATCTCAGATCCGTACTTAAGACGTGATGAGACAACAAAGACATGTGCAAGCTACATTACGACCTGAAATCGAAACTGGAGAAGAGTCAGAAATCTGTTCAGTTATGCTACACTCGTGAGATCACCAACGAACTAAATCAGACTGAACTGAAAAGATACATCACGTGTCCTAATGTTTGAACAAAGGTAAAGCATAACAATAGCTTACATGTGTGGCTAAGTGCAACTGGTCGTAATGTTTCGAAATTAGCAAGAAGAATTCCGTATACGACCAATGAGCAACGAGAGCAAGACCTTAATTTTGACTGAAGCTGAAATCTACAAAAATAAGATAATGAATTAACTACGAACGGGCACATTCACACTTACTCGGTGTCGCCGGTCTTCCGTCTCCCTGAGCACTGACGAGTTAACTCTTTTTGGAACCCACACGTCCCGCTCCTCCGAAAGTGTCCAGAGAGCTCCCTATTGTGTGGTGCCAACCTGCACAAGAGCTTCGGTCATGGCGAACAGAAACCTCTTTGCTACCTGGTACCTGCTTTATAGGGTTGGCTATCCTGCCACAGCAGTAGACTACTTTTACTCCCACAGATCTACATACTGAAATTTATCTTGTACACTCTCATTCATGGTTTTCATTCATCAAGTGAACTGACACATCGCACATAAATGTATTGAATATGCGTGTGGGGCTCAGGTAATTACCAAAACTCTTAGTGAAATAAAGGTAATATAGATAGTGGCCACTATAGACACACCCAGTTGCTCAGTCTTTTTTTTACGTAGTTGACAGTTTTCGCCCACATTTGCGGTGCCAGAGATGGGGACATTAATTAAATGTTAAGCAAAATTATGTAGAGGCTCATTCAGAATCTCATCATTGCCGTTGGTGCCAGTACTACGTTAAAATTTTGGAAATCCGATGGCAGGCCGATGGTGAAACTCGCTTGACGAGACGCTGCCGCCGCTGCAACACACCCATCGGAGTCTATTCCCCACCCCAACAGGTTTCGTATTCTACCGAACCGTCGATGGTCGGCAGCAGAGGCTGGACTAACGCTTCCAAGGACCAATGCTCACTATACTTGCCCAATCAACTGCCCCAAGACGATCCCGCTCTGGGGACTATACCGGCGCCCGCTACTTCTCGCGCATCTAAGGGTCCCTGGCGGGGATCGAACACTTCTGCAGGGCGTTCAATACGTACTTCAAGTTGCAGGTAGCAGCGAAGCAAACTTCACAGCCTGGCAAATTAATTAAGCACCCAGAAAGGGGGAGAAAACGAAATGAAACACCACAGGTTGAGAGGGTATTTGATTCTACATCTACAGTACATCTACATACATACTCCGCTAGCTACCGTATGGTGCATGGCGGAGGGTGCCTTTACGACTACTTGTCATTTGCTTTCCACTTCTACTTGCTAACAGAGCCAGGGAAAAACGACTGCCTTTAAGCCTCCTTACAAACTGTAATGTCTCTTACCTTACCTTCGTGTTTCTTACGCGAAGCCGCTAGGCGCAGCCATGCGGTCTAAGGCACCTTGTCACGGTTCGCGCGGCTCCCCCGTCGGAGGTTCGAGTCCTCCCTCGGACATGGGTGTGTGGTTGTCCTTAGCGTAAGTTAGTTAAAGTTAGATTAAGTAGTGTGTAAGCCTAGGGACCGATGACCTCAGCAGTTTGGTCCCACAGTCCTTATCACAAATTTCCAAAATTTTCTTACGCGAATTGTGCGTTGCAGAGAATAGAATCATTCCGCAGTCAGCTTCAAATGCCGATTCTCTGAATATTCCCAAAACTGTTTCGTAAAAAGTACGTCGTCTTTCCTCCAGAGATTCCCATTTGGGGTAGAACATCTTCGCAATACTTGTCTGTTGATCGAACCTACCGTTAACAAATCTAGTGGCACGCCCCTGAGTTGCTGCGGTTTCTTCCTTTAACTCTATCTGGAGGGGACCATAAACATTCGTGCAGTACACAAGAATGGGTCGCACTCGTATACTAAACGCGGTCTCCTTTATAGATGAACCACGCTTTCCTAAAATTCAATCAATAAACACAAGACTATTCGCCTCCCCGATTGCCTTGTTCATTCCATTTCATATTACTTTGTACAGTTACACCGAGATGTTTCAGGCAGCACACTGCTTATGGTGTATTACAATATTAAGAGACTGTTTTTTCTACTCTTCTGCAATAACTTACATTAATCAGCAATTAGCACAAGCTTCCACTCACTGCACCAATCAGAAATTTTCGTGTAAGACACCTCGTATCCTTTCACGGACGCTCAACGAGGATACCACCCCATGCACTACAGCATCAGGAACAAACATCCACAGATTGCTGCTCATCCGTTCGTCAGATCATTGTTGTGAACATAGATTAATAGCGGATTAAATGGTTCAAATGGCTCTAAGCACTATGGGACCTAACATCTGAGGTCATCAGTCTCCTAGACTTAGAACTACTTAAACCTAACTAAGGACATCACACACATTCATGTCCGAGGCAGGATTCGAACCTGTGACCGTAGCAGCAGCTCGGTTCCGGACTGAAGCGCCTAGAACCGCTCGGTCACAGCGGCCGGCTATTAATATCGGACCTATCACCGTGCCCTGGGGCACTCCTGAAGATACCTTTGTCTCTGACGAACAGTCACGGTCGAGGACAACGTACTGGGTTCTATTACGTAAGAATTCTTCGACCCACTCCCATATCTGGGATTCTAATCCATATGCTCGGACGTTATTTAAATCTCCAGTGGATCACCGTGTCAAACTCTTTCTGTATATCTACGAATATGGAATCTGCCTATTGCCCCTCATCCATAGTTTGAAGGATAGGACGCGAGAAAAGGGAAAGGAATTTCGCACGAGCGATATTTTCTGAAACCATTCTGACTTGTGGACAAAAGCTTTTTGTCTTACGCTATTTTGATGTATTCGAACTGAGAATATGTTCAAGAAATCTGTTGTTAAGGATACTGATCTGCAATTTGCGGGACCGTTATTTTATCTTTCGTATGTACAAGAGTTATCTGTGTATTTTTTTTTTTTTAACTCGCTTGGGACTTTGTACTGGGCGAGAGATTTGCGATGAATGCAGTTGAAGAAATTTACATTCAAAAGACGAAGAAATTAGAAACTGAACAGAGAAAAAGAATGCCCAATCAGAGTTTTGAACCCTTGAGCATGGATACTACTGAATTGTCATTCTATAACGCTATAGATTTTTCTTTATTTTCTTGCCCTTTCTTAGATTTTCTGTTTTTCTTTTTTACCCCCTTTTCTTTTTTGTTTTTATTATACCAATAAGCCGGCCGCGGTGGCCGTGCGGTTCTAGGCGCTCAGTCCGGAACCGCGGGACTGCTACGGTCGCAGGTTCGAATCCTGCCTCGGGCATGGATATGTGTGATGTCCTTAGGTTAGTTAGGTTTAAGTAGTTCTAAGTTCTAGGGGACTGATGGCCTAAGATGTTAAGTCCCGTAGTGCTCAGAGCTAGTGCTCAGAGCCATTTGAACTTATACAAATATTTAACGCTAACAACTTTTTTATTGTTATTGGTGTAGTAAGGGTACCCAGCAAAAGAAAACCAAAAAGTCAGTGCCAACTATACGGGGCAGCGCCACTTGTGCTACAGTGCGCGCTGTATATATCGCAGAACAGGTATGTTCGTTAATCAGTGAGCTTGGGAAGTATGCTGAAAAAATAATAGTTCCACTTTCTGCCACCAAGTGAAAATATGGCACTGTAAGCAGCCATAATGCGAAATTTTCTTATTTTGATGTCAGTATGCTGTTTGTCGCATGGGGACGCGTGTTGGTTTCTTTTGTGGAGTGACTCTTTGTGTGAAGGGTTAAGAAGATAAAAGTTTTCCCTGCGAAACGCAATGGCTATTGAGAAGAAAGACCGTGCACTGCTCGTAAACTTGTTTTATCAGGATGCTACGAACACAACCGCTGCACTGTTGCAATATCACTGATAAAAGAGATGCGAAGTGGCCGAATTTCAATAAGTGAGGAATGTCATCTAGAAGTTTGAAGAAAGTAATGAATTAGGTGGTGCAGCAGAGAGGAAGGAAGCCCATTTACATGGCAGTTGCTGATGAAGCTGCCGTAGTTACAGCCGACCGTGCACGACAGACTTTTAATTCTGCAGCCAATGCTTCAACTGTGTCATGGGAATTCTCTCTCCCCTAGTCAACAGTTAAACAGGTCTTCCGGCGCATTTTACATTGATATGCCTACACGATTCAGAATGTTCATCAAATGAAGCCCCAAGGTAGGTAACAAGGCCGTGATTTGCCATTCGTTTCTTGCCACGCATGGAAATAGATGGCATGTTAAGCAGGGATATTGTCTGGACGGACGAGGCACGTTTTACTCTGCGCGGTGCCGTGAATGAGCAGTACTGTTGCATATGGGGTTTCCCTTTGCCTCATGCTTGCAGGAACATCCACAGCACTCAGTTTGTACGAATATGTGACGTGGTCACAAGCTCCTTCATTCTCGGTCCGTTTCTTGTCGAGGAGATGGCACTTCCTGGGCCTGTTAGGTGTACAGTGACATCTGCACATTACAAGTTCCTCCTTTTGCATCACGTGTGTTCACCTCAGAAACAATGCAACATTATCCCCACCACCATACTCACGCAAAATGTCTATTGTTAGGTGAAAGATATGCTTCGAGAAATCTTAAGTATCGAACGCGTCATCTCTAGAAAATTTCAAGATGTGTGGCCTTTCACATCCCCAACCTAAATCCACATGACTTATGGTTACGGGGATGTCTCAAAGATCCTGTCTATAAGAGATCTACCTGGACTCATTGTTCTGAAGCACAGCGTACGACGACATATCGCTTTGATTAAACCAGACATGCTACGAGCAACTGTCGATCACACAGGATTACGGATAGAGTATGTTGCTGAGTCGGGAAACCATATTGAACTCACGTTGTAACTTATGATCATATTCTAATAAACATGCCAGAACCATAATTATCATGTATTCCATTGTTCCTCACCTTTTCGCTGCACCTACACCACTTTCTGTCTGCTTACAACGCCATATTTTCGCCTGGTGGCAGAAAGTGGAACTATTGTTTCATGCAGTATACTCAGTGAGCTCACTTATTAAATCTCTGAGTACCAGTGGTTTCTGCTGAAACCAGCATTTTTTAAGTGCCAGTGCCTTTGTGATGAAACTACCAATGATGTAAGACGGACATATCTAGTAATACATTGAGGTACTTCTCCGAATGTAATGTCTCCTTGCACTCACTTCTTTTTTAATGGGCATATTGAGGAGATCATTGCTAGTGACAGTAGTATATCGAAAGTTATTGTAAAAAAATTTGCGTTTGTACTTCTACTTTTATCGGTGATTTTAAAATGAAACCACTTTAACAGCATACAGTTTTGATAGACCATTTATTAAATTTTAGATCCATTTTGCTTCTTACTTGAAGCTATAATTTTTTTAGGCATTTTAAGTTAACAGAAATTTCGAGATGTAGGATTGAGTCAAGAAAAAATGCGAATTCGTTTTCAAATATGTCAGATGAAATGATGAGTGGCTGACAATTGTACGTCCTAATGTTCCAAAGTGAAACCAGGTAGTTAAAGCTATTTTCCAATTTCTTCTTTTACTAGTTGCTTACTATTATAATAAAGGTTAATACTGAAAAATTTTTTAAACTATGTTTCGAATAGAAATCACATCGTTAACACAACTGAGTACTTACTTTTAGTCAATTTTTTCTTGTATTCGTTGCTTACTGTGATAATAAAGGTTAACTGAGTGAAAAATGTTACAGTTATTTATTTTCATGATGGTGGGACTCAAAGGGTTAATGAACATAATTACGATGCTTCAGCATCCTGCGATGTATACAACCCACACTGCAGCATTCGGAACATCATCAATATAATTATTACTAGCCTGTACAATCGCAGTTATTTTGCTGAGTTTAGAAGCTAATTTTGGAAAACTGTCTTCTTGCCTCAGTACCTGAATAGTACTTAATTAAAGGATCATTGTGCTGTAAATTAGCATAACTCTAGACAACTGTATTTCGTAAATAAAAGTCAGACGTAAATAAAAGTAGAAAATTCAAATATCCTCATCCCACCAATCATGTTTACAGCAGGCAGCAGAGAAGAACGCCTGTGTAAAGGGTGACGGGGTGTCGGGAAGAGTACACTCCTTCCCCTCGTTCTCTGCCCATGAACTATGTTATTGGTCGTCTGAAAGATATTACCTTACCAAGTGACTTGATAGTGAGCCTTGATATGTGTTATTGTTCGCCTGTTACGGTCTCACAGGTCCTTTCAGCCTCTTTTTTATTATTTTTTTTATTTATATATATATATATATTTTTTTTACAGCTACACTGTCAAAGGGGAAAATATTCAAATTAAGCTGAATGTAGATATCACATCACAAGCGGGAGATCGAGTCAATAATTAAACCACTGAAGACTGAGGACTCTCGTGGAGTGCCTATCAGAATATTGAAGTACTGTGCTGCCATGTTAGCCATGTACTTAGCCATATTTGTAATTTTTCCTTTAAGAATGGTCAGTTTCCTGAACGATTAAAGTAATCAGTAGTAACGCCGCTTTATAAAAGGGAGAAAGGGATAATGTAGACAATTTTAGACCTATTTCTATTCCACCAGTGTTTGAAAAGGCTTTGTATGTAACGATAATTGATCATTTTATATCATATAATTTGCTATCAAATGTACAGTTCGGCTTTAGAAGTTGTTTAACAACTGAAAATGCTATATTCTCTCTCCTCTGTGAGGTACTGAATGAATTAAATGAAGGATTTCGAACGCTAGGCATATTTTTTGATTTTACTAAGGCTTTTGATTGTGTTGATTACAAAATATTGCTCCAGAAGTTAGACCTATATGAAATATGTGGAATAGCTGACAACTGGTTCACCTCTTACTTAAACAACAAACAGCAAAAGGTCATTATTCACAGTTTTGAGAATGGCTGTGAAGTGGGGTCTGAGTGGGATATGGTCAAATGGGGGGTGCCCCAGGGATTAGTGTTGGAACCACTCCTGTTCCTCATTTATATAAATGATATGCCCTCTATTATTATTTATGTAAATGACATGCTCTCTAGTGTTACAGATAATTCTAAAATATTTCTGTTTGCTGATGACTCTAGTTTCGTAGTAAAGGACGTTGTGTGCAACAATGGCTCTGTTTCAAATAGTGCAGTTCATGACATTAGTTCATGGCTTGTAGAAAATAAACTAACGCTAAATCATAGTAAGACTCAGTTTTTACATTTCTAAAACACTTTTCAACAAAACCCGACGTTTTAACTTCACAGAGTGGGCATATGATTAGTGCAACTGAGCAGTTCAAATTTCTAGGTGTTCAGATAGACAGTAAACTGTCGCGGAAAGCCCACATTCGGGGTCCTGTTCAAAGACTCAATGCTGCCACCTTTACGGTGGTCAGTGATCGTTCGAAACGAAAATTAGTGTATTTTGTTTATTTTCTTTAGCATATGTCGCATGGTACTATATTTTGAGGTAACTCTTCCCATTCTAAAACGGTACTTTTGGCTCAGAAATGGGAAGGTCCTGTAATAAGTGGCGTAAGTTCGCGAACCTGTTGTCGCCCCTGTTTAGTCTGGGTATTCTGACATTGGCCTCTCATTATGTATATTCTTTACTGTCGTTTCTTGTTAACAATATCAGTTTATTCGCAAGAATTAGCAGCTTTCATTCAGTTAATACTAGGCAGAAATCCAATCTGCATTTGGATCGCAGTTCCTTAACTCTTGTACAGAATAGTTTACACTATACTGCTGCATCCATTTTCAATAATCACGCGCTTTCAATTCGACACTGAAGATTTTCTTCATGGGTCACTCATTCTATTCTGTTGAGGAGTTCCTTGAAAAAGTAAGCTGATTCCTGTGTTATACTGTTGAGTTTCTGAAACTTATGGCTTGACATTTTTGAGTTCATAAACATTTTATTTTATCTGTTATTACTTTTATATTGTAATTTCATGTACTGACACGTTCAGTGCCATTTGAGATTTGCCCCTCAATTTGGTCCTATGGAACTAGACGAGTAAATAAATAAATAAATCCACTTTAAATTCAAGAAATAGATGAGAAAAACATAACGTTTGCTGTGCTTTAACTGAATAAAACGAAACATGTATCTTAAAAAGAGAACACTCTGTCATAGTTGCGTACACGGTACAATTATTAATAATTTTTTATCAACATCGAGTTCTAACATGGGGAATTTGAATGACATTAGTTCGGATGTATCAGTGCACTAAAGACGTGGGCGATACGTCACTCGAACCGCTTCGTCAGTTACAATTTTCATCTTCTTCCATTCATGAAAAGTTTCTAGTACGTTGTGTACTATACTATCTAGAAGACATCATCCTATTCCTGGTGACATTCCTTTAGTGCGCATTCTTCGCGGATGCAGACAGCAGCAGTGGCAAGATACCAACCATTCTTCTAGTGGAAGGTCAAAGTAGATCTCACCGTAAGCACACCATCCTGTTTTTTGAAAGCTTCCTTTATCGTTTCGAATGTTCTTTCGTGCCATGTGTGCTTCGTTATCTGTGTTACAGTATCGTTATTCAAATACTTGTACTTCGCGTACTTCGACTTTTTCGCTTTTCAATTTTTTTTGAGAAAAATTCTTCGGCACGTTTTGGCGTAGTGGGAGCAGCATTTTTTGAAGGTCGAGGTTCTTCATAATGCTCTGCGTGATATTCATAAGAATAATAACTAAGATTTTTTTGTGAGCTGACCCCTAGATGCTGCAGCCGAGCATTCTCAGTTGCGGTGAGGTTCGCAACAACATAACGATCTGTAGCTTTTGCCACAAAAGAATGGTGTTAATCAAACACAAGATCATAAGGGTCAATCTCATATTGTTTCCACCCAATAACTGCATTACCGACTGTACCTGCTTGGTAATGCGGATTACTCAGTAGAGGACTAGGTCATCAAATTGTCCCACTCAATTTGCCCGTGTCCGCTATGTTAAAAGTGAATGCCTTTTTGAGCAGGGTCAACAAGAATTTTGCTTTTTGAAGCAGGATTATGAGGAATAACGAATAAATAGTCACTACAAAAAACATATTATCTATTACGTCTTCTGTGACAAACAATAACCAACTGTCTTACCATCTACTCGCTTATGCTGAGTACCTTGGAAACTATAAAACTTGAAGCAATGCACATGACAATAATCTATCGCACATTGAACTGCGAACGGCACTTTCACTGTGGGAACTTTAGCGCCTAACCTTACCGCTTTATCAGTAATCATATGGCGGTGTAATTATACGCACTTGAACGAAGTGGTTATTCATATTACCCAAGTCGCCCGTTTATCACATCTTCTATCCATAATTCAATACCTTATCTTGAAGATACCACACTCGGCGACAATCATTCACAGTTTTTAAAAACATATGGACATAATTCTTGGCTGCAGTTATAAGAGTCAAAGGATATGAAAGGCAAGCCGTAGTTAAGAAAGGAGTGAAAGAGGACTGTAACCTATTCCAAATGTTATTCAAACCGTACATTGAGTAAGCTGTAAAGGAAACCAAGGAAAACTTTGGAACAGGAAATAAAGTTCAGTGAGACGAATCAAAAACGTTGATGCTATCGGATGTCGGAGATGGCAAAGGAGTTGGAAGAGCAGCTGAACGGAAGGGACAGTGTCTAGAAAAGGAAACACAGCATTAACATAGGATTAAAATCAACAAAAGTGGAGCAGCGGTAATGGAATGTAGTCGAATGAAATCAGACGACGCTGTGGGAGTTGAAGTAGCCCGACATTAAAAATAGTATATGAGTGTTGGGCAACACAATAACTGATAAAGGACAAAGCAGAGACGATATAAAATGTAGTCGGGCTATAGTAAGAAAAGCATTTCTGAAAAACAGGGGTCTGTTAACATCTAAAATCTGATTAGGAATTTTTTTGCAGGTATTTGTCTGGAGTGTAGCTATGTATGGAAGTGAAACTTAGCCGACAAACAGTTCAGACATGACTACAAGCTACTGCACTGTGGTGCTACTGAGGAATGCTGAAGATCTGATGGATGGATCGGATAACAAATTAGGAGGTGGTGAATCGAATTGGGGAAGAAGAAATTTGTGGCCCAATCTGAAGGGTATAGTTAGCAGGACACATGGATTTGGGAAGGAAGGGAACTGGATAGGGGGGGGGGAGGAGGAATTGTATCGGAAAACCAAGTCTCGAATGCAGTTAGCAAGTTCAGATGAACTTAGGTTGGAGCAATTATACATTGGTGAATAGGCTTGCACAGTTTAGAATAAAATGGAAAGCTGCATGTAACCAGACTTCGGATTGAAAACCACAACAACAATATCATGGTGATATTAAATCGTGATAGCTGTTGCGTTCTAGCTCGAAATAAATAACGATGAATAAAAACGAGAGTGCGAGTGTGCACATGTCAGATGCTGCGGTTAGCCGGTCGGCTGGTCTCATTCCCATCATGCTTGTTGAGATTCCGGTGTTGCCTTTCGAGTGCGGTCTGCCCCCTGTGTGGAATGTGCGGCGCACGCCACATATGTGTGCGGGGGCGTGTGTTTGCGGTTCGGGCGGTCGCCCACGCCGACCCAGGCGTTTCGGATTGCATGCCTGAGGCCGCGCGAGCACTGGAGCATTCCATTTGATTTCACTGTTTACATTGAATTTTTCACTCGGCTAGTACTCGTATGACAGACTTGCTTCCTCGCCCGCAGTTAATTGTCCAGTCCTGGAATCATAACAATTTTTCATTGAACTCCATGAGAGGGGCTGCCACGAACTACAATTTTTGCCCTCTGCTTATATGAAAATGGAGATGTATGTGTGTGTAACACGACAGGAACAGTAACAGCGACTTAAGCCCGAAAAAATGAGAAAATAAATAAATAAATGGATATACTCTATGGAGAGGACACGCCTGAGATTGTGGCAGTGAACGGAAATTTGGAAATTTCTGAAGGGACTTCAATCGTACTAAAAATAAAACGAAGAACATGTCGGTTTTAGACACTCCTAGAACATTCAAAAAGAAGGAATAATTGGATGGGTTCACTGGCAAAATCTTATACGCAAACTGAATACTGCTATCTTTACTATATGAATACCTCCACTGTTACAGGTATCAAAATGCGGAGGCTTCTTTACTTTACGTCGTATTATGAGGCAATTCTCTACACTCGTTAACAATAGTCAAAGGCCAGTAAGCGCCGGTAGGCATATGTGGAGTGTCATTTCCCCGACTTCGTGTGGGCCGCTGTAGAGGTTGAAACTAATGTTCTTTTACTTTCAGTAATTGCAAACTGTGTGCTTGTGTGTGTGTGTGTGTGTGTGTGTGTGTGTGCCAGAAACCTATCGCTAGCAATGTGAAAGCAAGTACTTCTTAATTTCTATTACAGTGTCTGATCTGGAATCGCTTTTGCTACAATATTTTTAAAGACGAACATAGTTGTGTAATTGAGGTTTGATTTACTTGTTTCGTAAATAAAACTACTTTTTCCCGCTGCCACTTAACTTATTTTTCCCAGACGCGTTTTGCCTTTTCCTTGCTCTAAGGTATCAACAGTGGAACCTATATCGATACAGTTTTGTTATTTTTAAATTATCAAACAGTTCGCGTAGCGATTTCTCATGTAAAAAAGTAATTACTTACGATTTGCTGTGATCTACGTTTCCTCTCATCTGGTCTTGAGGTCGCATAATCATTTTATTACCGACATATTTACACAATTTTGAGTCTATAACAAACTGGTAGTGCGACCTCCAGACCACGTCCGAAATATCAGAGGAAGAAGTAATATTTGCACCGCTGCATGCTCGAAATTTACGGGATTACTCATTATGCCGCGATAAATTACAAATGCATATTTTTCAGTTAATCTTGGTGGGAAGAAACTGATTAGGATACTGGGCACATGACTGATAATTCGTCCTGGACACCAACATGTAGATATTGTTAAACAAAATTAAATCTTTACACTGAAATAATCGCTAAACTAGCTCTTGCAGCAAAATAAACCAAATGCAGATTATCTTTTCTTGCAAATGACCTTTCTCTCTACACAATAATATCAAATCATCCTCTATCCTGAAACAAAAATCTCTGTGCGCCACACCCGCCATCCAATCTCCTTACTCTGCCATGACACAACTCTCTTTCTCTCTCTCTCGCTCTCTGGCCGACAGTTGTTTCCGATTTCTTCGCTAGCTCGAGCTGCATTCAATAATACTACCACCTCTGGTAGCAAAAGAATGTGTATCCTTCATGTTTTCGGCATGAAAAGATGCTGAAAGTTTTAAACATTCCAAAAAAGAAAACTTGCAAACATACCAAACTGACATTTCTTGTGATATATACATCTACACCTTTCAAGGTGTTCAAAATTCTTGCCGACCGCGGTGGTCTAGCGGTTCTAGGCGCTCAGTCCGGAGCCGCGCGACTGCTACGGTCGCAGGTTCGAATCCTGCCTCGGGCATGGATGTGTGTGATGTCATTAGGTTAGTTAGGTTTAGGTAGTTCTAAGTTCTAGGGGACTGATGACCACAGATGTTGAGTCCCATAGTGCTCAGAGCCATTTGAACCATTTTTTTCAAAATTCTTACTCTGCCATTCCTGGAGATATATTCTTTGATATCTCCGCCAGACCCATCTGCGTCAGACGAGGGGTCTCGTTCTTGGTCGACAGTCACAGTGATCCGCGAATCAACCGTAAGTGGCTGGGTGCCGCATACATTGCCCTTGCCTCTCACGTCGGACATTTCTGGTCCACCACGCAGCCTATGAAGGAAGTCGCGTAGTAGGCGGGTCCGGATATGGCTTACTCGGCCTACGCACGCTCGCATAAGGGTCGGTTTGTTCGTTGGTTGATTCGGGGGGAGGGTCCAAAAAGCAAACTCATGGCTCCATCGGATTAGAGATGGATGAGGAAGGAGGTCGGCTGCACCCTGTCACAGGAACCATCCCAGAATTTGCCTGCGGTGGTTTAGAGAATCACGGAAACCCTAAATCATTATGGCCGGACGCGGGTTTGAACCGTCGTCCTCCCGAATGCGAATCCAGTGTGTTGACAACTGCGCCATCTCACTCAGTCATAAGGGTCGTGAATCCTCTGTCTCGCTCTTACAGTTTCCATGTCAGTCCGTGACCGTGTCTTCGGATCGTTTTCGTGGACGTTTTCATCCCGCTACGTGAATCTGTATCTTCATACATACTCCACAAGCCACCGTACGGTGCGTGGCGGAGGGTACCCTGTACCACTACTAGTGCCGCAAGGGAGAAACAGCTGTCTATACGCCTCCCTAGTAGGCCTAAAGTGTACGTTAGCAGCAGTGCAATCGTTGTGCAGTCAACAACACATTCCGCTTCTCTAAATCTTTTCAACAGTATTTCACGAAAGGAACGTCATCTTCCCTCGAGATATTCCCATTTGAGTTTTCGAAGCAGCTACATAATACTAACATGTTGATAGAAACTATACGAGGTGTGGCTAGAAAAAAACCGGACTAGTACTGGTGAAACAATAAAACGAATGCAATAAGGCTGAAAGTCGCGTGGCCTGTCACGTGACTCTCGCTCCGCCTACTGCTCGAGTTTCATCTGCCTCCTGCACTCAGTGTGCCCGTTCAAATGGTTCAAATGGCTCTGAGCACTATGGGACTTAACATCTATGGTCATCAGTCCCCTAGAACTTAGAACTACTGAAACCTAACTAACCTAAGGACAGCACACAACACCCAGCCATCACGAGGCAGAGAAAATCCCTGACCCCGCCGGGAATCGAACCCGGGAACCCGGGCGTGGGAAGCGAGAACGCTACCGCACGACCACGAGATGCGGGCTCAGTGTGCCCGTGGCGTCTGTTTTAAGTAGTTGACGTTTTGTCTGTGCGTCGGAAAATGTTGAGTGTACAGAAAGAAAAGCGTGTTAACATCAAATTTTGTTTCAAACTAGGAAAATCTGCAAGTGAAACGTTTGTAATGTTACAACAAGTGTACGGCGATGATTGTTTATCGCGAACACAAGTGTTTGAGTGGTTTAAACGATTTAAAGATGGCCGCGAAGACACCAGTGATGACACTCGCACTGGCAGACCATTGTCAGCAAAAACTGATGCAAACATTGGAAAAATCGGTAAACTTGTTCGACACTATCCTTGTCAACTCCTGTTAACTCAGACACTGCTCTGATTGTTAAACGGCGATCTTGTCGAACAAGTAATATGTTCGTCCCGTCCAGTTAGGCGTGTACTTGACAATGACAATACCGCCGAAATAGTCCTATTGTATGAAATATAATTAAACTAACTTGGAAGGTTAAGTTCAAAATGTCATATCAAAATCTGTAACCTGGTGGTTGCTACAGCGATTGCTGGCAGTTGCTGAGGATTTCTGAGATTATATTTTCAAAGTTTATGAATCACTTTACTTGATTATTTATATATTCGAGTTATATTTATTGTAACGATATAGACAAATCCAAAAATGGTTCAAATGGCTCTGAGCACTATGGGACTTAACTTCTGAGGACATCAGTCCCCTAGAACTTAGAACTAACCTAAGGACATCACACACATCCATGCCTGAGGCAGGATTCGAACCTACAACTATAGCGGTCGCGCGGTTCCAGACTGTAGCGCCTAGAACCGCTCCGCCACCCCGGCCGGCTATAGACAAATTAAAATCACTCAGCGCATAAGAGAAAATTTGGATAGAAAGTCATCAGTCGACGGCAGCTTATCAGCTAGTTGCAAATGACATGTAACACATCGTGCTTTCTTTATACAATAAAGAAATAAACGAAGGACAGTGAAAAGTTAATACCCGCTTACCACAAGAGAAAAATGTTAGCGACATGACATTCTGAAGGAGCACGACATTCATACACTCCTGGAAATTGAAGTAAGAACACCGTGAATTCATTGTCCCAGGAAGGGGAAACTTTATTGACACATTCCTGGGGTCAGATACATCACATGATCACACTGACAGAACCACAGGCACATAGACACAGACAACAGAGCATGCACAATGTCGGCACTAGTACAGTGTATATCCACCTTTCGCAGCAATGCAGGCTGCTATTCTCCCATGGAGACGATCGTAGAGATGCTGGATGTAGTCCTGTGGAACGGCTTGCCATGCCATTTCCACCTGGCGCCTCAGTTGGACCAGCGTTCGTGCTGGACGTGCAGACCGCGTGAGACGACGCTTCATCCAGTCCCAAACATGCTCAATGGGGGACAGATCCGGAGATCTTGCTGGCCAGGTTAGATGACTTACACCTTCTAGAGCACGTTGGGTGGTACGGGATACATGCGGACGTGCATTGTCCTGTTGGAACAGCAAGTTCCCTTGCTGGTCTAGGAATGGTAGAACGATGGGTTCGATGACGGTTTGGATGTCCCGTGCACTATTCAGTGTCCCCTCGACGATCACCAGTGGCGTACGGCCAGTGTAGGAGATCGCTCCCCACACCATGATGCCGGGTGTTGGCCCTGTGTGCCTCGGTCGTATGCAGTCCTGATTGTGGCGCTCACCTGCACGGCGCCAAACACACATACGACCATCATTGGCACCAAGGCAGAAGCGACTCTCATCGCTGAAGACGACACGTCTCCATTCGTCCCTCCATTCACGCCTGTCGCGACACCACTGGAGGCGGGCTGCACGATGTTGGGGCGTGAGCGGAAGACGGCCTAACGGTGTGCGGGACCGTAGCCCAGCTTCATGGAGACGGTTGCGAATGGTCCTCGCCGATACCCCAGGAGCAGCAGTGTCCCTAATTTGCTGGGAAGTGGCGGTGCGGTCCCCTACGGCACTGCGTAGGATCCTACGGTCTTGGCGTGCATCCGTGCGTCGCTGCGGTCCGGTCCCAGGTCGACGGGCACGTGCACCTTCCGCCGACCACTGGCGACAACATCGATGTACTGTGGAGACCTCACGCCCCACGTGTTGAGCAATTCGGCGGTACGTCCACCCAGCCTCCCGCATGCCCACTATACGCCCTCGCTCAAAGTCCGTCAACTGCACATACGGTTCACGTCCACGCTGTCGCGGCATGCTACCAGTGTTAAAGACTGCGATGGAGCTCCGTATGCCACGGCAAACTGGCTGACACTGACGGCGGCGGTGCACAAATGTGCGCAGCTAGCGCCATTCGACGGCCAACACCGCGGTTCCTGGTGTGTCCGCTGTGCCGTGCGTGTGATCATTGCTTGTACAGCCCTCTCGCAGTGTCAGGAGCAAGTATGGTGGGTCTGACACACCGGTGTCAATGTGTTCTTTTTTCCATTTCCAGGAGTGTAGAATGCAGGCTTTCGGGGCCAGTATTCGCGTCCTTGGTTTTTGTGTATGGCCATTAGGCCTTAGTCTAAGGCATGTTTCTGTGCTTAACGATTCGCTGCTTAATACTGGAGAGATAATCAAAGACTGCAAAATCTCAGATATCGATTTCAAACTTAAACAAACGCATTCTCGCGATGACCTGATCGTTATGTCAGCATCCATCCTGTTCGCTTTGTTTTTGGATGTTAAGATATATCTGATCGAACTTTAGAGAAGAAACTCTACTGGAAGTCCGATAACATGTATATATGCTTTTACAAAGCTTCTTGTCACAATTTCTTCACAACGGAGTAAGTGATTAAAACGTTGGTGAAGATCGGAATATGTGAGCCACAGCACTTGGAGAACGAAATTGATCATTTAATGACATACGCACTGCTTCCTAAAAGATCTGGGGCACTAGGTTCTAAAAGATCTGCAGCTTCAAATGAAAAGGAACCAGCTAAGTGAAAGTTTTTCTTGCGTTCGTGGAAACAGCCATCAAAAGATATCTGCTATTGAAACAGACGAGAAACGTGCATGAATGTTTGAACACTGTAAACCTACAACCACCACGTGAGCAACACGGATAAGTCAGCAGCAGTACATCAAGCATTGAGACCAAGGAACCACCAAATTCGCTTATCCAGTACTGTGGTTTTATCAAGATCCCACCATACAGAGAGACCGTATAAATTTAATAGCACAGAAACGACTTTAACGGAAAGGAAGAAGGGCTGAAGTTAGACAGGTTATTGTCCACAGTTCCAAATAAAAGAAATAGAAGCTATTCCTTCGTACTACAAGCTCTGCAATTATAATCTGTGCGACTATGTGGTCCGTGGAATGACGAACCGACCGCTGCATGGATACATATAAACATTTCGGTTTATTGAGCTTGTTTAAGTCTCAAACAACTATCTGAGTATTTATAACCTCTGATGATATCTCCTGCTTTAGTAGACGAATAGTTATTCACAGAAACATGCATTAGACCATGACCTGATGCCCATAAAAAACCATGTTTCTGGCAGCGATCCTTACCAGGCCATGATATCAAGTTGATTTGTGTTTCCCGCTCTTCCATTGTCGTGTCCTGAAACTTGAAGCGTAATTGATTGCTTCATGGTCATTGCATCATTGGCGCATTTGACCCTGCTGGAGCTGTGCTTTCTATGGAAACAGCTGCTGGGTGATTACTTCTTGCGAGCATCGAGTCTGCAGTGTATATGCAACGAGGCTCGACTACCAGAGAGCATGTGGTTCGATGTGCCAGCAACGAGCACCGATGTCCAGGCACCGAGCAGTGAGGTTGCAGCTTAAACATACCGTAAACGCCCGAGGAAGTGTGACGATTCAGAGCTACATACCTGAGAGTTTCGAAAATCTTGCAGCATTTTTGTCATGAAGAAATTCAGCAGCCATTTTGTTCTGAGGAGTCAAATTTATGTCCTCTTTGCTAATGATAAATAGATTGAAAGTAATCAAAAGGATCTTTCGCTGTAGGAATCTGCGGAGGAAAACAACAGATTAGTTGACACAAGTGCACTTTAAGCAAATAAATTTTACTCAACTTTTTGGTGAAGAACTGCTGCACTGTTGACAACCTGTGGCAGCCGTGGCTAGCTATAATCAGAGGCCCGACACATGCATGTGTCTTTGTACACCGAATGTTTGTCAGTGGAGCTACCAACAGTTTGGTGTAACTTTCAGCACCAAATAGGAACACAGAACTAATCTCGAACGAGAGGTCGGTGCCTACGTGCCCACCACTCATAACACTGTCCTGACGTTCTTCACTGGTCAGCACAAGGAAGTTCGTCGTCGGTCAGTACATCCTATTAGCAGTGAGGCTCAAAGCGCCACACGTGGCACCTGCAGGAATCTTCATCTAGGCGCAGCCTTCGGCTGTAACCATAAATTTAGTACAATATTAAACTGTCAGAAACCTTTCCTAGCTATACAAAACTACTGTTACATCACTTTTCTTAAATTTTGTTTTCATTATCAAGAGCAACGTCAGAACCTCCTCTCTCGTGACTTTATCTTCCCTTAAGCCAAACTGATTGGCATCTAGCTAGTAATTATATACAACTACCGAAGGTAATACAAAAGAGGAATTTGTGGGGCAGAAATGAATTCGTACCAAGCGAAATGGTGGAGATTTCATTTGTCATCGCCGGACGTGAGGCCCTGCTGCATTGCTATGGCGGACGCGTGACGTCAGCGGCATCATCAACATTCCAGGCAGCAGCGCAGCTAGCAGGCAGTAGCAGGAAGAGGGAAGGGGTGAGAGGAGAGTGGAGGGGAATTCCCGCGTGACCAGACTACGCGCCAGCCAGCCCTGTCAGGGGAGTCCCCTAGCTCGCGCCGCTGCAGGCCGGGCGCGTCGACGCCGCCACCTCGCACCCAGTGTCGCTCGCCCTGGCGCTATTAAATTTCGGCTCCTTCCTGAGGTAGCTGTCTGCAGGTCTCAGACTGACTCTCCCAAAGGCAGCGCACGCCGACGGTAAGGTGGTACACTGAGACACACAGTAAACTCTGTGTATATACTGTTGATTGTCAGCCGATCACAACAAACTACTAACGCGGCATTAGTATGGAGAGTACACCGTGCATCCGGAATGTTCCGAGATTGATTTTATTCTTGGCCTGTACGCCACATGAGTGCAGTAACTACGGTGGCTCCTTGAACTAACGATTGTAAACAACAGTTGTGCTTTCACCCAATCAGTTGCCAAAGAGGCAGTGTTAAGTAGTGGGCCCACCACCAAAGTATGTCAACCTTGTTGTGTCATGATTTGCAATGGAGCAATACCTGTACAAAGATGTATTGAAGGCGTTCTCAAGATTGTTTTGAAGAATAGAAAAGTGTGTGCAAAGTTTGACTCCAGGACAAAAAACTGACGGATGGATGCGTGCTGGAACTGACTGAAATGCAAAATGCAGGCAATTATTTTCTAGGAAAAAAAAATCATTACCCATGAGCCAGAGACCTTAGTAAAGTAAGGGATTAATTTAAAATCTCCTATAAGGCCTCACAGTGGTACGAAACAGATACTGTCAGGCATTACGGTTTCAAAGGCTGTACCAAAGTAGTCTTGCAGTCCTTGAAAACCTGCTAAAGCTACCCCATTTCCTCACTTTGTGAAATTTTTACTATGCAGATCTAACAAATTTCTTAAGCATTTTTAATAAAAATTAAGCATTATTGATAAAATATAACTTAAATGAATCGTTTTAATGAAACTACTACGCAGAACACATTAAATGGATTATTGTACTATAGAAAACAACAAGTTTTATATATCTCAAAAGAAACTGAAAGTAAAACGAAAACTACATCATCTTGTTTATGGCAACTGCTGAACATTGGCTTTTGTGTGGTGTAACGCAAAGAAAATATTTTATTTGTTGCTCATGAATTATTAATTGTTCATAAATTATTGATCTTTACGTTTAAAGGAAACGCCATGACAGACTTTATTTGTCCAAACTACTAGGGATAGAAAATTGAAAATTCAGTATTGTGCTGTAGTCATCATTTAAGAATGGTTTTTTGAAATTCCGTTCCCAAAGGGTGAAACAAGCGATGATGGGTATTTTCAAAATGTGTCACTATTAAGGCGGTTCTGAATCTAGAACAACGAAAATGGGTATTTGGTTTCTAGTTCATAAATAAATACACATCTTAGCAATTTTGTAAATTTGACCGCTATGCAGGTGATACAATGGCTGAAATTTATTAAAAACACTAAATCATTATTAAAGAACTACTAAAGCATTTTATAGCCACTTCTATGAATACTGGTATTTGATTTATCGCTTGTAAATAAAAAGATGTGTGTTTCAGTGGAAATTCAACCCTTAACGGGGTCCAATAGCTGACGAAAATTTTCATGAATATCTTTCGTTATATTTAAACATATTTAAAGCTAAATCTCTGAAATCGTTATTTGACTTATAAAGAAGTGTATTTTAAGGGATGAAAGTTTTTATGGAAATATCACCACAAGAATTCAAAAGGCAGGCCTCTGACTCAAGCGACCACCAGAATCACTTTTGGTCAGAGGACATTCGAAAAAGTCTATGCCTCTATGGACTTAATTAGCGTGAAATGTTTAGAAGATACTGCAATCTGTGAATAACACAAAAATTCGATTACAGGAAAAGAAAAATAAATCTGTGCAGACCATACAGTCTACGCGAGCGAAACAGTGGGCGCAAAACCAGTTAAATGTAAAAGAAAAACAAGATAACAAGTATAATTAAGAGTCCCATTTGCAATTTCTTGCTTGTGCAACGCAGACTCATTGGTTACGTCACTGAAGTCAAGCTTACCACTGTGTCGTACTATATCGATAAGATGACAAAATGTGACAGTCTGCTCGACCTTCAGTGTCTTTTTTATGATTTTTTAATGTGCTTGGGCTGAATTCACAAGATGCTGTCGTCATTGCCATTGTCAAAAAAATATTCATAGCCGTTTCGGTGTTGAATTAACACTTCTTAATGTGTACTTTAAAAAATAAATAAATAAACTTTCAAAAAGTCTCGATGGTATACCTCGCACGAAAATTGACTGCATCAACTTCGTTAACTACTTCCGCTGTATCAATAAAAGCGCTGGATTTGACGTCGAAATAAGGCATACATTTTTCAAGATAATGAAATGAAATACTGTAGTATGCTGCATCTGAGATCTGTCTCTTAGTCTTCAGCCCGCAGAAATCGGACTGCTTTGATGAAACAGCGTATTTGCCACTGCACGCGCCCGCATACCTCTGAGATGCTACAATGCCACAGCGAAGTAGCAACAGGAACTTCACTATTGAGCGTGAGCGAACTGTGAACCAAGCGCACTGTCGTCACTCACTGACAGCCGTCTGTTCGGAGTAATCATTTCTTTATGACGCTGTCTGGACGATATGACCCTGTAGAAATGACGCCGTGAAAGCAGCGTGTGTTTACAGTCATGGGGCAAGGGAAATGGGTCTTGTGATAGGCAGAAAATAGGAAAAGGAGGGGTGGGAGAACACACGTACCTCTTCCAGTAAATTCTCAAACCGTCTGTCTCTCTATGGCATTTTATTTTCCAGTCAGTTTTTGCGTCCCCTCTGTGCCTTCTTTGTTGACGGGATCCTACCTCGCCATGCCCTCGATTAGGATTATTTGTGTAAAATTCCAAATTAAAATGCTATCTCATGGCGTGTAGTGGCGTTACCAGCCTGGAAGTTTCAACAACGTCCGCGTAGGAAGACAAAGCACGCGTTTCACTGCAACAGGCGTCCAGACTGCGTGTGTAACAGTACATGTCTGACACTAGACCGGAAACGGCGATGGAGCACTGAGGCAACATCAAGTTTTTTGAATCCTCTATCATTTGTGCGTGAGAAGTCATCGAATTCTATCTGAATATCGAGAGGTATGTTGCTGGTCGCTCCCCCACGACAATGCCCATCAGCCCACAAAGTGAAGACTGTGTGCGAGGTTGTGGCCATCAAATGAATTACAGTCCTGGATTTGGCCCACCCGACTTTTAGTAGTTCCCCAAACTGAAGTTGGCATGTAACGAGACAATTACGATACAAGTGAATATTATACTACAGTAATTCCAAAAAAAGGACTATAATGTCTGTTTCAAAACACTTTTACAAAGATTTTAGCTGTGTATTGACTCTGGGGGAGACTGTTTTGAATAAATACAGTGATTTTGTGAACATAATCCGTGGATTTTATTTCTCACAGCCACATTCCTAACGCAACTGGAACAGATTGTGTATTACCAAAAGATAAGAGGGAGTTTTATACCGAAATCTGCTATACGAGTGCTTGACGGCACTCACTTTTACACATAATGAGCACAACTGCCGAAGTAATTTCCGAAAAATTTTGTAAATCGGTAGTCTATGACAATAAAGATTGTTAATGACGTTATGTACGAGACATCCGTCTTCTTCGTCTTAGACGTAAGGCTACCAGAATGTGTATATATTTTTCTGTACATATTTTTCTATTTCTAGAACCTTTTGAAACTTCAGTTGTCCGTTTATTTCAATTATTGTAACTCTCTTGATGATGCCTTCGTTTCATCTGGATTACAGAACAATGCTCTCAGTAATGATGTTAAAATGTGCAAGGAGGATTCTGGCAGATTTAATTCTACTGTCTCGTACGTCACGTTTAGCGTCGAGGAGCTACTGTGCTGATGCGGTGTGATCTGCTTTTGTCAGGCAGTTTACTGTTTTGTTCAAATATAAAATTCTTCACAGTATGAGTAAATGAACTTACTTAACCCCCTTAGCAAGTGCATTACGCTCATACCAGGCACCACTCATCATGTAATTAAATTGTAAATTAAGTCTGTCTCTAGAGAGAGTTACCATGGCAGATTTTCACAGCGTTCTTTTACTGTTACAACATCGTTTCCCCTGACACTACTTTCCTTCAGTATGAGATGTTAAGCGAAACTATTACATCCATTGACATCACAGGGCGTTTTCTCAGAAAGATTCATACTATTTGACATCTTCTAGATGAATGAAGACAGAAACTCATATCAAAGTTTAATTAATGCGTGGGACTATTTTCAAAAGAACCATCCGATTTCACGACAGGATACGTTTTTTGCATGCATAGACATTGAAACTTGGAGCACTGTTTACTGTTACGCTTTAATATCAAAATTTTCTTTCTCGTTTCACTATTATTCCAATGCTCCTTGGAGCACTAGTTACAATTACAGTTTAACATCAAAGTTACTTCTCCTTTCACGATTGTTCAATATGCTCTCCAGCAGACGCACGAAAAACTTACGTACCTTCCATGGTATATCTGAAGTTAAATTATTCACTGCTGCAGCTTCGCAATTCACCTACAATTATTGAAAGCAATGCACGTACACAGGAGCCGTCTCATGCCGGGAAATCAGGTGATCTTACTGGGCAAAGATGCAATGCGGGTTCCGTTTGTCCCTTACGACCGATGATGGCTGAAACAGCTAACTGTTAGCAAACACTCTCACATGAAAGTGGCAGTCCGAATGATGTTCTGTGCTACTGAAAAATGAAATTTTTGGTTTGTTGTCGCAGTTGTGGAAGAAGCGAGATCTACAACATATCCATCAACGTAACTCGTTTCCGCAAAAAAAGACCGGGTCGTGTTATCGCTAGTTGGTATCTTTGTTGCAACAGTCGGATTTCTTTGGCAAGCGTATGGCTACGGCGAGACTGGAAAATAATTTGATTCCTTACCTTCTCGACACGGATGCTCTTCGTTTTCTTCGTCAAGAAGAGATTCTACATTCCATTACCGAAAACAAGATGATCTCTTTCAGCTTCTACAAATATTGATAGATTCGATTGCTCTACGCCGTCAAAACAGAGACTATAAATCCCTCACTTAAGCGGAAGGACACTCTACCACGCAAAAACCTATCAAGAAGTTAAACAAAGTAAGCAATATTATTTCCAATGAATGTAGGGATTCACTAAAAGAACCACGTCCACAGACTCTTGACTGTAGCTTCTTTCCTGTGTTAATTTAATTGATGAATTAAAAGAAGAATGATGTTCACTCATTGTAATAGTATCATAGCAATCATCAGCAAACTCTGCATTTCGAATAGTTACAAGAAAGATGATCTATGGGTGCAACTATTTCTCTTGAAACGTCCTGAGCATGAGTTCCAAGGGGTATATCTTGTACTTATTTCCACTTCCCCTTCAATAGTTATTACAGCGGAAGTAAAGAACAGATTACGAAGGGGGTAAGTGATATTAATACACTATGTACACTCTCAGTATAAATCTGGACGTAGAAGCATATATTCGCGACTGATTATCTACAAAACAGTTCTTCTTTGTACGAAGCTCTCTGATACATCATATCCAGTACCATGTAGAAGGCTCTTCACGTCTCACAAATGCTTGAATAAACTTTATATTGGTGAGAATTCAGTTTTTGGATGATTTATTGACTATACAGATAGTTTACGGCAAACTACATAAGTTCTTCAACGAAACTGAACTTGACACTGAAAATTGGTCTCTAGAAGAGCGTAGCGTTCCAAAGGATTGGAAAAGGGCACAGGTCATCCCCGTTTTCAAGAAGGGACGTCGAACACATGTGCAGAACTATAGACCTATATCTCTAACGTCAATCAGTTGTAGAATTTTGGAACACGTATTATGTTCGAGTATAATGACTTTTCTAGAGACTAGAAATTTACTCTGTAGGAATCAGCATGGGTTTCGAAAAAGACGATCATCTGAAACCCAGCTCACGCTATTCGTCCACGAGACTCAGAGGGCCATAGACACGGGTTCCCAGGTAGATGCCGTGTTTCTTGACTTCCGCAAGGTGTTCGATACAGTTCCCCACAGTCGTTTAATGAACATAGTAAGAGCATATGGACTATCAGACCAATTGTGTGATTCGATTGAAGAGTTCCTAGATAACAGAATGCAGCATGTCATTCTCAATGGAGAGAAGTCTTCCGAAGTAAGAGTGATTTCAGGTGTGCCGCAGGGGAGTGTCGTAGGACCGTTGCTATTCAGAGTATACGTAAATGACCTTGTGGATAACATCGGAAGTTCACTGAGGCTGTTTCGGATGATGCTGTAGTATATCGAAAGGTTGTAACAATGGAAAATTGCACTGAAATGCAGGAGGATCTGCAATAAATTGACGCATGGTGCAGGGAATGGCAATTGAATCTCAATGTAGACAAGTGTAATGTGCTGCGAATACATAGAAAGAAAGATCCTTTATCATTTAGCTACAATATAGCAGGTCAGCAACTGGAAGCAGTTAATTCCATAAATTATCTGGGAGCAGGCATTAGGAGTGATTTAAAATGGAATGATCATACAAAGTTGATCGTCGGTAAAGCAGATGCCAGACTGAGATCCATTGGAAGAATCCTAAGGAAATGCAATCCGAAAACAAAGGAAGTAGGTTACAGTACACTTGTTCGCCCACTGCTTGAATATTGCTCAGTAGTGTGGGATCCGTACCAGACTGGGTTGAGAGAAGAGATAGAGAACATCCATGGGAGAGCAGCGCGCTTCGTTACAGGATCATTTAGTAATCGCGAAAGCGTTACGGAGATGATAGATAAACTCCAGTGGAAGACTTTGCAGGAGTGACGCTCAGTAGCTCGGTACGGGCTTTTGTCGAAGTTTCGAGAACATACCTTCACCGAGGAGTCAAGCAGTATATTGCTCCCTCCTACGGACATCTCGCGAAGAGACCATGAGGATAAAATCAGAGAGATTAGAGCCCACACAGAGGAATACGGACAATCTTTCTTTCCGCGAACAATACGAGACTGGAATAGAAGGGAGAACCGATAGAGGTACTCGAAGTACCTCCCGCCAGACACTGCCAGGTGGCTTGCGGTGTATGAATGTAGATGTAGATTAATATGACGTTTCTCTACTTTGAGCTAAAATCATGTCACATAGTTTGTAGTGATCTCGCTTTACATTTTTTATGTGCTCGCTTAGACACAGTTATACACTGACGTGAGAAATAGTGATCACCTCTTGTCAGACCTTATTTTACCTGACATAGGGTAGCAGCTTGATGTCGTATGGTCTCAACAAGTTGTCGGAAGTCCCCTGAAGAAATACTGTGCCATGATGCCTCTATAGAATTCCATAATTGCGAAAGTGTAGCCGGTGTAGGATTTTGTGCACAAACTAATATTTCGATTATGTCCCATAAATGTTCGATGGGATTCATGTCGGGCGATCTGGGTGCTCAAATCATTCGCTCTGACTGTCCAGAATGATATTCATGCCAATCGAGAATAATTATGGCCTTGTGACTGGGCGCATTGTCATTCATAAAAATTCCATAGTTGTTTGGTAACATGAAGTCCATGAATGGCCGCAGATGGTCTCCAATAGCCGAACATAACCATTTTCAATCAATTATCAGTTCAGTTGGATCAGAGGACCCAGTCCATTCTATGTGAACACGGCCGACATCATCATGGAGCCACCACCAGCTTGCACAGTACCTTGTTGACAACTTGGGTCCATGGCTTCGTGGGGTCTGTGCCACACGCGAAACCTACGGTCAGTTCTTACCAACTGAAATCACAACTCATCTGACCAGGCCACGGTTTTCCAATCGTCTAAGGTCCAACCGATGATACGAGACAAGGAGAGGCACTGCGGACGACGTCGTGCTGTTAGCAAAAGCACTCGCGTCGGTCGTCTGCTGCAATAGCCCATTAATTTCAAATTTCTCCTGACGGATACATTCGTCTTATGTTATTTCATGCAGTGCTGTTTGCCTGTTAGAACTGACAACCCTACGCAAACACTGCTGCTCTCGGTCCGTAAGTGAAGGCGGTCGACGACTGCGTTGTCCGTGATGAATGGCAACGGCTGATATTTGGTATTCTCGATACACTCTTGACACTGAATATCTCTAAATATTGAATTCCATAACGATTTTCGAAAAGGAATGTCCCATGTGTGTAACTCCATCTACTATTCTGCGTTCAAAGTTACTATTACGCGTTCAGTGTAGGTTAATTTCTATCGTGTGGCCATTATCATGTCGGAAACCTTTTAACACGAGTCATGTGAATACACATGACAGCTTCGACAATGCACTGACCTTTTACGGTTATGTACGTGACACTGCCGCCATCCGTATGTAGCCATGTAACTACCCCATGACTTTGTCACCTCAGTGTAACTCGGCCGACGACCCGACTTCGGTGTTTGACCTTCCGCGAAAAGCACTCTCGTTCTTTTTTCTCAGACTAGATGGGAACCTATCCAGAGAGATGGGGCAATTAGCTCTTAGTGAAAATAAATGCGGGCAAGGGCTCGTGGTACTGGGCTCAGGTAGCGTGCTTCGAGCTGAGATATGCTGCTAGGGTGTCGCCTAGCAGTTATACCAGCCCGGCGAACGCGTTTCTCTCGAGAGCCAGGTGTCGGCGAAACACTATGCATCCACGTATTACGCTCTCCTTAGTGTGTTAGTGCATGAGTAAAATACAGAAATACTTATATGATTTGCTTAGCAAACTTAAAGCCTAACTGTCGCTTTCGAGGTATCTCCAATTAAAATGCTACTTTATGACAGTTTCTAATTCGTCTTCCTCGTCAAGCATAGGACCCAATATCCGTTCTGCGATGTCTGCAGTGTGCAGAGTTTATGCAAAACACAGGGTGCCAAGGTTTCTGTTATGGGTCTATTTATTTTCTTGGTACATATCAATGATCTGCCACCACTAAAGATGACAAATGACATAAAAATTGTTGATTGACTTTATGGGCGCTCAACGGCGGGGTTATCAGCGTTAAAACAAATAAAAAAAATTATTTTTGCGGATGTCACAGGTGTTATTGTGAAACATGTGGAATGTGATATAAATGATGAGGCACCAGTCAGGAACATCAGCATATACCTTTCAGAGAACAATTACCGCTTAACTGCAATAGAGCTCAATGAAAACAGTTTCTGACACAGAACAATTTTATGAGCTAAATTTTAGTGTCCCACAGTCACGTACGCAGGACTAAGATGGAAGAAATTCTGGAAGTATCACGTTCAAGATTTTGCGCAGAAAATGAATGCAGCTGTCTTCACCATAAAAATACTTTCACTCTCTTATCTTCTATGGTGTTATTTTTGGAGTACCTCTATGCACTCATGAAGTTAAGCTACTGTTCAGTTGCCTCAGATTACTTACTCGGTCAGTTCTGCACATAGAGGTTATGATATATATTGTTCGCAAAACTGACTATCTCAGAGGAAACTGGAACATTCATTCAGTGAACATTATAGGAAAAAGTTTTCTCTTTAAATGTTATTTATGCATTTACTCTCTTTCAGTTTTTACGTCTTATTAATTCTTTAGGCTTCGAATTTTCGAAACAGCATCGTGCACAGTATTTGTTTCCTCGTTCTATGGCCAAATATATTGCTCACATAACCCAATGGGAAGTTAAAAAATGAGAATTAATCTGCCAATTTGTTATTGTAGTAAAGAATAGTTTATTTGTCACATATGTTGCATTTTAATAATAAGATAACCGGTTTCGGTTTGTATGAAAATCTTCACATCTAAATAACAATTGGTCGTTTATCACAGTAATGGTCATCACAACCTAAAATGTTTCAAATATGATCTCTGTACATAATATGCTCTTTGTAATTAACATGTTAGTTTCTTCAGGATACTGTTTTTGTTGTGGTCTTCAGTCCAGAGACTGGTTTGATGCAGCTCTCCATGCTACTCTATCCTGTGCAAGCTTCTCCACCTCCCAGTACCTACTGCAGCCTACATCGTTCTGAATCTGCTTAGTGTATTCATCTCATGGTCTCCTTCTACGACTTTTACCCTCCATGCTGCCCTCCAATACTAAATTGGTGATCTCTTGATGCCTCAGAACGTGTGCTACAACCCGATCCCTTCTTCTAGTCAAGTTGTGCCACAAACTCCTCTTCTCCCCAATTCTATTCAATGCCTCCTCATTAGTTATGTGATATACCCACCTAATCTTCAGCATTCTTCTGTAGCACCACATTTCGAAAGTTTCTACTCTCTATTTGCCCAAACTATTTATCGTCTATGCTTCACTTCCATGCATGGCTACACTGCATACAAGTACTTTCAGATACGACTTCGTGACACTTAAATCTATACTCGATGTTAACAAATTTCTCTTCTTCAGAAACGCTTTCCTTGCCATTGCCAGTCTACATTTTATATCCTCTCTAATTCCACCATCATCAGTTATTTTGCTCCCCAAATAGCAAAACTCCTTTACTACTTTAAGTGTCTCATTTACTAATCTAATCCCCTCAGCATCACCCGATTTAATTTGACTACATTCCATTATCCCTGTTTTGCTTTTGTTGATGTTCATCTTATATCCTCCTTTCAAGACAGTGTCCACTGCTCATCTAGGTCCTTTGCTGTCTCTGACAGAATTACAACGTCATCGGCGAACCGGAAAGTTTTTATTTCTTCTCCATGGATTTTAATATCTACTCCGAATTTTTTGTTTCCGTTCCTGCTTGCTCATAATACAGATTGAATAACATCGCAGATAGGCTAAAACCTTGTCTCCCTCCCTTCCCAACCACTGCCTCCATTTCATTCCCCTCGACTCTTATAACTGCCATCCGGTTTCTGTACAAATTGCAAATAGCCTTTCGCTCCTTGTATTTTACCCCTGCCATCTTAAGAATTTGAAATAGAGTAGTCCAGTCAACATTATCAAAAGCTTTCTCTAAGTCTACAAATGCTAGAAACGTAGTTTTGCCTTTTCTTGGTCTATTTTCTAAGATAAGTTGTAGGGTCAGTATTGCCTTACGTGTTCCAATATTTCTACGGAATCCAAACTGATCATCCCCGAGGTCGGCTTCTACCAGTTTTTCCATTCGTCTGTAAAGGATTCGCGTTAGTATTCTGCAGCCGTGACTTATTAAACTGATGGTTCGGTAATTTTCACATCTGTCAACACCTGCATTCTTTGGGAGTGAAATTATTATATTCTTCTTGATGTCTGAGGATATTTCGCCTGTTCATACATCTTACTCACCAGATGGTAGAGTTTTGTTAGGGCTAGCTCTCCCAAGGCTGTCAGTAGTTCTAATGGAATGTTGTCTACTCCCGAGGCCTTGTTTCGACTTAGGTCTTTCAATGCTCTATCAAACACTTCACGCAGTATCATATCTTCTATTCTATCTTCATCTAAATCTTCTTCCATTTCGATAATATTGCCCTTAAGTACATCGCCCTTGTATAAGCCCTCTATGCAATCCTTCCATCTTTCCGCTTTCCCTTCTTTGCTTAGAACTGGGTTTCCATTTGCGCCCTTGATATTCATGCAAGTGATTGTCTTTTCGCCCAAGGTCTCTTTAATTTTTCTGTAGGCAGTATCTATCTAACCCTTAGTGATATATGCCTCTACATCCTTACATTTGTCCTCTAGCCATTCCTGCTTACCCATTTTTCACTTTCTGTCGATCTCATTTTTGAGACGCTTGTATTCTTTTTGGCCTGCTTCATTTACTGCATTTTTTTTATTTTCTCCTTTCATCATTGAAATTCAATATTTCTTCTGTTACCCAAGGATTTCTACTAGCCCTCGTCTTTTTATCTCCTAGGATACTAGTCCGTCGAATCCACAAAGGGGGAGCGTTCTGGCAGGTGTTGGTGGTAGGAGGAAAGAGGGGACTTTTGTCTGCGCGGAGAACGTGCCCCTGGCAAAGTTTCTCTCACGCGTACAAAGTGGGAATCTACAGTCATTGGAGTGCATCTGTTGGTTATCAAAATTTGACATTCTCGTTTCGTAAGGCTAATCACGCCATTGGCAGAAAGAGGATGTATTTGGTGATTTGGGAATTTTTTTTATGGTTCTGTGCCTCAGTCTGTAAAAAGGGAACCCTTATAGTATCTCTTTATTTTCCATCTCTCTGTCTCTGTATCGGTCGGAATATTAAGAACGCTATTTGCAGGGCCTGGTAAATGTGTTAGATTCTAATTTAGGTCTCATATTAAGGTCTGGGACCCCTTGGCGGTGTAAAAATGTTAAGCTTCTGAGTCACTTTAATGAACTGATGGCCATTTTTGTCACGTCTTTTGATACGGTACTCGAAAAGTCACTCATCAAAACTTACAGGATGTTTCCCATTGACCTAGAATCATGACATTTGGCAAGAAGCAAATTTTCACAGTGCAGGTAAAGGAAGGCACAGGAAAACTGCTAGTCGGTAATTATATCAAACGAAAAAAA
Organism: Schistocerca nitens; assembly: GCF_023898315.1. Classification (NCBI taxonomy): domain Eukaryota; kingdom Metazoa; phylum Arthropoda; class Insecta; order Orthoptera; family Acrididae; genus Schistocerca; species Schistocerca nitens. Next base: position 255,045,195 of record NC_064615.1, on the reverse strand, counting down.
ATTTTTTTTAATTTTTTTATCTGTCTTTCTGTCTGCCCGTTTCTTAAATCCCTTTTTGTCTGGAATGTGTTGGAGTATGAAGTTAAAATTTATGTCACATACGGTGGTACTTATCCCTTGGTACTGTAAAATGTTGGAACCGCGCGACCGCTACAGTCGCAGGTTCGAATCCTGCCTCGGGCATGGATGTGTGTGATGTCCTTAAGTTAGTTAGGTTTAAGTAGTTCTAAGTTATAGGAGACTGATGACCTCGGAAGTTAAGTCCCATAGTGCTCAGAGCCATTTTGTAAAAATTTTAAGCTTCTAAGTTGATGCAATCAAAACATTCTGCCTTTTATGTCACATATTTTGATATTCGCAAGCTCGGGCATCAAGACCTATAGAATGCTTACAACTGACCTAGAATCACGAATTTCAACAAGAATCAAGGTTTCAAAGTAAAAGTAAAGTAAAATTCTAAAACTCGTTATACTGTAGTTTATCGCACCGGAAATATATTTTGCAATTGGAAAATACATCGCATTCGTCATCCGTCGAAAGCATAACTGACGAACATTGCTGCAAGCAAACATAAAATGTAAGTCTAAGTCATGTTTTAGTAAGTAAGCATAAGTCTTTTTATTATATCTTCTCCTTCTACGTAAATAAACTACAGTCCCCAGCTCGCTTCCATTTGTATGTTCAAACAAGTCTGAGGAAGTGCTGTAGAGGTTTTGATACAGTCTTGTAAATTCTCGGACCAATATCTTTCCAGTATAGAAATCGATAACAGCAAAAATCATTGATTTGAGAAACCTCAGTGCGTCAGACCTACTGGTACTTGGTCAATTTTTTAATGTAATAAGCATCTTATTTACAAACAGCATTGCTTCAGATTACTCCTGTTACAGGAACACTTATGTCATCCATTACGATTTAAAATGAATGCACATAACTACAATAACATAAGAAATAAGAACCATATTGTGTTTCTCTGAATAACCTACAGAAGAGGAAGAGTGGAAGTTAGCTTTAATTCCTTCTGTGTTCCAAGGATAATTGATAACTACCGTCCATCTCGTGTCATAGGTACAGTTGTGCAACATGTACATGTGATCAGTCCTGATACGTACAGTCCATAATACTCAATTTCGTTTGCCTCAGTAGCTTTGAATAATGAAGACTACAGCTATAAATTACTTTGTTTTGGGTACGGAGACCATTTCGCACTAACTTTCCACTCATTTTTCTTTTTCGTTTGCTATATTTGGAAAATCGATTTACAAGCCATTTATGGCTTCATCATAGGCATCATAGGCACAAGATGAAGTACGCCATAATATTTATATGGCTGCTATAGCTATACGCATTGATATTATTTGTCACTTTTTCCAACTATGTTTTCTGTGTCGAATCAGCATAGTTATAACCTGACAGGCCAGAATGGGCCATACGTTGGCCATTTTTTTAACTCATTTATGTAATTCGTAACATTAAGCTTTTCTAAACAGTCATACTCAGATTTTGTTTTAACGTCTATACGTACGCAGTCATTTTTCATCTTATTCTTGAAAGCTTTTATGCTGTAAAATCCGAGTAAACACCAGTAGCGCATTGGAGTACTGTTGAAGTAACTGTTTATTGCGTGAAGGTCATATGGCAGTAGAAATGTGGCTAGTGAAGAATGCAAGATGAGATGTGATGGAGTGCTGGGCACTTGTAAATGTAAGTAATGGGATTATTTGTATGGAGAAGATACCCACAGCATTACTCGAGGAGATGCAATACGACGAGGAAGTGTGGATTTGCTCATTTCCGAAGCTCAAAGAGCTGGCAACATCTGCCTACGTATCAACAGCTATTGCAACGTGCTAAAGAGCTGCTACACGCCAGCCGGCCGAGGTGGCCGAGCGGTTCTAGGAAATACAGTCTGGTACCGCGCGACCGCTACGGTCGCAGGTTCGAGTCCCGCCTCGGGCATGGATGTGTGTGACGTCCTTAGGTTAGTTAGGTTTAATTAGTTCTAAGTTCAAGGGACTGATGACGTCAGAAGTTAAGTCCATAGTGCTCAGAGCCATTTATTTTGCTACACGCCAGTTAGGATCCATCCAGTTTTGTATTGACCTCTCAGTAACTGCAAACACATCACAGTTGAGAATTCAGTGTTGTAACACCTTGACTACCACGATGCCGCCACGCCAAGCCAGACACAAGGCGCAGTGGTGCTCGTCGGCCCGACGCTGAGACATCCATCACCATGCGTGCGTCAGCCAACATGTTAAATGAACTCTAGCTTATTTTTTGTCCGTGTGGAAAATTTTATCCCAGGCTAAAATCTGTTTCTCTGTCCTGAATTGTATGCATGAGCCATGAGCCATTGTTGTTACCGTAATTAATCATCTGAAGAATTAATCAAAAATCAATTTGCATAATTACTGCCTCAAAACAACCATAAGTATAGTTGCGTTACATTGCATCTGTCAACATGTACAGTAGAACTGAGATGTATTCTTTGTCGCCATATGGCACTGTGCATATATTTATGATCAATGGACCATGACTGCTCACATATAAAGGCAGTGTGGTAGTACTCACATGAATGTAGAAGTGGATACGGTTTTATTCTTTTGGCCTTAGCGCTACATTTCATTTGTCTTCCTTTGCTTCGTTTTATTTACTGTGATAATAGGTCGGCGTTGCAAAGATTAGTGCATGCTTAAATCACATTTTTTACTAAAACTGTTTTACAGAATTCGTTTGGTTTTTTTTCCTTTTCCTATGTTTTGCCGTGAATTATTGTGGAGGCGGCTGATTTTCTACGATTTTTGTGTATCGTTGTGAGATCACATACTGATGAAAGTCAAGGTCAGAACCAGTTCAGACAATAGCTTGATTACATTCAGTAATTAGTATCTCCGGTGAAATGTATATCAATGGACAGCAAAAACTGGTATTATCTATACACAAGCAGTGGAAATAATAGATCACGACATTTAAGTTTTGAGACAGGTTGTCGGTGATGTTCTTGTTAAGCTAACTGTAGGTTTCTCTAGAAATTTCGAAAAATTTATTCATTTTTATCAATCTTTGATATCTGTTTCACCACAGTACAGCAATCTCCTCTGCTGTCAGGCATTACCACGAAGCAAAAATCACACTCTCCTAAAGCTTTCTTGTCCGCAGCTCGTGGTCTTGCGGTAGCGTTCTCGCTTCCCACGCACACGCCCGGGTTCCCGAGTTCGATTCCCGGCGGGGTCAGGGATTTTCTCTGCCTCGTGATGACTGGGTGTTGTGTGATGTCCGTAGGTTAGTTAGGTTTAAGTAGTTCTAAGTTCTAGGTGACTTATGCCCATAGATGATAAGTCCCATAGTGCTCAGAGCCATTTAAACCATTTTGAACCAAAACTTCCTTCTTTTATTCGTTTTAATTTTGGTTTCCAGAACTCACTATAGCTGACAGTAACTGTCACTAACATATAGAAGTGTAAAAAATCAACAGTGGACCTTTCATATCCGAACTCATTGTTATCAACACTTCCGTGCAGAAGTTTGGATTACGAATATTTTTGCTGTAGGCGAAGATGGATGTTTCCACACCACGTTCTGCTGGTTATTTTGTGGTTCTTAGCGATAGAACCAAGTATCATCAAAGGTCATTATGTGACTGAGGAAATATTCCTACTCCTTAAATGTTATTTCGACATTTACAAAAGTTCCTGTTTGTGTTTGTGGGTTCATAGATGCTGATTCGTGGATAATTTTCGTTTCAAACAAAATATCAACAATTCTGTCACAAAGCGTTTGTTCAGTTATCTCTATATTCCTGTCCGCTTTCGAAGTGCACGGCCCATCCGCACGCTTTTCGTCACAGATAGATACACATCAACTTGTAAAGTGACATATCCTGTCATAAATTTTTCTTTCACTAAAACAGCTATCGCTATACAGCGAAAAGTACTAAATGACTATTGATAGGCCCATTCAAGTGAACCAACCAGTTACCATACGAGAACAGCAGTTAGGTTCAAGCATACTATCGCTGAGTCATTTCTGTAAGCCTATCCACCGGAAAAAGAATTGCCTTTATTTTTTTGCTTGCCCTCATAATCACATCAGACAAAATAACGGTTATTCAAGAATAAAGAACATATTTTAGTTGTTAACTATAGACAGACTATAAAAGAAACACACTGTGCATGTCAGCGGATGGAGAAAGGAGGTTAGAAAATCGCTCATAGTTTTGACTTAGCGGCAGTGTTGTAAATTTGCAGCAATATGGCGACTAATCCACTAGAGAAGTTATTTAGTGTGTTGAATTTGCGCTAAGTGAGTCCATTCTCCAAGTGAAACGTGCATTCCGCAGTAGATTCAGCAAGAAGCCGCCTCTGCACAAGTAGATTTACGACTGGTATACAAAATTCTTGGATGTTGGTTGCATATGCAATGTGAAGAGCACTGAGCGACCACGGGTGTCTGATGAAAATTTCGAGCGAACCCGAGATGCGTTCACACGAGCCTCTCGGAAGTCCACAAGACGGGCAAGCCAGAAAATTCACTTCCCAAACAACGGTGTGGCGTGTTCTGAAATGACGCCTGCATATGAAGCCTTTCAAGTTGCAGTTTACTGCAGAAATTGCGCCCCGGTGATTAGAAAGAAGTTACGAATTTTTCATTTCAGTTCTCTAGGATATGGCAAGGGACGCTGTTTCCTAACGAATCATCTTCTCGGACGAATTTTGAGTCACAAAATCCTGGCGCCATCGTCCAACATGAAAGAGAATCACTGAAACTAAATGTCTTTTGGGCCGTCACTGTTCACAAAAGGTTATGGTCCTTTCTGTTTTGCAGAGGAAACTTCGCTGAAAACGTGATGAAATTTGTATCAGAAAAAGCTAGCGGCATCAAGACGCAAACAATGTTGCAGATCGTCGTCACTCACGTTGGCACGTAATCATGGCCGATTTATTTTCATAACCTAAACACGGTCTTTCACAATAACATTTGTTGATAAGAAAATTGATATGACATTTGCAGACTCATTGTGGAGGCGTAGAAACTGTTCCCAAGGTAAACCCTTGAACAATTTTAAGGTAAGAGAGTCTTTCTTCAAATTAATAATTACATTACAGATCGATCAGTTGCATCTGCAGTTTCACAGGGCAGCGTTTAATTGAAAAGGCGAATGGACTCAAAACTAGTTCAAAAATAGATGTGGGATGGGCAGTGTCCTGAAAACGATTAGCAAAATTTTTCAAGTAGTTCTTTCTAAGTAGCACTTAATTCTTCAAAATTCACATTTTCTTTAACGTTATAGAACTTAGACTGAGTTATTTGCCAGAAGCTGTTGCTTCTACAATGCGAATGTCTTTAAATCCATCATTTTTCCTCATCAAGTCGGAAATAAATTGCCTCTCACCTTGTAACGTCCTACTGATGGGCTGGACTATGCACTCAAGTCTGCTAAGAATGCGAGATGTAAAATCAGTTCCAGGTCTTATAATTTTGCTTCCTATATTCCTTTTTCCTTTTAAAATTCAGCTATAGTGACTCTTAAATCGAAAATTATTAGATGTATGCTCCTTGAATTAACGAACATATTTTGCTCTAATATACAGTGTCTGCATACTCTTCGTCCAGTAGCTTAAAAACTGTTGAAATTGCAGGTGAAATAATGTATGCGACTTCAGGCTATTAACTATTCGTATGAATAATTTCATCATGTGGTCCATATCAGCAAATTGAGCACAAAGTGTCTCTTCACAAAACAGTGAATCCCATACAACTCATCTGTTGAGCGTTGTAACGTTTTTGCTCTCACATCAAGAACTAAATAGGCGAGGGAAAAATCATTGCCTATATGCGTCCGTACAAGCCCTAATTTCTCTTATCTTCTCTTCGTGGTCGTTAAACGTGATGTACGTTGGCGGCAGTACATTTGTCCTGCAGTCAGCTTCAAACGTCGATTCCTTAAATTTTCTCAATAGTGCTCCTCGGAGTGAACGTCGCCGTCCCTCCAGGGATTCCCTGGATTTCCGAAGCATCTGCGTAGCACTTGGATGTTGATCGAATGTACCGGTTACAAACCTAGCAGCCCGACTCTGAAATATTTCGAGGTCTTCATTTAATCCGATCTGTAGCGAATCCCAAACGCTCGAGCAGTACTCACGAATAGGTGGCACTAGCGTCCTATATGCGGTCTCCTTTACATGACCCACACCTTCTTAGAATTCTCCCGATAAATCAAAGTCGACCAATCGCCTTTGTTACAACAATCCTCAGATGTCTGTTCCATTTCATATTGGTTAGCAACGTTTTTCCTCAATATTTAATCGATGTGAATCTTTCAAGCAGCACTCTAAAAACGCTGTATCCGAATATTACTCATCTGCATTAACTTACATTTTTATACATGTAGAACTAGCTGTCATTCATCACATCAACCAAAAAGTTTGTCTAAGACATCTCGCATCCTCCTACAGCCGCTCAACGATTACAACTTCCAGTACACCACAGCATCATCAACAAATAACCGCCGGCCGAAGTGGCCGTGCGGTTCTAGGCGCTGCAGTCTGGAACCGCGAGACCGTTACGGTCGCAGGTTCGAATCCTGCCTCGGGCATGGATGTGTGTGATGTCCTTAGGTTAGTTAGGTTTAACTAGTTCTAAGTTCTAGGGGACTAATGACCACAGACGTTGAGTCCCATAGTGCTCAGAGCCATTTGAACAAATAACCGTAAATTGCTGCGCATCCTGTCCGCCAGATCATTTATGTATGTAGAGAATAGTAGCGTTCCTATTACACATCCAAGGGTCTCTCCTGACATTACCCTTGTCTATGGCGAACGTGGACGGAAGTTTTTCTATCCAAAAGAACTTCGTTAAGAATATCGTGGCAGGAAGTTACTGATATCCGGCCGTTCTCCCGTGTTTTTATGGAACATATCGGTTGGTAATTTTGCAAGACTGTTATTTTACCCTTCTTACGTACAGGAATCACCTGCTCTTTTTCCAGTCGCTTGAGATTTTGGGCTGGGCAAGACATTCGCGACAAATGCAAGCCAAATGAGGGACCATTGCCGTTTACGCAAGATTCTTGCTAAGTGTATTGCCACCCTTAGCGAGAATTGAAAAATGACGCCCATCAATCTGCTCGATATCCCCCTCACCTTCCACCACAGCCGACCTTCAACGCCACAACAACGCGAATCTTCTTTTATATTTTTAATCATTAAACTAAGGTGTCCAGGCGTCCTCATTTTCTGGGAACAGTCCTCAGTTTTCATCTTTTATCCTCAATTCCTTTAAACTCATTCAGGATGACAAATACCTTCCGTTACTTGTTTTTGAGCTCAGTTTTTTTTAATTTCCCAAAATAATCCAAAGAAGAAGGATGTGCTTAATATTTTGGGCTAAGACCCTATTAAATACACCAGTGCAGCCAAATTTGGTATCAATTACTTATTTTGTATAATTTTCAAGCAAATGGACTAATAAAGTTGTAGAACTATTGTCTAGTGGGAATGAATTTTTCCTTGAATTTAAAAATTATACGACAGTGGTGGGAGACATCCCGAATCATCGGATTAAGTCGTGTGGATAATTCTGGTGTTATTTCATTTCTGTTCTAACAGACGTGTTTTTAGAACGATGAGTAAACTTCATATTTCTCAGCATTCCACTTTCTTGCCAATAAATAAATAAATGACGCCTTGTTTGCATTATCTGTTGAGAGTTCTACAACTTTTATTATCCACCTTGTTGTCGCAGTGGTCTAAGCGAGTGGCTTTTGATCATCCATCCGAGATGGGTCCGGTTTCGAATCCCAGTGAGGCATAGATACTGTGTTTGTCTGAAGGCACTGGCCCTTTCCCCTCCATGAAGACATTGACCCTAAATTTGGGACGGGTGGGTTCTTATAGCCCGCTGAGTTGCTCACGGTTGTCGTTAATCCCTTAATACAAAGAAAAGCCTTTGTTCAGTCCATTTTTTTTTCATTAAACTGTTTCTTCATGCAAAGTTACCGGACTTGGAATCTTCTGTACAGTAGATTTTTGGCTTAACATCTTTTTATTGTACATAACCACAGTAAAATGTCAGTACGCAAACTGTTGTTTGGTTTTTATGTGCTGGCCATATAAGCAACTTTTAAATTTGTCACAGCTAATATTTCTCTAATGTAATGCTTATTCAAGTGAAAAGTGCTACTCAGATTTATCATACGTTTACAGACAATCGTGATGAGGTTCATAAATTCTTTGCTGATCTTCGGCATGTCAGTGCTCATGGCCTGCTGCAGAGCTCGACACAGATCACCAAGGTCGTGTTTGTTTCCGTTTCATGCACAGCACCGGTTGCTTTAGTTTTGAGGTAGGCAGAGGCAATGTATTTATTTTCGAAAGAGTAAGGAATTAGCAAGCAACTGTTCTGTATGCTTTTGGAAACAATTAGGTATTTTAATTTTTCCTGTTTCTCATATTTCTCCTTATTTGCTCAATTTTTTCCTTGTTCAATTTGAAATTTTTTTTTTTCGCATTTTGTCGACATTTAAGTTTTGCCATCCTAGGCGGCTACCTAGTCTTGCCTAACGGTAGAAGCGGCCCTGCCATAGTTGAAAATTCCATCCAGACCTTGCTAATGTACTGATTTCAACTCTTTGAGAAGCCTAAATAACGCAAGGGCTCGAGGCCTAGACAATACTGCACTGGAGCTGTTAAAAGCCATTATCGAAAGTATCACTAAAACGCTCCACACCTGGCTGAAGTATGTTTTGCACGAAGAGTAAACCCCTTTGAAAAACCGATTTCGGATTCCATCCAGACTTGGCTAATGTACTGATTTCAACTCTTTGAGAAGCCTAAATAATGCAAGGGCTCGAGGCCTAGACAATACTGCGCTGGAGCTGTTAAAAGGCATTATCGAAAGTATCACTAAAACGCTCCACACCCGGCTGAAGTATGTTTTGCACGAAGAGTAAACCCCAGATGGGTGGAAAAGTAGATTGGTGATAAAGGTTCCAAAAAAGAAATTTGTCAGACTGTAACAAGTGGCGAGGTGTTACATTGCTGTCAATTTCCCGTAAGGTCCTCACCTGAGTTACTTTGAATGGGATTTAGGCTCAGTTGAAAATTGACTGTGTAAAGAACAGGCCGGCTATCGAGCACAACTTAGGATCATAGCAGAGCAAAGCAAAGAATTCCAGGCAACCATGTACCTGGCATTCAGTGATTCCGAAGAGGCTTTCGATTCTGTGAAACGTCAAATGCTGTGGCGGGTGCCACGGAAGTATGGTATACCACAGAAGATTCTAAACATCATCAAAGGTGTGCATGATAGAGACAAATGTGTAATCCACAAGGGAAACCTCACGGATCCAAAAGAGGTAAAACCTGGAGTCCGGCAGGGTTGTATTGTGTCACCTATGTTCCTCCTACTTGTGCTTATTTAGTTATGGGAAAGGTCACAGAGGGTAGGAGAAGAGGAATCCAATGGGGGATTTAAGAACACCTGGAGGATTTGCATTTCGCAGACCACATTGTTTTATTAGAACAAAGGTTCACAGATATGAAACCTGAATTCTGTGAAAATAAGAAGAGATTGCTGGGCTCAAGATAAATATAGGTAAAACAAAGAAAATGCTTGTAGGGGAGCAGCAAGTTGAGGTTGTCAATTCATTTCTGTGTCTGGACCGAGCTAGATGGCGCAGTGATTAGCACACTGGACTCGCATTCGGGAGGACGGCGGTTCAAACGCGCTTTCGGCCATCACTGATTCAGGTTTTCCGTGGTTTCTCTGAATCGCGTCAGGCAAGTTTGGGATGGCCCCTTTGAAAGGTTCCTTCCCCATCCTTCCCTAATCTGCTGGGATCGATAACCTTGCTGTTGGTTCCCCTCCCCAAATCAACCAACCAACCTGTATCTGGGTGTGCCGTGACAGAATATCGTGGAGTCGTAGAAAACTTGAATAACAGCATAAAGAAGGGTAATGCGGCCTTCTTACAACTGTATTCGGTATGTAGAGGCAGATACACCACGTGAAGGCTGTCCATATGTAAGGTAATGAAAGTTGGAAAGTAGATAAAAAGATAACATCATAGCTACAGAGCTTCGTAAGTAGGTGTCTCCGGCGCCTAATGAATATCTGGTGAGCAGAAAAAGTAAGTAATGAGAAGACCTCTAAAGAAAAATAAATCAGAAACCTATAGAAGAACAGGTACGTGAGGGAAGGTGGTGTTAGCTGGGGCACACATTTAGAATGCCAGATGGAGCAATCGAAAATAATGCATTGGAATGGAATCCCCGAGGAACAAGCAAGAGAGGCTGGCCTAGAGATACGTGGAAGAGGTCGATGGAAGGGGTTGCAAGAAAAGTTGGCAAGACCTGTGAGAAATAGTGGGAAATGGCCAAAGACAGCGAGATGGCAAGTTCTCCTAGATGCACAGTTCGGCTTTTCAAAGAAATTTAAGTCTTTCAGTTATTTCTCTAGGGATGCCTATTACTATGTCCTCCATACGGGAGTCTGTCCGACTGTCAACCGACGGTGTCCTCCTTGGTGTTACCGTGATTTCTCTTGGGGATGACTGATTTTTTTAAACTTTTCCATGTATTTTTTCTATGAATGAGTAGAACAAAAAACCGCCTAAGTGTTATTCAACCCTCAATATGGAATTGCTGTATCAAGATGAGACGGAAGAATCCATAAATAAGAATAAAGGCTGCTCTGCCTAAGCCTTCTCTACAGCGTTTATCTCGATACAACAAGTCCAGTGGATAGTGCGAGATCACATGGCAGTTGCCGTGCAGTACTAACGTGGTACTGTCGTCATCTTACAGCCAAATAACGGTCAGCTCTTTCTGATGTCACACGTCGTCGGCCCTGCTCTGGTCTTTGGGGTACAGTTTCGGACCCTACCAACTGACGCAACGTCCGAGAAACAACAGAAGGATCCACGTTAAGCCATCGGGACAAATCAATTTGCGACTGTCCTGCTACCATTCTTGCTACGGCTGTCCACTGCAGAGAGTCTGTTAGGCACATTCCCTTTGCCATACTGCACTACCTGTGACTTTGTACACAGCGATTGTGGATGTGGGACTACTCGACAAATACTACCCCGTTTGATGGGCACCCTGACGTCATCGCTGGCGTGGTTATCCGTTGATCGGAATGCCATCTTCCTTGCAGAACACGGTCGTGTGGACATCTGTTATCAGTTGGTATGATTATGTCCTGACCTAGACACAGGACAGGGAAATAGCGGTTTGTTGTTTTGGTTTTGGATACCAGAGTACATTCATTTAAGCTTAACGGAGTTTTATTTCTTGTCGTCATTGCAACAAGTGTCCGCCCCGATAGCTGAGAGGCCAACGTGACGCATTGCCGTCCCACGGGCCCGGGTTCCATTCCCGGCTGGATTGGGGATTTTTCTCCGCTCAGGGCCTGAGTGTAGTGCTGTCTTCATCATCATTTCATCCCCATTAGGCGCCCAGGTCGCCCAATGTGGCGTCCAATGTAATACGGCCTGCACCAAGGCGGCCGGACCTGCCCCGTAAGGGGCCTCCCGGCCAATGACGCCAAACGCCCATTTCCATTTCCATTGCAACAAGTGCTGAGCGTTGGCGATTCTTGTATAAGTGCACCTACATTTCTGGGATTCCATTTCTTCTTCGCAGTAGATGCATTTCCCACCCAACAGGGAACTTTAGGTACACGCTACGTTTATGCCATAATTAACCGGAAGAGTGGTGGGTGGTTACAACCTGTCCTCCTGACTGGTGCACAGTGGGCGCTCGCGCCGCCGGTCCAGAGTGTGGAAACTGGGCCGCCGGGAGCCAGCCGCTGCCCCCCCCCCCCCCCCCCCCCCCCCCATGAATATTCAGTCCAGCTGGGGCTCGACCGGGCGCCCAGGCCTCGCCGTGGCGCTGCGGGCGCCCCGCCCTGCCCGCGACATAAAGCCGCACTTAATTACGGCGACGGCCGTCCCCTCGAGAAACAGCCGCCCTAATGAGCGCCGCCCGCCATTTTAAGCAAAACATAACGTCCAATTACCGCCGCCATATTGCCGCGCCGAATTATGCGCGCGCCGGGTCTGTTCGAGCGGCGGCCGGTCTTCGCCTGCCTTAATGTGCACATTCTGTCTTTACAGGCCAGTCTCCGGCCAACACCTGTCTTTTACGCCCCAGTGCGGGGCAGCCGAGTTAACGGGCATTAAATGGCTACAAGCGCTAAAATCTGAGGCCTCGGCGTGTCCGCTATCAGAGGCAAAATTTCTCAGCACTTGTGCTAATCGCTTACCACTAATCGTTTCACTGTGACGAGTAATGGGGAGGAACCTTAAATGTTCATCAGGGTACACTTGTACATTCAGAGTTGTACATTCAGAGTTAGTTAGTTTCATGTTCCACAGATCATTTTGCCGCCGGCCGAAGTGGCTGAGCGGTTCTAGGCGATACATCTTGAACCGCGTGACCGCTACGGTCGCAGGTTCGAATCCTGCCTCGGGAATGGATGTGTGTGATGTCCTTAGGTTAGTTAGGTGTAAGTAGTTCTAAGTTCTAGGGGACTGATGACCTCAGAAGTTAAGTCCCATAGTGCTCAGAGACATTTGAACCATTTGATCATTTTGCATGATAGAGCTTAATGATGTGGAACGAATAATTTTACTTTCACATGGCAAATTAATTTTTTGATAGATTTCCTGAAGCCTTCAGCTGCCAATCTCTTTATTTCATGTACGATCGTACAATTTCGGCCTTACGTCATTTTCAAGTATCTAAAACGGAACCATTATACATTGAATACGTTAGTGACACTTGCGATTTTGATGTAAGAACCAGTTATACCTGTAGATATACTAGGTGCATTATAACTTACTTTATGGATGATTTTTTCGTAGCGGATTGTGCCATATACGTTTTTGTTCCTGTGACATCATGTTATGCTCATAAAATAATTCCGAGGTGTTCACGCTATTTTAGGAGCAAGCTACTAATGAGCAGTTGTTGCGAAGCTCTGATATATAACGTACTTAACATTAGGAAGATTATAATTATTTTACAGAAATTGGCTAGTTAACCTGCATATGCTTCTGTTCTCAGTTATATTTAATTATCGTTCATCATTGGTGTATGTAATTTGGTGTATGTAATTTCTGTAAAATGATTCGTAAGTATTTGTTCTGTTATTGTAGGAACACGTCACTTTTGAATAGTTGGTATAAGGATCTTATATCTCACATGTATCATAGTACTCTAACGAAACAGTACTGAGAAATATGAGTGTCGAGTAAAATTTGCTTTATGGTTGCGTGATGTTTCGCATTACAGTCATATTTATTTATGAGTGTAACGATAATTTTACATTCTATGCTTCTGCAATGCTTCGCCGTACAACTGGGAGAAAGTTGTCTAGGAATTTCTCATTTCGTAGGTCATTTTGCTCATTTAAAACTCTGTCTGACTGTCAGACATAATATTCCTACGTTAAGTATGTTATAGTTAAAAGCTTTGCAGCAACTGCTCGGTAGCAATGTGCTTCTAAAATAGCGTAAAATTAATTTGTGCATTGGCTGCCGTCTGACGTCTCTAAATTCCTTTTTTTAAAAAAAAGACAAGAATGTATACAGATGTTGTGAGTTAGTAAGTCCTAACCACTTTTTACACATTACAGTAGTAGAAATTCTTACATGGAATAGAAGGAGTTGTGAAGGAAAAGCTTTCCCAGTTTGTTTTCAAATTTTAAGTTACTGGAATGATGCAGGATTTGGGATGAACATCATTAAAACAAAGGCGTTTTCCGTTGCGGCGGAATATTCTCACGAAATTCCAATACCCAACTTTCTCCTCCGAATGTGAAAACATTTTGTTGACACCGACCTACATAGGGAGAAACTATCACCATGATAAAAAATGGGAAATCAGAGCCCGTACAGAAAGATATACGTGCTCATTCTTTCCGCGCGCTATACGATATTGGAATAACAGAGAATTGTGAAGGTGGTTCGATGAACCCTCTGCCAGGCACGTAAATGTGATTTGCAGAGTATCCATGTAGATGTAGATGTACATATTAGTGCAAGAAAATACATGTTCAACATCTATAAGAAAAATAGCTTCTGATACGGTAATCCCTAGAATCTCCCAGCATCCACACAGTCACAAACATTCAGCTTTCCATTCAATGGTGCTCCGTCTCACATCTGTTACATCCAAATCAGATTTTCGAACAGAACTACAAGCCATCGAACAAATCGCTTCCAGCAATGGCTGTAGCTCTGCCCTGATTTATAATATTCAACGAAAAAAGAGAACAATTAAAATTACACTTCTATACGTTTGCAAGAGCAATCAGTGGTTACAAATCCTGGTGCAAAATTGCATATATTGGCAACATTTCAGAAAATCTTGCAAGAAGGTTAAAGTCTCGCAAATGATGCAACCCTTGACACAGAGCGGTGTACATAATATTACTTTGAAGGTGGGTGAAAAGTGTATGTTGTTCAGAGAGGAGGAATTGTCGTAATTAGCCTACGTGGACGTCACACAAGCTGACGGTTAAGAAAGAAAGATTCGATCTTTGCTGATCTTCTTTTAACATAAAACCGTTCATATGATACAGAATGTGAAGTTCTACATTCTGCCAAGAAAAGCAGAAAGATGATATACTGGAAATCAGCAAACGCGTGATACAGAATGCCAGCCTAGCATTACACGATCAGATTCAGTTTCTATTTTCCCCTTTGTTAAATTAAGTTTTCGTTAGACATGCTGTATTCAAAATGTAAATGCGTCTTATTTCTCATCATTTGATAATTGTATCTCACGCTAAAAACTTTATTTACTCCTCTTTTAGTTTATGTAATTATTGTAATGTTTTCCAGTGTAAACCCTGTCATTTTTATATTTTTTGTACAATAATATCTGTGTAAGTCGTACTTCATATTTTTCTGTGTTTGCGACTTTCGGCTGTCTTCTGGAGATGGCCTGAGAAGCCTAAAAACCGGTTAATAGTCAAGTAAATATAATTTTGCAGAACATTAGAAATTGTTTCTCCTTTTCAGTATTTTTTTAAATATCTCTGTGGGTACGCCCAGACTGATGTTCAAGCTAAATATTCCTCCACAACAGTATTTATACAAAACGGCGGGACGAACGGAAATGTATTATCGATTGACTCAGTAGTTGGTATATAGAAATAATCTGCTCAAGAAACTGGTTTCGTCTGACCTTCATTGCTGGAATTTTTGAAAACTGACACACATCTGTGATAAATGAAAACGCCACGTACAGCCACCTGTGTAACGGATGCGAGAATAAATCATAATACTGACTGCAGTTCAGCAGAGCGCGATGCGTGTCATGGACGGAACAACGTGACTAGTGTAGACTGCTGACTTTGGCAACACGCCGCAGAAGAAGGAATACCCACTTACTACTTTTAGTGTCTCATTTCCTAATCTACTTCTCTCACACCCAAACCTTCAGGTGTCAGACATTCAGATGGGTACCAAACGTCGATAAACTACCAACCAAACCTCCTATTTAGTTCGTATTCTGTGTTGTCGTCCGGCAGAACGGGCGTAAACGTTGAAGTAATACCAGAACTACGGAACACACGAAAAGCATTATGTAACTGATACGTATAGCTTCCGCGGGGAAGGTGATAGAGCGTTAGATTGTCGTACCAAGCGATCTGGGTACATGCCCCAATGATGACAATTTTCTTTAATGTGTTATGCATAAACGTGTTATATGAACTGTTAATACTTCCGCGCGTGTAATGCAGTTCTTTCTTTATTCTGCAGTTCCGATTGTTTATGTTTATTCTGTGAAACTACAAATGCACTAGCTGCTTCATCACGAGTGGTGTCTGTTCTGCCGCACATGTCCGGCAGAACACCACACCCATCTACACAAATGAACTCTATAGGTTTGCTACTTTCAACTAATGATGCGAAACCAGACTGTCGAAAGAACAGTGATAAAAGCTACGTAAAGTCCTCTTACATGTCGGGAAAATGTTCTCCCATATAACAGTTTCACCGCATAAACAATTTAAAACCAATTTTCATCAGTGGAGTTTGGACACGGGACCATTGATACGACGACCTCACGCTCTTTCAACTCACTGCCGCGAGATATACAGACCTATCACTCACAAATACACTTTTCCTGTGCTCCATAATTCTGGTGTCACTTTTAATTACCGTTTACGCATATTATACTGGACGACAGAACATAGCACGAACTCAATCGGTGTTTTGGTTGTTGCTGTATCTGTATAAAACGTTTGATATCGATCTGAGTTTCTGACATCTGGAGAATTGGATTCAGCTTCACCTTATTTCATTTCCTATCCTGCTTTAGCGGTGTTTTACTTTTGTTGATATTCACCTTATCATAGATATCTGAATGAATTTTCAAAGTACGCTATCAGTCAATCGAAGTTTGCCACCTCTCAAACCAAGCGAATGACATTATTGCAGATAAAAACAAAAAGCAATTGCTAATAGATGTCGTGTGCAGACCACTGCAGCCCAGGATCGCATCTTTCGAATGGTTCAAATGGCTCTGAGCACTATGGGACTTAACATCTGAGGTCATCTGTCCCCTAGAACTTAGAACTACTTAGACCTAAAGTAACCTAAGGACATCACACACATCCATGCCCGAGGCAGATTCGAACCTGCGACCATAGCGGTCGCGCGGTTCCAGACTGAAGCGCCTAGAACCGCTCGGCCAGACCGGCCAGCTGTCGCATTTTTCAGGCTTAGAAAAATAAAATAAATAAAAATGAAACTCACACAAAGACATTGTAAATAAGCATTTCCTTTCGTTTCTTAATGTATATCAGCCTCACCGTGTCCATATTCCGTAAATATTTTTGATCTCTGATAGCGACAGTCTGTCTTGTAATTTTATTTGATATACATTTCGGGAGCGGGATAGCGTTATGTGTTGCTTTTCCTTTTAGGAAGGGGCAGAGAGAACAAAATGTCACCAGTATGGCCAGAAAAATCACCAAATAAAGCTGAGTTCGTACATTTCTGGTACTGGTAATTCACCATCCGGATTGGGAACGGTATACCCCACTTACTCAGGATGGCGTTATTGCTCTTCTAGCTCTTCACAAGTTGGCGTTTCAATCATTGGTCATGAGAGCAGATGAATGGATAAATGCGATTATTTTTGGTAAGAGGAACTACCGTTTCCGTGATCATAATGGGGATGGATGAAAGAAGAGAATAAGACCCATGGTGGGGAAACTGCTTACCATTCTTGACGAGTTTACAACAGTGTGCTACGTGCAGTTTCCGTTCTTGCTACACTATGAATAACGTACACAATTTTTCAATATGGTTTCACAACAGTGTATGTTACATAGAAATGCAGATAACATCTGAGATTAATTTTAACTTAAGTGTAGCACCATAAAGCTTTTATTTTCGAAAGAATCATCCAGTTTTTACCGGGGTATATAGTTACATGCATGCAGGTACATTGTGCAATTATTATTTACCCTTCACAAATATTCAATGTGCTTTCCATCGGATGCACAACGAACATTCACACGATAGTCATACGCGTTCCACTCTTTTTCAAACATGTGTACAGTTACTGCATTCACTGTTCTTACTACACGGTGCTGTAGTTCATTCAAAGATATTGGAGCCGGCCGCGGTGGCCGAGAGGTTCTAGGCGCTTCAGTCCGGAACCACGCGGCTGGTACGGTCGCAGGTTCGAATCCTGCCTCGGGCATGGATGTGTGTGATGTCCTTAGGTTAGTTAGGTTTAAGTAGTTCTAAGTCTAGGGGACTGATGACCTCAGAAGTTAAGTCTCATAGTGCTCAGAGCCATTTTCCCCGAGGGCATGCAGCTTTACACCACCCACTGGCCAATAGAACGTGGCGTGCCCAGGGGTTTACCCACCCACGCTTTGTCCACGCCCAAGTGTGGTAGTCTGACGAGAACCGTTCAACAAGGTAAAGCCGTTGGCATTTCACGTGTCTTTTCTGATCAGAGGATATCGACAAATGAACCTTATGGTTAACGATATTAACACAATAATAATTTACCAACACCCAATAAAATTGTATCCATCTGTCCCGACTATAGTGTCATTGCCGGATGACTACTTGTGAAAGAGATATAGTGACCAGACGGAGCAACTTGCTAAATCCGAAACTGTCACCAACCTACACTGACGGGGAAATAAATCGCAACAAAAAGAAGGAATTGTGCGATATAATGAAAGTTGGTTGGCGTGTTTCTACGTATGAAAGATGACATCTATTCAGATTTCGCGCTAGTCGCATAAGAGTGGCGCTATTTGCGCCATTAAGAGTATGCAAATTAAGTTTGCTTCAAATACACGCTGCAAGTGTCGTGAGCATTGGGTACTTTGGAGGTTGGACATAGTGAGCTGACGTTGGTGAAGAATGCCTTTAAGGTGACAAGGACGTCATTATCAGTACCTCACTGAGTTTGGACGGCGTCTTTTAATAGGGCTACGATAAGTTGTATGTTCCTTCTGCGATACTGCAGAAACACATGACACGAATGTAGCCACTTTAGATGATTGCTGGCATCGGTGCTCATGGTAAGCACTGTTCCAAGAAGAACGTTCTCCAGATAACGACCACTTAGCGCTACCGAGAGAGAAGACCATCGTGTTTGGCGTGGCTCTTTGGCACGTCCTACTGCACTGCAGCAACGGTTTGACCACCATTTGTCATCACAGTGACACAACGAACGGCAATTGGCACCAGAGTGCCACAACGAACTATTAAAAATCGTTTACTTCAAGGACAGCTCCGAGCAAGACACCCTGCAGCGTGCATTCCACTGACCCCAAACCACCGCTGTTTGCAACTTTGGTGGTGTCAAGCGAGAGCTCATTAGAGGGCAGGGTGGAAGTCTGTTCTGTTTTCTGATGACAGCTGGTTCTGCCTCGGTGCCAGTGGTAGCCGTCTGTTGATTTGAAGCAGGCCAGTTGAGTGCCTGCAACCAACATATCTGCGTGATACCCACACTGGACCTTCACCTGGAGTCATGGTCTGTGGTGCGATTTCCATAACAGCACGAGCACTCCCGTGGTTATCCCAAAAATCCTGACCATATTTGTACGTCAATCTATTGATTCGAATTGTTGTGCAGCCTTTCAAGAACACTGTTCCAGAGGGTGTTTCCCAACAGGATAACGCAAGCCCACACACTGATGTTGTATCCCAATATGTTGCCTTGGCCTACTCGATCGCCAGATCTGTGTCCAGTCGTGCACATATGGAATATCGTCAGACGAGAACTCCAGCGTCATTCACAAACAGCATCAAGCGTCCCTGTATAGACCGGTTGTGCACCCTCCTGTTCCAGTTTGGTACAAAAGATTTGACACATCCCCCTAAGTACCTTCATCAGGCTTAAACTAACATAAAAATCAACGCCAAATGCAGAAGCCTCTATTCGCTGGGCTGTCGCGTGGTATACTGCCCCTTTCACTGTGTATCGCCTCAACGCCCAACTTCTTGCATTCATTCCACTGTACCCTGGGGATGAATTAGACTAATGAATCACACAGGCCGCATGATTCACCTGTTCAGCTGTTTGCTCAACTCGGAGTCACTCTCGCCATCTACCGGGCGTGCTGCTCACTACAGCACCTGTGCTGTGACTCTCGAGGCGGCACGAGCTGAACAGTACAAAGCAAAACCGGTGGGCGGCGGGGCGGGCCTATTCACGGGGCGCGTTCCTTTGTCGCGCGTTGGCATGCAGATGTATGCGCATCCGCTTGACCCGGCTTGCCTGCGGAGTGGCCGCGCGGCCACGCCCACCAACGGTGCGCCGGAAGGCAGTTACCAGACACTGGCCAGCTACCGTCATACACTGCGCATCGCGTTCAGTCCCAAGGAGGAGGCGGCTGTGTGAGGTGCGGGGTGAGTATTCCGGGGCTGTAACGAGCTATAACTTGGGGAGTAGCAAAGGCACTGCGGAGAGTAGGCTCCTTCTCCATACTACTTGCAGGAAAGGTCAACCTTCAGTGCTACGAGAACAGTTTACGAACAGCAACCACTATCAGACAGGGAATGCAAGGCGTTAAAGCGAAAGTGATGCTAGGAAAATAGGAAGAAACCGAAAAGGAAAAATTGTCACAAGAACATGAACCGGAAGGCTGATAGATAGGGAGAAAGAACACCCAGCCAGTTGCAGAATTAAAGGCTTATTAACCAATTACCATGATATCTAAAAATATAAATATTTGTTCAGGAGAGAAATTAACCTATTGAAAAAATTACCGTCGATAAGTGTAGAAGATAAAGTTGAGACTCACATGTTTCCAGGAAAATGTAAATCCATTAAATCTATAGATCACCTGCGCCTCAGGAAGAGGCTGTATTTTCCCAATAAGTGCAAAGCTGGGGTGTTATTCCAGTATCGGACACCCTCGGTTCAAATGGTTCAAATGGCTCTGAGCACTATGGGACTTAACATCTGTGGTCATCAGTCCCCTAGAACTTAGAACTACTTAAACCTAACTAACCTAAGGACATCACACACATCCATGCCCGAGGCAGGATTCGAACCTGCGACCGTAGCGGTCGCGCGGTTCCGGACTGCGCGTCTAGAACCGCTAGACCACCGCGGCCGGCGACACCCTCGGGAATGCTGACGATTTAAGAAGGGGAAGATGGGCTCACGGTGTGAATTGATGTTTTGTGTTATGGAGGGCAGTGGACAATGATAGTCTTTGCGGCTGTGTCAACCACTGTGCTATTGTGATGTGTTGTTTAACACATCTGCCTCGTAAGCAGGGGACCAAGGTTCGAGTCCTAGCTGTGGCCCAAATTATATTTCATTGCTTCAGCTACTAACCTTATCGAAGATAAAGGTGAAACTCACATGTCTCATAGAATAATGTAATTCCGTGTTACAAAATAATTACTGATGTCAACCAGGAAATGAACCAAAATCACATATTGACAAAACCGTATACTAGAGACAAAAGACTCTTGTTTAGTACAATGTGGAAGTCAATCACAAATATCAAAAGTTAAAGTCCATAATAGAAGGTATTAGCCCAGTGCTGTAGGACGTTGTGGTATTACTTTTGAAATAAAGCACACGTGACATTGGATCCACCTGACGTGTAGTACGGCTTTGTCGGAAAATTTTTAAAAATAAAACCGACGTTACATCGTAACCAATTGGCATTTAGTATGGCACACACTTGGCATTTGATATGAGTCAGTTCATTAAGTGCAAGCTCTGACAACAGGTAAACTGTGGTGGGGACGATTACTGCATGAGGAAATGTGCTCATTAACGCTGTTTACCTGAGACTACTAGCTCTTTACAAGCCAAATGAACTTAACGCCTCCCTCCCCCATCCATGTTTTTCCTATTTTCATTAGTCTTATTCTGTTTTAATTTTAGCTACTAAATATTTTCTCTGCTGAATCAAGCGGTGGCTGCTCAGTGCGGCTATGAGCACACTCAATCATTCAGTAAGCGCTACCTACCATAATTTACCTTTTGCCAATGCCTGCTCATTTTAGTCAATTGGATTATGTCACTAGCCATGTATGTGCCCTACTAAATGTCAGGTGTATCCAAAGTAACGTGTTTTATTTTTATAAGTCTTACAACAAAGCTGTGCTAAATGTCAGCTGGATCCAATGGCGCTTATGTTTTATTTTAAAAGTATTACGACAAAGCCCTACAGCTTTGGGTTACTATCTTCAATTATGGATTTTGACTGTTGATACTCGTGCTTGTGGTTGACATGCACATTGTAGTAGACAAGAGGCTTTTGGCTCCAACATCCGTTTTTGTCGATATGTGTTTTTTTTTCGTTTATTTTTTTCGCATACCTAACTAATTTGCAACACACTAACAGAAATAAAAATCGCAGCAGCAAAAAGTAGTGAAAGGAGAGTAATGAAATTTCAGGAATTCAGTTGTCTAGGTTCAAAATGGTTCAAATGGCTCTGAGCAGTATGGGACTTAACTTCTGAGGTCATCAGTCCCCTAGAACGTAGAACTACTTAAACCTAACTAACCTAAGGACATCAGACACATCCATGCCCGAGGCAGGATTCGAACCTGTGACCGTAGCGGTCACGCGGTTCCAGACTGAAGCGCCTAGAACCGCTCGGCCACCCCGGCCGGCAGTTGTCTAGGTAACATACGTATGTGATTAACATTGCAGGATCACAGACTAACGTGAGCGCTTGGTAATCCATTGAAAATGTGAAACGCTGATACATTAATAACCGGTATTAACAGCCACACTGTTGAATGCAATCATGCAGAAGTGCATACATTGTACTTCGCATGTGCCAGACGTCAGTCACTGGGATAGAGTGCCATTCCTCTTGCACATGGTTAGTCAATACATGGCGGTTAAAGCTGTTTGTGGAAGACGCTGGAGTTGTCCGATGATGTCCCGTATGTGTTCGAATGGAGACAGATCTACAGATCTGATAATCCAACAGGACAAGACAACATGTCGATACTTCGTACAGCATGTTGTGGTTACAGCTGGCCTTCTCCTAGCCAACACACGGTCATTTTCGGCACCGACGCAGAACCAGATTTCATCAGAACACACAACAGACCTCCACCCTGCCCTCCAATGAGCTCTTGCTTAGAACTATTGAAGTCGTAAAGGGCGGTGGTTTGGGATCAATGGAACGCACTACAAGACGTCCGTCTCCAAGCTGTCATTGAAGTAATCGATATCTAACAGCTCGTTGCTTGACGGTGGTGCCAACTGCTGCTCAAATTGCTGCTGCAGATGCAGTACGATGCGTCAGAGGCATACGCCGAGCACTATGGTCTTCCCTCTCAATAGTGCCACTTCACCGTTCGGAGCCTGGTCTTTCGTGACTGTACATTCTCGCGACCACAGTTGCCAGCAGTTATGTACAGTGGCTACATTACTGCCATTTCTTCCTGCAATATCGCAGAAGGAATATCCAGATTCTCGTCACCATGTTACACAACCTCGTTCAAACTCAGTGATGCGGTTGATAATGTCATCTTTATTGCCTTGAAGGCAATGTTGACTAACATCAACTCATAGCTCACAGCAGTTACAGCGTATACTTAAAGCAAATCTCATTTGCATTTTCATAGTGGCGCTACTAGGGCCGCTCTTATGCGACTGGTGCGAAACCTGAACAGACATCATCTTCCAGATGTAGAAACATGCCTACCAACTTTCGTTTGTGTCGTCTAATTCCTTCATGGTGTTGAAAATTCTTTCCATCAGTGTAATTTGTTCAGTAGGCCCACTTTCCTTCTGGTAAAGGGGTAATAAACCTTGTCGAATCCTATCAAGCTTCTACGTGCACCGTTGCTGAAGCGCAGCCATTTTAAATGTTATAAAATGAAACTGATAAAGTTAAAGAAGGGAGAGATACAGGGATGTCGCCTGTCCCCGATCTTACTCAATCTGTGCTTAGCTGTGAAGAATACCGAAGAGGAATCTGTTATTGGAAGGGAGAAAAAGTAAAACCTTTTAGGATTTTCGGTAATACTGTAATTCTCAAAAATTTGTACGGAATACATAGTCCCCAGAATAAATATATTCACTCTGCAGCGGAATTTGCACTAATATGAAACTGCGTGGCAACTTGAAACCATATGTCGGAACGGAGCTCGAACTCAGAACTTTTACCTTTCGCGAGCACTCTTATATGGATTAGGAACTTAGATACTTACATTTAGTTAGATTTATATGAAGTTTTGCTTTTCTGAATTCTTGTCGGTTGAGGAATCTTTTGTCGCATCTATGGCTACGCCTCTTCTAAATTCGGAGCATGCTAGTGCGTCCCCCCGAAGCGACGCGCGCCACTTGTGTCCGAGTGACGTGAGAAATGGGCGAGGGTTACCTACTGTACTGTGTTGATGCGATGTGATCTGCTTTTGTCAGGCAGTTTACTGTTTTACTCAAATATAAAATTCTTCACATTATTAGTAAATGAACTTACTTAATCCCCTTAGCAAGTGTATTAGGCTCATTCCAGGCATCACTCATCATGCAATTAAGTTGTAAATTAAGTCTCACCGCGTTCTTTTTATTGTTTATTACGAGAAGGAACGATGACTCTGAACAATGGTTTGATAGCATACGAACATAAAAAAGGCTTTGAAATGAAGAACAAGGTACTATTTGATTAGATAAAAAGCCTATTTTTATTTTTGTAGACCTGCATTGTTCGTCCACTTCACGCTCGTCACAGTCGAGTTGTTTATAATAATTCTATTGATTGATCTTCCAAGTTAATTTACAATGCCATGGAAGTTATCAGATTAAATGAATTTTCGTATTAGAGTATATTTTCTTGAGTGCCTTACTAACTGTGATTTCAGAACTTAAAGGCAGAGTCGTCTGTTTCGTTGACTTCCTGTGTCAAGATTATAAACCCAATTTTCCTGCACCAGCTGTAGTTAGTTTTTTGCAGTACTTCTTAACTGTTGCAGAACCTTGCTGTTTTGCTGTTTCTACCATTACTTCATTTTGCAGGTAAGGTTCATAATGCGTGATTGTTCCGTTTCCTTTTAGCAATGTAGGTTCATTCAGGTTCTTTACTTTACCAGGGCCATGTGCCATTGCAGAAATTTTCTTGTTTTTCAGGCTACGTTCGTCTTTACAGTTTTTTTTATACAGTTACGTTTTATTTCAAACATTAAGTGCTGATCAAGTCTACTGAGTCTTAAATTATTGGCTTGCTTATTTATGTATTCATGAGTGAGATCGGTTTTCACATATTGGAATGTTACGAAATTTTCGCAACATTTGCCATGTGAGAGTAATAAGATAGTTTAGCTGTGTATGCAGGCTGCTGTGGTTAGCACAACGACCATCATGAACAATATCAACTCCACCACTCCAGTAACAAATGTATGTGCCGCCTTTTCAGAGGTAGTACAGATGTTTCCCTATTTAAGTCAGTACCAAGGCAATTACGTTTAATAAGTCAGAAGGCAAGATCCTGAAACGACTATTGTCCAGGATGTACCTATTGATATTAAGCAATACAGCATTAAAAATTTATAGTTCTTTTATAAATTATTACAATTTTGGAGTTACATAATTGTCTATTTTGCTTATAACTAAAAGGTGCTAGAAAATGATCCCGATAGACCAAAACTAATTGCGCATTTTGTAGCTTTCGAAGGGACTGCAATGAAATGAGTGTCGTGTGGCTACAGCCTCCCGCCGGGTAGACCGGTCGCCTGGTACATGTTATTTTAGGTGACGCCTTTTCGGCGACTCTCGTGTCGATGGGGATGACGATGAAGACAACACTACACCCAGTCCCTGAGTGGAGAAAATCTCCGCCGCTGCAGGGAATCGGGCCCCTTTGCATGGCCTTCTCTCACGCTAACCACTCAGCTATCGAGGCAGAGAGGGACTGCAATGAAAGAAAGAAATGAGTTCTGCCTGTCAGCTTCTTCCCTGCCATCCTATTAGGAGGGCCTCACGTGACGATTTGATACTCTCTGGACCGCAACGACGTCGTCTTCTTCGTCACACACTGCAGGGATTTCGATTGCTGATTGAAATTAATTGACTGACGAAGAGAACAGGGAGGGACTACAGACCAGTAAAATACAGCTAAAAGAAAAGCACATGTATTCTCGTAGACACATTCAAATGAGAGGCAGTCTCGATAGAAGTAGATGGTAGCTAGCCAGTCCACAATTTCAGACTACGCAAGCGATCTGCAGGCTTGCTGCGGGCCAAGTCACAAGTACATGAAAAGACATAAAATATGAACGTAAATAACAGTACATATTCCAGTCCCTAGAGAGAGTTTTGATGTAGCTTAATTAAGACGAACTCCAGGATTGGAATTACAAATTAAGGTAGACTGCCGTGAGTAAAAACATGTTCTGAGCACACGGACAGTAGCAGTACGATAAAGACTACCGCTTTAACAGTGACAAAACGATGAGGCAGATTCACCGCGCTGCAAATCGAACACGAGCATCTTAACCACGGTATGTTTTCCTACAACAGTTCAACCTCGAATTTCTTGATCAGGACTGAACTGCGCACGGTCGCTTGAAAGGTGCTAGACACGAAAACATGAATCGCAAAATTGTGGTTATTACTACACGACTGCTAGCCACGAAGTAAATTCTGTCTAGTATTGCTACGAGCTGAGGTCTCAATAGTTTTGTAACTTCGGGTCCTAGCACACCGCATGCTTCCTCCGAGAGCGAAAGGCCCCTGTTGCCAAAATGAGCGTTGACGAGAATGCCGACGGTCGTTTAGGCTTTCGATCGAGGGGCTATTCGGCCCACCGACGCACAGGTTGGCGTTACTGGGGTGACGTCAGCCGTCTGACAGTAGAAGAGGCCGGCGTCCCTCCGCGTAACCGTCGCCTTGGCGAAGGTTTTTGAAACCAATGACGACTGAAACGTCTGCAGTTTTACACCATTTTGAGGAATTTATGAATTAATTGATAAGTGGACCAAGAAAGTTTGGTAGGTCTGTGCTCGGGCAAACTCTCTATGATTTCAGGTAACTTGAGAAAGTTAAGGGTGTCCGAAAACGTTTACCCTGATAACAAAACAATGTAACTCTTTATTGGAAGTAGAAAATAAAATGTGCGTTATACCAACTATGCCTATACTCATTTTACCATTGTCACAGCACAACCTAGGTTTCGGGCTATAAGCCTATTTTCAACTACATTACTGATTCCAAAGATGATAATGCAAAGATAGATATGATGATAAGGCAAAGATAGTCTTCTCAACTTCTTAATGTATCGGTCATTGACTTAATGTAAAATTACTGCAGTGATCATTTTTGACAAATTACATACGGAATTACACAATTCAGCAATTGCTCTAACACGACTAAACAAACATATGAATAAAGTTATGCATGAGGCAAGAACTTTTCAGCTACTAATGGATTAAGGCCCAGAGTTTTACTTCTATCACAGTGCAAATTTTCTCTTCTTTAGATGTTATCACAGCTCCGGGATAGAAGTAAAATTTGGCCCTGAATCCATCACTAGATAAAAAATTCTTGGCTCATGCATAACCGTATTCTTAGGTATGTTTAGTCATGTTAGTGTAATTCCATATGTAATTTGTCAAAAACGGTCATTGAAGTAATTTTGAATTAAGCCAAGTATTGATACATTAAGAATTGAGATGACTATCTTTGACTTTCCATCATGTTTATCTTTGCATTATCATCTTTGGAAACAGTAATGTACTTGAAAATGAACTACTAATCCGAAACCTAGATTGTGCACTAAAAATAGTAAGATTTGTAAATGAGGCAAACAACAGTGCTTGTTTAGTTAATTTAGAACGTTTTGCCAAGAACTCACAGTCGGTTCAGTTAAAATGCCTCTATTCGTTAAGTCTTGAACCTTACATAAACATTTAGTACCGGTTATACACTTCTACATTTAGATCACTTTACCCCTTATAACATGCGTAATATCGAGCCGGCATCCAGTCTCTTGGACACACTCTGCAGCGTCTGGTGTAATTGTGCCTGTGGCTTCTCTGATGCGTTGTAACAATGTCACAGTATCAGGACTTGCTATTTTGTATATCTTTTACGTGCCCCGAAAGAAAGAAATCCAGGGGGGTAAAGTCATTGATCTCGAAGACCATGGAATTGGACCGTCACTGCCAGTCCACCTGTTGGGAAAGGTCCCATTAAGAAAACTGCGGTCTTCAAGAGTCCGATGATGGGGAGTGCCTTCTGGCTGAAAGATGATTGTGTCTTACGGGTTCTATAGCAGGGGTACGACATAATTCAACAACATGTCTAGCTAAACGTACCTAATTATATTGCTTTCAAGGAATAAAAATGGGTCAGTCACTCGAGTACACCTTAACCCACGCCACACATTAACCTCTGGACTGTCCTGAATATGTTGTCGTTTGGAACGAGAATTTTCTCATTCCCAGTTCCGGACATTATGGCGGTTAACTGAGATACAAACATGAAATGTAGCCTCAACGGGAAAACATACAAGCTTCAAGAAATCATTGTTCTCACCCAAACGGTTCAGAGTGTCCATCGGAAGTTGTTCAAGTTTTGGGGGCGATCATCTGGTTGTAATGCCTGAACAATTTCGACCTTGTACGTATACAATTTAAGACGTTCGCAAACCACTCTATGCACAGTACTCTTTGGCACCTGAAGCTACAGCGACCCCGTGAATGCGGTTTGAACTGCCTGCACAGTCTCCTCCGAATCTGATGGTCTAACTCTTCTTGCCCGTTTCTGAACCGACCAAGTTGCCGAAAAAGTTTCCCTTGACATCAGGTACTTTCTTTCCATAATAGGACACAAACTTTCGTAGCACAGTAATCCGTGATTTGGTTTTGCTAGCCACACAACACACTGAGCTTTCTTCTAGTGGGATCCGTTTTTACGGTATAGCTCACATAGCACCAGTTGTGGCGAAAGTGTTGAATGAGACACAGCCGTACAGAAACTTCATGGATTTGCTAATAGACCTCTAACAAAAACCAAAAGCTGCCATCATAAATATAATTAGAATTTAATCCTGAAATCAGGGTAAATATTTATGGCCACCCTCAATTTTTAATGCATAATCAACCGAATTAAATTCCTGGTATCCTTAATGTGCAAGTACCGTGTCTCCTACCATTGAACTCTAATTGCATAAGGAAATTAAATCTGTGATTGGAACAGCAGCTTTAATTTTATTTTATCCTCTTTTTTTTGTAAAAGGACTGGGTTGCACAGCTATTGCGACACGAGCGATAAACATCTGTGGAAAATCTCTGTGTTCAAATTTCAGTAACGTTTATACAGCAAATGGTGGTTAACATAAAGACGTCTTTCAATGAACATGTTACAGTTGTCATCACCACTTCACAAAAATATTCAACGCTATGGTCCCCCAGAAGGAGGGTTGAAGGGGGGTGGGGATGGGGTCTCTGTCACTTCTGGGGGAGGGCAGTGGAATGAAAACGACTGGGAGGTGGCTTTCACAAACAATACGGGAGCAAGATCACGCTTAGCGGGCGCTATTGCTTACTTTTGTGAATGTTCTTTTAGCTACTATCAGACAAAGATGTGAGAAGATAAAGAAAAGGAAAGGTAACGTTATGGCGAATGCCCATGACCGGTCTATTTACTGTCCTGACTGCAGATGGAGTGCAACCCCTTTCGCCAAGGGATTAACAGGTTAGCTGCTATCAGACAAAGACATGAGAAATAAAGTCTGGGGCAAGGGCCCGTGGCCGTCCTATTGGCCTGACAGCGGCCACGACAGGCAAGCCCGTCACCTTTAAATCAAGGAAAGATCTCCGGTACTGACTTTGTAGCACACTGTGTGGACCTGGGAACGCCCTGAAAGGACTGGAAAGAGGAAAACTGCCCGACCCTACACGAGATTGAGCCCAGTACCTCTGGGGCTCGAGTATAGTTCTCTACCGACTACGATACCACGTCCACACAGAAAAAGACTTACGACACGTAAAATTAACTTCTTAACAGCTGGTATCTAGCAGAATACTGAAGTATTGTTCTATGTATGTTAGCCCAGTACTTAGCCATATCTGTAACTTTTCCTTTAGGAGTGGCCGGTTTCCTGACCGATTAAAGTACTCGGTAGTGAAGCCACTTTATAAAAAGGGAGACAGGGATAATGTTGACAATTATAGACCTATTTTTATGCCATCGGTGTTTGCTAAAGTTATCGAGAAGGTCCCCCCCATGGACCATGGACATTGCCGTTGGTGGGGAGGCTTGCGCGCCTCAGCGATACAGATGGCCGTACCGTAGGTGCAACCACAACGGAGGTATCTGTTGAGAGGCCAGACAAACATGTGGTTCCTGAAGAGGGGTAGCAGCCTTTTCAGTAGTCGCAGGGGCAACAGTCTGGATGATTGACTGATCTGGGCTTGTAACATTAACCAAAACGGCCTTGCTGTGCTGGTACTGCGAACGGCTGAAAGCAAGGGGAAACTACAGCCGTAATTTTTCCCGAGGACATGCAGCTTTACTGTTTGATTAAATGATGATGGCGTCCTCTTGGGTAAAATATTCCGGAGGTAAAATAGTCCCCCATTCGGATCTCCGGGCGGGGACTACCCCTGAGGACGTCGTTATCAGGAGAAAGAAAACTGGCGTTCTACGGATCGGAGCGTGGAATGTCAGATCCCTTAGTCGGGCAGGTAGGTTAGAAAATTTAAAAAGGGAAATGGATAGGTTAAAGTTAGATATAGTGGGAATTAGTGAAGTTCGGTGGCAGGAGGAATAAGACTTTTGGTCAGGTGATTACAGGGTTATAAATACAAAATCAAATAGGGGTAATGCAGGAGTAGGTTTAATAATGAATAAAAAATAGGAGTGCGAGTTAGCTACTACAAACAGCATAGTGAACGCATTATTGTGGCCAAGATAGACACAAAGCCCATGCCTACTACAGTAGTACAAGTTTATATGCCAACTAGCTCTGCAGATGATGAAGAAATTGATGAAATGTATGACGAGATAAAAGAAATTATTCAGGTAGTGAAGGGAGACGAAAATTTAATAGTCATGGGTGACTGGAATTCGTCAGTAGGAAAAGGGAGAGAAGGAAACATAGTAGGTGAATATGGATTGGGGGGAAGAAATGAAAGAGGAAGCCGCCTTGTAGAATTTTGCACAGAGCATGACTTAATCATAGCTAACACTTGGTTCAAGAACCATAAAAGAAGGTTGTATACCTGGAAGAATCCTGGAGATACTAAAAGGTATCAGATAGATTATATAATGGTAAGACAGAGATTTAGGAACCAGGTTTTAAATTGTAAGACATTTCCAGGGGCAGATGTGGACTCTGACCACAATCTATTGGTTATGAACTGCAGATTGAAACTGAAGAAACTGCAAAAAGGTGGGAATTTAAGGAGATGGGATCTGGATAAACTGAAAGAACCAGAGGTTGTAGAGAGTTTCAGGGAGAGCATAAGGGAAGAATTGACAGGTATGGGGGGAATAAATACAGGAGAAGAAGAATGGGTAGCTCTGAGGGATGAAGTAGTGAAGGCAGTAGACGATCAAGTAGGTAAAAAGACGAGGGCTAATAGAAATCCTTGGGTAACAGAAGAAATATTGAATTTAATTGATGAAAGGAGAAAATATAAAAATGCAGTAAATGAAGCAGGCAAAAAGGAATACAAACGTCTCAAAAATGAGATTGACAGGAAGTGAAAAATGGCTAAGCAGGGATGGCTAGAGGACAAATGTAAGGATGTAGAGGCTTGTCTCACTAGGGGTAAGATAGACACTGCCTACAGGAAAATTAAAGAGACCTTTGGAGAGAAGAGAACCACTTGTATGAATATCAAGAGCTCAGATGGCAACCCAGTTCTAAGCAAAGAAGGGGAGGCAAAAAGGTGGAAGGAGTATATAGACTGGTTTATACAAGGGCGAAGTTGGACCATTTTGGATTAAGGGGAGTAGCTTACAATTAGTTCGCCTCTTACTTTAAGAACAGAAAGCAGAAGGTAATTCTCCGCAATATTGAGAGTGGTAGTGATATTCAGTCCCAATGGGGCACTGTTACGTGGAGCGTTCCTCAAGGATCGGTGCTGGGGCCACTCTGTTTCTTATTTATATAAATGACATGCCTTCTAGTATTACAGATGATTCAAAAATATTTCTGTTTGCTGATGACACCAGCTTGGTAGTGAAGGATCTTGTGTGTAATATTGAAACATTATCAAATAATGTAGTTCATGAAATAAGTTCGTGGCTTGTGGAAAATAATTTGATGCTAAATCACAGTAAGACTCGGTTTTTACAGTTTCTAACTCACAATTCAACAAGAACTATCAGACAGAATGGGCATATTATAAGCGAGACGGAACAGTTCAAGTTCCTAGGCGTTCGGATAGATAGTAAGCTGTTGTGGAAAGCCCATGTTCAGGATCTTGTTCCGTACTTAAATGCTGCTTTATTTACCATTTGAACAGTATCTGAAATAAGCGACATTTCAACACGAAAAGTGGTTTACCTCGCATATTTTCATACGCTTATGTCATATGGTATTATTTTTTGGGGTAATTCTTCTGATTAAAAAAGGGTATTTTTGGCTCAAAAACGGGCTGTTCGAGCTATATGTGGTGTAAGTTCGAGAACCTCTTGTCAACCACTATTCAATAGTCTGGCAATTCTGACATTGCCCTCACAGTATATATTTTCTTTAATCTCGTTTGTTGTTAGGAATATTAGCTTATTCCCAAGAGTTAGCAGCTTTCACCTCAGTTAATATTAGGCAGAAATCATATCTGCATGTGGAATGCACTTCCTTGACTCTTGTACAGAAAGGAGTGCACTATTCTGCTGCATCCATTTTCAATAAGCTACCACAAGAAAAAAATCTTAGCAGTAACCCAAACGCTTTTAAGTCCAAACTGAAGAGTTTCCTCATGGCTCATTCCTTCTATTCTGTCGAGGAGCTCCTGGAAGAGCTGAAAAATTAAGCAAATTCCAGTGTTACATTGTTGATTTTCTTTATTTAAACTTACGAATTGTCGCCTGAATACGTTTCTTGTATTTCATTTTATCTGTTGCTATTATCGTGTTATAATTTCATGTATTGACTCGTTCCATGACCATGGAGACTTCTCCTTAATTTGGTCCCACGGAACAATAAATAAATAAATAGAAATAAAAAAAAATGGCTCTGAGCACTATGGGACTTAACAGCTATGGTCATCAGTCCCCTAGAACTTAGAACTAGTTAAACCTAACTAACCTAAGGACAGCACACAACACCCAGTCATCACGAGGCAGAGAAAATCCCTGACCCCGCCGGGAATCGAACCCGGGAACCCGGGCGTGGGAAGCGAGAACGCTACCGCACGACCACGAGCTGCGGACTAGAAATAAAAGATTATATAATATAAGCAAGAAGTGAGATGCATGAGAACAACACCCTCCAGATCAAGGAGAGAGAGGTTTACTGATACGCAACAGGATTAGTTAAACAAAAAGATTTCTTCTTAAAAATTTAAAACATCGAACAGAGGTTCGTCTGGGAAACAACAAAGCTAATTAAGAAGACACTACTCCAACAAACTCTCCTACTGTAAGAAAGGAGGGTTTGAAGCTTCCTGGCCGATTCAAACTGTTTGCCGGACCGAGACTCCAACTCGGGACCTTTGCCTTTCTCGAGCAAGTGCTCAACAAGCTGAGCTATCGAAGCACTACTCGTACCCCCTCCTCACACCTTTACTTCCGCCAGCACCTCGTCTCATACCTTCTAAACTTCACAAAATCTCTCCTCCGGAACTTGCAGAACTATCAATCCTATAAGAAAGGATATTGCGGAGACATGGCTTTGCTACAGCCTGGGGGATGCTTACAGAATGAACGTTTCGCTCTCCAGTGGAGTATGGGCTGATATGAAACTTTGTGGCACATTAAAACTGTGGGGCGGACCGAGACTCGAACTCGGGACCTTTGTCTTTCGTGGGCAAAACCTCTACCAACGGAGCTACCCGAGCACGACTCACGGCTTGTCTTCACAGCTGTACTTCCGCCAGTACCTTGTCAGCAGCTGGCGGAAGATACTTGTCCAGGGTAGCGGTGGACGGGTACGAAGTTCCGCTGCGGTGGCTCCAACCGTGCTCTGATTCAAGGACTAGTATTAGCCAGCACATGAGATGGCCTAGAGTGTCGGCGAGGAACAGACGGTGAGTGGAGTGGCGCCGCTATACATAGCTGGTAAACGGTGGTGTACTCCCACGTGTGCGACTCGGCAGAGGGACGTAGATCCCCAGCGGGGATGACCTCTGGTTGTGCTTTGCCAGTCGTTTGTCGGTTGCCATATGACATTCGCCGGCAGCCAGAACCCTGGGAAGTGACGCCTTGGAGTTATGCATGTAAGTTTTGCCTCTCAGGGTTGTCGGTCCGTCAGGCGTACTGCTGGAGTATGACAGAAACCAATGCCATTGATACACTAAAATATTTCAGCATTAGGAAGTTTAAAATTGTTACCAGAACAACTAAAAAAGACATACAGATGCGGAAATTTTATTGACCGCATTTTTACAACAGTTAACATACACTATGTGATCAAAAGTATCCGGACACACCCAAAACATACATATTTCATATCAGGTGCATTGTGCTGCCGCCTACTTCAGGTACTCCATTTCAGAGACCTCAGTAGTCATTAGACATCGTCAGAGAGCAGAATAGGGCGATCCGCGGAACACACGTACTTCGAACATAGTCAGGCGATTGGGTGTCACTTGTGTCGTAAGCCTGTACGCGAGATTTCCACACTCCTAAACATCCCGAGGTCCACTGTTTTCGATGTGATAGTGAGGTGGAAACGTAAAGGGACACGTACAGCACAAAAGCGTACAGGCCGACCTCGGCTGTTAACTGACAGAGATCGCCGACAGTTGGGGAGGGTCGTAATGCGTTATAGTGTATTGTGTAATAGTAAGTACTTTGGCAGTTGGATGGGAGGTCAGCAACTTGGATGTCATGGTCGAGTGACTGCTCATACGACACACATCACGCCGATAAAAGCCAAACGACACCTCGCTTGGTGTAAGGAGCGTAGAAATTGGACGATTGAACAGTGGAAAAACGTTTTGTGGAGGACGAATCACGGTACACAATGTAGCGATCCGATGGCAGGGTGTCAGTATGGCGAATGCCTGGTGAACGTCATCTGCCAGCGTGTGTAGTGCCAACAGTAAAATTCGGAGGCGGTGGTGTTATGGTTTGGTCGTGCGAGCCCCCCCCCCCCCTTCCCCATTGTTCTTTTGCGTGGCGCTATCACAGCACAGGCCGGGCGTTAATGGTTTAAGCACCTTCTTGCTTCCAACTGTTACAGAGCAATTCAGGGATGGCGACTGCATCTTTCAACACGATCGAGCACCTTTTCAGAATGCACACCCTGTGGCGGGGTGGTTACACGACAGTAACATTCCTGAAATGGACTGGCTTGCACAGAGTCCTGACCTGAATCCTACAGAACACCTTTGGGATGTTTTGGAATGCCGACTTGGTGCCAGGCCTCACCGACCGACATCGAAACCTCTCCTCAGTGGAGGACTCCTTGAAGAATGGGCTGCCATTCCCCAAGAAACCTTCCAGACATGATTGAACGTATGCCTGCGAGAGTGGAAGCTAAGGGTGGGCCAACACCATATTGAATTCCAGCATTACCGATGGAGTGCGCCACGCACTTGTAAGTCATTTTCAGCTAGATGTTTGCATACTTTTGATCACATAGTGTACTTCCACAGGGCGCTATGATGACGTGATCTGTCTAGCAGGTAATAAGTGCGTACAAAGTGGATGAATTCCAGGCCACGAAAAGTTCCTGCAAGGGAATTACACGACCCGACTCGGTACTGACCACTCCTTTAAGGGGCTCCGGAACGCCCTATACTTGCAATGTTAAAATAACGCTTATAAATTACATCTTTCCTCACAAAGTATTTGAGGTAGGAAGTTGAACTTTTTACAGATTATTTATTGGAATATGGGCTACAACTTAACACAGGGATTTTACAAAATTTTAGTTCAGTTATTAAAGATGATTTTTTTTTCAAGGCCGGCCGAAGTGGCCGTGCGGTTAAAGGCGCTGCAGTCTGGAACCGCAAGACCGCTACGGTCGCAGGTTCGAATCCTGCCTCGGGCATGGATGTTTGTGATGTCCTTAGGTTAGTTAGGTTTAACTAGTTCTAAGTTCTAGGGGACTAATGACCTCAGCAGTTGAGTCCCATAGTGCTCAGAGCCATTTGAACCATTTTTTTCAATTGTAATGAAAATTCACAACATTTTTTTGCAATTTTTTATTTATATATTCAAAAATATACAGTTTTTTGGAAAAAGGCTGTGTTAAATTATGCAGAAGGTACTGTGTAACATTTACTGAAAGTTTGAAACAAATATGTTTGGAAGATAGAAAACAAGTAATTAGTATGAGAAAATAAAAGTTTTGGGAATCGAGCGACAAAGATTGGATTAACTTTTTAGTGCATTCCAGGTCCATAGGATGGATTATCTTCATCCTCTGCAAACTCCGCCTCCAGCTTCCTCTTGTTCCTCCTCCTGTTTACTCTTGCTTGTATTTCTAGACTCTTTACAGCCCTGTCTGCAGCCCGAAGGCGTTCCTTGTCTGAAGCAAGCATCGCTCGTATCATGTTAGAACCTATCTTCATTCCCATATTTCTAAATACCTTGCACCTTACAATGTTGCCATCATTGAAAGTCGCAACAGCATCATACACACCAAAGTGAAGTGTTTCTATTCCAACAAATACAGTCTTGGGGATTCTCGACCATATAACACTATTTACACTTTCATTGGGGCTTTGAGTTTTCCGTGAATACACTTTTTCAACAGTTCAGGTGCTGCTAAGTCTCTGAAAATAGGTTTTATCACCTCCATTATTGCATGAGGCAGACTATGCTAATGAGTGTACACTTCACCAGTTAGCAATCCTTTGTTATATTTACACCAACTATCTTCTTCTTTGGGACACAAGCTATGTTGGGGATTTTCATCGTCTTTATTGTTTACAGTAATAACACATACCTTTGGCTTTCCAACATTTCTCCTTTTCTTAAAAGCCTTCAGAGGATTTCTAATAACTTTACTTTTACTCATTATTATACTTCAACAAAACAGAGACTCAAGAAACAGAATTAATTACGAATATTTTCGAGATAACGACAGAGTAAATAAACATGCAACAATCGACAATCAAACCAGCGATATATATTGAACCATCACAGGTTAGCCACAACACATACTTTACCTCACATCACTAAAATGTACCTGATGAACACGGACGTTAATGGTTCAAATGGCTCTGAGCACTATGGGACTCAACTGCTGAGGTCATTAGTCCCCTAGAACTTAGAACTAGTTAAACCTAACTAACCTAAGGACATCACAAACATCCATGCCCGAGGCAGGATTCGAACCTGCGACCGTAGCGGTCTTGCGGTTCCAGACTGCAGCGCCTTTAACCGCACGGCCACTTCGGCCGGCACGGACGTTAATAATAACACCATTTGACAGCAGTTTAACAGCAGCACAGTGGGTCACGCCCATGTAGAACACATTTCAAAAAAAAAATTAAAAATAGTTGTAGTCTTCGGAATTGAATAAATTATATACCTATTAAAAGGTAATAGTCTGCAGATTCAGAAAACGCAAAAAAGTAAAAATTGAACTTTTCATGATTTTGAGCCTTTCCGGAGCCCCTTAACAGCAGTCATTCTTCACTTTGAGACTGCCGAAGCTGCGTGTATGTTGTACTACACTGTGCTCACCTTCAATGGAGAACGGTGGAAATCTGTGACGTCTAGTCTGCGACGTAATCACCACACATTAGGAGCGAATTTTCTCACAGTGTCTAACGAAACTAACTGATAGCAACATTCGACTGACTATTTGTAACATGGATTCATCTTCTCTGTCTAAAATTAACAGCAAACATTGCTTTCATATTTGCCTTTTTTTAAGAGACCATCAATGAGCACACTATATTTAACTGTATAGTTTAATTCAGTTACTGCTCGCGTAAGTTATTTAAGAGTTATACTGGTATTACTTGCCCCATGGCTGCTTAAAAATACGAAGTGAGTCAACATTTTAACTCAGGCTCTTGCTAAAAGACCCTAGAAATACACAGACTGTACGGTTTATTATCGGAGTCATTACTGATTCCAATCAATTTAACTGCACTCAATTTTAATATCATTCAACGTGCCGCCATACCTCATTAATCACTTCACACTAAAACCTTAAGACCGGTGGAGATTATTTGGCTTTTGAGTCATCAGTCTTCTAACTGGTTTGATACAGCTCGACACAAATTCCTCTCATTTTCATCTCAGAGTAGTATTGCAACCCATGTCATCAGTTATTTGCTGGATATATCCCAGTTTCTATCTTCGTCCACATTTTTTACACCGTGGAGCTCCCTCCATTAACATGAAAGTATCAACATAGCAATTACACAGCCCACCGGTTGCATTTAGCTGTTTGGTACACTAACCTAGGTTTCGACACTTCTAAGGATGTCTTCGTCAGAATGAAATTTTAAGAAACAGTAAAGATACTTTGCAAGAAGATAATAGTCAAAATTTACAGCAGATAAGCTCAAAATTAAAAAGTTCCAGTCTCTCACACGTACCTCTTGCCAGGCACAACATCAGACTGGTTTACAACACGTTGGCTGCGTGATTCCCTTGTTGCAACTTATATACGGTAGCTGAGAGCCACTTTTAAAACTGTATCCTGGAAGTTATTCCCTGACGTCTTAACAGATGTCCTATGATCCTGTCCGTTCTTCTTGTCAGTGTTTTCCTTATGTTTCTTTCCCCGCTGATTCTGCAGAGAATTTCCTCATTCCTTATCTTATCAGTCCGCCTAATTTTCAACGTTCTTCTGTAGCATCAAATCTCAAATGCTTCGATTATCATTTGTTCCGGTTTTCTCACAGTCCACGTTTCACTACCACACAGTGCTGTGCTCCAGATCTAAATTCTCAGAAATGTCTTCCTCAAATTAAGAAACGAGTAGGCGTCTGTTGACTAGGCATGCCTGTTTTGCCAATGCAAGACTGTTTTTTATGTCATTGCTGCTCCGTCCGTCACGAGTTATTTTGCTGCCTAGATAGCAGAATTCCTTAACTTCGTCTACTTCGTGATCATTAATAATGGTGTTAAGTTTCTCGAAGTTCTCACGTCTGCTTCTTCTCATTACTTTCGTCTTTCTCCGATTTACTTTCAATCCATATTCTGTACTCATTAGACTGTTCATTCCATACAACAGGTCCTATCATTCTTCTTCGCTTTCACTGAGGATAGAAATGTCATCAGCGAACCTTAGCGTTGATATCCTTTCACCCTGAACTATAATCCCACTCTAGAACCTCTGTTTTAATTCTCTCATTCCCTTTTCAATGTACAGATGGAACAGTAGCGATGAAAGACTACATCCCTTCAAAAAATGACTCTGAGCACTATGGGACTTAACATTGAGGTCATCAGTCCCCTAGAACTTAGAACTACTTAAACCTAACATAAGGACATCACACACATCTATGCCCGAGGCAGGATTCGAACCTGCGACCGTAGCGGTCGCGTTTTTCCAGACTGCCAGACTGTAGCACCTAGAACCGCTCAGCGGCACCGGCCGGCAGATGAAAATCTAACAACCATGGAGGACTGGAATGCGGTTGTAGGTGAGGGAGTAGTAGAAAGGGCTAGGGGAGAATATGGGCATGGTATCAGGAATTAGAAAGACTAATTGTAGAGTGGAAATCAGTAAAGGGCTAAGTGCCAAAGGCCGGACTCCGAGTTATTTAGTTTTTGTTTTGACAAAATATTTTAATGAAAAAACCTACGCAATATTTTTTATTTGTTGCCCACCGCAAGAATCAGACCACTGCTGTAATTTTTTTTTCAGTTCCCTGTTATCAATTAAAATAAATATTATATTCTGAAAAACGCAGAACGTGTTGAATACCAAACAGGTATCGACAAAAACGAGGTAAATGTCAATGAATGCAGTTTCAAGCATTTATCAGTTTTATTAATAATAAACTTTTCACAGATAAATTTTACAGAAACACTATTCTGTGAGCAAATCATTTGTAATCCTTCTTTTAATTTTGTAGAGTACGAAGCAATTGTAACTGATTAACTCGAAAAATATTCTTAGCTACTTTCAAATACGGCAGCGTTTGTTTCAAATACAAGTTGTTTTCACATAGTCGTGACGGTAAAACGAAGTTCTTTACTATATCAGTGGAAATCCTTTTGTTGAAAATGTTGTGGGTGATCCAGTACTCAAGTTCGTTAAACATTGTTCTCATCTTCACGACATAAGTTGCAGTTTTACTCATTTGAATCGAAGTTCACTTGCAAATAATGATTTTCGTTGTGTTAACAC
Source organism: Schistocerca nitens (assembly GCF_023898315.1). Lineage (NCBI taxonomy): Eukaryota > Metazoa > Arthropoda > Insecta > Orthoptera > Acrididae > Schistocerca > Schistocerca nitens. The sequence goes on along the minus strand of NC_064615.1, from coordinate 255,005,270 downwards.
TTGTATTGGCTACTTTCTTAAAACCAAAAAAGTCCTCAGGCTAGAGCATAGTAACCACAAATTTATTCCTAGGTGTTGCATTCTCAATAAGTTTTACAAGATCCTTAGGCACTTGAGCTTCTTCCAATCTCTTACGTTTTTCAATCGGGACAAAATCCTTGTCACACAATGCAAACAGTTACAAAGTTTTGTGGCACTTAGACAGCTTCAGCCCCACGAGTGGGCCGGCGCATGCCCCTAATGTTATCTATCGGACCCTCTGTGTACTTGAGAGGGAACAGCTTGTTCCATCTCATTGAAATTAGCTTGTTCCTTCGCATTATGTTGAACACTATAGATGTTTGAGATGCTTTCATCATTTATCCAAGTTTAAGAAATGTTATAACTCGAGTGAAGAAATGGACTACCTGTTTATTTAATTCATAATTACACAAATGCATTTCCTTTCCTTAATCCCTCTATTTTGCCTTGGGTTAATTAACATCGAGTTTGCATTAAGAGTTCGTCTAGTGGTAGTGGCAAGGCAGAGATATGGTCACTCTGTAGGTTGGTTAGTGCCAACATAAATTTGGGGTAAGGGCAGCGATGATGCACCTGTTACCCAGGGGTAGTTCGGGGTTGGTAACAGGTTCCCCTGTCCTCCAGGGAGGAGGAGAACGACCGGTTAGGGCCGCCATGACTGGGCCACTCTGGGGGAAGCCGTTGAGCTGAAGGGACGGAATCGAGGGCGATCTCCGTCTCTGCCGCCAAATTCTTTATGGGATGAGGTATAATTTATTATATTGTTATTAATCCTCTCTTTTTCAGGATGGAAGTAGGCAGCATGTCGTTACGACCATTCATTTTCTTTTTGAGAAATTTTGCCTATAAAATTAAAATTTTCAGTTAGGGTTCTTTTCCAGAGGTGAGCGTGGGGCCTCACGTTATCCATTTGCAGCAATGCAGTCAGTTAGTGCCTTCAGCACACGAGAGCAGCAAAAGTATCAAAAATCATATAGTTCCACTTTTAGCAGTAGCGTTTTTCAATTTTAAATTTCTTACTGGTCTTGCTAAAGTAACATTGGGCCTCACCCCGCCTAGTTAGCTTAACACGTGGTCGTAACTGCTGAGGAGGAATTTAGACGATGATTCCGTGTGAAACCTGCTAGGATAGGCGTGCGTTTAGTGGGAGTTACTTAAGGCTCTAAGTGTGTGACGTAATTTTTTGGCAAATTCATAAATTTTGTGCACGTATCTTTTGATTCATGACTAGCCCCATTTGCGAGCAGCAACATAGACGGGGCTCCACGTCCTAACTAATTGGTAAATAATTGGTTGTACGTTTGAATAAGTGTATAGATTGAAAACAAGAATGAACAGTGCGGTGAGTGCAAAAGAAAAATAAGCCGTTGGTGTCGATCACCCACTTGGGGTCGAATTGCACCACCAGCGATCTACCAGTTCGTTCTGGAAAATAGTTAAGGTGAGGATGCCTGCTTGTGTCGCAAATTGTTAATTTGCGTGTGTCAAATTTTACAGGATGTTTTATTTTCAAAGAATTTATTGTTGTGTATATTAGAGACATTTGTGTCTGCTTTGTTCCCCCCTGTTTCCTGACAAGAATCTTTGCTATCATTTTGCTGAGAAGTAACGGAGAGAGAGACCATTGAGGAACCGAAGCCCGTTCATTAATTCATAACGATTCGGTCCAAGTAACAACATGGGGTACGAATTTCAATTACTGTCCAAGCAGACGGACTACAGATGTAGCAACGTAGACCTCTCCCATTTCCTAGTGCACAGTATTATAAACGAGACCAGATTTCTGATAGTATAAGCACCTTCAGTGCGACAGAGTGTTGAATAGATTTCTGATAGTATGGGCACCTTCAGTGCTACATAAGACAGAAAATTATTGTCCTTTGTTTTGTTAATTGCAATTATGAGATCAGTTAAGTAGCGAGTAATAAAGTGATTATAACATTTGTAAAGTTTCTGGGAAAATAATGAAAATGTTATAGGCACTTAATTATATGGATTCAGTGACTGATCATAACACCCCCATCCTGTGTAGAGAACAATGTTAGTACTAAACTGAAGTCAAGATAATCTGGAGGGAATGAAAATTAACAACGAGAGAGATTATATAGATCATGTTAAATGGTGATAATTAGTTACTTGCCCACTTGGTTGCTTGAGCCCTCCCCCGCGTTTTCCGCTGCGAACTCTTGATATGATAATCACCTAGTCAATCAGTTACTAACTTCGGGCCGTTCCCATTTCAATGAACCTTCCGAGCATTGAACCAAGCGGGCAAGCAGCGTGTATATGAGATGCCCTGGCACACACGCAACCGACACGCTCTAACATAGCTTGGGAGAGAGGGAAAAAAGGTAACAACGGGGAAGTAACCGTTCACCCTACTAGAAATGATTGTAGTGCTTAGTTCGCTTTTCAGATTATTGGCTTTGTTTTTGTTGATGTTCCCATCTTGCGACATCTTTGCAAGACGCTCTCCATTCCGTTCAGCTGCACTTTGCTGTCTCTGACAGAATATCAATATTATCGAAAAAACCTCAACGTTTCTCTTTGTTCACCCTGGATATTAATTCCGTATTCAAATTCTCCTTGGCTTCCTTTATTGTTTCCTCCATGTACGGACTGGATAAGTTCAGGGATGGGCTACATCTATCTTTCACTAACTCCTCATCAATCACCTCAGTTTCGTGAATTCTACCCTTATACCTGCAATCTGATTTCTGTAAAAGTGTGAGTAATTTTTTCCTACATGTATTTTATCCTTGCTGGCTTGAAAATTTCTAATAATTAGTCAGGTCAACGGTGCCAAAAATTTCTCTAAATCTACAAATGCTATAAATATGGAATTGCCTTAGTTCAAGCTGTCTTCTAAGATAAGTCATTACGTCAGAGTAGCCTCTCATTTTCCCACATTTCTCCTAAAACCAAACAAATCCTCCCCAAGATCATCTTCGATCAGCTTCTCCATTCTTCTGTAAATAATTCGTGTCAGTATTTTGCAACGGTAACTTATTAAAGTGACTGTTCGATAACATTCACAGCTGTTAGCACATGCTTTCTTTGGAACTATGCCTTTCTTCCTGGATTCTGACGGTATTTTTCCTGTCACAGATAACTTGCACACCAGGTGGAATAGTTTTGTCATGTCTGGCTATCCCAAGGACCCCAATAATTTGATGTGAATGTCACATACTCCAGGAGTATACTCTGCAGTTCATTACCAATAAATTACGGTCTCATTTCATAAGCACTACGTGATCAAAAGTATCCACACACCTGGCTGAAAACGACTTACAAGTTCGTGACGCCCTCCATCGGTAATGCTGGAATTCACTATGGTACTGGCCCACCCTTAGCCCCCATTCCCGCAGGCGTACGTTCAGTTAGGTGCTGGAAGGTTTCTTGTGGAATGGCAGCCCGTTATTCACGGCGTGCTACACTGAGGAGAGGTATCGATGTCGGTCGGTGAAGCCTGGTAGAAGTCAGTGTTCCAAAACATCCCAAATGTGTTCTGTAGGATTCAGGTCAGGACTCTGTGCAAGCCAGTCCATTTCATGGATGTTATTGTTGTGCAACCAATCCGCTACAGGCCATGCATTATGAACAGGTGCTCGATCGTGTTGAAAGATGCAGTCACCATCCCTGAATTGCTCTTTAGCAGTGGGAAGCAAGAAGGTGCTTAAAACATCAGTGTAGGCGTGTGCTGTGATAGTGCCACGCAAAACAACAAGGGGGCAAGCCCCCTCCATGAAAAACACGACCACACCATAACACCACAACCTCCGAATTTTACTGTTGGCACTACACACACTGGCAGATGACATTCACCGGGAATTCGCCATACCCACACCCTGCCATTGGATCGCCATACTGTGTACCGTGATTCGTCACTCCACACAACGATTTTCCACTGTTCAGTCGTCCAATGTTTACGCTCCTTATACCAAGCGAGTCGTCGTTTGGCATATACCGGCGTGATGTGTGGCTTATGATCAGTCGCTCGACCATGAAATCCAAGATTTCTCCCCTCCAACCTAACTGTCATAGTTCTTGCAGTGGATCCTGACGCAGTTTGGAATTCCTGTGCGATGGTATGGATAGATGTCTGCCCCTTTAACATCAACAGACTAAGTTGGCCTATACCCCTTCGTGCTGTACGTGTCCCTTCACATTTCTACTTCACTATCACATCGGAAGCAGTGGATCTAGGGATGTTTAGGAGTGTGGCAATCTCGCGTACAGACGTATGACACAAGTGACACCTTATCACCTGATCACGTTCGAAGTCCGCGAGTTCCGCGGAGCGCCCCATTCTGCTCTCTCACGATGTCTAATGACTAGTAGGTGGCAGCACAATGCACCTAATATGAAAAACATATGTTTTTGTGGATGTCCGGATACTTTTGATCACATAGTGTATGTCCCTGCAAACGTATAACAATTTGAAATATGATTTCAGAGTCTCTGTACTCTGTACTCCTTGGCCTCTTTCACGTATACAAATTTCTTTCAGTATAATTAAACCAACTGTTAGCGATGATTATGCTGTGAGCAGAATCCTCCCCGGTGCTTCCTCTTTCCATGTTGTTCTCCTATTTTTCATGTCTTCTTTTTCGAGCTACTGAATTCCAGTCAAGCGCTTCACTTAACTTTTCGCCTCTCTTATCATACCTCATCACAAATTCTCTTAATCTTTTCATCATCTGCGGAGCTAGATGGTATATAAACTTGTACTCCTGCCCTCGGTGTTTGCTTCGATTCTATCTTGGCTGTGATAATGCGTTCGCTGTGTTGTTCATAGCAGCTGACAAGCGGTTTCTTGTTCATTATGAGACCTATTCCTGCATTACAACTGTTTCATTTTGTATTAATAATCTTTTACGGACCCGACCACAAGTCCCGTTTTTCATGTCAACGCACTTCACAAACTCCCAATATCTATCTAAATTGAAACTATCCCTTTCCTTTTTAAATTCCTTAACCTACCTATCCAATTAAGAGATCTAGCTGAACACGCGCCAACCCACAGAAACCAGTCCGGGTTATCCTGATGGCGACATTGCCAATTGTAGTCCCGGCCCGGAGATCCATCTTGGGTTCGAGAGAGTGTTGTACCTTGAAGCCGACTTTCGTCTCTAGCCTGCCATTAAACAAAAGTTTAATGTATTTTCTTGTTCCAATTTGAAATGATAGCATTCACTTTTAGCGTGCTGCAGAATTTTTCTGAAGTTACAGATCTTACTCCAGAAATGTGTCGATTTACTAACTGAGAAAAAACTATTCCAAGGTACAACTGGATCAAGTACCTAACAATATAGATTGTATCCAAATTTAAATGTGCTGCAAACGAGAAAATCTTGTCAATAGAGTATTTAATAGCCCTTGTGTTACATTATTCCTCCAATACACACAAATAATTAATTAGTAAGTGAAATCAAATTCATAATTATTATGAAGAACCAGTGACAAGTTAAAAACGTTTTGAAATAGAAGCTGTTGGAAAATAACATGTATTTCCATTTTCAAGACAGGGAAAATAGATAAGAAATAAAAGAAAAAATGAGTTTATTTGCTTATAAAGTGTTCCATGGTAGAACGTCCGTTACAAAGTATAACATGGTCCACAACGGAAGAAGTATGGCTCAACCGTCTACACGTTATGAGAGTAGTTTTAAAAATTCATTGAATTTTAAACATCATAGAAGTATTTTGCTGAAGAGTCAATAAAATCCCCAAACAGCTGTAAAACACGCTAACACAAAACACGCGCCACGAAGGAAGTATCCAAATGGGACGGAAATCGCTTGATATTATGTACATGTATAGACAAACAAATGATTATAGTTTCAGAGAAATTGGATTGATTTGCTCAAGAGATATAGCTCCATAAATAGGGCAAGTCAACAATGCGTTCGTCCAACTTTGGCCCTTATCCACGTAGTTATTCTTCTTGGCATTGATTGATTGATTGATTGGATATCCCACTGAGAGACATCGTGCCAAATTCTGCCCCCGACCTCTGGAAAGTCCATTAATTATCAGCTTAAAATAACTTCTTAGCAGACACCGAATTCTCCGCGCCACAGAACTGCAACAAGTGACTTCTTTAGGAGTTCAGGGTGACGTCACACGGCTATGAGGTGTTCACCGCTGCCGATTGCAAACTACCGCACATTATTCCGCTGTATATGTGGGCTAAGCCATTTTACTTTCGCCCGTCTAGCAGCATGCTACGATAGTGTGACGCAGGGCTTTGAGTGTGTAACATGACTTCATTCTTTCGAAATGATAACTGAAACTTCACGACTACCTTTTTAAATAAGGTAAACTGTTACTGCATTTAAATTAGGAATCACTGGAATTAGAGCTAAATGTAAAGGCAACGTTTTGTACTGTATGTATCCGGTTGTGTCGAGACACGTATCACATACCGTTAGAAAGTATTCGTTGTTCTTTACTTTGAATACTGACTCATTACAAATGTAAGACTTTTTTTACGAGGACACGAGGACTTTTTTCGATCGGTCACTAAATGAAACCACAGTGAAAATAAAAATTGTTTTATGTGCAACATTTAGCTACACTTTCCAGATACTTCTCTATATAGTCACCACTCCGACATTGACATTTGTCGTACCGTGGTACCAACTTTACCATACCTCCTCAAAGAAGGCAGTCACGCATGCTTTTTTGCAGTTTCCCTTACCGGTCTTCAGCTCGTCGCATGTGCCTAAATGCTGTCCTCACAGCAAGTCGCATAGCAAGCACCCCTCAAATTAAAACGATTTGATCGCCTCCTTATACTTCGCGCTAAACATGTAAATGTGCCAGAAAGAGAACCTCTTACTGCCGACCGTAGTGTCTTTTGTGGCCTGCTTACACGCACGAACCATGCAACCTAGTGTGAGCGGAAGAGAACTAGGTAACACTACGGCAAAAGTGAAGACAACGCAGCTTAGCCACAATTTACTAAATTTAATCATAGGAACCTTACAAATACTTAACTGTAGTACGTAGATGGTGCGTGGGAATAGTTCAATGTCCACTTGCTTTGACCTGTCTTTTGCTCTGGCCTAGTCCTGACTCCAGTGAACAACGATCACTAGTAGAACATCGATTTTTGGTGCTCTTTACAGAGACACTGGAAGCGGTACTGATGCTGCCTCGAGGTAATGTTAATACTGTGCGGTTATTGTTTAAAGGGACCAGTGTATCTGCTTGTAACCGCGTTTCAGAAATGAACGTCCGCTTGAAAGCTATTTGAATAACGTATGCCTGAATCACAAAATAAAAATCGTCTTGATGCACCGTCTCTGGTGGCTGGCCTTAACTCAGTTGCGGCTTAGTATTAGTTAGCTTGTTGCCTTTCTGTGTTTCGTTGCGTTCTGGATCTTGTGAAGGACACAGCGGAAACGGTACATCGAGTCTCATAGCATATCTGTTAATAATGAACACGTACGATATCCAGCATCTCTACTGCGCCAGTGTTGGCACTGTATGCAGAGGTTGGCAGTACTTTCGGCTTCTGGACCCGTGATATTGCTGGTGAGGCGGGTTGTTTATTATTCCTAGTTAAGATAGCCGGCCGCTGGTGGCCGAGCGGTTCTGGCGCTACAGTCTGGAACCGCGCAACCGCTCCGGTCGCAGGTTCGAATCCTGCCTCGGGCATGGATGTGTGTGTTGCCCTTAGGTTAGTTAGGTTTAAGTAGTTCTAAGTTCTAAGGGGACTTATGACCTCAGCAGTTGAGTCCCATAGTACTCAGAGCCATTTGAACCATTTGAACCTAGTTAAGATATCTGCGTGGAATATTGTATTTCAGCAGATTTATTTATTTCTTATTCAGCCACACCCGCCTGTTTATTAATGATGTATTACTCATCTTTTTAATAAAATTAAATTTATTTTCTTTTAGTATAAACAAGAACTAAAAGTTTAACTTGGAAGTCACATTGTCCTTAGCCGGGCTGAGTCGTTCGCATCTCGCGGGCTAGTGGTTACCGTTTCTGCCTCTGGATCATGGAGTCCCTGACTCGATTCCCAGCTGGGTCGGGGACTTTTTCCGCCCGGAGACTGGATGTTTGTGTTGTCCTCAACATTTCATCATTCAGGAAAATGGCGGGACTGGCCATTGAAAAGATTGGGATTTTGTACGGGCGCTGATAACCACGCTGTTGATCGCCCCACAAACGAAAATCATCGTCGCGACTGAGTCCATGTAACTGGTTGTGATACAGAAATGTATGGCAGTGTTACGTTTGGGAACTACTATAATACATTCTTTGTTAAAGGTGTAACCACAAGCTCAATCAGTCGTTGCAGCTGTTATCCTAACGGTCCTGTGATACTGCTCCACTACATCGGATGCCTGTAAGGTGATGGAGGCAGCTAGTAGGCCGGCCGCTGTGGTCAAGCGATTCTAGGTGCCTCAGTCCGGAACCACGCGGCTGCTGCGGTCGCAGGTTCGAATCCTGCCTCGGGCATGGATGTGAGTGATGTCCTTAGGTTAGTTAGGTTTAAGTAGTTCTAAGTCTAGGGGGCTGATGACCTCAGATGTTAGGTCCCATAGTGCGTAGAGCCATCTGAACCATTTTTGAGCAGCTAGCGGTTGGGGGAGACGGGTCCGAGAATTGTGGGGGTAATTGCCAACTTTCCAAGGTGACAACATGAACTGAAACGCTTTTAGATCCATGGTCCTAGTCTACCTTCTGGAAACGTAGAGCTATATCGAGCTAGGTAGAACGCAGTCAACGGAACTTCTAAGCAAATACTGTAAAATGTTGGTAATATAGTACAAACGAGACTAGTAGCGCAGAATGACCCGGTGATTCCAGATGGGACGGACTGCACACTTTTTACTGTCTAGCTGTTGACACGAGACATTACAAATGTAGCGGAAAGGAACGCAGCTGCCGGTTTTGCGTTTCAAAGCTACGACCGCAGGAATCGGCTCCCGCTCCACTGCACGTGCAGCTGGATGGCGCCCGATAAAAACGATGTCTACCACATGCGCTCACTCACGAACGCCCTCCCACACAATGTTCACCGCAACAACGGTCGGGGGGAACGATCGAGGCCTGTGCTAATCCAGCACACACACACAAACACTTGTCATCCAGCACCAGCCAGTGAAAAGCGTGCGAGTGAAAAAAGAAAAAAAAAAAAAAAAAAAAAGGAACAAGTCGAGCGCTCTGGCAATGCAGAGGATTAAAGGAACCGTTATCCACAGCGGGCAGCCGTGAGGCAGTGGTGCGGAAGTGATGGCACAGAGTGGGAGGAGGGAAGGGGAGAGAGAGAGAGAGAGAGAGAGAGAGAGAGAGAGAACCAGAGGAACGAGTGCGAGTCAGCTAACAACAGCCGCGCGGCAGGAAGTTGGCGATGACGCCCGCTGCAAATACGGCGTTTGTTGTGCTGTTTGGAAACGGAGCGGCGGAGCAGATAAGAGAACAATCTGTGGAACAAAAGCTGTTGCAGAACGCAAACAGGAGCCGAGAATTATTGCCGTATGACGTTGCTGTGTGTAATGGGCTTTCCAGTGAAGATACACAGATGGTTCTGTCTGAACCAGATAGGATCGCAGACTTAATAACGTTGGAATAACTACAGTCTGCAATAACGTGCAAAAAGAACAGCAAGATGCCAGGGCGTGACAAAATCAACACAGAGCTTATAAAATATTCGCCAAATATTACGAAAATATTAGTATGTGCTGGCAAAGTGGTCATATACCTGAAGAGCGGAATGCAGCCCAGGTCTGCCCAATTTATAAGTAAGGAAACCGACATGAATGTCAAAACTACAGAAGTATCAGCCTTCTGAGTTCACGTGATAAACTTTATGCTATTTCAAATCACTGAAACTACACGCTCAGATCCGCAGCATGGTCATGTTCGACCTTTCAGTACGACAAAGCTGACAGAAAAACACAATGAATTCAATTTACCAACTTTTCTTACCTTCATTCACTATGAAAAGACATTTGACTAAGTAACAAACTATGATAAATTTTAAGAAACGGAGGTATTCCGTCCTATATTATAAAAACTGTGGAGTGTTTATATATTAATAACAAAATACAGCCGGCCGAAATTGCCGTGCGGTTCTAGGCGCTGCAGTCTGGAACCGCGAGACCGCTACGGTCGCAGGTTCGAATCCTGCCTCGGGCATGGATGTGTGTGATGTCCTTAGGTTAGTTAGGTTTAACTAGTTCTAAGTTCTAAGGGCTAATGACCTCAGAAGTCGAGTCCCATAGTGCTAAGAGCTATTTGAGCCAAAAAATACAGATAAAAATAGCAGGCAGCAGACATCATGTCTACATCTACTTCGATACTCTGCAAATCACATTTAAGTGCCTGGCAGAGGGTTCATCGAGCCACCTTCACAATTCTCTATTATTCCAATCTCGAATAACGCGCTGAAAGAACGAACACCTATATCTTTCGGTACGAGCTCTGATTTTCCTTATTTTATTATGATTATCGTTTCTGGCTAGATACGTCGGCGTCAACAAAATATTTTCGCATCCGGAGGAGAAAGCTGGTTATTGGAATTTCGTGAGGAGATTCCTCCGCAACGATAAACATCTTTGTTTTAATGATGTCCATCACAATCCTGTATCATTTCAGTGACATTCTCTCCCCTGTTTCACGATAATACGAAACGTGCTGCCCTTCTTTGGACTTTTTCGGCGTACTCCGTCAATCCTATCTGGTAAGGACCCGAAACCGCGCAATAGTAGTCTAAAAGAGGCCGGAGAAGCATAGTCTAGGCGGTCTCCTTAGTAGACCTGATACAAATAAAACGTAGTCTTTGGTTAGCCTTCCCCACAACATTTCCTACGTGTTGCTTCCAATTTCAGCTGTTCGTAATTGTAATTTCTATATATGTAGTTCATCGGCCTTTAGATTTGACTGATTTATCGTGTAATCAAAGTTTAACGGATTCCTTTCAGCACTCATGTGGATGACCTCACACTTTTCATAATTTAGGGTCAATTGCCAGTTTTTGCGCCAGTCTATAAACAGCGTCGTCCGCAAACAACCTAAGATGGCGGCTCACATTGTCTCCCAGATGGTTTATATAGATAAGGAAAAGTACAGGGTCTATTACGCTACCTTGGGGAAACACCAAAAATCACTTCTGTTTTACTCGACGACTTTTCGTCAATTACTGCCAACTGTGACCTCTCTGACAGGAAATCACGAATCCAGTCACATAACTGAGACGATATTCCATAAGCACAAGCTGCTTGTGTGGTACAGTGTCAAAAGCCTTCCGAAAATCCAGAAATACGGAATCAATTTGAAATCCCTTGTCAACAGCACTAAACACTTCATGCGAGTAAAGAGCTACCCGTTAAAAAAATATATATATCTGACGCGACCCCACCTAGCAACAAAAAACTAACATCATATTATGGCCCCAGTTGTCACACGCAACTTTTGTCCTGCAAACTTTTCAGTTACTATCAAACTTTCGGAGTTATTCTAGATGGCAATAGTTATTGACTCACCCTGTATAAATTTACGGCTGTATGAAGCGGGAGAAGGATTTCGAAATCATGGCTGGCGCTACCGATCCTCTAAGAAGCTACGAAAATTGGCATCGCTCCTTATATGGTGTGTCCGTAAGAGCATTCAAAAATTTAAGAGGAGATGGAGGATGCTCCATTGAACAATCTGAGGTAGGGAACCTGAGATCGGTGAAGCCAGCTTAAGGAGATAATAGGAATAAAATCACATTAGAGTGTACTTTATCATTCAGTTAACTTGAAATATCTCACAAAATGTGCTGAAACTGACAGCCATCAGTCACAATTCAAGCATGACTTCGGCGAACAAATTTCTGACGCACCTTGACAAATATCCCTGGTGTGATTCGAATGACATCACAGGCAGCTACAAGTCTGCCAACCAGTTCCATTTCCGTATCCACAGGGGTCTCACTCACAAGTGACTCTAGATATCCCCTTAGGAAATAATCAAGGGGATTCAGGTCAGATGACCTCGCAGGCTCTGGAATAGAACCTCCCATTCCAATCCAGCGACTGGCAAATACTGCACCGGTACTTCTCCATCGTATTGTACTGTACCTTCCTGACTGAATAGCACTGGGTACTGTCGTTGATTCGTAGCATGTTCTGTTATGGGATAATGTAAATACGATACAACTGAAACACATTATGGACGAGTAGAATAACATAACCTGCATCATGACTTCCTGGTAATCAAACCCGTCCTCCTTGTTTCCTTGCAGGGAATAAAGAATGTACATGTAAATAAACAGCACAGTAAGGGCAAACTTATACGCATGTTAGTTGTAAATAAGCTGGAAAACAGTAATGCTAGACAAAGCGGTAGACAAGTTTACATCCGTATCTCCTTAAGCTGGCTTCTCCGATACCAAGTTCCCTTCCTCAAATTGTTCAGTGGAGCACACACATACACACACACACACACACACACACACACACATATATATATATATATATATATATATATATATATATATATATATATATATTGTGAGGGTATGATGGGGCTGCAACTCCAATGTCGTGATCTCACCCGTTTAGTCTCTTGCGTGACCGCAGTTTTTGCTCTGCTATATAGGGCATTGTCCCCTACGCTCCTCGGAGTATGGGACCTCATCATATTATATAGGGTGGAGCCACCAGAAACCGTTCAAAACCATTTTTATGAAAGCGGGGAAGACTGTTTATGCTTTTTCACCCCTTCTTTTTCATGCCTTCTTCTGACTTGTGAACGGGGGGGTTACAACATTGACATGCAATTAAAAAAAACGGCAATGGATTCCTCCAATGCCTTACAGTTCGGCAACTCCCTTGGTGCTGCCCCTGGACCTTTGTTCCCTTTACGGAGACAACTATCCAACAATTCTTAAGTGGCTGGTCGGGTAGGCACCATTTGGTCGGAGCCCACCTGGCTAGCCGCGAGGTGTTATGCGCTGCTTCCCAAGCGGGAAGGCGTGCCGGTCCCCGGCACGAATCCGTCCGGCAGATTGGGGTCGAGGTCCGGTGTGCCGGCCAGCCTGTGGATGGTTTTCGATCTGCCTCGGCGAGTGCGGGCTGGTTCCCCTTATTCCGCCTCAGTTACACTACGAGGTGCGGCTAGAAAAAAACCGCACTGATGCTGGAAAAAACATTTATTTACAATTATTTACAATTTCATGTTATCTCCTTCAATGTACTCTCCTCCTCGGTCTCTACACCGCTCCATACGAATTTTCCACTGTTCATAGCAATGCTGCAGATCATTTTCGGTAAGTCCATACATTACTTCCGTCGCTTTTTCTTTTACTGCTTCAACAGTCTCAAATCTAGTTCCTTTCAAAGCTGACTTGACTTTAGGGAAAAGAAAAAAGTCACAGGGGGCCAAATCAGGTGAGTAGGGTGGATGATCTAAGATGGGAATGTTGTGTTTTGCCAAAAACATCTTCACTGACAACGCACTGTGAGCTGGGGCATTGTCTTGGTGAAGGATCCATGACTTTTTTCTCCACAAATCGTTCCGTTTTCTCCGTACTCGCTCACGTAGGGTAGCCAGGACGCTAATGTAGTAATGCTGATTCACTGTTTGTCCCTCTGGTACCCAATCAATGTGCACAATCCCTTTGATGTCAAAAAAAAAAAAACAATCATCATTGCCTTGAATTTCGATTTTGACATTCGTGCTTTTTTTTGTCGTGGAGAACCAGGAGTTTTCCAATGCATCGATTGGCGTTTAGTTTCGCGATCGTAAGTAAAAAACCACGATTCATCGCAAGTAATAACATTTTGTGAGAAGGTGGGATCACTTTCAATGTTTTCCAGGATGTCAGAACAAATCATTCTTCGGCGTTCCTTCTGTTCAATTGTGAGACACTTTGGAACCATTTTTGAACACACTTTGTTCATGTTGAAACTTTCATGAAGAATCTGCCTAACACTTTCCTTGTCAACTCCTGTTAACTCAGACACTGCTCTGATTGTTAAACGGCGATCTTGTCGAACAAGTTTACCGATTTTTTCAATGTTTGCATCAGTTTTTGCTGACAATGGTCTGCCAGTGCGAGTGTCATCACTGGTGTCTTCGCGGCCATCTTTAAATCGTTTAAACCACTCAAACACTTGTGTTCGCGATAAACAATCATCGCTGTACACTTGTTGTAACATTACAAACGTTTCACTTGCAGATTTTCCTAGTTTGAAACAAAATTTGATGTTAACACGCTGTTCTTTCTGTACACTCAACATTTTCCGACGCACAGACAAAACGTCAACTACTTAAAACAGACGCCACGGGCAGACTGAGTGCAGGAGGCAGATGAAACTCGAGCAGTAGGCGGAGCGAGAGTCACGTGACAGGCCACGCGACTTTCAGCCTTATTGCATTCGTTTTATTGTTTCACCAGTACTAGTCCGGTTTGTTTCTAGCCACACCTCGTATATCGGTTATTGCTGCGCAAGCACTGTCTCCATGTACGCGTACACCATGATTACTCTACTGTGCGAACATTTGGGGCTACACTCGTCTCGTATGAACCGCAAAGTAACCCTGGGTTCGGTGTGGGGTGGCAGTGAGGTGGATGGTCTGCTGTGGCCTGTTGTGGGGTTGTGAACCACTGACGGCTACGGAGGGACGAAGCCTCTCCGTCGTTTCTAGGTCCCTTGTTGAACACACCGTACAATACAACCTTTGGTCACTAGCTGCTGCTGGCCGCATGCGAAATCTGAGTGGTTTTAAAAGTAGTCATGTCGTACTTCTGTCGTCCAAATGGGTAAGTCAGCACATTTTTTCGCCTTGACGATCTCTTCTCTGAACGGTTTATCGTCAATAATAAATTCATCAACGATACACGGATTCATATACTTTGTGGTGACAAAATTCATGGGATGCTTCCTAATATTGTGTCTGAACTCCTTTTGGCAGGCGTAGTGCAACAGCTCGACGAGGCATGGACTCAATACGTCGTTGGAAGTCACCTATAGAAATATTAAGCCATGCCATCTCTAAAGCCGTCCATAAGTGTTCGATGGGATTCATGTCGGGCGATCTAGGTGGTCAAACCACTCGCTCAAATTTTCGAGAAAGTTCTTTGTGGTGTCACCGCCAGACACCACACTTGCTAGGTGGTAGCCTTTAAATCGGCCGCGGTCCATTAGTATACGTCGGACCCGCGTGTCGCCATTGTCAGTGATCGCAGACCGAGCGCCGCCACACGGCAGGTCTAGAGAGACTTACTAGCACTCGCCCCAGTTGTACAGCCGACGTTCATAGCAAGGGTTCACTGAAAAATACGCTCTCATTTGCCGAGACGATAGTTAGCATAGCCTTCAGCTACGTCATTTGCTACGACCTAGCAAGGTGCCATTACCAGTTATATTGAGCTTATTATAAAACCTGTACCGTCAAGAGCGATGTACACCAATTATGGATTAAAGTTAAGTATTACATCATCTACGTACTTTATTTGCAATTCTCAAGACATTGTCCTTTTCCAGACCTCACGCCAGTCTGCGTCTAATTAAACGCGTGCATTTCGGCCTCCTCTAGCAACACGGTGTTGGCACTTCTGCCAACACTTCATTCTTCAAACCAATCGCGAACAATCGTGGCCCGATGACATGGCGCATTGTCATCCACAAAACTTCGGTCGTTGTTTGGGAATATAATGTCGGTCAGTGGCTGCAAAAGGTTTCCTTCTAGCCGAACGTAACATTCTTCAGTAAATGATCAGTTGAGATGGTCCAGAGAACGGAGTTCATCTAAACACAGCCAACGGTACTATGGAGCCACCGCCAGCTTCTCAACTTGGTTCCATGGCTTCGTGATGCCTGCGCCACACTCGAACCCTACCATCAGCTCTTACCAACTGAAATCGTGAACCATCTGTTCAGTTCACGGTTTTGCAGTCTTGTAGCACCCAACCGATATGGTCACCAGCCCAAGAGAGGCGCTCCAGGCGATTTCGTGCTGTTAGCAAAGTCATTCGCGTTGGTCGTCTGCTGCCATAGCCTATTAACGCCAAATTTCGCCGCACTGTCCTAATGGATACGTTCGTCGTACGTCTCACATTAATTTCTGTGGTTGTTTCACTCAGTGTTGTGTCTGTTAGCACTGACAAATCTACGCAAACACCGCTGCTCTCGGTCGTTAACTGAAGGCTGTCGGCCAATTCGTTTGAGAGGTAATGCCTGAAGTATGTTCTCGGTACACTATTGACATCTTGGATCTCGGACTATTCAATTCCCTAACGATTTCCGAAACGAAATGTCTCATGCGTCTAGCTCCAGCTATAATTCCGCGTTCAGAATCTGTTAATTTCCGTCGTGCGGCCATAATCAAGTCAGACACTCCTCACATATATCGTTGGAGTACAAATGGCAGCTCCGCCGTTCTACTGTCCTTTCATACCTTTTATATAGGACAGTACCGCCATCTGTTTATGTGCATGTTACCTCAGTGTAGTCTTCTTCTTCATTTTTAACACTTAACAAAATTGCAGCTGAAATAAAGTTGTGGACAAAGTTAAAATAAAGTTGTGGCCACACTTCCTCAGAGTTGGTCCACGTGATGGATGTCCCTTGATGCAAGCTCAAACAAAGTTACTGATATATTATCAAAGGATGTGTTATTTTATTCATGTTAGAAGAACGGATCTGTTAAACTATTATCAGTTTGATTTTACTAACGGTAAAAACAGGAGAGAGGAAGTTCTGTCGATGCGATAAATGGAAAGAAAGAATTAAGGAAAAATCAAGACACTTATATAATTTGACGGCTTATAAAAATCGTTCGACAATGTAAAATGACGCATGATGTTTGATATTCTCAATAAAATAGGTGTGAGCTTTATAGGAAGGCGGGTAACATGCTTTTGTCCAAGGAACGAGAGGTAAAAATAAGAATGTAAGAGTCTCCTGTTTAAACGGACATGAGAAAGGAATTACATATTTTTCTTCAAGTATTAAAATAATGCATCGAGGAATCAATTATGGTAACAAAAGAAGGGTATGGTAGTCGGATTATAATTCAAAGAGAAAGGAATCAGTTACAAATTTCGCTGGTGACATTGCTATTGCAGGAACTGTTGAACTGTTATGAGTGTAGAGTATAGATGGTAAACAAAGGAGATACGGAACTAATGAGGAGGACTAGAATTGAGATTAATGATTAACAACACATCAGAGTTTTGTGCTTCATTTCAGACGAAGTGAGGGGATTCTTCTACCTTGTAAACAAAATAGCTAGTGACGGACGAATCCAGCACTATATAAGAAACAGACTGCAACGGGCGAAGAGAGCATTCCTCGTTCAAAGAAGTCGGGTACTATCAACCATAGGACTTAATTTGGAGAAATATGTTCTGATGACGTTCGCCTAGAGCAGTGGTATGTGTCGAACTGAGTAATGGATTATGAGAAAACTGGAAAATTACAGAATCGAAAAATCTGTGGATTATGCTGAAAATTAATGAACTGATGAGATACAAAATAAGGAATTCTCTGCAGAATCAGCACGAATGAAATACACTGATCATCCAGATCATTATGACCACCTACCTAATAGCCGTCCGCAGCTCGTGGTCTCGCGGTAGCGTTCTCACTTTCCAAGCACGGGGTCCCGGGTTCGGTTCCCGGCGGGGTCGGAGATTTTTATCTGTCTCTGGATGACTGGGGGTTGTTGTGTCGACTTCATCATCGTCACTCATCCCCATTACGGTCGGAGGAAGGCAATGGCAAACCACCTCCGCTAGGACCTTGCCCAGTACAGCGGTGCGGGTCTTCCGCATCGTCCCCTACGCTCTGTGAAGGAGTACGGGACTTCATCGTCGTCCTAATAGCCGGTATGTTCACCTTTGGCACGGCGACGCGTCGTGGCATGGAAACAATGAGACCCTAGTTGGTCGCTGGAGTAAACTGGCGCCAAATCTGCACACAGAACGTAAATTCCAGGGAGGGGGCGCTGAGTTCTGACGTCAGGTTCAATCACATCCCAAATGCGTTCTATCGGGTTCAGATCTGGCGAGTAGGGGGACCAGCACACCAGTTATAACACGACGTTGTGTCCCCCGAACAACTTCATCACACTCCTGGCCTTATGACATGGCGCATTATCTTCTTGAAAAATGCTACTACCGCCTGTCACATGATAGTCATGAAGGGATGTACCTGGTCTGCACGATATTCCTTAGTCGTCATGGTGCCTTGCACGAGCTTCACTGGACCCACGGATGCCCTCGTGAATGTTCCCCAGAGCATAATGGAGCCGCCGCCAGCTCGTCTCCGTCCTGCAGCAAGGAGCTGTTCCCCTGGAAGACGATGGATTCGCTACCGTCCATAGGCATGATGAAGAAGGTATCGGGATTCATCAGCCCATGCAATGCTCTGGCACTGCGCCAACGTCCAGTGCCGATGGTCACTCGGGTATTCCAGTCGTAGTTACCGAGTTCGTGGTGTTGACATCGGCGCATACGTGGGTCGTCGGCTGTGGAGGCGCATCGTTAGGAGTTTTCGGTGCACTGCGTGTTCACACACACTTGTGCTCTGCCCAGCATCAAAGTCTGATGTTAGTTATGCTATAGCTCCCCGCCTGTCTTGTTTCAGCAGTCTGCCAGCCTACGACGTCCGACATCTGTAATGTGGGGTGGCCGCCCGATCCCACAACGACTCAACTTGGCTTCACCTTGATTTCGCCACGTGTTGAAGACGCTCACCACAGCCCTTCTCCAACACCTGCCAGGTCGTGCAGTTTCCGAAATGCTCGTGCCGAGCCTCCAGGCGATCACAGTCTGCCCTCAGTCAAACTCAGATAGACTTCCGCACTCTACACACGGACAGCACACTCACAGATTCTACAAGCACCGTGCTTGTGTCTGACTAGCACTTACTCCGCGCCAGGTGATTTGACTACGGACTGCGCAGGTTTATATAGATAGCAGGTATGTGGTCATAATCTTCTGGCTGATCCGTACACGTCGAAAACACTGACTGAAAGAAAGTAGAACTTACTATATTAAGATACTTGTTAAGACATCAGGCAATAACTCCCCATGGAGATAGAGGGGGGGGGGGGAGGGGTCATGGAGGACAGATCCTGTAGGAGAAGATAGAGGTTGGAACATAACCACCTAACTTATAAGAGCTAATCTGAAATAAAGAGTGTAATACAAGAAAGAAAGTCGTAGGGGTACTGGGTCCTCTGGTAGAAGTGAACCGATTATTCACTAGAAATGGTTATATCCTATTAGTTGGAGACCATTTGCAGCTATTCATGAACTTCGTGTTCCCAAACATCTATGGAATTTTCATTGATGACAAAGTGCCGTGTCACAGTTCGAGCGAATGGTTTGACGAATCCCATCAAACAATTACGGGACATAAGCGAGAGGTCAGTTCGTGCACGACATTCTGGATGGGCGACACTTTCGCAGTTTTGGACGACTACAGAGGAACCTTGGCTCTATATTTGTGCAGGGTAGTTCCAACGACTTGTTGAGTCCACGCGATGCCGAGTTACTGCATTTCGCTGGGTAAAAGGGGATTCGACACATTATTAGAAAGTGCCCCGTGACTTTTGACACCTCAGTGTATTTTAGCTGACTACAAATACTGTTTGTTATTTACATATCATCGTTCTGGTTACCATATATTAGACCTAAAGTGCAATGCTCGCGTTTAATCTTATGAGGAATTTAAAATTATGTTCCAGCAGAGACACTAGATGCAAATTAAATTTCTACTGAGATGTGAAGGACTTAGGTAAATCATTTAACAAGTGTGTAAACCCGACCAATATATTTAATACTTCACACTACATTACAGAGAATTGGTTGTAGTCAGCGACATGTTTGCGCAGTAAAACAGTCTGCCTGATTATAAAGTCAAAATATTTCAGTTTATTGGGAAAAATATTGGTTGTACAAATAGCTATGACGTTCAGTGGGTGCTCCTTTTTCCTTTCATCTGAATGTACTTACTTCTTCTGGATTAGGAGAACATAATGCAATGCCTTAACTTGAAACAGTCTGCACAGTATTTTTAAAAAGTTGAATAAAATTAGATTGAATTCCATTGGGAACGTAACAAATATGACAGTTACGTAAACGTTGGAGCCGAACGTGCTGTTGTCTGCTGGATAAAATTTCAGAGAAAAGTGTTTCTAGTGAATCTGCTTAGGATAATACGTAACGCTCTCAAGAATCGTGTTGCGATTCGTAACACCGCAACTTTGCGCTAGCTGGCTGTACACTTTCCGCGAAATTCTGCCACGTCTGCCGAGAAGATGTCTGCCCAGCTGAATTATTCAGGGAT
Source organism: Schistocerca nitens (assembly GCF_023898315.1). NCBI lineage: Eukaryota > Metazoa > Arthropoda > Insecta > Orthoptera > Acrididae > Schistocerca > Schistocerca nitens. Next base: position 254,984,940 of record NC_064615.1, on the reverse strand, counting down.
TCTTTGCGCCCAAGTCGCACGTCACTGCATAATTCATTTGCAAAGACCGACACTCAACCACACCAGCCGTAAGTTTGAGAACATATTTCATGAACGAAAACCACTCCCGTATCCGATACTTCCAAGATAGGTCGACTGTGTCGATTCCCTATCTATATGATATCCCAGTTGTGTGGCATTTTAACAGAAAATTACAACTGTGTCATAAATTATGGAAGGAACAAGAGACGTACGAGACAGTAACATATCAATCACCTGAGTTGAGAAGCGAAAAAGTGTAGTACACATGCTCAAAAAATTCCCACCTTAAGAGCTGTGAGCACCTCTTAATTGTTAATACTGTGAAACACGTTAGTTCTCGTGCAAGCTCTTAGCTTTCCATATTTTCTGAGGTGATAGCCTGGACCAAAACAAGAAAACGTTTTCTCTTGAGCACAGGCTTTAAAGCGCACAACTTAAGATCTACGAGTACTTGTTCATCTTCGGTATTTTGAAAGAATCTCTTCTACTGAACAAGTGTTCTTAGCTTCTAAGGAATATTTGATAAAAATCACCTTGTCTAACCATTCAGAAGACAATGTTTGTTCGTATACAACCATAACATACATTGCTGAAAGACTCAAAATTTTAAATTATTTTAAATGTTCCTGTATAATTCCGTATTAGTAACTCCTTTCATTATTCTTGTTGCCCGTTTCTGAATTTTAATGGATTGTTTTGAATTTCTCTGGGACGTCATACTATACCGTGACAGACTATACTCATTTGCTCAATAAGCACACAGTACGCCTTCGGTACCAGAGTACTGTAATAATTTTAAAGACATAGTAGTACTTACTCAATCCTTTTTTTTCACAAGCTCCACAAGTTTCTCCGTCTTGAATAATCATCTAATCGAACATATACAAACTTTATGTAAGATGTTTTTGCAATGCTGCACCCCCAATTTTATGCCTGTATTAGTTGTGGCTTTTGTTATACCTCTTGGTATGGTAGGAGCTACAGGATATGTTAAGGCGCCGGCGTAACATTAATTCAGACATGTTTTTAAAACAAATTTATTTACAAGATATTCCTACTCAACATCTGCAAAAATATGTGATGCCTAATCCTTATTTTAAAGAAGTTAACCGCTGCAATATATTTGATTAAATATAACCTTCATCCAGTATTTATGGCATTTAGTGGTGATTCAATGATGTCAGAGTTAAGCTCAAGACAATTCGACATTGATTAAAAGTCCAGCTGAAACTAGATAGCTACTTAACATTAAAATTTAAATCCCTAAACCTCTCTCAAAAGTGCATGCAGTAAGCCTTTAAACAAAGTTTATAACGATAAACTGACATCACTTGAAATTGAAAATGTCTTAAGATAAAATCAGTTTAGCAATATAACTTAAAATATACAATAACAATTACAGCATGACCGCTATTCAACAGTTTTAAGTGCACCAATTTCGCTTGTGGCACAATTTAAGATTTACTCAAGTAGTGTACGGAAGTACCAGAAATTATCAAATGGTTCAAATGGCTCTGAGCACTATGGGACTTAACATATGAGGTCATTAGTTCCCTAGAACTTATAACTACTTAAACCTAACTAACCTAAGGACATCACACACACCCATGCCCGAGGCAGGATTCGAACCAAAAAATTTCAAAACAAGCTTAAACTCTGAGTGCCTTCAGATGAACGCCAAATAAGGAGACGCAAATTGTTCAATTACAAATGTGATTACTTATGTGATTACAAATGTGATAACTTAAAGACTTATCTACAGTGTTAGAATTGATCCACGGCTACCTCAGTTGGTTTACAGTGCCTTAAGTTTGCGGTCATATTTTATTTCACGTTTCCGTTCGACTTCTCGGCGATACATTATACACTCATTAAATTGACATGATAAAGCGTGAAACATAAGTCACCTACTACCGGTCCCACACATACACACTATACAAATGGCTTCCACAAGGGCAGACTCAATGACAACCTTCACAATACGAAAAGATAAAATAAACAGACCACCAGCTATTGATTAGCTGAACTATTCAGCTTCGCACGGAGTGAACAAGTGCTTGTCCATAAATGCAAACAGGATGCAGCTAGAGTGTAATGAAGGCTGTACAGACCTTCAAGTTTTTCTTCGACCGACAATTTCTTCCGGACAACGGACACAGGATCCGAAAGCGTAGACACCGTTCATTTGCAGCACATCTACGAACATCAGTACAGTGCGCTTGAATCCAGAAGATGTTTCAAACAAACGGCCCTCAACTCGAATGGGGCCGCGGTATCACTCCAGGTACAGACAAAACTTTTTTCCACACAAAACCGGATTTGTTCTCAGTACCGGCCCGGCTCGCTACCTCCTCGTGCCGCTGGTGGCCTAAAACCGCTTCACTGACCCGCAACGCGCCACGTAGCGGACCACATTCACACAAGTTACTCTCTGGCAAAGAGAATCTATACCACCAGGGGCTCCACCAGAGAGGCACGAAAATGGGAAAATACAAAATAACTTTCTGGAGGCTTCCGCCCATGGCAGATCTCTGAAGCACATCCATAAGGTTTCCTCCTCATTTTCTCACAGTTCTACTGTCGCTAAATCATTCAGCTTCTTCTGTTCTCACGGATACTTTGTGATGAAAGTAGGCTTCACACTGTTCTTTTTCTTTGAAGAATAGTGTGATCTGCAAAGAACACTAACTTTAAACATGGTTGTTTCTACGTATACATTCAATATTTGTAACCCACTGTGAAGCGCATGGCGGAGAGTACTTCCCACTGTAGCAGTTATTAGAGCTTCTCCCCTTTCCATTCACGTATGGAGCGCGGGAAGAGTGACTTTTAATCTTATCGCCGTGACCCCTACGGGAACGACACGTAGAGGTTGTGGTATGTTTCTAGACTCGTCATTTAAAATGAGTTCTTGAAACTTTGTAAATGACTTTCAAGTGTGCCAGTTTAATTTCATCTGCATGTTTGTGAAACTTCACCCTTTGATACTGTAGTAATAGGATAAGACCTTTTTCTTTGTTTTGCCATGGGTACAATTTTATGTATCTCTTTATTGCAAGGAAGTTGTCAATCTTTGCCCCACTTTCCAAGATGCGACTGAATATTCATGTAGTTTCTTTCTTATATTTAGATTAAAGTTCAGTCTTGATCACGTTATGTCTGTTTTAATGAGTAACCGGTTTCGGTTTTTTTCTATAAAACCATCATCAGACCCATTGGCTCCCTTGGGTTGGTAGGTGGAGCTCTCCTTGCTGCTGTGCAGTCAACTGCAGTTGACTGCACAGCAGCAAGGAGAGCTCCACCTACCAACCCAAGGGAGCCAATGGGTCTGATGATGGTTTTATAGAAAAAAACCGAAACCGGTTACTCATTAAAACAGACATAACGTGATCAAGACTGAACTTTAATCTAAATATAACAATTAATTGATCACTGTATTCCAAAAATGTTTACCAAAATAGTTTCTTTCTACTGTACTTCATTATAGATAACTGTATCATCTGTGAAAAATATGAGGGTATTATCAATGTCATCCTCAAGGTAATTAATATACAACATGAACAGAAACGGTCCCCACATATTGCCCTGGGGCACACCTAAAGTTACGTCAACGTCTATAGACGACTATCCACCCAAGATAACATGCTGGGTCCTCCCTAACAAAATATACTCAATCCAGCCACAAATTTTGCTTCATACCCCACACCATGGTACTTTCGATAATAAGAGTAGATGTGATAATGCGCCAGATGAAGAAATATTGTATATGCCTGATCCATCGCTTTCGGTATGTCAGCGAGAAAAGTGCGAGTTGAGTTTCACGTGATCGATGTTTTCGGAATCCATGCTGTTTATCGTGGAGTAGGTCATATTGTCCTAGACACTTCATTATAATTGAGTTCAGAATTCTTTCCAATGTTCCACAACAAAAGGATGTCAAGGATATTGGACGGTAGTTTTCTGCATCACTTCTGCTACCCTTCTTGTGGACGGTCTGACCTACACTTTTTTTCCAACTATTGGGCCCTGTTTTTTCCTGAGGGATCTACGGTAGATTGTGATTGTAAGAGAGTCTAATTTAGCAGCATCTCCTGTGTGAAAGCCGATAGAGATTTCATCGGTCCCTGGATTTTATTCAGTTTTAGCGAGTTCAGCTGTTACTCAACAACACAGGCAAAAATACCTGTTTCACACGAGGTTTAAGGCTGGTCAATTCTCCTGTGTTTTGCTTTACAAAGGAAAATTTGAAAACAGAGCTAAGCATTTCTGCTTTTGCTTCGCTACCCTCAGTTTTAGTTCCTTTCCCGCCCAAAAGTGTACACTAACTTTGGTGCCATTAACAACCTTTATGTGTGGCCAGAATATCTTTGGGTTTTGTGAAAGATCTTTCGATAATGTTCTACTACGGAAAATGAAAGTCTCAAGAGTCGTATTCTTAACACGCATTTCATTCAGCGTATCATTATCTATAGCCTTACGACTTGATTTACACTAATTAAGCAGTAATCTCCGTTTTTTATAAGTTTCTTTACGGTGAGTGTGCACCATGGCGAGTCCCTCCCATCATGATCTATCCTGTTAGGTACATATCTAAGACTTGCATGGTCAACTATTCTGCTAAATCTGAGCCACACTTCATCTATATGCTCCTCTCCAGAAATAAATGCTTTGAGTTCTTTATTGAGGTACGACACTGGTACCTCTGTATCTAGTTTGCTGGAAATGTAAATCATTGTGGTTGTTTTAGTTACCCTCCGTATTTTGGTAATCACTATACCTACAGTTGTCTCTTGGTCACTGATACCTGTTTACGTGTGGACTTCCTCAAAGAAGTCAGATGTGTTTCTTGCCATTAGATCCAATATATTTCCATCGTGCTTGGACTTCCGAACACCCCGTTCTAGGAAGCTGTCAGAGGGGGCATTGAATATTATTTCGCAGGACACCACTAACAAACCTGCAAGTATCCCAATTTATAGTTGGATGATTAAAGTCTCTTTCGATAGTCATAGTACTTGTAAATCTAGCTTCTCTCTGTTGTTTTCTATTACATCTCGAGGTGAGTCCTGTGGTCGACAGAAGGACCATATTACATGTTTATGCCCATTCTTGATACTTAATGTTACCCATACAGTCTCGCACGTGGTTTCAGTTTCTGTCTACGTGGTTTTAGTTTCCCGTCTACCATTAGCTTCTTCTTACGATATACACTTAAATTTTCCACCAAGTCTCATCGGTATTAATTTCAAGTTTTTACAAGCTTTCTCCACCCGGTATCGCGTGAGCTCCACTGCATTCCATAAGTGTCTGAAATACTAACATTTTGTTGCGAATGCTTCGGTAGATAATCACTAGGATTTTATGCTCTCGTCTATAGCGGGCATTTCTTTGGATCTTATGCTCATTACAGCTATCGCTGTCTAGCCTAGATGGGAAGTCATTTAACCTACAAAAAACTCAACCTGCGTTGCGGCCTCTGATGCGTCGTGCGCATCTGACCCATTCAGAAGAACTCTAAAGTTTTCAGCCCCTCGGAGCAAGTCCACGAAGTTTCCATTCATGGGTGCAATTTCGACTATTATTAATCTTAAGGAAGCTCGAAGCATACCTCAAACAAGTACACACAATGGTTCGTAAGAATAGGCATTTGTTCTATATAAAACAGAAAAAGTGAGTGGTACTTACGGACTCTAGTCCAAACATCAAGCTTGTACAAATAGTGTCCAAGTATTGGGGTACAATGATAACCGCAAAACCTGATAAAAAGCACGACAGTGGTATATTTCCTCGGTCGTATGGTTTCGTTTGACAGCTGGGTGTGACATAATAGCATGGTTCCGGGTGTTCAGCTATGTTTCTTTGACGATTTAGTTACGAAAAGACTGGACGGATCCGTGTGTCACAGTGTATACAGAAAACCCTTTCAAACTGACCTCTACCCCCGAGCCTGGAGCCGTCACCGTCCGTCACAAAGAAATTCGATGCTAGAGGCCCCGATACATAGAACTCGGAACACTCCCAGACAAGGAGATCCTCGACGGAGATTTACAACACTTACAAATTGTGTTCCAAAGGAATTAGTACTCAAATCGTCAAATTGAATGGGCGTTACAGTCAAAAACAAGAACGTCTTGTGACGTAGTAAACATCAAACTACCTAGTCTAAATTTGTCTTGAATACTGTATATTGTGGTTTTATAAGAGGCCATCAAAAAGTTTCATTTCGAAGGCCACTCTAACCCCTGCCTATATAGCTACGTCGGAGCTTCCCTGGGCTGCATATACACTGCAGCTACACTATCAAACGGAAACTTTTTGATCGCCCCTTTTAATTATCGATGATTATCGATTATATGATAATCGATGCTATTAGATGAAACCGGTAAAACTGCGTTATTATCTTTGTTTTCAAATACTCTATCTGAAAGATTTATAAATATATGGAAATTAATAATTGTTAATATTTATAAAACTAATTTAGTAATTGAAAATGAATGTGCGTCTTCCTAGGGATATGTATTATGTTGTTTTAGCGTTTCCAATAGTAAACCGAATAAGCCGGTGAATTACACTCTCTCTTCCCCTGATTCGTTTGTTGGATGACCTTGCTGCGCTTTTAGCTTTGAGCGCCTTTAGCTTTGAGCGCTTTTAGCTTTGTGCGCTTTTAGCTTTGAATGAGCCTGGAGGGCAGTTTGCTAGTACACATGCTGCTTGATGGCAAGCACAAAAGGGATATTGTTTGTTTTAAGCTACTAAAAGTACTCTTGTATCTTTTCCGTAACAAATTTGATGACGGAAGGTACTTTAAAAGTGTGTTTGAGATGAGTGACTCTAATTATTCGATAGTGGAGTCGTGTAAATAACGCCCTCAAGCCCATAGGAAAATGTGCATTTACATGTGGCCGACTTTAAATCGAATGGTCTACAATAGAATGTAGCAACGGTTTACAAAATTATCAGTTGTCCCCAAAACTTAATAGTCGCAGATTCAAAGATTTCTGGACACACGTTCTCAAATCATTACATCACGATCACTTCAAGAATAACATCTCTGGTTGACAACATGGCGAGCAACTATTAAACAACAGTATTTGACACATGAAGAAATTGTGTGTCATATTCGTCACCGTCAATAACATTTCGAACGCTGCAAGGCAAGAACCCTTATTGTAATTAAATGCTTAGTTGTGTGAAAGGAATAAAAACACATCTCACTGCGAATGCTCTACATCTGGACGTTTGTGCGGTGTTGTTATTCATATTTTCGCGTTTATATTTTCGTGTTACTCAAAAGCATCAAAATCCTTTCACATTTTGTTACATTAAAACATAATTTGTGTTATAAATATGTTTTTACAAAAGGTATATTTCTTAAACGAAAACGTCAAATTCTTCGTCGTATTTTAGTAACCCACTGGTGGAATTAACTACTACTAATTCATACATTTGTGTGGAACTTGTCGTCTTTTTGATCTTGCTTCAGTTAAATTCGTCTGTCGTTAAAGTAATATTCAACATTAATTACTTTCGATATTTAAATTAATGTAAATTTCAAAATGTTAGACAGAATGTAATTACTTTCGATGGTTAAGTTAATGTAAATTTCAAAATGATAATCAGAATGCTACACAGAAAAAGTAGCTTCTTGCATCTGTCTCCTTTTCAAATTTTTTTACAAAAATAGAAAAATCTTGCATAAAACAAACTCAGTTCATGGTAAAAGAATATCTAGAATTTGCCCCACAATACGCTAACGGTAAGTTAGTAGCGGCTCTCATCCTGACTCTGATCATTCACTGTTGGAATATAGTTGTGTCAAAACGATACTGAAGGTATTCATTGAATTGCTTTCCTGTATTTACATGTGTGGCTGGTAAAGTAACCGAACCACACATCCAGTTTACACTTTGGTATTAAACAAACGATTATATCCTGTAATAATAAATTTAGCTCTGGCTTACAAGCGGTCGTATGTGTCAAAATTACTATGCGTGATGTATTTCCCGAGTGCAGTAAGATGGGTTACAGTGGTGAAAATAGGACTTTGCTGGGTGTTCTGTTACTGTAATGACTGCATAAAAGAAGGCTAGGTTTCATGTGAATTTGCCATAACTTGCCATGTAAATTTTACATTCCGTTCGGAAGTCAAGGCCACGAAGTGACGACACGTTGTCAGACGCACCACAGCTGAAACGTAACTGTAACTCCGCACACTGGGGTACGATAAGTTCACTCAAGTTTGGTTATACACAGGCCATTGAGAGGTACGTTACTTACTATTTGTCAGTACAACGAGGCTTACATTATTCGTGGTCTTTCTACGACAGTAATTTACAGTGTTTACTGTTACGAAAGGACATTTCCAGATGTTTGGTAAAATCCATGACACAAACTAGCAAAACAATGATGAGAAAGATCATTCAAGACGTTGTAAAATTTCTTTGAACTGCATCTGTGTGGAAGCAAGACAGGAAAGACAGCACTGTAATTTAAACTGCTTGAAGAAATGTTAGTAGAATTCAAGATAAAGCGAAATGGTGATGCAGCTGTTAGAAGTGGTGAACGTGCAAATGCAGTAATCAACAGGTTACAACAGCAGCGGAGAGCGTAGGTGTGGAGGGTGTAGCGGACTCAGGGAGAGGGCCGGCCGAAGTGGCCGTGCGGTTAAAGGCGCTGCAGTCTGGAACCGCAAGACCGCTACGGTCGCAGGTTCGAATCCTGCCTCGGGCATGGATGTTTGTGATGTCCTTAGGTTAGTTAGGTTTAACTAGTTCTAAGTTCTAGGGGACTAATGATCTCAGCAGTTGAGTCCCATAGTGCTCAGAGCCATTTGAACCAATCAGGGAGAGGAGACAGTCCAAGCTGGAACAAAAGTGTCAGATATTGCTAAAACTGATCGCAGAACAGAAAAGCAACTAAAATCGCTTAGTAGTGGAAAGCCATCAGCGCCAGATAAGGTACCTCTAACATTCAACAAAGATTATGCAGAAGAACTTGCTCCCTTTCCAGCAGCAGTTTGCCGTAAACCGATGGAGCAACGAAGGGTACCTAGCGGCAGGAGAAAAGCGCAGGGCATTTCCGTTTTAAAGAACGGTCCTAGGACAGATAGCTGCACATAATTATAGGACCATATAGTTGACTTCAATGTGTTGTAGAACTAAGAAAATGTTTTACGCTAATGAATTATGACTTTTTCGAGGCCAGAAACCTCCTTTATAGCTCAATTCCATCATCAGAAAGCTTGCGGAACTCAGTTCGCTCTGTCTCTCCACGAGATTTGTAGTGCTGCAGGCAACAGCGGTCTGGTTGATGCCGAAGGCATTTGACAAGGTCCCGCGCTGCCATCTATCGGAAAACATATGAGCTTACCGAGTGTAGGGCCACATTTGTGACTGAATTAAGGACTTCCTTGCAGACAAAACTCAATACGTCGCTGTTAACGGAAGAAAATGGACAGACGTGAATATAATTTCCGTAGTACCTCAAGCAAGTGTTTTAGGACCTAGTGATCTAGTAGAAGGCGTCAGAAGTAGTTTAAGACTGTTCACAGATGATGCAATTGTTTGAAAGTAACTAGTAATGCCAGTAGTATCGACCCTGTCCTACCAGATCTAATCCTTCCCTTCCTCTCCCCCTTCCCCCCTTTCCTCCAGAGCGCCCTCCCTATTCTTTATCACCATCCTTTCTTCCTCCCCTCCTCTTTCCCATTTTTCCCACTCCCTCCCCCCCACCCCAGGCTTACACACCTCACCATACCCTCTCCCCTCCCCTCTCCCTTCTTTTCTCCCACTGGCTTCTTCCCCCCCCTCCTTCCCCCCCCCCCTGCCTGTCCCCTACATCCAGTGGCAGCCCCCTCCCCACAATCTCATCAAGTGTGTTCAGTGTTTTCTGTGCCAAAGATCGTCACCAGTGTTTTAGTACAGCAGTGTTCTCTTCGTTTTTGTGCGTCAGTGTTATCTTCGGTGTGCTCCTTCGTTCGGGTGTAAAACTGATTACCTTTGTTTGTGTGCACTGTGGACCTTGTTTCTGAAACCAGTGCCTTCCGACGAACGCTTTCATCACTATTCTTGTGTGTGTTTTCTCATGGTTTCTGTTTCTATGTCTCCATGTTTGCTATATGTTTTTTACCGTTGGCCGAAGAGCGGCATCTGTATGCCACTGCCGGCTCACCTTTGTATAAAGGGAAAATACAATAAAGAAAAAAAATAGTATCGACTTTCATTACGACCTGCAGTAGACTGATGAATGCTATAGGGTCTGGCAGTTGACCCTGAATGGAAATAAATGTAACATATTGCACATACATAAGAAACGAAATCCACTACTGCACAACAACGCTGTTGATGACAAATTTCTAGAAACAGTATCTATCCCAAAATACCTGGGGGTAAATATCCAGAGAGTTCTTAAGTGGACTGACCAAACAAAGCAAACACTTAGAAAAGCAAATGCCAGACTGTGATGCGTACGAAGGTTCTTAAGGAAATGTTACTCACCCAAAAAGGAAGTGGCGTGCAAGGCGCTTGTTCGACCGATTCTTGAGTATTGTTCATCTATCTGCGGTACTTTAACAGGAAGAACTGATAGTAGAGATGGAGAAGATCCCAAAAAGATTGGTGCGTTTCGTCACGGGTTGTTAAGTCGGCGTGACTGCGTCACAGAGATGCCCAACGAATTCCAGTGGCAGCCGTTACAATAGAGACGTTGTGTATCACGTACATGTTGACTACTGAAATTTCGAGAGAGCGTTTTGCGCTAACATGACAACACATTACATCCTCCAACATACACTTCGCGAAATGATCACGAGAAGAAAATTCGAGAATTTAGAGCCAATAATAAACCTAACAGACAATCGTTTTTCCCACGCTATAATTGTGAATGGGACCGGAGAAAGGAGGGAGGGCTCGTTAGTGGTACCAGAACTACCCTCTCCCGCACACCGTTACGTGACATGCGGAGTATGATGTAGATGTAGATGCAGAAATCCAGAACCGGTCATTCCACTTCCAGTTAAAGTGGGAAGTGGACCAGTGGAAGATGAAGACAAAAATGAAAAACTGGATCAGAGTGTACCATTCGAGTCTGAAATCAAGCAAATATTAGAAAAGGTGAGTGTCTATATGAACAATATGAACAGTAACAGTAACATAAACACTATGAGAGATAACATGAACGCGGTGAACAGCAGTTTGGGTATCCTGCATTGTGATTTTAGCAGCCTGACAGAGGAATTGAAAGTTAGCTTTAGCAATGTGGAATAAAGTAATAGGATAACGGAACGGAATAAAAATGAAAAAATAGAGGAGATGCTACCTGAATTAGATGTTAATTTGTCCCCTGTTTCAGTATAAACGGCTATAGATCCACTATCATCTCTCTCAGTTTGATCCAAGGGATTTGAGAGACCCTGTATAATTATTATGTAAGGAAATTATCAGACATGCCTAAAACAGTATAAATAGTAAATACCAACATTACTTAAACGAATAAGTGACCAAAATTAATACGACCAAGGTACAATCTCAAAATCTTTCTTGAAGTTTATCTAGAAGCCTTACATTATTACTCCTATGAAAATTTCCATAGAATTGCGAATTTCTTTCAAGTTATGCTTACTTGTGGTAAGATGGTACATAAGCGTAAATTTACAATTTTCGCTTATGTTAATATGATCCCAAATCTTTTGGAAAAGCTTGTACCCGCCTGTCGTGTGTAAAAATTCTCACGGGCCTCAGAATTAATTTTGGATACATCAGAAAATGCAAAGGGTTTGTTGAGTAGAACGTCACATAGTTATGCTAACGTATTATCAGCGGAGTAGCCTATGCGCACTTTAATGTCCTGAAAACTATGGTTATTCTGTCAGACATTATACCTGTGTAGGGAAGAGAAACGTTTCTAAATTTTTCTTCTTTCTCATCCTTTTGTAACGTTACGCTGCTATCCAGAAACGGAGTTTCGGTCCTAATTTTGCCGTATTGATTTTGTCTAGGACGTTAAGTTCTTCTTGGATTTACTTCTGTTCTAGAGAAACGCCAACCAAGCCGTGTGTCTTTGAGAAGGGGAAGGGGGCTATCTTTCTCAAATTAATGCAAATGACAGGCGTCTCAGGTTAACTGTTGCGAAAAAATTGCACAACTGTACCACGAATAAAGGGGTAATGCACTCCCGAAATGTCAGCACTGAATCAGTGCTGAGATTTCGGGACTCCATTATCCCTTTATGGACATGATAATGGCATAGCGGTGTTCTGAAATACGTTGTGTTAAAGAAATCACACGTTTTTGACAACTAGTGCGTAATAAGTTCTGTACTGTGCACGCTTGGTGTACTTCTTAAACCGAGTATATCGGACAAGCAGGAAAACAAGTGGCAACAAGTGACAGTCGCTATTGACCTATACGACACTACACAGCTCGACAAACTGCACATTCACAAACGGATATGGTGCCGGACAGTACTGCCAAACGCCTAAGACAGCCTAATTTGCAAATATTATCATCTTTTACGAAATGATTTGTGGTTTTATGTTACGGTTCTTGTGATGGTTGGATCCTGAAAATGGAAGCTTGTACTTCCGAAAACGCGTCAATAATAGTGTTAAAATGTTCATGAATACGGCTGAACCGAACTATTCTATTAAATCGTTAAACTATAAACCCGACGTCGGTTCCATCATACTACGTATAAAATTACAGATATTCTGTGCAGTATTTGTGTTAAGTCCCTCCCAAATTTTTTCTTTATTAGAGGTGAGGTATATAAATGGAACTAAAAGGTCGCAATACGCGTTTCGCTTCTTTTTAATGGTGAAGCATAGTCAGTGGCCTATAACATGAATATAAGAATAGCGTAATGTAATAGTTTGAGATATTTTATTATAAGTTTAAGTAGGCAAGGGATGGCCGGCTGTTTGGCCGAGCGGTTCTAGGCGCTTCAATCCGGAACTGGGCTGCTGCTACGGTCACAGTTTCGAATCCTGCCTTGGGCATGGATGTGTGTGATGTCCTTAGGTTAGTTAGGTTTAATTAGCTCTAAGTTCTAGGGGACTAATGACCTTAGATGGTAAGTCCCATAGTGCTCAGAACCATTTGAACAATTTGAAGGCAAGGGAAGGAATGTCGGAGCGTCTAGCTCCAACTATCATTCCAGGTCCATTCACATCAATTACGTGAGTACAAGTAATAGCTCTGCCAATGCACAGCTTATTTGTAGCTTGTGTACGCGATATTACCGCCATCTGTATATGTGCATATCACTAGCTTATGACTTTTGTCACCTCACTATATTATTTGATATGTATAATCTTGTAGTCGTAGTCAGATGACCCGCATAAGCCAGAACGTTCGATTTTCGGCCTAATCGAACATATTTCAATTGAACACTTTAGTTGTGTGTTAGTTGCGTGCGTCTACTGCATATAGGTTTGACAACTGTCATTTGTTCGTGTTTATTTGTGTTGTGGTGTCTCTTTATAATTTCATATTCGTTTCTTTTCTTTTGCGGATGATATTTTGTGTGGTAGGGCCTGGTCAGGAAAAAGGAGGAATTCCAAGTGTAGGGAATCGCAAATATATTTTTTTAATTGTTTCGCTAACATTAGGTTACAGACCGAGTAAGTACCAGACTGCAGTTTAACATCCCGACCTTGGTAGGCCGGTGCCGCGTGAGACGCCGGCGAAGAGTGCTGAAGGGACCATCCCATCCGTCAGCCGTCGCCTGGCCTCTCCTCATTTTTCCGGCACTTAATTTGGCGCACAGTGAGCGCCGGCGCTGCCGGCTACGGGCAGAGTCGCCCCAGCCAGCCGGCTGCCCCCCGCCCCCGAGCGCCCTCGTAACAAAGCACGCGTCTTCGCCTCCAGCCGCCCTGCTCAAATTAAACGTTCCCAACCAGCCGCCGTTGACTTATGTGCGGGACGAGCCATCTTCTCACAAGCGTGCGACCCTTGAACTGCCTGTCAGGAAGACGGAGTACTTCTTCATAAGACACAGGACCGAGAAAAGCCCCGCCGTCTGACACCGTGCCCTAGGCACGTTGATACGCACACTTTATGCAGTAGATAGTGCGGGTAGGTGTGGTTTTCTAAGTCCTTTATAAATTATTGCTCTTTGTCCCATGCAGACTGTCAACAAAAATAATCGAAAACATGTGAGCTGGAAGGACATTTTCAGTAACTACAGGAAAAGAAACTAACTGACCAAAAGAACTGAATAATGGCTTACCAGAGCGATCTGTACTTCCTCCTCTCTTATTTAATTTGTACAGCGTGTTCAAAAAAGTGTTGAATATTCTGACAGGTGGTAATACTCATCGAATCAAGAAAAATAAGTCCAATAAACATAGGTCCGGAAACGCATATTTTCAGAGATAAACACGTGTTTATAGGAAGGACTGAGCGACGCTTCGTTGCTGATAGAAGCACAGTCATTGCATTGGTGTTCCGTCAAATGTTACGGAAGGGCATTATGACTACTCACAGTTCTCTAGCTACCATTAGGTGCTCTGCAGTCAGTCGTGTGGTTAGTGTCGTGTTGTAGCTGCTGGATCTGCCTGGTGTCAGGTCTTTGGAAGGAACGGACACCGTGCATTCAAATAGTTGGTAAGCCCGGCTAGGCAATGGATCCACTTTCTTCAGTGCGAATGGACAAATACGTCCGACCTCCTGTGGGAATCCCTCAGCAGCGAACAGGAGTATAATGGACAGGGACTGCGGGTAGGTGACGCTCGATGGGAGTGTGGATCGGCAGTGAGGCGTACCGAGATAGTCCACGGAGTTGCGATAACACTGTGTCCAGGGTGGTGCAGTGGTTAACGCACCTGCTCAATAAGCAGGAGAGGCCGGGGTCGAATCCCCATCCGGTACACAATAAGTGTCCAAGGAATAGAAAAGCAACTGGAATCACTCAACAGAGGAAAGTCCACTGGACCTGACGGGATACCAATTCGATTCTACACAGAGTACGCGAAAGAACTTGCCCCCCTTCTAACAGCCGTGTACCGCAAGTCTCTAGAGGAACGGAGGGTTCCAAATGATTGGAAAAGAGCACAGGTAGTCCCAGTCTTCAAGAAGGGTCGTCGAGCAGATGCGCAAAACTATAGACCTATATCTCTGACGTCGATCTGTTGTAGAATTTTAGAACATGTTTTTTGCTCGAGTATCATGTCGTTTTTGGAAACCCAGAATCTACTATGTAGGAATCAACATGGATTCCGGAAACAGCGATCGTGTGAGACCCAACTCGCGTTATTTGTTCATGAGACCCACAAAATATTAGATACAGGCTCCCAGGTAGATGCTATTTTTCTTGACTTCCGGAAGGCGTTCGATACAGTTCCGCACTGTCGCCTGATAAACAAAGTAAGAGCCTACGGAATATCAGACCACCTGTGTGGCTGGATTGAAGAGTTTTTAGCAAACAGAACACAGCATGTTGTTATCAATGGAGAGACGTCTACAGACGTTAAAGTAAACTCTGGCGTGCCACAGGGGAGTGTTATGGGACCATTGCTTTTCACAATATATATAAATGACCTAGTAGATAGTGTAGGAAGTTCCATCCGGCTTTTCGCTGATGATACTGTAGTATACAGAGAAGTTGCAGCATTAGAAAATTGTAGCGAAATGCAGGAAGATCTGCAGCGGATAGGCACTTGGTGCATGGAGTGGCAACTGTCCCTTAACATAGACAAATGTAATGTATTGCGAATACATAGAAAGAAGAATCCTTTATTGTATGATTATATGATAGCGGAACAAACACTGGTAGCAGTTACTTCTGTAAAATATCTGGGAGTATGCGTGCGGAACGATTTGAAGTGGAATGAACATAAAAAATTAATTGTTGGTAAGGCGGGTACCAGGTTGAGATTCATTGGGAGAGTGCTTAGAAAATGTAGTCCATCAACAAAGGAGGTGGCTTACAAAACACTCGTTCGACCTATACTTGAGTATTGCTCATCAGTGTGGGATCCGTACCAGATCGGGTTGACGGAGGAGATAGAGAAGATCCAAAGAAGAGCGGCGCGTTTCATCACAGGGTTATTTGGTAACCGTGATAGCGTTACGGAGATGTTTAATAAACTCAAGTGGCAGACTCTGCAAGAGAGGCGCTCTGCATCGCGGTGTAGCTTGCTCGCCAGGTTTCGAGAGGGTGCGTTTCTGGATGTGGTATCGAATATATTGCTTCCCCCTACTTATACCTCCCGAGGAGATCACGAATGTGAAATTAGATAGATTAGAGCGCGCACGGAGGCTTTCAGACAGTCGTTCTTCCCGCGAACCATACGCGACTGGAACAGGAAAGGGAGGTAATGACAGTGGCACGTAAAGTGCCCTCCGCCACACACCGTTGGTGGCTTGCGGAGTATAAATGTAGATGTAGATGTAGATTTTCACTCGTCGCCTCTACTTCCGCTTAATGCACCGCTGCAGCTGATCGCAGTCGTCCCCCTTCAATTTACACACGTCAGTTTTCGTCGTATTTGTGTACATTATTGTACAGTACTATCAAACCTCAATACGTATCAGGGTGTTTACCTTCTTCCAAAAGCGGATTGACTGATGTCTTTCCTGTTATTGTGCTGTTTGTTCATACAAATGATGTAATACATTTACATCTTCTCTCTTCCACCAATTGTTAGCAACAGAAACTTACTACTCGACAAGTGGAAATGGAGGATGTGATACTCTGCCATGGCTCAGCAAATGGGCGTAGCCTGCGAGCCCGTGCTTTCTACGATGAAAAATATCCCCTGATAAGTTGTTCAGCAAACTTTTCCAGCGTCCGAGGGACAAAGGTACCCTTGCACCTCAGAAGACTGGCAGTGGAAAGTCGCGCACAGTCCGCACGGCTGACATGGAGGAGTATAGGCTACGTTCGGTGGAAGAAACCCCTGGGACCAGTGAACAACGATTAACAGCAGCAGAGGGCATACCTCAGTCTCTTGTCTGGGGGTTCTTCATGAACAATTGCTGTACCCACATCATCTAGAGCTTGTTCAGGCTTTAAGGCCACAGGATCATCTTGGCAGAGGGTGGTTCTGTCAATGGCTGTTGCAAAAAGGTGTCGCAGATCCACTGCTCACATCCAAGATTTTATTTACCGATGAGGTTTCACAAGAGATAGTGTTGTAAATTCCCATAACCATGTATGGGCAGATGTAAATCTCCAAGAAATTCGGGAAAGAGGGAATCAACATCTATCCTCAATCAAAGTATGGGCAGTTGTACTTGGCGATAGATAAATATGGCCATACGTGCTACCACAAAGATTAACCGGGGCGCATTATCTGGACTTCCTCATTAACGTACTGCAATGAATCCAAAAGTGGTTTGTGTATGGTGATGCACGAGCACACTTCCGTCACAATGTGCGTGAACATCTGACGCAGACATTTCGGGCCCGCTGGATTGGTCGCGAGAGCTCCAAAGACTTTTAGCTGTGGTGCACTTGAAGGAATTGGTCTACGTCACGCCAGTCAACGATTTCCTGACACTACAGCCTCGAGTTTTCAGTGCGTGTGAGCAGGTACAAATGGTGCATCATTCCTTATGCCGGAGGGCAGAGGGGTGCATTATCATGAATGGCCATGTTGAACACCTCCTGTAAACACGTATTTATCGCAGAAAGAGTGCATTTCGGAGCCATGTTGACTTATTTTTCTTGTCCGGTGAGTACTACAACCTCTCAAAGAATTCAACACTGTTTTTGAACACCCTGTATATATCTGACAGTCCTCCAGCACAGTCCTGAAAGTTTACCTACGCTGACGACTGGGCAATAGCCACCCAAGAATTTGAAACAACTGAAAAATTCTAACTTCTAATCTAGACATATTAAGCCAATATTTCCTCAACTAGAGGCTACAACGAAACTCAAATAAAATTGTTGCATGTGATTCTTCAGCTTCTCCAGGCATGCTCCATGTCGAAGTACTTCACGGGTGAAATACCTGATGATGGCTAAGTGCTCGTTTGCCGAAATATTGTGTCCGTTGGACACTCACCCGTGAACTACTTTGACAGAAATTACACGTTTTCATCCGTCCAGTAGGATAGCACGTACAACCCTTGGTATCTATTTTGACGGAGACAAATTTCATCGTAACATGTATCCAAAATACCTTTGAAATCACGTTCGATAGGGCACTTTCTGTTAAGGAGCACTTGAAACGAACATCTACTAAGATCAAAAGCCGAAAATACGCTCTCTATAAACTCTGTGGCACTCGTCCAGTATCAGTACTCCGATTGGTATAGCCAACAGCAGAGTTCTGTGCACCTGATTGGCTTAATAGTCCACTCTTAAAAAAGATAGCTGTACAACTTAACAAAACCAAGCGTGTTGTTAGTGGGTCAATATGATCTACTCCCTCAAACTGGTTACCTAACTTTAGCCACATTCCACCTCCTCATATCAGACGGAAGAGCTCGCTATTTCGTAAATACCAGAAAATTGCTGATAACACCGGACTTTCAATACTGAATGATGATAAAATCTTCTCGGATTGACAGCCGAGTCATCTTCAGGCTGAAGATGGCAAGTAAGAAACTTGCTGAAACGTTGCTGGAGAACAACGCATTGACTCGGCTGTCAACCAGAAAAGATTTTATCATCGAGATTCGCCGAGAAAGCCTCCATTCTCATATAATATTGAATGATGTATTCTCTGCGGAGTGAACAGGACTAAGATCAAGACGTCCTACTCTTATCGCAGCCAGGACAATCACAGAAATTGAATTCAGTGCCGTCAGTTAATGAAAATGCTGCTGACAACAAACCAATGCCTGAAACTGCCTTGTGTCCAGGAGAAACCCCGTGTATTCGACGAGCCTCGAACAATTTCGACTACCCTGAACTGCATCCGAAAGAGCCATGGAACATCTGCAGACACTTTCCACAAGTGGGGAAAATCTTCGTCACCATCGTGTGACTGTAGTGCGGAACTACAATCAATTGCTCATGTTGTATCGACATGTCGGGACATGTGCCTACAATGGACCTTTCTAAGATTTCCTGACAGCGACAATTGGTGCGATAAAATACATAAAAGATCTTGATATCCGAATGTAGCTGCTGTCATTTGTGTTATTTTATACTAGAGAACCGTGTCTAAATGTTGACATGTATTTGTTGTGCAAACTTCGTATATGTATTATCATGTGATAAACAAATAAATGTAAATGCAGTGGAACATCATTTACCGTGCCCTAAATATCTGCCTCTTCGGTTCATCTAGGTAGCCTCCTCTTTTCTTCTTTTAATTACAGTAATCTTAGAATATTCGAAACTTCGGAAGTAATAACGGCAACAATCGAAAACAACAATAATCATATTTAAATTGCACCGAGGTAGTTAAAAATATAATATTGAGATGCACAGTATTGTATTGTCCCCAATTATTGCGAGTATAAAATGACGTCAAAGAGAAAGAATGTCGCAGTGACCATCACAAAAAGACGCGCTGCATGTGATGCATGAAACGGAATTGTTGAAAACCATCAGTGCTGAATTTTGTCCTGGGACCCCAATGGTGAGCGATTGGAAGAACAATCCGACCAGACAACTGAGGCAGATACTGGTGACAATGTCGGAGTTCGTTGGAATATTTGCGAACATTCGAGGATGTTCAGACATACGTGTTAACGACGTAAATGACCCATTTTAAAATGACCATCCATGGTGAGGAAATTATTATATCTGTTGGAATTAAATTCTCCGTCAAACATTATTATTTCAGTTTGTGCGCATGCAGGGACTGTCGGTAAAGATTGTGGATTAGGTGGTGAATTTGGAGCTCAGTCTGAATACATTACGACACGTGCAGAGACAGCGAGTCAAACCAATGGTTTTTTCGAACAAGACGTGGAAACAAATACGGCCGAATTAACGCAGGTGCAAAGCCTGCGACATAGTGCTGCACATAAATGACATATTAATCAAGCACAAAAGAAATCTGTTGATTGTTTTCTCATATAATACTCAAGTTTTTGCTCAAAATATTAGTGAAGATGAAGTACAATTTGTGCATTTACTTGGAAGTGAATATGACATGCCCCTAGTTTTAAACATAGCTGACTGTAGCAACCGTAAATAAATTTTCAATATATAATATATACAGCTAACACGATGCACAAATATAGTATAAAAACCTGACCTGGTTTCAGTACCACTGAGGACATGTTTTAAACATATTGTAAAATAAACGTCTAAAATATGACATGATTGTTTTTCATCTTTTCTTTTTTGATTTTCCGGATTATCTTGATTTTACATAATCCGGACGTCCTACGGCCCCACCTAGTCGAGATAAACGAGGTTCTGCTGTACTGGAAATCTGTTATCGAAATAAGATCCGAACAACAGGCATTACATGCTAGTTCATACAGAGTCAAATCCGATTCTCCGTATTTCATTCACACCTTTACATACCGGAACAGAAATATTACGAAGTCGTTCAGTGCTGCTGGCACATTCAATCCTGTTCCGCGATGGTAACACATTCTAACGACCAAGCAGTTAATTCATAGCTTTTGTTATCCTCCGCTAGATATCATGAACAAGAAAACGATTACGCTATGAATTCTCTTGACCTACTTTTATAGTCGTCTGGTAAGTTTCCATCACAATCTATTCATATTGCAAAAATAAAACAAAACGTAGGAATAAAAAAAGTTGTGCTTTATATTGACGCGTTACAACCCTACATCCATTTTACTTTTTTAGGGAAATTACTTCGTAGTGAAACTGAAGTCTTCAGCAAACGAATACGAAGCATCATACCAGTTGGCCCTCTCTGCTACCAACAAAGACACCACGTTAAAGGCTCCAGATGCCAAGCCCACTCATACCGATGCCTGACTTGCCTAGCATACAACGACCACCTCAACCATGGCTGTAAAAAACTACAACACATCTGAAATGAAGCCTACCCTTACGTAATACCTGTAACACATTCCACCCAACATAATCTTATGAATGTAAATATAAGGCTCTTCCCATTAAACCTTGATTATCAGTCTACGTATGACACTGCATAAAAAATGCTTACGTCCCGCACCTACTAACATCTTGTAACTACTTGTTGACAAATCATTCATCCCTTTGAGTGGCTTCACAGCCTCCAACATAACTAGATGCCCGTTCTGTATTTCGTCTTTATACTCCCAGAGCCAATCCAATTTCTCTTTGTCCCGCCTAAGTATCCTTATCTAACCCCAGTCCCATTTCACCTTGTATAGGAACTCCCGTACTCACAACCCACAGAGTACTCTGACCGTCGGAACACATAGTTGAAAGATTGACAAACCAACATTCTCCATCTGTAACACACTTCTCCGTCCACCCCACAATACCACTCCACCTGAAGCTAGATATCGAGCCACTGAAGATGATTTACACCCGAAATACACCAGCTTCAAGTTTGTCACCAGCATTACAACACTAACTCCAGCAGCATCACAGACATTCTCTGCCATATGAAGATCATATGATTCCGTTGCTGAAAATGTACCCTCCATACCATCCTTTTGTGTTTGCACGCGTATATTCAATAAGTACTCAGTAAAGTACATCTACATCATAACTCTGCAATTCACAATTAAGTGGCTGAGAGAGGGTTCATCGAACAACCATTAAGCTACTTCTCTACCATTCCACCAGCGCGCGGGGTAAAGCAACTCTTAAATCTCTCTGTAGGAGCTTTGATTTCTCTTATTTTATTAGGATGATTATTTCTACCTAAGTAGGAAGGGGGAAACTATTAAGGAGAAAGTTGTTGACTAAAATTTCATGGAAAGGTCCTTCAACATAGAAAATTGCCTCAGTTGTAATGACTGCCACCCAAATTTCCAGTTTGTGTATCGTATCCGTGGCACTTCCTCCCCTATTTCGTCATAATACAAAACGCGCTGCTCTTCTTTGAACTTGTTCGATGTCCTTGGTCAATCCTATTAGATGCGAATCCCACGCTGCACAGCAATACTCCAGAAGAGAGCGGCCAAGCGTAGTGTAAGCTGTCTATTAGGCGTTTACATTTTCTAAATGTTCTGACAATAAATTGCAGTCTTTGGATAACTGTTCCCACAACATTATCTATGAGATCCTTCCAATTTAAGTTATGCGTAATTGTAATCCCTAAGTATTTAGTTGAGTTTACAGGCTTTTTGTGTTATTTTTAGTGCAACTGAAATTTATTGTTTAAATATTTACTGTCAAAAACAGTCTTAATCACAATTTATTTATTATGGTACCGTAATAATAATTAAAAAGAATCCACTAAATTTCCTTACTTTTGAATACATTGTGGGAGTGAACAGTGATCAATGTGTTACAAATATTTACTATCAAAAACAGTCTTGATCACAATTTATTTATTACATCCCTGGTCGACAGTTCCCATTACTTTGTGGGCATAAAGATCTAGTTGTGTTTCACAAGAACGGTACCGTAATAAATAAATTGTGATCAAGACTGTTTTTGATAGTTGATTTATTACGGTACCGTAATAAATTGTGATCAAGGCTGTTTTTGATAGTAAATATTTGTAACACATTGATCACTGTTCACTCCCACAATGTATTCAAAACTAAGGAAATTTAGTGGATTTATTATAATTCTCATGTGGATGACTTTACACTTTTCATGATTCAGAGTCAGTTTCCACTTAGATACCTTGTCTAAACCATTTTCCATTTCGTCTGGTCATCTAATGACTTTACACGATGACAAATGACAGCGTCATGTGCAAAGAACCTGAGAGGATTGCTCAGATCGTACATCAGAAACAACAAAGGGCCTATAACACTTCCTTGGGAAACGCCAGATATTACTTCTGTCTTACTCGGTGACTTTCCATCTACTATTACTGTAACCTTTCTGACAGAAAATCGCAAATCCAGTCACACAACTGAGACGATACTCCATAGACACACAGTTTGAATAGAAGTCGCTTATAAGGAACAGTGTCAAAAGACTTCTGGGAATCTAAAAACATTAAATCAATTTGACATCCCCGGTCGACAGCTCTCATTACTTTGTGGGCATAAAGATCTAGTTGTGTTTCACAAGAATGGTATTTTCTAGCCGTGTTGGTTATTTGTTAATAAATCCTTTCTTTCGAGGTGATTCATAATGTTTGATCACAGTATATCTTGTAAAATCCTACTGCAAATCGACGTTAGTAATATGGGTCTGTAATTCGCCGGATTACTCTTATTTCTTTTCTTGGGTATTGGTGTGATTTGCACAACTTCCAAGTCTAAGAGGAAGGATCTGTCTACGAGCGGTTGTATATGATAGCTAAGTGTGGAGCTGTTGTATCAGCAAACTTTGAAATGAATCTGAGTGGTATAAAATCTGGACGGAAGCCTTGCCTTTCTTAATTGTTTTAAGCTGCTTGGCCACGTCGAAGATATGTACTTCTAAGTTACTCATGTTGGCAGTAGTTCTTGATTCGAATTATAGAGTATTTACGTAGTCTTCTTTTTGAAGGGATTTCGGAAAACCGCGTTTAGTAACTCCGCTTTAGTGGCGCTGACATCAATAACATCATCATTGTTATCGTGCGCTGAAGGTATTGAATACATCTTGCCGCTAGTGTACTTTGCATACAACAAGAATATCTCTGGGTTTTCTGCCAGATTTAGAGATGGAGTTTCGTTGCGGAAACCATTAAAAGCATCTTGCACTGAAGTTCGCGCTAAAGTTCGGTCTTGTGTAGATGTTTGACAATTCTCATCATTTGGCCTTCTTTTAAACTTGGCATGCTTTTTTCATTGCTTCTGCACAGTTAAAAGATAGATAATTGCTGCCAGCCTCCCCCCCCCCCCCCCCACCCTCTCCAGCACCAAATTTGTGGGAATGAAGTAACAGAAGGAAAAAAAAAAAAACAATTAGCTGTCAGAAACATAAAATGCATTGTTGTAACACTCAGCCGTAGTACAAAATAAGTGAAGACGGCAAACGCACTTCAAGTCGTTTGGACAAACAGGGGGATCAGTCAAATGAGGAAGTGATTGTTCGGGACTTATACAGAGAGACAGGGTAAGTATGTCTGGAGAAGTGTAGTACATAGAAAGTCTGAAGCCTCATCACAACTATAGGGTGTACTGTGGAGAGGATTGACGCTTTCTGCCCGCATGGCCAGACTGCAACTGCTGTACTTGTGGTCACATCTACTCAAGAGGATGAGGAGATACTGCTAGCAATAGTGTGGGGGATGGTATATTTTCCATTTCAGTGGCAGCCGATGTGTTGCATTCGATTTAGGTATAGGTACTAGAGTGACCACGACAAGAACTCAGATTTCCGCTCCTCCAGACAATACTTTACTAACTAATCCATCCTAGTACACTTCACACATCGACCTACAGCTTTCGTTTTCGGTAGGCTTCCCTTGTTTCCATTGTAAATGCCAGAACTGGAGACGCCCTCCCAAACATTCCCAGGTGAGACTCCATTTATCTCATTACATGCCCATCTGGTATTTGGCTAAGAGTCCCTGACGCTGCACGGTTCTGCTCCAGCAGCTGGCTCTACTTAGAGAATGAAATATAAGTAAAAGCAAGTAACACTGGTTCAGTGATGTTGACAGTGGAAGCAAACTGAATTATATGACCGACTATAGCTCAATGTGGGGTAGTGAAGCGTCCACTGTTTACTCAGTTTCCGTCTAAGTACGAGTCCGGTATAAAATCTTATTTCGTTAGTATTTAAAATGTTACCATTGTCGTGGATCATGAAGTGAGTAATGGCTCAACCATCAGTTTATGTATCAAAATATTCGCCGATTCTGACGTGCTGAAGTTGTTATTTTGAAACAATACACTGCTACATTGGTATTCTATTAATTAAATTAAAATACTTTATTGTCCACTGCGTTTCGTTTCCATTTCGAACGTTTTAAATCGTAGCTAAATTGGCATTTCGTTTACAGAGACACAAGGCTTGTTACCCTCTTGTAAACATTTTCCAACTCTGTTTGGGAAAGCAGATGTGGAACGGCGAAAAATCTGCTCGCAATAGTAGAGCTGCACTTGCTCACGGCGTGTTGCGTGACTTGAAAGCCTCCCTCCGCAAGAGTGCTTAAGGTCCGGCGGTGCCAAGTTCGCACACGCGAGCTCTGCGTGACGCTGTTCATCTACCGCTGAAAAGTGGCAACGTCGCACTTCAGTGATACCAGCTGCGACAGGTCGTGCACTAGTGTCTCTGGGACGGTACGAAAAAAATTTCAAGTTTCATCCCCACGTCCTTCGTTGCTCTCTCCTGTCCATTAGAGGGTCACGAAACAGGAGAAGAATTCTGCCTTATGCGAGGGACTGTTTTATAGTTTCGGTTTCACCCAGATATGTTCCAGCGCTTTTTGTGCTGTCTTCATTTAGTTTATTTTTTTTTATTTTCTTCCTCACACAACGCCATTAGTTGTTTATACCGATAGCTACAAACATATTACACAATCTACAGCTTGTCATTCTTTTTTATGGTGTGGTGTTTTTTTTTTTTACCTTGTTTACGTCATGTTAAGACGCTTACTTTTTTCGGTGCTGTCGTTACGTAAAGGCGTTAGAAATTCCGCGCTTGGCTAACAGATCACACAAAATGCAAGTGCGATGGCAACAGCGAAAGAAACAAGTGTTTTCACTCAACACAAACAAGGGAAAACACCACAATACCAGAAATTGACAAGCTGTAGATTAGATAATAGATTTAAAGGAGCGAGAATAAACAAATACACTCCTGGAAATGGAAAAAAGAACACATTGACACCGGTGTGTCAGACCCACCATACTTGCTCCGGACACTGCGAGAGGGCTGTACAAGCAATGATCACACGCACGGCACAGCGGACACACCAGGAACCGCGGTGTTGGCCGTCGAATGGCGCTAGCTGCGCAGCATTTGTGCACCGCCGCCGTCAGTGTCAGCCAGTTTGCCGTGGCATACGGAGCTCCATCGCAGTCTTTAACACTGGTAGCATGCCGCGACAGCGTGGACGTGAACCGCATGTGCAGTTGACGGACTTTGAGCGAGGGCGTATAGTGGGCATGCGGGAGGCCGGGTGGACGTACCGCCGAATTGCTCAACACGTGGGGCGTGAGGTCTCCACAGTACATCGATGTTGTCGCCAGTGGTCGGCGGAAGGTGCACGTGCCCGTCGACCTGGGACCGGACCGCAGCGACGCACGGATGCACGCCAAGACCGTAGGATCCTACGCAGTGCCGTAGGGGACCGCACCGCCACTTCCCAGCAAATTAGGGACACTGTTGCTCCTGGGGTATCGGCGAGGACCATTCGCAACCGTCTCCATGAAGCTGGGCTACGGTCCCGCACACCGTTAGGCCGTCTTCCGCTCACGCCCCAACATCGTGCAGCCCGCCTCCAGTGGTGTCGCGGCAGGCGTGAATGGAGGGACGAATGGAGACGTGTCGTCTTCAGCGATGAGAGTCGCTTCTGCCTTGGTGCCAATGATGGTCGTATGCGTGTTTGGCGCCGTGCAGGTGAGCGCCACAATCAGGACTGCATACGACCGAAGCACACAGGGCCAACACCTGGCATCATGGTGTGGGGAGCGATCTCCTACACTGGCCGTACACCACTGGTGATCGTCGAGCGGACACTGAATAGTGCACGGTACATCCAAACCGTCATCGAACCCATCGTTCTACCATTCCTAGACCGGCAAGGGAACTTGCTGTTCCAACAGGACAATGCACGTCCGCATGTATCCCGTGCCACCCAACGTGCTCTAGAAGGTGTAAGTCAACTACCCTGGCCAGCAAGATCTCCGGATCTGTCCCCCATTGAGCATGTTTGGGACTGGATGAAGCGTCGTCTCACGCGGTCTGCACGTCCAGCACGAACGCTGGTCCAACTGAGGCGCCAGGTGGAAATGGCATGGCAAGCCGTTCCACAGGACTACATCCAGCATCTCTACGATCGTCTCCATGGGAGAATAGCAGCCTGCATTGCTGCGAAAGGTGGATATACACTGTACTAGTGCCGACATTGTGCATGCTCTGTTGCCTGTGTCTATGTGCCTGTGGTTCTGTCAGTGTGATCATGTGATGTATCTGACCCCAGGAATGTGTCAATAAAGTTTCCCCTTCCTGGGACAATGAATTCACGGTGTTCTTATTTCAATTTCCAGGAGTGTAATTGATTCAGATGAGAAAGAAAATAAACAAGTGAACCCACTGAAGATACTACAGAAAGTCTTAAACATGCCTGGGTGAAAAAGAATTATAAAACATCGTACTGAAGAAGGCAGTATACCTCTCCAGTTTTTCGTAGCAAGCACGTAAATACGAAGTAAAGAGCTGCAACATCAACAAGAGGTAGTGAAAATAACTGGACAGTCAAATATATAAGTAAAGCAGTTCCTGTTACTCTCCAATTGGCACTCGAATAAACTTGTCACTGTAAAGGCATCATAAAAAATGAATGGAATTTTTCCTACTTTGGGGCGATTTTGTCATCATCTTTTTCTTCTTCAGCATTTGGAACTTAAATGGGGCTTGGTCTCCTCAATAACCTGCCTCCATGCATCACTGTTGTCTTTAAAAATCTTCCATTCGCAGCTCTCATTCCAACTGCCCTTTGTTTCCTTAAAAGTGCTTCTGCCATCGTCCACATTTCTCACCTGTAAGCACAAGGGAATATTTATTCTTAACTTTGTTGTTTCTGTAATCACAGAACTCTTAAATACCTGTAAGACTGCATATCAGATTTTACGTCCTCATATTATCATCACTAATTATAACAACAACTAGATAATAGAAGTAGTTGACACATTTAAAACGTTTGAGGCCTTCAGGTCCCCTACCATTAGAATTACTCGTTACTGTGCAAACAATAAGTCAAGTTTTCGCACTTTCTGCTTCCATTATCTCGTAGGTTTATTTAATGGAGTTCCTATCTTTTGCCTCAGTTGCAACACCACCTGCATATGACCGAAAGAGGCACAAGAACCACATATGGAGGAATGAATCTTTGCAGGAAAACACTACGAGAGATATACAGCGCAACCTGGAAATTATCTGTGTAACCAACAGCCCAGCAAAGACATTGAAACGTCATTGGAGTTAAATTTTAGGACGCAAATGTAAAACGAAAAATATTTCGGAAACTGTGCACGACAAAAACTTCGTAAATGTTTTCTACAGCATAGGTTTGAGCAAACGTTAAGCTTCCTTAAAATTTTCTTCTATAAAAACTATTTACTTCATCATTTGGAGCTTGACGACCACTAACAATGGATCTGACGGGAAAATTAGTCTTGTAAAGCTTGATTTGGGAGTGGAGCATTGGTAATCGCATTTTCACAAGGAAAAGCTGTTTTTTACTAAATGTAGATTCAGGGGTAGGGGTAAGCTATTGGGAGAGACGGGTCATATATAATATGTACAACAACCAAGAGGGAATAATAAGAGTGGACGATCAAGAACGAAGTGCTCGTATTAGGAAGGGTGTAAGACAAGGCTGTAGCCTTTCGCCCCTACTCTTCAATCTGTACATCGAGGAAGCAATGATGGAAATAAAAGAAAGGTTCAGGAGTGGAATTAAAATACAAGGTGAAAGGATATCAATGATACGATTCGCTGATGACGTTGCTGTCCTGAGTGAAAGTGAAGAAGAATTAAATGATCTGCTGAACGGAATGAACAGTCTAATGAGTACACAGTATGGTTTGAGATTAAATCGGAGAAAGACGCAGGTAATGAGAAGTAGTAGAAATGAGAACAGCGAGAAACTTAACATCAGGATTGATGGTCACGAAGTCAATGAAGTTAAGGAATTCTGCTACCTACGCAGTAAAATAACCAATGACGGACGGAGCAAGGAGGACATCAAAAGCAGACTCGCTATGGCAAAAAAGGCATTTCTGGTCAAGAGAAGTCTACTAATATCAAATACCGGCCTTAATTTGAGGAAGAAATTTCTGAGGATGTACGTCTGGAGTACAACATTGTATGGTAGTGAAACATGGACTGTGGGAAAACCGGAACAGAAGAGAATCGAAGCATTTGAGATGTGGTGCTATAGACGAATGTTGAAAATTAGGTGGACTGATAAGGTAAGGAATGAGGAGGTTCTACGCAGAATCGGAGAGGAAAGGAATATGTGGAAAACACTGATAAGGAGAAGGGACAGGATGATAGGACATCTGCTAAGACATGAGGGAATGACTTCCATGGTTACTAGAGGGAGCTGTAGAGGGCAAAAACTGTAGAGGAAGACAGAGATTGGACTACGTCAAGCAAATAATTGAGGACGTAGGTTGCAAGTGCTACTCTGAGATGAAGAGGTTAGCACAGGAAAGGAATTCGTGGCGGGCCGCATCGAACCAGTCAGTAGACTGATGACCAATAAAAAAAAATACAGTTTTTCAAGGCTAAGTCAAACAGTTGAAGAAGGTTCCTCTTCACCTCAATTATATCATTTGCATAAAAATAAAGTGAGAATTTAAGAAATGTAATCATGGTAAGAAATTTGGAAGACTGAATTTCCCTCATCTGATTTTGTGACAAAAATATCATTTTCTTGCAAATGAATGTTAATGTATTTGGCAGCCACTTCAAGGGAATGCTTACAATATTTAATATTTTGTTCTCTTTTTAAAAAAAATCTTCAAAAATTTTCACAGCGATGTGTGATTGCAAAATTCTAGACATTTTAGTTTGCTCGGAGGCACTTCTGAAACAAGTAACAGTCCTTTTTATAACACTGCTTTTAATTTTAGCAGGGAGATTAAATCCTAGACCTTTACTTGATAAGTGGATAAAGGAACATTGGTAAGGTTAACTACTCTTTAGGTGA
The DNA here is from genome assembly GCF_023898315.1 of Schistocerca nitens. Taxonomy (NCBI): domain Eukaryota; kingdom Metazoa; phylum Arthropoda; class Insecta; order Orthoptera; family Acrididae; genus Schistocerca; species Schistocerca nitens. The sequence continues at coordinate 254,955,098 of NC_064615.1, read as the reverse complement.
ACGCATGTTTACTGGCACAGGGGGCATTGTCTGTGTTCGCACATACGTGGCGTGCGATAGGAAAGTGCAGTGTATATTTGGGTATGACCTGAGTAAGAAGTCATTAATCAAAGCAGGTATATTGGCAAATTATAAAAAAGGCAACCGATATTGAAGACAATCCCGCAGACCTGAAGGTTAGCGAGTTGCAGTGTCCTTTGCCTTAGACGTTGCCCTGTCTTCACACAAAGTTCGAACTTACTTTTACAGATCCATGAACTCACTGACGTATTACAAACCTGTAAAGTTGCATATCTTAGTGAAGCCTTGTTGGAAAGAAATGACTACTTGAACCTGATTATTAATTCAGTTACACTTTAGGAAACAAGGCCACCAGCCACAAGTTTTCTTGAAATGATTTTTTTATTACATTACTAGTTTTAGGGCTACCCCTTCATCAGATGGTTGCGTCAACTTTTTGCAAGTTTTGCATTCGTTCCCTAAAAAATAACAAATCTCCTGTGATACATAGTTTACAAAACATTTTTCATTTAATATCTAAGTCTAAAAATTTAACATAGAATTAAATTACGTGTGCTCTGTCAATTGCACTTGCTTCCTGAAAAGCAACGAAGTAAGTAAGAAAAATGTATTGAGCATATGTAAGTTCCACTGTATAATCACAAGAACGTTGTTAAATTTTAGGACGCAAATGTAAAACGAAAAATATTTCGTAAACTGTGCACGACAAAAACTTCGTTATATGTTCCTTCGGACATGCATCCATCTCCGCAGCAACATTGCGTCTTAACTAAGAATAACTCAGGAAGTGCAGTATCGCATTCATCTGCAGACACAGGGCGAGCGACATTCAAGTAAAATGTATCTCCTGTATGGGAATATACATAATGGATGTACGAGTAGAGACCGCAGACACAGGGTTGCTGACATATACACTACTGACCATTAAAATTGCAACACCAAGAAGAAATGCAGATGATAAACGGGTATTCATTGGACAAATATATTATACTAGAACTGACATGTGATTACATTTTCACGGAATTTGGGTGCATAGCTCCTGACAAATCAGTACCCAGAACAACCACCTCTGTCTGTAATAACGGCCTTGATACGTCTGGGCATTGAGTCAGAGCTTGGATGGCGTGTACAGGTACAGCTGCCCATGCAGCTTCAACACGATACCACAGTTCATCAAGAGTAGTGACTGGCGTATTGTGACGAGCCAGTTGCTCGGCTACCATTGACCAGACGATTGACCAGACGTTTTCAATTGGTCAGAGATCTGGAGAATGTGCTGGCCAGGGCAGCAGTCGAACATTTTCTGTATCCAGAAAGGCCATTACAGCACCGCGACATGCGGTCGTGCATTATCCTGCTAAAATCTAGGGTTCCGCATGGATCGAATGAAGGCTACAGCCACGGGTCGTAACACATCTGAAATGTAACGTCCACTATTCAAAGTGCCATCAATGCGAACAAGAGTTAACCGAGACGTGTAACCAATGGCACCCCAAACCATCACGCCGGGTGATTCGCCAGTATGGCGATGAATAATATATGCTTCCAATGTGCCTTCACCACGATGTCGCCAAACACGGATGCGACCATCATGATGCTGTAAACAGAAACTGGAATAATCCGAAAAAAAGACGTTTTGCCATTCGTGCACCCATGTTCGTCGTTGAGTACAACGTCGCAGGGACTCCTGTCTGTGATGCAGCGTCAAGGGTAACCGCTGCCATGGTCTCCGTGCTGATAGTCCATAACGCTGTAAACGTCGTCGAACTGTTCGTGCAGATGGTTGTTGTCTTGCAAACGTCCCTATCTGTTGACTCAGGGATCGAGACGTGGCTGCACGATCCGTTACAGCCATGCGGATAAGATGCCTGTCATCTCGACTGCTAGTGATACGAGGCCGTTGGGATCCAGCACGTCGTTCCGTATTACCCTCCTTAACCCACCGATTCCATATTCTGCTAACAGTCATTGGATCTCTACTAACGCGAGCAGCAGTGTCGCGATACGATAAACCGCAATCGCGATAGGCTACAATCCGACCTTTATCAAAGTCGGAAACGTGATGGTACGCATTTCTCCTCCCTACACGAGGCATCACAACAACGTTTCACCAGGCAACGCCGGTCACCTGTTCTTTGTGTATGAGAAATCGGTTGGAAACTTTCCTCATGTCAGCACGTTGTAGGTTTCGCCACTGGCGCCACCCTTGTGTGAATGCTCTGAAAAGCTAATCATTTGCCTATCACAGCATCTTCTTCCTGTCGGTTAAATGTCGTCTGTAGCACGTCATATTTGTGGTGTAGGAATATTAATGGGCAGTAGTGTAGAAGCCTGAGGCTGGCTGTGCGTCGTGCTCAGATAGCCAAACGGTAAGGCGGCTGCTCGCGATAGGTTGGAAACCGGATTCGAATCCCGATCCCGCACAAATGGTCGTTGTCGTCATTCCATTACACAGCTGATGGTAGTCCATATTCACAACTGCGAATACATTTCAATTATTTCGCAACGGCTGCATTCGCTACAGTGCCCGATCCTTGGGGCACGCATGCATCGTCATACAGAATAACACAGGCATTGCAATGTCTTAAAATTAACTATGGCTCATTTGATAGCGTTTACACAGGGCAGACTGGAGGGTATTTTGCCTCACGTTTTGTGGTTACATAAAAACAACACTGCCCTCAATTCACATTTAAAAAATGATCACGTACTATCGTCGATTAATGATTATATGGAAATCTTGCATATTGATCCCAAAGGACGGGATTTGGACGTTCTTGAGGAGTTTGAAATTTGTATTCATCATTGTAATAGTCCTTCAACAGCGATTAACGAACAAACACGAGCGACTCACCAATGGTTTTTCACTATGTTTGATGGGCTTTTGCTTACGTATATAATTTTCAGGTAGCACTATATATCCCACTTTCTAATTTCACGGCATAGGTTCATTCCTCCATATGTGGTACTTGTGCCTCTTTCATTCTTTTCTCGCTCTCCCCCCCCCCCCCCTTCCTTTTTCTTCGTTTTTTGGTTTTCCTCCTACTTTGTGCCCTACTCTTGGTGTTTTTTCTACAACTTTTTCATCCCTTCCCCCACCTGCCTCCCTTCTTCACCTTTTCTACTTACTGAAATAACTAGTACTCATAAAGTACGTTTGTCTCTGCAAATATAATCTTTACAGCATATACTTTTATCTGACATAAAAGTTTTCTAATTATGGTATTGCGTCAAAATGTACTGGAGAAACCAGCGTTTCGGTTACAGCAGCCCTCTTCTGGGTCGATGTGTTTTAGCTCCGAGGAGACAAAGGACTCATTTCCAGAGCACCAGTTGCCCCTAGAATGTATTGAGAGCCGAAGATAAATAAAATTATCCTATAAGGCAAATATTGAACGGCACTAACTCGCCTACATACAATTTGGCAAAATATCGAGCCTGTAAACTAGGGCCTCTACTTGGAAAACGGACTCGTATGTGAAGAACACGACGCGTTTCATAGAATTCATAGAGGGGGGAACAATTTAACCCAGGGGCATCATGGTCAGCTTCAAAGCAAAGTTGTTATTCACAAATTGCCAACAGAAGAAACTGTTCGCATCCTAGAAGAACATGTACACCATATATATGCGACTTCGTTGAGCTACGTTTTCTTCAAGATACTTCAAATGGCAATGAAAATACTGTGAGCCGACAGACAGCACAGTTACGGGGTCTTCCTTATCCCTGTTAACACCAAATAAATTCAGGGAGGCCTTTGAAGCTAAGGCACTTCGTTCTACTCCATTATGCTCATCATGCTGGTTAAGATACGTGGACGATACGTTCGCTATGTGTCATGGTGAAATGGAACCACACGGATTTCACGAATATTTAAATAAAACGCACTGCAAGATTGAATTCACTATGGAGGTAAAGTAGAACGGCGTAAAAGCAATCCTGGTAGTGGAAGTATATAGAAAAACGGGCAACACGGCCAGCCACCACACAGCGCAGATGATCTCAGTTATGCCTTCTTTGGCAATCCGTGCGAGCTCCTAAGCAACGCTCAAAATGTAGCACATGAGCTAAAAAGGCTGATAACAACGTTCGTGGCCAATGGTTACAGCCACAAATCAGTCCAGTCAGCCAGGGCAACGAACAGAAGGAAGCTAGATACGCAAAAAATCGACAAACAGCAGCCAACAGTGCAATTATCTTACGTGAAAAATGTCACTCATCAGAAAGGTAAACTCCTCCGTCGGGATGGCGTCCAGCCTGTCTACCACAGCAGCTGCAAGATACAGGGTGCGTTAGGCTCCACAATGCACGAGATAGATGCTTTACACACTGCAGGTGTGTACAAGGTGGACTTTCAGTGTGGAGCACCATACACAGATCAGCTAGAATATTAAGACCACCTACCTAATAGCCGTTATGTCCTTCTTTGGCGTGGATTACAGCGACACGCGTATCGCCTGGCAGCAGCGAGGCCTTTGTAGGTCGCTGGAGGGGGCTGGCACCACATCTGCACGTACAAGTCGCCTAATTTCCGTAAATACCGGGGAGGTGGAGACGAGCTCTGACATCAAGTTTGATGGCATTCCAGGTGTACCAGATGTATCTGATCAGGTTCAGATCTGGCAACCGGGGGGCCAGCGCATCAATTAGAACTCGCCAATGTCTTCCTCGAACCACTCCATCACAGTCATGGCCTTGTGACATGGCGCTTTATTTGATGAAAAGAGCTGCTGCCGTCAGGAAAGGAGTGTACGTAGTCTGCAGCCAGTGTACGATACTCTGCCCGCTACGGTGCCTTGCACGAACTGCGCTAGACACACGGATACCCACATAACTGTCAAAAAAAATGTTCAAATGTGTGTGAAATCTTATGGGACTCAACTGCTAAGGCCATCAGTCCCTAAGCTTACACACTACTTAACCTAAATTATCCTAAGGACAAACACACACACCCATGCCCGAGGGAGGACTCGAACCTTCGCCGGGACCAGCCGCACAGTCCACGATTGCAGCGCCTTGGATCACTCGGCTCATAAATGTTACCCAGAGGATAATGGAGCAGCCGCCATCTTGTCTCCGTCCCGCAGTACAGGTTTCTACACTGACTGACACGTCCACCCCCCTGTCGGAATGATGAAGGAAGTGTCAGGATCCATCAGACATGCAACGCTCTGCCTCCGCGCCAACGTTCAGTGCCGATGGTCACGTGCCCATTTCAGACGTAGTTGTGGCTAATGTGGTGTTAACACTGGCACGTGCATGGGTGTCGGCTGCGGAAGCCCGTCGTTAGGAGTGTTCGGTGTACTTTGTGCTCAGATGCACTTGTACTCTACCCAGCATTAGTCTGATGTTAGTTCCGCCATAGATCGCCGCTTGAACTGTTTCATCAGTCTGTTCAGAGTACCACATCCGATATATGTAATGAGAGGTGGCCGCCCAACCCCACGACCTCTGGACGTGGTTTCGCCACGTGTTGGAGACACTCACCTCAGCACTCCTCCAACACTCGACAAGTCGTGCAGTTTCAGAAACGCTCGTGCCGAGCCAGCGGGCCGTCACAATCTACCCTTGATCGAACTCACATAGTCCGCGCGCCTTCCCCATTCTACTTGTGGATGGCACTCTAACAAGGGAACCTCCCCATCGCACCCCCCTCAGATTTAGTTATAAGTTGCCACAGTGGATAGACCTGGAAAAACTGAACACAGATAAATCGAGAAAACAGGAAGAAGTTGTGTGGCACTATGAAAAAATAAGCAAAATATACAAACTGATTAGTCCATGCACAAGATAGGCAACATAAAGGACAGTGTGAGCTCAGGAGCGCCGTGTTCCCGTGGTTAGCGTGAGCAGCTATGTATCGAGAGGTCCTTGGTTCAAGTCTTCCTTCGAACGAAATGTTTAATTTTTTTTAATTTCAGACAATTATCAAATTTCAGGCACTCACACATAATCAACTTCGCTCTCCAAAATTCCAGGACATGTTCAGATTTGCTTGGACATATGCAGGATTTGACAGTCTACACACAGAAAAATTTGAAAACGTTAAAAACAAATGTTTTGACGGAGCACAGGGAAAAGTGTGCGACTGTGTGACTTTTGTATTCATTTGTTGCAGTTTATGTGACGAACTCTTATGTTTTCATCACTTTTTTGGGAGTAATTATCACATCCACAGGAAAACCTAAATCGGGCAACATAGAAGAATCTTTTTACCCATTCGCCAAGTGTACAAGTTAGGTGGGTCGACAACATATTCCTGTCATGTGATGCACATGCCGTCACCAGTGTCGTTATAGAATATATCAGACGTGTTTTCCTGTGGAGGAATCGGTTGACCTATGACCTTGCGATCAAATGTTTTCGGTTCCCATTGGAGAGGCACGTCCTTTCGTCTACTAATCGCACGGTTTTGCGGTGCGGTCGCAAAACACAGACACTAAACTTATTACAGTGAACAGAGACGTCAATGAACGAATGGATAGATCATAACTTTGCGAAAATAAAGAAAAATTTTTCGCTCGAGGGGAGACTTGAACCAAGGACCTGTCGTTCCGCAGCCGCTTACGCTAACCACGAGACCACGGCGCTCCTGAGCTGTAGATGTCCTTAATGTTGCCTATCGTCGCGTAGACTACTCAGTTTGTATATTTTGCTTATTTTTTTATAGTTCCACACAACTTCTTCCTGTTTTCTCGATTTATCTGTGTTAAGTTTTTCAAGGCCTACCCACTGTGCAAACTTATAACTAAATCTGAGGGGGGTGCGATGGGGAGGTTCCCTTGTAAGATACTACATTCACCGTGCGTGCAATCATTCCTCTGCAGGTGACGCTGCTATCGCCTGGACACAATTATATCGATACTAGATCGGTGGTCATAACGTTCTGGCTGATCAGTGTACATCGGTGAGACACGCAGGCCGATAGCTACGCGCTTCCAAAAATGTGAGTAATACATTCGTATGGGGCAGCACGGCAAGTCTGCAGCAACCGAACACGTCAAGGAAATCGTGTTAAACGAAACTCGCGCACTGGCTAAGCACCCGAATTTGACGGAATGCAAGATCAGGGAAGCCACAGAAATTACAACATATCCAAACAACATGAGGAGAGGATGGATACAGGCTTGCCCCATCCTGGCTTTCAGTCTTCTCAGAGTCCTACAGACCGCATCAATAACACGTGACGTGAGCGCTAACTGACCGTGCCCCGTGGGAGGAACACAGGAGCCCACGCCTCATTCACCGATGAGCATCAATCGTAACGCAAGAAGCAGTAGTTAACAGCAGACCCCCATTCCGCCCACCGCAGAAGTCCATAACAGTAAGGTTCCCGCTCCTCCTGCCTCAACTCACCAGTCACAGCTACGACATTCCAAAATTATAACGTAACGTTGTGCTCAGCGATATGGCAAAATAAATGTCACGGCTCACGGCTGAAGCACGTCAATAGACGCAGAAGGATGCCACTGTAACCGTGGCCGAAACGTTGATTTCTCCGGTAAACTAATTAAAACGTCCGGGCTAAGATGCTATGGTCGAACAGTAGAACTTCCTCCTCCTGAAGTTTCGTTGCCAAATGCAGGCAACATCTTCCGAGATTGGCCAACGACTGGCTGCTAGGTTTTTTTTTGGGGTAGTTTTTTTGAGGTACAGCGTCACCGGTGGATCTCGGTCTCACTGTCTTGGCGTAAGGCTAAATTTGTTCTATCCTACATAGATGTAATTGCAATAACATCATTGAAGTGCACATTGAAGGTGTGGCGGTGGCACTCAAAGGCCCATACCACCCTGCGACAGTGGAAGTTCAAGGAGGCTGCTAGGCCGTGAAGGTGCCGTTCATATAGAGAGCATAGAAGGCGCCACGATTCGTCACGTGCTGTCGACAGTGAAACTATCTTTCACTAACGTCATTACTCACGATCAGAGGTAATCGATTGTTACATCGTTGTTACGAATTAGACCGCCATATCTTATCTTAAGCCTTTTTCTTTTCTGTTAAAATTGTTGTGGTGTTTATAAATCTCTAAAGATTCTCTGTACATGCTCGCTAAGATATGAAATTGTTATGAGCGTTTGTACACGGTAGAGATTTATAAACACCACAAAAAGTTTGACATAAAAGAAGAAGGCTTGTAATTAGATAAGACATGGCGGTCGACTTTGTACCAATGACGTGACGACCGATTACCTTTGATCCTCAGTAATGACGTTAGCCAGAGATAGTTTCACTGTCGATAGCACGTCACGTGTTATGGCGCCCTCTATGCGCTCTATATAATCGGAACCTCCAAGACCTAGCAACCAGACATTGGCTCTCCTCGGAAGATGTTCTCGTTGTTGGCAACGAAACGTCACGACGAAGAGTTGCCGCTGTTTAACCACAGCCTCCTAGCCCGGACGTTTTAATTAATGAACACGCTGCCCGTGAAAACCAACACGTTATGATTCCCCGGTAACGGTTTGTACATTATGATGCGGTACGATATTCATAAAACGTTTGAGTCATCTGACTGGCCGCCAAAGCCTTCATAATTACATTCTACACTGAAGAGCCAAAGAAACTGGTACACATTCCCAATATCGTGTAGGGCCCCCACGAGCACGCAGAAGTGCCACAACATGACGCGATATGTACTCGAGTAATGTCTGAAGTAGTGCTGGAGGCAACGAACACCGCGAATCCTGCAGGGCTACCCATAAACCCGTAAGAGTACCAGTGGGTGGAAATCTCGTCTGAATAGCACGTTGCAAGGCATCCCAGGTACGCTCAATAATGATCATGTCTGGGGAGTTTGATTGCCAGCGGAAGTGTTTAAACTAAGAGGACTATTCCTGGAGCCACTCTATAGCAATTGTGGGATGTCGCATTGGCCTGGTGGAATTACCCAAGTCCGTCGGTATGCATAATCGACGTGAATGGGTGCAGGTGATCAGACAGGATGCTTACGTACGTGTCACCTGTCAGAGTCGTATCTTGACGTGTCAGGGATCCAATGTCATTCCAACTGCGCACGCTCCACAACATTACAGAGCCTCCACCACCTTTAACAGTCTCCTGCTGACATGCAGAGTCCATGGATTGGTGAGGTTGTCTGCATACCCGTGCACTTCCATCCGTTCCATACAATTTGAAATGAGACTCGTCCGATCAGGCAACATGTTTCCACTCATCAACAGTCGAATGTCCGCGTTGAAGGGCCCAGGCGAGGCGTAAAGCTTTGTTTTGTGCAGTCATCAAGGGTACACGAGTGAGCCCTCGGCTCCGAAAGCCGATATTGAATATGTTTCGTTGTATGGTTTGCACGCTGACATTTCTTGATGGTCCAGCATTGAAATTGCAGCAGTTTGGTGAAGTGTTGCATTTCCGTCACATTGAACAATTCTCTTCAGTCGTCGTTGGTCCCGTTCTTGCAGGATTTTTTTTTCCGGCCTCAGCGATGTCGGAGATTTGGTGTTTTACCTGTTCTCTAATATTCACGGTACACTTGTGAAATGATCGTTAGGGAAAATCCCCACTTAAACGCTTTCTCGGAGATGCCGTGTCCCATCGCTCGTGCGCCGACTATAACAACACGTTGAAACTCTCTTAAATCTTGGTGGCAGCAGTATCCTATCTAACAACGGCGACACACACTTCTTGTCTTATATAGGCGTTGCCGATCGCGGCGCCGTTTTCGTGCCTGTTTACATACCCCTGTATTTCAATATGGTTGCCTATACCAGTTTCTTTGGCGCTTCAGTGTATTATCCTTTTGTTAATCATTATGCGTTTTGCAATGTTATACGTCCATAAAAATTGTCAACATTTTACCTTCATTGTACTTTTGGCATGCGAAACGCTAACGTTAACGGTTTCTGTCTCCTTAAGTTTGCTCTCCTTAATATTGCTACTTATTGTAAAAAATGGCATTTATTTGAATTATATATTACGTTATTTAGTTAGCTATATATGAATAATAGCAATAAATAAAGTTTATCAATGTGCAGCTGAGTCTCCCTTTTTTCCTAATCTTAATTTTATTACGTTGGAGCTTAAGTTCGTAGTGTTTTCCCATACGTTTAATAAACAGAACAGTTACCTTATAATAGAGGCTTTAGTCATCGATTACATATTCTCTTTCGCTATTTACAACAGCCTGCCAACGCAGGGGTGACGTTTCGATTCTACGACTGCATAAATCCGTGATTTTGAGGCGAGGAACTCGTCGAGCGATGTTCCGAGCGCATTTTCATCCAGAAAGGAAGTTCCTTGATGGTTGTTCGATAGAGAGCGGAAATGGTGAAAATTTGAACGTGCAAGATCAGGTGAATAAGTTGGGTGCGGAATGACTTCCCAGCCGCTGTGTAGAGTTTTGTGTCAATCTAGCAAAATGAGGGTGGGTATTATCGTGGTGCAGTATCAATTCCGGTAGTCTTCCTGCTCGTTGTTCTAGGATTGCGTCTGTAGTGCATCTTAATTGTCGGCAGTGATGGTTATACGCAGTTCGTAGTACACCGCACCGTCGCTGCTCCACAAGACGCTAACACTATCTTTTGTGGATGTGCACAATTCTTTTTACGGGAAGTTGCAGCTTTGTTTGGGCTCAAGTAATCTTTCCTTTCGCTTATGTTATCTTAAAGATACCATTTCTCGTCGCCAGTAACGATACAGAAGCAGAGAAGCACATATGGCACCCGCAGATATTTTGGTCATTTTTCGCTTAGAGTATGCGGAACCCAGACGCCCTATTTTTGAACCTTCACCATCGCTTGCAAGGGCCTCACGAAGGTTGAACGCTCATAGTTAATCACATTTGCCAATTCTTCAGTACAATGAAATGGAACAATGTGGATTATTGCGTTTATACGATCTTCATCACACTCCAAATGTCTTCCTGAACATGGAGAATCATTAATGTCAAAACTATCCTCATGCAAATGAGAAAACTATTTTCTTGCCGTGTTCTGTACAATGGTATTATCCTCATACACGGCGTAAATGTTTCTGGATGCTTCCGCTGCTGTAACCCTTCTATTGAACTCAAACAGAAGACTATGTCGGAAACGTTCCGAGTCTTCCACTTGGCACTCAATTTTCTAGCGTTCACAGTTCGACCCACTATCTCCAAACGACAAAAGAACAATATGTAACCTCAAATAGCAGTAATGAACTAGAAATAAAAAATTACAAACGACAAATAAACCCATATCAACCGGAATACCAACATGCAAAACAAAGACGCTACTAATTTACGCAATAACCAAATAGCTACAAATACTTTATTCATTAGACTAACTTTATAATATACTTTCCTTTGTAAAATGAAAAGCATATTGATTTTCAGTTTTATGTAATACGACATATGACTACCTTGGAACCCAGCTTCCCTCACTTTCTCCACCACCCCTAACCCTTACCTTAGATTATGGTTTTATATTCATTGTATTACTCTTGTTTTGGTATACTTATAATGACGGATTCTATGTTCTTTTTTGTAGTTCTTTATTTTTAATATGCTTTCTTTTTAAACATTTTTTTATATCTGTATTTGATGTGTCGATCGCCCCTGCGCTACATTGGGCTACCATTCACACCACCATATTTTTTCTAATTTTCTTTTTTTTTTCAGCTTCTACGTAACGACAGATTTGCTCTTTCAGCAGTACTATGAACTTGGTTACTCGTACATGATGTCATATCGTGTGCATGAAGCCGCATATCTCTTTTGGCACGTTAACTGTAATTCATGTTATTTTTGTCAATTTATTCTTTGTTATCTATTTTATATAGCCGTGTAACTTATGACTTTTGTAGCTTTTATGTAGGTATTCTGAAAATAAGTTCACTCGGAAAGCGTAAATATTGTTGAGTTGCTGAACATCAATGACTAAATTTTTCTCCAGCGACCACAACAGAAGTGTATAAACTAAAAAATTCCAAATCCAGTGCTTAGGTCAGTTACAACGCAAATAAACAAAAATATGAACAAAGTAACACAATCGCACACAGCGGAGTTTGCTATAAATCTTTCTGCAAAATTATTTTCCGCAGTCTACCTTTGTCTACAATAATGTACTGGCTCTTTTGGAACGCGTATTCAAAAAACGGTGAGTGATCACGCGGCAAAATTAGGAATATTATCACTCATTACTTCTGTAAAATCTTAGAAACTTTCAGTAGCCATATAGAAAAGTTTAGACTATCGTGATGGAGCCCCGCGTTCAGGAGGAGAAATTTCTTCTTTTAATTGACTAGTGAGAATAATTACTGAATTCACAATAATGCGATGAGGTTTTTCAGGAAGAAGATTTGCCGTCGCCCAGTATTAAAGGGATTCTCCCGATATGCACTCCGCTAGAGTAAACATATGATGTTTATTTTTATCGTCAGGTAAATAACAAAGCTTCAAAAGTGCTCTTATCTCACCGAGAGAGAAAAACAAACATCTCGAAAAGACTGCATCAAAATACACTCCACTGTACATCACCAGCTATCCTCGCCAATATGATGTGTTACGCGTGGTTAGCTGCAAAACTGTGCGGTGAGAGTGAACCTTTTAGGAATACAACCCATGTTAGTTCTTCTATAGAAACTTTAAACGTCCTCGTAATTGTAATAATTCAGTGTTCATAATTTGTGTAAGATGCCGAGAAAATTTATGCTTCACCTGTTTTTACGATAAATATCACCACAACACGTGTAAATCATCAACTTTAAAGTAATAAAAGTATTTAGTTTTTTATACGAAGTTCTTGTATAGGCCTTATAATCTCTTGCTGGAAATTTATTTCCAATCTCAAATTTTGCTCTGCCTTGTTTCATTGTTGTTGTTGTGGTCTTCAGTCCTGAGACTGGTTTGATGCAGCTCTCCATGCTACTCTATCCTGTGCAAGCTTCTTCATCTCCCAGTACCTACTGCAACCTACATCCTTCTGAATCTGCTTAGTGTATGCATCTCTTGGTCTCCCCCTACGATTTTTACCCTCCACGCTGCCCTCCAATACTAAATTGGTGATCCCTTGATGCCTCAGAACATGTCCTACCAACCGATCCCTTCTTCTGGTCAAGTTGTGCCACAAACTCCTCTTCTCCCCAATCCTATTCAGTACCTCCTCATTAGTTATGTGATCTACCCATCTAATCTTCAGCATTCTTCTGTAGCACCACATTTCGAAAGCTTCTATTCTCTTCTTGTCCAAACTATTTATCGTCCATGTTTCACTTCCATACATGGCTACACTCCATACAAATACTTTCAGAAAAGACTTCCTGACACTTAAATCTATACTCGATGTTAACAAATTTCTCTTCTTCAGAAACGCTTTCCTTGCCATTGCCAGTCTACATTTTATATCCTCTCTACTTCGACCATCATCAGTTATTTTGCTCCCCAAATAGCAAAACTCCTTTACTACTTTAAGTGTCTCATTTCCTAATCTAATACCTTCAACATCACCCGACTTAATTCGACTACATTCCATTATCCTCGTTTTGCTTTTGTTGATGTTCATCTTATACCCTCCTTTCAAGACACTGTCCATTCCGTTCAACTGCTCTTCCAAGTCCTTTGCTGTCTCTGACAGAATTACAATGTCATCGGCGAACCTCAAAGTTTTTATTTCTTCTCCATGGATTTTAATACCTACTCCGAATTTTTCTTTTGTTTCCTTTACTGCTTGCTCAATATACAGATTGAATAACATCGGGGAGAGGCTACAACCCTGTCTTACTCCCTTCCCAACCACTGCTTCACTTTCATGCCCCTCGACTCTTATAACTGCCATCTGGTTTCTGTACAAATTGTAAATAGCCTTTCGCTCCCTGTATTTTACCCCTGCCACCTTTAGAATTTGAAAGAGAGTATTCCAGTCAACATTGTCAAAAGCTTTCTCTAAGTCTACAAATGCTAGAAACGTAGGTTTGCCTTTCCTTAATCTTTCTTCTAAGATAAGTCGTAAGGTCAGTATTGCCTCACGTGTTCCAATATTTCTACGGAATCCAAACTGATCATCCCCGAGGTCGGCTTCTACTAGTTTTTCCATTCGTCTGTAAAGAATTCGTGTTAGTATTTTGCAGCTGTGGCTTATTAAACTGATTGTCCGGTAATTCTCACATCTGTCAACACCTGCTTTCTTTGGAATTGGAATTATTATATTCTTCTTGAAGTCTGAGGGTATTTCGCCTGTTTCATACATCTTGCTTACCAGATGGTAGAGTTTCGTCAGGGCTGGCTCTCCCAAAGCCGTCAGTAGTTCCAATGGAATGTTGTCTACTCCGGGGGCCTTGTTTCGACTCAGGTCTTTCAGTGCTCTGTCAAATTCTTCACGCAGTATCGTATCTCCCATTTCATCTTCATCTACATCCTCTTCCATTTCCATAATATTGTCCTCAAGTACATCGCCCTTGTATAGACCCTCTATATACTCCTTCCACCTTTCTGCTTTCCCTTCTTTGCTTAGAACTGGGTTGCCATCTGAGCTCTTGATGTTCATACAAGTGGTTCTCTTATCTCCAAAGGTCTCTTTAATTTTCCTGTAGGCAGTATCTATCTTACCCCTAGTGAGATGAGCCTCTACATCCTTACATTTGTCCTCTAGCCATCCCTGCTTAGCCATTTTGCACTTTCTGTCGATCTCATTTTTGAGACGTTTGTATTCCTTTTTGCCTGCTTCATTTACTGCATTTTTATATTTTCTCCTTTCATCAATTAAATTCAATATTTCTTCTGTTACCCAAGGATTTCTACTAGCCCTCGTCTTTTTACCTACTTGATCCTCTGCTGCCTTCACTACTTCATCCCTCAAAGCTACCCATTCTTCTTCTACTGTATTTCTTTCCCCCATTCCCGTCAATTGTTCCCTTATGCTCTCCCTGAAACTCTGTACAACCTCTGGTTCTTTCAGTTTATCCAGGTCCCATCTCCTTAAATTCCCACCTTTTTGCAGTTTCTTCAGTTTTAATCTACAGGTCATAACCAATAGATTGTGGTCAGAGTCCACATCTGCCCCTGGAAATGTCTTACAATTTAAAACCTGGTTCCTAAATCTCTGTCTTACCATTATATAATCTATCTGATACCTTTTAGTATCTCCAGGGTTCTTCCATGTATACAACCTTCTATCATGATTCTTAAACCAAGTATTAGCTATGATTAAGTTGTGCTCTGTGCAAAATTCTACCAGGCGGCTTCCTCTTTCATTTCTTAGCCCCAATCCATATTCACCTACTATGTTTCCTTCTCTCCCTTTCCCTACACTCGAATTCCAGTCACCCATGACTATTAAATTTTCGTCTCCCTTCACTATCTGAATAATTTCTTTTATTTCATCATACATTTCTTCAATTTCTTCGTCATCTGCAGAGCTAGTTGGCATATAAACTTGTACTACTGTAGTAGGTGTGGGCTTCGTATCTATCTTTGCCACAATAATGCGTTCACTAAGCTGTTTGTAGTAGCTTACCCGCGTTCCTATTTTCCTATTCATTATTAAACCTACTCCTGCATTACCCCTATTTGACTTTGTGTTTATAACCCTGTAGTCACCTGACCAGAAGTCTTGTTCCTCCTGCCACCGAACTTCACTAATTCCCACTATATCTAACTGTAACCTATCCATTTCCCTTTTCAAATTTTCTAACCTACCTGCCCGATTAAGGGACCTGACATTCCACGCTCCGATCCGTAGAACGCCAGTTTTCTTTCTCCTGATAATGACATCCTCTTGAGTAGTCCCCGCCCGGAGATCCGAATGGGGGACTATTTTACCTCCGGAATATTTTACCCAAGAGGACGCCATCATCATTTAATCATACAGTAAAGCTGCATGCCCTCGGGAAAAATTACGGCCGTAGTTTCCCCTTGCTTTCAGCCGTTCGCAGTACCAGCACAGCAAGGCCGTTTTGGTTATTGTTACAAGGCCAGATCAGTCAATCATCCAGACTGTTGCCCTTGCAACTACTGAAAAGGCTGCTGCCCCTCTTCAGGAACCACACGTTTGTCTGGCCTCTCAACAGATACCCCTCCGTTGTGGTTGTACCTACGGTGCGGCTATCTGTATCGCTGAGGCACGCAAGCCTCCCCACCAACGGCAAGGTCCATGGTTCATGGGGGGGAGGCCTTGTTTCATTCCCTTTATAAAATATATTAAGTACAATTTCGGTTTCTTTGCGGTGTAAGTAACGTCAAAATTGAAAATTTAAAGGAAAATGTTTCCGCTTAGGGACTCGACCGTTCTGTCCTCATCCCGCTGCACCAACCGCTGCCTGGAAACTACGCTGACGTAAATGGTTCACGTTTCATCCCACCTGCGCCAAAAATACCATTTTTGCCAACTTTCCGTCATCTGGAGCTCCAACCTGCCACTTTTTCTGCCCAAGCCACGCATATACCGTAAATTACGACGAAATCGGTTATGATGAGCACGCGCTGTCCCTTTGTATGAAAATTATCAGTGAATAACCTCCGAGATTGTGTCGGTGGAGTTTCTGTATAGTTTTTTATTAATTTAATCACTGTTCTTATTTAATGAAGATGAATGTAGCTCTAGTTTCACTTTCTCGTTCATCTTTCAGTTTACCCCCATAAAAAAACAGAAACTGAATTATCAAACAGTGAACATTATACTATCCGTAAATTTCTCCCTGCATCATTGTACAAATTTTCCATCCTTGTCTCTACGTTCTGATGGGCCTTGCAGCATAGTATACGTCGGTATAAGGCATAATGGAAATGAATGCTCCAAACCAGCTGCAATAAGTTAATACGTATTTTAATATTTTACACGACAGGTCTGTTTCGGCTTATTGCCATTATTAGCTGACGTCTAATTGGAAGTGACGACCTTATTGCATCCATAGTAAAGTCTTTCTCCCATGTCTCGGTAGGTATGTTGTCTTGTGACAGCCAGAGCGAGAGCACCAGCAGCAGCGAGTACTGTTTGTATAAAGCGTTTATTTTGCATTTTGTTTACGACCTTCCACTAAGGAAGGGATTCTATTAGTGTTTATCTGCTCTGCATAGTAACTAACAGTTCTTGATAAAACTTTACGTAGTTTTCGTGTTAGATTTCTTAGTGTTTTCTTGATCGTTTAGAACAGAAAGCGCCCAAAAACCGTCTTTTGTTTGTTTCGCGGCCGTTAGCCACTAGTCACTTGAATCAGCAGTTGTCTTGTGACAGCCAGAGCGAGAGCACCAGCAGCAGCGAGTACTGTTTGTATAAAGCGTTTATTTTGCATTTTGTTTACGACCTTCCACTAAGGAAGGGATTCTATTTGTGTTTATCTGCTCTGCATAGAAACTAACAGTTCTTGATAGGAGAGAAATTTATTTTGTACTTATTTGCTGCGCTTAGCTTTTAAATAGTTTTTCTGGGAAAACCTAGCGTAGTTTTCGCGTCTCGTATTTCAGTGAGTGTTTCTTGATTATCAGAGTAGCTCATCAGAAGATTATCTTGGGAATTTGTCACCGTATAGAGTAGGGTAAACATAGTCATGTGTAGGGACTGTGGTTGTTGTGAGCGGACGCAAGGAGAATTGGCCACTCTTTGGGGGCAGGTGGAGGCTTTGTCTGTTAGGCTCATCGAGCTCGAGGTGCAGGCGTCGGCTCGTAGTGGCGTTGGGGCAACTGTGGTGAGACCTATGCCTACTTCGGTGGCCTTGGAATCACATGGAACCCCTGATGTCGCTGCGTCTTCCGGCAGTGAGCATCTTACCGGTCAGCCATCACTCCAGGGTGAATGGCGGACAGTGGTGGGCTCGCGCGTGCCTGGCCGAAAGGCGAAGGTGGGATCTGGCCGCGTGGCAGCTGCCTTACCCCTTTCCAACAGGTACGGGGTGCTTCCTAGTGGTGATGACATCGTTTCCGAGCCACCACAGGATGCCGCGCCTGTTGGGCCAGTGGCCGATTCTCCGGCAAGGTCCCGACCGTCACAGAGGGCGGGCCTATTAGTTATAGGGAGCTCCAACGTTAGGCGGGTTATGGAGCCCCTCAGGAAAATAGCGGGTAGGTCGGGGAAGAATGCCAGTGTGCACTCGGTGTGCTTGCCGGGGGGTCTCGTCCGTAATGTGGAGGAGGCCCTTCCGGCATCTATTGAACGCACTGGGTGTGACCGACTGCAGATAGTAGCACATGTCGGAACGAATGACGCCTGCCGCTTGGGTTCTGAGGCCATCCTTGGTTCCTTCCGGCGGCTGGCTGATTTGGTGAAGACAACCAGCATCGCACGCGGAGTGCAAGCTGAGCTTAATATCTGCAGCATAGTGCCCAGAGTCGATCGCGGTCCTCTGGTTTGGAGCCGTGTGGAGGGTCTAAACCAGAGGCTCAGACGACTCTGCGACTATAATGGTTGCAAATTCATCGACCTCCGTTATTGGGTGGAGAACTGTAGGGCCCCCCTAGACAGGTCAGGCGTGCACTACACACCGGAAGCAGCTACTAGGGTAGCAGAGTGCGTGTGGCGTGCACACGCGGGTTTTTTAGGTTAGAGGGACCCCCCCTTGGGCGAAACGATAAAATACCTGACGGCTTACCAGAGAGAACATCAGCATCGTTGATAAAGAACGTCCGTCCTCAGAGACCAAAAACAGGAAAAGTTAACGTAATATTGGTAAACTGCAGGAGTATCCAGGGCAAGGTTCCTGAATTAGTATCGCTTATTGAAGGAAATAGTGCGCATATAGTATTAGGAACGGAAAGTTGGTTAAAACCGGAAGTGAACAGTAACGAAATCCTAGACACAGAATGGAATATATACCGCAAGGATAGGATAAACGCCAATGGTGGAGGAGTATTTATAGCAGTAAAGAATTCAATAATATCCAGTGAAGTTATTAGCGAATGCAAATGTGAAATAATCTGGGTTAAGTATCAAAGGTGGGTCAGATATGATAGTCGGATGCTTCTATAGACCACCTGCATCAGCATTACTATTGTAATAGGGGGAGACTTCAATCTACCAGGTATAGAATGGGATAGTCACACAATCAGAACTGGAGCCAGGGACAGAGACTCTTGTGACATTATCCTGACTGCCTTGTCCGAGAATTACTTCGAGCAGATAGTTAGAGAACCAACTCGTGAAGCTAACGTTTTAGACCTCATAGCAACAAATAGACCGGAACTTTTCGACTCCGTGAATGTAGAAGAGGGTATCAGTGATCATAAGTCAGTGGTTGCATCAATGACTACAAGTGTAATAAGAAATGCCAAGAAAGGAAGGAAAATATATTTGCTTAGCAAGAGTGATAGGGCACAAATCGCAGAATATCTGAGTGACCACCATCAAACGTTCATTTCTGAGGAAGAGTATGTGGAACAAAAATGGAAAAAATTCAGAAACATCGTCCAGTACGCCTTAGATAAGTTCGTACCGACTAAGGTCCAAAGCGAGGGGAAAGATCCACCGTGGTATAACAATCATGTACGAAAGGTACTACGGAAACAAAGAAAGCTTCATCATAGGTTTAAGAGTAGTCGAATCATAGCTGATAAGGAAAAGCTGAACGAAGCGAAAAAGAGCGTAAAGAGAGCAATGAGAGAAGCATTCAACGAATTCGAACATAAAACATTGGCAAACAATCTAAACAAGAACCCTAAAAAGTTTTGGTCATATGTAAAATCGGTAAGCGGATCTAAATCCCCTATTCAGTCACTCGTTGACCACGATGGCACGGAAACAGAGGACGACCGAAGAAAGGCAGAAATACTGAATTCAGTGTTCCGAAACTGTTTCACTGCGGAAAATCGTAACACGGTCCCTGACTTCAGCCGTCGCACGGACGCCAAAATGGAAAATATTGAAATAAACGATATCGGAATTGAAAAACAACTGCTATCACTTAGTAGCGGAAAAGCATCCGGACCAGACGAGATACCCGTAAGATTCTACAGTGATTATGCTAAAGAACTTGCCCCCTTTCTATCAGCAATTTATCGTAGATCTCTGGAAGAACGTAAAGTACCTAGCGACTGGAAGAAAGCGCAGGTCGTTCCCATTTTCAAGAAGGGTCATAAATCAGATGCGAATAATTATAGGCCTATTTCGCTTACGTCAATCTGTTGTAGAATAATGGAACATGTTTTATGTTCTCGTATTATGACGTTCTTAGATAATACAAATCTCCTTCATCATAACCAACATGGATTCCGCAAACAGAGATCATGTGAAACTCAGCTCGCCCTATTTGTCCAAGAAATTCACAGTGCCGTAGACACTGGCGAGCAGATTGATGCCGTATTCCTGGACTTCAGGAAGGCATTTGATACGGTTCCGCACTTACGTTTAGTGAAAAAAATACGAGCTTACGGAATATCGGACCAGGTTTGTGATTGGATTCAGGATTTCCTAGAAGAAAGAACACAACATGTCATTCTTAACGGTTCAAAATCTGCAGATGTAGAGGTAATTTCGGGAGTACCGCAAGGAAGCGTGATAGGACCTTTATTGTTTACAATATACATAAATGACTTAGTTGACAACATCGGTAGCTCCGTGAGGCTATTTGCAGATGACACGGTTGTCTACAAGAAAGTAGCAACATCAGAAGACTCGTACGTACTCCAGGAAGACCTGCAGAGGATTAATGAATGGTGCGACAGCTGGCAGCTTTCCCTAAACGTAGATAAATGTAATATAATGCGCATACATAGGGGCAGAAATCCATTCCAGTACGATTATGCCATAGGTGGTAAATCATTGGAAGCGGTAACGACCGTAAAATACTTAGGAGTTACTATCCGGAGCGATCTGAAGTGGAATGATCACATAAAACAAATAGAGGGAAAAGCAGGCGCCAGGTTAAGATTCATAGGAAGAATTCTAAGAAAATGTGACTCATCGACGAAAGAAGTAGCTTACAAAACGCTTGTTCGTCCGATTCTTGAGTATTGCTCATCAGTATGGGACCCTTACCAGGTTGGATTAATAGAAGAGATAGACATGATCCAGCGAAAAGCAGCGCGATTCGTCATGGGGACATTTAGTCAGCGCGACAGCGTTACAGAGATGCTGAACAAGCTCCAGTGGCGGACACTTCAAGAAAGGCGTTACGCAATACGGAGAGGTTTATTATCGAAATTACGAGAGAGCACATTCCCGGAAGAGATGGGCAACTTATTACTACCGCCCACATATATCTCGCGTAATGATCACAACGAAAAGATCCGAGAAATTAGAGCAAATACGGAGACTTACAAGCAGTCGTTCTTCCCACGCACAATTCGTGAATGGAACAGGGAAGAGGGGATCAGATAGTGGTACAATAAGTACCCTCCGCCACACACCGTAAGGTGGCTCGCGGAGTATAGATGTAGATGTAGATGTATAATAGTTCTTGTAGTTATCGAAACGTAAAAATACGCTTTTGTCATATATATTGACAGTTATTTAGTATATTTATAGTAAATATATAATACAGTAAAACATACAGAATTATAGTAAAGAAATGTCTAAAATGAACTGTCAAGCCGCGCGGGATTGGCCGAGCGGTCTCAGGCGCTGCAGTCATGGACTATGCGGCTGGTCCCGGCGGAGGTTAGAGTCCTCCCTCGGGCATGGGTGTGCGTGTTCGTCCTTAGGATAATTTAGGTTAAGTAGTGTGTAGGCTTAGGGAGTGATGACCTTAGCAGTTAAGTCCCATAAGATTTCACACACATTTGAACTTTTTTTTGAACTGTCGAAATATATGACAAAAACGAATTTTTATATTTCGATAGCTACAAGAACTGTTATACTACCGAGACATGAGAGGAAGAATTTACTACAGATGCAGTGTGGTCGTCACTTCCAATTAGACGTCACCTAATAATGGCAAAAAGCCGAAAGAGGCCTGTCGTGTAAAATATTAAAAAACCTATTACCTTATTCTAGCTGATTTAGAGCATTCGTTTCCATAAATTTTCCACTGCTCATAATTAATTTATGTAACGTATCTAAGTTCAAAAACGACTTCAGAAAATGAATTGAAATATTGCGCTGGGCATCAGCTACACCGCTGTCGCTGATGTCATGACAAACGACTGCACTGAGGCACCTAAAGGTGGTCCCGAAATGCATATTGACAAAATAAAATGTAAAAAGTTAGAGGTTGTTGTATTTTATCGTATAACTTACTGTTATTTACCCAGTTTTCATATACAGGCGTGTGTTCGCCTCTTTCAAATATCATTGCGGATAAAAATTATTTTTGTAGGAAACTGAAACGCCTCCAGCAGTCCTTATGACATTTATTGTGTGGCTACCAGTTTCGGCGCTTCAATGCGCCATCTTCAGGCCTTAGCTTACGCTGAAGGAGTTGCCACGATCCATATACACGATGTGTCAGTGGCCAACATAACTGTTTTAAGCAGACTATCTGTAACTGTGATGTCGGGTCTCGAACCATCAACTGTCAACTGGACAGTGCTTTTGTGTCTTTGATTTTGCTGCCACCTGCTTGGTATGTAAGTTATTCCTATACGCACATCCGCCTTGACTAGATCACAAGCAGCAGTATATTTTACCACTGATACAAAATGAAGTGTACGATTATTCGTGCAGAGTGATGGCTAACATGATATTGGCAGTGTAGTAATAGTTTCGAGTCTTTGTCTTCCGTATATGGGTGTAATTTTAAATCGGTTGAAATTTCTTCTGATTATTCCGAAATTCTCAACCGTATATCACATTGCACGTCGCTATAGAGGGCACCATTGTCTAGCATCGTTCATAAGTTAGTGACGTTCTTTTAATTTTACTAAGAGAATCGTAAACAGAGTGCAACATGATTAGTTGCGGAAGAGAGATTCAGCACGCCTTTTTATGCCAATAACTAAGTAAGAATTCTTCATTCTATTGTACATGTATCTGAATTATCCACAAATCGCAACGACTCGTATACCACGACAAGTTACACAAGTCTTACATTATAATGCTATATAAATAAAGATGAGCGGCTGGAGTAGGAAGTACACTTTATTTCCGTGAACAGTTCAGGAAGGGAACTGGAGTATCAATCTTATTACTAAGTTCATATTAGAGAGCAAACTGGAAGTAAGGAAAACATTTGTTGATTTGGAAAGTATGCTTCCCACTGGAAATGGAAAATACACTGCAGCGAAAAAAGTAGTACGTCACTTTAAGGGTTTTCAATTCACTCGAGATTTGTTGTTGCAACAGTGCATATGGAGTACATGAAATGATTACATTTACAGATCAATTGCACAAGAGGTTCTGAATATAAGGTATCGAGCCATGATGAAACTTCCATATTAGTACGTAGTGTTGCTTCCACGGGTGGCAATCTAGGCGCTGACTCTGGTATCAAGACGATCCGACAGATGGTAAATAATGTCCTAGGATACGTTATGCCACACCTGCTCGAGCTGTTCACGTACATCTATAATAGTTACTGGTTGACACGCGATTCACTTTACGTGCTCGATTGGAGATAAGTCAGGAGATCGTGCTGGCCAGTGAAGTTCGCTTCAGGTCTGGCAGAGCATGTCGAGTTTCAGGGGCAGTGTGTGGGCGCTCATTACCTTATTGGAACAACACACCACTTTGCTGTTGCAAGCCGGCCTCGGTGGCCGAGCGGTTCTAGGCGCTTCAGTCCGGAACCGCGCGACTGCTACGGTCGTAGGTTCGAATCCTGCCTCGGGCATGGATGTGTGCGTGATGTCCTTAGGTTAGTTAGGTTTAAATAGTTCTAAGTTCTAGGGGACTGATGACCTCAGATGTTTAGTCCCATAGTACTCAGAGCCATTTGAACCATTTGCTGTTGCAAGAAAGACATAAGAATGAGTCTAACGACATCCTGCATGTACCTTGTGCTGGTTACCGTCTCCTCCAGGAACACCAAAGGAGCACAAGAGTCGTAGCTTATCGCACCCGTGACTGTAAGGCCTGGGGTGGGGCAAGTTTGTCTTGGAAGAATGCTCTCTACGAGTCAGCGCTCACCAGTTCTACGTCGTACGTGGAAACGACCATCATTTGCGTGCAAGCAGAATCTGCTTTCATCGCTGAAGACCACGGCTCGCCATTCCAGCATTCAGGTGATACTCTGACTGCAACAGTCGAGCCGTGTAATCCATTCTCTGGTGAGAGTCGATGACGGGCTAGAGATGTGCGTGCCCTTAGTCCACTGCTAACAATCGGTTCCCAACAGTTCGTGTTGACACGTCTGGACTCACAAACTCTCTTATGTGTGCTGTGGTAACTGTACGTTCTGCCACTTCCACCCTTAGAATATCACGATCCTGGCGGGCGTCTGTGATGCAGAAAGCGTCCAGAACCTCGTCTAAGGGTGTGAGAATATTCATGTAACCACTGATACCAATCTCATTGTACAACTAGTACAGCACGTCCAACGCGTACGGAAATTCTCCGAGAGGACCATCCCGCCACTCGGAAGACCACCATTTGACCCCTTTCTAATTCGCTCACTTGACCGTAGGAAGCACGAGTACGTCTCCGTGGCATGGTTGCCTTCTTGGTTTAATGGTTCAAATGGCTCTGAGCACTATGGAACTTATCATCTGAGGTCATCAGTCCCCTAGACGTAGAACTACTTAAACCCAACTAACCTAAGGACATCACACACATCCATGCCCGAGGCAGGATTCGAACCCGCGACCGTAGCGGTCGCGGGGTTCCAGACTGAAGCGCCTAGAACCGCTCGGCCACCAGCTGCCGGCTTGCCTTCTTGCTTCACACGTTTGCACCATACTGAATCTTCCGGCTGTGAACATTCCCTATTAAAGGGTAAACATAGATGTTACTAGTAGCTATGCCACAACGCTATCTGTTGGCTGACGACAGTGAAATCGTTGTCAGTACATTTACTATCCTTCAGGTATATTAATTTTTTTTCGTCTATGTTTTACAGTGTGAATGTTCTCATTGACCGGCTCATACACTTCCGCTGTTTACACTTTCGTTCAGGTCGTCTTGTTTAACACTTTCACTATCTTGCACCGAATTTCAGGAGACTATGGACTCCTGCAGCGCTGTAAACAACCTCAATGACAAGCACGTGTGTGCGTGCGTGCTGTTCCTGGACCATTTTATGTGTATAGTAATAGTAAAACGGATTGCCTCCATCGTGTTTTTCCATCTAGCACTACCTTATTGTTGTCTGGTTGGACAGCTAACAGAGGCAGGTAACTCGTGCTGAAAGACTTACACCAAGTGCCAAATATTCTCTTACTGTTACAGGCATCCTGGCTTGACTTTCTGCCCGAGATGAACGTCTAACGGCTGGCGGTTATCAGTCAACAATTCTATTCAAATCTACAAGGTAAGAATGCGCTACAGCTGAATTTAAGTAGTCTTTATCTTGCACGCACTTTTATTAACAGAATTTACAAAATCAAATAACGCACTTCGGCATTTCCTTGAGGGTGACGCAATTACGAAGGAACTACCGTTTCTCTGCCCCAGTCCTGTGTACGCCTAATTGTCAACCATGCCTATTAAATCTCATTGGTTGTGGGTCTTACACAAAATATTTTACTTCTCATTCATACCTAAATATTCTTCCCTAGTTACGTCTCTGGTACTGGATAATAACATGCACATTTTATTTTCAATTACAGGCTCCTTTTAAAATTATATTGCATAGTGAAATAACTTAAATATGTATAAGCATATAACAAGTCTACATATAGCTTCCTCGACTATGCAGATATATTTCTAAGCCAATGTATTGCATTGTAGACGAACAGTGTACAGTCTCTCCGATGTCCATCTCATCTTTGGCAAAAATTTAGATTATGCACATTATGCTATCGACATCCTATATCCTTCTCGTAACCATTCGTACTTATAATCAGTTAAGAAACAGAACGAGAACATAGCTGAAAAGTCCTATATATAATAAATGCGTACTTGGATCCCTACGTTCAGTATATTTAACTATACTTTTATAATCTACTTTGACGCTGTTACAGATGTTTCTTATGATCTGTTTTCGTATATAAGATTAAATTGTCTTCCATGGCGCGCCACTACAGCATGTAATATACAAAAATGTCCGTGACTGGTAGTCATCTGCGCTATACTTGTTACAAAACTGTTGCAGCTACTTCCAGCCACACATTGCGCGTGTGTGTGTTTTGGTTCACGCTTAATATGACATCTTTATGTTGTTCCAGGACGATATTTCCGTTCTTAGATTGTAATGTAAATGGATTCCTTGATGTACAGCGTCACAAATGGAATGACTTTTCGATTGTACTTTATGTTGTTCTAGGACGATGTTTTCGTTCTTAGATTGTATTGTAAAACGGATTCCTTGACGTACGGCGTCACAAATGGAATGACTTTTTGATTGTGTGCCATATGACGTACAAGTATTGCGTAATGTTTAAGTACAAATAAGTAAGGTTGATTCTATTGACTTTAATCACAATTGTGGTTATGTTTAATGGTTTTCCATTGTGCATTAAGTTAGTGTAATTCTTCTCCACTCTTCAGTGTTATTTTGTAGGTAATTAAAATGACTTAGTGTCAAAACTGGCTAATAGAACAACGAATAAAGGGGATAATTGTGTTGCCTGCTACGGACAATGTTTTCTGTCAGAGAATTGACGGCTGACTATCAGTTCTGTCACTAATAAAAGAGAAGCGCTCAAAACCAAATATACTCGTATAAGGAGAGCTTCTAATCCATACACCAAGTACAATTACTACCGACTTTCAATATTTTCTTACAACCATTCAGGGCTGATTTCCTGAAGACAACAGCATCTTTAAGGACACATCCTATGAGTGCTGGTGGTGAATCACCTCCATGTTCCCACGTTCCTTCCGGGAATATGCGATGAAGCTCTCGTTTCTGTTAAACTTTCACCGTACAGTTAAATGTAAGATGATTCTTACGCCAAAATTTCTTGGTGCCAGTTACATGTCTTGGAAGGTATTTTGTGTTTTCTGAAATTCGTTCCAGCAAAGAATGAGGTAATGTGGCGAATACATTTTTGAGTAATGGGTAAGCGGGATTTACCGCTACGTGTCTGCGTATTATTTGCGCAGACGTGTTTATTTCAGACAAGCTCCTTTCCTACTAGAAGTATCATTCAGTTCGAGCTGAAATCATCCTCTAGAATCCAACAATAAATGCAATATATCGTAGATTACTCGAACAAAAATCTGTGCCCTGTAATACGAAGAAGGGAAACTGAAGTAAACCACCACAGAAATTGTTGTGGAATTACATTGAAATATAACTGCCGCACAATTTTACAAAATAATCTGAGCTCAAACACAATGCGTCAACTCGAACAGACTGAGGTTCTCCACGCTAACAAGCATCGACTCTCGAAACATCAGTAATGGTAAAACCAATTTGCGCTTTTCCCGCACGACGTCCTAAAATTAATGGGCACAGTATTACTTGACTTTCAGCAAGCGATTGACTACCTGCCACACCAACACTCATTAAAGAAAGGACAACCACACGGGCTATACAACGACATACACTCCTGGAAATTGAAATAAGAACACCGTGAATTCATTGTCCCAGGAAGGGGAAACTTTATTGACACATTCCTGGGGTCAGATACATCACATGATCACACTGACAGAACCACAGGCACATAGACACAGGCAACAGAGCATGCACAATGTCGGCACTAGTACAGTGTATATCCACCTTTCGCAGCAATGCAGGCTGCTATTCTCCCATGGAGACGATCGTAGAGATGCTGGATGTAGTCCTGTGGAACGGCTTGCCATGCCATTTCCACCTGGCGCCTCAGTTGGACCAGCGTTCGTGCTGGACGTGCAGACCGCGTGAGACGACGCTTCATCCAGTCCCAAACATGCTCAATGGGGGACAGATCCGGAGATCTTGCTGGCCAGGGTAGTTGACTTACACCTTCTAGAGCACGTTGGGTGGCACGGGATACATGCGGACGTGCATTGTCCTGTTGGAACAGCAAGTTCCCTTGCCGGTCTAGGAATGGTAGAACGATGGGTTCGATGACGGTTTGGATGTACCGTGCACTATTCAGTGTCCCCTCGACGATCAACAGTGGTGTACGGCCAGTGTAGGAGATCGCTCCCCACACCATGATGCCGGGTGTTGGCCCTGTGTGCCTCGGTCGTATGCAGTCCTGATTGTGGCGTTCACCTGCACGGCGCCAAACACGCATACGACCATCATTGGCACCAAGGCAGAAGCGACTCTCATCGCTGAAGACGACACGTCTCCATTCGTCCCTCCATTCACGCCTGTCGCGACACCACTGGAGGCGGGCTGCACGATGTTGGCGCGTGAGCGGAAGACGGCCTAACGGTGTGCGGGACCGTAGCCCAGCTTCATGGAGACGGTTGCGAATGGTCCTCGCCGATACCCCAGGAGCAACAGTGTCCCTAATTTGCTGGGAAGTGGCGGTGCGGTCCCCTACGGCACTGCGTAGGATCCTACGGTCTTGGCGTGCATCCGTGCGTCGCTGCGGTCCGGTCCCAGGTCGACGGGCACGTGCACCTTCCGCCGACCACTGGCGACAACATCGATGTACTGTGGAGACCTCACGCCCCACGTGTTGAGCAATTCGGCGGTACGTCCACCCGGCCTCCCGCATGCCCACTATACGCCCTCGCTCAAAGTCCGTCAACTGCACATACGGTTCACGTCCACGCTGTCGCGGCATGCTACCAGTGTTAAAGACTGCGATGGAGCTCCGTATGCCACGGCAAACTGGCTGACACTGACGGCGGCGGTGCACAAATGCTGCGCAGCTAGCGCCATTCGACGGCCAACACCGCGGTTCCTGGTGTGTCCGCTGTGCCGTGCGTGTGATCATTGCTTGTACAGCCCTCTCGCAGTGTCCGGAGCAAGTATGGTGGGTCTGACACACCGGTGTCAATGTGTTCTTTTTTCCATTTCCAGGAGTGTATATATCTGCATGTGCAATTCTCGGTAAAAGTATGTTGCCAGTTATCTGGGATGCAGTCATCGAAAAATCCCACAAGTGCCCCAGGGAAGTGTATGTGCACTCTTGCTGCCATATTAACGATCTGCCACAAAATATTAACAGCAGCCTCCTACTTTTTCAGATGGTGCAGTTGTGTATACCGAAGCGCCAATGAAACTGGTATACGCATGCGTATTCAAATACATAGATACGTAACAGGTAAGATACGTCGTTGCTATCGGTAACGCCCATGTAAGCAAACAAGTGTACGATGCAGTTGTTAGATCAGTTACTGCTGCTAAAATGGCGGGTTATCAAGATTTAAGTGCGTTTCAACGTGCTGTTATAGTCGGCGCACGAGCGATGTGACAAACCGTCTCGAAGCGGATTTCCCCGTACGACCATTTCACTAGTGTACCGTGAATATCAGGAATCCGATAAAACATCAAATCTACGGCATCGCTGGTGCTAGAAAAAGATCCTGCAAGAACAGGACCAACTACGACTGAAGATAATCCTTCAACGTGACAGAAGTGCAACCCTTACGGAAACTGATGCAGATTTCATGCTGGGCCATCAACAAATGTCAGCGTGCGAACCATTCAACGAAATATCATCGATATGGGCTTTCGGAACCGAAGGCTCACCCGTGTACCCATGATGACTGCAGAACACAAAGCTTTACAGCCTACGACATTGTCGTGAATAAAACATTGACCCGTATATACAATAAGTTTCCTTTAATTTACGTCTATGATCACAAACTTTTTGTTTTTAATATTATATCGATGAAACGGGCCGCTCTTTTAAATTAAGGTTTAAAGTACACTCACAGCCACGGAAAAAAAACTGCTTTGGGACAGCTTTTAACTGCAACTGGTCATTCCATAGGGAGCATTGAGAATTGTATGCGTATTCTCCACAGACAGGAAAAAGGCCATGCTCTTAATTTGTTAGAGGAACCTGAACTTTATAAAACAAAAATGAAAGAACCAAAAAAACTGCTTAACTGGCAGAGCGACTTTGTGCCCAATGCCTAATACGCTTTTTTTAAAAATCTCATTTGGTTGTATATATTGTTTTTTTATCTAATTTTGTTCTATATATTGTTCGTTGAATTTGTTCCTGGCGGACGTCCGATGACACTCGTTCAGGTTGTTCGCTGCTCCGTTTACTCAGTTGTTTTATTACAGAGGGTAGCTAAACCCTCTGACCCAACACGCTGAGCTACCGTGCCAGCAGTTTGACAAGTTCTACTTGAGTCACTGCACTGTTGATAGTTTCACCTAGTATTGAGTGCTTCACATACTTACTTCGTTTTTCGTACGTTTTACGCATGACTCTAGTATTTCCTTGTTCCTCCTCTGTTCATTTCATATACTGCATTAACTAGATAATGCTGGTCATGCACTGTTACGGAATTTTATCATTGCTTGCAACGGAGTGCCGCAGGGTAGGAAGGGCCCTCTGGCTGTCACGTTCCTTCATCCACTTCTCGCCTATGCGTAGTTTTGGCGTCAGCGCTAACAGAGGGCGCTGATTATGTGCAGCACTATGTTTCCTTTTATTGTGGCTTCTTTAGCGATTTCTTTTATCGTTTTTTTAATATTATTCCGTGCACAATCAAAGGTGTTTATTACTTATGTCATTATCTAGAATATTGGCACTTGAGCATATGCCGACTACTGTCTCTTAAGTCTTCCTCTTTTTAACAATCTGGCTTTTGTCGTGTTCTGTTTCATCGCTTTTTATTACTGTATTGCCTTTTATACGTTATAAGCTCGTTACAGACTTCAACTACTGTATCCCCCTTTATTTTACGCTGTTCAATTAATCATTGAAAACTAGTATATGCCTACATTAGCGACATCTGGTGAACTTACAACACCAACATCTTGTGACTACTGTACGGCAGCTTGTTTTGAACAGTAGTGTTACTGACAACATGACTGGTGCATATGATGCATATGATGTTATTTCTATATATTTGACGATGCTGGTGCTGATTTTGCATGTAACATTTGACGATGTCACGTTGTTTTTATAAAACAGGTATGCCTCTTCATACTTAAAGCGCACAAAAGCGCATATATATATATATATATATATATATATATATATATATATATATATATATATATATATATATATACTCCTGGAAACGGAAAAAAGAACACATTGACACCGGTGTGTCAGACCCACCATACTTGCTCCGGACACTGCGAGAGGGCTGTACAAGCAATGATCACACGCACGGCACAGCGGACACACCAGGAACCGCGGTGTTGGCCGTCGAATGGCGCTAGCTGCGCAGCATTTGTGCACCGCCGCCGTCAGTGTCAGCCAGTTTGCCGTGGCATACGGAGCTCCATCGCAGTCTTTAACACTGGTAGCATGCCGCGACAGCGTGGACGTGAACCGTATGTGCAGTTGACGGACTTTGAGCGAGGGCGTATAGTGGGCATGCGGGAGGCCGGGTGGACGTACCGCCGAATTGCTCAACACGTGGGGCGTGAGGTCTCCACAGTACATCGATGTTGTCGCCAGTGGTCGGCGGAAGGTGCACGTGCCCGTCGACCTGGGACCGGACCGCAGCGACGCAGGGATGCACGCCAAGACCGTAGGATCCTACGCAGTGCCGTAGGGGACCGCACCGCCACTTCCCAGCAAATTAGGGACACTGTTGCTCCTGGGGTATCGGCGAGGACCATTCGCAACCGTCTCCATGAAGCTGGGCTACGGTCCCGCACACCGTTAGGCCGTCTTCCGCTCACGCCCCAACATCGTGCAGCCCGCCTCCAGTGGTGTCGCGACAGGCGTGAATGGAGGGACGAATGGAGACGCGTCGTCTTCAGCGATGAGAGTCGCTTCTGCCTTGGTGCCAATGATGGTCGTATGCGTGTTTGGCGCCGTGCAGGTGAGCGCCACAATCAGGACTGCATACGACCGAGGCACACAGGGCCAACACCCGGCATCATGGTGTGGGGAGTGATCTCCTACACTGGCCGTACACCACTGGTGATCGTCGAGGGGACACTGAATAGTGCACGGTACATCCAAACCGTCATCGAACCCATCGTTCTACCATTCCTAGACCGGCAAGGGAACTTGCTGTTCCAACAGGACAATGCACGTCCGCATGTATCCCGTGCCACCCAACGTGCTCTAGAAGGTGTAAGTCAACTACCCTGGCCAGCAAGATCTCCGGATCTGTCCCCCATTGAGCATATTTGGGACTGGATGAAGCGTCGTCTCACGCGGTCTGCACGTCCAGCACGAACGCTGGTCCAACTGAGTCGCCAGGTGGAAATGGCATGGCAAGCCGTTCCACAGGACTACATCCAGCATCTCTACGATCGTCTCCATGGGAGAATAGCAGCCTGCATTGCTGCGAAAGGTGGATATACACTGTACTAGTGCCGACATTGTGCATGCTCTGTTGCCTGTGTCTATGTGCCTGTGGTTCTGTCAGTGTGATCATGTGATGTATCTGACCCCAGGAATGTGTCAATAAAGTTTCCCCTTCCTGGGACAATGAATTCACGGTGTTCTTATTTCAATTTCCAGGAATATATATATATATATATATATATATATATATATATATATATATATATATATCAGTAGTGCTTTTCATTATGGCCTATTTATTGTTTTTAAACTGTAGACAATGTGTGAGTGTATTTACGTTTTTCCCCATTTTTCGCTGCAGATCTGATGATGGTAATTATAGACCGAAACCGGTAAAAAACTCTTAACAAAAAGTTTGTGACCATAGACGTAAATTAAAGGAAACAAAGCTATACGCCTTGCCTGAGCCCGTCAACACAGACATTGGTCTGTTGATGACTGGAAACATGTTGCCTGTTCGGACGCGTCTCCTTTCAAATCGTATGGACCGGATGGAAGTGTACGGGCATGGAGACAACCTCACGAATCCATGGACCCTGCATGTTAACAGGGGACTGTTCAAGGTGGTGGAAGCTATGTAATGGTGTGGAGCGTGCGCAGTTGGAGTGAAAATGGATCCCTGATACGTCCAGATACGACTCTGACACGTGACACGTACGTAATCATCCTGCGTGATCGCCTGCACCCATTCATGTCCATTGTGCATACCGGCGGATTGATTCAAATGTGTGTGAAATCTTATGGGACTCAACTGCTAAGGTCATCAGTCCCTAAGCTTACACACTACTTAACCTAAATTATCCTAAGGACAAACACACACACCCATGCCCGAGGGAGGACTCGAGCCTCCGCCGGGACCAGCCGCACAATCCATGACTGCAGCGCCCTGACCGCTCGGCTAATCCCGCGCGGCGCATACCGACGGACTTGGGTAATTCCGGCAGGACAATGCGACACCCCACACGTCCAGAATTGCTAAAGAGTGGCTCCAAGAACACTCCTCTGAGTTTAAACACTTCCGGTCGCCACCAAACTCCTCGGACATGAACATTATTGAGCATATTTAGGATGCCTTGCAACGTGCTGTTCAGAAGAGATCTCCACCCGGTCGTACTCTCACGGACTTACGGATAGCCCCGCAAGAGTCATGGTGTCAGTTCCCTCCAGCACTACATCAGACATTTGTCGACGTGTTGTGGCACATCAGTGTGCTCCCGGGGCCCTACGCGATATTAGGCAGGTGTACCAGTTTCTTTGGCTCTTCAGTGTATAAAGTGCATTCTACTCAGGAATGAAAAGACTGCTTGTAAGCGTCTTCGTTGACATTGGTGAACAGTTCCGCCTTGGCGCTCACGCGAACCTGCGTAGACGGTACAGCGCAACAGATAAACAAAGCAATTAGCCAGTCGCTTGTCATTTAAAGTTCAGCTGCGAATTAATTTCGCCAAAGCGTCTACTTGACCTAGACTGACAACCAGCCTACTCGGAACGTAGAGAGTGAATGGAAGACTGAAGTCGGCCAGCGTCTGCTCCCACAGGACCAAGTGGTGTGTCTCCGTCGAACTTGTCCCCTCTGCAACTCGGACGTTTAACCAGAGGCGAAGAAGTTCTCTCAAAGCGGCGCCTCCCTCCGCGGCGACTGCAGCTCTCGCTTCTCTATTGACACTCACTTCCTCAGGCGCGCTTCTAGCAGTGCGCTTTATTCGACAGAGGTTTACTCAGAAAATGATCTCAAATCAAACACGTGAATACGAGAATCTCTTACCAACGAAGATGCGTCAGGTACCCTTGTCAGCTGGTTAGCTTCTACGAGCTTTTTACAGTGTACACTACCGCCGCATGAAGTGGTAAAAAGCTACGTCCAAGTTGCTGTCTACCGGGGAGAAGTCCCCAGCGGTTGCATATATTTTTTGAAACCATCTATACGGTGATGTAGGTTAAGCTCCCAGGTATTATACCATGCAACAACGATTCACCGTGGTGGATCCACGTTTGCAAGTAATCTAAGAAGGCTTAATAAGGTGTGTTTTATTAAGTGCTTGCATAGCATAATGGTTACAGTGCTAACAGCACATGCAGAAGGTTCTGGGTGTGAATATCACTAGGTGCTTTGAATTTTTTTTAAACTTTATCGAAATGACTTTGAGCATTATTTTTATTCAATTAATTGATTTAAAATATAATTTTTTATTTCTATTCCTTTGTCACATCATCTTAATCACTGTTGTAAGGGTTTCATTTGCTGTTTTTTTAAAATACCTGTCATTCTTTTTCCACTTGGAATCTTCGACACGTAATTTTAATGATTTCCTTGTATTAATATCGATTTAATTTCTTCCGTTTCATCGTCCCGTATTTTGACCCATTTCATTCCATTTATTATTTCTATTCCTCATTTAGCTTGAATTTCACTTACTTATAATCCCTTCTTTGATTTAAATCTTCATCTGCGTTATTTTATCCATAATGCAATAAGAATTTATGTTTTAAATGGTCGTATGTTGACTACCATCCAAGAAAATGTACCCAGTGTAAAAAAAATTACATTTCCAATGCACATATTAATAGGTTATTTCATCTTTAGTTCTTTAACTGATAGATCGGTATTTTCAAATGTTTAAATATTATGGTAGAAAAATAAAAATAATTAAATAGTTCACTTCACATGTGCAAAGATTCCAGCTGGAAAACAAATGGTGGGAATTAAAATTGACATCAATTGTATAGGAGAATACATTGATTTATTACATTTGAACCAATTGAGTAGAAATAACGATCAAGCCATTTTGACAAAGACTTAAAACTACAAAATTTCGAAGTACGCAAGGAGATTTGATCCCTATAACCAATACGCTGCATAAGTACGTCGTAAATTACAACTTTTATAAAGCTGTAGAGCATCACATGTTTTTCTTCTTCTTCTTCCTTTTTTTTTTTTTTTTTTTTTTTTTTTTTTTTTTTTTTTTTTTAACGAACCAAGAGCCCACCACGGCGAATGGTTGCAGAGCGTATTACCTTGAACTTTAACCTACATCACCGTACATATGGCTTCAAATGTCGATCCCGCCGCTGGGGAGCTCTCCTTGTAGTGATTAATTAAATTTACCACTTGGCGGCTGCCAAGAAGTAAATTATGCAAAGTAATTTTACCTGCTTGTATCGCTTGCAAGCCCAAGAAGATTTTATTAACATTAATGCGAGAGCTAGCAGACATGCAAGGCACTGAAGCATTCATGAAGCTTAACGTTATCTCGAGACAGAAGAGCTACCACAGCAACTCTGACAAACATCTCCAAACATAGAGTTCCTCGAAGCCTCAGGATATGGTCTGTGAACGGATGCCTTCTTCCACTGTTTGTGATGTAAAATTCTGTTCTCCCCATGTAGCTTCAGTGCGTCCTCATTAATTATCCGATCTTCCTATCAAACCTTTAGCATTCGCCTGTAACACCACATTACAAAATCTTCTATTTTCTTCTCATCAGAACTGTTTTACTTCATTACGAGGCTACATTCTTAGAAAAGTACCGGCTGGTTATAATTAAAGTGCAGCTTGTCACATTGGTCCTGTGTGGGCTGTAATTATCGTATGAGAGCGAAACGTCTTTGATTTGGAAATGCGATAATGTGGAACATATTTTCACAGAAAAAAATTATTTCCAATTATGGCCAACAGATGCAAAATGGCGCCGTCAATGCAAGAAAGATGTATAGAAATGTTTTCATATACAATGGATTAGGAACGAGAAGAGGACAGAAAAGGTCAAACAAGTGAGAAAGGCATTATGTTGTTTTATTATTAACTGACGCTTACACAATTTGTTCAGTATGAGCACCAGAGACGTCGACGAAATGCTGCATCCATACAACGAAGTGATCAACAGTTGCTCGCAGCAACGTGTTTCTGTTTCCTGAACGTCAGGTTTGGTAGTGACCGAAGGTGTCCCTGTTAAACACTTTCTTTTAGCTATCCCCAGAGCCAAAAGACACATGGACTCAGATCAGCTGATCTTGCAGGCCATGCATTTGGAAAACCTCTGCGCCTAACAAGTTCATGGAAGGTTTCATTAAACAGATCTTTCAGTGGGCGAGCGGCATGAGGTATTTCCCCATCCTGAATGAAAACAGTGGTTTCTACACAGTTGCACTCTTCTGAAGCAGGAATCACACGCTGTACAAGTAGGTCTCGATAACTTGCAGGCACCACGGTACATCTGACAGGCCCTCTAGGTGTATTCTCTTGAAAGAATAAATGTGCTTGTGAATCCACACCACACAGTCACGTATGGCTCATCGTGTACAACATGCGTTTAAACAATACCCCCAATACGACAGTTCTGTCTATGCACTGCACTCTGTAGTGAAAAATGTGCATCGTCTCTCCATAGAGTACTGACCAACCACATGTCATCAACTTCGATTCGTACCGGAAACTGAAGAGTAAATTCAGAACATTGCTGCGAATAATGAAGTTTTAGTTGCTGCACAATCTGGATCTTGTATGGGTACTAATGTAAAATGTATCGCACAGTTAGTGCTGTTGGCCATGGGATGGGCAATTCTTCTGACACTGCACTATCACCGGTACTAGCCAGGGTACTTGCTGCATGGTCAGTTATAGTAACAGCCAGCTCATCAACAAATCCCACTGAGATAAGACGCCTTCTTCTTTCAGCCAGCACACTCACCTCAACCGTATTGTCGAATTTCGTTATCATCTCCTTTAAAACACTTAATGACATCGGGTCCCTCCTCAGACATTTCTGTTAGCGATACCGTCACAGGGCAGCATTGTAATTCCTGCCGTTCACTTGAGACAGTTTCGATAACAGAGCACGGTCTCTATTGTCGTTAACCATACTGTTCACTCACGTTATGGCTTGTGAAATGACAGTATCGATGTCATACCGTCACAAAAATAGTTTGCACCTGGTACCCCATTTTTAACTAATTTGTTTTTCAGCATAACTCGGTTAACGGATTAGCGTATCTACCACGTTTCGTTGCCCTACGATAATTGCAGTCCACACTGGACCTTCGTGAGTACATGAACTTTAATTACAACCACCCCACATTCTCCGAAAAGACTGTATGACTTAAATTTACATTCGATATCACAAACCGCTATTTTTCAGAAGTACTTTTCTTGCTATCTATAGCCTGTATTTTATATCTTTTCTACTTTGGACGACGTCAGTTGTTTTGCTGCCCAAATAACAAAATTCATATACTACGTTTAGTGTCTAATTTACTGCGTTTAGTGTCTCATTTCCTTGCGTAATTTGCCCTAATTCGCCTGAGTTTTTCTACTACATTCCATTATTCTTTTTTAAAGAAAAAAATTGAAATTTTCGCCTTCCAATCTCTTGTCAAGACACTAAATATTCCGTTAATTTGATTTTCCGAGTCCTTCTGCCGTCTCTGACGGAATTACAATGTCACCGACAAACCTCAATGATTTTACTTCTTCTCCCTGAACTTTAATTCCCTTTCAAATTTCTGCTTGTTCTCCTTCAAGGCCCGCTGAACGTACAGACTGAAAACACATTTCATAGATTTTATAAACTGTGTAGCTGAAAGTCAGGGGAAAAGTTGTGCCATTTGAGGACGTGTCGCATATGTCGGGCCAATTGAAGGCCTAAGCGACACAAGACACAGTTTGGGGAGCCAAGCTGATAGGGTCGCCAGAAGTGACACAACAGGTAGACCTCTGTACAGGGCGTATTACAATTAGTAGCGAAAACTGACACTGGTGGAAGTCCCACAGTGGAAAACGAGGGGAGGGAGGACTCCAAGTGCTTAGTCACTCATGTGGAAAAATGTTCTTGAATCGGCCCTGTGTGTGTGATGAACTGTTGTTGCAGTTATATCCGGCGAATGGCTACAGTGCAGACGCAATATTTAAGCAGTCTACTGTACGACAGGTGAGTGGTAAACATGGTAGCTCGTCCTTGTTAATCGACTTTCAACTTGAAGTGATAGTGGATGCAAGAGACACGAGTCTTACCATATCGGAGATTACAAAAGAATTCCTATTTGCGGGGTAAAACTGTATCTTCATTATCACACATACGATGTTGTACAATCGTAAATTATCGCTGAGAACGAACACAGACGTATGAGGGACGAGTGACACGTCGTCTGCGCAGGACCATACAGGAATATCGGCAGTCTACTGTAGGGCAGATCGGCACCGACTTGTATGGCGGCGTCAGGAACCTATTCTTACAACGACTGTGCTCCAGGTGCATTCGATGAACCATTCATGTCCCTTCTCTGACATCTAGAATCAGTGCTCAATGACTGGCATCAGCAAGTATATTCCGTCACTGTAACAACGAACATTAGTGCCGTTTAGCACGGTCCGATGATGACGAGTCCCAAGTTGAGTGGCTGAATGGCGTGTGAGTCTGTGTTGTATGCCAGTGGAGTCATATATCCTGTGATGTATCCTGCAAAAGTGTCTACCTGCAACACAGCAGCGATAGCAAGTCCACCGCTGGCAGGGGCACCGCTGCCTTCACGCAGGCTACTTCGTCAATGAACACGTACGACCTACACTGACTTGACGAAAGTTTTGGGATACCTCCTAATATTGTGTCGGACCTCCTTTTACCTAGAGTAGTGCAGCAACTCGACGTGGCATGGATTAAAGTCCTTGGAGCAACCCTGCTGAATTATTGAGCCATGCTGCCTCTACAGCTATCCACAACTGCAGAAGTGTTGTCAGTACAGGAATTTGTGGACGAACTGATCAGTGATTATGTCCCATAAATACGAGGTGCGACAATAAAGAAATGCGACTGATTTTCTTTGCAAGATGTGGCAACCCTGCAGGTTTGCGCAGGCACAATATCTTTGACCTTGGTCTATAAGCTGCTTCTAATCCAAGTGGCACACCAATGCAACTGCTCAGTCGTGAGTTGTGCTGTAATACGTTAACATGTGTTTGTGTCTCTCGTCACGGAAATGGAACCTCATAATATTGCGCAACGGTATGCCATTTGTTTTTTAGTTAAATTGGGTGAAAACGCGACGACAACTTACGGTAAGCTTCAGAAGGCTTTTGGAGAGGAGGTTATGTCAAGAGCTCGAGTTTTTCGTTGGCTTAAAATGTTTAGTGAAGGCAGAACGAATGTTGAAGATGAAGACCACAGTGGACGGCCAACAACCTCAGAGACTGATGTCAACTTGGCCAGGGTGCGTGAACTCGTACGATCTGATCGAAGATTATCCGTGAAAATAATTGCAGAAGAACTAAACATCAATCGAGAAACGGTTCGTCTAATAATACCTGAAGATCTTGGTATGAGAAAGATTTGTGCAAAAATGGCCCCCAAATATCTCACACCATAACAGCGAGAAACACGGAAAAATGTGGCAGCCGATCTGTTAGAGCAAACGGAAATCAATCCAGAATTGTTGAGCCGTGTTATCACTGATGATGAAAGTTGGTTTTTTCAGCACGATCCAGAGACAAAACGCCAAAGTTCGCAATGGTGCTCAAAGGGATCACCCACACCAAGAAAAGCTCGCATGTCAAAGTCAAAAGTAAAAAGCATGCGCGTGTGATTCTTTGATTCCAGGGGAACTGTTCATAAAGAGTGGATGACTCCTGAACAGGTAACCAATTTACTACAAAGAAATTTTAGAAACACTTCCTAAAAGACTTCTTCGTGTCTGTGCAAACATTGCTGATAATTGGATTCTGCGTCACGATAATTCGCCGTCCCACACTGCTTTGTCAGTACAGCAATTCTTAACCTCAAAACAAATTTCAGTACTACCACAGCCACCTTATTCACCAGATATCGCTCGGTGACACACAGTTGGCGTAATGAACAAGGCTTTCCCCCGCCCCCTCCCAGTCTTAATCCAATAGAGTTTTTGTAGGATACTGTCAAGCTGTCGATAGTGCTGTAGACCCGGTGAAACCGTCAACAAAAGAAGAATTGGAGATAACGCTGCAATATATTTGGATCAATGTCTCTTCATAACGTTTCCAATACCACGTAGAATTTATGGCTCTAAGTGTTACTACAGTTTTAGGTCTCGCGGGGGGGAGGGGGGGGGGAGGCCCGTGTTATTTCCCAGGGGTTCGAGCACTCGGTGTAATTAATTTGAGTGTCGTAATTTTTGATACATCGTTCGACTGGTTATTTCACTGCTCTTAATGTCAATATATCATTCTACATTTGATTTTAATTGACAGACCTATGTTGGCGTAATTACTTATATACCACCATCTTTTCAAAGTATTGACGTTCAGGTAGGATTATCTAGCCTGTGTTTAATACTTATG
This sequence comes from Schistocerca nitens, assembly GCF_023898315.1. Lineage (NCBI taxonomy): Eukaryota > Metazoa > Arthropoda > Insecta > Orthoptera > Acrididae > Schistocerca > Schistocerca nitens. Next base: position 254,914,487 of record NC_064615.1, on the reverse strand, counting down.
CAGGTATGGCAGCACTACCGTGTACAACGTAACGTTACGTAGTTCACTTCGCACATTATTTGCCTCTAAATTTTTCCATCGTAAAAAACATTTGAAGATGATCATCTCAGATCTAAATCGATGATAAATTGGTATATGTCTGCTACTATACACTGGGATTAGAATTAAAAGCAACATACTCTGGACTGGAAATCAGATCTCCTTACACAGCACTTTTCTTCGCATCCGGACCGGGATTCGGGTGGGTCTGGAGGGCTCAGAGCTTGTTACTGCCTCTTTCCCCCCTTCCTTTACAAATATTGCTTGATGCTATCCACACTTTTAACGTGCCACAGACGTATGGCATGTTTTAATATATTGATAACAATAATAATAATAATAATAATTTTAGAACAAAAACAGTCTCACCTGCGAAATTATTTAATGCCAATGGTGCGGTTCTCCCTTTTCGGGCAATATCAGATTGTGTAAAAGCAGCTAGATACGTGACCCATCAACCATAAACCGACGTATGGCGTAAAATAGACGTACGAGACTGCTTTTGTTCTGAAACATTCTTAAACCGGCTGCTGTAACAGCCTGCCACGATGGAATGGGAAAATTGTAATAGTAATAGTAGGAGGCCGGGAAAAGAATAGGCCTCCGGTATGTTCTGCCAGTCGTAAAAGGCGACGAAAAGAACAAACCACTAATAGGGCTAACCCCCTTTTTAGTGTGATTAGTTGGTTCAGGACAGAACTAATGAAGCCTCGGACAAGCGCTGTCATGGTCGGGGACGACGCTTGAACCCTATGCCCGTCCACAATGGTAACGACACTGCTAGCCACACGGCAAATGATTTAAATCCAAATAGAGGTGTTTTGCAGAATATGCTTCCTGCAACCACTCTAGAAGGAAAACAAAGGCAGAGGATGAGATGGTCAGATGAAGTTAACTGACACCTCATGTTCTGTTATTATCAAGCAACAAACTTAGGAACCAACACAACTGGATGCAGATCACAAGTATACACAACATTTATTACCAGATACCCAGAATTAAAATTTTTAACAGAACAACGACTAGCTGATCAGATCCGTGTAATAATAAAAAATAACAGGACACCCAGTCAGAATTAGAAAACATCAAACATTAAGTACAACAAATACTGGAACAAAATAATGTGCAATCTGAAGAAGAAAATACAGTAATGGACTCAAACATCCCAGAGTAAACAAACAAAGAACAACACGCATCAATTAAACAATCAGAGGAAAACGAAATCCTAAGACAGCCACCAGAACAAGCACAAATAGAACACGAAGTGACACACATGCTAGATATAGAAGAAAAATTTCGGCTGAGATATATAGAATACAAAGACACAAATACAGACATTAGACCATTCTTGCATAGACCACCAAATAATCCACTAAGTCGAAACAACAATAACAACTATCAACACAATCAGACACAACAAAATAAATGAATACACAACTATGGAAGAGTTACAGCTACTGGTTTATATAGGAGCACTCACTACACTAAATATACACACTAGGCAGAGATCAGAACCAACCAGCACACAGAAGAAACCCACAAAACCAGCATCGCAACACAGGCTACAGACCAGAATAGAAAAACTGAGAAAAGACATCGGACAGCTAACACAATTTATAAGAAATGAAATGTCAGACAAAAAACGAAAAAGGTTAGGTAAAATCTCACAACAAGAAGCGATAGAGCAATTAGATGAAAAGAAGCAGAAATTACAAGCATTGGCCAAACGACTTAGAAGACACAAAAAAAATGAAAATAGAAGGAAACAAAACCAAACATTCAACACAAACCAAAAGAAATTTTACCAGACAAGAGATAACACACACATTAAAATAGACAATCCACCAAACATAACAGACATGGAACACTTCTGGAGCAACATATGGTCAAACCCAGTACAGCATAACAGGCATGTACGGTGGATACAAGCAGAAACAGATGCATACAGGATGATACCACAAATGCCTGAAGTGATAATTTTGCAACATGAAGTCACCCAACCAATTAATTCTACTCACAATTGGAAAGCCCCTGGAAAAGATAAAATAGCAAATTTCTGGCTAAAGAAGTTCACCTCAACACATTCACATGTAACTAAATTATTTAACAGTTACATTACAGACCCATACACATTCCCTGATACACTTGCACATGGAATAACTTATCTGAAACCTAAAGATCAAGCAGACACAGCAAACCCAGCTAAATATCGCCCCATAACATGCCTACCAACAATATACAAAATATTAACTTCAGTCATTACACAGAAATTAATGACACATACAACACAGAACAAAATTATAAATGAAGAACAAAAAGGATGTTCCAAAGGAGCACGAGGATGTAAAGAGCAACTGATAATAGATGCAGAGGTGACATATCAAGCTAAAACTAAACAAAGGTCGCTGCACTACGCATACATTGATTACCAAAAAGCTTTTGATAGTGTACCCCTCTCATCGTTACTACAAATATTGGAAATATACAAAGTAGATCCTACATTGATACAGTTCCTAAACATAGTAATGAAAAAATGGAAAACCACAATTAATATCCAAACAAATTCAACAAATATAACATCACAGCCAATACAGATTAAGCGTGGAATATACCAAGGAGACTCATTAAGTCCTTTCTGGTTCTGCCTTGCTCTGAACCCACTATCCAACATGCTAAATAATACAAATTATGGATACAATATTACTGGAACATACCCACACAAAATCACACATTTGCTATATATGGATGATCTAAAACTACTGGCAGCAACAAATCAACAACTCAACCAATTACTAAAGATAACAGAAGTATTCAGCAATGATATAAATATGGCTTTTGGAACAGACAAATGTAAGAAAAATAGCATAGTCAAGGGAAAACACACTAAACAAGAAGATTACATATTGGATAACCACAGCGACTGCATAGAAGCGATGGAGAAAACAGATGCCTATAAATATCTAGGATACAGACAAAAAATAGGAATAGATAATACAAATATTAAAGAAGAACTAAAAGAAAAATATAGACAAAGACTAACAAAAATACTGAAAACAGAATTGACAGCAAGAAACAAGACAAAAGCTATAAATACTTATGCTATACCAATATTGACCTACTCATTTGGAGTAGTGAAATGGAGTAACACAGACCTGGAAGCACTCAATACACTTACACGATCACATTGCCACACATATAGAATACATCACATATATTCAGCAACAGAAAGATTCACATTAAGCAGAAAGGAAGGAGGAAGGGGATTTATCGTCATAAAAAACCTACATTATGGACAGGTAGACAATTTAAGAAAATTCTTTCTAGAACGAGCAGAAACTAACAAAATACACAAAGCAATCACTCATATAAATACATCGACTACACCACTGCAATTTCATAACCACTTATACAACCCTTTAGATCGCATAACATCAACAGATACGAAGAAAGTAAATTGGAAAAAGAAAACACTACATGGCAAGCACCCGTATCATCTAACACAGCCACACATCGATCAAGACGCATCCAACACATGGCTAAGAAAAGGCAATATATACAGTGAGACGGAAGGATTCATGATTGCAATACGGGATCAAACAATAAACACCAGATATTACAGCAAGCATATTATTAAAGACCCCAATACCACAACAGATAAATGCAGACTTTGCAAACAACAAATAGAAACAGTAGATCACATCACAAGTGGATGTACAATACTAGCAAATACAGAATACCCCAGAAGACATGACAATGTAGCAAAAATAATACATCAACAACTTGCCATACAACATAAACTAATAAAACAACACGTTCCCACATACAAGTATGCACCACAAAATGTACTGGAGAATGATGAATACAAATTATACTGGATCAGAACCATTATAACAGATAAAACAACACCACATAACAAACCTGACATCATACTCACCAATAAAAAGAAGAAATTAACACAACTAATCGAAATATCCATACCCAATGCAACAAATATACAGAAGAAAACACGAGAAAAAATTGAAAAATACACCCAACTGTCTGAGGAAATCAAGGACATATGGCATCAGGATAAAGTTGACATTATACCAATTATACTATCAACTACAGGAGTCATACCACACAATATCCACAAGTACATCAACGCAATACAGCTACATCTAAACATATATATACAGCTACAGAAATCTGTAAATATTGATACATGTTCAATTACCCGAAAGTTCCTAAATGCAATGTAACATATACCGTACAGTTAAAAGGAAGTCATGCTTGATCAAGGTCCGCGTCACTTTCTATTTTTGACCAGACATAACGTCTGAGAAAAACAATAATAATAATAATAATAATAATAATAATAATATGATTATATCATTGCTTAGGGCATCATTTATCATACTGTCTAAGAAATTGTTATTCACGGAAACATTCTATTTAAAAATTTTTCATTTGTTACGTAATCAAGTAAAGAACTCTAAGTGTTGCACACCTATCACAAGTTCGACAACGTCATAATATACATTATTTAAAATCAAAATTTACGCTCACTGCAATAAATATATATATATATATATATATATATATATATATATATATATCACTTACCATTACGACTCTAAGTGTTTAGAGTCGTAATGCTAAGTGAGATATATATAGCAGTGAGCGTAAATTTTGATTTTAAATTTTGTAAATTATGACGTTGTCGAACTTGATTAATAAGGCTGTGTGAGCTTGAAAATGACGTAAATGCTGTTTGTTTCGGTCGTTTCATCCTACTTTCGGGAGCTCAGTCTTTCTGTTATTATTATTCTTTTCTTAGTGCAGGGTCTCTCCCTTCATGTCTTGCCTTCCTCATTTATCAGTGGTCTGTCGGCGCAACCTGTGGTCTCATGAAATGTGTCGGATTTATTGTTGACAGCAGATGAGGTCAGCCTCCTGGCTTGAATGTTACTGGCGAGGTAGTAAACCCATCCACTTGGGCAGCAAGCCCTCACGCAAGCAACCCAAAAGTATTTCCTACAGTAACCCTTTAAGTGACACTGGTAAAATTATACACGAGGGCGTGCTGAAAAATATTTACTCCGAATATTTTTGTATGGAATGAAGCAAACGTTATTAACATTCCAAACGTTTAAACTTCATGTTTATGTATTTATTTCTCAACATAGTCACCCTGACAACGAACACATTTTCCCGAAATAGAGACCAGTTTATTGATACCGTCACTGTAGAATGTTTGGCATTGTTGACGGAGCCGCAGCTTCACCTCTGCTTTCACCGGTTCATCGCTATCAAAGTGAAGTCCTCGAAGGCGTTCTTCAAGCTGTGGAAACGGATGAAACCTGGATGGGGCGTAGGCGGAGCAATATGGAGTATGATCGATGACAGTGAACGCAAGGCGTCGAATTGTCGTAGATGTTGCAGCTCTCGTGTGTGGTCTGTCATTGTTATGCTGATGGAGTGGTTGCTTCATGTGTGGACGAACTCTTCCGATTGGAAACTCGATTACAGGATGCTGTTTCTAACAAACCGTTATAGTTACATTACACGTCGCCATGCTACACGCTACAATTCGGAGTTCTCTAGCGCCATAGAGCTCCAAATATGTAAATATGAAGAACAAATATGTAGAATGTTAATTACGTTTACGTTACTGCAATATGTCTAAGAGTTTTCACATAAGAAATTCGGAGGTATAAGTTTTAAGCGCGGCCGCGAACAACTGGCGCTACTGTGAAATTATCAGGCATAATTTCGTTTCTCCGGATTCATTGTTATTAATATTTAACATCACATACCCAATGGTGGAGTTGGAAATAAGTCATAAACTGAGCAGTTACATTATTAGAGTTTACCCAGCGTACGTACTGGTATGATTTTATTGTTATACTGGAAAAACATTGTGTCACTTAAAGGGTTCAATGTAGTATGCAATTTCTTTAATTCCTTGTCATTTTCGAAACAATTAGTTTTCATACTTTGCTCCCCAAAAGCTAGCTGTGAAATTTAGAAACTGTTATGTGTAGAAATATAAACAATTCTACTGAAACTAGTAGCTTACTCACCCGAATTCCTTAAGGAATCTAACTCCCATGTTGTAAGAAAACTTATTTTCCATCTTCTTGTAAGGCGCCAACATTTTTGTCACTTTACAAGTTGGAATTATCAGTTAAAAGTTAACAATTACCTTAATTTACACAGAAATTTTATATCAAGAGAGATACATGGTTAAGAGAGTTGTCACTTTATTAACGGGAGGGGTTGATACTGGCTTGCTTCTCCCTAACACTATAAAATTGCAAGCGCTGGGAAAAATTAAATTTTTCGCCGGCCGTAGCAACGAAGAGGCAGTGACCTTTTCCTAAGGGCTATGAGCAGCAGGCCCATCTCCCTTCCGCCCTCTCTCACCCCCCGTCGGAGGCTGTCTGTAAGAGTCACCCGAGCGAAGCCTGACGAGGACGATGTGACAGTTACAGTTCGGTGACCGTCTAGCCGTTGGCCGTTTCGCGCCATAATGAGACTGTGAAATGATGCCATTGCTCGGACGTTTTAGCATGCGTTTACTTGAATGTTTCGAGAAACATCTCGAAGGTTCTGGAAGCGCTATGTTGGCTGGCGAGCAGTTTCTCATCCTACAGGGGTGGGAGGAAATCGTTTCGAATGGAGAGCAATGATTGGCTCTATCCAAAACGGACACTGAAGTAACGGATGGTGGTGGCGAGCGTGCAGCCAAAGTCTAGCGAGAGGGGGCGAGCAGGACAGTCACAGAGCAAGGCTGCTCTGAGGCGTTGCTGCCAACGTGTCCGGTGACAAGTATCTGTCTCACTTAGTACAGCGCTGATTGCACTACTTCAAGTGCGAGCAACTTGTTTCTCTGTAGCGAGAGGAGCAGGTTGGTACTTCATTGTGGCGCTGTTGGTACTGATAAGGGCTCATTTACGCTCGTGCCTTGGAGACACACTTCTGTTCCTGGTCAGTGTAGGCAAGCAGACTGCAAAGTCTCGTAAACGATTGCTATAACTCAGTATCTCCAACTATGGGAGTTTTCGGACGCAGTAATACGTCCATTGTGTAGCCGTATTTACTTTCTGGACGCCACTCTAAATCTCCACGGCGCCGCCATTCTTCTACGACTGGAAGTCTCACCCTCTGCTGATCACTTTGGTGATAGTTACACATCGAGCTAATATAACAAACAATGAAGTCAAATACGTACAGCTCCAATAGTTCGTCACTCAGAGATTTTCGTTGTCTACGCCAACTTAGTTGGTGGTTAGAAATAACAAGAGGGATTGTAGCCTCCCCCTCACTTATCGACCTTAATGACAGTGAAAAATTAAACCCCGTGTACGTAATGGAGATTTGGGAAAAGCAATCGTCACCGAAGTTAATCTGTCGGTAAACAGGGAGGAAAGGGTTACATCTAAATGAAAGGAAAAATGCAAATGAAACTGGTGGAAATTAATTTTGAAAAGGGGTAAAGTTAATAAAGAAAGTAAATGTGCGGCCGTTACGTCAACAATTAACTAGCGGTAATTAGATATTTGAGATTGGGGGAAATTACGGTCGCCGGTCCTAAGGACAATTACTATAGTAACTGAAAAAGAAAGGTTATTACACATTTACACATATAATTAGCACTAGAAGCGTGGCAACTGAAGGTTGACACGTGTAGTGTGAAAACTGAAAGTTTGTCAGAAGTAATAAATTTCGCTACACTCTGACTTAATTTAGCAAAAGAATTAATAAAAAGCCGGCCGAAGTGGCCGTGCGGTTAAAGGCGCTGCAGTCTGGAACCGCAAGACCGCTACGGTCGCAGGTTCGAATCCTGCCTCGGGCATGGATGTTTGTGATGTCCTTAGGTTAGTTAGGTTTAACTAGTTCTAAGTTCTAGGGGACTAATGACCTCAGCAGTTGAGTCCCATAGTGCTCAGAGCCATTTGAACCATTTGACCCAATTAATAAAACCGGAAAATTGAAAGTTAATTTAGTAACTGAAATTGATAGTGAACTTTGTTTCTGAAGCATATCGAAATTCAGTAAAATACAGTTAGTCTTGGGCTACCTCAACAATCATTTCAAAAGCTACTTGAATCTACGCAATTTAGAATTAAATGATTCTGAACAATTAACAATAGTAAAATTTAGTACGTACCAAGCTGAGCTGCAGTCACAGGTAAGCTAAAATATGCTAACAAAACTCGCACTCCTAATTTGTGCTCGTGTAATCTAAATATTGTAGCCAGCTATGAATACTTTAACTGAACTTTGAAATTAAAGCAGTGAAATCTAATTATATTATTTTAATTCTGGCGTTTGAATTTCAACGACACTCGGGTTCATTTCGGAAAAGGAAGGGACCCTGCTTGGTAATGCAATTGGGACAATGAGCAACAAAGGTTCATGCTAAGTTGCTGTAATTTTTTGAATGGAACAATTTTAAAAGCTGAGGTCTGCCATACAGTTCTAAAACTCTACGTGCTTCCAGTCTTCCTTGTTGGTTGATTGAAGGTTTGAAGCCGTCGATCGAGGAGGTGGCGACAGTCACTCATTGTCGGCAGTCGCTGTTGCAGAAGCTGGATGTTGTCGCGCCTTCTTCTCGACACGGTCACCAGACGAAACGGGCTCTTGATGTGCGCCAGCTAATGCTTCCCGTCCGCGACACCATGTCAGAAACTATCATCGCAAGTCGAGCGCAATTACATGCTGCCAAACCCCGAAAGCGCGGCAACTCGCGGGAGCTTCACACAACACACCTGCTCCACTGCACTACCCCAGCCAGACCCTTTCTGCTCAGCCCGTGCCCCACGCGGCAGAGTTAACACTACCAAAGATCCTAAACACTTTCGTTCTCCACACGACCTATCGATGTATTCGTTCGATAGTATAGTTTTCCCTAGGCCAGACCCAGCGTATAAATACAAATAATATTCACAAAACAAACCAATTATACATCGACATAAATGCATATATATACAAATAGTAAAACAATTACAATATTCAAAGACACAGAAATGTTATATTTTCAGGTAACAAAATAAGGGAAAAAATTTGGAGTGCAATAGATGGAAATAGGAGGATATGCATTTCCGGCGCTACAGGATAACAGTATCAACCTTCTCATTGTTCTTAACGAACATCACAGGAGACGCGTTCAGACAACTAGGAGTTGTGTCGTTCGTGGATACGTTAAATAGTAGGATTCATCACGTTACCTCCCATTCGGTATGTGCGTACATTCAGCTATTGTGTTTCAGGTTTTATTAGGCAAATCTAGATTTCGGCTAGTGCCTAGATATTATCAATGCAGTACTTCATTGTATCAATGCATGTCGTAGTAGTCAGTCCCCTGTTATTCGGAATGCTGTCACAGTTCGTTCAAGACTTTTGCATATTTGTTAGGATTCCATGTTGTGTTTTTTGCACTTTCCTTTTGCTTCATAATTAAAAATTTATTAATTGAATCCTCCTCCTCTTATTTCACTAAGATTAGTCCCTACACTCATCCTGAATACATTACATAAGGAATAGACTTATAAGAAGCATGAATTAAATTTATTTTTTATGCCAAGAATACCTCAGAGTCAGACAGCGGTAAATCCACTACAAAAACCGCTGGTAGCTTCTTGCAATCTCAAAGTTTATGACGTGCTATCGCCTGAAATATGTGTCGTACAATGACAGAATTTTGCAGCTACATTTAATGGTACATGTGAATACTGGAATACTGTCCGCAAAATATGTTACAAAAAGAAGTAGTAGTAAAGAAGTAATAAATTAAAACTTCGTACCCGATGGTGAAGTTTTACTGCATTGTGTGTTTGTGTGTGTTGGCGGGGGCGAGCGGGTGATGTAAGTGAGAAAAATATAGGAGTAGATTTGAAATTTAGTTTAACGATTATTGTATGTCGCTCAATGGTCTCATTGTGAAATACTTCATGCATATAGTCTGGGTACTTTGAATAATGTGAGATAGGCAGCCACAAGACAAGTAGAGTTTCTACCTATAATATTCAACTTATCGTGTTAGACTTTTAATGTAATATTTTACCTCTTAATGAGTAGACTACTTACTGGGAGATTAAAACTGTGTACCGTACTGCGGCTCGAACTCGGGACCTTCGCCTTGCGTGGGCAAGTGCTCTACCGACTTTTTTTTCATTTAGATCGATATAGTTCGTTGCGTTTGGTCTGGGTGGACGCCACAAGACAGCCATTCAAGTTGATCCTTGATTCTTTGACTCAGTTTTTTTATTACAGAGAGCACGCAGCTCTCTGACCGAACACGCTGAGCTACCGTGCCGGCTGCAGACTGAGCTACCCAAGCATGGCGCATGGCGCGACCTCACAACCTTAATTGGGCCAGTACCTCGTCTGCTATCTTCCAAGCTTCAAAGAAGCTCTCCTATGAAACTCGCAGAACTAGTACTCCTGGAAGAAAGGGTATTGCGGAGACATGGCCTATCCACAGCGTGGGGGATGTTTCGGGAGTGAAATTTTCACTCTGGAAAGCAGTGTGCGCTGATATGAAACTTCCTGGCAGATTAAAACTGTGAGCCGGAGTCGGTAGAGCACTTACGCGCGAAAAGCAGTGGTCCGGAGTTCGAGTCTCGGATCGGCACGCACACACTTTTAATTTACCAGGAAGTTTCATATCAGCGCACTTCCTCTGCAGATTGAAAGTTTCATTCTGAAAACATCCCCCATGCCGTGGCTAAGCCACGTCTCCGCAGTATCCTTTCTTCCAACAGTGCTCGTTCTGCAAGTTTTGCAGGAGAGTTTCTGCGAAGTTTGGAAGATAGGAGACAAGGTACGGGCGGAAGTAGAGCTGTGAAGAGTGCTCATGAGCAGTGCTTGGACAGCTCATTCGGTAGAGTACTTGCTTCTAAAAGGCAATAGTCTCGACTTCGAGCCCAGTCCGACACACAGTTTAATCTGACAGGAAGTTAGACCGTCAGCGATAACGCAACGCTAGTTCCTGCTACTAATAAGGCGAGTACACCGTTCCCTTGCATATTTTTACGAGCTTCAAACAAGAGCGACTGCATAATGGATAGGAACTGTGATTGTTGTGTACAGATGCGAGCTGGGTTGGCAACCCTTCACTCACAGCTCCAGGCTGCTTTGGCTTCCATCACACAGCTTGAGGCTGCTACCAAAGGGCGTCACTGTGGGGATCGAAAGTGGGGATGCGAGGGATGCCGAGCACGTCCCGTGTGTCCTCCAATCGGTCCACTGTTGTGACCACCCCTGGTACTGCCCGCACTGAGGTTGACCCCTAACCATTGGTCGAGTGGGAGATCATTCCAAAGTCTGGCAGGCAGTGAAAAATTTTCCGAGGGGCCGATCGTAGGGCCTCCCCGGTCCGTTTGACGAACAGGTTTCGGGCGTTATCTGTGGCTGACGATGTCTCTCAGCCGGATGCAGTCGTCCACACTGTTCCAGAGGAAGCTTCTCGGCCCACAAGGTCTGAGCAGTCACAGGGGGTGGGTTTGTTGGTAGTTGGGAGCTCCAACGTTAGGTTCATAATGGGGCCCCTTAGGAACATGGCTGCCAAGGAGGGGAAGGAAGCCAGTGTGCACTCCGTGTGCATTCTCGTGGGAGACATTCCGGATGAGGAAAGCGTGCTTCCGGATGCCATGAATACAGGGTGCAGACAACTGTAGGTAGTGGCTCATGTCGGTAACAATGACATGTGTCGCTTTGGATCGGAGCAGATTCTGTCTGGCTACGGGTGGCTAGCGGAAATGGTTAAGACTGCCAGTCTTGCTTCCGAGGTTAAGGCGGAGCTCACCAGCTGCAGAATCGTCGATGGAACCAACTGTGGTCCTTTGGTGCAGAGCCGAGTGGAGGGTCTGAATCAGAGACTCAGGCACTTCTGTGACCGTGTAGGCTGCAGATTCCTTGACTCGCGCCATCAGGTGGTGGGATCCGGGTTCTGCTTAAGAGGTCAGGAGTCCACTACACACAGGAGGCAGCTACACGGGCAGCGGGGTCTGTGTGGAAAGGACTGGCCGGTTTTTAATGTTAGAGGGTCTCAGGGAACCACAGAAGGGACGTCCGTCTAAAAGTGGGCAGGTAAAACACAGTAAGGTAGTTTTAGAAACGATTGGTATTGGAGTTGTAAATTGTCGTAGCTGTGTTGAGAAAGAACCAGAGCTCCAAGCCTTAATACAAAGCAGTGAAGCTCAAATAGTTGTAGGCACAGGGAGCTGGCTAAAGCCGGAAATAAGTTCAGCCAAAATTTTTTGAAACGATCTAACAGTGTTCAGAAAGGATAGCTTAAATACAGTTGGTTGTGGAGTATTTATTGCTGTCAGAGGTAGTTTGCCTTGTAGCGAAATTGAAGTATATAGTTCGTGTGAAATAGTATGGGTAAAAGTTATAGCTGACAATCGGACTAAACTATTACTTGGATCGTTTTACCGACCCCCGACTCAGAATATATGGTTGCTGAACAGTTCAAAGAAAACTTGAGTCTCATTTCAAATAAGTACCCTGCTCATACAATTATAGTCGGTGGTGACTTCAATCTGCCCTCGATATGCTGGAAAAATTATATGTTTAAAGCCGGTGGCAGGCATAAAACGTCATCCGAAAATGTACTGAATGCTTTCTCAGAAAATTATTTTGAACAATTAGTTCATGAGCCCACTCGAAGCGTAAATGGTTGCGAAAGCATACTTGACCTTTTAGCAGCAAATATTTCTGCACAAATAGTGAGTATTGTGACGAATACAGGTATTGGCGGCCACAAGGCAGTTGCTGCTAGGCTGAATACCGTAACACTTACAGGCATCAAAAGGAAACGCAAAGTACATCTATTTAAAAAAAAAGCTGATAAAAATGTTCTGAACGGCTTTTTAAGAGACAGTCTTCACTCCTTCCAATTTGATCATGTAAGTGTAGACAAGTTGTGGAATGTCTTCAAAGAGATAGTATCGACAGCTATGGAGAGATATATACCACATAAATTAATAAGTGATGGTACTGATCCCCCATGGTACAGTACACAAAACAGAAGCAACGAAAAAATCATGCCAAATTTAAAAGAATGCAAAATCCCCAAGATTGGCTAAGTTTTACAGAAGTTCCAAATATGGCGCTTACTTCAATACGCGATGCTTATAATAATTTCCACAACGAAATTCTGTCTCGAAATCTGGCAGAAAACCCAAAGAGATTCTGGTCATACATAAAGCACACCAGTGGCAAGACGTAATCAATACCTTCACCCCGCGATAACAACAGTGAAGTCACTGATGACAGTGCCACTAAAGCAGAGTTATTAAACACGGTTTTCCGAAACTCCTTCAGCAAAGAAGCCGAAGTAAATATTCCTGAACTCCAATCAAGAGCAACTGCCAAGATGAGAAGCATAGAAGTAGATATCCTCGGTGTAACAAACCAGCTTAAATCACTTAACAAAGGCAAGGCCTCCGGTCCATATAGTATATCAGACAGGTTCCTCTCAGAGTATGCTGATAAAATAGCTCCATATTTAGCAATTATATACAATCACTCGCTCACAGAAAGATCTGTACCTAAAGACTGGAAAATTGCTCAAGTCACACCAATACCCAAAAGGGAAGAAGGAGTAATCTGCTGAATTAGAGACCTATATCACTAACGTCGATTTGCAGTAGGGTTTTGGAACATATACTGTATTCGAACACTATGAAGTAACTCGAAGAAAACGATTTATTGACACATAGTCAGTACGGTTTCAGAAAATATTGTCTTGTGAAACAGAACTAGCTCTTTATACTCATGAAGTAATATTTTCTATCCACAGGGGATGTCAAATTGATTCCATATTTTTAGATTTCCAGAAGGCTTTCGACACCGTTCCTCACAAGCGTCTTCCAACCAAACTGCGTGCCTACGGAGTATCGCCTCAGTTGTGCGGCTGGATTCGTGACTTCCTGTCAGAAAGGTCACAGTTCGTAGTAATAGACGGAAAGTCATGGAGTAAAACAGAAGTAATATCCGACGTTCCCCAAGGAAGTGCTATAGGCCCTCTATTGTTCCTGATCTATATTAACGACATAGGAGACAATCTGAGTAGCCGTCTTGGATTGTTTGCAGATGATGCTGTCATTTACCGTCTTGTAAAGTCATCAGATGATCAAAACGACTTGCAAAATGATTTAGATATATCTGTGTGGTGTGATGAGTGGCAATTGCTCCTGAATAAGGAAAAGTGTGAAGTTATTCATATGTGTACTAAAAGAAATCGGCTAAATTTCGATTACGCGATAAGCCACGAAAATCTTAAGGCTGTAAATTCAACTAAATACTTTGAGATTACAATTACAAATAACCTAAATTGGAAAGATCACATAGATAATATTGTGGGTAGTGCAAACCAAAGACTGCGACTTATTGGCAGAATACTCAGAAGGTGTAATAGCTCTACTAAAGAGACTGCTTACACCACGCTTGTCCGCCATATTCTGGAGTATTCCTGTGCGGTGTGGGATCCGCATCAGGTGGGACTGACTGATGACATCGAAAAAGTACAAAGAAGGGCAGCTCGTTTTGTATTATCACGAAATACGGGAGATAGTGTCACAGACATGATACTTGAAATGGAGTGGCAATCATAAAAACAATGGCGTTTTTCGTTGGCACGACATCTTCCCATAATATTTCAATCACCAGTTTTCTCCACCGATTGCTAAAACATTCTCTTGGCACCCACCTACATAGGGAGAAATGATCATCACGATAAAATAAGAGAAATCAGGGCTCGCACAGAAAAATTCAAGTGCTCGTTTTCCCCGCGTGCCGTTCGCGAGTGGAAGGGTAGAGAGACAGCTTGAAGGTGATTCATTGAACCCTCTGCCAGGTACTTTATTGTGAATAGCAGAGTAATCACGTAGATGTAGATGTAGAGAAGTTATCAATATACACTCCGCTGCAGACTGAGAATTTGGTTCTAGATTATTACAAACGCCGGCAGTCTTCAACTGAGTGATCATTTCAGCCCTCTTTCGTAGCGGGAGGTGTGGGGGGAGGGGTAGGGGGGTGTTCGATCAGTGTCTTCTTGTTTCTACGACAGCACTTCCGTTATACAACGTTAAGTTTCAATACCAATTTTGTTCCTCTTATACAGGGTGCTACAAAAAGGTACGGCCAAACTTTCAGGAAACATTCCTCACACACAAAGAAAGAAAATATGTTATGTGGACATGTGTCCGAAAACGCTTACGTTCCATGTTAGAGCTCATTTTATTACTTCTCTTCAAATCACATTAATCATGGAATGGAAACACACAGCAACAGAACGTACCAGAGTGACTTCAAACAATTTGTTACAGGAAATGTTCAAAATGTCCTCCGTTAGCGAGGATACATGCATCCACCCTCCGTCGCATGGAATCCCTGATGCCCTGATGCAGCCCTGGAGAATGGCACATTGTATCACAGCTGTCCACAATACGAGCACGAAGAGTCTCTACATTTGGTACCGGGGTTGCGTAGACAAGAGCTTTCAAATGCCCCCATTTATGAAAGTCAAGAGGGTTGAGGTCAGGAGAGCGTGGAGGCCATGGAATTGGTCCGCCTCTACCAATCCATCGGTCACCGAATCTGTTGTTGAGAAGCGTACGAACACTTCGACTGAAATGTGCAGGAGCTCCATCGTGCATGAACCACATGTTGTGTCGTACTTGTAAAGGCACATGTTCTAGCAGCACAGATAGAGTATACCGTATGAAATCATGATAACGTGCTCCATTGAGCGTAGGTGGAAGAACATGGGGCCCAATCAAGACATCGCCAACAATACCTGCCCAAACGTTCACAGAAAATCTGTGTTGATGACGTGATTGCACAATTGCGTGCGGATTCTCGTCAGCCCACACATGTTGATTGTGAAAATTTACAATTTGATCACGTTGGAATGAAGCCTCATCCGTAAAGAGAACATTTGCACTGAAATGAGGATTGACACATTGTTGGATGAACCATTCGCAGAAGTGTACCCGTGGAGGCCAATCAACTGCTGATAGTGCCCGCACACGCTGTACATGGTACGGAAAAGACTGGTTCTCCCGTAGTACTCTCCATACAGTGACGTGGTCAACGTTACCTTGTACAGCAGCAACTTCTCTGACGCTGACATTAGGGTTATCGTCAACTGCACGATGAATTGCCTCGTCAGTTGCAGGTGTCCTCGTCGTTCAAGGTCTTCCCCAGTCGCGAGTCATAGGCTGGAATGTTACGTGCTCCCTAAGACGCCGATCAATTGCTTCGAACGTCTTCCTGTCGGGACACCTTCGTTCTGGAAGTCTGTCTCGATACAAACGTACCGCGCCACGGCTATTGTCCCGTGCTAATCCATACATCAAATGGGCATCTGCCAACTCCGCCTTTGTAAACATTGTACTGACTGCAAAACCACGTTCGTGATGAACACTAACCTGTTGATCCTACGTACTGATGTGCTTGATGCTAGTACTGTAGAGCAATGAGTCGCATGTCAACACAAGCACCGAAGTCAACATTACCTTCCTTCAATTGGGCCAACTGGCGGTGAGTCGATGAAGTACAGTACATACTGACGAAACTAAAATGAGCTCAAACATGGAAATTATGCGTTTCCGGACACATGTCCACATAACATATTTTCTTTATTTGTGTGTGAGGAATGTTTCCTGAAAGTTTGGCCGTACCTTTTTGTAACACCCTGTATACTAGGTAGCCTACTCGGTAACTGTAACAGCCATTCCAACTCCAGTGTACTGCCCTTGCCGTTGGACGCAACAGACGCGCTCGCCATGCTCACCGTGGCGGCAGGGCAGTGGGACGGCAGCACTATCCTATCCAGTATCGCGGGTGGAGTTCGGCCGTTCCGGGCGCTATCTGGCGGCCACGCGCCGTTGCCGTCGCTCGTAGGCACTGAGTGAAGACACTCTCGCTCCCGCAGGGGCGGGCCCGGTGCTCCACCTCGCCGAACAGGCGAACTCCTCACAGAGTTGGCCCCTGCAAATGGCGTGTTAACGGGATTTCTGGGCCTAACGGCTGCTGCAGCGCGCAGGCCGGGTGTGCCCATTAGCCACCGAGGCGGCGCCACCGTGCCGCACCAGGGTAATGAGGCAGACCTATGCACAGCCACTTCGCCTGCCTTATTCCCCATCCGCCACTCTAGATGCAAATTAATTCTTAATGCATTTCGCAGTTAAGTAACTGACGTGTGCCTACTCATTTTATCTGACGACGCTTTCTATTAAATCAAAATCATCTTCTTATTCATGCATTAGGCCCTCCGATCTGCTGCGTACTTCGAGCTTGACCTTTCCTTCTTATCTAGTGTTTGGTCTGCCCCATTTCCCTTTTCTTCTTACATATTTTTTCAACCCTCTGAACAGGAAAGGGAAACTACATAAAAAAAGATGATCTACTTGCCACCGCCAGTTGTTCCTAAGAAAGGAAGAACTGCACCTCTTAAGGCATTGGCGCCTATCTAAGCCTATTCCAGAACAACTAAAGGGCGGTAGGAAAGAAAGAAAGTAGAGGGAGAGAACATATACCAGAGCGATGACAATGAAACGAGTTGTGTAGGGGCATCTTTCTTTTATTTATTGGCTTTTTTAGTAATGTTTAATTTTTTATCTTTGTATTACTTTATTTGCATTTTATTATTTTATTTTATTTTATTTCTTATTTGTACCAGTGTTCCACGAGTCACTTGCGCCTTCGGTTGGTTTAATACCCAAACATGTCTTCTCCAAATGTTACTGCTATTCCGCTGGGAGTTCGTTCAGAGCATCATGTCGGCATAAAAGCATCTGCAACTCATAGCTTGGATGTTCCAGCTGGAAAGTGGGTAATGAAAAGGACTCCATACAAAATTTGAAAAGAACTGCTTGTATTTGGGGTTGCGAGCAAGTGCACGGTATCGATCACAGTATCGATCATTTAGGCACGTACAATAACCAAGTGAGCCGGCCGAAGTGGCCGTGCGGTTAAAGGCGCTGCAGTCTGGAACCGCAAGACCGCTACGGTCGCAGGTTCGAATCCTGCCTCGGGCATGGATGTTTGTGATGTCCTTAGGTTAGTTAGGTTTAACTAGTTCTAAGTTCTAGGGGACTGATGACCTCAGCAGTTGAGTCCCATAGTGCTCAGAGCCAATAACCAAGTGCGGATTTTTCGTCAGAGTCAAAAAAGGTAGCGGATCATATGGCCGCATATGCAATTCACAGCGTTTGTTTTAGTTGCGACGTAATGAATCATGTCGGGAATTAAAGCCCCAGGAAAGCGATCTGCGCACGTGTCTGTCGGGTAAGGAAAGCCAAGATACGCTGCGCGAGCCCCCAGACATCAAACGATGGACCACATGAGAATCGATGGACGTCTGTGTCTTCCAAACCGCAGTGAACACAGGGGTGTGTCAGCAAGGCAGATGCAATACAAACGAGACCGGTTGACCTGTGTGCAACTGACAGTGAAATACCAGGCGGACAAAACGCTGGTGTCGTGGAAGCCTGCATGCACTGCTTTCCGTACAATCTGCGGAAACTTGCGTTCGATGGGATCGTGGGCCGATGCATTGATAACGCATCGTATACGGCCTTTTTTAAAGTATTCGTGGAAGTGGTAAGGAGTGGAGGATGTAACTTAATTCCATAAAGAAATGACGAAAGAGATAAAAGGGAGGGGGAACGTCTGATAACATGACAGGGGTTGACATAAAGGTCGACATATATTTATTTAAAAGCAGTCTGGCGAGGCTTTTCAGCCAAAGGCGTCAGACTTCCAGCAGGAAATTAACAAAAAGTGGCGTAATTCTGTCTGACACATCAAGTGAGTCAACCACACCATGCCACCATGCTCCCATAGGAAGGCAAGGGAAGCACATTGAAATTTCAATAACATCCCGATAGTGACAAAGAACCCCATCGCCATCAACGTACAATGGACAAGGAGTAATCGGGGCCGGCAACAGTTGTGTCGTATGAGGGATACGAGAGGTGTGGAAGACATTCACGTATCACACACACTGTACAGTGTCGAGGGATTTTAGGTGGTGATCGATGAGCCCAGCCCTGATCGTTTGGAGGAGACGTCTGCCGTTTCTTTTCGCCGAACGACAAATACCATTCGTTAAAATAGATGCCTAAGAAGCGGACAGTGGTGGTCATATTTACAGGAACGACACACCTCCCAGGCAGGACTTCACTGATGAGTAAAACGATATTTGAAAATGTTAAGAAAGCCATATGTCGCCATCCATGTCAGAATTACTCATGATAATTAGAAGGAAACTCACGATCGCAAATTATCATTTATTTAAAATTACCGTTTTCGGGACATACGTCAGAGCTGCGTAGCTTGAGGACGAGATCGTCAGCATAGGCTACAACAGAAGCGGTGTCCGTGCAGTGACAGACCCACCAGGTGCTGGCGAAGTTCCTGGAGTAGGGGCTCTAACACCAACGCATACAGTATCGTGGAAAGTGGGCAACCCTACCGGATGGAGTGCTCAATCGCTAGAGGCGCGGTGAGGCATCCGTTACAGAATATTCTCGAAGTTGCGCCGCTCAAGGGTCATATTACCACCGCTCCTATATGGGCCGGAAAACCCATTTGCTAGTGGACCGAATTCAAAAAGGTGTGACTGACATGGCCGAATGCCTGAATGAAGTCAAGCGATGCCAAAACACCACGCAATTGTCACGACCTGGTGACTGCCATCATGTCCTTGTAATGGCAAAATGCCATATAAATATTGTTACTACCAAGAAAAGTGTGATCAAGAGACATGACTTATTATGCTGCCTTCTTGTGTTTCCAATAAATGGGTGAAAATTTTCATGTCACCATTGAGTAGAGTGATGGGCCAGTAATGACATATCTGCGATCGACCATGCCGTTTAGAATGGGGATAACGACCCCATCTAGGAAGGTGGATGGGATCGTTGTTGTTGGGAACATCAGTTCCAACGGATGGTTAAAACACTTATAAAATTCGAGGGGTGTCCATCATGTCCGTGGGGACCTATTGGAGGCTCCCACCTTTATAGCATCTAGGACTTCATCGATCATCACACCATCCTGAGGTTTCCTGATCCGTTTCACTGGTATGGTGTTTATCGTGAGTGATGCCACATCCTCAGTTAAGGTTGGGTAATAGAAAGCAGAATACAGCTGGCTGACTGTAAATGGAGAGTATGACCACTGCATAGTACTGTATACCATCGTCCTTTGGCATTGGTGAGGTTGTGTGTGAGAGCTCGACGACGAGGATGGCGGTTTGTGAGGAGGTGGTACATCGATGGCTTTGCATTATATGTATGGTCGTAGGTGCAGGATCTGACAAGGGTCCCTTCCAGGCATTCTTGTAGGAGTTAAGTGGCCAGCACTTTAGCATTATGCACTATCACGTGGTGGCAGGAGAGAATGCAATAAAAGTCGTTTGCCCAGCCTTGACGTCTTTACCATATCCCATAAATGCCCTGCTGCCCTGCATAGTGCCAGTTTCACACAGGACAGCCAACAGGATATGGTAGATGTGTAGGCAGGGCGACGTCGATGACAGAGGGCCCACGCTTCATCAGCGATCTGTCAGCAGTCAGGGGCAGCGCTGAATTTCCGGAGGCCATGACCTGTGCCACACCAGTTTGCAGGTGAGGGCGACATGGTAGATGTAGGCCTCATGTTCAGAGAAAGCCAGGGGCCAAACTTTGACATGTTGAGTGTTGCCAGTAAAGGAACAAGTGGGGTAGGTACTGTCAAGTCGACTGGTCGAGTGCGCCTTACAGTATGTGAAACCCACGCTGGTGCCATGACTCTTCTCCCATGCCTCCATTGGCTGAACTTGGTCGATGACAACAGAGAGGGTCCCACATGTCATGGCAGTTGATCAGTAGGCCCTTGTGTGGATATGAGGACCAGATCATCCAGGGGACCCTCAAAAAGCACCTTTACCTCATCACCAAAGAAGGTTTGTCGCTAGTGACGTTGACTGGAGCCAGATGGTGCACATACAATTAGGTTTCAGACGCTGAACAGCGTGAGGGCCATAACCCTAGCATTAGGGAAGTACACTACATCTTCAGTGAGGAGCCCTTCAGGGACGAGCATGACCACTCCGCCACTGTTGTCGGAATCATGACTGTGTAGCCAGTTGGAACATAGTGACGACCACTTCTTGGCAATGTCGACATCAGCAGCAAAAGTGGTGACTCTAAACATTACTAGCTTACGTGGAGCACAAATTGTGGCCAGATTCATTGTCACAATGCTGTAGCGTTGTGGATGTGTTCCCTCTGTCGGTACAGAAGTTCTTGTGAAGATGTCCGGCAGTTGTGAAACATCTGGCTCAGCCAGTGTGGCCACTATCACTGGGTGGAAGCTTGTTGGGGGAAACTGTGGGGCACTCTCTGACGAGTGATCCAGCATCCCAATCTGCTCTGTCGTCGACATCGTCAGCTCAGGCGATGGAAGCTGGTGGCTGGTGACTATCAAGCCCATGAATGGTTAGGGGTGGTGACGCTGCCAATGTGGCATCTGGGGAACTTCCGTCTATGATATCCACATTGTCAGGTGGGATCGCAGGCAGTGAAAGGATACTACCCAGGTGACAGACTGGGTGTGGCTACTCCTGTCGTCAGGGCATTCAAAGGGATCAGTCTTTGGTATCTGATCCACTACCCGTGATATCATATGAAGGAGGCCTTCGACTTCTTCCATTTTAGGGGTGATCGCTGCTTTTGGAGGTGATGTTCCATATCGGAATGTGACTCTTCGTTGTTCTACTTGGTGCCTGTCTGAAGGAAAGCTGAGATAAGCACCACACAAGTCCATCACGGTGGGTGAGCCGTTCACCGAGCTTTGGAGAGTTGTGTGTCCCGTCGCCGTCAAAGGACGTGTTGCCATTGAGATCTCGTCCACACCGTGGTTCCTGAGGTCTACTGGTGGTGGAAGAACAGGCGCATCCTGAGTGAGCCATCCAAGTTGCACATGGCCAAGACTTAGGTGTCTATGTGATCTGCGTCACCAGTTGGGATCTGGAGCAAACGGCGACGGAAACAATAGGACCTACGAAGGCCCTCCTATCCACATCCTGCACATGTTGGCCATCATACATGACGATGACTTGCACACCACCTACCAGCAGAGAGGGTGGTAGACGTTTAGACGGTTAGATGTTGATCTTTTGGACACCATTTCACACGTGGTATGTCCTGAACGTCTGCCACTTTTCCGCGGTGTGGCGCACAACATTGCTATAGGTTCGAAAAACTTCAACGACCATGTCTTCGACAACCCCCATGGATAGTTGAAGCATCCGAATTGTTTGAAGACCGAAACCGGGGTGGTCTACCATCACCTCCTTAATATGCCCATCAGTTCTCAGTGGGACTCAGCAGCGCAGTGTTCCCCTGAAGATGGCGAACAAACTTATTACGCCGAGAAAGCCCACGAAGTCACATGTCTGTTACAGTGTTTGAATTTTAGTCCACGTGCGTGCTGTCAAATTACATCAGCGCATGATTCCTCCATCGTCATTTCAATGTAGAAGATGCTGATTGTGATAGAGAACTGAATACCTATCGCTTCTTGTGGGCCCGAGTGTGAATCCTCGTGAATGAATTGTTCAATTTCATAAGAGCGTAGTCGTGCATGTTCGGCGTGGAATGTAACCTTACGTGTCGCTCGGCGGCAAGAGTGTGCCAGAAGGTACAATATTGGTGGACGCTATACAACGCAAATACCACGACTCGGACGTAAATAACTCCGTTAGTGGAGCGGTATCGGGCATTCGGAGCAGGTCCGCACGCCACCACGGCCGAAAGCCGACTGACACACTCGGCTGACCCCTTTAGGCTGTACCTGCAGACCTGTGTTGGCGTACGTTCATCGCCTATCCAGTCCACATGTGTGATCTCCAATTTTCGCAGTATTCTAAGCTCTAGTCTTTCAAGCAGTAAGTGCTGAGTTCTTAAGTATTTATTTCACTTCGTGTCCCTATTTCCTCACCTCCAAATTTTATAGAAGAAATAGCATTCCAGAGGTTTGACTCTACGTTTGTCCTTTCTGACGAGGAGCCACACTTCATCCCTGAATAAACCACGTCCTACTGCCAAAGGAATTGTTGTTAATATATAAATTGCGGTGGACTTGACATGGACCACATACTGCAATAAATTATGTTTTACGATTAGTTTATACTTTTCCAACACAATTCTCAGTTGTACGGAGTGTTTGACTTTTTCATAAGGGACGTTGGTTTTATTTACGATAATGATAGAAGCTGAAGAAATTAATTAAAATTTGTGCCACAGACATGCCTTGAACGTGGATTTTCTTGCTTATGAGGCAGAAATGCTTATCGTTACACCAACGCAGCGCTAAAGTGACCTTTTCTGCACCAACTAGACAAGTCGAATGTCCTCTCCAACACAAACTTCATATCTGCAGCTTATTTTCCCCCTAAATTGTCACTATTGCCAGGGCTCTCCGGCATTCGAATAGCACCCCAGCGTAAGGGGGAAGTCCAGTACTACAAGTTATCTTATAGATAGATGGTACAATACTTCCCCATTAAGTCCAACGCTGGGGTGCTATTCCAGTGCTGGAGAGCCCTGGAAATAGTGACAATTTAGGGGTAAAATAAGCTGCAGATATGAATTGAAGTTTGTTTTGGAGAGGGCATTCGATTTGACTAGTTTGTGCAGCAACGTGGACGCTAGTGCTGTGGTAGTGTAATGGTGACCATCCCTGCCTACCATGTGAGAAGATCCACGTTCGACTTCCGACTGACACGAATTTTAATTCGTTTCTTCAGTTTCCATCATTATCGTAGATAAACATGACATTAAAATGTCTAGGGGAAAATTTAATTATAAGACGTTGGTTTCATTCAGATTTCAATACACCATGTTATTCCTCACTCTTTTGGCTACAAAACCCTATTTTTCAACACGATCTCCGTTTAATGCGACGGCCTTAGTCCACCTTACTGGGAGGGTCTGTATACCTGCATGGTTCTATTCTATTGGTCGACGTCCGAGCCAACGTCTCGATGCATCAATAACCTCCCCACCATCCACGTACTGCTCCCCTCAGAGCATATCCTTCATGGACCAAAGAGATGGAAGTCGGAAGGTACGAGATCTGGGCTGCAGGGGGAATGAAGAAGGACGGTCCAATGATGTTCTCTCATCTCGGGTGCGCAGAATTGTGTGAGGCCTTGCGTTGCCATGGAGAAAGAGAAGTTCGTTTGCATCCGTCAGTCACTCGAGTGAGTGTGTACGCAAGTTCCAACATTGCAGGAGTCACAGCTGTGTGCGGCTGGTCGGCAAGCGGGACATCGGACAGGTTTGCGAGACCTCGCTATGATGACAGACGCCTCGCCCGACGACTCACCGTGCTTTTGCTTACTGATAGGTCTCCGTAGACATTCTGCAAGTGCCTATGAATCCTACAGCTACCACAGCACAGATAAGAGGCTTTGTGATCCCAAACATATAAACACGAACTGTTAGGAGCCGTTTATTAGCAGTGGGATGATGGGCACGAACGCCTCTAGCACGTCTTCCATTCAAGCCTCAGCATTGACGTGGAATGCTCGACTGGAGCCGTCAGAGGATCACTTGGAATGGCGCGCCATGGTCTTCAGAGATGAGAGCAGATTATGTTTGCACGCAAGTGATGGTCGTCTGCGTGTACAACGTGAGCCTGGTGCGCGCTGTCTCGTACAGTGCATTCGTCCACGACACACTGGCCCCACCCAAGGCCTTAAGGGCTGGATGCAGTAAGCCAGAATTCTCGTTCACTTTTGGTGACTCTGGAGGGGAGATGGGGGTAGTATGAGGCACATCCATTGGTTCACTTCATTACTTCTTACGTAAGTTCAGTTATTATAAGTTGTGTGGACTGCTACACAACCTGGAACTTTGCCCCATACTACCCCCCACACCGCGTTTATAATGACCTGTGCCTCACAGCGTTATTTTACACGTCTATGTTAATTTCAAGACGCTCCACAAGGGCGAAACACATAATTAACAATAAATAGATAAAAACTATTTACAACCAAGACTGTCTTATTTCAAGTTACGGTTTAAAGCGATCATTATTTGATTTCAAAACATATTTCTGAACATCGTGCAAGTAGATTTTTTTTAACTTTTTTTAGATAATTCCAAAAACTCTACTTAAGAGGCCAATGATAACGTATTAACCTTCTTTGTAGGACAGATCATGTTTGTCTTTTAATGAAGATCGATTTTTCATAAAAAGAAGACTTCCTTTTATTGATTCTTTGATGAGAGTTTAAAGAAAAAAAAAAAGAAGTACATAGGTTTCATATGGTTCTTGGTTTTGGAGTCGAAAACGAGCACATGACATTACTAAAATAAGTGCAAAGAACGAGTGCATTCCACGGTTAGACGACAGGCGCTGGAAGAATGACGTCTACATCTACATTTGAATGAATACTCTGTAATTCATACATCAGTGCCAGGCGGCGATGGGGGTACTATTCATCGAACCACCTTCAAACTATTTTTATAAATTTCTACTTTCTAACAGAACGTGATAAAAACGAAGACTAAACTATTTGTGAACGATCTCTAATTTCTCTTATTTGATTACGAAGATAATTTCTTTATGTGTAGGTTAGTGTCAATAAAATATTTTCACATTCAGAGGAAAAAGTTGATGATTGAAATTTCAGAAGAAGATTTCACCGCTACGAAAAACGCCTTTGTTTTAATGATTGCCATGCCAATTTGCTTATCATGCCCCTGGCACTCTCTCACCTATTTCTCCCTTGTTTCCCAATAGTACAAAACCATCTTTTTTTTTTTACTTTTTCGGTGTTGTCTGCCAATTCTGTCTGGTAAAGAGCTACGGTCGCAGGTTCGAATCCTGCCTCGGGCATGGATGTGTGTGATGTCCTTATGTTAGTTAGGTTTAAGTAGTTCCAAGTTCTAGGGGACTGCTGACCTCAGATGTAAAGTCCCATAGTGCTTAGAGCCATTTGGACCATTTCGTCCAGTAAGGATCCGATACCGGTTACCGGTACTCTAGCAGAGTCTCTTTAGTACACTTGTTTCATCTTCTGAGTGTTCTACCAATTGAACCCTGTGTCTGGTTCACTTTCCTCACCGCATTTCCTGTGTGATCGTTCCAACTTAAGTTGTTTGCAGTTATAATCCTTAAGTATATAGCCGAATTGGCAGGTTTTACATTTGTGTGATTTATCGTGTAATTGAAATTTAATGGATTTTTTTAACTAGTCATGTGGATGACCTCACACTTTACCTTCTTTAGAGTCAGCTGAAATTTTTCACATCATACAGATATCGTGTTTCAATCATTTTGCAATTGATTTTGATCTTCTGATGACTTTCTAGACGGTAGATGACAGAATCATCTCCAGATAATGTAATGGTGGTACTCAGATTGTCTGATAAATGTTTCATGCAGATTAGGAACGGTAGAGGCTCTTTAACGGTTCCTTGGGCAACGCCAGGTGTCACTTCTACTCGATGATTTTCCTTCGGTTAATACGAAGCCCGTATTTACCACTGCACTACAAGATTTTACGCCAAATATCTCCGCAGATAATGAATAGATTGAAGAAATATATGATGAGATAAAATAAATTATTCAGACAGTTAAAGGAGACAATGATTTAATTGTGATGGGGGACTGGAATTCGATTGTAGGCAAAGGTAGACAACGAAAAATAGTAGATGAATATGGACTCGGGGAAAGGAATGAAAGAGAAAGCTTGGCAGAATTTTGCACAAAGCACAATTAAATCATCGCTAACACTTGGTTTAAGAATCATGTAAACCATCATCCCAAAGATGTTCGGGCTCACATGTGGTTCCTCTTCGTCGAAAGTCTTGGCTTAAACTCGTATAGGGGTTGAACCGCCCGTGTCGCATTACACGCCCTAAATTAGAGACTTGTGACCCTTTGGTTAAATTGTCTGGCTGATGGCATGTTTGCAGAATTGTCTGAAACAAAGTTAATGTAACACATAATAACAGTAATAATACTATCGGGAACTAAATTAACGACCCAAAAACGATGTAGGCCACGCAGTTACGACTTGGTTGGAATAATGTTTATTCAGAAAGAAAGCTAACAGCGAAGGTGGTCGTATTTAGAATTACTGTTACACTCGAGCGCATATCCATTTGACACAGTTCGATCATTCACAATCTCAACGCGCAACACAAGTCCAATACGCCACATCGAATTTTCACGGAAAGCTAGAGTTCATACCAGGCGCAAGGCTGCTCACCGCTCAGAGACACAGTCCCGTCATACCGCACAACACGAGATTTTCCAAGTCGTTTCACTTCCTAGCTGCCTGAAAACCGACTGTCCGATTTCGCGTCTCAGTCAGAACTGTGCCCTTTGGTGTCTCCAGCCGAACCGTCCGCTTTCGCTTCTGCCCCGGCACACTCCTCTGCCCGTCCCCGGTCGCGTTTCCCGTTCGCCGAATATCCCCGCTCAACTGACTAGGGCAGTTCCCTTTCCTGAAGCCGTCCATCTGATTGGCTACAGATTATTCTACATTGTTCTACATTTTAACATAGTTAAATAATCAAAGCTTCACTACTTTCTCCGGCCGGAGTGGCCGAGCGGTTCTAGACACTTCAGTCTGGAACCATGCGACCGCTACGGTGGCAGGTTCGAATCCTGCCTCGGGCATGGATGTGTGTGATGTCCTTAGGTTAGTTAGGTTTAAGTAGTTCTAAGTTCTAGGGCACTGATGACCTCAGATGTTAAGTCCCATAGTGCTCAGAGCCATTTGAACCATCTCTTTTCACTACTTTCACGCTCTAAATAAAGTAACAATAATATCCATTACATAATAAACGTTAAATTCTTTTACATAAAACCAATAATTTCCTTCTTAACTTTCAATGTGATGGTCAGTAGCCTTGCACCAATGTGCTTTCTGATAAATATATAAAGAACAAAAGTAACTATTATGAACTAAACTTTACAACAAATATTCTGTTACCTAATGATTCAATAAAGTGTTATACTGCCATCGTTCAATGTTGTTTTGTGTGGAGGAAATGATGATCTGATGCTTAACTGAAAATACTGATAATTTAAATTTACTATATGTTTTAAACAAATAAAGTTACAGAGTTGACATTTACAACGTTTGTCATGTTAATGATGCGCTTCTATATGAAATGTAGATTGTTAAGATCGACCAAAGCGTTCAGATTTTAGCATTCAGGTCATTGTTACAAGAGTTGTTAATTTCACTTTAAGAGTAAATCATAAACTATTGTACATATGAGCAATATTCAAGTTTTATTGGACTCACCATGGAAATTTATGGAGGATGGCAGATTAAAATTACTGTTGCTTCATTCCCTGAATTACTACAGAATTAAATAGTTTCCATAAATGGTTCCCTTTATGGCCGACCTTAGGTCCGCCATATTTAACACTCCTACGTCTCCCTGGCCACAAACGCCTTCTAGGGGGTTTCCCTACGACGTAGGTTCTCGTCTGTCTCACTCGCACACTTCAGTGCTTAGGCCTCTAAAGACAACAAACACCTGTGGGTTTCCCCATCTCGTGGTGAATCTCTGCGCTTTGTGGCACACAGTCCTGGACGACAAGGTTTGTTTGACAATTCCAGTAGGCTGACTCTTATGGCCATATATTTAAATGAGAGTGCAATGCTCGTTAACTCACAATCATAAAAGATGGATGTATACGTGGAAGAGACCTGGAGTCACAGGAAGGTTTCAGACCCAATATATAATCGGAGATTTCAGAATCAGATTTACACTCTAAAATCTTTCTAGGGCACATAATGACTCTGAACATAAGTTATTACTTTTGTGTAATTTGCAGTTTACTTCTAAGATTCTTATATTATCTCTTAAGAGTGATAGAGCAATGGAGCCATACTACAATCTTTAACTGGAATGCTTCTCTAACATTAGGCTAATAGAAAAGCTAACGCCAATTGTTGAACATTTCTGAATGTCACTTACACCATCTAGCGACTCCTAGATTCTCTAATGTTTAGATTCTCTGATGTATACAGGTGTGCATATAACCCAGCTAAATGAAGAAATTTCTCCGCAGCCAATATGCCTCCGCTTTTTGAGGTACAACGTGATTTAAAAAAAAAAATACGTTTCCCATTGTGACATATCTTTTAACCAATGCGATTTTTACAGATTTCGTCGTGTTTCTTTCAAAATAGTTGGTTTTTAGTATAATCTAAACACATTTGAACATGCTCTGCGTTCTTATACTGGCGCTGCCGTGTCTTCCAGTGGCGATCCTTGAAACTATTAACCTTCCTTTTATTATTGTTATTATTTTCGATTTCGGGGAGTGCAGTAATATGCATGCATTCATGATGCGCTGGGTGATTTAGAAGAAGATTCGAAGTATATTGGCCGAATGAAGCGGTATTTGGCATTTATAAAGGAACTTCTGTTTCAAAAATTGATAATGAAGCTATTCATATTGTAAACACAAAGGGCAACGTCATTCGTCCGATGTTTGTATCCACTAAATCTGCTAATATGTTACAGACATTCTTCCAAAGGCCTTGAAACAGTCGATATCTACATGTGTATCGAAATATAAATGAGATTCTGATTTTGTTTATGATCATTATCAGCAAAGCTAAAACAAACTTCATTCATACAAGGATTTTTGAAAACTAAAATGCTGATGTGCATGTACACAAAGCGTTTAATGCTGTATCAGATATGTTAAAGTAAAATACGATATCTGCCAACTGATTAATTACTAGCACACTCGCAGTTATTAATTGACAGAGCTCTCAAATAACAGTAGGCGCTCTATATAACAGTCACATTCCTTTTTTATCGAATAATGCAGATCGTTCTCATGTGTACAGCCACAAATAAGCTTTCATGTCTGTCTCAAAACAAATAGAAGAGAGAAAATTTCGCAGTTAATTGGTACTGTAGTGCTCTTCTCATATTTAGTTAAAATTGGGTGGTTATTCAAAGGAGCCCTATGAGCTCCAGCAGTGTTTATGTAATATACCATTATCGCAGAAGAATAAATCCGATCTGGTGCAAAGAGCTGCCGCAGTGAAGTTTTCCGAGTTTGCAGCAGAAACAAATGTCAATATGTAATCAGTCATTATCTGTAGCTACAGATGGTGAAGAAAATAAAATGCAATGATCTTATGCCATTAATGGCCTGGAGACCAAGTCTGGGGTAGTTTCGCAAACTGGAGCAAGTCTTTCTGTTTGACGCCACTTCGATGACATCAGCACCTTTGTGACGAAAACGAGACGAAATGATCAGGAAATGTTTGCCCCGAGCGGAGTAAAACTCCGACCCGGCACATGAATCGAACACGGGACTGCGTGATCTGGAGGCAGCCACCCTAACCACTTTTTCTCCATGTTGTTCATCACTATTCTCGACTTTTTTTTACTAGAGGGGGAGCCAGCTGTCTGACCCAACATGCTGAGCTACCGTGCCGGTTAGACACTAGACCACCAACAGTGGCCCAGTGGCGAACGAACACAGTTGTACGTGAGGAAGTAAAGCATTTCTGACGTGGTATTGAAACTGGGATTGATATCAGATTGATATCAACGATATTCTTTGAGCTAGTACAGTAAGTCAGGTCCGACACAGCTCTGGTTAACATTTTTGTTTCTACCAAACATTTAACGAAGTTTTATGCCTTTGAGG
Organism: Schistocerca nitens; assembly: GCF_023898315.1. Lineage (NCBI taxonomy): Eukaryota > Metazoa > Arthropoda > Insecta > Orthoptera > Acrididae > Schistocerca > Schistocerca nitens. The sequence goes on along the minus strand of NC_064615.1, from coordinate 254,883,749 downwards.
ACCCTCATTATTACTTCTGCTGAGAATGGACGGCAAAATTCCGTTTGGTCATCGCAGAGAGATTTTAATGTTTTTAAGCATGAGCTTACAACATTAAAATCTCTCTATGATAACCAAACGAATTTTTGCCGTGCATTCTCGGCAGAAGGCATAATGCGCGCTCTCAAAGACGTAAAATCGGGAAAAGCACCTGGATTTGATGGAGTCCATCCGGAGTTTCTTCTACGGAAAATATGCGAAAAGATGGTTAACAGAATTCTTTGCAGATATTATAACATAGGCACAGTCCTTCAGTAAATGAAAAGATCAAAAATCATTGCTCTCCTAAAGCCAGGGAAGCCAAGTAACGAACCAAAGAGCTACCGCCCAGTCGCATTATTGAGCTCTGTCTATAAACTCCTGGAAAGATTTCTCTATTAACCGTACTGTCACCAAAATTCTGGAGTCTGTTCCTGTGGAGCAAGGCGGGTTCCGCCCTGCGCGCAGCTGTGCAGACCAGGTTATGTCACTAACTACGTACAAAGATGCTGCGTACCAAAGGAAATTAAAAACAACAACTGTTTTCATAGAGCTGTCTGCTGTCAACGACGCTGTCTGGAGACATGGCCTATTGTACAAATTCATGCAAAGAATCTTTTGCCTGACAACTACCAGACTGATAGATGCGATGCTTGCTGCCAGAACATTCTAAGTAGTAACAGGAGAACAGATATGCGTCCAAAGAACCCGTGAACAACGGCCTACCACAGGCCTCCTTGTTGACTCCACTACTGATCAGCTTGTATGTTGCCTATAGGCCATCCACATCTTCCAGGTAGTTTGGGTACACAGTCTACTCGGCCGCTGGGTACTGCGCTCCGGTCTGGATGAACAGTGTTCAAAAAAAAAAACTCGACGTGCAGCTGAATAGCACGATGCAAATTGTCAGCGAAACCATCAGACCAACCCCAAAACATTGGCTGCCAATTCTGAGCGACATACCACCTGCTGGCCTACGTCAGAAGAATGCTCTTCTCCGGGAAAATAGGAAGATAATCGACAACGCCCAACTCCCTATACACTGCGACATGCCTGGGCAGGAAAGAAACAGACTTCGGTCTAGACAACTAACAATGATAACAGCCAAGGAATTGCAAAGTATAAACTTTGATGCAATAAAGACTTGGAGGGACCAATTTCGAGAAGTATGTCCTAAGCGTTGTCAAGCCAGGATGTGAACTACAGCGTAAAATACGATAATCCCTTAACAGAATACGCACAAATCACGGAAGATGTGCAGATACTCTTTACAAATGGGTAAAAACGCCAACTCCCAACTGTGACTGCGGAACCAACAGACATACCACCCGCCACATCGTCCAAGAGTGCGACAGATTAGCATACAGTGGCAGGTTCAGTGATTTTCTGAGGGCGACAGACGCCGCAAAGGTCTTTATGCATAACCTTGATGTTTGTATTTAATTATATTGTCCATATACAATCTTGATGTTTGCATTTACTTGTATTGCCCATTATCTGTATGTTTTATATTTCTTGTACTGCATATTTTATTGTGTTTTTTATGTATATCTTTGTTTAAACATTTGTAAGAAGCATAAAATGATGTGCATTGCCATACGCTACATAAATAAATAACGAAGTTGTATATGGGTTTTGTCAGATGGGCACCCTGGTTCAAATGGTTCAAATGGCACTGAGCACTATGCGACTAACTTCTGAGGTCATCAGTCGCCTATAACTTAGAACTACTTAAACCTAACTAACCTAAGGACATCACACACATCCAGCCCGAGGCAGGATTCGTACCTGCGGCTGTAGCGGTCGCTCGCCTCCACACTGTAGCGCCTAGAACCGCACGGCCACTCCGGCCCACGGCACCCTGGAATAACGTCCTTAAATTCCTAGTTTTGTACTGTCTATCGTACTATAAATTTATCCATTGTTAGTTAGAATTATGAGTACCCTAAACCTTCGTTTTCAAAAGTTAATGAATGAAGTAGATTACCCATGTAAATCCCATAAGCGGAAAGCACAGACGGAAACTCCTAGGAAACAAGCAATATACACTGACGGAAAAAAATTCCAACACCAAGACGGAGTTGTGCGACATAAACGAAAGTTGGCAGACGTGTTGCTACATCCGAAAAATTATGTGTATTCAAATTTCGCGCTAGTCACCCAAGAGTGCCGCTATGAAGATGCAAATCAGTTTTGTCTCAAATACACTGTGTAATGGTTGAGATTGGACGCGGTGAATTGATGTTAGTGAAGAAAGTCTTTACGGTGATAAAGACGTCGTTATCAACACCTCACTGAGTTAGAACGATGTTGCATAATAGGGTTACGAGAAGCTAGATGAACCTTTTGCAATACTGAAGAAAGGCTTGGCAGAAATGTAGGCATTGTAAGTGATTGCTGGCAGCTGTGGTGACGAGAATGTGCGGTCAAATGATGACCTGGCTCTGGACGGACTCGTGGCACTACCGAGAGGGAAGACCACCGTGTACGGTATGCCTCTGACACATCGTACTGCATCTGCAGCAGCAATTTGAGCATTAATTCACACCACAGTGACACAACGAAATGTTACAAACCGTTTACTTCAAGGACAGCTTCGAGCCAGACGCCCTGGAGTCCTGACACCAAACCACAGCCAATTGTGATTTCAGTGGTGTCAAGTGAGAGCTCGTTCGACGGCAGGGTGGAGGTCTGTTACATTTTCTTATGAAAACTGATTCTGTCCCGGTGCCAGTGATAGCCGTGTGACGGTTAGAAGAAGGCCAGTTGAGGGCCAGCAACTAACAAGTCTGCGTGCTGGACTCATTGGACCTACAACTGGAGTTATGGTCTGGGGTGAGATTTTGTATGACATCAGGAGCATTCTCGCGGTAATCCCACTCACCCTGACTGCGACTTTGTGTGTCGGTCTGGTGATTCGACCTGTTTTGCCGCCATTCGTGAACAGCATTGGTTCAAATGGCTCTGAGCACTATGGAACTTAACATTTAAGGTCATCAATCCCCTTGAAGTTAGAACTACTTAAACCTAACTAACCTAAGGACATCACACACATCCTTGCCCGAGGCAGGATCCGAACCTGCGACCGTATCAGTCGCGCGGTGCCAGACTGAAGTGCCTAGACCCGTTCGGCCACCGCGGCCGGCCATGAACACCATTCCAGGGGATGTTTTCTAACAGGATAACGCTCGCCCACATACCGCTATTGTAACTCAACATGCTCTCAGAGTGTCGACACGTTGCCTTGGCCTACTGGATAGCCAGATCTGTCTCCAGTCTAGCATACACAGGACATCATCGGGCGACACCTCTAGCGTCATCCACAGTCAGCATTAATCGTCCCTGTATCGACTAACCAAGTGCAAGTAATATGGAGGTCCACCACACAAACAACCATCCTGTACCTGTGAAACACACTTCATGCACTTTTGCTTGTTTTCATTAAAAAAAAAGTCAAATGTGTGTGAAATCTTATGGGACTTTACTGCTAAGGTCATCAGTCCCTAAGCTTACATACTACTTAACCTAAATTATCCTAAGGACAAACACACACACCCATGCCCGAGGGAGGACTCGAACCTCCGCCGGGACCAGCCGCACAGTCCATTACTGCAGCGCCTGAGACCTCTCGGCTAATCCCGCGCTGCTGCATTCAACAATCTGGCGGTTACTACTAGTGTACGAGCACTTCACATTTGTCTTAGCTCATTTTGCGCTTACATTAACCTTTGATCTTTCTATATACATTACCTAGACAAATGTATTTCCGAAATTTCATTACTCTATATTAAATATTTTTTGGTGTTCCGATATTTTTTTTCAGTGTGTTACGGGATGACCAGCTTTTGAAGTAATTACAGTAATTTTTCGTGAGGAATGAATTTTGAAAGGAGTTTTGTGTAGGGTGGATGCCGCATTGTTGAATGTGGAATAATCTCCGTAGCTTTGGTACTGGAAAGGAAAAGCCAGAAACCGCTTCTAAGGGCTCAACTGAAGAAGTGAATGAATTTTTCTCTGCTCCAAGCCCACGCCGCAAGGAACTAATAGAGATCGGATTAAACCGGAGCAGATTAAGCACCTATGTACATTCGTCGCTTGGTGAGAGATTAATCTAGAATGCATTTCATTTCTCAGGGCTATAAATCAGCATTTAATTGCTCAGTATATTCCCGTAGCTTTGGTCTTTAATGAACAGTGCAACAAAGCAAAGAGGAACAACCCACCATCACCGATATCAGCTCTTGTCAGCAGGCTGTCGGCTGATGAAAACACACACACACACACACACACACACACACACACACACACACAGAGGGGAGAGAGAGAGAGAGAGAGAGAGAGAGAGAGAGAGAGAACTGTGATGTGACCATTACGCTGGCCAGAGGACAATGGTTTCGGGCCTGCAGGTGAGCGGTGCAGTCGGGTGGGGTGGAGCGCTATTCTGGCTGCAGGCGGCCCTAGATCGCGTTCGGTGGCGAGATATCGCTCACCGCAATCGATCATCGGGGCCGCTGCTGCATGCGACTGCCCACCGCAGCTGGCCGTATGGCAGGAATCCGCTCCGGCCGTTTCCCACTGTCGAGGACAATCACGAGAGTTCAGTAGCTGAAGGCAGCGCGCCGCAGACAGAAAGCCCCCATCTTTCTCACAGCCTATAATACCAGTATCGATTGTAAGTAGTTTATACTGTGTGATTCTATGTATGTGGCTATGAAGTGGTTGTTCTTTACTGATTAAGTTCATTGAGTTGTGAAAGAAAAGTTGATATGTGTAATATATGTAATATACAAACGTAAAAGACGTTTAAAATTAATGAAATTTTGTAAATTATGCCTGTTTGTAAAAGAGCAATTGTACTTTGAATACTGGTTCATGCTTATGGAAGTAGTATTATATCAAGGAAAAGGCGTAGGGAACCCCCTTTCCTACGGAAGGGGCTTGTAGCGTGGGAAAAGATGGATCTGATGGTCAATTTGGGCGGCAAGAGAGAGAGAGCACATTACGCAGTCAGTGGCTATACGTTGTACTGTTAACAATGCGGGTGCCAAGTGAAACATTTGGAAGGCAATTTATCTTGAAATTGCCTCGGGTGTAGTTTTGGCTGTCGAATGGTGCTCTTGTTATCATGGAATGGCTCTGAAATGAAGGAAATACGTCGCCAAAAGAATTTATAAAGAGCATTCAACTTCAAGAGCATGGGACCACTTGGCCGCCACGTGCTTGCCACCACTATTGCGTCACTGCTCGACCAGCTGCAAGAGTTCGATATGTATCACAGTATGGACCAATATGCTTGTGTGTGAGTGTTTTTCAATAATAATTTCAATGATACAAATTCGCGTTTGAACCTTTAAATTGTACTGTTCATGAAACCATGAAGGATCCTATCCTAAACATGCTAAAGACCGAATATCCTGTTTATGAAGAACCACTAACTTGTTTCTGTTTGAATGTGCCTAAATTTCAGTGTTTAATGACATAAATGTTGCAAGTTAAAGTATTTATTTCACAGTTAAAGAGAGAAGCACATAATTTGGAACTTATAAAAAACTTTATTTTGCTTTGAATTGTTTCTACTTTGAATGTGCCGAAGTTTTAGTGCTGAAGGGCATAAATGTTGTTAGTTAATATCACTTGCTTCACAAGTAATGAAAGAGGCACACAATTTTGAACCTACTTGAAACTTAACGTTACCTTGAACTTCTTTCTGAGGTTATTGAGGTTATTGAAGAATATTATTAGTGTAAATTGCTATATAGAATTGAAAGATAAATAATTTCAAGATGGGTTGATAATCAGTATTAGTGGGATGTAAATTGTTTATGAGAAGAGTGCATTGTTTGTTTATGAAGGATGTGACTGTTTATGGGTCCCCACTATATTCTTTTTTGTTATGAGAAAGTTAAACTAAAGATTTTTTTACTAAAGGAATCTGAAGTAGTTCCATAAATGAGAGAGGGTAAAAAAGTGTTTATACAGTGTTATTTATCTGCATTTGTGGGATGTATGTTAGTTAAACCAGGACTCTTGTCATACTTCATTTAGTCTCGTGAAGTCTTTGATAACCTTTTGTTGCTGAATTGGTTAATGGTTGCAGTGGTGATTATTATTAATAGCAATAAAGTGCTAACTATCTTCCTGTGAATGCTAATTTGTGCAAATGATAACTACTGTTTACCATGGGTTCGTTCGTCTGGTATTTGTTTGTGTTCATTGCACTTTACCAAGAGAGAAAGAATGAAATCTCTTTTTGCTAAATTATATTTAAATTCATTGAGCTTGATGTTTCAAATTGTGATGCCTAATTAGGCTGGCGACCGTTTAGTACTTCATTTACTAAAATTTTGCGTCTTTCATTACGTACAAAATTAAAGTCTTTCAGTTTTCTACTAACTGCCCGGGAACACGCAGAAGCGCCGCATCAGGACGCGGCATGGACTCGACTAATGTCTGAAGTAGTGCTGGAGCGAAATGACACCACGAATCTTGCATGGTTGTCCATAAATCCGTAAGAGTACTAGGAGGTGGAGACTTCTTCTGAACAGCATGTTGCAAGGCATCCCAGATATGCACAAAAATGTTGATGTCTGGGGAGTTTGGTGGCCAGCGGAATTGTTTAAACTCAGGAGAGAGTTTCTGAAACCTCTCTGTCTCAATTATGGACATGTGGGACGTCACATCATCTTCTGGAATTGCCCAAGTCTGTCGAAATGCACAATGGACGTGAATGGATGACGATAGTCAGGTAGGATGGTAACGTACGTGTCACCTGTCAGAATTGTATCACTCCAACTTCACATGTCCCACACCGTTACAGATCCTCCAACAGTTTGAACAGTCTCCTTTGAATATACAGTCTCCATGGATTCATGAGGTTGTCTCCATACACATACACTCGATACAATTTGAAACGAAACTCGTGCGACCAGGCAACACGTTTCCAGTCATCAACAGTCCAACATCAGTGTTGACGGGCCCAGGCGAGGCATAAAGCTTGGTGTCGTGCTCCGAAAGCCCATATCGATAATGTTTCGTTGAATGATTTGTGCGCTGACACTTGTTGACGGTCCAGTATTGAAATCTGCAGGAATCTGCGGAAGGATTGCACTTCTGTCACGCTGAGGAATTGTCTTCAGTCGTCGTTGTCCCGTTCTCGCAAGATCTTCTTTCCGGCGGCAGTGATGTCGGAGATTTGATGTTTTACCGGATTCCTGGTATTCACGGTACACTCGTGGGATGGTCGTACGGAAAAATCCACACTTCATCGCTACCTCAGAGGTGCTGTAGTACCACGTTCAAACACACTTAAATCTTGATAAGGTGCTATTGTAACAGCAGTAACCGATCTAACAACTGCGCCGGGCACTTGTTGTCTTATATCAGGGCTTAACAACTGGCCGGTTTTGAGCACGAGTACTCGCGTCTGCTCAGGCACCTGCTCGCGAGCAGCTGCAAGGTCGCGGAGTGGGGAGGGAGGGGAGGGAGGGGAAATGCGCGCGCACGTTTGAATAGGGCCGCAGCGTGCCTATTGAATTCGCGCCGTCTGTGTAACGTTTAAAGTACTACGATCAGCTCGTGACAGTCACTTCGCTGGTTAAGAATCATGTGAAGTCGCCGTTGTGTAACCCCAACCATGCTTTCGCAGTTCAACCCCCATTGGGAGGAATTGTATCTGTTTACTGAAAAAGATGGTGTTGCAAAATGATTAGTATGTCACAAAACGCTGAATTCTTTTACGAAATTTAATTTGCAGTGACATTATATGTCGTACCACGCGAAAGACTACGGACGTGGAAAATTGTGATTTACCAGATCGTGCACAGGAAGTTATTAAACTTAAAAGGAAGCTATCCGAAGAAGATCTGGACGACGAAGAAAAATCAACTGAGGCAGCTCTCAGAGTGAGTTACAAAATTGCTTTATTTTTAGCAAAATCCCTGCGCCCCTTCACTGATGGCGATTTAATAAAAGATGGTTTTGTAGTTGCAGCGGAACATTTGTGTCTATCTCAAGCTGAACAGTTTCGGATTGTGCCATTATCTGACATGACCATTATGCGTCGCACACAGGACATGGCAGACGACGTCCAGAGCCAGTTTGCAAATATCTGTAAAGATTTTATGGCTTATTCTCTAGCTCTAGACGAAAGTGTTGATATCACTGGAACAGCGCAGCTTGCCATATTTATTAGAGGTGTTAAAAGAGATCTTCAGGTGAGGGAGGAGCTCCTCGATGTAGTAGCCATGAAGAACACTACAACTGGAGGTAGTAGTATTGAAGAAAGTGTTGAAAATATAGGATTGTCGTGGAATTCTTTAGTTTCAGTGTCTACAGATGGTAGAGACATACACTAAGCTAATAAAATTATGAAGCACGTGTACATTCTCCTTTATTTGTTTCATTTGTCGCAGTAATAATTCGTGAGTGATATCCCTACAGGTGGCCGCGGATTTACATCGACTGGCGGCAGCTGTTGTGTACCCCACGTGACTCTCCCCACTCTCTGCTCTGGTCCGATAGTGGGGGTAGCGTGCTCGCGCTGCTCCGTGCTCGCCCCTTGCTGCTCACAGCTTGCTCCGCGAGCACGTATGTTGTGAAGCCCTGTCTTATATAGACGTCGCCGACCCCAGGGCCGTATTCTGCCTTTTTGTATATCTCTGTATTTGAATACGCATGTCTACATCAGTTTCTTTGTCACTTCAGTGTATGTGTACTCTGTGAATTACTATTGAGTGTGGCGAGAGTACCTTTGAAAGCATATTTTAGAGTTTCTTTGCGATCCATTTCAATTTGGAGGGTGACACTATTGACTGTTCATAGGCGTGTGAGCTGTTGTTAGTTCAATCTGTACGCCTTATAGTCAGAAGTAGAAATTGTTAGAACCCTGGAAACAGTACAGTTATAAGGTACAGTTACTCTGAGGTAACAAAAGTCATGGGATAGCGACATGCACATATGCCGGAAGTATCGCACAGGCGAGGTGTAAAAAATCAGAGCATTGGAAGTGTTGTCATTGGTACTCAGGCGAAAATAATTCTGACTTGATTATGGGAATTAAGAAACTTTGAAGGTGCAATGATAGTTGGAGCCAGACGCATGGGACATTCCATTTCGGAAATCGTCAGCAAATTCAATATTCCGAGATCCACAGAGTCAAGAGTGTGCCGAGAACACCAAATATGAGGCATTTCCTCCCACCACAGTTAATGCTGTGGCCGACGGCCTTCACTTAACGACTGAGAGCAGCGGTTGACAGTTCTAATATGCAAACAAGAATGCGTGAAATAGCCCTAGAAATCAATATGGGATATACGACTAACGCATCCGTTAGGGCAGTGCGGCGAATTTTGGCGTTAATGGACTATGGCGGCAGTCGGCCGACGCGAGTGCCTTTGTTAACAGCGCGACATCGCCTGCAGCGCCTCTCCTGGGCTCGTGACCACATCTGTTGAATCCTAGACGACTGGAAAACCGTGGCCTGGTCAGATGAATCCCGATGTCACATGCTACGAGCAGTTCGTGGCTTTCGAGTGTGCCGCAGACCACACGAAGCCGTCGACCCAAGTTATAAACAAGGCACTGTGCAAGCTGGTGGTGGCTTCATAATGCTGCGGGCTGTGTTTACTTCGACTAAACTGGATCCTCTAGTGCAAATGAGTCGATCATTGAGGGGAAATGGCTGTGTTCGGTTACTTAGAGGCTGAAACTTCCAGGCAGATTAAAACTGTGTGCCCGACGGAGACTCGAACTCGGGACTTTTGCCTTTCGCGGGCAAGTGCTCTACCAACTGAGCTACCGAAGCACGACTCATGCCCGGTACTCACAGCTTTACTTCTGCCAGTACCTCGTCTCCTACCTTCCAAACTTTACAGAAGCTCAGTTGGTAGAGCACTTGCCCGCGAAAGGCAAAGGTCCCGAGTTCGAGTCTCGGTCTGGCACACAGTTTTAATCTGCCAGGAAGTTTCATATCAGCGCACACTCCGCTGCGGAGTGAAAATCTCATTCTGGAAACATCCCCCAGGCTGTGGCTAAGCCATGTCTCCGCAATATCCTTTCTTTCAGGAGTGCTAGTTCTGCAAGGTTCGCAGGAGAGCTTCTGTAAAGTTTGGAAGGTAGGAGACGAGGTACTGGCAGAAGTCAAGCTGTGAGTACCGGGCGTGAGTCGTGCTTCGGTAGCTCAGTTGGTAGAGCACTTGCCCGCGAAAGGCAAAGGTCCCGAGTTCGAGTCTCGGTCGGGCACACAGTTTTAATCTGCCAGGAAGTTTCATATCAGCGCACACTCCGCTGCAGAGTGAAAATCTCATTCTGGAAACATCCCCCAGGCTGTGGCTAAGCCATGTCTCCGCAATATCCTTTCTTTCAGGAGTGCTAGTTCTGCAAGGTTCGCAGGAGAGCTTCTGTAAAGTTTGGAAGGTAGGAGACGAGGTACTGGCAGAAGTAAAGCTGTGAGTACCGGGCGTGAGTCGTGCTTCGGTAGCTCAGTTGGTAGAGCACTTGCCCGCGAAAGGCAAAGGTCCCGAGTTCGAGTCTCGGTCGGGCACACAGTTTTAATCTGCCAGGAAGTTTCATATCAGCGCACACTCCGCTGCAGAGTGAAAATCTCATTCTACTTAGAGGCTATTTCTTCCCAAACAATGGAATTTTTATGGATGACAATTCGCCACGTCACCGGGACAAAATTGTTCGTAGTTGGTTTGAAGAATATTCAGGAGAATTCGAGCGAATCATTGGCAGCCTAGATCGCCCAACATGAAACACATCGAACATTTATGGGACATGATCGAGAGGTCAGTTCGTGCACGAAATCCTGCACCGGCAACACTTTTGCAATTATAGGCAGCTATAGAGACCGTATGGCTCAATATTGTGCAGGCGACTTTCAGCGACTTGTTGAGTCGATTCAACGTCGATTTGTGCACTACTCCCGGGAAAATGAGGTCCGACACAACATTAGGAGGTAGCCGATAACTTCTGTCACCTCAGTATATATTTCAGTGCGACGAATTCGTCGTGTGTTTGTATTATACATTTTGAAACTTCCACAGTTTGGCACGTTGCACTATATGAGTGCGGTTAATTTCTCAGGAAACTGTCTGAACTCATATTTTTCGGTTTAATGACTGCAGATACGTTCGACATTTACAAAATGTGCCCCAGCTTCACATTAGTAACGAAAACATTAGTTTCAAAGATGCTGGAGTAGTGAAGATGTTAACTAACAGGCGCTGTGCGGAGTATAGGAGCACAGCAAAGTAACTGTGTGTCAATTCTATACGGCTAAAGGATGGAAAAGAGAAGTAAAATTATGTACAATAAATATATACACGTCGGCACAAAACCAATAACGGCTATAAAACGAGATCCCAGCAGGAAAGCAAGAAAGTCTGTAAGAGCCACCTGAATATAGATTTGTAATATGTCAGAAATATGTTGTGGTTTAGTTTAAATAAACTTTTTTAAACCGCACATGTGGGTGATTGCTGCTTTAAATTGTTAACCTTGTACGTTTATTCTGTTCTACACAGTCTCGACAAGAATGATACGTGGTTGACTGAAGAATAATCCATCCTGAAACATTTCTTGCGACTTCACGTGATATTTGGCGTCTTTCTAAGGGTGTCAGCCAGTCTGAATGTTTCAGAACATCCATGCATTACCTCGGGAGACAGAAATCGTGTGAAAAATCATGCTACTTTTTTCAAACACGCTCAGTGACCCCTATTAGGTGCACCTGATTTAAATAGCATATTTCTCGTTTTTTAAATAACTTCTCTCCCACAGTAAGGCTGCGTTTTATTCTGTCCTGATTTCTGCCATCTTCGTTTATTTTACTCCCCAAATAGAAAACCTCTTTTACTACCTTCACGGTCTAATTTCGCTATCTAATTTTCACCTGATTCGATTCGACTGTACTCCATTTCCATTCTTTAACTGCTTCTTATGCTCATCTCATAATCCTGTATCGAGACACTACCCATACCATTCAACTGATCTCCGAAGTCGTTTTCCGTCTGTGACATAATTAGAATGTTATCGGCATACCTTAAAGTTTTACACTACTGGACATTAAAATACCTACACCAAGAAGAAATGCAGATGATAAACGGGTATTCATTGGACAATTACATTATACTACAACTGACATGTGATTACTTTTTCATGAAATTTGGGTCCATAGATCCTGAGAAATCAGTACCCAGAACAACCACCTCTGGCCGTAATAACGGCCTTGATACGCCTGGGCATTGAGTCAAACAGAGCTTGGATGGCACGTACAGGTACAGCTGCCGATGCAACTTCAACACGATACTACAGTTCATCAATAGTAGCGACTGGCGTATTGTGACGAGCCAGTTGCTCGGCTTCCATTGACCAGACGTTTTCAGTAGGTGAGAGATCTGGAGAACGTGCAGGCCAGGGCAGCAGTCGAACATTTTCTGTATCCAGAAAGGCCCTCACAGGACCTGCAACATGCGGTCGTGCATTATCCTGCTGAAATGTAGGGTTTCGCAGGGATCGAATGAAGGGTAGAGCCACGGATCGTAACACATCTGAAATGTAACGTCCACTGTTCAAAGTGCCGTCAATTCGAACAAGAGGTGACCGAGACGTGTAACCAATGGCACCCCATACCATCACGCCGGGTGATACGCCAGTATGGCGATGACGAGTACACACTTCCAATGTGCGTTCACCGCCATGTCGCCAAACACGGATGTGACCATCATGATGCTGTAAACAGAACCTGGATTCATCCGAAATAATGACGTTTTGCCATTCGTGCAACCAGGTTCGTCGTTGAGTACAACATCGCAGGCGCTCCTGTCTGTGATGCAGCGTGAAGGGTAACCGCAGCTATGGTCTCCGAACTGATAGTCCATGCCGCTGCAAACGTCGTCGAACTGTTCGTGCAGATGGCTGTTGTCTTGAAAACGTCCCCATCTGTGGACTGAGGGATCGAGACGTGGCTACACGATCCGTTACACCCATGCGGATAAGATGCGAGGGCTGTCCAGAAAGTAAGTTACGATTGATCGCGAAATGAAAATCACAGTGAAAATCAGAAATGTTTCATTTGTAACAGTTAGCTACAACTTTCAGCTACTTCTCTACGTAGTCGCCGTTCTGACTCAGACAGTCGTCGTAGCGTTGTACCAACTTTCCAACACCCTCGTCATAGAAGGCAGCCGCCAGTGCTTTCCGCCAATTCTCTACGCTGGCCTAAAGCTCGTTGTCTGTGCCAAAATGTTGTCTTCATAGCCAGCGGTTCGTTTGAGCAGAGATGAAACTCAGTGGGAGACAATTACGGGCTGTATTGTGGGTAACCATACATTTTCAATTGAAACGATACAGGAACATCTTCATTGCCCCTGCAGAATGAGGCTGAGAATTGTCTTGAAGAAGAAACCGCACGACAGTTATGTAATGTTGGCCAAATTATCCCAAGTACTGAATCTTACCGGAATGCAGAACAGATCTCAGAAATCTCCTCCTCATAGTTCATGTATTTTGGGGAAAATTCTCACCAGGCCCTCGTACTTGGCGGGAGACACTATTTTCTGTAACATCTTTACGCGCTCACTAAGAGCTCGGGAATGAAAAGAGCGACATAATTCTACCTAGAGTCATACTAGAGACACTGTCCAACACGTCTTTGCAAAGCTTTATCGGAGTTTCATAGTCGTTTCCATTTCGCGACCGATCGTAACTTACATTCTGGACAGCCCTCGAACCTGTCATCTCGACTGCTAGTCATACGAGGCCGTTGGGATCCAACACGGCGTTTGCCATTACCCTTCTGAACCCACCGATTCCATATTCTGCTAACAGTCATTGGATCTCGACCAACGCGAGCAGCAATGAAGCGATACGATAAACCGCAATCGCCATAAGGTACAATCAGACCTTTATCAAAGTCGGAAACGTGATAGTACGCATTTCTCCTCCTTACACGAGGCACTCAACAGCGTTTCACCAGGCAACGCCGGTCAACTGCTGTTTGTGTGTGAGAAATCGGTTGGAAACTTTCCTCACGTCAGGACGTTGTAGGTGTCGCCACCGTCGCCAACCTTGCGTGAATGCTCTGAAAAGCTAATCATTTGCATATCACAGCATCTTCTTCCTGTCGGTTAAATTTCGCGTCTGTAGCACGTCATCTTCGTGGTGTAGCAATTTTAATGGCCAGTGGTGTATTACTATTTACGTGCAACACCCTCTCCCCTTGACTTTTTTCAGTAGTTCTTTTGTCTACGCTGGAGAGAGAAAGTTGTGTTGCTATGGTAAAGAAGTATATTGATTAACTCAATTTATTGTTAGAATTCACCAGTTCTTGGCCAAATTATCCCAAGTACTGAATCTTACCGCAATGCAGAGCAGATCTCACAAATCTCCTCCTCATAGTACATCTGAACTGCTTAACAGTTCATTGAGGTGCCAAAAGTCATGTGATAGCGACATACAAGTATGTAGATGGTGATAGTATCGCGTACACAAGGTATAAAAGGGCAGTGCATTGATAGAGCTGTCACATGTGCTCAGATAATTCATATGAAAAAGTATCTGAAGTGAATATGGTTACACGATTGGAATTAACAGTCTTTGAACGAGGAATGATAGTTGGAGCTAGACGCAATCGACATTCCATTCCAGAAATCGTTTGGGAATTCAGTATTCCGAGATTTACAGTGTCAAGAGTGTGTCGTGAATACCAAATTTCAGGCATTAAGTCACACCACGGACAATGCAGTGTCCGACGTCCTTCACTTAACGACCGAGAGCAGCGTCGTTCGCGAAGATTTGTGCTACCAGAAAAGCAACGCTACGTGCAATAGCCGCAGAAATCAATGTGAGATGTACGACGAACGTATCCGTTAGGGAAGTGCGGCGAAATGTGGCGTTAATGGGTTAAGACAGTAGATGACCGACGCGAGTGCCTTTGATAAAAGCACGAAATCGCCTGCAGCTCCTCTTCTGGACTCATGACCGTATCGGTTGTATCCTAGATGAACTGAAAAACCTGGTCAGATGAGTTCTGATTTTAGTTGGTGAGTGCTGATGGTAGGGTTCTATTGCAGCGCAGCCTCGAAACCATGGGCCCAAGTTTTGTATGTCCATCCTTGTGATTGTAGACTTCGGCGATTCCCTTATGTAAGAAAATGAAACACCTACAACCGTCCTTATGATGTCATTTATTGTATGGCTACCAGTTTCGATGCTTCAGCGCACCATCTTCAGGCCTTGGCAGACACTAAGAGGGTTGACATCATCCGTATGCCGGCCAGGGTGGCCGAGCGGTTCTAGGCGCTTCAGTCCGGAACCGCGCGACTGCTACGGTCGCAGGTTCGAATCCTGCCTCGGGCATGGATGTGTGTGATGGCCTTAGGTTAGTTAGGTTTAAGTAGTTCTAAGTTCTAGGGGACTGATGACCTTAGACGTTAAGTCCCATAGTGCTCAGAGCCATTTGAACCATTTTGAACCATCCGTATACAAGATGCATTTGTGGCCAACGCCTATAACTGGTTTTGCAGATTACCTTTAATCGCAGTGTTTTCTCTCAAACCATCAACTGTCAACTGAGGAGTTGACAGTTATTGGTTGGACAGACAGGTAGTCTGCGAAAAGCAGTTACAGATGTTTGCCACTGATGCATCATTTATACAGATGGTGTTAAACCCTCCAGTATCAGCTAAGACCTGAGAATAGTCCACTGGAGCACCAAAACCGGTCGCCATAGAATAAATACCATCACAAGGACTGCTGTAGGTGTTTCATTTTCGTATATGGGCCCAAATGGTCAACAATGCACTGTGAAACTTGGTGGGGGATCCACAATGACGTGGACTGCGTTTATATGGAATGAATTGATCCTCTGGTCCATCTGAACCGATGGTTGACTGGAAGTGGATGGTTGGCTTCTCTGCCTGGAAACCATCTTCGGCCATTCACGGACCACGTGTTACCTAACAACGAGCCGATTCGTATGGATGACAACGCAGCATGTTGTAGGGAAGCAGCCTATGGTTAATCGGCCGGGAAATACATCTTTTCTACATTACATTCTACATAAATAACAACAAATTCCACCAGCCGCCCCACAATGTCATCAGGTCGCAGTTGTTCACGTTTGGTTCGAAGAACACTGCGCAATTCGAGCGATTGATTTGGCCACCCAGATCGCCCCACATGGAGCATAATCGAAATGTCAGTTTGTGCACAAAATCTTGCACGGCAACAGTTTCGCAATTATGGACGGCTGTAGAAACAGCATGGTTCAGTATTTCTGCAGAGGACTTTCAACAACCTGTTGAGTCCTTGCCATGTCGGGTTCCTGCACTACGCTGGGCAATAGGAGGTCCGACACGATATTAGGACATATCCCATGATATTTTTCAGCTCAGTGTACACCGTCCTCTATCTCCAACAAAAATCAACGAATTATACAATTTATAACATAATAACTCTCGCAGCTGGGGTCCCACATGCTATTACGTGAACGTTGGTAATGTTCTTCTTGTCAGTAGACAATACTTTGAACCCTTCTCTACAGGAAAATAAGTATTATGTAATTTTCTCGGAAAGCAAAGCTGCCTACAAATGTTTTAAACCTTTTCAATTATATGTTAGGTTTTGAGGTTGCATTGCTCATCAAGTGCATACATTCCGTATCTTTCATCCCATGTCCTTAAGTTTTCAATGTTTACATTAAGACTGTACCACCAGATTTATATAATTGTGATGAACGATCGAAAAACCGCTTAAGTTCCTGTCCTGTATGTATGGCTTTTTCAGTTTATTGTTATATTTCATTTATCATTATTACTGTTATTATTATCTCTAATTTCTTGAAGCGAGGTCGATCCCGAATGCGGCGTCGCAGGGGACTACGCAGAGGGAGGTTGTAGGCACCCTTGAGCCTACGTTCAGACTTCTGCAGCTAATGAGAGACAAAGTGATCCCTTAACATGTTGCGCAGTGTAGGTCGCTTTCGATTCCTTTCACGCTGTTCGGTCCTAACGTTGCCCATTTTTTATTCCTCTGTAGGTGAGATACTGTATGTATCGCGAATCTGTTTGGCTTAAATTTTGTTCCACTGTTAAGTTTTTGTTTATCAGCTCACTTATTTTTAAAGCAATATTTTTACGAGAATTAGACATGCTATTCAGCAGCAAATTTGCAAGAATTATTATTTTTACTGTTATTATCTTTACTTTTCACAAGTGAAATTACATTGTTGGATGCAGGCAACAGTATGACCCGCCCGGCTAGTCGCACACGTTAGTACAACGCTTCCGGGATTCGGGGAGGTGCGCCGGACCTGGATTGGATTCGCCCAGCATTTAACGAATAGGGCGTGTGTTTCACCCTTAATGGTCCTTTAAGCGTTTTCCCACATCCGACTGTGTGAATATCGGGCTCGTACCCTCGGCTTGGATCAGTTACACGACGCGCAAGTATTTCGAAAACTTTCTCCCACTTTCACTTGGCATGACGCTAGAGGCCGCGGTGAGGAGCTGGGCAGGGAGGGGAAGAAGTTGGTGACAGGAGGAGCAAGCGGACCGTCCATTTCCAAATGCGCAAATTAAACACGTGGGACCCATGACAATAAGGCATAAAGAACAAGAAAAAGAATCAGATAGAAGATAAAAGTCAAAAAGTATGCTTTCCTATTGATATAGACAAGTGTATATGAGTATGCTTCTAGCTAAGATTAGATCTAGTTGGTTGGTTGGTTGACTTGGGGGAGGCGACGAAACGGCCAGGTCATCGGTCCCATACAGATCTTGTAGCTTAAGTGGATTTATGATACTATACACCAGATACGCGGTCCTCCCCCGGTAGCTGAGTGGTCAGCGCGACACAATGCCAATCCTAAGGGCCCGGGTTCGATTTCCGGCTGGGTCGGAGATTTTCTCCGCTCAGGGATTGGGTGTTGTGTTGTCCTAGTCATCATCATTTCATCCCCTCGACGCGAAAGTCGCCGAAGTGGCGTCAAATCGAAAGACTTGAACCTGGCGAACGGTGTACCCTACGGGAGTCCCTAATCACCAGGTACGCGCGGCTCCCAATAGTAGTATATCTTGTGTTGTAGTGTCTTTATTGTGTCCTGTGATGCTGGACAGAATGCTCTACAATTTGTGTGGTACTGACAGTGATGACGACGAGAATGATTATATTTTTTATGGTCTATATTCGACTGATCAGTTGCTCGGATCCTTAAATTTCAATTTCTTTTGAGTCGACTCATCTTTAACGTTCTCATCACAAGGTACTGAAACATCGATTAAGAGTTGTTGTACAACTGCCCCAAACTACTGTATACTATCATCAGTATGCGGGACTACAATAGTTTTTCTAGGAGCTTTGATCAATTAAGATCGTAACCGCATTTCTCGTATGTCAGGCATCTTGCGTACCTACTGAGCGTCACCTCATTTCGATCACTTTGTTTGAGCATGCGATCCGTGTGTTACTTAGACTCCCCTAGAAACCGGAGGCAGTGAGCAGCCTAGAAACTGAGCAAGGATATACAAGGCGAACATTAACAAAACCAAGGCACTGTAGGGACGGATTCCTGACTGGAAATGGAGGAAAAGAGGTTCTGTGAACATGTGTTCAAAGATGCAACGCTGCCACAGTAGATGGCGCTGACGAATGACAGTTCCTCTGACCACGTGCCGTGTGTTTCTTGTGTGATGCAGCCTGTGTGACTGACGCAGTGTACTGTAAGCAGCAGAATGATCCGGTACTCATGTCGGGAACAAAACGAGGTGGTGTTGTGTACGGTCGAGCAGATGGAAACGGTCGAGAGGCAGCACGGCTACAACAAAAAAAGTACCCTCACAGATACCAACCACATCACACAATATTTCAAGCCCTTTTTGTGCGTTGATGTAATCACAGGTGCTTCCAGACAGAAGGAGGTGAAGAGAGGTGGCGACTGTGCGACACCAAATTTGGAGCAGCGGGTTCTCCAGGATATCGACACGAACCCTAGTACAACCTCCAGGCAAGAGGCCCGCAAACATGGCGTAAGCCAAAGTACGATTATGTGCATTTTCAATAATAACCGCTTCTATCTCTATCACCTGCAGTCCCAAGGAGGCCACTTCGAACATTTGTTGATACGTAGATGCGATGCAGCTCTGTACTGTGTTGTGGGTAGATCTGTTGTCCGGACGCATATTCATTGGACCTTTTTTCCTCCATTTCCACTCAGGAATCCGTCCCTACATTTTGTCGGTTTTATTAACGTTCACCTTATATAAAGGGTCACTTAACTCACGTTTTACGTCGTTATCCTCTTGTCTGCTACTTGAAAATAAAGAGAATTTATAGCTAAATTTAAATAGTCGCCGATTAATTCAGGTTTTATTACAAAATTGTTGATTTTTAACTTAGAGGGATGTTGTAGTAAAAATGAAAAACAGTACAGATTTATCAAATAGCTCTAGCAAACTCAACTTCCACAAAGAAATGTAAACTTGAAAAAAGCACTCTGCTGTGGAGGGAGTGTGTGTTGATATGGAACTTTCTCGCAGATTAAAACTGTGTGCCTGACCGAGACTCGAACTCGGGAGCTTTGCCTTTCGCGGGCAAGTGTTCTACCATCCGTGCTACCCAATCACGACTCACGACCGGTCCTCACAGTTCCATTTCCACCAGTAACTAGTCTCCTACCTTCCAAACTTCGCGGAAGCCCTCCTACAGACTTTTCAGAACTAGCACTGCTGGAAGAAAGGAGACAAGGCTTAACCACAACCTTGGGGGATGCTTCCAGAATGAGAATTTCACTCTGTAGTGGTGTGTGCGCTGATATGAAACTTCCTAACAGATTAAAAGTTATTCCGGTGCAGATTGAAAGTTTCATTCAGGAAACATCCCGCAGGCTGTGGCTAAGCCATGTCTTCCTGATATCCTTTCTTCCAGAAGTGCTAGTGCTGCAAGGTCTGCAGGAGAGCTTCTGTGATGTTCGGAAGGTAGGAGACGAGGTACTGACGGAATTGAAGCTGTGAGGACGGGTCGTCAGTCGTGCTTGGGTGGCTCAGATGGTAGAGCACTTGCCCGCGAAAGGCCAGGAAGTTTCATATCAAACATTAGCTTCACTTCCCGTCGACCTTGTGTAGAACATGTTCTGTTATTCGTCAATAACATTCATACTTAACAGTAGTACTAGGAAACCTTTGTCTTTGATCAATATGAAGAACGTTCTACTGAGTACAAATTAACAACAATAATTGTACAGATTTTTTATCTTTGCGATTGTAAACTGTACTTACATCAAAAGTAATTGCTTTGGTTACGTAAAAACGCAGAGTTTACGATATTAACTAATTTCTATTACTTATAGCATGCAATTTGTATTTTGTAACACACTAAATGATGCGCGGTTCTAATGATGTGCAAAAACAAACAAAGAAACAAACCAACAAAGAAAGAAACAAACCAGAAACAGAGGAATGTCGTCTGCTCACACTTTGTCTCTCAAACACTCCTTTATGTTTCCTTCCCTATTAACGCTACGGTTACTACTTCATCCTACCATTTACACGTATGTACGGTACAAAAACTAGCGAACCGTAGTTTTGGTACAGGGGAATTCTAATTAAGAGGTATGTACCACTTCAACAGTGTCAGATTTGTATGCATTTATTGGTAGTACAGGACAGTTACTCGAGCTGTGGTGACCGCTTTAAGTCTGTGTTCGTAAAATCTGTTGAAAATTTCTCGTCATGCCGAAGATCTACGTAATTACCAGTGAAGGTATGAGCACACCTTATTGTGCCTCTTGAGGTAATCATTCTAATTAAGACAGGGCAGGCTGACATTATGTGATCTTTGGAGTCGGACTGCACATCCATCAACATCTATTGGATTTAATGGTTTCCATTATTTTTTCGTAGATTTTCATCCTCAACGCCTTATCCTGTGTAGACACTGTTAGAGTTTCTGTTCTCATTCTTCCTGTTTTAAGTCACAGATACATCTGATGACATCAGACATTCAAGCTATCTTGAAGGCTTGGGTACGGACCACAGAGAGATTTGTGCCTCCAGCTTAGTTTAAACTTTTTCTGAGTTACCACTTTCATGTTACATCGCAGAAAAGAGTTAGTGCCGTTATCATCTGAATTCTGTAACAACTTTCATGCAACCGTTTTAAGCCTGGGCAATAATTCTTCAGGTTTGTTTTAACTTGTTCTGAGTTTTTCTTTAATGTTACTTTGCGGAAAAGAGTAAACACCGCTATCATCTGAATACTGTGGCAAGTTTCGTGCAACCGTTTATAGCCTGGGCAATAATTCCTCTGTTTCCATTTGCTTCTCGAGCTGTATTATTTAACAATTTAGTGGTGCATTCACTAGATGAGTCCTACGCCTGTGAAAACTATCTCTTGTATTATATTATGGTGCCTGCTTTAGTCTCTGTCAGACATCGATCCCCTATCTTACGTGTCGCTATCAGCTCTGGGATGTACAGCAATATACATGGTAAGTAACTTTCGTGTCTTACCTGCAGACAAAATGTCTTGCAGTGTCCAATGTACGCAATCGGAGCTGCACTGAATTACAGGAACTATCAGGGACCACATCTCCAAAAGTTTGTATTTAGAGTTTAGTTCGATTGCTACCACCAGTTTTAACCTCCTTTGGTATTCCTGAATACCTCTGTTCTTCACTGCGACTTATTTTTCTCTGTAAGCTAAGTGTCTGCAGGTTCTTCATTTATATTAGTGACATCTTCATCCACATGAAAGTGCTCCACATAAATTTTCCTCTAATCAAACTCAGAATACTATTATTATTGTTATAGTCGTTATTGTTACCGTATTAACTCGTACACCGTACAGTGGGAGTTGCATGTAGTTATGAAGCACATGTTCTTTCAATGTAGAACCACGTCACCATCTTCACCTTCCATCACTCTCATATTGTGGATGTAGCTTAAATTCATTACGTCTCATGTCACTTCACTGCGTTGCCTTTTCTGCTCCGTTCTCTGCTGGTTCTCTGTGCCACCCACAACAGATCTTTCTCATTCCATTGCTTCGTGTCACCATTCACGAGCCACCTGGGAGTTTGCAATACTGCCGACATGTCTGTCGCGTAACATCTCATGCCGCGCGGGATTAGCCGAGCGGTCTGAGGCGCTGCAGTCATGGACTCTGCGGCTAGTCCCGGCGGAGATTCGAGTCCTCCCTTGGGCATGGGTGTGTGTGTTTGTCCTTAGGATAATTTAGGTTAAGTAGTGTGTAAGCTTAGGGGCTGATGACCTTAGCAGTTAAGCCCCATAAGACAAAAAAAAATATCTCATGCTATTCATACACACTGGGATATTTCGTGGCATGACTCTTGTGTTTCGTAGTTAGTGTCCTCATTAATGCAAAGATGTAGCGGTAGTGAGAAATCAGTTTTTCATTGTAATTTTGGGTGCCACCGAATTCCTGCATTTCCTTATCGACATATCAACTTAGTTTGTTACTCACATATTACTGCTGGTATTGTAATGTAAGCCATCGAACTGCGGTGTTGTTTAAACTGTGAGAAGAAATGTAGTAAAGCTAAACACAAACATAATAAACTCAAGTAAATTACTTTTGATGACAGAATGAAGGCTTTCCCGATCGAATGACATTGCTCCTGGTAAAACTTTCGGGGTATAAGGTTCTGGTCTACAAACTCTCCTGTTATAACGTTTTGTCCAGAACTGCGCTGGACATCTTCAGCTGCGGTGCTCCTCCGTTGAGTCTTGCCGACTGACGTGTCGCGGATGTCTGACAGCGACATAATACTGTAGAAAAATGGACTTGGCCGAAGTTACACGTCATGAGCAGAATTTAAACATCTAAGGCAGGCTTTCGAAAAAAATGGCTACTCCCGGAATTAAGTAAACTGAATTCTACGACCAAATATCGGAAGGCCGAAGGAAAAGCATGAAAAACAGCGATGGAAGAATAAATTTTCTCTCCCTTCCATTAAAAAGTAACAGTTCGGATTGGAAATATTTTACGGAAACATGACATTCAACCTGTTTTTAGACCAACATAGAAAATAGGTCAACCACTCCCATGCGTGAAGGATAAACGCCCTCCTCTGTCAGCATGTAACGTATATAGAATTCCGAGTACGTCGGGGAAAGTTTTTATTCTAACAACCTAGACAAGAATGAGTACATAGCTAAAATAACACAAAAGTCTTTGTCGACTAGGGTAAATAGACAAGTTGGTTGTATCAGAGCACGCTCTTCAGTCAGGAAGTAACCAATTTTATCTACGACGACTAGCGATTATCCTTGGCTATACAGAGAATCCATTGAAACATGTAAACATAGGGATGGGTTTAATAAGAAAGAAGAGACCATGAAACTTAGCGATAATGGAAAATAGCTCTGGTGAATCGCTAAACAGTTTTTTTATATCTTTGAGAAGACGATAGTCGACAGTTAAAAATTTTATTCTGGACAGGCATTATTTCTGCTTATCACGTGCAACTCCGGCCACGCCCCTGTTTCTACAGTATATGTGTCGCTCTCAGACTTCCGACCCATCAGTCAGCAAGACTCAACGGAGGAGCAACGCCTCTGAAGACGTCCAGCGCAATTCTGGACGAAACGTTAGGAACAGGAGAGTTTCGTGGACCATGCCCTTATACGTCGCAGATAAACTACTTCTGCCAGAAAACCTACTTCTGTGTAGATATGACCTTATTTATGATAATTTTCAGCTTGTAAAGAAAGCGCAAAAGTACACTCCTGGAAATTGAAATAAGAACACCGTGAATTCATTGTCCCAGGAAGGGGAAACTTTATTGACACATTCCTGGGGTCAGATACATCACATGATCACACTGACAGAACCACAGGCACATAGACACAGGCAACAGAGCATGCACAATGTCGGCACTAGTACAGTGTATATCCACCTTTCGCAGCAATGCAGGCTGCTATTCTCCCATGGAGACGATCGTAGAGATGCTGGATGTAGTCCTGTGGAACGGCTTGCCATGCCATTTCCACCTGGCGCCTCAGTTGGACCAGCGTTCGTGCTGGACGTGCAGACCGCGTGAGACGACGCTTCATCCAGTCCCAAACATGCTCAATGGGGGACAGATCCGGAGATCTTGCTGGCCAGGGTAGTTGACTTACACCTTCTAGAGCACGTTGGGTGGCACGGGATACATGCGGACGTGCATTGTCCTGTTGGAACAGCAAGTTCCCTTGCCGGTCTAGGAATGGTACAACGATGGGTTCGATGACGGTTTGGATGTACCGTGCGCTATTCAGTGTCCCCTCGACGATCACCAGTGGTTTACGGCCAGTGTAAGAGATCGCTCCCCACACCATGATGCCGGGTGTTGGCCCTGTGTGCCTCGGTCGTATGCAGTCCTGATTGTGGCGCTCACCTGCACGGCGCCAAACACGCATACGACCATCATTGGCACCAAGGCAGAAGCGACTCTCATCGCTGAAGACGACACGTCTCCATTCGTCCCTCCATTCACGCCTGTCGCGACACCACTGGAGGCGGGCTGCACGATGTTGGGGCGTGAGCGGAAGACGGCCTAACGGTGTGCGGGACCGTAGCCCAGCTTCATGGAGACGGTTGCGAATGGTCCTCGCCGATACCCCAGGAGCAACAGTGTCCCTAATTTGCTGGGAAGTGGCGGTGCGGTCCCCTACGGCACTGCGTAGGATCCTACGGTCTTGGCGTGCATCCGTGCGTCGCTGCGGTCCGGTCCCAGGTCGACGGGCACGTGCACCTTCCGCCGACCACTGGCGACAACATCGATGTACTGTGGAGACCTCACGCCCCACGTGTTGAGCAATTCGGCGGTACGTCCACCCGGCCTCCCGCATGCCCACTATACGCCCTCGCTCAAAGTCCGTCAACTGCACATACGGTTCACGTCCACGCTGTCGCGGCATGCTACCAGTGTTAAAGACTGCGATGGAGCTCCGTATGCCACGGCAAACTGGCTGACACTGACGGCGGCGGTGCACAAATGCTGCGCAGCTAGCGCCATTCGACGGCCAACACCGCGGTTCCTGGTGTGTCCGCTGTGCCGTGCGTGTGATCATTGCTTGTACAGCCCTCTCGCAGCGTCCGGAGCAAGTATGGTGGGTCTGACACACCGGTGTCAATGTGTTCTTTTTTCCATTTCCAGGAGTGTATATTTTACTGTATTCCACCTTTTAACTCTCTGATACCCGCTGCTGTTAGTAGAATTTCTTCAGTGGCTATCTGTGCTGTGTGCAATGTATCGCAGCTGCTAGAGTTGATGGTCGGCTGTTGCCTGTCGGAAATTCGAACTCGACCACATGCTGTTACTCGTTATTTCGTATGCATCACTCCTGGAAAATTCTCAACTTTTTTTGTGTGTGCAATATTCGTATGTTTCCGGATTTTTATACCTGTGTAAACAGAATCACTCTGAGTCCATGTCAGTTCTGTTCTGTCACTACATTACTGTTCGTAGTAAACGTGCTCTCAGTGTTAAGTGATGCCCTTCACTGGCGACCCTGCGTTCGGATTTCATGCCCTACAATCATGTCCCTTCTTCTTGTCCGTATTTGGCATATGTTCCTTTCTTCGCCGATTGTGCAGGAACAGCACAAGTCAACTTGATTTGCAAAACATTCTTTTGCAGTATCACATCTCAAGGGATTCGAACCTCTCCTATTCCAGTTTCGCCACTGTCCATGGTTCACCACGAAACAACGGTGTGCTCTAAACTTAATTTATCAGATATTCTTAGCCCTCTTGCGTGTGGTGCTCATCTTCTTACGTTCTGCTTCGTCCGTCACGGATTACTTTGCTTCCAAAGAAGCAGAATTCCTTAACTTTGTCTACTTCGTGAATACCATTTTTTATGTTAAGCTCCTCGCTATTCTCTTTTATACTTCTTATTAGTTTTGTCTTTGTCCTGTTTACTCTCAAATCATATTCTATACTCATTAGACTGTTCATTCCATGGACAGATTCTGTAACTCTTTTTCACTTTCACTGAGAGTAGAAATGACGTCAGTGATTCGTATTACTGATGGCCTTTCACCTTCAGTTTTTAAGCTCACTCTTGAACGTTTCTTTTACTTCCATCGTTCCTTCTTCGGTGTATAGACTGAACACTAGGGGCGAAAGGCTGCATCCTTGTCTTACATCCGTTGTAGTACGTGCACTTCCTTCTTGTTCTTCCTGTTTTATTGCCCTTCTTGGTTCTTATATTATATATCGCACGTCTTTCCCCGAATTACTCCTAATTTCCTATAATATCGAACGCCTTGCACCATTTTAGACTACCGGCGCCATGGGCTCCTATAGAGTACACAGGCCAGAGCGCGTTGTGTCCGCTGTGTGCGTTCTGTGATGCGGGAGACCTGACAGTAATCCAGTCTTCAAAATTGTGCATTTCCGGACATGGGTTTCTTCAAAACTTGATCTAAGATTCTAGTTCGACAAATCTTATGAGCATGAAATGTATTCGCAGTTTCGAACATGGACAGCCATCATCTGTATAATGTAACGACGGCGATGAAAATTTGTGCTACACGGGGACTCTAACCCGGATTTCTAATTAAGCGCGAGCGGTCGCCTACCCGAGCACGACTTAACGCCAGACCATCGGCACTGGAGGTTAATGCGAAGGCAGAACGTTGCATTGCTTGATGAATCCCGGTATCTTCTTCATCATGCTGTCCCAGGGGAGCAGCTCCTTGACACCTGTACTTCATGACGGAAACTATCTGGCGGCAGCTCCAATACGCTCTGGGGGACATCGACATCCATGGGTCCAATGGAGCTCATCCAAGGCACCACGAGGGCCAAGGAGTATCGAACACTGGTTGCAGACCACGTTCTCCCCTCCACGACGATCGTGTCTCCCAACGGCAGTGGCATTTTTCATCAAGATAATGCACTGTGTGACAAGGCCAGTAGTCTGATGGAGTGG
Source organism: Schistocerca nitens (assembly GCF_023898315.1). Classification (NCBI taxonomy): domain Eukaryota; kingdom Metazoa; phylum Arthropoda; class Insecta; order Orthoptera; family Acrididae; genus Schistocerca; species Schistocerca nitens. The sequence continues at coordinate 254,856,790 of NC_064615.1, read as the reverse complement.
CGCAAGGAATACAGTGGCGAGTTCTAATCGATGTGCTGGCCCCTCAACTCACCAAATCTGAATCAGATCGAACACATCTGGGATGTGATTGAACTCATCGCCCCATCCCCGGCAGTTACGGGAATTAGGTGACGTGGGTGTGAAGATGTTTTATTTATTTATTTATTGTTCCGTGGGACCATATTAAGGAGAAGACTCCATGGTCATGGAACGAGTCAATACATGAAATTATAACGCGTTAGTAGAAACAGATAAAATGAAATATAAGAAACATATTCAGGCGACAATTCGTAAATTTAAATAAAGAAAATCAACAATGTAATTTTTCAGCTCTTCCAGGAGCTCCTCCACAGAATAGAAGGAGTGAGTCATGAGGAAACTCTGCAGTTTGGACTTAAAAGTGTTTGGGCTACTGCTAAGATTTTTGAGTTCTTGTGGTAGCTTATTGAAAATGGATGCAGCAGAATACTGCACTACTTTCTGCACAAGAGTCAAGGAAGTGCATTCCACATGCAGATTTGATTTCTGCCTAGTATTAACTGAATGAAAGCTGCTAACTCTTGGGAATAAGCTAATATTGCTAACAACAAACGACATTAAAGAAAATATATACTGTGAGGGCAATGTCAGAATTCCCAGACTATTGAATAGGTGTCGACAAGAGGTTCTCGAACTTACACCACACATAGCTCGAACAGCCCGTTTTTGAGCCAAAAATACCCGTTTTGAATCAGAAGAATTACCCCAAAAAATAATACCACATGACATAAGCGTAGAATACTTTTCGTGTTGAACTGTCACTTATTTTAGATACTGTTCTAATGGTAAATAAAGCAGCATGTAAGTTCTGAACAAGATCCTGAACATGGGCTTTCCACAACAGCTCACTATCTATCCGAACGCCTAGGAACGTGAAGTGTTCCGTCTCGCTTATAATATGCCCATTCAGTCTGGTAGTTCTTGTTGAAGTGTGAGTTAGAAACTGTAAAAACTGAGTCTTACTGTGATTTAGCATCAAATTATTTTCCACAAGCCACGAACTTATTTCATGAACTTCATTATTTGATACTGTTTCAATATTACACACAAGATCCTTCACTACCAAGCTGGTGTCATCAGCAAACAGAAATATTTTTGAATCACCTGTAATACTAGAAGGCATATCATTTATATAAATAAGAAATAGCAGTGGCCCCAGCACCGACCCTTGGGGATCGCCGCACTTAACAGTGCCCCATTGGGACTGAACATCACTACCACTCTCAATGTTGCGGATAATTACCTTCTGCTTTCTGTTCTTAAAGTAAGAGGCGAACCAATAGTAAGCTGCTCCCCTTACTCCATAATGGTCCAACTTCTGCAGTAATATTTTGTGGTCAACACAGTCAAAAGCCTTCGTTAAATCAAAGAAAACACCTAGCGTTCGCAACCTTTTATTTAATCCGTCCAAAACCTCATAGAGGAAAGAGAATATAGCATTTTCAGTTGTTAAACCATTTCTAAAACCAAACTGTACATTTGACAGCAAATTATGTGAATTTAAATGCTGCAGTAGCCCTCTCGGTAACTTTAGCAAACACCGATGGCATAGAAATAGGTCTATAATTGTCAACATTATCCCCCGTCTCCCTTTTTATAAAGTGGCTTCACTACCGAGTACTTTAATCGGTCAGGAAACCGACCACTCCTAAAGGAAAAGTAACAGATATGGCTAAATACTGGGCTAACGTCTGCTAGATACCCCGTCATATCCATGAGAGTTCTTGGTCTTTAGTGAGTTAATTATTAGCTCAATCTCCCTCAAGTCAGTATCATGGAGGAGCATTTCAGGTAACAGTCTCGGAACTTTTTTCTACGAGCACTATATGATTCCCTGTTGGGACTAGGTTTCTATTTAGTTCACCTGCTATATTCAGAAAGTGATTATTAAGTAGCGTACATATTTGCGACTAATCAGTAACACGGACATTTCCACTACGCACTGATTCTATATCCTCGACCTTCTCTGCAGACCAGCCACTTCCTTTACGACTGACCATATGGTTTTAATTTTATCCTGAGACTTAGCTATTCTATCTGCATACCAGATACTTTTTGCCTTCCTAATAACTTTTTAAGCACTTTACAATACTGTTTGTAATGGGCTGCTGCTTTTAGATTTTTATTGTTTCTCACGTTTTGATATAATTGCCACTTTGTTCTCCAGGATATTCTTATCCCTCCAGTCAGCCACCCAGGCTGCTTGTTTGTGCTAGTACCGTATTTTGAACGTTATAACGAAAAGTAACTTTCAAAGAGCACGACAAAAGTCTTGAGGAGAGCATTACATTTATCGTCTACTGTATCAGTACTATAAACATCTTGCCACACTTGTTCCTTAATAAGATTTACAAAGGTCTCTACAGCAATTGGATCAGCTTTCCTAAAAATTTGATAACTATGTTTAACATGTGCTGCAGCACAAAAATCTTTTAGAATTAAAACTTGTGCATCATGATCTGGAAGGCCATTCACCCTTTTGCTAACAGAACGCCCTTCTAGTAATGAGGAATGAACAAAAATGTTGTCTATGGTTGTTCTACTGTTCCCTTGCACTCTCGGTGGAAAGAATACGGTTTGCATAAGATTATATGAATTAAGGAGGTCTACCAGCATCCTTTTCCTTGCACAAGCACTTATACAATTAATATTGACGTCGCCACATATAACAAACTTTTTGTATTTCCTATAAAGTGAACCAAGAACCTCCTCTAGCTTTAGCAAAAATGTTGTGAAATCGGAGACTGGGGATCTATAAATAACAACAGTTAGAAGTTTAGCTCCACTAAATTTAACCACACCTGCACAACATTCAAACACCTTTTCAGTGCAGTACTTTGAGACATCGATTGACTCAAATGGGATACCGTTTTTCACACTCCCCCACACCGCAAAGAGCTCCTAGAAAAGCTGCCAGACAACCTGTATCCTGGTAAAGGAAGCCTCTGAATTATCTCCTTATTTGAGAAGTATTCAGATATACCAATAATTTCAGAGTCAACATCTATAAGCAGTTCACTAACTTTATCTCTACTACCTTGTATATTTTGATGAAATATGCTAATTCCCTCATTAATCGGATACCTAAACTTTGTCGAAAGTGGTTTCTTTGTTAGCGAGACTTCCCTTAAGCAGGAATACCTATCAGCTTAGACTTAAAAAAGATACAGCTTTAACACCCAGTACTACAGGAATTTTCCCATGAGTGACCGCACTGTCTCAACCTGCGCTGTCACCTATAAGCTTTACCAACCTCCCCTTTCCATACCTGTTGAGGTGCAGGCCATGTCTAGTGAAACCCGTCCTGCTGATGAACTCCACCGACACCACTGAAATGTGACTCATGCCTTCTGTCATCAGGGCACCCCCAAGTTTCATGTTATTACGCCTGACGGCTGTATTAAGATGAGGCCGATCGTGACGCTGAAATAGTTCCACGAAATGCACATTCGTGTTGCCAGTCTGAGTGGCTATCTTTTCCAGGTCACCATCTATGTCATACTCCCATCCCTGTCAATACTATTACCAGCCCCACTCACAATCACTACCTGATCCTCTTTAGTAAAATCCCTACATAACCCCCCTATGTGGTGCCATCTTCCATGCCACGACGTGTCGCCTCTGTTATCCGTGCCAAAGGTGGACATACTGGCTATTAGGTGGTTGGTCATAATGTTCTCGCTGATCAGTGTGTGTGTGTGTGTGTGTGTGTGTGTGTGTGTGTGTGTGTGTGTGTGTGTATGTGTGTGTGTATTTGTATACAGGGTCAACATTAATAAAACCGACAAATTGCAGGGAAGGATTCCTGATTGAGCGCCAGAGAGAACATAAACCAAAGATACCCGTGGTCTAGGGGTAGCGTCTTTGATTCATAATCAAAACGTCTTCGGTCCCGGGTTCGATCCCCGCCACTGCCTAAAGTTTGATAAATAATCAGCATTGGCGGCCGAAGACTTCCGGCATAAGAAGTCAGCTTCATTCTGCCAACGACCTTGTCAAAGAGGGCGGAGGAGCGGATAGAGGTTCAGGGCACTCTCTTGGCCTAGGGGTGGGAAATTGCCCCTAAAGGCGGAAGAATCAGCAATGATCAATGACATGAGGATGCAGAAGGCAATGGAAACCACTGCATTAAAGACACGTAACGTGTATCCGCAGGACATGTGGCCTGTAATTGAAGAAGTGTCATGATGATCTCACCATTGGCAAAAGATTCCGGAATAGTCCCCCATTCGGATCTCCGGGAGGGGACTGCCAAGGGGGAGGTTACCATGAGAAAAAGATTGAATAATCAACGAAAGGATAACGTTCTACGAGTCGGGGCGTGGGAAGTCAGAAGCTTGAACGTGGTAGGGAAACTAGAAAGTCTGAAAAGGGAAATGCAAAGGCTCAATCGAGATATTGTAGGGGTCCGTGAAGTGAAGGGGAAGGAAGACCAGGATTTCTGGTCAGATGAGTATCGGGTAATATCAACAGCAGCAGAAAATGGTATAACAGGTGTAGGATTCTTTATGAATAGGAAGGTAGGGCAGAGGGTGTGTTACTGTGAACAGTTCAGTGACCGGGTTGTTCTAATCAGAATCGACAGCAGACCAACACCGACAACGATGGTTCAGGTATACATGCCGACGTCGCAAGCTGAAGATGAACAGATAGAGAAAGTGTATGAGGATACTGAAACGGTAATGCAGTATGTAAAGGGGGACGAAAATCTAATAGTCATGGGCGACTGGAATGCAGTTGTAGGGGAAGGAGTAGAAGAAAAGGTTACAGGAGAATATGGGCTTGGGACAAGGAATGAAAGAGGAGAAAGACTAATTATGTTCTGTAACAAGTTTCAGCTAGTAATAGCGAATACCCTGTTCAAGAATCACAAGAGGAGGAGGTATACTTGGAAAAGGCCGGGAGATAGGGGAAGATTTCAATTAGATTACATCATGGTCAGACAGAGATTCCGAAATCAGATACTGGATTGTAAAGCGTACCCAGGAGCAGATATGGACTCAGATCACAATATAGTAGTGATGAAGAGTAGGCTGAAGTTCAAGACATTAGTCAGGAAGAATCAATACGCAAAGAAGTGGGATACGGAAGTACTAAGGAATGACGAGATACGTTTGAAGTTCTCTAACGCTATAGATACAGCAATAAGGAATAGCGCAGTAGGCAGTACAGTTGAAGAGGAATGGAAATCTCTAAAAAGGGCCATCACAGAAGTTGGGAAGGAAAACATAGGTACAAAGAAGGTAGCTGCGAAGAAACCATGGGTAACAGAAGAAATACTTCAGTTGATTGATGAAAGGAGGAAGTACAAACATGATCCGGGAAAATCAGGAATACAGAAATACAAGTCGCTGAGGAATGAAATAAATAGGAAGTGCAGGGAAGCTAAGACGAAATGGCTGCAGGAAAAATGTGAAGAGATCAAAAAAGAAATGATTGTTGCAAGGACAGATTCAGCATACAGCAGAGCCAAAACAATCTACGGTGACATTAAAAGCAAGGGTGTTAACATTAAGAATGCAGTGGGAATTACAGTGTTAAATGCAGAGGGGAGAGCGGATAGGTTGAAAGCCTCTATGAGGGGGAAGATTTGTCTGGTGTGACAGAAGAAGAAAAAGTAGTCGATTTAGAAGACATAGGGGATTATAATTGAATTTAAAAGAGCTTTGGAGGGCTTACGGTCAAATAAGGCAGAAGGGATAGATAACATTCCATCAGAATTTCTAAAATCATTGGGGAAAGTGGCAACAAAACGACTATTCACGTTGGTGTGTAGAATATATGAGTCTGGCGACATACCATCTGACTTTCGGAAAAGCATCATCCACACAATTCCGAAGACGGCAAGAGCTGACAAGTCCGAGAATTATCGCACAATCAGCTTAACAGCTCATGCATCGAAGCTGCTTACAAGAATAATATACAGAAGAATGGAAAAGAAAATTGAGAATGCGCTAGGTGACGATCAGTTTGGCTTTAGGAAAAGTAAAGGGACGAGAGAGGCAATTCTGACGTTACGAGTAATAATGGAAGCAAGGCTAAAGAAAAATCAAGACACTTTCATAGGATTTGTCGACCTGGAAAAAGCGTTCGACAATATAAAATGGTGCAAGCTGTTCGAGATTCTGAAAAAAGTAGGTGTAAGCTATAGGGAGAGACGGGTCATATACAATATGTACAACAACGAAGAGGGAATAATAAGAGTGGACGATCAAGAACGAAGTGCTCGTATTAAGAAGGGTGTAAGACAAGGCTGTAGCCTTTCGCCCCTACTCTTCAACCCGACATCGAGGAAACAATGATGGAAATAAAAGAAAGGTTCAAGAGTGGAATTAAAATACAAGGTGAAAGGATATCAATGATACGATTCGCTGATGACATTGCTATCCTGAGTGAAAGTGAAGAAGAATTAAATGATCTGCTGAACGGAATGAACAGTCTAATGAGTACACAGTATGGTTTGAGATTAAATCGGAGAAAGACGAAGGTAATGAGAAGTAGTAGAAATTAGAACACCGAGAAACTTAACATCAGGATTGATGGTCACGAAGTCAATGAAGTTAAGGAATTCTGCTACCTACGCAGTAAAATGACCAATGACGGACGGAGCAAGGAGGACATCAAAAGCAGACTCGCTATGGCAAAAAAGGCATTTCTGGTCAAGAGAAGTCTACTAATATCAAATACCGGCCTTAATTTGAGGAAGAAATTTCTGAGGATGTACGTCTGGAGTACAGCATTGTATGGTAGTGAAACATGGACTGTGGGAAAACCGGAACAGAAGAGAATCGAAGCATTTGAGATGTGCTATAGACGAATGTTGAAAATTAGGTGGACTGATAAGGTAAGGAATGAGGCGGTTCATTGCAGTGTCGGAGAGGAAAGGAATATGTGGAAAACACTGAAAATGTGAAGGGACAGGATGATAGGACATCTGCTAAGACATGAGGGAATGACTTCCATGGTACTAGAGGAAGCTGTAGAGGGCAAAAACTGTAGAGGAAGACTGAGATTGGAATACGTCAAGCAAATAATTGAGGACGTAGGTTGCAAGTGCTACTCTGAGATGAAGAGGTTAGCAGAAGAAAGGAATTCGTGGCGGGCCGCATCAAACCGGTCAGTAGACTGATGACCTAAAAAAAAAAACCTAAGCTTTACATCGAAAACTCGTAGAGTATAATACGTACCGATTTCTATATACTTGTAATACTTAAACAGAAAATTTTACGTAATACAATTACTGTATCTAGTTTATACTGAATAACCGATAAATTTTGCACTGTCTTTCATAATAAAAGAAGATCACTAAACATGACACAAAAATTACGGGGTCCTAAAGTTCGAAATAAGTCAGTGAATTCACATTAAGAAAATATGTATTACCAATGTTACAAAATGTTAAAGGGGCGAAAGGTGTATTGTGTTGTACGATTGATTACTGTTATATCTCCATCTACTTTATTCCAGAATCATACGTGTGTAGTCTCGTCATTATCTGTTGTGTTATCTAAGCTTCCTTGGAACTGCCTTCCAGCATTATTGGAGGAGGTTCCTTTGGCCACAAGGATAGATTTGTTCGTCCAGAATGACAAGCCCCTGCACATTCTACCCGTCAGGTGACACATCATCTAAACTTAACATCCTTCAGGAGATAGAGTGACGAAAAATTGGTACTTTTCTTGGCCACCAAGATCACCGGACATGATCCTTTTAGATTTTTATCTGAGGGGTTGGTTGAAAGGCGAAGTCTGCAAAGAAAAACATAAACGAAAGAAACATAAAACAGCACCAATAGGACATCAGAAGAGGTGCACGCATTGTGTCAAGAGAATTAGAACAGAGAGGTGGAATTCATCAAAATCAACTCTGAAGTTTTTGCCTTTACTGAGTCACAATCCAACAGCTGTATTCCTGATACCAACAAAAATTGCATACATATTATAGGGAATTTTTTGTCTGGATGTAATGTCACCATCTCCTAAAACATTTGCTATTCCTCCTGGAACCCCCAGCCCATGTAGTCCAGAAACAGAAGGAATCCTCTAAAAAATACTCTCGGGGCTCCTGGGTAACACAGAAATCCTTTATATACCAGAAGTAAGATAATACATCGAAACTTCTTATCTGCCTTAAACAGACGGTCCCCCTTCGTGTCACAGCACATACCTCGTCTTTGGTCCATGTATTATAATTAAAAAATAATTAAAGGAAAGAATGTAAGAGATTGATTGGTAATTTTCTTTTCATTTACAATGAAAAAAGAATATTAGTACAGTTGCGTTACTATGAAATGTTCTGCGTGTATGAAATTGTTCAAAAAATGGTTCAAATGGCTCTGAGCACTATGGGACTCAACATCTTAGGTCATAAGTCCCCTAGAACTTAGAACTACTTAAACCTAACTAACCTAAGGACATCACACACACCCATGCCCGAGGCAGGATTCGAACCTGCGACCGTAGCAGTCCCGCGGTTCCGGACTGCAGCGCCAGAACCGCTAGACCATCGCGGCCGGCATGAAATTGTTCATTCACTTTACCTTGCGTCGTTTCGTTTTCTGTGTCCAACGCTATATATATTTCAATTATATTTCTCATCTTCTGGAAGCTTCTCCTTCTGTTGATTTTACGAAAATATGACCGTCGACTTCTTTTCCTCAACTTCAATTGTAGATGCAGCAGCAGACTCTAGGGAACACCAGCGCCTCTCAAGATGATATAAAGGAATTCTTCTTAACTTGGTTCTATTTCACTTTAATAAAAATACTTAATACTGTTATTAAGTCTTCCCTTATTCAGAAACACACATGATACAAAAGGCTCGTAGCCCGTCGTACTCCGAAAAGTACAGCGAAACAAAACTTCTACATACGAAAGAGTGAAACGAAATGATGTACAAAAAAGTGAATGATGTTTTGTTGTCATTTGTCTGCGCTTTACTGCGAATTCATAACTAATGTCTTTGCCGACGCTTATAGTCGCTCTTTGATTATATCGTTATCGCTGTTTCATTTTTGAATAAATTTTAACTTTACCATCTCCGGAAGGTCTTTCACCATGTACCTACACATCCATTTCCTCCTACACATAAATCAACAGTAGCAAACGTTCAGCTATCGTAGCTCCGTCAGATATCGACGATGTGGTGGTACTCGGTCTCAGACAAAATTCCCATAAAAAGAAGGCACATAGCGCCGTGTCTGGATATCTCTGAGATTATCTCCCAACGCCTCGTCATCAAGACCACTGCGACGTATCCAACACTGTGGGAATTGTTACGGAAGTGGGATGGAGTTCCAACCTCTTGGAAAATGAAATCTCGGAAGTCGTCTTCAAGTTCTGGTGTCAGCCACGTCTGCAGGATGTCCAAATATGAATGTATCGCTACAGGTCTTTCTGCAAAGACTCAGATGAAGTGGAATCTGGTTTTTCTGAGATTTATGTTTCGATGACTCTTCCTAAATTGTGTCACCCAGTTCCTGCCTCGCACCTTTGTCACTTCATTGAATGGGTGCGATGGAAAAGCCAAGTGGCAATAATCAGTTAGTGATATGCCATAATACTTTTGTCCTTCGTCGAAAATATGGTTAAGGAATTCTTTCTGTTGCTGTTGATCGAACGCATATGTGAAGTTCCCAAGAATATTCTTGTCTTCAGTATTACCAAGGTTTTTTTAAGGAACTGTTTTTGGGTATGTTTCTTGAGACAATGAATAGGTTGGCTACTGCAGCAAACGGGAACTTTTCTTTTCTGAAAGATTCCAGTGCTTATTGGATTGATTGATTATCCCGTGATTGTTGCAGTGATTTTCTTAAATAATTTGATACCATCATAAAACACACCTGTAATAAGAGGAAATTGCTTTTCAACAAGATCTTAATACATTAATGTCTTAGTATACTTATTTTATGAAATAATGTTGTCTGATTATCAATTTTGCTGTCATTAATCGAGGTAAATAAGTTACAAAACATAATGCAGGTGACTGGTCACTATCGCCGATTGTACGCTACTACAGTAAAAGTTTCCTGAATTTGAAATTACATAACCCAGGCAGTTCATAAACGAATACTTTCGAATCCTAAAATATAACGGTTTACTATGATTCTAACAGTTGTCAAAGTAGACTGAGTGTTAGGGATATAAGTGCAGATATTTTTATTGGTGACTGAGGAAAGTCTACTGAATAACATTGCATCAGTATTTACTTCATTTACAGACAAAAAATTACAGCTATTAGGCGTAGTATGTTTTTAAGTTGGTTGGTATCTCCAAGTACACGTGGAAAGTGCAAGCCGTCAATGTTTATTTTCCCCTGAGCAACAGGACACATGTTGTGTCTGTCTTGACGGGCGTAGTCCACTTGGTGCAGTTTTTACTGTGCAGAAAACATCAGTCAGTACATTATGTGACGTGTTTGTGGGAGAACTGTTAGATGCAGAGACAAAACAACTAACACACTGAAGTGGATACATACCAAGTTACCAATGATGACAGTATCCACACTTACATCCCTAACATCCTGTACATACGTTTTAAATGCATGCAAATGAATCTGTCGTTTGCTTTACATCAGATGTAGTTCAGTGATAGGAGAGAGTGCCACGAGTAACATACTAGAAATCCTGATTGGAAAGAAATGAGTGTCGGGGTGGAGATGCGTTTAAAGGTCAGTTTTTCTAGAATATCTGTAAAACGTTGGCCTCCAGCGAAAAGAAATCTCAGTACAAAATTTAACTACTTTAAGTTTCCTACAAATACGGCCTTGTTCATTTTTTCTGTAGCACTAATAGTTTGTGTGTTGCAAGCGAGAGAATATGAAAATCTCGAGCGTGGTTCTTGCAGGCCAGACGTAAGATTATGGACGGCATAAAACGACGGCGGGCGGGACACATGAATCACCCAATAGACAGGTCACAGGTGACAGGTGGCGGCGCTTGCACGAGGCAGCGTCAAAGCGTTGGCGTGTTGCGCGGGCAGCGACCGTGTAGGCGAACTGGGCGCTCTAGTGCAGCAGCAGAGGCAAGCAGAGGCGGCAACAGGCCGGGTCGATATTTAATTACCTCGGCAGGGCGCACGACACCTGCGTCAGCCCGTGGCTGCGCCTGTGCCTGTCCCTGTGCCTCCCTCCACCCACCGACACCTAGTTCCAGCTTCCAGCTGCGGCTGGAGTCACGGCTGCGGCCGCTATTAACGGGCCGCCAAACTGGGGCTCGGCCGCAAGCCCCCCCCCCCCCTCCCCCCCCGCCAGCGTATCGCTGCAGCTGCAGCCGCCACAGCGGTCGCCACCGGCATAAAGGGAGACGGAGGGGTCTGGCCACTCCGGCGGTCACTCCTGGTCGCAGGCGGAGCTCTTTCCAAAGGAAAGCTGTCGACTGAAACTATGATCCTGTAACATGGAATAACGGATAAAGTGCAGTATAATCTAAAACATTTTTGCCTAATATGGCATCATCATTTGGTACTAAATAACGAAGTTTGTTGTTCTAGCTGTTGACTTTTGCTAAAATCTTGCATACGTAGGCTGGTAACGTGTGAAGTACGGTTATTTTTCCTACATGACGTACATATATTTTGTCATAGAAAAATTCAGCCACTATCTACGAGGGTAATCCCAAAAGAAAGGTCTCCTATTTTTTATAAATACATTCACCTATTTATTTACATCAGTTTACAGCTTAAACATTTAGCTATTTTTCGACATAATCACCATTTCCGTCGATGCATTTTTGCAGACGCTGTGGCAGTTTTTGTATGCCCATGTCATACCAGCTCGCCATCATGCTGTTTAGAAAGTTATGAACCTCTTCTTTCACCTCGTCGTCGGAGCTGAATCGCTGGGACCTCAATTAACGCTGACAGGTACTGTGAGATTCTGAAAAAACTCAAACGGGCAGTTCAGAACCGGAGAAGGGGAATGCTGAGCAAGGGCGTAGACATTCTCCGTGACAACGCTCGACCACACATCGGTCGGCAAACCGTTGCTCTCCTGTAACAGTTTCAGTGGAACATAATCACCCACCCACCCTATAGCCCTGACTTGCAGCCAAGGTTAAAAAAACATTTGGCCGGAAAGCGATTCAGCTCCGACGATGAGGTGAAAGTAGAGGTTCATAACTTTCTGAACAGCATGGCGGCGAGCTGGTACGACATGAGCATACAAAAACCGCCTAAGCGTCTACGAAAATGCATCGACAGTAATGGTGATTATGTCGAAAAGTAGCTAAATGTTCAAGCTGTAAACTGATGTATACCATTGTAGAAATAAACAACAGGTCTATGTACTTATAAAAAAATATAATAGAGGACCTGATTATGGCCGTATTATATCGTCGAAACCAGTGGCTTATAAAATAAATTCGTGATGAACTTACAGCTGGTGGCATCTTAGATATTTCTCACATTAAATAACGAAGTTTTTCTCCAACAGGGCTTTGAACTTCGCTCAGTTGCACCGGCCGTCTTGCCACAATTATACCCAGTCACAGTGTTCGGTGTTTCTTCGGTCCTGTAGTAGTGCACTGCGGCGGCCGAGAGCAAAGTTCTCGGACGACGATCTCATCCTGATCACTGTGATTTTGGATGAAGAAGAGGAAAAATAGTTGGAAAAAAACACGATAGTGGGTCATCAGGAAGGAAAAAATGACAAGCAGAAAGGGAATTCGCCACTCTGTACCGTGCAGTGATGGACGATAGACCGAAGGTTTATAAATAATTCAGTATGTCGGAAATTTCATTCAACTTACTGTTGTACAAGTTGGATGTTCATCTGAAAAAGCGAAATACATCCTGAAGAAAAGCCATCGTATGTCGGGAGTTTGCTTGAAAAATTTGGAAATTTGAGGTATTTTCCTGTGGGACCAAATTGCTGAGATCATCAGTCTCTAGGCTTACACACTACTTAATCTAGTTTAAACTAACTTTGGTTAAGGACAACACACACACCCATGCCTGAGGGAGGACTCGAACCTCCAATGGGGGGAGCCACACGAACCGTGACAAGGCGCCATCAGACCACGCGGTGGAGTTTCCTTGAAGTTACTTAGTATGTAATATAATTAACACCCACTTTGACAATTTACTGGTGATTAAATATATGACATCAACATTCATCATTACTGGCTTCCGTTGTGTAGTCTTGAGTGTCTTCTTTTGTTTCGCACTATACTGATTCATCACCGTTAGGATCACCAGTGAAATGTTCGTTTGTTATATCCCTACAGTATACTTCAGATATCTGCCCACCGCTTATGCACTAAACACGATTTCATTTAGCTATCGCTTGGAGCACAGTGCAGTTCACAAGAGTGTATGAAAAAAAAAAAAAGGGAAATTTGTGGTAAGTTCCTAGGGGACCAAACTGCTGAGGTCAGCGGTCCCCAGGCTTACACACTACTTAATTTAACTTAAACTAACTTACGCTAAGGACGACACACACACTCATGCCAGAGGGACAACTCGAACTCCAACTGGGGTAGCCGCGTGAACCATGGCAAGATGCCGCAGACCACGCTGCTACCCCGCGGGGCGGTGTATGAGAAACCTGCATGATAAATACAGGAAATATAATGGACGAAATGTGGAGGAATTTCAGTAAAGGTTTTTATGAAATACACAATGACATTCTCAATGCCTTTGTTGCCTTTTGTAGGTGCTCAGATGCCGGGGCATACGGAAAGAAAATGTTACGGCTGTAGCCAACAATCCCAGATGATAATCTTTTACTAGCTTGTTATATTCATTAAAGTAAAATCGGACATATACACGTACGTACTTACAGTTTTATTATTTTATTTTGCTCCTGTTTTATTCCAGTTTTTACTATTCACCACAGTGTCCATGTATTTCGGACTGGAGACGTCATTGTTGTGGACTAATTCAATAAGTTTTCCGTCAGTCACGTTTTTGATGAGAAACTACCACACGACAACACAACTTGACCGTGTCCCGTCTCAAGTGAAAAATCATTGGACGCTAGAAATACAGCGATCACGAAACGACGTCGGTAGGAGGAGGGTATGGACTGTCACGGTGAAACCACGGGCGAGCTCTAGATTCATGGAATAATACATTCAAACACATCGGCGGTGTAACGGACCAATTACGACACTGTCGCCTGTGAAGCGGCCTTTAATGATCTTAGTATACACTGATAAAATAAAATATTACGACTAGTGCCACCCACGAAGCTGAGTGAAGTGACGTGGTAAGAAAAGTACATAAGCGCAGCAGAAACGAATAGCCAAACAGTCTCAGGACCATACGGGCGTCGGCCGCAGTGGCAGAGCGGTTCTAGGCGCTTCAGTCCGGAACCACGCGACCGCTACGTTCGCAGGTTCGAATCCTGCCTCGGGCATGGATGTGTGTGATGTCCTAAGGTTAGTTAGGTTTACTTATGTCTCAGATGTTAAGTCCCATAGTGGTTAGAGTCATTTGAGCGTGCGACCGTAGCAGCAGCGCGGTTCCAGACTGAAGCGCCTAGAACCGCTCGGCCACACCGGCCGGTTCCGCACTTTATCACAGAACCTTGAAGTCGTTGCCTCTGTCGCTTTGTAAAGGAGGATAGGTGGGGGCCTGGCGACAAAGAACAACGTAGGTGCAGGCAGAAGTGCTCCGTACACACTATTTAGTGCACATTGTTGAACATGTGGAATTCTGAAGTGGGTAAACCGTATACGCTGGACAGCCAGAACATTATGCCCACCTATCTGACAGACGGTACGTCGACCTTTGGCACGGATAAGAGCGGCGGCACGTCGTAGCATGGAAACAATGAGGCCTTGGTATGTCGCTAGAGGGGGCTGACACCACATCTGCATACACAAGTTGTAACGCCGGAAATGCATATCCTCGTATTTCCATCTATTGTACTATAATTTTTTTCCTTATTTTGTTACCTGAATATATGACGTTTCTGTGTCTTTGTATATTGTAATTGTTTTACTATTTGTATATATATGCATTTATGTCGATGTATAATTGGTTTGTTGTGTAAAGATTATTTGTATTTTTACGATGGGTCTGGCCTAGGGAAAACTATGCTATCGAACGAATACATCGATAGGTCGTGTGGAGAACCAAAGTGTTTAGGATCTTTGGTAGTGTCAACTCTGCCGCGTGGAGCGCGGGCAGAGCATGAGAGAGTCTGGCTGGAGTAGCGAGTGGAGCAGGTGTGTGGTGTGAAGCTCCCGCGAGTTGCCGCGCTTTCGGGGTTTGGCAGCATGTAATTGCGCTCGACTTGCGATGATAGTTTCTGACATGGTGTCGCGGACGGGAAGCATTAGCTGGCGCACATCAAGAGCCCGTTTCGTCTGGTGACCGTGTCGAGAAGAAGGCGCGCCAACATCCAGCTTCTGCAACAGCGACGGCCGACAATGAGTGACTGTCGCCACATCCTCTATCGACGGCTTCAAACCTTCAATCAACCAACAAGGAAGACTGGAAGCACGTAAAGTTTTAGAATTGTATGGCAGACCTCAGCTTTTCAAACTTTTAAAATTGTTGCATCACAAAATTACAGCTACTTACAAGGGAACCTCCCCATCGCACCCCCCTCAGATTTAGTTATAAATTGACGCAGTGGATAGGCCTTGAAAAACTGAACACAGATCAATCGAGAAAACAGGAAGAAATTGTGTGAAACTATGAAAAAATGAATAAAATATACAAACTGAATAGTTCATGTGCAACATATGCAACATCAAGGACAATTTGGGTTGAGGAGCGCCGTGGTCCCGTGGTTAGAGCGAGCAAATACAGAACGAGAGGTCCTTGGTTCGAGTCCTCCCTCTAGCGAAAATTTTATTTTCGCAAAGTTACGATCTGTCAATTCATTCATTGACGTCTCTGTTCACTGTAATAAGTTTAGTGTCTGTGTTTTGCGACCGCACCGCAAAACCGTGCGATTAGTAGACGAAAGGACGTGCCTCTCCAATGGGAACCGAAAACATTAGATCGCAAGGTCATAGGTCAACCGATTCCTCCACAGGAAAACACGTCTGATATATTCTATACGACACTGGTGACGGCATGTGCGTCACATGACAGGAATATGTTGTCGACCCACTTAACTTGCACACTTGGCGAATGGGTAAAAAGATTCTTCTACCTTGCCCGATTTAGGTTTTCTTGTGGATGTGATAATCACTCCCAAAAAAGTGATGAAAACATAAGAGTTTGTCACATTAACTACAACAAATGAATGCAACAGTTTCACAGTCGCACAGTTTTCCCTGTGCTCTGTCAAAACATACGTTTTTTACGTTTTCAAATGTTTCCGTGTGTAGACCGTCAAATCCTACATATGTCCAAGCAAATCTAAACACGTCCTGGAATTTTGGAGAGCGAAGTTGATTATGTGTGAGTGCCTGAACTGTGATATTTGTGTGAAAATAAAAAATTAAACTTTTCACTCGAGGGTAGACTTGAACCAAGGACCTTTCGTTCCGCAAGTGCTCACGCTAACCACGGGACCACGGCGCTCCTGAGCTCACATATTACTTGATGTTGCCTACCCTGCACATGGACTACTCAGTTTGTATATTTTGCTTTTTTTTTCATAGTTCCACACCACTTCTTCCTGTTTTCTCGATTGATCTGTGTTCAGTTTTTCAAGGCCTATCCCTGTGCCAACGTATAACTAAATCTGAGGGGGGTGAGATGGGGAGGTTCCCTTGTTAGCATGAACCTTTGTTGCTCATTGTCCCAATTGCATTACCAAGCAGGGTCCCTTCCTTTTCCGAAATGAACCCGAGTGTCGTTGAAATTCAAACGCCAGCATAATTCCATTTCACTGCTTTAATTTCAAAGTTCAGTTAAAGTATTCATAGCTGGCTACAATACTTAGATTACACAAGCACAAATTAAGAGTGCTAGTTTTGTTACCATATTTTAGCTTGCCTGTGACTGCAGCTCAGCTTGGTACGTACTAAATTTTACTATTGTTAATTGTTCAGAATCATTTAATTCAAGTTCAAAGTTAAATCTCTTATTTCTAAATTGCGTAGATTCAAGTAGCTTTTGAAATGATAGTTGAGGTAGTCCAAGACTAACCGTATTTTACTGAATTTCGATGTGCTTCAGAAAGAAAGCTCACTATTAACTTCAGTCAGTAAATTAACTTTCGATTTTCCGGTTTTATTAATTCTTTTGCTAAATTAAGTCAGAGTGTAGCGAAATTTATTACTTCTGACAAACTTTCAGTTTTCACACTACACTTGTCAACCTTCAGTTGCCACGCTTCTAGTGCTAATTATATGTGTAATAATCTTTCTTTTTCAGTTACTATAGTAATTGTCCTTAGGACTGGCGACCGTAATTTCCCCCAAATCTCAAATATCTAATTACCGCTAGTTGATTGTTAACGTAACGGCCGCACATTTACTTTCTTTATTAACTTTACCCCTATTTCAAAATTAATTTCCACCAATTTCATTAGCATTTTTCCTTTCATTTAGATGTAACCCTTTCCTCCCTCTTTACCGACAAATTAACCTCGGTGACGATTGCTTTCCCCAAATTTCCATTAGGTACACGCGGTTTAATTTTTCACTGTCATTAAGGTCGATAAGTGAGGGGGAGGTTACAAAGTCACCTAATTCCCGTAAATGGCGGGGAGAGGACGATGGGTTCTGCCAAAGCACGTTCAATCACGTTCCAGATGTGTACGATTTGGTTCAGATCTGGCGAGTTGGGAGGCCAGCACCATCAACTGGAGCTCGTCGCTGTGTTACTCAAACCACTCTATCACACTCCCGCCTTGTGGCACGGCACCTTATCTTGCTGAAAAATGTCACTCCCCTCGGGAAACATGATCGTCATGAAGGGGTGTATGTCGTTCGAAACCAGTGTACGATACTCCTTGGCCGTCATGGTGCCTTGCACGAGCTCCACTGGACCCATAGATGCCCACGCGATTGCTCCCCAGAGCATAATGCAGCCGCCGTCAGGTTGTCGCCATCCTGTAGTACAGGTGTCAAGAGGCTGTTCCCCTGGAAGGCGACGGATTCGTGCACTCCCTCTGGCACGATGAAGAAGGTATCGGAAATCATTAGACTATGCAACCCTCTGGCATTGCGCCAGCGTCCAGTGCCGCTAGTCACGTGCTCATTTCAGTCATAGTTCTGTATGTCTCTTGCAGATGCCTATGTCGGTATTCAGGGGAGCCGACTTATAAAAAATATTGAGGGGGGAGGCGTACTGGGGATCTTTCCCCGGGAAATTTTCTAAATTTTAGATGAAAAATAGTGAGTTTTGAAGTTTTTTAAGCATTTTAGAGTCATATGATCAACATTAGAACCCCTAAAACTGGACTCTCGATAACTCGACACTCCGGGAATCTCGACAAGCCTGACACATTATTTGGCTTTGAAAAAAGAAACAAAACATAATCACGCACGGTATTTTCGTAAAAAGCTAATTTAATTTACAGTACTAATCATTCTTGTAGACTATTACAGAGCAGTGAATATATAGCTCTGAAAAGACTGAAATTATATTTAAATAATTCCTAAACTATCATTAACAGAATAAAGCATAAAATATTGTCACACAGTGTTAGCATTTTGATTAATAAGTGAAATAGCTAATTTAAGCTTACTTTGAATAAGGCTCAGGATTCATTAAATAAAAACAGTATCTCAAAGTTAATGTTTTAATACAGTTCAATCAAAAAGTATGTAAATAGCGGGTTTTAATTGGGTCTTACACCCTAAAAATATTTATGTATTTGAAAATAACAGCGCTCTAGTAATATAGTACTACAGTACTAATCTAGTACTGGTATTTCTAAACTGAAAATTTAACATTACGTATGTATTTAATTCTCTATTTTATAAAGATTTTTAATATTGCTCTAAATGCCATTATTAGGGCTAGAGTGTCTTTAGAAAGGTGCAAATATCGACCGCCTGACTGGATTACTGAATATGAAGTCTTTGACGGCTGGCCGGATATCCAATTCATCCAAATCGTCTGGGTGGGTATGAAGAGCAACCAAGTTGTTCAATCGCTTCTGTCTCATTGTTGATCGGAGATATGACTTCAGGCGTCTAAGGGCGCTAAATGACCGTTCCGCTGTTGCTGTCGTGATTGGAACTATTTGGAGAAGCTTAATGCACTTCACTACTTCACATAATATTTCTCCAACTGTAGGCTCTTGTGTCATGTACTTTCTTACATCAGGCAAGTTTTTTACGACCAGTCGTTTTTTATAAGCGATATCGCCTAACATATTCAAGTGTAAGTGCCGTCTCTCAACGTCTAGGCCATTTTTGAAAAACTCTGTTGATTTTTCCAAGTTTGTTTCACCTCTGTTTCCTAAAAGCAAGCACCCATGTTCAATTGCAATGATCTGTGTGATTCCAGTTGAAGCAAACCGCTCAGTAATGCAAGATTGCACCATTTCACAAACTTCAATTTGAATAGCTGTGTAGTATTCCTTTGCGGTTTTGAAAGTGTGCGGTGAGCTGTCTTCATTTTTCTCATACTTCTTTGGTATACTTCGATTCCGAGGAAGCGAAGGATCATCAGTTTGTGAAGGCTTTTCTTCTAAATACAATTCCCAAAAATGTTTGAAACTATCACGCCTTCCATTCAATATTGAAACATGGGACTTAGGGAAGGCAGGATTCGGTGTGGACGGGGCCTTAATCAGTTACCATTGGTTCTCAGTTTAAAGAAAAAAATCACGTACACTTCATTTGGAACCAATTGCAAATGTGGTTGACAGTCAGGAACAATTATCAAATTTGACTGTTAAGACTCATTGTCTAATAAAAATTCTTAAGCAAGTTGCACTCATGGCTGAAGGCCTTATTGACCAGAAATTCAAATTATTTGTCGGCTGAAGGCCCCAATAGTAATAACTCAAAAAACAATTTAATGGCTGAAGACCTGGATCGCAGATTCTTAAGAACAGTTAAATTTCTCCAAGAGATACTAAAATATTTTTTAAAAACAAACACAATCATCAAAATTTCACTATTCAGAGACAACATCTAATTAAAAATTCTTTAGACTAATTGCGTCCACAGCTGAAGGCCTTATTGACAAGAGATTCAAATTGCTTGTCGGCTGAAGGCCCCAATAGTAATAACTCAAAATTATTTAAAAAAAAACAATCATCACAATCTGATCAAACCAAGAGAGTTGTGGACCTCAGACAGTGCTCCAAGGATTAGCCTGGGAAAGTGGCTCAGCTTCGTAACCGATGAGACAGGCAGCCAAGAGTTGTATTCACTTAACTGGCTGGCAACACAAACCAGAGACAGTTTAAACGCAGACCAACACTCTTGCAAAATCTACCTGATGTCTGGTAACCAACACAACGATGGAATAACCCAGGTAAGGCCGAACTGGCGGACAGCATTGACTCTTCAGAATCTGGTGTTTAGAACATCTAGAAGCCAAAGGAACCACTACAACCAAGGTAGTCCAAAAGAACAAAATATCCGAACCACAATCAAGGAGGCTGTGGGAGTACATGCCTTACCAGACAGCAGCGGCAAGGTGAGGAAAAGGTAAACTGCCGCGAAAGTAAGCTAACCTCCAAGGCAGGTAATTGGGGCGTTAGCGGCCACTAGGCAGGAAAAATACTGCTGGTTGAACTTCAGCAATAAACACAAGGAATTGAATGACTAATAATAAGAAGTGGAGGACGGCTAATTAATTTCGCCAACTCCAAACACTCCACTCGTTGCTTCTCGCCTCAGCGACCCTGCGAGCAGCAATGCACGAACAAACGGCGTGATCTCAAAGTATTGGAGGTTTCACTACTGGGTTAATGGCCACGCAACTCAAACATACTGTGTCCTGTGGACAACGAGGTTGTGGCCCTCGCAACTACAGCCCCTCGATCCGGCAATGCCTGTGTGACGCCAGCGGTCCGGGTATGTCCTAGTGCTGCCGCACCTCACTGCTGCTCCATCCCAACCAAACTACCCGACACACTCCGACCAGGGAAACACTTGACGCCCTTCCAAAGATAGTACTAGGCTACTAGATATCGATAACCGCTGCTACTGCCACTCGCGGACAGTCAACGCTAGCAAACATAGTGGCGCCAGTAAACACGAGAAGAAAACGAGACGCCACTGTCCCTACACACGATGCCTACCTACCAACGGCACCAACGCGAGCCGCAACACGGCTCAAATATAAAAACCAAGCCCTCATATATTTTTTCCAGATAAGCAACACTCAGATGAGGGCAAAAAATTTTTTCATTGTCATAATCTACTGGGTTCAGTGCATGGCAATGAAGACCTAAAAAGAAATAAGTCTTGAATAGTTCAAAATGGTTCAAATGGCTCTGAGCGCTATGGGGCTTAACTTCTAAGGTCATCAGTCCCCTAGAACTTAGAACTACTTAAACCTAACTAACCTAAGGACATCACACACATCCATGCCCGAGGCAGGATACGAACCTGCGACCGTAGCGGTCGCGCGGTTCCAGACTGTAGCGCCTAGAACCGCTCGGCGACTCCGGCCGGCTTCTTGAATAGTAACATTGACTCAAGGTAGCTTGCACGTTTGTAACCTGCCTCTGTTTTGTCCTCTGCAAAAATTTTTCAAAAAAACTCTAGAAGTTCTTCAAAGTTTTTCAATATTCTCAAGATACTAGAAGCTCGCATAGTCCATCGAGTCGGGCAAAGGGATCTAGACCAGCTTGGTCGTTGGCGCTCTCACAGCTTCTGAAAAGTCCAATCTTTTCGTTGGTTCCCTTACACTGTTTATTAAGGCCTTGGCTAAAGCCATAATATCCCTCATAAACGTAAGATTTCGGAGGCTGACGACAACTGCCAAGTCTAAACTGTGAGCAGTGCAGTGCACATAACGTGCTTTTGGTTGTTTATCCAAAACTAACTTTTTTAGTCCTTGAACTTCCCTCTCATATTCGAGGCACCATCATAGCGCTGTCCTCTCAAGTTACCCATTGACAGCCGGCCGAAGTGGCCGTGTGGTTAAAGGCGCTGCAGTCTGGAACCGCAAGACCGCTACGGTCGCAGGTTCGAATCCTGCCTTGGGCATGGATGTTTGTGATGTCCTTAGGTTAGTTAGGTTTAACTAGTTCTAAGTTCTAGGGGACTAATAACCTCAGCAGTTGAGTCCCATAGTGCTCAGAACCATTTGAACCAATTTTTTTTACCCATTGACAAATGAAGACGAGCAAAAACGTCTTTTAAAATACTAAACAGATTCAGTGTTGGGGGTCTTGGATAAGCCAATAAAGTCTTCGTTGATGATTAAGGAATCATCGAAAGTACGAATACAAAGTGACACTTGTTCGTGAGTCGAAGAGTCACTTGTTTCGTGAACCATAATAGGAAAATGTTCAGTCTCCTTCACTGAAGGCAATACCTTTCTCAACACAGACTTCCCTTATAGATCAATGATCTCGTTTTGAATATCGTGGGACATCCACTTATACCCCGAACGACCTAACCAATCTTTAAACTCAGGTATGTCATTCTTTCGGAACTCCAACAATTGAAAAAAAATTGAGCTTGCATCTTCGTGTCCTCTAATTGCTAGTCTTTGTCGGCATAGAAATTGTATAGTAGCAAAAATTATCTCAAGAGCTAAACGGCCTTTCTTCATATCACTATCTAACTGTTCATTCAATTGGGAGGCTACACTTCGGTTAGTGATAGAATTTTGTTTCCGAACACCTTCTTTAGGCGTGAACGTATTTTCATGAAGACAGAATTTTTCCAAAGCCTTTTTCCAGTTAGAAAACCCTACGGCAGTAAATGCATCTTCTTTCTGTTTTTTCTTTTTTTTTCAAGAAAATTGTAATAGATTTTTAGCATCTGCCTCTCTACAGGTTTTGCAAAAAACTTTTTCGGTAGATGCTTCATATTCTAGCAATGTTTATTTGATCAACCAAGTCTTCTGAAATGATATTCCCTTACCGGATTGTCCAGGTTTCGGCTGTGAACGGTTCTCGTCTGAAGACGACGAAGCAATTGACGATACAATAATTGTTTGAGGTTGACTTCCAGTATCATCAACTTCCAAGCGCGGCTTTTTGGTAACAAATTCATCCATTGCAAACTTAATTCACAGTACACTAAGAGACTAAACTAAACGGAAAACATTTAGTCATATAAAATAGTCCACTAGACACTGAAGACGGAACACTAAACACGTCTGCAGCATGTACTGAACGAAACTAGCCACACTGAATTAATGTAACAGCAGGATGGCTTTTCATAGCCGCGGCGTCTTAATGTCTCGAAGCGTCAAGGTGACGCAAGGCGGAGGTTTCCAGGCGCTTCTGTTCCAGTCCCTTTGATGTCGCCGCGGCCGCAGCGCTGGCCCGCCGGCGGCAGACTTTACCCAAAGGTTCGCGCACCGGTACAAATTCTAACAAGGGAACCTCCCCATCGCACCCCCCTCAGATTGAGTTATAAGTTGGAACAGTGGATAGACCTTGAAAAACTGAACACAGATCAATCGAGAAAACAGGAAGAAGTGGTGTGGAACTATGAAGAAAAAGCAAAATATACAAACTGAGTAGTCCATGTGCAGGGTAGGCAACATCAAGTAATATGTGAGCGGAGGAGCGCCGTGGTCCCGTGGTTAGCGTGAGCACTTGCGGAACGAAAGGTCCTTGGTTCAAGTCTACCCTCGAGTGAAAAGTTTAATTTTTTATTTTCACACAAATATCACAGTTCAGGCACTCACACATAATCAACTTCGCTCTCCAAAATTCCAGGACATGTTCAGATTTGTTGGGACATATGCAGGATTTGACGGTCTACACACGGAAAAATTTGAAAACGTTAAAAACATATGTTTTGACAGAGCACAGGTGTACAAGTTAGGTGGGTCGACAACATATTCCTGTCATGTGGGGCACATGCCGTCACCAGTCTCGTACAGAATATATCAGACGTGTTTTCCTGTGGAGGAATCGGTTGACCTATGACCTTGCGATCAAATGTTTTCGGTTCCCATTGGAGAGGCACGTCCTTGCGGTCGCAAAACACAGACACTAAACTTATTACAGTGAACAGAGACGTCAATGAACGAACGGACAGATCATAACTTCGCGAAAATAAATAAATTAAAATCTTCTCTTGAGGGAAGACTTGAACCAAGGACCTCTCGTTCCGCAGGTGCTCACGCTCACCACGGGACCACGGCGCTCCCGAGTTCAGAATAACCTTTATGTTGCCTATCCTTGGCATGAACTACTCAGTTTGTATATTTTGCTTATTTTTTCATAGTTCCACACAACTTCTTCCTGTTTTCTCGATTGATCTGTGTTCAGTTTTTCAAGGCCTATCCACCGTGCCAACTTATAACTAAATCTGAGGGGGGTGCGATGGGGAGGTTCCCTTGTAAGTGTGCCCGCACCACCGAACACTATCATGATTCACACCACTTGTTTTCAGTTAATCTGCTTATTACTGTAGTAATTATTTGTTTTAACTGATTACTGAATGTGTTTTAAAAGGTAACTGTCGTAAAACAAGGAAAATAATAAATTCCAACATAATCTTGTGTTTCTACAAAGCATAATATAACTAATAATTTTCTTAAATTATTGGCCCCCAAGCGAATTTTTGACGGGGCTCGGGCCCCCTAGGGCCCCATGGAGTCGGCGCCTGTATTAACATTGGCACATGCAAGAGTCACTGGCTAAGGATGCCCACCGTTAGAAGTGTTCGTTGCGCTGTGTGTTCACACTTGTATGAGGCTCAGCATTAAAATCTGATGCTAATTCCACCACAGCCTGACCTGTTTTGTCAGTCCGCCCAGACTGCAACGTCTGACATCTGTAATGAGGGGCAGCCGCCCAACGCTACGACGGCTGGTCTTGGTTTCGATACGTGTTGAAGACACACATCACAGCACTCCTCGAACACCAGACGTTTCCAAACTGCTCGTGCCGAGCCTCCAGGCTGTACCATCTACATTCTGTCAGACTCAGACAGATCGCGAGGCTTCCCCATTCTACACACGGACTGAACGCTCACTGATACTACATGCAGCGAGCGTGTGTCTGACTAGCAGTCATTCCTCGCCTGGTGACACTGCTATCACCTTGACGGGTTTATATCGGTAGTAGGTCGGTGGCCATAAGGTTCTGGCTGATTAGTGCATGTTCCCCATATTGACCTAATTACATCGTAATTTACAATTACAGTGGACACTGCATCATCGAGATTGCACCGTGGATCAATTGAAGCGTTTCACCTAGTCGGATGAGTCACGTTTCCTGTTACTACAGGCCATGTCCGGATACATCCTGGCAAACGGGTGCTTGAGACCTCCACTGGGCAATGGCCATTCGCACCATCAACAAAACAGACTCTGCTAACGGTATAGTACGCCTTCCACATCGCTGGCAACGGGTTCTACACAACACTGGCGACTACTTTGGAGGTCAGTAACAGATGCAAACATGAACCTCTTTGGTATCGGTTGTGAATAAATAGTTGCCACTATTTAAGTTCCAACCCTCATATATTAGTTTCAGGGAAACAAACAAAAACTTTATAAGTTTTCTTAACAAAATTACTCAATTACATAACAAATATATAGACTTAAAGACCGAAACACTGAGAAGAAAACCTGCACCTTGGCTGACTGAAGAAATGAAATAGTTCATTAATCTCAGACACGCTGCACATTCGGCATACAGACTACGCCCCACGCCTGCAAAACATATCAATTGCAAGCATAAGCGGAAGAATATCAGTGAAACCAAAAATGATACAAATGGCTGTAAGCACTATGGGACTTAACAACTGAGGTCATCAGTCCCCTAGACTTAGAACTAATTAAACCTAACTAACCTAAGGACATCACATACATCCGTGCCCGAGGCAGGATTCGAACCTGCGACCGCAGCAGGAGCGCGGTTCCGGACTGAAGCGCATAGAACCGCTCGGCTACAGCGGCCGGCTCAGTGAAACCATCAGAAATGCAAAAATCAGGTATGCCCACACGTTAACCAATAACAGAGCTAAACCAATTGTCCTATGGAAAATCTTGCGTGTTCTTGTTATAGACAAAGTAAAAGCTAGAGCTGATCTCATCGTCCCAGCCGATGAACTGAACCCGTACTTCACGCTACCTACAATGTCAACTGAAGCACAAACGAAAAATATACTCATTGATTTATCCACGGGGGTAAACGACTGTAGCCATTAAAACATGTTACTTGCAACACTGTCAAGAAAGCCATCATGCATATCAGATCAGCATCTACTGGACACGATGGCATCACAGTCAAAATGATAAAGCTTATTATTGACCTACTACTTCCCGCTATAATAGATGTCTTCAAACACTTTTTACCAACAAGCGTTTTCCCTGAGGCCTGAAACAGGAACTAACTAATCCGTACCTAAAAGGGACACTGCCACATCACCCTCTGATTACCTGCCTGTTTGAACTCTTCCTGCACTGTGCAAGGCCGTAGAATACATAGTCCATAACCAGCTAACAAACTACCTAGCTACAAACAATCTACTAAACTAATACCAGTCATGCTTCCGTAAACATCCCAGCACTACATCTGCCTTAATAAAGGAAATAGATGATCTGAAGCTTGCGGTGAATGCACAAGAGGCAAGTATCATATGCTTCTTAGACTTCATCAAAGCCTTTGCACCATCGAATATGACATTTTACTTTTCAGACTTCGAAGCCTAAATTTCTTGTTAACTGCTGTGCAATGCTTTCCCCAGTAGCTGAAGTCTCGGCCGCCAGCAATGCGTCACGTCCGGCACCATAAAGTCACAAAGGAGGCAGGTAGACGAAAGGTGCCTAATATGAGACACACTTTTGTAAACCCATTTGAAAGACCTAAAAGTAAGTGCATTGTATTATGATGGTAATAAGATCTTACATTATTTAATTTTACCATACAATTATCGTATTTGCAATAATAAACAATCTTTCAGAGTAGTTATTAAATCTTCACAAACAAGGCATTTCATAGAAATGAGATCAAGGTTTCCTAATATGAGACAGTAATAATATTTTGCTTTAATTATTTTATTACATAATAATGACTTATGAATACACAATTTTTACATGTTCATTCATTTCTGTTATCCTTCCCTCATTTCACACTACTTAGGTTTATATTTACGACATCCAGGGCAAACAAAATTGTCTTTTGTGACACCGCAATCTTCATGAGCCCAGCGATAACATTTCGTGCACTGTGCCCATTTCTCCCCGTTTTTGCCGTCAGAAAAGCGCCCAGTACAGAGCAGACACTCTGCGTCATCGTCATCACTGCTGTCTGAATACCCACTGTCATTAAGATGGTCATCGGATGCCGAGTCACTAGACGATTCTTCTGCTTTAGGTCTACGATTGGAAGATTTTTCACTCTTCTCCCCAAATAACTTTCTCGTTGCTTTCTTAGATTCAGCCGCTGATTTCTTCTGTTTAGATCCTTGCAATTGCTTCACATAAGGAGTTGAAGTTCGTAACGCAGCAGAGACCTATTTGACTAACTCCAGGTGGTTTTGCGATGTGTGGGAGAGGTCTGATGTCTGCCGGTTAGACAGCTTGACCGTCACCATCAGTAGTTTCATTTTCGTTTTTGGCATCTCTTTCTTGAAGAGCGTTAGCATGGCGATGAATTGTAAATTCATGAGCCCGCATCTCGTGGTCGTGCGGTAGCGTTCTCGCTTCCCACGCCCGGGTTCCCGGGTTCGATTCCCGGCGGGGTCAGGGATTTTCTCTGCCTCGTGATGGCTGGGTGTTGTGTGCTGTCCTTAGGTTAGTTAGGTTTAAGTAGTTCTAAGTTCTAGGGGACTGATGACCATTGATGTTAAGTCCCATAGTGCTCAGAGCCATTTGAAAATTCATGTTCCCTAAAGATGTTTCTGTTGACCCGTTTTTCTGAAGGCATTCACATTTGCTTCCATTTTTGCTGCTCGGTTGTAAGCTGCCCCAAATAACTTGGCTATTAATAATCGGGTGATAACACGACCTGGGTTACTTGCCAATCATGTTTCTATCTCTTGGGCGTAGTAGATTTTCAAAGGCCCCATAAATCGGACGTCAATTGGCTGCATTTTATGCGTTGGGGGAGGTGGCAAACATACAATATGAACATTATTTTCACGTGCTTTATCTAACACATCGAGATTCTTTGTGCGGGAATAATACCCATCAAGAATCAAAATGACAGGGTCATTTGAAGATGGCTTTACATGAGTCAAAAAATGATCAAACCACTGAGTAAGAATGTGAGTTTGTATCCAGCCACTTGGATGACAAGCTGATATTGATCCTGCAGGTGCACCGTCCATCAAGTTCCAGAAAACATTCCAATTTCTGATCATAAGACTAGTCAAAGTAATCCCTGTTTATGATAATTTAATCGAATTAAAATAAACGCAGTTGCCAAAGTTTTACTACAATAAATGATGAAATATTGTTATCTCATAATAGTATTGCGTAAATTACATATAGAAATTCGTGAGAGAACGAGTTCCCCCAATATGCGATAGGTATCGTAATATGCGACACTATCGCGTATTTGGATCCCCATACTATCGCATATTAGGAATTTCGCCATCTTACACAAAGAATCACGCACTTGCTAACAACGTTCGTTGGAAAATGAACCTAATTGTCAATAATTATAGGTAATACCGAAACAATTAACAACAGTAAAAGAATGCAGTAATATCCACTCACCTTTATGCTGAAATATTGTCACAACACCGATGTTACAAAAACTCCAAACACAGGACATTTTGTATCAGCCTCTACGTACTGTGTCCGGCTCAACTATGGCGTCCTGCTCGCTGTGTCGTCATCTGGCACGCAATAGACGTGTTTAAGGAACTTTCCACCAGAGTGCAACCCCTAACATGAACACAGTTGGGGTGTCTCATATTAGGGAGCTATAGCATAATAGGCACCTTTCCTCTAGTACCAGGAGTCCCGCAGCGTTCGGTATTAGATTCTACACTCTTTTCATTGTACATAAATTTTGTGGCATCAGTTTTGTCCTATTGCAGAGACCACATGTGCCTCCAGTCGTATCTAAGTACAAAACCTATAAATAGCTACCGAGAAAAAACCGACCTTTGTACACTACCAGATGGGCCCAGGATACAGGGTTAAATCTCAACCCATCCAAAACCCATGCGATACTGGTTGGCCGCTCTAGGCTCATTGGCCCAAAATACCACCATCAATCCTAAATGGGCCAAATATCAACTTCTCTCCGACAGCAAAGTATCTAAGAGCAATAACAGTTGAAAATCTAAATCTGCGTGAGCTCGTAACTGTAATTTGAAAGAAGGCATCAGCATCTCCCCATACCCTACAAAAATTATAACAAACTCTACCACTTGACCTGAGAGAGAAACTTGTACAAACACTTATACTTCCAATTATTGGTGTCATCCTGGAAGGCGTTTCTCAGGACAGCTCAAGGCTCCTGCAACGCGTTATGAATGCCTGTGTTCGACATATCTGTGATGTTCGACTCTTTGATCACATTTCATCATCATATGCACACCCGTCCTGGCTGGACATAGAGAGGTACAGAGATTTTCATAGTCTGTGTTCTCTATCGTCTTACCAATGAACACTGTCCCTCATCTCCCTCCTCGGCCTTAAGGCTCCTCTCTGGACAACATGGGAAGAACACCCACTCCCATCAGAGAAAAATCCTTTCTGACCCACTCCATCGTTCAGCCACCTTCTCGGATGCCTTCTCAGTAGCAGGAACCCATTTCTGGAACAACTTCCCACACTCTATTAGAAAAGTGAGCACCTCCAGCTTCAGAAGAGAGGATATGACACATCCACTAAAGCAACAATAAGAATTACCATTGTCCTTTGACGCACTCGCTACCCTTGTAGATCCCTCTTTACTCGAGCGAGGTGGCACGGTGTTGAGCACACTGGACTCACATTCTGGAGGAGGATTGTTCAAACCCGTGTCCGGACATCCTGATTTAGGATTTCCGTAATTTCCGTAAATCGTTCAGGAAAATGTCGGGATGGTTCCTTTGAAAGGGCACGTCCGACTTCCTTCCCCATCCTTCCCTAATACGATGGACCGATGACCCGTCTGTTCTGTCCGGTCCCCCAAATCAATCAACCAACCAACCCTATTACAACCTGGACTTCTTCATTTCTAAGTATTCTTATCCGATTCAGTCTCCTTAAATTTCGTTTTCCCAGAACTCACGACACCAGAAAACACCTATTCTATAAGCCTATAAATACTTTCTACATCTTCCACTATCATTATTCTTATTAATTCCACAGTTACTGTCATTATTATGATAATTATTCCTATTATCACTATCAGTGGCAGTCGGAGCCATAGTACAAGAATTAATAGTGTTAGTTCATAGTCAGGATAAAAAATTTTAATATAAGTTGTCAAATTAAAACTGTTACTTCTAAGCGATTTTAATAGATTTTCAACTGTGAAATCCTAATCCGATGTACGAGAGCGCCTGATAGCCCTAATCAGATCAGGTGAAACAAATAAATAAATGAAATAGATATTGCCGGCCGATGTGGCCGTGCGGTTAAAGGCGCTTCAGTCTGGAACCGCGTGACCGCTACGGTCGCAGGTTCGAATCCTGCCTCGGGCATGGATGTGTGTGATGTCGTTAGGTTAAGTAGTTCTAAGTTCTAGGGGACTTATGACCACAGATGTTGAGTCCCATAGTGCTCAGAGCCATTTTTTGAAATAGATATTCCAAAGTTCTGCGTAGTACCGAAGAGAAACTTCACCCTGCAGAGACGCATGGAGAGAATTCGAAAGCATTTCTGTAAGGAACAGAAAATAAAGACCCGAAGCGACCTGGAGCGAGGCAGGTAGGGGTCTGTGGTGGCTCCTGAACGCCCGACAGCGGAAAATTACGTTATCGGGTGTGAAGGGATGACCGCGAACCACCTGGCGATCGGACATAGCAGAGGAAATGGAATTCACCACATTAGCTCAGTGCGGGCCCGGTCGCAACCAATCCACCGGCAGGTGGCTTGGAAACCCAATCTGACCGTCGCAGTGTATCACTGATAGGGGTCGCCTCAGTGCTTTATGAGCGACGGGGAGCACAGCACACAATGGGAACAGGGTTAGCGGAAATTACTGCGATAGCGTGTTTCACACGATTCTCATTCACATACAGGTGTAACGCAGAACTGGCTCCCTATGTCAAACGCAATGCGTCCATTCGTGCTTACATTTCGATTAGATCCTGACGTAACGGCATTAATATGCCCCCCCCCCCCCCCCCCCTGATGTAGCTAGGCACTTGCACTCGAATAGCTATCTCTCACACATTCGTGACTCAGAATAATTGCCTTTAGTGGTTATGTGAGACTATCTTATCATTCTCTGTTTCGCTTGCGTAGACTGTAAAGCCCGCACAGGTTTTTTTTCTTTAATCGAATTTTTATGTTGTTCACAAATTTCAACACCTTCTCAACTTTTCACGCTAAATAAGGTCATAAAAGCACGGTTTTTGCCGAACGCACCTTTGACCAAAAAGCCATTCTGGCAGTTGGCGTCAAAGGTTTTTTTAATCATGCCTTTTGTGTTCTTGTAGCGGTATTTCCATAGAAACTTCATCTCCTAACTCATATTTCTCTATGTATAACCGACAAGTGAAATACAGATTTTCATTGATTTAGATTTAAAAAATTTTAATGTAACAAAATATTTTCTTAAAAATTTTCATTGTCTGTTATACACCTTATGTGGTTGAATTTCCAAAAATTCTGAAATATATACTTTTTTATTTATGATAAACCAAACACCTGTTTTCGTAGTTCTAGCATCAAAGTTACCTTAATATCAATTCATCTCCTGTTTCATCCTAGCATTAAAGCTACCTTAATATCAATTCATCTCCTGTTTCATCCCCTCAGGAGTGTAATTTCGAAGAATTCCTTCTTAAACGTTGCCTGCAGTATACAATCCACATGCTTTCAAAGTGTCAAGTTTCTATCATTATAGGGTTGGGCTAGCCGATGATGAGTCAGTGAATCAGTCTGGCACCATTACAGGTTGAATTTCCAAAAACACTAAAATATATCTTTTTCCAGAATGAGATTTTCACTCTGCAGCGCAGTGTGCGCTGATATGAAACTTCCTGGCAGATTAAAACTGTGTGCCCGATCGAGACTCGAACTCGGGACCTTTGCCTTTCGAGGGCAAGTGCTCTACCATCTGAGCTACCGAAGTACGACTCACGCCCGGTACTCACAGCTTTACTTCTGCCAGTATCTCGTCTCCTACCTTCCAAACTTTACAGAAGCTCTCCTGCGAAACTTGCAGAACTAGCACTCCTGAAAGAAAGGATATTGCGGAGACATGGCTTAGCCACAGCCTGGGGAATGTTTCCAGAATGAGATTTTCACTCTGCAGCGGAGTGTGCGCTGATCTGAAACTTCCTGGCAGATTAAAACTGTGTGCCCGACCGAGACTCGAACTCGGGACCTTTGCCTTTCGCGGGCAAGTGCTCTACCATCTGAACTACCGAAGCACGACTCACGCCCGGTACTCACAGCTTTACTTCTGCCAGTATCTCGTCTCCTACCTTCCAAACTTTACAGAAGCTCTCCTGCGAACCTTGCAGAACTAGCACTCCTGAAAGAAAGGATATAGCGAAGACATGGCTTAGCCACAGCCTGGGAGATATTTCCAGAACGAGATTTTCACTCTGCAGCGGCGTGTGCGCTGATATGAAACTTCCTGGCAGATTAAAACTGTGTGCCCGACCGAGACTCGAACTCGGGACCTTTGCCTTTCGCGGGCAAGTGCTCTACCATCTGAGCTATCGAAGCACGACTCACGCCCGGTAGAGCACTTGCCCGCGAAAGGCAAAGGTCCCGAGTTCGAGTCTCGGTCGGGCACACAGTTTTAATCTGCCAGGAAGTTTCATATTTTTTTCATTTCTGAGAAACCAAATACCAGTTTTCATAGATATAGCTTAAAATGTTTTCACAATTTAATGTTTTCATACACCATTTCATTCCCCCCCCCCTCCCCCTATGACACCACCTTCAAGAGGCTGAGTAAACAAAAACAATGAGATGTGTATTTTTTTATTTCTAACAGAGAAGCAAACACAAATTTTGATAAATTTATCTTCAAATATGCTTGCAAAATGAAATATTTCCATGAAAAGTTTCATCCCCTGTTTCACCCTCAGAAGTGTTCAGTTTCCAAAAAAAGTGAAACACGTTTTTTTTTTATTTCTAACCACGGAGCAAAATTCAGATTTTCATTGATTTGAAAATGCTCTCATAATGAAATATTTCATAAAACACACCCTTAGGGGTGGAATTTAGAAAACACTGTAGAAAGCATTTTTTTTATTTCCAACCGAGAAGTCAAATACCATTTTTCATAGATGTAGCTTTAAAAGTACTTTAGTAGTTCTTTACTATTGATTTCTTTTCGAGAAAACTTTCACCCACTATTTTACCCCCAGAAGGTTCAAATTTCAAAAAATGTTGAAACAAATAGCTCTTGTTTTATGGCCCAGAAACCAAATACTAATTTTCGTAAGTCTAACTTTAAAATTGCCTTAACAACGACATGTTTTCAAGAAATCTTCCCTTATTTCACTCCCTTAGGAGTGGAATTTCCAAACATCCCTTGGTAAACACCGCCTACGGCATAAGATCAACACCTTCAGCAAATATCAAGATCCTATCCTTAATGGTTTGGGCTGAGCGACGATGAATCAGTGAGTTAGTCAGTCGGGGTATTGCCTTTTATGTATACAGATAATAGAGATAAGGTCCCTTTTATAGAAGGGAACGATGATATCAACCAAAAAATGTACGAGAGCTACTGAGCTAACCTGGCATCAGAAAGGATAGTAGAAGGACGTGATATTGACGGCTGGTCAATTATATACTTGAATGAGATCAAACTGACAAGACAGGAAGTTATGTTGTCGATAGAGGAAAATTATTTCGACGTTTTACTTTTGGCTTTCATAAAACATGCAAAGTTCTGCAAAGCGATATAATGTGGAATAGCCTATGAGGAACCAGATGATGTGAGATTTTTGGATAGTAGTCTGAACTGTTATCACACACTGGGTGTGTGGACGGTTACCAGAAAGGCACATAGCAGTACATTTCAAGCCTGCCGTTGGTTGCTTTACAGAGTCCTTTACAGGGACATGATGCTAGTTAGTTTCATGTTCCGTAATCATTTGTGAGATTAATCGTAATGATGTGGAAAAAGTCACTTTATACTTACATTAAACATTCACCAAATGTGACTACATTCTGACCATTTACAAGTTTCTTTTTTTTTCTAAAAAATACAAATGTCAATCAGTACTTCTTATTCACAATGTTTTACAGTTACATATATAGAAATTCTTCTACGAAAGAAGATTTGTCAACGAAAAGCTTTTTCAGTTTGTCTCCAATTTAAGTGTCAAACGCTTTCTGTTATTGGGTAAGCTATGAAAAATTTTGGTGGCGACATCGTGCACCACTGTTTGTTCTAAAGACAGGCTTAATGTCGAGTAATAGCAAGCAAAGCAAAGCTCAGCCTTCCGACGCTGACAAATCAATCGGCTCAGACCAACTGCCTTATCATCCTGTTCCAATGGCGTCATTATATGCGGTATGGAGTGGCGTGAGAGAAGCACATCGCTCTCCCGGTCGTTATCACCTTTCCAGACATTGGAGCCGCGACTTCTCTCTTCAGTTTTTCTCCTGGTATTGTAATTACGGACACCATTGTTCCTTTTGAACTGTAGTAGGTCGTTTACAACAAACTTCATGCGGGAATTAATATACTACGAACCAGTAGTCAAAATTCCCAACTCCTGAGACGGATGTCTACAAGATCGTGATCACACAGCTTATTACTCGTGTAGCACATTTTTGGAGAACGATAACTTCCCATGTTAAGGCTGAGTCCCTCCGAATCGTTATTTCATACCACATTATTGAATCAAAATAGGTGAAATACGTTAACCAATTTCGTTCGTGGTTGAGAACAGACAGCTCCTGTGCTACTTGACTACACAGCCGCAACAGCAGAGGGGTCGTCAGAGTAACCTAGATTCAGGCGTAATTTCTTGGATGCTCATTTGTGCATGATCCAGGTCTTTAGAAAAAAAGGGTATTTTTCATTTATCTAAATTGTATCAATACTGCATATTAATCTTATATCTGTGAATTTTATGTGATATTACTTCGAAACGCTAAGCTACTCTTGTGGATTCCATAATTTATGTAACCAAGATTGCGCTATTTGTGCTTAATAAAAGAAACATGATTAAATCCAATAATATTTGAGCGCTAAGCATTGCCTGTACGTTGTCGCATATCAGCTTAAACGTTTGGATCAATCCTTTAGTCATCATAGGTGAGTGAAAACATAAAGCGATCTTCAACTGTGCGACGCTTCTGCTACAGAACGCGAAATTGAAATTCCCACACTAAATATTTCATGCTCTTTAAGTTAGGAAATCCAGCTTACATCACACGCCTCGCATACGGAGGATGTACGTTGGGTTACCTAACTTAAGGTGCATGACGTACACTGTTAAGACATGGCAAAGACAACACGAAGACACCGCGAACGAAGTATCCGAACGGGACAGATATCAGCAGATGTGACGTTCATGTACAGACAAATCAATGATTACGGTTTCATAAAAATTAGGTGAGTTATTCAAGAGAAAGAGCTTCACAAATTGAGCAAGTCAATAACGCGTTGATCCGCCTCTGGTCCTTATGCAAGCATTTAATCGACTTGGCATTGATTGATAGAGTCGTTGAATGTGCTCCTGAGGGATATCGAGCCAAATTCTGTCCAACAGACGCTGATTGAAAAGCTCTGCCCATACAGCAGTAAACGTTCTCAATTTGGGAGAGATCTGGAGACCTTTCTCGAAAAGTTAGAGTTTGGGATACGAACACAAGCAGTAGGAACTCTCGCCGAGTGAGGTAGGACATTATCTTGCTGAAATGTATGTCCAGGATGGCTTGTCGTGAAGGGCAACAAAACAGGGCGTAGAATATAGTTGACGTACCGCCGAGCTGTAAGGATGCTGCAATGACAACCAAAGGGGTCCTGCTACGGAATGAAATGGTACCCCATTCCATCACTACTAGTTGTCGGGCAACAAGACGGGTGAAGGTCAGACCGGTATCCCGCTGTTGTCTGGTGGGTCTCCAGAAAGCTCTTCGCTGGTCATCAGGGCTCAATAACAAACGGGTGGTATAGCTGAAGACAGTTCTACTCCTGTTAGTGAGAGTTCAGGCCTGGCGTGTTGCTCCTCTCCAAGTCCCAACCCTCAGTTATTTTCTGGATGTACTCCAATCACTCTTTTTCTATACAGTTTTTGCCTTCGACAGCCCCTCTAGTACCATGGAAGTCATTCCATGATGTCTTAAAGGATGTCCTGTCACACTGTCCTTCTACTTGTCAGTATTTTCCACATATTCCTTTCCTCTCAGATTCTGTGCAGAATCTCCTGATTCCTTATCTTACCAGTCCACCTAATTTTCAACATCCGTCTATAGCACCACATCTCAAATGCTTCGATTGTCTTTTGCTCTGGTTTTCTCGCGGTCCATGTTCCACTACCATACGATGCTGTGTTCCAAACGTACATTATCAGAAATTTCTTTCTCAAATTAAGGCGTATGTTTGACTAGTAGATTTCTCTTGGCCATAATGTCCTTCTTGCCAGCGCTGTCTGATGTCCTGCTTCCTCCATCCGTCATGGGTTATTTTGCTGCCTAGGTAGCTGAATTCCTTAACCTCATCTGTTTCTTGATCACCAATCGTGATGTTAAGTCTCTCTCCCTTGTCATTTCTGCTGCTTCTCGTTACTTTCGTCTTTCTTCGATTCACCCTCAACCCATATTCTGTACTCATTAGACTGTTCATTCCATTCAGCAAATCATGTAATTCTTCTTCACTTTCACTCAAGTTATCAATATCCTTTCACCTTGAATTTTAAATCCACTCCTGAACCTATTTTTTATTTCCATCATTGCTTCTTCAATGTACGGATTGAACAGTAGCGACGAAAGACTAAATCCCTGTCTTACACCCTTTTTAATCCGAACATTTCGTTTTTGGTCGTCCACTGCTATTATTCCCTTTTGGCTCTTGTACGTGTTGTATATTACCCGTCTCTCCCTATAGCTTACCTCTATTTTTCTCTTGCACCATTTTACACTGTCGAAAGCTTTTTTCAGGTTGACAAATCCTATGAACGTGTACGTGTACCTTCATATTAAAGGCTAAAACAATGTTAATAGTCTTTACACCCGAGAGACATGCACCAATAATTATGGAATTATACAAATCCACTCACGGTTTAACAAGTTTCGAAGTTCTGCATTCGTGCGACCGCTCTATTTAATGCCATTACAGACGTCATGGTTCGTATCCATCTCGTTAGCAAATGCGGACAGTAGGAATAGTCAGCATTCATGACAGTCTGATCATAACAGCATGACATGCAGCACCTGACAAAGAAGGCTGAGTCGCTCGTCGAAATATCGTGCATAAAATGGAAACAAGAATTCGGTTGAACATCAGTATACCTTTCATTCGGTCAAGAATGCTTACTAGCCATACTGTCTACATTTGCTGAAGAGATGGATACGAACTATGACGTCTGTAATTGCATTAAGTAGAGCGGTCGCACGAATGCCATACTTCGAAACGTATCCGTCTCTCGATGTTATTTATAGCCAAGTTCAGCTCCCAGCGCCCACTGCGACTTTTGTTGCTGTTTCGTTTTTCAGAGACTACATAGCCATTCTGTTACAAGGAAAGTTCTCTCCGCGTTTTACGACTCTGGTTGATTTTGGGGCAGGCGAAAAGTTAATAAATTAAGTGCCAGGCCCCAAGCCTTGTTTTAATTTGAACCTCCGTCCAGGTTTATTAGGTGCACTGTACCAGAAATTTTACGCCTGCTCCACTACACTGGTCTAATCCCATTAATTTCCACTATTATATTCGAGACAGTTCTCTGAGACAGCTGGTCTGCTTGGTTGCTTTGGCTGGGCGCGTCGCAAATGTGCCTTGAGTCTGACTTCGGCTGTTCTAAAAGTCCGCCCGGTGTAAGACGCCACATTATCATGGAATGTGGTACACACCCGGCTCCTCGGAGACCTAGACCGTCTTTGACATAACAAAGAAGGCATGTATCTGGAAGACAGCGACTCTTAGCTTCTACCAGATGTCGTAATGAAAATAACGAAGAGCAATCCAGTATCTGACTGCAGAAATTCTATTTGACAAATTGATTTACTCACTGATCGACAATGTGAGAATATAAATAATCGTTTTCAACGAAACGAATGCACTTTTCAAGGAGATTATCAGTGCTTTACAACTTTCTGACCAAAATTATACTGTAAAATACACTAACGGACGCCAGACATTAATTTTAAATCATAGTTAGTGCCTATGTTTGTTACTGAAATCGAACCAAGAATCAAAGTAATATTCCTCCGGAATAAGAGAAAATTAAAATAGAGTAAGTAGCACTAATCATTTGATCTTATTAGAATCCATTAAATTTTGATATACCTGTACCTTGACGTGGGCGTGTACCAAACTGTGCTGGTGACCGTTTCCTGGTTGGCTCATGCTATACCCCGCTTCCTTCGCCCATGCTAACCTCCTTGCCTCGTTTCCGATGTGTAGAAGTAGGCGTCTGGAATGGTCGGTTCAGTACCGCTTAGCGACGTGGTGGTTCGCGATAGTACTAGTGCTCTTCAGTTGTTGTCATCCAGCACCTAGG
This sequence comes from Schistocerca nitens, assembly GCF_023898315.1. Taxonomy (NCBI): domain Eukaryota; kingdom Metazoa; phylum Arthropoda; class Insecta; order Orthoptera; family Acrididae; genus Schistocerca; species Schistocerca nitens. The sequence goes on along the minus strand of NC_064615.1, from coordinate 254,817,984 downwards.
AATTACAGTTACGAACAACTTAAATTGGAAAGAACATATAGAAAATGGTGCAGGGAAGGCGAACCAGAGACTGCGTTTTATTGGCAGGAGACTTAAAAGAATCAACAGATCTGCCAAAGAGACTGGCTACATTACGCTTGTTCGTCCTCTTGCAGAGTATTGCTACGCAACGTGGAATCTTTACCAGATACGATTAACGGAGTAGGTCGAGAAAATTCAAAGAAGAGCAGCAGGTTTTGTATTATGGAGAAATAGGGAAGAGAGTGTCACTGACATGATACAGGATTTGGGATACCATTAAAGCAAGAGCGTTTTTCGTTAAGGTGGGATCTTCTCACGAGATTTCGATCACCAACTTTCTCCTCCGAATGAGAAAATATTTTGTTGACGCCAACAAACATAGAGAGAAACGAACATCATAATAAAATAAGGGAAATCAGAGCTCGCATGGAAAAATATAGGTGTTAGTTTCTTCCGCGCGCTGTACGAGAGTGGAATAATAGAGAATTATTGTGATGGTGGTTCGATTAACTGTCTGCCAGGAACGTAAGTGCGATTTGCAGAGTATTCACGTAGATGTAGATATTTATAAAATTATATTGCCGTAGATCAAAGGAAAGCCTTGTCCAGTGCATTTGGGTTAGACTTGTGTAGATCTTCCAAAGTGTCGGTATTTGGACACAGGCCATGCTGTAACAAGCGTGTGACAGTCTCCAGGTGTTCGCAGTCACATACACTGTGCAGGTGGCCCCTCCCCCAAGTGATTTCTTTGGACCTTGCAGCTTTAGAGCACAGTCTGTAAACTAACTTCCAGGCTGTCCACTCTTCGGTCTGGTGCAGTGGGTGTTCTGCAGCTATCGGTCTGAGGTGCGCGGTTCTTACTATGTCCACAGGTTCGATCTTGTGTGACGTGGCGTACCAGTGGGGCTGTTTATTGTGGCACACAGAAAGTTTTCCTAGATTTACGCCGTTGAAGGTGTCGCACGTGGCCACATGGTGGGATTACTGCCAAGGGAAACGTTCATTGAATACACCTACTCGGAGACGTGTTCGGATACTAACAATGTAGCCGACATCATATACACTGATAACGCACGTCTTCCTGGTCGGTGAGAAGAATATTTGAGTAATGTTTCTAAAATAAATCGATTACCATATACGATAAATTCTGTAGCTCTTTTTGCAAGAACAACCAGAGTCAATGTCTAACGATTTTGATTACATTATGTAATTGGCTAAGAATATTACCAAGTTTTATATGTAAAATTAACCAAACTATCTTTAATGGGAACGACAGAACATCGTTTCCGGAAAACCAGTGTCATACCATAAATACGTAAGTACTTCATGCAACAGTAACCATTGTAGTCATTACTCAAGCATTTTATGCGTTTTTCACTGCCAGTGCTAATAATGAAGACGAAAAAATTAAAACAGATTAAAAAAAGGGTTTTTAAATTTAGTGGAATCTGACTATGAGCAGAAGAAATTCGACAAAAAAATTAGGGAAAATCAAAGCAATTACTTGCTTTGCTTTGATTTGCAGAAGTGTTTACCGACACCCCTTTACACAGTGGGATAGCATTTTACAAACGATCGCTGTGGACACCCAGTTTAACTGTGTGCTCCGTAACCAACACGTACATATCCTCTCAGTGCTATACTGTATGTGAGATGAAACTGTTGTTGGCCACACAAAGGATGTGAACATACAGGGTGTTTCAAAAATGACCGGTATATTTGAAACGGCAATAAAAACTAAACGAGCAGCGATAGAAATACACCGTTTGTTGCAATATGCTTGGGACAACAGTACATTTTCAGGCGGACAAACTTTCGAAATTACAGTAGTTACAATTTTCAACAACAGATGGCGCTGCAAGTGATGTGAAAGATATAGAAGACAACGCAGTCTGTGGGTGCGCCATTCTGTACGTCGTCTTTCTGCTGTAAGCGTGTGCTGTTCACAACGTGCAAGTGTGCTGTAGACAACATGGTTTATTCCTTAGAACAGAGGATTTTTCTGGTGTTGGAATTCCACCGCCTAGAACACAGTGTTGTTGCAACAAGACGAAGTTTTCAACGGAGGTTTAATGTAACCAAAGGACCGAAAAGCGATACAATAAAGGATCTGTTTGCAAAATTTCAACGGACTGGGAACGTGACAGATGAACGTGCTGGAAAGGTAGGGCGACCGCGTACGGCAACCACAGAGGGCAACGCGCAGCTAGTGCAGCAGGTGATCCAACAGCGGCCTCGGGTTTCCGTTCGCCGTGTTGCAGCTGCGGTCCAAATGACGCCAACGTCCACGTATCGTCTCATGTGCCAGAGTTTACACCTCTATCCATACAAAATTCAAACGCGGCAACCCCTCAGCGCCGCTACCATTGCTGCACGAGAGACATTCGCTAACGATATAGTGCACAGGATTGATGACGGCGATATGCATGTGGGCAGCATTTGGTTTACTGACGAAGCTTATTTTTACCTGGACGGCTTCGTCAATAAACAGAACTGGCGCATATGGGGAACCGAAAAGCCCCATGTTGCAGTCCCATCGTCCCTGCATCCTCAAAAAGTACTGTTCTGGGCCGCCATGTCTTCCAAAGGAATCATTGGCCCATTTTTCAGATCCGAAACGATTACTGCATCACGCTATCTGGACATTCTTCGTGAATTTGTGGCGGTACAAACTGCCTTAGACGACACTGCGACCACCTCGTGGTTTATTTAGACGACACTGCGACCACCTCGTGGTTTATGCAAGATGGTGCCCGGCCACATCGCACGGCCGACGTCTTTAATTTCCTGAATGAATATTTCGATGATCGTGTGATTGCTTTGGGCTATCCGAAACATACAGGAGGCGGCGTGGATTGGCCTCCCTATTCGCCAGACATGAACCCCTGTGACTTCTTTCTGTGGGGACACTTGAAAGACCAGGTGTACCGCCAGAATCCAGAAACAATTGAACAGCTGAAGCAGTACATCTCATCTGCATGTGAAGCCATTCCGCCAGACACGTTGTCAAAGGTTTCGGGTAATTTCATTCAGAGACTACGCCATATTATTGCTACGCATGGTGGATATGTGGAAAATATCGTACTATAGAGTTTCCCAGACCGCAGCGCCATCTGTTGTTGAAAATTGTAACTACTGTAATTTCGAAAGTTTGTCTGCCTGAAAATGTACTGTTGTCCCAAGCATATTGCAACAAACGGTGTATTTCTATCGCTGCTCGTTTAGTTTTTATTGCCGTTTCAAATATACCGGTCATTTTTGAAACACCCTGTAGCTTCTTGTATTCCCAATCATATAAGTTATTGACAGAAGTATGTTCGGTAACTGTTGCAGTTATCATAACAGGAATATTAACTTCTCAACCATGTTCATGAATATATTTCAGGAGAAAAGCACTGAGCGCTTTGACGGCTATTGATGAGAAGTTCCTTGAATTTGATCGCACCCACGTGGATCACGATTCCGTACAGGCTGCTTTCGAAAAAACGAAAACGAATACAGCTGCAAAAACTGGTATACCTACGGACTGAGCTAATTTGAGCAGATTAGTTCCTAAAAAACCACCGATAAACGTAATCTAACTTGAGCAAAACGGTTTGCTTAATTTCAGTGAACTTCTTCCTGGATGTTGCGTTAATAGAAAGTAAAAGATTTAGAGAATCCGTTTCTTGGTTAAAGATAAAATTGTTGCAGCCCGCGAACGTATACTATAAATTTTACTTCAGTCCACAAAAGGCGTTCAGGATATTTAATGCAACAGACAGAAGCAAGTATCCGGTGAATCATGACTTGTAACCCGTTCACAGGAGACCTATACGATCATCTGCAGAAATGGTGAAAGACCTACAGTCATTAATGTCCTTTATACACCCACATAGTAGGACGTTTTATAAGAACCTGCTTCAAATCGTCAAGGAGACTGTGTAGAGAACTTAGCAGATGAAATTGAAATTTATATTTTATTTGAGTTTTAAAAAGTTGTTTCGTCCTTCTCTGCTACGGACTGATACACACAGTGACGACTCCATATGTAGAATGCCTTCAAATATTGTAATATACAGCGTTATCTAATATCGTTGCCCTTAGTATCAATGCACGGGGATTAGAGTGAAATGTAGAACATGCACAAATTATAAATATGCAAGTACCTGATTTTATTTTTGTGCCTAAAAGAGCAAAACCAGGCATATTTCGTAAATAAAAAATGCCATAAAGGCATCCTGCATCTAAAAGTTGCTGAAAGAAATTCAATATAACCTCAACAAATTGTAACTAACAAAAGTGGTTGATCACGTACATCACAAAAAATAACATTTATTATCATATTTGTTTCTACCAAAAATGAAACTGCAGAACAAAGTGTTAACAGAGTTAATAGCATTGACGCTTTTTCTAAATTTCAATGCTCGATTCTCACAAATTAGATTCTTTGACATTGGTTGGTCCTACATTAAGCCACAGAAATACATTTATTCGTAATTTAATATGCTAAAGGTATTTTACTAAAAAAAATAAAACCCTCTTTTTAAATTGGTTATAATGTAATGCACTGTCTTAAATGATTAATCACTGCAATATTTACTTAGTGATACAGACAATCGTGCACGACACACCGACGAGTTTTCCACGAATTCGCTTGATTGGGGATAACTAGCAACCTTTGCAGAATGAATCTCTCTGTTAAATATTTGATAACAGGGGGAAACAGCACAAACTCTTCATTTGTATTAATTACCTACCTCATTTGGCCGCGTACGCAGTCGGAAACATTTACTTCCAAAGCGAATCCAAAAATTAACGACCGGTACTGGTGTGGGTGGCAGCACGGCGATTGCAGTTTATTAAACAGTGCAAATTATGTGGCCCACAACTGCGTGTTTTATTCAAAATAATTTCTGCGAAAGATATTTGTTTCATTAATTGCTTTTGATGGACGGAATTGAAACACCGATAAAACGCTGCTGTCATAACGGGGACACCTATATCCCGAATACGCACAAGCGAATCGTCTGCGGTTTTATGAGATCCAAACAGCTCTGGGCAAAAAGCTCTTGAAGGTATTACTTACGGCTTAGTAGACACAAGATTACTTACTTCAACATTCTCCTTACGTGCGGTAATACACAAAGCACTAAAAATACTTCCATAGAGTATCCGACAGGTATTTTGTAAATACTTAGGAGGAAACAAATACACAACCCTGTAGATATTCTCAGCCTTTGATATTTATGTCTTGACCAAGGCCGATCTTTTGTTCCGTGTCTAATGATGTGGGCATCGACGAGACGTTATATCCTTCTTCATTATGTTACGTTAGCCAAGTGGCGCAACTAGACTGTAAAAGAAATGAACCGTTAAAACTTTTCCGGCAGTTAATTTTTAAAAATTCTTTCTTCAGTTTTAACTTTTTTATCGAGAGAATAACGCGAGCTGTACTTTTGCGACACAAGAGATAGTAAGAAAATGCATGATTTATTGACCGCTTTCGCTGAGAAAGTTCTCGCGACTTGTCATCCAAGTAACACTGATCACTGAAGCCGTGTATCAACAAATTTCCGAGAAGTTATCTCCAGGCCTGAAAATGACGAGCAGGAAAACTGCCGGAACGTTGCTACAAAAGGACGTTTTTCTTCAGATAATCATCTGCGAGCATTGCCTCGATGAGCTACGGTTAAAGTTTAAAGCTCATATCTTTCTTATCATTTCTGCCTGAATCTGGTGGTTTGTGCCAAATTGTGACTTTCTGCAGAAGCTCACCAAATTGGTGTTCGATCTCCCCGTTTGTAGAATGCAGCTTTTCTGTTCCAGTGTCTGATCGGCACTGTCTATACCCTTCGACTTAAGTTGTGTACGATCTTCAGTTCCCGTCATTAAAGTGAGGTGGTAAAAGTCATGGGATACCTCTAAATATCATGTCGGACCTCCTTTTTCCCGACATAGTGCAGCAACTTGATGTGAAATGGACTCAATAAGTCGTTGGGACTCCTCTGCAGAAATATCGAGCCATGAAGCCACTATAGCTGTCCATAATTGCGAAAGCTTTGCCGGTGCAGGCTGTTGTTCAGGAACTGACCTCTCGATTATGTCCCATAAATATTCGAAGGGGTTCATGTCGATCGATCTGGATGGCCAAATCATTCCCTCCAGAATGTTCCTGAAACCAACTGCGAGCAAGTGTGGCTCGATGACGTGGAGCATTGCTGTCCATAAATATTCCCTTCGTTTTTGGGAACATGAAGTCCTTGAATGGCCGCAAATGGTCTCAAAAATACTGAACATAACCATTTCCAGTCAATGATCGGTTCAACTGGACCAGAGGACCCAGTATATTCCGTGTAAACACAGCCCACGCCATTATGCAGCCAGCAACAGCTTACACACATCGTTGATGAAAACTTAGGTCCTTGCCTTCCTGGGCTCTGAGCCGCACTCGAAGCATCATCATCTCTTACCGACGGAAATTCGGACTCATCTAACAAGTCACGGTTTTTCACTCTTCTAGGGTCCAATCGATACTGTCACAAAACCAAGAGAGTCGCTGTAGGCAATGTCGTGCTGTTAGGAAAGACAATCGCCTCGGTAGCCTGCTGCCATAGCCCAGTGACGCCATATTTCCCCACACTGTCATATCGGATACGTTCGTCGCACATCAATCATTGATTTCTGCCGTTATTTCACGCAGTGTTGTGAAACCTGGTGATTAAGGAAGGCAGGACTGGGTTACGATTGTGGACGGGGCCCGAATCAATTGCTAATGGCCGCAATTAGACTTTTAAGGCACGTAACCACAGTCACGGCTGAAGACCTTTAACGCCAGAATGGCAATTATAAAAAAAATCAAGAAACATACATAAAATACAGACAGCAAATAATTTTGGAAAACAAGCCAATGTGGTCGCAACCAGAATTTCAAAGCAAGTAACCACAATCACGGCTGAAGGCCTATAACGCAAAAAATTTAGCAAATGTATTGTCAAACGGCGAATGGCATAGCAAAAGTTAATTAAAAAAACTCATCACCAAAAAGGTGAGACAAATGATGGTAACTTAATATTGAAATAATATAATACAACACAAGGGCCAGTGACAAACGGCGCTCCAGGATCGACCTGTGAGTAGGTCACACCAAAAACACTTTCGCGAGCGAAGAAAAGGCAGCAAAGAGTTGCATTCAGATCACAAGGTGGCAGCTCGGACTAGTGGCGGTCTAACGAACGAGTAATGATAATCTTGGTGAGGCTACCTCACATCCAACAAAACAAATGCAAGATGTAAAATTACGCCCTAAGCCGGAACCGGCGGTCTGGACTCCGCCTGCAGAATACTGTGCTTAGAGCGCCCGGAACAAGAAGGAATGACTAGCACTAAGGTAGAAGAACGCAAACCAACCTACAATCAAGAAGCTGTCAAACTTACACGCCTCACCGGACAGCGGCAGCAAGGCGACGAAATGTACACTGCCGTTACATACACTAACCCCAGGGCAGGTAACTGGGGCGTTACCGGCCACAAGACAGAAATATACCGCTGGTTGAAGTTAACAATGTAAAAAGCAGAAAATAGTAATCAGTAATTAGAAACTCGGAGAGGCTAAACAGATCCTCCTTCCCCAGGTCGCCCAACGTCGCCCCAAAGATAGAGCAGCAGACTTACGTATCGATAAGCGCCGCTGCTGCCACTGGCGGACAGACAACGCTTACGAAACCCAGTGGCGCCAGTGGACACGAGAAGACCAAGCCAACTAAACGATACATTCTGGCCGAAAACCACACACAGCACCAATGCGAGCCGCAGCATGGGTCATTTTGCTTGCCTGTTAACAGCGGTAACACTACGCAAAAGTCGTCGCTCTCGGTCGTTAAACGTAGGCTGTCCACCACTACATTGCCCGTGGTGAGAAGTAATGCCTGAAATTTGGTTCTGTCGACATGCTCTTGACAATGTGGGCCTCGAAATATTGAATTCCCTAATGATTTCCGAAATGGAATGTCCCATGCGTCTAGCTCCAACTACCATTCCGCGTTCAAAGTCTCTTAATTCCCGTCGTGCGACGATAATTACGTCGTAAATGTTTTCACATGATTCAGGTGAACACAAACGACAGCTCCGCCAAATCACTGCCCTGTTATACCTCATGCACGTTACACTACAGCCACTAGTACATGTGCATACCGCTGTCCCATGAGTTTTGTCACCTCAGTGTAGATGTAACGATAAACTTGGAGAACATTTAAGTTATGAGTGTTGGTCATGGATTTCAAATATATCCCACTTAAATACACAGTCAATGTCACGAACACTGCTCCCATTCGTTCGATGCCGTAGACGAATGGGTCTTCAGATTTATGTTGGACAAGACACTAGTTGAAGTGACCAATGGATGCTGATGGGAAACATTTGTCCAATTATGAAAAGGAAATTTTCAGCAGCTTATTAAGGCATACTGATTTGTGGGCTTTCTTGCCGCCTCAGCTCTCAGTGTATCTGCTTGTTTCGATAGACATACGACGTCTGTTCAAAACGTTACAGCAGTACTGTGCTTTCGGTGATGTATTAATCAGACTTGTGCCTACTTTTTCGTTATTATGTTGGTAAGCGTGCCTGAAAAGTAACAGTAATTAAGTGTTGCTACGACAGGTGTTAAAGCAGCCAAGCGCCAAAGAAACTGGCATAGGCATGCGTATTCAAATATAGAGATTGGAAACAGACAGAATATGCTGCGGTCGGCTATGCGTATATAAGACAACAAGTGTCTTTCGCAGTTAGATCGGTTACTGCTGCTACAGTGGCAGGTTATCCAGATTTAAGTCAGTCTGAACGCGCTGTTATAGGTGGGGCACGAGCGTTGGGACACAGCATCTCCGAGGTAGTAAAGTGGAAATTTTCCAGTACGACCATTTCACGAGCGTACCGTGAATGACGTCAATCCGGTAATATATCAAATCTCCGACATCGCTGTGGCCTGAAAAAGATCCCGCAAGAAAGAGTCCGGAGGAAGTCGTTCAGCGTGACAGAATTGCAACCCTTCCGCAAACTGCTGCACATTTCAATGCTGGGTCATCAACAAGTGTCAGGTTGCGAACCATTCAACGAAACATAATTGATATAGGCTTTCGTAGCCGAAGGCCCACTCGTGTATCCATGATGACTGCACGAAACATAGCTTTAAGCCTCGCCTGGGCGCCTCAACACCGACACTAGACTTTTGATGACTGGAAACATGTTGCCTGGTCGGACAAGTCTCGTCTCAGATTGTATCGAGTGGATGAACGTGTACGGGTATGGAACAACCTCATGAATCCATAGACCGTGCCTGTCAGCAGGGGACTGATCAAGCTGGTGGGGGTTCTGTAACGGTGTGAGGCGTGTGCGGTTGGAGTGATACAACTCTGACAGGTGACACGTACATAAGCATCCTGTCTGATCACCTGCATCTATTCATGTCCATTGTGCGTTACGACGGACATAGACAATTCCAGCAGGACAATGCGACACCCCACACGTCCAGAATTGCTACAGAGTGGCTTCAGGAACACTCCACTGAGATTAAACACTTCCGGTGGCCACCAAATTCCCTAGACATGAACATTATTGGGCATATGTGGGATACCTTGGAACGTTCTGTACAGAAGAGCTCTCCACCCCCTCTACTGTAACGCATTTTTTTAGACAGCCTTGCAGGTTTCGTGGTCACAGTTCCCTCTAGCACTACTTAAGACATTATTCGAGCGCATGCCACGTCGTGTTGCGGCAGTTGTGCTTGCTCTCCGGGGCCATACACCTAATTTGGGAGATTTACCAGTCCGTTTGGCTCTTTACCGTAGAAGTTACTTTGTTACTCCACACTCGGTTTCGTTCCAACTGAACATCTTAAGAGAACAAAATCTGCCGATGTCAAGACTCAAAAAATGCTTGATCGCGAGACAAAACGCGAAAACGGACATTATGGAAACGGCGAGCCCAGTGATTTACTGCTGCCCCGAGAGATGCAGAACCGGCGGTACGTGCAGGGAGTGTAACAGTTTGCTGTGCTATAATGGGTTTTATAGTCCAGTATACCTGTACAGTCTTAGACACGTCCACCGAGCGAGGTGGCGCAGTGGTTAGGCACTGGACTCGCATTCGGGAGGACGACGGTTCAATCCCGCGTCCGGCCATCCTGATTTAGGTTTTCTGTGATTTCCCTAAATCACTCCAGGCAAATGCCGGGATGGTTCCTCTGAAAGGGCACGGCCGACTTCCTTCCCCATCCTTCCCTAATCCGATGAGACCGATGACCACGCTGTCTGGTCTCCTTCCCCAAACCAACCAACCAACCACCTTAGACACGTCTGGTGTTCAAACTGTTGTCAGGTATCAGGAAGGCTACTTCCGTTTTGGTAGTTATGATCATCCAATTCAGTCATCTGCAGAGATGGCCTCTGTGAGTCGGCGTGCGACATAGGACCCCAGCAGTTTCTTCCATTTGCGCTGATCTTGAGCTCCCGTTACCAACTTAATCCAGCTGTCTTCCTTAATCCTAGGTCCGATTTGTGTGGATTCCTTCCCCTCAGTCGTTTTGGTAAACTGGGCTCCAATCTAATATCTGTTTTGGCCATCTCCCATCATTTCTTCGAGCGGCATGACCAGCGCACTGCTATTTCCAGGTATTTACTCTTTTCATTATCTCACTGACCGTGTTGTGTGTCTGATATCTAATACTCCGTGTCTGTCTTTCTATGTGTAGCCCTAAATTTATGTTTCCATTTATCATTGAGATACTATGCGTTTCCTCAAACAATGACCTCACTAATCCCCATGTCTCACAAGCAAAAGTTGGTCACAAACTGTTTTCGCCAGTTCAGCCGACATCTTAATCTTGAAAACTGAATAGCATCTTCCGTAAGCTTGCTGACCCACTTTACTACGACGAAATATTTGTGGTTTCAAGTCACCTTTCACACCTACAAACTGACCCAGATGGGCATATTCGTGACCCTTAGCCATTGTGTACTTCCAGCACATGTAGTTACCACCCAATGGCCATTCATTTATCGTAAGTTAGAAAAGTCGTATGGCATGAATGTCTGCGAGATCCCGAAGAGCAGTTTCAGGCGCCTAATTTGAAAAGTTTTTCCTACCTTTGTTGGGTGTGGTGTCATGTCGTGTTGGAGGCGATGAGAGAAGGAAGAGGATTAAACTCGCTGCTGTCACACAGCCTACTCCTCGTGAATAGCACCAAGGGGACCGCCGAACTTGGGTCCTCATCCGAGGGACAGATCACATCAGTACCGTCACATGGCCTCGCTTCATTTGACACTACGAGAGTTCTGGGACTGAATTCAGGACATTGACGGTAAGGCTGATTGTCAGGGACTTTATGCCATCACTCCTCCTGTTCCCTCTGGCGTAAAAGCAAAGAACAGAGCAGACAAACCCAAGTTCTCTAAGTAATTCTGGAAGCCTTTTTTTACATTATGACACATACGATACTCAGAAAACTTTTATATCAACGAACTCTGGCCGGAGAATCCTATGTAATTATATTCTTCTAATTATTTGCAAATAGTACAATATCATCAGCAAATCTGAGACCGTTTAATTGTTTCCCACAATTTGAATTCCCTATGCTTTCCAATTCAATTTCGACATTGCTTTTTCTAGGTCATCTGAAAATAGTTTTGGAGGTACTGAGTCATCTTGTTTTACACTCTTTGAATTAATATCGTTTGAAACAAATTAAATTTAACCTTGCACAGCGAGTTTAAAACCTTATTATGATCAAAACAATTTAATGGAACAACATTCATCTGTATCTCAATTTTTATTATAATACTGTTTAATAATAACGGGAAGAGAATACCTTGTGTTACTCCTTACTCTAGTAAATGACCTCGGTGGGGACAGCTGAAAAATTGTGCCCCGACCGGGACTCGATCCCTGGATCTCCTGCTTACATGGTTTTTTTTTTTTTTTGACCGTAGCAGTTCCGCGGTTCCGGACTGCAGCGCCAGAACCGCTTTTTTTTTTTTTTTTTTTTTTTTTTAAATCGAATGTCAGGCTTACCACCTTTGCTGACATCCATTTTGTGGTACTATCGCATAAATAGTGTCTACAAAGTCCCTAAGTTGACAAATAGTGGCTAATGAGAAAATTAATTAATCAACGAAATGAATAAAACTGAAAATGTCCAAATGAAAGACATGAAGACATTGCGGATAGTACAAATACAAAAGAAACATGCTCCTGTAGCAATGAAATGAAATTCGTGTCGGGGGCGACATCTGCTCACGACCCGACGTTCGATAAAGCAAGAGAGCCATCTATCGACTCGTTCTCCAGACGTTGATGTAAGACTGGGTCGTCTTCTCGAAGTTAACTAAGGGTCCGTAAGTGTGATCGATGTCTATCTCGGCTTCTTCGTCTATCTCATCTCTCACCCGTCACACCCCATCTGGCCGGCGGGTCGGTAAATGTAAGTCGCAAGTAATTAGCGAAGTCTTGCCTGTATTTCATATGCTGTTGCAGCTTCGTGTGTCCATCCAGGAGAAAATGCCAAAAATCAATTTTGTCCTTTTCCGATTCGTTATATACGTAGCCCACCACCATTCCCCGCACCCATGTCACCGCATTGGTTTTTTGGACCGGGAAATAAGATTCTTGGGGGAAAAAAAGTGTGTCTGATGAAATTGTGTGAGGGGCGGAGCGTAACAGGAACGCCAATATCTGTTGTGCCAAGTGCCACACTGGAGCCGTCCCACTACATACTAAACGATGTTCATCAGTGTCCACTGTTGCGCAGCCTAAACATAGTGGAGTCTCTGCCAAATGAATCGCGTGCCGCCGTTGATTCGTTGCGTACTTCCTATTTATCACCACATACCATGTTGGGCGTACCGACGTTGGGAGGTAAACGTTCCGTATAACGCGCCATATCTGTCGCCAGTTCTTGTCTGGGTACTTCTTTTCCAGGGTATTCCTGGGGCACCGGCGCAGTAAGAGTTGGTATACGTCTCGCGTCGTCGGTAATCGTGTTGTTGGGAAGGAATCTCTGACATAGCTAAGCTCCAAAAAAAACACTTGAAATGTGACAGCTTCGGTGAAATATGGCCCACATTGACTGGGGGCAGCATTGAAGTAGGCGCTAGTACATCGGCCAACGCACCCGAGATATTGCGAAATTGACCGCGCCACTGTCGGAAAATCGTACTTACGAATAACGCCCGTGCCTTTTCATACACGTTCACTAGACCAAGTCCACCCTCTCCAGGTGGTAGCGTAAGCGTTGTGTATCGGATCTTAAACAGGTGCCCCACACTCACGTATGTTCCGAAAGTTGCTTGTATCCGTGATGCCATTGTGCGCGTTAAAGGCAGGACATGCGCTACGTGAGTGAGTCTCGGTGCTAGGTATACGTTAACATAGGTCACCCTCTGAATCATATCCAACGCTCTTAATTTCTGTAACAGCACCATTGTCCGCATCAGCTTCAATATGCGTCGGTAGTTATCCGCTGCTGTCCGCTGCACATCCGTGTGGAACGTAATACCTAGGCATTTGATGGTCGGAACTAAGATGAGCGGGCCTTCCTCCCCCGGTTGTAATCCTCGACCGACGTTCATGCAGCGTGATTTTTGTAGATTAAGCACGCTTCCTGCCGCCATCCCATATCGCTGTATCCATGCCAACGCCGTACGTACTTCTTCGCCTGTCCGTGCCACCAGCATCACATCGTCAGCATAAGCGCGGCAATGAAAGGTCAGTTGTGGCAACGGCACTCCCTCCAACCGTCTTCGGAGACCATATAGACAGGGTTCCAATGCCATTGCATACAAAAATATCGAAAGGGGGCAACCTTGACGAACTGACCTTGAAATAACAATGTAGTCAGTGCCCCGCCCATTCACCGAGACCTTTGATCGTACGCCGTGTAACAGTCGCATGATCACTAGGATGAAGGCCTGCGGGATTCCCAATCTGCCCATCACCGCATGCAAAAAGGTATGATCCACTCTGTCGAACGCATGATCGAAGTCAATAGCGACGAGTGCCCCACGCACTCGGCATGCCGCTGCTAATGCGATGATATCTCGGTAGTCACCGAGCGCCGTATGTACGTTACTCTTGCCGCCGAGGCAAGTTTGATCTCTGAGGAGTCTATCAGAAAGTGTAGACCGCAGGCGAGCCCCAAGGATGCGCGCGAAAATCTTATAGTCGCAGTTCAAGAGAGTGAGTGGTCTATAATCTCCTGGATTTCTGCCACCGCGTGGTTTGGGTATTGGGATGATGATTCCCTCCGTGAATTCGACAGGTATCTCAGTCTGCGGTAACAGGAGTTCGTTGTACATCTGAATCCAGGTCCGTCCCATGAGGTATGCAAAGGCGCGGTAAAATTCAATTGGGAAGCCGTCCTGTCCTGGAGACTTGTTCGGTGCCCACCTGGCAATTGCGTCTGTCAGCTCGTCCTCTGTTATCGCTGTGATGAAAGTCTCTGCATCCAGTGGTGGTCCTCTATCTGGCATTTCCGAGATGATATCATGTAGTGTCTCGTGGTTCACATGTACAGATCCATATAGCTGGCGGAAATAGTCGGTAAACACATGCGCAATATCACGCTGGTGCACAACTTGCTGGCCAGTTTCAGAGATTAGTTCCCTGATCAATGTCCTGCGTCGTCGTTGGCGTTCACGTACCACGTGGTGCATGGAGGGGGTTTCGGCAGCAACTGTGTCCGCCAATCTCGCCCGGACCATTATACCTTCCATTCTTAGTCTCGTCAGCTGTAATAACTTGGCTTTTATCCTGCGCATGGCCGTGTGCCTTTCCGGCGATGGTTGTTGGGTCATCAGCTCCCTCAGGGCTGTAAAATAAAAATCAGCCGTCGTGCGGTTCCACTGCGATTTGTCCTGCCCGTATCGTATCAACGTTCTCCGTAACGTTGGTTTTGCGCATTTAATCCACCACTGGAGAACCGAGGTGTAGGCTCGTTGTCGGCGAACGCAGGTCTCCCAGGCCGCCTCTATCGACCGGTGACATTCAGTGTCACGTAGAAGTGCACAATTCATTTTCCAGTGACCTTTACTCCGCCATATCTTCTGACGCGTTAGTGAAATCGTACAAACGTACGCCATGTGATCCGTAAAAGCCGCTGGCCAGATTTCGGCATCCAGTATCGCCGTCCGTAGTGCTCGGGTCACATACACCCTATCAAGTCTACTCGCCGAGTGTCCCGTGACAAACGTATAACCCGGTCTGGCACCATGCTGCAGTTCCCAGGTATCCAGAAGCGCCATTTCGGTAATCAACGCACGCAGTTCCATGCATGGCACATAATGAGGTACTTGGTCCTTTTTGTCGACGACACAATTAAAGTCGCCGCCCACTATATAGTTATCAAAGCGTCCAGCGAACAACGGTGCTATCTCTTCGGTGTAAAAAGTCGCCCTTTCTCTTCGTTTTGTGGAGCCAGATGGTGCGTATAAATTGATGAAACGAACGCCGTCGACAGTGATCGCTATGCCGCGTGCCGAAGGGAGAGACCTGACGTCCTCCACTCCTATTCCTTCCCTGGTGAGAATCGCCACACCGCATCCACTTTCATCGTGCACTGAATAATGTGCCTCGTAACCGTAGAACTCTGGCGGTGATGTGAAACGCACTTCTTGTAGGAGTACAATGTCCACGTCCGCAGCGCGTAACATATCTTTCAGCATTTGAATTTTAAGCGGTGTCCGTATGCCATTAATGTTTATCGTGGCAATGCGGTACGCCTGGCTTTTGTTCATCAGTTGTAGGACGGTGTCATTAAGCGGCCATCTGCACCCCCGGCGCTCCTCAACACACTAAGTTGGTCAACATTTCCCGACTCCTCCCGGCCTTTGGCCAGGACTATCCTCAATCGTCGCGTTCGTATTTTCATCCTGTTCCTGTTGGTCCATTTCTTGCGCCCAGTCCCCCAGCATATTTCCGGAACAGGTCGAAGGATGGGAGGTAACGTTGTCATCGCTCTGATTTTGGACAGTTGTCATCTCCACTTCCGTCTTCCGGTCACCAGAAGGAGAGTTCAAGTTATCATCGCTGTGTAGTTCCTGCATCGTCATCTCGGTATCTGTTGAATCCACTGGTCTCAGGTCGATACTGTCGTTGTCGTCCACTGTCCCCTCGGGACTATGGCTATCGTCAGCAGAAGTCAGTCGACGCTTCTTTCTTCTCTTCGGCGAACGCTGTTTCCGTTGCCTTGCTTCCGCATCGGCTGTCTGGGTTGCGTATCCTCCGTCTTGGGTCTGGCCTATCACGCTCTCTGTGGAAGCACTGGCAGCCACCACGGATGAGCCTGGAGCGGCCGTCAGCTGCATCTCTTGTGTGGTGTCCTGTGTCTGTTGTGGTGGAACCGATGGTCGGAGTTCCAGTCCGTTGGTGTCCATGTTCTCTATAGGGGGCAGCTGCTGGTGCCCATCGGAAATCTCCCTCACGTCGCCTCTCAGGGCTTCCACAAAGGTCAACGGTAAGACAGTCGTCTGTTGTGGCGCCTGAACGTCATCCCGTGGAGTTTGCACTAAACGTCGCTGGAGGCATTCCGAGCGGACGTGACCTTCTTTCCCGCACCCCGAGCAAATGCGAGGTTGCCCATCATAGATTATAATCGCTCGACAACCTCCTATGTACAAATAAGAGGGGACGTGCTTTCGCAGTTCTATCCGTATTTGTCTCACCCCATTTAAAACGGGATACGTGGTAAAACTCGTCCATTTTTCGGCCACATGTGATAGAACTGTACCGTACGGTCGAAAGGCGTCGGTAACAAGTTCAGACGGGACCTCAAACGGAAGTTCGAAGACTCGTATAGTGCGGATCCCCATTCCCGCGTGATCGACTGTAACCGCACCAACATTCCCGTCGGCATGACAGAAACGGTACCCGTTCGGTGATCGTTGTAGAAGTCTGTCGCAAGCAGCCTCGTCAACAAGCTTGACATAGACGACGCTTGAAACGAGCGATAAATTGATTCCCACGATTTCCTGTGGATCGATTTTTACCTCTTCTCTGAAGAAACGTTCAATCTCGTGTGCCTTTGGTCGTGTATAGTCGTTCGCAAAACTGAACTTCAAAGTCGTTTTTCTGTACGAGTGTGCCATCTCGTTCTAGACTCACAACACCGCACACGCGAAGCTGCTCCGGCGTAAACAAACAGGCGCGCGCACCACAGCGCGGCCGGCTGGCAACACGGTCCGCACTGTGTCACTGCCGAAGGCAGACTGCCCATCTGAGCCACCGAGGACACAGATAAATGGCGTGACTGCAGGGACTTATCCCTTACACGTTCCCGGTGAGACCCACATTCCCAACTGTCCACAATCTACGTACGTCATGTTCCTAATAGATACTTTGCCCATCCATATATCTCTGTTAGATGCTCAACCATAGCTGGTTGATTGATAAGTTCGAATGCCTTTTCAAAATCTGTAAAGGTGAGACAAAGAGATAGATGGACTCTTGGTTGTGCTAATTGCTTCCTGTAGAGGAAGGATGTGGTCAGTTGTACTAAACACTGTGTAGGACCTAACTTGTTCAGCGGATTGAGCCAGCTCATGTGCAGTGCTCAGTCTGACAATCAAAACCCCTGTGAAAACTTTGTGCAGTGTCCACAGAATGCCTATAGGACGATTGTTATCTCTTTAGTACTAACTTTTCTTACGTATTAAGATTATTTGGACTTCATTCCAGTCCCTTGGTAATGTTCCGCTGTGCAAACAACTTGAAACTGTTTTAGCTAAATGCTTTATAGGATCCTCGACTGAGAAATCAACACTACCTAGAACAGTTTCTATTTTCATCTTGTCTAAAGCATGTGTGATTTCTGAGGAGAGTATTCCTGGAATTGCCGGCCGGAGTGGCCGTGCGGTTCTGGGCGCTACAGTCTGGAACCGAGCGGCCGCTACGGTCGCAGGTTCGAATCCTGCCTCGGGCATGGACGTGTGTGATGTCCTTAGGTTAGTTAGGTTTAATTAGTTCTACGTTCTAGGCGACTGATGACCTCAGAAGTTAAGTCGCATAGTGCTCAGAGCCATTTGAACCATTTTATTCCTGGAATTTGGAAGACAGAAGGAACAAGTTCATTTAGCATTAAGATACTGCCATTGGTTTTTCTGTACAGGTTACTATAAAAGTTCCCAATATAGTCTCGTATTTCTTTGTTAACTGTAATTTGTCATTGATCTGTGTATATCGACCATAGCTGATTCTTTGCAATCATAAACTTCCGTACGAACATCTTTATACTAAATTTATTTTCAGTGCTGCCGTTGAGCTTATCTCCATGATGCTTGTTGATGTCTTCTTTCATGCTCTTTCTCAGAGCCTTGCACAGTCTAAAATATCCCCCATCCCCCCTCCAGCCCCCGCCCCACCAGTTTTTAATAAATCTTCAGAAGCGTCTCAGTTTAGTTAGTTAGACATAAGAAGCGTACAGTGTGACTGGCCGTGATTTTCCATCCGAGACATACAAAGATTAAGAAAACCCCTCCTTGGATTATTTTAGTGAGTCATCGTGTAGGATTTCTTCCTACCTACTTCTCAGCTGATGTCCCTGGCAGAAGCAGTATCAGCACAGTCGGATTCTATGGAAAGTGCAACCCTGTATCCTGTAATTTACAAGCGATGAAGCGGGGAATTATATTACTCGAAATAATAATCAAGTATGCCTTTAAGATGTATTTATTTACCAAAACGCCGCAATCTGATAATAAATCAAACAATATGTTACTTATTAACTCAATATAGCAATTTCTCGAAATCATAGTCTTACAACAAAAGTGGATAATCATAGAACATTGGACTATTCGTACAATCTCGTTATCCTAAACGGTACTAATTTATTTATTAAAATGATGCCTTCTTGCGTCGTAAAATTGTTGTAAGAAAGTACATATGACCAACAGATTTCTCCTAATATCTGTAGTGGAAAAAGTGGCTTTCATTAGTATTTATTAAACAAAATCACTTTCTTCGTACCAGAATGGCTGCGGTTTTCCTACGTACCGTGCACTGGCTTAACTGTCTTTCTCACAGCTAGCCACAGCATCTCACCCAACTGTTTACATGCAACGTCAGATGGTCCAGTGGCTACTTCAGCGAGTATGGGAACTGTAATCTCCCTCCCTGCTATGCCTTCTGCAGTGCTGCCTAAGCTTATTGCATGACACTGATGTCTGCAGCCGCGAGATAAAACGCATATCTGTAAAATAAGGAAATAAAAATATAATCTGAGAATAAGAAGTACCTTACAAGTACTGGGTAATCTTTTTTATCTTTGTCTGGTTCTGTTTTCGTTTTTATGCTCTTGTGCATCATGCTTATCGTTTATTTGTCAGTTTCTTCGGTTGTTTTGAGATTTACATAAGTCACCTATTTCTTCAGCTGTGATGGTTAGTATTTTTGTTGCGTCTTCCGCTTTTCATTCTTTTAATTTTCTCTTAATTCTCTCTTGATACTACTCTTTCCTTTCTTCGAGATTTCTGAAATTTAAATTTTTTTCTGTTCCTTTAAATAGTCTCAGTCTGTCATCTTTCGTATTCATTTCAATTGTTGCTCTTATTAGCCGATGATAACTGTTTGTTCTAAACCTGTTCAGCAAAGAGACATCTGTCGCTGAGAATCAAGTCTATCTCAGTCTTCACATCAGAGTTACGACCCTTCCAAGTCCATTTGCGATTGGGATGTTTCTTGAAAAACGTCGTCACGATAGTCCTTTTCATGCACTGCATATTGAACCAATATTTCATGTCTGTCATTTCTTCTATTCCATATATTTGCCAATAACGGAATCATCTTCCTTTCGTGTTCCAACTTTGTCATTTAAGTCACCAATTATTAAAAACATCTTTCTCTTTTTCCCTTTCTTCGGTCTCATTGATCGATTCTATCACTTCATTGAAATGATTAGAAGTAAGTGCAAATGCGTGAACTATATGGATTTTATACCTTTTGATATTATTCGGCACATACCTTCAATTCTTCTTGAAGTTCCTTCTAACATTGCTATTTTGTCTAGAATTTTTTTTTTTTACTAAAAATCCGTAACCACTTAGTTTTCAATTTGATTCACAACGGTCAAAGACTAGATTTCCTGAAATCAACTACCTGTACGACCTTCTTTTTAGAGATGGTTGCGGGACTCCGCTGTTCGGTACAGGGTGTCAAATTAAACACCTTCTTGCAACCATCTACCTTCCAACCTTTTTTATTTGGCAACCAGTTTCAGCGTTTTACTACGCCATCTTCAGGCCCTGTGTACGGACAACAATGGTACCAGTAGGAAATAGATAATCAAAAAGGGGCTTGGTGCAAGTCTTATATACGGTGGTAATATGTAATAATATAACAATACCAAGTATTTATAGTAACAGATAAATTTAGGAACAAATTAAGATAAGAGTGCACACCACACTAATTTAAACTAGTAAGCAAAGTATGTACATCATATAATCGTAAAAAAGGAATATAGGTCAATATTTCATGTTATGCATAGATAATCACGGTATAATGGCAATGCAACGCCCGTGAAACAACTGGAGTAAAAATATAGTCATACACTGACTAGAACAGACTGAACATAAAACATTTGATTACAAGCTGTGATATGATAGTAAAACTTATCCCACTTACTGGAGGTCAATCCCATAAATATAATATTATCATTTTCCATATACTGTCAATAACTAATAAAAGGAGAATATAAACATCAGTGCAATTTATCGATCACAAACTCATAAGATGAAACTTATTTAATAAACCATTTCTAGTGAATCAAACTATGACTCTATTGTAATATACCATAACGAATTCCCAGTCAGCAGCGAGTATTGAAAAATGGAGAAGATAGAAGGAACGTTATATCGAAAGTGATAAGTCTGCCAGTAAGCAGGCATGGGACTAGGCGATATCTAAACCAAAAGCTACGGAATAAGCCTAAAAGAAAAGTCCTACGCGGCATAAGCAGTATATGAGAAGGACACTCATTACAATCGGAACAACCAAAGGCGCTTACCTCTATATGTCATATAGCCCTTAATCACGAGAAGAGAAAAGATAGTATGACCTCAGACAGAAAAACAACAGCAGCACATGTGTTCGGGTCTACGATACAATGTGTAATACATCACTTAGAACCTTTGTGATTAGATGGTTAATTGAGAACGTGAATATCAATGAATATATCAGAATACTGTGTGGGGTATTATCAAGGCAACAGAGGTTCAGGTTAGCAATCTGAATAAACACCCATGTCAACTATTAAAATTAGTAATCCAATGAAAACTAAAAGTCGTCATGTAACATGAAAACAATGTAAAGACGGAAAGAACTCACAACACTAACACCCTAATGCCAACCAATGTGTTGTAGCAACCGTCGTGGTTACATGTCGAAGAATGAAGGTAAGAAAGTAAGCAGTCGGAGGCAACGTTAACCTTCCTCACCCAGGATTTTTGGAAATAGTAGGATGCTACAAAAAACTAACGACATCTGTGTTATTTGAAGAACACTAACCGCACGATTGTAGTGAAGCCTAAAAAGTGACGTTACAAACAAGTAATACATTTGTGTATAGAAAAATTCCTTTATATGTTGAACATCAGTAAAAACAATATCGTGCGTCGTTAGTCGTTTATTGTACGAAATTGTTAGCGAGAAGTACGAAGGTCACAAATTACAATTATGTATTCCTCATAGAGTGGTATCTCATATGTACAGTACACATGAAATCGTTGCACTCAGAACTGAGTCATAACTAGGAAACTATGTTGATGAATTTTAACATACAGGCAAACACAAATATGAAGTAGAACCCCATTTTAATTGTCAGTGACGGAAATGGCCAGACATTTAAAACCTCCAGTCTGTTGTACATTAGTCTACAACTGTATATGGGAAACCAAGGCCCTGTATTTCGTGTATATTTGTCCTACAAGAAAGAAGAAAGAACGTTTTGCATAAGCCATCGACCGTGGTTATGGTATAAAACCCCCTGTGTGAAAGACTCCTTAATACAACATGGAGGGGAAAAAGCAGAGAGAAAATGTACATCCATATCAGATTGAGAACATCATGTGTCAGAGGGATTCCTGCGTTGGAAATCGTAAATAATGAACCGTTGGCAACGTGAAAACGATAATTCCAAAAAATGAGAGGACAATCTCATCTGCACATGCAGTGCTAAATTGTGCTTACTGGCAGACTTATCAATTTCGTAATAACGTTCGTTTTATCTTTTTCACTTTTAAGTACTTACTGCTGACTGGGAATTCGTTATGGTATATTACACTATTTTCATAGTTTGATTCACGGAGAAATGGTTTATTTAATAAGTTGCATGTTATGAGTTTGTGATAGATAAAATGCACTGATTTATTTTTATATTCTCCTATTATTAGTTATTAGTAGTATATGCAACATGATGATACAAATGGTTATTGGACTGACCTCCAGTAAGTGGGATAAGTTTTACTAGGAAATGACATCATGTAATCAAATTTTTATGTTCAGTCTGTACTCGTCAGTATATGACTACATTATTTTACTCTACTTGTTTCACGGTCATTGCATTACCATTATACCTTGATTATCTATGCAAACATGAAGTATTGAACTCCGTTTAATAGGTTCCTTTCTTACGATTATATGACGTATATACTTCACTCACTGGTTTAAGTTAATATGGTGTGCACTGTTCACTTATTTTATTCCTAAATTTATCTGTGACTATATGTAACATCCTGTACTGGTTGGTATTGTTATGTTATTACATATTACCAGTCGGCCGGAGTGGCCGTGCGGTTCTAGGCGCTACAGTCTGGAGCCGAGCGACCGCTCCGGTCGCAGGTTCGAATCCTGCCTCGGGCATGGATGTGTGTGGTGTCCTTAGGTTAGTTAGGTTTAATTAGTTCTAAGTTATAGGCGACTGATGACCTCAGAAGTTAAGTCGCATAGTTCTCAGAGCCATTTGAACCATTTGAACGTATTACGACTCTATATAAGACTTGCACCACGCCCCTTTCTGATTGTCTGTTTCATATTGGTACCATTGTAGATGGCGTAATAAACACTGAATCTGGTTGCCAAATAAAAAAAGCTGAAAGATGTTTCATTTGACAACCTTCCTGAATTCAGGTGAAGGCAGCTTTTATCTTCACAACGTACTCCACGTAAGCCAACAATACTGCAGAAGATTTTTTTCTAATTCCTCTTCTGTTTCCATCAACATACCTTGTTTTATGTACGTGCCATATGCTGTGCTTATGAAATATGTGACTACAAAATTTATTCCAAAATTGTTGCATTTCGACCAGGTATAGCATCATCGATAAGGGCTTTCGGAGCCGAATGCTCACTCGTGTACACTGGATGACTGCACAACACAAAGCTTTATGCCTCACCTGGGCTCATCAACACCGAAACTGGACTCTTGATGACTGGAAACATATTGCCTGGTCAGATGAGTCTCATTTCAAATTGTATCGAGCGGGTGGACTTGTACGGGATTGGAACAACTTCATGAATCCATGGACCCTGTCTGTCAACAGGCGACTGTTCAAGCTGGTGGGGGCTCTGTAATGCTTTGGGGAGTGTGCGATTGGAGTGATATGAGACCCCTGATACGTGTAGATACGAATCTGACAGGTGACACGTACAGTCGTGCTCAAAAGATTCCGAACGACCTGAATTGCATTTCGCCTGATTCGTATGCAACCCACATAACGCAGCTGTCTAGCAGGTCCTCTAATCGCTCCTTGGTACAGTCGTTTCACTATTGCAAATGGTTCCAACATGTCACCACTAGAAAATACTGCACTGTAACGCAATAACTCAAAATGTAAAGTAATACTATGATACTACAAATATCAGGGAACATCTTATCACAGGTAAGACTGTCCTTAAGGCTTGTAAGCTCACATTTATTACAATAAATGACATACCTGAAATGTTACCACTCTCATTATTACGTCAGATAGGTAATGCACATAGTAAGTTCGTCGTATTCATGATTTCCTCTTCAAAGTAACATACCGTACTTATTATTTAACACAAAATGACATTAAAAATTTACGTTATTCACGAGCATCTAGGTGAGGATATCTATGAACTTCAAATGACACGACGAACCGTCTCGTTCTGCGTATGGATTCAAACGCAGATCATGCAGACTAAGCAAAGATTTCGTGACTGACGGAAACAAACAGTCATTCCTGATTCGGCATACAGAGAATGATATACCTCGATTTTAGACAGTATCAATTAGCAAATACCAACTTTAAATTA
The DNA here is from genome assembly GCF_023898315.1 of Schistocerca nitens. Lineage (NCBI taxonomy): Eukaryota > Metazoa > Arthropoda > Insecta > Orthoptera > Acrididae > Schistocerca > Schistocerca nitens. Next base: position 254,793,669 of record NC_064615.1, on the reverse strand, counting down.
CATAACGCAAACATTTTTAACGGATACGAATTCCTACCCAGCACCTATTGTCCCTGTCAACGAACTACGAGAGATGTTAAATATTGCATCTTGACAAGTAACTTATTTGAAATGCCGTGAGGTAAAGCTTTATGTTGGACAGGGATTCGAACCCAGAACCTAATAAGATAGATATCGAAGCACAATCAACAGTGACATATCGGATTTCCTCGGCAGTAGCTAGATGCTTTAACTGAAATGCCGGGACGAAACATTAATTTTTTTCTTCCCAGGACTCCAACCCGGCACCTATCGCTGTTATATTCTAGGGAAAACGAACGTTAAATATGGGTTTGTTGCACCAGCAGTGACATGTGAGCGTGTGTGAACTAGAAATAATATGACGAAGAGTTCAGTGCTGACTGGGAATAGAGCTCCACACATATCGTTGTTGACTACACACAAAGAGACGTCAGCTACCGAATTTTTCTCCACCAGCAGCTCGGAATAACATCTTGAACTTACAGTGATCTCGCAAATAGTTCTGTGTCTCACTGGGAGTCAAAAACGTCAAATATCGTTAGTGTTGACAACGAATGAAAATACATTAGAAATGGAAATTATTATCCATCAGCAGATAGGTGTTCTCATGCTAGAGCTTGATAATACATAATGAAATCATTAGTGCGGGGCCAGGATTCGAACCCATTCACGCACAATATGTGGAGATGTTGCGGAATCTGCAGTTTTTAACAAACAACAAATTGTAGCCGAGCTGTATTGTCTCGAAGGGATCAAATTCCGCGTTAAGGGCGGTCTGAGTTGCATTCCCAGTTCAGAACCAATTTTATCGACATACAGAAGCTCAGATAAAAGATGGAATATGTGTCCTGTGAGCACACATAGCATTTGTTTCGTCACTAGAAATAAATAATCACTAGAAGTAAATAACTAGTACTAGAAACGTTACTGCTGATAGAGTTTCTACATGTCGACATTCCAGACTTTATTGTGGCTCAACCTGACGTCTACTTGGTAGAGAAGGAATATCATTTTTAATGTGAATTTCAGACCACAATGCCATTATATCTTCTTCACTTGGTGTAGCCAGAAGAGAATGGAATTTGTCTCTCCCTATCTAAAATCATTGAGCGAAGTTGGAATCGAATCCAGACCATAGATATATGAACCTATAATCAGCCCACCAAATCCTCTTCTCAGTGGCTCATATTTTTATCATAACGCCGTTGTACCACACTGGCTGAGAATTCTGACACACAGGCTCCCTGTATCAATTTGCAGCATGTTAGTAATCTCATTTACTTGGTTGACCGAATCACCATGAACTAGCTGCCTCGGCTACCCAGTGCATGCATTAAACTTTATTTTGTAATCACCAAAATAAAATCACGTAACTGCCACCAACACGGAACTGCCAACAGTGTAGGATGCAGAAATTTAAATAGGAAGTGTTCCTTTCCACTTGAGCTACTCTATTGCGCTATCTGTTTTTTGAAAACGTCGTGCAGTGCAAACGAAAAGGTATAACTGTTGTCTCTCATAAGTATTGACCTGGCGATATGAATTATCCCACAGCGCTGTGGAATGCAGAATATCTGGAGGAATTGTGACTAATGGAGCTGTTATAGCTACGTGTCAGCTAGTGGCGTAATGGTAAGTGTTGCGCACGGTGGATAAGATACGAGTTCGAGTACATTCACTGCTATATTTTTTAAAACGCAGTTCTGCTGTCTGCTAAAGTTATCAATCTACTGGAACTTATAATTTCCTTCACTTCTCAACCCAAAATAGTCGTATGTGGAAAAAGGGTTAACATCTGCGACATTTTGTTCTTTTCAGGTTTAATAGACAGCCAGAGAGTCAATGCATCTCGAAACTTTTGTATTATGTACGGGTAGAGCGCATCGTGCCAAAATACGTCGGAAAAGTATTTTCTACGTTACCTGTCGTCTGGTAGTTGTTCAAAATGGTTCAAATGGCTCTGAGCACTATGGGACTCAACTGCTGAGGTCATTAGTCCCCTAGAACTTAGAACTAGTTAGACCTAACCTAAGGACATCACAAACATCCATGCCCGAGGCAGGATTCGAACCTACGACCGTAGCGGTCTTGCGGTTCCAGACTGCTGTGCCTTTAACCGCACGGCCACTTTGGCCCGCTCGTCTGGTAGTGGCATTTTATTCTTCTTCAAACTTTGTTTGACAGCTTTAACTCAGAACAAGTTCTCTACGTGCATGTAATCAATAAACTGCATGTGCATTTTCAGACTGTTATAGATAACATCAGAGAATTCGCATATATCGTTGACGATTAATATCTCTCTCATGCTTACTATTGTTTTAACTACATTAAAGGAAACCTTACGAAAATTGTGAACTGTATTATAAGAAATGAAATAAAACTACCCACGATAACCTTACGACGAAAGTCTGTTTTAATAAAACTGAGTATCTGTACACAAGTGTGCCTCTATCGCAACGAATTGGTAAAATACTACTCACATAGGTTTTGATTGGGTCTATGTTTAATTGGTATGCTATGTCATACTCATGAGGTATGCAAATGTTGCATTTCATAAATAAAGTTATGTATTTCTAGAAAGCCAAAATTTGCTTGTCAGCAGCGGAAAGACGCGTTACCTGTTGTGCAGCACTGTAAGTTTTTCACCATTGCACTATGAGCCGAAAGTATTTTCTTGCGATTTCCTTATCGATGTTTGATCTTACTGCTTGTAGCTCTTTCACAGAAGCGATGAAAAGGCTACACTCAGTGAGACTGGAACTGCGATCCATATCAGGCGCTTTTTCACAGGTCAGCACGTTACCACAGAGCTGGCGAAGAAGTATGTGTCTTAGCTTCCTCTTACGAGACCAATAGTGGCTAGAACTCGTAAACAGCTATTTGAAGGACGAGATTAGTTGCGATTTCCACGTGCAACGACTTTCCTGGGCCGAAAACCGTAAATTTACAATCTTTTGTTACACCTCAAGCGATAATCACTCAGATTATTCAGTGGAAATGGCAGGTAAAATCAAGTGAACTTTGAGGCTTAATTCCGTGGATACCAGGAAGTAACTCGTCTAGCACAGAGTTGCCAAACATATATTGCCTTGTTGCCAAATCTCAGTTACAATACCAGCAGGAAGAAGACGAACCGATGCGATCTTACAGCGGGCTGGGAAGTGACCATAGCTGGTGTCTCCAAGTCGCGGCTGCTACGGCCTGGAATACGTAATGCGTCTGATTCGCATTTCTGTAACTAGGTTTAGGGACTGGAGCGTAGTTACTAATAATACTCAGAATTGACTGCCAACCAAGCATCATAAATCAGTAACTCTCATAGTTGTGTTTATATTTCTTTCGTAAGTGTACTCAAAACTAAGAAACTCATTCACAGACGTTTTCGTGCCTCGCCGATAGTCGAGCACAACAAACAAATAAAAATAAAAAATGAATGTGTGTTTGTGTGTGTGTGTGTGTGCGTATGTGACAGAGAGAGAGAGAGAGAGAGATAAAAACAAAAAGAATGAGAGAGAGAGAGAGAGTAAAAAATTGTAAAGAAATTGGACCGTGGTATGTAAAGAAATCTTTCATTAAAATGACACGTTCCACATCGTTGCGAAATTTCGTATTCATGATCTATGAAACAAGAATTAATCTAATGTAATCTAGTCTAATCATATCATACTGACGACTAGCCATGAAGAGTCATGACTTACCGAAGTTTTTGCCAATACCAGTATCCAAATCTAAACTAGAAAATAAAAGACGACAGTTTTTGTAATAAACTGGGACTTCTATCAAGACCCTTTCGTCCCTGTTAACTAACCACTAAAGATGTCTGATATACCTCTATTCTGAAGTAACAAAAGTGTGCATGCATTTAAAGATGAAGTGCATGACGTGAAGTTCTGTGACGGAGATACGAACCCAACACGTAAACGGATTGTTAACTGAATTAAATCAAATGTTACGTATCGGTTTTTCTTACCAGCTGCTAGGTGCTAACTCTAAAATAAGGATACAAAGTTTTGTACCTAAGCGACAATCGAAGTGCACACCTACCGTGCATCCACGAATATAGCTTAAGTATCAGTGGCTTTCTCACCAATAGGAAGATGTGTGCATGTTTGACCAGAAATAACGACACCTATTGCGATTGTTGGCAACACATGAACAGACATTAAAAATGCACGTTAATTTTCACTAACAGGCCGGTGCGCACGTGATAGGGCTTGAAATGAAATTATGAATACTTTTGTACTGGATCAGGATTCGGACCCAAATACCTACCTTTGGAGGAAACCTAGAGAAGACTGCAGTCTTGAGAAAAGGAACGAAGTGATTGAACTGTACTGTTCCGAGAGATTCAGATCCTCGAAAGAGGAGATACGAACTCCAGCACCAAATTTTTCAACGTCTCTAGTTCAATCAAGTAAAAGTAAAGTAAGAGCCCCGTTCCTTTAAATGGCTATCGGTTCATCAAATAAAATAAAATTTTCTAATGTAAGTAAGTTTACTGGCGACTGTATTTCTGTTTACCATGACTTCTGCTATGTCATTTCCCAACGTAAACCCGCTCTGCCCAGCTGGTAATGAAGGAACGTGATGTTTAATGCGGATTCTGGATTATAACGTCTTTCTCGTGATGTTACCAGGGGTAAAGCAAATCTGTTTGTGCCTCTTAAAAGTAGATGCCTGAACCCACGCATTACACCTGTGATAGTTCGTTCCGCCAGACAATTGTGGCCACATTTTCCAGCCCCAGGAGTGTGCTGTAATAGGTGATGTGCTTAGTTTACTAAATTAGTCACGGTAGAAAAAACGCGAGACTATTAAATGATTAAGTAGGAGCAAGCTTCTGAAGCGGAGATTATGCTATTCTCATGTCAGCAGGATGTAAAGACTCTTCTAGGCATCATAGGCTCGATGTGAAGCCATTTTGAAATTTATTCAGCAAATTTCTTAGTTCGAGAAAATCCACTGGGAAGTGTAAAGTTACCGGATAATTCGATTATTAACGTCATTATACTATCATTTTCTTCATAACGCTGCTGGAACACTCTACTAAATGCCTTTTGGTCACTATAGAAGTAGTTTCCCAAGAACAGGTTCTTTCCCTGTCTACGGAGTCCTTTTCGTGTTAATATCAAACATCAGTAAGAACTCGTAGATTACATCAAAACTAAAGTAATTGATGAACACGTTACTTGATAACAAAAAGGCGCTGCCTTTCTTCATTTACTTGGGCGTAGAAATGGCTATCGAGTACTGCAAAACCAAAAAGAAAGAGATATTACTGACTTCCGATATACGTCGCTGTCAGTTCTTCCATATGATTTGGTCGACATGACCTGTTTTAAGTTATGTATGTCAGACAATGTTTTAGAAAATCATTTGTATTCCTTTGCAATAAACAGAAAGATTTTCATTCTAAGCCATCCAAGTACAAAATTTTCGCAATATTAGTTCAAATTTAATATTCGCTTCTATAATGTAGGAAAGTATTTCACAGTTGCAAAACTCGCATCCGACTCATTGACCTTACACTTAGTCGCTGACCATAAATTCTTGCTCTGAGTGACACCAGATTAAGTAACCTAATGTAGCGAAGACTGTTTTCCAGTGCTCTTTCTCACCGGAAAATACACAATTCACCCATTGGGCTCCATAAGCACACTATAACGGTAATTTCTGTGTGTATGCAATGCATACGGATAACAATTTAGTGGTGCTCTCTCTTCCACTTCTGTATACAGTATGCCTGACCTAAACGGGCCCTTTATCATTACAGGCCCTGGGCAGTGCAAAATCATACTGACAACAGGAAGGTGCTTATACTGACAACCTGACTGTTCGTTTTACCTGATTTTGTAATCATTTAAATAAAACAACATGACCTTCCAGTGGGAGACATTTCGTCCCCCTTTTCCTTCTGTGAAATTTGTCAGTAAGCTTTTTGCCTTCCAACCAGTGAAATGCGATAGACTACGGCCGGTAAATGATTCACAAACCACAATTTAGTGCCGTTAAGACGATTTATTTAAACGTCACAAGACTGCACATAGATGCAATCGATCTCGAGGTGCAAAGTGTTTGTTATCTTACTTTTGTGACAGGTGGGCACAAGTGATTTCCAAAGACTTTTTATTGTATTGAAATAATCTTTTGTCACAAAGTAACAACGTATGTGTTTTATTCGTATATACACTCCTGGAAATGGAAAAAAGAACACATTGACACCGGTGTGTCAGACCCACCATACTTGCTCCGGACACTGCGAGAGGACTGTACAAGCAATGATCACACGCACGGCACAGCGGACACACCAGGAACCGCGGTGTTGGCCGTCGAATGGCGCTAGCTGCGAGGACCATTCGCAACCGTCTCCATGAAGCTGGGCTACGGTCCCGCACACCGTTAGGCCGTCTTACGCTCACGCCCCAACATCGTGCAGCCCGCCTCCAGTGGTGTCGCGACAGGCGTGAATGGAGGGACGAATGGAGACGTGTCGTCTTCAGCGATGAGAGTCGCTTCTGCCTTGGTGCCAATGATGGTCGTATGCGTGTTTGGCGCCGTGCAGGTGAGCGCCACAATCAGGACTGCATACGACCGAGGCACACAGGGCCAACACCCGGCATCATGGTGTGGGGAGCGATCTCCTACACTGGCCGCACACCACTGGTGATCGTCGAGGGGACACTGAATAGTGCACGGTACATCCAAACCGTCATCGAACCCATCGTTCTACCATTCCTAGACCGGCAAGGGAACTTGCTGTTCCAACAGGACAATGCACGTCCGCATGTATCCCGTGCCACCCAACGTGCTCTAGAAGGTGTAAGTCAACTACCCTGGACAGCAAGATCTCCGGATCTGTCCCCCATTGAGCATGTTTGGGACTGGATGAAGCGTCGTCTCACGCGGTCTGCACGTCCGGCACGAACGCTGGTCCAACTGAGGCGCCAGGTGGAAATGGCATGGCAAGCCGTTCCACAGGACTACATCCAGCATCTCTACGATCGTCTCCATGGGAGAATAGCAGCCTGCATTGCTGCGAAAGGTGGATATACACTGTACTAGTGCCGACATTGTGCATGCTCTGTTGCCTGTGTCTATGTGCCTGTGGTTCTGTCAGTGTGTTCATGTGATGTATCTGACCCCAGGAATGTGTCAATAAAGTTTCCCCTTCCTGGGACAATGAATTCACGGTGTTCTTATTTCAATTTCCAGGAGTGTATTTTGTAGGAAACTGTAATCGTGATGGAAGATTATACACCTGAATGTTTGACACAACTAGTAGGAGAAATCTCTGCATGTTAACCAAACCCCGCGCCTCCTCTCCATATCCTCCTATGACACGAGCACGGGATTCTCCTCGCATACCGCTACAGAGATGTTCCTAGCACAGCTGAGAATTGGCAACATCGTCACGAACATTAGGCAACACTGTGACAGTGCAATCACTTCCGCATATGGTACTGAATTGACTCGCTAAATTCACGCGATATTCCCTTTCCATTTGAATGACTCGTGCTATATAATCCTCATGTAAACTAAGACACAGAGACAGAAAATTCAGTTTTTTGCCTAAAGAAATGCTATTTTTCACATAAGTGACAGCTTTTATTATCTTTCACGATGCGTTATGAGGCTGAGCGAGAAATACCATGATGAGAGCGGCGTACAGGCAGCAGTGTTTCTGTAGCCCGGTGGTACGGCCCGTGTCTCGGATCATAACGGCTCAATCAGTCGTCAGTTCTAACCGTGATAGGAGCAGCTCGACTCTGTAAGTTGTGTTAATGGTCATAGATCTTGGCTTTTGACTGCCAGGCTGCTTCGCAATACCAGCGTCTTTGAAGAAATTCGAATTGACCATCAGCGATACGAATTTCAATATCGTTCTTCACTTAATACTCACATGCCAGGGTGATAAGTATGAAGGAAATGAACCTCTTGATTACTATAGGGCCTCTATGCTAAATTTCCACAGTAGCAATTAGGAACTCCCTGCAGACATTTGCTAACAGCGGCTCTAGCAACTTACTTTTTCTCTGGGTAGCTTCAAATATAGGCAATTTTGTCGCCTTAAATCCAATTGAATATTTTAAATATCACTGGTGAACAGCATTCACTTCTCCGTTAATTAAGGTATAGACCTCAAAACAAGCAATTTGCCTGAGTAGCTACAGAGCAGGTTCTGATAGGTGTTGATACAATCTTTTGCATCCATTCACCATAGAGAATCAAAGAAAGAAACCAAACACATTACATTGCATTTACTCTCTGTGCCTTGACTAACACATATGAATCCATGACAACAATAAATTATTTGAGAAACCTCCCGTGAAAGGAAAAAGAACAGAATGTGACACTTTAATTGTAGTGCACTGGATCGGAAACAATGAAATTAATTCTGTGCCACATTGATGTACTGCATTCTAGGGCAATAAAATAATCATCATATAAAAACGGTTTTTTGCCTCCTTTGCTATCAAGAGTGAAACACAAATCGTAGACAGATTTTATGGGTCACCAATCAACAACATTAAAGCATTTCACATGGTCGAGAGTGCGGAGTGGAGCAGACGTTGTCGGCAGAAGGCGAGACGATGCAGTGCCTCAGCCCCCGCCGGTAGGCAGTAAACGGGTCCCAGAGAACTCAGACGCATGCGGTGTTCAGAGGCAGATGGTCGGCAAAGAAATCTTTCGCTACAACATTGTTGGACCGAACTATTATTGTCAGTGTGACAGAAAGCGAAATCTATTGTAGATTCGCTTCAATTACACTCAAAGCTTCAGCACCGAGAGGAAAGGGGCGATAAAAACTTTGTCGACGTGTGCTTTTAGTTACCAGACGTCGTATTAGCTAGTCTCGCGTTTTACCTCAAGACTACGGTCGTAGTCAAGAATAAAGTACTAAGACTGAAGTCAAGACTTCCTCTGGGAAGTGCCGCAGTCTACAATGTTGCCAGTTCGAGCATATTACTGGACATAAGATTCCGAGAGGATCACGACTGTATTGTCCACCTTACGTGAACAACTCGGCGGTCAATTTTTTTGCTCTAAGACTGTATCTACAACACACATTGCACGCTGAAGATCCAGAAGGCTTAAAAAACAAAAGTAGTTTATGAGAGCAACGTTAACTATAGCGTTCGATGCCGGCCGGGGTGGCCAAGCGGTTAAAGGCGCTACAGTCGGGAACCGCGCGACCGCTACGGTCGCAGGTTCGAATCCTGCCTCGGGCATGGATGTGTGTGTTGTCCTTAGGTTAGTTAGGTTTAACTAGTTCTAAGTTCTAGGGGACTGATGACCTTAGAAGTTAAGTCCCATAGTGCTCAGAGCCATTTATAGCGTTCGAAGTATTCCTAGTATTGTATACGTGTGTGTAAACGTCTTCCAATACCTACTCAAGGAAGACAAGGATACATAGTCTAGCTTCAATATTATAAATTCGCATCAGTTTGCGGATGAACTTAGAGTTAGGTGGATAATCATTTTGAATATTTAGCAGTACTGTACCCATTGGTGTTAAACTCGTTTTCAACCAATGATTCCCACAGCTACAGGAACACTACTTGTGATAATTCATAGAGAAAATACTTACGTTGTGCTATCAGACGAAAACATCAACCTGACACAAATTCTGGGAAGTTTGTTTTACAACCTTCGTACCTGGAATATGAGCTTTTTCCTATATGAGATGTCTGCTTGAGACGACTTAAGACGAAACTAAATTCCTTGAGCTACGACAATGTTTACAGAAATCGTCTTAACGGAACTAAATCCTGGTTTGTGAATCATTTACCGGCCGTACTCTGCAGCATTTCGCTGGCTGGAAGGCAAAAAGCTTACCGACAAATTTCACAGAAGGAAAAGAGGGACGAAATGTCTCCCACTGGAAGGTCATTTTGTTTTATTGAAATGATTACAAAATCAGGTAAAACGAACAATCTGGGAGTCAGTATAAGCACCTTCCTGTTGTCAGTATGATGTTGCATTGCCCAGGGCCTGTAATGATAAAGGGCCCGTTTAGGTCAGGCACATTGTATACAGAAGTGGAAATTGTTATCCGTATGCGTTGCATACACACAGAAATTACTGTTATAGTGTGCTTATGGAGCCCAATGAGTGAATTGTGTATTAGCCGGTGGGAAAGAGCACTGGCAAACAATCTTCGCTACATTAGGTTACTTAAACTGGTGTCACTCTGAGCTACAATTTATGATCAGGGACTAAGTGTAAGGTCAATGAGTCAGATGCGAGTTCTGCAACTGTGAAATACTTTCCTACATTATAGAAGCGAATATTAAATTTGAACTAATATTGCGAAAATTTTGTGCTTGGATAGCTTAGAATGAAAATATTTCTGTTTATTGCAAAGAAAAACAATTGATTTTCTAAAACATTGTCTGTCATACACAACCTGAAACAGGTCATGTCGACCAAATCATATGGAAGAACTGACAGCAACGTATATCGGAATGCAGTAAGATCTCTTGCCTTTTGGCAACACACACACACACACACACACACACACACACACACATTCATTTTTAATTTTTATTTGTTTGCTGTGCTCGACTATCGGCGAGGCACGAAAACGTCTGTGAATGACTTTCTTAGTTTTGAGTACACTTACGATAAAAACAACTATGAGAGTAACTGATTTATAATGCTTGGTTTGCAGTCAGTTCTGAGTATTATTAGTAACTACGCTCCAGTCCCTAAACCTAGTTACAGAAATGCGAATCAGACGCATTACGTATTCCAGGCCGTAGCAGCCGCGACTTGGAGACACCAGCTATGGTCACTTCTCAGCCCGCTGTAAGATCGCATCGGTTCGTCTTCTTCCTGCTGGTATTGTAACTGAGATTTGGCAACAAGGCAATATATGTTTGGCAACTCTGTGCTAGACGAGTTACTTCCTGGTGTGCACGGAATTAAGCCTCAAAGTTCACTTGATTTTTCCTGTCATTTCCATTGAATAATCTGAGTAATTATCGCTTGGGGTGTAACAAAAGATTGTAAATTTACGGTTTTCGGCCCAGGAAAGTCGTTGCACGTGGAAATCGCAACTAATCTCGTCCTTCAAATAGCTGTTTACGAGTTCTAGCCACTATTGGTCTCGTAAGAGGAAGCTAAGACACATACTTCTTCGCCAGCTCTGTGGTAACGTGCTGACCTGTGAAAAAGCGCCTGATATGGATCGCAGTTCCAGTCTCACTGAGTGTAGCCTTTTCATTGCTTCTGTGAAAGAGCTACAAGCAGTAAGATCAAACATCGATAAGGAAATCGCAAGAAATTACTTTCGGCTCATAGTGCAATGGTGAAAAACTTACAGTGGTGCACAACAAGTAACGCGTCTTTCCGCTGCTGACAAGCAAATTTTGGCTTTCTAGAAATACATAACTTTATTTATGAAATGCCACATTTGCATACCTCATGAGTATGACATAGCATACCAATTAAACATAGACCCAATCAAAATCTAAGTGAGTAGTATTTTACCAATTCGTACCGATAGAGGCACGCTTGTGTACAGATACACAGTCTTATTAAAACTGACTTCCGACGTAAGGTTATCGTGGGTAGTTTTATTTCATTTCTTATAATACAGTTCACAATTTTCGTAAGGTTTCCTTTAATGTAGTTAAAACAACAGTAAGCATGAGAGAGAAATTAATCATCAACGATATATGCGAATTCTCTGATGTTATCTAAAACAGTCTGAAAATTCAATGTTTATTGATTACATGCATCTAGAAAACTTGTTCTGAGTTAAAGCTGTCAAACAAAGTTTGAAGAAGAATACAATGCCACTACCAGACGACAGCTAATGTAGAAAATAATTTTCCGACGTATTTTGGCACGATGCGCTCTACCCGTACATAATACAAAAGTTTCGAGCTTTATCTACTGTCTGGCTGTCTATTAAACCTGAAAAGAACAAAATGTCGCAGATGTTAACCCTTTTTCCACATACGACTATTTTGGGTTGAGAAGTGAAGGAAATTATAAGTTCCAGTAGATTGATAACTTTAGCAGACAGCAGAACTGCGTTTTAAAAAATATAGCAGTGAATGTACTCGAACTCGTATCTTATCCACCGTGCGCGACACTTACCATTACGCCACTAGCTGACACGTAGCTATAACAGCTCCATTAGTCACAATTCCTCCAGATATTCTGCATTCCACAGCGCTGTGGGATAATTCATATCGCCAGGTCAATACTTATGAGAGACAACAGTTATACCTTTTCGTTTGCACTGCACGACGTTTTCAAAAAACAGATAGCGCAATAGAGTAGCTCAAGTGGAAAGGAACACTTCCTATTTAAATTTCTGCATCCTACACTGTTGGCAGTTCCGTGTTGGTGGCAGTTACGTGATTTTATTTTGGTGATTACAAAATAAAGTTTAATGCATGCACTGGGTAGCCGAGGCAGCTAGTTCATGGTGATTCGGTCAACCAAGTAAATGAGATTACTAACATGCTGCAAATTGATACAGGGAGCCTGTGTGTCAGAATTCTCAGCCAGTGTGGTACAACGGCGTTATGATAAAAATATGAGCCACTGAGAAGAGGATTTGGTGGGCTGATTATAGGTTCATATATCTATGGTCTGGATTCGATTCCAACTTCGCTCAATGATTTTAGATAGGGAGAGACAAATTCCATTCTCTTCTGGCTACACCAAGTGAAGAAGATATAATGGCATTGTGGTCTGAAATTCACATTAAAAATGATATTCCTTCTCTACCAAGTAGACGTCAGGTTGAGCCACAATAAAGTCTGGAATGTCGACATGTAGAAACTCTATCAGCAGTAACGTTTCTAGTACTAGTTATTTACTTCTAGTGATTATTTATTTCTAGTGACGAAACAAATGCTATGTGTGCTCACAGGACACATATTCCATCTTTTATCTGAGCTTCTGTATGTCGATAAAATTGGTTCTGAACTGGGAATGCAACTCAGACCGCCCTTAACGCGGAATTTGATCCCTTCGAGACAATACAGCTCGGCTACAATTTGTTGTTTGTTAAAAACTGCAGATTCCGCACCATCTCCACATATTGTGCGTGAATGGGTTCGAATCCTGGCCCCGCACTAATGATTTCATTATGTATTATCAAGCTCTAGCATGAGAACACCTATCTGCTGATGGATAATAATTTCCATTTCTAATGTATTTTCATTCATTGTCAACACTAACGATATTTGACGTTTTTGACTCCCAGTGAGACACAGAACTATTTGCGAGATCACTGTAAGTTCAAGATGTTATTCCGAGCTGCTGGTGGAGAAAAATTCGGTAGCTGACGTCTCTTTGTGTTTAGTCAACAACGATATGTGTGGAGCTCTATTCCCAGTCAGCACTGAACTCTTCGTCATATTATTTCTAGTTCATACACGCTCACATGTCACTGCTGGTGCAACAAACCCATATTTAACGTTCGTTTTCTCTAGAATATAACAGCGATAGGTGCCGGGTTGGAGTCCTGGGAAGAAAAAAATTTATGTTTCGTCTCGTCATTTCAGTTAAAACATCTAGCTCTTTTTTTTTTTGGTCGTCAGTCTACTGACTGGTTTGATGCGGCCCGCCACGAATTCCTTTCTTGTGCTAACCTCTTCATCTCAGAGTAGCACTTGCAACCTACGTCCTCAATTATTTGCTTGACGTAGTCCAATCTCTGTTTTCCTCTACAGTTTTTGCCCTCTACAGCTTCCGCTAGTACCATGGAAGTCATTCCCTCATGTCTTAGCAGATGTCCTATCATCCTGTCCCTTTTCCTTATCAGTGTTTTCCAAATATTCCTTTCCTCTCCGACTCTGCAATGAACCTCCTCATTCCTTACCTTATCAGTCCACCTAATTATCAACATTCGTCTATAGCACCACATCTCAAATGCTTCGATTCTCTTCTGTTTAGGTTTTCCCACAGTCCACGTTTGACTACCATACAATGCTGTACTCAAGACGTACATCCTCAGAAATTTCTTCCTCAGATTAAGGCCGGTATTTGATATTAGTAGACATCTCTTGGCCAAAAATTCCTTTTTTTGCCATAGCGAGTCTGCTTTTGATGTCCTCCTTGCTCCGTCCGTCAATGGTTATTTTACTGCCTAGGTAGCAGAATTCCTTAACTTCATTGACTTCGTGACCATCAATCCTGTTCTCATTTCTACTACTTCTCATTACCTTCGTCTTTCTCCGATTTACTCTCTAACCATACTGTGTACTCATTAGACTGTTCATTCCGTTCAGCAGATCATTTAATTCTTCTTCACTTTCACTCAGGATAGCAATGTCATCAGAGAATCGTATCATTGATCTCCTTTCACCTTGTATTTTAATTCCACTCCTGAACCTTTCTTTTATTTCCATCATTGCTTCCTCGATGTACAGATTTATCGAGCGAAGCCATCCGCAGTATTGTGCAAAGGATTTCAGTTTTCTGTGGCTTGGCTGAAAGACTGAAGGTGGAAGCTGGAGAAGACAAGTCCACAGTCGCCACCTTGCTCTCTGCCGCAGGCCAGCTGCTCTACTACAGAAATTGTAATGTCCTAGAAGTTGTGATCCATTGCCCCACCTCTCCCCTACCAGTATATGGCAGAAGTTATAATTGGTAAAGTATTACTTAGTGAATTTTTCTCTTATCAGAGACCGGATCTATTATTCATTTTTGGATCTACACTACAACTCTAGATTCATTCCTCATCTTATTAGTCCACTTTATTTACAACATCCTTCTGTATTACACCTCAAAAGCTTCGACTCTTCTGTTCCCGTTTTCTGACAGTTCGTTAGTCACTACCATACAATGCTGCGCTCCAAAGGTACATTCTCAGAAATTTATTCTTCAGATTAAGGCCGATATTTCATTCTAGTAGACTTCTTTTGGTCAGGAATACCATATTTTTCCGTGCTAATTTGCTTTTTATGTGTTTACTGCTTCGTCCGCCACTTGTTATTATGCTTCAAAGGCAGCAGAATTCGTTAACTTCTTGTACTTCGTGGTCCCCAATTTTATTAAGTTTACCCGTAATCTCATGTCTTGCGTCTTCGTTGTATAGATTGAACTGCAGGGGAGAAGACTACATCCCTGTCTTATACTGTTGTTAATCCAAACTCTTCGTTTTTAATCCAAGCTCTTCGTTCTTCCTCTTCGATACTTATTGTCCCATCTTGGTTCTTGTGCCTATTGTATATTCTGCCCGTAGAGTCTTAGCGAACGAGGAAATCTCCTGCTACTGATGGAGGTCGGTCCGTCAGATGGGGCGCTAACTTCGGTTCTTCCCCCACATCCCCTTGACGCCATTAGACAAGAATGTACTGAGGGCTGGCAGCTGGTATCAGAAATGGCGTCAACAAAACAAACGAGAATGAAATTACTTAATAATCAGTAGGACTACAGTTTCGCTATTATGTAGTCACGGTGAAATAATTACGTTTCTATGCACAATAGTGAAGGTTTAAGGGAGTCTCATAATATAGTCTGTGAAGTAAGAGCGTGGTCGGAATTACACAAGGATGGTAAAAGATATCGCCTTAGTTCTTTCATAGCCCAATAGAGAGAATCTTTGCCCTTCATACAATGCCCATAAAGCATTAGTTTACTTCAAATCTCGACGGAGATACGCAATAGGGGACATGAGTGCAACTTCAGCGTCGCGTTTTGAGCTATCCTTCCCTGAGCCCACCCCCAGGGTCCGAAAAGGTGTCATGCTGCGGCGCCTAAATATGTGGGGAAGTCAAAGTCGTTTATATAAAAAGTGGTTAACACGCTATAAATGGGTTCAAAAAAAGTGTATCACTTTGAAGAACGTTTTTCAGTCGGTAGAATGATTCCAAAATTGCAAAAAATTCTTTTTACACTTTTTCCGCGAAATCCATTCATAATGATGCAAGCGCAAGCCAATAGCACTTTCAAACAGCTGTCAACGCAGATTCGACGCATTTGAAGGCATCTTCCACGCGAACGCGCGGAAAACTTTGTTTCAAGCAATTATCGACGCTGCGGGTGACCGGACGTGTTATTAATTGTAATTGTATTCTTTTTTTGTTCATATATGATGTGTGTATATGTTTTAGTTTGTTGTCAAATGCATTTCTCTCCTGAATGATCTGACCACAATCTCTCTTAAGACTATAAATAGAGAATACCATGTAACACATTTTAGTCTCTTAACGCTCAACTAATCAGCACATTATTCGCATGTATTACCAG
The DNA here is from genome assembly GCF_023898315.1 of Schistocerca nitens. NCBI lineage: Eukaryota > Metazoa > Arthropoda > Insecta > Orthoptera > Acrididae > Schistocerca > Schistocerca nitens. The sequence continues at coordinate 254,777,430 of NC_064615.1, read as the reverse complement.
TTTCATTGCACAGAAGTCGTTTGAGGTACGAAGTAAATGTAAATAATGACATACACTTGTGTAACTTCAGTATATGTTGTGATACTTTAGGGACAGAAATAGGAAAAGATATCGTTTTGACACACTTAGTACGCAACTAATAACAACAACATTTAAAATGAGCTGAATTCCACTGTTTATCAGTGTACAAGAATGGCTCTGTAGGTAAGTGACAGATTACAAATCCAGAGGTCGGTATTACATGCCCGGTCGATCCTAGGATTATTTTCTGTCTTTTACCACTTCTTAAACTTGTGGAAATGATTTCTTAGTCTGAAAATGCCAAGTTGCACCCCAGGCGTGGATCCAGCGGAGAGGGTCATAGCTTACAATAAGCTTAAAAAAGTATGTTCGGTAGCCTCTTTTAAGGAGAGGATGGAAGGGAGTAGCGGCTACAACCCATCAAGATAGTTTTTGTTGTTGTTTAGGATGTAGGCTGCCTTTACTATATCATCCATGTGTACAGCGAGTTTTCCCCTCCCTATTCCGAACCACACCTACTGCAAAAATATTTGCCACAACCCCAGTTTTATCATGCCGCAGTTACCTAGGGTTTTAGTTACACAAAATACTACGAAAAACATGCAAAATATTTTAAAATAATAGTAATAAATCAAAATTTATTTGCACCAGTTCTTAGTGCATCGTTGTAGCATAATTCTCAGAGAAACTGCAATTCAGAGCTATATTTTATATGATTTGGTAAGCACTGGTCTGAATATTTAAGACATACATGGTATTTCCGTGAGTGCATGCAAAAATTTAACGGGATATAGAGGATGCTCCACTGAACAATCTGAGGTAGGGAACCTGGGATTGGTGAAGACGGCTTAAGCAGATTATAGGAATAAAATAACATTACTGTGTACTTTTTTGTTTACATTAGTTAACTGCAAATACCATCATTGACACAGTCAACGTACCATTTCTACTGGTCTTACAAAATGTGCTAACAATGACGGTCATTAACCTCAATGCAAGCATTTCATCGGCGTTCGGTGATCGGCGATAGAGATTCGTAGCAAGTTTTGCCACCTTATGGACAAGTGGAGTAAACCAAAACTGCATCATGACTTCCTGGTACCCAGGTTCGTCCTCTTTGCTTCCTTGCAGGAAATATATAACAAACACGTAAATAAACGTCACAATACGTGTTAGTTGTAAGTAAGCTGGAAAACAGCTTACTGGACGAAGGGGTAGACAAGTTTACTTCCGCATCACCTTCAGGTGGCTTCTCCGACTCCAGGTTCCCTATCTCAAGCTGTGCGGTGGAGCAATCTCTCTGTCCTGTTACATTTTAGCACACTCTTACGGAAACACCCTGTATATGGGCCATGCATTTCGTTTAAAAACTCAAGTAGCAACAAATTCTCCCAACTTCGACAATGTCATAATCTACTTGATAAAAAATTGAATTATGCAGTTACCATTAGCACTGTTTCACTTATTTCACTTAGCCCTACGGTTGCAAACGCAGAGCTGCAGTCTATGGAAATGAAAGCATTTAAGTTGAAGGGTGAGGGTGGAGACCGAGGTTTCTTTCCTCCAGGCGTTCTCCCTATTTCTGTTATCCGCTCCGTAATGGAAGGTTCTTCCCATTCTGTCTTGCGTTACTCAACTCGCTAACGTGTCATAATTGTGGTTGTTAGAAATTTTCTCTACCCCTGAGTCGACAGATTTCTCACGGTGTAAGGTTTTCCGTTGCCAGTCATACCGCAATTCTACCCAACTGCGCTAGCTTCCACGCAGACATAAAAAAAATGGGATTCTTTGTCATTCTCCATAAGATGCCTACAAACTGTACAGATTTAATAGGAGTAAAAATGTAAATGTTTTTAGTAAATGGTTCCCTGTAGGGATAGCGACCTTCACGACTCATCCCTTGGATACTCTTCCCTTGGATCTGTGCCTGTTTCACCGTTGTGTGTCATCGATGTTAAAGTTTTCGAAATATATTTCACGCGTTTAGGGAACCAAAAATATCCACTGATTAACGCCCCTTGTCCTACACCGTGAGGCGTTTTCAAGTCGGTAGCGAGCGGCGGTTAAATGTTTTCCCCGGCCACCCCAAGGAAACCGCTTGAGTTCAACGCTGTGTGTCGCAGATCTGACCTCCATCGCAAAGGCGTCCAACGAAGGAGTAAGAGGGGGTGTGACGGTCTTCCCACCGTGCGACGCATTCCCGGTGGCATTGAGGAGAATTGTGGCAAAATTTGGTGCCAAGGGGACATCATCAACCCACCTCACACCTCACATAAGGTTCCGAGCTAGGGGAGTCTTTTCGAATTCGGCGGCACCACGTTCTTGGAAGCGTCGCCAAGTCCAAGGGTGGTGTCGCAGGACGCCACTCTTTTCTACCGTTAGCGACGAAGGTTCTACGTACCTTTGAGCCAAATTTCAACCATATGTGGCGGGATGGTAGGTAATTAAGGGGTTTAATTGTATTGCAGAGTAGTTTGGTGATAGAAGAGAGTTACTAAAATTGTATCACTTTTGAAATTTTATTTGTTATAGTCTAAGCAACAGATTACAAGATTGTGTAAACAATGGCAAATTCAGTTACAAGACGATGTTTTTAATGTTGTATTTTACGGACCATAAGATGCTGCAGACTATAAGATGCACCTTAATTTTTAAGTTGTTATTTTTTAAAAAAATAACATTTTTACTATTTTCATTATTAGAGTGCAAATCCAGACTAACAAAATTCGTAGTTTATAAAACCGAACTGACCTTTAAAATCCCGTAAAATCGTCATCTCTTCTTCTTCTTCTCCTTCTTCCGCTTAGTCAACGTCGTCATCGTTGTCCTCTTCCAATATAAAATAGTCTTCACTGCCAACGAGAGCCGTACTTCTTGAAAGATTTAACGATAATGTCTTCTCTCACTCTAGACCACGACTGGTTTATCCACTGAAACAATTTTTTGATTGTGAATTCATGTCGGGTTTCGTCCATGATCCAATTTGATCCATTCCTCTCTCATATAGCCTTTAAATGGTTTGTTTATCGAGACATTTAGAGGTTGCAGTTGGGAGGTAAGTCCTACTGGAATAACAGCAAGCTCTGTATTTCCCTGTCTCATTTTCTCATTCACAAAATTTTTCAAATGACTACTAAAGTGATCTAGCGCAAGAAGAGAACTAATCTTCAACAAAACACCTTTCCTTCTCTCCCACACTCTGTTAATACATAATTTCATGCCAGCCTTGTTGATTCAACGCTTGTCACGTACGTGAACGATAATACCTGATCGTATTTCAGAAAGTTTGCTTCGTGCTTGAAAATGATCACTGGCTTAAGTTTAGTACCGTCAACACAACATGAAAGGACAACAGTGTACTGCATTTTTTCATCAACACTTGTTTTTATGGTTACTGTTGTAGCACATTTCATGGCAACAGTTCTGTCACTCGGCACATCAAAGGTCAGAGGAGTGTCGCCCACAATCGCTATTTGGGATACGGTAGTTCCACATCGGTTTTCTTTCGATGTTGAATAATAAAGCGATGGAAAGATAATATTACCTCCTCACACACTTGTGGCATTTTCTGAGATATTTTGTTTTTGGTTCGCATGCTAACTCCACGACGCTTCATAAACCTATAGGATCAACCAACCTCCCCTCTAAAGTCCGTGGCGCTAGATTACGAGAGTGCATTTGAAATATTTTCGTATTAATTCCAGAGCTATTTTGACAGTGCCCATGATTCCATTTCAATATGTTATCTTCTACTTTTGGGCATTTTGGATTCAGTCCTCTATCTGCACATTTAGTCTTCCTCATTTTTTTCAGTTCTTCTGCCTGCCAATCGCGGATGGTGTTTTCTTTTGGTGGAGGGCCGAAATGCCGTTCAGCTGCTCTGTTTGTATGTTCTTCTGCATGTGCTATTTCTTTAAATTTAGAGCTATTGTATTGTACTGTTGCCGATAGCACAAATCACTTTCAGTTTAAGTTCACTGGCACGGTAGACTACAATGACGCATCATATGCTAGACAGTGATCTGGGTTTGTGATGGCGAGGCGGGAGGGAGACAGTGTCAGCAAACTTGTGAATACCAGCAACTCATCTTGTCGCATCGATGCACTGCTGCTGCCAGTTGAATCCAATGCCACCAGATGGAGCAAGGTGTCCCGTGGCGTCGAATATATGTACTTTTTCTTAAGACTAGTGCGAATTTTATATCAAACACTGCACATTTTTATACTAATTAAGAGTATAAAACGCACCTGCCTTTTGGAGGCGATTTTTCGAAGATTTATGAGCAAAATAAATATCCTACATTTAATTTTTGAACATCTGGAGATGATTACCATTTTTGAACCTGTTTTCCTAATTTGTACCAGTGGGTGCATAAACTGTACCACGCTAATAACCTACACTGTCCAATTACTTTAATATCACCACCTGTCAAAAGCCTGAATAACAATCTTCTGCAACGCGGAATGCTGCGAGATGTGCAGAAAGAAAGTCTGGAAGATATCAACAGGGATGTGGAGCCTTGTCGACTCAGTGTTATTGTTGGCTGCGCTACGGTTCTAGGTTGAGAATCCATGGAGCACACAGCCCAATCGAGGTGGTCCCATGGATTCTCGAGTGGGAATGAATTCGGCGAGGTTTGGTGGCTGGTCTTCGAGCTGAGTCACACGTTCCATGGTCCTCCTGGTATATACGATCGTGACCAGGAAAACAAACTGCATGTAGGGTTGCACATGGTTCCCAAGAATAGATCTATCAATTGTGCCTTCCAGAAAGACGAAGTCACCCAAGAAATGACATTCTCCAGGCCATTACGCTATCTCCTCCTGCCTGGACCCTTCCAACTATTGTTGCAGGGTGTTTCGATTCAGATGTTTCACTCCATATGTACAAAAATAAGCAAAAATAAATAAATAATTAAACAACATAAAAAATAAAATAAATGCAACACACTTAAGCAGAAGTCCATTTTATTGACAAATAATGTAACAGGCAGGTCGCCATTATGGAAATAGATGATAACAATGGTACACACAGTTCACAGTAAATGGGTCCCAAGCATCACTACATATGCCACCATCTGACGACATCACAGGTCTGTGTTCTCACTTGCGAATATTGTAAACGTTCCGAATAACATTCTGCCATAGATAACAGAAGCACATTGCACCTTTTGTTGCAATTCAGCAATGTTCTTGCACACAGTAAATTCCTGATTCACTGTGTCCCACACATGTTCAATTGGCTACAGATTCCGTGACCCTGCTGGTCAGAGCTGTTGTTGTACTCCGTGAAGAGCACGTTGTGTCGCAACAGCCATATGTGAACGTGCACTGTCCTGCTGAAAAAGCACATCGGACGTGCATTGTCCTGTTGAAAAAGGACATCACCTTCCTCTCGAAGAAATGACAGTAGCATGGAATGACAACATGTGCAATGTTGCAGGCACTGTTTACTCTTTTCTGCAAAAGCACCAAATGTAACCGAGAATTGTAACTGATGGCCTGCCACAGCTTGGAGCCAGGAGCTGGGCCTTTGTGCCGTGGGTGAATACACTCTGGAACAGACCGCTTCCCAGACCTACAAGTGTATTATATCCGTCACTCGTACAAAGAAACAACGTATTTTCATCACTGAAGACAATAGAGGCTGCTCCACTCTCTAGTCGAGTGTTTCAGGGTAGCAATTCTCTGTGTCGTGGTGTCAGTGGTGTCATGGCCAGAGGTACATTTGATCTTCGTCCTGCTGCAGGTCCTTCGTGATACTTCAGGTGCAACATGTGCCTATATTTCTTTCCTCGACGGTGTTGGATCTACTACTACTACCACAGTGCATCGATACTGATCTGCGTCTGTACTACTTTGAAGTCCAGAGCCTGCTCTACCGACAAGGGAATGTTCCACACACCTTTGCCTGTAAGCAGCAACACACCACCGATACACTGTGCCCAACATGTGCAGCAGTACGGCGACACATCCATCCAGCTTCCCACAAGCCCACAGTGCGACCCCATTCAGTGGGCTAAAGCTGATAACCTGTTCTGCAGCACTACGTACTCGTTGACAGGGCGTGGTTGTACAGTAAATGAATGTTGCACACACTGTTCACCTTTAAACTCAGCACAGTTACTACCTGCAGGGTCAAAACAGGTTGCACAGGCAGGGCTTCCGAAAGCCAGCCAATCGTCAATGACCAACCTTTCAGCACGTATATGTTACTCGCTAGTACCCCTGAAGACAGTTCTTGAGGATGTTCGTTTTGTTTCCGACAGTGTACTTCTAATAAGTGATTACTAATTATTCGGCACTGTGCTGCACACATTATTTTTGTTACACAGCGTTCTTAAATGCCGTGTTGCAAGACGCAAATGTGCAAGCACAGCACCTAAATACAGCAATTACTTTCCTGTGATAGAGGTTTAGCTTCCTGGTTCCTTTATGTTGGCTGCCAAACGTATTTGAGAACAACTCTTTTTTCCTCCCAGACCTCAAAACTGCTGCGTTAGTGGCTGGTGCTGTCATCTCGGCAATGTGGCCGAAGGCAGATGCTGAGAATGGGTAGCCGTGCCCGGAGTGTCCGGAAACTTGTGGCTCGGCCAAACAAGTGGTGTCGGGAGGAGTGGGGCGGGAGGGGGGGGGGGGGAGGCTATGTGGAGGCCACGGCAGCCGGGGCGACGACCAATCTCCCGGGACGGCCGTGGCGGCAATTTGCCGACATGGCCGCCACACAATGGCCGGCAGACGCGACAAACGAGCACTCGTCTCGCCGCCCGACACACTTGCCGTGCAGCCGGAAGTGGGAGTCCTGTGCCATCAGCCTGCCCTCTGCTTCACGTGGGATGATATCGCGATACCTCGAAACAAGACTTTCTTTTAAAACAGGCACTTTTTCGCCGCTACACTTTTCCTGGAATTTCATCTACCAGGAGTGTCATCTTTAGTACCCTTTAAAATGCAGTTAATTTCTCGAAGCACACAAATCGAATACATGGGGTGGAGGGCGTTCAGTCAGTAATGCAACACTTCTCTTCTCGCCAAATTCGGTTGAAAAAATATGTAATTTGTTGTGGGAAATCGTGAAATATTCCCGCTGCAGTCGCTATCGTTTTATGAAGATCTGACAGGTGATGGCAATTTATGTAGCCTTCAGTTGGTTCAAATGGCTCTAAGCACTATGGGACTTAACATCTGAGGTCAGCAGTCCCCTGGACTTAGAACTACTTAAACCTACCTAACCTAAGGACAGCACACAATCCATGCCCGAGGCAGGATTCGAACCTGCGACTGTAGCAGCAGCGCGGTTCCGGACTGAAGCGCCTAGAACCGCACGGCCAAAGCAGCCGGTTATGCAGCCTTCAAAATGGCGTCTGTAACGTTGGTACTCTCCAAGCAGAGAGCTGTCATTGAGTTTATTTCGACAGAAAACCAATCATCGCATATATTCATAGGCCACTATAAAATGTCTCCTGCACCTGGTAGTGAACAAAACCACGGTGAATCGTTAGACGCGACTTCTGTCACCATCGAAAAAGATCGCGCAATCCTGTCCGATCTCCAGCGTGTCGATCGGCCGCACGCAGCTGTGACTCCTGCAATATCGGAACGTGCGGACACTCTCACTCATGGTGCTGATCGGCTGATCACAAATATATCGTTGTACAACTGGGAGTGACCCGTGGTCTAGGGGTAGCGTCTTTGATTCATAATCAAAACGCCTTCGGTCCCGGGTTCGATCCCCGCCACTGCCTAAACTTTGATAAATAATCAGTATTGGCGGCAGAAGACTTCCGGCATAAGAAGTCAGCCTCATTCTGCCAACGGCATTGTCAAAGAGGGCGGAGGAGCGGATAGAGGTTCAGGGCACTCTCTTGTCCTAGGGGTGGGAAATTGCCCCTAAAGGCGGAAGAATCAGCAATGATCAACTACATGAGGATGCAGAAGGCAATGGAAACCACTGCATTAAAGTCACGTAACGTGTATCCGCAGGACATGTGGCCTGTAATTGAAGAAGTGTCATGATGATCTCTCCATTGGCAAAAGATTCCGGAATAGTCCCCCATTCGGATCTCCGGGAGGGGACTGCCAAGGGGGAGGTTATCATGAGAAAAAGATTGAATAATCAACGAAAGGATAACGTTCTACGAGTCGGGGAGTGGAATGTCAGAAGCTTGAACGTGGTAGGGAAACTAGAAAATCTGAAAAGGGAAATGCAAAGGCTCAGTATAGTTATAGTAGGGGTCAGTGAAGTGAAGTGGAAGGAAGACAAGGATTTCTGGTCAGATGAGTATCGGGTAATATCAACAGCAGCAGAAAATGGTATAACAGGTGCAGGATTCGTTATGAATAGGAAGGTAGGGCAGAGGGTGTGTTACTGTGAACAGTTCAGTGACCGGGTTGTTCTAATCAGAATCGACAGCAGACCAACACCGACAACGATAGTTCAGGTATACATGCCGACGTCGCAAGCTGAAGATGAACAGATAGAGAAAGTGTATGAGGATATTGAAAGGGTAATGCAGTATGTAAAGGGGGACGAAAATCTAATAGTCATGGTCGACTGGAATGCAGTTGTAGGGGAAGGAGTAGAAGAAAAGGTTACAGGAGAATATGGGCTTGGGACAAGGAATGAAAGAGGAGAAAGACTAATTGAGTCCTGTAACATGTTTCAGCTATTAATAGCGAATACCCTGTTCAAGAATCTCAAGAGGAGGAGGTATACTTGGAAAAGGCCGGGAGATACGGGAAGATTTCAATTAGATTACATCATGGACAGACAGATATTCCGAAATCAGATACTGGATTGTAAGGCGTACCCAGGAGCAGATATAGACTCAGATCACAATATAGTAGTGATGAAGAGTAGGCTGAAGTTCAAGACATTAGTCAGGAAGAATCAATACGCAAAGAAGTGGGATACGGAAGTACTAAGGAATGACGAGATACGTTTGAAGTTCTCTAACGCTATAGATACAGCAATAAGGAATAGCGCAGTAGGCAGTACAGTTGAAGAGGAGTGGACATCTCTAAAAAAAGGCCATCACAGAAGTTGGGAAGGAAAACATAGGTACAAAGAAGGTATCTGCGAAGAAACCATGGGTAACAGAAGAAATACTTCAGTTGATTGATGGAAGGAGGAAGTACAAACATGATCCGGGAAAATCAGGAATACAGAAATACAAGTCGCTGAGGAATGAAATAAATAGGAAGTGCAGGGAAGCTAAGACGAAATGGCTGCAGGAAAAATGTGAAGACATCGAAAAAGATATGATTGTCGGAAGGACAGACTCAGCATACAGGTAAGTCAAAACAACCTTTGGTGACATTAAAAGCAACGGTGGTAACATTAAGAGTGCAACGGGAATTCCACTGTTAAATGCAGAGGAGAGAGCAGATAGGTGGAAAGAATACATTGAAAGCCTCAATGAGGGTGAAGATTTGTCTGATGTGATAGAAGAAGAAACAGGAGTCGATTTAGAAGAGATAGGGGATCCAGTATTAGTATCGGAATTTCAAAGAGCGTTGGAGGACTTACGGTCAAATAAGGCAGAAGGGATAGATAACATTCCATCAGAATTTTAAAATCATTGGGGTAAGTGGCAACAAAACGACTATTCACGTTGGTGTGTAGAATATATGAGTCTGGCGACATACCATCTGACTTTCGGAAAAGCATCATCCACACAATTCCGAAGACGGCAAGAGCTGACAAGTGCGAGAATTATCGCACAATCAGCTTAACAGCTCATGCATCGAAGTTGCTTACAAGAAATACAGAAGAATGGAAAAGAAAATTGAGAATTCGCTAGGTGACGATCAGTTTGGCTTTAGGAAAAGTAAAGGGACGAGAGAGGCAATTCTGACGTTACGGCTAATAATGGAAGCAAGGGTATAGAAAAATCAAGACACTTGCATAGGATTTGTCGACCTGGAAAAAGCGTTCGACAATATAAAATGGTGCAAGCTGTTCGAGATTCTGAAAAAAGTAGGGATAAGCTATATGGAGAGACGGGTCATATACAATATGTACAACAACGAAGAGGGAATAATAAGAGTGGACGATCAAGAACGAAGTGCTCGTATTAAGATGGGTGTAAGACAAGGCTGTAGCCTTTCGCCCCTACTCTTCAATCTGTACATCGAGGAAGCAATGATGGAAATAAAGAAGTTTCAGGAGTGGAATTAAAATACAAGGTGAAAGGATATCAATGATACGATTCACTGATGACATTGCTATCCTGATTGAAAGTGAAGAAGAATTAAATGATCTGCTGAACGTAATGAACAGTCTAATGAGTACACAGTATGGTTTGAGAGTAAATCGGAGAAAGACGAAGGTAATGAGAAGTAGTAGAAATTAGAACAGCGAGAAACTTAACATCAGGATTGATGGTCACGAAGTCAATGAAGTTAGGGAATTCTGCTACCTAGGCAGTAAAATAACCAATGACGGACAGAGCAAGGAGGACATCAAAAGCAGACACGCTATGGCAAAAAAAGGCATTTCTGGCCAAGAGAAGTCTACTAATATCAAATACCGGCCTTAATTTGAGGAAGAAATTTCTGAGGATGTACGTCTGGAGTACAGCATTCTGTGGTAGTGAAACATGGACTGTGGGAAAACCGGAACAGAAGAGAATCGAAGCATTTGAGATGTGGTGCTATAGACGAATGTTGAAAATTAGGTGGGCTGATAAGGTAGGGAATGAGGAGGTTCTACGCAGAATCGGAGAGGAAAGGAATATGTGGAAAACACTGATAAGGAGAAGGGACAAGATGATAGGACATCTGCTAAGACATGAGGGAATGACTTCCATGGTACTAGAGGAAGCTGTAGAGGGCAAAAACTGTAGAGGAAGACAGAGATTAGAATACGTCAAGCAAATAATTGAGGACGTAGGTTGCAGGTGCTACTCTGAGATGGTGAGATGGAGAGGTTAGCACAGGAAAGGAATTCGTGGCGGGCCGCATCAAACCAGTCAGTAGACTGATGACCAAAAAAAAAAAAAACCAACTGGTAATCTCTTCAAAAGTTTTCGATTGGTGGCAGTGCTGACACTCTCGTCCACCAGTTGTGGTACACAACGGTGTCTGCCCGCTGGGTTCGCCGTCTCCTAACAGAAGACCGCAGAGAGCAACGGAGGACTATATGTGCGGAACTGCTTGCGCATTACGAGAGTCATCGTCCAAATTTTGTGTCGAACGTCGTCAAAGGCGATGAATCTTGGGTTCATCACTTCGAACTGGAAACAAAACGGTGACATACAAACTCTCCGGTGAAAAAATTTGAAAGCGGCACCCACAGCCGATAAATTCATGGATACGGTCTTCCGTAATTCTGAAGAGGTTATTCTGTCGTCCCTCATGGTGCAACGATCAACTCATAGATGTTTTGTGCTACCCGAAGGAAGTTGAAGAAACGACATCAGCCTCATCACCACAAAAATTCGAACGAACATTCCTTCGTCCATCACAACCGTCCGCAGCTCGTGGTCTCGCGGTTGCGTTCTCGCTTCCCGAGCACGGGGTTCCGGGTTCGATTCCCGGAGGGGTCAGGGATTTTCATCTGCCGCACAGTTGAGCGCCCCACAAACCAAACACCATTATCCATCACAAGGCAGTGCCTAACACAAGTCTTCGCATCCGAGAGGGGCTCACAGAACTTGGAAAAGGTTTTATTGTAACCTTTCAAGAAGGAAAGGACACTGAGGGTTGACAAACTTACGAGAACGGGTAAATAATGAATGCATGTTAATGAATGACAACATGGGATGTAAGTAAACTTAACTTTCATTTCATTAAACAGATTCCAGTCGGCTCATTTTCATCGAAAACTTGAATTACAGGTTTTTAGTTTCAAACAAAAATTAATACAAGCAGGTATTGCTGGTGCCATAAATAAGCTATAATGAGTTTGAGCCCCATCGCAATCACGTGGGACCGATCATAACTTTATTTTCAGAAACAATCGCTGCATGACGTCTTTTCATGTAGTAGGTAAACTGAAAACCAAATACCCAAGAGTAATTCACACTGTAGCAGTTGGCGTAACATTTTTCCTACATGACTACAAAGCAAGAGATTGTATTAGCTGGATGCTTTTACGTCTACATCAACACCTACATCCACATGGATAATCTGCAAATAACATTTAAGTGCCTGGCAGAGGGTTCATCTAACCATCTTCACAATTCTCTATTATTCTAATCTCGTATAGCGCGAAAGGAACTTTCCATTATCTTTCCATACGAACTGTGATTTCCCTTATTTTTTCATGGTGATCGTTTCTCACTATGTAGGTCGGTACCAACAACATATTTTAGCATTCTGAGGAGAACCTTGATGATTGGAATTTTGTGAGGACATTCCGTCATAGCGAAAAACGCCTTTGTTTTAAAGATGTCCACCCCAAATCCTGTGCCTGCCGGAATGACCGAGCGGTTCTAGGCGCTACAGTCTGGAACCGCGCGACCACTACGGTCGCAGTTTCGAATCTTGCCTCGGGCATGAATGTGTGTGATGTCCTTACGTTAGTTAGGTTTAAGTAGTTCTAAGTTCTAGGGGACTGATGACCTCAAAAGTTGAGTCTCATAATGCCGAGAGCCATTTGAACCATTTGAACCCAAATCCTGTATCGTTTCAGCACTATGGCAATTGTAGAAGCCTATAGACTCATCAAGAATGAAGTGCAGGGGACTTCCAACGACGTGCTGAATCCATGTCACAGTAATTTGCCACACTATGCGGGGAGAAACGAGGACCGACACGATATTGGGAAGTATCCCATGACTACTGTCATCTCTGCGTAATTATAGCAACTGAAACTAACTGTCACCTTAAAACCACTTTCTGATCGTGGCCTGCCACATAAATCAGCTCATGTATGCCCAGATGGTGAGACACGATCTGGGGTTCAGAAAACGGCGGATAATGGCCTGAGCCCATGTATCCAATAAGATGGTGGTGTCTCCAGTAAGGCACAGGTGGAGCCTACAGGTTTTTCAAGAATGCCTCATAAATATTCGTGACGCATCACTAAAATCCGTTCTAGTGAGGCCTACTAATAAGTCTGTATGAATTTTGAAAGTATTGGAGTCCCCTGAATAGTACAACTGGCCATTAAAATTGCTACACCAAGAATAAATGCAGATGATAAACGGTTATTCATTGGACAAATATATTATACTAGAACTGACATGTAATTACATTTTCACGCAATTTGGGTGCATAGATCCTGAGAAAACAGTACCCTGCACAACCACCTCTGGCCGTAATAAGGCCTTGATACGCCTGGGCATTGTGTCAAACTGAGTTGGCATGGCGTGTACAGGTACAGCTGCCGATGCAGCTTCAACACGAAACCACAGTTCATCAAGAGCAGTGACTGGCGTATTGTGACGAGCCAGTTGCTCGACCACCATTGACCAGATGTTTTCAATTGGTGAGAGATCTGGAGAATGTGCCGGCCAGGGCAGCAGTTGAACATTTTCTGTATCCAGAAAGGCATGTACAGGACCTGCAACACGCGGTCGTGCATTATCCTGCTCAAATGAAGGGTTTCGCAGGGATCGAATGAAGGGTAGAGCCACGGTTCGTAACACATCTCAAATGTAACGTCCACCGTTCAAAGCTCCACCAATGCGTACAAGAGGTGACCGAGACGTGTAACCAGTGGCACCCCATACCATCACGCCGGGTGATACGGCAGTATGGCGATGACGAATACACGCTTCCAATGGGCGTTCACCGCGATGCTACCATCATGATGCTGTAAACAGAACCTGGATTTATCCGAAGAAATGACGTTTTGCCATTCGTGCACCGAGGTTCGTCGTTGAGCACACCATCGCAGGGGTTCCTGTCTGTGATAGAGCGGCAAGGGTAACCGCAGCCACGGTCTGCGAGCTGATAGTCCATGCTGCTGCAAACGTCGTCGAACTGCTCGTGCAGATGGTTGTTGTCTTGCAAACGTCCCCATCTGTTGACTCAGGGATCGAGACGTGGCTGCACGATCCGTTACAGCCATGGGGATAAGATGCCTGTCATCTCGACTGCTAGTGATACGAGGCCGTTGGGATCCAGCACTGCGTTCCATATTACCTTCCTGAACCCAACGATTCCATATTCTGGTAACTGTCATTGGATCTCGACTAACGCGAGCAGCAATGTCGCGAAACGATAAACCGGAATCGCGATAGGCTACAATCCGGCCTTTATCAACGTGGGAAACGTGGTGGTACGCATTTGTCCTCCTTACACGAGGCATCACAACCACGTTTCACCAGGCAACGCCGGTCAACTGCTGTTTATGAGAAATCGGCTGGAAACTTTCCTCATGTCAGCACGTTGTAGGTGTCGCCACCGGCGCCAACCTTGTGTGAATGCTCTGAAAAGCTAATCATTTGCATATCACAACATCTTCTTCTTGTCGGTTAAATTTCGCGTCTGTAGCACGTCATGTTCGTGGTGTAGCAATTGTAATTGCCATTAGTGTACATGCGTATTTTGGGAATCCTAGTGTTCAGTTGAGGATGGCGGAAGTTGGATACTGGTGTAGGGCTATTTGGTCCTCCCGGCAGCGGTATTTCTGCCGAGGTGACACAGTGCCCGCGTGCTGGCCCGCCCGCCACCCCGCCGCTAACAGCGAGCAGATTGGTGGCCGGGGCGCGGTGACGCGGGCCGTCGCGGTACGTCGCGTCCCGACGGAAATTGTCCGCCCGGCGAGTCCCGCCGCGTAGCGCTCCCCTATCGATCGCTCGCTTGATTGCGAGCTTTGTCGGGCGCGGCCTGCGGCCCCTATTTACTGCGCGCAAATTGTCTGACGGAGCACCGACGACAGCGGCGGACTGCCCCGAGCCGGGGGAAAGTAGGTGTAACAAGCAGGAGGCAAGAGCGCGAGGCGAGCCACTGACGAAGGCTCCGCAAACGAGTGTGCGCTGCAGGAGTGCCAGAAGAATTCAGGCAAGCCTTGTGACCTACCATCGAATTCTCGATATAATTCCCAGAGGCCGTCACGGTCGACACGAGCTTTACACTACTTTTTCTTTCCTTTTTATTATTTTTTATTTTAGAATAACCATTTTTCTGACTGATCTGTCGTGCCCCACCACGAATTCCTCTCCTGTGCCAACTTCTTCGTCTCATAACAGCACATGCAACCTGTTGTTGTTGTTGTTGTGGTCTTCAGTCCTGATACTGGTTTGATGCAGCTCTCTATTCTACTCCATCCTGTGCAAGCATCTTCATCTCCCAGTACTTACTGCAAGCTACATCCTTCTGAATCTGCTTAGTGTATTCATCTCTTGGTCTCCCTCTACGACTTTTTCCCTCCACTCTGCCCTCCAAAGCTAAATTTATGATCCTTTGATGCCTCAGAACATCTCCCACCAACCTGTCCCATCTTCTTGTCAAGTTGTGCCACAAACTCCTCTTCTCCCCAATTCTATTCAATACCTCCTCATTAGTTATGTGATATACTCATCTAAACTTCAGCATTCTTCTGTAGCACCATATTTTGAAAGCTTCTATTCTCTTCTTCTCCAAACTATTTATCGTCCATGTTTCACTTCCATACATGGCTAAACTCCATACAAATAATTTCAGAAACGACTTCCTGTCACTTAAATCTATACTCGATGGTAACAAATTTCTCTTCTCCAGAAACGCTTTCCTTGCCATTGCCAGTCTACATTTTACATCCTCTCTACTTCGACCGTCATCAGTTATTTTGCTCCCCAAACAGCAAACCTCCTTTACTACTTTAAGTGTCTCATTTCCTAATCTAATTCCCACAGCATCACCCGATTTAATTGGACTACATTCCATTATCCTCGTTTTGCTGTTGTTGATGTTCATCTTATATCCTCCTTTCAAGACACTGTCCATTCCGTTTAACTGCTCTTCCAAGTCCTTTGCTGTCTCTGACAGAATTACAATGTAATCGACGAACCTCAAAGTTTTTATTTCTTTTCCATGGATTTTAATACCTACTCCGAATTTTTCTTTTGTTTCCTTTACTGCTTGCTCAATATACAGATTGAATAACATCGGGGACAGGCTACAACCCCCTCTCACTCCCTTCACAACCACTGCTTCCCTTTGATACCCCTCGACTCTTATAACTGCCCTCGGGTTTCAGTACAAATTGTAAATAGCCTTTCGCTCCCTGTATTTTACCCCTGCCACCTTCAGAATTTGAAAGAGAGTATTCCAGTCAACATTGTCAAAAGCTTTCTCTAAGTCTACAAATGCTAGAAACGTAGGTTTGCCTTTCCTTAATCTAGCTTCTAAGATAAGTCATAGGGTGAGTATTGCCTCACGTGTTCCAACATTTCTACGGAATCCAAACTGATCTTCCCCGAGGTAGGCTTCTACCAGTATTTCCATTCATCTGTAAAGAATTCGCGTTAGTATTTCGCAGCTGTGACTTATTAAACTGATAGTTCGGTAATTTTCACATCTGTCAACACCTGCTTTCTTTGGGATTGGAATTATTATATTCTTCTTGAAGTCTGAGGGAATTTCGCCTGTTTCATACATCTTGCTCACCAGATGGTGAAGTTTTGTCAGGACTGGCCCTCCCAAAGCCGTCAGTAGTTCTAATGGAATGTTGTCTACTCCCGGGGGCGACCTACGTCCTCAATTACTTACTCCATGCATTCCTACTTCTGTTTTCCTCTACAGTCTTTACATTCTGCAGCTCCCGCTAGTACCATGGCCGTTATTCCGAGGTGTCTTAACAAATGACCTAGTATCCTGTCTCTTGTGCTTATCAGTGTTTCCCACATATTCCTTTCCTCTCCGATTCTACGCTGAAACTCCTCATTCCTTACCTTATCAGTCCGCCCAATTTTCAACATTCTCCTGTAGCATCACATTTCAAATGCTTCGACACTCTTCTTCTCTGGTTTTCCCACAGTCCATCTTTCATTACCATACAATGCTGTGCTCCAAAAGTGCATTCTCAGAAATTTTTTTCTCAAAATTAAGACCTATGTTTGATATCAGCATATTTGTCCTGGCCAGGAATTCCCTTTTTGCCAGTGTTAGTCTACTTTTTATGTCCTCCTTGCTCCGTCCATCCTGCGTTGTTTTGCTGCCTAGGCATATGAATTCCTTTCTGCTTCGTGATCAGTAGTCTTGACGTTAAATTTCTCGCTGTTCTCATTTCTGCTACTTCTTATTACTTCGTTTTTCTTTGCCTTTCTTCTTATTACTTCGTTTTTCTTTGCCTTTCTCTAAATCCATTTTCTGTACTCATTAGACCGTTCATTCCATCCAGCACTTTCACTGAAGATAGCAATGTCGTCGCCGGTCGCTGTGGCCGAGCGGTTCTGGGCAGGTTCGAATCCTGCCTCGGGCATGGATGTGTGTGATGTCCTTAGGTTAGTTAGGCTTAAGTAGTTCTAAGTTCTAGGGGACTGATGACCTCAGATGTTAAGTCCCATAGTGCTCAGAGCGATAAAATATATATATATATATATATATATATATATTACTTCATCCAGCTACTGCAGAATAATACCGCAGCAATAAAACTGTTTATATTTCTAACAGATTGTGGGAAAATATTGCGAGTGGTCGTTTGAGAAGTGAATTTCCTTTTATATAAAATAATTTACGTTACATGTGAGAATGTGTGATGAATTTCTTAAATTACATGGCCTTTGATTCTCATTCAAGACTTAATACTTTGAGGACCGGCCTCATCGAATTATTTCGGGCCCAGATCATCAGTCATCTGTAGCATTATTTAAAATTTCATTGGCACTTTCATGTTTGGCAAATCTTAAAGGGTAACACACGCTAAAAACGACTGAGCTTGAAGGTTAGTTTTTCATATTTGTTTCAGTTCTTATATAGATTATAAGTTGTGCAGTAACAATGGCAAAAAGTATAACTGTCCTCCAAAAAATGGTGCGTGGTGACTTCTTGAGCAATTTCACATGTAACTGGATTTTATATGAAAATAGGAAGTGTTCTGGCGCGCAGATAGATATGTTGCAATCGGAGTAATACCCGTTTGCTTCTTCTCTGCTCATTTCCACGTGAATTTTCTCGTCTTCTCTAAACCATGTTCACAATATTTGCTGTCACTGGTTGACGAGATCGCGTGACATGAGTTATGATTGGCTGATTGAAGCACATCGCTCTTTACAATCTTGATTTCAGTGTTTCGGAAGCTACCTTCCTATAATTGGTGGAATTCGTATTAATACTTCTGTAATACAAAAAAATTGCCGTGTCCATGGTGGCCTCGCATTAAAGATATTTCAAAAACGCGATGTTTTTGATGGGTATCGTTTCCTAAAGTGGCTGGAAGTTCTACACTGGTGTATAAGACCATTACCACACTAAGTCCTACAGCTCCGAGGGAAAGTACGAGTATATTGTCACTCAACTCGGAAAAAATGAAATTTAATCCTGAGTGCCGGCCAGGGTGGCTGAGCTACAGTCTGGAACCGCGCGACCGCTACTGTCGCAGGTTCGAATCCTGCGTCGGGCATGGATGTGTGTGATGTCCTTAGGTTAGTTAGGTTTAAGTAGTTCTAAGTTCTAGGGGACTGATGACCTTAGAAACTAATTCCCATAGTCTCGGAGCCATTTGAACCACTTTTTAATCCTGAGTATAGTGTATTTCCACTCGGGAAAAACTATAATTTCTCACGGGAAAAAGTTCCTCTTTAACTGGGATATCTGGGAAAAGTCTAGGAATTTTTTATCTCTTGCACACGTGTAATTGCGTAGTTGTTTCACTATCTGATCAAAGGTGTCCGGATACCTGTTAGATGACTTTAATGTCGGCTGTGTTCAGCCTTAGCCTGTATGACGGCTTAAGCTCTGCTTTGGACACTTTCAACAACCTCAGTGTCTGTGGAGCAATGGCAACTCATTCTTCCTCATAAACCGAAACAGTAGAAGGCGATGATGCACGCTGGGATCTGGACTGATGTCGACGTTATAGCTGTTCCATTGGTTTGAGATCAGGAGTCTGAGCAGGTCAACAATTTCAGGATTGGTATGGTCCAGAATCGATTGAAGCACAGTTGGTGCCTCATGACGGCATGCTCTGTCATGCCGATACAAACAACAATCTCCTCCAAAGCGTTGCTCTAATTTTCGCAGTAGACAATGCTGTAATACGTACATATACACTGATAAGCCCTAACATTATGTCCATTGTCCACCGCGACACTGGATGACGCCTGGTGGCATTGCAGGCACGTGGCGCGGTAAGGAATGTATATAAGCAGAGCAGACACCTGTCGAAGATACGGGATGCAAACGGGGAAATGCATTGTGATGAGCGACTTTGACAAAGGGCAGATTATTATTGTGCAGAGCCTGTGAACGAGTATCTCGAAGACGGTAAAGCTGATCGAACGTTCACGTGCTACTGTCGTGAGCATGTAGTGAAAGAGGTAGAAGGACAGTGAAACTACCACTAGACGCTAATTGGTTGGACGTGGGGTTCCGAGGCTTGCCTGCCCTGTAAAGTAGGATAGATGGTGATCTGTGCCATCTCTGCGGAAACAGCAGAAGGCTGGCGCACGCACAAGTGTTTCGGAGGACATCTTTCGTCGTAAATTGTTGAACAAGGAGCTCCGCAGCCAACCGCCCCTAAGTGTTCACATGTTGATCCAAAGACATTGCCATTTACAATTCTATGGTATAAATGGAGCAGCATATGAGTGGTTTAAGTCATATCTACAGAACAGGAAGCAAAAAGTCTCTTTATATGCTTCAAGTGATTCAAAGGATTTTACCACTTCAAGTAACTGGGGTGAAATTACATTAGGTGTTCCACAAGGTTCGATCATGGGTCCCCTCCTGTTCTTGAAATATGTGAATGACCTCTCTTCTTATGTGAAACAAGATGCTGAACTGACACTGTTTGCTGATGATACAAGCATAATTATTTATCCAGTAAAAGAAAGTCCGATAGAAAATGATACAAATAAGGTCTTTGGAAAAGTTATTAATTGGTTTTCTGCGAATGGGCTTGCTCTGAACTTTGAAAACACACAGTACATCCAATTTTCTGCTGCGAAAAGTATAATTTCTTCAATAAACATTGAAACGTGTATGTACTCGGTAGCAGCGATGATGAGGCATGATAAAAGCTTTGACCAGAGTTCCTAGTCTGCGCTTGACCGCGCGAGAGAGCAGTTCTGTTGCAGTCGAGTTACGAGACAGTTCAGTTGCGAGCTAGCAGTTCGAGAGTAGTAGCACATGCGAGATGACGTAGTCTGTGGTAGTAGCGCGCGAGAGATAGTTTAGTTGTGTGTGAGGAGTCGGCGGGCGTCGACATCGCACTCTGGTCATGATTCAGGACGAGGTATATTATTTTTAAATAAGGTAATGAAGCAGCATTGCGCTCAGCTAATAATGTAAATTAACTGTAACTAATTTGTCCAAGAATCGCCCCAATAATAATTTTGTTTTCAAAGCAATTTTTTAACAAAGAATCGTTTAATGAAAGAAATATTTCCTTTGCTATTCCTTAAAGAAAAGTTTCCCTTAAATTCAAAATTTTTGCAATGAATTTCCTCCAAGCTGTGGCGAAAAATAAGAGCAGATGCAGTTTTACTAAGGTAAGAATTTCAGTTTAATTAGTGAACAGGGCCTAAAGATCGACATTTCGGTCTATTTGTGTTTTCATTGTGACCAACATTTCATTATCATTGAATTGACTTTCATTTTTTTGTGAGGAACTTATAGTTGGGTCAGATTGCTAATTTTTATTTAATTGTCATTGTCATTAAATTTCTCTGGGGAAGTTACACTGAGCTCTAGGTCTATTTGCATTTGAGTAATAACCTTTCAAAATTTATTTGTGGGGAGGTTACACTTGGCGACACCCGGTCCAGGATCGTATTTCATTGAGAATCTTTTGAAAAACAGTCAGATATCTGCTCTTATTTGCTTAAATATAATTACAATTTGGCGCAACGCTTTTACTAATTTGTGAATTTCTTTCCTCAGATCATCGGCAATTCTTTGCTCTGTTGTATTTGTGTTTGTTGTTTTTGTATTGTGCTTATTTCTCTTTTGAATAATAGTGACTACTGTGAAAATGCCGCGAAAGACAGTGAATAGTGTATCGCGAGGTATTATGAACGAAATTACCGACTTAAGCAATTTCACCGATAGTACTAGTGACACGCAGTGTAATGATGACAATCCTGCGTTCACTGACAATCAGTGCATTCCAACTACTAATGATGACTTTTATCTTAATGATGAACAAACGAACTCAATTGTCCCCTCTGTTAATTTGACGACAATTGATGACGCGGGGCGTTCTGTTGGAATGAGCGCTGCCCAGCTTAACACACCCGGTTTGGAAAATTCAAGTAACTTACAGACAAATTTTTCGAATGAAAATGATCAGTGTACTGAAAGTACGCCGGATTCATTTAATTCCGAAATAGTGACCGACAGTGTACATTCGACTAACAAACCTTTTTGTAAATCTCAAAATAACCAAATGGTTACAGAAAGCGAAACAATTCCAGATCCACCATTAAACAGCACAGAGAATAGAAATGCTGACTTTGAGTCGAATCCAATTATGGCATTGTTGCTACAAATGACTAAGCAGTTTAATGAAAGATTTGATAACAATTCCAAACAACAGAGTGAAGATTTCAGACAACTTAGAGAACAGAACAAACAAGATAACGAAAATCTTAAACAACACTTAAATGAAAAATTAGGCAACAATTCTAGGCAGCTTAGTGAACAAATTAGAGCCGTTGCCGCGCAGTGTCATGACACTAAGGAACAGTTACGCGAGGAAATTGAGGCTTGTTCAAAGAAAAGTAGCGAAGAGATTAGATCTGTTGCTCAAGAATTAAGGGAAATGCAAACAGCCACAACAGAAACACTTAGAGCGGAAATCAGTACAGTCGCTAAACAATGCTCCGAAAAAGCTACACAATTACGCGACGAGTTTAAAACAACGACAGCAGAACTTTCGCGCACAATGGATGAAAAGATAGACGCGAAATTCGAGCAACAGAACACTCAAATTAACGAACGTCTTAGTCTTCACATACAAAACAGTGATACGCGTTTCCGTAAATTTATTCAGGATCAAAATAAAGTAAAACGTCAAGTAACGGAAACAATCACTGCACAGAGACAAGAAGACAAACGTAAAATGTTTGCGAAAGCAAAAACATACGTAGACAACAATATTGCTACAATGTCCGACAAAATTAATACCATCGAACAGTCGAACACAGAATTACGTGACGAAATTTCTGATCTTAAATCGTAAACAGACACATACACAACAGATTTTCAAACAGTGACAGATAGGCTCTGGCTCTGAGCACTATGGGACTTAACATCTGAGGTCATCAGTCCCCTAGAACTTAGAACTACTTAAACCTAACTAACCTAAGGACATCACACACATCCATGCCCGAGGCAGGATTCGAACCTGCGACCGTAGCGGTCACGCGGTTCCAGACTGAAACGCCTAGAACCGCACGGCCACATCGGCCGGCAGTGACAGATAGACTCGAACAATTAGAACTAACACAGGATTCCGATGTAATTCAAGCTGACGTTAAAAAACTGAACGAAACTACACGTAAGTTGCAAAAACAGATTAATGCCTCTGATTCTAAAACCGATGATCAGGTAAAAATACTGACTGAAAAATGTGATGAATTGGCCAGTCGTATTGACGTTATTGAAACTAATAATGACAGCATATCAGACGATACTACACCGGTTTCATTTAATCAAACACCTGAATTTCAAAATCTACAGCAGACAATTAATGAGATCGATTCATCTAATAACACGTTGCGTAGAAAATTGTCAAGTTTACAGCAAGAAGTAACAGAGATGAAAAGTATTTCAGTTAATAACACATCACAGCAGATGCCACTTTTCGAACATTTGTCAGACTCACGCAGCGCGTATAATTTGGGTAATCTACAGAGAGTACGGGACTTAGATTCCGAACAACCACAGTTCAACAGATTCTCTTACAATCCTGAACCTGTTCCATCACACAGAGACGATAATTTCGATTACAAACATTTCCTGTCAGTAAGAAAATTTAAAGTGTTTAAGAATGACAGAACACAGATTCACCCACTGGATTGGATACAACAATTTAGCTTTGCTTTTCCACCGACTTGGCCTGTAACACATAAACTTGAATTTATTTGCAGCTTTTTGGAAGGCGAACCGGCAACTCGTATGAGGCCGATCGCGAGACAATGTTATTCAGTAGAAGAATTTCAGAATGCTTTTCTATCAGCGTATTGGTCGAAGACGACACAGCGCGGAATTAAAGATCAGTTAATTAGTTTACCGAATTATGAGAACACAAATTTTCCCAGTGTCACGCAATTTTTTGAGCA
Source organism: Schistocerca nitens (assembly GCF_023898315.1). Taxonomy (NCBI): domain Eukaryota; kingdom Metazoa; phylum Arthropoda; class Insecta; order Orthoptera; family Acrididae; genus Schistocerca; species Schistocerca nitens. The sequence continues at coordinate 254,754,028 of NC_064615.1, read as the reverse complement.
CATGGTACAGCAAAATCAGTATTTAAGTGAACCTTACAGTGAATCTGCACTTACACAATTATGCATTTCTAAATTGCCACGATCATTAAGAGTGTCACTTTTAACAGGTCAACAAAAAGAAAATATTTCGGCAGCTTTTAGAAGTGCAGCAATCTGATTATTCTTTTGTAAACAAAAACTTTTCGGATAATAACCATGGCCAGCAAACTTACAGTAATTATGATCAGGGACGTAATTTCAATAGGAAAAGTAACAGACGCTTTAGGAACGACAACTACCAGAACTTAGATCACAGACAAAAATTTGATTATCAATATCGTCAAAATTTTCAGCAACAGGAACCACCTTTTAGTAACAATAGACGTTTTCCACCGCAACAGCATGAAAGTCATCCGGTTAGCATGCTTAACCAACAGTGTAATGCACAAGGTCAACCAGACTTTACTGTTTCGCCGCGTGCACGCATAGTCCCAGATCCAACAAACAGTAACGCACGGCAGCAAAGGAACAACTACGTACAGAAAACACAGTATTTCAATTCCTATCGCAATGCACCGTATAGGAATGACTATCACGACAGACGTAAAAATGATGAGCACAATTATCAGCGTACATATAATAACAGTCGATCTTACCAACAGCAAAGTCATCCGCAAGAACATATTCTCATGAATGAACCCGACAGTAGGTATCATCCAGAGCGTAACACGTCTGGAAGAAGTAATAGAACTGTTCAAATAGTAGAAATGCCACAGCATCCTCCTGATAACAATAACACGTCAGATAGAATCTGACTAGATACTGTACAGGTCGCATCTTCCAGTAACACGAGCACTACTTCAGACACGCAGAATGTTGTTCACGAAAATGTAATTACTTTTGACGACATCAGAGACACTCTTTTGCAGGAAAGACCAGTTATTCAGAAAACTATTTCACATCCTGTGATCGAAATTAAAATTGGTTCATCGAAATTTTCAGCAGTAATCGATTCTGGATCACCTATGTCAATTATAAATGAGGAGACTTTCAACGAGTGCAATAAAGAGAATACTTATCCCACATTACCATTAGGCAAAACGAAAGTAAAAGGAGCAGTATCGAGTAAAGGAGTAGACGTTAAATTACAGACGCATTTATCATTTTGTATTGGAGGTCATACTTTTCACTCAAATTTTTTGATTGTTCCCTTATTGACAACAGACGTTATTTTAGGCACGAACTTTCTGGTACAACACGACGCAGTGGTTGATTTTCGAAATTCTTATTTAATGTTGAAGGATGAAAATGTGCAATTGGCTTTAGAATTTTGAGCACTCACTATCTGCGGAAGAACAAACAATTAACCGCACAGACGTCATTTCCGCAACACGTAACATAGACTGTAATCCCACATTGTTCACGGATACGTACGTACATAACTATAATACTCCAGACGAAGCTGACTACGACGTAATGCAGATGATTTCCGATAAAGTTAAACAAAGCAGTGCAAATACAGACGACGAACGAACGCAATTACATAAAATTCTTTTACAGCAAGCTCCAGTTTTTGACAACATTCCTGGTACTATGTCCGGCTTTATGTATGAATTTCAAGTCAAACAGCACGACACATTTAAAGCAAAGCATTATCCCATTCCATATATCCACAGAGAACAAGTTAAGAAAGAATGGCAGGATATGCTCGACCAAGGAATTATTGAACCGGCAGTTAGTCCGTACATAAACCCGCTCCATATTGTTAAGAAAAACGATGGTTCACTTCGCCTCGTACTTGATTCGCGTCACATCAATGACATTATTATTAATGAAACAGATCGCCCACAGACACTAGAAGAACTTCTACAGAAATTTCATGGTACTGCTATTTATTCCACATTAGATTTGAAATCGGTATTTTGGCAAATCCAGCTCCATCCGAACTGCAGAAAGTACACAGCATTTCTCTGTTTTGGTGACTGTTATCAATTTTGTAAATTACCATTCGGTTTAACTATTTCTTCAGCAGCTTTTATTCGCGGTTTGAATACAATACTTCCGACAGAACTTAAAGACAGAATCACAACGTACGTAGACGACATTCTCATTGCAGAAGCTAACTGGTCTGAACACAATCTGATTCTTGAACGACTGTTGCAAACTTTTCGTGCACAAGGACTCACAGTTAATCTAAGTAAATCGCACTTTGGTAAAACTTCTATAAAATTTCTTGGACATGTAATTTCAGCAGAGGGCATTACGCCTGACCCGGAAAAACTTCAAGCTCTACGTGACATTACTGTTCCTACAACGAAGAAACAACTACGCAGTTTTTTGGGTTTAATTAACTTTTTCGTAAATTTATTCGTTACTCTGCTTTAGACACCCCTAGATTATGTCAATTGACAGGTAATAACACTATTTGGTCTTGGGATAGGCAAGCACATTCTGAATTTGTAAACCTGAAAGAAGCCTTGTTGAATGGCACCACTTTTATCACACCCAGATCTTACCAGAAATTTTTCCATTGCCACCGACAGTTCTAACACCGCTTTAGGCGTACATATTTTTCAGGAAATTGAAGATGGTTGCACAGCAATTAAAAACATCGCTTTTGCAAGTCGCATTCTGTCACCTGCTGAACGAAATTATTCTGTTACAGAACTTGAAACATTATGTGTTGTATGGGCTTTTACCAGATTTAGGCATTTTCTTTATGGAAGACACACCACCGTTTACACAGATCATAGAGCGATACAATTTTTACTTTCGGCTAAATTTACACACGACAGATTAAGTAGATGGAAACTTTATTTACAGGAATTTAATTTTACAATTGTTCACATTCCCGGCACACAAAATATTGTAGCAGATGCACTACCCGTTCTCTCAGCAACAATCAGCAAGACATCGCAAACAACTTCTGCAAAGCAAATTTCAGCGTCATGTACATTCAACAAGTTGCATTTGAAAATTTCATTTCATCGTCATTACAAGACATAGCACAAGAGCAGAAGAAAGACAACGTATGGAAAGAAATTAAACACCTTTGGCAAGATAGGAATAATGTTACCATTAGAAACCATTACACTGTACGCAATGACATTCTGTTTCGCCGCTCTCATCCTGACAGCAACAACTGGTTATTATGCATTCCTGTCGAACTAGTTAACAAATTAATGTGGTATACTCATTTAAGTTACGCACATTACGGAGCTAGAAAACGTTTTCTTATACTGAGACAGAACTGTTATTTTACCAACATGGAGAAGCGTATTCGACGAGTTTTAGCGTCATGTAAAATCTGCCAGAAAGTTAAATCAGATACGACTTCACATATTCCTCCATTACATCTCATTGTCCCTGTTAAATTGAGACATATGGCCGCTGTAGACATTTTTGGTCCGATTCCCAGAACTAATAGAGGTTTTTGCTACATCTTTGTCGCTGTTGAACTCACTTCAAAATTTGTTACCTTCACTCCGTTACGCAAAGCTACTGCTAAAACTGTTTCGAAAGCATTTGTAAAACATTTTCTATTTCATGTAGGGCATGTGTTGAAAGTAATTTCCGACAATGGATCACAGTTTCGATCTGCTATATGGGCACGTATGTTACGAGCTAGAAACATTTCTCCGATCTACACTCCTGGAAATTGAAATAAGAACACCGTGAATTCATTGTCCCAGGAAGGGGAAACTTTATTGACACATTCCTGGGGTCAGATACATCACATGGTCACACTGACAGAACCACAGGCACATAGACACAGGCAACAGAGCATGCACAATGTCGGCACTAGTACAGTGTATATCCACCTTTCGCAGCAATGCAGGCTGCTATTCTCCCATGGAGACGATCGTAGAGATGCTGGATGTAGTCCTGTGGAACGGCTTGCCATGCCATTTCCACCTGGCGCCTCAGTTGGACCAGCGTTCGTGCTGGACGTGCAGACCGCGTGAGACGACGCTTCATCCAGTCCCAAACATGCTCAATGGGGGACAGATCCGGAGATCTTGCTGGCCAGGGTAGTTGACTTACACCTTCTAGAGCACGTTGGGTGGCACGGGATACATGCGGACGTGCATTGTCCTGTTGGAATAGCAAGTTCCCTTGCCGGTCTAGGAATGGTAGAACGATGGGTTCGATGACGGTTTGGATGTACCGTGCACTATTCAGTGTCCCCTCGACGATCACCAGTGGTGTACGGCCAGTGTAGGAGATCGCTCCCCATGATGCCGGGTGTTGGCCCTGTGTGCCTCGGTCGTATGCAGTCCTGATTGTGGCGCTCACCTGCACGGCGCCAAACACGCATACGACCATCATTGGCACCAAGGCAGAAGCGACTCTCATCGCTGAAGACGACACGTCTCCATTCGTCCCTCCATTCACGCCTGTCGCGACACCACTGGAGGCGGGCTGCACGATGTTGGGGCGTGAGCGGAAGACGGCCTAACGGTGTGCGGGACCGTAGCCCAGCTTCATGGAGACGGTTGCGAATGGTCCTCGCCGATACCCCAGGAGCAACAGTGTCCCTAATTTGCTGGGAAGTGGCGGTGCGGTCCCCTACGGCACTGCGTAGGATCCTACGGTCTTGGCGTGCATCCGTGCGTCGCTGCGGTCCGGTCCCAGGTCGACGGGCACGTGCACCTTCCGCCGACCACTGGCGACAACATCGATGTTCTGTGGAGACCTCACGCCCCACGTGTTGAGCAATTCGGCGGTACGTCCACCCGGCCTCCCGCATGCCCACTATACGCCCTCGCTCAAAGTCCGTCAACTGCACATACGGTTCACGTCCACGCTGTCGCGGCATGCTACCAGTGTTAAAGACTGCGATGGAGCTCCGTATGCCACGGCAAACTGGCTGACACTGACGGCGGCGGTGCACAAATGCTGCGCAGCTAGCGCCATTCGACAGCCAACACCGCGGTTCCTGGTGTGTCCGCTGTGCCGTGCGTGTGATCATTGCTTGTACAGCCCTCTCGCAGTGTCCGGAGCAAGTATGGTGGGTCTGACACACCGGTGTCAATGTGTTCTTTTTTCCATTTCCAGGAGTGTATATATCCAGGTACCATGCTTCTTCGAATCCTTGTGAACGATTAATGAAAGAAATTGGTAAACTGTGTAGAATATACTGCCATAAAAGACATATTGATTGGGACACACACATACACTCATTCCAGGATGTAATTAATTCCATACCAAATGAATCCACTATGCTATCTCCGTCTGTTATACTGAAAAATGTTGAACCACCTAACAAAATTAAAGAATTAGTGACATTTCCTACATCTCGTCGACTACGACACCATGAAATAATTGACATTGCGCTGAACAACATCAAACGTGCCGCAGTGCGCCGGAGAAGACAACAAAAACAGGTTTGTACACGCCGTGAGTTTCACATTGGAGAGAAGATATTAGTACGAACACACTATTTATCCAATAAAATAAAAGGTAAGTGCAGTAAATTTGAACTTCTATACGCAGGTCCATATCAGATCCGCAGCATTCCTCACCCCAATGTTGTACACGTCGAAACTCTGAGAACCAGAAAATCGAAAGGAAACCATCACTTATCCAACATAAAACCCTTTATTGAGTGAACATACTTTACGATTTATCACACTGTAATGCTATTTACTAATTTTTATGATCACTTCTGCAATTATATTCACGTGACTAATTATTGATGACTATCGTATTTTTTTTTTTTTGGCAAGTGCCCGGCAAGGTAAGGTTAGCAGGTCGCTCTTCTTGTCGTTACACATCAGACCGTGCATATTTTCCAGATGAACTTACGCATTTTATGAATAATTATGCAATTCTATGTAATGACGTATTAATTTTATCAAATTCTCTCTCCATTAAAGTCTTTAATTCTCGCCTCTATTAACTACACTACATACAAGTTGAACACAACGAACGTCACATTTTGTCTTTTTTATGTACGATTGTTTTCATGTTTTGTTTATATGCACTGTGAAATAGTTAAGGTATAACACACCAGTTGATTTTGACATTTTTTGCCCTGTGATATCTCAACATCGTGACTATTTTACATTTTTCTATTTTTTCTGCTGCATTGTGATATTCTCTGTACATTTTTGCCTTTGAACACTGTCTATGCTTTTGACATATTACGTTTTCTGTCATGTTATGCTGTATGCTTAATTGTGTCACCATTAACCAATCATTATTTAGTGGGTATATGATTTAAATGCAAGAGATTAATCTTTGTTCAGCAATTTCAGAAAGAAATGATACGTAAAGGAAATAAATTAAACAGAAATGGGAATTTCAACTACGGAATAGACAAAAGAAGATATATACACCTTATGAGGAAGAGTAAATCGATCAGAATTAACAAGCATTAACAAGAATATACTATACACATCGTAGAATAGCAGTCTTAACTAATTTTTTCTTTCAGAATACCAAGCGATTGATGCAGGCTGTCAGACAGAACTACACATCTTAGTTTTAGTGATGAAATATGCTAGAGATAAGGAATAGTTGTATAATGAAGTGATTTTTTGCAGATGATAATGAATGCTGATGAAGAGTAATGATGAAGAATATGCTACTATGAATAATGAAGTTTTTCTTTACAGGTGATGATAATAATGAAGTTATGATAATATGGATAATGAAGTAACGGATAATGAAGTTTTTTCTTTACAGATGAGGATAATGTTGAAGTTATGTATTTATGCTATGTAGTTATTTAAGTATTTGTTGCAGTTTGCTTTGACAGCAGGTGTTATATTGCATAGTAGGATGACTGAAGGTTTTGGAAAGGACAGCTATGGAACACGTTTTTATACACATTTCACTACCTGTTAATTCGAAGTTCACTACTTTTCAGCATAGTCTGCGTTTCTTCTTTCAGCTCAATAATCTGTTTTGTATTTTTTCCAGGAGATGCCTTTCATGATACTTACTAAACTTGTTACTTATTATACCTGTTCTAGTACTTGCAATTTTATTTTTTACCCATTTGTGTCTATAATTTACAAATGTGATCACATATACTGCTTTGTGTCACAACCTTGCTACAGCTGACTCATGACGAATGACGTTACACATTTTTCATTTACAGTAACAACCTAGAAGCAATTTTTTTTCTTTTTTTCTTCTTGCTTTCCCTTATAATTACCCAACGCAATGCATTGCTAGCACAGAAACAAAATGTATTACCAGTCCCAAATAACGATACCAGTTTCAGAAAATTCTGAATAATACTGATCAGCTCTGAATAGTATGTCACTTCATTAATGACTCCTTAACGATACAAAAAAAAATTATGCTTTGTAACCGGCTAGTAACTGCCACTGTTTATTGTAATGAGACTACTATTAATGCCCATGATTATTAATGCTATGATTGTAATTAACTGATTTTTAATAATGACTTCTTAATGATCTGAATAATACTGAATGATGAACAATGTTTTATACTATTCAATACTTGCTGGCCACTGAGTGCCAATAATTAATATAACTAAATGATTTATGACCTTTCATGTTCTGTAACTGGCCAATGAGTGCCAATAATTAGTGTCACTAAATGAATTATGTTATTAATTATGACATTAATTAGCTCCTGTTTTCAATAATGACTTTTCATGTTTTAGTAACTAGCCACTGAGTGCCAATAATTAATGTAACTAAATGAATTAGCTATTGTTTTCAATAATGACTTTTCATGTTTTAGTAACTGGCCACTGAGTGCCAATAATTAATGTAACTAAATGAATTAGCTTTTGTTTTCAATAATGACTTCATGTTTTAGTAACTGGCCACTGAGTGCCGATGATTAATGTAACTAAATTAGCTCTTGTTTTCAATGATGACTTTTCATGTTTTGGTAACTGGCCAATGAGTGCCAATAATTTGTATAACTCAATGTATCATGTTAATGCTAGGCCAATAATTGACTCTCCTTTTCAATGAAGACTTCTGATGAACATTATTCTGTCATACTAAATATGCTTTGTAACTGGCCAAAGACTGCCGCTGTTTATTGTAATACAATTACCCATGATGCCAATAATTTAATTTTATGAACATTATTCTGTAATACTAAATACATGGTACAGGAATGTTCAATAACTAGGCTATGAATGCCGCAAACTACTAATGTAATTACTAATCAAGACTTGTCTGTTACTTAATGTCCTTCACCTTCTGACCTAACTACCTGGAATTACTGTAATATCCATTTGTCTTGTCCATCCTCATGATCGTGGAGCACTATATTTGGTTTTTGCACTAATTCTACGTTGGTGTGCCTTGTAAGAGCGTGGTGTTGACACGACATGCTGTCCACCACCGTGAGCAATGAAGACGTTATTATGGTCCCACTGTTTGGTGTACCTGATGTACTGCCTAAATGATAACAGGAAATATTACTACGACATTTCAGTGTCTTGGATACGCTGATAAATACTTCTGGGAAAAGAACTGCAAATTGTCTCACTTGGTGTTGTACTTCTGTGGAAAGATATGGACTTTCAGTGCAGCTGCGTGCAACTTAAGTGCTACAACCATGACGCAATCCTTCCTATTCCTTCCCTAATTCTTGTAAAACGAAAAAGTCATATACAGTGCGTGTGTATTTTTGCCGTTTATTAATACATTTTGTGATTTGCTGATATATTCTCAACTTCACTGCATGTACACTTATGTCAGTTGTCAAAATGATATTTTTTTTTACCTTTGCGTTTATTTGTTATGAAAATGTTCAAAAGTTTTTCTGTGCATGTGCACTTATGTTATGTGTTAATATGTCTTCTACTGAACATCAGTGCCTGTGCACTTTTCTCATTGTTCAATATGATTTGTACTTATTCTGTATACCTTTTATGATTTCGTGATATGTTTAATACTTCAGTGCGTATGCACTTATGTCATTTGTTACTCATTGTATATACGTTTCATCATATGCTGATATGTTCTGAACTGCAGTGCATGTGCACTCATGTCACTTGTCAACATGATATTTTGCCATTCTGTTTATCTGTTCTGAAAATGCTAAATAATTTTTTCAGTGCATGTGCACTTTATTATCTACCAAATAATTTGTATATACATTACCCAGATATGTTTTGTACTTATATTTTGTCTTTGTCTGAAATGTTTTGTACTCGGTGCATGTGCACCACATTTAACTCATGCACTACATCTGAATATTCTGTAAATTGTTAAAGTTAATTAATTAAAGAAAAAATTTTGCCGCGCTTCGCAAGTCCAAATGACTCACCATCGCTGCCAAATCCCCCCCCCCCCCCCAGTGGAGGGTTATGAAACGTGTATGTACTCGGTAGCAGCGATGATGAGGCATGATAAAATCTTTGACCAGAGTTCCTAGTCTGCGCTTGACCGCGCGAGAGAGCAGTTCTGTTGCAGTCGAGTTACGAGACAGTTCAGTTGCGAGCTAGCAGTTCGAAAGTAGTAGCACATGCGAGATGACGTAGTCTGTGGTAGTAGCGTGCGAGAGATAGTTTAGTTGTGTGTGAGGAGTCGGCGGGCGTCGACATCGCACTCTGGTCATGATTCAGGACGAGGTATATTATTTTTAAATAAGGTAATGAAGCAGCATTGCGCTCAGCTAATAATGTAAATTAACTGTAACTAATTTGTCCAAGAATCGCCCCAATAATAATTTTGTTTTCAAAGCAATTTTTTAACAAAGAATCGTTTAATGAAAGAAATATTTCCTTTGCTATTCCTTAAAGAAAAGTTTCCCTTAAATTCAAAATTTTTGCAATGAATTTCCTCCAAGCTGTGGCGAAAAATAAGAGCAGATGCAGTTTTACTGAGGTAAGAATTTCAGTTTAATTAGTGAACAGGGCCTAAAGATCGACATTTCGGTCTATTTGTGTTTTCATTGTGACCAAGATTTCATTATCATTGAATTGACTTTCATTTTTTTTGTGAGGAACTTATAGTTGGGTCAGATTGCTAATTTTTATTTAATTGTCATTGTCACTAAATTTCTCTGGGGAAGTTACACTGAGCTCTAGGTCTATTTGCATTTGAGTAATAACCTTTTAAAATTTATTTGTGGGGAGGTTACAACATAACACATCAAAAGAAGTCAGTAGCCAGGGTAGAGCATACTATGATTTTGGGTGTACATGTAGATAAGAATCTTAATTGGAAAATTCATATTTTGGATCTCCTAAAGCGACTAGGTTCACCAACTTTTGCAATCAGAATAATTGCCAGTTTTGAGGATGTAGAAATTAGTAAGCTAACATACTTTGCATGCTTCCACTCTCTGATGTCATACGGAACAATGTTCTGGGGCAACTCAACACTTAGGCAGAAGGTATTCACTGCTCAGAAGAAAGTAGTTAGAATAATGTGTGGGGTTCATAGTCGCACATCTTGTAGGCATCTGTTTAAAAGGTTAGGAATTCTTACAACTGCTTCACAGTACATTTACTCAGTAATGAAATTTTTTCTCAACAAAATGGACGAGTTTAAAATCAACAGCGACATTCATTATTACAATACCAGAAAAAAACACAAAGGGGTAAAATATGCTGCTATAAAACTTTTTGATAAATTACCAGATGAAATAAAATGGCTGACAGACAGCAGAAATAGTTTCAAAAACAAATTGAAATCATACCTCCTTGACAACTCCTTCTATACCATAGATGAATTCTTGAACATGAGTAAATAAATCTGGAGATATAATACATGCATCTTGTTCCATTTAAGGGAATGGGATAGATAATAGAAATATGTAGGTATAACACTATAATGTAAACAAATAAAAATAAAAAAACTTGTTTCCTGTGCGCATTTCTTGTGCATTTGACACGTCCCATATCATAACGGTTTTCCGTGCTATTGATCAATGGAACGCGTAACTAATCAACTAACTGCAGTGTGCATGTGACCATCGTGAATTGACCGTCGATCAATAGAAACGTGTCGGCTCTTCAAGTGAATCTCATTTTCGCTACATAGGTCGATTGTCGTCTCCACAAACCCCATCATCGAGGTGAACGGCGGCTCGAAACGTACAGCGACTCCAGGACGCCGGTTGGTGGGGGCAGTACTATGCTATGGGAGAAATTCTCCTGCGATTGCATGGGATCTGTGGTAATAATCGAAGACACGCTGACGGCTGCGAACCACCTACATTATAGTGAACTCGCGGTAATATCTCCGCGACTAAATTCGCCTGATGTGAAATCTGTGAATCCCACCTGGGTCGCTATCGGGCGCTATCAGCGCATACGGAATTCAGCAGCCCGTTTTTAACGCGAATTATATGATTTGTGGTTGGACATCTAATGCCACATACCTCCACAAACGTGCCAACAAACTGTGGGATTCGTGGCATGCAGTATGACTGATTTATTTCGTTCCAAAGACGGAAAAATAAGCTATTAAGCAGGTGGTCATAATGCTTTGGCTCATCAGTGTAAGGTTTCTATGTGGGCAACCGCAGCTTAATCTGTGCATGGTATCGTTTCTGCGCTCGCATGGGACCTGTCTTGCATCAAGTAGTAGCTGCTTTTCTAGTGATGACCCGTAATTATCTAAGATGATTGACCTTCATCATTCATTGCATTTGACGATGGCTAGACATGTGCCTTGTAGAACGTTGGGATATCGTCTCGGTTTAATGGCTTAATATTATCCAGGGAATACAACGGAAGTATCGCAAAATCGGTTCTGCCTCGATTCCACAAAAAACGAGGATTAGCATATGATATCGTCCAAAGATCGCTGTGCGGCACCATAGTCGACAATGCTCATCGATTCCGCAGATATTAGTCATCTCTCGCGGCAATCCACAATGACCAATGGGAGAGGCTGAAGAAGACACACCCTCTCTCTCAACACCGCAGCGCCCTCACACAGAGGTCAATATAGGGGCGAGCATGGAAGCGCTTTGCACCAGTTCGTGACTCCAGCTAGAGCAGTTAACATCGTAGAGTAGGACCAGTGTTAGTCAAATAGCAGGGTGACATGTACAGTTGTAAACGTTGAACATTGTGCTTCAAGAGAAGACGTCGTTAATTAGTGCATCAAGTGATGTTTTAACAGTCGATGACAGTTGCAAATTATCAAGCGCTTCTGTGGCAAAGGATTATATTAAGTAAATCTTACTATCATTCACATAATAAGGTGAAATAGTATTTCATATGTAATAGTACAGATAAGCCATCTCCCAGAGCAATCACATGACACACAGTTATGGCCAGGCAATTTTAGTTTCATGTGGTGATAACATAGCAGCTACAAGAGGATTCTACAATTTTTAGAATATTTTCCCACAAAAATTCAAACTAAAATTTAACTATGTTGTAAAATGTACTCACATCTTTCTGCATTCGGCGTTTCCTTAATGGGACCACATCCTAACAACGAAAAACACCCCCATGTCACAACACAATTCCAATTCCAAAGAAATCAGTTACTGACAGGTGTGAAAATTGCCCACATATCAATTTCATAAGTCATTTGCTGCAAAATTCTTACACTAATTATTTGAGAAGAATGGAAAAACTGGGAAACACTGGGAAAGAAAAGTTTGGATTCCGGAGAAGTACACAAGGGCGCGAGCCAGTACTGACCCTACCTTTTATCTTTTAGTAGGCATTTTTTCTTTTTTTTTTTTTTTTTTGTCATCCGTCAAGTGACTGGTTTGATGTGGCCCGCCACGAATTCCTCTCCTGTGCCAACCTCTTCATCTCGGAGTGGCACTTGCAATCTACGTCCTCAGTTATCTGCCGGATGTATTCCAATCTCTGTCTTTCTCTACCGTTATTGCCTTCTAAAACTCCCTCTAGTACCATGGAAGTCATCCCGTGATGTCTTAACAGATGTCCTATCATCCTGCCTCTTCTGCTTACCAGTGTTTTCCACAGATTCCATTCCTGTCCGATTCTGCGCAGAACCTCCTCATTCCTTACCTTGTCAGTCCACCTAATTTTCAACATTCGACAGCCACATCTCACTTACTTCGATTCTCTTCTGTTACGGTTTTCCTACAGCCAGAGCTAGCTGCATTTGTTGTCCTCCTTGCTCCGTCCGTCATTGGTTATTTTTTCACGTAGGTAGCACGTTAAGTAAATAGAAAGACAATGTTGACTGGAATACTCTCTTTGAAATTTTTGAGTTAGCAGTGGTACAATACAGGAGCGAAAGGCTATTTACAACTGGTACAGAAACCAAATGCCAGTTATAAGAGTCGAGGCGCGTGAAAGTGAAGCACTGGTTGAGAAGGGAGTGAGAGAGGGTTGTAGCCCATTCCTGATGTTCTCCAATCTGTACATAGAACATGCAGTAAAGGAAACCAACGAAAAATTTGGAGTAGGAACTATAATGCAAGGAGAAAATATAAAAACTTCAAGATCTGCCGACGACACGGTAATTCTATCAGAGACAGCAAAAGACTTGGAAGAGCAGTTGAACGAAATGGAAAGTGTCGTGAAAGGAAAGATGAACATCAACAAAAGCAAAACAAGGGCAATGGAATGTAGACGAATTAAATCGGGTGACGCCAAGGAAATTAGATTAGGAAACGAGACAGTTAAACTAGAATTTGAGTTTGTCATTTGTGGCAGAAAAGTAATTGATGATGGTAGACGTGGAGAGGATATAGAATGTAGACTGTCGATGACAAAAATTTGTTAACATCGAATATAGATTTAAGTGTTTGGAAGTTTTTCTGAAGGTACGTATGGATGTATTCATGTATGGAAGTGAAACATGGACGATAAACAGTTTCGATAAAAAAAAGAGTGCAAGGTTTCGAAATGTGTGTTGCAGATTGGATGGGTCGATAACGTAACTAATGCGGAGGTACTGAACAGTATAGAGGAGACAAGAAACTTGTGGCATAACTTACCAGAGATAGGGATCGCTTGATAGGACACATTCTGAGACATCAAGTGATCACCAGTTTAGTACTGGAGGAAAGTGTGGAGGTGGTAAAAATCATAGAGGAGGATCATGAGATGAATACGGTAAGCAGATTCAGAAGGATGTAGGTTATAATAGTCATTCATAGATGAAGAGGCTAACACAGGATAGAGCAGCGTGGAGAGCTGCATCAAAGTAATCTTCGGACTGAAGACCACAACAACAACAACTATAAGGCAACTCCTTCCATACTTCATTGTTGTCTCTACACATGACCACAGGTAAAGTTCTCCAGGCGTTCACTAAACCCAAATATTTCCAGTGGATTGCCATTCATTTATACTCATTCACTGCCCATTGGTGCCTCACTTTAGGGAATCTCAAGCATGTCTTAACATTTACTACAGAATTGTCTCGCTTATAAAGAGCTGCTCGACAATTCTACCCCACTCATTTTAACTCCCCTAAGCTTATTTATTCAGTTATTGTGCTAGGTGGAATACTGGTACCACCTTGGAACTCACGAGTGATCCTTCCGCTGAATTTCATGAGAGTTATTACAGTCACCCTCCACAATGCCTGGCTGTCCATTAGTATATGAGACCTGGCTGGTCTTGCCTTTGCTGTGTTTGTTCTTTCGCGTTTCCACTTCACAGTCACAACTCTAACAGCCGACTTGCGCAGCTTTAGACAGGTTGAAATGTCTCTGATGGATGTGTCACTCAGGTGGCATCCAGTGACTAGTACAGGCCCAGTCTGCTGTTACAGCGTCTCTGCTGACAACAGAATACTCCCTGTCTCTCTGCGGGACTGTATCTCGAGACATCTACTGGTCAGTTCCACATTACAAAGGGATGTCCGGATACCTTCGATCAGATAGTGTTTCTCCAGGTTCTTAGTCTATGCTTTGCCAAAATTTTCATAACGGATATTTGGATGTCAATTCCAACAACTTAGGAAATGGCCATTAGTTACAACATTACTCATGGTGTTTCTGGCTCCACTAATGTATCAAACACGTTTTAGTTTCAGCCTGCGCACTAACACGGTGCAAAAGTATATCATCTGTAGCATTTACAAACATATCTTTCTCGCAAAACACCTGACAAGACACTTCACCCTCTGTTTAGTCATGACACAACTTTCTAAAGTCAACACAGCTTGTACGTATACACTTCTTTATGCAGGTCACCGAGTTTGCTTCACATTGGGGTCAAATATTCTTCAAAAGTTAATATCTTTACTGTAGTATTTCCGCTTACATGTAATGAACATATTCCATTTCAGTGGAATTTTGCATTCGTGTTTTCAGATAGGCCACGGGACCTGATCGCATAGGTTGTTGTTGATGCTTGTAAAGACAAAATTACACTGTAATGTTGCATTCTTTCTGAAGACGACTACAAAATTTTAAATATAACTTTAGTTACAAAAATCTAGACATTAGTATCAGTATTTGTGTGAACTATGTTCAATAATTTCGATCTGAGACCCAGTTTATTTGACTTTTGTACCACCTTAACAGTTTCGACATAATTTAAAACGAATAATGTTTACTCTGTCCTCCAAGCCTTTCAATGAGACATTAATTAGCGAAAGGCAATAAGTTTTTAAAACTACGTAAATTTTGAAGCTATGTGTCTCATAAAATTATGTATCAGTTTGTGTTCCTTATTAAATGATCTGACTTGTCAGTGAAATCAAGAAATTGGCAGAATTGAACTGCATCTCAAGACATTATCTTTAGACCCGTGAATGGTCGCAAACATTATCATATTTACTTTCCTTTACAGTACTCGAAAATATAAATTCAACATTATAATATTCTCTAAGAACAAATATGAAGGGTAGTGAACGGTGATTACCGGGAATTTCGGGAAGGACTGGACCAGGGGCTTATAAACTTTCATTCACCTTTTTATTACACAGTATCATTGACCACTTAATTCATTGATTTACTCAGTGATTAAATATCTTTGGCAAAATGGTCACCAAATAATTTTAAAATATTAATAATTGTAAAAATAAATGTTGCTTGCTTTAAGGCACTTAAATACCAAAGAAACAAACCCAGTTAGTTAACTATGAGTATAATATTCATTTACAATGTTCATTTTATCTTCGTTAGGAACCTGGAACAGAATTTTATCATAAAAAGCAGACCTTATGGCTTCAACCACGTTACAGAACAAAACAAGGTCTAATCTTGCGATAGCATAAACAGCAAGGCGGAACGATTTCTGGTATACAGCCACTCAGCATTGCATCAATATTACATTGCCACTTACGAACAGGATAACAAGATCGCCAATACCGCTCCCACGAAGGGTATTTTAACATACAAAAAGAAGTAGGTAAATAGTGACCCCAACAAAGGTATACATATTAATGGCCAAGTTATTAATTGATCTCTCGATACATTAGGACTAGCGGACTCTTGGGGTGCTTTTACTCTAGTGGCTGATGCTAAAATATCCTAAAAAGATCCGGTAAGTAAGTTCTATCGCGGAGTAGCCGGACAATATGGCGTGGCTTAGTCCGGAGTTCCGCGACCGAACACAGGACAACGGAGCCTCCAGCGCCGGCACAACTCGTCCGCGTCGTAGTCAAACTCCGTTCGCCCCGCCACAAAAGACCAAACAGGAAAGGAAATAATAGAGAAAGTTGGCCACGCGAAGCGTAACCAACATTCCGGGCTAGGATTAATGTCATCGTGAGGTGGTTATTTGACACACAAACCACCGATCAGTGCATTGAAATAACAACGTTAAAGATAGAATACAAAGATCAAGTGTAACAAACAAGAACCCACTACACAATTTTTGACAGAATTCTGCACTTTCGGCCACCCTGGCTCACTGGCTGATAACCGATCACAAATTCAAACCGAAACCTGAGAAGTAATATGTGCTTCAAACTTCCTGGCAGATTAAAACTGTGTGCCGGGCCGAGACTCGAACAAGTGCCCTACCAACTGAGCTACCCAAGCTTCTGTAAAGTTTGGAAGGTAGGAGACGCGGTAATGGCAGAAGTAAAGCTGTGAGGACGGGGCGTGAGCCGCGCTGGGGTAGCTCAGTTGGTAGAGCACTTGCCCGCGAAAGGCAAAGATCCCGAGTTCGAGTCTCGGCCTGGCACATAGTTTTAATCTCCCAGGAATTTTCATATCAGCGCACACTCCGCTGCAGAGTGAAAATCTCATTCTGGAATATGTGCTTACACATAAACACGTAAGAATCATGTTATAATTAATCACAAGGCCACCTTACTCGTCCGGCCGGGGTGACCGAGCGGTTCTAGGCGCTACAGTCTGGAACCGCGTGACCGCTACGGTCGCAGGTTCGAATCCTGCCTCGGTAATGGATGTGCGTGATGTCCTTAGGTTAGCTAGGTTTAAGTAGTTCTAAGTTCTAGCGGACAGATGACCTTAGAAGTTAAGTCCCATAGTGCTCAGAGCCATTTGAACCAACTTACTCGCTAAGGCAAAAGGAATGGTTCAAATGGCTCTGAGCACTATGGGACTTAGAACCGCACGGCCACACCGGCCGGCGCAAAAGGAATAAATCATTAAACAAAGTCCCAGGTGAAACTACTTAACCTAGTACATTACAAATTGACAGTCATTTAGAAATATAAATATGAATTAAAAACCTAATATTAAAACGCTTAAATGAACGGGTTTGATTATTGGCTGGCTCTGAGCACTATGGGACTTAACTTCTGTGGTCATCAGTCCCCTAGAACTTAGAACTACTTAAACCTAACTAACCTAAGGACATCACACACATCCATGCCCGAGGCAGGATTCGAACCTGCGACCGTAGCAGTCGCGCGGTTCCGGACTGAGCGCCTTAACCGCGAGACCACCGCGGCCGGCTTTGATTATTACCCAGGCTTACTGCAGAGCCACACAAATACGAAGATTTATGAACTTGGTGTAACTGAAAGCATACAGCACTTAATCTGTTACATTAAAAGTTACATTCGATAATTGTCCTCAAGGGGAGATACCAAGTCAAATATTTTAACCTTCTGAGAGGGAGAAACCTGCTTCCCGGGACACAAAATAGCCTGCAACTGACTACATCAAGACTTTAAGAAAAGATAATTTAACAAAGAAACTCGTAAAACATAACATATAACTGGAAGTATATGACAAGCAGAAATTTAATAGCGTGGCAAATCAGTTGACGTCATTGCTCGGAACAAGCTAACGGACCAATCACTTCTTTTTCCCGTCACAACATACAACTAACGGTCTGTTCAAAACGTTACGGTTATGTTAAGTCCACTGCATTTGTAAGTACGCAGGTGAGAACATGTGTCACTCGAAACAGAAACAGTCACCATCACCTAAACGTGTGACCAGCTCCACATGTGGCAGTCTTATTGAAATCAACGGCAGTCCTTCAGTGACGTAAGGTCCCAACTGCACAAGCTACCCTGCTGGACCCACGGCACACAAGCAGGCCTATTTCTGTCTCTCTCAAGCATGGAGGAATCCGCTTCCCCTCCTTGCCGATTCCTAACTCAAGTCTTCAACGCGACTGGGTCTAGCTTTTAGAGCGCGTCAACACCCGTCTTCCACGACCTCCTGGACAAACCGTGCGCTTAGGTGAAGAATAGGTAACCAGAGAACCGCAATGACTCAGATAGTATTCTGATGTGTATTCTTTCATCTACGGGATTTCTTTGTTGACATTTGAGCATGCAAAACAGTACTGCAGTACCCAATTCATGGCAAACAATGGTGTAATATGCGATACACGATCTAAAACGGTGTTATAGTATCCGATAAACGGCATAATTTGTTACGCCTTCGATCCCATTGCCCTTCTGCTACTTGTGGTTTGCATTACCGATTGCCCGTAAAACATTGGCATTCTACTGCAGTCACAGCTGACACCTGTACATATATTATGTAAACAATTGTAACGTACATGGCAAAGGTGGTTACCATTGTACCAAAAGTTAGGCTGTCTTTCTATTGCGCATGGATCTAGGAACAATTGCCTATATCAGTCTTTCTGTAGTCTTTATGGCTCCTACAGTACGGTATATAGGGAGTTATAATATATTCCTAGAGTGATATACTGCTTGTTGACTTCTGTCTCAGGTTCTTTGGCCACCATTTGTTTGCCGAATATTCTGACGTTTTACCGGCACGAGCGGCTGAAATTATCAAATGGCTCTGAGCACTATGGGACTTAACATCTGAGGTCATCAGTCCCCTAGAACTTAGAACTACTTAAACATAACTAACCTAAGGACATCACACATATCCACGCCCGAGGCAGGATTCGAACCTGCCACCATAGCGGTCACGCGGTTCCAGACTGAAGTGCCTATAACCGCTCGGCCACACCGGCCGGCGACATTATCAAACTTTCATCCTCCGTTGCTGGTGGATGAGACATTCTTTGATATTCTTCGTTGATTTGTGTCCTTTGCCTCTCATAACACTTACCAGGTGTTGGCTTTTGCATCCGAGGTCCTGCGGCTCATCATTCATATAAGTTCTATCACTATGTGTTGTCATGCGGGAAAATGCAACCGGTATGCCACAGAGATATATTAAGTGACACTTTGATAAACAAAGAAACATCATCAAAAATGACCAAGATTTTGTTCGTTTCTTCAGCTTCTCATTGAAATGTCGCGATTTCTTTATGTATGTGTAAGTCTTTCCCACGTGCAGGTTAAGCGGAGAGGCTAAGTGCTTTGCCAATTTACGAACAAAAGTTCCGGAATGTGTTAGATCCAATGACGCATTGAAAGCTAAGACCAGATACAACACAACGGGACAGACGGAATATGAATCGGTTAATCAAGGTGCCTTCTCTCTCTGTGGATGTACTTAGGAATCAGCACAAGACTGAATACTGAATACACCTCGACTGTATGAATTACTAAAAAACCATAAATACGAAGAACCACTAAAACAAATCGTAGGCGCTCCTGGCCTGCCAACATAAACTGACGAAACACGTGCCCTCTCTGCTTAAGCTGCGTATGGAAAAGACTGGTAAATACAGAGAGGACTCGGGACTTCTCAAAGAGAAGCCTAAGGAACTGTAACTTGGAACAAACGAAAGCAGTGGCCGAGCGGTTCTAGCCGCTTCAGTCTGGAACTGTGCGACCGCCTGCCTCGGGCATGGATGTGTGTGATGTCCATAGGTTAGTTAAGTTTAAGTAGTTATTAGTTCTAGGGGACTGATGACCTCAGATGTTAAGTCCCATAGTGCTCAGAGCCATTTGATCCAAACGACAGCCTATTCAGTTTTGATGTTATTTCTTTGTTTAACCAGGTGTCATATAATGACTGTTCAGAGCATATTTGTTTCACTTACCTGCATGGATGTCTTACTATGAGCTGCTTCATGAGGAATGGGGATTTATGTGAACAGCTGGAAGGCTTCGCCATGAGCAGCCCATTTAGTTCAGTGGTGACCAGTTTCTTCGTGGAGCATTTAGGGAGACGGGTGCTGGACTTACCATTTTGTAAACCTAATGAGTGGAACAGCTATGTTGACTATACCTTCGCCTTGTTGAGCGTTGGTGAGGAACAACTCGATGACTTCCTAATACATCTGCAGAGTCTCAACGCCAACATAATATTCACTATGGAGGTAAGGAAGCCCCAACATACTGTTTCTAGATCTGCTGGTTATGGGGAGTGATGAGGCCCTTGGGCATAGTATGTATCGAAAACCGACACAAATGGACCGACAGCAGCACATACCGTCAAATCACCACTCAAGTCAAAAAGAAGAACGATCAATGTGCAAAACGAAATGGACATGGCATGCAACAACTTAAAAGTGTTCTGAGGAGAATGGTTGCTTTACTAGTGGTATAAGAAGTCTCACGAAATCTAACGCTAAGCGATGTGACACGAGGAAAAAGTAATGTTTGTATGGCCTTTCTGCCACGCTTCTCCAAGGCGACGGACAGAAGCGGCAGTATGTTGCCCACACACAGCGTAAAGACTATTTAAAAAACCAAGTAAGCTGATCAAAGAGTGTCTCAAATCGAAAAAGAACATAAGGAGCCCATTTCCTATGTCGGCAACATGAAACATACAATGTACATGTGGAAATTTCTGTGTGGCAATGATTGGGCGATCCATCAACACCAGGATCACCGAACATAAGCGACACTGGATGTTTGGACAGGTGGAGAAACTGGCCGCGATGAAGTATGCAGAGTGTGGGACCCACCACATAATACTCAAGCATGAGTCAAAGACTCTTGTGACCATTTGTGGAGCCCGTTCTTCAATACTGTCAGTATCTCCTGTTTTTTCAGTTTGATACTTGAGCAATAGTCTAAAATGTAAACCGTCTACTATGCAGACAGAATGCACTTTGCTAACATCCCAGTCTTTCGACTGCTTTATCTACTATTGACTAAATGTAATCCGTAGTGGCCACTCATATGAACCAGTACGGACACATTGTTTCTAACATTAATAACAACTTACAGATATTACGTACCACTAACGAAGGCAAGAAAATGGAACCCTTATACGAAGTAGAAACATATGTTCACAACTTCAGCTCACCCCAAAACATTCTAAATGAGCAGCTGGAGCTAGCAAACGAACATTTTCAACGTAATTCCCTTGATCTGTTCACAGAAATCAAACACAAATTGAACCCCTAACTGTCACATCACTGCAGTTTAAGATTCTAATATGTGATTGTATAAATACATAAACTACCATGATGAAAAAATGTTTTGCCTTCATTCCACCCTCCAACTTTGTAACTTGTATCTCCTGCAATTAACATATGAACTGTAATGGTAATCAGATATCTATATATACAAATATATATACATATATATGTACTCTATAATTTACAGTCAAATGGCTTTGAATTATTTCGTCAGCAATTTCCACTGACAGTAAAAAAAATAAAAATAAAAATTCTACTAAAAGCAATTTATCATACTATCTTTTAATAATAAGTTTACGCTTAGGGTGCAAACACTTTTCTTTCATCAACCTGTTACATTTTGCACGTCCCATACATAATCTTTGCGCTATTTACATCCTTGGTCAATATTTCATGACTAATATCTTTGTATCTTTGCATAAGATAATGTTCCCATTGTAAACAAAAACATCAAGTGTACAACAAATGTGCGATGCTCAACGCGCATTTTAAGAATATTATGAAGTGTGCCACAGCAATTTATTTACAACATGCGTGCTGTGCTGGAATTCAAGAAGATATACATAGACGAAGAAAACCACATGGACCACGAAAAACAAATCGCCATCTACCTGAAGATGAGCATGGCAGCCCGAAATCGGTTATGGCACAAAAATAAAACATTTAAAAAGTGTTTGCGGCTGGTTGCGTCCCTCACCAACTATCATTAACGGCGGCGGTGTTCACAAGATCCAATATGGACGAAATAACATGGTAATCGTTCAATTTCATATCCGGAAGATGAAGACAGTGTGTGTGTGTGTGTGTGAGAGAGAGAGAGAGAGAGAGAGTAGAGAGAGAGAGAGAGGGTGAGAAAGAAAGTATATGACAATACTGAACGTATAAGTCAGTGTCTAAAGAGATGAAAATTCAATAATCATCGTTGATTAGAGCGCTGTACTAGGAGAAAGAAAAGAAGAGAGAGTTACGGGGGAATACTGACTCGCTAGTAAGAACTACAGAATATCGCTTCTCTTAAGTAACGCGATAAAGTGCTCTTTTCCATGTCCGCCAAAAAAACAGTGTTAATAGACCTTGGTGATGGTAGATCACATTTCCCTATTAGCATGTATGATGTGTAAATTTATGGCTGCACCGGCGATCAAGGTGAAAATAAAGTTCCCTTAACAGGCATTGCATAAACGTATCATCAGTCGTTACTTCAAGTTGTTTATGATGTAATATGTAAGCTGAATATAATAGTTCTATAACTAAAAATCTGTCAGTAGTAAAAGTATAATCTTAGCATACAGGTAATAGATTTTTGTAATAACATTGTTATATTCACAGTAGCTTCACTTCGGACGTTTGACCACGAAAGTTTAGTGTGATCCAACCCAAAAAACATTCTTACAACCAAACTGTTGTCCCAAACTGACCTGAAAAATAATATAACAAATTCTTTTCAAACATTCGTGCATAATACTAACAGTCTTATACTGCCTTGGTGGCAGAGTACGAATCAATGCTTCAAGAAGTAAAAGTAGCAATTTTTTCCTTTCGTCAGTTAAGACAGGATGTCACTTATATACAGCCAGAAAAGTAGTGGTTACAATAGTGAACCCTGTCGAACACCATCAGTAACGTGTTCACACCCAGAAGTAGATTCATCATGACACCTGCGTGAGCTACCTAAAATCTGTCTATTCTTCCTGTCAGTTAAATGTAAAGTGAACTACTTACTCATTCTACCTTTAAAGCTATAAATTCAGGGTTTCTCCAACATAATGTTGTGTTTACACAATCAGATTCCTTAGACAACTAACGAAATTAAGTCTCTTCATCAGATATTTTACTACAGAGTTAATGAAACTGTAGAGCGCAAGTTCATATTAGAGGCCATTCTAGCATACGAACTGTAACTGACTCAGAATCTTACATTCCCAGGTCTGTCATATTCCTGAATATATTACCCTTTGCAAAACCTTAACACTGTTGTGCAAAAGGTAAGGACGAAAGTAACATGACGTATCACTGTCACGTAACGTAGCTCGATGAAACTTGGGCCATGGGTAGAACGAACTGTTAAAAGTACAGAAGGTAACTGAAAGACATACGCAACGACACGAATAGAAATGATACTTTTATCCAAAGACAATAACTGCGCCGAAGTCACCGCTATTTGTGATGGTTCCATTGCCATTATAAAATGCGGGACATGGTTCTTAACAGGGTTTGTGGTCACACCGTACTGGTATGCATGGTCTTCAACGTGCTTCCGTCCTGACCACAATGTTTGTAAGAGGTCCATGCGGTTGAAAGTTCTATTCCTCCACCGGGGCCGTTTACAACTGTTGAATGGTCATTGGTGGATGTAGTCGTACTGCAATACGTACCCCTAACGCGTCCCACACTTGCTCCGGGGAATTTAAGTAGGTGTAACGAGCGGGCCTTTCCTGAAAAGACGCAGATGTGGAAGAAGTAATGACAATAATGTTGACGTGTGAGTGTAGCGTGTTCATAGATCTGGAGGTCAGTGTGACAATGCCATAACAACGGAACTGCCAAAATGATCAAGTGCAGTAGTGGAGGATGTACACTCATATGGAGACAGGTGGGAACACTAAACGCATCCAGGATCATTTTCAAACCGTTACGGCGTGGTGAGGTATAATACTGCAGGGCTGTGCTGACCTCCAAATCTTTGAATACACTCACATGTCACCGTACTGCTTCCCAATGTATGTCTTTTCAGAGGTGCGTTCGGCCTTGAGTTCATTCCCATGGATGACAATGCGCGACCGTATAGAACAGCGCTGGTGAAGGTGCTCTTGGAACAAGAGGGTATTTGGGAAAGGGATCATCCTTCCGCTTCCTCTGACCGAAATCCAGTCGTGCACCTATGGGATGCCTTGGGGTGACGTAATGCAGCACTTTGATATGAACCGTCCACCACCCAGCAGTTGTCAACCCCGCTGGAGAAGGAATGGAATGACCTGCCATAACTCCTTACCAACGTCGTGACCAGAATGGGAGCACGTTGCTGCCCGTCGTGATCACAAACCCTATTAAGAACCATGTCCAGCCCTTCGTAATTTCCAGAGGACCATCATGAATCATGGTGGCAACAGAGTATTTATTGTGTTTGGAAAAATTCTGACTTTAATTCGTGTCCTTACTATATACTTTACCTATCTTCTGTACTACACCATATCAGTTCTTTCTATGCATGGTCCAAGTTTCGTCGATCTATGTTACTGTCGTCCGTAAATTTTGCAGACCTGTGGAGGAAAAGAATACACATGATGCCTTAACTCTGAGACAGAAGGAATAAATTGCGTAAGTAAATGGTGTTTCAAAAACATTTATCTGTTATCACAGGACTATACTCCGTAAATAAACAATGTAGAAAAAAATGGTTAAAATGGCTCTGAGCAATATGGGACTTAACATCTGAGGTCATCAGTCAACTAGAACTTAGAACTACTTAAACCTAACCAACCTAAGGACATCACACACATCCATGCCCGAGGCAGGATTCGAACCTGCGACCGTAGCAGTCACGCGGTTCCAGACTGAAGCGCCTAGAATAGCTCGGCCACACCGGCCGGCCTCATGTAGAAACTTAGGTTAGGTTCTGATATACGTACACTACTGGCCATTAAAATTGCTACACCAAGAAGAAATGCAGATGATAAACGGGTATTCATTGGACAAATATATTATACTAGAACTGACATGTGATTACATTTTCACGCAATTTGGGTGCATAGATCCTGAGAAATCAGTACCCACAACGACCACCTCTGGCCGTAATAACGGCCTTGATACGCCTAGGCATTGAGTCTGTAACCTCCCCGCAGAAGTATTTAAATTAAAATATGAACCAGATGTAACCTCCCCTCGGAAATATTTTATAAATAAAACTGAACCTGATGTAAGCTCCCCTCGGAAATAAGAATTAAATGAATTTTAAATATTGTAACCTCTGAACAAAATTGGCTTCCATTTATAATCTCTGTGCAGAAATGCATTCACATTTGATATACTCACAAAATTCAATTCCTAAACCCGGAAATACTAAAAAAAATTCAGTAACCTGGTAAATTTTATGACGACAGCAGCGCTGCACCACGGCCCTTTACTCTGAATAAAAAAAGCAAAAATTCTTACCTCAATAAAAAACTGCGAATATATCTGCTCTTACCTAAAAAATTTTTTGGCACAGCTTCGTGCAATGCTGGCCTATGCTTTGTGATTCATGAAAGGAAAGATAATCCATTGAATAAAATCTTTAAATTGAAATGAATGCATTTTTTTAATTACTTTATATTATAAAAATTATTATTGGGGCATTTTTTAAAAGAAATTGATGACAGTTAACATACATTACTAGATATGCACAAGGCTGCTTCTTTACCTTCTACAATAATACTCATCCTCCCGAGTCCCGACCAGAGCAGACTGCACACAAGCGCAGACACGCGGCGACTACCGTCGACTACTGCAGACTGATGCCGACTCACGCAGACTACTCAAGACAAGCGACAAGCAACAATTAACTACATACTGCTCTCTGGTCAGAGACTCTCCTAAGTCTTGCCTGTTGCAGGCAGCGCATACATCGCATACCTTTTACATAACCCTCCACTGGGGGGCAAAAATTTGGCAGCGATGGTGAGTCAATTGGACTTGCCATGAGCAACAAATTTTTCCTAATTAACTAAGTTTACAATCACAGAATATATACATATATAAGTGGAGAACATGGAATAAAATATAGTGTACATGCACTGAGTACAGAACATATCAAGCAATGACAAAATGTATACACAATGAGTACAAAACATGTTAACAAATGGCAAAAGTGCACACGCACTGTAGTACAGAACATATCAGGAAATCACAAAATGTATAGGCAATGAGTAGAAATCATATTAACAAATGACATAAAGTGCACACGCATTGTAGTTCTCTTTCCTTTTTTTCTTTTACTATTTTACAAGAACTAGGATAGGAAAGGGAAGGATTGCATCATGGTTGTAGCACATTAGGTTGCACGCAGCTGCACTGAAAGTCCATATCTTTCTGCAGAAGCACAACACCAAGTGAGACAATCTGAAGTTCTTTTCCCTGAAGTATTAATCAGTGTAGCCAAGACACTGAAATGTCGTAGTAATATTCCATGTTATCATTTTGGTAGTACATTAGGTACACCAAACAGTGGGACCATAATAACATCTCCATCGCTCAAGGTGATGGACAGCTTGTCGTGTCAACACCACGTTCTTGTAAGGTACACAAACGTAGAATTAGTGCAAAAACCAAATATAGTGCTCCATGAGCATGAGGATAGACAGGAAAAACGGATATTACAGTAATTTCTGGTAATTAGGTCAGAAGGTGAAGGACATGAAGTCTTATGCCAGTCATCATTGATAATTACACTTGTCTATCAACTAATTTGAGTAATTCATGGCACTCATCGCCTAGTTACTGAACATTTCTGTACCATGTATGAAGTATTACAGAATAATGTTCATAAGTTATCTGTTTACAGAGAACATTGGCACTCATTGACCAGTTACAAACCATCAGAAGTCATCATTCAAAACAGGAGCTAATGAGTGTAGCATCAAGCTACTAGTATTCATATATATATATATATATATATATATATATATATATATATATATATATATATATATATATATATATATATAGCATAAAAGTGACATAATACAAATTTAAAATATAAGTAACAGTGGCATTCGTTGGCCAGCAAGTATTGAGTATTAAAAAAACATTTTTCATCATTCAAGTGACATATGACATATTTATATTGGCACTCATTGGCCAGTTAAAAATCATCAGGAGTTAATGAGTGTAGCATCAAGCTACTGGTATTCATATATATATAGCATGTAAGTGACATAATACAAATTTAAAGTATAAGAAACAGTGGCATTCAGTGGTCAGCAAGTACTGAATATTACAAAACATTTTTCATCATTCAAGTGACATATGACATATTTAAAAATAATTATTGGCACTCATTGGCCAGTTACAAAACATCAGAAGTCATCAGTCAAAACAGGAGTTGAAGAGTGTAGAGCATGCATGCATTAGTACAAAATATCATTCACTATTACTCAGAACTCATCATTTAAGTGACATAAGACATAATTAAAATGTAACATACTGTAACTATTACTCAAGTCTGTGGTTGAAAAAAAAATCATTTAGGATTACTCATAACTCTTTCAAATTGGTATCATTATTTGGGACTGGTAATACATTTTTTTGTGCTAGCAATACATTGCGTTGGGATCGATAATTAATTGCTGGGGCATAACAATATTTGCTTTTGACTTATTGCTGCAAATGAAGATGTGTAACGTCATTCGTCATGAGTCAGCTGTAGCAAGGTTATGAAACAAATAGAGTATATGTGATCACATTCATGAATGACACAGGTTTAATGACCAACTGCATATAGCACATCAATTTCATGAATAATTTCTCTTGCAAAAAATACAAAATTGATTATTAAGCTGAAAGAAGAAACGCATATTATGCTGAAAAGTAATGAACTTCGAATTAACAGGTAATGAAATGTCTATTAAATATATATGTTCTCTAGCTGTCCTTTCCAAAACCTTCAGTCATCATACCATGCGACATAAGACATACTGTCAAAACGAACTGCAACAAATACTTAAATAACTACATAGCATAAATACATAAACTTCAACATTATCCTCATCTGTAAAGAAAAACTTCATTATCATCACTATCATCACCTGCAAAGAAAAACTTCATTATCCATATCAACATAATTCCATTATTATCATCACCTGTAAAGAAAAACTTCATTCACTATAATTCCATATTAGCATATTCTGCATCATTATTCATCACCATTCATTATCATGTGCAAAAAAGTC
This sequence comes from Schistocerca nitens, assembly GCF_023898315.1. NCBI lineage: Eukaryota > Metazoa > Arthropoda > Insecta > Orthoptera > Acrididae > Schistocerca > Schistocerca nitens. Next base: position 254,725,546 of record NC_064615.1, on the reverse strand, counting down.
ACTTCATTATTCATTATACAACTATTCATAGTATAGAGTTCCTTATTTCTAGCATATTTCATCACTAAAACTAAGATGTGTAGTTCTGTCTGAGAGCCTGCATCAATCGCCTCGTATTCTGAAAGAAAAAAATAGTTAAGACTGCTATCATACGGCGTGTATAGTATATTCTTGATAATGCTTGTTAATTCTGATCCATTTACTCTTCGTGACGAGGTATTGTATCTTCTTTCGTTCATTGCGAAGGTGAAATTCCCATTTCTGTTTAATTTATTTCTTTTACACGTTATTTCTTTCTGAAAATGATGAATAATGATTAATGTGTTGCATTTAAATCATATACCCATTAAATAAAAGCTGGTTTCTAGTGATATAATTGAGCATACAGCGTAGCATGACAGAAAACGTAATATGTCAAAAAAAACATAGACAGTGCTCAGATGCAAAAATGTACACAGAGTATCACAATGAAGCAGCAAAAAAAAAAAATGTAAAAATAGTCACGATGTTGAGATATCATAAGGCAAAATGTCAAAGTCAACTGGTGTTTGTTATATCTTAAACATTTCATAGTGCATACAAACAAAACAGTAAAACAATCATACATACATGAAAAATGGAAAATGTGCACGGTCTGATGTGTAACAACAAGAAGAGCGACCTGCAAACCTTACCTTGCCGGGCACTTGCCAAGAAAAAATACGATAATCATAAGTAAGTGTTCATGTGAATATAATTGCGTAAGTGGTCATAAAAAATCAGGAAATGCCATTACAGTGTGATAAATCATAAAGTATGTTCGTTCAATGCAAAAAAGTCACTTCATTATTCATTATACAACTATTCATAGTATAGAGTTCCTTATTTCTAGCATATTTCATCACTAAAACTAAGATGTGTAGTTCTGTCTGAGAGCCTGCATCAATCGCCTCGTATTCTGAAAGAAAAAAATAGTTAAGACTGCTATCATACGGCGTGTATAGTATATTCTTGATAATGCTTGTTAATTCTGATCCATTTACTCTTCGTGACGAGGTATTGTATCTTCTTTCGTTCATTGCGAAGGTGAAATTCCCATTTCTGTTTAATTTATTTCTTTTACACGTTATTTCTTTCTGAAAATGATGAATAATGATTAATGTGTTGCATTTAAATCATATACCCATTAAATAAAAGCTGGTTTCTAGTGATATAATTGAGCATACAGCGTAGCATGACAGAAAACGTAATATGTCAAAAAAAAACATAGACAGTGCTCAGATGCAAAAATGTACACAGAGTATCACAATGAAGCAGCAAAAAAAAAAAATGTAAAAATAGTCACGATGTTGAGATATCATAAGGCAAAATGTCAAAGTCAACTGGTGTTTGTTATATCTTAAACATTTCATAGTGCATACAAACAAAACAGTAAAACAATCATACATACATGAAAAATGGAAAATGTGCACGGTCTGATGTGTAACAACAAGAAAAGCGACCTGCAAACCTTACCTTGCCGGGCACTTGCCAAGAAAAAATACGATAATCATAAGTAAGTGTTCATGTGAATATAATTGCGTAAGTGGTCATAAAAAATCAGGAAATGCCATTACAGTGTGATAAATCATCAAGTATGTTCGTTCAATAAAGGGTTTTATGTTGGAAACGTGGTGATTCCCTTTGGTTTTTCTGGTTCTCAGAGTTTCGACGTGTACTACATTGGGGTGAGGAATGCTGCGAATTCGATATGGACCTGCATGTAGAAGCACAAATTTACTACATCTACTTTTTCCTCTATTAGACAAATAATGTGTGCGTATTAATATCTTCTGTCCAATGTGAAAGTCACGGCGTGTACAAACCTGTTTTTGCTGTCTTCTCCGGCGCTCTGCGGCACGTTTGATGTTGTTCAGCGCAATGTCAATTATTTCATGGTGTCGTAGTCGACGAGATGTAGGAAAGGTTACTAATTCTTTAATTTTGTTAGGTGGTTCAACATTTTTCAGTATAACAGACGGATATAGCATAGTAGATTCATTTGGTATGGAATTAATTACATCCTGGAATGAGAGTATGTGTGTGTCCCAATCAATATGTTTTTTATGGCAGTATATTCTACACAGTTTACCAATTTCTTTCATTAATCGTTCACAAGGGTTCGAAGAAGGATGGTACCTCGATATATAAATCGGAGAAATGTTTCTAGCTCGTAACATACGTCTCCATATAGCAGATCGAAACTGTAATCCATTGTCGGAAATTACTTTCAATTCATGCCCTACATGAAATGTAAAATGTTTTACAAATGCTTTCGAAACAGTTTTGGCAGTAGCTTTGCGTAACGGATTGAAGGTAACAAATTTTGAAGTGAGTTCAACAGCGACAAAGATGTAGCAAAAACCTCTATTAGTTATGGGAATCGGACCAAAAATGTCTACAGCGGCCATGTGTCTCAGTTTAACAGGTATAATGGGATGTAATGGAGGAATATGTGACGTCGTATCTGACTTAGCTTTCTGGCAGATTTTACATGACGCTAAAACTCGTCGAATACGTTTCTCCATGTTGGTAAAATAACAGTTCTGTCTCAGTATAAGAAAACATTTTCTGGCTCCGTAATATGCGTAACTTAAATGAGTATACCAGATTAATTTGTTAACAAGTTCGTCAGGAATGCATAATAACCAATTGTTGCTGTCAGGGTGAGAGCGGCGGAACAGAATTTCATTGCGTACAGTGAAATGGTTTCTAATGGTAACATTATTCCTATCTTTCCAAAGGTGTTTAATTTCTTTCCATACGTTATCTTTACTCTGCTCTTGTGCTAAGTTTTGTAATGACGACGAAATGAAATTCTCAAATGCAACTTGTTGAATGTACATGACGCTGAAATTTGCTCTGCAGAAGTTGGTTGCGATGTCTTGCTGATTGTTGCTGAGAGAACGGGATAGTGCGTCTGCTACAATATTTTGTGTACCGGGAATGTGAACAATTGTAAAATTAAATTCCTGTAAATAAAGTTTCCATCTGCTTAATCTGTCGTGTGTAAATTTAGCGGAAAGTAAAAACTGTATAGCTCTATGATCTGTGTAAACGGTGGTATGTCTTCCATAAAGAAAATGCCGAAATCTCGTAAATGCCCAAACAACACATAGTGTTTCAAGTTCTGTAACAGAATAACTGCGTTGAGCAGGTGACAGAATGCGACTCGCAAAGGCAATGTTTTTAATTACTGTAGTGCCATCTTCTTCAATTTCCTGAAAAATTTGTACGCCTAAAGCGGTGTTAGAACTGTCGGTGGCAATGGAAAAATTCCTAGGAAGATCTGGGTGCGATAAAAGTGGTGCATTCAACAAAGCATGTTTCAAATAACATTTTCGTGAACAAGATTCTGCGTGTCAAAAGTATTGCTTGCGTTACTGGAAGATGCAACCTGTACTGTATCTAGTCAAATTCTATCTGACGTGCTATTATTTTCGGGAGGATGCTGTGGCATTTCCACTATTTCAACTGTTCTGTTATTTTTTTCTGACGTATTACGTTCGGAATGATATCTACTGTCTGGTTCATTCATGATAATCTGTTGTTGCGGATGATTCTGCTGTTGGTAATACCGACTGTTGTTAAAAGTACGCTGAAAATTGTGCTCATTACTTTTAGGTCTGTCATGATAGTCATTTCTATACGGTGCATTGCTATAGGAATTGAAATAGTGTGTTTTCTGTACGTACTGATTCCCTTGTTGCTTTGCGTTACTATTTGTTGGAGCTGATGCTATACGTGCAAGTGGCGAAACATTAAAGCTTGGTTGACCTTGTACATTACATTGTTGGTTAGGTATGCTAACCGGCTGGTTTTGTTACTGTTGTTGGGAAAAACCTCTATTGATACCAAAATGTGATACCTGTTGCTGATAATTTTGACTATACTGATGATTAAAATTTTGTTTGTTATTAAAATTATGCTGGTAGTTCTTGTCATTTCGGGAGTGTCTAATAAAAACTGTCACTTTCAGGTAAAACTCGTCATATCAGGTTTTCTCTACTCATTCTTAATTCTAGATAGACCGATAGTTGAAGAGCTGTTTTGATAGATATAATGGATAGTAGAAGAGAAGGCAGCAGTGCAGAAAACTAAAGATGAAATAGCAGTACTACAGCTCGGGGCCCTGTGCACGCTACGGCACATATTCATCAAAGCGTAATGAATCCCCCGAGGTCAATTACGCGCTACAAATAAATTTTAGTTACTGCATTACAGGTAATGGCGGTAAAAATTCAAAAGTAAATTGTATCCAGGCCAGTTCTAGTTTCTGCATTACAGGCAATGCTGATGAAAGTACAAAAATAAATTGTCGTATACGGTTCAAAGCGTGTACCTGTGCTCTGTCATTTTTAAATACCTTAGATTTTTCTACGGATAAAAATTGCTCGTAATCAACATTATCGTCTCTGAATGTGTGAACAGGTTCAGGATTGCATAAGAATCTGTTTGTCTGCGTCACTTCGTATTCTAAGTCACGTAGTCTCTGTAAATTACCTAAGTTACACCGGCTGTGTGAGTGTGACAAATGTTCGGAATGTGGCGTATGCTGTGACGTGTTAGTGACAGAAACATTTTTCATTTCTGTCACTTTAAAACGTTCGTCAATTTGACTGATCTGTTGTTCACATTTCTTATCGACTTCCATCTCCAGAGTGTGTGAAAGTTCTGGTGACTTTAAATTAAACTCGTCGTGTAACTGTGTTGCGTTTTCTGAACATTGTTCAGTGACTGCATTAATTTCATCTCTAAGTGATTCTGTTGTGCCTGCATGTCTATTACCTAATTCTTGTGCAACAGATCTAATTTCTTCACTACTGTTACTAGCACAAGCCTTAATTTCCTCACGTAATTGTTCTTTAGTATCATGATATTGCGCGGTAACGGCTGTAATCTGTTCACTAAGTTGTTCGTTCTGTTCATTAAGGTTGTCGTGTTTTTCATTCGACTGTTTGAAATGGTTATCTAGTATTTCATTCCGCTGTTTGAAACTTTCATTTAATTGTTTGCACGATTCTTTAAGTTTGTCGTATTTTTCATTTACTTGTTTCAAAAGGTTGTCGAAACTTTCATTACGTTGTTTGTACGATTCCTTAAGTTGTTTGAAATATTCATTCCGTTGTAGCAATACTGCCATAATTTGATCCAAGCCAATATTACCTACTCTATTCTCTGTGCGGTTTGATGGCGTACCTGCAATTGTCACGTTTTGTGTAACCATTTGGTCATTCTGTGATTCTCGAAAAGGTTTCCCAATCGAATGTGCACTGTTAGTCACTACCTCGGAATCAAGTAAATCTGCCATATTTTGAGTACACTGTTCATTTTCGTTAGAAAAATTTGTCTGTTCGTTACGTAAATTTTGCAAATCGGGTGTGTTAAACTGGGCAGCGTTCATTGTAACAGAACGTCCCGCGTCATCAATTGTCGTTAAACCAACAGAGGACACAATTGAATTCGTTTGCTCATCATTAGGATCAAAATCAATGTTAGTGGTCGGTACGCACTGATTGTCTGTAAATGGAGGATTGTCATCATTACACTGAGTGACGCAAATATTATTGGTCAAATTATTCGAGTCGGCTGTTTCGCTCATTGCACATCGCGATGTACAGTTAACAGTTTTTCACGGCATTTTTTACAAATCAAAATTAAGCACAAATGAAACAAAGACAATGCGAAATGCAACAAACACAATTACAACAAAGAGCAACAAATTGCCGATGATCTGTGAAAGAAAGAGTGACAAATTAGTAAATGCGTTGCCCCGGATGCAAACTACATTTAAGTCAATAAGAGCAGATATATGACTACTTATCAGAAGAGTCACAAAGAAATACGATCCTGGCCGGATGTCGCCAAGTGTAACCTCCCCACAGAAATATTTAAATTAAAATATAAACCAGATGTAACCTCCCCTCGGAAATACTTTATAAATTAAAAATGAACCTGATGTAAGCTCCCCTCGGAAATAAGAATTAAATGAATTTTAAATATTATAACCTCTGAACAAAATTGGCTTCCATTTATAATCTCTGTGCAGAAATGCATTCACATTTGATGTACTCACCAAATTCAATTCCTAAACCCGGAAATGCTAAAAAAAATTCAGTAACCTGGTAAATTTTATGACGACAGCAGCGCTGCGCCACGGCCCTTTACTCTGAATAAAAAAAGCAAAAATTCTTACCTCAATAAAAACTGCGAATATATCTGCTCTTACCTAAAAATTTTTTTGGCACAGCTTCGTGCAATGCTGGCCTATGCTTTGTGATTCATGAAAGGAAAGATAATCCATTGAATAAAATCTTTAAATTGAAATGAATGCATTTTTTTAATTACTTTATATTATAAAAATTATTATTGGGGCATTTTTAAAAGAAATTGTTGACAGTTAACATACATTACTAGATATGCACAAGGCTGCTTCTTTACCTTCTACAATAATACTCATCCTCCAGAGTCCCGACCAGAGCAGACTGCACACAAGCGCAGACACGCGGCGACTACCGTCGACTACTGCAGACTGATGCCGACTCACGCAGACTACTCAAGACTAGCGACAAGCAACAATTAACTACATACTGCTCTCTGGTCAGAGACTCTCCTAAGTCTTGCCTGTTGCAGGCAGCGCATACATCGCATACCTCTTACAAGTCAAACAGAGCTTGGATGGCGTGTACAGGTAGAGCTGCCCATGCAGCTTTAACACGATACCACAGTTCATCAAGAGTAGTGACTGGCCTACTGTGACGAGCCAGTTGCTCGTCCACCGTTGACCAGATTTTTTCAATTGGTGAGAGATCTGGAGAATGTGCCGGCCAGGGCAGTAGTCGAACATTTTCTGTATCCAGAAAGGCCCGTACACGACCTTCAACACGCGGTCGTGCATTATCCTGCTGAAATGTAGGGTTTCGCAGGGATCGAATGAAGGGTAGAGGCACGGGTCGTAACACATCTGTAATGTAACGTCTCACTGTTCAAAATGCCGCCAAAGCGAACAAGAGGTGACCGATATGTGTAACCAAGGGCCCCCCATACCATCACGCCGGGCGATACGCCAGTATGGCGATGACGAATACACGCTTCCAATGTGTGTTCACCGCGATGTCGCCAAACACGGATGCGAACATCATAATGTTGTAAACAGAACCTGGATTCATTCGAAAAAATGACGTTTTGCCATTCGTGCACCCAGGTTCGTCGTTGGGTACACCATCGCAGGTGCTCCTGTCTGTGATGCAGCGGCACAGGTAACAGCAGCCATGGTCTCCGAGCTGATAGTCCATGCTGCTGCAAACGTCGTCGAACTGTTCGTGCAGATTGTTGTTGTCTTGCAAACGTCCCCATCGGTTGACTCAGGGATCGAGACGTGGCTGCACGATCCGTTACAGCCATGCGGATAAGGTGCCTGTCTTCTCCACTGCTAGTGATACGAGGCCGTTGGGATCTAGCACGGCGTTCCGTATTACCCTCCTAAACCCACCGATTCCATATTCTGCTAACAGTCATTGTATCTCGACCAACACGAGCAGCAATGTCGCGATACGATAAACCGCAATCGTGATAGGCTACAATCCGGCCTTTATCAAAGTCGGAAACGTGATGGTACGCATTTCTCCTCCTTACATGAGGCATCACAACAACGTTTCACCAGGCAACGCCGGTCAACTGCTGTTTGTGAATGAGAAGTCGGTTGTAAACTTCCCTCATGTCAGCACGTTGTAGGTGTCGCCACCGGCGCCAACCTTGTGTGAATGCTCTGCAAAGTTAATCATTTGCATATCACAGCATCCTCTTCCTGTCCGTTAAATTTCGCGTCTGTAGCACGTCATCTTCGAGTTGTAGCAATTTTTGACCAGTAGTGTATATTAAAAGTATACTCTTACACCAGTTGCAAGTTGCCGGTTTATGTAGTTCCCAATAGTTATACGCCTGCTGAAGCTAGCGTGTTCGCTGGCCTTTTCTATAACTACGAGTTTTTTTTCCCGAGTGTTTTATATTTCTACGAGAGACACCGGCCCCCGGGTCTAACGAGTATTTCTTAGCAATTTCTTATAAGTGAGCGGTTTTAACGATGGATGGACCTTATGGTATGATCTCACCGTATGTTATACCGTTCTTTTGTGTGTGTTTGTGTTGGGGTTGGGGTGGGGGGGGGGGAGAGGGAGTATTCGCAAATACTCAGCCCATGTGGTTATCCTTGCAACAAATTTGGAAGAACTTTGACGCCGCATGTCAACACCAGCGATGGTAGTAACTGCAGACATGCTCTAAACAGAAGTGTGGCACAAGTGGATAGAACACTGAACGTCTGCGAATGGTAAATTAAAAATCTGATGAAAAGCGTAATGGTAAAATGCATTGCAAGATAATACGACAATGCATGTAAAATCGGATGGTTTTTCTGAAAATAAAAACATTGTAGTGTTATACGTAAGTTAAAGCTCACCTCTCGTTTCTGTCATCATTATTGTACGAAATCGGTTGAAACGTTTTGAAACACCCTGTACTTTTCCGTCGAGCTGTTATTATTCACGACTTTCTCAACTTCTTAAGTTTTTGCTGCAGGTCGGGGAACAACCATTTTCATGTGAATCAGTATTTGAAGTGGGAAAAAGGAAATAATATTTTCTGTCCTATCGACTACAAGTAAAGCGCCACGTTGTGATATTTATTGTCTCTTCATCTGCATCCAAACGTTTTCCATATTGTTAGTAGCAGAATCAGCCCGACTGCCTGTGACAGACGCATCATACCAACTGAACGTATCTCGTTTCACCACAGTCGATGATTAACCTGGAATGCTGCCTTATGGTTGCAGTAAAATCCATTATATCTGACACAAAACTCATAGCAGTTGCTCGTACTTTTTTTTAATGTTTTTTCGGAATAAACTGTACAAACACATGCCTCGCTGGAGCACGGAATGACAGACTTTGATATCGCCGGGTAACGGAATCTCTTTCAGACCAGACCGTAATTACAGCTCCATTTGCAGTTGGTGATTAACTCGGTTCTGCCTTTTAATAGGTTTGCAGCTCGTCACTTGTTTGCCGACTCTCACAGCGGGCCAATCCCAGCGGGGTAATCACTCGAGAAGGAGGGCGACGGGCTGACACCTGTCTCTGCGTGTGTGTGTGTGTGTGTGTGTGAGAGAGAGAGAGAGAGAGAGAGAGAGACAGAAAGAGAGAAGTAGCGACAAGTTAAGCAGCGCTGTCCTGGATACGGGAGCAACATCCAGCTATTTCTGAAAAGCGCAGCGTTCTAAATAATGAAGTGGGCCAGTGAAACAGGAGATAATGATTATCTGTTGAAACCAGCAGACCACAAATGTTGCTAGTTTCCCGCTTTTGCATGAGAACAAGAGAAGATTGCTTTCGTGTGTATAAACAAAATCTGAATATTTACTTTTTCTGTTGGCAATAATTCTAGCACAATCCATTTAAAGAAACACACTTAACATCTACGTACACACTCTGGAAACTAGTGTGGAGAGCATGGGAAAGGGTGCTTGGCACTGCACCACATGCTACGATTCTTCCCATTTCATTTGCATACGTAGCATGGGGAGTATTAATATCTACATGCTTTGTGCACCTTGTAATTGTTCTTATCTTGTGTTTTGGTCCCTATGGGGGTGACACAGAGGGATGATGCGGGCAAAAGATATTTACTATCGCTTTATAGAACAGAATAATTTTTTGTAGAAATAAGCGATACATGTACAGGGAGGCTAAAATAATACAATCCCGGATATTCTTTCATGCGTCTTACGACAAGCAACCCAACTTACACCGCCTGCAACCACGTTCGTGATAGCTGGGTTGTCTGCCTTAAGGTGCATGAAATATTATCCGGGACAGTTTATTTTAGTAGTTCTTTATACTAGATATCCACTTATGCATAAGAAGTGTAAACTATATATTATTACAGTTTTTTATGTTGGCAAGAATTCTGCCCCAATCACTTTTAAGGTTCAAACGCTTCAAATGGCTCTGAGCATTATGTGACCTAACATCTACGGTCATCAGTCCCCTAGAACTTAGAACTACGTAAACCTAACTAACCTAAGGACATCACACACATCCATGCCCAGGGCAGAATTCGAACCTGCGACTGTAGCGGTCGCGCAGTTCCAGACTGAAGAGCCTAGAACCGCTCGGCCACACTGGCCGGCTCCATTTATGGAAACATAAATGACGTGTCTGTGTAGACGATACGATATTGCAGTGCCCATCCAATTTACCTTCGGACATGCATGCACGTCAAAAGGAATATTGCATTGTTCTTCGTAAGAACACAGGCACTGCGATATCGTGTTATTCTGCTGACGCCAGGCAGTGATTTCCAATTAGAATTTCCTCACCTGCATGGGAAATACATAATGTGTGTACCAGTATAGATTATGACGCAAGAAAGACGACGTACGGAGGTTTGGGTCTGGACGCGGGTCGTGCATGGATAGCCAAAACGGTTGAGGCGACCTCTTGCTTGAAGCGGGAAATCTGGGTTCGACCCCCGGTCCGGTACAAATTTTCGTGGTCGTCTTTCCCTTTTAGAGCTCATAGTTGTTCGTATTCGCATCTGCGAATGCGTTTCATTTGTCTACATACAGTTGTTGTTGTTGTGGTCTTCAGTCCTGAGACTGGTTTGATGCAGCTCTCCATGCTACTCTATCCTGTGCAAGCTTCTTCATCTCCCAGTACCTACTGCAACCTACATCCTTCTGAATCTGCTTAGTGTATGCATCTCTTGGTCTCCCCCTACGATTTTTACCCTCCACGCTGCCCTCCAATACTAAATTGGTGATCCCTTGATGCCTCACTACATACAGAGGTTGGACAAATACATGGCATGTTCGCGAGAAATGCATGTTTGAACATAAATGCAAATGCTGACCAAACCTGCAGGTCGTGCTGTTGTATTTGACCAGGAACGGCTCCTGTGCAGTGTCCTCAAGTTGCAAGTGTCACTCGTGGTAACTACAGTGTTCTACGTAGCTGTGAGTGCATGATGTCTGAGCTAAGTCAATTCGAACGTGGGCAAATTCAAGGTATCCAACGTGTTGGTGTATGAAGAATCACCGGATCTAAGATTAATATCGCATACAGGGATGGAGAAGAAGATGACTGAGTAAACCACAATGCGGACGAAAATGTGAGTAGAGTGATCGTGAGGGACGATCATTGAAGAGGACTGTCACCAAAAAGAACAGGACGATATGTGTAAAAGTCACTGTAAAATTGAGTGTCGCCTTCGCTAGCTCTGTCAGTACCAAAACAACACGAACGGACCTCCATAAGGATGGATAGCTGAAATTCCAAAAGCATTCATCCGTGACGCAAATTCCCGCAAAAGCAAAAGGTCGTGCCAACACTATAAAACTCAGTGGAGAAATGGAAGAAAGATATTCCGTCCAACGGGTCCTGCTTCACACCCTTTCCAACCTCAGATCAGGTTTACGGCCGAGGACTGAAATATGGTGGGGGTTCGTTGATGATTTGGGCAGGCATATCGAGGTGTTCCATGGATCCCCTGGTTACTCTGCAAGGTGGCATAATTGCCAAGGCTAATGTGACAGCTTTGGATGATCAAGTCCATCGAGTGATACAATCATTCTTCCCCAAAGATTATGCTGTGCTCCACCGTTTCACTGTTGAAGCAGCTCGCATAGTCCAGGACTGGTTTTTTAAGCACGTAGAAGAAATGTCGCGTGTCATTTGGCCACCACAGTCACCAGATCTCAGTATTATTGACCCTTTGTGGCGTACTTTGAAGAGAATTATGCACTATTCTACGCACCTCCACCATCGTTACCTATTTGGTAGGAAGAATCGTATAAGATCCCCCGTACTTATCCATTCGAAGACGACTGCAGGCTGTTTTGAATGTCCATGGTTTCCTACACAGTATTAATTAATGATCATGTTTCTGAAGGAACGAGAGGACCGTACAACGCTTAGAAAAGAAATTGGATACTGCAGCACCTGTGATACCAGCCTAATAGCCTGAGAGTACAGCTCTTGCGACGCCAGCACTCGCCTTGGGAAGTAGGCGAACTTGTTGCGGTCTTTAACGTTCACGCTACATGAATAATGCAGCAATCACGACTTCCGCTGGTACCGCAACGACTTTCGCAACCTGCCACTATGCCTATGTCGCGACGTCCACCAATTTACTGGTGTATTTTTCCAACTGGTCCGCAGACCCGCATTATGATTGACACTTGCAGATGTTGCTACATAATTTTCCAAACGTTCAGTGTTGAATCCCTTGTTTCTCCATACTCCATTTTTTTAATGAATAAGGAGAAGGTAACACACGTTCCGCAATTGCATACAAGAGATCCATCTCCTGAACCCAAATACCCATTACTTCCTCCTGTATATGTTCCCTTTATTGGCTCCAGTCTTGGTACTTGGAGTTGTTGCTGGAATCAACAGAATTCCTACCACATCTACATCATACTCCGCAAGCCGCCTAGCGATGTGTGGTGGAGGGTACTTCTGGTACCACTAACTGATCTCCTGTTCTCTGTTCCACTCGCGAACAGTCCGTGGAAAGAATGTCTGTAAGCCCCTGTATTAGTTCTAATTCCTTGAATTTTCTCCTCGTGGTAGCTTCGCGGGATGTATGTGAAGGAAATAATATGCTGCCACAATCTTCTCAGAAAGTGTTGTCTCTGCAGATTGTTAAGCATGTCTGTAATGCTCCCTCACTAACTAAACGATCCCGTGACAAGACCCGACGGTCCTCGTTCGATCTTATCATTCTATCAGTCCTACCTGGTAAGGATGGCATATTGATCAACAGTACTCAAGAATCAGTCGAGCAAGTGCCTTACAAGTCACTTAGTTCACGGACAAGTTACTTGTTCTTTTCTTCCTATGAATCTGGGTTTGATATCTGATTTTCCTGCTATATTTTTTACGTGGTCATTTCTCTTATTATCCCTCTAGATAGTTATTCCTAGATACTTTAGGGTAGATACTGCTTCCAGCAATCTGTCACCAATAGTGTAGCTATACAGTAGTGGATTCCTTTTCCTGTGTATGGGTAATACGTTACATTTATTCACGCTGAAGGTCAACTGCCAGAATCTGGACATTTATCCATATCACACAGGTCATTCTGCAAATCGATACTGTCTTCTGGCGTTGCTACTTTGTCATAGACAACCGTATCATCTGCGAACAGTCCTAAAAATCTTCCGACGCCTTCTACCAGATCATTTACATATATTATAAACAGTAATGGTGTTACGACATTTCCATGTGGTACTCGGAAATTACCTTTACGTCTGTCGATGTTCAGTTCTATCCGCAAGGATGTCTTGTATCCCGTCGAAAAATCTGGGCCGATTGTCGATAAGCTTGAATTTTTTTACTTACCGACAGCGCGCGACGGTGTTAAATATGTTCCTGAAATCAAGGAACACGGAAACAACCTGAGTGGCGTTGTCTACAGCACCATGGGTCTAATGCAGCAACAGAGCGATCTGAGTTTACAAAGATCTCTGCGGATTTCATGTTGATTTTTATAGAGGAGATTTTCGTTCTCCAAAAACTCGTAACTCTTGAGCATAAAACATGTTTCACAGTTCCACAGCAGATTGACACCGACGATACAGGACTTCTGTCCTACGGCCCTTCTTGAAAATGGCAATGACCTGCGATTTTTCCCAGTTGCTAGGTTTGTTTCCTCGGTTGTTCTGGCGATCTACGACAGTCTGCTTCTAGAAGGGGAGCAAGTTCTTTCGCATATTCTTTGTAAAATATTATTGGTATCTCATCTGGTCCTAATGCCTTTCCAATACTAAGAAACTGTAGTTGCATTTCTATTCCGCGGTCGGGTACCTCAGTACCTGTCATTGACACTTTTGTACTGTAATTGGAGGGAGGGACCTTGTTACAACATTGTGCGGTGAAACAATTTCGAAAGATCGAATTCAATATTTCGGCCTTCTCTCAGTTAAGCTCCGTCTCGGTGCTAGTATGATCACTGAGTGAATGAATGGAGGATTTAGAACCCATTACTCATTTTACATAAGACTAAAACCTCTTTGGGTTTTTACTCGGATCGACTAACAAAATTTCCCTTTAAAAGTCAAGGAATGCTTCTCTATTTGCTCTCCTTACCCTAATTTTCGCTTCGTTGAGCTTTTGTTCGTCAGCTTTTCCACCTCACACTTCCATTTGTTCTTGCGCATTATATGGTTTTTCTCTTCCAGACCAAGTATATTCCAGTTACGGCAATTTTCATGTGCATAAATCTTTAGTTAACGGCCGAGTAATGGCGTCTTGCTCCTGAAGTGTCAGTAAAACGTCCATTTCGTTCCTTTATAGAAGCTAGACAGCAGTCTTACGTGGTAAGGGACCAACGGAGAGGGCTAATAGCGTTCCTCTGGAACAGATGTGTGAGGAAATGTAGGAGCGAAGCATTCGCCAAGGCTCAAAGTGTCACTGGAAATAAGGGTACACGACGATCTTGTCAACAGGGATAGCGGTTTGCATCTCAGTTCCGTTACACAATCATAGGTTTCTTCTTCTGACACTTCTTCAAGACCTCTATCCACTCCTTAGGCGAGAATACATATTGACAATGATTCCGTACGTATTTCTCAACAACGCCAGAATCACGCTCAGAAGGCAATATTGTATGCCCTACTAGCGGAAATGTGTGTGTGATAGTTTTGTATCTACGCTCTGCTATAAGTTTCAACCATACTCCAACAATGGTCCAGTTTTTGTTTTGGCCTTCACAGTTGTCAGATGTGGCTATCAACTTCTCTCCCCGAACGTCATGTCCCTCGAAGTACTTCAGTATACAACTGCCAATCTCTACTGCTCCTCTATCAGCAGTTCCTTCATCCAATACATGGAAATATCCTTGTTTTTCTGAACAAGAATGGACACTGAGACTGTAACAGAAGAGTTTCTTTTTGTAGAAAGCAGCAGCAGTTGAAAATTTGTGAGTTGGTAGGGCCTGCTGCAAATCAAACATAATGACATAAATACCTTTATCTTTCTCTGACTCTATTGTAGCTAGCGTAATATCATCCTGTGTTGCTTTGGCTATGCGCTGATGTAACTCAAGTTCAGCAGATAAGGATTTTGATAAGTTTCGGTCTTTCTCCGTTTTTGCATTTTCTATTTTAATATGTAGGCAATCGCATCTGATGCAAGCGTCTGATTTAGGGTTTTTAAAGGATATGCTGTGCTCTCCCACAAAAATCCGTCGAAATTTGTCACTGGATACAGACAGTCTCTGTAGTTGTTCACATTCTTCTGTGTATTGGTCCTAACAGCTTTCTATTGTGTACTCCAAGCTCATGAATCTCCTATTTGGACTATTAGATCTTTTATAATGACTGCTACATGTCGGCAGTAAATTTACGGAAGTATTGACAAAATTAGTATCAGCACTCGAATACTTTCTGGATGATGCCGGTGTTTTCCCCTTCCATCTCCTGAGGGGTTTTACAACCTTCCTTTATTTTGGACGTTAAGTATTCTAAACGACCCCTACTTCTTTGTAGCCCTTGAATATTTAAGAGAGCAGTCTTACAAACTTCAGTGCGCTTTCCACTATTCCATTAGATGGCATCACAAAATATAGTTCTACTCCGTCTTGATCGACTGTCAGATTTCTTCGTTTTTCTCGTTTTTTCGGTTGCTTGTATGCAACCATGAAGGTAGGCATTCTACAAGTCATAATTATCCCATATTCCAAAACTTCTGAAAGATATCCACTCTCTCTCCTTCTCTGTACAACTGAAAACCCCTTTTTCTGCAGTTACAGTTAGGACCAGGTTCGCGGGTATGGCTATCATTGCCTTTCCCTCGTTCCTGAATATAATCTAAGCTTCTTTTGCGAGCTTCTTGGCATTTCTGTTGTTGGTTCACACCCCCTTCCTTTTTCTGTCACGACTGTTCGCCTTTCTTAGTATCTGCGTTACTCTAAAAGAAAAAAGAAAGAAATCGGTAGGCCTAACGTAATTTAAATACGAAAAGATTTGCTTCGAAATACACACACTGAAATTCGTTTACAATTTTAATTCTAATACAGTTCGTATTAACAAATGTTAAAAATACGTTCAAAATTATTTTGTAGATTCCTTACATTACCTAACCAGGCAACTACACGCTTTAAAACATAAATTGCACACAAACGTTTGCACAGGAGAATGTTACAGTACATAACGATCAGTTCTGGTTCTCGGTATTAATCCAGAGCGTGCATAACGTGGTAACTACAGCAAATAGCATGTTAACTGCAGTAGACTCCATTATTTACATGCAAAGGCAAATATGAAGTTAGTGACACTAGTTACCTTATTTTCTTCATTATTAATGCTGACACTACTTTCATGGTCTGTCTCGTGATAATCTAGATCTTTATAACTGTCATCACACTCAAAATCCCTGTTTAATAGCTCTTCTAACATCGCAAAATCGTCCATGCTCATCGTGCCTCCAAACTCTAACTTCTTTACAGTAGCCGTTTTCTCACCGATAACATGTTGTACATGCAGATGTACACTCCTGGAAATGGAAAGAAGAACACATTGACACCGGTGTGTCAGACCCACCATACTTGCTCCGGACACTGCGAGAGGGCTGTACAAGCAATGATCACACGCACGGCACAGCGGACACACCAGGAACCGCGGTGTTGGCCGTCGAATGGCGCTAGCTGCGCAGCATTTGTGCACCGCCGCCGTCAGTGTCAGCCAGTTTGCCGTGGCATACGGAGTTCCATCGCAGTCTTTAACACTGGTAGCATGCCGCGACAGTGTGGACGTGAACCGTATGTGCAGCTGACGGACTTTGAGCGAGGGCGTATAGTGGGCATGCGGGAGGCCGGGTGAACGTACCGCCGAATTGCTCAACACGTGGGGCGTGAGGTCTCCACAGTACATGTTGTCGCCAGTGGTCGGCGGAAGGTGCACGTGCCCGTCGACCTGGGACCGGACCGCAGCGACGCACGGATGCACGCCAAGACCGTAGGATCCTACGCAGTGCCGTAGGGGACCGCACCGCCACTTCCCAGCAAATTAGGGACACTGTTGCTCCTGGGGTATCGGCGAGGACCATTCGCAACCGTCTCCATGAAGCTGGGCTACGGTCCCGCACACCGTTAGGCCGTCTTCCGCTCACGCCCCAACATCGTGCAGCCCGCCTCCAGTGGTGTCGCGACAGGCGTGAATGGAGGGACGAATGGAGACGTGTCGTCTTCAGCGATGAGAGTCGCTTCTGCCTTGGTGCCAATGATGGTCGTATGCGTGTTTGGCGCCGTGCAGGTGAGCGCCACAATCAGGACTGCATACGACCGAGGCACACAGGGTCAACACCCGGCATCATGGTGTGGGGAGCGATCTCCTACACTGGCCGTACACCACTGGTGATCGTCGAGGGGACACTGAATAGTGCACGGTACATCCAAACCGTCATCGAACCCATCGTTCTACCATTCCTAGACCGGCAAGGGAACTTGCTGTTCCAACAGGACAATGCACGTCCGCATGTATCCCGTGCCACCCAACGTGCTCTAGAAGGTGTAAGTCAACTACCCTGGCCAGCAAGATCTCCGGATCTGTCCCCCATTGAGCATGTTTGGGACTGGATGAAGCGTCGTCTCACGCGGTCTGCACGTCCAGCACGAACGCTGGTCCAACTGAGGCGCCAGGTGGAAATGGCATGGCAAGCCGTTCCACAGGACTACATCCAGCATCTCTACGATCGTCTCCATGGGAGAATAGCAGCCTGCATTGCTGCGAAAGGTGGATATACACTGTACTAGTGCCGACATTGTGCATGCTCTGTTGCCTGTGTCTATGTGCCTGTGGTTCTGTCAGTGTGATCATGTGAGGTATCTGACCCCAGGAATGTGTCAATAAAGTTTCCCCTTCCTGCGACAATGAATTCACGGTGTTCTTATTTCAATTTCCAGGAGTGTAGCTACTCACTAGGAAAAAACAACCTGTATTCTGCTGCTATCTGTGGAGATTTTTGGAGACTAAGTCGTGTATTTATCTCAGCATGCAATATACTACACCGTAAATGGTGTAAGCCATTTTTGGCCAAAAAGTCTGTTACCATGTTTTACGCCTGTGCCCCTCAATTATAAACAGATTCCGAACAAGTCAGCAGGAATATGACCGTGTAGAGAATAAGAAAACTACGGATACTCTAGAAACAACAAGGCGCACTTGTTACAAAAACTGGCATTAGCGCGTATCAAGGATACTCGATACAATTTATTGGACGTGCATGATAGTGACCCACTACGTTATGCACATCAATTTGAGCGCGACGGGGGTTACAGTGATTTCGTTGGAAGCAGTGAATGGTTGTATAACTTCAGTGCTACAGAACTGGAAGACGAAATATCACGAAAGTCCGCAGCTCGTGGTCGTGCGGTAGCGTTCTCGCTTCCCGCGCTCGGTTCAAAATGGTTCAAATGGCTCTGAGCACCATGGGACTCAACTGCTGTGGTTATCAGTGCCCTAGAACTTAGAACTAGTTAAACCTAACTAACCTAAGGACATCACACACATCCATGCCCGAGGCAGGTTTCGAACCTGCGACCGTAGCAGTCCCGCGGTTCCGGACTGCGCGCCTAGAACCGCGAGACCACCGCGACCGGCCCCGCGCTCGGGTTCCCGGGTTCGATTCCCGGCGGGGTCAGGGATTTTCTCTGCCTCGTGATGACTGGGTGTTGTGTGATGTCCTTAGGTTAGTAGGGTTTCAGTAGTTCTAAGTTCTATGGGACTGATGACCATAGATGTTAAGTCGCATAGTGCTCAGAGCCATTTGAACCAATATCACGAAATTTAAAACAGAACGTCAGCGTCAGCGTGGCGATGCACCGCAAACTGCAGAATCTGCCCGAAAATTTCTAGACGAGATAAACAAACTTATCCCACCGTTCAGTAAGGAATTTGTTTTAAACTGAAACTAGTTGCAGACGAAATGCATACGAAAAGGAAGCTTGGAGACTGTAGATATCAAGAGAACTACATCAAGTTCAGCTAACATCAATGCCTCAACGACATTCCTATACAATAATGCCATCTGAGAATCTGGATGGTAAATTGGCTGGAAGTTATTTATTGTGCTACAAGAAGTTGGAGGTGCTCTGCTCCCTTAGATTCTTTCTTGTGTGCGTGATCTTATGAGGGCAGTAGGGAATATTTACGTCAGAGCAAGCAAGGTTTGGAAAAGGGCGTAAGAGAAGTACATCTATGAGATGAGCATTGCCTTTGGCCAATAGCAGATCAAAATAACTTTCTTTTGCTTGATTCCTGGTTCGCTGTATATTTGGAGGAAACTATCCCTCCTGAAAAGTGTGTGACATTACAGTTCACACCACCTGGAGTCACCGGACAAATGCAGCCTCTGGATGTTTTTTTTTTCCGTACCTGCAAAACGTTTTATCAAGCTATATCTAGCTACGACTTGATAAACAACCAGTTTCACGAGGGGCTCCACGACAGGTTGTTTGAGTTTGGTTGTATGCCATCACATTCTTTCAGTTCTCATAACCCCGTTACGCCAGTATGATTCTACATGCATTCTTTAAGAGTGGATACTCCTGTCGTGTGTCTAATGTCGTGCACGGTTTGTGACTCCCAAGAAGTTGGCCTTCGATCTTGATGATGCGAATATTTATGATCACTGTGGCGCGCCATTTTTCATTCGTTACTCAAGGTGCTATTTAATGGTTTGTTTTAAACATTTCTTGAACATCGTCTATATCCATTTTGTAAAGTTTCTTAAATACATCCTATAGAAAGTTGATCTCCACCTCCTGGACACTCATTTTCTGCCGCCATCTAGCTGCGCATGGTGAGTCATCAGCAGGTAATATTTTTCCTGTCATAATTATTAACAAAGTGCTTTCAAATAAGCCTTACTAAAGACTGAATATGGGACGTAGAATTCAAAGAGTTCCTTGTAACCTTAAGTCCGAGATAGCTTACCGATGCATACAATTCTCGTTTAGAGTATCACTTTGAGAGTAGACACGACGAACTTGTCATCCTGCTGTGCACAGGTGTCGATTGCCGAACCAATTTAGGAACTGGACTAGATGACGCTGTACAATTGTTGCAGGAGGAGGAGGGGGGAGGGGGTGGATGCCAGAGGAGCCAAGTACGGATACGTCAGAGAGCAGCCTAGTTTCGAGAGCACTCCTCATTATGCGCAGCACGGTCTGCAAACTGGAACAGCAAATACCAGGACTCCACGAGCGAGTGGAGCCGGAAGGGTTCTTCTGGGTCGATGTCGGGAAACGATACGAAGTTCCCGTAGGTTGCAGACAAAAGGGCAGAAACTGGCTCCCCTTCTGGCCCAGGCGCAGCCATTGTCGTTGCTCCAGGTGTTCTAGTTCGGGCGCACAAGTCCTCAGCTCTGATATGCCTCCGGGAAAGCGGCAAGCCTTAAGAAGATTATCCCTGAAGATTATTATACTGTGTCACCTCACCGAAGCAGGTTGATGCAGGGTTGCTTCTGCGAACAACGCGAGAGCCGATTCCTTCCATAGCTGTTACTTATCCCAGCGCTCTCTCAGCCCCAGCTTATATTTTGCTCCAAAATTATGAAATACGTCGAAGAAAACGATATATTGAAACGTGACTCGGATTCAGAAGATATCGCTCTTCTGGATATCGACAGTCTTTTTATCCACACGACGTTATAAGTGCCAGCGACAGAAAAACCCAATTTGATAGTGTATTTCTACATTTTCGGATGGCTTTCGACACCGTTGTTCACAAGCAGCTTTCAATGGAATTGTTTGCCTATTAAGAAGCGCCTCAGCTGTCGGTGGACTTGTGGGATCCTGTCAGAAAGATCATAGTTCCTAGTAATTGGTAGAAAACTATCTAACGAAACCGAATTTATATATGGCTTACTTCATGGAGGTCTTATAGGCCCTCTGCTGATCAGTCAACTCATTCTTTTGTTTTTCTTTAATCGAATTTGTATGTTATTACGCCCATTGTTCACGTTTAAATCTACAAACTCTGCAAACAGTGTATCTGTTCTACGGAAACAAAATTGCAGACAGGCTAATAAAATTTAATGAACCAATTCTTCGTATAAAGTTTGGGCATTTCTTTAAAAAAAGTTGATTGGATTTTTATATGATTTCTCGCACTGTTCATGTACAAATCAAAATCTAGAAACAGTGTACCTGGTCATCTGAGACAGGTATTCCTGTACATGGAATCGAATTTGAACGTCGTATCTAGTTTGTCATCAGTAATGATTAGTTAGCGTAGTAACAACAATAAAAATAATTTTATATGTATATATTAGGACTCCTGACGAATTAGTGTATTAAAGATTCGTTTTATTTTATATGCAATTCTGACAAAGCCGATTTATCGCAGTATCAGTTAAATATCCTACTTTGATGTAGCTCACAACTGCCACTGCTCTCTTGTGCTGATATTTCTATAAAAACTTTCATCCCCTAACACGTATGTCTTTATTTCTTAAAGACAAGCCAAACACCGGTTTTCATAGATCTAGCTTTAAAAATGTTTTAATAGTATGTAATATTTTCATAATTTTCCTTTTCTGTTTCACTCCCTTTGGGGTTGAATACATAAGAAACTGCGAAACGTGTTTTTTTTTTTTTTTTTTTTTTTTTTTTTTTTTTTTTTTTTGCATTTCTAACTGGGAAGTCAGATACCAGTCTTCAAAGATGTAACTTTAAAAGTTCATTTTTTGTTTCCGTCCGAGAAACCAAAAACCGACTTTCGTAGTTCTAGCTACAAAATTGCCGTAGGGACATATTTTCAAAAAAATATTTCATTCCCTATTTCTCTCCCTTAAGGGGAATCCGAAAAATACGTTCCCTTAAGATCAGCACCCTCTCCAAATTTCAAGTCTCTGTCAGGGGTTTAGGGTGGGCGATGATGAGTCAGTGAATCAGTTAGCATACTTCCTTCTACGTATACTTGTAGAGATTTAGAAGACAGTGTGAGCAGCCGTCTTAGATTGTTTGCAAATTATGCTGCCGTTTACCGTCTTGTAAAGTCGTCAAAAGATGATAATTTATTACCAAAAGATATCGACAAGATATCTGCATGGTGCGAAACGTAGCGTTGAGTATGAATAAAACAAAAGTGAGGACTTCCATATGAGTATTAAAAAAATCCCGTTAAATTTTGATTGTACGATAGGTCACACGACCATAAAGGCTTTCGATTCAGCAAGGTGCCTAGGCATTATACAGGGTGATTCAAAAAGAATACCACAAATTTAAAAATGTGTATTTAATGAAAGAAACATAATATAACCTTCTGTTATACATCATTACAAAGAGTATTTAAAAAGGTTTTTTTCACTCAAAAACAAGTTCAGAGATGTTCAATATGGCCCCCTCCAGACACTCGAGCAATATCAACCCGATACTCCACCTCGTTCCACACTCTCTGTAGCATATCAGGTGTAACTGTTTGGATAGCTGCTGTTATTTCTCATTTCAAATCATCAATGGTGGCTGGGAGAGGTGGCCGAAACACCATATCCTTAACATACCCCAATAAGAAAAAATCGCAGGGGGTAAGATCAGGGCTTCTTGGAGGCCAGTGATGAAGTGCTCTGTCACGGGCTGCCTGGCGGCCGATCCATCGCCTCGGGTAGTTGACGATAAGGTTTCATAACTAACCTTTTCCGTAGGACTCTCCATACAGTTGATTGTGGAATTTGCAGCTCTCTGCTAGCTCTGCGAGTCGATTTTCCTGGGCTGCGAACAAATGCTTGCTGGATGCGTGCTACATTTTCATCACTCGTTCTCGGCCGTCCAGAACTTTTCCCTTTGCACAAACACCCATTCTCTGTAAACTGTTTATACCAACGTTTAATACACCACCTATCAGGAGGTTTAACACCATACTTCGTTCGAAATGCACGCTGAACAACTGTCGTCGATTCACTTCTGCCGTACTCAATAACACAAAAAGGTTTCTGTTGAGCGGTCGCCATCTTAGCATCAACTGACGCTGACGCCTAGTCAACAGCGCCTCAAGCGAACAAATGTACAACTAAATGAAACTTTATAGCTCCCTTAATTCGCCGACAGATAGTGCTTAGCTCTGCCTTTTGTCGTTGCAGAGTTTTAAATTCCTAAAGTTGTGGTATTCTTTTTGAATCACCCTGTATTTACGAAAAGACTAAATTGGAACCATCAAATAGAAGATGTTGAGGAGAAGGGGTCTGTTACCGTGTGATGTGGGATTATTGCCACATATCGATGACGGAGGAGATCGGAAAATGGCACAGAAAGCTAGCTCGTTTTGTTTATCACGGAACAGGAGAGAGTGCCACGAATATGACAAGCGAGTAAGGGTGTCAATCATTGAAACAAAGGCTTTTTTCCTCGCGTCGAGATCTGTTCAAGAAATTTAAATCACCAACTTTCTCCTCCGAATTCCAAAGCATTTTGTTACTCACAGCTATATAGGAAGAAATTACGATCGTGATAGATTAAAATAAATAAGGACATGTACAGATGTATTTAGGATTTCATTTTCCCCACACGCTGTTTGAAATTGGATCGTTAGAGGAAGTGGTCAAAAAAAAAAAAAATGGTTCAAATGGCTCTGAGCACTATGGGACTTAACATCTGTGGTCATCAGTCCCCTAGAACTTAGAACTACTTAAACCTAACTACCCTAAGGACATCACACACATCCATGCCCGAGGCAGGATTCGAACCTGCGACCGTAGCGGTCACGAGGTTCTAGACTGAAGCGCCTAGAACCGCACGGCCACACATGCCGCAGAGGAACTGGTCACATGAATTGCTTGGATAAAACTAAATAGTAACTGAAGAAAACGCGTCGTAAAGGAAATTAGAACATACGGTTTACAGTATGAAACTTCATTAATATTTGTTTCTTTACGAAAGTCATAATAAAGAATACAGCAAACAAAAGTTGTCGAAAGCAGTGATTCTGGAGCTCTTACAGGAAACAAAAGAAACTTGCAAGATTTATCAAATGAATAGAATGAGTTCAGTTTCAATTGACGTTTCCGTTTATTTAATGACATACTACAGAAGACTGCTAGTACGTGGTTTGTACGTATTTGTATGATTTTATCTTCCAATCAGATGCTGTAGCTTCCACAGGAGTGCTTTGCTCCTTTACCCGACCAGTGAACCGATGGTAAACATTAGAGATCCAACACACACCAATTTATATTTGGTTGTGGCACCGGACGCCCGTACAATGTCCCAATTTTTACAGAGTCCAATCTAGTCATTGTATCTGATCTGTATCTGATCATGAAAACACCCAGTCCCCGGGCAGAGAAAATCCCCAACCCGGCCGGAATCGAACCCGGAGCCCAGTGATCTAGAGGCAGCAACGCTAGTCACTAGACCACGAGCTGCGGACACGCAATTCTGTCATTTCATTTCACCAAAGAGCGCAACGTTTTGCGCTCTATTTTACACTGACGTCCGTTCAAGATGCAGACGGTACAGCAACTGAAACTTCATGATCCCCAGCAACGATCTGGATTTGCTCTCCGGTTTATGGCACTAAGCGAAGTTCATGACATGTGGCCGGGCAATATTCTATGGAGTGATGAGGCACATTTCACGCTGCAGAGTGCACTGAAGACACAGAAATACCGAATTAGAGGTACTGTTAAATCACTTGTTGTGCACGAAGAGCCATTGCAATCGCCGTGTGTGACTGTGTAGTGTGTATTAACAAGCACCTTTAAGCTGAGTCCGTTCTTCTTTGAACAGAATGCACCCAGAGCGGCTGTCAGATGTATCGTGACGTTTGCACGTTTTCGGACCCTTCTTGTACAGCGTGTTATTCCTGCTTTGGAAGAGAGCAACTGTGTGGAAACAACTGTTTTCATGCTCGCCCAATGAAACAACTGCTTAATCCAACCTTCCCCGATCTACAGAGATCTTCCAGAGGCATGGCCTGCAGGAGCACCTGATCTGAATCTATGTGAATTTTGGCTCTGGGAATGTGTAACAGAACACGTCCACCAGGGACATGTTCGGCTCTACCTGATCTGAAGGCCAGTATACAGGAACACGTTGCTGGGATTCCACCTCAACTTTTGCGAGCAGCTGTTGATCACTTCGTTTCACGGATGCATCATCTCGTCGACGCCTTCGGCGCTCACGATGAATAGATTGTGTAAGCGCCGGTTAATAATAAAATGAACACTTTGCCTTTCTCACTTGTTCGACCATTCCTGTCCACATCCCGTCTCTAATATGGAAACATTTCTATACGCTTTTCTTGCATTCACAGCCGCAGGTTTCCTCCTGTTGGCCAGAATTGGAGTAAATTTTCTCCAGTGTAAATCGGTTCCGCATTAATGCATTAGAATATCCACGAAGTTTCTGTGCCACATAATAGTTACAACCCACACTGGACCTCTGTGAATATGTCCAAATGTAAAACCTCGTATTGGCCATTGAGTCTTAAGGTTCATTTGCTCTGTTGTTCTTTGAGCTTGACGTAAAGAATCTTTGCACCCATTACACAATGACCACAATGTTGAGCTTCTCACATTTTTCTCCTGTCATATTTATAACTACCATTGGCTGACAAACTCCCATGAGTACTGTAGTACCGTATACACACCATTTGTTGTTACTGCTGATTAAGGAAGGTGTGAATTGAAATCCGGCGTCTACACACAGCTTAATGTCTAAGGGGTTAAGCACGTTACTATCAACGGGCAGATCGGACTTTCTTACGGTGTGACAGAGAGCAGGGAGATTATTATTTACATTAAGCCGTCTACACATAACCTGACTATCAGTAATAGTGTCTCATCGCCACTCCCCTGCTGCTTACGTAGTCATGGCGAGGGAAAGTCCCTTCTCTGGCTTGATTAGCTTCGCTTGCGTCCACGGTCACGCGCCACTGAACTTAAGTGACCTCAGGTACGTAGGCGGGGTGCTATTTTAGCCCGTCCATTCTTGCAAATATTGGCGGTGCTGGACAGGAGTAGATGAAGAGGTTTCACAAGAAGGCAAAGTAGGATATAAGGTTGAATATAATATCGACATGACTGCAAACGGGATCAGTTTGGTAATACGTAACGTAGTAATAGTCATTGAAACACTTTCGCGTAAGTAGCCGACTGCTGATTCTCTGTGTGTTCAGGTAACAGTTCAGTTTTATAGGATAACTGATTTTGACCGTTTTTCAGAGCATCGTCAGGTCTATTGCGACGTGTGTGTATTACAACGCGTTATCAGAGAAGCAGTGCCAATTCGCTGTATGTTACTGCTGTGTACTCTGTATCAAATTGGTTTTTGCAAAATGTTCCACACGGTGTCACAGGTAGGAATATCGATGTAACTGTCACGTGAGACTGTCGATTTTCCGTTTGGTGATAAAGAATTCGAAATTAACTCGCCGAATGCGAAGTCGCTAACTTCGACTCTTGTAGGGCTAGATGTACTGTCCACCGACCGGAACTCGAAACCGAATTTCCCACTAATCGCGAACGGTCACCTTAACCACTTTTTTTAGGGTTATACATTCCGACATCCTTAAAACGTAAAGTAATTTCTCTTTCTCTGAAATCCTCTTCGTTTCTCTTTACTCTAAAACTTGAATTTAATATTCTTTATAAATGCAAGGAATTCTGATATCTAAGTTCATTACCTTGTCACATATGGAAACAGAGGTTCTTCTATTTTCAAGGTAAATTAGATGAATAAATAAAATAAATTTCTTCCCCTTAGTTGTAACAAGTTGTAAGAGACACAAAAATACACGTACCGTAATGAGAAAAAGTATAAATCATAATTAAAAAGTAAAAGAAGAGGACTCAGGAAACTATACATGGCTCTTAATATATGAAAGGCAAGGATATCATGCTCTTGCGTGGTTTGCAAAATCGTTTCGATAGTTTAGTTTTTCTGCGGTTCATAGTGTAATGTTGTCAATTTAAACTTAAACTCCCTTAAACGCGATGTCTCTAATGATATGACGCAGTGTACAAATTGACCCAATAGTCACATTAAAGTATGATTTTTCTGACAGAAGTATCAAGTTTGATGTGATGTCACAACTTCTTGTATCTTGACCTACTGCAGTCCCGTCACAACAGTGATGCAAGTTTTTGTTGGGTGGCGACACTGAAACACCGAAAATGCAGATAAAATACCTTTTGCGCCATCCAAAATTTTTCGCCGTCTAATATCTTTCTAAAACTTGGAATACATCGCTATTTCTGAATCTGTAAGCTTTATTACAGAAACCGTTTTTAATAGGTAATGGATAGGATAGTGTACTTATTTGTGAACGTATATTATTGATTGTAATTATAAACTAAATACTGTAAATTGTTGGGTAACAGCCAAGCGAACTTTGTTTAAATGTATTGATAGCAACGAAGGAATGGTTGTAGCTGTGCTGTTGTTTATCTTTGCGTACAGAGGGTCTCTGTTGCGCTGCGAGCAGAGAGAAGCCACTGCAGCTTGACTCTTGAAAGAGTGCGGAAGTGTTTGTTGGGCGCTCCCGCAAATGCGATGTACAGTTATGACCGCCCCAATACAGGCGCACCTACTTTAGAAACTAGCGAGTACTGAGAGCACGGTTGAAATGGACCGGCAGAGGAAGCTGCAGTTCTATCTATTGTCTGTCCCACAATTATCCATGGTTCTGAAGACGACTCGTGGTTCTCAAACAGCAGTAGTAGCAACAGCGGCAGATCAGCATTGTCGTCGGCTACTTTCATCGTCGTCCGCACAGCTACAACATCGTAAGACTGTTAAATAAACTGACAGAATATAACTAATATTGTACAGCATTACTCAATGGCATTTCTTTAACAAATTTTAATGGCTAACTTTCTTGAATAATAACTTGCGATAGTTGAAACTTGTAGTGCATGTGTGTTTTCATTGTCCTCAGACAATATTAACATGCAGGGTTCTTTTCCTTTCCATGCAATCACCGAGTGTCAAACAAATATCTAAATTGATTAACTATTTACTGCCAGTTTTTTGTTCTAATGACCAGTTTCAGTCCAAATTTTTCCGCCTCGGTAAGTGGTTCATTCTTGTGTTGCATAACAGAGGCTTAACTAATTTGCAGTTCTGAGTATTGACTTCATTCACTTAAAATAACATAAAATTTCTGGCAAAACTAATAACTAAAGACACAGCACAAATTAAGAGTGCGCAACTTCATTTATTCCGTATTTATCTTAGCGAGTGAATTCTGCTGGCTTGTAACGTATTTTATTGTTCTTATGTCAAATCACTTGCTCACTTGCTTAACATAAATTCAATTTAATCTTTCAGTAATTAATAGTTAATTGCTTGCCTTTTTCCGAATTTTGCGTTACATTACGCCGAGGTTACTGAAAGTCATTTTCTACATAACAGGTTTCAGTTACAATCAGTCACTTATTTAATCAGCAACTTAATTTAACTATGCTTTCAAAATTTAGTATTTCAGAAGAAGTAACTGCAATCTCAGTGCTTCATGATTCTTTTATTTTCTCGTGAACTGTTGTATTCTGGAACCTTCTGTTGCCACGCCATTGATTATTTGCTTAATTTCTTTGCCATTACCTTCTTTGGATTTTGGATATTAATTGCCCTACGTGGTTCACTTTTTCCCCCTATGTGCTTCGTGAGTAACTGCACTAAATTCCACCCATTTCAAAATTGTTATCGATATTTAGACTAGGTTTAGGACAGATTCTTCGTTCAGAAGTGTTGTACACTCTCCTCCTACTAACTGGTACTATTTTCCTTCGGTAACGATAGCCTTACTCAATGTAAAATTTCATTAGGTATACGCCATCATGGTGATATAAATCGCAGTCCAATAGGCCGTTTAGCAAGGGGTACTTTACATTATATGTACCGGTCTATAAATACATGCTCTTGATTACACTTATAACAAATCGGTAAATGCTCGAGATGGATAGAGTATAACTTTGTGGGCACTGGACTCGTTTCATTGACGACTTTCTACCATTGTGTCGTAATAACTGACGTGAGGTGTTTGTTGTGGATGTTCTACCACACCTCAGGTGAGATGACACGGGGGTATTTAGTTTCCACTCTGTTAGGACCTGAAGGTTTCTCAATATAATGGTACCATTTCTTTGCGTCGCACATTTTCTCTTCCTGGGTTACTTAAGTGTTCTCGACTATGGTGGTTCTGAGGAAGCAGAGATCTGAATACATTTTGCCAATACTGACGGTGCTGCTTGACTCTCTGATTGAACTCTTTTAAGTATATTTCTCAGGTAGGTAGGACTGAATGATGGTCTTTTAAGGACATTACATCTTGCGTCAATACCTATTAATAATATCCCACTTTCTTCAAAGGGTAATGTTGATGTGCTGTATTTTATACTACGAAATATTTCTACGGCATACAAAATATCCTGTTGCCGAATAGTGGACTTTTGGCTACTAGCGCTCGTACAGACAAAATGGACACTGTTTGACAGAATTTCGATAAGACCAACTAGTTCACTAGTTTTAGTTCCTGGATCATATCGAGACTTCGCTCGGAATGTAGTTGTATGCTGGCCTAACTTTGTTCAGTATCGAGCGCGAGTTTATATTCTGCAACTGTTGGGGATCTGACAGCAGATATAGGCCTAGAATTCGAATCTTTCTTGATGTTGGTAACCACTGTTTTCCTGGAAGCACTAAACCTTTCCCAGAGTTCATTATCTTATATTTGTTGCAGTTGATCATGGCTCCCGTTGATGCACAGTAAGTAATCATAAATGTTTTGTGTGCGTCATCTGATGAACTTGTACCGACTCAAGTGTGCTCATATCACTTGCAAAAGCTCGACAGACGATTTTCTTTCATAACAAAACCAAGCCTGGGAGTGATCTGTTAAATTTCCGTAGGAAAGGTTCGACCGAAAGTGCATATAGGGCCAACACTCACCGACAGACAACTTTTTATCGAATAGCGCAGTTCGTTGCCCCTTGGTCATGAATTTGAGCTAGGCTCCTTCCAAAATGTCTGTGACAAGATGGGAGAATCTGTTGCAGGTACCAAATTTCTTCATTACCTTTAGCAGAAAACAGAGATCTGGTCGAAAGTTTTCGGAAAATCAATAGGTATTACAGAGCTCCTTGTTTTACAAATATCCGTGATGGCTGTATAACCCCCCCCCCCCCAACCCCTATGATGTGCCCTTAATCTTGTGTTTACTATTCGAGCTAGTATTTTTAGTTTCGTCAGTCATCGTTAGCCGCTTAAGGGATTCGATAATTGTCGGTGGATATTTCTTTGGTACCAATACGGTAAGCCCGTCGTGGAAGCTCTCAGGAAGCTGTTGGACATTCCATGCGTCTTCGAAGATGTCAGTAAGCTCTTTCTTTCAATATATCTGAGTAAGTGAGATAAAATTTTGATAGTATGTCGTCTACTCCAGTTGACTTTCCTTTCGAGCTTCTCAGTAGCGATTCATATATTTGCTCTTCTGTAAATCTTTCGCTGAGAGAATTGTTGTCTGCTTCTGTCAGCACGTGGTGGATATCATTCCGAAAGCCGATTCCAGGTTCTGGTCTACATTTACTGCGGCATACAAATCACGGAAATGTTGCAGCACACCGCTTTTAATGTGAGCTTAGTGTTTTATTGTCTCATTACCTTTCTTGAGTTTTTCAATTATTTTGTGTTTTTTCCTCTACGATTTTGGGATTAGAAGCTAAAAAGACGCATTATCCTGTTGTCCACTCTTGACCTATCTTTGCGGCTCACTAGCTTTTTTCCTCGGGTTGTTATTATCGGTGTTTTAACCTGCTTTATCTGTGAACTGTCAGTGGTTACGTCATGTTTTTTTGTACACTTCACGGAGTCTCATGAAATAAAATTCCACTGGACGTATCTCCCACTCACTTTTGTTGTAACCATTTTGTTTAAGCAAGCTCCGCAGTTTGGGTTTCGCATTCCACCCACGAATTTCGTCTGCTGCGATAGTTCCTTACAGTAGTTACGCAGGCCTTCCATACTTGCAAAGCGATTTTGGCAAATAAATAAACGGTTTTTACAAGAAGAGTACAGTAAAAATTTATAGCTCTCCTCCTGCACTGACTGATCATGTCACTTAACCATAAAAACAGAGCTATTGCATACTCCTGAAGGTACAGTGAATAATTTGCTTCTTTACACCGATGGTATCTTAATCTAAATTACTCATATGGGCAGCTATTCTTGAGGTGAGTTCTTCTAGAATACTTTGCGTATTCTCTTGGGTGGAAAACTTTCGGTAAACCGTGTTAACTAATCCCAGTGCAGTGGCTCTGTAGTCGGTAATATTACCATTGATCTTGTGAAGTGAAGGTACTGATTGTGTCTTGGCACTGGTATACTTAACATATGACCAGAATCTCATTGGATTTTCTGCCAGATTTTGGTTCAAATGGTTCAAATGGCTCTGAGCACTATGGGACTCAACTGCTGAGGTCATTAGTCCCCTAGAACTTAGAACTAGTTAAACCTAACTAACCTAAGGACATCACAAACATCCATGCCCGAGGCAGGATTCGAACCTGCGACCGTAGCGGTCTTGCGGTTCCAGACTGCAGCGCCAGATTTTGGGATAGAGTTTCGTGATGGAAAGTGTTAAAAAGCATCTAGCATTGATGTCCGAGCCAAGTTTAGGGCATCTACAAATCGTCACCAACCTTGAAGATATTGCGTACTTTTAAATCTGGCACACTGTTTTCGTTGCTTCTGGGACAGTGCCATAACCTATTTTGTATACAATGGAGAATCTATTCTGTCTCGCAGCTCGATAAGAACTGTACAAGGAACCAACTGAGGGAAAATTGAGGATCCCATATCGGTAATTTTCTATAAAGGTACGGATACGCCACGACTGCCAAATAGTAGTGAAACTTCTGTGCCAAGGAAATGGTGGGATTTACCGCGAATTGCCTGACAGCCAAACAAAACGAAGTTACGTGGGACTGTTCTGCAGTCGTGGTGTTTCCCTTTGCACTGGCAATGCTAATTTTAGTGTTAGTGACATCGCAGTCACACAGTTTTAGAAGTGCTTAAGAATTCTGTAGTGAATTAACACCAAATATCCAAGATTCCAGGAGCGAACAAGTGCTCTCTTTAGCGACCCCTCAACCTCTGCCTCTGTCAGCAGCCCTTCCCCTTGTGGACATCTACATGGAAATTCCGTTGTAAAGATACAAACTTTCAGGTATGATGGAGAAGGATAAATGTTTCATTATAGTGCGGAAACAATCGAGCAAAAGGTTTAAGCGAAAATCTACTCAAGTTCCGCCTTAGCGTTGCGCAGCGCTCAAACTAAGGGCCACGACTTACTATCTTTGGTCATGACCTACAGAATTCCCTCTGAATACCCTCAGATAATGTAGCCTGTCTAAGGACTAGTAACGGCGCACGTACTTTATCGCAAATACTAACTCTACAGCAGAGTAATGATAAATTCATTTTTCCTGTACAAGTTTCACGAGCTGCTGCATTTACAACAGTTCTTGAAAATGCCACTCGCCCCCCACCCCTCCGGCATGCAGGCATGGCACCGTCGCAGTAAGCTCTGTCGTACCCGTTGCAATGCCCCTTGTGTCGTCTGAACAGTGTCACAAGGCAGGGAGAATTCTTGCCAGGAGATCCTTCTCAGTCTCTACAAATGTCTCGTACACAAGACTTTTCACACGGCCGCACAAGAATATATCAAGTGCGGTGAGATCAGTTGAACGTGCGTGCTGGCTAATAAACACATTGTGGAATTTCTCTCCACTTTTCAGGGAATGCCTAAACAAGTGTTTCCGAACCTACGGTGCAAAGTGAGTTGGGTCTCCATCATGTTGGCACCACATCCGTTGATGGATAACAACTGGGATATTTTCGAGGAACCTGGGTAGTACGTCTCTGTACATTGTGTACACTGGCGAGTTTAAGCGATGAGGAAAAATAAAAGGACCTAGCATGTAATGACTGACTGTGCCTGCTCACACGCTGATAATAATCCGTTCTGATGGCGGTTCACTGCTGTAGCGTCGGGGTTCTCATTAGTTCAAATATGTCTACTGCGACTATTTATCAATCCGTCTCTAGTAAAAGAGGCTGCGTCCGTGAAATGTACATGTGCGGGAAAATGAGGATTGAGTCGTAAGTCGGTGCAAGAACTATTGGCTCAACAAAGGATGAGGACCAAAGTAAGTAGGAGTCATAGCATGCACATTCTTTGGGTTGTAGGTGTGTAGCTGTATTCTCGAAGTACTCGCTACACGTTACTCTGTGAAACATTCATTTCATGTGCAACTGATGGAATGCTCAATACACGCGCCTCATCAAGTCGAGCAGGCATTGCATCTTTTAAGTCATCCTCGTAGGACGTTGTACCAATTGCCATGTTTCACTTAATCGTTGGAACAGTTTCAGAAACATGATGTGAACCAGATGATTTCTACGTGCACATTTCGTCCTGTACCGTCTTTCTGCTTCTCTCCTGCTTCCATTTGCTTGTCGACACATAAAAAATCATATCTGCGCCGGCCGCTGTGGCCGAGCGGTTCTAGGCGCAGCAGTCCGGAACCGCGTGACCGCTACGGTCACAGGTTCGCATCCTGTCTCGGGCATGGATGTGTGTGATGTCCTTAGGTTAGTTAGGTTTAAGTATGAGATCTCAGGCTTTCCCGGCGAACGTGCTGTATCCAAGGTTCTCGGATGTCCAGCCGGATCCGTTCGTCGAAGTTACACGATATTTCGACGGACAACCGTTCCGCCATCATCAGGTGGTGCTGATGGAATGATCTGTCTGCGATGTGTCCGTGGTATTTATGTCCGCGGGGTCCCGAGTCGGACCCCGGTGCGGGCGGCCGGAGGGGCGTCGCGCGGTGGGAGGGGTGGGGGAAGCTGCAGGCACGCCCGGTGGTAGGCGCAGTCCATCTCCGTCCGCCGTCGCGGAAGGATCTCGCGTCCGCTCGTGCCGTTGCTCTTTGATGGTGTTTAATAATGGTTTCCAGGCCTTGCGAAGTTGAAACCCGGTGTCCCTGTTGATGAGGTTATCTGTTACTCGAATTTCTATGGCCTCCTTGTAGATACTGTCCCAGTAGGCACTTGTGGCAGTCAGGATTTTTGTCTCTTCGAATTTCGCTGTGTGTCCGGTTTCATGCAGTGTTCTGCTAGGGCCGCGTGGCTGGGTTGGCGTAAGCGGGTGTGACGTTCGTGTTCTTTGCATCGGTCCTCGACCGTGCGAACTGTTTGGCCGATATAGGATTTGCCACAGCCGCACGGGATTTTGTATACGCCCGCTTTCTTCAGCCCTACGTCATCTTTTGCCGTTCCTAGTAGGTCACGAATCTTTGCTGGTGGCCGGAAGACTGTGTCAATCTTGTGTCACCTTAACAGTCTCCCTATTTTTGACGACACGTTGCCAGCAAACGGCAGAAAGGCCAGAGCTTGCTTTTCATCTTCTGGTTGTTCTTCATCTCGGTTCTTGCTGCACTCCTGTTGTCGGAAGGCCCTTTGGATTTGGCGGTTGCTATGCCAATTCTTGCGGAATACGGTCTCCAGGTGTTTGAGCTCCGTTGTCAAGTTCTGTTCATCAGAGATCGAGTGTGCTCTATGTACCAAGGTGTTGAGCATTCGATTAAGCTGCGCCGGATGGTGGCAGCTGGACGCATGTAGGTACAGGTCAGTGTGTGTGGGCTTTCGGTACACACTGTGACCCAGTGAGCCATCAGACCTACGTTCCATAGGACATCAAGAAAGGGTAGTTTTCCATCTTTCTCAGTCTCCATCGTGAACTGAATGTTACTATGGACCGAATTTAGACGTTACAGAAATATCTGTAACTGTTCCTGTCCATGTGGCCAGATGACGAACGTGTCGTCCACGTAGCGAAAGAAGCATACAGGTTTCAGTTCGGCGGCTTCCAGTGCTTCCTCTTCGTAACTCTCCATGAACAGGTTGGCCACCACTGGGGAGAGCGGGCTCCCCATGGCTACTCCGTCGGTCTGCTCGTAGTATTGACCGTTGAAGACAAAGTACGTCGATGTTAACACGTGCCTGAACAGTTGTGTCAGTTCAGGCCCGAATTTCTCACTGATTAAGTGGAGAGAATCTT
Source organism: Schistocerca nitens (assembly GCF_023898315.1). Lineage (NCBI taxonomy): Eukaryota > Metazoa > Arthropoda > Insecta > Orthoptera > Acrididae > Schistocerca > Schistocerca nitens. Next base: position 254,690,412 of record NC_064615.1, on the reverse strand, counting down.
CCAGCGGGACACGTGTGAATAATGAGACGACATCGAAGCTGACCATGATGTCGGATTCTTGTCCTGTCATCTCCTTCAGGCGGCCAATGAAGTCCGTCGAGTTCCGGATATGGTGCGCACATTTCCCCACATAAGGTCTTAGCATGCCCGCTAAGTGCTGCACCAAAAGATACGTCGGTGCCCCTATGTTGCTGACTATGGGTCGCATCTCTTCTTTGTGCGTTTTTGGGAGACCATATATCCTCGGAGCTACCGCCAAACGTTGCCGAAGTCTTTTGATGTCCTTGTCCTCGAGCGCGCCATTTTTCAGCAAGGTGGCGGTGCTTTGTTGTATCTTCCTGGTCGGGTCTGTGTTGATTTTCCGATACGCTGGATCGTCTAGCAATTGCAGCATCTTCTGTTCGTAGTCGCGTCTCTAACGGATGACTGTGGCATTTCCTTTGTCGGCATGAAGAACGACGATCTCCTTATCGTCTTTGAGGGCTCGTAGTGCTGCTCTTTCTGCTCCCGAGATGTTGCTTGTGGCTGGTTTTGCCCTTGAAATAATCCGGCGCAGCACTTAGCCGGCATGCTAAGACCTTATGTGGGGAAATGTGCGCACCATATCCGGAACTCGACGGACTTCATTGGCCGCCTGAAGCAGATGACAGTACAAGAATCCGACATCATGGTCAGCTTCGATGTCGTCTCATTATTCACACGTGTCCCTCTGGAAGATTCTCTCCACTTAATCAGTGAGAAATTCGGGCCTGAACTGACACAACTGTTCAGGCACGTGTTAACATCGACGTACTTTGTCTTCAACGGTCAATACTAAGAGCAGACCGACGGAGTAGCCATGGGGAGCCCGCTCTCCCCAGTGGTGGCCAACCTGTTCATGGAGAGTTTCGAAGAGCAAGCACTGGAAGCCGCCGAACTGAAACCTGTATGCTTCTTTCGCTACGTGGACGACACGTTCGTCATCTGGCCACATGGACAGGAACAGCTACGGATATTTCTGCAACATCTGAATTCGGTCCATAGTAACATTCAGTTCACGATGGAGACTGAGAAAGATGGAAAACTACCCTTTCTTGATGTCCTAGTGGAACGTAGGTCTGATGGCTCACTGGGTCACAGTGTGTACCGAAAGCCCACACACACTGACCTGTACCTACATGCGTCCAGCTGCCACCATCCGGCGCAGCTTAATCGAATGCTCGACACCTTGGTACATAGAGCACACTCGATCTCTGATGAACAGAACTTGACAACGGAGCTCAAACACCTGGAGACCGTATTCCGCAAGAATTGGCATGGCAACCGCCAAATCCAAAGGGCAGCAAGAACCGAGATGAAGAACAACCAGAAGAAGAAAAGCAAGCTCTGGCCTTTCTGCCGTTTGCTGGCAACGTGTCGTCAAAAATAGGGAGACTGTTAAGGCGACACAAGATTGACACAGTCTTCCGGCCACCAGCAAAGATTCGTGACCTACTAGGAACGGCAAAAGATGACGTAGGGCTGAAGAAAGCGGGCGTATACAAAATCCCGTGCGGCTGTGGCAAATCCTATATCGGTCGAACAGTTCGCACGGTCGAGGACCGATGCAAAGAACACGAATGTCACACCCGCTTACGCCAACCCAGCCATTCGGCCCTAGCAGAACACTGCATTGAAACCGGACACACAGCGAAATTCGAAGAGACAAAAATCCTGACTGCCACAAGTGCCTACTGGGACAGTATCTACAAGGAGGCCATAGAAATTCCAGTAACAGATAACCTCATCAACAGGGACACCGGGTTTCAACTTAGCAAGGCCTGGAAACCGTTATTAAACACCATCAAAGATCAACGGCACGAGCGGACGCGAGATCCTTCCGCCACTGTGGACGGAGATGGACTGCACCTACCACCGGGCGTGGCTGCAGCTTCCCCCACCCCTCCCACCGCGCGGTGCCCCGCCGGCCGCCCGCGCCGGGGTACGACTCGGGACCCCGCGGACATAAATACCACGGACACAGCGCAGACAGATCATTCCATCAGCACCACCTGATGATGGCGGAACGGTTATCCGTCGAAATATCGTGTAACTTCGACGAACAGATCCGGCTGGACACCCGAGAACCTTGGATATATGTTTAAGTAGTTCTAAGTTATAGGGGACTGATGACCTCAGATGTTTAGTCCCATAGTGTTCAGAGCCGTTTGAACAATTTTCATTTCTTCAAGTTCCGTCACCGTATACAATCCATTTTGTTAGGACCGATCAACGTTAGTCCCTCAACTAGTAAACGCAGACTGCAGTCTACTACCAGACTGCCCATGTAAGTACACAGCTAATTATAACTATGTCTCCTTGTGCTGCATCTGAGAGCTAAAACCAGTTTCTGAAAATCTGTATATTTAATTAGCTGTTACTCCCAAAGTTTTAGCGTCTAAATATTGTTCATATCTGACTATTAACAAATGGTGTAACTAAGCAATAGTTTTACATTAATAATGAAGAGGATTCTAAATTTTTGTAATTCTTTTAGAATAGTCAGCAATACTTTTGACAATGTTGACTGGAATACTCTCTTTCAAATTCTGAAGGTGGGTTAGGGATCAAATATAGGGAGCGAAAAGCTATTCACAAATTGTAGAGAAAGCAGATGACAGTTATAAGAGTTGAGGGCCATGAAAGGGAAACAGTGGTTTGGAAGGGAGTGAGACAAGGTTGTATCCTGTCCCCGATGTTATCCTATCTGTATACTGAGCAGGCAGAAAAGGAAACAAAAGAAAAAATTTGGAGTAGAAGTTAAAATCCATGGAGAAGAAATAAAAACTTTGAGGTTTGCCGATGACATTGCAGTTCTGTCAAAGACAACAAAGGAGCTAGAAGAGCAGTTGAACGGAATGGACAGTGTCTTGGAAGAAGGATATAAGATGAACGCCAACAAAAGCAAAACGAGGCTAATGGAATGTTGTCGAATTAAATCAGGTGATGCTGAGGGAATTAGACTAGGAAGTAATACACTTATAGTAGTCAATGAGTTTTGTTATTTGGAGAGCAAAATAACTGATGGTGGTCAGATCATAGATGGCAAGGAAAGCGTTTCTGAAGAAGAAAAATTTGTTGACATCGAGTATAGATTTAAGTGTCAGGAAGACTTTTCTGAAAGTATTTGTATGGAGTGTAGCCATGTATGGAAGTGAATCATGGACGGCAAATCGTTTAGACAAGAAGAGAATGGAAGCCTTCGAAATGTGCTGATACAGGAGAATGCTGAAGATTGATGGGTAGATCACTTAACTAATGAGGAGGTACTGAATCGAATTTGGGAGAAGAGGAATTTGTGGTACAACTTAACTACAAGAAGGGATCGGTTGGCAGGACATGTTCTGAGACATCAAGGGGTCATCAATTTAGATTTGGAGGGCAGCGTGGAGGGTAAAAATCGTGGAGGTAGTCCAAGAGATGAATACACTAAATAGATTCAGAAGGATGTAGGGTACAGTAGTTTCTTGGAGATGAAGAAGCTTGCAGAGGATGGAGTAGCATGGAGAGCTGCATCAAACCAGTCTCAGAAGTGAGGACTACAACAACAATAGTCAGGAATCAGATAAAAAGAGATGAATCCACAAAGCAGATTCAGAAGGATGTAGGGTACAGTAGTTTCTTGGAGATGAAGAAGCTTGTAGAGGATAGAGTAGCATGGAGAGCTGCATCAAACCAGTCTCAGGACTGAGGACTACAACAACAATAGTCAGGAATCAGATAAAACGGCTAGCTACATAAACCTTGTGAGTAACATATGTCAGCTACGACTTAGGTAGGCACACGTTTGTATACCTTAGTCTGCTTGGCGGCGTGTGCCTTCAGCTTCGTTACGAAATTCAGCGGCTTATCTAGCATTATCTCTGAAATTATTTCTTATGTTCGTACGCCACGTGGAATAATGTGGTTCAAATGGCTCTGAGCACTATGGGACTCAACATCTGAGGTCATCAGTCCCCTAGAACTTAGAACTACTTAAACCTAACTAATCTAAGGACATCACACACACCCATGCCCGAGGCAGGATTCGAACCTGCGACCGTTGCGCACATGGATTCATCCGTGTTCAGTTACGAATATTTCGATGTACTATGGATGACAGTCATCCAATAAAGTAGTACTCTCTAAAGAACTGAAAAACGAAGAAATCTGTTTTGCAAATTAGAACAGAACCGTGTGATGCAGGTCCTTTACTAGCATCCACAAACCATCGATCCACTCAACTTACGAACTACACCGCCAGCAAGTATGTGGGTTGCTTAAATGAAAACTGTCACAAAGTAGTAGCTAGTCTGCAACGTGAGACCATGCACTATACGTTTTGGTTATGATGTAAAATTTCTGGATATTTTTCTATTATCATAGAGTCCATAACAGCTATTCCTATTAAGCCGTGCTCCAGCTCGCGTTGGTGCTGTTGTAGGTTTCCGTCCTCTGCTGGACGTTTAGTTGACATGGTTGCGGTTGTCTTCTTCTTGTGTTGACTGGCGCCACTTGGATTTGCAAGCGTGTCCTGTCCGCTAGTGGCAGCAGTGGCGTTGTCGATATGTAGTAACTGTGGTCCTATCTTTGGGGTGACGTTGTTCTTCCGGTTGGTGTGAGTGAGCAGTTCGTCTGGGGACGCAGGAGGAGCCAGGTTCACACAGAGCAACAACACGGCGGGGCTGTTGGCAGCGCGCATCGACTGCCGGATCGAAGGGCTGTGGTCACCAGAGTGCACGACCTCGTCGAAACCGGATACTGCAAGTTTTAAGTTGAGTGCATTTCAGTTTGAGCAGAGAAACCTCCAACCTTATGATATCTCACGATTCTCCAGTGACTTGGGTTCGTGTTGCTGCTCGTAGTGTCGCCGAGGCGAAGAGCAGTGAGTGGAGTGCTTGGGAAAGGTGGATCTCATTAGCTTTCCTTGGCTTCTAATTACTATTTACTACCTTCAGCTTGTTACTATTGTTAAGTTCAACCAGCGGTATTTTCCTGCCTGGTGGCCGCTAACGCCCCAGTTACCTGACCCGGGGGTTAGTGTATGCAACGGCAGTGTACGTTTTCTCGCCTTGCCGCCGCTGTCCGATAAGTCGTGTAAGTTTGACAGCTTTCTTGATTGTAGATTGGTTGGAGAGTCTTCTACCCTGGTGGTAGTGATTTCTTTCTTGTTCCGGGAGCTCTAAGCACACTGTTCTGCGGGCGGAGTCCAGATTGCCGATTCCGGCTTTCGCGTATTTGTACATCTTGCATTTGGTTTAGTAGACGTCAGATAGCCTCACCAAGATTACCATTAGTCACTCGTTAGACTGTCACTGGTCTGAGTTACCATCTTGTGATGTGAATGCAATTCTTAGCTGCCTTTCTCCTCGCTCGCGAAAGAGTTTTTGGCCTGACCTACTCAGAGGTCGATTCCTGGAGCACCGTCTGTGACTGCCCCTTGTGTTTTATTATTGTGTTATTGTTTTATTATTGAATTACCAAGTTACCATCATTTGCCTCACCTGTTTGGTGATGAGTTGCCTGTCTTTTAAATTAACTTTTGATATTACATTGCTGTTTGAAAGTATGTCTGTTAAAATGTTTTCATAATTGCCATTTCTCGGGGTTAAAGACCCTCAGCCGTGACTGTGGTTACTTGCCTTAAAATTCTGATTGCGACCACATTGTCTTGTTTTCAAAACATTATTTGCTGTGTCTGTATTTTATGTATGTTTGTTAATTTTTTTAATAATTGCCATTCTCGGCATTAAAGGCCTTCACCGATGACCGTTGTTACGTACCTTAAAATTCTAATTGCGACCACATTGCTTTGTTTTCAAAATATTATTTGCTGTGTCTGTATTTTATGCTCATGTGGCAAATTGTAATGTACTGAAAGTAATATTAATTAGACAGTTGTTTCTTCCTTATTATTAATGTGTGATATTTTTATTTATTGCCGAGTCTGGAATTATTGGCTCAAAATAAATGTGAGAAATAGTAACTGATTCGAACCCCGTCCACAGTCCTAACCGAATCCTGCCTTCCTTGAGTACCAGGTCTCACCCACGCTTCTATTTAGTATCGACATGAGCGCACACCTCGTTCGCGATCTTACATCGCAAATGCATCTCTGTGTCTTGCGGCACGGCCTCCCGTGTGTGTCTGAGGTGACCTAAGTTTCAGATTCAGGTGACATTGCCGAGGGAATCTTTACGGTTTCCGCTGAGCACGCAGTGTGTGACGAGTTGCGCCAACTGAGTCTCTCAGCCTCCCGTGAGATGCCGGCGCCGGCACTCGGCAAGTTGTGGCGCGCCCCAGTTACACGCGGCAAGTTGGGCTGCGCCGAGGGAGCTACCCGCCAATACGTCCGCACCCCCGACCACCCCCCAACTCCCACCCTTACCCTGCCACCTCGCGGTCTCGCTCCCTCCTTCGTCCCCACCCCCCTCCCGCCAATTCTATCGCTCTTCGCTCTCTCCCTTCCTCAGAGCGCCACCAGCTCCATTAGGAAAATGAAACAGTTCTCGCCGACAGCAGTTTACTCTCTGCCATACAACTTTATTAATGACTGTGACATTTTCGAATCTGCTTCTAGCTATCTGAAGTGCCTGTCACAGCTTAAGACCTCTTCTTTGACTGTTTGGTGGCTGTTTGGATATAATCTCGACTCTCCTGCGTAGGTTATGTAGAACTTCATTAGCCAGAATAATCTCTACACTACGTTCTCGTCATCTCCGGTGAAAGTTGCGCAACAAAAAACAAGAGTCATTACTTTTTTATGTCGAATATTCCTTTTACAGGGCACATGATAAATCGACGTTATATCTGCTTCTTTGTTTTCAACTGGACTTCCCACACTTTTTTTAATCTTCGGGATTGCCGTTTCTTCGCTTCTTGTCTCTACTTTCTTCCATTTCTTCGTTTAATAATCTTCTCAAAGACTTCCTTCTCTGTTCCTTCCTCAAAACATATTCTGTTTCTTATTGTATCCATGTCGATCCTCACATTTTCGATATCTCTTCCTACTTCTCTAACAGATGTGATTTTGAATTTGTAATTGCTCATAAAGTAATGTACCGCATTTTTTGTCTTCAACAATTCTTCATTGAACATAATGAGAATTACACACACGAAAGAACAGTATTTTATCTACACATCCTATTTTTCAACGTAGTCTCCATCCCGTTCTATGGCCTTCCTCCAGCGTGAAGAAAGAGTATGTATGCCTTGTCGGTACCATTCCTTGTTCTGCTTCACCGTGAGAATCACCTTCTCATCGTCCTCAAAACGTCTTCCACGAATAGCATCCTTTAATGGCGCAAACAAGTGGAAGACCGAGGGGGGTAGGTCAGGGCTGTCGGATGTAACAGCCGTGGATGGTCTCCCCAACCGCTGCAAATCGTGGAGCTCCGCCGAACCGCCTTCTGCTGACCTCACCCTCCGTGCTCATCTCTACTTCTGTCGACAGCAAATGCTCCGTAGACTTTGCACAAGCTTTTGTGATTATTCCTCACAGTTTCTTCCTCTGCAGTGAGAAATTCAATGACGGCACATTGCTTGTAATGCACATCACCTACAGACACCATTTTGAAACTGTCCTGCAGCTACGCTATCTGTCGGAAGTGATGGAAACTTGACGCACCCACTTAGAAGGCTTAAAATGATACATACGTAACGTTTCGCATTTGTAGCATTGTTTTCGGCTGAGAAAATAAAAATTCGGTGCATTACTTTCTGGGCAACCCTAGTAATTCAGTGTTCATCGTACATATGTTTCCACGGAAATTTAATGTCTTATTTTCTCACTACACCACTTGACTTCTGAGCATTGAAATACAGTTCTGCTTTAGACTTTAAACCGTATTCTGAAACAGTGGTCCTTTTGGGTCCCAGTACTTTTCTTTGAACTCTGCTACCTGTTCGTCTAATTTTTAGAGTTCTCATTTCGCAGACTGAGTGAGAGTGTCCATTGTGTAGAGTACTTCCCGCCAGACCACTCTTTCATAGTGCCTCAGTTTCGTGTTCAACGCTTAAGACTTTAAAATATAAACGTTTCTTGTTATTCGGAAGACACTCCATATTTAATGTGTTCTAGTCTCTGTTGCTGTCTTTTCTTTTATGCTGATTGTTATCCTCTGTCCTAGATATTTGAAACAGTCTAACTGGGGCATTCTGTTGTTATTTATTTTAAGCTGATGTTAGTCATGAAACAGTACTATTATTATTATTATTATTATTATTCAAATGATATCCGTAACCCTAATTTTGAGGTTTGGCTTTGTAGTTCCGCCACTTGTTATCATGTACTTTCAACTGAATCTGCAGTAGGTGTCATGTCATCTGCAAGTGCTTGACAATCTACAGTCATTTTCGTTTGCTTTCTTCCTAGTTCTACACCCATAGTATACGAGATGTGTGAGAAAAGTAGTGAGGCTGAGTTCATATCTAACAAAGTTATTATTGTTTTCAAGGAACGGTAGTGTCTGTTTCGAAGTAGTTACCTTCTGCAGCTTTACACTGGCGGAGTCGTTGTTGCCAGTCTTAGTAGCAGCGCTGTCTTCAACTGGTAGGACCTTCCACATGTCAGTCACATTCTTTAGAATGTTCTCCAGAGCCCCCAAATGACGTCGTTTTGAGACATTTTTCAATTTCGGAGAAAGAAAAAGGTGATGAGGGGTCATATCACATGAACAGAGGTTGTGGAACAAAAGGAATGCCTTCTGAGGCCAAAACTTCGTGATGGAAGTGGCTATGTGAAATGGGGCGTTATGATGCAGCATACACTTGTCTGCAATCGTCGGTTTCACCAGATTCACCCTTTTCCTGGTCATTTCAAGGTCATCTTTGTGAAACACTTGGTTGACAGTTTGTGCTGCACGAGACCCTTACGGAGGCGTCGCCAAGTGCAGATACGGAGCAGCATGTGGTCAGTACACCGCTCCTCCGGCCGCTGTCAGTTTTTGTGACCAGTGCCGCTAAAGTAGCTCTTCAATTGGCTTCACAAGCGTTGAGTGCGCCCCGCTTGCCCACAGCTCTCGGCAGACCCGGACGGTGACCCGTCCAAGTGTTAGCCAAGTTCGACAACGCTTAACTTCGGTGATCTGATGGGAACCGGTGGTATCACTGCGGTACCACTGCAGCAAGGTCGTTGGTACATTTAAAAAATCATCCTACTAAAAAAAAACAGGATTCATCACCTGTGACCATGCCACTGAGCCATTCGTGGTCACCGGCAATCCTTTCTACAAGACCTACAAGACCAATGCAAACGTTTCTTCGGTGGTCCCTCTGCTCAGTTGTGATTTTTTCGGCAGCAACCTTTCGCACCTACAAAGCTTCGTTCAAAATTTGATGTTCGATGAAAGTGTTTAAGCTTAACAGCTGACATACCTTTGTTAAACGTCGGTCTGATCTCCTAAGGAAACGCACACGTTCGAAATTTTCGTCGGTTTTTGAAGGTGAAGGTCTTACGGAGCGAGGTTCATCTTCAGCATCTTCTCAGCCTTTCAAAAATGGTTTGTGCTAGCGAAAAACTTGTGCTCTTGATAAGAAATATGCCCTGTAGGCATAATTCACCTGTTCAAAGGTCACATTCGGGGGTACCCAAGTTCAACACAAAACTTGATGGGATTACGTTCCGCCTTTCCGTTTTCGTAAAGAACAACAAAAACACAACTTCACTGATGGCGATTTCAAAAATCACCAGATGGCTGTACGGAACTGAAGCTCGAACAGAGCACCTGGAAGTGATGAACACACCGTTCTACACAAGTAGAATAACACAGCGTTACCATATCGCTCCCAGTGTTGTCAGTCTCATTACTTGTCTCGCACACCCTAGCATACTACCTTCGTCCATTCTTTAACCACTTTCCCTAACGCAGAGTTAAAAAGTAGGGGTTGGTTGGTTGGTTTGGGGAAGGAGACCAGACAGCGTGGTCATCGGTCTCATCTTTAGGGAAGGATGGGGAAGGAAGTCGGCCGTGCCCTTTCAGAGGAACCATCCCGGCATTTGCCTGGAGTGATTTAGGGAAATCACGGAAAACCTAAATCAGGATGGCCGGACGCGGGATTGAACCGTCGTCCTTCCGAATGCGAGTCCAGTGTCTAACCACTGCGCCACCTTTTTTTTATTTTTTTATTTTTTTTTATTTTATTTTATTTATTTATTTTTTTGTTTTGTTTTTAAGGAGGTGGGGCAGGGCGGGGAAGGCAGAGCGATCAGGGGTCGTAACCCGAGGCCTGGTCGCAGTGTCCCCCCCGTCCGTCAAGGAATCAGGGATGGGAAGGGGAAATCTTTTGTGGGAATTATTATTTATTTATCTATTTTTATTTACTGTTTTAATACATTCTTAATGTGGTTTTACTTTATATCACAACAAAAATAAATGTATCTAGCACTGCATCGTGCTCTGAGAAAAAGAAAACAATATCTCGACACGTTCCTACACCGAGGTAATGTATATGGGGAAAACGAAAAAAAAGTGCTTCATACAGGATGCAGAAGGGTGTGTCGCTACTCTCCTTACGCTTCATCATCCAGGTACGTCTTCACGTATATCATGTTGTTCCACCGAGAGTCGAACTTAGTCATGTCAGCTCACGCAATGGGTATCTTCTCCTAGCTGTTGATGATCCAGCTGCGGGGAGGGTTGCGTAGGGCACTCCCTAAGTAATTAGAAAAATACTGTCTGTATTTTGGGTTCCGTACGATCTTGCAATGACGTTCTTGTAGGTAATTCCAAAAGTCTAATACATCTTTAGGTCCATCGTGAAATAAGTAGTGTACCGCATGCGCACGGATCCACGTGACAGCGTTGGTCTTGGCGCGCGGGAAATACTGTTGATCCGGAAATAGTAGAAACCGAGGTGTAATGTGTTCCGGAGTCACTCGTAGAAAATACGACAAAATTTGTCGCACCAAGCGCCATACGTCTTCTGCCGCGCCACATGTGAGACGGTGTTCGTCCGTGTCTGGTATCCTGCAGTCTACGCAGAGAGGCGATTCCGCCATGTTTATCTTGTGGAGGCGTGATCGGGTGATCTGTTTACCATTGACTGTGATATACCATGTGGATCGGACGGCTGTGTCCAGTGGAATCGCGTGAATCGTCTTCCACACCACCTTCCAATTAACCTGAGGGCTTTTGGTCTCCACGATGTTTGGTGGGCGCCTCTGCTGTAGGACATGATATATATCCCGCGCCGACGCCTGTTTCGTCGGTGGTACTGCGATACGGACATAGCTGTGTTCAATGTAAAAGTTCCCGAAGTAGTAGAAGGGTGGGGGTATGTCTTGCGTCGTCAGTGGGGGCATAATGGAGGGCGGAGCTAAGGACTCCAACAGCAAACCTGTCAAACTTTCCGGGTGGTGGCGCCACAGCTTGATGTGTGAGCTGACATACAGGGCCACAGCTCTGTCGTGGACATGGACTAGACCAAGACCTCCCCTTTCTGGGGGAAGCGTCAGTGACTCATAACTGACTTTGAAGAGCATGCCTGTACTGACGTAGGTCCGAATGCCGCTAATAGACGTCGAGCCATCAGTAACGGTATTGGGAGAACACGCGCTATGTGTGGAAGGCGCGATGCGAGGTAAACATTGACGAAGTGTGTCCTTTGGAGAATGTCGAGGGTCCGTAGACGAAGGTTGAAGATCTGGACCCGAATTTGTTGTAATAAGCGGCGGTAGTTAAGAGCCGCGGTGCGCCGTATGTCGTCGTGAAACTCTATTCCGAGACATTTGATAGTGCCACGAAGCTGTAGGGGTTCGACACACGCTGGGGTCAACCCGTCTCCTATGGCCATGGCGACCGATTTGGCGACGTTGAGACAGCTGCCGGAAGCCACACCGTACGTGGTAATCCATTCTAGTGCTCTGTTGACATCGTCGCGATTGCGGAACACGAGAACCAGGTCGTCTGCATATGCTGTACAGCGAAATGTGACGTCACGTAGGGTAAGACCGGTGAGGCGTTGACGGAGACCACAGAGGAGCGGTTCCAGTGCCAGAGCATATAGTAACGTCGACAAGGGGCAGCCTTGACGGACGGAGCGGAAAATCTGGAGGGACTGCGAGAGACGCCCGTTAACGAGCACTTTGGAAGTCGCCCCTCGGAGTAGGCGCATCACGACGTCTGTGAATTGCTGTGGGTACTGCATGTGCTGGAGAACGGACGTTAGGTACGCGTGATCCACTCGATCAAAAGCTTGGCTAAAATCTAGTGATGCCAGCGCTCCCGGGATGCGGCGTGCCCTGGCTAGGGCTATTAAGTCACGGTATCGACACAGTGCTGTGTGGATGTTGTTGATACCCCCTAGGGAAGTCTGATCTGACGAGATGACGTAAGGTAGGGTCGGTCGTAGACGGTTTGCTAATAGTCTGGTGAATATCTTCATGTCGCAGTTGACGAGTGTTAGCGGGCGGTAATCTTGTATTCGAGCCCCACCTTTAGGCTTGTGAACCGGTATAATTATTCCTTCTACGAAGGTCGCAGGGAGCGGCACGGCGGGGGACATAAGCTCCCGACAGATGTCTGCTAACTTGGGAGCCAGTAAATACTGGAAAGTTCTATAAAACTCCACAGGGAGCCCGTCGGGGCCAGGAGACTTATTCGCCGCTCCTTTACCGATGGCGTCGGTAACTTCGTCTTCCGTAATGTCGTTCAATAATTCAGTTTGTAAATCCTGTGGGACAATGCCGGAAACCAGTTGTGAGACTGCTGTCACCGTCGTCGGGTCGGAACATTGAGCAGAATAAAGTCGTGCGTAATGGTCGAAGAAGGCTGCAGCAATATCGCGTTGTGTGGTGTGATGATGGCCGTCCTCAGTGGTGATGGCATGTATCAGCGCCCGTCTTCGCAGTGTACGTTCTCGGATGACGTGGTACATGGTGGGTCGTTCCGTTGCGAGTCTGTCTTGTGTCCGCGCTCGGACGATCGTCCCTTCGAGGTGTCGGCGCATATGGGCTACGATCTGTGCTTTCGCACGCTGAACTGTCAGCTGTCGTTCCGGTGTGCGTGACAAGGAGGCGCATTCGCGAAGGACGGTGAAATAAAAATCAAGGGTCTGCCGCCTCCAAGCAGCAGTCTCACGACCATACGTAATAAAGGTTCGCCGTAGGGCCGGCTTGGCGCAGGTTAACCACCAACTAATCGACGTAGGATACGTTGGGAGGCGGCGGACGCACAAACTCCACGTGTCTTCGATGGCGCGTCGACAATCCGGAGAAGCGAGATGAGCAAGGTTTAATTTCCAGGGATGTCGGCTGCGCCACACCCGTTGGCGACGAAGGGTGACGGCACATATATAGGCCTCGTGATCAGAAAAGGCTACTGGCCACACCTCCGCGTCACTCACTGTTGCCGCGAGAGAACGGGAGACGTAAATCCTATCGATGCGACTAGACGAGTGACTCGTGAAATGGGTGTATCCCGGTCTATTTCCTCGGACATGTTCCCATGTATCTACTAGCTGGAGATCGCCGATGAGTGTCCCAAGTTCGGGGCACGGTGAATGGCGTGGCAGCTGATCTTTAGGTGCTTGGGTGCAATTGAAATCGCCCCCTAACATCGAGTCATCGTGCCTGCCCTGAAAAAGCGGTGCTATTCCTTCTGCGAAGAAGAGCGATCGGTCACGACGGCGATTCGTTCCGGAAGGGGCGTACACATTGATAAACCGGACGCCTTGCACCGTTACGGCCATTCCTCTAGCGTCGGGGAGATATCGGACTTCGTCCGCCTCGAGGCCCTCTCTGAGGAGGATGGCGACTCCACTGTTAGTTGGCGAGGCGTGGGACACATGAGCCGTATAACCATACATACCCGGGAAATCGGCGACGAAGACTTCTTGGAGAAAGACAATGTCAACGTCTGCTGCATTGAGCATGTCTTGGAGCAGCGACAACTTCGTACGTGTCCGAATGGTGTTAATGTTGATGGTCGTCAAGCGATAGGTTTGTAGATCGTCTCCTGCGGTGGGGGCTGCCGTCAGTGTCGCCGTAAAAGGTGGGGCCCGTGATCTGCTGGCCGCGTCCGCGCCGTCATCTGTTGCTACTCGGGAGGGGCCGAGGTGTGGGAGGAGAGACCCCTCTCCTCATCCACCACAGCGGCCGTAGAATCGTCTTCAATGTCATCCGCCCAAGGTCCGTAAGTTAACGGTGACTGCGGGAGAACACTTGTGGGCTGAGTGACTAAGGGTGAATCCGCAGTTGTTTCCGGTTGTGTACCAACGGCGAGCGCTGTAATGGCCATCCGTTTGTCCGAGAGAGCGGAATCGGGTTTGTCAAAATCAGACAAAGTGACAGGTGAGGGCGATCTCGTGTCATCCATTTTCCTCGTCGTTTCGTCGGCCGTCCGGTCGTCAACTGGAGAAGACGTCCGCTGGAGGCAATCGTCTGAGGGTGTGCGACGTCGCTTTTTATGTTTTCTCGGTGACCTTTGTTTGCGGACGTGGGTTTCTGTGTCCGAAAGAGTTTGTGGTTCCCGTATAGCATCCCCCTCAGGGAGAAAGGCAGAGGTCGGTACAACTCTAGCGTCGAGTTCCATTCTCTCGTCCGAATCTTCATGTGGAGTCGATGGACGGCGTTCTTCAACCCCTGCAGACACCGTAATGGTGTTGATCAATCCAGGACCGGCGACAGGTGCGCATTCTAACGCTCTCTGTCTGCCGGGGGGGTTGTCGTCTGTCATGACGGTCGATCGTGTCACCTCTGCGTAATTGAGGGGGAGGGCCGTGAGCGTAGGAGGTGGTGTCGTGTCATGCAATGGAAGTTGTGTAACCCGACGTTGAATACACGCCGAGCGCACATGACCCTCCTGGCCGCAACCAGAACAAGTACGGGGTTGGCCGTCGTACATTATTATTGCTCGACAGCCATCTATGACTAAGTAGGACGGCACATGTTTCTTTAACTCAATTTTCACTTGTCGGACGCCGTTGAGGACTTGGTACGTCTCGAAGGTGTTCCATTTTTCGGCCACGTGGCTAATTACCGTCCCATAAGGGCGGAAAGCTGAGGTAACGACGTCCGGAGGTACTTCGAAAGGGAGTTCGAAGACTCTTAGTGTGCGTAATCCTAGTCCAGCATGGTCAACAGTAACCTCTCCGATGTGACCATCGGAGTGTTTGAACTTGAGAGTGTTCGCGCATCTGTTCACAACTGCGTGACATAACTCGTCATCGATCATCTTGACGTAAACGACGCTACTTGTGATGGATAGGTGGATACCGATGATGTGCTGTGTTGGTATTTGAACTGCGTCACGGATGAATCGTTCTACTTCAAAGGCTCGTGGTCGTGCGTAGTCGGGCTGGAAGCTGATCTTGATGGTAGCTTTTCTGTACGAATGAGCCATGGCGACTCAGTGTTAACGGACGCGAGTATTAGCTGCGGCGAGGAAGTAAACAAACTACGCGCGCTCGCGACTCTGCGGACGGGACGTACACAAGACGTCCTCGCCGCTCACCGGCCGAAAGCAGACTGACACCTCGCTCGGTAAAGTAGGGGCGCTTGTGGCATAGGATATGAGTAGAGTGAGGATCGGGTAGGAGTTTTCCAGACGTGGGGCTCAATTGAACAATTACTTTACTAAACATAACATATTTCTGGATAACAGAATAGTAATACAGTAACAATAAAACAGAATATGAATGCGTAGTCAACAAAGTTCCTTGCGCAGGGCTACACAGATCAATGCAAGAAAATATCTTCCATACAATAAACAGAATTAGAATCCAATCTTTGCCCCAGGATACATAAGCAGTTACAATATATGGCCCTCAGCCACAAACAAAAAATAAAACAGATGTAAACTAACCTCTCCGACTTAATTGGGATCACCGACAATGCACGTAACTACATGTTGATCTTCTTCTACTACTACTACTGCTGCTGCTGCTAACACAAGTAGCTATTACAACAAGGTACTGACAACGCTCTACCGAACCACATATGCACGCATCTCAACAAATTGTCTTACAATTGACAGCCCACCAGCAGCTAATAAAGTATAGTAAAACAGAGTAACTATATTCATGTCGCAGTTCGATGTAGCAGTCAGATTACTCACACAGAACAAACACAAGGTGAATTCTTAGTGCAAATTGCGTCAACAAGTCAGTTACGCCCACGTCGTATTTCAAAAACAATATCAGTTTTAGTATAATGTAGGTAATCACGATTGAAACCTTCCCGTCTCCTCTGTATCTCTTATGTTACGCGACCTTCCCTTCTACAATAACCTATGAAACATTCCCTTTGAAATTGATTCTCTTTCTCAATAATAGTAAGTACAATCTTCGCATACAAATTTAAATGCTGCTTATTAAAAGTGATTTGCTGATTATTTCGACGAAACATAGAACGTGTCGACTTCGTGGCCCTCAGTCGTTATCTGCAATAACCCAAAACTGTTCCTCACCTTTTTTACTGTTACTGGATCGCCATCTGACTGCTACATCGAACTGCGAAATGAATATAATTACTCTGTTTTACTATACTCTATTAGCTGCTGGTGGGCTGTCATAATAAGTGGCTGTATTTATTACCAAAGCTGACGATATTCTTTAATAGCAAAGCTGACGTTATTCTTTAATTAATTTGACTGAAGATACGTAGTTCATAGTTAAACTTTTTCTTGACAACAATAAAATTTTTCAAAAGTTTCACGTTGATGGATTTTGGGATGGATTATAATCAGTAATGCAAATATTGCTGGCAAAAATTAATTATATTCTGAAAAACGATTCTTCAAATATTTACTCTTGGTAATGAAATGATTTTACAAACGTTCAAATGGGACTTACTTTTTACAATAACCCTACAACTAGCATTACGCAAACATACCTTCAGTAGTCTTGAGTTTCTCAAAAAAACAATTCAAGAATATTAGTATCTCTTATAAATATAGTTAGCTGATATCTCTATACATCCGTTTATAATCTCTTGTAAATCATAGCTGGTGGCTGGCAGGCACACCGCTCCTCTCAACCTCTCGCTTTAGACCTGCTACCGACTCGCTTCACATCTCACTTACTACTGACTTCCTACGAACGCTAAAGTGCGGTCTCTCCCGCCAGCAATGCTTTCTGGTGCAGACAATCCCTGCTACCATTACAAAATGCATCAATGCGCGGTCTTTACCGTTCTTTTCTCAAAATGTATCCTTACGCGTTCTCTCCTGCACTTTTTAAAACTATATCAATGTGCGGTCTCTCCCGCCAACAATACTTTGGTGCAGACATTCCCTGCTCCCACAATTATTTCCAAAATGACAAATATTAATTATTCCTACTTAATCCTATTAATAAAATATAAACATCTTTCATAAATTGTGGTTTGACAATAGACAATAGAAATATACACGTCTTACACGGTCGCAGCGCATAAATTAACACGTGTGGCTCTCGCTCACAGAGAACACACCAGCTCGCCTAAAGTGCCATCAATCAACAACAACCACAACTTGTCATACGATAACTACGGATTTGCGTACCTAATGTTGTCTGCTAGCTAATATACCCACTGCACCGCTCGTAGACAACACAGTGTACCGTATTGAAACACTAAACCATCAGGGAGCAACAGTCAGCTGGTAAACCACTCGCAGTGCCCCTGCTCACATACAGAAGCCCCTTTCTCTGAATCCACTGGAACGCCTGCCTTTGTGGATAAGAAAAGACACTAACCGCTGCATAGTTTTCCCGTGTGTTACGTGATCGGCGCTACATCTGCATCAACATCCATACTCCGCAAGCCACCTTACGGCATGTGGCGGAGGGCACTTCGTGCACCAGTGTCGCTTCTCACTTTCCCTTTTCCAGTCGCATATGGTTAGCAGGAAAAACGAATGCTGGTAAGTCTCCGTGTGGGCTCAAATCTCTCTTTTTTTCTTAGCGGTCTGTTGGCGAGATATACTTAGGAGAAAACAATATATTGGTTGACCGTAGCAGGAATGTACGCTCTCGGTACTTTAACAGTAGACTATAACGCGATGCACAACGTCTCTTTATAGCGTCTACCAATTGGCTGAGCATCTCGGCGACGCTTTCGTGCGTACTAAGTAAACAAGTAACGAAATGTACTGCTCTTCATTAAACGTTCTTTACTTCCTGTATCAGTCCTATCTAGTACGGATACTATACTGACGAGCAATATTCAAGTGTTGGTCGACATCATCCATTGATGATGGACTAAATTTCCTGAGGATTCTACCTTACAATTCATTTTATTTAGTCGTTCAATTTCGGATCCTCCGTACGCATCCTCATAGATGTTTTATGGAGATAACTGCTTCCATTGATTGTTCTCCAGTTGTGTAATCAAACTAATAAAAGGTCTTTCTGTGTGTGTGTGTCCAGAATTAGTTAATTTTTTTTTTTTATTTTGAAAGTTTCCACTCTATGCACCAAGCGTCGAGGTTCTGCAGCTTTTACAGCATTTCGCTACACTTTTCTAGCGTCGCTACTTTTCTGTGCACAACACCGTCATCCACGAAAAGCCCCATGGAACTGCCGACGCTGTCTGCTAGGTCATTTATACACATTGCAGAGGGTAACAGTCCTATAACACACCACTGCGGCACGTCCAAAGTTACTTTTACGTCTGAAGGGTTTTCTCCATTCATAATGACATGCTGTGTTCTGTTTGCTAGAAACTCCAATCACACACCTGGTCCGATATTTCGCATTCTCGTATCTTGTTCATCAGGCGGCAGTATATATCTGTATGAAATTCCTTCCGGAATTCTGGGACCAAGGCATCTATCTGGCAGCCTGTATCTACTGCTTTCTGAGTCTCGAGGACGAAAACAGCGTGTTGGGTTTCACACGACTGTTGTTTCTGGAACCCATGTTGGTTCGTGCTCGTTTTCCGTCTCCAGAAATGTGATAATACGCGAGCATTAAACATGTTCCAAAATTTTACAACAGAGCGACGACGACCTTTCTTGAAAAAGAGGATGAGCTTTTCTAATCATTAGGAAAGATTCGCTTCTCTAGAGAACTACGGTACATTGTTGCTGAAACGAAAGGCACTCTGACTTGATCGAAACTTAGGTTGATGTCATAAGGGTTCTCTAATTGTTGATAGACAATTCACACAATAAGAAAGTGTAATCTGCGGAGAATTGTGAGGAAGTTCAAAAAACAACTGCGTGAGATTTTGCCTATCATCCCACACGTATTATTCTATGTAAACAGGCGGCTCGTGATCGAGGTACGTTTCATAGACGTAACGAAGAACTGTCTCCTGTGATTTAGGTGTTATAGACGTGATTTGTTCACGAAATCCCATGGAAAAAATAAAGTGGTGGGACACTATAACACCTGTGTTTGATTTAAGTGATGTCGGGTGTTGTGGCTTGTAATGGGATAACGAGGCCTTGGGAGCAGTATCTTGCGGGTGTGGGGGTTGGAAGAACGCGATGAGGGGAATTGTTATTAAATACCAAATATGTTACATGAATCTGCTCATAATTTTGCAAACTTCGATATATTGATCACCCTAGTGGACTATACAGGGTGAGGTTTTTACTCTGAGACAACGAGGTATCCTGAAAACTACGCATAGGATTAAGAAACAGAAAAACATGTGTTCAGTATTTTTATAAATGCTGTCCGGCGATGCAAATGTCGACCCTCCCGTACTGCCTACAGAGTCGTGTGGCTAGGGGCATCTTCGAAAACTTAAACAGGCCTTTTTATAGTAGATTCGGATTCTACTGAAGGAAATACATAACTTATGTATATATCTCTTTCTTCGCTGCGTTATAGATGACACTGGAATCGACAAAAAACGAAATTGAGTAAAAAAAAAACAGTATTATATTGACTAAATGCATCGGTTAAGAAAACGAAAACCAGACGTTTTCAGAAATTGTGAAAGAAACTTTTTTCAGGTGTGTCCTCTCACTTATCACCACTGGGGTGCTTGTTTGTAAAAATTATCTCACAGCAAGTGCTCAAAAATATCGCCGCCCACTGCGATGCACTTATTTATCAGCACATGGAACGATTCGTGGCAACAGAAAAATGTTTCCGATGTGATCTGCTGACATGTATTGCTGATACACAGAATCACGTTATCGCCGAATCACGTTACCGTACGTTGTTGGCAGTTTACTCTCGAAGTAACCCCATAAACAAAAGTCAGGCGAAGTAATATCTGGTGATCTTGCAGGCCAAAACACTGGACCGCCTTTTCCGATCAAACGACGACTGTACTCGCGATGTAATACTTCCCGTGTTGTTACAGAATAATGTGCTGGACAACCATAGTGTTGAAACCACATTGTTTGTCACAAGTCCAAGGGAAGGTCTAAGTAATATTCGAAGATCGTTCTCCAGGGATGTTCGACATTTGTCACCATTTAATGTGCCATCGATAAAGAATGGACCAATGAGATTACCACCAATTATTCTGTACCAAACGTTCACATTCTACGGACATTGATGTTCAGTGTAACAAATGTGGGGTTTACACATTCCAATAATGCATGTTATGTCCATTAATCGTATCGTGTTACATGAACGCCGACTCTTCAGAGAACATTACTCGAGCACAAAAATTGCGATCTCTCCGTATTTGCTGAAGCAACCATTGGCAAAATTTTATTCGGTTCTGGAAATCATTGCCATGATGTTCGTGATGGAAGAAAATATCAAACAGATAACGCATCGGATTAAGAAACAGAAAAACACGTGTTCAGTATTTTTATAAATGCTGTCCGGCGATACAAATGTCGACCCTCCCATACTGCCTACGTTTAAAACTTCTTCAAATAGTAGTCTAATAATTCCCGATTCACAACTTAACTGCCGAATACTCATGTGGGGTTATGATGAATTGCAGCTAATATCGTGGTTTTATTATTCTCCCCGCCAACTGCACATCTATGGTTCCTTTTTCGTTGTTGTATAGTTTCCTGGTGGAGATCTGTTGAATAATCCGGCAAAAAAGAAACGCATGATGGCATCCTGTTTGGAAAACAGCATCATCGACATCCTGCCACTTTCTCCAAAAATGTAAACCATTTCAGTTTTCTCTTCTTTTGCAACAGCTTATAGCCACGTGCACGTGGTCTCAGGAACCCTGCCACGGTTCGCGCGGCTGCCCCCCCCCCCTTCGGAGGTTCGAGTCCTCCCTCGGACATGGGTGTGTGTGTTGTCCTTATCGTAAGTTAGTTTGAGTCAGGTTAAGTAGTGTGTAAGCCTAGGAACTGGTGACCTAAGCAGTTTGGTCCCATAGAGGAATTTACCACAAATTTCCAACAATTTACATTCTAACGCATAACGCAGTCAGGTTATGAAGGAATATCTTTGAGAAATGAGAGACGTCGTGTCCGCGATGAGATCAGGTCAAATAATGAATTCATGAAAGTTTCAAAACAGGTACACGGAGAAAACTGCAAAACACTGAGCCGTTTGTCACACACGCCAGTTTTTATGTTCTTGATCCAATGAATTTATCGAGATATTAGCCTTTTGGAACTTAATTGCATTATCTGTCGATTACAGCGCCATCTGTCAGCAACAAAAATAGTGTTACACACAAAGGTTCTCCCTTACAGTCCGACTCTGTAATAAAAATGAGATTGTTCCTATTTAAGATTTCAAAGCTGTCAACACAGCTGTAGCTGGACAATATTTTTAGAAGACTGAACACTTGTTTTACGTTTCTTAATCCGATAGGTTGTTTTTGAGACATTTCGTTGCCTCGAGATGAAAACCTCGCTCCGTACATATTTGTAATTTTTTTCCGGAATGGTCTTTCCACTCATTCTACCACGACCTACAAATCTTCGAATTGCGTGCTCTCCGGCTAGCCTTTCGGATCCACTTGTCATTCTCCATCCGCACCCCTTACTACATTATGAAATTCGTCACCCTACTCTTCCATTTTGAATACCTCGGAACGTCCAACGTAACTCGTAAACTGGCACTACCCATCCCTTCAATTCTCCTCCTGTTGACTGCTGCTGGTTCTCTGTCTCGCTTCTACCAACACATTACCCCAAAGCTACGCCTCCACATTCCCCACGTCCTCTCCCAACGACTCTTTAATCGCCTGTTTTTAACCGACTATGAAGTCCGTCCTGATGTATACCCTTCCTACGTGATCTAAAAGATCCAACCCACCTACCCCGGACAGGGCTCCCCTTCCTATCCACTCCTTTCCACCCTCATCCTAAGACATAGTGCAGGACAGCATCCCTCTTCGCTCTCTCAAATTCCTTCTTCAAACATCCACTCACATTCATCGTCTCACGCACTGCCCCAACAGCTAATTTACAACGACACACCTCCAGCTGGAACTCTAAGCCCACTCGTCATTTGTCTTAACCAGTCAACGCACCGGCGTTTTACTTTTTTAACTTTTGCAACTGTCCATCTAACTTTCACATCTTGCGAAACACCCATTTACCGTTTCATCTGTGTCAACATTTTAAATAATCAACAAATGCCCTGTCCGCACCTCGTGGTCGTGCGGTAGCGTTCTCGCTTCCCACGCCCGGCTTCCCGGGTTAGATTCCCGGCGGGGTCAGGGATTTTCTAAGCCTCGTGATGACTGGGTGTTGTGTGCTGTCCTTAGGTTAGTTAGGTTTAAGTAGTTCTAAGTTCTAGGGGACTGATGACCATAGATGTTAAGTCCCATAGTGCTCAGAGCCATTTGAACCATTTTTGAACAAATGCCCGTTTAATATTTTAAATTATGCAACTGACAATCTGTCATTTTATTGTTTGATACATTCATTTTGTCAACCAGCGTCTACAACTTTGAAATATGTTTTTAAGCTTTTACTTTCGTATGGACGAAGAGCGGTGACTTGTATCTGCTGCCAGCCCACCCTTCTGCCATATGGGGCGAGTATAATGAAATGACAGAGAAAAGGAAAGGGGCTACTTTGTGCCTAGCTAAAAATTATGTGATTCTGTTCTTTTCGCAGACCAGTGATGATTCAATGATATCTGCGGAATTTATTAAACCTTACTACAATTACCGAGCGAGGTGGCGTAGTGGTTAGACACTGGACTCGCATTCGGGAGGACGACGGTTCAATCCCGCGTCCGGCCATCCTGATTTAGGTTTTCCATAATTTCCCTAAATCACTCCAGGCAAATGCCGGGATGGTTCCTCTGAAAGGGCACGGCCGGCTTCCTTCCCCATCCTTCTCTAATCCGATGAGACCGATGACCTCGCTGTCTGGTCTCCTTCCCCAAACAACCCAACCCCGCCCCCCCCCTTACTACAATTCAGTACTATTACACTAGTGGCCATTAAAATTGCTACACCACGAAGATGACGTAGTACAGACGCTAAATTTAACAGACAGGAAGAAGATGCTGTGATATGCAGATGACTAGCTTTTCAGAGCATTCACACAACGTTGGCGCCAGTGGCGACACTTACAACGTGCTGACATGAGGAAAGTTTCCAACCGATTTCTCATACACAAACATCAGTTGACCGGCGTTTCCTGGTGGAACGTTGTTGTGATGCCTCGTGTAAGGAGGAGAAATGCGTACCATCACGTTTTAGACTTTGATAAAGATCGGATTGTAGCCTATCGCGATTGCGGTTTATCGTATCGCGATATTGCTGCTCGCGTTGGTCGAGATCCAATGACTGTTAGCAGAATATGGAATCGGTGGGTTCAGGAGGGTAATACGGAACGCCGTGCTGGATCCCAACGGCCTCGTATCACTAGCAGTCGTGATGCCAGGCATCTTATCCGCATCGCTGTAACGGGTCGTGCAGCCACGTCTCGATCCCTGAGTCAACAGATGGGGACGTTTGCAAGACAACAACCATCTGCACGAACAGTTCGACGCAGTTTGCAGCAGCATGGACTATCAGCTCGGAGACCATGGCTGCGGTTACCCTTGACGCTGCGTCACAGACAGGAGCGTCACTCAATGACGAACCTGGGTGCACTAATCGCAAAACGTAATTTTTCGGAATAATTCAGGTTCTGTTTACAGCATCATGATGGTCGCATCCGTGTTTGGCGACATCGCGGTAAACGCACATTGGAAGCATGTATTCGTCATCGCCATACTGGGTCTGGGTCACCTCTTGTTCGCATTGACGGTACTTTGAACAGCGGACGTTACATTTCTGATGTGTTGTGACCCATGGCTCTTCCCTTCATTCGATCTCTGCGAAACCCTACATTTCAGCAGGATAATGCACGACTGCATGTTGCAGGTCCTGTACGGGCCTCTCTGGATACAGAAAATGTTCGACTGCTGCCCTGGCCAGCACATTCTCCAGATCTTTCACCATTTGAAAACATCTGGTCAATGGTGGCCGAGCAACTGAACAACTGGCTCGTCACAATACGCCAGTCACTACTCTTGATGAATTGTGGTATCGTGTTGAAGCTGCAGGGGCAGCTGTACCTGTACACGCAATCCAAGCTCTGTTTGACTCAATGCCCAGGCGTATCAAGGCCGTTATTACGGCCAGAGGTGGTTGTTCTGGGTACTGATTTCTCAGGATCTGTGCACCCACATGGCGTGAAAATGTAATCACATGTCAGTTGTAGTATAATATATTTGTCCAATGAATACCCGTTTATCATCTGCATTTCTTCTTGGTGTAGCAATTTTAATGGCCAGTAGTGTATTATTTTATTCCTTGTAAAACATTGTAGGACCATCATTTCTACGTTTTCGTCTGCAAACACTAAATGAAAACATTACGAATTAACGTAAATCGTCCAGTGGAGTCTACGTCAAAGTATCAGTAGATTATAGCCTTTTTTGTTATTTTATCATTACTATATTTCATTGTTACTTCTTATTACTTATAATTCACATAACTTGCCAACGCTTGGACTATTTGATCGTACAAGCTCAGACTATAACTATTTCTTCAACTAAATTAGCCCATGGACAGACATGTACGTCTTGACACTTTGACTAAATCCAGCAGCATTTTCAATTGGAGCCATACATTGGTTAACACGTCTACTTCCGGTCGCAGTTGTTTGATATCATGAGGCATTAACGAGCGATAAGGCCTGGTGAAGTCTAAAATTGCTACAAGGTTTTATTTTATTCCGCACTCGTGGGGAATCCAAACACTCAAGCAGCACTCAGGAATGGATCGCAGTGGTGTTCTATACGCGGTCTTCTTCATAGATGAGTTACATTTACCTAAAATTCTTCCAATAAACCGAATACGACCATCGCTTTCCCTACTATCCACCTTACGTGAAGGTTCCATTTCACATTGCTTTACAACGTTACGCATAGCTATTTAATCGTCTTGACTATGTCAGACATCACGCTATTAATACTGTATCCGAATATTACTGGATACCTTCTCCTACTCATCTCCATTAGACTTCTGCATTTAGAGAAAGCTGCCATTTATGATCCATTTATAAATTCTGGCTGAGTCATTTTGTATCCTCGTACAGTAATTCAACGATGATATTTCTGTATACTACAGAGTCATCATCATCAAAAGCCGCAGACTGCTGCTGAACCTATCCGTCAGACCGTTTGTGGCGAGACGACAATAACAACAGGTCTTCTCTGTCTGCCAACAGGAGGCGGTGTCGCGATGACTGTGGGGGCGGCGCCGTGATGGCGGGGGCGGTGGTGCGCCAGCTGCTGCTGCTCGCGGCGGCGGCGGCGGCGGCCGCGGCAGCACCGGACCCCAACCCAAACCCCAAACCAAACCCAAACCCGAACCCCGACCCCAACCCTGGGCCGGCGCCTGGACCCGCCGCCGTGGCGCCGACGGCAGCCCCCGTAGAGTGCGAGGACCGCGAGCTGCGCGGCGCCCACGTGGAGGCGGGCAGTGGGGGTGGCGGGGGAGGCGTCGCGACGGCCGCCTTCTGGAGCTGCGCCGCCGACGCCTGGCTCGCCGGCTTCTCCGGGTGAGTCCCGCTCCAGACTCCTGCTAACAAGTGCTTTCTCACGTCGCATTCTTGCTAGCGAGACTTCGCAGGCGCCATCCAAACAGATCACCTCGTTGTTGTCCGTCCATGACCTTCGCCCCGGAATCACATCCAGGGAACCAATACCTACGCAGTGCTGTCATGTATGAACTTAAAAACTTCAAACTGTGCAGTACGCTGTCAGCTATAATCAGATGTTTATGCTCATCATCATGTAGTTATACTCTTGAAAGCCTCAACATATCATTACAACGAAATTTATTCCACGCAGTACAGACTTGGTAATTCACAAACGATTAGCATTATAGAACTGTGTAAACAATTAGATCGTGAGAATTCAGTACAGTCAGAAGTTTCCGAATGCTGCAATTAGAGCCTCTATACATCATGTCATGGAATGAAACAAGCTCCGGATATGTTGCTGGAGAAAAAATTTACATGAGGTTTGTGGGAACGGCCACACAACATCGACAGTGGTTGCAGGAAGAGCAGGAATTGTATGTTTTCAACCAGCAGACAATCTACGAGGGCTATTCGAAAAGTAGGATCTTGTCGGTCGCAAAAACGAAACTACATTAAAAATCAAAAATGTTTTATTCGCAACAGTTAGCTACAACCTCCAGCTACTTCTCTACATAGTCGTCGCTCCGATTCAGAATTTGTCGTAGCGTTGTACCATATTTCCAATACCCTCGTCATATAAGACAGCCGCCTTTGCTTTCTGCCAATTCTCTACTCTATTCTGCAGCGCGTTGTCAGGTCCTGAATGTTGACTTCATAAACAGCAGTTCACGTGCGCAGAGATGAAAATCAGAGGAAGCCAAGTCCGGGCTGGATGTGGGTGACGAAATAGGCCTACTTCTCATCGAAAAATCTGTAGCAGTGTCCTCATTGCTGTGTAGGGCCGAGAAATGTCATCAAGAAGGAAAGACATGAGAGTTACGTTGTCTGGGCTGCACAAATGTAGGCGAAATCTTTCACAGACATGCAGAATCCGCAGGAGACATTATTTTATAGGCATCCTTAAGTGGTCACTGTGCGCTGAGAACTGAAAAGAGCTATGAGACGCGCTCGACGACCAGGTAGAGGTACTCTCAGCTCAACTACGCAAAGTTTAGTAGGATTTTCACTGTGGTTTCCATTTCGCGATCGATCGGACCTCACTTTCCTAGTAGCCCTCGTATATTAGTGACGTAGTAGGTAACGTTGGAGGCTCCGTGATACTACTTTCTATAGGAAGATTTCAAACCCAGACTGTAGTGAAATGCAGGAATTTGAAGTAAAGCATCTTCGCTCTTCAGCTGTATACGTACCGCATTATTTCTCAAAGAGTTCTTATAAAGTTGCCCATGCTGTAGGCAGTTACCTTTATGAAGTTCTTGTACATGGAGGAATATCTGCAGAGAATAACCGATTGATGCAAACCGGGAAGTTAACCCTGAAAGTAAATAAATACAACGAAATAAAGAGAGTTGCTACTAAATGGAAAAATTATCTGGGTTGTTAGGCTGCGTGGTATTTCTACTGTATGATCGACGCTTCGACGACTCTGCTGGGATGCTCTTCAGGCCATTGGTAACTGAACAAGCGATTTTATAACCCAAAAGATTTTACCGCCAGTGGCAACAGCAAAGTCTTCAACTACACTACAGTTGACAAATCACGGGAAGCAGCAATCACTGTTAAATACCTGCCAGTAACCATCCCCAGTGACCGAAAGTTCAATTACCACGTAAAACAAATGTTCGGAAAGCAGATGGCAAACTGAGAGTTACAAGGAGAACCTTAAGGAACGTATTCATCCACGAAAGAAGTGATTTACAAAACACTCGTTCGATTGTTTCTTGAGTACTGCTTATCAGTCTGAGACACACACCCACTATGATTAATAGACGAGGTGGAGATGACAGAGGAGCGGCTTATTTTGTCACGGGAACGTTAATTCAGCAGAAAAGGTTACTGAGATGCTCACCTAATTCCAGTGACAGGCACTAAAAGAGAGACGTTCTGTATTACAGACAGGTTTTCTGTTGAAATTTCGGGAGCTTACTTTCCAAAAAAATTGCGGCGACTTGTTAATTCCTTCTCGCGAAATAATCACGACGAGAAAATTAGAGAAATTAGATATCACGGGCAGCTTTACCTACAATATTTTTTCCCACGCGCCATTCGCAAGTGGGACAGGAAAAGGTGGAGCGGCGAACGGCGGGGGGGGGGGGGGGGGGGGGGCGAGATTTTGGATTTTGCTATCAGGGTGGCTTGCCGAATATTGATGAACATGCAGATGTAGACTTGGTTGTTGGGCCACATGTGGGATGTATTGGCAGGGCAAGGAAGCAGTGGTACCCGTAATTCTTTGAAAAAGACCTGGACAATTCTCGCCTCGTATGGCCGGACGTTGTCCTGCTAGAATGTGCGTGTGGAACTGTGAGAAGGAAGGCAATGCTTCGAGCCCTAAATCCTTCCTAGTGTAGGGCTTGATGTTCACATTAACCTTAATATGCAGGAGGCGAGATAACATGCTACATCCAATGGTGTCACAAAGCATGACAGATATCGTTTGTTTCCCACACAGCTTAGAAATGCAGTCTACATCTACATACATACTCCGCAAGCCACCGTATGGTACGTGGCGGAGGGTACCATGTACCACTAGTAGTCATCTCCCTTCCTGTTCTGCTCTCAGCTCGCAGTTAGAGTCCTAATTTCATTCCATATCGCTTTGCAGCGTTGCGCCGAGTTATTTAAATGACATGACCGTATCAAGCAGGACACTACTAATACTGTATCCCAACTTTATATGTTTGTTTTTCCTACTCACGCGCATTAACTTACATTTTTCTACATTTAGTGCCAGCTGCCATTAGAGAACAACATGACAACATAGTGAGTAGTATTACTTAAGAAGTCTTCGAGTCACTCACATACCTGGGAACCTATTCCACATGCTTGTACATCCGTACCAACTAGAAATTTTACCTAAGTCATCTTGTATGATCATACAGTCACTCATCTTCGATACCTTCCCATACACCTCAGCATCATCAGAAAACAGCCGCACATTGCTGCAGACCTGAACGCCTGACCATATATGTACACAGAAAATAATAACGGTCCTGTCACACTTCCCTGGGATACTCCTGACGATATCCTTGCCTCTGGTGAAAACTAGCTGTCGGTAACATCGTGACAACACTACGGGTAGTAATGGGTGTTCAAAAAGTCTCTCCGCAGTGCCGTATGATTCTTAGCGGCGCGTGCCGTATGATTGTTTGCCTGTTTCATTGCTGACACCATTTTCCAAAATTTTTGAGAAGGTGATGTTCCCTACAATGGTACATCTACATCTACATTTATACTCCGCAAGCCACCCAACGGTGTGTGGCGGAGGGCACTTTACGTGCCAGTGTCATTACCTTCCTTTCCTGTTCCAGTCGCGTATGGTTCGCGGGAAGAACGACTGTCTGAAAGCCTCCGTGCGCGCTCTAATCTCTCTAATTTTACATTCGTGATCTCCTCGGGAGGTATAAGTAGGGGGAAGCAATATATTTGATACCTCATCCAGAAACGCACCCTCTCGAAACCTGGCGAGCAAGCTACACCGCGATGCAGAGCGCCTCTCTTGCAGAGTCTGCCACTTGAGTGTATTAAACATCTCCGTAACGCTATCACGGTTACCAAATAACCCTGTGACGAAACGCGCCGCTCTTCTTTGGATCTTCTCTATCTCCTCCGTCAACCCGATCTGGTACGGATCCCACACTGATGAGCAATACTCAAGTATAGGTCGAACGAGTGTTCTGTAAGCCACCTCCTTTGTTGATGGACTACATTTTCTAAGCACTCTCCCAATGAATCTCAACCTTGTACCAGCCTTACCAACAATTAATTTTATATGATCATTCCACTTCAAGTAACAATAATATTCTCAGCATATCACAGTGTGAGTTTCTCGAAGATTTGCTCCACTGAGAGTGCCATTTAAGTGTAAACTCACCAAATTTTACAATCATCAAATAATAAAATAGCGCCGGTTGGTATTTTCTACGATCTATCTAAGCTACTTGACTCTGTGAATCACAGTATCCTCCTAGGTAAACTGAAGTTTTATGGTATTGATGGTATAGCCAACCAATGGATATCATATCTAACCAAAATAATGCAGAAATTTTACTTAGTATTCGTAACTCAACCGATGTAATCTGCAAGCGTAATTCTAAGTAGGAAGATATCACGTATTGACATCCCCAAGGCTCAATCTTAGGGCCACTACTGTCCTTTACATATATAATCGATCTTCGGTGTAATATACGCCAAGCAGAAGTAGTTCTTGTATCACATGTCACTAGTATTGTAATCAATCCTTGCACAAACTCAATGTTCTTAAAGAAATCATTGAATAATTTTGCTGCGAAAAGTGTCTTCCTCAATTTTAAAGAGAGACAACATATTCAGTTCTGCACATCTAGGGGTCCTACATCTGTGATAAGTATAACACATGGTGAGGAAATGATTAGTATGGCGGAAACTTGAAAATTCTAATTTTGAGAAGTCAAACTAGAAAAAGTACATTTTAGAACGCCTAAGACAACTTAGTTCAGCCATATGTGCCCTTAGAATCTAAGCAAATCTTGTGGAGAGACAAGTCATTAAGGTAACATATTTTGCATATCTTCAGTAAATAATGTCGTACGGAATGATATTCTGGGTAACACATCTTTAAGAAAGGAAGTCTTCATTTCCCAAAGAGCTCCTGCAAGAATAATATGTGATGCTCATTCACGATCATCTTGTAGACGTTTGTACAAAACGTTGGGCATCCTGAATACTGTTTCACAGCAATATATTCCTTCATAACGTTTATTCTAAACAGTCTACCACAGCGCAAAAGTAACAATGATGTACATAGTTACAATAGCAGAAGGAAAAATAACATTCATTACCCTATATTATTTTGGTCTTTAGCACAAGTAGCCGTGCACAATGCTACAACTACACTTTTTGATCACTTATCCTGATATAAAATGTGTGATAAACAGTAAAGTAAAATTTGAAAACTAACTGAGAAAGTTTACCTTTGGACTCCTCTTCCGTAGGATATTATTGTAATGTGTAAAACTTGGAAGATAGGAATTACTAAATGATATCTGAATACATTTAAAGAAACCGTTTATACTTGTTTATCCTGTGGCCATATTTACAGATTAATCGGTGAGATAAATGCAAAATGACTCGTTCTGTATCATTAAGATCTATCTTGCAAAATAATCCAGTTCATGAAGTTTCCGGTAAGAATGGTTCAAATGGCTCTGAGCACTATGGGACTTAAAATCTATGGTCATCAGTCCCCTAGAACTTAGAACTACTTAAACCTAACTAACCTAAGGACATCACACAACACCCAGTCATCACGAGGCAGAGAAAAACCCTGACCCCGCCGGGAATCGAACCCGGGACCCCGTGCTCGGGAAGCGAGAACGCTACCGCGAGACCACGAGCTGCGGACTTCCGGTAAGAAAAATGGTATGAAGGTACATATTTTCCGATTGCATTCGACCTAAGCTCTATGGGTGACACACAAGATCTGCACATTCCTCAAGGCGTTTCTAGTGCCAACTATTGTAACAGATGTTTGGGTATTATGCTGCTGGAATATGACGTTTGGTACCCAGTTCATGGAGGGTATGACAGAACTGTTTAACATTTATGTCACATACTGGCGAGCATTCAGTTTCGTTTGAGTAATTAACAAATCAGCGCTGTTGCCATATCCAACAGCTCCATACACCCTCTTTCCAGAACCTGGAGAGGTATGGGTTTCACAAATCGCTGCTTCCTTTGAGCTTTCACCGAGTCATCTACAGTGACATTGGTGCTGATCTGATCGCCACAAACAGAATAAAGACTCATCACTAAACACCCTATGTTCCAGATGACTCTTGCTGTACACCATGCACAGGCGTTGGACAAAACTATGAAAATACCGCGATAAATGCATGCTTGAACATAAATACAGATTCTAGCCAAGACTAAAGGTTACGCTGTTGTATATGATCACGGACAGCACCTTCCTTAATACACTGAAAGTGTCAGTCGTGGTCAGAACAATTTTCTGTGTAGTCGTGAGTGCGTTATGTAGCAGCTAATTGAAGCTGAACGTGGGCAAACTGTTAATGCTCGTATGGTGGGTATTTCCGTAACCAAGATAGCCGAAGCTTTTGTGTTTCGAGAGGCACCGTATCGAAAATTTATACCGCTTACTGGAAAAGTGGAGAAACATCATCAGCTAAGTCACAACGCGGATGAAAGTGTGTACTGGTTAATACTGAAATGCAGTCATTGTAGAGAAAGTGATGAAAAATAAGAGGATGGCCACTACAGAAGTCACTGCAGAACTCAATGTCGCACTCGCGAACAGTAAGCACCAAAACAACACGGAGGGAATGTAGGGCGAGCTGATATTCCAAAACCCCTTCTCAGTGATGCAGATGCTCGTAATGAGAAAAGATGGTGCCGAAGCCATGAAACCTGGACTGTGGATGAATCTTGTTTCACGCTGTTTCCAGCTTTTGGCAGAGTTCACGTTCCAACTGTGAAACATGCCGGGG
Organism: Schistocerca nitens; assembly: GCF_023898315.1. Taxonomy (NCBI): domain Eukaryota; kingdom Metazoa; phylum Arthropoda; class Insecta; order Orthoptera; family Acrididae; genus Schistocerca; species Schistocerca nitens. Next base: position 254,657,909 of record NC_064615.1, on the reverse strand, counting down.
ATTTGGTGATGATATGGGCAACCATGACGTGATATTCCATGGATTCCACGGTTACATTGCAATGATGCTTTGCTACAACGGTTTGTGTGACCATTTCGGCTGATCAAGTCCATCCCGTGGTACAGTGTTTGTCCCTCCAACGGCGATGCTGGGTTCCTAGACCACAGGGACCCTGTTCTTACATGTATATTCATCCAGATCTGGTTTTGTGAGCACGAGGATGAACTGTCGCACCTGCCCTGGCCCCTCACTCACCAGATATACGTTTTATTGAGCCTTTGTGATCTATGTTGGAGCGAATGGTGGGTGATCGCTTGCTATAATTTAGCAAGAAGAATGGAATAAGACCCCCTTGAACACCATATAGGACCTGTATTTATCCAATCCGAGACAGGTGGAAGCTGTTTTGAATGTCAACGGGTTTCCTACACTACATTAGGCATGGCAATCCTTTTTGGTTTTGATGCTTCTATATTTTTGCTCACCCCCTGGAAGTCTGTTTTCTTTCGTATGATTTCAACGGTAAACGAATCATGGCAAATGGAGATCTGGAATTTCAGCTTCTGTCTATTTCTCGGAGGTGGGTGAGGAATTCTGCTAGGTGGTCTGTCTTTCTAGAAGGAAAAGACCCTACTCTTCTGTGTTGCCTACCTCAACGAAGACTGCTCAGTTCTATGTCAACGTCACTCAAAGGAATGGCCTTCCGCGAAGTACAAGACTCCACATGTCGTTTGCATGCATTTCCCTTCGCACGGTTCGCCCGTAGCTGATTGAGATGGGCCTGTATTCATTTCAAGTTGCAATTCCAGTCGGGTTTGAAGTCAGTTGCCTTTGACGGGACGATTCCCGTCAGTTTGGACTTTATTATGACCACCCTTCATACGTGTTCTATGACTGCGAATGGTATACCATTCCTTGTAAATACGTTACAGAGACCACATGTTCATGTAATGTGTGCAAATTGCCGGCCGGATAGGCCGAGCGGTTCTAGGTGCTACAGTCTGGAACCGCGCGACCGCTACGGTCGCAGGTTCTAATCCTGCCTCGGGCATGGATGTGTGTGATGTCCTTAGGTTAGTTAGGTTTAAGTATTTCTACGTTATAGGGGACTGATGACTTCAGAAGTTAAGTCCCATAGTGCTCAGAGCCATTTCAACCATTTTTTTGTGTGCAAATTGTGTCTTGATTACTAAAGGAGAGTGGAGGAATTACTGTAGCTGGTACCATACTGTAACAAGCTTTTAACGATTTTCAGAAACCAAGGGAAAACTAGATCTGGATAGCTAGATGGAGTCTTGAGTTACACCCCTCACGAACACATGTTCAGTGCTTATATGTCTCTTACTTCGATTATATCACACAAAACGTTCATCCGCTATACCATTATCTGTTTTATTTACAACTCAAGATATAACTTTACTGATTTCATATTAACACAAGAAATAACTTCTGAGAAAAAACTGAAACATAAAAAAAGTTCTTGACATTGTGAATGCTCGAACAACTGAGTTCCAGATAACAGTCACAGGTTGAACCCTTCAGAGTCTGTACGAATGGAGTTTGTTATAATGACACTAAGTCCGACACGTTTCAACTGCGCGAGATATAGAAAAAACAGAATACCAAGTCCTCTCCACTTGGCGGATTCCCGTCGGCAAAACCCCAGTTCACGGTGATGGAGACGAGTAAAGGAGCTGATCGTGGAAGAGCGTCCACCAGGCGAGTCTTCCCGATGCGGCTGGCTGCGTTGTCTATGTGCCTCTGCCACCACGGAGCGGGCCTTCACAGTCGTCTCGCGGAGCGACTCTTCACCCTAATTGGCTCCAACACAATTTCGCCGGAAGTAGGAAATACTCGGGACTGCGCGCGTTGATCGGGGCTGCGAGCACACCTTTCAGCTACTGCTGGCCCGCCGACTGGTGTCGTCGTTTGTAGACCTGCTTTGTTGGGTTTGAATTTCCGCTTCTCGTCGACTGGAGTACCGCCACCATAATGTATGTTGTGTGGGTTGCTGCTGGAGCCTTTTGCACTTGTCGCCGCAATGAGTGCCATTACTACTTTCCATGTTGCCGATAGGCCTGTAAATGTTTCACATGTTTTGCACGTTTGGTCTTTAGACAAGTGCCAATTCAGAGGAATGGATTGCACAAAATATGGATGAATGGATGGAGTTTTAATGCTGCTTCTGAAAATTACTTTCGCTTTTTTGTAGTACGTCGGGATTTTGTATCTCACATTTTAAAGATTTAAGTAACTGAACCACAAATACGAAATATAACTTCAGTCAAGGTCTATATTTCAACAATTATTATTTTACATACCAAAAATACTACAAATTATTCTTTTAGCAACATTTTGAATACTGCGTTACATTTAGTTTTCAAACTTTTTTCCTTTTTTTAGTTTCCGTGTAAAACGTTTACTCCTCTGTCCTTTATCAACATTTAAGAGTATTCGCCTATCATACATTTACCCCATTTTCCCTGGTACTTCCACTCCATGTCCTCACCTTAATATGTCCTTAATGTCCTGGTGGAAAGGCTCTCCTCGCTCTTCACTGAGATGTCCCAGATTTTAATGGATGTAGTCATTATGTGACTGCAAGTGTTAAACAGTTATACACTTATTTTACAACCCAACTCCTTGAAATTTTTCAATGTGGTTTTAACGGTTTTCTTGTAATTTGGATCCTTTTACTCCAGCAAAAATGTCCTGTACCACTAGTGAAGGCAGTTCTTGTATTTTTTTCTCTGCCATTCATTGTATTCTCAAATTGGTAAACCTGGAGACCGTCAGTTTTTGTTGAATCGTGAAGGGAAATTTCACAGAAAGATACTTAAAGCAGAAAACACTTTATGCAAGAGCCCTTACGAACTGTTTCGTCAAGTCGAATTTGGTGTGTAGAAGTGCACAAGTGATATTTCTTTGTGGTCTACAAGCTGCTCACGCCACAGGTTCTTAGTTGCAGGTTCCAGATTTCTCTGACTTGACCATCTTTAAACTCCAGTGCTTTTGCTTTACCCAGCTCCCTCCCTCACGTAGAAAGCAGGACGTTTCGATGCACGCAGTTTGCTGGGTTGTTCAAATTCTTGTAACTAAAAATTAAATATAAATTATTTCATCACGGCGAAAGCCCCACATGACAGAAGAAAACTAAACACTTGTTTGACAGCAGCACAAAAAATTTAGTTTTAACACACATTTATTTTTAATCATCTGTCCTCACATTCGAGCAAAGGACATGGGTGTTATGGGCAATATCATGGGGGAAGACGGAAGATGCATGCTGTGACTGTTGCCTCGTTGAAGCTGATTTTAGTATACCTAAGTTCACCCTACAAGTGCCGGCCTGTGTGGCAGAGCGGTTCTAGGCGCTTCAGTCTGGAACCGCGCGACCGCTACGGTCGCAGGTTCGAATACTACCTCGGGCATGGATGTGTGTGACGTCCTTAGGTTAGTTAGGTTTAAGTAGTTCTAAGTTCTAGGCGACTGATGACCTCAGATGTTAAGTCCGATAGTGCTCAGAGCCATTTGAACCATTTGAATCACCCTACAAGTAAAATTATTGGACTGCAGCTAGAGGTACAGTTGGGAAAACCACAGAGACAGATGGGCAGGAAATCTGAATTCAAAGGAATAGTGAAACCGACAGACGGAAAGAGCTTATAATCACCAATTATCTATGTGAAATACACTCTAAGGCAGAGAAATAAAGAATAAAAAGAATACGGCATACCACGAAGTAGTTATCCGAATGAGATGACAATCGGTAAATAAATGAGTACAATTTCAGAAGAATTGGGTGATTTCTTCAAGAGAAAGAGCTTCACAAATTGATGAAGTCAATAATGCATTGGTCCACCTCTGGCCCTTAGGAAACCATTACCCCGCTTTCTATTGACTGACAGAGTTCTTGGATGTCCTACTAGGAGATATCGTGTCATTTTCTGTCCAACTGGCGTGTCAGATTATCAAAATACCGAACTGGTCGGAAGACCCTGCCCATAATGCACCAAACCTTCTCAACAGGGAAGCGACCTGGCGACGTTGTTAGCCACAGTAGGGTTTGGAAAGCACGAAAACGGAGCGTAGAAGGTCGCACAGTGTGCGAGCGCCCATTATCTTGCTGTCATAAAAGATTAGGATAGCTTGACATCAACGACAACAAAAGGTAGAATATCGTCGACGCACCGCTGTGTTGTAAGGGTGTCGCGGATGACAAACAAGGGGTACCTGCTGTGAATTGAAATGAAAACCGTTATCATTACTCCAGGATGTCGACCCAGGACGTCTCCAGACACATCTTCGCTGGTTAAAGGGACTCAGTTCGAAGCTGGACTCATCACAGAAGATAATTCTCCACCAGTGAAATGAAATTCCAGGCCGAAGACGTGACTAGAAACGCCCCAGACAGTGGAAAGTGTCGCCCGCCATGGGCCTGACATCGAGGAGCGGTGGTCTGGGATGACATTTCATTTCATAGCAAGATCCTTTCGGTTGTCACCCTTACAACAGGGCGGTAAGTCTAATATATTGTACGCCCCGTTTCGTTCGCCCTGATTACAAGCCATGCTGGCCTTAGATTTCAGCAAAAAATTTTGAAATGTGTGTGAAATCTTATGGGACTTAACTGCTAAGGTCATCAGCCCCTACGCTTACACACTACTTAACCTAAATTATCCTAAGGACAAACACACACACCCATGCCCGATGGAGGACTCGAACCTCCGCTGGGACCAGATATCAGCAAGATAATGCCCGCGCGCAAATGACGAGAGTTTTTTCTGCTTGTCTTCATGCTTGGCCAGCACCAATTGGAGAGAATTTGGCACGGTATCTCCGTGGCGGACATCCAACAACTCTCTCAGTCAATGCCAAGCACAATAACTGTTTGCATAAGGGTCAGAGATGGACCAACGCGATATTGAATTACTCATTTTGTGAAACTCGTTCTCTTGAATAAACCATGCAATTTTTCTGAACATGTACTCATTCATTTTTCTGTACTTGTACATAAAACCTATCCGTCCCATTCCAATAATTCCTCCAAGGTGCGTCATTTTTTTTTTTAATCATACAGTGTTGGGCCAGTCTTATTTGAGCCATACTGTATCAAACGGCTTATTGTTCACAATTTTCTTCTCTGTAAGTTTACACAAATTATTTATATGTGCCATTCCGCAGTCTGTATCAATCACTGGAATGAGATTTTCACTCTGCAACGGAGTGTGCTGATATGAAACTACCTGGCAGATTAAAACTGTGTGCAGGACCGAGACCCGAACTCGAGACCTTTGCCTTTCACGGGCAAGTGCTCTACCATCCCCCAAGCTGTGGCTAAGCCATGTCTCCGCAATATTCTTTCTTTCATGAGTGCTAGTTCTGCAAGGTTCGCAGGAGAGCTTCCGTAAAGTTTGGAAGGTAGGAGACGAGGTACTGGCAGAAGTTAAGCTGTGCGGATGGGACGTGAGTCGTGCTTGGGTAGCTCAGATGGTAGAGCACTTACCCGCGAAAGGCAAAGGTCTCGAGTTCGGGTCTCGGTCCGGCACACAGTTTTGATCTGCCAGGAAGTTTGTATCAAACACTGATGTTAAAACCTTGTTCCATTGCACTACGACACGATTTCGACCACGCATGACTTGCTAAGGGAAACATATATTCTTTGCTTTGCTTTGTGAGTGATCTGCCCGCTGGCAATTAACAGTGCACTGTGAATATAGTGCATCCAGCTCAAAAACATGAGCCAGGGCAGCGAACCAAAGAGTAATTCCAGCTTTCCAGTAAGTTATTAAGCAAATATGAGACAACGATTCACGGACGAATCCCACTCTGCTTTTTACTGAGACGGATAAATATGCATGTGTACATTATCAGATATTATTAAACTAGAATCTAATTTCAATCGTATATTGTGCTCACAAAACACTTTATTCAAACAGTAAATTTTTGCCAACACCTGACATTAAAGAGTAGCGTTTGCGTTTAGTACCCTTATTGAAATTTGTACGCGTGTAACCTTGTAATGGTATTCACATGCGCAACGGATGCACTACAGACATGAAACTGAAATAATCTGGATCCGTTTGCTGTTTTCATCCCCAGATGCAGCTCCACTATGCTGCTGTGTACCTCACTGATACCTGAAATACATGAATGAAATATGTATCAACACATTAAGAAGAATACTTTACCACAAAGATTCCGATGGGATTCGGGAAAGCTGGGGATTACGACTATAGTGAAATTAGTGAAAAGAGCTGTCGTTTTCACGCATTTCAGCTTGTTAAGTTTATTTTCTTTGCGTTTTCGTCGCCGTGATGTGTAAAGTGTCAATAGGTTTAAAAATAAGACATAATTTCTCTGGGAAAACATGCTGGCCATGTAAGTAACTGGATTTCTTTTTATCTTAATCTGATAGATGTGAGCCAACCACATATATATTGTCTACTCAGAAATTCGTCTGTAGGATATAAGTAGTTGCAAAATAAAAATTATTTCAATTTGTTTTCAATACTTTCATTGTCTTCCAGCGTATATGTGACTGATTTCATGGACGAACATAAAATGTTTGTGCCACCAGCTGAATGCTCAAATTAATCGAACAATAGTGCGATGACCTCAACTGCATAATTTGTTCCACAAACGAACAAAACATAAAACGCATTAAGCACGAAGGGTGTGATGCCTAATTCTACCAGGAAAGCGCATTGAGACCATCACACTTACTTTCATAAAAGATCGTTGTACGCTGACCGCCAAGTGCATTTCATTAATATCCCGTAGCTCGAAATGTCTGTGAAAGTCAGTGTAAGAGACTGAATCAGCAAGAATTCAGCAAGTCGAAACCTTGAGACAACTTATGGAACAACGCTGACCATTAAGGATGGGCCAGTACGAATAAAGACTAGAAAAACTATCATACGTGTAACACAAGCTTTACCACGAAAACTAAAATTTCTACAAATTAAGCTGAAAATTAAATAGCAACAAATGAAACTGAACAAATGAATATCGCGTCTGTTTATTTGTGCTCAGAGAACTATACGCGGCGGTCAAGAAGTTTCCGTTCGAATGCCACACCAAGCCTGGAGGTGTGTTCGACTAACTAGTTGTCCGTATCTTCCCACGACTACGGCCGACCGATGAAGCTCGTCCACCGCAGCCGACTAACATCCGACACAGGGCCGGCAACTAAACTGAGGACTTGCCTGAAGAGATCATTCCCAGTGTGTAACCTCAGACCAAATTATACTACTTTCTACGTCTTTCTAAGACTCGAGCATAGGCATCACAGGTGTAGAGAAACAACTGAAGGAGCTGAAAGCAAATAAATCGCCAGGTCCTTATGGGATCCCAATTCAGTTTTACAAAGACGATTCTACAGCATTGGCGTCTTGCTTAGCTTGCATTTATCGGGAATACCTCGCCCAGTGCAAAGTCTCAAGTGACTAGATAATAATGCAGTGACTCCTGTACATAAGAAGGGCAAGAGAACGGTCCCGTAAAATTACGGACCAATATCTTTAACATCGGTTTGCTGCAGAATCCTTTAACATAATCTCAGTTCGAATATAGTAAATTTCCTTGAGAGGGAAAAGTGGCTTTAGAAAGCGTCGCTCTTGCGTAACTCACCTTGCCCTTTTGTCACATGAAATCCTGCACACCAAGGCTGTAGAGAATCATGCGTATTCAATATTTCTAAATTTCCATAAAGCACTTGCCTCGGTGCCACGCTGCCGACTTTTAAAGATCATGCGGCATAGGTTCTCATGTATGTGACTGGCTCGAAGACTTCTTATGTAACAGATCCCAGTATGTTGTCCTCGACGGCGAGTTTTCATCAGAGACACACGGGTATCGTCGGAAGTGCCACAGGAAAGTTTGGTAGGACCACTGTTATGTTCTACATACATAAATGATCTGGCAGATAGGGTAAGTAGCAGTCTGCACTTTTTGCTGATGATGTTGTGCAGTATGGGAACAGGTCGTTGTTGAGTTAGTGTCAGAGGATACAAAATGATTTAGACAAAATTTCTAGCTGGTGTGACGGATGGCAGTTACCTCTAAATGTGAAAAACTGTAAGTTAATGCAGATGAATACGAAAAACAAACCCATAATCTTCGAATACCGTATTATTAATGTGCTACCTGACACAATCATGTGGAGTAAATACCAAGATACAACGTTGCAAAGCACTGTGAAGTCGAATGGGCGATGATGATTGTATTAGGGAATGCAAAGGGTTGATTTCGGTTTATTAGAAGAATTTTAGGAATGTGTGGTTAATTTGCAAAGCGCCGGTTGTGGGACACTGTTAAGCGAGCTGTGTGGCCTAACGGTTTGAGGCGCCATGTGACGGATTGCGCGGCCCCTTCCGTCAGAGGTTCGCTTCCTTCCTCGGCATGAGTGTTTGTATTGTTCTTAGCATAAGTAGTGTGTAAGTCTAGGAACCGATGACAGCAGCAGTTTGGTCACTTAGGAATTCACACACACGTAGGACACTGTTCGAGTACTTATGATAAGCACCAGGTCGGATTAAAGGAAAACATCGAAGCAGTTCAGAGGCGGGTTGCTAGATTTATTACCGATAGGTTCGAACAACGCGCAAGTATTACCGAGACCCAGATTCTTCGGGGACGCAAAAGGGAATCACTGGAGGGAAGTAACGTTCTTTTTGAGGAACTCTTTTTTTTTTCCTTCATCAGTCTTCTGACTGGTTTGATGCTGCCCGCCACGAATTCCTCTCCTGTGCTAACCTCATCGGCCGGCGGGGGTGGCCGAGCGGTTCTAGGCGATACAGTCTGGAACCGCGCGACCGCTACGGTCGCAGGTTCAAATCCTGCCTCGGGCATGGTTGTGTGTGATTTCCTTAGGTTACTTAGGTTTAAGTAGTTCTAAGTTCTAGGGGACTGATGACCTGAGAAGTTAAGTCCCATACTGCTCAGAGCCATTTTGCTAACCTCATCATCTAAGAGTAGCACTTGCTACCTACGTCCTCAATTATTTGCTGGATGTATTCCAATCTCTGTCTTCCTTTACAATTTTTGCCCTTTACAGCTCCCTCTAGTACCACGGAAGTCATTCCCTCCTGCCTTAACAGATGTCCTATCATCCTGTCCCTTCCCCTTATCAGTGTTTTCTACATGTTCCTTTCCTCTCTGATTCTGCGCAGAACCTCCTCATTCCTTACCTTATCAGTCCACCTAATTTTCTACATTCGTCATTAGCACCACATCTCAAATGCTTGGATTCTCTTCTGTTCCGGTTTTCCCATAGTTTATGTTTCACTACTATACAATGCTGTACTCCAGACGTACACTTGACAGCAAAAGAAGTGGGTCACTGCCGAATACAACCAACATAACGTAGCTGTGTTGCAGGTCCTCTAAACACCAAAACCCCGTGGGGTACAGTCGTTTGACTACACACAATAGGTACCGCAAAAGACTACTAGAGACCAAAGGTCTTTATAGCAGTCAGTCTAAGCGTCAACTATTAGAAAACACGTTCTTAGCGATGAGACACCCCATAACACTCATAAACTAATCTTAATTACAACAAGTGACATTCCAAAAGTTCTGAGAAAACGGATTATTTTACATATATCGTACAGTAATCTCTGGTCAAAATTAAATACTTGAGACAATATATGGAGTTACAAAGCTGTACGGCGATTGGAAAAAAGTTTTTCGCTCTCAAAAACGTTTTCCATCCACGTGCTGAACGTCGCTCAACGGCGAGTGGCTCTGGAAACTGGATATAGGACGAACCAGTAAAAAAACGCGACTATCAGGTACAAGCACGCTACAGAAATCTCAACATTAATAGCGAATCACCAGTAGTATAATATCATTGTTCTCGTAGCACATCGACAGCTACGTGTACACAAATATGAACTTTAAATGACATGACCAATGTCGTCGTTCTGGGCCTGGATTCAAACCCAGCACCTATAACCATTGCTAACTAACCTAAGTTTTGTTTTTGCCTTATTGAGACCCGATCACTAGGCATAAAGAGACGTGAAGTATAGACGATTGCACCAGTATCAGTTAAAAATTCAAATCCTGAAAATAAATGACGACAATGTGTGTACTGAACTGGGAATCCTGTCATAACAGTTACCTTCCTGGGAACTGCGCCCAACGACATTTAATATAGTGTCATTCACAAGGAACAAGATATGATCATACTTAAAATTGAAATGCCATCATGTTAATATTGTGACAGGGATGCGAACCCAGCACCTAATCGAATTGTTAACGAAGTACGTAATCTCAGAAGTTAAATATCAAATGTTTTCACCAATAGCGAGATGTTGGAACCTTAAATGACGATAGAATTGTTTTTGCCTGACGGGGATTCGAACCCAGCATCTAGCGCCGTCGTTTTATAGCCAGGAACAGACGATATATAGCTATTGTTGGTTCACCAGTAGCGAGATGTGCGCATGTTTAGCAAGACATCAGGCGACGAAAAGTTCTGTGCTGAATGGTATTCAAACTCCGCAAACGTGGTCATGAAGACACTTTAACTATAAAATTCTTTTTCAATAATAGCTAGGAGTGGCATGTTTGTACTTTCAATGATGTGATGAAAAATACTCTGCTGGGGATCACAACGAACACAACGATAAACCCAAATCCGTTTTCGACAGTAGGATGCAGAGGAATGTTTGAAGTTGATCTTGTAATGTTGTGATAAAAAGGTCATCATGTGGCTGTGAGTTGAAACGAACACGTTACAGCTGACAGCGCAAGATGAGACGTTGAAAATGCAACTGTTTTTCACTAGTCGTTCGGAGTGCACGTGCTAGGACTTGAAATGAAATAATGAATATTTTGTGCTGATCAGGATTCGAAACCAGATAGGTGCCTTTCGAGGAGGCCTAGAAGAGTTTGCAATCTTGGGGAACACAGTGAAATCGAATTCGAATCCCAGTCCAGCACCACAATTTTCAACGTCTCAGTTTCAAATAAAGTAAGAGCCTTGTGAACTTGCACGGCCATTGGTTCATTAAATTAAATACTTTTTCTAGTTCACGACGGCTTGCTGGTGACAGAGCCTCTGCCTTCTGGGGTTTCGCCATCTGTCACAGCTCAAACGAATGCCGCTCTGCCCCAGTCGGCAGCGAAGGGATATTATCTTTACTGCGGATATTGAACTACGAAGCTTACTGGCGTTCTGCACTTGGCGTTACTAGGGGCGAAGGGGAGTTACTTGTGTGTGTTAAAAATCTACGCCTGACGTGAGATGTGAACCTACACGTTTTACACATCGATACAAGATTAATCCAGCAGACCACAGAACCCCCTGCCAAGCACATAATTATGAATTGCAGAGTATTCATTTAGATGTAGATGCAGATGTCAAGGGACGGGTAACAGGAAGGAGGGCGGGATCTGGGAATGGATAGAAGTGCAGAAGTGCAAAATATAAGCGTGAAATGCTTGCAAAGTATTGCTTACTTAGATGTGTGCCACAGATCGTTTTATCTTAGGACCGAGAGATAAGGAAGGACTGTTTTCAGAACGAAGAATTGGTTAGGGGAGATCAAAGAATATGGTTTCATAGGCGTTGAGAGGAATGATAGAGAGTAAAGACAGCAGTAATTAAAAGAGAAAATGTAGCGTCAATAGAAACCGCTAGATTTGTTTATAAAATTTTGGGGGACTGGAATAGAAGGACACTTGCTGTGATAGTGCCAGAGAGAGAGAGAGAGAGAGAGAGTGAGAGAGAATAGAGGAGATATAACAACGAGTAAACATAATATGAAATCGTCTGCGTATTGTTTGGAGGACGGAGGGTGTATTCATGGATGGAGGGGAAGAGAGAGATGTATTTGAAGTAACAAAAACTACTGTGACAGAGTCCATCTACGCTGATTAGTTTGTAAGTATCTAGACAGGGTATAAATGAAATCAAAATTGAATATTTAACAAACTGTATATTCAAAATAAACCCACTTGAATAAAAAGGCAGCTCAAAGGAAAACTAACCCATATTGTATCTTTTCGGTTGCCACGCGATCTTCCACAAGCTCCCAACGAGGAAAAATGACGAAAAAGAAAACAAATCATTTTAAGGACTCTAATATTTTATCCAGAATCCTTCATTATTTAGTACTTCTACCATGCGTCTTGGCATAGAATGCATAAGCCGTCGGATGTAACAGCCTGAAGAAGCAACTTCCTCCCAGGCTTCCAGGACGCAGTCCCAAAGAGCGTCCGCAGTAGTTGGTTGGTTTCGTGGCCAGTTTCTGTTAATGTTCTGGCGACGTCAGCCCACATGTTTTCCATGGGGTTCATATCAGCCGCCCGTGGCGGCCAGTCCATGACGTTGACGCCAATCGTGGAGAGCCACTGCTGAAGAAATGCAGACTTGTGAATGGGAGAATGGTTCTATTACAATGTGACGTCCCATTCTGCGTACAGCATTCGCACTGATGGAAGCATCACATTTTCCAATATGTGGGCATACTGCACGCTGTCCGCCGCGCGGGATTAGCCGAGCGGTCTGAGACGCTGCAGTCGCGGACTGTGAGGCTGGTCCCGGTGGAGGTTCGAGTCCTACCTCGGGCATGGGTGTGTGTGTGTTTGTCCTTAGGATGATTTAGGTTAAGTAGTGTGTCAGCTTAGGGACTGATGACCTTAGCAGTTAAGACCTATAAGATTTCACACACATTTGATTTTTTTGCACGCTGTCCAGAGTTCCTTCTATCCTGTGAAGAATTCCCACCCCTCTCGCAGAAATCCAACCCCAGCAGGTAACAGATATCCGGCCACTTCTTCTCGTCGTGGTCACATATTCGCGTCGATGGCGAGTCCCTTGCGGCCTGTAAACGATTCGTGGACCGTCCTCATTGGTGGAAAACACTTCTCATCAGTGAAAATGATGTTGTCCGACGACGCCCTCAGATGGAGCTCCGCAAATGCTAGCCGGTATAAAACGTTGTCTTCGCTGAGCAGTTGTTTCACGGCGGATCGTCGTGTATGCAGTCCAGCGTCCCTCAGCCTTCGGCGAATCGTGTCACTGGAGCCGGGGTAGTTGGTCTCCCGCCGCAACTGCTTCGCGTACAGAAAGGGATTTTCGCTGCTCCTAGACATTAGGTCCCTGTCTTTCTGCTGTGAAAAAAATGGTTCAAGTGGCTCTGAGCACTCTGGGACTCAACTTCTGAGGTCATTAGTCCCCTAGAACGTAGAACTAGTTAAACCTAACTAACCTAAGGACATCACACACATCCATGATCGAGGCAGGATTCGAACCTGCGACCGTAGCGGTGTCGCGGTTCCAGACTGCAGCGCCTAGAACCGCACGGCCACTTCGGCTGGCTCCTGCTGTGAGCTCACTCTCTTCCTGTCTGAGCCAGGAACCCTGTTGGTGGTGCCTCTTTCAACGCAGATCCTCCACCACCTCGTTGCAGTGGTATGTGGTACGCCATACCGTCTGCCAGCTTCTCTTATGGAACATCCTCCTTCTTCAATGACAGCGACGACTCTATCTTGAATAGGCCTCTCCCAGTGAGCCATTACGGCAGATAGCCTGATGTGTTTCTGCTTGCCGCTCTTATACTGATGCCAGGAGAGGAGGTAAACGTATTTACGTCAAACGGAGCGACAGAGGCAGAGGCATGCGGTGCAGCCGTGATGGCTCGTCCCGTGCTGTTGGCACACCAACGCCACCGCCAGCCCGCTCACTTCCGTCTCGCCTCGGCCAGCCTGGCTGGACCGTAGCTCGTGATGCGCGGCTAGTACAGACCCGGGCCGCAAGGCCACGATCACCCCTTGAAGGATCAAAAGTTACACCTAACCTACCCAAGTCTGTAGTATAAACTAACGCAGCTACAGCTATTATGCTATAACATGTGCAGGCACACCTACAGTTGGCGATTCATTCAAATATTTGACGAACAATACGTTCAAAAATACATTCATTTTAAACATAGCTACCACAAAATATTTCACCTAGTTAGCAATAGCATGACGCAGCAAACTATTCTTTCTTGTAAGCGCTCTGCATTATACAGGGTGTTTCAAAAATGACCGGTATATTTGAAACGGCAATAAAAACTAAACGAGCAGCGATAGAAATACACCGTTTGTTGCAATATGCTTGGGACAACAGTACATTTTCAGGCGGACAAACTTTCGAAATTACAGTAGTTACAATTTTCAACAACAGATGGCACTGCAAGGGATGTGAAAGATATAGAAGACAACGCAGTCTGTGGGTGCGCCATTCTGTACGTCGTCTTTCTGCTGTAAGCGTGTGCTGTTCACAACGTGCAAGTGTGCTGTAGACAACATTGTTTATTCCTTAGAACAAAGGATTTTTCTGGTGTTGGAATTCCGCCGCCTAGAACACAGTGTTGTTGCAACAAGACGATGTTTTCAACGGAGGTTTAATGTAACCAAAGGACCGAAAAGCGATACAATAAAGGATCTGTTTGAAAAATTTCAACGGACTGGGAACGTGACGGATGAACGTGCTGGAAAGGTAGGGCGACCGCGTACGGCAACCACAGAGGGCAACGCGCAGCTAGTGCAGCAGGTGATCCAACAGCGGCCTCGGGTTTCCGTTCGCCGTGTTGCAGCTGCGGTCCAAATGACGCCAACGTCCACGTATCGTCTCATGCGCCAGAGTTTACACCTCTATCCATACAAAATTCAAACGCGGCAACCCCTCAGCGCCGCTACCATTGCTGCACGAGAGACATTCGCTAACGATATAGTGCACAGCATTGATACGGCGATATGCATGTGGGCAGCATTTGGTTTACTGACGAAGCTTATTTTTACCTGGACGGCTTCGTCAATAAACAGAACTGGCGCATATGGGGAACCGAAAAGCCCCATGTTGCAGTCCCATCGTCCCTGCATCCTCAAAAAGTACTGGTCTGGGCCGCCATTTCTTCCAAAGGAATCATTGGCCCATTTTTCAGATCCGAAACGATTACTGCATCACGCTATCTGGACATTCTTCGTGAATTTGTGGCGGTACAAACTGCCTTAGACGACACTGCGAACACCTCGTGGTTTATGCAAGATGGTGCCCGGCCACATCGCACGGCCGACGTCTTTAATTTCCTGAATGAATATTTCGATGACCGTGTGATTGCTTTGGGCTATCCGAAACATACAGGAGGCGGCGTAGATTGGCTTCCCTATTCGCCAGACATGAACCCCTGTGACTTCTTTCTGTGGGGACACTTGAAAAACCAGGTGTACCGCCAGAATCCAGTAACAATTGAACAGCTGAAGCAGTACATCTCATCTGCATGTGAAGCCATTCCGCCAGACACGTTGTCAAAGGTTTCGGGTAATTTCATTCAGAGACTACGCCATATTATTGCTACGCATGGTGGATATGTGGAAAATATCGTACTATAGAGTTTCCCAGACCGCAGCGCCATCTGTTGTTGAAAATTGTAACTACTGTAATTTCGAAAGTTTGTCTGCCCGAAAATGTACTGTTGTCCCAAGCATATTGCAACAAACGGTGTATTTCTATCGCTGCTCGTTTAGTTTTTATTGCCGTTTCAAATATACCGGTCATTTTTGAAACACCCTGTATATAGCCTAAAGTAAAAGTGTATTCAGCCACGACAACTAAGCGGAATGTAAAAGTAAACAGGTTTGGCGGCAGCTTCTCCAAATAATAGTATATACATAGTATATAATACGCGTTTTGTGCACTTATAACATGTACTCAGTGTCTCTGAAAGAATAGGTGATGCACGACGGAAATTACTTTCTGCTGAGGCACTACTTACATCGCAATGATACACGACTACTAGAGAACATTGCTCTTTACGACAGTCAATCCACTTGTAAATTAACACCATGATAGCCCGCCGCGGTGGCCGAACGGTTCTAGGCGCTTTAGTCCGGAACCGCGCTATTGCTACGGTCGCAGATTCGAATCCTGCCTCGGGCATGGATGTGTGTGATGTCCTTAGGTTAGTTAGGTTTAAGTAGTTCTAAGTTCTGGGGGACTGTTGACCTCAGATGTTAAGTCCCATAGTGCTCAGAGCCATTTGAACCATTTTAACACCATGATATCGCCGATATTAGGCAACACGTTACTAGGGATGAGAAAGGACTTAAGATTTGCAACTAAACATGCTACTCCTAGATACTACTGCCTAAGAATTTGATTATTAACGTGTCTTCATAACCATGTGTGCGGCGTACGACTCTCAGTCAGCATAGACATTTTCGTCGCCTTGTTTCTAGTTAAACGCGCGCACATCTCGCTGATGGTGGACCAACATTGGACATTTCTCGTCTGTTCCTGGTTAGACAACGACGGCGGTAGGCGCCGTGTTCGAATCCCGGTCAGGCAATACAACTTCAGTCGTCATTTAAGGTTCCAACCTCACTACTGGTGACAAACTGTGATATCTACATTGTGATTTTACGTACTTATTCAACAATCCGATTAGGTGTTGGGTTCGCATCCTTGTCACCAGCATTACATGATCGCATTTCAATTCTAAACATGTGCATCTTTTGTTCCTTGACAATGCAACAATATACAGCGTCTTTCGAGGTTAATTATCAAGAAGGTAGTTGTCATGTTAGGGTTCCTGGTTTCGTACAAACATTGTCATTTACGTTCAAGTTGAGAATTGATAACTGATACTGGTGCAAACGTCAATATTTGACGTCTCTTTCTGTCTAGTGATCCAGTGTCGATAAGACACAAAGCTTTGCTTGGTTAACAGTGGCGTTACGTTCTGGGTTTGCATCCGGATCCAGAACGAAGACGTTAGTCATGTCATTTAAAGTACAACTTTGTGTACAAGTAACTGTTGATGAGTAATTTTAACAATGATATTACTTGTGATTCGCTGTTAATGTTGGGATTTCCGTAGAGTGCTTGCCGCCGTTAATCACGTTTTCTTTTAACTGCTTAATATTACATAAAGTTGATGCGAAACCACTCCCCGTTGAACGTTGAACAAGGTTCAGTATGTGTTGGGTAAACCTTTGAGACAGCAAAGAACTTGTTTCCAGTTGCCATACAACTTTATAAATCCATATGCTGTCTCAAAAATTTAATTGTGCCCAAGGATTACTGAACGATTTATGTGACAAAATTAGTTGTCTCACAACGTTTGAAATGTCACTTATTGAAATTAAGTTTAGTTTACAAACTTTAAGGACTGTCTGATCTCTTCTGTACTATCGTGGTGTTACTTTACATCTGGACGGAATATCACAAAGAACAGTGTTCTCTAGTAGTCTCTAGTGGTACCCATTGTGTATTTTACAACGACTGTACTGTGGAGAGTTGCGACGATGTGCAACACAAAAATGTTATCTTGGTTGCATACATTCAGGTGCAGCCTACACGTAGGAATTCAGGCGTCACCCACTTTTTTTGCTGTCGAGTGTACATTCTCATTAATTTCTTCCTCAAGTTAAGGCCGATATTTGATATTAGTAGACTTCTTTCGGCCAGAAATCCGCTTTTCGCCATTGCTAGTCTGCTTTTGATGTCCTCCTTGCTCCGTCCGCCATTTTATTTTATTGGCTCAAATGGCTCTGAGCACTATGGGACTCAACTTCTGAGGTCATTAGTCCCCTAGAACTTAGAACTAGTTAAACCTAACTAACCTAAGGACATCACAAACATCCATGCCCGAGGCAGGATTCGAACCTGCGACCGTAGCGGTCCTGCGGTTCCAGACTGCAGCGCCTTTAACCGCACGGCCACTTCGGCCGGCCTTTTTATTTTATTGCCTAGTTAGCAGAATTCCTTAACTTCATCTACTTCATGACCATCAACCCTGATGTAAAGTTTCTCCCTGTTCTCATTTCTGCTACTTCTCATTACGTTCGTCTTCCTCTTCCTTCGATTTACTCTCAGTCCACATTCTGTATTCATTAGACGGTTCGTTCCGTTCAGCAGATCATGTAATTTTTCTTCACTTTCACTCAGGATAGCAAAGTCATCAGCCAATCGTATCATTCATATCCTTTCACCTTCAATTTTAATTCCACTTTTGAACCTCTCTTTTATTTCCATCATTTCTTCTTAGCTGCACAGATTGAAGAGTAGGGGCGAAAGGCTACATCTTTGTCTTACACCCTTTTTAACACGAGCACTTCGTTCTTGGTCGTCCACTCTTATTATTCCCTCTTGGCTGTTGTACATACAGTATATGGCCCGTTTCTCCCTATAGCTTACCCATACTTTTCTCAAAATTTCGAACATCATGCACCATTTTACATTGTCGAACGCTTTTTTCAGGTCGAAAAATCTATGAACGTGTCTTGATTTTCTGTAGTCTAGCTTCAGTTATTAACCGCAGCGTCAGAATTGTCTCCCTAGTGCCTTTACCTTTCCTAAAGCCAAACTGATCGTCATCTAGCGCATCCTCAATTTTCTTTTCCATTGTGTATATTGTTCTTGAAAGCAACTTGCATTCATCTGATTGTGCGGTAATCCTCGAATTTGTCAACTATTGCCGTCTTCGGAATTGTGTGGATGATGCTTTTCCGAAAGTCAGATAGTATGTCGCCAGAACATACATTCTACACAACAACATGAATAGTCGTTTTATTTCCACTTCCCCCAACGATTTTAGAAATTCTAATGGAATGTTATCTATCCCTTCTGCCTTATTTGATCTTACGTCGTCCAAAGCTCTTTTCAATTGTGATTCTAATACTGGATCCCCTAGCTCTTCTAAATCGCCTCCTGTTTCTTCTTGTATCACATCAGATCCACCTATCCGCTCTCTCCTCTCTATTTAACAGTGGAGTTCTCAATACGCTCTTAATGTTACCACCCTTGCTTTTAATTTCACCGAAGGCTCTTTTGACTTTCCTGAATTCTGAGTCTATCCTTCCGACAATCGTTTGTTTTTCAATGTGTTCATATTTTTCCTGCAGCTATGTCGTCTTAGCTTCCCGGCACTTCCTGTTTATTTCATTCCTCAGCGACTTGTGTTTCTCTATTTCTGAGTTTCCTGAAACACTTTTGTACTTCCTCCTTCCATCGATCAATTGAAGTATTGAGGAAATTGAATCGTCATTTGTGGTTGACTTCAGAATGATTCTACTGCCGCTAACGTACTCATTGCATAAGGGCCATGAAGGTAATATTAGAGATATGATGGCTCGTACCTAGGCATACTGACAGTCATTTTTTCTCGGTCGGTTTGCAAGTGTAACAGAATAAGGAACGCTTAGTACTGTTACAGGTTACCCTCCGCCGTGCACCATACGGCGGTTTGCGGAATATATATGTAGATGAAGAGCTAAACCAGAGATGGAATGGGCGTGTGGGGTAATGACTAGCAAATGGAGATTGCAGCAAAGAGCTACTGAAATTGATAAGACTGTTAACGTTGGCATACTCAAATGTATGTGCTGGTTACACAGCATCGTAACTGACAAGGAGGGGTAACAACCGACACCTCCATTCACTTGCCATCTAGCACAGTAGACAAAATATATCCTTCTGTCGGCGATATCCGCGATATCAGAGCATATGAGATAGATTGATGATGTTCTTTTGGTCACGGGAGTCGCACGAGCGAAAGCGGTCTGAATACTTCAGAGAATACCACTACATAGGGTGAACGTACTGTTAAAGTCGCGGTTTTGACTATAAATTTTTGAACATTTTCTAGCAGTTTTTAATCAACTTTGAGTAATGGAGCGCTTGAAATCGGTCTCTGAAGTACAAAAAGAGCAGAGAATTCAATGGAAAGATATCACAACATTTGTTTTTCCAAAGATCTATTATGTTTCTGTCACCACACCGCACAATGATGACACGACACGCTAGGCAAGACGGGTTGTGGAGTGCTTTAGATTCTTCTTAGTTTGGTTTTTAAATTCGGCTTACAGAAGTTTTATAAACAGTGTTAATGAATGAACACTGTACGTGACGTATCACATATTTCATAAATCTGATCTTACAGTATTATGTATTTTGCTATGTTACGATTAGCGTTTCCACTTTGTTTCCACATTCATGTCCTCTGCAGCTTTCAACCATAGTTTTCTCTGTGAGTCGCAGTGTTTTCTTCATCTTTTGCAAGTGCAGCTGTTGTCTCTCCTTCTGTGTTTGCAGTTAAATTATAGGATATCGGTTCTGCCTTTTTGCAAGCACTGTTTTTTCTTTCTACCCAAACGTGTTTCAGCACCTCTGTACCATCATCAGTGGGTTTTGTTTATTGAAGACTGTAAAAAACATATTTTAGGGTATAACTGTTCTAACAAAGTGAAGCCTAAAGGAAGTTTTTGTTAGTTTTGCTTATTGGCTCTGAGCACCATGGGACATAACTGCTGTGGTCATCAGTCCCCTAGAACTTAGAACTGTTTAAACCCAACTAACCTAAGGACATCACACACATCCATGCCCGAGGCAGGATTCGAACCTGCGACCGTAGCGGTCACGCCATTCCAGACTTTAGTGTTTTGCTTATTATCGTGATTTTACGTTATAAGGTTTTGCACTGTACACACGCATTAAATAACGAAATTACACAAAGTACGTTAATTTGTGTGTACAGAATGCAGAAAAAGAAGGATCAGTCACAGAAAAACGTGAGTAACAACAAATATATATGCAAAACATTTTGACACGCCGAAATCATGTTACTTAAAAATCTAGGGATGTGTTAAGTTGCTGGTGAAATTCACATTTACATCGTTTGGTTAGCAGATGGCAAGTTGTGAGTGCAAGACACCATACCGTTGGTCCTGCAAAACCATATAATGTAATATCTCGGTAAGAAGCAAAACGAACAAAAACATTCTTTAGGCTTCACTTTGTTAGATCAGCTACAACCTAAAATATATTTACTTTTTTAGAGCCTTCAATAAACAAAACCCACTGATGCTGGCACAGAGGTGCTGAAACATCTTTGGGTAAGAAGAAAAAACAGTATGTTTCCAAAAGGCGGAACCTGTATCCTATAAGGACCTGTTCTTATTCGTAGGGCTTGCAAACTTCTCTATGTCCGTAGATGGTAATTAAGTGCGCAACACACCCAGACACAAGAAGCAGAAGGCGATCGATTGCACCTGCTACGTCCAATTCCACTTCGCTGGGATTCGTCCTTCAGCCAGCTGTGTACGGCCGAATTGGTTGTGTGCAGAGGGCGAGTGCCAACGTCACTACGTGTCTTGGGATTAGCCGGCCGGGTGCGGTCGTATGAGGTCGTCCAACTAGTCTGACGAATACGCTTGCTTTGAACGCTCAGCCTAACCCCTTGCCTATATGTCGGTGTTTATGTACCCGTATCGGAGCCGCGCTGGGTTGCATATAAGCTGCAACATTACCCTCAGACTGAAGCTTTCTGATCTCTTATAAGTAGATGAATATCCAAATTCGTCCCACAGCTGAATGCCCCTGCGTGTAGCTGTTCGATTGTAAAAGTACCGTAAAGAAAAGTAAATGAGCAGTAAGGTACTACTATTCTCCGACAATCATGTGAAAAACACATGTTTGTTGCTGTCATCTCAGAGTGCACATGATCTCAGAGTGCAATGGAGGTATACGCAGCCGATGGAAGGGACTTGAAGCCAGTGTGATTCGGACGCTAGCAGGTCTAGGAAGATGGACAGAATTTCGTACGATATCCCTGTAGAGCATAGCCAACAAGTCTATCAGTCGATCCAAGCCGAATAACTGCTTACATAATGGTCAGAGGTGAACCGACACGTTACTGACTTGCGCAATTTGCGAATCTCTTTCTCCTGAGTAAGCCATCAAAATTTCTGAAATTGTAATCATTTCTTTGTCTGCACAGGTACACCACATTTACCGATTTTCGTTCGATTCGCATAATTCCTTCTGGCTGTGTTTCCTTCTTCTTACTACTATTTGCGTGTGTGTGTGTGTGTGTGTGTGTGTGTGTGTGTGTGTGTGTGTGTGTGTGTATTTCCTTTCGCACATTCGCGAGTTCATAGAAAAGTAAATTCCTTGTAAAATTTAGAACTAAAGAGAAAGTAGGCATTTCTTGGGCATAAAAATTAATAGATAGGTCTTATAATACAGAGTAAACATTCAGCAGTGATGCAGTTAAATACATTTATTTCAGACTGAAAGTGCAGGTAGAGGTAGGCAACCATGACAAATATAACAAAAATAGCTCCAAAAATGCTTGCTGGCTGCCGAAAAAATTGATCACTTGTACACGAATTGCAGTAACAGTTTCACGTCACAGAACTGCACTCATAGTATGACCTTGATTGTTGAAGTTTGTCCATTGTGGCTGTTCAGGAAACGACTCATCCCTGAAAATCATCTCTTCGACGTTATGGAAATTCTTCACACGCAATGGAGTAAGAGCTAAGACGAAGTGTCAACTCAGGAGAATACATGGAGGGAGGCAAAATTCTGATAGCTCAAAGAAGAAGCGTATGTGACTGTGTCGTGTGTGGAATGGACTATGACGCTGTTGTGGAGTAAAAACACCGTGTGGACTGCTTCCCGTGATGCTTCGTCTTGATAGCCTCTGATTACCCAGTCAGGAGAAATTTGCTCCTGCGACTGTTTCTCGCTTACTAGCATAACCAGTTAGCACCAGATTGTAGGAGTCAACTACTTCCTTGATGGAAAACCCTATTATATTTTCAGCGTATGTGGCCTGAGGACCATCTGGGCATAGTTTGATGCTGATAAAACGAGCTTAATTATTATTCAATTTATTGTTCAATACACGCCTCTTATCTGTGGGCTCAACGATGGCTAGTTGCAGCGTAGGTTGTAGTGGAATCTTCTGTCCTGTGTGGCAGGCTCAAGGCCGCCGAAGAGTGCTGTATTAGCCAAAGCGTATGCCGGCGACTCTGTACGGCTGGCTGCCCGCACGTCGATCCGTAGGCGCTTACCGTGCGGTAGATGCGCTGAGAAGGAGGCGAGACCATGGTGCGTATGTGATTGATTTACGTGCCTGAGAGTGTTTTTGTGATATGCTGATGCAGGAATGCATACTTTTGGAAATGCCTTTTCAAAGTTCAATTTAAAAAATGTGGAGAATTTAGGGAATTTCATATTCACATTGTTTTCCTTATACACATCATTCCATCTTTATTTTTCTAGTTCTTTTGAAAAATCTTTTGTTTTGATTTCTGATAGATGCCGTTTGTAGGTTTGTAGTTTAGGGAATGATTCGATGCCCGATTTTACTGTTGTTACTTGACAGAGATGGTCTGATAGGCCGAGATCTTTTACAGGTACATCACATTATTCCCTGTCCATATTTGTGGCCACATGGTCAATTACTGATGCAGTCATTCTAGTAAGCCTTGTTGCACTATTGACCAATAGGGACATGCCAAAACTTTGAGGGATGCTTATGAAGGTGCTGCTGGATTCATTTATGAAATTGGTGTTGATGTTATTGTCAAAAATGGTTCAAATGGCTCTGAGCACTATGGGACTTAACATCTGAGGTCATCAGTCCCCTAGAACTTAGAACTACTTAAACCTAACTATTCTAAGGACATCACACACATCCATGCCCGAGGCAGGATTCGAACATGGCTGAAGCGCCTAGAACCGCTCGGCCACTCCGGCCGGCGATGTTAATGTCGCCACACAGAATTATGTTGACCTCTGTACTTGAGACTTTATCTAGAACTTCTGTTAATTTATTGAAAAAGTGTCCACACTACCGCTGGGAGTTCTATACACACACAAAATGATAAATTTCTTGGTGATATCAAGCCTGTTAATTCAATAGCTTTTATTTGAAAGTGTTTGTCTTCACTTACTGTATAGAGGTGATACCTTGATTTGAACTGTTCCTTTTCTGATACAAGTACATGATCCTCGACCACTTGAAGTAGTTCTGCATGAAGAGTTTGCCCTTTCATACAAAGATAATACTACATGTTGGATTTCTATGTCTCTACACAAGTGTTCAGTAATACAAACTACTGTGCAGTTCAAAGACTGGAGCTCAACTTTTAATAGTTTTATTTTATTTTTATTGATTGCATGTCTTGATGGAGATTTGTTAAGTCTGTGAAATGCCCCATGTTACTCTTTCCAATGGTTTGTTTTTCTTTGTGACATCTGGTATGCGTGATATTTGAAGTGTTAAAAACTGTCTTGTGAGTGAAAGTTTCAGTATTTTTTAAACTGCTGAAGATACTCTTTAGGGAGGGGAACCTATTGTCTGGATTTATCCTAAAAAGACCTACTTTTCCTACCTATGACAACAGTTATTTGACCATGTATGGCCCGACATCCACCCCCTATGCTTTAATGATTCAGCTGTACCAATCTTCCTTTCCCAGTCCTGTTTAGGTGTAGGTCCTGCCTAGTGAAACCCCATCTGTTGATAGTCCCGACGGGCACCAGAGAAACATGAGCAAAGTTGGCTGTCCTCAGAGCCATCCCTAACACCACGTTGATTCGCCTTTCAGCTCCATCCAGGTGTGGTCAATCATGACGCCGAAACAGCTCAACAAAGTGTACGTTGGTTCCATGAGTCAGGGAAGCTATTTTGTCTAGGTCACCACCTATGTCATATGCCCCATCCCTGTCCGAACTGTTTCCCGCCGCACCCTCTATCACTACATGGTCCTCTTTTGTAAAGTCCTTACACAAAGAACCTAGGTCCTCTATCACATGACTTAGCCCTGCATTTGGCTTGAAGATACTGGTGGCCTGGTACGCTGCCCCT
The DNA here is from genome assembly GCF_023898315.1 of Schistocerca nitens. Taxonomy (NCBI): domain Eukaryota; kingdom Metazoa; phylum Arthropoda; class Insecta; order Orthoptera; family Acrididae; genus Schistocerca; species Schistocerca nitens. Next base: position 254,633,250 of record NC_064615.1, on the reverse strand, counting down.
AAACTTTCCTGTAACTGAAAGCCTACACCTCGCCCATGGCAACTACCTAGCAGAAGCACTTTGTACATTCCTAGGCTTCTTGGCCTCGGTTAAACTGTGCTGCACATTTCCTGCTCCTCGTCCTACCTGAGGCTCTTCTCCACTTAACTCTGGCAGTGGTAGGTATGTGTTTTTGGTGCTGATGATAAAAGTGTCAAATCGCGTTCTCTTTCTTCCTATCCTCCTACCAGCTGCCAGTTCCCAACCACCCTACTCCCCCTATCTCAATTGATCCTTATGAGCTCCTTCCTTCCTTCCTACTACTGTGCCTAAAGGGCATAGATTTTCCTTTCCTGTTCCCCAATCAAAATGTTCCTACTGCATACTGTGCGGTTCTAGGAGAGAGCCTCTTCTGTTCTCCCAACATTCTCCTCACTGCATCCCCCCCAGTGAAAATATTTCATACAAGGTTGGCAACAAATCCTTCTACTCACTACCCTGTAACAGCTCCCACATTTCTCACTCATGGTCAGTTTCGAAAGAATAATTAAGTTTAAAGAATGTTTTAAATTTGTCAAGGACGCGAGATTGGCTCTGTGTGAAAAAAAAAACGACACAAAGGTCTTATGTGCGGCGGTTGTTGTTTTTGTACTGATTTAGAGATACAATGACAGAAGAATGAATATGTAATTACTTTGCTTTTAGAGTATTTACATTATCAGGCGTGTTTGCTCAGCTTATTAAACATTTATAACTCGGACTAGTAAACAATACGAAATGTGTTAGTTAAACACGATTTAGATACGTTTAATTATACTTTTCTTGCGACAGTAGACACTGATGAAACTAGTAGCTGTCTCTTTTAAACGAATTTTGCACTATCAAGAAAACTTGAATAGAATTTTTTGTGTTTATGTCACGTAAAATGTCGTGTTATGTCGCGATTATCGGGCGGGATTCCAGCTAAAGAACAAGATTTTTCAAGAACAAGCTCTGCCAGATCGCTAATATCCAATTGCGTGACAAGAACGGACACTGCAGTAGGTATACAAAGCAAAGAAAATTAAAATTTGACACTATTTCCTCTTAAATAAGTTCTTTTAGCGGACGAAGAAAATACCTACAACTTCTATATTTCCAGAAAGGTTTTGACTCTGTACCACACAAGCGCCTTCTAGTGAAATTGTGTGCTTATGGAATATCGTCTAAGTTGCGTGACTGGATTCGTGCTTTCCTGTCAGGGAGGTCTCAACTCGTAGTAACTGACGGATAGTCATCGAGCAAAACAGAAGTGATTTTTGGTGTTCCACAATGTAGTGTTATAGCCCCCTCCCCCCTCAATGCCGTGCCGTATACATATAAACGATTTAGGAGACAATTTGTGCAACCGTCTTAGGTTGTTTACAAATGATGCTGTCCTGAAAACGTCAAAAGAAATTGCAAAGCGATTTAGAAAAGATATATCTGTTGTTGTTGTTATTGTTGTTGTTGTTGTCTTCAGTCCTGAGACTGGTTTGATGCAGCTCTCCATGCTACTCTATCCTGTGCAAGCTTCTTCATCTCCCAGTACTTATTGCAACCTACATCCTTCTGAATCTGCTTAGTGTATTCATCTCTTGGTCTCCCTCTACGATTTTTACCCTCCACGCTGCCCTCCAATGCTAATTTGTGATCCCTTGATGCCTCAGAGCATGTCCTACCAACCGGTCCCTTCTTCTAGTCAAGTTGTGCCACAAACTCCTCTTCTCCCCAATTCTATTCAATTCTTCCTCATTAGTTATGTGATCTGCCCATCTAATCTTCAGCATTCTTCTGTAGCACCACCTTTCGAAAGCTTCTATTCTCTTCTTGTCCAAACTATTTATTGTCCATGTTTCACTTCCATACATGGTTACACTCCATATAAATACTTTCAGAAACGACTTCCTGAAACTAAAACGTATACTCGATGTTAACAAACTTCTCTTCTTCAGAAATGCTTTCATTGCCATTGCCAGTCTAAATTTTATATCCTCTCTCCTTCGACCATCATCAGTTATTTTGCTCCCCAAATAGCAAAACTCCTTTATTACTTTAAGTGTCTCATTTCCTAATCTAATTCCCTCAGCATCACCCGACTTAATTCGACTACATTCCATTATCATCGTTTTGCTTTTGTTGATGTTCATCTTAATCCTCGTTTCAAGACACTGTCCATTCCGTACAACTGCTCTTTCAAGTCCTTTGCTGTCTCTGACAGAATTACAATGTCATCGGCGAACCTCAACTTTTTTATTTCTTTTCCATGGACTTTAATACCTACTCCGAATTTTTCTTTTGATTCCGTTGCTGCTTGCTCAATATACAAATTGAATAACATCTGGGATAGGCTACAACCCTGTCTCACTCCCTTCCCAGGCGCTGCTTCCCTTTCATTCCCCTCGACTCTTATAACTACCATCTGGTTTCTGTACAAATTGTAAATAGCCTTTCGCTCCCTGTATTTTACCCCTGACACCTTTAGAATTTGAAAGAGAGTATTCCAGTCTACATTGTCAAAAGCTTTCTCTAAGTCTACAAATGCTAGAAACGTAGGTTTGTTTTTCCTTAATCTTTCTTCTAAGATAAGTCGTAGGGTCAGTATTGCCTCACGTGTTCCAACATTTCTGCGGAATCCAAACTGATCTTCATCGAGGTCGGCTTCTACCAGTTTTCCATCCGTCGGTAAAGAATTCGCGTTAGTATTTTGCAACTGTGACTTATTAAACTGATTGTTCGGTAACTTTCACATCTGTTAACACCTCCTTTCTTTGGAATTGGAATTATTATATTCTTCTTGAAGTCTGAGGGTATTTCGCCTGTCTCATATATCTTGCTCACCAGATGGTAGAGTTTTGTCAGGACTGGCTCTCCCAAGGCCGTCAGTAGTTGCAATGGAATGTTGTCTACTCCCGGGGCCTTGTTTCGACTCAGGTCTTTCAGTGCTCTGTCAAACTCTTCACGCAGTATCGTATCTCCCATTTCATCTTCATCTACATCCTCTTCCATTTCCATAATATTGTCCTCAAGTACATCGCCGTTGTATATACCCTCTATACAGGGTGTTACAAAAAGGTACGGCCAAACTTTCAGTAAACATTCGTCACACACAAAGAAAGAAAATATGTTATGTGGACATGTGTCCGTAAACGCTTACTTTCCATGTTAGAGCTCATTTTATTACTTCTCTTCAAATCATATTAATCATCGAATAGAAACACACAGCAACATAACGTACCAGCGTGACTTCAAACACTTTGCTACAGGAAATGTTCAAAATGTCCTCCGTTAGCGAGGATACATGCATCCACCCTCCGTCGCATGCAATCCCTGATGCGCTGATGCAGCCCTTGAGAATGGCGTATTGTATCACAGCCGTCCACAATACGAGCACGAAGAGTCTCTACATTTGGTACCGGGGTTGCGTAGACAAGAGCATTCAAATGCCCCCATAAATTAAAGTCAAGAGGGTTGAGGTCAGGAGAGCGTGGAGGCCATGGAATTGGTCCGCCTCTACCAATCCATCGGTCACCGAATCTGTTGTTGAGAAGCGTACGAACACTTCGACTGAAATGTGCAGGAGCTCCATCGTGCATGAACCACATGTTGTGTCGCACTTGTAAAGGCACATGTTCTAGCAGCACAGGTAGAGTATCCCGTACGAAATCATGATAACGTGCTCCATTGAGCGTAGGTGGAAGAACATGGGGCCCAATCAAGACATCACCAACAATGCCAGCCCAAACGTTCACAGAAAATCTGTGTTGGTGACGTGATTGCACAATTGCGTGCGGATTCTCGTCAGCCCACACATGTTGATTGTGAAAAGTCACAATTTGATCACGTTGGAATGAAGCCTCATCCGTAGAGAGAACATTTGCACTGAAATGAGGATTGACACATTGTTGGATGAACCATTCGCAGAAGTGTACCCGTGGAGGCCAATCAGCTGCTGATAGTGCCTGCACACGCTGTACATGGTACGGAAACAACTGGTTCTCCCGTAGCACTCTCCATACAGTGACGTGGTCAGCGGTACCTTGTACAGCAGCAAGCTCTCTAGCGTTGACATTAGGTTCATCGTCAACTGCACGAACAATTGCCTCGTCCATTGCAGTTGTCCTCGTCGTTCTAGATCTTCCCCAGTCGCGAGTCATAGACTGGAATGTTCCGTGCTCCCTTAGACGCTTCGAACGTCTTCCTGTTGGGACACCTTCGTTCTGGAAGTCTGTCTCGATATAAACGTACCGCGCCACGGCTATTGCCCCGTGCTAATCCATACATCAAATGGGCATCTGCCTTCGTTCTGGAAGTCTGTCTCGATATAAACGTACCGCGCCACGGCTATTGCCCCGTGCTAATCCGTACATCAAATGGGCATCTGCCAACTCCGCATTTGTAAACATTGCACTGACTTGCAAAACCACGTTCGTGATGAACACTAACCTGTTGATGCTACGTACTGATGTGCTTGACGCTAGTACTGTAGAGCAAAGAGTCGCATGTCAACACAAGCACCGAAGTCAACATTACCTTCCTTCAATTGGGCCACCTGGCGGTGAAACGAGGAAGTACAGTACATACTAACGAAACTAAAATGAGCTCTAACTTGGAAATTAAGCATTTCCGGACACATGTCCACATAACATCTTTTCTTTATTTGTGTGTGAGGAATGTTTCCTGAAAGTTTGGCCGTAACTTTTTGTAACACCCTGTATGCTCCTTCCACCTTTCTGCTTTCCCTTCTTTGCTTAGAACTGGGTTTCCACCTGAACTCTTGATATTCATACAAGTGGCTCTCTTTTCTCTAAGGGTCTCTTTAATTTTCCTGTAGTCAGTATCTATCTTACCCCTAGTGAGATAAGCCTCTACATCCTTACATTTGTCCTCTAGCCATCCCTGCCTAGCCATTTTGCACTCCCTGTCGATCTCATTTTTGAGACGTTTGTATTCCCTTTTGCCTTCTTCATTTACTGCGTTTTTATATTTTCTCCTTTCATCAATTCAATTCAATATTTATTCTGTTACCCAAGGATTTCTACTAGCCCTCGTCTTTTTATCTACTTGATCCTCTGCTACCTTCACTACTTCGTCCCTCAGAGCTACCCATTCTTCTTCTACTTCATTTCTTTCCCCCATTCCTGTCAATTGTTCCCTTATGCTCTCCCTGAACCTCTGTACAACCTCTGGTTTAGTCAGTCTATCCAGGTCCCATCTCCTTAAATTCCCACCTTTTTGCAGTTTCTTCAGTTTTAATCTACAGTTCATAACCAATAGATTGTGGTCAGAGTCCACATCTGCCCCTGGAAATGTCTTACAATTTAAAACCTGGTTCCTAAATCTCCGTCTTACCATTACATAATCTGTCTGATACCTTCTAGTATCTCCAGGATTCTTCCATGTGTACAACGTTCTTTTATGATTTTTGAACCAAGTGTTAGCTATGATTAAGTTATGCTCTGTGCAAAATTCTACCAGACTGCTTCCTCTTTCATTTCACTCCCCCAATCCATATTCACCCACGATTTTTCCTTCTCTCCCTTTTCCTACTGTCGAATTCCAGTCACCCATGACTATTAAATTTTCGTCTCCCTTCACTACCTGAATAATTTCTTTTATCTCATCATACATTTCATCAATTTCTTCATCATCTGCAGAGCTAGTTGGCATATAAACCTGTACTACTGTAGTAGGCATGGGCTTCTTGTCTATTTTGGCCACAATAATGCGTTCACCATCCTGTTGGTAGTAGCTTACCCGCACTCCAATTTTTTTATTCATTATTAAACCTACTCCTGCATTACCCCTATTTGATTTTGTATTTATAACCCTGTATTCACCTGACCAAAAGTCTTGTTCCTCCTGCCACCGAACTTCACTAATTCCCACTATATCTAACTTCAACCTATCCATTTCCCTTTTTAAATTTTCTAACCTATCTGCCCGATTAAGGGATCTGACATTCCCTCTCCGATCCATAGAACGCCAGTTTTCTTTCTCCTGATAACGAATTTGGGACTATTTTACCTCCGGAATATTTTACCCAAGAGGATGCCATCATCATTTAACCATACAGTAAAGTTGCATGCCCTCGGGAAAAATTACGGCTGTAATTTCCCCTTGCTTTCAGCCGTTTGCAGTACCAGCACAGCACGGCCGTTTTGGTTAGTGTTGCAAGGCTAGATCAGTCAATCATCCAGACTGTTGCCCCTGCAACTACTGAAAAGACTGCAGCCCCTCTTCAGGAACCACACGTTTGTCTGGCCTCTCAACAGATACCCCTCCGTTGTAGTTGCACCTACGGTACGGTCATCTGTATCAAAAAATGGTTCAAATGGCTCTGAGCACTATGGGACTCAACTGCTGTGGTCATTAGTCCCCTAGAACTTAGAACTACTTAAACCTAACTAACCTAAGGACATCACACACATCCATGCCCGAGGCAGGATTCGAACCTGCGACCGTAGCAGTCGCACGGTTCCGGACTGCGCGCCTAGAACCGCGAGACCACCGCGGCCGGCTCATCTGTATCGCTGAGGCACGCAAGCCTCCCCACCAACGGCAAGGTCCATGGTTCATGGGGGTATCTGTATGATGCGAAAATTGGCAATTGACCCAAATTAACGAAAAGTGTGAGATTATCCACACGAGTGCTAAAAGGAATCCGTTAAACTTCGGTTACAGGATAAATCAGTCAAATCCAACGGCCGTAAATTCAACTAAATACCTAGGAATTACAGTTATTAATAATTTCAATTGGAAAGAACACATAGAAAATGTCGTGTGGAAGGCAAACAGAAGACTGCGTTTTATTGGCAGGACATTTAGAAAATGTAACAGATCTACTAAAGAGACTGCCTATACTGCGCTTGTCCGTCCTCTTTTAGAGTACTGTTGCGCAATGTGGGATCCTTATCAGATAGGGTTGACGGAGTATATCGAGAAAGTTGAAAGAAGAGCAGCACGTTTTGTATTATCGTGAAATAGGAGAGAGAGTGTCACAGACATGTTACAGGACTTGGGGTGGACGTCATTAAAACAACGGCGTTTCTCGTTGCGGCGGAATCTTCTCACGAAATTTCGAAAACTTTCTTCTCCGAATGCGAAATTATTTTGTTGACGCCAGCTATATAGGGAGGAACTATTATTAAAATAAAGATATAGGTGTTCGTTTTTTTTCCGCGCGTTGTTCAAGAGTGGAATAACAAAGAATTATTGTGAAGGTGGTTCGATGAACCCTCTCTCACGCACTTAAATGTGATTTGCAGAGTATCATTGTAGTATCATTCGTAATTTGACCACTTTATGAGATGTGGTCAGCAGTCTCTAGTCCCACTACATTTCGTTAAATAGTTTGTTTCCGTACCTTAACTGCTACGCCAGGTCCTCGACAGGCGTTGTTGAATTCTATCTAGTTCATCTTACTTAATGTCACAAGGGCAATTCGGCGTGTGCTTTTCTTACTCTTCTCTGCTGAGCTCGCTCGCACTCTCACACGGAAGTATCATTATCACACTCTTGGTGACTAACTTTGTCAAAATGTTTACACCTTTCAGTTGGCTTGTGTTGACCCATTCGTGCATTGAAGCAATCCTAGGCTGTGGGAAGCTATAAAATTTTTTACTCCCCCGTTCCTGTACTGTCTCCCTGTGCAACATGACTCTGAAAGTCACAAGAAACACCCATCATCACTGTGATCAATGATGGATGGCTCTTCGCATTCTTGGGCAGTAGTGAACACACTTTCCACTGATCGCTTTGCACCACTGTCTCTGGGTCATAGTGATGCTCGCAACACTCTTCCATGGTGATAAGGTGGCTATGGATGTGAACTGGCGTGACATAGTTATAACATTACCGTTGCTGCCACGGTTGGAATGACGTTTTGAACGGGTGTGAACAATCGTGTGCGAGATGTTGAAACTGACGGATGACAGGTTTTTCACTATCTGCCGGTCCCTCACTTCTTTCCACGCTGTTGGAACTTTTTCGACCACACTGCGTCATGTGATGCTGCGTTGTCGGCGTACGCTTCTGTCTACTCAGCATCGACTGTTGTAGCGTTGAAATGCAGATAACTAATTACTGCAAGACACTCCTCCACCATTTTGTTTGGGCTCCTCGGTTGGCATGCCACTGTACTCTGTCATGGAAGACTGCAGATGTGTACCTAGAAACAAACAAGTAATTAGTAATGTAACGCCGCGAGGGATTAGCCGAGCGGTCTAAGGCGCTGCAGTCATGGACTGTGCGGCTGGTCCCTGCGGAGGTTCGAGTCCTCCCTCGGGCATGGGTGAGTGTGTTTTAGGTTAAGTAGTGTGTAAGCTTAGGGACTGATGACCTTAGCAGTTAAGAACCATAAGATTTCACACACATTTGAACATTTTTGAAGTAATGTGACTTCGTTCTTTCGAGGTAATAACTGAAGCTTTCCGACTGCCCGTCGTGCAAGTATGGGTACCGTCATGTGACTTTTTCGAGACGCCTGTATGACAGGTGTTTGTGCCCGTGTTGTTGCAGATCGGACGGCGGCCTGGTGTTCCTGCCACTCGAGGTGGCCGCCTGCAACCACAGCCTGGTGCTGCTCCCTGCGGGCAGGACGTGCACTCGCCACCACGCACAGGTCAGACAGACTCTCGTTCTGTAGCTCTACAACCACACATGCATAGAGGATTTGACTGACGTTTCTCGTAATGAGAAATTGGAAGGAGCGATCTGTATGTGTTTGATCTGCATTTGTTTCAAATTTTTTTTTTTGTATAGTCACTATCACGTTCAAAACTTTTTTCATTGACCGGTTTCGACAGGTAAGGCTGTAACCTACAGATCATTAAAAACTTATTTGGATGAACGCCATGTTCGATTGTGCATTCTTTACTCATGCCATGTTTATTTTTGACAAACTTGTGTGGAACGTGCAATATACTCTCATTTAAGTGTAGAGTATATTGTACATTCCAAACAAGTTTGTCAAAAAAAATTACAAACAGGTTCGTCGCAAGTAAAAACACACACTGCTAAAATGCGCATTATGTAACTTGGCATGTTTATATACGCAGCATTTTTCTGATGCTTGCCGGCCAGTGTGGCCGTGCGGTTCTAGGCGCTTCAGTCTGGAACCGCGTGACCGCTACGGTCGCAGGTTCGAATCCTGCCTCGGGCATGGATGTGTGTGATGTCCTTAGGTTAGTTAGGTTTAAGCAGTTCTAAGTTCTAGGGGACTGATGACCACAGACGTTAAGTCCCATAGTGCTCAGAGCCATTTTTGAACCTCTGATGCTTGTCAGTTGTTAAAATCCACAACATAGAGTAAAAGTGCACATTTACGCCAATGCTTACGTTTTCAAGACGAGTGTAGCACAGCTTGGAACCTTCTCACTCGAAATACATAGTGCAGTCTTTAAAATTTTAGTTTTAGTTTTTAAAGATCTGAAGATGACAGAGTTACCGGTCGAAAACGGTCAATAAAAATTACTTTTGAACACGATCTTGGGTACAAAAATTTTCTTTAATGTTTAAACAACGGTCGCCCTCAGTCATACGAAGGAAGGGTGATTAGGCATAGCGAAATTGTAGCGAAATGCAGGAAGATCTGCAGCGGATAGGCACTTGGTGCAGGGAGTGGCAACTGTCCCTTAACATAGACAAATGTAATGTATTGCGAATACATAGAAAGAAGGATCCTTTATTGTATGATTATATGATAGCGGAACAAACACTGGTAGCAGTTACTTCTGTAAAATATCTGGGAGTATGCGTGCGGAACGATTTGAAGTGGAATGATCATATAAAATTAATTGTTGGTAAGGCGGGTACCAGGTTGAGATTCATTGGGAGAGTGCTTAGAAAATGTAGTCCAGCAACAAAGGAGGTGGCTTACAAAACACTCGTTCGACCTATACTCGAGTATTGCTCATCAGTGTGGGATCCGTACCAGATCGGGTTGACGGAGGAGATAGAGAAGATCCAAAGAAGTGCGGCGCGTTTCGTCACAGGGTTATTTGGTAAGCGTGATAGCGTTATGGAGATGTTTAATAAACTCAAGTGGCAGACTCTGCAAGAGAGGCGCTCTGCATCGCGGTGTAGCTTGCTCGCCAGGTTTCGAGAGGGTGCGTTTCTGGATGAGGTATCGAGTATATTGCTTCCCCCTACTTATACCTCCCGAGGAGATCACGAATGTAAAATTAGAGAGATTAGAGCGCGCACGGAGGCTTTCAGACAGTCGTTCTTCCCGCGAACCATACGCGACTGGAACAGGAAAGGGAGGTAATGACAGTGGCACGTAAGGTGCCCTCCGCCACACACCGTTGGGTGGCTTGCGGAGTATGAATGTAGATGTAGATGTAGATGTAGGCGTTAATGTCCCGTCGACATCGAGGTCAGTGGAGCGCAAGTTCGAAATGTTTCCAAGGATCTGGAAGCAAACAGACAGTGCCCTGTCGAAGGAACCATCCTGCTACCTACCGGGAGGGATTTAGCGAAATCACGGGAAGCCTAAATCCGGATGGTCAGATGTGGATAAGAACCGACCTCCTCTTGAGTGTGAGCACAGTGTGCTAACCACTGTCCCACATCGCTAGGTCTCAATCATAAGCTAAAGGGAGTCAGTTACCATCTGTCTCTTCAGTTTCTGTTTACATTTTACTTCTTTTTATAACTGCCATTTTGACATAGAGTGACTCATACCGACAATGCCTTAACGGCAACGTCGTACGCATTTTCGGTCAACCAAAATTTGAGCAGGCCCTCGAAATACAGGAAAATCCTGCGCTTTGCCCCACTTTCCGTATCCGTCTACGATCGTCCTCTGGGATCCTGAATGAGATTACTACTTTCTAATTTCTACTTTCCTTTCCCGGATGTTACGCCTTCAAATTTCCAACATTTTATACGAAACTGACTCGAATCTGTCATCCCTGATTATCAACCCTCACAATCTGCTGCCCTCCCCATTTCAGTCTTCCAATACGTAATACGCACATTTTGTCCTAAAGAAACATGGTAAGCTAGCCGTAGTTAATGACTATAGTTAATTCTTCGAGGTTTAATCCCATTTGATACTCATATAAATTCACTTTATGTGAAACGAATACCAGTCTGGCTTGAGCTATCAGAGACAGTGGTTACGTATGTGTGAGATCCGTCTGCGTTTGTGTGTGTGTGTGTGTGTGTGTGTGTGTGTGTGTATGTGTGTGTCTGTGTGTGTTGCCTCTTTTCGACGAAGGCCTTTTTGGCCGAAAGCTCATTTTGTGACAGTCTTTTTGTTATGCCTATCTGCGACTCTGAATCTACGCTATATCGTAGCAACTATCCTTTTCATAATATTGCATATTGACAGCTCTTCTTTAAATGTGTAAAAAATACGGCACGCGCCCGCTCTTCTTCTGTTAATCAACATGCCCGCTCTGGAGTGTTAAATGAAACCGACAACTTACCTAAATTTCATTCACTGCAACGTATGAGCTAAGCTGAACCATGCGCAAAGTATACACAATGTGTTTTTAACTCTGCGAACTATTTAAAAATTTCGCACAATGTTTTACTTAATATGATGAAGCGTGGAAAGTGCTACGGATAACAAAAAGAAATTAAGATCTGTGTGGAGTGAAGATACAGTATCAAACAGTAAGACGTGTGAAAATCCATTTTTTTCAATTAATAATTTTCGGAAAATCGGATAAGTAATCGGATGATAAATAATCAGCTTAACAGCTTGTGGATCCAAGTTGCTGACAAGAATAATATAGAGAAATATGGAAAAGAAATTTGGGGATGTATTAGATGTCGATCAGTTTGGCTTTAGGAAAGGAAAAGGCACCAGAGAGGCAGTACTCACCTTTCGGTTGCTAATAGAAGTAAGATTAACGAAAAATCAAGACACGTTCATAGGATTTGTCGGACTGGAAAAAGCGTTCGACTATGTAAAATGGTGCATGATTTTCGTAATTCCGAGAAAAGCAGGGGTAAGAAACAGGGAGAGACGGATAATATACAATGTGTACAAGAACCAAGAGGGAATAATAAGAGTGGACGACCAAAAACGAAATGCTCAAATTAAAAAGAGTGAAAACAGTGATGTACCCTTTCGCCCCTACCTCTCAAACTGTGCGTCGAGGAAGCAATGATGGAAATAAAAAAAAAGGTTCAGGAGTGGAACTAAAATTCCAGGTGAAAGATACGATTCGTTGGTGACATTGCCATCCTGAGTGAAAGTGAGGAAGAATTACATAGTCTACTGAATGGAATAAACAGTCTGATGACTACAGAATATGGACTGAGAGTAAATTGAATGAAGACGTAAGTAATGTGCAGTAACAGAAATGAAAACAGCGATGAACTTAATAGCAGGATTGATGGTCACGAAGTTAAGGAATTCTGCTACCTAGGTGGCAAAATAACCAATAACGGACGTAGCAAGGAGGACATCAAAAGCATACTAGCACTGGAAAAAGGGCATTCCTGACCAAGGGAAGTCTACTAGCGTCAAACATACGCCTTAATTTTGGGAAGAAATTTGTGAGAATGTATGTCTGGAGCACAGGATTGTATGGTTTTGAAACATGGACTGTGCCGGGAAACCCCGAACAGAAGAGAATCTAAGCATTTGAGATGTCGTGCTGCTACAGACGAATGCTGAAAATTAGGTGGACTGAGAAGATAAGAAATGAGGAGGTTCTGCGCAGAATCGGAGAGGATAGGAATATGTGGAAAATACTGACAAGGAGAAGGGGCAGGATGATAGTACATCTGTTAAGACATCAGGGAATAATTTCCATTGTCCTAGAGGGAACTGTGGCAGATGACAGAGATTGGAGTACACCGAGCAAATAATTGAGGAATGGGTTGTAAGTGCTACTCTGAAATGAAGAGATTGGCACAGGAGAAGAATTCGTGGCGGGTAGCATTAAACCGATCAGAAGACTGATGACTCAAAAAAAAAAGCAAGTATTTTATGTTGTCTCTCAACAACATTTGGCGAGAAGTGCAGCCATAACAAAAGACGCCTCAGTCCGGAATGCAGAGCCCATCTGAAGTTGCGAAAGGGTTAATAAGATTCTAGAAGGAGAACCACGAAGAGTTTGCAAACTAAGTTCTCTGCCGGTGGCGACAGGTTCTGGCCGGCCAGTTGGTGACCCTTCCAGGCCTCATAGTTTCTGGAGGGCGAAGCGCCCGCTTGGCGGGTCGCAGAAGCGGCAAGAAGTCGGACCTGGCCCCTCGGCTTAGCAGGGACAGCGTTCTCAGCAGGGACAGGAGCGGACAGCGCAGCCATTCCTCTGCCGGTGGCTGTAGCGCCTCCCTCTGGCGCTCTGGGTTCTTGCAGAGCGCGGGACCCCCGCGCCTACAAATCCGCTTACCGCCCGCTGCCACGGGAAAGGCGGGCGCAGCGGACGCCCGTTTTTATTGACCTCTCAGCGGCGCCGTCAGCTCCTCCTCAGTGTAAGCTCTGCTTCCAGACGCTGATAATATTTCTGAAGCCTTAATGACTGCTACTCGTCCATGACTGTTTCAAAAATGTGAAAAAGTTTTTTTAGAGACCGCTACCAAATTATCGCTCATTCACTTGCGTCCATGGCACATGTTATAAAAATGTATGTATGTGCGAAGAGTGTTCAGTAAGTAATGCAACACATTTTTCTTTTTGAAAGCAGGTTTGTTTTATTCACGATGACAGTACACCACACTATGTTCCACACTCTTGGCTACAAACCCTATTTTTCAGCATAATCTCTGTTATAATTCGAAATAATCATCAACCAGTTGCATAAAAGAAATTCTATTTCTTTACCGGTTATTCAGAAGCCTGTACAGGAAAATTCACCACAAATAAGTATAGGTTAGATAAAAATATTAAAATTAAGGACGAAACGTTCCAAAAAAGTTTAAAAATTTAAAGATAGAAAATGGTACATACTTACACTGAAGAGCCAAAGAAGCTGGTACGCCTGACTAACATCGTGTAGGGCCGCGCGTGCACGCAGAAGTACAACAATACGCCGTCGCATGGACTCGACTCATGTCTGAAGTAGTGCTGGAGGGAACTGACACCTTGAATTCTGCAGGGCTGTCCCTAAATCCGTAAGAGTACGAGGGGATGGAGATCTCTTCTGAACAACACGTTGCAAAGCTTCCCAGATATGCTCAATAATGTTCATGTCTAGACAGTTTGGTGGCCAGCGGAAGTGTTTAAATTCAGAAGTGTGTTCCTGGAGCAACTCTGCAGCAACTCTGGACGTGTCGGATGTCGCACTGTCCTGCTGGAATTTCCCAAATCCGTCGGAATGCACAATGGAGGTGAACCCATACAAGTGACCAGGCAGCACGCTTACGTACTTGTCGCCTGTCAGAATCGTATCTAGACGTATCAGGAGTCCCATATCGCTCCAGTTGCACACGCCCCACACTATTACACAGCCTCCATCACCTTGAACAGTCCCCTGCTGACATGCAGGGTCCATGGATTCATGAGGTTGTTCCATACCCGTACACGTCCATCCGCTCCTTACGATTTGAAACGAGCCTAGTCCGACCAGGCAACATGTTTCCAGTTATCAACAGTCCGATGTCGGAGTTGAAGGGCCCAGGCGAAGCGTAAAGCCTTGTGTCGTGCAGTCATCAAGGGTACACGAGTGGGCCTTCGGCCTCAAAGCCCATGTCGATGATGTTTCATTGAATGGTTCGCATGCTGACACTTGTTGATGGCCCAGCATAGAAATCTGCAGCAATTTGCGGAAGTGTTTCATTTCTGCCACGTTGAATGATCCTCTACAGCCGTCGTTGGTCACTTTCTTCCATTATCCGGCCGCAGCGATGTCAGCCATTCGATGATCTACCGGATTCCTGAAATTCACGGTACACTCTTTGAACTGTCTTACGGGAAAATCCCCACTTCATCGATGCCTCGGAGATACTGTGTCCCGTCGCTCGTGCGCTGACTATAACACCACGTCCAAACCCACTTATCTCTTGATAAACTGCATTTGTAGCAGCAGTAACCGATCTAACAAGTGCACCTGGCACTTGTCGTCTTATATAGACGTTACCGACCGCAGCTCTGTATTCTGCCTGTTTACATATCTCTGTATCTGGATACGCGTGCCTACACCAGTTGGTTTTTTTTTTTTTTTTTTTTTTTTTTTTTGCGCTTCAGTGTATATCTACCGCTTTCTTTGCAGGTACAAAGAGAAAGATACATACAGCTTACTACCGTTGTCCTGAAAAAATACAAGAACAGTTAATAATACAATAATGAAGCCATTAATACAAGAACAGATCACAAATTCTTACATGTGGTTCGAATTGCCTATACAAAAATAGTGTAAAGCAAACATCATGCCAGAACTGGAGCTAGTCAACTAATGACATGCATATCTTGACCTCGAGTAGGCGGCAAGAAGTTGTAAATCCATATCTCATCGCAGAGCATAGGGATCGGAGGCGCCAGCCTGTGTGGCCGAGCGGTTCTAGGCGCTACAGTCTGGAACCGCGCGGCCGCTACGGTCGCAGGTTCGAATCCTGCCTCGGGCATGGATGTGTGTGATATCATTAGGTTAGTTAGGTTTAAGTAGTTCTAAGTTCTAGGGGACTGATGACCTCAGATATTAAGTCCCATAGTGTTCAGAGCCATGCATATCTTGAAACAGGTCATATGGTATGGGTTAAAGTACGATAAAATAGTAAAACAAAACCGAATACAACGTACTTGTCACAACGCACAATCAAAAATTTTGCTGCATATAAGCAGCGTACTAAGTAATATTTAAAAACCTAATGATAAGTAAGTTAATTTAATATCAACGACAAGTGGCTCTGTGGAGGGGAAATTTGCGAACTAATCTCCAAACAGCTGTGGTGATGTCACTAGCATGCTAATAGGGAACCTGTCAGCAAAAACGAAGCGCAAAACGCATCGTGTGGCTGGCAGCTGTAACTGGAGTAAGTGCAGAGGCAGTTCTCAATTAATGGCTAGTATTAAGTATCTGAAAGTGCGTATAGAGGAAAAGAAGCGTGGGCACAATTATATTATAGTGAAACAACTCTTACAGGAATGTATGTAGGTCGCAAATATTTTTCGTGAAAGAATTGTATCTAGCGACTATTATACCAGTTGCATGGTACTGTAAGTTATAGAACATGTCACTGAACTAGTGTAGAGATATCAATATCGCGGAAGCAGGAAATGCTGCCGTGAAACAGCGCGCGAGATGCACCAAGGGGCGAGAAGCAGTAACTGGAGTCAACGGAGAAACATTTCCTTGTCAGTAGCTAAAAGGAAGAGTCAAAATTAACTATAGGGGAAGGGATATGTGGGCATCGTTTTATACTTTCGAGAAAGTGGCATAACCAGTTCAGAAAATATGTAAAGTCATCAATATGCTTCGTTGAGTAAACGTAATTATCAACATTCACATAAGTTACATGAAGTAAGTTCAATAGATTTCATACCTGACCGTGAATGACTAAAGCGCTTGTCAGGTAAACATTACTTGTAACTATAGAACAAAACATGTGTAACTTTAAGACTCGAATATTTATAGGTCTACATCTACATCTACAACTACATTGATACTTTGCAAATCATATTTAGGTGCCTGGCAGAGGGTTCATCGAACCACTTTCAAAATTCTCTATTATTCCAATGTCGTCTAGCAAGCGGAAAGAACGAACACCTACAGGGTGTTTCAAAAATGACCGGTATATTTGAAACGGCAATAAAAAGTAAACGAGCAGCGATAGAAATACACCGTTTGTTGCAATATGCTTGGGACAACAGTACATTTTCAGGCGGACAAACTTTCGAAATTACAGTAGTTACAATTTTCAACAACAGATGGCGCTGCAAGTGATGTGAAAGATATAGAAGACAACGCAGTCTGTGGGTGCGCCATTCTGTACGTCGTCTTTCTGCTGTAAGCGTGTGCTGTTCACAACGTGCAAGTGTGCTGTGGACAAGATGGTTTATTCCTTAGAACAGAGGATTTTTCTGGTGTTGGAATTCCACCGCCTAGAACACAGTGTTGTTGCAACAAGACGAAGTTTTCAACGGAGGTTTAATGTAACCAAAGGACCGAAAAGCGATACAATAAAGGATCTGTTTGCAAAATTTCAACGGACTGGGAACGTGACGGATGAACGTGCTGGAAAGGTAGGGCGACCGCGTACGGCAACCACAGAGGGCAACGCGCAGCTAGTGCAGCAAGTGATCCAACAGCGGCCTCTGGTTTCCGTTCGCCGTGTTGCAGCTGCGGTCCAAATGACGCCAACGTCCACGTATCGTCTCATGCGCCAGAGTTTACACCTCTATCCATACAAAATTCAAACGCGGCAACCCCTCAGCGCCGCTACCATTGCTGCACGAGAGACATTCGCTAACGATATAGTGCACAGGATTGATGACGGCGATATGCATGTGGGCAGCATTTGGTTTACTGACGAAGCTTATTTTTACCTGGACGGCTTCGTCAATAAACAGAACTGGCGCATATGGGGAACCGAAAAGCCCCATGTTGCAGTCCCATCGTCCCTGCATCCTCAAAAAGTACTGGTCTGGGCCGCCATTTCTTCCAAAGGAATCATTGGGACATTTTTCAGATCCGAAATGATTACTGCATCACGCTATCTGGACATTCTTCGTGAATTTGTGACGGTGCAAACTGCCTTAGACGACACTGCGAACACCTCGTGGTTTATGCAAGACGGTGCCCGGCCACATCGCACGGCCGACGTCTTTAATTTCCTGAATGAATATTTCGATGATCGTGTGATTGCTTTGGGCTATCCGAAACATACAGGAGGCGGCGTGGATTGGCCTCCCTATTCGCCAGACATGAACCCCTGTGACTTCTTTCTGTGGGGACACTTGAAAGACCAGGTGTACCGCCAGAATCCAGAAACAATTGAACAGCTGAAGCAGTACATCTCATCTGCATGTGAAGCCATTCCGCCAGACACGTTGTCAAAGGTTTCGGGTAATTTCATTCAGAGACTACGCCATATTATTGCTACGCATGGTGGATATGTGGAAAATATCGTACTATAGAGTTTCCCAGACCGCAGCGCCATCTGTTGTTGAAAATTGTAACTACTGTAATTTCGAAAGTTTGTCCGCCTGAAAATGTACTGTTGTCCCAAGCATATTGCAACAAACGGTGTATTTCTATCGCTGCTCGTTTGGTTTTTATTGCCGTTTCAAATATACCGGTCATTTTTGAAACACCCTGTATATCTTTCCGTACGAGCTCTGATTTTCCTTATTTTATCTTGGTGATCGATTCTCCCTATGTAAGTCGGTGTCAACAAAATATTTTCGAATTCGGAGGAGAAAGTTGGTCATTGGAATTTCGTGAGAAGATTCCATCCCAACGAAAAACGATTTTGTTTTAATGATGTCCAGCCCAAATACTGTATCATTTCAGTGACACTGTCTCCCACATTTCGCGATAATACAAAACGTGCTGCTCTTCTTTCATCTTTTTCGATGCGCTCCGTCAATCTTGACTGGTAAGGATCCCACTCTGCGCAGCAGTATTCTAAAAGACGACGGACAAAAGTAGTGTAGGCAGTCTCCTTAGTAGAATTGTTACATTTTGCAAGTGTCCCGCCAATAAAACGCAGTCTTTGGTTAGCCTTCCCCACAACATTTGCTATGTTTTCCTTCCAATTTAAGTTGTTCATAATTGTAATTCCTAGGTATTTAGTTGAATTTACAGCCATAACATTTGACTGATTTATCTTGTAACCGAAGTTTAAAGGATTCCTTTTAGCACTCACGTAGACAGCCTCACACATTTCGTTATTTAGGGTCAACTGCCAATTTTTGCACTATTCTGATATCTTTTCTACATCCTTTTGCAACTTGTTTTGGTCGTCTCATTGCTTTATTAGTCGATAAACGACAGCGTCATCTGCAAACAACCTGGGAGGGCTGCTCAGATTGTCTCCCAAATCGTTTACATAGATAAGGAACAGCAAAGAGCCTGTAACACTACCTTGGGCACTTCCGTTTTACTCTGTGACTTCCGTCAATTACTACAAAGTGTGACCTCTATGACAGGAAATCACAAATCCAGTCACATAGCCGGCCGGAATGGCCGAGCGGTTCTAGGCGCCACAATCTGGAACCGCGCGACCGCTACGGTTGCAGGTTCGAAACCTGCCTCAGGCATGGATGTGTGTGATGTCCTTAGGTTAGTTAGGTTTAAGTAGTTCTCAGTTCTAGGGGACTGATGACCTCAGAAGTTACGTGCCATAGTGCTCAGATCCATTTGAACCAGTCACATAACTGAGACGATATTCCATAAGCACGCAATTTCGCTACAAACCGCTTGTGTGGTACAGTGTCAAAAGTCTTTCAGACATCCAGAAATACGGAATCAATCTGAAATCCCTTGTCAATAGCACTCAACACTTCATGCGAATAAAGAGGTAGTAGTGTTTCACAAGAACGATGTTTTCTAAATCCATGTTGACTGTGTATCAATAGCTAGTTTTCTTCGAGGTAATTCATAATGGTCGAACACAATATATGTTCCATAAACCTGCTGCATATCGACGTTAATGATTTTTTTTTTGTTTTGTTTTTGGTCATCAGTCTTCTGACTGGTTTGATGCGGCCCGCCACGAATTCCTCTCCTGTGCCAACCTCGTCATCTCAGAGTAGCACTTGCAACCTACGTCCTCAATTATTTGCCGGAAGTATTCCAATCTCTTTTTCCTCTACAGTTTCTGCCCTCTACACCTCCCTCTAGTACCATGAAAGTCATTCCCTCCTGTCTTACTTTTCTCAGAATTTCGAACATCATGCACCATTTTACACTGGCGAACGCTATTTCCAGGTCGACAAATTCTGTGAACGTGTCTTGGTTTTTCTTTAGTCTTGCTTCCATTATTAAAAGCAACGTCAGAATTGCTTCTCTCGTGCCTTTACCTTTCCTAAAGCCAAACTGATAGTCATCTAGTGCATCCTCAATTTTCTTTTCCATTCTTGTAAACAACTTGGATGCATCGGCTGTTAAGCTGATTGTGCGAAAATTCTCGCACTTGTCAGCTCTTGCCGTCCTCAGAATTGTGTGGATGATATCTTTCCGAAAGTCAGAAGGTATGTCAACACCGTGAATATTCGTTTTGTTGTCATTTACCCAATCATTTTAGAAATTCTGATGGAATGTTATCTATCCCTTCTGCCTTATTTGATCGTAAGTCCTTCAAACCTCTTTTAAATTCAATTATAATCCCCTATGTCTTCTAAATCGACTACTTTTTCTTCTTCTATCACATCAGACAAATCTTCCCCCTCATAGAGGCTTTCAACCTATCCGCTCTCCCCTCTGCATTTAACAGTGTAATTCCCACTGCATTCTTAATGTTAACACCCTTGCTTTTAATGTCACCGTAGATTTTTTTGGCTCTGCTGTATGCTGAATCTGTCCTTCCAACAATAATTTCTTTTTTGATCTCTTCACATTTTTCCTGCAGCATTTCGTCTTAGCTTCCCTGCATTTTCTATTTATTTCATTCCTCAGCGACTTGTATTTCTGTATTCCTGAGTTTCCCGGAACAATTTTGTACTTCCTCCTTTCATCAATAAACTGAAGTATTTCTTCTGTTATCCGTTGTTTCTTCGCAATTACCTTCTTTGTACCTATGTTGTCCTTCCGAACTTCTGCGATGGCCCTTTTTAGAGATGTCCATTCCTCTTCAACTGTACTGCCTTCTGAGCTATTCCTTATTGCTGTCTCTGTAGTCTTAGAGAACTTCAACCGTATCTCGTCATTCCTTAGTACCTCCGTATCCCACGTCCTAGCGTATTGATTCTTCCTGACTAATGACTTAAATTTCAGCCTATTCTTCATCACTACTACGTTGTCATCTGAGTCTATATCTGCTGCTGCAATCCAGTATCTGATATCGGAATCTCTGTCTGACCATGATGTAATCTAAGTGAAATCTTCCCGTTTCACCCGGCCTTTCCCAAGTATACCTCTTCCTCTTGTGATTCTTGAACAGGGTATTCGTTGTTACCAGGTCAAACTTGTTACAGAACTGAATTAGTTTTTCTCCTCTCTTATTCTCCTGTAACCTTTTCTTCTACTCCTACCCCTACAACTGCATTCCAGTCCCCCATGACTATTAGATTTTCATACCCCTTTCCATACTGTATTACCCTTTCAGTATCCTCATACACTTTATCTCTTTACCTTCAGCTTGCGACGTCGGCATGTATACATGAACTACCGTTGTCGGTGTTGGTTTGCTGTTGGTTCTGCTAAGAATAGCCCTGTCACTGAACTGTTCACAGTAACACACTCTCTGCTCTACCTTCCTACTCATAACGCATACTGCTCCCGTTACACCTTTTTCTGCTGCTGTTGACATTACCCTATACTCATCTGGCCAGTATACTCATCTGACCAGAAATCATTGTCTTCTTTCCACTTCACTGACCCCTACTATATCTAGATTGAGTCATTGCATTTCCATTTTCAGATTTTTCTAGTTTCCCTACCACCTCCAAGCTTCTGTCATTCTACGCTCTGACTAGTAGAACGTAATCCTTTCGTTGGTTATTCAGTCTTTTTCTCATGGTAACCTCCCACTTGGCAGTCCCTTCCCAGAGACCCGAATGGGGGACTATTCCCGAATCTTTTGCCAATGGAGAGATCATCATGACACTTCTTCAATTACAGGCCCCATGTCCTCTGGATTCACGTTACGTGTCTTTAACGCAATGGTTTCCATTGCCTTCTGCATACTCATGCCGTTGATCATTGCTGATTCTTCCGCCTGAACCTCTGTCCACTCCTCCGCCCTCTTTCAAAGGCCGTTTGCAGAATGAGGGTGACTTCTTATGACGGAAGTCTTCAGCCGCCAATGCCTGTAATTTAATGGATTACTCCTACTACCTTTCTTGAATATTGGTGAGACCTGTGCAACATTCCAGTCTTCGTCGAGCGAACGATTGTATATGATAAGTATGGAGCTAAAGCATTAGCATACTATGAAAGGAACCCTATTGGTATACAGTGTGGATCAGAAGACTTGCTTTTATTAAGTTATTCAAGTTGCTTCGCTACTCTGTGGATATTTACTTCTACGTTACTCATGTTAGCAGCTGTTCTTGATTGGAATTCTGGAATATTTACTTCGCCTTCTTTGTGATGGCATTTCGTAAGGCTGTGTTTAGTAACTCTGCTTTGGCAGCACTGCCTTCGATAGTATCTCCATTGCTATCACTATTTTCTTAGTGACCTTCTTCAGAAGAAGAAAGAAATTAAATTTCTTTTATGCAACAGGTTACTAATTATTTCGATAAATACAACCGAAGTAGCTGAAGGTGGATAAAATACTAAAATAATCTCCATTCAGTGTGACGGCCGTACGCCACCGTACTGGGAGGGCTTGTTTGCCCGCGTGGTGCCTCTCTACTGGTTGACATTGAAGCCAACGTCTTGCTGCATCAATAAGCTCCCCATTATCCACCTACCGCTTCCCGCTGATCCGTCACTGGGCCAAACAGATGGAAGTCGGAAGATGCGACATCCTAGCGCTAGGGTCAATGAAGAAGAACAGTCCAGTGAAGTTTTGTGATCTGTAGGGTACGCAGACTTGTGTGAAGCCTTGCGTTGTCATGTTTTCATTTTTGTGGCGAAGAACACGCTGAAATTATTTCTTAAATTTTCTAAGGGTATCGCAGTACACTTCAGAGGACATCAAAACAGATTAACACCTTCAGAGTCCCTGAACACCGTTGCCATTGCTTTATCGTCCAAGATGCTACTCCAGGAGGGAGTAAAATGAATGTGCGCAACGGAGAATAATAAACGCTAAAATGAAGATTTGGCCCCCTGAAACAGATCTTAGGATCTCTTAATTCTGTAAATTACAATCTAAAGATAAATGATTGATGAAGGCAACTAATCGTACTAAATGACAAACGTTGTCCCTGCTTATATTTTTATTGTAGATTTGAAAATCCCATATATTACAAAGTTTACATTTCCTAAGGAAAATTACTAATCAAGTGCCCAACTCTGCCCCTTATTATGACTGCCCGATCTAATATCAATAACGTGAAATGACTGTCATCATCTGCGTACCAAACACTAGAGACACTACTTTCGAAGATGACCTACGGTAGTGTGGAACCTCAGTGGAAATAAACTAACGTGGTCACAGCTGTTTAGCTTCATAGCCCTAATAAACCGAAGCAATTTGCGATATCACCATACGCACTGCGTCTGGTGCGTCGGCGTGCTGGTTCTCGTACACGTCTGCGTCGATTGAAGAACTCCAGCCACAAAAATAGAAACTCTTTCAAACACTAGGAAGGCAGAGGATGGTTCTCTAACTAATATACTCTAATATTGTCTTTTCCTCTCTGTGTTCTACAGACGAGAAACGCGAACTCCCAGCCACAACGACGGTGTTCAGATAACGTCTCAACGTAAGTATAGGCAGTAGAAGTGCTCTCAATTACTGAACGCTGAGTACTCAGCGACGACTTCCAGCCCGGAGGTGAAGTCCAGAATCGTGTAGGTTCGCAACAGTACAGTGCCTAACTGTTCTAACTATAAACTCTCCCTGAGAGCAAAGACACCAAGTCCGTCTGTCCCAATAAAGCTTATATCTAGTCACCGTCACACAGGGGCGCTCACAACGGAAGACCACGTCTCTCCAGCGCTGGCTTCCCAGCAAGGCTTGGCTCCCCACCTTCGTAAATCCGAAAACGAATCATATTCCAGAAACCACGGAATATTCTCCCTCCCTACAGATTCTTCCGAACGCCGACCAACCATACTTTAGTCTTTTGTCGTCTAGCGCGGAAAGTTTTCTAGGAGAAACCTATATTCGTACAATGGTACGCTTCTGAGTAAAAATCCTTGGAAATAAACTTGGCTGCGTGGTTTCCGAGGTGCCGCTTCTTCGTTCCTCAAACCTGCGTCCAAGATTTTAGCGTTTCCGAAGTATAATCCTTCCGGTTCGGCTACAACACCGGCCAGTTGCGACTCTATTGTGCTCCAGCCCTTAGGTACTACGACATCCGTCTTGCTATTTCCTGTCTTTAAGCAGGACCAACACACCTGTGTGAGCCTTCCACCCAGGGCTTCAGTTCCGCCAGCTGTTTCATTTCCACTCGCGTTCCAACCTCTACTAGTATAGAAAATCATTCATTATGCCGTTTTTATAATAAAGACACTCCCTCACCTTTCATGCAATAAGCGTTAACAATTATTTTCAAGACGCACGTGACAATGTCAGTCTCCTTTATATATTCATATATACGATGTACAGCCTATCACATGATACCTAATCGTGTTTGTCGATCACGGCAAAGTATGTGGATTAGTGCTTGTAAGGTGCGAAATTATAGCCACCTTACAACCGTATGAGGGTGCGGTTTTGAACTTCTCCTTCGAAGGAGAGTTGGTGCAGCGCCACTCCATAGACTGCCGTTTAGTTTCCGCTTCGAAGTAATGAATCTATCTTTCGTCGCCTGTGATGGTGTCGACAAACAGTTGTCACGATCAGTTCCGTTACGCGGAAGTAATTCCGCACAGATGGTCCTTCGTTGCTCTTTATGGTCTACTGTCAGGTGGCAAGGAACCCAGCAGACACACACGTTCGAGTACCCTAGCTAGCGGATGAGTGTGTCGTCACTACCAACAGAGACGTCCAGCTGAGTAGCAAGGTGTTTGACTGTGAACCATCCATCACTTCGAATAAGATATCCAACACTGCGCAAGTCATAGCCGTGTGCGGCTGGTCGGCACGTGCGTGATCAGACAGGCTTGCGCAACCTTATGGCAATGATTACGTACGCCTCGCCCAACGACTCGTCGTGCTTTTGTTCACTGCCAGTTCTCCGTAGACATTCTGCTAGCGCCTATGAATATCAGCAACGCTCTAGTTTTTCGACGAAAGAAAATGATATCTCTCTGCTTGGATGATGATTATATTTGGTTTCTGGGGCGCTCAATTGCGCGGTATCAGCGCCCGTAGAAATTCCGAATCTGTACACAGTCCAGTCTCGCCACTTTCAAGAAGGTTGATGAAATGATGAGGACAACACGAACACCCAGCCACCGGGCGGAGAAAATCCCTCTCGGCTTGGAACGCATCTCCGCAACAGACGCCATTTTGAAGGCTAGATATAGTGTCACCACCTATCGGAACTTCATGAAACCATAGAGGCTGAAGAGGAAATATTTCACGACTGTCCCGAATTGGAACAGAAAAAATGTTTGCCCATCGCTTATTGAACGCCCTCGTATATTCCACATCTGCTACTAAACTAGTCAACACTTTTCAACAAAACTTGGTATGCATATCAGTCTGGAAATAATCCCATTGGGGCCAAGAACCATTAACCTACCAAAGAGGGTGAAAAAGAAGTGTGCCCCACGACGTACGAATACCCAGACTACTCATCCATTATCGGAGAATGAGAGCGGTTATAAGTTGCAACAACCTTTAAACATAATTTCCGGTTCTAGGCGCTACAGTCTGGAAATGCGCGACCGCTACGGTCGCAGGTTCGAATCCTGCCTCGGGCATGGATGTGCGTGATGTCCTTAAGTTAGTTAGGTTTAAGTAATTCTAAGTACTAGGGGACTGATGACCACAGCAGTTAAGTCCCATAGTGCTCAGAGCCATTTAAACATAATTTCAACCCTTTACGAAACTTTTTCACATTGACAACTCGCACAAAACAATAAGAGGGAAAATGTTTATTGTTTTCTACATTTTCGCTGTCGATGCAGTTAAACTCCCGCATTTGTAACGACATTTTACTCGTAATTTATTACTCCTTTACTGCTAACTCTATTTGCGACAAATTTCGCTGACAGTATATACATACAGTATGCTCGGAATTTCACGTTACAAACTTCTACGACTTGTAGAGGTTGTTGTTGTTGTTGTTGAGGCCTTCAGTCCAGAGACTGGTTTGATGCGGCTCTCGATGCTACTCTACCCTGTGCAAGCTTCTTCATCTCCCAGTTCCTACTGCAACCTACACCCTTCTGAATCTGTTTAGTGTATTCATCTCTTGGTCTCCCTCTACGATTTTTACCCTCCGTGCTGCCCTCCAATACTAAATTGTTGATCCCTTTATGCCTCAGGATATGTCCTACCAACCGATCACTTCTTCTAGTCAAGTAGTGTCACAAAATTCTCTTCTCCCCAATTCTGTTCAATACCTCCTCATTAGTTATGTGATCTACTCATCTAATCCTCAGCATCCTTCTGTAGCACCACATATCGAAAGCTTATATTCTCTTTTTGCCTAAAATATTTATCGTCCACGTTTCACTTTCATATATGGCTACACTCCATACAAATACTTTCCGTAAAGAATTCCTGACACTTAAATCTATTCTCGATGTTAACAAATTTCTCTTGGGGTATCGAGTAGATAATGGTCAACTGGAAGCCATGTCCGTAAACGTGCCGTTTCCGTGCTACAACCATTTCAAAAACATGTTGGTAACACAACCAATGTTACAAGTAATTGGTTATGCATGACCCAGTACATAACTTGTTTTGAAGTTCCACTCATCAATAACCAAAGAAATTACTCACGTACTCGCTGACGGGTTCTCTTCACCGTGATGCAATCTTCCGATTCGGATGTGCGGTGTCTCCTTGGTGAACCAAAATCACGCCTCCTGACGATGACGGTATCCTTTCCCGAAGCTGTTGAATAAATGTGGCGAAAAGGGTATTCGATGGAGCCGGACGCTGTGGAGAATGACCCTGATAAAGGCGACGAGTAGCTCTTCCACCCTGTGAGCTTCGCCATTCAGAAGGATCACGTCGATGTATTATCCTCAACCTCTAACACTCACAACACGTGAATGAGGCTCTAACCAGGTCAGAGAAGTAGAACAGACGTCAAATGACGTCAGTCAATCCGACGTAATCAGCCCTCGCAATGACTACCATGTTGTATAACGTACCTAGCAAGCATGTTTTCAAACGGCTGTAGCATGGAAACGATACGTTTCCGTGTATGGGTTCCTATTAAAATTATTATGCACTCACTCCCCTGTACAAGTGCTGCTAGTTTGTAACCGGAGTTTCCGAACAAACTGTATTCCACTGAATGTACCTGTAAAATTATATCACTGTACGCGATATAGTTCAAGTGATATAACGCCATAAACACTGAAATGCGTAAATAACTGCCGCATCATGCATGAAAATTAAATTCATTAATTCTTTTCTACTAACTCTATTCGCAACATATTTAGAAGACAGTTTTCAGATATACCAAAGGATGCCTTTAAAAAATTACTTCACTGTACGACACGAAGAAATTGAAGAAATGTATGATGAGATAAAAGAAATTATTCAGGTAGTGAAGGGGGACGAAAATTTAATAGTCATGGGTGACTGGAATTCGACAGTAGGAAAAGGGAGAGAAGGAAACATAGTAGGTGAATATGGATTGGGGGAGAGAAATGAAAGAGGAAGCCGCCATGTAGAATTTTGCACAGAGCATAACTTAATCATAGCTAACACTTGGTTCAAGAACCGTAAAAGAAGGTTGTATACCTGGAAGAATCCTGGAGATACTAAAAGGTATCAGATAGATTATATAATGGTAAGACAGAGATTTAGGAACCAGGTTTTAAATTGTAAGACATTTCCAGGAGCAGATGTGGCCTCTGATCACAATCTATTGGTTATGAACTGTAGATTAAAACTGAAGAAACTGCAAAAAGGTGGGAACTTAAGGAGATGGGACCTGGATATACTGAAAGAACCAGAGGTTGTACAGAGTTTCAGGGACAGCGAAAGGGAACAGTTGACAGGAATGGGGGAAAGAAATACAGTAGAAGACGAATGGGTAGCTCTGAGGGATGAAGTAGTGAAGGCAGCAGAGGATCAAGTAGGTAAAAAGACGAGGGCTAGTAGAAATCCTTGGGTAACAGAAGAAATATTGAATTTAATTGATGAAAGGAGAAAATATAAAAATGCAAGAAAATGAAGCAGGCAAAAAGGAATACAAACGTCTCGAAAATGAGATAGACAGGAAGTGCAAAATGGCTAAGCAGGCATGGCTAGAGGACAGATGTAAGGATGTAGAGGCTTATCTCACTAGGGGTAAGATAGATACAGCCTACAGGAAAATTAAAGAGACCTTTGGAGAAAAGAGAGCCACATGTATGAATATCAAGAGCTCAGATGGAAACCCAGTTCTAAGTAAAGAGGGAAAAGCAGAAAGGTGGGAGTATATAGAGGGTCTATACAAGGGCGATGTACTTGAGGACAATATTATGGAAATGGAAGAGGATGTAGATGAAGAGATACGATACTGCGTGAAGAGTTTGACAGAGCACTGAAAGACCTGAGTCGAAACAAGCCCCCGGGAGTAGACAACATTCCATTAGAACTACTGACGGCCTTGGGAGAGCCAGTCCTGACAAAACTCTACCATCTGGTGAGCAAGATGTATGAGACTGGCGAAATACCCTCAGACGTCAAGAAGAATATAATAATTCCAATCCCAAAAAAAGCAGGTGTTGGCAGATGTGAAAATTACCGAACTATCAGTTTAATAAGTCACAGCTGCAAAATACTAACACGGATTCTTTACAGACGAATGGAAAAACTGGTAGAAGCCGACCTCGGGGAAGATCAATTTCGATTCCGTAGAAATGTTGGAACACGTGAGGCAATGCTGACCTTAGGCCTTAGAAGAAAGATTAAGGAAAGGCAAACCTACGTTTCTAGCATTTGTAGACTTAGAGAAAGCTTTTGACAATGTTGACTGGAATACTCTCTTTCAAATTCTAAAGGTGGCAGGGGTAAAATACAGGGAGCGAAAGGCTATTTACAATTTGTGCAGAAACCAGATGGCAGTTATAATAGTCGAGGGACATGAAAGGGAAGCAGCGGTTGGGAAGGGAGTGAGACAGGGTTGTAGCCTCTCCCCGATGTTATTCAATCTGTATATTGAGCAAGCAGTAAAGGAAACAAAAGAAAAATTCGGAGTAGGTATTAAAATCCATGGAGAAGAAATTAACACTTTGAGGTTCGCCGATGACATTGTAATTCTGCCAGAGACAGCAAAGGACTTGGAAGAGCAGTTGAACGGAATGGACAGTGTTTTGAAAGGAGGATATAAGATGAACATCAACAAAAGAAAAACGATGATAATGGTATGTAGTAGAATTAAGTCGGGTGATGCTGAGGGAATTAGATTAGGAAATGAGACACTTAAAGTAGTAAAGGGGTTTTGCTATTTGGGGAGCAAAATAACTGATGATGGTCGAAGGAAAGAGGATATAAAATGTAGACTGGCAATGGCAAGGAAAGCGTTTCTGAAGAAGAGAAATTTGTTAACATCGAGTATAGATTTAAGTGTCAGGAAGTCGTTTCAGAAACTATTTGTATGGATTGTAGCCATGTACGGAAGTGAAACAAGGACATGAATTAATTTGGACAAGAAGAGAATAGAAGCTTTCGAAATGTGTTGCTACAGAAGAATGTAGAAGATTAGGTGGGTAGATCATGTAACTAATGAGGAAGAATTGAATAGGATTGGGGAGAAGAGGAGTTTGTGGCGCAACTTGACTAGAAGAAGGGATCGGTTGGTAGGACATGTCCTGAGGCATCAAGGGATCACAAATTTAGCATTGGAGGGCAGCGTGAAGGGTAAAAATCGTAGAGGGAGACCAAGAGATGAATACACTAAGCAGATTCAGAAGGATGTAGGTTGCAGTAGGTACTGGGAGATGAAGAAGCTTGCACAGGATAGAGTAGCATGGAGAGCTGCATCAAACCAGTCTTAGGACTGAAGACCACAACAACAACGACACATGGTTCAGTAGATATGCCGTCATATACATAACGTATTACTTATTATCTGAATAAAATTACTCTGGGGGCGAGATCCAGCATCCTTCTATGGGATGACGCTGACGTAGAGCAGGTGGAAGTAGGAGATGGACAAAGGTAGGTGAATGAGGACATGGAAAGGGAAACAGAGGTGGAAAAGCACAGAGAAAGGGACGAGAGGGAGATGGACAGAGGGAGGGCAAATGAGGAGATGAAACTAGAGGGGATGAGGACGAGATAGGAGGAGGAGACAGAGGTGGAAGGAGATGGACAGTGGAGAAATGGGGCAGACTGACAGAGGCAGGAGCAGCACATTGAGAGAGGGGCAGGAGGAGATGGACAGAGGGGAGGGGGCAAAGGAGGAGATTGACAGAGAGAGGGGAAAGTAAGAAATGGACTCATGCAGGAGTAGAATAAATACTTGCCCCAGAAATGCAAGGTACTCAGCTAGTGATTTAATAATGGTACATGTTTGCAACCACAAACCACATCTGCAGGCTACAATGTCAGTACGAAAACAAGCAACAAAACTACATATAGATATCTCAATTATTACTTACAGTTCTGGTATGTGCTGCGAAAAAAGGGAAGGATAACCTAATTGGGGGCAATATTTACTTCGTTTCTTAGTCGCTTTTCACCATTTTGTAAATAATCACTCAGTCTGTCCATGCGAAATGGTTGTCGCCTTATATTCAGTTACATCTGTTCCTACAGCGTTTGAATATTTATAACTTATCATCAACTGTACTGTGAATCAGAAAAAAGAGTTTTTACAGAGAGTGCTGATACATTCACATGCTTAAATTTTTGAGACATTTTTTAAAGGTGCCGAGAAAGCTAGACTAACACAACTCATACTCTGTTCTTCAACCAGAAGCTTTTTTTTTAACAGAATATTATTCGCCTTTCCCCACTTGATCAGTTTCTATAGTGGAAAAGACGCTGACTTGCTAGCCGTCGCCCAAGGAATCCAGCAGACTATGGCTGTTGACTGGGGTAGTATGAGGGCTCATCCAGTAGCAGAAACAACCATAAACAAGTTAAAAATTACATATATCTACGTATAAATATAAACTGTCAGAAGAATCTACATTGCTTGGTGCAAGTGAGCAGGAAAGTGTGGACTACAAGAAGTAACAGTGATATGTGAAACTGCTTGCTACAGTGCATAAACTGCTGACATGCTAGCCGTCGCCCAAGAGATCCACCAGACTATGGCTGTGGACCGAGTTAGTATGAGGGCGGATCTAGTAGCAGAAACAACCACGTACAAGTTAAAAAGTACACAAATGTGAGTACATATACATATATCTATACTGTCCCAAAGATCTACATTGCTTAATGCAATTCAACACGGAACTGTAGAATTTAAGTAGTAACAGTGATGGGTGGAACTGCTTGCTATAGTGGAAGAGCCGCTGATGTTCTTGCAATCGACAAATGAATCGAACAGACTCTGGCTGTTGACTGTTATTGTATGAGG
The DNA here is from genome assembly GCF_023898315.1 of Schistocerca nitens. NCBI lineage: Eukaryota > Metazoa > Arthropoda > Insecta > Orthoptera > Acrididae > Schistocerca > Schistocerca nitens. The sequence goes on along the minus strand of NC_064615.1, from coordinate 254,601,926 downwards.
GCTGATCCAGTAGCAGAAACAACCATGTACAAGTTAAAAAGTACATCTATATATGTATAAATATATACTTTCCGAAGAATCTACATTGCTTGGTGCAAGTGAGCAGCAAAGTGTGGACTTTAGGAAGCAACAGTGTTCGCTGCAACTGCTTGCTATAGTGGAAAAGCTGCTCACGTGCTACCCGTCGCCCAAGAAATCCACCAGACTGTGGCTGTTGAACGGATATATATATATATATATATATATATATATATATATATATATATATATATATATATATATATATTTTACTTGGTGCAGGTGAGCAGGAAAGTGTGGACTTCAAGAAGTAACAGCGATGGTTGGAACTACTTCCTAGAGTGTAAAAGCTGCTGACATGCTAGCTATCGCCCAAGGAATCCAACAGAATATGGCTGTTGTCAGGGGTGGTATGAGGGAGGATCCAGTAGCATAAACAACCATGTTGGTGCGCTGGCCGCAACTCCCAGACTGCACCTTCCACCTCCTGCCATAGGCGTTCACAAGCGGACGCACACCACTGCCGTTGCCCACTCCACTCCCACGCTATCTGGGCAGGTACCAGCAATCTTGTACTAGACGTAGAGCTAGGACTAACATCTGGACAATGGGGCGCTGTCAGTATGTTTATGCTAACAAATTACTGAAACTGGATCTATTTATAGTACATGTAACCCAGCTTTTTTATCATTCTGTTATTTAATCCATTGTGGTCGTCTCAGACAACACATGAGACCCTGGACCTGAGGCACTCGACAAAGTGACGGGAATAATTTAAGTATAGTAGCTGACAAACCCGGCATTGCCTGGGTATTCATTTTGCAAACTTTCTATTAGAAAGGAAAACAAAAAGAACTGTATTTGCAGTGCAACATCGAAATAATTTCATATCCACGTCTTCGTGATAAGACCTTTGCAATTATGAAACAGTCATACAAATAAATACGATAATGTTCAAATGATTAAGTACAGTATCCAAATTAGGAAACATAGTATGTAATATACAAATTTTCTTTAATGTATATTTAACTCAGAACTTCATTGTCAACTATATCTCTATTTATATGTCGAGGCAACTGAGCGTAGCTCCTCTGCATGTCTACAAAGGGATTTTGTAAACGTTAAAAAATCATCTGTATGGCAACGCCTCTTCATAGCTGTATAGACAGCTATCGTTTTCACCTATAGCCATTTACACTTCGTAGTCTACAGTTGTCAGAAGCGTTGTCAGGTGGTGCGAGTGTGTGGGTGTTACGTTGACGAGTTACGCAACGGACTGATCTGACAAGTACCCTTTGGTTCCTGTAAAAAGCAGTTTCCACCCCACACTACTACAGAAGTCAGACAGACGCTCCTAATGTACCAAAAAGAAATGCCTGAAAAACGTTCAGTAATAAATATCTTCTGGAGTCGGCCGCTGTAAGGAGAAGACACAAAATTATTCTATTTTCTTACGTAGTTAGTGGAATGCTTTGGTATTGGAGTATTGCTGGTTAGTGTAAGAAAAACATTAAACAAACGGAAAATATTATTTATTGCAAAATTTTAAAAAAAATCAAATGAAACTTTTATTTATAAACTGATACACAATTTTCTGGGTACTTTTCGGAATAGGAGGTTACCTCTTGTGGTGGAATCCTGTTAATGACATTTAAAATCAAAGTGTGGGACTTTTTAATCTCGGTGTGCACTTGAGATTTATATAATAGATTTGCATATCGATTGAATGGAAATATGTAAAACTGGCCCTACACTGTCACTTTGGGCTCGAATGAAACGCCTTGATACGCAGAATACGATGGTGAGGTCGGAAGACGTAAGAAATGAAGGTCAGGAGGCCACGCCCCCTTACATATCCCCACCCCCTTGTGACACAACTTTTGTCTGGGGTTTGTCAACGCCGAGAAAAACATTGACAAAGTCAGGCAAAAACTGTTCTTTCGGATTTTCCAGTTAACTTTCTCAGCCATTCTTAACAATTTTTGTAATTATTTCCTTATAGCTATAGTTTCTAGTTTCTAATTATACAATTCGTGTTTTGTTGCTAGGCAGAAATGGACTTAACAAAAATTAGTTTCCTTTGTGTTGCCAATAAGTGTCTCTGTTTTTCTTTTTCATTTTCAAAAGTTGTTTTACAATCCTATCTTTATCTAAACTTGTTAGTGTACAGTCTTGGTATGGTTATCTCTTTTCTTTGTTTAGGCTTTGCGTAAATGTTCGCAAAAGCTCTGTTGTGTTACTTTGTTTTATTTATTTAGGTACTATTTGTCACTGTTCATTTTTTTGTCTAATAATGAAGAAGCGTTTCCTCTTAATTCTATCCTCGGCATTAATATTATTACCCCAAAAAGGTGTTCTTGAATGTTACTATAAGAAGAAAAATTCTGCATAATTCCTTTTCTAATTTTACATATAAAAGAAATAAATAGACTTTCCATGAGTTTGTGAGATTATATAACTCTACTAACTAAGTTTCTTTACAAAAGATTTTAAGGTATCTATAATTTATGGACTTTACATATATAATAAAAATAATTACTTTTAAAAGAAAGAGAAGAAAAATATCATGTTACAAATGTCTATAATTTTCATAAATCTATGCTTGTTTTAGTATAGAGAGAATTTATTTATGTATTTATTTTTCGAAATAGTCTTTTCGTTTTGTGCTGCTCTGTCAATTTCTGTGCTCGACGATCCCCATTGAAGTACTGGAAGGCGTCGACTCATTTATATGGGTGTCACAAATCATGTGAGAATCACTGTAGCATGCAATGCCGGGTCTTATTTGTTGACGTTGTCATCATGAAGTGTACTTCTAACCGATGGTTGTTGATGACTGTGGTTTACTGAATATACAGTGATGTCCTTGTACTCCTTTATTGTCACACCTGGTCTGGTATGGCAATCCGATGATTGTAGTAAGTTGATGATTGCCGACGACTGTCACCCATTATATGTGCAGTGAAGTCTTGGTACTCCGCACCTGGTTCAGTATGGCTGTTCGGTGATGTGGTATGGAGAATGATATTCATTGAGCTTAATCCGTTTCTTTATAATGTTTGTTGGTACAAGATTAATATGCTCTTTGACATTCGTTCGCACTCTTTTGACTATGCAAGATTTATATTTTGAGAGATGGCTGTAGTGGTTACCATGCCTCAAAGTTCATGGAAAGACGTTAGTAATAATTTTTAGGATAGGAGAGAAAGGTATCTTGCTCTCTTCTGCCCTTCTTCGTCTTACGTCTTCTGGTCTTCTCTTCTTTGTTGCATTCTTCTGTTCTTCTTGGGCTAGGAATATGTGAATTTTAATGTAGGAGAGATATAGGATTTGTAGAATCTGACTGCCTTTCCCAAATATTATTTGATGAGTTTGTAGATCTTAGTATTTCTTGTACCTTCATTGTAGTCTCGTCGTATCATGATTCTCCCCACGCTCGTCCGTTGAGTAGCAGTGTCGTGACATATGAAATGTCCGGGCTGCGCATTGTCCTCCTCAAGTTCAATCTGGTTGCCCTGTATTTCCAGTATCGTGTTGGTCTTCACGTTGTTATCATTGCCCTAAGTGCTTTCTCAACATGTCTGTACCCTCTCCGTCGCTATCTCGAAGCATCTGGTGTTGAGAGAACTGGTAATTGATGTTGGTGGCGATGTCCCTCTGCTCTACATAATGCAAAAATTTTTTGACAGTTGCAAAAAGTATATATATATATATATATATATATATATATATATATATATATATATATATATATATATATATCCTTTTTATAGCCTACCTCTCCTTCGTTCTTTTATTAATTGCGTATCATTTATTGTTTGTGTGCACTTTGCAATGTACTCAATGATACAAGAAAATTGTTAGTCTGTTTTGTATCTCTGTTTCTTTGTTTTAGTTAATGTATTAATTTGTTGATTATTTAATTATCTTTTGTTTAGTGATTAGTATAAGGCATGAGATTTCTTTTGCCTTTTGTGTCTTTTCTTTTCTTTTCTTTTCTTTTACTGGTCTTTTTATTCGCATGCATTTAAATGACTCACGTGGTAGATGCCAATACACTTACCAGTTGTTGTGTTCGTTAGCTCTACGGCATCTTCGTGAGCGATTCAGGAAATTATCATCGGCACTTTATAGACTGCAAAAAATTTACGGCATTTATTTTGGCTTTTGTGTGGTAATGAATCCTTACGAATACTTTCTGGCCTAAGGTGAAGCGTTTCTTTGTGGCAGACTTGTCCTGGGTGATCTTACGTCTCATTGCTGCTGAGCGAATGTTCCGTAAGGCAGAAGCGACAATTCGTCTGTGTGGCTTTCTGGGAATCATTGGAAATTTAATGATCTCTTTTATTTTTTTCTGGTGGGAGTGGGTCAGGGTTTTCCTCAACTTATATTTAGGGTGTCTCTCTTCCTCTACTTCATCCCCTTCTTGACTTAAATGCAATCGTGTTATTTTTCCTTGTTCCTTTTCGTCACTCAAAGTTTGAATAAAATATAGTACTACATCATCTAGTGTTACAAAGCCTTGGTATATGCAAATGTGAACCTTACGCTCATTAGTGAAATATACACCGATTATCATATCAGCTGTAATTTTTGGGACGATTACAAAATTGTTTTCGAGCTCGTAACCTTGGCAATTGAATGAAAGACGTGTTTCGTACTTCACCTGAGTTACATTTTTTCCAAGGCTCCAAAAACTCTTATCTTTTTTGTCCTTATAATCGGTAACTATTTCTCTTTATTGCACCTCTCAAATAGGCTTTCTGAAATGGCAGTCACTTGACTACCACTATCTATAATTGCTTGTGTCGTAATTTCGCCAATATGTACCTTTAATATGGGTTGTATAATCGTGAACGTTACGATCTCCTTTTCTTGCATCAAGTCGTCTCCTATAGATTCATAGCTTAACCTGTGAATACTTGTACCTTCGTTCTGTGTTTGTGTTTGATTTTGTGTTAACTCATGAGCAAAACCATTTGTGACCTATGTACCTCCTTACGTCTGTTTTTGAGCTCCTGTCTCTCTTTTTCCTTCATTTCCAAACATTCCCGGATGTATTCTCTCTGTCTCCTCATAGTCACCCGTGTTGTAGACATTACGCGTCTTTTGTGTTCGTGGTGTCTGTGTTTTGTTTTCATTTGGGATACTCTGCTCTGTTTCATCACGTTCTTGTACTTGATTCTCGTCAAATATATCGCTAAGTCCCGTCTACAATTCTTCATCGCGTAATTCTTTAGCACACGGAAGTGGTGGCAGTTCATCCTCACTTTCAGAATTCTCCCATTCTATGCTGTTTTAACAGGCTATGTAGCGTAATTCAAGTGTATCTGGTGCTGACTCTTTATCGGAAATTTTCGTAAGTCCCTGTTTATCTGAATTGTGACTGTTGTCAGTTTTTTCTAATTTTGATTACCTCCTTCGAAGAAACGAATGTTCTGGTTTGATTGTGTTAATGGGTGGACGTTAGTTTGCCTAACCTCTTCCGTATTTTCCAGTCAATCTTTACGTTTTTCAGGATTCGGTGGCCTAACTTCTACTTCTGGTTTCCCTTTGCTGTGTTGTTCTTGTCTCTGTGGACCATGATTTCCTCTGTAATTATTCGCGTCCTGGTCTCGCCAGTTGCTGTTTCTGTCATCGTGACCTCTTTCAAAGTAACCTTGACCGTTGGCATATTGATTCCTAAACCCATATCCACCACTGTATGAGTGTCTATTACCATTCATATTTCGGTACCAATTATTCTGGTTCCCGTTTCTATGCCAATTACCTCCATTATGCCACTGTCCTGAGCTGTTACATTGCCTGAAATTATTATTATTATGATTACGATTATTATTATTAGAATATTCGTTCCTAGTCCTCTCCTTTTGCTGTTCCCTTTCCTTTCTTTTTTCTTTCGCCTCGTTTTCTTTAAACGTGAATTCGAGCTCCCTTAAGACCTCTTTGAATTCCTAGGTTTTTTCATTTTTTCCTACGGTCGCCTGTTGATAATTTACCGGAAACTTCATTTTACATAGACGTTTCAGCTCTCCATTACTGTATGGTTTATCTAAGCATTGATTCTTTTTGTCCATTGTCTCGAAGAATTTTACAACGCTTTTCTCCCCTGAGTTTTCATATGGTGTCATCTGAAGTAACTCGTATTTAATTCTGTTTGGCGCCTCCTTAGCAGCATTTCTCTTTCGAGAAATGCTGTTATGAACTGTAGGTAAGACGTACAGGTAGTAGCGATCTTTTGCATCACCTCCGCTACTGTCCCTGACAAGTGTACACAAATAAAGTTTGTGAGACAAGCTCCAATGATTTGGCAAGCCTACGTGGAACTGATCGATGAATATGCGTGCACGCAAGCTACCGCCTTCTTTCTTGAAATGTTGGAATTTTGTAACTGTCAAAAAGTGACCTGTATCGTTTCTACCCATAAATTCGGGTTGTGGCTGATTCATAGACTCAAATAATCTGCCACTGCTTGTGTTGCCTTGTCTATTCTCTGGCAATCCACTGCCTGTCCGCATATTCTCAATTTTATGACCCATATTCGCATCATATCGTAACATTGGTGAACAAAAGTGTTGTTCGTTTGTCTATACTCTCGTCGTTCGCGGTACTGTACATGTGCTACTGTTATATTGTGTCATCGGGTTTACTGGTTCAGTCGTCTGTCTTTCCATTGGTATCGGCTGATTGTATGTGTCCCGTTTTTCTAGAAACTGTGCCTGGTTCTGTGGCGTGTCATGTGTCACTTTAGTCGGGGCCTTCTGTTTCGACTTCTGCGCGAGTGTTACTTCTGGTCTTTGTTCTACTTGACCTTTCTTAGACGGCGCGTGTTCATATACTGAATTAATGCTTGACGTATCAGTTGTTTCGCTACAGGTGTAATCGGTTTCGATCTTTTCTTCGATAGTGCGTATCAATTCCGTTGGAAGCTTTTCAAACTGATCTTTGTTTTTAAGTTCTATTTTATTTATCCGCTGATCATATTTTTTCAGTGCAACTTTTACGATGTTGCTTTGAATCGCTTGTTCTTCCGAAATTTGTATTTCTGTTCGAGTGGCATTTTTCGTAAAACGTTCCACTTTTTTGTCAACGTTAACGATATCCAATTGGACCTTGTCCACGTCAGTGCGTAATTGCAGCTGATCTTGTGTTAGTACCTGAATTTCTTCCCTAGGTTCTTTCGCGTCTTTATTTATCTGAGTGATCTGACAATCAATTCTGGCAATCCCTTCTTAAATCTGGATTTTAACTTGTTGAATCTGTGTCTTAATCTCTTGTCTCAATTCCTGATTATCCTGTTTCAATTCCTGATGCTGTTTCGTCATCTGTGTATTAATATCTTGATTCTGTTTCGCTATTTGTGGCGTTATGCTATCGTCCTTTTTTGTAACATCTCCATGATCGAGTCTGTCCTGTAACACTACCTTCTATTGAACTGTATGTTTTCGATCTATTGATTTCTACTTGGTCACTTACGTCGTTTACTGTACTGTGCTGTGACGTTTCTAAGTTCGATAACTGCAACAATCCGTGCCGTCTTCCGTTCTCCCTGTGTTGCTCTTTATGTTGAGGACTAGTTGCATTTGTCATTGAACCATTACGTGGCGCAAACAACTCCGCACACTGCCCTCTCTGTTGTGTATGTCTTATGACTGCAGGTACTGTTGCGTCTGTTAAAGTACCTTTTCGTGGCGCTCGTAACTCCACAGAATTCTGTGCCTGTTGCTGAGGCATATTGAGAATGTGTACAAGAGGTTCGTCAAATTCCAAATGTTCCCCCTCTTCCTCACTGTCCACTTCTCTTTGAACGTTAACGAACTGCCGGTTCATTGACTATACTGACGAGTATTCTGTCTCTGAATGTGCGACAAACAAACGAGTTTCCTGAGCTCGTTGCGCTGCTAATTTTCGCCGTTTCCTGCGTGGGCTGCCTATTTCTGGCTCAAAATGTGCCCTACACGGAATTTCGCATTCTGAAAGTTCGGCGTTCTCGTCCCTTCGATTCCCATGTGTCTGATCTGTCTCAATTCTATTTCACTGTAAAAATACAGCAACCAGCCACTTTTTAATGCGTTTTATTTATGCCAATATGCATTTCGGGTTTGCACCCATCTTCAGCTGGCAAATTACATGGATCTTCAGTTACTACAGTAGTACAATCTCGACAGCAGTTTGGATGCTGCAGCAGGCATTCTCCTCTCCTTGTTTTTTCTTGGCTTTTCTTCTTTTTTGCAACAACACAAACACTTTTTATCACGCATTTTACACAGGCGCACTGCGTTATCCGCCATGTTGTTGCAAAAAAGAAGAAAAGCCAAGAAAAAACAAGGAGAGGAGAATGCCTGCTGCAGCATCCAAACTGCTGTCGAGATTGTACTACTGTAGTAACTGAAGATCCATGTAATTTGCCAGCTGAAGATGGGTGCAAACCCGAAATGCATATTGGCATAAATAAAACGCATTAAAAAGTGGCTGGTTGCTGTATTTTTACAGTGAAATATCATTATCCACGGCCACGGAGCTCAACAGTCCAAATAAAATGGACAAATTGTTATTGTCTCAATTCTATCCAAATCTACCTGAGCCTGCTGAATCTGCAACTCACCGACTGTCTTATCCTCTGGTTCACCGTCTGTCCATTTCCAACGAGCTCGTTTACTTGCTGTTTATCTAGTTGATTCCCCCCATCTTGTCTACTTGCTGCATATCACGTAACCTTTTGGCTTGCGCTCTCGTTAACATGGAAGTTCTTTCAACACACCACAACCCTATCTACAAAACAGTACGACCACTTACCAGTTGGTTGAACCAACAACAACAACGTCGTGAACTCTCCGCTACTGTTTTGTCTACCCTGCTACAGTCTCCAATCTCCACCTGTGCACTTGCAAAAGTATTAAAAAATGTTACTGCTTAATTCTAACTTATTTGATACTGCATCACTCTGCGTCTGTGCCTATCACCTGAAAATCCTATGTCCTAACAGCTTCTCAAAAATCGTAAAAATCCAAAAATTTTCCAACACAGTAACACAAGACCTTTATACTACAGTTCTGTTATCCTCTCTATTCTGATCCTAAATCTTTGCGAATAACTCTTTAACACACAAAAAAAATTTTCAAAATGATGATGCACACTAACATAAACTTTTTTCCCCCATCAATTTTTTTTTTTTTTTTTTTTTTGACGAGTTACACAACGGATTGATCTGACAAGTACCCTTTGGTTCCTGCAAGAAGCAATTTCCACCCCACACTACTACAGAAGTCAGACAGACGCTCCTAACGTACCAAAAAGAAATGCCTGAAATACTTTCAGCAATAAATACACTCCTGGAAATGGAAAAAAGAACACATTGACACCGGTGTGTCAGACCCACCATACTTGCTCCGGACACTGCGAGAGGGCTGTACAAGCAATGATCACACGCACGGCACAGCGGACACACCAGGAACCGCGGTGTTGGCCGTCGAATGGCGCTAGCTGCGCAGCATTTGTGCACCGCCGCCGTCAGTGTCAGCCAGTTTGCCGTGGCATACGGAGCTTCATCGCAGTCTTTAACACTGGTAGCATGCCGCGACAGCGTGGACGTGAACCGTATGTGCAGTTGACGGACTTTGAGCGAGGGCGTATAGTGGGCATGCGGGAGGCCGGGTGGACGTACCGCCGAATTGCTCAACACGTGGGGCGTGAGGTCTCCACAGTACATCGATGTTGTCGCCAGTGGTCGGCGGAAGGTGCACGTGCCCGTCGACCTGGGACCGGACCGCAGCGACGCACGGATGCACGCCAAGACCGTAGGATCCTACGCAGTGCCGTAGGGGACCGCACCGCCACTTCCCAGCAAATTCGGGACACTGTTGCTCCTGGGGTATCGGCGAGGACCATTCGCAACCGTCTCCATGAAGCTGGGCTACGGCCGTCTTCCGCTCACGCCCCAACATCGTGCAGCCCGCCTCCAGTGGTGTCGCGACAGGCGTGAATGGAGGGACGAATGGAGACGTGTCGTCTTCAGCGATGAGAGTCGCTTCTGCCTTGGTGCCAATGATGGTCGTATGCGTGTTTGGCGCCGTGCAGGTGAGCGCCACAATCAGGACTGCATACGACCGAGGCACACAGGGCCAACACCCGGCATCATGGTGTGGGGAGCGATCTCCTACACTGGCCGTACACCACTGGTGATCGTCGAGGGGACACTGAATAGTGCACGGTACATCCAAACCGTCATCGAACCCATCGTTGTACCATTCCTAGACCGGCAAGGGAACTTGCTGTTCCAACAGGACAATGCACGTCCGCATGTATCCCGTGCCACCCAACGTGCTCTAGAAGGTGTAAGTCAACTACCCTGGCCAGCAAGATCTCCGGATCTGTCCCCCATTGAGCATGTTTGGGACTGGATGAAGCGTCGTCTCACGCGGTCTGCACGTCCAGCACGAACGCTGGTCCAACTGAGGCGCCAGGTGGAAATGGCATGGCAAGCCGTTCCACAGGACTACATCCAGCATCTCTACGATCGTCTCCATGGGAGAATAGCAGCCTGCATTGCTGCGAAAGGTGGATATACACTGTACTAGTGCCGACATTGTGCATGCTCTGTTGCCTGTGTCTATGTGCCTGTGGTTCTGTCAGTGTGATCATGTGATGTATCTGACCCCAGGAATGTGTCAATAAAGTTTCCCCTTCCTGGGACAATGAATTCACGGTGTTCTTATTTCAATTTCCAGGAGTGTATCTTCTGGAGTCGTCCGCTTTAAGGAAAAGACACACAATTATTCTATTTTCTTACGAAACTACTGGGGTACTTTGGTATTGGAGTATTGCTGGTTAGTGTAAGAAAAACATTAAACGAACGGAAAACATTATTTATTGCAAAATTTAAGAAAAATGAAATGAAACTTTTATTTATAAACTGATACACAAATTTCCACTTTCTTTTCGGAATAGCAGGTTGTCTCTTATGGGTAGGAATCCTGTTAATGACATTTATGTACAAAGTGTGGGTAAGCTCTTTTATCCCTTTTCTTTAAGAATGTTATTTATTCGGCAGAATGGCTGAGACCCGCACCTACTCAACTCATATAATTATATGATTGAATTTTTCTAAGTACAGTCGAGGCTGTCGCGTGAGAAATGTAATAGAGTGACGTGAATGAAGTATGTTATTTCTAATAGAGGCAAGATGGGGCTCGCCTATGCTGTAGCGCACAATGAAGTGAGCTGCAACGACTGCTGCCTGCGTCCTCCGCTGAAAAATAATAAAACTATCTCTTTCTATTTGGATTGACCTTCGTCAATCGAACTCTTACTACGCCTTGATGAAGTCAAGAACTCCTTTCTGCCCCTAGTCTAACTATTGCGTGGAACACTGGTCAGATAACCAGTCCACCGCGATGCCACTCAATGTTCACTCGCAGGTGCTAAATAATACTCTGTCTGTGTTCACACCGCACATTAAGTGTCGCGGCCAACACAGTGAACAAACGCTTAATCGCGAGCGACTCAATACAGAGTATCACTCCGATTGGTTAGCGAGAGAGTTGCTCTCTCAGTGCAGTACTGAGTAGAGACTTTTTTCCTCACTCTCTGCGTACACGCACGAGCGCACTCGCTCCTGCTACGTGTTCCTACTACAAGAGCTTCACCGAAACGACTTCCCTCCACGCAAAAAGTGAAAAGGGTATATCATCCGCTGTCTTTCCCTCACTCCTCTGGCTCATTGCGTCTGAAATAGTCCACCAATCAGCGTTACTCTTACAAACGGGAGAATGGCTAAGCCGACCAGTCCAGAAATATATAGCATCTGCATTAGGAGTTCACTGTCCACTTGTGAGAACTCTGAAACTGCGCACTAGGTCCATCAAAAAAATGCGTATGCTGGGGCTGTTCCAAACAATACAGCGGGTTTGCTTTTACAGTGAACACGCAGGCTGTTATCCCTTTTCTCTGGCAAAAACTGTTTTGGTCCCTGGGCGGTCGGCCGGCCGGTGCAGCTGTGTGCTAACCCACCCTCCTACGGACTTTCCAGCAGGCTGGTTACCACCGCTGAACAAAAACTCCTGTGGCCGTCGTGTCTTGAATGTTTGTGTACACCAGCCTCGACTTATTAATCTTAGTGCGCATTTGCGATTTATTTATTAGATTTGCTTATCAACTGAATGGAAATATGTAAAATTGACTCTACCCTATCGAGTTTGGGCTCAAATGAAACGTCTTGATACGCACAATACGATGGTGAGGTCGGAATGTGTAAGAAATGATGGTCAGGAGACGACGCCCCCTTACAGCGTGAGCATGATTCGGAATTTCTTCATGCATAACATCGTTTATGATGTCCTATCTTCTGAGGTGGATGGTTCTTATCCTCACAACAATTTTTGGACGACAGTAGGGGACTGTTGTGTGACAAGTTTGGTTGAAATTATTGCAGTGGCCTAGGAGGAGACGTGGTGCACACACACACACACACACAGACACACACACACCACATATATGTGCATGCATGCATGCATACATACAACCACTTTTACGCTGAAGAGCCAAGGAAACTGGTACAGGCATGTGTATACAAATACAGAGATATGTAAACAGCCAGAATACGGTGCTGGGGTTGGCTTCGCCCATATAAGACAAGTGTCTGGCGCAGTTGTTAGATCGGTTACTGCTGCTACAATAGGAGCTTATCAAGATTTAAATGAGTCTAAATGTGGTGTTATAGTTGTTTTTTCCCGTACGACCATTTCACGTGTTTTCCGTGAATATCAGGAATCTGGTAAAACGTGAAATCTCCAACATCGCTGCAGCCTGAAAAAGATCCTGCAAGAATGGGACCAATGACGACTGAAGATAATCATTCAACGTGACATAAGTGCAATCCTTTGGCAAACTGCTGCAGCTTTCAATGCTGGGCCATCAAGAAGTGTCAGCGTGCGAGCCATTCAACGAAACATCATCCATATGGGCTTTCAGGGCCGAAGACCCACTCTTCTAATCTTCACGACTCCACGACACAAAGCTTAACACCTTTCGTGGGCCCGTCAACACCGACATTGGACTGTTGATGACTGGAAACATGTTGCCTGGTCGGACGAGTCACCTTTCAAACTGTATCGAGCAGATGGACATGTACAGTTACGGAGACAATCTTATGAATCAATGGACCCTGCATTTCAGCAAGGGACTGTTCAAGTTGGTGGAGACTCTCTAATGTTGGGGGGCGTGTGCCGTTGGAGTGATATGGGACCCCTCATAAGTCTAGATACGTGACAACTGACACATACGTAAGCATCCTGTTTGATCACCTGCATCAATTCATGTCCATTGTGTGTTCCGACGGACTTGGGCAATTCGAGCAGCACAATTCGACACCCCACACGTCCAGAACTGCTACACAGGAACACTCTTCTGAGTTTAAACACTTCCGTTGGCCACCAAACTCCCTTGACATGAACTTTAATGATCATATGTGGGATGCCTTGCAACGTGCTATTCAGGAGATATCTCCACCCACTCGTGCTCTTACGGATTTATGGACAGCCCTGCAGGATTCATGGTGTCTATATCCTCTAGCACTACTTCAGGGATTAGTCAGGCCGCGTCGTGTTGCGGCACTTCTGTGTGCCCGGGGTGGCTGTATACGATATTAGGCAGGTGTACCAGTTTCTTTGGCCCTTCAGTGATGACTAAGCATGCACGACCACGCTTCTATCTATTATCTCGTCATAAAACCAAATTGTATTACTCCTGAGGTACACAGAGCATCGCCTGTAAAAGTAATGAAACACGGAAACACTAAATGGGATGAGAATGACCATCTGTTGCAAATTTATGTAAACACGAGTAAAAGGCAATTTCTTTTGTTGTTTGTCAGCTTACTTCCAGATCACATCGTACATTACTGACCAACAGTGTCACGTTTTCTTATGGTGACAGAATTTTTCGACTCTGCGATACGATTCGAAGGAGTGGTTTAGAAAAGTGACGTACGATTACACTCACAACTGATAGAAAAAATGTTTTGGTGATCCAGATCTTAAGAGGTTGTATCAATACTAGTATTACTACTTGCAAATACGTGTGTTTTGCCGTGGAGATTAATAAACACCTGCGCTGAAATGGTTTTCTAGTGGTGTAAGCACTGTAGACTTGATGCTTTTCTGTGCAATATGAATGCAATATAAAGTGAATGATAAACGATAATACCCACTAGATATAATTAACGTGCAGCTACTTACCGATGTCCAATGTGGGCTGTAATTTTCGTATGGCTGCGAAACCTGATAGATATGCTAATGCATTAATGCGGAATCGACTTACGCTAGAAAAAAATTTAGTTCCAGTTGTGGCCACGAAGAGCAAATTTGGCGCTGTACACTGTTTGTACGACGGTATGACATTCACGCAGACGTCTGACAAGCGAGAACTGCTACAGAGTGGCTCCAGGAACACTCTTCTGAGTATAAACACTTCAGTTGGCCACCAAACTCCCCGGACATGAACTTTAATGAGCGTATGGTATCGAGAAAAGAGAGTGTGTGCTGTTAGTGAAACTGCTTTATGTGAAAGGCAGCAATTTCACTGCTACATTGAGAGAGTATCGCCGACTGAAAAATTTGAGGTGAGGCCCAATGTCATTAAATCGTTGGTAATAATGAAATTCGAAATTACGGGTGAATATTGTGTGGCACGTGGAAGAGGAAGGCGTCCTATCCGATGGAAGTTACTGAAGAGGTTGCTGTTGCTGTAACCGACTAGGCAGCAAGTGGCCCGTTTAGTGCTAGTGCTCATGCTGTGTCAAATGGTTCAAATGGCTCTGAGCACTATGGGACTTAATTGCTGAGGTCATCAGTCCCCTAGAACTTAGAACTACTTAAACCTAACTAACCTAAGGACATCACGCACATTCATACCCGAGACAGGATTCGAACCTGTGACCGTAGCGGTCGCGCGGTTCCAGACTGTAGCGCCTAGAACCGCTCGGCCACCCCGGCCGGCTCATGCTGTGTCATAGGAACTGCCCGTTCCATAGTCAAGAGTACGTTAAGTTTTGCGGTCTACACTGGTGCCCGTACAAGATTCAGACGGTGCGTCAACTGAAACCTCATCATTCGCAACAACGTTCTGAATTTTCTCTTGCGTTTCTGACACGGATAGAAGTTGATGGCATATGGCCAAGTAGTATTCTGTGAGTGACGAGGTACATTTTACACAACAGGGTGCAGTGAATACACAAAACTGCCGATTTTGAGATACTGTTAAACCGCATAGTGTGCACGAAGAGCCATAACACTCGGCGTATGTGACTGTGTGACTTCACAAGCACCTTTATTCTCGATCATCTGTTCTTTGAAGAGAATACACCCAGAGGATCCGTCAGATGTACGGTAATGTCTGCACGGTATCGAGACCTCCTTGTACAGCATGTGATTCCTGATTTAGACGAGCGGAACTGTTTGGAAACCAGTGTTTTCATGCAAGATGGCGCCACAGCTGCAATCGCTTACGCATCTAGTTACTGCAACCTTCCATGAACTTGTTCCCTCCAAAGGTTTTCCAGATGCATAGTCTGCAAGATCACCCGATTTGAGTCCGTGTGACCACTGGCTCTGGGGATATCTGAAAGAAAGCGTAAACCAGGGACACGTTCGGTCTCTACCTGAACTGAAGTCCAGCATACAGGAACACGTTGCTCAGAGACCACGGGAACTGCTGCGAGCAACTGTTGATCACGTCGTTGTACAGATGCGGCATCTCGTCGACTTCTCCGGTGCTCATATCGAACAAATTGTGAAATCGGCGTTTAATAATAAAATCAACATTATGCCACTCTCACTGTTTTGATCTTTTCCGTCCACGTCCTGTTTCGAATCTATTACATATGGTAATATTCCTATATGTCTTTCTTGCGTTTATAGTGCCACACTTGGTGGTCAAAATTGGAACTACAATGAGATGGAGTTTGCAAGGCAGGAGACGAGGTACTGGCAGAACTGAAGCTCTGAGGGCGGGCCGTGAGTCGTGCTTGGGTATCTCAGATGGTAGAGCACTTGCCCGCGAAAGGCAAAGGTCCCGAGTTCGAGTCTCGGTCCGGCACACAGTTTTAATCTGTCAGAAGGTTTCAAAACTGGAACTAATCTTTTTACCAGAGAAAAGGGGTTGTGCATTAACTCATTACAATGTCTACCAAGTTTCGCTGCTTTATGATACACTACTGGCCATTAAAATTGCTACACCAATAAGAAAGGCCGATGATAAACGGGTATTCATTGGACAAATATACTAGAACTGACATGTGATTCCACTTTCACGAAATTTGGGTGCATATATCCCGAGAAATCAGTACCCAGAACAACCACCTCTGGCCGTAATAACAGGCTAGATACGCCTGGGCATTGAGTCAGAGCACGGATGACGCGTACAGGTACAGCTGCCTATGCAGCTTCAACACGATACCACAGTTCATCAAGTGTAGTGACTGGAGTATTGTGACGAGCCAGTTGCTCGGCCACCATGACCAGACGTTTTCAATTGGTGTGAGATCTGGAGAATGTGCTGGCCAGGGCAGCAGTCGAACATTTTCTGTATCCAGAAAAGTCCGTACAGGAACTGCAAAATGCGGTCGTGCATTATCCTGCTGAAATGTAGGGTATCGCAGGGATCGAATGAAGGATAGAGCCGCCGGCCGCGGTGGTCTTGCGGTTCTAGGCACGCAGTCCGGAACCGTGCGACTGCTACGGTCGCAGGTTCGAATCCTGCCTCGGGCATGGCTGTGTGTGATGTCCTTAGGTTAGTTAGGTTTAAGTAGTTCTAAGTTCTAGGGGACTGATAACCACAGCAGTTGAGTCCCATAGCGCTCAGAGCCATTTGAACCATTTGAAGGATAGAGCCACTGGTCGTAACACGTCTGAAATGTAACGTCCACTGTTCAAAGTGCCGTCAATGCGAACAAGAGGTGACCGAGACGTGTAACCAGTGGCACCCCGTACCATCACGCTGGGTGATACGTCAGTATGGCGATGACGAATACACGCTTCCATTGTGCGTTCACCGCGATGTCGCCAAACACGGAAGCGACCATCATGATACTGTGAACAGAACCTGGATTCCTCCATAAAAACGACGTTTTGCCATTCGTGCACCCAGGTTCGTCGTTGAGTATACCATCGCAGGCGCTCCTGTCTGTGATGCAGCGTCAAGGGTAACCGCAGCCATGGTCTCCGAGCTGATAGTCCATGCTGCTGCAAACGGCGTCGAACTGTTCGTGCAGATGGTTTTTGTCTTGCAAACGTCCCCATTTGTTGACTCAGGGATCGAGACGTGGTTGCACGATCCGTTACAGCCATGTGGATAAGAGGCCTGTCATCTCGACTACTAGTGATATGAGGCCGTTGGGATCCAGCACGGCGTTCCGTATTGCCCTCCTGAACCCACCGACTCCATATTCTGCTAAAAGTCATTGGATCTCGACCAACGCCAGCAGCAATGTCGCGATACGATAAACCGCAATCGCGATAGGCTACAATCCGACCTTTATCAAAGTCGGAAACGCGATGGTACGCATTTCTCCTCCTTACACGAGGCATCACAACAACGTGTCACCAGGCAACGCCGGTCAACTGATGTTTGTGTGTGAGAAATCGGTTGGAAACTTTCTTCATGTCAGCACGTTGTAGGTGTCGCCACCGGCGCCAACCTTGCAGAATGCTCTGAAAAGCTAATCATTTGCATATCGCAGCATCTTCTTCGTGTCGGTTAAATTTCGCGTTTGTAGCTCATCCTCTTCATGGTGTAGCAATTTTGATGGCTAGTAGTGTAATTAGAGTCCACACTGGATCTCTGTAAATAACTGCACTTTAATTACGAGGGCTATTCGGAAAGTAAGAGACGGTAGGTGGCCAAATGGAAACGTCAGTGAAAATTCGATGAAATTTCGAACAGATTTGTTGGGCAGAGTCTCCAGTATTCCTGTCGATCGCGTTACATCGCTCTTTTCTGTTCTAAGCACAAGTGATCAGTTAAAGATGAGTATAACAATAGTGGATCCTGCAAGGATATGTGCCGCTGAGAGGATTCGTCTGATTTCATGCAATCCCACGTAACGTACGCGAAGAAAGTGATCGTTCGACACGATAATTAGTCTACTTTGCTTATTTTCATTCGCTTATGTCTTATGGTATTCTCTGGGTAACTTTTCCCATTCTAAAAGGATATTTTTGTCTCAGAAACGGGCAGTTCGGGCAATAAGAGGTGTAAGTTTGCGTACCTCTTTTGGACCCCTGTTCACTAGTCTGGGTATTTTGACATTGCCCTCTCAATATATATATTCTTTACTTTGGTTTGGTTTTAACAGTATCACCTTATTCCCAAGAATTAGCATCTTTCACTTAGTTAACACTCGGCAAAAATCCAATATGCATTTGGATCGCACTTCCCTATCTCTTGAGCAGAAACTGGGTCACTCCTTCTATTCTGTTAAGGAGTTCCTTGTAAAATTAAGATGTTTCTCATGTTATATTTTGATTACGTTTACTTAAATTTATGGCTTGCCTTTTTTTGGGTTCATAAACATTTTATTTGGTCCTACGGAACTAGACGTGTAAATAAATAAATAAAAGTATCTGTCATGCATTTCATTCTTCATGACACTTCTCGGCCGCAAACTGCAGGGACAATGAGAACACCCCTGCAGCATTTCGAATGGGAAGTGTTTGATCATCCACCATACAGACTGGACTTGGCTCCCTCTGTCGCTCATTTCTGCTCACATTAACCGCTGGCACAGACCAGCTAGAGAAACGGCGGAAAGCACAGACGACTGCATTGTATGACTAGGGTATTGGAAAATTGGTACAATGCGACGACATACGACTAAGTCGGAGAGGCGACTATGAAGAGAAGCAGCTGGAAAGTGTGGCAAACTGTTGCAAATAAAACATTTCTGATTTTCTGTGTGGTGTCATTTCGCGACCGATCGGACCTTTTTTCCTCGTATAACCTTCCGGCATTTTTCGAGCGGCTGAATATTCGCTTCTTTATCGTGGCGTGGAGACTACGTTCGACGATTTCGCACGCCATAACCATACGAACAGTGTTACGTAAATATCGTGAACTGTGCCTACCAGGGCGAAATAACCGTATATGTTGCGAAACTGCGTATGCCAAGCAACATGAACAACGGATTCTCCTTAGAGAACGGCTAGAAGTAAAGTTAGCACATGAATCAGTGTAAACAGTGGACAATGCTTCCTACATTTGCCCATGTTGTCTCTGGTGTCAGCACACGAATAGTGTTACCACAGATTCATGATTCATAACAGTGAGTTTTCGTACTACAGGCAGACAGTAATTAATTATGGAGGAGTGCATGAAGTCGGTGAAACAGGAGCACGTAAATGAACGCGTAACGGAAAATCGGATACGTGTGAAATGCAGGCGTCAGGCAACAACATTTATCATAGTGTGAGCGTGCGTATAGCAATGTAAACCGTGTTTTCAGGAGGAATAATAAATGTTGTAGGAAGTAATAGTGAATTCGAATAAATCATTTCATACAACATCGGTCCAGTTTTTATCGGTCACGGTGATGCAGATATAAGTTTTCATTTCGCGTCTTCGGACTCCAGTTACTGTGGGTGTTTTCACCGTCATTTTCGGTTTTTAGTTCAAGCTGAGAAGTAGTGCTAGGGTTTACATAATTGAATTTTTGAATGGTGATTCAGAACATATTAAGGATTAAAACTCTCGAAATCAATTTTATGGTGAATACTAGTTTCAGCTCCATACCACCCATCTTTGGATACAAAATATAAAATTGCACATAAGAATACAACAGTTTCCAACCCCATATAGGAATCAAAAGAACAGATCTAGGAAACAAATCTGCATATGAAATAGTTTATAGGATTTGGTGACCAAGAGAAAGTGATGGACAATGTAAAATGATGCAAAATGTTCGAAATTCTGAGAAAAATAGTTGTAAGCTACAAGGAAAGACAAGTAATGCACAAAATGTAGAAGAAGCAAGAGGGAAGAGAAACAGTGGAAGACCAAGAACGACTTAGTCGGATTAAAAGGCTGAGAGGCCCCTACTGTTCAATTTGTACATCGTAGAAGCAAAAACGCAAAAAAGAAAGGTTCAAGAATGGGATGAAAATCCAAGATGAAAGGATATCAGTGATAAGTTTCGCTGATGACGTTGCTATCCTCAGTGAAAGTGAAGGATTACTGGGTGTGTCGAATGAAATGAACAGTCTAATAACTATAGAATATGAATTGAGAGCAAACGGAAGAAAGACGAAGGTGGGAGAAATAAGAACAACTAGAAACTTAACACCAAAATTAGTGATCACGAAGTAGACGAAGTTAAGGAATTCTGCATCCAAGGCAGGAAAATAATCCATGACGGATGGAGCAAGGACGACATAAAAAGCAGACTGTCTCAGGCACAAAGAACATTCCTGGCCAAGAGAAGTCTACTAGTATTAAATATAAGTCTTAATTTATGGAAGAAATCTCTGAGAATGGACGTTTGGAGCACAGCATTGTACGGTGTTGAGACATAGACTCTAGGAAAGACAGAAGAGAATCCAAGCGTCAGATATACACTCCTGGAAATGGAAAAAACAACACATTGACACCGGTGTGTCAGACCCACCATACTTGCTCCGGACACTGCGAGAGGGCTGTACAAGCAATGATCACACGCACGGCACAGCGGACACACCAGGAACCGCGGTGTTGGCCGTCGAATGGCGCTAGCTGCGCAGCATTTGTGCACCGCCGCCGTCAGTGTCAGCCAGTTTGCCGTGGCATACGGAGCTCCATCGCAGTCTTTAACACTGGTAGCATGCCGCGACAGCGTGGACGTGAACCGTATGTGCAGTTGACGGACTTTGAGCGAGGGCGTATAGTGGGCATGCGGGAGGCCGGGTGGACGTACCGCCGAATTGCTCAACACGTGGGGCGTGAGGTCTCCACAGTACATCGATGTTGTCGCCAGTGGTCGGCGGAAGGTGCACGTGCCCGTCGACCTGGGACCGGACCGCAGCGACGCACGGATGCACGCCAAGACCGTAGGATCCTACGCAGTGCCGCAGGGGACCGCACCGCCAATTCCCAGCAAATTTGGGACACTGTTGCTCCTGGGGTATCGGCGAGGACCATTCGCAACCGTCTCCATGAAGCTGGGCTACGGCCGTCTTCCGCTCACGCCCCAACATCGTGCAGCCCGCCTCCAGTGGTGTCGCGACAGGCGTGAATGGAGGGACGAATGGAGACGTGTCGTCTTCAGCGATGAGAGTCGCTTCTGCCTTGGTGCCAATGATGGTCGTATGCGTGTTTGGCGCCGTGCAGGTGAGCGCCACAATCAGGACTGCATACGACCGAGGCACACAGGGCCAACACCCGGCATCATGGTGTGGGTAGCGATCTCCTACACTGGCCGTACACCACTGGTGATCGTCGAGGGGACACTGAATAGTGCACGGTACATCCAAACCGTCATCGAACCCATCGTTCTACCATTCCTAGACCGGCAAGGGAACTTGCTGTTCCAACAGGACAATGCACGTCCGCATGTATCCCGTGCCACCCAACGTGCTCTAGAAGGTGTAAGTCAACTACCCTGGCCAGCAACATCTCCGGATCTGTCCCCCATTGAGCATGTTTGGGACTGGATGAAGCGTCGTCTCACGCGGTCTGCACGTCCAGCACGAACGCTGGTCCAACTGAGGCGCCAGGTGGAAATGGCATGGCAAGCCGTTCCACAGGACTACATCCAGCATCTCTACGATCGTCTCCATGGGAGAATAGCAGCCTGCATTGCTGCGAAAGGTGGATATACACTGTACTAGTGCCGACATTGTGCATGCTCTGTTGCCTGTGTCTATGTGCCTGTGGTTCTGTCAGTGTGATCATGTGATGTATCTGACCCCAGGAATGTGTCAATAAAGTTTCCCCTTCCTGGGACAATGAATTTACGGTGTTCTTATTTCAATTTCCAGGAGTGTATAATGCTACAGAAGAATGTCGAAAACTGGGTGGGCTGATAAGATAAGGATTGATCAGTTTCCCCGCAGAATCGGCGAGTAGAGGAAGATATGGAAAATACTGACAAGAAGAAGGTACGGGACGAGAGGTAACCTGTTAAAACATCGGGGAATAACGTCCATTGTGCTAGAGGAATCTGTAGATGGTAAAAACTGTAGAGGAAGTCAGAGACTGAAATACACGTCTCCATTCGTCCCTCCATTCACGCCTGTCGCGACACCACTGGAGGCGGGCTGCACGATGTTGGGGCGTGAGCGGAAGACGGCCTAACGGTGTGCGGGACCGTAGCCCAGCTTCATGGAGACGGTTGCGAATGGTCCTCGCCGATACCCCAGGAGCAACAGTGTCCCAAATTTGCTGGGAATTGGCGGTGCGGTCCCCTGCGGCACTGCGTAGGATCCTACGGTCTTGGCGTGCATCCGTGCGTCGCTGCGGTCCGGTCCCAGGTCGACGGGCACGTGCACCTTCCGCCGACAACTGGCGACAACATCGATGTACTGTGGAGACCTCACGCCCCACGTGTTGAGCAATTCGGCGGTACGTCCACCCGGCCTCCCGCATGCCCACTATACGCCCTCGCTCAAAGTCCGTCAACTGCACATACGGTTCACGTCCACGCTGTAGCGGCATGCTACCAGTGTTAAAGACTGCTATGGAGCTCCGTATGCCACGGCAAACTGGCTGACACTGACGGCGGCGGTGCACAAATGCTGCGCAGCTAGCGCCATTCGACGGCCAACACCGCGGTTCCTGGTGTGTCCGCTGAGCCGTGCGTGTGATCATTGCTTGTACAGCCTTCTCGCAGTGTCCAGAGCAAGTATGGTGGGTCTGACACACCGGTGTCAATGTGTTGTTTTTTCCATTTCCAGGAGTGTAGATCTAGCAAATAACTGAGGACGTTGGTTGCAAGTACTAATGTGAGATGAAAGAAAAGAAAAAAGGGAAGAAATACCCAGTCACATACGCTAGCTTTGCAGAAAGTGGGATGTCGTATTTACGTAACATTTTCAGTTTTCCTTTCTAAGTCTCGTAACTCACATTGTTTGACGGGACTGTTATTTCACTGTCTCATTGCTTGTACAGCCCTCTCGCAGTGTCCGGAGCAAGTATGGGGGGTCTGACACACCGGTGTTAATGTGTTGTTTTTTTCCATTTCCAGGAGTGTAGATCTAGCAAATAACTGAGGACGTTGGTTGCAAGTACTAATGTGAGATGAAAGAAAAGAAAAAAGGGAAGAAATACCCAGTCACATACGCTAGCTTTGCAGAAAGTGGGATGTCGTATTTACGTAACATTTTCAGTTTTCCTTTCTAAGTCTCGTAACTCACATTGTTTGACGGGACTGTTATTTCACTGTCTCATAATTTCATGAGCTCTGGAAAGGAATACATCATTTTTTACCCGTTTCCACCTCTAACTAACGAATGGATTTTGTTGAAACATTTAATTTTATGAATTTTACAGTTTTGCCCAAAGTATTAATTTGAATTTAAGTATTAATTTGATGTCCTCATTATACTTACAATGGTCAGTAATACTGTTTTGTGCACACCCTTTTAATTTCAATGATCAAAACAGAAATCTGAAAAGCAGTCAGTTTTTCAAATTACTCAATATTAATCGTCCACATCCTACTTACTGTCCAAAGGTTTTGAAAGAAAAGTATTTCCTCACGTATTGCAGTACGCGAATCCGACCGTTAACTGTATGTTTAGCTGGCGCAGGACTTTTCATAACACATGGCAAGATTAATTAAACAGTAGCAAGTTAGAGTGATTAATTTCAAGCACGCAGTCACAAGGTAAAGCGGTTTATCTGACTGCACGCAGGTAAGCCAAAGTCATTATTAGAGCCACAAGTGATGGTTTTTAATTCAGTGGCTGTTAAATGTTTCTCATTAGAGATCAAAATATTAAGATTATTCACATGTAATAATTCAGATGCGCTGTTTCATAAGCGTTGCATACGGTGTACGTAATAACGCGCATATTTACTCACAACACAGAAAATTCATATGCAGTACAGGCAACGGTTATATACTGCCACTACCGTGCATGAAGTTACATTACGGACACAGTCAGATTTAAGTCCAAAGGTTTCACCGCGATGCAAAAGTAAAAACTCTCCTTCGTCTACATCATACTCTAAAAGCTATCTAACGGTGTGTGGCGGAGTATGCTTCTGGTAACCACTGATTCCCCATTCTCTTTTCCGTTCTCGTCTTAAACATTTTGCGAGGTGTGCATGGGAGGTAGTAACATGTTGTCCTATTCTTCCCGGAGAGTGCTCACTCGAAATTTCAATAGCAAACCCCTATATGATGCACAACCCCTCTTTTGCAACGTCTGCCATTGGAATTTGTTGAGCATCTCTGAATACTCTCGCACCAACTGAACGATCCCGTGACGAAATTCGCGGAAACGGTTGGATGTTCTCTATCTCTTCTATCAGTCCAACCTGGTAAGACCCCAGAATGGTGAGCAATACTCAAGAATCGGTCGAACAAGCGCCTTGTAACCTACTTTCTTAGTTGATGAGTTAAAGTCCCCTAAGATTCTTTCTATGAATCTCAGTCGGGCATCTGCTTTTGCCACTATTTACTTTATGTGTTTATTCCACATAAGGTAGCGCTGGATAGCTACTCGTAGATATTTTCCTGTAGCTACTGTTTCCAGTTATTTATCATCAATAGTGTAGTAGTGCAGTAGAGGATTTCATTTCCTACGTATACGCAATATGTTACACTTATTTGCGTTCAGTATCAACTGCCGGAGCCTGCACCACTCATCAATCCTCTGCAGGTCATTCTGCATATCGATAATGTATTTTCACTTTATTACTTTCTTATAGACAACCGCATCATCTTCGAGGTCTTAAATAGCTTCCGAGTCTTGGTACCATATCATTTATGTACATAGTAAACAGTACGGTAATATCACACATCCATGGGGTACTCTAGAATTACCTTTACATTTGTCGACTTCGTTGCGTTAAGAGTGACGTGTTGAATTCATTCTGCAAGTGTCTTGCGTCCAGTAGCAAATCTGGTCCGATTCTCTGTAAGCTCTTATTTTTGTCAGTAAACAGCAGTGCGGAACGCTGTCAAATACCTTCTTGAAGTCCAGGAACACGATAACAACCTGAGAGCCGTTGTCTACAGCGCTTTGGATCTCGTATAGGGACAAATTGAGCTGAGATTCGCAAGATCTCTGTATGCAAGATCCATATTGATTTCTGTAGAGGAGAATGTCGTTCTCCAAAGAAAGTCACTCTTCTTTTCTAATTGTTGTTGTTGTGGTCTTCAGTCCTGAGACTGGTTTGATGCAGCTCTCCATGCTACTCTATCCTGTGCAAGCTTCTTCATCTCCCAGTACCTACTGCAACCTACATCCTTCTGAATGTGCTTAGTGTATTCATCTCTTGGTCTCCCTCTACGATTTTTACCCTCCACGCTGCCCTCCAATGCTAAATTTGTGATCCCTTGATGCCTCAAAACATGTCCTACCAACCGATCCCTTCTTCTAGTCAAGTTGTGCCACAAACTTCTCTTCTCCCCAATCCTATTCAATACCTCCTCATTAGTTACGTGATCTACCCACCTTATCTTCAGCATTCTTCTGTAGCACCACATTTCGAAAGCTTCTATTCTCTTCTTGTCCATACTAGTTATCGTCCATGTTTCACTTCCATACATGGCTACACTCCATATAAATACTTTCAGAAACGACTTCCTGACACTTAAATCTATACTCGATGTTAACAAATTTCTCTTCTTCAGAAATGATTTCCTTGCCATTGCCAGTCTACATTTTATATCCTCTCTACTTCGACCATCATTAGTTATTTTACTCCCTAAATAGCAAAACTCCTTTACTACTTTAAGTGTCTCATTTCCTAATCTAATTCCCTCAGCATCACCCGATTTAATGTGACTACATTCCATTATCCTCGTTTTCCTTTTGTTGATGTTCATCTTATATCCTCCTTTCAAGACACTGTCCATTCCGTTCAACTGTTCTTCCAAGTCCTTTGCTGTCTCTGACAGAATTACAATGTCATCGGCGAACCTCAAAGTTTTTACTTCTTCTCCGTGAATTTTAATACCTACTCCGAATTCTTCTTTTGTTTCCTTTACTGCTTGCTCAATATACAGATTGAATAACATCGGGGAGAGGCTACAGCCCTGTCTCACTCCTTTCCCAACCACTGCTTCCCTTTCATGCCCCTCGACTCTTATAACTGCCATCTGGTTTCTGTACAAATTGTAAATAGCCTTTCGCTCCCTGTATTTTACCCCTGCCACCTTTAGAATGTGAAAGAGAGTATTCCAGTCAACATTGTCAAAAGCTTTCTCTAAGTCTACAAATGCTAGAAACGTAGCACTATTCTAATGTCACACAGAAATGAACTCAGAAAGTACATGGTGACTATATTTTCATAACTACTGAACGCTTCCGTTAGTGTGTTCAAACTGCACAGTTGGCCGCGGGGCATGATGAGAATTAGTATGCGCATGCATGATTTGGTTCATGACGAAGCCCACTTTCATTTGGACGGGTACCTCAATAATCAAAATTGGCACATTTGGAGAAATGAGAATCCGCATTTCGCGGTCGAGAAGTCTCTTCACCCTCAACGTGTGACTGTGTGGTGCGCAGTGGCCAGTCACGGAATAATCGGTGCGATATTCCTTGATGGCACGGTGATCACCGAACAGTACGCGAAGGTTTTGAAATATTGTTTTATCCCCATTACCCAAAGTGACCCTGATTTCGACAGGATATGGTTCATGCAGGACGGAGCTCGATCCCATTAAGGACAAGGTGTACAGCAATAACCCCAAACCCACTACTAAGCTGAAAACAAATATTCACGAGAGGTCATCGACAGCATCGGTGTTCCGACGCTTCCACACCTTCGCCAATGATGACAGGCGTATCGAACCTGATTCCGAATTTCTGTAGTGACGTTTACATGTTGAATAAAGTGTCTGCGCGCCGTGGTTTGTAACTAATTTATGTTTTTTTTTATATAGTTCAATAATTGTCACCCTGTAAAAAACTCGCACTAAATATTATTCTCAGCGCGAAGCTTTATAAGGCTAAAATATTAAATCTGAGTAAAAGAAAAAAAACTTACGCAAGATAGAAACTGATCATTCAAATTGTGCATAGTCTCTTCTTTACAAAAGAATGCCTAGTCCACTTCTGAAGAGCTATATGTGGTATTGTCAAAAGAATTCGAAAGTGGGACGTCGAATTTATGAAAATCAGCTTTGAACATTACCGTTGCTTAACACTGTGTGTGGGTATTTCTGTGGGGATACATTCTAACAGCTGTACCTCTGTAACCGATAAAAACTGGACACTAGATACATGGAACGTTTTATTCGAATTAGCCTACACTACCACTGACTAAAAGATACGTACTACTAGCGAACCCGGCATGCTTCACATCTTCTAAATATGTATCGGAGTTAATCTGCTTCTCCCTCCTCTTTTTTCCTCTCTTTGTACATCTTCTCTCCCTCCCCTCTCTCTGTCCATCACCTCCCCTCTCTCTGACCATTTCCCCCGCCCCCTTATCTCCACCTCATCCCTCAGCCTCTCTCTCTCTCTCTCTCCATCTCGTCCTTCCCCTTCTCTAAGTACATTCCCTAAGTCCATTGTTTATTGAATATTGCCAATGACTCTTTGATTGTGAATTCAAGCCACTGGGTAAATCTGTTTGGAGCGCTTGTATACGGGGTATGAGAGACCTCTCTCACTGATAGATGTGGGAAGATAGTAGCTTCATTGACAAAATTACGCATAGTTTTACAATGCAAACTGGTAGGATTACAAATTTCGGATGAATCAGAGTTTGAAGTAGTATGTTAACCACAAGCCGAAAAGACTGTCAAAACTGACTGCGAGGGAGAATATATATATATATATATATCCTCCTTATATATCATTTTCAACTAAAACTATGTTTCAAACAAAAACTATACAGGGTGAGTCATCAATTATTGCCAGCTAGAATAATTCCGAAAGTATGATAGGGGCTGAAAAGTTTGTGGGACAAATGTTGCATGGGACAACGGGGGCCATAATATAACGTTGGTTTTTGTTGCTAGGTAGAATCGCGTCAGAGATATGAGGGTCAACTTCTTCTTTTTATTTTTTTTTAAGGGTGCTATACTTTGGTTCTTACTTTCTGATAGCGGCTATCGAGATGAATCGAGATGAATCCAATGATGTGTAACAGTAAGGTCGTTGAAGGTCAACGAAGGTCACAAATGTGGCATGAACGTCTATTTACAGAAGGTGTTCGAAGTGATTACTGTTGGAGTAATGCTGTGCTGCAATCTCCTTATCACGGATTGAGTGGTATTCCTAATAACTTCGGCAGTTATCGAAGCTCGTGCTCTGGCAATTCTCTGTCTAACGTGCCATTGACGTAAACACCATACGACGGTTTCGGAATACAACACTAATAGGAACGGTAAGACTAGTACCGCCGAATCAAGAGAATGTGAATGATCTATTCCTTCTAAGAACAAATCGATATGCTTCTCACTTACGGAGAATGCTAACGAAATTCATTGAGAGCTAGAGTCTTATAATTTAAATACGGGTTTGATAAATTGAGAACAACTGGATCTTTAGCGCATCGGAAACATATCCGGCAAAGGAAAGTTACTAACGAGGAAAAGGGAATTGGTAGTCTTGCCTCCGTCGTTCGAGATCCTCTTCTTAGTTCGCGTCAAATAGCAAGGGAATCTGGCATGAGCCGTAGCGTTGTTCGTGTTGGGCATCGCCATAAATATCATCCTTACTATATCAGTCTCCACCAAGAATTAACAGGTACGGATTGTATACGTCGCATTGAATTCTACCAATGGGCTCAACTTTAGATTCAGAGGGATGACCCATTTATTAATTTGATTTTATTTACTGACGAGGCTAAATTCACGAACCAAGGAAATGTGAATTTGCATACCACACATTATTGGGCAGCTGAAAATCCCTGTTGCCGCAAGTTGCACACCAAAAACAGTGGTCGGTGAATGTATGGTGTGGGATTCTGGAAGACAGAATTATAGGCCACTAGTTCATTGAAGCAAATCTTAATGGTAGGAAGTACATCACATTCCTGCAAGAAACATTAGGTCTGTAATTGGAAGAAATACTTTTAGGAACAAGGAACAGAATGTGGTATCAACAGGATGGGTGTCCGGCACATTTTTCGCTGATGGCTAGAAATGAGTTGCAGAGACAATTGGTAAATCGTTGGATGTGACGCGGAGGAGATGTGTCGTGGCCGGCTCGTTCGCCAGACGTGACGCCTCTGGATTTTTTCTTGTGGGGATTCGTAATTGAAATTGTTTATAAAGCACCTGTTCATCTTCTGTACTTCGGAACACAACTCTTCTAATGAAAAAGCGCTTGTTGATCTTCTCTACTTTAAAACACAATTCATCCTCTCTCCTTTGAAACACAACTCTCCTAATGAACAAGTGCTCATAACTTTTGAGGTATGCATTTTAGAGCATATGTTTACTGGACATTTTTTTCTTTTTTTGGTGCATACCACCACTCCCAAAAATATGGAAAGCAAAGAGCTTGCAGTAGAAGAGATTTGTTACACAGTATCTAAGATCAAGAATTGCTCATAGCTGTTACAGTACGCGTTTTGGAACCCATGTTTACTTGACATTTTTGTTCCGAATCATCATTCCCGTCCTATACCTGATTATTGACCATCATTTCTGAAACAATATGGATACCATTTACGTCCAACCGTTTATTAGATTATCATGTGCAAACTGGATACAAACTCACGAAGAACTTTTTTGGGGTTTTTTGGTAACAACTTTCAACAACAACTTATAAGTATATAGTAGTTGACATATTTCCTGGAACACGGTGTATTTTCTGCTGTGCCGCTTACAAAGTTACCGCTGACAGACAATAGCTGCAGCTGGCGTTCAAGAGTGACAGTGAACAAGGCAAGTTCTCACACTGAAATTATACTTGGGTTGCTCTAAATTAACAAAACCTTTTATTTGTCCGTTCATGTAGGTGACAAAGAACTGTCCTCCAGTGAATCTCAACTACACTTCTGCGATCGCGCGCACATGTGCCACCTAACTAAGCCTATTTCGGCCGAGCAGACAGCATTTCGGAGCCCCTACCACCCACTGGACACTGCGCATGCGCGCCGGCGGCCAGCTGCCGGCTGGTGCAGTTAGCGCCGCTATTGACGCTCCCAAATGGCTCTCCATTTCAGTGCTCCGGTCTCCCGCTGCATCGGAAATTCACACACGGACGCACAGAATTAAGCTGGCACAGTAGTTCGAAAATCCTCTAGAGAGAAACGGGCGCAAATAGATACAGGCCAACGAAAATGTTCTGGCGTTCTGAAGCGACAATGGATGACACCGTGTAGAGCGCAGTCGAAAAGGCATGAATCCCAGGTGTGTAACGACCGGTGGTACACATTATTTGACCTGTTATCAGAAGTTTCTCGTCGGTTTTTATCAATCAAAAAGTATTTTATTACACGAGCTGAAAAAGCACTGCTTCAACAGTTGTTCAGTTCTTATTAATTACATTTTAGTTAATTACATGTTCTGTAGATCATTAGAAATATTTTTCTTTTATCGGAAAGGGGTGGAACGAGTCTGTTTCACGGAATGTATACACTAGCTCACCAAAACTATTGTGACATCTATTAGTGGACATTTATATACACTTCTGGAAATTGAAATAAGAACACCGTGAATTCATTGTCCCAGGAAGGGGAAACTTTATTGACACATTCCTGGGGTCAGATACATCACATGATCACACTGACAGAACCACAGGCACATAGACACAGGCAACAGAGCATGCACAATGTCGGCACTAGTACAGTGTATATCCACCTTTCGCAGCAATGCAGGCTGCTATTCTCCCATGGAGACGATCGTAGAGATGCTGGATGTAGTCCTGTGGAACGGCTTGCCATGCCATTTCCACCTGGCGCCTCAGTTGGACCAGCGTTCGTGCTGGACGTGCAGACCGCGTGAGACGACGCTTCATCCAGTCCCAAACATGCTCAATGGGGGACAGATCCGGAGATCTTGCTGGCCAGGGTAGTTGACTTACACCTTCTAGAGCACGTTGGGTGGCACGGGATACATGCGGACGTGCATTGTGCTGTTGGAACAGCAAGTTCCCTTGCCGGTCTAGGAATGGTAGAACGATGGGTTCGATGACGGTTTGGATGTACCGTGCACTATTCAGTCTCCCCTCGACGATCACCAGTGGTGTACGGCCAGTGTAGGAGATCGCTCCCCACACCATGATGCCGGGTGTTGGCCCTGTGTGCCTCGGTCGTATGCAGTCCTGATTGTGGCGCTCACCTGCACGGCGCCAAACACGCATACGACCATCATTGGCACCAAGGCAGAAGCGACTCTCATCGCTGAAGACGGCACGTCTCCATTCGTCCCTCCATTCACGCCTGTCGCGACACCACTGGAGGCGGGCTGCATGATGTTGGGGCGTGAGCGGAAGACGGCCTAACGGTGTGCGGGACCGTAGCCCAGCTTCATGGAGACGGTTGCGAATGGTCCTCGCCGATACCCCAGGAGCAACAGTGTCCCTAATTTGCTGGGAAGTGGCGGTGCGGTCCCCTACGGCACTGCGTAGGATCCTACGGTCTTGGCGTGCATCCGTGCGTTGCTGCGGTCCGGTCCCAGGTCGACGGGCACGTGCACCTTCCGCCGACCACTGGCGACAACATCGATGTACTGTGGAGACCTCACGCCCCACGTGTTGAGCAATTCGGCGGTACGTCCACCCGGCCTCCCGCATGCCCACTATACGCCCTCGCTCAAAGTCCGTCAACTGCACATACGGTTCACGTCCACGCTGTCGCGGCATGCTACCAGTGTTAAAGACTGCGATGGAGCTTCGTATGCCACGGCAAACTGGCTGACACTGACGGCGGAGGTGCACAAATGCTGCGCAGCTAGCGCCATTCGACGGCCAACACCGCGGTTCCTGGTGTGTCCGCTGTGCCGTGCGTGTGATCATTGCTTGTACAGCCCTCTCGCAGTGTCCGGAGCAAGTATGGTGGGTCTGACACACCGGTGTCAATGTGTTCTTTTTTCCATTTCCAGGAGTGTAGATTGTCTCCCCCTTTCGCCATTATGTCGTCTTGAACTTTGCTGGAGACACTTTCAAAAAAGGTGTTACAATGGCTGTGGAGGAATGGCAACCCAGTCTTCTTGAAGAGCCGAAACGAGAGAAAGTAATGATGTGGGGTCCTAGCGTCTGGCGTGAAGTCGACGTTCTAACTCATCCTGTCCAAAACAAACTGCCGTACAGTCACCACAAAAATTGTGGCTGCTGTATGGCAGTTTGTTTTGGACAATAGCGCTGCTGACATGACGACTCTTGCATATGCTATTATTTATATATATTTGTCGATGCTGGTGCTGATTTTGTGTTTAACATTTGACGATGCCACTATGGCTCCAGTACATTAGGGCATGTTTTCAAAAGTTCAAATGTGTGTGCTAAGGTCATCAGTCCCTAACCTTGCACACTACTTGACCTAAATTATCCTAAGGACAAACACACGCACACATGCCCGAGGGAGGACTCGAACCTCCGGAGGGGCGAGCCGCACAGTCCATGACTGCAGCGCTTTGGACCGCTCGGGGACATGTCTTTATAAGACAGGTATGCCCCGTCGTACTTAAAGCGCATGTATGTCAGTAGTACTTTTCACTATGGACTATTTTATTGTTTTAAGCTGTCGACAATCTGCTAGTGTATTTATGTTCTTGTTATATTCTGGTGTAGATCTAAAGAATGTCATTATAGACCGAAACGGGCGTCATATTGCAAATATTGTGTGACCATAGACGTAAAGTGAAGTCAATTTAATTACAGAGTAAACACGCGAATTGTGCAATGGTGTACATGTGCTGTTTCCTGTGTATTTTTCTACTGTAACAACTGTTGTAAACGAAATAAAAGAGTTATTAACTGATAATGATTGAAAGTTTACAGCCGGGGTGGCCAAGATTTTGGCTCTTGAGCAGTGCCCTGACTCGCCTGCCACTGCGCCCAACCCAGCTGTACACTTTCCCCCCACCACAACGCCACACTGAGTGGGAGGAGGAAGGGGTGGAGGGGAACCCGCAAACACGTCATATTTAGATGGCATTGCAGTTACACTGCATACAACTTGGTTTCACATCATTTCTCAACAACAAAGACCACAAACGAAACAAATTTTCCGTATTATTTATTTTTGGAGCACTTAAGGCATAATGTAATTTTATCTGGTAAAATTTTTCGGCGTATGGACATACACAGACAGTTTCACAGATTTTCGCAATGAGGATGCCACACAATTGTGACTTATTTAGTTTCATAATCAAAAACCCTCTTTCACACTCTTTTGTTGATCAGAAAACTGTAGCACTTTTACATCCTCATTAGGGAGACGTCCAACGTCTATCTGAGAAATACAGTACAGACATCCTCGACGGGTTTAACGTAAAAGTATTTGTCTTTAAAACAGGAATAACACTGCAGATCAGTTAGTTACATCTGCATATGCACAGGGGATTTCAACTGAAATGGCAAACGTTCTCGAAAACAGCTCCAAAATAGATATAAGATTCGCAGTGTCCTCAAAACATTTAGAAACTATTATTGCAATTCTGTCAAGGCAACAGTGAATTCTTCAAATCTCGCGTTTTCTTCAACACCGGTGCACTCAGAGAAATGGGCTGTATTTGGTCATAATTGTTACTTCTACAGTGCAGTTTTCTGTATAAATACATCCCCATCAAATCAGAAATAAGCTGTTTGTCAGATTGCATTATCTTACTATGGGCAGTCTGCAGTCAAATTCAGTTAAAATGCAAGTCTCCAGTCTATTCTGGGTGATCTAATTTTCGTTACTGCAGTCCTCCATAAATTTAACAATAACTGAATTTTTATTTAAAGGTCTTTCCAGGCATGCCCCATGACTTAACCAACGTACTTTGCAGTAATACAGAAAGTCTCCATATTCTCACGCAGTTCCATCAAAAACTATTGCAACTGACAGCGAAATAATGTGTGCGACTTCAGACATTTTGCTATTCGTAGCACCAATTTCTTCACGTGCTCAAGCCCGAAAATTTAGCACAAAGTGCTTCTTGATGTATAGAATAATGAATCCCATTTGTCGATCATTGTCATTTTTCTCTTAAATTGTAAACTAAATCTTTAAATTCCTTCTTTATGGTGCTGTAATGTCATTTCATAGCTAATCTGCATTACTCATTGATTATGCGACTGCAAAACAGAAGTTGAGAATTCTCATCCCTCTCTTTTGCTATTCCCAATTATTTCTAAAAGCATGTGATGACAGATCTCTTGACTGCCTCCCTTTTGTGAGAACAGCCACTGGACCTGTGAATGGCCTTCATACAACAAACAAATAGTGAAGGTTAAACAGCGCTGATATCATGCTTCTGCTAAACTGAAGAGAGCTGTACCGATCGCTAAATGCCACACCGCAGAACTACATGTAACGTGACGCACTACCGAGTACTTCCGAGAATGGGCGAAAAATGGCGAAATAGGCCGAGACTTGAACGGCATACCGCCCGTGCATCTGGCTCCCATGCTGTTTGGCATGCTGTGGCCGGCACTGGCTTACATAAGCCTCTGTACATGGTAGGACAACTATACCAAGAAAACAAAACTGTGCTCACGTAACAGCTGACCTGATCTTATGCTTCAAGTAAAATAAACATTTCTGCTTACTGTCATGACACCATGATTTCCATTCACCTCTGGTGTTCTGGACAATGAGTGTTTGGTAATCAGTCAGTAATTTCGTTTTTTAAAGTGTCACAAACGTAAATATATACCCGGAAGTACACTCTCTGATCGTTACTCACTCACTTTTTAAGTTCCTTGCGGAAATTCGTTTGGATCGAATCGAATTTCTGTCGGTCTCGCAAGGAACTGCCCGTTTATTACAGAGTTCTATCCTTGACAGTACAATAAAGAAGGTGAGTCACTAAATATTGCCACATAGAATAACTCCGAAAGTATGATAGGAGCTGAAAAGCTTGTGGGACAGAAGTTGCATGGGACAACGGGGAGCATAATATGACGTTGGTTTTTGTTGCGAGGTGGGGTCGCTTCAAAGATAAGAAGGTCAACTTTGTTCTTTTTTAAATGGGATGTTATAGTTTGGTACTCATTTTCTGATAACGGCTATCGAGACGAATCCAGTGATGTGTAACAGTAAGGTCTTTGAAGGTCAACGAAGGTCAAAAAGGTAGCATGAACGTCCATTTACAGAAGGTGTTCGAAGTGATAACCATTGGTATCACTGCAGTGCGGCAATCTTCTTATCATGAATTGAGTGGTACTCCTTATCACATCGGCATTTATCGAAGCACATGCTCTGACAATTCTCTCTCATATATCTTGCAAATAGTAAATATTCGCTGAATACGGCATATCTATCTAACGTGCCATTGACATGTAAACACCATTCGACGGTTTAGCAATACAATACCAATAGTAACGGTAAGACTAGTATCGTCGAATCAAGAGAATGTGAATGATGTATTCCTTCGAAGAATAAGTCGATATGCTTCTCATTTATGGAGAATGCCAACGGAATTCAGCGAGAGCTAGAGACTTACATGCTGAAAGATATCCTTAATGTACTCACCCTACACGTCGTACATTTAAATATGTGTATCATAAATTGAAAACAACTAGATCTTTGGCGCACGGGAAACATATCCGGCAAAGGAAAGTTACTAACGAGGAAACGGAAATTGGTACTCTTGCCACTGTGGTTCGAGATCCTTGGGTTAGTTCGCGTCTAATCGCAAAGGAATCTGGCATGAGCCAGAGTAGTGTTGTTCGTGTTCTGCATCGCCATAAATATCATCCTTACCATATCAGTCTCCACCAAGAATTAACTGGTACGGATTGTATGAATCGTATTGAATGCCGATGGGCTCAAATTCAGATTCAGAGGGATGACACGTTTATTAATTTGATTTTATCTACTGATGAGGCTACATTCACGAACCATGGTAATGTTAATTTCCGTAACATACATTATTGGGCAACTGAAAATCCCTGTTGGTTGCGGCAAGTTGCGCACCAAAAACCGTGGTCGGGGAATGTATGGTATGGGATTCT
The DNA here is from genome assembly GCF_023898315.1 of Schistocerca nitens. Classification (NCBI taxonomy): domain Eukaryota; kingdom Metazoa; phylum Arthropoda; class Insecta; order Orthoptera; family Acrididae; genus Schistocerca; species Schistocerca nitens. The sequence goes on along the minus strand of NC_064615.1, from coordinate 254,565,648 downwards.
GGAGGACAGAATTATAGGCCCCCATTTCGTCTAAGGAAATCATAATAGTAGAAAGTACACGCGGCTGGATTTTTTCTTATGGGGATTCGTAAATGACATTGTTTATAAAGATGTTCCAACTACACCTGAAAATATACGAGAGAGAATTGTGAGAGCACGTGCTTCGATAAGTTTCGATGTGATAAGGAATACCATTCAATCCATGATAAGAAGATTGAAGCATTGCATTGATACCCGTAGTCATCACTTCGAACACCTTCTGTAAATGGACGTTCATGCCACCTTTTTGACTTTCGTTGCCGTTCAAAGACCTTACTGTTACACATCATTGGATTCGTCTTGATAGCCGCTATCGGAAAATAAGTACCAAATCATAGCATCCCTTACGCGCGACTGCTACGGTCGCAGGTTCGAATCCTGCCTCGGGCATGGATGTGTGTGATGTCCTTAGGTTAGTTAGGTTTACGTAGTTCTAAGTTCTAGGGGACTGATGACCACAGCTGTTAAGTCCCATAGTGCTCAGAGAGCCATTTGAACCATTTGAGCCATAGCATCCCTTTAAAAAAAAAAAAAAAAGTTGACCTTCATATCTCTGAAGCTTCCCATACGTCACAGCGCTTACGTCCCTTAGTGCACGCATTCATTATGTGTATTCCCACACAGGGAGAGAGTATGTCACCATCATCGTTTTCGCTTCTTTTGGCAAGTAATACAAGTTTGTAATGTGGTACTTTTCGGCGTCTGTATAGCACTATGCGGAGTCCTTCTGAAGGAACAGTTACTGCTGATTATCTAAGCCGTTTGAGGTGGAATAAATGCATTCATAAACTGCCAATCCTGTGATTATGATTAGACATCTGCTGTATAGTTTATTAGTGACTCATGAAATCTCTACTGGATCGGGACTTGAACCCAGATTTAGTGCTTAATGCCAACAGTCGCCTTAACCTCTCTAGCTATCCCTGTACACCTCCCCAGGCAATCGAAATCTCCACTTCTCATAGCGTATACGTCCATTAGTGCTCGCACTCGTTGTGTGTATTCCCGCACAGGGAGAGAATATGTTACTGTCATGGTTTTGACCTGTCTTGGCATGCAATACAAATTTGCTGTTTCTTTTTCAGGATCTATATAGTGCTACACACGCATGTCTGAAAGACATTGCATAGTACTATACAAACACTGGAAAATACAGACATTGTAGACTTGTTGTCGTATTTGTAACTGTTGTGCAGATAACACATTCCCACTCATTTACTTAATCTTGAATTAAGATATCACGAACGATATGACTAGAGACGGAGAGCAAGGTGGGTTTCGCTTCCAAATACACCCCCACAGATGCAGCACATGATAGTGATGTATGTTGTTGCAGTGCGAACGCGCGTCGGCGGACAACTACACGTGCTGGTGTGTGGGTGCGGGCGACGCTGTGGCGGCTGGCGCGGGGGCGGCGGTCGCCTCCTGGAACTTCCGGCGCGCGGAGCTGGAGGAGGCGCTGCTGCATGCCGCCAACAACCTCACACTGCTCAGGTCAGTCCCGAGCCGGGCTCAAACATTATCTCGGCTCAAGGAGCGGGCGTCACACGGCTACTCGGATCTGCTCTAGCCAGGGTATCAAAAGCAGTATTACTCAGTACTTTCATGAACATCTGAACTAGACAGGCATATCTGCCTTGTAGCGTGCAATCCCTCCCTTCACCCTGAAGACAATGGCGACACGTCATAGCACTACATGACACGAAAAATAATGTGGGGGTGGAGCATCATGATCCATTAGGACTTAGGAGGCTTGGTGTGAGTTAAACGAAAATTCCACCTAACTTCCACCGTTACCGAGTGAATGCTAGTACTTAAGAAATATGGTACCTGAAGATATTTGTAGAATAAAAATCCGCTTCAACTGCCAGTAATTTACTTAATTTTTTCAACGACCAGTTTTGAAGCTTAATACTTCTTCAGGTTCAACCAACTGAGAAAAAGAGGAGGGACTACTAACATACAAGTACGAGGAGGTTGATATACTAAAATGAAAGCTACAGTTGGGAAAGTGGCGTACTTACATAATTATGCAACGTTAATGTTTGCCACTCAGTCACGGGCCGCGAGCCCAAGAGAGTTCGATACCTGGTCCGTGATCGGTGGTATTTAGTAACGTGTTCTGTAATTAGGATTTTGGGCTATTTTGGCTTTCATGGCGGTGCACACAAACGCGAGAGACCCCAACTGTAGCTGCTATGTCGCTCTTCATTCCATTCCCTTGTGATTACAGTTATTGCTTTATGGGGAGCAAGGTAGGGGTGGGGGGATGGAGGGGGTGGGAGGGGGAGGAGTGCAGTCATGATGTCTACATAAATGGGGAAACCCCATCCCCCGCAGAGTGATTAAATAAGGAGTTGGTATCAATATATTATTGACTTTCATTTGAATTTCGTGTCATGAGATCCTTCAGCTCCAGCACAGAGTGAGCGAGGGGGCGAGGATAGGGAGGGTGGAACGTCCTCTGGTGGTAGCACTATGCGCTAGCTCAGTCGATCCCGCATGTCAAGGTGAGTGCACAAAGGAAAATTTTCCAATAAGACGACACCTCGAATCTGCCGCCATGTAATTACATGATTAGGACACGTAGTTGCCGGATGTGAGGTTTTCCCAACAAGTAAAAGTGAGATCCAGCCCCTTCAAATTGAATTTTATAAGTAAACTACACTCCTGGAAATGGAAAAAAGAACACATTGACACCGGTGTGTCAGACCCACCATACTTGCTCCGGACACTGAGAGAGGGCTGTACAAGCAATGATCACACGCACGGCACAGCGGACACACCAGGACCCGCGGTGTTGGCCGTCGAATGGCGCTAGCTGCGCAGCATTTGTACACCGCCGCCGTCAGTGTCAGCCAGTTTGCCGTGGCATACGGAGCTCCATCGCAGTCTTTAACACTGGTAGCATGCCGCGACAGCGTGGACGTGAACCGTATGTGCAGTTGACGGACTTTGAGCGAGGGCGTATAGTGGGCATGCGGGAGGCCGGGTGGACGTACCGCCGAATTGCTCAACACGTGGGGCGTGAGGTCTCCACAGTACATCGATGTTGTCGCCAGTGGCCGGCGGAAGGTGCACGTGCCCGTCGACCTGGGACCAGACCGCAGCGACGCACGGATGCACGCCAAGACCGTAGGATCCTACGCAGTGCCGTAGGGGACCGCACCGCCACTTCCCAGCAAATTAGGGACACTGTTGCTCCTGGGGTATCGGCGAGGACCATTCGCAACCGTCTCCATGAAGCTGGGCTACGGTCCCGCACACCGTTAGGCCGTCTTCCGCTCACGCCCCAACATCGTGCAGCCCGCCTCCAGTGGTGTCGCGACAGGCGTGAATGGAGGGACGAATGGAGACGTGTCGTCTTCAGCGATGAGAGTCGCTTCTGCCTTGGTGCCAATGATGGTCGTATGCGTGTTTGGCGCCGTGCAGGTGAGCGCCACAATCAGGACTGCATACGACCGAGGCACACAGGGCCAACACCCGGCATCATGGTGTGGGGAGCGATCTCCTACACTGGCCGTACACCACTGGTGATCGTCGAGGGGACACTGAATAGTGCACGGTACATCCAAACCGTCATCGAACCCATCGTTCTACCATTCCTGCCCGCATCTCGTGGTCGTGCGGTAGCGTTCTCGCTTCCCACGCACGGCTTCCCGGGTTCGATTCCCGGCGGGGTCAGGGATTTTCTCTGCCTCGTGATGGCTGGGTGTTGTGTGCTGTCCTTAGGTTAGTTAAGTTTAAGTAGTTCTAAGTTCTAGGGGACTTATGACCACAGCAGTTGAGTCCCATAGTGCTCAGAGCCATTTGAACCATCTACCATTCCTAGACCGGCAAGGGAACTTGCTGTTCCAAAAGGACAATGCACGTCCGCATGTATCCCGTGCCACCCAACGTGCTCTAGAAGGTGTAAGTCAACTACCCTGGCCAGCAACATCTCCGGATCTGTCCCCCATTGAGCATGTTTGGGACTGGATGAAGCGTCGTCTCACGCGGTCTGCACGTCCAGCACGAACGCTGGTCCAACTGAGGCGCCAGGTGGAAATGGCATGGCAAGCCGTTCCACAGGACTACATCCAGCATCTCTACAATCGTCTCCATGGGAGAATAGCAGCCTGCATTGCTGCGAAAGGTGGATATACACTGTACTAGTGCCGACATTGTGCATGCTCTGTTGCCAGTGTCTATGTGCCTGTGGTTCTGTCAGTGTGATCATGTGATGTATCTGACCCCAGGAATGTGTCAATAAAGTTTCCCCTTCCTGGGACAATGAATTCACGGTGTTCTTATTTCCATTTCCAGGAGTGTATATCCTATGCTATATAACTGAATTTATTGTCGTGAGATCCTTTCTCTCCAGAATAGATGGCAGCTTAGAGCCCATGGCGGAATCCATTCTCAGTCAGGAATTTGGCTTGAAAGGAAGGTGTCTCGCGTCCGTCGGAATTCCAAAGGGGTTTACCGGGTAAATGCTGCTTTGTTTGCGGTTCGATCCGATCACGACCGACGGAGCGTCCAGGCCCAGCAATGGCACGTATTTCGACGGGAATTTCTCGGATACTTCGTTTGGGTTTTAGCATGACATACGGTCTGTCAGTCACGGACCCCTAGCGGACAGTTGTGCATGTCGTAGCCGCCTCTCAGGCTTTCGCCCGTGCACCCCGACTCCGGCCAGCCTGCACAGGTGGCAACTTGTGTGGTCCAGTGGACGGCGCATGCTTTTCGATGGAACGATTTTTAACAGCGTAATTACACACGATGGGTGTTGCATGACAGTATTCCTTGCGCGATCGGAATAGGCCGCAGCTCGTGGTCGTGCGGTAGCGTTCTCGCTTCCCACGCCCGGGTTCCCGGGTTCGATTCCCGGCGGGGTCAGGGATTTTCTCTGCCTCGTGATGCCTGGCTGTTGTGTGATGTCCTTAGGTTAGTTAGGTTTAAGTAGTTCTAAGTTCTAGGGGACTGATGACCATAGCTGTTAAGTCCCATAGTGCTCAGAGCCATTTGAACCATTTGATCGGAATAAAAAAAAGCTATCAATTTAGTTACTTCTTTACAAGACCTGCATCTTCCCAAACAACAGAGAGTGATGACGAAGAGAAATCCAACCCCTGAAAACTTAATTTTTTATAAGTAAAGAATATACCCTCTGCATTGTGATTGAATTTTCTGTCTTGAGAGCCTTCTTCTTCACCACAGAGCCTCCAATTTCCAGGCAGGGGAGGGGTAAAGGGGAGGGCAGGGTTGAGGGGCTTACCAGAGGGTGAGGCGTTAATTAATTGATCAGCTTAATTAAGCAGTCAATCAAATTGATAGAGTGAGAGGATTCTACTTGAATAACTCAGGTCTGAAAGTGTAGTTGTTTCAGCGAGGGGGAGGGGGGGGGGGAGTTGGAGGTTTCCTGAGGGGTTGGAAGGGAGGAAGGGGGGGGGGGGGGAAGGGATGAGGGAACAATAGGTTAAGGACCTGTCAATTAAAACGAAGGATTATACCAAGGGGTTCATAACATGTCAATGAAAATAGAACAATAGATTGGCCTCTGAGAACATGCTTGCCCCTGATGTAGGCAACCCACACTACAAATTGTCCTCATGCCGCCCTTGCCCTACTATTATCACGCTACTCATTTGCCCCAGGATAGGTGTTGTGCCAATAGAATTGCCTGCAATCACTGTAAGTAGGTAGCCCTCTATAGACACATAAGAAATAAGTTTTCTTCTTTCATGTTAAATACAAAGTAATGTTAAATCTGATGATATAGATTCATTCCTTACACTTTGGTACCGTATTTAAGATATCATGTAAGCGTCAACATTGGATGCTCCCTGTAACTGCTGCACCAGGTGGAAGCATGCCGTGTAGCTGTAACTCCCAAGTCCTTCAATTGGACCTGTAACATAACAAATTATTATGTTTCATTTTCTATATATTTTCTGTCATATTACTTAAAAAAACTAATCTCCGCCCGAAAAGGCCATGTAGGCCCAATGGTACAAACTGACCGCCGTGTCATCCTCAGCTCATAGGCGTCACTGGATGCAGATATGGAGGGGCATGTGGTGAGCACATCGCTCTCAGTCACTGAAATTGTTCCAGCGACACTTGAGCGGTTTCAGCCACTGAGGTCTACTGACTGTTCTAGACATCATCAACATCAGCTAATGGTGCTTTTCTGCAGATAGCCCAAGACTAGACCGAAACTCGTCATTTTAATAAAATAACCATCGCGATCTAGACTGTTTTTCACTGATTTTACAATGGATCGGCAGTTAAAACTTTGTCACACATCCAGTAGACCTTCAGGTTGACCGAAAACAAAGCAGCTACTCGACTAGAGGACATGAAACTAACGTCGTTCATATGCAAATATAATACTTTTCTCACACAAAAAATGTCACTGCCCGATCAACACGCAACTTACTTGTATCTGCGGAAAAGTAAAACATGCTAATATTCAAGAGTTATATAACAATTTCCACTGTCTCCGAAATGCATTAGAGCCCATGAGAGTGTTAGCTCCGAGGGTAATACTTTCATGTGCATTCGTGGAGCGTCCTTCCGTTATAGTGATGTTGCTGTGAGCGTGACCACGAGTTCAAATGGTTCAAATGGCTCTGAGCACTATGGGACTTAACTTCTGAGGTCATCAGTCCCCTAGAATTTAGAACTACTTAAACCTAACTAACCTAAAGACATCACACACATCCATGCCCGAGGCAGGATTCGAACCTGCGACCGTAGCGGTCGCGCGGTTCCAGACTGTAGCGCCTAGAACCGCTCGGCCACTCCGGCCGGCGACCACGAGTTCAGTATCCTTCTTGCTCTCGGACAATAGAGCGAACGGTAGCATACCCTCTGCAGAAGGCGCAGGATCGCTGTAGCACCTGAGCACGGGCATCATCGCAGAGGGTACATCGTGCAGAAACCTGGGAGAGGGGAGGGGGTTATTTCTGGAGGGCCGCTGCGGCCGCGAGTTCCAGCGGAGGGGAAGGCGGGAGCTGTGACGTGGCACCACGCCGCGCGGCATTGTGGGTCCGGGTCGCGCGCCGCGGTTGTAATCCGGGAGAGTGGCGGCCATTGTCCGCAGAAGCCGTCTGCGGTGTCCACGGCACAGTGGATACATCTCGGCCGGCCGCTGTTCGCTGTTCAGCACTTTTCTGCCTTTGTACCGCGACCCGCATTCTGCTGGGACCCGGCTCCATTTGAAAGGTGCCCGGTGGCGTTCTCAGCGAAAATGGGCCACGCGGTATCGCATCATACTCTGCATTAACGCAGCGTGTAACTGTAAGGTGCAGTTCTCGCTCTGGTACGATTCGTTGTGCACCGACGGCAAAAGAATCACAACAACAAGAAGGAGTTTTACGACGTAAGCGAAAGTTTGTGTATGGGTTTCTACATCTGAAAGGTGCTGTCTACTCATGTATTATACTAGAACTACATTTTCAGACAATTTGGGTGAATAGATCCTGAGAAATCAGAACCCAGAACAACCATCTCGGGCCGTAATAACGGCCTTGATACGCCTGGGTATTGAGTCAAACAGAGCTCGGATGGCGTGTACAGGTGCAGCTGCCCACGCAGCTTCAACACGATTCCACAATTCATCAAGAGTAGTGGCTAGCGTATTGTGACGAGCCAGTTGCTCGGCCACCATTGATCAGACGTTTGGAATTGGTGAGAGACCTGGAGAATGTGCTGGCCAGGGAAGCAGTCGAACATTTTCTGTATCCAGAAAGGCCCTTACAGGACTTGTAACATGCAGTCGTGCATTATCCTACTGAAATGTAGGGTTTCGCAGAGATCGAATGAAGGGTAGAGCCATTGGTCGAAACTCATCTGAAATGTAACGTCCACTGTTCAAAGTGCCGTCAATGCGAACAAGAGGTGACCGAGACGTGTAACCAATGGCACCCCATACCATCACGTCAGGTGATACGCCACTATGGCGATGACGAATACACGCTTCCAATGTGCGTTCACCGCGATGTCGCCAAACACGGATGCGACCTTCATGATGCTGTAAACAGAACCTGGATTCATCCGAAAAAATTACGTTTTGCCATTCGTGCACGCAGGTTCGTTGTTGAGTGCACCACCGCAGGCGCTCCTGTCTGTGATGCAGCGTCAAGGGTAACCACAGCCATGGTCTCCGAGCTGATAGTCCATACTGCTGCAAACGTCGTCGAACTGTTCGTGCAGATGGTTGTTTTCTTGCAAACGTCCACATCTGTTGACTCAGGGATCGAGACGTGGCTGCACGATCCGTTACAGCTATGCGGATAACATGACTGCCATCTCGACTACTAGTGATATGAGGCCGTTGGGATCCAGCACGGCGTTCCGTATTACCCTCCTGAACCCACCGATTCCATATTCTGCTAACAGTCATTGGATCTCGACGAACGCGAACATAATGTCGCGACACGATAAACCGCAATCGCGATACCCTACAATCCGACATTTATCATAGTCGGAAACGTGATGATACGCATTTCTCGTCCTTACATGAGGCATCACAACAACGTTTCACCAGGCAACTCCGGTCAACTGCTGTTTGTGTATGAGAAATAGGTTGGAAACTTTCCTCATGTCAGCACGTTGTAGGTGTCGCCACCAGAGCTAACCTTGTGTGAATGCTCGGAAAAGCTAATTATTTGCATATCACAGAATCTTCTTCCTGACGGTTAAATTTCGCGTCTGTAGCACATCTTCGTGGTGTAGAAATTTTAATGGCCAGTAGTGTATTTCACCCCAGCAGCGTGTGGGTGATGTTGGTATATTTGTTTTAAATACACGCTATAACGATCCTTAGTGTTAGTTACCGCCGGCCGGGGTGGCCGAGCGGTTCTAGGCGCTACAGTCTGGAACCGCGCGACCGCTACTGTCGCAGGTTAGAATCCTGCCTCGGGCATGGATGTGTGTGATGTCCTTAGGTTAGTTAGGTTTAATTAGTTCTAAGTTCTAGGGGACTGATGACCTTAGAAGTTAAGTCCCATAGCGCTCAGAGCCATTAGAACCATTTGTTAGTTACCTTTGAGAATGGACGTGATGAACTGACGTCAGTCAAGATGCCTATAAGGCGACAAAGTCATCATTATCAACACCTCACTGAGTTCGAACGAGGTCGCGTAACAGGGTTACGAGAAGCTGGGTGCTCCGTCTGTGAAACTGTGCAGAAACACTTGACGGGAATGTAGCCACTGTACATGATTGCTGGCAGCGGTGGGCACGGGACTGTACGTTCACAAGAAGACTCGGCTTTGGATGGCCACAAGGTACTGCGAAGAGGGAAGACCATCTTGCTTGGTGTATGGCTATGGCTCACAGCACTGCATCTGCAGCAGCAATCCGAGCAGCATTTGGCATCACAGGGACACAACGAACAGTTAAAAATCTGTTACGTCAAGGACAGCTCCGAGCCAGACGCACTGTGACGTAGTAGATTCCACTGAGACGTGGTACTTAGGGAAAGGCAGTATTCGGTGTGCACAGGGCCGTAATCAGTTACCGTTTGTTGCTCAGTTTTTTCTTTAAATCACGTGCACGTTATTTGGAAGTAATTGCAAATAAAGTTGACAATAAGGAACAATTATGAAATTTGAATGTTAAGACACCATCTCTTATTAAAAAAATACTTAAGCAAGTTGCATTCACTGCTGAAAGCGTTATTGACCAGTAATTCAAATTATTTGCTGGCTGAAGGCCCCAATAGTAATAACAAAAAACAATTTGACGGCTGAAGGCTTGGATAGCAAATTCTTAAGAACCATTTGAACTTCTCCAAGAGATACTAAAATATTTAAAAAAGGACAATCATCAAAATTTCACTATTTAGAGACAATACGTAATTAAAAATTCTGAAGACCAATTGCATTCATGGCTGAAGGCCTCATTGACAAGTAATTCAAGTTATTTGTCGACTGATGGCCCCAACAGTAATAACTCAGAAAACATTTGGATGGCTGAAGACCTAGATAGCAAATTTTTGAGAAGCAATTAAACTTCTTTGAGAGATATTTAAAGAACAATCATCATCATTTCAGTGTTAAGATATTTTGTCTAATTAAAATTTCGTAAGACAGGTTACACTCGCAGCAGAAGGCCTTATTAACAAGAAATTCAAACTCTTTGTCGGCTGAAGGCCCAAACAGTAATAATACAAAATTAAAATATTAAAAAAAAAACAATCATCACAATCTGACCAAATCAAGAGAGAAGAGGGCCTCAGACAGTGCTCCAAGGATCGATCTGGGAAAGTCGCCAGGAGTTGTATTCACTTAACCGGATGGCAACTCAAACTAGTGACAGTTTAAAAGCAGACCAACACTCTTGCAAAATCTACCTAACGTCTGGTAACCAACACAACGATGGAATAACTCAGGCAAGGCGGAACCGGCGGACAGCACTGCGTCTTCTGAATCTGGTGCTTAGAACATCCAGAAGCAGATGGAACCACTACGACCAGAGTAGTCCAAAAGAAACAAATATCCGAATCACATTCAAGGAGGTTGTCGAACTACATGCCTTACCGGACAGCAACGGCAAGGCGACGAAAGGTACACTGCCACGAAAATACGCTAACCTACCCGTTCAGGTAACTGGGGCGTTAGCGGCCACTAGGCAGAAAAATACCGCTGGTTGAACTTCACCAATAATAACACAAGGAATTCAATGATTAATAATAAGAAGCGGAGGCTAATTAATTTCGCCGACTCCAAACACTCCACTCGTTGCTCTTTATCTCAGTGACCCTGCGAGCAGCAACGCGCAAACAAACGGCGTGATCCAGAATGAGATTTTCACTCTGCAGCGGAGTGTGCGCTGATATGAAACTTCCTGGCAGATTAAAACTGTGTGCCCGACCGAGACTCGAACTCGGGACCTTTGCCTTTCGCGGGCAAGTGCTCTACCATCTGAGCTACCGAAGCACGACTCACACCCGGCCCTCACAGCTTTACTTCTGCCAGTATCTCGTCTCCTACCTTCCAAACTTTACAGAAGTTCTCCTGCGAAACTTGCAGAACTAGCACTCCTGAAAGAAAGGATACTGCGGAGACATGGCTTAGCCACAGCTTGGGGGATGTTTCCAGAATGAGATTTTCACTCTGCAGCGGAGTGTGCGCTGATATGAAACTTCCTGGCAGATTAAAACTGTGTGCCCGACCGAGACTCGAACTCGGGACCTTTGCCTTTCGCGGGCAAGTGCTCTACTTGTATCTAGAGTATCCTCTCTTTCAGGAGTGCTAGTTCTGCAAGTTTCGCAGGAGAACTTCTGTAAAGTTTGGAAGGTAGGAGACGAGATACTGGCAGAAGTAAAGCTGTGAGTACCGGGCGTGAGTCGTGCTTCGGTAGCTCAGATGGTAGAGCACTTGCCCACCAAAGGCAAAGAACCCGAGTTCGAGTCTCGGTCGGGCACACAGTTTTAATCTTCCAGGAAGTTTCAAACGGCGTGATCTCAATATAGATGAGGTTTCACTACTGGGTTAATGTTCACTCAACTCAAACGTCCTGGGCCCAGTGGACAAAGAGGTTGTGGCCCTCACAAGTACAGCCCCTCGATCCGGCAATGCCTGCTTGTCGCCAGCGGACCCGCATGTCCTAGCGCTGCTGGACCTCACTCCTGCTCCGTCCCAACTCCTCGACAGACACCGATCCGGAAAACACTTGACGTCCCTCCATAGATAGTACCACCATACTGGATAACCGCTGTTGCTGCCACTCGTGAACAGACCACGCTAGCAAATGTAGTGGAGCCAGTAAACACGAGAAGAAAATTAGACGCCACTATCCCTATTACACAATGCCAACCTACCAACAGCACCAACGCGAGCCGCAACACGGCTTACACTGACCCAAAATCGCCACAATTTGCGACTGCAGTGGTCTCAAGCTAGAGTTCATTGGAGGCCGGGCTGGTGATCTGTTGTGTTTTCTGATGGAAATTCTGGTTCTACCTCGGTGCCAGTGCTGGCCGTGTACCGTTTAGAAGGAGACCAGCTGAAGGCCTGCATCTGACCTGTCTGCGTACTGGACACATTGACGTACACCTGGAGTTATGGTCTGGGGTGCGATTTCGTATGACAGCAGCAACACTCTCGCGGTTATCCTATGCACCCTGACTGTCAATTCGTAAATAAAGCTGGTAATTCGACCTCTTGTGCTCCCATTCATGAACAACACTCCAGAGGGTGTTTTACTACAGGACTACAGGATAAAGCTCGCCCAAATACCGCTGTTGGAACCCAATACGCTCCACAGTGTGTCGACATGTTGCCTTGGCCTGATCAGTCTCCAGATGTGTTCCCGATCGAGCATATGTGGGCATTAGACAAATGTATTCCCTATATTCCATTACTCTACAGTAATTATTTTTTGGCGTTGCGATTTTTTTACGTCAGTCTAAGTTCGCACGACGCGACGCTTATCGGTGCGACACTCTCGTTCCCACTGGGGCGATAGGATACGCGACGCGACCTGTGTTACTACAAACTAGACAGCACAAATCCAGTTTCTGGCTAAGTTGCAATTACGAGCTCTTTTGAAGAGGAAGTTATTGTGACTTTTTTTTTTGTCGTCAGTCTACTGACTGGTTTGATGCGGCCCGCCACGAATTCCTTTCCTGTGCTAACCTCTTCATCTCAGAGTAGCACTTGCAACTTACGTCCTCAATTATTTGCCGGAAGTATTCCAATCTCTTCTTCCTCTACAGTTTTTGCCCTCTTGGTTGTTGTGCATATTGTATATGACCCTTCTTTCCCTATAGCTTACCCCTACTTTTTTCAGAATTTCGAACAGCTTGCACCATTTTATATTGTCGAACGCTTTTTCCCGGTCGACAAATCCTATGAAAGTGTCTTGATTTTTCTATAGCCTTGCTTCCATTATTAGCCGTAACGTCAGAATTGCCTCTCTCGTCCCTTTACTTTTCCTAAAGCCAAACTAATCGTCACCTAGCGCATTCTCAATTTTCTTTTCCATTCTTCTGTATATTATTCTTGTAAGCTGCTTCGATGCATGAGCTGTTAAGCTGATTGTGCCATAATTCTCGCACTTGTCAGCTCTTGCCGTCTTCGGAATTGTGTGGATGATGCTTTTCCGAAAGTCAGATGGATTCAGGATTTCCTAGAAGAAAGAACACAACATGTCATTCTTAACGGTTCAAAATCTGCAGATGTAGAGGTAATTTCGGGAGTACCGCAAGGAAGCGTGATAGGACCTTTATTGTTTACAATATACATAAATGACTTAGTTGACAACATCGGTAGCTCCGTGAGGCTATTTGCAGATGACACGGTTGTCTACAAGAAAGTAGCAACATCAGAAGACTCGTACGTACTCCAGGAAGACCTGCAGAGGATTAATGAATGGTGCGACAGCTGACAGCTTTCCCTAAACGTAGATAAATGTAATATAATGCGCATACATAGGGGCAGAAATCCATTCCAGTACGATTATGCCATAGGTGGTAAATCATTGGAAGCGGTAACGACCGTAAAATACTTAGGAGTTACTATCCGGAGCGATCTGAAGTGGAATGATCACATAAAACAAACAGTGGGAAAAGCAGGCGCCAGGTTGAGATTCATAGGAAGAATTCTAAGAAAATGTGACTCATCGACGAAAGAAGTAGCTTACAAAACGCTTGTTCGTCCGATTCTTGAGTATTGCTCATCAGTATGGGACCCTTACCAGGTTGGATTAATAGAAGAGATAGACATGATCCAGCGAAAAGCAGCGCGATTCGTCATGGGGACATTTAGTCAGCGCGAGAGCGTTACGGAGATGCTGAACAAGCTCCAGTGGCGGACACTTCAAGAAAGGCGTTACGCAATACGGAGAGGTTTATTATCGAAATTACGAGAGAGCACATTCCGGGAAGAGATGGGCAACATATTACTACCGCCCACATATATCTCGCGTAATGATCACAACGAAAAGATCCGAGAAATTAGAGCAAATACGGAGACTTACAAGCAGTCGTTCTTCCCACGCACAATTCGTGAATGGAACAGGGAAGGGGGGATCAGATAGTGGTACAATAAGTACCCTCCGCCACACACCGTAAGGTGGCTCGCGGAGTATAGATGTAGATGTAGATGGTATGTCGCCAGACTCATATATTCTACACAGCAACGTGAACAGTCGTTTTGTTGCCACTTTCCCCAATGATTTTAGAAATTCTGATAGAATGTTATCTATCCCTTTTGCCTTATTTGACCGAAAGTCCTCCAAAGCTCTTTTAAATTCCGATTCTAATACTGGGTCCCCTATCTCTTCTAAATCGACTCCTGTTTCTTCTTCTATCACATCAGACAAATCTTCACCCTCATAGAGGCTTTCAATGTATTCTTTCCGCCTATCTGCTCTCTCCTCTGCATTTAACAGTGGAATTCCCGTTGCACTCTTAATGTTACCACCGTTGCTTTTTTTAATGTCACCAAAGGTTGTTTTGACTTTTCTGTATGTTGAGTCTGTCCTTCCGACAATCATGTCTTTTTCGATGTCTTCACATTATCAGTATTTAAAGCTCAAACAACCGAAAAAGAGAAGGAACTACTAGGTGCACCCATACAATGCTATTAACATCAAACATACACTGACGAGCCAAAGCATACCGTGTTTGTCCGTCTTTAGAACGAAATACATCACTGATTCTGTTGGTAGGTTTGTGGAGGTACGTGGAATTATACGTCTACTCACAGCTCATGTAATTCGCTTAAATAACGGCCGCTGATTTGCGTACGCAGTGATGGCGCCCAATAGCGAGCCAGATGAGCCAATTATGTCGCCGAGACATCACAATCAGTTCCCTATAAGGCTCCTCAAAAGTACTGTAGCACGGTTCTGGCTCCAAGACACGGCATATTATTACGATAATTAAGAAACAGCCTTGATCGCATGTTTCTTTTAATCGGAGTGACCGGTTTCAATCCTTAAGGATCATCTTCAGTCTCCAGAACGGCAGGTGGACTTCCATGGAGCAGGCTGCGCCGATCCACGACGCTGAACTGACTGCGAATGTATTCAAAAATTTTATATTATACTGCTGAAAGATGTCATCTTCGTCGGAGAAGACGTTAAGCATGAAGCGATGGTGGTAGTTCGCATCTGTCAGCCTCTCTTCGATTGCTACATTAGCACGCACAGGAGAATATCTCCCGTAGCGTAATATTGTTTCCACCGGCCTGCGTCCGTGGCGTGCTGCAAGTTTCCAGCCGCTGTTAACCTCGATGACGGCATTTGTGGAGACGACCATCCACCTAGTGTACGAAAAATGTGATTCAGACGAAGAGCCGGCACGCTTCCATTGATCGATGCTTGAATCCCCATGGTCCCGTGTCCACTGCAGTCGTAATTGGCGATGTCGTTGGGTCAACATGTGAACACGTAGGGGTGCTTTGCTGTGGAGCTCAGTGTTCAACAATGACTGGTGAATTGTGTGCTCGAAACACTTGTGCGTGCACCAGCATTGTGCTCTTTCGCCAGAGATGACACAGATCACCATCTATCCTATTTTGCAGAGTAGACAAGCCTCCGTACCCCACATTCTGTGAAGAGTAGTGGACATCCGATCATTTAACGCCTAGTGCTAGTTTCACTGTCCTATCTCTTTCTGTATATGTTCACGACAGAAGCACATGGACATTCGACCAGCTTCGCCATTTTCGAGACACTTGTTATCTCTGAATAATAATAACAGTAATAATATGTCCTTTGTCGAAGCCGCTTATCTCAATGGATTTTCATATCTTCTATAGGATGATTCCTCATCCATGTCTGCTCCCATTACATGCTTTTGTTACCACGTTATGTGCCCACAATGCCTCCAGGCTGCATCCCACGTCGCGGTGGATAGTGTCATGTTTTGGCTCATCAGCGTAATTCGGTTCAGTCTCTCGTGAGCTCTCTCAAACACCGAGTCAAATTCCACGAATATTACAGAAACAGTCCAGACAGTTTCCACTTTTCAGAGCAAGCAGTATCATCTACTTTCATAAACCAAGACAAATTTTCGTCTTGCAATGTCTCCCGCTGATAACCTACTCATTACAACACGGTAAGTTGTTGAATGTGTTTAAATTACATTAAAATAGCTACCATGGAGAGTTTATTTTAATAAGAGCACAGGCCGGCCGCGGTGGTCTCGCTGTTCTAGGCGCGCAGTCCGGAACCGTGCGACTGCTACGGTCGCAGGTTCGAATCCTGCCTCGGGCATGGATGTGTGTGTTGTCCTTAGGTTAGTTAGGTTTAAGTAGTTCTAAGTTCTAGGGGACTGATGACCACAGCAGTTGAGTCCCATAGTGCTCAGAGCCATTTGAACCAATAAGAGCACATAGTGTGGTACTTTATTTAGTGTAGTATATGTATAACGAAGATAGTGAGGTAAAAACGATGGCACAAAGTCCGCAGCACTTTCTTACCTGTTTCTTTGATTTCCGAAGCTTTGTGCCAAGCTCGTCACATCTGCCAAACTTAGTATCCGCGGCGCTGTACTTTATCACAGTAACTAAACGAAAAGAAAATCAGTTCATTTGCGGCTATAAGATGCGGAAAAATAATTTCTTTCTTTTTTACCAAATAGTTTCCTCAAAATCGAATGAGAACAATTGCGTAGTGGAGAACACGAGTGAATCTCAAGAGAGTGTTTTTTAATTGTTTAACGCGAAAGCTAAAAGTTTTTCTCAGGAAATAACTACAGAGACGGATGTAGCTTTTCTCCATCTACATAAAACAAATTTTTTTGAGGCAAATCGCATGACTTGAAATTTAGCTCCCCGCGTATCGTACCACACGAGTTTCTACGAGCGATGGGCACTACCTGTTGCGTCGGGCGATACGACAGAGATTATGTATGGGTGTCCCATCGCTGTCGTCACTGTGTGATGAACCAGTTAAGTCGCTTCCATTATATTTCTAGACGCTCCGCCGATGAGGCTTGCTTCTGCATCATAACGCCAAAGTGTTAACCGCAGCTAAGACAATACATACAGATTGTGGTGTCACCGCAAGGCACCACACTTGCGAGGTTGACGGCCTCCGTCCGTCAGTACACATCGACGCTAGCAGACCGAGCACCGCCACTCGGCTGGTTTTACGAGACAAGCTGCGCAGTTCTACAGCCGACTTTAATAGGAATGGTTCACTTGTTATAGCTTCTGAGAGCTCATTTGCAGAGACGCTAGTTAGCATAGCCTACAGCTAAGTCAGTAGCTACGACCTAGCCAGGCACCACATACAGTTCAGGCAATGACAATTGATGTGTGTGAAGCAATCAGAATTGTAAAGAAGTATTCGCAGTTTAGTCTCTAGCTGCACTTGTAAATATTATTGTACACAGTCAAGATCGACGTTCACCGCTGATGCTGAATTAAAGCTAAGTCATTTATTGTATTATTGTCTACTAACTTTCTAATCACCTAAGATGTTCCAGATACATCCCGTCAACTATAGTTCATTGATCCTCGCGTCAGTCTACGTGATAAACACTTGCAATTAATGGCCACACCTCGCGATCAGACTAAGAGTCAAATTGCGTGACTCAGCCGGGTCACCCTTTTTCCATGAGGCCCGTAGTTCCGCCTCATACATAACACCGATCAAGTTTATCAAATATCACAAATCTTTAACCAACTGTTTAATGTGAGGTTTCTTTTATATAATGATCTCAAACATAACGATGAGTCAAAACTTTATGGCCACTGCCCACAGCGAGACTGAATGCGATGAGAAACAGAGACTAGGGGGACCACCAAAATTTGCTCGTTTGGTCTCTACAGCGCGATTTCTTGCAAAGGCTACTAACTGTTCGTCCAGTGAACATTCTCAACAGAAAACGGGTCGTCAGATAAGACCAGATAGGCAACACTGTTATCACATTTACAACAAACAACTCATTCAAAGCTGTTTTGGTGTACAGTTCAATTAGTACAGTGGGTGGAGTTGTGCATTAGACTACTCGATTTTCACAATTCGATTTCAGGTCTAGATGTAACTTTTACTTTATTTAATAGACTGAGCGATTCGTAACTGTTATGCAGCAGTTACAGCAGGACTTATGCAAAAAAAGTGAAATTATTTAACACTAACACAGAAATAACAGCACAGTCGTTTATTTTATTACTCCGATTTTAAAGACGTATTTTGACTTTAACTACTTACTCCGATATCTTCCAGCAGCACTCTCTCCTATATTTTCCGAGACATTGTTTTATTTTGCTTCCCTTCCGGAAATAATCCGATTGCTCCCCTATTCTTGCTTGTTATAGCCTACGTAGTTCCCATCAGTCATCAAAATCAGGCCTCCATGCCTCCTACGTGTAATGCTGCGCACTATTTCGTCCACGACATTCGAACCCAGGTTCAACTATACCTTCATGTCGTTACTTGAGTCGATTAATACGAATTATCATGCTTACGACTTTACTGTCTGTAACGCCGTCGCCAAGGTAGCCCCTTCGGGCCGGCAACACACTTAACACGACACAGGACCGAGGATCCCATCCTCGTCGCCACTTGTGTTGTAACTGACAATTCGAACGTTTTTACGACACAACTTTTATAGACGTGAGTCTACATTGAAATGACTGAATAATAACGAAAAGTCACAGTCACAAAGCCAGTAATAATTTCCTACTAGAGGCAACAAAAGATAACTTCTAAGTTTCCCTCCTGAGTCCGTTGTAACACACATACACTTAACTCCAAGTCCTATTCCGATGTCGAAGACGTAGTCTTCCGTGGAGACGTCCTTGAGGTCGGTGTTCGGAGTGAACTGACGTCCGGTATTGGCCAGCCAGTCAGATGTTGGTGCAGTAATACTTCCTGCAGGCCATCTCGAACTCCCTCTGCAGGAAGTAGTACACGGAATGTCTGTTTCCAAAACAGCCGATGTTTACATAGCTTACGCCTTAGGGCATAGGCAACCTCGGTCCTATGTCATGTTAGATGTGTTGCCGGCCCGCAGGGGCTACCTTGGCTACTGCATAACACTGTCTATTTCATTTCTTTAGGACATGATATCGCAAAGAGGTCTACCAATCCGCTTCACGGGCAATTACGTAATTCTGTCATCGTGTAACGACTGGTTATGCCTATGTCTTTCAGCTTTTAGGCTAGTGGCCACTCTTACTGAATAAGGTTTGTATCTTCACGTTCATAAGTTTTGTAATTATATCTGCTCTTTGACAAGTAATTAATTTTAACCGGTTATTACTCTTCATGAGTATTTCTGACATACCTGACGAATAATTGTTATACCGCCAGCTAAAAATCTGTGTCTTTAGGATATGCATCGTTTAAGATACAGTGTATTGTAAAGCTTTATTGTGCAGATTACAATCAGAAAATAAGCAAATGAAACCTAGTCCCAGAATATATCTCTCAAACTCGAGTACTGTAACGCAAAACTTTACCCACTGCAGTAAATAGGCACCACCGGTACACCGTACACACAACTCTTTTTAAATATGATTGCATTGTTGCCAGATTGCCTTTTGTGCCATCCATTTTCTACTGAAAACATGCACGGGACGAAAGTTTGTAAGGGACATTTTTGTACTGTTAGTATACAAGGAATCACACTGTGGAGTATGAGAGCGCGAATTTTTGTTCACCCTGTACAAGCGCAGAACTAACGAATGGGGAACCATTATAGCTACTACACGGGCCACAAATGGGAAGAGCCGCTGACCCAATTGACTCTGACAAAGGGAAGATTGTTATGGCCCACTGGCTGGGAACGACCATTTAGGAAACGGCGAACCTGAACGCTACTTTCGTAAGCATCTGTGGAAAGTGACTGAGGGACTGTGAAAAGACGAGATGTTGGATATTTTAGACGAACGTGTCATTTCAAATGAAAGTTTTTGTGCATCTGCTTGTATCTTGATTGGCTCTCGCTCGCAACGGCCAATACGCAGCGAGAGGAAGTTAGTCGAAAATGTGACACATTAAAAATTGCATTATTACAGTGTCGCCAGGAGTGTGAGCACTCCAGTAAAGCATGTGATAGCTTACGTTAAAGTTTACTGCATTCGTGTTACTAATGTCATCATAAATCCATCGGCTTAGCACTATAAATGTTAGCATGTCTAATACGCTTTTGCTTTTAATATGCAGGGTCTACATTCGAAGTTGACAAACCAGAATAACTCGAAAAATAAGCTTCACACGAAAAGATGTGTAGAATCAAAAGTAGATTGTTTTCGAGGGGACAGCCCGCTGGGGGGTGCGACGGGAGACCACTTTCAAATTTCAAATGGGAACCCCCATTTTTTATTGCATAATCAGATTCTACATAAAAGACTACGTACACTTTGTCTTAAACGTTTGTTTTGATTCTTGGTAGTTGCCGCTGTAATTCAAGAAAATTCATTTTCTCATTTTTGCGTGGAAAATGGTTACATATAAATGAAAAATACTTATTTACTTCGTAAATTTTGATTCGCTAAAACTAAAACTCACCCTTTCTCCCCACAGGGTGGGGTTTGAGAGAGAGGAATTACAAGTGATTTTTTCTTAATCGGTTTGATTGATCTTTCAAGCATACGTTGTTCAATAAATACTTTTGTCAAGAATGATGTTAACCCTTTCTTGAATGCGCCTAGTCCTCCGTCTGCTACAGAATCCCACACAGTAATTGTGTATAAGAAATAGCTAGGAAACACTGTGAATGCCAAATAGTACGCCAGAAAATCACAGAACACAGATAATTACAGAAACAAAAGATGACTATAATTAATGTGTAGCTACTCACAGAAATCCAGTGTGGAATGCAATTACCATATGGCAGCGAGACTTGGTAGATATCTGAATGCATTAATGCGGAACCGATTTATGCTGTAAAAAAAATTGTTCCAATTTTGGCCAATAGGTGCAAATCTGATGCTGTACGCATCTGGTCGACGTCTCCGGTGCTCATGTTGAACAAATTACCGAAGTGGCGGTTAAAAACAAAATCAACATTCTGCCTTTCGTACTTTGTTAGACCTTTCCCGTCTACGTCCTGTTCTTAATCCATTAAATATGGAAACATATCCGTCTTTCTTACGTTCACAGCGCCAGATTGGCACCTTGTACCCAAAACTGGAACTAATTTCTTCCCAGCGTAAATCGTGTCTGCATTAACGCATTGTCCTTTCTAACACGTTTCTCTGCCAGGCATTGGAAACAACCCACACAGGACGTCTACGAGCGGCTGCACTTTGATTATAATCACCTTGTACGACAATAATTAAAGCGAACCTGCAGATGAGAAAAATAGTATCTCACGATAAAGTGTGAAGGGGACAAAAACACAAATGTCTAATATTTGCTAATAGTTCCAATTTGTTCAAATGGCTCAAAGCACTATGGGACTTAACATCCGAGGTCATCAGTCCCCTATACTTAGAACTACTTAAACCTAACTAACCTAAGGTCATCACACACATCCATGCCCGAGGCAAGATTCGAACCTGTGACCGTAGCAGCAGTGCGGTTCCGGTGCGGTTCCGGAGTGAAGGGCCTAGAACCGCTCGACTTGCTCATAGCAAAACGTAGTAGCACGAGTACACAGAGGAGATGGGCGGGGGGGGGGGGGGGGGGGGGAGGGGGTCAGGAGGGCCGCACTGTGATTATCTCGAGCTTCTTAAGCAGTGCTCACGTAGCATTCAAAGTTCAACTTGTCGCGCTCACTCGGTGGATTTGATTTCTCATGTAGGCTTCGTGAAGAAAAAAACGGAGAGGTATCGTGTTTTAGTAGTTGGTAGCGGTTTTGTAACTTGTTTCTGCTTGCAAAATTTAAGACATTTATGTTTCTGCTGCAGCTGTGAGAATTTTCTGAATAGAGTGAGTATGAGACATACAGGGTGTAAATTTTAAGTTGACAAACCAGAATAACTCGAAAAATAAGCTTCACACGAAAAAATGTGTAGAATCGAAAGTTGATTATTTTCGAGGGGGACATCTGCTGGTGCTAAAATTAGCCCGCCACCCCAACCCCCTGGGAGTGGGCGGGAGGCAACTTTAAAATTTCAAATGGGAACCCCTGTTCTTTATTGCAGAATCAGATTCTACATAGGAAACTACGTACATTTTGTCTTAAACATTTGTTTTGATTCTCGGTAGTTGGCGCTGTAATTCAAGAAAATCTATATTCTCATTTTTGCGTGGAAAATGGTTAAGGATAAATAAAAAATACTTATTTACTTCGTAAATTTTGATTCGCTAAAACTAAAAGTCCCCCTCTCTCCGCATAGGGTTCTGAGAAAGAGGAATTAGAGTTTTACAAATGTTGACCCAAATACTAATTTTTTCCACAGATTCGGATAAGTTTTGTTTCGTGGTAATGAGGCCACACAACTTTTAATTATCAAAAATATCATCTGACTGGCTAACTAAGTAACCAAACATCCCACTTACTTAATTAAAAATACATTAACAGCAATAATGACATTAAGTGTCAAAGGTGATCAACTTTCATTGATGTGCACATTCCCGAACATGTGCTGTAGTGTTTACCTTGCATTCAAATAAGACTTTAATTCGCTGTCACACTGAACCACGTTAAATTGTTAAAAACATAGGAAACCCAAACTGTTGCATGTGGTTATGAAAATATCTATGTTCAAAGACAACAAATGGGCTTTGCACTTAACTTATGGAAGCAAATACTTTCAAAAACTCACATCGCAGAGGCAAAGAAATTTGCTGCAGTTGCTTGAGAATTAATCGCCTATTACTAAGTTTCAATTCCTATAATAAGGTACGATGTAATTATTAGGGCACAGAAAGTTTTTTAGTACAAGCTTGTGTGACAGGAGAACGATTCAAAAATTTAATACAGTATCTAAAGTTCAAAACGATAGCTACAACAAGAAGAATTTTTGTCACAAACAAGTTGGCAATTCACCTTGTGTTTTCTGATAGTCTGTTTACCGATCTACAAATGCTTGATATCACGGAATGTTCCAGAACACTGCTGCCCTAAGAAATGACACTTGGTGAAACAATGAAAATTTACATTCAACCCCCAAAAGAACACATTTCTAAAAAACGCAATTTTAAAATGAAACAAGACAGGTACAACGTTGCGTCAAGCAGTTTTTTGGCAGCGTGACTATTGTTGATCAAGAGACAGCGCAATCTGTGACCTCAGAATCCAGCCAGCTTTACCCAAGTAATTACTCAGCGTAAATCAGACACCCCCCGATAATCGCGTTAATTCTGCGCATGGTGCTAGTAACTGCAAGCATTATCTGCCAAGAAAAATGATCTTTAAATTCAGTAAACAGTCAAATCATGAATGATCTTTAACCCATCAATCATGGAAATGAATACAATATGACTACGAGCGTAATTACACTCCCACGTACCAATAAAGGGGCAGAAACCAACCCCTTTAGTATTAATAGCAAAAAAATAAAAAAATATGAAAACACCGCTCAGTGGCATAACGGAGCAACCGGCCGCCACGCTGTGTGGAAAATCAACAAGATTTTGATGGATGCATACAGTTGGCAAAGAGCTTCATTTACATTAGCCGTCAGTACCTTGAACATCAAGTAATTGTCATTAATCGTTTCCTCCCAAAATTGACAAGTTAACTAACAATCATTATAACCACTCACGCCAACAAATGAAGTAACTTAAACCAAAGTCCACAAATCTATCATATACAAGAACGTAAAATCACAGTATGTCTTCATTACAGAAAATCACAAACTTACGCTAGTATAATAAGCAGTTGGTACAAACACGTGTAGGGCTGTTGCACTCGCACTCCACGTGCACATGACGGGGCTTGAGCAAGCAGGAAGAGTACTAATAGCCGTGAAGGCAGTTAAGTCGCCAAATTCACGTAAGGTACCTCGCTATAGTTTTAAAGACAGTATGCTTCCACCTTGAGCGAAGCGCCGCAGTAGGAATAGCTCCTGCTGCCTCACATCCTCCGGAGTCGCCATTATGAAAACTTATTCTCGGACACGGAGTCCCGAGAGAAATACCGAAGTCCCGTCGTTCGACAGAGAAACTGCGCTGCACAAACCAGAACGCGCAGTGCTTGAAGAGCCCTTCCTGCTACGCTACCTGCCACTGTCCGACTCACTTTCTTGCTACGCCATAGTCCCGCAGCGACCGCAGGGTCGGCGTTGTTACAACGGATTTGGCAATGTTAGTGTTAGGGATGGCTGGATAACCTTCCTGCCACCACCCCATACCCCCCCCCCCCCCCAGGACGGAATCGGTGTACCCCAATTGTCTGCGTCAAGTGTAAATCGTGAAATAGTGCGGTCGTATTTCAGATGTCTACGACGCGTGTAACTGTGGCGGAACGTGGGGACCAGCCCGGTATTCACCAAGCGGGATGTGGAAAACTGCCTAAAAACCACATCCAGGCTGGCCGGCACACCGTTAATCGGCCGGGTGGATTCGATCCGGGGCCGGCGCGCCTACACGAGTCCAGGAAGCTCGGCTACCCTGGCGGGTGCTATCTGACTCACTCTGCCACGTTAAAAGCGCCACACCCTCCGCTAGAGGCAAAGAAAGATTGCCTATGGAAGACATAACGCGACCTACCGACATTGTACGGCTCAGTCCCTTCGGCGAACTGTCAGGCGTCCTTGCTGCTCTCAGAAAGCCATCTGCGCCAATGTCTTGATCCCGATGGTGGCCATTTTCGAGGATCTGTGGTGTCTTTGTTCTGGCAAAAGCAGCGCCTGCCGATCACGGTACCCGCTCTGTCCAGCACAGAAAACCGGACACATGAAGTCACATGCCTAGATTTTACAATTTATATTGATGTCTGTACGGGAATAGTGTGTACTTACAACAGGGGCGGCTAAGGTTCGTCTCGCAGTCCGTGTCCTAGCCGCCGCACCACGCTATTTGAGCGTGAACGCACGGCATTTAAACAGCAGTGCAGTCTTACTGCATACGACTTCCTTTTATATTTCTTCATAAGACCAGAAATAAGTTGTTCCTCACCTTTCAGCGTCTTTCTGTGGGCAATGTGCTATCAAGCCCAGTTAAAATGCGCGGTCTGCAGTCCAGTCCGGATGTTATAGTTTTCGTTTCTGCCCTCCTTTTTTCCTTCTTAAATTCAGCAGTAGTGAGTTCTAAATCGAAAAAAAGCGTTCCAGATTTTCTCCTTGACTTAACCAACTCCATACTCGTTGTTCATTTCCATCGAAAAGAGTTGCAACTCATAGTGGGATAATGCATGCGACTTCCCAAATTTTACAGTTCATGCCACCAATACAGGGCTATTACAAATGATTGAAGCGATTTCATAAATTCACTGTAGCTCCATTCATTGACATATGGTCACGACACACTACAGATACGTAGAAAAACTCAAAGTTTTGTTCGGCTGAAGCCGCACTTCAGGTTTCTGCCGCCAGAGCGCTCGAGAGCGCAGTGACACAAAATGGCGACAGGAGCCGAGAAAGCGTATGTCGTGCTTGAAATGCACTCACATCAGTCAGCCATTACAGTGCAACGACACTTCAGGACGAAGTTCAACAAAGATCCACCAACTGCTAACTCCATTCGGCGATGGTATGCGCAGTTTAAAGCTTCTGGAAGTCTCTGTAAGGGGAAATCAACGGGTCGGCCTGCAGTGAGCGAAGAAACGGTTGAACGCGTGCGGGCAAGTTTCACGCGTAGCCCGCGGAAGTCGACGAATAAAGCAAGCAGGGAGATAACGTACCACAGCCCTGACACCCGATGACAAAGTCAAACGCTTTGAATTTTCGGCGCGGTTGCAACAGCTCATGGAAGAGGATGCGTTCAGTGCGAAACTTGTTTTCAGTGCTGAAGCAACATTTTTTCTTAACGGTGAAGTGAACAGACACAGTGTGCGAATCTGGGCGGTAGAGAATCCTCACGCATTCGTGCAGCAAATTCGCAATTCACCAAAAGTTAACGTGTTTTGTACAATCTCACGGTTTAAAGTTTACGGCCCCTTTTTCTTCTGCGAAAAAAACGTTACAGGACACGTGTATCTGGACATGCTGGAAAATTGGCTCATGCCACAACTGGAGACCGACAGCGCCGACTTCATCTTTCAACAGGATGGTGCTCCACCGCACTTCCGTCATGATGTTCGGCATTTCTTAAACAGGAGATTGGAAAACCGATGGATCGGTCGTGGTGGAGATCATGATCAGCAATTCATGTCATGGCCTCCACGCTCTCCCGACTTAACCCCATGCGATTTCTTTCTGTGGGGTTATGTGAAAGATTCAGTGTTTAAACCTCCTCTACCAAGAAACGTGCCAGAACTGCGAGCTCGCATCAACGATGCTTTCGAACTAATTGATGGGGACATGCTGCGCCGAGTGTGGGAGGAACTTGACTATCGGCTTGATGTCTGCCGAATCACTAAAGGGGCACATATCGAACATTTGTGAATGCCTAAAAAAACTTTTTGAGTTTTTGTATGTGTGTGCAAAGCATTGTGAAAATATCTCAAATAATAAAGTTATTGTAGAGCTGTGAAATCGCTTCAGTCATTTGTAATAACCCTGTATCTTCACATGCTGTACGGCTGTAAATTTAGCGTTAAGTGCTTCTTGACATACTAAACAATGGGTCCCACGATCTTTAAATTCTTTCTGCATGGTACGGTAATATCGTTTAATAGCAAATTTGCAGCACCATTCGGTTTAGCGACTGCATAATATGTACTGAGAATTCTCATCCCTCTCTTCTGCCATTCCCAGTCATTTTTAAAGGCGTGCAACGATAGATCGCCTCTTTTTGCGCAAACATCCACTTGACCTGCGGACGTTTAAAAAGGTTTCGAGATTGGATTAATGAAAAGTAGAGTAAAGATAGGATGCTCGTTTTAAAGCTTCGATTGTTCTAAATCGTCTCCCCCCTCCTCTCACTCACTTCAGTACATTTAGAACAACGTGCAAAACGTTCGTACAACCGCATGAAACCATTATAAAAGTTCTTCTTTGGGATGTTGTTGGACTCGCGCGTAACGTGGGCTTGAATTTAAGTCGTCAAAGTTCTGGCCCCTCACATGAATGTCTGAACTCTGTCGTTTTGCGGTACCTTCGTATCGATAACACCAATTCTCGTCACCTGTGATGATGTTTTCCAGAAAATAATTGCCCACGTTTCTCATTTCAATCATTTTCAACTGTTTCTACAGCCCACAAGCCACCGTCCGGGGTGTGATTCCTCACAGAACGCTATGACATTCAAAACTGGTGAAATTCCAGACGAAACATGTCAAGGCTAGTACACAAAACTAGTATTGAACGATAATACGATTTTATTTACCCACAAATCCATTACCTGACGAGAAAACAGTGACCATGTAAATATCAACAAATCTGCGTACATATGTTAACAAAACAGTAAAATACGGAAATAGCAGCTGTCAACTTTGAACAGGTCGCTTGCTGCAGCTCTCAGCCAACGAGATGAGTTCATAGATTGTTTGGCCTGCGCACGCACTGTGTAATGGCGGACAGCATGCTCACTCACTTCTGGTACACAAATATTTATTGCGTATAACATTATAACCAGACGATTTAGCAGTCTGCAGTGAATGTTGCTCAGTTTGAGTGTGTGTGTGTGTGTACATTTGTAAAATTTAACAGGAAAAATGTAGAGAAATAACTGAGAGAAAATATTCAGTCCGTGTTAGGTTTTGTTGGTGCATTGCATAAAAAAACAACGTACATTCTCAGAAAATTCTTCCTCTTATTAAGGCCTATGTCTGATACTAGTAGATTTCTCTTAGTCAAGAATGATCGTTTTACCAGTGCTAGACTGCTTTTTAAGGCCTCCTTGCTCCGTCCGTCATGGGATACTTTGCTGCGTAGGTAGCAGAATTCTTTAACTTTATCCATTTCGTGATCACCAGTTATGATCTCATTTCTCCTACTTCTCATTACTTTCATGTTTCTTCGATTTATTCTCAAGCCATATTCTGTACTCTTAAGACTGTTAGTTCCACTCAACAGGTCTTGTAATTCTTCTTCACCTTCACTCAGGACAGCTACGTCATCAGCTTATCTTATCCCTGATATCCTTTCACCCTGAATTTTAATCCCGCTCTTTAATGTCCCTTTTATTCCCATCACTGCTTCTTCGACGTATAGATCGAGCAACAAACTACATCTCTGTCTGATATTCTTTTTAATCCTAGCATTTCGTTATTGATCTTCCACTCTTATTGTTCCCGCTTGGTTCTTGTAATTGTTGTATGTTACCCCTTTTTCCCTAGAGCTTACACTCACATTTTTCAGAATTTCTAACATCTCGCGCCATTTTACGTTGTCGAACGCTTTTTCCAGGTCGACATAGTCTATGAACATGTCTTGATTTTTCTTCAGTCTTGCTTCCAGTATCAACCGCAACGTCAGAACTGCTCCTCTGATGTCTTGACCGTCCCTAAAGCCAAACTTATCGTCATCTAACAAATCCTCAAATTTCTTTTCCATTATTTTGTATATTATTCTTGTCAATAACTTGGATACATGAAATATGGAGCTGATTGTGTGATAATTCTCGCACTTGTCAGTTCTGGAAATCTAGGGAATTGCATTGACGCTGTTTTTCTGAAAGTATGGTGGTATTTTGTCACTCTCATACATTCTACACACCACCGTCAGTAATCTTTTTGCTGTCCCATTGATGAAGTGTTACCTATCCCTCCCGCCTTATTTGCTTTTAAGTCTGCCAAAGCTCTTCTAAATGCTGGTTCTAACATGGATCCCCTGTCTCCTCCCTATTGACTCCTGTTTCTTCTGCGATCGCGTCATAAGTCCTCTCCTTCATAGAGGCCGTCAATGTGCTCTTTACACCTATCCGCTCCCTCCTCTCCATTTAACAGTGGAATTCCCACTGCGCTCTGAATGTTACTGCCCTTGCTTTTAATTTCACCGAAGGTAGTTTTGATTTTCCTATGCGCCGGGACAGTTCTCCCGACAGTCATTTGTTTTTCGACATTTTGACATTCTTGATGCAATCATTTTGCTTTAGATTCCATGCACTTCCAATCCATCTCATTCCTAAGACACCACAGAAGGCAGGTGCTTACAGGAGTGAATATTACTGAATCACATCATTATGCCATGACTGTGAAATACTGACGTGAATTACTTTAAATAAAGAGTGAAAAGACAGGTAGAAGCTGACCTCGGAGGAGATCAGGTTGGGTTCTGGAGATGAAGAAATGGAGAAAGTATATGAGGATATTGAACGAATAACTCAGCACGTAAAGAGAGATGAAAATGGAGTAGTCACTGGGACTGGAATGCTGTTGTAGGGGAAGAAGAAAGGATAACGGCAGGATATGGCCTTGATACAAGGAATGAGAGAGGAGAGGACTAACTGAGTTCTGCAATAAGTTTCAAACGTTAGTAGCGAATATTCTGTTCAAGAATTACAATATTTGAAAAAGATTGGGACATACAGGGAGATTTCAGTCAGATTACGCCATGGTGAAACAGAGACTCCGATAGCAGATAATGGATTGTAAGTTTCAGAGAATAGTCCGAAAGAACAATGGTTATGAAAAGTTTTCAGTTAATGTCACGCGGCTAAGCCTAAGGTTTATGTTATGCGCCTCAGTTCATGTACACTACTGACCGTTAATATTGCTCCTCAACGAAGGTTTCAGGCAACAACTGTTAAACTGACATGAACTGCACATATGCAGCCTCCATCTGAAACGACGTTTGTGGGTTTTATCCATCATGTCAGCTGTGTGCATGGCGTGCGACTCCCTTGCCGTTGGTGATGGCACTGACTCTGTTGTACCGGCGCTTCATCTTTGGAACAGCATTCCTCCTCCTCCTTGACTCTCTATCGCATTCTCTATTGTGAATGTGTAAGTAAGATCTTTGGTGTACCTAGATACATTTCTATGTCGAAAAAAATGTATTGCTGTATTCTTGTGATGAAATAATCTCTTACTGTATAGTATAGAGCATATTGACAAATTACAGCGTATTCTAAACACATTCAAGATGAAAATTACTAAAAACAAACATATACCTGTATTTGACAAAGTTAAACCAACAATGGCCATCGACTCTTGCTGCTTCAGGTCGCCTCCCATTGTCCTGTTTCCCTTAAGAAACATTATTCAGCCAACGGCCTTGTCAAAGAGGATGATGGGGCCCATAGAGGTTCAGGGCACTCTCTTCTCCTTGGGGTAGGAATCAGCAATGATCAACGGCATGAGGATACAGAACGGCCGGCGGGTGTGGCCGAGCGGTTCTAGGCGCTTCAGTCTGGAACCGCGCGACCACTTCGGTCGCAGGTTTGAATCCTGCCTAGAGCGTTGATGTGTGTGATGTCGTTAGGTTTAAGTAGTTATAAGTTCTAGGGGACTGATGACCTCAGATGTTAAGTCCAATAGTGCTCAGAGCCATTTTAACCATTTTTTGATACAGAAGGCAACGTAAGCAACTGCGTTAAAGACACATGTAATTGAAAATGTATCCTGATGATCTCTCCGTTGGCAAAAGATTCCGGAAATCCCCCATACGGATCTCCGGAAGGAGACTGCTAAGAGGGAGGTGACGATGAGAAAAAAATTGCATAACCAAGCAAAGGATAACGTTCTATGAGTCGGGTTCTGGAATGTCAGAAGTTACAACGTGTTGGGGAAGCCAGAAAATCTGGAAAGGGAAATGCTAAGACTCAGTCTAGATATAGTGCGGGTCGGTGAAATGAAATGAGGAGAAGACAAGGCTTAATGATCAGGCCAGTATAGGGTAATATCAATAGCGTCAGAAAATGGTATAGCGAGAGTAGAATTCGTTATGAATAGGAAGGCAGGATAGAGAGTGAGTTACTATGAACAGTTCGGCGATAGAGTTGTTCTCATCAGAATCTGCAGAAAACCAACATCTACAAGGATAGTCCAGATACATATGCCGACGTCTAAAGAGAAGATGAAATAGAAAAAGGATAAGAGGATACTGAACGGGTAATTCATTAACTACAGGGAAATGAAAATCTAACAGTCGCGATGGACTGGAACGCTGTTCTAGGAGAAGAATTAGAAGAAAGTTTTACGTCAGAATATAGGCTTGGTACTAGGGATGAGGGAGGATAAAAATTATTTGAATTCTGCAATAAGTTTCAGCTCGTAATAACGAATACTCTGTTCAAGAATCACAAGGGGAGAATGTATACTTGGAAAGGGCTGGTATATACGGGAAGATTTTTGTCAGATTACATCATGGTCAGGCAGATATTTTGCAACCATATATTAGAGTGTAAGGCATACCCATCAGCATATATAGACTCAGATCACAATTTAGTAGTGATGGAGAGTAGGCTGAAATTTAAAAGAGTGGGGATACGGAAGTAGTAATCAAGTAAGTGGTACACTTGAAGTTCTGTGACGCTTTAGATACTACCATAAGGAATAGCTCTGTAGCCAGTTCAGTTGAAGACGAATGGGCATACCTAAAAAGGGCAATCACAGAAGTTGGAAACAAAACCGTCGGCAGAAAGAAGGTAACTGTGAAGAAATCATGGGGAACAGAAGAAGAAAGCACAAAAATCTTCACGGAAATTCAGGAATACAGAAATACTAGTCGCTGAGGAATGAAATAAATAGGAAGTTAAGGGAAGCTAAGACGAAATGGCTGCAGGAAAAATGTGAAGAAATCAAAATAGAAATTATCGTCGGAAGAACTGACTCAGTATATAGGGAAGTCAAAACAACCTTGGTGAAATTAAAAGCAAGGGTGATAAAGTTAAGAGTGCAAGCAGAATTCCGCCGTTAAATGCAGAGGACAGCGCGAATAGGTGGAAAGAGTACACTGAAGGCTTCTATTAGGGGGAAGATTTGGGTGATATGATAGAAGAAGAAATAACATTTAATCAGAATTTCTAAAATCATTGCGGGAAGTGGCAACATAACGATGGTGTGTAAAATACATGAGTCTGGCGATATACCATCTGAGTTTCAGGAATGTTCAGAAGTGGAATTAAATTGAAGGTGAAGGATATCGAAGGTAAGATTCGCTGATGACACAGCTGCCGTCAGTGAAAAGGAAGAATTAAAGAATCTGATGAAGGGAATGAACAGTCTAATGAGTACAGAATGTGAACTGAGAGTGCTTCGAAGAAAGACGGAAGTAATGTGAAGTAGCAGAAAAGAGGAAAGCGAGAAACTTAACATCAGCATTGCTGGCCACAAAGTAGATGAAGTTAAAGGATTCTGCTACCTAGGCAGCAAAATAGCCCTTGACGAATGGAGCAAATGGAACATAAAAAGAAGACTAGCACTGGCAAAAAGGGCGTTCTCGCCAGGAAAGATCTACTAATATCAATCATAGACCTTAATCTGAGGAATAAATTTCTGAGAATGTGCATTCTGAGCACAGTATTTCGTGATAGTGAAACACGGTCAGTGGTAAAACCGGAAAGGAAGAAAAAAATGGTTCAAATGGCTCTGAGCACTATGGGACTTAACTTCTAAGGTCATCAGTCCCCTAGAACTTAGAACTACTTAAACCTAACTAACCTAAGGACATCACACACATCCATGCCTGAGGCAGAATTAGAACCTGCTACCGTAGCGGTCGCGCGGTTCCCGGCTGTAGCGCCTTTAACCGCTTGGCCACCCCGGCCGGCCCGGAAAGGAAGAGACTCGAAGGATTTGAGAGGTGGTACTACAAAAGAATGTTGAAAATTAGGTGAATGACAACGTAAGGAATGAACAAGTTCTCCACGGAATAGGAGAGCAATGGAAAACACTGACAAGGAAAAGAGGAAAGGATGGTAGATCAGTTAAGACATCAGGGAAATCTATTAAGGGATCAGGGATTAACTGTCATGGTACTAGAGAGAGCTATAGAGGTTAAAAGCTGTAGAGGAAGACACAGATTGGAATACATCCTGCAGATAATTGAGGACGTAGCTTCCAAGTGCTAGTCCGAGATGAATAAGTTGGCATAGTAGATGAATTCGTGACGGGCCGCATCAAACCAGTCAAAAGACTGATGAGTCAAAAAACAGAAAGCCCGCATTCATTCAGTGCTGTTGTCATTTTCCACAAATTTTGATTTGTCACGTGATCAACAATTGAAGTTATATGGGTCCACGGAAATCTGTCATAAATATGCTATCTTCTGATTAGTGGAAAACAGCAGCAGGTGCCGTATTTAAAGCTGACAGCTGATGTAGCCATGTTTGAGGCTGGTTTGTTTGCACTACTACACGTCGCCCGCATTGTGGCGTCAGCGTGTTTCAAGTGACTGAGTGCAATTTTGGGTGCATGCACTCTTAACAGTCAACAACATTGGCCCCTAAGGGAGGGTGTCATATCTGGGTACACTTTTAAAACTTTCTCCCTAGCCAGCTGTGTAAAAAACTTAATTCCTTCCGAACCGGCCATGAAGGCCCAACGGCACCGACCGGCCGCCGCCTCATCCTCAGCCCATGGGCGTCACTGGATTCGTATATGGAGGAGCATGTGGTCAGCACACCGCTCTCCCGGCTGTATGTCAGTTTCCGAGACCGGAGCCGCAACTTCTCAATCAAGTATCTCCTCAGTCGGCCTCACAAGGGCTGAGTGCAACCTGCTTGCCCACAGTGCTCGGCAGACCGGATGGTCAACCATCCAAGTGCTAGCCCAGCCTTTCAGCGCTTGGCTTCGGTGATCTGGCGGGAAGCGGTGTTACCACTGCGGCAAGGCCGTTGGCAGCCAGCTGTGTAGCTGAAGGTTAATATATTATGTAATACAATTTTTACATTATGACATACACTTCGGGTTCTGCAGCCTTTTTCTCAAATTACGAGAATTACTCCGAAATACAAGGTTCCTCCAAATGTGGAAACATCATCACTGTTATCTATCTAGGAACAAATGTCCTCTTGAAATTTAAAGGCGCTGCAGACGAGAAAATTTTGTCAATATTATGTTTAATCGCCTGTCCCTCACATTATTACCCTACTACACATCAATGATCAGTAAGTGAAGTCGGATGAAGCAGTAGTGTTTTAAGCAACCAGTTGCAACTTAAACATATTGTGAGACAGAAGGTATTGGAAACTGAAACAAATTTCCTGTTTAAGACAGTTAAAGTTATTAAGCAGTAAAGAAACTCAATCCGTTAGCAAGTATAACGTGTTCCAAGGTAAAAGACTTTCTTCTGTTTCAAGGCACACGACGACGCTGTACCAATGAAGTACGATTTAACTGTCTACATGTTACATACAGTCCGCAGCTCGTGGTCGTGCGGTAGCGTTCTCGCTTCCCGCGCCCGGGCTCCCGGGTTCGATTCCCGGCGGGTTCAGGGATTTTCTCTGCCTCGTGATGACTGTGTGTCGTGTGACGTGCTTAGGTTAGTTAGGTTTAAGTAGATCCGAGTTCTAGGGGACTGATGACCATAGATGTTAAGTCCCATAGTGCTCAGAGCCATTTGAACCATTTTGTTATATACACTTAAGAGCCAAAGAAACTGGTACACCTGCCTAATACCGTGTAGGACACGCGAGCACTCAGAAGTGCCGAGGGACTCGACACCATGAATCCAGCAGGGCTTTCCATAAAACCGTAAGAGACGAGGGGGTAGAGATCGCTTTTAAAAAGCACGTTGCTAGACATCCCGGATATGCTCAATTATGTTCATGTCTGCTGTGTTTGGTGGCCAGTGGAAGTATTTAAACTCAGAAGAGTGTTCCTGGAGCAACTCTGTAGCAATTATGAACGTGTGGGGTGTCGCATTTTCCTGCTGGAATTGCCCAAGTCCGTCGGAATGCACAATGGACATGAAAGGATGCAGGTGATCATACAGGATGCTTATGTAAGTATCACCTGTCAGAGTCGTATCTAGACATATCAGGGCTCCAATATCACTCCAACTGCACACGCCCCACAACATTACAAGCTTGAACATACCCCTGCTGACATGCAGGGACCATAGATTCATGAGGTAGTCTCAGTACACCCTTATCCGCTCGATACAATCCAAAAGGAGAGCTGGCCGGAGTGGCCGAGCGGTTCGAGGCGCTACAGTCTGGAACCGCGCGACCGCTACGGTCGCAGGTTCGAATCCTGCCTCGGGCATGGATGTGTGTGATGCCCTTAGGTTAGTTAGGTTTAAGGAGTTTAAGTTCTAGGGCACTGATGTCCTCAGATTCATAATCAAAACGTCTTCGATCCCGGGTTCGATCCCCGCCACTGCCTAAATTTTGATAAATAATCAGCATTGGCGGCCGAAGACTTCCGGCATAAGAAGTCAGCCTCATTCTGCCAACGGCCTTGTCAAAGAGGGCACTCTCTTGTCCTAGGGGTGGGAAATTGCCCCTAAAGGCGGAAGAATCAGCAATGATCAACGACATGAGGATGCAGAAGGCAATGGAAACCACTGCATTAAAGACACGTAACGTGTATCCACAGGACATGTGACCTGTAATTGAAGAAGTGTCATGATGATCTCTCCATTGGCAAAAGATTCCGGAATAGTCACCCATTCGGATCTCCGGCAGGGGACTTCCAAGGGGGAGGTTACCATGAGAAAAAGATTGAATAATCAACGAAATGATAACGTTCTACGAGTCGGGGCGTGGAATGTCAGAAGCTTGAACGTGTTAGGGAAACTAGAAAATCTCAAAAGGGAAATGCAAAGGCTCAATCAAGATATAGTAGGGGTCAGTGAAGTGAAGTGGAAGGAAGACAAGGATTTCTGGTCAGATGACTATCGGGTAATATCAACAGCAGCAGAAAATGGTATAACAGGTGTAAGATTCGTTATGAATAGGAAGGTAGGGCAGAGGGTGTGTTACTGTGAACAGTTCAGTGACTGGGTTGTTCTAATCAGAATCGACAGCAGACCAACACCGACAACGATTGTTCAGGTATACATGCCGACGTCGCAAGCTGAAGATGAACAGATAGAGAAAGTGTATGAGGATATGGAAAGGGTAATGCAGTATGTAAAGTGGGACGAAAATCTAATTGTCATGGGTGACTGGAATGCAGTTGTAGGGGAAGGAGTAGAAGAAAAGGTTACAGGAGAATATGGGCTTGGGACAAGGAATGAAAGAGGAGAAAGACTAATTGAGTTCTGTAACAAGTTTCAGCTAGTAATAGCGAATACCCTGTTCTGGAATCACAAGAAACCATGGGTAACAGAAGAAATACTTCAGTTGATTGATGAAAGGAGGAAGTACAAACATGTTCCGGGAAAATCAGGAATACGGAAATACAAGTCGCTGAGGAATGAAATAAATAGGAAGTGCAGGGAAGCTAAGACGAAATGGCTGCAGGAAAAATGTGAAGACGTCGAAAAAGATATGATTGTCGGAAGGACAGACTCAGCATACAGGAAAGTCAAAACAGCCTTTGGTGACATTAAAAGCAACGGTGGTAACATTAAGAGTGCAACGGGAATTCCACTGTTAAATGCAGAGGAGAGAGCAGATAGGTGGAAAGAATACATTGAAAGACTCTATGAGGGTGAAGATTTGTCTGATGTGATAGAAGAAGAAACAGGAGTCGATTTAGAAGAGAGAGGGGATCCAGTATTAGAATCGGAATTTAAAAGAGCTTTGGAGGACTTACGGTCAAATAAGGCAAAAGGGATAGATAACATTCCATCAGAATTTCTAAAATCATTGGGGAAAGTGGCAACAAAACGACTATTCACGTTGCTGTGTAGAATATATGAGACTGGCGACATACCATCTGACTTTCGGAAAAGCATCATCCACACAATTCCGAATACGGCAAGAGCTGACAAGTGCGAGAATTATGGCACAATCAGCTTAACAGCACATGCATCGAAGCTGCTTACAAGAATAATATACAGAAGAATGGAAAAGAAAATTGAGAATGCGCTAGGTGACGATCAGTTTGGCTTTAGGAAAAGTAAAGGGACGAGAGAGGCAATTCTGACGTTACGGCTAATAATGGAAGCAAGGCTATAGAAAAATCAAGACACTTTCATAGGACTTGTCGACCTGGAAAAAGCGTTCGACAAAATAAAATGGTGCAAGCTGTTCGAGATTCTGAAAAAAAGTAGGGGTAAGCTATAGGGAAAGACGAAGTGCTCGTATTAAGAAGGGTGTAAGACAAGGCTGTTGCCTTTCGCCCCTACTCTTCAATCTGTACATCGAGGAAGCAATGATGGAAATAAAAGAAAGGTTCAGGAGTGGAATTAAAATACAAGGTGAAAGGATATCAATGATGACATTGCTATCCTGAGTGAAAGTGAAGAAGAATTAAATGATCTGCTGAACGGAATGAACAGTCTAATGAGTACACAGTATGGTTTGAGAGTAAATCGGAGAAAGACGAAGGTAATGAGAAGTAGTAGAAATGAGAACAGCGAGAAACTTAACATCAGGATTGATGGTCACGAAGTCAATGAAGTTAAGGAATTCTGCTACCTAGGCAGTAAAATAACCAATGACGGACGGAGCAAGGAGGACATCAAAAGCAGACTCGCTATGGCAAAAAAGGCATTTCTGGCCAAGAGAAGTCTACTAATATCAAATACCGGCCATAATTTGAGGAAGAAATTTCTGAGGATGTATGTCTGGAGTACAGCATTGTATGGTAGTGAAACATGGACTGTGGGAAAACCGGAACAGAAGAGAATCGAAGCATTTGAGATGTGGTGCTTTAGACGAATGTTGAAAATTAGGTGGACTGATAAGGTAAGGAATGAGGTGGTTCTACGCAGAATCGGAGAGGAAAGGAATATGTGGAAACACTGATAAGGAGAAGGGACAGGATGATAGGACATCTGCTAAGACATGAGGGAATTACTTCCATGGTACTAGAGGGAGCTGTAGAGGGCTAAAACTGTAGAGGAAGACAGAGATTGGAATACGTCAAGCAAATAATTGAGGACGTAAGTTGCAAGTGCTACATCAAACCAGTCAGTAGACTGATGACCAAAAGAAAAAAAAAAGAAGTCCAGGGGACTGATGATCTCAGAATTTAAGTCCCATAGTGCTCAGAGCCATTTGAACCAAAAGGAGACTCGTTCGATCAGGAAACATGTTTCCAGTTATCAACAGTCCAGTGTTAACAGACCTAGCCGAGGGGTAAAGCTTTGTGTCGTGGAGTCATCAAGGATACACGAGCCCGTACCGATGATGTTTCGTTGAATGGTTCGCACGCTGACACTCGTTGATGGTCCAGCATTCAAATCTGAAACAATTTACGGAAGGGTTGCAGTTCTCTGACGGTGAACGTTTCTCTTCAGTCGTCATTGTTCCTGTCCTTGCAGGATATTTTTCCGGCCGCAACGATGTCGGACATTTGATATGTTCTCGGATTCCTGTTAGTCACAGTACACCCGTGAAAGGGTCATACAGGAAAATTCCCACGTCAGTGCTCTCTCGGAGATGCTGTGTCCCATCGTTCATGCACCGACTATAACACCAGGTTGAAACTCACTTAATAACCTGTCGTTGTAGCAGCTGTAACCGATCTAACAACTGCGCGAGATACTTGTTGTCTTCTACAGGGTGAGTCACTAACTATTGCCACCTAGAATAACTCCGAAAATATGATAGTAGCTGAAACGTTTGTGGGACAAATGTTGCATGGGACCACGGGGGCCATAATATGCCTTTTTTTTTTTTTTGTTGCTAGGTGGGGTCGCATCAGAGATATGTTAGTCAACCTTATTTTCTGATAGCAGCTACTGAGACGAATCCAGTGATGTGTAACATTAAGGTCTTTGAAGGCCAACGAAGGTCACAATGGTGGCACGAATTTCTATTTAGAGAAGGTTTTCTAAGTGACGACCATTGGTATCAATGCAGTGCTGAGTGGTATTCCTTAATACTTCGGCACTTATCTAAGCACATGCTCTGACAATTCTCTCTCGTATATCGTGCAAATAGTAAATATTCGTCGAATATGGCGTATCCATCTAACTTGCCATTGAAATGTAAAAATCATTCGACAGTTTCTCAGTATAACACCAATATGAACGGTAAGACTAGCATTGTCGAATCAATCGAATGTGAATGATGTATTCCTTTGAAGAACAAGTCAATATGTTTCTCACTTAGGGAAAATGTCAACGAAATTCGGTGAGAACTAGAGACTTATACGAAAGATATCCTCAACGTACTCACCCTACACGTCATACATTTAAATATGTATATAATAAATTGAGAAAAACTGAATCTTTAGCGCATCGGAAACATATCCGGCTAAGGAAAGTTACTAACGAGGAAAAGGAAGTTGGTACTCTTGTCACTGTGGTTCGAGATGCTTGTGTTAGTTCGCGCAAATCACAATGGAATCTGACATGAGCCAGAGTAGGGTTGTTCGTGTTGTGCATCGCCATAAGTATCATCCCTACCATATCAGTCTACACAAAGAATTAAATGGTACGGATTGTATGCGGAGCACTGAATTCTGCCGATGGGCTCAGCGTCAGATTCAAAGGGATGACACGTTTATTGGTTTGATTTTATTTACTGGCGAGGGTACATTCACGAACCATGGAAATGTTAATTTGCATAACATGCATTATTGGGCAATTGAAACTCCCTGCTGGCTGCGGCATGTTGCACACCAAAAACCGTAGTCGGTGAATGTATGGTGTGGGATTCTGGAGAACAGAATTATAGGCCCCTTTTTTATCGAAGGAAATCTTAATCGTGGGAAGTACACCACATTCCTGCAAGAAACATTAGGTCTGTTATTGGAAGGAATACCTTTGCGAACAAGGAACAGACCATGGTATCTAAACGATGGGTGTCTGGCACATTTTTCGCTGATGGTTAGAAATGTGCTGCAGAGAGAGTTCCCAAATCGTTGGATTGGATGCGGAGGAGATGCGTCATGGCCGGCTCGTTCGCCAGACTCGACGCTTCTGGTTTTTTTCTTTTGGGATTCGTAAAAGACATTGTTTATAAAGACGTTACAGCTACACCTGAAGATATGCGAGAGAGAATTGTCAGAGCATGTGCTCCGTTAAGTGCCGATGTGATAAGGAGTACCACTCAATCCGTGACAAGAAGATTGCAGCACTGCATTGATACCAAAGGTCATCACTTCGAACACCTTCTGTAAATGGACGTTCATGTCACGTTTGTGACCTTCTTTGGCCTTCTTACTGTTACACATCATTTGATTCGTCTCGATAGCTGTTATCAGAAAATGAGTACCAAACTGTAGCATCCCATTAAAAAAAAAAAAAAAGTTTGCCTTCATATCCCTGAAGCGACCCCATCTAGCAGCAAACAGACAACGTCATATTGTGGCCCCCGTTCTCCCACGCAACTTTTGTCCGACAAACTTTTCAGCTACTATCATACTTTCGGAGTTATTCTTGGTGGCAATAGTTAGTGACTCACTCTGTATAGGCATTGCCGACCGCACCGCCGTATACTGCCTGTTTACATATCTATGTATGTGAATAAACAAGCCTATGGCAGTTTCTTTGGCGCTTCAGTGCAAACTGCTCTAAAATATGTAGGCAACAACTAAAACAGTGGAAGATGGCGGAATCTGCTTATGGCGGTCTCTAGTGAGTATCCCTTCATGTACTTCTCAAACCAGTGATTAGACTGAATACCGACGAAAACTCATCATGTGTTCCTAGGTAATTCTCTAGGTACATCACTTTTCCATACTACACGGTTGTGAGAATTGTATTTAATGTCAGAGAGTGATGTTTATTTAGTTTTCTTCATCCTGCATTTACCACGATTGAGTAAAGGTACAAGGCGAATATATGAGTACAGTTTTATTGAATTTCAGTTGCGGAATAAATGAAATTCCCTCGATACAATCGGTTTGAGGAGGGGCGGCGAGCCAGAAATCTGGTGAGCTGACCAGCATAGATGTGTATTTTAGGCGGTTTCCCAATAGCAAGTAAGAAAATACCTGACTGGTACCCGTGCCCCGCTTCAGATACACACTACACAAACAATTAGAAAACGTTCTTATAATTGACAGTGAGATCAGACAGAAGAGGTACACCGATTCTTCTCAAGGGAGAATGGTAGCTTGAGGAATGGCACCCAGGCGCCAAATGCGAACGAGAAAAGGTAAAGGGAAAGAAGACAAAGAGCATCACACGTCGAATTAATCATACTGACTGACACACTTAAGTTGATTCAGTGTTGTAGCATAACGAGATTAGATCTCCACTTGATTACACGGTTCATTTACACTATTTAAATTTTGATCGACGTTCCCGTTGTGGTATCTACCTAAACTACCAGTACTACATTATTTTATCTCTATCACTGACGGCAAGAAGGTGCAAACGAATGTACGATCAGAAGTCAACACGTCGACCCACGACTACGAGCCGGTCGCAGTAAACGCCGCCCTTTTGCGCGCCTGACTTCACACCAGACGCGACCCTACGCTCCCCTCCAGCCCTCCGTCCCTTCTCACCGCTAATTGGGGCGCCCTCCGCCTCCCACTCGTATTAATTAATCGACGCCGGCGCCGGGGTTAACGGGCCGCAAACGCTGCTGACGAGGTGTCGGAAAAAGGGGCGAAATTAACAATCTCCGCGCCGCAATTATGACGAGGCGTTCTTCCCCCCTGTCTCGTGCGCAGCCCACAAACACTCAGGGGAGTCTCTTGTATTTCGATACCGACTCACGGCCTAACAAACGTCTCGCGTTAATGACAATGAAAGGAGATTGTGTGATTCGCACGGGGAAAGAAATGAAATCCTTGTTTGTGTTATTGAGGGTGTATGTTTATATGTTCGTAGGTGGGGATATTCACCTGCCAAATGACAATTAAAATTCATGGTGAACCTTCAACTGTTCTTTAGTTTGCGCAATGAGTTTCGGTACTCGTTTCAGTTAAATGACCATTATCAACAATAAACTGGCATGAGCAGCTGCGTTCATGTTGAGACGTGACAGGGGCAGTAGGTACGTAGGGTACTGGCGCGCCTCAGCCGGCGCTAGAGTCCGCAGCTCGTGGTCGTGCGGTAGCGTTCTCGCTTCCCACGCCCGGGTTCCCGGGTTCGATTCCCGGCGGGGTCAGGGATTTTCTCTGCCTCGAGATGACTGGGTGTTGTGTGATGTCCTTAGGTTAGTTAGGTTTAAGTAGTTTTAAGTTCTAGGGGACTGATGACCATAGATGTTCAGTCCCATAGTCCTCAGAGCCATTTGAACCATCTTGAACCGGCGCTAGAAGGCAGGAAGACTACGCCGCGTCACAACTGAAAACCTGGTTTTCCATTCGCCGATTTCCAAGAATCAGAATTTCGTGTTTCCACCAATAAAAATAAATAATAAAAATATCAATATCCCTGCCCTTCTTCCTTAATAGACTATCAGGATTAGATAACAGCCACGTCTGCAGGTATGTAAGAAACAAAGTTTTCTCATTCAGCAGTATACAAAAACACCCTGAAGAAGGTCACTTGCATCAGTGACCGAAACGTTTTATGTATTGACAATGCGGTCACAAATCCATAAAAAAATTGTTGACTGTGACAATGGCCGCGAAGCCTACGTTTATATGTGATTTTATATGTGCAAAACACTTTATCAGACAGAAGGCTGGCCTTGAGCAATGAGGAAATATGCTGGGAACTGGCACGATATTCAGGAAACCCCTCAACTGCTCTGAACCCACCTAAAGATACTTATTCCTTTTCTTGTGCCTTTGTCCCCAATCTGCGCAGGGTCGGTTTGGTTACTAAACAGATTTAGCACGATTAATTTAAGGGGTGGCCGGAAGTCCATCCTATCGCCACACTGTTAGTCACTGGGAAGGGATGTATCTCCCAACTGTCTGTATATAGCCTTATTCATATGCAAATGCACGGAAGTTTTCTGAATGTTTGTGAGTCGTGTAACTAAGATGAGATTTGGATACCAGCCCCAGTCGAAAGTGGGAAACCGCCTAAAAACCATATCCAGGATGGCCGACCGACCCTCGTCGTTAATCCGCCAGGCGAATACGATCCAGGACCGGTGCACCTCCCCAACCCGGAAGCACCGCTTTAAGACGCGCAACTACGCGGGCGGGTGAGCCCGTCAAGATTCCCTAAGGGAAATTTCACTTACACCCACCCTCACAAGAAGAGGTTAACAGGCATATCCTCAAACTCAGCAATAATAGAGCTTCGAAAGACGGTGGCATCACTGCCGAAGTGCTGAAAAATATTGGGTATAATTCCCTCAAAGGACTCACACAAAACTTGATAGAGATTTAGAAGACAGGTAGTACGCGCTACCTGGCTCATTGTACAAAAAGCCGTCAAAGGGGATTTAAATATCGAAGAATCTCTCTTATGAAGGGAAAAAGTTAAAATACAAAGTGCTCATAGAAATAGTAATAGACAATATTAAAGAAGTTTGAGAAAAAATAGAGTGAATATCAGAAACGATGAGGAAGAGAAGAATTTCATTCTATGGGCACCTGAAAAGGCTTGGATAACAAAAAGAATTTTTAACTTTGTTGACAGAAACCCCAAAACATTAGAGACATGGATAAAAGAAGTTAAAACTGATCTGAGGGAAATGAAAATAATGCAGGAAGAAATAGGAGTAAAAGAAAGATTCAGAACAAAAGGTTTCAAGGGCCTCCAGGAGAAAACAAAGAAAAAGACAGGTACAATACGGATAGAAGTAAATTAGTGTAAAGAAAGAAAGGAGAAAGGAAAGAATACGTAAGTTATTTCATGTGGTCGTGAGTACGCAAACCAAATTCTTCTTTTTTTTAAAAAAGAAAAGAAAGCATTCAGGAACAGCCCGAGTATCATATGTCCTTTGCGGGGAATGATCCAGTCGGTCAGCAATCCCTTTTCATCAGGACATGACCCAAAAGCCTTAAACCTCATCGTTTATTCAATAGAAAGTACTTCACAGACTGAGCAAGTGGATAAAGCGTTGGTGCACCTCTGGCCATTATGGAAGCAGTTATTCTGTAGGCATTGTTAAACAGAGTTGTTGGCTGTCCCCCTGAGGGATATCGCGCAAACCTCTGCCCAATTGGCGCGTTAGATAGTCAAATTCCGAGCTGGTTGGAGGGCGCTGACCATAATGCTCCAAATGTCAACTGGGGAGAGATCCGGCCAACTTACTGCTCATGGTTCGGTTTGGCAAGCACGAAGACAATCAGTAGAAATTCTCGGAGTGTGTGGGCAGGTATGTTGCTGAAATG
Organism: Schistocerca nitens; assembly: GCF_023898315.1. Classification (NCBI taxonomy): domain Eukaryota; kingdom Metazoa; phylum Arthropoda; class Insecta; order Orthoptera; family Acrididae; genus Schistocerca; species Schistocerca nitens. The sequence continues at coordinate 254,521,520 of NC_064615.1, read as the reverse complement.
TAAGCCTAGGATGGACTGCCATGATCGACAATAAAACAGGGAGTAGAATATTGTCGACGTATCGCTGAGCTGCAAGGATGCCGCGGATGTCAACCAAAGGGGTCCTGCTATGACAACAAATGGCACTCCAGACTATCTTTCCCGGTTGTCGGAGCGTATGGCCGGCGATAATCAGATTGGTATCCCACCTCTGCTCGGAGTATCTACAGATAAGTCTTCACTGGTCACTGGGGCTCATTACGAAAATACACTCATCACTGAAGGCAATTCGATTCCACTCAATGAGATACCATTGCAATGTTCACATAACTCACTCTCTGCCACATCTTGCTATTCGTAACGAGTCCTACTCCCGTTAAACAATTTTCTGCTAGCCGGCCGCGGTGGTCTCGCGGTTCTAGGCGCTCAGTCCGGAACCGCGCGAATGCTACGGTCGCAGGTTCGAGTCCTGCCTCGGGCATGGATGTGTGTGATGTCCTCAGGTTAGTTAGGTTTAATTAGCTCTAAGTTCTAGGCGACTGATGACCTAAGATGTTAAGTTCCATAGTGCTCAGAGCCATTTGAATTTTCTGCTGCTGTTGATACTACCCTATATTCATCTGACCAGAAATCCTTTCCGTTACACTTCATTAATCCACTCAGCCTTTGCATTTATCTTTCCAGATTTTCTAGCTTCCCGACCACGTTCAAACCTCTGACATACCGCGCCTCAATTCGTAGAACGTTATCCTTTCATTGGCTGTTCAATCTTTCTGTCAGGTCGCCTCCACCTTGGCAGTATACTCCGACAGATCCGGGATCTTTTGCCAATGGAGAGATCATCATTACACTTTTTCAATTGCAGGCCACATGTCTTGTGATATACATTATGTGTCTTAATGCAGTGATCTCCATTGCCTTCTGCATCCTCATGCTGTTGGTCATAGCTCATTATTCCTCTTATCAGAGACAGTTCCCACCCCAAGGGCAAGAGAGTGCCCTGAACCCCTGTCCTCTCCTCTGCCCTCTTTGATAAGGCCGTTGGCAAAATGAGGGTGACTTCTAATGTCATAAGTCTTCGGCCACTATTGATGACGATTTATTGAAAATTTAAGCAGCGGTGAGGTTCGGACACGGGACCGAGGACGTCGTCGTCACTAGTCTAAAGCGCTACGAACCCCATTTTTCCCCCTCTCTTATATTTATTCCTTAATATTCTCGTCATTTGGTCTGGGTGGACATCACATGACGCCCCTTCAAGTTCATCGTTGAATGCTTCACTCTTCAATCAGTTTTATTTATTACAGACGACACCCAGCCATCTGACCGAACACGGTGAGCTACCGTGACTGCACCCCTAGACCACGGGTTCGTACACAATAAGCGTTCTAGACACACTGGACGGTCATCGTTGTCCAACCATTGGGCACCTTCATTCATGTTGGTCACGACCAAGTACGATAGCTCTTTCTGACAGTGAGTCGCGTATCCACCGAGACTTGTCTTATTTCGGTGATTCAGCCGAATGGTAAATACACGTGGATCAACTAAAGCGTTCTATGTCGCTTCGCCAGCACACCAATTCACGATAACGTTGGAAGCTGAAGAAGTGAACTAAAATTTGTGCTGTGGCCGGGACTCGAACCCGGGTTTTCTTGCTTGTTAGGCAGACATGCTGACCTTTATATCACCATAGTACGAGGGCGGTTCAGAAAGTAACCTCCAATTGGTCACAGTGCGGGTTGTGGGGGGAGTAGCGACGCCATCTGTGCGTTCACGCACTCAACAGGTCAGTCGGCATCAAGCCGTGGTCGAGTGAACGTCGTACGTGCGCTAGTTTAGTTTTTGTGGCAGTTTGAAATGTGTGCTGCAATAGAAAACCCCACCAAATGTGAAGTGCGTGCTGTCATAAGGTTTTTTACAGCCAAAGGATATTCTGCAGCAGCTATTCATCGTGAGCTTTGTGCCGTGTACGGACCAAGAGTTATGAGTGAAGGAGTTGTCCGTGAATGGGTACGTTTATTTAAAAGTGGACGAGAAAACGTTCATGATGAAGAGAGGAGTGGTAGACCATCATTGGTGACTGACGAACTCGTTCAGACAGTTGATGCAAAAGTTCGTGAAAATCGACGTTTCTCAATGTCGGAGTTGTCTACTGGTTTTCCACAGATTTCTAAGACTCTCTTGTACGAGATAGTGACAGCAAGATTGGGTTACCGTAAGTTCTGTGCACGATGGGTGCCCAAAATTCTTACCGACCACCACAAAACTCAAAGAATGGCCTCTGCATTAGACTTTCTGTCACGTTATGAGGACGAAGGAGAACCATTGTTAAACAGAATCGTGACCGGTGACGAAACCTGGATTAAGTACGTGAACCCTGAGACAAAAGAACAATCAAAGATGTGGGCACATTCAAATTCGCCTACCAAACCAAGAAAAGCCTCGCAAGATTTTTCTGCCAGAAAACTGATGGCAACGGTGTTTTGGGATGCCAAAGGGGTGTTGTTGGTTGAATTCATGGAACGTGGTACGACCATTAATCAAGACGTGTACTGTGAAACAATAAAAAAGTTACGACGGGCTATACAGAACAAACGCCGTGGTATGCTGACTTCCGGTATCGTTTTTTTGCACGATAACGCCCGTCCTCACTCTGCTCGCAGAACAACGGCCCTTCTTGAGTCCTTCAAGTGGGACGTTATCAACCATCCACCTTACAGCCCAGACCTGGCGCCAAGTGATTATCACCTCTTCATGCATTTGAAGAAATGGCTCGGGTCACAGCGGTTTGATGACGACGAAGAGCTCAAAGATGCGGTCACAGGCTGGCTCCAGGCACAAGCGGGTGATTTTTATGCAGAAGGAATTTCAAAGCTTGTGAAGAGATACGATAAGTGCCTCAATCGCTATGAAGACTATGTAGAAAAATAGTGCAAAGATGTAATTGTAAGATGTATATATTAAAATATTTTTATTTAACTTGGTGTATTTTTTTAAATCAACCGGAGGTTACTTTCTGAACGGCCCTCGTATTATGGTCAACATAGCTGCACGAACTACCCAAGTCAAATACCCTCCCCAACAGAAACTCCAATTCAAATCTCCCCTTATATTGTCACTATTACCAGGGCTCTCCGACATTGGAAAAGCAGCCCAGCATTGGACGAAATGGGAAGTGCTGTACTACATGTGTTCGTATAGATCTTGTCGGAGAGCCCTGGTAATAGTGACAATATAAGGGGAGATGTGAATTGGAGTTTGTATTGGGGAGGGTATTTGACTTGAGTAGTTCGTTCAGCTCTGTTGACCATAATGCAGTGGTGGTGGTGTAATGGTCAGCATATGAGACCCGGGTTCGAGTCCTGTCTGCAGCACAAATTTTAACTCACTTCGTCAGCTTCCAACGTTATTGTAGACAGATTAGAGACATAAATTTCTCAGCGTAAATTTAATTTGAGATCTATACGAGCACAAATTCACGTTTCGATCTAATCTAAGCCTTGGGCTATGCTTCAGATCGGAATGTCATCACACATTGGATCTTTGGCATCACCACCTCACAATCCAGCTCACAATCCATCTCTCATGTCACTGTAAAACAGTCTATCACCACAACCTGCATTCCAAAACCTAACACAGACGCAGAAGAAAAAGTGTCAGCGTTCTGTTGTCTATCTGTTTGCGAACTTATTATATCAGCAATGGTGGTTCACGTGAATACCTGATACCAACCAAACTCCACCTACAGTACTCGAAAGCTACCAGTCTTTTCTTTTAACGGGACGATTAGCACTTTGTAGGACTATGTTTCTCTTTTGGTATTTGGTTTTTGTTTACATTGATGAAGCGACAGGTTGGGGTGACGGCGGCAGGCGCTGTGCTGTGCCGGCAGGTGTCCTGGGTGCGCCGAGCCGTGGTGCGGCGCTGCTGGCGAGGACGTGGACGCGCCCTGGGGCGCGGTGCGGCACGCCGTGCTCGCCGTCCAGCTGCTCTGCATGTTCGCCGCCGTCTCGCTCGCCTGGGTCGTCTTCCGGCAGCGCAAGTGCAAGGTGGGTCCGCCAGCAGGCAGCAGCCGCAGCCGCTCTTACACTGTATGGTGGTACACAGCTGTGGGATCATCCTTCTACAATAAATGCAACCGGATGAAGATAAGTTTAATGTCGAGTTCTGTGAGATAGAGGAGGAGGAAAAGTGTGAAGCTGTGTTGGATGCCATTCGTAATTTTTCAGATTGGGAGGTCGTCATATGACACTTCAAAGAGATAGAGAATTAAGCGAGACAAACAATGGTATCTTTCGTTTATGCAAAACTCTAGAGTTACGTCGTTTTTCATTCACAAAGTCATGAATGCCAGTAACGCCACATAAAGCCTCTACGATGCACTCGACGACTTGTCCATCACGTAATAAAGTTGTTGTTTTTCTCTTCACCTATTCCTCACGTACTTTATCCAACACATGTACGAGAATTCGACCATAAATGTAATCATTCCGCTTCCTCAGGTGTGTATGGACTCCCATCTTCAACAGATACAAAATTACGGTCACATGTCTCCAAATAAAGAAATCTAATGGATTTTATTTAAGTCACGGCTGCAAAATATTAACGGGAATTCTTTACAGACGAATGGAAAAACTAGTAGAAGCTGACCTCGGGGGAGATCAGTTTGGATTCCGTAGAATTATTGTAACATGTGAGGCAATACTGACCCTACGACTTATTTTGGAAGCTAGATTAAGAAAGGGCAAACCTACGTTTCTAGAATTTGTAGACTTAGAGAAAGCTTTCGACAATGTTGACTGGAATACTCTCTTTCAAATTCTGAAGGTGGCAGGGGTAAAATACAGGGAGTGAAAGGCTATATACAATTTGTACAGAAACCAGATGGCAGTTGTAAGAGTCGAGGGACATGAAAGGGAAGCAGTGGTTAGAAGGGAGTGAGACAGGGTTGCAGCCTCTCCCCGATGTTATTAAATCTGTATATTGAGCAAGCAGTAAAGCAAACAAAAGAAAAATTCGGAGTAGGTAAAGAAATCCATGGAGAAGAAATAAAAACCTTAAGGTTCGCCGATGACATTGTAATTCTGTCAGAGACAGCAAAGGACTTGGAAGAACAGTTGAACGGAATGGACAGTGTCTTGAAAGGAGGATATAAGATGAACATCAACAAAAACAAAACGAGGATAATGGAATGTAGTCGAATTAAGTCTGGTGATGCTGAGGGAATTAGATTAGGAAATGAGACACTTAAAGTAGTAAAGGAGTTTTGCTATTTGGGGAGCAAAATAACTGATGATGGTCGAAGCAGAGAGGATATAAAATGTAGACTGGCAATGGCAAGGAAAGCGTTTCTGAAGAAGAAAAATTTGTTAACATCGAGTATAGATTTAAATGTCAGGAAGTCGTTTCTGAAAGTATTTGTATGGAGCGTAGCCATTTATGGAAGTGAAACATGGACGATAAATAGTTTGGAAAAGAAGAGAATAGAAGCTTTCGAAATGTGGCGCTACAGAAAAATGCTGAAGGTTAGATGGGTAGATCACATAACTAATGAGGAGGTATTGAACAGAATTGGGGAGAAGAGAGATTTGTGGCACAACTTGACTAGAAGAAGGGATCGTTTGGTATTACATGTTCTATGGCATCAAGGGATTACCAATTTAGTATTGGAGGGGAGTGTGGAGGGTAAAAATCGTAGAGAGAGAACAAGAGATGAATACACTAAGCAGATTCAGGAGGATGTAGGCTGCAGTACGTACTGGGAGACGAAGCAGCTTGCTCAGGATAGAGTAACATGGAGAGCTGCATCAAACCGGTCTCAGGACTGGACCACAACAAAAACAACATTTAATTCCGTAGTACGGGGCAGCCATTCCAATGGACCTCTACGATCCATCCATCTCTGGAGATCCTGGAAGTCCAGATATGATCCACCGGCTTGCCAGTAACGAGGTGGGGCACCATCGTGCTGAAAGAAATTGGAAATGTCCCGTCTCGAGACAACAGCGACGGCGGTACATCTTTGTCCGACAACTGCAGATAACGGGATGAAGTAGCGCCCAACAATACGATAACTCCATATTCCATATGAGACCACCACTTTCGATGCGCCATCTACCTTCGATAGATCCAGCCAGAGAGGGTTGACATCTGATAAATTTCTATGATTGTGTAAGCGTAGGCTTCCGCGGCCATTGTCACAGTCAATAAAATTTTTATGGATTTGTGACCGCATTGTCAATATGTAAAACTACCGACGTTTCGACCACTGTTGCGAGTGACCTTCTTCAGGGTGTTTTCGTTTAATGCAAAAGTGACCGAAACGTCAAGTCGATAGTTTTACATATTGACAGTGCGGTCAAAAGCCCATAAAAAATTTATTCTTCTGTGATTCTGTTAACGTACCACTTCGTCCGACCACAAATCAGCCTCATCTGTAAAAAGTAAATCGTAAGGGCATCAATGGCGTTCGTACAGCTTGCGGGTCAGTCATTCTACAGATTCAAACCGATGATTTAGATCGTCCTCTTTCTTGATGCCCGGACGATCTCAGTGCGTTGTTCTTACGATAACAGCTTTTACATCCTGCAAGGAAGAAACCTGTCATAACTTGGCAATGAGTAAAGTTATGGTAGAATGAAAGCCAGCACTGTCTTTCTCGTATAGTTATAATAAGAATGAATTTTTCGTTCTGCAGAGGAGTGTGCGCTGATATGAAACTTCCTGACAGACCAAAACTTGATATTGATCATGTTATGCACAACAGCTGACACTAACATTAATGCGGCACACACGTTTAACTTTAAATGCGAACATTTTAGGTTTGCTCTACCACGGCTGTTATTGATATCGAATGAAACAGCAAGTCTACTGTTACCAGTCACTGATTTATTTATATCTACAACGCGTTTCGAAGGTTTAAACCTCCATCATCAGGTGGATTTACATGTGTTACTATGACATATGTGTGTGTTGTGTTACGACTTGCGGGTAACATTTGGCACTGTCTCCAGTGGTCACAGGCTTCTTTCTCTATCGTAACACGTCACATGTGAACTATCAAATTTTTCAAACATATATGGTGTCAGGAAACTACAGACTAGTACTTGAGAAAATCTATCACCTGATGTGTTGCATTATCCATTTTCTTCGTGTGTTTGTAAACAGTGATTAATAATCAAAGTTTATAATAAACTACAACATAAAACTCCTGGTGCTTTCTGTAGTTTTAATTGTAGTGGAACGGAACATCACCAACATGTTTCATATTTTATGAAGAAAGAACCACAGCTGCAAAATATCACTCCCACCATTCGATCCTACGCGAAAATTAGGGCCACAGTGCTGATAGTACACAGTTATCACATTCTGAAAGTACAGTTTTTAAACTTTCACATGCACCGTTTGTTTACAACTCGTTCCGCACCTCTGCAACCGCCTAATGCCCGAGCGCGAAGTACAGGGCGGCTATAATAAACAACCGCTGCTTGAGTCAGTATTTTTTATATATGAAAAACTATTTACCGTATGGGTACTTATTTATTTACTTATTTATTTATTGCAAACTTAATATATTTTCGAGTATAAATAAGTCTCTTCCAAGTGTTGAAACTGATGACATGCGGATTTGGAACATTTTATGAAGTGATGAAACACACTTTAGGCTCACTGAGGCAGTCAACAGTCACAGTTGTCGCATTTGGGATCGTCAACGCTAGCGAACGTTCATGAGGTTAGCTTGGCTTCACGGCGCAGTTCATGATTGGTCCACCTCTCTTTGGGGAACTGGGCAGCAAGGACCAAGGACATCCAAAGTGAACTGCATATGTTGCTGTGATCTGTTTTGTCAATTGTGATAGCCACTCTGCGGTAGTGAGATGCTTTGGACTCAACCGTTTTGATGCACGTTTGAGCTCCACCTCAAATTCTCGTGAGGTCACTTGGTTACTCCGTAACATATTTAGAGGAAACCGAATCATCCGCCGATCGTTCAAAACTGCGTGACCACCGAGATCACTAGATCTGAAACCGTGTGATTTCTTTTTGTGGAGTTCCCTGAAGGACGTGGCTTATGATCGGGATACCAACATACGTTGAAGGTTGAAGATGGCATAGCGAAGAAGGTAGCCAGCATCCCACCTGAACCTCAGGTGTTTCAGACAGCGGTAGGACAATATCTAGTGCCGTTGAAGGCGCATGAAGATGCAGATGGTCATCACAGTGAAGATTCGTTTGTAACCTAGATTGTAGACATGGTACACAATTAACCTCTTATGTGCCCTTACAAATGTGTCCACAAAGTTTCATTGTCCTACGATCACTCATTTCTCATGGGGACATTCTCAAGTAGCGAAAGTTTAATTATAACCGCCCTGTATTTTACAGTGGTATGACAACTAGAGCCCTCTAATTCGCGGGATGTTGAAGACGAAGGAAGGGAAAGTGGATGCATCTGTCTAACGTGTTTCGGAATTTTTTTCGAGAATACATGGTATTCCATGCGAAGAATAATAAGTAACATCAGCGCATAGTATGTCGACCTCACAGACATTTACGTTCAATATTATTTTAATCATATGCTGGAACTGATATTCTGCAAACACACCTCAAAATCAAAATGAATAATCAAAAACAACTGCAGAATTATTATAAAATTAATTCAATAAATTTCGATGTACAATTCAACCACGTGAATCTCGTTGAAGAATGGCGCATCTCCTTCACATGTGCTTCGCTTTAGCAGTACAATCTTTAAAATCCGAATAAAATAACTCACAACAGCGATGTTAATAACTAAACAGCGCCACACGCTTAATGATGACACACTCATTCGTATCATTCATTTACGCTCCATTTGTGAATCTCAACATTAAAATATTCAAATCAAAGAAAACTGTGGCGACAGCTACAGCTTATAAACTCCCCAATTTGACAGAATGGAAAAGCTTATTGAAAAAATCGAAATAGTATTTCACAAACGTCTTACTCACACCACTGTAAAGCACTGGTGCTCGAGCATTAAGCAGCTGCAGTGGAGCGAGTGACAACTGGTGTGCGTTCAGGGAGTCATAACAGCCTTCTATCAGAATTGTACCCCCCATTTCCGCTAGAGGTCGATTACTGGGGCTGATACGTTACAAGTCTTCCTTAATATGTGAGGTCAAGTATTCGACGTAAGAGTTTATTTATTGCATAGCAATTGTTTAGGTTCTGTCTCCTCTGTAACTCATATTTTTAGAACTTCAACTGCTCCCAATAGTTTTATGGCAATCTTTCTTCATAACACCAAGGGGAATTAGCAAGATGGCGGTTTGGTTTTATGTAACTGGGAAACACAGCATTCTTCATATGTCAGCGTAGCTCCCCCGTATCACTGGCTACTGTATGTGGTCGAATGGACTTTCTTTGGAGTCCCATTGCTTCGTCCCCATCTATACAGGACTCCCTGAAAATATTTCGCACAGAAGGAAATATTGAGTTTATACAGAATATCTGTTGGACTACGGCATAATAGCTGAGAAAATTTTACTCATAGTAATGACCATGTTTGTAGTTAGCGTTTCCTACATTACAGTACATTATTCGTAACATATTTACATTTGCTGGCGTTGTTTATTTTGTTAAACAATATTTTCAAATGTGACACAGAAACTGCAGGCGTCACAAGTATCAGCACTGTTGGATACATAGCTGCCTAGCTCTCATAGAAGCTGAGATACAGATAAAAAACAGGCATGTTGTCTACAAACAGTATCGGCCTGTCAAATCAACCTAGTTTGCAGTGCAGCCTACATGTCACGGACAAGAAACGGTTTTCTGGGCCCCAACTTGTACACTGCCCTGTTTGACAGGTATGTTGTGTTGTAGTAGCATCGGCCTGCTTTATCGATCCACTTTGCGCAAAAGCCAGCACTTCAGGGGCAAATAAATGATTTTCAAGCCCCTGATACGTAACCTGTCCTTGTGTGACAGGCGTGTTGTGGGAGTAGTATCGGCCTGCTTCATTAAACAGTATTGCAGGGGTTACACATCCCATTGAGCATGGCTTTGAACAGGCAGAGAGAAAACGAGGGGTGGATATACAAACAAGGTGGAGGAGGAAATGGAGAGAGAGAAAGAGAAGGTGGGGAAGATGAATGAGGTAGGTGAAAGTTGCAGACAGGTAGTGGGCAGGTGGAAACAAAAGAGGGGAAGGTGGAGATGGAAAGAGAGAGTATGATGAGGATATGAACAGAGGTAGGAGGAGGAAGACATGGTCAGAGAGAGGAGGTGGAGGAAATGGACAAAGAGAGGGGGAGGAGGAGATAGGGTGGGGAGGAGGAAAGAGAGAGATGTGGAAGAATGAGGTGGACAGAAAGAGGGAGGAAGAGGCGGACAATGAGAAGTAGGGAAGGAGGAGTGTTCAACACATATGTCAAACGCGCACGCAGGTGAAGGTGTGGAGAAAAGGCTAGTAAATTAATAAATGCGCGAATAGAAAAATTGAGAAGCTCTTGACTTGAGTTTGCCAACAGAAACTTCGCCTGTCCTCAGAGGATGAAATACTGTGATAATTAAATGACACAATCTTAATAAAGTCCAAAGTTACACAACAGTATAGTGGTGACTGAAGTTTCTTAGTAATCAAGGTCATCATCAGTCGTGATTCTTTACTGTAATGGAAGTAGATAAAAATTAACGAGCTTTTCAACAGTGTTACTGTCTGATAGTCTGTTTCTTAAGCGTTCCTGCAATGTGAATGCAAGGAATATAAAGTGATTCCGTGATGATGTTACAAACTTTCAGACACGATGAAGAAAGGTAAATGTTTCACTGTGACGCAACGATCATGGTCCAGAAACCACCGAGTCGAAAGATACACCACCAGGGTCTCCTACCTCAAATTGACACATTTACTCTTCTCCAGCATCCCTGAAAAATTGTAGTATAATCACGGAATCACCCTGTAGAAGTGAGTTTTGTAGATCTCGTTGACATCTGCTTTATTGGAGAAACGTACCAGTATTCGTCTGATTTGACTTACCAAAACCACACGACATCTCCTGAATCCTAGGCCAGCATCGTGTTCCTACATCGCCTCAATATACTGCGCAACTGAATTGAACGATCACTTCTTCGAAATCCCGTAATTGCCTCCCGTTTTGACGCATAAGTTTGAAGTTTGGCCTATAGCTGTATACAAACTTCCTCTGTAATGGTACACAACCATGGCGCTCTGCTACGTCACCCTTGGCCTTGGTGACGCTTCAAACAGCAAATTGTCGATAAATGCGAAAAAACGCAAAGCTCGGAGGCACATGTGAGTTGTAAGGTGAGCTGATGATGTTGCATGGGGCAGAGCGTGCACCATTCATCAATCCTCTGCAGATCGTTCTGCAAATTGATACTGTCTTTTGTGTAGCCTTCTATATTGAAGTGGCACACTCTCGCCATCTTCGTGGAGTAATTCCGCTTCTGAATCGTTTGCCTTCTTGTGGGCCGGGAGGCATTTGAGCGTCCGGTCGCCGGAATTGTGTAGACTCAGGACACGAAAAACATGGTATGGCGACGCTTGAGAAAAATGAGCTTCTAGGAAACCTCGAGAACAATGTGGAATCGGTTCCACACGCAATAGGCTTTAAACTGGGAGAGATGACAATTTACAATGTCTACAAACCACCTACGCAGCAATGGCCTATAGGAATCTTACCGCAGGCTAATCATCCAGCAATCTATGCCGGCGACTTTAATTCCCAGCACACCAGATGGGGATATCAGAGATCCACTCCGGAAGGCGTTGGACTAAGTGACTGGGCTGACAACCGGGACCTACACCTCCTGTTTGATCCCAAGGACAGAGCGTCCTTCAATTCAAAAGTATGGGGCACAAAGACGACACCTGACCTGACCTTTGTCACACGCGGCGCAATGGGCGTACCAATGCAAGCTACAAGAAGAGTCCTCGAAGCTTTCCCACGGAACCAACACCTCCCGATTATTATGGAGATCGGCCTTTCCATCCCGATCATAAAGAGCCCCCCGATTCCACGGTGGAATCTGAGAAAAGCAGACTGGGGGAAATATAAATCTTTTATCGACAAGACAATAAATCGAATACCACCAAGTCCAGAGAACTACCAAAGGTTTGTAAACCTGATATATAAAGGGGCCCGGAGGGAATACTTTCCTTGCTGGTCAGAGGAGTGCGAGTCATTGTTAGAGCAGTATGAGAGGAGTGGGGAGGACGAGACTGCAGAACGACTGATCAACAGTATGAACGAGGAACGTAGGAACAGGTGGAAGATGGCAATGGAGAACCTGGACTTTACCCATTCTAGCAGGAAGAACTGGGGTCTACTACGGAAACTGGGTGGTGCCACAACACCACGAAGATCGGCCGCGGGTGTGGGCCCATCCGAAATAGCGACTGCCATGAAACAGACATCCAAAATACGCCTGAAGACTGAGGAGAGGAAAAGGATCTCCAGGAACCTAACCAAGGAATTAGCCAATAATCCAACTAATCTAGATATTGTCAAAGCAGTAGACGTCGAGGAGATTACCCAGGCCCTAACACTAATGTAAACAGGGAAAGCAGCCGGACCCTACGAAATCCTCCCAGAATTTCTGAGGGAGCTGGGACCCATTGGGAGGAAATGGATGGCCAAGCTCTTCACGGAATGCATTAAATCAGGTGCACTCCCGAAGTTATGGAAAGAAGCTAAGGCAATAGCGGTACTGAAACCAGGGAAGGATGGAGATAATCCAAAGAACTATAGACCGATCTCACTGCTTTGTAACTCTTACAAACTATTTGAGAGAATATTACTGGCCAGACCAGCACCATCCATTGAAGCGAACCTCCCGGACTATCAAGCAGGGTCCCGTGTGGGAAGGAACTGCTGTGAACAAGTTTTGTCCCTTACAACATATACAGAGAAAGGCTATCAGAACAAGCTGAAAACGGGCCTGGTATTAATAGATCTTACATCAGCCTATGACACTGTCTGGACCGAAGGACTACTGCTCAAGCTTACTCGAATTATCAAATGCAATCAGACGTACACATTACTAAAAAATATGCTCACAGGCAGGAAGATCAAGGTCTATCTCCATGGAAAGAGCAGCAAAAGCATGGTCATAAAAAATGGCCTGCCGCAGGGGTCAGCCCTGGCGCCGACCCTTTTTAATTTATACATATCTGATATGCCGAGCACCAGGTCGCGTAAATTTGCGTATGCGGATGATCTGGCCATCGCATACCAAAGCAAAAATTTCGAAGATCTGAAAAAACATTGAATGCGGACCTTGAAGCGCTGAACACCTACTACCTTAAGTGGCATTTGCATCCCAACCCCAATAAAACGACCAGTACCATAATGCACCTTAATAACAGAGCTTCAAGCAGGAAACTACAGCTTTCCCTGAATGACCGGCATATCAGACATGAAGATAAGCCCAAATATCTAGGAGTAAAATTAGACCGACACCAAATAGAAATTAAAATCTCGAAATGCCATTATGTCTAAACTGGCCGGAACATCATGGGGGTGCGGAGCTAATACACTAAGGACGTCAGCATTAGCCCTCGTGTACAGCGTGGCTGAATATTGTTCACCAGCCTGGGCGAAAAGTGCGCATGTAAATAAAGTAGACACCCAATTGAAAGAGACGATGAGAATTATCTCAGGCACACTTAGGGCTACCCCATGTGACTGGCTCCCAGTCCTTGCCAACATAGAACCCCCTGATATAAGGCGCTCCATGGCGACCTCAAGAATATACAGGAAGATCGTACACAATCCAGAACTCCCTATACACCAAGACTTATCACGCATCAACAGGCTAAAATCTAGGTCCCCCTTTTGGAAGATTGGCAGGGAATTACAGGACTTCGACCCAAAGCTAGCCTGGGAGGAATCATGGCGCAAAGTGACACTCAAGAACCAAAAGCTTATCGATGACCCCAGCAAGGTGATAAATGGTTTTGATGTCCCTCGGAAGCTCTGGGTTGCCTTAAATCGCCTTAGAACAAGCGTGGGAAGATGCAAACATCTAATGAATAAGTGGGGACTTGCGGAGAATCCCGTGTGTGAATGTGGTGAAATGCAGACAATGGACCACCTACTGGTGTGTGAAGTGGTAGGATATAGTGGCGAACTGAAGGACATACATTACTTGCCTGACGTAGCCATAGATTGGCTCAAAACTAAAAGTAGCATTGTGTAGTGTTGTAATTTCCTGGTGGATTGTAATGACACTGTAATATTTGCCTTGTACATGCCGAACGAATAAATAAAAATAAATAAATACTGTCTTTTGGCGTTGCTGCTTTCTTGTGGACAACTGTATCATCTGTGAACAGTGTTAAGGCATTACCAAGGCTTTCTAGTAGGAATTAAGAGTTTTACTGAGTTAAGCATTTTGACTATAGCTGCAATTCATACTTTCGTTTCATAAACGAAATTTGTTGTAAATACCCCAGTACAGTTCAGAAGGAACAATGATGTACATAATGAGAATCAAAAACAACGTTCATTATTCCACATAACGGTTGTCATTAGCACAAAAAGGGGTGTACGATGCAGGCACCAAAATTTATGATCACTTGCCCAGTGACAGAAAACGTCTGATTGACAACAAAGTTTATTTTGAAAAAAACGTGAAAAAGGTTTCTCTCTATCAATTTCTTCCATCCTTTAGAAGGATTTCCATATGGAAGGTGGAGGGTAGAAATCACTAATTCATACCCCTATTTAAAAAAGGAAATCATATAAGTACATTAAATGTTTAAATGTATTCACAACTACGAATATGGACACCTACCAGCTGTAGAAGGGCATGACGACAATGAAAATTTGTGCGGACCAGGACTCGAACGCGGATCTCTCCCTTATCAGAACTGTCGCTTTATCTTATGGCTATCCGTACACGGTTTGCGGCCAGACCCAAGCTTCCATATGTCGTCAAACATGTGTCGACAACCTGTACTTGTAAATCCATTATGTATATTGTATATTACCGTACAGGCGAGACATTTTACTTGCACGTTGCTTGCCCGGTTTCGGCGCATGAATTCGGTATCACAGTGCCTGCGTCATTCCGAATACGATGCATGCATACCCAAAGAAGCTTTGTCAGGCACGTACTATCGTATATATTGTAACTATACACAGGGTATGTGAAAAAAAACGTAAATTAGTTACAACCTTTATTCAACATGTAAACGTCACTACAGATATTCGAATTTGGATTCTGACATGTTCGATATGCCTGCTACCATTGGCGATGACGTGGCGCAGACGAATGGCGAAATTCTGCATGACCCGCTGAAGTGTCGAACATCGACGCTGTCAGTGACCTCCTGAATAGCTGTTTTCAGCTCAGCAATGGTTTTGGGGTTATTTCTGTACACCTTGTCTTTAATACTGCCCAACAAATATGCTCAGATCCGGACCAATCCAGGCCCATGCCAGTGGCCTCTGGATACCCCAGAGCCAGAATGAGGTCCCCAAAGTGCTCCTCCGTTACATCAAACACTATCCTGTTTCGATGGGTTCTAGCTCCGTATTGCATAAACCACATCTTGTCGAAGTCAGGATCACTTTGGACAATGGGGATGATATCGTCTTCCAAAACCTTCACGTACCGTTCGGTAGTCACTGAGCCATCAACGAATATCGTACCAGTTATTCAGTGACTAGACACTGCACACCACACAATCACCCATTGGGGGCGAAGAGACATCTCGATCGCGAAATGCGGATTCTTAGTACCCAAATGCGCCAATTTTGCTTACTGACGAACCCATCCAAATGAAAGTGGGCTTCATCGCTAAGCGCCCGCATCTCGTGGTCGTGCGGTAGCGTTCTCGCTTCCCACGCCCGGGTTCCCGGGTTCGATTCCCGGCGGGGTCAGGGATTTTCTCTGCCTCGTGATGGCTGGGTGTTGTGTGCTGTCCTTAGGTTAGTTAGGTTTAAGTAGTTCTAAGTTCTAGGGGACTGATGACCATAGATGTTAAGTCCCATAGTGCTCAGAGCCATTTTTCATCGCTAAGCCAAACAACACGTGACCATACTAATTTCTATCATGCCGCGCGGCCAACCGTGTAGTTTGAACGGCCTAGCACAAACCGTTCAGAATCTATAACGATTTTGTTTCATATAGTTCAATAACTGCCACACTCTAACACTCTAAGTGGTCAGTTCGTAGCCATACTTATACAGGTTAGTGGGAAATAGTCTGTAAAGCTTGTAAGGATGTTGGAGGGGAGGTCGTGCTGAGAAATAACTGTTTAGATAAAAAAATAGATATATTGCGATGTCTGCCAGTTATTTAGTACTGGAGTTAGCCTGTCAAGTCGTCGCGCGCGCAAATTCCGGCAGCCTCCCAGAGCCCGTAATGTCAGACAAATTTTTTGTTCCGTTTCCTCAGACGGAACAAAAACAGATTTTACTCACATAGCTTAAATTTATAAATTCCCAAAAGGGCACATTTTACCTGGTAATGAGCATTTGAATAAATGATACTTCTCGGACCCACAGAAGTGTGCGCACTTCCGCATTTTAGCGAGCGCAATTTCTTGACTGATTACTTCAATACTAAATAATTCATAATAAGGCGCAGTGTATCAGTTCTTTTTCTTAACAGTTATTTCCCAGCTCAACGTGCCCTGCAATACTTCTATGAGCTTTTCAGAGTGTTTCTGACTATCCTGTCCGTAGGATTGCTATAACGTTGTCACACAATCGTAGAAAACTCTTCCGATCCCCAACTCGAGTACGACCTTACTGCAAACTTGAAATTAGTGTCAAACGAAAAAACTACAAAGAACGAAACTTGTCGAGCGTGAAGGGGGAAACCATATGGCGCTATGGTTCACCCTCTAGATGGCGCTGTCATAGGTCAAATGGATATCAACTGCGTTTTTTTAAAAATAGGAACCCCCATTTTTATTACATATTCGTGTAGTACGTAAAGAAATATGAATGTTTTAGTTGGACCACTTTTTTCGCTTTGTGATAGATGGCGCTGTAATATTCACAAACATATGGCTCACAATTTTAGACGAACACTTGGTAACAGGTAGGTTTTTTAAATTAAAATACAGAACGTAGGTACATTTGAACATTTCATTTCGGTTGTTCCAATGTGATACATGTACCTTTGTGAACTTCTCATTTTTGAGTACACATGCTGTTAGAGCGTGATTACCTGTAAATACCACATTAATGCAATAAATGCTCAAAATGATGTCCGTCAACTTCAGTGCATTTGGCAATACCTGTAACAACATTCCTCTCAACACCGATTCCCGATTCTCGCGCAATTTGTCTGCTACTGATGTGAGGATTAGCCGCGACAGCAGCTAAAACACCTACTTAGGCATCATCATTTGTTGTAGGTGGTGGTTGACGTTTCGCATGTGTCTGAACACCTCCTGTTTCCATAAATAACGTAACTATCCGGCGAATGGTCCGGACACTTTGATGATGTCGTCCAGGATACCGAGCAGCTTACATAGAACCGGCCCGTTGGGCATTTTGATCACAATAGCCATACATCAACACGATATGGACCTTTTCCGCAATTGGTAAATGGTCCATTTAACACGGGTAATGTATCACGAAGAAAATATCGTGTGCACTGGCGGAATGTTCCGTGATACCACGTACTTATACGTTTGTGACTATTACAGCGCCATCTATCACGAAGCGAAAAAAGTGGTCCAACTAAAACATCCATATTTCTTTACGTACTACACGAATATGTAATAAAAATGGGGATTCCTATTTTAAAAAACGCAGTTGATACCAGTTTGACCTATGGCAGCGCCACCTAGCGGGCCAATCATAGCGCCTTCTGGTTTCCCCCTTCAAGCTAAACGAGTTTCGTTCTTTGTAGTTTTCTCGTTTGACGCTTATTTCGTGAGATATTTAGCCCGGTCACTATCAATGGACCACCCTGTGTGTAAAGCCAGATATTCCATGAGAAAATTATGGTTCACTATAGAGAACTGGGAGTAATTAAGAAAGTAAACATTTAGAGAGAGAAAGAGAGAGAGAGAGAGAGAGGGAGAGGAGAGATATAACAATGTTTTATGTAAACTTGAGGCGTATTGTGTTAATTGGTAGTTTACCTCCCAGTGAAAGAACGTAGAGTTCCATGTAGTGTGTCCACGACAGCTAGGTAATGTGTCCCCCGTCCTCCACCCCAAGCCTAACGTCCATCAGTCCCCAAAGTTCGTGGAAATCTAATTTAAAGTCTCAGCAGACTTATTTCCCCTCGACAATTAATATAAAGCACCCTCCCTAAGAGGCCATTAATTTCTGCTCCGTACTGACTAGAACTTTCAGTAACTTCTTGCCATACACTGACTTAGGTGATTATCCGAATAATTATTCCATGCAGGCGTTCAGCTGTAACGCTACGTTTATGGAACCCTCAGAAATACGTGCTATGTATTCACTTGGTGCTCGTATAAATGGTTCATTACAAACTCCAACGAGACGACTCTTAATACGAAAAGGAGAGAAGCGTAATTGTTACAGTGAGCACTGAATACAAAGTTAGCGTCACCTAGTATTCAAAACATAAGTCTTACAAAGGATATAATTGGTATTTGTGCAGATATTTCTGTTAATGACTGAGGACACTGTACTGAACAACATTACATCAGGCTATCTACGTCATTTTCAGATAATTGTAGCCATTACAAATGGTATGTTTTTATACTGAATATCAAGCCGAAGTACATATGGCAAGAGCACGCCATTAATGTTTATGTTCCCCTGGGCTGCAGGTCAGAAGTGTTGACCTGTGGACGTAAAACTGTCAATCCATATTGATAGGCGTCGTGTAAGGATAGCGGATTTGATTAGTAATCAAAGCATCCTCGGACCCGAGTTCGAATCCCGTCACGGCTTACATTTTAATAAGAATCATCAACAATGGCGGGCGAAGACTTCCGGCGTAAGAAGATATCCTAATACCAACGGCCTTGTCAAAGAGGGCGGAGGAGCGGACTGAGTTTCAGGGCATTCCCTTGCCCTTGCAGTGGGCCTAAAGGCAATTATCAACGATCAACGCCGCGAGAATACAGAAGGAAACGGAAATCACTGCACTGAAGACACATAATGAGTATCCACAGGACATTTTCCCGTAAGTGAAAAAATGTGTTGATGATCTCTCCATTAGCAAAAGATTCCTGACTAGTTCCCATTCGAATCTCCGGGACGAGACTGCCAAGTGGAAGTAAACTATGAAAAAGAGAGTGGATAACAAACGAAAAGTTAACGTTCGACGGTTCGGGGCGTCGAATGTAAGAATCTTGAACGTGGTAGGGAAGATAGAAAATATGTAAATGGAAATGCTGAGGCTCAATCTAAATATAGAGGGGGTTGGTGAAATTAAACGGAGGAAAGACAAGGATTTCTGGTCAGACAAGAATAGGATAATATCAGCTGCAGCAGCAAAAGGTATAACGGTAGAAGAATTCATTATGAATAGGAAAGTAGGGCAGAGAGTGATTTACTGTAAACAGTCCAGTGGCAGGGTTGCTCACATCAGAATCGAGAGCAAACCGACAACGAGAGTTCAGCTATACGTGCCGAAATTGCTACCAGAAGAGGAAGAGACAGAGAAAGTATACGAGTATACTGAACGGATAATTCAGTACGTAAAGGGAGATGGGGGATTGGAATGCGGATGTATGGGAAGGAGTAGAAGAAAGGGTTACGGCAGAATATTGGCTTGGTACTAGGAATGAGCGAGGAGAAACATTAATTGAGTTCTACAATAAATTTCAGCTATCAATAGCGAATACTCTGTTCAAGAATCGCAAAAGGAGGAGGTAAACTTGGAAACTACCGGGAGATACGGAAAGATTTCAGTTAGATTACATCATGATCAGGCAGCTATTCCGTAATCAGACACTTGATCGTAAGGTGTACCCAGGTGTAGATGATCACAATGTAGTAGTGATGAAGAGTAGGCTGTAGTTTAAGAGACTAGTTAGGAAGAATCAATGCGTAAAGAAGTGGGATACAGAAGTAATAAGGAATGTAGAGATACTCTCGGAGTTCTAAGGCTACAAATTCTGCAGTAAGGAACAGCACAGTAGGCAATTCGGCTGAAGTGAAATGGACGTCTCTAAAAAGAACAATCACAAAAGTTGGAAAGAAAACCGTCGTTACAAACAAGGTAACCGCGAAGAAACCATGGTAACAGAAGAAATACTTCAGTTGATCGATGAAAGGAAGAAGTAAAAAAATGTTCAGGAAAATTCAGGAATGCAGAAATACAAGTCTCTTAGGAACCAAACAAATAGGAAGTGCCTGGAAGCTAAGCCAAAATGGCTGCTTGAAAAATACGATGAAAACTAGAAAGAAGTTATTGTCGGAAGGACTGAATCAGCAAATAGAAAAGTCAAGACAACCTTAGGTGTAATTAAAAGCAAGGGCGGTAACATTTAAAGTGCAACGGGAATTCCATTGTTAAATGTAGAGGAGAGAGGGGATACGTGGAGAGTACATTGAAGGCCTCTATGAGGGTAAGATTTGTCTGATGACCTGATAAAAAAAAATTAAAAAAAAAGACTGTTCACGTTGGTGTGTAGAGTGTATGAGACTGGCGATGTACCAACAGACATTCGGAGAAACATCATCCGCACAGTTCCAAAGACTGCAAGAGCTGACACGTGTGAGCACTATCGCATAGTTAGCTTAAGAGTTCATGCATCCAAGTTACTGACAAGAATAATATACAGAAGAATGCAAAACAAAACTGACGATGTAATAGATGACGATAAGTTTGGACTTAGGAAAGGTAATGTCATCAGACAGAGTTCTGATGTTGCGGCTGATAATGGAAGAAAGACTAAAGAAAAATCAAGACGCGTTCATAGGATTTGTCAAACTGAAAAATCCATCTACAATATTAAATGGTGCAAGATTACGAAATTCTGAGAAAAATAGGGGTAAGGTATAGCGAAAGATGGGTAATGCACAATATGTACAAGAGCCGTGAGCGAACAGTAGGAGCGGAAGTCCAAGAAGGAAATGCTCGGATTAAAAAGGGTGTAAGACAGGGATGTAGTCTTTCGACCCTATTGTACTGCACATCGAAGAAGCAATGGCGGATAAAAAAGAAAAGTGCAAGAGTGGAATTAAAATTCAAGGTGAGAGGATATCAATAATAAGATTTGCTGATGACATTGCTGTCCTCAGCGACAAAGAAGAAGAATAACAGGATGTGGTGAATGGCATGAACAGTGTAATGGGTACAGAATATGGATTGAAAGCAAATAGAAGAAAGACGAAAGTAATGAGAAGTATCAGAAATGAAAACAGCCAGAAACCTAACATCATAACTGGGGACCACGAAGTAGATGAAGTTAAGTAATTCTGCTATGTAGGCAGCAAAATAACGCATGACAGATGGAGCAGTGAGGATATAAAAAAGCAGACTAACACTGGCAAAAAGGGCATTCCTGCCGTAGAGAAATCTACTAATATCAAACATATGAGGGTCACTCCAAAAGAAATGCACACTATATTTGTAAAAATACGGTTTTCATTCTGCATGTGTGTAAGTTTTACAGTGCGTAGATACATCCTTCTCGCTTGTTTTCAAACTTAGTTCAACCTGTTCCAGTGAGTGGCGCCGTCACAGCATGTCTTCAAGATGGCCGCAGCACTTGACATTCGTCAGAAGCAACGTGCTGTCATAGAATTTCTGTGTTGTGAAAACGAGACAGTGGAAAACATCCACAAGAGGTTTAAAAAGGTGTATGAAGATGTTGCTGTCGATCGCAGTACAGTTAGTCGGTGGGCAAGCAGGTTACGTGATGAAAGCGGGCACTGCAATATTGAGGATTGTCCTCGCAGCGGCAGGCCTCGTACTGCACACATTCCAGACAATGTGCAGAGAGTTGACGAATGGGTGACTGCTGACAGACGCATCACCGTGAACGAATTGTCACGGCACGTTGGGATAGGGGAAGGAAGTGTGAGCAGAATACTAAAAGTGTTGGAGTTGAAAAAGGTTTGTGCCAGGTGGGTTCCCAGGATGTTGACAGTGGCTCACAAAGAAACAAGAAAAACGGTATGCAGCCAACTCTTGGAACAGTACGAGAATTTCTTGGAAGAATTGTACAGGTGATGAAACATGGCTCCATCACCAGAGACGAAGAGGCAATCAATGGAGTGGCATCATGCAAATTCACCCAAGAAAAAAAATTTAAAACCACACCTTCTGCTGGAAAAGTTATGGCTACGGTGTTTTCCGATTCCGAAGGACTCTTGCTTGTGGACATCATGCCAAGTGGAACCACCATAAATTCTGACGCATATGTGACGACACTGAAGAAACTTCAAGCTGGACTGAGTCGTGTTTGACCACATCAGCAAAAGCAGGATGTTTTACTGTTGCACGACAATGCACGACCACATGTCAGTCAAAAAACCATGGAAGCGATCACAAAACTCGGATGGACAACACTGAAACAACCGCCTTACAGTCCTGACCTGGCTCTATGTGACTATCATCTCTTTGGAAAACTGAAAGACTCTCTTCGTGGAACAAGGTTTGAAGATGACGACTCAATTGTGCACGCTGCCAAACAGTGGCTCCAACAGGTTGGTCCAGAATTTTACCGTGCGGGTATACTGGATCTGGTTCCAAGATGGCGTAAGGCAGTTGAGAAGGATGGAAATTATGTGGAGAAATGAAAAAATTGTTCCTAAAGGATGTATCTGCACCCTGTAAAACTTTCAAACATGTAGAATAAAAGATGGATTTAAAAAAAATAGTGTGCATTTCTTTTGGAGTGACCCTCTTAGGTCCTACTTTGAGGAAGAAATTTCTGAGAATATAGGTTTGGAGAACAGAATTGTGTGCTAATGAAATATCGACTGTGGGAAAACCGGAATAGAAGAGAATTTAAGTCTGTGAGATGTGGTGCTACTGTATAATGTTAAAAATTAAGTTTACTGGTAAGGTAAGCAATGAGGAGGTTCTCCGCAGAATTTACGAGGAAATGAATTTATGGAAAACACTGACGAGAAGAAGGGAGAAGACAATACGATATCTGTTAAGACATCAGGGAAAAACTTCTTGGTACTAGAGAGACCTGTAGAGGATAAACCTGTAGAGAAAGATGAAGAGGTAGGCACAGGAGCGGAATGCGTAGCGGGCCGCATCAAACATGTCAGAATACTGACTGATGACTAAAAAAAAAGAAAAGAATGAAAAAGAGACTTACCGACAATCATTCGCGTGTAGAACAAGGAGAAGGGGGTGTCAGTTAGCAGCATAAGAAGTACCCTCCGCCACGCACACACAGTTACGTGACTTGCGGAGTGTGATGTAGATTTACATAAAAACTGGTGTTTACAAGGTTTTAATGGGTGAGCACCACACGTTATTCTTACAGCACGTATTCCATGAATATGAATATTCTGTCTTGAAGATGAGTTACTGCAGAATACTATTGATTAAGACATTATTGAATGAAAACATGCGAAATATGAAACTTTCTGGCAGATTAAAACTGCGTGCCGGACCGAGACTCGAACTCGGAACCTTTGCCTTTCGCGGACAAGTGCTCTACCGTCTGAGCTACCCAAGCACGACTCACGACCACTCCTCACAGCTTCAATTCTGCCAGTACGTCGTCTCCTACCTTCCAAACTTCACAGAAGCTCTCCTGAGAAATGTGTTACCTTACTGATTTGACTCTCCCCAAAATTCGCAGTGATTCGAAGTGAAAATGAGACTGTACTGAACCATCTAAGGAACTCAAAAAGGTGATTTTCCTACTCAGATTGTTATTAATCTGAACTCCTAAAAATATGGAAGTTTCCAAACTATTTATTATTTGGTCTCCATGCGTTAGATTAATTGTACGTTGGTGTAGTACCTCTAAATATTCCGAACCGAATGTGGAGTGTCTTTTTTTAAACATAGAACCAGACCAGAAAGTCACTCAATAAAACTTTTAGGAACCCTATTTACCATTTCCTCTGTTCCTATGAGTACTAAAATGTTATTAAAAGTACTGAATTAATAAATTAAATTATTAAAAGTATTAAGAGACTAATGTGACCTGCAAAAAGACCTAATTCTGCTTCTATATTAATCGAAAGGCTGTTTACACATGTGAGAAGGAACAGTGGGATTCAGTCTTGTGGAACACCATAAGCAATTTCTATTCAGTCAGAAAAATCTGCCCTGGTTATACTGGTTCAGTTATTAAGTTCAAGTTTCTTATTATTTTTTAGACATGTCAATGTTCATTCTTTAGCAATAAAGACTATTATAATACAGTCAGATCGCAATCCTAAACCAGCGTAGCAGATCGCAATTGAACTAGATCACCACTAGAATGAAGTAAGTTCGCGAAAGCGCCTGCTTTTGTCATAATGTGGGTACAGGTTTCAAAGTGTCGCACTTTAACATACACTCCATTACCAAGGAAATCATATGAAAATCCGTGAACGTCAGCATCTTGTAAACCTATCTTTTCGAACAACCAATCATCGATTTCATAAATTTTCGGCCTGTCATATCCGAACGGGAACGAAAATTTCAACGTAATCTTCCTAATCAGAGCTTCCGTGGCTGGATGGCTGTGTTGTACTCACAAGCTACAGCGACACACGGCGACGACGTGTCCCACTCGTGGCGAGGAGCTCGGCACGCGGTGGTGGCCAGGCCAGCGCTCTCCACCGAGGACACAGAGGACAGTGCGACTGCAGGGACTTATGCCTGGCACGCTCCCCGTGGGACCCACATTCCCAGCTTACTGTCCACACACTACGTTTGTAGTACCCCTGCCACTATACTCATTACTCGCAGCGTGGTGGACCGTTTTGGTAATATGATCCACCCGTGCCTCAACATTCGCACAGTGTTCGAACTGGGCCAACTGGCTATAAAGTGTCCAGTCGGCCCCACTGAGCACCCATCTTGGTGGTCTCCTTTCGGGGCCCACGCCATCTGGAAGGTGAATCCAGATTGGGAAGTGATCACTGCCGTGCAAATCAGCATCCATTCCACAATCCACAGGCCACCGGAAAAGGCAACCCCTGTCCCTTGGTGGAGTGCCGAATGCCGCTCTGCAATCAGGACCAGGCGTGCGGCTCTGCGTCGGTTCCAGTGTCGGCCGACTCCTGAGAATCTTGCAGCCTTTCGGGTGGCGAGGGCAAAATGTGGCCTGTTATTCGAGAGAGCAAGAGGAGGTCGTCGCAACAGTTCCTGAACACCATTAATCGTTCCACCAAAAGTTCCATTGTGTGGGAGACCATCAGGAGAATTTCTGGGAGAGGAGGGAGGTGCCTCAAGACTTCTGTAATGGCTAACGGCACTCTACCCACGGATCCGCGAGACATTGCCCAGACTATGGCAGCTATTTTGCCATGGTTACTGCAACAACCAGTCAGGATCCGGGTTTCCAGCGCCATAGAGCGGTTGTTGAGAGGTGCAGTCTGGACTTCCAATCCCTCGCTAATGAAGTTTACAACTGCCCATATGTGGAAGCTGGATTCTGCATTGTCTGCAGCTCGTGACACGTCCCCTGGTCACGACAGGATCCATTACGGTATGCTACGGCACCTCACAGAGCGCAACAAAGAAATCCTGCTCGCACTTTTTAATGCCTCCTCCGGAGATTTGACTAATTTTAAGAAAGACAGTACACCAGATTTTAATTCCAATCTCAGTTTTTTAACATTTTAGATGCGCATCACGGTTTTACCGTCGTTTACACTGATGGCTCCAAACGGGAGAATTTCCTTGGCTGTTCTGTAGTGTTCCCTGATCATGTTACCCGGATTCGCCTCCCTGAAAAATATACCGTTTTCGCAGCGGAGCTCCAAGCGATCCTGAAGGCACTGGAGCAGATGAATCGTGTTCGGGGCAATCGATTTCTCCTCTGCTCCGATTCTCTTAGCGCCTTACAATCATTGCAGAATCTGTACCCAACTGAGGAGATCGTCCACCTGATATATGACCAACTGTACTTCCTCTAACGGCGGGGTAAGGAGGTGTCCTTCTGCTGGGTGCCTGCTCATGTAGGAATATGGGGCAATGAACAGGCCTAATGGGCTGCCAAGGAGGCCTGCAGAGAGCAGGATGTGGGCCAGTGTACTATTCCCTTGCAGTCTGTCATTTCTGCACTCCACAAGAGGTGCATGGAGTTTTGGGAGGAAGAATGGCTGGCGGTGACGGCCAATAAACTGCGGTTGGTGAAGTCAACAACTCGGCCGTGGCGTACCTCCTGCCGGGTGCTCAGGCGGGAATAAGTGACGCTCACGCGTCTTCGGATTGGGCACTGTTCTCTCACACATAGCTTTCTATTACGGCGGGAGGATTCCCCGTTTTGTGATGCTTGTGGTGTGCACATCTCTGTCCGGCACATTTTAACAGACTGCATTTTATACCGTGATGCAAGGGCAGAAGCACATGTTGATGGGGATCTGCCCTGTGTTTCAGCTAATGACGACACGTGTGTGTCTAAGGTTTTAAAGTTTTGTGATGTGTCTGGACTCTGGCCTAAACTTTTAGGCTGGAGGTTTTAGTGTATTGCAGAGCGGCTGGCTCCTCCCTTTTTCCTTGCGGTCAGACGCCCACTTCCATCTGCTATATTGTTTTACCTCCCTCTACAACTTTCTTCTTGGGTTGTCCATGTTTTACTGCTGGCGGCATGCTTCGTCCCACGCTTCGGTGTGGGTAGGCACAAATTTTTCCAAGCTTGTTTCCTGTGTTTTACGTTCTGTTTTATCTTATTGTTCTGAGTCTTTTCTTGACACCCGTCTCAATCTGTTACTGAGCTGGCGCTGAAGCCCTTGCCGTCGTGCGCCCTTGAAACCCTCTCCATCCATCCTTCCATCCATAATTACTCGCGGCAGTCAATCTACCTATACCCGAAGAGTTTGGGCAATGTGAGTGCTTCGCACTGAAGAAGATCATTGGCCGGAAAGCCTTGTCTATATGAAGTTGGTAACTGTTCTCACAGGCCAATGATCTTCAGTGCGGATGCAATCACATTGCTCGAACTCTTACGGGAATTGGTAGATTGACTGCCGCGAGTAGTTAGTGGGCAGAGACACTACAACTGTATTGTGTGGACAGTCAGTTGGGAATGTGGGTCTCACGGGGAGGTTGCCAGAGACAGGTCCCTGCAGTCGCACTATCCTCTGTGTCCTTGATGACTTAGATGGATAGACCGTCTGCCATGAAAGCAGGAGCCCCCGGATTCGAGACCCGTCGGGGGACATATTTTCAACCGTCCCCTTTGATATTTATCAATACCTGTAAGCAGCTAAAGGTCTGGATTTCATTGTAATTTCATTCTTCGAGAGCTGCAGGATCACCAATGGTATCTATTCTTTCGGACATGTCTGAAAGAACAGATATCATCTTCATATACTTGCATAAGAATTGTCATGAACCTGTGAGATCACCGTTGCTGCATCTCAATCGAGGATGACCTCTGGGATGTGTGATAACACGCTATTAACAGTTAAGGATCTCTTGTCTTAACAATGAGTTTCACGTTGGCCTGTTTAAAAAAAATGGTTAAAATGGCTCTGAGCACTATGAAACTTAACATCTGAGGTCATCAGTCCCCTAGACTTAGAACTACTTAAACCTAACTAACCTAAGGACATCACACACATCCAAGCCCGGGGCAGGATTCGAAACTGCGACAGATTTCACAGTTGTTATCACATCTGAGGATGCGTCCAGCATTGGAAGACGAAACGCTAGGCGGATGATTATGCCCTGGAACCAGGCCCACTGTCAATGAAACAAATTCACCGAAAACCTTTTTTGAATCCTACGATCATATCAATATTAACTTTCCAGCAGGAGTGAGTCAAAACAATAGAACTTTGATGATAACGTTTTTATTCATGAAGCTCAAATCAAGAAAACAACTGCATACCGAATAACTAACATTTTCTTTGTTCAGGATGCACAGTTAGTCAGGATAAGTCAGGATAAATTAAATAGTGCCTCACAGTATAGATTTCCCTCAGAGGAAATCAATAAAAATAATTAACGACTCCAAGACAACTGTTTTAAGAATTGTTTACGAGATATCATCTGACAAAAAATTTAATCTATTAAATGATTCATATCGTTATTTGAAAATAGCATTCCTCGTAAACTCATCACAAAGGACAATACACAGAAATGACTGTATTCCTAAACTAACAAAAAAAATGGTTAAAATGGCGCTGAGCACTATGGGACTACACATTGAGGTCATCAGTCCCCTTGAACTTAGAACTACTTAAGCCTAACTAACCTAAGGACATCACACACATCCATGCCCGAGGCAGGATTCGAACCTGCGACCGTAGCGGTCGCGCGGTTCCAGACTGAAGCGACTAGAACCGCTCGGCCAC
Organism: Schistocerca nitens; assembly: GCF_023898315.1. Classification (NCBI taxonomy): domain Eukaryota; kingdom Metazoa; phylum Arthropoda; class Insecta; order Orthoptera; family Acrididae; genus Schistocerca; species Schistocerca nitens. The sequence continues at coordinate 254,493,144 of NC_064615.1, read as the reverse complement.
AGCGGCCGGCCCTAAACTAACAGAAACGACAGTAAACAGCTATGTAAAATACCGTGGATCAATGGAGCGACTAAAATATTTATGACAGGACAAGTGACAAGTAGATGTTGGCAGGAACAAGTACAGATGTAGCAGTTGTTGCACACTTCAAAAACCGCTCAAAATTACTAAGAAAAGTTGTTAAAATTGAGGAACATGCATATAATTTCAGAAATCAATAATTTCGACAACAGACATAAGTCTATATGGAATACAGCGAAATCAGAGACAGAATAAAATGTCACTATTGATTTAAATGGGCTATAAATGATCAGCCACATTTAACAGGTACGTTTAATAATCATTTCTTCAGTGTAATAGGAAATATAGGGACAACCATTTCAACAGAAACATCAGACCAGTGTCCCGAAAAATAACCCAACATAAAATGCAGTCATACGGATGTTCCATCCACTTATAAATTCTCTCAAAAGCAAAAGCTGACCTTGTTTTGACGGTGTATCCAACATGTTGCTGCATATTAACTACTGTCTTTACTGAAATATCTGAAATATGTAATGCGTCTCTAACTCATGGCATTTCTCCATAGTAATTGAAATACCCCGAACCGCGCGACTGCTACGGTCGCAGGTTCGAATCCTGCCTCGGGCATGGATGTGTGTGATGTCCTTAGGTTAGTTAGGTTTAAGTAGTTCTAAGTTCTAGGGGACTGATGACCACAGAAGTTAAGTCCCATAGTGCTCAGAGCCATTTGAACCATTTTCGTACCAAAAGAACCATGGTAAACATCGGCTATTTACATACAAGATAATGGAAACAGACATTCCGCTAACTACTTCGTGCTGTTAAAAACCTCAGCGCGATTGGTGACTACCAAATCATTTCACTATGGACATTTTTCAAAGTCTTTCAGATGCGAATATACTCTGGATTAATATCCCACCTCAGCAACAGTAATAACTTTAGTAAAACATAGTCTGGATTTCAGAACAGTTTACGGTGAAGAGCGATGCGGCAGTGGATTGTGGTCAGCAATAATCAGCAATATGCACCTTCTGAAAGATCGATCTTTATTTCAAGTCACGAGACGCAAATGTTATGGTAACGTCAAAATTGGTTAATATCACGAATACTGAAAGATTAATAAAAATACAATCCTGGAAATTGAAATAAGAACACCGTGAATTCATTGTCCCAGGAAGGGGAAACTTTATTGACACATTCCTGGGGTCAGATACATCACATGATCACACTGACAGAACCACAGGCACATAGACACAGGCAACAGAGCATGCACAATGTCGGCACTAGTACAGTGTATATCCACCTTTCGCAGCAATGCAGGCTGCTATTCTCCCATGGAGACGATCGTAGAGATGCTGGATGTAGTCCTGTGGAACGGCTTGCCATGCTATTTCCACCTGGCGCCTCAGTTGGACCAGCGTTCGTGCTGGACGTGCAGACCGCGTGAGACGACGCTTCATCCAGTCCCAAACATGCTCAATGGGGGACAGATCCGGAGATCTTGCTGGCCAGGGTAGTTGACTTACACCTTCTAGAGCACGTTGGGTGGCACGGGATACATGCGGACGTGCATTGTCCTGTTGGAACAGCAAGTTCCCTTGCCGGTCTAGGAATGGTAGAACGATGGGTTCGATGACGGTTTGGATGTACAGTGCACTATTCAGTGTCCCCTCGACGATCACCAGTGGTGTACGGCCAGTGTAGGAGATCGCTCCCCACACCATGATGCCGGTTGTTGGCCCTGTGTGCCTCGGTCGTATGCAGTCCTGATTGTGGCGCTCACCTGCACGGCGCCAAACACGCATACGACCATCATTGGCACCAAGGCAGAAGCGACTCTCATCGCTGAAGACGACACGTCTCCATTCGTCCCTCCATTCACGCTTGTCGCGACACCACTGGAGGCGGGCTGCACGATGTTGGGGCGTGAGCGGAAGACGGCCTAACGGTGTGCGGGACCGTAGCCCAGCTTCATGGAGACGGTTGCGAATGGTCCTCGCCGATACCCCAGGAGCAACAGTGTCCCTAATTTGCTGGGAAGTGGCGGTGCGGTCCCCTACGGCACTGCGTAGGATCCTACGGTCTTGGCGTGCATCCGTGCGTCGCTGCGGTCCGGTCCCAGGTCGACGGGCACGTGCACCTTCCGCCGACAACATCGATGTACTGTGGAGACCTCACGCCCCACGTGTTGAGCAATTTGGCGGTACGTCCACCAGGCCTCCCGCATGCCCACTATACGCCCTCGCTCAAAGTCCGTCAACTGCACATACGGTTCACGTCCACGCTGTCGCGGCATGCTACCAGTGTTAAAGACTGCGATGGAGCTCCGTATGCCACGGCAAACTGGCTGACACTGACGGCGGCGGTGCACAAATGCTGCGCAGCTAGCGCCATTCGACGGCCAACACCGCGGTTCCTGGTGTGTCCGCTGTGCCGTGCGTGTGATCATTGCTTGTACAGCCCTCTCGCAGTGTCCGGAGCAAGTATGGTGGGTCTGACACACCGGTGTCAATGTGTTCTTTTTTCCATTTCCAGGAGTGTAGTAAATAACATCTTACAGGGATGAGCGAGCACTCATTAAAAACGTTTCGTCATAGCGGATCGAGTGCTGCAATCATATTTTAAGATTCATAAATAATTAAGTCCGTAAAGAGCAATAAACAAACTTTGAGGGATAATTGTTTACAAAATTCAATAGAAAATTCATGACGAAAAGAACGGCACTATATAATATTTGGGTGGCATCACACCTATTTTAAACTAGTTAAGTTATACTATACACTTAACTTGCAATAGTTTTCATTGTTTGCAAATTATTATTAACCTTTATCGCCCATAATTAATTAATTATTATAGATATGAAAACTTTGAGCAGCGCAATGGTAGATCGCTATAGATTACGTGTAAAAACGGTGCTACATGCAGTTCTATATTAAAACTTTGCAGCACAGATGTCAACAAACTTGGTAAATAAGATGTACTTTTTAGCGCCGTTCCGATGGCGTACTTATTTCTGTCGAGGGATGTATGTATCAAAATTTGTAACCTTAACTGGTGAGATTGGTACTTAAATAACCACGGGGTTGGACATCCGAGCCTATATAAGCGAGCGGCCATCTTGGCCAGGGATCAGTCGTTTCGGAGGGTGGGCGGCGAGCGAGCCCCACTTGAGGGTGGCCCATGTGGTCGTTTGAGATTTTCTTCTCGTACCGATGTACTTCGACAAAGAGTATTGTTTAATAGTGCAAGTGTGCAAGCGTATATTTGGTGAACTGAAAGTGCTACGATTATTTGTGTGAGTGCGAATTACGAGGTGTACATTGGCGTAAGTGAACATGTGGCGATCTGTGATTTCGCGCCAAAACTGCCAGAACAAAGAGGACAGTAGGACTTGTGGCTCTGTTCGAATTATTTGAATAAGTTTCGTTTATAGCAGCCTACATTACTGCTATCGAGGGCTCCGAATCAAATTATTATTAAAGTAAAACTGTAAACAGTCTCACCAGTGCTAATTTGATTGTGTGAAAGAAAAGAACAACGCCAATAAATAGTGAATGAACTGTGTCGTGAAAAACTGATTTTAGTATAATAATCGCCTAATTTTTATTCCCCGGCATAAACTGTACTTACGTCTGAGTGAATAATTAATTCAAAAACTATAACAAATGCGCGTGTTTGGAAGTGTACTAATGGACCTAGTGTGGAAATCATCCCCTGAGACTTAGGTGAGAGCCAAAATTTGCAATAACATTTTTTAACCAACATTTGTATATGCACATTCGTGTGAACTCTGCAACCGCACTTCTTCACTTTACCGCCCCGTCGCAAGCTCAAGCGATTTTAGAGACTGGTCGGGGTATAACTTTTCAGCTTCATGACTTCATTTTAACTAACGTATACGCGCCATTTGGGACTAATGAAAGACGACACAGAAGTAACTTTTATCGGAATGGGGTAGTTGAACTGTTAAAGGACGTTGGGACCGCCGCCATGCTTGCGGGAGATTTTAATTGTGTGTTGCGCCGTGATGATAAGACGCCCAATATTTACAGTTGTCAAGAGCAACATACATTGGTGACTGAATTAGAACTGCAAGACACCTGGACTTACTTGAATCCCCAACATACCGGATATACTTACGTCAGTAGCACGTCAGCAAGCAGGTTAGATAGAATCTATGTTACTAAAGAATTCATGTGAAATATTGATGATCGTGAGACATGGCCTATAAACTTCTCAGACCATTGTGCATACCTTATTTCATTCAGGTATATCCGACAAAAAACCTCCGTATGGCACCTTAACCTCTCACTATTGCAGGATGATTAACTTAAGCAACAGATTAAACAGACTTGGCAAAAATGCTTACGCTCCCAAACGAGGTATCGGGAGCGGAACATTTGGTTGGCCGAATACACAAAACCCGTACTTCGGAATTGCATTATTCAATATGCAAAAGGCCAAGCATATTGGTGCAAACAAACGGGGGAATATTACTTCTCCTATTTGCGAGACCCATATGAACAACCAGAGGGCCTTTCGGCTAACATCATCAAATGCTTTAAGTCGAAAATAATGGCCCTAGACCGGCAGCGTCTGGACGGGAGGCGTACACGAGCTCGAGGCAAGGACCATCTTATGCAGGAACGTACGTCGTTATACCACGTAATAAGGGAGACACGTAGAGGAAAACAGATAATAATATCCGCGCTGGCGGACGATGACGGAGGAGAGTATACTACTCAGACCGCCATAAAACAATACGTGGCGAGGTATTATAGGGATCTCTACGCTGGAACGGAAATAGATAGACAGGACGGTGAAGAACTTTTAGCAAATGTTACTACGGGAATACGTGAGGAGGATAATGCCAGTCTAATCGAACATGTAACTCAGGACGAAATAAAAACCAAAATTAACGATGCTCCGAGGAACAAGTCAGCTGGTCCCGATGGGCTCCCGGTCGAATTTTATGTACGCATGTGGGACATAATCGGGAATGAGCTAAGACATATGTACATTTAGTTGTTAACTAACCAGGCGTTCACTCCTATATTTACGAAGGGAATGATTGTACTCATTCCTTAAAAACCAGACAGCAAGATGTTCACGATTTGAGACCATTCACCTCACTCAAAGCTGACTCGTATCCAAGTCACTCCTGCAAAATGTCCTAGGTGCTTACCAAACGACTGCAGTAAAGGGAAGATCAATGCTAGACACCTGATGTGAGTACAGAGACGTCATAAACCTCACTTGGATAAGTGACAATAGTCTTTCCTTATTACTTTTAGATTTTCATAAAGCCTTTCATAGGATCAATCATGGCTTCTTTTTCAGCAACATGCAGAAAATGGGTTTCAATGACCACTTTATAACTGTCATACGTAAATGTATCAGTGGTGTTTTTTCAGGGATTAAAATCAATGAACAGCTGACTGAAACGCATTTCCAGTGCAACAATCAGTACGTCAAGGATGTCCATTGTCTGTGACATTATACGCGATCGGGTTGGAACCTTTGCTTTTGACAGTACACCAGAAATTGAGCGGACTACAGATCTTCAGTATTAAGACAGTTTGGCATGGTTATGCTGACGACATAATCGTTATTGTAAATTGGGACAGTGAGGTCGATCAAGTCCGACGATTGCTACACCAGTACTCACGATCCTCTGGCGCAAAACTTAACCTTCAAAAATCCAAAATAATGCATCTCGGTTCTTACAAAAGCGCAATAGGTGCGTACTGGTTAGATGTAACTGAAGAGCGACTGCAAGTCAGATTGTGGTTAAGGGCGAAACCCCAAGCTCGTGGCTACGAACAACTGGGGTCGGAAACTTAATGTCATCAGAGCCTTGTTGAAGGACCATAACATGCGATCGTTAGACTACTGCAGAAAGTTCAGTTTATAAATACATACATACTTAGCAAAATATATCATGTCGCAGCAGTCTTACCGATACCACAGGTCACCGCACATAAAATACTAGCTGCAGTGTGTTGGTATGTGTGGAAACAAAATAACTTCAATGTATCCTTCCACACGGTGAATTTGCAGAGGCAAAACGGATGACTTGGAATTAAAGACCTTAAATCTAGATGTGACGCACTGTTTCTAACTCACGCCTTTAAACTAATACATGACGCTAAGACAGTCATCACGAAACTTCTGTTCCTCTCGTTAGATCCTGGGGATAGGAACGCTCCTGTTAATGTAGCACATATAGATGCTAGACTGGATCACGTCCGAAAGTACTGTGTCGATTGGAGTTATATAAGACTTCCACGAGCGCAAACCGACACTAGCACCGTCTATGGTTTATATTACCAGACATCGTCTTCACAACCCAATTCAGACAAAATATCTTACTAAAAACTGGATGAACGTTTAAAACAATATCAACAATAAAATAATTCCAACTAGCGTCAGTGCCGTATGGTACGACGTTGTAAACGAAACCATACCCACAACGGAACAACTATGGAGAAATCAAATTGAGACCATTTCCATACTGCAACAAATGTCAGCTTGTAGAAACTGTAGCGCACATGTTCTTATGTGAAAATAGAATCAGAATTTGGAACTGGACTAGGAAGAAACTAGCAATTATCAACAGAACCGCAGAGAGTCGTACAACGATAACTGAAGCTTTGCAAACCCGACTGGAAATGTTACCCGTCCGCACAGTTCGTGTTTTACGTGTTAACAAACAAAACTTCGAACTTAGGAGAGTACATGTTCTATATTGCAGAAGAACATTTTCAGTTGAAGAAGAATAACAAATATAAGGAGTGGTTTCAAAATTTTTTATCCATCGCTTTATGTGAGCTACAAAGAGGAGGACAGTTTTATTGATTAGAAGCAGAATACTTATTCTTTCTCTTTTTTTATTCCTGAAATCTAATTTTATGTTGATTTTAAAATGAGAACTGTTCTAATTTGGCAAAACCCTCCGGCTCCAAAATTTTTCATTTGTTGAAAAATATATGGCTTCCGTACAGACCTCATTTGTATCCAGTACATAATAACTTAAATTATGAATACGTTTCTGAATGAATGTTTGTTCTGTATTTTTCCGTCATTCGTTTGCCTGTTATGAGTTATGTTCTACAAGGAACACACGTCACTGGAAGCGGCAATATGTAATTTATTTTACCTCAAATTACTACTTCCGATTTGTTCTACAATTTAAGGCATGTACGGAAACATTCATGGAATACATGGGAATAATGCAGCAACTCAATGACAGGTGTGGTGAAGGCATTGTGGTCAGGCCTCGGATCTTCGATCCCTGCCCACTTTACGTCGGCCTGGTGTTGAAAGTCTTCTCAAAAATTACAATAAATGTGAGCAGGTATGGGGGTGGCATCGTGGCAAGGCCTCAGAATTCTTCACTCCTGCTCTCTTTGCAGCCACCTGCCTGGCGCTCACACGGAAAAAAAGAAAAATAAACAAAAGTGGCTGAAACGGACACAGCGTCTGCCATATAAGCAGGAGATCCCGGGTTCGAGACCCGTTCGGGGCACACATTTTCCACTGTTTCCGTTGATTATCAACGCCTGTAAGCAGCAGAAGGTCTGGATTTCATTGTAATTTCATTCTTATGCAACTGGTGGTTTTGACCCACCCGTTGTTCCTAAATTCCACCTAGTCATGATGGTGAAAGATCAGAAAAATTGTTAAATAAACGCATGGTAAAGATGTTGAGACGTAAGCCAACTTCCAGTTTGTCAGTGATGTTGTCTGTACATCACATACGCTTTAATCATCGTACCAAACAGGTACAAGGAATATTTAACTTTGCGCGTTAATATTAGAAAAGAAAATTTCTCAGTAGAGTGTTCTGCAGTATCTTCAATAAAAGATTCTCCAGTGGGTTGGCGCTGCTGAAACTGCTGTCTGTTGTATGTAAAAAGAAGGGTCCGAACGTGTGAGTGTAGACCCTCCCGGGGTGTGCTGTTGGTGAAAAGCTCTAGAGTTTACAGCTGAATGGTAGCGTGTTAAAGTAAAGCAACGTTTAGAAGGGTCTCATACTCAACATCTTTTCGTGAAGTGTGACATGATATTTCTCTCGAAGATAATGGCTATGATACTTTTGGAAACATCGAAGTACTTAACCGTTCTCACCCACCTGAAAACTCGAGAACTTTACCGAGCTTATTTAAGCGAGAAGACAACCGAATCACGCCGTTGGCAAACTGAAAATTAAATGTTTTAGTACGGAATTACTTCGGAAGTGTAATTCTATTCCGAAGGGTCACCGTGGAGGCTTCTAATAGTGGTGTTTAATAGAAGAGGGAGGACCACAAATGTAATCGCGAACGTCGGCGTGTTGTCGTGTGTGTGTGTGTGTGTGTGTGAAGGGGCGGTCGCCCTTTGAGTGCTGATTGCTGGCAGACCGAGGTGCGATAATTACGCCTAGGCCGGCGCACCTCACTCCACCCAACCGCATATCCGATTCTCTGTTGAGGTGCGTGAGTGCGTGCGTGCATGCATGCGCGCGTGTGTTTCTACGTTGCGGGAACAGATTCAGCTTATTATTTTCTGCTTTCATGCTGTGTTCGCCCGAAGCCACCTCGGTTAGGTGTGAAAAACTTTAATCACTTTGACCCTACAGCTGGCAGAGACTGGGACCTTGTATCTCCATATATCTAACCACCTACCATGGGCGTTCAACAAGCAATGCAACACACCTTTTTCTGAAAAGAATTTGGTTTTATTCGTGATTCCAACGCACCATATTGTTCCCCTCTCTGTTGGCTATAGAAATGTAATTTTCAACATACTCACCGTTCGCCGGCCGCAGTGGTCTACCGGTTCTAGGCGCTCAGTCAGGAACCGCGCGACCGCTACGGTCGCAGGTTCGAATCCTGCCTCGGGCATGGATGTGTGTGATGTCCTTAGGTTAGTTAGGTTTAAGTAGTTCTAAGTTCTAGGGGACTGATGACCACAGCAGTTGAGTCCCATAGTGCTCGGAGCCATTTGAACCATTTTGAACCATAGTCACCGTCCAAAGGGACAAAAATACGCCACCGTACAGGCCTGGATGTCCACATGGTACCACTGTACTGGACGACGTCGGAACCAACGTCTTGTTGCATCAGTAGCCTCTCCATCATCCGAGTACTGCGTCTCATTGAACTCATCCGTCATTGGGCCAGAGAGATGTAAGTCGGGAGGTGCGAGGTCCGGGATGTAGAGTGGATGAGGAAGAACTGTCCAATTAAGGTTACTGAGCTCCTCTCGGCTGCACAGACTTGTTGAGGCCTTGTGTTGTCGTTCAGAAGGAAATTTTCGTTTGCATTTTTATGGTGACGAACACACTGAAATCTTCTCTCCAATTTCCTGAGGGAAGCACAGTTCACTTCAGAGTTGATCGCTCCACCAGGATGGAGGACATCAAGTAGAGTAATCTCTTAAGAGTCCCAGAAGTCGGTAGCCATGACTTTACCGGATGAGGGCGCGACATCGAACATTTTTTCGGGGGAGAGCTGGTGTGGCGCCGCTCCATGGATTGGCGTTGTGTCTCTTTTTCTACATCTACATCTACATACATGCTCTATACGTGAGCCTATGGTGAATGGTGTAGGGTACCTTGTATCGCTACAAGTAATTTCCTTTTCTGTTCCACTGGCACACCGAGCGACGGAAAATGACTGTCTGTATGGCTCTGTTTTTTCTTTCTTTCTTTTGCTTGTGCCTTTTGTCCTCAACGACGCAGGGTCGGCATGGTTAATCGGATTTGGCAAGGTTAATTGAAGGGGTGGCCGGACGCCCTTCCTGCCGCCACCCCGTACCCCCCGGGAGGGAATTAGTGTACCCCAACTGTCTGCGACTAGTACAATCCATGGAATAGTGCGAAAGTGTTCAGATGTCTGCGAGCCGTGTAACTGAGGCGGGACATGGGGACCAGCCCGGTACACACATAGTGGGATATGGAAAACCGCCTAAAAACCACATCCAGGCTGGCCGGCACACCGGCCTCCGTCGTTAAGCCGCCGGGCGGATTCGATCCGGGGCCGGCGCGCCTACCCGAATCCAGTAAGCAGCGCATTACCGCTCTCAGCTAACCTGGCAGGTCGTCTGTATGGCCCTGTACGAGCCCAAATCTCTCTAATCTTATTTATCTTCATGGTCCTTACGCGAAATGTACGTTGACGGCAGTAGAATTGTTCTGCAGTTAGCCTCAAATGAATGAAATTCAAGTAAACGTGTAAATGTGAGAGTCACATTTAGAAGCGAGGAAGCGATGCATCACATATACATTCCTATTACCATCATATTTGGCATATCCCCAGCGCCGGCCGAAGTGGCCGAGCGGTTCTAGGCGCTACAGTCTGGAACCGCGCGTCGCTACGGTCGCAAGTTCGAATCCTGCCTCGGGCAAGGATGTGTGTGATGGCCTTGGTTAGTTAGGTTTAAGTAGTTCTAAGTTCTAGAGGACTGATGACCACAGCAGTTAAGTCCCATAGTTAAAAAAAAATCCCCAGCCTCGTTCTTTCCTGATAGAGCAGTGTTCAATATTACCCTTCATGCCTTCCTTTCTCTCAGTCCAACAACTAAACGCTAAGCCGGCCGGTGTGGCCGAGCGGTTCTTGGCGCCTCAGTTTGGAACTGCGCGGCCGCTACGGTCGCAGGTCCGAATCCTGCCACGGGCATGGATGTGTGTGATGTCCTTAGGTTAGTTAGTTTTAAGTAGTTCTGATTTCTAGCGGACTGATGACCTCAAATGTTAAGTCCCATAGTCCTCAGAGACAACTAAACGCTAATTTGTCCAAAGTTTACGACATGGATCACCTCATCTAGCCTCCTCAAATAATTAATAAATCATTTATCCCTTTCCCTCTCCATGGCATAACGATTCACTCTTCATAACTTGCACAATAAATAAATTAATAACACTATTTCTCCTTTGAATGTCAGTTATTTTTTTTATTTTTTTACATTTACAAACAATAATCACACTCTACTACAAAAACATGCCTCCTTGAACACATAGTGTTTAAATCTTACCCACCCAAAAAAAAAGGTACTCATTCGATTACTATCTAACGTTGTCACCTATCAACAACAATCTGTAGCCTCCCCATTTCCATGCACATCATTACATCTGATAGCTTTCAAAAACCTAAATCTTACTTAAAATTCCCCTTTTTCATGTTTTCTGGTTTCCTCATTTAAATAAATTTCTTTAGTACTGCATTAATTTCTTTATTTATTCACAATACTTCATTTACAGTGTGCCTTGGCATATACAATTCGCTCTTTGTAAATGTTCAGAATAAATCATTTATTCCTTTCCAACACACAAAAATAATCTACATCTACATAAATCACAAGCCATCACACATTGCGTGGCGGAGGATACCCTGTACCACTCGTAAGTAGAGCGAGGGAAAACCGACTGTTTATATGCCTCCACATAAGCCCTAATTTCTCGTATTTTATCTTCGTAGTCATTATGCGCAATGCATTTTGGCAGCAGTAGAATCGTTCGGCAGTCAGCTTCAAATAGCGGTTCTCTGAATTTAAATAATGAACAAACCAGAACTAAAATTAAGTAAGAATCAAGCCAGTACCAAAACTAAACAATGCATTGTATGATAATAATGTTGACGCAATCTGCATACATATTCTACATTTAAGTTCCTTTTCCACTTTATAGTGGGATGGACTTTATTTTGGCCGAACACCACTCTTTCCTCTTCTTGCTACTTTCTTACCCTTTATTTAGAAATGTATAAGTCTCGTCCATTTCTTTACTAACCAGTCCATTCCTAATATAATTTTCACATGCATGTTACCAACAACTAACACTGATTTCATAAACCATGCATTTTTAATAGTAAATTCCACTAATTTTTCTTTACTTACCTTAACTTTGTTCTGTCCAGTAATAGCCTTAATGCAGATTGCAGCAACTGATAAAATTGACTCTTCTGAATCCGCAGTTCTTTCTCATAGCTCTTCGTAATACGACTAACAATACTTCCTGAATCCAAAATCAAGACAACTTTCACCCAGTAACTTCTCCCATAACAGCTGGTTGATTGGTCTCACCTGTCCATAATTTTCCCTCAGATTTTAACATTTCCCCTTTTATAAATGCTCTCTGTTGCAAAAATTTTTTTCCTTCTTCAGCTGTTCACCGTAAAATATTAATTCTTGTTGCCAGTATAACTTTCCACAAATCTGTATGTTGTGCTCGACTATAATATTTTACACAAGGACACTTGAGTGCTCAGTTCCATGACTAAATAACGCCCATCATACAAATAAGAAACTTATGTAATCATTTGCCAGGTTTGTCACTTTTTCTATGTGATCAAACACAAACTCCAGCCACTACTTTAAAACTCAGTGTATCTGCCACGACAATTTCGCCTAAACTGATAAGATTCTGCTCTGTATTTTCGGTTGTTGTCAACTCTAAAAACAAATTCCTTCAAATACCATGACACAATATATGTCTCTTATGACAGCAGATTCAAAATAACCTTACAAGATCTTGAATATTCGCCCAGATGGATTTCTCTGAGGATGGAATTTTCAAATCAACACCTGCCTCTTTCTCTGTTTTAAGAATTCCTGAAATATTTGAGCTGTAAACTGTGGAGCACTGTCTGACAATAAGTGGTTCCCCCACTTTAGCAAAATATTTGTATCTCAAGATGTGCATTGCTGTTTTCCCAGTATCTCTCTGAAATGGATATGGTTTTGTAGGACTGGACTACTAACTCTAAAAACGCAAACTGTACTCTTCCTTGCCTTCATGGTAACAGTACAGACAATCAGTGTCTACGAAGAGTCGCAACTTCTTTTGTACATTTGAATAATGTGGATAATCAATTTTTTGAGTCTTCCACTTTGGCTTGTGGAGTATCAGGTATGTAGATCCAGGTGGATGATAGTCCTAAAACAATAGAAGCAATTAAGAACAATAGTACGTTCATTCATGCATGCGATGTAACGAAACTTGCCTTATTTCGGTTAGCACGCAGGCTGATCTTAGACAGTGCAGAATGCGTCCTCCGGAGTAGGCCAGTGCACCAACTGGCTATGCCAGGCAGAAGGCAGTGGCAGTGGTTGTGGCAGGCTCAAGCAGGAGGCTGGCATGCAGTGTCAGCAATCTCCATGGCTAGCTGATCATACCACACGGTGCAGATGCATGTCCCAGTGGAAGTAGCACCCAGGTTCGCATAAATGAACTGAGGACGCCAGTGTAACATACAGTGAGAGTGGCCCACAGATCCAAGCCTGTACTTGCAGAGTGTGCATGCACAGGGCATGCAGGAGCTTATCATTGCGTTCAGCTGAGGTACAAACCATGGACCCGTGGGTAGGCATAGTGAAGTCAGTAGAAGTCAATCAGCAGGTGCCCTCAACCCCCTCCACCCTCCTGCACCCCGCAACTGGGGTCATCCGTTCAGATCCCGGAGTCTTCACACCTAGGTACAGCCTGTACAGCCACGCTAGTGGGCGGTGTGTATGGTAGCAGCGTGTTGTGTGACCCACATTAGGACGACGATTGGCGATGAGTGCCTTCAGGAGCTGGATGAAGGCGGTGACACAGGATGATGAGTAGCTCAGTAGGCAGATCGGTTGAAGAGGAATGAAAATCACTAAAATGGGCAATCACAGACGTTGGAAAGAAAAATATAGGCACTAGAAAGGTAAATGTAAGAAACCACGAGTAAGATAAGAAATACTTAAGCTGATTGACGAAACGAGAGAGTACAAAAATGTTCAGGGAAATTCAGTAATTCAAAAATACAAGTCACTTACGAATGAAATAAATAGGAAGTGCAGGGAAGGTAAGGCGAAATAGCTGTATGAAACTCTGAAGAAATCGAAAAGGAAATGAATGTCGGAAGGACTGACTCAGAATACAGGAAGTCAAAAAACCTTCTGTCAAATTAAAAGCAAAGGTGGCAACATTAAGAGTGCAACGGGAATTCCACTGTTAAATGTAGAAGAGAGAGAGAGAATAAGTGGAAGGAGAACATTGAAGGCCTCTATGAGGAATAAAACTTATCTGATTCGTGGTAGAAAAAGAAACAGAAGTCGCCATGGAAGACATAGGGGGTCCAGAATTAGAATCAGAATCTTTAACAGCATTAATTAAAGAGGCAGAAGGTGTAGACCACATTCCATGGGAATTTCTAAAATACTTGGGGGAAGTGGCAGCGAATCAACTATTCATGTTGGTGTTCAGAATGAATGAAACTGGCGATATACCATCAGACTTTTGGGAAAACATCATCGACGCAGTTTCGAAAACTGCAAGTGCAATAATTTTCGCTCTATCACGTTAAAAACTCATGCAACCAAATTGCTAACAAGAAGAATGTAAAGGAAAATTGAGGATCTGTTAGATAAAGATCAGTTTGGCTTGAGGAAAGCCAAAGTCACCTGAGAAGCAATCTGACGTTGCGGTCGATAATGGAAGCAAGACTAAAGAAAAATCAACGCACGTTCATACGATTTGTCGACCTGGAAAAAGCATTCCACAATGTAAATTGCTGCAAGATTTCAAAATACTGAAAACAGGGAAAACGGGTGATATACAATATGTATAACAGCCATGAGGGAACAATAAGAGTGGACGACCAAGAAAGAAGTGCTCGTATTAAAAAGGGTGTGAGACAAGGATGTAGCCTTTCGCCCCTACTGTTCAGTCTGTACATCAAGGAAGCAATGATGGGAATAAAAGGAAGGTTCAGGAGCGGAATTAAAATACAAGGTGAAAGGATATCAGTGATACGATTCGCGGACGACATTGCTACCCTGAGTGAAAGTGAAGAGGAATTACATTATCTGCTCAACAGAATGAACAGTCTAATGACACGAAGATAATGAGAACTAGCAGAAAGAAAACAGCGGGAAACCTAAAATCAGGATTGATAGTGACGAAGTAGATGAAGTAAGGAATTCTTCTACCTAGGCAGGAAAATAACTAATGACAGAGTAAGAAGGACATCAAAAGCAGACTAGCAATGGCAAAAAGGGCATTCCTGGCCAAGGGAAGTCTACTAACGTCACATAGCGGCCTTAATTTGAGGAAAAAATTTCTGAGGACATACGTCTGGAGCACAGCATTGTATGGTAGTGAAACATGGACTGTGGGAAAACCGGAACAGAGGAGAATCGAAGCATTTGGGATGTGGTGCTACAGACGAATGTTGAAAATTAGGTGTACTGGTAAGGTAAGGAATGAGGAGGTTCTGCGCAGAATTGGGAGGAAAAGAACATGTGGAAAACACTGATAGGAAGAAGGGACAAGATGATAGATCTGTTAAGACATGAGGGAATGCCTTCCATGGTACTGGAAGGAGCTGTAAAGGGCAAAACCAAAAACTGTAGAGGAAGACAGAGATTGTAATACATCGAGCAAATAACTATGGACGTAGGTTGAAAGCGCTACTCTGAGATGAACAGATTAGCACAGGAGAGGAATTCGTGGCAGGCCGCATCAAACCAGTCAGAAGACTGATGACCAAAAAAAAATACAATATGTACAATAACCAACAGGGGAAAATAATAGTGGAAGACCGAGAACGAAGTGCTCGGATTCAAATGGTTCAAATGGCTCTGAGCACTATGGGACTCAACTGCTGTGGTCATAAGTCCCCTAGAACTTAGAACTACTTAAACCTAACTAACCTAAGGACATCACACACATCCATGCCCGAGGCAGGATTCGAACCTGCGACCGTAGCAGTCGCACGATTCCGGACTGCGCGCCTAGAACCGCGAGACCACCGCGGCCGGCGAAGTGCTCGGATTAAAAAGGGTGTAAGGCAGGGATATAGTCTTGAGTCCCCACTCTTTCAGTTTATACATCGAAGAAGCAATGGCGGAAATAAAAGGAAGGATCAAGAGTAGGACTAAAATTCAAGGTGAAAGAATGTCAATGATAAATTTCGCTGACGACATTGCTATCCTCAGTAGAAGTGAAGAAGAATTACATGATATGCTGAATGGAATGAACAGTCTATTGAGTGCAGAATATGCATTGAGAGAAAATTGAAGAAAGACATGGCAGTGAGAGGCAGCAGAAATGAAACAGCAAGAAACTTCAAAATTGGTGATCACGAAGTAGATGAAGTTAAGGAATTCTGCTACCTAGAAAGCAAATTAACCCTTGATGGACATAGCAAGGCGGGTATAGAAAGCAGACTAGTACGGGCAAAAAGTACATTCCTGGCCAAGAGAAGTCTGCTAGTGTCAAACATAGGTCTTGCGGAAGAAATTTATGAGAATTTACGTTTGGAGCACAGCATTATATGGTAGTGGAACATGCACTGTGGGAAAATCGGAACAAAAGAGAATCTACGCATTTGAGATCTGGTACTACAGAAGAATGTTGAAAATCAGTTGGACTGATAAAGCAAGGATTGAGAAGGTTCTCCGGAGAACCGGCGAGGAAAGGAATGTATAGAAAACACTGACAATAAGAAGGGACTGGATGATAGGACATCTGTAAAGGCATCAGGGAATAAGTTCCATGATACTAGGGGGAGCTGTAAAAACTGTAGAAGGCAGAGATTGGAATATATCCAGCAAATAATTGAGGACGTGGGTTGCAAATGCTACTCCGAGGTGAAGAGGTTGGCACAGAAAATAAATTGTTGGCGGGCCGTATCAAACAAGTTGGAAGACTGATTACTGAAAAAAACGAACTCTTACGTCTCTGATAGATGTAGTGTAATTATCTAGCTCTATACCGTATTAATTTTAAAAAATAGACAGTTTTGAAACGCTCGATTATAATTACAAAACAAATTTATTCAGAAACTTGTATGTAAGTCAACAACGACGTATCTCTGATGCGAGAAATTTAAATAAGAGAAGCCTGCAAAATTTTTGTTACAAATACGATCACTCCGATTCCGAAAACTTATTCGCGTCAAATATATGAAGGTCAAATGGTTCTAAGTACTATGGGACTTAACATCTGAGGTCATCTTATAACTACTTAAACCTAACTAACCTAAGGACATCACACACATGCATGCCCGAGGCAGGATTCGAACCTGCGACCGTAGCAGCAGCGCGGTTCCGGACTGAAGCGCCTAGAACCGCTCGGCCACACTCGTATATGGTCAACACTTTTTTTTTAATGGGTTATTTTAATTAGATATTTATTTTCTGATAGCGGCTATGAAAGGTTGGCACATTCGTCTGCAGATGCTTCGGTCCTCTTCTGTTCCGGTTTTCCTACAGTCCACGTTTCATTGCCACGCGATGTAAAGTTGCTGAAGTCTTTTTGTAACTGAGACAAAACCCACAAATAAAGTATGTTGTGGCTAAAAGTGCCTCTGACTCTTTTCTGAATGAAAAAGAAGGGGCAGTAAATCTTGTCCATCGACACTGCGTGCAACTCATTCGCCGTTGGCGAATCTTGTTCGTGTTCGATGGAGAAATGGTGTTTTTCTGTTCCCCAAACAAGAGCATAGTGCCAACTTTACGATTAGTGTGAAACGTTCTTCATCACTAAATATTAAACTCTTTACGAGTTATTGTCGTTGTCCTATCTTGCCAACATCTCGGCATAATTACCTGAATCAAGTGCTGCGCCAATTGCAGTCTGTACCATTTCATGTGCAAGCGTTTAAGCGTGATATGGAATCTGCAGCTCAGGACTTGCTCGACGTGTTGATTTCTGTGGGCTTAGCCGTAATGCAGCTCGGACGC
Source organism: Schistocerca nitens (assembly GCF_023898315.1). Classification (NCBI taxonomy): domain Eukaryota; kingdom Metazoa; phylum Arthropoda; class Insecta; order Orthoptera; family Acrididae; genus Schistocerca; species Schistocerca nitens. The sequence goes on along the minus strand of NC_064615.1, from coordinate 254,475,420 downwards.
GATCAGCATTTTGCACCGACAAAGGAGGCCGAGCAGGTTCAAATGGTTCAGATGGCTCTGAGCACAATGGGACTCAACTGCTGTGGTCATAAGTCCCCTAGAACTTAGAACTACTTAAACCTAGCTAACCTAAGGACAGCACACAACACCCAGCCATCACGAGGCAGAGAAAATAACCCGGGCGTGGGAAGCGAGAACGCTACCGCACGACCACGAGAGGCCGAGCAGGACTTTTTATCATTGCAAACGCAGGCGTTCTCTTCAAACGGAAATTCTGGTGGGTGGCTCGTGGTGAAAGTTACTAACACCTCTTTTAGTAACTGAGGGTCACACTCACTCTCAATTGTGATGTATTTGCCATTTTCTACGCTAGTGCTAACTTTTGATGAGAGCCTGTAACAAACAAATTGCGACCTCACCTAAGAAAATCAACGTCAGATACATCATTAACAGGTTAAGGTTTGAATCAAGTTAGTTGTTTCTATGAATTTTTGAATGTGTAAAATTCTTTTGTGCTCACTCCGTGTACTCCAGCCCTGGCAGTAGTGCTAAAATTGGGCATGTGGTACGTAGCCCTGGTCTGGTGCCAGGATGGAACCTTCCATTACGTCAGCACGGCCCCTCTATAGCCTCTCTCATCAGACCGCAGTAACAGCTTTCCTCCCACGTGGTCGCAAGTTGGAGCTAGTTAAAAGGCTGTGGCGCAACAGCGTCTCCTCGAAGCTCTCGTGGTAGCTAAACAAACCAATGATGAAACACGCTGCTCTTCTTTAATAACCTTCAACGAATTCATCAGTCCTACCTAGTAAGAGTCCCATGCTGTCGAGTAATAGTTATGACATACCTCATGATATCGCGTCGGCCGTTCTTTTGTCCTGCGTAGTGAAGCTACTCGACGTGGCCTGGACTCAACAAGTCGATGGAAGTACCCTGCAGAAATACTGAGCCGCGCTGCCTCTACAGCCGGCCACAGTGTGGAAGCGTTGCCGGTGCAGCGTTTTGTGTGCGGACTTACCTCTCGATTATGTTCCATTAACGTTCGATAGGATTCATGTCTGGCGATTCTGGGTAGCCAAATCATTCGCTCGAATTGTACAGAATGTTCATCAAAGGCATGGCGCATTTATATCGGTCCTGCCTGGAGCCTGTGCATCGGGAGAATGACTCATGCGTGCACAGTGACAGATAATCCGAAGCGAGTTCAGTCGAGTATGCGGTTTTTTCATCCACCATAGTACAGTAGCGGACAGAGACGTTCAACAGTTCAAGAGAATATTTTTGTGAGTTGTTCTGTTTACTTCTTGAAGGTTTTTTTGTTTATTACGTTTGTACAGTTTTGTATATGTTTTTAGTAGTGTAAATGATGTGTCAGTGTGGTCAAAAGTAAATATGTAAATTATTGTTGTATTGACAAACGCTGTACGAAGTAGCGTGAGAAATTTTTATGACAGTGTTAATGTAGACGACGGCGAATTTTGTACCATAATATGTTAAGTAAGTTTATGCTAAAAGGAAGGCTAATTCGAGTGCAAATTAAAATAGTTAATAACGTAAAGTATAAATAAAATATCAGAATGTTAAATATTTATGTCGGGAAAAAGCACAGTTCGAAAGTATGTTGGTTGTTGATTGATTAGTCATGGAAAGCGAGGACTAGCGCGGGAGAATAATGTTTTTCTATTGGCCTTAAAGAAAACTGACCAATCAGAACGGAGTATTCTTGGCGCGTCTTTTGTCTTGGAGATATAGAATGCTTACAGCAGTCTAAAGTAGTCGGAATCCAGCCTTTCAATGGTACGGTCGTGTGTAGTATGAGTTACGAAGGAAGTTATATTTTGCCGGTTTTAGTTGTGCTACACGCCTCAAAAGTGCTTTAAAGTAAAGGCGAATTTATTCCCGGATGTTTTTTTTTAGAAAGTAGGGATTTTTAAGCAATTTTGTGTATGAGAAAAGACAGTAATTTCACGTGGCATATTGAGCAGATCGATGACCAAAAACTTTGGAGCATTAGGCATCGACAAACTTAATAGTGTTGCGAGCATTTTCATTTAAGAACAATCCGTGTTTAGTAGCTGCTCAGATTTCGAGAAATACGTTACCATAAGCTTGCTAACGTGAATGAAACGGTTTGTGCATGACTGTGTTAGGATTAGCACTGGCTTGACAGTGAATTTGTAACTCAAACTTCAGAATATACGGAAGTTTTGCCAGTATTTCCACCTTTCATTCAAAACTAAGACCTTTTCCCGATTCTTGGAATAGTTAATTTGTTTGCAGCCTGGTGATAGTTACAGTACGGTAGGTTTCTGCTCGTCTTCTCTACCGGCGATGTGCTGCGACGAGTTCACAGGTAGGTGCTGGTTTAATCCCACAAAGGAAACGCGCCGCCGCAATCTATAAAAATTCCATCGTTGTTTCGTAATATGAAGTCCATAAATGGCTGCAGATGGTATCCAACTACACGAACATAACCATTTCCAGTCAATGATCGGTTCAGTTGGACCAGAGAACCCAGCCCATTCAATGTAAACACAGCCACCACCATTATGTAGCCAGAACCAGCCTGCACGGTACCTTGTTGACAACTTGGATCCATGGCTTCGTGCAGTCTGCGCCACACTCGAACCTTACCATCAGCTCTTGCTAGTTGAAATCGGGACTCAGCTGACCAGGCCACAGTTTCCCAGGCGTCTAGGATCCAGTAGATATGGTTGGGTTGTTTGGGGGGAGAAGACTAGACAGCGAGGTCAATCTGTCTCATCGAATTAGGGAAGGACGGGGAAGGAAGTCGGCCGTGCCCTTTCAAAGGAATCCCGGCATTTGCCTGAAGTGATTTAGGGAAATCACGGAAAACCTAAATCAGGATGGCTGGGCGCGGGATTGAACCGTCGTCCTCCCGAATGCGAGTCCAGTGTGCTAACACTGGGCCACCTCGCTCTGCTGTTATTTCGCGCAGTGTCTGATAGCGCTGACAGCTTTACGCAGACTTCACTGCTCTCATTCGTTAACTAAAGACGACGGCCACTGCGTTGTCCATGGTGAGAGGTAACGCCGTAACTTTTGTATTCTCGGCACCCTCTTGACACTATGACTGTCATAATATTGAATTCCCTAGCGATTTCCGAAATAAAATGTCCATTGTGTGTTGCTCCAACTTTCATTCCACTTTCAAAGTCTGTTAATTGTCGTCGTGCGTCCACAAACACATTGGAAACTTTTTCACAAGAACCGGCAGAGTACTACTGACAGCTCCGCCAATGCACTGCCCTTTTATACTTTGTACACGGGTTACTACTGCAATCTGTTTATCTTGTCCTGCGACTTTTGTCACCTCTTTATAATGGGTCTAACGAGAATTTGTAAGCTACCTCCTTCAAGGATGAATTACTCGTACAATTCCTTACGATTCTTTCAACTTATCTCCGCCATTCATCTGTATTTCCTACAATTTTATGTAGTCGTTCTACTTTAAATCATTCTAGCCACATGCTCCTTGATATATGTGGTGTAGTAGGAGGAATAGTCAATATTCAGGTGTAGAACAGAAAAACTGATTTGAAGAAAATAACTTCTTGTGGACATATGCCCTATTCCGAATAGTTTCTTAGAAAGAATACGTTTCTTGTACATTAGTTTTCGGGTTAGCGGCGGGCACGTAGACCATCCTATCTCGTTGCGTAAGTCATCGGATTTTTGTTTATGGGGTTAGATGAAGTTCACTTACACTACCGTCTGCATCAAGAAATCCAAACGCCGAAGCTCTGATAGCTTCTGATATTTGTTCTGTTTCGTTATCGTCTCTTCCGTGTACATAGACCAGAGACCACCAAGTGCCATGCAGATTCAGCCAAAAATGCTGTAATCGACGCTTAAAATGAGACATGTGCAGAAGCGAACATTTTTAGAACATCTACAATTCTAAGAGGAAGTACACCTTTGAAATGTTAATTTTTTGTTAATATTTGAACTGATGTAATTTTCAAAGTCCATTCTAAACCTAAATATTAAGTAGGGAAAAAGGCCGTTGTTGCTGATTTCCAAGTACTTTTTAGGCTTCCGATTATCAACAGAAGAAAACGAAACCATTGTGGGGTCACTTTGTTTCAGTCTGTCTGTCCTTCTGTTAAGACCCCGCTTTCTTAGGAACGGATGAGGTATCAGTCAGAAATTTATGTCCAACACTGAGGTGTACGATCACTTCGCCATTTAAAACATTTAAGTTTCTAAGTGGATGCAGTCAAAAGATATGCCATTTGTGTCACATACTTTGATATTCACAAACTCAGTCCTTAAAACTTATATGTGAACTACATACAGAATTAACTTTGAACAGAACACTCAGAGTGGAAGTCCTACTCGCAGTTGTCCAATTCTATTCATTTTAGATGAATTCTGACATTGTGGTTGATAATGGAGGCAAGACTAAAGAAAAATCAAGATATCATCATAGGATTTATCGACCTGAAAAAACTGTTCTGAAGTATAAAATGGTGCAAGATGTTAGAAGTTCTGAGAAAATATGGGTAAGCTATAGGGAGAGACGGGTAATAAACAATATGTAAAAGAACCAAGAGTGAATAATAAGAGTGGACGACCAAGAACGAAGTACGCGGATTAAAAAGAGTGTAAGACAGGGAGGTAGTCTTTCGCTCCTACTGTTTAATCTATATATCTGAGAAGCAATGATGGAAATGAAAGAAAGATTCAGGCAGGAGTGGGATTAAAATTCAAGGTGAAAGGATATTAATGATAAGATTTCCTTATGACAAGGCTATCCTTGTTGATGTGAAGAAGAATTATAGGGTATGTATACAGTTTCATCTAACATTATTACCATCATTTTTCCAGAATTAAATTCTCTACAACTTTTACTGAAAACTTTGTGCAATTGTCTGGAATTTAAGAAACAAATTGGATCAAGTTGTTAACAAATTAAAAAAAATGGCTCAAATGGCTCTAAGCACTATGGGACTTAACATCTGAGGTCATCAGTCCCCTAGACTTGGAACTACTTAAACCCAAGGACATCACACACATCCATGCCCGAGGCAGGATTCGAACCTGCGACCGTAGTAGCAGCGCGGTTCCGGACTGAAGCGCCTAGAACCGCTCTGCCACATCGGCCTGCAACAAATTAAAAATATAACGAAATTACGTCTTTGCTTCTCTGGTTGTTCTGGAGAACTACTGCAGATACATGTCTTCGACATGTTTTATTAGATTCACCAGGTCAATAACAACAAAACAAATGGAAATCGTGCTTTACATTAACCTCATACAGATTTGCATTGGCTTCATATTAGCGAAGTTGCAAAAGTTCAGGCAAAAATCTTTTATTAGCCGTAACTCTGTAACCAAAAGTTTGCGGACCTATGTTTATATGAACTTCTTTCTTTAGTTTTACTTGTAGAATAACATATTAAAATATTTGCATACCTTCGTGAATTAGCCTGTATATACCAGGTGGCCCAGTGAAGGACGTCCCCTGTGGTTTTATATCTCCCGCATACGTTATTGCAAGGACGATTGCCTCCTCACTGCTGTCCAAAGGGGAAGTGCAGATACAAGCTAAACTCCAGCGAGCTTTGTCGCCATCTTCGTGCATTATTCTCCTGGTTTCGCTCTGATAAGGTCGCTTGGCCGTCTGTTTGTAGTTCGAGTCGGGCCTTACAGCCAAACAGGTAACAACAGCGAAATACTCCCGTCAAGACTACACCGATATGATTCTCGTCTATGAGGAGACGCACAGCAATGCAGTTGAGGTCTGAAGGATGTTTTCACTACGTTTCCCAACGCGACATCTGCCTAATGAGTATGTTTTTAGACGTACTGAGATGCGTTTAAGAACCGAGGGAGCTCTCCAGGTACAACGTGTCGTGGAAAGACCCGATGTTGCCCGGAATCTTATCGAATATTTTTAGCATTTTCCACGCACGGCAAGCATGGCTAAGAGGAATATAACACGTATGTACCACTTAGTTACCGTGCTATTGCATTTAGGAAGCAGTATTATTTGTACCTATAATAATAATATTGTTATTATTATTATTATTATTATTATGAAAGTCAATAGATCTCGCCCAGTAATATGTCATCGTAACTGGGACAAAGGAGAGCTCTAGCGGACCTGAGGATATCGAGGTCTTCCGTAGAAAGGATTCTGCAGGAACGAAAATACGAGGGGTATCAACAAAGTACATTACGTTTTGGAATTAAAAATAAATAAAGTATTGGAAATTTTTTTGTTATATACAGATGAAAGCCACACTTAAATACTACTTTTCTACATAGTTGCCATTTAAATTAAGGCACTTATCGTAGCGATGGACGAGCTTGGAAATTCCTTCGTCGTAAAATTCGGCCGCCTGCGCCTTCAACCACGTGGTTACCTCTTCTTGAAGCTTTGCGTCGTCATCAAAACGCTGAATAGCCAACCACTTCTTCATTAACTATATATGACGGTAGTTGTTCCCGAAAGAACAGTTACCGTCGATGACCATGCAGCTTGCTATAAATGAAATGATAATTAAATAGACACCCTAGCTGCAAGCAGGCGTTGATGCACTTCATTGGGGACATGCTGAAAATGTGTGCCCCGACCGGGACTCGAACCCGGGATCTCCTGCTTACATGGCAGACGCTCTATCCATCTGAGCCACCGCGGGCACAGAGGATAGAGCGTCTGCAGGGACTTATCCCTTGCACGCTCCCCGTGAGATCCACATTCCCAACATGTCCACAACACTACATTCGTAGTGCGCCTAATAGATGTTTGCCCATCATACTCATTACTCGTGGCAGATTAATCTACCAAGTCCCGTACGAGTTCGGGCATAGCGTGTGCGTTCGCACAAGAAGGTCAAAGGCCGGGAACCCATATTATTAACTATATATGACGGTAGTTGTTCCCGAAAGAACAGTTACCGTCGATGACCATGCAGCTTGCTATAAATGAAATGATAATTAAATAGACACCCTAGCTGCAAGCAGGCGTTGATGCACTTCATTGGGGACATGCTGAAAATGTGTGCCCCGACCGGGACTCGAACCCGGGATCTCCTGCTTACATGGCAGACGCTCTATCCATCTGAGCCACCGCGGGCACAGAGGATAGAGCGTCTGCAGGGACTTATCCCTTGCACGCTCCCCGTGAGATCCACATTCCCAACATGTCCACAACACTACATTCGTAGTGCGCCTAATAGATGTTTGCCCATCATACTCGTACGGGACTTGGTAGATTAATCTGCCACGAGTAATGAGTATGATGGGCAAACATCTATTAGGCGCACTACGAATGTAGTGTTGTGGACATGTTGGGAATGTGGATCTCACGGGGAGCGTGCAAGGGATAAGTCCCTGCAGATGCTCTATCCTCTGTGCCCGCGGTGGCTCAGATGGATAGAGCGTCTGCCATGTAAGCAGGAGATCCCGGGTTCGAGTCCCGGTCGGGGCACACATTTTCAGCATGTCCCCAATGAAGTGCATCAACGCCTGCTTGCAGCTAGGGTGTCTATTTAATTATCATTTCATTTATAGCAAGCTGCATGGTCATCGACGGTAACTGTTCTTTCGGGAACAACTACCGTCATATATAGTTAATAATATGGGTTCCCGGCCTTTGACCTTCTTGTGCGAACGCACACGCTATGCCCGAACTCGTACGGGACTTGGTAGATTAATCTGCCACGAGTAATGAGTATGATGGGCAAACATCTATTAGGCGCACTACGAATGTAGTGTTGTGGACATGTTGGGAATGTGGATCTCACGGGGAGCGTGCAAGGGATAAGTCCCTGCAGACGCTCTATCCTCTGTGCCCGCGGTGGCTCAGATGGATAGAGCGTCTGCCATGTAAGCAGGAGATCCCGGGTTCGAGTCCCGGTCGGGGCACACATTTTCAGCATGTCCCCAATGAAGTGCATCAACGCCTGCTTGCAGCTAGGGTGTCTATTTAATTATCATTTCATTTATAGCAAGCTGCATGGTCATCGACGGTAACTGTTCTTTCGGGAACAACTACCGTCATATATAGTTAATAATATGGGTTCCCGGCCTTTGACCTTCTTGTGCGAACGCACACGCTATGCCCGAACTCGTACGGGACTTGGTAGATTAATCTGCCACGAGTAATGAGTATGATGGGCAAACATCTATTAGGCGCACTACGAATGTAGTGTTGTGGACATGTTGGGAATGTGGATCTCACGGGGAGCGTGCAAGGGATAAGTCCCTGCAGACGCTCTATCCTCTGTGCCCGCGGTGGCTCAGATGGATAGAGCGTCTGCCATGTAAGCAGGAGATCCCGGGTTCGAGTCCCGGTCGGGGCACACATTTTCAGCATGTCCCCAATGAAGTGCATCAACGCCTGCTTGCAGCTAGGGTGTCTATTTAATTATCATTTCACTTCTTCATTGCTGGAAACAAGTGGAAGTCGCTCGGTGCCAGGTCGGGACTTAAAAGATTCGAGAACTTCACGAGTTGCATTTGCCATGTGGGCCCGGGCGTTGTCGTGAATCAGCAAGATCTTTGAGCCCAACTTTCCCCTGTGCTTGTTTTGTATTGCTCTTCTGAGGTTGTGCAGAGTTTGGCAATACCTTTGAGAGTTTATTGGAGTGCCTCTTTCCAGGAAATCCACAAAAATCGCACCTTTTCTGTCCCAAAAGACAGTCGCCATCACCTTCCTTGCCGACATTGTCTGCATGCATTTCTTGGGTTTTGGGGGGGAATTTGTGTGCCCCCACTGCATTGACTGCAATTTTGTCTCGCAGTTCACATGCTTAACCCATGTTTCGTCACCAGTAACGATGCGATCGAGTAATGAGTCGCCATCTTTCTCGTAAGCGTCCAAAAACGTTATCGCTGCAGCCATTCGCTGATTTTTGTGAATCTCTGTCAAGATTTTTGGTATCCATCTTGCACAAAACTTATGGTAACCAAGCTTTTCGGTAGTGATTTCGTGCAATAAACTTTGTGAAATTTGTGGAAAACTCATAGATTCAAATGGTTCAAATGGCTCTGAGCACTATGGGACTCAACATCTGTGGTCATAAGTCCCCTAGAACTTAGAACTACTTAAACCTAACTAACCTAAGGACATCACACACATCCATGCCCGAGGCAGGATTCGAACCTGCGACCGTAGCAGTCGCGCGGTTCCTGACTGAGCGCCCAGAACCGCTAGACCACCGCGGCCGGCTAACTCATAGAGAGTTCCGTTATTGTGAAATTACGGTTTTCACGGACCGCGGCATCGACTTTTTCGACAAGTTCTTATGGGATTTACGAAACGGAACCGTACGATCCAGATATGTTAAAAGAATGAATAAGTCATTCTTGCGCAGCAGTATCTGCAGAAATGTTAAGAGGTGTCCTTGATAATACCGAGAGGCGCTTACATCAATGACGGACATGCATTTGAATATTTGTATTATGAATAATGAAATTGTAAAGATCTGTCAGTCTATAACATGGGTTTAAAGGAACATCATTTATGATATTCGTTATATTCATTGTTATTTATTGCTGTCAAAGATACAAGAACATTTATGTAATACTGCTAATTGTGAAGCACGAATTGGTGCATCATGTGTTGTTAATAAAATAGTTGTCACATGTTGCTGCGCCTTGAAACAAGTAATTAATATGCTTTGGTCCTTGCGCGTATTATTTTGCGTAGGGACAGACACCTTTCTCGAGTTCAGGAATCGAACCCGGCACCCCTCCTACAACAAGCAAGTTTCCTAGCGATGAGCTATAGGACCAGTTACAGCTGTAAAGTGTTTGTTTTCAAGCGCAGGTCATACGTTTAGCAGGATCTCCTCTCTGTTGGATATATATATATATATATATATATATATAGCTTAGGCCACCCGGCCACACACACACATATATATATATATATAAAATAAGTTCATAAATGTCTAAATATGTATATTGAAGGATTCTTCTGTGGTATGAAGGGACTTGCCATCGGAAAACTTTTTTAATCTATTTTTAGAAAACTTCTGCTCTTTATCACACATTTTATTTCACTCGACAGATTCTCAAAGAGTTTTATATTGCATATTTCGTCCCTTCTTGTGGCAAAGGCAGCTTTATTAAAAGCGTAATGTAATCATTTTTCCTTTCTTGTTTTATACTATTGAATATCTCTGTTGCTGAAATGACTCTGTCTCTGAAATGGATTGTTGATAATCCATCTCTTAAGTTAATAAACGTACAGTGAAACTGTGGTTAATATTTCCAGCTACTTATATCTACTCTGTAATACTCCCTTGGGGCACACCAGAAAACTACTTTCACATTTAAATCTCACTGATTAGTTGGAAGCGTAGAAATCTATTGACTAGGAAGTGTTTAATCTATTCCCGAGAGTGGGAGACATTCCATAAATTGGTATACTTTGCACTCGTAGACCGTAATGCCTCTTCTGCACTTCTCGTATACCCATTGTGACTCCACGCTCTAAGCCACCATGTTTGGCCATGTCTAGCTTTAGGAAGCCAGAAGGCCAGTTATGCAGCAGTAACAGAAATAATCTCGAAATGGAGTCATACGTCGGAATGTGCCGCTAACGGAGACACGTCCAGCGCTGCTAACAGGTGCTCTCATTAGAGATGGGCCACGGCTGGAAGGCAGCGACGTCCCTCGTTTGTAGCCCGAATTACTGTGTCTCGCCGCCGCGCCGGACTGGAGAGTGGGAGGTTAGGAGGGAGTATTCCAGGCAGTGAGGGCTCCCGTGGGACGTCGGCAGACCCGGGACCCGAGCGTCGGCAGCAATTAGCGCTGCCTCCGACGCCCCCAGCCTCTGCACTAGAGGCTGCGCGGGGACTGCAGCAGGTGCTGGCTGCTAATGAAGAGAGTGCAGATCAGTCCTGAAGTTGCGAAAGGTTTACTTGCCACGGTTACAGTTAGGTTCACCATTCCTTCAAGAGTGAATACCTATAGCGAAATACACTGAGGAACCAAAACATTACGACCGCATTTAGAACACAATACAGCAGGGCTTCTTCATGTGCACGGATTCGACGAATCCTTGGTAGCGTTCTGGAAGTATATGGTACCAGATGTCTGCGCTCAGTTCATGCAATTCTCGTAAGTCAAGGGCCGATGGTTCGCTGGAACTCAGAGGGCGTCTGGTAGCGTAGATGACGTGCTCCATCGGGGTTCAGTTCAGGAAATTTGTTGGTCAACGCCATCAGCCTGAGCTCACTATCCTGCTCCTCAAAGCATTGTAGCGCGCTTCTGGCTTTATGAAATGGAATGTTATCCTGGTGGAAGATGCCATCGCCGTCGGGGAAGACATCAAAAATGAATGTATGTGGTGGTCCCCAATAAAGCTCACTTATTCCACAGCATCTACATCTTCATCAACATTTATACTCCGCAAGCCACCCGACGGTGAGTGGCGGAGGGCACTTTACGTGCCACTGGCACTTTACGTGCCACTGTCATGACCTCCTTTTCCTGTTCGAGTCGTGTATGGTTCGCGGGAAGAACGATTGCCGGAAAGCCTCCGTGCGCGCTCAAATCTCTCTAATTTTACATTCGTGATCTCCTCGGGAGCTATAAGTAGTGGGAAGCAATATATTCGATACCACATCCAGAAACGCACCCTCTCGAAACCTGGACAGCAAGCTACACCGCGATGCAGAACGCCTCTTTTACAGAGTCTGCTACTTGAGTTTGCTAAACATCTCCGTAACGCTATCACGCTTACCAAATAACCCTGTGACGAAACGCGCTGCTCTTCTTTGGAACTTCTCTATGTCCTCTGTCAACCCGAACTGGTACGGATCCCACACTGACGAGCAATACTCAAGTATAGGTCGAACGAGTGTTTTGTAAGCCACCTCCTTCGTTAATGGACTACATTTTCTAAGGACTCTCCCAATGAATCTCAACCTGGCACCCGCCTTACCAACAATTAATTTTACATGATCATTCCACTTCAAATAGTTCCGCAGGCATACTCCCAGATATTTTACAGAAGTAACTGCTACCAGTGTTTGTTCCGCTATCATATAATCATACAATAAAGAATCCTTCTTTCTATGTATTTTCAATACATTACATTTGTCTATGTTAAAGGTCAGTTGCCACTCCCTCCAGCAAGTGCCTATCCGCTGCAGATCTTCCTCCATTTCGCTGCAATTTTCTAATGCTGCAACTTCTCTGTATACTACAGCATCATCCGCGAAAAGTCTCATGGAACTTCCGACACTATCTGCTAGGTCATTTATATATATTGTGAAAAGCAATGGTCCCATAACACTCCCCTGTGGCACGCCAGAGGTTACTTTAACGTCTGTAGACGTCTCTCCATTGAGAACAACATGCTGTGTTCTGTTTGCTAAAAACTCTTCAATCCAGTCACACAGCTGGTCTGATATTCAGTAGGCTCTTACTTTGTTTATCGGGCGACAGTGCGGAACTGTATCGAACGCCTTCCGGAAGTCAAGGAAAATGGCATCTACCTGGAAGCCTGTATCTAATATTTTCTGGGTCTCATGAACAAATAAAGCGAGTTGGGTCTCACACGATCGCTGTTTCCGGAATCCATGTTGATTCCTACAGAGAGGCAGAACTGGCGTTGCGGTTGATAACGGAAGCAAGACTAAAGAAAAATCAAGACACCTTCACAGGATTTTTCAACCTTGTAAAACGGTTCGACAACGTCAAAAGGCGCAAGATGTTCGAAATTCTGTGAAAAATAGGAGTAAGCTCTATAAAACGACGAATAATATATGTACAAAAGACAAGAGGGAACAATAAGAGTGAATGACCAAGAACGATTAAAAATGGTTGCAAGACAGGGATGTAAACTTTCGCCTCTATTGTTCAATCTACACGTCGAAGAATCAATGACGGAAATAAAAGAAAGGTTCAATAGCGGGATTAAAATTCAAGGTGAAAAGTTATCAATGGAATAACAGGATCTGATGATTGGAAGAACAGTCTAACGAGTACAGAATATGAACTGAGAGTAAATCGAAGAAATATGAAAGTAATGAGAAGTAGCAGAAATGAGATCAGCGAGAAGTTTAACATCAGGATTGGTGAACACGAAGTAGATTAAATTAAGGAATTTTACCACCTGACATTTTTCAACAACAATCCGCCATGTCATAAGGTCAGGAGTGTGATGGAGTCGTTTGAGGAACACAGCAACGAGTTCCAGTTGATGTGTTCGACCCCAACTTGCCAGATCTGAGCCCGTTCGAACACATCTGGGATGCGTCTGAACATAACGTCAGAGCTCATCGCCTCCGTCACCGGAATTATCGGGAATAAGGTGACTGATGCCGAGCCACGACGCGTCGCCGCTGTTACCTGTGCCACAGGTGCACATACCAGTTATTAGGTAGATGGCCATAATGTTCTCGCCGATCAGTGCAAGTCGTTTCTCTGTAAGCAGAGTAACGATTGAAACTTCCTGGCAGATTAAAACTGTGTACCGGACCGATACTAGAACTCGGGAACATTGCCTTTCGCGGGCAAGTGCTCTACCATCTGAGCTACCCAAGCACGACTCACGACTCGTCCTCACAGCTCTAATTCCGCCAGTACCTCGTCTCCTACCGTCCAAACTTCACAGAAGCTCTCCCACGAAGCTTGCAGGAGTAGCACTCTTGGAAGAAAGGATATTGCGGAGACATGGCTTTGCAGTGGAGTGTGCGCTGATATGAAACTTCCTGGCAGATTACTGGTGGAATTAGAGCTGTGAGGACGGGTCGTTAGTCGTGCTTGGATAGCTCAGATGGTAGAGCACTTGCCCGCGAAGGGCAAGGATCCCGAGTTCGACTCTCGGTTCGCACACAGTTTAATCTGCCAGGAAGTTTCATATCAGCGCACACTCCGATGCAGAGTGAAAATTTCATTCTAGAATAACGATTGTTTGCTTCTCTATGGAGTCTGAGGCATCATGGCTTTTTCACGAATGAATACCTGAGTTGAGTTTCTATTCCTGGCTTACGAGTAAATGAAATCGCTAGTCGCGCTCTGTATCGTACTGAAGTACTGTCAGCTCTAGGATTTTGCGGACGGTCTATTAGGTCCACTGTGTAGACAGAATTTATGGGTACCCAACGTAAATTCTCTGCACGGCGACCAAAGAGCAGGTCGAACTGCAGTACCACGTCTCCCAACACTGTAAGCTGTGATACACGCATCACAGCTCGGCAGATAGGAAAACACTGATAGTATATGTTTTGAGTTCCATTTGCTTGTTTTATGAGCTCTCTACTGTCGGTTCCAGTCAGGGCGCAGCTCTTCTGCATCTTGGGGCTGCTCAGTATCAATCAGCCTAGCGTGTCTAATAAAATGGGGCGCGGTTTTGAGGAAAGTCACACATCTTCTCCGAATCTCAAAAATAGATTTCAAATTGAATCCGTATTTTTAGATTTCCAGAACGCTTTTGACACTGTACCACACAAGCGGCTTGTATTAAAATTGCGTGCTTATGGAATATCGTCTCACTTATGTGACTGGATTCGTGATTTCCTGTCAGAGAGGTCACAGTTCGTAGTAACTGACGGAAAGTCATCGAGTAAAACAGAAGAGATTTCTGGCGTTCCACGGGGTAGTGTTAGAGGCCCTCTGCTGTTCCTTACCTATAGAACCGATTTAGCAGACAATCTGAGCAGCCGTCTTACGTTGTTTGTAGATGATGCTGTTTTTTTATTGTCTAGCAAAGTCATCAGAACACCCACATAAATTGCAAAACGATTTAGAAAAGAAATCTGTATGGTGCGAAAATTGGCAACTGACCCGAAATAACGAAAATTGTGAGGTCATCCAGATGAGTGCTAAAAGGAATCCGTTAAACTTCGGTTGCCCGATAAATCATTTGAGCCGTGGGGGAGTCGCTGGTGCCAGTGATTCTCTTATCTAGCAGGGTCAGTAACCCCTTTCGTTCTGGCATGCGCGTTTTCTCTTTGGCTTTCCTCTTCTGGCCGCTATTTAAGAGCGGCGCTTCCGGGTATGGTTCGCTTTGTTTTCGGCTACGCGGCCCTAGCGGTCGTGCTTGCCCGTGTGCGAGTATGTTGTGTTGGCGAGTCTTGGAGAATTGGGCCGTCAGATATAACAAAGATCGGCGTCCCTTTCAGGGTAGATTAGGGGATTGGTCTTTATTCAAATTTTGCGATTTAATCCGGCCAAGAATGTAGGGGTAAACTGCATCACGCTTTCGAGGCCCCTGTCATATTACAAAAATTCTTAGCGCCGTGAACATTGAGGTTAAATAGTTAGCGTCAGACAAACGTTTTCGGATCCACATGAATCAGGTGAAGGGCAGGGGGCAGGAGCAGCTAGCGGGCTCTTCAGGGAGCTAGCCCACTTCTCAGTTGCGACGTGAAATTTACAATCCTCAAACCAGTCACAAAGGGCGATCACAAGAAAACGCAAACACAGGCTTGTAGTTCACAAAGATTTATTACACGTCTCCCCAAAAACAGCTTTACAAAATCTTTTACAAAACCGGCCTTCCAATAGACACCAATAACAAATATACTTAAAGACCTTATACAGTCTTTACAAGAAACAAGTTAAGTAAAGATCATTCCTTTTAACAAAATAACAAACAGCCCCAGATAAATATAGACGATAAGCACAACTGCCCAAAAATTTAGTAGGAATTTACCGGGACTAAATCCACGTTGGTAAAACAAGCAACAGTACAGAATATTAAGCAACAAATTTTAAATTGTTGTATCCGGATACCGCTCCAGCTACTTTGGCTCCGTCTTCCGACCACTTTCCTTCCTCCACTTGCTGCCAGGTCACACCTTTCCTTTCCACAGATATTCTCACTCCAGTTTTTCACCGCGTTCTTGGCCGCCCTCTAGGTATTTTTCTCTCCATATTTAGTTCTTCCATAGTTTTGGAAAGTCTACCCAAGCTTCCTCTTAATATGCCCGTAACATCTCAATCTCTTTTTTTCGATTTTATCTCTCATACTTTCTTGTTTAAGATCCTTTCTAATATCTACATTCCTTACTCTGCTCATTCTTGTTTTTCCCTTAACTGCTCTGAGAAATTTCATTTCCCCTGTTTGGAGTCTGCTCCAGTCCCTTTCTGTCATTGTCTACGTTTCTCCTTCATAGGAGGCAATAGGAAAGTAATAACTCTTACACAAAAGGAATTTTGCTTCTTCTGAAACTTCCTGATTCCAAATCTGGTGTTTTATTGTTTAGTACAAATTGCTCCCTTCTGTAACATCATATTAATTTCGTTGGTTATTCTTCTATCACTAGATATTTCACTCCCTAAATAAGTGAAACTCTCTACCACTCTGAGGGGTTTCTCCATTCAAAGTACTATTCCCGTTGATTCCTTTGTCTCTTCCAAATACCATTACTTCACTCTTGTATATATTTATTTTTAATCCATACCTTTTCATTATTTTTCTTCCACACAAGCTGTAACTGTACATCTACCTCTTTATCACCCCATATTTCCAAATTTTAAGTAAAAGAGCAAATTCCCTACTGGAACCTTAGACCAATCAACATATCATAGAACAACGGGTTTCCGCCAATTATATAGTGATTTATTCCAAGGAATTCACTCGTGAAATCTCTTTCAAGTATAACAACAATATTTAGGCAGCAAAGACAGTTTCTTAATAGGCAGTTTAAGTTCCGCGCAACAGCGGACACACCCCAACCAATGACCCACCCTAATACAAGAGTGACCAAACTACTAGGAACAGACGACGCACCTTGGTGCACCCCGAACACATTAACGAGAACAATCTCCAAATAATTACAAGAGAGAATACTCAACTTTTGTCAACTACTGGGGCGAGTAGCGACTGACATGATACAGCCAAGTAACGCCGATCGTCACCAGGACGTAGTTGGCCGAACTAACGCCGTCCGAACATATTTCAATCAAGGCGCCGCCCCTTGTATTGGTCAGTCCGGAACTGATTGTGCCCGCCGCTCTTAGTACACTGTGACATTAGAAAAAGGACAGACAACCAAACCAAAGGACATAACACAAACCATCTCATTTCAGAGTGAGGCCCCCTTTAAATGTAATACCCTTAACATATGCAAGACCTCAAACAAACAGCATGGAAAATTATTCACTTCTTACAGGTCATAATTCTTTACTCTTGCAGGCAGACCCCAATAAAAAAGCATAAAATCTGGAGACGTTAACGGACTGCCGAACCAAGAGCATAAAAACCCATAATACAAGACACGAAAGTCACGGCCCCTTCTAACGGAGACCACAGAATAAATCATAAGATACTCAAGTAACATTACAAGCACTCTGTCTTAACATTAAACATGGCCTGCGCACTATCCTCGAATGACTCATGCAGCCTTCACACTACTCACGCTTAGTGCTTCCGCCACTGAGCAGTGTTTTACACTCTTAACATCACTACCCAACATTTACCGGAACCAAGAGTGAATTCCCTATTCCCGCCAAGGCGGGGATAATCACATATGGATCACTGTTTTCGACTGTGAACACAAACTACGATCGGATTGGTCACAAAACACAACTTCAAAGAAATAGCAGATGCCCACCCTTAGTAGCAGCAAAGGACGAGAATCCACATAGCATACATAGGCATCCAGCATCAGGTAGTACAATATTCACCCCATCCCGCCGCCGACACATTCCTCAAATCATAACACAGCGTCGCGAGCAACCAACGATCCTCCGTAACGGTCACTCCAAAACTCGCCAGCACAACATATAGTGAATCAGTTTAATATTCGGACACTTTGATATGTTAACCTTGTAGCATCATGACTTTATTCGCAAGAAAACCAACAAAACATGTAACCAAGTATTATATTCCGTGATGTGTCTTGTAAATAATATCTCAAACTTTATTAAGATAACGTACATATGTTCTTTCATAATACTATTTAAATACAACTCGGTCCTATATTCGCGTTACTTTGATATTCGGACACTTTGCAGAACTAATAATTTCAAGACAAGGTTTTGTGGAACATTAAATGTTTCAGTATCTTGTCGGGTACCCATTCTGTTTTATCACTTCTTTCAAACGCTGCGCCATACTGCAAATGATCTTTTTTAAACAGTCCGCATGTAGAGTGTCCCATTCTTCTTTTGATCAACACTTCAGAGTTTCCTTGGACGATACTGGTGTTTTTCTAATACGTCGCTCCACACATTCTCAATGGGACTGAGATCTGGTGATTGAGATGGTGGTGGTAAGACTTTGGGGCAATTATACAACAAATATTCCTGCACAATGCGAGCCTTATGTTTCGGGTCATTGTCCTGGTAAAACTTGAACGTGTTTGGTTTCAGCACTTTTCCATAAATTGTTCTTTATTGCGTTTAGATAGACATTTTTGTCCATAAATGTCGATGAATATCAATTCGCCCCTACCAAATATCGATATACAGCCCCAGACGAGAATGCTGCCACCTCCATGCTTTACATTCGGTTTAATATTTGTGACGTAAATTCTTCTTCCGCTACACCATGCTTCATCCATCGGACCCAAAAACGTTAAATTTACTTTCGTCGGCAAAAATGATGTCGTTCCTCCATATTTCACCTTTCGTAATAAACTCCCTGACAAAGTACAACCACTTCTTCCGATTCTGTTCATTCACATACGGTTTCTTCCTGGCCACGCTTCCATTATAGCCACTTTCATTCAATGCTCTGCAAATCGTTTGAGGATGTGCCTTCTTGCCAGTCTGTTTTAGCAGCTCACGTGCTAATCTGGGTGCACTGACTGTAGGATCCTTCTTTATTTTCCGTATCAGCTGCCTCTTGTCACGCTCCTCCAGCTTCGGTGGTTAGCCCTTTTGCGGTGTAGAGTCGATACAGTCCTCATTTTTTAATCGTCTGACGATATCTCTCTCAATACTCTTACTTATGTTGAGCGTGGCAGCAATTTTCTTATATGATTTATCTTTCACGTTGTGAAAAATCACAAGCTGTCGTATCTCAAAACTGCTATTAGCTTTCTCGTGGCATCGTACTGTCTGGACAGTCGACCTCGCTTGTAAACACACACTTGCCTTCTGATTCGAAGTATTTACCCCGGTGTGAACGGTGAAGACAAGTGCGGCACTGCCATCTGTCCAGATATTAAAGTAACGCAAACATCGAAGAGTGCTTTATTTCAATCGTAGTATTTAACAAGTGGTAAACATCATTCATACTATTATTTACTAGACATCTAACTTCATATATCACGTGGATATATTATATTTTTCTTTTATTCAGAACACAGCTATGACGCAGCAAAGTAAAAATCTCTTAGTGTCCGAATATTAAAGTTATTCAGTATATTGCCAAGCAATGGGCAAGCGCTACCACTAGGGTCCCAGAGAGGAAAGCCAAGCAAGCCATAGCAGGAAGCGCTGCGCTTAAATAGCGCCCAGAAGAGGAAAACCAAAGAGAAAACGCGCATGCCAGAACGAACCGGATTACTGCCCCTACTAGATTAGAGAATCACTGGCGCCAGCGACTCTCGCCCCCTCCCCCCCCCCCCCCTCGTCAGTCAAACATAAAGGCCGTAGATTAAACTAAATACCTAGGAATTACAATTACGAACAACTTAAATTGTAAATAAAACATGTTGTGGAGAAGGCAAACCATAGATTAAGTTTTATTGGCAGAACATTTGTAAAATGTAACAGATCTACTAAAGAGACTGCCTACATTACGCTTGTCCGTCCTCTTTTGGAAGATTGCTGTGCGGTCTGGGATTCTTACCAGGTAGGATTAACGGAGTTAGAGCAGCACTTTTTGTATTATCGCGAAACAGGGGAGAGGGTGTCACTGACATGATACAGGATTTGGGGTTGACAACATTAAAACAAAGCCGTTTTTTGTTGCGGCGGAATCTTCTCATGAAATTTCAATCACCAACTTTCTCCTCCGAATGCGAAAATATTTTGTTGACATCAACCTTCATGGGGCGAAACGATCATCGTGACAAAATAAGGGAAATCAGAGCTCTCACGGGAAGATATATGTGTTTGTTTTTTCCCGCAAGCTGTCCGAGATTGGAATAGTAGAGAATTATTGTGAAGGTGGATCGATGCACACTCTATCAGGCACTTAAGTGTGGATGCAGAGTATCCATGTAGATTTAAATGTAGGTGTAGATTAAGAGTAGGCTTTAACATTCCATACTGATTTTATAGATTTATTTTTTTTCTTTTTTGTTTGAAAATAAAAATTTTACGGCATGTAGTGGTATTCATTCTTGAAGAACATTATTTATCGATTTTCTGATTAAGCTAGATCAGAATATCATTATGACTAGATATCTTATCTAACATATTCCTTTAGATGTAGGTTGTCAGTAGCAGCGCTGTTTCTAATTCAATTGTAAGCGTGACGTTTATGTTGTGGACACATCATTGGCAACCACTAACGCACACACCGTATATACACCATAATAACGAGGGTTTAAAGCGTACCTGAGAAGAGAATCGCGGATAGAAGCAGGAGTATAGTGCAAAAATGGAAAAGAAGAAAAAAATCCTATACTCTCTCAAGTACTCTGGAACTTCAACACACAGAATATTGATTCCTGGACGACTCTTAATATATTTACATGACAACACTACCTTTACATAATTATTCAAACACTCACTTACACTTCTGTCTACTGCTTACACTCACACTTTTCCAACATTCATCCGCCTTCATACCTGGCATATTACCTACGGTGTATTTCTACAGAGAAAAATAAAAAAAGACAGATTATTAATCAAGAACAAATGACATATGGCCACCACAAGCGTTATAGAGTTCGCACAAGTTTTTAGTTTCTCACGATGACGTTGATGAAGTCGTTAGTACCTCTGCAAAGCTCACCTTTGCCACAAAATAGAATGACGACAACAGCGCTTGGAAGTGTCGATCCCGTGTTACGAGTAGACTCCGTCACGACAGCCAGTACGACACCCTCATCTCATGCATGTCAGTTCTCTAGTAGGAGCAGGCGAAAAATCCAGCCACACTCAGTTTGGAACTAGACTCAGAGGCTATTCGTTGTCATCAGTACCACTGTAACCACCACACCTCAGTGCCCCCGAGAGCACGGGGGCCTTCCGTGGTACACCTTCCCAGCCGTTTGCGGAACTGCGTCAGTTGCTGGTTTTGCAGACCAGAAGTCAGCATGGCGGCGACTGCCGTATCTTGTGCCAGTCAACGCCACTACAGTGGAATTTGAAGGCCGAAATCTTCACAGCGGGAAGAAATATAGTGGCAACGTCCGGAAGAAGACCAGCATCTCTCCAGCACATACAGATTTAGTGCATGGGTACAGCACCTGATCAGCAACCAGTAGTGTTATCGAAATCCAGGCCGCTCCTGTAGCATTGTGACAGAGGAACTACGTGACACCTGGGGCATATGCATGTTTACATGGTTGGCCCTCGCGTGTATAATTATTGGCCACACTGCCATCAAAAGCCGTCCACCAGTGCAGTCATCGTTTAGCATCTGCGCCCAGGAGGACATAGCGCAGTAGGGACAGGCCGCACCATAGCCGTGTCGATATTTAACTGATTCATAGCCATCGTCAGAAAGGAATGTTTACTTCATAAGGTTGCTCTGCTCTAGTGGCTGCTCATACGACTACGCATCACCACCAAGGACCGTGGGCTCACAATTACGTTACGTTTGTTACAGGTGGGTTTTGGCTCTTCACTGAACACTGAAACTGAGAAACACATCAACTTGTTCCAATCCTTGTGTGACTGCATCTGCTGCTGCTCCCGCTAGAGAACCAACATGGTAGGAATGTGGAGGTCGTCCAGGTCGCCCTGACTCTTGACATCGATATTCTCTAATGGAGTTGACGCCGTTGCACTACCAAGGGCTACTCTTTGGCAGCACTGAATTTTGGCTCCACTTGTAGCGCAGTATGTCAGAGGCGAGCTGCAGTGTTGGCGTTATGCTGCGGCTGAAGATCGTTGTATCATCACATGGATCAGCGGTGTCGGGCGCATACAGGGTCGGTCCAAGGACTGAGCCCTGCAGCTTGCCAACACAGATACGACGAACAGTGGATATTCCAGCTTCAGCTTGCATATGGAAGGTCCTGTCGTCGAGATAAAAGCGGAAGATGTGTACATGTAAAACTGGTACCCATTGCTCAAGTAATTTCAGCAAGGGGCCGTCATGGATTGTCGAGGAGCACAGCCCGAAGCGCTCGCAGCACTCCTAGCGTCGAAGACATCCTTCACTAACCGCAGAAGATGATACGGGGTTAATTGATCGACTGCCAACGCTCACACCATAAAAACTATGCACCAGCATTGCTGACCAATTGCTGTCCAGGAAGCCCCACGTTCCATCGGACACACCATCCACTATAACCGCCCAGTGGCGACTGCCAACCTGCCTTTTTACATATCTCACTACCTCTCTTCCACCAGAAAAGAGCGAATCTTACCATTTATATCCTTTTACCCTGAATTTTAGTGCTAGAACCTTTCTTTTAGATTACTCATTGATTCTTCGATGTATACATTGAAAAGTAGGGGCGAAAGACTATTTCCCTGTTTTACACCCTTTTTAATCCGAGCACTTCGGTCTTTAAGTTCCAGTCTTATTGTTACCTCTTGGTTATAGCATACATTATATATTACCCGTCTTCCTGTATACCTTACCCCTACTTTTCTCAGAATTTCGAACATCTTGCACCATTTTACAGTGTATAACGATTTTTCCAGGTCGCCAGATTCTATGAACGCGTGTCGATTTTTCTTCAGCCTTTCTTCTGTTTTCAACCGCGACATCAGAAATGCCTCTCTGGTGCCTTTACCTTTTCTAAAGCCAAACTAATCGTCATCTGACAACTCCTCCGTATGACATAAATTTCAGCTTGATACGTCTACTTATTCCCGGGAAAAATGGTTTTTAACAATTGGACAGACAGACAGAAGGACGGACAAGCTGTACGGCTTCCGCTTTTACAGACTAAGGTCCAGAACCCTAAGTGTTAACTATTTTACAAAAATTACACATTATCACGTTACAATGCAGTTGATCATAAAAACAAGAGGTCTGCCGCTCTTTAATGAAGCTGAATAAAAAACCCTTTTTTAAGCACGCACACGGCTCTCACGTAGTCTACCCGTAATCCACGCACCTTGCTTATGTGTTCTTAAGCTCGTATTAAGCATAGATCATTCTTCTCTCGCTAGCGAAGCTATGTGCTCTGATAACCAAGGTTCTGACAACACCCATCATCTGGGAAAGGTAGTGGCAGCTATTTACTTGTAGATACGCCAGTGTGAATCGACTTCCAATGAAGTTCCGGTCCCAAGGTACCTGTTATACCGGCCGCTACCCGGTCGGCCGCAACTTCAAATGCGCGCGCCGCCAGTTACGCCGCCGCACTTCGTACGAGGGCGCTGTGCACTAATACTCGAATTGTATGATGTTATTGTCAATGTTCCTGTAGCACAAGAAATAATTAAGATGACTTATTCTCAGTATCAATGGTAAGTGCAGTTGTAAATGCAGAATACCCAATTCTACTAACACGTAATGATGTTCTTTGACATGAAAGGTTGCAGATTAGAAAGTGCAACACCATTAAAGCCACCTTAATGGAGATTTGCTATTTTCAATAAAGAGAAATGTACTTTTCTTGGGCGCCTGTTTTCTGAGGGCCTGTCGTTATTAGAATATTATGTTTCACGCAGCTTTCGTCGTTTGCAGACGCGAAGTGCCGCTCTGCAACACGAAGCTGAAACGCTGTGTTAAAGTGCACCAAAATCTTGACGGTTACGTGAAAGGCTTTGATTGTTGTGCGAGTAATGTCAATTTCTTTTCGACTGCGAGTTTATGCAGACTAGCATGTTCGTGTTTCACGTATTAGACATGAAATCTAGCAAAGCTAAATGTCGCGCACATTAAAATCCGACCAGCTGCATTGTTATGTTAATGAGAAGAGACTCTGGGCTTTCTGTGAGGTTCGCACCGAAATCTTGTTATAGAACTGATTAAAGTTCTTTGAAAGCTATTTTCTATTTACATGTGAATTACAATTATTTTTTATGTAGTGAATCGTGTGAGACCTGTTCCGTGCTGACTGGTCAAGGCTAACTCAAAAACAGTTTCTGCAATGAAATATTAATTCGCTTTCAAGTGAAACACTTAAGCAGATAATTCTCAGCGAGTGAGTTCCTATATTTAAACCGTGTGGCGTAATATGAACTTAAAATCATGTTCTCGCCCGTAAAGGCGGCTTTGAAACAAAATCAGCTCAGTATATGAAAACTGCAAATTATTCAGTAATAATTATGGGATGCCTTTCCCTACACTATTTAAAGGAAAACACAAGTTTAGACGTTCATAGAGTTATTATTATCATAAGAACGCTTTTTCTTACAGTACTGGTAACAAACACATACCATTCTCATCACGAATCGTCGATGACGTTCTGTTACAATTAAGAACAAACGAAGATTCGTTAGTATTTTCTCTTTCTTCCCCGTTAGAGGACTGTCTATTCATTTTTATCTTTGTTCACAGATTATCCTTGAAATAAATAGTTTTCGTATTAATAGTAATTTTCATTGCTCTTTTTATATATCATTTTACAATATTTCACTGCAATAATCACAACACATCGGCAAGCCGGCTCATGTGACGTCACGAGTTCGTTGAAGGGTCCGTATATCTCGCCGACCCCGTTGAATTTTGTCATCAACTTTTGGGGTATTTCCCGGCATTTGCTGTCGCTTGTGTCTCATATTAACACACTTGTTACAACGTCATCTACATCTCATCGGGTCTTTTTAACCATTAGCAACAATCACCCTCTATATATATGTGTGAGAATCAATATCTGGGTTAAAACTGGTTAATTTTAGCCTCAAATCACTATCTAAATTCAATCTCCAGCAGTACTCCAGAATGAGATTTTCACTCTGCAGCGGAGTGTGCGCTGATATGAAACTTACTGGCAGATTAAAACTGTGTGCCCGACCGAGACTCGAACTCGGGACCTTTGCCTTTCGCGGGCAAGTGCTCTACCATCTGAGCTACCCAAGCACGACTCACGCCCGGTACTCACAGCTTTACTTCTGCCAGTATCTCGTCTCCTACCTTCCAAACTTTACAGAAGCTCTCCTGCGAACCTAGCAGAACTAGCACTCCTGAAAGAAAGGATACTGCGGAGACATGGCTTAGCCACAGCCTGGGGGATGTTTCCAGAATGAGATTTTCACTCTGCAGCGGAGTGTGCGGTGATATGAAACTTCCTGGCAGATTAAAACTGTGTGCCCGACACTTGAACTCGGGACCTTTGCCTTTCGCGGGCAAGTGCTCTAATTGTATCTTCAGTATCCTCTCTTTCAGGAGTGCTAGTTCTGCAAGTTTCTCAGGAGAACTTCTGTAAAGTTTGGAAGGTAGGAGACGAGATACTGGCAGAAGTAAAGCTGTGAGGGCCGGGCGTGAGTCGTGCTTCGGTAGCTCAGATGGTAGAGCACTTGCCCGCCAAAGGCAAAGCTCCCGAGTTCGAGTCTCGGTCGGGCACACAGTTTTAATCTGCCAGGAAGTTTCATATCAGCGCACACTCCGCTGCAGAGTGAAAATCTCATTCTGGAAACATCCCCCAGGCTGTGGCTAAGCCATGTCTTCGCAGTATCCTTTCTTTCAGGAGTGCTAGTTCTGCTAGGTTCGCAGGAGAGCTTCTGTAAAGTTTGGAAGGTAGGAGACGAGATACTGGCAGAAGTAAAGCTGTGAGTACCGGGCGTGAGTCGTGCTTGGGTAGCTCAGATGGTAGAGCACTTGCCCGCGAAAGGCAAAGGTCCCGAGTTCGAGTTTCGGTCGGGCACACAGTTTTAATCTGCCAGGAAGTTTCATTCCAACAGTACTCATTTTACAAAAAAAAAGAGAGTAAGTACATTTTTCATCGAACAAAGTATTACTTATTACATTTGCTGAGGGTGTAATAAGTTCTTCTAGCACGATGTGAGCTGAACCCTTCTTTGCAATTCACAAAGACAGCACATAAGAAACTCTGGTACATAGTATGTTGTGTTTTGAAGACTTTTCCATGGTGGGTTTACTCATAGGAAAATTTATTTTCTTGATTTGAAAGAAATCGTGAAAATTTCCTGTACATTCCGTTTGTTTGGTTGATAGGTGTCTTTGAAGTTTTGATAGTTGGATAACGGTTCGAAACAAGTGGCGCACGCCCGCGCCCGCACACACACACACACATACACACACACTGAAACATCGGCTCTCTATCAGCACCGGAGTACGTAAACGGGAGCTCGAAAAAATCGGGATTAAATTTACGAATATATGTTTCAATCTTCTTTGCTATTTTGCTATTACTTAGACTCGACATTGATTACTAACGATCTGACGTGGATCACTTGGATGCTTCGCCTTAAGACAGGACCCTGTCCGAAACCAAGCATCCATATTAACGTGAACTAGCAACACCAGCGGACACAAAGCTAAAATATAACAAGCAATTGCGACTGGCTCAAGATTCCACCGACTTGGAAGTATTGTTGTAGGACTTTAAGTGACAGTGTTCTCACTCGCCCGTGCGGTGACCTTGACAGTGCAACCCGTCTCATTCGTCTCGCAGTACCTGCATGTTCCTCATTCTCCTAAGTTCCATACCAACATATCCATTCTTTACCTAGTTTCCTTACATTGTCACTAAACTCTATGTCGTTATTAGAAGTATTTTGACACATTGGGGAACTATAACGTTAAATTCCAATCGATCGACAAGTGTGCCTGAGTTGTTAGAGACTATTTTTCTACTTCCACTGTTAGAGATTTATCCGTCGGAGCTAGGCATTTACAAATCACTACGACCTCAGCAATTGCAGTCATCCTAAAAATTCCATTCAATATATCTCTGTGATTTTCAAATCCCATTAAATCCGTACCGGCGTAAAGAACTTAATACTTTCTCTGTTGGAGTTCTGTGTAAAACTGTTGAAGACGGTGAACGATACACAGAGGTGTCGGATGTAAGCTATAACAGCGCATGACTAATATGCAGACTGACTTTTCGACGTATTCTCAAATTTTATCTGTCAAAGTTACACGCATATTCGATAACAATTTTCTCTCCCCTCTCTCTCTCTCTCTGCCTTTATAGTCCAACGACCGAGTTATAACAATTATTGTACACACCGAAATGCCAGTGTCTCAATATAAAAAAAATGGTTCAAATGGCCCTGAGCACTATGGGACTCAACTGCTGAGGTCATTAGTCCCCTAGAACTTAGAACTAGTTAAACCTAACTAACCTAAGATCACAAACATCCATGCCCGAGGCAGGATTCGAACCTGCGACCGTAGCGGTCTTGCGGTTCCAGACTGCAGCGCCTTTAACCGCACGGCCACTAGGCCGGCTGTCTCAATATCAGTTGTACAAATTAGTAACACTATAAATTCTATTACTAGCCAGTTAGGAAGAAATCTGTGTGAATACTGATGCAGAGTTATTTCCACGAAGACTGAGCGAGATCGAGTAGTGTCTAACGCCGTAAACTCACGTTCTGAGAGATCCAGGTTCAATTCTTGGGTCAACGATACCGCTAAAGAAATCCGAGCAAAGCTCCATCTCAGACTATCTTATCTGTGGACGGGACGTAAGACACCAATCTTCCTTCCTTCCTTG
Organism: Schistocerca nitens; assembly: GCF_023898315.1. Taxonomy (NCBI): domain Eukaryota; kingdom Metazoa; phylum Arthropoda; class Insecta; order Orthoptera; family Acrididae; genus Schistocerca; species Schistocerca nitens. Next base: position 254,447,773 of record NC_064615.1, on the reverse strand, counting down.
TTGTATCTGGATATTGAACGAGCATATTCAAGCGAGTGGTTCTTGTGAACGATTGTGTCCTAGAAACTGCCTGCTCGGCAAGCTGGAGGTCGCATTATGGCGTGTTACGTGTTTACCCCATGAGCAGCCATCCAAGACCACACACCAGCGCTGTAGTTAAGCCTGCAGGACGTAAATATCCAACAGCCTGGTGGCACACGCTTTCGGTAATTTTCAGTATTTAAAAAATGTACTGGTGGTCCGCCTTAGCAGTTTCTTCTGACATCTTCTATCTGTGTAAAAAAAGAAACAGGGCAGGTTTCGACATAACGGAATGGGCGTGTTACAAGACAGCGGCAAGGCAGTTCAGTTCTTGCTTCATTTAGTACTCACTAAACTCGACGACTGAAACCCCTGAATTTCGTGCTAAGTTTTATCTTGTCCTCGACTCTCGACCAGCGTTCACGGCCCCTCACGTGGGTTATAGTCCATGGGTTGACAACCGCGGCTATAGAGCATCAATGGGATGCTCTGGGCAGACGGGTTTCTTGCAAACACACTCTGCCTGAACCGCGCAAAAAGTGAAAACCGCCTTGAGACAGGATCAGCATGATATCCCGCTAGGACTCCTGAATGGGTGCACAATCATTAGTGCCCGACGAGGGATATTCCTTAGTGATGGTTCGATAATCGATCTTCATAAAAAGGTTTTCAGAAATTACCACAACCAGTCGCCTTTTTAAATAGATGTACACTCCTGGAAATTGAAATAAGAACACCGTGAATTCATTGTCCCAGGAAGGGGAAACTTTATTGACACATTCTTGGGGTCAGATACATCACATGATCACACTGACAGAACCACAGGCACATCGACACAGGCAACAGAGCATGCACAATGTCGGCACTATTACAGTGTATATCCACCTTTCGCAGCAATGCAGGCTGCTATTCTCCCATGGAGACGATCGTAGAGATGCTGGATGTAGTCCTGTGGAACGGCTTGCCATGCCATTTCCACCTGGCGCCTCAGTTGGACCAGCGTTCGTGCTGGACGTGCAGACCGCATGAGACGACGCTTCATCCAGTCCCAAACATGCTCAATGGGGGACAGATCCGGAGATCTTGCTGGCCAGGGTAGTTGACTTACACCTTCTAGAGCACGTTGGGTGGCACGGGATACATGCGGACGTGCATTGTCCTGTTGGAACAGCAAGTTCCCTTGCCGGTCTAGGAATGGTAGAACGATGGGTTCGATGACGGTTTGGATGTACCGTGCACTATTCAGTGTCCCCTCGACGATCACCAGTGGTGTACGGCCAGTGTAGGAGATCGCTCCCCACACCATGATGCCGGGTGTTGGCCCTGTGTGCCTCGGTCGTATGCAGTCCTGATTGTGGCGCTCACCTGCACGGCGCCAAACACGCATACGACCATCATTGGCACCAAGGCAGAAGCGACTCTCATCGCTGAAGACGACACGTCTCCATTCGTCCCTCCATTCACGCCTGTCGCGACACCACTGGAGGCGGGCTGCACGATGTTGGGGCGTGAGCGGAAGACGGCCTAACGGTGTGCGGGACCGTAGCCCAGCTTCATGGAGACGGTTGCGAATGGTCCTCGCCGATACCCCAGGAGCAACAGTGTCCCTAATTTGCTGGGAAGTGGCGGTGCGGTCCCCTACGGCACTGCGTAGGATCCTACGGTCTTGGCGTGCATCCGTGCGTCGCTGCGGTCCGGTCCCAGGTCGACGGGCACGTGCACATTCCGCCGACCACTGGCGACAACAGCGATGTACTGTGGAGACCTCACGCCCCACGTGTTGAGCAATTCGGCGGTACGTCCACCCGGCCTCCCGCATGCCCACTATACGCCCTCGCTCAAAGTCCGTCAACTGCACATACGGTTCACGTCCACGCTGTCGCGGCATGCTACCAGTGTTAAAGACTGCGATGGAGCTCCGTATGCCACGGCAAACTGGCTGCCATTGACGGCGGCGGTGCACAAATGGTGCGCAGCTAGCGCCATTCGACGGCCAACACCGCGGTTCCTGGTGTGTCCGCTGTGCCGTGTGTGTGATCATTGCTTGTACAGCCCTCTCGCAGTGTCCGGAGCAAGTATGGTGGGTCTGACACACCGGTGTCAATGTGTTCTTTTTTCCATTTCCAGGAGTGTATTTCAGGTGAACGGTTGTGGTAATTTCTGAAAACCTTTTTATGAAGATCGATTATCGAACCATCACTAAGGAATATCCCTCGTCCGGCACTAATGATTGTGCACCCATTCAGGAGTCCTTGCGGGACAATGTTCTACACCCACAATGGATAAAAAAGTTTTATCGATCTTTATGATGGAAATCTGACAAGTGCCACACACAAATTTTATTTATATCCGTTATCCTGTTTTCTCATGTGAAATCTGTACCCTTTTTCGTTTTAAATATCTCCATCTGTGTTACGTGTATACTTTGTTTCACGTCGTCCATCATTCTCTGTAATTATTCCGTCCAACAATATCTCTGTCTCGTAGCAATTGTCGAGCAGTGTATTCTCTGATTCTCTAAATCGTACAGATTTAACAATGTGGTAACTAAGGTGTACAGTTAGCTGATATTTACCTCGGCAACTGCGTTATCTTCAACAGATTGGTTTGGCTGTATGTGTCTTATGACGCTTATGATTGGCTTTTGTTCTGTTCCAGACGATAGCTGCCGGCATGTGGACCATCCTGGAAACCATACTACTCGGAGAGTTCCTGTTGTACGCCACGGTGAGTCAAATTTGTTCACCTGGTTATTTTCCGGTCATGTATCCTTCTGTGTACCTGCTGAGTTGAGTAACCTTCCTCGCAAGCAGCCTTCAGAAGCAAGGACGGATGGAAGGGAGAAAGGATGGATTGCACCTACTCAATAACATACAGGCAGAGCACGAATTCAGTTGGAGACACCTGCGGCAGGAAACGTGCCCTGTAATGAACAATGCCTGGACTGAGGTCGGATGGTTTAGGGGAAACTACGAAAAACATAAATGAGAACCTTCGTACATCCATATTTAAACTGGATGATGGGACATCAGCTGGTATAATTTTTATTAAAAATGAAACCCCTCCAGCTGTACTTAAGATTTCATATTTATTTGGCTATTAGTTTCCACGTTGTGCCAACGTCATCTTCAGGCCCGTACACTTTGATGATATCAGTTGTGTGTGGCTGAGTACTAGAAGTCCGCGGTGAGCACGTATTGGTCTCACCGCGGACTTCTAGTACTCAGCGACGCACAACTAATATCATCGAAATGTACGGGCCTGAAGATGACGTTGATGCAACGTGGAAACTAGTAGCCAAATAAATATGAAAGCTTCAGTACAGCTGGAGGAGTTTCATTTTTAATAAAAGTATAAATGAGAAGGTCCGAACGGAGATCTGACTGTCATACCAATTGTGCACGACTCTTTTGACAACACCACTGACAGATCTCCCGGCAAGTAGTAAGAAAAGTTGAAGAACAACGTCCGATAGAAACGGAGTCTGTCACACATTCAGAAAACATGTGGGAAACAGCATTGTTGAGAGGTCGTTCTATGTAGAGTAATTTAATGAAATACGACCGAAGGGCTCTATTCCAAACAACAGTCATTTTCATAACTACCTTCTTCTGTCACATCAGTTGCTTTTCCACTGGAAATTACGTTAGCATTTTTGTGTAACCTAAGCATAAAATTTCTTGAAAATTTTCAGATTGAAAACTATCCTGTCTAGTGGCTTTTTTCATGCATTACAACTGTGTCGGTATTCCTTTCACTTCCTTACTAACGTTCTCACAATACTTCGGTGACAAAAGTGCATTACAACGCACAAACAAAATTTCTTGTAAATACACAACAATGGACATCCGTGAACTTTACGAAGTATGATAGTTCCTGCTAATTAAAATTATGATATTGTATAATAGTAATTAATTTATTACTGGTTGTGAAATATTCTAACTTTTAACCATCCGCTAATTGCCAGAGCTGTAGCAAATCGTATGTACTCGGTGCTTGATGACGAATAATTTGGCTGACTCGAAGTGCCGAATCGTTCCTCATAAATATATTTCGTTATTCGCATCTATCGATACGATCTCTGTAATGCAAACTAGAATGGAACATGCGTATAATGGAATGCGGTACGAATTGTACAGATACGAAATGTATGGCGTTGCAACTCGATTCGGCATCCAGGATGAAACTCAGTAGCGTGCTTTGCGTTCGAAGAACAACATCCCATTTCCTCGCTCGGTTCTACTCGGCCGTGTACGGAACATTAAAGGATGCTCTCACATCGGCGCAGTAGTTGTTATTAGAGAACATGGTTTGTGTTGCACAAGCTTTATGTTAGTGCAAATTTAGTTTTATTTAAAATATTGCTTTTGGAACTGGACTATTCTGCTTTAATATTTACTTTTAGGTGAGCCATTTATATAGACCTTCTTGACCAAACCGAAGCGCGTAGATCTATGATTTAGGTCGTTATTATTTGTTATAAGATATTTCAGGTCTTACTTCTTGGTCCGTGTTTGCAAATTAATCTTCAATGATCGTCAGGCCCGCCTTTAATTCAAATACACGTTATTTTAAAATATTTTTTACCTGCAAATATTAATGGTTATTATTTATTTTTCATCTCGTCTAGTACAAAAAAGTTGTACAGAAAGTATGAAATAGGGCTATGTTCAGATGCGATACTATTTCACTCATGTCGATATTAATTTAATTGTTAATGTAGAAAAACACAGCACAACAAATTCCGCTGCTCGTAAATGTAGTGCTGAAACTAAGGGAGGTCACAGTGGCGTCAATAGGAAACAAGCGACAGTAATCACGAAATATTCCGACTGGTTTTGACATTCCATGAACGACCATCGGGCCAATCACCCAAGATAGACTGCGTGAACAGTACTTAGCATTCTTAACCCTTTCTCCGACCTATGATCCTTCTGTAAATCACGATGGCTTAACAGTTCTGTATTGTTTATTTTCAGCGCAATTTATAATAGACAAATAAAGGAGTAAACTGTGGAACCTTTTTACTGAAGGTACCGATGACATGGCAAGGTGTGGTCTTTTCCATACCTTATATTACATGAAAAGTGGTTTTACATCAAATTTCTAAAAAATCGGTAATCATACAAGATCATAGTTACAATTTCACCAGTTCCGTCTACACCTAGATCTGAAGTTCCTTCATTAAAACGTCAGCCTCAACAACAACAACAAAAAACCATTACCACATTTATCAAAAGACCTCTAAGTGTTGCACGATAAAAAAAATTACTTAGTTTTTGGTAATTTGCAACCGTCTTCTGTGACTGAAGATGTAGGCTTCAAAGCTTTGATTGAGTGTTTGGAACACAACTATAAATTACCATCAAGGTGCATGCTGAGCATAACATTACTGGATGCTCAGAATGTAAGAGTGCAAAATAAATTAAAAGACGAAATGGGAAGTGCATTTCTCTTTTCCATCACTACTGACTGGTGGACGCCTCGGGAAACGACGCTCGGTCAGGCAGTTACAGTACACTTCATCGCAAACTGTGAACTGAAGTCAGCATTATTAAGACGTTACGAGCGGCGTACAGCTGACTACATTGAAATGGAGTAATGTGATTTATTATGTAAGTGGGAAGTACAAGATAAAATATTTGTCTGTGTTACAGATAATGCCCCTAACATGAAAGCAGTAATTCAGTTGGCGGGCTATGACCATCTGTGTCGTGGATACACTTAATATTATACAGAAAACAAAAACAATAGTGCAACACTTCCATAGAAGTCCACTGTCTACAAAAAAATAACTTCAACGCAAGAGCAACTCATGACTGGACAAAAACTTTTAAAACTGAAAATGGACGTTGCCACTAGGTGGAAAAGCACATTGGACTTGCTGGGAAAGGATTTCTATTTTAAAATAACCTCTTGAAGTGCCGTTGGGAGTTCTTTACAATCCTGTGGAAAGACTCCTTAAAACTGAATGGCAATCCGTATCACAAGTTGCTTAAAATTTTAAAGTCTTTTAAACAGCTTACAGAAGAAATGTCCTCACAAATGCAAGGGTCTATTTCAGTGGTGATAGCAGCCACGGATAGTGTAGCGGGGATATGTGACAATTTATATATTAACTTAAGAATGGAAATAGCAAAGAACTTTCTGCTCAAGTTAATCACGGAATTTAATAATCAATTTAAAAACTGTGCTAAACATGCAGTCCTTTCGAAAGCGGCCCTATTCGACCCAAGATTTAAGAGGCTTTCTTTTAAAGACGAATTGCTTCCGAGCGCGGCAGAAGTTCATTAAAAACTGAAACAGAAAAAAAACATTCATTCAAAGACACCACTTGAAATAGAGTTTACTGAGTCCGTATCGCCCATTCCTTTTAGAGAAGAGGAGACAGTTTGGAAAGAATTTGATGCGAAAACGGAATCAAGCTCTACGGCATCACCTGTTAACAGCTTAATTTCAATGAGGCAATGCTTGGAAGAAAAGTTATTACGTAGGCACGAGTGTCCTTTAAAACGGTGGCAAGCCCGAACACTCCTCTATCTTGAGCTGCCATGCTTCGCAAAAATATGCTTGTTTGTCACGGTTACTTCAGCGCCATCAGAAAGGACATTCTCAAAACCAGCAGCTCAAATATCGTCTGGTAGACGAAGTTCCCTGAAACTGAAACGCATAGGAAAAGTTTTATTTTTAAACTTGAACCAAAAATTTCTGTAAGAAACAACTGTGATACAATATACATTCTCTTATTGACTGTTGTTATATAACCTACATATGTCGATTAATGCAAAAAGGCTTGCCAACAGTAGTAAAATCCTAGACACGCAGTTGCCATACTGGGAACAACACGTATCGCTTTCATAGCCTTCTTTAAAGTTAACGAAGTCTCATTCAAAGTATGTTCATATATAAAATTAAAATACATTTATGTAAATCCATAACAGACATCCTACATTGAAGTGAAATACGAATGTTTTATTCAGTTTATTTGGTTGATAAAACAACTGAGAACATTATATTTCGCTTATCAGTTATTTAAAATATACAGTGTGAGTCACTAACTATTGCCACCTAGAATAACTCCGAAAGTATGATAGTAGCGGAAACGTTTGGGGGACTATGTTGCATGGGACCACGGGGCTGTATTATGACATCTACATCTACATTTATACTCCGCAAGCCACCCAACGGTGTGTGGCGGAGGGCACTTTACATGCCACTGTCATTACCTCCCTTTCCTGTTCCAGTCGCATATGGTTCGCGGGAAGAACGACTGTCTGAAAGCCTCCGTGCGCGCTCTAATCTCTCTAATTTTACATTCGTGATCTCCTCGGGAGGTATAAGTAGGGGGAAGCAATATATTCGATACCTCATCCAGAAACGCACCCTCTCGAAACCTGGCGAGCAAGCTACACCGCGATGCAGAGCGCCTCTCTTGCAGAGTCTGCCACTTGAGTTAATTAAACATCTCCGTAACGCTATCACGGTTACCAAATAACCCTGTGACGAAACGCGCCGCTCTTCTTTGGATCTTCTCTATCTCCTCCGTCAACCCGATCTGGTACGGATCCCACACTGATGAGCAATACTCAAGTACAGGTAGAACGAGTGTTTTGTATGCCACCTCCTTTGTTGATGGACTACATTTTCTAAGCACTCACCCAATAAATCGCAACCTGGTACCCGCCTTACCAACAATTAATTTTATATGATCATTCCACTTCAAATCGTTCCGCACGCATACTCCCAGATATTTTACAGAAGTAACTGCTACCAGTGTTTGTTCCGCTCTCATATAATCATACAATAAAGGATCCTTCTTTCTATGTATTCGCAATACATTACATTTGTCTATGTTAAGGGACAGTTGCCACTCCCTGCACCAAGTGCCTATCCGCTGCAGATCTTCCTCCATCTCGCTACAATTTTCTAATGCTGCAACTTCTCTGTATACTACAGCATCATCCGCGAAAAGCCGCATGGAACTTCCGACACTATCTACTAGGTCATTTATATATATTGTGAAAGCAATGGTCCCATAACACTCCCCTGTGGCACGCCAGAGGTTACTTTAACGTCTGTAGACGTCTCTCCATTGAGAACAACATGCTGTGTTCTGTTTGCTAAAAACTCTTCAATCCAGCCACACAGGTGGTCTGATATTCCGTAGGCTCTTACTTTGTTTATCGGGCGACAGTGCGGAACTGTATCGAACGCCTTCCGGAAGTCAAGAAAAGTAGCATCTACCTGGGAGCCTGTATCTAATATTTTCTGGGTCTCATGAACAAATAAAGCGAGTTGGGTCTCACACGATCGCTGTTTCCGGAATCCATGTTGATTCCTACATAGTAGATTCTGGGTTTCCAAAAACGACATGATACTCGAGCAAAAAACATGTTCTAAAATTCTACAACAGATCGACGTCAGAGATATAGGTCTATAGTTTTGCGCATCTGCTCGACGACCCTTCGTGAAGGCTGGGACTACCTGTGCTCTTTTCCAATCATTTGGAACCCTCCGTTCCTGTAGAGACTTGCGGTACACGGCTGTTAGAAGGGGGGCGAGTTCTTTCGCGTACTCTGTGTAGAATCGAATTGGTATCCCGTCAGGTCCAGTGGTCTTTCCTCTGTTGAGTGATTCCAGTTGTTTTTCTATTCCTTCGACACTTATTTCGATGTCAGCCATTTTTTCGTTTGTGCGAGGATTTAGAGAAGGAACTGCAGTGCGGTCTTCCTCTGTGAAACAGCTTTGGAAAAAGGTGTTTAGTATTTCAGCTTTACGTGTGTCATCCTCTGTTTCAATGCCATCGCCATCCCGGAGTGTCTGGATATGCTGTTTCGAGCCACTTACTGATTTAACGTAAGACCAGAACTTCCTAGGATTTTCTGTCAAGTCGGTGCATAGAATTTTACTTTCGAATTCACTGAACGCTTCACGCATAGCCCTCCTTACGCTAACTTTGACATCGTTTAGCTTCTGTTTGAGAGGTTTTGGCTGCGTTTAAACTTGGAGTGAAGCTCTCTTTGTTTTCGCAGTAGTTTCCTAACTTTGTTGTTGTACCACGGTTGGTTTTTCCCGTCCCTCACAGTTTTACTCGGCACGTGCCTGTCTAAAACGCATTTTACGATTGCCTTGAACTTTTTCCATAAACACTCAACATTGTCAGTGTCGGAACAGAAATTTTCGTTTTGATCTGTTAGGTAGTCTGAAATCTGCCTTCTATTACTCTTGCTAAACAGATAAACCTTCCTCCCTTTTTTTATATTCCTATTAACTTCCATATTCAGGGATGCTGCAACGGCCTTATGATCACTGATTCCCTGTTCTGCACATACAGAGTCGAAAAGTTCGGGTCTGTTTGTTATCAGTAGGTCCAAGATGTTATCTCCACGAGTCGATTCTCTGTTTAATTGCTCGAGGTAATTTTCGGATAGTGCACTCAGTATAATGTCACTCGATGCTCTGTCCCTACCACCCGTCCTAAACATCTGAGTGTCCCAGTCTATATCTGGTAAATTGAAATCTCCACCTAAGACTATAACATGCTGAGAAAATTTATGCGAAATGGATTCCAAATTTTCTCTCCGTTGTTCTGCCACTAATGCTGCTGAGTCGGGAGGTCGGTAAAAGGAGCCAATTATTAACCTAGCTCGATTGTTGAGTGTAACCTCCACCCATAATAATTCACAGGAACTATCCACTTCTACTTCACTACAGGATAAACTACTACTAACAGCGACGAACACTCCACCACCGGTTGCATGCAATCTATCCTTCCTAATCACCGTCTGTACCTTTGTAAAAATTTCGGCAGAATTTATCTCTGGCTTCAGCCAGCTTTCTGTACCTATAACGATTTCAGCTTCGGTGCTTTCTATCAGCGCTTGAAGTTCCGGTACTTTACCAACGCAGCTTCGACAGTTGACAATCACAATACCAATTGCTGCTTGGTCCCCGCATGTCCTGACTTTGCCCCGCACCCGTTGAGGCTGTTGCCCTTTCTGTACTTGCCCAAGGCCATCTAACCTAAAAAACCGCCCAGCCCACGCCACACAACCCCAGCTACCCGTGTAGCCGCTTGTTGCGTGTAGTGGACATTGGTTTTTTGCTGATAGGTGGGGTCGCGTCAGACATATGAAGGTCAACTTCGTTTTCTGATAGGTGGGGTCTCGTCAGACATATGAAGGTCAACTTCGTTTTTTTAAATGGGATGCTATAGTTTGGTACTTATTTTCTGATAGCGGCTATCGAGACGAAACCCAATAATGTGTAAAAAAAATGGTTCAAATGGCTCTGAGCACTATGGGACTTAACTTCTGAGGTCATCCGTCCCCTAGAACTTAGAACTACTTAAACCTAACGAACCTATGGACATCACACACATCCATGCCCGAGGCAGGATTCGAACCTGCGACCGTAGCGGTCACGCGGTTCCAGACTGAAGTGCCTAGAACCGCACGGCCACACCGGCCGGCAATAATGTGCAACAGTAAGGTCATTGAAGATCAACGAAGGTCACAAAGGTGGCATGAACGTCCATTTACAGAAGGTTTCCGAAGTGATGACCATTGGTATCACTACAGTGTTGCAATCTGCTTATCATTGATTGAGAGGTATTCCCTATCACTTTGGCAGTTATCGAAGCACATGCTCTGGCAATGCTCTCTGGTATATCGTGAAAATAGTAAATATTCGCCGAATACGGCGTATCCATCTAATGTGCCATCGACATGTAAAGACCATTCGACGGTTTCGCAATACAAAACTAATAGCAACGGTAAGACTAGAGAGTCGAATCAATTGTGAATGATGTATTCCTTCGAAGAACAAGTCGATAAGCTTCTCATTTTCGGAGAATGCCAACGAAATTCGGTATGAGCTAGAGACTTATACTCTGAAAGATATCCTCAACGTACTCACCCTACACGTCATACATTTAAATATGTGTATGATAAATTGACAACAAGTGGATAATTAATGCATCGTAAACATATCCGGGAAAGGAAAGTTACTAACGTGGAAACGGAAATTGGTACTCTTACCAATGTGGTTCGAGATCCTTGTGCTAGTTGGCGTCAAATCGCAAGGGAATCTGACATGAGCCAGAGTAGTGTTGTTCGTGTTCTGCATTGCCATAAATATCAACCTTACCATATCAGTCTCCACCAATAATTAACTGGTACGAATTGTATGTGTCGCGTTGAATTCTGCCGATAGGACCCAACTTCAGATTCAGAGGGTTGACAGATTTATTAATATGATTTTATTTACTGACGAGGCTAACTTCACGAACCATGGAAATGTTAATTTGCATAACATGCATTACTGGGCAACTGAAAATCCATGTCAACCACCATAGATGAACGTCGGAACCTAGTAAATTCAGCAGTAATGCTATACGCCATTCGTGCTTTTTACGCATCGATGCCATCGCACATAGAACAAGCTACCAGGGCCCATGGCGGACCCTGTGCCCACTACATAACAGGACACATGCTGAGCCGAGGTGACTGAAAGGCTAATTATTTCTGCGGAACATACTAATGTATGAGTCCCGTGAATATGAGCGTCCAGTCTCTAATCATTCAAGGCATTCCGTTTTTTCTGAGCATGTGCGAACGTGGACCTACAAACACGTAATCGCTCTTTAATAACGATTACATACAGACGTACTTTGTTACGTCACTTACACTTTCTCCGCTACCGATCATCTTAAAACAACACTAATGTACCTGCAATCCAAATCAACATATCAACTGTCCAGAAAATTTCACCTTCGAGTTTGCTTCTAAATAAATAAAGTGGTGTTTTGCTATACAAGAGACAGTCTTTATCCGTGACACTGATTATTTTTGGTTCGCTTCTATTGGTTATGTTTTTGTGTGATCAAAGATGGATGCAAGTAAGTCGTAGGTATAGTGTCACGAGTCACGTACTAAATGGGCGAATGATGGTGCAATCTTGATGGCAGCGGTGGTCACGAGAGTGTACAGTCGCAAGAAACCGGGCTCCAAACAGCCACGAGGCACTACCGAGAGGTAAGACCATCGTGGTAGGCAAATGGCTCTGGCGCATCCTACTGCATCTACAGCACCAATTTCAGCAGCATTTGGGCCACAGTATCACAAAATACTATTACAAATCGGTTACTTCAAGGACAGCTGCGAAACAGATCATTTACGCCTTCAGTAGAGTCTGGGTGGAAATCTGTTGTGGTTCTGTCATGGTGCCAGTGATGGCCATATATTGGTTATAAGGAGGCCAGTTAATGGCCTGCAGCCTACCTGTCTGCGTGCTGGAGCTACGGTCTGAGGTGGGATTATATACGGCAGCTGGAGCACAATCGTGGTTGTCCCACGCACCCTGACTGCAAATTTGTACGTCAGTTTGGAAGAGTTCCGAAAAATTGTATTGCTTCTGTAAAGGAAATCGCATACAAGACAATAATGAGAGAGTGAGTATGGTATAAGAAATTATCAAGATTTGGAGATGTACTGCTCGGATCGTAACACGTTGTAAGTAGCCTGTTTATACTGTGTGTTTACATGTTGGCAACACGATAGACTGCATTAATAACTCTGACAGCGCTGTGCGCCCTCTGTAAGAGACTCTGTGGCTGGTCGGACTCGTAGTTGGAGGTGAGCAGCCAGCAGTGATGGCAGTTGAGAGTGAATAGCCAATAGTGATGGAGGTTGGAAGTTTATATTTAGCACTGACGGAGGTTAGAGGTCTCAAGTGTTAGCGCGAGCGGACGGTCTGGACGTGTCCCTCATAGAGATTTAAAATTATTGACGATTATATAATATTTTGGAACTGGGATGTCACGGACGATTATATAATTTTTGAACTGGTTGTATGCTCTGCAACAAAATCTTTGCTTTGCTAACCACATGCTTATTAGCAGTTAGAATCTTGTATTTAGCTGGCTATATTGGTGCTTGCTGTATCGCTGTAGTTCGTGTAATGAAGATTTTCTGTGAGATAAGTGTTTTATGAAATGTATAGGTAATTGTTAGGATTTCTTCTAATTCAGGGCCATTCTTTTGTGTTAATTATTTGAGCAGTCAGATTGTGTTTGAGTTGTATTTGTCAGGAATAATTCTGTAGGTCAGATATAAAATGATAAGACAAGCTAAGTGACAGTACATTCAGTTTCACTCAGCAGTTTAAGCAGGTTCACATGCATTCAGTTTCACTCAGAAGTTTCAGCAGATGCAAAAGAAGTGCAAAAGCGATGCTAATTGAACTAAAATAATCTTTTGGAGAAAGGCTTCATTATTCTCTCGAAACACTGGTAGTTAAATTTTCGGAGTCTGTATTTGAGTACGATTCCACCAGAATTTTGCTGTGTCATCACATATCTAGCGTAAAGAGAATAAGATAATAGTGATGCTCGATAAACGAACTGAAGAGGACATAAAATCACCTTTGTTAACACGAAGTACTCTACACCATGGGCTCTATAATGGCTTACAGGGCGTGTTTGTAAATGTAGGTGCAGAGTATAGGGAAATTAAAGAGATCTTCGTAGAAATCAGAAACTTATGTTCGAATGTTAAAGAGTTCAGATGGCAAGTACATACGTACTAAGCTGGCTGAATTGAAGGCGGAAAGATGAAAGGTATACTTAGAGGGTCTATATAAGAGAACTAAACATGAAGACAGTATTGTAGAAAGGCGAGAGGAATGAAATAAGTATATGTAATACTACGAGAAGAGTCTAACACAGCTCTGCAAGATCGAAGTCCCCAACATTGCACTTGAAAGTGACACAGCTACATGGCACTATTTTTCAACATTGGCACCAAATCTGTACAAATGACTTTCGGAAAGTTCCAGGAATCTTTCAATTAACCGACAATAGAAATTCGTTCCTTGATCCTCGAGCCATTCGAAAACCGCCGTGTGATTGCCTGGACGTCTGTGTAGCGTTTTTCAAAATGTTGGAACCATTTCATTCCGGCTGAACACGACGTCTCCGTTAGGACAGTGCGGCGAAATTTGGCGTTAATGGGCTATGGCAGCACAAAATCGCCTGCAGCGCCTCTCCTGGGCTCGTGATCATATCGGTTGGACCCTATACGACCGGAAAACCGTGCTCTGGTGACATGAGTACCGATTTCAGTTAGTAAGAGCCGTTGGTAATGTCCGAGTATGGCGGAGACGCTACGAAGCCATGGGGCCCAGGTTGTCAACAAGGCACTGAGCAAGCTGGTAGTGGGTCCATAACGGTATGGGCTGTGTTTACATGGAACGGCCTGGATCTTCTGGTACTACTGAAACGATCATTGACTGTAAATGGCTATATTCGGCTGCCTGGAGACCATTTATAACGATGTTTGGACTTCACGTTTCCAAACAACGATTAAATTTTTATGGATGACAATGTACTATGTCACCGGGCCACAGCTGTTTGCGATTGGTTTGAAGAATATTATGTATAATTCGAGCGAATGATTTGGCCACCCAGATCGCCCGACATGAATCTCATAGAACATTCATGGGACGTAATGGAGAGTTGAGTTCGTGCACAAAATCCACCACAGGCACCACTTTCGGGATGATAGGCGGCTATACAGGCAGCGTTGCTCAGAATTTTTGCAGAGGACTTCCAACGACTTGTTGAGTCCAATACCACGTCGAGTTGCTACACTTCACCGGGCAAAGGGAGTTCCGACACGATATTAGGAGGTATCCCATGACTTCTCCCAGCTACGTATATGTGGAATTTAACTTTTCGGGTAGTTCATATTTGGAGTATGTTTTCAGTTGCCGTGCCATGGCGTGATGCGCCAGTTACCCGCACCGCAGCAGACTGTGTCTGTATGTAATGCACTTACTCTCTTCTGATGGATCCCTTTCTTGTTGCGTAATAGTCTTAGCGTGGACGACATGTGTAAATTACTTTTCCAAGTCCCCTTGTAGCTTTCGTTTTGTTAGATAAAAGTTTCCGTAAGGATTAAACACGCGACTGAAAAGGTGTGTTACTTTCTTTTTGACAACTCGCACAAATATTTTTTATTGCGTCCACATCCGGGAATCTATCAAACCTTTCTCTGCCGTTAGTGTTTACGCTTTAGTAAAAGAAATTTAATTCCCATTGCGGACCCAGTCTGCCACGTTTTTCTCTAAAGCGAAGGTAGTCACCGTGTAGCCACAATCGAATTTTTCGTCGTAAACAGAAAGGGGAAACTGGAGTTGACGCACAGTGGTACAAGGAATAGTTTTGTAATCATATTTCGCTCTCCATCACAGAGAAGTATTTGGAACTCGTGGAAAGTAAACTTTAGTTAATAACACCTTTTGGCATCGCGGAGCGGACAAGCTTTCCCGTATTGAGGTTTGATAAATCTGTAGACCGTGTCGACGCTTTTACATGACGCTACCGTCATATTTCTCTGTAGCGCTGCCCGATCACCGTAGAAAGATCACAGGGGTAAAACGTTGCTTCGGTTGCAGTTACGCGTCGACAAAAATACGTATACGGTGAGAGTCGTTTACCTAGTCATAAAGAGTAAGAGGTTATCCTTTGTGTCTCGACATTTTGATTTTACCTTGTTATACCATTAGCTTCAAATATCTCCTTCTGTAGTACAACACGCCAAAGCGCCGCTTTAATCGTGAGGTATATTTTTCAGTTGTTGTTACTCTATTTGTCGCGAAATAAATGGCGGGTAAGTTTCTCAAGCGTCATCTTTTTCATAATGAAGAGAAATTAACCATTAGAAAGCGAATGACGCAAGGGGCAATCTAAAAGTTTCCGTTTGAGGGCGTTGCTGCAGCGTATATACAACCCAGTTCCAAGATGCTACTTGAGGTGGGTGTGAAATGAATGTGCGCAACGGAAAATAACAAACGCTAAATGAAGATTTGGCCCTTTCTGACTACCCCCTGAAGCAGACCTTAGCATCTCTTAATTCTATAAATTACAGTCTAAATATAAATGAATAATAAAGGCAACTAATCGTACTAAATGATAAACGTTGTTCCTGCTTATATATTTATTGTAGTAACATTACTAATCAATTGCCCAACTCTGCCCCTTATTATGACTGCGCGGTCCAATATCAGTGACGTGAAATGACTGACATCATCTACGTACCAAACACTAGAAGACACTACTTTCAAAGATGATCTACGGTGGTGTGGAACCTCAGTGGAAATAGGCTAACGTCATCACAACTGTTTAGCTTTTATAGCCCTAATAAGCCGAAGCAATTTGCGATATCACCGTATGTACTGCGTCCGGTGCGTCGAAGTGATGATTCCCGTACTCGTCTGCGACGATGAAAGAACTCTAGCCACAAATAAAAAATCTGTCAAACACTAGGATGGCGGAAGGAGGTCCTCTGACTAATATATTATAATACAGTCTTCTCCTCTCTGTGCTCTACAGACGAGAAACGCGAACTCCCAACCACAAGGACGGAGTCCTGATAATGTCTCAATGTAAGTACAAGCAGAAGAAGTGCTCTCAATCACTGGACGCTGAGAACTCAACGACGACTTCCAACTCAGAGGCGAAGTCCAGAATCGTATACGTTCACAACAGTACAGTGCCTAACCGTTCTAACTATAAAATCTGGTGAGAGCAAAGACAGAAATTCCGTCCATACCAACAAGAAGCTGATACTAAGTGACCGTCACACACGGGAGCTCAAAACGGAAGACCTCTGCCGGCCGCGGTGGTCTCGCGGTTCTAGGCGCGCAGTCCGGAACCGTGGGACTGCTACGGTCGCAGGTTCGAATCCTGCCTCGGGCATGGATGTGTGTGATGTCCTAAGGTTAGTTAGGTTTAAGTAGTTCTAAGTTCTAGGGGACTGATAACCACGGCAGTTGAGTCCCATAGTGCTCAGAGCCATTTGAACCATTTTTGGAAGACCTCTTCTCTCTACCGCTGGCCTCCCAGCAAGGCTCGGCTCCCCACCATCATAATTCCGGAAACGAATCATATTCCCGAAACGACGGAATATCCTCCCTCTCTACAGATTATTCTGAACGCCAACCAACAATATTTTAGTCTTTTGTCGTCCAGCGCGGAAAGTTTGCGAGGAAAAACCTATACTCGTACACTGGTGCGCTTCTGAGTAAAAATCCTTGGAAATAACCCAGCCTGAATGGTTTCCAGGGTGCTGCTTCTTCGTTTCTCTCATCTGCGTCCAAGATTTCCGTAGTTTGCGAAGTATAATCCTTCCAATTCAGCAGAATAACCAGCCGGTCGCGACTCTATTGTGCTCCAGCACTTAGGTGCTACGACGTCTGTCTCCTACTTCCTTTGTTTAAGCAGGACCAACACACCTGTGTGGGCACTCCAGCCAGGACTTGATTTCGGTCTGCCGTTTCATGTATAAGCGTTAACAATTATTTACAAGACGTATGTGACAATGTCAGTATTATATATTCGTATATACGATGTACAACCTATCACATGATACATAATTGTTTGTAGATCATGGCAAAGTGTATCGATGAGTGCTTGTAACGTGTGAAATTATAGCCACCTTACACAGTGTGACACCGATGCAGATATACAGGGTGAGTCACCTAACGTTACCGCTGGATGTATTTCGTAAACCACATCAAATACTGACGAATCGATTCCACAGACCGAACGTGAAGAGAGGGGCTAGTGTAATTGGTTAATACAAACCATAAAAAAATGCACGGAAGTATGTTTTTTAACACAAACCTACGTTTTTTTTAAATGGAACCCCGTTAGTTTTGTTAGCACATCTGAACATATAAACAAATACGTATTCAGTGCCGTTTGTGGCATTGCAAAATGTTAATTACATCCGGAGATATTGGAACCTAAAGTTGACGCTTGAGTACCACTCCTCCACTGTTCGATCGTGTGTGTCGAAGAGCACCGAATTACGTAGGGATCCAAAGGGAACGGTGATGGACCTTAGGTACAGAAGAGACTGGAACAGCACATTACGTCCACATGCTAACACCTTTTTATTGGTCTTTTTCACTGACGCACATGTACATTACCATGAGGGGTGAAGTACACGTACACACGTGGTTTCCGTTTTCAATTACGGAGTGGAATAGAGTGTGTCCCGACATGTCAGGCCAATAGATGTTCAATGTGGTGGCCATCATTTGCTGCACACAATTGCAATCTCTGGCCTAATGATTGTCGTACACGCCGCAGTACATCTGGTGTAATGTCGCCGCAGGCTGCCAAAATACGTTGGTTCATATCCTCTGGGGTTGTAGGCACATCACGGTACACATTCTCCTTTAACGTACCCCACAGAAAGAAATCCAGAGGTGTAAGATCAGGAGAGCGGGCTGGCCAATTTATGCGTCCTCCACGTCCTATGAAACGACCGTCGAACGTGTACCCCTCATGGTAATGTACATGTGCGTCAGTGAAAAAGACCAATAAAAAGGCGTTAGCATGTGGGCGTAATGTGCTGTTCCAGTCTCTTCTGTACCTAAGGTCCATCACCGTTCCCTTTGGATACCTACGTAATTCGGTGCTCTCCGATACACACGATCGAACAGCGGAGGAGTGGTACTCAAGCGTCAACTTTAGGTTACAATATCTACGGATGTAATTAACATTTTACAATGTAACAAACGGCACTGATTACGTATTTGTTTATATGTTCAGATGTGCTAACAAAACTAACGGGGTTCCATTTAAAAAACGTAGGTTTGTGTTAAAAAACATACGTCCGTGCATTTTTTTATGGTTTGTATTAACCAATTAGACTAGCCCCTCTCCTCACGTTCGGTCTGTGGAATCGATTCGTCAGTATTTGGTCTGGTTTACGAAATACATCCAGCGGTAATGTTAGGTGACTCACCCTGTATAAGCAAAGAAATGCAGGCTAGGAGTTTGTCTGGTTTTAGAACGGAAATTTTTTAATCGTCCCTTATATTTGTTAAACAAACGTAGGAATTTACCAGTTTTCCGTTGCAGGTGGAAAACGTACAAGGGGTGCAATGTATTTGGGCTAAGTTGTTCATAGGTACCTGGATACCACTACGTAATGCAGAATTGACCACTAAATGTCACAAGACGTGGACCCGCCAGTATAACAGGAGGTAGGGGTGTTGTGCTGTCGTGGACAAGCAGTAACACCAGAGTGATATAGTCGGGAGAGATCAGTGTCCTCGACCTCGGACTAGTCGTTGAAAGCCGCATTAGGAAATCCATGGGAGACATTTCAACCCTTCCAAAGTTGCCAAAGTTGACTGTTGGTGATGTGATTGAGAAGTGGAGACGCGAAAGGACTACCACAGCTAAAGCAAGACTATGAAGACCTCATGTACTGACGGACAAGAGCGTCGAGCATTGCTGAGAGTGGTTATTAAAAACCACATGAAATCAGAGGAAGTCCAGCTAGCACAGTGTTTGAAAAGAATGTGGTACAGTAGTCTGACAGCTCCTCATTGACCACACATTTGTGTAGTAAATGCTGAGCGACACTTGAGATCGTGTGCAGAGTGACACCAAAGGACAGGGGATGACTGCAATCGAGTGGTTTGGAGTGATGAGTCAGGCTGTAACATGTAGGTCTGGCGGTCTGGAGAACGTTACCTGCCATCATGTGTAGCTCCAGCAATGAAGTATAGAGGAGACAGTACTACGCTATGAGGGTGTTATGCTGGGACCAAGGTAGCCCCTGCAAGACGGCAACCCATATTACACATAGAGGACGGAGTTGTCTACGTCCAAGGCGTACCAAAAGCACCATGGTAAACACCGCCTATTTACATACAAGATAATGGAGTCAGACATTCCAAGCACTACTTCGTGTAGGGGGAGTTCGAGCCACGGCCTGCAGGAAGTATCACTACGCCAAAACCTGATTGGCTGGAGACGGCTATTTAGGGGCTAGAACCAGCCCCGGAGTTCAGTTCTCTCTGGATGCCGACCTCGTGGTCTTCGACCACTGAAGATTACGTCTTCGTCTCTGAATGGGGCTTTTACTAGTGTGTGAGCGTTAGCCTAAACCTTTGTGGAAAACTAGAAATGAACTTTCGTTTGCCTCAATTAGGAGACTTTTACTGGCATCGTTATTGTTACCTTGTAAACTTACAAAAATAGAAGTTGTGTTCTGTGAAAAATTGCGTATTGTCGATCACAACAGAGGGTATATTTCTTGGTTAGGGTGCAGTCCCCTTATTGCGCTTAACAGGAGACGAAGTGTGGAAGGATATGAACACATTTTACAGTACAGTGTACTGCGTATAGTAGAGAAATAGTTTGGAGACATCGATGGTTTGTATCAGCTGACTGTGCATCCTGTCATAAACCAGCTTTGTGATACTACGTTGCTGAAACACGCTGGCCAGCCCAGAGCCCCGACTCGAACCATGTGGAACACTTTTTGGATGAGCTAGAACGTCGGTTTCGCTCCTTACACCAACGTCCAACATTAGTACCTTTTCTGGTGTGGGGACTTGAGGAAGAATGGGCTGCCATTACTCCACTGACATCTCATAGAACATGTCGCCAGCTGTGTTCAAGTCATCGTAAAGACGGTGGTGGACACACCCCGTATTAATGACCATTGACAGCTGTCAAAATGCTTTTGATCAAAGACTGTTTTGTTGAAGCAAATTTTCCTTCTTAACTGAGCAAAACCACTTGCTGAATTTAGTCCTAGACTTACTTTCAGGTGGTCTTGTACTGAATTACCAGTCTAGACGTTCATATTTTGAAATTTTAGAAAGCATTCTGTAATTGGAGAAAAGCAGCGATCTACATCCACGCGATTACTCTGCTATTCACAATAAAGTGCCTGGCAGAGGGTTCAATGAACCACCTTCAAGATGTCTCTCTACCGTTACACTCTCGAACGGGGCGCGGGAAAAGCGAGCACTTAATTTTTTCTGTGCGAGCCCTGATTTCTCTTATTTTATCAGTATTAAAAGCCAAAAACCAAATAAAAACAGTCTCGATCGCGTTTTCATACTTTTATTTGTTAACAACCGGTTTCGGCCCTTTACTCAGAGCACGCCTTTCCCTGCCACTGCGGCTGCTGGTGGCGGCAGGCGGAGCGAGATCCGTAGAAGGAAGGAGCGGTGACGTCCTTACATCTACGGATCTCGCTCCGCCTGCCGCCACCAGCAGCCGCAATGGCAGGGAAAGGCGTGCTCTGAGTAAAGGGCCGAAACCGGTTGTTAACAAATAAAAGTATGAAAACGCGATCGAGACTGTTTTTATTTAATTTTTAGTTCAGATTTTGGTTATCCTTAGACACCAACCAAGCCGGGCTACCATGTGCTGGGACGCGTGTATGAACTCTTGCGCGTGTTAAAATGAAGAAGAAGGATGCCCCAAATACTTGAATTCAGATTTCTATTCCTACACAAGACTGATTGCCTAGTTGCAAATAACACTCTAGCGTATTTTATTTGTAATATTAATTTTATTTCGATGTCTATAATTTTGTTCACAGATTTTCCTCCAAAGAAGTATCGGTGTGTAATGACACAATCACAGCCGGTTTCCTTACACACTGCAGAGCAGTACCACAGATTTTTATCAGCAGTTTCTCCGAAATAGGGACAAACGTTACAGTTCGCTGAAAATTTGGAAGGGCTTCTTCTTCGTCAAAAATGAGCACCTTGATACAGAAAACGTCCTCCTTCACGTTGGATGGCACCGAGGCAGGATGGAAAACCTCTGAGGAACGAAGGATTTATCTCTTTTAAATGTTTTCTATGTGCTAGCAGGTAAAGCTTGACTGCTTTTCTCAGCAGTTTGTGAGGAGATGTTTACTAATTACCGTTCGCTCTGAGATCATAAAACTCGGGGACGCAGGCTGCCTAGAGTCTCATTACAGTTTCTATTGTTCATTTGGGAATTTGGAAATTTGTGGTAAGTACCTATGAGACAAAACTGCTAAGGTAATTGGTCCCTAGGCTTACACACTACTTAATCTAACTTAAACTAACTTACGCTACGGACAACACACACACCCATGCCCGAGGGAGGACTCAAACCTCCGACGAGGGGAGCCGCGCGAACCGTGGTAAAGCCCCTACTAGACCGAGCGGCTATTGTTCATTTCCTTGGACAGGGAAGTGTAATTACACCAGCGGCAAGCCACTTTTGACCTCATCATGTGGTAAGAAGACATCGCAACCGTCGTCTTTGTCACCTTGACCCAACTCTCACATGTGCAGTGA
The DNA here is from genome assembly GCF_023898315.1 of Schistocerca nitens. NCBI lineage: Eukaryota > Metazoa > Arthropoda > Insecta > Orthoptera > Acrididae > Schistocerca > Schistocerca nitens. The sequence continues at coordinate 254,425,597 of NC_064615.1, read as the reverse complement.
TCTCTCTGATACCTCTGTTTATCTAGAAAAGTTTCACCCACCAGTATATGCAATGTAGAGGTTAAATTTCTCTTATGGGATAGCAACACGTTGTCTTCCACTCAGCTGTCAATATCTGTTTGATGATTTATTAACAACTGCTCTTTTACTTTAAGTGTCGATGTGCTACTTATGGTTTTCTGCAATGAATTCTTGGTTGCAACCGTGCTTTTATGAGGGCTGTACCCAGAAATGTGAAATTTTTTAGTTCTTTAAAAGATAATGGAACGTAATCGAGTTAAATCAGGTAACGCTAAGGGAATCAGATTAGGAAAAAAGGCTCTTGAAGTAGTAGATGAGTTTTGGTATTTGGGCAACAAAATAACTGATGATGGAGGAAGTAGAGAGAATACAAAATGTAGACGCAGTCAGAAGAAAACCGTTCCTGAAGAATAGAAATTTGTTGGCATCGAATATAGATTTAAGTGTTAGAAAGTCTTTTCTGAAGGTATTCGTCTGGAGTGTAGCCGTGAATGGGAGTGAAACATGGACGATGAACAGTTTAGACAGAGAATAGAAGCTTTGAAAATGTAATGCTACAGAAGAATGTTGAAGATTCGGTCGTTCATCTAACTAATGTGGAAGTACTGAATAGAATTGGGAAGACAAGAAATTTGTGGTACAACTTGACAAGAAGGGATGGGTTAATAGGACACATTCTGAGAAATCAAGAAATCACCAATTTACTATTGAGGGGAAGTGTGGAGGGGTAAAAGTCGTAGAGACCAAGGGATGAATACAGTAAGCAGATTCAGAAGGATATGAATTGCAATAGTTATTTGGAGGTGAAGAGTCTCGCACAGGATAGAGTAGCATGGAGAGCTGCTTCAAACCAGTCTTCGAACTGAAGATCACAACAAAGAATCGAATTTCCACGCGCGTGAAACACCCATGTTGTTAAAAATTATCCCATTCCATCTTGACGTGGTAGTACAGCAACCTTCTATTACTACTATTTAAAGAACACTTGTAGGTAGCAGAACGTTCTTTATTAGCATAAGAACGACGCGTTTCACCCGGATAGGGCTTCATCATGTTATGTTAAGAAATCAGAAATTCTCTGCCCTTGGGGCCGTCTTACTGTACGGCTGATTGCTGTTTGCACGCCAGATCCTTTTCTGCGTTGCTACGCCTGTCGTCACCTCCAAGAGATTGCTTTTTAATACGTTTCATGCGGTAACATGCCTTCTTCACGAATGCTTTTTGGTGGAAAATTTCTGATTTTTTTTTTGACATAACCTGACGATGCTCTATCCGGAAGAAATGCACCGTTGTTATGTTAACGAACAACATTCTGCAACCCACTTGTTTATTAAATAGTAGACTCACGTTGTTCTAACTCGGTAATCGTAAGCCATATGTGGCGCAGTCATATGAGAATTACCTTTGAATAGTTCTTATAATGCTATAAACATTTGTACAACCAATATAGAGAACTATTTACATTCTCTCGAAAAACCTAGTTTTTCTCCTAAGCAATGATAGAGTTTTTTGAGTATCTTCAGTGGTGAATTTAGATACTATTCGTAAAATAGGTAGCGAATAAATTTAGTAGTAAAGAAATAATTAATTAAACTGTCACGTCTGATGCTGAAGTTTTACTAATGGAACAGCGAAAATGTGGTAAGCGAGCAACCTTTTTCCTTTCATTATTTTATGCTGAGCGTCAGTAAAAAATGGTTTCGGAAAGGTTTGAAATTATGTGCAACGTTTCTTTGGAGTCGCTAAATACTCTCGTTCTGAAACACTGTACAGATTCTGGGTAGTTTGCGCAGCGTGACTTAAGGTTCCTCAAGACACATGCACAGTTTCTAACTTTAACAGTGACTTTTTGTGTTAAACTTTTAACATAAATTATACATTTTAATGAGTAAATTATGACGGCATTTTACATTTTTAAATTCAGACAATGATTATATGACGCCGAAAATCAAATACTTGTTGCCACTGGATGGATGTGATCGGCTGCCCATATAACATATGACATAGGATAGTTAACGTTTGAATGACGTCTACTAGTACAATTCCTGTATTATTGATTTCTCCGTGTTTGGAGAGCGCTGTTATCCCGCAATTGTATATTCAGTAAATGAAGTGCCGCTCCAATTGCCGATATGTACTTTAAGTCAACGATCAGTTTCGGACTTCATATCCACGCCACTTTCAAGTGGATGTGAGACTGTAACTGCGTAATGTGGCAGATATATAGATATTTTATGTATTAAGAGTTGCAAAACGAAGCTTATACATATATAGAATAAGTGCAGAAAGAATACATGCTGGTTACAAACAGTCTGAAAAGCTTGTAATGGTGTTTCAGAGTAAGTTATACTAAGAAATAATTGTTAAAAAAACTAAACGTTGCACTGTTTCTGACTTAATTAGCATTTAATTTAGCCAATCAGGCCCTTTCGCGCTCAAATTCAAGCGGCATGCCAGTGACAACTAGTGTCAGTTGCTGTCATAGTGTAGCCTTAGATGACAGCGTACGCGACTGGTCAGTCTTTGGCTCTGGTCGGATCATTGTCACCGTCCCATTTCCAAATTCTGTATCGCTCTCTCGTTCGATTTTAGGAAACCAAATTAAGAACAAGTTTGGCGAGACCGTCTCTGGCTACGTTTCCCACAGATAATTCATTCCCTAAAATCAGTCCTATGTCGTTGCTCGCTTTTGTAATCACTGAAAAAGACCACGTACGTTCTCACTCTGTGAAGTTTCATTTCGTTTCCTCCACCCTTCTAGGTGTTTCCATTTTTTGTCAGGCAGTGTGAAACCATCTTCAGACAGAAGGATGTGCCACCTGTTAAACTGTGAGAATCTGACTCAAAGCCTTTTACCAAAGAGGAGTGAAATTACATTCAGCTTATGACAATATTTTTAATATTTTTGTGCCACAGTCATGTAATAGTGTTTGAATGAAATTTCCGCCATATGACTATAAGAATTTCCTTATTTTATATTACTGTCATAATTTTGGGCTTAACCCATTATCAAGAACAACAACGTTTGGGCGTAATTATATTGTGTAAAGTAAAGCCATTATCAAAATCTTTTGAACTGCGCCTCCCACTGTGTGGATAAATACAAAATCACCGAACTGCATGGCAGACAGTTAGAAAACCTGTTTTCTAGCCATAGAGCAGCTGTGTCACAGTACCTGATGGTGTCCAACATGAAAACACAGAGTTAGAAAATGTGTTACTTTACTGTAACTTGACTTAACAATGAACTAAAAAACATATTAGTTCAGTGTAAGGTACAATTTTTTCCACCATGTACAAACGCTATGGATCCATCGATGAGTGGATACGGAACAAAGAAGGTCTAATGAACTTATGGTTTCCATGCTAGAGACCATTTATTCAATCATACTTTGTTACAGAGACTGCTGTCTAATACGAGCTGTACCATGCAGTTACAGTATGCATGGTTCCCTCCTAGAGGGTGGTACTATTGCTCATAGACCATACCCTAGTGCCCTATCCTGCCATAGAATTGGTAACGTTGTGTTCGATTCACTTCTCTTGCTGACTCACCTTTTTAGTGGATGTGATGCAGCGTTGTACACAATTGTTCCGCATTCGAATCACGAGCTTCCCGACATGGTGTTTACTTATGGAAAGGCAAACGGCATCGGGCGGCAAGCAGCAAGGTTGTGTATAACTGCCGTCAACAACCGCAGCATTCTACATCTACATCTACATCCATACTCCGCAAGCCACCTGACGGTGTGTGGCGGAGGGTTCCCTCAGTACCTCTATCGGTTCTCCCTTCTATTCCAGTCTCGTATTGTTCGTGGAAAGAAGGATTGTCGGTATGCTTCTGTGTGGGCTCTAATGTCTCTGATTTTATCCTCATGGTCTCTTCGCGAGATATACGTAGGAGGGAGCAATATACTGCTTGACTCTTCTGTGAAGGTATGTTCTCGAAACTTTAACAAAAGCCTGTACCGAGAGCTACTGAGCGTCTCTCCTGCAGAGTCTTCCACTGGAGTTTTGCAACAGTGTTTCGCCGCTTATCTGAGACAGGGCCGTAAATCATGAAGGACGTACCTGAAATGTTTGGCCACCAGACTTGGAGGAAAATGTGATTACCACCGTGTAAGGGGCGACCGCCATGTCAGTACCACGTAGTTGGCGCGCCAGTACAATGTAAGCCAGACGACCGTGTGGAACATTCTCCACGACGGTTGTTGCTACCCTTATCACTTATAGCGTGTGCAGGGCGGAACTGTTGGCGTTTCTTGCGGGTGACTTTGCCTCCCCTGCTGGAAGAAGTGTCACTGATGATGATTCGAAGAGTTTTGTGGCTGCTACATGATGCTTCTACAGCCCACTTCCCTGTTAACGTCCGGACTCGCCTCAATCATGTCTTCACTGGACGATGGACCGAACGAGGGGATCCAGTTGCATGGCCTGCTCGTCCACCGTATGTTAACCCGTGCGACTTCTGGTTATGGGGCCACTCAAAAGTATCCAGATGTGGAGACACTGGAGCAGCGTATTCATGCTGCCTTTGACGCGGTTCGGGTGCAGCCTGGCCGAGACAGAACATGCCACGGCGCGTACACGCTCGCGTTGAGGCACATGGAAACAATATTGAACACATACTGTAGCTGCATGGTACAGCGCGTATTAGACCGCACTCTCTGTAACAATGTATGGTTGAATAAATGTTCTCTAGCATTGAAACCATGCATTTCCGGACGTAAGTTCATTAGACGTTTTTCTTCCGTATCCCCTCATCGATCAATCCGGTAATAAGAAATGTTGGACTTCGCCGTCTTTTTACGAACGCCTGAAAACTATTTTTGTGGTCACCCAGAAAGCGATGGAGAACATATTGACCATAGCTTCCAGTCTGCAAGTCCTTATTCTCCTCGTACTCACTGAAAGAAATGTTTCTACTCTCTACTTACGCAACGGGATCAGGAACTATGATTATAAAGAACAGTTTTGAGTTCTAAGTGATCAATATATCCAATAAATTTTTAACACGCACAAAATGGTAATATTCCTGATATTAATAATAATAATGACGTCTCTATCTTAAACGGCACTATGATCAGTCCAGAGGTGACCTTTACAGTAAGTTCCAACTAAACGGTCTTTTGCCCTGACTTCTAATAATCAAAGTTCATTGCTCGGCAAAAAAGTGGGGAATAATCTCATCACTTGCTACGCAATTTTGTTAACATTACGGGCGGCACCAGAAGAAGTTACTTCCGTGAAATCTAAACGATCTTGGACGGTGGACAGACCTAGCGAGTCCACTTACAATTTGTACCGAAAAAATGAGTTTAGCAACAGACTGGCTGTGGCGTCATCCGAGGCAGCGCGTAAGCTGGCGTTTGACTGTCGCGGACCGACTGATAGCTGGGTGCGAAGTGAAGTTTTCACTGCCTCTCAGGCCGTATTTATATATGGGAGCAACGGGCGGCCGAAGGGAACATCTGCCGTAATCTGCTGTATGCCCAGGTAGTAGCACCTAAATCGCCGCTTTCTCGGACACTTATTGTGAATCAATTTACAAACTTCGTAATTTTTATATGAAGGGAGTAAAGCTGGCTTTAATTACAGAAAAAGTTTCATCTCGACTGCATTTAAACTTTGCCGGCTAGAATTTTTAGAACGGAACCGTCAGTAGAACATGACCTTGAAATATGTCTTTAAGGCTGCGCTGGATTAGCCGAGCGGTCTACGGCGCTGCAGTCATGGACTGTGCGGCTGGTCCCGGCGGATGTTCGAGTCATCCCTCAGGCATGGGTGTGTGTGTTTGTCCTTAGGATAATTTAGGTTTAAGTAGTGTGTAAGCTTAGGGACTGATAACCTTAACAGTTAAGTCCCATAAGATTTCACACACATTTGAACATATGTCTTTAAGAGACCTTGTACTGATTATTATTTACATCAATGTCTTGAAACTTGTTATAGTTTCGTTATTTAATGGGTTTCATCGGGTGTTGGGTTTCATATAAATAATACTTAATCAATCACAAATAAGGAAAATTTTGTTCCAGATTTTGTTTTTAGTTAGTTGCTTGAAAACTGTTGGAGGTAGCTTAATGGGGCCACACAGTTAATGTTTTTTTATCAAACTGACGCATCATACCAATGTGGCGTCGAATGCAATAAGTACTTGCCCTCGGCGGCCCATCTTCCCCCGAATGGGGGACTCCCGGCCCGCAATGCAGTACGCTCATTTCAATTTTTCAGCGCCTTCAACTTTTAAGTAAAACACCGATTTTGACCAAATTATTAATCCAATCAAGTTGAGACTTTTAACAGTTCATTCTGACACACATTTGCACATCCTGAACAATTTTTGGCTTTCTAACTTGTTTCTTTAGCGCCACATATTTTTTTTCTTTAAACGATGTATTTAGGGAAACATATTCATCTGATCACTCCAGATTTAACAATTTAAACATTAATATACTGAAGCATATGTTGACAAAGTTTAGAAAAGCTACTTTAATTTTTAATCTTATTCGCAGAGTATGTCGCAATACTTGTATGCTACGCACAGGCGCGTTGTGATGAAACGACTCTAGGCTACGTGCAAATTGAGACGCGTATAGCACGTGTGACATGACACGACACTATAACGGGCACGTTCCGCACGTGTCGCGCGTTTCAGCGCATATTTAGACGCGTACACATACTTTGCACGCGGCGGTTGGCGACGCTCTGCGCTGACAGAAACAAAACGCGCGCGCACTTAATCTTTCTCAAACGATTTTACAAGAACTATTCAGAAAAAATATTTCATTTTTATCTTGCTTGTAGTGTTATATGTCAAATTAGTGGCGAAGTTGGTAGAGCACTTGCTCGCGAAAGGCAAAAGTCCCGAGTTCGAGTCTCGGTCCTGCACACAGTTTTATTCTGCCAGGGAGTTTCATACCAGCGCACACTCCGCTGCAGGGTGAAAATTTCATACTGGATTACTTGTGACTGCTTTTCGACTGTTTCTAGCTTGTAGTGGAAATGTCCACATGCACATAGTGTAATGTCTCTTATTACAACCATATCCAAGTAACGATAGTGAAACTTGTGTACTTCATTTCTTGGACGCTTTTTACCAGATGCTCAAAGGGGTCATATCGGTGGAAATTACGGCTTTTCGACTTTTTGCAACAGATCGTAGAGATACGTCAGCATAACAGGCAGCAAGTAGATAACCTTGTTTTACTTTCCTGCCTTGTTTCAAAATCACGCGATTTTATAATATCTCTTAGTTCCTTATTCACTATCTTCACGATGAATCGTCTGTCCCTTCTTAGTATCTGAATACATTGTGGAGGGAGAAGATATAATCCCAGTGGCTAATGGCTCACCAGTTATTGAACTGTGCATTGTTCTTGACAAAAGAATAAACAAAAGAAAATAACTGTAAGATATATGTAACTGAAAACTATTATGTACTTACGAAAAGAGATGGGGTGCTTAAACGGCGAAAAACGAAACACTACTCAGTGATGATAAAATTCCGTATACAGCAAGGCCATATTTTTCGGATGGGCAATACTTCCACTGCCCATATGTGCCATGCAGGACTGCCTTCCCGCTCTCCGCCTCATCCTACCCGCGTGGCGCGAGAAACTGTGCCACAACCTGGCGCAGGCGTGCGTCGCGTCCCAGTCGCGTCGCGTCACAATTTGCGCGTCCCATTTGAATCTGTGAAATTACAAAAATGCGCGCTGCGCTGCGTCGCGCCACACGCGATATACGCTCCTCAATTGCGCGTAGCCCGTAGCAGTGAACTGGGATAAGACCCAGCACACTCGCTCGCCTCTGTCTCAAATGATACTGCGTTTTTTCGCCACAGGTGGAAAAAATGGTTACAGTAAAGCTGGCTTTTTTATCTTTTTCTTCTTCGAGCAGCAGTCGTCTGACGATGAAACTGCCGGTTCGAAACCGGTAACGGCTCTATTTTTTATCTACAAATAGCATTATTGGCTGTTCTTTTTTTTTATTACTTCTTTGGTAGAGTTTAACCCGTGATTTCTACTTGTAGTAACACCCTGGGAAACTGCACCTCTGTTTCTTGCTACGATGAGTCTGCAGTCCTGCAAAACAGACAGAAATGCCGTGTGTGCAGTGGTGCGGCTGAACAGGGGCGTGTTGTGTGTTCGGTGTGCAGGTGCCGGTGCAGCTGCTGGCGCCGTCCGTGGTTCGCTGTCTGCTGGAGGCCTGGCTGCGCGAGATCGGCTTCGTCGTCTGCTACGGCGCCATCATCCTCAAGCTCTACAGGTGAGACCCGCAACGAAACCGCCTCCTCATTCACGTTCTGTGCTGCTGACTTTTCTTGACAAGTGTTTGGTGCAGGTGGCTGTGATGCGTACTTTTAAGCCAGTTTTACACGATCTACTTCCTAATGACTACTCGAGACAGGTGAGAGTCTACACCAGCGCCCCTGGCGTTTTATTCCTGTTCTGAATCTCGTCTGTCGTCAGCGACTGTTCGTCAGGATTGGCCCAGGGAAGTGTGACAGGATCGCTGTTCTCTATACGGTGCGTTTCAGAAGTGATGGTCAATAATTCACATAGAAAGTACAGGCCAAAAGTAACTAAAAAGCTCCAATAAACATGGATCATCAAATCAACCGTTGTCTAGATACCTTTTCTGCTGCGGTTAATCAGTATCTAGGAACACTCAGCATCACTAAAAGTTAAAGTTGGTGTTCGAAATTTTGTCCATGCGTCTGAATGCAACATTGAACTCGTCTCTGATATGAGTTGCGAATCCTCTCAGAGAGATCTGGCGAATTCTGTAAAAGCTAGAATCCTGCTTCAATCCGCAAGCTTAGTTCCTCAAGACAGTTGACCAGGCTTTTGACATGATGCCACCCAAAGAAATCTTCAGTCTGGAACCGCGCTGCTGCTACGGTCGTAGGTTTGAATCCTGCTTCGGGCTTGGATGTGTATGGTATCCTTAGATTAGTTAGGTTTAAGTAGTCCTAAGTCTATGAGACTAATGACCTCAGATGTTAAGTCCAATAGTGCTTGGAGCCATTTGAACCATTTGAAAGAAATCCATGGATTGGAAGCCATGTCACAGGCCCTCCTCTAACCATCCAATGTTGACCATACGTCCGAGTTAGAAGCCGATACATTCGTAAATTAAAATGTACTGGAGCACAGTTATGCACGATACATATGTTCAGGTGTTGGTTCTGTGGGAGATCGGCATTTACACCTGGAACTAAGGTCCGCAGAAACCGCATGAACTGCTGTCCGGTTAGTTTCTATGGTACGAATTGTGATCCTGCCCAGACGTTCGAAAAATGACGCTTCTGATGTCGTGATACGTGTATTGCATTAAGACAGATATTGGTCCAAATATGACAGGTTTGACAGTTTAAAATACTGCCACGGGTAAATCCAGCCTCATCCCTGAACACAATACTGCTTACAAACTAGGAATTAAGTGTACAGTGTTATTGCACCCATTGGCAGAAATTCTCTCTAGGACGGATGTCTGGATTGTTGAGGGCTTGCACGCGCTGGAGATGATATGGATATACTTGTCGATGTAAAATCTGCTATGACTCAGGACTCGCCCTTGGGTAGCAAACCTCCTTGTTGAAGTAGTCGGGCGTTCGTGTGAAATGCTTAACACCCTTGCCTCAACATCGGGTTTTATGGGTCTGGGTCGACCTTCTCGTACATGGTGTGCGAAACTCTCGGTTTCTCAAGGCGCTGATGTAACCTGCTAAATGTACGCCTGTAGGGCTGCCTGCAGAGAGGAAAAGCTTTTTCATACAATAGTGAAGCCTCAAGGACACTGCCATTCGCTTTTCCACACGTGAAGTGCATGTCAGCGTAGAGTTTATTGGTGGAACCTCTGTCCATGGAGCCTTCACGTTCGTAAATGGTTGTTAGGCCGGTGCGGCACAGCGCACGGCGGGGGAAACAGGTAGTCGACACCAAGCCTTGAGATATCAACGTAAATACCGAGGTATCCAGGGACGTCTACAGTTGGTTTCCAACTCAAATTAATGCGATACCTCGGCAACGGGTGATTTGCAAATCCATGTTTTTTGGAGCTTTTTAGTTGCTTTTGGCCTGTCCTTTCCATGTGTGAATTATTGACTATCACTACTGGGAAAGCCTGCATACTTAAATGATTTGGCGGACAGCTTGGTCATCAACGTGCGGTTGTCTGCAGATGATGCTGCGGTGAGTGACTGTAGGAAGATACAAGACGACTTAGACAAAATGTCTAGTTGGTTTGATGAAAGGCAAGTAGCTCTAAACGTGGAAACACGTATGTTAATAAGGATGAGTACGACGAACAAACCTATAATGTTCGGATACAGTATTACTATTGTCCTGCTTGACAGTCAAGTCGTTTAAATATCTGGGCGTAATGCTGCAAGGTGAGATGAAATAGAACTAGCATGTGAGAGCTGTGGTAGGGAAGGCGAATGGCCGATTTCGATTTATTGGGACAATTTTAGGAATGAGTGGTTCACCTGTAAGGGAAGCCACACGAAGGACGCTGGTGCGACCTATTCTTGAGTACTGCTGTAGTGCTTGGAATCAGTACCCGGTCGGATTGAAGGAAGACATCGAAAAGAAATTCCGAGGCGGGCTGCTACATTTGTTACCTGTAGGTTCGAACAACAAGTAAGTGTTACCGAGACACTTCGGGAACTCAAATGGGAGTCCCTGGACGGATTTCTCTTCGGGAAACACTATTGAGAAAAAATAGAGAGCCGACTTTTGAAGCTGACTGCCGAAAGATTGTACTGCCGCTAACATACATTGGGCTTAACCATAAGATTCGAGGAACTAAGGATCAAACGGAGGCTTATAGACAGTCGTGTATCGCTCGCTCTGTTTACGACTGGAACAGGAAATGAAACGAATAGCCACACCGCATGGTGGCTTGTGGAGTATCTATGAGGATGTAGATGTAGATATACACTCCTGGAAATTGAAATAAGAACACCGTGAATTCATTGTCCCAGGAAGGGGAAACTTTATTGACACATTCCTGGGGTCAGATACATCACATGATCACACTGACAGAACCACAGGCACATAGACACAGGCAACAGAGCATGCACAATGTCGGCACTAGTACAGTGTATATCCACCTTTCGCAGCAATGCAGGCTGCTATTCTCCCATGGAGACGATCGTAGAGATGCTGGATGTAGTCCTGTGGAACGGCTTGCCATGCCATTTCCACCTGGCGCCTCAGTTGGACCAGAGTTCGTGCTGGACGTGCAGACCGCGTGAGACGACGCTTCATCCAGTCCCAAACATGCTCAATGGGGGACAGATCCGGAGATCTTGCTGGCCAGGGTAGTTGACTTACACCTTCTAGAGCACGTTGGGTGGCACGGGATACATGCGGACGTGCATTGTCCTGTTGGAACAGCAAGTTCCCTTGCCGGTCTAGGAATGGTAGAACGATGGGTTCGATGACGGTTTGGATGTACCGTGCACTATTCAGTGTCCCCTCGACGATCACCAGTGGTGTACGGCCAGTGTAGGAGATCGCTCCCCACACCATGATGCCGGGTGTTGGCCCTGTGTGCCTCGGTCGTATGCAGTCCTGATTGTGGCGCTCACCTGCACGGCGCCAAACACGCATACGACCATCATTGGCACCAAGGCAGAAGCGACTCTCATCGCTGAAGACGACACGTCTCCATTCGTCCCTCCATTCACGCCTGTCGCGACACCACTGGAGGCGGGCTGCACGATGTTGGGGCGTGAGCGGAAGACGGCCTAACGGTATGCTGGACCGTAGCCCAGCTTCATGGAGACGGTTGCGAATGGTCCTCGCCGATACCCCAGGAGCAACAGTGTCCCTAATTTGCTGGGGAGTGGCGGTGCGGTCCCCTACGGCACTGCGTAGGATCCTACGGTCTTGGCGTGCATCCGTGCGTCGCTGCGGTCCGGTCCCAGGTCGACGGGCACGTGCACCTTCCGCCGACCACTGGCGACAACATCGATGTACTGTGGAGACCTCACGCCCCACGTGTTGAGCAATTCGGCGGTACGTCCACCCGGCCTCCCGCATGCCCACTATACGCCCTCGCTCAAAGTCCGTCAACTGCACATATGGTTCACGTCCACGCTGTCGCGGCATGCTACCAGTGTTAAAGACTGCGATGGAGCTCCGTATACCACGGCAAACTGGCTGACACTGACGGCGGCGGTGCACAAATGCTGCGCAGCTAGCGCCATTCGACGGCCAACACCGCGGTTCCTGGTGTGTCCGCTGTGCCGTGCGTGTGATCATTGCTTGTACAGCCCTCTCGCAGTGTCCGGAGCAAGTATGGTGGGTCTGACACACCGGTGTCAATGTGTTCTTTTTTCCATTTCCAGGAGTGTAGATGTCTCGAGTTGTCGTTGTATGTGCGGCAGCACTAAAACTGCCTATGTTGTTAGAGCTGTCTGCTGTGCAGTTTGGCACCTGAACAGAGAAAGTGAGGTTATGAGTGGATACCTTTTTTTAAGATAGAATCGAAATATAGTAACAAAATGTAGAAAGAAGCAAACATACTAGACTTTATTAATGGCTAAAGCAAAATTCATGGTAGATGTTAAAGGTCTTGTGATGAATTCCTTACACTCCTGAGAACTGATAAAATAGGGGAAGCGTCGTTGAAACCTTTTAAAATACATAAATTTATTTTCGTTCGAAAATATATACCCACAAACACATTGAGCAATATCTAAAATGCAGTAAATAGCATCTTTTTCACTTTATCCTCTATACATTGTTTTCTTGCTAAATGCCAAACGTAATCGAAAATTATTTTCCTCATCAAATAATTCTGGTTTTTCCACTGTTGAAATAATTTTCATTAAAACATGGTGATCTACTTACGTTCTTATTTATGCATAGTATAGACTTATTCTTTGTAAAATGTAAATACCTTGTTCATTTTCAGGTATTTCGTCTTTCTTGTAGAAGAACAATAGTAGCAAAAAGACTTGCAACCTTGTCAATGAGCCACTGAAACAAAGCAAACAACACAGTAAAGACTGAAAAGACATGAAAGCAGAAAATTCCTTCCTGTAATAGGCGTGAACTGACAAGTTCTGTTGATTACCCCATAAATACTGAAACCCAGGTAACAGGTTCAGAAAAGGAAAGGATCAAACATCAACACGTGTCAGGGAGACCCAACAGATAGTTCGTCGCTTTCACCAAATTAACATTTATTTTAAAAAAATTCATACTGACAAATTAAATTCGAGATTAATAATATGAAAACCACTACAATTATAGTGACATATATGTGAACTTCTGAGCTCTGGTATTTTTCTATTTGACAGAGTGTGACGTCGCAGGGCGCCATGCTTTCGTAGAACCTCAAAGGAAGGTTGTAGGCACCTTTGAGTCAAATTTCAATCTTATGCGTCGCAACGGCAGTCAGTCAGTGTGTTTCAGAAAAGTGATCCTTTAACTGTGTTGCACAGTGTAAAATAGTCAGATTGTCTGCTAAATGTGAGCAGTACTAATACTTGTTCTTGCTTATTTAATTGGTACCTCAGTTTTACTGTTCTAAAAGTCCCATGTATCTAGGAAACATTAAAAGTAGATGTGACAGCAAGTTATTTCCTGTGGCGGAGGAACGAGCCAGTAACATAAAGTAACAACCACTCTTGCAGAAATTCACCCTGGGTCGAGACTGAAGGTTACCGGAATTTCTCAGGTGGAGATCGGAGTACGCCATCCCCAGAGAACACGCACGTTTAGGTGTTCACAATCTTCCGGACTATGAAAGAGTTCGAGGGACATGGTGGCATCCAGCCGACAGATTTCACAGACAGTCGCCTGTAGTGCGGTGACTGCAGAACGAGCGATGACGAGACGGACTCGGGATAACAGTGTGGCAAAGAAAAAGAACTTGCATGGCCACCCAGAAGGACTACGTGAGAGGACGCGTAGGGCAGGTTCTGATGAGCGGGGGTAGTGTGTCACCAGGAACCGTTTGGTAGAGATCACTGGAAACCAGTTGAGATCTCGAGCTGCCATTACTCGTTTACTGCTGACACCGCACGACACACAATGAGGTCTTACATCGTGTAGAGCAATAGTGAATTTGAATCATTAGTTGGCATTCTGTGGTGTTCAGCGATCAGAATCGTCTGTGTTTGTGGCTCTCTGGTCGACGCCAAAGTGTCCATAGACGATCTGGTGAAAGGTCACACGAAGCAGCAGTTCTCGAGACCCATACTCCTACAACTTCTGAAATTATGGTATGGTGAGGTAGTGGATATGAAGATAGAACTGATTTGGTAATTTCTGAACGGAAGTTGACTGCTGCTAATGTATGACAAGACGCGTTATCATCATATACTCAGGTGAGGAAAGTCGTGGGACACCTCGTGACATCGTGTCGGACCTCTTTCTGCCCAGCGTACTGAAGCAACTCGAAGTGGCATCGGTTCAACAATTCTTTGAAATTTCCCTGCAAAAATATTGAGGCATGATGCCATAATTGGTTGGTTGGTTGGTTTTTGAGGAAGGAGACCAGACAGCGTGGTCATCGGTCTCATCGGATTAGGGAAGGATTGGGAAGGAAGTCGGCCGTGCCCTTTCAGAGGAACCATCCCGGCATTTGCCTGGAGTGATTTAGGGAAATCACATGCCATAATTGCGAAAGTGTTGCCGGCGCAGGTTTTGTGCCCGAACTGACCTCTCGATTATGTCCCATGAATGTTCGATGGGATTCATGTCAGGTGACACGGATGGCCAAGTAAGACGCTCGAAATGTCCAGAATATTCTTCAAACCAGTCGAGAACAACTGTGATCTGGTAACATGGCGCATGATCATCCACGAGAATTCCAACGTTGTTTGGAAACATGACATCCATGAACGGCTGCAAATTTCTCCAAATAGCTCAACTTAATCATTTCCTCCAGTCCATCCTATATAAACACAGATCACAGCTTCATGGAGACAGTACCAGCGTGCACAGTGCTTGCTGACAACTTAGGCCCTTGGCTTCGTGGGGTCTCCGACATACTCGAACACTTAGATGAGGTTTTAGCAACTTAAACCGGGACTCATCGACCAAGGGACAGTTTTCCGTCGTCTTGGATCCACCTGGTGTTGTCACGAGTCCAGAAGAGGCGTGGGTCCGACGTCGTGCTGTTAGCAAAGACTTTCGCGTCAGTCGTTTGCTGCCACAGTCCATTTACGCCAAATTTCGTCATGCTGTCCTAACGGACATGTTCGTCGTACGTCCGACACTGATTTCTGCAGTGATTTCACGCAATGCTACTTGTATGTTAGCATTGACAACTCTACGCAAACGCCCCTTCTCTCGATCTTTAAGTGAAAGCTGTCGGCCCTTGCGTTCTATGTGGTGAGAGGTAATGCTTGAAATCTGGTATCCTCGGCACACTCTTGAGACTGTGGATCTCGGAATACTGAATTGCCTAACGATTTCAGAAATGGAATATCCGATGCGTTTAGCTGAAACAATCATTCTACGTTCAAAGTCTGTCAATTCCTGTCGTTGGGCCGTAATCACTTCGGAAACCTTTTCACATGAAACACGTGAGTGCTAATGGAGTTCCACCAACGCACTGCCCTTTTATACTTTACGTACGCGATACTGTCGCCATCTGTACATGTGCATATCGGTGTCCCATTACTTTTGTCACCTCAGTGTATGACTCGTTGTCAGGGTACAAAATAACAGGATAATGCGAGACCACACACTGCAGTTTACATCGCAGGCAAATCCTTAACTGTGCTGCCCAGTTCCTTGATTTGTCACCCATCAGCATGTCTGCAATGCAGTGAGAAGACATACACTTCCTCAGGAGCCTTCAGCCAGCAGTCACTATGAACTGACGCAATACATGTTTCAGGCGTAGCAAGAAATTTCCTAGTATCTCATTCAGAGGCTGTTTACTCAAGTGCCACAACAAACGAGTGCTCGTACCTATGGCATCGCACCTCAAATTGATAATGGACATGACATGATACGTTCGAGTATAATGACTTTTCTGGAGACTAGAAATCTACTCTGTAGGAATCAGCATGGGTTTCGAAAAAAACGATCGTGTGAAACCCAGCTCGCGCTGTTCGTCCACGAGACTCAGAGGCCCATAGACACGGATTCTCAGGTAGATGCCGTGTTTTTTGACTTCCGCAAGGCATTTGATACAGTGCCCCACAGTCGTTTAATGAATAAAGTAAGAGAGTATGGACTATCAGACCAATTGTGTGATTGGATTGAAGAGTTCCTAGATAACAGAACGCAGCATGTCATTCTCAATGGAGAGAAGTCTTCCGAAGTAAGAGTGATTTCAGGTGTGCCCCAGGGAAGTGTCGTAGGACCGTTGCTATTCACAATATACATAAATGACATTGTGGATAACATCGGAAGTGTACTGAGGCTTTTTGCGGATGATGCTGTAGTATATCGAGAGGTTGTAACAATGGAATATTGTACTGAAATGCAGGAGGATCTGCAACGAATTGACGCACGGTTCAGGGAATGGCAATTGAATCTCAATGTAGACAAGTATAATGTGCTGCGAATACACAGAAAGAAAGATCCTTTATCATTTAGCTACAATATAGCAGATGAGCAACTGGAAGTAGTTAATTCCATAAATTATAGGGGAGTAGGCATTAGGAGTGATTTAAAATGGAATGACCATATAAAATTAATCGTCAGTAAAACAGATGCCAGACTGAGGTTCATTGGAAGAATCCTAAGGAAATGCAATCCGAAAACAAAGGAAGTACGTTACAGTACGCTTGTTCGCCCACTGCTTGAATACTGCTCAGCAGTGTGGGATCCGTACCAGATAGGGTTGATAGAAGAGATAGGGAAGATCCAACGGAGAGCAGCGCGCTTCGTTACAGGATCATTTAGTAATTGCGAAAGCGTTATGGAGATGATAGATAAACTCCAGTGGAAGACTCTGCAAGACAGATGCTCAGTAGCTCGGTACGGGCTTTTGTTGAAGTTTCGAGAACATACCTTCACCGAGGAGTCAAGCAGTATATCGCTCCCTCCTACGTATATCTCGCGAAGAGACCATGAGGATAAAATCAGAGAGATTAGAGCCCACACAGAGGCATACCGACAGTCTTTCTTTCCTCGAACAATACGAGACTGGAATAGAAGGGAGAACCGATAGAGGTACTCAAGGTACCCTGCGTCACACACCGTCAGGTGGCTTGCGGAGTATGGATGTAGATGTAGATTTAATAGGAATACACTTCAGCTCTTCTACATCTGTAGATGAGGCTCTATCGAAGATAAGACACTGCCTCGTTCCTACAAAAGAAATCGTTAACACGGTCACAAATTTCTTTTGGTACCCCATAAAATCGTTGGTGTGGAGTTGAGTGAAATACTATTTGCAAGCCAAGACATACTACATCGAAGTCACTGCTCTGATGCATCGCTTTCAGCATAGCCTGCAGTGTCATTAAGAAATTTGGAGCAAAGTATTCTGAGAAGTCCAAATGAGTATTTTGGCTGTTGTAAGCCGGTTACAGGAGGGAGAGAACACCGGCGCTCTGCTGTGCAGGATCCTGATCGAGTTCCGGACGCGCAAGGCCCACCGCTGGGTGGTGCGCGACAAGGACCTGCTGAAGTACCTGTCCGGCATGGTGGTGGTGGCGCACGGCTACATGGCCGCCTGGACCGCCTCGACGCTCAACTTCCTGGCCGACGGGCACGAGCTGGTGGCCCGGGGACGCACGCCCGACGGCCGACCCTTCCTCACCTGCCGGGCCCTCTGGTGGGACTACGTCACCGAGGCCGGTAAGCCGCGCCGCTCCTGCGAAACACGTCTGTACCCCACTGACCATCTACTAGTGTGCAATTGGTACTTGGGTCTTGGTACTATACTAATTAAACATTCTCTCATCAAATAATATAAGGCTTACATAGTAAAATATCGCTATTTTTACTTGTTTTGATCTTTGCAAGACGTTTAACTGTGTGGATGAAGTTACACTTTTACACTAAGTTTAGTATTATGGAACTGATGGTTACAAAAACAACTACACTACTGGCCATTAAAATTGCTACACCACGAGGATGACGTGCTACAGACGCGAAATTTAACCGACAGGAAGAAGATGTTGTGATATGCAAACGATTAGCTTTTCAGAGCATTAACACAAGGCTGACCCCGGTGGCGACACCTACAACGTGCTGACATGAGGAAAGTTTCCAACCGATTTCTCATATACAAACAGCAGTTGACCGGCGTTGCCTGGTGAAACGGTCTTGTGATGCCTCGTGTAAGGAGGAGAAATGCGTACCATCACGTTTCCCACGTTGATAAAGGTCGGATTGTAGCCTAACTCGATTCCGGTTTATCGTATCGCGACATTTCTGCTCGCGTTGGTCGAGATCCAATGACTGTTAGCAGAATATGGAATCGGTCGGTTCAGGAGGGTAATACGAAACGCTTTGCTGTATCCCAACGGCCTCGTACCACTAGCAGTCGAGATGACAGGCATCTTATCCTAATGGCTGTAACGGATCGTGCAGCCACGACTCGATCCCTGAGTAAACAGATGGGGACGTTTGCAAGACAACGACCATCTGCACGAACAGTTCGACGACGTTTGCAGCAGCATGGACTATAAACTCGGAGACCATGGCTGCTGTCACCCTTGACGCTGCATCACAGACAACAGCACCTGCGATGGTTTACTCAACGACGAACCTGGGTGCACGAATGGCAAAACGTCATTTTTTCGGATGAATCCAGGTTCTGTTTACAGCATCATGATGGTCGCATCCGTGTTTGGCCACATCGCGGTGAACGCACATTGGAAGCGTGTAATCATCATCGCCATAGTGGCATATCACCCGGCGTGATGGTATGGGGTGCCATTGGTTACACGTCTCGGTCACCTCTTGTTCGCATTGACGGCCCTTTGAACAGTGGACGTTACATTTCAGATGTGTTACGACCCGGGGTTCTACCCTTCATTCGATGCCTGCGAAACCCTACATTTCAGCAGGATAATGCACGACCACATGTTGCAGGTCCTGTACGGGCCTTTCTGGATACAGAAAACGTTCGACTGCTGCCCTGGCCAGCACATTCTCCAGATATCTCACCAATTGAAAGCGTTTGGTCAATGGTGGCCGAGCAACTGGCTCGTCACGATATGCCAGTCACTTTCTTGATGAACTGTGGTATCGTGCAGAAGCTGCATGGGCAGCTGTACTTGTACATGCCATCCAAGCTCTGTTTGATTCAATGCCCAGGCGTATCAAGGCCGTTATTACGGCCAGAGGTGGTTGTTCTGGGTATTGATTTCTCAGGATCTCTGCACCTAAATTGTGTAAATGTAATCACATGTCAGTTCTAGTATATTTGTCCAATGAATACCCGTTTATCATCTGCAATTTTAATGGCCAGTAGTGTAGTTTGAATCACATGTAGCAAACAGATTGCAAAACGTTATGCTGATTAATTGAAACACATCTCAAAGGAGAGACAATTTTAATGACTATTGCGAGAACCCCCCACTCCTACTAAACCTCCAGAAATGTCTCACTTTATCCGGTGAGTCCGTAGATGGTGGTATAACTGGTGTACAGTACAATCGGCCACAGTTTCCCACCCGAGTTTCGTGGAAATTAAGCCAGTCCGTCCTTCAACTGACTTAGTGAGCCCCTGCGTAGGAATTCTTCCTACCTGTTACTTGGAGATGCTCTAGTAGTTTTATGTCCCCTTGCCGTAGTAGCGCCGTCGGATTCTGAAAGTGCTGTAGTATCTAACGAGGCCCGAAGAAGCTTTTTTGTGCAAATAATTTTTTGCACGGGATGACATCATGTTGCATTTATTTAAGAAACACCGTAAAATGAACTTGTTCCCAGTGATTATAATCTGACTGTGAACGGTACGAGAGAACAGTTTACCGCATGATCAGATAGGAAGGTATCCTGTCGACGACTGCCGACTATGCCACCCAGTCTGTAACTTCAGCTTACAATCGGTATGGTTCGTAAAAGATCGTACATATTCGGCTACGCCAAAGTTATTCATTTATTTATCAATATCAGCGTTGCCTGGCATTGTCAACTCACTGAGAGGTTGTATTTATGACCTGTAGACTCCTCGTAATGTCTGAGTAGCAAAAGGCAACATTTGTTTCTAAATATTTATTAATAACTGTGACTTGTTTCTAGCCGGAATAAATGTACTTTACCTGCGTATCTCTTTTCTGAGTTCACTAGCGATTTCTGCATCGGTACCTCATCTTACTGGCTCTGAAAACGCCAGATGGCCAACCGCCTCTGCTAGCCAGCGTGGGAAACTACCACTCGCCCCTGACTGTACGTAATGCAATGCTGATTAATTCACTTCACGTATGTGAAATAGCAAAATTGGAAATGAATGAAAATGCGCTCTCATCTGCAAATAATGAGTACCTTACACTGCGGACAAATCACAATTGGATTGCCACAAGGTTCAATTTTGGGTCACTGCTGTACCATATACATGTGTAAAATCTTCCACTTAATATCCAAGCAGAATTGTTACTGATTGCAGACAATACTAGTGTTATAACAAACTTACTTAAAGAAGAAATTGTTAATGATGTTTTCATAGACTTACTAACTTATTCTTTGAAAATGAACTCCACTTTAATTGTCAGAAAACGCGCTGTATTCGGCTTTGTACAACAGACAGATTCATAAAAACAATTGATGTAATACTTTAACTAGAGTCAGTAACAGGGTTGAATGTGTCAAATTTTATGTACACAATAAAAACTTCAGTTGGAAGAAACCTATTACTCAAACAGTTAAGTTCAGATACATCTACATCTACATCTATACTCCGCGAGCCACCTTACGGTGTGTGGCGGAGGGTACTTATTATACCACTATCTGATCCCCCCTTCCCTGTTCCATTCACGAATTGTGCGTGGGAAGAACGACTGCTTGTAAGTCTCCGTATTTGCTCTAATTTCTCGGATCTTTTCGTTGTGATCATTACGCGAGATATATGTGGGCGGTAGTAATATGTTGCCCATCTCTTCCCGGAATGTGCTCTCTCGTAATTTCGATAATAAACCTCTCCGTATTGCGTAACGCCTTTCTTGAAGTGTCCGCCACTGGAGCTTGTTCAGCATCTCCGTAACGCTCTCGCGCTGACTAAATGTCCCCATGACGAATCGCGCTGCTTTTCGCTGGATCATGTCTATCTCTTCTATTAATCCAACCTGGTAAGGGTCCCATACTGATGAGCAATACTCAAGAATCGGACGAACAAGCGTTTTGTAAGCTACTTCTTTCGTCGATGAGTCACATTTTCTTAGAATTCTTCCTATGAATCTCAACCTGGCGCCTGCTTTTCCCACTATTTGTTTTATGTGATCATTCCACTTCAGATCGCTCCGGATAGTAACTCCTAAGTATTTTACGGTCGTTACCGCTTCCAATGATTTACCACCTATGGCATAATCGTACTGGAATGGATTTCTGCCCCTATGTATGCGCATTATATTACATTTATCTACGTTTAGGGAAAGCTGCCAGCTGTCGCACCATTCATTAATCCTCTGCAGGTCTTCCTGGAGTACGTACGAGTCTTCTGATGTTGCTACTTTCTTGTAGACAACCGTGTCATCTGCAAATAGCCTCACGGAGCTACCGATGTTGTCAACTAAGTCATTTATGTATATTGTAAACAATAAAGGTCCTATCACGCTTCCTTGCGGTACTCCCGAAATTACCTCTACATCTGCAGATTTTGAACCGTTAAGAATGACATGTTGTGTTCTTTCTTCTAGGAAATCCTGAATCCAATCACAAACCTGGTCCGATATTCCGTAAGCACGTATTTTTTTCACTAAACGTAAGTGCGGAACCGTATCAAATGCCTTCCTGAAGTCCAGGAATACGGCATCAATCTGCTCGCCAGTGTCTACGGCACTGTGAATTTCTTGGGCAAATAGGGCGAGCTGGGTTTCACATGATCTCTGTTTGCGGAATCCATGTTGGTTATGATGAAGGAGATTTGTATTATCTAAGAACGTCATAATACGAGAACACAAAACATGTTCCATTATTCTACAACAGATTGACGTAAGTGAAATAGGCCTATAATTATTCGCATCTGATTTATGACCCTTCTTGAAAATGGGAACGACCTGTGCTTTCTTCCAGTTGCTAGGTACTTTACGTTCTTCCAGAGATCTACGATAAATTGCTGATAGAAAGGGGGCAAGTTCTTTAGCATAATCACTGTAGAATCTTAAGGGTATCTCGTCTGGTCCGGATGCTTTTCCGCTACTAAGTGATAGCAGTTGTTTTTCAATTCCGATATCGTTTATTTCAATATTTTCCATTTTGGCGTCCGTGCGACGGCTGAAGTCAGGGACCGTGTTACGATTTTCCGCAGTGAAACAGTTTCGGAACACTGAATTCAGTATTTCTGCCTTTCTTCGGTCGTCCTCTGTTTCGGTGCCATCGTGGTCAACGAGTGACTGAATAGGGGATTTAGATCCGCTTACCGATTTTACATATGACCAAAACTTTTTAGGGTTCTTGTTTAGATTGTTTGCCAATGTTTTATGTTCGAATTCGTTGAATGCTTCTCTCATTGCTCTCTTTACGCTCTTTTTCGCTTCGTTCAGCTTTTCCTTATCAGCTATGATTCGACTACTCTTAAACCTATGGTGAAGCTTTCTTTGTTTCCGTAGTACCTTTCGTACATGATTGTTATACCACGGTGGATCTTTCCCCTCGCTTTGGACCTTAGTCGGTACGAACTTATCTAAGGCGTACTGGACGATGTTTCTGAATTTTTTCCATTTTTGTTCCACATCCTCTTCCTCAGAAATGAACGTTTGATGGTGGTCACTCAGATATTCTGCGATTTGTGCCCTATCACTCTTGTTAAGCAAATAGATTTTCCTTCCTTTCTTGGCATTTCTTATTACACTTGTAGTCATTGATGCAACCACTGACTTATGATCACTGATACCCTCTTCTACATTCACGGAGTCGAAAAGTTCCGGTCTATTTGTTGCTATGAGGTCTAAAACGTTAGCTTCACGAGTTGGTTCTCTAACTATCTGCTCGAAGTAATTCTCGGACAAGGCAGTCAGGATAATGTCACAAGAGTCTCTGTCCCTGGCTCCAGTTCTGATTGTGTGACTATCCCATTCTATACCTGGTAGATTGAAGTCTCCCCCTATTACAATAGTATGATCACGAAACTTCTTCACGACGTTCTGCAGGTTCTCTCTGAGGCGCTCAACTACTACGGTTGCTGATGCAGGTGGCCTATAGAAGCATCCGACTATCATATCTGACCCACCTTTGATACTTAACTTAACCCAGATTATTTCACATTCGCATTCGCTAATAACTTCACTGGATATTATTGAATTCTTTACTGCTGTAAATACTCCTCCACCATTGGCGTTTATCCTATCCTTGCGGTATATATTCCATTCTGTGTCTAGGATTTCGTTACTGTTCACTTCCGGTTTTAACCAACTTTCCGTTCCTAATACTATATGCGCACTATTTCCTTCAATAAGAGATACTAATTCAGGAACCTTGCCCTGGATACTCCTGCAGTTTACCAATATTACGTTAACTTTTCCTGTTTTTGGTCTCTGAGGACGGACGTTCTTTATCAACGATGATAATGTTCTCTCTGGTAAGCCGTCAGGTATTTTATCGTTTCGCCCAAGGGGGGTCCCTCTAACCTAAAAAACCCCCGTGTGCACGCCACACGTACTCTGCTACCCTAGTAGCTGCTTCCGGTGTGTAGTGCACGCCTGACCTGTCTAGGGGGGCCCTACAGTTCTCCACCCAATAACGGAGGTCGATGAATTTGCAACCATTATAGTCGCAGAGTCGTCTGAGCCTCTGGTTTAGACCCTCCACACGGCTCCAAACCAGAGGACCGCGATCGACTCTGGGCACTATGCTGCAGATATTAAGCTCAGCTTGCACTCCGCGTGCGATGCTGGTTGTCTTCACCAAATCAGCCAGCCGCCGGAAGGAACCAAGGATGGCCTCAGAACCCAAGCGGCAGGCGTCATTCGTTCCGACATGTGCTACTATCTGCAGCCGGTCACACCCAGTGCGTTCAATAGCTGCCGGAAGGGCCTCCTCCACATTACGGACGAGACCCCCCGGCAAGCACACCGAGTGCACACTGGCATTCTTCCCCGACCTACCCGCTATTTTCCTGAGGGGCTCCATAACCCGCCTAACGTTGGAGCTCCCTATAACTAATAGGCCCGCCCTCTGTGACTGTCGGGACCTTGCTATTCGTATAGTTGCTCGTGCTGACAACAAAGGGATCAGACTCATCACATATTTCGCAATTTCCACTCAATAATGTCTTATGGAACACAGAATTGTTAAGGCTTTCTTGGCCACTTTTTGACAAATTGCCTGATGGCTTCTGTCTCGGGTTCTTCGGCCGACGTACGTCTGATGATTTTTCAGACGTTTCGCCAGCACGAATGGCTGGCAGTGTCAAAGTTTCACCCTCCATTGCTGGCGGTGAACTGGAGCCGAGTTCGCGGCCGCATACTACGAGTATATGTACCTGGCGCGCCAACGTCCGAGGGCTTCAATGCGGTTATTTCCGGTGCCGTTCTCCTCTTGCTACCTGCGACGGTCGTTCTCTGCAGCACGGGAAGCCAGGATCCGTTTACCTTGAGGCTTTTCTCTTTCTTGCTGAAGCTGTTCTCGTGTTTGTGTATTTCTACCGCTTCTCTAAACAAGCAGGTGCAATAGTTCTTCTCTACGGCTAGAACTTCCGTGTCAGCGAATTGTACTTCGTGGTCGGTGACACACAGTGATTCTAAATGGTTCAAATGGCTCTGAGAACTATGGGACTCAACTGCTGTGGCCATAAGTCCCCTAGAACTTAGAACTACTTAAACCTAACTAACCTAAGGACAGCACACAACACCCAGCCATCACGCACAGTGATTCTCTCCGTCACGGCCTTTCTGCCATACATTCCCAGAGTGACGAACAGAATCGGCCGTATATTGCGCAAACACGGCGTAAAAACTATTTACAAACTGACAAAGAAAATCAAAGAGTGTCTCAGATCAGCAAAGGAGAAAAGGGACGCACTTGTAATGCCATGAATATACCGCAACCATGCACATGTGGAAAAGTTTATGTTGGAATGACTGGACGGTCGATCAACACCAGAATTACAGAACATGAATGTCATTGCAGGTTGGGGCAGGTGGAGAAATCGGCTGTGGCATAGCATTCGCTGAGACCGACCACGTAGTAAAGTTCCGCCATACGGAAGTTCTGGCTGTAGAAAAAAACTACCACAACTGCTTGTTCGAGAAGCTGTAGAAATACACAAACACGACAACAGCTTCAACAAGAAAGAGGAAAGCCTCAAGTAAACGGATCCTGACTTTCCGTACTGCAGCGAACGACCGTCGCATATAGCAAGAGGAGAAAAGCACCGGAAATGACCGCGGAGAAGCCCTCGGACGTCGGCGCGCCAGGTACATATAGTCTGCGGCCGCAAGCTCGACTCCGGTTCACCACCAGCAATGGAGGGTGAAACTTTGACAATGCCAGCCACTCGTGCTGGCGAAACGTCAGAAAAATCATCAGACGAACGTCGGCCGAAGAACCCGAGACAGAAGCTAACAGGCAGTTTGTGTTATGGAATAATTTTATGGAGTAATTCATCACTTACAAATAAAGTATGATTTGCACAAAAGCAAACACCCGTAATCATTTTGTAGCTTTCTCTTCAAGGAGTCATGACTTCTAACTGCATTTTCACAATATTTATATATACCCATCTGCTAATGAAATTCGTCATAACCGTGTCACCCTTAACTGGAAAGAAGGCTACAATGAATATTAACCCAAGATGTCACACTTAATTAGAACCGAATTAAGAAGGTTTCAGAGTTTCATATTCCATGTCACAAATGGTCGAGAAATAACCCCATCCAAATGGGACCAAGAATATGTTACAACTTATAGAAGTGAGCTTATTGTGAAAGTACTGTACGTGACAGTGGTGCAGAGAAACAAGCAATAGGACTCATTCTGGACAACTGCCCATGCCATGCTTCTTCTAAAGATGATCTGACAGATGTACCTGAAGTGACACCTAGTGCTGAGATATATCAAATTTATGCAGTTTCCTGTAAACAAGATCACTAAAATGACACTCATTAGAACTCATACCTGGCTATCATGTCACACATTACTCCTGAAGTAAGTCACGGAAGTGAGGTGTTGTGTATGTGCTAGTCATTTATATGAAGTCAGCGCAGTAAGGATAACATAAAGGCTTAGACGTGCCCATGACCACAAGTCAATGATGCTGCCCAAATTATTACTCCATCAGTATAGACTGTCGAGCGTGTCATCACTTGAAGTGATGTAATGTGGTAGAAGAGCAGTGGTCATACAAGTGTCCTAACCTGCAGGGACTGGAGGTAGGTGCCACCAGTTGTCAGTGACACGTTTGCTGCTGTCACTGAGGGGGTTGGGTTGTTTGGGGGAGGAGACCAGACAGCGAGGTCATCGGTCTCATCGGATTAGTGAAGGACGGGGAAGGAAGTCTGCCGTGCCCTTTCGAAGGAACCATCCCGGCTTTTGCCTGGAGCGATTTAGGGCAATCACGGGAAACCTAAATCAGGATTGCCGGACGCAGGATTGAACCGTTGTCCTCCCGAGTCCAGTGTGGTAGCCACTGCGCCACGTCGCTCGGTCAGCTGTCACTGAATACAGGTCCATCTCAACCAGTTTGAGAACTAAAATTACGAAGGGAATTGCAAGCAGTTGACCTTTTTAGTCGAGTGCCGCGGAAAATGTCTTGCGAACAGTGTTTTGTCAAAATGCACGTCGTCGGTGTGCCAGACAACATAGAAACTCGATGTTACCCGACTAGAGGAGCAGAGTGTTGTGAACGAAACGCAGTTTTGCCGTTTTCAGAATAATGCAAGACGCTGAGTTGACCGACGAGTTGGTGGCGCCTCTAAGCCGCTGTATGTGGAGAATGTACACTCCTGGAAATTGAAATAAGAACACCGTGAATTCATTGACCCAGGAAGGGGAAACTTTATTCACACATTCCTGGGGTCAGATACATCACATGATCACACTGACAGAACCACAGGCACATAGACACAGGCAACAGAGCATGCACAATGTCGGCACTAGTACAGTGTATATCCACCTTTCGCAGCAATGCAGGCTGCTATTCTCCCATGGAGACGATCGTAGAGATGCTGGATGTAGTCCTGTGGAACGGCTTGCCATGCCATTTCCACCTGGCGCCTCAGTTGGACCAGCGTTCGTGCTGGACGTGCAGACCGCGTGAGACGACGCTTCATCCAGTCCCAAACATGCTCAATGGGGGACAGATCCGGAGATCTTGCTGGCCAGGGTAGTTGACTTACACCTTCTAGAGCACGTTGGGTGGCACGGGATACATGCGGACGTGCATTGTCCTGTTGGAACAGCAAGTTCCCTTGCCGGTCTAGGAATGGTAGAACGATGGGTTCGATGACGGTTTGGATGTACCGTGCACTATTCAGTGTCCCCTCGACGATCACCAGTGGTGTACGGCCAGTGTAGGAGATCGCTCCCCACACCATGATGCCGGGTGTTGGCCCTGTGTGCCTCGGTCGTATGCAGTCCTGATTGTGGCGCTCACCTGCACGGCGCCAAACACGCATACGACCATCATTGGCACCAAGGCAGAAGCGACTCTCATCGCTGAAGACGACACGTCTCCATTCGTCCCTCCATTCACGCCTGTCGCGACACCACTGGAGGCGGGCTGCACGATGTTGGGGCGTGAGCGGAAGACGGCCTAACGGTGTGCGGGACCGTAGCCCAGCTTCGTGGAGACGGTTGCGAATGGTCCTCGCCGATACCCCAGGAGCAACAGTGTCCCTAATTTGCTGGGAAGTGGCGGTGCGGTCCCCTACGGCACTGCGTAGGATCCTACGGTCTTGGCGTGTATCCGTGCGTCGCTGCGGTCCGGTCCCAGGTCGACGGGCACGTGCACCTTCCGCCGACCACTGGCGACAACATCGATGTACTGTGGAGATCTCACGCCCCACGTGTTGAGCAATTCGGCGGTACGTCCACCCGGCCTCCCGCATGCCCACTATACGCCCTCGCTCAAAGTCCGTCAACTGCACATACGGTTCACGTCCACGCTGTCGCGGCTTGCTACCAGTGTTAAAGACTGCGATGGAGCTCCGTATGCCACGGCAAACTGGCTGACACTGGCGGCGGCGGTGCACAAATGCTGCGCAGCTAGCGCCATTCGACGGCCAACACCTCGGTTCCTGGTGTGTCCGCTGTGCCGTGCGTGTGATCATTGCTTGTACAGCCCTCTCGCAGTGTCAGGAGCAAGTATGGTGGGTCTGACACACCGGTGTCAATGTGTTCTTTTTTCCATTTCCAGGAGTGTATTTCAGGGCAGAGGTGGTTCTGCAATGTTTTGCGAGTGATTGTTGTACCATGACTTGGACCCAGTAGTTAAGGATAAACTGAATGTGAATCAGAACGCTTCTTTACCAATGACTAATTGTTACCCTGTCTTTTACATACCAGTGATGAGTTTCTGTGAAAACTCCGCCACTCAAGATGAGCACAATGCGCAGTGGGATGACGATCACTCAGGCATCATATTGTACCTCGGCTGGCCTAGTAAATCTGCGATACTAATCCTATAGAAAATCTGTGCAAGTGGAACAGCAATCAGTATCCGCACAACTTTGTTGAAATCTGGTTTCGCAGGACAGAGCGGATCAGGTTATGGTTGTGGTAAGTGGCCAAGATCAGTTACTGTTAGTTACACAAAACACAAACTTTATTTTCCTAAAAACACTTAATCATTCAAAACAATACGGCTGAAGGCCCAAATGCAAGTTATTAAAATTCCCTTAAGGAATACACACGGCTGAAGGCCTCAGTTACCAAAAATTTTACATAAAAGCTCGGCTGAAGGCCAAATACTGAACATTGAAGAGCTGAAGGCTTAAAGCCGGAATAAGAAAGATTTGAAATAGAGCAAAATCTCCTTTTTTTAAAACAAGTTTTAAGCAATTCAATTTTGAAACCTTAATTTAGTCGGCTGAAGACCTTATTTTAAAATTAAAACAAACTAAATTTATAGACGGCTGAAGGTCTCGCAAAGTACTTAAGACATAAGAAAATCGGAATCTAAAACAACGGAACAGTGGTGCTCAGAAGTGTTCCAAGGGTCAGCGTGATGAGGTAATCTAACGTAAGTTTAGGTGAAACAAGCAGCCAAAAGTAAGATTAAATAATCGGGTGGCAACCCGACCCAGGGACGCCTGAAGGACCAACCAACAACCTAATCAATTCCCTTCCGGCCGACCAACGGCACGACAACGGAAAATGTCAGCGAGGACGAAGATACCAGCAGCGCTACGTCTTCAAATATTGGCGTCTAAAAACAGCCAAGGTACAATAACCACTCAAAATTATGAACAACACCAAAGGCTGTCGAACTACACGCGGTGCGGACAGCATCAACACGGCGAGCAAAAGCACACTGCGGAACACTACGCTAATGACCTCGCCGCGGGGACTCCCTCGCTGCTCTGTCCCAACAGACCGACTGCCTACTCCAGGACGCAGACAGCGTTATCATAACTGCTCAGTCGAAATTACACAAGCTAGACACAGTTCCACAAAAACACTTCCACAAGAACTCGAACAATCGTAAAAGCAATCACTGTGGAACAACCAGGACGAATGACAAGTTGACACACACAGAGAACACGAACGGTCGGCGACCAAATATACGTCGTCCGATGAGACGACCGACAGAACGACCAATCAACGGTTGTTCCCGCTCCAGTCTCCTTCCGTCGGACAGTGCATGTGTGTCTGGTCCGACTGAACTACTGACACGCAACGATCCGGAAATACTAGCGGTCGCTTCAAAGATAATACGACAGTCCTCTTACCGATACACGCTCCTGCTGCCACTCAGGGCAGGCAAGCCAGCAACTTAGTGACGCCAGCAAATCGAACAAGAAACGAGGCGACAGTTCCGTAAAGACAAGCTGTCAAGCAAGAAACGGCATGAACACGAGCCGCGCACGGCTCATATGTTGTTCTACTGCAGCTTCTTCCTAGGCTGCCTTCTAGGCAGGCGTATTGTACGCACTCAGGGCGTGCTCGAGCCAGTTGCCTGTCTGTGACTGCTGGTGTTCTGCCAGGGCAGTACCATCGCCTATGTTACGCTCCAGTTGCCTGACTGCCTGAAGTTCAGACGTTTGCCAACCTTTGCCCACGACTTCTCTCAACCAAGGTAGAACAGCTATGGTATCTAATCATCAACATAGACCTAATCGCCAATATTCCATACGCGAAGGTACTTGTGGGCACTCCTTCTAGTGGTTTAGAGGCCATTAATAAAATTAGAGGCGGTGTTACACGCTTCAGTGTGATGTCTCATGGGCGCCATTATCTTATTTTTTAATGTGCTTACGTTGTTATGTACAGTGGGTAGACAGAAATATGGAAATGCCAACAACACAGTACATAACCATACGCTGTACGAAACTGGTGGCAATCAAACCACCTTCAAGTTTGAGCGGATACGTACTAGTTCCTGTATGGTTTTCAAGGCAGTTGTATGCCATTCTGTCAGCAAAATACTGGAAAGTTTCGGTAACGAATATGGAGGTCGACAGGGATCACGCACATTTCTCTCCAAAGTAGACCACAAGGCTCAATAATATTGTAATCTTCTTCCTGTGGTGGCCAGGAAAGATGCGACAATTCATGCTTGTGCACAAGAAACAAGACCTGGGCGATGCGAGCTGGGTGCAAAGGGACCCAGTCGTCTTGGAACACTGCATCATCATACGGAAAAAAACATTCTACCATGGGATGGACCTGATCAGCCAGAATAGTTGCATAATGATTGGCTGTAATGCGACCTTGCAGAGTGAAAAAATTGGTTCAAATGGCTCTGAGCACTATGGGACTTAACTGCTAAGGTAATCAGTCCCCTAGACTTGGAACTACTTAAATTTAACTAACCTAAGGACATCACACACATCCATGCCCGAGGCAGGATTCGAACCTGCGACCGTAACAGTCGTACGGTTCCGGACTGAAGCGCCTAGAACCGCTCGGCCACCGCGGCCGGCGCAGAGTGACAATGAGGCCCCTGGAAAACCACGATATGGCAGCCCGATCGTCACCGAACCCCCACCATGTTTCACTATTGCAACGTAATCGACCAGAAGTTCAAAGCAGTGAGCAACATGACTCATCCGACCAAATTACTTTCTTCCATCTCTCAATAGCACAGGTATTATGGATTCGGCACCACTTTTTCCTGTTATGGTCATTTGCTTCATTGATGGGTGGTTTTGGAATTCCAGCTCGCCCTGCAATTCCTTACATGTGGAACTCCCTCCGTGTTGTTTTTGTGCTGACAAGACTTCCGAGTGGAACATTCAGTGGTCTTTGCAGCCGTCGTTTCCTTATTTTTCATCAAAATCCTCTTCAGCTACCTCTGTCACGATCACTCAACACACACACACACACACACACACACACACACACACTTTGGTCCGCGTTGTGACTTAGCGGATAATGTTTTCCCGCTTTCCTGTGCGCGGTGTAGATCTTCCATACGGAGACTCTAGAAACACCGATGACTTCGGCTACCTTGGTTACGGAAGCACCCATCAAAAGACCACCAACAATGTCCACGTTAGAACTGACTTAGCTCCGACAATGCACTCACAACTACACAGAACCCAGTTCTAAGCACGACTGACATTTGCTGCGTATTGAAGACATTGCAGAACCGCCGTTCATGACCAAATACAATAAACCGACGTGCAGGTTTGGCTAGCTTCTGCATTTATGTTCACGCAGATATTTCTCGCGGTGTTTCCTCATTTTCGCCCAACCTCTGCATACATATTTGTCTATATGCTGTAATGCAGCACGAGAATAGCGCAGAGTAGGTCATTTTGATTTGTCTGTTCTTACGTTTAGCACATATTTATACTAATATAACTTGTAGTTAACTAGGCACATTTCTGTAAGTGAAACGCCAAACACAAATTTATTTCTTCAAAAGAGCGTCATACGAATGGCTTTCATCATTGGCGGTGCAATGCTGAAGACGTTCATGGAAACTCCTCATTGTGTTGTAAATCATTTCTTAAGAAACGGCCCCCATCTCTTAGAATGCAGCTTTCATCTCATCAGTACTGTGGAGCTGCTGTGAAAAAACTTTGTCCTTGAGATGATCCCACAGGAAATAGTGAAGCCTGTAAGATGAGGTGATCTCGAAGATCATGAGATATCATAGACTCGTCAGAGTAATCGATGTGGAAAGTGGCGCCTCAGTTTCGTCGTTGAACCTAACCGACGGACTCCGGATGAGTTGTAGCCCCATCTTGCTGAAACCATGTAACGTTTAGATGCAGCTGTAGAATGAAGAAACTAGTAATCTTGAGCTCATATCTCTAGGAACCGGCTTTCACTGGTCGGCCAGTGGTATAGTTTTCTTTTTTTCTTTTTTTTAAAAAAAAGGTCACTCTTCCAATGAGCTGTCCAATATTGCGGTTTCTTGAATCAGACGCGGGCTTTTGTCTGAGTAATACTGGAAGTTTTCTTTATCCTCATATCCATTCTGATGGAAGTTAACCTCACTATACATCACAACATTTGTCATAAATGCGTCATTCTGCTCACTTCCGTCTATTCTGGTCGGTTGTTGTTGTTGTGGTCTTCAGTCCTGAGACTGGTTTGATGCAGCTCTCCATGCTACTCTATCTTGTGCAAGTTTCATCATCTCCCAGTACCTAATGCAACCCACATCCTTCTGAATCTGCTTAGTGTATTCATCTCTTGGTCTCCCTCTACGATTTTTACCCTCCACACTGCCCTCCAATACTAAATTTGTGATCCCTTGATGCCTCAGAATATGCCCCACCAACCAATTCCTTCTCCTAATCAAGTTGTGCCACAAATTTCTCTTCTTTCCAATTGTATTCATTACCTCCTCATTAGTAATGTGATCTACCCATCTAATCTTCAGAATTCTTCTGTAGCACCACATTTCGAAAGCTTCTATTCTCCTCTTGTCTAAACTATTTATCGTCCACGTTTCACTTCCATACATGGCTACACTCCATACAAATACTTTCAGAAACGACTTCCTGACACTTAAATCTATACTCGATGTTAACAAATTTCTCTTTTTCAGAAACGCTTTCCTTTCCAGTGCCAGTCTACATTTTATATCCTCTCTACTTCGACCGTCATCAGTTATTTTGCTCCCCAGATAGCAAAACTCATTTACTACTTTAAGCCTCTCACTTCCTAATCTAATTCCCACAGCATCACCCGATTTAATTCGACTACATTCCATTATCCTCGTTTTGCTTCTGTTGATGTTCATCTTATACCCTCCTTTCAAGACACTGCCCACTCTATTCAGCTGTTCCTACAAGTCCTTTGCTGTCTCTGACAGAATTACAAAGTCATCGTCAAACCTCGAAGTTCTATTTCTTCTCCGTGGACTTCAGTTCCTACTCCAAATTTTTCTTTTGTATCGTTTGCTGCTTGTGGAATGTACATACTGAAAAAGAGCGGGGATACGCTACAAACCCTGTAATATTCCCTTTTTCAAGCACTGCTTCCCTTTTGTGCCCCTCGACTCTTTTACCTGCTGTCCGGTTTCTGTACAAATTGTAAATAACCTTTTGCTCCGTGCATTTTATCCCTGCTACCTTTATAATTTGATAGAGAATATTCCAGTCGGCCGACCGTTGTGGCCGAGCGGTTCTATGCGCTTCAGTCCGGAACCGCGAGACTGCTATGGTCGCAGGTTCGAATCCTGCCTCGGGCATGGATTTGAGTGATATCCTTAGGTTAGTTTGGTTTAAGTAGTTCTAAGTTCTATGGGACTGATGCCCCTCAGATGTTAAGTCCCCTAGTGCTCAGAGCTATTTGAACTATTCCAGTCAACATTGTCAAAAGCTTTCTCTAAGTCTACAAATTGTATAAAAGTAGGTTTGCCTTTCCTTAACCTGTCTTCTGTGGGAAGTCGTAGGGTCAGTATTGCCTCGCGTGTTCCTACATTTCTCCAGAATCCAAACTTGATCTTCCCTGATGTCGACTTCTACCAGCTTTTCCATTCTTCTGTAAAGAATTCGTGTTAGTATTTTGCAATCGTGTCTTATTAATCTGGTAGTTCGGTTATTTTCACATTGTCAGCACGTGACTTCTTTGGAATTGGAATTGTTATATTGTTCTTGAAATCAAATGGCATTTCGTCTGTATCGTGGATGGATTTGTCATGGCTGGCTCTCCCAAGACTATCAATAGTTCTTACTTAATGTTGTCTACTCCCAGGGCCTTGTTTCGACTTACATCTTTAAGAGATTTATCAGATTCTTCTCGCAGTACCATATCTCCCATCTCATCTTGATCTAAGTCCTCTTCCATTTCCATAATATTGCTCTCAAGTACGTCTCCCTTGTATAGACCTCTAAATAATTCTTTCACTTTTCTGCTTTCCCTTATTTGCTTAAAACTGGTTTTCCATCTGAGATCTTGATATTCATTCAGCTAGTTAGATTTTCTCCAAAGGTCTCTTTAATTTTCCTGTAGGTGGCATATGTCTTTACCCTGGTGATATATGCTTCTAAATCCTTGTACTTGTCCTCTAACCATTCCTGCTTGCCATTTTGCACATCCTGTCCATCTAATTTCTTATGTGATTGTATTCCTTTAAGCCTGCTTCATTTACTAAATACTTGAATTTTCTCTTCTCATGGATTAAATTCAATTTCTCTTCTGTTACACAAGGATTTCCACTAGTCCTCGTCTTTTTACCTACTTGGTCCTCTACTGCCTTCATCTCTACTGCACTCCTTTCCCCTCATCTTGCCAATCGTTCCCTAATGCTTCCTCTGAAACTCTCTATAACCTCTTGTTCTTTCGGTTTATCCAGGTCTTATCTCTTTAAATTTCTACCTTTCTGCAGTGTCTTCCGTTTTAATCTGTAGTTTATAACCAATAAATTGAGGTCACAGTCTACATCGGCCACTGGAAATGTGTTACAATTTAAAATCTGGTTCCTAGGTCCCTGTGTTTTCATTATATAATCAGTCTGAAACCTTCCGGTGTCTCCAGGTCTCTTCCACGGATACAACCTTCTTTAATTCACCTACTATTTTTCCTTCACCTCCTTTTCCTACTATCAAATTTCAGTCCTCCATCACAATTAAATTTTCGTCTCCCTTAACCATCTGAAGAGTTTCTTTCATCTCATGATACATTTCTTCAATTCTTCATCACTGCGGATATAACTGGTATATAAACTTGAACTACTGTTGTGGTACGGGCTTCGCTCCTACCTTGGTTACAATAATGTGTTCACTATGCTATTCATAAAGGCTTATCCGCGTTTTTATTCATTATTAAATTACTCCTGCTTTACTTCTGTTTGACTTTGTTTTTATAACCCTGTACTCATCTGACCAGACGCCCTGTTACCCCTGCCAATGAACTTCACTATCTCCTACTACGTATAGCGTTAACATATCCGTTTACCTTCTTAAATTTTATAACTTACCTGCCCGATTAAGGGACCTGACATCCCACCCTCCTATCCGTAGAACGCCAGTTTTGTTTCTCCTGATAACGAAATCATCTTAGATAAATCCCCACCCGGAGATCCGAATGGGGAACTACTTTGCCTCCGGAATATTTTAACCAAGAGGATGCCATCGGAAAAAATTACGGCGATTGTTTCCGGTTGTTTTGAGCCGTTCGCACGACCCCACAACAAGGCCGTTTTGGTTGACGTTACGAGGCCCGATCAGCCAGTCATCCCGACTACTGCACGTACGAGTACCGAAAAGGCTGCTGCCTCTCTTCAGGAGCCACACGTTTGTCTGGCCTCTCAACAGATACTCGTCCGTTGTGGTTGCACCTACGGTATGGCTATCTGTATCGATGGGGCACGCAAGCTGTCCTCACCAACAACAAAGTCCATGGTTCATGAAGGATGGGCGGGTGGGGCGGATTACAGTTTATGAATATGAAACTAAATCTTGTTTCACAGTCTTCTACAAAGACGTGAGAGAGATCTGCAATGCTCTGGAATGGCGACGGACAGATAGCTGTGGGCTTCGTTTCAGAAGTAGTTGGATATTTTGCTGCTTTCTGTCATTTCAGGTCCCACACTGGTTACAGAACCCGTCTCATGCCACAGTTTCATTCTCCCGGATATTGTGCGTCGCTCTGAAAGACGGAAATGGCGGTCTCTTCCACGGCGCTCTGCCCGCTGGACAGCGGCAACGCAGTGCACGCGACAAAACTCCTCAGCTGCGACCGCTACGGTCGCAGGTTCGAATCCTGCCTCGGGCATGGATGTGTGTAATGTCCTTAGGTTAGTTAGGTTTAAGTAGTTCTAAGTTCTAGGGGACTGATGACCTCAGATGTTAAGTCCCATAGTGCTCAGAGCCATTTGAACCATTTTTTCCTCAGCTGCCTCAGTACGCATCTGCACTGGCCAATGTCCCATCAGAACTGATTCGTATACTGTGTGGGACCAATTAGATACAGTGAGCTTGTTTGCATCTTAGCGTGGTGGCCCTGTGATAATAATATTCCATACTACATCTTGCGGTTTAATAACTAAATCTCACGACCGATTTCTATGTAATATAAGAACGAACCCTGAGGAAGAACGAGTTACTTTTGAAAATATCTCGTATATTTAAAATATTTATTGATTTGAATAATACTGCAGGAACTAGTGAACAATAATTACTCTTTCAAAAAGCGATTTACTTTTTGGGGGTTGGGTTGTTTGGGGAAGGAGACCAGACAGCGAGGTCATCGGTCTCATAGGATTAGGGAATGAGGGCGAAGGAAGTCGGCCGTGCCCTTTCAAAGGAACCATCCCGGCATTTGCCTGGAGTGATTTAGGGAAATCACGGAAAACCTAAATCAGGACGGCCGGACGCGGGATTGAACCGTCGTCCTCCCGAATGCGAGTCCAGTGTCTAACCACTACGCCACCTCGCCCGGTGATTTACTTTTCGACTTTTGAACTTATCATATGTGTGAAAGTGCTTTCATTGGTTAATATGTTCTACATGATAAGATCAAACGTAATGAATACATGCTAGCACAGTCCTCAACATGTGTAATCTATAATTCCATGAGAACGCTATAAATGTCAAAATTACGTGAGCGAAGCAGACACGGACGGGGGATCAGCCTAGCAAAGATATGGGTCGCAATTGGGGAAATGCATTGAGATAAGCGACTTTGACGAAGGACAGATTATTATTACGCAAAGGCGTCAACGAGTATCTCGAAAACGGCGAACCTGGTCGAATGTTCACGTGCTGCTGTCGTGAGCATCTAAAGAAAACAGTAGGACAGTGAAACTACGACTAGACGCTAAATGGTTGGACGTCCGCGACATTTCACAGACCGTGGGGTTCTGAGGCTTGTCTGCTCTGTGAAGTAGGACAGATGGTGATTTATATCATCTCTGCCGAAAGAGTACAATTCTGGTGCTCGCACAAGTGTTTCAGACTACACCTTCAATGGAAACGCGTCGGCTCTTCGGGGAAATCACATTTTTGCTACACTAGGTCGATCGTCGTCTCCACAAACGCCTTCATCGAGATGAAAGGCGGCTCTAAACGTTCAGCTCGCCACTGACGCAGGCTGATGGGAGCGTTATTATGCTATGGGAAACATTCTGCTGCGTTTACTTGGAACCTGTGGCACTAATCGAAGACATGTTGACAGCTGCGAACCACCTGCTTCTCTTCATGCTTGACGTCTTCCCCGACGGCGATGTAATCTTTCAGGAATGTAATTAGTCGTGTCTCGGAGGCAGAACCGTGTTACATTGGTTTGAAAAGCATTGTAGTGAACTCACGCTGATATCTCAGAGAGCAATTTCACCTGATGTAAATCCTGCAGAACGCGCACGGGTCGCTAACGGGGTCCATCACCGTGTACGCAAATCAGCGACCCATTATTTACGCGAATTCGATGACCTGTGTGTAGACATCTAATACCACATGCCTGCACAACCTTACCAACAAACGTTTGGGTCCATGATACGCAGAATCAGTGGCGTATTTCGTTCCAAAGCCGGACTAAC
Source organism: Schistocerca nitens (assembly GCF_023898315.1). Classification (NCBI taxonomy): domain Eukaryota; kingdom Metazoa; phylum Arthropoda; class Insecta; order Orthoptera; family Acrididae; genus Schistocerca; species Schistocerca nitens. The sequence continues at coordinate 254,387,383 of NC_064615.1, read as the reverse complement.
AGTCTACTAAGCAGGTGGTCATAATGTTTTGGGCACCAGTGTACACGGCGATGCTGCGAGCACCAGTGAACGACAAGTGGCGGCTAGTGTGGCGGCTAGTGCATATAAGGCCGTACCAGCAGCCCACTGGTAGTCATACCATCTGAAAATGGCCAAGGAATGTTTGCCTTAGAACTCGTACAGTTTGAATCATTTGATGCTGCTGGAAACCCGAGAACTCTTATTTTAATTTCGATGAAATCTGGTACGGAAACAGCTTCAACCCTGAGGAAGTGCATAGGCTACTTTAGAAAGTAAAAAGTAACATTGTCCCCCAACAGGGTGGAGTAGAGAACAGAACACCTTTTGTTCACATCAGGTAACATAAATCGTGTTAAGGTACACGTTGTACTATAATATACAACTGCTTCAGTAGCATGAGGTGTACATATGCGAGCTTCTAGTGACGCACCTCCGATGACGCACTGCTCGGTAGCGAAGCTGTGCGTGCTGCACCGTCGTGCGCTGGGGTAGTTGAGAAGACGGAGAGACTGGGGGATGAGGCAGGCACGTATCATGAGCTATGCTTACCCGAACAGGCAGACACCTGAGAGTATCTGACGTTATGGCACGCACAGTAGCTCAGTTAGTGACCATTATTCAGCACAGCAAAGCTACTGATGTGCAAGTGCAGCTACCATACTATAATACACTTCTGACCATTAAAATTGCTACACCAAGAAGAAATGCAGATGATAAACGGGTATTCATTAGACAAATATACTAGAACTGACATGTAATTACATTTTCACGCAATTTGGGTGCATAGATCGTGAGAAATCAGTACCCGGAACAACCACCTCAGGCCGTAATAACGGACTTGATACGCCTGGGCATTGAGTCAGAGCCTGGATGGCGTGTAGAGGTACAGCTGCCCATGCAGCTTCAATACGATACCACAGTTCATCAAGAGTAGTAACTGGCGTATTGTGACAAGCCAGCTGCTCGGCCACCATTGACCAGACGTTATAATTGGTGAGAGATCTGGAGAATGTGTTGGCCAGGGCAGCAGTCGAACATTTTCTGTATCCAGAAAGGCCCGTACAGGAACTGCAACATGCGGTCGTGCATTATCCTGCTGAAATGTGGGGTTTCACAGGAATCGAATGAAGGGTAGAGCCACGGGTTGGAACACATCTGAAATGTAACGTCCATTGTTCAAAGTGCCGTCAATGCGAACAAGAGGTGACCAAGATGTGTAACCAATGGCACCCCATACGACCACGCCGGGTGATACGCCACTATGGCGATGACGAATAAACGCTTCCAATATACGTTCACCGCGATGTGGCCAAACACGGATGCGACCATGATGATGCTGTAAACATCCGAAAAAATGACGTTTTGCCATTCGTGCACCCAGGTTCGTCGTTGAGTACACCATCGCAGGCGCTCGTGTCTGTGATGCAGCGTCAAGGGTAAACGCGGCCATGGTCTCCGAGCTTATAGTTCATGCTGCTGCAAACGTCGTCGAACTGTTCGTGCAGTTGGTTGTTGTCTTTCAAACGTCCCCATCTGTTGACTCAGGGATCGAGACGCGGCTGCACAATCCGTTACAGCTATGCGGATAATATGCGCATCATCTCGACTGCTAGTGATACGTGGCCGTTGGGATCCAGCACGGCGTTCCATATTACCCTCCTGAACCTACCGATTCCATATTCTGCTAACAGTCATTGGATCTCGACCAACGCGAGCAGCAATGTCGCGATACGATAAACCAAAATCGCGATAGGATACAATTCGACCTTTATCAGAGTCGGAAACGTGATGGTACGCATTTCTCCTCCTTACACGAGGCATCACAACAACGTTTCACCAGGCAACGCCGGTCAACTGCTGCTTCTGTATGAGAAATCGGTTGGAAACTTTCCTCATGTCAGCACGTTGTAGGTGTCGCCACTGGCGCCAGCCTTGTGTGAATGCTCTGAAAAGCTAATCTTTTTCATATCACAGCATCTTCTTCCTGTCGGTTAAATTTCGCGTCTGTAGCACGTTATCTTCGAAGTGTAGCAATTTTAATGACCAGTAGTGTAATAACGATAACAATCTGATTGTGGAGCAGAGGTGGCTGTACTGTGCGGTATGGCCGCGGCGCGGCGTGTGTGGACAGGTGAGCTACTGATGGTGGCGTTCGGGCTGCACCTGGGCTTCGCGTCTCGCAACGCGGCGTCGCCGTACGAGGAGCGGCGCTGGCTGTGCGCGGCGCTTTGCATCGAGCTGGTGGGCTCGGCCGCCTACTACGCGGCGCGCGCCGCCCTCTGGAGCCAGCTGGAGCCGCGCGCCTTCCTGCTGCTCAGCCTTGCGCGCTCCCAGCTCACCGGCACCGGCTGTCTGCTCTGCGTCTTCCTGCCCAAGGTCAGCCACCACCTGCTGTCACTGGCCCAGTTGTTACAGCCAAGCACGATGTCGACGGTCACCTGTTCTCTATTTCTCCCTCTGCAGCTGCTTCCAACACGCTTCGTATTCTCCCTATATCTATGGGAGGGGCTGGAGAATATACTTCCAGGGTACAAGGACACACAGTAGAGAAAAGGAAAACAGTACTTACCCGCCAACAGCTGGTGTTGAAAGTGACCACCATTCATCTCTTGGCACTTTTGGGCCCTGGACAGCAAGATGACAAAGGCGGATCGAAGCTGGACTGCTGGAATTGCTGCAGTGTAATACGAAATGCTCTGCTGCAGTTCTTGAGGACTTTGAGGGCTGTTGCGATACACCTTAGGCTTTTGGGCTCCCCAGGAGCGAAGATTGTGTAAATGTGCTCCAAGGTTCGGCCAGCTGTATGGACAGATGCTCTATCCTGTTGGACGTAACTGTAGGTCTTTCTCTCCTTCATTAATGCTGCCACAAATGGTTTCAAAATATTGCCAATATAACACGCCGAAGTCAGCGTCTGATGAAAGATGATGGGACCAATAAAGTGGCCTGCAGACACTGCACACCAAACCCCAGCCTTCTGGTCATGCGATGGTGTTTCGTGGACATTATGCGGATCCTCCACTGCCCAAAACCTGTGATTCTATGAACTGACATAACCACTCGGGTAAAACCTGACTTCATGAGATATAAATAACAGATCCCAGTCAATAGCCACTCATAAAACTGGAAGAGCTTAGGAGTATTTGCTGGTTTTAATGCATGAACAACAGACACTCTGTAAGCATGCATGTGCATGTCCAGATGGAGTACTCGTCCGCATGATCGACGTGATACGCTGGTCTCTTGTGACAGTAGTCTGATTATATGGTAGCACTCCGAACTACTCTGGTGTTGCGGCCAGTTTTTCTAGTGTGTGGCCACGTAAAAATGGCCCTCTTTGCTGGCACTTTGACTTCATTTAACTTCTCAGCAAACAACAGAACACACCGTTTCCATTACTCTGTTGTCACGTAACTGTCCACAACCAACACCCGTTGCTCCACTGTGAGTACCATCGTCACCTTTGCACTGCCCCACTCACACTGACATACCCCGAACTATCCTCTGAACTCGTGTGGATCACGTTGCGGGCGTACACGTGAGCTGCTCGTCACGGGCTCGTGGTTATATGCATACATTCTCATCCAGTCGTATCCACTCGTCCGGACCAATTTTATTGCCCCACCCTGTATAAGGTGTCCCGATAGGAATGGTCAGTGTTCAGCAAGAAGACGGGAATGATCATTTGAAGCAAAAACCGTCATATGGATATTTTCCCTACTCCGAATAGCTTCCAAAGCAGAATGCATTTAACATACATTGTTGTTTAGTTTCTGTATTATACAATAAATTGTTAGGTGTACACACGTACACACGCAGAACAATTACTAAATACTGAAACATGCGTTTCACAAAGTATCAGTTGAAAATTACGTATTTTTGACTCGTTCCCCTCTAAGCATTATCGTATACGTGACATTATAGCTGTTCAGCGGGAACTTCAACGAGAGATGCTTTTAATAGTTTCCACGACGAAACTCTGTCTCGAAATCTGGCAGAAAATCGAAAGAGGTTCTGGTAGTACGTAAAGCATACCAGCGCAAAGACACAGTCATATCTTCACACCAAGCACAATTTTCCGTATTCGAATCTATAGCAGCTGCCAAATGATTAACTTAACAGTAGATATCATCTGTGTAGCGAAGCAGTTTAAACCACTTAATAAAGACAAGACCACCTATCCAGATTGTATGCCAGATTCCTTTCAGAGCGTGTTGATTCTATAGCCCCATGCTTAGCAATCATATATAACCGCTCGCTCGACGAAATATCTGTACCAAAGACGAAAAGTTGCTCAGGTCACACCAATAATCAGGAAAGGCAATAGGAGTAATCCACTAAATTACAGACCCATATCCCTGAAGCCGATTTGCTGTAGGATGTTGGGACATATATAGTGTTCGAACATTATGAACCATCTCGATGAAAACGATTTCTTCGCAAACAGCCAGCTTGGGTTCAGAAAATATCGTTCTTGTGAAACACAACTAGCTCTTTATTCTCACGAAGTAATTAGTGCTTTCGACAGGGGACGTCGGATTGATTTCACATTTTTAGATTCCAGAAGGCTTTTGACATCGTTCCTCACAAGCAATTACTAATCAAATTACGTGCCTATGAACTGTCGTCTCAGTTGTGTAACTGGATTCGTGATTTCCGGTCAGAAAGTGCAGAGTATGTACTAATCGACCGAAAGTCATGGAGTAAGAAAAAAGTGATGTCTGGCGTTCCCCAAGAAAGTGTTAAAGACCTTCTACTACACCAAATCAATATAAATGATTTAGGAGACAATCTGAGCAACCCTTTTACACTGTTTGCAGATTGTGAAGTTATTTGCCGTCTTGTAAAGTCATCGGGGTACCAAAACCAATTGCAAAATAATTTAGACAAGATATTTCTATTGTTCAAAAAGTGCCAATTAACTCTAAATAATGAAGAGTATGAAGTCATCCACATAAGTACTAAATGGAGTCGCTAAATTTCGGTTACGCGATAAATGACAAAAATCTAAAGTCTGTAAACTCAACTAAATTCTTAGGGTTTACAATTACTAATAACTTAAATTGGAACGATCGCATGGATAATGTTGTGTGGGAAGCAAACCAAAGCACTACGTCTCCAGGCCACAAGTGGCCCATCGGGACCATCCGACCGTCGTGTCATCCTCATTTGAGGATGCGGATAGGAGGGGCGTGTGGTCAGCACACCGCTCTCCCGGTCGTTATGATGGTTTTCTTTGACCGGAGCCGCTACTATTCAGTCGAGTAGCTCCCCAATTGGCATCACGAGACTGAGTGCACCCCGAAAAATGGCAACAGCGTATGGCGGCTGGATGGTCACCCGTCCTAGTGCCGGCCACGCCCCACGGCGCTTAACTTCGGTGATCTCACGGAAACCGGTGTATCCACTGTGGCAAGACCGTTGCCCAAGCAAACCAAAGACTGCGATTTATTGGCAGAACACTTAGAAGGTGCAACAGGTCTACTAAAGAGACTGCTTACACCACGCTTGTTCGCTTCTGTAGTATTGCTGTGCACTGTAGGATCCGAATGAGATAGAAGTGAAGGAGGACATCGAATAAATTCAAAAATGGCTGCTCATTTTACATTATCACAAAGTAGGGGAGAGAATGCCACGGACATGAAACGTGAATTGAGGTTGCAATCATTAAAAGAAAGGCGGCAGGATCTTCTCATAAAATTTCAATCACCAGCCTTCTCCTCTGAGCAACAGCGTCCGTGATGTGACCAAGCAGTTTGTCTCGCGTATTCAGATTTCGTTTGTGCAACTTAGACTTCATCTAACCACACAAAAAAAATCTCATGGCTTCATATCTGGCGATCTTGGTGGCCAGTTAACTGTTCTACCACAACCAACCCTGCTGTTAGGTAAGTGCGCCTGAGATGTTCCTTCACACGTCTGCTAAAATGTGGAGAGGGGCTAGGTGATACTGAGAGTACATTGCAGTCGGTCTGGCCAAAGTAACCTTCTCTAGGCGCTCAACAAAATAATTTTCCAAAAAATACAAGTAATTCCGCCCCGTCACTCGCTGTGCTAAGGAGTCTGCAACTATCAATGTGTTACCGATCTTGCCGCACCAAACATTGATCGAAATGCAAGCTAGGACATTAAATTCCGCTTAGCGTATGAATTTTCCTGCAACCATCTATGATTATTTCGTGATCATAAATTCCATCAGTGAATGGTATTAATGGAAGAAAATGACGATTGACAAAATTCAGGTTGTGTGTGAAGACTGAGGGCATGCTGTACGTGAAATGGATACAAGTTTTCCGCATGTAATGTTCGCCAAATACTTGTTTGTGGGACATTGATCTGTGCAGAAAGTCACCGTATGCTGTTGGTAGGACTACGCTGCACTATTTCAGCAATGTGTTGCTGTTCCTGCATTAATCCTTGCACTACACGTTAAGAAGGAAAATGGGGACTTGGAAGAAAAACGCCGGCCGGAGTGGCTGAGCGGTTCTAGGCGCTACAGTCCGGAGCCGCGCAACCGCTACGGTCGCAGGTTCGAATCCTGCCTCGGGCATGGATGTGTGTGATGTCCTTAGGTTAGTTAGGTTTAAGTAGTTCTAAGTTCTAAGGGACTGATGACCTCAGAAGTTAATCCCATAGTGCTCAGAGCCATTTGAACCATTTTTTTGGAAGAAAACCTGTTTAACGTAGTGTTCTGAAAACTCTGGTAAACACTCCACAATCGGGAATTCGACGTGTCGAAAATCGCCGACGGTATCCTTCGACAGCAATAGGAGCACTATCATCCTAGAAACCACAAACATACACCATGTCTGCATATTCTTCATAAATGTGATTGCTTAGTGTTTCAGCCAACGTCTGTACAAGCACAGTTAACTGTTGTTTCTCTCTGGTATACTCTCAGTCCCTCGCAGCAGTTAACTCGCAACAAACCATGGACAACTGCACGTTCAACAGGCAAGTTTAATGGCAAAAAGACATCCCGAGCAAAGAGATTGAAAGCAATTGGTAGACTGGGCTACAATAAAACGTGAAATGGGGTGGTTGCGTATGGCACATATGAGCGCGCCACTAGCCCAAAACAAATGTCCATATACGTATTATATCTCGGGAACCATTCGGATTAGGGCATATGACCGTACGAAGTTTTTGTTTCAAATGAGCGTTCCTGTCATATTCCTGTATAAGTTACTGGTCGTTCCTCTTGAGGCAATTTGAAGGTACAGTCCGTTTGAATACCATGGCTGGTAAATGCGCAGTCGGCAGGGGATGCATGGGGAAAGCGGTAGTGGTGGGGGTTGCGGGGACGCACTGTAGGGTTGCTGCCAAGCGCCGGACTGGGGTGCCGTTCCAAACTGGAGCCTACATTCGCATTTTTTGTGAGTATTGAGGGAGACCCCTCCGAGCCCACACTTACATGGTTACCATTAAAAAAGATCTGTCACCTCTGCTTTGCCTAGTATACAGGGTGTGTCACCTAACGTTACCGCTGGATATATTTCGTAAACCACATCAAATACTGACGAACCGGTTACACAGACCGAACGTGAGGAGAGGGGCTAGTGTAATTCTTTAATACAGACCATACAAAACTGCACGGAAGTGTGTTTTTTAACACAAATCTACGTTTTTTTTAAACGGAACCACGTCAGTTTTGTTAGCACATCTGAACATATAAACAAATACGTAATCAGTGCCGTTTGTTGCATTGTAAAATGTTAATTACATCCGGAGTTATTGTAACCCAAAGTTGACGCTTGAAACCTCCGACGTTCAGTTGCGCGTTGTAACAAACACGGGCCACGGTAGGCGAGCAGCATCTGCAGGGACATGTTTACGATGACGACCGTGTTTACGAGTGCGGCTGTAGTGCACTGTTGTGGTTTGGTCTAGCTGTCGCAGTGTCCGCATGTAGCGCTTGCTGCTATTGTTATTCTGCATTCGTCTCCGCACGCAGACCAACTGTAGTACACCGTGATACCAGACGTCTGTGATAGTGTAGTATTGTAGGAACTGTGACTATGGTGTATTCGAACTCTGAAAAGGCGGAGATGATACTCATCTATGGCGAGTGTCGACGAAATTCAGCTGAAGCCTGCAGGGTGTATGCAGAACGGTACCCGGACAGAGAGCATCCAACGTGCCGCACATTGCAAAACATCTACCGCCAACTGTATGCAACAGGTATGGTCGTAGCACGCAAACGGGTCCGTAACAGGCCCGTCACAGGAGAAGCGGGTGCAGTTGGTGTGTTAGCTGCTGTTGCCATGAACCCACACATGAGTACACGGAACATTGCGAGAGCCGGTGGACTGAGTCAAAGTAGTGTCATGCGCATACTGCATCGTCACCGCTTTCACCCGTTTCATGTGTCGCTACATCAGCAATTACATGGTGATGACTTTAATCATCGAGTGCAATTCTGTCAATGGGCATTAACAGAGAATGCGTTGCAGTTCTACCCGTTTACCGATGAAGCGGGTTTCACAAACCACGGGGCAGTGAATCTACGGGACATGCATTACAGGTCCGTGGACAATCCTCGCTGGCTCAGACAGGTAGAGCGACAGCGACCGTGGACTGTAAATGTATGGTGCGGAATCATTGGTGACCACCTCATTGGTCCTCACTTCATTGCAGGAGCCCAAACAGCTGCAACATACATCGAGTTTCTACAGAATGATCTGCCAACGTTGCTCGAAAATGTCCCACTGGAAACGCGTCGACGTATGTGGTATCAGCATGATGGTGCACCTGCACATTCCGCAATTAACATTAGGCTGACCCTTGACAGGATGTTCGACGGGCGTGGAGGACGTATAAATTGGCCAGCCCGTTCTCCTGATCTTACACCTCTGGACTTCTTTCTGTGGGGAACGTTAAAGGAGAATGTGTACCGTGATGTGCCTACAACCCAGAGGATATGAAACAACGTATTGTGGCAGCCTGCGGCGACATTACACCAGATGTACTGCGGCGTGTACGACATTCATTAGGCCAGAGATTGCAATTGTGTGCAGCAAATGATGGCCACCACATTGAACATCTATTGGCCTGACATGTCGGGACACACTCTATTCCACTCCGTAATTGAAAACGGAAACCACGTGTGTACGTGTACCTCACCCCTCATGGTAATGTACATGTGCGTCAGTGAAAAAGACCAATAAAAAGGTGTTAGCATGTGGACGTAATGTGCTGTTCCAGTCTCTTCTGTACCTAAGGTCCATCACCGTTCCCTTTGGATCCGTACGTAATTCGGTGCTCTCCGACACACACGGTCGAACAGCGGAGGAGTGGTACTCAAGCGTCAACTTTAGGTTACAATATCTCCGGATGTAATTAACATTTTACAATGCCACAAACGGCACTGAATACGTATTTGTTTATATGTTCAGATGTGCTAACGAAACTAACGGGGTTCCATTTAAAAAAACGTAGGTTTGTGTTAAAAAACATACTTCCGAGCATTTCTTTATGGTTTGTATTAACCAATTACACTAGCCCCTCTCCTCACGTTCGGTCTGTGGAATCGATTCGTCAGTATTTGATGTGGTTTACGAAATATATCCAGCGGTAATATTAGGTGACTCACCCTGTACAAAAAGAATTCCGCCGTAAATGCAGCGATTTATTTTCGCCTGGCCTGTTAACCACTTGTACCTTCAGAGAAGCGTCATGAGTGGTGGATTCCAAGTAGAATCTACGCATTTCTCTTGTCGCCATGTTAAAATTTGCCTCTTTTGCTAAAACACTGATCTCACTAACACGTGCAGACGCAACTGCGAGAGAAATCTAAAACTACGGTTTACTAAGCGTTTTAAGTGAGGAACTGAGGGAAAGTGAGATCAGTATCTTATGAAAAAGCACATTCTCGATACAAAATAAACGAGTAATGTATTCACATATGTTGCCCCAGAACCCATAGCGTTTCTCGCTTCACCAGCTATCGATGACCCTTAAAAATTACATTATTTCATCGAAAAAGTAGGTAGGTAGAGTAATAACACGGTAGGTGCCCTATGGTAAAATACTCTCGTCTTTGTGTGCTATCATTTCTCAAATTCCGTTTCGATATTTCAAGTCATTTATGAAATGTGAGTAACATGAATATTTCTCTCTGGCTTTATCGCTGGCGCGCCACGATTGCAAACGAGTGTTAGATCCGTTTTCTTGAGACAGATAGAGACCTCCACCAAAGTCTAAATTTCATACGCAGTGACCTATTTTTCACTGAAAACTTTTTCGAATTTCGCGCAGTGTCTTACTCCCACGTAAATAACACTATAACTATGACCATTAACGAAATGATGGGTGCATCAGTATCACCCTAACACGTAAAACTACAAGCAAAGAAAAAACGAAATTTTTCTACCTGTTAGTTTCTATAAAATCCTTTGAGAAAGATTGCAGCGCGTGCGTCACGATTCCGTCATCTCCGACCGGCCGAGAGTTGGCAGGTAATGTCGGCCTCCAGTTCCAAACAAACGAATGAACTCGCCCAGCACTTTGGACGAAAATTGGTCACTGTGCCACCTTATACTGCATGGACCCTCCGATGGGAACAGTAGAGCACTTGGGATTTTTTCTTCGTGGTAATGTTCGTGACGAGACTGTTGTTATGATCTACTGTACGGGAGAGTGTTGTACCTAGAGGATAGTGCATCTAGGAACACCATGGTATTGTTTTTGTGGCTACTTCGGTCTAGTGACCGACTTAGAATCACACAAAGAACTGCGCACTAGAGACCGCAATAAGCAGTTTCCACCATTTTCTACAGTTTATGTTGTTTGGCGCAAGGTTGTGATTTCCGCAGCATTAGTAAATTTTTTGTGCTCTACAAATTTAAATGCTGTGTAGTATATTATAGCTATTTGGAATATATTGTTAATTCTTCAGGTACAGACGTTGTGGCGAGTAAAATGTAATGTACCTATGGAGCTAGTTATATGACATGCATATAGTTAACCCATACATTGCCGGTCATGCACCAGCTTTTATCTTGAAACAGAAGAAGGTCTTATAAAATGTAACATGTAATACTTGCAAATGAACTGAGTTTTTTTAATGTCTTAAATATTTTACTCATCCTGAAAATGAAAATTTAGTTTCCAGTATCTTCTGTGTTTAATTTGTAACTGGTTTTGATAATACTTCTGCTTAATTTGATTTCACTTACTGATTACTGGCTTGTAGTAGAGTAATAATGTAACAGATATACGATTAAACACAATATTAACAAGATATTTTCAGTTGCTACACTTTTAAATTTCAATAGAATATTTCTTTCTGGGTACATATCATTTTGTACCTTGGGACACGTTTTCACATTTGGAAAAGCTTTAATGTTCCGAAGTAAGTTGTCCATTTTCGGAAAGAGATTGTAGCACATTAAAAAGTCAATACTATCGTTTAAAATCTGAGTAAGAAAATACGTTAAACTTTTATTACAAGTCTGGCTACAAGCGAAGGTCTGCAAAGTGTACCACGGTAAAACACTGACGCCTACTGTGAAATTGTAATGTGAGTGTTTAATGCTGTGCTGTAGGTCTAAACAGGGGCTAAACGAGGACTGCTCTGTTGTTTTCCTTGGCCGTGTCCTCTAGATCGGGTTAACTCAAGAATTCACGGTATTCGATGTAGAAAACGGAACAGACGAGATGTGTTACGACTGCTAAACTCCTCGAGTCCCTGAGAGACGTTTACTGTTCACAACACTTATATCCAGCTGACAGCGTAGTGCAACATCCTGGACACCTTTCCCCACTTACAAAGGCTGAGGAAGGAGATGTCGTCGTGTAGGGCATCGGAGCACATGGATATTAAGGGAAGCTAAGTGGCATATATGCAGCCCAGGAGGCGTGTAGCAACAATCTGATGGTTAAGCTGCACCTGTAATAATCTGATGGTTAAGTTTCACTTGTGATCTAGGGAGCCGACACGGTAGCTCAGCGTGTTCGGTCAAACGGTTAGCTGCCCTCTGTAAAAAAAAAACCTGTGTTAATCGATCAATGACGAACTTAAAAAAACGGGTGTCTTACGACGTTCTGCCTACGACCCTGTCGAAGAATGCGGGGGAGCGGAGAGAGGTAAAGGGATTTCTCTTGTCCTAGGTGTGGGAAACTGCCCCTAAAGGCGGAAGAATCAGCAATGATCAACTGCATGAGAATGCAGAAGGTAATGGAAACCACTGCATTAAATACACGTAACGTGTATCCACAGGACATGTGGCCTGTAATTGAAGAAGTGTCGTAATGCTCTCTCCTTTGGCAAAATAATCTGGAATAGTCCCCCACTCGGATATCCGAGAGGGGACTGCCAAGAGCAGGTTACCATGAGAAAAAGATTGAATAATCAACCAAGGATAGCGTTCTACGAGTCTGAGCGTGGAATGTCAGCATCTTGAACGTGGTAGGGAGACTAGAAAATCTGAAAAAGGAAATGCAAAATATCAATCTAGGTATAGTAGAGGTCAGTGAAGTAATATGGAAAGAATACAAGGATTTCTGGTCAGATGAGTACAGGTAATATTAACAGCAGCAGAAAATGGTGTAACGGGAGATACGGTATGAATAGGAAAGTAGGGAAGAGAGTGTGTTACTGTGAACGGTTCAGTGACAGAGTCGTTCTTATCGGAAACGACAGCAAACGAAAACCGACAACGATAGTTCAGGTACATAAGACGACATCGCAAGTTGGAGATGAAGAGATAGAGAAAGTGTATGAGGATACTGAAACGGTAATACAGTACGTAAAGAGGGATGAAAATCTTATAGTCATGGGAGACTGGAACGCAGGTGTAGGGGAAGGAGTAGAAGAAAAGGTTACAGGAGAATATGGACTTGGGACAAGGAATGAGAGAGGAGAAAGACTAACTGAGTTCTGTAACAAGTTTCAGATAGTAATAGCGAATACTCTATTCAATAATCACAAGAGGAGGATGTATACTTGAAAAAGGCCGGGTCATACGGGAAGATTTCAGCTAGATTACATCAGATACTGGATTTTAAGGCGTACCCAGGAGCAGATATAGACTCAGATCACAATTCAGTAAAGATGAAGAGCAGACTGAAGTTGAATACATTAGTCAGGAAGAATCAGTACGCAAAGAAGTGGGATACGGAAGTACTAAGGAATGACGAGATGTGCTTGAAGTTCTCTAACGCTATAGATACAGCAATAAGGAATAGCTCATTAGGCAGTACAGTTGAAGAGGAATGGAGATCTCTAGAAAGGGCCATTACAGAAGTTGGGAAGGAAAGCATAGGTACAAAGAAGGTAACTGCGAAGAAACCATAATAGAAGATATACTTCAGTTGATTGATGAAGGAAGAAAGCACAAAATGTTCCGGGAAACTCAGTAGTACAGAAATACTAGTCGCTGAGGAATGAAATAAATAGGAAGTGCAGGGAAACTAAGAAGAAATTACTGCAGAAAAGTGTGAAGACATCGTAAAAGGAATGATTGTCGGAAGGATAGGCTCAGCATACAGGAAAGTCAAAACAGCCTTGGGTGACAATACAAGCAAGGGTGATAACATTAAGAGTGCAACGATAATTCTACTCTTAAATGCAGAAGAGAAGCGGATAGTTGGAAAGAATACATCGAAAGCCTCTATGAGGGGGAAGACTTGTCTGGTGAGATAGAAGAAGACACAGGCGTCGTTTTAAAAGAGATAGGGGATACAGTATTAGAAAGAGAATTTAAAAGAGCCTTGGAGGACTTAAGATAAAATAAGGCAGAAGGGGTAGATAACATTCCATCACAATTTCTAAAATCATTGGGGGAAGTGGCAACAAAACGACTATTCACGTTGCTGTGTACAGCGTATGAGTCCGGCGACATACCATCTGACTTTCGGAAAAGCATCATACACACAATTCCGAAGACGGCAAGACCTGACAAGTGCGAGAATCATCGCACAATTAGCTTAATACCTCATGCACCCATGTTGCTTACCAGAAAAATATACAGAAGAATGGAAAAGAAAATTGAGGATGCTCTAGATAACGATCAGTTTGGCTTTAGGAAAGGTAAAGGGACGAGAGAGGCAATTCGGACGTTGCGGTTAATAATGGAAGCAAGACTAAAGAAAAATCAAGACACGTTCATTGGATTTGTCGACCAAGAAAAAGCGTTCGACAATGTAAAATGCTGCAATATCATCGAAATTTTGAAAAAAGTAGGGGTAACCTATAGGGAGAGACGGGTCATATACAATATGTACAACAACCAAGAGGGAATAATAAGAGTGGACGACCTAGAACGAGGTGCTCGTATTGAAAAGGGCATAAGATAGGGATGTAGCCTTTCGCCCCTGCTGTTCAATCTGCACATCGAGGAAGCAATGACGGAAATAAAATAAAGGGTCAGGAGTGGAATTTAAATTTAAGATGAAATGATATCAATGATACGATTCGCTGATCACATTGCTATCTTGAGTGAAAGTGAAGAAGAATTACATGATCTTCTGGACGGAATGAATAGCCTAATGAGTACACAATATGGATAGAGAGTAAATCGAAGAAAGACGAAGGTAATAAGAAGTAGTAGAAATGAGAACAGCAAGAAACTTAACATCAGGACTGATGGTCACGAAGTAGATGAAGTTAAGGAATTCTGCTGCCTAGGTAGTAAAATAACCAATGACGGACGGAGCAAGAAGGACATCTAAAGCAGACTAGCAATGGCAAAAAGGGCATTCGTGGCCAAGAGAAGTCTGCTAATATGAAATATCGGCCTTAATTTGAGGAAAAATTTCTGAGAATGTACGTCCGGAGTACAGCATTGTACGGTAGTCAAACATGGACTGTGGGAAAACCAGAACAGAAGATAATATAAGTATTTGAGATGTGGTGCTACAGACGAATATCGAAAATTAGGTGGACTGATAAGGTAAGGAATGAGGAGATTCTGCGCAGAATCAAGGGGAAACGTACATGTGGAAAACACTGATAAGGGACAGGATGATAGGACATCTGTTAAGACATGATGGAATGACTTCAGTGGTACTAGAAGAGCTGTGGGGGCAAAAACTGTAGAGGAAGACAGACATTGGAACACATGCAGCAAATAATTGAGGACGTAGGTTGCAAGTGCTACTGTGAAATGAAGAGGTTAGCACAGGAGAGGAATTCGTGGCTTGTCGCATGAAACCAGTCAGAGGGGTGATGACAAAAAAAAAAAGAAAAGTGTGCCACATACACACCATCGCCTCACTGTTGAGGAACAGAGTCATGTGTAGATCGGAAGAAGAGTGGCAGGAAGTAACAGACAACAATATGCGTCTAGTGAAGTCAAAAGATCTGCCACACGTCCACACGTGTGTGTGTGTGTGTGGGGGGGGGGGGGGGGGGGGGTTGTATCATCCTTCTCAAATGTCTTAGCTTAGGAAACAGACCTACCACGCATGGCTTCATGCTGCAGCGAGACAACCATCGAACTTGTGGTGCTTGTAGCGAACAGATTACAGAACGCCACATTTTAGTTGACTGTGTTTTATATTCAGACAAGAGGGCGGCAGTTAATTTACTACGAATTTTCCCTCTGCTTTAAACGTCAATGACACGAATATGGTGTTGCTTTTAAGGTTCTGTGAAATGTGATATGCCGTTCGTTAAACTTTTAAGGATCCCTTAAGACATGGAAAGTGTCCAGATGCGGGAGAGGAAGATTAGGTTAGTGTACTTTATTTATTTTGGTCGGCAAAACTGAAGCAAAGATCGACCCTAATTACATAATTAATCACAAAGGTCGGGCCTAATTTCACAACTAAATACATAGCGCTACACAAGGATGGTATAAAAGTGCAATACAATTCAAAAATTGCCGACGCCATACAACTGGTGTGATCCGGTTGGGAAAAAATTTCGCAATACCACTCCAAACCAGTGACAGACACACTCAAACTCTACCCTTCAGCTAAAAGCTGACGGGAATAAGGCAGGGGTGTAAGGAACTACAACTACTCTTTCTGGCGTGAATAATTTTCCAAGTGAGGAGATGCTGGTGTTGGACAGAGAGGAGTTTAAAAAGTGTGTTACCTGTAAGCATACTTTATCTATCACTGTTTGACACCAGAGTTCGCTACAGGTGCCTGCTCAAAAACCATCTACAGCCCAGGAAATCGGAGCCAATACACACTACGACAACTGATGAAAAAATGTGGCACAGTTCTAATTACACCTCGAAATTGTCATGAAAAAACCAGCACTCGTAATGAATGGGTCATAATGCAGCACATGTACTGGGGAAAATCACCACCCTAAAAGACTGCAGATGTGCGTTCTGCCACGACATCTTGGTAGATGATTGTTGCAGTGTCTGTGTGTTTATGGGTTGAATTTTTTCATATGACTTGTCAAGCCAATGACAGCACGGCATCTCTTGCCGAAATTGTCACAAGTGTATCTGGCTGCTGAGGCAGGAGCAGTGTTAGCATTGCGAAGCTTTTTCTGCCTTAATCTGTCTAACAAGCCTTCATCATGCTTCAACATTCCAGATGATATATCATCACGCCACTCTGGTCTCATGCTATCCCGTGCCTCCCATCTGTTTGTGGCGATTCCAAAGCTCTCCATATCTCGTTTACAGGAGTCCTTGAGCCTCAATACAGGACGTCCTACAGGTCTTTTGGCTATAGAGATCTCTCCAAGCATCACCTCACGTGGTAATCTGTCAGGATCCATACGGTGGACGTGTCCCAGCCAGCGGAGTCGTCTCTGCTTCAAGATAGCTGAAATACTGTTGCAGTTAGTTTTAGATAGCACTGCTTCGTTGTTAACTCAGTCCTTCCACGTTACTCCGAGGATGGATCTCAGGCACCGTATGTGGAAAGCATTAAGGCGACGTTCTTGTTTGGGATGTTGTTGTTGTTGTGGTCTTCAGTCCTGAGACTGGTTTCATGCAGCTCTCCATGCTACTCTATCCTGTGCAAGCTTCTTCATCTCCCAGTACCTACTGCAGCCTACATCCTTCTGAATCTGCTTAGTGTATTGGTCTCTTGGTCTCCCTCTACGATTTTTACCCTCCACGCTGTCCTCCAATGCTAAATTTGTGATCCGTTGATGCCTCAGAACATGTCCTACCAACTGGTCCCTTCTTCTTGTCACGTTGTGCCACAAACTCCTCTTTTCCCCAATTCTATTCAATACCCCCTCATTAGTTATGTGATCTACCCATCTAATCTTCAGCATTCTTCTGTAGCACCACATTTCGAAAGCTTCTATTCTCTTCTTGTCCAAACTGGTTATCGTCCATGTTTCACTTCCATACATGGCTACACTCCATACGACTTCCTGACACTTAAATCTATACTCGATGTTAACAAATTTATCTTCTTCAGAAACGATTTCCTTGCCATTGCCAGTCTACATTTTATATCCTCTCTACTTCGACCACCATCAGTTATTTTACTCCCCAAATAGCAAAACTCCTTTACTACTTTCAGTGTCTCATTTCCTAATCTAATCCCCTCAGCATCACCCGATTTAATTTGACTACATTCCATTATCCTCGTTTTGCTTTTGTTGATGTTCATCTTATATCCTCCTTTCAAGACACTGTCCATTCCGTTCAACTGCTCTTCCAAGTCCTTTGCTGTCTCTGACAGAATTACAATGTCATCGGAACCTCAAAGTTTTTACTTCTTCTCCATGAATTTTAATACCTACTCCGAATTTTTCTTTTGTTTCCTTTACTGCTTGCTCAATATACAGATTGAATAACATCGGGGAGAGGCTACAACCTTGTCTCACTCCTTTCCCAACCACTGCGTCCCTTTCATGCCCCTCGACTCTTATAACTGCCATCTGGTTTCTGTACAAATTGTAAATAGCCTTTCGCTCTCTGTATTTTACCCCTGCCACCTTCAGAATTTGAAAGAGAGTATCCCAGTTAACGTTGTCAAAAGCTTTCTCTAAGTATACAAATGCTAGAAACGTAGGTTTGCCTTTTCTTAATCTTTCTTCTAAGATAAGTCGTAAGGTTAGTATTGCCTCACGTGTTCCAACATTTCTACGGAATCCAAACTGATCTTCCCCGAGGTCCGCTTCTACCAGTTTTTCCATTCGTCTGTAAAGAATTCGCGTTAGTATTTTGCAGCTGTGACTTATTAAACTGATAGTTCGATAATTTTCACATCTGTCAACACCTGCTTTCTTTGGGACTGGAATTACTATATTCTTCTTGAAGTCTGTGGGTATTTCGCCTGTCTCATACATCTTGCTCACCAGATGGTAGAGTTTTGTCATGACTGGCTCTCCCAAGGCCATCAGTAGTTCTAATGGAATGTTGTCTACTCCCGGGGCCTTGTTTCGACTCAGGTCTTTCAGTGCTCTGTCAAACTCTTCACGCAGTATCTTATCTTCCATTTCGTCTTCATCTACATCCTCTTCCATGTCCATAATATTGTCCTCAAGCACATCGCCCTTGTATAAACCCTCTATATACTCCTTCCACCTTTCTGCCTTCCCTTCTTTGCTTAGAACTGGGTTGCCATCTGAGCTCTTGATATTCATAGTGGTTCTCTTCTCTCCAAAGGTCTCTTTAATTTTCCTGTAGGCAGTATCTATCTTACCCCTAGTGAGACAAGCCTCTACATCCTTACATTTGTCCTCTAGCCATCCCTGCTTAGCCATTTTGCACTTCCTGTCGATCTCATTTTTGAGACGTTTGTATTCCTTTTTGCCTGCTTCATTTACTGCATTTTTATATTTTCTCCTTTCATCAATTAAATTCAATATTTCTTCTGTTACCCAAGGATTTCTATTAGCCCTCGTCTTTTTACCTGCTTGATCCTCTGCTGCCTCCACTACTTCATCCCTCAAAGCTACCCATTCTTCTTCTACTGTATTTCTTTCCCCCATTCCTGTCAATTGTTCCCTTATGCTCTCCCTGAAACTCTCAACAACCTATGGTTCTTTCAGTTTATCCAGGTCCCATCTCCTTAAATTCCCACCTTTTTGCAGTTTCTTCAGTTTCAATCTGCAGTTCATAACCAATAGATTGTGGTCAGAATCCACATCTCCCCCTGGAAATGTCTTACAATTTAAAACCTGGTTCCTAAATCTCTGTCTTACCATTATATAATCTATCTGATACCTTTTAGTATCTCCAGGATTCTTCCAGGTATACAACCTTCTATTATGATTCTTGAACCAAGTGTTAGCTATGATTAAGTTATGCTCTGTGCAAAATTCTACAAGGCGGCTTCCTCTTTCATTTCTTTCCCCCAATCCATATTCACCTATAAAGCCGCATGTCCTAGGGATAAATTACGGCTGTAGTTTCCCCTTGCTTTCAGCCGTTCGCAGTACCAGCACAGCAAGGCCGTTTTGGTTAATGTTACAAGGCCAGATCAGTCAATCATCCAGACTGTTGCCCCTGCAACTACTGAAAAGGCTGCTGCCCCTCTTCAGGAACCACACGTTTGTCTGGCCTCTCAACAGATACCCCTCCGTTGCGGTTGCACCTACGGTACGGCCATCTGTATCGCTGAGGCACGCAAGCCTCCCCACCAACGGCAAGGTCCATGGTTCATGGGGGAAGTGTTTGGGATAGGTAGTCCATGTTTCCGATGCATACAAAAGGATGCTGAGGACGCAAGTTTGATATACAAGAATTTTGGTGGTCAAAGAGAGTTTGTTGTTTTTCCAAACACGTGTTGAGAGTTTGCCAAAAGTTGTCGCAGCTCTTCCAGTGGGAGCATCAATTTCCTTGTCAACGGACATATTTGATTCTATAGTAGATCCAAGATAGTTCTCCTCGATAGGCGTCCAAAAACTTGAGCCCTCCTTCCTCCCTCCCTCCCTCCCTATATCCGCCTACACGGGGGCACAGGCTTCTTGAAGTGGCCAGCTGCTCCGCTCAGCGTCTCGTACTTTCTCTGTGCCCTCGCTGCCCACCCTTTGCTGCCATCCTATGCGGTCGCTGGCCGCACTCGGCTTTCAACCATGGACTGATGACCATAGATGATAAGTCCCATAGTGCTCAGAGCCATTTGAACCTTTCAACCATCTAGCCACCACCTTATGGCGTCGCTCCTATGGCAACACAATAATGTGCAACTTGTTCACCCAAAATAAAGCGACAGAGCCCTCAGCCACCGCCCCCTAGGCAGAGAGCGGCTGTGCCCAGCGACCGCTCACAGCAGACAAGACCCCGCTGCCGCCCCCTTTGCGACACTCGCGATATGCGACATGCCTACAGGCAGTGGTCCTAGACTACACAAAAGGGAAATGAATTAGCATAACCCTGCCCGTGCGGAGAACGCACCAGATGGTCATTTCAAAAGTCGGCTGCGTGCAAAACAGGAAGCGCCTGCCGCCTAAAGCGAGCGCATCCTCACTCTGGCAGCCCTCAGAAACGTAGTAAATCACTGCTACCTTGACCGAGAGAGAGTCACGGAGAGAGTTCGCCCACAGCAGCCCGTCATTCTGCAATGGCGTACTTAACATCAGCTCGACTCCTATAATAAAGCAACTATTAAAAAAGAAAATCACATTTACGACCGTAATAAATGTTCCCTTTCCACGAAAATAGGCAAAGTCAATTTTCTTTTAGTTTTATGAGCAAAATCGGTATAGCTTTTACGTTTGACTGCAGTCGCATCTCATTATTTTGTGACGCTCAACCAAGTTCACCAACACCAATCACAAATGGTCACTCTGCATAAAATCAGGATTTAAAAAAACTTCGACTATTTGTTGCGAAAACCATAGTCTACTAGTATAGCGGTTGCACGTGAGAAGGAGGGGTGGTGGGGCGTTGTACAATGGAAAGGAGCAGTGTAGCATTTGATGCTCCAACCAGTGACGTCCTTCTGTCGCCTCTGTCTCTAGAGAACACTTGGGCGTGCACGTAGATTATTTAGCGTTGATTTTCATGATAGTTCAGATGCGGTGAAGGTATTTAGCCACTGTACAGCTCATAGTGGGTGACACGGAACTAACAGGACATGTAGTACATTAAGAAAAGACGGAGAGTCTTCTATATCTACAGCTACATACATACACCACAAACCACCGTAAGGTACAGGGCAGAGAGTGCCTTGCGTCACAAAATGTAATTTCCTTTCCTGTTCTACTCGCAGGTAGAGAGAGTGGAAAACGACTGTCTATATCCCTCCGTACGAGCCCTAATTTCTCTTAACTTTGTGGCCAATACCCAAAATGTATGTTGGCGGCAGCGGAGGTACAGGGCAGAGAGTGCCTTGCGTCACAAAATGTAATTTCCTTTCCTGTTCTACTCGCAGGTAGAGAGAGTGGAAAACGACTGTCTATATCCCTCCGTACGAGCCCTAATTTCTCTTAACTTTGTGGCCAATACCCAAAATGTATGTTGGCGGCAGCGGAATCGTTCTGCAGTAAACTTCAAATGTCAATTTTCTCAATAGTATTTCGCGCAAAGAACGTCGTCTTTCATCCCAAGTCTCCCATTCGAGGTCACGAAGCATCTCTGTAACACTCGCGTGTTAATCGAACTTATCGCTAACAGATCTAGCAGCACGCCTCTGAACTGCGTTAGTGTCGTCTTTAATCCGACTTTCTGGTCATCCCAAACTTTCGAGCAGTACTCAAGAATGGACCGTACTGATGTTCTATATACGGCCTCTTTTATAGATTAGCTACACTATCCGTAAATGCTCCAAACAAATCGATAATCAGCCTCCCCTACTACCTCTCTTACATGCTCATTCCCTTATATGTCGCTATGCATCGTTACTCCTAGATATTTAACCGACGTGACGGTGAATGCAGCACAATACTAATGCTGTATTTGTACATTACAGGTTTATTTTTCCAACTCATCTGCACTGACTTGTATTTTCTGCATTTAGAGCATGGTACCATTCATCAAACCAACAAGGATTTTTTTTCTAACTTATCTTCTACCCTACTACTGTCACTTAACTATGATACCTTCACGTACACCAAAGTATCATCAACAAACAGCCGCTAATTGCTGCTCACTCCATCCATCAGATCACCTGTATGTACAGAGAATAAGAATGGTCCTAATACGCTTCCCTGGAGCACACCTGACGGTGCCCTTGTCTCTGATGAACACTCGCCCTCTAAAGAAGGAGGGAAGAATGGGTTAATTTCCCATCGACATTGGGGTCAATGGAGACGGAACACAAGCTCGAATTGTTTCAAGGATGGGGAACGATACCGGCCGTGCCCTTTCAAGGGAACGGTCGCAGCATTTGCCTGGAGTAATTTAGAGTAGTAATGGAAAATCTAAATCTGAATGGCTGGACCCAGGTCTGAACCGTTGTCCTCCCGAATGCGAGCGCAGTGTGCTAAGGACTGCATCATCTCGCTCGGTCTCTCACTCAACGACCACTTCTTTTTTCGTCAGTCTTCTGACTGGTTTGACGCGACACGCCAAGAAATCCTCTCCTCTGCTAAACTCCTCATCTCAGAGTCGCACTTGCAACCTACGTCCTCAATTATTTGCTGGATGTATTCCGATCTCTGTCTTCCTCTACAGGTTTTGCCCCCTCTAGTGCCACGAAAGTCATTCCCTCATGTCTTGCAAGATGTCCTGTCCCTTCTCCTTATCAGTGTTTTCCACATATTCATTTCCTCTCCAATTCTGCGCAGAACCTTCTCATTCCTTACCTTATCAGTCCACCTAATTTTCAACATTCGTCCGTAGCACGACATCTCAAACTCTTATATTATCTTCTGTTCGGGTTTTCCCACAGTCCATGTTTCATTACCATGCAATGCTGTACTTGATGTACTTTCTCAGAAATTTCTTCCTCAAATTAAGGGCGATGTTTGATATTAGTAGACTTCTCTTGGCCAGTAATGCCGAATTGCCATTGCTAGTCTGCCTTTGATGTCCTTGCTCCGTTCGCCATTTTTTATTTTACTGCCTAGGTAGCAGAATTGCTTAACTTCATCTATTTCGTGATCATCAATGCTGATGTTAAGTTTCACGCTGTTCTCACTTCTACTACTTCTCATTACCTTCGACTTTCATCGATTTACACTCAATCCATACTGAGTACTCATTAGACTGTTCAGTCCGTTCACCAGATCATGTAATTCTTCTTCACTTTCACTCAGTATAGCAATGTCATCAGCGAATCGTATCATTGATATCCTTTCACCTTGAATTTAAATTCCACTCATGAACCTTTCTTTTATTTCCATTACTGCTTCCTCGATGTACAGATTGAACAGAAGAGGCGAAAGGCTACATCCCTGTCCTCCACCCTTTCCATACGAGCACTTCGTTCTTGGTTGTCCACTCTTATTATTCTCTCTTGGCTGTTGTACACATTGTATATGACCCATCTCTCCCTACAGCTACCCCTACTTTTTTCAGAATTTCGAACATCTTGCAGCATTTTACATTGTCGAACGCTTATTCCAGGTCGATAAATCCTATGAACGTGTCTTGATATTTCTTTAGTCTTTCTTCCACTATTAACCGCATCGTCAGAATTGCCTCTCTAGTGCCTTTACTTTTCGTGAAGCCAAACTGATCGTCATCTAGAGCATCCTCGGTTTTCTTTTACATTCTTCTTTATATCATTCTTGCAAGGCACTTGAATGCATGAGCTGTTAAGCTGACTGTGCGACAGTTCTCGCATTTGCCAGGTCTTGCCGTCTTCGGAATTATGTGGATGATGCTTTTCCGAATGTAAGATGGTATGACGCCATACTCATGCATTCTATACACCAACGTGAATAGTCATTTTGTTGCCACTTCCCCCAATGTTTTTAGAAATTCTGTTGGAATGTTATCTATCCCTTCTGCATTATTTGCTCTTAATCCTCCAAAGCTCTTTTAAATTCTGATTCTAACACTGGATCCCCTATCACTTCTAAATCGACACCTATTTCTTCTTCCATCACATCAGACAAATCTTCCCCCTCATAGAGGCTTTCAATGTATTCTTTCAACTATCCGCTGTCTGTTCTGCATTTAACAGCAGAATTCGCATTGCACTCTTAATTTTACCACCCTTGCTTTTAACGTCACAGGTTGTTTTGGCTTTCCTGTACGCTGATCCTGTCTTTCCGACAATCATTCCTTTTACGATGTCTTCACATTTTTCTACAGCCATTTCGTCTTAGTTTCCCTGCACTTCCTATTTATTTCATTCCTCAGCAACTAATATCCCTGCATTCCTGAGTTTCCCGGAACATTTTTGTATTTTCTCCGTTCATCAATCAACTGCAGTATTTATTCTTTTACCCATGGTTTCTTCGCAGTTACCTTCTTTCTACCTACGTTTTCCTTCCCAATTTCTGTGATGGCTTTTCTAGAGATGCCCATTCCTCTTCAACTGTACTGCCTACTGAGCTATTCCTTATTGCTGTATCTATAGCCTTAGAGAACTTCAAGCACATCTCGTCATTCTTTCGTACTTCCGTATCCCACTTCTTTGCGTACTGATTCTTCCTGACTAATGTCTTAAACTTCAGCCTACTCTTCATCACTATTACACTCCTGGAAATGGAAAAACGAACACATTGACACCGGTGTGTCAGACCCACCATACTTGCTCCGGACACTGCGAGAGGGCTGTACAAGCAATGATCACACGCACGGCACAGCGGACACACCAGGAACCGCGGTGTTGGCCGTCGAATGGCGCTAGCTGCGCAGCATTTGTGCACCGCCGCCGTCAGTGTCAGCCAGTTTGCCGTGGCATACGGAGCTCCATCGCAGTCTTTAACACTGGTAGCATGCCGCGACAGCGTGGACGTGAACCGTATGTGCAGTTGACGGACTTTGAGCGAGGGCGTATAGTGGGCATGCGGGAGGCCGGGTGGACGTACCGCCGAATTGCTCAACACGTGGCGCGTGAGGTCTCCACAGTACATCGATGTTGTCGCCAGTGGTCGGCGGAAGGTGCACGTGTCCGTCGACCTGGGACCGGACCGCAGCGACGCACGGATGCACGCCAAGACCGTAGGATCCTACGCAGTGCCGTAGGGGACCGCACCGCCACTTCCCAGCAAATTAGGGACACTGTTGCTCCTGGGGTATCGGCGAGGACCATTCGCAACCGTCTCCATGAAGCTGGGCTACGGTCCCGCACACCGTTAGGCCGTCTTCCGCTCACGCCCCAACATCGTGCAGCCCGCCTCCAGTGGTGTCGCGACAGGCGTGAATGGAGGGACGAATGGAGACGTGTCGTCTTCAGCGATGAGAGTCGCTTCTGCCTTGGTGCCAATGATGGTCGTATGCGTGTTTGGCGCCGTGCAGGTGAGCGCCACAATCAGGACTGCATACGACCGAGGCACACAGGGCCAACACCCGGCATCATGGTGTGGGGAGCGATCTCCTACACTGGCCGTACACCACTGGTGATCGTCGAGGGGACACTGAATAGTGCACGGTACATCCAAACCGTCATCGAACCCATCGTTCTACCATTGTGATCTGCGTCTATATCTGCTCCTGGGTGCGCCTTACAACCCAGTATCTGATTTCGGAGTCTCTGTCTGACCATGATGTAATCTAACTGAAATCTTCCCGTATGACCTGCCTTTTCGAAGTATACCTCCTCCTCTTGTGATTCTTAAATAGAGTATTCGCTATTACTAGCTGAAACTTGTTGCAGAACTCAATTAGTCTTTCTCCTCTTTCATTCCTTGTCCCAAGCCCATATTCTCCTGTAACCTTTTCTTCTACTCCTTCCCCTACAGCTGCATTCTAGTCCCCCATGACCATTAGATTTTCATCCCCCTTTACATACTATATTACCCTTTCAATATCCCCATACACGTTCTCTATCTCTTCATCTTCAGCTTGCGACATCTTCATGTATACCTGAACTATCGTTGTCGGTGTTGGTTAGCTGTCGATTCTTATAAGAACGATCCTGTCACTGAACTGCCTTCCTATTCGTAACGAATCCTACTCCTGTTATACCATTTTCTGCTGTTGTTCATATTATCCATACTCATCTGACCATTAATCCTTGTCTTCTTTCCACTTAACTCCGCTGACACCTACTGTATCTAGATTGAGCCTTAGCATTTCCCTTTTCAGGTTTTCTAGTTTCCCTGCCACGTTCAAGCTTCTGACATTCCATGCCTCAACTTATAGAACGTTATCCTTCCGTCGATTATTCAATCTTTTTCTCATCGTAATCTCCCTCTTGGCAGTCCCCTCTCGGATATCCGAGTGGGGGACTATTCCAGATTGTTTTGCCAATGGAGAGATCATTACGACACTTCTTCAATTACAGGCCACATGTCCTGTGGATACATGTTACGTATCTTTAACTCAATGGTTTCCATTGCCTTCTGCATCCTCATGCAGTTGGTCATTGCTGATTCTTCCGCCTTTAGGGGCAGTCTCTCACCCCTAGGACAAGAGAGTGCCCTGAACCTCTGTCCACTCTTCCACCCTCTTTGACAAGGCCGTTGGCAGAATGAAGGTGACTTCTTCGAGGACCATTTACTTCGTCCTATTACTTAAGAAGTCTTCGAGCCACTAAACTATCTGGGAACCATTTCCATAATCCCGTTCCTTCATTAATAGTCAGCAGTGGGGCACTGTATCAATTAGTTTCTAGGAAGTATCTAGGAATAAGGAATCTGCCTGTTGATTGATGAAATGTATGATGAGATAAAAGAAATTATTCAGATAGTGAAGGGAGACGAAAATTTAATAGTCATCGGTGATTGGAATTCGAGAGTAGGAAAGTGAGAGAATGAAACATAGTAGGTGAATATGGATTGGGGGGAAGAAATGAAAGAGGAAGCCGTCTGGTAGAATTTTGCGCAGAGGATAACTTAATTATAGCTAACACTTGGTTCAAGAATCATAGAAGAAGGTTGTATATATGGAAGAATCATGGAGATACTAAAAGGTATCAGATAGATTATATAATAGTAAGACAGAGATTTAGGAACCAGGTTTTAAATTGTAAGACGTTTCCAGGGGCAGATGTGGAATCTGCCCACAATCTATTGGTTATGAACTGTAGATTAAAACTGAAGAAACTGCAAGTAGGTGGGAATTTAAGGAGATGGGACCTGGATAAACTGAAAGAACTAGAGGTTGTAGAGAGTTTCAGGGAGAGCATAAGGGAACAATTGACAGGAATGGGGGAAAGAAATACAGTAGAAGAAGAATGGGTAGCTCTGAGGGATGAAGTACTGAAGGCAGCAGAGGATCAAGTAGGTAAAAAGACGAGAGCTACTAGAAATCCTTGGGTAATAGAAGATATATTGAATTTAATTGTTGAAAGGATAAAATATAAAAATGCAGTAAATGAAGCAGACAAAAAGGAGTACAAACGTCTCAAAAATGAGATCGACAGGAAGTGCAAAATGGATAGAGGACAAATGTAAGGATGTAGAGGCTTATCTCACTAGGGGTAAGACAGATACAGCCTACAGGAAAATTAAAAAGACCTTTGGAGAAAAGAGAGCCACTTTTATGAATATCAAGAGCTCAGATGGAAACCCAGTTCTAAGCATAGAGAGGAAAGCAGAAAGGTGGAAGGAGTATATAGAGGGTCTATACAAGGGCGATGTACTTGAGGACACTATTATGGAAATGGAAGAGAATGTAGATGAAGATGAAATGGGAGATACGATACTGCGTGAAGAGTTTGACACAGCACTGAAAGACCTGAGTCGAAAAAAGGCCCTGGGAGTAGACAACATTCCATTAGAACTACTAACGGCCTTGGGAGAGCCAGTCCTGCCAAAACTCTCCCATTTGGTGAGCAAGATGTATGAGACAGGCGAAATACCCTCAGGCTTCAAGAAGAATATAATAATTCCAATCCCAAGGAAAGCAGGTGTTGACAGATGTGAAAATTACCGAACTATCAGTTTAATAAGTCACGGCTGCAAAATACTAACGCGAATTCTTTACAGACGAATGGAAAAACTGGTAGAAGCGGACCTCGGGGAAGATCAGTTTGGATTCCGTAGAAATTTTGGAACACGTGAGGCAATACTAACCTTACGACTTATCTTAGAAGAAAGATTAAGAAAAGGCAAACCTACGTTTCTAGCATTTGTAGACTTAGAGAAAGCTTTTGACAACGTTAACTGGAATACTCTCTTTCAAATTCAGAAGGTGGCAGGGTAAAATACAAGGAGCGGAAGGCTATTTACAATTTGTACAGAAACCAGATGGCAGTTATAAGAGTCGAGGGGCATGAAAGGGAAGCAGTGGTTGGGAAAGGAGTGAGACTGGGTTGTAGCCTCTCCCCGATGTTATTCAATCTGTATATTGAGCAAGCATTAAAGGAAACAAAAGAAAAATTCGGAGTAGGTATTAAAATTCATGGAGAAGAAGTAAAAACTTTGAGATTCGCCGATGGCA
The DNA here is from genome assembly GCF_023898315.1 of Schistocerca nitens. NCBI lineage: Eukaryota > Metazoa > Arthropoda > Insecta > Orthoptera > Acrididae > Schistocerca > Schistocerca nitens. The sequence goes on along the minus strand of NC_064615.1, from coordinate 254,359,043 downwards.
TTGTAATTCTGTCGGATACAGCAAAGGACTTGGAAGAGCAGTTGAACGATATGGACAGTGTCTTGAAAGGAGGAGATAAGATGAACATCAATAAAAGCAAAAAGAGGATAATGGAATGTAGTCGAATTAAGTGGGGTGATGCTGAGGCAATGAGATTAGGAAATGAGACAAAATAGTAAAGGAGTTTTACTATTTGGGGAGCAAAATAATTGATGATGGTCGAAGTAGAGAAGATATAAAATGTATACTGTCAATGGCAAGGGAAGCGTTTCTGAAGAAGATAAATTTGTTAACATCGAGTATAGATTTAAGTGTCAGGAAGTCGTTTCTGAAAGTATTTGTATGGAGTGTAGCCATGTATGGAAGTGAAACATGGACGATAACCAGTTTGGACAAGAAGAGAATAGAAGCTTTCGAAATGTGGTGCTACAGAAGAATGCTGAAGATAAGGTGGGTAGATCACGTAACTAATGAGGACGTATTGAATAGAATTGGGGAAAAGAGGAGTTTGTGGCACAACGTGACAAGAAGAAGAGACTAGTTGGTAGGACATGTTCTGAGGCATCAACGGATCACAAATTTAGCATTGGAGGGCAGCGTGGAGGGTGAAAATCGTAGAGGAAGACCAAGAGATGAATACACTAAGCAGATTCAGAAGGATGTAAGTTGCAGTAGGTACTGGGAGATGAAGAAGCTTGCACAGGATAGAGTAGCATGGAGAGCTGCATCAAACCAGTCTCAGGACTGAAGACCACAACAACAACAACAACAGAGTCTACACAAAGTCACACCACTAACATGTTGTGCAGACGCAAATCCGACAAAATTCTGAAACATTAGTTTACGAATTGAGGAAATCGAAACAAGTAAGGTCAATAGCTTATGAAAAACCACGTCCTCGGTACAAAAATAAACGTGTAATTCTACATTCGTGTTCCAAAACACAAAGCATTTCTTTTTTCTCCAGCTGTCGGTGGCCCTTAAAAATTACATTTTTTGTTCGTAAAAATCTGTAGTTTGTGATTAACACAGTTAAAAATGAAGTTTCGCATAGTAACCATACGGAAGAGTACTCTCCCCTTCTCGCGTTACCATTTAGCAAAATCTCGTTTCGATATTTCGAACAGTTTATAGGATGTTGGGTATGTTACAGATGATTCATTCTGGCTTTATCACTGGTGCGCACGACCACAAATGAGTATGCTACGTAAAATCAAATTTCTCGAGATTGGTGAGTGATAGAGACCTTCATCTAAACAAAAATTCAATATGCAACATATGATCCAATATGCACGAAACGCGAAATCATAGTGAATACTATTTTCCATTTCAAACTATTTCGAAATTCTCGCCATGCCTTACTTAAATGATAACATCACACTAACTATGGCCGTTAACGATGTGATGGTCACGTGAAGCTGAAATGTGAAACTGTAAGTAGAGGAAAAGTGAACTTTTGTTGAATAGTTCCTGCAAAACGTTTAAGAAAGATTGCAGGACGTGTGCTTCGATTGTGTCAGCACAGCACGTCACCAACAAGCCTATAGTGGGCAAACAATGTCAGCATCCCTTTCCGAACAAATGAATGAAACAACCCAGTGCTTAAGACGAAAACTGGTCACTGTGCAGCGGCTACCGTATCATGCACAGTCTCTATCTACCAGGATGAAGACGCTGCTTGTGACAAAACGTATTTCCATTTATTTATGGTAATCAACTTTGAGACTGATTTTATGCAGCCAACCATGAATCCCTCTCCTGTGCCGACCTCTTCATCTCACAGTAGCCCTCCCACACAAAGCCTCTCTATTAGAATGCTAGAGCTCATTTTTATTATGAAAATGTGGACAACATTCACTTGCATCTGAAGATTACTTTGTTACTCATGTGCGGCATCTGTCCGATAATCATGTAAAGTTTGTGCTGTATGGTAACATATTTAAACGATTTATATATCGTATTTTCTGAGATTGGGAGTCAGCCCAGTATTTACCTAAATGACAGTGGAAAACCACCTAAAACTACATTTAAGCTGACCAGTTCACCAGAGAAAAAGTTTTTAACCCAAAACGCGAGTCTTTGGAATTACTATGCTTTTTAATATATCATGAATGTGATTCTTGTTTACTCCCACAGGCGAAATACCACAACGACAAAAAAGAAGCGAGAATGCTCGCATCTAAACTTGCTTGCAAGTGAGAAGGTGGCTGAATTATACTTCTTGCGGAGAAGATGGAGCATACTTTCCGGCATCACCATTCCTGGTACCACACTACAGGTTCCAGCTGTCTGGCAACGCTGGAGTGAGCGCTGCATAGCGACACTGTTACTGTTCCTGACTCTCTGCAGAAAATATATGGAACTGCTAAACATGGATCAAGGGCAACAGTTGTTGTTGTAGTCTTCAGTCCTGAGACTGGTTTGATGCAGCTCTCCATGCTACTCTATCCTGTGCAAGCTTCTTCATCTCCCAGTACTTACTGCAACCTACATCCTTCTGAATCTGCTTAGTGTATTCATCTCTCGGTCTTCCTCTACGATTTTTACCCTCCACACTGTCCTCCAATGCTAAATTTGTGATCCGTTGATGCCTCAGAACATGTCCTACCAACTAGTCTCTTCTTCTTGTCACGTTGTGCCACAAACTCCTCTTTTCCCCAATTCTATTCAATACGTCATCATTAGTTACGTGATCTACCCACCTTATCTTCAGCATTCTTCTGTAGCACCACATTTCGAAAGCTTCTAATCTCTTCTTGTCCAAACTGGTTATCGTCCATGTTTCACTTCCATACATGGCTACACTCCATACAAATACTTTCAGAAACGACTTCCTGACACTTAAATCTATACTCGATGTTAACAAATTCCTCTTCTTCAGAAACGCTTCCCTTGCCATTGACAGTATACATTTTATATCTTCTCTACTTCGACCATCATCAATTATTTTGCTCCCCAAATAGTAAAACTCCTTTACTATTTTGTCTCATTTCCTAATCTCATTGCCTCAGCATCACCCCACTTAATTCGACTACATTCCATTATCCTCGTTTTGCTTTTATTGATGTTCATCTTATATCCTCCTTTCAAGACACTGTCCATATCGTTCAACTGCTCTTCCAAGTCCTTTGCTGTATCCGACAGAATTACAATGCCATCGGCGAATCTCAAAGTTTTTATTTCTTCTCCATGGATTGTAATACCTACTCCGAATTTTGCTTTTGCTTCGTTTACTGCTTGCTCAGTATACAGATTGAATAACATCGCGTAGAGGCTACAACCTTGTCTCACTCCCTTCCCAACCACTGCTTCCCTTTCATGCCCCTCGACTCTTATAACTGCCATCTGGTTTCTGTACAAATTGTAAATAGCCTTTCGCTCCCTGTATTTTACCCCTGCCACCTTTAGAATTTGAAAGAGAGTATTCCAGTTAACGTTGTCAAAAGCTTTCTCTAAGTCTACAAATGCTTCCCTTGCCATTGACAGTAGTTCCAATGGAATGGTGTCTACTCCGGGGGCATTGCTTCGACTCAGGTCTTTCAGTGCTCTATCAAACTCTTCACGCAGTATCGTATCTCCCATTTCATCTTCATCTACATCCTCTTCCATTTCCATAATATTGTCCTCAAGTACATCGCCATTGTATAGACCCTCTATATACTCCTCCCACCTTTCTGCTTTCCCTTCTTTGCTTAGAACTGGGTTTCCATCTGAGCTCTTGATATTCATACAAGTGGTTCTCTTATCTCCAAAGGTCTCTTCAATTTTCCTGTAGGCAGTATCTATCTTACCCCTAGTGAGACAAGCCTCTACATCCTTACATTTGTCCTCTAGCCATCACTGCTTAGCCATTTTGCACTTCCTGTCGATCTCATTTTTAAGACGTTTGTATTCCTTTTTGCCTGCTTCATTTACTGCATTTTTATATTTTCTCCTTTCATCAATTAAATTCAATATTTCTTCTGTTACCCAAGGATTTCTATTAGCCCTCGTCTTTTTACCTACTTGATCCTCTGCTGCCTTCAGTACTTCATCCCTCAGAGCTACCCATTCTTCTTCTACTGTATTTCTTTCCCCCATTCCTGTCAATTGTTCCCTTATGCTCTCCCTGAAACTCTCTACAACCTCTGGTTTTTTCAGTTTATTCAGGTCCCATCTCCTTAAATTCCCACCTTTTTGCAGTTTCTTCAGTTTCAATCTGCAGTTCATAACCAATAGATTGTGGTCAGAATCTACATCTGCCCCTGGAAATGTCTTACAATTTAAAACCTGGTTCCTAAATCTCTGTCTTACCATTATATAATCTATCTGATACCTTTTAGTATCTCCAGGATTCTTCCAGGTATACAACTTTCTTTTATGATTCTTGAACCAAGTGTTAGCTATGATTAAGTTATGCTCTGTGCAAAATTCTACAAGGCGGCTTCCTCTTTCACTTCTTCCCCCCAATCCATATTCACCTACTATGTTTCCTTCTCTCCCTTTTCCTACTGACGAATTCCAGTCACCCATGACTATTAAATTTTCGTCTCCCTTCACTACCTGAATAATTTCTTTTATCTCGTCATACATTTCATCAATTTCTTCATCATCTGCAGAGCTAGTTGGCATATAAACTTGTACTACTGTAGTAGGCATGGGCTTTGTGTCTATCTTGGCCACAATAATGCGTTCACTATGCTGTTTGTAGTAGCTAACCCGCACTCCTATTATTTTATTCATTATTAAACCTACTCCTGCATTACCCCTATTTGATTTTGTATTTATAAACCTGTAATCACCTGACCATAAGTCTTGTTCCTCCTGCCACCGAACTTCACTAATTCCCACTATATCTAACTTTAACCTATCCATTTCCCTTTTTAAATTTTCTAACCTACCTGCCCGATTAAGGGATCTGACGTTCCACGCTCCGATCCGTAGAATGCCAGTTTTCTTTCTCCTGATAACGACGTCCTCTTGAGTAGTCCCTGCCCGGAGATCCGAATGGGGGACTATTTTACCTCCGGAATATTTTACCCAAGAGGACACCATCATCATTTAATCATACAGTAAAGCTGCATGTTCTCGGGAAAAATTACGACTGTAGTTTCCCCTTGCTTTCAGCCGTTCGCAGTACCAGCACAGCAAGGCCGTTTTGGTTAATGTTACAAGGCCAGATCAGTCAATCATCCAGACTGTTGCCCCTGCAACTACTGAAAAGGCTGCTGCCCCTCTTCAGGAACCACATGTTTGTCTGGCCTCTCAACAGATACCCCTCGGTTGTGGTTGCACCTACGGTACGGCCATCTGTATCACTGAGGCACGCAAGGCTCCCCACCAACGGCAAGGTCCATGGTTCATGGGTGAAGGTGACTTTGTGTAGACTCTGTTGTGTTTTGGTAGAAGAAGCAGATTTTAATACAGGAACAAGAGAAATGTAGGTTTTACTCAAAATCAGAATTCCCAACTCCTAATGCTTCTCTGGAAGTTACAGAAGGTTAACAAACCTGGCGAAAATAAGTAACTGCTTTTGTTGCATTTTCAGCGTCATTCGTTTTAGATGTTGACCAAAGCAAAACTGAAGCGAATCCTTTTGGATAATCACCGCACAAGCGTCGTTGCGGAGAGGCTCCACTTAATATTTTAAAAAAATGTGATCGTAGACTTCAGTTCAGGACAGCATTTCCCCTCCAGTGTTCAGCATTTTCCCGACAGCTCCTGCCTGCAACCCCCACCACTACCAATCCCCCCATGCTTCCCCAGCCGATTGCGCATCTACCAGCCACATTATTCTGTGCACACTCTAGTTCCTATCTACAAAGCCCTAAACAATCTACCCAGTTAGTTATCGCATGGTACCGTAATGCGCAGCCGAATATGGTGTGATCAGTGTCTTCCTCCGTGCCATTGTCATACAGGGTTATGACAATCCGTCGCCGACAATGGAGGTGCTGTCTGAATATTCCGTGACTAGACCGGACATGAACAACCGTGGAATTTGCCGTGATACATCCCAAAGGAGTATCGCGATCGTACAAGGATGGTCCGCGTTGTATCTTAATGATATCGTCCTTTGTCTTAGTGTGCTGTGTCTTTCTTTGAGAAGAAGATGATAATACAGCATTGTCACATTGTGTGTTCTTACAGAAATAGACGACATTTTCATTTCCTATCTTTTCCTGACTCACCAGTCTTCTGACTGGTTAGATGCGGCCCATCACGAATTCCTCTTTTGTGTCAACCTCTGCATTTCAAAGTGACACTTGCAAGATAAGTCCTCAGCTATTTGTTGGATGTATTCCATTCATTGTTTTCAAATGGTTCAAATGGCTCTGAGCACTATAGGACTTAACATCTGAAGTCATCAGTCCCCTAGAACTTAGAACTACTTAAACCTAACTAACCTAAGGACATCACACACATCCATGCTCGAGGCAGGATTCGAACCTGCAACCGAAGCAGTCCCGCGGTTCCGGACTGAGCGTCTAGAACCGCACGGCCACCGCGGCCGGCCATTGTTTTCCCGTAGAGTTTTGAACCTCTAAGTCCCCTCTACTACCATGGAAGCCATTCCCTAATGTCTTAACATATATCCCACCATCCTGTCCTTGTTAATGTTTCCCATGTGAATCTTTCCTCATTCTGCGAAGAGTCTCCTCTTTTCTTGTCAGTCCACCTATTTTTCGATATACTTCTGTAGCACCACATCTTAAACACTTCGATTCTTTTCTTTTCCACTTTTCCCACAGTACTACCATACAATGCTGTGATCCAAACGTACATTATCGGAAATTTCTTCCTCTAGCGAAGGCATATGTTTGATATTAGTGGACCTATTTTGTGGCCATAAATGCCATCTTTGACAGCGATAGTCTACTTTTTATGTCCTCCCTGCTTCGTGCGCTCTCAGTTCCTTTTTTTTCTTCCAAAGTATCAAAATTACTTATCTTCTTTTACGTCTTGATCCCCAATTTTGAAGTTAAGCTTATAGCTAATCCCATTTTTGCTACTAGTTTCGTCTCTCTTCGGTTTACTTTCAATCCATAGTGTGTGCTCCTTGCAATCTTCATTCATTTCAACAGTTTTTGTAATTTTTCTTCACTTTCACTGAGGACTATTACGTCCTGTGTGAATACTTTCACATTGTATTTCATAATACTCTAGAAGCTTTCTTTTATTTCCGTCAGTGCTTCTTCGATCCACAGATTGGTCACTAGAACGAAAGACTGCATCCCTGTCTTATTCCCTTCCTAATTTGAGCATTTAATTGTTGGTCTTCCATTCTTATTGTTCCCTCTTGGTTCTTGCATACAGTGTAGATTAATCGTCTTTCTCTATAGCTTAATCGTATTTCTCTCAGCATTTCGGACCTCCTGCATCATTTTACGTTGACCACCGCTTTTTTCTAGGTAGACGGTTGTAAAAAGGTTCTTGATTTTTCTTTGTCTTGCTTCCATTACCAATCACAACGTCAGAACTGCTTCTGTGGTGCCCTTACCGTTCAGAAAGCCAAACTGATCCTCATCTAACACATCCTCAATTTTCTTTTCCATTCTCCTGTATACCATTCTTGTCAACAACTTGGATGTATGAGCCATTAAGGTGATTATGCGATTCTACACGCACTTCTCTGCCCTTGCTGTATTCGGGATTGTATGGATGATATTTTTCCGAAAGTCTGCTGGTATGTTTTGAATCTCATAGATTCCATCTTGAACAATCGTTTGCTGCATCTTCTCTCAATGGTTTTATAAATTCCGAAGGAATGTTATTTATCCCTTCTATTTTATTTCCTCGTGAATCTTCCAAACTTTTTTAATTCTGATTTCGTATTTCTTCCATATCGACTCCCATTTCTTCTTGTAGCACGTCGTCAAACAAGTCACCTACCTGGAAGAACCCTTCAGTGTACTCTTTCCACCAATCTTCTCTGCGTTTAATAATGTTATTTCCATTGCATTCTCAATGTTAAAGCCCTTTCTTCTAGTTTTACCAATGTTAGACTTTTCTATACGGTGAATCAGTGCCGTCAGTTTTTACACTTACTTCTTCTCTGTAGTCTGTTCCTCTTTTCCTGCCCTGCACTTTGCATTTATTTCTTTCCTAATTTACTTCTATTGCTGTATTTCTATCTTTTTCTAATTATTTTTGTACTCCCTTCTGTCGTCGATCCATTGAAGTATTTCTTCTGTCACCGAACGTATCTTCACATTTACCTCTCTTATACCTATATTCGTCCAACTTCTGTGAGTGTCCCTTTTAGAACTGTCCAGTCGCTTTCAATTAAAGTGCGCACCGCGGTACTCATTATCACAGTATCTACAGCCATGTAGAATCTCAAATGCATTTCATAATTTCTCAGTACTTCGGTATGCCACTTCTTACCACTTTGATTTTTCCGAACGCTTGTTTGAAACTTCAGTCTACTCTTCATCACTACTAAATTTTATATATATATATATATATATATATATATATATATATATATATATATATATATATATATATACATATATATATATATATCACCGCCAGACACCACACTTGCTAGGTGGAAGCCTTTAAATCGGCCGCAGTCCGTTAGTATACGTCGGACCCGCGTGTCGCCACTATCAGTGATTGCAGACCGAGCGCCGCCACACGGCAGGTCTAGTCTAGAGAGACTCACTAGCACTCGCCCCAGTTGTACAGCCGACTACATACGCTCTCATTTGCAGAGACGACCGTTTAGCATAGCCTTCAGTTACGTCATTTGCTACGACCTAGCAAGGCGCCATATTCAGTTATTATTCTGAAAAGATAATATTGTGAATCATGTACCGTCAAGAGCGACGTTCATCATTAATTGATTAAAGTTAAGTATGAAACTAATTACGTCCGCTTTCTGAATTCTAATTCCTTGCCATGTTCCAGCCCTCACGTCAGTATAGTTCTTCGCTTCTCACACCAGCCTGCGTAAGCTAAAACGCGTGCATTTCGGCCTCCTCTAGTAACACGGTGTTGGCTCTTCAGCCAACATATATACTCCGCAAGCCACCGTACGTTGCTTGGTGGAGGGTGCTCGGTACCACTACATTTCCTTTCCTGTTCTACTCGCAAAAAGAGCGAGCGAAAAACGACAAACCTTATGTCCTCGTACGAGTCCTAAACTCTCTAACCTTATCATGCACGTTGCCGTTGTGCAGTCAGCCTCAAACGCCGGTTCTCTAAATTTCGTCAGTAGTGCTCCTCGAAAAGAACGTCGCTTTGCCCCAAGTGTATCCCATTTGAGTTCCCGGAGCATCAGCGTAACAGTTGCACGTTGTTCGAACCTACAGGTAACCCACCTCTAAATTGGTTCGATGTCTTTCTTTAAGCCGACTTGGTGCGGATGCCAAACACTCGAACAACACTCAACAGTGGGTCACAGTAGTGTCCTATACGCGGTGCGGTTTCCCTTACAGATGAACCACACTTTCATGAAATTCCCCCCCCCCCTTCCAATCAACCAAACTCGATCATTCGCCTTCCCTACTACAGTCCTTACTTGCTCATTCCATTTCATATTGCTTTGTAGCGTTATACCAAGATGTATCAAGCAGCACCCTATCAATGCTGTAATCCAACATTATGGGTTTGTTTTTCCCAATCATCTGCATTAACTTACATTTTTGTACATTTAAATCTAGCTGCCATTCATCAGGCCAACTAGAAATTTTGTCTAAGGCATCTTGTATCCTCCTTTAGTCACTCAGCTTCGAGACCTTATCTACACCACAGCATCACCAGCGAACAGCCGCACACTGCTGCCCACCCTGTCCGCCAAATCCTGTCACACTTCCCTGGGGCACCCCTGTTGTTTCATTCACCTCTGATGAACACTCGTCGTCGAGTAAAACATGTTGGGTTCTTTTACTTAAGAAGTCTTCGAGTCACTTACGTATCTGGGAACTTATTCTGTACCCTTGTATCTTCGTTGACAGTCTGCGACGTGGCACAATGTCAAATGCTTTACGGAAATATAGAAATATGAAATCGGCCTATTTTCCTTGTACTACGGTTCCCAGGATATTATGTGAGAAAAAGGCAAGTTGATTTTGGCACGAACGATGCTTTTTAAAGATAGTGCTCATTCGTAGACAGAAGCTTTCCTCTCTCAAGGAAATGTTCAAGTATTCTGCAGGACATCGAAGTTTAAAATATTGTCTGTAATTTTTCAGGTCCTTTCTTTTACCCTTCTTATATACAGGAGTCACCTGCGCTTTTTTCCCGTTCACTTGGGAGTTTATACTGGGTGATAGATTAGCGATAAATGCAAGCTAAGTAGGGATTCAATGTCTCAAAATACTCTTTGTAAAACCGAACTGGGATTCCATCTGCACCTGCTGACTTATATCCTTTCTACTCCTTCAGTTGTTTCTCTACACCAGGGTGCTTATTACTACGTCATCGATACGGGAGTCTGTGCGATGATTAAACGACGGTATGTTTGTAAGTTTCTCCTGCGTGAACTATTCTTAATTGCGAAATTATGGTCATAGTCTACATCTGCTCCTGGGTACGCCTTACAATATGCTATTTGACTACGGAATTTCTCTGATCTCTGATATCGGCAGGCAAAGAAACTGGTTCTTGACTTTGGGGAGCTCGCAGTCCATCACCTAACACAAACACCTCTTGCTTGACCGATTAACCTTGGAAATTAGAAACGTTCCGTTGCGACGCGTTGCTTTAACAGGCACTTAACTGATTGGATCGCAGAGCGGACCACGCCTTACTCTTATCGATCAGCGTTATGTTAATGGAAGTCGCCTTCATTTCTTGGCTACGCTTGACGCACTCCCTTTACTATCTGAAAGTGGAATTTTTTAGGTCTGCTCTATATCAATCACTTGGAGCGCTTCGGTCAGGGTATCTTTTTCTATCACATTTCTCTCGCGCCATCCGTGAAAGGACAGAAGAATGGATTTAGGAGTAGGCCCCTTTTCAAACTGATATTAATGTTATCTCCATGCCACTTAAGGAAGATAGATGTACGTGTTGAAAGAGTTATTGCATCTGACGTCGAGTGACCTCTGTTCCAGTGATTGAACGACGGCAGAACCACAAGTAGGTGCTATGTGTAGGACCTCCACGGCTCATCACAAAACATAATCACAGCCTTTCCCATTCCCTAAAGCAGAGTAGGCGGAGATATGTGGCAGATATGGCGATAGAGTACTATCCAAGCCCAGGCGCAAGTGTTTCGGAGCAGACAGTACAGAGCACATTTTTGAAAATCAGCCACCCCTAAGTGTTCCCAAGTCGATCTAATCCATCGTCCATTACCACTGCAGTGGGCACTGAATCATCGAGAATGGACCCTGAATCTATGGAATCGTGTCACCTAGTCGAATGAATCATGTTTATTGTTACACCAGTCGAATACCCTGTCGTCCGGGAGAACGAGCACTCAAAACATGCATCGCAGCGCAGGCGTGGGAACGTGAGGGCATGATTATGCTGTCGAGGCATTTCACCTGTGCGTCGATGGGAACTGACGTAGAATTCGAAGGCACCATGTCAGCCTGGCAGCTCTGGACTACGTGAATATTCTTGCTGACTACCTGCAGCCTGTCATCCCACACAGCGATGACACTGAAATACTATATAGCAAGCGAGTGGGAGTGATAATGTGCTAGTTCACAAATATGTAACATCTGAGCCAGAAAAGACAATTTCTTTTTTAAAAGAGTACTCCAAATAGACACATCAAAAAACGTTTTGCATAACCCCGGTTCCCAGAACTCCTGAAGTTAGACGCTGACTGTGGTTATTGAGTCACGGACACAGTCCCTTTGACTGTTCAGAGATGCCACTAAACCCGCCCAGAGATGTAAACAACCATGCATGAGCAGCGCCTATTAGACGGAGGGGGTCCGACATCCGATCATTTCCAGTCATTCCACCAAGTAGAAGGTACACGGCTCGTGCTGTCTGTAGTTCAACCATGCCTAGACGGTCAGTACCGTGGGTCGATCGCGTGCACATTGTTACTTTGTGCCAGGAAGGGTTCTCAACAGGAGATACAGAGAGACAGGAACTGTCGATGAGATGCCTCGCTCAGGCCACCCAAGGACTACTACTGCAGTGGATGACAACTACCTATGGATTATGGCTCGGAGGAACCCTGACAGCAATGCCACCATGTTGAATAATGCTTTTCGTGCAGCCACAGAACGTCGTGTTACGACTCAAACTGTGCGCAATAGTCTGCATGATGCGCAACTTCACTCCCAACGTCTATGGAGTGGTCCATCTTTCCAACCACGACACCATGCAGCGCGGTGCAGATGGGCCCAACAACATGCCAAATGGACCGGTCAGGATTGGCATCACGTTCTCTTCGCCGACGAATGTCGCAAATGTCTTCAACCAGACAATCGTCGGAGACGTGTTTGGAGCCAACCTGGTCAGGCCGAACGCCTGAGATACACAGTCCAGTGAGTGCAGCAAGGTGGAGGTTCACTGCTGTTTTGGGGTGGCATTATGTGGGGCCGTTGGTGGTCATGGGAGGTACCGTAACGGCTGTACGATATGTGAATGCCATCCTCCGACCGATAGTGCCACCATATCGGCAGCATATCGTCGAGGCATTCTTCTTCATGGACGACAATTCGTGTCTTCATCGTGCACATCTTGTGAATGACTTCCTTTAGGATAACGCCATCGCTCGACTAGAGGGGCCAGTATGTTCTCCAGACATGAGCACTATCGAACATGCTTGGGATAGATTGAAAAGGGCTGTTTATGGACAACGTGACCCACCAACCACTCTAAGGGACCTACGCCGAATCGCCTTTGAGGAGTGGGACAATCTGCACCAACAGTGCCTTGATGAATTTGTGGATAGCATTCCACGATGAATACAGGTATGCATCAAAGCAAGAGGACGTGCTACTGGGTATTGGAGGTACCGGTGTGTACTGCATTCTGGACCACCACCTCTGAAGGTTCGCTGTATAGTGGTACAACATGTAATGTGTGGTTTTCATGAGCAATAAAAAGGGCGGAAATGATGTTTATGTTGATCTCTATTCCAATTTTCCGAACAGGTTCCGAAACTCTCGGAACCGAGGTGATGCAAAACTTTCTTTGATGTGTGTGGTTACGTATTTCTTTAACACTTAAAGTCTGAGAAATTCAGCTGTATGCAACCAACTGACAGTGCTATTTTGGTATCAGAAACTGAACAGTTTAATTTGAATATAAAACCGTTGAGTTTCACCGCTCTTCAGAGGCTCTGTTTAAACACAGATTTGAACATAGATTAAATAAAGCACAGTAAGACCTAAAACATGGAGAAAAACAATACAGTTAACAAGTATTCCATAATAATAAACCCTACATGAGTATAAATTTAGTTATCAGATCTTAATAGGTAATGAGCCACTATAAAAAACACTGTGAAACAAGTGGGCAACGAAAAGGATGTAGAAATCAAATTTAAAGAATGACGCCCAGCTGGCGCAACAACAACTGAGCACCAAAGGCAGCACAGATACGCTGATAAATTACAAAGTTGGCTGGAAACCGATAGGCAGGTTTGTCACGTACAGACAGAAACCTTTAGCAATGTACATAGGTTGATTTTAAAGTGACATAACTGAGAAAAATTCCATAAAAGAGAGTACAAATAAAATTTGAGTGAGAAGACCCAAATGACTTCAGCTAAGACAGGAAAATTTAACTTGCATTTATTACAGAAAGTCATGTAATGTCCACAAATTATCATCAGGCTAATAGGCAGAAATAATATTGACATAAAATCCAATGTAAGTTAGCGCGACCAGTGAACGTATTTCAGATAACGTCGGGGTTAACTCAAGTCTAGAGTTTTGAAACTACCGGAGGCTACTGTACGCTGTCGTAAGTAACTGTAGACTGCAGTAGGTTTCCTAGTAGCCTTAGTCACTAACGATGGCAACGCATTACCTGCACGCCAGGTGTGTTACATACCTATTGGGCGTTACTTCACAACAGTCACTTACTTCATGCATGCGATCAATGTGTTAGAAAATTCCCCTAGAAACCAGAGGTAATGAACCATTTAGAAACTGAGTGAGGATATACAAAGCCCCACGTAGTCTAGGGAGCAGTATCCTCAGAAATAGAATTAAAAAAAAAACACAGGAAAAAATAAATCAAATATCGCTTCAATACTTCGTTGGACTTACATAAAACATATTTCTGTTATTTAGAAACAAATTTCGCATTTTATCATGACAGAAAACTCTTGCCTTTCAATATGATGAAGAACATTCTATTGAGTACAAAATAACAAAAATAACTTTATAGATTTTTTGTGTTTGTCCATGTAAACTGTGCTTGCATCAGAAGCAATTCCTTTGGTTACATGGCAGCGCAGAAGTTACGTGATAAAGCAATTTTTCGTCTTGAGTTTTTGTGTCCCTGTATGCTTGCAACTAAATTTGTTTTTGAAGAGGGTCTGCCTTGAGCAAAACACAATTTCTTATTTTTCTTTTTATTCCCCAGACGGGATTAGCTGAAGTTACAGCATCATCAGTGGGTATTACGTTATCTTCAATGACACAGGAAAACTGTGGAAGAAAACAACTGCATTGAATTTCATGTAATTCAGCAAACCCACAGCATGTGGTAACAAGGTATATATACAAAATCGCGTCCGTTTTTCAGTTATGTTAATATTGACTTTATAAACTCAAATTTATATATATATATATATTAGTAGTAAAAAGTAGTTTTCCTGTTTAATAGAAGATAACATAAAACCCATTGATGATGCTGTAACTTCAACGAAGCGCGTCTGGCGAATAAAAAGAAAAATAAGTACTCGTATTTTGCTCCAAAAACAAAGCAATTTTTGTTAGTTGTAAAAAGGAATTTTTATTTTTAAGGGTGTAAAATTGACAGTGGATTAGCACTGAATTCTGTGAGGTTCCAATTATACGCAAAACAAACAACGAAACAAACAAAGAGAAATCGTTCGTTCCCAGGTTCTCTCTTACACACTCCTGTATGTTTCTTGCCCTGCCAATGCTACCAGTGCCATCGGTAATCCTACCCCTTACTTTCTCATGTATGTGATGACAATGTCCATACTCCGAAAAGCGTAGGGGACGATGTGAGAGACCCGCACAGCCGACTAGGCAAGGTACTAGCGGAGGTGGTTTGCCATTACCTTCCTCCAGCCGTAATGGGGATGAATGATGATGATGAAGACAACACTACACCCAGTCATCTCGAAGCTGGAAAAATCCCTGACCTCGTCGGGAATCGAACCCGGGACCCCGTGCACGGCAAGAGAGAACGCTACCGCAAGACCACGAGCTCCACTAAAACTACTGAACCGTAGTTTTGACAGAGTGCAACTATACTTGAGCCTAAAACGTACACTGTAGCTCCATAAAACAGCTCGCACAGTCTTCACATTATGATGCTGATGAAACATGTCCATTCTGTTCAGCTGTTCCATTTTGCCGGTGATTTTGTAGATAAAAAAAGGCAGATGTAAAGCCAACGCTGTCTTTAAACAAACTTGAACGACGTGTTTCTCACGTACGTAATTGGCCAGATAGCAATATACTCTCTCGCTCAAAGTGGCATTCAATCCATCAGTTGTTTATAGTGTCCATGTCCCACATAAGTGCCAACACTTGTCGTTGAAAGACCATCCTCCAGTTATTCGTGATCGATGACTAATAGCGCCCTCATCCGCGCCGTCGCTAAGTCGGCGCGACTGAGAGCTCGCATGACCCTTCGCTACAGGCAACGAGGTTATGCTAGGTTACCTTCTGCTCGTCATTATGCCCGTTAATTTTTTTGAATACGTCTGAGATACAGAAACTTATATTGTGCCTTTAATTGAAATTCTACAGTAGCTTTATTTGGCACTGTTTCAACTTATGACCTTCATATTGCTACACGCTGAGGTTGAGTGTGCAAAACCAGACCACGCAAATCGCTAGCGTACTGCGTTCCAAAGCTGGAGCAAAACACAGTTTCAGCTAGGGGTTCTGTCGTTTTGACTCGTCAGTGTACATTTAGTTTTCTAGAGGCTGAAAAAATTAGCAACGTAGAGGTAAAGACCAGTAATTTTCAGTTTTTCTTGTATTGTGTTAAATGAGAGGTAAATTCTCCCGCTATTTCAAACTGAAGTCAAAGGATGGGTTTTCCCCACATTCCATCCAAAGTCCAGCTCTTCCTGGTTATTAATCAAATAAATAAATTATTAATTACATTTATGAGTTAGCTAAAACAAAAATTGTGAAGTCTTACCGCACAAATGGGGTAAAGTTCCGCAATATGTAACAGCTGCATTTCAGATAAACACGGATAAAAGTAGGTGATTTCATAATAAAAACAATTGTTATGTTGTAGCCAACTTACCCTCCATAATATTGAACAGAAATACCTCGTAAATTTGAACATAAATACTTCTACAAAAATCACACTATCTTCTCCACGAAAGGAGGATTACCGAGGCTAAGCTGTCTAGGCACTCAGTAAATAGTGTACTTTGTTAGGTCCTGTCGTTCTTCCTTGAAGTCCCAAGCTGTTTTATTCTTCTTCGGATGCTTATTCGCCAAACAGTAAGTCCACATCTGTATCTGAGCTGCTGTCTCAATTTGAGAAGTCGGAATCTGACTGTAATAACAACTGGCTGATTCATTTGTTTTCTCTCTTTTTTAGCATGGATGTAATGAAATCCAGCTCACGTCCTTTCGTTTCTATACCACACTCTTTTCTTGGCACGTCTTTCTTCCTCAGTATCAAGATTTTCTTTTCCCATGCATTTTTTCCCATTCGTTCTTCACTTGGTGTCGACGTTAAAAAGCACAATTTTCTATGCTTTGCCAGAACGTTTCCCTCATATCTTTATTTTAGACAGCGAAATTATATCTCCAGGTGAGATAATCTCATGCAGTGTGTGTTGAATGTCGTCTTTTGCGAAGATTATCATTGAAGACTTGTCCTTACGTTGTTGGAGCTGCGGGTATTTATTCCAAAACACCTGCGGGGATTTGCCCCATTTCGTCATTTTTTGACAAATGTAACATTGCTAATTTTGGGGAACAACTGAAATAATTATTTCCAAGCGAAAGTGAAATTTCAATGCAGTAGTGTCAACAAGTAATTCGTTAACACTTATTTTCAGACCGTGCACTATATAAATGTCAAGTATAGCTTCATTCAAGTTATATGTAAATGTTAATCAACAGAAGTACCTTATTTTCTCATCCACAGAGCGACCTGCTTGGACAAAATTTGATGGAACAATAATTTACAATAAGACAAACCTGCCACTTGGCAACCGACTCCCGAATCGAGAGCAGTAAATACAAAAACGTGGTGCAGGTTTTTACCCTACACGGGGATTCATCTCCACCTACCCATCAAATTAATTTCAGTGTACAAGGTGTCTGTCCTAAGAGTCGTCAGGCGCATTTGCTCTGGTGATCCAGTAGATATTTGCAGGTTCGTTTTTACATTCTCTACATGAAGCCAGCCCAAAAACAACACAGCTCTTCAAGTCTTTCATGCTACATCCAGTGTCGACGAAAACTGTTCCGTTTGTTCCCCGCTATGAACAAAATGATTTTTCAAGCGGAATTTTACGTGGCCATTCGACAGCGACAGTAAAACTCGAAGAATAACCAGGCCTACAGCATCGACAGCGCTGCGCTGGCTATTGCTGGCTACTACCGCCAAGCATGCAGCACTGCTTAGTCTCTCCTCGATTGCTGTTTATTCTTCATGTTTTACTCTCCCTGTTAATCATATCGATAAAGTGAATATCGAACTAGACTAATGTGCGAGCACTCTATCAAATAGGCACTTCAAATTACGCTTGAAAAATCATTCTGCTTGTAGCGGGAAACAAACGGATTCTTTTCGACGACAATGGGCGTCGCATAAAAATTGGAAATTTGTGGTAAGGACTACGGGACCAAACTGCTGACGTCATCGGTCCCTGGGCTTACGCACTACTTAATCTAATTCAAACTAAAATAGACTAAGGACAACACGAACACGCCCATGCCCAAAGGAGGCCTCGAACCTCCGACGGGGAGAGCAGCGCAAACCGTGACAAGACGCCCTAGACCGCACGGGTACCCCGCGCGGCGGCGTCACATACAAAAGGTGATGAGCAGTAATTGCTTGAGTCTACTCCTGCTACATAATGCAAAACCGAAATTACAAATGTCTGCCGGAACACCGGAGAAAATGCCTCTTAGCAGAGACATCCGGTATACTAATCTAAGAACTGAATAATACAGGGTGGACCAAATAAAAGTGGCCCTGAGAGCAGAGTTCAAGGGGAAAAAGAACACAGCAGAGGAAAGGAAATACAGTACTAATCTGCCTGTAGCAGATGTTGAAAGTGGTGACCATTTATCTCTTGGCACTTTTGGGCCCTGGTCAGCAAGTTGATGAAGGCGGATCGAAGTTGGACTGCTGCAATCACTGCAGTCTCATCCGAAATGTTCTGCTGCAGCTCTTGAAGACTATGAGGGTTGTTGCGATACACCTTAGATTTGAGGGATTCCTACACAAATTATTCGCGCAGTGACACATCAGGTGACCTGGGTGGCCGGATAGGGCCGTTACCAGACTGGCCTCTGCTAACACTCTGTCACGTATGGTGATTGTGCAAATGTGCTGCAAGGTTAGACCGCCTGTATGGCCAGCTGCTCCATCCTGTAGGAAGTAATTATAGGGCTTTTCCTCCTATGTTAGTTCTGCCTTAAATGGTTACAAAATGTTTGGAATCTAAAGCGCCGAAGTCAGCGCCTGATGAAAGATAATGGGACCAATAGTGCGGTGCGTAGACACTGAACAACAAAACCCTTCCTTCTGATCTTGTGTTGGTGTTTCGTGGAAGTTATGCGGATTCTGCGCTGCCCAGAACCTGTGATCCTGTGAGTTGACATTGAAACATCCCCTTAGAAAAATTAAGAATGACAGTGCTGGTAAACCTCTTACGTTATTTGATTTTCAAACAGCTGAGCAAAATTGAACGTACTCAGACATTTCTCTCTTTACTTATTCTGATCAACACTGAACTGACACACAATATTTCTAGCGCAACGCAATCTGACTTTCAATAATCCCTATAAAAGAATGGCCCTGACTAGCAATAACCTATACCTTTCATGAATCACTTACCTCACAAAAGTTGTCGTTACTCGAACTACTGCAATACAGCGAGCGCCAATATTGCCAGCTAAATAAAAGATTCTAACTACTGAAGGCACTAACTACTGATAGGCATAGTTAGCAAATAATATATTTTGATGGGGAACAAACAATGTATTTATCTTAATAGTGTTCAAAAGTCATATATCAGTTCATGACATGCAGTCTTACAAATTTCCTTTTTCTGACGGACACACGTCCAGATCGTCCGCTCTCAAAACTCTGCCATCTCTCTCCCCACGTCCACCACTGCTGGCGGCTCACCTCCAACTGCGCAACGCTACGTGCTGTTCACATCCAACTGCACAACACTACAATAGCGAATATTCCAACAATGCAAACCATACACAGACTGCACACAGCACAGTCAGTGATTTTCATACAGAGCGCTACGTGGCGTTACCAACATAAAAACCTAAACAGCCCCACTTGCAACATAACGACTCAGACAAAACCAGGCGTCAACAGACAT
This sequence comes from Schistocerca nitens, assembly GCF_023898315.1. NCBI lineage: Eukaryota > Metazoa > Arthropoda > Insecta > Orthoptera > Acrididae > Schistocerca > Schistocerca nitens. Next base: position 254,339,389 of record NC_064615.1, on the reverse strand, counting down.
AATGAACAGGTTGCATACCGAAGTCATTCACTGTTATCTCGCTGAAGAGCAACTCATAAAACTGGAAGCGCTGAGGAGCATCTGCTGGTTTTAATGCACTCGATAGGTCTAGATGGCGCAGTCTTCCGCGTGATCGACGCGATATGCCGGTCTCTTGCGACAGACGTCGCGTTGATTTGGTAGGATTCTGAAGCATTTTCTGGTGAACTGCAGCTACATTTTCTGGTGTGTCGGGCACGTTTCACGGTGTGTTTTGACTCGTTCAAAAAAGACCCTGTCTGACGGTATTTTCGGACTAAGCGTTGTATAGAACGTCTTTTCTGCCATTTTGACACCACTAACCGACTCAGAAAACAACTGGCAACAAAGGTTCCACGACTTTTTTGCACGTAACTTTCCACCACGAACAACCGCTGCTCCACTGTGAGTACCATCGTCCCTTGGCGCAGCTGCTCTTACACTGACACAGCCCTCACTACGCTCTGAACCGGTGTGGGTCATGTGGCAGGTGTACACGTGGTGTGCGCGTCAACGAGTGTGGTTATAGGCATACATTCACGTCTAATCTTGTCTGTCATCTGGGGCACTTTCCTTTGTCCCACTCTGTATTATTGGAACGTGTGTGTGTGTGTGTGTGTGTGTGTTTGTGTGTGTTTGTGTGTGTGTGGGTCATTATATATGTCTTTTTTTTTACTAACGTAAGTGAGGGGCATTATAATTTGTAGAATATGATGTGTCAGAGGCAGGATGAATAGACAATGTTCGGAGATCATGATTTTTTTTTTTTTTTCGTCGTCAGTCTACTGACTGGTTTGATGCGGTCCGCCACGAATTCCTTTCCTGTGCTAACCTCTTCATCTCAGAGTAGCACTTGCAACCTACGTTCTTAATTATTTGCTTGACGTATTCCAATCTCTGTCTTCCTCTACAGTTTTTGCCCTTTACAGCGCCCTCTAGTACCATGGAAGTCATTCCCTCATGTCTTAGCAGATGTCCTATCATCCTGTCCCTTCTCCTTATCAGTGTTTTCCACATATTCCTTTCCTCTCCGATTCTGCGTAGAACCTCCTCATTCCTTACCTTATCAGTCCACCTAATTTTCAACATTCGTCTATAGCACCACATCTCAAATGCTTCGATTCTCTTCTGTTCCGGTTTTCCCACAGTCCATGTTTCACTACCATACAATGCTGTACTCCAGACATACATCCTCAGAAATTTCTTCCTCAAATTAAGACCGGTATTTGATATTAGTAGACTTCTCTTGGCCAGAAATGCCTTTATTGCCATAGCGAGTCTGCTTTTGATGTCCTCCTTGCTCCGTCCCTCACTGGTTATTTTACTGCCTAGGTAGCAGAATTCCTTAACATCATTGACATCGTGGCCATCAATCCTGATGTTAAGTTTCTCGCTGTTCTCATTTCTACTACTTCTCATTACCTTCGTCTTTCTCCGATTTACTCTCAAACCATACTCTGTACTCATTAGACTGTTCATTCCGTTCAGCAGATCATTTAATTCTTCTTCACTTTCACTCAGGATAGCAATGTCATCAGCGAATCGTATCATTGATATCCTTTCACCTTGTATTTAAATTCCACTCCTGAACCTTTCTTTTATTTCCATCATTGCTTCCTCGATGTACAGACTGAAGAGTAGGGGCGAAAGGCTACAGCCTTGTCTTACACCCTTCTTAATACGAGCACTTCGTTCTTGATCGTCCACTCTTATTATTCCCTCTTGGTTGTTGTACATATTGTATATGACCCGTCTCTCCCTATAGCTTACCCCTACTTTTTTCAGAATCTCGAACAGCTTGCACCATTTTATATTGTCGAACGCTTTTTCCAGGTCGACAAATCCTATGAAGGTGTCCTGATTTTTCTTTAGTCTTGCTTCCATTATTAGCCGTAACGTCAGAATTGCCTCTCTCGTCCCTTTACTTTTCCTAAAGCCAAACTGATCGTCACCTAGCGCATTCTCAATTTTCTTTTCCATTCTTCTGTATATTATTCTTGTAAGCAGCTTCGATGCATGAGCTGTTAAGCTGATTGTGCAATAATTCTCGCACTTGTCAGCTCTTGCCGTCTTCGGAATTGTGTGGTTGATGCTTTTCCGAAAATCAGATGGTATGTCGCCAGACTCATATATTTTACACACCAACGTGAATAGTCGTTTTGTTGCCACTTCCCCCAATGATTTTAGAAATTCTGATGGAATGTTATCTATCCCTTCTGCCTTATTTGACCGTAAGTCCTCCAAAGCTCTTTTAAATTCCGATTCTAATACTGGATCCCCTATCTCTTCTAAATCGGCTCCTGTTTCTTCTTCTATCACATCAGACCCTCATAGAGGCTTTCAATGTATTATTTCCACCTATCTGCTCTCTCCTCTGCATTTAACAGTGGAATTCCCGTTGCACTCTTAATGTTAGCACCGTTGCTTTTTTTAATGTCACCAAAGGTTGTTTTGACTTTCCTGTATGCTGAGTCTGTCCTTCCGACAATCATATATTTTTCGATGTCTTCACATTTTTCCTGCAGCCATTTCTTCTTAGCTTCCCTGCACTTCCTATTTATTTCATTCCTCAGCGACTTGTATTTCTGTATTCCTGATTTTCCCGGGACATGTTTGTACTCCGTCCTTTCATCAATCAACTGAAGTATTTCTTCTGTTACCCATGGTTTCTTCGCAGCTACCTTCTTTGTACCTATGTTTTCCTTCCCAACTTCTGTGATGGCCATTTTTAGAGACGTCCATTCCTCTTCAACTGTACTGCCTACTGCGCTATTCCTTATTGCTGTATCTTAAAAGAATCTTGTTTGCTTTAGTCTACAGTGGAACTCACGTTCTGTGGAGTGAGTACCTCTTTCGCTGTTGAGTGTGTGAGTATATGCCAATCATACTTGAGTAAGCGAATGGGTGTCCTGATGCTGGTAAATGGTACCGAAACCAGTAGTCATTTAATGCAATATATGTGGACTACCGACTAAAGTCTTTTTTTTATTATATAAGAAACTATCAGCCTCGATTGCGGTAATGAAACCAACCTTTACCTAGGTTTCAGCCTAAATAATTGAGCTCCCGAGGCCCACCGCACGGCGTCCATGCAGACGAGGCGCATGCCAGAGCTTAAGTGTTGGTGTTGACTTAGTAATTATGCACCGCATTTTTAAAATGTGACTATGCGTATTCAGGTTGTTTTAGTTTCATTTCTAGACCATGCCCTGATAGAAAAATTATTGATTCAGATATATCTTCTGAAAAAGGCTCAATTATTTGGCCAAACCGGTTGTTAATTACTGTTTGGTAGATTGACATATATTTCGACACCTACTAAAGGTGTCTTCATGAGAACGAAATTTTGATAAATCGGATAATTACGTTGTGAAAAAGCAATGGACGGATTGTAGAGCAGCTACGCTCAAGTCAGAAACATTTTATTTTATGTTTGACTTGAGAATAGTTGGTCTAAAATCGGACCATAGCTTTTCGCAATGGCAATTTTACGATTTATCAAAATTTCATTCCGATGGAGGCACCTTTAGTAGGTGTCGAAACCTAGGCCAATATACCGAACAGTAATCTGCAACCGGTTGGCTGTGTAATCCCATGTTGAACGAGAGTGAGTCTGCTCTGGGGTCTGTTGGAGCGTCGCGACAAGTGCGGTGTCCTGGTGCTGCAGCTGTGGTACGAGCAGCGGCGGTCGGCGAGCCGCGGGCAGTGCCTGGCTCAGGAGCTGTCGGCGCGCCTGCCGCTCGACGCCTTCCGGCCGGTGGACGGCGTCCCCACCGACGCCGACCTGGCCGAGATCAACCTGGCCGACATGAACCCCGACGACATACGGGTGAGTCTCCGCCACTGTGCACTGTGCAGCTCCGGTCCACTGCCGCGGTCCACTCGGCGCCCATGCGCCAAACAGTGCAATTCCTGAAGTCTGCAGGCTTTCGTGGCCGTTGTCACTGACGTTAAAATGTTCTGGGTTATTAGGCCGCGTCATGTTTCTTCTAAAATGATCGACTTTTCGACCCCTCTCCTGGGATCTTTCTCAGGATCTTCTGGTGTCCACTACTGCTAGAACACCAGCAGAGGGGTCGAAACGTCGATCATTTTAGAAGAAACATGACGCGGCCTAATAACCCAGAAGATTTTAACTTCAGTGCAATTCCTGCCTGACTGATGCTCGCGTCTTATCGCGACGTTTCTGGAGACCGAAAATATCCTATGTAGAAATCGACATGGATTCCAAAAACAAGCGTCGTGTAAAATCCAGGCTGCTCTTCTCCTGCGCGATACCCAGCTGGCAGCGGGCACCCAGGCTGATGCTGGGTTCCTTGTCTTCCGGAGCATCTTCGATATAGTTAAGTGCTAAAGTACTAGAGTAAACAACGTTCCCGCCATCTTGCAGCGACCTTCCTCGCTACATAGTTTTTGCCCTGAGGAAGGCAACTGCTACCCGGCCGAAATCTCGGTTACTCTAGTCTTTTAGCATTTCAAGCCTAAGAAGACACGGCAGTGCAGCTACACGGCTTTTAATGATTTACGGTAATTCTTGTTTATTATTCAGTCTCAGTACCACATTTTTAATTAAATTACATGTTTCGATCACTCAGGATCATCTTCAGATCTAAGAAATTGCGTCAACAACCCATCTTGTCTACCCAGGACCATACGTCAGAGTATTTGTCTTGTCTACTCGGAGTCGGCCGGAGTGGGCGAGCGGTTCTAGGCGCTACAGTCAGGAACCGCGCGACCGCTATGGTCGCAGCTTCGAATCCTGCCTCGGGCATGGATGTGTTTGATGTCTTTAGGTTAGTTAGGTTTAAGTAGTTCTAAGTCCTAGGGGACTGATGACCTCAGCAGTTAAGTCCCATAGTGCTCGGAGCCATTTGAATCATTTGTCTACTTGAAACCACACAACAAAGTACTCTGATATGTGGTTCTGAGTAGAGAAGGCGGCTTGCTGACGCAACTACCACGATCTGAAACTGGTGTTGAGTGATGGACAAACGTAATATAATTAAAAGCGCGCAACTGACACTGAACAATAAATAAGAATTATCTTAAATATCAATACATTTACCGATTCTCACGGCACGAATACGTCACGTTTATGAATTTTAATTAAAGTGACGCCAGCCACGGAAGCGTACGTGCTCTTATTTCTAATCGTAGTTTACTACTTCCTTCAGTCTCCAGCTGGGACATGTGATTGCGGCTTACAGCCCAGCCTCCACCCGAAGATGTCACTTTCTTACTACAAAAAAATAGTGCTTCATCACCTTACGCGTTAGCTTCACATCTAACCAGATTACCAGCCTACATTATACTTTTATGGTGCCAGGAACTAGCTAATGAAACAATGAAAGTGCTCTTCATGTTTTGGCACTACATTTGCTAAAATCGTTCCTCAGTAAACGGCCAACTTCCTTTCGATGTAGGGGATACGCTGATCAGCCAGAATATTATGACCACCGACCTACTATCGATGGAAGCCCGTCCAGGCGACATCAGTGTCACCTGACGAGGGATGACAGCTAGTCTGTCACACGCACGCTGAATGTAGTATAAGTGAGCGTGCTTTCCGTGTGCAGAATGGCGAAGGCGCACGATCTATCTGAGTTTCATCGAGGGCACATTGTGATGGCCCGAAGGCTCGGAACGAGCGTTTCGGAAACTGCACGACTCGTCGAGTGTTCGAGGAGTGCTGTGGTGACTGTCTTCAGCACCAAGGTGAAACCATGTCCAGACGTCGTGGGGTTGGATGGCTTCCCCTCATTGTACATGTCGGACGTCGTAGGCTGGACAGGCTGGACAGGCGGCGAACTGTGGTGGAACTAACATCAAACTAATGCTGGGCAGAGTACAAGTGTGTCTGAATACATGGTGCGCCGAACTCTCCTTACGGGGGACCTCCGCAGCCGACGACCCAGGCATGTGCCAATGTTAACACCACATCAGTAACTACGGCTGAAATGGGCACACGACCACCGGCACTGGACGTTGGCGCAGTGACAGAGCGTTGCATGGTCTGATGAATCCCAATAGCTTCTCCATCATGCCGATGGGAGGGCGCGAATCCGTAGTCTTTAAGGGGAACACCTTTACTGCGGGACGGAGACAAGCTGCCGGGGACTCTGGGAAACATTCACGTGGGCATAGATGGGTCCAGTCGATCACGTGCAAGGGACCATGCTGCCAAGGAGAATCGTACACTGGTTGCAGACCACGTACACTTCTTCATGACGATCATGCTTCCCGACGGCAGTGGCATTTTTCAACAAAATAATGCGTCACGTCACAAAGTAAGGAGTGTGATGCAGGGGTGCGAGTTCCAATTGATGTTGTGACCCCCCAATTCGCCATATCTGAATCCGATTGAATGCATCTTGGATGTGACTGAATGTGAGATCTGAGCTCATCACCACCTCAACGTAATTTACGGGAATTAGGTGACCTATGTGTTGACATGTGGTACCAGCTCCCTCCAGGCCTCTTTGGTTCCACGCCACGACGGGTCGCCGCTGTTACCCGTGCGAAAGGTGGTCATACCGGCTATTAGGTAGATGGTGATGACGTTGTGGCTGATCAGCGTATTATCACCTCAGTATTAATCATTCATAATATCCATTCGCTAATGGCCGCCCGTAGTGGCCGCGCGGTTCTGGCGCTGCAGTCTGGAACCGCGAGACCGCTACGGTCACAGGTTCGAATCCTGCCTCGGGCATGGATGTGTGTGATGTCCTTAGGTTAGTTAGGTGTAACTAGTTCTAAGTTCTAGGGGACTAATGACCTCAGCAGTTGAGTCCCATAGCGCTCAGAGCCATTTGAGCCATTCGCTAATGACGACATTCATTACAACCTGAATCAAAATAGCTACTAAACCTTCCCTCCAGTTCAGAGTTGTACTAAAACCCTACAAGTAACAAAGAGAATCGTTGGATACTTATCTTCTCAATCGGAAGTCACAAATTCTCAAATCCGCTTCCGGCCATCCAGGTTTAAGTCTTCGTGACTTCCCTAAATCGCTCTTGGCAAATGTCGGGATGGTACCTTGGAAAGGGCACGCCGATTTCCTTTCCATACTTGAAACATTCCTTCTCTAATGATCTCGGTGTCAACGGGACGTTAATCCTTAATCTTCCTTCCTTCCTACCTTCAAATTCTCAACACTAAACACGAACTCTCCAGAAAACTCTCAACCCCTCGCAACGGGTCCTGCCCATCCACTCATTGAAGCCAGTGTCACACAAAATGAATAGTGGCTTCATTGTCTCGTTACATTACTGCGCAATAATAATAATTCTCACAGCCGGTAAACGGCTGCAAGTTGTGTAACCTTTGGCCGCAAGCTTAGCTATAAGATTTCACTTCTGCAAAGTGTTGGATTCATCAGAATATTACCGGAGGTTCCATATTTTGTCTCAAACGTCATCAACCTAAAAGCATTATAGCTACAAACCCACTACAAACTATGCATAAAAAATAATGGTAATTCTCAAGTTCTCCTTATCTACGTAAGACAGTCAGAGACAGTCGTGACGTGCCCGTATGTTTTGACGGTAACGTTACTATGCATCACCGAACGAATGTATCATCATCACTTGTCACTAAGTGCACTGAATTTTCACCAGCTGTTAGGAAGGTTGGTTCGCTGTTATACTTAGACATGAGCAGCAGTAGAAATTACTTCTTTCTTTTCTAGGTAGTAAAGGCTAGTGGCAATTCTCTTATAGCTTAATTCTTTGATGCCACATTCCAGAGTTACCAACTGATTTAATCTGTGGGGCAGTGTGCAAAAGAAATTGAAATACTAAGCTAGTAAAAGAGCTACTATTTGTAACTTATTACCCTTTTTCATACACATCTGCCCCATTAAATCTCGTAGAATGTTTGCCTTAAACTCTTTCCAGTGTTTATTGATTATGATTAAGTGTTACTAAAAGATGTACAAAACACTGTAGAATTAAGTTTTCATTTCTCTTCACATTTATTAACACATAGTTTTGTTCGATGATCAGCTTTACAAACTAACTGAGCATCGATATCTTAGCATAGATCAGCAAGCTGAGAATTTTCAAACAGTGCACTAGTGGCAATAATCAACAAATTAGTAGTAATGTTGGAGACTCGTTACGAAATTTACGTGGCAGTTACACTTAGTGCCCAACCACGATTCACTACCGACTACAAGATATTTACTAATGACTGATAACTTGTGACTGACATAGATTTATACATTCTGACTACCAGAAACTCACATAGCGACCTTAGCAACTGAATACCAACTGCGGACTAGTTATTACTTTGTACATTGTGCCTATTAACAGAAGCTCGCATTACAGAACTTACAAACTGATAAAACACTAAGCTATTCCATTTCAGATATGAATAGGACAGGAAAAATAAAGGCAAGAAAGGTATGCATTAAAGTATGTTTGTTTAATCAAAAACTGTGAAATTAGGGAATGACAAATTAAAAGGTACTACCTAATGAGAGTGAAATTTTAAAGAGTATGGGGGTCAACAAAGTTCGCTATGAATTTTCTGGAGAGAGTAATTTTTTAATTTCAATGATTAAGTAAATAGCATCTTATTCTAGTGAAAGTACACGTTTTCAGACACAGAAAACTCAGTGCTATAAAACTACGGCACTGAATTTGGGGAAGTATTACGCCTTAAGACAGGAACATTCTGGAACACGAAAATTTTGAATACGAATAACTTGCGAAATATTAAGCTCTCGCAAAAAGTAAAACGTTTATTGTAACATGGGGAACTGGTGCTTTTAAGTAAGCTATTTCCATCTTGAAATAAACAATTTGTAGTAAAATTATGGTCCGAAGCACTTGCACTAAGTTATGAATATTTCTTTAAATAAAGTTTTTCAATAAAAACAGAATATAGTATGATCACCAGCAATCGGTAAACTACAATGTGAATAGTGAAGTTTAATGAAATTCCGCCCTAATAAGAATTTAGTGTGTTAGAGGCATAGGTCGAGATTTGTGATCATCTGCACGTTAATGTGTGCCAACTTCTGTGTGTACACTGTTTTTTCTCTGCAACTAAAAGACTTCGCGCATAAACATCACTTAATTTACAACCTAATGTTTTCTGCACGGTCATAACTGCACCGTAAAGTGGACTACGCCTTTCAGTATAGACTGTCCGTTTGTCTCCACGCATCGACACTTCAATACCTGATCTGCTGCCCAGGGGAAAACCAACTTTAATGGCTTGCTTGTGCCACCTGTACTAACCAATCCAAGAGCAAACTACTCGTAATAATTTATGTAGTAAATATTGATGTAATGTTGTTCAGTACACTTCCTGAGTCACCAACATAAATATCTGTACTTACACTCCTAACGCCCTATATGGATTAGTAATGTAAAGAGCTCGGAAAAGGAAAAAAAGAAAATTGGCAAATGGAGTGGTATAAAAACAAGCGGGATAATCCCACCTTGCTCTGTTACGTACACAGCCATCCTCCACTTTGACGTAACCTGAGTGTGCGCTGTGTCGGTGACACGTTTACTACTGTGTTTTCCCCAGTTGCAGCTCTGAACGTGCTTCGGCGGCCGCGTGTTGCAGGCGGAGCTGAAGCGGCTGTACACGCAGCTGGAGATCCTGAAGAACAAGACGATCCGCGCCGACAACCCACACATCTCCAAGCGGCGCGGCGGCCGCAAGGTGGCTCACAGGCGCTTCTCCCTGCAGGCGAGTCCGGCACGCCGAGCACGCTACACACTACACACTACACAACTACACAACCACACTACAAGCACCAGCACCATGCATTCATCTCGTCTACTCACACTCCGAACACAACAGCGGTAACAGGAACACTAAATACACACGGCAGTAAAGTTCTGACTACAGCGTCATACAACAGGTGCCACGAACGGCACAAACATCTTCACCGAAGACATAATCACAAACACGCTTCCAGCTTGCCGCTACACCCGCTTATTTGGTGGATTCTACTCAGGTCTTTCACACTGCACTAGCTTTCTTGTATACTACTCGACGAGGTCGGTCTTACTCTTTCACTTCACGAGTACGTTCGTCCTCGTAACAATGCCTTACTAGAATACGTCTTTAAATAACTCGCAGGTATGACTCATTTTGAAGTGAAACATCAAGCTTCAGCGGTCCACAGCCTTACCATTTGTTTCACTACCATCAGCTCTTTAATATGTTGGCTTCTCATTAGACCAACAGTGACATTATATGTGCTTATTTACAACTCTCAGCTCTCTATTTAAAGCCCTCAGATATGTCTTAGTTTTTTCTTCTCGCACTTGAAGAAAATCTGGAGACAATATGAAACCAGACTTCATCAAGGAGAGGTCGAAATCAGCGCAACTGTTTAGAATTATGACTGTACTAGAAGAATATCGAGTTTTTTATATTTACTGTTCTACCTAGAAGTTAAGTTCAATGATGACTCAACTCTGCAAGGGAATAATGATGATTCCAGTTATACTGCTGCGTAAAGCTCGAGACGTACAGGTGACAAGTTCCAAGCACAAAGGTAGCTCTCTTATGTCGTTTACTGTTCACAGTAGGCTCAGTATTGAGTTGTTCCATCCTCATCCATAAAGGTGTGGAAAAAAAGGGAATAACATTGTCACGAGCGGAGCTTGTTTAGTACCCATTTCTACCGCTAGGCGTGTACAGCGTATCTCATTGCCAGTTCAGAGCCTCGTGTGTTGTCGACCTGGCTAGTTCTGTTCATTTGCAGTCGTTGTTTTTGCTACCACTGTTTTGTTACTGTTTCGTTTTTTATAGTGGTAAATTTAACTAAAAATCTTTCAGCTGTAAAATTTTGTTTCCTACTCGGTAAAAATGCTGCTGTAACTTTTTTAATGTTGAAAACAACTTACCAAGATGAATTTATGGGAAAAACTCAAGTGTGCGAGTGGTTTGCTCGATTTAAAAATGGTGACATGTCGATTGATGACGAACCTCGTTCTGGACGTCCATCAGCTGCCAGAATCGACGAAACTATTGAAAAATGGAGAGCTTGTGCTCACAGACCGTTGACAGACAATTGATCGACTGCTAGAGATTAGTGAGTTATCTTGGAGCTCGGTTCAACGAATTTTAACGGAAGATTTGGGAATGAAAAGGGTTGCTACTAACGCACCTGCACACGCACCCATCTCTGTTACACAGTTTTTGGAGAAAGTGGCATGGTTCAGCTGCCCCACGCAACCTATTCGCCTGACCTGGCTCTGTGCGATTTTTTCTTATTTCCACGCATGAAAAGGGGCATGAAACGACACGGATTTGACAATAATGAAGAAGTCAAGGGAAAAAAACGAGGAAGGAGCTGTCAGCCATTTCTAAAGTGACTACAAAAATGTTTCGAATAGTGGACACACCGGTGAGACAAACGTATTTACTGTAATGGCGAGTATTTGGAAAGGGATATGATTGTTTTGTAAACGATTTGAAAATACATAGCTTTTAAAAAATAATTCAGGTTTTTTGTAGCACCCCTTCTATGTAGATGATATCGGTTTTCGCGTCTAAATTCTGACATTTATTAGACCTATCTCGAGATCCAATGTTCTCTATTGTTTGTATATACCTTTCAATATCTCTCTCCAAATACAGTTTATGCTCTCTAGCACCATGGCAGTTATATCGTAAGGCATGTTATACCTTGTCCTTTCGGATGAATATCATCTACCCACACCTGAATAAATCAAAGAAGAAGTATCACACAAGCAGTTTAGCAGACCATGCGGTAAAAGTTGTTGACTAGAATATCATACAGAAGAATGTGAAAGAGAATTGACTTCCAGTTAGATGACGATCACTTTGGATTTAGGAAAGTAAAGACACCTCACGGACACTTCTGACACTGCGCTTGATAAAAATGGCAAGACTTATGAAGCCTTTAACTATTCTGAAAAAGCATTCGACGATGGAAAATGGAGCAAGATGTTTAAAATATTCAGAAAATATATATAAGCTATAGTGAAAGATGGGTAATATAAGACATGTATAAGAGCCAAGAGGGAACAATAAGAATGGAATACCACGACAAAACTCCTCTACTGTTCAACTTACACACTGTAGAAGCAATAACAGAAGTAAAACAACGTTTCAGCAGTGGGATTGAAACTCAGGGCGGAAAGACATAATGGCAAGGTTCGCTGATGACATTGCTATCCTCCGTCAAAGCGAGGAAGTGATGAAGGACAGGCTGAATAGAAAAAATGTCTACCGGACTCACGATGGGAGTATACCGAAGAAGGGCGAATGTACTGGGCACCACGGAAATCAGAATGGTGATAAACTTGACATCGAAATTGGGATCCATACATTAAATGATGTGAAAGAATTCTGCCATACCGGATCCGGAACATTGCAGGACAAGCGAAACCAATAGTATATAAGAAGCGGAATAGCACAGGCAAAGAGAGAATACCTTGCTAAGGCATGCAGACTACTAACAACGCAGGATCTAATTTGGAGAGGAAATTTCTGAGGCTGAGCTTCTGTAACGCAGCTCTGTACGGAAGCGAATCATGTTCATTGGGAAAATGGGAAAACAAGGGACTCGAAGCATTTGAAATCTGATGTTGCAGAAATATTTAAAACACTATGTGGACTCTTATGATAATAACTGAGGAAATTCTCCGCGCAATCGACCAAGAAATATGTGAAAAAAAATGACTAGAGCACATCGACACTTTGAAATCACTGGAAAAGGAAGACTGAGCGGCAGCGAAGACTGAAGAGTAGGTAATACGTGTGACACGAGATTTGATACCCAGCCGCCAGAAATCTTCTGGCTGCTAATTAGCTGTTCCAGTTATGCACGTGTAATCGTAAGGAAATGCTTGCAGTTGGATCCGAATTGTGAAGACTAGTATAAAGCGTAAATACCATGGCTTGCGTATGTTTGTGAATTAAAAAGACTTTCCAAATGTTTTCATCGTCAGTAATGAATCATTTTCATGTATGTGGAGTGTTACTACGCGTATGTGAGAACCACAAAAGACTCTAGGATAGTTCATTAGGATCGAAATTCCCAAGAGTGAAAATTATGCTCATTGTAAACTACGACAGATTGTGGGCCGTCCTTTACTCGAGCAAGACTACTTGTGGAATCTGGCGACCATAGCCCGTTCATAATGATCATTGATAAGGGCCAAAGAAGCCAAAATCAGCTTCTTTCTATGTGTGCCGTGTTGTGTGGTAATTGTATTCAAATAAGGGAAAAATGGCCGTAAGATTGTTTTCTAGATACGTTTCAAAAATTGTTCTTTCCTGGAGTATAAAGTAAACCACAGAACTTCATTTGGTATGTCAATGGTTTTCCTAAATCCTTAAGGCAGATGCCAGGATGATTCAGCAAGGAATGACACGAGAAAATTATTTTTTTACCACTGCTGAATGGTGAAGTTCTCAGTCCTTAATGAACTTGTCATAGACAAAACGTCTAATTAACAGTTCATCTTGTTAATGCTTGAGTTTATCTTCATGCCAGTTTTATAAAACGTTTTCCGTAAGTGTTGAAAAGACAGTTTGTTAATTCAGTATTCCAGGAAAATCTTGATTTCTCTGCGGGTAAAAGTTTTAACATTGCATTGAGGGTAATTTTCATTTTCGGGTATTACTGAAACATATCTTGGCGTAATAAGAGATAGGTGACAGCAGGAATTCATTAGTAGAAGAGTCAATCGTCAAATTGATTAAATTGTACCATGTTGCAGACGTTTCTTTCCGTGTAAATCTGACATTTTTATTAGCTGGCAACAGCAAATTCGTGAAGCAAGCTTCACATGTACAGTAGGCACTATCATTCCAGATGCGGATACCTCCAAACACTTCCAGCCCAGTTCATCGGGAAATTTCCTTTAATTGTAAGGCAAACGCTAGAACTGGAAATTCACCCCGAAATATCCACAACTGGGAATCTCTCTACCCTACATCCGGATCTCTGTGATTCGGCCGAAGGAATTGTTTTATAGTCGACAGGGTTCCGAAGTGCCCACTTTGTAGATTTTCTCTAGCACTGGAAAGTGTGAGAAAAGACAGGTTGCAATAAACGACGGAATGCTAGTTGGGACACGAAGTCACAGTGACAGGAAGTCACAAATGTTACATGCAGTAAAAATTGTACTGGAGTAAATTTTTCTTCAAATCTTAATTCAAAGGATAACAAAAAGGAAATGGTGAATAGGAATGGAAACGAAAGGGATTGGACTGGGACTGTGAATGTCACTGCGAGTGTGAGTGCGAGAGTGCAAGACTGTAAGTGTGTGCACGAGTGTGGATGTGTGTGTGCGCGCGCGCGCGAGTGTGCATGTGTTCATGTGTGCAAGTGATATACGAGGGTATGTGAGTATGTGCAGGAGTGTTCGTGGCCGTGTTGGAGTGGGTGGAAGTGTGTGGCATTGTGTTGGAGTTTGTGGGATTGTATGGAAGTGTGTGGAAATGTGCTGAAGTTTGTGGGAGTGTGAGGAAGTATGTGTGAGTGTGCTGAGTGTCTGAGATATCATGGCAATGTGTGAGAGTGTGAAGAAAAGAGTTAATGGAATTGGTAGCTATTCAGATAGAGTAACTCATGAAATACGCAGAAATACTGAGAGTAAGTAGACAGAAATAAAATATCGGCAGAAGTACAAATATGAAAAAGAAAGTGTGGGCAGAAAATGTGCTCTGGGCGAAGAAAAACTGGCACATCTTGAACGTATCGTTGAATTAAACACAATTTACTATAAATGCAAACAATAGTGGGACATGAAAATGATGGTGATACATAAGTGGGCGTGACTGTAAGGCCATTCTCGTATCATTAGCCTCCCAGACCTCACCAACAGCAATATATGGACTTCTTTATAGCTTTTACAGTAAGAAAAGTAAGAACTTAAAATTACGGCGAAGAATAGAAGAGGCAGTAACCTCTTACACTGTATGATACTCAAACAGCTGATGGAATTCATGAATAGACATGAAACAGCCTTTACTGGATGTTCTTGAAATGATTGACAACCATGTGCACTCAAAATGTCTGAATCGGAAGTCTACCATTAAATAAAATTTGCTTCTCTATCTGCATTACAGATATTATACCTGAAACCTAATGTAGTATTTGATATATTTGTCTGTTAATTCTTTCATTGTGCCGTGATTTTCGCAGGCATGAGATCAAAAGTGAAGGTCTCGTTAGAAAATCAAGCTGAAACTAATTTGAATAGGAAAGAGAGGATGGTAAAGAATTCCATATTCATCCAAACTGTATTTAAAGCAATATGCCAAAAGTTCGAAATGCTACACCAACTTCACATAATTCTCTTAGCACTGCTCAGAGACTGTGCTGCTACTTACATGCCCCATGGTATTTCGTGTCAGATTTTATGGACACTACTTTGTGGTTGAGTTCCTAACTTTACTTACATACACACACCCTTAAATTCATTTTTATCTTAGGGAAAATAAAGTAATAGCACGCAGCTCATTCTGCTGAACGTGTTAAGCGTAGAATAGCTCTTACGACACTTATTCCCGAAACACTTTAGGCAATGTATTCCATTTCAAGAAGCTTGCAGTTGTTCTAATGCTGCCGATAAAGAATTTTCAAAAGCAGGATTTATTTTTGTGAATTCCCACGTGTATCAGAGGAGCAGGACACAGATATTTATTTACACTACTGGCCATTAAAATTGCTACACCAAGAAGAAATGCAGATGATAGACGGGTATTCATTGGACAAATATATAATAATAGAACTGACATGTGATTACATTTTCACGCAATTTGGGTGCATAGATCCTGAGAAATCAGTATCCAGAACAACCACCTCTGGTCGTAATAACGGCCTTGATACGCCTGGGCATTGAGTCAAACAGAGATTGGATGGCGCGTACAGGTACAGCTCCCCATGCAGCTTCAACACGATACCACAGTACATCAAGACTAGTGACTGGCGTATTGTGACGAGCCAGTTGCTCGGCCACCATTGACCAGTCGTTTTCAATTGGTGAGCGATCTGGAGAGTGTGCTGGCCAGGGCAGCAGTCGAACGTTTTCTGTATCCAGAAAGGCCCGTACACGACCTGCAACATGAGGTCGTGCATTATCCTGCTGAAATGTAGGGTTTCGCAGGGATCGAATGATGGGTAGAACCACGGATCGTAACACTTCTGAAATGTAACTTCCACTGTTGAAAGTGCCGTCAATGCGAACAAGAGGTGACAGAGACGTGTAACCAATGGCACCCCATACCATCACCCCGGGTGATACGCCAGTATGGCGATGACGAATACACGCTTCCAATGTGCGTTCACCGCCATCTCACCAAACACGGATGCGACCATCGTGATGCTGTAAACAGAACCTGAATTCATCCGAAAAAATGACGTTTTGCCTTTCGTACACCCAGGTTCGTCCTTGAGTACACCATCGCAGGCGCTCCTGTTGCGATGCAGCGTCAATGGTAACTGCAGCCATGGTCTCTGAGCTGATAGTCCATGCTGCTGCAAACGTCGTCGAACTGTTCGTGCAGAGAGGTTGTTGTCTTGCAAACGTCCCCTTCTGTTGACTCGGGGATCGAGACGTGGCTACACGATCCGTTGCAGCCATGGGGATAAGATGCCTGTCATCTCAACTGCTAGTGATACGAAGCCGTTGGGATCCAGCATGGCGTTCCGTATTACCCTCCTGAACCCACCGATTCCATATTCTGTTAACAGTCATTGGATCTCGACCAACGCGAGCCGCAATGTCGCGATACGATAAACCGCAATCGCGATATTCTACAATCCGACCTTTATCAAAGTCGGAAACGTGATGGTACACATTTCTGCTCCGTACACGAGGCATCACAACAACGTTTACCAGGCAACGCCGGTCAACTGCTGTTTATGTATTTTGCCACCGGCGCCAACCTTGTGTGAATGCTCTGAAAAGCTAATCATTTGCGTATCACAGCATCTTCTTCCTGTCGGTTAAATTTCGCGCCTGTAGCACGTCATCTTCGTGGTGTAGCAATTTTAATGGTTTGTAGTGTATTTAGGGTGTGGTGTAGCAACAGATGTCTACAATAAGGGAAAAAGAAGACATGTGAAACCACCATTTGCACGCTTCGAGCGCAGTCATCTAGTGCCAAAGGGGTGGCGTCTCGTGTGTCTGGATTCATTATAGCATATTCCCGATGAGAGCATTTCTTGACAGCGTATTTCACATTTTGTTCACTAATGCCATTCACAAGCAGGAGAGTTGTAGATTCCCCGTTATTTTGCACATTACAGCACTGCCTCTGCCATGGCCTATACGTAGTCAGTTGATTCTAGTACGCGCAGTGCGTATCGCATTGAACTTCCATAGTTTAACTGCGGGGTTAATGACACTTGATTGATTTATTGTTGTTGAGATCTGGTATAATTTTCTCCTGGCCTTAAAATTATTTTTCATGCCGTGCCTCGCTTAGTTTCTTACCTTAAACGTGTTTTGAAGAATGTCATTTAGGACGCAATACGAGTAGATAATAAGATCCTTTGGACGTGTCGGGTCCACCGTTTTCACTTCCTGTACAGATGCTTCGTGCCATCTAAATTATGGTAGTGCGTCGTTAAGATGTGCAGCCACGGCGTAGAAGCCCACTTCTCAGTTATTCTAATAATAAGAAGTTATGCCGGCGGGCATCTATCTTATTAGTAAGATGCGTTGCCATAATGGGCACGGTATTCGGCATCCTGGAGCACTAAGACTAGAGATACGTTAGGGGATGTTACATCTTCTATGAGCTTGTAGCTAATATTGTTGCTGTATCTTCCGGATCGTACGACCGTGATCTATGAAACCCTTTCGCGCCAGACGTTTCGTCCAGATCTGCGTTGGTCATCTTCAGAGCTATTCCTGGTCCCGCTGAGTCTTGCAGACCGACGGATCGGGCGTCGGAGAACGACATAAACACCGGGAAAAGGGCAGTGGAGTGGTACAGATTTACACTTGAACAGGACATACAATCCTTGTTAAAGATAGAATTTAACTACACTCCTGGAAATTGAAATAAGAACACCATGAATTCATTGTCCCAGGAAGGGGAAACTTTATTGACACATTCCTGGGGTCAGATACATCACATGATCACACTGAAAGAACCACAGGCACATAGACACAGGCAACAGAGCATGCACAATGTCGGCACTAGTACAGTGTATATCCACCTTTCGCAGCAATGCAGGCTGCTATTCTCCCATGGAGACGATCGTAGAGATGCTGGATGTAGTCCTGTGGAACGGCTTGCCATTCCATTTCCACCTGGCGCCTCAGTTGGACCAGCGTTCGTGCTGGACGTGCAGACCGCGTGAGACGACGCTTCATCCAGTCCCAAACATGCTCAGTGGGGGACAGATCCGGAGATCTTGCTGGCCAGGGTAGTTGACTTACACCTTCTAGAGCACGTTGGGTGGCACGGGATACATGCGGACGTGCATTGTCCTGTTGGAACAGCAAGTTCCCTTGCCGGTCTAGGAATGGTAGAACGATGGGTTCGATGACGGTTTGGATGTACCGTGCACTATTCAGTGTCCCCTCGACGATCACCAGTGGTGTACGGCCAGTGTAGGAGATCGCTCCCCACACCATGATGCCGGGTGTTGGCCCTGTGTGCCTCGGTCGTATGCAGTCCTGATTGTGGCGCTCACCTGCACGGCGCCAAACACGCATACGACCATCATTGGCACCAAGGCAGAAGCGACTCTCATCGCTGAAGACGACACGTCTCCATTCGTCCCTCCATTCACGCCTGTCGCGACACCACTGGAGGCGGGCTGCACGATGTTGGGGCGTGAGCGGAAGACGGCCTAACGGTGTGCGGGACCGTAGCCCAGCTTCATGGAGACGGTTGCGAATGGTCCTCGCCGATACCCCAGGAGCAACAGTGTCTCTAATTTGCTGGGAAGTGGCGGTGCGGTCCCCTACGGCACTGCGTAGGATCCTACGGTCTTGGCGTGCATCCGTGCGTCGCTGCGGTCCGGTCCCAGGTCGACGGGCACGTGCACCTTCCGCCGACCACTGGCGACAACATCGATGTACTGTGGAGACCTCACGCCCCACGTGTTGAGCAATTCGGCGGTACGTCCACCCGGCCTCCCGCATGCCCACTATACGCCCTCGCTCAAAGTCCGTCAACTGCACATACGGTTCACGTCCACGCTGTCGCGGCATGCTACCAGTGTTAAAGACTGCGATGGAGCTCCGTATGCCACGGCAAACTGGCTGACACTGACGGCGGCGGTGCACAAATGCTGCGCAGCTAGCGCCATTCGACGGCCAACACCGCGGTTCCTGGTGTGTCCGCTGTGCCGTGCGTGTGATCATTGCTTGTACAGCCCTCTCGCAGTGTCCGGAGCAAGTATGGTGGGTCTGACACACCGGCGTCAATGTGTTCTTTTTTCCATTTCCAGGAGTGTATATCTAGCTGTCGTCTGTGAAAGATAAAACTTATCTGTCGATTCTGTAGATCCACTGTTGCTGTTGGTGTTCCGGTTTGATGCAGCTCTCCATGCTACTCTATCCTGTGCAATCTTCTTCATCTCGCAGTACCTACTACAACCTACATCCTTCTGAATCTGCTTAGTATATTCATCTCTTGGTCTCCCTCTATGATTTTTACCCTCCACGCTGCCCTCCAGTACTAAATTGGCGATCCCTTGATGCCTCAGAACATGTCCTATCAACCGATCCCTTCTTTTACTCAAGTTGGGCCACAAATTTCTCTTCTCTCCTATTCTATTTAGTACCTCCTCATTAGTTATGTGGTCTATCCATCTAATCTTCTGCATTCTTCTGTAGCACCACATTTCGAAAACTTCTCTTCTTGTCTAAACTATTTGTCGTCCATGTTTCACTTCCATACATGGCTACACTCCACACAAATACTTTCAGAAATGACCTCCTGACATTGAAAATGGCTCTGAGCACCATGGGACTTAACATCTATGGTCATCAGTCCCCTAGAACTTAGAATTACTTAAACCTAACTAACCTAAGGACATCACACAACACCCAGCCATCACGAGGCAGAGAAAATCCCTGACCCCGCCGGGAATCGAACATGGAACCCGGGCGTGGGAAGCGAGAACGCTACCGCACGACCACGAGATGCGGGCTCCTGACATTTAAATCTATACTCGATGTCAACAAATTTCTCTTCTTCAGAAACGCTTTTCTCGCCATTGCCAGTCTATATTTTATATCCTCTTTACTTCGACCATCATCAGCTATTTTACTCCCCAAATAGCAAAACTCATTTACTACTTTGTATCCTTTCCTAATGTAATTCCCTCAGCATCACCCGACTTAATTCGACTACATTCCATTATCCTCGTTTTGCTTTTGTTGATGTTCATCTTATATCCTCCTTTCAAGACACTGTCCATTCCGTTCAACTGCTCTTCCAGGACCTTAGCTGTCACTGGCAGAATTACAATGTCACCGGCAAACCTCAAAGATTTTATTTCTTCTCCGTGGGTTTTAATTACTACTGCGAATTTTTCTTTTGTTTCCTTTACTGCTTGCTCAATATACAGGTCCACTGTATGTGTCAATAAGTCTGATGCCTTCTTTTCTATGGAATCAGTGCCCATGTTTATAAACGATGCAGACACATTGCGACCACCACCTATGTTCAGCGTCACCGTGCAGTGACCACTCAGAGACGGCAGGCGGCAGTACCAGCAGTGGAGGGTACATAAAGCGTGTTACGGGGAGTGGGGTAGGGGGCTGACGGGTGCAGAAAAAAACTGTTGTCGTTGTCGTAAAGTGGAAACGGAGCGATTTATCTCACGTCCAAAAGGCTGTGATCATTGGCTTTCGGACCACGGGTGGAAGCATTTCCGAAACGGATAAGTTTGTTAGCTGTTTGCGTGTCTCTGTGGTCAAAGCATATCGTGCACGGCATAATGGCACTGTATAATACCGGTGCCTAGGCAAGTGTGGTACAACACGGGCGTTAGATGACAGAGGTGAACGACGCCTGGCGAGATGTGTCCAGGCGAATGGAAGTGCAACTCTTGAGCAGCTGTCCGCCAGATGAACCATTGAGCTACCAGTAGTTTCTCGTCAACGACAGTTTAGCTAACATTGCTGCTTTTGGGCCTAGATGGCAGGCGCCTAGTTCATGCACACATACTGATATTCATCGGTTACAAAGACTGGAAGTTGCCCGCTAATACTGCAGCTGGATGAGGACTAAGTGACGACAGATGGCCTTCTCAGATGAATCACATTTTACAGTCCTGGAAATTGAAATAAGAACACCGTGAATTCATTGTCCCAGGAAGGGGAAACTTTATTGACACATTCCTGGCGTCAGATACATCACATGATCACACTGACAGAACCGCAGGCACATAGACACAGGCAACAGAGCATGCACAATCTCGGCACTAGTACAGTGTATATCCACCTTCCGCAGCAATGCAGGCTGCTATTCTCCCATGGAGACGATCGTAGAGATGCTGGATGTAGTCCTGTGGAACGGCTTGCCATGCCATTTCCACCTGGCGCCTCAGTTGGACCAGGGTTCGTGCTGGACGTGCAGACCGCGTGAGACGACGCTTCATCCAGTCCCAAACATGCTCAATGGGGGACAGATCCGGAGATCTTGCTGGCCAGGGTAGTTGACTTACACCTTCTAGAGCACGTTGGGTGGCACGGGATACATGCGGACGTGCATTGTCCTGTTGGAACAGCAAGTTCCCTTGCCGGTCTAGGAATGGTAGAACGATGGGTTCGATGACGGTTTGGATATACCGTGCACTATTCAGTGTCCCCTCGACGATCACCAGTGGTGTACGGCCAGTGTAGGAGATCGCTCCCCACACCATGATGCCGGGTGTTGGCCCTGTGTGCCTCGGTCGTATGCAGTCCTGATTGTGGCGCTCACCTGCACGGCGCCAAACACGCATACGACCATCATTGGCACCAAGGCAGAAGCGACTCTCATCGCTGAAGACGACACGTCTCCATTCGTCCCTCCATTCACGCCTGTCGCGACACCACTGGAGGCGGGCTGCACGATGTTGGGGCGTGAGCGGAAGACGGCCTAACGGTGTGCGGGACCGTAGCCCAGCTTCATGGAGACGGTTGCGAATGGTCCTCGCCGATACCCCAGGAGCAACAGTGTCCCTAATTTGCTGGGAAGTGGCGGTGCGGTCCCCTACGGCACTGCTTAGGATCCTACAGTCTTGGCGTGCATCCGTGCGTCGCTGCGGTCCGGTCCCAGGTCGACGGGCACGTGCACCTTCCGCCGACCACTGGCGACAACATCGATGTACTGTGGAGACCTCACGCCCCACGTGTTGAGCAATTCGGCGGTACGTCCACCCGGCCTCCCGCATGCCCACTATACGCCCTCGCTCAGTCCGTCAACTGCACATACGGTTCACGTCCACGCTGTCTCGGCATGCTACCAGTGTTAAAGAATGCGATGGAGCTCCGTATGCCACGGCAAACTGGCTGACACTGACGGCGGCGGTGCACAAATGCTGCGCAGCTAGCGCCATTCGACGGCCAACACCGCGGTTCCTGGTGTGTCCGCTGTGCCGTGCGTGTGATCATTGCTTGTACAGCCCTCTCGCAGTGTCCGGAGCAAGTATGGTGGGTCTGACACACCGGTGTCAATGTGTTCTTTTTTCCATTTCCAGGAGTGTATGATCCGTAGGACAGATGGCCGTTAACGTGTACGGTGTGAAAACGTTTGAATGCAAAAGACCTGGAACAATGGTCGGAGCGTTATGGTCCGGGGAATGTTTTCGTGGCATTCCTTGAGTGATCTCGTCAATCTGGATCAACAGAAGTATGCATCCTTCTTCGAGGACTGTGTCCACCCCTACATGCAGTTTGTTTTTCCTTGGCACAATGACATCTACCAGATAAGTCTACCGTACTCCCCCGACCTCCAAACGAGAATCTGTAGGATCAGCTCGATCCGGCTGTTAGAGCTATGCCTCCTCAAGCGAGAATTCTGGCACAGCTGGCGACGGCGCTGTAGTCGGCATGGCACCACATCCCTGTCAGTACCTTCCAGAACATCACAAACTCTCTTAGTGCACATCTCGCAGAGATCTGCGGTGCGAAAGGTGATTATTCAGGCTGTGCTCACAATCCCGGACTTGCACTAATTGTCAACTTTTTCCACTGACTAAAATCAGTGCCTTCCGGCAGCTAATGTCGTTAATTCCTTTGTGAGTGGCTAGTGTGTATTTCTGTGGCTTCTCTATACAACCGTTCGTACTACAGTAGATAAAATTTTGTTTCTGAAGACTTCATGGTTACCTGATTCAACAACATTCTTTGGTACAATAGATATTCTGGTCTACGAAGGCTTTTGTGATTTTCCGGTGTGTACTTCAATTACTCTTTGTAGCTCTAATGTGAACCTGAGCATATGTACAAACAACCAGCATTTCGAAATAGGAGGGCGTTTGTCCTTTGTAGATCGGAGGACACGTCCGAAAGAGCAGACGCCCGATATATACACTATTGGAGATTAAAATTTCTGCATCACGAAGATGACGTGCTACAGATGCGAAACTTAACAGACAGGAAGAAGATGCTGTGATACGCACGGTTGGCGCCGGTGGCGACACCTACAACGTGCTGACATAAGGAAAGTTTCCAACCGATTTCTTATACAAAAACAGCAGTTGACCGGCGTTGCCTGGTGAAACGTTGTTGTGATGCCTCGTCTAAGCAGGAAAAATGCGTATCATCACGTTTCCGACATTGATAAATTTGCATAGCTTCAGGCGAAATTCCTCACCAGGCCCTCCTTCTTGGCGGGAGATCCTAATGTTTTAGGTATCTTTATGTGCTCCCTGTGTGCTCAGAACTAAAAAGAACGACGTAACGTGATCGACCGGAATACTAGAGACACTGACCAACACACCTGTGCAGAACTTCATCGCATTTTCACTGTGATTTCCATTTCGTGACCGATCGTTCCTTTCTTTTCGAATAACCCTCGTATGAATGATTTGCTTCTGCTGTGGTCAATGTTGTCCCTGAAAAAGCGTTCTGCAAGAATCCATCGAGCGACACGGTGTCATATACAACAGATAGGTCAGCAAAAGGTTAATGATTACTTTAGGCCATTCTGGAATCCTGCCATTGTATCAGAAACCTATCTGGAATGTTTGTGTAGCTTTGTTTCTTCTTCTTATTTCGTATAGTCCAACTAAGGACCACGACATTTAACTATTGCGTTTGGAGTGGGCTTTGACGTTTGCCCAGTAGTTACACATCCTCTGACTGTGTTGTTCCTTCCTCTCCTGTGTCCAGAGGGCACCAGTCTTCTTTCTTGGTAGTCTGTCCTGGAACCTCCTTTGTCTAAGCTTATTCCTGAGTATTCTCCGATCCTTCAGGTTTCCTTCTGTTATTCCCAGTTATTGGAGATCTTTCTCCACTTCCATTAACCATGGTGACTTGGTCTCCCTCTATTGCTAGAAACAGAGACGCTGGTTGGTCAATCTGTCACGATGCATCCTGTAAACGTGTCCATAAAATTCTAGATATCTTTTCCTAGCTACATCCGTGACTCTTTCAAAGTACTCGTAGAGCTCTCGGTTGGGACGCCTTTCGTAATTGTCGCCTTCGTTGACTGGCCCCAGTATCTTCCTCATTATCTCTCTCCTGGATTTCGAGCTTTTCAGTCAGTCCCTTCCTACTGAGTATTTAACATTCTGATGCATATAAGGCTTCACGATGGATGACTGTCTTGTAGTGCTTCAGTTTAGTATTACGGGAGAGTTTGTTTATTAATCATTAAACTCTGTTGCGTATTAAGCATCCCGTGAGTTAGAAACATATGTCGAACAATGATGTGAATACTAGGATCACATCTGCCATAACTTCAACATGATGAACAAATTATGCTGATACCTCATATGTAAATGATTCATTTCGTGCCTGCACCATTACTCTAAACTTAGTGTACGCTTTAGCCGAATATTGTGCAGTGTAGCTTGATACACCAACTATTGGGTTTCCAGTTTCAACGATCGCTGTCGTATGAGCAATACACTTGGAATTCATGGATTTAATCGCGTTCTTCTCACGTTGAGCACTTTTTGGCAGGGCTAAAGCAGCGCCTACCAACTGCGACCGCATAGTTTCAGAGTCACAATCATAAACTCAACTTTTGTCACAAATGAAAAGTTTCGAATGAAAGAGTTTATTAGTAATCTGTTTTGCATTTCCCTGCGGACTGCTTTGGTTATGCTCCAGTCGCCGTAATATCGCCTTAGATGTAATTATCTGCATGTCACTTCATCTGCTAGAATCGTTCATTTCTACTGCATCTCATTGTCCGTGTGTCACGTGAACCTTGGGTAGCACATCCAGCATTTTACTCAGTGCCTTCCCTCACATTCGCAGCATGATCAAGTTCGATGTTATTTAACTGTCGTGCCCAATTTAGATCATTTTATATGTTCTGCCATTTCTAGACCACCGGTCTGTTACTGTTTTCAAAAAAGGGACTGCCACTATAAATTAGCCTTAACCAGCTTAAAATATGATACTATACAATCTTTCCAAAACCAAGAACACATAAAGTCATATTAGTGGAAATAGGTTCGCTAATAAAGGGTTCAACTGGTCATATTAGAGATGACTGCTACAGTGACTGAGCAATAACCTGCCGCTATACCGACGTCCTTATAAGAAAATTTCGAATTCGATAATAGCTGGGGAAAATTTCAAAGAAATTGTCAAAATTTTTTCTGCAGGTTGTACGATCGCTACGTAAGTAAATATTTCCAATATTGTAGATCTGATATAATTAACAGTGACGATCTAAGAAGCGAAAAATAAGCTGAAGTGGATTGAATTTTGTGTTAACGAGGGCATTGGCACAAATGCCTCGTAAACAAGGAGACATGGGTCCAAGCCCCAACCGTGGCAAATATTTTAATTCATTTCTTCAGATTCTACATTGTCGTAGATAAAGGTCAGACTCAAATGTCTCAAGGAAAATTTAATTATATCAGATCTATACATCATCTGCACCTGAGATAGAGGCAGGATTCCCCCATTACGTCCAATGATGGGGTGCTATTACAATACCTCGGCAATGGTGACGATCTGAGAAGTGGAAAGTAAGCTGTAGATGTGAACTGAAGTTTTTATTAGGGAGGGCATTGAACTAGCGTAGTTCATGCAGTTGTGTTATCTCTACTGCTGCGATGATGTAATGGCTACCACACCTGCTTGTTAAGCAAGAAGATCAGAGTTCTAGTCTTGGCCAGGACAGAAGTTTTAATTCACTTCTTCAGATTCTAACATTATCGTAGATCACAAATCTACCATGCCTGTGTCTAGAACTGTCGTTGCAACTTCTCCATTTCATAAGAAGTGCAAATGCCCTAAGTATAATTTTCAATGTAAATACAAGCGATGTGCTGTTTCAGCTGTCAAATTCAATCGGCTTTTTAAGAGATCACTATCGTGTATCATCTTACATGAAAAATCGGATCACAGGTCGCTTAACTGTAACTGTAACAGTACAGCTACGTTACCCACCATGGTGTTCTGAATTAAGTTAGTAATGACCTCAATAAAACAAAACTGGAGGAATAGAGAGCTAGTCGCGACAGTTAAGCTACAATCATTGCATTTCCACATCTTCGACACCATCATGTTACTCCTTGACACTGAAGTAGTGCTAAACCTAACAAAGAAAGCATTTGATGTTACTACATTTATACAGAAATTATCTTTGTATCGCATGTAGTGCAGTTTTATCGATACGTATATGAGGAATACTTTTCACCGCGGCCACCCTTCCGTCTCAAGTTGATAAGTTTTTTATGATGTTTAAGAGAAACAGTAGTTCACCAAAACAATGTACAAATATACAGAACCATTCGCAACGTCTTTTCGATCACATCATTCACATAATACGCAATCTCTGCGCCATATACTCTCATACAAATACAGAAAAATAATTTTCTATTTTTTACAAACATTTTTTTCTCATTTATGTCTCTTGCTATACGTAGATTGAATAAAGGTAGTTTTCATTTCTGCTTGCTGATTTTTGTGTATTCGTGTGCGTGTGTGTGGTTGTTCGACGGGAGTGTGGAACGGTTTCATTAACAGAGAGCAAGGATGAGAGAAACGGGGAAAGAGAGAATCAAGAGGCACGAGAGAGTTAAAACAAAATTAGACGGAAAGAAATGAGAACTGAGTTGATTAGTTGATTTTCCACAGCACAGCGTTTCATCGCAAGTTTGCGACTTCATCAGGGCTCCAAGCGCAACGTACCGGAGTTAAGTGGGGATGCCGGCCCTTCTTACGGCCGCTCTATGACTCCACCTGTTGCTCCTTTCTCGTTTCAATGGCGTAGCTGATTGCGACTGTCAAAGCTTGGTTGTCTTCCATTGCTTCGTGTCCACATAAAAACGACCATGTGGCCTGAACGTAAAAAAGAAGATGCCCTGTCCGTCGCCGTCCTTTATAAAATTCTCACAGAGTCTCTGTGGTTCAGATACGCAAACGTGGTGGAATCTATTTATGTAAGCTATGTAAGAAAGTCTGCGGCTATAGCTTTGACAGCTTGCTCTGGAAGTTTGTTTACATTTAGTAAGATTGTCGACTTTAGCCCGTACGTCTTACGTTTGGTGCTCCATAGTATTTGAGACATCTGCCAGTTCGGCTGTCTCCCCTCTTATGCTTCGACCTGCACAATTCTAAGTTCACGTTACGCTCACAAAGACGATGAATATATCATACGAACAATCCTTCCCTATGGGTGGAGTCATCCACCTTCAATATGTGACAGCACAGCTTGCCGTTGTTGTGCTCCAATACCTAAATATATGCGTATAAATAAATAGCAACACCAAAAATAACTAAGATACAATAATGAAATTTCAGGAATACAAGTAACATACACTACTGGCCATTAAAATTGCTACACCACGAAGATGACGTGCTACAGACGTGAAATATAACCGACAGGAAGAAGATGCTGTGATATGCAAATGATTAGCTTTTCAGAGCATTCACAAAAGGTTGGCGCCGGTGGTGACACCTACAACGTGCTGACATGAGGAAAGTTTCCAACCGATTTCTCATACACAAACAGCAATTGACCGGCGTTGCCTGGTGAAACGTTGTTGTGATGCCTCGTGTAAGGAGGAGAAATGCGTACCATCACGTTTCCGACTTTGATAAAGGTCGGATTGTAGAATATCGCGATTGCGGTTTATCGTATCGCGACATTGCTGCTCGCGTTGGTTGAGATCCAATGACTGTTAGCAGAACATGGAATCGGTGGGTTCAGGAGGGTAACATGGAACGCCGTGCTGGATCCCAACGGCTTCGTATCACTAGCAGTCGAGATGACAGGTATCTTATTCGCATGGCTGTAACGGATCATGCAGCCATGTCTCGATCCCTGAGTCAAAAGCTGGGGGCGTTTGCAAGACAACAACCATATGCACGAACAGTTCGACGACGTTTGCAGCAGCAGGGACTATAAGCTCGGAGACCATGGCTGCGGTTGTCCTTGACGCTGCATCACAGACAGGAGCGCCTGCGATGGTGTACTCAACGACGAACCTGGTTGCACGAATGGCAAAACGTCATTTTTTCGGATGAATTCAGGTTCTGTTTACAGCATCATGATGGTCGCATCCGTGTTTGGTGCCATGGCGGTGAACGCACATTGGAAGCGTGTATTCGTCGTCGCCATACTGGCGTATCACCCGGGGTGATGGTATGGGGTGCCATTGGTTACACGTCTCGGTCACCTCTTGTTCGCATTGACAGCACTTTCAACAGTGGACGTTACATTTCAGAGGTGTTACGACCCGTGGCTCTACCCATCATTCGATCCCTGCGAAACCCTACATTTCAGCAGGATAATGCACGACCGCATGTTGCAGGTCCTGTACGGGCCTTTCTGGATACAGAAAATGTTCGACTGCTGCCCTGGCCAGCACATTCTCCAGATCTCTCACCAACTGCAAACGTCTGGTCAATGGTGCCCGAGCAACTGGCTCGTCACAATACGCCAGTCACTACTCTTGATGAACTGTGGTATCGTGTTGAAGCTGCATGGGTAGCTGTACCTGTACACGCCATCCAAGTTCTGTTTGACTCAATGCCCAGGCGTATCAAGGACGTTATTACGACCAGAGGTGGTTGTTCTGGGTACTAATTTCTCAAGATGTATGCACCCAAATTGCGTGAAAATGTAATCACACGTCGGTTCTAGTACAATTATTTCTCCAATGAATACCCGTTTATCATCTGCATTTCTTCTTGGTGTAGCAATTTTAATGGCCAGTAGTGTATTTACCGCAAGATCATTGGTTTATGTAAGCTCGAGATAAGCCTGCGAGAAACATCCCATAGATGTTCGGACTCACATGCGGTTCCTCTTCGTCGAAATGTCTTGGCTCAAACTCGTCTAGGGGTTGAACTGCACGTGTCGCATTACACGCACTATATTAGACACTTGTGACCCTTTGGTCAAATTGTCTGGCTGATGGCGAGTGTGCGAAATACAACGTTAACATAACATATAATAACAGTAATAATAATATCGGGAACTAAATTAACGATCCATAAATGATGTAGGCCACACTGTTGCTATTTGGTTAGAACAATGTTTATTCAGAAATCAAACTAATAGCGAAAGTGGCCGTATTTAGAATTAACATTACACTGGAGCGCGTATCCATTCGACGCAGTCCGATCATTCACAATCTCACTGCGAAACACAATACTCCACCTCGATATTTACACGAAATTTTAGAATTCAGGCTCGCGGCTGCTCACCGCTCAGAGACTAAGTCCCGCGATCCCACACAACGCGAAATTTTCTAAGTCGTTTCACTTCCTAGCTGCCTAAAGACCGACTGTTCGCTTTCGCGCCTCGATCCGAACTGTACTCTGTGGTGTCTAGAACAGAACTGCCCTCTGCCCGCCCCGACGGCGTTTTCTCGCTCGCCAAATATCCTCACTCAATTCACTAGGGCAGTTCCCTTTCCTGAAGCCGTCCATCTGATTGGCTACAGCTCATTCTAAATTATTTTACATTCTAACACATTTAAATAATCAAAACTCGACCTCTTTCAAGCTCTAAATAAAGTAACAATAATGTCCATTACGTAATAAACGTTAAATTCTTTTGCATAAAACCAATACAGTTTCCTTCTTAACTTTGAATGTCACGGCCAGTAGCCTTGCACCAAAGTGCTTTCTGATAAATGAATAAAGAACAAAAGTAACTATTATGCACTAAACTTTACAACCAATATTCTATCACCTAATGATTCAATAAGGCGTCATGCTGTCATCGTTCAGTGTGTTTTGTGTGAAGGAAATGATGATCTGATGCTTAACTGTAAATACTGATAATTTAAATTTACCATATGTTTTAAACAAATAAAGTTACAGAGCTGATATTTACTACGTTTGTCATTTTAATGAAGCGTTTCTATATGAAATGTCGATCGTTAAGATCGACTAAAGCGTTCAGATTTTAGCATTCAGGTCTTTCAGAATGAGATTTTCACTCTGCAGCGGAGTGTGCGCTGGTATGAAACTTCCTGGCAGATTAAAACTGTGTGCCCGACCGAGACTCGAACTAGGGACCTTTGCCTTTCGCGGGCAAGTGCTCTACCATCTGAGCTACCGAAGCACGACTCACGCCCCGTACTCACAGCTTTACTTCTGCCAGTATCTCGTCTCCTACCTTCCAAACTTTACAGAAGCTCTCCTGCGAACCTCACAGAACAGGTCCCGAGTTCGAGTCTCAGTCGGGCACACAGTTTTAATCTGCCAGGAAGTTTCATTCAGGTCTTTGTTACAAAACTTGTTAATTTCACTTTAACAGTAAATCCTAAACTGTTATAGATATGATCAATATTCAAGTTTTATGGAGAATGCCATGAATTTATGGAGTATGGCAAATTAAAATTACTGTGACTTCATTCCTTGCTCTACTACAGAGTTAAATAGCTTTCATGAATGTTTCCCTTTATATCCTATCTTAGGTCCGCCATATTTAACACTGCTACGCCTCCTCGGCCAGAAACGGCTTCTACTGGGTTTGCCTATGACGTAGGTTCTCATCTGTCTCACTCGTGCACTACAGCGCTTAGGCCTGAATAGACGCCTGTGAGTTTCCCCATCTTGTGGTGAATCTGCGCCCTTTGTGGCACGTAGTCCTGGACGACAGGTTCGCTTCACAATTGCTCGTTAACTCACAAGCCATTGTAAAAGTAAAATTCTGATACACTTAAAAACAGTGTAACCGCCAGAATGTTGAATGCAAGTAGGCAAACGTGCATGCATTGTGTTATACAGGTCAGTACCTACATCGTATAAACTGTTTCTCTTGCTGGTGAGTTTTCCGGTTGCATGGTCGTGGTCCATGAAACATTTTTGTTCCTGACGTTTCATCCAGAGAGGTGCTGAACATCTTCAGAGGTGCTCTTTCTACTGCTCAGTCTTGGATCGGCAAAACTCTATGACGCCAGGAGCATCTCTGAAGATGTCCAGCACAGGTCTAGACGGAACTCCCAGAAGATTCACCAGCAGCTAAGACATCCCGTCGTGAAAGACTTCATTCTACGAGGGTCATTTCAAAAGTACTGCACACTGCGCATGTGCGACCGTTACACTGCGCATGTGCCGCATATCGGTTTGTAGGATGGAGTTCCCTGCGTGTTGCCGCGCGGGATTAGCCGAGCGGTCTTGGGCGCTGCAGTCATGCACTGTGCGGCTGGTCCCGGCGGAGGTTCGAGTCCTCCCTCTGGCATGGGTGTATGTGTTTGTCCTTAGGATACTTTAGGTTAAGTAGTGTGTAAGATTAGGGACTGATGAGCTTAGCAGTTAAGTCCCATAAGATTTCACACACATTTTTTCCCCCTGCGTGTTGAACTTGGTCGGTCAGAATAGAGATGGTTAATGCTGACTGTGGAAGATACTGGAGTTTTCGTCTCCCCATATGTACTCCGTTTGAGACGGAACTGGTTATCGAGCAGGCCGAGGTAATATGTAGACACTCGGTAAAGCACATTGTATTACAACAACAGTATGTGGACAAGCGTCATTCTCTTGGAAAAAAATGGCTCTGAACACTATGGGACTTAACATCTGAGGTCATCAGTCCCCTAGAACTTAGAACTACTTAAGCCTAACTAACCTAAGGACATCACACACATCCATGCCCGAGGCAGGATTCGAACCTGCGACCGTAGCGGACGTCGCGGTTCCAGACTGTAGCGCCTAGAACCGCTCGGCCACCCGGCCGGCTACTGGTGCCAACTGCTGCTCAAATGACTGCAGCAGATGTAGTGACCACCACTGCCAGCAGTCTTGTACAATGACTACATTCCTACCAAGGGCTTCTCAGATATCGTAGAAGGAACCTCCAGCTTCTCGTAGCCATATTACACGACCTCGTTCAAACTAAGTGAAGTGTTGGTAACGATCTGCTTGTCACCTTAAAGGCATTCTTGACTAACATAAATTCTTCCGAGTCCAATCTCAAAGGTAATCTCACGACCGTTGTAGCGTGTATTTAAAGAAAAACGTGATATGCATGCTCATATTGACGCTACTAGCGCCATTTTTACGAAAGTGGTGCAAAATTTTAACAGACATTATTGCTTCCAGGTGTAGAAACATGCCTACCAGCTTTTGTTTATGTCGCAGAGCTCCTTCCGTCAGTGCAAAAATGGCGAGGTGTTAATTTTTTGGCTCGTCAGCGCACCTTTTTTCATTGTGTCCCCCTTCTAATCAATTTTTTATACACTGCTGTTACCGTTCGTTGGAGAAAAATTTTAGTAACTTGGTGTTCAGCAGCTTAACTTCAGTGACGAGTTTTGAGTAAACTCATTTTCAGAATATCGAAGGACGGAGGGGGCTTCATACAAACGTTATGGTGTCCTGTTTTGAACAAGGAACCAACATCAAGGTGCAACTACGGAGCTAAAAGAGGCCAAAACACCCACATTTTTATGTTGTAATAAGTGTAAACAATAAATACCACTTCCTGTTCCTTACAAATACTACATGCACAAAAACCTAATACTACAAGAAAGAAAGATAATGAGTAAAAGTATTACTTCCTACCAATGCAAAAGTGCTATTGAACCCTTAAACTAATACCTCACCAATAGTACATCTATCTGTACTACTGCTTCTATGATTTAAAATCGACTCACATCTGCTTTTGTCCATTCATTGTGTCGTCGTTTCCTTGTGAAAGTAACACATCTAAACTGCTGAAAGTTGTATCCGCTACTGAACAGGCCCTCAAACTATTACAGTTAAAAGCCACTGTCTACTCAACTGGATTTCTTAAGCGTAGTGTAGCAGGTCCGCAGCGTTTCCACTGTAGCGATTTCACTAATAGCTGAAACTTCTTAGAAGCCACTCTTCTATAAGAGCTCTCACTAAAGTCGTCGGCACACGGGACGAGTTAGCTAATGATGACGTCGCATACTACGAGTTTTGTGACGTCACCTCCTGCTGTTTCACCTTGAGGGGCCACTTCGTCGCATGAAATACAGAATAATTTCTGCGATATGTCGGCAGCATGCCACGTAAAGTAGAACCAATAGGAAGCCGGAACACTCCCTACGCCACAAATAGAAAGCAATACACCAATACTATTTTATTTTTATTTTTATTTTTTTTTTAAGAGCCCATATTCGGTGGACTTCATGTTGTATATGATGACTCTAAGCACGAGCACATGGAAGAACGAATCGTTATTGGTACGATTTCTTGTAATAAAATGACGGGAAACATCATATTGGTGGTTAAACAGTGTCCGTATGTAGGATGTCAAATCAAACACCTTTCAGCCATCTAATTTCCTAATTTACATCTTCAGTCCCCCTCACCAATGTGTATGAAAATTCCAACTTCGGTTCCCGTCAAAACAGCGGCCAGCATTCAACTACTGGCATCTGTAGCATGCAGAAATCTACAGATACCAGTATTTAAATGCTGGCCGCTGTTTTGACGGAACCGAAGTTGGAATTTTCCCATACATTGGTAAGGTGGCCTGAAGATGGCATAGTAAATCGCCGAAACTGGTAGCCAAATAAAATGATATTTTGGAAAATGGACGGCTGTATCGAACAGCCGAGTCCCGCAATCATCTATGAAAAGGTGGACATACAGATATTGTATTTAATTCTTCTTGCGTTATAACTCCCGTTTTTTGAGGATAAGCCATTGTAAGGCAACAACCCATTGAAGATTAATGGAAACATGTCGTTTTTATTAGGATTTGTTATAATTATGTCAGTTAATAACATTCTGGCGATTAAGCCTTTAGGAAACTATAAGATAAAATGCGAGGTCGAGGACGACTGTAGCTCAGTTCCGGAGTTCCAATATAATGTAGATGGTAGAAGTGGAACCGACGGTAGATCAGTAGGGGGTTTGCATCCTGCTGAATAAAGGTTTCCTTTTCACCTTCGCCTATTCTAACAGGTTGTGGGACTTCCGTATGAAATTAATAGAATTAATTTATGTAATATTTGATGTTTCGTAAATGTAAGTGCACTATATGCCAGGAGTGAGTTTGTTCGATTTGGTGAACTTCTATAAGCCGGCGTCCTTACTGACTGGACGTTTAGCTTTCATCTTTGTCTTATTATACGACCACGGATATTGAAGTTTTCATTTACATATACCACAGTCAGACAATGACTAACATACGGTCAAAAGAGGAAATGTGCGTTCGAATAGAGTTAACGTATGAATTCAACATGTATCCAGTCTCGTGAACAAAATCTATGGTTTGCGAACCAGATAAAGGCGACAACTGCCGCTGGAGAGTGCAGAGAGTACAAAATCACGTTAGCCACCTCGAGCAGTGTGTTGACGGCGCCGTGTTTTGTGACGTCAAGTTCCCGTGAGCATGCACGGGTCTTCCTCAGCCACCCACTTGCCAACTGCAATCACCCGGGTTATGTACCAATATTCCAATTGATCCAAAACAACGAAAGACTATCCGAGAAACCATCCTAGAGAGGTGTTCCGGCTTAACGCAATGGACTGTCTTGAAGTCTGGTTCCTTTAGTGGTCAGTTAGCTTCTCTCTATCTGTACAGACTGTTGACTTACAGGTATGGCAGCATGCTGACAGCAGTCAAATGGCCCGTGAAGTCCTCTCTGGTATTCGTTGATGGTGAGACTGCAGATTTGTCTAAGATGCGCTTTGTCTACTTGTGCCTCAGTGATGCTTTTGGATCCAGCATCCTTAATGCATTTCCCGCTGCGTCCTTTTGAATCCTAGATATAACTGTATTCAGCCTTGTCACCGAATGTTTCATTTTCTTCAAAATTGTGCTCAGACCACAATTTAAAAAACATAATTCGGAAATTTTACACAATTATTAAAATGATTGACATACTGTGCACGGACTAACAAAGAGACCGGCCGGTCTGGCCGAGCGGTTCTTGGCGCTTCAATCTGCAACCGCGCGACCGCTACGGTCGCAGGCTCGAATCCTGCCTCGGGCATGGATGTGTGTGATGTCCTTAGGTTAGTTAGATTTAATTAGTTCTAAGTTCTAGGGGACTGATGACCTCAGATGTTAAGTCCCATACTGCTCAGAGCCATTTGAACTTAGTGAAATAGGCATGGCCCGCACTTCACTAGGCATGGCCTCCACCTCAATAGGTATGGGAAGGGGAGCCTGGCAAAGCTTATAGGTGACAGTGTAGTGGCTGGTGGGGGGATCATTCGTGGAAATATTCCTGCAGTAGATGGTATTAGAGCCAACCCGCCAGGGTAGCCGACAGCACTAACGCGCTGCTTCCTGGACTCGGGTACGCGCCCCCCCCCCCCCCCCCCCGGATCGAATCCGCCCGGCAGATTAACGACGAAAACCGGTGTGCTGGCCAACCTGGATGTGGTTTTTAGGCGGTTTTCCACATCCCGCTAGGTGAATACCGGGCTGGTCCCCACGTTCCGCCTCAGTTACCCGACTCGCAGGCATCTGAACACGCTCGCACTATTCCATTCATTACACTCGACGCAGACAGTAGGGGTACACTAATCCCATCCCTAGAGGTATGAGGTGGTGGCAGGAAAGGCATCCAGCCACCCCTTTCCACTAACCCTGCCAAATCCGTTCCTAACAATGCCGACCCTGCGTCAGCGCGGGACATGGCACCAGTTAAAGAAAGAAAGAAAGGTGGTGTTAGAGCCTCACTTTTTTTAGATTGAAGTTAGCTAATAGGTATACCCGCTTAAAGAAAGTCCCTGTAACAAAGCAGTCACCTTCAGAGGAGGTCAGGTATTCAGGTAGAGAAGGAATTAACATATGTCATTATAATTTAAGAGGTATTAGAGATAAAATTAGTGAACTGCTTACAGATGTTGACTTTAAAATTATTGGTATATCGGAGCAACACTTACATAATTTGACAGTTCAGAGGCTTCCTTTACCAGGATACAGTTCAGCTGGCTGTTTTTCAAGGAGTTCCTTGCGGGGTGGGAAGTGGCTATGTACATAAATAACAGTATTTCATTTGAGTCCATAGACGTATCACGACACTGCACTGAACAGATATTTGCATGCTATGCAGGGGCGTTTGAATTTAGCGAAACTGAACTTCTAATCGTTGTAGTTTATAAGTCCCTTAACTCTGACTTCAGAGCATTTATGCTCAAGCCAGAGAGCGTTCTTGATTCACTTTGTAGGAAGTACAAGAAATTAGTTATACGTATGTGGCGACTTCAATATAAATTTTGTATATGAGGGTACAAAAAAAAGGATGTTGGCGGATTCATATGATCCGATGCAGACTGTGTTTTTTTCCACCTAGGGTGCAGGGGAACATTAGCACAGCCATAGACAATATCTTTATTCGTTCTTCATTACTAGATGGGCATTCTGTTAGTAAAAGGGTGAATGGCGTTTCAGACCATGATGCACAAATTTTAACACTAAAAGGCTTTTGTACTCAAACAAATGTCACATTTAATTACAAACTATGTACGAAAGTTAATCCAAAAGCAATAGAGTTTTTTAAACCTTGTCACGGTACAGGAGTGGCGGGACGTTTATAGTGCCGATATCATAGATGATAAATATAATGCTTTCCTCAACAAGTTTCTCATGCCCTCTGAGGGTTTCTTTCCATTATAATGTTCTAAATGGGGTATTAGCAGTAATATGCAGCCTTGGTGGCTGACTAGTGCGTAAGGATATGATGTAGAACAAAGCGGGAATTATATCAAAATGCTAGCAGTAGTCACAATCAAACTACGGTAGCCCATTACAAACAGTACTGCAAAGTGTTCAAAAATGTTATTAGGAAGGCAAAGAGTATGTGGTACGCAAATAGAATAGCTAATTCACAGGCTAAAATGAAAACCATATGGACAGTTGTGAAGGAAGTGTGTGGTCAGCAGCACAAGTTTAACGATATGAAGTCAGGTCGTAGTAAAAATACTTCTGTTACCGATAAATCAGAAATATGTACAGTATTTAATAATCATTTTCTGAGCATTGCTGGTGAATTAAATAAAAATTTTGTTTCTACAGGGAATCATATAACTGTCTTGGGAAATGCCTTTCGAGATTGATGTCTGAAATACTCCTCTGTGATGCAGATAAGGGGCAGACTGGGTCAATAATTAAATCACTGAAGACTGAGCACTCTTATGGATATGGTGGAGTGCCTAGCAGTATATTAAAGCACTGTGCTGCACATGTTAGCCCTGTATTTAGCCTTATTTCTAATGTTTCTTTTAGGAATCATCAGTCTGCTGAATGTTTAAAGCACTCAATAGCAAAGCCGCTTTATAAAAAGGGAGAAAGGGATAATGTACACAATTTTAGACCTATTTCTAGGCTATCAGTGTTTGCTAGAGCTATTGAAAAGGCTGTGTATGTAAGGATAATTGATCATTTTATATCACACGATTTGCTATTAAATGTATAGTTCGGCTTTAGAAGTCGTTTAACAACTGAAATGTTATATTCTCTTTTCTCTGTGAGATACTGGATGGGTTAAACAAGAGGTTTCGAACGCTAGGCATATTTTTTATTTAACTAAGGCGTTTGATTGTGTTGATCACAAAATATTGCTCCAGAAGTTGGACCATTACGGAATACGGGGAGTAGCGCACATTTGGCTCACCTCTTACTTTACTAAATCTACTTTAATAAAGGATGGGGATCAAAGTTCAAATGGTTCAAATGGCTCTGAGCACTATGGGACTCAACTGCTGTGGTCATAAGTCCCCTAGAACTTAGAACTACTTAAACCTAACTAACCTAAGGACAGCACACAACACCCAGCCATCACGAGGCAGAGAAAATCCCTGACCACGCCGGGAATCGAACCCGGGAACCCGGGCGTGGGAAGCGAGAACGCTACCGCACGACCACGAGATGCGGGCAGGGGATCAAAGTTCTTCATAAAAAATAGACCATAACTGCATATATTTGTGCAGAAAATTTCAACCCCTTGTTCCTTTCACTTCCTTAGGAAAGTGTACCCAAGTACTGAAAAGAAGAAGGTGACAAAATGACACTTGAAAGTTTTCCTTGTAATTTAGTCACGTTTCCTCACCACTGGTCATTTACAAATATTTCCAGTTGAACGACATGCACGAAATTTTCATATAATACAGTGAAAATCCAGGATATATCTAACCATATTTTTCCGAAAAATCCCCGAATGGGTTACATCCCCTCCCTCTTTCAATTTGCCCTGCTCGAGGTAGCATTTAGGTTTAAATGTACTTCTTACCATGAAACTGAGAGTCGGAAACGACAGGCAACGTATGCCAAAATGTGTGGCTACTCCTGTGAAACATGCTTCATCCCCACACATATTCACATATTCCGTTGCCTATAGCTGACTTCTGTCAGACAAACATATATAAAAGATTTCTACACTGAATTTTCCCTCTGCAGCAGGGAGGGCGCTGATATGGAACTCCCTGCATCGAATCATGGTCCGCAAACTGTTTTAATCTGTGGGGAAGTTCATATACAAAAGGACTGCTCTTGAACCAAAATACAGGCAGCGTGAAGAAAAAATAACTGCCACACTGAAGACTGGCAGAGTTGCATTGTACTGAAAGAAGCAGGAACACGTCCTGCTAGGTGGTTTCTAAGATAGTCATTTACTGCTTTGGATCAGCCATAATATTAGCACATCGATCCGGGTGATTGCAGTTCGTAAGTGGCAGACTGAGGAAGATCAGGCCCTTCATCCGAAACGCAGGAGCAACCAGCTACTTCCTCACCCCTACATTGCTTCACAAAGTTTCGCTAAAGTGAAACATTATGGGCCATAAAGACACAACACCTCCTAACATACTCCATCTAGGGCCCATAAACTGTAAAATGTTAAGTACCAGTAGTTAGAGCTAGAAGCTGAACGAAATGAGTTTGAGTGGATCATCACCGTAATTTGTGAGGCCCGGAGAAAAACACCGAGCGAGGTAGCGCAGTGGTTAGCACACTGGACTCGCATTCGGGAGGACGACGGTTCAAACCCGCGTCCGGCCATCCTGATCTAGGTTCTCCGTGGTTTCCCTAAATCACTTCAGGCAAATGCCGGGATGATTCCTGTGAAAGGGTACGGCGGATTTCCTTCCCCATCCTTCCCTAATCCGAGCTTGTGCTCCGTCTCTAATGACCTCGTCGTCGACGGGACGTTAAACACTAATCTCCTCCTCATCCGGGGGAAATGGAAACCCTTACAGATCTCCTTTTAGGACACTTGTGTTTTAGAGACGTAGATAACTTGAAGAATATTGAAGTAATAGAGGACACAAACTACCAAAAGGCTGTGTCATTTACAACATCCACACCTTAAACAACTTCTTCAAACTGAAACCAAACAGAAAACTAAAAAATATGCAAGGCAATAAAAGAAGTTTAATTATGGTAGTTCATATTTAAATAATCTCAAACAAATTCAGACTTTGTTGTCGTGACAGTGTAGTAACACGTGGAGTAAAATGGCATACGAAACTGAAAACATTTCGTACATGAAGTAATCCAGCTATTAGTACAGGGACAATAGAAAAAGAAGGAAGTGTCAAGGAATTTGAAATATTTTCTTACACTCCGTCTGCATAATGGGTGACGTTCTAGACAATACTGAGATCATACGAAAGATGTTTTAGAATTTTGTGTATTTCATGTAATAAAGCTAAATTTTTGCTATGAGATAGATTCCTGGAAACATGCCAAAATGCATAGTTAGAACGGCACGACTACCTCCTGTATTTGTGTTGGTCTCGTTTCGTTACATAAACTCTTGTGTTGTTCATTATTATTTCGTTTGGTATCGCAGAATCTTTTATTCACAGTTTATACACTTTAGTTCCAACATTTTGGTTCTAGAACTTGGATTCTCTACAAATAATTAATTCGTTTCAATTTTTGATATCATTGTACATAATTTTTCACCTTTTCCATCATTTATCATCTCTCTTTCACTTGGACACCCCTTCACTCTTCCTGTCACAAAATCATTGAAGTTGCACTCATTTCCTTTGATATGAGTTCCCCTTTAAATTTGGGGTAGCAAACAGTGTACCTTTTCATCAAATGCAACTTTAAGGATTTTATAGCTGATTTACAAACATATTTAATGATTGTATCACAGAGAAATGCAGCATTTTAAGTTGCTCAAAATTCCGTTGGCTACAACGTAAATTCCACCGATAAATGCAGAGGAGCGGAGAGGTGGAAAGAGTACAATGAAGGCCTCTATGAGGGGGAAGATTTGTCTGATGATGTGATAGAAGAAGAAACAGGAGTCGACAGGGAAGAGATAGGTTCAAATGGTTCAAATGGCTCTGAGCACTATGGGACTTAACTTCTGAGGTCATCAGTCCCCTAGAACTTAGAACTACTCAAACCTAACTAACCTAAGGACACCACACACATCCATGCCCGAGGCAGGATTCGAACCTGCGACCGTAGCGGTCGCGCGGTTCCAGACTGTAGCGCCTAGAACCGCTCGGCCATTCCGGCCGGCGCGAAGAGATAGGGGATCCAATATTAGAATCAGAATTTAAAGCAGCTTTGCTCCATCGGAATATCTAAAATCATTGGAGGAAGTGGCAACAAAACGACTATTCACTTTGGTACGTACGAGGTGCATTCAAGTTCTAAGGCCTCCGATTTTTTTTCTAATTAACTACTCAACCGAAATCGATGAAACTGGCGTTACTTCTCGACGTAATTGCCCTGCAGACGTACACATTTTTCACAACGCTGACGCCATGACTCCATGGCAGCGGCGAAGTCTTCTTTAGGAGTCTGTTTTGACCACTGGAAAATCGCTGAGGCAATAACAGCACGGCTGGTGAATGTGCGGCCACGGAGAGTTTCTTTCATTGTTGGAAAAAGCCAAAAGTCACTAGGAGCCAGGTCAGGTGAGTAGGGAGCATGAGGAATCACTTCAAAGTTGTTATCACGAAGAAACTGTTGCGTAATGTTAGCTCGATGTGCGGGTGCGTTGTCTTGGTGAAACAGCACACGCGCAGCCCTTCCCGGACGTTTTTGTTGCAGTGCAGGAAGGAATTTGTTCTTCAAAACATTTTCGTAGGATGCACCTGTTACCGTAGTGCCCTTTGAAACGCAATGGGTAAGGATTACGCCCTCGCTGTCCCAGAATATGGACACCATCATTTTTTCAGCACTGGCGGTTACCCGAAATTTTTTTGATGGCGGTGAATCTGTGTGCTTCCATTGACCTGACTGGCGCTTTGTTTCTGGATTGAAAAATGGCATCCACGTCTCATCCATTGTCACAACCGACGAAAAGAAAGTCCCATTCATGCTGTCGTGGCGCGTCAACATTGCTTGGCAACATGCCACACGGGCAGCCGTGTGGTCGTCCGTCAGCATTCGTGGCACCCACCTGGATGACACTTTTCGCATTTTCAGGTCGTCATGCAGGATTGTGTGCACAGAACCC
The DNA here is from genome assembly GCF_023898315.1 of Schistocerca nitens. Taxonomy (NCBI): domain Eukaryota; kingdom Metazoa; phylum Arthropoda; class Insecta; order Orthoptera; family Acrididae; genus Schistocerca; species Schistocerca nitens. Next base: position 254,297,409 of record NC_064615.1, on the reverse strand, counting down.
ACAGAAATGCCAACTCTGGAGGCGATCTGTTCAACAGTCATTCGGCAATCCCCCAAAACAATTCTCTCCACTTTCTCGATCATGTCGTCAGACCGGCTTGTGCGACCCCAAGGTTGTTTCGGTTTGTTGTCACACGATGTTCTGCCTTCATTAAACTGTTGTAGCCATGAACGCACTTTCGACACATCCATAACTCCATCACCACATGTCTCCTTCAACTGTCGATGAATTTCAATTGGTTTCACACCACGCAAATTCAGAAAACGAATGACTGCACGCTATTCAAGTAAGGAAAACGTCACCATTTTAATATTTAAAACAGTTCTCATTCTCGCCGCTGGCGGTAAAATTCCATCTGCCGTACGGTGCTGCCATCTCTGGGACGTATTGAAAATGAACGCGGCCACATTTTAAAACAATGCGCATGTTTCTATCTCTTTCCAGTCCGAAGAAAAAAAATCGGAGGCCTTAGAACTTGAATGCACCTCGTACAATGTACGACAATGACGATATAGCATCAGGAGTTCTAAAAACGTCATCCACACTACCCTGAAGACAGCAATAACCAACAAGTGTGAGAATTATCGCACATTGAGCTTACATGCATCCAAGTTGCTGACAAGAATAATATACAGAAGAATGGAAAACAAACCAGAGAATCTTTTAGATGAAGATCAATTTGGCTTAGGAAAAATAAAGGTACCAGAGAGGCAGTCCTGACGTTCCACTTGATAATGGAAGCAAGACTGAGTAACAATCAAGACACTTTCGTAGGAATTGTCGACCCGGAAAAAGCGTTCGGTATCGTATGAGTAAAATGGTGCAAGATGTTCGAAATTCTGCAGGTGTAATCTATATAGAGAGACAGCTAATAAACAATATGCACAAGACCCAAGAGGGAACAATAAGAATGGAAGACCGAGAACGAAGCACTCTGTTTAAGAAGGGTGTAAGACAGGGATGTAGCCTTTCTCCCCTATTGTTAAGTATGTACACTGAAGAAGCAACGACGGAAACAAAAGGAAGTTTCCAGAGCAGGAATAAAATTCAAAATGAAAGGATATCAAAGATAAAATTTGCTGATGACATTGCCATCCTCAGTAAAAATGAAGAAGAATTACAGGATGTGTTGAATGCACAGAAAATTTATTGAGAATACGTAACGAGAAGCAGCAGAAACGGGAACAGCTAGAAACTTAACATCAGAATTGGTGATCACGAAGTAGATGAAGTTAAGGAATTCTGATACCTATGCAGCAAAATAACCCTGACGGCCGGAGCAAGAACATAAAAACCAAATACCCCTTGGTACACAAAATGGGTCAGAACGCAGTTGCAGGAACAACGAAAAAAACATGAAAAAATTAAATAGACCCAAAATCTCCAAGATTGGCGATCTTTTACAGATGCCCGAAATTTAGCTCGGACTTCAATGCGAGTTGCTTTTAATAGTTCCCACGACGAAGCTTTGTCTCGAAACCTGGCAGGAAATCCAAAGAGATTCTGGTCGTATGTGAAGTGTGCTAACGGCAAGATACATTCAGTGCCTTCTCTGCGCGATAGCAATGGAGATACTACCGAAGACACTGCTGCTAAAGCAGAGTTACTAGACACAGTCTTCCGAAATGCCTTCACAAAAGAAGACGAAGTAAATATTCCAGAATGTGAATCAACAATAGCTGGCAACATGAGTAACGTAGAAGTAGATATCGTCGGAGTAGTGGAGCAACTTCAATCGCTTAATAAAAGCAAGCCTTCTGGTCCAGACCGTATACCAATTAGGTTCCTTCCAGAGTATTCTGATGCAATAGAGACTCAAATCGGCTCAAATTCAAAGATACAGTATCGATAGCAATAGATAGATTCATATCGCATAAGTTTATAAGAGACGGGACTGATCCACCATGGTACACAAAACACGTCAGAACACTGTTGCAGAAGCAATGAAAAAAGCATGCCAAATTCATAAGAACGCAAAATCCCCAAGACTGGCTAAGTTTCATGGAAGCTCGAAATTTAGTGCGGACTCAATGCGAGATGCTTTCAATAGTTTCCTCAGTGTAACATTGTCTCAAAATATGGTAGAAAACCCAAAGAGATTCTGGTCGTATGTAAAGTACACCAGTGGCAAAAAACAGTCAATACCGTCACTGCGAGATAGCGATGGAAATGTTATCGATGATGCTGCCACTAAGGCGGAGTTACTAAATACAGTTTTCCGTAATTCCTTCAAGAAAGAAGATAAAGTAAATATTCCAGAATTCGAAACCAGAACAGCTGTTAGCATGAGTGACATAAAAGTAGATATCTTAGGTTTGCGAAACAACTCAAATCACTTAAGAAAGGCAAGTCTTCCGGTCCATATGGTATACCAGTAAGTTTCCTTTCAGAGTACGCAGACACAATAGCGCCTTTCTTAGTAATCACATACAACCGCTCACTTGGCGAAAGGTCTGTTGCTAAAGACTGGAAAGTAGCACAGGTCACACCAATATTCAAGAAAGGAAATTGGAGTAACCCATTGAATTACAGACCCATACCACTGACATCAATTTGCAGTAGGATTTCGGAGCATATACTGCACTCGAACATTATGAATTACCTTGAAGAAAATGACTTATTGATACATAACCAACACGGATTCAGAATGTGTCGTTCTTGTGCAACACAGCTAGCTCTTTATTCCGATGAAGTAATGAGTGCCGTCGACAAGGGATCTCAGATCGATTCCATATTCCTAGATTTCAAGAAGGCTATTGATACCGTTCCTCACAAGCGACTATTAATCATATTGCGTGCATATGGAGTATCGTCTCAGTTGTGTGGCTGCATTCGTGATTTCCTCTCAGAGAGGTCACATTTCGTAGTGATAGACGGTAAATCATCGAGTAGAACAGAAGTGATATCTGGCGTTCCGCAAGGTAGTCTCATAGGCCCTCTGCTGTTCCTGATTTACATAAATGATCTAGGTGATAATCTGAACAGCCCCCTTAGATTGTTTGCAGATGATGCTGTAATTTACCGTCTAGCAAAATCATCAGACGATCAATTCCAACTACAAAATGATCTAGAGAGAATTTCTGTATGGTTCGCTCGACGAAAGATCCGTACCCAAAGACTGGAAAGTTGCACAGGGCACACCAATATTCAGTAAAGGTATTGGGATTGATCCACTAACTTACAGGCCCATATCATTAACGTCGATATGCAGCAGAATTTAGGAACGTATATGGTGTTCGAACATTATGAATTATTTCGAAGAACACGGTCTATTGACACACAGTCAACCCAGATTTAGAAAACATTGTGAAACACAACTAGGTCTTTACTCGCATGAAGGTTTGAATGGTATTGACAAGGGATTTGTAATTGATTAAGAAATTTCTGAATTTCGAGAGGGCTTTTGACATTGTACCACACAAGAGGCTTGTAGTGAAATTGCGTACCTATGAAATATCGTCTCAGTTATATGACTGCATTCGTGATTTCCTGTCAGAGAGTTGACAGTCCGTGGTAACTGACGGAAAGTCATCGAGTAAAACAGAAGTGATTTCTGGCATTACCCAAGCTAGTGTTAAAGACCCTTTGCTGTTCCTTATCTATATAAACGATTTTGGAGACAATCTGAGCAGCCGTCTTAGGTTGTTTGCAAATGACGCTGTCGTTAGTCGATTAGTGGTCATCAGAAGATAAAAACAAATTGCAAAACGATTTAGAAAGGCCATCTTTATGGTGCTAAAATTGGCAATTTACACTAAATAACGAAAAGTGTGAGTGCTAAAAGGAATGCGTTAAACGTTGGTTACACGGTAAATCAGTCACATATAAAGGCTCTAAATTCAACAAAATACCTAGGAATTACAATTACGAACAACTTAAATTGGAAAGAACAAGCTGTGGGGAATGGCAACCAAATCCTGCGTTTTACTGGCAGGACACTTAGGAAATGTAACAGATCTACTATGGAGACTGCCTACACTACGCTTGTCCGTCCTCTTTTAGAATACTGCTGCGCGGTTTGGGATTCTTACCAGATAGTACTGCCGGAGTAGATCGAAAAAGTTCAGAGAAGGGCAGCACGTTTTGTATTATCATGAAATATTGGAGAGAGTGTCACTGAAATGTAACAGGATTTGGGCTGGACATCATTTTTCGTTGCGACGGAATCTTCTCACGAAATTCCAATCACCAACTTTCTCCTCCGAATGCGAAAATATTTTGTTGACACCGACCTACATAGGAAGAAACGATCACCACGATAACATAAGGAAAATTACAGCTCGTACGGAAAGATATAAGCGTTTGTTCTTTCCGCGCGCAATACGAGATTGGAATAAGAGAGAATTGGGAAGGTGGAGTATCAATGTATATGTATATGTAGATGTAGCAAAAAGGCATTCCCGACCGACAGAAGTCTTTTAGTATCAAATATAGGCCTTAATTTGAGGAATACATTGCTGAGAAAGAACGTTTGGAGCACAACATTGAGTGGTAATGAGACATGAACTGTGGGAACACCGGAAAAGAAGAGAATCGAAGCATTTGAGATGTAGTGCTACAGAAGAATGTTGTAAATTAGATTATTCGCAGAATCAGCGATAAAGGAACACACGAAAAACACTGAAAAGAAGAATGGACGGAACGACTAGCCATGTGTTCAGGCATCAGCGATTAACCTCCATGCTACTACAGGGAACTGTAGAGGGCAAAAACTGGAGAGGCAAACAGAGATTGGAATACATCCATCATATAATTAATGACGTATTTTGCAAGTGCTCCTCTGAGATGAAGAGGTTGCAGCAGGAGAGCAATTCGCGGCGTGCCGCATCAAACCGACCACAAGACTGATGACTCAAAAAGTATCACACTCGCACAGCTGTTTTCACTAATTAGACGTGTCTCTCCATAGTGGCTGTAGGGCTGTAAACAAACTGTGTGAAGAGAAGGCAGCTATGCTGTATCACAGCTACCTGACTTTGGTTGAAGGCGCTCTATCAAACAACTGAAAGGTCTCCACATGAATTTGGTGATTTACACTCTCTGTATTATATTTCTGAAACTTCCTTAATTATATAAGGAAAATAAAAGTAAACGAAATACTATGACAGTTAAGAATTGAGAAATTATGCGGAAATTAGTACCACTAACGTAATATCACTCGTTTTAGATAAATCTTTATGCATATCTTTACACCCTTTAATGTTAACTTAAAACGCACATAGCTTATCGTCAAATTTATTGCCTTTATGAAAATGTGTTTGCCTGATTTTTCTTTCCTCCTGGAATATTAGAATAACCTAAAACATTACGTAGGATTGTTTGTTTCCCTTCGAAACATGTGGATTTATGATTCTTCTTCTGTTAGATTGCTCCTTAAATACTTCTGATATTTAAAATACAGTGACGTTGTTGAGCCGCTGCCCTTTATTGCATTCAATAAAATGTAATACGACTTGCCCTTATAATTCCCAAGCAAATTTCACTACACAACCGATAATTTGGCTCATTGTCAATTTTCAGCCGTTGTGCCCCACCAATGTCTTCACTAAATAGACTGTTGTTACCCGTGGTGCTAAAAAAAATATGGTTGGAAATCATGCGCTGGTAACCAACTACACTGAACACGAATACTTGTACTTTTGTTCAGTTTTATGAATCTGCACGTCATCTCATGGAACTGTAGTCATTTTTTAATCTTTTACACATCGTTCCCTGAATCACGTAGTTACTGTATGAGATGAAATGCAATGGATTTCAGCACATGACATCAGTCTCCTGTTGTCTCGTAATCTTTAAGAAAGTTCCTAGCACTATGAATTTCTGGGTGGAGAAACTAAATAAACCTTCCCTGCACATATCCAGATTTATCCATTCAAGCACTGGATATAAGACCTTGAGAGCCTTCTATTACCGTCATCTATTCATCTATCCCCTCCATGAACCATGGACCTTGCCGTTGGTGGGGAGGCTTGCGTGCCTCAGCGATACAGATAGCCGTACCGTAGGTGCAACCACAACGGAGGGGTATCTGTTGAGAGGCCAGACAAACGTGTGGTTCCAGAAGAGGGGCAGCAGCCTTTTCAGTAGTTGCAAGGGCAACAGTCTGGATGATTGATTGATCTGGATTTGTAACAATAACCAAAACGGCCTTGCTGTGCTGGTACTGCGAACGGCTGAAAGCAAGGGGAAACTACAGCCGTAATTTTTCCCGAGGACATGCAGCTTTACTGTATGATTAAATGATGATGGGGTCCTCTTGGGTAAAATATTCCGGAGGTAAAATAGTCCCCCATTCGGATCTCCGGGCGGGGACTACTCAAGAGGATGTCGTAATCAGGAGAAAGAAAACTGGCGTTCTACGGATCGGAGCGTGGAATGTCAGATCCCTTAATCGGGCAGGTAGGTTAGAAAATTTAAAAAGGGAAATGGATAGAATAAAGTTAGATATAGTGGGAATTAGTGAAGTTCGGTGGCAGGAGGAACAAGACTTCTGGTCAGGTGACTACAGGGCTATAAACACAAAATCAAATAGGGGGAAAACCGGAGTAGGTTTAATAATGAGTAGGAAAATAGGAAGGCGGGTAAGCTACTACAAACAGCATAGTGAACGCATTATTGTGGCCAAGATAGATACGAAGCCCACACCTACTACAGTAGTACAAGTTTATATGCCAACTAGCTCTGCAGATGACGAAGAAATTGAAGAAATGTATGATGAAATAAAAGAAATTATTCAGATAGTGAAGGGAGACGAAAGTTTAATAGTCATGGGTGACTGGAATTCGAGTGTAGGAAAAGGGAGAAAAGGAAACGTAGTAGGTGAATATGGATTGCGGCTAAGAAATGAAAGAGGAAGCCGCCTGGTAGAATTTTGCACAGAGCACAACATAATCATAGCTAACACTTGGTGTAAGAATCATGAAAGAAGGTTGTATACATGGAAGAACTCTGGAGATACTAAAAGGTATCAGACAGATTATATAATGGTAAGACAGAGATTTAGGAACCAGGTTTTAAATTGTAAGACATTTCCAGGGGCAGATGTGGACTCTGACCACAATCTATTGGTTATGAACTGTAGATTAAAACTGAAGAAACTGCAAGAAGGTGGGAATTTGAGGAGATGGGACCTGGATAAACTGAAAGAACCAGAGGTTGTAGAGAGTTTCAGGGAGAGCATAAGGGAACAATTGACAGGAATGGGGGAAAGAAATACAGTAGAAGAAGAATGGGTAGCTTTGAGGGATGAAGTAGTGAAGGCAGCAGAGGATCAAGTAGGTAAAAAGACGAGGGCTAGTAGAAATCCTTGGGTAACAGAAGAAATAATGAATTTAATTGATGAAAGGAGAAAATATAAAATTGCAGTAAATGAAGCAGGCAAAAAGGAATACAAACGTCTCAAAAATGAGATCGACAGGAAGTGCAAAATGGCTAAGCAGGGATGGCTAGAGGACAAATGTAAGGATGTAGAGGCTTATCTCACTAGGGCTAAGATAGATACTGCCTACAGGAAAATTAAAGAGACCTTTGGAGAAAAGAGAACCACTTGTATGAATATCAAGAGCTCAGATGGAAACCCAGTTTTAAGCAAAGAAGGGAAAGCAGAAAGGTGGAAGGAGTATATAGAGGGTCTATACAAGGGCGATGTACTTGAGGACAATATTATGGAAATGGAAGAGGATGTAGATGAAGATGAAATGGGACATACGATACTGCGTGAAGAGTTTGACAGAGCACTGAAATACCTGAGTCGAAACAAGGCCCCGGGAGTAGACAACATTCCATTAGAACTACTGATGGCCTTGGGAGAGCCAGTCCTGACAAAACTCTACCATCTGGTGAGCAAAATGTACAAGACAGGCGAAATACCCTCGGACTTCAAGAAGAATATAATAATTCCAATCCCAAAGAAAGCAGGTGTTGACAAATGTGAAAATTACCGAACTATCAGTTTAATAAGTCACGGCTGCAAAATACTAACGCGGATTGTTTACAGACGAATGGAAAAACTAGTAGATGCCGACCTCGGGGAAGATCAGTTTGGATTCCATAGAAATGCTGAAGCACGTGAGGCAATACTGACCCTACGACTTATATTAGAAAATAGATTAAGGAAAGGCAAACCTACGTTTCTAGCATTTGTAGACCTGGAGAAAGCTTTTGACAATGTTGACTGGAATCCTCTCTTTCAAATTCTAAAGGTGGCAGGAGTAAAATACAGGGAGCGAAAGGCTATTTACAATTTGTACAGAAACCAGATGACAGTTATAAGAGTCGAGGGAAATGAAAGGGAAGCAGTGGTTGGGAAGGGAGTAAGACAGGGTTGTAGCCTCTCCCCGACGTTGTTCAATCTGTATATTGAGAAAGCAGTAAAGGAAACAGAAGAAAAATTCGGAGTAGGCATTAAAATCCATGGAGAAGAAATAAAAACTTTGAGGTTCGCCGATGACATTGTAATTCTGTCAGAGACAGCAAACGACTTGGAAGAGCAGTTGAATGGATTGGACAGTGTCTTGAAAGGAGGATATAAGATGAACATCAACAAAAGCAAAACGAGGATAATGGAATGTAGTCGAATTAAGTCGGGTGATGCTGAGGGAATTAAGATTAGGAAACGAGACACTTAAAGTAGTAAAGGAGTTTTGCTATTTGGGGAGCAAAATAACTGATGATGGTCAAAGTAGAGAGGATATAAAATGTAGACTGGCAATGGCAAGGAAAGCGTTTCTGAAGAAGAGAAATTTGTTAACATCGAGTATAGATTTAAGTGTCAGGAAGTCATTTCTGAAAGTATTTGTATGGAGTGTAGCCATGTATGGAAGTGAAACATGGACGATAAATAGTTTGGACAAGAAGAGAATAGAAGCTTTCGAAAGGTGGTGCTACAGAAGAATGCTGAAGATTAGATGGGTAGATCACATAACTAATGAGTAGGTATTGAACAGAATTGGGGAGAAGAAAAGTTTGTGGCACAACTTGACCAGAAGAAGGGATCTGTTGGTAGGACATGTTCTGAGGCATCAAGGGATCACCAATTTAGTATTGGAGGGCAGCGTGGAGGGTAAAAATCGTAGAGGGAGACCAAGAGATGAATACACTAAGCAGATTCAGAAGGATGTAGGTTACAGTAGGTACTGGGAGATGAAGAAGCTTGCACAGGATAGAGTAGCATGGAGAGCTGCATCAAACCAGTCTCAGGACTCTAGACAACAACAACAAACATTCATATATTTAAATAAAAATAATGTAATTCGAACATAAAAAGAGTGATAACCATTTTTCACCTTGAAAACCAACCTTGTATCGATGATTTAAAAGACTTGTACCGGTTTTAGAAAATTGACCACAAGTCGTTCCGTAGTATGATGGTTCACACAGCTTCAGAAAATAAATAATATGCCAGGTACTACTCTCGTCTAGTATCGACTTTCTTCGCTTAAGATAATGTAGCCGATGTGAGGAAACTCCATTGACGGGAAAAAAATCACAAAACCAAAAAAATAATTAATACAGAGTAATGAAACCTGAAGAATACATTTGCCTAAGGGAACGTGTTTTAAGAGATTAACATATCAAGTTTACGGGTTAATGTTAGCAACAAGATAAGCCATTGGAAATGTAAATTTCTGGTACATTAATAACCGGTATAGCTGCCAAAATGTTGAATGCAAGTATGCAAACGTTTATGCATTGGGTTTTACTGGTACTGGATGTCAGTTTGTGGGATGGAGTTCCATGCCTCTCGCATTTGATCGGAGAATACAAGCACGGTTAATGCTGTTTGTTGATGACGCTGGAGTTGTCGTCCGATGATGACCCATATGTGCTCGACGGGAGACAGATCTGGTGATTAAGCAGGTCCAGGCAACATTATATAGAATGTTGGATTATAACAGCGGTATGTGTGCGAGCGTTATACTGTTGTGAACCACCCCCTTTAATGCTGTCCGTGCTTAGTAGCACAACAGGTCGAATCACCAGACTGACGAACAAATTTGCAATCAGGGTGTGTGGGTTAACAACGAGAGCGCTCCTGTCGTCACACGATATCACACTCCAGACCATAACTCTAGGTGCATGCTCAGTGTGCCTCTCTGGCAGAGAGGTTGCTTGCATGCCCTCAACTGGTCTGCTTCTATCCAAGACACGGCCATCACTGGTACCGAGGCAAGACCAGCTGTCATCAGAAAACACAACAGATCTCCACCCTGCCCTCCAGTGAGCTCTTGCTTGATACCACTGAGGTCGCAAACGGCGGTGGTTTGGTGTCAGTGGAATGCACGCAACAGGACGTCTGGCTCGGAGCTGTCCTTGAAGTAAACGATGTGTAACAGTTCGCTCACAGTCATACGCCGAACACAATGGTCTTCCTTCTCGATAGTGCCACGCGGCAGTCCAGAACCCAGTCTTCTTGCGACCATACTTTCTCGTGACCACCGCTGACAGCAGTCACGTAAAGTGACTATACTCCTGTCAAGTGTTTTTGAATTATCGCAGAAGGAACATCCTGCTTGTCGTAGCCCTATTACACGACCTCGTAGAGGTGTTGATAATGCCATCCCATCTTTGTCGCCTTAAATGGGTTCTTGACTAACATCGACTCACCACGTCCAATCTCAAAGGTAACTAACACTCACGAACGTTGCAGAAGGTATTTAAAGCAAACCTGATTTACATCCTCATAGTGGCGCTGCTAGCGCCACTCTTACGCGATTGGTGCGAAATTTGAGTAGACATCATCTTTCAGATGTAGAAACACGCCTTCCAACTTTCGTTTACGTCGCACGATTTCTTCTTGGGGTTGTGATTTTTTTTTCCGTCATGTATTTTAGAAGACTAGTATGTGTCATTTTTGAAAATTAGTGAAAGATAGTTGTGGCTCCCTACACCTACTTTTCTCTTCGTCATTCAAAGCCACCATGCACTGAGGTATTTTACAGAGAAGCAAATGACTCACTCTATCTTGTTATGCAAAAAGCAGGGGGCAATAATTTTGGTCAATAATTTTACAAATCACACATCAATAGCATCTTAGAGGCGGATGGAAAGTGGGTAAATAACTACCTATTCGTGGAATAAAATCTAATTTTTGTAGACGATGGTACAATAATAGTGAGCTTTCACGTGTTCAGCCAAGTTGTTGTTTCCATTTTCTGCATTCGTTACATTTCGAGAAACCTAAATTGTCAAGAGTAACTAAAAGTTCATATTATTACTCAAAAATTTTACTGTCTTAAGATGCAGTGATTTCTAGAAATATCTTTCGCAAATCACCGTGATAGTACTTAAACAAACGAGATCAATAGTTTGATGCTGACTGTTTGCATGCAGAAAAGTTGAGAATGTTCGAGCACTTTGGCTTCAGCTTTGATTTTGCCTCATGTAATTTTAGTTGGTTTCCACTTGGCAAGGGTCCTAGTTATGAATAGTTCATTGACGTCGTGGAACCAGGACATTACTTAGCTGCCAGAGGTTTAAAGTAGTTTAGTGGCAACGGAGGATGAAGAGGTGCAGTCAAAACTAACTTTAGTAATAGATGAGATGACTCTGTGACGAAAATGGTCGTAGGACAATTGTGATGTGTTTCTTATGTCAAATTCTTCGTTTCCAAGAGTGTAGCTAACAACCTTTCTCTTCACTGTATTCATCTTTTGTGCAACTAAACAAACTAACATAATGCTGCATCAAATGCCAAAACGAAAACGCTATACTACTTCTAGCATGTTTTGTTCTTCCGGAAAAGCAAAACTGAATTACATCGAGATTCAAATTCCACTTTAAACCATATCATTTTCATGTATGACCTGGTTCTGTGAGTCACGAAAACCACCCATATCAAGTCTTGTGACGTAGTAGTGTCTTCAAATAATACCTGGGAGTTGGCTGAAAATGTTTTGATCATTAGAGCTAAGTTAATAGTACATGAATCACCGGTACTCATATCCAGATACCTTCCATCTGCAGGTTGCACTCTTTTAAATGAGGTAACCGAACCTGCCACGGAACAAAGTTTCAGCTTTGCCATTGGTATCTCACCGTATTAATAATCCTCCCGAAAGTCTATTCTCTGAGAGTGCCTGTGGAATTTTCAATGAATCTGCAGCAAACAGTGGTATCTTCAAATCTGTGGGAAGAAACAGGCTTGGAGTTAGGGCTCAGTTTTAGGGAAAGTGGGAGGGGGGGGGGGGGGTGGGAGAGGCGTAGTTTTCTACTACCCCGCTCCAAAAGTAACTTCCCTAAAACCTTAATTTCAACAAGACAAAGATGCCTAAGATTTTAAAAACAATAAAACTATGTTATTGTTAACATTTTATTAATGTTTTTATATTAGTTGATTACTATAGTGCTTAATACATCACATGGGCGGAACTTCCATGAAGTTTATATCGGGCTGACTATCTGCAGGTGCAAAGTAATTTGATGCGACAATAGCGGACTGGATGATCTGTCTTCATGTTCTGATGCGTCTGCCTACTAGTGGTATACTCTGCAACTACACCATGGTCTTAGACTCCGTCCGAACCGGCCTTGAAAGGCCGCAAGGTACCGACCAGGCGCCGTGTCATCCTCAGGCAACAGGCTCATTGGATGCGGAGATGGAGGGGCATATGGTCAGCACACCACTCTCCCGGCTCTATGTCAGTTTAAGAAACCGGAGCCGCTACTTCTGTCAAGTAGCTTCTCAGTTTGCCTCACAAGGGCCCCAGGGGGAACCCTGTATAAAGGGGGGATGCTGTATCTTTGTGTTGTTTCCACCTGCATTCAGGAAAGATAGTCTTTACTTCATTTTTCATTACTCGAGCAAATTTCTCCTTTTATCTTGCCTTCCCTCAAGTTACTGTGGCTTGTCGGTTCCTCCTGTGGATTTATAAATCGTCTCAGATTTGTTGTCAGTAGCAAGTGTGGTCTGTGAATAGTCGTCTCTTCTGGTTGGAATGTTTTCTATAGCCAGTCAGGCTCAAAATTCAGAATAATGCAACTGAGAAGTATCCTCTGTTAAACTAAAGTTTTAATTTTTTTCAGAATTTCTTTCCATTTTCGAAACTCCTAGTTCTAACGATACTGTATACTCCAAAAGACAGTTGAACAATTTAGAAATTAATATATGTGAAAATTTAAAGGCGATAAATAAATTACTGTTTGCGAGTGAGATGGGTGCTTATAACCCTCATACCCCCCCCCCCCCTCAATGTTTTACATAATAACAGAAGACCGTTGTCGTGCTTGTTATGTAAAGTGCAAAGCTGTTCACTGTAAGGTAAAGGCTGGATCGAGGAAGGAGGCATACCAGGGTAATCCGTGCAGTGCACGGTGGCAAAAAAAAGGTGGCTGACGCACCTGCCTAATAAGCAGGAGACTCCGGTTCGATTCCTGGCCTTGATACAAATTTTCACTCAGCGTCTCTGAAACAGTGTTATTTTAACTACATATCAGATTAAAACTGCTTGCTGGACCACGATGGGAACACCAAACCTAGACTTTCGCGGGCACTGCTCTTATCAGTTCTTTCCTCAAAACAATTATAATTAATTCCTTCATCTGTCAGTTATGGATCAGAAGTCTGTCACAACGCACATCGACTCATCGTTCAATTATGGCAGCATCAAGCACTCATTTTGATCTATACACAAACTTATATTAAGTTCAAAGACTATCAAAATCATCTGTATAGCTGTTATACAAATGTGTAAAACATATCAGACTTAGAAGTTGTAATGGACGCCTAAGAGTACGTACAAAGGCTATTTGTCATGTGAAGTGCTGAAAGCGTAATGTAAAATTTGATGCGATGTGAACAAAATTTTACCAGACCCATGTCTTACAATTTTTCAGACACCATGTTATATCAGCCTATTTATCGGTGAATTTAGCTAATTAATGACTGGACATGTTTCATACATTTGGAGCTGAATTAAAGTGTACAGAGCATCGTTACCACATTTCTCAGCATTTCAGGGTTTTTACACTATACATTAATCAACAGTCAGAACCCAAGGTTAAGTGCAGCGACATGGAACCATTCACACTGGAACCTCTAAAGAGAGATCACCACAAATCACGCCACATTACCCTAAACCAGGGCACAACTTCTGTCCAAAGAGTCACCGCCGACCAGTGCACAAGTGACAGCGACTCTGTCTTTTAGCGAAAGAACAGTCGTACTTCCTATGTGCTATTCCACCCCTGCGGCTGTCAGATTCTCAGTCGGCCAGCAAAATCAGCTTCACCATCGCATAACAATGAAACGAAGGAGTACAAATTAAACTTACAATCATTGGTATTTGTTTCGGTTACTTGCGTAGACCTATCCGTCACTAATAATTTGAATTGATTTGGTAGTGTAATTTGAATAGTGGGCTATTAATCAGGTTACGGAGCAGCTTTGGAACAACTGTCCCGTAACGCAAGCTTCTGCGTTTGCGTCCTGGTCGAACACACAGTTTCAATCTGCCGCGAAGTCCAGAATCGCACACACTCTGCTGCAGACTGAAAGATTCATTCCGGAAGCAAACCTCTAGGCTGTGGCTATGCCAGTTCTCGGCAATATCCTCTTTCCCAGCCGTGCTGATGCCTCAGTCTATGGCAGAGGAACTCCTGTGGAAGTGGGACGGTATGTGATATTTACCGGCGGAAATAGGAGGCTGTGAAGGCGCGCTTCGGTAGCTCAATCCGTAAGAGACAAGATTCCTGGATCGACTGCCGGTACAGCTCTATATTAATTACATTTGGTGCAGTTTTTCATGGCTTGCGTAGCTGGAGAGCCGGCCGAGTGGTGTAGTAGGTAATCTCAGGAAGCACGTGGTGGAATTCGCTTGTGGAGAGAGAGTTTTGGTGTCGTGTCGTTGCGCACCCTGTGTCGTCTACTCGTTGCACCTGCATGCGACACGCGTACGTAGCACCGCACCCACGCTGGGTAGGGTAGCCACTCGCGCCGCGTCGCCAGCCGCCGCTGACTAACGATGCGTCTTCTTGCTGTCTGTTTCTGCTGCCGCCGCTGCCCCCGCCGCCGCCGCTGGACGCCGCAGAAGAAGGGAAGTCGCGAGAAGGTAAGGATGCCCGCACCACTCAGAAAACTCTCTGTCTCTCTGTCTCTCTCTCTCCTTGTGTCTCTTTGTGTCTCTCTATCTCTCTCTCAGCATCTCTCTTTACACGTAATGGGTGTTTGCACTACACGATATACGTTCTATCACTTTCTTGTATGTGGATCTTTTCTTTCGCTATCAAATGGGTTGCAGAAGGTAAAATGCTACCTTTGACAAATGATGTTGTAGAATTTCGAACAAACTTAAGTACACGAAAACTATTACAGATTTTTTCCCCCAACGTAATTACAAAACAGAAAAGAGACGCCACAAGCTTCTGAAACGTGTTGTTACTAATAACAAGCTATTGCCCTTAATATCAGGGCTGTTCGAAAAGTAAGGTCCGATAGGTCGCGAACTGGAAACGATAGTGAAAATCCGATTACGCTTTACACAGATGTGCTGGGCATTTCTATAGCATGTCAATCGACTGCGGCACGTCGCTCGTTTCAGTTCTGAGCGCCCAGTGAGCACGTAAAAATACCGCCAAGTAAGGGAACCCATTGACAGGTTTCGCCTGATTTGATGCAGCCCACATAACGTACCTGTCATGCATTTCCTTCTACATGACAATTCTCGACCGCACACTGTATGGGCAATGAGAACGTCCCTGCAGCGTTTTTGATGGGAAGTATTTGATCACCCACCTTACAGACCGGACGTGGCTCCCTCCAATGTTCATCTCCGCTCAGATGAATCGCTGGCCACGACGACAACATTTTGGCACAGATAACGAACGAACTGCAGACCAGCGTAGATAAGTGGCGGAAAGCGCTGGCGACTGCCTTCCGAGACGAGGATATTGGAAAGTTGGTACCACGCCACGACAAATGTCTAAAGTCGGAGCGGCGACCATGTAGAGAAGTAGCTGGAAGATGTAGCAAACTGCCGCAAATAAATCATTTTTGATTTTCACGGTGGTTTCTATTTCACGCGCAATCGGATCTTACTTTCCGAACGGCCCTCGTATAAGCTAAACCTTTCCCTTCCAACTAAATTTATCTCCCATGCTTGCAACTCAGTGTGGGTTAAAATACGTTTCTAGCCCTTAAAATTTCGTCTTGACGAGGGAGGCTTGCAACAAACACCTAATCGCATAAGGTGTACAACATGCGGATATGCAAATAAGTTTCATTTGAGCATAAGCACACGAAGCAGATTGGAATAACTCCATGTACATTCTCGGCGGACGGAATGACACCGAACGACACTCTACTCCCACCTATCATGACAGGTGAAATATCGAAAGGCAGTAAAGATGTCGCTTTCTATAGGCCAGCCCGGAACTACGGCTTTAGCCGAACTTCGTCTCATCACCTAACGCCTCCAAAGCTGGGAACCCAAAGGACACTGTTGTACCTCGTGGAATCTCTTTTCCCCGTGGGATACGGTAGGTTTTATGTGCAGCAGCGTACCTCTTCATGAAATCTATGAATCCTCACTTTTCTTCACCAACCTGTATTGTTCTTTTTGGAAAAGAACATGCTCATTTATGTCAAGCGATGATCCGCAGATTTTTGGACAACATGGTTATGGAGAGAAGCAGTGATTAGTATGATTAGTCAGTAATTCAAAAACAGTCTTAATCGCATTTATTATTATTATACCGCCAACCGGTTTTAACCCGACGTAGGGGACATCTTCTGGACGTTTACACCATTGGTCGACTGCTGGTGGTATCACTCCTGTCTACATAACGGCAGGAAACCACCAGCAATCGACCAATGGTGTAAACGCCCAGAAGATGACCCCTACGTCGGGTTGAAACCGGTTGGGGGTATAATAATAATAAATGCGATTAAGACTGTTTTTGAATTGGATGATCCGCAGCCCTAAAAGTGTTGGCCACTGCTAGGTTCATAGTTAGGTAACGTTCAACGTATCACATACTAACACCCACGGCAGTGCATCCCGTTGCTCTGTAGGCAATGTGAATGTCAGCTGGCTTGTTGCTCTTGATGGATCAGGTGCAGTGAAGCATACACGGCTGCTACTCCAGTGCAGCGCACCAACCGAAGCGTAACACAGTGGCAGCTTACTGAGCCAGAACTGCACTTCTAGTCACATAAAAATGTACTCCCTTACCGAACAAACTGCCGCGTTTCTGGCTTATCTTTGGATGTCTGCTCCATCTATGTTTATTCTCCACAAGCCACCTTACGCGATGCGGCGAAAGGTAAGGTAAGGGCCCATAATATCGTCCCTGCTGCTAATTTCGTCCCCTAGAAATTTTCAGTTTCCACAGTCGGTAACAAATGTTTAGCTGAGCGTTCATGAGAGACCTCAGTCCATTGTTTTGCTGAGAGAATGTTTTGTATGCAGCACGTGTAGCTTTCGTGTACGAGAGAATTCAATTTTTAATGCTGAAGTGAGGTAGTGTGAGTAAATTAACAGCCCGCAATTCCTAGCGTGAGCTCTTATTTGTGTTCCGTCATCCGTGCAGTTCCTATTTTGGTTCCAGGGTCGAAATTTCGAACTTTCGTTAAGAAACTAATTTCATTTTCTATTTCTAGATTACGTTACTTTTATCGTTTGGGAAAACATATGTGGAGAGAAATGGATTCGTTGCACGAAATGCTTCGGTTTTCATCGTGAAAAATACTCTTCGTCTACACAGACATACAAATTCGTATGTGACACAGCTTTACAGCGATGAAAATAACTTGAAAATTCTTCGTTTATGGCGTTTGAAGTGATTTACAGTTGTGGAAGTGTCTGGCAATGTTACAATGGAAATAAATTGTACTTTTGAGAATTTTTATCGTGGAAGGATTGACGAACATATTTTTTTTTGTGTTAATGTTTATGTCACATAGTGACACCAGTATGCAATATGTTATAGCAATTTAATTGTAACTTGAATACAAGTGAGGATAAATTCAGGAATACATAAACAATCTGTATCGTTTACTATAATCTTTAAGGACTTACACGGGTTCTGACGTTCTAAGGTCCGCCTACCTTGCCATTATATTTTGCCCTCCTCTCTGTTCCTTCGGCGAATGGCGCCATCGTGGTGCAGTCTTCAGACCAAATTCTGATTTGATGCAGCTACCTTAGGCTGTAGAAACCTGTTAATCTCCGAATAACTACTGCAGCCTACATCCATTTGAACCTTCATACTGCACTCTTGTTCACCTCTTGGTCTCCCTCTATTCGCATCGCATGTTGTTTCTCTAATTTTCTCGTTGTGGTCATTCCGCGAGACGTATGTCGGAGGGAGTAATATGTTGTCTGACACTTCCCAGAAAGTTCACTCTCGGAATTTCAACGTTAAACAACACAAAGGCTCTGTTACAGCGTCTACCACTTTAGTTTGTTGAGCATCTCCGTAGTAACACTTTCGCTCCGACTTAACGATCCCGCGACGAAGTGCGCCGCTTTCGTTTGTGTCTTCTACGTCTTTTCTACACTCCTGGAAATGGAAAAAAGAACACATTGACACCGGTGTGTCAGACCCACCATACTTGCTCCGGACACTGCGAGAGGGCTGTGCAAGCAATGATCACACGCACGGCACAGCGGACACACCAGGAACCGCGGTGTTGGCCGTCGAATGGCGCTAGCTGCGCAGCATTTGTGCACCGCCGCCGTCAGTGTCAGCCAGTTTGCCGTGGCATACGGAGCTCCATCGCAGTCTTTAGCACTGGTAGCATGCCGCGACAGCGTGGACGTGAACCGTATGTGCAGTTGACGGACTTTGAGCGAGGGCGTATAGTGGGCATGCGGGAGGCCGGGTGGACGTACCGCCGAATTGCTCAACACGTGGGGCGTGAGGTCTACACAGTACATCGATGTTGTCGCCAGTGGTCGGCGGAAGGTGCACGTGCCCGTCGACCTGGGACCGGACCGCAGCGACGCACGGATGCACGCCAAGACCGTAGGATCCTACGCAGTGCCGTAGGGGACCGCACCGCCACTTCCCAGCAAATTAGGGACACTGTTGCTCCTGGGGTATCGGCGAGGACCATTCGCAACCGTCTCCATGAAGCTGGGCTACGGTCCCGCACACTGTTAGGCCGTCTTCCGCTCACGCCCCAACATCGTGCAGCCCGCCTCCAGTGGTGTCGCGGCAGGCGTGAATGGAGGGACGAATGGAGACGTGTCGTCTTCAGCGATGAGAGTCGCTTCTGCCTTGGTGCCAATGATGGTCGTATGCGTGTTTGGCGCCGTGCAGGTGAGCGCCACAATCAGGACTGCATACGACCGAGGCACACAGGGCCAACACCCGGCATCATGGTGTGGGGAGCGATCTCCTACACTGGCCGTACACCACTGGTGATCGTCGAGGGGACACTGAATAGTGCACGGTACATCCAAACCGTCATCGAACCCATCGTTCTACCATTCCTAGACCGGCAAGGGAACTTGCTGTTCCAACAGGACAATGCACGTCCGCATGTATCCCGTGCCACCCAACGTGCTCTAGAAGGTGTAAGTCAACTACCCTGGCCAGCAAGATCTCCGGATCTGTCCCCCATTGAGCATGTTTGGGACTGGATGAAGCGTCGTCTCACGCGGTCTGCACGTCCAGCACGAACGCTGGTCCAACTGAGGCGCCAGGTGGAAATGTCATGGCAAGCCGTTCCACAGGACTACATCCAGCATCTCTACGCTCGTCTCCATGGGAGAATAGCAGCCTGCATTGCTGCGAAAGGTGGATATACACTGTACTAGTGCCGACATTGTGCATGCTCTGTTGCCTGTGTCTATGTGCCTGTGGTTCTGTCAGTGTGATCATGTGATGTATCTGACCCCAGGTATGTGTCAATAAAGTTTCCGCTTCCTGGGACAATGAATTCACGGTGTTCTTATTTCAATTTCCCGGAGTGTATTAATCCATGCCGGTAAGTGTCACTTACTGACAATCAGTAGGCCTACTCAAGAATGGATCCAACAAATGTTTTTGTGCCACTTCTTTCGTGAATGAACGAGACCATCTAAATATTCTGACAATGAGTCTCAGCCAGGCATGTACTTTTCGAAAAATTTGTTTTATGAGGACGCTCTACGTTGCTACTCCTGGATAATTTACGATAGTTACTGTTTCCAGTGATTGGACATCCCCTACCCTGTTCTGACGCTATTGTCAGGATGTGTTTCTTCCACCTGTATAGTCACTCCCTCTGATGGAATGCGGAGCATATTGGCCATTAAGTGCAAATTCTATCTGTACTCACTAATACATGAAGCACAGTGCACAGGAAACTAGGAGAATGTCTCTCAGACAGCCTGTCCAGCACGCTCCCCAGGAGTATGCTACATAGGGCAACTTTAATTACAATTGTGGTAGTTGATTTCTATAGATGATTATAAGCCTACTTGCAACTCCTTCCTGCAAGTTTACAAACAAATGATGGTCTACCGGCAAAACTTGCCTGTCTCCTTGACCATTCAGAGTAGGAGCTCGCAACCTACAGTCGGTACTTCAGTAGTCGCTAGTTTTTGGGGACAGGAGGAAGGGCTACAGAAGAATAACAGAGGTGCTGTAATTGAATTCAAAATCCGTATGTTGACCGCAGACTCATGGGAAATTCTGAGGAATCATTCACAATATGAATCCACAAATCTGGAGTATTACTGCCACAAACATGCTATCTCCTAGGGAAAAAAATATAACACACACAAGGAAGACAAATTGCTAGTTCATTCCAGTTCTTAGGGAAAATCAGATGCATCGAGGGAGTGAACTAATTAGAAGGAAATAAATAAGGAGATACCGAGAGGTGAGAGTGCTAGAGACGAGAAAAAATATGTGGGTGAATGAACGCGTTGCTTACCACAAAAACATCAGTAAGCCGGCAGTCGGCTGCTTGCAGAATCTGATGCGAGCGCGTGCTGTTACAGCCGTCGCCGCAATAGCAGCCGTTTCCGAGATGTGCTGCGTCACAGTGAGCGGGGCATAGCGTGTCTTGGTTTTATTGCCTCCGTAAGGATCCTGTGGAGTGATTATACAACTAAAAAATAAGTTCCTTGCAGCCAACGTGACTAGAGAGACAGTGCTGACCCTCCTACAGCGTTTCAGGTATAGTGGGTGGAGAGGCTCCTTGGCTTCAAAGTTGGTCATTCTTCGTTGGTTCCAGTGCAAGGCTCCACGGAAAAAGGCTTCATGCAGTAGCGTACTGGTGAAGTAAGTTTGAATTCAAAGGCCACTGATTTCCTTTTCAAAGTAGACGCCATCTTGAGACTATTTTACTGGACTGAAATCCAGAAATATCAAATTGCGCAGAGTTTCTCATCCTGCAGTCGTTCTCTTTAGCAGTGCATTGGTCGGTTCAGAACCGCAAGGCAATTACATTTGTAAGGGAAATTTGCCTATCAAATTTACCAGCTCATTAACTATATAGCTCAACAAAAGTTTGGAGTATCATAGCGTTTACTACAATGACTTCTTGTAGTACACCAATTGAGGTTTGTGTAATACCTTATTAAGAAAATAAACATGATTCCTTATGAAACCAAAAATGATTCTGATTAGCTGCAAAAAATCATTACAAAACAAAGCAGGCTCTCTTCTGAGTGTACATATTTAGCTCATGGTAGTGATTGTCAGTCTTTAGAAGTGAGTATGTCCTCCTCGCACACGGATGAGTTCTTTCACTTTGGGAGGCACATTCTGTAGGAGACCATCATGTTTATCTTGAGGTATGAAGTCCTACAGTCCCACTCCTCAATTGCAGCTCAGTGAGGTCCTGAAGATTGTCAGGTGGATTGGGTCACTGTGCAAAGGCCACATTTAACAGGTCTCATGCACGCTTATTTGCATTAATGTCTGGGGACTGTACTGGCCAATGCATTCTGTTGACGTTGCGTCTTTGAAAATACTGTGACACAGACAGAGTACGGTGCGGTCTTGCATTGTCATTGACTAGGATGAGGCCTTACAATCGTTTGTAGGACCCGTTGGAGGTATCTTGGACTACTCAATTTGCCGTAGATGGGAACTAGAGAGGCCCGCCGTCCCATCAATATTGTCTCCCACAACAGTACACTTCCACCTGCGAACGGATGGACTTCCTGAACGTATCGGCTTCCCTCGTGTCATCTAGCGCTTCTCCAAACCGTAACACGCCTTGTGTCTGGTCGAAAACCAACCCTGGTCTCGTCAGCAAACATGCCATTAATCCATTCTGCAATGGTCTAATGTCGATTGCAAGAGCCCAGGTCCTTCGACTGCATCGGTTCCGTTGTTTCAGTGCAATACTTCTCATTGGTATTCTGGAATAAAAACCACCCTGAAACAATTTTCTACGCACTGTTTGGTCTGAGATAGGAATCCCTGTTTGCGATATTTCTGGAAGTTCATGTTAGGCGCCTGCGAACCGACAGTTGAAGGAAACGATATTGCATTGGTGTTGTCATACGAGGACGACCCACTGCGAGGTCTATCGTTCATATTTCCCATCTCTCTCTGTACTTTCTCCTCACACATCACTTTGGGTGACATGTAACCGATCGCCAACATCTTGCTGTGTATCACCTGCTGAAAGTAAAACCACTATCATGACTATGTCAAAGTGCTGTGTGCCTCTGGGTGGCATTTACCGCAGTGATGAAGACAAAATGAATGAAGCTGTCGTTGATACTGGGCTGCCTGTGGCGTGCCGCTGCGGCAGCAGTATGTTTACGTGACTGGGAAAGGGCAAAACGAATGCCAGTAGTAAACGCCGTCCAGTATATGGACTCTAACTGGATGAATGCATGAAGGCCTAGGTGAATGAGACCTCTAGTATCGTAAACTAAATTTTACGATACTATTCCAAACTTTTGTTTAGCAGTGTATGTATGAAATCAAACCGTGTTTGCGTTCGTGTTTGCGGTCGTTTGGTTCGTGATCTTTTCTACAGTTCGAATCTGCGCTTGGATTCCACACACATCAAGTTTTGCATCACTCTTTTATTTCGAAATTCGTGGCAGATAAAATAAAAACGGAGTCTGAGACGTCTGTATATATTCACTGGTCACCAAACCAAAATAGCAAATATTTGTTTAACGACAAAATCGTCTGTTTCCCCATGGGGCTTTTTCTCAGTACGTGGCAGAACGTTCCTTCACTCGGATGCAAGCTCGAATTCGTCGTAGCGTACCATCCATCAGATAATAGTGTACCAGCCATGAGATCATCAAGCCGTCCTTGCCCCAAACTGCTCACACTTCAATAGCAGTTCTGCCTAAGTCACACAGATTATGCGGTTGTTGTCCACGTCCAAAAGAAAGTTTGCTTCAATCGATTCCACATATGTTAGACTGGGTTCATGTCCGGGTAACCGCAGTCCAGTAAAGTTTGGTAATCCTAGCGTACTGAAGGCACATGTTCGCGAGAACAGCTCCATAAGCACGCAGGTTATCATCCATGAAGGTCAAATTGTCACCAATATTTTGATGATATTGTTCCACTATTGGTTGACTAGTTGCAGTATCTCATCCCTGTGCCATATGACATTGAGATCGCTGTCAACAGCCACGAGAGGTGTTCAATAGCCCTATGTAATGCAATTCGAGAGCATCATTCAAAATCACCTTGTTGCACATGTGGGATCAGTGTCGGAGGCGTTCGATTTTACTTGATGGTCTCCAAACACATCGCCTGCGATAATCAGGGTTCAAACAGATCCGAATTTCTTTCGTAAACAACGCGCCACGACGGTCCTGGAGCGTTCATTTTCCATGATTTCTCATCCATCTGTAACGGAGTCCATGGTGCTGTGATGTACGATGAGGTGCTCACAGAGGTCGTCGGGAATGGAGATTCACGTGGTGCAATCGTCTAACAATTTGATGGGACACGTACCGTCCTGCAGGTTCTTCGAACGACAAATTCACTTCCGGAACATTCAGTCCTGTGTTCCTTTGGAAAATCGTAGATATCGGTCATTCTGTGCACTTGTCGAAAGTGGACGATCAATGATGTGTAAGTCCTCAACACTACCAGTCAACTGCAGCCGATTGTCTGTCACCACCACGTCACTTTGACTTCGGTACTAACATGGAGCAACTTCCTTGGCTGACAAACCTTCTGTGCGCAACGCGATAGACGGACACGATCATTGGTCGCAAATTTCCTTTGCGGCATGGTGGATGTTCGTCTACTGACATTTTAAATGCGTCCCTACTGGTGCTATGCTTTCAACGAAAATGCTGCAATCCATTCGAGTGCGGCGCTCTGTTCGTAGGTGGCGGTTGTAGTAATTGTATATATGTTTACAAACGTCACGGATGACCTTGCGATTGGAACAGCAAGTCACAATACCAAAACGCCTACACGACGTATCGGCGTGAAGCAAAGTTTCTGTCAATGCGTGTGCTTTGCAAAGTAAGCAGAAACACTGAAATCGAAGAAATTCCGAAACAAAAAGTTAGTAATTTAAGTTGTTGTGGTCTTCAGTCCTGAGACTGGTTTGATGCAGCTCTCCATGCTACTCTATCCTGTGCAAGCTTCTTCATCTCCCAGTACCTACTGCAACCGACATCCTTCTGAATTTGCTTAGTGTATTCATCTCTTGGTCTCCCTCTACGATTTTTACCCCCCACACTGCCCTCCAATACTAAATTGGTGATCCCTTGATGCCTCAGAACATGTCCTACCAACCGATCCCTTCTTCTAGTCAAGTTGTGCCACAAACTTCTCTTCTCCCCAATCCTATTCAATACTTCCTCATTAGTTATGTGATCTACCCATCTAATCTTCAGCATTCTTCTGTAGCACCACATTTCAAAAGCTTCTATTCTCTTCTTGTCCAAACTATTTATCGTCCATGTTTCACTTCCATACATGGCTACACTCCATACAAATACTTCCAGAAATGACTTCTTCACACTTAAATCTATACTCGATGTTAACAAATTTCTCTTCTTCAGAAACGCTTTCCTTTCCAGTGCCAGTCTACATTTTATATCCTCTCTACTTCGACCATCATCAGTTGTTTTGCTCCCCAAATAGCAAAATTTCTTTACTACTTTAAGTATCTCATTTCCTAATCTAATTCCCTCAGCATCACCCGACTTAATTCGACTACATTCCATTATCCTCGTTTTGCTTTTGTTGATGTTCATCTTATACCCTCCTTTCAAGACACTATCCATTCCATTCAACTGCTCTTCCAAGTCGTTTGCTGTCTCTGACAGAATTACAATGTCATCGGCGAACCTCAAAGTTTTTATTTCTTCTCCATGGATTTTAATACCTACTCCTAATTTTTCCTTTGTTTCCTTCACTGCTTGCTCAATATACATATTGAATAACATCGGGGAGAGACTACAACCCTGTCTCACTCCCTTCCCAACCACTGCTTCCCTTTCATGTCCCTCGACCTTTATAACTGCCATCTGGTTCCTGTATAAATTGTAAATAGCCTTTCGCTCCCTGTATTTTACCCCTGCCACCTTCAGAATTTGAAAGAGCGTGTTCCAGTCAACATTGTCAAAAGCTTTCTCCAAGTCTGCAAATGCTAGAAACGTAGGTTTGCCTTTCCTTAATCTATTTTTTAATATAAGTCGTAGGGTCAGTATTGCCTCACGTGCTTCAGCATTTCTACGGAATCCAAACTGATCTTCCCCGAGGTCGGCTTCTACTAGTTTTTCCATTCGCCTGTAAAGAATTCGTGTTAGTATTTTGCAGCTGTGACTTATTAAACTGATAGTTCGGTAATTTTCACATCTGTCAACACCTGCTTTCTTTGGGATTGGAATTATTATATTTTCTTGAAGTCTGAGGGTATTTCGCCTGTTTCATACATCTTGCTCACCAGATGGTAGAGTTTTGTCAGGACTAGCTCTCCCAGGGCCGTCAGTAGTTCCAATGGAATTTTGTCTACTCCGGCGGCCTTGCTTCGACTCAGGTCTTTCAGTGCTCTGTCAAACTCTTCACGCAGTATCGTATCTCCCATTTCATCTTCATCTACATCCTCTTCCATTTCCATAATATTGTCCTCAAGTACATCACCCTTGTATAGACCCTTTATTTACTCCTTCCACCTTTCTGCTTTCCCTTCTTTGCTTAGAACTGGGTTTCCATCTGAGCTTTTGATATTCATACAAGTGGTTCTCTTTCCTCCAAAGGTCTCTTTAATTTTCCTGTAGGCTGTATCTATCTTACCCCTAGTGAGATAAGCTTCTACGTCCTTACATTTGTCCTGTAGTAATTTAAGTAAGTCTGTAATTTAAGTAAGTCTGATGACGAGAAGCTGTACATTGCCACTTCACCTAGATAAGAGTGACAAGATAACTTTAAGATTGAGTTTCCTGATGTTTGAAACAGTAAAAATATTCAAAAATTGTTGGTGAGAGATCTGGACAAGACAGTAAAAATATCAGCTGGAAGAATATGAGCGTTCTCTGCTTGAGGAAAGGATATATATCTGTTGTGACCGCTCGGTGTCGATAGAGCACAGAGTGTACGTGCATAGAATAATGGCCGTGGCATTGGCAAAACCAATTTCAGGAACCTGGCTCTGTAGCGTACTAAAAGAGAGCAGAAAGTGTCTGATGTCACGTGTCGTATGTGAGACATTTACCTGTAACGTATCGAAGTCACTTCGTCGTGCTAGTTCGAAACCGTTCATTCGCCGGTAGACAAGATTTGAGACACCAATCCTGATGATAAGCTATAATCTGTAGAATTTGCAGAAATCGTTCTAGTTGGTGCGCTCCAGGGAAGTGTGATGGGACCGCTGTTATTTTCTATATACATAAATGATCTCGTGGCCAAGTTGGCAGCAATCTGCGGTTGTTTGCTGATGATGCTGTGGCCTACAGCAATGTGTTGAAAATTGGTAACTGTAGGATGATACAAGATGACTTAGACAAACTTTCTAGTTGGTGTGATCAATGACAGCTGGCTTTAAACGTAGTTTAACGTAAGTTAATACGGATGAGTAGGAAAAAGAAAACCATGTTGTTCCGATACAGCATTACTAGTGTCCTGCTTGGCATAGTGACGTCGTTTAAATATCTGGGTGTAACGTTGCAAAGTGATATGAAATGGAGCAAGCATTTGAGGATTATGGTAGGAAAGGCGAATGGTCGACTTCGGTTTATTGGGAGAATTCTAGGAAAGTTCCATGTTACGGAGACGGCATATAAGACGCTAGTGCGACCTACTCTTGCTAATGCTCGAGTTTTTGGGATCTGCACCATGTCGGATAGAAGGAAGACATCGAAGCAATTCGGAGGCGAGCTGCTAGATTTGTTATCGGTACTGAGACGCTTCGTGAGCTGAAATGGGAATCCCTGGAGGGAAGGCGACATTCTTTTGAAGGAACACTACTGCAAAAATTTAAAGAACCGGCATTTGCAACTGAATGCAGAACGGGCCTACTGCCGCCAACCTATTAGGTCTACAACTTCGCATCTGCCGTTTTTTCTCGCAGTTCGAGACTTCATTGTGAAAAATTTTCGATTCAAAGTATTGGCCGTCGCTGACCACTGCTTTCTCCTAGTTATAGGGCACCATACGAATCCCGCAGTGCATAAACTGGGTATCTTTTGAGGGGAGCCATGAATCGATCCAATTTTGCACTTGTTCATATGACCGCAAGTGCTAGCCAGCTAGGTCGTGTGCCATAGATCGAGAAAGGTGGCAGTCAGATGGAGGAATACCCGGAGAATACAGAAGGTGGGGTACAACTTCTCATATCAACGTTTCCAAGTATGTTTTGACGGGATTTTCGACTTGGGGTCGTGCACTGTCTTGCTGCAAAATTATCTTTTCATGTCTACCACTGTATTGTGGCCGTTTGTTTTTCAGTGATCGGGCAAAACACATCAATTACTTTCGATAACGATCTCCTGTGATTGGTCCCGGCGGTTGCAGTAGCATCGAAAGCTTTCTCTCTTTCACAACCATGCCGGTCTTCAACGTCAAAATCAGCGTTCTTGAAGCATGTAAACCATTTTCTGCAAAGTTCAGTCATTAACAGGCGTCTTATCATAGGTCTTATCCAGCTTTTTATGAGCCTCAGCCGCAGATTTCTTCGTATCGAAACAGAATATTAAAACCTGCCGCAGATGACGAGAACTGGGCTCGTAAGTTGACATATTCATCCGAGAATAACTTTAAGATGCAATAAAAAATCGACTAATATTTTGATATCCTCATGTTCTCAAAAGCCTAAGCTTACTGTATGATATTTACGACCTACCACTTGCGCCACTGCTTTCCACTAATGGCGTCTACTGCAAAACGGAGGAAGCAAAGTTGTAGACCTAGTACATGTCGCGTAAGGACCATGGAGATAAGGTATGAGAAATTATGGGTCTTATGGAGGCTTATAGACAGCCGTTTTCCCTCGTTCCATCTGCAAGTGGAACAACGGCCCGGTTGGCCGTGCGGTCTAACGCACAGCTTTCCGGGCGTGAAGGAGCGCCTGGTCCCCGGCACGAATCCGCCCAGCGGATTTGTGTCGAGGTCCGGTGAACCGGCCCGTCTGTGGATGGTTTTATGGGGTTTTCCATCTGCCTCGGCGAATGCGGGCTGGTTCCCCTTATTCCGCCTCAGTTACACTATGTCGGCGATTGCTGCGCAAACAAGTTCTCCGCGTACTCGTACACTACCATTCCACCATTACTCTACCACGCAAACATAGGGGTTACACTCGTCTGGTGTGAGACGTTCCCTGGGGGGGGGGGGGGGTCCACCGGGGGCCGAACCGCACAATAACCCTGAGTTCGATGTGGGGCGGCGGACGGGGGAAGAGGACTGCGGTGGTCGTGTGGGGCTGTGGACCACTGCGGATGCGGCTGGGTTCCCGGTTAACATACAATACAATACAGTACCCTCTGCCACATACCGTATGGTGCCTTGCGGGGTATGTACAGTCATACTCAAAAGTATCCGAACGGTCTGAATTGCATTTCGCCTGATTCGCATGCAACCGGCATAACGCAGCTGTCTAGCAGGTACTCTAATCGCTCCTTCGTACAGTCGTTTGACTATTGAAAATGGTTCCAACAAGTCACCACTAGAAAACACTGCTATGTATCGCAGTAACATGATGTAAAGTAATATCACGATGCTACAAATATCAGGGAACACCTTATCACAGATAAGACTGTCCTTAAGGGTTGTAAGCTCACATTTATTACAATAAATGACATACCTGAAATGTTACCACTCTCATTATTAGGTCAGATAGGTAATGCACGTAGTAAGTTCGTCGTATTCACGATTTCCGCTTCAAAGTAACATACAGTACTTATTATTTAACACAAAATGATATTAAAAGTTTAAGTTATCCAGGAGCAGCTAGTTGAGAATATGTATGAACTTCAAATGACACGACGAACCGTCTCGTTCTGCATATGGATTCAAACCTAGGTCATGCAAACTAAGCAAAGATTTCGTGACTAACGCAAACTAACAGTCATTCCTGATTAGGCATACAGAGAGTGATATACCTCGATTTTAGACAGTATCAGTTAGCAAATATCAACTTTAAATTACATAACACAAACATTTTAACGGACGCGAATTCCTCCCCAGCATCTCTTGTCCCTGTTAACGAACTACGAGAGATGTAAAATATTGCTTCTTCACAAGTAACTTACTTGAAATGCCGTGAGGTAAAGCTTTGTGTTGGACAGGGATGCCCAGAACCTAATAGGATTGATATCGAAACACAACCAACTGTGACATACCGGATTTCCTTGCCAGTAGCTAGATGTTTTAACTGAAATGACGAGAAGAAACATAAATTTTTTCCTTCCCAGGACTCCAACCCGCCACCTATCGCTGTTATATTCTACAGAAAACGAACGTTAAATATGGGTTTGTTGCACCAGCTGTGACATGTGAGCATGTTTGAACTAGAAATAATATGACGAAGAGTTCAGTGCTCACTGGGAATAGAGCCCCACACACATCGTTGTTGGCTACACACAAAGAGACGTCAGCTACCGAATTTTTCTCCACTAGCAGCTCGGAATAACATCTTGAACTTACAGTGATCTCGCAAATAGTTCTGTGTCCCACTGGGAGTCAAAAACGTCAGATATCGTTAGTGTTGACAACGAATGAAAAAACATTAAAAATCAAAATTATTATCCACCAGCAGATTGGTGTTCGCATGCTAGAGCTTGATAATATATAATGAAATCTTTGGTGCTGGGCCAGGATTCGAACCCATTCACACGTAATATGTGGAGATGTTGAGGAACCTGCAGTTTTGAGCAAACAACGAAGTGTAGCCGATCTGTATTGCCACGAAGGGATCAAATTCCGCGTTAAGGGCGGTCTGAGTTGCATTCCCAGTTCTGAACCAATTTTATCGACATACAGAAGCTCAGATAAAAGATGGAATAAGTGTCCAGTGACACTACATAGCGTTTGTTTCGTCACTAGAAATAAATAGCTAGTATAAGAAAGGTTACTGGTGATAGAGTTTCTACATGTCGCCACTCCAGACTTTATTGTGGTTCAGCCTAACGTCTACTTGGCAGAGAAGGAAAAACATCTTTAATGTGAATTTCAGACCACACTGCCATTGCATCTTCTTCACTTGGTGTAGTCAGAAGAGAATGGAATCTTTCTCTCCCTATCTAAAATCATTGATAGAAGTGGGAATCGAACCTACCATCAGTCCAACACACCACCAAACCCTCTTCTCTGTGACTCATTTTTCTATTGTAACGCCGTTGCACCACACTGGATGAGAATTCTGACACACAGGCTCCCTGTAGTAAATTGCAGCATGTTCAGTAAATTCATTTACTTGGTTGACCGAATCACCATGAAGTAGCTGCCTCGGCTACCCAGTGCATACATTCGACTCTATTTTGTAATCACCGAAATAAAATCACCATAACTGCCACCTACACAGAACTGCCAACAGTGTAGGATGCAGAAATTTAAATAGGAAGTGCTCCTTTCCACTTGAACTATTCTAATGCGCTATCTGTTTGTGAAAAACGTCGTGCAGCACAAAAGAAAAGCTGTAACTGTTTCTCTCATTGTCAGAAGTCTAGACCCGGCCATTTGCATTATCTCGCAGCGCTGTGGTGTACAGAAGTTCTGGAGGAATTGTTGTTCAGCTCTGGAGCTGTTGGAGCTATGTATATGCTAGTAGCGTAATGGTAAGTGTCGTGCACCGTAGATAAGATGTCGCGAGTTAGAATACATTTACTACTAAATTTTTTTAAAACGCAATTCTGCTGTCTGCTGAAGTTACCAATCTAATGGAACTTTGAACATAATTCCCTTCACTTCTCAACCCAAAATAGTCGCATGTGGAAAAAGTGCTAACTTCTGTGACATTTTGTTCGTTTCAGGTTTAGTAGACAGCCAGGCAGCAGATGCATCTCGAAGCTTTTGTATTATGTATGGGGAGAGCGCATCGTGCCAAAATACATCAGAAAAGTATTTTCTACATTAGCTGTCGTGTGGTAGTGGCATTTTATTCTTCTTCAAACATTGTTTGACAGCTTTAACTCAGAATAAGTTATTTACATGCATGTAATCAATAAACTGCATGTGTATCGTCAGACTGTTATAGATAACATCAGAGAATTCGCATATATCGTTGATGATTAATTTCGCTCTCATGTTTACTATTGTTTCAACAACACTAAAGCAAACCTTACGAAAACTGTGCACTGTACTATAAGAAATGAAATAAAACTACCCACGATAACCTTACGACGAAAGTCTGTAAAGTGAGTATATGTACACAAGCATGCCTCTATCGACACGAATTAGTAAAATACTACTCACTTAGATTTTGATTGGGTCGGAGTTTAATTGGTATGCTGTGTCATACTCAAGAGGTATGCAAATGTGGCATTTCATAAATATAGTTATGTATTTCTAGAAACCCAAAATTTGCTTGTCAGCAGCGGAAAGAGGCTTTACCTGTTTTGCAGCATTGCAAGTTTTTCGCCATTGCACTATGAGCCGAAAGTATTTTCTGGCCATATGCTTATTGATGTTTGGCCTGCTTGTAGCTCTTTCACAGAAGGAGGAAAAATGTTGAAGTCAGTGAGACTGGAACTGCGGACCATGACAGACGCTTTTTCACAGGTTAGCACGTTACCACAGAGCTGGCGAACAGGTATGTGTGTGAGCTTCCTCTTACGAGGCCAATAGTGGCTAGAACTCATAAACCGCTGTTTAAAGGTTTACAATCTTTTGTTACACCTCAAGTGATAATAACTGAGATTATTCAATGGAAATGACAGGTAAAATCAAGCGAACTTTGAGGTTTAATTCCGTGCACACAAGGAAGTAACTCGTCGATCACAGAGTTGCCAAACATACGTTGCCTTTTTGCAGGAAGGTCAATGAGTCGGATACGAGTTTTGCAACTGTGAAATACTTTCCTGCATTATAGAAGCGTATATTAAATTTGAACTAATACTGCGAAAATTTTGTACTTGGATAGCTTAGAATGAAAATCTTTCTGTTTATTTCAAAGGAAAACAATTGATTTTCTAATACATTGTCTGTCATACACAACTTGAAACAGGTCATGTCGACCAAATCATATGGAAGAATTGACAGCGCCGTATATCGGTAGGCAGTAAGATCTCTTGCCTTTTTGTTTGGCAGTACTCCACAGCCATTTCTAGGCGCAAGTAAATGAAGAAATGCAGCGCGTTTTTGTTATCAAGTAACGTCTTAGTTACTTTAGTTTTAATGTAATCTACGAGTAATTGCTGATGTTTGATATTAACATGAAAAGGATTCCGTAGACAGGGAAAGAACCTGTTCGTGGGAAAGTACTTCTATATTGACCAAAAGGCATTAAATGATCTTCAAGCACGTTTGTTCCAGCAGCGGTATGAATAAAATGATAGTAATAATGACGGTAGTAAACGAATTATCCTGTAACTTCACACTTGACGGTGGATTTTCTCGAACTAAGAAATTTGCTCAATTTGTGAAAATTCAAAATGGCTTTTCTTGTAGCCTATGAAGCCTAGAGGAGTCTTTACATCCTGCTGACATGAGAATAGCATAATCTCCATGTCAGAAGCTTACTTCTACTTAACCATTTAATAGACTCGCATTTTTTTCCACCGTGACTAATTATGTAAGCTAAGCACATCATTCGTTTCAGCACACTCTTGAGGCTGGGAAATGTGGCCACAATGGTCTGGTGGAACGAATTATCATAGGTGCACTGCGTGGGTTCAGGATTTTACTTTTAAGAGGCAGAAACTGATTTATTTTACCTCTGGTAACCTCAAGAGAAAGACGTTATAATCCATAATCCGCATTAAACATCACGTTCCTTCATTACTAACTGGGCAGAGCCGGTTTACGTTGGGAAATGACATAGCGGAAGTCATAGCAAACAGAAATACAGTCGCCATTAAACTCACTTACATTAGAAAATTTTATTTTATTTGATGAATCGATAGCCATTTGCTTGATTGAACTAGAGACGTTGAAAAATTTGGTGCTGGAGTTCGTATCTCCTCTTTCGAGGATCTGAATCTCTCGGAACAGTACAGTTCAATCATTTCGTTCCTTTTTTCAAGACTGCAATCTTCTCTAGGTCTCCTCCAAAGGATCCAGTACAAAAATATTCATAATTTCGTTTCAAGCCCTATCAAGTGCACACCCACCTGCTAGTGAAAATTAACGTGCATTTTTAATGTTTGTTCATGTGTTGCCAACAATAGCAATAGGTGTCGTTATTTCTGGTCAAACACGCACACATCTTACTGATGGTGAGTAAGCAACTGATACGTAAGCTATATTCGTGGATGCACCGTAGGTGTGCAGTTCGATTGTCGCTTAGGCACAAAACTTTGTATCCTTATTTTAGATTGAAACACCTAGCAACTCGTAAGAAAAGCCGATACGTAACATTTGATTTTTCTTAGTTAACAATCCGATTACGTATTGGGTTCGTATCTCCGTCACAGAACTTCACATCTTGCACTTCATCTTTAAATGCATGCACACTTTGTTACTTCAGAATGGAGGTACATCAGACATCTTTCGTGGTTAGCTAACAGGGGCGAAAGGGTCTTGATAGGGGTCACCGTTTATTGCAAAAATTGTCGTCTTTTATTTTCGAGTTTAGATTTGGTTACTGGTATTGGCAAAAATTTCGGTAATTCATGACTCTTCATGGCTAGTCATCAATATGATGTGATTAGATTAGATTAGAATAATTCGTTCCATAGATCATGAATACGACATTTCGTAATGATGTGGAACGTGTCATTTTAAATGAAAGATTTCTTTACATATCACGATTCAATTTCTTTACAATAATTTTTTACACTCTCTCTCTCCCTCTCTCCCTCTCTCCCTCTCTCTCTCTCTCTCTCTCTCTCTCTCTCTCTCTCTGTCATACACACACACACACACACACACACACACACACACACACACACACACACATTTTTTTTTATTTGTTTGTTGTACTCGACTATCGGCGAGGTACGAAAACGCCTGTGAATGAGTTTCTTAGTTTTGAGTACACTTGCGAAAGATAAAAACAACTATGAGAGTTACTGATTTATGATGCTTGGTTTGCAGTCAGTTCTGAGTATTATTAGTAACTCCACTCCAGTCCCTAAACCTAGTTACACAAATGCGAATCAGTCGCATTACGTCCCGCTGTAGGATCGCATCGGTTCCTCTTCTTCCTGCTGGTACTGTAACTGACATTTGGCAACAAGGCAACGTATGTTGGCCAACTCTGTGATCGACGAGTTACTTCCTTGTGTGCACGGAATTAAACCTCAAAGTTCACTTGATTTTACCTGTCATTTCCATTGAATAATCTCAGTTACTATCGGTAGAGGTGTAACAAAAGATTGTAAAATTACGGTTTTCAGCAAAGGAAAGTCATTGCAGGTGGAAATCGCAACTAATCTCGTCCTTTAAACAGCGGTTTATGAGTTCTAGCCACTACTGGCCTCGTAAGAGGAAGCTCATCCACATACCTGTTCGCCAGCTCTGTGGTAACGTGCTACCCTGTGAAAAAGCGTCTGTTATGGTCCGCAGTTCCAGTCTCACTGACTTCAACGTTTTTACCCCTTCTGTGAAAGAGCTACAAACAGATCAGACACATATAAGGAAATCGCAAGAAAATACTTTCGGCTCATAGTGCAATGGTGAAAAACTTGCAATGCTGCAAAACAGGTAAAGCCTCTTTCGCCGCTGACAAGCAAATTTTCGGTTTCTAGAAATACATAACTATATTTGTGAGATGCCACGTTTGCATACCTCTTGAGTATGACACAGCATACCAATTAAACTCCGACCCAATCAAAATCTAAGTGAGTTGTATTTTACTAATTCGTGTCGATAGAGGCATGCTTGTGTACAGATACTCAGTTTACAGACTTTCGTCGTAAGGCTATCGTGGGTAGTTTTATTTCATTGCTTATAGTACAGTGCACAGTTTTCGTAAGGTTTGCTTTAGTGTTGTTGAAACAATAGTAAACATGAGAGCGAAATTAATCATCAACGATATATGCGAATTCTCTGATGTTATCTATAACAGTCTGACGATACACATGCAGTTTATTGATTACATGCATGTAAATAACTTATTCTGAGTTAAAGCTGTCAAACAATGTTTGAAGAAGAATAAAATGCCTCTACCACACGACAGCTAATGTAGAAAATACTTTTCTGATGTATTTGGGCACGATGCGCTCTCCCCATACATAATACAAAAGCTTCGAGATGCATCTGCTGCCTGGCTGTCTACTAAGCCTGAAACGAACAAAATGTCACAGAAGTTAGCCCTTTTTCCAAATGCGACTATTTTGGGTTGAGAAGTGAACGGAATTAAGATCAAAGATCCATTAGATTGGTAACTTCAGCAGACAGCAGAATTGCGTTTTAAAAAAATTTAATAGTAAATGTATTCTAACTCGCGACATCTTATCTACGGTGCACGACACTTACCATTACGCTACTAGCATATACATAGCTCCAACAGCTCCAGAGCTGAACAACAATTCCTCCAGAACTTCTGCACACCACAGCGCTGCGAGATAATGCAAATGGCCGGGTCTAGACTTCTGACAATGAGAGAAACAGTTACAGCTTTTCTTTTGCGCTGCACGACGTTTTTCACAAACAGATAGCGCAATAGAATAGCTCAAGTGGAAAGGAGCACTTCCTATTTAAATTTCTGCATCCTACACTGTTGGCAGTTCTGTGTAGGTGGCAGTTATGGTGATTTTATTTCGGTGATTACAAAATAGAGTCGAATGTATGCACTGGGTAGCCGAGGCAGCTACTTCATGGTGATTCGGTCAACCAAGTAAATGAATTTACTGAACATGCTGTAATTTACTACAGGG
Organism: Schistocerca nitens; assembly: GCF_023898315.1. Classification (NCBI taxonomy): domain Eukaryota; kingdom Metazoa; phylum Arthropoda; class Insecta; order Orthoptera; family Acrididae; genus Schistocerca; species Schistocerca nitens. The sequence continues at coordinate 254,261,056 of NC_064615.1, read as the reverse complement.
AGCCTGTGTGTCAGAATTCTCATCCAGCGTGGTGCAACGGCGTTACAATAGAAAAATGAGTCACAGAGAAGAGGGTTTGGTGGTGTGTTGGACTGATGGTAGGTTCGATTCCCACTTCTATCAATGATTTTAGATAGGGAGAGAAAGATTCCATTCTCTTCTGACTACACCAAGTGAAGAAGATGCAATGGCAGTGTGGTCTGAAATTCACATTAAAGATGTTTTTCCTTCTCTGCCAAGTAGACGTTAGGCTGAACCACAATAAAGTCTGGAGTGGCGACATGTAGAAACTCTATCACCAGTAACCTTTCTTATACTAGCTATTTATTTCTAGTGACGAAACAAACGCTATGTAGTGTCACTGGACACTTATTCCATCTTTTATCTGAGCTTCTGTATGTCGATAAAATTGGTTCAGAACTGGGAATGCAACTCAGACCGCCCTTAACGCGGAATTTGATCCCTTCGTGGCAATACAGATCGGCTACACTTCGTTGTTTGCTCAAAACTGCAGGTTCCTCAACATCTCCACATATTACGTGTGAATGGGTTCGAATCCTGGCCCAGCACCAAAGATTTCATTATATATTATCAAGCTCTAGCATGCGAACACCAATCTGCTGGTGGATAATAATTTTGATTTTTAATGTTTTTTCATTCGTTGTCAACACTAACGATATCTGACGTTTTTGACTCCCAGTGGGACACAGAACTATTTGCGAGATCACTGTAAGTTCAAGATGTTATTCCGAGCTGCTAGTGGAGAAAAATTCGGTAGCTGACGTCTCTTTGTGTGTAGCCAACAACGATGTGTGTGGGGCTCTATTCCCAGTGAGCACTGAACTCTTCGTCATATTATTTCTAGTTCAAACATGCTCACATGTCACAGCTGGTGCAACAAACCCATATTTAACGTTCGTTTTCTGTAGAATATAACAGCGATAGGTGGCGGGTTGGAGTCCTGGGAAGGAAAAAATTTATGTTTCTTCTCGTCATTTCAGTTAAAACATCTAGCTACTGGCAAGGAAATCCGGTATGTCACAGTTGGTTGTGTTTCGATATCAATCCTATTAGGTTCTGGGCATCCCTGTCCAACACAAAGCTTTACCTCACGGCATTTCAAGTATGTTACTTGTGAAGAAGCAATATTTTACATCTCTCTTAGTTCGTTAACAGGGACAAGAGATGCTGGGGAGGAATTCGCGTCCGTAACAATGTTTGAGTTATGCAATCTAAAGTTGATATTTGCTAACTGATACTGTCTAAAATCGAGGTATATCACTCTCTGTATGCCTAATCAGGAATGACTGTTAGTTTGCGTCAGTCACGAAATCTTTGCTTAGTTTGCATGACCTAGGTTTGAATCCATATGCAGAACGAGACGGTTCGTCGTGTCATTTGAAGTTCATAGATATCCTCAACTAGCTGCTCGTGGATAACTTAAACTTTTAATATCATTTTGTGTTAAATAATAAGTACTGTATGTTACTTTGAAGCGGAAATCGTGAATACGACGAACTTACTACGTGCGTTACCTACCTGACCTAATAATGAGAGTGGTAACATTTCAGGTATGTCATTTATTGTAATAAATGTGAGATTACAAGCCTTAAGGACAGTCTTATCTGTGATAAGGTGTTCCCTGATATTTGCAGTATCGTGATATTACTTTACATTATGAGTTATTACGAAACAGAGCTGTGTTTTCTAGTGGTGACTTGTTGAAACCATTTTCAATAGTCAAACGACTGTACGAAAGAGCGATTAGAAGACCTGCTAGACAGCCTCGTTATGCCGGTTGCATGCGAATCAGGCGAAATGCAGTTCAGGTCGTTCGGATACTTTTGAGCATGACTGTACGTAGATGTAGAATGAGGATGGGACAACTTTATTTCTGTTCGTTACAGTAAAATGTTCAGTAACCAACTTTGAAAAGGCATAGTAGCGAGTTCAGGGTGTCGAGGACCTTAGTGTGTTTGAGAAAGTGTCAGTAGCTACACAAAACAGTATGTGTTGTAGATGGACCTATTTTATTTCGTAATTGTTCTGAAACCATTGGCCCACACTCCTTCCCCCGCGCTTGCACCCCACCAACCACGACAGCTGGACTTCTTTATAACTTTTACAGTAGGTAATGAAATTAAGACGTTGTTAGAATTACAGCGTAGAAGTGAGGGGGAAACAGTCTCAGTCAGAGCCTGTAAGTTCCCCACTTGACTGTGACACATCATGTCAGAGTTGCATTCGTCCTTAAGTTTTGCATGCCAGTGTACATTAATTAAATGATTGTTAATTCTATATTATTACGGGCTGGATGCAAGGAACTTCTCCTGTTCAATTTCTGGTACTTTTGCATAACCCTGTTTTATAACTGCATTATTAATTTTCACTGTGTGGCCGAGCGGTTCTAGGCGCATCAATCTGAAAACGCGCGACCGCTACGGTCGCAGATGCAACGTAACCTTCCCGTACTGGAAGTGGTAAAAGTCTACCTAAGTAGGAATATTACCGTCGCTTTGACCTATCCTACCGCTCCTGCGAGCTACCGTCTGTAGTAAATGGTTTCTTAAATTCGTGTGGTCCACGAAATTACTGGCCCCTGCGAGTTATTGCTGGGTATTAATAATTTCTAGCGGAAGGTTTTAACAAACCGGTAAAAATTTGAATGCAACGGATAACGCATTTTTTTTTTTTTGAACCACTACAGAAGGCACCTATACAGGGCTTAATAGACAGTATATAACTTTTATTTGCTTTCATGATCCACAATTCGACTGTGGTACTGACTGCCACCTATTCTTTATGATGGACGGAGTAAATAATCAGTCGAGGGTAGAGATTAATTTATATTTATTCAGTACCGATGGTACTTTAACAATTAGTCGTGTTTCTCTTACAATGTACATCATCAAAACCGGTCTCTAGTTAACATGGTTCAGTTTCGCCACGTAAGTATGGAATGGGACAGAGGAGCGCAGACCTGGCTTCAATGTAATTTTATACGACCGCACAATTATACCTAAACCCTCGGTTATTACATTCAGTTGCTATAGATTACTCAGAACAAGTTCCGCAAAGACAATACAAGCACAACTAGGTCAGGGTGAAAGAGTATTTAGCAAATCTTTATCAAATCAGTGGGCATTAAAATCCTATACTTTTCCTAGTGGCACGAGTATTTTACTTAACGCACAACATCGCCAACAAATCAAATCGTTATGGGGGTGCACAAGAAACGTCACTTCAATGCTGTTCAATCCACATGGCCAAGTTTCAGTAGCCGACAGAAACCCAGAAAAATATGGACACACACGATTATTCCTTCCCTATTTTACACTCGCTCACTATCGTATGATTATTCATCGTGTACAATATATTTTCAGACCGAAACTACAATTTATCAATGCGGTGGTTGCTCCAACCGACCACGTGGCGAGAAAGCAAGTTGACAAAGAAAACGTATGGAAAATATATAAAAATCTCCAAAATATTACTGTAAATGGAAGAGCAGATTAAAATACCTTGAATGAGTGAATTTCCGTTGAGCACAGAGCAATAACGTGACCGTGAGCTTAAGGCACATGGTGCGTTGCCTGAACAAGGCACTAACGCAAGGTCTACTGAAATTCAAGTAAATTAAGAAATTATGGGGTTCAGTGGTAATTTCGCACCTGCTTTCAACATATGGACTTCATTACAGAGCAGATTTCAGACAATCTAATACCTAGGTTAACATTACCAAAACGAGAGCTGCGTCTCCACGTCTGGCCAGCACCACGACTCAGGAACAAGTGCTCCTCCAACCGAATTCGACTAACCGTTCCGCTTACAAACGTGGTGGGGGTGGCGCGCCAACCTGACAGAGCCAATTCGCGCGCCTACGTGTCATCTTTGCCCTGACCTGCAAACTTGGTCTCTGCTAATCATGTTCACACTTGGGGGATTGGTACTACCCTACCCCAGAACGACCATTCATGCAGTGTTACAATCTGTGCCTAAAGCTTTCTGCTAGTTCACACACTCACTCATTTATACCGTTCAGGCCGCACAAGGGAAGGGAAAATGGGAAACGTGGTACACAACAACAAAAAATATTCAATAAATAACACTGTTTAGTCCATTCTCTCCTTTTGGACACCAGCTGAGGTATTACCTGCAAGAGAAGAAACTCTTGCTAATAATTTCTGCGTGCTATCAATTTAATAAAACATTGGAACTGTACAACAATTTCCGTTTCACAGGTTCGAATCCTGCCTCGGGCATGGTTGTGTGTGATGTCCTTAGGTTAGTTAGGTTTAAGTAGTTCTAAGTTCTAGGGGACTGATGACCTCAGATGTTAAGTCCCATAGTGCTCAGAGCCATTTTTTGTGTCGCTCCTTGCTTGGGGCCTGGCGCGGCCACACACATACGCGTCCCGACTCACGGCTACCCTGGGCAGAGTCACTGCGTTGCAGACGTGTGACCTTTTCTGACTTGTCACTGGGAGAGCGAACCGGCCTCCGTGTGCGCAGGCCCTGCACCACCGCCAGCAGAGCCAGCAGCAGCAGGCGGCCGCGGCGGGCGACGCCTCCTCGGGGGCGGCGGGCGGCCAGGCGGCGTCGTCTTCGCGGCAGCCGCGCTGGATGCCGGCGCGCCAGGACGCCACCGAGACGGAGGTGTCGCGCACGCCCGAGGACTCGGTCTGCAGCAACGAGGGACCCAGCGCCGTCTACGCAGAGCTCGACCGCGACCTCCGGCCCTGAGGTTTCAGCCCCTCGCCCCGGAGGCCACCGCGCCGCGAGTGGTTCTGACGAGGCGGGGGGAGCACCGGCCCCGCGAGGGGACCCACCTGCGAAGAAGGCCTGCGCGCTGCCGCGAGGCAGAGCTGATCCGACGTCGCCCTCTACCACTGTTCCTGGAGTGCTCCCGGGTGTACTCGGCTGTCACCAGTTTCTCCGTTACGATCTCCCGTGTCGTTTCCAGATTCTTCGTGCCTGTTTGACATAAATACGATTCCAGTCAGCGATCTTCAACAGCGTACCTGTTTATCAGCCCCACCTACAGGTGGCAGCCCTGCTTTGGAACGGGATCACTGCTCAAACCACTTCGGAATATGAACAAGCGAATGACTCCGTGTCACATACGACGACAACTAGGAGCCCTCCAACACTTACATGGTGATTCGCCTTCAGACGTCAAATGGTGGAGAACACGATGTACAACTTCCACTTAGGATGTGCGTAACAGACTCAAACACGTGAACAGCAAATCCTATGAAAGTCTCCAGCACTGTCTCCAGGCAAAGACTAAGTCTGAAACTCCGAGCCCTATTCTACTTGTGAATCACACCATACCTTTCATCGTGTTGATTTTCTAACTTTGGATTGTCAGCAGCATTGTTTCGCTCCAAAGGTATAACGCCGGGTATTTATTACCTGACCACACGTATGCTCTAGTCAACTCGTGGTGTTAAAGTAACGAAGGGCCTACAGAAATAAAATTGTTGCCTGTTGTCCTCGAAGCACCGTTGCCCAACTGGATGAATGCTCGACGTTACCATTCTCAGCAGGTCTACAACAACGCCTTCACTTATTCGACTGTTACTTTCTCTTCAAGAATACTTACGGTGAAGTCTCAGCTGCCATTCATATTTACTTATATCTTTATAAGGGACTATCCTATCATCCACAGAACGACAGCCAGGAAGCATCACTGCAGCACCTGGAACGTTGTTCGCCGCTAGACTCGTCAACCTACAAGCTGAGTCAGCGTTCTCCAGTCTATGTGTTGGTGCTATAGTACCTCCATCGACGTAGCACGCTCTTTCCTGTAGCAGATCAACGTTCCCAGTCTCCCCTACGAATCCTGACAGTAAAAATCTGTTATGAAAAGGATGTATAACTCATCGCAGCAGCATCAAGAATCACACAAATGTCGGATGAAAGAGTCGTGAAATTCTACATTACAACTTTTTTCTTCTGTTCTGTATACGACATCGGTATCTGGAAATGATACGCAGACATGTTTAATCTTACAAGCTATTTTCAGAACATTGGACACCTGTAAAAGCGTACGCTCGGACAGTGACATCTATTACATAGGCAAACATTGCCTGAAACCAGGACTAAATTTGTGGCAGTGTCCTAAACTCTTAGCGAGCATATAAGAATCATGGAATTCCAACACGTCAGCTCACGCTAAAGTCGACTAGAGATTTTATCTCATTTGACGAGTCATAGAGACTAACCGTGTAAAGAAGACAAGGAGAACTGTTTGGCGGACACATTTATAGAATTCACTAGCGCACCGTGACACTGTGAATCACCGTGTTCTAATAGCATTGCAAATAAAGCGATTTTCCAACAGCCTCTAATATCCAAATGTCTAACCTGGCCCCACATTTGTTTGCGAAGGAGTTGTTGGCCCAGAGATCGGCTACAAGCCGATTGGACTTTTGATCAAAAACTACCAGCATCACAAAAGGATATGAGAATTACTGTTACGAAAGGGGTGGTAACGTATCCTCTCAGTCATCGCACCTGCGTTTTGGAAGCCAGTGACATCTGTGACATCATTCGCATCAGCTCTGGAAATGTTGTTCTTTGCAAGAACGGTGCACAAAGTTTTATCCGCCTGCATTCCGGTATCCTGGACGGAAGAGTTTGGAACCCATGCTTCATTCGGAGCTCTTGTTACGACTGCACTGTTCCTGCAAATGCTCCAGGATCTCATCTACTGAGCGGATAGACCATCCACCAGAGAGTTTTGTTCCTGCGGGCACACTCGGGCAAGCCTGCAGCTCTGGGTGTGCTTCCAGTACAAAATTAAAAAAAAAAATGAAACTGACCAATACACCCACTTTTTCCTCCACTGCTACACCTCTGATACCATATCATTAAATTTACCTCACCTGGCACAGTGAGCTTTGGAAATGCTCACACAAGAATACGGACCAGCCAGCCACGTCAATTGTGAAGTTCCGAACTCTGCGTACTAATACTGTTTCCTCGAGAACTTCTTGGTCAATGAACAATTAACAAAAAGAAATTGAAAGTGGTTACAAAGTACGCAAAGTGTTTCTGTACTCCTCACGTGTCTCGAACACTTATTATCGATGTCTTAGATAAGTGTGCGTTTAGAAGTAGACGCTTAGCAAGGGAAGCAAAGAAGAATCAGGTGCTCTACTAGAATCCTGTGCATTTTACGATGACGTAGTTAGTATTACGCTGTGCAGCTTTTATAGTGTAGCCACTCCCTATGAACCAGTACGTCTAAGACGCCTCTTTGTCAGCACTCGCTATACGATTTTGGAACTGTGAAATACAAACACAGAGGGACCACTGTTTTAGACGCAGAGTGAAAGCAGTGTGAGCGAAACTGCCAAGTAAAAGCGCAGCACATTTTGCTCCTCCTTACTGCGTAGGGAACACCGGCATAAACGGATTAGGAAACCTCTGCGATTCACTCTGTCACCACTGCTCATGATATACGTATTTCAGAAACATTTGTCAAGCTATTTCAAAAATACCATATGTGGAACGAGACAAGAGAAGCTTTTGTAGAGTAAAAAGTATATGTATATTAGCTGGCTACTAGATGAAAAATTGTGCCAGATTCGCTTCGAGCTGTTTCTGTTTTGTTACTGAATCTATTTTTGAAACGGGTGTTTATCGGCAACCATTGTTTTGGCCAGCAGTGGGCGGCTTGCATCAGAGCTTCTATAGTGGCATTTTTACGTCAACGATAAGCGGTGCCCCCTCCACAGGAGACACTTTTAGAGAGAGAGAGAGAGAGAGAGAGAGAGAGAGAGGGGGGGGGGGGGTGGCTCCTCCGAGAGCTTGTTGGCTGCCAGCAGTTTGTGATTGTGTAGACGCCAAAGATTACGCTTGAGCGAGAGTTAATCAGCAGACCCTAATTAACGCCATATACTACTCATTACGTATCTCATCCCCAATGTGATAACGCCGAGCTTATACATGTGTAAATGTTTCATGGAAGGCATCAGCTCATACGCATGTACATATCGGACAGGACAGCTTCACTCACTCCCATTCTTCCAAACTACGCCCCCCGTCCAGTACGATACCGCTACTTGTCAGGACAAGCTCAGACACGTCTCACTATTGCTTTACGTCTGTAGAAAAGGTTCTTCTCCTTGAGCTATGTGAAATATCAGATATTCAGACTTCTGTGGTCGACAATAACGGTTATAAGATAAGGACGAAAAATCAGACGCATGAAGATGCCCGAGAAGGTCCATCACGAAATCGCTTGACATATTTGGCTATCGTCAGATTTCTAGCACTGTGCAGTAGAGGTGGAGTGACCAGGGGGAATCAATAAAAGACTTGATTTCTTTCCACGATAGTCAGAAATGCCTGTAGAGCAGTTTCAGTAACCTGTGTCAAGGGGACCTTACTGTCAACCCGGACATCACTTTTCTAAGGCCTCTCAGTTCTGAGATGGACTCGAAACAATCGCGTTTGAATATTTGAAGAGTATGGAACTGTGGAAAATACAAGACGTCGAGCTGACACTGCGAAGTTATGCAGCAAGAAACTCAAGAAGATTCTATGGTATTGATGTACCACAACAACTTTCCTAGACACATGAAGCATTTCATCAGGTTTTCCCATTTTTCCGTTTTTTACTACTAGCTGAAAAGGACCTGCTTCACTTGATTTTTATGGTCATTTGTTTCTCACCTGTTTCATTTCTTCACTGCTCTTTCTGTTTTACTCTTTTCAAATCACCACTTGCAAGATCTCTTCTTTTACGTTTAACACATTGTTCATTATCTAAAACAACTTACTTTCACTTCAGTTTATTTCGCTCTCTACCATTCTCTCTTCTCCTTGGTCGCTAGACACATTTGGTTATGGGCAGAATTTTAGCACTGTACAGCATACTGGTGCATGCGCCTCGCTATCATCTATATAAACTCTTCTGAGACGAAACGTATCCTCACCGTAACAGCATATGGAATACTCAAGGACATTCTCGAACGTCCTCGACTACTCTGAAAGCACTAGACCGTTCTGGAACATTGTAGAACATACTAGAAAATTCTAGAACATTCTAGAGCATTCTAAAAAGTGCTCTAGCGTTCTCCAAGGAACGTTTTGGCCTGTGTTGGTCACTTCAGCACTCGAGTCCTACCTGCTTCACCAGTTTCTGATGATAAATTCATTGTTGCAATGTTGTCTTTTGACACCCGTATCCTCCTACCCAGCCCCTGCAGTTATAAAACGAAACCTTCTTCATGGACTGGGGATGAAGGGCTACCACACCATATAAACCTCTACGGGTGACGGGGTAGCGGCTTGCGTAGATAAACCACACTTGTACTTATTACATATATTGATGACCGACTCAAAAACTAAATCCATAATATCTTCACATTCACTAGAAAAAGAACGCCTGGCGATCCTTTGAATGTATGTGTATCAGTGTGTTTGAGTACATCCAGTAACCTGGTGGCACAGTCATGACACTAAACTTAGGTATTAGGACCATTAGCCACTGTTGGCGTTTTTGCTTGGGAGCAAGGTTGTTTTTTAGGAATAGTTATGGTTCCCACTGTTCTACTTCACCAAGTGCTACAGAACTCGCTAAACCTCTAACGGTAGGACTTGGCTCGGCTGCAATTCACGCATTCAGTCTCTATAGTGACTCTTGATTCCTACAGCCACTTGTAGGACTGGGTTATCACCACCACGTGGACTTGGCAGATGCTGTCCGTGATACTACCCAACATTTGGAACCATCTGTTCGTAGGTAATTGTCACCATATCCTGGAAATCCAATTCTCCAAGATGTTTCATTGGGTCCTCGAGATTGTTTTGACTACCAATCACGAATCTCCGTTCTGCTAGTTAAAGCCCCATCCTCAACCCCCCTCCACTCCAACCACTACCCCCTCCCTCTAACCTCGGCCCGCTCACTTACTGTGAGGAGAGTAGCCTTGACGAACCGTGGTTTAACCTGCACCTTGCTCCTCTTAGCTGGTATTTAGAAAGAAAATCATTATTTGACTCTAGGGACACTGTCCTTGCCTTGCAGACCGCATAACATTATTTCGAGCGCCCGCCATTGGTCTCTTGACATTTTAGGACACAATCACCATCAGCCCTTCGAAGAAAAGTTTCATTGGACGCACAGTGCAGATAACCCTTAGAACTCCCATTAGTACGCAGTAGTACACCATCGTTAACTGTAGAAAATTTGTGACAAAGGTCGAAGACAGCTGAACTCTTATAACTTCGGGTAAGATGTAGAACACGATTGTCGGAGAAATTTATGCCACGTTTTCACAATTGCAATGTAGGATCACAGTCAGTGAGACGAGCGAGTTCATTCTAAGTCTAATTAGCAGCCAAAGGGGCCGACACAGGCAACGAAGAAGGATATTCTCAATTAAAAATAGCGGAGCACTTAAACTGCCTCAACGACGGTCTTGTTCAGGGTAGCTTGTCCCGGCAGTGTGGTATCGCCGTAACCACACAGCACGATCAAACCACAAGTAAAGCCTACCTTGCACCCACACATAAATTTCACAACTCGGTCCCAAAATCTAAACTTCCTTTCTGTGGCCTCCCTCCACTCATCTTCCACCTTTTATCTTTCTCTGTCTATCAGCGCCCACCTACAATTTGAAATACACTCATAGCCTTTTGTATATACTCCTTTCTCATTAAACTTGTCCATTAAAAGATGTTTTGTATGTCAAAGAGAAATTTTAAATAAAATGTTTTATGTTGAAGATATATAAATGTATGTACAAGAAAAAATATATATATATATATACATATATATATTCACAGAAAATATGTATATCACTATTAAATATCGGTAAATTACAATTGAGTTTTTTTCATCCTGCCCAATGAGCTCTCTGTCAATACGTTTCTTAACTTTCTTCCTAGCAACATAACAATATCGTTAAGTAAAAAAAGCCTGAAAAACCAAGAACATCGTAAACACTCATTAAGGAACATGCAATCACGAAGCACACTACGCACTTTGCAACAAGATGTAAGTTGCTTGATGCTCAGCCTGCTGGGGCTGCTACCCATAAAACATGCTGCTTGTAGCAGCCAAAGACAAACGAGTTCCTTACTGAAACCATACGAGCATCTATAACATATCTTGTCAGGTCTACAATATACAACGTACAATATGGACGGAATGCACATGCACTTCAGAAATATTGCTTTACGGATCGAAGAAATGAAATTATCAAATCAGTGAAAAAGAAAGGAAGATTGATGGAGAAAACATCAGCTAATATAGCAGCTGCAGAAGCATTTAAATGAAGTATTAACACAGAGGTAGGTAACAACTAAAACTAGAGGTTCATTAGAAAAAAAAATAATATTTCATGTGCTCCTACTACACTGTCAATAACAATCGTAGATCAGTTGATGTATAACAAAATGTCACCTTTTATTATTTTCTTTGACCTATCTGAGGCACGTGAATGTGTGAATGTGTGAGTGTGTGAATCATAATATCCTGCTAGGTAAACTGAGGTTTTGTGGAGTGAATAGTACAGCCAACCAATGGATAATGTCACATCTAACGAAAAAAAGTAGGAGATTGTACTCAATAACACAGCCAATGTAAGCAGAAGACATTGTTCTGACTGAGGAGATCGCTTAGGGTATTTCACGAACCTCAGTCTTGGATCAACTACAGTTTCTCGAGTTATGTAAATGGCGTTCCGGCTAATAGCAACAGGCAGCATTAGTTCTTTTTCTAGATGACACTAGTGTTATAATCCATACAAACAGTAACTGAACAAATTGTAAACAATGTTCTCAAAAGTATTATTCAACGGTATTCCGCAAATCGCCTCACTCTCAATTTAAAAAAGACGTATTCAGTTCTTCACATCTGCAGGTATAACAGCAACGATAAATGTAATACACGGTGTGGAAACAGTAGAAATGGTAAGTAGAATGAAAACCTGTCTTTACTGATGTGAATTTAAGCAGGAAAAAGTTTTTGAATTATTTACAAATTCAATTCAGCGACTTTTGCATTTCAAATCATTGAAAACCTGTAAGTTAACATATTTTTCGTATTTTCATTCACTAAATTGTATGGAATAATGTTTGGTGTAACTCATCTCCAACAAAGAGAGTTTTCATTCATCACACTGGCTGTAAGAATAATGTGTGGTCCTCACACACGATCATCTTGTAGACATTTGTTTAAGAAGTTAGGTATTTTCACTAACCCATTACATTTCGAATGGAACAGTGTTGTTCGTCATTACAATTGCAGAAGAAAAATTGGAATTCATTATTCCACATTAAGGCTGTATTTAGCAAAAAGAGAGGTGGAAAATGCTGCCACCAAAAATTTTTCTATCTTTTACCCAGTTACGTAAAATATCTGACAGACATAAAAGTTAAATTCGAAAACAAATTGAAAAATTCCCCTTAAGAGGAATCGCGAACTGACATGTGTATTCAATATATATATATATATATATATATATATATATATATATATATATATATATATATATATATATATATATTGCCATCGTGTAGCCATATTCACGTATGAATGTATAATGTGTATGTAAAATCGCTTGTACCATATCATTACAATTAATTGTACAAATAATTCAGGGCACATAAAACTAACTATCCAAATTGAAACATTTAAGTATGTAACATCCCCTCATGGTGATCGGTTAAATAACACTGACCACACTCCGCAGCTCGTGGTCGTGCGGTAGCGATCTCGCTTCCCGCGCCCGGGTTCCCGGGTTCGATTCCCGGCGGGGTCAGGGATTTTCTCTGCCCCGTGATGGCTGGGTGTTGTGTGATGTCCTTAGGTTAGTTAGGTTTAAGTAGTTCTAAGTTCTAGCGGACTGATGACCATAGATGTTAAGTCCCATAGCGCTCAGAGCCATTTGAACCATTTTTGAACACTGACCACATGATGGTAAATTCAAAACTTCGAAAGTAAGACAATGGGTTCCGAAACACAGACGAAACGATATTGGGAAATATACACCTACTGTAAAATGACATCCTCCCCTACTCAACTCTAAGCAAAATAAAATGTGCTGCTTTTGATAAAATGTAATGCAAATCACTATCTGACTAAAACGGCAGAAGTGCTCACTGTTCGTCAAAACTGAAAAATAAATATAATTGGACTACCATAAAAAAAGAAGATCGCCAGTCTAGTATGAAAAATTTCACCACATTGTCTCTAAGTGCTTCTCGTAATTCACAATTATGTGAAGGTGTTTAAAGAACACAGGGAAATTTTCCTGTTCGATTCACAAATTAGTGATTTTGCCTTAAATCACATACTTCCTGCTGTATTTTGAAACAGGCCAGTCCTGTAATTTCTACTGTAATTATTGTGATTCAAATATGATGTACACGACAATGCAAAAGCGTTGCTACACAGTAACCATTACCAGTAAAGATTGGCAATTCGTAATATGACCAAAGCTATTGAAATAACTTTTCTGAATAACACATGAGAATATTTCACTCAGAATTGTCATTCAGCGCCAGAATAGTGTGTGCCAAGCAACATGAAGATCGAGTCATTAAACTCCCAAGGTACATTCAAAAAGGTAAGAACTATGAAGAAATTGATATCAGAATAACTACCAGAAAATAAATCAACTGTACAGTAAGCCTGAAATATGCTTAAATGTAGCCATCAAAAGTAATAACAATAACAGCCAAGCAACCTGCCCAGACAAGCAAGGATTACAGTTATGCCACATCCGTTTTTCTCCGAACGTTTTTTCTGATTTTATTTTTGACTGCGACCGTACCACGGACTTTTATTAACGCTGTGGTGGATGACGAATAAATATTTTGTAAAACTTGCCAAAATTATAATCACTCAGTTCACCTTTCCTCTATAAATCACCTTGGAGCACCCATGTGCTAACGTACGAAAACATCACCCACATACAAAAAAAATGGCTCTGAGCACTATGGGACTCAACTGCTGAGGTCATTAGTCCCCTAGAACTTAGAACTAGTTAAACCTAACTAACCTAAGGACATCACAAACATCCATGCCCGAGGCAGGATTCGAACCTGCGACCGTAGCGGTCTCGCGGTTCAGACTGCAGCGCCTTTAACCGCACGGCCACTTCGGCCGGCACCCACATACAACCCAGCGCTACACAGATCATGGGCCTCTGTAGGAAGTGGTTGGACATAACACTGTAGCCTCGTTTAATGTCTACGGGCGCCAACTCACACCTGTCGCAATTTTCCCAACATACGTTTTTAAATAAATGCAGGCAGTTATTGCTCCATTATAAATCAGGTACGCACTCACAGCTGGTTGAAGTTTTTTGTAGCTGAAGTTTATTGCTTTCCCACAAATAAGAAAAATAAAAAAATAAAATAATAAATATAATTCACAGCTTATCCTTGAAAACGCACAGTCCAATCGAGGGTTTATGTATCAGTGGAGGCTTTTACCTAAGTTACCATAAATCCCATAAATATTCCACAATAATACCATTCCACGGCACGAATTCAAACTGCAAGTCATACACTGGTTTCCCACTAAAATTAATCAAAATCCAAAGGTCGAATAAAAAGTTGCGTTGTGAAGAAAAATACTATCATATAATCTACAGGTTTCCAGAATGAGATTTTCACTCTGCAGCGGAGTGTGCGCTGATATGAAACTTCCTGGCAGATTAAAACTGTGTGCCCGACCGAGACTCGAACTCGGGACCTTTGCCTTTCGCGGGCAAGTGCTCTACCATCTGAGCTACCGAAGCACGACTCACGGCCGATCCTCACAGCTTTACTTCTGCCAGTATCTCGTCTCCTACCTTCCAAACTTTACAGAAGCTCTCCTGCGAACCATGCAGAACTAGCACTCCTGAAAGAAAGTTTTAATCTGCCAGGAAGTTTCATATCAGCGCACACTCCGCTGCAGAGTGAAAATCTCATTCTGGAAACATCCCCCAGGCTGTGGCTAAGCCATGTCTTCGCAGTATCCTTTCTTCTCTGTTAAAGTTTACAAGCAACAGCCAATCACGCAGATCCAGTGTAGCCATCTACGCCGTTTTGTGACCTGTGGTCTGATTGGCTGCAGAATCAGTCGGACTCTGGATTCGCAACCTACAATCAACAGTTCAGTTCTACAGTCGACAGACAGATTTGTGAAGTTAGCTGCAAGTGTGATGGCCTATTGACAGTCACCATACTGGTATACCGCCACATTAGTAAACACACTATTAGTGGAACCGCTACAGCCTTGCCGAGACGTACTCCTTGACGACATTAAAAATAGAAGTGTCATAGAATAAGGTTCCGTCTGTACGGAATACTTGTTTACAAAAGTTATAATAAATAAGATTTATTTTGCTTGAACTAATTAACTTGTAACAGCGATGCAACTCAACGGTAGTGGAGAACACGTCACAACAGCGGTGCTGTCAGTACTGTGACTTGACACCTACACTTCAGTCAATATCGGGGCAAGGAACTTTCGCATTTCTCTAGATATTTGGCACATGTATGGACAGCCATTGAAGCAGTTATACTCCAGTGGATAACTGGATCTTGCCGAGAAGCTATTTTGTGTACCAACTGTGCCACTTAGGCAGCTGGATGACGAAGATTATCGCCACGTAGACGTTCGGCGAAGATCATTGGCTTTCCATCTATTTGACGCAGCACAAGAGCCGGGGGCCAGTGGCGTGTACAGACTACAACAATATTTTACAGAACACGGAACTTTAGACAAGAAGTGCCATTTTTCATGTCTAATACTGGAGCTTACGTACACTAAGGTGACAAAAGTTATGGCATAGGCGGCAGTATCGCGTACACAATATACACTACTGGCCATTAAAATTGGTACACCTAGAAGAAATGCAGATGATAAACGGGTATTCATTACACAAATATATTATACTAGAACTGACATGTGATTACATTTTCACTCAATTTGGTTGCATAGATCCTGAGAAAGCAGTACCCAGAACAACCACCTCTGGCCGTAATAACGGCCTTGATACGCCCGGGCATTGAGTCAAACAGCGCTTGGATGGTGTGTACAGGTACAGCTGCCCACAGAGCTTCAACACGATACCACAGTTCATCAAGAGTAGTGACTGGTGTATTGTCACGAGCCAGTTGCTCGGACACCATTGACCAGACGTTTTCAATTGGTGAGAGATCTGGAGAATCTGCTGACCAGGGCAGCAGTCGAATGTTTTCTGTATCCAGAAAGGCCCGTACAGGACCTGCAACAACCGGTCGTGCATTATCCTGCTTAAATGTAGGGTTTCACAGGGATCGAATGAATGGTGGAGCCAGGAGTCGTAACACATCTGAAATGTAACGTCCACTGTTCAAAGTGCCGTCAGTGCGAACAAGAGGTGACCGAGACCTGTAACCAATGGTACCACATACCATCACGCCGGGTGATACGCCAGTATGGCGATGACGAATACACGCTTCCAATGTGTGTTCACCGCGATGACGCCAAACACGATTGCGACCAACGTGATGCTGTAAACAGAACCTGGATTCATCCGAAAAAATGACGTTTTGCCATTCGTGCCCCCAGGTTCGCCGTTGAGTACACCAACGTAGGCGATCCTGTCTGTGATGCAGCGTCAAGGGTAACCGCAGACATGGTCTCCGAGCTGATAGTCCATGCTGCTGCAAACGTCGTCGAACTGTTCATGTGGATGGTTGTCGTCTTGCAAACGTCCCCATCTGTTGACTCAGGGATCGAGACGTGGCTGCACGATCCGTTACAGCCATGCGAATAAGATGCCTGTCATTTTGACTGTTAGTGATACGAGGCCGTTGGGTATGTTCTGGTCTTACGTTAAATCAGTAAGTGGCTCGAAACAGCATATCCAGACACTCTGGGATGATGATGGCATTGAAACAGAGGATCACACGCGTAAAGCTGAAATACTAAACACCTTTTTCCAAAGCTGTTTCACAGAGGAAGACCGCACTGCAGTTCCTTCTCTAAAACCTCGCACAAACGAAAAAATGGCTGACATCGAAATAAGTGTCCAAGGAATAGAAACGCAACTGAAATCACTCAACAGAGGAAAGTCCACTGGACCTGACGGGATACCAATTCGATTCTACACAGAGTACACGAAAGAACTTGCCCCCTTCTAAGTGCCGTGTACCGCAAGTATCTAGAGGAAGGGAAGGTTCCAAATGATTGGAAAAGAGCACAGGTAGTCATAGTCCTCAAGAAGGGTCGTCGAGCAGATGCGCAAAACTATAGACCTATATCTCTGACATCGATCCGTTGTATAATTTTAGAACATGTTTTTTGCTCGCGTATCATGTCATTTCTGGAAACCCAGAATCTGCTCTGTAGGAATCAACATGGATTCCGGAAACAGCGATCGTGTGAGACCCAACTCGCTTTATTTGTTCATGAGACCCAGAAAATATTAGATACAGGTTCCCAGGTAGATGCTATTTTCCTTGACTTCCGGAAGGCGTTCGATACAGTTCCGTACTGTCGCCTGATAAACAAAGTAAGAGCCTACGGAATATCAGACCAGCTGTGTGGCTGGATTGAAGAGTTTTTAGCAAACAGAACACAGTATGTTGTTCTAAATGGAGAGACGTCTACAGACGTTAAAGTAATCTCTGGCGTGCCACAGGGGAGTGTTATGGGACCATTGCTTTTCACGATATACACAAATGATAGTGTCGGAAGTTCCATGCGGCTTTTCGCGGATGATGCTGTAGTACACAGAGAAGTTGCAGCATTAGAAAATTGCAGCGAAATGCAGGAAGATCTGCAGCGGATAGGCACTTGGTGCAGGGAGTGGCAACTGACCCTGAACATAGACAAATGTAACGTATTGCGAATACATAGAAAGAAGGATCCTTTATTGTATGATTATATGATAGCGGAACAAACACTGGTAGCAGTTACTTCTGTAAAATATCTGGGAGTATGCGTGCGGAACGATTTGAAGTGGAATTATCATATAACATTAATTGTTGGTAAGGCGGGTGCCAGGTTGAGATTCATTGGGAGAGTCCTTAGAAATTGTAGTCCATCAACAAAGGAGGTGGCTTACAAAACATTCGTTTGAACTATACCTGAGTATTGCTCATCAGTGTGGGATCTGTACCAGGTCGGGTTGACAGAGGAGATAGAGAAGATCCAAAGAAGAGCGGCGCGTTTCGTCACAGGGTTATTTGGTAAGCGTGATAGCGTCACGGAGATGTTTAGCAAACTCAAGTGGCAGACTGTGCAAGAGAGGCGCTCTGCATCACGGTGTAGGTTGCTGTCCAGGTTTGGAGAGGGTGCGTTTCTGGATGAGGTATCAAATATATTGCTTCCTCCTACTTATATTTCCCGAGGAGATCACGAATGTAAAATTAGAGAGATTCGAGCGCGCACGGAAGTTTTCCGGCAGTCGTTCCTCCCACGAACCATACGCGACTGGAACAGGAAAGGAAGGTAATGACAGTGGCACGTAAAGTGCCCTCCGCCACACACCATTGGGTGGCTTGCGGAGTATAAGTGTAGATGTAGATTTAGATTACCCTGAAACGTCCCCTTAGAAAAATTAATGAATTACTGTGCTGATAAACTTCTTACATTATTTGATTTTCAAACAGCTGAGCAGAAATGAACATACTCAGACATTTCTCTCTTAATTTACTCTGATCAACACTAAACTAACACACAATATTTTTAGCGCAACGCCATCTGACTTTCAATAACACCTACAAAAGAATGGCCCTGACTGACAATATACCTTTCATTAATCACTTACCTCACAAAAATCTTCGTTACTCGCACTACTGGAATACAGCGGGCGCCACTACTGCCAGCTAAATAAAAGATTCAAACTACTGAAGGCACTAACTTCTGATAGGCATAGTTAGCAAATGAAAGATTTTGATAGAGAACAAACAATGTATTTACCTTAATAGTGTTCAAAAGTCATAATATATATAGCAGTTCATGACATCCTGTGTTTCAAATTTACTGTCTCTGAGGGACACACGTCCAGATCATCCGCTCTCAAAACTCCGCCATCTCTCTCCCCACATCCACCACTGCTGGCGGCTCACCTCCAACTGCGCAACGCTACGCGCTGTTAACAGCCAACTGCCCAACACTACAATAGCAAAATTCCAAAATTGCAAACCAGCCACAGGCTGCACACAGCACAGTCAGTGATTTTCATAGAGAGCGCTACATGGCGTTACCAGCATAAAAACCTAAACAGCTTACTTACAACCCTCCTGAACCCACCGATTCTATATTCTGCTAACAGTCATTGGATCTCGACCAACGCGAACAGCAATGTCGCGATACGATAATCCGCAATCGCGATAGGCTAAAATCCGACCTTTATCAAAGTCTGAAAAGCGATGGTACGCATTTCTCCTCCTTACACGAGGCATCACAACAACGTTTCACCAGGCAACGCTGGTAAAC
Organism: Schistocerca nitens; assembly: GCF_023898315.1. Taxonomy (NCBI): domain Eukaryota; kingdom Metazoa; phylum Arthropoda; class Insecta; order Orthoptera; family Acrididae; genus Schistocerca; species Schistocerca nitens. Next base: position 254,241,610 of record NC_064615.1, on the reverse strand, counting down.
TGCTGTTTGTGTGTGAGAAATCGGTTGGAAACTTTCCTCATGTCAGCACGTTGTAGCTGTCGCCACCAGAGCCAGCCTTGTGCGAATGCTCTGAAAAGCTAATCATTTGCATATCACAGCATCTTCTTCCTGTCGGTTAAATTTTGCGTCTGTTGCACGTCATCTTCGTGGTGTAGCAATTTTAATGGCCAGTAGTGTATAAAAGGGCAGCGCAGTGGCGAAGCTGTCATTTGTAGGCCGTTGACTGATATGAAAACGTTTCCAACGCAATCATGGCACACGATGTGAATTAACAGACTTTGAAAGCAGAATGGTACTTGGAGCTAGGCGCATGGGACATTCCACTTCGGAAATCGTTAGCGAATCCTGTATTCCGAGACCGACAGTGTCAAGAGTGTACCAATAATATCAAATTTCAGGCATTACCTTTCAGCACGGACAACGGCAGTGGTTCAAAATGGCTCTGACAAGGGAAGCTCCCCATCGCACCCGCTTCAGATTTAGTTATAAGTTGGCGCAGTGTATAGGCCTTAAAAAACTGATCACAGATCAATCGAGAAAACAGGAAGAAGTTGTGTGAACTATGAAAAAAACAAGCAAAATATACAAACTGAGTAGTCCATGGGCAAGATAAGTAACAACAAGGAGACGATGAACTCAAGAACGCCGTGGTCCCGTGATTAGCGGAAGCAGCTGCGGAACGAGAGGTCTTGGTTCAAGTCTTCCCTCGGGTGAAAAGTTTAACTTTTTATATCAAACAATTATCAAAGTTCAGGCACTTACGCATAATAAACTTCGCTCTCCAAAATTACAGGACATGTTCAGATTTGCTTGGACATAAGCAGGATTTGACGGTCTACACACGGAAACATTTGAAAACGTTAAAAACATATGTTTTGACAGAGCACAGGGAAAACTGTGCGACTGTGAAACTGTTGCATTCATTTGTTGCAGTTTATGTCACAACCTCTTATGTTTTCATCCCTTTGTGATTATCACATCCACAAGGAAACCTAAATCGGGCAAGGTAGAAGAATCTTTTTACCCATTCGCCAAGTGCACAAGTTAGATGGGACGACAATATATTCCTGTCATGTGACGCACATGCCATCACCAGTGTCGTATAGAATACATCAGATGTGATTTCCTGTGGAGGAATCGGTTGACCCATGACCTTGCGATCAAATGTTTTCGGTTCCCATTGGAGAGGCACGTCCTTTCGTCTACTAATCGCACGGTTATGCGGTGCGGTCGCAAAACACAGACACTAAACTTATTACAGTGAACAGAGACGTCAATGAACGAAAGGACAGATCATAACTTTGCGAAAATAAAAAAAGTAAACTTTTCACTCGAGGGAAGATTTGAACCAAGGACCTCTCGTGCCGCAGCTGCTCACGCTAACCACGGGACCACAGCGCTCCTGAGTTTATGCTATTCTTGATATTGCGTATCTTGCGCATGGACTACTCAGTTTGTATATTTTGCTAATTTTTTTCATAGTTCCACACAACTTCTTCTTGTTTTCTCGATTGATCTGTGTTCAGTTTTTCACGGCCTATCCACTGTGCCAACTTATAACAAAATCTGAGGGGGGTGCGATGGGGAGGTTCCCTTGTGAGCACTATGGGACTTAACATCTGAGGTCATCAGTCGCCTAGAAATTAGAACTACTTAAACCTAACTAAGCTAAGGACATCACACACATCCATTCCCGAGGCAGGACTCCAACCTGCGACCGTAGCGGTCGCGTGGTTCCAGACTGAAGCGCCTAGAACCGCTCGGCCACATCAGCCGGCCAACGGCAGTGGCCGACGATCTTCACTTAACGACCGAAAGCAGTGGCGTCTGAGCAGTGTTGTCAGCTGCGCGAAACAGCCGCATAAATCGATATGCGACTGCGACCAACATATCCGTTAGGGCAGTGCGGCAAAATCTGGCGTTAATGGGCTATTGCAGCAGGCGATCGACTCGAGTGCCTTTGATAACAGCACGACATCGTCTGCAGCGCCTCTCGTCGGCTCCTGAGCATATCGGTTGGGCCCTAACCGGCTGCAAATCCATGGCCTGGTTAACTGAGTCCCGATTTCAGTTGGTAAAAGCTGATGGTAAGGTTCGACTGTCGTGCAGGCCACACGAAGCCATTGACCCAAGTTGTCAACAAGGCACTTTGTACACTGGTGGTCGCTCCATAAGAGTTTGGGCTGTGTTTACACAGAATGGACAGGGTCCTTTAGTAAGAGTGAACCGATCACTGATTGGAAATGGTTATGTTGGGCAACTTGGAGACAATTTGCAGCCATTCACGGACACCATGTTCCCATACAACGATGGAATATTTACAGATGCGAATGCGCCATGTCACCGTTCGTTCGAAGTACTTTCTAGACAATTCGAGCGAATGATTTGCTCACACGTATCTCCCGACATGAGTCCTGTCGAACATTTACGGGACATGATCAAGAGGTTAGTTCGTACACAAAATCCTGCGCTGGTAACACTTTAGCAATTATGGACGACTAGACAGCCAGCACAGCTCATTATTTCTGCAGGAGACTTTCAACGATTTGTTGAGTCATTGCCATGTCCAGTTGCTGCTGTACAGCAGGCAAAAGGAGATCCGATACGATACTAGTGATTTTAGGCTGTATCGTTTGTTACCTGAATGTGTATGGACTGGTTCGGAAGAATTACCCGCATACAGACCGGGTTGACCTGAGCCATACAGATGTCAAAGATACACTCCTGGAAATTGAAATAAGAACACCGTGAATTCATTGTCCCAGGAAGGGGAAACTTTATTGACACATTCCTGGGGTCAGATACATCACATGATCACACTGACAGAACCACAGGCACATAGACACAGGCAACAGAGCATGCACAATGTCGGCTCTAGTACAGTGTATATCCACCTTTCGCAGCAATGCAGGCTGCTATTCTCCCATGGAGACGATCGTAGAGATGCTGGATGTAGTCCTGTGGAACGGCTTGCCATGCCATTTCCACCTGGCGCCTCAGTTGGACCAGCGTTCGTGCTGGACGTGCAGACCGCGTGAGACGACGCTTCATCCAGTCCCAAACATGCTCAATGGGGGACAGATCCGGAGATCTTGCTGGCCAGGGTAGCTGACTTACACCTTCTAGAGCACGTTGGGTGGCACGGGATACATGCGGACGTGCATTGTCCTGTTGGAACAGCAAGTTCCCTTGCCGGTCTAGGAATGGTAGAACGATGGGTTCGATGACGGTTTGGATGTACGGTGCACTATTCAGTGTCCCCTCGACGATCACCAGTGGTGTACGGCCAGTGTAGGAGATCGCTCCCCACACCATGATGCCGGGTGTTGGCCCTGTGTGCCTCGGTCGTATGCAGTCCTGATTGTGGCGCTCACCTGCACGGCGCCAAACACGCATACGACCATCATTGGCACCAAGGCAGAAGCGACTCTCATCGCTGAAGACGACACGTCTCCATTCGTCCCTCCATTCACGCCTGTCGCGACACCACTGGAGGCGGGCTGCACGATGTTGGGGCGTGAGCGGAAGACGGCCTAACGGTGTGCGGGACCGTAGCCCAGCTTCATGGAGACGGTTGCTAATGGTCCTCGCCGATACCCCAGGAGCAACAGTGTCCCTAATTTGCTGGGAAGTGGCGGTGCGGTCCCCTACGGCACTGCGTAGGATCCTACGGTCTTGGCGTGCATCCGTGCGTCGCTGCGGTCCGGTCCCAGGTCGACGGGCACGTGCACCTTCCGCCGACCACTGGCGACAACATCGATGTACTGTGGAGACCTCACGCCCCACGTGTTGAGCAATTCGGCGGTACGTCCACCCGGCCTCCCGCATGCCCACTATACGCCCTCGCTCAAAGTCCGTCAACTGCACATACGGTTCACGTCCGCGCTGTCGCGGCATGCTACCAGTGTTAAAGACTGCGATGGAGCTCCGTATGCCACGGCAAACTGGCTGACACTGACGGCGGCGGTGCACAAATGCTGCGCAGCTAGCGCCATTCGACGGCCAACACCGCGGTTCCTGGTGTGTCCGCTGTGCCGTGCGTGTGATCATTGCTTGTACAGCCCTCTCGCAGTGTCCGGAGCAAGTATGGTGGGTCTGACACACCGGTGTCAATGTGTTCTTTTTTCCATTTCCAGGAGTGTAGTTTAGGTGACTGTTTTCAGAGTAATCTTGTCGTTCCGGCAGTATGCCCTAAATTCTGTCGTACATGTAGGAATTCTCACCAGTCCTTTCAAGAACGGGTTGCTACTTTACGAGGCCTTACTCACGAATGGACTGGAAGGAGTCCAAGGTCATCCGGCCGGAGTGGCCGAGCGGTTCTAGGTGCTACAGTCTGGAACCGCGCGGCCGCTACGATCGCAGGTTCGAATCCTGCCTCGGGCATGGATGTGTGTGATGTCCTTAGGTTAGTTAGGTTTAAGTAGTTCTAAGTTCTAGGGGACTGATGATCTCATAAGGTAAATCCCTTAGTGCTCAGAGCCATTTGAACCATCTGAAGGCCCAGCTCATAGCAGTCTATAAAAAGGGTAGAAAATCGGATGCCCATAATTACGGGTCAATTTCGCTGACATCGATTTGTTGTAGAATCATGGAACATATTTTCTGTTCAGCCATAATTACCTTTCTAGACTCTGAGAATCTCATCTGCAGAAAACAGCACGATTTTAGGAAACAGCGGTCATGCGAGACACAACTGGCCCTCTTTGTGCATGATATACAACAGGCTCTAGATACGGGCTCCCAGGTTGACGCCATATTTCTCGACTTTCGAAAGGCGTTAGACTCAGTTCCGCACTGTCGCTTGCTCCAAAAAGTGCGCGCTTACGGTCTATCCGATGACGTATGTGGTTGGATAGAAAGTTTCCTAACAGGCAGGGAACAGTATATCGTCGTGAACGGGGTGACTTCAACAGAAACAAGCGTGACTTCAGGTGTGCCCCAGGGCAGCGTAATAGGTCCGCCGCTTTTTACGATTTACATAAACGATCTGGTTGATTGTATCGACAGCGGCATTAGACTGTTTGCCGATGATGCTGTAGTCAACAGGAAAGTAGTAGCACACGAAAGTTGTGAACAAATCAATGAGGATTTGCAGAAAATAAATGCGTGGTGTAATGACTGCCTGTTATCTCTCAATATTAGTAAATGTAACCTACTGCGTATAACAAGGTGAAAATCCCCATTAATGTACGAGTACAAAATAAATGCCCAGTCTTTGGAAGCGGTAACATCTGTCAAGTATCTAGGTGTGACTATTCGAAATGATCTCAAATGGAATGATCAGATTACCGAAGTAACGTGCAACTCCAACTCTAGATTGAGGTTTATTGGTAGAATCCTGAAGCGATGCAGTCCTTCAACAAAGGAAGTAGCTTACAATACGTTACTTCGTCCGGTATTGTTCGTCTGTATGGGACCCTTACTAGTTGTGTCTGATTGAGGAGATTTAGAAGGTCCAAAGAAGAGTGCCAAGATTCTTGACTGGTACATTTACCCATCGCGAGAGCGTTACAAATCTCGTAGAAACTTTGAAGTGGGACACAGTTGCAGATAGACGGCGCGCTAAACGGAAGGGGCTGCTCACTAAATTCAGAAATCCGATCTTCACCGACGATGTAGAGCATATATTATTACCTCCAACTTTCAGATCAGGCAATGATCACCATTCAAAGATAAGGGAAATTAGAGCTCGTTCTGACGCGTTCAGACAGTCGTTTCTCCCTTGTGCGATCCGTGAGTGGAACAGAGCGGGGGAAATATGACTGGCGCGAATTGTGCCCTCCGCCACACACCGCTTGGTGGCTAGCGGAGTATATATGTAGATGCAGATGTAGATGTAGACTGTCGTTCCCAGTGTGAAAACTGAGGTTGTGTTCTTGCTTATGGTGATAATGCTGTGAAGTGTGAATTGATGGCCCGGGCTCCAGGCGCAGGGCTACATATTTACCTTATACATTTGAATAATCCAACATTAGATGAGTGCTTCTTCATTTTATCAAGCTTTCGAACTAGTTCAGACGAACTTTAAGTATGTGGATTGCCATCAGCGGAAACAGAACGGCAAGCATCGCTAGGCAGCGAGACTTCCGGCTATGCCCCAGAACACGGATGTGTCATCTTCTGCTCGTACTTCTTCTCAAGTCAAACGTTGCTTCAGTGATTCGTAACCACGATAGTGTTACTGTCACAAACGCATCATTGCTTATTTTGTCAGAATCTGGGTCACAAGGCTCAATTTTGTTTTAAAATATTACATTGCATTCTGAGGTGCTCGCTTGTACTGGTGACACAGACCGTTTAGCACATTCATTTGACTCTAATAGCGACGATTTTAAGAATGTTCTATCACATGATACTTTTGCTAACCAAAATGCCGGCCGGAGTGGCCGAGCGGTTCTAGGCGCTACAGTCTGGAACCGCGCGACCGCTACGGTCGCAGGTTCGAATCCTGCTTCGGTCATGGATGTTTGTGATGTCCTTAGGTTAGTTAGGTTTAAGTAGTTCTAGGGGACTAATGACCTCAGAAGCTAAGTCCCACAGTGCTCAGAGCCATTTGCCATTTTGCTAACCATAATTATTCAGGAAATAATGTATTCATTATCGCCTTGCCTTAATCATGATGAATTTGAAAGAAATGGTGAAAGTCCTTTCACATAAAATTGTGGACTGTATGATCAACAAATATGACGGAATACACTGAAGAATCATATTCTAACGTCATGTTTGTAGGTCTCACAATTTACGGCCAAAGGTTAAATTTCACACAGACACTGGTTTATCTAAATATGTTATCAATAGTGACACTTCTGCTATAGTTGGTTCTACTTCATTGCTCATATTCCACGGAACTTCGCAGTGTTACAGTAAGCACAGAGTTCAGATCAAAGGACGTTGTCAACTGCACGGCAAGTACGAAGCAAGCTCCTCTTTTACTGACGCAATCGTGTGTAGCATTCAACATCATAGGAATAGATCTCTTTCACGGTCTGCGCGTCTCCAGATTCATGATTCGCACAACCACATTCAGGCCACAGATGTAAACCGGGTCAGTGCTCTACTGTCTTCTTCCAGTGGGCTTCACTTCCGATCCGTTGGACCTTTTCTGCAACTTCACTGGCTCATCCAACTCGACATACATGAGGACTACCCCTTTGTGGTACAGAAGGACAACAAAGGTATGTCCCACACAACTGAGGCACTACCGCGGAACTTCACTGTGGAAGGACTTTGGCAAATTATGGCGCCCCCTTTGTGACCTAAAATCTTTTCCTCCTGCACGACCCAAGGCATGCAGCACTTCCATAGTGTTACCCACAGGATAACTGTCTGCTTCATCTGAACGTTGAAGAAACAGAAACTGAAAAGGGCGGCTGATCACTCTTGAAAGGACGCTCCCCTCGCGTTTCTCCCTGCTTACAGAAGCGCCACCCGTAAAGAAGCGTCACTGCTGGAAAGTTTAGATGCGCGGCATTTGCAGAATGTTCTGTCCACCACAGGTATAGCACGGGCGTTACCAGTTTCTGTCATGTAACATTATAACACTTACCTGCCGTGGCTCAAGCTAATGTTAACCTCTGAGAGGATTTGGGGAATTTTGACCGCGTGTTTGCCTATTGAATGAAGGTATCGGACTGTAGTTTTGAATATAGTGCAATTAACCCTTTCTGGGGAAGTGGTTCCGTTTGAAACCACCTACAATTTTCTCATTTTGTGGCAAAAGGGCAGTGGCTACATTTGGGATACCATTCAGCAGCCTAGTTGCTGCTACCCTCTAGCGGCTGTCACTGGAACTGCTTCCAAATCTGAAAATATTAGCAAGTAGTGAGGCGAGTTGGATAGCCATTTTTGTACGCTGTGAGCGAACGTCTTTGTTCTCAAATTGTGACTGTATCTTCAGTATTAGGTAACATTTATGCATGTATTAAATGCAGAATACTGTTCTGTTTACATCAATACTATATGCACTGTAATAATAACGAAAATAATGCATTTATTTCCGTGAATGTTGTGGTGGTTCCATTTGAAACCACCCTGTATGTGTTCAGTTTATGTATATTTCATTTAATTTTTACATTTTTCTGTCTCACTGTATGAAAATTAATACAATAAAAACAAGAAAAAATTAATTTTTTTTTTATTTTGCCCCCGAAAGGGTTAATAGAAAAACTAAACAGACTTTAACTCTGGGGTTTATGAAAGTAGTAAAATTCATATACGAGTGAAAAATCGAACGTTCGCCAGCCCAATTAGGCACATTAATTTGAAAATATATCTTTAAGAAAATTGAATATTAGTTGTTGAAGTGACTTTCATTAAGATTCTCTTTGAATAGCACGAAGGATACAAACGGACACAGGGCAGTCTAAGCTGTGGGTAACAGTAGTTACCGATAATGCACAAACCAGTAATGATAGAAAGCAAAATTGTACCCAACTCATAATAATAACAGCTACAATCACGATCATTACGTGACTCAGTACTGAGATGTTACTGCAGGAAGCACCGAACTAAAGTTGGACATGGAGGGCTTCTAACTTAACTGACATGTAACAACCAGTAAAAAAAAAAAAAAAAAAAAAAAAAAAAAAAAAAAAAAAAAAAAAAAATAATATCACAATTACACTGTTTATACTCCCATTTAAAGAAATATATCAGGTTTCCTTAGTAGCAATAATATTCCAATTATCTTTATAAAATGAGAACAATATAGTCGGGGTCAATAAACTGGAATAGTATCACTATTCAAGCTCTATGATTATTTCAGTAGCAAAATTTAATTCAAGCAAAGTTAATTCTTCGGTTCACTGGGACTAGTTGATGTTTTTACTTTTCGAGGCAAATTGTTCAACACTGAGCACAATTAACTTCAAATAAAATGGTTCAAATGGCTCTGAGCACTATGGGACTTAACTTCTGAGGTCATCAGTCCCCTAGAACTTAGAACTACTTAAACCTAACTAACCTAAGGACATCACAGATCCATGTCCGAGGCAGGATTCGAACCTGCAACCGTAGCGGTCGCGCGGTTCCAGACTGTAGCGCCTAGAACCGCTCTGTCACGCCGGCCGGCAAATTCAAATAAATCGTTCATGAAAGTAATTAAGGCTGTATTATGTTTCAAATAAGTTTCACTTATGTGCCTTTTTCATAACATTTAGACAGTCAGGCACTGCATTCTCGCAAAACGATACTTTGCAATAAATTGATAGTACTTTAGCAAAATTCTAACTAACTTAAACTTTTGCTGATCCTTGCACATTTGACAAACATGAATAAATCACTAGTTCATTTGAAACATGATGGTTTTATAAACACTTAGGAGAGGACCCAGCATAGATTCATGATCAGTATGGAAGAAATAGTTTTAAACACAGGTTTATAGCACTTGAATTATTATTAAAATCACTCACAGAAATGAACTGGTCCATGCTCTGATACATATCTGCATGCATGAAGTTGGTGGCAAGCGACGTAGCGGCTAACTGTACTCACGGCTCTTGATGTTTGAATGCTCTATAAAATTTCTTCTTGTCGACGGATTTTTAACGTGTTAAGGCCATTCCTTGTTGCCGAGAGTACCATGCAACAGCCAAATCCACATCCAAGCCAAAATACCTTGCAAAGCGGCTTCCAATTGCCTCCCTTGGCACCGTCGGTGTGTACGGTGCAACGCCTAGTCACTGACTTTATCGTTCCCACCAAGTAGCCACCCACTACGACCGCCAATACACCTTTTACATCGCGCGAAGCCACTTCCGTTGTGGAGGGGCTTCCCTACATCTTTACATTTTATAATACAAGTACCCTAAGCATGAACCAGTTTCCAATAACATTGTTTTTCTTTTAAATACACACATATTATAAAATATTGTTTTAAATATCATTTAGCTTTTTCCTTATATACATCACAGAACTCTAAATTTCCTGTCACAAATCAGTGACCTTAAGTAATAAAGAACACACACTTCATAATAACAGTTACACAGTTACATAATACGTATTATGTAACTGTGTAACTGTTATTATGAAGTGTGTGTTCTTTGTTACTTAAGGTCATTGATTTGTGACAGGAAATTTAGAGTTCTGTGATGTATATAAGGAAAAAGCTAAATGATATTTAAAACAATATTTTATAATATGTGTGTATTTAAAAGAAAAACAATGTTATTGGAAACTGGTTCATGCTTAGGGTACTTGTATTATAAAATGTAAAGATGTAGGGAAGCCCCTCCACAACGGTAGGTTTATACGAGGCCTGTTCAGAAAGTAAGCCCCGATTGATTGCCAAATTGAAACCACAGTGAACATCAGAAATGTTTTACTTGTAACAATTAGCTACACCTTTCAGCTACTTCTCTACATAGTCGCCGTTCTGACGTAGACGTTTGTCATAGCGTTGTATCAACGTTTCAATAGCCTCATCATAGAAGGCAGCCGCCAGTGCTTTCCGCCAATTCTCCACGCTGGCCTACACCTCGTTGTCTGTGTCAAAATGTTGTCTTCAAAGACAGCGGTTCATGTGACCAGAGATGAAACTCAGGGGGAGACAATTGCGGACTGTATTGTGGGTAATCTAACATTTCCATTTGAAAACGATGCAGGAGCATCTTCATTGCCCCTGCAGAATGCGGCTGAGAATTGTCTTGAAGAAGAAACAGCACGACAGTTATATAATGTTAGCTGCATAGCTTCAGGCGAAATTTCTCACCAGGCCCTCGTACTTGGCGGCAGACACTATTTTTTAGACATCTTTACGCACTCACTGCGAGCTCAGAAATGAGAAGAGCGACGTGATGCTAACTGGGGTTATACTAGAGACACTACCCAACACATCTGTGCAAAGCTTTATCGGATTTTCATAGTCGTTTCCATTTCGCGACCGATCGGAGCTTACTTTCTGAACGCCCCTCGTATTATCTGTTTTATTCCAAATTTGGTACATAACCTTTTGTTATTCAGACGAACTTTGTGTCCAAATTTGATACCGCTACCTTGGTTCAAATGGCTCTGAGCACTATGGGACTTAACTTCTAAGGTCATCAGTCCCCTAGAACTTAGAACTACTTAAACCTAACTAACCTAAGGACATCACACACATCCATGCCCGAGGCAGGATTCGAACCTGCGACCGTAGCTGTCGCGCGGTTCCAGACTGTAGCGCCTAGAACCGCTCGGCCACTCCGGCCGGCGATACCGCTACCTATGATAGTTTCGGAGATATAAAAAAAATCTTTAAAAAATACTTAATCGACACTTTAAGTAAATTCAGTTAAGAACAATAACAGTTTATATTTATTTTGTTATTTGAAAACAGTAATAGCACTCTCAGTGTGCCGATTTATTTTATAAAGATTTTCAATTCTAAACTTTCGATAATTTTTCTTTTTTAATGAAAATAACGGTTTAAAAGTTAATATTTATATTTCGTGTTAGGGTGAGAGTAAATGAGCGTAAAAGTGAGGGTGTATGTGGGACATATATCAGATTTCAATTCTATACTCTATTACACCTTACGCAACTAGCAGGTGTTATGCCACCAGAGTGTCGTGAAACTGTAAATCCCCCTAACTGGCGGATGACGTTTGTCTACAAGTATTTGATTTTGTAATAAAGCAGCCAGAAAGTTAATAAGAGGTTAATCAGTTCTAAAGTATATTTCAAGTTTTCGTTTCTTTTGGTTTGGTGGAACATTTTGTTAATATTTTCAGCATGAAACGACGTAAATGCATCTGTAAATGTTGATTGGAGTAAAACAGTTTGAACGCGAAGATGATCTTGAAAGATTGATCTGATTGGCTGTTCGTTTGGATCAACCAATCAGAGTAAAGTCTTTCCAGCGCATTGGAATGAGTTATATGCCCTGAGAGCAACGGCATTCAGTCAGTCGTGGACTAGCTGCCGGACGAGAAGCTGATGACAGACGTGTCCGAAAAAGTTATTTGTAAAATGAAGAAGTTATTTCCCGTTCGGTTTACATCGCCGAGCAATCAGATGCATTTACGGACAGTTCTGTGAAGTTTGGGAGATTTTGGAGTGTTTTTTTGTAGAGAAAACCGCGTTTGAAAGTATCGGCCTTTGTGAAGAGTTCTGCGTGGCGTGTTCAGTGTGCATTTACAGAACATTATTTGGCGAGCATCTTCCTTTGAAGAATCCACTGTAAAGGCCCGAGTGTGAAACTCATTTTGTAACAGAGTATTGACTCTATTAATCTCGTAATATTTCGAGTTGGACTTAGTACATTTCTGGCTGTCTTGCAAGTGATATAAGCTGCATGAACTAGTAGCAGATGTGCTATAGACGTAAATGTGGGCTTGTTGACACCGTAACTAAAAGACAATAAAAAAACATTAGTACCGGGAAGCGGACATTTTCAATGAAGGAAGGAAGCATCCACTATTGCCCGTTATTACTAGAGATTTACAAGTTTATTTTGTTACCTGAGTTACGCGGACTATGCAGTGGTAAGTAAGGACGATGCTTTTCTTCAACGCTGCTTTTAACATCGTCTACATAGTACCTACGAATGCAGAGCAACGGATGGTGAACGAACGCTGTAATGAGGTAGGTGTACATTAATTTGCAGCTTGCTTCACTCAGTGCTGGCGAAGTTTTTAACACCGCTCCGCCGCAACACCTGTGGTAGTTTCGCCTCTCCTTCACTCGGGAAGGAAGGGGCGTTGGATCCTCTTGCTGCTCCTGCCGGATACATCCCTTCCCACATCGCTGTGTTCCGGGTTGCCTGTTCTGCAGGCAAGCCAGTGACCAACGCAAGTCTCGGCGACCGTCTAACAGAAATCGCGTCCTGTGAAGGAATTACTTTGCTACACTTGCTCCGGAAACTAATCAGGGGCGACGATGACATCACGCATCCGGAAGAACCAGTGCACCATGGTCTCGTTATCTCCGACAGCAGCAGCCAGTTACGGAGGTCCAGTGTAGCCATCCACGTGGTGTTATAACCCGTGGCCAGAGTGAGTCGTACTGTGGTGTCGCCTACTACAATCAACAGTTGTGTTCTCCAGTCGGCAGTCACAGTTATGAAGTTACGTGCAGGTGTGGTGGACTGCAGACAGTCGCCAAAATGGAATACGCCACAATAGTAAATAGACATATTAGTGGCAGCACCACAGCCCTAGTGCTGCCATGCCGATACGGACACTACCACTGGAAGTGATAAGTTGTCACAGACAACGTTTCAGTCTGTACCGAATATTTGTTTAGCACAGATGACTTAAGTGATTTTGTGACTTATAACAAATAAGAATCATTTTCTTTGGACTCATTTATTTGTTCAGTAGTTTCGGAACTCTGTGCTGACACAGACGTTAACACTGACGCGGCTCAACAGTAGTAAAGAGTTCATCACAACCAAAAATAAAGGATAAAACCATTTGTAATACCGAAAGGAACAATAAGCTACAAAATCAGTCATGTTAGGAAACATTTACAGTCCGAACCGGAAGAACTCGGAATATAAATTTTTGTGAACCAACGAATGCTGTTGGTTTAAGAAACTTAAAGAAGTCCTATTCTGTATTACTTACTGCTGAAGATGAACATCATGTGACGGACATTGTATAAGACCTAGAAGAAAAACACCTGGCCAACAAAGGTAAGAGAATGAATCTTCTAGAAGAAAGACAAATTTCCATAAATTAATCGTACAACCCACACAATAGTGTACTACTGGCAAAAAAATAATAATAGTATATAGGGTGTACATTTTAAGTTGACAAACCAGAATTGCTCCAAATTAAGGTTAACACGAAAAAATGTGTAGAATCCAAAGTCGATTATTTTCGAGGGAGACATCTGCTGGTGCTACAATTAACCGGCCACCCCAGCCCCCTGGCGGTGGAGCGGTAGGCAACTTTAAAATTTCAAATGGAAACTCCCAATTTCATTGCAGAATCAGATTCTACATGAAAAAACTACGTACATTGTGTCTGAAAAACTTGTTTTGATCCTTGGTAGTTGGCCCTGTATTTCAAAAAAATCCATGTTCTCGTTTTTGCGTGGAAAATGTTTACGGATAAATAAAAATACTTATTTACTTCGTAAATTTTGATTCGCTAAAACTAAAACTCTCCCTCTCTCCCCATAGGGTGGGGCTTGAGAGAGAAGACTTAGAGTCTTACAAATGTTGACCCAAATATTAATTATTTCCGCAGATTCGGATAAGTTTTGTTTGTTTCATGGTCATGAGGCCACACAACATTTAATAATTAGACAAATCGGTAGGATGTTTGGTTAGTGAGTTAGCTCAAATGGCTCTGAGCACTATGGGACTCAACTGCTGAGGTCATTAGTCCCCTAGAACTTAGAACTAGTTAAACCTAACTAACCTAAGGACAGCACAAACATCCATGCCCGTGGCAGGGTTCGAACCTGCGACCGTAGCGGTCTTGCGGTTCCAGACTGCAGCGCCTTTAACCGCACGGCCACTTCGGCCGGCTAGTGAGTTAGCTAGTCAAATGATTTGTTTTATAATTAAAAGTTGTGTGGCCTCATGACCACGAAACAAACAAAACTTATCCGAATATGCGGAAAAAATTAATATTTGGGTCAACATTTGTAAAACTCTAATTCCTCTCTCCCAACCCCACCCTATGGGGAGAGAGGGAGAGTTTTAGTTTTAGCGAATCAAAGTTTACGAAGTAAATAAGTATTTTTTATTTATCCGTAACCATTTCCCACTCAAAAATGAGAACATGGATTTTCTTGAATTACAGCTCCAACTACCAAGAATCAAAACAAATGTTTAAGACAAAATGTATGTCGTTTTTTTATGAAGAATATGATTCTGCAATAACAAGTGGGGGTTCCCATTTGAAATTTTAAAGTTGCCTCCCACCCCAACCCCAGGCGGCTGGGGTGGTGGGCTAATTTAAGCACCATCAGCTCTCCCCCTCGAAAATAAGCAACTTTGGATTCTACACATTTTTTTCGTGTGAATCTTATTTTTCGAGTTATTCTGGTTCGTCATCTTAAAATTTACACCCTGTATAACAGACCACAACTTTCTTTTCTCCTTCAAAATGTGACGGTTTCGTAACTATATAGAGTATGTCATTTTACTACGAACTGTTTTCAGTCTAAAATGTTATTCCATTATGTCGATTTGTCAACTGTACGTAAAGCATGCGATACTACTTTTTATAAAAATACGAAAACGGTGTCGGAAGTAAGTGATAACCCACAGCAGTGTATTACTGCATGCTATACGTTGACGTACCGCTGTTCTGTAAAGGTGACGTGGGAGACAATCGAAGGGATCGTGCTATGAAAATAAATGACACCCCACACCATCACCGCTTGTTGTCGGAACGTATGCTAGGCGATAGTAGGGCTGGTATTCCACCGCTTTCGGTCCTAGATTCTCATTGAAAGGAGTAGAATTGTCCTCAGTGATGATTCCTGCTTTGAACTGAGCTCCTATGAGCAACGATGACGTGTCTGCAGACATCCCGACTTTCGCCCACTGTGCGACCCGACGACAAAGACTGATTGTCTGCGGTGACATTCCTTTTCATAGCAGGGCCCCTTTGATTGTCATCCGCGGAGCCCTTACAGCACAGGGGCACGTCGACGATATTCTATGCCCCATTTTGTTGTCCTTCGTGGCAAGCAATCCTGGGTATACATTTCAGCAAGATAATGCCCGCCCGCAGACAGCGAGAGCTTCTACCGCTTGTCTTCGAGCTTGCCAGACTCGAAGTTCGCCAGCAAAGTCGCCGCATCTCCCCCCACTAAGACGTTTAGATCATAATGGGCAGGGCCCTCAACCATCTCGGGATTTTGCCGATCTAATGGGCCAACTGAACTAAAATTGGCATGATAAACTTCAGGATAACATCCAATGACTTTTTCAGTCAATGCCAAGTCGAATAACTGCTTGTATAAGAACCAGAGATGGACCAAATCGTTATTGACTTGCTCAGTTTGTGTAGCTGTTTCTCTTGAATAAATCATCCAATTTTTTCAGAAATCGTAATTTTTTTAGTGTATACAGCTTTATCTAAAGGCAAATACATAACTACTTGTTATCAGCACGTTGTACATTCGAAAACACAACGAACAATCTAATTAGAGTAATCCTTACTAAACTGATGGGTAGCAGTCTCTTCCGTCGACCCCTACATACTACCCTACTAGTTAGATGGTCATTACGTTAATTGCAGATATATAATCCTTTTCTGTCGTTAACATTCAAAAATACAGAAATAAAGTAACTTTGCATTAGTCACTACAGTTGTAGTAGTAGTCACGTATCGATAAACGCAATCGGGTTCGTGCGGTCCCACCACCGGCGCAAATCACCGTGAAGGCGCTGCGAGCTAGGTTAGAAACACACTGCCAGGTGCTACGTGGCATCACGTGGCGCCAGTCAGTTTTTTTCCGACTCGGAATAAAGGGACCAAGGCCCTTAGCAGTAGACAACTTGCTTGTTATCCTTACTCGGTACTCAAAGTCTGTGATGCGGTTCTTATAGTTACTACTGCGACGACCTTGGACTTCGCGAGTTTACTGTGCCAACCAGATTCTCACCTACATCTAATACTCGACCACTCAAGGAGATGGTTTCGAGTAATTAAAAATTATTAAATTACTTTTGGAAGTGTTAAATAGTGACGAGGCTTCCAATGATGCCTCATGCAGAGATAGTTACAGAACTGTTATCGTATTTTTATTCGATCGTTTATTCAAATTGGAGCCACTTCTGCCCTGAGCAGTTACTTCATATATGAAAGATTTCTGTGCATTAGCTAATTATTTTCAGGATACTGAAGCTAATTTTGATTCGAGAGTTCAAAAGCAACAGCTGTTTCTTTGGCTCGTTATTATGATTTGTGATGCATTACTAGGTCTCCATAATCAATGGTAGATTTCCGACGGGTTACATATGAATGTCTGTGATAAATTATTCCTGAGGATAGTCATGGTAGCGACAGTAAGAGAATACAAAAGACTTAGACAGAATTTCTAGTTGGTGTGTTGAATGGTAGCTTCCTCTGATTGCAGAAAAATGTAAGTTAATGCACACGAGTAGGAAAAACAATTCTCTAACGTTCGAATACTGCATTAGTGGTGTGCTACTTGACACAGTCACACTGATTAAATATCTAGGTGTAACGTTGGAATGAGCATGGAGGTTGGTAGCAGAGAAGGCGAAAGCTCTACTCCGTTTTATTGACAGAATTTTGGGAAAGCGTAACTCACCTATTAAAAGAGATGGCGTATATGACGCTAGTGCGACCCATTCTTGTGTACTGGTCGAGTCTTTGTGATCTCCAATATATACACTACTGGCCATTAAAACTGCTTCACCAAGAAGAAATGCAGATGATAAACGGTATTCATTGGACAAATATATTACACTAGAACTGACATGTGATTACATTTTCACGCAATTTGGGGGCACAGATGCTGAGAAATCAGTACCCAGAACAACCACCTCTGGCCGTAATAACGGCCTTGATACGCCTGGGCATTGAGTCAGACAGAGCTTGGATGGCGTGTACAGGTACAGCTGCCCATGCAGCTTCAACATGATACCACAGTTCATCAAGAGTAGTGACTGGCCTATTGTGACGAGCCAGTTGCTCGGCCACCATTGGCCAGACGTTTTTAATTGGTGAGAGATCTGGAGAATGTGCTGGCCAGGCAGCAGTCGAACATTTTCTGTATCCAGAAAGGCCCGTACAGGACCTGCAACATGCGTCGGGCATTATCCTGCTAAAATGTAGGGTTTCGCAGGGATCTACTGAAGGTTAGAGCCACGGGTCGTAACACATCTGAAATGTAACGTCCACTGTTCAAAGTGCCGTCAGTGCGAACAAGAGGTGACCGAGACGTGTAACCAATGGCACCCCATACCATCACGCCGGGTGATACGCCAGTATGGCGATGACGAATACACGCTTCCAGTCTGCCTTCACAGCGATGTCGCCAAACACGGATGCGACTATCATGATGCTGTAAACAGAACCTGGATTCATCCGAAAAAATGACGTTTTGCCATTCGTGCACCCAGGTTCGTCGTTGAGTACACCATCGTAGGCGATCCTGTCTGTGATGCAGCGTCAAGGGTAACCGCAGCCATGGTCTCCGACCTGATAGTCCATGCTGCTGCAAACGTCGTCGAACTGATCGTGCAGATGGTTGTTGTCCTGCGAACGTCCCCATCTGTTGACTCAGGGATCGAGACGTGGCTGCACGATCCGTTACAGCCATGGGGATAAGATGCATGTCATCTCGACTGCTAGTGACACGAGGCCATTGGGATCCACACGGCGTTCCGTATTACCCTCCTGAACCCACAGATTCCATATTCTGCTAACAGTCATTGGATCACGACCAACGCGGGCAGCAGTGACGCGATACGATAAACCGCAATCGTGATAGGCTACAATCCGACCTTTAACAAAGTCGGAAACGTGATCGTACGCATTTCCCCTCCTTACACGAGGCATCACAACAACGTTTCACCATGCAACGCCGCTCAACTGCTGTTTGTGTATGAGAAATCGGTTGGAAACTTTCCTCAAGTCAGCAAATTGTAGGTGTCGCCACCGGCGCCAACCTTGTGTGAATGCTCTGAAAAGCTAATCATTTGCATATCACAGGATCTTCTTCCTGTCGGTTAAATTTCGCGTCTGTAGCACGTCATCTTCGTGGTGCAGCAATTTTAATGGCCAGTAGTGTAGGATTAAAGGAAGACGAAGCAATTCAGAGGTGTGCTGCTAGATCTGTTAGCGGTAGGTTCGATCATCAAGCAGCTATTACGGAGATGCTTCGTGATCTCAAATGGAGATCACTGGATGGTAGATGACGTTCTTTCCACGAGGCACTATTGAGGAAATTTAGAGAATCGGCATTTGAGGCCGGTTGCTAAATGATTCTATTGCTGTCAATTTACATTCACTGATCGAGACTGATTGCCACGATCGTCAGATTAGATGAGAGAAACTAGGGTTCACACGGAAGCTTATAGACAATCGTTGTTTTTCCCTCGCTCTGTTCGGGAATGGAACAGGCAAGGAAGTGATTAGTAGGAACGTGGTTCGCGCCCAAAATGCATCGTACAGTGACTTGGAGAGTATGTATGTGGATACAGAATGCGTAATATAATATTAATTTTTGTCTTTTATTTATCTGTAAAGAGGGAATCTTTAACCACGGCGATTTCAAGTCGAGGTTTAACGTCCAATTGGACACCATACATCATAGTCCTCAAAATGATATGCTTAAATGAACGAAATCGTTACATGTAAAATAAACTCAGTGAGAAAGGAGTGTTATGGGCCGTTAGTGTTTGCCATACAGGATCTGCCAGAAAAATTGTGACAAACTTCGAGGGGTTGCAGAAGGTGTCTTGAGGAAACGTTATCCAACGACGCCGCAGAGCGTCAAAGTTATAGGCACCGACGCCTGCAACTAGGCCACCCCTTCGACAGCGACAGTGACTTTGTATGCTGACGGTCGTACATAGAACGTCTCGGAATGTTACTTGTTGTTCAGTGACAGCGACTGATTGCCATGGTCTCCGTGGAGAAGATGGAGCTAGCTACTGGGTAGAAAGGCCTTGTCTCCTGTGAATGCAATTCTTTGCTGCCTCGGTGTGCGACGAAATTGTCTCTTAGTCCACTGTCACTGAAGCAAGCTGCAAATTGATATTCACTTACCTCAGATCGACGTCTGCTCAGTGCCCCTTCACTCTGCGACCTAGATATGGTTCAAATGGCTCTGAGCACTATGGGACTCAACATCTTAGGTCATAAGTCCCCTAGAACTTAGAACTACTTAAACCTAACTAACCTAAGGACATCACACACACCCATGCCCGAGGCAGGATTCGAACCTGCGACCGTAGCAGTCCCGCGGTTCCGGACTGCAGCGCCAAAACCGCTAGACCACCGCGGCCGGACCGACCTAGATACTTACAAGGTGATGAAAAAGCAGCGTTGATGAAAACAGCGCCTAAAAACTACAATTGCTGAGGTCGCGTAAATCTCGTTATGATTGTTCCTGTAAATATTCATAATAAATTTTCGGGTGGAAAAACGGAGTCCTGATGTTCACTGAAAGTTCAGAAATCTGGTAAAAGAAGGTATTATTTTCTTTGCTTAAACGTGTATCATCAGCCCACATTTAATATGCAAAACTGCTATTATAAGTTCCCAGTGTATGTCACATGTAAAGCAGCCAAAATTCTGCTAAGTCCATTCCGAAAATAATCACGCGAATATACAGTCACTTGCTGCACATAACGTTGACTTCTTACATAAGTCATTCAGTGGATTTCTTTTACAAAGGTTGGTCGCCAAATATATTCTGTAGTAGAGCACAGAACATCGCTACGCGGAATTTTCCAAGTCCAACAAGTCACATGCGTATATCTCCCGAACAAAATATCCCACGACTCTCAAACTTTTACAAAATGTTCGTAGCAACAAAAGCTACCACTTCAAATCCATCTGAATCCGAAGGACCGAACATTTCTTCATCTTACACGTTTTACGGACAGACACATTTAACATGACCTTCGCGTCTCAAAAGCTAGTCCACGACTGTCTCCCTCCAGCTAGTGTGCGGGAACCATACTGACTTCCGACTGGCTGTTTGAAAAGGCCAGCCAATCCGATCACACCTTCTAAATCTTATTCGCGCCAAATCTGTTCTGAGCCAATCACTACATCAGATTGATTGGCGTCACTTCGACAAGCAAATTATTACCATAATGTTCATTATATGAACTAAACGAAAATTAATCTTGAGGTAACGAAAATTAATCTTGAGGTAAATTTAGAAAACTGATTATATCGTTAACAACTTTCTGGCTGCTTTATTACATAAGCAAACACTGACAGACATACATCACCCGCCAGTTATGGGAATTCACAATTCTCATGACACCCTGGTGGCGTAACACTTGCTAGTTACGTAAGGTGTATTACCATATCAATTTGAAATTTGACGTAAGTCTCCCATACGCACTCACATTCACTATCATTTACTCTCACCCTAACACAAAATATAAATATTAACTTTTAAACTGCTATTTTCATCACGAAAGAAAAATTATCGAAAGTTTAGAATTGAAAATCTTTATAAAATAAATTGGCACTCTGTGAGTGCTGTTACTGTTTTCAAATAACAAAAGAAATATAAACTGTTATGGTTCCTATCTGCATTTACTTTCTGAAGTTTCGGTCAAGTAGTTTTTTAATGGGTTTTTCATATCTCTGAAACTATTATAGGTAGCAATATCAAATTTTGACTCACTGTCGTCTGAATAACAGAAGGTCCTGTACCACTTTTGGAATAAAACAGATAATATTTAACAAAGTTATTTAGTTTCTTAGGTGAGGTGAATAAATGTACTCTGAACACGGCACACAAAAGCATTCCCACGCTCGGCCAGAAGGGCAGGTGGCTGATGACGCAATCGGCAGGCCACAAGTCGGCCGCCACTGGATGCTACTATACTACAGGCTTCCAATACAGTTTGTCATAACGCAACAAAACTTACTGCAGAAACGGCGATCGTGGATTAACCCGCGACGCTACAGGTGAATTACAGTTTCGGTCAGAGTTTTCCATCCTCAGCGTATTTTTCTCATGGAACGCTCTAAAATCTCCGTTATTTCTCGGTGTACAGGAGAAAAATAAACTGCAAATGGCAAACTGTCTCCAAAACCGTCATCCATCAAGGCAACAAAGCATCAGATACATAGGAGACAAGGCTTGTCAACGCAGCAGCTAGCTTCATCTTCTCCGCTGACGATCGTGGCAATCCGTCGCGATCAATGAGTAACAAACGACATTGCGAGACATTCAGTTTATGCTCCATCAGCGTACGAAATCACGTTTGCTGCCGAAGGGGTGGTCTAGTGGCTAGCACCGGCGCTTGTAACTTCGACGCTCTGGAGGGTCTTTGATTCACATTGCTGGACTATTTCTATCCTCGATTACTTTCTCAAGTCACCCTCTACAACCCCTCGAAACTTGTCGCAATATTTCTGGGACACCCTGTATATGTAAATAATCTAGTGGATATACTCGTGGCCGTGCGGTTAAGGGCGCTGCAGTCTGAAACCGCAAGACCGCTACGGTCGCAGGTTGGAATCCTGCCTCGGGCATGGTTGTTTGTGATGTCCTTAGGTTAGTTAGGTTTAACTAGTTCTAAGTTCTAGGGGACTAATGACCTCAGCAGTTGAGTCCCATAGTGCTCAGAGCCATTTTTTGGATATACTCGGAAGCTCCATGAGGCATTTCACTAACGATGGGGTAGTACGAGCACTAATTCCAGTTTCCATGAAGCGTCGTAAGCAGTGGGGGGAACTGAACTATGGCTACAGTGAATAGTAACATTGGTCATAGATCTTCGATACCGTGGAAGCCACACTGCTTATCATTTACCTGCCGCAGCCGTTCAAAGCGAGCGTAGCCACTGAAACTCGCCAAAGTGAAATCCGTTCTCCTCATCGGTCTTATGTAGCATATATTTTACATCCAACTTTATTTCTTCTCGCTCAGGGGATTAACTAAACTTACTGTATTGTATTATATCCTTTACTTTACACCAAGTATTTTCATTACATCACCTGTTTTCTTTTCTGCAAGCTCCTGGTAGGTGTTATGTGACTATTTTTGTCAAAATAGCCATTTATCGTAATCGAACTCCATTAAACAACTAAACACATAAAATTTCAATTAATTCGCAGCAGGAATTGAGAGTACGAGTGTGGTCAAGGTTAACTTCAGTGACTGGCACATCCAAGCACTAAAATTCTTGTTCTGGAGGATTGTTCAAATAAGTAGTTAGGAATACTACTGAATACCTGTTGAACAGAGACAAGAAAAATGGGGGAGAGCGAGCCAATGTCAGGCCACTAGGGCGGCCGCATGCTCATCAATAGAAAAGCGCCGCCACTTTGAGGGAGGGCGGGGGGGAGGGACGGGGAAGAAGCAGGCAGAAGCTGAACCCAGTATTCTGGGTGAGGCCAAGCTCCGCCGGAGAGACTCTGCATGTAGATTGAGTCCTAAAAGACAGAAAGCTACTGCGTCCACCAGCGTCAACAAGGTGCATGCCAACATTGTCAGCAGCACCTCTGCGCTTAGCTAAAAATTGATCTCTGAAACCAACACACAAAAATGCACCAGTTTTACATAACGCCTTCAACTTGCGTGGGCATTGTATGTTAACAATATTTGTAAAATAAACCGAATGTTAACTAAACGTGTGTCAGCTATGTCTAGTAATCAACTTAGTAATTGCGTTTCTCACTGTGGAAAGTGCTCTGGTTAAGTTAAGAAAGAGTTACATCACTGAAAAACTTTCTCGAAAGTTACGAACTATGGACAGTGACCGAAATATTTTTGTTTCATTGCATTACTTCAAATATGATCTTGATGGTAAATTAAGTTCGCCATATCTCTAAGGGAACATTATTACCCTTCCATTAAAATCTGTGCGACTTAGTGATCAACATTTTAACTAAAGAGGAGTTTGATAGGCAAATTAACACAGGCACATAGACGAATAACAATTATTACAGCTTTTTGTCAGTTAGTGAGCAGTATTTAAGAAGACGTTACGCAGCAGAAATGTTAAAGAATGTCTGTGGTCAAGCAAATTTTATCAAGAAGATGTGTTATTGGTTTAGAGAAGTGAAAGGATATTCTCACACGACGAAGACAGTCTATTTAAAATTGAAAATATGATCCTGATATACACTCCTGGAAATGGAAAAAAGAACACATTGACACCGGTGTGTCAGACCCACCATACTTGCTCCGGACACTGCGAGAGGGCTGTACAAGCAATGATCACACGCACGGCACAGCGGACACACCAGGAACCGCGGTGTTGGCCGTCGAATGGCGCTAGCTGCGCAGCATTTGTGCACCACCGCCGTCAGTGTCAGCCAGTTTGCCGTGGCATACGGAGCTCCATCGCAGTCTTTAACACTGGTAGCATGCCGCGACAGCGTGGACGTGAACCGTATGTGCAGTTGACGGACTTTGAGCGAGGGCGTATAGTGGGCATGCGGGAGGCCGGGTGGACGTACCGCCGAATTGCTCAACACGTGGGGCGTGAGGTCTCCACAGTACATCGATGTTGTCGCCAGTGGTCGGCGGAAGGTGCACGTGCCCGTCGACCTGGGACCGGACCGCAGCGACGCACGGATGCACGCCAAGACCGTAGGATCCTACGCAGTGCCGTAGGGGACCGCACCGCCACTTCCCAGCAAATTAGGGACACTGTTGCTCCTGGGGTATCGGCGAGGACCATTCGCAACCGTCTCCATGAAGCTGGGCTACGGTCCCGCACACCGTTAGGCCGTCTTCCGCTCACGCCCCAACATCGTGCAGCCCGCCTCCAGTGGTGTCGCGACAGGCGTGAATGGAGGGACGAATGGAGACGTGTCGTCTTCAGCGATGAGAGTCGCTTCTGCCTTGGTGCCAATGATGGTCGTATGCGTGTTTGGCGCCGTGCAGGTGAGCGCCACAATCAGGACTGCATACGACCGAGGCACACAGGGCCAACACCCGGCATCATGGTGTGGGGAGCGATCTCCTACACTGGCCGTACACCACTGGTGATCGTCGAGGGGACACTGAATAGTGCACGGTACATCCAAACCGTCATCGAACCCATCGTTCTACCATTCCTAGACCGGCAAGGGAACTTGCTGTTCCAACAGGACAATGCACGTCCGCATGTATCCCGTGCCACCCAACGTGCTCTAGAAGGTGTAAGTCAACTACCCTGGCCAGCAAGATCTCCGGATCTGTCCCCCATTGAGCATGTTTGGGACTGGATGAAGCGTCGTCTCACGCGGTCTGCACGTCCAGCACGAACGCTGGTCCAACTGAGGCGCCAGGTGGAAATGGCATGGCAAGCCGTTCCACAGGACTACATCCAGCATCTCTACGATCGTCTCCATGGGAGAATAGCAGCCTGCATTGCTGCGAAAGGTGGATATACACTGTACTAGTGCCGACATTGTGCATGCTCTGTTGCCTGTGTCTATGTGCCTGTGGTTCTGTCAGTGTGATCATGTGATGTGTCTGACCCCAGGAATGTGTCAATAAAGTTTCCCCTTCCTGGGACAATGAATTCACGGTGTTCTTATTTCAATTTCCAGGAGTGTACATGTATTTAACAGAAAGTGGAATTATGGCAAAGGAAAATTTCTCTTCTTCTCAATTCTGTTCACTACCTCCTCATTAGTTACGCGGTATACCCATGTAATCTTCTGCATTCTTCTGAACCACCGTGTTTCAAGTGCTTCTGTTCTCTTCTTATGTGAACTGCTTTATCATTCACGTTTCACATCCGTAGTAGGCTACATTCCCGATAAATATTTTCAGACTTTCAACACTTAAATTTACGTTCGAAGTTAATAATTTTCGTTTCTACAGAAACACATTTATTGCCATTGCTAGTCTACTTTTTAAGACCTCTGTATTCGGTCACCGTCAATTACCGTACTGCCAAAATAGCTAAAATCATCTACTACTTATACCCTCTCATTTCCTAATCTAATTTCATCAGCATCGCCTGAATTAATTCGACTAAATTTCACTGCCCTTGTTTGCTTTTCTTGATATTCATCTTATATTCTGCTTTCAAGACCCTGCTCATTCCTTCAACTGCTCTTCCAACTTGTTTGCTATCTCTGTCAGAATTACAATGTCATCGTCGCACTTAAAACTCATCTCTTGTCCCTGAACTTATTTCCTTCACCAATTTTTTTTCTTTGGTATCCTTTATTATTTGCGAAATGTACAGCTCGAATAACATCAGGGATGGGCTACAACACTCTCTTACTCTCTTCTCAACCATTGCTTCCCTTTCATGTACTTCGACTCTTATAATTGTGATCTGATTTCTGTGCAAGTTGTAAATGATTTTTAGAGTCCTGTATTCTGCTCCTGCTAACTTCAGAATTTCAAAGAGTGAATCCCATTTAACACAACAACTTTCTCTAAGTCTACGAATGCTATAAACATAGGTTTGGCTTTCCTTAACCCTTAACCCACATTCTAAGCCGCGCGGAGAGGCCGCGCGATTAGAGGCCACTCCCGTCGGTTCGAGTCCCCGCTAAGGCATGCATGTGTGTGTGTCGTTCTTAGCGTTAAGTTAGTTAAAGTAGTGTGTAAATCTAGGGACCGATGACCTCAGCAGTTTGGTCCCTTAGGAATTCACACATATTTGAACATATTATAAGAAAAGCCGTAGGATCAGTATAACCATGTGTATTTCCACATTTCTCCGCAACCCGAACTAACCTTTCCCGAGGCCCATTTAAACAGCCTTTTCTATTCTGCTGTAAATAATTCGTGTCAGGTTTTTGCAACCATGATTTACTAAACTGGTAGTTTGGTAATATTGTGCCCTGTGCGAAATTTTACCGCGCGACTTTTTCTTCCATTTCTTCCCGATATTCTGTTTTTCCTTCTCTTTCTTTTTTTACCACCGAACCGCAGTTCCCCATCACATTTAAATTTTTCTCTCCCTTAATTATCTGGGTAATTTTTTTTAATTTCATCACACGTTCTTTCAATCTCTTAATCATCTGCAGCACTAGTTGGAATATAAACTCATGCTACTGTGGTCGGTGTTTGTGTCTATTTCGACTACGATAATGTGTTCACTATGCTGTTTGTAGTAGTTTACATGCATTCCTATTTTCTTATAATGAGTGAATCGCATAAAAGTCATTTCACATTTAGGTTACTGCATATAAGACTTTCTCATTTGTGTAGTGCATTAAATGTAAAATAAGTATCGTTTTACAGAAAAAATAAAACTCTTATGCAATTCCACAAAGAAATAGCATATCTATGAAAAATTCTCGTGTTGTATTCCCATATTTAATAACAAAAAATAACAAAAACCTATGTATGTATATGTACATACATATTCAGTCCAACTAAAACATTCATATTTCTTTACGTACTACACGAATATATAATAAAAAATGGGGGTTCCTATTTTTAAAAAACGCAGTTGATATCCTTTTGACATACGGCAGCGCCATCTAGCGGGCCAACCATAGCGCCATCTGGTTTCCCCCTTCAAGCTAGACGAGTTTCGTTCTTTGTACTTTTTTCGTTTGACGTTTATTTCGGGAGATACTCGCTCGGTCACGATCAATGGACCACCCTGTATATGGGTGTGTTTGGGTGTGTGGGTGTTTGTTCAGATGTTAGCTTATACATAAAATACAGCAGAGCAATCACTGAAAACATTTTATTACTAGAATGAACAAAAAAAACACGTATTTGAGTACAGATGTAACATATATGCTACTTATCCTAATATTTTTCTGAAGTACAGCATTTTTTTTTTAAATTTAGCATTTTAATCTTATTTTGTCGCTTAACTACGCACTGACCATCAATATAAACTCTTATTTTATGAAATCTTAGCTCAAAACTGTGGAGGCACGGTTTTTACTGCCAAGAAAGTCTCGAAACTGTTAAAAGTCATCGCGGAAATTGTACTACATCCGTATCGACCTTACTAGGTGCAGGTACTGCTCATGAATAGTATCGGTTGTTTACTAGTGAAAGTATTAATGTATCAGCAACTAACTGGTACAGAAAACTGTCGGAAACATTTGTGAAAGCCAGCGTTACACGTTATCTCAACTATCTGACCACTTTTTGCAGATTTCTCTGAGTGTTTTGTATGGAATCGTAGTGAACATTCAGGTTACCATGGGTTCTGTGCTTGTTTGGTCCCAAAACTCCTTAGTGAGAACTACGAAACTTAACGGTTGACTGTTTACGTATACTTTCTTTTCCGTTGCGGTGCACAAGGAGAAGGCCAACTGAATAGGCTCGCGACGTGTGGCGAGACATGAGTTTTAGGTGTTGGATAGGATATTCGTATATCGTCCTACTCATCTGGCTGCAAAAATTTTTGGGTATTGAAGTCAGTATTTGTATTTCCACTTCAGATGCCTCCATTTTATCTGCTGCCTTCTCGGTTTCTGTCAACAAGACATCAGTGGTACAAGTGTAAAGTAACTCGTACTCCGTCTGAGATCCGCTCTTAACAGTTAAAATGGATGGGAGAAGTTACTACCATTCAAATCAGCTTGTGTGTTCTTTTTTTATTATTATATAAGGTGAAGCGCCAATACTCAGTTTGGTCTACACGCTACAATTTTTTGTCAGTCGTTTTTATTATTATTATTATTATATAGCATGTTATTTTGTATAACAGCGAAGCAGGAATTTTGATTTTATAATGCTCTTGTGTGCATACGTGTGCGTGTGCGCGCGCGCGCGCGTGTTTGTGTGTGTGTGTGTGTGTGTGTGTGTGTGGCTGGGGCATGGAGAGTGGAGGGGTAAGGGGTAGAGAGGATTTGTCTTTGCTTTATAGGGTGACAGGAAGATTATTGTGTAACAAGAACCTTGTGGACTGCGGAAAGTTTGGACACTGTGGCTTACACACGCACCCACAGAAAGATTATTAGTAACTGTGCCACCATTTACATACACATCAACAACGTTCTAAGCTTTTACATCACCTTCCTGTTTGTAGTGGTAGTAGTTTGGGCTGCACAAAATATGTTCAGCACGTTCTTCCAATTCACTTAACACTAGTGTCTCATGATTAAAAGAAAACAGCTCTAAATTTTGCAAATCGCACATACATTTACGTTATTCTCTTGGCAGCTTTATAACTACTCCATACGTTTCCATTTTCATTAGTGGTGGCATAATTTAGCATACGATCATCTAGAATAATGGACGAGAAAGGTATTGGCTCTGCTCTAACGAAAGTAATTGATGCGAGAGAAAACTTGGAGATTTATATGCAAATTACTCGATTGTTAGCAATTACGAAGGAAATGTCGCAGATCGTTGAGTTCTGCAGAACTTTCGTGCAACAAATAATTCTTTAATGTGCCTGATTAAAGCAATTTTCGAATTACGAATATCTCTCCGAAAATTCTCCCTGCGGGCGTTTCCGTTTGTGAAGGCAAGCTCCTAAATTTGTCTGAAAATCCTGTTAGGGGCTCTCTTGCCGTCTTCATCAACGTATTCTGGACTTACTGCGATATTCACACAGGCATCAGATGTTCGGAACTTGTAGACTAGAACAGGTGCTGTTGTAGCAACGTGTTATGCCGACTGTCAACGTTGCTTTCACCTCAGAACCAAAACCTTCACAGTGCACATTTCTTAAACTTGTAAGACGTACTGACAAAGACGCGCACAGCTTTCACACCTGCCATTTATATCGTGCATTTTTTCTTTCCTTCATTATAATTATCATACTTAATTACAAACCCAAAGGAGACATCTTACAGGCAGACAATGCGACTTAATTAAAGAAGCTGAACTGGACGGCTTGTTAGTGGCATGAACCTGGCCACTGCCGTGTACGCTGCTCTGCATCTCAAAGCGAGCTTGGTGTCGCAAGGTTCTTGTTGGCGGAACTCCTCAAAAAACGGTCGAGCGCAAAATGTGTTTCTTAAATCCATGGAGAAGAAATAAAAACTTTGAGGTTCGCCGATGACATTATAATTTTGTCAGAGACAACAAAGGACGTGGAAGAGCAGTTGAACGGAATGGACAGTGTCTTGAAAGGAGGATATAAGATGAACATCAACAAAAGCAAAACGAGGATAATGGACTGTAGACGAGTTAACTCAGGTGATGCTGAGGGAATTAGATTAGGAAATGAGACACTTAAAGTAGTAAAGGAGTTTTGCTATTTGGGGATCAGAATAACTGATGATGGTCGAAGTAGACAGGATATAAAATGTAGACTGGCAATGGTAAGGAAAGCGTTTCTGAAGAAGATAAATTAGTTAACATCGAGTATAGATTTAAGTGTCAGGAAGTCATTTCTGAAAGTATTTGTATGGAGTGAAGCCAGGTATGGAAGTGAAACATGGACGACAAAAAGTTAGGACGAGAACCTAATAGATGCTTTCGAAATGTGGTGCTACAGAAGAATACTGAAGATTAGATGGGTAGATCACATAACTAATGAGGAGGTATTGAATAGAATTGGGGAGAAGAGGAGTTTGTGGCACAACTTGACAAGAAGAAGGCATCGGTTGGTAGGACATGTTCTGAGGCATCAATGGATCACCAATTTAGTATTGGAGGGCAGCATGGAGCGTAAAAATCGTAGAGGGAGACCAAGAGATGAATACACTAAGCAGATTCAGAAGGATGTAGGCTGCAGTACGTACTGGGAGATGAAGCAGATTGCACAGGATAGAGTAGCATGGAGAGCTGCATCAAACCAGTCTCAGGACTGAAGACCACAACAACAACAACAATGCTACTAAAGGTGAAAAATCAAAGGCCACAGGGTAGGTGGTTCGATCAGGCGACGGCAATGCCCATCTGTATTCAAACAATGTAGCGGTGCCCGTTCTTGGCACAATTATCGCAACACGTGTTCACACTGGGTAATACAAACATGAAAACACCTCGAGAAATGCATGTTTGATCACAAATGCAGATGCTAGCCAAGTCTTCAGGTTGTGCTGTTGTATTTGACCACGAATGGCCCGTGTGCAGTGCCCTCAAAACGTTGCATGTGTCAGCAGTGGTCTGAATTGTGTCCTGTGTAGTCACGAGTGCATTATGTCGGAGGTAAGTGGGTTAGAATTTGTGGAAATTATACTCGTATGGGTGGTACTTCAGTAAACAAGGTAATCGAAATGTCTGGAGTCTCAAGAGGCACCGTATCAAAGATTTACACCGCATGCAGGGAAGTTGCAAAACACCATGCGCTAAGTCCGAAGGCGGACGAAAGTATGGGTTCAGGGATCGTGACGGACGGTGAATCAAGAGGAATTTGACGAAAAATAAGAGGGCGACAGCTGTAAAAGTCGCTGCAGAATTGGATGTCGCACTCGCGAACACTGTCACCAACAAAACAACATTAAGGGAACTCCGAAAGCTAGGAATTGGAGGGCAAGCTGGAATTCCAAAACCACTCATCAGTGATGCAAACGTGGTGCCGCAGCCACAAAACGTGGACTACGGAAAAATGTCCTTATTCAGTTTCACACTGTTGCCAACTTTCGGCTGACTTTACGTCCCATGAGTAAAACGTGGCGGCGGCAGCCATATCGTGGTATTCCTTGGGTCCCTTGCTCACTCTGCAAGGCTGTGCGACTGCTGAGGATTATGTGACCATTTAGAGTAATCTCTTCCATTCCGTGGTACAATGTCTGTTCCCCAACGATGATGCTACATCTACATGTACTTGAATACTCTGTTATTCACAATAAAGTGCCTGGCAGAGAGTTCAATGAACTATCTTCAAGTGTCTCTCTACCGTTCCACTCTCGAACAGCGCGTGGGAGAAACGAGCACTTAAATTCCTCTTATATTATCGTGATGATCGTTTCTCCCTATGTAGGTTGGTGCTAACAGAATGTATTCGCAATCAGGGGAGAAAACTGGTGATTGAAATTTATGAGAAGATCCCGTCGCAACGAAAAACGCCTTTGTTTTAATGATTGCCACTCCAATTCATGTATCGTGTCTGTGACGCTATCTCCCCTATTTCGCGATAATACAAAACGAGCTGCCCTTTTTTGTACTTTTTCGATGTCATCCGTCAGTCCCACCTGATGCGGATCCCGCACCGCACAGCAATACTCCAGAATAGGGCGGACAAGCGTGGCGTAAGCAGACTCTTTAGTAGACTTGTTGCACCTTCTAAGTGTTCTGCCAATGAACCGCAGTCTTTGGTTTGCTCTACCCACAATATTATCTATGGGATCGTTCCAATTTAGGTTATTTGTAATTGTAATCCCTAAATATTTAGTTGAATTTACAGCCTTCAAATTTCTGTGACTTATCGCGTAACAGAAATTTAGCTGATTTCTTTTAGTACTCATGTGAATAACTTCACACTTTTCCTTATTCAGAATCAATTGTCACTTTTCTCACCATACAGATATCTTACCTAAATCATTTTGCAAGTCGTTTTGGTCATGTGATAACTTTGCAAGACGGTAAATGACAGCATCATCTGCAAACAATCTAAGACGGCTACTCAGATTGTCTCCTATGTCGTTAATATAGATCAGGAACAATACAGGGTCTATAACATTTCCTTGGGGAACGCCGGATATTACTTCTGTTTTACTCGATGACTTTCTGTGTATTACTACGAGCTGTGATCTTTCCGACAGGAAATCACGAATCCAGTCGCACAACTAAGGCGATACTCCATAGGCACGCAGTTTGGTTAGAAGCCGCTTGTGAGGAACAGTGTCGAAAGTCTTCTGGAAATCTAAAAATATCGAATCAATTTGACATCCCCTATCTATATCACTTATTACTTCATGAGTATAAAGAGCTGTTTGTGTTTCACAATAACGATATTTTTTGAAACCGTGCTACGCGTCAATAAATCTTTTTCTTCGAGGTACTTCATAATGTTCGAATACAGTATATGTTCCAAAACCCTACTGCAAATCGACGT
This sequence comes from Schistocerca nitens, assembly GCF_023898315.1. NCBI lineage: Eukaryota > Metazoa > Arthropoda > Insecta > Orthoptera > Acrididae > Schistocerca > Schistocerca nitens. The sequence goes on along the minus strand of NC_064615.1, from coordinate 254,209,098 downwards.
TAGTGATATAGGCCTGTAGCTCAGCGGATTACTCCTACTTTCCTTTTTGGGTATTGCTGTGACTAGAGCAATTTTTCAGTCTTTAGGTACGGATCTTTCTGTGAGCGAGCGGTTGTATGTAATTGCTAAATATGGAGCTATTGTATCATCATACTCTGAGAGGAACCTGACTGGTATACAGTCTGGACCGGAGGCCTTGCCTTTATTAAGTGTGTGTGCCAAGACGACAGGACCGGTGTTCACAGAGCTCGCGTCGTGAGGGCTGGTTTTATCAGCACGAGGATGAGTTGTATCTCCACGTCTCCAGATCTCAGTATTACTGAGCCTTTTGTGGTTTGATTTGGAGAGATGAGTGTGTGATCGTTATCCTCTTTGTAATAGGACATGCTGTGGGGACCCTTATATGAAGTATTGGGTACCACGCTGTTACGTATCATACGATACACATTTCGCAGTGTAGCAAACGTTAAGATACAGCTTTTGGTGCTCTGTATTGTATCAAGTAGCACTGTATACGAGATATATAAAATGTAACCTTCCTATTTAGTCAACTATAGCTCATTTAAATAGAGTTACCATGAATCTTTAACTAGTGGAAACGTACCTTATTGTAATCATCAACTTTATGAAATTTACAGAAAAACTAATTATTTCATTTGTGTAACTATCAGACACCAATCATGTAGGAATGTTAGTGTTAAAATCAGTTAAGTCATTAAATTGGAAATGAATTCTCAAAATTCAATTGCTTCATAAAATGTGAAATTTTGTGTTGGCTATCTGATGCACTGAAAGTTACTTTCACTCTCAATAGATTATTTGAAGAAGGTATCTGTTCTTACAGTTAAGGCTAACCGGCCATTGACCTTCTTCTTCTGTGCGAATGCACACGTCTTGCCCGAACTCTTACGGGGCTCGGTAAGATTGTCTGCCGCGTGTAATGAGTGTAATGGGCAGGGGCACTACGAATATAGTGTGTGGACATTAAGTTGGGAATGTGGGTCTCTCTGGGAGAGTGTAAGGGATAAGTCCCTGCAGTCGCACTATCCTCGGTGGCTCAGATGGATAGAGCGTCTGCCACGTAAGCAGGCGATCCCAAGTTCGAGTTTTTAACTGCCCCGTTGGTGTATATCAACGCCTGTCGACAGCGTACAGTCTTGATATCATTATCACTTCACTCAAGAGATTATATTCCTGAGAAACTACAATAAGATTTCTTATAATTAACTCTGTAATTGGAGTTCTAGAACTTTCCGTCATAAACAAACCATTATTTCGATCCAACCAGATTATAACATAAAATTTCAGAGTCAAAATCTATTTCCGAATTATGTAAGGTACCCCAAAATATGTTAGCATCAAAATTCCTGTTGTAACTAACAACACATCAATTACTTTGTATCAAGTATAGCTAGTAGCATTTCCTGAAGCAGAATTTTGATACTACATTTGAAACACAGCTTTAAAAATCACTTTTTTTTACTATCAATCATTTGTTATCTACAAAACTATAGCTGTAATTTCTTATGAAACAACCGATTTTAATTGCAAAATCAATTAATGTGACTTTGTTCAGCAATACTTTCAAAGAACTTGCGTATTGAGAAACTGTACAAGAGCTCGACAGTGGCATTAGAGTGGCAGTAGTGTTGCAGGAGAGAGGCAGGTGTTTCCAGTTAGTTCTATTACATTATCTGTAAAGTAAGTTTCTTTGTACTGTGCATTGTACGAATGCTCTGGAACAATATAAGTCTTAACACAAAATGCAAACTATATGAGGGTATAAATTAGTTAACATCATCGGCTTTTCACATTGACTGTTGGGATTTCTACAGTGAAGCAGTTAATAAAATGGCTCTGAGCACTATGCGACTTAACTTCTGAGGTCATCAGTTGCCTAGAACTTAGAACTAATTAAACCTAACTAACCTAAGGACATCACACACATCCATGCCCGAGGCAGGATTCGAACCTGCGACCGTAGCGGTCACGCGGTTCCAGACTGAAGCGCCTTTAACCGCACGGCCACACCGGCCGGCGAAGCAATTAATATTATGCACCACAATTAACATTTAATTTGTGAAGAAAAAAGTTCCCGAAACCAACATGATAAGTACGCACTCCATGCAGTTCACTGAACTTAACGCAGACTCATAATCTACGAGGATATTAATCGAATATTTTTCGCTAGAACCTGGGAAGAAGAGTGTGTTGCAACTTCCACAGTCGTAACCTGACCTTGCCACTTGCAGGAACACCGAAGCACGATTCCCTTGAAAACAGCGCAGGATCTGTATTTATCCATTCCGAGAGGAGCGGAAACTGTTTTGAATGCCAATGGGTTTTCTACACCGTATTAGGCTTGGTAATCTATTGTGTCTGTCATGTTTCCATATTTTCGCCCAGCCCCTGTGCGTATAATTTCAGATTCTATTGCAGTACCGATAGCAGGGCTTACACTTGAGGGGAACGAAAATGGAGCACCTCTAATACTTAACTCATTACTGAAAACGAAAACAGAACACGTCTAATATCTAACTCACTATTGGGTTGGGACCTTAATACACTGCCGTAGAGGCAAATAAATCTCAATTATAAGAAAAAATAGTGTTGCTTTACTTTATTCCATTTATGACATTTAATTACGAACCAGAAGGAGAGATCTCATGTGCAGATAATGGGACTGAATTAAACAAGTCGAAAAGGGCGGCACGTTGGATGCATCAACGCGGGCGCCGCCGTATAGCTGCTGAGTGTCCCATGAACGAACAGAGCGCTGATGGTGGAGCTCGTTTTCCAAAAATGCCATAATGTGTGAGCACTAAACGGATTTCATAACGCTACAGCGTAGTGACGTCCGCGATGTAGATCTACAATAATGTATTGCGCAGGAGCCGAATGAGTCTGGTCAGGATAGACAAGGTGTGGGCGAATTCAGAGAGTGATAATTACAAGATTACGTTTCTCAAGGACCGTGACTGGTTTATTACTTGTACGTGTTACGGTTGAGCGCCATCAGGATGGTCTGTTAGAAACGAGCCAGTTTTGGCGATGCCGAGATGTGATCACTTTATAAATGTAACTTTGTTATTTAGGACCTGGTCCACGATGAAGTCAGGAATTAAACACGTCCTAGCTATCTGATTGCCGGTGCTGAATTGAACTGGAGACTTGGAGTCGACATTTTTTGGATACATACCTCTGTACAACTGAAAAAAAATGAATAGCCTCATATTACCTGCTTCACATACAATGTACGTACCGAAATGACTAACGTTAGGTTATTTTGCTGGTATATATTTTAGTTAAGTTGTGTAAAAATGATTGTAATAGAAATTAAAATAAATTGTTATCTGTTGTGACGAAACAGTCGCTGTGTGATTGTATGAGGCACAGAGGTGAGCGAGTGTGCCAGGAGCTTACCCCAGTCCACAGCTACCAGCAGCACTTCATCACAACGTACCTGTTCTTAACACTAAGTATTGCACCATAATCGAAGAGTGAAATTAAAAATTAAAATATTTGAATAAATGCTTGACAAACACTGTGCTGTTTTACAATATATTTATTCACAGCCGATCATTGACCATCTTCACAGTGGAAAAGTGTTGTGTCAGCTTCACGTGTCATACATGCATGTGAAGTTGTTACCAAATTTTTGTACTGTGAAGATGGTCAATGATCGGCTGTGAATAAATACATTGTAAAAATGATAGAAACCAGTTGTGAATAAATATACTGTAAGACATCACCGTGTTTACCACGCATTTCTGCGAGTATAACAATGCTGTTGACAGCCGCCTGAAAAAAATTTTGTAAAATTAAAATAACTTTTCCAAACTTCATCAATGTTTGCTTCAGTATATTAAGGTTAACATTGCAAGTTTACAGAATGATCAAATGAATATGTTATTGAAAATATCGACCTTAAGGAAAAAATATGTGGCGCTGAACAATAAAACAGGAAAGTTAAAAATTGGTCAGCATATGCAAATGATTGTCACAATCAAAAGTTACAAGTCTCAACTTGATCAGATCAATATTTTGGTCAAATCGACGTTTTCACGAAAAATTGAAGGCTCTAAATATCAGACTAAGAAAGATGGAATACTTTTATACAAAAAACTAATGTATGTAACACCAGTATACTACCGCTATTAGTTTTCAAGTTATTCACTACAAACCAAATTTGAAACGAAAACGTACTTATTCATAATAGATTAACCATCATTTCTATTTGTAATAGAAAGTTCTACTTACACCGCTCGATTACATTCATACAATAATACAGCTGTACCAAATTTCAAGACTGTATTTTAAATACTACCTTTAATAACAATCACAATGCATCTTAAAGAGGCAGTTCAGAGCTCATGTTCTACTGTCAGTTCCTTTCTAAAAATTCTGCCCCTCAAAGTTTAAATGCAGTCGAGCTAAAAGTTTTTCAATAACTAAAACAAATTTAACTCGGTTTTTGTATAAAAATTAAGAAGATAGTAAATTGTTAAACGACAGAGATATTAAGTAATACGTGTCTGAGAAAGGGGCCGTTTAGATACTTCTACCTGTGCCTACGGTGGTTGATAGCTGATGTTCCGTTTGGCGGTCCGCTGCTCCAATATATAAATACGGATACAGCGGTAGTAAAGAAGGCATTTCGCACCGTGATCTCAAACTGTCCGCGTCAATCAAACGCCCGCCTTCATTGGCTTTCGGATGACGTCAGAGCTGGGCAGACTTGAATGTGTTTCCCATAAAAGTAGGAAATGAACTTGCGAGGACGGTACACCATCACCATCCTGGATTGCTTAGATTTCATGGAAGTAACTGGTTGTGCGCCGCCCGTGGCAACCGCGTGGCAAGTGGCGAGATTATTTTCCACTTTTAAGGCAAGAAATTAACTTTCGGTGACTAGAAGTCGGGACGATAGACCATTTTACTTGGAACATACCGTACAGGTCGCCTCTGAACCGTAAATAGTACTGTTCCGGATAGGTACATTACATACGATACTAAGACATATTTTGTGCATGTGAACTTATACTGAATAGATCGATCAGTTAAATCTCAAAACTTTTATTTAGAGTCATAGTTGCTGATCCCGCTTAGTAAATAGTAAGTAGGAACATTTTCTTTCAGGGAGTATAAAGATGTGGACCCGCATTCTGGAAATTATGGTCAGTATGTTCTCCAACGCTTTCTTGCTGACCGCAAAAATGGCTTTCAGGCTCTTGTAAACGGCGGAGGTAAGCGAAAAGCACGCACAGACAATGTAAGTGCATATTATAGCAAAAGTAACCACAATCTTGATTATTTACTCGCCGCCCCACATTAGGTAGTGAGATATTGAGTAACTAGTATTGACAGATATCACAAAAGTAAACTGCATATTTACAAAGAAAAAAATAAATTAGTGTCCTTTATGCTGTATACAGTTTATAGGTTGACATGCTGGAATAATTTGAAGAAAACAGACACCAACGGCCCTTACTTTATTTGGCCACCAGTTTCGGAGCCTCATTGGCACCACTTTCAGGACCTTACATACGTAGCTTAGGTAAATCATCTAAATGTCTGTGCTGTTATAGGATAACTACATCCAACTACTTTACGTAGACTTCTTCTCGGTAGACGAGGACCCTTCACAACTATAACAAAAAGATCACCATTGTCGTTAGAGGTGTGAAGAATCCTCGTCTACCGCGAAGTACGCGATAAACAATTGGATTTAGTGATCTTACAACAACACAGATCTTAAGATGATTTATCTAGCTACATGTACAGGTGCCAATGAGATGTTGCCAATGAGGCCTCGAAACTGGTGACTAAATAGAATTTGGCTGTTCGTACCAATTTTGTTCAAGTCTTCGTCCAACCGCAGTCCCATTCAGTTTACACAAGATGGAATTACCGGAATATTGAAATAACATTTTAGGATGAAGACAGCAAGAAATAAAATTACCTACTCTATATACTTAATACATTTTCACATTGGAAATGAGAACGGAAAAGTATTCTCTACGTTTTGTTATTGTTGTGTTTCTGCCACGACTGTACATGATGTATAGGTTGTAGCAGTGATTCCTTTCCCCTAATATCAGGAACAGTATGGGATAGTACGAACAGGTGCAAAGCTGCTAGAGTTCTCTAAAAATGGCTCTGAGCACTATGGGACTTAACATCTGTGGTCATCAGTCCCCTAGAACTTAGAACTACTTAAACCTAACTAACCTAAGGACATCACACACATCCATGCCCGAGGCAGGATTCGAACCTGCTACCGTAGCGGTCACACGGTTCCAGACTGAAGCGCCTAGAACCGCACGGCCACATCGGCCGGCTTGCTAAAGTTCTCTGACTCCTCATCCTACAGCGGTTGACGTCGAAAGACGTCGATTCATGTTTGTACTTGGCAGTGGATCATTGTGCGTTTAAACGATCTTCAACAAACCGTGGAGGTCTTCTTGAACAAGGAGAGTCACTAACGTCAAAATGATACTCCTGAAAACTACAAAACCATTTTCTTGCCGTTCTCTGTCCAATGGCACTATCCAGATACACATACATATTACCTCATGCAGAACGCAAATGTTTCCCATTGCCTCCGATGCTGTCACCACACTACTGAACTCAAACAGAAGAATATGTCGAAAGTGTTCCGATTTCTCCACTTAGCAAAATGACAATACGTAAACTGAAACAAGAACAGTGAACTACAAATAAAAAAATGGCAATCGATGAATAAACCCATAGCAACCAGAATAGCAACGTGGAAAACATAAACGCTACCAACTTATGAACCAACCTAATACTACATAACCAAGGACCGGCGTAGAAAGAGAAAAGTGAGTACCTTTTGTTACTTGTGACTAAAGTACTAGCTCTCCTGTTCTTTGAGGAGACTTTGTTATAGAAATTTGAGTTCTCGCGTATGATGCTGTCTAGCTTTGATTAGTAGCCGTCGTATTTGTCTTAGTCCTCAGTGTGGAACAGCATTCAAAGTTTCCAGTGTATCTCCTACTTACTCCTGAGCCCATTTGTAAGAAGCCAAACTAAACTCTTTTACTGTTGCAACTTGATTTTAACTTCTAAGAAAAGTCTTACGGTGAAAGGGTGGCAACATTATATACTAAAATGATCGTTTAAATAAAATCCCATAAAATGCAATCTTATATAAAATTCTACAAGGTAGGCCAAACAAGTTAGGATGCTCTACAGTACACAGATACCGCCTCTCAAGATGATCGGCAAGATAAAAACATATTTCAAGAATTACGCCGTTACACTCCAAGCAAAAAAATTCGTTAACACACCAAATCCGACAAACATGACAGAGGCAGCTCCGAACGACAGACAGACACTAACCCCCGGACGGACGAGCAAGCTGGGGACGAGAGACTGACCAAGAAAACAAGTAGAATTTACCAAGAGTAAATCACACAACATATAAACAATCAGTTAACTTCTAATAAACTGTGATTTCTCGAGACGACCTGGCGCAGCACCTCCAAATCGCTCTCCCGAACCGTCCGCTGCCAGCCGCTTCAACGGACGCAGGAAGGCGCGCCGATCTCCCGTCTTTCTTGGTCCGCATCAACCTACCGACTGCCCGCTGCTCCGTCCGCGACTGCTGCTCCGTCGCGACGGCACTGTGGCGACTGCACTGCTTGTGCGTCTCCCACTCACTTCCAGACACACAACGGCGGAAATACTGGCTCGGACCCAACCGTGCAGAGGAAACACGCCCACTGGCAAAACGACACCCCTGCACCAGGGAAGGACCGAGCCAAGCTCCACAAGATGGTAACTGAAGGGGCCCAGAAGCGCTCGGACAACCAGTTACACCACGGCGTCGCAGCTCGCACCGACCAGACTCATGTCGTCGGTTAACTCCTGTTGCTCTCGTGTCGACCGCGAAGCCACTACCCCTCGCTACACGGCGCGGCCCACTGGACTCAAGTGGTGACCTTACACGCGCCGACGCTCAAGACGGTCAAGTCATCCTGTGTCTCAGTGCGCGACCACCAACCGATCGATCCAACCGCCAATGACCAATGCCTGAGTAAACTCGAGCAGATTGGCGGCCTAACGCGCAGACTCATATGCAGGAACTAAGCCCCGACCGGGCGACCACTCACGGAGTTCTCTTATTGGCGGAGTGGAAAGACTCTCATTTTGCCGGCTTTAAAGGTTGATTCAAACGACCGGCATAATAGCACTCCGGACGACAGACAGACACTAACTGCCGCACAAATGCGGACGAGAGACAGACTAGCAAGCTGGGGACGAGAGACTGGCCGACACTGACTCCAGACTCACCCCAGACTGACCCCTGGCGAGCTCATAGCGCCCCTTAAATGCACGTGAACAGGCAACCTTTCCCCTTTCCCACCAGAGGGAGATTGCCATCTTATTAGAATGAACACAACTTGACACTATCAAATTATTTATTTTAAAACGACATAAAATTCAAAAGTATAGAATCAATACAGAAAGTTAAATCTTACTCTTAATCTAGTTTCGAGAATGGGAGAACATCTGTGACTTTCCTCATCGATATTGTTGTCCAGCAAAAATTTTGACAGGTAGTCACACTTTGCCCTGTTAATGCTTTCGATATTCAGTTGAAGGAGTCTGATAGTTGGTCCAATGTTTCTTGTTAATGAGCTCTGAAAAGAACTGTTTCTGCTATTTAGTTGATATGTCATTGCCAGGAGATCCTATGGATAGTCTGGCTGCCTGTAATCACTGTTGCTCAATTAGCACCACCCAGGAGGCACGTGTAGGGTATTTTAAGGTTAAACCTACGGACGTGAGCAACGCTACCTAAGAAATGGCTGGCAGAATTCTTCACTGGCATCCTGCTGACTGGTCAACTTCCATCTGAGTTTAAAAAGGTGAAGATAATATCTGTTCTGAAACCTGGCAAACCCAGCAACAGGGTAGAAAACTATCGTCCCATTTCCCTACTCAGCTGCTGCTACAAACTTTTTGAAAGGCTAATATATAACAGAATAAGTAGCGCTATCGTAGAGAACGTTCCAGTTGATCAGGCAGGCTTCAGACCAGGGCGTAGCTGCTGCGACCAAATATTGTCTCTCACATCATTCATAGAGTCAGGATACCAAATGAAGCAGAAAACATCTGTGGCATTTGTTGATCTAACTGCCGCCTTCGACACTGTGTGGAGGGAAGGCCTTATCTACAAATTTCTCCGCACCATACCCTGCAGAACAATGGCTCGACTGATTAACAGCATGCTAAGTGATCGGAAGTTCCAGGTAATCACTGGAAGCAACATAAGTAAGGAGAGGAAGCTGAACAACGGATTGCCTCAAGGATCAGTTCTCTCACCCTTACTGTTCAACCTATATCTATCTGATCTACCTGACACTTCGTCCAGAAAATACTGCTATGCCGATGACCTGGCTCTAGCCGTCAAACACCAGGAAATGAAGACAACAGAAGAGATTTTAGCCAATGACCTGTCTGCATTAGACAATTACTTCAAAATCTGGAGTGTGAGTAAAACAGAAGTGTGTTGCTTCCATCTAAATAACCAGTTGGCGAACGTAAAACTGGAGGTAAGTTCCAGAGGCAGAATTCTTCGTCACAAATGGAACCCAAAATACCTTGGTGTCATCCTGGATCGTACACTATGCTTCAAACAACACCTTCTTAACTTAGCTCAAAAGCTGAGGACTCGAAACAACATCCTCCATAAGCTATGCGGAACTACCTGGGGATCTTCAGCAACCACCCTGCGAACTTCAGCTCTGGACTTGGTATACTCAAGTGCTGAGTACTGTGCACCTGTTTGGATGAATAGTCATCATACAAGGCTTGTTGATACCCAGCTGAATACGACAATGCGTATAATATCTGGCGCAATCAGATCTACTCCAGTTTATTGGCTTCCACTGTTAACCGGTATAATGCCTCCTGATCTACGCAGATGTACTGCCCTTATGAGAGAATTCCACAAGATCTCCAGGAATTCTAACCTACCCGTGCATAGCGACCTGCCACTTTTAAATCGCAAGAGACTGAAATCACGTCATCCAACTCTGTGCGATGCTGCTGACATGGTTGCTAAGAATTTCAAACCTCTTGAAGAATGGAAAGGTCGGTGGGAAGCAGTGACAGATGTGCACCTGCATAACACCTTCTCAGGTGCTAAACTTCCAAGTGGATTCGACTTACCACGCAAGACGTGGTCTACTCTCAACAGAATCCGTACCAGCCATGGGCGGTGCAGAGATGCTCTCTTTAAGTGGAAGAAGCTGCCTGATCCAGCTTGTGACTGCGGGGCTCCATACCAGACTGTTCACCACATTGTCAGTGAATGCAGGATTCGAGCCTATCACGGCGCCAAAGAGGACTTCCTGCTAGGAACTCCAGATGCAGTGCGCTGGATTGAAGGACTGGATATTCAGTTGTAAAGACAAACTTAAGTTTCTTGTGTGTCAATATGTACATATGTATATGTAATTTCATGATATGTGTGTATTAGCAATACGCTAAATAATAAATAAAATGCGACTTTCCTCAAAATAGCGCCCCCTTTTATCAGACAGACACACTAGATTGGCTGACACTGAGTAGCCACGAGAAACATAAGACTTCATCCCGACTGTCATTGCCGGTAAAGGGCCCAGAGAACAAGCAATTTACTGTGGTTGCTTCCTTATCTGCCTAGCTGTGGTGCGTATCTCACCGATTACAGTTCTGGGAGACGTTCTATAGCAGCGTTGATCTGCTTTGTGTTGTTGGTTGCCGTGCAGACGATATACGTTGCATACCTATAAATTCTGTCTACACGGTAGATGTAATATACTGTCTGCAAACTCCCAGAGCTGAAACTACTTCAGTGCGACACAGAACATGAATGGAGATTTCTGTCTGCTCATAAGCTAGTGATACGTCGCGGAGCTGGCGCCAGCACCTCTTCCTTGTAGTGTCATCTTTGCCATAGAAATCGCTTTGGCCGGCCGCGAGTCAGTTGCATCGCGGGTTCGGCTATTTAAGTCTGCAGCGTCGAGGCAGCCGGCCTGACGGTGTGGTGTGTTGGTTGCGGTTACAACCAGATCGTGAGGTTGGCCCCTTACTTGGTGCACATGCTCATTGCGCGTGGTATTATTGGAATGCTGCGCCCGGAGACGGCGGAAAGTTTTGGATTCAGGTACGAGGCGTGGTGTTTGGCTTTTCTCGCCTCGCAGTGCATGTTGAGAAGGAAAGCTTGCTGGAACGTCACCTGGCATTAACCGTTCGCCTGGGGGTATGGTTCAAATGGTTCAAATGGCTCTGAGCACTATGGGACTTAACAGCTATGGTCATCAGTCCCCTAGAACTTAGAACTACTTAAACCTAACTAACCTAAGGACAGCACACAACACCCAGCCATCACGAGGTAGAGAAAATCCCTGACCCCGCCGGGAATCGTACCCGGGAACCCGGGCGTGGGAAGCGAGAACGCTACCGCACGACCACGAGATGCGGGCGGGCATATGGTGTGTGTTTGATTTAAACAGGTGCATTTGTGTGCTTATCTATATTTGTTGATGCTTAACTAATGTTTCTTCAGTGTGAATTTGGTGACGAGTCTGATATGTCAATGATATATTACACGTGACATGATAACGGGCCTTGGCCTTTCCGTCTTAGTTTCCTACCACTTGATGAATGATCTGCAGCTACATGTAAGGAAGCCCGGTGAGCTGCTCATTATTGACTTTTTGTATATCTAAGTTATTGTAACCTTGATGATTAAGTACTAAAATTTGCACTTTAGTTTACGAGTAACGAAATACTATGCTGTCTCGTAAAATTACATCAGATTCCACGAAAGGGTAGTTCTGGTGGGCTCTTGCCCGTTTAAATTAGTACTCAGCTGTTACTCCACGCCCGGGTTCCCGGGTTCGATTCCCGGCGGGGTCAGGGATTTTCTCTGCCTCGTGATGGCTGGGTGTTGTGTGCTGTCCTTAGGTTAGTTAGGTTTAAGTAGTTCTAAGTTCTAGGGGACTTATGACCACAGCAGTTGAGTCCCATAGTGCTCAGAGCCATTCAGCTGTTACTATCACGTTTCAAGGAACAATCTTATGTATGCGTCTATCGTAGTGTTTAAAAAAAAAATCTAGCGAGCCTTCCTGTTTTAATGTTCTGTTTTATTCTTTTATATAATACGAATGTGCAATCGCAAGTGTGCTGTTGCTGTTGATTTATGTTGCAGTTGTGCGGAGCCTTCTGTCTCGATCTCGTCCTTATGTTGAGTATTGCTGTTCTCTTTCTTCCTCGTTGTGTCAGGTCGTTAAGCTTTGTAGCTCGTTCTTCCGCCGCTTCGGCAGATGCACCTTTCGCTTTAGATATGAATGTAAACCTTAAAACAGGGTTTTACTGTGTAATTAGTGTCGGATCAGATTGCTGGAGGCTCCGCCTTATTAATTCTGTATTCCCTTATCAGTCATTTGTTTATTACACTGGTGCCTTAGGTGCTGGTTGTAAAGTTTAATTTTTATATAGGAGGGTTTCATGTGCGTATGTTCTCAGGGAATGTTTAGAAGCTGAGGCGCTGTTTTTTTTATTAATTGTTTTTTATTTAATTAGTGCCTCCCTGTACTGCCATCAACTGTATTATTTCTTACTCAGAAGTTAATGTGCCCAGTGTCTTCATTGCCGAGCGTTGAAGGTTTAGAAGTTGCTTTTATTATTACTCGTGTGCCTTATGTTATGCCTTAATGTTATACCTTGGTATGAATTTATATATCAAAAGAGAAATCATTGTACTGGATACACCTGGGGGTTCGGAGTTTACCAAGTTTTGATTTTATTAAGTATCTGCACCAACAGAAATTTTGTTAATGTTTGATGCATTTGTTATGCAGATTTCAACAGGGATTTAAGAAAATATTTTATTGTGCTCCTTAAATTGATCAATTTTATTGTATTTAAATTGTGCAACCTAAGAAACATTGTTTAACACAAGCTGTGTATGTTTGGTAATTATGACCCTGCAGCTTTCTGTCGTATTATTGGACACAAATAGCACGTTCCAGCTAGGAACAGAAACTTAACTCAAGTATTCGTTCGTTCAGTATTTCAACATGCAAAAAGATTTCTTGAAATTACTGCAGCCAGTGGCCTTTTGTATTGTTCTTCAATTTTTATTACCCCACTACCCGTTCAGAACCGGTAACGGGACAGTAAAAAATTGAAGAACAAAACAAAAGGCCACTGGGTGCAGTAATTTCGAGAAACCTTTATTCATCACAGTCGCAGCGATCCTCGTCCATTAAGGATAAAGGTTTCACTTCAACATGCCTCAGACTCCATAGAGAGGCAAAGATTCGTCACTCTGTTTACCGAGATACGACTTAATTCGCTCCTTGTGGCGCAGTCGACACTACGCAAATTTCAGCAGTGAGACTCTCCACTGGTGCTCTTGTCAGCGACGTCTCTAAGCCGCTCCCCGCGTGGTATGCCCACTACTGACACCCGCAAGAGAATCCCCTTCACACGTCATATGCCGGTTTACCGCAAGGCTTTTGGTGTCTGCGTTCGCACTCCGTACAGTGAATCCCTGCGCCCGTTACAAGCGTCATGAAGCAGCCAACATATCCCCCACAGTTCATACTTTGTGTAGAACAATGTCCTAGAAAATACTAAAAACTCATCCTACGATTAAGGACTGCGCCAATCAAATTCATTTCTCTGCTTTTTGGTGGGACACATGGCTCGTTAACTGCTGTGACAAGATCTCCGAAGGGTCAACTCGCGTCCGTCTTTTGTGACCCCTATACTAAAAGAATTCCTGCTTCTGTTGTAAGATGCTGTTGCTCTCCGTCCTTGGTTTCCCACACGTGGCTGTTTTCGCCGATTTTTGTAGCGGCAGGAGCGCGTCTCGTATCCACACTTCCACACTCACCGGTCTCGCCAAGGGGAGCCGAAATCAGGGCTGCCTTCAGTCTGTTCTCTTTAGAGCAGTAGAACATCCCTCCTGATCTAACACGACGCAGAGTCTAAACCTCCGTTTGCTGACCGCCGCCTCCTCAGAAACTCGCAACCGTTAGCGTTCCCTGCTGTCAGCGTCCAGCTCAAATTAATTCCCAGGAATGCGTCACTATAGAAAAATTTATTAAATAAAAATATTTTTAAGATAAAAAATTTTAATGCCTAGACCGCAATTTTCCTGTCATCATTAAAGTTCGATAACTAGTTTTGGTTGCTATCTGCAACCATGTTTCTAAATATGAAAAGCATTTGAAAGTATCGTTAACTCTAGTCGTGCAAACTCATGCATTCGTCGGTACCGAAACAACAACAGTACGTAGCTGAAAACGTCACCATGAGCAAGCCAGGTTGAAGACCATAATTTCGCAGGTTGGCGATCATATAGGAAATAGCCCAGTTGGATGAGGAGAAGTTCCTAAATAGCCGTCAACCTACGAAATTACCGTCCGGAACCTAGCTTGCTCATGGTGACATTTTCATCTACGTGCTCTTATTATTTTGGTACTTATGAATGCAGTTTGTTGCATGAATAGACCTAACGATGTTTTCCAATGCTTATTCACCACCTTTTCATATTTTGAACGATCTGAATATAGCAAACATAACTAGTTATCGAACTTCAGTTGTGATAGGAAAACTGTGATCTAAGCGTTAAAAGTTTTTACTTTTAAAACTTTTGTATTCAATAAACCACATTAAGACTCCCATCTGTCCCACGTAGACCTCCTCAGGCTTCACTGCTACAGAAAAATGTTAGTGTGTGGCGCTAACCAGAATCAAACAAATAAATTATCGTGTGAATTTTAAAACTTTCCCTGCGAATTGACTGTTCAAACAAATTTCGGGCTTGCAGCCGGTCGTCGTTCAATACCTCGCACGTTATTTCAACTAGGCACCTGCCAGTCATCTTCAGGTGAGCTCTTTCCTCAACTTATTTTATGTTTAATCAAGAATATTTTGAACAGACTGACGGTGTCGATATGCATAGCCCCTGTCTCCCTTGGTGGCCAACCATTTTATGGAGGATTTTGAGGAGAGAGCGCTTGAATCAGCTGCCCTGAAACCAACAGTTTTTTCGAAGTATATGGATGATACTTTCATAGTGTGGCCTCATGGAGAAGACAAATTAATGGAGGTTCTAGATCACCTCCACTGCCTTCCTTGGATGTCCTGGTTCGAAGGAACAGTGATGGTTCTCTAGGGCATTCAGTTTATCGGAAGCCCACTCATACTGATTTGTACCTGCACGCATCGATTTGCCATCACCCGTCGCAAACCATGAGTGTGCTTAAAACACTTGTTCATACAGCTCATACTGTCTCAGATCTAGATAGCGTACTTCAAGAACTCGCCCATCTAAAGACATTATTCAGCGAAAATGGGTATTCTATCCTGCAGATTAACAGGGCACTAACAGTTAAAACTAAGAAGCAGGTAGTGAATAAAGAGGAGAACATGCCGGAACAATCTTTAGCTTTTCTCCCTTTCGTTGGCAACATTTCGTTTAAAATAGCAAGAATCCTCCGAAAATTTCAGGTCAAAGTGGTTTTCCGCCAACCATCGAAGATTGCGGACCTTGTGGGATCAAAAAATGGTTCAAATGGCTCTGAGCACTATGGGACTTAACATATGAGGTCATCAGTCCCCTAGAACTTAGAACTATTTAAACCTAACTAACCTAAGGACATCACACATATCCATGCCCGAGGTAGGATTCGAACCTGCGACCGTAGCGGTCGCACGGTTCCAGTCTGTACCTTGTGGGATCAGTAAAGGACAATCTGTTACTACGAAAGGCCGGAATTTACAAGATATCGTGCCAATGTGGTATGGCTTACATAGGTCAAACCACACGCACCGTGAAAGAACGCTGCACTGTGAACATCAACGTTACACCCGCCTTCTGCAGCCAAGCAAGTCCGCTATTGCTGAACATTGTATTTCCACTGGACATTCAATGGAGCATGAGAGAACAATGACTCTGTCCACAGCAACATCTTTCTGGGACTCCATTATTGAAGAATCCGTAGAAATACTCCAGGCGGAAAATCTGTTGAACCGTTACAGCGGCTACCAGCAGGACAGCGCATGGAATCCCATCATCTCCACGATTTACTCAAATCGAAGACGACGGCCGCGGCAAACAGTAACTCAGAGGGCGACTGAGTTCCGCTATTCCACCAGCGAGGGCGCTGCCGGCGGGCAGTGTGGTCCATCTATCAAGTTTTCGACGCACGCGCAGAATAGTTACAGCGCGTTATATACTGCGGAACGGAGGACGTTTTCGGCAGTCTGCGACGGCTCACCTGAAGATGGCTGGCAGGTGCCCAGTTGAAATATCGTGCGAGGTATTGAACGACTCCCGGCTGGAAGCCCGAAATTTGTTTGGACAAATAAATTATCACTTGCCGAATCATCCACCGTAAACCTCGATCTCATATCGAACAAAATATGCAAGTTCACTTCTACAACATTACATTTATAGAGGCGAAATACTGACATGTTACTTTTTTTTTAATTCGAGATTTTTTGTTATCAGTCTACTGACTGGTTTGATGCGGCCCGCCACGAATTCCTTTCCTGTGCTAACCTCTTCATCTCAGAGTAGCACTTGCAACCTATGTCCTCAATTATTTGCTTGACGTATTCCAATCTCTGTCTTCCTCTACAAATTCGAGATTACTGGGCCAAAATATAAAAACTTGGTCGTAACTAAAGCCTGAAAGGGCCTTATGAGAACTTTCGGCGTGCGATCTTATAATTCATTTCTGTTGTAGTCACCATGTGGCTATGTTGTTTTAATTTTCCTACTATGTTTGTGTGCTGCAGGCTGCCTAATCAGTGCTGAGTCAGGGGACCGAGCGATGTCGCGGCTGAGCTCACGCTGGTCACCTTATGCCAACGGGTGAGTGTTAACCAAATGTATTTCTTTTAACGTCTTTGAATTGTGATTTAATACTGTTAATGTTTTTATGGTTTACATATCAATTGGGAATTTCATTAGGTCCTCTAGTCAGTAACGGAAAACCGTTGTGAAAATTGTAAAGTCTGTTAATACAGATTCTCTCACTGATCATGGTATTTAAATCTAATATGACGAAACTTTTAAAATTTTCCTTAAATGTGTAAAAGAATGATTTAAAGTTATTGCCAGTATTGTTCGAATGCTGCTGAGATGAACAAATGTTGCAAAAATTCTTCCTTCTTGCAGTGTATTTTGTGTTCAGTGCCAAGCCTCTCCACTCCCAGCCCAGTGCTACCTGCCATTCCACTAACTTTATGTAGAGGCGCTTTATGTTATGTTCCATTTCACAAGCTTCGCTAACACTCGTTGAACCTAGGAAACAGATTCACCACAAAAATCATTTTTACTGCACCCTTACCCTATTTGGGGCAACGGCCTTGCCGCAGTGCATACACCGGTTCCCGTCAGATCACCGAAGTTAAGCGCTGTCGGGCGTGGCCGGCACGTGGATGGGTGGCCATCCGGGCCGCCATCTGCTGTTGCCATTTTTCGGGCTGCACTCAGCCTCGTGATGCCAACTGAGGAGCTACTCGACCGAATAGTAGCGGCTCCGGTCAAAGAAAACCATCGTAACGACCGGGAGAGCGATGTGCTGACCACACGCCCCTCCTATCCGCATCCTCAGCTGAGGATGACACGGCGGTCGGATGGTCCCGATGGGCCACATGTGGCCTGATGACGGAGTGCTGCTGCTTCTTATCCTATTTGAAGACACGGAACTTTGTCATGTAGGATCTGTCGACAGGGAGGAAAATAGCTGATCACAAACGAAGCCGTCAGCTGAGAATCTATTTGTAACGAAGTTTTGGATGAGATCGACGATTTGATCAGGACTTCCTTGCAGGCAGAACTCAGCACATTGATCTCAATTGAATAAGCTCGTTAGATGTGATGGTAAAAAGCGAACGCGGTGGTGTCTTTGCGGTTGCCTTCGGTACGAATGATGTGCTCTGTTTTGTTGTAGGGCGTGCCGCGAAGAAGACGAATCACATGGACTCATATCGGGTCCATATGGTGGATGTTCCAGTATTTCCCACCCCGGCGTACGCAGATGCTCCTGCACGTGGTTCGGCCTGCGGCATCTTGCATTGTCGCGAAGGAAGATGGCACGCAATGCCAGAAGGAAACATTCTGCCCTCTGACCACGTGCCACGTTTCCTAAACATACTGTTAGAGTGTCTGAAATGGCCTCCCGCACCTTCAAACAGTACTGAGCAACTGACTCAAATAGAGCCATCACCGATCATTGCGTTACTTCACCTCACCTGCCATCTACTACAAAGAACGGGCATACCACATGACGCACATCTTTCATGTTACAGCGGTGTTGCTACTACTTTTCATCCAACCCATGTGTTATTGATGCCAACGGCCGTGCCGCGGTTTCCGTCATGTCATCGAAGTTAAGCGCCGTCGCGCTTAGCTAGGACTTAGATGGGCGACCGGCCGGTCTCCCGAGCTCTGTTGACAAGCGAGTTCTACTTAGCCCTTGTGAGCCAAATTGGGGACCTACTTGGTTGACAAGTTCACGAAAACTGACAGCGACCGGGAGATCGGTGTGCTGTGAACGCACGCCCCTCCATATTCGCATCCGGCGACGTCTATAGCCTGAGGATGACAAGGCGGTCGGTCAGTGCCGTTATGGTCTTCCGCGACCTGTTCGGACGGGGTCTAGTTTATGTACTAATGATATACCGGATAATGTTTGAGGATAACTGAGGTTATTAGTTACTATTTTGTCTATAGGAACATTGCAACGCTTGTAGCGATGTGCTAGGAGACCTGAAGAAAATCGAGGATTGGTACAAGGACTGCAAGTTGGCTTTGAAAGTAAGTAAATGTAGTATTTTGAACATAAATAGGCTTAGAGATTCGCAACAAATCGCTGGAAACAGGACCGTAAAATACCCACGAGGAACCATCCGGAGGTATGTAAGATGGAATGCCCACATAAAACAAATTGTAGGAAAGTCGGATGCCAGTCTGAGATTTATTGTGAGAATCATAATGAAAGGTAGTTCATCCTCGAGAACATTTCCCTTACAGGGCACTTGCAAGTTCTGTTCTCGAGTAAAGTTGGTCAATCTGGGATCCTCAGCAGGTTGTATTAAATAGGAGAGACCGGGAATTTCGCGTGCCATAATTTGCGTGACATTGATCACAGTAAAAAACTTTCTCCCAACCTTATTTACCTACTAGCGTTAAGTGGAAAATGAATGTGTGTGAATTAATGAGGTATATGACTGTATTTTTATTTTTCTCTGTGTGAAAATTGGTGTAAAATATGTTGTGGATAAAAGGAAGGAGAGAAAGATGACTCCAGCTGTAAGCGCCAAGGCCAGGGAGACCATGCTGAAACTCCATAGCAGCACACTACACCGATGACCACTGAATGATGCAATGAAAGCATTGTTTAAAAGTAATGGCAGCGGTATTCATTTGTCGAATTTTAGTGGTTCGTGAGCTACAGTGTGGTTCTTGTGGCAGCGTAGTATTGATCTTGGCATAGTTAAGTGGCCAGGCGGAGGTTGGGTAAGTGAGCTTGACGTCTTCAGATCGGTATGGAAAGATCGTCGGGTCTAGTTAAAACTATCCCTCAATAGCAGGCCTGGCCAAACAGCGCTTCAGCGGCGATCCTGCCTGGTGCTCCTAGCGCAGCGGCCATTGGGGCTGAGGTAGCAGTCGGACACTGCTAGAGCCAAGCAGCAGCCATATCAAACGCCAAGCAGATTACATTAAATGAGATTCACGTGCTGTGTTAGAAATACTCATCTGTCCAAAAATGAAAAAGTGGAGAAGCCACATCGCCCAGTGCCAAATGGGCACTGCTATACTTTTCCTATCGTCTGAAGGCCCTGTGAAGTGATTAATATGCTAGCTCACTGTTATGACCTGGAAAAACACAGCCACAAAGACAGCCTGATGCACTTGTCTTCTCACGACGACAGTGAATGGTGGCTGCACTGAAGGGGCCATTGGGGGAAAAACTGACTTAATGGCAGTGACAAAATCTGTTATGATGGTGATTACCAATTATTTTAATTCATTAATATGTGTCTTAATGGAAGGGAACAATCATTTCGTAACAGATATGACAGACAAGATTGATACTATCAAAGAGAAATTAATCCTATGGAAAAATCTGCTTCATGATCATGATGTGGAACATTTCCTGGGACTCGAAGGCGGTCATTTGTGGACCAGGAATGACTACGATTCAGAAACTGAAACATTTCATGCTGAGTTCTCAAAGAGACCCTGAGACTTTGCGCAGTGAAAACTAATTGCGATTTATTTGTCAGACTATTCTCGCTTTTGGCGGCTGTAGTACCTCGTTACATCCAAACTGAGTCGATAAACATATAGTGTAGCACCCTGCTCAAAGACCTGTTTGCTCAATACAGAAATTTACAGTACTTTAATAAAATGTTATCCCAAGAAAAATATCCTCGGCTGTAAGGACAAGCCGCTACAGTTACTTCAATATTTGGTTTAACACACGTGTGTGAACTTTTACTTTCTGTTCTGAAATTGTCGAAGTCCCACCAACGTTACGGTTTAACAGATTTAAACCTGCGTAAGTCAGTGTGTTTGACTGTATCACGAGCCATCTACATCTTCATCTACATTCACACGAATGCTTTGCTATCACACTGACACCACATCGAACCACCTTCGCAATAATTCTGTATTATTCCACACCCCAACAGCGCGAGCTCTGATTTCCTTTATTTTAGTGTGATGACCGTTTCTCCCTTCTTCAACTAAATATTTTCGCATTCGGAGGAGAAAGTTGGTGATTCGAATTATGGGGGTAAGATTCCGCCGCAACGAAAAAAACCTTTGTTTTAATGGTGTCCATCCCAAATCCAGTATCATGCCGGTGACACTCTCTCCCCTATATCGCGATGGTTCCAGATACATTACGTATTGTAAAATCGAAATGTGTATAAATTTATAAATATCATAACTTAATGTTAATTACCAGTATCTAAAGCTTTTTGTAGCTCTACTCACCGTACTACCACTATCTAATCCACGTGCTTAATTAAGTAATAAAAGTTATTGCTTTCCCATAAAAATAAAAAGTTAAAAATAAACACACGTGATGAAATTCTTCTAATTAAAGTATGCTTAAAATTCCTCTTAGTAGACACACTTTGTTGCAAACTCGTCTACCTAATTTTCTTGCTTTTGCAGCCTTCGGCATGTAGCCGTCTCACTCATATACCTGCTCGGAACAGTGCGTTCCGCCGGTCGCGGTGGTCGAGTGGTCCAACTGTACAACCTGCCCATTCCCCTCTCATCTTTCCCTCACTTTCATTCTCCAACCTGTTTTTCAGAGCGCTTCTAGGCGCTACAGTCCGGAACCGCGCGACTGCTACGGTCGCAGGTTCGAATCCTGCCTCGGGCATGGATGTGTGTGATGTCCTTAGGTTAGTTAGGTTTAAGTAGTTCTACGTTCCAGGGGACTGATGACCTCAGATGTTAAGTCCCATAGTGCTCAGAGCCATTTGAACCATTTTTTGAACAGTGCGTTCCGCAAGGTAGTGTCATAGGCCCTATGATGTTCCTCATTTATATAAATGATCTAGGTGATAATCTGAGCAGCCCCCTTAGATTGTTTGCAGATGACGCTGTTATTTACCGTCTATTAAAATCATCAGACAATCAATTCCAACAACAAAATGATCTAGAGAGAATTTCTGTTTGGTGTGAAAAGTCGCAATTGGCACTAAAAATGGTTCAAATGGATCTGAGCACTATGGGACTCAACTGCTGAGGTCATTAGTCCCCTAGAACTTAGAACTAGTTAATCCTAACTAACCTAAGGACATCACAAACATCCATGCCCGAGGCAAGATTCGAACCTGCGACCGTAGCGGTCTTGCGGTTCCAGACTGCAGCGCCTTTAACTGCACGGCCACTTCGGCCGGCGCAATTAGCACTAAACAAAGAAAACTGCGAGGTCATCCACATGGGTACTAAAAGAAATCCGATAAATTTTGCGTATACGATAAATCGCACAAATCTAAGGGCTGTCAATTCGACTAAATACCTAGTAACTACGATTACGAGCAACTTAAATTGGAAAGACCA
Source organism: Schistocerca nitens (assembly GCF_023898315.1). Taxonomy (NCBI): domain Eukaryota; kingdom Metazoa; phylum Arthropoda; class Insecta; order Orthoptera; family Acrididae; genus Schistocerca; species Schistocerca nitens. The sequence goes on along the minus strand of NC_064615.1, from coordinate 254,186,966 downwards.
CATAGACAATTTTGTGGGGAAGGTGAAACAAAGACTGTGCTTTGTTGGTGAACACTTAGAAGATGCGACAAACCCACTGAAGAGACAGCCTACATAACACTTGTCGGTGCCGGCCGCGGTGGCCGAGCGGTTCTAGGCGCTGCAGTCCGGAACCGCGGGACTGCTACGGTCGCAGGTTTGAATCCTACCTCGGGCATGGATATGTGCGATGTCCTTAGGTTAGTTAGGTTTCAGTAGTTCTAAGTTCTAGGGGACTGATGACCGCAGATGTTAAGTCCCATAGTGCTCAGAGCCATTTGAACCATTTGAACACTTGTCCGTCCTCTGCGCGGTATGGGATCCTTACCAGGTAGGACTGACGGGGAAAATCGAAAAAGTGCAAAGAAGGGAAGCTCGTTTCGTGTTATTGCGCAATAGGGGTGAGAGTGTCACTGATATGACACGCGAGTTGGGGTGGCAGTCATTGAAACAAATGCGGTTTTCTTTGTGGCGAGATCTATTTACGAAATTGCAATCATCATCTTCCGAATGCGAAAATATTTTGTTGACACACACCTACGTAGGGAGAAATGATCATCATAATAAAATAAGAGAAATCAGAGCTCTAACGGTAAGATTTAAGTGTTCCTTTTTCCCACGCGCCATTCGAGAGTGGAAGGGTAGAGAAGTAGTATGAAAATGGTTCGATGAACCCTCCGCCAGGCACTTAAGTATGAATTGCAGAGTAACCCTGTAGATGTAGATGTAGAAGCCGGAGCGCTTAGCATACTAGATTAAACTTGGCCAGACCTGATCTACAGTGAGCTCACGTGGTTCCAAACGGTAATAGGTACTTACTGTTCCTTTACCAGTTGGTAAATAAACAACATTCGAACCATTTGGCAATTTGAAGTTACTGTACTATAAAAGATATTAGGTTGGCAAAACCTCAGGGAGTCGCAGAAAAAGACTATTTACCGACAGCAACTCGAATGCAGTTATTTTTGGCGTGTGGTGTACAGTACTGTGATCGGAGCAAGTTCAGGCTCGTTCCGGTGCGAAGCAGGTATCTCGTCCATAACCACTTCTAATGAGATTGACTGTTGTCTTGTTGTATGTGATGTTTGTGGATTTATCTTGAGTGCATGTAATATGCTCCAGAGCATTTCTCGTTGATGTAGTGGGTCCAACATTGGCATAACCGGAGAGCTCACATTGTTAGCGAGCTGCTTGCCCGTTAGCCGAACAAGTTTTGGTTAAACGATTTCTTGTTTCCACTCATGGTGTTCTAAGGAACCATTAAACGGGACAGTGTACGCCGCTGTTGGTCATCTACTCTTCAGCTGAGTCGAGAATCCAATAAATTCTGTATTAAACATGGGAAGTTAGCGTTAGTTAGCAACGACCGCCTAAAGTGGTGGAGATCTGCTTGACCGTTAAATTCTTAGGGATCAAGTGGCGAGGGCTCTAATTAATTTTTATGTCGGTAAGACTACATTAGGACATCACTATATTGGACATCGATTTGAGCACATGTAATTGACCAGTGAATGATAACAAAGTGAAGTTGCCTGGGAGCATTAAAAAGAAATAAAGTCTGACGTAGTTATGAAGTAGCCGTCTGATATTAGTAAACCTGGCGAATGTATTTTAAAGAAAGGTAAAGTTTTAAGTTTAAAGGAAAATAACAACTTTTTTTATTCTTTCAAGATTGAAGCTCAGAAAAGAGAGCAAAGAAAAACACGAAAGAAAAGAGAGTGATGAAAAGTAGTGCCTCCGAATTTTTTATGTGAAAACTCTTAATGCTTTTTAAATGAAAGAAACGTTTTAAACATCTACATATCCATTATTCATGTCCACGTATTTGCAGCCTTCTACCGCTAGAGGGCTACGAAATGTAGCTTGCAACATGGCCGTGTGTAGTGTAACTATGTCAGTGTCTGAGAAACAGCGTGTTGTAACAAAATTTCGAATTCGAAGAGTTCGTCCACGCATGGAACACCCTCTCCTTTACATAACAATGCCAGACCACACACGAACGCTACACTTGTAACAATCCGACGTCTTGGGTTCACTGTCATAGATCATCCTATATACACTCCCAACGTGACCCCGACGGATTTTCATATGTTCCCAAAACTTAAAGAACACCTTCGAAGTCTTCGCTTCGATAGTGATGAAGCGATGCACGGAGAGGTGAGATTGTAGCCCCGTCAACACTGTCAAGCATTCTTCGATTGTAACTACTGTGAGAAATAAATCTGTAGACAGGAAGCAGTTTTACGGAGCAATAAAAAGTAAATCTGGATGTATAGAGAAAAAATGTTTTTATTTTCTACATTAGTACAATATACCATTTTACATTCATTTAGTATTGAAAATAATGTCCTCAATATGGCGGCCGTTAGCATCAATACATTATTGTAGAGGAACCCTGAAGTTTCGACCAGCTCTTGCACACATATTGCTGGGTGTGGCATTCGTTTCGTCAATAATCCGCCATTTTAACTCTGGTGGGGTGTGAGGGCGGCTTTTGAAAACCTTTTCCTTCAGATAGCCCCAAAGAAAGTTGTCACAGATGCTGAAATCTAGTGACCGCACAGGCCACCCGGCATCACCCCTCTAAGAGACGAGGCGTGCTGGAAACATTTCTCTCAAAACATCAAATGAAATTCGAGCTGTGTGAGCAGCAGCTCCATCGTGTTGGAACCACAATTCCCCCGGTCCATGTTCTTCAACAATCTCGTCCATTCTGGGTTGCATAAAATTTTACAACAATGAAACATAACGTGTGGAACTCACTGTCACGGTCAGTCCTTCCTCCTCAAAAAAGTAAGGGCCTACCACGCCAAATTGTGATATGGCACACTACACCGTCACTTTAGGGGAATGTTTCCTCCAACTGCCGAACCCAGGAACGAATTATGTTTGCATTAAGAACGGCATTGTTGCGTACAATATTGAACTGTCGCCGAAAAGCTCGTTGTGTAGCGATCACAGATCTGTTGTTTTCATAATAAGCGCGAACGGCAAAACCGCGATTTGCACCGGTCCAGACCATGTTGGCTACTGAAATGGGGTCAACGGCTGAACGAAGGGAGCCCACGTGCAACTGCCTACCCCCACTAAAGCCCCAGCAGTAATCGATAGAAACTGTTTATTTGAAAAGCTTCAAGAGGTTTCACGTAAAAAATTCGGATGCTTACTTTTCAGTACTCCCTCTTATTTCACATACTTGGTACAAAAGATTCAAAATGAGATGTCTTTTATAACATAATTTTTATACGCAGACATGGCGTGTGTAAATGTTATCCTAAAAAAGATAGAATTTATTTTATTGAGAGAGAAAGACATAATTACAAAGAAAGGTAAATAAGAAAACAAAAACAAATAAATAAGAAACAAATAGCAATTTCACGATATATGAACGATACAACTCTGAAGTTGAACGTTCTCTTGTCCACAGTATCACTGAGAAGCGATACTACATCTATGTACATACCGCGCAAGCCCCCACATGGTGCCCAACTGCGGGTACCTTCCAATACGACTAGTCATTTCTTTTACAGTTCCAGTCGCACACAGAGCGAAGGAAAAAAAGACTGACTATATGGCTCCGTACGAGACCTAATTTTCTTATCTTCGAGGTCCTCACGCGAACAGTACATTGGCCGCTGTACAGTCGTTCTGCAGCGAACTTCGGTTACCGGTTACCTAAATTTTCTCTGTATAGTATCTCAAAAAGAACGTAACCTTCCCTCCAGGAACTCTCAGTCGAGTTCATGGGGCATCTCCGTAATAGTAGCATGTTGCTGGAACCTTCTGGTAACAAATCTAGCAGTCCGTCTTTGAATTGCTTCGATGTCTTCCTTCAATCTGACGTGGTGGGGACCCCAAGCACTCGAGGAGTACCGGTACTAAGGAATGGGTCGCATTAGTGCCCTATATGCAGCCTCCTTTACAGGTGAACCATACCCTCCGAAAATTCTCCTAGTAGACAGAAGTCCATTGTTCGCCTTCCCATCTAGCGTCCTTACGTGCTCCTTTTCATTTCATATCGCTTTGCAGCTTTACGCCTCGATACGTAATCGACGTCTCTGTGAGAAGCAATACACTAGTAATGGTGCATTCGAATATTATGGGATTGCTTATCTTACTCTTCTACGTTAACTCATATTTTTCTACATTTAGTGCAAGGTGCCATTCTTCACACGAGCTAGATACAAGTGATCTTGTATCCTCCTACAATCACTCAACGACAACAACTTCCGTACACCGCTCCTTCATCAGCAAACAGGCGCAGTTTGCTGCTCACCTTGTCTGTCATATCTTTGCTATCTTAATTTTCAGTAACAAGGTATACATGATCAGAATTCACTAACTTTAAACTTTGAGAGGAAGTTAACGCCACAGTATCATCTGGAATAGTATTTTATCGTAAATGGGTAAGATTAGTTTACAATCAGAATATTTGCATTTCTGAATGACTACCGCTGAGATAGTAGTTGTGCAAGTTGCATTAAAAATACGATACGCGATCTTTAAGTGGTACCAGTAAGCTACTTTTGCTTTAGGTAAGTAAATGAATAAAGGACATAGTTGCGTCTAAAGGAGATAGGTCAGTTTCAATTCTTAGCCTTGTACGCATTCTAACATAGCAGCACGAATAATTCACCGCTTAGAATAGACCTATTGTTGCTAAATCTACATTGCTTAAATAGCCAGTTGCAATAATGACTGTGTGGACGATGCGCCCTGTTCTACACATTACTAGATAAGCCTTCTGCTGCAATAAGATGGCTTACCCACTATTGGTTGGGATGTGGATGTCTTTAGTGCGCACGTCATCAAAGTAGATCTGATTCATTTACAACACAAAGCGTTGGCTCTTTAATCACGAGTCCCCGTTGCTGAATTAAATATTCGATAGTATAAAGAAGGTCCTTACAAAAAAGGTACCTCAAGAAACTACCGATCTGAAGGCTGCCACAGTCTCTTTAGGCCTATTTTTACACTGGGGGCTTTGATCCCTTCCCTTTCAAGTTCGCTAAATTTCCTTCTCGAATAATAATTTCCTCCTTACGAAAGCAGGCTGTTGACACGAGAAGACGGGAGTTAAGGCGTGAAGCAGCACTAACGAGGCGTTCGTGGGTGTTAGCAGTCCGGCAGGGGTAGCGTGGGCGGGGCCGGGGGTTGGAGGGTGTCCCAGGCGCCGGACTATAAATAGCTGCGCGGGAGCCAGCCGTCGGGACCTCGTGACGTCACGGGCGTCGCCTGGCAACCAGTGCTGCAGCCGGGAAAAAGTTCCGTGCAATCCCTCACCATTGCTCGCCCATTACGTCACGGTTTGTGCAATGCCTCACCGTTGCTCGCCCATTACGTCACGTTACGGAGTGTAACATACAGTAGCTGACTGCCCATTAAGCGATCACTTCTAACAGCGTTTCTGTAACAGCCGTTCTTGAAGAGTACCAACACTTACCTTAATGCTCCTCAGTTCGTGAGTTCATGAAAGACTTCGTACTCGAGTAAAGACGCCGATGGCAAGAATCTTCAGCATTTATTCTTCAGTTACAACGTGTTAAGTAGTACTGTTTCTGACATCGTAATTAAACTCATGCTTTGTATGTATCTGTTTTCATTCCATGATAACCTCTACAGAAAGTGTTGTTTAAGAAACATCGGGAACTTCGTAGATAAACATGTAAATTAGATAATATAGTTTAGGTTATACTGATTTACAAATTTTCCTGTTGTATGATTCACAAGTGCAACCACTGTGATGATACAGCCATCGTTTACATACTAAAATATGCTCACTGTATCTCTCCCTCGAACACACACACACACACACACACACTCACACACACGTCGTAGCATTCCAGCATCAGAAATTCTTGTATGGAATAGAGGGCTTTCTCAAGTAGATTTTTCCTTGGCGTTAATTTTATGGTCTTAAATCCCCTACGTCAGTGTTTAGATGGTCTAGAATTTTTATAGCTAAATACCTCTTCCAATTCTGTGCCACATTAATGCTTACCATAGAATGGTGTAAATCATTTGTCCTTCTAATAATACATTAATGAATGTTGTCATTGTTTCGAACTGAGACTGTTTATTGACAACAAGCTTCCTAGAGTGGACACCAGATATTTTCTTTATTACAGACATCTTTGTTACAAACTCTTTCATACTCATGACGACTTATGCCAAAAGGCGGTGTCATAAAACTGAAGTGAGTCAGAGTAGGAAAAGCCAGTCACTTATTTTACATTGCCAACTTCAACTCCGTTGTCCACAGCGCTAGGGATCTCACGGAGGTACAGAGAGAGCTGAGTTTCGCAGGATCTCTGTCTGCGAAATCCTTGTTGATTTTCATGCAGAAGATTTTTGTTTTCCAGAAACGACATAATTCATTAACACAAAACATGTTCCATAACTCTACAACAAATTGTAAGGGAAATGTTGCGGAGCTTAGTCATTTGAGAAGATTTGTAGGATGTGACTTCCAGTCCAGGTCCGTATCAACATAAATACATAACAAATAGGGAATATTCGTTTCGTATGTTGATTTACCCCCATTCTTTCTTCTTTCGTTTCACCCTCTTTGGGGAACGCTGGATCGATCATTTCTTTGCTCGTTGTTCTTTTCTTAGGGCCCAGTATTTTTTCATTCTTTCTGATCTTCTTTTCCTCTCTTCTTCCGCGATGAAGGGTTAGGACTTTTGTGTAGATTTGTCTTTGAGCCTTACGTTTTCATCTTTAGTAATTAGCTGTTCGACCAATAAGTGAATTTTCTGAGATCTTTAATTCTACTAGCTCTTTCTCAGTTTCTTTAAACCAGTTGGGTTTCGTTTTGCGGTTAAGGAAAATGTCAAAGATTTGTTTAGTTAACCTGTTGGAATTCATTCTGAGAAGATGACCATAAAAATTGATTCTCCTTTTTCGCATAGTATCTGAAAGTTTTTTTTTAATTTTCTTGTAGAGTGTTTCATTTTTTATGTATATGATATTATTGTCTTGAAATTTTGGCCCTATGATTTTTCTTAAAATTTTTCTTTCCTTTAGCTCAAGTTTCTCCATTTGGCCTTTGAAATTTGTAATTATATTTTCATGGCTCCTGACGTACAGCGTTGCATTTATTTTACCTATGTTCAGTGAGTGTGCATATGCAGTGAACTAGTTGATCTTCAAGGAAACGTTATTTACACTTTCAAATATTCAATGTTTTCTATTAAGCTTGATCATTATACTTGCATTGTCAGTAAACAGAACAATTTTTAGATTTCCAGAAGGCTTTTGACACTTTTTCTCGCAAGCGGCTTCTGATCAAATTGTGTGCCAAGGGACTATCTTTTCAGTTGTGCGACTGGATTCACGATTTCCTGTCAGAAAGATTATAGTTCGAAGTAACTGACGGGAAGCCGTCGCGTAGACCAGAAGTAATGTCTGGCGTCCCGTAAGGAAGTGTTACAGGCCCTGTGTTGTTCCTAATTACATAAACTATTAACAATCTTAGATTATTTGCAGATTATGATGTAATTTACAGTCTACGAAAGTAATCACAAGATCAAAATCGATTAGAAAATTATTTAGACAAAATAGCTGTATAGTTGGAAAAGTGGCAATTGACTCAATATTGAAATAATGTGGGGTCATCCATATGAGTATTAAAAAGAATCCGTTAAATTTCATGTGCACGATAAATCACACAAATCTAAAGGCTGTAGATTTAGCTAAATATCAATCACGACCAAATAAAACTGAAACTATCACATAGAAGCCTCCATATTACTGGCAGAATACTTAGAACACACAATAAGTGAACTAAAGACACTGCCTATTCTAGGCTTGCCGTCCTCTACTAGGGTATTGCTGTGGAAGGACATTCCGTACCAGCTACAGATGACAGACATCGCAAAAGCTCAAAGAATTTGAATTTTGTACTATCGTGAACTAAGAAAGAGTATGATATTATACACGAGCTGATGTGGCAGTCATGAAAACAAAGACGTTTTTTGTTGCGGCGAGAATTTTTCAAGGAATTTCAATCGCCCACTTTCTCCTCCTGTAAAGTGGTGATACAAAGAACACTTAGTGCTCTGACTTAAACGTCTCAATGATGGGTTGTTAAATCACAAACGCCAACGCCAGGAAATATCTTTCACTCGTGTTTTTATTTGCACATAACAGTTACAATATCTTATTCGGACAAGCAGTTAACTCAGATAGCACAACTAGAAAGTGGTAATCAATATCGTAATCATATTAACAAACAGAGCTGCAAAGAACAATGAGCAATGAGCAATAAACTTTTTCAGCTTCTGCAATGTGTTTTATCAATTCATGAAACTATCGAATGGCTAACAATTACAGAAAAACGCTCTGAACCTCTCTGAATATAGCTCGTTTGGAGCTCACCATTGGGTAGTACTCATTTCACAACACTTCCTGCGAACTTGACGACATTTTCACGTCACATTTTCACAATATGTACGACCGCATAATTTGCTATCGACATTTTGACAAACAATAATATGAATGCTACTATTCCTCGATTCTCTCACAGCAATTTAAGTTGTCTTCTTAGGTTCCTGCCTAAGCATACACTCGGAAATCGCTAAATATTTATTTCATCCTTCGCTCTCTAATCAGACGGAAATGTAAATAACATCGAATATTGGAGAACGCACTTTAATTACATTCATAAGAAAGCCCCAGACTGTGTTAATGATGCTAACATAAAAAAACCTGAGTTAATGATGCTAATATAAAAAAACCTGACGTGTCGAGATGTCAACCTGCATCTTTCGACTTCAAAAACCACGACGTAATACATTTCCTCTAGTCATACTTGCCTCCTCTCTTGGTTATCATATTATCTCTTGAAGGCTTATATCGTGACATGTTATTAACTGATATCATTATAATGGTGATGTGTATGGAAGAAATTTTCAATGCTCCCTTACCTTGAAACGGGATACTATAAATTATAATGAGAGCCTGTTTCACGCTTTATTCGTGAGTTATTGACGATAAGAACTCACTCCTGAAACAGCACTCTCATACGAAGGCATTAACAGTCGATAAATCGTTATGTGACATTTAATGATAAAAATAATTATAATAAAACATTCCAAGAGTGACATGTTTTTATAAATCTCCAATACGCTTGCATGAAGCCTTGTGAGAGACCCGTATCGAACGCTGACGAAAGTCGATAGCAGTTCCTGTTGTCGATACTGCGCGTGAGTGAAAATGACGTCACGTTTGCGTGAAGTGTTGCACAATGAATGTTAGCCCAAACGATTACAAAGCAAAATCGTAAAAGATATATTATACTCCGTATGTGTAAATATTTTGTTGACACCATCAGACAAAGGAAGAAACGATCAACGTAATAAAATAAGAGAAATCGAAGCTCGCACGGAAAGATTTAAGTGGTTGTTTCTCTGCGCGCTGTTAAAGAGTAGTGGTTCGATGAACCGTCTTCCAGACACTTAAGTGTGGATATTGCGAAGTCGTCAAGTGGATGCAGATGTAGATGAAGTCTTCACATTTAAGTAAAATGATGTGATGTTGCACTACTGAAGTTGCTACAAAATCAGTTCAGTAAAACATAGTGCGTAGTGGGCGATCACACTGTTGTAGAACTAATTCAAAAGCCAAGATCGCTTAAATGCTGCTTACTGCATATCCGGTTTCAACACACTAAAGGTGCCGTCATCGGATTTGAATGTTAAGCTACATTCAGATCTGATGATGGCACCTTTAGTGTGTTGAAACCGGTTATCCAATAAACAGTATTTAAGCGATCTTGGCTTTTGAAGTAGTTCCGTTCAGAAACGTCCACCTTTACCCATCTTCTCTAAGTGATGATAGTTATTTATTCTTCAGACTTAATAATAATCCTTCAAAGGAAAATTTTTCCAAACTCTGTTTGTCAGTCGTGCTATACACCAAACACGTTTAATAACAATTTACAGGATGCAAATTATCAAACAGTACGTAAGGGAAAAAAACAATATTAAAACATCCAAGTTTAATTACCATAAACACGAAGTTCGCAAGGAGAAACAAACGTCAGGTTGAAAACTGACCTACCTACTTATACCTTAACCTACTTATACCTTAACCTCGGAGTTCTATGACACCGGCTTTTTGCTCTGAAATGTCGCCCTTTTAAATTAAATCCGACCCATACGTGAATAACCGCTATCTCACAGAATTTATCTAGGAGTTTTAGTGGCAAGGATTTTCGCAAAGTGCTACGGAATAATAATAAACACCGTAGTTAACCACGACAAAACTGAAATTAGAGTCATCACTGTAGGTCTCACGCGGTTACGAGTGTAAAGGAATTGGATATAATAGATAAAATGCGTGCCCTACGTCACCTAATAATTTGAAAACTGTGAACTAGTGGGGTAGCAGCAATTTCTCGTTCTCATCGTCTCTGCTGGCTCATGTCTCAAGTTTAACAGCATCACAAAGCACAGCTGAAAATTGTATTTAGTAAAACTGCAATCACTGTGTAAGACAAGCTGTTTCCTAGCAGCTTCAAATACAACTAAAATTAATCTAGAACATGGTCCTTGCGTGAAGTCTTGTAACGGTACGGAACACGTGCAATGTTAACTTGCACAAAGACCAGAGGGAGTGATAATAAAAGTCCCAGTTTTGCTCAATGTAATATAATCTGAGTACAAGATAATGTATTTCATGTGGAAATATAGATCAGCTGACCATGATTCTCTACATTACCACCGGATACAACGCACAAAAGAAAATCACCACACACACTGAGCAGTCAGAACACTACGACCATCTACGTAATGGCCGGTATGTCCACCTTTGGCGCGAATAACATCGGCGACGCTTCGTGACATGGAAGCAATGAGGGCTTGGTAAGTCGCTGGTGGAAGCTGGAATCACATCTGCACACACAGGTTAGCTAATTCCCGCAAATTCCGGGGAACGGATAATGAGTTGTGACACCAAATTCAATCACATCCCAGATGTGTTCGATCGGGTTCGGATCTGGCGTCCTGGGGTATAGTGCATAAATTGGAACTCGCCAATGTGTTCCTCGAACCACTCCATCACGCTCCTGGCCTTGTGACATGGCGCATTATCTTGATGAAAAATGCCACTGCCGTTGAAAAACATGATAGTCATTGAGCCGTGCTCTCTTCCAACTGTGCGTTTTCGTGAACTTCGCTTTATATCTGTGTTTGATTTCCCGCTCTTGTCGCGGTTACGTCGTGGTTCTTCTTCTTTCTACGTGTGACAACAGTGATGTGTATCGATATTTGCGCCGTGTACCATCTCTGGTTTGGTGCATATAATTTCCGGCAAGGGGGTCTGGAGTTAGTCGGTCGGTTGTCGCGGACGAGGGAAGTTATCTCCGCGCGGTGCAGTCGGCTGGGGCCGCTGGCAGCCCCTGCGCAGTGTCCGGAGCGTGAGTGGAGCGGTCAGATCGCCACGAGCTTCGTGGTTCACCGACCCAGAACGTCAAAGTTGAGTAGTGGTTTCAACTACCCAAGCCAAGTCTATTCATGTTGTGGTGGTTCACTTCGGTGGTTTGCTGTCGAGTGGTTTTCCGGTGAGCAACACCGAGTGGTTGTACTGCTGAGATTTAGCCGCCATGCGGTTCAATTACGACTACGTCGACTACGATTCGAGTGCACCAGTGGAGTTCCCTGTCTTGTGGCCGTTAGTGTTCTAGTTATCTGCCCTGGGCACTGACGTAAATTCAGGCAGTGTTCTTTGAGCGAAGTTAACTATTACCGTGTTTCAACTTCAAGAGTACCAGCGGAATTTTCTGCCTAGTGGCCGTTAGTGTTCCAGTTACCTACCCTGGCCACTAACGTAATTTCAGGCAGCGTCCTTTACTCACCTGTTGTCGCTGTCCAACGTGGTGTGTAATTTCGACAGCTAGTACATATTCCATTGTGGATTATCAAGTATGTAACATTGCCGGTTTGAGTTCTCATGCACTGACTGACGGGAAGCAAGTCGTTGTGTCGGTCGGTCCGTGGCTGTCCCCTGGTTGGGTTCCGACGGATCAAGTATAGCTCGGCTCACCACCCGCCTCACCTAAGTGAAAGAGGGCAGGCCGACCTCCCTAGAGGCCTTCTGAGTACCACCGGTGTTTTATTATCTGTTGTCAGCTATTTTAAATTTTAGCCTTATGGTTGTTTCTTAAAATTTTGCTAAACTAATTTTTAAATTTATTTTTCAAGCTTAAACACTGCGGCCTCCTGTCTTTGAAGATTATGGTAATATATTTTTAAATTTTGAAGTTTAATTGTGTCCCTCAGTCATCAATATTGCACCTTGCATATATTGCTTCTTTAAATTATTTTGTTGCTAACTTAATTGGATTTTTATCTTGTTGATTTTTCAGATTTCTTGTTGTCAAACATGCTGCCCTTCTGCCTTCAAAGGTTTATGATATGTTGTTGTTGTGGTCTTAAGTCCTGAGACAGGTTTGCTGCAGCTAAATTTGTGATCCCTTGATGCCTCAGAACATGTCCTACCAACCGGCCCCTTCTTCCTGTCAAGTTGTGCCACAAACCCTTTTCTCCCCCATTCTATTCAATACCTCCTTATTAGTTATGTGGTCTACCCAACTAATCTTCAGCATTCTTCTGTAGCATCACATTTCGAAAGCTTCTATTCTCTTCTTGTCCAAACTATTTATCGTCCATGTTTCACTCCCATACATGGCTACACGCCAAACAAATACTTTCAGAAACGACTTCCTGACACTTAAATCTATACTCGATGTTAACAAATTTCTCTTTTTCAGAAACGCTTTCCTTGCCATTGCCAGTCTCCATTTTATATCCTCTACTTCGACCATCATCAGTTATTTTGCTCCCCAAATAGCAAAACTCCTTTACTACTTTAAGTGTCTCATTTCCTAATCTAATTCCCTCAGCATCGCCCGATTTAATTCGACTACATTCCATTATCCTCGTTCTACTTTTTTTGATGTTCATCTTATATCCTCCTTTCAAGACACTGTCCATTCCGTTCAACTGCTCTTCCAAGTCCTTTGACGTCTCTGACAGAATTACAATGTCATCGGCGAACCTCAAAGTTTTTATTTCTTCTCCATGGATTTTAATACCTACTCCGAATTTTTCTTTTGTTTCCTTTACTGCTTCCTCAATGTACAGATCGAATAACATCGGGTAGAGGCCACAACCATGTTTCACTCCCTTTCCGAACACTGCTTCCCTTTCATGCCCCTCGACTCTTATCACTGCCTTCTGGGTTCTGTAAAAATTGTAAATAGCCTTTCGCTCCCTGTATTTTACCCCTGCCACCTTCAGAATTTGAAAGAGAGTATTCCAGTCAACATTGTCAAAAGCTTTCTGTAAGTCTACAAACGCTAGAAACGTAGGTTTGCCTTTCCTTAATCTATCTTCTAAGATAAGTCGTAAGGTCAGTATTGTCTCACGTGTTCCAATATTTGTACGGAAACCAAACTGATCTTCCCCGAGGTTGGCTTCTACCAGTTTTTCCATTCGTCTGTAAAGAATTCGCGTTAGTATTTTGCAGCTGTGACATATTACACTGATAGTTCGGTAATTTTCACATCTGTCAACACCTTTCTTTGGGATTGGAATTATTATTTTCTTCTTGAAGTCTGAGGGTATTTCGCCTGTCTCATACATCTTGCTCACCAGATGGTAGAGTTTTGTCAGGACTGGCTCTCCCAAGGCCGTCAGTAGTTCTAATGGAATGTTGTATACTCCCGGGGCCTTATTCCGACACAGGTCTTTCAGTGCTCTGTCAAACTCTTCACGCAGTATCGTATCTCTTCATCTACATCCTCTTCCATTTCCATAATATTGTCCTCAAGTACATCGCCCTTGTATAGACCCTCTATATACTCCTTCCACCTTTCTGCTTTCCCCTCTTTACTTAGAACTGGGTTTCCATCTGAGCTCTTGATATTCATACAAGTGGCTCTCTTTTCTCCAAAGGTCTCTTTAATTTTCCTGTAGGCTGTATCTATCTTACCCCTAGTGAGATAAGCCTCTACATCCTTACATCTCTTCTCCAGCCATGCCTGCTTAGCCATTTTGCACTTCCTGTCTATCTCATTTTTGAGACGTTTGTATTCCTTTTTGCCTGCTTCATTTACTGCATTTTTATATTTTCTCCTTTCATCAATTAAATTCAATATTTCTTCTGTTACCCAAGGATTTGTACTTGCCCTCGTCTTTTTACCTACTTGATCCTCAGCTGCCTTCGCTACTTCATCCCTCAGAGCTACCCATTCTTCCTCTACTGTACTTCTTTCACCCAGTCCTCTCAATTGTTCCCTTATGCTCTCCCTGAAACTCTGTACAACCTCTGGTTTAGTCAGTTTATCCAGCTCCCATCTCCTTAAATTCCCACCTTTTTGCAGTTTCTTCAGCTTTAATCTACAGTGCATAACCAATGTATTGTGGGCAGAGTCCCCATCTGCCCCTGGAAATGTCTTACAATTTAAAACCTGGTTCCTAAATCTCTGTCTTACCATTATATAATCTATCTGATACCTTTTAGTATCTCCAGGATTCTTCCAGGTATACAACCTTCGTTTATGATTCTTGAACCAAGTGTTAGTTATGATTAAGTTATGCTCTGTGCAAAATTCTACAAGGCGGCTTCCTCTTTCATTTCTTCCCCCCAATCCATATTCACCTACTATGTTTCTCTCCCTTTTCCTACTACCGAATTCCAGTCACCCATGACTATTAAATTTTTTCGTCTCCCTTCACTAACTGGATAATTTCTTTTATCTCATCATACATTGCATCAATTTCATCATCATCTGCAGAGCTAGTTGGCATATAAACTTGTACTACTGTAGTAGGCGTGGGCTTTGTGTGTATCTTGGCCACAATAATGCGTTCGCTATGCTGTTTGTAGTAGCTTACCCGCACTCCTATCTTTTTATTCGTTATTAAACCTACTCCTTCATTACTCCTATTTGATTTTGTATTTATAATCCTGTACTCACTTGACCAAAAGTCTTGTTCCTCCTGCCACCGAACTTCACTAATTCCCACTATATCTAACTTTAACCTATCCAATTCCCTTTTTAAATTTTCTAACCTACCTGCTATATTACGGGATCTGACATTACACGCTCCGATTCGTAGAACGCCAGTTGCCTTTCTCCTGATAACGACGTCCTCCTGAGTAGTCCCCGCCCAGAGATCCGAATGGGGGACTATTTTGCCTCCGGAATATTTTACCCAAGAGGACGCCATCATCATTCAATCATACAGTAAAGCTGCATGTCCTCGGGAAAAATTACAGCTGTAGTTTCCCCTTGCTTTCAGCCGTTCGCAGTACCAGCACAGCAAGGCCGTTTTGGTTAGTGTTACAAGGCCAGATCAATCAATCATCCAGACTGTTGCCCCTGCAACTACTGAAAAGGCTGCTGCCATTCTTCAGGAACCACACGTTTGTCTGGCCTCTCAACAGATACCTCTCGGTAGTGGTTGCACCTACGGTACGGCCATCTGTATCGCTGAGGCACGCAAGCCTCCCTACCAACCACAAGGTCCATGGTTCATGGGGGGGGGGGGGGGAGGTTTATGGTAATATATTCTAAAATTTTGGAATTTAATTCTGGCCCTCAGCCATTTGTATTGCATTTCGTGTATGTTGTTGTTTGAATTATTTTATTGCTATCTTAATTGGATTTTTTTCTTGTTAAGATTTCTTGTTGCAGGCCTTCAGCTGTGAAAGAGTTGCATTCGGTAAAGTTTCGGCCGCTTTGGTTGTAAAGGTTATGAAATTACAATAAATGACAATTAGAGGCAGAAACTGACCTCAACCCTTGGCCCTTTCCACAATCCTATTAGCTGCTCTGCCCAGCGGGTTTAGCGGTCGTCTCAGTCATGAAGGGGTGTACACAGTCTGCAGCCAATGTACAATACAGCTTGGCCTTCACGCTGTCTTTCACGGGCTCCACTGGACCCAGTGGATTCCGATCCCGAGCACCTGGGCGTCTGTGTCTGCGGTCGTCAGACGGGAAATGTAGGGCAGCAGGTCTTGAGCAGGTCGGTGGTCAGTGGTGCGGGAACCGGAAGACTCCGACCTCCGGAACAGCCTGGAGCGAGAGGCGAGCCGTTCACGGGTCGATAGCGTAGGCGTGGCTGCAGGCGGACGCCGCTGGCTTTCTGGTGGCGGGGTACGGCTAGGCGAGCCGTGTCAGGTCGCCCCCACCCTCCCCTCCCGGCATGCCCATCCCCCTCTCCCAGACAGCACACAACAAAAGTTACAGCCGCTACTTGGCCGACAGCGGCCGCGGTTACGTCCGGCGCGAAGTTACTGCTTCACCGCAGGTTAGCGCTACATCCTGTGTACGCAGGAGGGCGACGATGGCCAAGGCGTATCACACGGGCCGTGGCATTCGACGTACAACGTGCTGGGTTGATCTCCACCGTGCCGTTAAAGGCTAGGAA
This sequence comes from Schistocerca nitens, assembly GCF_023898315.1. Taxonomy (NCBI): domain Eukaryota; kingdom Metazoa; phylum Arthropoda; class Insecta; order Orthoptera; family Acrididae; genus Schistocerca; species Schistocerca nitens. The sequence goes on along the minus strand of NC_064615.1, from coordinate 254,170,506 downwards.
ACTATCCGGCTTTTGCAAACGGTACGTGTAGCTCAACCTGGTGTATACTAAAGGCTCTGTCTCATGGGGAAATTTCTATCGCTGCTACTTGAAGAGCAGCGCGTAATCCATTCATGTGACAAGGTACTTGCTGCTACTGACTCGAATGGCAGCTATTAAATCTAGCGGCGAATGAAATTGAGCATGTTCAGTTGAAGTAGTAGCGTGTGACGGTCACGTGACCCAGTCGCCGCGCCTCAGCGCTGTTGTCGCTTTGTCTGGCAGCTTGAGGCGGCAACGCCATCTTTTACAAGAGCCTGAAAACTACTTTCGTGGTCTTCCAGAAAGCGATGGAGAACCTATTGACCATAATATCCAGTCCGCAAGTCCACATTCTTCTCCAGCCCACTGAAAGAAATATATCTACTCTCTATTTACTCAGCGGAACCATGATCTACAATTGTAAATGAAAATTTTGTATAACTTTCACACACACAACACAGTAATATTCCTTATTATCTGAGGTTATCAGTCCTCTAGAATTTAATACTACGTAAACCTAACTAACCTAGGGACATCACGCACATCCATGCCCGAGGCATGATTCGAAACTGCGACCGTAGCGGCCGCGCGGTCCCAGACTGAAGCGCCTAGAACCGCCCGGCCACTCCCGCCGGCCAACATAGTAATATTCCTGATGATACACCACTGGCCATTAAAATTGCTAAACCAAGAAGAAATGTAGATGATAAACGGGTATTCATTGGACAAATATATTATACTAGAACTCACGCAATTTGCGTGCATAGATCCTGAGAAATCAGTACCCAGAATAACCACCTCTGGCCGTAATAACGGCCTTCATACGCCTGGGCATTGAGTCAAACAGAGCTTGGATGGCGTGTACAGGTACAGCTGCCCATGCAGCTTCAACACAATACCACAGTTCATCAAGAGTAGTGACTGGCGTATTGTGACGAGACAGTTGCTGGGCCACCATTGACCAGACCTTTTCAATTGGTGAGAGGTCTGGAGAATGTGCTGGCCAGGGCAGCAGGCGAACATTTTCTGTATCCAGAAAGGCCTGTACAGGACCTGCAACATGCGGTCGTGCATTATCCTGCTGAAATGTACGGTTTTGCAGGGATCGTACGAAGGGTAGAGCCACGGATCCTAACACATCTGAAACGTAACGTCCACTGTTCAAAGTGCCATCAATGCGAACAAGAGGCGACCGAGACGTGTAACCAATGGCACCCCATACCATCACGCCGGGTGATATGCCAGTATGGCGATGACGAATGCAGGCTTCCAATGTGCTTTACCGCGATGTCGCCAAACACGAACGCGACCATCATGATGCTTTGCCACTCGTGCACCCAGGTTCGTCGTTGAGTACACCATCGAAGGTGCTCTTGTCTGTGATGCAGCGTCAAGGGTAACCGCAGCCATGGTCTCAGAGGTTATTGCCCATGCTGCTGCAAACGTCGTCGAACTGTTCGTGCAGATGGTTGCTGTCTTGCAAACGTCTCCATCTGTTGACTCACGGATCGACATGTGGCTGCACTATCCGTTACAGCCATGCGGATAAGATGCCTGTCATCTCGACTGCTAGTGATGCGACGCCATTGGGATCCAGCACGGCGTTCCGTATTACCCTGCTGAACCCACCGATTCCATATTCTGTCATTGGATCTCGACCAACGCGAGCAGCAATGTCGCGATACTATAAACCGCAATCGCGATAGGCTACAATCCAACCTTTATCAAAGTCGGAAACGTGATTGTACGCATTTCTCCTCCTTACACGAGGCATCACAACAACGTTTCACCAGACAACGCCGGTCAACTGCTGTTTGTGTATGAGAAATCGGTTGGAAACTTTCCTCATGTCAGAACGTTGTAGGTGTCGCCACCGGCGCCAACCATGTGTGAATGCTCTGAAAAGCTAATCATTTGCATATGACAGCATCTTCTTCCTGTCGGTTAAATTTCGCGTCTGCTATTTTATTGGCCAGTAGTGTAATTAGAATAATTCTGCCTCTATCATAAGTAAAACTATGAGCAGTTCTGGGGCGACCTCTAAGGTAAGTTTCCAATACATAGTCTTTCGCCCTGACTTCTAATAATCTAAGTTAATTGTTCGCCACAAAAGTGGAAAATAGTCAGCACTTGCCGCGCGGTTTCGTAAACATTGCTGGCGGCACACAAACAGTAACTTCCGCGAAATCTAAGCGATCCAGTCCTCGGTAGCTCCCTTCCTGTTTGTCCCGAAAACATGAGTTAAGTCGCAGTCTGGGTCTGACGTCACTTGATGCAGAGCGTAACCCGGCCTCTGACAGACGCGGACAGTATGGTGGCATGGTAGCTGGTGCGAAGCGAAGTCTCTTCAAAAATCTAGCCAATCCAGGCCGGTGTACTGTCCTCGAAAGTTCACTTTCTATTATCACTCAAAACAGCATTTAGTAGTGGCCAGGTTGTGACGTCACCCGAGGCAGCGCGTAAGCCGGCATTCGACTAATGCAGACCTAATGGTAGCTGGCTGCGAAGTGAAGTCTCTCGTTGCCTCTCAGGTCGTATTTATACACGGGTGCAGCGGACAGCCAATGAAACACCTACTGTCATCCGCTCTATACTCAGGGATTAGTATAAATAGCAGCTTTCGTGGGCACATTGTATTTTATAATAATGTTCTGTATTGATTTAGGAGCTTCCTAATTTTTATATGAATGGAATTAAGTTGGCTATAACCACAGAAAAAGAATTAGCTCGCCTGCATTTGAACTTCGCAGTCTAAAATTTTTAGAATGGAACTGACCGTAGAACGGCCTCTGAACTACAACTTTAAGAGATCTTGTATTGGTTATTATTTACGAGTATATCAAGGCCTTGAAACTATTTATAGCTCTATTGTTTAATGGGTCTCATCATTTGCTTTAATCAGAACCTTCTAACATTAATGTAACAGATATTTAATCTACTACAAAAAAGGACATTTTTGTTACAAATTTAGTTTTCAGTACATTACTCGAAAACTATTGGAGGTGGCTGAATGGGGTCACGTAGTTACTGTTTCTATGTCGAACTGAAGCTTCATACAAATTTTTGACTTTCCAGCTTTATTATTTAGCGCCACTTATTTTTCGTAAAAACATGGATTCTGACTAAAATTTTGTTCCGATCGAACTTGTAACAGTCGATTTTTATTATACAATTGCAAGTTCTGATCAATTTTTGGCTTTGTAATTTTGTTATTATTATCCAATCACTCTGAGATTCGACAATTTAAACATTAAAATACTGAAGGTAGTGTTTTGCATTTTCATATTGCAAATATGGTCAGTATATTTTATGTGAGCCAGATTACACACGCTCACAGTTTAAAAATTCCATCAATACACAAATTATTTCTATGCTGTTTGTGTTTCTCACAAAAACTCGCCATTTTTTACAAAAGAGGTAATTCACAAGTACACATACCAGATAATCTGACAGGAAGCACTTCATGCAACATTCCCTTAGCTGTTTAATTAATCTAAAAAAACCAAAATACCTGGGAGTAGAGTTGGAAGTCTCATATTCAAAGATCATTGCCACGAAAAAATGCTGAAAGTATTTGCTTCTAACAACATCATACGTAAACTTATTGGCACCACCTGGACATCACAGTCTAACGTGTTCCGTACATTCGCGCTGGTCCTATGCTTCTCTGCAGCAGAATATGCAACACCAGTATGGCGCAACTCGACACATGCTAAAATTAACGAGGCACTGAATGAGACGGGATGCATTGTAACTGGCTGCTTACGACCAATTTCTGTCACCAAAATCTATCAAGTAATGGGTATAGCGTCGCCTGATATCTACGGAACAATAGCTCCAGAAACTGAGAGAAAAAAGCAGAAAATTGGAAAACTGACCCCAGGCATCCCCTGTTTAGACATGAAGTACACATGCGTAAGCTGAGATGAAGAAGGAGCTTCACGCATATAACATCAGCAATTCCGTCAGCACCTGGAACACGCCGAACAGAACTATGGCAAGATTCATTAACTGAAAGGGATAGGAAGAACTTCAAAGAGGGCTCTGCCATTGGTTTTCATCTGCCATATGCGGCATGGGAGGCTCTAAACCGACTGAGAACAGGAGTGTCCACATGCAAGGCGAACCTCAGGAAGTGAAGCTACACCACTGAGGAGGAATTATGTGATGTGGCTACCCACAGGACACACACAACATCTGCTGGTCTGCAGAAACCTGCCAGATCCGTGTACCACAAAAGATCTTTATGCAGCAAGCAACAAGGCCATCAAAACCGCAGAATTCTTGAACTTGCCGTCCATTTAATAGAAAACCATAGTTGTCTTGATGTATTACGTTATTACTTTCATTATCTTGTATTGATGTACTGTACTTTTCTTTATCATATTGTATTTAATTAGTTTGTATGTCCATGTTATGGACACTTAAAATAAATAAATAAATCTGAAACCGCGAGTAGATGTAAGAAAAATTTCTTGCATGTTATATTAACATACGATGTTTAAATGTATTTAACAAATCTATGAGTCATAGCATTCAAACTCTCTGCATCTTACGGTGTCAACTGTAATTCAGCCACAGATGATGGTGACAATATTTAGAAATTTTTGATTTTTTATGTTCTCAGATCATTCTAGAAAACACACTTTTGAATACCAAACATCTATTAGGTATAGGGTATGAATGGACCTTCCAGACACAATATTCATCATGTAATAAATGGGTTGGCGAGTAGTCATGTATGCAGTGTCAGACAGGGTCAGATTTTTTCATCATGTATAATGTAATGTTAACTAGGACCTGTGAGATAAGATTTGTTTCTCATTTGTTGTACTACAACATAAGTCCTTATTTATTCTTAAGATTTCATGATTCCGAAGGACCTGACTACAGTAGCCGTTCAAATGGCTCTGAGCACTATGGGACTTAACATCTGTGGTCATCAGTCCCCTAGAACTTAGAACTACTTAAACCTAACTAACCTAAGGACATCACACACATCCATGCCCGAGGCAGGATTCGAACCTGCGACCGTAGCAGTCGCGCGGTTCCGGACTGAGCGCCTAGAACCGCGAGACCACCGCGGCTGGCCTACAGTAGCCGTCCAGCGATAAATTAAGGCCAGGATTTTCTCCCTGGTTGTGGATCTGATTGCTTTTATGTGTTACCTAATCGTCAAGTTACTCACTAAGGCTGCCAGTGTTACTTGTATCATCGATTATAATCTGAACTCTCACTGAGACGGGCCACACATCGATGTAGAGTATCAGCTGGGTTGCTGATTGCAAAATTATGCTTGTTGTTGCCCCTCTACGTGGCTTAAGAGGATCATCACGGTGCAAATTGCACATAGATAGGTGGCGGGGTGTTATGAAACACAGCATGGTTTTTTCGTTTAATTTGAGATTGGTTGCCTAATGAAAGAACGATAACGGCAGGGATTACACTGAGTTTTTTTTTTTTTTTTTTTGACTGGTAGTACGGTGCTCTACGGAGTTTTACTTCCCTTCCTCAATATGGTGAAGGGCTCACTGGTTTCTGAATCTTTGTTGCGTGTGGGACTTCGCTGGGAGCAGAGACCGAAGCCTCATGAGGACTTCGTTGAACTGTGGCTGCCGGTGCGTCCCAACGGCTGGCAAACCATTGTCCGTTCTACAAACTAGCCCAGTCTAGTGTCTGCCTGCGGGTGGGGAGATGCCACAAGCAGTATGCGGGGGCCGTTTCCTCATGTTTTGCAGACCAAGTTTGTATATAACCAGTGAACACTCTAGAAAACATGGCAGCAGAAAACAATGTGTTAGCCTCGTGACGTCTTCTTCCAAATTTCAGATACTCTCTGATGTGAGGCTTGTGCCATAGGTACGAAAACGCGCGGTTGGTATATTAGAGTGTGACGTCAAGAACACAAAGCCGAAGCAGACTTTCTTTAGTAGTAGGGGAGAGTTTCGCTGTATGATTTGCAGCTGATAGCGATACACGATTTTGGCGGGATTCTGTACCCTGGAGGGCTGCACTGTTTTGGATTTTCGCTATTGTCACTGATAGTGTTTGTCTGAAAAACGAGTGCAGAGCTTAAGAGAGCGTCAAAAATACGGCATTCCGGGCAGAACCGCAATGGAGACAGCATCAACTCCGCTTCGAGACGTTGTGGGAGTGGCAACGAAGTCTGTTGAGACATGGTGGTGACCTCAGTGACTTCCAAGTTAGGAGATGGTGTTGCAGTTGCAGCTACGTTCCCTCTTCTTCTCAAGAGAGCCTGCACGACAGCGGCATTCAACACGCTCACAGCAAATTAGATTACTGTGAGCGTTCGTAGCAGCATTGGCGAGATAGTGTATTCTTATTCCGCCCTTGTGAAATTATGTATGACCGCCTGCCTCAGGTCCAGCGCACATATGTTAAACGTATGAACCTTTCAATCAGTCACCAAGCTTTCAATCACCGTTTTTTGAAATTCAGTTTCTGGCCGTCATTTTTAACAGGGTATAATTTCTCATGCAATTGAGTAAAACTGCTAACCTTATAATTAATAATCAGAATTTCCATACAGACAACAACAGTAAACTGTTTATTTCCTTTACATCAGTTGTGATCCTCTGTATTTTTTATGAATAGATTAGTCTGTTTAAATGCGACATTATTTTTGTCAGACGCCTTCTTGTCAAAGTAAATTATTCTGTGAATCCCCAACTTTACGATCTACGCTTACGACCTATAAAATCGCTTTGACCATTAGAAGCTGTGCACATTAAATGAATAGGGTAAATCTTGGAGGAGTGGCGTGCATAAATTCGTAGCATTTTTCCATAAGTTTAGTAAATCCAACAGATGCACTTAACAGAGACTTTAATCATGGATATTCTCCTTGGCTATTTACGACGGTATGCCAACACTCGGGTCCTTTTCGATTCTGAGACTGTAGAAATCACCTGCTATTGAAGCGAAGAACTCGTCGAGCCAGGGTTGGAGCGCATTTTCTCCAGGAAAGAAAATTCCTTGCAGGTTGTTCGATCAAGAGCGGAAATGGTGAAAATCTGAAGGCTCGAGTTCAGGTGAATAAAGTGGCTTCAGAATGACTTCCCAGCCCAATTCTTGTCTAGTGTTTTTTGTCGGTCTTGCAGAATGCAGGAGTGAGTTATCGTGGAGTAGCATCACTTCACGCAGTCTTCCTGGTCGTTGTTCTTACATTTCGTCTGCAAGACGTCTCAGTTGCTGACAGAAAATGTCAGCAGTGAAGGTTACACCTCGGGGAAGCAATTAATACTACACCACACCGTCGCTGCTCCACCAAATGGATAACATTATCTTTTGTGGACACACTCAAGTCTTTCTACAGGGAGTAGCTACTTCGTTTGGACTCAACCATTCCTTCCTTTTCCTTGTGTTAGCATAAAGACACCATTTCTAGTCACCAGTTACGATAAAGGATGGAAATGGTCGGTGTTGTTCGAAAGCTAGTTGACGACGGGCAAGCAGAGGTGCGCATATGGCCACCTGCTCATTTTTGTGATTTTGGCGTAGAGGACGCGGTACCCATACCCCGGATTTTCGAATTTATCCTCATTGCACGCAAATGTCACACGATGTTGGAATGATCACAGTTCATCACATCTGACAGTACTCGAATACACTGATTTGGATCATTGTAGATTAATGCCGGCCAGTGTGGCCAAGCGGTTAAAGGCGCTACAGTCTGGAACCGCGTGGCCGCTACGGTCGCAGGTTCGAATCCTGCCTCGGGCATGGATGTGTGTGATGTCCTTAGGGTAGTTAGGTTTAAGTAGTTCTAAGTTCTAGGGGACTGATGACCTTAGAAGTTAAGTCCCATAGTGCTCAGAGCCATTTTTTTGATCATTGTAGATTAATGCGTTGAAACGATCTTCATCAAACCCCAAAGGGCTTCCTGAACGTGGAGAGTCAATAATGTCAAAATGATTCTCCTTAAATCGAGGAAACCATTTTCTTGCCATGCTCTGTGCAGTTCCATTACCTCCACACGCGGTGGAAATGCTTCTGTCTCCCTCCGCTGGTGTCACCCTTCTATTCAACTCAAACAGAAGAATATGTCAGAAATGTACCCATCTCTCCACTTAGCAATCGATTTTCTAGCGTCCATAGCTTCACTCACTGTCTCCAAATAATAAAATGAGGGTTAAATTCAAATAGCAACAGTGAACTACAAATAAAAAATAACAATCGATAAATAAACCCGTGACAATCGGAAAACCAACATGCAAAACAAGAATGCTACGAACTTACGCATCAATGTAAACGTTTTCTGGGGTAGGGGAATTTTCCTCTAAGAGTGCATTTCTCTAGTGTTGCAATCATAAGCTCAGAGTGTGTACTCAATGAGGACTAATACATATTAAGACCACATTTGTCCCTGTTACATAGAAATTGTAACGAAACAGGGTTACAATTGCTTTTTCTGAAATGTGTTGTTTGTAATTACGAGTCTTTATAGATCCTACAGATACACCTGTACTGTGTGTGAGAGCAATAACGTTAGGTACTGTGTAATTAAGAGCCTATTGCATTATAACTTTGCTTTATACACACACACACACACACACACACAACACATATACATGCGCCTATACATAACAGCTAGCGACGTATGCATCAGGGCATAGTCGTCGATCACCCGGTGCATGGTATATGCCACAGGAGCTGATCGTGCCATGAGTGGTAACGTGGGATATATTTATGTTTCGAGTTTTCTTTGTGAATGCACCATATAAAAAATACGCTACATTTGAACCGTTGTTATACATGTCCGTCACTTGCCGCGCGGGATTAGCAGAGCAGTCTAAGGGGCTACAGCCATTAACTGTGCGGCTGGTCCCGGTGGAGGTTCGAGTCCTCCCTCGGGCATGGGTGTGTGTGTTTGTCCTTAGGATAATTTAGGTTAAGTAGTGTGTCAGCTTAGGGACTGATGACCTTAGCAGTTAAGTCCCATAAGATTTCACACACATTTGAACATTTTTTGTCCGTCACTTTCTCGCTACTTGCAAGAAAAGGAACAAACGCGTAGGGTCAGTTCGCACGAACATGAAAGGTCCGCCAATAAGTGAACGCAAATTGCAAAAAGGGGCAGATGGAATTTAAGTCAACAGACACTATGATGGCTCTGAAGTGGCATTACGAAGGGAAAGTATGTGTTATTCACACTTGCCATGCAGCTGTGAAAATGGACCACCAAACCAATACCGAAAAATTCAAACCAAAATATGTGTTGTATTAGAACGGGTTTATGGGTGCAGTGGAGAAAAACGTCACGGCCTTAACTCAAATTTATCTTTTGTTTCCTTTTTTGTTCAGTATACAGATTGAATAACATGAGGGTTGGTTCAAATGGCTCTGAGCACTATGGGACTTGACTGCGGAGGTCATCAGTCCCCTAGAACTTAGAACTACTTAAACCTAACTAACCTAAGGACACCACACACATCCATGCCCGAGGCAGGATTCGAACCTGCGACCGTAGCGGTCGCGCGGTTCCAGACTGTAGCGCCTAGAACCGCTCGGCCACCCTGGCCGGCTAACATCAGGGATATGGTACAACCCTGTCTCACGTCCTTCTCAACCACTGCTTCCCTTTCATGCTCCCCGGCTCTTATAACTCCTATGTGGTTTCTGGAAATCTGGAAATTTGTGCTGAGGTCTTATGGGACCAAACTACTGAGTTCATCGGCCCTAAGCTTGTACACTACTTAATCGAACTTAAACTAACTTACTCTAAGGACGACACACACACACACACACACACATGCCAGAAGGAGGATTCGTACCTCCGAAGAGGGGAGCCGTCTGGATTCTGTACAAACTGTAAATAGCCTTTCGCTCCCCGTATTTTACACCTGCCACCTTCAGAATTTGAAACAGAGTATCCCATTCAACATTGTCTACAAATGCTACAAACGAAGGTTTGCCTTTCCTTAACCTATCGTCTAGGGCAAGTCGTAGGGTCAGTATTGCCTCACGTGTTCTCACGTTTCTACGGAATCCAGACTGATCCACCCCGAGGTCAGCTTCTACCAGGTTTTCCATTCGTATTAGAATTTTGCAGCCGTGACTTATTAAACTGATAGTTCTTTAATTTTCACACCTGTCAAGAGCTGCTTTCTTTGGGACTGGAATTATTATAGTCTTCTTGAAGTCTGAGGGTATTTCGCCTGTTTAATACATCTTGCTCACCAGATGGTAGAGTTATGTCATGGCTGGCTCTTCCAAGGCTATCAGTAGTTCTAGTGGGGTGTTATCTACTCCCGGGACCTTGTTTCGACTCAGGTCTTTCAGTGCTCTGTCAGACTCTTCACGCAGTATCATATCTCCCATTTCATCTTCATCTACGTCCTCTTCCGCTTCCATATTTTTGTCCTCAAGTACAACACCCTTGTATAGACCCTCTATATACTCATTCCACCTTTCTGCTTTCCTTTCTTTGCTTAAAACTGGTTTTCCATCTGACCTCTTTATGGCTGTGAGATTAGCACTGTGGGACTTAACTTCTGAGGTCATCAGTCCCCTAGAACTTAGAACTACTTAAACCTAAATAACCTAAGGACACCACACACATCCATGCCCGAGGCAGGATTCGAACCTGGGACGGTAGCGGTCGCGCGGTTCCAGACTGTAGCGCCTAGAACCGCTCGGTCACTCCGGCCGGCTGACCTTTTTATATTCATACAAGCGACGAGTAGTTCCATTTTCTCCAAAAGTGTCGTTAATTTTCCTGTAGGCAGTATCTCTCTTACCCCTAGAGGTAAGTGCCTCTGCATACTTACATTTGTCCTCTAGCCATCCCTATCAGCCATTTTGCTCTTCCTGTCAATCTCACTTTTCAGACGTTTGTATTCCTTTTTGACTGCTTGATTTACTAAATTTTTATATTTTCTCCTTTTATCAATTAAATACAGACAGTAGTTTTTCCCTCGCTCCTTTCCTCTCAGAAAAGGAAATGACTAGCGATCGTACAGGGTACCCTCCGCCACGCACCGTACGGTAGCTTGCGGAGTATCTATGAAGATGTAGATGTATGAAGATACTCTGAAAGCTAATCTGTACTATACTCACAACAACTCTGTTGCTTAAAGCCAAGATTTTGACTTCTGAATTCGTTCTGGAGGGACAGGCATGTTAGTGAGACTGTGGTGATCCGTATTTGGAAAAAAATGCGGCAGTAGTTACAGTAAGTTGTATTACCATTTTCTACAAGTACAATAATCCCCTTTCCCTAAGTACATTTCGGATACAGTCAACTACAAAACATTTGTTAATAGGAATTTTTGTGTGGTAATTTTAATAAGAAAGTCGTTACGGCAACCGTGGGATGTCGCATGCAATATTTATTGGTGAATTTGATAATTCGACTTACCCAGTTTCTCAACTTAAAGCAAATTAGTAATCCAAAATGAGCAATTTCATTTCTATTTAAAAGTTTCATTCAACCTACTGCAAAAGTAATTGAGGCTAAATATTTTGCTATTTTCATTCTCATCCTAACTCTAAAGTTGCATTCTTACAGAGAATGTTTCAAGAAATATTTAAAGTACAATCAAAAGAACTTTTCTCAAAATTTGTCCCTTCAGGACCGGTGGCCGACTTTAATAGGCATTATTATTCATTTGCAGAAGAAAAATACTAAAGATAATTTTTTACTATCTCCTGAACCAGTTTTAAATACTGGCCGTGTTTTTGGAGAAAAAAAATGAGTTATTTAATCAATGGTTGGGTAAGTAACAAAGAGAGGGAAAAAGCAGGAGAATCCACCTCAATTTGCTGTAATTCCAGCTGTTGCCTGTCCCATAATTATCCGTGGCTCTGAAGATGGCTGAGGGTTCTTCTCATCGAGCAGCAGCAGCAGCAGCAGCAACAACAACGGCAACTCAGCACTGTCGTAGCCTACATCCTTCGTCGTCCGCACAGCAACATCATTGTAAGACCGTTTACTGACAAACAGTAATGTAGAGGCATTGCCCAGCAACATTTCTTTCACAAAGTGTGAATAAGTTGAATAATAACTTCCAATAGTCAAAACTTGTAGCGCATCTGTGTTGTCATTGTCCTCAAACATTATCAATCAGCGTCCCTTTCCTTTCCATGCAGCCATCGAGTGTCGTAAGAATATGAAAAGTGATTAACTATTTACTGCCAGTTAATGTGTTTAAAATCCAGTTTCAGTCTAAACTTTCTGCCACAGTAACTGTTCATTCTCGTATTGCATAACAGAGGATACTTAAAGCAAAGTAAAATTTCACTGGCAAAACTAATAACTAAACATACAGCACTAATTAAAAGTGCGCAATTTCGTTTATTCTGTGTTTAGTTTAGCGAGTGACTTCTGCTGACTTGGTGTGTATCTTATTGTTATTATAGTAACAGTAAAATCAGTTGCTCATTTGCTTAAAGTAAACTTAATTCAATATCTCAATAACCAAGGTAAATTACTTGCCTTTCTCTAATTTTTGCATTACGTTACGCTGAGGTGACTGAAAATCTTTTTTCATAACGAAGTTTAAGCTAAGCCAGTCATTTATTTAACCAGTAATTTCATTAGGCGTTACTTTCAAAATTTAGTATTTCCGAATAAGTAAGTGCAAACTCAGTGCCCTTTGATTCATTTATTTTCTCGTGAATTGTTGTGCTGTGCAAATCGTGACAACCATCTGTTGCCACGTCAGTGATTATTTACTTAAATTTCTTTGCCATTACCTTTCTCGAGATTCTGGAGATCCGTTAACACAGCAAGCTGGCGACCGTTCAATTGGCCCTTTTTTAACTAATTAGTGTTTTCTTCGCGTTAGCAGTAATTTTTGTAGAAAACATTACGTGGTACCCTTTTCCCACCAGTGCGGTTCGTGAGTGATTGCACTATATTCCACCCATTTCAAAATCATCATCTATATTTAGCTTAAATTTATAACAGATACTTCCTTCAGGATAGTCTGTTGTACACTTTGCTCCAACTAATCGGTGTTGTTTTCCTTCGGTAACGATAGATTTATTCACTGTAAAATTTCATTAGGTATTTGCGATCATATTCAGGTATATCGCAAACCAGTAGGCCGATTAGGAAGGGGGAGGTTACAAACTGTCAAACATTGTAGTCCTGTGGGAAGTACAACCCATCTACAACAGCGCTATGACAAGGCTTGCATACCTGTCTACCAATGAGTCATGCGCTGCGGTGCTGTCGACGAAGAAATCAATGAAAGAAAACGAAGACTGGTATTCGTAGAGTGTGCCATCTGCAGTTATTCTCATTCGGCCACCCGATGATGACACCACAAGGCAATGAGCGACACTTCCAGCCTACATCGGCACTGTCAAGAGGCATGGATGGCTACCATTGAATTGTACACTGCGGTGCTGTCAAGGATGGAGTCGCTTGAAGAAGACGATGAACGGTGCACCCAGGGGGCGCGGCTGGGCATCCAAGACGATGAAAATCCAGACGAGCCATGTCGAGGTTCTTCAGAGAAACGTCGAAATCAGGGAGGCCACTGGCGTCGCAGATGAACAGTCTTCAGTCATAGGCAACTGCACCATCGAGTCGTCCCATTACCCTCCACGAAGGTCCAACGAAACGTCTCACTACTTGTTTGTGTGACAAGTGAAGTGCAACGGGCAGTGAATGCGAAAGAAAGACTGTATGTGGTTCTCTTACGAAAGGACTGAAAATTCATTACCGTTTTTGTCTATAAGTGAAATTTGCTCCGTCCGATCAACTGAGTTTGTTTCGCTGTATTTACTTTTCACCAATTCTACTGTTTCTCCTGGGTGGACTGGGGTTAAAAAAATGTAAACTGAATATTAAGATAGATTTTATAAATATCGACAATTAGGCCAAAGAAGAGATAGAACTACAATGGACATGTTATTCCATGGACTCTTGCGCTTCTATGCATGAGCTATCTTTCCTTTATCATTCGCTTATCTGCTTGGATTCGGACCTAAGAGGACGTTCTTGTCTAAAGCTCATCTTGCTGTACCAGCTGATAATGTAAGTTGTACTTAAAACCCGAAAAATATAATGGTTATTTTGTCAAAAGAATTTGTGTATGTGGTCAATGTATTGTGAATCTGATACATTTATTGTCTTAAGTAGATATGGGCCTTAACAAAGAATTTCATTGTTAGGCGCCATCTTAGAAAAATCTTTAACATTTTTCTTTTAGCTCATCTACGAGACGTGCCGTCGGTTAGGACAATTAACTTTATTTCAGATCCCACGAGACCGGAGGCAGCTACTAATAATTTAACAATTTTACTTACAGATTTTCTTTATATAACGAGATAACATCCCAGGCAGAAAAGGTCTGGTCACAGGATTCCAGTTCCATTATAGGATTTCATTTGTACGTGCTACTCTTGTTATCTTATATTGGGGAATCGAGACGAAACCATGATGTATCGACGATTACGTAACTACCCTGAGAACTGAGCTAGTTTACTGAGTGCTTACACACGTTGGGCTAAATTAAGCAACATATTACACTGTTAATAGCATTCCTACATTAGTTATTTCCCTTTTATGCTGAGACATTGCATTAATGTGTGTTTCTTTTTTTTATAAGTCACGGCTCATATTTTATTACATTACACTAATAGTCACAAAACAATAAAAAAGTTTATTTTATTACATTACACAATGCTAAATTGCTTTGAGTTCAACTGAGTGCTTCTGGCCGAAGCATTACTTTAAATACCTTTACTAAATAATTTAATGCTGTGAAGTGATGCAAAAGAAAAATACTTTTATTTTGAGAATGAAAACGTGGTCCAAGTAGGTGTATTCTTTCTGGTCAGTTTCAACATTGGGTCGTTTTCAGGCACATATCTAAAGCTTCCAATTTCATTTCACATTTTAATACATATGATGTAAAGAGTGCCCATAATCAATGCTCCTGTTTCAAAACGCTGTAGAAAGATGGTGCTGTAAGCATTTTAAGTATGGGATCGACTGAAAATGACAGATGAATCGGAATTGCACGGATATGGTTTGAGGTGCACATTACACCATCTGTACTGCTCACTGAGCATGACTGCGCAAGTTCGGCAGTCAACAGTTGTGGCACAGTTACGTAAGCCCATCCGTCACGACAAAGTCTGCCACATCGGATGGCAAAAATTGGTTTTTAATAGGCTTAAGGGCAAAAAGTGCGTAATGCAAAATGTCATAGGTTTTTAATTCGACTGGAGCCAAAAAAACGCATAAAAAACAAAATGACATCGGCTTGTAATCACCGTGAGATTGTCGCAAGATGCGTGCAATATGCTGTCCACCGTTTTCTGGCAAGTTGAAATCGAGAAACAGCATGTTCTAAAACAGACTGAAGTGTCTCAGGGTCACACACAGAATGCATTGCGCATTGCTTGCCTTCAACGTTCGTAATTGCAGCACTGAACGTAACATCTTTCAGATAACGCCACATCCACAAGTCACACGGACTGGGATCAGGCGATCTGGACGTTCAGGCTGTAGGGAAATAATTCTAGCATTTACGAAATGCCTCTGCAGCTGCCACTTCATCGGCTTTGCAATATGCGGAGGAGCGCTATCTGGCATACAAATGATCCTATCCACACATTCATACTGCTGAAGTCTTGGATAAACGATAGGGAGCAGAAGATTCTCATAGTGTTTACCAGAGACGGTACCTGCAAGACTCATCTCCTCGAAATAATACGGCCCCACGATGCCGCCAGTCTGCACCACACAGTTAGCTTTGTCGGATGAAGTGGTACCGGTAGATGTGCGTGCGGATTTCCTGTTGCCCATTTCTGCAGTTTTGAGTATTGACATGTCCGTGGCGATAAAATGGGCTTCGTCAATCCAAACACCGTTCCATGGCAACTCATTGTCCACTTCCATACGAGCAAGAAATTCTAGAGCAGGTCAGCAGGAATCAACTCCTGAATGATAATTTTGTATGGTTGGTTATGCAGGAATTCCAATCCCAAAGAAAGCAGGTGTTGACAGATGTGAAAATTACTGAACTATCAGTTTAATAAGTCACGGCTTCAAAATACTAACACGAATTCTTTACAGACGAATGGAAAATCTGGTAGAAGCCGACCTTGGTGAAGATCAGTTTGGATTCCGTAGAAATGTTAGAACACGCGAGGCAATACTGACCCTACGACTTATCTTAGAAGGTAGATTAAGGAAAGGCAAACCTACGTTTTGCGTATTGACATGTCCTTGGAGATGAAATGGGCTTCGTCTATCCAAAGACTGTTCCATAGCAACTCACTGTGCACTTCCATACGAGCAAGAACTTCTAGAGCAGGTCAGCATGGATAGACGATAGTGTGCAGAAGATTCTAATAGCGTTTACCAGAGACGGTACAGGTAAGGACCTGTATACTGCAATACTCTTTCAAATTCTGAAGGTGGCAGGGGTAAAATACAGGAGCGAAAGGCTATTTACAATTTGTACAGAAACCAGATAGCAGTTATAAGAGTCGAGGGACATGAAAGGGAATCAGTGGTTGAGAATGGAGTGAGACAGGGTTGTAGCCTATCCCCGATGTTATTCAATCTGTATATTGAGCAAGCAGTAAAGGAAACAAAAGAAAAATTCGGAGCAGGACATAAAATCCATGGAGAAGAAATAAAAACTTTGAGTTTCGCCGATGAAATTGTAATTCTGTCAGAGACAGCAAAGGATCTGGAAGAGCAGTTGAACGGAGTGGACAGTGTCTTGAAAGGAGGATATAAGAGGACCATCAACAAAAGCCAAACGAGGATAATGAAATGTATTCGAATTAAATCGGGTGATGCTGAGGGAATTAGATTAAGAAATGAGACACTTAAAGTAGTAAAGGAGTTTTGCTATTTGGGGAGCAAAATAACTGATGATGGTCGAAGTAGAGAGGATATAAAATGGAGACTGGCAATGGCAAGGAAAGCGTTTCTGAAGAAGAGAAATTTGTTAACATAGCGTATAGATTTAAATGTCAGGATGTCGTTTCTGAAAGTATTTGTGTTGAGTATAGCCATGTATGGAAGTGAAACATGGACGATAAATAGTTTGGACAAGAAGAGAATAGAAGCTTTCGAAATGTGGTGCTACAGAAAAATGCTGAAGATTAGTTGGGTAGACCACATAACTAATAAGGAGGTATTGAACACAATTGGGGAGAAGAGGAATTTGTGGCACAACTTGACTACAAGAAGAGATAGGTTGGTAGGAAATGTTCTCAGGCATCAAGGGATCACCAGTTTAGTATTGGAGGGCAGCGCGGAGGGTAAAAATCGTAGAGAGAGACCAAGAGATGAATACACTAAGCAGATTCAGAAGGATGTAGGCTGCAGTAGGTACTGGGAGATGAAGAAGCTTGCACAGGATAGAGCAGCATGGAGAGTTGCATCAAACCAGTCCCTCGACTGAAGATCGCAGCAACAACAGTAATGGAGGATATTTCGTAGGATTTTATGCACCGTGCTCGGAGGCATGTCCAACGAGCATACAATATTCTGTGCACAGCACGTTTCCATACTGCCGCTTGACCACTCCTGCAATGCTGTGGCCACATCTTCGACAGACGTCAGATCAACTGTTTCCCTCCTCTGCCACATTTCACTTCAGAAGAACCACTCTTTCTAATTTTGTAATCCTTTTCTTCAGACTCTTTGCAAACGTAGGACCAATGTCTTTTTCATTACCTCTGAATGTCCGGAACTTCTGCAGGGCCGCTGGCGCACCATCACCTTTCTTGTAAACGAGCTTTACCAGCAGCGCGCTATTCTCTGTGGAGACAGCCATGTGGGGCGTCTCGGACGAAAACTGAGGAATAGCCGCGTGCCGTGCGTCTGTATGTGCGAATTCTGACTCTCAGAGCTGTCTATTCGGCCGGTTTCCATTAGATTGATTTTTTTCGTGTCGCTTCCGCCTGCACCAATAATATGGTGTTCAAATTTGACACCATTCTGAGCAGTAGCTCTCTTTTTACAGCGTTTTAAATCTGGAACTTTGATTATGGACTCCCTATATTAGAAGGTGAAATGAGCTGGAAGCTTCAGATACTTGCTTGAAAATGATCCACGGTTGAAACTGGCCAATTGCACGGATAGTAAAAAGAATACAGCCTACTTGGAGCTTGTATCCATTCTCGAAACACTTTGAGGCTGTGGACCGCCGCAAAAATAAAATTCTAAAAAGGTGTTTATGATGCACTTTTCGTGTAATTTATGATCTGGATAATGATTTTTTTGTGAAGTGTCTCGTTTTATTATTAACTGATTGTATATGCTGTGGTATTTTTATCACTATTTTCATATGGTAATTTTTTTTAAATAATTCAGTTGTCTGCGTTTCTCCTTTAACTTTCTAGCGCAGTTTGCTTATTCTGGACCCCATCTTGGTAGCATCCACCAAATTATGGTGTAATTTACTTGTGGTCACTAGTGCGTTTGAAATTACAATATAATTTGTTGGACGTTATCTTGACTGGGCTCATCATACACACCAAAAGTAAACTTCGCTGGTCTTTAAGAGAACTATATTTATCTCATCCAAGACCACAGTTAAACATAGAATATAGATACAACATGTGACTATGGAATGCATAGTACAAGTCTTTACATACTGTTTACATGTTTTTTAAATATTTCTTTGATATTTCCTGGTATATATTAGCCCGCATCTCATGGTCGTGCGGTAGCGTTCTCGCTTCCCACGCCCGGGTTCCCGGGTTCGATTCCCGGCGGGGTCAGGGATTTTCTCTGCCTCGTGATGGCTGGGTGTTGTGTGATGTCCTTAGGTTAGTTAAGTTTAAGTAGTTGTAAGTTCTAGGGGACTGATGACCTAAGATGTTAAGTCCCATAGTGCTCAGAGCCATTTGAACCATTTTGAACTGGTATATATTAGCAAAAAATGATTGGATAACCCTTCCACTGCAAGATCACTTCCTGCTCATCTTTTGTCTGGAGGTGTAAGGTGATAAAACGTCTCAGTCTCAGCCATTCGATTGGCTCTATTGAACTGAGTTTAGTCTTTATATACTTTTCAGCACCTCTATTCGTCGGTTCGTCGATTCATGTGAGCTTTTGAATCTGGGATGAACAGAACATTACTGATACTTCACAACAGGTGTTGGTATAATGTTGAGGAAAAACGCATGGGAGGTGGACCCACATATTTTGTCATTTCATGGAATACAATTTATTGCTTAACAGCAGTTATTATCAACACAAATTAAATCCTTTTCAAAAACGGGTAACAACACTCACAATAATTAAGAGAACTTGAACAAGATCACTTCATTAATAAAAAACTTTAAAAATTTATACCATGAAGAATAGGGCTTAAAGCCAGGAATATACATGCGGCACCAAATACAAATAAGAAGTAACACCAACTAGGTATGACTGCAAGCTGTTTCAATAAACAGTTTTACCAGTAAAATGAATTACAAATGACTGCCGTTAAAAATCCTAACAATTCTGAAGCATGGATAGAACTTCAAACAAATAGACAACACCCACTCAAAATCAGCAGATAACAAGTCACGCCACCGGCAGCGGCTGCTGCAAATGCCTTAACAATTTATAACCTTAATAAAATTCCTTAAGTAATAAAATACACGATTTCCCAAAATACAAGAAAGACTGGGAAGGCATACAATGTAAACCTGACTCCCAGCTGGTACAAACCAACAGAAACATTAATAATGACCCTTAAATACGAGTAAATATACAATCCCTCAAAATCAAGAAACGTGACAACTTACAGCAATAACTGGCAGCAACTGCGCAAGTTTGACAATAAATGGAGTTAGCTAATGATGTGGATAAAAATCACAACAGTTCATAATCATAAGTGTTACGGCGCAAAGTCAAGCACCGGTACACGAGTCTGGAACGATAGAGAAGAGATGGCCGTGAGAAGACGTCAGCCAATCGCAATCTGACTGATCCCTCTCCAGAACGACAACGCCACAGCAGTGGCCCCTATGTGAAGAGGACATAAGCTCCGCACACGACTGGCCGCGGCCCAGTTCAGTAGTATCTTCAATACTAGTGACTAGGATAGAAGAGTCGACGTTCATTACTTCGCTTGTCCACTCGATGTATCACAGACTTGAGCTTTTTTACACTCAAGAGATCGCTTATTTTGTATGCCGCCCTTTGCTTGCGACATATTGCAACGGTTCTTTCGCGTTCTCGTCAATACGGTACCAGAACGTTTAAGTTCTACCTGTAAAGACGGAAGATCCGCGATTCGGGAAGTCAGAACTGTGCAGTAAGTAGCGGCAGGAACACCACCACAAAATCACGCAGCACTAACACTCCAAACCATCGACTCTCGGATAGAGATTTTAACCGTGTTCAACCCAGTGGTAAAGTATCGAACTATTTTTCTCCGAATCATACAGTTTGGGGGAAAAGAAGTGAGAATAATTACTTTTGGAAACCTTTTATCAGACAAAGCCTGTTATAACAATAAACTGTTTCGCTTAATAAAACGGCCGCCAGCCCAAATCGGGCACAGTGTTTACACAAAAGGATGAAGTCAATTTTCGACACTGAATAAATAACTACTTTTACTTACTACGGTCACTTGGCAGTAAGTACTATTAATTCCACTTCCTGTTACTTGTGGAATTTATCACTATACTTCAGTAATTATTTAAAGAAGGCACACACATGTTTCAACAAGGCTACAAAAGAAATATTAAACTTATAGCGATCATTCATATGACCAAAACTATTACAGGGCTATTACAAATGATTGAAGCGATTTCATAAATTCACTGTAGCTCCATTCATTGACATATGGTCACGACACATTACAGATACGTAGAAAAACTCATAAAGTTTTGTTCGGCTGTTGCCGCACTTCAGGTTTCTGCCGCCAGAGCGCTCGAGAGCGCAGTGAGACAAAATAGCGACAGGAGCCGAGAAAACGTATGTCGTGCTTGAAATGCACTCACACCAGTCAGCCATAACAGTGCAACGACACTTCAGGACGAAGTTCAACAAAGATCCACCAACTGCTATCTCCATTCGGCGATGGTATGCGCAGTTTAAAGCTTCTGGATGCCTCTGTAAGGGGAAATCAACGGGTCGGCCTGCAGTGAGCGAAGAAACGGTTGAACGCGTGCGGGCAAGTTTCACGCGTAGCCCACTAAAGTCGACGAATAAAGCAAGCAGGGAGCTAAACGTACCACAGCCGACGGTTTGGAAAATCTTACGGAAAAGGCTAAAGCAGAAGCCTTACGTTTACAATTGCTACAAGCCCTGACACCCGATGACAAAGTCAAACGCTTTGAATTTTCGGCGCGGTTGCAACAGCTCATGGAAGAGGATGCGTTCAGTGCGAAACTTGTTTTCAGTGATGAAGCAACATTTTTTCTTAATGGTGAAGTGAACAGACACAATGTGCGAATCTGGGCGGTAGAGAATCCTCACGCATTCGTGCAGCAAATTCGCAATTCACCAAAAGTTAACGTGTTTTGTGCAATCTCACGGTTTAAAGTTTACGGCCCCTTTTTCTTCTGCGAAAAAAACATTATAGGACACGTGTATCTGGACATGCTGGAAAATTGGCTCATGCCACAACTGGAGACCGACAGCGCCGACTTCATCTTTCAAAAGGATGGTGCTCCACCGCACTTCCATCATGATGTTCGGCATTTCTTAAACAGGAGATTGGAAAACCGATGAATCGGTCGTGGTGGAGATCATGATCAGCAATTCATGTCATGGCCTCCACGCTCTCCCGACTTAACCCCATGCGATTTCTTTCTGTGGGGTTATGTGAAAGATTCAGTGTTTAAACCTCCTCTACTAAGAAACGTGCCAGAACTGCGAGCTTGCATCATTGATGCTTTCGAACTCATTGATGGGGACATGCTGCGCCGAGTGTGGGAGGAACTTGATTATCAGCTTGATGTCTGCCGAATCACTAAAGGGGCACATATCGAACATTTGTGAATGCCTAAAAAAACTTTTTGAGTTTTTGTATGTGTGTGCAAAGCATTGTGAAAATATCTCAAATAATAAAGTTATTGTAGAGCTGTGAAATCGCTTCAATCATTTGTAATAACACTGTATTTAACACGACTAAATTTAATTTCTTTAGAACTGTTGGTTGTTAAAATTTTACTAACATCCATATTTGTCTGGCTTTCTTTGACATGGAGAAGCAACACGAACCGTTACTGTTAAGATTGTTGCAGTTAAACAATTATGCTACTTTACTTTCAGAAGTACTATTGAAAACTTATCCTCATGGTCACGCAAAGCGATGGCCCTCAAATGAACGTGTAAACTTTAGTATTTAATAATGATTTTCAGAATTTACTACCAAAACAGTACTATTGCCAGTAATTTACTATTATTCAGGCTTCAATAAACATCAGGATACTCGGAATAAATTCGTTTAGGTAAGGACCCTACTGAGGTAAATGACATAGGAAAATCGTGGTTAAACACAAAGGTACATGTAACACTTACATTCCACTGATTGAAGATGGACGGTTCATACAGTGATACACTTCTAAATAAAGTACTTTCCCTGTTACTGATGTCGAAGGTGGCGTGAGGCGGTGCTGCGTAGTAACATTGCGCAGGTGTGGCTCTTGATGTACATAGCTCTGTCTTCCTCTTGGTGGCGACGATAAAATTGCAAATTTCTGAGCTATTAATTAATTGCCGTACAGCGCCAATCATGTAAAACAAGTCCGAGGCCAAAACCTAGTCTTGCAGTTAAATTCGGGGCCTCTATCGCTTGACCAACGTAATGCGTGTTCACCACTTGCAGGGCAGCTACCGACTGTCTGAGCCACTTGGGCGCCAATTCTCACTCGCGCGCCCCACCACCTTTTCCATTCCACCACAGAACGGAGTTCCGTTCTACCTATGATCCCTACACCTTTTCAATTTACACTTCTGCTTACAAAAACCCTAAGTATGAACCATCTACAATTGCATGACAGCATATACATACAAAATTGACATAATTACAGTTGTACTTGAAATATTACATAATTATTTACAAAATACGTTTTAATACATTTATTCCACCTACGTCAAAGAGGCTATTTTAAACAGATAAACTACAAATAACAAAAGCTTCGCTCGTTAGAGTATTTGCTTAAATTTTCAAAATTATTACGGAACAAAAACTTTTAAAATATACAGATTAATGGCAGTATTATATTTACAATACCATTACAATATCTGTGTAACTGATAAAGTTAAGTATTGGATCTTTTCTTTTTTGTAATAAAACTCATTAATACGATTTTTTTGAATTGTCTGTCTAGCGAACCGAGTTGCGCAGGTTTCCTAGACGCCACATATTTGACGACGAGCGTGGGTAATTAATTTTGGTGACCAGGCTGGATTTAACATTTGACGACTAGGCTGGAACCAACAATAAGTGAAATCCTTTAAAACTTAATACGATCCAGGACTAGCAAAATAGGGCCTCCAATATTTAAAGAAGTTGTTGAAAGGCAAATATAGTCACAAGAAACTTCGGACTTGCAGAACACAACTTAGGCTTGTGTGCTCGCTCAACTCTCAACATTTGAGTAGATCAAGGTCCCGGAATTAATTGGGCAACCCTCCGCCGTGGCACGTTCCACGATCAAATTTACTTAACTCGAGCTAATACCAGGCAACTGATAGATGCGCCTGACGATGGAAGTGTCGCTACTGCAGGAAGAAAACACGTATCTGCTCGGGACCCAGGAATCAGGAATGCGTCGTCCGCTGCCAGAACTACCCTGCCAATATGCATCAGAAAGGAACCAGTAATCTGCCCAAACAAGGCTACAAACGACAATATCTGACACATAGGAAATATTGACTTATTATGCAAGTGTGTACACATACAAGTCATGAACTTGACGCTCCTTACTATTACATTTCGTGAACTACAGCCACCTGCAAATCCAATATCAGGGAACAGCCGCTTTTAACAGTTCGTTGCTTTCGACACAAACTATATTGCAGTCCCAATTACATCAACTCAGTTCACCACAAAGATATTCATACGCTTGCAGTGAATATGATCTGGAACAAACAGACTAAAATCAGTTATCCTGACTGGTGACCGTCTACACAATCAGTCGGAGGCTTAATCAACGTGACGAGTCTAACATTAATGTATTCAAAATGGTTCAAATGGCTCTGAGCACTATGGGACTTAACATCTATGGTCATCAGTCCCCTACAACTTAGAACTACTTAAACCTAACTAACCTAAGGACATCACACAACACCCAGCCATCACGAGGCAGAGAAAATCCCTGACCCCGCCGGGAATCGAACCCGGGAACCCGGGCGTGGGAAGCGAGAACGCTACCGCACGACCACGAGATGCGGGCTAACATTAATGTAACAGAACTAGTAAGTGGAAAGGCGAGGAGGAAGTGGGTGTTACATTCTATTGAACAGCCTGTATTTATTGCATTTGTAAATAAGGCAAACATTTTAAAATCCGAAGATTATCAGTAAGAAAAATCGTTAATATAATCCTGGACACAATAAATGATACTAACTATGACGCAGAATTTCAAACAGTTGATTCCAATGACTTAGGTCAGTTGAACGTGTAATTGAATGAGTTGAACGCCACAAATAGTACACAGATAAATGATTTAGAGAGTGCGCCACCGTAAATTACGAAAAATTTAACACTCCATTCATGAACAAGACTGCCGCAAAAGTTCTGTACTCAAGGCAGCCCACACTACGTGTCTGTTTACCTAAAAAACAAATTTTCTTGCATTAAATAGCACCGGTACGAGACTCAGACCCAGTTCCCGCTGAAGTAGATCCGCCAAGTCTTTCGGCAGCGCCCAACAGGTTCCACTATCAGCGGGAAGTGTTTCTTAACCACTCGTGTAAACATAAAGTTCAATGGCGGCGGCACTGACGCCAATAGTGACAAAAGGGTTAACGCGGCGTGCTGCAGGAAGGCCACACGACCCATCGACCCTCGCATACCTGACGAAGTTTGCAAAAGTTATTTCAATTTTTAATTTCACTCTTAGATTATGGTGCAATCCTTTGTATGTTAAGCGCAGTCGCGCTATGATGACGTGGCGCTGGTAATAGTGATCTGAGGTGAGCCACAGCACACTCGCACATCTCTGCACCTCTTTCAATGACAGAGCGCTTGTTTCGCCTCACTGTGCATGTAGTTTGAGAATCCTTCCTTTCTTACTTCTCCTATATTGTCCTCACTGTAATGAGTATCAAGTAATCCTTTGCGATTACGATTTCAGTTAGTGCTGTTTTCGTAATTTAAATCTGTTAGTTCATGATAGTTCCTCCGTTGTGATATTAACATTATTTAGTGTCAACGCGTCCAACCTTTCACTCTGGCTTCTTCAAAACCACAATAAAAATGTGACTTTTTAATATCTTATATTTTATGTGTTAGTGTGAGAGTGTTTAATTTGAACTTAATGAAAGCAGGGAGATAAATTCCGAGTGATTCTGTGCAATAGTAATTGATTTAATTACCCATCGACTCATAAGTTTAACTGACTGAGACTTACTCTGTACAAACGGGCACTAAGCTGAATTTTAATGTCACTGTCGTGTAGGACGCAAAAGTTGAAATACGAGGGAATCATTCATAAAGGTGATCCTCTTGCCTGGGATTTCGGCTTCCCTAGGGACTTTCTGTGGAAACAGTAAAATTATTAGAATGTTATAAATTTTATTTCTTACAGATCTCTCACAGTTTATGTTTTGTGCTTGAGCGGAAGCGTTATTTGTGTTGCTAACCTGCGTCGTATTTTTTTTATATTTTTTTATGTGAGGTATATCTATATCTTTAGGGGAATTTTTAGACGGTGTGGTAATCTTTTTAACTATTCCGTGTTAATAAATATTGAGAGTTGGAAAATATGATTATTGTCATTGCCTTAGTTTTGCTTTTGACGAGTACTTCGTTTTAGCATTGCTAAATTAAATAAAGAATTAGTTTATTATTTTGGGGATTCCGCTCTAATTGCAAGTTTATGAGCATACCAAGAGAGAGAATTTCAGACGTAAGACTCGACGTTACAGAAAAAAATCCCGTCGCCTTCAATGACAAAAATGTTGTGGGTGAGGCAACATGTAGAGGAGTATGTGAAGTATGTTAGAAGCAAGAAACAATCAATGCCTTCTCTGCGCGATAGCAATGGAGATACTATCGAAGACAGTGCTGCCAAAGTAGAGTTACTAAACACAGCCTTCCGAAATGCCGTCACAAAAGAAGACGAAGTAAATATTCTAGAATTCGAATCAAGAACAGCTGCCAACATGAGTAACGTAGAAGTGAATCTCCTCGGAGTAGTGAAGCAACTTAAATCACTTAATAAAAGCAAGTCTTCTGGTCCAGACTGTAAACGAATTAGGTTCCTTTCGGAGTGTGCTGATGCATTAGCTCCATACTTAACAATCACATACAACCGTTCGCTCGACGAAAGATCCGTACCCAAAGACTGAAATGTTGCACAGGTCACACCAATATTCAAGAAAGGTAGTAGAAGTAATCCACTAAATTACAGGACCACATCGTTAACGTCGATATGCAGCAGCATTTTGGAACACATATTGTGTTCGAACATTATGAATTACCTCGAAGAATACGGTCTATTGATACACAGTCAAAATGGGTTTAGAAAACATCGTTCCTGTGAAACACAACTAGCTCTTTATTCACGTGAAGTGTTCGGTGCTATTGACAAGGGATTTCAGATGGATTCCGTATTTCTGGATTTCCGGAAGGCTTTTGGCATTGTGCCGCACAAGCGGCTCGTAGTGAAATTGCGTGCTTGTGGAATATCGTCACAGTTATGTGACTGGATTTGTGATTTCCTGTCAGAGAGGTCACAGTTCGTAGTAACTGACGGAAAGTCATCGAGTAAAACAGAAGTGATTTCTGCCTCTCCACAAGGTAGTGTTATAGGCCCTTTGCTGTTCCTTATCTTTATACACGATTTTTTGGGAGACAATCTGAGCAGCCGTCTTCGGTTGTTTGCAAATGACGCTGTCGCTTGTTGTTGATGTTGATGTTGTTGTTGCGGTCTTCAGTCCTGAGACTGGTTTGATGCAGCTCTCCATGCTACTCTATCCTGTGCAAGCTTCTTCATCTCCCAGTACCTACTGCAACCGACATCCTTCTGAATCTGCTTAGTGTATTAATCTCTTGGTCTCCCTCTACGATTTTTACCCTCCACGCTGCCCTCCAATACTAAATTGGTGATCCCGTGATGCCTCAGAACATGTCCTATCAACCGATCCCTTCTTCTAGTCAAGTTGTGCCACAAACTTCTCTTCTCCCCAATCCTATTCAATACTTCCTCATTAGTTATGTGATCTACCAATCTAATCTTCAGCATTCTTCTGTAACACCACATTTCGAAAGCTTCTATTCTCTTCTTGTCCAAACTATTTATCGTCCATGTTTCACTTCCATACATGGCTACACTCCATACAAATACTTTCAGAAATGACTTCCTGACCCTTAATTCTATACTCGATGTTAACAAATTTCTCTTCTTCAGAAACGCTTTCCTTGCCATTGCCAGTCTACATTTTATATTCTACTTCGACCATCATCAGTAATTTTGCTCCCCAAATAGCAAAACTTCTATACTAATTTAAGTGTCTCATTTCCTAATCTAATTCCCTCAGCATCACTCGACTTAATTCGACTGCATTCCATTATCCTCGTTTTGCTTTTGTTGATGTTCATCTTATATCCTCCTTTCAAGACACTATCCATTCCGTTCAACTGCTCTTCCAAGACCTTTTCTGTCTCCGACAGAATTACGATGTCATCGGCGAACCTCAAAGTTTTTATTTCTTCTCCATGGATTTTAATACCTACTCCGAATTTTTCTTTTGTTTCCTTTACTGCTTGCTCAATATACAGATTGAATAACATCGGGGAGAGACTGCAACCCTGTCTCACTCCCTTCCCAACCACTGCTTCCCTTTCATGTCCCTCGACTCTTATAACTGCTATCTGGTTTCTGTACAGATTGTAAATAGCCTTTCTCTCCCTGCATTTTACCCCTGCCACCTTCAGAATTTGAAAGAGAGTATTCCAGTCAACGTTGTCAAAAGCTTTCTGTAAGTCTACAAATGCTAGAAACGTAGGTTTGCCCTTCCTTAATCTAGCTTCTAAGATAAGTCGTAGGGTCAGTACTGCCTCACGTGTTCCAACATTTCTACGGAATCAAAACTGATCATCCCCCAGGTCGGCTTCTACTAGTTTTTCCATTCGTCTTTAAAGAATTCGCGTTAGTATTTTGCAACTGTGACTTATTAAACTGATAGTTCGGTAATTTTCACATCTGTCAACACTTGCTTTCTTTGGGATTGGAATTATTATATTCATCTTGAAGTGTGAGGGTATTTCGCCTGTTTAATACATCTTGCTCACCAGATGGTAGAGTTTTGTCAGGACTGGCTCTCCCAAGGCCGTCAGTAGTTCCAATGGAATGTTGTCTACTCCGGGGGCCTTGTTTCGACTCAGGTCTTTCAGTGCTCTGTCAAACTCTTCACGCAGTATCGTATCTCCCATTTCATCTTCATCTACATCCTCTTCCATTTCCATAATTTTGTCCTCAAGTACATCGCCCTTGTATAAACCCTCTATATACTCCTTCCACCTTTCTGCTTTCCCTTCTTTGCTTAGAACTGGGTTTCCATCAGAGTTTATATTCATACAAGTGGTTCTCTTTTCTCCAAAGGTCTCTTTAATTTTCCTGTAGGCAGTATCTATCTTACCCCTAGTGAGATATGCCTCTGCATCCTTACATTTATCCTCTAGCCATCCCTGCTTAGCCATCTTTCACTTCCTGACGATCTCATTTTTGAGACGTTTGTATTCCTTTTTGCCTGCTTCATTTACTGCATTTTTATATTTTCTGCTTTCATCAATTAAATTCAATATTTCTTCTGTTACCCAAAGGTTTCTACTAGCCCTCGTCTTTTTACCTAATTGATCCTCTGCTGCGTTCACTACTTCATCCCTCAAAGCTACCCATTCTTCTTCTACTGTATTTCTTTCCCCCATTCCTGTCAATTGTTCCCTTATGCTCTCCCTGAAACTCTGTACAACCTCTGGTTCTTTCAGTTTATCCAGGTCCCATCTCCCTAAATTCCCACTTTTTTGCAGTTTCTTCAGTATTCAGCTACAGGTCATAACCAATAGATTGTGGTCAGAGTCCACATCTGCCCCTGGAAATGTCTTACAATTTAAAACCTGGTTCCTAAATCTCTGTCTTACCATTATATAATCTATCTGAAACCTCTCAATATCTCCAGGCTTCTTCCATGTATAGAGCCTTCTTTTATGATTCTTGAACCAAGTGTTAGCTATGATTAAGTTATGCTCTGTGCAAAATTCTTCCAGACGGCTTCCTCTTTCATTCCTTAGCCCCAATCCATATTCACCTACTACGTTTCCTTCTCTCCCTTTTCCTACTACCGAATTCCAGTCACCCATGACTATTAAATTTTCGTCACCCTTCACTATCTGAATAATTTCTTTTATTTCATCATACATTTCACCAATTTCTTCGTCATCTGCAGAGCTAGTTCGCATGTAGACTTGTACTACTGTAGTAGGTGTGGGCTTCGTATCTATCTTGGCCACAATAATGCGTTCACTATGCTGTTTGTAGTAGCTTACCCGCAATCCTATTTTCCTATTCATTATTACACCTACTCCTGCAATACCCCTATTTGATTTTGTGTTTATAACCCTGTACTCACCTGACCAGAAGTCTTGTTCCTCCTGCCACCGAACTTCACTAATTCCCACTATATCTAACTTTAGCCTATCCATTTCCGTTTTTAAATTTTCTAATCTACCTGCCAGATTACGGGATCTGACATTACACGCTCCGATCCGTAGAACGCCAGTTTCCTTCCTCCTGATAACGACATCCTCTTGAGTAGTCCCCGCCCGGAGATCCAAATGGGGGACTATTTTACCTCCGGAATATTTTACCGAAGAGGACGCCATCATCATTTAATCATACATTAAAGCTGCATGCCCTCGGGAAAAATTACGGCCGTAGTTTCCCCTTGCTTTCAGCCGTTCACAGTACCAGCACAGCAAGGCCGTTTTGGTTATTGTTACAAGGCCAGATCAGTCAATCATCCAGACTGTTGCCCTTGCAACTACTGAAAAGGCTGCTTATGCTCTGCTTATCGACTAATAAGGTCATCAGAATATCAAAACAAACTGCAAAACGATTTAGAAAAGATATCTCAATGGTGCGAAAAGTGGCAGTTGACCCTAAATAACGAAAAGTGTGAGGTCATCCACATGAGTGTTAAAAGGAACTCAAACTTCGGTTACACGATAAGTCAGTCTAATCTAAAAGCCATAAATTCAACTAAATACCTAGGTATTACAATTACGAACAACTTAAATTGGAAGTAACACATAGAAAATGTTGTGGGGAAGGGTAACCAAAGACTGCGTTTTATTTGCAGGACACTTAGAAAATGTAACAGATCTATTATGGAGACTGCCTACACTACGATTGTCCCTCCTCTTTTAGAATACCGCTGCGTGGTGTGGTATCCTTAGCAGATAGGACTAACGGCGTACATCGAAAAAGTTCAAAGAAGGACAGCACGTTTTGTATTATCGCGAAATATGGGAGAGAGTGTCACAGAAATGATACGGGATTTGGGCTGGACATCATTAAGAGAAAGGCGTTTTTCGTTGCGACGGAATCTTCTCACGAAATTCCAATCACCAACTTTTTCTTCCGTATGCGAAAATATTTTGTTGACACCGACCTACACAGGGAGGACGATCACCACGATAAAATAAAGGAAATAAGAGCTCGTACGGAAAGATATCGGTGTTCGTTCTTTCCGCGCGCTGTACGAGATTGGAATAATAGAGAATTGTGAAGGTGGTTCGATGAACCCTCTGCCAGGCACTTAAATGCGATTTGCTGAGTATCCATGTTGATGTAGACGTAGATGTAGGAGTGAGTGACTGAGACGGATTTTAGTGGCGATGCCTAAATGTTAAATTTAGCGTGTACAGTGCACACTGCACTCACGTTTGCTGTTAGTTCAGGCAGAGTTCGAGCAGTACTTCACGAAGAGATGTAGATGCTTGCTCAAGACAGACCAGCTTGGAGAGCTGCATCAAACTAGTCTTGAAACTGAAGACCACAACAACTAGGATTCCTTCTACCAGAATTGTGCAGAAATGTTTTCCGGACATGCCTGTTGATCTCTGAGGTCCCTAGGCGGAGTGCAGCGGCAGCGTCGCGTGCCGGAAGGCTCCAGCGGCGGAACTGGAACGGTACTGGAGGCGGCCGGGCGAAAGACGGCAGCGCACGCAGCCGTGGCTTCCCTCCCCTCCAGCTCACCGCCGGCGCTGCCCTGTGTTATGCTGTGGCATCCTCGCCGGCGGCAATCCCAGCTTCCGACACGGCTCGCCACTAAAATCCTTGTTAGCTAGCGGCACCGCGTGGGAGTTCTCCAGCTGCGCTTGTATATCTCTGCTGCTGTATAGAGCCACGTTATTACAGCCAACATAGCAACCGTTGTTTGCAGTACATAGTTGTACCCGGCAAACGAAGTGCAACTGACTGAACAGGAGGCGAGGAGTCTTCTCTGGTATCTATTTACACTACTGGACATTAAAACTGCTACACCAAGAAGAAATGCATATGATAAACGGGTATCCACTGGACAAATATATTATACTAGAACTGACATGTGATTACATTTTCATGCAATTTTCGTGCATAGATCATGAGAAATCAGTACCCAGAACAACCACCTCTCGCCATAATAACGGCCTTGATACGTCGGGGCATTGAGTCAAACAGAGCTTGGGTGGCGTGTACAGGTACAGTTGCCCATGCAACTTCAGCACGATACCACAGTTCATCAAGAGTAGCGACTGGCGTATTGTGACGAGCCAGTTGCTCGGCCACCATTAACCAGACGTTTTCTATTGGCGAGAGATCTGGTGCATGTGCTGGCCAGAGCAGCAGTCGAGCATTATCTGTATCCAGAAAGGTCTGTACAGGACCTGCAACATGCGGTCGTGCATTATCCTGCTGAAATGTAGGGTTTCGCAGGGATCGAATGAAGGGTAGAGCCACGGGTCTTAACACATCTGAAATGTAACGTCCACTGTTCAAAGTGCCGTCAATGCGAACAAGAGGTGACCGAGACGTGTAACCAATCGCAGCCGATACCATCACGCCGCGTGATACGCCAGTAAGGCGAAGACGAATACACGCTTCCAATGTGCGTTCACCGCGATGTCGCCAAACACGGATGCGGCCATCATGATGCTGTAAACATAACCTGGATTCATCCGAAAAAATGACGTTTTGCCATTCCTGCGCCCAGGTTCGTTGTTGAGTACACCATCGCAGGCGCTCCTGTCTGTGATGCAGCGTCAAGGGTAACCGCAGCCGTGGTCTCCGAGCTGGTAGTCCATGCTGCTGCAAACGTCGTCGAACTGATCGCACAGATGGTTGTTGTCTTGCAAACGTCCCCATCTGTTGACTCAGGGGTCGAGACGTGGCTGCACGACCCGTTAAAGCCATGCGGATAAGATGCCTGTCATCTTGACTGCTAGTGATACGAGGCCGTTGGGATCCAGCACGGCGTTCCGTATTACCCCCCTGAACCCACCGATTCCATATTCTGATAACAGTCATTGGATTTCGATCAAAGCGAGCTGCAATGTCGCGATACGATAAATCGCAATCGCGATAGGCTACAATCCGACCTTTATCAAAGTCAGAAACATGATGGTACGCATTTCTCCTCCCTACACGAGGCATCACAACAACGTTTCACCAGGCAACGCCGGTCAACTTCTGTTTGTGTGTGAGGAATCGGTTGGAAACTTTCCTCGTGTCAGCACGTTGTAGGTGTCGCCACCGGCACCAACCTTGTTTGAATGCTCTGGGAAGCTAATCATTTGCATATCACACCATCTTCTTCATGTCTGTATCACGTCATCTTCGTGGTGTAGCAATTTTAATGGCCAGTAGTGTATCTACACTGTCAGACAGAAAGAGTAATGCACCAAAGAGGAGAAGAGAGAACGGAATGGAACTTCATATGTTTAGAGGGTATGTAATGTTATTTCAATAATAACAAAATCGAAGTAAATTGGGAATAGGAGCGAACTTATCAGTGTGACGCTGCACACACACTCTGGCATTGATGCAAGAACTGATTGAGTTGGGTACGGCAATATAAAGCTGTAGCATGTAAGGTACCCCTTGTTTGCAGATAGGAGGACATTTTACTCCATTTCCAGTTTTGGTACTTCACATACGTGTTGTGGATGTAACCGCGTTGCAGTATGTACGGAGTAAGGAGCGAGCGACAGGTTCCCGCATTGGCTAGCAGAGGCGGCTAACCATCTGGAGCTTTCAGAGCCAGTGGGATGAGGTGCCGATGCAGAAATCGCTCATGACAAACAGATATGCAGGGAAAGTACGTCTATTCGGGCGAGAATCATGTATTGTTATTAATAAATATTTGCTAAACGAAGTTGCCTTTTGCCACTCAGACGTTAGAATGAGTCTACGGCTCTATTACGGCTCTGCAAGGGTATCTCCACATAACAGGTAGGAAGAATTCCTACGCGGCGACTCACTAAGTTCAAGGACGGACTGGCATAATTATCGAAAACCTCGGTAAACGTTGATACCAAAAAATTAATGAATAACTTTGGCATAACAGAAGATGTACGACATAATACGAACTATACCGACTGTACGCGCAAGTTACAGATGTGCGCCGCGGTTGGCAGTCGTCGATAGGATGCTTTTCAATCTAGTCATACAGTAGACCATGGTCTCGTACCGTTAACAGTTATAATCAGTGAGAACTAGTTCATTTTAGGATGTTTCTCAAATAGACGCACCATAACGACACCCCCGTGTAAAAATTATTTGCGCAGAAGCGTCTTCCCACTTCGTTACGTAAAACATAGACAGTAATATTGTACTTTCAGAATCCAACGGCGCTGCTACGGCTCTGCAAGGGGACAAAACTACGAGAGCATCTCCACATAACAGGTAGGAAGAATTCCTACGCTCCGGCGCACTACGTCAGTTCATGGACGGACTGCGTTAATTATGGCAGAACTTGGGTGGGAAAGCTCTTATACCACCATCTACGAACCCACCGACTAAAGTCAGACATTTCTGGAGGTTTAGTGCCAGTGGTGGCGGGGGGGAGGGGGGGGAGGTTCTTGCGAACATCCTCTTTTGGCCCTGAGACGGAGTTGGCATCCGAGCTACTCGCACGCAGGGCACATCTGAGTATCTTGCTAGCCACGGGATTACCTGAACATCAACCAGACTCTTCATAGAGACGCGTGCCATGTGTGGACGAGCGTTGTCCGATTGGAAAACGGCACCACCACACTGTCGCATTAAAGGTAGCGCATGAGGACGCAGAATGTCCGTGGATAGCGTTGTGCCGTCACAGTTCCCTCAATCACTAACAGCTGTGACCTGAAGTCATACCCGACGCATAACGCTGTCTCACACGAGCAAGTAGCGTTTTCATGTCCTTCACAGTAATTACTCGAAACCTGACGCTGTTCACGTCTTTTATATAATACAGCAGGCTCGGCAACAAGCCTAAACACGAAAAAACTAATGCACTCTGGTGGCCGCTCTAACAGTCACACAGAATTGCAATTCTAATCATTTATATACTTAGTCAATTTTGAGCACATTTCTCGTCGAGAACAGCGGTTTTCTTGGTTCTTTGAAATGCACATAAACACTCTCGACCGCAAGAAAATCCTTCTGATTGCCAGCTTCTGTCAGTGTTAGATCATCTTCAAACATCATAGCCAACGCCCTTGCCGCAATGGTAACACCGGTTCCAGTCAGATCACCGACGTTAAGTGCTGTCGGCCTTTATTATCACTTGGATGGGTTACTGCCCGGGTCTGCCGAATGCTGTTGGCAAGCTGGGTGCGCTCAGCCCTTCCGAGGCCAAATGAGGGGCTACTTGGTAGTGAACGACACGGGTTACGAAAACTGACGACTGGGAGAGCGGTATGCTGACCACATGCCCATTTATATCAGCATCCTGTGACGCCTAAGGGCTGAGGATGACACGGCGGCCGATCGGTACCGTTGGCCTTCAAGGCCTGTTCTGACGGTGTTTTTTTTTTTTGTTTTTTTTGTTTTTTTTTTCGACATCGTACCAGGATGGTAGGCGGTGGCTCTGAATGGAGCAGGCGTTACGACTCCACGAACGTCAACTGCTCAACATCTACGTACCTGTCGATAGTGTGTACGTGTTCGAAGTTACATCGACATCCGACAACGTCTTCTGAGTGCTTTACTTTTCTCGTCAGTAGTGTATTAGCTGGTAACTCACCTATTATTTCACAGCATCGAAGTACACACTTCTAACATTAACTTCAGAACAGAACACACAGCTGCACTTACACGTAATACGAGGCGACGTTGCCTCCCATCCCCATACTGCCCCACTGACAACTCGCGACTGACAGTCCGTGACGTCTGCCGGGGCTCAACAACCACAAGAAGAAGAGCTCAGCCCAACTTGTTCAAAGACAACTCGTAATTCGTTCTCAATAAGTGCCAGCGCGGTTTCCTCTGGTGACATCACCCTCAATCTGAACAAATCTATAGTCCATTACATTTTATTTAATTATATTTCACAGAGAAAATAAAAGTAATTGAAGGCAGAATTCCTTAGATAATTTGTCCTTTAGGTCCAGATGATTATTTCTTGTCACTGTGAGCCTAAGTCTCACTTCCGTCCGGACCATTTGGTACTTCTGCATGATTTGGAGAGTTATTGGATTACGGAAAAAGCTCAACAGTGGCTCACTTAATGTCAGGAAAGTATGATGCAGATGACGGCTGGCCTCGAGTGTCAACAAACAGGGAAGCGGTATGAATCTAACTGGGGTCAAGTAAACTGGGGGTTGCCATGGACTTCGTTCCGGATCCATAGTTTTTCTTGATATACAATGATATCCCACTAAATAAGACACGATGCAGTTGATAGTGCAGACAGGAACATCAGCCTGTGCCTTTCAGACAACAGATCACCATTTAATTGCACGGAACTTCCGTAAAAGCAGAATTTTACTGTTCCAAGGTGGTCAAACAGTTAAGTCGATCAATTTACTCAGGATAGACCAAGGGCTTTCTGGGAAGTATCACGTTCAAGATATTGCTCAGAAGTTGAATGTTGCTACGTTCACAACAGGCATTACCTCCACTGTCTCTGACACAGAAAGCAGAGGACTGGTTGGGATTTCTGAAATTTTCTCGGCGTATTTCTTCTTCCAGCAATTTTCGGGACTGCAGCTGGATCCCATCAACATTCTGCCACGATATTTCGCAGTACTTCGTCTATTCACCTGAGGATGGCCAGACGTCTCTGGGCCGAAATATCGTGGCAGAATGTTGATGGGATCCGGCTGAAAACCCGAAAATTACTGGAAGAAGAAGACTGGTTTACTATGCATACTTTCTATTATTTCTTACAGTGTTATAGGCAGTGCATCTCTGTGCACTCACCGAAAAAACTTTTATCTTAGTAAAGGACGGCGCCTCTGATCAGCGGTGTCTACCTGTGAAATCCTTTCAGGCCATTATCAGGAATTCTGTCTGTGCCATCTTCCACCATGGCATTCCTCGTTCACACTACTGAACCATTCAGAAGAAACTGTAGCTATCATTCAGTGTATTCCAGGCGAAGAAACGACGTACATCTGGACAACACACCCTTAGGCATTGTACAGGAACGTGTGCACTATTCAGCGGGTTAAAAGTTTTCCTAGTGGCACACTCATTCAATTCTGTGCAGCAGTTCCTCCCGGTAATGGAGAATTTTCTCCGAATTCAGTTATTTTGTCTTACAGTCTTTTATAGTTTTTATAGCGTTTTGTTAATTCTCTCGATTATAAATTTTCTAATCAGCAGTCTGTAAAACTGTGTACTGGCTCGTCCCGTAACCAAGTAGCTTTTGTATGATTATCTTGTGGCGTTGCAGTTCTTCTTAAGGCTTTTGTATGCATGGTCCTACGGAACCTGTACAGTGAGGTGACAGAATACACGAGACAGCGATATGCGCATATACAGACGACGGTATTATCCGTCCACAAGGTATAAAAGGGCTGTGGACTAGCGGAGCTGTCATTTGTAGTTAGACTAGTCGATTCACATGAAAAGACTTTCGACTTTATTATGGCCACACGACGGGAATTAAGAGACTCTGAATGCTGAGTGGTAGTTGGAGCTAGACGACTGGGACATTCCCTTCAGGAAATTACGTCTCACCACGAAGTGGCCGAAGGCCTTAATTTAACGGCCGAGAGCAGAAGCGCTTGTGTAGAGTTGTCATCGCCAACAGACAAGCAACACTGCGCGAAATATCCGCAGAAATAAATGTGGGACGTATCACGAACGTATCCGATTGGACAGTGCGGCGAAATTTGGCGTTAATGGACTATGACAGCAGACGAGCCACGCTAACAGCACAACATCGCCTGCAGAGCCTCTCCTGGACTCGTGACCATATCGGTTGGAGCCCACACGACTAGAAAACTGTGACCTGGTCAGATGACTGCCGATTTCAGTTGGTAAGAGCTGACGGTCCGAGTATGGCGCAGACCCCACGGTGCCATGGCCCAAGTTGTCAACAAGGCACTGTGAAAGCCTTGATCAGCGGTGTGGGCAGTGTTTACACGGGCTACTGACGGGAAATGGTTATGTTCGGCTACTTGGACTTCATGTTCCCAAACAATGATGGAATTTTTATGGATGACAATGTGCCATGCCACCGGGCCACAACTGTTCGCCATTGGTATCAGGGACATTCTGGACAACTGGGGGGTATGAGCTGGCCACCCAGCTGACTCGACACGAATCCCATCTAACATTTATGGTACGTAATCGAGAGTTCACTTTGTGCACAAAATCCTGCATTGGGAGCACTTCCGCAATAATGGACGGCTCAGTGTTTCTGCAGCGGTCTTCCAGCGACTTGTTGAGTCCATGCTACATCGAGCTGTCGCACTATGCCGGGCAAAAGGAGGTCCGACCTGACTTTAGGAGGTACTCCCTTGACTTTTGTCACCCCAATGTGTACGTAATGTGCAGTACTGTGACATCACTCTGCTTTCTGTACAGTGAAGGCCGATACTGAATGGATTTATTAATATAAAAATTTGATTTTTATTTTTTCTCTTTATGTTCGTCAGTGCCTTCTGCCTGGCGGTAAGCTGCAGCGTCTCTGTCACGTTGCCCAGAACCGGATAGAACCACTCTGAAACTCACGTGTTGAACCATCAGCATCTAAACTCACGTGTTGCTGACGAGGTAACGCTACCGAACTACGCGTCTTACGATCTGACCGACCAATAGGGAGGCTTGGAGGTGGTCGAGTGGGGGTGGAACCGCGGCCGGCTGCCGGGAGCGGACACGCCGTTCGCTCCCTTTTGCTGGCAGCTTCCAAACCGATCAGACGCTCTCCTCACCTGCTCTCTTGGGCGGCTGCCCATTCAGTCTCGGCGGCTTCTCCAGGCCTGCCTTTCTTTACGGCATTAAAAATTCACACAGGTTAAACTATGTCTTATTCTCCACCTCAACAGGTGCCTACCGCTTTCCCCTCCTGGCCGATCCTGACGCGTTAACATTTCCTTTTGGTGTTTGCTATGACAGTAGTGCACTCCGAATGGAGGATGTCGACTGTTACATTTTGAATATGGTTAGCTGCCTCAGTTTGACTTGCCACTTACGATTTGAACTTATTTCATCGCCCCTTCGGAATGCACAGTGGGTCGCTACAGTGATTTAGACACCTTGCTTACACTGTGTTATATCTTCGAAGTGATCTGCTAGTATCCCCTCTCAGCTTACTTAACGCTTGCCTCTCTTGATTGTATTGTAACATGAAGGTGTTACTGGTCGGCACTGAATGGATTTGGGTGAGGGATTATTTGGCAAAGAAGACAGTCGATAGGGTACTTTCATCTGAACTACTATACCTTTCATTTAGTAAATTATTAATTTAAATGAATTTTCTTGATAAGTTATTAATGTGTCGCAACAGTGGTGGGCTTCTTGTGATGATTAATGTCATGACTGTCTGATGTTAACACGAGTTATGTTGCTGATTGCATCTAAGGTTAGTTTGGCTTGTTTCGGGCTAAAACCTGCTTTGTCTTGCGAAGGTTTCGAATCTGTTTAAATGGGTTAATGCCTCCTTAAAGTTGTACTGTCGATGCAGGCGAGAGGGTTTGCGTGTTTCAATGGAGCAGAGGGCTATACCGGCGGTAGCGTAGCCGCTGCCAGGGTCTCTCGTGAAGGACAGACCTTTTACAGAGTAGACAGACAAAGAGCGTCTCACGAAGTCCCATCTTTTCCTTCACCCAGCCCTGAGTTTTCCTTTCTTGAAATGGCCCATACGATAGGAGGGGGGGGGGGGGGAGGGGGGTACTCTTAGACATGGAGAGGGCAGCTTTCCCACGGGAGTAAACCCTGAGGTAAAATCCCACTCCCCTTGGTTGAAAGTTTGCGGGTGTCGGCATCCTGACCCGCTAATAATAGGTTTTGTTACATTTCCCAAACAAAATAAAAAAGCCGGGCGGATCAAAAGGCACGACTATGGGTAAGAACAAGGTTCAAAAATGGTTCAAATGGCTCTGAGCACTATGGGACTCAACTGCTGTGGTCATAAGTCCCCTAGAACTTAGAACTACTTAAACCTAACTAACCTAAGGACATCACACACACCCATGCCCGAGGCAGGATTCGAACCTGCGACCGTAGCAGTCCCGCGGTTCCAGACTGTAGCGCCTTTAACCGCTCGGCCACTCTGGCCGGCTAAGAACAAGGACTCTGATTTGTGGAACATAGAATCTACAGGGAAAGCAGGAAAAATTGAGAAGATAATTTTAAAAATGGCGATACTGGAAATAGATATCCTGGTAATAACAGAAACGAAAAAGAAAAGATCTGGATAAGAAGTAATCGGAGAAAAATAGATATTGTGGTAATGACAGAAACGAAAACGAAAGGATCTGGATAAGAAGTAATTGGAGACTATTTTCTATTTTCGTGTGGAATGGAAAAAACAGAAAGATAAAAATCAGGATAGCTTCTTATAAGTGAGTAAGAACTGAATGGATGACCGCAGAGTTGTTGGAGGTGGAAACTATATGAGACGTGATTAAGCTCTGGGAGTGAAGAGGACTGCTATAAGTACAAGGTATATAGAAAGATTACTAAGAAAGTAACCAACAAAGTGTAAGGAGGAGGAATCATAAAGAGTGCATGGGGAAGTAGAGCACTCGTTTGGATATAGGAGATTAGCAAAGGCATGGAAGATGGTAAGGAAAATGAAAATGGCTAACAATTCAGCAGACACAGTGCAGCCGATATCTATTGGACAGTGTAAAAACTCTTTGAAGAACTTCTGGAGGAAAAAACAAGAGACTACGTGAGATAAACCTACAACAAAAGCAGTAAATTAGGCAATATGGAACCCATACTAGAGATAGAGTTAAAATAGATGCTAAGAAGGGCAAGTGGACTGGGAGGAGATGTGATGGAATTGTGGAAATATGGGCGCCTCAGGTGGTGAGACTTAGTATGTAAATTGTTCAGGCACAATGTAGAGAGAGAAGAAACGCCAAGAGAGTGGTGTGTGTTTTACATATCTATTACCAATAAAGGGAAACAAGAAGCACCCAAGTAATTAAAGGGGAATTAGTGTTAAGGCTTCTATCAGCAAACTTCTTAGCAGTTTACTGAAAAACAGGTTCAAAAATGGTTCAAATGGCTCTGAGCACTATGGGACTCAACATCTGAGGTCATCAGTCCCCTAGAACTTAGAACTAATTAAACCTAACTAACCTAAGGACATCACACACATCCATGCCCGAGGCAGGATTCGAACCTGCGACCGTAGCGGTCACGCGGTTCCAGACTGTAGCGCCTTCTGTGGTCTTCAGTCGCCTAGAACTTAGAACTAATTAAACCTAACCAACCTAAGAACATCACACACATCCATGCCCGAGGCAGGATTCGAACCTGCGACCGTAGCGGTTACGCGGTTCCAGCCTGAAGCGCCTAGAACCGCACGGCCACACCGGCCGGCTCTGAAAAACAGGTTGTGAGGGAAAGATGAGAGGGGAATGGGCAGGTTGTACAGTTGGACGATCGTATCTTATAGCCTTAGACAAATATGTGAGAAGGTGTGTAATAAAGGGTCAGGAAGTACATCAGATATTTGTGGATTTAGAAAAAGCCTATGATTTTGTACCTATTAGCACAGTATGGGAAGCGATGGAATATGTAGGTGTAGAAGAATAACAGATATCCCTGATTCATGGAATATGCCCTCAATCATACTCAGCAATTATAGTAGGGAGAATGTTGAGTGAAACATCCCAAATATGGAAAGGACATAGACGGGGCTACAGTATGTCACTGACCCTGTTTAAAATATATATGACGTATATAATGGAACGATGGAATCAGTCATGCGGGGGTATGGAATTTGGTTTCCAGTATGGTACTATCTATCCTTTGTTATTTGCCGTTGATCAGATACTGATAGCACAAAGTAGAGAGGATGTCATGTTAGAAAAAACTTAATGGAAGCTTTTGAACGAGGCAATCTTAGAATAAAGAAGAGAAAAACAGAATATCTAGTAGTGGGAGGGGATGGGAGGGATATAGTAATGCCGTAAGGAACTATTAAAGCTATAAAGCAGTTTAAATACTTACGATAGATATCCACTCTTCGGGAGGCTGTGAAAGATGTGCAGCGTAGGATCCAGCAGACAAAAGGAGCGATTAAAATGCTAAATGGAATTCTGTAGAGCCAGGCAATTTAAAAAGAAACAAAGAAAAGGATTCAGCAAACGGTAGCGGTAAGTATACTAACATAAGGTGCAGGAAAATGGACCCTGGTAGACCGGCAGAGAAGTAGAGTGCACGCAGTAGAGATTGATGGAATAGAGAGGGCAGCCAAGACATCCAGAATAGAATGGAGAAGAAATGAGGAAATTAGGGAGCTAATGGATATGGAACAACAAATCCAGGAAAGAACTGAGAATAGAGTTCTCCAGTGTTGTGGCTATGTATGGCAAATGAAGCAAGGACGATGGCCAAAAGCAATTTTGGAATGTTCGCCGCCAGGAATCAGGAAGCTTGGAGGCCGAGATTAACATAGAGAGGGGGAGTAACTGGAGTGATAAGAAAGAGAAATCTGAAAGAGGAAGACTACGATGATGGTAACAGCTGGTGAATGGCAATACACGGCAATTTCTAAAGAGTGGAGATGTCCTTAGCAGTGAAGTAAAATTTTTCATTGTTCTTTTACAAAAGTATTTTTTGGTAAAATTACTTTGTTACTCGTTTGGTCAAAATATTCTGTTTGTAAGAATATCGTCTTCTCAAGAAATTTTGGCTTTACAAGGTTTTACCCCACAGTAAAGGTGAACATAAATCACTGCACTGTGATGTTCCTTCGTATGTGTAATGTTTGTGCAACCTCCGTGTGAACTAGACCAGTCCATTAAGTGATTTAATACTAAGATGACAATATTCCTCGCAGTTTGTGCATCCTGATCGCCGTTGATTAAAATGGTAACATCGACAGCTCAGGACTTAACGACCGATCTAAGTCACTAAATAGCAAAATCTGAGAGAGTAAGAGGGAGTAAAAGTTGCAAATGCGTATGAAGTCATCGAAAGAATGCACCCTGCTTGAGAGCTCAGCTAACCGAAATAGGGTTCATGAGCATTTCATTGATTTTCATTCCGGTCGTGGTTCCACGAATGCACGGTGTTCGTAAAAGTTGGGTTAAAACTAAAGACTGACAAAGTGTGTGGAAGAATCGTCTTAGGTACTGTCGTCAGCGTTCCTGAAATCTAAAAAAGGTCGTGGCCATTGAAATTTTAGTTGGCTTTGTCATATTTACAAAGTATCTGTGGTGAGCGATAATGTCTGAGATTGAGTGTCTCACAATAGCAATTGTCTGATAGGTGTCAAGAACATGTCCGAAAATGATTTCGATCTGTTATTTACAGCACATGTCAGAATTTTAAAAACTTTCGTTCGATAAAGAAATCGTTCGTAAGTGCTTAGTAAATAAAATTATACTGGCCTAGGGAGTTAATACAGTGTTCCCTTTGGAAATTACTTTGGAAAATGGCACCTACAAGAAGTGTATAAGCGTCAATTGCTACCATAAGGTATGCTAGCATTGGGTGTGAAACTTCGCTGGAAGACCGTCCGTGAGAGGCGCAGCTTGAAGAGTGAGCTTCAGTTCCTCGGCAACAATTAGTCCATTATTTGGAGCTGGAGCTACTACGGCTGCGATGTGTAACGCCGAGTAACACTCGGTGACGTGGTTTCGTATATCTGTATGTTAGGTTTACAGTTCTTCCTGATCATCTCGTATCTGATGAAGACGTTTCGGCGCAGCTCTCTGATCATGTGATGTGCAGATGATGACAAAGGCGGTGTCATTACGTAATCTCAGGCATGAGTTCGGTGTCCAGCAGAAGAATTTGTGTGATATTTGTGATCGCTGCGATGAGATATTTTATTGTCACGATATCCTCTGTTAGGTACGTGAAGCCGTTGTACCCTTATTGTAATGCCATAAAGCAAAATTCCTTAGTACACCTTTCCCACGTAAATCGCTAGTCCTTTTCATTAAGCTAACTCACGGATTTCAAGCTGTCTGAATTTTAATAGCCAGTCCGACTTGATGGTTAAGACAGCATGGTGGGCGAACTTACAGCCAAGGTACACGTGCCAGTTCGAGAAAGTTCGAGACGGTTTGTCTGATGACAAGTGCCCTACCTACAACTCAGATGACTCTGATCATAGTTCACACGAAAGTACCTAGAATAACTTGAAGAGGTTAAATGCAGTCTACAGCTACATCTACGTAGATAATCCGCAAACCACAGTACGGCGCGTAGTGGAGGCTACTTGCAGCACTACAAGTCATTCCATTGCTGTTCCACTCGCAAATAGAGTGAGGGAAGAAAGACGACTGTCTACATGAATCAGTATCAGCCGTAATTTCTCGAATCTTATCTTCGTGGTCCTTACACACCGTGTTTGTTGGCGGCAGTACAATCGTTCAGCAGTCAGCTTCAAGTGCCGGTTCTCTAAGTTTTCTCCATAGTTTTCTCCGTAAAGAACGCCGCCTCCCCTCCAGGGATTCCCATTTGAGTTTCCGAAGCATCTCCGT
This sequence comes from Schistocerca nitens, assembly GCF_023898315.1. NCBI lineage: Eukaryota > Metazoa > Arthropoda > Insecta > Orthoptera > Acrididae > Schistocerca > Schistocerca nitens. The sequence continues at coordinate 254,126,212 of NC_064615.1, read as the reverse complement.
AACACTTGTGTGTTGTTCGAATCGACCGGCAACAAATCTAGCAGTCAGTCTCTGAATTGCTTCGACATCTTCCTTCAATCCGACCTGGTACGGATTCCAAACACTAGAACAATAATCAAGAATATGCGGTCACCTTTACAGGTGAACCACTCTTTCCTGAAATTCTCTCAATGAACCGTAGTCGACCATTCCCCTTCCCTACCACAGTTATCACATGCTCGTCCATCTTATGTAGCTTTGCAGCGTTACACCCAATTTAAACTACGAGGGCTATCCACAAAGTACATTACGTTTTGGAATTAAAAATAAAGTATTGGAAATTTTTTTATTATATACAGATGAAAGCCACACTTAAATACTACTTTTCTACATAATTGCCATTTAAATTAAGGCACTTATCGTAGCGATGGACGAGCGTGGAAATTGCTTCGTCGTAAAATTCGGCCGCCTGCGCCTTCAACCACGTGGTTACCTCTTCTTGAAGCTGTGCGTCGTCATCAAAACGCTGCATAGCCAACCACTTCTTCATTGCTGGGAACAAGTGGAAGTCGCTCGGTGACAGGTGGGGACTGTACGGCGGATGAGGAAACAACTCCCACTTAAAAGATTCGAGAACTTCACGAGTGGCATTTGCCGTGTGGGCCCGGGCGTTGTCGTGAATCAGCAAGATCTTTGAGCTCAACTTTCCCCTGCACTTGTTTTGTATTGCTCTTCTGAGGTTGTGCAGAGTTTGGCAATACCTTTGAGAGTTTATTGTAGTGCCTCTTTCCAGGAAATCCACAAAAATCACACTTTTCCTGTCCAAAAAGAAGAGGTAACCACGTGGTTGAAGGCGCAGGCGGCCGAATTTTACGACGAAGGAATTTCCAAGCTCGTCCATCGCTACGATAAGTGCCTTAATTTAAATGGCAACTATGTAGAAAAGTAGTATTTAAGTGTGGCTTTCATCTGTATATAATAAAAAAAATTCCAATACTTTATTTATTTTTAATTCCAAAACGTAATGTACTTTGTGGATAGCCCTCGTATTTGACTGTGTTCAGGCAGGACACTAGTACTACTGTAATAGAACATTAAAGGTTTGTTCTTCCTACTCATCCGCATTAACTTACATTTTTCCACATTTAGGGTTAGCTGCCATTCATCACACCAGCTAGAAATTTGTCGTCTTTTATCCTCCTACTGTAACTCAACTTCGACACCTTACCGTACACCGCAGCATCATCAGCAAAGAACTGTAGATTGCTGCTCACCCTGTCCGTCAAATCATTTATGTATATAGAGAACAATAGCGGTCCTATCACAGTTCCCTGGGGCACTCCTGACAATTCCCTTGTCTGTGATGAACACTCGCCGTCGAGGACAACATACTGGGTTCTATTACTTAACAAGTCTTCGAGCCACTCACATATTTGTGAACTTATTCCACGTGCTCGTACCTTCGTTAACAGCCTGCATTGGGGCACCGTGTCAAATGCTTTCCGGAAATCTACAAATATGGAATCTGCCTATTGCCCTTCATCCATAGTTCACAGTACATCATGTGAGAAAAGGGCCAGCTGAAGTATGCACCAGCGATGCTTTCTAAAACCAAGTTTATTCGTGGAGATAAGCTTCTCAGTCTCAAGAAAGTTTATTATATTCGAACTGAGAATGTGTTGATACTGATTTGACAGCACTCGGGTTATTATAATTTAAACAAAAGCAAGATTATCCCTACAAGTCTAAACACACTTGCCCTGCTCCCACATTCATTCACTTAACATTTCAATCAACTTTTTCGTTGCTAGTAAGCTCTTTACGGTCGGGATTCAGAACGATTGCTTGATTTTCTAAGTAACCTCAGTTCTATAAATTAATAACTTTCACACACGACCGCCAACGCAAACGCTCACTGTCCTCCCTTTATGAGGGCTGAGACGAAGCTCCTCTTTATTCCGACATGTCTCAGTTAACACAGATATGGTACCAGGGTAATCCCAAAAGTAAGGTCTCCTATTTTTTATAAGTACACAGACGTGTTTATTTCTACAATGGTCTACAACAGTTTACAGCTGGAACATTTAGCTATTTTCCGACATAATCACCATTTACGTCGATGTATTTTTGTAGACGCTGTGGCAGTTTTTGTATGCCCATGTCATACCAGCTCGCCGCCATGGTGTTCAGAAAGTTATGAACCTCTTCTTCCACCTCGTCGTCGGAGCTGAATCGCAGGAACCACAATTAACGCTGACAGGTACTGTGAGACTGTGAAAAAACTCAAACGGGTAATTCAGAATGGGAGAAGAGGAATGTTGAGCAAGGGCGTACACATTCTCCATGACAACGCTCGCCCACACATCGCTCGGCAAACCGTTGCTCTCCTGCAACAGTTTCAGTCCTGACGGCGCCCAGTGACTATCACCTGTTCCCTAAGTTAAAAGAACATTTGGCTGGAGAGCGATTCAGCTCCAACCACGAGTTGAAAGAAGACGTTCATAACTTTCTGAACAGCATGGCGGCGAGCTGGTATGACACGGGCATACAAAAACTGTCACAGCGTCTACAAAAATGCATCGACATAAATGTCGATTATGTCGAAAAATAGCTAAATGTTCAAGCTGTAAACTGATGTACACCAATGCAGAAATAAACAGGTCTATGTACTTATAAAAAATAGGAGACCTTACTTTTGGGATTACATCACCAATATTAATCTTAAATACAACTATTTCACCCTGTTTTCGTGTGATCGCGCAGAACATGGTCACCCATGACGTGCCTTACAGCTTCCTCAGGCTCCACTGACTGCCTCAATGCGCCAACCCGGACGGCGAGCGCCTAGTCGCACACTTTTTTTGACTTTTTAATATTTATTTTAGTTCCGTAATAGATCACAAATTTTGCATCGATGGTGACAGAAAGTGCAATTATCGTTCCAAAGAAAAAGTTCTTTAGCAATTTCACAAGTCATTGGCTTTTGTATAAAAATGTCTGAAGTATTGTGTTCTGCATAGAGGTACGTAGCAAACAGGACAATATCAGCTTATTTCCTTCTTGCTTTGCCAGCAGATTGTTTCGTCTTCTCTGAATCAATCTTGAAAACCCGTACTGAGTGCTGCTTTTTCATGCAAATACAGACGAGACGATTACAAATAAAACAGAAGTGGTTGTAATTACAGCAGAAGTATTTGTAGCGACAGTATTATCACGACACTTAGCCGAATGTAAATCTTCAAACTGTTCCCATTCAGATGTTCTCACTCTCTGATCCCTCCGGAGCTTGCAAACGTTCTTGCTCACTCAGCAAAAGTGACATTTCTAGGAGATTTACAGAAAATGGCAAAACGAACGACTTGAGCAAGTACACAGTGATTCAGTCAGTCGAGGAAGTAGCTCTTTCATTTGGTTCTTTAGAAGTAATACGAGAAATCGACAATAGAAGGCTACACCTGTCAACGAACAGGTAGCAAGACATCCCTACATAATATGAAACCAGTGTAAGTATCTCATTAATACCGCACGTACTTTCCGCACTTGTATTGTCTCTGCTATGGAAACTAGACATCCAAAGATGATATACTTCATATAAGCACTCGCCGACTTCGCAAGATGATAAAACGAATTAACGAGTAACGAAAAAGTGCAGTCGTGATTGTAGCCTTCTTATTCGAGCATCCGATCACTTGAGGTACACATTTTATTGTTAAGAAACAATAAAATAAAAAAATTCTCGTGCGTCCGAGTACATGTAATACAAATAACCTGATTCCAATATCATTCCGATTAACAAGTATATATTGAGTGTTGCCTTGCTGAAGAACTAAATAGCAGAAGTTAGCCGTGAAGTGTGTTGCGCATTGTCATTCTATCTTGTGATCTTTAACTTTGATGACCAATAATTGTCGTGTTCATCAAGCGACATACTGCACTTTTAATAGGAGTCCGATTTTAGAGATTAGCTTTAAATTTACTTATTATTAAAATCAGACTTCTGAACGAATATTTAGGCCAGGAGGGAAGAACAGCCTACAATACTACATATTCTCTTCAGTTAATGCATACACGTAATATAAAGTCCGGTTTTCGAGCGATAGGTAGCTCTCGCGTTATAAACATCGCTGCTCGAGATATGTTCGGAGGCGAACCTGCGAACACAGTGTTGTGGCATGAGTTGCTCTCCGACTTGTCCGCGTTTGGGTCTTTTAGACTCTGAGATGACTACCTCACCTGGCTGTCGCTAACGTTCCATGAAAAATATTTTCGGATAAGATATGTTTTGTCGGGGTGCTTACTTTGTGGTTGTTTTGCGCAACACTTTGATTCGTTACAAGCGGAACTTTGTCTCGTCTAAGGTGGTGAAGAATTTGGTGTTGCCAAATCAAGCTCTAGTCATTCTGCAAACTGTCCCGTGTGGTTGTCTGAGGGGTGAAGACTACATCAGTGCAACATGATTCAGTTTGTGCGCCCTTACTAGCAGTTTCTGATCCGGACTCCTCTGATACACTCTAACGATCGGAAACTGGACGCGTTCGCTCTTCCTTTTGCAGACCTACGAAGGAGGAAAGTGCATAGGTACAGTCAGGCGACGCACCTTCCGTCGTGCATCTGCCCTCCAACTTCCTCCTCTTTGTTACACCTCCAGGACACTCCTTAATACCGCTTGCTGCACTTAGACGTGATCCACACATTTAATATATTTTTCTTAACCCGTTTCATTTAACAACAAACATTCGTTTTATACCATTAAAACACTATTTTTAATAATTTGCTATTATTCCATCCACTGCAACGCGGAAATTACTAGTCCTAGAGAAAAAATGAATTCAGCCTTTTTTATAGGAAATTTAATGTAGTCTTCATTTTTACCGGGAAACGTTTTTTCCAGAAGTTGTTTTTATACTTATTCAAGAAAAACACGAAAAAGTGACCTTTAAATCTCCCCTCCCACCACGTTCACACCCCTCCGGTCGGGAGTTTTAGTATGTTGCTCATGGAACTCCCTCTTACCATCGTTCAGACATTTGCGACTACAGGAATTGTTATCCCCTGTTCGACCTTTTTCGGTCTTCGTCGACTGGAAAATTTTGGAAATTTGTGGTAAGGATTATGGGACCAAACTACTGAGGTCATCGGTCCATAGGCTTACGCACTACTTAAACTAACTTACGCTAAGGAAAACACACACACACACACACACACACCACACACACACACACACACACACACACACACACACACACACACACACACACACACATGCCCAAGGGAGGACTCGAACCTCCGACGGGGGAGCCGCACGAACCGTGACATGACGCCCTAGACCGAACGGCTACCCCCCGCGGCCTACCAGTATCAGACGCTACAAAAGAGGTGTTGTCCATCGCCAAGATGTTTGCTGTTCACATTTCAATAGCCTACTTTCTCAGAAGAGTCGAGCGAAATATTAATCCCTTCAGGCGTACCTTGCGCGAAATAATCACGAAGAGAAAATCAGAGAAATTAACTGTCATGTGGAGCTTTATCGACAATCATTCTTCACATACGACATCCTTGAATTGAATAATATGGGGAGGTGAAGATAGTGATACCAGAATTATCCTCAGCCACACATAGTAAAGTGGCTTTCGGAGTATAGATACGTTGTGTAGAGGGTAACCCAGAAACACGTTTACAAACTGACGTGGCACATTGAGCATACAACAAGGATCAGTAACCACATAGGAACATGGGGTCGCAACCGCCATCCGGGGCTACAAATTAGCGTTGCAATTGTTTAGTCAGGTGCTGCAAATGGACTCCCACTGATAGAGCTCAGTGTTTGGTCCAGATGCATCGAGACACGCCTGACATTGACGCTGCATTGAACGGCGCACGGCCTGGGTGGCCGAGCGGTTCTAGGTGCTACAGTCTGGAACCGCGCGACCGCTACGGTCGCAGGTTCGAATCCTGCCTCGGGCATGGGTGTGTGATGTCCTTAGGTTTAAGAAGTTTTAAGTTCTAGCGGACTGATGACCTCAGAAGTTAAGTCCCATAGTGCTGAGAGCCATTTGAACCATTTGAACGCCGCACCGTCTTAAAGATACCTGGTGTATCTCGAAGACATCCTGCTGCCGCCACATCCTGCCCAGTAGGCCATTCGACGATGTAACAAGTGTCAAGTGTTTCATACATAACGTCCTTCAGATGCCCCACAGGAAAAAATCAATTAGGGACAGGTCGGGTGATTGTGGTGGTCATACGACTGCCCACTGCGACCAATCCAACGAGCAGGAAACGATGCCTGCAGATGTGACCCCACATGTCTGCTGAAATGCGCGGGGACTCCATCGTGTTCAAATCGAATGCAGCGACGAATAGGTAGGGGAACATCATTCAGCACGTCCGGTGGAACATCTCGCAGGAATAAGACATAGGTTTCACGCCAAGTCTGTCCGGAAGAATGTACGGCCCAATTAAACAGTCTTCGACGATGCCAACATAAAGGTGGCCATAGCGACATCGCGTGGCGTTTGCGACCCCCCCCCCCCCCCCCCCCGATTTGTGTGTGACTGCTGTTCCTTGTTTTATGCCCAATTTGCCATGCCAATTTGTAAACGTGTTTTTTGAATTACCCTTACCCTTTACATGTAGATGATGAACACGCAAGGTGCCTTTTTCAAACAGAGAGTACTGCTGTATGATAACCGAGAAAGGCGGCGCACATAACGGTGACATTCATATGATTTTCACTGGCTTCAGTAAAGGTTATGACAGCATACATATGGACTCAATCACGATTACTTTGAAATAGTTTCAATTCTCACAAAACCTAATACGACAAGTAGAGACCTGTTTACGGAAGACTTACTGCAGAGCAAAGGTCAGTCAGAGAATTTTGAAGTCAGAACAGGTCTTAGACAAGGAGACGCATTATCTTCGATATTTTTTACTTAATTTTAGAAGAGGCAGACAGAGAACACAAAAATTAGGCCGAAATGGACTAATAACACAATAAATGGGCTTACAATGCGGATGATGCTGTTCTAATAAGTGATAAAAAAGATGACTTGCAGTTCATGAGAAAATATTCGAGGACTATTGTGAGGTCCGCAGCTCGTGGTCGTGCGGTAGCGCTCTTGCTCCCCGCGCCCGGGTTCCCGGGTTCGATTCACGGCGGGGTCAGGGATTTTCTCTGCCTCGTGATGACTGGGTGTTGTATGATGTCCTCAGGTTAGTTAGGTTTAAGTAGTTCTAAGTTCTAGGGGACTGATGACCATAGATGTTAAGTCTCATAGTCCTCAGAGCCATTTGAACTATTGTGAGGAACGGAGGCTTACAAATTAACGAGGAGAAATTAGAGAACGTGATAGTGAGCAAGGCATCTACCAGTGGACCAATGGTACATAATTGACAGTTGATGAAATAACTTTTAAAAGAATAGACTATTTAAATATTTTACAATCATCTTTATCAAACAGAAAAGAATGGAAATTGACATTACGGCAAGGATTGTTGAGGCAAATGGAATGCGGGACAGTTTGTACAGCAGAGCTGTTTCGAGAATTAAAATTAGGATATGTAAAAATGTACAGTCTGTTAAGTAAGACCGTGGTTCTGTTAAAAAAATGGTTCAAATGGTTCTGAGCACTATGGGACTCAACTGCTGAGGTCATAAGTCCCCTAGAACTTAGAACTACTTAAACCTAACTAACTTAAGGACATCACACACATCCGTGCCCAAGGCAGGATTCGAATGTGCGTCTGTAGCGGTGGCGCCGTTCAAGATTGAAGCGCCTAGATCCTCTCGGTCACACCGGCCGTCAAACTTGTAACATTTTCTGTGCTTATGAAGTTGCAATAAATACGTGCAAGTCTCAGTCAACAATTCAGATTAAACTAATGCTTTATGGACATTGCATGAAAGCCAAAGTTTCCTTCTAGTGGGTTGTGAAAGAACGGTTACCTGTCTGTAATGCCGGCCACACTATTACTTAACAGACCGCAAATCTCCAGTAGCTTTCTGTGGACATGTTACGTTTTACATCGAGCAGAGCAAATGAACAAAACTGATAGTCTTCGACAGACAGATATTAAGGAAAATATTTGAAACACGAACTGACAAAGGTATACTCACAAGATGATACTGGCCGAAGAATGAAGAAAAGAAGACTGATGAGGCAGGACAGAAAATTAGGGTGGAAGATTGCCGTAAGTAACATTCTCAGGTTCCTTGCTTGGCAGAAGGGGATGTGAAGGCTGCGGACAATATAGATGATATCAACGAGGATACGGAGGTGATGACCCTCGGAAACGGAGAATGGCTACGAAAGCCAGCAACAGAAGTGATTGGTGGAGGATAGAAGAGAGTGGATATGGTCTCCCAGGCCAAAGCGACTGTTAAGAAGAAGAAGATTATGAGAAATTGGAAGCTGTTTCTCCTATGTATCGGCTCGCGCAGGATTGTGGAGGGATTCCATCTTGTCTTTGAGGTGACCTGTTTGCCACTAGACGCAAGACAGCGAGAGGTGTGAGAGGTCTGAAGCCCAGAGCATGGAAGAACTAAACCGCATTCGCCACTAATTCGACCGCAAGCGCCTCATCGTGAATACTTTTTTTTTTCCACAGACGTCCTGCTGCGTTAGGATGCACGGAGCATCAGCATGCCGCTGCGCGCCGCGGCCGCGTGGCGGCGCTGGCGTCGGCCGCCTGTTGCTGGCGCCGCAGCAGCCACTGCCTCACGTGACAGTAGTTTGTCTGCAGCCCGGCCGCTACCGTAGCAACAGTGAGTGCGCGCGCGCTACGGCACCGTCTTCTGTCACCTGTCAGCGGTCAGCTGGACCCGCGCTCGTGCCGAACAGGTGAGCGGCGCACAGCGTAGACGTGATGCTGTGCGGCCAACACGTCAGTCTGTTCCAAGGTGTAATAATGCTCGACTGTTTACAGGAAGCATTCACTTCAATTAATTTTTTAAAATTCATTTAATTTTCAATTGTTTTCCATTTTTTGGTTTGGCGCGGTGCATTACAGAGCCGAACGATAATTAGATGCAACTGAATAAATATAAAAGGCTGTTGTTGCTGTAACAGTTTACCGTTTTGAAGTGTGCAAAAACTCTTGTAAACTGGAAATCCTTAGACAAAGAAAAGGCTTCCCATGGCTCTTGGACACACTAAGCAAACACACGACGATGCAAACACGTGGCATATGATCGGCAACACAGCTTTTAACATGCGTAACATACACGATTTGAAATCGAACTCGACCGACAACATTTCGGTGGTTGTTCAGGGATATTTTCTGAGAATTTTAGTGTTATGTACCCTGGTCGCCGTTGGTTTGTTGCAGAATAGTCGCATTTCATTTTATTTCTTACCGCCATTTATCCAACTATCTGTTTCGTAGCAAAAAGAATCCTGGAAAACAGTACAAAAGTCAGTGGTTCTCGCTGTGTGTCTTGTACGGAAGCTAACTTGTTCCATTCGCTCACGACACTTGTTACTGGAAACGTCAACGTCAACTGTACTTTTGTCCTCACGCTTGCATTCAGCACTACTCAGTTTCGTGTCGGATTTGTTGTCCCGACTGCGTTTGCTGAACGCTGACAGAGGTGTACGGCCTTAGTTTAGACATTAGATGATGTAGACAGCGGATGATATCGTCACAATCAAAGCAACACCTCGATCAGCTCGCTAATGGTGGTATCCATTTGGAGACGACTTCTGGAATATTGTTCAGTTTATTTCATCTTAAATGCAATATTTTCAATGAAGGTTTCTTTATTAAAAATGTGAAATCTCGTGTAGCATTTGGACATACCAAAAGATATTTCATTCTATATGTAAAACTGTTTTAAGAATACAAAAAAAAATGCATACACATCTTTTGAAAAATAAGATGTGTGTCGGCCTTTCGCTTTAAAGTACGATGAATGACAAAGATTTGCCCGCATCTCGTGGTCGTGCGGAAGCGTTCTCGCTTCCCACGCCCGGGTTCCCGGGTTCGATTCCCGGCAGGGTCAGGGATTTTCTCTGCCTCGTGATGGCTGGGTGTTGTGTGCTGTCCTTAGGTTAGTTACGTTTAAGTAGTTCTAAGTTCTAGGGGACTTATGACCACAGCAGTTGAGTCCCATAGTGCTCAGAGCCATTTGAACCATTTTTTGAATGACAAAGATACTGAAATGACAGAATACTAATAAAGAGGTACCAACAACACTTATTTAGTGCAAAAACCAGATATTATGTATAGAAATGTAAGTAAGTTCATACAAAAAAAAACAAAAAATTCCACACGTTTTCAGAAAACTAAATGCTTCATACCGAACTGATATTTTGTCTTCTGCTCCTGTATTCCGCTGTTTTTGAGAGGAAAGCGCTGGTAATACAGCGTTTCAAACTACTTGTAACCATTTCACCTGGTCAAATGTAAAAACCGATTTCGTCCAAATCGAAGCCTCTCTTATACGGTCGTAAGCCTTGATTTTAAACAATATCGTTAATATTTTTTGTAACTTTGGATTGTTCTTTTGAAATGGTTATCATTCGATAAGTAATGAACTGAGATCTTCTAGGCGTAAGAAGTTATAGTTACATCAACTTTTGCATACGTCTGTAAATAGCCGAGACAATAGTGTGTCTCCTCAATTTGTCTCACCTCATCTTGTCTCACGTTGCCTGCATTGTGTTAGCTCGTGTGAGCGGTTATGACTTCATTGTGAAAATATATATGGCGAGAAAGTATTCAAAATTTTAATTTCAGAAGAAACTTCCATCTTTTCTGAAGGTAATCAACTTTGTGAGAGGGAAAAGTTTTATTATTGTAAAGCAATGATAGTTAAAAATTTTAAGTGAATTCAGGGAAGTGAATAGGGAGTTTCAGTGGACAACAGTTAATTCAAAACTTGAACTGTCAGAACTTTAATTATATTTGATCACTGCACTGGGCAGCGCAGCGCAACGATCGTTATTTTTTCGTCAAATCGAACGAAAATTAATACAGGTATAAGATCTTTGACTGCCATAATTAATGAACATTGACTTTACAGTAACTCGCAAAAATAACTTGTGACCTGAATTTAACTTACTTTCAAGAGTATACAATTAATTTGGACAGGACTTTCTTCAAGATTATCGTCATTATTCACTGATTAATCTATCGAAGCTAAAGAGAGAAAGATACTACAAAATATTCAGTTCCACTATGAACCCTGTTTTACGACGAATTTTAAAGACAGTAGATTGTGGTGTCTTCTCACAACGAAAATAACAATTACAGCGTCCTGAGATCAGAAAGAAACGAATGTTAACGACAACTAACCGCTACCAACTAGCCAAGAAGTATCAAGATTACGAAGGCCGCCACAAAATTTATGGTGTATGCACGGCCTGGTCAGAATTGACACTGACAGAAGCGGAAGGTCCAGATAGCCAAGCGCTTAGAAGAAATAACATTTTTGACGCGGGTCGGGAGAGGCATTAGTCATTCACGATAGCGTAGATTCCAGGCAGAGCTTGGCGCAGTGGAAAGAGTACGGAAAGGGATAATGCGAGTGTCGTAGTATCGAAGCAGTGCTCTATGTGGTAATGAATCTGTACATTGACGATGTAATGTGTATTACGATATGATAACAGTTTCTAATTCATGGTTTTATCAGCAGGACGTTAATGATTTTATATTTCGCCTAATATGATGCTGTGAATACTTTTATGGATCTGTCGATGGTCAGCCGACCAAGACTGGCTGTCTAAATAAATAATTTTGTCAGCAACTCAAGGAGCTAACAAGACGTTTCTCAAATTTTTCAAAATTTTGTTATTGTAGTTGTTCATATTTTCATAAATTACATGAAAAGGAAAGGCAGAGCAAAATTTTTAACTGCAAATAAGTTTCGAGGAGTGGATTATAAAGCATACAAGAGAATTTCGTGTACTAAATTAGATAGCCTTATAATTTTACAGTTGATTTACAAATGCTGCGGCGATATTCACCGTAAAAACGTGGGAAGCAGTAACTTTCTCGGCATTTTGACTCATTTTTACAAATACGTGTTGTTTTTTTATATTTCGGTAGGAAAAAAAATATTCTCACTGCATTCTCACAATATTCTAGAAAAATTCACGGCACTTGTAGAGAGGTAAAGTTTGATTAAATTCAGTCGATTGTTGACACTTCACGCTGGCTTCCTCCAATCACAGTGCTCAACGTCACGACCGAGCAGTTTTCCGTTGCCAAACTGCCACAACAATTATTTCACTTCCATTGCCTTGTCCGGCATTCTTTCTTGATGTGTTTCGATCCCGAATCCTAGGTCTGGCCTTTCTACTTCGTAGTTCATCTCACGTGATAGCCACACCAAAAACAAATCACACACACTCAAAACGAAGCCATGCTAACGAAGTAGGCGCGCGCGCGCGCACACACACACACTCACACACACACACACACTCACACACACACACACACACACACACAGAAGCCGACGCGATGCTAACAAAATGTACAGTTTTCATACACAAAATTAACTAAATACTATTGATTCCTTCCGCACAAGACGATATTTAGCTTCCTTTATATGATCGACTTACATCAGATAAGCTTCGCCAGATATTGCGTGAAGCCGAATTTTTTAAGACTGGCAATTAATCGTGGCGCGTGAGCCATCAGAGCTATAATTACAAGAGGTGTTTACAGTGTAATGGTATAGAGTGTTGTGGTTATCGTATAAACATGCTATGTAGAAGTTCGACAGTTCGAATTTTGTCAATTGCAGCGAAATTTTTCAGTTTTCTAAATCGAAACAAAAGATATCGGTTATCATTTTTATTCGATTACCTAGTTTAAATCCATTTAATTTTTATTTTTAATACTTTGCCACCTAATTTTCATCATCGTATTTACTTTTTTATTTGTTCTTATTTTTCATCCTATCTTTTTTTCATTTGTAATCTGCTTGTGTGGCCCATAATCTTCAACCAAGTGTCAACCAGGACTGCTCATCGGTTGATAAGGCGGCATCCCTTGTAGCCAATGTGATGTAGTTTCAGGTAACAAATGAAAGCGAGGGATTAAACTTTGCTTTTATCGTTAAAACTGACATTTTGTTGGGGGCGATGGCAATGCAGACAAATATATTATGAACTTTTCCGTCTTATTTTCTCGTAGGGGTTGGCTTTAAACGCCCTGAACAAAGCGATCGTGATTTTAATTCTGGCGCAGATTGTTGATCCTAGTTTTCTAGGATACGTTGCACATCACGGGGTTGTTGTTAGGTTAGTTAGGACATGAGTTTAAATTGAGAGCTACAGAACCCGTCGTCTACCGCAGTTCAGTCATTGTTCACTTACAGTCAGCTGTCGACAGAGTATCTTGCATTTCCGTCATACCTCGCGGCGACCGCCACCAACATCGCTCCGCGTTAGTCATTAACAGCATTTGTGAAGTGACCCGCCATTTTTCTGTGTGTCGCCTATAACCGAGCAGTAGCCGGCAGCGGATGTTGCAACACTGTAGCAGCAAGTGACAGATGTCAACTGTCAAGAAATATTACTCAGACTATACCAAACGAATGAGTACCGTAGTCATAGATTCCCGACGGCCGATGTGCCGATTTTACCTGCACCGCGAACCTATTGTTCGCGTGCAGCCGTCGACGGCTGGTTGGAGGTCAAAATTAAACTAACGGAATACATATTCCTGTACGATTTAATTTCAATCTCTTCTTGGAAATTTATTTGCAGAGTCCTCGTGAACGCTGTAAGTACAATGTTTTTTGGAGACTTATTTACAATCTCAGAAGTTCTTTTGCCTTTGATTTTCGTGCCTTTTATGATAATGTTAATAAATGCAGTACACAGAGCAATATTTCGGTTTATTTGTAGTGCAGCTAACGTAAAAATTGAAAATGAAAGATTTGGCGCATAATGATTCGTCCCGACGACCCTCGAATTACGGTTCTATACTGTTCCCACTGCGCCAACCCGCTGCCTAGAAACTATGCTACTATAAATGGCTGGTGACTCGACCGCCCTGCTCCAAAAATGCTATTTTTTCTAAACATTTTGCCATCTGCAGCCCCCACTACTGTCACTTCAATCTTTGGCCACACCCTGAAAATAAGTGATAAATCTGCACGAAAGCGGTGATGATGTCCGTGAGAACAGACACCACACAGATATCAAATATACAGGGTGGTCCATTGATAGTGACCGGGACAAATATCTCACGAAATAAGGGTCAAACGAAAAACTACAAAAAACTAAACTTGTCTAGCTTGAAGGGGGAAACCAGATGGCGCTGTGGTATGGTTGGCCCTCTAGATGACGCTGCCATAGGTCAAACGGATATCAGCTGCGATTTTTTAAATAGGAACCCCCATTTTTATTACATATTCGTGTAGTACGTAAAGAAATATGAATGTTTTAGTTGGAACACTTGTTTCGCTTTGTGACAGATGGCGCTGTAATAGTAACAAACATATGGCTCACAATTTTAGACGAACAGTTGGTAACAGGGAGGTTTCTTAAACTAAAATACAGAACGTAGTTACGTTTGAACATTTTATTTCGGTTGTTCCAATGTGATACGTGTACGTTTGTGAGCTTATCATTTCTCAGAACGCATGCTATTACAGCGTGATTACCTCTAAATACCACATTAATGCAATAAATGCTCAAAATGATGTCCGTCAACCTCAGTGCATTTGGCAATACGTGTAACGACATTCCTCTCAACAGCGAGTAGTTCGCCTTCGGTAATGTTCGCACATGCATTGACAATGCTCTGACGCATGTTGCGAGGCGTTGTCGGTGGATCACAATAGCAAATATCCTTCAACTTTCCCCACAGAAAGAAATCCGAGGACGTCAGACCCGGTGAACGTGCGGGCCATGATATGGTGCTTCGACGACCAATCCACCTGTCATGAAATATGACATTCAATACGCTTCAACCGCACGCGAGCTATGTGCCGGACATACACCATGTTGGAAGTACATCGCCATTCTGTCTTGCAGTGAAAATCTTGTAGTAACATCGGTAGAACATTACGTAGGAAATCAGCATACATTGCACCATTTAGATTGCCATCGATAAAATGGGGGCCAATTATCCTTCCCCCCCATAATGCCGTACCATACTTTAACCCGCCAAGGTCACTGATGTTCCACTTGTCGCAGCCATCGTAGATTTTCCGTTGCCTGATAGTGCATATTATGCCGGTTTACGTTACCGCTGTTGGTGAATCACGCTTCGTCGCTAAATAGAACGCGTGCAAGAAATCCGTCATCGTCGCGTAATTTCTCTTCTGCCCATTGGCAGAACTGTACACGACGTTCAAAGTCGTCGCCATGCAATTCCTGGTGCATAGAAATATGGTACGGGTGGAATCGATGTTGATGTAGCATTCTCAACACCGTCGTTTTTGAGATTCCCGATTCTCGCGCAATTTGTTTGCTACTGATGTGTGAATTAGCCGCGACAGCTGCTAAAACACCTGCTTGGGCAGCATCATTTGTTGCAGGTCGTGCTTGACGTTTCACATGTGGCTGAACATTTCCTGTTTTCTTAAATAACGTAACTATCCGGCGAACGGGCCGGACACTTTGATGATGTCGTCCAGGATACCGAGCAGCATACATAGCACACGCCCGTTGGGCATTTTGATCACAGTAGCCATCATCAACACGAAATCGACCATTTCCGCAATTGGTAAACGGTCCATATTAACACGGGTAGTGTGTCACGAAGCAAATACCGTCCGCACTGGCGGAATGTTACATGATACCACGTACTTAGACGTTTATGACTATTACAGCGCCATCTATCACAAACCGAAAAAAGTGGTCCAACTAAAACATTCATATTTCTTTACGTACTACACGGATATGTAATAAAATATGGGGGTTCCTATTTATTAAAAATGCTGTTGATATCCGTTTGACCTATGGCAGCGCCATCTAGCGGGCCAATCATAGCGCCATCTGGTGTCCCCCTTCAAGCTAGACGAGTTTCATTCTTTGTGGTTTTTTCGTTTGATGCTTATTTCGTGAGATATTTGGCCCGTTCACTATCAATGGACCACCCCGTATACGGCCGTTAAGATCATTACAATGCAGATGCACTCTCTTTCTCTCTCTCTCTCGATCTCTTGTGGGAATCCAGCGTGATGAAGCGAGTAGTGAGTACGGTGGACAGAGGGCGCTACATAAGTAGTGTGCGAAAAGATGGGAACTAGGGTCGGACGAAGGTTTGCTCAGTTATCCGAAGCAGTTAATGAGATCGATCGCATAAAGCGGCAATCCGGATTCGAGTCCCGGGTCGGCACAAGTTTTCCCTTTTCGGTGTAGGATACATTTCAGTGTCCAATTGCGACAGATCTCAGAATTTATTTCATTTCATCGTGTATGTGTGATCAATTGTACTAGAGCGTTTTTGGTTGTGTATAGTGTGTTAGAAGAACATATGGTGGACTGACTTCATATCGTTTAGTTCTGATTATTTATTGTTGGTAATTTGCGAAGATTTCCTTGAACTTTTATTCCAAATCAGTCTCTCTCTCTCGAGAGTAGGAAGATCGTTGCAATTTAATTTGATGTAACATGTAAGAGCTAGCCTTTTTTTTTTTCTTTCAAATCTCACCCGCCTTATGTTCATACGGTTCACAGGATGTCTGTCAATTTTGCTGTTTGTTGTGCAGTTTTCCAAAATATTAGCACTGGGAAATTCATAAAGCAGCTTTGCCTTTGAGTTTTAGGAATATAAAAATCTACAGTTCTTATTTTCAGAACATGGGCCTCACAAATTTAGACCCACTTTAGTGCCCGGTTCCACCTATTTCAAGACTCTAAAGGTAGAACTACACACTCCAGGCTTCACTCATTTACTCTTAAATGCTTGCTCGTGTAAGAAATCATTGTTAAACCTCAAAAACAAGAACTTACTTTTATTTGCATACTAAAAATACACTATGAATCTTCAAGTTCCGTAATAACATCAATACTGGGCCCATGGTACATCATAACTCCAAAAACAATCAAATATTTCTTAAGGAAATATATCTAAAGAGGTATTCTCTTATCAAAGAAGTAAAATTTTCAGTGCAAGTAGAAACGTTAATTAATGACTAAAATATCAGTTTTCGTTTTTTGAACATTGCATCAATTTTACTTCGTTTTGTACGCACTCGTATCGAACTGAAAGTCGTTTGAATCTAATATGAGTCAATAATATCACTAAAAGCAATGGTAATTACTCTTCTGGAAACCAATGTTATTGAGAAATAACAGTGGCCCCAGAAGAGACCTCTTTTCTAAATGTCGCAGCTGCATACGCAGTGCTTCACAAAATAGAATCTCTTAATTTTTATAGGCATTTTAAGGAGCTCGGGTCTTTTTTGTATAAAAACTACTCTGAGTAGTTCTGACTATTTATTGTTGGTAATTTGCAAAGATTTCCTTGACCTTTTATTCCAAATCAGTCTCTCTCTCGAGAGTACAAAGGTCGTTGCAATTGAATTTGATGTAAAATTAAGAGCTACCCATTTTTTCGTTTCAAATCGCAGCCGCCGTATGTTCAATACTGTAATGCCAAACAAGACAAGTGGCCCCTTTCGACACGACTGATATAAATGCCTACAGATGTTGCCAATTTGCAGTTGGCAGCCAGAAAACATCAGCTGATAGCTCACGTTACTGTAGCAACAAAAATCTACAGCTACAACACTCTTTAACTCTGCTGTTGCTGCTAGAAATAAGAAAGATGAAGTTGTTGTGAAAACGTATAACTGGCTAATGTCTCTAACAATAGCTACGCTAACAAAGTACTTCACATAACTAAATACATCACTTTGAGTTCATTATTAGCTACAAAGCTGGTGCACAGTGCAAAATGGGTACTGGTGGAAATGAATTTGTGCACCGCATCTTTCTCAAAGGAAATGGTCTTGTTTGAGCTTCCTGCTTCACTAATTCCAGCACTGGTGACAAATCAACGAAATGATAATTCATAAAGGTATGTTCCGTCTTTGCAAATACACTCCTGGAAATGGAAAAAAGAACACATTGACACCGGTGTGTCAGACCCACCATACTTGCTCCGGACACTGCGAGAGGGCTGTACAAGCAATGATCACACGCACGGCACAGCGGACACACCAGGAACCGCGGTGTTGGCCGTCGAATGGCGCTAGCTGCGCAGCATTTGTGCACCGCCGCCGTCAGTGTCAGCCAGTTTGCCGTGGCATACGGAGCTCCATCGCAGTCTTTAACACTGGTAGCATGCCGCGACAGCGTGGACGTGAACCGTATGTGCAGTTGACGGACTTTGAGCGAGGGCGTATAGTGGGCATGCGGGAGGCCGGGTGGACGTACCGCCGAATTGCTCAACACGTGGGGCGTGAGGTCTCCACAGTACATCGATGTTGTCGCCAGTGGTCGGCGGAAGGTGCACGTGCCCGTCGACCTGGGACCGGACCGCAGCGACGCACGGATGCACGCCAAGACCGTAGGATCCTACGCAGTGCCGTAGGGGACCGCACCGCCACTTCCCAGCAAATTAGGGACACTGTTGCTCCTGGGGTATCGGCGAGGACCATTCGCAACCGTCTCCATGAATCCGGGCTACGGTCCCGCACACCGTTAGGCCGTCTTCCGCTCACGCCCCAACATCGTGCAGCCCGCCTCCAGTGGTGTCGCGACAGGCGTGAATGGAGGCACGAATGGAGACGTGTCGTCTTCAGCGATGAGAGTCGCTTCTGCGTTGGTGCCAATGATGGTCGTATGCGTGTTTGGCGCCGTGCAGGTGAGCGCCACAATCAGGACTGCATACGACCGAGGCACACAGGG
This sequence comes from Schistocerca nitens, assembly GCF_023898315.1. Lineage (NCBI taxonomy): Eukaryota > Metazoa > Arthropoda > Insecta > Orthoptera > Acrididae > Schistocerca > Schistocerca nitens. The sequence goes on along the minus strand of NC_064615.1, from coordinate 254,107,412 downwards.
CCAACACCCGGCATCATGGTGTGGGGAGCGATCTCCTACACTGGCCGTACACCACTGGTGATCGTCGAGGGGACACTGAATAGTGCACGGTACATCCAAACCGTCATCGAACCCATCGTTCTACCATTCCTAGACCGGCAAGGGAACTTGCTGTTCCAACAGGACAATGCACGTCCGCATGTATCCCGTGCCACCCAACGTGCTCTAGAAGGTGTAAGTCAACTACCCTGGCCAGCAAGATCTCCGGATCTGTCCCCCCATTGAGCATGTTTGGGACTGGATGAAGCGTCGTCTCACGCGGTCTGCACGTCCAGCACGAAAGCTGGTCCAACTGAGGCGCCAGGTGGAAATGGCATGGCAAGCCGTTCCACAGGACTACATCCAGCATCTCTACGATCGTCTTAATGGGAGAATAGCAGCCTGCATTGCTGCGAAAGGTGGATATACACTGTACTAGTGCCGACATTGTGCATGCTCTGTTGCCTGTGTCTATGTGCCTGTGGTTCTGTCAGTGTGATCATGTGATGTATCTGACCCCAGGAATGTGTCAATAAAGTTTCCCCTTCCTGGGACAATGAATTCACGGTGTTCTTATTTCAATTTCCAGGAGTGTATATGAAAGGCAGCTTGTTTTTTTTTCCCCACACGCGTTTAGCTTCTTTTATTTATGAAGCATCTTCAGTGGCCTGTAATACATGTAGAACCAAAAAGGAAGAGGCGAAAACGCTGTTTGTCAACGATCTTGAACTCATTCTGACACAAGTATTATAGAAGTAGAAAATCGAATCCTTTGGCCATGAAAAATATCCGATCTCATTAATCTGTTTTTAGGGTTTTATGAATTAAAAATTTTAGGTGATTTTGAGCCCATTAATAACTTCAAATCAAAATTTCGTCCAAAAGATGCCACAAGAATGAATAGAAACACTAATATTTTGTCAAAGAAAGCTATCCAGGGTACGCTATTTTTTCAATTTGTGCTCGGTCTATTTGATGATAAATTTTTGTACATTGTGATGTGCTTTAGGTCTGAAGGGGTTAACCATTTAGTGTGTAATGTTAACTTAAAAATCCTGTACCATTTGACAAAGGACATTTTAAGGATAATGCACAGACATAATTTGTTTCTTAAATATGTCAAATTAAACAATGGTAATAAAGTGAAACCTTAACATGCTTTATCTCCAAATACCTATTTTCTATCACCAATGTTCAGTCTACTATAAATCAGTCAAATGTATAGATATAAATCTGGTTTTTTTTTTCAGAATTTAGTGCTGAACATAAAGAAGCAATATTACAATAGCTAAAAATCTAAAGTTATCGACAAAAGGTTCCTTTTCGCTTTCCGCCTCATACATAGTAGTAGATGATAACTATAATCTCATGATATACGTTTATAGAAGATCGAAACATTTGAAAAAGTCCACAGCTGAGAAACTAGAGCTATTTTCTTCAGTGAGTGCCCCTTTTGTTTCTTCGCAAAATTTCCTTCAAATAGAACTCCATTTTTCTACAACTGATCGACGTCCAATAAAGAGTTCGACTAACCTAGGTTGTGAATATCAATTTGCAAACGTTTCCTTTTGTCTTACGAGAGACTGTAAACAACGCGCTTCTTGTGCATTTGATTTTGAAGCTTATGTTAGGTTGACGCTCGCAAGGACAGATTTTCAGAAATGGAATATTTAGCTGATACTAACACGTCATTTCGAAAAACTTATTTTGAAGGATTATATGCTCTAGGCCAAACACGTTACCTGACGTGCACATCGTACACATTAATTTCGAAAAGGTCAGATTGCGAGGTGCTGGGGTTAGCAGTGTATTCAACACTAAATTCTTCTAGAATCTACATATGTAAATGATGCTCTAAGCCCCCCCCCCCCTATTCTAACTCCGACTTTTGCTGTTGCACATGGATTAAAAACAAACGCGAACTGACTGTAATCGACCCTGCAAGTGCAGTAGAAATGAGTTTGGCACCTGCAATAATTTAATTTGATAAATATGTTAAATAAAGGGAAGTTTCATTAACGTAGTGAGAAATGATAGGGTTGCTCTACCGATTAACAGAATGAAAGTTCTGTCCAAAATAACAATATGATTTATTATGACTAAACTCAAAATAATAAACAAAAACACATAAAACATTTACAATACATCAAACTGGATACTCAAACAAATGCTGTGAAGGTGAAGTTGTCCCTAAACTAGATTGTGACATTTATGACGAAGTGGTATGTGGAGCCAATTCCTTGCAACTCAAATATTAAGAGAGACACACAGCTAACCCAACATTAATTGCTGCTACATTAGTGAGAACTCGGACAATGAACACCCAAGACAGAACAAAGTTAGAAGAGACAAACAGGCGCGCTCTGCTGAGCTCTGATTATCACTTAGCAAAATTGCCTGCTTTGCCGGTGCTGCGGACGTACATTACCAAGCTGTCTTCTTAACTGCACGGACACGATCTCGGGTACCGGAGGTGATGGCTGGTTGCTTCGATGTCCCGTCGTGGTGATGATAATGTCGCAAGTATAGCCCGAAACAAATTATTCTGGTCTGGTTGTTCCAGACTAAAGGCTTCCTAGCAATACAAATGCGCCTCTGAGGGAGACGAAGAAGGTTCGCCACACAATCACTGACGGTACAGTGATTGATTTTAACAAGCGAAGTCACACAGTAACTCCGATACAGTCAACTTTAGCCAAAACTGGTCAAGACAGACAACATAGGCCGCTTGTACACAGAACGCTCAATTGCCAACTGTACTCTGAAAGTTACGTTGAAGTCGAAACTTCAGCAACTTCGTCAAACAGTTACAATTAAATAAAAGTATATTGGACAGCCAACGGAAGGCAGGCTGTCCAGAGCAGCGAGAGCTCAGTCTTGTAACCTACTTCGACCGAATGGCGAGAGCCGACCACCACAAGAGCACCCGTACAAACCGAACACAGAACATTCCCGCCCCCACAACAGTGGCCGTGGTTAAACGTTCCAATCAGCAACTCGAAAACCGGCGGAAAATTCCACTCTATTGCCGAAGCACTACCATTCCATCAATGGAGATTCTTGGCGCAATTTCTGCGCCGATTTTGCTACGTCACGGAGCTATGCCCTGAGTAAGCCAATCACAGTTACGATTTTGCAGAAAACGCGGGAATTTGCCCGCCAAGACTGCCTGGGAACAGAAGTCATTCCCACGCCTCACTGGTAGCCCGCCAGAAAGAGTTTTCGCTAAGTTTCTGCAAAGTAACGGAATCTCTAGCCCAGCCGCTCCTTCAGGCCCCTGCAGACGTGTCTCCGCCGCTATTATGACAATGTTGGCGTCTGAAAAGCATTCACTCGACTCCCTCACACCCGTCGGCTTAACTCTTTCAAGATCAGCAGAGCCCGCCTGTTACCGTACCACCCGGGTGATGAGAGACGCTGCATGGGAAGTCCGCGTGTGAAGGAATAGCAACTTTTCACCGCATGCAATTAGAGAGGAAAATCGAATTACTCAGAGTAACATAGAAATATGAGAGGGGCTTCTGCCAGCTCTCAAGATGTTTTCTTCAGGCAACTGTCAGCAGCGGATGTATATCTCCGGAAATTCGTGACACTTGGCTGCATTAGAACAATTTATTAATTTTTTATTGAGTTCCCTGTTGTGTGTGCATGAGGAAGGTTTTTGATGTATTGTTTTACATTATTATGAAACTGACAGTTAGTACTAGTGTATGGTTCAGTATGACTGATATGTGACTTGCAGTAGCCAATTTCTCGTGCCAGATGATGGTCAGTGACCGAAACCAGTAGCAAATTAACAAATTGTTCTAATGCAGCAAAATGTCATGAATTTCCTGTTAGCCTTTAACAGTTTCGAAGGAGCAGATTATACCGCGGCTAACAAATAATTCTGAAACAAAGAAAACGGATGAGAGTCTCGTGACTACATGTCAGCTTCGACGCTAGTTTAACAATTTTTTTGTCATTTCCCCTGCACGAGTGGCTGTCCTTGCCACCCCTCATTCCTGTTAACGGTTTGGAGTCAAGCCGGCGGCCGGAAGGTACGCACTTGCAGCGCTAACATCTGAAAGCTTTTCCTCTGACCATTACCTTTTGTTTCCTTTAATGGTCGTTAGCTGCAGCACGGGAATCACGGATTATGTCGAAGCCTTCTTTGTTGTTAAAAAGTCAGTTAACTCCCGTCGCACGGCCATAATCACGTCGGAAACCTTTTCACATGGCTCACCTGTCTACAAATGACTGCTCCGCCAAAATATTGCCCTTTTATTCCTTGTGGACGAGATAGTACTGCAGTCTGTATATGTTCGTATCCCTATCCCACGGCCTTTGTCACATCATTGTAGATAAAATTTTGGTTTCGGAAAACCTCACACCTCATGATTTCTCTGAATGAAGAGTGTCGCCTTCTACAGCTGATCTCTCTAATTTCTCCAGTCGGTAAAGACTTCTTATGTTTCTCTAGCCGTGTCCTAGTCCTTCGGGCCTACTGTTATTTGGTCGTAGAACTAATTCTTTTCTGTAATAACAATTTTTCTTTAAAGATAGCTTTACATGTTTCTAACAAGGGAACCTCCCCATCACACCCCTCTCAGATTTAGTTATAAGTTGGCACAGTGGATAGGCCTTGAGAAACTGAACACAGATCAATCGAGAAAACAGGAAGAAGTTGTGTGGAACTATGAAAAAAAATAAGCAAAATATACAAACTGAGTAGTTCATGCTCAAGATGGGCAACATTAAGTACAGTAGCAGCTCCGTAGCACTGTGGTCCTGTGGTTAGCGTGAGCAGCTGTGGAACGAAGGGTCCTTGGTTCAAGTCTTCCGTCGAGCGAAAATTTTAATTTTTTATTTTCAGACAATTATCAAAGTTCAGGCACAGACACACAATCAACTTCGCTCTCCAAAGTTCCAGGATATGTTCAGATTTGCTTAGACGTATGCAGGATTTCATGGTGTACACACGGAAAAATTTGAAAACGTTGAAAACATATGTTTTGACAGAGCACAGGGAAAACTGTGCGACTGTGAAACTGTTGCATTCATTTGTTGCAGTTTATGAGACAAACTCTTGTGATTTCATCACTTTTTTGGGAGTGATTATCACATCCACAAGAAAGCCTAAATCGGGCAAGGTAGAAGAATCTTTTTACCCATTCGCCAAGTGCACAAGTTAGGTGGGTCGACAACATATTCCTGTCATGTGTCGTATAGAATATATCAGACGTGTTTACCTGTGGAGGAATCGGTTGACCTATGACCTTGCGATCAAATGTTTTCGGTTCCCATTGGAGAGGCACGTCCTTTGGTCTACTAATCGCACGGTTTTGCGTTGCGTTCGGAAAACATAGACTCTAAACTTATTACAGTGAACAGAGACGTCAATGAACGAACGGACGGATCATAACTTGGCGAAAATAAAGAAAGTAAAATTTTCACTCGAGAGAAGACATGAACCAAGAACCTCTCATTCCACAGCTGCTCACGCTAACCACGAGACCACGGCGCACCTGAGCTCACACTCTCCTTGATGTTGAATATCTTGGACATGAACTACTCAGTTTGCATATTTTACTTATTTTTTTCATAGTTCCACACAACTTCTTCCTGTTTTCTCGATTGATCTGTGTTCAGTTTTTCAAGGCCTATCCATTGTGCCAACTTATAACTAAATCTGAGGGGAGTGTGATGGGGAGGTTCCCTTGTAAGTCTTCCAGCGTGCAAATTATTTTGGCTCTAATGACAAACTTTTGCCGCCGACGCCCCTTTTTTCACTTTCTGGCGCCCAGTGGCTGGCTGCAGTCAGTGATTCCGCGCCGAAGCGCAAATGGACCGAGCGCAGAGCGACGAGGGAGCGGAACCGCGGATCGCGCCGTGCGTCCTTGCTTCTGGCACGGCGCTTCCGCTGCGTCACTCGCGAACAGCCGCGCAGCAGAGTTGCGATGCGTCAGCACCCTACCTGCTGCAGGAATGCATCTACACAGTCGCCTGTCTCATTACCTACTGAAGTGTAGTTCGGTGGCTCAGTGATAAATGCTATGAAAGTTTCGGATTCGATCCTTTGTGAGTCCTAGGATTTTTTGCTGGTCACATACCACTTGTTTCCCCTCTGCCAGTCTTCGTTAATGTGAAAAATGCCGAGTTGGGTGGGCAAGGCATACCGGATTCAGTAGTGCCTTCCCTGGCGAAGGCTTGTGTGGTGTTGATATAGACAGGGTGGTCCATTGATCGTGACCGGGCCAAATATCTCACGAAATAAGCGTCAAACGAATAAACTATAAAGAACGAAACGTGTCTAGCTTGAAGGAGGAAACCAGATGGCGCTATGGTTGGCCCGCTAGATGGCGCTGCCATAGGTCAAACGGATATCAACTGCGTGGTTTTTTTTTTTTTTTTTTTTTAATTTCGTGACATATTTGGCCCGGCCACTATCAACGGACCACCCTGTATATCAAGCCTTCACCAGGGAAGGCAGATACATATGAACACCACTAGTCTGTACTAGGAAAAGCTCTACTGAAAGTGGTATGCCTTTGCCTAAGCAACTCTGCATTTGTCGCATTAACGAAGACTTGAAATAAAATCCCATGCTACTTGACAGCCATGTACTGCCTCCAAACATAGCAGAAACATCACAAGTGAACTGCATTCGTAATCCACGAAAAACATTCGGACCACCCATAAGCTGTTGCTTATTGAATTGTCCAACCAAGTCGGTATCAATGGCTCTCAATGTCTTATACCCATGGTGCAGGGATTGGCAATTGAATCTCAATGTAGACAAGTGCAGTGTGCTGCGAATACATCGAAAAAGATCCTTTATCATTTAGCTACAATATAGCGGATCAGCAACTGGAAGCAGTTAATTCCATAAATTAACTGGTAGTAGACATTAGGAGTGATTTAAAGTGGAATGACCATATAAAATTAATCGTCGGTAAAGCATATACCAAGATTCATTGGAAGAATCCTAAGGAAATGCAGTCCGAAAACAAAGGAAGTACGTTACAGTCACTTGAATACTGCTCACCGGTGTGGGATAGAGTTGATAAAAGAGAAGATCCAACGAAGAGCAGCGCGCTTCGTTGCAGGATCATTTAGTAATCGAGAAAGCGTTACGGAGATGATAGATAAACTCCAGTAGAAGACTCTGCAAGAGAGACGCTCAGTAGCTCGGTACGGGTTTTTGTTGAAGTTTCGAGAACATACCTTCACCGAGGAGTCAAGCAGTATATTGCTCCCTCCTACGTATATCTCGCGAAGAGACCATGAGGATAAAATCAGACACATTAGAGCCCACACAGAGGCATACCGACAATCTTTCTTTCCACGAACGAGACTCGAACAGAAGGGAGAACCGATAGAGGTACTCAAGGTACCCTCCGCCACACACCGTCAGGTGGATTGCGGAGTATGGATGTAGATGTAGAGAACACTGCGACGCCAAGGGTGACGATATCCACATCGCAAAGGCTTTGCAGAGGCACGATAACACACAGTGAACGTAGCACCGCCGTACTAGGCAAGGTCCTAATGCAGGTGGTTTGCCGTTGCCTTCCTCCGACCGTAATGGAGATGAATGATGATGATGACAGAACAACACCCAGTCTCTCGGTGCAGGTGATAATCCCTGACCCCGCCGGGAAGCGAAACCACGACTCCGTGCTCGGGAAGCGAGAAAGCTACCGCGAGACCACGAGCTGCGGACTAACTAAGACCGCCAGAGGCGAAACAAGTGGTAGGTGACCAGTAGCAAACGCGAAATTATACAAAAAATTTAACTCAAAACTTAGAGAATTGGAATTATATTAGGGTTCCGTACCTCAGTCGGTAAAAACGGAACACTTACATGATCAAAAAAATGGTTCAAATGGCTCTGAGCACTATGGGACTCAACTGCTGAGGTCATTAGTCCCCTAGAACTTAGAACTAGTTAAACCTAACTAACCTAAGGACATCACAAACATCCATGCCCGAGGCAGGATTCGAACCTGCGACCGTAGCGGTCTTGCGGTTCCAGACTGCAGCGCCTTTAACCGCACGGCCACTTCGGCCGGCACTTACATGATCGCTGTGTTTTGCGTCGGTTTATCTGCCTCTTAAGACCCCTTTTTCTCAGAAACCGATGGACTACCTGATCCGTGGTGCTACTCAATTCTTTAGAAAATCATAATTACAATCTCACCACAGTTATTTAAAGGAAGTAGGAAGCCCTGGATCACTGGTGATGGACAAGCTTGTGATTGTTCTACAATTTCAATTTGACTCAAAACAGACTTTATTATAAACTTCAATTCGAACATTTGCCCTCTTACTGATGCAATATACAAAACTTCAGTTTGATTGAATTACATAACCACGAATAAGAACCATTATTTTGCGTCCGCAAGCCAAATCAGTGATAGTAGGCACGGAGCACAATGAATCACAAACAATCGTTCATTAAAGATACACAAATGATTAATATAAGTGTTAAATAAGAATGGGTAGTAATAACCAGTAGAATTACTTACAGAAACGCTAATATTAACAAAGTCGCCTCACTTAACTAACGGACGTAATGACTCAGAATGATTCCCAAATTGCACTTCACTTTAGAGAACAGCGTGAAGGCCCATAGCAGTGTTTGGAAGTAATAACGGTACGGCCGGCAGGCAATACGAGCGTTTACTCCCCATGGCTTGTGCACAGGCTCACTAGCTGGCGGTATATATTTATATATAATCCGACCGGCCCCACAATGAGTGGTCCTGACAAGAATCCATAACCGCGCCAACGCCAGGGAACGGGCAGTCTTAAATGGCCTGCAGCACAAATAGATTGTAATGAAGACAAGGTCAAATCACAGCCACACTATAATAAGGACGCCCCAAATTATTATATAGCAATACTCTGACATTATCCGTCTCCCAGTAAATTAGCAGGAAACTTAGAGATCACTTCCAGTTATCTTAAGACACTTTCAACATTAAATAAAAATACCAAATGTGGCCGTGACAGATGATTAAACCATTAAATCTACGGCTGCCGGGCAGGTACACAACCGCAGCCAGTCCCCAAGCGGACAATATGTCCTAAAACAAGTTAAAATTTTCATGAAAACCACTTAAAGCACACACTCCACGGACAATCAGAAACGGAATAAGGAACATCAGCCTCCTTATAATAGCCACTGTGGAACCAAGTTCAGAACCATCTCCGGCAACTACCCATGCCACAATATGTTTCAAATATCTTCGTAGTTAAACGCAGAATAAAAGTCATACGTAACTTGGAGCTTGCAAATTATGAGCTGGGAAGCTGTTCAGCGTGAGACAACGAACCCACCACAAGTTTGCACGTCAAGGCGCCCAATGATCGGTACCATACATCCGGCGCGCGCCAAAAGACAAGGGCGGCGAGCACGGCGAGGCCCGTGCACCACGGTTAGAGGTGTGGGCTTGTTTTCAACACAAGCTGGCTCGTTGAACGCCGACCGGAGACACACGTCACACGCTCGCCCGGAAAACCGCCGGGGGAGCAGTCAAAGATAGCAGGACAGCCGAATATCGATATCAGCGATGCAAGTGGAGCACCCTGGCGCCAGCTGCCACGGCTGACTATCAAGTGGAAATTTATGTCAAATGCTAAGGTCTGTGGTCCCTTGGCGGTGTAAAAAAAAAAAAGGAATAAAATAAGCTTCTAAGTCAGTCCAGTAAAAAGTTACGGCCATATATGTCACATATTCTGATACTCGCAAACTCATTCATCAAATCCTATAGTGCACTTCCCCACTGCCTTGAGTCATGAAATTTAGCAAGAAGCAAGGTTTCACAGTACAAGTAACGCAAAAAAATCAGAAACTTGTTAATTTATAATAATACTACACAATACTATTTTTGTCATTTGTTATCCGTCTATCTGCCTGTCCGTCTATTAAGATCTCCTTTTCTCAGATATCTCAGTAGCAAACGCGAAATTACACAAAAATTTTAAACTTAAAACTTAGAGAACTGAAACTTATCAAATACTCAGAAGACCCGGGACCGAAACCATGCCAGTATCAATATCGATAATAGGCACAAATCGTGGAAATTCTCGATTCCAAGGACGGATCGCACTTAGCCTGTTTTTTCCCAATAATCTTGAAAAACTATCTTGCACTGTCACAGTTTTTCTTATGTGCATTACTTAACTGTGCTCTTCAGACAGGGAAAAAGGGAAAGGTAGGCCACCCAAAATACGCTGCCCGAGAAAGAAAGGTGAGCACCCAGAAGAAATGGTCGGATCTCAATGTAACTTCGTACACTTACCCACCAGAGTGTACACCAATGACTCAAAAATACATTTTCGTTAAATATGACCCAACCGCATTTAGAAGATACATAACTATCATAACAGCATGTCTGGGCACAGTCCATGTAACCGTGCTATACCTTGTCACAATTACAGTTAATGTTAAGTGTGCAGTTATCACCAAGTGCACATGACTTTAATTGTCCCAAGGTACAGCACGTTTATATGGACGATGTTCAGAAGGAGCAAGGGAGGAAGATTGGGTCTGACGTCTCTTCGACATCGATGTCATTACAGATGGAGCACAAGCTCGAATTTTGTCAAGGATGTAGCAGGAAATCCGCCGTACCTTTTCAAATGAACCATCCCGACTTTTGCTTGAAGTTATTTACGGAAATTACGGAAAACCAAAATCTGGATGGCCTGACGCGGGTTTGAACCGTCATTCTTCCGAAAGCGAGTCCAGTGTGTTAACCCTACGCCATCTCGCTCGGCGCTGCGTTCAGACAGGCTTTTATGACAGTTATGTGTGTTCAGCATGTCCTAGGTCATATTCGACGAAAATGAATTTTTGATCCTTGAGTATGCTGCCATCCGACCGATAGTGCAACCATATCGGCAGCATATTGGCAAGGCATTTGTCTTCAGGGACGACAATTCGCGTCTCCATCGTGCACATCTTGTGAATGACTTCCTTCAGGATAACGACATCGCTCGACTAGAGTAGCCAGAATGTTCTCCAGACATGAACCCTATCGAACATGCCTGTGATAGACTGAAAAGGGCTGTTTATGGACGACGTGACCTACCAACCGCTCTGAGGGATCTATGCCGAATCGCCGTTGAGGAGTGGGACAATCTGGACCAACAGCGCTTTGATGCATGCATCAATGCAAGAGGACATGTTACTGGGTACTAGAGGTAACGATGTGTACAGTCATCTGGACTACCATCTCTGAAGATCTTGCTGTATGGTGATACAACATGTAATGCATTGTTTTCATGAGCAATCAAAAGGGCGGAAATGATGTTTATGTTGATCTCTGTTCCAATTCTCTGTACAGATTCCTGAACTCTCGGAACCGAGATGATGCAAAAAAATTTTTATGTGTGTATATTTCACCTGTATGTCTATCGAATTTTGACTTACAGTTTTATTTCCATGCAGGTCAGTGTTTACGACGACGTATCTTCTGAACTATGCGCTGCTCAATGACATGCTTTCGCAGGTTCATTCAATGATATATGTGCCTACTGTCTGCGAAATGTGTTATGAACAGAATTACTAACAAAAAAGTAGTAAATTAATAGGTCATGCATAATGTAACAGTTTCTCGCGCATCTCAGTGTTTCTGGCGTCATATTTCCTAAACTATGTGTGGAACGATGATATATTTTTGTAGGTACATTCAGACATTCTGTCTGCGAAAAGCGTTGCGAATAGAGATAATAGTAAACAAGTAATAAATTAAAACGTCATGTATGATGCGATAATTTCTCACGCATGTCAGTGTTTATATTTTTCTTGGTACCGTACATTCAGTGGTATATGTGGGTACTGCCTGCGAAATGTGGCGCGAATAGAGTTAGTAGGAAAGAAGTAATAAATGGTTCAAATGGCTCTGAGCACTATGGGACTTAACTTCTGAGATCATCAGGCCCCTAGAACTTAGAACTACTTAAACCTAACTAACCTAAGGACATCACACACATCCATGCCCGAGGTAGGATTCGAACCTGCGACTGTAGCGGTCTCGCGGTTCCAGACTGTAGCGCCTAGAACCGCTCGGCCACATCGGCCGGCCAAGTAATAAATCCAAACGTCTTGTATGATGCAGTAGTTTCTCGTGCATCTTAGTGTTTATGACGTTACATCTTCTATACTAAGTGTCGTAGAATGGTGTAATTGTTCTGGTGCAGTCCTATATGTCAATACTGTCTATGCGTCACGAAGACAGTTAGTAGTAAAGAAGTAATAAATTAAAACATCACGTTTCACGTGGCAGTTTTTCTGCATGAACAGTGATAATGTAGTAAGTGATAACCTTTTCACTTTTCATAATTTTTTGGGATCACCGTCGAGCAAAGGTGCCATAAAGGTTTGAAATTATGTGTAAAGTTTGTTGCAAGTCTCTGAGTGCTCTCATTCTCAAATACTGGATGACTAAAATATAGGATTGTTGCGTCATGAGCTACAGTTCTCTGTCATTCCCATAGCTGTAATAGATGGGTGGATGATTTTTTCCTGACAGTAAATTATATGTTACCACGTTTGGTTGAGATAGGTCCAGTGGTTTAGGATGATATATTTGTATCTGGGGTTGCAGTAGCGTCCTCGCCTCCTGCGGACGGGGTCCTGGGTTCGATTCCCGGTGGAGTCAGGGATTTCCCTGCATCGAGATGACTGGGTGTTGTTATGTCGTCTTCATCATCATATTCATCCCCATTACTCTCTGAGGAAGGCAATAGCAAACCACCTCCGCTAGGACCTTGGCTAGTCGGCGGTTCGGGTCTCCCGCATCATCCCCTGCGTTCCTCGGAGTATGGGACCTCATTATATATATATATATATATATATATATATATATATATATATATATATATATATATATATATATATGATGAGTCACCTAACATTACCGCTGGATGTATTTCGTAAACCACATCAAAAACTGACGAATCGATTCCACAGACCGAACGTGAGGTGAGGGGCTAGTGTAATTGTTTAATACAAACCACAAAAAATGCACGGAAGTATGTTTTTTAACACAAACCTACGTTTTTAAAATGGAACCCCGTTAGTTTTGTTAGCACATCTGAACATATAAATAAATACGTAATCAGTGCCGTTTGTTGCATTGTAAAACGTTAATTACATCCGGAGATATTGTAACCTAAAGTTGACTCTTGAGTACCACTCCTCCGCTGTTCGATCGTATGTATCGGAGAGCACAGAATTACGTATGGATCCAAAGGGAACGGTGATGGACCTTAGGTACAGAAGAGACTGGAACAGCACATTACGTCCACATGCTAACACCTTTTTATTGCTCTTTTTCACTGACGCACATGTACATTACCATGAGGGGTGAGGTACACGTACACACGTGGTTTCCGTTTTCAATTACGGAGTGGAATAGAGTGTGTCCCGACATGTCAGGCCAATAGATGTTCAATGTGGTGGCCATCATTTGCTGCACACAACTGCTATCTCTGGCGTAATGAATGTCGTACACGCCGCAATACATCTGGTGTAATGTCGCCGCAGGCTGCCACAATACGTTGTTTCATATCATCTGGGGTTGTAGGCACATCACGGTACACATTCTCCTTTAACGTATCCCACAGAAAGAAGTCCAGACGTGTAAGATCAGGAGAACGGGCTTTCCAATTTATGCATCCTCCACGTCCTATGAAACGCCCGTCGAACATCCTGTCAAGGGTCAGCCTAGTGTTAATTGCGGAATGTGCAGGTGCACCATCTTGCTGATACCACATACGTCGACGAGTTTCCAGTGGGACATTTTCGAGCAACGTTGGCAGATCATTCTGTAGAAACGCGATGTATGTTGCAGCTGTTTGGGCCCCTGCAATGAAGTGAGGACCAATGAGGTGGTCGCCAATGATCCCGCACCATACATTTACAGTCCACGGTCGCTGTCGCTCTACCTGTCTGAGCCAGCGAGGATTGTCCACGGACCAGTAATGCATGTTTCGTAGATTCACTGCCCCGTGGTTTGTGAAACCCGCTTCATCGGTAAACAGGTAGAACTGCAACGCATTCTCTGTTAAAGCCCATTGACAGAATTGCACTCGATGATTAAAGTCATCACCATGTAATTGCTGATGTAGCGACACATGAAACGGGTGAAAGCGGTGACGATGCAGTTTGCGCATGACACTACTTTGACTCAGTCCACCGGCTCTCGCAATGTCCCGTGTACTCATGTGTGGGTTCATGGCAACAGCATCTAACACACCAACTGCACCCGCTTCTCCTGTGACGGGCCTGTTACGGACCCGTTTGCGTGTTACGACCAAACCTGTTGCATACAGTGGGCGGTAGATGTTTTGCAATGTGCGGCACGTTGGATGCTCTCTGTCCGGGTACCGCTCTGCGTACACCCTGCAGGCTTCAGCTGCATTTCGTCGACACTCGCCATAGATGAGTATCATCTCCGCCTTTTCAGAGTTCGAATACACTATGGTCACAGTTCTACAACACTACACTATCACAGACGTCTGGTACCACGGTGTACTACAGTTGGCCTGCGTGCGGAGACGAATGCAGAATAACAATAGCAGCAAGCGCTACATGCGGACACTGCGACAGCTAGACCAAACCACAACAGTGCAGTACAGCCACACTCGTAAACACGGTCGTCATCGTAAACATGTCCCTGCAGATGCTGCTCGCCGACCGTGGCCCGTGTTTGTTACAACACGCAACTGAACGTCGGAGGTTTCAAGCGTCAACTTTGGGTTACAATAACTCCGGATGTAATTAACATTTTACAATGCAACAAACGGCACTGATTACGTATTTGTTTATGTGTTCAGATGTGCTAACAAAACTAACGTGGTTCCATTTAAAAAAAACGTAGGTATGTGTTAGAAAACATACTTCCGTGCATTTTTGTATGGTTTATATTGCCCGCATCTCGTGGTCGTGCGGTAGCGTTCTCGCTTCCCACGCCCGGGTTCCCGGGTTCGATTCCCGGCGGGGTCAGGGATTTTCTCTGCCTCGTGATGGCTGGGTGTTGTGTGATGTCCTTAGGTTAGTTAGGTCTCAGTAGTTCTAAGTTTTGGGGTCTGATGACCATAGATGTTAAGTCCCATAGTGCCCAGAGCCATTTTTTGGTTTGTATTAAACAATTACCCTAGCCCCTCTCCTCACGTTCGGTCTGTGGAATCGGTTCGTCAGTATTTGATGTGGTTTACGAAATATATCCAGCGGTAACGTTAGGTGACTCACACACACACACACACACACACATATATATATGTGTGTGTGTGTGTGTGTGTGAACATTAATAAAGTAGACCAACTGAGGGAACCGGAATGGCCCGGTATTCATTTTGGGAACATGGTGAGATGGTGTGTCTGTGCTGCCAAACACATGGAAATGGTCAAGAGGCAGAACCTGGTCCTCCAGATGTGGTGTACGCACAGTCCGCCGCTTCCATGCACGTTTGTCTGCATGAAATGACCCACGATCACACAAACGCCCATAAAGGGATGTGAGGGTACTTGTTTTGGTACAGCCATGCTTCCTTTCGACCGTACACAAACACCATCTCGGCTTCTTTCAAACATGAATACCAGACCATTCTGCTGGTTACAGTACACTGCGTCAACCATACAGCCTGCGACACACAAGGAACGTAGGGCACGTGGTCAGATGAACTTTCATTCGTCAGTGCCATCTACCCTGGCAACGATGTATTTCCGGACACATGTTCATAGTGTAATAGGACGACCGGAGCGGGTGATGTGGTCGGAGTTGAAGGGCGTGGCTGGGTAGAAGAAGATGGCTGTTTTTAGCAATCTTCCTCTTTATTGTTGGTTCTTCCAATACATTTTCCAGTAGCACAGCCCCACCGCTCGTGTTGTGATGGAGACGTGCTGATGCAAGCAGACCGGGAAACGCGACGCCGTGCTCGGTCAGCGGCTGCGCAGGCGGTAGGAGGTTAGCAGCACGAGGCCCGGCCCAGCTCGCCCTCTGCAGACGCGGCGGCTCGTGACGACGCCGGGAGTCGCCGGCGCAGCAGCGGGCAACGCCCTCTGCCGGTCAGTCTTCAGGGACAGCATCACTGATGACGACGACGTGACAGTGACCGAACGCCCAATCGGTCGAACCGAATGCCGACGCCCACCTCTGATGCCCTTAAATAGCGTAGACCGCTGCTGAATCCGCCGGTTACGCGGCGCCTGTGTTTATTAGAACGTTCTCGATGAGTTGGCTAACGCAACCGCGCCACACGCGGCCCGCGCCTGCGTAATTCTGCTAATGCTGTGTTCTGGCTTTTGATGGCTGCCGCGCACGTACACACATACCGACGCTCGTTGCAAAACTGTGCCACCTGCATAACGTGCTGGCCAGCCTTCATCCACCGTCTGCCGTGAAGCTGGCGCATCGCACACTGAAACACACTAAATCACAATTTCGCACCATATTTCCTAAACATAACCCCTGCTCCTCTACAAAAGGACCTTTTTTCCTCCATTTCCAGTCATGAACCCGACCCTGCAGTTCTGCTCACACTGTATGTACATACGTTCATTTACCAATTCATGGCGGGATGATACAGCAACCAGTGATAAATGTTTTGAAGAGATAAACAGTCTTGGCTGCAAAACAGGCTTTGTTATATTTTCCTGATAACGCGTTTCGCCTTGTTTGAGGCATCTTGAGATTTGCTGGCCCAACAGGTGTTAATCATATAGGCTGTCATCCATGCAAAATGCAGATGTCTTAGCGGGATGACATCATTTTCAATATTTCCAGAACATTATGTGGTGCCATGATATAAAATGATGTTGAGTACATAGGAAGTCACGCGCTATATATTCTACAAGGGCACTACGTGAAGTCTCTTAAAACCAGACAGGTTAGCTCTTTTATACATTTTAAACTTGACTTCCATTGTTCGTGATGATGGTATTTGCCTGTTAAGACATTTACATGGACGACAGCCTATGTGTTTAACACCTTTTATGCCAGCCAATCTGAAGATGCCTTAAACAAGGCGAAACTCCTTACTGGCAAAATATAAAATAATAAAGCCTATTTCTGCGGCCAAGACTGCTTATCTCTTTAAAAAAATTACACACCTACACAAATTTTTATGATTTGTATGGATTAGAGATTCAGTTGTCTATGACAAGTAGAACAGCCGTCAGAATCTATTAGTGTTGGTCGTGTTTATTATTGTTAGTACAACTGGTAGCCTACGTAAGGGGCGTGAACGGCGCGAGATGTTGAGTGATCACTGTGAAGAACGCAGAGACGCCGCGGATTCTCGAATAGTAGCGTTGTCAGCATCTGACAAAGAGGTTGAAAGGGGCCTCATTGTGGTTATCCATTTAGCCGGCTGGTCCAATCTTTCTACATACAGATTTGCTAGGTATGCGATTGTGACAGTGACCCGATGTCGCTTTACAGCTATACAAACAGGCTCTCCACCTAACCATAAAAGTCCAAAAGCATTACATCTGGCGAGCATGCCAGCCATTTCGTATTTGTCGCAACGCCAAATCTCTATTTATCTTTCGAAGTAATCTTCGGACAACCCTTTCAGAATAATGTCACACGGATAACTGTCTGTGGCATCAGTTTTGATGGAAATCTCTCAATCTATATCAGGTACGACTGTACCTAACCGTTACTGCAGAATGCAGTTGCTCTTCCAAACAGCATCCCATATGAGCAAACTATTGCACCTTTACCTGTAGTTACTCGTACTTTAGGTACTTTGGCTTTGCACGGCTCTGTTTAAAAAGAATAGCTCGATGTAGTCATAGGGTCGAGACACGTACGTCTGCTTTCATGCCCAGCAGCTAATTCCCTGCAGACTCTGCAGTCAAATAGTCTGTGCATTGGTAAGAATTTCGAATTAATAAAACACACAAATATACACAATAAAAGTTAAATGAATAATTTAATAACAAGGGTTCTATTGTAACGTCTGTAATTGATGTAGACGACAGAGAACTATGATGAATAATGTTTGTTCAGGAAACGACATCTCAAATGTATGAGAAGTCGTCCTACGATATTTAATTAAAATGCAGACAGAAAATACCCTTACCAAAAGCTGTAAAGTTAACGTTGAGACCGTTGTGAGACCGGCAGCAAAATCCCCAAACTGAATAGTCGTTCAGGACGAACTAAGTCGATTTCGTAATCACAAGACACGAAATATTCACCAGCTCAAAACAGTTCAGAGCTCAACATGGTGATTTACAAATTATCACACACGATACAAAGTATGGTAATTCATAATATCGCTATCCTCAGTTCCTTAATATAAATGGAAGATAAATTCCTACACTGGAGCACATTCACATCTGTTCTTCAAAAAAATGTTCACATGTGTGTGAATTCCTAAGGGACCAAACTGCTGAGGTCATCGGTCACTAGGCTTACGCACTACTTAAACTAACTTACGCTAAGAACTACACGCACACACTCCGAGGGAGGAGTCCGTTCATGGCGCCTCAAACCGCGTGGCCACTCCGCGCGGCGATTTCTTCTTCAATAGTTATAATACTGTAGCGGCCATTCACCACCCAGAATGAATCACCTATATGACTGAATCACCCACGTTACTATAGGCAGGTCTGCCTTCTCTAAAAAGTGCCCTTCAAGATCCAATCTCAAAGTGTCCTCTCACAGCCACTGTTCACCGCCTAGAATCTATCGCCTATATGTCCAAACCACTTAAGTCACCACAGGCAGGTCTGTCTCCTTCTAGCACAAAATTAAAAGTGCGTGAATCGCTCCCTTTATCTCTTTACTCGAGAAGTCCCAGTCTCCACTTGAGTCCCGAAGTGTTCCGCTACTGACTGCTTTTCCGTCGGCTGAAAGCTGTCCGCACCAAAAATAAGTCATTCTTAAGCTCTGCAAAAATGGTTTCATTCAACTTGACCACTTCTTGGACTACACTAACATATTACAACAATATTTAAATAAAGAAATGTTGTAAATATTCCGTTATACTCGGATCATTTACAATAAATATAAGTAATAGTTAGTTCATAAATAAATAATCCAGCATTCTTGAGCACTTGTGCTCACCATAAATGACAACAGACTGTCGTTAAATGTTCTTTAAAAAATTATTTACGCCTAGTTAACAGAAGCGTCTTTTGCTTCTGTTTTCAGTTGTGGTGTCTGCTAACATATGCGATTGAGCACTTTTAAACTGGCACAGTTTTTAATGGTACTTTCAATCAACATTTAAATTAAGTTACTGGCAGATAGTAAACAGTTCATTAAATAACTACG
Source organism: Schistocerca nitens (assembly GCF_023898315.1). Classification (NCBI taxonomy): domain Eukaryota; kingdom Metazoa; phylum Arthropoda; class Insecta; order Orthoptera; family Acrididae; genus Schistocerca; species Schistocerca nitens. The sequence goes on along the minus strand of NC_064615.1, from coordinate 254,088,112 downwards.
AAAATGTGACAGTATGTGAGATATTCATGCTGGATTCATTTGGATTGTGTTATTGTGGAGAATACGGTGTTCTGACAAACGATTGCGTAATGAAAAGCTATAATAAATGTCGTAAATCAATAAATAAGATAGATGCTGATACACAGCTTTCAGGGATGATATAGTACAATGCTATCTTCTGAAATATGGTTTGTTGAAATTGCATGAAGCGATTAAAAGTTATTAATTCAGAGGTTCATTGTGTAAATGTTTATTCACTGTGAAATATTAAATTCTGTAGTTTTCAAGAAATTGGCTGCACTTCATTTTTCTGAGATCGCCGATGTATTCAGAATTGCATTAATACTTGACTGTAGACTGTTATAGACTCACAAAGAATTACTCGTAAAAGAAGCTATCATTAAGCTTGTCCGAAACTCCATTTCTTGGAGTGTTGTCTGTCGTCTTCAGCATCAAAATTCCCGGTACCGGCATTTTCCCATTTTCAGCCCAGTGCTCCTTGTTTCTGCACCTGCGCTCGCCTGGATTGGTCACCTAACCGTACCTGCCGCGGTGTTCCCTGAGACCTTGGGTCCGCTGCGTTCAGCCGTACAACAAACTCATCTTTCTTCATACTCATAATGTGCGACCGATTAGCTCGCCTTAATAGGCTACCATTACACTGGCTAGTTGAAGTCCCGACATGATCAGGAAAATTATTAACAATGTTCTGCAAGACACAAAGGAATTCGTACACGTCCGAAAGTACAGACACCACACGTACGAGGTCTGTTCAGAAAATTCCTGACCTTTATCTCCAACATTTTACTACACTTACCTTTTATTTATTGTGCATGGTCTTCTCCACAGTTGATACACCGCTCCCAACGCCATTTCTGCTTCCGGAAGCAGTCTTGGTACGCCTCATGCTGCGCTTTCTGCGAATTTTCTTATATCTCCTCTATCGTTGCAAATCTTCGTCCTTTAAACGGGGTTTTCATCTTTGGAAATGAGGAGTCCCCTGGGGCCAGATCTCGAGAGTACGGAGGATGAGGCGGCTCAGTGAATTCTTCGGGCCATCAAGGAGGCTACCGGTGCGTGGTGGGTCTCTCGCTAGGATTCTGTTGTCCTCTGCCGGCTGCGCATTGGCCACATCTCGATGGCGCACAGCTATTTATTACGCCGCGAAGACCCATCTTTGTGTCGCTGCGGGTCAGCTTTGACGGTGGTCCACATCTTGTTGGACTGCCCGCTTTTAACTCCGCTCAGGCAGACGTTTGCGCTGCCTGATACGCTTCCTGCACGTTTATCAGATGACGCTGCGATAGCAGATTTAGTTTTGAGTTTTATTCGTGCAGGGGTGTTTCATCGCTTGATCTAAGTGTTTGTCCTTTTTTTTGTGTTGAGTCTGGCCTTTGGCCTACGATTTTAGACTGGGGTTTTTACTGCGTTTCTTGGTGATTGGCTTTTCCGGTTTTGTTCCTATGGTCGGCCAACCACTGTCAAACTCGGTGTGATTTTAATTCCTTTTGTCTGGCCTCTGTCTGTGTCTTTCTTGTCCTGTGTCGTTTCTTGTCATCTCCATTGTTTTTATTCCTTTTGGGTGTTTCAAGTTCATGGAAAAAGGAACCGATGGCCCTAGTAGTCTGGTCCCTTGAATCCCACAAACCAACCAACCACAGTGAGTTCGTTTTTTGTGCAATAGTCACGCACTCACAGGGATGAATGTGCGGTTGCGTTACCGTGACGCCATGAATTCTCACACCACATTTCAGGCCGTTTCCTTCTCACATCTTCTCGCAGGCGTCGCAACATGTCCTAGTAGTATAATCGACTATCACTTTGTCCGTGTGCCACAAATTCATAATGAAGTCAAAGAAAATTTTCAGCATGGCTTTGACATTGGACCTAACAAGCTTTTTTTGGTCTTGGAGAACCTTCCCGATTCATTGTGAAGATTGAACCTTGGTCTCAACATCATAACTGTAGACCTACGTCTCATGACCAGTACTGATGCTCTTAAAAACATCTCGTTCTCATTTGCACGATCCAAAAGCTCTGCACAGTTTGCCAGGCGAAGGTCTCTAGGTCGTTCTGGCCTTGACTCACGAGCCATCGGACGAACTTGGTGGCAAAATAATGCCTTCCAAAATGCTGTGTCAGGATTTCATGACATGATCCAACTGAAATGTTACATTCTTCTGCAGTCTCTCGGACAGTCAGCCTTCGTTTGGTACCCACAGTTTCGTTGACTTTCCTGACATGAGCGTCGTCGGTAGACGTCGAAGGGCGTCCAGAACGAGGGTCATCTTTAACTTCAGTCCGGCCAATTTTAAACCGTATGACCCATTCGTTACACCGAGTACGACTTAAGCACTCTTCACCGTAAGCTTCCTGCATCGTCTGGTGTATCTCTGTAAAGATTTTCTTGAATTTCACGCAACATTTAATGCAGACGCGTTGCTCCTCTAACTCGGCCATCCCGAAATTCGCAGACTGTGCGACATTACTTAATACAGCACTGAACAATAACTGAGAGGCATAGAACAATGAAACTTACAGCAGTTATACATTAAACACAGGCGTGTGCAGGGATGTTGTTCTTGTTGTGGTCTAAAGTCCTGAGACTGGTTTGATGCAACTCTCCATGCTACTCTATCCTGTGCAAGCTTCTTGATCTCCCAGTACTTACTGCAACCTACATCCTTCTGAATCTGCTTGGTGTATTCACCTCTTGGTCTCCTCTACGATTTTTACCCTCCACGCTGTCCTCCAATGCTAAATTTGTGATCCCTTGATGCCTCAGAACATGTCCTACCAACCGGTCCCTTCTTCTTGTCAAGTTGTGCCACAAACTCTTCTCCCCAATTCTATTCAATACTTCCCCATTAGTTACGTGACCTACCCATCTGACCTTCAGCATTCTTCTGTAGCACCACATTTCGAAAGCTTCTATTCTCTTCTTGTCCAAACTATTTATCGTCCATGTTTCACTTCCATACATGGCTAGCCGGCCGGGTTGGCCGGGCGGTTCTAGGCGCTACAGTCTGGAACAACGCAACCACTACGGTCGCAGGTTCGAATCCTGCCTCGGGCATGGATGTGTGTGATGTCCTTAGGTTAGTTAGGTTTAAGTAGTTCTAAGTTCTAGGGGACTGATGACCTCAGCAGTTAAGTCCCATAGTGCTCAGAGCCATTTTGCACCATACATGGCTACGCTCCATACAAATACTTTCAGAAACGACTTCCTGACACTTGAATCTATACTCGATGTTAACAAATTTCTCTTCTTCAGAAACGCTTTCCTTGCCATTGCCAGTCTACATTTTATATCCTCTCTACTTCGACCATCATCAGTTATTTTGCTCCCCAAATAGCAAAACATCTTTACTACTTTAGGTGTCTCATTTCCTAATCTAATTCCCTCAGCATCACCCGACTTAATTTGAATACATTCCATTATCCTCGTTTTGCTTTTGTTGATGTTCATCTTATATCCTCCTTTCAAGACACTGTCCATTCCGTTCAGTTGCTCTTCCAAGTCCTTTGCTGTCTCTGACAGAATTACAATGTCATCGGCGAACCTCAAAGTTTTATTTCTTCTCCATGGATTTTAATATCTACTCCGAATTTTTATTTTGTTTCCTTTACTGCTCGCTCAGTATACAGATTGAATAACATCGGGCCGCGAGGGATTAGCCGAGCGGTCTGAGGCGCTGCAGTCATGGACTGTGCGGCTGATCCCGGCGGAGGTTCGAGTCCTCCCTCGGGCATGGGTGTGTGTGTTCGTCCTTAGGATAATTTAGGTTAAGTAGTGTGTATGCTTGGGAACTGATGACCTTAGCAGTTAAGTCCCATAAGATTTCACACACATTTGAACATTTTTTGAATAACATCGGGGAGAGGCTACAACCCTGCCTCGCTCCCTTGCCAACCACTGCTTCCCTTTCATGCCCCTCGACTCTTATAAATGCCATCTGGTTTATGTACAAATTGTAAATAGCCTTTCGTTCCCTGTATTTTACCACTGCCACCTTTAGAATTTGAAAGAGATTATTCCAGTCAACATTGCCAAAAGTTTCTCTAAGTCTAACGCATTTGGCTCCAACAAACCATTGGCGCGAAATTACTAATGTTGCGGAATATTTTCAACATACCTCGTACACGATATTCTGCACGTTTTCTCTGAAGTATCGGGGTGGGATCCCTGAGGTACAATAGTGACAGGTGGCGGGCCGCGCCGCCTCGCCCCACAGAGACGGCGAGTCGCACCGCGGCGGGCTGCCCGGGAGTCCCATTGGCCCACAACGCTGCTGCCTGCTCCTGGGACACGCTCCATTTGTCCGCTGCAAACACTGTCACGGCCCTCTGCGGTCGACCGGCAGGCGTCGCCGCTGACAGCTGACACGGCGGCCCAGTCACCAACAACACCACCCAGCGCTGGTGCCGCTTCACCGTGACGAGGGGTTTGGTCCGTTTCCAGTACAGCTTTCTTTAAGCCGAAGCGAACACGAGCGAACGTGCACCAGCGAAGGACAATTCTCTCCGGTGTAAGCGCAAGGCAAGCGTGAGGAAACGGAATTCTGTCGTGTTCCGTTCGCACTGGACTGTCTTGTACAGATTGTCGGTCTTTTAGCGAACCGCAAAAATACGTTCGCGACCATTCCGCTTCGGCGGTAGCAGTACAGAAGGTTGTCGCCTGATGTCTTATCTACTTTTGACAACAGTTGCGTGAGCGATAGAAGGGTACGAAGAAAATGTTATGTTGCTGTTAAAAGAATGTAGATATTATGCCTACTTTTCGGAGCCAAGAGATGAATATTAAAAATACCGAAGGAAAAGAAATGTTCGTTAAAATTCATGCTGAAATCTTCAGCTGTCATTTATTTTGAACAATTCGCTTCTAGTTTCGGTCAGTGATCATTATCAAGCTTAACCTGAAACGAGTAAATCATCATTAGAGATTACACAGTTTACAGGGAAATATGAGTTAAATAGTATTTTACTTGGCATAAACTGCAGGAAATTTAAAACATAACTTGAACGAAAGTGATTTACTCTTTTAAGGCCATCATAGGACGTAAGAAATTTCTCACGATAACTTCCGTCAAGGCCGGCCGAAGTGGCCGTGCGGTTAAAGGCGCTGCAGTCTGGAACCGCAAGACCGCTACGGTCGCAGGTTCGAATCCTGCCTCGGGCATGGATGTTTGTGATGTCCTTAGGTTAGTTAGGTTTAACTAGTTCTAAGTTCTAGGGGACTAATGACCTCAGCAGTTGAGTCCCATAGTGCTCAGAGCCATTTGAACCATTTGAACTTCCGTCAAGAAGCAAGTCCCCATAGACAGCTAGTAACAGTCTGATAGATGTAACTAGGCCAAACAGTGAAGGACACAGTCAAATACAATGATATATATACCCTCCTGGAAATGGAAAAAAGAACACATTGACACCGGTGTGTCAGACCCACCATACTTGCTCCGGACACTGCGAGAGGGCTGTACAAGCAATGATCACACGCACGGCACAGCGGACACACCAGGAACCGCGGTGTTGGCCGTCGAATGGCGCTAGCTGCGCAGCATTTGTGCACCACCGCCGTCAGTGTCAGCCAGTTTGCCGTGGCATACGGAGCTCCATCGCAGTCTTTAACACTGGTAGCATGCTGCGACAGCGTGGACGTGAACCGTATGTGCAGTTGACGGACTTTGAGCGAGGGCGTATAGTGGGCATGCGGGAGGCCGGGTGGACGTACCGCCGAATTGCTCAACACGTGGGGCGTGAGGTCTCCACAGTACATCGATGTTGTCGCCAGTGGTCGGCGGAAGGTGCACGTGCCCGTCGACCTGGGACCGGACCGCAGCGACGCACAGATGCACGCCAAGACCGTAGGATCCTACGCAGTGCCGTAGGGGACCGCACCGCCACTTCCCAGCAAATTAGGGACACTGTTGCTCCTGGGGTATCGGCGAGGACCATTCGCAACCGTCTCCATGAAGCTGGGCTACGGTCCCGCACACCGTTAGGCCGTCTTCCGCACACACCCCAACATCGTGCAGCCCGCCTCCAGTGGTGTCGCGACAGGCGTGAATGGAGGGACGAATGGAGACGTGTCGTCTTCAGCGATGAGAGTCGCTTCTGCCTTGGTGCCAATGATGGTCGTATGCGTGTTTGGCGCCGTGCAGGTGAGCGCCACAATCAGGACTGCATACGACCGAGGCACACAGGGCATTATGGTGTGGGGAGCGATCTCCTACACTGGCCGTACACCACTGGTGATCGTCGAGGGGACACTGAATAGTGCACGGTACATCCAAACCGTCATCGAACCCATCGTTCTACCATTCCTAGACCGGCAAGGGAACTTGCTGTTCCAACAGGACAATGCACGTCCGCATGTATCCCGTGCCACCCAACGTGCTCTAGAAGGTGTAAGTCAACTACCCTGGCCAGCAAGATCTCCGGATCTGTCCCCCATTGAGCATGTTTGGGACTGGATGAAGCGTCGTCTCACGCGGTCTGCACGTCCAGCACGAACGCTGGTCCAACTGAGGCGCCAGGTGGAAATGGCATGGCAAGCCGTTCCACAGGACTACATCCAGCATCTCTACGATCGTCTCCATGGGAGAACAGCAGCCTGCATTGCTGCGAAAGGTGGATATACACTGTACTAGTGCCGACATTGTGCATGCTCTGTTGCCTGTGTCTATGTGCCTGTGGTTCTGTCAGTGTGATCATGTGATGTATCTGACCCCAGGAATGTGTCAATAAAGTTTCCCCTTCCTGGGACAATGAATTCATGGTGTTCTTATTTCAATTTCCAGGAGTGTATATAGGTTTTCGAATAAATTATAATTGTGCATGATTGTGTTGTTAAAATGTGCTGTGCTTTTTGGTATTCTTTTGCGCATCGGACTTCCTTGCATTTTTGTTGAAGCTGCAGGCGGTGAAGGACTCCGGGGACACCGGCTTTTTGTCGTGATCACGAAAATCCTCTTCAGTTCAATAAATAAAGTGCTTGATATCGTTCTTTAACATTATCTTATTCACTTACAGATATAATACATCGAGATCGCAATACTTCATCTCTATAATCGCACATCCTTCAACATACGAGAGAGTTAGACCGTGTCTGCCTAAAACAGAAAACTCTACAACAAATGGAATGAGAAAATATTTCAGTTTGTCTGCGCCTTAGCACGCATTCATTGTTAACGTCTTTGCCAACCCTCTGGTTACTCGGTGTTTCAGTTTTATATCATATGTACTTATACACCTGTCAGACTTGGAACCAAAGATTATAATGTACTTCTTCGTAAATTGATACTCCAATTTCTAGCACGTACTATATTTTATCTCTGACATGGCGTTGTCCTTGACTGCATCCTTGACTGCTTGGCCTAGTTACATCTGTCAGTGTGTTACTAGCTGTCTATGTGGACTTGCTTCTTCACGAAAATTATCGCACAAAGTTGTCAGAAATTTTTTACATCCTGTGGTAGGCTTAAAAGAGCAAATTACTTTTGTTCTAATTATGGTTTAACTTTCATTCTGTTTATGCCAGTTTAAGTGATATAGTATTTAACCTCATATTTCCCTTTAGACTATGTAGTCTCTAGTTATGTTGATTAAAACTGAAAACATGCGAAAGACCCTGTCAATCTCGTTATTACGATCGTGTTATCTGTCATTAAGTAGCTCATCTATAATACTAACTGGCTAACCCGGTTCACGGTTCACAGTTCAAAGTCCTGATTGCAGGTTACCGATGGAACACCTTCCAGGGCAACAAAAATTTGATTTCAACTATTTCATATAATTAATTGATCGAATTTAGAAAAGTAAAATGCTGTCATATCTACCCACTAACTGGTAAATGTTACGAACTGCGCACATGACTTGATGAGCCGTAGCTCGTAATGCGTAAATTACTCAGACTTTATTCATCCAGTATTTGACAGTGAGAGCATTACGACACCGTTTTTGTCGAAACTGCCACGTTCCATAATCGTCCTCTATGAAGCTGATAAGTTCATCCAATCTAAATGAACTCCCAGTTAGAAATGAAGCAAGACTATGATTAAGTTAGTGCCAGTGGTTGCCGTCTCTAGCTACTAAAATTCCATATCAATTTCTTATTCTGAGCGATTGTTTGAATGTGTATTTCGGAATCCTGCTGAATACACTGATCAGCCAAAACATTATGACCACTGCCCACCGCGATGTTGGATGCTGCATGGTGGCTTTGCTGTCACGTGACGCGGTAACAGAAGTATGTAAGCGCAGCAGACACGGACGGGGGATCACCCTAGCGAAGATACCGGCTGCAAATCGGGAAATCCATTGAGATGAGCGACTTCGACAAAGGATAGTTCATTATTATGTAGGAGCCTGTGAACAAGTTTCTCGAAAACGGCGAAGCTGTTCGGATATTTATATGCTACTGTCGTGGGCATCTACAGAAAGAGGAAGAAGAACAGTGAAGCTACCACTAGGTGCGAAATGGTTTGACGTCCACAACTCTTCACAGAACGTGAGGTTCGGAGGCTTGCCTCCTCTGTAAAGTAGGACAGATGGTGACCTGTAGCAACTCTGCCGAAAGAGCACAATGCAGGTGCACGCACAAGTATTTTGGAGCACACATTCATCGTACGTTGTCGAACATGGAGCTCCGCAGCAGACCACCTCTACGTTTTCATATCAATAGCCAACGACATCATCAATTACGATTGCAGTGGGCACGGGAACATCGGGATTCGACTGTCGATAAAATGAAATGTGTTGGCTCTTCGGGTGAATCAAATTTTTACTACGGTAAGTCGATGTGCGTCTCCACAAACGCCGCCATCGAGATGAACGGCTGTTCCAAACGTGCAGCTCGCCACGGACGCAGGCTGCTGAGCAGTATTAGGGTGCTGTGGTAGACATTCTCCTGCACTTTAATGGGACCTGTGGTAGTAGTGGTGGGCAGGAAATCGCGTATCTGTTAGAAATCACAGTGACTGAGAAGTCACAGATATCACAGTAGCAACTTTACAGAATCTAACTGCGATTTAGTCACAGTTAGCAGTCGCAAGTAGTGTTTCACATTCAAAGGCGTGAGCCATCTATTGGTCGAATTTAGCACTGCTTTCTGCGATTTCAGTGACAAGTCGCAACTAAGAGTCGCAAGTAGCAACTAAAAAGCGCAGTTAGCACTGCCATCTGTTGAGCAAAGTTCATACTACGCTATTCGCTACCGAGTCAAACTGCGATTTCTGTGACAAATCGCAACTAAGAGTCACAAGCAGCAACTAAAAAGCGCAGTTAACATACTTTTCCTAGTGTCATCTGTTGACCGACGTACGTACTTCGTTATGAGAGCCTTGTGCCTCACGAGATCGATGTGCTGCGTGTGCATATGAAGGGCTTATTTCAATAGTGGTAAAAGTCCATTTTTGTTCATTTTGAGATACAGAGTCGTAAAGTTAAATGAGCGCTGAAAAATCTGCAGTTGAGATACCAGAAATATTCAAGCATATGGCCTCTTGCTAGAGATGAACCTTTATTTATGTTTGTTTGGATCACTAATTTCAGAAGCATTATAGACAGAAAAGTGGAGGTAATGGACTTGTACCACTATTGAAATAAGCCCTTCATATTATATGACGACATGCACATTCAGCATCAGTTATGGTTGGTCAAATACTGCTGTGACTCAGAATGTATTATATTAATAAGAAGCAACATTGCCTTTTTCTCCTGAAAATATCAAGTAACGTAACAAATGTGTTTGATTCTGCTTCCAATATGACAGTTTTGGTTAATACTCCACATGCCTACAGGACTTTGCAATGTTAACACAGCAGAACTCAGACATCTGTATAAGTGTAGAGAAATGAAAACAGTCATATGAATGCCTCACTTTTGTTCCGACACAGTTCAAGACTCGGGAGAAACGTTTTACACCTGGTGTTCTACATGGCAACTTCACACACAAGAACTTTTTGCCGACACTACTACCACCTACATAAGTAAGCTTTTCCTGTGTTACTTTCAAGTAATGCACTTAAGCTATTCCTGATTTAACTGGAAGATCTGTACTTCCCACTTTCATATCAACAGCCTCAAAATGCATATTGTAGACTTCGGGATATGTTACAGGTCAGTGTCACACCAAGATTGTGGAGAAAGGGTGGGGGGGGGGGGCGGCATGTCACTCTCCAACAAGTGTTTACCAATAAGTAAGTGGCGGAAAATTATGGGTATAGGACGGCTTAAAAATGTGGAAAATGAGATTTTTATTATTCACTCACTGTATTTGACATTTATTATTCCTTTAAAATCGCACAACAACTTCAATAAAACACAGTTTAATCATTCACACACTTATTTCACAATTATTTCACTTTTAAACTGCAAATCCTCTAAGAGCTGTCTTGAATCTTCACGAGTCTCCCTCAACAGCCTTGATGTGGATAGATACGTACAGCAACCAGTAATCAGAGTCAGAACTGTGTCTGCAAAAACACAAGGATTATTAAACAAATTTTGCTGTCACTAATTACTAGCAATATAATTGACAGAGTAGATTGCTAATATTTGCTATAAGGAATATCACATTTGCAAGAACGATCTCACTGAAGTAATTAAGTCCATCGAAACGCTTAGAAACTAACCTCTCGTCCGACGAAAACGGTCTAAAGACGCAGTGGCAATTTCTTCAGATCTGTTGACAATGATATTTTGAGTTATCACTTTACTGAGTGACTGGAATGTAGTTCAGGTACCTGTGAACATAACAATATGTTAGAATTCATTTTCTAAACACGAACTATTACGGTACTGTACGGCTACTTACATATTAATTACACTATTAATATTTTCACAGTTGTTTCTTTAATACAAAATTAAAGCCAACGGAAGAAAAAACGTAAAACATACTTACCAATGACAGGTTTGTTGAGATGCAATTTTCTGTGTGGACAGATGTAACTTTTTCATACGGTGGTAAGTCGCAGAAATCGCAGGAGTCACAGAAATCGCAGAAATCGCAGGAGTCACAGAAATCGCAGAATAGCAGAAGTCACAGAAATCGTAGAATAGCAGAAGTCACAGAAATCGCAGAAGTAGCAGAAGTCACAGAAATCGCAGAAGTAGCAGAAGTCACAGAAATCGCAGAAGTAGCAGAAGTCACAGAAATCGCAGAAGTAGCAGAAGTCACAGAAATGGCAGAAGTAGCAGAAGTCACAGAAGTCACAGAAATCGCAGAAGTAGCAGAAGTCGCGGAAGTAGCAGAAGTAGCAGAAATCGCGGAAGTAGCAGAAATCGCAGAAATAGCAGTGGCGGAGGGATACACGACCTATGTTCCTTAACTGCGACTCTTAACTGCGACAAATCACAGTTAAGAATAACAGATACTGAAAAGTAGCATTCACAGAAATCACTGATATCGGAAAATAGCAGTTTAGCCCATCACTATGTGGTAGTAACCGAAGACACGCTGACAGCTGCGAATCCTCGGCGTTGCGTCATGCTGGATATCTTTCCCGACGGCGATGCCCTCTTTCGGCAGTATATAACTGTCGGTGCCACGGAGCCAGAACTGTGCCACAGTTGTTTGACGAACATTACAGTGAGCTCACTTTGACGTCGAAGCGACCAAATTCGCCTGCTGTAAATCCTATGGAACCCGTCTGGGTCGCTATCGGGCGCCAACACCCGATTGGCCTGAATGTGACTTACTGCACGATTACTAAACATGATTCACACACTCATTTGTCAATAATCATTAATAAACCTCAATATTTGTACTTCACGTACATGCTGAGTTCACCCACTCTGCAGTGTAGTAAATCAAAATAATAATTTCAAACGACTGAAAACAATTATTACTCTTCTGAGCCACATATATTACTTAGTATATATTTTTATGAACAAATGGCTGTTTACTTAACTCCTCGTACGTAATCATAAAAACACATTAACGTCTCAGAAGGTTGCTTCTAAAGGGAAGTTATAAAACCTAGGTTTCAGGTAAGTTTGAATATTTTCAAGTATGGAACTGAACCTTGTACGGGTTATAAGAAATTTTATGGCGCTTGGTGTACAGGAAATGAATTTACTAACTTACAGACTGGTGTGTGAAATGTATTCACAGTTACGAATATGGACAATCATCAGCTATATAGGCGTAATGCAAAGACGACAATGAAAATTTATGCCGGACCGGAACTCAACCCATATTTCTCGCTTATCAGGAGCGGTCGCCTTTACCATTACGCTATCTAAGGACGACTCGCGGCCAGACACAAACTTACATATGTCATCAACCATGTGTCAACTTGCTGTACTCATACATTCATTGTGTATATTCCCAACAACTTGTACTGATACACTCATTATGTCCACGGTGAAAAGTATTTAAACCGACAAATCTGGAAGGTTGTAGGGGACATCAAAACAAATATTTTCCCCTAATGTCATTTTTTCTTATGAGGAGTATTTAAATCGGTAGAGGAAGATTTCTCTGGCGTCAAATTAATTAAACCAACAAATGCTTTTCCACTTTTTATGACCAAGAGACAACACATTAACACAACCCAATTTCAATTACAGTAGATTTTCAAAAATGCCTCCATTGACACGTAAACAAAAGTTACACCGTAAGATCATGTTCTGTCTGACACGAGCAAGCCCCCAGGAGTATCCTGAATTGTTCCAGCTTCTGCTACTATCCGGGCAACCAGATCCCCTTCTGATGCAACAGGAGTTGCGTAAACAACGTTGCACATCTCTCCCCACACTAAACACACTAAAACGCCCAGAGGGGACATATCTGGGGATCGAACAGGCCATGGTACAGGACCACCTCTGCCAATCCACGTTTCTGGGAACCGTCGGTCCAGGAATCGACGCACAATGTGCCGGCACCCCGTCATCTTGGAACCACATGCGTTGTCTCGTAGGGAGCGGGACGTCTTCCAGCAATTCTGGCAATGCTCTGGCGAGAAAATTGTAATAGTGCCTGCCATTTAATGGCCTAGGCAGCAGATACGGCCCAATTAAACATGCCCCAATAACACCGACCCACACATTAACGAAGAAGCACACTTGATGAGCGCTAGTAACTGTGGAATGTGGGTTATCCTCACTTCAAACATGCGAATTGTGCATGTTGAAGACTCCATCACGCCCGAACGTTGCTTCATCGGTAAGCAACACGGAGGATGGAAATGTAGGATGCATTTCACACTGTTCCAGGTACCACTGCGAAAACTGTGCTCTGGGTGGATAATCAACTGGTTCCAGGTTGTGGACACGCTGTAAGTGAAATGGACGTAACAATTACTCTCGAAGTACTGTTCTTACATTCGTCTGATTCGTCCCCATGTACGTGCAATTGCACGAGTGCTGATTGAAGGAACCCGCTCCACATGATGCAAGACAGCTTCCTCACATTGCAGCGTTCTTACCGTGCGATGGCGTCCCTGTCCAGATAATCTGCTAAGTGACCCGGTCTTACGCAGACGTTGGTACACAGCAGCAAAGGTCGTATGATGCGGTATACGGCGATTAGGATATTGTTGTTGATAAACCCGCTGTGCAGCTCGTCCGTTGTGGTGCGCTACGTAGTACGCACCAACCATATCATTGTACTCACTCCAGGTGTATCGCTCCATTAGTAAACAGAGACAAAGCACTACTACACTGGTGGACAGCAGTTGTCTACAACTGAAGATCGTAATACGGCCTACAACAACTGAAGAGCGTAATACGGCCTCCACCGGTTTAAATAATCCTCATAGGAAAAAATGATATTAGGGAAAAATATTTGTTTTGATGTTCCCTACAACCTCCCAGAGTTTGTCGGTTTAAATACTTTTCACCCTGTATATTTCCACACAGAGGAGACATTTTTATTAGAAGTCACTTGCTTGGTGTCCTACAAGCATGTCCGAAGCAACTTTGCATCGTATTTCTGAACACAGGCACTGCAATATCGTATTTATCCGCTGACACAGGGCAAGCGATTTTCAATTATGTCTCTCCTGCACGGGAATATACATAATGGATGTTGACATTTATGTATTTTATTTATTTATTAACATTACGGAGTGATCCACCGCCTTTGTAACTTTGGTGGGTCGTTTGCTACTAAAAATTAGTAACAAGCTGCAGGAACAGACACTACTTCTTTTTCTGCAGCTTCTCTCAGCGATGTTATTTTTCTTCTTCTACACAATTACATTGTCAGTTAAAAACATGTGATACATAAAGTACATTTTGGGAAAGGAAATATTTTTACTATATTCTTAAAAGAAATAGTACAAGAAAGGAAAGATTGAGATAGTAAAAGAGGTTCCATTACCGGCTTATTTCAAGCAAAATTAAAGAATTACTTCGGTGAACACTTCAAACCTGTCTCACCCGAATTAGCATATTCTCTTCTGCTATGGTTACTACTGTATGTTTGCATGTCGTAATATTAACTCACGTGGTTTGTATGTGAGGTTTAACAGTACTTATTCTTACTACAATTACTTCCTCCATTTGCGCGACGCATAAGTGGGAAAGGAGCCTCTGAGGCGTAGTGCCATATATCGATCCTGCCTTGGAGGCGGTTAAGCGGGAGATGTTTCTCACAAGGGAACCTCCCGATCGCACCCCCCTCAGATTTAGTTATAAGTTGGTACAGTGGATAGGCCTTGAAAAACTGAATACAGATCAATCGAGAAAACAGGAAGAAGTTGTGTGGAACTATGAAAAAATAACCAAAATATACAAAATGAGTAGTCCATAGGCAATATAGGCCACATCAAGGACCATGTACGCTCAGGAGCGCCCTGGTCCCGTGGTTGCGTGCGCAGCTGCGGAACGAGAGGTCCTTGGATCAAGTCTTCCCTCGAGTGAAAAGTTTAAATTTTTATTTTCAGACAATTATCAGAGTTCAGCCACTCACACATAATCAACTTCGCTCTCCAAAATTCCAGGACATGTTCAGATTTGCTTGGACATATGCAGTATTTGACGGTCTACACAAGGAAAAATTTTAAAAACAGAGAAAACTGTGCGACTGTGAAACTGTTGCATTCATTTGTTGCAGTTTATGTGACACACACTTATTTTTTTCATCACTTTTTTGGGAGTGATTATAACATCCACAAGAAAACCTAAGTCGTGCAAGGTAGAAGAATCTTTTTACCCATTCGCCAAGTGTGCAAGTTAGGTGGGTCGACAACATGTTCCTGTCATGTGACGCACATGCCATCACCAGTGTCGTATAGAATATATCACACGTGTTTTCGTGGATCAAATGTTTTCGGTTCCCATTGGAGAGGCACGTCCTTTCGTCTACTAATCGCACGGTTTTGCGGTGCGGTCGCAAAACACAGACACTAAACTTATTACAGTGAACAGAGACGTCAATGAACGAACGGACAGATCATAACTTTGCAAAAATAAAGTAAGTAAACTTTTCGCTCGAGGGAAGATTTGAAGCAAGGACCTCTCGCTCTGCAACTGCTCACTCTAACCACGGGACCACGGCGCTCCTCTGCTCACAGCATCCTTGATGTTGCTTATGTTGCCCATGGACTGCTCAGTTTGTATATTTTGCTTATTTTTTCATAGTTGCACACAACTTCTTCCTGTTTTCTCGACTGATCTGTGTTCAGTTTTCCAAGGGCTATCCACTGTGCCAAATTATAACTAAATCTGAGGGGGGGGGGGGTTGAGGAGGTTCCCTTGTCAGAGCTGGATAGTGGCAAGTGGTGACGCGAGACTGGACGCGCACGTAGTTTATGTATCAGCCGATAGAGGACAGTATTGGATAGGGGACTGTGATTTAGTTTCGATTGTGCCCACTAGAGTGTACTAAAGTAATAGAATGTTTTTCATAAACTGTTCTAGTATTTTCATAAAGTGTTATTATGTCTTTTTGTGTATGTAAAATGTTATAAATGTGTTTTAGCAGTATAAATGATGCGTGAGTGTGGTTTAAGGTTAATATGAATATAATTGTTTAACGAGTTATGTAGTGGGATTTAGTGTGAGAACATTTCGAAGAAGTATGGATGTGGACAAAGGGGATTTTTGTAGAACAGATTTGTAAAGTAAGTTTATGGTAAAGGGAAAGTTAATTCAGGTATAAATAACAATAGTAAATAACTTTATGCATAAACAAAATTTCAACATATTAGACAATTACGTCGGTAAAAAGTGCAGTCGTTAGGTTTACTATTTTGCGATTGGTTATTGATGAAAAGCGCGGACTGACGCGAGAGAATGTTGTTTTGCTATTGGCTGTTGAGTAAATTGACGAATGGTAAAGCAATATTCTTCGCGCGCCTTCCTCTGCTGGTAGAGAAGACTTAAGAGTATTCTAGAGAGGAGTCGGAGCCTAGCCATGAAACAGTTCGGAGGTGTGTACTAGTAGTTCCGATGGAAACGATAAGTTGCCGGACCTAGCAGTGTTTCATATATCAAAAGTGTTGTAAAGCGACGGCATAATTATTCCGATGGGTGTGTAGAAATTTCGGAATTTTTAAGTGAATTTTGTGATGAGAAAAGACATAAATTCCGCGTGGTGTATTGAGCAGGTCGGTGGCTAAAAACTGTGACTGCATTAGGTACCGACAGACTTAATATTTTTCGAGCATTCTCAATCAAAAACAATCCGTATTTTTGTAGCTATTACGTTTTCGGGAAATGCAACACCATAAACTTGCTAACGTGAGTGAAAGGGATTGTGAGTGACTGTTAAGACTAGCACGGGCTTCGCAGTGATACTTGTTCACTTAAGTTTCATAATATATTAAGGACCTTTCACTTCGTGTGAAAACTTTCTCCCGAAACGTAGATTAGTGACTTACAGGTAGGTGCAGGTACGTTGGCCGGCCGAAGTGGCCGTGCGGTTAAAGGCGCTGCAGTCTGGAACCGCGAGACCGCTACGGTCGCAGGTTCGAATCCTGCCTCGGGCATGGATGTTTGTGATGTCCTTAGGTTAGTTAGGTTTAACTAGTTCTAAGTTCTAGGGGACTAATGACCTCAGCAGTTGAGTCCCATAGTGCTCAGAGCCATTTGAACCATTTGCAGGTACGTTACAAAGGGACGGAAGGAACCGCTCCGCCGCACCTCGGAAGGGTGAAGCCTCCCATAAAGGCACTTCTTACATACTTTGTGAGTTCGTGTTTGTGTAGTTAAGTCTTATGATACTGCGTATGTACGTTTATTTACAATATTATACAATTCATTTGTTTTACAGTTTGCATCTTATACAGTTTACACATTATACACAGTCAAATGTTTGAAAATAATGATCTAGAAAAATAAAGAATTACTTGTTTCACTTTGTACAAACAGGAAAATTCGTCGCTTCATTTCGTATTACTAACTTATTGCTGAGTTCCTTGTATACAGGGTGCGTCACTAACTATCCGAAAGTATGGTAGGAGCTGAAAAGTTTGTGGAACAAATATTGCATGGGACTACGGGGGCCATAATATGACGTTGGGTTTTTGTTGCTAGGTGGCGTCGCTTCAGAAATATGAAGATCAACTTCGCTTTTTTAAGTGGGATACTACAGATTGGTACTTATTTTCTGATAACGGTTATCGAGACGAATCCAATGATGCGTGACAGTAAGATCTTTGAAGGTCAGCGAATGTCAGAAAGGTGGCATGAACGTCCATTTACAGGAGGTGTTCAAAGTGATGACCATTGCTGTCAATGCAGTGCTGCAATCTTCTTATCATGGAATGAGTGGTCTCTCGTATATTATGCAAATAGTAAATTTTCGCCGAGTATGGCGTAACCATTTAACGTGCCATTGGCATGTAAACACCATTCCACGGTTTCGCGATACAACAGTAATAGGAATGGTAAGACTCGTATCGTCGAATCAAGCGAATGTGAATGACGTACTCCTTCGAAGAACAAGTCGATATGCTTCTCATGTATCGAGAATGCCAACGACATTCAGTGACTGATAGAGACTTATACGCTGAAAGATATCCTCAACGTACTCACCCTACACGTCGTACATTTCCATATGTGTATGATAAACTGAGAACAAACTGATCTGTAACGCATCGGAGACATATCCGACAAAGGAAAGTTACTAACGAGGAAACTGAAATTGGTACTCTTGCCACTGTGATTCGAGAACCTTGTGTAAGTTCGCGTCAGATCGCATTGGAATCTGGCATGAGCCAGAGTAGTGTTGTTCGTGTTCTGCATCGCCATAAGTATCATCTTTACCATATCAGTCTCCACCAAGAGTTAAGTGGTACGGATTGTAAGCGTCGCATTGAATTCTGCCGATAGGCAGAACTTCAGATTCAGAGGGATGATACATTTATAAATTTGATTTTATTTACTGACGAGTCTACATTCACGAACCACGGAAATGTTAATTTGTATTACATGCATTATTGGGCAACTGAAAATCCATGATGGCTGCGGCAAGTTGGACACCAAAAACCGTGTTCGGTGAATGTATGGTGTGGGATTCTGGAGGACAGAATTATAGGCCCCTATTTCATCGAATGAAATCTTTATGGTAGGAAGTACAGCACATTCCTGCAAGAAACATTAGGTCTGTTATTGGAGGAAATACCTTTAGGAACAAGGAACAGAATGTGGTATCAGCACGATAGGTGTGCGGCAAATTTTTTTCTGATGGCTAGAAATGAGTTGTAGAGACAATTCCAAACCGTTGGATTGGATGCGGAGGAGTTGTGTCGTGGCCTGCTCGTTCGCCAGGCTTGACGCCTCTGGTTTTTTATTGTGGGGATTCGTAAAAGATATTGT
Organism: Schistocerca nitens; assembly: GCF_023898315.1. Classification (NCBI taxonomy): domain Eukaryota; kingdom Metazoa; phylum Arthropoda; class Insecta; order Orthoptera; family Acrididae; genus Schistocerca; species Schistocerca nitens. Next base: position 254,069,344 of record NC_064615.1, on the reverse strand, counting down.
TTACAAATACGTTCCAAATTTAAGATATGCAAGGAAGAATTGTCAGAACATGTGCTTCTATAAGTGCCGATGTGATAAGAAATACCACTGAATACATGATAAGAGTGCAGCACTGCATTGATACCAATGGTCATCACTTCGAACACCTTCTGTAAATGGACTTTCATGCCACCTTTCTGACCTTTGTTGACCTTCGAATACCTTACTGTCACACATCACTGCTATGCCGTGTATATGTATGTATCTGGTGATCTTGACGTGGTCATGTCATCACCTGTTTCTACATCAGTGTTCGAAACTCGATTGTCCCATACATCATGCTGTGTTGTAGGATTTGTGTCTAGTCATGATCTTGAATATGGTCGTTGTTACTTATAAGTCTTGTGCAGCGCTCTTTATTTTATAAGTCATCGGCGGTACGGTTAAGTATGCTCCATTTATCTGGCTCTCTTACCCCACATTTACATGTTTCATTCTGGGTAAGGCGAAAGCGGTGCAGGTGTGTAGGGTAAGGGCCATGGCCCGTCAGGAAGTGTACTGTAACGCAACTTGGGTCACCATGTCTGAGCCTCAAAAGTTCACCGACGTTCGGGAATAAGGAGAAAGGCCGACGATTCCTCACAAATATTGTTTAGGCTATGTCTCAGCCTTCGAAAGATGTAATTGGCGTTTTTCTGCAATATGCTCTTTTGCTATCTCATGTACATTTTCCAGTCTTCCCCGTTTGAGCCAGTATGCTGCTGTTCTGTGTATAGCGGTTATGTCAGTGGGGCATGTTGCAAGTACGACACATAGAGCTTCAGCGGACGTGGTGCCAAATGCCTCTGAGCAATACACGTTTTTGTCCACGCCTCAGTGAGGTTATGTGGGTCGTGAGTGACAGTCAAAGTGCGCAGGTACTTGCTGCGAAGCACATAATAGATCAAACACGGCTGTATGATACATACTCGTATGTTGTGTCTGCGATGGTAGTATGTAGTGATTTGAGTGAGCTTGTTACGGCTGCGCCAGTTATTTGTTTTTACAAATCGTTGTGTAGTCTTTCTTTGGAGTTGCGCTCTCGAAGTTTGTGGTTATTACTACTAGCAAGTCGTCAGCTTATGGTAATATACCCTTAACCCAATCATTTGCATCCAGATTGTGAAGCAGTGGTTCTACGGCAATATCTCACAAAATCGGACCGCATATTGAGCGTTGTGGGTATCCTTCAGTTATTTTCTTAAGCTATTGCGTGGAGCTGTCGGTATATGTATCTCTCGTAGCCTTCGTAGCAATGAAGGCCACCAAAGATTGTCGAAGGTGCCGGCTATGTATGCTACTTTTGCTACTGCCTATTTTTCTTGTGTGCCCCGTATTATTTCCAGCCTGGAGTAAACTGCACCGTCTCTTGAGCTTTTGGACCTAAAGCCGTACTGATATGGACTGATATGAGTCTTCTATGTGACTGTAGTCGATAACAGAGGAGCCTCTCTGTACCTTAGCCAAAGTGTTCAGCAGGCAGATCGGTCTGTAAGGCTTTGGGCCTGTTGAGTCCCAATCCTTTGACTTTTTGATGGTGGTTCGGTACGCAGCTTTCCACATGGCGGGGATCCTACCTTGCAGCAATGCTTCGTTCAGATGTTCACACATGGTTGACGACATATGGATGTTTGGTTCTGTCCCCGAGTCGTGCACTGATACTCTAATGGTAAGGCAACCCCCCGTCATAAGCGGGAAATCCGGGTTCGAGTCCCGCTGCGGCAAAAACGTTTGTTCTCGTCGTTCCGTTATACAGCTGACAGTTTCCATATTCGCAACGGCGAACGCATTTCCTGTATTTCATAATGGCTGTAGTTGCCGAAGGAACATCCTATTTCTGAACCACACAGGCACTGCAATAATGTATTCCACCTCCACAAATTGAGATACCCAAACTCTTTTTCGTTCGCCGTTTTGCTTACGTCATCACGAACAGTGCCCTCGCCATGAAAATAATCATCTCTCAATATCAGAGTTTTGCTTCATGGCTCTAACTACACTGGGAAAGAAGCGAGGAGGCTCAGTAGTTAGCACACTGGACTCGCATTCTGGAGGACGACGGGTTCAAACCTGCGTGTGGGCATCCTGATGTAGGTTTTGCATGATTTCTCTAAATCACGTCACGTAAATGCCGGGATGGTTCCTGTGAAAGGGCACGGCCTACATCATTCCCCATCCTTCCCTAATCCGATGTGACCGATGACCTCGCTGTTCGGTCCCTTCCATCCCCTCCCCCTAACCCCCCGCCCCCCCCCCCCCCCCCCCCCCGAATCAACCAACCAACCAAGCTACACCGGTGTAGTGTAGAAGGTAACTGAAAGAAATGCCCAGTCAGTCCAACACAACTGATACTTTTAGTCACAGACAGTACATTGAAATCAACGCAATATATGACGGTCCCCTGGATATTACAACAGGCAATACATGGTTCGTAATAGGATGTGTGATCACTATGGGCGGCAGTTCATGCCCTGCAATGTACTGCCAAGAGGTTAGTGAAAGGAATTCTTGTGGTAGGGCCTTCCATTCCTCCACCAGCGCGGTTGACAATTGCCGCATGGTCGTCAGACGTGCTGAAATACGTCTGTCTAACGCATCCCACACTTGCTCGATGGGATGTGAACCGAGGGGAACGAGCAGGCTAGTCCATTCGCCTAATGTCTTCTCATTCCAAGAGCTCCTTCACCCGTGCTGTTCGATGCGAACGCGCATTGTCATCCATAAAAATTGGCCAAGCGTGAGCAGCACTCGTGCTTAATTATGTATATAGACAGTTCATCCATCCCGAGAAACGAGAATCTCGGCGAGTTTTGCCTGCTGTCGATATCAGTTCCGGGAATTCCGGTTTAAATCAAAATTTCAAGTTTAAATGTTTTGTACAATTTCGCATTTGCTATTGCGATTCCTGAGAAAAAGAGGTCTCAACTGAAGAAGGGACAGACAGACGGGTAACAAATGACAGCAATATTTTTTTCGTGTGATACAATTAGAAATTAACAATTTTCGGATTTTTTCCGTTGCTTGTATTGTAAAACCTTGCTTTTTGCCAAATTTCATGACTAGATCAATGGAAAGCACCCTATATGTTTTGATGAGAGAGTTTGCAAATATCAAAATGTGTGACATAAATGGCCGTATCTTTCGATTGCAATGAGTTAGACGCTTAATTTTTTCTACATCCCTAAGGGACCATAAAACCCAGTATGTGACATGAATTTCAGTATGATACGTCTATCCGTTCCTGTGAAAAAAATGATCATAACAGTTGGACAGGCAGACGGACACCAGAGCGATCTTATAAGGCTTCCGTTTGTACCGACTGCGGCACGGAACGCTAAAAAGAAAAGTCAGAGCCGAATGCAGCCCTCAAAAGATGCACATGGAGAAAGAGTACAGCGTCACAATAAAGTTGACCAGTGAGTGTACCCTGTTCAAAGATTTGGAGGGCTCACTACGCCCATGCAACATGATGTCTCCCCACACAAAAACAAATGGACCAGCAAGAGAACCGTGTTCAACAATGTTCGTAAGTACATCATGTGTTCGCATATCTCGCAGTACGAGAGTACGTAATGCACAAAGGAACACCGTCTAACATAGTCATTTTGGTAGTCCAGATGTTATGGTGTGCGGAGGCATAAAGTCCAGGGGACTATCGTAAATCGCGGTGTCATTAATGTACGAGGTTGAGTCAAATGAAAACCTTAAATTTGTAATAACAAATCGAAATTTTCCGTCGTTATCCTGTAAGTTGGTAAGTGTTTACAAACAGCGTGCAGAATGGCCTGTAGGTGGCAGCATAGTGCAGATGCACACATACGGTCGCAGTATCCGTATAAAGATGGCCGCCCCACTTGCGACTTGCACCAGGGAAGAACGGCGTTCTGTTGTTTGGTTTTTGCGTAGTGAAGGTGTGAAACCTATTGAAATTCATCGACGAATGAAGGTTCAGTACGGTGATGCATGTTTGTCACAGCAGCAAGTCTACGAATGGAGTAGGAAGTTCGCAAATTGTGTGACTTCAGTGGAAGATGCTCCTCGTCCAGGTCAGGCACAACGAGTTGTGACTCCACAGAACATTACAGCAGTTGAAGCCGTAGTGAAGGAAAACCGCCGAGTGACACTGAATGACATTCCAGTATGTTTACAGATTAGTCATGGGTCAGCACACCACATTGCGCATGATGTGCTCCAGTTTCACAAAGTGTCTGCAAGATGGGTGCCACGGCAGCTGACTCCTGGAATGAGAGAACGACGTGTTGATGCTTGTGAAGAACTTCTTCGGTGCTTTGAACGAGGAGGTGATGGCTTCCTGGCAAGAATCGTTACTGGGGACGAAACCTGAATTCACTTCCACCAACCGGAAATGAAGACAGCGAGCAAGGAATGGCACCATTCCTCATCACCAAAACGAAAGAAGTTTCGAACAGAACCATCAGCAGGGAAGGTTATGCTGACTCTCTTTTGGGACGAAAAAGGCGTCATTTTGGAGCATTACATGCCTAGAGGGACCGCTGTCACCAGTGCACCATACACAGATCTCCTAAAAAGTCATCTTCGGCCTGCAATCAAATCAAAGCGACGTGGATTCCTGTCAGCAGGTGTCCTTTTGCAACATGCAAAGCCCCACACTGCCCGTACAACAGTTGCAAGAATCACAGACCTGCATTTTGAGTGTCTTCCTCATCCACCATACTCACCAGACCTTGCCCCAAGTGATTTCCATATGTTAGTACCACTCAAAGACGCAATGGGAGGAAAGAAGTTCCGTTCTGATGAAGAGGTACGCCACGCGGTGTATGAGTGGTTGCGCGAACTACCAAAAGAATTTTTTTTCTAAAGGAATTTATGCACTTTGTAAGCGCTAGAGGACTTGCATTGAGCATGGGGGAGATTATGTTGAAAAGTGATAGTTTTGTACGACTTCTGCACAAAAAAATATTTAAGGTTTTCATTTGACTCACCCTCGTAATTATTGTCTTTGAATAAAAGAGTAATTTCTCTTCATCTCATAGAGTATTTCTTTCAGTTACCTTCTGTACTATGCTTAGCAGATCTTTCTAGCTCTGATACAAGTTTCAACAACCTGTGTTACTCGGCTGTGACACAGCAAGAGTAAGCTACTTTCGTTCTTTAGTTTTTCACACCAGTGTTGCAGCCTGTGTGCCAGTTATTAGCACCAAAGAAAAAAAAAAAAAAAACGCAGCCTCCATAGGCTGCGGTCGTTGTCGCGCGGCCTCTTCCCTTCCCTCTTCTCTAGACGCTTGTTCAAAGGAACAAGTGAATGGTAGTGAACTCTGGTGAACTGTCTGGGAATGGGCTGTCATTTCCTCTAAGGTGTAAAGGGCGTTTAGGAGAAAAGCTTAAATATTGTCAGACGCACAAGAAACGCTCCATAGTTATGGTAAATGGAACGTTTGTAGGCAACGGATTATGGTGTTGCGTGGTCGATCATTCTCCTAGAACCTATTCATTTACCCCAGTAAATTCGTCAGCAGCGTTTCTTAACCTGAAGACACATGTTCAAATGGTTCAAATGGCTCTGAGCACTATGGGACTCAACTGCTAAGGTCATTAGTCCCCTAGAACTTAGAACTAGTTAAACCTAACTAACCTAAGGACATCACAAACATCCACGCCCGAGGCAGGATTCGAACCTGCGACCGTAGTGGAAGACACATGTAACGCAGTTCAACCTGGAAAAGCCGTTTAATAGACAGATTGCGCTATACAGGGTGTTTCCGTAATAGCGTGAAAAAATGTAACAAAGAAAATGGTTCAAATGGCTCTGAGCACTATGGGACTTAACATCTATGGTCATCAGTCCCCTAGAACTTAGAACTACTTAAACCTAACTAACCTAAGGACATCACACAACACCCAGTCATCACGAGGCAGAGAAAATCCCTGACCCCGCCGGGAATCGAACCCGGGCGCGGGAAGCGAGAACGCTACCGCACGACCACGAGCTGCGGAAAAAAATGTAACAGGTCATGGAGAATGCTCCCCTGAAAAATTTGAGGTAGGGAACCTGGGATTGACGAAGCCAGGTTAAGGAGATACGGAAGTAAACTTGTCCACCGCCTTGTCTAGCATTTCTGTTTTCTAGCTTATTTACAACTAACATGCATATAAATTACACGGACTGTATAGTTTATTTACATATACATTCTGTATTTCCTGAAAGGAAACAAGGAGGACTAGCCTGATGACTAGGAAGTTTTCGTGGCTGTCTGAATGGCCACCTGTACTTGATGTTCGTGCAAAGGTTTCTACTTGAGTTGTTGGAGAGCGTACACTCGGCTGTTCGTGAGAGGATGTGGATACAACATGACGGTGCACCGTCTCACTTCAGTGTGGATGTCCGCAACCATCTCAGTGTTGTATGTCCTGGTCGCTGGATTGGAATGGGAGGTCCTACTCCATTGCCTGCGAGGGCGCCTGGCCTGAATCCCCTTGATTATTTCCTATGGGGATATCTAAAGTCACTTGTCTATGAGACCCCAGTGGATACGGAGATGGAGCAAGTTGTCAGAATTGTAGCTGCCTGTGATGTGATTCAAAACACATCATTGATATTTGTCAGGGTGCGTCAAAATCTTGTTCGCCGATGTCAAGCTTGCATTTAGGTTGATGGCCGTGAGGCTCAGCACATTTTGTGAGACATTATACAAATCGTACATTCGTTGTGTCAGTCATGGTATTTGCAGTTAACTCTAACTAATGTAAATAAAAAAGTACACAGTAATTTATTCCTTTTATCTCCTTAGCTGCCTTCTCCGACCCGAGATTCCCTACCTTAAATTTACTTCAAAATTTTTGCACGATCTTACGGAAACACCCTGCATGTGTCAGCAGAGTCCACAAAATTTACTGGTTCTTAACTGAAAATAGGCTTTATTCTATGAGTTACAACTAAAGCTCTTAATTAAAAGAAGTTCTTAGTTACAATGTCTGTGCTGTATTATCACTTTAGCAACACGTACCTTCTTCCCAGACGTAGAAGTACAGGATGTCTATAATTAAATTTACGCTACTTGAGCCAATGTAAACGACAAAGCATTTACCGTATGAGTGCTCAGCTTTATAAGGATGACGTTCAGACTGTGCTCTGCAGGATATGCTTTGTTAATAGTGTCATTCTCATGACTTGCCAATAGCACCGATACTGTTACGGCGACAGAGGGTTGAAACACAAGCACCAGTGTGCGTTACATTTGCAGACAGCCAACATGCGCCTGGACAAGGCGAGCAGGAGTTTACTCGTAAAGCTGTTTTATGAAAACAACAATAGTAATGCAGCTGCTCTTTGCGAGTATCGACGCATGAAAGGAATACGGAGAGCTCCTCTTTCCGCAACGAGGTAGTACAACATGATACGGAAGTTCGAATTAACTCGCGATTTGGGAATCGCTCTTGAGACAGGTCGTCGGACAATTGCGCTACAAATGGCTGAAGTAATTACTGTTGCCAAGGCTGAGAATGCTGGACGCAGTTTGTGATCTCCATGTAGTGCACGAACTGTGTCACGGTAGCTGAATATTCCATGGTGCACCGTTGTTTCGGGCAGCAGTAGGACAATTTCTGTACTATTCTAAGCTCTCGTGGATGAAGATGGACGTCATACTGACGAACATTTGTAACTCGGAACGTAAACACTGTACGCAATTAATAAATGTTACACTCTCGTGTGGAAAATAATGTGTTTCTATCCGCGGTTTATTCGTCATTGCTCTTCCGCATGTCCTTCCAAATGTTTGCGCAAAGTTTCATTGTCCCGTGATCACTCGTTTTTCATGGGAGAACCTTTCAAGTAGCGAAAGTTTAATTATAACCAACGTGTCTGTAGTTCCTCATACAAACAACGTCTGGACAGGCCTCAGAAGGCCCAACGGTACCGACTGGCCGCCGTGTGATCCTCAAGCCTTTAGGCGACACCGGATGCGGGTACGGAGCGGCATGTGGTCCTAAAGACTGGAAAGCAGCACAGGTCACACCAATATTCAAGAAAGGAAATAGGAGTGACCCATTGAATTACAGACCCATATCACTGACCTCAATTTGCAGTAGGATTTTGGGCCATATACTGTACTCGAACATTATGAATCACCTTGAAGAAAATGACTTATTGATACATAACCAACACGGATCCAGAAAATGTCGTTCTTGTGCAACACGGATAGCTCTTTATTCCCATGAAGCAATGAGTGCTGTCGACAAGGGATCTCAGATCGATTTCATATTTCTAGATTTCCAGAAGGCTTTTGATACCGTTCCTCTCAAGCGACCATTAATAAAATTGCATGCATATGGAGTGTCTTCTCAGTTGTGTGACTGGATTCGTGATTTCCTCTCAGAGAGGTCACAGTTCGTAGTGATAGAACAGAAGTGATATCTGGCGTTCAGCAAGGTAGTGTCATAGGCCCTCTGCTGTTCATGATTTACATAAATTATCTAGGTGATAATCTGAGCAGCCCCCTTAGATTGTTTGCAGATGACGCTGTAATTTACCGTCTAGTAAAACCATGAGACGATCAATTCAAATTACAAAATGATCTAGAGAGAATATCTGTATGCTGCGAAAAGTGGCAATTGGCACTAAACAAAGAAAAGTGCGAGGTCATCCACTTAGGTACTAAAAGAAATCCGAAAAATTTTGGGTATACGATAAATCGCACAAATCTAATGGCTGTCAATTCGACTAAATACCTAGAATTACAGTTACGAGCAACTTAAATTGGAAAGACCACATAGATAATATTGTGGGGAAGGCGAAACAAAGACTGCGCTGTGTTGGCAGAACACTTAGAAGATTCGACAAACCCACTAAAGAGACAGCCTACATTACACTTGTCTGTCCTGTGCTGGAATATTTCTGCGCAGTGTGGGGTCCTTACCAGGGAGGTTTGACGGAGGACATCACAAAAGTGCAAAGAAGGGCAGTTCGTTTCATGTTATCGCGCAACAGGTCTGAGAGTGTCACTGATACGACACGTGAGCTGGGGTGGCAGTCACTAAAACAAAGGCGGTTTTCTTTGCGGCGAGATCTATTTACGATATTTCAGTCACCAACTTTCTCTTCCGAATGCGAAAATATTCTGTATACACCCACCTACGTAGAGAGAGAAATGATCATCATAACTGAAATCAGAGCTCAAACGGAAAGATTTAGGTGTTCCTTTTTCCCACGCGCCATTCGAGAGTGGAATGGTAGAGAAGTAGTATGAAATTGGTTCGATGAATCCTCTGCCAGGCACTTAAGTGTGAATTGCAGAGTAACCGTGTAGATATAGAACACACCGCTCTCCTGGCCGTCGTCAGCTTTCGTGACCTGTGCCGCTATATCTCAGCCAAGTAGCTCCTCAATTGGCCTCGCCAGGGTTGAGTGCAATCAGCTTGCCAACAGCACTCGGAAGACCTATCCAAGTGCTAGCCAAGCCCGAGAGCACTTCGGTGATATGATGGGAACTGGTGTTACCACTGCGGCAAGGCCATTGGTATAGTTCCAGACATTTTTAATTTATTTTTTATTGGCTTTCGGGCCTTGCCCTTTCAGCCATCTCAACAGTAATATCAGTTTTTACCATAGGAACGTAAGGAAACACTAGGCCAGTCCCCGATCGGAGAAAATCCTCGACGCGATCGGGAATCGAACCCGTGAACCCCCGCTTAGCAATCCGCCGCACTGAACGCGCAGCTACCGAGACGGACGTTCCACATATTTCGTAATATTCCGTTCATTCATACAGCATATTCTCTCACTAGCAGTGTACGTATAGTACTAGGTGAGCTGTTATTCAAACAACCGGAACTTTAACCAGTCAATGAAGAGCTAGAAAATTCACACAATATTTATTATTTGTGTATACTCGCACCATACTAAACCGTCCGCCATTTTTCAGTTATGTGAAGTTTGTGAAACCGACTGCGTCGTGTGCCACATGGAATTTCTTAACCTTCCTGAAGACGGTCACCGTTTCTTCTAATATTCCGGAACTTCCAGAAGTGTTTTTTACGCGGGATATCATCAGTTTCTGAAACTCTCAGCTTCTCAGCAGAAGGAAATTAGACTAAAACCCCGAAAAATATGTCCTCAGACAAATAAAGCTGAATAACAGCTCCTCAAGACGAGCGAGCGTAAATCAGATGCACTTCCAGAATATGCGATGGCTCTTCTTTCTAATTGACTGGAACGTACTGTAGCCGAGCGTCTTAATAGCTTTTTGCTGACAGCACGGTAATTCCGAATTTATTTTAATCATATTCCAAACTTTTTCAATAAGTTAATTAACGAAAAACTGCTTTTGTTATAGAATGCGTGAAATTTCATATATGTTTGACATTGCGTCAGTTGTTGGAGGCGATCTGATGGGTATGTTATTCTTGAAGAATCAAGTTCGCGAAGATGGCTAGCAGTTCTTTCCATTACTACGACAGGTTTCGGTAGATTTACCCTGTCATCATCGGATCTGAAACTTACAAACACAAACATCTGCAGTGAAGGTAACTCAAACGTATACGATTTCATACAACCACTGATCGCATTACTTCAGTGTTAGAACGCGCCTTGTAACATTATCAAATGTGCAAACTTGTTGTAGTAAGAACGTCACTTACTTGTGTTGCTTCAAATAAAACGTATCAGGGAACATCAGCACGTCACAAATAAAATAAAACACCGTTAAAATTTTTAACATGTTGTGCTGATGTCTCAGGACACAATAATCGCTTGACACCACAATGGCGACATGACTATCAATTGCTGTACAAGGACACTCAGTTCGGAAATGGTGTGATGGCTTCTTCAAAAAGTTTCTCCTTGTAATCTGTCTTCCTGACACCACAAGCATTTTTACAAATCTAATATACAGATAATATTTCCACAGATAAGAAAATGCACAGTTGTTTACATAATGGTGTTTAATAATCGATAAATTTCGAAAACATTTGAAATCGCATCTTTAAAATAACATTGTGTTTGAAATAATAGAGTGCCATTTTTCAAAAAGTAAAATTTACAGTGAAATATACATTGTCATCTATTACATGTAAACTTAATAATAAACTGACATTTTCTAAAAATAAATTTTAATAAACATAGTTCAGATTATTCATCAAAACAAAGTCACATCAAGAGTCCTGACAGAAAAGGTCATCAAGGTAGCTATATGGAAGACAAATATAGGCCTTAGCCATGGATCATACATAATCACTCTATGAAATATTATCACGTTCACATAATTGCGTTCTCCACGCCATATAAATGAACTACATTAATTTTTATGCACCAGTGATGCGGTGCTCGTGGTCTAAGTACAACGCTTTCATCAAAGAATTATGAGTTAACCTATCAGTGTAATCGCATAGCGGATTATTGGAAAATACTGTGGAGCTCGTGGTATATTTCCCTGCACTCCATGAGAGCATATGCACCCACTTACGAAAGAATCTGACATGTACTGTGGAATTCAAACCTTACATATGCTAAAGTGCTCATGGTTTATACCTTCTAGTTTTTGTTTAAGCATGCGAAAAGTTCATCCATAAGTCAGATTTGAAAATGGTACCAAATGTCAACGTCTTTTATAGAAAGACTCGTTAATATATGAATGAAATTTCTATACGTAAGTGATGCAGTGCTCGATGTTTATTTTTATTACAGTACTCTAGATTTTGTTCAAGTAGAGACAACAATAAATACATTATGATAGGCATAAATGTGACCCTGAGAACACAAAATCACATGAAAATTACATAGTACCAATAACAATATTTCACGCGTAAGGTGGTCTTAATCCGTGAATCTACATGTAATTGAAGCAGCGATCGATGTTTATGCTTATTCAAGAACTTGACATATACTTCATGCACACACACCAGAAAGTACATCGTAACAGACTGACGAATTACAGTAGATCATTAATTTTTCTAAATTAATCTCGTTCATGATATGTAGAATGAAACTCATTTCATATATAAAAATAATGTGGTACCTGAGGTATGTGAAAGCTTGTCTATCCAAGAGTAACTTGACAGTCACAGTACATGCTTTCATTCTCTGAAAAGTAAAATGGGTTTCGTAAGGCTCCAGCTTATAACATGAGTCAGTGCTCGAGATTTATACCTTTTCCAATACTCTAGTTTTTAGTTTAAGTAGGCTCAATGTACATCTGGGAATCAGATGTGATATGCCACCAAACGCTGATATCTTTTATATATTTTTCTAATACATGAATGATAAGCCTGTATGTAAATGATGTGATGCTCGATGTTTATGTTTATTAACGTACTAAAGATTTAGTTCAAGCAGACGCAACTGTAATAACAGCGCGGTAGGGAAAAGTGTGACAACAATGAAGTAAAATCGTACGAACCTGAATTGACATAGACATATGTATCGGACGTCACTAAGTGAACAACTGTGTACTTCCTTATCTCTGAAAATATTATAGTAGCTAAGCCGCCATTGTGGTGTCAAGCGATTAGTGTATCCTGGGACAACAGCACAACATGTAGTATTTTAAATTGTGTGTTATTTTATTTGTGACATTCTGAGGTTCCCTGCCACGTGTTATTTGACGCAATATTATTATATAACTTTCATTATTGTAGTAAACATATACATTTAACAATGTTACAAGGTAGGTTCTAACATTGAAGTAGTGTCCACAGTGGATTTATGAAATTGTACATGTTTAAGCCTTACTTGGAATGTTTGCTTTTGTAGCTTTCAGATTCGATTATGACAGCGTAGATCCGTCGAAACCGGCCATAGTAATAAAAAGAATTGCTAGCGATCTTGGCAATCTTGATTCTTCAAGAATAATAATACCTACAACGCTTACGTTACAATAATCATTTCATGCCCTGAATGTGACTTACTGCACAATTACTAAACATGATTCACACGCTCATTTGTCATTAATTATTAACAAATCTCAACATTTATACTTCACGTACATGCTGAATTCACCCACTCTAACAGTATGAAAATAATAACTTCAAACGACTGAAAACAATTATCACTCTTCTAAGCCAAATATATTACGTAGCATATATTTTTATGAACAAATGACTGTTTACTTAACTCCTCGTACGTAATCATAAAAACACATTAACGTCTCAGAAGTTTGCTTGTAATGGGAAATAAAATCTAGGTTTCAGGTAAGTTTGAATATTTCCAAGTATAGAACTGAACCTTTTATTGGTTATAAGGGATTTCATGGCGCTTGGTGTACGGGAAATGACTTTACTAACTTACAGAATGAAATTAGAATTACATTAATACGTCCAGCCGCTAACGGGCGTTGATATATACCAACGAGGACAGGTGAAAATGTGTGCCCCGACCGGGACTCGAACCCGGGATCTCCTGCTCACATGGCAGACGCTCTATGCATCTGTTCGTTTCGTTGGGTCTGGCCGGACGTCACATGACATCTGTTCAAATAGATCGTTTATTCCTTCACTCAGTTCTTTTATTATAGAGAACAATCTGAGCCACCGGGGGCACAGAGGATAGTGCTGACTGTAGGGACTATCTCGCGCACACCTCCCGCAAGACCCACATTCTCACCTTGTATGCCCACACACTACATTTGTAGTGTCCCACCCCAACACACTGTCATTTCGGACATTACATGCCCGAAAGAACTGACACCATATCCATATAGTATATAATTCTGGCAATACCGGCCATGACTTTCTTCTTCTGTGCGGATGCACACATATTCCCCGAACTCTTACGGGACTTGGTAAGAATGTCTTCCACGAGTAATGAGTGTGTTGGGGTGGGACACTACGAATGTAGTGTGTGGACATAGAAGGTGAGAATGTGGGTCTCGCGGGAGGCGTGCGCGAGATAGTCCCTGCAGTCGCACTATCCTCTGTGCCCTCGGTGGCTCAGATGGATAGAGCGTCTGTCATGTAAACAGGAGATCCCGCGTTCGAGTCCCGGTCGGGGCACACATTTTGACCTGTCCCCGTTGGTATATATCAACGCCCGTCAGCGGCTGAAGGTATTAATATAATTCTAATTTCGTTCTAGACGGCTGCGGGTCATGTCCGAAAGAACAGACACCATATCCATTTAGTATAACTTACAGACTGGCGTGTGATTTTTTTTTTTTTTTTTTTCGATCTGGAGAATACGAATGCACGTGACCACTGAGACCCACAAGAAGACTTACGGCTTCCTAGTCACCAATATACATCGCTACACTCTGTGTGGCTCTGGATTCCCTTTGTAACTGTTGCTGTATAGACTGATTAATTAATTGCCACGTAGAGCTAACACTCGCGACGTTGCCGCGAGCTGCACTTACATTTATCATTTCTAAAAGGACTTCGAAATTCCTTATCATTGTAATCCTTAGATATGCTGTAATATTCGGTGTTTGTATAACTAGCAGCATACTCCGCCTACAAGGTAGTTGTGTTCTTTCTACTTATTAGTTTCCGTAGTAAATGTGCTTTTAGATCGAAATGGTGCATTTTATTGACTCTACTTTCAGATTTGGACTTGGTTCTGCTTACGACGTGATAGTATTCTGTGTAGCAATCCTATACAGCACGAAAGCGCTACTTGTGACAAAAACAGCACTTTCCTTCAGGTGACAACAGTTTTTTGGCTATTGGACTTCATGGCCATAGCAAAAGGTGCTGACGATAGAGATGCGCCTTCTACGTAGTCGGCTGGCATTTTCTGTTGACCCTACGTTGGGATCATTAACACTGAACAAAAAATCCGCCACCCCTAGCAACACAACCACTAACGCTTTCGTTCTCTTCATCACTGCCGCTCTCCCTCACAGCTGGTCGTAGCAGATGACATTGGCCCAATCACAAAGCAACACTTGTTTCATCCATACCTAGACTCCACTTTAACGTAAGCTTTGAATACAATGTTTTGGGCAACAATGCCAAAACACAACTATTGACTTCGTGGTAGAAGCGAGTCTACGTACACAGTAATGGCACGAAAAATAAATATTTCTTATTAATTTTACTTCGTCTTACTGTTAATCGCGTCTAGTTGGGGGGACAGGTTGTGCTCAAGATTTGGCAAATTCATTTTACGAGGCCTGTTCAGAAAGTAAGCTCCGATTGATTGCCAAATTGAAACCACAGTGAACATCAGAAATGTTTTACTTGTAACAATTAGCTACACCTTTCAGCTACTTCTCTATGTAGTCGCCGTTCTGACTTAGACTTTTTTCATAGCGTTGTACCAACTTTTCAATAGCCTCATCATAGAAGGCAGCCGCCAGTGCTTTCCGCCAATTCTCCACGCTGGCCTACACCTCGTTGTCTGTGTCAAAATGTTGTCTTCAAAGACAGCGGTTCATGTGACCAGAGATGAAACTCAGGGGGAGACAATTGCGGACTGTATTGTGGGTAATCTCACATTTCCATTTGAAAACGATGCAGGAGCATCTTCATTGCCCCTGCAGAATGCGGCTGAGAATTGTCTTGAAGAAGAAACAGCACGACAGTTATGTAATGTTAGCTGCATAGCTTCAGGCGAAATTTCTCACCAGGCTCTCGTACTTGGCGGCAGACACTATTTTCTAGACATCTTTACGCACTCACTGCGCGCTCAGAAATGAGAAGAGCGACGTGATGCTAACTGGGGTTATACTAGAGACACTACCCAACACATCTGTGCAAAGCTTTATCGGATTTTCATAGTCGTTTCCATTTCGCGACCGATCGGAGCTTACTTTCTGAACGCCCCTCGTATTTAACCCTGTGGGCATACGCCCTTCCTGTCGCTGTAGTCGTCAACTGAAAAGCGGCTAGCCATTTGGTATGTCCCTTTACATTCACCATGAGTATTACACTGTACTAAAAGGCTAATGAGGACGTAGGGTATTAAAATAACGGCTTTTAAAAGTGGACTGGACCGCAATGATTGTACATACTGATCTATAACCATATATACGATGACAATTATTGAACTATATCAAATAAAATCGTCATAATTTCTCGACGGTTTGTGTTACGACGGTCAAACTGCAAACCGGTGGGTAGCGTGATGGTAATTAGTATGCGTATTTGGATGGGTTCTTCAATAAGCAAAATTGGCGCATTTGTGTGACTGAGTATCCATATTTCGCGACCGAGAAGTCTCTTCAACCTCAACAGGTGACTCTGTGGTGCACAATGTCCAGTCACAGAATAATAGGCGCGATATTCGTTAACGGCACGTTGACTACCGAACGGCACGTGAAGGTTTTGGAAGATGATTTCATCCCAATTATTCAAAGTGACGCTGATTTGGAGGAGATGTGGTTCATGCAAGACGGAGCTCGACCCCACCGAAGCAGGAGAGTGTTTGATGTCCTGGAGGAGCGCTTTGTGGACCGCTTTCTGGCTCTGTGTTACCCAGAGGCCACCAGCATCGACCTCGATTGGCCGCCGTATACTCCGGATCTGAACATATGCGACTCCTTTTTCTGGGGCCATAATAAATACAAGGTGTACAGCAATAACCCCAAAACAGTTTTTGAGCTGAAAATAGCCTCCGGCCACTGTGGCCGAGCGGTTCTAGGCGCTTCAGTCTGGAACCACGCGGCTGCTACGGTCACAGGTTCGAATCCTGCCTTAGGCATGGATGTGTGCGATGTCCTTAGGTTAGTTAGGTTTACGTAGTTTTAAGTCCAGGGGACTTATGACCTCAGACGTTAAGTCCCATAGTGCTTAGAGCCATTTGAACCATTTTTGAAAATAGCCATTCAGGAGGTCATCGACTGCATCGATGTTCCGACACTTCGGCGGGTAATGCAGAATTTCGCTATTCGTGTGCGTCACATCATCGCCAAGGATGGCAGGCGTATCGAAGATGTAACCTAAATGCGAATATCTGTAGTGGCGTTTACATGTTGAAAAAAGTGTGTGCACTCCGTTGTTTGTAACTAATTAATTTTTTTTATATAGCTCAATAATTGTCACGGGGTATTTTAGTTACATTTAAGAAGGTGCAGGTCTTTTTTTTTCTTTGATTCCTGGGATTGCGTGGGAACAGGAGGCATGCTCGATTTGGGACAGGGAAGACAATCTTCGGTGTAATGGAAACGTGGGCCTGAGCAACAACCAGGGACTCAGGCATTCGCACAAGGCATGTAGTGCAATGGGTTGTCTCCATGAGAAGTGCATATCGGGCGAGTCCCGGGGAACCAGTGCTATTGTGCTATAGCCAAGAGGCCGAGCAGTACTGACGGAGGAAAATTTTTCAGTGATAGATTGGTGCTCTGCCATATTCTGAAGAGTGGCTAGCACTTTCCCAAAGAAACAATGCTTGCCGAAAAATAAAGAGTCTAGCCTCGAGCGCAGTTTTTTTTTTTTTTTTTTTTACTTTCTGAGAACTTCTGACGCGGGGCTAGCTCCCGGGTATTAAAGCCCGTGATTGGTAAAAAATGCTTATGATGTCGGGGCGACGGATTATAAGGAGAAGTTTTTTTGGAAAAGAGGAGTGGATCTAAAAATAATTGGAGTTTTGATGTGATGCATTCTTCTTGACGAGACTTTTGCAGAAGAAGCCATCAGACCACTGCCGAGCTGAGTGTTCTTATACAGCAATTGCTGGTCATGTCTTGCATGGTGAGAAGGAGAGAGTAGGCTGTACGATTCAGGCGATTTTCGGGGACAGAGACGACAGTGGTTCGCTGTGAGGTGCCATCTCCACTTGCGCGGTAGATTGGAGTCCCGGTGTCTGTACTGGCAGAAGCAAAAGCCTCATCCTGTACTTCAGAGAGACAGTCGTGATGGCAACGCTCTGCATGCCTCATACTGATAATTAACGGTGAGCAGCACCGGCTTCTAACAACAACTCCTGGTCAGAATTCAGATCATTGCCTTTATCTATCTCATGTCCAGCAACGCTCTGGTAAACGCAAGTGTTTCTCAGTCTAACGGTCAGGCCAACAGTCACTCCGTTCGTTTACTTAGAGGCTCGTAAGTCATTTTGAGGACTCCAGTTGCATTTCAAGGACACATTCTCAAGACTTCCAAGTAACACTGAAAACGAGCAGGTTCACTTGTTGTAATCCAAGCAGTACAACTTTCTGATATTAACTCAGGTTGTTACGTGGTCAGATGAGTTTCATGTTTATGTTTTTAACTTAATAAATTAACGTATTCATTTGAAACTTGTTTATTCTAAGACCTTAAGTTAATCTCATTTTAGTATTATGCAATTCTCCACTTTAGGTTCCACAGCTAGAGCCATATATTCTTCGTGTTGGTTAAACCGTTTGTCACAGTAATTCAGCTTGTATCCTGAAGGTGTGTTCGGTTCTTAATTAATTTTCTGGCTCAGGCTAACCATTTGAAATACCTGCGTGGTTTTGAAGAATCACCGGCGAGAGGGAAGTGGTGTGCACCAGCTGTCTGCGACTATTGTAAATGTTGTTCCTTGTATTTTAGGTGCTTATGTATCGTATATTCTGAGGCTAAGGTTGGGAACTAGCCAAGCATTTGCCTAAACGAGCGTGAGAATCCACCTAAAAACCATGCCAAGGCTAGACAATTTATCGCCTGGCTCACCTTCGTGTCTCGCAAGCTAGCACATGAGGCGTTCGCTGTGTTATTCAGTGGTCTGGTATTTAACTAATTTGTAAATGAAAACGATAATCTTATTGAATTACAGTGAGTAATTAGAATAATTTTTCTCCCGGCTAAAGATTTGGTCAAGTTGCTAAAGAATTCCAAGTTAACTTTCTGTTAAAGTGTTGTCTGTATGTTGTGTAAGTGTCACTAAATCACAGTTCATACAACAGATTCTATACAACTATTGGTTATGATGGAAACAGTTATTTTCAGCAAAATTATCATTAAAACCACCGAGTATCAGCCGCACACAAAACTGGCGTATGTTACCTGAAACATTATTCTTCGCAACTCGTGCGTAATTAATTTCGGCTCCACACATCAGCAAGAAAAGTTTGTTATATGGATCGTGCTATGAGCACTGTTTTTAAAGAATCAATCTGATTCGAATTATTTTCATTAAAATGAGTTCGGGACCACCGGTGCACATTTATTTTTACACATTTTTATTACCTTCGGCATTTATGTCTGCAGAGTTGCGTAATTTGAATTTGCCGCTGAGATAATTGCTAAGATGGTGGCAAACAATTGATAGAGACTTTCTATTGTTTGAGCAAATTTCCTTTTAACTGGATAAGTATTTGAAATGCTTATTAAACTTTGCTTTCATATTGTGCACTGTTTAGACTGATTTTCATCAAGCAAACCTTTGATACTTTCGTAAGAAACAAAGATAAAAACGCGATACAAATCGCCATCATCAATGGCTGCGCTCCTTGCAGCGGAAAGAAATAACTAACACAGATAATGCTTATTGAGAGAGGAATTAAAGTTACAAATAATTATTCACTCATATTTATAATAATAATCAACTGTATTCTCAAGTAATAATTAACAAATAATTACGATTTCTTAACAGACCTTAGTTTGATATATGTTTTGCGTCCGCAACTTAGAAAAGTCAACCAACAAAAGGTAAAAACAAAGGAAGACAAACGCAGATCATAAAAGGAATTTGCAATTATCATTGTCTTTGTACGATACACATCGATATGTCCGATTACATCATAAAATATTATATAAATAATTAATATTTATCATCGTTTTATTTCAATGTTTTTTCATATGTTGGATAGATTATGTTAATAACTGTTAGAGGCATAGTTTCCTCTCGTCGCACTGTAGCTAAAATTTATCTCGTGGATGTTACACACACTGCGCTTTATGCTATACGAACAGGTCCATACCAATTTCATTACTGAGATATCAGCGAAAGATAATAACAATTAGCATTCCAGCAACAAGCTACAAGAGTGACAGGGTTAATCAATCAAGTGTAAGGTAACTAGGGAAGTTGTTAGCAATTACACTGGTCGCAGTTCTATGTAGTAGAAAATTCACTTATTAGTTTTGTCTATAGACATTGATACCGTGGGATGACGCCAGACAGCTCCCTACCTGCTCTGATTCTGTTCCGCACTAAATTTTCCCGAAATAGGTTTGCAACGGGGACAATCAGTAATTTACAATGAGGGAGTTAATGAATCACTGGTCCAAATATCTTTTATGAATGATGAATTATCAGGAAAAATGGTAATTTATGTAAATGTAATTCTGAACCATTGCACAGTGGCGAGCTTCCGCTTCTAACGACCTGCTTTTGTCACACTCTCATCTCTCTTCCATTGCTCGGACGGCCCTACCAACAAACGCTCCCTGTGTTCGTCCTTCGCCCTACGTTTAGTCCTTGCGTGTAAAATAAATCAATCTTATCTGGTAATAAACGTAACAGCATAAAAGTTTATTTAATAACAGAAGAGGTTTGTGCTTGGATTTGGCTTCCTGTCTGACCATAGTGATGTTTCTGCTGCGAAAAACACATGAACCCGTCCATATTTGTATCGTTCAACAGCATTGCACCATGTTTGAGACTTCTTTGAGGAAAACATACTATGGCAAAATATAGCAGAACCTTTACAAAAAATGGTTCAAATGGCTCTGAGCACTATGGGACTCAACTGCTGTGGTTATCAGTCCCCTAGAACTTAGAACTACTTAAACCTAACTAACCTAAGGACATCACACACATCCATGCCCGAGGCAGGATTCGAACCTGCGACCGTAGCAGTCCCACGGTTCCGGACTGCGCGCCTAGAACCGCGAGACCACCGCGGCCGGCAGAACCTTTACATATCGACAGTCTACACTGCTTGATAAAGTGCCCGCCGTATTACTGCTTCCTGTCCTTCATTTGTACTAATAATTGTTGTTTTCAGAGTATGCTTTATATTTATCTTAAAAAAATTTAACGTCATATTTTTGCTGTTGTTGTTGTTATTGTTGTTGTGGTGGTGGTGGTGGTGGTGGTGATAGTTGGGGTGGTCTTCAGTCCATAAATTGGTTGATGCAGCTTTCCACGTAGTCTATCCTGAACAAGCCTGTTCATCTCTACACAAGTACTGCTACCTACTTTCAGTTTACATACGTCGTGTAGTCCAGCCTTGATTGCTCTAAAAAGTATTTAGCCCCCAATTTAACACCACTACCAAACTGGTAATTTATTGATGTCTCGTGATACGTCCTACTAACCAGTCCCTTGTTTTAGTCACGACGTGCCATAGTTTTTCCTTAATTTGGTGTAGTACCTCATCATCAGTCAATCGATCCATTAAAATTATTTCGCACCATATCAAACTATCCTGTTCTTTTGTTGACTATATGAATTATCGGCCATATTTCATATCCTTATAATGCTACGCTACAGAGCAATACTTCCAGAAAAAACTTCCCAACGGTTAACATTACGTTGCATGGCCACAAATTCCATTTCTTCAGTAATACTTTTTTATTGTTTTCAATCTGCATTTTGTATAGCCTCCTCTTCGACTGTCGACAGACAAAGAACAAAACACAACTAAAAACTTCAGTGTCTCAGTTCCCAATCGAAATCCATGAGGATCACGTGACTAAATTTTAGAACATTCCGTTAACCACGTTTTACTTTGGTTGATGTTCACCGTAATACTTCTTTTCAAGACACTATCCATTCACACATGTTCTTCCAAGTCCCTTCTCATCGCTGACAATTTGCAGTCTGTATATCAACTGCAGAAGCTTTTATTTCTTCTCATTGGAATTTAATTCATTTCGATATTTCTCACTGCTTTCCTTTACTGCTTGCTCGATATACAGATTGGTTAATATTGCTGTCAGCCTTTTCACCCTGTCTCATTTCTTTCTCAACCACTGATTGCCTGTGATGTCCTTAGATTTTACAACAGCAGCCCGGTTTCTGTCCAGGTTTTCGCACCCTGTATGTTACCTCTGCTATCTTCAGAGAGCGTATTCTCTAAATCTACAAATATTATAAATCCTTCTCCCTTTCTTCATCCTATCTTCTAAGATAAGTCGTAGGGTCAATATTGCCTCACGCGTTCCTGTATTCCTCTGGAACCCAAACTGATATTCCCAGAGATGGATTTCTACCAGCTTCCCCATTCTACTGTACATTATTCATATTTATATTTTGGAGAATGAGATACATAATCTAATTAAAACAGTATTCTGCTCCACAGGAACGACCTTTCACTTAATCGTTTATTTATTTATGCATTTATTTCACTTAGCATGATTACGGCCCTCAGTTCCTCCCTTGCATTCAATCACACATCCGTAGTGCGTCCACAGTGCAATATGGATAATACCTGAGCAGTACGTAAAGATAACAACAACAGTAATAATAACAGTAACAAAAATAACCGTTATGAAGACGGTGATGATACTGATAGTAAATATACTGCTGAATATGTGGCATTTCAGACATGCGGTTTCATTTTCGTTCCCTAACGCAACTATTTTATTTGGTTCTTATATAATGTGCGTACTGATATGAGGCAGAAATGTTTGGAAGTAGTACAGAATAAATTAAGTTTGTAGAAGTTGCCTAGTGAGACGAGATACGGGAAAAAATAAACTATATATTTATCATATGAGAAGCAAATAAGAAAACAGAAATAGACAAGGATTGTAAAAGTTGTGATACCGTTTACAATGTGATAGATATATTGGTTGACTGTTGGACGGGGGGAAACAGGTGGAATATGCCGAGAGGCCATCTACGCCGAAGATTAGGCCTACAGATGAAGTTTTAATCTCCTCTTGAATGCGTAGGGGTTTTGCATAACGCACGGGTTACCGAGTAATGTATTTTAGGGTCCTATTTAAGAAATGGAGATGGAGAAAGAGTTTGCGTTATGCATAGCTATGGCCAAGATGCTGCACATATTCGATTTGGTATTGAAGTTAGGGAATGATGATAGGTGTTTAATACATTGAAACCGGTATACGCATGCGTATATGAATACAGAGATATGTAAACAGGAAAAATACGGCCCTGAGGTCGGCAACGCCTATATAAGACAACAAGTGTCTCGTGCAGTTGTTAGATCGATTACTGCTGCTACAACGGTAGGTTATCCAGATTTAAATCAGTTTGAACGTGGTGTTATAGTCGGCGCACGTGTGATGAACGCAGTATCTCGGAGGTAGCGATGAAGTGCGGATTTTCCCATACGACCATTTAACGAGTGTACCGTGTATTTCAGGAATCCGATAAAACATCAAATCTCCGACATCGCTGCGTCCGGAAAAAGAACCTCCAAGGTCGGGACCAACGACGACTGAAGAGAATCGTTCAACGTGACAGATTGCTGCAGATTTCAGTGCTGGGCCATCAATAAATGTCAGGCTGCTAACCAAACATCATCGATATGGGCTTTCGGAGCCGAAGGCCCACTCGTGTACCCTTGATGACTGGACGATACAAAGCTTTACGCCTCGCCTGGGCTCGTTAATACCAACATTGGACTGCTGACTGCTGATGACTGGAAACAAGTTGCCTGTTCGGACGAGTCTCGTTTCATATTGTATCGAGCGGATGGACATCTACGGGTATTCAGACAACCTCATGAATCCATGGACCCTGCATGTCAGCAGGGGACTGTTCAAGCTGGTGGAGGCTCTGTAATGGTGTTGGGCGTGTGCGATTGGAGTGATATGGGACCACTGATATGTCTAGATATGACTCTGACAGGTGACACGTTCGTAAGCATCCTGCCTGATCACCTGCATGCACTCATGTCCTGCGTGTATTCCGACGGACTTGGGCAACTCCAGCAGGACAATGCGACACCCCAAACGTCCAGAATTGCTTCAGAGTTGCTCCAGGAACACTCTGCTGACTTTGAACACTTCTGCTGGCCACCAAACTCCCTAGACATGAGCGTATTCAGTGTACCTGGGATGCCTTGCAACGTGCTGTTCAGAAGAGATATCCACGCCTCGTACTCCTACGGATTTATGGACAGCTCAGCAGGATTCATGGTGTACATTCCCTCCAGCGCTACTTCAGACATCAGTCGAGTCCATGCCACATCGTGTTGCGGCAGTTCTGCTTGCTCGCGGGTGCTCCCGCGAGCAGGGGCCCTACACGATTTTAGGTAGGTGTAATAGTTTCTTTGGCTCTTCAGTGTATATGAGGAAGGGTATTAACGACATCAGTGACTAAGAAACTGTTGTAAAAAGCAGAGTGTGTGAGCATCATTTCACCTATCCAGTCTCACTCACCTTAACTTTGCATAGGAAGGACTCACTCCATCAAATAACCGAATGTTGCACACCAACCCTATCGCAAAAATACCCATTACCTTACCTTACCCTGCATCAACATCCGTAATGATTTCGTACTGCGCGTGCTTCGTGGACAGAATAAAAAGCACAGGGTTCAGCTAACAGTATGTGGGATAAACACATGCATGGTGTTGCAAAAAGAGCTTCTACAGTAATCAAGATTGTCGGCGCTTACGCAGAGTGAACAACTAATTACGCGCCTGACAACGGAGCGCACTTGAGGTATGGTTTCATCACAGGTAGCACTTACTCCTCGATTGTGTAAGTGCGAAGCGTTACCACGCTGGTCCCTGTTGTTTTGTAACAAGTATCTAATTAGCAGCTAGACCAACATTGAAAAATAAGTGAATACCCACAGGGGCACCTCCAAAGACATGAAACTAAATCCTAACATTGTCTCTCTGCAACGTAGCAATTTCTTTTCTAAACACGTCCTTCCTTGCACAGGGAAGTTTATTCTTTTTTATCGCTACCAATTTGTTTCTTAAAAGTTATGAGGTTCTCGTTAACAACGCATATTTTAAATGACCACAGACTTTACAAGGAATAAACACTAATTTGAAAGGAAAGTAAGACGGGTCTCCTGTACACTGTGAGGTATGGTTTTTGATAGCCAGACAGAAGATGATCGCGAGCTGTTGACCACTAGTAATTTTTTACTTTCAAAATATTGTTTATTCTGGCTGACAGTTTATTGATGTATGGCAGAATACTTCTTTCTGTTGGCTGAAATTTGGAAAGATATTTTATAGCACATTAGTGCCCTTGCTTGCTTCCTTTCCTTCCTCAGAAGTAAGCTATCGGCCAGGGTGGGCTGGTAACTGCTGCTTACAGCTATTGTTTTCGTAGATCTTGGGCGAAGTTAATTGTGGTCAAAGGAACTAATAGCAAACTATGAACCACAAAGTTGAATGCGGCATCTTTATGGAGAACTGGGTGCTCTGAGACAAGTGAATTAAATTTCTTTGTTAATAGGTGCTGCCTGTAAAATTAGACATGATGGCTTACCGTCTGGATTTGTACAGTGATGTCGATGACGTTCATGGTCAAGCCACCCGTTTCCGTATGGAATTGTACGTTTTTATGCTGTTTGTGTAATGTATCTGAGAGACAGTTCATGATCGATTCAGATTTCGGGGATTCCGTCTCAAACGTGTCCATAAAGATCTCTGATAACATTGCAGTATCACTTCTGTTAGTATTACCGTAATGGCTGCTGATCTGTCTCGTCAACGTTTGTCCCCCAAATAACTCTTCAAAGGAACCATCTCGATATCCACCTTATTCGTGGAAATGAAGGAAACCCTAAATCTTCTTGACAAGATTTACTAATCCTATCTTTTACTGTTCTGCGAGCCCATTGTCCTAGTGATTGCTTCATCTATGCTGGAGATGATGCTCCAGCTACGTTTCACGTTGCGACTGGTTCTACTTGGCGTCTTCAGGGTACTGTTACGAGTATGCTTAGTCTGTGGATCAAGTTGATATTATATGCCTTGTATCTTCTGTTATATTCGTAATGGTGTCAGTAGGAAGGTGTGGGAGGGTGGCTTAATGCTGGAAGTGTAGAATATTTAGGGAGACAACTACTTGCTAAAACCCGTTATTAATATTCAATCATAAACAAATGAGGGGTAGTATGTCTGCAGCAGGCAGACAGAAGGCAGCAGGTCATGACACTTAGACCAGGCTGTGCTGGCACTGATACACTGACACAGTCATTCATGTGGAACGTAGTGTACAGCTTTGTTACTAGTGTATCGAAGTGGGTGGTATGTCTGAGTCAGAATGGTAGGACAGACATGCGATGCTGGTAGCCAGAGATAGAGAGGTTCACCCAGAGGGATTGCCCATGGTGTTGAACATGGACCCACAGGCTGGATAGCGGCGGCTGGATCTCACTACATGTCTCGTAACAATGGCAGTGACAAAGTCTGGCTCTCAGGAATCCAGACAGTCAGTCAGTCAGCATTTGGTGGTTCTTAACCTGGAGACAGCGGTAACGGCTGCGTCGTAAGTATGACGTCGACTGGCACAGAGTGAGAGTCATAGTATGGCCCAGCTGTACCGATGATGATGGGATGCACCTGAGGGTTTAAATACTGCAATCCAGCGCTGACAATGCGCTGTTGCCATACGGGCGATGCGCTGTTTCCATGTGGTAGACCGCAGAAACTTCCTGTAGGTTGGTCAGTGCCCCAGGTCGTTGACACTCGGAGGTTGGGCAGCACAGAAACGGGCATATGACGTAGGGCTGCTGCGCCAGCAGGTTGTCGATCGTAGCTGCTGCTGGTGGCTGCAGCCTGGTTATGCAACTGATCTGTGGCTGGTTTCTTTGCTGTTATAAATTTCTTGATGGGTTAGGTGAGCACTCGCACAATTTATTTAGCATATGACATACACAGATGAAGTGAAACATTATGATCACTGCCGACTGTGGGACTGGATGCTGCCTGGTGGTAGCGACAAGCCAAGGAAAGTATAAAAATACAGCAGAGACGAATGAGAAATATTTATAGTGGTGATAAAAGGCCCGAAACGGGGAAATTCCCTGACAAGAACGACTTTAACAAACAGCATGTCTTAAGGCCTAGTACCTGGAAACGAGAATCTCGAATACGGCAAATCTCATCGGCTGTTGGCAGACGGCTGTAGTGACAATCTGTGGAAAGTCGTTGGAGGACGATAAAACCACGAGTAAGCGACAAAACGCCGGACGTCCAGAAGTCATCACAGACTGTCGATATCTTTGGCATTCCCGCTCTGTAAAGCAGGCTAGACACCCATCTGTGCAAATTTGACAACAGAGTACACCGCTGGTGTAGTCACAAGTGTTTTGAAGCACAATACCCCTACGTGTTCCCAAGTTGAACCGTCAGTGGGGCCGCGCTGGATTAGCCGAGCGGTCTGAGGCGCTGCAGTCATGGACTGTGAGCCTGATCCCGGCGGAGATTCGAGTCCTCCCTCGGGCATGGGTGTGTGTGTTTGTCCTTAGGATAATTTAGGTTAAGTAGTGTGTAAGCTTAGGGAATTATGACCTTAGCAGTTAAGTCCCATAAGATTTCACACACATATTGCAGTGGGCACTAGATAATGGAAAGTGGCCCGCGGATCAATGTAAATGTTTCGCCTGGATGGAATGAATCACGTTTCTCCTTACACCACGCTGACGGTCGTGTGCGTATAGGTAGTGCTTTTTTTGTGGCTCATCAGTGTTCGGAATGGTTTGATGCACTCCACCACGAATTCTTCTCCTGTGTCCACCTCTTCATTTCGGAAGAGCACTTGCTACTTACATCCTCAATTACTTGCTGGATATATACCAATCTTTGTCTTCCCATACAGTTTTTACCCTCTACAGTTCCCTCTAGACCCAGGGAAGTTATTCCCTGATGTCTTAATAGACGTCCTATCGGCCTGTCCGTTCTTCTTGTCAGTGTTTTCCATATATTCCTTACCTCACCGATTCTGCAGAGAACCTCCTCATTTTTAACCTTATCAGTCCACCTAATTTTCAGTTTGTTCTGTACCACTACATCTCAAGTGCTTCGGTTCTCTTCTGTCCCGGTTTTTCCACAGTCCATGTTCCACTACTATACAATGCTGTGCTCCAAACGTACAGTCTCAGAAATTTATTCTTCACAGTAAGTCCTATATTTGATACTATTGGATTTCATATTGCCAGGATTGCACTTTCTGCAGTGCTGGTCTGCCTTTTATGTCCTCCTTGCTCAGTCCGGCTTGGCTTATTTTGCTGCCTTGGTAGCAGAATTCCTGAACTTGGCCCACTCCGTGATCACCAATAATGAAGTTAAACTTTTCGCTGTTCGCATTTCTGGTGCTTCTTATTACTTTCCTCTTTCTTCGATTTACACTCAGTGCACCTCCTGTACTAATTAGAGTATTCGTTCCATTCAACTCATCTTGTAATTCGTCTTCACTTTCAGTGAGGATAGCAATGTCATCAGCGAATTTTATCATTGACATCCATTCAACTTGTATTTTAATGCCACTCTTAAACATTTCTTTTATTTCGGTCATTGTTCCTTCGATGTATAGATTGAGCAGTAGGGGGGGAGGGGGGAGGGGGGGGGGGAAGACTACATGCCTATCATACACTCCTCTTAACCCGAGAACTTTCTTCTTGGTCTTCTACTGTTATTGCTTCCTCTTGCCTTTTGTACATATTGTGTATTACCCGTGTTTCCCTGTAGCTTACCCCTATTTTTCTCAGAATTTCCAACATCTTGCAACATATTACATTGTCGAACGCTTTTTCCAGGTCGAAAATGCTACGAATGTGTCTTGATTTTTCTTTAGTCCTGCTTCCATTATTCAGCCGAAATGTCAGAACTGCCTCTCTGCTGCCGTTGCCTTTCCTAAAGCCAAAGTGATCGTCATCTAACAAATCCTCATTTTTTTTTCAATTCTTCTTTACATTATTCTTGCAAGTAACTTGGATGCATGAGCTGTTAAGCTGGTTGTACGATAATTCTCACTCTTGTCGGCTCTTGCAATCTTCGGAATTTGACCTTCATAGACTCCTTCAGTGTAATCTTTCCACCTATCTGCTCTCTCCTTCGCACTTAACAGTGCAATTCCCATTACACTCTTAATGTTATCACCGAAGGTTATTTTGACGTTTCTGTATGCTGTGTCAGTTCTTCTGGTAATCATTTCTTTTACGATTTGTACGCATTTTTCGCTCAACCATTTATCCTCAGCTTCCCTGCACTTCCGATTTATTTCATTGGTAAGTGACCTGTATTTCTGTGTTACTGAATTTCCCTGAACATTATTGTACTTCCTTCTTTCATCGATCAACTGAAGTATATCTCCTGTTACCCATGGTTTCTTCGCAGCCACCTTCAGTGTGTCTATCTTTTTCTTTCCAACTTTTGTGATTGTCGTTTTTAAAATTGTTTACTCCTCTTCAACTGAACTGCCCACTGAGCTATCATTATCGCAGTTATCTATAGCCTTAGAGAACTTCAAGGGCATCTCTTCAGTCCTTAGTACTTTCGTATTCCACTTCTTTGCTCACTGATTCTACCTGACTAGTAACTTAAACTTCAGCCTATTCTTCATCGCTACCAAATTGTGATCTCAGTCCATATTTGCTCCTGGGTACGCTTTACATTCCAGCATCTGCTTTCGGAATCTCTGCCTGTCCATGATGTGATCTAATTGAAATCTTCCCGTGTCTCCGGCCTTTTGCAAGTATACATCATACTCTTGTGATTCTTGAGCAGAGCATTCGCTATTACTAGCTAAAATTTATTGCAGAACTCAATTAGTCTTTCTCCTCCCTCATTTCTACTACGAAGCCCATATTATCTCGAAACCTTTCCTTTTATTCTTTCCGCTACAAGTGCATCCAAAACCCCCAAGACTACTAGATTTTTAACCACATTTTACGTACTGAATTACCCATTCCGTATCCTCATATACTAATCTCTTCATCTTCGCCTTGCGATATCGGCACGTATAGCTGAACTGTCTTTGTCGGCGTTAGTTTGCTATCATTTCGTATGAGAACAACCTTATTACTGAACTGCTCACGGTAACTCACTCCCTGTCCTACATTCCTGTTCATAACGAATCCTACTCCAGTTGTACCATTTTCTGCTGCTGTTGATATTACCCTATACTCATCTGACCTGAAATCCTTGTCGTCTTCACTTAATTGACCCACACTACATCTTGGCTGAGCCTTAGTATTTCGCTTTTTAGCTTTTCTAGCTTCCCTACCACGTTCAAACTTCTGACATTGCACGGCCGGACTCGAAGAATGTTATGCTTTTTCAATCTTTTTCTCATGTTCAGCTGACTGCTGGCAGTCCCCTCCCGGAATAGTGGACTACTCAGGAATCATTTGCCAATGCAGATATCATCATGACACTTTTTCAATTAAAGGCCACCTGTCCCATGGATACACGTTATGTGTCTTTAATGCAGTGGTTTCCATTGCCTTCTGTATCCTCATACCGTTGATCATTGCTGATTGTTCCGCCTTTAAGTGCAGATTCCTACGCCAAGGAAAAGAGAGTGCCTAGAACCTCTGTCCGCTTCTCCGCGCGCTTTGAAAAGGCCGTTGGCTGAATGAGGGTGACTTCTCACGCGGTAAGTCTTGGGCTGCCATTGCTTATGATTATTATTCAAAACTTAAGCGGTGGCAGGGGTTCTAACGTGGGGCCGAGCACGTTTCGATTACTAATCAAAGACGCTACCTCTAGACCACGGATCCATATAGGTCTTGACTATTCGAACAATTATTGCCGGCCATCTGCTTCACTTCATGCTTGATGGCTTCCGCACATGCGATGACATCTTCTGGCAGAATGAGTGTCCTTGTTACATGGCCGGAATCGTGCTGCAGTGGCTTGCTTACATATACTAAACTCACGTCTTGTGCACCGAATTAGGCTAATCTAAACCCGATGGATGACGTCTGTGACGCCATCGGGCGCCGGCTTCGTGCCAAAGCCCACCAACCAGAATTTACGGGTGGCGGGAGGGTAGGGGGGGAAGGCGGTGACTGTGCTTAGACATCTAATGTCACACAGTCTGGACCCATGACTTTTCTGACGTTTGCCACGCAGAATCAGTGATGCGTTGAGCTTGGACCAACAGGGTAATAGGCCGCTGATCACAATGTTTTGGCAGATGGTAGTTGTGTTGGCTAGGATCCCAGAACAGTGGTTATTGTTTACACACGCAGGAGTAACACATTGCTATTCACATGCGTAACATGATGCGCGACCAAGTACATTTAATTGGTTCAAATGGTTCAAATGGCTCTGAGCACTATGGGACTCAACTGCTGAGGTCATTAGTCCCCCAGAACTTAGAACTAGTTAAACCTAACTAACCTAAGGACATCACACACATCCATGCCCGAGGCAGGATTCGAACCTGCGACCGTAGCGGTCTCGCGGTTCCAAACTGCAGCGCCCAGAACCGCACGGCCACTTCGGCCGGCTTACATTTAATTGATCAATACTTGTCTCTACTCCGAAGTTGTGATTTACTGTAGTAACTAAGTACGATTTTTCAGACAGGCGACTCAGGTTGCTAATGAAAAGATGTGGCCGGTGTTTCTGTTGTGACGGAGGTGTATACATCCACGCGTATTACAAAAGTGAATGTCTATGTGTGTGTGTGTGTGTGTGTGTGTGTGTGTGGTGTGTGTGTGTGTGTGTGTGTGTGTGTGTTTTCCATATCTTCTGCTACACCAATGGGCCTATTTCAACACCGAGGGAGGTGGCGCAGTGGTTAGCACACTGGACTCGCATTCGGGAGGACGACGGTTCAATCACGCGTCCGGCCATCCTGATTTAGGTTTTCCGTGATTTCCCTAGATCACTCCAGGAAAATGCCGGGATGGTTCCTTTGAAAGGGCACGGCCGCCTTCCTTTCCCATCCTTCCCTAATCCGAGCTTGTGCTCCGTCTCTAATGACCTCGTTGTCGACGGGACGTTAAACACCAATATCCTCCTCCTCCTCCTATTTCAACAAATGTGATACACATATCCCTTACTGTCAGGCGACAATCGCTGTCGGGATAAGAACCACCTATCATAGTTCAGGATACATGACTTCATAAACAGTGAGATGCGTGAGAAAATGTCGCATCTTGCTTGACGTTTAAATTTGTTACTGCTCTGCTACTAAATATATTGGCAATAAGTTTCGCAGACAGTATCAAAATTACCTCTAAAAGCACGTACTAAATTATAACACGGTACCACACATAGTTCAGGAGAGGTAACGTCGTAAGCACTGAGATGTTTGATAAACTGCCGTATCATGCTTGAAGTTTTAATACATTTATTTTACAGTGCTAAGACACTCCTACAGTCTAGTCAACTGAAGTAAATCTCTTAAACGTAGCAGCGCTTGTGACAGCTTCGAACTGCTAAGCGCAAACGGCTGTAGGCGAAAACGATAGCAGTCTATAGAGCTACGAGGAAGCGTTGCCCTAGAGAAGCGAAGTAGCAATAGGACTGTTTCATAATTTCAAAGGTGTTTTCACAAATACATGGAAATGAAATTTTTTCGATATTACAGTACAAACACAGTTAATTTTTTTCTCCGTTTCTAATAGAAAACTTGTTAAATGTATACCCCGGAGTATTTTGTGTTTGTCAGTTAGTAGGAAATAAAACGCACACACATTCACAGATGACAACATGGGAGGTAAATTTGTGGCTCTAAAACTGAGAACTCTCTCTTGTCCTAAATTAATGGTGTGTGATCAGTAGGGCCAGATTTGATTCCTCATTTTTAGGGTGAATTTTACAGTAGTTTATGCACAAATCCACATATTGCAGAGTAGAAAAATGTATATTATTATGCAAATAAAGTCATATTACACCTGTTTTTAGAAACAGGTCAGATTGCTTTAATAGGTCGTATTTCTGACAACTTTTACCAAAAGTCCATATGATTGTTGTATTTTTAAGGACATAAGCATAAAAATATGAAATGTTTCCCAGATTACAATGTTTCATATGGTACTGTCACAGATATACACAACAATTACTGCAAAGCTTTATTTATCATGACTTAAGTAGACAAGCGGTCTAACCCATTAGTCGGTTCGGTGTCGTAAGACATTTTTGCAAGGGGTCAACAAAACGCTGTTGAAGCCAACCAAAGCGACTTCCGGCGTAATAAACAACGCATACGTCGTCACGCTGCTCGGTTTGAATACGAACACAGTCTGGTTCAACATGCCGAAACTGCAGTGCTAATAGCTTGAAGTTGCGAGGTTTGGTTCATGATTGTGGAAAGATCTTCAGCACTGACGGCGAAATGGTATTTTGTAAGCAATGCGAAGTTACAGTTATCTCAGATAAGTCCTTTAATGTGCAACAACACTGTAATATCGCCAAACGCAGCTGCTGTATGAAGAGAAGTGCTGAAAATGACAGTTGACGAAAGCTGTTATTTGAGCAGATGGGTCAGTCTTCAACCGTACAATCATTCTTCAAGGACTTGTGTAAGATAATGGTGTCTTGCAACGTCCCATTGAAGAAGCTGAAGAATTCTTGGAGAAGTAAGCAAGAAATCAGGTTTCAGATGAATCTACATTGAGCAAGAACTATATATCAGTCTGCTACGGGGAGGTGCTCAACAAAACACGAACTACTGTTGCTGACCAAAAGGTCGAGTATCCGTAGATGAAACCATTCATGTGGGTAGACATTATGTTGAAAATGTTGTTGATGTTCTAAAAGTTAATGGGCGTGGAGAAATGTTCCTCCTAACCTGTGAAGCTTTTGGGAGAGTAAACTCGAGAATTGCCATTTTATTTGGCAACTGTATGAAGCTGTTGCGGCCGGATGATGTGAAAAGAGACAATTTTTTGCCGCTAGCAACAGATAGTGTTTCACACAGGGCTAAAGCATCCAAAGGGGTTCAGATTCTCTACTCCAGTAAAGTGTGCATCCCTGGCCTTGCACACGCCTTACACAGAGTTGCACAAGAGGTGCGATCAGGTTACCCTGATGTGAACAAATTAATTTCCTGTGGCAAGAAAATCCATGTGAAAGCTCCGCTACCTGTGCAGAAGGAACAAGCACGTTCAGTGCTGTTTGTTTCTAACACTGTTCTTATACCATGACTGCTGAGTGCTGAGTATTACTGCACCAACCACACCAAAATAAAGACCATCTTTAGTGAGCTTGATAACGGTGCATCAAGTGCTGTCAACTGTGAAAGAGATCTTTACAGATATCTTCTCTGGAAGCGTGGCATGCATCAGCTGCAACTTTTCAGTGGTATCAAAAGCCATCACACGACTGGTGGCTACTCGTACTCAACTGTGTGACGTCATGGATGTTGTGCAACATGTGCAGAATGAGGTGGGCCGAGATAGTGGTCATGTGGCTGGCAAAGTGTGCAACCAATTGCAAAGTGGGTGTCAAATTAAACACCTTTCAGCTGTCAATTTCCAAACTTATTTTATTTGGCAACCAGTTTCAGCGTTTTAGTAAGCAATTTTCAGGCCCTTGACCGACGTGTAGGAATAATCTACCTCACTTGTGATCAAAACAGGGGCCAGCAATACTGGTAATTAGTAGATATTTGCTACAGTGATCACTTCAACTATCACTTGAATGCCAGTATTTCTGGCCCGTGTTTTTATAACAAACGAGGTAGATTGTTCCTACACGTCGGTCAGGGGCCTGAAAATGGCTTACTAAAACGCTGAAACTGGTTGCTAAATAAAATTAGATTGAAAATTGACAGCTTAAAGGTGTTTACTTTGACATCCTCAATCGAAGAGCCAAGTACCGGCAGCCATCGCTAAAAAGATGGACATACAGAAATTGCAAAGTGTTCTCCAGGATAATCCTAAATATACTACACACATCAAGAAAAGTTTTGCATCACCCCGGTTCCCAGAACTCCTGAAGACAAACGTTGACTATTCAGAGACTTCTAAACCCGTCCAAAAATGTAAACAACCATGCAAGAGCAGTGCCTACTAGACGGAGGGGGTTCGACAGCCGATCACTTTGTTATTCCACCAGGAACGAGGTACACTTCTCGTGTTGTCTGTAGCTGAACCATGCCTAGACGGTCAACACCGCGTTTCGATCGCGTCCGCATTGTAACTTGGTGCCAGGAAGGGCTGTCAACAAGCGAAGTGTCCAGGCGTCTCGGAGTGAACCAAAGAGATGTTATTCGGGCATGGAGGAGATACTGAGATACACGAACTGTTGATGACATGCCTTACTCAGGCCGCCCAAGGGCTACTACTGCAGTGGATGACCCCTACCTACGGATTATGGCTCGGAGGAACCCTGACAGCAACGCCAATGTGTTGAATAATATTTTTCGTGCAGCCACAGGACGTCGTGTTATGACTCAAACTGTGCACAAAAGGCTGCATGATACGCAACTTCACTCCCGACATCCATGGCGAGGTCCATCTTTGCAACCACGACACCATGGAGCGTGGTAGAGATGGGCCCAACAACATGCCGCATGGACCGCTCAGGATTGGTATCAAGTTCTCTTAATCGATGAGTATCGCATATGCCTTCAACCAGACAATCGTCGGAGACGTGTTTGGAGGCAACCTAGTCAGGCTGAATGCCTTAGACACACTGCTCAGCGAGTGCAGCAAGGTGGAGGTTCCCTGCTGTTTTGGGGTGGCATTATGTGGGGCTGACGTACACCGCTGGTGGTCATGGAAGGCGCCGTAACGGCTGTACGATACGTGAATGCCATCCTCCGAACGATAGTGCAATCATATCGGCAGCGGCGAGGCATTCTTCTTCATGGACGAAAATTCGCGCCCCCATCGTGCACATCTTGTGAATGACTTCTTTCAGGATAACGACATCGCTCGACTAGAGTTGCCAGCATGTTCTCCAGACATGAACCCTATCGAACATGCCTGGGATAGATTGAATAGGTCTGTTTATGGACGACGTGACTCACCAACCACTCTGAGGGATCTGTGCTCGATCGCCGTTGAGGAGCGGGACAATCTGGACCAACAGTCCCTTGATGAACTTGTGGATAGTATGCCACTACGAATACAGGCATGCATCAATGCAAGAGGACGTGCTACTGGGTATTATGGGTACCGGTGCGTACAGCAATCTGGACCACCACGTTTGAATGTCTCGCTGTGTGGTGGTACAACATGCAATGTATGGTTTTGACGAGCAATAGAAAAGGCGGAAATGATGTTTATGGTGATGTCTATTCCAATCTTCGGTTCATGTTCCGGAACTCTCGGAAACGAGGTGATGCAAAACTTTTTTTGATGTGTGTATAATGTGCAAAATTAGGAACAGTCTCTCTGGAAATTGACGTTCTGTGATGTGGAGAGGAGCTTTTACAGGCAAGAAACTATCCTCAGCGACAACCGTAGACCTTTGAAAATGGAAAACCCGAAAAAGCACAGTGTGATCCAGTGTACTCAGCAGAAACCGAAGAGTGACAAGACGTGTTAACTAATTTCTAATACCTTAAAGCAGTGATGCGCAGCAGTAAAAACATGATTTCATTGTTTGTATAGGTGTTATTGTTTTCATTGTACTTCGTGTTTTCTTCAGACACATGCAGGCATTTTTAATAGTGAGATAGACCTATGGACGGGCACCGAATGAGTTGCGGAACACTGATCAACTAAAATGTTTTTGAATAAACTTAAAGTTATTTCATTTTTAAGGAAATATTTATAGAAGTCTTAGAATATATATGTTTTTATATTTCGCTCTTTATTTATGTCATTAACATCCAGTCTCAAGTGATCAGCAGCAGCACCATCTCAGCAGTCATCCTTGTATTAATTATTTTCTTGATGACAATGTATTTTCAGAATAGACACATGTTTAATATTTGCGAAGAGAGACTAAAGAGTTCCACATCTAATTCACATCTACACTTCGGAAATCACCTGTGTGTGGGGGAGGGTACTTCTGGTAACGCTAACTAACTCAAGAATGGTATGTGAAAGGGTGGCTGTCGATAAAGCTCCGTATGTGCTCTAATTTCTGTGACTTTCTCACGAGACATACGTGGGAGGGCGTAACGTATTGATCGACTTTTCTTGGAACGTACACACTGAAATTTCACAGTAGCCTTGAAACTTCCCGGCAAATAAAAACTGTTTGCCGGATCGAGACTCGAATTCGGGACCTTAGCCTTCCGCGGACAAGTGCTCTACCATCTGAGCTACCCAAGAACGACTCACGACCAGTCCTCACCGCCTTAATTCCGCCAGCGCCTCGTCTCCTACCTTCCAAACCTCTCAGAAGCTCTCCTGCAGACGTTGCAGAACTAGCATCCGTGGAAAAAAGGGTACTGCGGAGACATGGCTTAGCTACAGCCCGAGGGATGATTCCAGCGCACACTCCGTTGCCGAGTGAAAGTTTATTCACAGTAGCCTTCTCCGTGATGCACAACTCCTCTCTTGTAGCGTATTCCACTGGGGTGAATATTTGACTCGTTTCTGTGTCAAAATTAGTTTTTATTAAAGGGTAGAGCAGATCATTTGTCCTTTAATATCGTCATTGCGGATATCTCTGTTGCTTTGAAACTGAGATGGACTGTTCATAAGTTTCACAATTGAATAAATGTACTGTGAGGCTGTGTTTAATATTCCCAGCTGCTTAGAGAGCTGCCTTGAAGATGTACTTTTGTGACCCCCACACACATAATTCTAATTATTACTCTCCATTATGCAACGAAAGCTTTTTGCCATAGTCATAATATGTCCACTAGGATCTTAGAGCTTTCTATATTTTTTATTATTTTTTGTTACTATACTAGATTACTAGGCGGCGGGATATTTTCGATTGTAGAAGTTTGGGTGCGCTGAGTTTTTTCAAAGTTTGAAGCTAACCTATTTGTGCAAACCCAGTCTCTGTCTTTCGCAAAAATCTTCATTTACTATTTTTTCTGTCGTTGATTTTTGCTCTGCTTTGCAACAATACTTATACTTCTGCAAAGAGGAAGATACAAATGAAAATCGTAATTACAAAAGAAACTGTTAACAACCAGAACGCAGCAACAATGACTCGGTAAAGAATCTAATGTTTGGAACAGCAACACATGATAATTCGTTAATTTATTCCGAAAAATGCTGTATAAAATAATTAAATGCCACTAGTTTTATGACTCCGTTATTATGTTGTACAATTTTCAGTGCGACGTGTTCATTGTTCATTAGCTCAGTATTAATGTAACTGATTTCGTGCGCCTACTTTCAGAATCACAGTAATACGTCTTGTACTCACGTCTTCAGAGCAAACTGTCGTCGACCGTGCAGGTTGT
The DNA here is from genome assembly GCF_023898315.1 of Schistocerca nitens. Classification (NCBI taxonomy): domain Eukaryota; kingdom Metazoa; phylum Arthropoda; class Insecta; order Orthoptera; family Acrididae; genus Schistocerca; species Schistocerca nitens. Next base: position 254,031,286 of record NC_064615.1, on the reverse strand, counting down.
GAAAAGACAAAATTCTGGTCTCCAGCGAGCACTGAACCAAGCCGTAAAAAACTACGGACTCGCCACATACATTACGCGATTGGAAAGCCTGAGTGTGGGAGTTGGCCCTAATGCGTTACTTTATCTCAATTTGTACCACGGCCTAATGGCGTGGGAGGGGAGGCAGTGCTCATGGAGAGAGCCTACACATTCCCAGCTCCGTCTGCCATCAGCTTTCAACGAAGCAGCCATTACGCCATCGTGTTTTGCGTTTGCCTCTCCGTACACAGCTGTGCATAGATATAACAAACGCTAAAGCAATCTCATCACTTACCAAATACAATATATGCATGATGAATAAGGCCCTGCAGCAGTAAGACGCACATTCAGCCATAGAAAAATATTTTTATGTAAAGTCAGAAAATACTAGACGGGAATGACATGCACGAAGCAGAGAAAGAGACGACAGCAAATAGAAATGAAGGAATTAGAAGATGCAGTGTGTTAAATGAAACATAGAAAAAGACCAGGCATGAACATTAAATATGCTTCTCCCACAGTGAAAACCATATGCCTCAACTATTAACAGATGCTGTAAAATTAAGAAAATTCCAGAGGGCATTAAATTAAATACAAAAATAGCTTTTTGCAGGAAACGACACGGAAGTATTTGGGAATACTGAAGGGGTGTCTCCCTGCTAAATAGAAGGTATAAAATGTGTTCTAAATCAGTAGCGCAGAGTGTAGCAGCATTTTTTGAAAATGTCCTGCGAGAGAGAGAGAGAGAGAGAGAGAGAGAGAGAGAGAGAGAGAGAGAGTGAACGGGCTTTAGGAAAGGTAGTTCGTGCACAGACAATGTGTTCCGCCGTTAGACAAATCGTCTAGAAAAACAGAGTTCAACAGAGGGACGCATCAGTAAATAGTATTCTGGGACTATGTGAAAGCTTTCGATAAGGTAAACTGAGAAAAGGTATTGGAGATAATGAACAAAAGAACAGTATCTCTGCAGATAATAACATTAGCAGAGAAAATGTTCCAAGGATCAGTTACTACCATTGTAGGAAAAGAAAAATCTTCAACCAGGACAAATTATTGAGTTATTCAAGGATGCAGTTTATCTCCGACTTTTTTTAAATATTTATGCTGGCACCATTCAGAAGCAGTGAATAAGGAAATAAATTTTTATACTTCTAAGTTCAACGAAAGGAATCTTCTATGACATTACTCTTTCCTGATGACTAAATTGTGATTCCTGACAGCGATATGACACTGCAGATGCTGCTCGCATTTTAGCCGCAACAGCTGATCTTCGAAGAAAATAAAAGTTATCGCATTCAAGGGCTAGGGACCAATTCCCAGTAAAACGATATTAAACGATCAGAAAACGGAAAGAGCAAACTTGGTCAAGTTCTTAGGAAATATCGTCTTGTTCATGACAGAAATGTAGATACAAAAGAAAGTAGATATATTTAATTACATTAACCAAACCAAAATAAGAAAGGAAAATCAAATGATGTTCTATAAAACGGTCTCAGTAGCACCCATGACATACGGAAGTGAGTCGTAGCCAGTAACAAAAAGAAATGAAGAATGAATGCAACCATCGGAGATGCGATTCCTAAGAGGAGTAGCTGGGTACACACTGTACGACATCAGGAGTAATGCTGACATCCGAGAATAACTGGGAGTGAAAAGCTTGAAAGAGCAGAGTACGGAATACAGTAACAACTGGACGGACCATGTCACAAGCATGAAAAAGACAACAGACTGCCAAAATTAATGATGGCGTATCCTGTGAGTACAAAATCGAGAAAAAGGTGGAAGTAATAACTTCAACCAAGAGTGAGTAATAGGCAAAGGGCTAGTACATGAACATGGAAGGAGTAGAAGAAGAAGAAGAAGAAGAAGAAGAAGAAGAAGAAGAAGAAAAATTATTTTGAAAATGACTAACTTGTGAACATCGACGCTTTTTTGTGCTCTTGAAATCACATTCAATCTGAATTTACATGGAACTGCAACATCGGCTCATTCCGTGCTCTAACCTATGTTTCCCTTCATTTGGTCTAACGTTTTAGGATTACCTTGTATGCGTTTCATTTTAAGTATCATTGGTAAAAGTCACAAGTCCGGCGAATTTGTCTGCCACAAACATTTTCTAGCCGTGTGATGTTCTGAGAATGCTTCGTGCATACGGGACAGCGATGGACGAGACGTGAGCCACGAACTTTGATCTTACTGGATAAAGCAGGACTGCCTTTTACGTTTCTTTATCTGGGAGTAGAATTTCTCGAAAATTTGAATATATACGCCTGTATTGGCGATAATTTCAAAGAACATCGGACCGATAATTCGGCTAACTTAATCGTCCACCATTCATTATTTATTTCGTTATTGTGAAGTGAGGAGGAATTTTATGCACAGTATAAGAGTTCTCGGTGAATCAGTAGCGATTCATCGGCTACTGACGTGGCTAAAATGTGAAAGTGAGCTACATAACTCTAAAATGTAGTTTCAGGTTGTAGTACAACAACACAGTGCCCAGACACAAATTTTTTCCTGCTTTATTCACTATGTACATTTAAATGAAGTGTATAAATTTGTCGTGTATGTTATTGTGATGTATATATGTTTTAATAATTTCCTGTGTGCAAAATAACCAATGAAAGAGAATGTAAAGAACTGTAGTAGACACATTGGCCAAGTTACGGAAATCGTTAAGTAAACCAAAGAGGTTATTGTTATTGTCGCAGTGTCGCTGAGCGCGGTGCAGCCAGAGATTGTCAGATGGTAACGAGATACGGTTAGAAGCGAGCGAGCGGGTCGGACGCAAAGTAGGAATTCTGCTGCGAGAGGACGCAATACTTGTTTCAGTGCAAGATCCCACATACGGTATGGCCAGGCATAATGTAGAGAAGTAATTGGGCACAGCGCAAAGTATCTAGGTTAACCAGCGTTTAAGAAGAGCATTGGGAGCACGAAGTTAATTGTGGTGAAGAGCCTGTGGCCGTACATTGTCGTGCTATGATGGACCTCGACTCACCGACCACACCGCTATGAAGTAAGACCCGACCTGTTCATCATTTAGAACTGTAAAACGCTTGCCAGTATTAGTTGCGAATCGTTCAGTGACAAATACTTTAGCAACATTTGTGTGCTGAGGTGTGTAATCCTCAGTAACAACTACCTGACAAGATCCTCTCCGTATCCGTAGTTAACAGAGTGTGTCATTAGTGAACTGATAAGGAGAGTGAAGTTTATCGAATTGATTAATAGTTTAAATGGAAGTGAACAAAAGAGTTAGTTTTTCTAGTCTTGCTAATTAAGTGCTGATTATTGACAAATAATTTGACAAAGCAGTATACTTAACAATATTTAATGTTCAGACAATTTTGTGTGAGAACTAGTTTATGTAACAAAAGTTAGTTTTTGGACTTGCTAATTAAGTGCTGATTATTGACAAGTAGCCGGCCGGAGTGGCCGTGCGTTTCTAGGCGCTACAGTCTGGAACCGAGCGACCGCTACGGTCGCAGGTTCGAATCCTGCCTCGGGCATGGATGTGTGTGATGTCCTTAGGTTGGTTAGGTTTAATTAGTTCTAAGTTCTAGGCGACTGATGACCTCAGAAGTTAAGTCGCATAGTGCTCAGAGCCATTTATTGACAAGTAATTTGATAAAGCAGTATAGTTAACAATACTTCACCTTCAGACAATTTTGTGTGAGAAGTAATTTACGTAATAATAAGTCAAAGTAGGGAATTACGTAATCATTTTAAAAAACAGTTATTACTATAGAACAGCCAATTTAAATACTTAAATTATTCTTTTCCAAAAGCTTACCTATTGCAGAACAGTTTAATAGCAGCTTCCTGGCAGATTAAAACTGTGTGCCAGACTGAGACTCGAACTCAGGTCCTTTGCCTTTCGCGGGCAAGTGCTCTACCATCTTTTCTTTTTTCATTTTGTTCAATATAGTTCGTTGCGTTTGGTGTGGGTGGACATCACAAGACATCCGTTCAAGTTGACCGTTGATTCCTTGACTCAGTTTGTTTTGTTACAGAGAGCACGCCGCTTTTTTTTATTATTTTGTTTGGTATTCTTCGTTGCTTTTGGTCTGGGTGGACGTCACAAGACATCTGTTCAAGTTGATCGCGGATTCCTTTACTCAGTTTTTTTTATTACAGAAGGCGAGCAGCCCTCTGACCGAACACGCTGAGCTACCGTGCCGGCAAGTCATCTGAGCTACCCAAGCATGACACACGACCTCTCGCCACACCTTAAATTCTGCCAGTACCTCGTCTCCTACCTTCCAAACTTCACAGAACCTCTTCTGCGAATCTTGCAGAACTAGAACTACTGGAATAAAGGATACTGCGGAGACATGGCTTAGCCACAGCCTGGGGGATGTTTCCAGAATGATATTTTCACTCTGTAGCGGAGTGTGCGCTGATATGAAACTTCCTGCAGATAAAAACCGTGTTTAATCTTCCAAGAAGTTTCATATCAACGCACACTCCGCTGCAGAGTGAAAATCTCATTGCCGGCCGGAGTGGCCAAGCGGTTCTAGGCGCTTCAGTCTGGAACCGCGCGACCGCTACGGTCGCAGGTTCAAATCCTGCCTCGGGCATGGATGTGTGTGATGTCCTCAGGTTAGTTAGGTTTAAGTAGTTCTAAGTTCTAGGGGACTGATGACCTCAGAAGTTAAGTCCCATAGTGCTCAGAACCATTTGAACCATTTTTTTGAAAATCTCATTCCAGTTTGTAGCAGTTGGCATTACAGTGAGAAACGCAGTTCAGTTGCTACGTAACTGGTTGTGTAAAGAAGTAGTAATTAATTTCATGAAGTAGTTGGAAGTTTGTTTTTGTCCATGACTGAAATTTTTCTGGGTGATCATTGTGTTTTGATAACGAGCGCAAGTCACTAAGTGAGTTGGCGACCGTTCATTTACAGTAATTTCCAAACAGAGTCAAAATTAACTCATAATTTCGGACCAAAACTTGACCAGCTCGTTTTCGTATTATTTTGTACAGTTTTTTATTCCTGCCGATCGTTATTACCCAAAGTAAAACGCACAATAACGGCAAGTTATGACAACACCTGACTTATTCAGGGTAATACTTTCACTTCGGATTCGATGCCTTGTCCCGAAGTAATATCAAACCAATAGCAACACGATAATTCTTTAATTAATCTACCACCCGCAAAGGAAAGGGGGTGTTGTAAGGCCAAGTCCACCACCCGTAATCTTTTTTTAAGCAACCACTAGCAATACTTAACCGTTGTTTCTTTGGAAGCATTGTCTAAACACGTAAAATGTGGTAATAATTCACGAGTCAAGGCTTGAGTACAGAATGACGTATGCTTGAGACGTATCTGGAGTGCCATCACCTACCAGTTGCTCAGACGTTTCCTGGTACTATAGATGAACCATGCTGGATCTACCCTGAGGAGAGGGTGGAAAATCCGGAAAGCTGATTGGATTAAGGAGGTAGACAGTTTAAAACCGAGCCTCCTACAGTTAGAGGTATCCAGAGATCTAGTCTCGGATGTTCCAGATTAACGCAGGTTGCTACTGAAGCGGCTGTTGAGGCAGTTTCTCAACAAAAGCCATTTCGCATTACAAACAGAGCCAGTCCTGTTTGGTGGGATAGCAAATGCCACAGAACCATCAACGAAAGTAAGGAAGCGAGCAGGAAATGTAAGAGACATATTACCCAGCTAATCTACATCACCCTACAAAAAATACGAGCGGAAACCAAGAGGGTTTTGAAAAGAAGCAGAGGTCGAGTTCAGAATCTGATGCAACTCCATAACCGAGTACACTACAACGTCAACTGTGTGGAAGAGGGTGGAAACGTGAAGAAACCCTCAACATCTCGCCACTACAGTTCGCCACCTACGAGTTATGTAACAGATGTTACAAAAGTAGAAACATCCCTTCGTCTAACAGCCGCTACAGAGGATCCAAATCCCCGATGATAGTCACCCTCTTCTGCATCAATTCTCGTAAGTCGAGTTAAGAGAGATTTCTCCTCTGGTAAAAATACTGCCCTCTGCAACACGCCATCATTTCTGCAATATGAAGGACAACAATTCCTATTCCGTATTCAGCATAAAATGTGGACTGAATATTAGATTGCTGCGCCGACAAAGACAGAAGGAAACTCAATGTGCTCATGCAAGGGAAGAGTCCTGATTCGATGCTATCGTACCGATCAAATAAAGTTACAACATTGCCCCTGCATGGAGTTGGAAAGAATGAATAAATTACGATTAGAGTGGTAGCTTAAACACCATGACCTCCTAGCAAATTTTCTCAATGAGAAAGGTATCGAAGATGTTCACATGCACCTTGTCACTGACATGCAGATCTGTTTCAGCAGAAACCATATCTACTATCTTTTTTTTTGTGGACCGAAGCAGCATCCACGAAAACTTAGAACTCCCATTGATACCCACAAAACTAAGGTAACGACGCATAACCTCAAAAATTTGTAGACCTGTTATCATTTCTCTCTGATTGGTTGTTACTTGCCGTAAGTGAAGGACTGCAATCAGTTTACAAGAACTTGTCAAGCTTGGTAATCCATTGCCAAGCTGAGTAACGCCTTTAACAGCACAGACTCTCAGACTTTTTCCAACGCCGTGTAGATATTCAAAGTTACCGCATGCATCTGCACCTGCTGTTGTTGTGGTCTTCAGTCTGACGCAGCTCTCCATGCTGCTCCATGCTGTGGAAACCTCGTCGTCTCAAAAATAATAACTACTGCGACCTACATCCATTTGAACCGTGTCACTGTATTCACCTCTTCGTCTCCCTCTAAAATTCCAATTCCTTCCAGTACTGAACTGATGTTTCCTTGATGTCTCAGAATGTGTTATATCTATCGATACCTTGTTTTAGCCAATTTACACTACAAATTTCTTGTATAACGAATTCTGTTCAGTTACACGATCTACCCATTTAATCTTTAGCATTCTCCTGTAGCATGTCATTTGGAAAAAACTTCTATTCTCTTCTTATCTGAACTGCTTATCGTCGACGTTTCACTCCCGTACAAGAACACTTTAATATGCATTCGATGTTAACAAATTTCAGAAATGCTTTTCTTCCCGTTGTCAGTCTACATTTTCTATCCATTCTACTTCGATCATCATCAGTCTACTACCCAAATAGCAAAGTCCATATGCTACTTTTAATGGCTCGTTTTCTAATCTAACTTCCTCTATTTCACCTTATTAAATTCGAATAGTTCTATTATCCTTGTTTTGCCTTTGTTGATGCTCATCTTACATCCTCCTCTCAAGACACTGTCCAATCCGTTCAACTGCTCTTCCACGTCTTTTACTGACACTGATGGACTTACAATGTCATCGGCAAACCTCAGTTTTTATATCTTCTTACTGAACTTTAATATCTACTCCAAATTTTTCTTCGGCTTCCTTTACTACCTGCTCAAAAAAATGGTTCAAATGGCTCTGAGACCACCGCGGCCGGCTAATAAATATGTGTGGAAACTTCAGAATTCTTAGGTATTCAAAGTTATGAGAACTTAAACTGGAAAAAGCACTCGTAAAACAACTTAGTTCAGGCACATTTGCACTTAGAATCACTGGAAATCTTAGGAAGAGGGAAATCAGTAAGTTGACAAATGGTTCAAATGGCTCTAAGCACTATGGGACTTAACTTCTGAGGTCATCAGTCCCCTAGAAGGTAGTACTACCTAAACCTAACCTACGGACGTCACACACATCCATGCCCGAGGCAGGATTTGAACCTGCGACCGTAGCGGTCGCGCGGTTCCAGACTGAAGCTGCTAGAACCGCTCAGCCACTTCGGCCGGCACTACCTGCTCAAAGCACAGACTGAATAACATCGGGGATATCCTACAATCCTGTCTTACGCTCTTCTCAAACAGTGTTCCTCTCTCCTGCCCTTCGACTGTTTATAACTGCCATCCACTTTCAGTACAAATTGTAAATAGACTTTCGCTCCCTTTATTTTACCCCTGCTACCTTCAGAATTTCAAAGCGAGTATTCTGGTCAATATTGACAAAAGACTTCTCTATATCTAAAAATTTCATAAACGTCAGTTTGCCTTTCTTTATACCTATCTTCTAACATAAGTCGTATGGTCTTTATTGCCTCGAGTGTTAATACGTTTCTCCTGAACCAAAACTGATCTTCTTCAAAGTCGGCTTCTACAAGTTTTTCCATTCTTCTGTAAATAATTCGTATTACTGTTCTGCAACCATGCCTTATTTAAATGAAATTTCGATACTGTTTACAGATTTTAGCACTTTCTTTCTTTGGTATTGGAATTCTTACACTCTTCTTGAAGTCTGAGGGTACTTCGCCTGTCTGACATCTTCTTGCATCACAAAGTGGAACAGTTCTGTCATTAGTTCTGAGGGATTGTCATCTACTCTAGGGCCTTCATTTCGATTTAGATCTTTCAGCATTCTTTAAAATTCTTCTCGTAGCATCTTATCTCCCATCTCACCCACTTCTCCTTCCTCTGCTCTTCCCCTAATACTTACTTCAAGTACATTTTCTTGCACAGTCCCCCTGTATATTCCTCCCACCTTTCCCTTCTTTCGCAATTACTGGTTTTCCATCTGAACTCTTGGTAGTCATGCAGCTACTTCTATATGCTCCAAACGTCTTTTTAATTTTCCTGTAGGGGGTACCAGCGATACATCTTTCTATTAACCTAATTTTTTTTTATGTGTCTGTATTCCATTTCGCCAGCTTCATTTGCTTCATTTTTATATTTTCTCCTGTTATCGATTAAATTCAGTCTCTCCTGTGATACACAAGGATTTCGACTAGGCCGTGTCTAGGTACCTATTTGATCCTCTGCTATCATCACTATTTCATCTCTAAAAGCTACCAATTCATCTTCTGCTGCGTTTCTTTCCCCTGTTTCAGACAACCGTAGCCCAATGCTCTCTCTGAAACTCGTAATAATCTCCGGTTGGCTCAACTTACCAAGGTTCCATCTCCGTAATTTTCTTTCTTAAGTTGTAATCTACGGTTAATAATCAATAAATTGCGCTCAGAGTCCACCTCTTCCGCCACAAATCTATTGCAGTATCAAACCCGGTCTCTGTCTTATCATTATATACAAGGGTTGGAACTTTAATAGTGGCAACTATTTATTTACAGCTCGTACAAAATAGATACGTGTTTCAAAGTTTTATTGTCCTTCAAAGTAGTCACCAGCATTGTGTAAAACCCGTTGCCAGCGATGTGGAAGTCGTAGGATACTCTTAGCAGTACCAGTTGTGTTGACAGCTCGAGCGGCCCTGTCTATTGCCCGACGAACTTGTAGCAGTTCTGAAGCGAAGACCGTGAAGTGTTTCCTTCAGTTTAGAAATCGATTTGAACTCACGAGGGCTTAAGTCAGAGGAGTACAGTAGGTAGTATAGCACCTAGAAGCCCCGTCAAACAAATCAGTAACACTGTACATGCTTGAGCATTGTCCTGCAAAATGATGCTCAGGTCCTGCAGAAAGTGTCATCACTTCTGTCTCTAAGCTGGTCGTAGGTTGTGTTCCAAAAATGAACAGCATAGGGACAGAAGTGATGACACTATCTCCTGGACCTGACCATCATTTTGCAGGACAATGCTCAAGAACATAAAGTGCCAGCTGTTACTGATTTGTTTGACTGATGGGGCTGCTAAGTGCTATACCACCTACTGTACTCCCGTGACATCAGCCCCCGCAAGTCCAACTCGATTTCTAAACTGAAGGAAACTTCACGGCATTCGCTTCAGAACTGCTACAAATTCGTCGGGCAATAGACCGCGCCGCTCGAACTGTCAACACAACTGCCACTGCTAAGAGTACCCTACGACTTCCACATCTCTGGCAACGGGTTATACACAACGCAGGTGACTACTTTGAAGGTCAATAAAACTTTGATACACGTACCTATTTTGTACGAGCTGTAAATAAATAGTTGCCACTATTAAAGTTCCAACCCTCGTAATAAAACTGTCTCGGGTTCTTCGGCCGGCGTTCTTTCGATGATTTTTCTGACGTTTCGCCAGCACGAGTGGCTGGCATTGTTAAATCTTCGTTCCCCATTGCTCGTGCTGGACTGGAGCCGAGCTCACGGCCGCAGATTATATGTATCTGGCGCGCCAACGCCCAAGAGCTTTCCCGCTGTCATTTCCGGTGCGGTTCTCCTCTTGCTACTTGCAATGTTCGTTCGCTGCAGGTCTGGAATCCAGGATTCGTTTACCTTGAGGCTTTCTTCCTTCTTGTTGACGCTATTTGTGTATTTCTATAGCTTCCCTGAACCAGCCTTGTTTGAAATTTACTTATCTCACGTCTTCAATATCTGTAGCACTGTCTGAATTTAAGCAACCATCCATGGCTTCCCATAGAATCACTGTAATCTATGCCGTGCAGTTTGATGTACATAACGTAGTAGGCCACTATCGTGCACATCCTGTAAATTGTATCGAACATCCTTGAAACGCCAGTTTTTGTTCAAAATGGTTGAAATGACTCTGAACACTATGGGACTTAACATCTTAGGTCATCAGTCCCATAGATGTAGAACTACTTAAACCTAACTAACCTAAGGACATCACACACATCCATATCCGAGGCAGGATTCGAACTTGCGACGTAGCAAAAGCGCGGTTCCAGACTGAAGCGCTTAGAACCGCTCGGCCACAGCGGCCGGCGCCAGTTTTTGTAACAAGTGCATTTTGCCCTCCTTTCAATATCCGTAGTTTTTCTTGCGCACTACGTGGTCATATTGTGCGGACTTACTCGAAATGTGTTCAGAGAAGTTTTTTTACTGTGCTGCGAATGATCTTCCATGTACGTAATTATGTTTAACACCCTCACCTTGAACAACGATTGTCCTTTAATATATTTCACTGGAGACGCGATTTATGGTTGCCAGTCCAACAAGGGTGATAGACTACATGGCTCGACACTTGTTTCAGTATCGCTTTCACTTGTTACGCACGCATCGTCATCACTGTACCCCTCATGTACATTGTCGGCACAGTCGATCGTACACGACACCACAAGTACCACTGACACATCTTGCAGAAACGGTAATATTTGATCTGCCGCTTCTTTCGCATTCTGCGAAATTCCTTGGGTTCCTTCCTGAGGAAATGCCAACTTCGGCAACTTTTGTTGTAAATATAACGCAATGTTTGATTTGTTTATCGTTGCCATTGCCCAGCTTTGCATCAACACCACTAACATTGTAGCACTGTTGTAAGTTGCTCTTCGCCCAAGCATTTCCCCAGCCTCATACTGTGTTCACCGTTGGATACCTCCAGTTCCGCCCCCTGTTGCCATTAGCAGCCAATATTGTCGTTTGTCGTTGGATAGTAGATAATATGTGGGGCGTCGAATGCCATGAAAATCATTGGCCTTTTGCGACCCCGCACTCAAGTGGTTTCTTGTTAGTGTTTTGGTTGTTGTCACAGTTCTTGTCTTACTGACATCCAGTCGGCATAATATGATACGCATGCCCTATTGCAAAACATACGCGATGCTGAAGTTTGAAATTTGGCTGAAACATGCCTACACAATGATCTGTAACGGTGCAAAAGCGTGGCACCCTGTGACGTCACCTGAGACTCGGCGACGCCTCAGATTGGGAGGTGTTGACAAATGAGAAAAAAGGGAAGACCTCAGAAGTTCATGTGAGGTTAATGTGGGTTAATGGTGTCATATTGGCACTAAATTTCACCATAATTCTGCCCAACCCCAACGTGGACGTGTCACACAATGGAAGGTCGCCACACTGCCTCTTACCAACATTTCAACCCTTCCTGTGGCACCTCTTTGATGAAATCACTCTTTCCTATGCGGCGTTGATTCTCATACATTTCGAAAACGCCAGTTCGCAGTGGAGTCAACAACAGAGCTGAGACCCCCCACCCCCACCCTCGGCTGATCATTCACCCCTTAACCCTTCTCTATGGACAGTAAGAACCTGCAACCTTACGTGCTCGCACCCTTTTGGAGTGTACCGCCATCGGAATCTTTGCTCTGGTGGACAGGATGGAACAACTACGGACCTTTCAAAAAAATTCGACTAAATTTGAAATTGATGTAAGTGATACAAAGCAGCGTAGGGTATTTATGCTTCTTCAGCGCTCCTGTGGCGTGACCGCAGGGGAGTGCGACATTGACACCCGTTTCCGATTCTGCATGCCCGCTAATAAGCTCTAGCTGAAGGCTTCAATGGGTCGCCTGCAGGCGTTTAGGAATCTGTCATGGCTTGTCTCCGCATTTTTAAAGTGCTCAGCAAAGGTGCGTGGTTGGCACGGAGTGTGTTGCTAAACTGGGAGGGAGGGGTGGAAGTCCTTTGAGGGACCCTGAGAAATTTCATTATTCACGCAGGTGTCAATAGCTCCCCCCCCCCCCTCTATGGCTCTATGGTCACGCCACAAGAGTGTGAGAAACAGACAGGAGGGCTAGTGGTTTCCACCCTTTACGTCAGAGCAAAAGAACTACTAGGGAGCTAAACTCCAAAGGGGTGCGATCACGTTCAATGTGGTTGCGAGCCGACGATGTCCTTAGAGGAGGGTTTAATCGTCTTGGGGAATGGGGGTTGGGGAGGGGGTGTCAGCAGTGTTGAACATTGTCCTGTCGCTCATCGCACTGTGAACTGTCGATTTCGCCCGCGAAATGTGTGCGGAACAGCGCCCCAAAGAGTGGTTTCGTTGACGTCCATTACGCCAGCCCCTGAGGCCTTTTCGTGTAGACACTGAAAGGCGATGTGTCTGAAATGGTTCTCTCGGAAACGCACAAGAAAGCCACGGTATTTCAGCGCAGGGTGTCGCAGTTCTGACTTACCTCGCAGAGGTACGAACAGAAGGGGTGAAATGGGGTCGGTAAGAGGGGTACGACGACCTTCGCATTGTGTGCGACACATCTAGGATGGCGTTGGGCAGGAATTATGGTGAAATTTGGTGCTAACACACATTACACTTCACATAAACTTCTCCGCTCTGGCCGTTTTCCCGCGTGTGTCGACGCTTTGCAGTTTGAAGCGACGTCGAGCTTTTGCATTATTGAAGAGGAAGGATGTAGACAGCTTTGAGCCAAATTTCAAATTTCTGCGTGCCAGATAATTGAGGGATTTCGAAAAGGCGATCCTTTAACTGCCCTGGTTAGTGTAGTATAAAACATAATCTCCGCCAATAGTTAATAACATTTCCTTATGGAATGCAATTAATGAAGAAGTTGTGCTTCTTCAGTCTTGTAAGATAACTCATAGGGTCACTATTGCCTCGCGCGTTTTTACATTTCTCTGGAACCTGGACTAACCTTTCCCAGAGTCGGCTTCTGCCAGTTTTTCCGTTGTTCTGTAAATAATTCGTAGTAATATTTGACAAACATGACATATTAAACAGATGCTTCAGTAATATTCACACCTGCCAGCACCTGCCTTCTTTGGAACAGGAACTGTTACACCTCTGCCGGCCACGGTGGCCGAGCGGTTCTAGGCGCTTCAGTCCGGAACCGTGCGACTGCTAATGTCGCAGGTTCGAATCCTGCCGCGGGCACGGATGTGTGTGATGTCCTTAGGTTAGTTAGGTTTAAGTAGTTGTAAGTTCTAGGGGACTGATGACCTCAGATGTTAAGTCCCATAGTGCTCAGAGCCATTTGAACCATTTTTTTTTTGTTACACCCCTATTGAAGTCTGAGGGTATTTCGCCTTTCTCATTTCAGGTTGAGTAATTTTATCATGATTGCTTCTTCCAAAGAACTCAATAACTCTCAGGGAATGCCTACTCCAGGTGCCTTCTTTCGACTTAGGTCTTTCAGTGTGAAAGTTGCCTCTTCATTTGTAAATTTCATTTTATCCACTATATTTTTTCTTTTCACAAATCGCGACGTCACCTTTGCTATATTTTGCATGTCTCTGCTATACTCAGGTTCGATTGATGGAAGTAAACTCTTTGAGCAACCTCTTTGTATGTCCACTAAGGCATTTTAGCATCTCTGGGAAGTCGGTTTGGTTCTCAATCAGTAGGAAGCTTTCGTCGTTTAGAAGCCACTAGGTGTTTCTTGTTTGAACGTGCATCCGCCATTCTGTGTTCTGTTTAAGCCAGGGTTTTTCTTTATTTCGGAAGGTTGGTTCAAATGGCTCTACGCACTATGGGACTTAACATCTATGGTTATCAGTCCCCTAGAACTTAGAATTACTTAAACCTAACTAACCTTAGGACATCACACAACACCCATTCATCACGAGGCAGAGACAAACCCTGACCCCGCCGGGAATCGAACCCGGCGCGGGAAGCGAGAACGCTACCGCACGACCACGAGCTGCGGACTATTTCGGAAGGGGACTGGCTTTGTCTGGTTGCCGCGAGCTCCACTGGAGGTTGTTCTACAGCGGTTAAGAAATCGGGTGAGAGATAATTCTGATTACTTGCCGTGACAAATATTAAGCAACTGGTTTAGGTTACTGCGGGAGCGCATTATAAATTTTGGGACAGTTTGTTGGCGATTATTCAGCGCTCAGGTTATGGTGGTGTATCCATTCGCAGGGCGAAATAGATGAATGCATTTAGTTAAATGGAATCTGATTATAGGAGGGAATACTATCTTTTTAGTCTGTCGTGCTGCAGATTACGTTTTGTGAGAGTCACTTTTATGCTTACTGATCTGAGGACTAACGTAGGCTTCTAATTTAACTGCATTCTTTCGCTAATAATGTACTGTATCTGTGTATTATCAAGAATCTTTGCCGAATTGTTTGTATTCAAGCCAAGTCATTTCTTTGCTAATTGTACGTGTTGCAACGGTATGCTGCCAAGCCGCCATATTGCTATTACTTATTGATGCCAACTGCAGCAACCGAATATTCCGAGGCATCAGATGTAAATCACTGAATTAAGTCTACAATTTCAAAACATTACCAATCAGTATTTTCTCTTTGAATGAAATTAGGCTGCAGATGCAGGGATGTTAGTCGACGGCTGCCGTTATGGACGGGCTCTACTTTCTCATTATACTACGGAGCTGATTTGTCACTTTCCTGAGATATTAGGTGGAAATGGTAGTCATAACTTTTGTGTTGATCTTAATGACGCTATTAGTCTATGCACCACGATTTTTTATGTTTGCGTTTATTTCGCTGCTCCTGAAGTACTTTGTGCGCTGATTTCAGATGTGCTATTAGTTTTTTTTTCTACAAAGTACATACAGTTTTTCCACAAATGAGATAATTCAGTTTTCATTTAAACGTTAAGTCCCATATAGAGAAATTTTATTTGCAAGTAAGGGAAATTTTGTTTTAGTAAGATGGATTAGTTGACACTTGACACTCCCGTTTGGCTGTTAGGCGGGAAACTGTAGTTCATTTTTGTATGCTATAGTGCTCTGACGTTATAAAGTGTGTTCGGAAATTCCCGTTACAAACTTATAGGGCTTGTAGAGGGAGGTGAGTACATACCATTTTGAATAGGAACCCATGTCCGGAAACGTACCACTTCCGATCTACGACCGTTTCAATTCAGACATTTAACTCATCCAGTTCTGCTCGAGAAACTGAATTAGGCGTCACGCATTACAATTATTAGGTAACAATTCGAAAGAAAACGTAACGAAACATCCATTTATCATGTATGCACATTTGTTTGTATTAACGCTTGACCATTACGTGATTACATTATTCCAAAACAAAAGGGAACCCAGCATACTGTACGTACAGAACATCACTGATGCATTATAACAGTGGCTCGATATGGCGACCACCAACGTTGTTACAGACATTGTACCTATGAAGCACGTTCTGGTACAGTCTCTCCATCCCACCCGGTGTCTCTTCAGTTTCTAATGCAGCGGCCAGAATTCGTACCCGCAGATCTTCCTCTGTCTGCAGACGTTAAAATACATCAGGTAACCGTCTAACGTACCAGGACAAGCAGACCTCGACGCCTTAACCATCTGAACTGAAACCGTCGAAGACATGGGTTGCTGTTCAATATATTAGGTTTCCATTTGTGCTGTTAAATGCAGTTATGCATTTTCTTAGAAACGTATTAACACACGTGTTTGAATCTTATGAGAAACTTAAAAGAAAGAATCCTTGTGAGGCCGCAGATCAGAAATTTACTAGAAGACAATTTGTTTGAAAATACAATAAAACCAGTAGAAAAAAGGCCTTGGGTTTCGTTTAAAGAAGTAGTGTTCGACATTTTGGACAACAACAAACATCCATATTGTAAAATGATAGCTGAAACATTGCTGCAGAGTTTCATGAAATTTGGATGTCAGATGAGTGTGATGCTTCATTTTCCACATTCAGATACTGATTTTTAACCTGAGGATCTTGGCAACATTAGTGAAGAATAAGGAGAACGGTTGTACCAGGATATAAAGGATATGGAAAAGAATGGAAGGGGAGATGGAATGCAAACGTAGTGACTGACTACTGTTTTATGCTAAAAAAGGGGGTACTAGTGAAGGGAGATAACCATGGAAGGGAAGTTTCGCCTAATGTTACAAATAACTTGATGCAGTGACGTAAGTGAAGGTAAATCAAACTGTAATACATGTGATGTGATTTTGTAATAATTATTAGCATTTTTAAATGAATATTGCCCATTGTCTAATGTAATGCAGTGGGTACTGATTCTATACAATGTTACAAAATAATTAATTTATTTTTAATCGTGTTTAAAAATTGCCTGTTAGAAAGAAAATATGATTTGAGCTGCAACTTTAAACATAATTTGTACAAAAATCTGACCTCGCACAGCAAAACCAAAATCAGATTTGAAATCGGAATGAAAGATACTTCAAATTCATCTTACAGCCATAAAATATCGTTCCAAAAGTTGGCAAATGCAGCATAGTGTCACTCCACCAACGATTTCATGTCAGAGAGGACCTCTTCCATCTGCACTGTTGGAAGCTATAAGTCGAAAGCAAACACTTTATACTGTTCTCACTCCAGTAATAAGCTGGTGATGGCTTGATGTCTCAGAATGAGTCTTACGAACCGATTCCATCTCTTGATCAAGTTGTGCCACAAATTTCTTGTCTCCCCAATTCAATTCAGTACCTTCTAATTAGTTACTTGATCTAATCTTCAACATTCTTCTGTAGCACCACATTTCGAAAACTTCTATTCTCTTCTTGTCCAAACCGTGTATCGTTCATGTTTCACTTCCATACATGGCTACACTCCAGGCAAATACTTTCAGGAAAGACCTCCTAACACTTAAATCTATATTCGATGTTAACAAATATCTGTTCTTCAGAAATAGTTCTCTTTCTATTACCAATCTACATTTTATATCCACTCTCTTTCGGTCATCAACAATTACTTTACTACTTTAATTGCCTCGTTTCTTAATCTAATTCTCTTAGCATTGCCGGATTTACTTACATTCCGTTATCCTTGGTTTGCTTTTGTTAGTGTTCAACTTATATCCTCCTTTACAGACACTGTCCATTCCGATAAAATCCTCTTTCAAGCTCTTTGTTGTCTCTGACAGAATTAAAATGTCATCGGCAAATTTCAAGTTTTTTTTTTTTTTCTCTTCGCTGAACCTTAATTCCTATTCCAAATTTTTCTTTGGTTTCCTTTACTATTTGTTCAATGTACAGATTGAATAATATCGGGGACAGGCTACAACCCTGCCCCACTCCCTTCTCAACCACTGCTTCCCTTTCATGCCCCTCGACCTGTATAATCGCCGTCTGGTTTCTGTACAAGTTGTAAATACTTTTTGGCTCCCTGCATTTCACTCCAGCTACCTTCATAACTTCGAAGAGAGTATTCCAGTCACCATTATCAAAACCCTTCTCTATGTCTATAAAAGCTATAAACGTAGGTTTGCCTGTCCTTAACGTATCTTCTAAGATGATTCGTAGGGTCAGCACTGCCTCATGTGCTCCTACATTTCTCTGGAATCCAAACTGATCTTCCCCGAGGTCAGCTTCTACCAGTTCTTCCAGTCTTCTATAGAGAATTCGTAATAGTATTTTGCTACTAAAATTTGTGAAACTAATACTTCCGTAATTTCCAATCCTGTCAGCAACTTTCTGGAACTCGAATAAAAAATGGATAAGCAGGAATGGCTAGAGGACAGATGTAATGGTTTAGAAATGTTCAAATTTGTGTGAATTCCTAAGGGACCAAATTGCTGAGGTCATCGGTCCCTAGACTTACACACTACTTAAACTAACTTATGCTAAGAACAACGAAGACCCTCATGCCCGAGGGAGGACTCGAAACTCCGGCGGGAGGGGCCGCGCAATCCGTGACATGGCGCCTCTAACCACGCGGCCACTCCGCGCGGCAATGGTTTAGAAGCATATTTCACTAGGGGAATGATAGACACCGCCTACAGGAAAATTAAAGAGGCCTTTGGGGAAAATAGAAGCATCTGTATGGATATCAAGAGCTTAGATGGAAACAAATTCCTAAGCAAAGAAGGGAAAGCTGAAAGGTGGGCGGAATATTTGGTCTGTATAAGGAGATTAACTTGAAGGCAATATTACTGGAAGGGAAGTGGACATGGTTGAAGATGCGATGGGAGGTATGATACTGCGGGAAGAATTTCACAAAGTTCTCAAAGATGTAAGTAGAAACAAGGCCCCGGGAGTAGGCGACATTCCGGCAGAACTGCTGATAGCCTCAGGAGAGCCAAACATCACAAAACTCTTCCATCAAGTGTGCAAGATGTGTGAGAGAGAAATACCCTCAGACCTCAAGAACAATGTAATAATTCTAATTCGAAAGATTCATACTTCGTGCAAATTTAAAAGTGCAGGGCTTTACTTTCACCGCTCATGGGAGTACTTCAGTTTTTAGAGCAAACAAACAAACACACACACACACACACACACACACACACACACACACACACACACACCTTACAAGTGCTGTGACAAATTTCTCTCGCATTATCATGTCTCCCATCTATATTCATCTGCTTCCTATACCCTTTCCATATTTCCTAATTATTAATTTTAGGAATTACTGTTTAGTGCACAAAGGGCTGATTTTTCTGAAGCTACAGACTGCAGTCTGCTTACCTACACCTATATTATCGACCATGTACTCACAACGCGAGATGTAGATTACTGTGCGAGAAGCTATCCCCAGACATAGTCTTCATCGGCATCGCCCGCCGTTTGTAGTGCACATAAGAGGTGGATATAATAAATCTGTCCCTCAAATTACTTCAGGTACTTTAAGACAGACACCTGGAATGGGTGATGTAAGTTGTGTTGCTCATCTTTAGTTGCGTGAAATATTACCCGCACCAGCCGTATTCTGCCTCCCTGTATTTATGGTCCATATCGCCGTCGTCCTGAATGCACCAGCACCAATGCAGTATGTGAGCACCTGTTCACCAATTACGCTAAGCGATTGCTTGGCAGCAGCCTCCCTCCATGGTCGTTCGTGTCGGCCTTAATGATACAATATGGGCTGTAGTTCAGCGCCTAACCGACGTAATTCACCACGTGCAGTCACGTTTGTAGGTCTCTGTAAACAGCATAATGCCACCTTTTGGAGCAGACAACAGGTGAGTAACACAGGCCATGGAGACCAAAGAGCGGGAGGTGTGAGCCTACATATCCACTGTTTAGAGCAGATTCTTAATTAAATGAGAAACCGTCGATTGATACGCAGCTTCAGAAACATAACCTGGTACAAAGGTTTACGTTCACCGACAGTGGCTCTTAGCGCACAATATTCGCGGGGCAACCGGAGAATGGGATACAACCCGACGGCTTTGACCAATGACGTCATAATTTATTCACAGATATTAATGTCTTTACTTTTGAGCCACAGATAATAAATCGGTTATCTTCTGTGGCGAGGCGTCATCACTGTAAATTGAAAAAAATGAACGTGTTTTTAAAAGACAGGGCTCCACATTGTGTACGATCTCTGTCGCTCGTATTAATTTAAATCATTTGTTCGTTCCAATTAATTTCGTACTTATTTTCATTCTTAGTGAGTTCGAGATAGTTTGGAAAAATTGGTTTCATTCTAGACAATTTTTACCTTTTGATCTTCGTTTGTAGGTATGGATTTATCTTCTTATGAATATGAAGGACTTCAAGCAGGGTTCGTCAACTGCAGTATGGATTACAAATTTGGCAGTTGTCGCTTTTTTTTGCCTTCACTAGCACTAGTATTACTACGGTATTTTTCACTAGATACTAGAGCTATCGAAGGCGAAAAGACCGACATAAGAAAAATTTTGTATCCCGTACCTACTTAGGTCAACTTGAGAATAGGATACTAGTGCTATCGAAGGCGAAAACGTAGACATACGTTAAATTTGTATTCCGTACTGCAGTTAACCTATAAAGATCAACCGAAGTTCGGAATACCACTCTTATAATTATGTCAACTGAGGTATTCCATGCTAACGTTACTTCTGTCCCTTTCTTCCTTTCTTTTTTCCACTATTATCCCATTCTTCAGTTGAGCTATATAGGTCAACTGAAAAATAGGATACTAGAACCCGAAGAAGCGATGTACTTAACGTTATGTTCGAAAAATGAATTTACGTGGTATGTCTACCATCTGTTTTCCCTGTCCTGCATTCCTTTGTTTCTAAACATTCGTCTTTGCTGTTAAATCAGTGCGACACATCATCTCTGGTAACTTCTGACGTCATTTGTCAAAGCCGACAGATTGTGTCCCATTGTTCAGTGATCCCACTTTCACAAATGGGGCAGGGAGGGGAGGGTGGAAGGGAGTAAATGTGATACAAGAAGTGCCCTCCGCCACACACCGCAAAGTGTAACAGTAAATGTAGATTTGAGACAATTCAGGGTGTAACAAAATGTCCAGAGTTTCAGGAAACATTCCTCACACGTAGCGGAATGAAATGTGTTTTATTGATGTGGGACCGAAAACGTTTATTTCTACTCTAGAACTCATTGTTAACTTTCCTCACAATCACTTTAATCATGGGAAACACACAAAAACAAAACGTGTCAGCATTAGATGGGTAGTTTTCGTACATTAAATGCTCGAAATACCCGCTTGATTAGAATGTACAGTAGGTTGTAATTTTTAGGTTCACCGCCAGTGTTTGTACATCCAACTGAACGAAGGTCATGCTGACATACTCGTATGACTCACTCATTGTCTGTGTTAACATGAGAATAACATCATTGCTCTACCAGCATCAAGTACTTAGCATCAATTGTTTAGTGTTCATCATGGACCCGGTTTCCGGTACACTGCAATGGAAGTGTACTCAGGTGGGGAACTGGGTATATGGATTAGCGTGTGGTAAAATGGCCGCAGCGCTCAACGTTTATATCGTGAGGGATTTCCAAACGACGGTCCCCCTACAGGAGGACGTTTGAGGCAGCAGATGATCGTCGCGAGAGATCTGACAGCGGGCAACGCCGTTGCCAGTATTCGACATGGTATACTCTGCTCATCATAAGAATAAACCTCATGTAAACACTACACTAAAAGTTTGCGATAACCTCATTGGATTTCGTTTCACGTGAAGCATAAGCCAAGCTGTTTCGACTACAGTCAAGTACAATAATGAGGATACGTTTTATCCTGCGCGTTACGCGTACATCGACTAAGCGATGATACGGGGCAACAGCCTAACCGGCGTGCTTAGCTTGGACAGCACTCGCCAGGCAAGTGGTCCACCTAACCTGCAGTGATGTGAGCAACAGCAGTAAGGACATGAAAAGAGACGAACAAAGAACAATATACCTTTTAAAGCCATTTAATTTTTAAATAAAAGGAAATTGTGTATGGCAAAACCCAGGCGATCCGCTTCCTGACCTGTCGGAAAACATTAAAAACTAGAGTGATGAAAATTGCCTACTTTAACAAGGGAAAATTTTCTGTATGAGCTACGCGTGGCATAACAGCGCACTGTTGATTTCCCTTGTAGTTAAATGTTGAAGCCACTATAGGTAACCGAGCGAGGTGGCGCAGTGGTTAGACACTGGACTCGCATTCGGGAGGACGACGGTTCAATCCCGCGTCCGGCCATCCTGATTTAGGTTTTCCGTGATTTCCCTAAATCGCTCCAGGCAAATGCCGGGATGGTTCCTTTCAAAGGGCACGGCAGACTTCCTTCCCCGTTCTTCCCTAATCCGATGAGACCGATGACCTCGCTGTTTGGTCTCCTTCCCCAAAACAACCCAACCCACTATAGGTATTAGAGTCAGTCGTCTGGTAATCTCTGAACTCTACATCGTCTGGTAATCTCTGAACTCTACATCTACGTATATACTCCGCTAGCCAACAAGCGGTGTGTGGCGGAGGACACAATTTGCACCAAAGTCATATCCCCCCCCCCCCCCTGTTCCACGCGCGGGTCACACGAGCGAAAAACGATTGTCTGAATGTCTCAGTACGAGTTCTAACCTCTAATTTGCCTTATCTTTGAATGGTGATCATTGCGCGATATGAAGGTTGGTGGTAATAATAAATGCTCTATATCCTCGGCGAAGATCGGGTTTCGGAATTTAGCGAGCTGCCCCTTTCGTTTAGCGCGTCGTCTATCTGCTAGTGTTTCCCACTTCAAACTATCTATAAGATTTGTAACGCTCTCGTGATGGCTAAATGTGCCAATCACGAATCCTGCCGCTCTTCTTTGGACCTTCTCAATCTCTTGAATCAGACCCAACTGGTAAGGGTCCCATACAGACGAACAATACTGTAATACTGGACGAACTAACGTATTGTAAGCAATTTCCTTTGTTGAAGGACTGCATCGCTTCAGGTTTCTGCCAATAAACTGCAATCTAGAATTCGCGTTGCCCGTTACTTGTGTAATCTGATCATTCTATTTGAGATCATTTCGAAAAGTCACACTCAGATACTTGACGGATGTTACCGCTTCCAAAGACTGGGCATTTATTTTCTACTCGTGCAGTAAGGGGGATTTTCGCTTTGTTATACGCAGTAGGTTACACTTATTAATATTGAGAGCTAACTGCCAGTCATTACAACACGCATTTATTTCATTGATTTGTTCACAACTTTCGTGTGATGCTACTTTCCTGTAGACTATAGCATCATCGGCAAACAGTATAATGCCGCTGTCAATACCATCAACCAGATCGTTTAGGTAAATCGTAAAAAGCAGCGGATCTATTACGCTGCCCTGTGGCACACCTGAAGTTTCGCTTGTTTCTGTTGAAGTCACCCCATTCAGGACGACATACTGCTCTCTGTCAGTTAGAAAACTTTCTATCCAACCGCATATGTCATCGGACAGACCGTAAGCGAGCACTTTTTGGAGCAAGCGACAGTGCGGAACTGAGTCGAACGCCTTCCGAAAGTCGAAAAATATGGCATCAACCTGGGAGCCGGTGTCTAGAGCCTGTGGTATATCATGCACAAAGAGGGCCAGCTGTGTCTCGCATGACCGCTGTTTCCTAAAAATGTGCTGGTTTCTGCAGATGAGCTTCTCAGAGTTTAGAAAGGTCATTATATCTGAACAAAAAATAAATTCCATGATTCTACAACAAATCGGAAATTGGCCGGTAATTATGTGCATCCGATTTTCTACCCGTTTTATAGATTGCTACGATCTGGGCCTTCTTCCATTCCCGTGGAACTTTCCGCTGTTCCAATGATCTCTGATAGATGATGGATAAGAATGGTGCTATATTTGTAGCATAGTCAACATATAATCTTACGGGGATACCGTCTGGGCCAGATGCCTTCCTGGCGTCTAAGGATCTTAACTGTTTTACAGTCCCAGATACACTAAACACTATGTCAGCCATCCTTGCGTTTGTTCGATAATTGAAAGGGGGAATGGTGCTGGAGTCTTCTACCGTAAACTAGTTTTTGAAAGCTAGGTTTAGAATTTCAGCCTTATGTTTATCATCATCCGTTACATTACCCGTACTGTTAGCAAGAGAAAGTACTGAATTATTTGTTGCGTTCATAGATTTTACGTACGACAAAAATTTTTTGGGTTTATTTTTAGAATCTGCAGATAAAATATTGCTTTCAAATTCGTTAAAAGAATCTCTCATTGAACTTCTGACAGCTGCTTTCATGTCGCATGATTTCTGTTTGTCAGTGGGACAGTGACTACGTTTAAAACGACTGTGCAAAATTCTCTGCTTTCTCAGCAACTTCCTAATATGTTTGTTGTACGAAGGTGGATCCTTTCCCTCCCCATATATCTTTGCTAGGCACATACTTCTCTAGCACGTGGTGTACAATACCTTTAAATTCCGACCAAAGATGCTCAATATCTTTGTGTCCCGCGGCGAATGCTTGGAGCTGACTATGAAGATATTCATTAATGACACTTTTATTTGCTTTCCCAAACAAGAAAACTCTAAGCTGTTTCTTTGGTTTTTCAGCAGCGTCCACTGACATAGAAGCCACAATGACGTTATGGTCGCTAATACGTTCTTCTTGATTAAATTCCTCAACAAGATCAGGTCTGTTTGTCGCCAAGATATCTAAAATGTTCCCATCTCGAGTTGGTTTTCTAACCAGTTTCTCAAGTTTGTATGTTGAGAGCGCTCCTAGAATAACTTCAAACGAGTCTTTGCTTCTGCCCTTCTTCCATATCGGACTCCGAGGAATACATTTCAGTTGATAACGAGGCGATTAGCAACAGAATCCCAAGCCACCAAAAAGTCCACATTTCCTCCTCTTGCATTTCGCCATCGTTCGGCAGTGATGTGTCACAAAATTTCGTGCATTTCTTCGAAGTCCTATCATTAGATAAATGTGTTGTTATTTCTCGCGACAAATCGTTTAACTAGGCTGTAGATCGCCCTATTGGGTTCAGACACCAGTGAAACGATGACAACTGTGAAAATGCAGCATTTTTACAGAGTGCTCGACGCCGTGAAAATTACTGTTTTCCATCATTCTACGATGCTTATCACTCTGGCTTGTGTGAGACCATATGTCTTACAAAGCAGTGGGCATATTCAAATATAGTGTGTTTGGTTTTTCATTTTCTCCAAAAAAAATTTATTGTGTAATGTTTTCTTAACTTCACCAATCTTTAACAATCTTTTATAAAATATCGATACTAAAAAAATTACATTTGCAATGAAAACTAGAATTTTGCTTCCGATATGTAATTAGAAACTAGAAGACATCCATTTCTCTTGAAAACTGATGTTTAAGTATGAGTTACTTAACATACACTTGACGCATTTTAGATTTAAATGCTCTAGGTATTCAAATCGAAAAAAAATTGTAGATCATAACAAATTTCAAACTGTCGCTCCAAAACGTACGTTATTATTCTACAGCGCTACCAATTACTCTACGAACATATTTTGTATGTGATCTTCTGTTTACTATATAGTGTTTCTCAGAGCTGATTTGTCTCTGTAAGTTTGTGAAAAACATTAAGAACAACATGTTTTTCGCGCCCATTTTCACCACGAAGCGGGAAGCAGTGACATACATTTTCACAGTACGTACAAAAAGAGAGACAATCAGAGCACAAGTAACGCTTACGGAGTCTGAGACTGTACAACGATTCTTGAAATAAAAGTTACGTAACTAATGTATGGTTAAGAAAAACTTAGATGGGTGTAAATACATCAGATTGTCTTAAAATTTCATTTACAATGACATAAGATATCTAATACATAACCGAGGGAGGTGGCGCAGTGGTTAGCACACTGGACTCGCATTCGGGAGGACGACGGTTCAATCCCTCGTCCGGCCATCCTGATTTAGGTTTCCGTGATTTCCCTAAATCGCTTCAGGCAAATGCCGGGATGGTTCCTTTGAAAGGGTACAGCCGAATTCCTTCCCTATCCTTCCCTAATCCGCTGGGACCGATGATCTCGCTGTTTGGTCCCTTCCCCCCAAATCAACTAACCATCTAATACATAAGTTGTGCCTACATCCAAGAGCGGAACAGCACCAAGTACGAGAGTTAAGGCTGCTGCCTAATTATCGCGCTTGCGTTTGTTTACATCAGGTTTATTCTTATGCTGAACGAACAATAGTTCAGTGGGGCAGCGACTGGCGGGGCGGAAGCGAGGTGACAGAGCTTCCCCTCCCACCCTTCCGCCCCACAGCAGCCAAGGCTACAGACCCAAACAATGCCGCACCATTCATTGCAGACTTCTTGTTGGCAGCTTTATACTCAGCGATGTGTTACTTGATCAAAAAATTCCCGCATACACTAGCAGAGTTTGCCTCCTTACAGAAACATACACAAATGATTTTCAGCCGGTCGCCGTGGCCAAGCGGTTGTAGGCGCTTCAGTCCGGAACCACGCGGCTGCTACGGTCCCAGGTTGGAATCCTGCATCGGGCATGGATGTGTGTGATGTTCTTAGGTTAGTTAGGTTTACGTAGTTCTAAGTGTAGGGGACTGATGACCTCAGATGTTAAGTCCCATAGTGCTTAGAGCCATTTGAACCATTTGAATGATTCTCAATATTAACAAGGTACAGAGAAATGCAAAAATGTTACATGTAAACTATCGAATGGAGATGTTACCTTTCTTTTACGTGTTGGAGAACAGAAACCCCAAGATCAGGCAAAGAAATCACAGTATTTCGTATGGATTCTTCTCTCACAAAATGGTTCAAATGGCTCTGAGCACTATGGGACTTAACATCTTAGGTCATCAGTCCCCTAGAACTTAGAACTACTTAACCCTAACTAACCTAAGGACATCACACACATCCATGCCCGAGGCAGGATTCGAACCTGCGACCGTAGCGGTCGCGCGGTTCCAGACTGTAGCGCCTAGAACCGCTCGGCCACTCCGGCCGGCTCTTCTCTCACACGTTCTCCTATGTTCGACCTTATAAACTCGTTCCATAAATGTTTCATGATGTTCTTACAATTTTCAGGCTTTATTCGTGCGACTGCCTCGTTTACCACTCTCTCGTGTCTCGCAACATAAACGTTTCATTTCGCTCCGCGACATCTGCTTGTACTTGAGTCCAGACCAGTTCGATGGCGGCCTAATGGCAGTAGTACGCTGGAAGACATGTAATCTTGTTGTCGCGGTTCTCTGCTAACGTATCACTTACGTACTAAGTCTGCTCTATCTCTTCCTTGACTTTCCAGCCGCCACAATAAGTTATCAAAGCCCCCCCCCCCCCCCCCATTATCCCTTACCCTTCCAAAGTAAACACACGTTCAGTACACAAATTCGTGCACTTGAGATTTCAGGTAGCTCTTTTTCCGAAAGTCCTGTTCTCTGCACCGTATGAAGCCATTTTCCACACACGTGGTCAGGACCTCACAGAATCAGTGGAATACACTTGTACATATACAAACCTGAACGAAGCACGCAGCGCCATTGACTGAAAGCAGGGGTTGCTTAGCACAACAGTATCACTGGGACGTTGCAACGGTAGCGCAAACAAAATCTCCCCATCTGATTGGCCATTGTGGACGCGCGAACCACATGCGCCAAGGCCACTTAAAGTGTCAGAGCTCTTCTACCGTCATATGGAGTACAGTGCCACCGTAAAACAATCAGTTGCAACGAGTGATGTTGACCTCATGAGCGTGAAATGAGAACTTGCTGTATCCTTACCAGGTAGAGTGTGTTCAGGCACTATCAACAGCTGATTTTCCTGCACGGGTACATTTCTCCAAATACTTCATTTAACAAAGTGCCAAACCTCAGTGTAGTGCAAATGTGCTTTACACGGGTGAGGTTTCATCCCAGAGTAATCCGACTGCACATTTTCATAATCAGTACGTACAGGATGTCGAGAATACTAACGAAATTCTGCAATCAAGTCTTCATCAAAGGTTGTCTTTCAGCGTTTGGGTTGGCATTGTTGGTGACTGTTTGTTACAGTCTCATTTTTTCCAACCAGGCTCCACGTTGAAACTAACCGTGTTGCAGAACCTGAGCTCTAACATTCGAATATATTTTTACCAGGTCCATGTCCATACAATATATTTTCTTCCTCTATGTGTGAAGAAATCAACAGTACATACAAAGACCAAAGTGATGATTGTAGATCGCCCTAGTGAAAATAGATTTGACGTCACAAATACCGCTCGTTACGAGGTCTTCAGTAGTTTCGATTATTCAGGATCTGTTGTCGTTGATAGTGGAGATTGCGAACCCGAGAGGCTTAGGCGCATCTGGACTACGAGAAATGCTACAGCAAAACCTGCATCTGGAAGGACACTTCCATTACTGCCACGACAAATCTCACCCTCGTCCGAACTCTAATCTTCCTATCACGATCTATGCAGCGGAAATTTGGCCGGTGAAGACAGTCGATAGTCGCAGTATTGATGCTCTAGAAATATGGTGCTATAGAAGATTATTTCGAGAACCATGGACAGCACATCGAACTGATGAAACACTGTCGTCCCATGTCGACCAAAGTCCGTTAAAAATACATTTTGGTCACAATACGAGAAGGAAAGATGAAATGGAAAAAACAGTGATTGAAGAAGAGGCGACGGCCGAAGACCTAGAGGACGAGCACCGTTTAGATGGACAGAGCAGATAAAGATCTTGACAACATTGGGCTTGCAGTAAGCAAGTCACTAGGCCCAAGGCAGAACTTTGTGGAGACAGTTCGTCAGGGGACGTACCACGTGATGCCCCTATACCCTAGCGTAGGGTCAGAAGAAAGGGTCTGTGAAGAATGTTTCCTTAGTTTTGGCGATACCTTTTTCTTACATTCTGTACTTCATTTGCAAAAGTAGTATTAGGGCTTCAGTCATGATACGTAATGATTTTGGAAGCGTTGCAGCTAGTTAATTCGTGCTAAAGATGTTAAGTCCCATAGTGCTCAGAGCCATTTGAACCATTTTTTTTTTTTTTTTTAAGTTTGTGAATTAGTTCGAATGGCATATTATTCCGAGTCCAGTAACAGACGTTTGAAGGAAGCAGATGCAATCTCTTTTCGTCAGCTGGGGTGTTCTGGAGTGCTTAGGTCCAGTATCAACTACAGGCAGACATTTCTTGATTAATAACTTTGGCGTAATGTAGTAACAGAGCTTGAGTTCAGATTATTACGAGGAGCGTTCAGTAAGTAATGCAACACTGATTTCTGAAAGAAGGTTGGTTTTATTCAGCATTCGAATACACAATATAATGCCCCACTCTTTGGCTACAGAACTCTATTTTTCAACATAATCACCCTTCAATGTAACGTCCTTCTGCCAACTTTAACTTTCTTGGAGGGCTTTTAACCCCTCATGGTACCACTCTGCTGATTACGTCAGAGCTAACGTCTTGTTGCATCAATAACCTCCACATCATCCACGTACTGCTTCCCGCGGAGTGCATCCTCCACTGGGTCAAGCAGACGGAAGGTGCGAGGTTCTGTCTGTACGGTGGATGAAGAAGAACAGTCCTGTGCAGTTTTTTGAGCGTCTCTCGGGTACGCACACTTGTGTGACGCCTTGCGTTGCCATGGAGAAGGAGAAGTACGTCTGTATCCGTCGATCATCGGCATTTTGGGGCAATGCAGGAGTCACAGCAGTGTGCGGCCGGCCGGCAAGCAGGAGATCGGACAGGTTTGCGAGAACTTGCTGGGATGATGACAGACACATCGCCCAACGACTCTCCGTGCTTTTGTTCACTGACAGGTTGTCATGATATTCTGCAAGCTTCTATCTATATCTGCGATGCTCTGGTTTTCTGGCAAAAGAAATTCAATGGCAGCTCTCTGTTTGGAAAGCACC
Organism: Schistocerca nitens; assembly: GCF_023898315.1. Lineage (NCBI taxonomy): Eukaryota > Metazoa > Arthropoda > Insecta > Orthoptera > Acrididae > Schistocerca > Schistocerca nitens. The sequence continues at coordinate 254,001,666 of NC_064615.1, read as the reverse complement.
TCCGTCACTGACGCCATTTTGAAGGTTATATATGTCGCCACCACCGGTCGGTACTTCGTGAAACTGTAGGGGATGAAACGGGAATATTCCACAATGTCTCACTACAAATTCAGCATTTCTTTAACCGAAACTGGCTGAGAAAAAAACATGTTGCATTAGTTATTAAACAGCCCTGGTAGATAATCAAGAAGTTCTGCTGGTGAAGTAGGTTATGGTATTCTACACTGATAAACCGAGGCATTATGGCGACTGCCCATTGCGACCCTGAATGCTGCCTGGTGGCGTTGCGGGCGTGTGACGCAGTTAGAAAAGCATAACGGGCGTTCGAAAGGAAACGAGCCACGGGTCGTAAAATGAAAACCGCTGAAGGGGAAGGTGTGGTTGCTGTCAGAGGGCTGAGGCCCCAAACTCGCCACTAGAGGGACGTGGGCGCACACCCTCGTGACGACAGAGCGAGCACATGCTCTCGCCAACCGTCCACTGCACGCACTCGTGCTGAAAACAGGGAAATGGAGGCTTCAAAAGAAGAGAAAACCAGCGCAATGCGTTTCCTTACAGCGGAAGGAGTGCGAAGAACGGAAATTCACCGAAAAGTGGCACAGGTGTATGGGCAAGGCAAGGGTGGCGTCCATAAATAGAATATGAAACTTCCTGGCAGATTAAAACTGTATGCCGGACCGAGACTCGAACTCGGGACCTTTGCCTTTGGCGGGAAAGTGCTCTACAATCTGTGCTACCCAAGCACTACTCACGACCCATCCTCACAGCTTCAATTCTGCCAGTACCTCGTCTCCTATCTTCCAAAAATCACAGAAGCTCTTCTGCGGTGGAGAACTTACCCGCGAAAGACAAAGGTTCCGAGTTCGAGTCTCGGTCCGACACACAGTTTTAATCTGCCAGGAAGTTTCATATCGGTGCACACTCCGCTGCAGAGTGAAAATCTCATTCTGGAGCCAGCACTAAATTTGCTGAAATTGCCATCTGGTGGTATATACCTCTGGAAAACTATGGAGGACTCGTCGAAACCATGCAAGGCTGAAACTCCACTATGTTGCTATTAAGCAGATGACTGTAAGGTTTTTGGTCCATCATCAGGGTTGTTACTCCCCACACGAAAATACACTGACGAGCCAAAATATGATGACTACCGGCAAGTAACACAATGCTTCTTTGCTCTCAGCGAATTTCGATTGAAAAACTGCGGAAATTGTTGTGGGACATCATGGAATATTCCCGCTTCAGCCTTTATAGTTTCACGACGTTCCGATAGATGGTGGCTCTGTACGAGCCCTCAAAATGGCGTCTGTAACGGAGGTGTGTTACAATCAGAAGGCTGTCATTGAGTTTCTTTTGGCCGAAAACCAGAGTGTTGCAGCTATTCAGAGGCGCTTGCAGAATATCTACGGAGACCTAGCAATGAACAAAAGCACTGCGAGTCGTTGGGCGAGATGTGCGTCATCATCGCAACAAAGTGGCACAAACCTGTCCGATCTCCCGCGCACCGGCCGGCAGCACACAGCTATGACTCCTGCAATGTTCGAAGGTGCGCACACTCTTTGTAAATGACTGATCACAGTCAAATATCTCGCTGCACAATTGGACATCCCAGTTGGTAGTGCCGACGCACTCGTCAAACAGTTTGGGAACTCAAAAGTGTGTGCCTGCTGGGTTCCTCGCCGCCTAACAAAGACTCTAAAAGAGCAACAGAAGAGCATCTGTGCGGAATTGCTTGGGCGTTAGGAGGCTGATCGTGACAATTTTTTGTCGACCATCGTCACAGGCGATGAAACATGGGTTCATCACTTCGAGCCTTTATCGAAACGGCAATCCATGGAGTGGCACCACACTAACTCTGCCCAAGACAAAGTTCAAAGCCGCACCCTCAGCCTGTAAAGCCAGGGCTACGAGAATCTGGGACGCTGAGATGGTCATCTTGTTTGATGTCCTCTCTCATGGTCCTACGATTGTTGTAACTGCGACCAGGACGGTCGCGGGGTAGCAATGACGGAAAGCGCGGCGGAGAGGCCCGCGAACAACAACACAACGGGAGAGAACGGACACGACCAACGAAGGTCAGAACGAATACAACAAGATCGAACAACGGAGTCACAAGGAAACAAACACGTCCACTCGTACACAGAACAAGAAAGGAAGCAGTCTAGTGCGAAGCGAGGTGTAAACCGACGTACGCGAGATTAGACTGACTGGCTGAGCTTTTTTTTTTTTACTTTATTGTTATTTTAACACCTGAACAATCAGGTAGGCTGGCAGCGGCATGCGACGCCGCTCTTCAGCCATAGAGTTGACAATAACAGTACAATAATGGAGAATTAAAAATGAACATAGTGACGGGCAAAAAATAGTGGTCACAGACACACAAAAAAACACGGAGCCGTTCACACTCGACGAGAAAGACACTGAAAACACGTTGACACGGCGCACATAACACTGATGAATCCGATGGCACAAGTGAACGTAGAAGCGTGACGGCGGACACTAAAAACACAAAACGACGTCACACACACGAGACACAGATGGCGATGATCTCCAGCGCGCGAAAGTCCACGTAGCGTGTGCGAGTCCGGGGACCTGCCAAGAGGGGAAGAAGGGTGAGGGCGGGTGGAGAGGGTGGAGAGGGGAGAACAGAGATGCCAATGGCTGAGGAGATGGGAAGAGGAGGAGAAGGACAGGGGAGGGGAGGCCCGGGGGAGGAGTGGGGAGAAGGGGAGGATGGATGGAGGGTGCCCAAAGGAACATATACAGGAAGAGGGAGGGAGGATCAAAGTTGGTAGGAGGGGTAGATGGAGGGGAGGAGGACATCATCAGGGAGGGGGAGCTGGCGGAAGCCACCTTGGGAGAGGGTAAGGAGGGTGGAGAGATGGATACCGGGTGGGACGTGGGAATACAGGAGCGGCAGCGGGCGGGGGTGGGAGAGGATCAGGGAGACGAGCGGGTGAGGAGGATCGAGTTTACGGGAGGTGTACAGGATCCGTATCCTTTCAAAGAAAAGGAGGAGGTGGGGGAAGGGGTTGAGATCGTACAGGATCCGCGTAGGGGAGGGGAGATGGATGCAATAGGCGAGGCGGAGAGCATGACGTTCAAGGATTTGGAGGGATTTATAAAAGGTAGGGGGGGGGGGGCAGAGATCCAAGCCGGATGGGCATAACAAAGGATAGGGCGGATGAGGGATTTATAGGTGTGGTGGATGGTGGAGGGGTCCAGACCCCACGTACGGCCGGAGAGGAGCTTGAGGAGACTGAGTTGGGAGCGTTCCCTGGCTTGGATTGTCCGGAGGTGGGGAGTCCAGGAGAGGCGACGGTCGAGGGTGACGCCAAGGTACTTAAGGGTGGGAGTGAGGGCGATAGGACGGCCATAGATGGTGAGATAGAAATCAAGGAGGCGGAAGGAAGGGGTGGTTTTGCCTACAATGATCGCCTGGTTTTTGGAGGGATTGACCTTGAGCAACCACTGGTTGCACCAAGTGGTGAACCGGTCAAGATGGGATTGGAGAAGGTGTTGGGACCGCTGTAGGGTGGGGGCAAGGGCAAGGAAGGCGGTGTCATCGGCAAACTGGAGAAGGTGGACGGGGGCTGACGGCGGCGGCATGTCCGCCGTGTACAAAAGGTACAGAAAGGGGGAGAGGACGGAGCCTTGGGGCACACCGGCAGAGGGGAAAAAGGTGTAGGAATCTGTGTTATGGATGGTGACATAGGAAGGACGGCGGGAGAGAAAGGAGCCGATCAGACGGACGTAGTTAATGGGAAGGGCGAAGGTTCGGAGCTTGAAGAGGAGACCAGAATGCCATACGCGGTCATAAGCACGTTCGAGGTCCAGGGAGAGGAAGATTGCGGAGCGACGGGAATTAAGCTGTTCGGAAAGGAGATGAGTGAGGTGAAGGAGAAGGTCGTCGGAAGAGAAGGACGGCCGAAAGCCACACTGGGTAACGGGAAGGAGGCGGTGCTGGCGGAGATGCTGGTGGATGCGTCGGGTGAGGATAGATTCCAGGACCTTGCTGAAGACCGAGGTAAGGCTGATGGGACGGTAGGAGGAGACGGCGGACGGCGGTTTGCCAGGTTTAAGGAACATGAGGATACGGCAGATTTTCCACAGGTTGGGGTAGTAACCGGTGGACAGGACTACATTGTAGAGCCTGGCCAGGGTGGAGAGGAAAGAGACAGGAGCTTCATGAAGGTGACGGTAGGTGACACGATCGTGACCAGGAGCAGTGTTGCGTTTTGTGCGGAGTGTATCAATGAGATCCTGTGTAGTGATAGGGGCATTGAGTTCCGTGTGTGCAATGTTGTCCAAGCTGGCTGAGCGCGAGGCAGGCGCTTAAGTACGCTATCGAAAGCTGGCCAGGAGGCGCGCGGCGCCACAGCTTACGGCGCGATGGTGCAGAGACCTCTATGGCTCTTCAACGTCCATGACGTCTGGCGCGGATTCGAATTCCGCGGCGCGCAGCACCAGAACGATCAACCCTGAAATGTATTGTGCTACCGCCAGAAATTGAACGAAAGTTTTCAGCGTGTTCGTCGCCACAAAAATACAAACTAGCTTCTTCTCCATGACAATGCAAGGCGTCACACAAGTCTGCGCGCCGGAAAGGAACTCACGAAACTTCACTGAACTGGTATTCCTGATTGGACAATACGGATCTCGCAACTTTTTTCCTCCATCTGTTTGGCCCAGTGAAGGATGCACTCGGTGGAAAGCAGTACGTGGATGGTGGCTAGGTCACTGGTGCAGCGAGACGTTGGCTGCGACGTCGACCAGTATAACGGGAATAATATATTGTATTTAAATCCTGAATAACACCAAACTACTTTTAGAGAAATTTGTTGCATTACTTACTGAACGCTCCTAAATTATATGATGATGTTTGATTTGTGGGGCGCTCAACTGCGCGGTTATCAGCACCCATACAAATTCCCACCGTTTTCTCAGTCCTATCTCACCACTTTCATGAATGTTGATGAAATGCTGACGGCAACACAAACACCCAGTCATCTTGAGGCAGGTGAAAATCCCTGACCCCGCCGGTAATCGAACCTGGGACCACGTGCTCGGGAAGCGAGAACGCGACGACGAGACCACGAGCTGTGTTGTGCCTTTTCGAAGGTAACATGATTCGTTTTAGTGATATAAGTATTTGGTGGCATATTACAGAAAAAGACACAAAATTACGAGACTCGTGTGCAGTACGGCCAAAGTTGTAGTCTGACGTCTAGCCAGTTGTGGTAACAACGCTACCTAGTCACCATCCTCGTAAAAATTTTTTGCCTCCATTTCTAGAAAACGCCAAAGAAGCTCATTGTATTAGAGCAGCATTTGTTAGGCCTACATGTAAATAAGTATTACAACCGTGCGAAATATTAGCAAAATCGGTGGCTCTTTGGGTGTTGCTACACTTGGTAGAGGTCCTAGTCTACTTGTTTCACCCCATCATTGGAAAACTCAGAATTATAAGGGATGAGAGGGCGAAGCAACTGGGAAAGTTGCCTGGATATCTTATCGTTCATGGCTTGTCAAGACCTTGTCAAAGCTTATCAGAAAAATGACCTTACCATGTACATTCCGTTATACAGTTCAAGTCGTAAGCTCCTCAGAGCGGTAGCAAACTACAAATGGTACTATAAAAATGTTCCAGTTGTAGATGGCATACAGTCCAAGTCATCAACAGGTCAGAAGTATAACTGTGATGGCAAATGCTACCTCGAAAACGTTCTAGATGCAGAAGCTTGTCGCCCCCATGAAACTACACCACCAGCTCATAGGTATCCGAACAACCCTAAGTAATGCGGAATTGATAAGTAGATGTCACGAAAGGTAGACCCGGCACTATAAAAAGTGGGTGAGGGGGGGGGGGGGAATTCAAATGGCTCTAATCACTATGGGGCTTAACATCTGAGGTCATTAGTCCCCTAGACTTAGAACCACTTAAACCTAACTAACCTAAGAACATCACACATATCCATGCCCGAGGCAGGATTCGAACCTGCGACCGTAGCAGCCACGTAGTTTTGGACTGAAGCGCCTAGAACCACTCGGCCATCGCTGCCGGCTGCGGGAGGAAAGGGGTGGGGGGGTGGGTGTATTGTTTTGTCAGCAGAGAAGCAGAACAGCGGACTGAATCGGTCGGAGAACTCAGTGACTTGTAATGCTGACTACTCATTGACTCATTGAAGGTCTCATGAGTAACAAATCCGTTACGGACACTTCAATCCTTCTAAAGTTGGCCACGTTGGCTGTTGATAATGTGACGGTGAAGTCCTTTCTTTGTCTTCGTGTTCTACGGTTCTGATATGGGCGCGTATGACCCTAGTTGTTTTTGCGCCCTAAAAGAAAACCGAACAAACAAACAAATGCGAAGGAACCATACAGCTAAATGAAGGCTAGCCACATCTCATGTACTGAAAGCATTGGGAGGATGGTTGTAAAAGGTCGCATACAATGAGTGGAATCAACCACTCGTGAGTTGCGAAGTTCTACCAGTAGCTTAGATAGCACATTGACTCTGGAAATGGAGTTGAAAAGAATGTGGTATAGTGGCTGAGCAGCTCCTCATAAACCATTCATTTCTGTGGTGGCGTAAAGAGCTACTCCACTGGACAGTGGATGAATGGAAACGAGTGATTTGTATCGACGAATGAAGCTACACCCTGCGGCAATGCAGTGGGATGGTCCTGGTTTGGTAAATGTCTGCAGAGGTTTACCTGCAATTATGGAGGAGGAGGAGGAGATCAGTGTTTAACGTCCCGTCGACAACGAGGTCATTAGTGACGGAGCACAAGCTCGGATTAGGGAAGGACTGGGAAGGAAATCGACCGTGTACTTTCAAAGGAACGATCCTGGCATTTGCCTGAAACGATTCAGGGAAATCACGGAAAACCTAAATGAGGATGGCTGGAGACGGATCTGAATCGTCGTCCTCGCGAATGCTAGTTCTATGTGCTAACCACTGCGCCATCCCGCTCGGTCCTGCAATTATCTGTGGTCCAAGTACGGAAGAGCTAATGTTAGGGTCTGGGGACACGTTTCGTGGGTAGGGTGTGATTCCTTCAATGCGCTTTACAAATCGGCAGATGCGGAAGTATACAAGAACATTTTACAGCATTGTGGACTGCATGCAGTAGAGTAATATTTCGGAGATGATGACTGTTCATATCCACATGACAATACACCGTGTCACAAAGCAAGGCAGTGGGTTGTGAACAATTACATTCCTGAAATGGACTTGCCTGCTTGGAGACATGACCTGAGTCCAATGGAACACCTCTAGGATGAGACAGAATGTCGACTTCTCTCAACACCCCACCCCCGACACCACTACCCTGTCTGGTTTCGGCTCTTGAGCGAGAACGGGTTCCCGTTCGTCCACAGACATTCACAGACCTCACTGGATGTGTACCCAGGATAGTTCAAGCCGTCTTTATGAACACGTAATTAATGCGACTAATGGGTGTCCGGAAACTTTTGATCATATAGTGTGTGAATGAATTGATTAGATAGCGGGTAGACTGCGGCGACGTCCTAAATTATGAGATAAATGTAGTTGGTAATTAAATGGACCTTTCGTAGACGATCGATAGTTTGCATATTTTGTGAGCTTGGTTTGCTCGTATGACTTGGCAGACAATATAACGAGTGATAGCAACCTCAGGCTCTTTCCAGGTAATGCCGTTATCTGTGTTGCAAAGACTGGCAGCTTTCTTCAGACATTTAGACATATGAAATTTTGTACTTGACAAAACACAAAACCGTAGCATCCTACGGCTACCAGTATCACTGAGTCACGACTTGGATCAGTCAACTTACACAAACACCTGTGCTTAACAGTTTGTAAGGATGTGAAATCTAATGATCACATACGTTCCATGTAGATATACCAGGTGGCAGACTTTGATTAATTGGTAGGACACTAGGGAGATGCACTCATTCTACAAAGGACATTGCTTACAAAAGACTTGTTGACCCATCCCAGAATAATGCTCAAGTGTGTAGGACTGATACTAAACAGGACAAACACGAGATGTCAAAAGTACAAACAAGGACAGCACCGATGATCGCAGGTTTGTCTGACCCTTTGGATAACGTCACTGACCTGTTGAGGAACCTGAGTTGGCTTGCGGATGACGATTACCCCACGAAAACGTTCTAACATAGTTTCAAGTATCATAATGAAGTGGGGAATCTAGTAATAGATGACAACCCTCTACAAATCACTCCAACTGTGACCGCGAAAGAAGAATAAACTAGTTGACACAAAAGTTTGCTGAAGATCGGACCTTGTCATATTGTAAAATAATCTACTGGAGCAACCAACGATTCGGCCACGATTACAGTGGTTTTCTTCTGGGCCTAAGTGACTATAAGATTACGCTAATTACAGCGCACACGAGGACATTTAAGCAGACATTTCTCTCGCGTTCCATAAGCGACTGGACGGAAAGGAAGCCTAATACATGTACTTTTAAATACATCATGGGAGCAGACAGTGATCCATGTTATTACTAATAGTTACTATTAAAATCAGTCTTGATCACAAATGTATTTATTCTGATAACCAGTTTCGACCACGCCTGTTGTCATCTTCAGACCTACAAGACAACACAAAGTGTGATTAGAGGGCTGCATTGAAAGGGTCGACAAAATACAATGTAACGACTGTGAGAAGCAGTATATTGGCTAAACTGGCCGTAACTTTCTAACACGTTTTAAGGAACATACTACTGGTACTTCACTACGAAATCAATATTTGGTCAGCATCTTGATGAATACAGTCACTCTGAGGGTTACATTTCAAACAATTTGAAAATATTACATAATGTACCAAAAGGGTTTTTGCTAAATACTTTAGAAGAAATTGAAATCTATTCACTTTATAAAAGTAAACCGTTACCTGTGTTAAATGAGCAGCTTGAATTCAAAGATAAACATTTCTTTGAACTGTTTGACGATTTGCTTTAGAATGCTCACTCTTCTGTCTCTCATTTGTTAAAAATTATTCAGACCTTTATAAAACATTTTATACTTTGTAACCTTTATTATTTTGCAAATGATTATTTTATGACTGACAATCTGTTTTTTAGAATGTTTACTTCTGTCTTACTAATTCAAATCCTTTTAATACTCTGACACTACGACTTGTAGCATGGTATTTTAAATTCCCTCTACTTTCTGACTAATGGTATATACATGATTTATGTTTCTATATTTGTTTCATAAGCATTTTTATATACTTATTTACAAGTGATCTTATTCTATGATAACATAGTCTGTCTCATACGTTTTAGCCACTCTTCAGTTTTTCCTTTTCCTGTACATTTTACAAAGAAACAAAAGTTAATATAAACTGTTATTATATATATAATTTTGTGCACTTATTTTATTATCCAATAAGGCATGTCACCTGCTTCAGTGTTTGTCACAGGTACCTGTTAATTCCGTACCTTACACTGTCAAGGTTTTATTCTTAGTCTTTTAGTACTATATTTTTGTTTATAAGACTGGCATGTAAACTAAAACATAGCAATGCCGTTTAATAGTGTCACATGTAAAATTTGCAATATATATAGGAGCGTCATAAGCGGTAATTTAATAATATCACATGTACTGTGTCCTCTCGATTACTTTCTTTCTCAGTTTTCATCAGCAAGAACTAATTATTATCCATCGAAAATCTATACAAATGTATGTCTCTTGTTACACCTTGAAATTGTATCTGTGCAGCGTTTTACTACAACACGTCAGTCAACGATTTTTGTAGCCTCCTTAATGGAAAGCGCCCTGCTAGAGCGTCTGTCGTTTCCATAACAACATGCTGCTGTTCATGGTACGTCGTCTGACGTGACAGTGTTTGCCTATCGATATTACAACAACCTCGTTACTAGGACAACCAAAAATAACGTTCAAGCTCTTACTGATTAGAAGTGTCTTTTGTTGATTTCCGTTCAAGTAGTTTAAATAGTAGATATAATAACGTATTCACGACACTTCCATTTAGAAAGCCTTTCACAAACCGAATAGAAACTAACGCAGCACTAGCTAAGATTATTAGTACCCCCACCCCTCTCACCACAAGCAAAACTAACCTCGTTGGAGAGTAGCCTGCTGCCACATATTTGGAATGGCGTCTATACTTACCATGGCAACCAGTAGCTTCTAAGTGGTTCTCCAACAGGCCCAGAGAGGGCAACCCATGTACTGTAGAAACGATTTTTATTATCTCATATGTTTAATATTTTTTCATATTTTATCTAACAATAGCTGTTGAACTAGCTAAGTTCCATGTATTTTTATTTTTCATTCTTGTCATTGTTCTTTTAATTACGACATTTTACGTTATAATTTGACTTTTAACCAATTGGGTAGCGATGACATCATTCAGTCAAAAGTGGGCGGAGTCTCCAGTATATAAGTAAGACGCGCACTGCTCTATCTAGCAGTGATTTACCACCAGAAGGAGGCTTCTGCCCGTACAGCGTTTTGGTAATTCATCGTTCTATAACTTTGTAGTGTTACATAATTTTCTTCAGTGTAGCCCTCTAATCAGACTTTGTATTTGACTTGTAGGTCTGAAGGTGAACACAGGCGTGGTCGAAACCGGTTACCAGAATAAACAAATTTGTGATCGAGACTGATTTTAATAGTAACTATTAATACATTTACACGGGAGGCTCCCTCTGCTATGCAGCTTACAGCGATTTGCAGAGTACGTACAGGGCGTGGGAAAAAAATACGGAAACACCGCGAGAAATGCATGCTTGAAGGTAAGAGCAGGTGCCAGCCAAGCTTGCAGGTTGCGCTGTTGTATTTGACAACGAACGGCACCTGTGAGATGCCCTCATTACGTTGCAAGTGTCAATCGAGGTCAGAACAGTGTTCCGTGTAGTCGTGAGTGCATTATGTGGAAGCTAAGTGGATTCGAACGTGGGCAAACTGCTGGTGCTCATATGGTGGGCGTTTCCGTAACCAGGGTAACCGAAGTGTTTAGTGTTTCAAGAGGCACCGTATCGAAGATTTATGAGGCACACTGGGAAAGCGGAAAACCCTCATTCGCTAAGACGCAACGCAGACTGGAGTGCTTACTGACTGATCGTGACAGATGTCATTGAAGAGGATTGCGGCGAATAAAAAATTACGACAGGTGCAAAAGTCACTGCAGAACTGAATATCGCATTTGCGAACCCTGTCAGTATCAGAACAACACGAAGGGAGCTCCATAAGTAGGGAATTGTAGGGCGAGCTAAAATTCCGAAACGACATATCAGTGACGCAAATGCCTGTAGCATGAAAACGTGATGCCGAAGCCATAAAACTTGGACTAAGGACCAGTAGAAAAAAGCCATTTGATTAGACGAGTCTTGTTTCACACCAGTTCCAAATCCTGGACGAGTGTATGTTCCAAGAGTGAAACGTGGCGGACGTTCGCTGAAGGTTTAGGCAGCTGTATAGTGTGGTGTCCCAAGGGCCCCATGGTTACTCATCCAGGTATCATCACTGCCAAGGATTATGAGACCATTTTGGCTGATCAAGTCCATCCTGTGGAAAGATGTTTGTTCTGCAGTGGTCGTGCTGTGTTCCAAGACGACAGGGCCCCTGTTGCCACAGCTCAAATAGTACAGAACTGCTTCTGTGAGAACGAAGATAATTTCCCGTGTCTCCTCTTGCCACCACAGTCACCAGACGTAAATATTGTCTTTGTGGTCCACTTTGTAGAGAAGGCTCCGTGAGAGCTATCCACCTCCATCATCTTTACTTGAAGTTCCCACTATTTTGCAGGACTAAAAGATTCGCTTGAAAACCATAAAGGACCTGTGTCCATGCATTTCAAGACTACTGAAAGCTGTTTTGAATGACAATGATTTTTTTGTCCACACCCTGTAGATGTACACTCCTGGAAATGGAAAAAAGAACACATTGACACCGGTGTGTCAGACCCACCATACTTGCTCCGGACACTGCGAGAGGGCTGTACAAGCAATGATCACACGCACGGCACAGCGGACACACCAGGAACCGCGGTGTTGGCCGTCGAATGGCGCTAGCTGCGCAGCATTTGTGCACCGCCGCCGTCAGTGTCAGCCAGTTTGCCGTGGCATACGGAGCTCCATCGCAGTCTTTAACACTGGTAGCATGCCGCGACAGCGTGGACGTGAACCGTATGTGCAGTTGACGGACTTTGAGCGAGGGCGTATAGTGGGCATGCGGGAGGCCGGGTGGACGTACCGCCGAATTGCTCAAAACGTGGGGCGTGAGGTCTCCACAGTACATCGATGTTGTCGCCAGTGGTCGGCGGAAGGTGCACGTGCCCGTCGACCTGGGACCGGATCGCAGCGACGCACGGATGCACGCCAAGACCGTAGGATCCTACGCAGTGCCGTAGGGGACCGCACCGCCACTTCCCAGCAAATTAGGGACACTGTTGCTCCTGGGGTATCGGCGAGGACCATTCGCAACCGTCTCCATGAAGCTGGGCTACGGTCCCGCACACCGTTAGGCCGTCTTCCGCTCACGCCCCAACATCGTGCAGCCCTCCTCCAGTGGTGTCGCGACAGGCGTGAATGGAGGGACGGATGGAGACGCGTCGTCTTCAGCGATGAGAGTCGCTTCTGCCTTGGTGCCAATGATGGTCGTATGCGTGTTTGGCGCCGTGCAGGTGAGCGCCACAATCAGGACTGCATACGACCGAGGCACACAGGGCCAACACCCGGCATCATGGTGTGGGGAGCGATCTCCTACATTGGCCGTACACCACTGGTGATCGTCGAGGGGACACTGAATAGTGCACGGTACATCCAAACCGTCATCGAACCCATCGTTCGACCATTCCTAGACCGGCAAGGGAACTTGCTGTTCCAACAGGACAATGCACGTCCGCATGTATCCCGTGCCACCCAACGTGCTCTAGAAGGTGTAAGTCAACTACCCTGGCCAGCAAGATCTCCGGATCTGTCCCCCATTGAGCATGTTTGGGACTGGATGAAGCGTCGTCTCACGCGGTCTGCACGTCCGGCACGAACGCTGGTCCAACAGAGGCGCCAGGTGGAAATGGCATGGCAAGCCGTTCCACAGGACTACATCCAGCATCTCTACGATCGTCTCCATGGGAGAATAGCAGCCTGCATTGCTGCGAAAGGTGGATATACACTGTACTAGTGCCGACATTGTGCATGCTCTGTTGCCTGTGTCTATGTGCCTGTGGTTCTGTCAGTGTGATCATGTGATGTATCTGACCCCAGGAATGTGTCAATAAAGTTTCCCCTTCCTGGGACAATGAATTCACGGTGTTCTTATTTCAATTTCCAGGAGTGTACGTAGATGAATCTGTCTTGCTCTTCATTCCACCGAGGCGCCGCCCTTACGCAAGGGTAGATACCAAGTTTTAAGATTATATCCGCCTTTCCTATGATCGATAAACTTTTAATACTACTAACTGCACAGATATTATTCACTCGTTACTTTTTCGCCTGTGGTTGTTGCCACTCTGTCTTCTGAGTGAACTTCGTTTTAGAAACCAAGTCATCAGTATCGGCCTGTGAGCAATAGAAAACTTCCTACAGCTAGTTGGTCAGTCTCACCCACCGACTATATATATCGTGAAGGAGCAGTTAAGATGTCGAACGCTTTGAAGACATATGCATACAAGACGACTACCGGGTGATCATCACATAATATTCTCACTATTGACGTTTGTGCAATCAATACTTTCTTTCTGAGTTATTAGCCGAGACAATTATTCCGGACGACTTTACTGAGTGGAAAAATTCGAAACAAGTTAGGACTTCGATCAATTTCAGAAGTAGCTGAACTTGATTGTTTCAGGAGCTCATACGTTTCATCAATATTTATACCGCAAAATCTGGAACGTTGTACTCAGTTTAGTGACTCGAGTTGACGTGCTACATCAACTCTTGGTATGAATCTATTCGCTGCACAGAACTGAATATAGTATGTTTTCTCAGAACTGACGACGAGTCCATTTTCGAAAAAACACTTAGAAACTCTTAGAAAAAGATTAACAATTTCGTCTTTCTATTTTGTCTCTAATGGGGTATAGCGGTTTGCACTAGTATCGTGTGCAAAGAGTTCCAATCCTGATTGATGGTTCAAATGGTTCAAATGGCTCTGAGCACTATGGGACTCAACATCTTAGGTCATAAGTCCCCTAGAACTTAGAACTACTTAAACCTAACTAACCTAAAGACATCACACACACCCATGCCCGAGGCAGGATTCGAACCTGCGACCGTAGCAGTCCCGCGGTTCCGGACTGCAGCGCCAGAACTCCTGATTGATGGGTATTAAATGGAAGGTCATTCACTTATACCGGTTCCCCTCCGAAGAGTCGTGAGGCGAATATTCTGTGACGTTTCGGAAGATGTTTGCGGTTTCGTTTTTTCAGTGTGTAGTCGATGTCATGTCAAACAAATGCCGCTCCTCTCGTCTCTCATGCAATGCCCAGCGCCGACGAAATGCGTCAGTCTGTGTCCAGTTACAAACAAAACTATTTTAAAAGCGATATTTTACATACGTATTGGACAAGTCGGTCTCACATGGATCCAGTACGATATCTGATTTGTATTAACAGGGACAGTAAAACACGAAGGATACTCAGTAGCCCAGCAGCGACAGCAATGCCTTGGCGCCCGCTGTATGCTACCCATGCAGCACTGCTGCTCATTCGCTTTTGGAGTACTGATCATTCTTCGTGTTTTACTGTCTCTGCTAATACATATCGATCATAGTGGATTAATATTGGAAAGGTTCTACTGAATAGGCACGTAAAATTCGGCTTTGATAATCATTTTGTTTGTAACTGGAAACAAACCGACGCTTTCTGTCGACAGTGGGCACCACATGAGGGACTTGATGAACAGCATCTGCTTGGACTGACTCCAGCTGCACATTGCAAAACTAACTTTCAAATATCCACCGAAACATCAGAGAAAATGTGTCTGACGTTATTTATGAGGGTCACCTTGTATAAGGAATAGGAGTGGACCCAAAATTGAACCCTGCAGTACTCCCTTATAATTTCCGACATTCTCTAAATTTTCTCTCTTTTCAGCATTGTTTGAATTATTCAGCACAACTTTTTTCATTCTATTTGTTAAGAATGATTCAAACTAGTTGCTTGTAAAGCCATGAATTTAGTTTTCTTAAGACAGTAACATGGCCCACACAGTCAAACATCTTGGACGACCACAAAAAATACCAGCTGGCGGCGTCCTGCCACTTCAGAAGTTGTAAACAGGCGAAAGCGAAGCGTGGGCACGCTGGGGCCACCTCCGTGTGATCCGCCTCCGCCCCCACCCGCCCCCGCACTGAGAGCCGGGTCCGTTACGACAGGCGAGGCGAGCCGTGCGGGCAGAGCGGAAGCGGCGTGTTCGCGTTCCGTGACCGCCCGCGGATTGCCGCAGAGTCTGCGTGGGCTGCGCAACGGTGCAGCCGAGGCTGAAAGGCGAGGCACCTTGCACTTCCAAGCTCTTAACGGCGACGCGGCGGAGTCTTTACGCCGCGCGTCAGCAACCTCCAGTCTCTAGATACGAAAGGCAGTGTCCCGACTGACTCACTCACTGACTCATCATCGCCCGCCCCTAACGGCTAAGGACAGAAACTTGAAATTTGTAAGTGTTTGTCAAATACTGTAGGAGTCGTTTAAGAACGGATTTTTTGAAATTCCACCCCTAAGGGAGTGAAATAAGGGATAAAATATTTTTTGAAAATACGTCACCATTAAGACAATTTTTAAGCTAGACTTAGGAAAAATTGGTAATTGGTTTCTCGGTCAGATGTAATGAAATACATCTCCTGTAGGGATGAAATAGTTGGGGAAAGTTTCTTTGAAAATACAGAATTATTAAAGGTACTACTAAAGTATTTTTGAAAGGCACCTGTGAAAGCTGGTGTTTCACTTCTCGCTTAGAAATGTAAAAAAAAAAAAAACCATGTGTTTCAATGATTTTGGAAACTGAACCCCTAATTGGGAGAAACAAAGGAAGAAATGTTTTATGAAAATATTTCATTATGGTAGCATTTTAAAAGCTAAATCTATTAAAATTTGAGTTTGGTTTCTCAATTGGAAATAAAAAAATACTTGTTTCACCGTTTTTGGAAATGCAACCCCTTATGAAATTAAATAAGGGATAAAAGTTCTTATGGAAGTATTTCATAATGCAACTATTTTCGAAGCTAAATATATGAAAATTTGTATTTGGCTTCTCTGAGAGAACTAAAAGATACACATGTGACTGTTTATGGAAATTCAACCCCTAAGAAGGTGAAGTAGGGGGTTAAATGTGTTATGAAGCTTTTTTATTGTAGAACAGTTTTGAAGTTAGATATTTAAAAATTGGTGCTTGGCTTCTCAGTTAGAAATGAAAAAATAAATGCTGCACTCTTTCTGGAAATTCAACCATTAATGGGGTGAAATAAGGGATAAAAGGTTTTTTGAAATTACGTGGCCATTAAGACAATTTAGAAGCTAGACCTACGAAAATTGGTATTTGGTTTCTTAGGCAGTAGTAGAGAAATACATATTTCAGTATTTTTGGAATTTTAACCTGTATGGGGATGAAATAGTGGGTGACAGTTTTCTTTGAAAATAAATAATTATTACAAAACTACTAAACTATTCTTGAACTTAAACCTATGAAAACAGGTATTTCTCCTTGGGTACATATAAAAGAAATGTCTTTCGGTGTTTTTGGAAATTCAGCCCCTAAGAAAGTGAAACACGGGATGAAAATTCTTTTGAAATTATCCATTCCGCATGCCTTTTCAAAGCTAAATCTACGTATTTTTGTGTTTGACATCTCTGTTAGAAATAAAAGTAAAACATTTATTCCACTGTTTTTGGAAATTCAGCACCAAGGGGCTGAAAGATGACATAAAAATATTTTAGAAATTACTTCGTGTCTCTATTAAAAAAGTTAAGTCTATGAAAACTGATATTTCGCTTCTCTGTTGGATATAAGGAAATACGTCTTTAGGATATGAAAGTTTGTTTGGAAATATCACCACAAGAACGCAAAAGGCATGAGTAATAAAAACCTTGGACTCAGATACCAGACTGGACTCCAGTGTCTCCAGTCCAGCCTCCACGAGAGAGCTCGACTCCAACTGTGCTTTTTCAAGAACATTCGGAAAAGACCATTCTTTAGAAGCCTTAATTAGCGTGAAAAGTTAAGAAGGTGTTGCAACTTGTGAACCAAATTAAATGAAGCTATTTAACAGTCACCACAAAAAAATTGACTCGGTCAGAATACCATAGAACAAGATACAGTTCATTACAACATTAATTGTTGATTAGATCTAAAATATGGTTATAAAATTATTTTTAATGTAATTACTAAGTAATCCCGAGCAAAGCAGAGGGCGCTAAACTAGTCTCAGTAATAACAACACTGGCTCAACTTGAGCATTCGATGCCCAAGTGGTGAGAGGGGTGGGGGGTACTAATAGTCTTAGCTAATGCTGCGTTATTTTCTATTGGGTTTGTGAAAGGCTTTCTAAACGGAGGTGTTGTGAATACGTTATTATATCTACGAGGTAAACTACTTGAACGGAAATTAACGAAATGACACTTCTAATCAGTAAGAGCTTGAACCTTATTTTTGGTTGTCCTAGACACAAACTTAAAACTTAAATACTAAATACGATTTATGTGAATATCTTATAAATACACCTTCCTTTTCAGTTTTTTTTTCTCGAATGGAAGCGGGCTTGCAGTACGATGAAATTAATACTATTCACTAAATAACAATACGAGGGGCGCTCAATAAGTAATGCAACGCATTTTTTTCCTGAAATAAGGCTGGTTTTATTCAAGATTCCGGTACATCGTATTATTCCCCATTCCTTTGGCTACAAAACCCAATTTTTCAACATAATCTCTGTTCAATGTAATGGCCTGGCAGGGTCCACATGGTATCACTCTACTGGTCGGCGTGGGAGCTAATCAGTGTCTTGCATCAATAACCTCCCCATTTTCCACGCATTGCTTGTGCGGAGTGGATCCTTCATTAGGCCAAATGGATGGAAGTCGGAAGATGCGAGATCTGGTCTGTAGGTTTGATAAGGAAGGACAGTCCAATGAAGTTTTATGAGCTTTGAGCTTCTCTCGTTTTCACAGACTTGTGTAAGGCCTTGCGTTGTGGTGGAGAAGGAGAAATTCGGTGCCATCTGTCGATCACCCCGAATGAGTGTATCCACACGTTCCAATTCTGTAGGATTCACAGCTGTGTGAGGCTGGCTAGCACACTGGAGACCCTCCGCAAACGCAGACAGTGTTGCATCGTACTGGGGGGAGTGTGCAGCCAGACGAGAGAATTACACACTCGCCAAATTCTTGGCACTCTACATAGCGTGGGCTATTCCACTTATGGTCCATTATAAAGTGAGTGTCTTTTCTGCCAAATATCAAACTAGCTGGTAGTGGAGAATAACGAGTGGGAATATGTGGGAGGCGAATACTTGTTCCAGCTGTTCCATCATGTCTAAAGCAAATGTCTTGACACCACTGACGACCAGTACCGAGTCATGAGAACTATTTTTTAAATGCATTCTGGGACTAAATGGCCACAGACAACCTAATATATATATATATATATATATATATATATATATATATATATATATATATATATATATATATTGTATTCCACCCACGTCTCACTGTATTTCGATGACGTTATCGGTCGAAAATGAAAAGGCAGTGGGATAATACACACGTCAAAAAAATGTTTTGCATCACCTCGCTTCCGGCCGGCCGAGGTGGCCGAGCGGTTCTAGGCGCTACAGTCTGGAACCGCGCGACCCTACGGTCGCAGGTTCGAATCTTGCCTCGGGCATGGATGTGTGTGATGTCCTTAGGTTAGTTAGGTTTAAGTAGTTCTAAGTTCTAGGGGACTGATGACCTCAGATGTTAAGTCCCATAGTGTTTGGTTGGTTGGTTGGTTTGGGGAAGGAGACCAGACAGCGAGGTCATCGGTCTCATCGGATTAGGGAAGGACGGGGAAGGAAGTCGGCCGTGCCCTTTGAAAGGAACCATCCCGGCATTTGCCTGGAGCGATTTAGGGAAATCACGGAAAACCTAAATCAGGATGGCCGGACGCGGGATTGAACCGTCGTCCTCCCGAATGCGAGTCCAGTGTCTAACCACTGCGCCACCTCGCTCGGTGTGTCCCATAGTGCTCAGAGCCATTTGAACCATTTGAACCTCCCTTCCGAGAGTTCCGGAACCGGTAACTGGAATAGAGATCAACATAAACATCATTTCCGCCACTTTTATTGCTCATGAAAACCACACATTGCATGTTGTATCACCATACAGCGAGACCTTCAGAGGTGGTTGTCCAGATTGCTGTACACACCGGTACCTCTAATACCCAATAGCACGTCCTCTTGCATTGATGCGTGCCTGTATTCGTCGTTGCATACTATCCACAAGTTCATCAAGGCAGTGTTGGTCCAGATTGTCCCACTCCTCAATGGCGATGGGGCGTAGATCTCTCAGAGTGGTTGGTGGGACACGTCGTCCATAAACAAACATTTTCAATCTATCCCAGGCGTGTGCGATACGGTTCATGTCTGGAGAACATGCTGGCCACTCTAGTCGAGCGATGTCGTTATCCTGAAGGAAGTCATTCACAAGATGCGCACGATGGGGCGCGAATTATCGTCCATGAAGGTGAATGCGTCGCCAACACGCTGCCGATATGGTTGCACTGTCGGTCGGAGGATGGCATTCACGTATCGTACAGCCGTTTCGGCGCCTTCCATGACCACCAGCAGCGTACCTCGGCCCCACATAATGCCACCCCAAAACAGCAGGGAACCTCCACCTTGCTGCACTCGCTGGACAGCGTGTCTACGGCGTTCAGCCTGACCGGGTTGCCTCCAAACACGTCTCCGACGATAGTCTGGTTGAAGGCGTATGCGACACTCATCGGTGAAGAGAACGTGGTGCCAATCCTGAGTGGTCCATTCGGCATGTTGTTGGGACGATCTGTACCGCGCTGCATGGTGTCGTGGTTTGCAAAGATGGACCTCGCCATGGACGTCGGGAGTGAAGTTGAGCATCATTCAGCCTATTGCGCACAGTTTGAGACCTGTGGCTACACGAAAAGCCTTATGCGAAATTGTGGCGTTTCTGCAGGGTTGCTGTCAGGGCTCCTCAGAGCCATAATGCGTAGACAGCGGTCATCTACTGCAGTAGCCCGTGGGCGGCCTGAGCGAGGCATGTAATCGGCAGTTCCTGTCTTTCTGTATCTCCTCCATGTCCGAAAAACATTCTTTGGTTCACTCCGAGACGCTTGGACACTTCCCTTGTCGATAGTCCTTCCTGGCACAAAGTAACAATGCGGACGCGATCGAATCGCGGTATTAACCGTCTAGGCATGATTGAACTACAGACAAAACGAGCCGTGTACCTCCTTCCTGGTGGAATGACTTGAACTGATAGGCTGTAGGACCCCTCCGTGTAATAGGTGCTGCTGACGCATGGTTGTTCACATTTCTTGGCGGGTTTAGTGACATCTCTGAACACTCAAAGGGACTGTCTGTGATACACTATCCGCAGTCAACGTCTTTCTTCAGGAGTTCTCTTAACCGGGCTGATGCAAAACTTTTTTTGATGTTATAACCGTGCTACCTCTCTGGCTAATTAGACTTCGCTATATGACCGTGTACATAAAGTCCCTATTCCGTGGGGAAAAGACATCTACTCCGAAGAATAATGCAATACCGAGATAAGTAGATGAAGTTATAACCGAATCGCCACTGCTCAGTATTTTAGCAATGACGATTAGAAACACAGTTCGGTTACCTTTATATACACTCCTGGAAATTGAAATAAGAACACCGTGAATTCGTTGTCCCAGGAAGGGGAAACTTTATTGACACATTCCTGGTGTCAGATACATCACATAATCACACTGACAGAACCACAGGCACATAGACACAGACAACAGAGCATGCACAATGTCGGCACTAGTACAGTGTATATCCACCTTTCGCAGCAATGCAGGCTGCTATTCTCCCATGGAGACGATCGTAGAGATGCTGGATGTAGTCCTGTGGAACGGCTTGCCATGCCATTTCCACCTGGCGCCTCAGTTGGACCAGCGTTCGTGCTGGACGTGCAGACCGCGTGAGACGACACTTCATCCAGTCCCAAACATGCTCAATGGGGGACAGATCCGGAGATCTTGCTGGCCAGGGTAGTTGACTTACACCTTCTAGAGCACGTTGGGTGGCACGGGATACATGCGGACGTGCATTGTCCTGTTGGAACAGCAAGTTCCCTTGCCGGTCTAGGAATGGTAGAACGATGGGTTCGATGACGGTTTGGATGTACCGTGCACTATTCAGTGTCCCCTCGACGATCACCAGTGGTGTACGGCCAGTGTAGGAGATCGCTCCCCACACCGTGATGCCGGGTGTTGGCCCTGTGTGCCTCGGTCGTATGCAGTCCTGATTGTGGCGCTCACCTGCACGGCGCCAAACACGCATACGACCATCATTGGCACCAAGGCAGAAGCGACTCTCATCGCTGAAGACGACACGTCTCCATTCGTCCCTCCATTCACGCCTGTCGCGACACCATTGGAGGCGGGCTGCACGATGTTGGGGCGTGAGCGGAAGACGGCCTAACGGTGTGCGGGACCGTAGCCCAGCTTCATGGAGACGGTTGCGAATGGTCCTCGCCGATACCCCAGGAGCAACAGTGTCCCTAATTTGCTGGGAAGTGGCGGTGCGGTCCCCTACGGCACTGCGTAGGATCCTACGGTCTTGGCGTGCATCCGTGCGTCGCTGCGGTCCGGTCCCAGGTCGACGGGCACGTGCACCTTCCGCCGACCACTGGCGACAACATCGATGTACTGTGGAGACCTCATGCCCCACGTGTTGAGCAATTCGGCGGTACGTCCACCCGGCCTCCCGCATGCCCACTATACGCCCTCGCTCAAAGTCCGTCAACTGCACATACGGTTCACGTCCACGCTGTCGCGGCATGCTACCAGTGTTAAAGACTGCGATGGAGCTCCGTATGCCACGGCAAACTGGCTGACACTGACGGCGGCGGTGCACAAATGCTGCGCAGCTAGCGCCATTCGACGGCCAACACCGCGGTTCCTGGTGTGTCCGCTGTGCCGTGCGTGTGATCATTGCTTGTACAGCCCTCTCGCAGTGTCCGGAGCAAGTATGGTGGGTCTGACACACCGGTGTCAATGTGTTCTTTTTTCCATTTCCAGGAGTGTATTTTTAATCACGTAAACTAGTTTTTAATTAATTGTAGTTAGTGGAAAATTTGGAAGAAAAGTTTTCAAAGTATGTCATTAATGAAATAACCAATGGTCGCCAGTTCCTTACCGGAAGAAGAATAATTAAGTTGGAACTCAACTTTGTACTTGTATGCAATCTTACGTGGGAATAGTTTGTTATTGATGTCATGATGTAGGAAGTACTTCACAGCACACATGTCACAGTAGTCAGATAACAATCAGATAGCATACACATACAACGTATCATATTAATTTTCAAAGATCAATTAAAGTAAACTTGTTTACTGGCTGTGAACATAAACTTTTTGTTACGTTACTCACCGTAATACTGACTGTTGTAATTCTAGCAAGCTGAAATATTGTTTGAATTTAGCAGTTACTTTGATATTTATTTGTAATATAAGTTATAAATTATGCCACAAGCTATAAATTAGAAACTGTGCTTTGACAGTGAAATTCAGTGTCCAAGTTACTTAAAGTTTAGCTACCAATTTTTTATTATGAAAGTTACTCTATTTTTAGGAAATGAATTAATACTGGGTTTTGCATCATACTATTTCTGACATCATTCATACTACAACCAAAGATTTCATTACTACCTAATGTACAAAAGATGGAAAATTTATGTCTTGATAATCTAATAAATTGATGTTCACTTCATTTTCAGCTCATTTTCTGATTATCTCGATTTATAGAAAGGGATAGGATGGATACTACTTGGATAATGACTTAGGAAAATTATTTACGTGACAATATGCACGAAAACAATGTTATTTAAGCAGTAAAATTCCAACTACGCTGGTCAGTCTATTACACTTCTAGTTATAAATAGTCTAGATCTTACTTCACTTCATGGTGCCGTTGGTTTGTCGATTGGCTTCATTTAGCGGTAAATAGTGCATAGGTTGATCTTCTTGCCATACCATAGCCAATAACAAGGGCCCACAATACTCTCGATGTTATGTAAATTACTATTGCTGCATATGTACTGTGCCCAATAAATGCCATAGCTTGCCCATATTAAACATCCGCCAACGCAACCAATTCAATTTTCACTGCTCCGCAATTTTGCATAGCCACACCGACGAACACAGACAACCAACGACATCTATCGTCTCCTCGCGACTCCCAGCTGCTAATACTTTTGGCGCGCTCGCACGCCCAACGATAATGCATTTACAATTCATTACAGTCTTTGACAATAGCATTTCCCTGACTAGGCCAGCATGTCTACTTACAAAATGTAACATTCTATGAGTATTCTCTTTCTTAAATAACAAATAGCATTTATAACTTGACAACATATTTGCAGGAATAATGTTCAGCACAACTAATAAAGGAAACTTTGCAAAACACGTAAAAAATGTATCATCATCCACAGAGTTGTTGTGTTGCAATGTGTTCAAAATGGTTCAAATGGCTCTGAGCAGTATGGGACTTAACTTCTGAGGTCATCAGACTCCTAGAACTTAGAACTACTTAAAAATAACTAACCTAAGGATGTCACACAGATCCATGCCCGAGGCAGGATTCGAACCTGCTGCCGTAGCGGTCGCGCGGTTCTAGACTGTAGCGCCTAGAACCGCTCGGCCACTCCGGCCGGCCTACAGTGTGTGTATTTGATTGGAAAGCTGCTGTGGCTACGTGCATAGTGCCCATCACACGCGCCTGTTTCGATTTTAAATGCGGCTTGTTTATATTGTAAGTTTGTAAGTTTTACACCCAGCTAAATCTTATATTCAACTACCAGGTGGTTCTAAGTATCTATGGCCCAAAGACTTGTGCGGCGGAGCAGTAATAATCTATGTACACAACCATCCTCGTGAAGCAGTGTGTCTACTGCCGAAAACTGTATCACAAACACTCCAGTAATTCCTAAGATGAACCTTTCTGTAAAAAATAAATGTCGTGTGACTAGGGTCTCCCGTCGGGTAGACCGTTCGCCAGGTGCAAATCTTTCGAGTTGGCGCCACTTCGGCGACTTGCGCGTCGATGGGGATGAAATTAGGATGATTAGGACAACACAACACCCAGTCCCTGATCGGAGAAAATCTCCGACCCCTCCGGGAATCGAACCCGGTCCCTTAGGATTGACATTCTGTCGCACTGACCACTTTTTTTTTTACTCATTTTGTTCGATATAGTTCTTTGCGTTTGGTCGGGGCGGACGTCACAAGAAATCCGTTCAAATTAATCTTTGGTTCCTTGACTCAGTTTTTTTATTACAGAGAGCACGCAGCCCTCTGACCGAACACGCTGAGCTACCGTGCCGGCTATCCACTCAGCTACCGGGGGGCGGACAACCTTCCTGTATGGAAAGAGAAACGGAGTGAAGGACTTCAAATTACACATTTGTATAGCTAGATTATTCCGATGAACAATATCTGTAGACTTAAGTACGTCGTAGTCACGTTTGACTATAAAAATTATTTATTTTAACTATCGCTATTTCGGCTTTATGGCCATTATCAAGTGTTATAATACCTTACACAGCGCTTTAGCGCATGTCAGATTCAAACAACATTCTGTCGTGTATATATTTTACCTGACTGCTAACCCCAGCCGCGAAGAATTAATCAGTTGAAGTTAAAGTCACAGTTTATCAGACGACAGTTTCCTTCTAACAATATTTCAGTCCGCACTCGCTCTAGCCTTTACGTTAAGAAAACTATATCACTCAACATAGCACCATTTTGAAAACTTGCTCACGGAAATTAGTAATGTTTTTTAAAAGAAAGCTCGTAAAGGAGCATTACTGTTTCCTTTGGAGCACATGGCAATTGTAAATCTTAAGCAACGGACCTACTGAAATCCGAACACAACCCCTCTTGACAACTTCTAATTACTAACTTATTTAATTTATATTCTTCCTGCAATCGTACGTACACGTCTTACCTTCCGTCGAGATTTATCTCATTTTTGACGTTCACTAGTCTGTAAGACATGTATGAGGTCTTCTAAGCCTGTAGAAATTTTTATAATGAATGTCATAATAGGTAGTTCAGTTGAAAAAATGTGTGTCTCTGAAACGGAAAATCACAAAAGTTGGACTGACAAATATAAACACAACTGAGAAAACAACCTTGGATATCAGAAGAATTTCCTCAATTGATCGATGAGTGAAAGACAAACAGAAATGTTCAAAGACAAAAACACAGTAATAAACGTTACTTAGGAATTATATAATTAGGAGGTCCTGGGAAACCAATGCGTAACCGGGTCAGGAAACCTGGGAAGAAATATAAAAGATGGTCATCGGTAGGACTGATTCAGCATACAGAAATATCAAAAACATTCGGTGAAATTAAAAGCAGAGGCGTCAACGTTAAGAGTGTAAGAGAAAGTGGCAACAGACAATCAAGGCCACAACGAATGGGAGGAATTGCGTGGAGACGTTGTAGAAGAAGACGTAGAGAACCTAGAAGTAGTCAGAGTTCAACATATCTTTGAAACACTTGCGATCAAATAAGGGGGAAAACGTAGATAACATAGTGGGAAGTAGGCAAGCAAACGACTACTAAAGTTTGCTTGTAAAATCTGTGTGTCCGGAGATATATCATCAGACTTTCGCAAAAGAAAGTCATCCACACAGTACTGAAGATAGAAGTGGCAGATAAGTACGATAAATATTGAACAAATTGGTGTAATGCCTCATACACTGAAGATTTTGACGAAAGTAATATAGTGTCGAATAGAAAAGAAAGTTTGGCTTTCGCAAAAGGGAAGGTGCCAGAGAGACAACACAGAGGTTGCACTTTATAATGGAAGCAATATCTATGAAATAAAAGACACCTATATGGAGTTTGTCGAGCTATTTGCCATAGAAAGTGTAAAATGGTGCAAGGTGTTAGCAATTATCAGGAAAATAGGTATAAGATGTAGAGAAAGGCGGGCAATACGGAGTGGCCGTGCGGTTCTGGGCGCTACAGTCTGGAACCGGGCGACCGCTACGGTCGCAGGTTCGAATCCTGCCTCGGGCATGGATGTGTGTGATGTCCCTAGGTTAGTTAGGTTTAATTCGTTCTAAATCGAAGTGCTCCGATTGGAAACGATGTAAGCCAAGGATGTAGTCTTTCGCCGAGAAAAGAAAAACTGTTGCATTGTTTGTTGTATGCCGCTCGTTTTAAAAATCACTAGATAAGAAAAGCTGATACTTAGGCTATTCCGAAATACGATAGGTCCGCAGACGTTTATAAGCAATTCAAGACTAGGTTCTTTAAGGCAAAGTGTAAGGATAGTAATATTAATAGTTATCTTCATATAACGAGATGTGCCAGAGGGGGTCGAGAACGGACCAGAGAGAATGAAGTAAATCATCATCGCCAAGTTTGTCTTAGCGTGTACCACCTCACATGTGACGGGTATCCCACACAGTGTAATTATTTTCCGCGATTTTGGTTTTCTACACTCCTGGAAATTAAAATAAGAACACCGTGAATTCATTGTCCCAGGAAGGGGAAACTTTATTGACACATTCCTGGGGTCAGATACATCACATGATCACACTGACAGAACCACAGGCACATAGACACAGGCAACACAGCATGCACAATGTCGGCACTAGTACAGTGTATATCCACCTTTCGCAGCAATGCAGGCTGCTATTCTCCCATGGAGACGATCGTAGAGATGCTGCATGTAGTCCTGTGGAACGGCTTGCCATGCCATTTCCACCTGGCGCCTCAGTTGGACCAGCGTTCGTGCCAGACGTGCAGACCGCGTGAGACGACGCTTCATCCAGTCCCAAACATGCTCAATGGGGGACAGATCCGGAGATCTTGCTGGCCAGGGTAGTTGACTTACACCTTCTAGAGCACGTTGGGTGGCACGGGATACATGCGGACGTGCATTGTCCTGTTGGAACAGCAAGTTCCCTTGCCGGTCTAGGAATGGTAGAACGATGGGTTCGATGACGGTTTGGATGTACCGTGCACTATTCAGTGTCCCCTCGACGATCACCAGTGGTGTACGGCCAGTGTAGGAGATCGCTCCCCACACCATGATGCCGGGTGTTGGCCCTGTGTGCCTCGGTCGTATGCAGTCCTGATTGTGGCGCTCACCTGCACGGCGCCAAACACGCATACGACCATCATTGGCACCAAGGCAGAAGCGACTCTCATCGCTGAAGACGACACGTCTCCATTCGTCCCTCCATTCACGCCTGTCGCGACACCACTGGAGGCGGGCTGCACGATGTTGGGGCGTGAGCGGAAGACGGCCTAACGGTGTGCGGGACCGTAGCCCAGCTTCATGGAGACGGTTGCGAATGGTCCTCGCCGATACCCCAGGAGCAACAGTGTCCCTAATTTGCTGGGAAGTGGCGGTGCGGTCCCCTACGGCACTGCTTAGGATCCTACGGTCTTGGCGTGCATCCGTGCGTCGCTGCGGTCCGGTCCCAGGTCGACGGGCACGTGCACCTTCCGCCGACCACTGGCGACAACATCGATGTACTGTGGAGACCTCACGCCCCACGTGTTGAGCGATTCGGCGGTACGTCCACCCGGACTCCCGCATGCCCACTATACGCCCTCGCTCAAAGTCCGTCAACTGCACATACGGTTCACGTCCACGCTGTCGCGGCATGCTACCAGTGTTAAAGACTGCGATGGAGCTTCGTATGCCACGCAAACTGGCTGACACTGACGGCGGCGGTGCACAAATGCTGCGCAGCTAGCGCCATCCGACGGCCAACACCGCGGTTCCTGGTGTGTCAGCTGTGCCGTGCGTGTGATCATTGCTTGTACAGCCCTCTCGCAGTGTCCGGAGCAAGTATGGTGGGTCTGACACACCGGTGTCAATGTGTTCTTTTTTCCATTTCCAGGAGTGTATATTGGTACTGAAAAGTACATTGGTTAAGTCAAGAGGCATGCCTGTAACGATTTCTCGATTTAAAACCAGCTATTGTTGAATTTATGAAGGAAAAAGAGGAGCAAGAATGAAAAATTTAAGTAATCTTGAGTGCACGCTGCCCGCAATAAGACATTTCAAAGTGAGAAACAACTTATTTCTGATTTGATGGTGATGCATTTAAAAAGAAAATCTCACTGTAGAAGGAACAAATTCTGACAAAAAACTCCGGGGTCTGTTCAGCGTTTCATTTCTTAAAAAGTTCTTCCGAAATCGCCGGCATTTCGCTTCCTGTATCAAGAATGCCGTCTACAAGTGTGCCACCTACCTCTGTCTGAACGATCGGTTGCAACTCATGAGGAGCTTCGGTTTCATTCTCGGGCATCAACGCCTCCTCGATCGAATCATAGGTTAACCTGTCAATCTGTCCGGTTTGGTTTTCCCACCGGTTTGTTACCATTACTTTATTCTCCTCAATCTTTTACCACCCGTCTTCTTCATGTTTTGGTATGACGTTATTTGCCCATAATCTTTGTTAAACGCCTCTATTACTTCTTCATATGTTCGTGTCCTATATGTTTCATCTGCCATAGGTATCACTATTGGTGTTCCCAATGGTACATTATCCTCTTGGTATACTACTTCCCTCTTCGTTTCGTATAAATACGCCACATCTTTTACAAGTTGGTCCTCATCAGTTTTGTATTACTGTCTATGTTCACCGTTAATAACTCCTGTTCCTCATCATCGTCGGTCGATTCCCAGTCAATTGAATCCCAGCATGCTGGTGTATGTATTCAATCTCCCGCTAAACCTACTTCAAAATCTCGCTTATCAAAACGAAGTCCATTTACATGTTTCATTATACAATTAACGTCATTATTCGATCGAATCACTTGTGACTGGTCTTCGTACCGTTCATCTCGTCAATTCTGTCTTATACCTACGTTTGGTGGTCTCATCTCGACTTCACAGTTCTGTGACTGACGCCCGAACAACAGGGAACTGACATGTATCGAGACTAGAAAATAGTGCATTGATAATGGCTAGGCACTAGTCGAAATTTGGATTTGCAAATAAAACCTTACTGCGCTCTATAATTAATAAATAATACCACAATCGCTGAGTGCACCAACTTTCCTAATGGAAGGTAAACTGATGAAGAACAATGTTGCATCATTGGCATTTTTAAGAGCTCACTTCCAAGATCTAACTGTCGCAAATCAACACATAACGTTCGCATCTCTACCACTTAAAGCTGTTGTAGATGTGATCTCCAAGGTGCAGATGTATCTGGAGGAAGTGCCTGGCTCAGTGGGTACAGTACACGTCGTAAATTAATCTCTTCTACAGAATCGCGGACATCAAGATGCGAAGAAAATGTCCGCCACTATTCATGGGGAGATGTTCGAAGGTGGACTATACTGGGGACAAGGAGCAACTGCGCCGATGAAACATGAACCATTGACTTCATTCTATGAAAGTATACAGAAAGGAAGTACAAAAAATTTGACTTCCCAAAACTTGCAAGTGTGGTTAGTTGTGCACTGCAATATCAAAGCGTAATATAACATTTCTTGTTCTTTCTAGCGTTAAGCTACTGATTGTGGTACTGCACTGGTACACATCTAAATGCTTTTTTTAAGTGAGTGATACATGAAAAGAATTTTTTAATAAAAGACTTTGTAAGGTGGCTATAATTTCGCACCTTACAAAAACTCATCCACATACTTTGCAGTGATCTACAAACACAACAACGTATCATGTGATAGGTTGTACATCGTATATATGAATATTTAAAGGAAACTGACATTGTCACGTTTGCCTTGTAAATGACTTTTAACGCTTGTTGCATGAAAGGTGACGGAGTGTCTTGATTATCAGAATGGCGTAATGAATGATTGCCTATACTAGTAGAGGTTGGAACGCCAGTGGAGATGAAACGGCACGCAGAACTCAAGTTCTGGGTGGAAGGCCCGCACAGGTGTTGGTCCTGCTTAAACACAGAAAGTAGCTAGACAGACGTCGTGTCACCTGAGCTCTGGAGCACAATAGGGTGACTACCAGCCGCTATTGTAGTAGGGCCGGAAGGTAACCGGATAATACTTCCAAACTCTGCAAATCTTCAACGCAGGTGAGAGGAACGAAGAAGCAGCACCTCGGAAACCAGGCAGGATGGGTTATTTCCAAGGATTTTTAATCAGAAGCGTATCATTGTACCAATATAGGTTTTTCCTCGCAAACTTTCCGCGCTGGACGAAAAAAGACTAAAATATGGTTGGTCGGCGTTCCGAAGAATCTGTAGAGAGGGAGAATATTCCCTGGTTTCCGGAATATGATTCGTTTTCGGAATTAAGATGGTGGGGAGCTGAGCCTTGCTGGGAAGCCAGCGGTGGAGAGACGAAGTCCTCCGTTGTGAGCGCCCGTGTGTGACGGTCGCTCGATATCAGCTTTGCTGGTACAGACGCACTTGCTGTCTTTGCTCTCAGTAGAGCTTATAGTTCGAACAGTCAGGCACTGTACTGTTACGAACCTATACGATTCTGGACTTCATCTTAGGGTTGGTAGTCGTCGTTGATTACGCAGCGTTCAGTAATTGAGAGCACTTCCTCTGCCTATACTTACGTTGAGACGTTATCTCAACTCCGTACTTGTGGCTGGGAGTTCGCGTTTCTCGTCTCTTGAACACAGAGAGGAGAAAACAGTATTATAGTATATTAGTCAGAGGACCGCTTTGTGAAAGAGCTTTTTATGGCTGGAGTTCTTCCATCGACGCAGACGTGTACGAGAACCAGCACGCCGACACACCAGACGCAGTACATACGGTGATATCGCAAATTGCTTCGACTTATTAGGGCTATAAAGCTAAACAGCTGTGATCACGTTAGTTTATTTCCACTGAGGTTCCACACCACTGTAGATAATCTTTGAAAGTAGTGTCTTCCACTGTTTGGTACGTAGATGATGTCAGCCATTTCGCGTTATTGATATTAGGTCGCGCAGTCATAATAAGGGGCAGAGTTGGGCAATTGATTAATAATTTTAGTTAGGAAATATAGATAATTGTACTTAACGGGTTGCTTTTAATCGATAAGCATATTAAACAACAACATTTATCATTTAGTAGGATTAGTTGCCTTCATCATTCATTCATGTTAAATTGTAATATATAGAATTAAAAGATCCTAAGATCTGCTTCAGCAGGTAGTCAGATAGGGCCAAATCAATATTTTAGAGTTTATTATTTTCCGTTGCGCACATTCATTTTACACCCGCCTGGACTAGCATCTTGGAACCTTTCATTAAATTATTTTAAAAAGAGAAAATAATTGTAGCATATGTAAATGTCTCAATTGTTTATGCATTTTTGCAAGCACTGATAACAGTGAAGAGATAACTGCCTATTTTCTACAAAGAAATAGAATATTTTTGTTTCAAAGTGATAGTAAATTTTTCTGTGTTAACATTATATTTTTCATTAAGACTCCAAAACTGCTAAAATAATATATTCAAACCTAAAACGGGCTATTCCAAGCAAATAAAGAGCTAAAATCCATCATCAGTCATCTGAGTGGTTTGATGCTGTTAACCACAAATTCCTCTCCTGCGCCAACCTCTTCATCCCAGACTCGTACTTGCATCAACGTCCTGAGTTATTTGCTTGAAATATTCTAGTCTCTGTCTTCCCGTACACTTTTTACCATCTATAGCTCCCTCAAGGAGCATGGGAGATACCTCTTGATGTCTTAATACATGGCCTGTAATCACGTCCCTTCCTCTTCTCAATGATTTACACATGTCCCTCTTCTCGCCGATTCTGCAGACACTTCTTTATTTCTAATCAGTCCACCTAAATTTCAACGTCCTCCTCTTGCACCAGAAGTCCAACGCGCCGATCTTCTTCTTTTCCGGTCTTTCTAAAGCTCATGATTCACTTCCAGGCGCACATTCTCAGAAATTTCTTACCGAAATTAAGGCCTGTGTTTGTTACGAGTAGATGTCTCTTGGCCAAGAACGCGCTCTTTGCTTTTGCTAGTCTGCCTTTTACGTCTCCTTACTCGCACCTCGTTCGTCACGTACAATTTGATTCCAAGATAGTAAAACTACACTCCTGGAAATGGAAAAAAGAACACATTGACACCGGTGTGTCAGACCCACCATACTTGCTCCGGACACTGCGAGAGGGCTGTACAAGCAATGATCACACGCACGGCACAGCGGACACACCAGGAACCGCGGTGTTGGCCGTCGAATGGCGCTAGCTGCGCAGCATTTGTGCACCGCCGCCGTCAGTGTCAGCCAGTTTGCCGTGGCATACGGAGCTCCATCGCAGTCTTTAAAACTGGTAGCATGCCGCGACAGCGTGGACGTGAACCGTATGTGCAGTTGACGGACTTTGAGCGAGGGCGTATAGTGGGCATGCGGGAGGCCGGGTGGACGTACCGCCGAATTGCTCAACACGTGGGGCGTGAGGTCTCCACAGTACATCGATGTTGTCGCCAGTGGTCGGCGGAAGGTGCACGTGCCCGTCGACCTGGGACCGGACCGCAGCGACGCACGGATGCACGCCAAGACCGTAGGATCCTACGCAGTGCCGTAGGGGACCGCACCGCCATTTCCCACCAAATTAGGGACACTGTTGCTCCTGGGGTATCGGCGAGGACCATTCGCAACCGTCTCCATGAAGCTGGGCTACGGTCCCGCACACCGTTAGGCCGTCTTCCGCTCACGCCCCAACATCGTGCAGCCCGCCTCCAGTAGTGTCGCGACAGGCGTGAATGGAGGGACGAATGGAGACGTGTCGTCTTCAGCGATGAGAGTCGCTTCTGCCTTGGTGCCAATGATGGTCGTATGCGTGTTTGTCGCCGTGCAGGTGAGCGCCACAATCAGGACTGCATACGACCGAGGCACACAGGACCAACACCCGGCATCATGGTGTGGGGAGCGATCTCCTACACTGGCCGTACACCACTGGTGATCGTCGAGGGGACACTGAATAGTGCACGGTACATCCAAACCGTCATCGAACCCATCGTTCTACCATTCCTAGACCGGCAAGGGAACTTGCTGTTCCAACAGGACAATGCACGTCCGCATGTATCCCGTGCCACCCAACGTGCTCTAGAAGGTGTAAGTCAACTACCCTGGCCAGCAAGATCTCCGAATCTGTCCCCCATTGAGCATGTTTGGGACTGGATGAAGCGTCGTCTCACGCGGTCTGCACGTCCAGCACGAACGCTGGTCCAACTGAGGCGCCAGGTGGAAATGGCATGGCAAGCCGTTCCACAGGACTACATCCAGCATCTCTACGATCGTCTCCATGGGAGAATAGCAGCCTGCATTGCTGCGAAAGGTGGATATACACTGTACTAGTGCCGACATTGTGCATGCTGTGTTGCCTGTGTCTATGTGCCTGTGGTTCTGTCAGTGTGATCATGTGATGTATCTGACCCCAGGAATGTGTCAATAAAGTTTCCCCTTCCTGGGACAATGAATTCACGGTGTTCTTATTTCAATTTCCAGGAGTGTATTTCAAGTCGTCTCCTTCAAATCGTCGAACCACACATTCACTGAGGCTAGCAATGGCATCACCGAATCTTATCGTTAATATCCTTTCACCCTAAATTTTTATCCCATCACGTAAGAATTCTTTTATTTCCGTCACTGCTTCTTCGACGTATCGGCTGAACAGCACGATCGAAAGACTGCATCCATGTCTTGTACTCTCTCTCTTCGTTCCTAGTCGTCGATTCTTATTTTTCCCTTTGGGTTGCCGCATATATTGTATATGACCTGCCTTCTCCTACAGTTTATACCTATTTTCCTGAGAACTGTGCACACCTTGCGCCTTTTCACATTGTCTAACAATCCTCTAGGTCGACAAGTCCTATGAATGGGTCTTGGTTTTTCTTGAGATAAGTTTTCACGATCGTGCGCAACATCAAGATTGCCTCCCCTATGTCTTTAGCTTTCCTAAAGGCAAACTGATCATCATGTACACTACTGGCCATTAAAATTGCTACACCAAGAAGAAATGCAGATGATAAACGGATATTCATTGGACAAATATATTATACTAGGACTGAAATGTGATTACATTTTCACGCAATTTGGGTGCATAGATACTGAGAAATCAGTACCCAGAACAACCACCTCTGGCCGTAATAACGGCCTTGTTACGCCTGGGCATTGAGTCAAACAGATCTTGGATGGCATGTACAGGTACAACTGCCCATGCAGCTTCAACACGATAGCACAGTTCATCAAGAGTAGTGACTGACGTATTGTGACGAGCCAGTTGCTCGGCCACCATTGACCAGACGTTTTCAATTGGTGAGAGATCTGCAGAATGTGCTGGCCAGGGCAGCAGTCGAACATTTTCTGTATCCAGAAAGGCCCGTATAGGACCTGCAACATGCGGTCGTCCATTATCCTGCTAAAATGTAGGGTTTCGCAGGTATCGAATGAAGGGCAGAGCCACGGGTCGTAACACATCTGAGGTGGAACCCCACTGTTCGAAGTGCCGTCAGTGTGAACAAGAAGTGACAGAGACGTGTAACCAATGGCATCCCATACCATCAACCCGGGTGATACACCAGTATGGCGTTGACGAATACACGCTTCCAATGTGCGTTCACTGCGATGTCGCCAAACACGGATGCGATCATCATGATGCTGTAAACAGAACCTGGATTCATCCGAAAAAAAGACGTTTTACCATTCGTGCACTCAGGTTCGTCGTTGAGTACACCACCGTAGGCGCTCCTGTCTGTGATGCAACGTCAGGGGAAACTGCAGCCATGGTCTCCGAGCTGATAGTCCATGCTGCTGCAAACGTCGTCGAACTGTTCGTGCAGATGGTTGTTGTCTTGCAGACGTCCCCATCTGTTGACTCAGGAATCGAGACGTGGCTGCACGATCCGTTACAGCCATGCGGATAAGATGCCTGTCATTTCGACTGCGAGGCCGTTGGGATCCAGCACGGCGTTCCGTATTACTCTCCTGAACACACCGATTCCACATTCTGCTAACAGTCATTGGATCTCGACCAACGCCAGCAGCACTGTCGCGATACGATAAATCGCAATCGCGATAGGCTACAATCCGACCTTTATCAAAGTCGGAAACGTGATGGTACTCATTTCTCCTCCTTACACGAGGCATCACTACAACGTTTCACTAGTACAACGCCGGTCAACTGATGTTTGTGTATGAGAAATCGGTGGGAAACTTTCCTCATGTCAGCACGTTGTAAGTGTCGCCACCGGCGCCAACCTTGTGTGAATGCTCTGAAAAGCTAATCATTTGCATATCACAGCATCTTCTTGCTGTCGGTTAAATTTCTCTTCTGTAGCACGGCATCTTCGTGGTGTAACAATTTTAATGGCCAGTAGTGTAATATATCGTCAGCTGTTTTTCCATTCTTCTGTAAATTATTCTTGTCAACAACTTGGATGAATGACGTGTTAAGTTGACTGTGCAATATTCCTCTCACTCTAATCTGCCCGAGCTTTGCCGGGATTGTGTGAATGACATTTTTCCGAAAGTCTGCTGATAAATGAAATGACACAGTTTCAGAGATTTTACTGGTTTCACAAAGATACGATTTAATGCATATAGACTGAAGCGGCGACTGAACATTTTTACCAAGGCAGGGAATCGAACCCAGGTCTCCTAATTACTAGCCATATGCGTTAGCCACTAAGCCACCTTGGCACAGCGGTTCACACAACTGTGCGCATTACCCGGCACGCCTCACTCCTCAATGCAAATTGCCTCTGCCGCTCCACTGTACTTTCAGTTCCCTCTTACACACGAAAGCAACTTCCGTCGCTCTCCATGTTCTGGAATAGGACCTCACCATCGAACGTAAATGGGGGATCCACCATGAAACCCACTTCCGGGTACTTACGCAAATGAAATGACACAGTTTTAGAGACTTTACTAGTCTCCTGCATGATTTTATGTATGGAGACTGGAGCGGCGACTGAATATTTGCATCAAGGCCGAGAATCGAACCCAGGTCTCGTACTTACTGGCCAGATCACGGGGATAGTTTCAGCATAGGAGAATAAATAAAGTTTTTCGAAAATCAAATAGTCTCGTTTTTTATTGAGATTCATTCTTCTGCCATCTACTGACTTCCAAAAGCGGTTCAGATGCACTTCAACTTCCTTAAGTGTCTGATATTGCGCGGTGTAATTTATAATCTGCTTATTATACACTGAAGCGCCAAAGAAACTGGTATAGGCATGAGTATTCAAGTATAGAGATATGTAAACAGGCAGAATACGGCGCTGCGGTCGACAACGCCTATATAAGACTACAAGTGTCTGGCGCAGTTGCTAGATTGGTTACTGCTGCTACGATGGCAGTTTATCAAGATTTTAGTGAGCCTGAACGTGGTGTTTTAGTCGGCACACGAGCGATGGGACACAGCATCTCCGAGGCAGCGATGAAGTGGGGATTTTCCCGTACGACCATTTCACGAGTCTACCGCGAATCTCCCAGCCGGAAAAAGATCCTGCAAGAACGGGCCAACGACGACTGAAGAGAATCGTTCAACGTGACAGAAGTGCAACCCTTCCACAAATTGCTGCAGATTTCAGTGTTGGGCCATCAACAGGTGTCAGCGTGCGAACCATTCAACAAAACATCATCGATATGAGCTTTCGGAGCCGAAGGCCCACATCTGCACCCTTGAATGACTGCACGACACAAAGGGTTACCCCTCGCCTGAGCCCGTCAACCTCGACATTGCAATGTTGTTGACTGGAAACATGTTGCCTGATCGGACGATTCACGTTTCAAACTATATCGAGCTGATGGACGTGTACGGGTATGGAAGGAACCTCATGAATCCGTAGACCCTGCATGTCAGCAGGGGATTGTTCACGGTGGCGGAGGCTCTGTAATGGTGTGGGGCGTGGTGCAGTTGGAGTGATCTGGGACCCCTGATTCATCTAGATACGACTCTGACAGGTGACACGTACGTAAGCATCGCGTCTGATCAACTGCATCCATTCATGTCCATTGTACATTCCGACGGGCAATTCCAGCAGGACAATGCGACACCCCTCACGTCCAAAATTGCTACTGAGTGGTTACCGGAACATTCTTCTGAGTTTAAATACTTCCGCTGGCCACCAAACTCCCCTTGCAACGTAGTGCTCAGAAGAGACATCTATCCCCTCGTACTCTTACGGATTTATGAACAGCCCTGCAGGATTCAAGGTGTGAGTTCCCTCCAGCACCACTTTAGACATTAGTCGAGTCTATGCCACGTCGTGTTGCGGCACTTCTGCGTTCTGGCGGGGACCGTACACCATATTAGGCAGGTGTACCAGTTTCTTTGGCTCTTCAGTGTATAAGAATACAATAGCAGAAAATGAAAATTAATAATTTCTATAATGGCAGTTACGTAACGAACATAGAAAGAAACACGGAATGTGAGCAATTTCCCTTCTTTTTTGATGTAAAAAAAGGAAGAAACAGAGGTTTATCGGGCTGCAGAAGTATCACCACAGGCTACAAGAGTCAGAAATGGGATAACGTCTTTGCAGACGTTCCGTGTTTGGACCATTCGTTTGGCGAAGTACACAACCCACGGATGTAGTATGAAGGCCATCAACGGCGAGGCACTTGTGGCAGGAAACTGGCATTAGGGGGGAGCTGTCACCGAACGGCTCCCTAAACGGCAGGTTCTACTCAGCCGGGCCCGAAGCGACCGACGGAAGCGGCCATTACAGCCTTTCCAGGTCGCCAGCGAGCGCGGAAGCGAACCGCTCGTGCGCCCGCGACCTTCCACAACACGGACCTCGCTGCTACAACTAGAGACTCAAGAGAGGCAACAGTGGGGCGCCTCGTTTGCCTTTACTCGCTCAGTAGCCTCTGTCTGCTAGCGGTTTCACGTCGCAGTGCCAGCTGTCTTCTCGACTCTCCGATACACTGGCTACGTTTCGAGGCGGATTTGCACTCTACAAGGTTTGTTAACATTATCATATACTCTGTTCATGAACACGAGATCCATTTGAAATAATGTGTCGACATTTATTTTTATTTTGAGTCATCAGTCCTCTGACAGGTTTGATGCAGCCTATCACGAATTCTTCTCCTGTGCCAAATTTTTCATCTCAGAATAGCAATTGCAGCCTACGTCCTCAATTATTTCGCTGATATATTCCAATCTCTGTCTTCCTCTACACTTTTTACCATCTGCAGCTCCCTCTAGCACCACGGAAGTTATTCCCCGATGTCTTAACGGATGTCCTATCACCCTATCCCTTCTTGTCCGTGTTTTCCATGTGCTATTTCCTCTCCGATTCTCCAGAGAACTTCTTCATTCCTTACCTTATCAATCCACATGACGTTCAGCATCCTTCCGTAGCACATCTCAAATGCTTCGACCTCTTCTGTTGCGGTTTTCCCACTGTCTGTGTTTCACTACTATACAACACTGTGTTCCAAACGTACATTCTCGGAAATTTCATCCTCAAATTAAGGACCATGTTTGATACTAGTAGACATCTCTTGACCGGAAATGCCATTTTTGACAGTTCTAGTCCAATTTTTAAGTTTTGATGTCATCCTTGCTCTGTCCGTCATGAGATATTTTGCTGCCTAGCTAGTAGAATTCCTTAACTTCATCTACTTCGTGACCATCAATCCTGATGTTAGGTTTCTCGTTGTTCTCATTCCTGCTGCTTCTCATTACTTTCGTCTTTCTTCGTTTTAATCTCAGTCCATATTCTGTACTCATTAGATTGTTGATACCATTCAGCAGATTGTGTAATTCTTCTTCACTTTCACTCATGATACCTATGTCATGAGCGAATCGTATCATTGATATTCTTTCACCTTAAATTTTAATTCCGCTCTTCAAACTGTCTTTTATTTTCATCATTGCTTCTTCTTCGATGTACAGATTGAACAGTAGGGGCTAAAGACTACATCCCTGTCTCACAACGTTTTTAACCCGAGCACTGCATTCTTTGTCGTCCACTCTTATTATTCCCTCTTGGCTCTTGCACACATTGTATATTACCCATGTCACCCTATAGCTTACCCCTATTTTTCTCAGAATTTCGAAAATTTTGCACCATTTTACATTGTCGAATGTTTTTTCCAGGTCAACAAATCCTACGAACGTGTCTTTATTTTTCTTTAATCTTACTTCTATTACCAACCGCAACCTCAGAATTGCCTCTCTGGGGCCTTTACCTTTCCCAAAGCCAAACTGATCGTCATTTAACACAGCCTCAACTTTCTTTTTAATTCTCCTGTATATTATTCCTTTCAGAAACTTGGATGTATCAGCTGTTAAACTGATTGTGCGATAATTCTCGCACTTGTCGGCTCTTGCAATCTTCGTAACTGTATGGATGATGTTAAGTCAGATGGTGTATCGCCAGACTCATACCGTCTATTCACCAACGTTGAATAATCGCTTTTGTGTCACTTGTCTCAACGATTTTAGAAATTTCGATGAAATGTTATCTATCCCTTCTGCCTTATAGCAGAGGTTGCAAATACCGCTTGAGTTGTATTTTCACACGATCGGTTTCGGACTGTTATAAGCCCATCCTCAGGTGTCGTAGCTATGCTGTGGTCCCCGAGCGCCACGTGTACCAGGCGCGGTGTGTTTTATTTGATCTTAAGTTCTCCAAATCTCTTTTAAATTCTGATTCTAATACTGGATCCCCATCTCTTCTAAATCGACTTCTATTTCCTCTTCTACCACACCATACAAATCTTCCCCCTCATAGAGGCTTTCAGTGTATTCTTTCCACCTATCCGCTCTATCCTTCTGCATTTAACAGTGGAATTCCCGTTGCACTGTTAATGTTACCACCCTTGCTTTTAATGTCACCGAAGGTTGTTTTGACTTTCCTGCATGCTGAGTCTGTCCTCCCGACAATCATTTCTTTTTCTATTTCTTAACATTTTTTTATGTAGCCATTTCGTCTGAGTTTCCCTGCACTTCCTATTTATTTCATTCCTCAGCGACTTTTATTTCTGTATTCATGAGTTTCCCGGAACATTTTTGTACTTCCTTCTCTCATCGATCAAACGAAGTATTTCTTCTGTTACCCATGGTTGCTTTACAGTTACCTTCTTTGTATATGTGTTTTTCTTTCCAACTTCTGTGATGACCCTTTTTGTATATGTCCATTCCTCTTCAACTGTACCTCCTACTGAGCTATTCCTTTTTGCTCTATCTATACCCTCAGAGAACTTCAAGCCTATCTCATCATTCCGTAGTGCTTCTGTATCCCATTTCTTTGCGTATTGATTCATCCTAATTAATGTCAAACTTCAGCTTACTCTTTATCACTACTACATTGTGATCAGAGTCCATATCTGCTCCTGGGTACGCCTTACAGTCCAGTATCCGATTTCGGAATCTCTGTCTGACCATGATGTTATCTAACTGAAATCTTCCCGTATCACCCGGCCTTTTCCAAGTATACCTCGACCTCTTGTGAAGCTTCAAACAGCGTATACGCTATTACTAGCTGAAACTTGTTACAGAACTCAGTCTTTCTCCCCTCTCATTCCTTGTCCCAAGCCCATATTCTCCTGCAACCTTTTCTTCTACTCCTTCCCCTACAACTGCATTTCAGTCTCCCATGAGTATTAAATGTTCGTCTCCCTTTACGTACTATATTACCCTTTCAGTATCTTCATATACTTTCTCTATCTCTTCATGTTCAGCTTGCGACGTCGGCTTGTATACCTGAATTATCGTTGTCAGTTTGCTATCGATTATTATGAGAACAACCCCATCACTGAACTGTTCACAGTAACACACAATCTGCCTTTCCTTCCTATTGATAACGAATCCTATTCCCATTATACCATTTTCTGCTGTCGTTGCATATACTCATCTGACCAGAAATCCTTGCCACCTTTCCATTTCACTTCAATTATCCCTACTATATCTAGATTGAGCATTTGCATTTCCCTTTTCAGATTTACTAGTTTCCCTACCACGTTCAATCTTCTGACATTCCACACCCCGATTCGAAGAACGTAATCCTTGCGTTGATTATTGAATCTTTTTCTCGTGGTCACCTCCCTATTGGCAGTCCTCTCCCGGAGATCCGGAATCTTCTGCGAATGTAGAGATCATCATGAGACTTTTGAATTGCAGGACACATGTCCTGTGGATACACGTTACTTGTCTTTAATGCAGTGGTTTCCATTGCGTTCTGCATCCTCATGCCGTTGATCACTGCTGATTCTTCCGCCTTTAGGGGCAGTTTCCCACCACTAGGTTCAAAATGGCTCAAATGGCTCTGAGCACTATGCGACTTAACATCTGAGGTCATCAGTCGACTAGAACTTCGAACTAATTAAATCTAACTAACCTTAGGACATCACACACATCCATGCCCGAGGCAGGATTCGAACCTGCGACCGTAAAGGTCGCTCGGCTCCAGACTGTAGCGCCTAGAACCGCACGGCCACTCCGGCCGGCCCACCACTAGGATAAGAGATTGCCCTGAACCTTTGTCCGCTCCTCCGCTCTTTTTGACAAGGCCGTTGGCAAAATGAGGGTGACTTCTTATTCCGGAAGTCTTCGGCCGCCAAAGATGATTATTAATCAAAATTTAACCATTGGCGGGATTCGAATCCGAGACCGAGGACGTTTTGATTACTAATCAAAGACGCTACCCCCTTTTTTTAATCTCATTTCGTTCGTTATTGTTCGGTCTATTTGCTCGGGGTGGACGTACCATGACGCTTGTTCAAGTTCATCAGTGATCCATTAACTCAGTGTTTCTCAATTACAGAGGGCAGCTACCTCTCTGACCTAACACGTTGAGCTGCCGTGCCGGCCCTCTAGACCACGGGTGCAGTACGTTACTGATTTGCATCCTTAATTCAAGAGATTATTCCTATTTCCTTTCCTGAGTACTGGTGTGACCTGTGCCACTTCAGACTTTTGGTACGGATCTTTCTAAGAGCGAGCGGTTTTATACGGCTGCTAACTGTGGAGCGGATGTATCAGCAAACTGTGAAAGGAACCTGACTGGTATGCTGCATGGATCGAAAGACTTGTCTTTGTTAAGTGTTTTAAGCTGATCCACTACACCGATGGTATATACTTATGCGTTTCTCATGTGGGCAGCTGTTCTGGAATATTTACTTCGTCTTCTTTGGTGAAGGAGTTTCAGGAAACGGTGTTTAATAGCTTCGATTTAGTGGCGCTGTCACTGGTAATATTACCATTGGTATCGCACAGTGAAGGTATCGATTGTATCTGGGTACTGATGTACTTTACATACGACCAGGATCTCTTTGGATTTTCTGACAGATTTTGAGACAGAGTTTCACCGTGTAACCCATTAAAATCACCTCGCATTAAAGTACGCGATAAGTATCGGTTTTAGTCGACGAGTTAGAAGCTTCTTGTGACGAAGTCTGAGAAAATCGTTGTGGCATTTAGGACTTCCGACTGATGTCAGTAGCATTTAGACTGAAACTTTACGAAGGGATGATAGCGGATCGACGGACGAATTCGGAATCTATTGCTGGACGTCAGCACTGCAGCTGGCTGTTGCTGGCTGTTCATCATGGAGAGGTTGATCCTGAAATGTGCTTTCTTTCCACCAAATAAGACGGATTCAATGGTCAAAAACTTCTGCTGACACCGTCACAAACTCATTGGCAATGTGTTCTTTGCCATTGTCCCGAATAAAACAATGGCAGATCTCTAAACTACGTATTAGCTATCTAGAAGGAAGTTGCAGTACGTTATTCAAATACCCAGTAAAAGGTATGGTTTTGTGGAAAAAGATCGGCGTAGTTATTCATATTTCATTAACTGCGCATCGCACTACTATTTTCAAGTCATACACAGGATGCTGAAGTAACTCCAACTTCGATTATTATTATTATTGGTTTTATTAACATGCTCCGCTATACAGACTACTACTGTTATGCTGGGTTATGCAATTCAAATGGTTCAAATGGCTCTGAGCAATATGGGACTTAACTTCTGAGGTCATCAGTCCCCTAGAACTTAGAAATACTTAAACCTAGCTTACCTAAGGACCTCACACACATCCATGCCCGAGGCAGGATTCGAACCCGCGACCGTAGCGGTCGCGCGGTTCCAGACTGTAGCGCCTAGAACCGCTTGGCCACTCCGGCCGGCGGTTATGTAATTATGACTTTTGCTGTAGAAAGGGTGTTTTAAATATTGCATAATTTCTCATACAATGGTTAATTCCATAAAAGTAGCACAAATTTTAATACTGAATTACGGAATTTGGAGAAGACTAGACCCGGTGCCATTTCGTAGTCTGTTGCCACTCTCTCCCCCATTCTTCCACAGCTGCTTTTCGTGATGTTTTGCCGGCTGCGGTGGCCGAGCGGTTCTAGGCGCTTCAGTCCGGAACCGCGCGACTGCTACGGTCGCAGGTTCGAATACTGCCTCGGGCATGGATGTGTGTGATGTCCTTAGGTTTAAGTAGTTCTAAGTCTAGGGGACTGATGACCTCAGATGTTAAGTCCCATAGTGCTCAGAACCATTTGATCCATTTTTTTTTCGTGATGTTTTTTTCTCGATGTTTTGCGATGTTCGATATAAGTGACTTCCTCTTCCAACCTGGATGGCTCATTTGACAGCTAGTCTCCAAGTTAGTTTCCCTGTATGCTTGTGTGAGCTTTAAACTACGGGGGGGGGTATTCAGCTGCCACTA
Source organism: Schistocerca nitens (assembly GCF_023898315.1). Taxonomy (NCBI): domain Eukaryota; kingdom Metazoa; phylum Arthropoda; class Insecta; order Orthoptera; family Acrididae; genus Schistocerca; species Schistocerca nitens. The sequence goes on along the minus strand of NC_064615.1, from coordinate 253,957,823 downwards.
CCAATGGGTTTTATGCAGCCTGCAACACCTTCAAGCTCGCTACATGCAAACTGTTAGCCCTACAGAAAAAAATTAACACAGCTTTTTTGTAGTGAAATTTAATGTGGTTAAAATTTTGGCTGGGATGCGTTTTCGCTGGAGGCCACACTTCTCGAGTTAAGACAAGTAAAACGCGTTCGAAAGTCACTTTTATACGTTTTTCTTGAATAATTCGATAACTATGGCCTCCAGCGGAAACGTATCCCAGTCCAAAATTTTAACCACATTAAATTTCACTACAAAAAAGCTACTACTTTAAATTTCCTAACAGATCCTTTACATTATTGCTGTAGGACTAATTTTTTGTATGTAGCGAGCAAGAGAATGTGAAAATCTGTCGTGTGGTATTTGAAGGCGTTGCAGGTTGCATAAAACCCATGGGTAGGAGCTGCTGAATCACACTGTATGTATAGTTCTTGTTTTGTAACTTGTTTAGGTTTTTTCTTGTTTCTTGAATTACGGTGTTGTGATAATTTGGATTCCGCAAAGAATGTAATGTTATTTTGTTGTCGGCGTGTATCAACTGGTATTATTTGTAAGCGAACTAATGTATTTAGTTTTTTGGCGAAACACTCTACCTGATTGAACATTCGTTTTTAAAGCTTATATTTCACCACGTATGTTGGCTTACTGCTGACGAAAATTTCTTTGTCTAATCCTATCCCTTGTGCAGTTTTACTCCTGTTAGGAAATATATCTATTTCTTTCTCTAAGAACGACAATATCAGTCAGGTGAGACCAGTTTTTACGAGAAACAGCAGTTTCTAAGATTTGTTTACTATGTCCAGCTTCAGTTTCACTGTATTGATTCACCATTTCCTTTATTTAAATAGTTGTTGGTCTTAGGCCCGAGATATCTTAGGTGTTGCGAAACAACTCAAATCACTTAAGAAAGGCAAGTCTTCCGGTCCAGATGGTATACCAATCAGGTTCCTTTCAGAGTATGCAGACACAATAGTGCCTTTCTTAGCAATCATATACAACCGCTCACTTGACGAAAGGTCTGTTCCTAAAGAATGGAAAGTAGCACAGGTCACACCAATATTCAAGAAAGGAAACAGGAGTAACCCACTGAATTACAGACCCATATCACTGACGTGAATTTGCAGTAGGATTCTGGAGCATATACTGTACTCGACCATTATGAATCACCTTGAAGAAAATGACGTATTGATACATAACCAACACGGATCCAGAAAATATCGTTCTTGTGCAACGCAGATTGGTCTTTATTCCCATGAAGTAATCAGTGCTGTCGACAAGGGATCTCAGATCGATTCCATACTCCTAGATTGCCAGAAGGCGTTTGATACCGTTCCTCACAAGCGACTATTAATCAAATTGCATGCATATGGAGTATCGTCTCAGTTGTGTGACTGGATTCGTAATTTCCTCTCAGAGAGGTCACAGTTCGTAGTGATAGAAGGTAAATCATCGAGTAGAACAGAAGCGATATCTGGCGTTCCACAAGGTAGTGTCATAGGCCCTCTGCTGTTCCTGATTTACATAAATGGTCTAGGTGATAATCTGAGCCGCCCCCTTAGATTGTATGCAGATGACGCTGTAATTTACCATCTAATAAAATCATCAGACGATCAATTTCAGTTACAAAATGATCTAGAGAGAATTTCTGTATGGTGCGAAAAGTGGCAATTGGCACTAAACAAAGAAAAGTGCGAGGTTATCCACATGGGTACTAAAAGAAATCCGATAAATTTTGGGTATACGATAAATCGCACAAATCTAAGGGCTGTCAATTAGACTAAATACCTAGAATTACAATTACGAGCAATTTAAATTGGAAAGATCACATAGGTAATATTGTGGAGAAGGCGAAACAAAGATTGCGCTTTGTTGGCAGGACACTTAGAAAATGCGACAAACCCACTAAAGAGACAGCCTACATTACACTTGTCCGTCCTCTGCTGGAATATTGCTGCGCGGTATGGGGTCCTTACCAGGTAGGATTGACGGAGGACATCGAAAAAGTGCAAAGAAGGGCAGCTCGTTTCGTGTTATCGCGGAATAGGGGCGAGAGTGCCACTGATATGATACGCGAGTTGGGGTGGCAGTCACTGAAACAAAGGCGGTTTTCTTTGCGGCGAGATCTACTTACGAAATTTCAATCATCGACTTTCTCTTCCGAATGCGAAAATATTTTGTTGACACCCACCTACGTAGGGAGAAACGATCATCATCATAAAATAAGAGAAATCAGAGCTCGAACGGAAAGTTGTTCCTATTTCCCACGCGCCATTCGAGAGTGGAATGGTAGAGAAGTAGTATGGTTCAAATGGCTCTGAGCACTATGGGATTAACTTCTGAGTTCATCAGTCCCCTAGAACTTAGAACTACTTAAACCCAACTAACCTAATGACATCACACACATCCATGCCCGAGGCAGGATTCGAACCTGCGACCGTAGCGGTCCTGCGGCTCCAGACTGTGACGCCTAGAACCGTTCGGCCACCCCGGCCGGCTGAAGTAGTATGAAGGTGGTTCGATGAACCCTCTGCCAGGCACTTAAGTGTGAATTGCAGAGTAACCATGTAGATGTAGATGCAGATGCATACATCTCACAAAAGGTTGATCTCTGGACCTCCTGCTTTCTGTCGCCTTCCTGATGCACGTGGTGAGTCATTAGCGGCAAATATTTTTCCTGTCATAACTGTAAACACAACACTTTCAAATGAGCCTTACTAAAGATTGAACTTGTGGCCTCACACTCGATGGGTCCCTTGTTACATGCTGAGAGCTTACCTGCAAGTGTGTGTGTGTGTGTGTGTGTGTGTGTGTGTGTGTGTGTGTGTGTGTGTGTGTGTGAAAGCCTGCTTTCTCATCAGCTTCTCCCGACCGGTTGCTTCGTACGAGCTTCACGGAGAGGCGGAACCGACGCCCCCGCCGCCTTTACCAGTGCCGCAAGATGCTCCGCGAGGCGGTGCACAAGTGCGACGCCCTTACGCACCCTGGCGTCAGCCTCGCTAATTACGGCGTGTTGTCGTAACGGCGTGGCAGGCGGTGGGCGCCCAAGAACAGGATCGAGGCTGCAGGGGCATCGGCCGCGCCGGGTGACGTCAGCGCACAGTGCGAGAAAATGCTGCGGCTGCTTTGTCACGGTGGTTACCTCGGCGGCAGACCGTAAGGAGGCGAAACCGCGGGCCCAGTCACTAACAGGCAGAAAAGGTGTCAGAGGCGCAAACGGCAATAAGGTCGCAGAGGTTGAAAATACCGCTTCAGTTGCAAATTACTTTCACACGAGCGTTTTCGGACTGTTATAAGCCCATCCTCAGGTGTCGTAGCTGTACCGTGGTCCCCGAGCGCCGCGTGTACCAGGCGCGTTGTGCTGCCTATGAGCGCAACTCCCTGTTCTGCGCTCGGGGACCACAGCACAGCTACGACATCTGATGATGTGAAAATAAAGTAATTTACGACTGAAGCGGTATTTTCAACCTCTGCTATAATGCTCAGTTGCGGGTGTTCTGCCAACAGGATTGTTGGCAACAAGGTTACTACAGTCGTCGTCGCAAAACGCTGACACAAGTGGAAAACATAGTGGAAGCCGACCTCGGTTTTGTGCCGTCGTTGACACTGTAGAGTCTTGCGCCGTGGGAAGCAAGGAGAGGATAATGTTTGGCGGCCGGTATCCTCTTCCTATAACTGCACACATGTATTAACAGGGTTCTTTATTCATAAGAACGAGAAGCTACTTATCTTAAGCTAGTTGTTGCGGTACAAGTTCTTCCGTAATAATCCTCGTTAGCCTCACTGCTGGTGAAGCACAAGTCCCGCTGTAAAACACTAGGCTGGTCGCAGTGTACCGACAAATGCCAACTAGTGACTGAGACTGATTCTCTGGTTGCGACTGCGACTATCTGCGACTGCAAGTGACTGGGCTGCGACTGGTGGCTCGAATGCTGGCTGAATGGGTCCTCTGGCCCGCGGCGGCGATTAAATACGCTTGCTCCAGCTCCTATTATCGATCTTCTCGCAACCTCTTTGCCGACCGGTGTGCTGGCGACAGCTTACGCCAGCACACTCGGGGAAAATCAGTTTGGTTTCCGGAGATACGTAGCAACACGTGAAGCAATATTGACTCTACAACTTACCTTGTTATATGTTAAAGAAGACGGACCAACAGTTACAGCATACTGGCTGACAAAACCGGCTTTGCCCGAGTGTTTATTCATTCCAATTTTCTATAAGTCCATTACCTATTCCCCCTTCTCCACCTCCTCCCCTTTCCTTTATGTGTCCATATCATCTTTCCTCTCTCTGTACATTTCCTCCTCCCCCCCCCCCCCCCCACCACTCTGTCTGTTCACCCGTCTCCTTGTCTCTTGTCGAGCGGGGTAGCCGCGCGGTCTAGAGGCGTCTTGTCACGGTCCGTGCGGCTCCCCCCGTCGGAGGTTCGAGTCCTCCCTCGGGCATGGGTGGGTGTGTTGTGCATAGCGTAAGTTAGTTTAAGTTAGATTAAGTAGTGTGGAAGCTTAGGGACCGATGACCTCAGCAGTTTGGTCCCATAAGACCTTACCATACATTTCCAGTTTTCCTGTCTCATCCTCGTCTGCTCTGCCCATCTTCTGCTCTTTACGTTCTCTGTCCATCACCTCCTCTCGCCTCTCTTTGTCAATTTGCCCCTCCCGTATCTCTGTCCATCTCCTCCTCCTATTTGTGCCTATCTCCTGTTTCCCCATCTCTGTCTCTCCATCTCCTAGCCCTGCCTTCTGACTCCTTAATATCACATTCATCTCATTAAGAGGCTGGTCGTTCTTACCCCTACAGTATTTCTTTCCAGATTGTGACTAAATTTGTTCGAAATCGTTCCAGGGTATTGAGATGTGCTTTTTACCCGTGATGATGATGATGATGATGATGATGATGATGTTTGGTTTGTGTGGCGCTCAACTGCGTGGTCACCTGCGCCCGTACAAAATCCAAATTTTTACACAGTCCGATCGAACCACTACCACGAATGATGATGATGAAATTATGAGGACAACACAAACACCCAGTCCCCGGCCAGAGAACCAGAGAAAATCCCCAACCGGGCCGGGAATCAAACCCGGGACCCCCTGATCCAGAGGCAGCAACGCTAGCCAGTAGACCACGAGCTGCGGACTTTTTACCCGTCGTTTTGCTCGCATACGTAAATGTAAAATATATTCCACACGTGTTTGACATATTTCACACGTATTTGTACACCTGGTTCAACTGTATTTCTATCGAATCTCGGTTTCGTTTTCACGCAGCTTAATGTTTATGACGCTGTATCTCTTCAACTAAGCGCTGTACAGTGATATAATTTTGCAAGCACGTTCAGTGACATAGGTGCCCACTATTTGTGAAATGTTCTACGAATAAACTAACTACTAAAGAAATAATAAATTAAAATATCATGTATTATGCGACAATTTCTCACACATCTCAGAGTTTGTGATGCCATACCTCCTGAAGTATGTGCCGTACAATGATATACTTTTGTAGGTACATTCAGCGGCATATGTAGATACTGTCTGCGAAACGTTTTGCGAATGCAGTTAGTAGCGACGAAGTAATAAATCTAAACGTCCTGAATGATGATTTAGTTTTTGGCGCATTCAGTGTTCGTGACGTCGTATTTCCTGATCTAAGTGTTGTACAATTTTTCTGATATACTCAGTGATATATGTCAATACTGTCTGCACAATATGATACGAATACAGTTATCATTAAGGAATTAATGAATTAAAACGACACGCTTCATGTGGCAGTTTTACTGTATGAACAGCGAAAATGTATGCGACAAACGTTTTTCCTTTCATCCGTTTGTGGGGGTCATTAGCGACTGTTATAGGTCTGCTCTGCTCTGCTGAACTATGAGTATTCTCGCGCCGAGGGCGACGTTGCTTTTTCACTTCCATCCCCACAACTTTAATAAGCGAGTGGTTCTTACACATACAGTAATTCTTTCCAGACAGTAAATGATGTGTAAGAAGTTTGGTTGAATTCGGTCCAGTGGTTGAGGAGATGTGGAACATACATACATACCCTTGCCCGCCCAGCTAGCCACGCGGTCTAACGCGCTGCTTCCTGGGCGGGAGACCAGCCAGCATGTCGATGGTTTTTAAGGCGATTTTCCAACTACCTCGGCGAATGCGGGCTGGTTCCCCTTATTCCGCCTCAGTTACACTGTGTCGGCAATTGCTACGCTAACACAGTTTCCACGTACGTGTACACCACAATTAGTCTACCATGCAAACATTTGGGGTTACACTCGTCTGGTATTAGACGTTCCCGTGGGTGGGTGGGTGAGGGGTGGGGGGTGGCCCACTGGGGGCCTAACCGCACAATAACCCTGGGTTAGGTGTGGGGCGGCGGTGGGGTGGGTGGACTGCTGTGGCCTGTTGTGGGCTTGTGAACCACTGAGAACTACGGCGGGGACAAAGCCTCTCCGTCGTTTCTAGGTCCCAGGTTTATTACGTACATACTACATACATTCGTACACCCACTTTTGTAATTTGTAAGGATGCAGGTTTAGAGAAATTTTTTTCACAGCATTAACTGGAATCCATTCATTAAATTTCTTGAGGTGCCAGGGCTAAAATACAGAGACCTGAAGGTTATTTACAACTTTTACAGAGACGAGACTGCAGTTATAAAAGTTCAAGCTCTTGAAAGAGAATCAGTGGTTCAGAAGAATGTGAGACATGGTTGCAGCCTTTCCCCAGTGTTATTAAAACTGTACGCCGAGCAAGCTGTGAAGGAAAGGAGAAATATGGAAAAGGAATTGAAGTCTAGGGACGAGACGTAAAGGCTACTCTCGATAAACGACTTGGAAAATCAGTTGTACGGTATGGACATTGCCTCGAAAACAGATTTTCTTTCTTACAAGGGAACCTCCCCATTGCAACCCCCCTCAGATTTAGTTATAAGTTGGCACAGTGGATAGGCCTTGAAAAACTGAACACAGATCAATCGAGAAAACAGGAAGAAGTTGTGTGGAACTATGAAAAAAATAAGCAGAATATACAAACTGAGCAGTCCATGCGAAGATAGGCAACATCAAGGATGATCTGGGCTCAGGAGCGCCGTGGTCCCGTGCTTAGCATTAGCAACTGCGGAACGAGAGTTCCTTGGTTCAAGTCTCCCCTCAGGTGAAAAGTTTTTCTTCATTTTCGCAAAGTTATGATCTGTCCATTCGTTCATTGACGTCTCTGTTCACTCTAATAAGCTTAGTGTCTGTGTTTTGCGACCGCACCGCAAAACCGTGCGATTAGCATACGAAAGGACGTGCCTCTCCAATGGGAACCGAAAACATTTGATCGCAAGGTCATAGGTCAACCGATTCCTCCACAGGAAAACACGTCTGATATATTCTATACGTCACTGGTGAGGGCATGTGCGTCATATGATAGCAATATGTTGTTGACCCACCTAACTTGTACACTTGGCGAATGGGTAAAAAGATTCTTCTACATTGCCCGATTTAGGTTTTCTTGTGGATGTGAGAATTACTCCCAAAAAAGTGATGAAAATATAAGAGTTTGTCACATAAACTGCAAGAAATGTATCCAACAGTTTCACAGTCACACACTTTTCCCTGTGCTCTGTCAAAACATATGTTTTTAACGTTTTCAAATTTTTCCGTGTGTAGACCGTTAAATCCTGCATATGTCCAAGCAAATCTGAACAAGTCCTGGAATTTTGGAGATCGAAGTTGATTATGTGTGAGTGCCTGAACTTTGATAATTGTCTGAAAATAAAAAATAAAATTTGACGCTGTAAGAAAGACTTGAACCAAGGACCTCCCGTTCCACAGCTGCTAACGCTAACCACGGGACCACAGTGCTCCTCAGCTCAGATCATCCTTTATGTCGCTTATCTTCGCTTGGACTACTCAGTTTGTATATTTTGCTTATTTTTTTCATAGTTTCACACAACGTTTTCCTGTTTCCTCGATTGATCTGTGTTCAGTTTTTCAAGGCCTATCCACTGTGCCAACTTATAACTAAATCTGACGGGGTGCGATGGGGAGGTTCCCTTGTTAGTAGACAGAGTATTTCGAGACGGCTATTGTTAATTCTATAAATAGTTCTACTGGTGCAAATGAACTTAGGTAACTTAGACGTAGTTTTTTCAGTTACTGTAAAACATTACCATGACTGGGCTCTGTCGTAGGTTTGTGAGTAGTGGGCTACGGTGTGGAATTTGTGCAAAGTATTTTCAGTGGGGGGAATGCAGTGGAGAAGCCAGTGAGCATTCTAGCGAGATCCTCTCCTGGGAACACAAAATCTGTAGTAGAAATAAGTTGATAGAGGAGCAGGAGCGTAAGATCTGTGCCCTTCAGGTGCAATTACGACGCGCAGAGGAGGAACTAGATAGGCTGAGGGGGCTGAAGGGTGGTGGGGAATGGGAACTGGCAGTTTGCAAGAAGAAGGAGGAGGTATTCAGACAGTTATACTTTGCTTATATGAAACAGATTTGACCAACTGTCAGATTTGAGTGGAGAGGCGCCTCTTACAGCTGTAGATGTAGGGAACATGCAGCAGTCCTCAGCGGTTGGGAGGCCTAGGTCAGTTGTAAAGTCTAACAGAAAGAAGAAGGTTCTGCTGCTAGCTAGTTCGCACGATAGATGTATGGGCCAGCAGTTGCAGGAAGTGTTGGGGACTGAGTACCAGGTCACCAGCATTGTGAAGCCTAGTGCAGGATTGGCTCAGGTGATGGACAGCATAGGGGAGTTATGTAAGAATTTTACGAAGAAGGATCAGGTAGTGATAGTTGGTGGGGCAGGGAACAGTCTTGATAGGGACGTGGAATATGATGTAGGTAGCTACTCAAACTGGTGGTACCAATGTGCATTTCGTGCAACTGTTTGAGCGTCATGATCGGCCTCATCTTAATGCGGCTGTTAGGTGTGTTAACATGGGCTGAAGAAGGCGCTGATGGCAGAGGGCGTGGGTCACATTTCAGTGGTGCCAGTTGGGTCTATCAGTAGATCGGGTTTCACTAGGAATGGCATGCACCTCGATAGGTATGGGAAGGGGAGGCTGGCAAAACTTATAGGTGACAATGTAGTGGGTGGTGGTTGGATCACTCATGGAAAAATTCCTGTGGTATTTACTGTCAGAGCTGCACCTTTTTTAGATTGAAGTCAGCTGATAGGTATACCTGTTCAAAGGAAGTCCCTCTAACTAAGGGCTCACCTTCAGAGGACATCATGTTTACTAGTAGAAAAGGAATTAGCCTATTTCATCAAAATATAAGAGGTATTATAGATGAAGTTAGTGAACTGCTTATAGGTGTTGACTTTGAAATTATTGGGATGTCTGAGCACCACTTAATTAACTTAGCGATTCAGAGGCTTCCTTTACCGGGATACGGATTAGCTGGCAGGTTTTCAAAGAGTTCCTTGTGGGGATGGGGAGTGGCTATGTACGTAAAAAACAGTATTCCATTTGAGTCCATAGACGTATCACGGTACTGCATTGAACAAATATTTGATTGTTGTGCAGGGGCAGTTGGACTTAGTGAAACTAAACTTCTAATTGTTGTTGTTTATAGGTCCCCTAACTCTAACTTCAGAACATTTCTGCTCAAGCTAGAGAAGGTTCTTGATTCACTTTGTAGGAAGTATCAAAAATTATTTATATGTGGTGACTTCAATATAAATTTTGTATACGATGGTCAAGAAAAAGGATGTTGGTAGACCTCCTAAATTCATATGATTTGATGCAGACTGTGTTTCTTTCCAACTGGGGTGCAGGGGAACAGTAGCACAGCCATAGAGAATATCTTTATTCATTCTTCATTACTAGATGGGCATTCTGTTAGTAAAAGAGTGAATAGCCTTTCAGACCATGATGAACACATTTTAACATTAAAGGAGGAGGAGGATATTAGTGTTTAACGTCCCGTCGACAACGAGGTCATTAGAGACGGAGCGCAAGCTCGGGTGAGGCAATGATGGGTAAGGAAATCGGCCGTGCCCTTTCAAAGGAACCATCCCGGCATTTGCCTGAAGCGATTTAGGGAAATCACGGAAAACCTAAATCAGGATGGCCGGAGACGGGATTGAACCGTCGTCCTCCCGAATGCGAGTCCAGTGTGCTAACCACTGCGCCACCTCGCTCGGTAACATTAAAGGCTTTTGTACTGAAACAAATGTCATATATAATTACAAAATATGTAGGAAAGTTAATCCAACAGCAATGGAGTGCTTTTTAAACTTTATCAAGGAACAAGAGTGGCAGGATGTTTATAGTGCAGATAACACAGATGATAAATATACTGCTTTCTTTACCACATTTCTCATGCCCTTTAAGAGTTGCTTTTCATTAGAACGCTCTAAACGGGGGGCTAGCAGTAATAGCGAGCCCGGGTGGCTGACTAGTGGGATAAGAATATCATGTAGAATAAAGCAAGAATTATATCCAAATGTTAGAAGTAGTCACAATCAAGCTGCAGTATCCCATTACAAACAGTATTGCAAAGTACTTAAAAATATTATTAGGAAGGCAAAGAGTATGTGGTATGCATACAGAATAGCTAATTCACAGGATAAAATTGAAACCATATGGTCAGTTGTGAAGGAACTGTCTGATCAGCAGCACAAGGTCGACAATATAAAGTCAGTTCGTAGTAAAAATATTTCTGTTACTTCTAAATCAGATATATGTACAGTACTTAACAATCTTTTTCTGAACATTGCTGATTAATTAAATAAAAATTTAGTTTCTGCAGGGAATCATATAACTTTCTCGGCAAATGCCTTTCCGAGATTGATGTCTGAAATACTCCTCTGTGATACAGACAGGGGAGAGATTAAGTCAATAATTAAATCACTGAAGACTAAGGACTCTCATGTTTATGATGGAGTGCATAACAGAATATTAAAGTACTGTGCTGCACATTTTAGCCCTGTATTTAGCCAAATTTGTAATTTTTCCTTTAGGATTGGTCAGTTTCCTGAACGATTAAAGTATTCAGTAGCAAAGCCGCTTTATAAAAATGGAGAAAGGGATAATGTAGACAATTTTAGACCTATTTCTATGTCATCAGTATTTGCTAAAGTTATTGAAAAGGCTGTGTTTGTACGGATATTTTATCATTTTATACTACACAATTTTCTATGAACTGTACAGTTCGGCTTTAGAAGTCGTTTAACAACTGAAAATGCTATATTCCCTTTTATCTGTGAGGTACTGCATGGGCTAAACAAAAGGTTTCGAACGCAAGGCATATTTTTTGATTTAACTCGGGCATTTGATTGTGTTAATCACAAAATATTGCTTCATAAGTTGGACCACAATGGAATACGGGAAGTAATTAACAATTGGTTTACCTCTCACTTTAGCAGCAGACAGCAAAAGGTCATTATTCACAATGTGATGTGGGGTCTGAGTGGGGTACAGTCAAGTGGGGGGTACCCCCGGGATCAGTGTTGGGACCACTCCTGTTCCTTATTTATTTAAATGATATGCCCTCTAGTATTACGTGTAACTCTAAAATATTTCTGTTTGCTGATGATACTAGCTTGGTAGGAAAGGTAGTAAAAGATTGGCTCGGTTTCAAATAGTGCAGTTCATGTCCTAAGTTCATGGTTTGTAGAAAATAAACTAACGCTAAATCACAGTGAGACTCAGTTTCTACAGTTTCTAACACACAATTCAACAAAACCTGACACTTTAATTTCACAGAATGAGCGTATGATTGGTGAAACTGAACACTTCAACTTTCTAGGTGATCAGATAGATAGTAAACTGTCGTGGAAAGCCCACGTTCAGGATCTTGTTGAAAGACTTAATGCTGCCACTTATACTATTCGAACGGTATCTAAAGTGAGTCATCGTTCGATACGAATATTAGTCTACTTCGCTTATTTTCATTCGCTTATGACATATGGTATTATATTTTGGGTAACTCTTCCCATTCTAAAAGGATTTTGTTGGCTCGGAAACGGGCAGTTCAGGCAATAAGTGGTCTAAGTTCACGAACGTCTTGTCGACCCCCGTTCACGAGTCTGGGTATTTTGACATTGGCCTCTAAATACATATTCCTTATTGTCATTTCTTGTTAACAATATTAGCTTATTCCCAAGAGTAAGCAAGTTTCACTCAGTTAATACTCGGCGGTAATCAAACCCGCATTTTTCTTTAAATAGTGTGTAGAAAGGTGTGCAGTATACTGCTACATCTATTTCCAATAAGCTACCACTCGAATTCAAAAACCTTAGCAGTAATGCACGCGCTTTTAAGTCGAAACTGAAGAGTTTCTATTCTGTCGAGGAGTTCCTTGAAAAATTAAGCTGATTGTTGTTGCATTGTTGATTGCGTTTACTTAAACTTATGAACTGACTTTTTTCGGGTTCATACACATTTTATTTTTATCTGTTATTACTTTTATGTTGTAATTTCATGTACTGACACGTTCCATGACCTTAGAGATTTGCTCCTCAATTTGGTCCTACGGAACTTGACGTGTAAATAAATAAATAAATAAATATAATTGTCTGCACTGAGCCCCGATGACCAGCAAAGACGTGTCCGCAGACGCCCGAACAGTGGTGGGTTATCAATGCGATCTCGTCCACCGTACGGCTCGATAGCCAGGAATGATGGCCTGGGGTGTAATTTTATTTCATAGCAAGATCCCTTTTGTTCTCATCCGGGTCGTTTACAACACAGCGTTGGGTCGACGGTTTTCTGCGCCACGTTTCGTTACTCTTCATGGCAAGCCACTCTGGTCTTGCATTTCAGCAAGCTAATGCCCGCGCGCACACGGCTTGTCTTCGTTCCTGCCAAACCCTACCCTGGCCAACAAATTCGTCAGAGCTCTCCCCAACAGAGAACGTTTGGATCATTATGGGCAGCGTCCTCCAATCAGCTCGGGATTTTGACGATCTAACGTGCCGTTTGGTCAAAATTTGGCTCGATTCCTCTCAGGAGAACATCCAACAACTCATCAACCAGTGCCGCGACATATTACTGCTTACATAAGGGCCCGACGTGGACCAGCGCGTTTTCACTTGCTCAGTTTGTGAAACTCTTTCTCTTGAATAAATCATCTATTTTTGTCGCACAGTGTATTTGGAGAAAAGCAAGAAAATCGGAACGTGACTGGACTTTGTTACGAGACACGATAACGAGAGGACGTGTAGGAAATGTGTACAGTGAAACTGTAGCCGCCATATTATATAACCCGTGTCTTTGAGATTCACAAGCAGTATGTAACGTTAATGTGGAGTTTAGTAACGGCCAGAATACGGTCTGTTGCATTTTAAAGGTAATTGCGCGTATTTAATTTTTATCAAAGGATTCTGTGAGGGACTATCATGCACTACAAGCTTGTATAGGACTTCGAACATTTGGTGGTCGAAGTTTGCGGTAGAACCTACTTCTATCACACGGTCAAAGCATTGATAAAGTTTTCTCTGATAAAAATAACTCATTTCACTCGCAGACAATCATCGAATGACCAAATGCGAATGGCAGCTTTCCAGTTCGAGAAGATCCTACAGAAGATTTCTTTCTCTTACATTTCAAAAATTTTACAGGCGAACGTCGGAGACGGCAGCTGCTTCTCCACCACAAGAGTAACTTCTCTACGTGTACGAAATTACGTACGCTGGCGGGATCGTCGATGCCTACAGAGATGGTGTTCTTCACAGACATACAAACAGAGACACTACACACACTAGTTCAGTAACAACGAGTTCAATATCACCAGCTGGAAAAAAGTTAATTCTTCTTTTGTGCAGTAAAATATACTAAAAGACGTAGTCAGATGAAAATCACTGTGTATTGCATGGCAGGGGGTAGCAGCATTAGACAACTAATTAGTGCTTCTTCCCGGTCCAAACGGCTATGGGGTGCGGGAGCAATGACAGCCTAAATACTCCTGCGAGTCAAATGAAGCTGTGACCAATCGTGGTGCCCTTTTTGTTGCAATATGTCCAATATCCCCTGGTGGTCCCACGCACTTGTTTCGTAAGTAGTCTCCTTCCTATCCTGACTGCATATTCCCGGTATCCTTGCAATGAAGCGATGTCTTCCGCCTTCTTTACCTACGATTGAGGCTATGTGATCATACCATTTCATATCCACATAAATTGCTGTGCCCTGGTATTTTTGGTAGTTTTCTGATTGCAGTTGTGACTCATTTATATTGACATGTGATATAACTTTTCTGAATTCTGTGTGCACAGATTTACACTTCCGAATATTTAAAGAGAGTAGCTAATCTTTGGAAGAAACTGAAATCCTACCAATATCTGAATGGGCATTTTCGAAGTTTTTTCAGACAGTAATTTGTTATACAACTTGAAAAAGAGCTACAAGCTACGATGTTTAGTGGAGATAACCAGAAATATTTTTCTTCTTTGACAAAAAGTGGCATAGGTGCGCCGTTTCCCCACTTGGGGTCTATGAAGATTTTGACGCTGGTGATCCTCAGAAACGGAATTCGGAGTGGTGTGTCATGAAGTTGCTGAGAACGTCGTCCGTTTACCGTTTACATTAACGTGCAACTGCCTTCTGTATGCTACTGACTGTCTAACACCCTCAAAACAAGAAGGTGTTACACGAATACAGGCTACAGCTGCAGCCAAATGGACAGCCAGCTCTTCTGGAGTCTCTCTCGATGTCCCACAAACGAAGCGCTTCGTCTTCCACCCACAAAAATAAGTCCATAGGAGTGAGGGTGCGAGAAGATAGTGGCCACGGTGCTGGACCTCCCTTCCCAACCCAGTAATGGGGAAAAAGTCTACAAGTTCTCTGACATCCGCAACTGTGTTTTCCGGTGTCTCGTCATGCTGGAAGCATAATTGTTGCCTGACTGCTAGCGATACGTTCAATATTTCCGGTTGTAGGGGAGCTTAACCCGTGGTATAGGGGAGCCGACACGGTAGCTCAGCGTGTTCGGTCAGAGAGCTGGTTGGCCTCTGTAATAAAAAACTGAGAGAGAGGATCAACCACGAACTTCAATGGATGTCATGTGACGTCCGCAACGACCAAACACAACGAACAAAATGCAAAAAAAAAGGGGGGGGGGGCAGCATCTTTCATTAGTAGTCAAAAAGTCCTCGGTTCCGGGTTCGAACCCCGCTACTGCTTAAATTTTGAATAAAGATCATCAGCAATGGCGGCCAACGGCTTCCGGCATAAGAAGTCACCCTCAGTCAGCCAACGGCCTCGTCAAAGAGGGCGAAGGAGCAGACAGAGGTGCAGGGCACTCTCTTGCCCTTGGGGTGCGAAACTACCTTTAAAAGCGGAAGAATCAACAACAGCATCAGGATGCAGAAGGCAATGGAAACCACTGCATTAAAGACACATAACGTGCATCCAATTGTAACTGAAAAAGTGTGATAAAGATCTCTCCATTGGCAAAACACTGCGGACTAGTTACCCATTCGAATCTCGGGGATGGAACTGCCTAGGGGGAGGTGACAGAATGTTCAAATGTGTGTGAATTCCTAAGGGACCAAACTGCTAAGGTAATCGGTCCCTATACTTACACACTAATGAAACTATCTTATTCTAACAACAACACGCACACACCCATGCCCGAGGGAGGACTCGAACCTCCGGCGGGAGGGGCCGCGCAGTCCGTGACATGGCGCCTCAAACCGCGCGGCCACTCCGCGTGGCTTCAGTTAGAAGAAGATTGAATAACCGACGGCAGGATAATGTTCTACGAGTCGAGGGTTGGAATGTCAGAAGTTCGAGCATGGTGGGGAAGACAGAAAATTTGAAACAGGAAATGCAAAGCCTCAATCTAGATACTGTTGGGGGTCAGTGAAGTGAAACGGACAGAAGACAAGGATTTCTGGTTATACGAGTATAGGGTAATATCAAAGTAGCAGAAAATTCTGTGAAGAGAATAGGATTCGTTATGCGTAGGAAGTTAGGGCAGAGAGCGACTTACTGTGAACAGTTCAGTGGTTCTCATAAGAATCGATAGCAAACCGACAACGATAGTTCGTGTATACGTGACGACATTGCAAGCGGAATATGAAGTGACAGAGAAAGTATATGAGCATATTGAACGGATAAATTAGTACCTAAAGGGAGATGAAGATCATATAGTCATAGAGGTTGGAATACCATTGTAGGGGCAGGATTAGAAGAAAGGATTACAGCAGAATATGGGCATGGTATTACCAAAGAGAGAGGTGAAAGACTAATTGAGCTCTTTAATTTCAGCTAATAATAGCGAATACTCTGTTCAAGAATCGCAAGACGATGAGGTATACTTGGAAAAGGCCGTGAGATACAGGAAGCTTTCAGTTAGACAGAGAATCCGAAATCAGATACTGGATTATAAGACGTATTCAAGATCAGATAAGACTCAGATCACACTGTAGGCTGAAGTTTAAAAGACTAATCAGAAAGAATCATGCGCAAATAAGTGGGACACGGAAGTACTAAGGAATGAAAAGAGACACGCTTGAAGCTCTTTAAGGTTATAGATATTGTGATAATCAATAGACCTGTAGCCATTAAGTTGAAGAGGAACGGACAGCTTTAAAGTCGACACTCACAGAAATTGGGAAGAAAAACGTATGTACAAAGAAGGTAACTACGAAGAAACCAATTATGAAGATTGCAAGAACTAACACGTACGATGACTATCGGACAATCAGCTTAACAGCTGATACATCCAAGTTGCGAACAGGAACAATATATAGAAATACTTCAGTTGATCGATGAAAGAAGGAACCACAAATATTTTCAGGGAAGTTCAGGAATACATAAGTAAAGTCACTTAGAAATAGTATAAATAGGAAGTGCTGGGAAGCTAAGGCGAAATGGCCAATTGAAAAATGTGAAGAAATCGAAAAAGAAGTGGTTGTCGGAAGGACGGACTCAGCATACAGAAAAGTCAAAACGACCTTCAGTAAAATTAAAAGACAGAGTGGAAACGTTAAGGGTCCTATGGGAATTCCACTGTTAAATAGAGAGGAGAAAGAGGATAGGTGGAAAGAGTATATTGAAGGCTTCGGTATACTCTTTCCACCTGTTCTGATAATGTCATAGAAGAAGAAACAGGAGTCGACAGGGAAGAGATAGAGAATCCAGTATTACAATCAGAATTTAAAAGAGTTGTGGAAGACTGAAGGCCAAATAATGCAGGAGGGGTAGAGAAAATTTCATCAGAGTTTCTAAAATCCTTGGGGGAAGTGGCAACAAAACGATTATTCACGTTCGCGAATAGTATGAGTCTGGCAATACATCAACCACACAATTATGAAGATTGCAAGAACTAACACGTACGATGACTATCGCACAATCAGCTTAACAGCTGATACATCCAAGTTGCGAACATGAACAATATATAGAAAAATGGAAAAGAAAATTGAGGATGTGCTAAATGACGATCCGTTTGGCTTTAGGAATGGTAAAGGCCCCAGGGAGGTAGTTCTGACGTTGCAGGTGATAATGGAAGCAAGACTAAAGAAAAATTATGACACCTTCACAGGATTTCTCCACCTGGAAAAAGCGTTCGACATTGTGAAATATTGCAAGAGAGTTCGAAATTCTTAGAAAAATAGGGGTAAGCTATAGGGAAAGGCGGGTAATATACAATACGTACAAGAGCCAAAACGGAGTAATTACGGTGGAAGACCAAGAACGAGGTGCTTTGATTAAAAAGAGTGTAAGCTAGAGATATAGACTTTCGCCCCTACTCTTCAGTATGTACATCGAAGAAGCAATTACGGAAATAAAAGGAAGATTCAAGAGCGGAATTTAAATTCTAGATGAAAAGATGCCACTGAGAAGATTCACTGATGACACTGCTATCCCCAGTGAAAGTGAAGAAGAATTACAGAGTGTACTGAATGGAATGAACAATCTAACGAGTATAGAATATAGACTGAAAGTTAATCGAACAGAGACAAAAGTAATATAAAGTAGCAGAAATGAGAATGGCGAGAAACTTAACATCAGGATCGGAGATTACCAGTACACGAAGTCAAGGAATTCTGCTATCTAGGCAGCAAAATAACCCATGACAGACGGAGCAAGGAGGACATTAAATGCAGACTAGCACTAGCTAAAGGACATTCCTGGCCAAGAGAAGTCCACTAGTGGCAAACGTAGGTCTTAATCTGAGGAACAAATTCCTGAGAATCTGGAGCACAGCAGTGTATAGTAGTGAAACACGGACTTTGGGGCAACAGGAAAAGAAGAGAATCGAAATATTTGAAATGTTATGCTACAGAAGAATGTTGAAAATTAGATGGACTGATAAGGTAAGGCATGAGGAGGTTCTTCGGAGAATGGGAAGGGAACGGAATATATGGAGAACACTGACAAGAAGAAGGGACAGAAAGGTAGGACATCTGTTACGACATCGCGGAATAACTGCCATGGTAGGAAGGCAAAGATAGGAATACATAAAAAAAATAATTGAGCACGTAGGTCGCAATTGGTACATCGAGATGAAGTTGACACAGGATAGGGATTCGTGGCGGACCGCATCAAACAAGTCAGAGGAGAAAAAATGAGGGGAGGGGAGGGGACCCCAAGCCCTGGGCGCATTTACGCAGATTTCTTTTCGAAACTTTTTAAACTTTTTTAGTTAGATTTATCGTGTCTAAAAAACGGCAAAATACAAAAATTTTACTGGCAGTCAGCAAATTTTTTGTTTATCTTCTTTATGTCAGGATAATATGGCCGACATAGAAGTTTGAATGTTAATTTCATGCCTATCCATTATCACTGTCCGAGTTGCAATTTATGCACACAAAAAATAATGTGTTTTCTGTCGCACGCTCACGTAATTCCACCTATTACACCTAAGGCATTAGATCCATTCTTACTTTTTTATGACTGATTGTAACGTTTCAAGCAGTAAATACAAAAGCAATTTTCATTCTCATCAGACTGCTGGAGCTCATAAAACAAAGGAAGAAGAACCGAATAGGACGTTAGTTGAGAGGGGAGTGCTTGCTAACTGAAGGAAGCACTAGTTGGCAAGAGAAGGATTGAGAGGAAGGAGGAGATACAAGATGACAGACGACATAAAGGGAAGCGGAAATCAGGTGGACCTTAAGAGTACGGCAGAATACATTAGAGCATGGAGAGTTAGCATATGAAACCTGTCTGTGGGCAGAACACTATTAATGAAGTTAGAAGTAGGCCTATCAACATTTTTCCTTATTCTTGCTTTTAGCTATTTCGTGCCTGTATCAATCCTTGCTCTCGTAGAATTAATTCTTACCGCTTGAGATTCATTAGATTTACATAGCCTTCTTAGCAATTTGTGCCTTTTATTCTCCTGTGCCTTCATTTTTTTATTGCGTTTCCAACTGCTGTTTCATAAGGTTTCCTTCACTGGCGTATCGGTTAAGTGGTAATGCAAAATAGTGCATAAAGTGCCCCAATAGAACAGCATGAACGTGCCCCACCGCCATGTTTGAATTAGTTTTTAAACTACAGTAGCAACTTTCAGGCTTTCAGATTATATAAATGTATCTTGTAAAGTAGAATATTCTCCTGTGAACGAACATACTTGTATATTTATCTCTTCTCAGTTCTAAAAAGTTATGCTCCACCTTGCACCAAAAAGCAAATATATTATTCACTTTCCACTATCGGCAGCGCTCTAACAAGAATGGTTCCCGAGAAAAGTGCACTGCGTAAACGTACCCCATGCGTAAACGTGCGACAGTCTGCCCTGCTTCGTGGAGAAAGACGATTTCTTCTAAAGAGCGTGTTAGGCAGCGATACGGCCCAATCAGATGATCGCGATCAATACCAACCCACACGTTTACGGTACATTCTGCAACCATGAGTTGTTACACTGATGTTTCGGTTATAATCAGACGTGTCACGACCTGCCTCCTTTTTTTGCATAGACCCTGCGTGTATTCCTTTCACTTTCTCAGCCGCCGACTGTAAATTATATTCGTTGCATGCTGTTAGTTCTTAACCAGCTAAACGAGGCATTATGGCGCACATAAAAAGTTGAGAGGAGGTGTAACGAAGCAAGTAATAAACTTCGATGGTGCACTGCCCACTTAAATTCTTCAGCGCTCGGATGACGTGAGATTAACAGCAGCTGCGACTACGACACAGCAACAGGTACGTAATACTAATGTTTTATTTGTAAGTTTGGTGCCTCTGAATTAACATTTAGTGAAGACTACGACTAGTTGAACTTCCACAAGAGATATTACCCATAAGATACCGTGTCTAACTGTTGTAGCTAATCTGTATTGTTAAATGGCTGAAACGGTTACACGCATCCTATTGCAGGTAGTCTTTGTAACGGTTTACAGTGGCAATAAAAATTGCATTTTCAGTATTTAATATATAGGGTGTCCCTTTCATTCCTCCCACATTTCATAGACCCAAGGAAAGACTTGCAGTACATATGATAAGGAAACTGCACCATATGCTACAGCATCTCGAAGAATTTATTTAACTTCCAATGTCATCCACAAGGTCATTTATGTATATTGTGAAGAGCAACGGTCTTATGACACTCCCCTGCGGCACACCTGAAATCACTCTTACTTCGGAAGACTTCTCTCCATTGAGAATGACATGCTGCGTTCTGTTATCTAGGAACTCGTCAATCCAATCACACAATTGGTCTGATAGTCCATACTCTCTTACTTTATTCATTAAACGACTGTGGGGCACTGTATCAAATGCCTTGCGGAAGTCAAGAAACACGGCATCTACCTGGAAACCCGTGTCTATGGTCCTCTGAGTCTCGTGGAGGAATAGCTCGAGCTGGGTTTCACACGATCGTCTTTTTCGAAACCCATGATGAATCCTACAGAGTAGATTTCTAGTCTCCAGAAAAGTCATTATACTCGAACATAATAAATGTTCCAAAATTCTACAACTGATCGACGTTAGAGATAAAGGTCTATAGTTCTGCACATCTGTTCGACGTCCCTTCTTGAAAACGGGAATGACCTGTGCCCTTTTCCAATCTTTTGGACCGCTACGCTCTTCTAGAGACCTACGGTTCACCGCTGCAAGAAGGGAGGCACGTTCTTTTGCGTACTCTGTGTAAAATCGAACTGGTATCCCATCAGGTCCAGCGGCCTTTCCTCTTTCGAGCGATTTTAATTGTTTCTCTATCCCTCTGTCGTCTATTTCGATATCTACCATTTTGTCATCTGTGCGACAATCTAGAGAAGGAACTACAGCGCAGCCTTCCTCTGTGAAACAGCTTTGGAAAAAGACATTTAGTATTTCGGCCTCTGTGTCAGTACCATTTTGGTCACAGAGTGTCTGGACATTTTGTTTTGACCCACCTACCGCTTTGACATAAGACCAAAATTTCTTAGGATTTTCTGCCAAGTTAGTACATAGAACTTTATTTCGAATTCATTGAACGCCTCTCGCATAGCCCTCCTCACACTACATTTCGTTTCACGTAATTTTTGTTTGTCTGCAAGGCTTTGGCTATGTTTAAATTTGCTGTGAAGTTCCCTTTGCTTCCGCAGCAGTTTCCTAACTCGGTTGTTGTACCACGGCGGCTCTTTTCCATCTCTTGTGATCTTGCTTGGCACATACTCATCTAACGCATATTGTACGATGGTTCTGAACTTAGTCCACTGATCCTCAACACTATCTGTACTTGAGACAAAACTTTTGTGTTGAGCCGTCTGGTACTCTGTAATCTGCTTTTTGTCACTTTTGCTAAACAGAAAAATCTTCCTACCTTTTTTAATATTTCTATTTACGGCTGAAGTCATCGATGCAGTAACCGCTTTATAATCTCTGATTCCCTGTTCTGCGTTAACTGATGATTCCAGGACTCTGAGTGCCTCTAGGTGGACCGCTTCCTTCTTGTCTCTGTGTTCGGTCATGGTGCACCCATACCTGCCAACATCGTCCTATAGTGGCGTCGTTCCTGCTCATATTTCGAGCGATTCGGCGATTACACCAACCAGTTTATTTGAACCCAACTACACACCCTCTGTGACACGGCGACCTCTTCCTATATTGTTCACGTATTCTTGTGCCAGGTTTACTTACTGTCTACCTAAGTGCACGGAATGAATATCCCAAAGATTTTATGCCCTGGTATAGAGATATCCCTTGTTTACTGTACTTGCCAGCTGCATTGTGAAATTGTGTTTCAGAGTGATACATTCATGGATCGGCCGCTGAAGTTTACAATTTTGCATTTTCCTTCGAGACATGTACGAATATTACACTCCTGGAAATGGAAAAAAGAACACATTGACACCGGTGTCAGACCCACCATACTTGCTCCGGACACTGCGAGAGGGCTGTACAAGCAATGATCACACGCACGGCACAGCGGACACACCAGGAACCGCGGTGTTGGCCGTCGAATGGCGCTAGCTGCGCAGCATTTGTGCACCGCCACCGTCAGTGTCAGCCAGTTTGCCGTGGCATACGGAGCTCCATCGCAGTCTTTAACACTGGTAGCATGCCGCGACAGCGTGGACGTGAACCGTATGTGCAGTTGACGGACTTTGAGCGAGGGCGTATAGTGGGCATGAGGGAGGCCGGGTGGACGTACCGCCGAATTGCTCAACACGTGGGGCGTGAGGTCTCCACAGTACATCGATGTTGTCGCCAGTGGTCGGCGGAAGGTGCACGTGCCCGTCGACCTGGGACCGGACCGCAGCGACGCACGGATGCACGCCAAGACCGCAGGATCCTACGCAGTGCCGTAGGGGACCGCACCGCCACTTCCCAGCAAATTAGGGACACTGTTGCTCCTGGGGTATCGGCGAGGACCATTCGCAACCGTCTCCATGAAGCTGGGCTACGGTCCCGCACACCGATAGGCCGTCTTCCGCTCACGCCCCAACATCGTGCAGCCCGCCTCCAGTGGTGTCGCGACAGGCGTGAATGGAGGGACGAATGGAGACGTGTCGTCTTCAGCGATGAGAGTCGCTTCTGCCTTGGTGCCAATGATGGTCGTATGCGTGTTTGGCGCCGTGCAGGTGAGCGCCACAATCAGGACTGCATACGACCGAGGCACACAGGGCCAACACCCGGCATCATGGTGTGGGGAGCGATCTCCTACACTGGCCGTACACCACTGGTGATCGTCGAGGGGACACTGAATAGTGCACGGTACATCCAAACCGTCATCGAACCCATCGTTCTACCATTCCTAGACCGGCAAGGGAACTTGCTGTTCCAACAGGACAATGCACGTCCGCATGTATCCCGTGCCACCCAACGTGCTCTAGAAGGTGTAAGTCAACTACCCTGGCCAGCAAGATCTCCGGATCTGTCCCTCATTGAGCATGTTAGGGACTGGATGAAGCGTCGTCTCACGCGGTCTGCACGTCCAGCACGAACGCTGGTCCAACTGAGGCGCCAGGTGGAAATGGCATGGCAAGCCGTTCCACAGGACTACATCCAGCATCTCTACGATCGTGTCCATGGGAGAATAGCAGCCTGCATTGCTGCGAAAGGTGGATATACACTGTACTAGTGCCGACATTGTGCATGCTCTGTTGCCTGTGTCTATGTGCCTGTGGTTCTGTCAGTGTGATCATCTGATGCATCTGACCCCAGGAATATGTCAATAAAGTTTCCCCTTCCTGGGACAATGAATTCAGGTGTTCTTATTTCAATTTCCAGGAGTGTATTTTGTGGCCAATTTGCATAACTCTTCCTTTACATAACTTTTTTTTCTGACAGTGTATTAGTATCACTACAATCGATCTTTTGTAGTAAATAAAGTATTAAAAAGCACTTAAGACCAATAGTATACGGACTTACCAGCGTCACTTGAAGGATTAATTGCCATTTAAGGATCGCAAGGGCCGTCGATTATATGCCAAAAAGTTTCGGTGAGGATATTATAAAGGTATGTGTCAGTGTACCACGACTGTCCCGCTTAAAGCAATTGATGCACAACTTGACGTCAACGGCTCCTTTGATGACGGAACCCCAGTACTTAGATACTGTAAACATAATAAAATAATAAGCAGATAAGGCAACAGCGGCAAACCACATTTGATCTGATGATCTTGTAGTGACTAAATGTCTGTGTGTTTTTGTTTCATAGAGTCGGCTCCCTAAACGTCTCGTTCAATGAAGCCATTATTTCTGAACAAATTTTCAGATAGCTATTCTCTGAATCCAAGAAGTGCTCATCGGAAACGGTATTAGCTTTACTTAGCAGCCTGTTCAAAACTGCTTTCTTTTGGGCTTTACGATGAAAAATTTTCGCGTCGAGATACAAATCGGTATGTGTTGGCTTGCGGTAAACAGGGAGTCGGAGACACTAATCTGACATTCGATCAGCCAAAACATCTAAAGTGGTAGCTTTCCCCCATCTATGCGGCGAACCTGATACTAGTGTCCACACTGTTCATATGATCAGTGAACAACTGATGAGTTTCGATCCCATGTGACTAGATTATGAAGCTGTCGTCAGTTTAAGCACGGCAGCAAGATGGTAGAACAGGAGGTGAATTTCAAGCGTGTTCTCCGAAATGCTTCATATAGAAATTAGACGCCTCTGGGGACAAAGAAGAAGGCATAGCTGCTCCATCAGTAATTACATAAAATTTATGTCCATCCAAACTGCAGATGGCGAAGAAAGTAGATAGGCTGGTGAGTGGCCGGGGGGAGGGGGGGGGGCAGTGTTTCGTAACTGAAGACATAATGTCCACAGGTCACCGTGAGTACTTCCAATGTATGGAAAGACAAACACCGTCCATGTCACTTTTTTATTTTATTGGGTAACCGGTTTCGACCCTTTTTAAGTCAATCCCAGATCCCGTAAATCAAAAAAAGGATACGATAGCACAAAGATAATCGCAAAGCGAGATAAAAATACATATAGTGGCAGTGTGCAGAATAAACATGAAGCAAATAATACCGAATCACGGTTAAGCGGCCTTTTAGAATGAAAGCCACCTTCATAACAATCTAACATTTCAGGGTAAAACATTAAGGAATATAAAGATTAAAGTTACATACATTGTAACTTTAAAACGAATGCATATTGATTAATGCATAAAAAGTTAATAAGTTTAAAAAGTTAAGCATAAAGACTTTCAGAAGCCAGGTAGTCACAAGAGGCATCTCACCTGCAGAATGAGTATCGAGGGTGGCAGTGATGGGTTGCAGCTGAAATCCGAACGCACAAACCATGCTGCATACTCACGTTTACGTTATCAGGGACACGTCAAGCATTCTAAGCTTGGCACATAACATTACCGTACATATTGAAATAGGCATGCCGTGAAAACACATTTTTCTCGTTTGTCTGGATCTTTTATTTTCGTGCAATATACACTACTGGCAGTTGAAGTTGCTACACCAAGAAGAAATGCAGATGATAAATGGGTATTCATTGCACAAATATATTATACTAGAACTGACATGTGATAACATTTTCACGCAATTTTGGTGCATAGATCCTGAGAAATCAGTACCCAGAACAACCACCTCTGGCCGTAATAACGGCCTTGATACGCCTGGGCATTGAGTCAAACAGAGCTTGGATGGCGTGTACAGGTACAGCAGCCCAAGCTGCTTCAACACGATACCACAGTTCATCAAGATTAGTGACTGGCTATTGTGACGAGCCAGTTGCTCGGCCACCATTGACCAGACGTTTTCAATTGGTGAATGATTTGGAGAATGTGCTGGCCAGGGCAGCAGTCGAACATTTTCTGTATCTAGAAAGGCCCGTACAGGACCTGCAACATGCGCTCGTGCATTAGCCTGCTGAAATGTAGGGTTTCGCATGTATCGAATGAAGGGTAGAGTCACGGGTCGTAACCCATCTGAAATGTAACGTCCACTGTTCAAAGTGCCGTCAATGCGAACAAGAGGTGTCCGAGACGTGTAACCAATGGCACCCCATACCATCACGCTGGGTGATACGCCAGTATGGGGATGTCGAATACATGCCTCCAATGTTCGTTCACCGCGATGTCGCCAAACACGGATGCGACCATCATGATGCTGTAAACAGGACCTGGATTCGTCCGAGAAAATGACGTTTTGCCATTCGTACGCTCAGGTTCGTCGTTGAGTACACCATCGTAGTCGCTCCTGTCTGTGATGCAGCGTCAAGGGTAACCGCAGCCATGGTCTCCGAGCTGATAGGCCATGCTGCTGCAAACGTAGAACGGTTCGTGCAGATGGTTGTTGTCTTGCAAACGTCCCCATCTGTTGACTCACGGATCTAGACGTGGCTGCACGATCCGTTACAGCCATGCGGATAAGATGCCTGTCATCTCGACTGCTAGTGATACGAGGCATCACAACAACGTTTTACCAGGCAACACCGTTCAACTGCTGTTTGTGTGTGAGAAATCGGTTGGAAACTTTCCTCATGTCAGCACGTTGTAGGTGTCACCACCGGCGCCATCCTTGTGTGAATGCGCTGAAAAGCTGATCATTTGCATATCACAATATCTTCTTCCTGTCGGTTAAATTTCACGTCTGTAGCACGCCATCTTTGTGGTGTAGCAATTTTAATGGCCAGTAGTGTATGTCAAACCTCTCCACAAGATCTAGATACCACTCCTTGTTGGCTTTATGAAGTGTCTCCATGTTTACATCCATGTCCCATGCTGTAAGCTGATGGGAAAAAATTGCAACACGAAGAAGGATTGTGCTATAGAAACGGAACTTGATGGGCGTGTTTCTACATTTGAAAGATAATGTTTATTACAAGTTCGCGCCAGTCGCATAAAAATGGTGATAGTAGCAACACTGTGGGAATGACAGTCAGGTTTGCTTTAAACACGCGTTGTAACGGTCGCGAGCGTGTCAGGACGTGGCGAGCAAAAATGCCTGTAATGCGACAAAGACGCCATTATGAACGCCTAACTGAGTTAGAAACGAGGTCTTGTGATAGGGATACGAGAAGTTGGATGTTCCTACTGCGATAACGCAGAAAAACCCGGTGGGAACGTAGCCATTGGACATTATTGGTGGTAGCGGTGGTCACAAGAACGTAAGAGGTGCGAGAAGACTGGTCTCCGGACCGCCACGTAGCATTACCGAGAGGGGAGACCATCGTGTTCGGCGTATGGCTTGGCGTATCGTACTGGACGTGCAGCAGCAATCTGAGCAGCATTGGCATCACACCGACACAACGAACTGCTTCTAATCGATCACTTCAAGGCCGTTCCGAACCAGACACACTGTAGCGTACATTTCGACAATCGCAAACCACCGTCATATGCGACTTCAGTGGTGTCAAATGAGAGCTCACTGGATGGCAGATTGGAGGTCACTTGTGTTTTGTGATGAAAACTGGTTCTGCCTCAGTGCTAGTGATGGTCATGTGGTGGTTACGAGGAGGTCGGTCTGCGATACTGCAGAAACACTGGGCAGGGATGTAGCCACTGTAAATGATTGATCGCAGCACTGGTCACGAGAATGTGTGGTTGCAAGACGACTAGGCTGCGGACGCTCAAGTACAACCACTGACCACTGAGTGGGAAGACCATCATGTACGGCTCTGGCGCGATGTACTGCATCTGCAGCAGCAATATGACTAGCAGTGGGCACCACAGTGATACAGCGAACCGCTGCAAATTGGTTACTTTAAGCACAGCTCAAAGCCAGACCCCCTGTAGCGTACATTCCATTGACCCCAAACCACCGTCATATGCAACTTCAGTGGTGTCAACCGAGAGCTCATTCGAGGGCAAAGTGAAGATCTGTTGTGTGTGCCGATAAAAGCTAGTTCCACCTCGGTGCCAGTGATGGCAGTGTGTTGGTTAGAAGGTGGTCAGTTGAGGGCCTGCAACCAATCTGTCTGCGTGCTAGGCACACTGGACCTGCATCTGGAGTTACACTCTGGAGTGCGATTTCGTATGACAGCAGGAGCACTCTTGTGGTTATCCCACGCACCCTGACTGCAACACTGTGCGTCAATCTGGTGAATCGAACTGTTGTGCTGGCATTTTCCAACAGGATAACGCTCGCCAACATACCGCTGTTGTAACCCACCATGCTTTACAGATTGTCGGCATGTTACCTTAGCCTGCTCGAACACTGGATCTGTCTTCAACTGAGCACGTATGGAACATCATCGGACGACAACTCCAGCGTGTTCCACAAACAGAATTAACCTTCTCTGTGTTGACGACCAGTTGCAACAGTCGTAGATCTCCATCCCACAAACTGACATCTGGCACCTTTACAACACGAAGCACGCACGTTTTCATGCTTGCATTCAACATTCTAGCGGTTGCACCAGTTATTAATGTACCAGCATTTCACATTTGCAACGGGTTCCCTCGCGCATATTTTAACCTGTGATCTTTCAATATTGCCGGTGGGGGTGGCCGTGCGGTTCTAGGCGCTACAGTCTCGAACCGAGCGACCGCTACGGTCGCAGGTTCGAATCCTGCCTCGGGCATTGATGTGTGTGATGTCCTTAGGTTAGTTAGGTTTAATTAGTTCTAAGTTCTAGGCGACTGATGACCTCAGAAGTTAAGTCGCATAGTGCTCAGAGTCATTTGAACCATTTTGATTTTGATCTTGCAATATTAATCACTTCCATATATTACCTAGAAAGATTTATTTCCGAAATTTCATTACTCTACATTAATTATCCGTCGATGTTGGCATTTTTTCCGTGAGTGTATAACTGTGTGCTCTCATACATGTGCCAGGTGCGTTCTTACTTTGTGCACAAGTGTGCGCTTTGAAATGCGTCTTAAATGTTCTATCTGTTGGCCCAATACATTGCTTTGTCGGTCCCACACGTGCTCTTAAGCATAGCTGAACGTAGGTACTTACTTTTTTCACGGAAAGACTATCTCTTACTCTTTGCACGAAGATGGTTTCTATTTTGAATGCCAGTTTTTATTCAGTCGTAGTTTTATGTAAAAATCTTGCAATTTTGTCCAATACTGAGCTGTGGTATGTCATGCTGACATATTTACAGAAGGTTCGAGAAAAATGTGGAAAGACGGAGAACACATTACGAAGACTAATACGGTGTAGGAAAACCACTGGCATTCAAAACAGTTTCCAGTCGCCTTGGAACGGCTAAGTACGTGTCATATATGGTTCTTAAGGGAATGATATGCCATTGTAAGAATGCAGAGACTCGCGGCTACTACGCTGAATAAATAGTGTAATTCTGAACACTTGAAGAGACTGGAAACTACTTTTTTATTAGGATCAAATATCATTTCTCCTGCGGAGCAGTGACTAGTTCTGGTAACGATGATGAAGGTCGACAGCGATCACGCAGCTTTCTCTCCAAAGTAGACCACAAAAGGCGCAATAACATTGAGATCTGGAGACGGGGAGATGCGACAACTTATCCTCGTGCTCACAATACCAGTCTTTGGCGATGCGAGATGTGTGAACAGGGGCCCAATCCTCTTCTAACACGGAGGAACTATTGGGGGAGCAAGCACTGTACCATGGGGTGGATCTGATCCGCCAAAATGATGGCATAATCCTTGGTAGTAATTCGACCTTGCAGAGTACCTATGGGGCACGTGGAATACCACGATATTGCTACCCATGACATCACTGAATCCGCGCCATGTTTCACGCTTGGGACGTAAATCAGTCAGAAGCTGGAATCAGCGTGAAACAAGAAATTGGAAATTTATGGAAAGTTCCTATGGGACCAAACCGCTGAGGTCATCGGTCCCTAGGCTTTCATACTATTTAATCACTTTTGCCAGCATTCTCAAAAATTTTAGAAAAAGTAATGTACAGGCAGCTTCTCAACCATCCGACCACAAATAACATATTATCAAGAACACGGTTTGGATTTCTGAAGGGTTCTGATATCGAGAAGGCTATTTACACCTACAGTGAAAATGTACTTAATTCATTAAATAACAAATTACAAGCAGCAGGTATTTTCTGTGATTTGTCAAGGGCATTTAATTGTGTGAACCACAACATCCTTTTAAATAAATTAGAAGTCTATGGTGTCACAGGCAGTGCTGAAAAATGGCTCAAGTCATACCTCGCTAACAGGAAACAAAGGGTGTCAGTGCAAGGGACTAGTGAAATAAGTCATCATCAGAATGGGAAGAAATTACATGTGGTGTCCCACAAGGATCCATCTTAGGGCCATTGCTTTTTCTTGTGTATATTAATGATCTCTCATCAGTTACACTGCCAGAAGCAGAGTTCGTTTTGTTTGCAGATGACACAAGTACTGCAATAAATGGTATGTCGAGTGTAGCTCTAGAAAGATCTGCTAATTATATTTTCATTGATATTAATAAATGGTTTAAAGCCAACTCACTGACATTAAACTTCGAAAAGATTCACTATATGCAATTCAGAACCTGTAAGAGGTATGGAGAAGAGCTGATAGAAGAGGTTGACAGTCTTAAATTCCTGGGATTACAACTTGATAATAAATTCAGGTGGGAGGAGCACACCACAGAACTGCAGAAACGCCTTAACAAATCTGTATTTGCAATTCGAGTGTTAGCAAACATAGGCGACATAAAAATGAAAAAGCTTGCATACTTTGCCTACTTTCATTCCATAATGTCATATGGTACAATATTTTGGGGTAACTCTTCAAGCCAAACAAAAGTTTTCAGAGTCCAAAAGCGTGTAATACGTATTACTTGTGGAGTAAATTCACAGACGTCCTATAGAAACCTCTTCAAAGAACTGGGTATACTAACTACTGCCTCTAAGTATATTTACTCCTTAATGAAATTTGTCCTAAATAATATATCTCTTTTTCCAACAAACAGCTCAGTTCATACATACAAGGAACAAAAATGATCTGCACAAGCTTAAAAGCACTTACTTTAGTTCAAAAAGGGGTCCACTACTCAGGAACACTCATCTTCAATAATTTGCCAGCAAACAAAAAATTTAGTTACAAATAAAGATCAGTTTAAAAGGAGCCTGAAAGACTTAATAGTGGCCAGCTCCTTCTACTCCATTGACGAACTTTTTAATAGAAACACATGATGTTTTGTATACGTCTACTCATACTAATAGTATTGTTATTTCAGCTTAAAAAAATAACATGTTCCACATCCACGAGGACCTCCTCAGCACGGATCTATGGAACGAAAAACTTATCTAATCTAATTTAAATTAACACAAAGGACAACACACACACACCCATGCCCAAGGGAGGACTCGAACCTCCGACAGAGGGAGCCGCGCGAACCGCGGCAAGGTGCCTGAGACCGCACGGCGTGAAACAAGACTAAATGATTTCTTCTATTTCTCTATAGTCCAGGTTTTATGGCTTTGGCATAACGTTCTATATTACTATCATCTGCAATGCTGATATGTCGTTTTCGAATTTTAGCTTGTCCTGCAATTTCCTGCTGATGGACACCTTTGGTGTTGTTTTGGTGCTGACGGGGTTCGCGAGTGCGACATTCAGTTCTGCAGTGACTTTCGCAGCTGTCGATCTCTTGTTTTCCTTCACAGTACTCTTCAATGGCCAGAAACCTTATAAGGTTTACAGTTGTCAAATATTTGAAGAAATGCATCTCTCAGCCATAAGATGCACAAATACACCTTCATTCTCTGCCGGTTTCGGCTCAATAATCATCTTCACAGGAGGAAAAGCTGTATAGTGATAAACCACGAACACGTTGTCTTCAAGTCAGTATTATACAGTGTTGTATTTGTATCAGACAAAATAATTTTAGTTCATGTGAGTTCATGGAGCAGTTGTGTGAACATATGATCGGAGTTGATTTGAAGATAATGTATTCGTGACTCCTCATTGTATAGCTTTCCCTGCTGTGAAGATCGTTATTTAAACGAAAGCGGTAGAGAATAAAGGTGTATTTGTACAGCTAATGGCTTCGAGATGCAGTTCTTCAATGAATGTCTGTCACGATCGCCCAACATCCATTAGACAGAAAATAACACAAGAGTTATTAAATGATGTTTTCCAAACAATTATTAAGTGGTTCTGTGGAAAATGACTGGTGGTAAATTTTGATAAATCACAGTACATTCAGTTTTGTGTAACAAATTGATTCATACCAACAACTGATGTAGCACATGAGCAGAAATCGGTAAGTATGGCAGAATCCTCCAAATTTTTGGATCTACGTATTGCTGGAAACTTGAACTGGAAGAAACACATTACTAAGCTGTCTTCTACTTTTGCTCTTTGCACAATTGCTAGTCTTGCAAGCAAATGTATCAACTCCTGACACATTTTGCATATTTCTACTCAATAATAATTTTCTGGGGTAACTCGTCACTTAGAAAGAAAGTATTGATTGCACAAAAGCGAGCATTAAGAATAATATGTCATGTTCACCCGCGGATGTCATGTAGGTACCTCTTCAAGGAACTGGGCATTTTAACTGCGCTGTCACAGTGCATATTTTCGTTCGTGAAATTCGCCATACATAATCCATTACAATTTGAGAAGAATAGTGATGTACGAACCTACAACATTAGAGGAAAAAGAAGACCTTTGTTACCCATTGTTAAAGATGTCAGTGGCTCAGAGAGGGGTTCAATATGCAGAACAAAAATTTTTGATAATTTGCCCAATAACATAAAATGTTTGATAGGTATCGAAGCAAGTTTTAAATCTAATTTAAAACCTATCTCCGGATGGCTCCGTCAACAAACATTCTACAGTGATCGTAACAACAAACTGGTCTTCCGTTGGGAGAAATGTGTTCGTCGCTCGGAAGAAAGTATTGAGGAATAAATATGTAGATATGAAGAATGAAGTTATAGAACGTTAATAGGTATGTTTTATTAAAAAATCATAAAGACTTATCAACAAAAAAGTACAGAGACATTAATTTTCAGCATACCCTTATAATTTAGGTCCTTTCTGCCTTCATCTTAATTTTTTATCTACAAGTGTGACTATGGAGCTGCCGTATCCATTTGCCCTGGCTGTCTGCTTCCAAGTCTTAAGTTCTTTCTCAACCTCTTCATGATAATGGCATCCATATGTAACGTTACGAGTTAAATTATTGATTTATCTTTTATTTTATATTTCTGTGGCTTTTATTAACTCGCAGTTCTAGCCAAAGCATAGGTTATTTGACTGCAGGACCATAGCTACAGGTTATTATTAGCTGCGGGGCATGAAGGCAGATGTGTGCGGCTCGACCTTACGACTACACCGAGCTATTCCCCTTAAACAGAGCCAGGTACGTGAAGTACGAATAACTACTTTGCTTGTATGGGATACAGTTTAGGAGTTCAACTACACCAAGCACTAACCATCAGATATAGTCGCACGGAACATCGACTGGAAGCGTTCAACGAACGTAGGGTTCTTGTATCTTAGAGAATAACAGGATTTCGCGTGGATTATACAAATAGTTCAAATTGCTCTGAGCACTATGGGACTTAACATCTGAGGTCATCAGTCCCCTAGCACTGAGAACTACTTAAACCTACCTAACCTAAGGACATCACACACATCCATGCCCGTGGCAGGATTCGAACCTGCGACCGTAGCGGTCGCGCGGTTCAAGAGCGAAGCGCCTAGAACCGCTCGGCCACAGCGGCCGGCGTGGATCATATACTGAGGTGGGAAAAGTCATGGGATGCATCCCAATATCGTGTCGGATCGCCTATTGCCCGGCGTAGTGCAGAGACTCTCTCGTACTGTCCAGAATGTTCTTCAAACCTATCGCGAACAATTGTGGCCTGGCGCATTGTCATACACAAAAATTCTATTGTTGTTTGGGAACATGAGG
Organism: Schistocerca nitens; assembly: GCF_023898315.1. NCBI lineage: Eukaryota > Metazoa > Arthropoda > Insecta > Orthoptera > Acrididae > Schistocerca > Schistocerca nitens. The sequence continues at coordinate 253,924,165 of NC_064615.1, read as the reverse complement.
GCAATGAATGGCTGAATACGGTCTACAACTAACCGGAAATACCCATTTCCAATCAATAATCGGTCGCGCGGTTCAAGAGCGAAGCGCCTAGAACCGCTCGGCCACAGCGGCCGGCGTGGATCATATACTGAGGTGGGAAAAGTCATGGGATGCATCCCAATATCGTGTCGGATCGCCTATTGCCCGGCGTAGTGCAGAGACTCTCTCGTACTGTCCAGAATGTTCTTCAAACCAATCGCGAACAATTGTGGCCTGGCGCATTGTCATACACAAAAATTCCATTGTTGTTTGGGAACAAGAGGTCAATGAATGGCTGAATACGGTCTACAACTAACCGGAAATACCCATTTCCAATCAATAATCGGTTCAATTAGACTAAGGGACCCAGTCCACTCGATGTAAATACAGCCCACACTATTACGCAGCCAACACCAACTTGCACAACACCTTATTCACAACTTGAGTTTGTGGTTTCGTGGGGTCTGCGCCACACTATAACCCTATCACAGCTGTTACTAACTGATATCTGGACTCATCTGGAAGGTTTTACAGTCGTCTGGGGACCAACCGATGTGGTCACGAGCTCAGGAGAGACGCTGCAGGCGATGTCGTGCTGTTAGCAGAGGCACTCATATCGGTCGTCTGCTGGTCAAAGCCCATTAACACCAATTTTCGCTGCACTGTCCTAAAGCATACGTTCATCGACGTCTCACATTGATTTCTGTGGTTATTTCTTGCGGTGCTGCTTGTCTGTTGGCACTGATAAATCTAAGCAAACGCCGCTGCTCTCGGTCGTTAAGTGAAGTCCGCCGGCAACTACGTTGTCCGTCGTGAGAACTAATACCTGAAATTTGGTATTTCCGGCACACTCTTGACACTGTGGATCTCGAGATATGAATTCCCTAACGATTTCCAAAATGGAATATCCCATACGTCTAGCTCCAACTACCATTCCGCGTTCAAAGTCTTTAATTCCCATTGTGCGGCCATAATCTTGTCACAAACATTTTCCCGCGAATCACTTGAGTACAAATAACAGCTCCGCCACTGCACTGCCCTTTTATAGTTTGTGTGTGGTACGTGATACTACCCCCAGCTGTATCCGTGCCTATCACTGTCCCATGACAAGTGTCATCCCAGTCTAACATCAGTACACACCTGTTAATAACTTTAGCCGGCCGCAGTGGCCGAGCGGTTCTAGGCGCTTCAGTCCGGAACCGCGCGACTGCTACTGCCGCAGGTTCGAATCATGCCTCGGCCATGGATGTGTGTGATGTCCTTAGAACTACTTAAACCTAAATAACCTAAGTTCTAGGGGACTGAGGACCTCAGATGTTAAGTCCCATAGTGCTCAGAGCCATTTGAACCATTTGTTAATAACTTTAATGCGTGCTCTATTCCTGATGGTGATGACAGACAAAATCGTTGAAACCGTGAGTATGCAAACAAATCCTATCCGGCATGTAAACCGAGAAACATTTCCAAGAATGTTGCCACGACAAACAGCATTCTCATACTCTGACCATTATCTTTCAAGGACTTTACGCTTACTTTCTGATCTAGCCAGGCGGCTTCACTGCTTCAGTGTCGCAGTACGCTACCCATCCCATACGTGCTAAGTACTGGAGGAGAGTGGTATTGTCAGACTGAAACTGCGGATCTCAATCGAGTCATTGCCGTTTCCACTTCTGCATGTATCCAGCATGGTCAAGGAGCACAATCTGCTGATTTCTTGCAACGTTATTTGACTACTTCGTTCCGAAAGTGTGTATACGCTTAGTACTCTTCGCTTCGCATTTCCAAAGCAGTTCGGTATACGTAGAGAATCGACACAACAACCTTTAAATTTCACTTCAACCAACAGCCACATGTGGATCATGACACAAGATTAGCTAACATGTTAACATCAGTTGTAGAGTTCTAGATTATCCCGTTTGTTGCAAGTATAAAATGACGCGAAAGGCCGGCCGGGTTGGCCGAGCGGTTCTAGGCGCTACAGTCTGGAACCGCGCGACCGCTACGGTCGCAGGGTCGAATCCTGCCTCGGGCATGGATATGTGTGATGTCATTCGGTTAGTTAGGTTTAAGTAGTTCTAAGTTCTAGGGGACTGATGACCTCAGCAGTTTAATCCCATAGTGCTCAGAGCCATTTGAACCATTTGACGTGAAAGAGAAAGTTGTGGTGGTAGTGTCTTTGGACAGGTAGATAGAGGCACTGCATAGGGTCGACAAAAGATAGTTGTTGAAAATAAAAAAGTTGCTGAATTTGGAGTGGAACTTCAGTGGTGCCAGACTGGAAGAATATTCGGAAGAAACCGAAGACTTTTGATTTAAAAATGTTGATTCCTGATGACGAAATTATCGCAGTTTGTTCATCTGTACGAATATATTATCTGACGAATTACGCTCCCTTATGAAGACATTAGGACACGTAAAGAGTTAAAAAAAAACATAGGCAAAAACGCAGATGGACGAAATAAAGGGGTTTATGCAACGTCGGGTAGAAACAGCTTCGATGTAATTATGTAGCGCTGGTGAAACGGTTGCTTAATCGTTCTGCACGTAAAAGACACAAAAGACACAAAAGAAACTTAATTGATCATTTAAGGTGCTGCTTGTCCAGGCGAAAGTTCGAGTCCTCCCTCGGGCATGGGTGTGTGTGTGTTTGACCTTAGAATAATTTAGGTTACGTAGTGTGTAAGCTTAGGGACTGATGACCATAGCAGTTAAGTCCCTTGAGATTTCACACAAATTTGAACATTTGTTTTGATCATTTGAGTGCCTAAAACTTATTTTTTCTACTTTGCAATATCTTGTCAAAATTTATGTGAAAATCATGTGCAGTTTGTGTGTTTACACGAAAATCAATTTAACACATTTTTAACCGATATCATTCTTTATTAATTTCTGCATTATGGGTATTTTCGGTAACTCAGACGACCTACGATCCCATCTAGTCCAGATAAATAAGCTTCCACTGTACTGTGCTCTAATAAACACTATCTGATCAAAGTATCCGGACATCTATTAAAAGCCATTAATATGGGGTATGTTCACCCTTCGCCTTTTCTACTGCTTGAACTCTGCTGGAGACACTTTGAATCAGGCGTCTGAACGTCTATGCACGGATTGCAGACCAGTTTTCCTCAAAATCCGAAACCGGAGCGGGTAATGATGTTGAACGCTCTTGGCTGGAGCGAAGTCGATGTTCTGACTCATCCGAAAGACGATTCTTCCATTTCACTCATATTGTACTGCTGGTACATAATGTCCAGAAAAATGTTGTTTATAAGGAACTGCTCGCCCTCTGCACCGCATTCTTTTTATCTTGTTACTCATTGTCACTGCGTTAGCTGGACTGGTGGTAGCACTCTGAAACACATGAGTGATTCCTTCTGCTTATTTCACGGTGTTTTTTACACTACTGGCCATTAAAATTGCTACACCACGAAGATGACGTGCTACAGACGCGAAATTTAACCGACAGGAAGAAGATGCTGTGATGTGCAAATGATTAGCTTTTCAGAGCATTCACACAAGGATGGCGCCGCTGGCGACACCTACAACGTGCTGACATGAGGAAAGTTTCCAACCGATTTCTCATACACAACAGCAGTTGACCGGCGTTGCCTGGTAAAACGTTGTTGTGATGCCTCGTGTAAGGAGGAGAAATGCGTACCATCACGTTTCCGACTTTGATAAAGGTCGGATTGTAGCCTATCGCGATTGCGGTTTATCGTATCGCGACACTGCTGCTCGCGTTGGCCGAGATCCAATGACTGTTAGCAGAATATGGAATAGGTGGGTTCAAAAATGGTTCAAATGGCTCTGAGCACTATGGGACTCAACTGCTGAGGTCATTAGTCCCCTAGAACTTAGAACTAGTTAAACCTAACTAACCTAAGGACATCACAAACATCCATGCCCGAGGCAGGATTCGAACCTGCGACCGTAGCGGTCCTGCGGTTCCAGACTGCAGCGCCTTTAACCGCACGGCCACTTCGGCCGGCGAATAGGTGGGTTCAGGAGGGTAATACGGAACGCCGTGCTGGATCCCAACGGCCTAGTATCACTAGCAGTCGAGATGACAGGCATCTTATCCGCATGGCTGTAACGGATCGTGCAGCCACGTCTCGATCCCCGAGTCAACAGATGAGGACGTTTGCAAGAGACAACAACCATCTGCACGAACAGTTCGACGACGTTTGAAGCAGCATGGACTATCAGCTCGGAGACCATGTCTGCGGTTACCCTTGACGTCGCATCACAGACAGGAGCGCCTGCGATGGTGTACTCAACGACGAACCTGGGTGCACGAATGGTAAAACGTCATTTTTTTCGGATAAATCCAGGTTCTGTTTACAGCATCATGATGGTCGCATCCGTGTTTGGCGACATCGCGGTGAACGCACATTGGAAACGTCTATTCGTCATCGCCATACTGGCGTATCACGCGGCGTGATGGTATGGGCTGCCATTGTTTGCACGTCTCGGTCACCTCTTGTTCGCATTGACGGCACTTTGAACAGTGGACGTTACATTTCAGATGTGTTACGACCCGTAACTCTACCCTTCATTCGATCCCTGCGAAGTCCTACATTTCAGCAGGATAATGCACGACCGCATGTTGCCGGTCCTGTACGGGCCTTTCTGGATACAGAAAATATTCGACTGCTGCCCTGGCCAGCACATTCTCCAAATCATTCACCAATTGAAAACGTCTGGTCAATGGTGGCCGAGCAACTGGCTCGTCACAAAAGCCAGTCACTAATCTTGATGAACTGTGGTATCGTGTTGAAGCAGCTTGAGCTGCTGTACCTGTACACGCCATCCAAGCTCTGTTTAACTCAATGCCCAGGCGTATCAAGGCCGTTATTACGGCCAGAGGTGGTTGTTCTGGGTACTGATTTCTCAGGATCTATGCACGAAAATTGCGTGAAAATGTAATCACGTGTCAGTTCTTGTATAGTATATTTGTCCAATGAATACCCTATTATCATCTGCATTTCTTCTTGGTGTAGCAATTTTAATGGCCACTAGTGTACACTGTCAGGCCCGCGTCTTGTGACATCTAGCGGTCAGTTTCCCATCACGTAGAGGTGTTCGGATACTTTTGTTCAGAGAATGTAATGGCACGTGATTTTCAAGAAAATTTTCCGGAAAATTGAAGCCAAGAGAAATGAATGTCTTACAGATTGTGCGTTTTTTAAACATTATTTTGTTTCAGTAGCGACTGGCTGTGCTTGAATATCGTTCTAATGCAGTTATTTGTTATAGGATTTTCGACTGAGAGCATTCCATTTGGCTACCGGAATTGGTAAGTTGTGTCTATATTTCTACACTTCACGAATTCTTTGTACAAAAAATAAAAAAAAACTATGAGAAGTATCTTGGGGAATTTCAGGATTACGAAATGAAGAATATTGCTGTTACTGTTCATATTACAATATTTTATGTTCTTATAATAATTTCAGTTGGTGAAATCATTGCCATTTCTACATCAAAAGTTAAGAAAATTACGATGGTTAAGAAAAATCAAAGGGACAAAGTTATTCATGGTGCTTTTATTTTACCAAATCCACGTTCAAAAGGAGGTCTTTATTCTTCGGGGAGTTTATTGGTTACACCAGCTTCACAATCAATCGTGTGTTTGTAATACCCCGTGACGCCATGGACGTTCATGGTACTGTGGGGCGGCGGGTAGGAAATATTATTTTCTATTATTTGTTGCCGTTCTCAACACAGGCTCTCTAACTACAATGTTGGCAACCAGAAAGTGATTAGCAAATAGGTGATGCCTGTAATTAAAGTTCAATGTGCCCACTCTGATGGAGAAATAAAGTCATTGATCATTGAAGTTCATTACTCTGAGGATTTAGGATGTCTGGGATTCATAGAAAATGCAGTTTACTATAACAATTTTCACTATATCCTGAAAACAATAAAGCGTAAAATTTCAAATAAATGTTTAACCAATACTACCATCAGCTATTGTACTATCAGAGCTGTTCAGAGTCCATTGCATGGATCCTATTATCCCTAGGTAACGAAACTGTTAAATACCGTTATCGATGTAAATGTTCAAAGTGAATGCTCGCCCAAATTTGATGTTAACACTCATCAAACGCCACGCTAGTAATGATAGAAGGTCTGTCCTGCGGCGACACGTGAAAATACGACATACGCAAACGGAGAATAAATCGCTGGAGTCATTCCGCAATTAACACTTTACCCCAATGCGAACTCATTGTTACGTGCATACCGAGTTACGTAACACGGCATCGAAGGTTGTTCCTTGCAGCTGAACAAATGCGACGCGGCTTCCTACACGGAGTGCGCGCTGAGACGAATCTAGAAGAGAACTGGGGCCTGGCTCTAGCTCGCAGCGCTCTGATTGATACAGCCGCGGTTCGGACCGCCGAAGGCGCAGCCGACAAAATTTACCTTCCTAACTAGCCACTCGGCTAATAAAGCACCACTTCAAGTTGCTGAATAATTAATTGCTTCATTCGCTGAAGGCCAATGAAGCTCTCAATTTAATTGTGCTATCAGCACACAGGTAAATAACTGTAATAAAATTCTGATATAGTTAGGCTAGATACTTTTGTCGAGAGAATTATTTTGGTTGCACTGCATGCAATAGATGAGCTCTGAACTTGCCCTTTGGCGAGACGCTACAGTTATTGTTTTGTAGCTACCTTTTGTAAACTTCTCACATCTTTGTTATTACAGCATATCTCCATTGTACCTAAATCTAAACATCCTAGCTTTATCTAATCACCTACTTAATCTATCTTGCTTCCTTACTCTTAGAACACAATAACAGATAATCATTAATTTCAACCAAAATTTTATTTCGTGAGATCCAGAATGCTGTTTCCATTAAGTTACAATGAAAAAGGAATCAGAACGTAAATTTTGAAGTTTCTGGCTCCTTCCTGTTGCTCCGATAATTTTTACGTAAAACGTCCAAATTTCAAAAACTGTTAAAGTTACTAAACTGAAACTTAACACATTATCATTTTAGCATCACCCCTGACATGCTATTAACTTTTCAAGTTATTTACTTTACTTTTAAGGTATTGCGTAACATTCGTGACGTCATGCTAGTTACAGCGGACTAGGCTGGCACACAATGGAAAGCATATGACTTCTATATGGCGTGAGTAGGCTGCTTCACTACATTACTCCGCAAATTCCTTATAAATTATAAGCAAATTTATTAAAACAGCATCTTTAAGTTGGGTAAAGATTATTTATTATTCGACAGGTGTTCGGCAGAAGCCAGTCTTCAGATATCTGAAAGAGGATATGATGAACATAATCCGACACTTATAATGACAGTCGTCACGAGAAGTAATACAAAGAGAATAATAGGAGAATAAAGTAAATTTTGTTATTTTCTGGCAAAATGATGCGTTGCGTTTCAGACGCTTTAAGTGTGTTTAGCGTGTGAAGCAGTGATGAATGTTATGAAATGGAGTGATTTTGTTCCTTTTGTTGCTGATGAGAGAGATGTGAAAGCTTGTACCTAAACCTAATCGTACTGTGAATAACTGTAAAGTGACTGCTGAGCTTAGCAGCCCATTTGACTGATGGATCAGTAACATAGTCATATTTCGTCACTGCCGGACCCACAGTGGAAAGTTTTGGAATGTTGGCACCATCACGTCTCTTATCCGACAAAATACCGACGATAAAAATATTTTCCTCCATTAGGATTCAATCCTGCTATGTCGGAGTAGAGTAGTAATGGGCAACAAATGTTACTGGGATCGTTTGAAAAAATAAAAGTAGACTTAAAGCGTGCAAGTGGCGTCACAGGTTCTACAGCAGTGCAAAAGCGTTTAATAAGCGATGTTTGTCGTACTTTGAAACACCTCTGTTACTTTCAGCCTAGTTGCAGATTGTCTGTCAGGAGTACCAACTGGAAACTATGAAACAGACTAATTATCCGATAACCAAGTCCTGCCTTCCTTAAGTCGGGTTCGTCGGTTGGAAACAAATATATGATAATTTTTATGCCTGTCCATTATGGATGTTTTAAAAGCCTTGACTGTTCAATGTAAAAACATAAAACTGCAGGCAGTCACTTTTTTGAAATAGTTATTTATTCATTCCATGAAAAGGTATTCGAAACTTTCGACGCTTGTCTTCAGATGTTGTACAGAAATTTACATAGCTATTCAAGATAATGTTGGGTGCTGCCTCTGTGATAAGAAGATGGAACATGTTTTAATGCATCACCATGAGTATTGTTTATTTGGATCCAAAATTTAGTTTGTACTTACTGCGACAATATGGGCAGCTTTTGTTGTTAGTATCCATCTGTCTGCTTCCATAATGATGGCTAGTTAACTTTGCCAGCATCCAGCATGTGCCCCAGGCCCCCACAACCGCACGAGTGGTCGACTGTGAAGAGCGGACAAATTAAATAGCTGGGCGGCGGCCATTAGAGTGGTATACTGAGGCGCGGAGTTCGAATGTTTATACATCGCTTTTGGTTATAAAATGCCTTCCCTTGAGTTAGGTCGCAAACATAATGCCTCATTTAAATACGTTACTACAATATACTTTTTAATTTATGAACAAACGGCAACCAGTCACTGTTTATGAATTTATATTACGTACTACATGGAATCTGCCGCAGCTAAAAGTTATGTACTGGACCCCTAGCATTTTTCGTAGTTCATTTACGATAGATGTACGCAAAATGCGTCAAAATACTCGAAGATTTGCCCACTTTATTAATAGATATTTTCTGACTCTACCTTGCTTTAGATTTTATGACGAGAAGTGCGTTATATATGGCATAGTGCTTTGGCAACTCACGACCAAATTATCGAGTTTCGACCTAACCTAGACCATGAAAACACTACCGATCAGCCAACTTTCTTCAAAATGATCAGAACATATAAAATGGTATTCTGTCGGTCGGAAATGTTGCCTCCTGACAGCGTGTAACCATTTTTGTAACAGCTGTGGTTTTGAGAAATGAAACCTGCAAATAGATGCACAGACACTATGCTAATACCGTGTTACAAAAACATTTATTAAGCAAGTCCACTGACATACAAAACAACTTCAAATATTCACATACCTGTGAAATGTAATATTCGTTCCTTTCTCGAATCTATTTGTACTATTAATCGCTGCACAACTCTTCATCATTCTACTTCTTTTGATTGGAACGTACAGACAGTAGAATTACGAGTAACAAATACTGTATGTACGCCCCAACAAATTTACAACGTTGAATCAGGGTCTTCATAAACAACAATACTACACAACACGTCAGACTACAACCACTATAATGGCGTCCAGCCGAAGGTTCAAATTATCCCGCGACTGCAGCGCTATCAGTGAGTCTAGTTATTCTTTACAAGGTCTTTGATGTGTCCCACAACTGTTACTTGTTGCAAAGAACTAGACACAAAGATAAAACATAAACCTAATTTGTTCAGAGACATTATTTGTTTATGTTTGCATGAATTAAAGTCGATGTATGGACAAATACTGTAATCAAAATTGGAGTTAATATGGAAGCCCAGAATAGAATAAAAAAATAAATTACTACAATAACGAACTTCAAATGATCTAGTGAAGCCTTTTCTCTTATTGCCCCCTCTGAAATTTGTACTCATGGTGGTACCGATATGCAGGACACATAGAAAGTTGAACCTGAAATGATGTGAATCTGTCGGCTATTCTGTTCCCCAGTTGCGGTTCTATTATGCTGCAATGTACTTACAAATGGTTCAAATGGCTCTGAGCACTATGGGACTCAACTGCTGAGGTCATAAGTCCCCTAGAACTTAGAACTACTTAAACCTAACTAACCTAAGGACAACACACACATCCATGCCCGAGGCAGGATTCGAACCTGCGACCGTAGCGGTCTTGCGGTTCCAGACTGTAGCGCCAGAACCGCACGGCCACCAGCGGCCGGCAGTACTTACCTGATAGCCAAAATACATGAGAGTATTTTACATTGACGACTCAAAAATGACCACATCTTAATAACGCTTTGGTCCACCTTTGGGACGTAATAAAGTATCGATTCTGTTTGAAATGAATTCTATAGGTCCTTGGCAGGTTTCCATAATTTAGTGGCACCAGTTGTCTAAGCAGTTCACGCAGTTCGGACGCGGGGCAGGCGCCCGAAAGCGTCCCAGATGTATTCTGTCGTATTCAAATAAGCATATATCGGCGACCAAGACATCAACGTGAGCTCCCAAACCACTGTAGCATTTTTCTCGCCTTGGACTGTTACTGTGCTGGAGGATGCCATCGCCGTCGTGGAAGACGTCAATCATGAAATGATACACGTGGTCCGCAATAATGTTTACGTAATCCACATCAGTGATGCTACTTTCGGTTACCATCACAGGTCACATGAAAACTCTGGCGAACGTTCCTCATCACGTAATGACTCCATGGTACGATGCATAGCTCCAGCAGGTGTTAACCTGGATGACCGCGTATCCGCACACGACCGTCGAGCTCTCGTAACAAGGAATGTGATTCGTCCGAGCACGTGGCAAGCTTCCTTTGAACCATGGCCAGTTCTCCCTGATTGTGGACCAATGCAATCGTAGTCCATGTCGTTAGAACAACATGGAAAGACATTAGGAGTCGTTTGCTGCGGGACAGCACGTTCAAAGGTAAACGCTGAACGGTGAGCTGCGAAACACTTCCACGATCAACTTTCCCGTTTCCGAGATGATCGCTCCCAGACAGCAGGACATAATACGAGGGGCGTTCAGTAAGTGATGCAACACACTTTATTCTGAAAGCAGGTTGGTACTATTCAGGATTCCAGTACACCACATTATTGTCCACTAGTTTGGCTACAAAAACTTATTTTTCAACGTAATCTCCGTTCAGCACGACTGACTCACGCCTCCTTACTGGGAGGGCTGTATAACAGCATGATAGCACTATACAGGTCGGCGTCGCAGTCGACATCTTTCTGCATCTGGATGAGGAAACACAGTCAAAAAAATGGTTCAAATGGCTCTGAGCACTATGGGACTCAACATCTTAGGTCATCAGTCCCCTAGAACTTAGAACTACTTAAACCTAACTAACCTAAGGACATCACACACACCCATGCCCGAGGCAGGATTCGAACCTGCGACCGTAGCAGTCCCACGGTTCCGGACTGCAGCGCCAGAACCGCACGGCCACCGCGGCCGGCGAAACACAGTCCAATGAAGTTTTGTGAGCTCCTCTTGGGTGCGCAGCGTTGTGTGAGGTCTTGCGTTATGTGGAGAAGGAGAAATTCGCTTGCGTTTTTGTGGCAATGAAGACACTGAAGTCCAACGTTGCACGAGTCACAATTGCGTGCGGCCGTCCGGCACGTGATCGATCGGATAGGTTTTCGCGACGTTATTCCAAAAAAATGGTTCAAATGGCTCTGAGCACTATGGGACTTAACTTCTGAGGTCATCAGTCCCCTAGAACATGGAACTACTGAAACCTAACTAACCTAAGGACATCACACACATCCATGCCCGAGGCAGGATTCGAACCTGCGACCTTAGCGGTCGCGCGGTTCCAGACTGTAGCGCCTAGAAAGGCTCGGCCACCGCGGGCGGCCTATTCCAACAATAGACGCCTCGCCCAACGATTCACCGTGCTTTTGTTCACTGCCAGGTCTCTGCTGACATTTTAGAAGCGCCTATGAATATCTGTGGTGCTCCGGTTTTCCGTCAAAAGAAAATCAGTGACAACTGTCTGTTTGGAACGCACTTCCGTTTCAGACACCAGTTTGGAAGCTACGGACAGCCCCGCCACCTTCAGGAGCTGAAGCGGCTATATTCTATATGTCCTACAACAAATTTCGCATTTTTCAGCCGAAATTGTCCGAGAAAAGAATCTGTCACTTTATATAACGAACAACCTTCGTAATACGCCCTTCGTCAAAGTCGATTGTGTCATTAGGTTTCCCCATTTGCGGTCCTTACTGTCGCTAGAATGATACCACATACGTTTCTGCTCCTCTTATATTCTTTCCTTACTAGATCACGTGCTCACAACGCGATCAGGTGGCATTTAACCTGCCGATGGGGAATGACCATAATGTTTTGCTTCATCAGCAAGTATCTGTGACGCTAGTGATAACAAGCGAAGCTTTTTACGTTGTGAATGCTTGCCCTCTATGTGGATCTTCAAAAACAATGGAACAAAAACGGCAGGGAACGTTATTTTTAATAAATCACGAGAACATTGCTCCGAAGATGCTTACAAAGAAGTTTTCGTTTCTGAGGTGAGCACGAAGTTTTCCCGTCAATCTTGGTCCAGCATTTGCGAAGACTGTTCAAATGGTTCAAATGGCTCTGAGCACTATGGGACTCAACTGTTGTGGTCATCAGTCCCCTAGAACTTAGAACTACTTAAACCTAACTAACCTAAGGACATCACACACACCCATGCCCGAGGCAGGATTCGAACCTGCGACCGTAGCAGCAGCGCGGCTCCGAACTGGAGCGCCTAGAACCGCGCGGCCACCGCGGCCGGCAAGCGAAGACTGTAGCACACAACATTTGTAGTATGTCTCCGAGCAAGTGATATATTTGACAGGTTTATGAGGACGTTCTACGGGGAGCACAGAAGACAAAAAGGCTGAAATATTGCTGGCAAACGTCGGCGTCCTTGGGCTGCAAATAGCAGTCTCACCTTCTCAAAAATATTCCTGCACAGCCCCAGTCCTACCACCGTTCTGATTATAATCAGCCTATGAAAGTAAGTCTCGTCATCTTTACAGTTTAATGTTACGAAATTTGTGCTGTTATCTTCTTGTTCCTCCTTTTCGTGCTATGGCTGGGGATTCTTCTCTCAAGGTAAACAGTTCCAATTGGCTAAGTCGCCCATACGCTCTAAGATTTTTTACCTCTTTCTTCTGTCTTTGAAATTCTGGCCTTACGAGTTCCCCAGCTATGTCTTTTGCAGAGGTAAGATTTTCAGGGAAGTCTCCAACTGAGAAAGAACGAAACTGTAAGTTTGTGTAGAGTTTTGTAACGAAACTGTAAGTGGCCGGCTCTGAGCACTATGGGACTTAACATCTATGGTCATCAGTCCCCTAGAACTTAGAACTACTTAAACCTAACTAACCTAAGGACATCACACAACACCCAGTCATCACGAGGCAGAGAAAATCCCAGACCCCGCTGGGAATCGAACCCGGGAACCGGGCGCGGGAAGCGAGAACGCTACCGCACGACCACGAGCTGCGGACGAAATTGCAAGTCTCTGTAGAGTTTTCCATTGGATTAATTTTCTTGTTATGCGTCACATTCTCATCCCTAAAGTCTTCATTTACGCATTTCTGTTCATTTCTTTGATGCAATTGTGTACCACGTCAGAACTGTATAAAGCACGTTTTATAGTAGTTTTCTGTTGTGTTCCAGGTGGCCTTTTTGTATAGCGTAAGACGCAGAGTGCTAATATCAAGGCCGAATTTATGAAGCATCTATAGGCTGAACTTGTGGTGCAGTCACTGGGAGGGCAAAAGTAGTGGTACCTAAAATGTAACAGTAGCGTTTTAGAGCAGTTTTCGAATTAAAGCATAAAAAAATATATTTAAGTTTTAGTACTTAATTGTAAAAATTTTGCTACACAAATTATGATACACTGATGAAAATTAAAAATTAAAACAATTGAGTTGTAAATTGTAGAAACCAGGAAGTCCGGGGTCATGCCAGAATTCTCAAAACTAGCATACAAAATGTCATCAAAAATTCTCCTGAAGAGCTGAAGAAACTTTAGATGAACACCCGAGTGGTGAACACCCGAGTGGTTTTCTAAAGGGAGGACTGTACAAAGAATAGATTTTTTACTTAAAGTCAATAATTCGCTATAGAATGTTAACTAGAAAAACTATAATAGTATCATTTATTGATTTCAAGGAAGCATTTGATTCTGTAGACGAAGAAACAATACATAAAGTCGGTGGAGAATCAAAATTAGCGAACATAATTTGTGAAGCTGTTACCAATAATGTTAAATTTGTGGGAGAAGTATCTCCACCATTTGAAGTAGAGCGTTTAAGGGCATGTTAGAAGAAATTGTAGGATCTAGAATTTGGAGCTAAAAAATCATAGAAATGAAGAAATAATTTTCGCAAGAAAATAAAATGGAATTATGGTAAACTGACTGGGTTTTTAAAACGGTTTTATAACACCTTCAGATAATTTGACAGAAGCAGTAACTCAAATAAATCATCTAGAAAAAATATCGAATAGTAGTACTCTCGAAATTTCAACTGAGAAAACGAAAGCCAAGACAAATATTTTAAAAAAAAACGGAAACAGAAATAGGTAAAATAGAGCTACTTAGTGAGTTTAAATATATTGGAGCAATCATCCAGCATTATGGACGAGAAAAAAGTTCAATAGATACAAGACTTAACAAAATAAAACCTCACATGTCTGACAAAAAATCTGCAACAAAGATAGACATCTAGAAAAACAAAAGTAAAACACTGTACCACAGTGGTAAAACCAGATTGTTTATATGAATGTGACGGCTTAATGAAGAAATATAAGCAGGAGAGAATAGAGATGCTTGAAAGACGTGTCATTAGAAAAATAACGGATCCAATACTAATTACAGTTGGTTCGAAAATGAGAAATAACGAGGTGATATATAAAAATATAGAGAAAATATCAGAACTATTGGCAGAGTAGAGATTAATCGTCTTGGGGCACATCTAACAAACGAATGAAATAAGGTTAGCAAAATAAATATCCCCGTACTTCTGGACGAAGAAATAGACTAGAGCATGGATTACAGAAATAAGAAAAGAACTAGAAAGAAACAACATCAAAGAATCGTAAATAATAGAAAAAACCTTTTTCTATAATATTAAATTTAGAAGCCGGCCGATGTGGCCGAGCTGTTCTAGGCGCTTCAGTCTGGAACCGCACGACCGCTACGGTCGCAGGTTAGAATCCTGCCTCGGGCATGGATGTGTGTGATATCCTTAGGTTAGTTAGGTTTAAACAGTTCAAAGTTCTAGAGGACTGATTGTTGTGTCGATTCCCTAAGGTCTCGACACAATGAGTGGCTAGGTGCACGCGAAACTAACGCAGACGGGCGTAAATTCTGAAACAGGAGACTGGATGAAAAACTATAAAGAAAAGAAGAGTGATTTTAATATACTTAACTTTAATGTAGTCTTGTTCTTGTTGAAATACATCTCTTGCATAGTAGTAAGCAATTAGCAATGATACACATGGCGCCTTGCTAGGTAGTAGCGATGGACTAGCTGAAGGCTATTTAATCTGTCTCTCGGCAAATGAGAGGAATACTTGGTAGGTCTAGTCGCAAGCTATGTCGTCCGTACAACTGGGGCGAGGTCAAGTCCGTGTCTTGTGACCTGCCATGTGGTGGCGCTAGGATTGCGAGTACACAGTGGCGACACGCGGGTCCGACATGTACTACAGGACCGCGGCCGATTTAAGTTACTACCTAGCAAGTGTGGTGTCTAGCGGTGACACCACATTCCTCCCCCGCAAATCGGCGAACGGTCGTGAGATAAGGCTTCCGCCCGCCGTGGGGAGGACCCCATGTTGACGTATGCGATGAGGTGGGGAGCCTAACAACAGGCGAGGCTGTGCCACCCGCACCCGGCCATTCGGTCCGAGGGGAGCTAGGAAACGCCTGCAAACCTAGTCCAGGGTGCACGTCAACATGAGGTGTTTGCGCACGTAATGATATAAGAGGAGCCGCGGGGTCGACCTCCATGTGGTCGGAGCACCCGACGGGCGAAGACGACATATGGTCCGGAGCGGGCAAGAGGTCCATGGCGGAGGACGGCTGGTCACGGGAAGCAAGCGGCGGCGCGTGACCCAGGGAGGCGCGAGGCGGCTGCAGCGAAGCGTCCACCGCGGGCGGCGCCGGCGGCGGCTGCTGCAGCGCGACGCCATGAGGCAAAATGGAAGGCATCGTCGGTAACACCTGGGGATGAGGCGAGCCAGTAGATGGGTCCCCAGGGCGCTGACCGGACGGCGCCGTCGCTGAAAGCAGACGGGGAGCGGCAGAACCCAGGCGACGACAGAGGCGCAGCTGATTGAGATGCCGACGCACCTCACCAGAGGCCCCCAAAACCAAATACATCGCGCGGCCGAGGCAGCGAAGAATGCGCCCTGCGAGCCAACGCTGTGAACCGCGATAGTTGCGATAATAGACAACGTCGCCAGGAGCAAAAGCAGGAGTCTGCCGCTGCACAGGAACCGGATGTGGCGGATGCAGCAAAGACATCAGAGTTCGATGAGGACGACCATGGAGCAATTCAGCCGGCGAGCGACCATCGCGAGGCTGAGAGCGATATGAGGACAAAAAGAGCAACAAAGCGTCCTCCCGTGAATGCGACTCTTTCAACTTCAACATCTGTGACTTGAAAGTCCGGACCAATCGTTCCGCGGCACCGTTTGACTGAGGCGAAAACGGCGCGGATGTCAGATGTTGAATACCATTGGCCTTGCAGAACGACTGAAATTCTGCGGACATGAATTGTGGGCCATTGTCGGAAACAATAGTCTGCGGAAGACCTTCAAGGCAAAAGATAGCAGACAAGGCTTGGATGGTGGCAGAAGACGTCGTGGAAGACATCCGGACAACAAAAGGAAAATTACTGAAAGCATCGACCACAACCAACCATCGAGCATTCCAGAATGGACCAGCAAAATCGATGTGCAAGCGTTGCCAAGGGGAAGTGGCTTTCGGCCATGCAAAGAATTTCCGCGGCGGTGCGGATTGTTGTTCGGCACACGCCACACAAGAGGAGCACATATTCGTAATCGCAGCATCGATTCCGAACCAAGTACAGTGCTGTCGAGCAAGTTGTTTCGTTCGCACTATACCCCAATGTCCTTGGTGAAGAAGCTTTAAGACAGAGGACTGTAACGAACGTGGGACCACGACTCGGGAATGATCATTATCGGAACGCAGCAACAAAACACCACGTCGGACAAAAAGTCTCTCCTTGTGAGCAAAAAAAACGGCGAACCAAAGGATCCTCGATCCGTGACTTTGACAAGGGCCATTGCGTAGCAACAAAACGCAAAACGGAAGCAAGGACAGGGTCAGCAGCTGTGGCAGTAGCTACACGACGAACATCAATCGGAAACGATGCGACCACGTCATCGGCTTCCGAATCAATGAACATGCAAGCAAGTTCGGAAGAATCGAATGCTTTATCCTCAGCAACAGGCAAACGGGACAACGCATCAGCGTTTCCGTGCTTAGCAGTGGACCGATACAAGATATCGTAGCGGTACTGCGAGAGAAAAAGAGACCAGCGAATGAATTTCTGCGCTGTACGTGGAGGTACAGGTTTGTTCGGATGAAAAAGTGATGTCAAAGGTTTGTGGTCCGTGATGATTGTAAAGTGACGACCATACAAGAAATCGTGAAACTTTGTTACACCAAACACTAGAGCTAAAGCTTCTTTCTCTATTTGTGAATAATTTCTTTGCGCAGATGAGAGCAATTTTGACGCAAAGGCAATAGGGCGATCATGCGAGCCATCCTTGTGCGCAAGCACTGCACCGATCCCGAAATCCGATGCATCAACCATCAACAAAAGGGGTTTTCTGGGATCGAATGGCGTAAGGCAAGTATTTGAAAGTAACGCCGATTTCAACTGGCGAAAGGCGCGTTCGCATTCCGTCGTCCAGACGAACGGAACACCTTTACGGCGTAAGCGATGAAGCGGAGCTGAAATGGAAGAAGCATTGCGCACAAATCGATGATAATAATTTACCTTACCCAGCACACTCTGTAGCTGTTTTAAGTTCTGCGGTGACGGCAAGTCCTGAATGGCACGAAGGTGCTCTGGACTCGGATGTATACCTTGGGCGTTAAGGACATGGCCCAGGTACGGTAAGTCACGAGCAAAAAACACACATTTGTCCTTCCTCAAGCGAAGACCATTCTGACGCAAGACCTGAAATAAGGTCCGGAGATTCTGCAAATGTTCGGCTTCTGTCTTTCCTGAGAGCACAATATCGTCCAGATAGTTCGCAGCCGTAGGGACCGACGCACAAATAGTTTGTAAATATTGCTGAAATAAAGCAGGGGCGGATGCACACCCGAATGGCAGTCTTTTGAAGCGATACAAGCCAAGATGCGTGTTAACCACTAAGACGCGCTGGGATTCTTCGTCCACAGGTATTTGCAAGTACGCATCTGCTAGGTCCAATTTTGAAAAATATTTTCCCGGGCACAGATTGTCAAAAAGATCTTCCGGGCGGGGCAAAGGAAAAGGAGCAGTCACAAGTTGTGGATTCACAGTTGCCTTGAAGTCCACGCAAAGTCTCAGTTTTCCGGAAGGTTTTGGCAAAATGACTAAGGGTGAGGCCCAGAGAGAAGCCTGCACACGTTCAATGACACCTTGAGATTCTAATTCGGCTAATGTTCTTGCGACCTCATCACGCAATGCGTGGGGAACATTGCGCGCTCTGAAAAATTTCGGTTGCGCGTTGTCTTTCAGTTCCAAATGCGCTTCATAGTTCTTAGCGCAACCAAGGCCCGGTGCAAAAATGTCTGCAAATTCTTCACAAAGACTAGAAACACTGGCGGAAGGCACAGTCTGATTCACTGAGAGGACCTGATTTACAATAGACATATTAAACAATTGAAACAAATCTAAACCAAACAAGTTCACGGCACTAGAGGAACGAAGAACATAAAATGACACAAGTTTTGTCTGTCCCTTGTATGTTGCAATAAGGCTGCACTGTCCTAACACAGGTATGTGCTGTCCTGAGTAACTAGTTAACGTAACATTTGCGGCACGCAATGGCGGGGCGCCCAGTTGTTTGTACGTGTCGTGATTGAGCAAGGAAACTGCAGCTCCGGTATCGAGCTGGAATGGGATCACTTTTCCTGCAAAGTCTAAGTCCACAAAAAGTTTATTGTCTTGTTGACGACAAGAGCGACTGTCTCGTGCAATTTGAACTGATACAGGTACAGAAGCACTTGCAACTTTACGGGATTTCCGGCGACGTCGACGCACACTTTGGGTGGGACGAACACAGTCACTGTTAGCTAAAGTGTCACTGGACGGGTGGGAATGAACTACATTAATGTCCAGGGGCGAAGGTCCACGAGCCTGATTGTCCTGGATTCGATTCCGGCGCGAATCAAAAGGCCTGGAATTATTGCGATTGTCTGATCTAAGCTTTTTCTGGCAAACACTTTGTACATGTCCTTTCTTTTGACAGTAAAAGCAAATAGCTTGGCGTGACGGGCAATTTTCACGCGAATGTCTAGTTGCACACCGCGGGCAAGATTTCACTGCATTTGCTTGCTTACGCGGCGCACGTGGTTGCAAGCTAGGCGGCCGCAGCGAAGTCGGGCGCGAGGGCCGCTTAGCGTCCCGTGCAGCGGGCCGGGCGGGCCGATGAATGTGACACACGGCTGGCGAAGTTTCAAATGATGCCTGAGCAAAGTCAAGTGTGTCTTGCCTGTCCAATATGTCTATCACTTGTTGCAGGGAGGGATTAACTAGCTTCAAAATCTGTTCCCTTATGCGAACATCAGAAACGTTCTGTGCAATTGCATCACGCACCATAGTATCTGAATATGGGAGGCCACATTCACAGGCAAACGCGCAGTCTCTAGTAAGGCCTTGCAAAGTTGCTACCCACTCCCTGTTAGTCTGACCGGCCGTACGTTTTGTACGAAAAAACGTATACCGTTTGGCAACTACATTAACTGTTTCCTTGAAATATGCATCTAAAGCCGACAAAATTTCTTCGTAGGACAGAGTTGCTACGTCGCGTCGGGGAAACAATTTCACTATCACCCGGTAGGTAGACACACCGACACAAGAAAGCAAAAACGGCTGCCGCTCTTTACCTTGAATTCCATAAGCAGTGAGGTGGAAGTTGAACTGATCGGCCCACTCCGTCCAGCTTTCGGTTGTGGCCTCGAAGGGCCTAAATGGCGGTGCGACAGCGTTGTGTGGCTGCGGTAGCGATGAAGCGGCGGGTGCCGCATCGGTTTGCAGCGCACGTTGACCCTGGACGAGCTGTCCAAGGGCTTCCAATAACGCCTGCGTCTGCTGATTCTGCAAGCGAAAAAATTCGGACAGTACATCTGGAGAATGCGGCGAAGCCATGACACAAGCAAATTAGAGCAAATAGAACACAAAGACTGCAACGTGGGCGCGGCACCACTCCTCGGCGCCAAAATATTGTTGTGTCGATTCCCTAAGGTCTCGACACAATGAGTGGCTAGGTGCACGCGAAACTAACGCAGACGGGCGTAAATTCTGAAACAGGAGACTGGATGAAAAACTATAAAGAAAAGAAGAGTGATTTTAATATACTTAACTTTAATGTAGTCTTGTTCTTGTTGAAATACATCTCTTGCATAGTAGTAAGCAATTAGCAATGATACACATGGCGCCTTGCTAGGTAGTAGCGATGGACTAGCTGAAGGCTATTTAATCTGTCTCTCGGCAAATGAGAGGAATACTTGGTAGGTCTAGTCGCAAGCTATGTCGTCCGTACAACTGGGGCGAGGTCAAGTCCGTGTCTTGTGACCTGCCATGTGGTGGCGCTAGGATTGCGAGTACACAGTGGCGACACGCGGGTCCGACATGTACTACAGGACCGCGGCCGATTTAAGTTACTACCTAGCAAGTGTGGTGTCTAGCGGTGACACCACACTGATGACCTCAGATGTTAAGTCCCATCGTGTTCAGAACCATCTGAACCATTTAAATTTAGAAGGCTTTCAAGTCCTAAGGGATAAGAAATCTGGAACGCAGAAATAAAAGCACAACAGGAAAAAAATGAAGGAGTTCTGAAAAAAATAGGAAACAATAATAAAGAAATAAGAGTAACTGAAACTAGTGCTTCATCATAGTTGGTCAATATGAAGATAAGAAAAAAGAATTCAAATGAATAAGTCATTCAATACGACTTATTAACATCGCTAGGAATAAGTATTTTAAAAAAAGAGAGAGAGCAACAAATTGAGATGCAAAAATGAGTATTTCAGTATTAAATAAACACTTTGTAACTATTACCAAACATGTATTTAGCAAACTAAACCTAACAAATGGAATGAACCAACCAAGCAAATTTTACCAATATTTCATTCAAATACAGTACTTTCCTAAATAATAAGTCTTAAAAATGAAAGTTTTAAGTAACCCGATTGGCTATTTGGTTTGATCACACACTTCATTAGTTAGGAAGCTACTTACAATGTCTTCATAGCTTACAATTTCATCTA
The DNA here is from genome assembly GCF_023898315.1 of Schistocerca nitens. Taxonomy (NCBI): domain Eukaryota; kingdom Metazoa; phylum Arthropoda; class Insecta; order Orthoptera; family Acrididae; genus Schistocerca; species Schistocerca nitens. Next base: position 253,902,910 of record NC_064615.1, on the reverse strand, counting down.
TAATGGTAAGGCAAATGTCAGGTCTGTCTTCTATCACAGTTATAAGACTGCTTTTGGTCAACCTCAGTTTTTCCATTGCTGTGTTTTTCGGATTCTGGTTTCGACGTTCTAAGACGCGAAACAAATCGAATTTTTCCTCGAAAACCAGCTCATTTCATACTGCCAAAATTCCGTTGATAACTCTTTTAAAAGCCTTAACGGTTCTGCCAGCTGAAGCGCCATATGTTCTACCGGGTGTCGCGGGCAAGTCCACCCCGGGGAGCGCAGGAACAGGTTTGAGAGGTGAATGCTGATTTAATTCATACCGGCTGCCTACTGAAAAATTCAGCCGAATAAGCTCATTCAGAGTACTTAAGTGTTTTACGATTATGAGGGTCCCACGCCGCAGTGTTATAATAAACTCTTTTTTTAGTTTACATTTTTGTGGTGCGGGACGGTAGAATATGGCCCTTGGTAGTATCGTATCGCACGGGACGCAGCCATGTGAGCCAGAACTGGGTCCAGTACACTCAGCGGATTAACGCCCGTCGTGCTGATATTCCGCCCAGCGCGAGTGCGCTTTTTACGCGATTTTCCACGCCTTTTTGAGCTCCAGTTCCCTCCTCTGAAAACTGATGTACAAAATTTAAGGAAGAAAACTTCCGAGCGATATACCACTGCAAAGCAACATAGCTCGATCAAAATTGGACCATACATGGAATGTATGAGTTTTCTATTGCACAACCATAACTTAATATATGCATAGTTAAATTTTCTTAGCTATTTTCCTTATTTAATTCGCAGCATAGTTAATAATCTAATTGAACCTAGCTGCCCTGGGACAAAAAGCCAATTTTTATAGCTCATATTTTAATAAGTTTTAATTTTTAATTTGTGGGTTTGTACAAAAACTTAAAAAGTAAGCACACTACTCAGAATTTTTCTACAGTTTTAAAGGTGTTAGTAACGTTACCAACTACAAGCAACACCTATTGTTGTATAATTTATCCTCAGTTGTCAATTTCATTTGTAAAACGACTCCCAACCTTCGAAAAATAAGGCACAACGGTCTTGTACAACGCTCATGCCCTCTACCGACATCTACTGACAATCGAGTGGTAGCTATGGCCTATTGCCCATGTCAGTTTCAGCGGCTGAATCTGGGCACGATATTATTTCTGCATTGCAGCCGATATAGCTGTTTTTGTAAATACTATCAGGAGTTTAACACTGGTAAATTACTATCATACTGTATATACGTTCTTACGGTGCCACAATTTCGTGTTTTCCACTTATCCGCTCAATGTTTCAGGCTCCAAAGAGAATATCCCTCAGTGATGACCCATAATAATCTAAGTCTATTGGTGGATCAAAGAAAATGGTTCAAATGGCTCTGAGCACTATGGGACTTAACTGCTGAGGTCATCAGTCCCCTAGAACTTCGAACTACTTAAACCTAACTAACCTAAGGACATCACACACATCCATGCCCGAGGCAGGATTCGAACCTGCGACCTTAGCGGTCGCGCGGTTCCAGACTGAAGCGCCTAGAACCACTCGGGCACCCCGGCCGGCATTGGTGGATCTTTCAACATTCATTTGCATCTGATGTCGCCAGGATATGTACCTTATACAACGATGGAAGGTCGTATTGGTTTACTGGCTTAATGTAATACAACCAAGCGAGTACTTCTCTATCTCCTCCATAGTAGGCATCATTAGTTTTTTCACTTGATTCCTATGTATGTTGTTGTAGACCTAACTTGAAGATCCGATTAGTTCTCATGAAACCAGTTGTACGAGGGCAGTTCAATAAGTAATGCAACACATTTTTTTTCTGAAACAGGGGTTGTTTTATTCAGCATTGAAATACACCAGATTATTCCCCAATCTTTTAGCTACACAACACTATTTTTCAACGTAATCTCCATTCAATGCTACGGCCTTACACCACCTTGAAATGAGGGCCTGTATGCCTGCACGGTACCATTCCACTGGTCGATGTCGGAGCCAACGTCGTACTGCATCAATAACTTCTTCATCATCCGCGTAGTGCGTCCCACGGATTGCGTCCTTCATTGGGCCAAACATATGGAAATCCGACGGTGCGAGATCGGGGCTGTAGGGTGCATGAGGAAGAACAGGCCACTGAAGTTTTGTGAGCTCCTCTCGGGTGCGAAGACTTGTGTGAGGTCTTGCGTTGTCATGAAGAAGGAGAAGTTCGTTCTGATTTTTGTGCCTACGAACACGCTGAAGTCGTTTCTTCAATTTCTGAAGAGTAGCACAATACACTTCAGAGTTGATCGTTTGACCATAGGGAAGGAAATCGAACAGAATAACCCCTTCAGCGTCCCAGAAGACTGTAACCATGACTTTACCGGCTGAGGGTATGGCTTTAAACTTTTTCTTGGTAGGGGAGTGGGTGTCGCGCCACTCCATTGATTGCCGTTTTGTTTCAGGTTCGAAGTGATGAACCCATGTTTCACCGCCTGTAACAATCTTTGACAAGAAATTGTCACCCTCAGCCACATGACGAGCAAGCAATTCCGCACAGATGGTTCTCCTTTGCTCTTTATGGTGTTCGGTTAGACAACGAGGGACCCAGCGGGAACAAACCTTTGAATATCCCAACTGGTGAACAATTGTGACAGCACTACCAACAGAGGTGTCAAGTTGAGCACTGAGTTGTTTGATGGTGATCCGTCGATCATCTCGAACGAGTGTGTTCGCACGCTCCGCCATTGCAGGAGTCACAGCTGTGCACGGCCGGCCCGCACGCGGGAGATCAGACAGTCTTACTTGACCTTGCGGCGATGATGACACACGCTTTGCCCAACGACTCACCGTGCTTTTGTCCACTGCCAGATCACCGTAGACATTCTGCAAGCGCCTATGAATATCTGAGATGCCCTGGTTTTCCGCCAAAAGAAACTCGATCACTGCCCGTTGTTTGCAACGCACATCCGTTACAGACGCCATTTTAACAGCTCCGTACAGCGCTGCCACCTGTCGGAAGTCAATGAAACTATACGAGACGAAGCGGGAATGTTTGAAAATATTCCACAAGAAATTTCCGGTTTTTTCAACCAAAATTGGTCGAGAAAAAAAATGTGTTGCATTACTTATTGAACTGCCCTCGTACCTTGAGTCAACAATAAACGAGGATTAGCAGCAGCTAGCGGATTCCACAGTTTTTGAAAAGATTTTGCTACGAAATTAAAAAAAAGTGTTTTAACTGTACATAGAAAGAACTGTCTCAGTATCGTACAGAAGATAGCTGAAATAAATACACCTTAAGACGAGCAGAAGTGACGTTTTTCTTCAAAGACAATAACTACATTATTCCCAAGGGTGTTTTTTTTTTATTTGCATGGCTTACATGCTCATTTTACAATCTGATTTAAGGACTTCATATATAAAATGTTAAATATACACAACATATACGTAATACAAAGAAACAAACAGATACTTTAGAGAAAATATTATAACTGAATGTCAAGGTCTATTAACCAATCTACAGTTCCTTTGTGTCACCAAACGCTGCTAGCTGAGTCCACCAGAAAGTTTTCCTAGTCACGTACTGCCTAGTTTGCACAGTCACACGCCGGGACGTCTTTGAACTCCCATCCATACGAACAGGTACTACTGAATCGATTCAGGGGTGTCCACAGTTTTATGGGAAGACTAAATCCATTCACATCTTTGTTAGGGTCATTTATAAGATGAGAATTAGTCGGAGGAAACTTCTGCCAAACCTCTATCTATTCTATCTCCGTTGGTCCATCATGGACGAGGAACATCAGCTGGTTAAGTAATCGTCAATGTCAATAAAATTCTGCAACAGCGTCTAACTTAAGATGTTATTTCATTTTATTTTGAAGGTTACCATTTTTAGCATTTCACTGTGCCCTCTTCAGAGCCCATATGAGTCACTCCAAATAAACTAAAATGTCATATAGTGCCATAAATCTCCTGATGTCGTGAATTCAGTCGTTTTGCTAGTGCTTCATTCGAAGACTTGATAGCAACTTCTTGACAAACATCACATATGAAGGGCTTATTTCAATAATTGTACAAGTCCATTTTTGTTCCTTCTGGCATACAGAGTCCTAAAGTTAAATGAACGCTGAAAAATCTGCAGTTGAGATACCAGAAATATTCAAGTATATGTACTTGAACATTTCTGGTATCTCAACAGCAGATTTTTCAGCGCTCATTTAACTTCAGGACTCTGTATCTCAGAATGAACCACTATTGAAATAAGCCCTTTGTATATGAGGGGGACATCTTGTGTAGGCCAGGGTGATTTCCTAAATTCGAGTGTGCTGTCAGGTGCATTCTGTAGCTGGTTGTACAGAAATGATTTCTGGCGAGTGAAACACATTTGAAACTCTCTTATTGCTGCTGCTTTTCGTCTAATTGAAGGAGGAGCGATATTACATAATGCAGGCTGTTATGGAACTGGTGTATATTTAGTAGTGCCACTGATTACTCTCATTTCTTGATGCAATTTGACGTGAAGTGTGCTACATGTGCACTACTTTTTACATTCTGGAGCACAGTATCCTGCCGTGGAGTAAACTAACGCCAATGTAGCAGTAGGAAGAGTTCTCCATCCACACCCTGCCAGTTTTTTGACAATATCAGTTCTGGTGTTCACTTTTTTTGGTGCTTTTTCTGAATGATTCTTAAAGGTAAGAGCCCGTTTTAAAATGACCCCCACCCCCACACCGTATTTTGGATATGTATGTTCCAGGGGAACATGTTAGAAGACCACGTTTACTTTGCGATTTGCCTCACGGTTATTAAAACGGTATGCATTTACCTCGGTTTTAGATGGATGTGGCTTCAATCCCCATTTCTTGAAATAGACGCCCATTATATGTAAATCGCCCATTGTGTGTAAATGTGTGTGCTTTCTGACCGCGACAACGAGTGTGACTTCGCGTGACGCCACGAAAGTTGCTGGACGCAGACGAAAGGAACGTTTCAACTTACGTACTCGCGGTGTATTTGCATTCTTAATGTGCATTTGCTATGGTTCTGAGTCCTGGATTAAATACAAAATACAGCGCGAAAGTTCCTCTGCACCGGTACTGCATCTCCAGCGGCGCCGAAAACGGGTCGGGCCACCGCCAGCCTGCACCAGCGCGGCCTTGACTCGCACAGGTTATTATGTGACGTCATTGACGCTTCTGAGAGCTTGCGGCGGGTGAATGACCGGAGAATGTGGTCCGGCAACATGTGCAGGGGGGCGGGGGGCCGGGGGTTGAGGGGCTGACCACAAAAAGGGGGACGAGGGGGCAGTGCGCGGGCTCTGCGGCTTTCGTTTGTCCTGCGTCTGGTCTTGTGTGGCATCCGGAAGGGACAAATTGAACGTTGCCTAGATGCTGGACATTAATTCCAGCTCCAGGAAGTACATTATGCAGTATTCTAGGAAGAAATAAGTGATTTGTGGAAATAAAGGGCTCTAAGCACTTATGGGACTTAACATCTGAGGTCATCAATCCACTAGAACTTAGAACTACTTAAACCTAACTAACCTAAGGACATCACACACATCCATGCCCGAGGCAGGATTCGAACATGCGACCGTAGAAGCAGCGCGGTTCCGGACTGAAGCGCCTAGAACCGCTCGGCCATAACGGCCCGTTTTGTGGAAATATATGACGTTAAATTTAGTATAAGACAAAATCGATATGTCCTCGAATGACAACTTTTCGCAAAAGCTAATCAGAAAATAACATTAAACGCCATGTAAAAAGCCGTGGATCACTAGAGGGATTAAAGTATCTTGTGACAGGAAAAGAGAAATGTATCTGTTCCCAGTAAAAAGTAAGAGATCCTACAGTAGATGCACACTACAAAATCTACTCAAAATTACTAAGAAAGATTCTTAAAAAAATCAAGGACCATGAACGTAATGTCAGCAGTCAATAATTCTAACAACATACTTAAGACTATATGGAATGTAGTGAAACGACAGACAGGACAACCAGTCACAGAACAAGATAACATCGACGGCCGGTGTGGCCGAGCGGTTCTAGGCGCTACAGTCTGGAACCGCGCGACCGCTACGGTCGCAGGTTCGAATCCTGCCTCGGGCATGGATGTGTGTGATGTCCTTAGGTTAGTTAGGTTTAAGTAGTTCTAAGTTCTAGGGGACTGATGACCTCAGATGTTAAGTCCCATAGTGCTCAGAGCTATTTGAACCAAGATTAACATCACTACTGAACTGAACGCAAGGGCTGTAAATCGATGAATTACAGTTAGTAAATATATTTAATAACCAGTAGAAAGTGTCGGGACAAACAGTTCAAGAGAAAAATCACAGCAGTATTTTGAAAAATAACTCTCATAAAATTCAGTCATATGGATCTGTCACCAACTTCTCCTTCTGAAATTAAGAAAATTATATATTGTCTCGAAAATGAAAGTTAATCTAGTTTTGACGGTGTTTACAGCATACTAGTGAATACTTGTTCCCTGGTCTTAGCTGATATTGTAATGCATCACCAACGCAGGGAATTTTTCCACAGAGAGCGAAATACGAGGTTTGTCCGGAAAATACGTATAAAAGTTGAATAATAACTTTATTTTACAATTATTCAGGTATTACAATATGGTCTCCTTCAAAGTACTCGCCCTGAGACGCGATACACTTCTGCCAACGCCGTTTCCACTGTTGATAACATTGCTGAAAGTCTTCAGTTGTGATGTTGTTCAGTGTCGTTTCCGCCTTGATGGCTTCCACATCTCCCAAGTGCCGCCCCCAAAGCACCATTTTGCATTGCGGGAACATGAAGAAGTCACAAGGGGCTACATCGGGTGAATAAGGCGGGTGGTCTGTCACGGTGATTGAGCTTCGGGCCTAAAACTCGCGCACAACGAGCGACGTGTGAGCTGTCGCATTGTCGTGATGAAGGATCCACCTGCCCCCTTTTACAAACTCCGGTCGAACTCGAGCCACACGGGCTCTGAGACGTGTCAGAACTTCAACGTAAAAATTTCCGTTCACTCTCTGGCCGGGAGGGACAAGTTCCTTGTGAACAATGCCCCTAGAATCAAAGAAAACACTCAACATTGTCTTCACATTGGACCTTGATTTTCGCGACCTTTTTTTTTCTCGGTTCTCCTGCTAGTTTCCATTCCTTGCTTTGAGATTTGACCTCCACATCGAATTCGTAAAACCAGGACTTGTCTCCAGTGATGACTCGGTTGAGAAAGTCCCCTCGTTCCTCTGCTTCCAACCAATCCTCACAGCACTCAACCCTCTTTGCTTTCTGTTCTGGCGTCAAGAGCTTCGGTACCATATTAGCACACAATTTCTTCATTTCAAGTTTTTGTGTCAGGATTTCGTGAACGATTGTTTTGGGGATTGACAGCTCGTCAGCAATCATTCTGACTGTCAATCTACGGTCTTTAAGAACACAAGCCCGAATTTGTTCAACATTTGCATCAGAACTCGATGTCGACGGGCGTCCTGGGCGAGGGTCATCGTTCACTTCTTCTCTGCCATCCCGGAACCTTTTTAACCACTCGTTCACGGTTGGTTCCTTCACAGAATTGTCTCCGTAAACCTGTTTCAAACACTCAAAAATCTCACGGCTATTCTTGCCTAGCTTTGCAAGTTACTTGACGTTGATGCGCTATTCCTCAATCAGAGAGAGCTCCATGCCGACGACAAGTGAAAAAGGGTAACTGTCAACAAGCTGCCGCACACTCCCACCTTCACGCAGAGTGCTCTGACTCGAACTGAGCGTTGATGGGATTGATTACAGCAGTAGTCCCACCTGGCGGTGACTGCAACCTGTAACATAAAGACATTATTCAACTTTTATACGTATTTTCCGGACAAACCTCGTTATGCCGTTGTTAAACCCCTCTTTAAAAAAGGTCATAAGAGAGATATCAGTAACAACTAACCCATTTCAGTGTTAACATCATTTTCCAAAATGTTTGAGAAGGGAAGTATTCTTAATAGTACCTTACTTTAGCGCCAGTAACATCCTCGGCATATCAGCTTGGGTTTCAGAAGAGTTACTCTACTCAGAATTCCATTTAGATATTCATTCACCAAATCTTACAAGCGTTAAATAAAAAAATAGCACCTGTTGGTATTTACTGCGCTCTATCTAAGGCATTCACTGTGTTAAGCACAGCATTCTTCTAGATAAAGAGAAGGTTTATGGGATTGATGTCGTAGCTGTCCAACATATTATGTCACACTAACCAAAAGAATACAGAAAGTTGTACATAGCAATTCAGCCAGTATGGTCTGGGGAGGAAACTATGACTGGGGAGAAATCACGTATGCGGTTCGCCAAGATTCAGTCTTATGTCCACTATTGTTCCTAGTATATGTAAATGATCTTCCGTCTTATACACAGCAAGCTCATTAGATCTTTTTTGTGGATGCCATTAGTACTGTAATCAGTCCATGCATACATACAGCAACAGAGGAAATGGTAAACAATGTTCTTAAAAGTATCACTGCGTGGTTTTCTGCGAATGGTGTCACCTTCAGTTTCAAAAAGACACAAGATATTCATTTCTGCACATAAGAGGAACTAATAAATATGTTCAAAATGGTTCAAATGGCTCTGAGCACTATGGGACTCAACTGCTGCGGTCATAAGTCCCCTAGAACTTAGAACTACTTAAACCTAACTAACCTAAGGACATCACACACATCCATGTCCGAGGCAGGATTCGAACCTGCGACCATAGCAGTCGCACGGTTCCGGACTGCGCGCCTAGAACCGCGAGACCACCGCGGCCGGCTAATAAATATGTGTGGAAACTTCAGAATTCTTAGGTATTCAAAGTTATGAGAACTTAAACTGGAATAAGCACTCGTAAATCAACTTAGTTGAGTCACATTTGCACTTTGAATCACTGGAAATCTTAGGAAGAGAGAAATCAGTAAGCTGACAAATGGTTCAAATGGCTCTAAGCACTATGGGACTTAACATCTGAGATCATCAGTCCCCTATACTTAGAACTACTTAACTAACCTAAGGACATCACACACATCCATGTCCGAGGCAGGATTCGAACCTGTGACCATAGCAGCAGCGTGGTTCCGGACTGAAGCGCCTAGAACCGCTCGACCATAGTGGCCGGCAGTAAGTTGACATATTTTGCATGTTTTCATTCAATACTGTCATATGGAGTGATGTTCTCGAGTAATCTTTAAGAAAGAAACTCTTCATTGCTCAAAAACGTGCTGTAAGACTAGTAAGTGATGCTCACCCACCACCATCTTGTAGACATCTGTTTAAAGAGCCGGGCATTCTGACTATTACCTTACAGTGTATTCATTCCCTCATGAAGTGTGTTGCAAACAATCCACTACGGTTCAAAAGGAACAATGGTATAAATAATTACAACACGAGAAGAAAAAATTACATTCATTACTCCATGTTAACATTGTCTTCAGCACAAAAAGGGGTGCACAATGCTGCAACAAAAATTTTTCGCCAGTGATATAAATTTTGACAGACAGCAAAGTAAGATTTCAAAACTAAGACCGTTTCTCATTGACAATTCCGTCTAATCTGTAGAAGAATTTCTCTTGTAATGTGCAAAAGCTAGTGGGTGCTTATTAACAACTCACACCGTATACTTAAAAAAACACTTTATTATTGTTTAAATGTTAAGCATGTAGCCATGTATACAAATTAATTTGCGCTGCGATTTTAATGTTCCGCATCATTACTATTTATCGTATAAAATGACCATGTAACACGAGACCAACTAACTAACTAACGAGCACGTCATTCCACATTGCTTTAATCTGGACCAGTCTTAATCACTAGCAGTGGCTGGTGAGTGCTGGCGGTCCAATCTCTCGGGAGAACCTACCCGCCAGGGCAACGAACTCCCTCTGTTTCTGGGTACGTCAGGACAGCGTGGGCAAGTCGTCTTGCGGTAACGTGTGGAAGATAACCTCAAAGGTCGGGCACAAAAATTTTTTGGGAATTTGGGGTAAGTTCCTATGGGACCAAACTGCTGAGGTCATCGTGTAACACTCTTACTGCTTCTTGTTTATGAACTGAAACTATTTAGATAACCAGTTATGGTATATAGAAGCAGTACAATGTTACCCTCTGTAAGGATTTTGTAGTTTTGACCGTGAAATGCCTAAAAGGACGTTGCCTATCGGACATTAATTTAAAGTTACGTAAATACACACAACAAATAACAGATACTATTTAGAAGCTGTTTTAAACTAATCAGATTTGCTCAAAGGAAAAAAAGGAATACGGTCGCCAGCCTAATTAAGCACATAAAAGTATAACATTTCTTTTAAAGACAAAGTAAACAGCTTTTAGTAGAAAGACACAGCCTATACTTTTCTCCTTCGAAAGTGCAATGAACCCAGTCACAAGCATATGAAAATGGTAAAGTGGGTGCTAACAGTCATAGTGAAGCAAATCTGTCCTCGCAAACACAACAGACACCGTTACTCCCTTCAATATTAAATACTTTATCAATGTGAGTAACTTCATTAACACTACTAATGAAAATAAATACTAAATTGGAAATTGGGCATGGACTTAGTCTCAAGTTAGCAAATACCATGTACACAGCATAAATTTAAATAAAGTTCACTTGTATACATATTCTCACTGTTCCTTAAAAGCAATAAGTAACTGATTTCATAGATAATGAGACTTCTATTAGCTTTACCTTCGGCATAAACAAAATAATAAATTGGTACTCATAAACCGATCTAATACCTCTTAACACACACCAAGAGCATAAAATTGAACATCTATTTCAAAACTAGTTAGCATTTTCTTTTATATATTAACTTTATGTATTTTGAGCAACTTTCAGTACTGGGGCCTTTAAACTTTACCACAGTTATAAAGCAAATTGACACACTTTCTGAAACACTGGCTCACCTTTTGTGCTATTTCAATAGACTGCACAACGATTATTTACCAAGAAGAACATTTCAAGGCAACCTTTAATAACATTTACTTTTGAAACTAACCTCAAACTGCTTTATTGCCTGTTCGTTATCACCATAGTCTTTTACTTTAATGTCAATAATTAAAGAAATAATTTTAAAAGTCCACAAAACTTTAAACTACCTCCATCAATGTTGCCAAATCCACAATACTTTTAACTACTCTTTTCCATTTAATATCAAACAACATTAATTAAATAGCGGTTATGTTTTGAGACTTTCATTTTTCCACAACAAGGACACTCGGTAATCATAATTCAAGTAGAGAGGACCCTGAGACGTTTTTTTGACGGGAAACAAATCAAGGTAAGTTTACAAATTTTGTTCTGAGTTACCTTGTATTTTAAAAACATTAAAAGTGCTGAACCTTTACTTTACACTTTTATAATTCCTCCACTTCATCATAATGATTGCGCAAAGTTGTGCGAGTACATTATGGTAGATGGATTTACTGTTGGAAGTGGTATTCTCTGTCATATTCTTGGTAGCGACCTTTCTCCGATTTTTAAGACAATTTCCAGTAACAGAGCATAATAATTAATCCATACATCCACCCGAGGCTTTGGCGTAGTGGAAGCTTGCACAAAAAGCCTCTCTCGGCACCTGCACCATGCACTATTTTATAATTAGCTGAAAGCGGTCCGGTAGCTAGTCTCCGACTGACTACCTTATCCACCTTTTCACCTGCACCAACAACATTTTGCGCGCGCTACTTAATTTACGTTCCAGAGGGGAACCACAACACCTTTCCATACACAAAGAACTAAGAACCCTGAGTGAGGATCAGCAATTACAGAGTAGCAAACAAACATTTTAAAGAAAACATATCATTTGCTCACATTGACAGTTCAACATAAAATTATTTAAACAAAACTATTCATTTCTAAATACAACCAAAGAGTTTGCGTAAGAAAGACAAAACGTATTACAGCGCAACACAGAGCACGTATTACAGAGATTACATTCCCTGTCAAATGTAATCAATAAGAAGAAAATTATTTGTCGTCTTACCGTAGTGTTACAGTCGACTCCTAGACTTACACACTACTTAAACTAATTTACGCTAAGGACAACACACACACACAATCACACACCCATGCCTGAGGGAGGACTCGAACCTCCGGTGGGGGGCAGCCGCGCGAACCGTGACAAGGCGGCTACCCCGCGCGACGACGGGGTACAGACACCGGCCTAAACGCATCAGAAATGTGACACCTGCTGTCCAAAGTAGGTGCTATGTGAATCGGACGTGATCTTATAGTGTACCCAAGGTCACCCCAAACGACGACCCAAGGTGCTGAGCCTGTATGATAGTGACGAATAAAATCCAGCACCGCTCGTTCTCCTCTGAGTCTCCCCCTGCTGCCGCCTCAAGGGAAGCCGCAACAATGGTCGCCGTGCCGCCAACCCGTGGAGACTCAGCACGTCGTCGGACTGACTGTATGAATAATTGTCTTCCAGCAAAAATGAATGTTTACTGACTCAGTGTGCGTAACGCGCACGTACACTGAGGTGACAAAAGTCGTGAGACCTCCTAATATGGTGTCAGACCACTTTCTGCCCGGCGTAGTGCATCAGCTCGACGTGGCCTGGACTCATGAAGTCGTTTGAAGTCCCCTGCAGAAATATTGACCCATGTTGCCTCTATAGCCTTCCATATTCGCGAATCCGTTGTGGGTGCAGCATTTTGTGCACGAACTGACCTCCCGTTTAAGTCCCCCAAATATTCGATGGTATTCATGACTGGCGATCTGAGTAGCCAGATCATTCGTTCGAACTGTCCAGAATGTTCTTCAAACGAATTGCAAACAACTGTGGCCCGGTGAGATGACATTGTTGTTTGGGGACATGAAGTCCATGAATGGCTGTGGATGGGCTACTGGTAGCCGAACAAAACCATTTCCGGTCAATGATCGGTTCAGTTGGACCCGAGGACCCAGAAAATTCCATTCGAACACAACCCACACCATTATGGAGGCACCGCCAGCTTGCACAGTGTGTTGTTGACAACTTGGCGCCATGGCTTCGTGTACTCTGCGCACACTCGAACGCTACCATCAGCTCTTATCAACTGAAATCGGTATTCATCGGAGCAGGCCACTGTTTCCCACTTGTCTAAGGTCCAACTGACGTGGCCACGAACCCAGGAGAGGCGCTGCATGCGATGTCATGCTGTTAGCAAAGGCGCTTTCGTCGGTCGTCTGCTACCATAACCCATTAAAGCGGAATTTCGCTGCACTTTCCTAAGTATTCGTTCGTCGAAAGTCTCGCAATGATTTATTTGATTATTTCACGCAGTGTTGCTTTTCTGTTAGCACTGACAATCCTACGTAAACGCCGCTGCAGTCGGTCATTAAGTGAAAGCTGTCAATCGTTAAGCGAAGGCCGTCGCCACTGCGTTGTGTGTGGTGAGAGGGAATGCTTTAAATTTGGGATTCCCAGCACGCTCTTGAAACTCTGGATCTCGGTGTACTGAATTCCCTAACATTGGAAATCTTTTCACATGAGTCTCCTGAGTATAAATGACAGTTACACCAATCCACTGCCATTTCATACCTCGTGTACTCAATACTACCGCCATCTGTGTATGTCATACCGCTACAGCTGAGTGAGCAATACGTATGTCCTCCAACGCGCTGCTCGTGTGGATCTCCTGACTTTATGCTTGGCGCAGAGTATGGTCCTCTTGATCCTAGCGATTTCATATCTGCTGGGATCAATACGAGCAGAAATATAGAGGAGCAAAAAACTACAATCTCGATAGGTCCCCATCTTGTCCCTGTGGTATTCTGACAAGTATCAGTAGACGGTTCTCCTTCTTGCATGACGTGTTGTTTTCTCACAAACATCCGACAATAAAAATCAGTTTCGTAATAATAAACACTCTGCATACTCTGTCCATGTATACAAACTGTAGATAGCGTCACTCTTACCTCGGGGGAGATCAGTTTAAAGGCAAACTTTCGTTTAGAGATTTTGTAGATTTGGAGAAAGTTTTTCACAATGTTGACTGGAATACACTTTTTAAATTTCGAAAGATAGAAAGATTAAAATACAGAGAACGAAAGGTTATTTACAACTATTGCAGAAACAAGATGACAGTTATAAGTGTCGAGGGACATGAAAGGAAAGCTGTGGTCGAGAAGGAACTAAGACAGGGTTGTAGCCTATCACCTGTGTTGTTCAAGCTTTACACGGAGCAAGCTGAGAAGTAAAGTAAGGAGAAATTTGGAAAGGGAATTAAACTTCAAGAAGAAGAATTATAAATTTTCCTGTTTGCCGATGCCATCGTAGTTCCGCAGAGACAGCAAAGGACTTGGAAGTGCAGTTGGACGGAATGAATGGAGGATATAAGACGAACACAAACAAAGGCAAAACAAGGATAATGGAATGCAGTCAAATTAAATCGTGTGATGTTGAGGGAATTAGATTAGGAAATGAGACACTAATAGTAGTACATGCGTTTTGCTATTTCGGCAGTAAAGTAACTGATGATGGCTAAAATAGAGAGGATACAAAACGTAGACCAGCAATAGCAAGAAAAGCGTGTTTGTAGAAAAGAAATTTGTGAATATATAATATAAATATATGTGTTACAAAGTCTTTTCAGGAAGAATTTGTCTCGAGTGTCTGGGCTGAAGACTACAATAACAACGACAACTCTTACATTCCACCTGTGGTTGCCTGAAAAGGTAATCATTTGCATCTCCAAGCTTGTTGTGCACTTCACGCCAGTTTTATACACACATCACAAAAAGTTTTGCATCACCTCGGTTCCGAGAGTTCCGGAACCTGTACAGAAAATTGGAATAGAGGTACACATAAACATCATTTCTGCACTTTTTATTGCTCATGAAAACCACACGTTGCGTATTGTACCACGATACAGCGAGACCTTCAGAGGTAGTGGTCCAGATTGCTGTACACACCGGTACCGCTAATACCCAGTAGCACGTCCTCTTGCATTGATGCATGCCTGGATTCGTCATGGCATACTATCCACAAGTTCATCAAGGCACTGTTGCTCGATTGTCCCACTCCGCGACGACGGTTCGGCGTAGATCCCTCAGAGTAGTTGGTGGATCACGTCGTCCATAAACAGCCCTTTTCAATCTATCCCAGGCATGTTCGATTGGGTTCATGTCTGTAGAACATGCTTGCCACACTAGTCGAGCGATGTCGTTATCCTGAAGGAAGTCATTCACAAGATGTGCACGATGCGGGCGCGAATTGTCGTATATGAAGACGAATGCCTCGCCAATGTGCTGCCGATATGGTTGCACTGTCGGTCGGAGGATGACATTCATCTATCGTACAGCCGTTACGGCGCCTTCCATGACCAACAGCGGCGTATGTCAGCTCCACATAATGCCATCCCAAAATATCGGGGAACACCACCGTGCTGCATTCGCTGGACAATGTGTCTAAGGCGTTCAGCCTGACCGGGTTGCGTCCAAACGCGTCTCCGATCATTGTCTAGTTGAAGGCATATGCGACACTCATCGTTCAAGAGAACGTGATGCCAGTTCTGAGTGGTCCATTCGGCATGTTTTTGGGTCTATCTGTACCGCGCTGCGTGGTGTCGTGGTTGAAAGATGGACCTCGCATTGGACGTAGGGAGTGAAGCTGAGCATCATGCAGTCTATTGCGCGCAGTAACACGACGTTCTGTGGCTGCACGAAAAACATTATTCAACATGGTGGCGTCGTTGCCAGGGTGCCTCCGTCGGTAGCGGTCATCCACTGCAGTAGTAGCCCTTGGGTAGCCTGAGTGAGGCATGTCATCGACGGTTCCTGTCTCTCTGGATCTCCTCCATGTCCGAACAACATCGCTTTGGTTCACTGCGGGACCCCTGGACACTTCCCTTGTTGAGAGCCCTTCCTGGCACAAAGTAACAATGTGGACGCTATCGAACCGCGGTATTGACCGTCTACGCATGGTTCAAGTACAGACAAAACGAGCCGTGTACCTCCTTCCTGACGGAATGACTGGAACTGATCGGCTGTCGGATACCCTCTGTCTAATAGACGCTGCTCATGCATGGTTGTTTACATCTTTGTGTGGGTGTAGTGACATCTCTCAGCAGTCAAAGGGACTGTGTCTGCGATACAGTATCCGCAAGCAACGTCTTTCTTCAGTAGTTCTGGGAACCGGGGTGATGCAAAACGTTCGTTCTTATTGGCTGTCAACACTTTTAATCCACTAGACAATCAGCGGCAATCTTTTGTAACTAAATAACTTGCCACATTCCTTGTCAGAAGCCAGTAATTCATAAATCGTGGAGATAACTATTGTTTCTCATTTTATATTTAGGAATGTTACTGTTCTTTTCATATCCGAAATGGTTATTGATGACAAACTTCATAAAGGAGGACTCTATTATATGCCTAGTTTCTTTAAGAGTTGTCTGTAGGACGCCTGAGGATGAAAGCACTTACACAGTTCTCGTTGCACAATTTGTAAACTAGAAACTGTTGACATTAAATAAATTAATAAATTTCACTAAATATTTAATTTGCCTTTCCTGTTCCTGTGCTTATGGCGCTTACGTCGTCAGCAAAGGCAGTGCAATTCCGTGTGCAACGGTCAGTGCCAACGTGGTCAAGTGATGCCGGGGCTGGACTTCAGTTAAGTAGTTTTAATTCGACATGGTAACACGGTACTATAGATTTTAATTTTTAATGTTGACTGTGCCTTACTCTGGCATGTTATAGTAATTTCACGATTCTGAAGAAGGCTACATTATTTTTGCCGAAACCTAGGTAAAGACCAGAAAATTTTCGCAACTGATGCGGATTTTTCAATATGTTAATAGCAGATAACAGATACTGAACCCTGAGGTACGGCGGTAATGATTTTTCCCCATTCAGTATTTAGTTCTTATTCAAACTCAGCTACGTAAGGTTGCTGATAGTTGAGTATGACGTCAACCAGGTGTTGTTTATACCTTCAGAGCCATATAGCTCCAATTTTTTTAGAAAGAAACTATAATTTCTTCAATCAAATGCCTTACACGAATCACAGAAAGTTGCAGTTCATGATATTTGTTACTCAAATAATTTTGTATGCTGGCAGATTGAGAAGATGATTTCGGATCTGTACATCTGGATCGCAATGCTATACGAATAATTCTTACGAGGTTGGTGGTCGTATTTGGAACTGGTACTTTATTAACCACTGCTATTTTCGAGGCTTTTTTCGAGTGTTGTCATTCTCAAGCGTATCTACATCATCATCATCATCACATAAGAATACGTCGAATGTAAGAATCACGTTGTGATATTTCTGGCTTTCCAGCCATCATATTTCGGTACAAGAAGCTCTTTTTAGAGCAGTTTAAAAGGCACCAGTGACAAGATGCCGTAATGTGGTGTGGGTATCGCGAGAAAGACCGCCTAAATTGTGGTCCTTCTCCGCCATTGGCTGCTGCGTTCGCAAGTTGCGCGCGTAAATAATAATTTTCAGTTATTAATATTAGACAAACTACGCAGCGTATTTACCTGCACTTCATATTTAAAGTATCTCTCAATAGCGTGTTATCATTTCATTGTTTCATAAGTATTAATAACCATCAGAATAGTAAACAACTGCTAAACGAAAAGGCAGACGAAAGACTTCGGTGATCTTCGGATCGCGCCTAATTTGGTTCGCGAGCGAAGTGGTTCGGCTGTAAAATCAGAGTTGTTTCGGCGGTGCCGGAGGACAGACATGTTGTCAGTCAAGACTGTATTAGCAGTGTATGATTATATGGACGTGTAGTTGAGAACATTGTGATTGTAATTGCAGAAATACGAGGTTCATTAATTTGTTGAAGAATAGAAATTATTTGTGACGCTAAAGTGGAATGCAATTGTGCAGTTTCTCATATTCCACCAATAAAATGTGATTGGTATACCGTATAAGCAAACAGAAAAAAATTAATTATTTCTTACAGCCTCGAGTTTACGGATTAAGTACCTACGTGCAGTTTTCTGCGCAGGAGACAACTACTATAGAAGACTGCAGGTTGGTGAACATTTATTAGAACTTACGCATTCCACTCAGGACTTGGAAGCAAATAGGCACCTCGCGTGTATTGCAATTTTAGTACAAATGAGATCAGTGACACATCATCTGTGGTAACACACAGGAGATATGAAAGGGAGAAATACTTTTGAGGGAAGGGGTTTATCATACGCACGTATACAGGGTGAGTCACCTAACATCACCGCTGGATATATTTCGTAAACCACATCAAATACTGACGAATCGATTCCACAGACCGAACGTGAGGAGAGGGGCTAGTGTAATTGGTTAATACAAACCATAAAAAAATGCACGGAAGTATATTTTTTAACACAAACCTACGTTTTTAAAATGGAACCCCGTTAGTTTTGTTAGCACATCTGAACATATAAACAAATACGTAATCAGTGCCGTTTGTTGCATTGTAAAACGTTAATTACATCCGGAGATATTGTAACCTAAAGTTGACGCTTGAGTACCACTCCTCCGCTGTTCGATTTACGTAGGGATCCAAAGGGAACGGTGATGGACCTTAGGTACAGAAGAGACTGGAACAGCACATTACCTCCACATGCTAACACCTTTTTATTTGTCTTTTTCACTGACGCACATGTACATTACCATGAGGGGTGAGGTACACGTACACACGTGGTTTCCGTTTTCAATTACGGAGTGGAATAGATTGTGTCCCGACATGTCAGGCCAATAGATGTTCAATATGGTGGCCATCATTTGCTCTACACAACTGCAATCTCTGGCGTAATGAATGTCGTACACGCCGCAGTACATCTGGTGTAATGTCGCCGCAGGCTGCCAGAATACGTTATTTCATATCCTCTGGGGTTGTAGGCACATCTCGGTACACATTCTCCTTTAAAGTACCCCACAGAAAGAAGTGCAGAGGTGTAAGATCAGGAGAACGGGCTGGCCAATTTATGCGTCCTCCACGTCCTTTGAAACGCCCGTCGAACATCCTGTCAAGGGTCAGCCTAGTGTTAATTGCGGAATGTGCAGGTGCACCATCATGCTGATACCACATACGTCGACGCGTTTCCAGTGGGACATTTTCGAGTATCATCTCCGCCTTTTCAGAGTTCGAATACACCATGGTCACAGTTCCTACAACACTACACTATCACAGACGTCTGGTAACACGGTGTACTACAGTTGGTCTGCGTGCGGAGACGAATGCAGAATAACAATAGCAGCAAGCGCTACATGCGGACACTGCGACAGCAAGACCAAACCACAACAGTGCTCTACAGACACACTCGTAAACACGGTCGTCATCGTAAACATGTCCCTGCAGGTGCTGCTCGCCGACCATGGCCCTTGTTTGTTACAACACGCAACTGAACGTCGGAGGTTTCAAGCGTCAACTTTAGGTTACAATATCTCCGGATGTAATTAACATTTTACAATGCAACAAACGGCACTGATTACGTATTTGTTTATATGTTCAGATGTGTTAAAAAACGTAGGTTTGTGTTAAAAAAATACTTCCGTGCATTTTTTTATGGTTTGTATTAACCAATTACACTAGCCTCTCTCCTCACGTTCGGTCTGTGGAATCGGTTCGTCAGTATTTGATGTGGTTTACGAAATATATCCAGCGGTAACGTTAGGTGACTCACCCTGTATACCTCTCTCTCTCTCTCTCCCTCCCGGGCCGGCCACGGTGGTCTAGCGGTTCTGGCGCTGCAGTCCGGAACCGCGGGACTGCTACGGTCGCAGGTTCGAATCCTGCCTCGGGCATGGGTGTGTGTGATGTCCTTAGGTTAGTTAGATTTAAGTAGTTCTAAGTTCTAGGGGACTTATGAGCTAAGATGTTGAGTCACATAGTGCTCAGAGCCATTTGAACCATTTCTCTCTCACCCTACCTCCCTTTCTTAACTTGCCGTAACGTATCAAGCGTAGCTCTGCATTGTGTTCCACAGATCCCATCAAGAAAGGTAAACTTTAGCGGTATGCAGCAAGTCGAGGTATACATTACCAAAAGAGGAAAAAAAAATTACTAGAAACTTAATTTACGTGCTGTATTAACGAGCTGTCACTATGCTGCTTGTTATCGTATGTTCTTAAAAGGTACAACTTTGATCAACACGAAGTTTAGTTTGAAAACCACAGTGGTTTACCAGGCGCGGAAATACCAGAGGTGGCATGTCATTGGCCTCCTCCAATCTTTGAGCTGACTTCCCCGTAGAGTTATCAGCGAACATACAGCATAATGTGGACACCGAATCGTGATTCGACTTGGCATTTTCCACATTAACAAACATTGCCAGAGGTAAAAAAAAGAAGGTAATAAGTGAAGAAAAAAGTCACTGAACCGATCGCATATGGAACCTCTGATCTTTGAGCATGTAATTACACTTTTTATTTTCCCCGTCTTAAAGCATTGCCTTTCGATCACCATTAATGCGTTCCCTAACTTGGCTTCACCACCATTAACATCCGATAACAGTGGAGTGACCTGGTATTGTAGAGCAAACGTCTTCCGTTTGTTAAAGTGTAACAGGTAAGAAAATAAGTTATTTTCGTTTTAAAGGCATTAGGCCGTGATCCAAGGCATATTTCTCAGCCTTACGTTATCGTCTTCCAGCAGTGGAGACATCTCAGACAAACTCAGGAAGACGAACTTATCCACTCAGCAGTCACTTCAGTGACATGCTGAGATAGCTTCCTAAAATCGCGTAGTCGTGACCACGTGTGATATGAAGCTCGAAGTGGGGAAGACCTGGAGCTTCATTCTTGAGAAAACGGAAATCCTGTTGTTTAAAAAATTGAAACAATGAACAAAAATTTGTAGTTAAGCGAACCTTACTCTTAGAAAACCTACTCTGTTGCAGGAATTAAAACATCGGAAGAAAAATGCGTAAAGGAAAATAAAAGCTCTCACTTTTCCAAAAACCTTTACGTCTAACCCACATGTTACTTGCAGCACTTGAGGTCAGGTCAGCTGATGATATATTGTGAGCAAATGAACCACACGGATATCGAAAATATACCGTCCAGGTCTACGAGTCATAACAGCTACAGGGTGACAGCTAATGAACTACATGATGAAAAAACGTAAAGTAGTTACAAACTACGGTGTGCGCACGCCTCATTCAAAATAAAACGTCTCTACAGATATTCGCATTTAGGTTACGACATGTTCGATGTGCCTGCCATCATTGACGATGATGTAGCGCAGACGAACAGCGACATTTTGCATGACCCGCTGAAGTGTCGGAACATCGATATTGTCGATGACCTTCTTAAGGGCTGTTTTCAGCTGAGAATTGGTTTTGGGGTTATTGCTGTACACCTTGTCTTTAAATACCCCCACAAAAAGGAGTCGCAAGTGTTCAGATACGGAGAATGTGGCAGCCAATCGAGGACCATGCCACTGACCTCTGGGTACCCCAGAGCCAGAATGCGGCCCGCAAAGTGCTCCTCCAGAACACCAAACACTCTACTGCTTCATGGAGTCGAGCTACGTCTTGCATGAACCACATCTTGTCGAAATCAGGGTCACTTTGGATAATGGAGATGAAATCATCTTTCAAAACCGTCACGTACCGTTCGGTTGTCATCGTACCGTCAAGGATATCGCACCGATTTTCCGTGACTGGACATAGCACACCACACAGTCACCTGGTGAGGGTGGAGAGACTTCTCCATCGCGAAACGTGGATTCTCAGTCCCCCAAATCCGCCAATTTTTCTCATTGACGCACCCATCCAAATGAATTCAAATGGCCAACAACAAGACGCGTGCGCATTCGCGTACTAATTCCCATCATGCCCCGCGACCAATCGTGCAGTTTGAACGTCTTAACGCAAACATTTCAGAAGTTATGACGATTTTATTTCATTTAGTGCACTAATTGTCACTCTGCATGTTTCTGATGTTCTATCCGCCGTACAAGGTGGTACAGACGTGAGGATGTTACTAAAGATAGACGAACATTGTCGCAGTTGCCTTGAGCGCCGTACTGTCTGCAAGTAAACACAGACTCGTGCTGCCGCAAGCTGTTCCCTTCCTTGCACACACGGTTAATGGGAGGGACGGAGCGTGACGTAATCACCTGTCACTGCTTCGCAGCAAGTGGCTAGCGACACCCCCTCGAGCGCGCACTCCACGTCTCGCGTCAGCGCCCTCTCTCAACACCTCACACACACTGCCGCTCACCAACATCGCCAACGAACCGCAGGCAGGTGCCGGCACGGTTGCGGCAGTTTAACCCCTCCTCGGGAGATAATTAGTCCTTCAGTGTGACTGACCTGAACAAGGTAACCAATCCTAAGCATCTATATCTACATTCGGTGATCTTTTTCTATTTGGAAGAGAAAACTGGGGATGTGTTAGAAGACGATCAGTATGGCTTTAGGAAAGGTAAAGGCATCAGAGAGGCGAGACTGACGTTGCGGATGATAACGGAAAAAAAAAAGGAAAGAAAAATCAAGACACGTTCACAGGATTTGTCGACCTGGAAAAAGCCTTCGACAATGTAAAATGGTGCAAGATCTTCGAAATTCTGAGAAAAACAGGGGTAAGCTATAGGGAGAGACGGGTAATACACAATATGTAGAGGAGCCAGGAGGGAATAATAAAGCTCGGTTTAAAAAGGGTGTGCGACGGACTTGTGCTGTTCAGTCTATACATCGAAGAAGCAATGACGCAAATAAAAGAAAGGTTCAAGAGTGGAATTAAAATTCAAGGTGGAAGGATATCAATGATAGATTCGCTGATGACATTGCTATCCTGACTAGAAGTGAAGAATCGTATGAACAGTCTAATGAGTACAGAATATGGATTGAGAGTAAATCGAAGATAGGTGAAATAATTTGAAGTAGCCGAGATGAGAACAACGAGAAGCTTAACATCAGAATTTATGGTCACAAAGAAGATAATTCATGGAATTCTGCTTCCTAGGAAGCAAAAAACCCATCACGGGCAGAGCAAGGAGAACTTCAGAAGCAAACTAGCACTAGCAAAAAAAGGTATCCCTTGCCATCAGAAGTCTACTAGTATCAATCATAGGCCTTATTTTTAGGGAGAAATTTCTGGGAACGTATGTTTGGAGCACAGAATTATATGGTAATGAAGCATGGACTGTGGGAAAACCAGAGCAGAAGAGAATCGAAGCATTTGAGATGTGGTGTTACAGACGAATGTTGAAAATTAGGTGGACTGATAAGGTAAGGAATGAGGAGGTTCTGCATTGAACTGGAAAGGAAAGGAATACGTGGAAAACACGTGAGAAGGAGGAGGACAGAATGATATAACTGATACGCCCTGCTAAACCCGCAGGACAGGACAGGTAGTTTAAATTGTGGAAAGGGGCCAAAAAAGGGGCTGCTAGTTACACTCGAACATACAGCTTTATTTCATCTAACATTACAAGAACGCAAAAAAAATTATTTTAAACACACAGCTTTAATCTTAGGGACTTAATTATGGCTGGAAGCCACTTTAATTTAAAAACGGCTGAAGGCCAATAACTTAAAACGCGAGCATAATCAGAAACTTAAAAGGCAAGCCTTATCTTACAATAGTTCTTCATTTAGGCGGAAGGCCTAAAGAGTCTGAGATTTTCAGAGCAAACAATTTGAATTCAAAATCGGCTGAAAGCCCAACACTTAAATTGTTTTTTTAAAAACAAGGCCTTACGTAAAACAGTTCTTTAATTTAGGCTGAAGGCCTTAAGAGCAAAACAACTGCCTGAAATTTACGTCAACGGCCAGGGCAAGTAACCGGAACGTTAACGGCAACAAGGCAGAAGATTCCGCTGGTGCACTTCAATTCAAATAACCAAATACAGTGAATCTCCACCGGAGGTTGGCTAGAATTTTCTAACTTGAAAACCATGTTGTTGCTCGCGGGAATATCCCAACAGCCGACAACTAACTCCAACCGACACAATGTGAACAGTCTTGACTTGCTGGTAGATTAAATCAAAACTCAACTTTCGTGTCCAGGGTCGGTGAGCCACGGACCTCATAGCAATGGGAACAGCGCCATACACTCGGACACCGCATAGAGACTGCAAGGGGCCCCGGCGAAACTACGTCCCGCGGAGAATTCCTCGCTGCTCCAAGCCAACAGACCGACTGCCCACACGGAAACGGTGAAAGGACCAAATATACATCGTCCGATGAGACCACCAACCGAACAACCAATCAACGGTCGTTCCGCTCCAATCTCCCTCCGTCGGATAGTTCGTGTGTGTCGCCAGCGGTCGGGAGCACTGGCTGTCGGCGCCTCACCAGAGCTCCGTCCCCTACTTTACTGCTGCTGCGTCGCCACTGCGCTGCTGGTCCGTCGCGAACTGGTTGCCAGACTCACGACGACCCGGAAATACTACCGGTCGCTCCAGAGATGGTACAACAGTTCACTTATCGATACGCGCTGCTGCTGCCGCTCACGGGCAAGTAAGGCAGGAAGTTAGTGACGCCAGTAAATGGAATAAGGAAACGAGGAGGCAGTACCGTAATAGAAGATGACAAACAATAAATGGAATAAACATCTGTTAAGGCATCACGGAATGACTTCCATGGTACTAGAGGGATCTGTAGTAGGCCAAAACTGTAGAGAAAGACA
Organism: Schistocerca nitens; assembly: GCF_023898315.1. NCBI lineage: Eukaryota > Metazoa > Arthropoda > Insecta > Orthoptera > Acrididae > Schistocerca > Schistocerca nitens. The sequence continues at coordinate 253,878,357 of NC_064615.1, read as the reverse complement.
GAGATTGGAATACATCCAGCAAATAATTGGGGATGTAGGTTGCAAGTGCTACTCTGATATGAAGAGGTTGGCACAGGAGAGGTAATTGTGGCAGGCCACACCAAACCAATCGAAAGACTGATGACTCAAAAAAAAAAGTTCTATTCGCTGAAAGAACACTGGAAGAATAATTACCAGTGACACCTATACTTTCTTTAACTTCACCATCACTCTTATTATGAAATGCATATGTTAGTTAACATAGTTCCACATTCCACAGATTATATTCATAATGAGCGTTATGATGTGGAATATGCCAGTTGAACAAAAGATTACGGATACTTTAGACAGGGTGTAAACGATAACTGGCTTACTAGAGATAAGAAACAGAGCGAATACGAGTGTCATATTGAGGGTGTATAAAGCAGAAATCAAGGCGCTACTGTCGCATCAATGCTGTATCGGCTGTGGTCGATATTGGCTCGACTGTTGTTTCGCGAGTGTGACGAATTTGTAAACCGTAGCACTACGGTCGCTTTCCACTCGTCGATTCGTTCTCCCTTCCTGGAGCGTGCTGGAATTAGTCTAGCCGTGATTAAGTACGGAAGCTGGGTGCACGATCTTGTTACAGTGCAGTAGCACTGCGAAACGTCTCTGTGAAGTTGTTTCATAAGACGCTTGTCGAATTCGGTACAACCTATTCACTTTACTACCTCATTTTAGCTCAATTCATGAACTCTTCCAGAAAGAGTGAGCACTCAAAAAAGGCCAATTGAATATTATGTGTGTGTTTTAATGTGGGGTTTCGGTTTTGTTTTGTGGGAAACGCTGAGTTGGTCATTGTCTGCTGGGAGCAGGTTTCCAATACCTGAACAGAGAGGTTTACCCATCTTAGTCGAAGGCGGTGTTGAAGGCTGTTTTTGTGTGTGAGGTTGGTGATGGAGGGCTACCCCTCTGGTAGCTTCCGCTCCACGCGGAGCTAGGTAATCTCGAAAGAGAAAGCGGGACTCTTCGGTGAACGCTCGGTGAGCACGGATCATAGCTCTTAAGGGGGGTTTCAGGTGATAGGAAGCAGGTTGAGTTAGGACTTCGTTATGTTTAACTGTTGAAATACTTAAGAACTTCAGCTTAACTGAAGCGTGTGAAGCGAGTTATTTTTCCGAATGTGCCATAATTATATTGCTTTAAATAGGCGATTTTTGGGTGTTTGAGCTAGAAGTGTGGAAGTTACTTTGTTAATTTTGAACAACGATGAAGTAAAATTTCAAATGGTAAATCTGTATAGGAAAAGCTGGTTAGGATAACACCACCGGACGTGAGTGTAATATTGTGTCGACACGACAATGATTTTTGATGATTTTAATCTTATATTTTGTGGAAGTGGCTTTTGTCTTTGTGTGTCAATTTTGCGCCACGTGTTTGGTAATCAGTGACCCTTCTGGTTCACCACGGCACCGCGATTGGCTTTATTTTTACAGTTTGCTTGTTTAATGAGCTATAATTTCTGCAAGAATATCTGTTCTTTCGTGCACTTTCTACAAAGCAGCACAACTGTTTGATTCGGAATGCACCACGTGCTCTACTTCGGCCGTTTGCAAGCAGCAGACGCAGTTAGTATGTTGAATAATTATCGCACAACCTCGTGCATTGGTTAAACCTCTGTCCAGAATAGTGCATGCGTAGAATCGTTATGCGAATCTCACTGACATATTTTTATGGTATGAAGGCAAAGGAGTTGATAGTATCACTGTCTTCCACCCCCGTTTACTGTGTTTCTTCTTGCCGTAGTTAAATTGTGCTCTATTACATTCTCATATAATTCTTACTTAAATATTTCTTGTCAGGCACCAGTTATGTGTAGTTAGGATGTGCAACCAAATACTTAGATACAATAAATAATCTACGTGAAAGATAAATTCTGTGGTGTTGATCTTACCCACTTACTCCGATTTCAAATCCTGAATTAATCAAGTTGCTTCACGCACGACATGGAGTGCTATTTATCTGGCTACTTAAAGAAATTTGCATACTTGTAATTAAATTATATTGGCCGGCCTTGGTGGCCGAGCGGTTCTAGGCGCTCAGTCCGGAACCACGCGACTGCTACGGTCGCAGGTTCGAATCCTGCCTCGGGCATGGATGTGTGTGATGTCCTTAGGTTGGTTAGGTTTAAGTAGTTCTAAGTTCTAGGGGACTGATGAGCTCAGATGTTAAGTCCCATAGTGCTCAGAGCCATTTGAACCATTTTTTGATGAAATTATTAAAGTAATTAAACCAATAATATTCCAGCTCCGTTTTTTCTAAATGATTAGGAAGGGCTTGGGCTGGCGGCGACCTTGAATTTCTGAATTTTTATCATTATTTGTGTGAGAGAAGCAGCTATAAATGCGAGATAACGTATATGGCTCGAGGAGAAACGTCGTAAAGATAGTAATGCGTTACAACTGGCAGGGCGAGATGAGCGATTGTCAGGATCTGATATCCTCTAACGAAGCTGTGTTTTGTCAGACTGTGGAAGGTGCAAGGCGAAAATTAACTGATGCAGTCTATGTGCGCCCCATTAGAGGAAGAGTGACGTGTGGTAACAAAAAAAAAAAAAAAAAATTGATGCTACAGTTCATGTTTCAGGCGGAAACCACACAAAGTTCGTCCAGTGGAAGCAAAATGCAATATTACAGTTCCTGCGTTGTTAACAAGAACGATGCGATGTGCCTTCGAACGTGCAAGCATGTGGAGAAGAACAGGCCTTCCGGCGACTGCAGTCGTTGCGAAATACATAAAATGTATTCGCAGTTACGAATGCGAACAACCATCAGCTGCATAAGAGAATGGCGGCAGTAAAAATTTGTGCCGGGACCAGGACTCGAACCCGAATTTCCGCGGTTTTCCCGAGGGGTCACCTTAACTGCCTTTTTTGTTGTGTTCATATGCTAGCGCCTTGAGTAGCGGGTACTGTGTCGGCCAGCACGGTCCAAGCGTGTCTTCTCGTAGAGGGGGCGTATATTCAGTTATCGGTCCTGTTCGGTTCAGATCAGCTTTCAGCTACTTATGGCTTGTACGTTCCAACTGCGAGGTGGATCATTAAAGGTGCTCCCTAAGAAACTGGGAAAGTATTGCTGATAGTGTGGGTTGCGTGTTAGAACGCAGTGTCAATCGTTGAGATAATTCCAATATTCTAGCACCGACTTATGGCCAGAATTAAAAAGATAACCGTCAGTGTGACCTCAGACCCATTTCACAGAATGAGTTTTGGTGGAGGGGTAAATTGTTCCCTCCTGGAATAAAAGTGTGTGGATGTCGATCTGAGCGGTTGCTTGGCGTGTAAGAAACGTCAAATTACGCCGCGCAAGTGTCCAGACACCGGACGCTGGACCATATTGGAACTAGCGGTAGTCTGTGTCGTCCACTCCTACAGTGTGTGCAGAGGGGCGAGTAGGGTAGATGGATGTCGGTCAACTTGTTTGCAATTCACTGTGATATACCAAACTGGTTGTCTTGGCTACCTATGCACGACTCACAGGCAAACCCGAACTTCCGTATGTCGTCGTTTCTGCGTCATAAACCGTCGTATTTATCTACCAATACCGGGCAAACTCTTTCAATTAAAATTCGTGAAATGTATTTCTAGTTGCGAATATGGACAACTATCAGCTGTATAATGGAAATACTATAATGAAAATTTGTGCCGGACCGTGACTCGAACCAGGGTGTTTGGTTTATCGCGAGCGGTCGCCTTACCACTCATCTACCCTAGCACGACTTACTGCCAGACCCAAACTTCCGTATGTCGTCCACCATCTGTCTACGACCTATATTCGTACATCTATTACGTATGAGCCGTGCGCAGCTCGCGGTCATACCGTTTATTGCTCGTCATCTTATTTTTATGGTTCTGTCATCTTTTTATTATTCAACTTTTTGGCGTCACTAAGTTGCTGGTTTGCTTGCCCGTGAGTGGCAGCAGCAGCGCTTATCGAGAAGTGCACTGTCGTACTATCTCTGGAGCGACCGCTAATATTTCCGGGTCGTCGTCTGTCGGGAGGTCAGTCAGGGACGGAGCGCCATTGAGGCGCGGACAGCCAGTACTTGCCGACCGCTGGCCACACACATGAACTGTCCGATAGAAGGAGACTGGAGCGGGAACGACCGTCGGTTGGTCGTTCGGTCGTTCGTCTCATTGAGTGACGTGTATTTGGTCTTTTGACCGTTTCTGGGCCTCGTCAGTTGGTCATCTTTTCGGAAATGGGTCGGTTCCTTCCTCGTGCAGAGATGTCGTCGCCAATGGACAAGATTTACCTCTGCACGGATGGGTCCGAGCCAGTGTGCCGGGTCGCCGTGTCTCCGAGTTCCGAACGGACATCAAGTTGAATCGGGTTGGAGCTGCAGTGAGCTCCGGACAGCCAAGACTCGCCCGACCGTTGCCGACACTCGTAACTTGAGTGGGGACGACCTTGGTCGGTCGTTCGGTCGGTCCTCTCATCGGACGACGTGTGTTTGGTCGCCGACTGCTGATGGAAACTCTCTGTCTTCCGATAGTGCGTTTTCCTCGCCGTGTTGATGCTGTCTGGCACGGCGTGTAGTTCGACACCTTCATGTTGTTATTCCTTGTGGTTTCTCTTTGAGTGGTTATTGTGCCTTGACTGTGTTTAGATGCCAATTATCAAGACGTAGTGTTGCTTGGATCTTCGTCTTCGCTGATATTTTCGGTTGTCGTGCCGTTGGTTGGGTGGAAGGGAATTGATTAGGTTGTAGTGCTGCCACCCGCTTAGTTAGTGTTACGCTTGGCTGCCTGCCTCACCTAACGTGTTGTTAGGGTTTCCTCCCCAGGCCGACCCTTGGAATATTTCTGAGCACCATTGTTCTGTTGTTTGGGATTGTAATTTTATTTAAGTACGGTGTGAGGCCTTCAGCAGTGTATTAATTTAGTTTCTTTTAGTGTTCAGTATATGGCCTTCAGCCGAACCTACATTTTAAGATACGCCCTTCAAGATTTGAAAATTTTCTGTCTTAGTTTTCTTACCCAGGCCTTAAGCCTTGAGTTGTTCTATGTTCAATATGTGGCCTTCAGCCCAATTTATGTGAAATATTTTAAGATAAGGCCTTCAGCCTATCTAAGTAAAAATTTGGAATATCTTTATTTTACAACCTTTTTAAAATTTTCTTACTGGAGTTCTTATTATCCAGGCCTTAAGCCATCAGTTCTTATACAGGGTGATTCAAAAAGAATACCACAACTTTAAAAATGTGTATTTAATGAAAGAAACATAATATAACCTTCTGTTATACATCATTACAAAGAGTATTTAAAAAGGTTTTTTTTCACTCAAAAACAAGTTCAGAGATGTTCCATATGCCCCCCTCCAGACACACGAGCAATATCAACCCGATACTCCAACTCGTTCCACGCTCTCTGTAGCATATCAGGCGTAACAGTTTGGATACCTGCTGTTATTTCTCGTTTCAAATCATCAATGGTGGCTGGGAGAGGTGGCCGAAACACCATATCCTTAACATACCCCCATAAGAAAAAATCGCAGGGGGTAAGATCAGGGCTTCTTGGAGGCCAGTGATGAAGTGCTCTGTCACGGGCTGCCTGGCGGCCGCTCCATCGCCTCGGGTAGTTGACGTTCAGGTAGTTACGGACAGATAAGTGCCAATGTGGTGGCGCTCCATCCTGCTGAAATATGAATTGTTGTGCTTCTTGTTCGAGCTGAGGGAACAGCCAATTCTCTAACATCTCCAGATACTGTAGTCCAGTTACAGTAGCACCTTCGAAGAAAAAGGGACCAAAAACTTCATTGGCTGAAATGGCACAGAAAACGTTCACCTTAGGCGAGTCACGTTCATACTGAGTTGTTTCCCGCGGATTCTCAGTGCCCCATATACAGACATTGTGACGGTTGACTCTCCCGTTAGTGTGGAAAGTTGCTTCATCACTAAACACAATCTTTGAAACGAAAGATTCATATGACGCCTAGTCAACAGCGCCTCAACTGAACAAATGTACAACTAAATGAAACTTTATAGCTCCCTTAATTCCCCGACAGATAGTGCTTAGCTCTGCCTTTTGTCGTTGCAGAGTTTTAAATTCCTAAAGTTGTGGTATTCTTTTTGAATCACCCTGTATTTTGTAACTAAGGCCTCCAGCCGTGGGTATTCCTTAACGCAATTTGTGTTCTGGCCTTCAGCCATATTATTTCTGAATTCTTTTAAGGGCACGTGCGATTAAGTGCTTTTAGTAAATAAAGTTTGTATGTTTGGGCAACTAGCAACAACTGATTTGGGCCCCTTTGCGCAACCTGATCCGCTCCGTCCTCCGATACCAGATTTCAATGTATATTCTATACAGGGAAGCCTTTTTACTTGAAAGTCGCTTTCCCTGTATCGGCAGTTAAATATGATACTCCAAAGCCTGTGTTAATCCGAATTACGACAAGCTCCTTCGGACTTCCCTTAAACGGCTGATGATTATTCGTATTCACAGCTGCCAATGCATTTCATGCAGACAAAATGTCTGTATTCTTGTCTATTATACGTTCACCTTGAGAAAACGTATGTGTTGCGTCAAACGAAAACTGGACACAGAGCAACTACACTGTGACATCCCTGGAGCCGAAACGCGCACTTCTTGTGTATTTTTTTTTTTTGAGCATGGCAACTTGCGTTTGTGGACTAAAAACGATTTGCGTAGCTTATCATTCATTTATGTAACTTTTCCAAAGACTGCTGTAAATTTATTTAAGTAATTAATCACCCTTTAGAGAATACACTTCATTCTCGTGTTTTCTTGTATTGCCGTCACAGAATAGGTAACGTGTCCAAAGTGAGTGTGTCAACTTAATTGTTAGACATCCTCTGAATAGACATCAAGTATTAAAATATATTAATAGCAGTTTTCGAAAAGTTTTATATGTATTCATACATAAAAACACATATACATACATTGGTGTGCAGAACTTAACGACGAAAGTAACAACTGGAGTTTAGGGACTATAAGACGCTGAGGCCTGTAAGAGGCATCTTAATTTTTAAGCAATATTTTTTTTAAACAAATAACACTTTAACTATTTTTGTTATTAGATTGCAAAGCCAGACTAAAAAAATTCTTAGTTTATAAAACCGAACTGACCTTCAAAGTCCCTGAAAATTGCGATCTTCTAGTTTCGGCCATTCTGTATTCAGTCCTCTATTTGAAAATTTAGTTTCCCTTATTTTCTTCAGTTCTTCTTTACTAGTCCGCCAAACGCGAATGGTTTTTTTCTGTTGGTGGAGGGCCGAAATTCCGCTCTGTTGCCATGTTCTTCTGCATATGCTATTACGTTCAATTTATATCCCGTATCATATGAATATCTTTTACTTTTTTCCCATTACGAAACGTGGTACTAACATCGTGGGTTAGACTGTGTTCCGGGTTTGTGATAGCGAGGCGGGAGGGAGACAGTGTGAGCAAGCTTGTGAATCGTCGCAACTCATGTTCGTCGCTTCGGTGCACTGCTGCTGCCAGTTGAATCCAGTTTTGACAGATACAGATAGGTTCCCGCGGCGTCGAATATGTGGCCGTTTTAAGATTGGTGGGAATTTTGAATCAAACATTGGTCTTGGTTTACATTAATTTCGAGTATCTACATTTACATCTACATCCATACTCCGCAAGCCACCTGACGGTGTGTGGCGGATGGGTACTTTGAGTACCTCTATCGGTTCTCCCTTCTATTCCAGTCTCGTATTGTTTGCGGAAAGAAAGATTGTCGGTATGCCTCTGTGTGGGCTCTAATCTCTCTGATTTTATACTCACGGTCTCTTCGCGAGATATACGTAGGAGGGAGCAATATACTGCTTGATTCCTCGGTGAAGGTTTGTTGTCGAAATTTCAACAAAATCCCGTACCGAGCTACTGAGCGTCTATCTTGCAGAGTCTTCCACTGGAGTTTATCTATCATCTCCGTAACGCTTTCGCGATTACTATATGATCCTGTAACGAAGCGCGCTGCTCTCCGTTGGATCTTTCCTATCTCTTCTATCAATCTATCTGGTACGGATCCCACACCGGTGAGCAGTATTCAAGTAGTGGGCGAACAAGTGTACTGTAACCTACTTCCTTTGTTTTCGGATTGCATTTCCTTAGGATTCTTCCAATGAATTTTTCTGGCATCTCCTTAACCGACGATTAATTTTATACGGTCATTCCATTTTAAATCACTCCTAATGCCTACTCCCAGATAATTTATGGAATTAACTGCTTCCAGTTCCTGACCTGCTATATTGTAGCTAAATGATAAAGGATCTTTCTTTCTGTGTATTCGCAGCACATTACACTTGTCTACATTGAGATTCAATTGCCATTCCCTGCACCATTCGTCAATTCGTTGTAGTTCCTCCTGCATTTCAGTACAATTTTCCATTGTTATAACCTCTCGATATACTACAGCATCATCCGCAAAAAGCCTCGGTGAACTTCCGATGTTATCCACAAGATAATTTATGTATATTGTGAATAGGAACGGCCCTACGACACTCCCCTGCGGCACACCTGAAATCACTCTCACTTCGGAAGACTTCTCTTCATTGAGAATGACATGCTGGGTTCTGTTATCTAGGAACTCTTTAATCCAATCACACAATTGGTCTGATGGTCCATATGCTCTTACTTTGTTCATTAACCGACTATGGGGAACTGTATCAAACGCTTTGCGGAACTCAAGAAACACGGCATCTACCTGGGAACCTGTGTCTATGGCCCTCTGAGTCTCGTGGACGAATAGCGCGAGCTGGGTTTGACACGATCGTCTTTCTCGAAACCCATGCTGATTCCTACAGAGTAGATTTGTAGTCTCCAGAAAAGTCATTATACTCGAACGTAATACGTGCTCCAAAATTCTATAACTGAATTTTGGAGGCAGTTTTTTGAAGAGAAGAGTGAGTCTTATAGTCCGTAAAATATGGTATCACACGATGTGGCACTAAGTAAAATAGCTGGATGAAACTTGAACCATACGTAAACAGAACTGCTACAGTATAGCGCAGAAGCTAACTGAAGGAAGTACGCAATTAGATGACCAGAAACGACACTTAATTTTATAGATTTCTGTCAGTGTTTCTTTCGTGACTGCCTTGTGTTCGTAAAATAAACAACAGCTGCCTTCTGTTATAATCATAATTTTATTTCAATGTACAATGCATTTCGAGGACTGCGGACTCGTCTTCAGTTGCTTTGACAGTCTACATCGATCATTGTTCCAGATCTAGGTTAATTCTGGTCCTGGTAAGATTACAATGGTGTATTACAATGAGGACACGTGCTGAATATAAGCTTACAAAACTAATACAAATGGCCGGCCGCGGTGGCCGAGCGGTTCTAAGCACTTTAGTCCGGAACCGCGTGACCGCTACGGTCGCAGGTTCGAATCCTGCCTCGGGCATGGATGTATGTGATGTCCTTAGCTTAGTTAGGTTTAAGTAGTTCTAAGTTCTAGGGGACTGATGACCTCAGATGTTAAGTACCATAGTGCTTAGAGCCATTTTGAAGTAATACAAATGGAAAAATAACTTATTTTTCCAGTGGTGGATACATGGTTTTTGAACTACAGTATGAGTAAACATGTTTATGTACACATGTTATCACCATGCTGGAGAGTAGTACTGGGGAAGTAAAACTGTGAGGACGACTCGTGGGTCGTGCTTGAGTAATTCAGTCCGTAGAGCAGTTGGCCGTGAGGCAGAGGTCTCAGGTTCGAGTCTCAATCAGGCTCACAGTTTTAATCTGCCATGATCTTCCATATTACCGTACTCTCCGCTGCAGAATGAAAAATTCAGTCTGCTGCACATACGTTAACGCATGTGGACATGCTGCAGTACGTCTTCCCAACGCAACCCACACGTGCTCGATGGGAATAAGTCGAAGGAAAGGGCAAACCAGTGCGTTCGCCCAGTATCCTCTCATTCCAAGAGTTTCTCTATCTGCGCTGTACGATGTGGTCGCCCATCGTCATCCATAAAAATGGTCAGGGGCGAATGCACGAAAATGCATAAATCACTAACATGGGAAAGGAATAATGTCACAATAACGTTGACTACTGCGTGCACCGTGCTCGAACATTCTGAGATCAGTACGGCCATGAATCATTATGCGTCTCTATACTGTTACACCTGGACCGCTTAAGCAATCATGTTCCATTATGTCCCGTCATATTGTGAGAGGTGGGAACATACAAGGTGTAACGGGTATAAGTACAAGTATATCTGTTGGTGACTGAGGACACAAATATACATCACTGTTTACGTCATTTGCACACTAATAATTGTAACTATTACAAGTCACATGTTTTTAGGTTGGGTAGTACCACGCGTTACATGAGCAAAAGCAAGCCATTAATGCTTACTTCCCCCTGTTCAGCAGGTCAGGTGTTGCTGTGTGGACATGTGGACCCAAAACGGGTAGTCTGAACTGCCAGGTGTCGAACACTTCGCAGCCCAGGTACGACTATGCAGAAAACATATGGTTGTGAAGTTTGTGACTTATTTATGGGAAGACTGTTACACATCAAAATATGTACTCTTATACCCATATCACCCTTCAGTGTGTGTATAGAATGATTCAAATACTTTGCATCAAATCACTAGGGGTGAAACAGCACGTCATGGAGAAGAATGTTTGCTGATGCGCCCTTCTGTATTTGTTATGCCTCTGGAAATGGCAGAGCGTAGGCACTCCGATGCATCTACATCTACATCTACATGGTTATTCTGCAGTTCACACTTAAGTGCCTGACACAGGGTTCATCGAACCATTTTCATACTACTTCTCTACCATTCTACTCTCGAATGACGCGTGGGAAAAAGGAACACCTAAATCTTTCCGTTCGAGCTCTAATTTCTCTTATTTTATTATGATGATCATATCTCCCTACGTAGGTGTCAACAAAATATTTTCTCATTCGGAAGAGAAAGTTGGTGATTGAAATTTCGTAAATAGATCTCGCCGCAAAGAAAACCGCCTATGTTTCAGTGACTGCCACCCCAACCCACGTAACATATCAATGACACTCTCACCCCTATTGCGCGATAACACAAAACGAGCTGAACTTCTTTGCACTTTTTCGATGTCCTCCGTCAATCTTACGTGGGAAGGATCCCACACCGCGCAGCAATATTCCAGCAGAGGACGGACAAGTGGAATGTAGGCTGTCTCTTAGGGGGCTTGTCGCATCTTCTAAGTGTTCTGCCTACAAAGCGCAGTCTTTGTTTCGCCTTCCCCACAATATTATCTATGTGGTCTTTCTAATTTAAGTTGCTCGTAATTGTAATCCCTAGGTAAATTAGTCGTATTGACAGCCCTTAGATTTCTGCGATTTATCGTATACCCAAAATTTATAGGATTTCTTTTAGTACCCATGTGGATGACCTCGCACTTTTCTTTGTTTAGTGCCAATTGCCACTTTTCGCACCATACAGAAATTCTCTCTAGATCATTTTGTAACTGAAATTGATCGTCTGATGATTTTACTAGACGGTAAATTACAGCGTCATCTGCAAACAATCTAAGGGGGCAGCCCAGATTATCACCTAGATCTACTACATCTACATCTATACTCCGCGAGCCACCTTACGGTGTGTGGCGGAGGGTACTTATTGTACCACTATCTGATCCCCCCTTCCCTGTTCCATTCACGAATTGTGCGTGGGAAGAACGACTGCTTGTAAGTCTCCGTATTTGCTCTAATTTCTCGGATCTTTTCGTTGTGATCATTACGCGAGATATATGTGGGCGGTAGTAATATGTTGCCCATCTCTTCCCGGAATGTGCTCTCTCGTAATTTCGATAATAAACCTCTCCGTATTGCGTAACGCCTTTCTTGAAGTGTCCGCCACTGGAGCTTGTTCAGCATCTCCGTAACGCTCTCGCGCTGACTAAATGTCCCCATGACGAATCGCGCTGCTTTTCGCTGGATCATGTCTATCTCTTCTATTAATCCAACCTGGTAAGGGTCCCATACTGATGAGCAATACTCAAGAATCGGACGAACAAGCGTTTTGTAAGCTACTATTTATGTAAACCAGGAACAGCAGAGGGCCTATGACACTACCTTGCGGAACGCCAGTTATCACTTCTGTTCTACTCGATGATTTACCGTCTATCACTACGAACTGTGATGCATGCGTATGCAAGATGCGTTGCCTATAATCCAATCATCTGCTCTGAGTGAAATGGTATGAGCCGAGAAAAATTGAAGTTCCTAATTGACTTGTAATAAAACGTTTTCCGGTTAAAGATATTTGTTCTTACGGTCCTCTTGTAAAAATCACACAGTGAGTTTAGTGATGTAGGTAATATATACCACACCTTGTAAGTAGACCCTGCTGGTTCGGTGAAATCTCATCGTCTCAGGGCCGACGAATTTTGCTTTGCCCAGAAGTTTCAGCGAATATTTTCTCTGATAAAAGTTGTTCCCCATGATCTCATGAGGGCCCCAGACATTTTATGCAAAGACTTAGAAACACCCTATATATACAAGACATTTGTTTTAACTTGAGATAATTAAATATCTCGAAAACGACGCATCGTACGAAAAGAAAAAACGTTGTAGATGAAAAGTAAATATTAGTAAAGTGTACATCTGACTGTGCTACAACTGGCCACTTCCCAAAAACCCCCCCTCCCCCACCCAATTGTTACTGCTTATTCGGATTCTACGCCGAAAATGACGTACGTTTACTGAAACCATTGTTTCCCATTTGTGGCGGGACCGATGACGGTAGCAGTCTGGTCCCTTTAATCCCACAAACCAACCAACCCATTTGTGGCACAAGACACCGTAATCGACAAATACCAAGTGTGCCTGTTTCTGCAATTAAGAACCGAAGCATTTGCTTCTGCATTTCATATGCGGTGTAAATGTAAGCCGTTGTGTCGTAACGGCGAATATTTACCTTTGAAATTTACTTTAGTGTTGCAAATTTCATTGTACAGTACAATATGGTTAGCCGTTTCAGTATCCGGTTAGAAACTATATTCATCGTGATCCAGAAACAACGACGTGGAAGTAATAATTTTCTGTTCCCATCGGGGGGTCGGGGGGGGGGGGGGGGGTTGATATCAGTGCGTCCCTTTGCCACCCACCATTGGGATGCTTGAGTACGGTGAGTGTCCATGGCATGTACGCCTGTTACTATCACTTCATGGAAATTTTATTGTATTATAGTGGTTATGGTTTGTATTCCACCTGTAGCCGCGTAGCGGCCAGCGCAAGAGTTACGGCGGTCAGATGGAAACACATACTGAAATCGGTCACTCTTATTATATATATATATATATATATATATATATATATATATATATATATATATATATACTGGTGTGCGGAACTTAACGAAAAAAGTAGCTATCACACGATGTGTCATTACCAAGAAACATAGCTCGATGAGAGTTACGGCGGTCAGATGGAAACACATACTGAAATCGGTCACTCTTATTATATATATATATATATATATATATATATATATATATATATATATATATATATATATATATATATACTGGTGTGCGGAACTTAACGAAAAAAGTAGCTATCACACGATGTGTCATTACCAAGAAACATAGCTCGATGAAAGTTGAACCATACGTAAAGAGAACTGCGAATATTTACATTTAAATCGTAAATGCAATGAAGAATCAAATGCGTCGGTTCTTGATAACAAAAACAGGAAAACTTGATTTTATCGATAACAGCCCCACCTGCTATGACTGGGAAGCAATGGTTTGAGTAAACCTTATGTATTTTTTTGCATAGAGCCCAATACACAATAAAATTGGGGGGGGGGGGGTGTTCCCGTTTGAAAATACTAACAAGGGAACCTCCCCATCGCACCCCCCTCAGATTTAGTTATAAGTTGGCACAGTGGATAGGCCTTGAAAAACTGAACACAGATCAATCGATGAAACAGGAAGAAGTTGTGTGGAACTATGAAACAATAAGCAAAATATACAAACTGAGTAGCTGATGTGCAAGGTAGGCAACATCAAGGACTCTCTGAGGTCAGGAGCGCCGTGGTCCCGTGGTTAGCGTGAGCAACTGCTGAGCGAGAGGTCCTTGGTTGAAGTCTTCCCTCGTGTAAAAAGCTTAATTTTTTATTTTCAGTTTATGTGTCAAACTCTTATGTTTTCATCACTTTTTTGGGAGTGATTATCACATCCACAAGAGAACCTAAATCGGGCAAGGTAGGAGAATCCTTTTACCCATTCGCCAAGTGTACAAGTTAGGTGGGTCGACAACATATTCCTATCATGTGACGCACAAGCTGTCACCAGTGTCGTATAGAATATATCAGACGTGTTTTCCTGGGGAGAAATCGATTGACCTATGACCTTGCGATCAAATGTTTTCGGTTCCCATTGGAGAGGCGCGTCCTTTCGTCTACTAATCGCACGGTTTTGCGGTGCTGTCGCAAAACACAGACACAAAACTTATTACAGTGAACAGAGACGTCAATGTACGAACGTACAGATCATAACTTTGCGAAAATAAAGAAAGTAAAATTTTCACGCGAGGGAAGACTAGAACTAATGACCTCTCGTTCCGCAGCTGCTCACGCTAACCACGGGACCACGGCGTTCTTGATCTCAAACTACCCTTTATGTTGCATATCTTGCCCATGGACTACTCAGTTTGTATATTTTGCGTATTATTCCATAGTTCCACACAACTTCTTCCTGTTTTCTCGATCGATCTGTGTTCAGTTTTGCAAGGCCTATCCACTGTGCCAGCTTATAACTAAATCTGAGGGGGGTGCGATGGGGAGGTTCCCTTGTAAGTGAACCCGCCCACCCAGGAAGAGCCAGTTATACCACAAACGGATGCTCTCTTTACTAATATTAACTCTTCACCTAAAACTTTTTTTTTGTACTATGCGCCGTTTTCGACATGTGTAGTTCTCTCAAGTTAAAACAGACACCCCGTTTATACTTCCAAAAACTAGTTTAGGTCAGCCTATACTCTGCACGTCTCTTCATCTCTCCGTAATTATTGGAATCTACTTTAATTTCAACCCGCTTGCTATAATCTACCTGTGGTATCGATAGCTACGATGCCGCAACGTAGGTCCGCTCTGTTCGGTTGGCACTACGAGAGACACAGACGACAGTGCGCTCTAGCCGGTGCTGTCGAGGTCTACGAGGTCCGCGACTGCTTCAGCCCATTTCATCAGGTGCAGACGGCCAAGACACTTTACTTAAACTTCGCACCACCTTGCAAGTTATGTAATATGTTCGCATATGTTTATCCACTAGTAAAGGTGCTTTAACTGTATTTGCAGTACCGAGAGATTAGTACCTTTTCCTGCTCCTACCCACGCGCCGCCTTCCAGGCGGGATGCAAAACTACCCTCGGTCTGCCTCTATACTTTTAGTCTCTTCATTATCTTTTGACCCATTCTTTTAGTCAAGTTATACCATAAATTTCATTTTCCCCAATAAAATTCTGTACCTCTTGGTTGGTTATTCGAACCACCCATCTATTCTTCAGAATTTTCTGTAGTCAACATTTCCAAAGCTTCTATCCTTTTCTCGTTTCAACCGATTTTTTGTCGTCGATTCAGGTACGCACAAGGCTACACTCCAGACAAATAGCTTCAGAAAAGACTTTCAAATACTTAAAACTTACGTTATATTTTAAAAATCCCTCTTTTATAGAAATACTTTTCTTACTACAGCCAGCATGCATTTCATATCCTCTCTACTGTCACCATTATCAGTTCCTTTGCTTTCCAAATAACGAAACACATATATTAATCTTAGTGTCGTGAGCAAAGCTTTCATTTCTTCTTCCTGGAGTTAAATTCTCTTTCCAAGTTTATCCCTGGTTTCCTTAATAAGTTTCTGATTGTACAGATTGCATAACATCTGGGATAACCTATAACCTAGCCTCACTCCCTTCTCAACTACTGCTTTCCTTTATGCCCGCACCGAGCGAGGTGGCGCAGTGGCTAGCACACTGGACTCGCATTCGGGAGGACGACGGTTCAATCCCGTCTCCGGCCATCCTGATTTAGGTTTTCCGTGATTTCCCTAAATCGTTTCAGGCAAATGCCGGAATGGTTCCTTTGAAATGGCACGGCCGATTTCCTTCCCAGTCCTTCCCTAACCCGAGCTTGCGCTCCGTCTCTAATGACCTCGTTGTCGACGGGACGTTAAACACTAACCACCACCTTTATGCCCTTCGGCACTTATACTTCAATCTGGTTACTGTTCAGTTGTAAACGACCTTGCGCTTCCCATATTTTATCACTGCTGCTTACAAAATTTCTAATAGACTGTCTAGTCAACATTATCAAAAGCTTTCTCTAAATCTCGAAATGCTATAAATGTAGTTTTGCCTTTCCCCAACTTATCTCCAGTGATAAGACGTAGGGAGCGTGCAATTGTCTCACGTGTTCATATATTTCTGTATAAACTAAACTGATCTTCCCGAAGGTCGGCTACTACCAGTCTTACCATTTTCTGTACATAATTCGTACCAATATTTCTCATCCAAGAGTTATCAAACAGGTGCCTCAGTAGCATTCACATCTGTGAGCACTTGCTGGAATTGGAATTACAACATTCTTCCTGAAGTTTGAGTGTAATTCCAGCGTAACTCACCTGTCCTGGACACCAGGTGGAATAATTTTGTCATGGATCGCTATTCTAAGGATTTCGGTAATCCTGAGAGAATGTCGTTACTCCAGCAGCCGTACTTCGACTTAACGTCTTTCAGTGCCCTGTGAAATGCTCGTCGCAGCACCGTATCTCCCGTCCCATACTCTCCTACTTCCTCTTCTTTTCTCTTTCTGTAATATTTCCCTCACATAGACCCTCTATATATAGTCTGTTATGGTGGAGAATATTCACCGCGGTAGCAACTGCATGGAACAAGGGAGCGTCAGGGCTGAGCTCCAGTAGCGTAAAGTTTTAATACAATAATTGCTTTTATTTTCAAGAGGTCTTCACAAAGGTACTTTGCCACAGTCTTTTAAAAAAATATTCCAATTAATTTAATATATTTTAAACAAAGTGCTCTGAACCGAAAATCAACTAAAATTAAATTTTATAAAATATTTTAAAGATATTGACAATAACGGTTACCAACTGAACTAATCAATTACAGTTGTCATAGGAGTTTTAAAAGCAATAAAAGGGTAAACGATCACACTTCAAACACAGCTTTAAATACTTTGTCACTAGCAAAATTCATATGCAGACAGGTTTCAAAATAAATAACAATACGTAATAAGCTCCTATGCAGCGAGGGCACAATCAGCATATCAAATAAGCTCGCCTTCTTACAGGTGGAGTGTGTGCCTTCTTCTTGTTACATGTCACCTTGGTCAGGGAAGCCACATACGTTTTCTAAATTCTTCCATGAGTCTTTCTGTTGGGTCTTTCTTGGTCCATTCTCCTTTTCTCAAGCCCATTGCCTCCGTATCCTTATTGATATCCTATTTCCGCCTTGTTCGTGGCCTGCGTCGCCCCCTTCCGCCTTCCACAGATCCTGAGAATGCTACTCCCGAGAGTCTTTCCTCTCCCATCCTAATTAGGTGTCCAGCCCACATCAATCTTCTTCACTTCACCCTTTGGCCAATATTAGTTTGCGAGTGTAGGTCTGCCAATTCCTAGCTTTATTAATATCCTCCATTTCTGTCACTGAGTGTCCCTCTTGGAGCCAAATATTTTCCTTAATACCTTCCTCTCGAAGACTAGCAGTTTTTGTTCATCTCTTTTCCTTAACGTAAATGTATCACAGCTATATAAAGCTCCTGGGAGAATTGTACTCTGGTATTGTCTGATTTTAAAATTTCTCAAAACTGCACAGAACGTTACCCAAGCCAAAACGTGATCTACTTGCCGCTGCGATCCTTGCCTTAATGTCAACTTCCATTCTGTTCTGCTAGCTAAAAACGCTTCTCAAATATTTAAATACACTATGTGATCAAAAGTATCCGGACACCATCAAAAACACACGTTTTTCATATTAGGTGCATTGTGCTTCCACCCACTGCCAAGTACTACATATCAGCAACCTCAGTAGTCATTAGACATCGTGATAAAGCAGAATGGGGCGCTCCGCGGAACTCACACAGAGATCGAACCTGGTCAGGTCATTGGGTGTCACTTGTGTCATACATCTGCACGCGAGATTCCACCCACTTCAATACCCCTAGGTCCATTGTTTCCGATGTGACAGTGAAGCGCAAACGTGAAGGGACACGTACAGCACAAAAGCATACAGGCCGACCTCGTCTGTTGACTGACAGAGACCGCCGACCACATTACGACCATATTCAATATGGTCGTAATGTGAAATAGGCAGACTTCTATCCAGAGCATCACACAGGAATCGCAAACTGCATGAGGATCCACTGGAAATACTAAGACAGGTAGGCGTGGGAAAACTTGGATTTCATGGTCGAGCAGCTGTTCATAAGCTACACATCACGCTTGTAAATGCCCAACGACGCCTCGCTTGGTGTAAGGAGCGTAAACATTGGACGATTGAACAGTGGAAAAACGTTGTGTGGAGTGATGAATCACGGTACACAATGTGGCGATCCGATGTCAGGGTGTGGGAATGGCGAATTCCCCGGTGAACGTCATCTGCCAGCTTGTGTAGTGCCAACAGTAAAATTCGGAGGCGTTGGTGTTATGTTGTGGTCGTCTTTTTAATGGAGGGGGCTTCCACCCCTTGTTTTGCGTGGCACTATCACAGCACAAGCCTACATTAATGTTCTAAAGACCTTCTTCCTTCCCACAGTTGAAGAGCAATTCGGGGCTGGCGATTGCATCTTTCAACTCGATCCAGCACCTGTTCGTAATGCACGGCCTGTGGCGGAGTGGTTACATGACAATAACATCGTTGTAATGGACTGACCTGCACAGAGTCTTGACCTGAATCCTATAGAACACCTTTGGGATGTTTTGGAACGCCAACGTCGTACCAGGCCTCACCGACCGACATCTATATCTCTCCTCAGTGCAGCACTGCGTGAAGAATGAGCCGCCATTCCCCAAGAAACCTACCAGCACCTGATTGAACGTATGCCTACGAGAGTGGAAGCTGTCATCAAGGCTACAGGTGGGCCAAACATATTGAATTTCAACGTTACCGATGGAGGACGCCACGAACTAGTTAGGCATTTTAAGCCAGGTGTCCGGGTACTTCTGATCACATAGTGTATGTCTCCCCCCCCCCCATGAACCATGGACCTTTCCGTTGGTGGGGAGGCTTGCGTGCCTCAACGATACAGATAGCCGTACCGTAGGTGCAACCACAATGGAGGGGTATCTGTTGAGAGGCCAGACAAACGTGTGGTTCCGAAGAGGGGCAGCAGCCTTTTCAGTAGTTGCAGGGGCAACAGTCTTGATGACTGACTGATCTGGCCTTCTAACACTAACCAAAATGGCCTTGCTGTGCCGGTACTGCGAACGGCTGAAAGCAAGAGGAAACTACAGCCGTAATTTTTCCCGAGGGCATGCAGATTTACTGTATGATTAAATGATGATGGCGTTCTCTCGGGTAAAATATTCCGGAGGTAAAATAGTCCCCCATTAGGATCTCCGGGAGGGGACTACTCAGGAGGACGTTGAAATCAGGAGAAAGAAAACTGGCGTTCTACGGATCGGAGCGTGGAATGTCAGATCCCTTAATCGGGCAGGTAGGTTAGAAAATTTAAAAAGGGAAATAGATAGGTTAAAGATACACTCCTGGAAATGGAAAAAAGAACACATTGACACCGGTGTGTCAGACCCACCATACTTGCTCCGGACACTGCGAGAGGGCTGTACAAGCAATGATCACACGCACGGCACAGCGGACACACCAGGAACCGCGGTGTTGGCCGTCGAATGGCGCTAGCTGCGCAGCATTTGTGCACCGCCGCCGTCAGTGTCAGCCAGTTTGCCGTGGCATACGGAGCTCCATCGCAGTCTTTAACACTGGTAGCATGCCGCGACAGTGTGGACGTGAACCGTATGTGCAGTTGACGGACTTTGAGCGAGGGCATATAGTGGGCATGCGGGAGGCCGGGTGGACGTACCGCCGAATTGCTCAACACGTGGGGCGTGAGGTCTCCACAGTACATCGATGTTGTCGCCAGTGGTCGGCGGAAGGTGTACGTGCCCGTCGACCTGGGACCGGACCGCAGCGACGCACGGATGCACGCCAAGACCGTAGGATCCTACGCAGTGCCGTAGGGGACCGCACCGCCACTTCCCAGCAAATTAGGGACACTGTTGCTCCTGGGGTATCGGCGAGGACCATTCGCAACCGTCTCCATGAAGCTGGGATACGGTCCCGCACACCGTTAGGCCGTCTTCCGCTCACGCCCCAACATCGTGCAGCCCGCCTCCAGTGGTGTCGCGACAGGCGTGAATGGAGGGACGAATGGAGACGTGTCGTCTTCAGCGATGAGAGTCGCTTCTGCCTTGGTGCCAATGATGGTCGTATGCGTGTTTGGCGCCGTGCAGGTGAGCGCCACAATCAGGACTGCATACGACCGAGGCACACAGGGACAACACCCGGCATCATGGTGTGGGGAGCGATCTCCTACAATGGCCGTACACCACTGGTGATCGTCGAGGGGACACTGAATAGTGCACGGTACATCCAAACCGTCATCGAACCCATCGTACTACCATTCCTAGACCGGCAATGGAACTTGCTGTTCCAACAGGACAATGCACGTCCGCATCTATCCCGTGCCACCCAACGTGCTCTAGAAGGTGTAAGTCAACTACCCTGGCCAGCAAGATCTCCGGATCTGTCCCCCATTGAGCATGTTTGAGACTGGATGAAGCGTCGTCTCACGCGGTCTGCACGTCCAGCACGAACGCTGGTCCAACTGAGGCGCCAGGTGGAAATGGCATGGCAAGCCGTTCCACAGGACTACATCCAGCATCTCTACGATCGTCTCCATGGGAGAATAGCAGCCTGCATTGCTGCGAAAGGTGGATATACACTGTACTAGTGCCGACATTGTGCATGCTCTGTTGCCTGTGTCTATGTGCCTGTGGTTCTGTCAGTGTGATCATGTGATGTATCTGACCCCAGGAATGTGTCAATAAAGTTTCCCCTTCCTGGGACAATGAATTCACGGTGTTCTTATTTCAATTTCCAGGAGTGTAGATATAGTTGGAATTAGTGAAGTTCGGTGGCAGGTCAAGTGAATACTGGGTTATAAATACAAAATCAAAAAGGGGTAATGCAGGAGTAGGTTTAATAATGAATAAAAAAAATAGGAGTACGGGTAAGCTACTACAAAGAGCATAGTGAACGCATTATTGTGGCCAAGATAGACACGAAGACCACGCCTACTACAGTAGTACAAGTTTATGTGCCAACTAGCTCCGCAGATATCTAAGAAATTGATGAAATGTATGATGAGATAAAAGAAATTATTCAGGTAGTGAAGGGAGATGAAAATTTAATAGTCATGGGTGGCTGGAATTCAAGAGTAGGAAAAGGGAGAGAAGGAAACATAGTAGGTGAATATGGATTGGGGCTAAGAAATGAAAGAGGGAGCCGCCTGGTAGAATTTTGCGCAGAGCATGACTTAATCATAGCTAACACTTGGTTCAAGAATCATAAAAGAAGGTTGTATACCTGGAAGAACCCTGGAGATACCAAAAGGTATCAGACTTTTGGTCAAGTGAATACTGGGTTATAAATACAAAATCAAAAAGGGGTAATGCAGGAGTAGGTTTAATAATGAATAAAAAAAATAGGAGTACGGGTAAGCTACTACAAAGAGCATAGTGAACGCATTATTGTGGCCAAGATAGACACGAAGACCACGCCTACTACAGTAGTACAAGTTTATGTGCCAACTAGCTCCGCAGATATCTAAGAAATTGATGAAATGTATGATGAGATAAAAGAAATTATTCAGGTAGTGAAGGGAGATGAAAATTTAATAGTCATGGGTGGCTGGAATTCAAGAGTAGGAAAAGGGAGAGAAGGAAACATAGTAGGTGAATATGGATTGGGGCTAAGAAATGAAAGAGGGAGCCGCCTGGTAGAATTTTGCGCAGAGCATGACTTAATCATAGCTAACACTTGGTTCAAGAATCATAAAAGAAGGTTGTATACCTGGAAGAACCCTGGAGATACCAAAAGGTATCAGATAGATTATATACTGGTAAGACAGAGATTCAGGAACCAGGTTTTAAATTGTAAGACATTTTCAGGGGCAGATGTGGACTCTGGCCACAAAATATTGGTTATGAACTGTAGATTACAACTGAAGAAACTGCAAAAAGGTGGGAATTTGAGGAGATGGGACCTGGATAAACTGACTAAACCAGAGGTTGTACAGAGTGTCAGGGAGAGGATAAGAGAACAATTGACAGGAAGAAGAATGGGTAGCTTTGAGGGATGAAATAGTGAAGGCAGCAGAGGATCAAATAGGTAAAAAGACGAGGGCTAGTAGAAACCCTTGGGTAACAAAAGAAATATTGAATTTAATTCATGAAAGGAGAAAATATAAAAATGCAGTAAATGAAGCAGGCAAAAAGGAATACAAACGTCTCAAAAATGAGATTGACAGGAAGTGCAAAATGGCTAAGCAGGGATGGCTAGAGGACAAATGTAAGGATGTAGAGGCTTGTCTCACTAGGGGTAAGACAGACACTGCCTACAGGAAAATTAAAGAGACCTTTGGAGAGAAGAGAACCACTTGTATGAATATCAAGAGCTCAGATGGCAACCCAGTTCTAAGCAAAGAAGGGGAGGCAGAAAGGTGGAAGGAGTATATAGAGGGTTTATACAAGGGCGATGTACTTGAGGACAATATTATGGAAATGGAAGAGGATGTAGATGAAGACGAAATGGGAGATAAGATACTGCGTGAAGAGTTTGACAGAGCACTGAAAGACCTGAGTCGAAACAAGGCCCCCGGAGTAGACAATATTCCATTAGAAATATTGACAGTCTTGGGAGAGCCAGTCCTGACAAAACTCTACCATCTAGTGAGCAAGATGTATGAGACAAACTTCAAGAAGAGTATAATAATTCCAATCCCAAAGAAAGCAGGTGTTGACAGATGTGAAAATTACCGAACTATCAGTTTAATAAGTCAAAGCTACAAAATACTAACGCTAATTCTGTACAGACGAATGGAAAAACTGATAGAAGCCGACCTCAGGGAAGATCAGTTTGGATTCCGTAGAAATGTTGGAACACGTGAGGCAATACTGACCCTACGACTTATCTTAGAAGAAAGAATAAGGAAAGGCAAACCTACGTTTCTAGCATTTGTAGGCTTAGAGAAAGCTTTTCACAATGTTGATTGGAATACTGTCTTTCAAATTCTGAAGGTGGCAGGGGTAAAATACAGGGAGCGAAAGGCTATTTACAATTTGTACAGAAACCATATGGCAGTTATAAGAGTCGAGGGGTATGAAAGGGAAGCAGTGGTTGGGAAGGGAGTGAGACAGGGTTGTAGCCTATCCCCGATGTTATTCAATCTGTATATTGAGCAAGCAATAAAGGAAACAAAAGAAAAGTTCGGAGTAGAAATTAAAATCCATGGAGAAGAAATAAAAACTTTGAGGTTCATCGATGACAGCAAAGGACTTGGAAGGGCAGTTGAACGGAATGGACAGTGTCTTGAAAGGAGGGTATAAGATGAACATCAACAAAAGCAAAACGAGGATAATGGAATGTAGTCGAATTAAGTCGGGTGATGCGAGGGAATTAGATTAGGAAAGGAGCCACTTAAAGTAGTAAAGAAGTTTTGCTATTTGGGGAGCAAAATAACTGATGATGGTCGAAGTAGAGAGGATATAAAATGTAGACTGGCAATGGCAAGGAAAGCGTTTCTGAAGAAGAGAAATTTGTTAACATCAAGTATAGATTTAAATGTCAGGAAGTCGTTTCTGAAAGTATTTGCATGGAGTGTAGCCATGTATGGAAGTGAAACGTGGACGATAAATAGTTTAGACAAGAAGAGAATAGAAGCTTTCGAGCCGGCCGCGGTGGTCTAGCGGTTCTGGCGCTGCAGTCCGGAACCGCGGGACTGCTACGGTCGCAGGTTCGAATCCTGCCTCGGGCATGGGTGTGTGTGATGTCCTTAGGTTAGTTAGGTTTAAGTAGTTCTAAGTTCTAGGGGACTTATGACCTAAGATGTTGAGTCCCATAGTGCTCAGAGCCATTTGAACCATTTATTTAGAAGCTTTCGAAATGTGGTGCTACAGAAGAATGCTGAAGATTAGATGGGTAGATCACATAACTAATGAGGAGGTATTGAATAGAATTGGGGAGAACAGGAGCTTGTGGCACAACTTGACTAGAAGAAGGGATCGGTTGGTAGGACATGTTCTGAGACATCGAGGGATCACCAATTATTATTTGAGGGCAGCAAGGGGGATAAAAATCGTAGAGGGAGGCCAAGAGATGAATACACTAAGCAGATTCAGAAGGATGTAGGCTGCGTAGGTACTGGTAGATGAAGAAGCTTGTACAGGATAGAGTAGCATGGAGAGCTGTATCAAACCAGTCTCAGGACTGAAGACCACAACAACAACAACAGCGTATGTCTACTTTTGTGGAAACTGAAACTCTTTCAAGACACTGATGATTGTGCCCCTGTTTAGGCCGTCATAAGCTTTTTCGTAATATACAACAACCACTTGAAAATCGTAGTTATTTCCCCAACCTTCCTCGGTTACCTGCCTCAGCGTAAAAAGATGGTTGGAGTTGATCTGTTCCTTCTGAAACCACGTTGATAGTCCCCTATAATTCCTTCTGCAATTAGGATCATTCTCGTTAGTAGAAACTATGATAGAACATCGTAGCTTACATTAAGGGATGCAAACCCTCTATAATTATCAAATACTAGGGAATCAATCTTTTTTAGTATAGGTTATATCATTTTCCAGTCCTCAGACAATTTCTCTAAATCCCCATCACTCTTTAATAGTTTTGTAATTTATTAAATGACCTACAATTTGATCTTCGCCGAAAGGCTTATTTTTTATGTTCTTGATTATTTGTCGTATTTCTTCTTCAGTGTGGGTTTCTACTTTGCTGTCTACGGTATCTGGAACCTCACGTGGGAAAGACTCAGCGGGGTCATCCAAGTTAAGAAATTCTGCGAAGTGCCCTGCCCATCTCCTTTCTACCTCAGTGTCACTCGTGAGAATTTTCCTCTTTGTGTCTGTAACAAAAGTTTCTTTTATTATATTTCTGTATTACTTTCTTTACTGTTTGCTACCTTTGTCTTCTCCTATGATGGATACAGTCCTCTTCGGCTTCTTCCGTACGTTTCTTGTAATATTTCCATTTCTCCTGCCTCAGTATAGTTGTAGTTTCCTTCCATATTCTGATATTTCTCGCTTTTAACTCCTGACTCTTTATATTTTCTAACCACTTCTTCTAGCCAACCTTCTCTCATCAGGTTTTGTTGGCACACTTGATTGATCCACACCTTATCTGACCTCTTTTGTTTAGACCTGTCTTGTCTACAATTTCGGATGCTATTCTGTTTACTGTTTCCTTAATTTGAGACCAGTCTTGGTTGATATCACAGCCTCCTATCTTTTTCTTGCATTTACTTAAGTTTTCTGCTGGTGTTGACTCGTATTTTGTTTTAATTTCTGTCTCTTTTTAATATGTTAATATCATACTATGAAGCATAATTAGCTTCTCTACACACCTTCTTAAATTTAATGTTCATCTTACTTATATCCAAGAAGTCATCAGTGTTACAGTCTGCTCCTCTATAGGTATCTCTCTCTCTCTCTCTCTCTCTCTCTCTCTCTCTCTCTCTCTCTCTCACACACACACACACACACACACACACACACTTGCACGCCCACGCACACACGCATCACAAAATCCGACATAACGCTAAACAGATTAACATGGCGGATCGGATTAGTGCGTGTGCAATTTATGTCGTGGGATGAAACTGTTTTAGTGCTGCTGCACAGTAAAAATTTCAGCGTCAGAACTATAAGAACACAATTAGAGCAGTATCAGCACATATAGTACGGTAAGCAATAAAACTTATATTGAACAAATGGTACCTAGGAGAGAACTGTATGTAATTTATATGTACAATAGCGGAAAATATAAGTTGAATTTGATGCATACAAATGAAAATGTACATGCATTTCATCCTACTGATGATGCCTCAATAAATATAGGCAATACCTGCCAAGCAAAAGAAATATTGTATTTATTCCTTTCTATAGAGGCGGTCCTAACCTAAACACCATTCACATAATATTACTCGGAAACATTTAGTAGCGGGCGCGTAACACTGTTGTACACTGTTACCCTGTTAAATCATTCTAAATAAACGGCAATGATTCAGCTGCGTCAGGCCTATCCAGCTGAATTAGCACACGATACTCCACTCCATCAAGGGGCTGTGACATTTTGTTTTCAGTTAGTTACATGCTCCATAGATCAAATCCACAATAAACGTTACTTTGTGGGATGAGTCAACAGAACTAACATAGGACACTTACATAGAACAATAACAAATAATTTTGAGATGGCTACATGCTTGTCATTTGCAGTACTTGTTTGCAAGTAAGTAATTATTTCTACTCAGTAATTTTTCTATGGTACAGAAGGAGTCGTTAAGGAGAAACCTCTTTAATATACATTTGAAAACAAAAACTGCTACTTTTCAAACTTTTTTTTTCTTGGTTAGAGCTTTATAGCTGCATGTATCACCCCCTTTATACACCAAAGTTAGATTCATTAAATGGTAATACGGATCAGTTTTTCCTTCTAATTTTGTACTTGTGAATATTTCTGTTACTCTCAAACTTGGAAGGATTGTTGATAACAAATTCCACAAGCGAATAAATGTATTGTGATGCTGTGGTTAATATTCCCAGCTGCCTAAAGAGATACCTACAACATGCATGTATGTGAACTCCACATAAAATTCTAATTACTGTCTTTTGTGAAACGAACAATTTTTGTCTAGACGAGTAGTTACCCCAGAATATTATCTCATACGACAAATGGTGCAAATGGCTCTGAGCACTATGGGACTTAACATCTATGGTCATCAGTCCCCTAGAACTTGGAACTATTTAAACCGAACTAACCTAAGGACATCACACAACACCCAGTCATCACGAGGCAGAGAAAATCCCTGACCCCGCCGGGAATCGAACCCGGGAACCCGGGCGTGGGAAGCGAGAACGCTACCGCACGACCACGAGCTGCGGACTCTCATACGACATCAACGAATGAAATATGCAATCTTTGTTAACTTACTGTCTTCTGTATCCCCAAGTTGCCAATTATTCTTATGGCAAAGCAGCCGAAACTAAATGTTTCAGTAACTCTACTATACGGTTTTTCCAATGTGAGTTTTCATGAATATGCATACCTAAGAACTTGCAATTTTCTACACTGTTCATTACTTCTTGATAGTATACTAGGTTAATATGAGGTGGGATTGTTTGACTGTATAAAACTGGGTGAACTGCAGTTTTTGTTTTCGAAGTTAGAAACAAGCACATTTGTGAAAAAACATACAGTAACTTTCACAAAAACATAATTTTCTGTTTCCCCTGTCGATGCTTCTTTGCTCAGCTTCACAACAATGCTTATATCATCTGCAAACATTACTAATTCTGTCTCGTGATTCAAATAAAATGCCAGATCACTAACATCAAGCAAGAACAGTAGTGGTCCAATGATTGAATTTTGTGAGACTCTCACTGTAATTTCTTCTCATGCTAATCATGTGACGTTTTCGCGTTTCGATTCCTACAGTGGTGTGCTAACGTACTGTGGCGTACCAGGGCTGCAAAAATGCCTGCAAACAAACAAAAAATCGGTTTTACAACCACCCGTCATACTCAGACCTTATTTTCAAAAGAACCATTTGATTTTACTAGTGTGTGTGTGTGTGTGTGTGTGTGTGTGTGTACGTGAGTGCGCACTGCGCACATACATGTTGGAGTACTTCTTATGGTTACGTTTAAGAACTAAATTTCCATTTACATTACACAAATGTTGATTGTGCCCTCCACTGTACTCACAACCAACATCGAGACGTTTGTCCAACTCGTCCGACACTTTTGCGAGAATGTCTAGCGTTACCACATTCAGTCTTCTTCGCAAGCGGCGTCGCATTCCACTCGAAGTCTTTAGGTGAGATGCATGGACGGAGTCTTTCACAACCCTCCCCCTAGCACAAGTTTACATGTCGTACACGAGACGAGATTGCGGAATAATGGTTCCCGCTGATCAGTCTTTGACGCTGATCATTGTTGGGAAAGGCCAGTGCAGTGGTGCTCCGTGATGTTGAAAAATTGAACTTTTGGCGTGTTCTCGCAAGATCCCAGAATATCGAGGTACGTGATGCCTGTAACCGGGTTTCCCCTCCCCCACCCCACTGACCACCACCTACAGAAAAAGGAATTTTCCGTAAATGCTTCTTCGGGATACGGTTTTGGAGAGTCCCTCTTGTACACGACGACGGTGTGTGGCTGATATGTCGGTTCGCTTTTCCACTTAAATATAACGTATCCACATCACTGAATGCTTAAATTTAAGGAAATTTTTATCTTTCGCGTCCACGCCCAGAAAGAGTTCACAAAAATCTACATGTTGTTGATTATCGAAGTCATGAAGTCTTTATAACACCTGAATTCTATATGACATGGAAGTTTCTCGTGGCGGCATCCTTGTATCATCTCTGTTTTCGGATCTGAGTTCATATCGGAGTATAAACTCCAGCTTTCGAACACTGACACCGTCTATTTCGCCAGGAGATGAAATGTGTTCTTGGAGCAAAGTCTGTGTCCTTTGTAGCTCCATTTCAGCTTCTTACTGGTCGGTAGAATTTCGCATGTGCAATAAAAAATTTAACAGAGGCGGAAATTATAATCTGAGCGACATCAGGAAACGAGGACTTGAGACGGAGCTTCTTCAAAGATATGCAACCAAAACTCACATCTCTTAAAGGGACATGTCCGTTGCCCTTCCGCCCCTCAACTGCGGCGTAGTTGGGGTGGGGATGGCGGTGGGAAGGGTGGGGGTTTCCAATTTTCTGCATTTGCGCAAGTGAATTACACCCTGCAGGTGATGTCACCGCCAGCCGAATTCCAAGCGACGTCACTCGTCCAATGACAAGCTGGAACGCAACTACGAAGGGAGTAGACTTAGTAATATTGTATAACTTACACATGTTGGTGGGGCGATTGCCCCTTGTATATAATAATTTTTATGTGAAAGCCCAGATCACTTGATTTCAAAACCTTTCTTCGAATTACTAGTTTCAAAGGAATGGTGCTGTCATCTTCGTATATGTTCACATATATGTGTCGTCGACATTTTGAGAACAAAGTGCAAATACATTAGAAAACTCCACATGGTTTGTCATTATAAAACAGAATGCTCCCAGATGGTGGAATGTATGTTGTCCTTTTACCTTTTACTGATTTGAAATTTTATAAATGACAATCCAAGCGACGTTTTTAGTGTATTTACACTTTGTTCTCAAAATGTTGACTACGCATGTATAGGAACATACACACACCAAAAAAAGTTTTGTATCACCCCGGTTCTCAGAACTCCTGAAGATCGACGTTGACTGTGGATATTGTATCACAGACACAATCCCTTTGACTGTTCGGAGATGTCACTAAACCCGCCCAAAGATGTAAACCACTATGCATGAGCAGCGCCTATTAGACGGAGGAGGTCCGACCAGATCAGTTCCAGTCACTCCAGCAGCAAAGAGGTACACGGCTCGTATTGTCTGTAGTTTAAACAAGCCTAGACAGTCAATACCCCGGTTCGATCGCGTCCGCATTGCTACTTTGTGCCAGGAAAGGCTCTCAACAAGGGAAGTGTCCAGGAGTCTCGGAGTGAACCAAAGCGATGTTGTTCGGACAATGAGGAGATACAGAGAGACAGAAACTGTCGATGACGCCTCACTCAGGCCGCCAAAAGGCTACCGCTGCCGTGGATGGCCGCTACCTGCGGATCATGGCTCGGAGGAACCCTGACAGCAACACCACAGGAGGTCGTATTACGACTCAAACTGTGCGCAATGGGCTGCATTATGCGCAACTTCACTCCAGACGTCCATGGTGAGGTCCATCTTTACAACCGCGACACCACGCAGCGCGGTACAGATGGGCCCAACAACGTGCCGAATGGATCGCTCAGGATTGGCATCACGATCTCGTCAGCGATAAGTGTCGCATATGCCTTCAACCAGACAATCGTCGGAGACGTGACAGGAGGCAACCCGGTCAGGCTGAACGCCTTAGACAGTGCAGCAAGGTGGAGGTTCCCTGCTGTTTTTGGGGTGGCATTATGTGGGGCCGACGTACGCCGCTGGTGGTCATCGAAGGCGCCGTAACGGCTGTACGATACGTGAATGCCATCCTCCGACCGATAATGCAACGATATCGGCGGCATACTGGCGAGGCATTCGTCTGCATGGACGAAAATTTGCGCCCTCATCGTGCACATCTTGTGAATGACTTCCTTCAGAATAACGACATCGCTCGAATAGAGTGGCCAGCATGTTCTACAGACATGAATCCTATCGAACATGCCTGGGATGGGTTGAAAAGGGCTGTTCATGGACGACGTGACCCACCAACCACTCTGAGGGATCTACGCCGAATCGTCGTTGAGGAGTGGAACAATCTGGACCAACAGTGCCTTGATGAACTTTTGGATAGTATGCCACGACGAATACAGGCATGCATCACTGCTAGAAGACGTGCTACTGGGTATTAGAGGTATCGGTGTGTACAGCAATCTGGACCACCACGTCTGAAGGTCTCGCTGTATGGTGGTACAACATGCAATGTGTGGTTTTCATGAGCAATAAAAAGGGCGGAAATGATGTTTATGTTTATCTCTATTCCAATTTTCTGTACAGGTTTCGGAACTCGCAGAAGCGAGGTGAAGCAGAACTTTTTTTTGATGTGTGTATATGCAAAGTGTAACGCTAATCTGAAGATTACAGCACGACTCTGACGAAACTAATAATTGGAAAAAAAGGTCATAAAATCAAGCGATCTTGTCTTTCATAAAAAACGTATGTATATATAGAAGCAGACTTCGCTCCCAGCAGAAGTAGATGGTGTTAATCTTTGAAAGCTCGAATTCTAACTCCGATTTGTCACTGTCTGAACCCAGAATAGATTACATACATGAATTCTGTATAGTTTGAAACACAAACATCGCCCCAAAACACGCCAGTCGGGAAGATGAGGTACAGCTAACTCCCGGTTGACACGATGAGTAGCCTCCGTGAACAATGAGTAAAACTCCGCTAAATGCACTGTGCTTTTAGAAAGCGCACTGGAGAGCGACTTCCAGATTCCCGCTCACATAATTAACCAGTGTGTTGAAACTACTGCTGTCATCGTCGAAAGCTTTGAGCTGTAGAATATGTCGAGCCGTACTCGCAACGAAAATGACGCCGCATAGTTGTAACTGAAATCCACCTGTTGAAACCGAGATTGCGTGCCGCGTTTTGTTTTGCTGTGACATCTCCATCTTGTCGCGCATTGGGTAGAGAACGACCGAGCGAAAAGGCGAGTTAGCTACAGAATGGACACCGCTACAGGCAATCACATGAACCGCCAACTGGCAGAAATGAAAAATTTTAGTTACGGACCGTAAATTAAAATTCGTCCCAAGTTTCTATCCTCATTCAGACAGAAAATATGGTCCTGAGTAATGCAAATGAAAAAAAATATTAAAAGTGATTCAAAACACTTGGCGCGAGTTGTTCATTTGTTTTGTGTTCCAACGATTGTGTATAAAAATGGAAACCTACGTTTGTGTCTAAAAATACGGACAACAAAATGAATATGATTCGTTCGTGGAAAACTAGAGAAGTAAATGTTCAAGCTTTCCTGCACTCGTGTGGATGGCCTTGGCTGTTTTGGTGGTGGTAACCCTGGATGATTCCACTGGAGTCTTTGTCGTTTTGATTTTGGTTCGAAGTGATGACACCATGACTCATCCCCAGCCATCACACGTGCCAGGAATGCATTCCATTCCCGAGCAAAGCGCCGCAGATGAACAAGACAGTGGGCCATTCGACATGCTTCCTGGTGTGGTTGAAGCCTGTGGGGCACCAATTGGACGCACACTTTGCGTATGTGCAGTCGTTCCTTCACGATGGTGTGAACACTTCCGACGCTCAATCCGACCACGGCGGCTATGGCTTTCACTGTCACTCGGCGGTCCTTGGTAATGAGTGCATCCACCAGCTGGACGATGTCATGGGTAATGCAGTGTGGTGCTCCAGGCCGCGCATCATCTCCTAACGACACCCGTCCTTCCCTGCAGCACCTGTGCCACGCCTTGACCCTTGCAAGGGACATGCAGTGTTCGCCGTACATTTGTGACATTCGTCGATGAATGTCCGTTCCTCCTACTCCTTTCGCTGTCAGAAAACGAACAACACCTCTTTTCTCTTCTATTGACGCCTCCATGTCACTGTTAGCAATGCGACTGGCAGCGTTGGACGATTGATACATGCTGCTGCTACCTCTGTATAGCCACGTGACGTGCACGCGTGCTCTCTAGCGACGGGCAGTGGACTTTCACCCTCTGGTCGGAACCACACCTCGTTACACACGCCACGATATTACCCTCCTGTCACCGGTTTGCGCATTCCAGACTCCGGCTCGTTTCTTTTCGAATGCCCCTTATACGAGGCCTGTTCAGAAAGTAAGCTCCGATTGATTGCCAAATTGAAACCACAGTGAACATCAGAAATGTTTTACTTGTAACAATTAGCTACACCTTTCAGCTACTTCTCTACGTAGTCGCCGTTCTGACTTAGACTTTTGTCATAGCGTTGTACCAACTTTTCAATAGCCTCATCATAGAAGGCAGCCGCCAGTGCTTTCCGCCAATTCTCCACGCTGGCCTATACCTCGTTGTCTGTGTCAAAATGTTGTCTTCAAAGACAGCGGTTCATGTGACCAGAGATGAAACTCAGGGGGAGACAATTGCGGACTGTATTGTGGGTAATCTCACATTTCCATTTGAAAACGATGCAGGAGCATCTTCATTGCCCCTGCAGAATGCGGCTGAGAATTGTCTTGAAGAAGAAACAGCACGACAGTTATGTAATGTTAGCTGCATAGCTTCAGGCGAAATTTGTCACCAGGCCCTCGTACTTGGCGGCAGACACTATTTTCTAGACATCTTTACGCACTCACTGCGAGCTCAGAAATGAGAAGAGCGACGTGATGCTAACTGGGGTTATACTAGAGACACTACCCAACACATCTGTGCAAAGCTTTATCGGATTTTCATAGTCGTTTCCATTTCGCGACCGATCGGAGCTTACTTTCTGAACACCCCTCGTATAATGTGATTACGTGATAAGACTTTCTAGGATGACGCAGAAGGATAAAAGCAGCAATTTGACGTAACGTCCCAATACCCGATACGAACGAGTCGGAGGTTATGAGCGAAAACCGTTCTGATAGCTAAGACAGTGGAATACATGTACTGGTATTGTTGTTGGTAACATTGTAGAGTAGGCAACTTTCAGAGGGGATTGTATGGACCAAAACAAGAAAAAATGTCTAGTAAACACAG
The DNA here is from genome assembly GCF_023898315.1 of Schistocerca nitens. Classification (NCBI taxonomy): domain Eukaryota; kingdom Metazoa; phylum Arthropoda; class Insecta; order Orthoptera; family Acrididae; genus Schistocerca; species Schistocerca nitens. The sequence continues at coordinate 253,844,782 of NC_064615.1, read as the reverse complement.
GCACTAAAATGCATACATTAAGAGCTATGAGCACTTGTTCAACACTGGAGCTGCGTTTCACAGCAGCGAAGGTAACAACCGCTGATAGCTTCTCAGGTGTGCATTTTAGAGCCCCTGTTTGCTGGTCATTTTCTTCGTTGACTTGTGAAACACCATTTGAAATAACTGACAAGGCCGAACTAAATGGTTCAAATGGCTCTGAGCACTATGGGACTCAACTTCTGAGGTCATCAGTCCCCTATAACTTAGAACTACTTAAACCTAACTAACCTAATGACATCACACACATCCATGCCCGAGGCAGGATTCGAACCTGCGACCGTAGCGGTCCCGCGGCTCCAGACTGCAGCGCCTAGAACCGCACGGCCACTCTGGCCGGCACAAGGCCGAACTATTAACCACCCAAGATATTTCTTAAAATAAAATACACAAAAATTTTGCATTACTCTCCATGGCCACCATTGTGATCCAGAATATTAAATCAGTTCAACTCGCACCAGAATAAAACTTATGTCAAGATACCACTTCTTACAATTGCTCCGCACAACATTAACGCCTGACTCTCACAGTGGTAAGAAGTTCATAAACACAAGACCCAGTGCGAAGGTAGTTGCGTCAGCAACGGCAACCACCGTTCCGGAGGCGCCGCCTGCGAGCTCTGAGCAAATTTTCTTATTGAAACCTCAAAACACCCAGTATGAAAACCAGTTTAAACATAGTTTAGTTTAAACAAGCCACTTTATGTAACAGAAGAGACTCACTGCTTGTACTTCATATTTCTTGGAATACCGTGTCACCATTCACAAAACATTTACTCTCATGGCAACTCAACTGCACTCATATAGCGCCCGAAGGTACCGTAGATAATTACGAATCACACAGTGCTGAGGCTAATCCGGATAACAGTACAAATAACATCCAAGAACGTGCTCGATAAAACGTGTCAGACAACTATCATGGCACTCTTCCCGTAGTTCCGCCAGCTAATCGCAGCCAGCATCGTCTCGGTCAAAGACTCACAACGAATATTTTTTTTTTTTTTTTTTTTTTTACCTTTTCCTGCGCGGCCCCTCCTTGTACTCCTCCCAGCAATCGCTTACAGATGGCGCCACCGCACGAAGCGGATAATCCTCACGACAGCAAGAATGTGTCTCCGAGTGGCACAACTCTAATCACGGTTCATTACTTATGAACTGCAGCATAAAACTAAATAAACCGCAGAAATTTAGGACATAAAGAGATGGGATCTCGATGAGTTCAAAGATTATTGAGAGTTTCAGAGAGAGCATTAGACAACATTTGAATGAAACGGTGAAATGGAATACAATAAAAGATCAATGGGTAGCTTTGAAAAATGATGTAATAAAGACAGCAAATGATCAAATAGATAAAAAGAAAAGGGCCTAGTAGAATTCCTTGGATTACTGCGGTGTGGGATCCTTACTATGTAGGATTGACGGAATACATCGAAAAAGTTCAAAGATGGGCAGCACGTTTTGTATTATCGCGAATATGGGAGAGAGTGTCACTGAGATGATACAGGATTTGGGCTGGATATCATTAAAACGATGGCGTTTTTAGTTGTGACGGAATCTTCTCACGAAATTCCAATCACCAAATTTCTCCACCGAATGCGAAAATATTTTGTTCACACCGACCTGCATAGGGAGAAACGATCACCACGATAAAATAAGGGAAATCAGAGCTCGTACGGAAAGTTATAGGTGTTCGTTCTTTCCGCGCGCTATACGAAATTGGAATAATAGAGAATTGTGAAGGTGCTTCGATGAACCCTCTGCTAAGCAATTAAATGTGATTTGCAGAGTATTCATGTAGATGTAGATACACACAGCAGATATACACTGAAGAACCAAAGGAATTGGTACACCTGACTAATATCGCGTAGTGGCTCCCGCGAGCACGTAGAGGTAAGCGACGCGACGTGGCATGGACGCGACTACTGTCTGAAGTAGTGCTAGAGGGAACTGATACCATGAATCCTGCAGGGCTGGCCATAAATCTGTAAGAGTACGAGAGGGTGGAGATCTCTTCTGAACAGCACGTTGCAAGGCATCCCATATATGCTGAATAACGCTCATGTCTGGGGAGTTCAGTGACCAGCGGAAGCGTTTAAACTCAGAAGAGTGTTCCTGGAGCCACTCTGTAGCAATTCTGGACGTGTCGGTTGTCGCATTGTCCTGCTGGAATTATCCAAGTCTGTAGGAATGCTCAATGGACATGAATTGATGCAGGCGATCAGACAGGACGCTTACGTACGTGTCACTTGTCAGAGTCGTATCTAGACGTATGAGGGGTCCCATATCACTCCAACTGCATACTCCCCATACCATTACAGAGCCTCCACCAGCTTGAACAGTTCCTTGCTGACAAAAGTAAGTTGTGGTAAGGACTATGGGACCAAACCGCTAAGGACACCGTTCCTTAGGCTTCCACACTAGTTAATCTAACTTAAGCTAACTTACACTAAGGACAACACACACACCCATGCCCGAGGGAGGACTCGAACCTCCGACGGGAGGAGTCGCGCGAAACGTGACAAGACGCCATAGACCGCACGGCTACCCCGCGCGGCTCCCTGCTGACATGCAGGGTCCATGGTTCATGAGGTTGTCTGCATACCCGTACATGTCCATCCTCTCGATACAATTTGAAACGAGACTCGTCCGACCGGGCAACATGTTTCCAGTCTTCAACAGCTCAATGACGGTGTTGACAGGCCCAGGCGAGGCGAAAAGCTTTGTGTCGTGCAGTCATCAAGGATACACGAGTGGGTCTTCGGCTCCAGAAGCCCATATCGATGATGTTTCGTTGAATACTTCGCACGCTGACACGTGCTGATGGCCCAGCATCGGAATCTGCAACAATTTGCGGAAGGGCTGCACTTCTGTCATGCTGAACGATTCTCTTCAGTCGTCGTTGGTCCCGTTCTAGCAGGATCTGTTACCGGCCGCAGCGATTTCGGAGATTTGATGTTTTACCGCATTCCTGATATTCACGTACACTCGTGAAATGCTCCTACAGGGAAATCCCCACTTCATCCCTACCTCGGAGATGCTGTGTCCCAACGCTCGTGCGCCGACTGTAGCAACACGTTCAAACTCAAATAAAATCTTGATAACCTGCCGCTGTAGCAGCAGTAACCGATCCAAAAATTGCACCAGACACGTGTTGTCTTATATAGGCGTTGCCAGCCGCAGCGACGTCTTCTGCCTGTTTACATATCTCTGTGTTTGAATACGCATGATTATACCAGTTTCTTTGTCGCTTCAGTGTACATTTTAAATGACGAAAGGAGAAATTAGATTGGCAGAAAGTGGAAAATGGCTAAATAGAAATGGATAGAGGATAAATGCAAAGCTGTAGAAGCATGTATAACTAGGGGAAAGATAGATCCCACCTACACGAAGCTTAGGAGACCTTTAGAGAAAAGAGAAGCAACTCTGTGCTTACCAAGAGCTCAGATGGCAAGCCAGTATTAAACACAGAAGGGAAGGCTGACAGGTAGGAGGAATGTGTCTGAATAGGTATAACAAACGTGATGGCAATGCAATACTAAGAGAAAAGGAAGGAATTGAAGATAAGTTGGTGATATGATAATGCGAGAAGAATTTGGCACAGCACTGAAAGATTAGGAGGAGACAAGTCACTAAGAGAAGTCACTGAGATCCTTGGGAGAGGCAGCTGTGACAAAACTGTTCCAACTGGTGTGGAAGATGTATGAGATAGATGATATATCCTCGGACTTCAGGAAGTATGTTGTACTCCCCATTACAAAGAAAGGAGATCCTGTGAGATGTGAATATCACTGAACAATCACTTAATAAGTCATGGTTGCAAAATACTGACACGAATTATATAGGCTACAGAAGAATGGTGCAAGCCGAGGTTGCGGATGTTCGGTTTGGATTACTGAGAAATGCAGGAACAAGCGAGATGATACTGACGCTACTACTTGTCATAGAATATATAGTGAACAATGTAAGACTACGTTTATGGCATTTGTACATTTTAAGTAGCCTTTTGACAATGTTGACTCTGAACAACAGTCCAACTCAATGAAATTATTAAGATAGCAGGGGTGAAACACAGGAAGCCAAAGGCTAATTTACAAAATGGTTCAAATGGCTCTGAGCACTATGGGACTTGACTTCTGAGGTCATCAGTCCCCTAGAACTTAGAACTACTTAAACCTAAATAACCTCGGGACACCACACACATCCACGCCCGAGACAGGATTCGAACCTGCGACCGTAGCGGTCGCGCGGTTCCAGACCGTAGCGCCTAGAATCGCTCGGCCATCCAGGCCGGCGCTAATTTACAACTTGTACGCAAACCAGGCGGCACTTATGAGAGTCAGTGGGCATGAAAGGGAAGCAGTGGCTGAGAAGCGAATGAGACAGTGTTGTAGGCTATCCTCGATGTTATTCAATCTGTAGACTGAGCCAGCAGTAAAGGAAACCAAAGAAAAAAATGGTGATTGAATTGAAATTGACGGAGAAGAAATATAAACATTGAGGTTTGTCAATCACATCGACAGAGACAGGAAATGACTCGGAAGAGCAGTTGAATAGCATGGACAATATCGTGAAAAAGATTGTAAGATATGGAAATGAGACACTAAAAGTAGTAGATGAGTTATGCTATTTTGGCAGCAAAATAAATGATGATGGTTGGCTATAGCGAGCAAACAACATGAAAAAGAGGAACTTGTTAACATACATACAAACGTCAGTGTTAGGAAGCCTTTTCTGAAGGTATTTTTCTGGACTGTACCCTCGTACGGGAGCGAAACATGCACGACAAGCATTTCGGAGAAGAGAAGAAATGTGGTTGTATAGAATAATGCGGATTAGACGGATAGATCGTGTAACTAATGAGGAAGTATTGGATGGAACTGGGGAGAAAATAAATTTTTTGCAGAAGATGACTAAAAGAAGCGTGATAGGACACACTTGGAGGCATCAAAGAGTTGTCAGTTTGGTACTGGAGGGAAGTGTGTTTCGAATGGGGGAGAGGGGGGGGGGGGTGAGAAGGGGTAAAAGTTGTAGAGGAAGACCATTGTATGAAAACAATATAAAGGTTCAGATGGATGTAGGTTGCAGTAGTTATTCAGAGATGAAGAGGTTCGAGCAGGACAGAGTAGTGTGGAGAGCTGCATCACACCAGTCTTCGAACAGAAGACGACGACGACGACGACGACGACGACAACTACTACTACTACTAAAACTACAGCCCCCAGACTTTGCCACTAAGGTTAGTTTACCAATAGCTAGCCTCGTGTAATTTAGACAACCCATAACAGCGCCGGAAACATTTGTGCTGCTGCAGGGCACTCAGCGTAAGTACGCGCCATCCGCGCCAACAAGTGGGTATCAAGCGCCGGTGGTGACGGCCTCTGGTTCCACGGCGCCGTACGAGGAGTCAGCGCCCGCCACTCCCATTGTTCTAGCGCCTCGTTTCGACTCGGCTGGCCTCCTCTCAAGAGGACTTCCTTCCTTCCCCGCTGCAGCCGGCCCCTGAGCCGCGCCATTGTCGCTACTCTGCCCCCTAATTACTCCGGCCAGGAGGCGGAAAGAGAGTCATCTCTAGGCAGCTCACTCTGCCCTCCCAGCAGCTCTGATATGTATTAGTCGAAACAGCACAGAGATGAGACACATTACTACTTGAATGAGATTTTCACTCTGCAGCGGAGTGTGCGCTGATATGAAACTTCCTGGCAGTCAAAACAGCACAGAGATGAGACACGTTACTACTTGAATGAGATTTTCACTCTGCAACGGAGTGTGCGCTGATATGAAACTTCCTGGCAGATTAAAACTGTGTGCCGGACCGAGATGCGAACTCGGGACCTTTGCCTTTCGAAGGCAAGTGCTCTACCATCTGAGCTAGCCAAGCACGACTCACGACCCGTCCTCACAGCTTCACGGAAGCTCTTCTGCCAACCTTCTTCTTCGCAGAAGATCTTCTGTGAAGTTTGGAAGGTAGGAGACGAGGTACTGCCAGAACTGAAGCTGTGAGGGCGGGTTGTGAGTCGTGCTTGGGTAGCTCAGATGGTAGTGCACTTGCCCGCGAAAGGCAAAGGTCCCGAGTTCGAGTCTCGGTGCGGCACATAGTTTTAATCTGCCAGGAAGCTACATTACTACTTCCTCTCCCTTCACCCATTAGGTGACTCCACCTATTCCAGTTAACAAGGTCCAGCCATCTCTTCCGTGCTCTTCGTCTCTGTCTTGGCCTTGTAGGTTTGCAGCCAACAACTTGTTTTGGCTGTTTACCAGTATACTCAAGCATTGTGTCTACGTCTTCCCGCCTTCTAGCTCTTATTCATTTTCTTTTCCGTTGAATAAACTTGTAATTCTGAGCCACGCATGCTTTAGATTTCTGCCGCTCATTAAACCTCTCTGCTAGTCGTATCATAGCGACGGATTGGTCGGCGACTCGTGAGATGGAGTGTGGCCGCTAATAGAGCAAATTTAGCTGCATGCGCGCTCCCTCCTGACCTCAATGGTCACCTGGTGTTCGGCACATTAACTGAGGTCCTGTTATGCATAGCTGTGGAAAGTGTGTATACCATATCGGTATGCGTGAGAAAGCTTGCGAACACAACATACTCCAGAATGCCGCGCATAAAACCAGGACCTTCCGTTGCTCATAGATTTGGTTCAGTTGCTGAAAAAAAAAGGGAGGGTCAATCGGCTTGGATAGCCCTTGGGCTAGGGATCCTTTGTACACCCAACAGAAGGATCGTCGTGATGTCACTACCCTAGAGTACAGGGTCAAAGTAAAAATATTGCAAACTTCCTCTTTCTTAGATAAATGGTCCAGATCGGTTGGTTATTTCTGCATTTGATAGAGTCTAGTTCATGGGCGGTTCCTAGGAAAACCACAAGAAAAGAGTTTTTTACTACATTTTCGCAGCCACAAGTGGTCCAAAACCCAACTGAGGATTCTACGATATATATCTAAGGCACCTACCTCGAACAATCTTGAAAATTTTCTTGATAGCTTTGTTCATTTCCAGGCAACGGCCTTCCCGCGGTGGTAACAGCCGTTCCCGTCAGATCACCGAAGCTAAGCGGTGTCGGGCTGGGTTAGCACTTGAATGGGTCACCGTTCGGGTCTGGTGAGTGCTGTCGGCAAGCGGCATGCACTCTGCCCTTGTCAGGCCAATTGAGGAGATACTTGATTGAGAGGTAGCGGCACTGGTCACGAAAACTAACAACGGCAGGGAGAGCGGTGTGCTGGCCACATGCTCCTCCATATCCACGTCCCGTAACGCCTAAGAGCTGAGGATGACAGCTGAGGATGACACGGCGAGTGGTCGGCAGTTTTGGTCCTTCAAGGCTGTTCGGGCGGTGTTTTTTTTTTTTTTTTCTTTTTTATCAGTTTTGAAGATGCAGAGTTTATAAGTTATTCTTCTTCCACATGCAAAATCCGCTGCGAAGTGAAATCTAAATGATAAATATCAGCACCAAATTGCTCAATTTGAACGGTATTTTCTCCAAGCATTTATCTAGAAGAAACATCTCCCCGTTTTGAAAACTCTTTATCCGTTTTCGCGAAACACAGCAAAAACATGTTTTTTGGGTACCAAAACCAAGCCCCGGCTTCCGAGATCGCTATGCACAGAAAATGGCTGAACAAATTTAGAACAGCCGCGTAAATTCTCTGGATATCTTTATCTATTTCCGAGAGACGGAAGTTCAAAGTTAGCCTGCTTCTACAGTTAAGATACGCACGTAAAATCCGGTGTGAAGGGGAAACGTAGTTTATAAAGTGACGTAGCACGGAGAAATCTGATGCCAAGTGTCGCCGTTACCATCTGGGAACCCCTTGTGCTAATGAGGCAGATGCAAAATTTTTTGCACGTTAACTGTGGTCTGAGATGTAAAATTGGTTTTGCGTTTTTCAGTTTCACATAAGTTAACTATCTAAATTTTTCTGACCAACGCATTTCTTTTCAAATGAGTTACATGCCCTGCTGCAGCAAGAAAAAGAAGGGAATCAGCGGAAAAATACCGCCATCGGAGCACCAAAAATGCGAATATGTTCGCGTTTATTTAAACACTCTGACTTGAAAAGTGGGGTACGAGCTCTCGCATTCTAACTTCCTCAGAAACTTCCAAAATTTTCCGAAAAATTTTGACGTGCGGACATAATTGCTGTTATTCATATTGAGAGAGTAGAAGGCAGTGGCAGTGGCAGAGAGACGGAAAAGTAATAAATACTGGAAGACAATGGTTGTTGTCATAGAGAGAAAGAGGAGGGGATAATGGCAGTGTGAGAGAAAGAGAGGGACACAGTGGCAGTGGAACACAGTTGACAGTGACAGAACAGTGCTAGGAAAAGAGTGAAGGAGACAATGCCAGAGGAGAGGTTGAAGGGAAGGAGGGGGAGTGAAGAGCAGGATAAAGTGGAAGTGGTTGAGAGACAATTATAATGGGTGACAGAGTATGTGACAGTGACTGAGGAAGAGGGAGATAGTGACAGCATTTCTGGGCTGGTTTCGAGAATGACTCTTCCGTCTGCCTTTATCGTGGTGCGTTGACACCTTCTGAGTCGGCATGTTTCTTATTTCTGATGTCTTGATTGTGGATGCTGTGCTGTAAGTACTTACTTACAGCCAAAGAGAACCGTACCAAGAAAACGGTGGGCACATTTTGTTACGTTTAACAAAAGGGCTGATTGTCATTCGCAAAATCGCTTGTCCGTTGAGCGAAATTCCGTTTGGTTCCTCATGTATAACTCTCTCTAGCTTTGATCGGTGACAGTTATATTTGTCTTAGCCGTCTTTGTGGATAAGCATTCTGTGTTACCAGGAGACGCCAGGGTGGTTTTGACGCCTTTTGTAAAAGGCTCTTATAATCCAAGTTGAAACTCTTTCACAGTTTGGTATAATAACGTTTAAGTTTTATGTTTTCTATTAAAATGCTACAGTAACTTTTTTTAAATTCAAGATTAATCTGCCGAAGTAAGCAAATTTGTATTGTTTACTCAGAGTTTGAAAGAGCCTTGCAGACTAATATCTTCTAGCGTACGATTTGTGGTTATGTGGTTTCAATGTTAACGCTGTGTGTGTTGTAGATCTGAAGGGACCGAGCGATGTATGAGGTAAGCTAAAGCTGGTACCTCTATGCCAACGCCCAATTCGAAATCAGATCTATTTATTCAGCTCTTTTGTGTCTATTTTTTTGAAACTTGCGAACGTTATTAACACACATTTCCTTCCTGTTTATAGAATTTTTAAAAAAATCACTTGTACAAAATCTAAAACTATCCTTAAGCCCTTAATCTAGCAACTGCCTTGCCGCAGTGGATACACCGGTTCCCGTGAGATCACCGAAGTGCTGTCGGACGTGGTCGGCACTTGGATGGGTGACCATCCAGGCCGCCATGCGCTGTTGCCATTTTTCGGGGTGCATTCAGCCTCGTGATGCCAATTGAGGAGCTACTCGACCGAATAGTAGCGGCTTCGGTCAAGAATACCATCTTACGACCGGGAGAGCGGTGTGCTGACCCCACGCCCCTCCTATCCGCCTCCTCCACCGAGGATGACACGTCGGTCGGATGGTCCCGGTAGACCACTCTTGGCCTGAAGATTTAGTGTTTTTTTTTTTTTTCTGGCCCTTAATCTTAGATTCAAGTTCCAACGGCCTGTGCCCAAACATTGAACGTGATCACCTGCCTTCGAACCATTCCACGGTCGGAACCGTGCTCTTTTTGGTGGATTGAATTATTTGTCAGATATGCGTTCCTTATTTTTCATGAGCGATCCATCATAGTAATTTCCTTTTTCATTGTATACACTTCTCTAAATTTCCTACATTTTGTGCAAAAAACAGAGGTACGCTAAGTATAGGATTGAAATAGCTGAATCAGTACTGAAGAATATATCAAAAAACAAAGGTACACTGAGTATAGGATTGAAATAGCTGATCCATTACTGAAGAATTATGAATGCATTCAGGAATTGGAGATAAATGGTATTGATTTATATTACACTGACTGAAAATAAATCTTTTGTGATATTTCTGCCACAATTCTTATGAGTCGGTAGTTACTTACAAAACATTTCACAAAATTAAAGCACTTCGATCTTACGCATGTGCTTACTTTGTTGTCGATACTTTATATTCTGTTTGGATTAGTTCGTACTTATTAGTCTCACTTACAATATTCTCCCACAACATGTTCTCAAATACTCTGTGAAACATATCTATTTCTCTTTTATTTACTCCTGCCTGATGTAAGGTTGCCTCTTTTATGCATGGAGTCATTGTAGAGTTCCAGATTTGTGGACTGTGCTGATCTTCGTCGGCGATATCATATTCACTAATTAATCGCCTGCATTTTTGGCGTACAGTACGTACGATGTCATTATTGCCACTGACGGTAGTATAATTACCAGCACAACGCTCACTGTTCTCGTCACAGCATTTACGTTTTGAAAACATTTTGTGGATCTTGTCCCCAATATTTCAGAACAGATATGTTGACGTGCGAACCCGACTAAGAACAACATGTAATTGAGTGTGATACAAAGAGATGATAAGAATCTATCACGAGCTTGGCCTGTGCTGTGTGTGGCGGGGCACATCACAAGTCGCAACCGTCGTACCACGGACCAGGCCCGACTGACGCTCCAAGAGCCAGACTCGTGATAATCACATGTGTCCAGGATACCGGACCACGGGCGTCACAAGTGGTTGTGGGTTAAAGGTTTAAATGTCTTGAAGCGCCATTCTAATTGTCTGAATCATTAAACGTCACGTGGCGGCTTTCATAGCACCTGTGTTGCAATCAGGCAAAATAATGTTAATAGTTGTCTGAGTTGACAGTCTTGGAAGAGCCAGTCCTGACAAATCTCTACCATCTGGTGAGCAAAATGTATGAGACAGGCGAAATACCCTCAGACTTCAAGAAGAATCCCAAAGATAGCAGGTGTTGACAGATGTGAAAATTACCGAACTATCAGTTTAATAAGTCACGGCTGCAAAATAATAACGCGAATTCTTTACAGACGAATGGAAAAACTGGTAGAAACCGACCTCGGGGAAGATCAGTTTGGATTCCGTAGAAATGTTGGAACACGTGAGGCAATACTGACCCTTCTGCTTATCTTAGAAGCTAGATTACGAAAAGGCAAACCTACGTTTCTAGCATTTGTAGACTTAGAGAAAGCTTTTGACAATGTTGACTGTAATACTCTCTTTCAAATTCTGAAGGTGGCAGGGGTAAAATACAGGGAGCGAAAGGCTATTTACAATCTGTACAGAAACCAGATGGCAGTTATAAGAGTTGAGGGGCATGAAAGGGAAGCAGTGGTTGGGAAGGGAGTGAGACAGGGTTGTAGCCTCTCCTGATGTTAATCAATCTGTATAGTGAGCAAGCAATAAAGGAAACAAAAGAAAAATTCGGAGTAGGAATTAAAATCCATGGAGAAGAAATAATAACTTTGAGGTTTGCCGACGACATTGTAATTCTGACAACAAAGGACCTGGAAGAGCAGTTGAACGGAATGGACAGTGTCTTGAAAGGAGGATATAAGATGAACATCAACAAAAGTAATACGAGGATAATGGAATGTAGCCAAATTAAATCAGGTGATACTGAGGGAATTAGATTAGGAAATGAGACACTTAAAGTAGTAGTTTTGCTATTTGGGAAACAAAATAACTGATTATGGTCGAAGTCGAGAGGATATAAAATGTAGACTGGCAATGGCAAGGAAAGCGTTTATGAAGAAGAGAAATTTGTTAACATCGAGTATAGATTTAAGTGTCAGGAAGTCGTCTCTGAAAGTATTTGTGTGGAGTGTAGCCATGTATGGATGTGAAACATGGACGATAAATAGTTTGGACAAGAAGAGAATAGAAGCTTTTGAAATGTGTAGCTACAGAAGAATGCTGAACATTAGATGGGTAGATCACATAACTAATGAGGAGGTATTGAATAGAATTGGGGAGAAGAGCAGTTTGTGGCACAAGTGACTACAAGAAGGGATCGGTTGGTAGGACATGTTCTGAGGCATCAAGGGATCACCAATTTAGTATTGGAGGGCAGCGTGGAGGGTAAAAATCGACGAGGGAGACCAAGAGATGAATACACTAAGCAGATTCAGAAGGATGTAGGCTGCAGTACATACTGGGAGATGAAGCAGCTTGCACAGAATAGAGTAGCATGCAGAGCTGCATCAAACCAGTCTCAGGACTGAAGTTGTCTTAGTGCAGCTGAGGCAATTAAAGATTGTTAAAGCTGTTTTTCAACATTGGCTCAGCACCTTCCCTCTCCCAGTTACATTCTCCCTGCCATAAAAATTCATATCTGAAGCGATCTTCTCTGGTCCACACTTAAACACTCTGGAGAAATCTCACTTTCGCATCCTGCAACCTGCTCATATGCTTTTACGTGGGAACTTGTGTTCCAAATCTACTGATTATATACTGCCATGACTTTCTAAAACTTCGTCTTTGTTTCGTGGCTGTTTTGTAGCGTATTTCTAACTGTGCCACAGACTGCGTTAAATTTTATGATCTTATTGCCAATTTCATTGTCAAAATTTCGTCCTACGCCATAGCTAGGATGCTGAAAGTGGGCTGCTGTTCTAGTATTACATTATCTATGTAAGGATGGAAGCTGAAAAAGTGGATCAAAATTTGTGCCACAGCCAGGCCCTGAATCTGGGTCTCTTGCTTACTAGGCAGATGTGCTAACCACTACACTGCCGTAAAACTGTCGCTGTCGCAAGTGCACAGACTACCCTAGCCCAACACCCTCCCCAACACAAGCTTGAATTCACACCTTCAAACCATTTTCCTCTTCTTAAATGGTCAGTATTGCTGAGGTTCTCACACATTGGAATACCACCCCAGATTTGTACATAACGGGGAAAGCCATCCTATACTTCGGATGTAGGTCTTCTACTGGTCTGAAGGTATTGCAATTTCCTGTAGACATGTAAGTCTCAACTTTATTTTCGATAAGAATAGAATGAAACTGTAATTACATCTGATCAGTAGCTCACCCACGCCTGAGGTACAGGCTGGTTTTCCCCAATAACGTACAAAGCTGTGGTGCTCTCCTAATATCTGAACCTCAGCGGTACTGACGTTTTAAGAAGAGGAAAATAGTCTGAAGGTGAGAACTGAAGTTTGTGTTGGAGAGGACATTGGACTGGCGTAGTCCTACTTACAACCATAACACAAAGAGTTGCCCCAAGAGATGTACTTGAAACAATAAAACCAGAATGAGGTGAGCCCCAAGGCTTGATCCTTGGAATGCTGACCTTGGAATTCATTAACAGCCCACCAGCATCATTAAACAAAGAGAAAATAGTAGTTGTGCTGATGAGGCTAGTATCTTGATCAACGAGAAATACTCACTCAATGCAAATTACAACTGAAACAATACTGCACGGGGTATGCAAAAGGTTAACGGCAAATAGTATATAATTTAATCTTTCAAAAGCAAATCTAATGCAGTTTCCGACAGAAAATAACAAGCTAAAAGCTCTTGAAATAAATATCACCGGACAGAAAATTAATGAAACTCCATGTACAAAAGTTTCTGGGCATATGAATAGATAATTAAATAAGATGGAATGAACGCATTGATCACCTGCTCAAGAAACCAAGCAAAGCATGCTTTGCACTGAGAGATGTTTCACCATATGCTAACAGGGAAATAATAATGGTGTCATATTTCCCATATTTCCATTTTCTCATCTCCTATGGTATAATATTATGAGGAAATGCTTCGAGAGTGGAAACATTTTTTAAACTAAAAAAAGGAGCTGTGAGGATCTGTGGAGTTACAAATCGGATGTCTGGTAGGCTCCTGTTCAGTTCCCTTGCGATACATCATTCACAAGTCAGTATATCTACTCATTTTTTATATTTGAAATCAACAACAAAAAGCTTCTCCGAACTAGCTGTGAAATTCACATACATGATATAAGACAGGAGCATAGCATTCGTAGAGACTCAATAACTCTCAATCAATAATATAGTCTTCTTCGCTTCCAAGCATTAAGCTTCTTCTCTTTCTCCATTACAGTACCCATCGCTTCCTGCGTCTTCCTCGACTTCTAACAATCGTATCTAGAGAGGAAGTCTTTCTCTATTCATTCTTTCGAGATATTCGTGCCAGTTCCTCATATTCTTCTGCATTTTACTGTGGATACTAAAACACTGACATCTTTCCTAATTTCCGAATTCTGAAATCTGTCAGTTCTTGTGCATCCCTCTTTTGCTTTTAGAAATCTCATTCCTGTTGCTTCTGTGCAACAGGTCTGGGAAACAGCGGGTTGTCGCTTTCATTCTGGACACCAATGAACCGCGGACCGTGCTGAGGTGGGGAAGTTTTTGTGCATATCTTAGGTGCAATAACAATGGAGGAGTATATATGGAGAAGCCATACTAATTCATGGTTCCTGAAGGCGGGCAGCAGTCTGTATGATTGACTCATCTGGTCATGTGACATCAGTCAATGTGGCCTTGCTGTGCTGGTACTGTCAACGGCTGAAAACAAGGGGAAACTACAGCCGTGATATTTTGTTCTGAGGGCATACAGCTATGCTGCATAGGTTACTAATGATGGGATCCTCTTGAGTAAAGTATTCCGGAGGTAAAATAGTCCACCTATTCGGATCTCTGAGTGGTAAATACTCAGGAGAATTTCGTAATCAGGAAATAAAAAACTGGCATTCTACAGGCTGGAGTGTGGAATTTTAGATCCCCTAATTGGTTAATAGGTTACGAAATTTAAAAAGGGAAACTGACGCATAGAAGTTAGATTTAGTGTGAATTAGTGCAGTTCGGTGGCAGGATGAATGGGACTTCTAGCCAGGTGGTTAAATGGTTATAAATAAAAAATCAAACAGGGATAATGTAGGAGTAGGCGTAATACTGAATAAGAAAACAAATGCGGATGAGCTACTATGAACAGCATAGTGAACGCATAAACCTTAGCTAAGGTAGACACGAAGCAGTACAGGTTTATATGCCAACAAGCTTCGCTTCGCGAATGATGAATAGATTGAAAAAAAGGATGATGAGATAAAGGAGATTATTTAGATGGTTAACTGTATTTGGTGAGTGGAATTCAATAATACAAAATGGAAGAAAAGGAAAAATAGTAGGAGAATGTGAAGAAAGGAATGAAAAGGGAAGCCGCCTGGCAGAGTTTTACATAGAACATAATTTAACCGTCGCTAACACTTGGCTAAGGATCGTGAAAGAAGGTTGCGTAGATGGACGAGACTTGGAGGAACTGGAAGGTTCCAGATTGATTACGTAATAATCAGACAGAGATTTAGAAACCAGATTTTAAACTGTAAGACTTTTCCAGGCGAATATGTGAACTCTAATTTGTATGTTACGAACTAGAGATTAAAACTGAAGAAACTGCACAATGGCAAGAATTTAAATATATGTGACCTGGATGAGCTGAAATAAACAGTGTTACTGTGAGTTTCAGAGGAGCTTTAGGTAAAGTTGAAGTTAAACGTATAGGCGTAGCATTTGAGTATTAATTGTCATTATTTACAGTGTAGTCATTACTTACAGTGCAGTTGTTTGAACTGAGCGTTTACCTTACTTCTGGGCACGTACAACACTAAACCATATAAATAAAAGGTACACACTACTACATACATACTTAGCAAACAGTATCGTTCATAATACGATATATCTTCTACATAACGTGTAAGTCTCGAAACCATTTAAATTATAAATAATATGGCTTATGAGGATTTGTTTCAGTTTCCTCATCAATGTATAAGGGTTGTCAGTGTCCTTTTTTTTATTTTCACTATATGCTTGTTGTAAACTCTTGTTCCAGATTGGGTAACTCCTTTCCGCACTATACTGAGACCAGAATTTTATAAAGATACAAAGAAAAACAAGGCACTTATCTCAATTATGTCAATGAATGAACAGACGAAAATCATCAAATTTACAAACAAGAAAGAAATGCAAAAAAGGGATGAAATGAAAATAGGACGTGTAGCTGACTCATGTATGGATGAACTAAAGACGCCCTCAAATCCACAAAGAATAGAAAAAATACTAGTATTGATGGCATAAACACCGAACTGCTAGAAGATGGAGCGACTGTACGACAAAAGAAACTACTAGATTTACTTAAAATGCTGGAAAAATGGAGCTAGTCCAGAAACGTGGTTATAAGCATTCACAATTTCAAAAAGCATATCGCAATAATAGCAAGAGCTGCAGAGGAACCGTTTACTGAAAGCTGCATTCTGAGTTTATGCAAAAAATGTAAACAGGAAGTTAAAGGTTATAGCTCGTCAACAACAAATACAATATTTATAATGAAACAAATAAGTGAAAAATAGCGAGACCGAAATAGTAGAAAATTTAGCAAATATTGATTTCATGAGTGCACTGGATAACTTTGACAGAGAGAAAGTATGGAGAATTATGAGGAAAAAATGATATCCACAACACCTAATAAACATTTGAAGATGTCTGTATAAACACGCGACTGTAATTTTAGATGTAAATAGTACCTTACCACAGTCTACATATACAAAGAAAGGAGTTAGACAATAGTGTAGCCGGCCGGTGTGGCCGAGCGGTTCTAGGCGCTACAGTCTGGAACCGTGCGACCGCTACGGTCGCAGGTTCGAATCCTGCTTCGGGCATGGATGTGTGTGATGTCCTTAGGTTAGTTAGGTTTAAATAGTTCTAAGTTCTAGGGGACTGATGACCTCAGCAGTTAAGTTCTATAGTGCTAAGAGCCATTTTTTTAGGTAATAGTGTAGTATTTCATGCGCAATTTTTGGGCGATGTAAACCGGAAGAGGAAGGGGATTTTTAAC
This sequence comes from Schistocerca nitens, assembly GCF_023898315.1. Taxonomy (NCBI): domain Eukaryota; kingdom Metazoa; phylum Arthropoda; class Insecta; order Orthoptera; family Acrididae; genus Schistocerca; species Schistocerca nitens. The sequence continues at coordinate 253,827,922 of NC_064615.1, read as the reverse complement.
AGGGGAATTAAGATAAACCGAATGTTCTGCAAGAACTGCCTTTCATATGCAGACAACGCCACATTGCTGGCAGAGAGTGAAGATGCTCTGCAGCGGGGAATACATCTGCTAGAGAAGATGTCTGGAAGAATAGTAGTTGTCGATTTGAGGCAAGAAGACAAAACCAATGACTTTTAAAGGAACACACTCTGTATGGACAAAAATTGTGATTAATAATAGAACAAGTCAAATTTTTTTTCTGTTTTGGTTGTGCCGTCACATAAGCGCATGACAAAAACATATAGAAGAAATTAACAAAGTCTGGGAATATATGTGGAACAATAAACAAACGTTGAAAAATTAAACTAGGAAGGAGATAAGATTCAAGTTTTATATGACAATGGCAGTTCGTATTCTCATTTGGAGGCGTGAACCAATGGTTATAATGAATCAGTATGGCTTCTCTATATATACCCGTCCATTGTTATTGCACCTAAGATACGCAAAAGCTTGCCCTCTTCAGCAAGGTCCGCGGCTCACTGGCGTCCAGAATGAAAGCGACAAACCACTATTACCCAGACCTGTGCCTAAATCACGATATAATCAAACAACCTGTCAACAAATGTCTGTACAATCGTATTCTGCCCATAAGATGGGATTCCAGTGAACGGACAACCACGCCAACGATGACGTCATGGCACGTATCAAATGGATTAGTGTTCACCGGCTAGTCCCATATCCACAATGGCTGTGTACACAGTCGCAGTATGACACAGAGAACGTGCTTAAGAGCCGGACAGTCACGAACTAGTGTGGCCAGATGACTTTATGTGAATCGTTTTGCTGTTTCTCGGATGTGACGACAATTTATATAGACTGAAACTCTACCCCGAAGACCAGGGCACGGCCGACCACGTGTGACATCGGAAGGAGAGGACCGTTATTTGGCTGTAAGTGCACGATGATACCGCCTTAGTACTGCATTGCAACTGCCATATGACATCACAGCATCCACTGGACGTGTTGTATTGAGGCAAAAGGCCTACAGAAGGCTTCGGCAGATTGGCCTTACTGTCGGAAACCTGCTGTATGTATTCCTCTGACGCGTTGTCACAGAAGGGAGCGTCTGGAGTGGAGCCGTCAACATGCCGTCTGGACGGTTGAACAGTGGGCCAATGTTCTTTTCACAGATGAGTCTCAATTTGATCTGGAGAGTGATTCTCAATGAATTCGAATCTGGAGTGATCGTGGAACACAATTTCTTGACCCAAATATTGTGGAAAGAGACCGATATCGAGGAGGATCCGTAATGGTGTTGGCAGGAATTATGTTGACTACTCCAACACCTCTTCATGAAATTGTGCGAGTGAATCGCCAAGGTTTAAAGGCCGTCAGGTATCGTGACGAGGTCCTGGGACCTCATGTGTGGTTGTTGTGAGGTGCTGTGGACCCAGACTTCGTACTGATAGACGATAATGCTCGACGTCATAGCGCTCGGATGGCTGGTGTTTTGTTGGAAACAGAAGATATTAAACACTTGCCGTGCTCTGCACTCTCTCCCGATTCGAATCCCCTAGAGCGTGTGTGCAATGCACTAGGGAGACGGGTAGCATCACTTCAGCATCCACCAATCACTCTCAAGGACTTGCGTGAAGCTCTGTAGGAAGAACGGGCGTGTTTGGCTCAACATGAGATTGGTGAATCATTCATAGCATGGCCCATCGTTGGCAGACTTGTATTGCTACCAGAGATGGTCGCACCTCATAGCACATTAACTAGTTGTCGGTATGTGCGTGCAAATCCGTTAAGTTGGAAAAAATGAAGAACATTTTCGTCTGCCAGTTACCTGTTGCAGTTGTTTACGTTCTGTATTCTTTACATTGTTTCTGCGATACTGTCACCTGTTTATACTGTTTTGTGGCAAAATAAACACAGCCTTGCAAAATTTCCGTTTGTTGCATTAATTCTGGACACCAGTGTATTATACTCTAAGAATGTGGACGTTCTCAATAATCAAGGTCATTCTAAGTTCAGACTATGCAAAGTAATATATTCTCGTCAAACACAAACGATTTAGCGACGGTCAGTCCACGGCTACGGTGTCACACTTTGCCGATATGATATTTGTAATCTACCTTACGCTACGCCATCACAACAAAAATTCAGCTAGTGCCTGACATCACTCATTCGGCTCTTGGAAATCTATTATTTACCACGTGTGTGAGTGAAATACTATTGTCTCTGAACAATGTAAGATGCATCCACTAGAGTGGGGGGGGGGGGGGGGGTGGAGGGCGGGGATGAAAACAATAAAGATCGCTAAACAAGATGGCGGTCGCCAAGACAGAAAATATCTACTCTGATACGTGCTGCGAAAAACGCATTTTCTGTGTATTGTGAGTTTTGGCAGGGCTCGGCGTAATTGTTAACGAAATGGAGCAGTATTGGAGATTCGGGTAATATGGATTACGTTCTATATTTGTGAGCGTAATTTGCTGCAGGATGATTAAAATGCCAAAAACCAGAATGAATAGATACCATTAATTATTGTGATAGATTACATCTTCTTAAAAAGTAATTTGCAAAAATTCTTTTTCTTCTCCTCATGACGTTACAACCCTGCATGAGTCTTAGCCTATTCAACAAGTTTCCTCCATTCTGCCGTCTCCAGCGCAGTTCTCCTCCACACTCGAACTCAGAGATTTTATATCTTCCTCCGCATGGTCTATCCATCGCGTTTGTTGCCTTCTACTAGTTGGCTTCCATTCACAAACCCTTTTAGTTGCTCGGCCGGTATCCATCCTGAGGACATGTCCAAATCAGGCTACTCTCCTACTTTTTATTGTTTTGACAATGTCAGCTCCTCGTATGAGACGATCCAGCTCAGTGTTCGTTCTGGATCTCCAGAAACCATTTTTATCCTGAACTTCTCCATAGATCTTGCGCAGAACCCTGAGTACAGATATCCTGAACTGCTGATCATCACTCGTTAGTGTCCACGTTTCAGATCCGTAGGCTACAACTGGTCTGACAATGACCTTATAAATTTCTAGTTTCAGTTGTTTATTTAATAATCTAGAGGCCAACAATTTATTAGAAGTGTGGAAGCATCTATTACCACACAGGATGCGCTGACAAGGAATTTATCATGTTAATCTTAGATCCCAGATAATCAAAGTTTTGCACATGTTCAAAACTGAAGACAGGCCTATTCATAGTGTGGCTTCTTTCAGCTGACCTTTTGTGCCCAGCGAAACTCTTCTTCCAGTAATAATTACTGCATCGTTAACATATGCACATATCTTGGTAACCAGATATTTGAAGCTTATGAATGGCTGCATCCAGTCAGATTAAAAAGCATTGCAGAAAGGGCATTCCCTTGTCTGACGCCTTTACCAATGCTAAACCATTTACTGAGCTCTCCAACCAACAGCACTGTAGCCTTGCAACCAACCAATGTTTCTTGGATAAGTGAAACATACTTAGAAGGTTTACCAAGCAGTAGCAACTCATTTAGCATTTATTCCCTGTCAAGACTATCAAAGGCCTCTTGAAGTCTACATAGAGGTGATGAAGCTCAACGTATTTATATGCCTTTTTATGTATTTGCCATAGTAAAAATATCTGATTTGTTGTTGACCTGAAATCCACACTGATATTCTTCCAGAGACTCTTCTGCAAATGCAACTAGCCTCTTGTAAATAATACTAGAGAGAATCTTACAGATTACATTCAGCAGGATAATTCCTCTCTAATTCGAATAACAAGTTTTGTATGTTTTCTTGTGAAGTGGTAGGTTTACCCCTAAGGTCCACTTCTCCAGAATTCTTTCCTGATTCCATATTAACTTGATAAGTTTGTGGACTCGCTCATGGAGACAAATTTCTTCATTTTGCAACAGTTATGCTGCTGTTCCATCACTTCCTGGTGATTTGTAGTTTTTAGACACTGCATACCTTCTGTACTTCCTCTAATGTAGGTTCTTCCACCTCTGGCTTTGCATTGTAATAGAATGGCTGCGTACTCTAGGTAGGATTACCCTGCAGAATTCCCTTGCAGTATTCTCTCCATTTCCCCATAAGATCTTCTTTGTCTATCAGCAAATTTCCCTCTTTGCCCCAACATGCTTTATTTTGGGTCTACGTTCTTGAGTTCTTTCTGTAATTTTCTTGTAAACTTTGTGCTCTCATTCCTTTGATAGTGCTCTTCCATCTATCTTTCCCCTCATGGATTCCCTTTTCTTCTCCTAGGCACGCTTGCTGCTTCTATTCTTTCCCCTCATGGATTCCCTTTTCTTCTCCTACGGACCCTTGCTGCTTCTATTCTTTTATCATTATATAATTCTCTATTTAACCTTGTATTTCGCTTTGAGCATTTCAGTCTTGCTTCCTTTTCATGTTCCACTGCCTGCCTGCATTCATCAGCCTACCAGTCTTCATTTCTAAGTCTCCTTGTTCCCCGCAGTATTTCATGTGCCCTTGTCAGAATGACATTTTTTTATAAAGTTCCGTTCTTTGTCTATATGGTCTTCACCATTTTTCGTTTGTAACTGTTGTCTCAATCTGTTCTGATACTCTTGAACAGTAGACCTATGTTAAGTCCCGTAGTGCTCAGAGCCATTTGAAGTAGACCTATCTTTCAGTTGTTCTACATTCCATTTCTTTTCTCTGTCACTGTTTTCATTGGTGATCACGGCAAGTTTCTGTCTCATTTTGCCTCCTTCTAGATAACGGCCAGAATCTGAATGAGAAACAACAAAAAATTAACGGGAACTAGAACGTTAATTATGAGTAATACAATTCACTGTATAGGATTGCAGTTTAGTAAGGCAAATTGGATTGTTTTTATGGTTTGGAATCACAAACATTATCTTCCTGTACTGTGCCAGCACTATCGAGACGGACCCACAGTGAGTAAACAAAACACTGCATCCAGTTCTCTGCTTGTTTTTCCTTCGGAAAATTCTCCATCGTGGTATAGAAGTTAAGCATCGCTGTTTATTCTGGCACAGTGTATGGTACGGTCTATTGCAGGCAGTACATTGAACTGAAAAGATTCGTCGTCACCACTTGACTCGTCATCCAAGTAAATTATAAGTTTCTGTTTCTCCTTTTGTTGGGATCTTTCTCGTTTCTTGCGTGTTAGGCTTCCGACCTTAGAATCTTCGTTGCTTATCTTTGAATTCGACTTAATTTACTTTTTAGTATAGATAATATCTCATCCTCTCTACCTCTGTTGGACGTCTTTTTTGGTGGTCGCTACATAAATAAGGATAGAACCAAAATTTTAGATTATCAAGGAGCCGATGCGTAAGGACACATACAAGCACAAGGAACAGAAGCTTATCCTATATGTCCCACATAACGCGACACAGCACCTTGGAACTGTCGATAAACAAAAAAGTCGCCAACTAAAAAACAACGCATCACATGAAGTTAATTCTCTTTGAATGTGCATTACACATAATATCAACTTCTAAGACACGCATTTAATAGGTTAACAAATTTTCGAAAGTCAATGAAGGGTAGCTCCAGTTACTGTGTGTAAGCCCACGACGTGTTTCGGCCTTCACATCCAGGCCCGGTTGCATCTTGATCTGAAACTGCCACTGTATGACACATATACAAATATTTAGCGTAATAAGAGATCAAAGACAAAACTTATAAATCTACAGTATAAGTATAGAAAAAACCTGTTACATTAAGCTGTTATGAAACAACGATTTAAATGTCGCGAGAAAAATGGAGGTTTCATAATTATAAAAACTATACAATTCGACTCCTTAAGAGTGTTGGCCTGCTTTAACTTTTAAAAGTTATATTCTGACAAGGAAATTTCCGTCTGCATGCTTACCAAGGAAAAGCTAAAAGTGAAGGCCTATCCCCAATTCTTTTTCATTGTGTTCTAAAAGAACATTGAGAATCTGGAATAAAAAACTTAATTAACTTAAAATTTCAACAATTATGTGAAACAAAAACATTGGTAGAAACTCTCTCGCACTTGCAGATGACCTTGCTGTACTTTCTGAAAATGTGACATCTGTTGTAACACAAATTAATCGTTTAGAAGAAGCAGCCCGTAGGATCGGCTTAAGAATTTCCACATAAAATAAATTATAAACATTAAAAATTCACAGAAACTTCCGAAAACAGCTAGTGACCAAATTTAAAAGCTTAACTATTTAAATATCTCGAGGGGGGAGTGGGGGGAATCTAACAGAATAGTTTCTAAAAGCTGCTACCCAGGGAAGAATACGTAAAACAGGAAACGCATATGGTATAACTAAATACTTTCACAACAAAAAATAAGGCATTTCATTACGCTGGCGGTGAGAGAATGTACATATCAAGCGTATGTCTAGCATTAAACTATATTTTAGATTAAATTTAGGACTACTAAAAAGGCGAAAAAATCGGAAATTAGCTCCACGAAAAACTATGTAAGGTTCGAAAATACGTAGTAATGATGAAATTTATGGCAATTAGAAAACATATCAAACGTGATGGAAAAAAGACTGCAATTTTTGACATTTATATCTAATGCAAGACAGTATGTTAACCAGAAATATCTTGTAGGATAAGAAGTCAACAAGTTGGATCAATGTAGTAAAAAAGTATTCAGAAAGAAATAAAAGATGAAGAAAGAGCTGACAAAGAAGTGTTAGGAGAAAAAGTGGCGAATATGCTAGAATTCCAACGTAGTAAAGCGAAAACAAACCGTTGTGTTCAGAAGACAGGAAGGAAAAAACATAGTGAAGAGATGAAAGAGTAATTTAATGATTATAAAGAATCCGCCTCGATTTGTAATCATTAAATTATTCACTATTGCTGACGCGCTGCAATATTAAAAGTTCTGAAAGAGTAATGCATGAAAATAATAACGAATAAGAAATTAAAATTAGCACATGGCCTATAGTTCGCCCATCCGAGAAAAGAAAGTGTGCTTACTTGCAGTGGATAATGCGTTGAGGTCGAGCGTAAAGATGTAAGATATATATTCTTTCTGTACATGTATAAGCTTTGATTTTGATCTTATATTATGTAAAACATTTATATATACATCATGCAATGTCAGTTTGAGACCCAGATGCAAAAGGCCTGAATATGAAGATGGAAACCTTTTGTGGGCTTACATAAAGTACGTCCCAGCAGCTGGAAGGGCCTTTCATTAACTGATTATACACTCTTCAAACATTGAAAAACTTATAATTTTTGTGGAAGTCTTGAATGCTTGGTGCTCCGCAACTTTCAGATACCTATTAAAAGACATCTTCAACACACCATGAGCTGCACTAGTATTGTCTTATTTGCCGATACCGGTTTTCGGGTTTTAACCCACCATCCGTGTCATATTATACATTTTTATAGCAATAACATGCTTGTCAGTTAATACGACAGGATCTGAAGTACGTCGTACAACATTGTACACAGTGTATCATGTACGATATTGCCGTCAAATTTTAGGCAGTGATAATTCTTGATAACGTTTGACATAACTGTCATATGGAGTAAACATGTTTACTGTATATGCCAGTTGTGTCAAACATGATCAAGAATTGTCACTGCCTAAAATTGGACACAAATAACGTACACGAAAAACTGTGTACAGTGCTATACGACATATTTCAGATCCTGTCGTAGTAATTGACAAGCATGTCACTGGTATAGAAGTGCATTAATATGCCATCGATGGTGGGTTATAAATCCGAAAATAAAACAATTCTAGTTCATCTCATGGTGTGTTGAAGATGTCTTTTAATAATAATTTTTGAAGTGCTTAAGAAATTTTACAAAAATGAAACACGAACTTTTCTGAACAGCCAAGGAAGCAGTTCACTACAGGGCATCATGGGAGCCCTCAGAAGTAGTGTACGATATTCCTCAAGAGGGTTGGGTTGTTTGGGGAAGGAGACCAGACAGCGAGGTCATCGGTCTCATCGTATTAGGGAAGGACGGGGAAGGAAGTCGGCCGTGCCCTTTCAAAGGAACCAGCCCGGCATTTGCCTGGAGCGATTTAAGGAAATCACGGAAATGCTAAATTAGGATGGCCGGACGCGGGATTGAACCGTCGTCCTCCCGAAAGCGAGTCCAGTGTGCTAGCCACTGCGCAAACTCGCTCGGTCCTCACGAGGCAGCAGCGCCTAATAGAGGAGAAATGTCGGTATTCCCGACTATTCCATAACACCCGAATCTTCTCCACCTATGTGAACATCTGTGTTTAAGGTTTCCCCAGCAACTGTAACGTGGATCCATCTCAGTTTAACTGAAATCCAAGATGAGCGAACATCCACCACCCGTAAAGACCCTGGGAGTAACAAGAGCTGAGCTGTAGGTTTGAAGCCTGTAGCTGGCTGTCCTAGACTAGGAGACGAGTAGCGGCGCCACTGCCTTTGCAGCAGACGGCGGCTGACTTCTGCCGAGTCTGCGCGACGTGCCGTTCAGTTCTCACGTCGGGGTTACGCGGCCGTTGCGGATGCTCTCACGACAATGCGGGAAACCGCACGGTGGAACTGTACTGCGGAATCTCGCGAGGCGGGAGCGGCAAAAACGTCCCGCCGAGGGGTCGTAAAAGCCAGCACACTCGCCACTAACTGTTCTCAACGCAGTAAAAGTCTTCCTCCGAGTTGCGTCCGTGTATATACGTGCCGGTACAGGCACAGCGGATTTTTTTTTTTTTTTCGAAGTAGTTATGTAGACGTGGCAGCGCTGTTTCATATCCCTCCTCATGCTCATTCCTGATTGTAAATGTTCATAACTGCTAAATCTGACAACCCTATGTACCTTAGTGTTCATACAAGATGATGAACTCGGTTTATCTCCGTAATTGTACTCCGAGACACTGTATGTGACCCATTAATAACACGATCTGACTTCGAAACTTAAGATCAGAATTGACGAAGTTTACACGAAGTGCATCGAAAGGAGGTTATTCGGAAATAGCTAATAACGCAACTGAAAACTGAACTAAAACATTAACTGTAAACATGTTAGACGACCTCAAGTGTGCTGAAAGGGTGCTTTATGGACACTATTTATGCAGAACAATTTTTTTTTTGAAATCTGCTCTTTATGCTACATAATAACCTGAAAACAGTGAGTTGGTTTGCTGAAAACAATAATTTACCGTCTCTACCTCTGTATAATCCGAAGGACTGCATCAACGTAGCTTCAGTTAGACTGCTGAAATTTCTTACGAAAAATAAATGCAAACACGTCAAGAATGGGTAACTGAGACCGTGAAAGATAAATGCAATGTAAGCAAATGGAGCACGTTTTGTATTAAACAAAGAATAAATGCTCAGACATAGAGGTAAGATAAGCCTGGTAGAATTTCTGAGCAAAGAAACCGAGTAAAGAATTTCTGAAGTTGCAAAGTATGGCAAACCCAGTATAATACATGATCGGATCTGATATACAAGCTAGCCGTTATGACTAAGACCAGACGTCGGGTCAGGATATTTAACATCCCTTTCCGATCATCATAACATAAAATTACGTAAAAATAGCTCTACAAACTGTTGAGAAATATATTTGCGAGTGAGACTAGTTGTTTCTAAATCACTTGACTTTACTGATGGTTAACCCAAGCACGGATACCGATCACCACGGGTTCTGAAACAAGTGTAAACAAGAAGTCCACATGCAAAAGACAGTCCGAAAATGACACTATTTTAGCTAACCTCAGTCTGTTTCCAACTATGTTAATCCAACCCTGAAATTCGTTGGTTGTTATGATCTCACCACTATGTTGAAAGTTGCTGGTCGATGAATGGTCTCCATATAAGACCCTTCGTAACGTTTCAATAAAATTTATCGTCTTTCAGCACCTTATATTTTCGCTGCATTCAGCAAACATACCATGAGAAAGAATCAGAAGTTGAGTATGCTACAATCAGCCACAACTGCATACATTCGCTGAATACATATTTATCCTGTGCCTATTTTATTTCCATGTATTATTATATACCTGGGCTTCCTATACCTTCCCCACGCTCAATTATAATTATTTATATTTTAACGCTGTCCTTCTTTCCCATTCCTATTATCTTGAGTGAATGCGTATGTCTATAGTGTTTTCATAGTGTCTGGTGGTCGGTAATCTTCTTTCCTCTGCTGTGGCAGATTGCCGGCCGAAGTGGCCGTGCGGTTAAAGGCGCTGCAGTCTGGAGCCGCAAGACCGCTACGGTCGCAGGTTCGAATCCTGCCTCGGGCATGGATGTTTGTGATGTCCTTAGGTTAGTTAGGTTTAACTAGTTCTAAGTTCTAGGGGACTAATGACCTCAGCAGTTGAGTCCCATAGTGCTCAGAGCCATTTGAACCATTTTGTGGCAGATTAGCCAGTTTTGGTGTAAGCCTAGGTAGTGACAAAAAGGTTCCGTTCCCATCTGGTCGAAACGCTACTGAGCTTAAGTTGGCAAGTTGCCACAGGACATGTGGCAACTTTCGCTACCTGTGTGTGGACCACGATTTTGTCACTCGGTCCCGCGAATTTGGTGAGTGAGGTTGTTATTAGGAATGGTTTGTAGTATTTGAACATGGCAGCTCAATAATTGTAAGTTTCACTCGTAGTCGTGACGTATTTCTCTCACAGCCTTAGGCATTAATAATCATACTGAGTATTTTATACGGTTTAGGGAACGACAGCTTTTGTAATACAGGGTGATTCAAAAAGAATACCACAAATTTAGGAATTTAAAACTCTGCAACGACAAAAGGCAGAGCTAAGCACTATCTGTCGGCGAATTAAGGGAGCTATAAAGTTTCATTTAGTTGTACATTTGTTCGCTTGAGGCGCTGTTGACTAGGCGTCAGCGTCAGTTGATGCTAAGATGGCGACCGCTCAACAGAAAGCTTTTTGTGTTATTGAATACGGCAGAAGTGAATCGACGACAGTTGTTCAGCGTGCATTTCGAACGAAGTATGGTGTTAAACCTACTGATAGGTGGTGTATTAAACGTTGGTATAAACAGTTTACAGAGAATGGGTGTTTGTGCAAAGGGAAAAGTTCTGGACGGCCGAGAACGAGTGATGAAAATGTAGCACGCATCCAGCAAGCATTTGTTCGCAGCCCAGGAAAATCGACTCGCAGAGCTAGCAGAGAGCTGCAAATTCCACAATCAACTGTATGGAGAGTCCTACGAAAAAGGTTAGTTATGAAACCTTATCGTCTGAAATTGGTTCAAGCACTGTCTGCAGCTGATAAGATTAAAAGAATCGATTTCTGTGATTTTATCCTTGCTCAAATGGAAACAGATGAATCTTTCGTTTCAAAGATTGTGTTTAGTGATGAAGCAACGTTCCACACTAACGGGAAAGTCAACCGTCACAATGTCTGTATATGGGGCACTGAGAATCCGCGGGAAACAACTCAGTATGAACGTGACTCGCCTAAGGTGAACGTTTTCTGTGCCATTTCAGCCAATAAAGTTTTTGGTCCCTTTTTCTTCGAAGGTGCTACTGTAACTGGACTACAGTATCTGGAGATGTTAGAGAATTGGCTGTTCCCTCAGCTCGAACAAGAAGCACAACAATTCATATTTCAGCAGGATGGAGCGCCACCACATTGGCACTTATCTGTCCGTAACTACCTGAACGTCAACTACCCGAGGCGACGGATCGGCCGCCAGGCAGCCCGTGACAGAGCACTTCATCACTGGCCTCCAAGAAGCCCTGATCTTACCCCCTGCGATTTTTTCTTATGGGGGTATGTTAAGGATATGGTGTTTCAGCCACCTCTCCCAGCCACCATTGATGATTTGAAACGAGAAATAACAGCAGCTATCCAAACTGTTACGCCTGATATGCTACAGAGAGTGTGGAACGAGTTGGAGTATCGGGTTGATATTGCTCGAGTGTCTGGAGGGGGCCATATTGAACATCTCTGAACTTGGTTTCGAGTGAAAAAAAACCTTTTTAAATACTCTTTGTAATGATGTGTAACAGAAGGTTATATTATGTTTCTTTCATTAAATACACATTTTTAAAGTTGTGGTATTCTTTTTGAATCACCCTGTAGTTTAGTTTCGTGAATACTGGTTTGTTCATTCAGAACTTAGAAGTGTGGGAGCATGGAGTCAGGACATGCACTGTTAGAGTTAGGTTACGTGTTTATCGGTGTGAATTTGTGTTTATTTCCATTTCTTGTACTGTTTTATTCTTGTGTTCGTTAATTCCCACGTGTGTTCAGCGCTTTCCATGGTGTAGTGTGTGTGTGCGTTTGTTCATCTGCTTCCATGTGTTCAGCAAAGGTTCGGCATCATCTTGAGCAAGCAATGGTCTAACAATGATTCACATGTGAGTGTAGATCCTTTCGCGAACCAATCAACTTTCCGGAATTTTGTATTCTTCTTGCTGTGACTTTGTGTGGCTAGTGCCACGTCGTTCTGTTCTGTTCATTGTTTCATCGGCATTTCTTTAAGTGCTTGTATCTATGTTGTCGACCCGAATTACATTTCGGATCGTAACTTCCATTTAATTCTTCTTCAATACACTATTCCTGTTCTTCATACATATTCAATGATTTCCAAGCCCGTCAGGCGTGAAATGTAACTAAATTCTGTAGTTACTTAACCGTCCAAGCCAGGCACAAGCAGCCTTTATGTCTCATGCACAGGTGTTATGTTTTCTTTTAATCTGATTATGTAAATTAATGTTGAAACCAGTTTCAGTTAAATTTCACTTTTGACGTTTCATCTCAAATATCCCAATCTCTGTTTCACGGGCTACATGCTACACCATTTGTCCTTTGTGCAATTGATGCAAGCCTATTTATTTAATTGCTTGTTAAATAAAGTTTCAGTTTTATAAAGTACATTCACTACTAACAGATGGGATTGTGTGACAGAGAGCAGAATGCACACTCCGGTTCGATGAGAGAGGCTTATCCCCCTTGTGCGAAATTAAACTCACATATTGTTCCCATATTTTTTACGAATACTGTTGATCATAATTTCTGCAGATACCCTTCATCGAGTGCGCCCGTATAAGATACACAAGATAAGTGAAGACTTCACCTCTGGAGTGCTGCCCTGTCGGCAAGAGAGACGAGAGTGCCTGTATGTTCCGAACTGCATAATGGAACCAATCGAGCAAAGTGCACCTAGCAGTCTGTTTGCCGCCGCAAGTCAACGCCAACCTTGCAGTAAGACATCGCTACTCGTTCCTCTTCTTACAAAACCGGGAGCCGGGCGGAGGTCCTGTCAGCGACAGTCTGGCGCATGCGCGGCGATGCTATCAGCGCGCTGTAGAAGGCGGAGCGGAGAACGTCTTCGTCAGTCTTCGATGGCTCACCTGAGGATGACTGGCAGGTGTCCAGTAGAAATATCGTGAAGTTTACGACGACCGGCTGCAGTCCCGAAATCTCTTCGAACATTCCATGTGTACGCTGCCGTTAACGTCACAACTCAAACGGATACCTCTAGACTGTTGCCGTGAATGGGGAGCATGGACTGCTGATGAATCGCAACGAATTGTCTTCAACGATGAATCGCAGTTCTGTATCACTACTGTTGACCACCGTTGGCGTGTATGGCGGCGACCTGAAGAGAGTACCAATTCTTCAAACGTTTTGGAGTCACACAGCAGTGTTGTTGCTCCTGACATCATGGTGTGGGCAGCCATCGATAATGACCTGAGGCCGCGGCTGATAGTGATTGTGAGGAAACATCCTGCGTCATCATCTGTTACCTCTCATATGGCAGTATTTTAGTCTCGTTTCACTATAGGACAATGCTTTCCACCACATTCTACATATCTGTGTGAAACACTTCTGTGATGTTGAGGTATTTCCATGGACAGCAAGATTCCCAGATTTGTCCCCGACAGGATTTTTAGGTCTGACATCAACAGCATCCCAGCGGCAGAGTCTAGGATATCAAGGACCAGTTAAAACAGCTACGGATCAGGTTGCCTCAAGAGAGGATGCAACGACTTTATGACGCCCAACCGAATCAGTGCATGCATCCGGGGAGCGACATCATAGTTATAAGTGGGCTCACACTGCCAAATTGTTTGTAAATTTGACTCGTGTTTGTAATCACTGAAACAACTTCACATACCCCCTCAACCAGTCAAGTTCCATTTCATTTGTCACCCTGCTTCTGGATGTTTCACATCTTCTGTCAGGCAGTGTGCGTCAGATCGCGTACGAAGAGACTTCTGACATGAAAAAACGTTTGACTTTTATGGTGACAGTACTTTCAAGCTTAGATGTGATTAAACAATCACTACTACCTTCTACGCCACGCTCCCCTGTTCTTTTCCCCACTATATGGCTCTGAGCACTATGGGACTTAACATCTGTGGTCATCAGTCTCCTAGAACTTAGAACTACTTAAACCTAACTAACCTAAGGACATCACACACATCCATGCCCGAGACAGGATTCGAACCTGCGACCGTAGCGGTCACGCGGTTCCAGACTGGAGCGCCTAGAACCGCACGGCCACACCGGCCGGCCTTTTTCCCACTATAATGGTGAGTTGACCTATGCCAGCTAGTTTTCTGAGCTCACTTACATTGAAGGCTGACTTACATAACAGAAGTGGAGAAATCTGTGCTGATATGGTACCAAAACCGCGATTCAATATCCTGGCATTTTATGAGCAAAGTCCCGCATGCCAACGATAAGAGTATTTTAATAGGTATCTGTAGAAGCGAGTATTTAACTTTCGCCTGTGTGTTTAATTTTCCGTTGTTTTCGCAAGTTCTCTGAAAGTACGCTACGAAAACAATTGCTCTGAATTAGTGGGGCTCCCTTGAAGATTGCTTGGATTCTCGTGTGGAGCGCAAGTTGCATTGATCAATATATGAAACTTTTGTATAGTAATGTAATTGGAGCACACAGGCCTCGTCAATATATGGCCTGTTTTTACCAGTCTGATTGGTACGTATTTAGGGACTACAGCAACCTCTTCCGTGGTTTATCGTTTATTCTGAAATAAACAGACTTTCCATCTGAAGGAGTGCGGCGCCGCATGAACTCGTGCAGCACTGAATGGGCAGATGAGCCACTTCCACCAACACATGTGTCTGTGAACCAGAGTGTTCTCTGAAACAATGCCAGCCAATCCCAACGAGAGTCCTCTTTCATAAAGACGTTAAAAGTACCTTTGCACAGCTTCTAGAGACTGGAAGCTAATATCAAATGCTATTACAACCTCTTTAAAAAAAAGTGGAAGAAGTTTAAACTGTGGCAGCCCTGATGAGTTGGTGAGGAGGTGGCATTAACTTCGCCAGTCTTAAGTTTCGTACGTTTGGCTTCTTCCCCCCCCCCCCCCTCCCTCCCCACCATTTGTTATTTTACCGTGTTTATGTAACCTTAACTCCTTAAGCGTGCTACTTTGCTGCAGAGTGAAAAACTTTTCAGGTTATATCATCATTATTTATCTTACAGTTAGCGAAGTAGCGTTTCGGCATAACATATTAACACTTTTCGTTTTCAATAACTAAAAAAAGTTAGCCTTTTAGATTCTAAATGTATTTCATTTCATTATCATAAAAACTTATAACGCCATACAATTCCCTAATAGTTTGTATCTAATTGAATATTTGTACATTTTTCATTTAAGTGTGCAGGAGCAAACCCAACGAGTTTACGTAACAGGCATACGGGAGGTTATAATTAAATTTTTGCTACTTGAGAGGTCCCCCTTGAAAAACGAGTGATCTTAGAACAATGAAACTTTGTGGAAACATTTCTTAGGACCTCTGGAAGATAAACAATGAATAAATCACTGACAGAAATGCATTTTAATTTCCGCATGAGGAGGTAACAGTGGTTAAGGGGAGGTTTACTATCTTTGGCCCGAAAAAAGCATTTTCTTCGAGAGTTTTTTTCTCGGTATGTGTTATAGATATCAATGTCAAATTTGGTGAAAATGTTTATTGATATTTCCTCTACAAACTGGAATTTTTTTGACTGGAAATGTCTAAAAGGCTAACTTTTTTTAGTTATTGAAAACGAAAAGTGATAATATGTTACGCCGAAACGCTACTTCGCTAACTGTAACATAAATAATAATGATATAACCTGAAAAGTTTTTCACTCTGCAGCAAAGTAGCAAGCTTAAGGAGTTAAAGTTACATAAACAAGGTAAAATAACAAATGGGGGAGGGGGGGGGGGGAAGAAGCCAAACGCACGAAACTTAAGACTGGCGAAGTTAATGCCACCTCCTCACCAACGTCAGCGAAGTATATAAGATTCTTTAGGAGTTGTACCCCGCTTAAATTATTTGAACCATAAGAAACAAAATGGCAGCCATTTCAAGAAACAGGAATTTTTTGAACGATTTTTCCACTTCGTCGGCCATGTAAAAATATTTATAGTTGATGGATCGGAATAAAAGTGGTACAGCTCCAAGACAATTTAGTTAGATTCGTCGGAAACAAAGAATCGTGCCAATCGGTTCAGTAGATTTGATACCAAGCCGCGTGCGATTAAAAAAAAAATTCATTTCGAGAAAAACGCGTTTGAAGTTTTGAGTACATATAATGTAATGTTATGCAACGTACGTTCAATCTGCTATTCCGGGTCCATAAACTCCCTCACAGAGGGCGTTCTGCCCGATCTGAGCCATCCTGCGCTGCTCCAAAAATAGTTCAAATGGCTCTGAGCACTATGAGAGCATCTCAAGTCATCAGTCCCCTAGAATTTACAACCAACTAAACCTAACCAACCTATCACACACATCCATGCCCGAGGCAGGATTCGAACCTGCGACCGTAGCAGTCGCGCAGTTCTGGACTGACGCGCCTAGAACCGATCGGCCACCGCAGCCGGCTTGCGCTGCTCCAGAGCCACTCATTCGGCCGGTGACAATCGGTTTTCGGCCGCTTGAATCCGGTGGTCTTCCGAATGCTTGGCGAACTGCGTCGAATAGAGTCCCAGGGTGACGTCCATCGTTGTCATGGTCTTCAGAGTTGCTGAATACCCTTCGTTGAAGCTGCTCACTGCCAGGAAAGTCGCAATCTCCACAGTCTTCGCACCAGAATGCAAATGCTTGGGGGCTAACTTCCAAACACACGCGTTCAAACTTTCATTTGAATTGTGTGTGTTTCCTCCCAAGCACCGGTACAATAACTCGTCCTCCGAAAGAAAAAACTGGTGCGTGAAAAAGGCCGATTTCAGGCAGGTGCATGTTTTGTTCAACCGCGAATAACAAACAATTCCGTTCCGTATTCAGAAAAACCGTTTCAGCGGTGGATTCTAAACACTTTTATGGATACAAAACGCAATTTAAAAGAATTCGAGTTTTTGAACCAAAAGATAGTAAACTTACCCTTAATGGCATACCGTGTCTACGTTCCAAGTTTTAAAAGTTGCTCATTGTGACGAGCACCTGCATCCACCTTGTAAGTTGCAGCACTTTTCGAACAGTGTACCATGAAATATTCAGCAGCTGTCACGCAGCTCGTGACTATTTGAAAATCGAGCATTGCGTCCAGCATTCTCAGCCGTGGCAACAGTACCTTCTTCAGCCTTTTGTGGCGCAATTGGCCGTCGGTCTCTCCCAGGTGCGATTCCGAAATCGCCAGATAATTCTAAATTCCGCGTCACGTTCTTCAACCCCGGTGTGGAAAGAGGACTTCTCCACATTCACGTAATGAGGCGATATTCTCGAAGAGTAGCAGCATTATTGCTCTTGTTTTGCGCACCTCGTCCTGGCCCTTGTTGACTGTCCCCAACTGTAATGCACACAGAAGCCTGCGATTAAACCCTACGTCGCCGTAACAGTACCGGCGCTTCATGGCAAGTTATGGCTCTAACACTATTAACAAGACAAATCCTGCAGCACGCAGTGTTAACATGTTTCCTACAGAGTTTCGAACCCATACGGCAAATAGTTTTCCGTCTACACTGGCACAAACAGCGAAATTTAATTATAACCACGCTATGCGTTTTGCCTCAACTGCAATTCTGCTAGCTGCCAACAGCAACAGCGTCGTTCACGTTATCACTCTACCGACACTGTGGCCTAGCTAGTACCATATTCTTAGATCAATTCGACGATGCATAGCTAATTTTGTTTGTAATCCATTAAATTTCAGGTATGCAGACGCGTAAATACTACTTCTTCAAGTGAAATGATAATTAAATGGACACCCTAACTGCAAACAGGCGTTGATGTACTTCATTGGGGACATGTTGAAAATGTGTGCCCCGACCGGGACTCGAACCCGGGAACTCCTGCTTACATGGCAGACGCTCTATCCATCTGAGCCACCGCGGGCACAGAGGATAGTGCGTCTGCAGGGACTTATCTCTTGCACGCTCCCCGTGAGATCCACATTCCCAACATGTCCACACCACTACATTCGTAGTGCGCCTAATAGATGTTTGCCCATCATGCAAGGGATAAGTCCCTGCAGACGCACTACCCTCTGTGCCCGCGGTGGCTCAGATGGATAGAGCGTCTGCCATGTAAGCAGGAGAGCCCGGGTTCGAGTCCCGGTCGGGGCACACATTTTCAACTTGTCCCCAATGAAGTACATCAACGCCTGTTTGCAGCTAGGGTGTCCATTTAATTATCATTTTATTTCTAGCAAAGCTCCATGGTCATCCACGGTAACTGTTCTTTCGGGAACAGATACTACCGTCATATATAACTTCTTCAAGTGACAACTGAAGAGCCAAAGAAACTGGCACACCTACCTAATATCGTGTAGAGCGCCCGCAAGCACGCAGAAGCTCCACAACATGACGTGGCATGAACCCAACTAATGCCGGCCAGGGTGGCCGAGCGGCTCTAGGCGGTACAGTCTGGAACCGCGCGACCGCTACGGTCGCAGGTTCGAATCCTGCCTCGGGCATGGATGTGTGTGATGTCCTTAGGTTAGTTAGGTTTAAGTAGTTTTAAGTTCTAGGGGACTGGTGACCTCAGAAGTTAAGTCCCATAGTGCTCAGAGCCATTTGAACCATTTTAACCCAACTAATGTCTCAAGTAGTGCTGGAGGGAATTGACACCATGAATCCTGTAGGGCTGCCCATGAATCCGTAAGGGTACGAGGGGGTGGAGATCTCTTCTGAACAGCACGTTGCAAGGCATCCCAGATATGCTCCATAACGTTCATTTCTGAGGAGTTCGGTGGCTAGTGGTAGGAATTCTGGACGTGTGGGGTGTCGCATTGTCCTGCCTAAATTACCCAAGTCTGTAGGAATGCACAATGGACATGAATTGATGCAGGTGATCAGACAGGATTCTTATGTACGTGTCACCTGTTATAGACGTATCGAGGCGTACAGGGGGTCCCATACCACTCCAAATGCACACGCCTCACACCATTACAGAGCCTCCACCATCTTGAACAGTCCCCAGCTGACATGCAGGGTCCACAGCTTCATGAGGCTGTCTCCATACTAGTACACGTTCATCCGCTAGATACAATTTGAAACGAGACTCGTCTGACCACGCTACATGTTTACTGTCTTCAACAGTCCAATGTCGCTGCTGATGGGCCCAGGCGACGACTAAAGCTTTGTGTCGTGTAGTCATCAAGGGTACACGAATGAGTCTCCGGCTCCGAAAGCCCGCTTCGATGGTGTTTCGTTGAATGGTTCGCATGCTGACACTTGTTGTTGGCCCAGCATTGAAATCTGCAGTAAATTGCGGAAGGGTTGGTCTTCTGTAATGCTGAACGATTCTCTTCCGTCATCGTTGGTCCCGTTCTTGCAGGATGTTTTTCCGGTCGCAGCGACGTCGGAGATTTTATATTTTACCGAATTCCTGATATTCACTGTACACTCGTGAAATGATCGTACGGCAAAATCACCAGTTCATCGCCTCCTCAGAGATACCGTGTCGCATCGCTCGTGCGCCGACTCTAACGCCACTTTCAAACACCCTTAAATCTTGATAACGTGCCATTGTAGCAGCATTAACCGATCTAACAACTGCGCCAGTTCCTTGTTGTCTTACATAGGCGTTGCCGACCGCAGCGCCTTATCCTATCTGTTTACGTATCTCTGTATTTGAATACGCATGTGTATACCACTTTCTTTGGCGCTACGGTTTATTTCTGCCTCTAATCGTCCGGGCATCCTCATAGTGAGTGGCAAGACTGCCGACGAGGTCTCAAGCTCGGCCTTATATGTGGCTGCAAAGAGGCACGCTTACACACGCGACACAGTGGTGAAAGCTTTCACACATTAGATTCGATTATCGATGTATGTTCGGCGGCGGTAGCACCTTGACGACTTCTCTGCAATTTAATTATACCAAGAACCGAATTCCACGCCCTATCCAAATTATTTAATAAGTTATCAGTTACTGTAATTTCTATGGCTTCCTAGGGAATAGAATCCCATAAGGATGAGGTCGATCGTAAAATCTTCACTTTACCGCACTTCATCGAATGACCTGTATCCATACGATGTTCTGCCACAGCAGACTTGTCTGGCTGTAGTAAGCGTCTGTACCTCTCATGAACGGTGCGTGTCTACCCTGTGTATTTCCGTACTTGTCTTCTAGGATTCACAATAAACGCTCTTCGACTTTGTTCCTGGGAATATCCATTCGCTTTAAAAATGGCCTTGAGGTGTGTGAGCTCTTCATGCAAACTATCATTATCGGATTTACAGTGTGTACCTCTGTGTAGTAAGGTCGTAAGGACACCTATGGTTTGTGAAGGGTGATGACAGCTACAGGCATGTAAATATAGCTCCGCATGAGTTGGTTTACGATATACAGCATGTCTTGATGTGCCATCGACTTTACGAACAATGAAAACATTCAAAAGATGGCACGCAGCCATCTTATTCTATTTCCGCAGTAAATTTAATACTAAAATATAGCGAGGATAGAACTCATACGTTCGAGAAATCTATGTAATTCATCCTTATTTTGAAGACATACTGCAAATGTGTCGTCCACGAGCCTCCAGAAGACCGTTGGTTTAAAATCTGCCGAACCAGGGCAATGTCCTAAAAGTCTTCTGTAAATAAATTAGCTATTAGAGGGGAGAGAGGTCTTCCCATAGGAACCTCCTTAATCTGCTCATGAAATTCGCCATCCGCCATTCACCATCGTAAGTCTTGCGATTCATTCTGAGGATGACCGGACGATAGGCGGCCGAAATGTCGGTTGAAGAAGTAGTATTTCCGCGGCTGCGTGCCCGAAATTTAATGGATTATTCATTACGCCGCGAAAATTTTAAAATGCACAATTTTGTTTGTTTCTCTTGACGAAGTCACCCTCGTTTTATTGGACGTTTCAGCACATTTTTAAGCTTTACAGGTGTGAAAGTTGTACCTTTTGCTTATGTTACTATTTATTGTTTAAAAATGTAGACTGTCAATTACTTGTATTAGGTTCGCCTTTTCCTGCAGATCTGAAGATGGTCACCACTGATCGAAACAGATATCCCGACGACTATTTTCGTGGTCATAGACTGGAATAAAAGGAACAAATTCTATTCATCTTGTTCTCCTAATGTTGACCCTTTCACTTTTAATTCCGTCGAAGGTTGTTTTGACTTTTCCGTGCTCCGAATCAGACATACAGTACTTCAGTATGAAAGTTCAAGTCGATGTCGGTTGCAAAAGGTAGGAAGAGATTAGGAGACTTGCCTAGTATAGCATGGAGAGCTTAAATAACCTAGTTTTCGGACTGCAGGCGTCAACAACACATATGCAGCTACACTAAACTTAAAGTAGTTACGTTGAGCTAAAATTAAACTCGACCAAATGTGGCGTGGCGCTACCTTTTGCGAGGTGCATTTTTTTACGCGTGGTAGGAGTTACTTCTTTCAGAGTATGCTCATGCAATAGCTCCTTTCTTGAAAATCTCGACGAAATACCCGTACCCAAAGACTGGTAAGTTGCACATATCGCACCAATATTCAAGAAAGGCAATAGCAGTAAGCCACTACATTATAGATCCATGTTATTAAAGTCAATACGTAGCAGGATTTTGGAAAATGTGTTGGAAACCTGTGACTTACTGAAATAGAACGGTCTGTTGACACACAGTCAACACTGTTTTAGGAAACATCATTTTTGTGAAACACAACTAGCTTTTTTCTCACTCTGTGTTGAGTGCTATCGACAAAGGATTTGAAATTGATTCCGAATTTTTAGATTTCCTGAAGGTTTCTGACACCTTAGCTCATAAGCGGCTTGTTACCAAATTGCGTGCTTTTGGAATATCGTCTTAGTTATGTGACTAGATTCGTGTCAGATTCCTGTCAGAGAATTCAACACTATGTAGTAATTGGCGAAAAGTCATTGACTAAAACAGATGCGATTTCAGGCGTTCCGAAGGTAGTGTTATAGGTCCTCTGCTGTTCCTTATCTATATAAAAGATTTAGGAGACAATCTGAGCAGCCGCCTTAAGTTGTTTGCAGATGATACTGTCGTTTATCGTATAGTAAAGTCGCCAGAAGATCAAAACCAAGTACAAAACGATTTAGACAAGATATGTGTATGGTGTGAAAATTGGCAATTGACCCTAACTAATGAAGAGTGTGAGGTCATTCCCATGAGTGGTAAAAGGAATCCGTTAACCTTCGGTTACACCATAAGTCAGTCAAGTCTAAAGACCGTAAATTCAACTAAATACCTTGGATTACAATTGCGAACAAATTAAATTAGAAAGATCACACAGAAAATGTTGTGGGGAAGGCGAACCTAAGACTGCGCTTTGTTGGAAAAACACTTAGAAGATGTAACACTTATACTAAAGAGATTGCTTATCCTACGCTTGTCAAATAGTTCAAATGGCTCTGAGCACTATGGGACTTAACTGCTGAGGTCATCAGTCCCCGGGAACTTAGAACTACTTAAACCTAACTAACCTAAGGACATCACACACATCCATGCCCGAGGCAGAATTCGAACCTGCGACCGTAGCGGTCGCGCGGTTCCAGACTGTGGCGCTTAAAACCGCTCGGCCACTCCGGCCGGCCTACCCTTGTCCATCCTCTTTTGGCGTACGGGTGCGCTGCGTGGGATCCTTACCGGATAGGATTAACGGAGGGCGATGAGAAAGTTCAAAGAAGGGTAGCACGTTCTGTATTATCAATAAATAGAGGAGAGAGTGTCACGGACATGATAGAGGATTTGGGGTGGACATCATTAGAAAAAGGCTTTTCTCGTTGCTGTGGGATCTAATGGTTCAAATGGCTCTAAAGACTATGGGACTTAACATCTGATGTCATCAGTCCCCTAGACATAGAACTACGTAATCCTAACTAACGTAAGGACATCACACACATCCATACCCATGGCAGGATTCGAACCTGCGACCGTAGCAGCCGCGTGGTTCCGGAATGAAGCGCCTAGAACCGCTCGGCCACAGCGGCCGGCGCTGTGGGATGTGCTCACGAAACGTTCTCCTCCGAATGCGAAAATATTTTGCTAACGCAAACATATATAGGGAGAAACGATCATCATAATAAAATAAGAGAAATCAGAGCTCGCACGGAAAGTCACAGTCGTTTGTTTTTTCCTCATGCTGTTCGAGAATGGAATAACAGAATTATTGCAAAGGTGGTTCGATGTACCTTTTGCCAGGTAGTTAAGTGTGATTTGTAGAGTAGCCTTGTAGATGGAGATTTATGCAATGTGTCCACCCCTCTTACAACAATTAAGGTCTGTAGGCTTTCGATAATGTAGCTGGAGTTTACCGGTTACCGGAACGTCGATGTCGGCTTGAGGGCGCCCTGAGGTGGAGAGCCCGGTGTTTTAGCGAGGCGCCGTGCAGTGGCAACTGCAGGCTAGTGTGCCAGTGCTGCGCTCTGCAGGGGAACAGGAGAGGTAGCAAGCAGACAGCCTCCGCGCATCTGCACGCACGGGGCGCCCAGCCCAGCAGCAGCTGCCGGCGATGCCACAGCGCCGCAAGAAAGCCGTGATTTATTGCGCTCCGCTTTATGCAAAGAAACTTGCGCCAGAAATGCTGTCGCCACAAGCTGTGGCCCCGTTCTCGCTCCGCAACTACTGCTCTCCGCGTCCCTGTCGGCTGGCACATTTACAGCTACCGACACCTCTACGTGCTTACCGTCTCCCCAGCAACGTAAATATCATGATTCTGACACAGGCATGCGTATTTTTTTTAATTCTGTCAGCGGCAGTGGATCATACATTTACCACAATTATGTTAGAAACAGTTCAACTTCCCCGGTTCGAACTAAGTTCTTTGGGAGGTAGCTAGGCAAATTCCAGCTACACAAACACGAAACTTAGACGCTCTGCAATATAATCAGGAATAATCAATCCAAAACAGCAGCAGTGTTTTCATTAATAAACATCCAGTATTAGGCAGTATTCGGACAAACCACATGGAAAGAACAAACAAAATACCTTGCTATCTGTGTACCCCACTGATGTCAGTGTTCTTCACAAGGGAACCTCCCCATCGCACCCCCTTCAGATTTAGTTATAAGTTGGGACAGTGCATAGGCCCTGAAAAATGAACACAGACCAATCGAGAAAACAGCAAGAAGTTGTGTGGAACTATGAAAAAAATAAGCAAAATATACAAACTGAGTAGTCCATGGCAAGATAGGCAACATCAAGGATAATGTGAGCTCAGGAGCGCCGTGGTCCCGTGTTTAGTACGGCAGCTGCGGAACGAGAGGTCCTTGGTTCAAGTCTTCCCTCGAGTGAAAAGTTTAATCTTTGATTTTCAGACAATTATTATCTGACAAACTCTTATGTTTTCATCACTTTTTGGGAGTGATTATCACATCCACAAGAAAACCTAAATAGGGCAAGGTAGAAGAATCTTTTTTCCCATTCGCCAAGTTTACAAGTTAGATGGGTCGACAACATATTCGTGTCATGTGACGCACATGCCGTCACCAGTGTCGTATAGAATATATCAGACGTGTTTTCCTGTAGAGGAATCGGTTGACCTATGACCTTGCGATCAAATGTTTTCGGTTCCCATTGGAGAGGCACGTCCTTTCGTCTACTAATGGCACGGTTTTGGGGTGCGGTCGTAAAATACAGGTACTAAACTTATTACAGTGAAAAGAGACGTCAATGAACAAAAGGACAGATCATAACTTTGCGAAAATAAAAATAGTAAACTTTTCACTCGAGGGATACTTGAACCAAGGACCTCTCGTTCCGCAGCTGCTCACTCTAACTACGGGACCACGGCGCTCCTGAGCTCACACTATGCTTGATGTTGCCTATCTTGCCATGAACTACTCAGTTTGTATATTTTGCTTATTTTCTTCATAGTTCCACACAACTTCTTCCTGTTTTCTCGATTGATCTGTGTTCATTTTTCAGGGCCTATCCACTGTGCCAAATTATAACTAAATCTGATGGGTGTGCGATGGGGAGGTTCCCTTGTCAGTAAAGAACTTTATTCTACAACGAATCTTTAACTGTTCAAAGACACTATTCAACCGACAGTACCATACTCGCTGATCATACGTATCTGCATATACCTATGTAATGCTGAGCAGGCCACTGGATGTCGCGATAGGCGGACCCGTCAGAATAAAAAAGGAGGGAATATTGTGTTGTCAGTAGAGAAATTGTAACAGAACGGGTCGGTTGGAAGAACTCACTGACTTCGAAGGTGTAAATGAAGTGACGAGTCGTGCGCTAGTGATATGCTCTAGCACCGCTTACACAAGGTACAGAAGGGCAGTGTATTGGCGAATCTGCCATTTGTACTCAGGTAATTCGTATGAAAAGCTATCCGATGTGAATATGGCTACATGAGGGGAATTAAGAGACTTTGAACGCGGAATGGTAGTTGGAGCTAGACTCACGGGATATTCAGTTTCGGAAATCTTTATGGAATTCAACATTCTTAGAGTCACAGTGTCAAGAATGTGCCAAGAATACCAAGCTTCAGGCATTAACTGTGTGTGTGTGAAATCTTATGGGACTTAACTGCTAAGATCATCAAAAAAATGGTTCAAATGGCTCTGAGCACTATGGGACTCAACATCTTAGGTCATAAGTCCCCTAGAACTTAGAACTACTTAAACCTAACTAACCTAAGGACATCACACACACCCATGCCCGAGGCAGGATTCGAACCTGCGACCGTAGCAGTCTCGCGGTTCCGGACTGCAGCGCCAGAACCGCTAGTAAGATCATCAGTCCGTAAGCTTACACACTACTTAACCTAAATTATCCTATCCGTAAGCTTACACACTACTTAACCTAAATTATCCTAAGGACAAACACACACACACCCATGCCCGAGGGAGGACTCGAACCTCCGCCGGGACCAGCCGCACAGTCCATGACTGCAGCGCCCCAGACCGCTCGGCTAATCCCGTGCGGCAGGCGTAAACTCTCACCACAGATAATGCAGTAGCCGACAGCCTTCACTTAATGATCGAGAGCAGCGGCGTTTGCGTAGAGTTGTCATTGCTAATAGACAAGCAACACTGCGCGATATCAGTGTAGGACAGAGCGGCGAAATTTGGCGTTAATGGGCTACGGCAGCAGACGACCGACGCGAGTTCTTTTGCTAATAGCACGGCATCGAGTGCAGAACCTCTTCTGGTCTCGTGACCACACCGGTAGGGTCCCAGACGAATAGAAGACCGTAGCCTGGTCAGATGAGTCCTGATTTTAGTTGGTAAGAGCTGATGGTAGGGTTCGAGTGTGGCGCAGATCTCACGAAGCCATAGACCCAAGTCGTCAGTAGGGCACTATGCGAGGTGGTGGTGGTTCCACAATGTCTGCGCTGTGTTCATGTGGACTGGGTCCTCTGGTCCAACTGAAACCATCATTGACTGGAAATTGTTACGTTCGGCTACTAGGAGACCATTTGCACCATTCATGGACTTCGTGTTCCCAGACAACGATGCGCCATGTCACCGGGCCACAGCTGTTCACGACTGGTTTCAAGAATATTCTGGAAAGTTCCATCAAATGGTTTGGCCACCCATATCGCCCGACATGAATCCCATCGAACATTCGTGGGACACAATCGAGAGGTCAGTTCGTTCACAAAATCCAGCACCGGCAACACTTTCACAGTTATGGACGGCTATAGAGGCAGTGTGGCTCAATATTTCTGAAGGGGACTTGCAACGACTTGTTGAGTTCATGACACGCCGAGCTGTTGAACTACGCCAGGCAAAAGGAGGTCCGAGGCGATGTTGGCAGGTATTCAGTGACTTTTGTCATCTCACTGCACTTTATGCCCTCTACCGGTAGCTGAGTGGTCAGCGTGACAGAATGTCAATCCTAAGGGCCCGGGTTCAATTCCCGGCTGGGTCGGAGATTTTCTCCGCTAAGGAATTGGGTGTTGATGTTGTCCTAATGATCACCATTTCATCCCCATCGACGCGCAAGTCGCCGAAGCGGCGTCCAATCGTAAGACTTGCACCCGGCGAACTGTCTACCAGACGGGAGACTCTAGTCATACGACATTTACGATTCAAGCGTTCCCCAACTTGGCTTCACCACCATTAACATCCAGTAACAGTGGACTGACCTGGTATTGTAGAGAAAACGGTCTACCCGACCGGAGGCCCTTGGCACAAGACATTTACATTTTACTGTACTTTATCAAATGACTTTGATTTGATAAAGAAAACTACACTTACAGTTAAGTATAAAGTAAAACGATAATAGCTACTGCAAACAAAAAAGCAAAGCCTACATTAGAGCTTGAAAACGACTAAAATTCCAATCAGGGGTATATAATTTGAGGACACTGTAGTAATGGAGTGAGAGAATGGATGGGTATAGGACAGAAAGGTGTAAGTGACGTAATACACGCAGTGAAGACAGGAGAAAAAGAAATTGGTGTTACTGACTGAGTAAAAGAGAAAGAAGCATAACTGGGACAAGACGGAAGCACTTTCTTTACTGTTTCACAAACAGAAAACTGACCATATCAGTTACATTTTTAGTGAAAAGTTATGAGGTTGACAAAAATAAATCCTTCAGATTTTTTTTCTTAAATGCAACGGCCCACTGAATTATGCGCAGGCTGCAGGCTAGTTCGTTCCAGAGGCGAGCAGCAGTAACAGAGGAGTTTGTTAGTGTTTTCGCTTTACGGGTGGACACAGCTAGGGTACCCGATAAGTGAGACCAAGTGCTGCGACTGTAACGAGATGACAGTGATTTGATCTCCGATGTGAGGTACAGGGCCGCATCCACACGAAGAGCAGATGAAGTAGGCACAGAGCCATATCGCGTGTTGGTCACGTAATACCTTTGGACGATATTTCAGTGCCGTAACTCAACATAGTATTGGAATGCTATTCTCATTAGAAGTCGTTATCCATTTGCTGTAGCTTAATACTAGTTGTATACTGTGTCTGTAATCTTCCCTTTTCAGATAAAGTGGTAATTCATATTCATTGCTCCGTTCTATAATTTAGTCAATGCTAGATAACCGAGGAATTACCTCCATGTAAACAGTGATGACAGAAGTAAAAGGCACGAAGTTCATATATTAGGAAGGTGCGTAAGTTCGCAGCGTTTTTCCATAAGATCAATAAACACCACAGACACACATAACAGAGACGTTATTCACCAATAATACTGGGTGTTTCAAAAATGACCGGTATATTTGAAACGGCAATAAAAACTAAACGAGCAGCGATAGAAATACACCGTTTGTTGCAATATGCTTGGGACAACAGTACATTTTCAGGCAGACAAACTTTCGAAATTACAGTAGTTACAATTTTCAACAACAGATGGCGCTGCGGTCTGGGAAACTCTATAGTACGATATTTTCCACATATCCACCATGCGTAGCAATAATATGGCGTAGTCTCTGAATGAAACTACCCGAAACCTTTGACAACGTGTCTGGCGGAATGGCTTCACATGCAGATGAGATGTACTGCTTCAGCTGTTCAATTGTTTCTGGATTCTGGCGGTACACCTGGTCTTTCAAGTGTCCCCACAGAAAGAAGTCACAGGGGTTCATGTCTGGCGAATAGGGAGGCCAATCCACGCCGCCTCCTGTATGTTTCGGATAGCCCAAAGCAATCACACGATCATCGAAATATTCATTCAGGAAATTAATGACGTCGGCCGTGCGATGTGGCCGGGCACCATCTTGCATAAACCACGAGGTGTTCGCAGTGTCGTCTAAGGCGGTTTGTACCGCCACAAATTCACGAAGAATGTCCAGATAGCGTGATGCAGTAATCGTTTCGGATCTGAAAAATGGGCCAATGATTCCTTTGGAAGACATGGCGGCCCAGACCAGTACTTTTTGAGGATGTAGGGACGATGGGACTGCAACATGGGGCTTTTCGGTTCCCCATATGCGCCAGTTCTGTTTATTGACGAAGCCGTCCAGGTAAAAATAAGCTTCGTCAGTAAACCAAATGCTGCCCACATGCATATCGCCGTCATCAATCCTGTGCACTATATCGTTAGCGAATGTCTCTCGTGCAGCAATGGTAGCGGCGCTGAGGGGTTGCCGCGTTTGAATTTTGTATGGATAGAGGTGTAAACTCTGGCGCATGAGACGATACGTGGACGTTGGCGTCATTTGGACCGCAGCTGCAACACGGCGAACGGAAACCCGAGGCCGCTGTTGGATCACCTGCTGCACTAGCTGCGTGTTGCCCTCTGTGGTTGCCGTACGCGGTCGCCCTACCTTTCCAGTACGTTCATCCGTCACGTTCCCAGTCCGTTGAAATTTTTCAAACAGATCCTTTATTGTATCGCTTTTCGGTCCTTTGGTTACATTAAACCTCCGTTGAAAACTTCGTCTTGTTGCAACAACACTGTGTTCTAGGTGGTGGAATTCCAACACCAGAAAAATCCTCTGTTCTAAGGAATAAACCATGTTGTCTACAGCACACTTGCACGTTGTGAACAGCACACGCTTACAGCAGAAAGACGACGTACAGAATGGCGCACCCACAGACTGCGTTGTCTTCTATATCTTTCACATCACTTGCAGCGCCATCTGTTGTTGAAAATTGTAACTACTGTAATTTCGAAAGTTTGTCCGCCTGAAAACGTACTGTTGTCCCAAGCATATTGCAACAAACAGTGTATTTCTATCGCTGCTCGTTTAGTTTTTATTGCCGTTTCAAATATACCGGTCATTTTTGAAACACCCTGTATATTCCCTGCAGTATTTACAACAGTCTGCCAACGCTGCGGTAATTTTTCAATTCCACAGCTGTAGAGACCACGTGGTTTTGAAGCGAAAACTCGTCGATCCATGTTCGGAGCGCATTTTCATCCGGAAAGGAAGTTCGTCGAAGGTTGTTCGACAGAGATCGGAAAAGGTGAAAATCTCAGGGCGCAAAATCAGGTGAATAAGACGGGTGCGGAATGACTTCCCAACCCAATTCCTGTGTAGTGACTTCATGGTCATTGCACTTGGATGTAAAGATACCATTTCTCGTTACCAGCAACGATACAGGATAGGCATAGCCGGTATTGTTCACGAGCCAATTGATGACGAGCGAGCAGAGATGTACACACGGCCACCCGCAAATTTTGGTGATGTTGGCTTAGAGCATGGAGTACACAGACATCCGATTTTTGTACCTCCTCCATTGCCTGCAAATCACGCACGATGATGGAATGATCACAGTCCATCACATTTGCCAATTCTCGTGTACACTGACGCGGATCATTGTGGATTAATGCGTTTAAACGATCTTCATCAAAGCCCTTGTGAAGTGACAGGCGAGTTGTGGCGCCCTGAAAATAGTCTAAGTTCAGAGTTGGTAACTACTGCTGGGGCCGCTCGGCAAGCCGCGGCTCGTTAGCAACCGCACGATGCCACAACGACCGGACCACGTGGTGACGCTGTGTCGATGAAGGAGGCATGTAGGGAGTGCCAAAGATGGCGGACTTCGTGAAACCTTAATGGCAGGCATTTCACAGTTCATATAGAAACTAATAGCAGCCACATGAATCACGATACCTCAAAAAGAAACATGTACATTACCATTATTTGCATGACAATTCTGATGGTGTAGTCAGATTTTCAATATCTTTATTAGTTTAAAGTTCAGTATCTGGCGATAAATTATACAAGTAACACCCAGCAACGAATTTCCAAAACCTGAACGTTTCATCCGATTTTATCGATCGGCGTGTCTTTAGACAGCTATTAGTGTAAACCTAAACTGGTATAAATTACAGGCATGTAACTTGAATAGTACTTGAGTTATTGGAGGTCAAAGTGGCTGATTATTATCGATCGCGTCAGGCCATAAATACTCCACACTTGCACGAAAAAACGGTAGCACCATGCGTATAAATACACTCCTGGAAATTGAAATAAGAACACCGTGAATTCATTGTCCCAGGAAGGGGAAACTTTATTGACACATTCCTGGGGTCAGATACATCACATGATCACACTGACAGAACCACAGGCACATAGACACAGGCAACAGAGCATGCACAGTGTCGGCACTAGTACAGTGTATATCCACCTTTCGCAGCAATGCAGGCTGCTATTCTCCCATGGAGACGATCGTAGAGATGCTGGATGTAGTCCTGTGGAACGGCTTGCCATGCCATTTCCACCTGGCGCCTCAGTTGGACCAGCGTTCGTGCTGGACGTGCAGACCGCGTGAGACGACGCTTCATCCAGTCCCAAACATGCTCAATGGGGGACAGATCCGGAGACCTTTCTGGCCAGGGTAGTTGACTTACACCTTCTAGAGCACGTTGGGTGGCATGGGATAGATGCGGACGTGCATTGTCCTGTTGGAACAGCAAGTTCCCTTGCCGGTCTAGGAATGGTAGAACGATGGGTTCGATGACGGTTTGGATGTACCGTGCACTATTCAGTGTCCCCTCGACGATCACCAGTGGTGTACGGCCAGTGTAGGAGATCGCTCCCCACACCATGATGCCGTGTGTTGGCCCTGTGTGCCTCGGTCGTATGCAGTCCTGATTGTGGCGCTCACCTGCACGGCGCCAAACACGCATACGACCATCATTGGCACCAAGGCAGAAGCGACTCTCATCGCTGAAGACGACACGTCTCCATTCGTCCCTCCATTCACGCCTGTCGCGACACCACTGGAGGCGGGCTGCACGATGTTGGGGCGTGAGCGGAATACGGCCTAACGGTGTGCGGGACCGTAGCCCAGCTTCATGGAGACGGTTGCGAATGGTCCTCGCCGATACCCCAGGAGCAACAGTGTCCCTAATTTGCTGGGAAGTGGCGGTGCGGTCCCCTACGGCACTGCGTAGGATCCTACGGTCTTGGCGTGCATCCGTGCGTCGCTGCGGTCCGGTCCCAGGTCGACGGGCACGTGCACCTTCCGCCGACCACTGGCGACAACATCGATGTACTGTGGAGACCTCACGCCCCACGTGTTGAGCAATTCGGCGGTACGTCCACCCGGCCTCCCGCATGCCCACTATACGCCCTCGCTCAAAGTCCGTCAGCTGCACATACGGTTCACGTCCACGCTGTCGCGGCATGCTACCAGTGTTAAAGACTGCGATGGAGCTCCGTATGCCACGGCAAACTGGTTGACACTGACTGCGGCGGTGCACAAATGCTGCGCAGCTAGCGCCGTTCGACGGCCAACACCGCGGTTCCTGGTGTGTCCGCTGTGCCGTGCGTGTGATCATTGCTTGTACAGCCCTCTCGCAGTGTCCGGAGCAAGTATGGTGGGTCTGACACACCGGTGTCAATGTGTTCTTTTTTCCATTTCCAGGAGTGTATATTTATTCGTCTGTGTCTTTGTTTGTATCCAATATACACTATTCATGAAGAAATTGGTTAAATATTTACTGTGTTTAGAAAGCACAGAGACATTAGGTGCCGGCCGCGGTGGTCTCGCGGTTCTAGGCGCTCAGTCCGGAACAGCGCGACCGCTACGGTCGCAGGTTCGAATCCTGCCTCCGGCATTGATGTCTGTGATGTCCTTTGGTTAGTTAGGTTTAAGTAGTTCTAAGTTCTAGGGGACTGATGACCACAGATGTTGAGTACCATAGTGCTCAGAGCCATTTGAACCATTTGAGACATTAGGCTACTGCTATTCCTTTGATATATGTTTACTAAATTTGTTCATGTATTTAATAATGTGTGTTAGAGCGTGTTTATGGTCCAGCCGTAGGAATATTTATTTAATTTTGAGCTATTTAAATGTAAATCCAGTATATCGAATGTGTTTCAAAATGTTTGTGAGTGTGCCTTGGTTTGGAGACATGGAGGGAACGCTCTAGCCAATCACAGCGCTCGTTACTAAGGTAGGCACTAGTGGAGTGAATGGAGGGGCAGTTCTGAACAGTGCGGCGCGAGGGACAGTTGCAGAGGACACGGGAGGGTTCTGGACAGTATGGGAGAGGACACGAGAGAGTCCTGGACAGGAGGACGGCACGACGGACGCACGGTCGCGGGAACGGCTGGACGTGGAGTAGCGACTGATAGTCGCGGGGAAAGGCTTAGGGAGAGGAGCAGTTTGCACGTGGCTGCGGGAGATAGAAATATTTCATAGTGCCGACTTGTGCATTTGTGAGATTTCCTTGGCTTCTGCAGTGAAGACGAAGTACGCATTTAGAAGTGAATGTCTCGCGAGCTATGTTGTTCATAACTAATTACGTGAAGTAGGAATCTATTATTTACCTGTTATTCAACTTATATTTTATTTAATTGCTGGACCATCGACACCAATAAGTGTTTTACAGTAATAAAGGGAATTCTTAAAGGTACTTCTGCCATCATACCCATCATTTAACGTGGTTAAAATAGTACCTGCAGAATTTGTTTAATTGCACTCTTTCATTTATAAATTTCTATATAACATTCAAAATTCGCAATTGCCGAGTGATAGGAACCTTCGATCATTTGATTCATGTGTATATTTATATTGTATGCTGTAGACTCAGCAGTGTTTGGCTTGCAACGCGGCAACTACGTATCCCAGCCCCTAGACAACGAAACCAGCTAAAATTTTCAACATTTCAGCTCTGAGTCGCAGGGTACGTAGTTGAAGGCCACACACAACCACATCATTATTTTTTGAAAGCCCGCACCCTATGGTCTTCCTGTACATAGAGAGTCACGAATGTCATAACGATCCTCCTTAAAACGAGAAAATCTTGTCTTGCAACAGTGAGCAACAAATAAAATACGACATAAATTAATCCATAGCGACCGGAATCCCTAAGTGTGAAACATAAACGCTACCAACTTACTCACCAACCTAATACTTTCTGCTGTATCCGTGGACTGCAGCTACTCAGCAACGCAGCTGTGGCTGCCAGGTTGCTAGACCACAGCCATCCGCTGGTGACCTCAGTACTACACCAATTGGACACCGCTTGTAGATAAAAACATTGGCTTGCATACACACGTCACCATCACAACTTGTTTTCAAGCTAGCCTGTGGCCATGTGCACAGATAACCGTGCCCCTGCCACTGACAGCACCGGCACTCACACCTCAGGTGGCCCTGATACAGTCACCGAACCATTTGCCTACACTGATCATATGTCCAGTGGAGTGCACAATAAGTATCTACCCACTCAGTAGGTATTTAAGTGAGTGCATGGCACCAAGAAGGCAGCTCCAGCTGAGATTGTAGTCCTGGATGATCAGCACAGCAGTATAGCAATGAACAGCCAAGCAGTCGTCATGGGAAGCCATCGCTAGCCAGTGACGGTGGCCTGTTTATTCAGGGACAGTGTACAGCGAAGATCGAGTTAGTATCTATGTGATCTTCTAGGTCAGTTACAAACCATGTTATACGTTCTGTAGGAGTTATACTATCAGTGTTACTCAACCACTCAGTTGATACTGAACCGGTGAGTGAACTTTGCTAACCCATTGTGGAACTTTGTTCGACAATTTCATTTATCTGTGAATCATTCCTGTTGGTGTGGCCATGTGACCCCTTAGAAAAAAAAAATGTTCAAATGTGTGTGAAATCTTATGGAACTTAACTGCTAAGGTCATCAGTCTCTAAGCTTACACACTACTTAACCTAAATTATCCTAAGGACAAACACACACACACACCTATGCCCGAGGGAGGACACGAACCTCCGCCTGGACCAGCCACACAGTCCATGACTGCAGCGCCTTAGAAACCCCTTAGATGTTACTAATATTTTGTTGTATGTTCTGTTGTATAATAATAGTGTCGGTTATATTCTGCCGTCTGGGAATATTATTTAGTGAGTGTTACCAATTCAATTACAACACTTTTATACACAGATAATGTGGTTTGCGGAAATGGGCTATGCTGGTAACTAGTCAGCCGCCGGCCGCGGTGGTCTCGCGGTTCTAGGCGCGCAGTCCGGAACCGCGCGACTGCTACGGTCGCAGGTTCGAATCCTGCCTCGGGCATGGATGTGTGTGATGTCCTTAGGTTAGTTAGGTTTAAGTAGTTCTAAGTTCTAGGGGACTGATGACCACGGCTGTTAAGTCCCATAGTGCTCAGAGCCATTTGAACCATTTTTGAACTAGTCAGCCAACGTAAAAAGTAGTAGCTTTGATTTGTATTACAAATTTTTGTCTGTGTAAAAGTATGCTAATACTCAGTATAGTCAGTGACAACATTCACTTCTGCCGTTATTTCACATTTGCATGTTCATACACTCACATAGAAATTTTTGAATGATAATTTTGTTTACATCCTACTGGATGGCTTGACCCCACTGTGCCTCTGATACTTTCAGATATGGACAGCTTGTATCGCAGGCAGACCCATCTCGCCAGAGGTGGGCAGATGCCAAGGAAACTTGTAGAACTGATGCTGCTGCTGCTGCTGGCAATGGTGCCGCAAGCCGCGGGATCGACACCTGAAGTGGGCACTGGCCTTTACGGTAAGTTCTGAGTCACTACTGACAGATCTCACTGGAATCCTGTCATGCAGTCAGTGTCAATCATTATCATTTACTGCCAAGTAAGGAACAAGATTAAGTTGTAGTCATAAACTCACCATAAACAGAGAGAAAAGTGACTTGCTAAGTTAATAATAACTGTGCAAAGAACATCGGCGTCTGCAGGTACTAGGGCTATGGCTATTTTTCATTCCATCCTCCAATCGATTGCGAGAATTCTGGGAAGTTTTGTGTAGATGTGTTGCACAGTGTCTCTAACAAGCCTGTCTATTGCGTCACATCACACTCCTCAGAACTGATCATACAGTCTGCAAATAAAGCTGCCTAGAGAGTAGCGTCTGCCGCCAACAGTGAGGTGCATGAAGAGAGGTTTCGCCTGATTTCATGCAGCCCACATAACGTAACTGTCATGCATTTCCTTCTGCATGACAGTTCTCGCCCGCGCACTACAGGGGCAACGAAGATGATCCTGCAGCATTTTCGATGGCAATTGTTCGGTCATCCACCATATGGTCCAAACTTGGCTCCCTCTGATTTTGATCTCTTTGCTCACATGAAGGGCAGTGTTTTGGCATGGACAGCGAGCTGAAAACCAGTGTAGGGAATTGGAGGAAATCACCTTCTATGACAAGGGTACTGGAAAGCTGTTACCATGCTATGACAAACATCGAAGTCAGAGCGGCTATAAGGAGTACCTAAAATGTTGCAAACAAAACATTTTTGATTTTCACTGCAGTTTCAGTTTCGCAATAGAACAGAGGTTGAGAAAAGAATAGCCCTCGTATGCTCTCCAAGACAGAGAAAGATTCAAAAATTATGCAGTGAAACTGTCTATGAAACCAATAACATCGCTTGGTAACTCAGTTGGTTAAGCGACTTATTACTTTTAGTACATTTGTGCTTTACTATACTGGTGTAATTAATTTTAGTGCCTTTGTATTTCTGACTGTGTTACTGTAAAAACTATCGTGGCTTTGGTCTTCTAAACATTGGCTACAAACTGTACTCAGTGATAGTCAATAACCACATGAAGAATATCACAGATGCTGTAATTTCTGAAGAATAGAACGTATTGAGATCAGGACGTCCATTGTAATAAAAAGCATTATAGGAAAACATTGAGAATTTAATACGGAAACTCATATAGTACTAGGGACAGAAAGTTGGCTGAAACCAGACGTAAACAGTAATGAAATCCTAAACTCAGATTGGAATGTATACCGCAGAGACAGGCTGGACAGTGAAGGGGGAGGCGTGTTTATAGCGGTAAGGAGTGCAATAGTATCGAAGGAAATTGACGGAGATCCGAAATGTGAAATAATTTGGGTGAAGGTCACGGTTAACGCAGGCTCAGACATGGTAATTGGATGTCTCTGTAGCCCCCCCCCCCCCCCCCCCCCTGGCACAGCAGCTGTTGTGGCTGAGCACCTGAAGGATAATTTGGATAATATTTCGAGTAGATTTCCCCACCCTGTTATAGTTCTGGGTGGAGATTTTAATTTGCCGGATATAGACCGGGAGACTCAAACTTTCATAACGGATGGCAGGGAGAAATAATCCAGTGAAATTTTTTTAAGTGCTTTATCTGAAAACTACCTTGAGCAGTTAAACAGAGAACCGACTCGTGGCGATAACATATTAGACCTTCTGGTGACAAACAGTCCCGAACTATTTGAAACAGTTAACGCAGAACAGGGAATCTGCGATCATAAAGCGGTTACGGCATCGATGACTTCAGCCGTAAATAGAAATATTAAAAAAGGTAGGAAGATATTTCTGTTTAGCAAAAGTGACAAAAAGCAGATTACAGAGTACCTGACGGCTCAACACAAAAGTTTTGTCTCAAGCACAGATAGTGTTGAGGATCAGTGGACAAAGTTCAAAACCATCGTACAATATGCGTTAGATGAGTATGTGCCAAGCAAGATCGTAAGAGATGGAAAAGAGCCACCGTGGTACAACAACCGAGTTAGGAAACTGCTGCGGAAACAAAGGGAACTTCACAGCAAACATAAACATAGCCAAAGCCTTGCAGACAAACAAAAATTACGCGAAGCGAAATGTAGTGTGAGGAGGGCTATGCGAGAGGCGTTCAATGAATTCGAAAGTAAAGTTCTATGTACTGACTTGGCAGAAAATCCTAAGAAATTTTGGTCGTATGTCAAAGCGGTAGGTGGATCAAAACAAAATGTCCAGACACTCTGTGACGAAAATGGTACTGAAACAGAGGATGAAGACTAAAGGCCGAAATACTAAATGTCTTTTTCCAAAGCTGTTTCACAGAGGAAGATTGCACTGTAGTTCCTTCTCTAGATTGTCGCACAGATGACAAAATGGTAGATATCGAAATAGACGACACAGGGATAGAGAAACAATTCAAATCGCTGAAAAGAGGAAAGGCCGCTGGACCTGATGGGATACCAGTTCGATTTTACACAGAGTAGGCGAAGGAACTTGCCCCCCTTCTTGCAGCGGTGTACCGTAGGTCTCTAGAAGAGCGTAGCGTTCCAAAGGATTAGAAAAGGGCACAGGTCATCCCCGTTTTCAAGAAGGGACGTCGAACAGATGTGCAGAACTATAGACCTATATCTCTAACGTCGATCAGTTGTAGAATTTTGGAACACGTATTATGTTCGAGTATAATGAGTTTTCTGGAGATTAGAAATATACTCTGTAGGAATCACCATGGGTTTCGGAAAAGACGGTCGAGTGAAACCCAGCTCGCGCTATTCGTCCACGAGACTCAGAGAGCTATAGACACGGGTTCCCAGGTAGATGCTGTGTTTCTTGACTTCCACAGTCGTTTAATGAACAAAGTAAGAGCATATGGACCATCAGACCAATTGTGTGATTGGATTGAAGAGTTCCTAGATAACAGAACGCAGCATGTCATTCTCAATGGAGAGAAGTCTTCCGAAGTAAGAGTGATTTCAGGTGTGCCGCAGGGGAGTGTCATAGGACCGTTGCTATTCACAATATAGATAAATGATGTGGTGGATGACATCGGAAGTTCACTGAGGCTTTTTGCAGATGATGCTGTGGTGTATCGAGAGGTTGTAACAATGGAAAATTGTACTGAAACGCAGGAGGGTCTGCAGCGAATTGACGCATGGTGCAGGGAATGGCAATTGAATCTCAATGTAGACAAGTGTAATGTGCTGCAAATACATAGAAAGAAAGATCCCTTATCATTTAGCTACAATATAGCAGGTCAGCAACTGGAAGCAGTTAATTCCATAAATTATCTGGGAGTAAGCATTAGGAGTGATTTAAAACGGATTGATCATATAAAGTTGATCGTCGGTAAAGCAGATGCCAGACTGAGATTCATTGGAAGAATCCTAAGGAAATGCAGTCCGAAAACAAAGGAAGTAGGTTACAGTACGCTTGTTCGCCCACTGCTTGAATACTGCTCAGCAGTGTGGGATCCGTACCAGATAGGGTTGATAGAAGAGATAGAGAAGATCCAACGGAGAGCAGTGCGCTTCGTTACAGGATCATTTAGTAATCGCGAAAGCGTTACGGAGATGATAGATAAACTCCAGTGGAATACTCTGCAAGAGAGACGCTCAGTAGCTCGGTACGGGCTTTTGTTAAAGTTTCGAGAACATGCCTTCACTGAAGAGTCAAGCAGTATATTGCTCCCTCCTACGTATATCTCGCGAAGAGACCATGAGGATAAAATCAGAGAGATTAGAACGCACACAGAAGCATACCGACAATCCTTCTTTCCACGAACAATACGAGACTGGAATAGAAGGGAGAACCGATAGAGGTACTCAGGGTACCCCCCACCACACACCGTCAGGTGGCTTGCCGAGTATGGATGTCGTTATAACCAGGAATAACACAATAACCTCTTCAGTCTGGTTTATTAAATCACAAATCACTTTTTAACAATTATGTTAGCCAAGCGTCTACCCAGGCTCACACTCAGAAGTAATGCAGAATTAAAGTTTGGTTATACCAATGTCCGAATGTGCATGGTGGGGTGCACGTCCCGTAATTATTCCCAAGTCCAGTGAAGTTCAGTCTCTCCAAGTGAAGTCGCAAGATTTTCCGCCGAGCAGCCAGGTAACCTCGAGTGGTGCGGCGAGTCATCCACAAGCAGCTGGAACACGGCGTACCTCACTTCCCGATGAGAACTGTCGTTTGCGGCGGCGGCCCGGTTTATATAAGGCTTGCTAGTTAATGGAGCCGTCGGCTGGGGTCGCTATTTTCCAGGGAAAACCAATCGCAATGTTTCCTGGCGTAGCCAATTGCTGTGTGCTGACAAACGCGCGCGCTCGAAGGCGGCCAGCGATGGTAGCCGCGAGCCGCCCGGAGAAGTGCGGCCAGCGATGTATTTCTCGGCCACGTAAGGGAGCGTGCGTGTGAAGACGGCCAGCGATGGAAGCAGCGGGCCGCTCAGAGAAGTGCGGCCAGCGATGTATTTGGCGGCCGCGTACTGGAGCGCGTTGTTCGGTGTTCGTTAGAAGTGGTTTATACCACAGATGTAGATGTAGATGTAGATACGGCCTTTATCGACCCTGAGAAGGGGTTTCATCGTGTGAGTTGCGATAGCCTATGGAAGATTATGTCAGAGTGTAGTCCTTATCACGTAGCAGAGGTAGTGAAAAGGCTTTACAAAATATACACATTTTTATAAACAGAGGTAGGAATCGATTAGAAGAAGTAATTATTAACGAAGGTGTAAGACAAGGATGTGCACTATCAAGTACCCCTTTTAATATTTACACTGACTTCATTCTTTGCAAATGGAAATGTAAAGTAAACGAAGGAAATTAGATAACGAACGAGGTATCCCTGACTGTACTTTTGTTTGTTGATGACATCGTTATTATTCAAAAGAATGAAGATCAGCTACAACGATCAGTATACCAGCTGATCGAAATACGAAAGAAATACAAGTTTAAAATTTCTGATAATGAAACGAAAATAATGGCATTTCGAGGAAAACATCCAGTCAGATCAAAAATTGTTTTGGATAATTCAGTTTTAGAACAAGTCTTTCGAATATCTAATTTTGGCTGCGCTATAAGTTTGGATTCTGATTCTGACACTGAAACCAAAATACACAAATTCCAAGTTGGCTGTGGTACTATTAGCAGAACATTGCCCAATAAGGTACAAAAAGAGACCATCATGGAATTCGATAAAGTGGCGGTGACTCCTGTGTTACTATGAAAGCGAAAGCTGAGTTGCCACAAAGAGAAACTAAATAAATAAATAAAATGCAAACAGGAGAGAAGAGGTTCCTAAGAAAGACGGCTGCGCGATAAGAGTCATGATCGGAAATAAAGATATTAGAACAGAATTAAATATTTTCCACATGAATAAAAACGGTCAAAAATATCGCGAAGATTGGAAACAACGCTTCATGAGAACGTCAAGTCACAGAGTTCCCCATAAGGTCCTGAACCACGAGCCGAATGGAAAAAGAAATACTGGAAGACCTGGAAAAGAATGGGAACGATTTTGTTTTTAAGTTCCGAACAGGCAACGGCCTAATCTTTGAAGGGAAGATGATGATCATGATGATGACGACGACTGTATTTCATTTTACATCAGTACTAAAATTAATATGTCAGCTGATCAACTAAGCTACTATACATTACTGCTGTAATAGGCAATTCCATTGCATTATTTTAGAATCTTAGGTTTATTTTAGAATCTTAGGTGACTGCTAATAACTGGTGCGGAAATTCTAAACTGCCACACACGTGCCAACATTCAGTGGAAGAAGTGGGGCTTCGTACTGATGATTCCAGGTGAACTGTGTTAGCTGTCTTGGGCTGTAACAGGTAACTCGCGCCCGCGAGCGGTGATAGACTATGCGTGGCGCGTCTCCCTCCGGTGATAAGCGCATTAGGCGGCAGGCGTGAGCGAACTCCAACGTCGGGGATAAAAAGCCAGGGCTCGCTGGCGGGGGCGTGTAGAGTGCCGCGCCGGCGCCCCCTGCTGGGATTATTAACCACTTCCACCGCCCGGTGTCGCTAATTACCCCAAGTTGGCCGCGGCGCAGGTGCGCCAGCTGAAGGCAAGTTCTGCGCAGAGCTGCTAGCTAGACTCACCTCGATTTTCCTCCTTCACAAACCTCTACCCCTTTCGTGTTTAAACACCAAGGAACAATCGCACCCACTCGGTACCTGTATCAGTTTACAGATCGGAGGCAAACTTTAGATCGCATAATCATAATGAAACAGCGCTGCGATGGAAACTGAAAGGCGCAGAGCGTTATTCTCTAAGGAACCGATGGCTCGCCGATGTTCGTGGCTTGTTGGAGGCATAACACGACAGATTTCACGTATCCCGGTGGTAATTAACTCAGTTTCTTGATTCCCTATGGTCAACATGAAGAACACTCGATGAATAAAAACCACAACCCCACTCATATCGAAACACATCCTGTAACACAGCAACAGATTATACCGAAAACTAAAAATAGAAGAAACTTATTACTTGTAAATGCCTATAGTGGAAGCGAAAAACGTAGTAAACCAGAACACAACACTCTGTAACAACACACTGTTTATCGTTCTAAGAGAACTAGCGCAGGGCACGGAACAGGAAAGCCGGCCGAAGTGGCCGTGCGGTTAAAGGCGCTGCAGTCTGGAACCGCAAGACCGCTACGGTCGCAGGTTCGAATCCTGCCTCGGGCATGGGTGTTTGTGATGTCCTTAGGTTAGTTAGGTTTAACTAGTTCTAAGTTCTAGGGGACTAATGACCTCAGCAGTTGAGTGCTCAGAGCCATTTGAACCATTTGAACGGAACAGGAAAACACACACACACACACACATACACACACAAAACCATTCCCCCATCACACATAGAGACATAAATAAGGAACATAAGTCGTCAGAACTCCCACTACAATTTTCAAAACCTTCTCGCAATGTGCGTTACATTTCTCGTGACACGCGCGAACAGCAAGATGGCGTAATATTTTGGATTGCAAACAAGGTGCGAAAATTATGTTTTTCTGTGTTCAAAAGCAGCTGCAAGTCATCTAACGACCGTGAGTACATGACAAACCACGTAACAGCCTAGGACACACAAAAACTGACAACACTACCGCAATCCCAAATGTATAACGCTGACTTACGTTAAGTTCAAGTTTTCGTGTTTTTTTGCCAGCAGCCTCTCACACAGTTGCAGATGACATAATGTAAGTCGAGTAAAACGGCAAAAAAATCACAGAAAATATGCCGGAAACAGCGGCAACAATCGTAAAAACCATGCCAAGACGTAAAGTAAAAAAGTTGGTATGAAATTATTCACAGAAAACAATATTTGAAACCAAACAGTACACATGTAATATTTTTTCACAGTGCTTATAGGTATACTATTTTTGCATATTTAAGAATTAAATGGTTAAAATGGCTCTGAGCACTATGGGACTTAACATCTATGGTCATCGGTCCCCTAGAACTTAGAACTACTTAAACCTAACAAACCTAAGGACATCACACAACACCCAGTCATCACGAGGCAGAGAAAATCCCTGACCCCGCCGGGAATCGAACCTGGGAACCCGGGCGCGGGATCGAGAACGCTACCGTACGACCACGAGCTGCGGACATTTAAGAATTAAAGAAGCCACTGATGATGACGATATTGTTGCTGAAACTAGTTTGGGATTAAATAAATAGGAAACAAAAGTTTTTTCTCCATCAAGATGGACCCACAATCCCATACCACCCACGTTTTCTGTGCTGCATAGCGTCTTCTGAACAGTATAGATGAGTCACATTGGATGCTATGACAACGTACCAGCTCGAGTGGCGTGAAAATACGACTAACAACACGAGCGATTTGTTTATTTCTTGCAGTGAGAGATTTATTTGCTACCTGCTAAAGACCTGCTTCGATTGGTCTTCAGTTTTTAGAACATTCCAGATCACTCGAGAACTTTCGACAGCACGGTAAAAATGTACATTTAAAAAAATAGAAAAATGTTAGTGTTTGCTGTACTCTTTGGAGCACAATCCTTTATCGGAATGCTTTGCCTGCCAAACTCTAGTCTCTGCTTCATATGTTTTGTATTTGTCGTACACCAACGTTTTGTTCACGTGCTTCCAATCGTTGTCTTGCATGAACTTCACTCATTGTTTGCTTACAAAGGAACTGTCCAATCCGACATGTCGAAACTCTTCTCTATGAATTTGTACACAACAGTAAAGGGAGGTGACCGCTATGGTCGCAGGTTCGAATCCTGCCTCGGGCATGGATGTGTGTGATGTCCTTAGGTTAGTTAGGTTTAAGTAGTTCTAAGTTCTAGGGGACTGATGACCTCAGAAGTTAAGTCCCATAGTGCTCAGAGCCATTTGAACCATTTTTTAGGAGGTGGGCAACAGACTGGTGCGGCAACTGTCGTAGTAGGCAAGGTGGCCGGAGCGGAAACGATTAGGGAACAGATTAAAACAGTAAACAAAAGATTTGCGTAACTTATATTTATTTAAGAGAACGAGGTTCATTAAAAATAAGCAGCAGTGGTAATGTTGGAGCCGCAACGATGCGAAATCACTGTGGGGTCCTGTAGAGAAGTCACTCCAAGCGTCAGTGAGCTGTGTAGCTACGGCGCTTGAATTCCAGACATGCTGGAAGTGTGGCTCAGCGGGCGGACACCATTGGGTCCGCCAGATGCCAAGCAACCAGTGTTGGCGGCTTATGGAAATTTGAATTCTGTTACTATGACGCCCCTGGAATGGTATCAATACGTGATACCACGGAAACCTGCCATTAAATTTTTAATGCAGGAAGAATACACCAAAAGAAACGCATTATCAAAATTTTAGCTGCTGACACTGGAAGTATTTCTAAAAAAAAAAAAAAAAAAAAGTTTAAATTTTCCAAATTTGTAGCTTGCCGGTCATCTACAGAAACGTACAACCCTGCCATAGCTGTAGCGGACAGCATATGC
The DNA here is from genome assembly GCF_023898315.1 of Schistocerca nitens. Classification (NCBI taxonomy): domain Eukaryota; kingdom Metazoa; phylum Arthropoda; class Insecta; order Orthoptera; family Acrididae; genus Schistocerca; species Schistocerca nitens. The sequence goes on along the minus strand of NC_064615.1, from coordinate 253,783,292 downwards.
GTAACATGTTGGTCACGTATCCTTGGTTGTCGGCTCATCAGTAAACAGATAATATGACACAGCGCAGCCGTCCTTTGGAAGGCGAATTTCACTTTCTGTTGATGGTTTCTCTCACTGTTACTGTTCGCTCTAATTTAAAACTCATTTAATGTTCATAATAATTGGCAACTGCATTTGTGGCGTTGCAACGGCCTTGCCGCATTGATTACACCGGTTCACGTCAGATCACGGAAGTTAAGCGCTGTCGGGCGAGGCCGGCACTTGGATGGGTGACCATCCGGGCCGCCCTGCGCTGTTGCCATTTTTCGGGGTGCACACAGACTCGTGATGCCAATTGAGGAGCTACTCGACCGAATAGTAGAGGCTCCGATCAGAGAAAACCATCATAACGACTGGGAGAGCGGTGTGCTGACCAGACGCCCCTCATTTCTGCATCATTAGCTGAGGATGACACGGCAGTCGGATGGTCCCGATGGGCCACTTGTGGCCTGAAGACGGAGTGCTTTTCTTTGTGGTGTTGCTAAGTGTTAATAATGGAGATTAAACTCAATTACATCTGCTTTTCTTGGCATTTGCTTTGTAATAGGATCTGTCTGTGCAGATACCAGAGTTTCACAGTATGTTTTCAACCTTGTAAACATAAAATATGAAGAAAATGGTATGCAATCGAAATCAACTACTTCTCCTGAAGACCGGCATATATGTTCTTTATTAGATAATTTCTTGGGCATTCATTCCAATCATTTCGACATTTCGTTACAAATTGTGGTAACATTAGAAAAACCAGGAAATAACAATTCCGTGAGTTGTGATACAAACGACGATTTTTGTGCTAATTAAAGTACAATACTTTCCACACCCAAAGAAAATATGTACGGTAATAGGTTTCAGTGAGGAAGAAAAGGCTGTAAACTTTTTCGCTAAACGAAGGAGAGAGAAAACGCTTAAGCTTGAGCAGTGCGCAGAGCCGGTTTCTTTTCGTAAAATCTGAGCTTGAAGTTTATAAATGGAAGAACGATTTATAGGAAATACGAAATATGCGCCAAAATGAAACTCGTGAAGACTAGCTTTTCGAAAGATTTAGAACTGCTCTTGAGCGTCAGTGCACCGTTACCAAGAGAGATCTACGGGACTAGGCGCACTGAATTGCAAGTGAGATTAACATTACTGATTTCCAGGCTTCTTCGACTTCGTTAAACAGATGCAGTAAATTATATGGATAAGGAAGTGGGAAAATTGCGATGTTTACCCGAGGTAAACGTGTAGAGAAGATGCCAATGATCGGTAATGCTACAGAGAAATTCGTAGCTGACGTGAAGACAAAACTTCTTGTTATCTGCATATAAAGCAAATCAGTCAGTTTTCGTGCAAACCGTACCTCATCATTTCGAGCGAAAAAGAGACACATTAACTTGTCGATGAATGCTGTCATACATTGGTATACAACAATGCCTGTGATAAATAGCAGTAGATTACTGTTTGCGCAACTTTATCTCTGCTCTCAGAAACATCAAAGCAAATCAGGACCAAAATTTTAAAAAATTGGTTGTTTACTTGCAAGTCTTATAACTGGCGAGAGAATAGTTCATTGCTTTTATTGGACTCTTGGCGTCGACATACGGACAAATCTGTCTTTGGGAGGACGACCCAAATTAAAGTACATTACGCATAAGGGCTATGAAGATAGGATATCACAAATTAGGACTCGTATGGAGGCATATAGATATTTGCGAGTGCAACAGGAAAAGAAATTAGTAGTGTTACAGCGTACCCTCCACCACGAGCCGTACAGCAACTTGCGTAGTAAATGCAGATCTACTCCTTCCTGGGTTTCGTGGAGAGCGAACTGGGTTTCACAAGATCATTATTTTCGGAATCTGTGTTGATTCCTTCATAGGAGATTTCTGGTCTCCTGAAATGTCATTATACGTAAGCATAAAACACGTTTCAGAATACTACAACAGACCGACGTCAGAGACACAGACCTACAGTTATGTGCGACTGTTCGATGACCCTTCTTGAAAACAGGAATGACCTGTCCTTTTTTTAAATCATTCGGAACGCTTCGCCCCTCTAAGAGTCCCATGGTACACAGTTGCTAGAAGAGGATCAAGTTCTTTCGCCTACTCTATGTAGAATCGAACGGGTATCCCGTCAGTTCCAGTGGCCTTTCCTCTGTTGAGTGATTTCAATTGCTTTTCAATGCCTTGGTCACTTATCTCGATATGTGATCGTTTGTCGATCGTGTAACGATTTAAAGAAGGGACTACCGTGCGTTCTTCCTCTGGAAATAGTTCTGGAAAAAGACCTTTAGCATTTCCGCCTTTTCTGTCCCTTCTGTTTCAGTGCCATCGTGGTGACAGAGTGTATGCACAGGTGGCTTCCATCCGGTTACTGATTTAACGAAAGACCAAAACTTCTTAGAACATCCTCTCAAGTAGGTAGGTATAATTTTACTTTCGAATTCGTTTAACGCTTCACGCGTAGCTCCCCCCCCCCCTCCCCCTACCCACTTCTTACGCAAATTTTGGATTCGTTTAGTGTCTGTCTGTCTGTGAGGCTTTGGCTACGTTCAAATTTGCACTAAAGCTTCATTTGCTTTCGTAGCACCTTTCTAGGGCGGTTGCCGAACGACGGTGAGTCTTTTCCATACCTTACAATTTTTCTCGGCACATGCCTGTCTAAAACGTATCGTACGATGTTCTTGAACTTTGTCCATTGATGGTCAACACTGCTATTGCTAGAGATGAAATTTTCGTGTGCGACACCTATAATAAATACACACATCCTGCACGGTCCTGATGGTCTGACAAATACAGGGTGACAGTTATTGAACTATATGAAAAAAATCTAAATTATTTACAAACTACGGCGTACGCACATTTTATTCAACATGTAAACGTCACTACATATATTCGGATTTAGGTTATAACAAGTTCGATATGCCTGCCATCACTGGCGACGATGTGGCTCAGATGGCTAGCGGAATTCTGCATGACCCGCTGAAGTGTCGGAACATCGATGCTGCCCATGTCCTCGAATGCCTGTTTTCAGCTCAGTAATGCTTTCGAGGCTGTTGCTGTACACCTTGTAACCTCCCCACAAAAATTTTAAAAGACAATATTTATTAGAAATGGAGCCAAGTGTAGCCTTCCCGTAAAAATATTAAAGACAAAGACAATTAAATGAAAATAGCAATCTGACCCAACTATAAGTTCCCATTAAATAATGAAAGATAATCCCATGACAATGAAACTACAGTGATAATCAAAACTCAATTTAACCGAAATGTCGGTCTTTGGCCCTGTGCAAAAATCAGAATTAATCTCTTACCTCATTATGTCTGCACGAGAAATATCTGCTCTTATTCTGCGCCACAGCTTGGACGAAATGCATCGCAATAATTATTTTTTTTTTAAGTTATCTGAAAATTTTCTTTAAGGAAATGCAAGGGAATCAAATGATTTTTTTTTTCTTTGTTAAAAAATTGTTTTGAAATCAAAATTATTATTGGGGCGATTCTTTAAAGTCAATTACAATGAATATACACTAGATTATCTGATGAGCGCAAAGCTGCATAAATACTTATTTAATAAAAATATACCTCATCCTGAATCTCGACCATTGCGGTGCCGACGCCCGCCGACTGCTCTGGGCTACCACTACTGAACTCTCTCGCAACTAGACCGCAACTCTACTCGGCTACAACTGCCGACAGACTACTGCTCGCTACTACTGCCTCTGGTCAGAGATTCTGTGCCTCACCATCGCTGCCAACGAGTACATACGCCTTTCATAACCCTCCACTGGGGGGGCAAAAATTTGGCAGCGATGGTGAGTCATTTGGACTTGCCATCGTAACAAATTTTTCTTTTAATTAATTAACATTTACAAAATATTTGGATGTAATACATTAATTAAATGTTATGCGCATGCACCGATTACAAAACATTACAGACAAGACAAAATATAAGTACAATGAGTAGAGAGCGTATCAGAAAATCAGAAAAATGTATATACAAATTATTTGACAAATAACAAAGTGCACACGCACTGTAAGATTCTGTAGCATTTTCAGAACAAAATCATGTTGACAAAGGACATGAGTGCACATGCACTGCAGTGGAGAATATATCAGCAAAAGACGAAATGTATATACAATGAATAACAAATGACATAAAACATATCACAAAATCATAAAAGGTATACAGAATAAGCACAAATCATATTGAAAAATGAGAAAAGTGTACAGGCACTGAAATTCAGTAGAAAATATATAAGTGCACATGTACTGAAAACTTTTGAACATTTTCATAACAAATAAACGCAAGGGTAGAAAAATCATCAAATCACAAAAAGTATATACAATATAGATGACAAGAGTGCACACATACTGCACTTCAGAACAAATCGAAAATGTCTTTAGTATTTTCACAACAAATAAACAATGGCAGAAAATCATGTCGACAAGTGACACAAATGTACTCGCACTGGAGTTCAACAAATCGAAAAAAAATGTATAGGCCATGAACATAAATGATGTTAGCTAAAAATGATTTTCACTATTAGGATAGGAAAGGAAAGGATTGCATCATGGTTGTAGCACTTTAGTTTGCACACAGCTGCACTGAAAGTCCATATCTTTCCACAGAATCACAACACTAAGTGATACAATCTGCAGTTCCGTTCCCAGAAGTATTTATCAGCGTATCAAGACACTGAAACGTCGTAGTAATATTCCATGCTATCATTTGGCAGTATGCCAGGTACACCAAACAGTGGGACCATAATAACGTCTTCGTCGCTTACGGTGGTGGACAGCATGTCGTGTCAACACCACGCTCGTAAGAGGCACACCAACGTAGAATTAGTGCAAAAACCAAATATAGTGCTCCATGATAATGAGGATGGACAAGACACTGGATGTTACAATAATTCCGGGTAGTTAGGTCAGAAGGTGAAGGACATTATATCACAGACTAGTTTTGATTACATTAGTAGTTTGCCGTATCCATAGCCTAGTTATTGAACATTTCTGTACCATTTATGTAGTATTACAGAAAAATGTTCATTAATTGTTTTACAGACAACATTGTCATTGCTCATTTCAATACCGTAATCAGTAGCATTCATTTCCTAATTACAAAGCATTATTAATTAATCATTGGTCATTTCAATACAGTAATCGGTAGCATTCTTTTCCAAATTACAAAGCATATTCAATAGCATTCAATTCCTTGTTACGAAGCGTAATTAGTATCATTAATTTCCTAGTTACAAAGCATTAGTAATTAATCATTGGTCGTTTAAATACAGTAATCATCTCAATACAGTAATCACTAGCATTCTTTTCCCAGTTACAAAGCATAATTAGTAGCATTCGTTTCCTAGTTATAAAGCGTAATTAGTAGCATTACAAAACATAATCAGTATCATTCATTTCCTATTTACAAAACAATGAATAGCATTCATTTTCTAAATACAAAGCATTATTAATCATTGGTCATTTAAATACAGTAATCGGTAGCATTCTTTTCCCAGTTACAAAGCATAATTAGTAGCATTCGTTTCCTTATTACAAAGCATAATCAGTAGGATTCATTTCCTAGTTACAAAGCATAATTAATTAATGTTCATTTCAATACAGTAATCAGTAGCAATCATTTTTCAGGTGACATTATTCATAGCTGATCAGCATTACACAGAATTCTCTTAAACTGCTATCATTATTTGGGACTGGTAATACATTTTTGTTAGCAATGCATTGCGTTGGGATCGATAATTAATTGCTCAGGCATAACAATATTTGCTTTTGACCTATTGCTGCAAATGAGGATAGGTAACGTCATTCGTCATGAGTCAGCTGTAGCAAGGTTATGAAACAAGGCAGTATATGTGATCACATTTATAAATTATAGACACAAATGGGTAAAAAATAAAAATGCAAGTATTAGAACGGTATAATAAGTAACAGGTTTAGTAAGTATCATGAAAAGCTTCTGCTGGAAAATACAAAATGGATTATTAAGCTGAAAGAAGAAACGTAGACTATGCTGAAAAGTAGTGAACTTCGAATTAACAAGTAGTGAAATGTGTATAAAAAATGTGTTCCATAGCTGTCCTTTCCAAAATCTTCAGTCATCCTACTATGCAATATAACACCTGCTGTCAAAGCAAACTGCAACAAATACTTAAATAACTACATAGCATAAATACATAAACTTCAACATTATCCTCATCTGTAAAGAAAAAACTTCATTATCCATATCATCATAACTCCATCATTATCATCATCACCTGTAAAGAAAAAACTTCATTATTCATAGTAGCATATTCTTCATCATTATTCTTCATCATTATTCATCATCAGCATTCATTATCATCTGCAAAAATCACTTCATTATTCATCACACAACTATTCTTTATCTCTAGCATATTATATCACTTAAAACTAAGATGTGTAGTTCTGTCTGACAGCTTGCATCAATCGCCTTGTATTCTGAAAGAAAAAAATTAGTTAAGACTGCTATTCTGCGATGTGTATAGTATATTCTTGTTAATGCTTGTTAATCCTAATCCATTTACTCTTCCTCATAAAGTTATTGCATCTTCTTTCGTTTATTCCGTAGGTGAAATTCCCATTTCTGTTTAAATTTATTTCCTTTACGCATCATGTCTTTCTGAAATTGATGAACAAAGATTAATGTCTTGTATTTAAATCATATACCCATTAGATAATGATTGGTTAATGGTGACACAATTAAGCATACAGCATAACATGACAGCAAACGTAATATGTCAAAAGCATAGACGTTCAAAGGCAAAAAAAATGTACAGAGAATATCACAATGCAGCAGCAAAAAAGAAGAAAATGTAAAACAGTCACGATGTTGAGATATCATAGGGCAAAAATGTCAAAGTCAACTGGTGTGTGTTATACCTTAACTAGTTCACAGTGCATGCAAACAAAACTTGAAAACAATCGTACTTACATAAGAAAGACAAAATGTGACATTCGTTGTGTTCAGCTTGTATGTAGTGTAGTTAATAGAGGCGATAATTAAAGACTTCAATGGAGAGAGAATTTGATAAAATTAATGCGTCACTACAGAGAATTGCATAATTATTCATAAAATGCGTAAGTTCATCAGGAAAAATATGCACGGTCTAGTGTGTAACGACAAGAAGAGCGACCTGCTAACCTTACCTTGCCGGGCACTTGCCAAGAAAAAATACGATAATCATCAATAATTGTTCACATAAATATCTGGAAAATGTATTACAGTGTGATAAATCATAAAGTATGTTCATTCAATAAACGGTTTAACATTGGAGATATGGTGATTGCCTTTCGATTTTCTGGTTCTCAAAGTTTCGACGTGTACAACATTGGGGTGAGGAATGCTGCGAATCCGATATGGACCTGCGTATAGAAGTTCAAATTTACTGCACTTACCTTTTAATTTGCTGGATAAATAGTGTGTACGTACTAATATCTTCTGTCCAACGTGAAAGTCTCGGCGTCTACAAACCTGTTTTTGCTGTCTTCTCCGGCGCTCTGCGGCACGTTTGATGTTGTTCAGCGCAATGTCAATTATTTCGTGGTGTCTTAGTCGAAGTGATCTAGGAAAATTTACTAACTCTTTGATTTTGTTTGGTGGTTCAACGTTTTTCAGTATAACAGACGGAGATAGCATAGTAGATTCATTTGGAATGGAATTAATTACATCTTGGAATGAGTGTATGTGTGTGTCCCAATTAACATGTCTTTTGTGGCAGTATATTCTACACAGTTTACCAATTTCTTTCATTAATCGTTCACAAGGGTTCGAAGAAGCGTGGTACTTGGATATATAAATCGGAGAAATGTTTCTAGCTCGTAACATGCGTGTCCATATAGCAGAACGAAATTGTGATCCATTGTCAGAAATTACTTTCTTCACATGCCCTACATGAAATAGAAAATGCTTTACAAATGCTTTCGAAACAGTTTTAGCAGTAGCTTTGCGTAACGGAGTGAAAGTAACAAATTTTGAAGTGAGTTCAACAGCGACAAAGATGTAGCAAAAACCTCTATTAGTTCTCGGAATTGGACCAAAAATGTCTACTGCGGCCATATGTCTTAATTTAACAGGTACAATGGGATATAATGGAGGAATGTGTGAAGTGGTGTCAGACTTAGCTTTCTGGCAAATTTTACATGACGCTAAAACTCGTCGTATACGTTTTTCCATGTTCGAAAAATAACAGTTCTGTCTCAGTATAAGAAAACATTTTCTTGTTCCGTAATGTGCGTAACTTAAATGCGTGTACCATATTAATTTGTTAACCAGTTCGTCAGGAATGCATAATAACCAGTTGTTGCTGTCTGGATGAGAGCGGCGAAACAGAATGTCATTGCGTACAGTGTAGTGGTTCCTAATCGTAACATTATTCTTATCTTGCCAAAGGTGTTTAATTTCTTTCCACACATTGTCTTTACTTTGCTCTCGTGCTATATCCTGTAATGACGATGAAATAAAATTTTCAAATGCAACTTGTTGAATGTACATGACGCTGAAATTTGCTTTGCAGAAGTTGGTTGCTATGTCTTGCTGATTGTTGCTGAGAGAACGTGAAAGTGCGTCTGCTACAACATTTTGTGTGCCGGGAATGTGAACTATTGTAAAATTAAATTCCTGTAAATAAAGTTTCCATCTACTTAACCTGTCGTGAGTAAATTTAGCCGAAAGTAAGAATTGTATCGCTCTGTGGTCTGTATAAACGATGGTATGTCTGCCATAAAGAAAGTGCCGAAATCTCGTAAAAGCCCATACAACACATAATGTTTCTAGTTCAGTAACGGAATAATTTCGTTCAGCAGGTGACAAAATGCGGCTTGCAAATGCGATGTTTTTAATTACTGTAGAGCCATCTTCTTCAATTTCCTGAAAAATATGTACGCCTAAAGCTGTGTTGGAACTGTCGGTGGCAATGGAAAAATTTTTAGTAAGATCTGGGTGCGATAAAAGTGGAGCATTCAACAAAGCATGTTTCAGATTCACGAATTCAGAGTGTGCTTGCTTATCCCATGACCAAATAGTGTTTTTACCTGTTAATTGGCATAATCTAGGTGTATCTAAAGCAGAGTGATGAATAAATTTACGAAAAAAGTTAATTAAGCCCAAAAAGCTGCGTAATTGTTTCTTCGTCGTAGGAACAGTAATGTCACGTAGAGCTTGAAGTTTTTCCGGATCAGGCGCAATGCCTTCTGCTGAAATTACGTGTCCAAGAAATTTTATAGAAGTTTTACCAAAATGTGATTTACTGAGGTTAACTGTGAGTCCTTGTGCATGGAAAGTTTGCAATAGTCGTTCTAAAATCAGATTATGTTCAGACCAGTTAACTTCTGCAATAAGAATGTCGTCTACGTACGTCGTAATTCTGTCTTTAAGTTCTGTCGGAAGTATTGTGTTCAAACCGCGAATAAAAGCTGCAGAGGAAATAGTTAAGCCGAATGGTAATTTGCAAAATTGATAACAGTCACCAAAACAGAGAAAAGCTGTGTACTTTCTGCAATTCGGATGAAGTTGTATTTGCCAAAATCCCGATTTCAAATCTAATGTGGAATAAATAGCTGTACCGTGAAATTTCTGTAGAAGTTCCTCTTATGTCTGTGGTCGATCTGTTTCATTAATAATAATGTCATTAATGTGACGTGAATCAAGTACGAGGCGAAGTGAGCCATCTTTTTTCTTAACAATATGCAGCGGGTTTATGTACGGACTAACTGCTGGTTCTATAATTCCTTGGTCGAGCATATCCTGCACCTCTTTTTTAACTTGTTCTCTATGAATATACGGAATGGGATAATGCTTTGCTTTAAATGTATCATGCTGTTTGACTTGAAATTCATACATAAAGCCGGACATAGTACCAGGAACATTGTCAAAAACTGGAGCTTGCTGTAAAAGAATTTTGTGTAATTGCGTTCGTTCGTCGTCTGTATTTGCACTGCTTTGTTCAACTTTATCGGAAATCATCTGCATTACGTCGTAGTCAGTTTCGTCTGGAGTATTATAGTTGTGTACGTACGTATCCGTGAACAATGTGGGATTACAGTCTATGTTACGCAATACTGAAATGACCTGAGTACAATTAATTGTTTGTTCTTCCGCAGATAGTGAATGCTGAAATTCTAAAGCCAGTTGGACTTTTTCATCTTTTAACATTAAATAGGAATTCTGAAAATCAACCACTGCGTCGTGTTGTACCAGAAAGTTCGTGCCTAAAATTACGTCTGTTGTCAATAAGGGAACAATCCAAAAATTTGAGTGAAAAGTATGACCTCCAATACAAAATGATAAATGCGTCTGTAATTTAACGTCTACTCCTTTACTCGATACTGCTCCTTTCACTTTTGTTTTGCCTAATGGTAATGTGGGATAAGTATTCTCTTTGTTGCACTCGTTAAAAGTCTCCTCATTTATAACTGACATAGGTGATCCGGAATCGATTACTGCCGAAAATTTCGATGAACCAATTTTAATTTCGATGACAGGATGCGAAATAATTTTCTGAACAACTGGTTTTTCCTGCAAAAGAGTGTCTCTGATGTCGTCAAACGTAATTACATTTTCGTGAACAACATTTTGCGTGTCAAAAGTAGTACTTGTGTTATTGGAAGAGGCGTCCTGTACAGTATCTAGTCAGATTCTATCTGACGTGTTATTATTATCAGGAGGATGTTGTGGCATTTCTACTATTTGAACAGTTCTATTACTTCTTCCAGACGTATTACGCTCTGGATGATACCTACTGTCAGGTTCATTCACGAGAATATGTTCTTGCGGATAATTCTGCTGTTGGTATGACCGACTGTTGTTAGATGTTCGCTGAAAATTGTGCTCATCGTTTTTACGTCTGTCGTAATAGTCGTTCCTATACGGTGCATTGCGATACGAATTGAAGTATTGTGTTTTCTGTACGTAGTTGTTTCTTTGCTGCCGTGCGTTACTATTTGTTGTATCAGGGACTATACGTCCACGCGGTGAAACATTAAAGTTAGGCTGACCTTGTGCATTACATTGTTGGTTATGTATTCGAACCGGCTGACTTTCATGCTGTTGTGGTGGAAAGCGTCTATTGTTACCAAAATGTGCTTCCTGTTGCTCATAATTTTGACGATGCCGATAATTAGAATTTTGTCTGTCATTTAACTTCTGGTAGTTGTCGTTTCTAAAGCGTCCCCTCCTATTGAAATTACGTGTCTGATCATAATTGCTGTACGTTTGTTGGCCTTGGTTGTTATACGAAAAATTTTTGTTTACAAAGGAATAATCAGATTGCTGCACTTCTAAAAGCTGCAACAGATCCCTGAATGCTGAAATATTTTCTTTCTGTTGACCCGTGAGAAGTGACACTCTTAATGATCGTGGTAATTTAGAGATACATAATTGAATAAGTGCAGATTCACTATAGGGTTCACTTAGGTACTGGTTCTGCTGGACCATGTGCTCGAAGAATTGCGTCACACTCGGAAAATTGGAATTCTCATAATTTGGTAAGCTAATTAATTGATCTTTTATTCCGCGCTGTGTCGTTTTCGACCAATACGCTGACAGAAAAGCATTCTGAAATTCCTCTACCGAGTAACACTGTCTCGCGATCGGTCTCATACGAGTTGCCGGTTCGCCTTCCAAAAAACTGCAAATAAATTCAAGTTTATGCGTAACGGGCCAAGTCGGTGGAAAAGCAAAGCTAAACTGTTGTATCCAATCTAGCGGGTGAATCTGTGTTCTGTCGTTTTTAAATATTTTAAACTTTCTCACTGACAGAAAATGTTTGTAATCGAAATTATCGTCTCTGTGTGATGGAACAGGTTCATGGTTGTAAGAGAATCTGTTGAACTGTGATTGTTCGGAATCAAAGTCGGGTGCTCTTTGTAGATTACCCAAATTGCACGCGTTGCGCGAATCTGACAAATGTTCGCAAAGTGGCGTCTGCTGTGATGCGTTATTAACCGAAATATTTTTCATCTCTGTTACTTCCTGCTGTAAACTTGACAGTTTTCTACGCAACGTGTTATTAGACGAATCGATTTCATTAATTGTTTGCTGTAAATTTTGAAATTCAGTTGTTTGACTAAATGAAACCGGTGAAATGTCGTCTGATTTGCTGTCATTAGTACTTTCAATAGCATCAATACGACTGGCCAATTCATCATATTTTTCAGTCAGTATTTTTGCCTGATCATCGTTTTTAGAATCGGACGCATTAATCTGTTTTTGCAACTTACGTGTAATTTCGTTCAGTTTTTTAACGTCAGCTTTGACGACATCGGAATCCTGTGTTATTTCTAATTCTTCAAATCTGTCTGTCACTGTCTGAATATCTGCTGTATGCGTATGTGTTTTTGATTTAAGATCAGAAATTTCATCGCGTAATTCCGCGTTCAACTGTTCGATGGTATTAATTTTATCGGACATTGTAGCAATATTGTTGTCTACGTATGTTTTTGCTTTCGCAAACATCTTACGTTTGTCTTCTTGTCTCTGTGCAGTGATTGTTTCCATGACTTGACGTTTGACTTTATTTTGATCATCAATAAATTTGCGGAAACGCGTATCACTGTTCTGTATGTGAAGACTAAGACGTTCGTTAATCTGTGTGTTCTGTTGTTCGAATTTCGCATCAATCTTTTCATCCATTGTGCGCGAAAGTTCTGTTGTCATTGCTTTAAATTCGTCGCGTAATTGTGTAGCCTTTTCCGAGCATTGTTTAGCGACTGTACTGATTTCCGCTCTAAGTGTTTCTGTTGTGGCTGTTTGCATTTCCCTTAATTCTTGCGCAACAGATCTAATTTCTTCGCTACTTTTTCTTGAGCACGCCTCAATTTCTTCGCGCAACTGTTCCTTAGTATCATGACATTGTGCAGCAACAGCTCTAATCTGTTCACTAAGCTGTCTGGAATTGTTGTCTAATTTTTCATTTAACTGTTCGTTCTGTTGTTTGGACTCTACCTTATTTTGTAGCAACATTGCCATAATTTGACCCAATGTAACATTATCTACTCCATTCACTGTGCTGTTTAATGATGGATCTGGAATTGTCGCATTTTGTGTGACCATTTGGTCATTCTGCAATTTACAAAAAGGATTATCAGTCGGATGTACACTGTCAGACACTATTTCGGAATTAAATAAATCCGGCGTACTTTGTGTATCCTGCTCATTTTCATTAGAGAAATTTGTTTGTACGTTATTTGAATTTTCCAAACCGGGTGTGTTAAGCTGGGCAGCGCTCATTCCAACAGAACGCCCCGCGTCATCAATTGTCGTCAAATTAACAGAGGAGACAATTGAGTTCTCTTGTTCATCATTAAGGTAAAAGTCGTCATTCGCGATTGGAACGCACTGACTGTTAGTGAACACAGCATTGTCATCATTACACTGCGTGTCACTAGTACTATTGGTGAAGTTATTTAATTCGGTCATTTCGTTCATGATACCTCGCGATACACTATTCACAGTCTTTCGCGGCATTTTCACAATAGTCACAATTAATCACAAAACAAATAAGCACAATGCAAAATCAACACACAAATACAACAGAGCAACGAATTGCCGATGATCTGAGGAAAGAAAGTCACAAATTAGTAAAAGCGTTGCGCCAAATCCTAATTATATCTAAGAAATAAGAGCAGATATCTGACTGTTTTTCAAAAGATTCTCTACGAAATACGATCCTGGACCGGGTGTCGCCAAGTGTAACCTCCCCACAAAAATTTTAAAAGACAATATTTATTAGAAATGGAGCCAAGTGTAGCCTTCCCGTAAAAATATTAAAGACAAAGACAATTAAATGAAAATAGCAATCTGACCCAACTATAAGTTCCCATTAAATAATGAAAGATAATCCCATGACAATGAAACTACAGTGATAATCAAAACTCAATTTAACCGAAATGTCGGTCTTTGGCCCTGTGCAAAAATCAGAATTAATCTCTTACCTCATTATGTCTGCACGAGAAATATCTGCTCTTATTCTGCGCCACAGCTTGGACGAAATGCATCGCAATAATTATTTTTTTTTTTAAGTTATCTGAAAATTTTCTTTAAGGAAATGCAAGGGAATCAAATGATTTTTTTTTCTTTGTTAAAAAATTGTTTTGAAATCAAAATTATTATTGGGGCGATTCTTTAAAGTCAATTACAATGAATATACACTAGATTATCTGATGAGCGCAAAGCTGCATAAATACTTATTTAATAAAAATATACCTCATCCTGAATCTCGACCATTGCGGTGCCGACGCCCGCCGACTGCTCTGGGCTACCACTACTGAACTCTCTCGCAACTAGACCGCAACTCTACTCGGCTACAACTGCCGACAGACTACTGCTCGCTACTACTGCCTCTGGTCAGAGATTCTGTGCCTCACCATCGCTGCCAACGAGTACATACGCCTTTCAACCTTGCCTTTAATATAGCCCCATAAAAAGGAGTCGCTCGTGTTCAGATACGGAGAATATGACGGCCAATCGAGGCCCATGCTAGTGGCCTCTGTGTACCCCAGAGTGCTCCTCCAGGACAGCAAACACTCTCCTCTTCGATGGGGTCAAGCTCCATCTTACATCAACCACATCTTATCGAAATCAGGGTCACCTTGGATAATGAGGATGAAATCATCTTCCAAAACCTTCACGTACCGTTCGGTAGTCACAGTGCCATCAAAGAATATCGCACCTATTATCCTGCGAGTGGACATAGGACACCTCGCAGTCATCGGTTGAGAGTGAAGAGACTTCTCGATCGCGAAAATCGGATTCTCAGTCCTGCAAATGAACCCATTTTGCTTATTGACGAACCCATCCAAATGAAAATGGACTTCGTCGCTAAGCCAAACCAGATTCACATATTAATTCCTATTATGCCCCACTGCCAACCGTGCAGTTTGCGCCTTCTAACGCAAACCATTCAGACGTTATGACGATTTTATTTCATGTAGTTCAATAATTTTCACCCTGTATATGAAATGCCACAAGTACAAGGAATCCGTAAGAACACCCTCCTTAGGTGAACCAGACCCTTTGGTCGAAAATCTTGTTGGTGTAGAATACGACTCACCGTAGTGAGTGATGAAAATAACAAGGCAGCACCGAATGGCCATTGTTCGGTCTTCACAGCTGAGCTCTTTGCCCTCTACCAGGCTGTTCTTTACATCTGCCGCCACCGACATTCTGCTTATGTCATCTTCTCCGATTCCCTGAGCGCCATCCAGAGCCTCAGTGATCCGTATCCGGTTCACCCTTTCGTGCACCGGATCCAACGCTCTCTTCAGCAGCTGGTGGACGTCGGTTCTCCGGTTAGCTTTATGTGGGTTCCTGGCCATGTCGGTATCCCTGGGAACGAAGCTGCAGATGCCGCGGCCAAGGCTGCGGTCCTCCTCCCTCGGACAGCTTCTTGTTGTGTCCTTTCGTCAGATTGTAGCAGGGTCATTTGTCGGCGCATTTTATCGCTGTGGCATGCCGATTGGGCTGCACTTACAGACAACAAGCTTCGGGCCTTGAAACCAATTCCCGCGGCTTGGACGCCCTCCTCCCGCCCTTCTCGGCGGGAGGAGGTCGTTTTGGCCCGGTTACGAATTGGACACTGCCGGTTCAGCCATCGCCATCTGCTGACGGCTGCGCCGGCGCCGTTCTGCCCATGTGGGCAATTGCTGACGGTCCGCCACATTTTAACGTCCTGTCCGTATTTTAACACACTGCGTCTTGATCTTGGCCTGCCATGTACTCTAGATGTCATTTTAGCGGATGACCCACGAGCAGCTGCTCGCGTTCTTCGTTTTATCAACTTGACAAACCTCTCTAAGGACATTTGATTATGCTGTTTTTTTAATCCTATGCCTGTCAGTCTGTCTTTTATCGTGTTTTCCCTTTTAGTTGATGTTTTAAACTTGTGCCTCGCTGTGCATTCCTAACGTAGTCTGGGCGCTAATGACCATTGAAGTTGTGCGCCCTAAAACCACAAAAAAAAGCACCGAAATCTACGGCCTTTCTGCCTTAACAGCGTAGCATTTTCAACAGGTTTGATCGTATTCCGCGGTTCGTGACAATTTCATGACAGGTTTGATCCTGACAATTTGAGGCTGCACGCCGTCTTCATGTTATTGTTATTTCAATGGCCAGTATTATAATTTTATAACTAGCAGGGGCGCTGTGGCCGCACGATTTAAATATGTAATTTTCGGGAAATCGGATAAAATGTAGGTGAGCACAACCGGACAGGGATTCGAACCCCTGTCCTCTCGAAACCGCGCCCATTGGTCCGATTGCTGAAGTGCTTACGGCATACGGCCGCTGCTGGTGTTAGCGGCTGTCACAGCACGGGCGAGCGGCTCAGCTGGTCTCGTGGCGCGGGCGGAAGCATCGGCAGCTTCCGGACCACATATGCGCCGCTTTGTAGCCGAGCACAATGCGCCGGCTCTGACGCGTGCGGCCTCTCCGGCTGCAGGCGCGCCGACCTCTGTGCGCCACTTGCTGTCCAGCCGCGTATCACGGTATAAGTGTGTATACGTGTGTGTGTGTGTGTGTGTGTGTGTGTGGGTGGGTGTAGATATTTTATTACGGGATAATTATATACTTTTTTTATAATTATATATTTTATGATTTTGGTTGGGGTGGCTTCAAATATTGTGGGCTAGCATGAGACTTTTCATTAACTTATATCGCGATAATACTCGTACGGACATTGGCTGCCCCGAAGTACGTTCGATATACGTAATATGTTTTAAACACAACGCGCGACTCACCGCTTCTAATAAATAGTCTGCATGAGCGCTGATATTTAGAAAATGAAATATGCGTATTCTTACGCAAACTGTAATTATTAATATGGGTCTCAGGGGCTACTGGTTATTTATGTACCAAACTACAGAAAGATTAACTGAGATACTGCTGAATTTATTGAATGAAAATATTTTCAATCTTTCTTGTTCATTATTTGCAAGGCAATACTGGAGAGAATCTCATCTGCCATTAGGTGGCCAAACTCGAAACATACTGAACTCATTCAGTATTCTACATATTAGTAAACGAAATCTATTTTTACTCTGTTAACTCTGAGACTATTGTAAGATCAAGGTAGAGAAACCTCTCACATTTACATTTAATGTTATGTACGTCAGCGTAATGGCCGACTAAATCCTGCTAGGGGAGACGAGCTCCCTGCACTACGAAGTCCTGTAAGAACTTTGTTAATTATAATTAATGGTTGCGATCATTAGAGGCAACAACTAAGACAATAATTCACACTTTCTAATAACAATTTATATTATATTTTTCAAAAGTACAGATAAAAGTTACGGTAATTATCAGACATCACTACAATGGCGGCCTACCGCGAGACGAAACAAAAGCAGGAGAGCTCGTTCAGTCAAAGCATTGTCTCTGATCTTCATGGCCTATGTTACACAGAGATTATACAAAAAACTGTTTAGTTAAGTACATCGATATTTGTGTTTTGACAATAATAACTTACATTCTTTACTATTTTTTATACTTCGCGCAGACGTACTTAGTCTTTAGATAATTTATGTTTCACGCGCCTCATAGCAAAAGCTTCTTTTCCCTTTCTCCAAACGTCCATTTATGTGATGTACCGTCACACGCGCCGCGCACTGCAGGAAGCGTGCGGTTTGCCGACAGTGCAAGTCCCTCGTAACTCTTTCGGTTTTCGCCGTCAAACATAGGAATATCCTACAACTGGAGCCAAGACAGATTGGGCACAAAACTGCTGCCCGTAAAATACTGTAGGATTAGGCCTACGAATTATGAACTTCGATAAAGACTGTGAAGCGAAGTGCGTGATCTCGGATCGTGGATGGCTGTTATCGCTGAAACAACCATATTTTTTTCTTTTTCGTCTTCACTTTAACCACATGTTAAACCCACTCAAAATAACCAGTTACTGAAAAACCGATTTTTGGTTTTTTATTGGCATTGCTTACAGTACGTCAGTGAAATTATATAAAAGCTAACAGCTTCGAGGGCAGGTCGTGGACGTTTTCTCTTTATATGATGCCGCAAGTGTGTTGTACCTCCTCTCGTTTTTATATCTATTAAAGCAAATGGAGCAATGTACTTCATAGCTACCAAACTTCGTAAAATACTTCCATACTAGGGATAGTGGCATTCTGCGGTATAACCGACGACAGTGAGAAATTACAATGAAGAGACCAGCTGGGGGCAAGTCCTGCAGACTGCACGTACACCCGTACCGTCCGGTAGGCCACGCCACACGGCTACAAGTACAGTATTGCTTCAGAAATGCTGTACCAATTCTTATGTGTTCGTTGCTAGTTTCTGACATCGTTGTTTATTACAATAGCACTTATCGTTTTTCCCATTTTCTGTAATAACTCAATATTTCAAAGCAATGGAAATTTTGCAAATAAACACAAATCGGTTGTAAAAATAAGTTTTATTTAAAAACCAAACATTTTAGCACCGATTCTATAGCACATTGGTATACCGCCTTTTCACCATGATGTAATAAAAATAAAAAACTATTATAAAGGAGACTGAACAAATATCGAAAAATATCGGTTATTCATAACTAGAATATCGGTAGCGGTATCGGTTTAGACCGATCGGTTTTTCTCATAGCTACCTCGAACGCACAGAACCGCACGAAAGTCTATTTAAAAAGTCTGTCTACAATATAAATTTCCGTGACGATACAGTGACATGAGCCATTCGCATGCCGGTATTACCACGAGAGGCACTTGAGTGATCACCTATACAGGGTCTAGGAGACTAACTTTGGTAAAGACCGCCCTGCTAGCTGCGCGGTCTAACGCGCTGCTTCCCGAGCGGGAAGGCGTGCCGGTTCCCGTTACGAATCCACCCGGCCAGCCTGTGGATGGTTCTTAGGGCGGTTTTCCATCTACCTCTGCGAATGCGGGCTGGTTCCCCTTATTCCTCCACAGTTACACTATGTCAGCGATTGCAGCGCAAACACTGTCTACACGTACGCATACACCATTGGGGGGGGGGGGGGGGGTGGAGGGTAAGGGGAGTCCACTGGGGGCCGAATCACATAATAGGCCTAAGTTCGGTGTGGGGCGGCGGTGGACTGCTGTGGCCTGTTGTGGGGTTGTGAACCACTGAGGACTACGGCGGGACGAAGACTCTCCGTCGTTTTTAGGTCCCCACTTCCATACACAATACACACAAAACTTTGGTCACGTAAAGAGAAAATCTATCGACATAAGAGGACCAAAATCACTCATATTTCAATGTAGCGACTTATTCACATATTTCCCTCTGCTTACGTTAATTACGCTAACAAATAGTTTTTCTGCATACCTGCTAGTGTAGCATAGCTCGTCACCCTTCATTCTGCAGGTCTGGGATTTCAGTCAACTGGTCAAAGCAAAGAGGGACACAAAGAATACGCACATCTAAGGTCACTTTTGCAGTCAACATCATTTCTGCCTCAAGCAGTCCAGTATTAACGCTACACTAAATACAGGGTTATTACAAATGATTGAAGCGATTTCACAGCTCTACAATAACTTTATTATTTGAGATATTTTCACAATGCTTTGCACACACATACAAAAACTCAAAAAGTTTTTTAGGCATTCACAAATTTTCGATATGTGCCCCTTTAGTGATTCGGCAGACATCAAGCCGATAATCAAGTTCCTCCCACACTCGGCGCAGCATGTCCCCATCAATGAGTTCGAAAGCATCGTTGATGCGAGCTCGCAGTTTGGCACGTTTCTTGGTAGAGGAGGTTTAAACACTGAATCTTTCACATAACCCCACAGAAAGAAATCGCATGGGGTTAAGTCGGGAGAGCGTGGAGGCCATGACATGAATTGCTGATCATGATCTCCAACACGACCGATCCATCGGTTCTCTAATCTCCTGTTTAAGAAATGCCGAACATCATAATGGAAGTGCGGTGGAGCACCATCCTGTTGAAAGATGAAGTCGGCGCTGTCAGTCTCCAGTTGTGGCATGAACCAATTTTCCAGCATGTCCAGATACACGTGTCCTGTAACGTTTTTTCACAGAAGAAAAAGGGGCCGTAAACTTTAAACCGTGAGATTGCACAAAACACGTTAGCTTTTGATGAATTGCGAATTTTCTGCACGAATGCGTGAGGATTCTCTACCGCCCAGATTCGCACATTGTGTCTGTTCACTTCACCATTAAGAAAAAATGTTGCTTCATCACTGAAAACAAGTTTCGCACTGAACGCATCCTCTTCCATGAGCTGTTGCAACCGCGCCGAAAATTCAAAGCGTTTGACTTTGTCATCGGGTGTCAGTGCTTGTAGCAATTGTAAACGGTAAGGCTTCTGCTTTAGCCTTTTCCGTAAGATTTTCCAAACCGTCGGCTGTGGTACGTTTAGCTCCCTGCTTGCTTTATTCGTCGACTTCCGCGGGCTACGCGTGAAACTTGCCCGCACGCGTTCAACCGTTTCTTCGCTCACTGCAGGCCGACCCGTTGATTTCCCCTTACAGAGGCATCCAGAAGCTTTAAACTGCGCATACCATCGCCGAATGGAGTTAGCAGTTGGTGGAGCTTTGTTGAACTTCGTCCTCAAGTGTCGTTGCACTGTTATGACTGACTGATGTGAGTGCATTTCAAGCACGACATACGCTTTCTCGGCTCCTGTCGCCATTTTGTCTCACTGCGTTCTCGAGCGCTCTGGCGGCAGAAACCTGAAGTGCGGCTTCAGCCGAACAAAACTTGATGAGTTTTTCTACGTATCTGTAGTGTGTCGTGACCATATGTCAATGAATGGAGCTACAGTGAATTTATGAAATCGCTTCATTCATTTGTAATAGCCCTGTACTTTTACAAGCAATGATATTCATAAATCAATGTTATAACCGCCTTCTATATCACAGTGATGAATGAGAAAGGGTGGTTTTAGACAAACGTGCACGCTGTTCTAATTCTATTTGCTTTGACCGTTTCATTTAAATCCCACACCTGGACTTTAAAGACTGGACGGCTGTTTATTGACAAGTGACATGACAGTTGGTCCATCATTGTTGAAGCATATTATAACAAGTGCAGACAAAATAAAACACACGAGTGACATTAAAAGGGGCCAAAATAGTCGCAACAGTATACAGTGTAATCATCTCTGGCGGCAATGCAGGCGTGTATTCTCGCATCAAAACTATCATAAAGGCGCCGAATGGCATCCTACGACAGACTGTCCTAAGCAGTAGTGCAATTCCATAAATGTTCTTGCACCCCTGGAAAATGAGTAAGTTCTAGCTGCATATTGTCCCATACGTGTTCAAATGGTGAGAGACCTAGTGATGATCCTGGCCAAGGCGTTTGTTGCACACCACGAGGAGCACGTTGTGCGGTAGCAGCCGCATGAGAGCGTGCATTGTCCTGCTGAAAAACCACATGAAATGGCAGTAGTGCAAGTATAACAACTGTGGCATGTAGCGGGTGGTGTTTATCTTATCCAGCAGTAACACCAGATCTGACCGCAAGTTGCAACTGATGGTCCTCACACTATGAATCCTGGTATATGACCTGTTGGTTGTTTGGTTGGAGAGGACGAAATAGAGTGGTCATCGGGCCCATCGGATTAAGGAAGGATCGGGAGGGAAGCGGACCGTGCCTTTTCAAAGGAACCATCCCAGCATTTGTCTGAGGCAATTTAGGGAAATCACGGAAAACCTGAATCAGGATGGCCGGACGCGGTTTTGAACAGTCGTCCTCCTGAATGAGAGTCCAGTGTGCTAAGCACTGCCCCACCTCACTTCGTAACGGGACCTGCGCGTAATGAGCGAATGCACTCTGAAATAGGCAACTCACCAGGTGTACACCATACACGTGAAGTTCCATAACTCGCACTTACATAGAACCTAATTTCATCACTGAAGACAAAAGAGTGCCATTCCACTCTCCAGTAAACTCTTCCACAGCACCAGAGTAGTGGTGATGTCAGTCGTAGCCTAGCCAGAGGCACACATCATCATTTTAATTCTGCTGCAAGAAGATGGTTGCCAAACAAGTGCAACATGTGCTCGAATTTTGTTTCTGGATGGTAGTTGGTCGGCCACCACTGCGCGCACAGTGCATTGATCTTCATGTGAATCTGCACTACGCAGACGTCCAGAACCTGGTCTACTAGTGTGGCAACGTTCCACGAGCCACTGTTGGAAGCAGCGACATTGTGCCGAAAACGTGCAGATGTCCGCCCATCCAGCTTCTCGTGGGCCCACAGTGCTATCCCATTCAATTGACTGAAGCTGTTCAGCGGGAGTACATAGTCGTCGGTACGGCAGGGTTGTACCACAGAAAGATTGTTGAAAACAGCGTTCACCTCCAAACTCGGCACACTTACTGCCTGCAGGGTCAAAACAGAGGGTGTACAGACAATCCTCTTGAGCGCCATCTAACAGCAGATGACTGTGACAAATGAATCACAAACACTAAAACTCCCTCAGTAAGCACATATTATGCACTGATGCCATTCAACACAGTCCTCGAAAAGCACTAAACCATCAGTTTAGTAAGCCTTATTTGCAAAAAAATGAAACGAATAATTTACAGAGGAATGCAAAAACTGAAATACCCCGCCAGACTGCAGTTATAACTGTCCAAGGAAAGCAGTGACCGCCCTCATTACTTAATTCGCACATTAGCAAGCTGTGATGGAAACAGAGGAAAGCCGGTCGGTGTCGCCGAGAGGTTCTAGGCGCTTCAGTCTGGAACCGCGCGACCGATACGGTCGCAGGTTCGAATCCTGCCTCAGGCAGGGATGTGTGTGATGTCTTTAGGTTAGTTAGGTTTAAGTAGTTCTAAGTTCTAGGGGACTGATGACCTCAGATGTTAACTCCCATAGTGCTCAGAGCCATTTGAGCCAAACCTAGGAAATATGTGCAGAGGGATCTGAAGCTCACGGAGAAGAAATTAAAACTTTGATGTTTGCAGATGACTCTGCAATTCTGTCAAACACGACAAAAAAATAGCAACTCAGCTGAATGAATTTGATACAGTATTGAATAGTTGTTGTAAAAAGAATATAAAAGAATTTAAGTTATGATAGTGCAATATAGCCGAATTAAATAAGGCCATGCTTAATGAATTATATTGGAAAATGAGACATTAAAATAAATAGATGAGGTGTGCTATTTGGGCAGCAAAATTTCTGACAATATCCGAAGCGGAGAAGATATGAAATACAGACAAGCAATATAGAGAAATTTATTTTTGAAAATGAGAAATCTGTTAGCATCGAATTAAAAATTTAGATCTTAGGAATTTTGTGAAGATATTTATCTCGAGTAGCAGCATCAACATTACGGATGCTCTAATATCATGAGAAGACTGATGAAGCCTATTAGTTGAACCTGTCTCCATACAACGGTGACAGTAATGGGTTCCTGGCAACCCACAATCAAATCGCAGCAATATGACTGACTGCAGAATGTCGATTGTTGTGCCCAGGTGACGTGACGTCAGTTCCTGAAATAGTTTCGGTCGTGCCGCGTACCAGTTCACCCGTGGGGAAACACGAACTCTGCGATTTTCAAGTTCCACCCTAGACGCTGCTGAAAGCGTAAGTCAGAATAACTGCGTCTGGCAAGGATTATCATCTGAAAACTAAAACCGCTTAACTCACGGCCTGTTCCCATGTACACTACCCATCTACCTGTATCAGGCTGTGCAGACATTGTCCCTACATTCGCACAATACACAGCATCTAAGTGTAACATGTTTACTCAGTTAGCTATTTAATTACTTGTTCCATACATCAAATTAATATTAGATGTGAAACGTGCCAAGTGAACAAAGTCAATACACACACACACACACACACACAGTACAAAGGGCGACAATTACCGAACTGCATGAAATAAAATCATCATAACTTCTAAACCGTGTTTGCTTAAGGACGTTCAAACTGTACGGTTCACCGCGGTGCATGATGGGAATTAGTATGCGCTGTATGGTTTGCTTTAGCGCCGAAGCCCACTTTCCTTATGATCGGATCGTCAATAAGAAAAGCTGGAGCATTTGGGGGACTCAGAACCCGAATTTCGCGATCGAGAAGTCTCTTCACCCTCAACGACGCGATATTCCTTGATGGCACGCCGACTACGAGCGGTACGCGAAGGTTTTGGAAGATGGTTTCATCCCCATTATCCAAAGTTACTCTCATTTTGACAGGCTGTGGTTCACGCAAGACGGAGCTCGACCCCGTCGAGGCAGGAGAGTGTTTGATGTTCTGGAGGAGCACCTTGAAGACCGCATTCTGGCTCTGGGGAACCCAGAGACCACTAGCATGGGCCTCGATTCGCTGTCGGATTCTCCGGTTCTGAACACTTGTGAGTCCCTTTTATGGAGATATACGAGGGCAGTTCAATAAGTAATGCAACACATTTTTTTTTTTCTGAAACAATATTTTTCAACGTAATCTCCATTCAATGCTACGGCCTTACGCCACCTTGAAATGAGGGCCTGTATGCCTGCACGGTACCATTCCACTGGTCGATGTCGGAGCCAACGTCGTACTGCATCAATAACTTCTTCACCATCCGCGTAGTGCGTCCCACGGATTGCGTCCTTCATTGGGCCAAACATATGGAAATCCGACGGCGCGAGATCGGGGCTGTAGGGTGCATGAGGAAGAACAGTCCACTGAAGTTTTGTGAGCTCCTCTCGGGTGCGAAGACTTGTGTGAGGTCTTGCGTTGTCATGAAGAAGGAGAAGTTCGTTCAGATTTTTGTGCCTACGAACACGCTGAAGTCGTTTCTTCAATTTCTGAAGAGTAGCACAATCCACTTCAGAGTTGATCGTTTGACCATGGGGAAGGACATCGAACAGAATAACCCCTTCAGCGTCCCAGAAGACTGTAACCATGACTTTACCGGCTGAGGGTATGGCTTTAAATTTTTCTTGGTAGGGGAGTGGGTGTGGCGCCACTCCATTGATTGCCGTTTTGTTTCAGGTTCGAAGTGATGAACCCATGTTTCATCGCCTGTAACAATCTTTGACAAGAAATTGTCACCCTCAGCCACATGACGAGCAAGCAATTCCGCACAGATGGTTCTCCTTTGCTCTTTATGGTGCTCGGTTAGACAACGAGGGACCCAGCGGGAACAAACCTTTGAATATCCCAACTGGTGAACAATTGTGACAGCACTACCAACAGAGATGTCAAGTTGAGCACTGAGTTGTTTGATGGTGATCCGTCGATCATCTCCAACGAGTGTGTTCGCACGCTCCGCCATTGCAGGAGTCACAGCTGTGCACGGCCGGCCCGCACGCGGGAGATCAGACAGTCTTGCTTGACCTTGCGGCGATGATGACACACGCTTTGCCCAACGACTCACCGTGCTTTTGTCCACTGCCAGATCACCGTAGACATTCTGCAAGCGCCTATGAATATCTGAGATGCCCTGATTTTCCGCCAAAAGAAACTCGATCACTGCCTGTTGTTTGCAACGCACATCCGTTACAGACGCCATTTTAACAGCTCCGTACAGCGCTGCCACCTGTCGGAAGTCAATGAAACTATACGAGACGAAGCGGGAATGTTTGAAAATATTCCACAAGGAATTTACGGTTTTTTCAACCAAAATTGGCCGAGAAAAAAAATGTGTTGCATTACTTATTGAACTGCCCTCGTAACAAAGACAAGATGTACAGCAACAACCGCGAAACCTTTGCTGAGCTGAAAACAGTCATTCAGGATGTCATCAAGAGCATCGATGTTCCGACACTTCAGTGGGTCGTGCAGAATTTCCCTATTCGTCTGCGCCACACCATCGCAAATGATGCCAGGAATATCAAACATGTCATAACCTAACTCCAAATATCTGTAGTGACGTTTATATATTGAATAAAGTGTGTCCATGACGTACTTTGAAACTAATTTACGTTTTTTTCATGTTGTTCAATAATTGTCACCCTTTATACATACAGCGTGCAACAGAATTAAATGATCACTTCTTCGCAAAAGCGTAATTGTTTGCCATTGGTATGTGGTAGTTTGGATGCCTACAACCATCCTTTGTGATGATGCAAAAGCCTGACAGCCTGCGAAGTTACCCTCCACCTCAGCGATGCTTCAAAGATCAAGACGTCGACGTGAGCATAAAAAAGGCCAGAACTCTGAAGTTCATGTCAGGTGTAAGGTGGGTTAATGATATCACATTAGCACCAAATTTTATCCTAATTCTATACAAAGTTCTATACAAAGCCACCGTGAACGTCAAAGTCCCTCTTAATCACATTCCACCCCTTCTGATGACGCGTTTACGATGGAGTTCAGAACTACGACGCCCTGCACTGAAATCATGCGGTTTTCATACGGGTGGCCGAAGAAATGATTTAAGATACACCTTCGCTCGGAATCGACGCGAAAAGGCCACAAGGGGGGTATAAAGGAAATCAATGGAACCGCCCCTTTTCTTGAGGCGTTGATTCCCATGCATTTCGCTGTCGAAAAGGAAAGTTCGGATTGTGATGAGCAGCAGGCCAACGTTCTCGACGGGCTTTGGCACTGATGACACCTTCCGGAGAGGCCAGTCTTTCTCCTAGGACACAGTGGGTAAGCAGCCTCACCGAACGTGATCGCGGCCCTTTAGAGCGCAGTGCGACCGCAGTTTTTGCTCTTGCGCAGAGGTTGAAAACCATTTGACGAAATTTGAACGCGATTCGAAGCAGCAAAGAATGCTTAAACCTTATACCTTATTAGTGATTCTGCGTCGCACCGCGCTGTGCTGTGATCGTGGACGGGTGCGAAATTGACACATGCGTGATTAAAACGGCAAATGTTGCCCCTAAGGGCTCCCAGTTCAGCAACAGCCTCAGTGACATCCGCCCACCTTTGTTGACGTCTTTGAAAATGTACCTGTTGAGGCGTGACGCCATTGAGTTACTAGACTGTTCAACCCGTGCCACTGTCTCAGGTGTAGTATCGACTGCCCCTCTTGCGGTTCCATTGCCAATATCTACGAGGAAGAGTAGGTATCTGTGAGTTGTGTCAGAAGGTCTTTGCTTGCCGGCATATATAAGGGGTTCGCTGGCCCGAGAGAGAAGCAGTAAGTTTGGGGATTGGCGGTAGCGTCGAGACAAGAGGTGATCACGAGGTCCAAGCGGCCGAAGACACGAGCTGTGCAAGGAGGGCCTGCGCAGAGCGAAGATACCGGAGTACTTCACCGGGGCCAGCGTCGACTACAAGTAGCAGGCCGACATCCCGTCGGTTGGTTGGCAACATTCCTGAAAAACGGTCGCTCGTGGCCTGGCTGCCCTCTTCCACCTGGCTTTCATCGGCACCACTCAGTAGCCGCTGCGACGCACCGTGGATCAATGGAACTGCTTGCTGATAAAGGGGATTTGTTTCATTGTCTACCTGCCCTCCTTATTATTTTATGGTTTGTACCCGACTCTCAGAGTTTTATTCGGTCGGCTCTTTGGTCGTAAATGTAGGCCGTAATATTGTACTAAGACACTGGTTGTCGTTTGAAAATTTGTCCCGCTATTACATTTCCTTTCCTGTCTGGTTTGTATCGGATCACTAATGTTCCGATTAATCGGCTCTTGGTCGGAAATAAAGCCGGAACAATTGTACTAAGGCACAGGCTGCCGTTAAACAAACGAGGGACCTTGTGGTTGGATTTAGCGGTTCAATTCTTTGATCGTAAATGCATTTCTCGGTCATTAGTTATAATCTGAACAACCTGTTGTACTAAGCTGTTCGTTTCTGTGTTTGAAAGACCGGGTCATTATTGGTGTATTTTAGCTGGCTCATGTGGTTCCGCCGAGTTAGTTCTCTTGTGTTCACAAGTAATGTTTTAAGACGTTCGTTCAGACGGTCTTAATAAGTGACAATCAGTTTAACTTTGAAAATACACTCCTGGAAATGGAAAAAAGAACACATTGACACCGGTGTGTCAGACCCACCATACTTGCTCCGGACACTGCGAGAGGGCTGTACAAGCAATGATCACACGTACGGCACAGCGGACACACCAGGAACCGCGGTGTTGGCCGTCGAATGGCGCTAGCTGCGCAGCATTTGTGCACCGCCGCCGTCAGTGTCAGCCAGTTTGCCGTGGCATACGGAGCTCCATCGCAGTCTTTAACACTGGTAGCATGCCGCGACAGCGTGGACGTGAACCGTATGTGCAGTTGACGGACTTTGAGCGAGGGCGTATAGTGGGCATGCGGGAGGCCGGGTGGACGTACCGCCGAATTGCTCAACACGTGGGGCGTGAGGTCTCCACAGTACATCGATGTTGTCGCCAGTGGTCGGCGGAAGGTGCACGTGCCCGTCGACCTGGGACCGGACCGCAGCGACGCACGGATGCACGCCAAGACCGTAGGATCCTACGCAGTGCCGTAGGGGACCGCACCGCCACTTCCCAGCAAATTAGGGACACTGTTGCTCCTGGGGTATCGGCGAGGACCATTCGCAACCGTCTCCATGAAGCTGGGCTACGGTCCCGCACACCGTTAGGCCGTCTTCCGCTCACGCCCCAACATCGTGCAGCCCGCCTCCAGTGGTGTCGCGACAGGCGTGAATGGAGGGACGAATGGAGACGTGTCGTCTTCAGCGATGAGAGTCGCTTCTGCCTTGGTGCCAATGATGGTCGTATGCGTGTTTGGCGCCGTGCAGGTGAGCGCCACAATCAGGACTGCATACGACTGAGGCACACAGGGCCAACACCCGGCATCATGGTGTGGGGAGCGATCTCCTACACTGGCCGTACACCACTGGTGATCGTCGAGGGGACACTGAATAGTGCACGGTACATCCAAACCGTCATCGAACCCATCGTTCTACCATTCCTAGACCGGCAAGGGAACTTGCTGTTCCAACAGGACAATGCACGTCCGCATGTATCCCGTGCCACCCAACGTGCTCTAGAAGGTGTAAGTCAACTACCCTGGCCAGCAAGATCTCCGGATCTGTCCCCCATTGAGCATGTTTGGGACTGGATGAAGCGTCGTCTCACGCGGTCTGCACGTCCAGCACGAACGCTGGTCCAACTGAGGCGCCAGGTGGAAATGGCATGGCAAGCCGTTCCACAGGACTACATCCAGCATCTCTACATCGTCTCCATGGGAGAATAGCAGCCTGCATTGCTGCGAAAGGTGGATATACACTGTACTAGTGCTGACATTGTGCATGCTCTGTTGCCTGTGTCTATGTGCCTGTGGTTCTGTCAGTGTGATCATGTGATGTATCTGACCCCAGGAATGTGTCAATAAAGTTTCCCCTTCCTGGGACAATGAATTCACGGTGTTCTTATTTCAATTTCCAGGAGTGTATTAACAACCAACTGTCATCAGGGCTTTAGTCAAAATGAAATTGTCAGAAGGGACGGGTTGGGATCCAATCGCACATTGGTTGCCGATTGAAATTAAGAGGTTGGTTGCTTTGAAGTAAGCCTTATCATTGTCATGTTGTTTGCAAATCTGTTTAACCTTCAAGCACAGGTGCACATCTTAACCCCAAACCTTTCGACGTACAGCTTTCAAATTAAAAGTTACATCATCTGTTTTGAGTAATTGAATCACTCTTCTCATCAATGGTGTTTATATAGTGTTCATGTGTTGCAGAAGGGCATTTAATAAGACAATGTCCAGCGCGGTAGTGAACACCATTGTTTCACCCGATAGCGGGCGGGTTGCAGGTCCGACCGTCTTGTAATCATTGTCATACTGTTTGCTATTTTGCAATGTAACGCTTCAGGTTTCTTTTGGAAAGATTAAAAGCTTATTCAACTTAAGGTTTAAGGTCAAAAGAATTTTGCAAATTTGTTCAGTTTGTTAAAGAAAATTTTATGGTCGAATGGTTAGAATATCTGTGAAACACGGTTTATTGTTAAATAAACAGGTTGTGTGAAAAAAAAGTTATATTGGTGGGTCCCCCCTGCCACGTTTTTCCTTAATTTCAGAAAGTACCACCTGTACAAGGACAAACTGTGACGACAGTCCTCGGCTCTTGTAGACAGGCAACCCCTTGACAACCCTCTGACTCCACATTCCTACCAGCAGACGCAAGAGCGCAGCGTTGATTGCCTCGGGGTTTCTAGACACAGTTTGTCTGTGTACAAGCACGTTTCTAAAGTGCTCAACAGAAGCAGGTTGGTGACACTCAGGCTGATGCCAAACTACGTGTCTCAGAGCCAGGTGGCGTTGCGGGCACGTAACGTGGTAACAAAAGTATGTGAACGGAGCACACCCTAGCGAAGATACCGGCTGCAAACGTGGAAATCCATTGAGATAAGCGATTCTGACAAAGGGCAGATTATTGTAATGCGTAGCCTGTGAACGACTATCTCGAAAATGGCGAAGCCAGTCGAATGTTCGCGTGCTACTGTCGTGGGCATCAACAGAAAGAAGTAGGACAGTGAAACTACCGCTGTTCGCTAAATAGTTGGACGTCCACGACTCGTCACAGAACGTGGGTCTCTGAGGCTTGTCTGATCTCTAAAGTAGGGTAGTTGGTGATCTGTGACTCTTCTGCCGAGAGAACACAACGCTGGTGCACGCACAAGTGCTTCGGAGCACATCGTTCATCGTACATTGTTGAACCTGGAGCTCAGCAGCAGACCACCCCTACGTGTTCACATGTTCACCCAACGACATCCTGTGCTAAGATTGCAGTGGGCACGGGACCATGGGGATCCCACCGTCAATCAATGTGAACGTGTCGGCTCTTCGGGTGAATGCCTTTTCTACTGCACTAGGTCCGTGGTCGTCGTCTCAAACGTTTACATCGAGGCCAACGGCGACTCGAAACGTGCAGCGCGCCACGGACGAGGCTGGTGGGAGCATGATTATGCTATGGGAGACATTCTCCTGCGCTTGCATGGGACCTGTGGTAGTAATCGAAGACACGCTGACAGCTGCGAACCACTTGCATCCCTTCAGGCTTGATGTCTTTCCCGACGGCGATGTCCGTCTCTCGGAGCCAGAACCGTCTTACAGTCGTTTGAGGAGCAATATAGTGAATGCACGTTGATGTCTCGGCGACCAAATTAGAATGATCTAAATCCTTTGGAACCCATCTGTGCCATCACCGCGTACGTAGATCAACGGCCCTGTTATTTACGCGAACTACGTGACCTGTACGTAGAAATCTAATGCCACATACCTTCACAAACCTACTAATAAAGTATCGGGTCCCTCATACGCAGAATCAGTGAGGTATTTCGTTCCAAAGACGGACAAGCAAGTTATTTAAGCAGATGGTCATAATGTTTTGGCTCATCGACATATCATCTACAAACAAGACTAATACTGTCTTCTGATTCAAATAAAATGCCAATTAACATAAAGCAAGAACAGTAATGGGCCAGTCATCAAATGCTGGGGGCTCCTATTGTTATTCCTCCGGACGCAGTCGATGCGTCCATCTTCGTATTACTCGGTCTACGGTAAGTTTCTGCCCTCTGTTTCCTTAAACAGGCAGGTTTCCTAAACCAGGCATTTGCGGAACTACATATTCCATAATAACTTCTGTAAAAGAATATTGTGACTGACCCAATCGAATGCCTTCGATATTTCCTGTCTGCCTGATCAGGCAAAACGAGCAGTCCTTGCAGTTCAACGGACAAGACTAGAACATTTAACCTGAAGATGATATACGAACGAAACTGGTCACAACGCAGCGCAACACAACAAATGTGTAATAATACAGTCGAGGCGGTTTTCATTAACCACGAACCAGCCAAATGCTTTCGGTAAGTCGTGGAAGATACAGTTGGTGATATTTTAACATTTAAAAGTTTAATTATATGCTCGTTAAATATATAAATAATTGGTTCAGTAGAATGTCCATTTTGAAATCCAATGTGTGATTGCCTAAGTATGTCGTTACTACATGCGTGTGTCACAACGCGGAGTACATTAATTCTCAACAATTTTCCAGAGTGTTCTATGGAGTGACAGTGGGTGGTAGTTATCGAGATGGTCGAGCCGCCCTATTTATAGAGAAACCGAACAATGACATATTTCAACATTTCCGGGGAAAGCACCCTGAGTTACCGATGCATTACACAACTGATTAAGAACATTACATATTGTAGGGCCACAAATGTTTAGTGTTCTACTTAAGATAATATTCATTTCGTATGAACTTTCGCTTTTTTGAGGTCTTCCTTATTTTACAGGGTGATATGAGATTAATCTGCAGTCCACTAAATTTTCGTTGTCTCATTCTTTTCTGTAATGTTTTGCTGTCTCTTCTGAAATATTTACACCAAGTTTCTCATCTACTTTAGAAAGTAATTATTAAAATATCTGCTATTCATGAACTGTCTTTTACTATACATTCATTATCTTTGACAGGAATATTATCATCTCCTGGGGCTTCTTTCCCTGTCTCTTTGTTTAGCAGCACTCCATGTTAGTATGATTTTTTTGTTTGCTCTGTCTGGTGTCATGCACGGCAGATCTCAAATGTGATTACCAATCCTGCGAATTCTGGCCACTCAGTTTATTACTATATGAAAATGCGGAAAAAATGATACTGCCTGTTTCTCATAAATACGCCTAAAACGTCGAAAATGAAGTGTGTCGTGTAAACATGCAGCACGCCCTGCCTAGTCATCGCTCTAGCTTCGAAACACATTTACATTGTCTTGGTGACACGAACACTGCTAGCTGGGTGACAAATAACATCTTAATAGAAGTAAGATACAAACAGTGATAGATGTACTGGGTGATTTTTTTCCAACGTGTACAAACTCTAGGGATTGTTCCATGAGAGGATACGGAACAAGAAAGGTCTAATGAACCTACGTTCGGAAATGCGTGGTTTTCATGCTAGAGATTATTTAATTGGTAAGATAGCATAATACACTTGCGTATAGGGACTGCATTGGTATTCTTATGTTCTGCTTATATGGCAAGTCATTCTACACTCGCGTTCAGAAAACACAGAACACCTTGCACGACTAGAGATAGGACGTTCATATTCACAGGAGATGTACTTTAGCATGTCCTGCAGAAATATTACCATCTGAACCATGTCGGCCCGCAGATTCAAGGTCAACATCGATATCGCGACGCAACACCACCTACCTATAAAACGTGCCTGCGGTTCTATTTCACGCTATAAACCGAAGATAATGGATCGGTGTAACTTGAGCAGAAACGCAGGATGCCTCGCATACGTATGCGCGAACTGTACCGTTAAATCTGTGTGTTTGAAAGGGGGCACGTTATTTGCATGAGAGAATGTGGAGCATCCATCCGGGAAATTGCTGCTCGTGTGGGTCGAAGTGCTTCGGCAGAGCAACGGGTCTGTGCAGAATGGCTCACGGAAGGCCGTAAGCACGGCGAGATGGGTCAGGTCCCACCACTCAGACAAGCCCCCGAGAAGATCGACACCTCATCCGAATGGCACTGCAATATAATCTGCGTCCTCCACGGTTCTGGCGCAACATTGGAACACATCGTAAATTATCAGATGTGACAGTCCGTCGCTGTTTATTACGGCATGGGTTATGTGCGCGTCGTCTACTTCTCCGCTTACCTCTGACGAATGTGTATGGAACGACGTCACGGGGAACAGGAATGGCATCAGGTAGTGTCTTCGGACGAATCCACGTTCTGTTTGTTTGAAAATGATGGCCGCATTTTGATTCGCCACAGACAGGGGAATGGCATCACAGTGACAGCATTCGCACAAACCATAGAGTGCCAACTCAAGTCCTTACGGTGTGGTGTGCTATTGCGTACAACCACAAATCACAGCCAGTGCGTGTCCAAGTCACTGTGACCAGTGTGACCTACGGGAATTACATCCTGCGACCTGTAGCCATACCCTTTCTGCACGATAAAGGATGACAGCCAAAACAGTTGCAGGATAAAAATTTTATTAAAATTCTTGACCAAGGTTTCGGTACATATAAATATACCTTCATCAGAAGTAAAAAATCCTGAACAGGAAGACACTTTCATTAGAAAAGCCTTAGCATCGGAAGCGATTTTTTTTTTCTTTATTGTATTTCAATTCCCCATCGGGGCGGGCTGGCAGCAGCATATGCGCTGCTCTTCAGCCGAAAGACATAGAACAAACAATAGAAGACATTTAAAAATAACAAAGGAGAGAATATGGTGAACATAGATATAAAAAAGGGGAACATCATGGGAGGCAATAGACAAAAAACGGGGTGACTGTAAAATGGAGATAAAAAACTGTTTAAAAGTAGCACACACAAAAAGCCACACACTGCGACAATTTAAAAGAACACAAGGCACAGTATGACTGGAGCATAAAAGGTATCGACGGATGGCGTGGCACATAACAAACACTGATGGCGAACCTCAAGGCAGTACACAATTAAAAACACACCTCTTGACGCACAGGAGAAACAGCACTAAACACAACATTGATGTGGCACACTGATGATGGTCAATACAGAGGATCTGCCAGGCGCAAGGAGATGACGGAGA
The DNA here is from genome assembly GCF_023898315.1 of Schistocerca nitens. Taxonomy (NCBI): domain Eukaryota; kingdom Metazoa; phylum Arthropoda; class Insecta; order Orthoptera; family Acrididae; genus Schistocerca; species Schistocerca nitens. The sequence goes on along the minus strand of NC_064615.1, from coordinate 253,748,838 downwards.
CTGGAAGAAGGGAGGGAGGGGAAGAGATGGGGGAGAAGAGCGGGGGGCGCGCTGAAGAGGGCCAGGTAGGGAGGGATGTGGGAAGGAAAGAGGCAAGTATGGGATGCAGGGTCTCAGGGGTGGGGGGGAAAGGAGGAAAATCCGCTCTGGGAGAAGGAGGGAAGAGGAAAAAGGGGGCCCTGGGGAGGGGGGGAACGAAAAGGAAGTGAGGAACACAAAAGCTTAAGTAACAGTGAAATTACCAGAGTAATACAGGCACAAAATCTTTTAGTTACTTACTAAATTACATCATGCAATGGAGATTAATAAATCAATTGCGGCAAAGGCGTCGTCAATAATTAAGACATCTTCTCCATTTGTACAACATGACTATTGGCACAGGGTCAATGGGAACAGTTTAGCACCAGTACTTCGCCTATGAACTATCGAGACAAAGAGTGTGAAAGCACTAGGGCAGATGGATTCGCCGAGAGAGGGCACGTGTGGTATGTGCCAGACAGAAAGTTTGAATTAAGACAACTTTTAATAATTTTTGATGCACTTATGTAGGTATTCATGGATTTTAATATGCGCGAGTGTCTGGCACATACCACACGTTCCCTCTCTCGGCGAAACCATCTGCCCTAGTGCTTTCACACTCTTGTCTCGATAGTTCATAGGCGAAGTACTGGTGCTAAACTGTTCGCATTGACCCTGTGCCGATAGTCATGTTGTACAAATGGAGAAGATGTCTTAATTATTGACGACGCCTTTGGCACAATTGATTTATTAATCTCCATTGCATGATGTAATTTAGTAAGTAACTAAAAGATTTTGTGCCTGTATTACTCTGGTAATTTCACTGTTACGTAAGCTTTTGTGTTTCTCACTTTCGATGCTAAGGCTTTTCTAATGAAAGTGTCTTCATGTTCAGGATTTTTTACTTCTGATGAGGGTATATTTATATGTACCGAAACCTTGGTCAAGAATTTTAATAAAATTTTTAACCTGCAACTGTTTTGGCTGTCATCCTATATCGTGAAGAATTTCAACAGTTGCTGTTGCAGCCATGTTTAAAATCATGATACCCTTTCTGCACAACACCACAGACGCCATTCGTCAACAAGACAATGAACGATCACATGCTGCTGCACAAACACATGCCTTCTTGATGTCACAGGATGTCAGACTTTTGCCCTGGTCCGCCAGATCACCAGACTTACGCCAGCTGAAAATGTGTGTGATGTGGTGAAACGACGGGTGCAGCACTGTGACCCAATGCCAGCCACCACAGATGAACTTTGGAACCAGGTGAATGTAGCACGGATGGCTATACCACAGGATGCCATTCGCACCTTATACGCGTCGATGCCATCACGCATGGAACGAGTTATCAGGACCCATGGCGGACCCTGTGGCTACTAGGCAACCGGACACATGCTGAACCGAGGTCACTGAAATGCTAATCATTTCTACAGAACATACTTACGTACATGTGTTGTAAATATGAACGTCCTATCTCTAGTGATTCAAAGTGTTCTGTTCTACTGAACGTGAGTGTACGTTTTATGTTACTTCCATGGATGGTAAATTCGCTCATTTTATTGATGGCTCGTGTGAACTCTGTCATATGCAAATGGCTTTGAGCTAAGAAATCTTTCACAATTCGTTCTTGTATAAAACTTACGAAGCCTCTCTGAGCGGGAAGAAAGTCAGTTAATTGTTTTAGTAGTTTTCTATTGAGCTTCATCTTCGAGTGCTGTGGAAACTGTTACAGTACAGTTCTTTCTTTGTAAAGCTGAAGCACACTTGTATGAATTATTTTCTTATCCCTCACTCTAATGTTTCATCAATTACATACGCTATTACCTATTAAACCGAGCGAGGTGGCGCAGTGGTTAGCACACTGGACTCGCATTCGGGAGGACGACGGTTCAATCCCGCGTCCGGCCATCCTGATTTAGGTTTTCCGTGATTTCCCTAAATCGCTCCAGGCAAATGCCGGGATGGTTCCTTTGAAAGGGCACGGCCGACTTCCTTCCCCGTCCTTCCCTAACCCGATGAGACCGATGACCTCGCTGTTTGGTCTCTTCCCCCAATCCATTCCAATTACCTCTTAATATGTCCATTACTAGTGGACTTTCGCAGTATTTGGGTGAATTAACTATATTGTTCTACTGTGAGTCCACTTATATGTCAGTCTTGTTTATAAAAGGCTACGGACTAAATATACGGAAACGAATACATGGGTCGTCAAGGTGTGAGTGATTTTCCGTGAGATTACCGCCTACATCTGTTAGGTTGTTTCATAAGTTCTTAACATTTTTCCGTAAGTTTAATAAAGACAAGATATAAATATAACACTCTTTAGTCATAAATAATATATTCTACTTCACTATTTGCAATAGTCTGCCGAAGCTGGGTTAACTTTACGATTCCGCGACTGTACAAATCAAGTGGTTTTGAGGCGAAGAACCCGTCGATCCACGTTCGGAGCACATTTTCATTCCCTCTGCCAGGCACGTACAAGACCTGCACAGTAGCCACGTTGATGTCGATGAAAGGAAGTTCCTTGAAGGTTGATCGAAAGAGAGTGGTATAGGTGAAAATCTGAGTCTTCCTGAACGTGATGAGTCATTTATGTCAAAACAATCCTCCTCAAAACGAGACAACCATTTTCTTCCCGTGCTCTGTCCAATGGCAAACACGACGCAAATGTTTCCGGCTGCTGTCCCCCCTCTTCTGAACTCACACAGAAGAATATGTAGTAAATGCTCCGATTTCTCCCCTTAACACTCAATTTCTAGCGTCCATAGCTCCATTTCCTCTCTTCAAACGACAAAATGACAATGTTTAAACTCGTATAGGGACAGTGAACTGCAAATAAAAATTGACTATCAATAAATAAACCCATATCAACCAGAATAACAACATGCAGAACACAAACGCTACGAACTTAAAGCCTAGTTTACACGATGACATTGGGTTGGGCCACTCGTTGCGTGGAATGAGTTGCACGCAAATGGTTTCATATTTGACTGTAGACACGGCGAAATCAGTGTATACTTCAGTTTCGTAGTTTTGTGGGTCCCTGAGTCGTGTCTGAAATGAAAGTTTTGGCAGCTGCACGTCGCACGAGATGGGGTGGAGTTAAAGTTTGTTGCGTGGGATCCGTGCATAAGAAAAAAATAAGAAACGTGTTTCGATTCGAGACTGGATGAAGAAAAGACGTCAGCTCGGTTGCTCAGCATCCTTGCTGAAACAATTTGTAACGGAAAATCCCAGAAGTTCTTTTAATTATCTTAGAATGTCACCAGAACTGTTCACGTTTCTTCTAAATAGAGTTAATTATGCGATAAGGAATAAAGGTACTGTAATGCGTGAAGCACTGTCGCCAGAACTGAAATTATGTATCATATTGTGTGCATTACAATCGAGAACACTCGGCATGCTATAAGATACGGTTTTAGTTGGTGATGACGCAATTTCATTAACACTAATAATTATTAACATTAACAGTAATAATTATTAACATTGGCAACAATAATTATTCGAAGCAGGCCGCATTAAGAAGAGAATGGTTTGCAAACTACTCTCTTGAAGACAGATCAGCACAGTGGCAGTATTTCAAAATTCTAACATGTGTGAATGGGGAGCACTGCAGCGACATTTTAAATAGACGAATATTGAATAAAGAATGCAGCTTCTTGAATTTGTATAGCCTTCCCTCCTGTCAACAATATTCCTTAACAAAGAGTTGGCCAATTCGAACGATGGGATTTTAGTCTTGCAGACGAGCGCATTGCCACAGCTAGAAATACACTTGCTTGTTCAAAAAATGGTTCAAATGGCTCTGAGCACTATGGGACTTAACTTCTGAGGTCATCAGTCCCCTAGAACTTAGAACTACTTAAACCTAACTAACCTAAGAACGTCACACACATCCGTGCCCGAGGCAGGATTCGAACCTGCGCCCGTAGCGTCACGCGGTTCCAGACTGTAGCGCCTAGAACCGGTCGGCCACTTCGGCCGGCTACACTTGCTTGTATTTTTCTTAATTCAGTTGCCTATGTGCTCCTAACTCAATAAATTTTGCCCTGCAGCTCAGATATTGTCAAACTATCTATGTTATGATTGTACATGACGGTCTCAGCGGCAGCAATATGTTGCTTATTTTTGTAATCAGCATCACTGAAATACCACAAACACCTAAGCAAAACATAGGTATCCAAAAAGCGAACATTATTCTCCGTTCCCCGAGTCATATTTCAGTTTGTCTGCACTCTACGAACACACATAACCTCAAAACTCATGCAACTAGTGTCGCCAGAGTTGGAACACGCCGTGTTTAGTTTCACCAACGAGTTGCCCAAACGCGCGGGGCGCATGCGCAGTGGCCGTAGAGCAGTTGCCTGCAACCTAGTGTCCTCGTGTAAATTAGGCTTAATGTACATGTATATTTACATACGCACCGCGCAAGCCACCATAAGGTGCATGGCAGTAGATACCTCTGACCATTGCCAGGCAGTCCCTTTACTGAATCACTTGAAAAAGGAGCGAGGGAAAAAAGACTATCTACGTGCGTCCGTACTAGCTCTAATTTCTCTTACCTTGTCTTCCCTTCCTTACACGAGATGTATTTTGGTGGTAGTAGAATCCCTACGCAGTCAGTCGCAAATACCGATTCGCTAAACTTTCTCAAACAAAAAGAGCTCCGCCTTCCCTCCAGGGATTTCCATTTAAGTCACGGAGCATTTACGTAACACTCCCTCGTTGCTGCACCCTACCGGTAACAAATCTAGCACCATGCCTCTGAATTGCTTCGATGTCTTCGTTTAATGCCAGTTCCGAATCTCAAATACTCGATCAGTACTCAAGAACGGATCGGACAAGTGTTATGTATGCAGTCTCCTTAACAGATGAGCTACGCTTGCCTAGATTTCTCCCAATAAACCGAAGTCGACCATTCGCATACCCTAAAACCCACCTCATGTGCTCCTTCCCATTTCGTATCACTTTGAAACATTACGCCTCGATATTTAATCGAAGTGACTATATCAAGCAGCTCACCACTAACAGTGTATTCGAAAATTGCAGGATTGTTTTTCCTGTTCATACGCATTAACTTACATTTTTCTACATTCAGAGGAAACTGCAATTCTTCACGCCAGGCTTCATAAGCCTACAGCAGGCGGTCCTATGAAGACGATATTCTTTAGCTCTACTTTTCTCTCTACGTGCCTTGCATTAGTAGCTGCGTAACAAAGAATTAAAATCACACATAATTTTCAGCTACACAAGATACATCAACGATCAGCAACATGGAGTATGTTACTTTGAGTTAGAATCAAATCACCTTTCTTTACATGCTGAATTAATATGCTTATAATTTGCAATCAGAGGCGCAAACTCTTTTGTTTTGTTCTCTGTATATCCATATAGCCTTGCACGTTATATATACGCCATCCAAATATGTATGCATGAATGATTGGGTTTAGTCTTCAGAAATGTACCATAAACATTAACCACAATTGCCTCACAAGTTTTTCACATCAGTGTTGCTGTTGACAGACCGGAATATCTCTGAGTGCCTTTTAAAATCGAAAAATTCCTCAGGTTTGCTTGTTGTTGTGGTCTTCAGTCCTGAGACTGATTTGATGCAGCTCTCCATGCTACTCTATCCTGTGCAAGCTTCTTCATCTCCCAGTACCTACTGCTACCTACATCCTTCTGAATCAGCTTAGTGTATTGATCTCTTAGTCTCCCTCTACGACTTTTACCCTCCACGCTGCCCTCCAGTGCTAAATTTGTGATCCCTTGATGCCTCAAAACATGTCCTACCAACCGATCCCTTCTTCTAGTCAAGTTGTGCCACAAACTTCTCTTCTCCCCAATCCTATTCAATACCTCCTCATTAGTTACGTGATCTACCCACCTTATCTTCAGCATTCTTCTGTAGCACCACATTTCGAAAGCTTCTATTCTCTTCTTGTCCAAACTGGTTATCGTCCATGTTTCACATCCATACATGGCTACACTCCATACAAATACTTTCAGAAACGACTTCCTGACACTTAAATCTATACTCGATGTTAACAAATTTCTCTTCTTCAGAAACGATTTCCTTGCCATTGCCCGTCTACATTTTACATCATCTCTACTTCGACCATCATCCGCTATTTTGCTCCCTAAATAGCAAAACTCCTTTACTACTTTAAGTGTCTCATTTCCTAATCTAATCCCCTCAGCATCACCCGATTTAATTTGACTACATTCCATTATCCTCGTTTTGCTTCTGTTGATGTTCATCTTATATCCTCCTTTCAAGACACTGTCCATTCCGTTCAACTGCTCTTCCAAGTCTTTTGCTGTCTCTGACAGAATTACAATGTCATCGGCGAACCTCAAAGTTTTTACTTCTTCTCCATGAATTTTAATACCTACTCCGAATTTTTCTTTTGTTTCCTTTACTGCTTCCTCAATATACAGATTGAATAACATCGGGGAGATGCTACAACCCTGTCTCACTCCTTTCCCAACCACTGCTTCCCTTTCATGCCCCTCGACTCTTATAACTGCCATCTGGTTTCTGTACAAATTGTAAATAGCCTTTCGCTCCCTGTATTTTACCCCTGCCAACTTCAGAATTTGAAAGAGAGTATTCCAGTTAACGTTGTCAAAAGCTTTCTCTAAGTCTACAAATGCTAGAAACGTAGGTTTGCCTTTTCTTAATCTTTCTTCTAAGATAAGTCGTAAGGTTAGTATTGCCTCACGTGTTCCAACATTTCTACGGAATCCAAACTGATCTTCCTCGAGGTCCGCTTCTACCAGTTTTTCCATTCGTCTGTAAAGAATTCGCGTTAGTATTTTGCAGCTGTGACTTATTAAACTGATAGTTCGGTAATTTTCACATCTGTCAACACCTGCTTTCTTTGGGATTGGAATTATTATATTCTTCTTGAAGTCCTTGGGTATTTCGCCTGTCTCATACATCTTGCTCACCAGATGGTAGAGTTTTGTCATGAGTGGCTCTCCCAAGGCCATCAGTAGTTCTAATGGAATGTTGTCTACTCCCGGGGCCTTGTTTCGACTCAGGTCTTTCAGTGCTCTGTCAAACTCTTCACGCAGTATCTTATCTCCCATTTCATCTTCATTTACATCCTCTTCCATTTCCATAATATTGTCCTCAAGTACATCGCCCTTGTATAAACCCTCTATATACTCCTTCCACCTTTCTGCCTTCCCTTCTTTGCTTAGAACTGGGTTTCCATCTGAGCTCTTGATATTCATACAAGTGGTTCTCTTCTCTCCAAAAGTCTCTTTAATTTTCCTGTAGGCAGTATCTATCTTACCCCTAGTGAGACAAGCCTCTACATCCTTACATTTGTCCTCTAGCCATCCCTGCTTAGCCATTTTGCACTTTCTGTCGATCTCATTTTTGAGACGTTTGTATTCCTTTTTGCCTGCTTCATTTACTGCATTTTTATATTTTCTCCTTTCATCAATTAAATTCAATATTTCTTCTGTTACCCAAGGGTTTCTATTACCCCTCGTCTTTTTACCTACTTGATCCTCTGCTGCCTTCACTACTTCATCCCTCAGAGCTACCCATTCTTCTTCTACTGTATTTCTTTCCCCCATTCCTGTCAATTGTTCCCCTATGCTCTCCCTGAAACTCTCTACAACCTCTGGTTCTTTCAGTTTATCCAGGTCCCATCTCCTCAAATTCCCACCTTTTTGCAGTTTCTTCAGTTTCAATCTGCAGTTCATAACCAATAGATTGTGGTCAGAATCCACATCTGCACCTGGAAATGTCTTACAATTTGAAACCTGGTTCCTAAATCTCTGTCTTACCATTATATAATCTATCTGATACCTTTTAGTATCTCCAGGATTCTTCCAGGTATACAACCTTCTTTTACAGTTCTTGAACCAAGTGTTAGCTATGATTAAGTTATGCTCTGTGCAAAATTCTACAAGGCGGCTTCCTCTTTCATTTCTTCCCCCCAATCCATATTCACCTACTATGTTCCCTTCTCTCCCTTTTCCTACTGACGAATTCCAGTCACCCATGACTATTAAATTTTCGTCTCCCTTCACTACCTGAATAATTTCTTTTATCTCGTCATACATTTCATCAATTTCTTCATCATCTGCAGAGCTAGTTGGCATATAAACTTGTACTACTGTAGTAGGCATGAGCTTTGTGTCTATCTTGGCCACAATAATGCGTTCACTATGCAGTTTGTAGTAGCTAACCCGCACTCCTATTTGTTTATTCATTATTAAACCTACTCCTGCATTACCCCTATTTGATTTTGTATTTATAACCATGTAATCACCTGACCAAAAGTCTTGTTCCTCCTGCCACCGAACTTCACTAATTCCCACTATATCTAACTTTAACCTATCCATTTCCCTTTTTAAATTTTCTAACCTACCTGCCCGATTAAGGGATCTGACATTCCACGCTCCGATCCGTAGAATGCCAGTTTTCTTTCTCCTGATAACGACGTCCTCTTGATTAGTCCCCGCCCGGAGATCCGAATGGGGGACTATTTTACCTCCGGAATATTTTACCCAAGAGGACGCCATCATCATTTAATCATACAGTAAAGCTGCATGTCCTCGGGTTTGTTTGTTATGTCCCAATTGTTGCCTTGGGAAACGAGCAGGAATAGAACAAAGTTGGAGATGGTGGTGTGTGACAAAACCCAGATACTTTTACTTAAACCTGATACTTTTAGTGAAAATGTTAAAGGTTGTTTGTGTCAGACAACGCCTGCTCGCCGTCCAAGGAAAGGGATATCTCCTTCCTCGCAGCTCCTCCTCTTGCGGTGTGGCTCCTCATTAAGAAGAGCCTTCCTTCTACAGCGTCAGTATCCGCTTTCAGGCTGGTCGTCGAGTTTTGCGTGGGGAACTCTCTATCTCACCTGCGGTACAAAATCTGGCCATAAATTTCGTCAGAAGCCATGCTGCTGATCCCTTCAGTCTACGTACAGATAAAGGCTACGTCTATTTCCGTTTATCGTTGAGCGTTATGCATACATACTATAAAAATGTGTGTGTGTGTGTGTGTGTGTGTGTGTGTGTGTGTGTGTTCCACGTTTCGTCTTAAATCATTGGACTGATTGCAAGCACACTTGGTGGACATATCCCTTACCGTCAGTCAACAATTGCTGTGGAGGTGAAAACCACCTACCCGTCATATTTCAGGATATGGATGGATGAAGTCCCATACTTCTTGACAGCGCGTAGGGGAACGATGTGGGAAACCCACACCGCCGTACTAGGCAAGGTCCTAGTGGAGGTGGTCTGCCATTGCCTTCCTCCGACCGTAATGGGGTGAGTGATGATGATGATGATGAAGACGACACAACAACACCCAGTCATTTCGAGGCAGGTGAAAATCCCTGACCCCGCCGGGAATCGGACCCGAGACCCCGTGCTCGGGAAGCGAGAACGCTACCGTGAGACCACGAGCTGCGGACATTTTAGGAGATATGACGTCACGAAACCTGAGATGCGTGAAGAACTGCCGCGACATGCATGACTTTTAAATTCAGTACTTCTTTGCTACTATAACTATTTACAACACATTTTGCAGACGGTATCCACATGTGCCGCTGAATGTACCTGCACAAATATATCATTGAACGACACATAGTTCAAGAGATGTGGCTTCATAAACACTGAGATATGTTAAAAATGTCGCATCATGTATGAAGTTTTAGTACATTAACTGTTTACTACTAAGTCACTACTACATTCGAGTTAATTTAAGGAAATTTCTGTCTCCTGGCGGAGCATTTGACAGTTTTCAGCTGCAAAGGAAAACGGCTGTAGGCAAAAACGATAGCCGTCTATAGAGCTATGAAGAGTTGTTGCCGTGGGGACGTTGACAAAATCGCATTGTAAACGTCGCGTTGCAGAGAAGCGAAGCAGCCTCGCACAGCCTACTTAAAACTGTATGGATTATGTTTCTTAGTCCGGATACAGTACTTATCCATTTGCACATTATGCATATTTCTTTGTACAACTTTTTCATAATTTCAATGATGTTTCCACGAATACATGGAAACGAAATTTTTTCGATATCTGCACCCACAAACACAGTTCATTTTTTGATGCAGTTTCCGCCAGTAAATTCAAAAAATGAAAACCAGCGAAATTCCGGAGTTTTTCACCTAGTAAGTAACAAACGGTGCGAAATTCTGAGGTTGGTGGTATCTGTATTAAAACTTTTGATGAAAATTATCATATAAAGAACTGAAGTGGACATAACCCTTCCAGGGGACCCTGTTGTACACACAAAAGAAAGGAAAATGAAATTAAAAAACAATTAAGTAGCAGCAATGACATCTCCAACCGTACAACTTTCCTTTTACAAAATAGTGTGAAAAAAGGCAAACTTACATTTACAGCTTTTACAGATTTAGAGAAAGTTCTTAAGACTGTTGACTGAACTACACTCTTTAAAATTCCGGAGACAATAAAGACAAAATACAGGTAGTGAAGTTTTATTTACAACTTGCACAAAACCAGACTGCAGTGAATAACAGTCGAAGGAACGCGAAACGAAGACAGTATTTTGCAAGATGGGGTTGTAGCTTATCTTCATTCTTACTCAGTCTCCACACCGAGCTAGCTGCAAGACTAACGAACAAGAAATTTGGAAAGGGAACTGAAGTTCAGGAACAAGAATTTAAAGCTTTAAGGTTTGGAGATGACTCTATAATTCTGTCAGAGACGGTTACAGACTTGGATGGTCAGTTGAATGAAGTAACTAGTAATGGTGTACTTCTGAGTGTTAATCCAAATTGTTGTTTCCACTGCTTACAGTGAAGACAGCAACCCAGATGAACACACGGAAGTTCTCTATTAATCAGTCACATCGAAAAAGCTGGAGTAAATAGTATGTTTGAAAATCGTAAAGATGTGAACATCAACAAAAGTAAAACAAAGGTAATGGTATGCAGTCAAATTAAAAAGGTGATGCTGAGGGAATTAGATTAGGATATAAATATTGAATGTAGTAGGCGAGTTTTGCTACAAGAGGCGCGAAATAAATGATGATGGTAGAAGCAGAAAGATATAAACTGCAGAGTAGCATTAGCAATCAAATCAATTCAGATATTTATTTAACCATTTAGTTCAATTCAAGTTTTTTCTGAAACTACTTGTCTGGGGTGTAGTCCTTGCAGACGATAAACAGCAGATTTGGAGAGAAAAGCATTTGAAATATGGTGCTACAGAATAATTCTGAAAATTAGAAGGGCATACTGATTGCTAATTTAATCGGAAGGAAGAGAAATTTGTGGCACCATTTAACTATAAAATGGGATCCGTCGATAGGACACATCCTGAAGCATCAAGTAAATGTCACTGTACTAATGGAGGGAAGTGTTGGGGCAAATACTGTAGAGCAAGACCAACATATGCTTATAGTAAAAAGGTTCAAATAGATGTAGGCTGCAACAATTATACAGATTTTAAGAGGTTTTCACTGGATAGGCTAGCATGAGAGCAGCATAAAACCAGCCTTCAGACTGCAAAATGTCATGTTAACGTCTTGAGCTGCTGAAAAAATTATTTGTTTGGTTTAGGTCGACTGAACATAATAAAGTCCATAAATTTATTCACAACATCACGTTACGCGAAATATGAAGTCACTAACGTCAGATGATAAAACCATGAATTAGACTCTGATATCATATCGTAATATAAATTACATCGTCAGTTCATAAAAATTGTGCTAGCAAACTGACGACCACAGCAACAACTATCTCCAACCACATTTGTAGCTATTTATAAGTGTTTAACACGTTCGTTTTAAGGAACTTGTGTAAACACGGGGCAGCTGTAATGAAGTGCTGACAACTGCAGCAGAACCGAAAACCAGAAGTTATGTGATCCCGATGCATCCCGTCATTTTATTTTGTTGAACGTGTACGTTTGTTAGGGCTTGGATGCAATATATGAGAACAGAGTAACTCACGACTTTCAGATGACATGGTTGGATATCAGTATACCCGTACACCCCATTGGTGGGTATTTAAATGATTAGGTATTTAAATGATTACAGTTGCAATTATCTGTTACAGGTAGAACGCCCGTAAGTGTGCATGAGTATTGTTCGAATTTAGTTTTGCTACTAGACCTGCTAGCTTATATAAGGGGCACCAACAGCGTCAGGTGTTGAGTGATCACACTCAAAGGTACGCAGATACCATGCACTCGTACGGGACAACGCTATTAGAATCTGAAAGCGTCCTCATTCTGGGACTCCTAAAGTCAAGGACTTGTCACATTAGTAAAACCAGTCACATAAAATGTTAAGAGCTAAATGCCGACTGAGAAGCTCTTAACATCGTCTGACATTTTGTGTGACTGGTTTTACTGATGTGACTAGTCCTTGATTTCAGTGGCCTTAACTTTTACAAATAGTGGTACAGACCGTTTCTGACAAATTGTAGGTGGAGATGTTAGATCTCTTTGCTAACTATTTGCTAATGTGAAGTTTGTTTTTTGTCCTTCTGAAGAACTTGTGTTAACGTGCCTCAGCAATGCCTCTGTGACGTCTAGGTTACCGTCGTCGCTGGCGGCGCAGTGTACCTGTGTACAGGTCGTTGGAGGCCATTGATATTGACCTGGCTGGGCAGTTTTCCAAACAGCAATTGATTGGAGGACCAAGTGTTTTTCGTGGACTGCGTCTGAACTTCACTTGTGATGTCTCGAAATTTGGTAGAAAATCCGAAGAAATTCTGGTCGTATGTAAAGTACACAAGCGGCAAGACGCAGTCAGTACCTTCGCTGCGCAGTGCCGATGGTACTGTTACCGACGACTGTGCCCGCTAAAGCGGAGTTATTGAACGCAGTTTTCCAAAATTCCTTCACCAGGGAGGACGAATGGAATATTCCAGAATTTGAAACACGAACAGCTGCTAGCACGAGTTTCTTAGAAGTAGATGCCTTAGGGGTTGCGAAGCAACTCAAATCGCTTGATACGGGCAAGTCTTCAGGTCCAGATTGTATACCGATTAGGTTCCTTTCAGATTACGCTGATACAATAGCTCCCTACTTAGCAATCATATACAACCGCTCGCTCACCGATAGATCTGTACCTACAGATTGGAAAATTGCACAGGTCGCACCAGTGTTTAAGAAGGGTAGTAGGAGTAATCCATCTAACTACAGACCTATATCATTGACGTCGGTTTGCAGTAGGGTTTTGGAGCATATACTGTATTCAAACATTATGAATCACTTCGAAGGGAACGATCTATTGATACGTGATCAGCATGGTTTCAGAAAACATCGTTCTTGTGCAACGCAGCTAGCTCTTTATTCGCACGAAGTAATGGCCGCTATCGACAGGGGATCTCAAGTTGATTCCATATTTCTAGATTTCCGGAAAGCTTTTGACACCGTTCCTCACAAGCGACTTCTAATCAAGCTGCGGGCCTAATGGGTGTCGTCTCAGTTGTGCGACTGGATTCGTGATTTCCTGTCAGGAAGGTCGCAGTTCGTAGTAATAGACGGCAAACCATCGAGTAAAACTGAAGTGATATCAGGTGTTCCCCAGGGAAGCGTCCTGAGACCTCTGCTGTTCCTGATCTACATAAATGACCTGGGTGACAATCTGAGCAGTTCTCTTAGGTTGTTCGCAGATGATGCTGTAATTTACCGTCTAGTAAGGTCATCCGAAGACCAGTATCAGTTGCAAAGCGATTTAGAAAAGATTGCTGTATGGTGTGGCAGGTGGCAGTTGACGCTAATAACGAAAAGTGTGAGGTGATCCACATGAGTTCCAAAAGAAATCCGTTGGAATTCGATTACTCGATAAATAGTACAACTCTCAAAGCTGTCAATTCAACTAAGTACCTGGGTGTAAAAATTACGAACAACTTCAGTTGGAAAGACCACATAGATAATATTGTGGGGAAGGCGAGCCAAAGGTTGCGTTTCATTGGCAGGTCACTTAGAAGATGCAACAAGTCCACTAAAGAGACAACTTACACTACACTCGTTCGTCCTCTGTTAGAATAATGCTGCGCGGTATGGGATCCTTACCAGGTGAGATTGACGGAGGACATCGAAAGTGTGCAAAATAGGGCAGCTCGTTTTGTATTATCACGTAATAGGGGAGAGAGTGTGGCACATGTGATACGCGAGTTGGGATGGAAGTCATTAAAGCAAAGACGTTTATCGTCGCGGCGAGATTTATTTACGAAATTTCAGTCACTAACTTTCTCTTCCGAATGCGAAAATATTTTGTTGAGCCCAACCTACATAGAGATGATCATCAAAATAAAATAAAAGAAATCAGAGCTCGAACAGAAAGGTTTAAGTGTTCGTTTTTCCCGCGCGCTGTTCGGGAGTGAAATGGCAGGGAGATAGTATGATTGTGGTTCGATGAACCCTCTGCCAAGCACTTAAATGTGAATTGCAGAGTAATCATGTAGATGAAGATGATGTTCAAGCTGTGTTCGGAGGCTCAACATGGCTTACCTTGGCTGGTGTTTGGGTAATCATGCAGACTATGGTGGCCTTGAAGCATTTCCAGATGCTAATATTCTGGCCTGGAAGACGTGGAGTATAGCTGAGACAACTGGCATATTAGCAAAAGTCCCATATGGTACTCTTGTTCCTAGTATGCCTTTTGTTTTGTCTACCAGAAGAAAGAAGAAGTTGAATGCTGATGAGTACCTGTTTATATGGACCAAAGTCGGAAATGGCAATTGTAAAATAAAGATCAATGGTGACTGTATGTTATTTTACAGACAGTAAAGTTCCTTATCTCCTTTCCTTGTCTCCTTTTTTAAAAAAATTAACAATTATCATATAACTAGTGTGGACTTCGTTTCGAGCTATGCAGCGCGTGACCTTCTGAAGAACCACCGTTTATTGTAACTGATTGGGCGTCTTATTCACCTGCTATTCTGTAACGGTTACTGCAGCTATATTCAAAATATTATGTTTATTGGATTAATCAAAAATGTTCAAATGTGTGTGAAATCTTATGGGACTTAACTACTAAGGTCATCAGTCCCTAAGCTTACACACTACTTAACCTAAATTATCCCAAGGACAAACACACACACCCATGCCCGAAGGAGGACTCGAACCTCCGCCGGGACCAGCCGCACATATTGGATTAATCACGATCGTCACATAACTCATGCGAGAATTCAAGCTGCAGTTGCATTTTATACCTCCGTTCCCAACCGAATCACTGCATGCATTGAGGCCAAACGGGGTTCAACCTCTGACACATAGGTAGGCTTATGGTGCCAAGTTCTCTGTTCATTCGACTCGATTTTATAAAATTCGAAATAGCACCACGTACCATCTCAATACGCGAAGTTTCGTTTAGTTTCGTTTCCTCCTCGCCTGGGTGTTCCACATCCTTTGTCAGGCAGTGTGTCTGAGACGGCGAGCGGTAGAGTCTTCTTTCTCCGCGTTATGCAGTGTGCTACAGTACCGTTGTGAGGTCCCGTTGGAAATTAGGTTCCCTCTCTTAGACTGAAGACAGGAAATCGGACACGAATTCTGATGTCTCGTATGATTAACAACTTCGTTTGAAAATCATGTTTATTATCAAAAAATCAAATGGCTCTGAGCACTATGGGACTCAACTGCTGAGGTCATTAGTCCCCTAGAACTTAGAACTAGTTAAACCTAACTAACCTAAGGACATCACAAACATCCATGCCCGAGGCAGGATTCGAACCTACGACCGTAGCGGTCTTGCGGTTCCAGACTGCAGCGCCCTTAACCGCACGGCCACTTCGGCCGGCTATTATCAAAACGTATGCGAACCAGCATGGCTAGGTAGCACAGGCCCGAAATACACAGAGCAAGCAGAAGAGAAAAACAGTGCGCTGTAAAGTGTGTAGTCATTTAATCGAAGTTCTGTTTGTATTAATACGTGCACCAAATCTCCTACCGTCCATACATTTTCAAAGGAAGCTGCTGCGTGAGAGTAACAATGATTTGTCGGTGGCAACCGGAGAATGCAAATCCAGTGGCGTAATCACTGCTCCATCTCACAAAGGGTCTCCTTTCTCAATGCGCTACCTTGTCCCGGAAGGGCAGACTGCTCGTCTTGCAAACAGTGTGAACAAGACAGAGCAAACAATAGCTTGAATGCGGTTCCTCCGACGCGAGGATATCCCTTCCCTCTCACGTGTCCAGAGACGTGTGGAGTACCGAGAGAGTGTAACTGGAAGCGCATTATCTCTGTCACCTTAATATCCACGAGCTGTAATTATTGAAGAGACATCTGCCAACAGCGGATCAGATGCTACGCTCTCTTAGAGACCTTTGAATATGTCTCCGAACATTGCGGTTGGACAATTTAATAAGCCTCCTGTCTCAGGAGCTTTAGTGGCACAACGTTTCGCAGAAAACTTGGAGAATACGGCGCATAAATTTTGTAATCACGTTATACACTGATCAGTCAGAACGTTGTGACAACCGACCTACTATCGATATAAACCAGTCCAGGCGATAGCAGCGTCACCTGGCGAGAAACGACTGCTAGTCAGATACACACACGATGCATATAGTAGTTCCAGAATGAGATTTTCACTCTGCAGCGGAGTGTGTGCTGATATGAAACTTCCTGGCAGATTAAAACCGTGTGCCCGACCGAGACTCGAACTCGGGACCTTTGCCTTTCGCGGGCAAGTGCTCTACCAACCGAGCTACCGAAGCACGACTCACGCCCGGTGCTCACAGCTTTACTTCTGCCAGTATCTCGTCTCCTACCTTCCAGACTTTACAGAAGCTCTCCTGCGAACCTTGCAGAACTAGCATTCCTGAAAGAAAGTATATTGTGGAGACATGGCTTAGCCACAGCCTGGGGGATGTTTCCAGAATGAGATTTTCACTCTGCAGCGGAGTGTGCGCTGATATGAAACTTCCTGGCAGATTAAAACTGTGTGCCCGACCGTGACTCGAACTCGGGACCTTTGCCTTTCGCGGGCAAGTGCTCTACCATCTGAGCTACCGAAGCACGACTCACGCCCGGTCCTCACACCTTTACTTCTGCCAGTATCTCGTCTCCTACCTTCCAAACTTTACACAAGCTCTCCTGCGAACCTTGCAGAACTAGCACTCCTGAAAGAGAGGATATTGTGGAGACATGGCTTAGCCACAGCCTGGGGGATGTTTCGAGAATGAGATTTTCACTCTGCAGCGGAGTGTGCGCAGCGCCCAGCAAAGGTCCCGATTCGAGTCTCGGTCGGGCACACGGTTTTAATCTGCCAGGAAGTTACATATAGTAGTTGTTAGCATGCTGTCCGTGTGTCGAATGGGGAATGCGCGCAGTCTATCTGAGTATGGCCGCCAGCAAATTGTGACGACCCGGAGGCTTGGTACGAGCTTTTTGGAAACCGCACGACTTATCGGGTGCTCGAGGAGTGCTGTGGTGAGTGTCGTCAACATGTGACGAAACCAAAATGAAACACGTCCAGAAGGCAGGGGGTTGGGTGGAAACCCCTCATTAGACACGTTGATGTAGTAGGCTGGGCGACAGGCGGCGAACTGTGGCGGAACTTGGTTCAAATGGCTCTGAGCACTATGGGACTTAACACCTGAGGTCATCAGTCCCCTAGAACTTAGAACTACTTAAACCTAACTAACGTAAGGACATCACACACATCCACGCCCGAGGCAGGATTCGAACCTGGGACCGTAGAGGTCACGCGGTTCCGAACTGAAGCGCCTAGAACCGCATGGCCACATCGGCCGGCTGGCGGAACTAACATTAGACTTAAATGTCGGGCAGAGCACAAGTTACCTGAACACACAGTGCACCTTACACTCCTAATGATGGGCCTCTGCAGCCAACGGCCCATGCTTGTGCCAATTTTAACACCACAACATCGGCAACTACGACTGAAATGGGCAAGCGACCATCGGCACGGAACGTCAACGCGGTGACAGAGCATTGCAGCGTCTGATGAATCCCGATACCTTCTTCATCATGCCGATGGAGGGCGCAATTCCATAGCACCTGTACTGTGGGACGGAGACATGCTGGCGGTGGCTCCATTATGCTCTGCAGAACATTCACGTTGGCATCCATGCGTACAGTGGAGCTTGTGCAAGGCACCATGACGGCCAAGGCGTATCGTACACTGGTTGCAGACCACGTGCACTCCTTCATGACGATCATGTTTCTCGACCTCGGTGACATTTGTCACCAAAATAATGCGCCATGTCACAAGACCAGGAGTGTGATGGAGTGATTCGAGGAACTGAGTGGCGAGTTCTAATTGATTTGCTGCCCCCCTCCCAATCGAAAGATCTGAACCTGATCGAACACACGTATGATGTGCTTGAACCTGGCGTCAGAGTTCATCGCTCCCCCTCCTCCCCCTCCCGGAATTTACGGGAATTAGGTAACTTGTGTGTGTTGATGTGGTGCCAGCTCCCTCCAGCGGCGTACCAAGGCTTCATTGCTTCCTTGCCATGAGGCATTACCCCTGTTATCTGTGCCAAATGTCGAGTTACCGGCTAGTAGGTATGTGGTCATAATGTTCTGGCTGATCACTGTGGTTGTACGAGGTGTGGCTGGAAAAAAACCGGACTAGTACTGGTGAAACAATAAAACGAATGCAATAAGGCTGAAAGTCGCGTGGCCTGTCACGTGACTCTCGCTCCGCCTACTGCTCGAGTTTCATCTGCCTCCTGCACTCAGTCTGCCCGTGGCGTCTGTTTTAAGTAGTTGACGTTTTGTCTGTGCGTCGGAAAATGTTGAGTGTACAGAAAGAACAGCGTGTTAACATCAAATTTTGTTTCAAACTAGGAAAATCTGCAAGTGAAACGTTTGTAATGTTACAACAAGTGTACGGCGATGATTGTTTATCGCGAACACAAGTGTTTGAGTGGTTTAAACGATTTAAAGATGGCCGCGAAGACACCAGTGATGACACTCGCACTGGCAGACCATTGTCAGCAAAAACTGATGCAAACATTGAAAAAATCGGTAAACTTGTTCGACAAGATCGCCGTTTAACAATCAGAGCAGTGTCTGAGTTAACAGGAGTTGACAAGGAAAGTGTTAGGCAGATTCTTCATGAAAGTTTCAACATGAACAAAGTGTGTTCAAAAATGGTTCCAAAGTGTCTCACAATTGAACAGAAGGAACGCCGAAGAATGATTTGTTCTAACATCCTGGAAAACATTGAAAGTGATCCCACCTTCTTACAAAATGTTATTACTTGCGATGAATCGTGGTTTTTTACTTACGATCCCGAAACTAAACGCCAATCGATGCATTGGAAAACTCCTGGTTCTCCACGACAAAAAAAAGCACGAATGTCAAAATCGAAATTCAAGGCAATGATGATTGTTATTTTTTGACATCAAAGGGATTGTGCACATTGATTGGGTACCAGAGGGACAAACAGTGAATCAGCATTACTACATTAGCGTCCTGGCTACCCTACGTGAGCGAGTACGGAGAAACCGGAACGATTTGTGGAGAAAAAAGTCATGGATCCTTCACCAAGACAATGTCCCAGCTCACAGTGCGTTGTCAGTGAAGACGTTTTTGGCAAAACACAACATTCCCATCTTAGATCATCCACCCTACTCACCTGATTTGGCCCCCTGTGACTTTTTTCTTTTCCCTAAAGTCAAGTCAGCTTTGAAAGGAACTAGATTTGAGACTGTTGAAGCAGTAAAAGAAAAAGCGACGGAAGTAATGTATGGACTTACCGAAAATGGTCTGCAGCATTGCTATGAACAGTGGAAAATTCGTATGGAGCGGTGTAGAGACCGAGGAGGAGAGTACATTGAAGGAGATAACATGAAATTGTAAATAATTGTAAATAAATGTTTTTTCCAGCATCAGTCCGTTTTTTTTTTCTAGCCGCACCTCGCAGTAGGACATTTTAGTTTGCCAGACAGTCATGCGTTTAAAATCGGTGCGATGGACCGGGATGCGTGTGATGTGCCGAATGTCATGATTGAAAATCGCTTCGACCTGAAAGAGAACCAAATCGTGAGAACCCCTTATACTTCCTAGTAACAAACACACCGGAAATTTTCGAGACAGTCACCACAGAGGCAATCAATGACCAAAAGAAAGAAAAATATCGCGTAGTATCTGCACAGTCAGCATCCGCCAACTGTGGGGACGAAGATGTCAAGCACAAATGAATGAAGTTTAAGAGCGTTATACAATGCGACTTAGATCTGTATGTCACGAGCATGGTTGTGAGGGATGGGAAACAGTGATAGAGATTCAAAAACCTCATTAGGAAGTTGCTACGCGAGAAGATATACCTTCTTTACAGATTTAAGCGAAGTGAAGGCGACTTCACAAACAAAAGTAGAACAATGCGAGAAGCGATAGATGTATTCTAAAGTAAAATTTTACCAACCAGTCGGGCTGAAAATTTTAAGAAGTATCGGTCTTACTTAACATCAGTAGGAACTATACAGTCGCTCCGCAATCGTACTGACACGAAACGAATAACGGGCAGGGAGAAGACCGAAATACTGAATTCGGTCTTTCGAATTATTTTTTAATGCAGGAAGATCGTAATACGGTTCCTCCTTTCAGCTATCGCACAACACCGAAATGGCAGTGAGAAAGATAATCGCGGAATATAGAACCAACTAAAGTCTCCCAACAGTGGAATGGCGTCTGGATCGGATGAGGTTCTACACAGATTATGCGACAGAACATGATTCTCTTCTACCAGTTGTTTATCGTTGGTCGCCGAAGAAATGAAGGACGCCGAGCATTTTGAACAGATCGCAGATCATTGCAGTTTTCAAGAATCATCATAAGATAGGTGCACATAATTATGGGCCTTCATCACTGACGTCATTCTCTGTGATCAATTATGGAGAACGTTTCGGGGAACAAAAATATCCTCCATAAAAATCAGCATGGGTTCCATTAACAGAGGTCCTGTCGAAATTTAATTTGACCCTTTCGTCCACGAGATCAAAAACGCCGTACACAATAGTACTAGGTTGACGCCGCATTTATTGATTTTCAAAAGGCAATCGATCCAGTTCCTCACTGTCTTTCAGGATTAAAATAGGTGCTTACCAAGTGTCATATCAAATTTTTGACTGGATTCGAGACCTGCTCGCAAATAGGACTCAACACTTCCCAGATTTTGGCTTTGAGCACTATGGGACTTAACATCGGAAGTCATCAGTCCCCTAGAACTTAGAACTACTTAAACCTAACTAACTTCAACACATCACACACATCCATGCCCGAGACAGGATTCGAACCTGCGACCGTAGCAGTCGTGCGTTTCTGGACTGAAGCGCCTAGAACCGCTCGGCCACCGCGGCCTTCCCAGATTTTCTCGGCGTGAATGAACGATGGTGTGTTTTCGGATGATCAGCCGAGTTCTTTATTACATATTATTCACCATACGTCGACAACCGACTCAGACGTCTTCTTAGTGCGTTCTGATGTGTACTCTTAGCACCCTGTGATGTAATCGTCGCTGAAATGTATTCGGAATTCTTCGATGCCAACGGGTATCGGTAATTGCATTTTATAAATCAAAAAGTTCGCATAAAACTACACCCACTAAAATTCATTACTTCACTCTTAACTATTTAGATCTTATGTGTTTAGAACAAATTTTTAAGTGTTAACATAAAAATCTATAAATTTAAAAGTACCAAACTTAACTAAATATTTATCGGTACCCATGTGACAGCATGCGCTAAATAACACGTTCCAAAACGCCGGCTGGCCGGTGTGGCCGTGCGGTTCTAGGCGCTTCAGTCTGGAACCGCGTGACCGCTACGGTCGCAGGTTCGAATCCTGCCTCGGGCATGGATGTGTGTGATGTCCTTACGTTACTTAGTTTTAAGTAGCTCTAAGTTCTACGGGACTCATGACCACAGATGTTAAATCCCATAGTACTCAAGGCCATTTGAACCAAAACGCCGCGCATAAAAACGGTATTTTTCGGGGCTCATACCTCGGGCTCTGTTGGTGATAGAAAGGTAGGGTCAAGTGTTTCGAATGGCCCTCGGGCGAGAGACAATTTCTATACCCAGCAGAAGGACCGTCTTCTGTAACTATCCTAAACTATACGGTCAAAGTTTGAATATTACACACTTCCTTCAACTTGGACAAATGGAGCAAATTGGTTGGATCTTTCTGCGTTAGGTGCAGTGTACGGTGCCCCTGAATGGACTTATGGAGGCACCATTTAGTTCATGGGCGGTTCCTCAGAAAATCCCAAAAACATGGTTTTTGGGTACCAAACGCGAGCTGTGTGTTCCAAGACGGGTATGCACAGCAAATAACTGTAATTTTTACGATATACTCCTAATGTCCCGATCTCGAACAACCTTAAAAATTTTCTTGATTTCTTTATCCGTATCTGAGATACAAATTTCAAATGTACTCTACTTGTACACCTAAAATATGTATATATAATCCGCTGTGAGGCAAAAACGTAGTTGACAAATTGACATAGCATGGGGAAATACGCTGTAAAGGCTCACTGTTATCAGAAGAGCTCTAGCAACTCCATGTTGTTGTAATACTGAAGCACAGCCGTCCGCTGTGGTCGAGCGGTTCTAGGCGCTTAAGTCCGGAACCACGCAGCTGCTACGGTCGCAGTTTCGAGTCCTACCTCGGGTGTGGATTGTGTGATGTCCTTTGGTTAGTTAGGTTTAAGTAGTTCTAAGTCTAGGGGATTTATGACCTCAGATGTTAAGTCCCATAGTGCTTAGAGCCATTTGAACCATTTGAATACTGAAGCACATCTAAAATTTTTGTGGCACTTAATATCCGGACTGAGGTGTAAAATTACATAGTTTTTCGTTATTTCAGTTCGAGCAATGCTAGGAAAAGAATGAAGAAGAATTGTCAGTGGGAGAGGAATAAAGAGAAGGGGAATGTGCAAGTGGGTGAGAGCCAGTAATAGTGAGAGATAGAACCTACGAAAATGATAAAGGGGAAGAGAGGGACAGTGAAAGTGAGAAGAGAGAGCAGTTGTGGGAAGGAATGAATAAGATGCAGTAAGAGAGAGTAAGAGGTAGACAGTGACAGTCGAAGGAGAGAGTATTAGTAGGACAGAACGAAGGAGACTGTCTGTGAGACAGGGGACAATGACAGAGAGACACGAAGAGATAAGGGAAATCAGTTGGCCTGAATGAGTGAGTGAGAATGGAAAAGTGGGAGTGAATGGGTATGAGTGACTTACAGTGCTGTACTAATGGGTGTGAGCGAGTTAAAGTTAGTGTTACTTGTATTAGTGGGAGGTGAGTTGTATGTTACGAAGAGCACGGATGTCTTTGCATGTCAAAATTTTTGGGGAAATTTTTAAACATGACGACAAAGGTAGAATGAGGGCAGCTGTTACCCCCTTTTCAGTTAGTCTTTTAATAAACAGGAGCATGTCTCAAAGGGCTCTGAGCACTATGGGACTTAACAGCTGAGGTCATCAGTCCCCTAGAAGTTAGAACTACTGAAACCTAACGAACCTAAGGACATCACACACATCCATGCCCGAGGCAGGATTCGAACCTGCGGCCGTAGCAGTCGCGCGGTTCCGCACTGAAGAGCCTAGAACCGCTCGGCCACCGCGGCCGGCTTAAACAGGAGCATGTTCGCCTTTTTTTGTGCTCCGATAGGTGAGTTTTCCGCTGGTCAGCTAATGTGTTAGATAACGATGGAAACCTCTTTGCTTCAAATGCCATACAAAGCAGACATTATAGTTGGAACTGACAGTCCAAGGAAGCAAATGAATGTTACATTTTTCATTCCGATGTTTTGAAGCGCTAACATTCAAATACTCAAAAGTGCAGATATTTATTCGACTTCGTAGACAGTATTAGAGAGTCTTTCAGAATCGTATCATCAGCATATGTTCATCTTACAAACCAGTCATGCGAGCATTATAATACCTCAGTAAGAAGACAACGAAACCAACATTAACACAACCAGCTAAGTAAAAGATTCTCCTTTAATAAAGTGAATGTACGCTACGATGCAGTTCCATTCAGAACAATGACAAACGCCCGTTCCATGGGCAAGTCATTGTACAGGCAGTATTGCATGGGTGTATTACAACCTGAAGAAGGCTCCTGGGTCGGTAGTCGAAATATCGTGCATAAAATGGACTCAAGAAGTTGTCTGCACACCACTAAGAACTCAACATGTTGTTCTCAACAGAACGAAATTTTGGGGGTCCCTCATGGAACTGTTAGAGGACCGCTACTGGTTACAATGCAAATATATTATCTAGCGGATAGGTTCGGAAGCTCCGTAAGGTTGTTCGCGACGCCAAAAGACTGGCGAAATGCGCGAAGACGTGCACAGGATCGACGACTGGCGCAAGGATACTCACCTGAACCTGAACTTAAAAAACGTACTGCATATAATTACGCAGAGAGGTCCACTACAGTTCGATTATACTACTGACAGCAAAATACTGGAAATAGTAAATGCCTCATAACCCCTCACAGTAACCATCAGGAGGCCCACCCGGCTAGTCGTGCGGTCTGACGTGCTGCTTCCCGAGCGGGAAGGCATGCCGGTCCCCGGCACGAATCCGCCTGGCGGATTACTGTCGAGGTCAGGTGTGCCGGCCAGGCTGTGGATGGTTTTTAAGGCGGTTTTCCATCTGCCTCAGCGAATTCGGGCTGGTTCCCCTTTCCCGCCTCAGTTACACTATGTCGGTGATTGCCTTGCAAACACTTTCTGCACGTACACGTACACCATAATTACTCTACCACGCAAGCATTTGGGGGTGAGATTTATCTGGAAGGAGACGTTCCAGGGGGGGGGGGGGTCCACTGGAGGCCAAACTGCACAATAACCCTGGGCTCGATGGGTGCGACGGTGCGATGGGTGGACTGCTGTGGCCTGTTGTGTGGTGGTTGTGAACCACTGAGGACTACAGCAGGACGAAGCCTCTCCATCGTTTCTTGGTCCCTGGTTCATTACAATACAATACAACCACCAGAAGTGACTTTAAGTGGAATGAGAACATAAAACTTATTTTAACTGTTGTGAAACAAATGAGACGAGGTCAAGCGGTACCTTCAAAATGTGCATTAGGAACCTGGGCAAAGGAATTGGTTCACCTTGGGGACGGATGAGCAACGATAGTGGCCTTTTCTAAATAGTATCTCTCTGTGCCAGCGAAGCGAACTCTGAGAATAGATTATTGTTTTTCAAGCGGTTCATACCTCCTGGCAGTGATTTGCACTTGCTTCCCTCGAGCCATGACGATGAGGATGACGATGATACGGTTGTGTATGAGCCCGTCTTAAAATGTAACGAGGTGTGTGTGTGTGTGGATGAAGGCTGTAAAATTGTTAAAATGCAACCTGCAAATAAAAACATAAAGAAAAAACTTACCCAAACACATTCACACAACACAAATGAAGGAAAATCACGTTGTCATATCCAACACACAGTACAAAGAGGAAAAAAGAAGTGGAAATAATTAAAAGAAGATATCAGATGCTCCCGGCTGGCTAGTCACTGCAATAAAAGGTATGAGGCAGCCACTCTACAACAGACTAAAACCCCCAGCCAAGTAACTTAGGCCAGAGTCCAGACAGGTCACAAAATTTTAAAACCTTGACCACACTTATCCCGTTATCACTTAACAAACAGGACTGACCTGCACTTAAATTTGCTTCTGCCCACTTATCACAAAATAAAATCCCCTCAGTTAATACGTAGAGTACAGTGATTCCCACGCCACAGGCGTCACAGACTGGTGGACCCTCTCGCCGTAGTAAAAAACCATGCGTCAGGGGACAATGCTCGGTGCAGAGACGGGTCAGGGCCACCTCATGGCACCGGAGTTTACATCAGATTAGACGTACTTTTCGTTCCAATTGATACATAGTGAGCGGATCTCTGGGATGCGTAACATGTCAGAGAACAAGAATACACATAAAGATTTACAATGCTAATTCTCCTTCCACAGACTACAAATAAAACTGAACCCGCCAGGTTAGCGGAGAGAGCTAATGCGCTGCTTCCTGGACTCGGGTAGGCGCGCCCGCCCTGGATCGAATACGGCCAGCGGATTAACGACGAGGGACAGTGTGCCAACCAACCTAGATGTGGTTTTTAGGCGGTTTTCCACATACAACTAGGTGAAAACCAGGCTGGTCCCCAAGGCCCCCTTCAGTTACACAACTCGCAGAGATTTGAAACACGTTTGCACTATTTCATAATTTACAAATGGCTCTGAGCCCTATGGGACTTAACATCTGAGGTCATCAGTCCCCTAGAACTTAGAACTTCTTAAACCTAACTAACCTAAGGACACCACACACATCCATGCCCGATGCAGGCTTCGAACCTGCGCCCGTAGCAGTCACGCGGCTCCTGACTGTAGCGCCTAGAACCACTCGGCCACACCGGCCGGCTCGTAATTTACACTAGACGCAGACAGTTGGGGTAGACTGATTCAAACCCCAGGGGGGGGGGGGAGGGGGGTACGAGGTGGTGGCAAGAAGGGCATCTGGCCACCCGTTCAAATTAACCTTGCCAAATCCGATTGTAACCACGCTGACCTTGCGAAAACTGCAGGACACAGTCATAAGCAAAAGAAGAAGAACAGTACAAATGAAATTGCCCTTCGCAATGTGGAATCGGCCAAAAAAATATATATATATATATTGAGCATATTTCCATTTAAAAGGATATAAAACTTGTCACAAAATATTAAATGTTCAGTACACTTATGTGCATGTGGTAACTCTTAGACTGTTTGCAACCACATACCATAAAATTAAAAAAATTAAAATTTTACAGCACTTGTTTACAATGATCTCGTTACTGCACACAATTTGTACCAAAATCAGATTGTAGATAAAACATTTTGTGACATTATTAATAACATGCATGTATGAACTGGTTCTTCTAAGAAATTCATCAGTGGAGTAAAAGGAATTGTACATAATGTGTAGAACAATCAACCAATTTGCAATCAAAGATGTTAAAACAATCTACATTAAACTGAGTAAAAGTCCAAATCCGCGATAGCTGTTTACTGTCTTTTTGCCTTATGACGACCGGTTTCATACCCTGGAGGTATGTCTTCAGGTCATATCTGCATTTATAATGAAACTACATAAGTAAAAGCGCTAATAATCACCATAACCTACCAAACAAAGTAGACAGTAAACCGATGTACTCACAAAACCAATACATCTAGTGTCACGACTTCCAAGGTGCAGATATGCATAAGAACATGACAGTTCGCGGTAAAACAAAGGATGAACCGACAGATGGGCATCCGATCCGAATCGTGCATGATCAGTCAATCATCTCTAAAACACTGCCAAAAGACGAGCCCGACAGCACATGTCAATCCACGTCTGACAGGATAAAACCTATGAGCACAAAACATTGCAGAATGAATGTAAAGTACAGGATGATTCAAAAAGAATACCACAACTTTAAAAATGTGTATTTAATGAAAGAAACATAATATAACCTTCTATTATACATCATTACAAAGAGTATTTAAAAAGGTTTTTTTTCACTCAAAAACAAGTTCAGAGATGTTCAATATGGCCCCCTCCAGACACACGAGCAATATCAACCCGATACTCCAACTCGTTCCACACTCTCTGTAGCATATCAGGCTAACAGTTTGAATAGCTGCTGTTATTTCTCGTTTCAAATCATCAATGGTGGCTGGGAGAGGTGGCCGAAACACCATATCCTTAACATACCCCCATAAGAAAAAATCGCAGGGGGTAAGATCAGGGCTTCTTGGAGGCCAGTGATGAAGTGCTCTGTCACGGGCTGCCTGGCGGCCGATCCATCGCCTCGGGTAGTTGACGTTCAGGTTTCATAACTAACCTTTTTCGTAGGACTCTCCATACAGTTGATTGTGGAATTTGCAGCTCTCTGATAGCTCTGCGAGTCGATTTTCCTGAGCTGCGAACAAATGCTTGCTGGATGCGTGCTACATTTTCATCACTCGTTCTCGGCCATCCAGAACTTTGCCCTTTGCACAAACACCCATTCTCTGTAAACTGTTTATACCAACGTTTAATACATCACCTATCAGGAGGTTTAACACCATACTTCGTTCGAAATGCACGCTGAACAACTGTCGTCGATTCACTTCTGCCGTACTCAATAACACAAAAAGCTTTCTGTTGAGCGGTCGCCATCTTAGCATCAACCGACGCTGACGCCTAGTCAACAGCGCCTCAAGCGAACAAATGTACAACTAAATGAAACTTTATAGCTCCCTTAATTCGCCGACAGATAGTGCTTAGCTCTGCCTTTTGTCGTTGCAGAGTTTTAAATTCCTAAAGTTGTGGTATTCTTTTTGAATCACCCTGTATATTAAAACGTATCTCGCGTTGTCGATAGAGTATAAAAGAGGAGAAACCTACCATCGTCAAATTACACGGGGAAATGAATTAAGACACACAATCCTTGGGAGTAGTCAACATACTAAAATAGATTGGCAGGCTTCATATACATTGAAGCGCCAAAGAAACTCGTACAGGCATGCGTATTCAAATACAGAGATATGTAAACGGGCAGAATACGGCGCTGCGGTCGGCAACGCCTATATAAATCAAGAAGTGTCTGACGTACTTGTTAGATCGGTTACTGGTGCGGTAATAGCGGGATATCAAGATTTAAGTGAGTTTGAATGTGATGTTATAGTCGGCGCACGAGCAATGGGACACAGTATCTCTGAGTTAGCGATGAAGTGAGGATTTTCTCGCACGACCATTTCACGAATTTATCGTGAATATCAGGAATCCGGTTGTAAGCTCCTCCTACCTAAATCGGCCTACTGGATTCCGGTATAACCGTGATCGCATGTGGCTAGTGAAATTTTACAGTGAAACAGGCTATCGTTACCGAAGGCAAATAACACCGGTTAGTTCGAGGAAACTGTATAACAGACTCTTCTGAAGGAAGAATCTATTCTAAATTTAAGCTAAATTTAGATGATAATTTTGAAATGGGTGAAATATATTGCCTTCGATCACTAACCGCACTGGGGGAAAAAGGATACCACATAATATTTACTACAAAAATCAGTGATAACACAAAGAAAACACTGATTAACTAAAAAATGACAATTAAACGGTCCCAGCCCGCTAGGGTAATGAAACTCCAGAACCTTGAGAAAGGTAATGGCACAGAAATTAAAGCAAATAATCACAGGCATGACAACAGAATGTTGTCACGCTTTTCCACAGCACTAAACTTGACGAGAAATTAAATGAATGAGAAAGCACTGAGTTTGCGGTTACTTATTCTGAAATAATAAATTTTGAAAGCAACGTTAAATGAAATTACTGGTTAAATAAATGACTGTCTTAAATTAACTTTCTTATAAAAAAATAACTTTCAGTAAATGTAAATATCGAGCGACTAGGGCCTCCCGTCGGGTAGACCCTTCGCGGGTTCAAGTCTTTCGATTTGGCGCCACTTCGGCGACTTGCGCATCGATTGGGATGAAATGATGATGATTAGGACAACACAACACCCAGTCCCTGAGCGGAGAGAATCTCCGACCCAGCCGGGAATCGAACCCGGGCCCTTAGGATTGCCATTCTGTCTGACCACTCAGCTATTGGGGGGTGGACATAACTTTCAGTAACCACAGTGTAAAGAAAATTTAGAAAAAGGCGAGCAATTTACTTTTGATTATTGAAAGACTGAACTGAATTTACTTTAAACAAATGAGCAATTGCTTTAACTTTTAAAATAACAACAATAAAATACATACCAAGCCAGCAGAGGTCACTCGCTAAGCTAAATATAGAATAAATGAAATTGCGCACTCCTAATTTCTGCTGTATCTTTACTTATTAGCATTTCCAGTGAAATTTTACTTTAAGTACCCTGTGTTATGCAATATAAGAACGAATAGTTACTGTTGCAAAAAATTTAGGCTGAAACTGGTCTGTAATTATTTACTGCCAGTTAGTGTGTTCGCTGATCACTTTTCACATTCTTACGACATTCGGTGATTGCATAGAAAGGAAAGGGCCCCTGCTTGGTAATAATTTTTGAGGACAATGACAACATAGGTGCCCTACAAGTTTTAAATGTTGCAAGTTATTATTCACGTTATTCATACTTTGTGAAAGAAAATCAACTGGGCAAAGCCTCTACATTACTATGTTTGTCAGTTAACAGTCTTACGATGTTGTAGCTGTGCGGACGACGAAGAATGTAGCCGAAGACAATACTGAGTTGCCGTTGTTGTTGCTGCTGTTCGAAGGGAACCCCGAGTCGTCTCCAGAGCCACGGGTAATTATGGGACAGGCAATAGTTAGAACTGCAGCTTCCTCCGCCTGTCCACTCCTACCGTGCTTTCAATACTAGGGGGTTAACAACAGGCGCGTCTACATTGGCGCGAGCATAGCTGCACACTGCGATTGCGGGAGCGCCCAACAAACACTTCCGCATTCTTTCATGACTCAAGATGCTCTCTCTCCTTGCAACGCGACAGAGACTCTCGATACGCGAAGGTAAACAACGGCAAAGCTACTACCATTTCGTCGTTGCTATCGAAACATTTCAATAAAGTTCCCTTGGCTATCACAATCAATTATACGGGGTGTTACAGAAAGGTACGGCCAAACTTTCAGGAAACATTCCTCACACACAAAGAAAGAAAATATGTTATGTGGACATGTGTCCGGAAACGCTTACTTTCCATGTTAGAGCTCATTTTATTACTTCTCTTCAAATCACATTAATCATGGAATGGAAACACACAGCAACAGAACGTACCAGCGTTTCTTCAAACACTTTGTTACAGGAAATGTTCAAAATGTCCTCCGTTAGCGAGGATACAAGCATCCACCCTCTGTCGCATGGAATCCCTGATGCGCTGATGCAGCCCTGGAGAATGGCGTATTGTATCACACCCGTCCACAATACGAGCACGAAGAGTCTCTACATTTGGTACCGGGGTTGCGTAGACAAGAGCTTTCAAATGCCCCCATAAATGAAAGTCAAGAGGGTTGACGTCAAGAGAGCGTGGAGGCCACGGAATTGGTCCGCGTCAACCAATCCATTGGTCACCGAATCTGTTGTTGAGAAGCGTACGAACACTTCGACTGAAATGTGCAGGAGCTCCATCGTGCATGAACCACATGTTGTGTCGTACTTGTAAAGTCACATGTTCTAGCAGCACAGGTAGAGTATCCCGTATGAAATCATAATAACGTGCTGCGTTGAGCGTAGGTGGAAGAAACTAAAATGAGCTCTAACATGGAAATTAAGCGTTTCCGGATACATGTCCACATAACATCTTTTCTTTATTTGTGTGTGAGGAATGTTTCCTGAAAGTTTGGCCGTACCTTTTGAAAGGTGGCTACACTGAGCCACAGCGCCAGAGATCGCGCTAGAGAGTATTGTTCCGCCGCCTCCACTGGCAGTGATTATTGAGATGTCGTAGTGGGCAGTGCTTGTCGAGGACTCGTAGTAGTCAGTGTGTGTTGAGATGTGCTAGTGGGCAGTGTTTGTCGAGATGTTGTTCCATGTTTTATGCAGTTGTTTGATGGGCTAGACAGCACATGGTTCGAATGGAAATACTGTAATGATCAGAGTGCTTTTCGTCAATATATATGAAGGTAAAATATTCCGTGTTTTTTTTTTTCATTATTTCCATGTTTTAAATAATGCGTCATTACAGGTTCAGTCAACAAAGCATCTGGCTTGTGTTCTTGTATTAGAGTGTAATTCTGGTTTTCTTGCATAATTATGGTATTTTTATTTTCTTTAATTAATTCAGTATAAATGCACGTCGTGCATGGGGGCTTAATTAAAATAAAATGCAAATAATTTTAATTTTTTGATTTAGTAGCTGTCTGTCCGATTACGAAGTCTCGTAAACGGTTGGCCCTGACTAGTTTTTGTACGCAATCTGACTGCATAGAACAACAACAAAGAATGAAATGGAAATTTTCATTAACACAATTAATTAATTAAGTCCCCAGCAACTATAAAACCTACGAAACCAAAGCACAAGTATAACTGTTCTGTGTGTGGAAGTGTGGCTCAACGTACGCATCTGGCACGGTTCTTCTTCAATAACACAAGAAATTTTAAATATCATTTATACTGAATTAATTAAAGAAAATAAAAATACCATAATTATGCAAGAAAACCAGAATTACACTCTAATACAAGAACACAAGCCAGATGCTTTGTTGACTGAACCTGTAATGACGCATTATTTAAAACATGGAAATAATGAAAAAAAAACACGGAATATTTTACCTTCATATATATTGACGAAAAGCACTCTGATCATTACAGTATTTCCATTCGAACCATGTGCTGTCTAGCCCATCAAACAACTGCATAAAACATGGAACAACATCTCGACAAACACTGCCCACTAGCACATCTCAACACACACTGACTACTACGAGTCCTCGACAAGCACTGCCCACTACGACATCTCAATAATCACTGCCAGTGGAGGCGGCGGAACAATACTCTCTAGCGCGATCTCTGGCGCTGTGGCTCAGTGTAGCCACCTTTCACTTTTTGTAACACCCTGTATACAGTCAAAATTAAATACAGTAGTACATTGATTACATATCAAATATAGTTTCTGTATTACAGCTTACAGCTTCAGAATCAGAAGTATAGTGCAAGTTATCAACGGATATTAAACGGCGAAAATTTTGGTTGGTGCAGAAGGTATTTTATATGCATTTTCGGTGTTGCATGGTAAACCATCAAATCTCCGACATCGTTGCGGCCGGGAAAAGATCTTGCAAGAACGGGACCAACGACAACTGAAGAGAATCGTCGAACTTGAAAGAAATGCAACCCTTCCGCAAATTGCTGCACACTTCAGTGCTGGGCCATCAACAAGTGTCAGCGTGCGAACCATTCAACGAAACATCTCGGTATGGGTTTTCGGACGCGAAGGCCCACTCGTGTACCCTTGATGACTGCACGACACAAAGTTTCACACCTCGCCTGAGCACGCCAACACCTACATTGGACTGCCGATAACTGGAAACATGTTGCCTGGTTGGACGAGTCTCGTTTAAAATTCTATCGAGCGGATGGACATGTACGGGTATGGAGATAACCTCATGAATTCTTGGACCTTGCATGTCAGAGGGGACTGTTCAAGCTGGTGGAGGCTCTGTAACGGTATGGAGCTTGTGCAGCTGGAGTGATGTGGCACCCATGATACGTCTAGATACGACTCTGACAGGAGACACGTACGTAAGCATCCTGTATGATCACCTACATCCATTCATGTCCATTGTGCATTCTGGCGTACTTGGGCAATTCCAGCAGGATAATGCGACACCCCACTTGTCCAGAATTGCTACATAGTGGCTCGAGGAACACTCTCCCGAGATTAAACACAACACTTCCTTTGGCCACTAAACTCCCCAGATAAGAACATTATCGAGCATATCTCGGATACCTAGCACGTTTGTTCAGGACAGATCTTCACTCCCCCGTACTGTTACGGATTTATTGACAGCCCTGCAGGATTCATGGCTTCTCAAACCGAAGTTTATTATTAAACATTTTATGGCTTCTGACGTGTTATTAAAAAATCTATGTGAAAGTTATTCTTATTTTTAGAACTGATTCCATGAACTGAGCTGTTGGTTTGAAAAAAAAAAAGTGTACATTTTTAACGACAAATTTGATTAAGGAATAAATATGATGGGAAGGTGTAGTTAGCATTCACAGTTCCTTAAACAGCCCTCTGTAAGACGTTCTTGGGTTCACAACAGAAATAATTCGTATTTATATTTCACGCTTTTGTGCAGGTGAAACTTCAGCTTGGCTTCATGAGTTACCCTAGAAAGTAATGGTTCAAATGGCTCTGAGCAATATAGGACTTAACATCTGAGGTTATCAGTCCCCTAGAACTTAGAACTACTTACGCCTAACTAACCTAAGGACATCACACACATCCATGCCGGAGGCAGGATTCTAGCCTGCGACCGAAGTGGTCGTGCAGTTCCGGACTGAAGCGCCTAGAACCGCTCGGCCACAACGACCCGCTAGGAAATTAATCCTGTATGACATTATGGAATGAAACTAAACATAGTACGTTAGATTTCTGAATTTTTATATCACCTATGTCTGACAACATTCGCGTAGAAAACAGAGATTTGTTTAGGCCCTTCAGCAATTATGTGGTATGCTACTCCCAGTTAAATTTATTATCACGCTGTAATCCCATGAATTTAACGCTGTCAACTTCTTCTGTCTGCTTGTCGTAAAATTACAGGGATATTCTCCCAAGAAGCTTTTACAAGTTCTGAACTGCATATAGTATGCTTTATCAAGGTGTATTGGCTGAGGATTGGCAAGGAACCATATACGTCTATGAAAATTTCACTAGCCGGTCTTTGTAAGGCTGTAGTAGATTTGCTATTTATTGTAATGTTTGTTTCATCTGAACGGTACAGGGATCGCCACCGCTGGATAGTTAGCGTCACCAATCGTAGCTTATTGCCATTCACTTCCAGCGACGCATCCTCCCATAAGCGTATGGATCTGCGATCCACCAGCGAAATTAAAGCCTGCAAGGGAATGGTGCCTTCTGTAACATCATGTTTCCTGCAGGTCTCCTTGGAGGCTTCGTCTACTTTTTCATTTCCTCAAATTCCCAGCTTCCCTTGTACCCAGAATGGCATATGCCTCTCCGATCCTCCCCCCCCCCTCCACCACCACTGTAGGACATACACTCGTTCATGTACAAACTGGACCAGTTTATTTGCTAAGAATATGTGCTGCAGCCACTATAGGGCACTAGTGGAATCGGAGCAGATGGTTGCCCTGAAAATAGCTTATCTGCTCCAGTGCCTTCATGATCGCATGGAGCTGTTCAAAGATGCATTATAGTTACAGGGAAGGTGAATACTGAAGACACGGTTGGAGAATACGACCGAACAGTCTAGAGAGTCCCTTTGTTGGGAGCCATCATCGTAGACAAATGAAATCCGCCCAAGAGCCATGTGTAGGGACAGGAAAATTTCGCGAGAAATAGAGCGAATTTAGTGGTTCATAGCAAAATAACACGAAATCTGCGATTTGTACGAGATATTGAGAAATTTGTAATTTTGCCACACAAAATATTATAAACCCGACGACGGCACTGTGCCAGTATTCGTAAGTGATACGTATTGAATGTTAAAACTGCAGTTTGACTTCTAATCTCCTCAAGGGTGAGTTCGTGTATAATCTTAAAATGACACAGTACTGTACATTTCCTGCGCAGCGAAAGATGTGTCGACGAACGAGACACCGAAACTGGCAAGAAAAAAGAACACTTAATTTGGCAAGATAAACACCGAATTTACCAAAAACAATATCAAACTTGGAAAAATCAGCACCAAATATGGCTAAAACAACACAGATTTTCTTAAAATATAATATCGAATGGGAAAAAAACACAAAATTTTTAAAAAAATAACACCTAATTTGGCAAAAAATAATGACGAATTTGGAAAATAATAACACAGAATTTAAAAATAATAACTGCGAATTTGGCAAAAAAAATAACGGCAGACTGGGAAAAAGTACACCAAATTCGGCAAAATAATCGCTAAATTTAGCGAAATTTCAATGAATAGCGCAAAAAATGTCACTGAATCCAAAACCGATACAAACTTTTTCAAACAAGACAAAAAATGGCAAAAAAACAAATTTGTAGAAATGTATCAGTGAATTTGACGAAGAAACATCAGTGAATTAGGAAAAGAATGACAACGAATTTTTCAAAAAATAACCATGAATTTGGCAAGACATAAAAACAAATTCGGCAAAACAAACTGAATTTGTCCAAAAAAATCACTAAACATGGGAGAAAGTTTCACTGAATTTGTTAAAAACTACATCGAGCTTGGCAAAAAACACACCGAATTCGGCAAAAAAATTAAACCAATTTGGCAAAAAATTACACCGAATTTGGAAAAAAAAATACCGAATACGGCCACAAAATAAATCGATTTCTTCTTGTCCCTAGCCAAGCTACGTTCAAATTACTCGTGATGTTTGCATACTCTACCTGCTGAGTGACTTTTTTTACTCATGAAGAAGTCCACATTCAGCTGCTTAAAGCCTTACCAGCAAACAAGCTCTTAGATCCGAGATCACGCTTTCGAGAAACCACTACTATGCGTCCGCGCAGCAGCCTGCTATTTATGATTATAGGAACTCCACTTTATCGGAACATTCTGCCGCCCCTGCGGAACCAGCGCTACTGGAACCTGCACATAAAGGAACACATATTGGCAACGGAAACGCTGCGAATGAAACCAGACAGGAAGTTCGCGCGCAATCAGTGTGTGACGACGTTTCTAGGTCGTCGCGCATCACGGACGTCCAATTGTTCGCAACACCGCCACCTGTTTCAGTTCTCACTGGCACTGAACCGCTACATCTGTGTGCATGAGGAGCGCCGCATTCTTGGTTAGAATTTACCGTCAACAATCTGCTGTGCTACCAATTCTGTGCCTTATACTGAGACCGGCCCTCAGTTTAGTCTTACAACTAGATCTGTTTCCCTGATTCCAAACCACACATTCTCGCTTCCCATGCCCGGGTTCCCGGGTTCGATTCCCGGCGGGGTCAGGGATTTTCTCTGCCTCGTGATGACTGGGTGTTGTGTGATGTCCTTAGGTTAGTTAGGTTTAAGTAGTTCTAAGTTCTAGGGGACTGATGACCATAGCTGTTAAGTCCCATAGTGCTCAGAGTCCAAACCACACACATAATTTAGGCTACGTAGATACAAAATAAGAAAACAGAAACGCACATGAAGTACTGTGAGTAACATAGTGAATGCATCATCATAGCTAAAACAGCGTCAAAGCCAACACTCACCACCACACTATTACAAGTACATATGTCTATTAGCTTCGCAGATGATGAAGAGATTGCAAATAATAATCTATGTTGAGATGGGAAAAATTATTCAGTACCTTAAGGGAGGTGTAAATTAATTCTCATGAGGAAACATGAACTGGGCAGTAGCAAAAGGAAAAGAAAGACGAATAGCAGGAGATCATGGAATGGAGGCTTTTGTATAGAGAAGAATTTAATCGTTGCGGACGTGTACGTGGGAAGATCTCCACATGGTATAATCTACATGAAACCTTCGGAGAGCCCAAGATGAAAAGTAAAGCCTCGGAGTTTTTTACTGGAAAGCTCTTGAAGCTTTTTCAATAAAACTAACGTTGTTAACTTTCTACATCTTTTGTCTCCACATCTACATATTTGCAGTCTACCACTAGAGGGCCCGGAATTGTAGCGCGTAACATGGTGGCGCGAAACGTACCTATATCCGTGCGTGCGGAGCAAAGTGTTCTAATCGAGTTTCGAATTCGAAGAGTTCGTCTACAGATCATACACCCTCTCCTTCAGCATGACAATTTCAAGCCACAAACGAGGGCTGCCATATCTGCAAGAAACCGACGCCTTGGGTTCAATGTCATCGATTATATTGGAAATTTGTAGTACTATCTTATGGGACCAAACTGCTGAGGTCATCGGTCCCTAAGCTTACGCACTACTTAATCTAACTTCATGTAAGGACAACACACCCACCCATGCCCGTGTGAGAACTCGAACCTCCGACGGGGGGTGCCGCCCGGGCCGTGACAAGGTGCCCTAGACCATCGATTATACGCCATACAGTTCCAACTTGACCCCATCCAATTTTCATCTGTTTCCAAAACTTAAAGAACACCTTTGAGGACTTCACTTCCATAGTGATCAAGCGGTGCAAGCAGAGGTGAAATTGTGGCTCTGTCAACAATGTCAAACACTCTACAGGGACTGTGTGAAAAAACCAGTGTCTCGTTGGGTGTGTTAGTTACTGGGGTTACTCCACTGAGAAATGTATTTGTAGACATGAAGAATAAAGATGTAGAATGTCAATAACGTTTGTTGTGTCTAAAAAGCTTTAAGACTTCTCACATAAAAAATTCCGAGGCGTTACTTTCCGGCACGCCCCGTATGTTGAAAAGACAGATGTTTAGAAAATAGATTTTGAACTGCATTTTTTTTTTTTTTTTTTTTTTTTTACAGACACGGTCTGTGCCCATAATTGGTAATGAGCTGCACATTAAAACTGAATTAACTGCAGAAACGCAGTAAATTAAGGAGATGAATCGAGTATTATTTGAAAGGTCTAGAGATTATTTACAGTCTCAAACGAAACATTAGGTAATTATTTACTAAAACGGGGCAAATGGGATAGAAGGCGAATGGGTAGCTTTGAGAGACGAAAATTTTAATGCACCATAGTAGCAACTAGGCGAAAAGACAAGGCACCGCAGAAATCAATGGAAAACACAGGAGATACTATAACTGAATGATGAAACGGGGGAATTTGAAAAAGCAGAAACGAAGTAGCCAAAACCTAGAAAAAAAAATCTAAAAAATAAGAGTGACAGTAACTGGAAAGTGATAATACAGGAACAGAGGAGATATTCGAAGCCCTAACCAAACATGATTCGGAGAAAGGTTTGATGCTGCCTTCAGGAGAATTAAAGGGACGTCTGGAGAAAAGAGAAATACCTGTGTGAATATTAAGAGCTCAGACGTCAAGCCCAGCATTTAATAAAGGACGGGAGGATGGTAGGTGGAAAAAATATAAAGAGGCATTTAATGAATATCATGCAAAGGGAAGGGGGAATAAATGAAGGCGAGATGAGAGGTGATTCTGCGAGAAGAATTCGACAAGTACTTAAAGACATTTGTCCAAACAAGGCACCTGAGACGGACGAAATTCCTCAGAACCACTAACACCTTTGGGAGATGCAACACTGAAACAACGATTCCACCTGGTATGCAGGATACATGAGACAGAGGGAATAACCACAGAACTCAAGATGAAATTAAAAATGTAGCAGTATTATGAGAGGGAAGTTGCTGCTCACCATCCAGCGGAGATGCTGAGTCGCTGATAGGCACAACAAAAAGTCTGACAATTATAGCTTTCGCCCATTAAGGCCTTCGTCAACAATAGACACACACACACAAACGCAACTCACACACACGACTGCAGTCTTAGGCAACTGAAAACACACTCTCATAATAATTTTACATTGAGTTCTGGATTTTCCATTGTTTGAAATTATAAATGTTAATTCCAAAGAAGGCAGGATTAGACAGGTGTTCGTGTTATGGAGCCATCAGTTTAATACACAGACGAAGAAAAATGCAACAGCAAGTAGGAGTTGTGCAACATAAACGAAAGTTGGTGAGCGTGTTTCTGCATCTGAAAGATGATGTCTGTTGTAATTAAGATGGGCGCTAGTGCCGCCACTATGAGGATGCAACTCAGATTCGCTTTAAATACACGCTGCAACGATCGTGGGCGTTAGTTACCTTTGAGAATGGACGTGGTGAGTTCATGTTAGAGAAGAATGCCTTTAAGGTGACAAAGACGTCGTTATCAGACCTCACTGAGTTTGAACGAGGTCTTGAAATAGGGCTACGGGAATCAGGATGTTCCTTCTGCGATACTACAGAAAGAATTGGCAGTAATGTAACCACTGTAGCCTACGTGGTTGCTGGCAGCGGTGGTAACGAGAATGCACGGTCGCGAGAAGAGGGGACTCCGGACGGCCACGTCGCTCTACCGAGAGGGAAGACCATCGTTTTCTGCGTATGGCTCTTGAGCATCGTCCTGTGTATGCAGCAGCAATTTGAACGGTAGATGGCATCACAGTGACACAACGAACTGTAATAAATCGGGTACTTTAAGGGCCGCTCCAAACCAGACGCCCTGTACTTTGCATTCCACTGACCCCAAACTAGCGCCACTTATGTCTTCAGTGGTGTCAAGAGAGAGCTCGTTGGAGGGCAGGGTGCAAGTCTGTTGAGTTTTCTGATGAAAGCTGGTTCTGCCTCGGTGCCAGTGTTGGTTAGAAGTAGGCCAGTTGAGAAACTGCACCCAACCTGTCTGCGTGCGAGTAGACACAATGGACTTAACCCTGCAGTTATAGTCTGGGGTGCGATATCGTATGACACCAGGATCACTCTCGTGGTTATCCCACGTACCCTGAATGCAAATTTGTGCAGCCATTCATGAACAGCATTCCAAGGGGTGTTTTCGAACAGGATAACGCTCGCCCACATACCGCTATTGTAACCCAACATGCTGTACAGAGGGTCGGCATGTTGCCTTGAGCTGCTCGACCACCACATCTATTTCCATTCGAGCACATATGGGACATCATCGATCAGCAATTCCAGTCTCATCCACAAACGGCCCCAACCGTCCCTGTGTTGATCGACCAAGTGCAACGGGTATGAAACTGCATCCCACAAACTGAGACAATGCAACACTACGCATTAAATATTCTGGCAGTTGTACCGTTTATTAAAGTACCACATTTGCAGTGGTTTATCTCAAGCTTATATTAACCTGTGGTCTTGCAATCACTCAAATATGTTTCCTAGACAAATGTATTCCAGGAAGTTCATTAATTTACATAAAAATTTTTTGGTGTTGCGGTTTTTTTCCGTCATTGTTTGTCATGATTCCGAAGTAAAAACATGAATTATTTACAGAGGAATGGACACACTGATAAAAGTCGACTTGAGGAAGATCAGTGTAGCAGCATAATGTAAGGCCTCAAACTCTAGTTCATACCGCAAACGCCTTGATAAATGGACGAATCCTTGATTCGCTTGGTTGGTCCCCTAGTCTGTCACCCTAGAGCATGTCTGGGATGCGATGGGAAGAGATTTTCTTTCGTACTGACACAGCATGACTTTCAGGCATAGCAAAAAATTCCTCAGAGACATTCGAAGCTAAAAGAAAACAATGCCGTTATAACGAAGTCTGATATCGGGAATCCTGCTATCATTGCTACTCAGAAGGAATAGCTGTCCAAAACTTTACAATTTTTTGAGGAGAATAATGTTTCGGAGCTAGATTAGCATCAGACCGCCATGGTAAAAAACAAATTAGGCTAGCCGTTAACAGTACTACGCATTTTCTCAAACCATTTCATAAAAAAACAACTTATTAATATGAATCCACAGGCCCAGAAATTACGTTTCCATTTTAAAGTACATAAAAGTCACCATCCGATACGTCCAATTGTAAATAGTACCAACAGTGCATATCATGAGTTAGCTAGGTTTCTTCACGATAAAATAAAAAAGATCCTTTGTTTTTCGAAATAATTATTCTGTCGTCAATAGTCAAAATGCAGTCAGTAAAATCAAAGAACTGCAGTGCGACCGGGATACTAAATTGTTTTCATTAGACATTACAAACCTAGACACTAACGTACAATTGTCATCGTTGAAAAAACTTACTTACTTTTAACAAAGATATTTCTGATGAGTAAATCACTGACGTAATTCGTTTGCTAAGAGTAGTAGTAAAATATTCTGTTTTCAGTGGTAAAATATACCATTAGGCTAACGGCCTGGCAGTGGGTAGTTATTTTCATTAATTCGCTGGAAGAGAAATTCTTGAATAATTTTCAGCTGCTGATCTTGGTATTTTGTCGTGCGCTCGGTACGTAGATGGCATTTTGATCATACACAGTGGTTCTCTGGAAGGAATTCAGAATTTGATTTGTTTGAATTTTTAATAGTCCTTATGCAAAAATTAACTTCACTTGTGAGTTAGAAAGTAACGACCGTCAGCTTAATTACTTGGACCTCAGTATTCCTACTGACAACGACAGACTTTCTTTCAGTATTTTTCGAAAAGCCTTTAATACAGATCAAATTATGCCCGCTAGTTCGTGCATTCTCATTCCCGTAAGAAAGCATTTTTTTATTCAGACAGACATCGTGCAGTCTCCTTACCTTTGTCACCTGAAAAGCCTAATGAAGAGATGAACATAATAAAACTTTTACATTTAATAACGGCTATGATCCCTCGTTAGCTGACAAGACCTTCGAACTTAAAACTGACGCTATAGTGACGACTTTAGGCAGCAGTGCTATTCCTGACAGTACCGAGTATAAAAAAGTTTTCTACATTCCATTTTTAGGCCCTATTTCGTATGAAATTCGTCGTCCTCTGATGAAAAAATATGGATTTAACGTTGCCTTTTACACGAACAATAACTTAAAAATCACGTCCACAATCTCAAGTCACAGTTGCTCCGTTACACAATACAGGAGTGTATAAAATCACTTGTGATACGTGTCCCGTTTATTATAAAGGACAAAGTGGAAGGTCTTTTTGTTCAGGTACAAAAAAAATTTATTAGGAAAAAGAAGCACTACTGGACACAAAATGGTTCAAATGGCTCTGAGCACTATGGGACTTAACTTCTGAGGTCATCAGTCCCCTAGAACTTAGAACTACTTAAACCTAACTAACCTAAGGACATCACACACATTCATGCCCGAGACAGGATTCGAACCTGCGACTGTAGCGGTCGCGCGGTTCCAGACTGTAGCACCAAGAACCGCTCGGCCACCCCGGCCTGCACTAATGTACACAACTGCACTTTTGTTGATCATCTGCGAATTTCAGGACACAAACCGAAACGCATTGAAAACTTTCCATTTTACATAGAGAAAGGAAAAAATCATAGGCTCGATGGACTCGAAGAGCTATATACCTTCAAACATATTTCTAAGAACGATGGCCTCATCCTCAAAGAACACTAACAACTATGTAACAAAAATTTTTTCAATGGTTTCAATCCACTGCTCGCGGAATTTTG
Organism: Schistocerca nitens; assembly: GCF_023898315.1. Lineage (NCBI taxonomy): Eukaryota > Metazoa > Arthropoda > Insecta > Orthoptera > Acrididae > Schistocerca > Schistocerca nitens. The sequence goes on along the minus strand of NC_064615.1, from coordinate 253,706,178 downwards.
ATTCCTCTGTTTTTTGTTCTATTTTTCCTGCTTCTGGTTTTGAAACACTATTTTCCTCTAATTTCATAGATATGTGCTGCTAAAGTGACCTTCATGTAAATATTTTCTGGATTGTACAGCTGTTTGTAAAATTTTTTGTGTCATTCAGTTCAAATTCAAATGTTCAAATGTGTGTGAAATCTTATGGGACTCAACTGCTAAGGTCATCAGTCCCTAAGCTTACACACTACTTAACCTAAATTATTCTAAGGACAAACACACACACACACACACACACACACACACACACACACACACACACACACACACACACCCATGCCCGAGGGAGGACGCGAACCTCCGCCGGGGCCAGCAGCACAGTCCATGACTACAGCGCCTGAGACCAACCGGCTAATCCCGCGCGGCTGCCATTCTGTCCTTTACGTAATAGTAACTTAATGTGCTTGACTACTGTGTAATTTCATAAAGACTATAAGCTCTCTTTATGATTTTTTTAAAATTAACTGTCTTTTTTGTCAATGATTTCTGTTATAATGTTTCAAATGGGCAAACGTCACTGTCCGCGTCCGACAGGCGGCGCAGCCCGTATTGTTTTCGTGCAGCAACGTACGCACGTAAGCCACTGGGCCGATCAGTCTGATGTTGTTCCCAGATGGGCACACGTGGCAAAGGCTGGAACGTTTTGTTTTACTTTTGACTTGAGCATAACTGCTCAAAATTCTTACTATTGCTTTTTAGCAATGTAATTTTACCCAAGTAACCTTTGTGCGCCATGAAAAGTGTCATCATGTTTAATGTGTTTCTTGCCATACCTGATTATGTATTAAGGCTGGATGTTTAATATTATATTGAAACTAATATACGGTTCCTGAATAACAGCTATGTTCAAAACTGTAAAAGATGCCAATATATTTTTTCATCTTTATGCTGTTCATCAGGAAGTGTGTGTGTGTGTGGGGGGGGGGGGGGGTCGGTTGTATTTTAGATGTAAAAGTACGGCAAGCGCGATTTTTGGACAAAAATGTGTTCAAATGTGTGTGAAATATTATGGGGCTTAACTGCTAAGGCCATCAGTCCCTAAGCTTACACACTACTTAACCTAAATTATCCTAAGGACAAACACACACACCCATGCCCGAGGGAGGACTCGAACCTCCGCCGGACCCAGCCTAAACGTCCATGACAGCAGCGCCTCAGACCGCTCGGCTAATACCGCGCGGCTTTTGGACAACTAATTCAGATCGGTCGTATACTTCTGTGATTGATGTGAAAAAAATTCAGATTGTTTGGATACTATTGACCACTGTCAGTATTGTGGTTAAGAAGTTACATTGTTTTTGGCTTTTTCATTTTAATGGCTACTCGAGTGCTACATCTACATCTACATCCATACTCCGCAAGCCACCTGACGGTGTGTGGCGGAGGGTATTTCGCTGTTTCATATTAATGGCAGCTAAAGTAGTATGCCCTGATTCGAGGATTAGAGAGGGAAGGGGAGGTATTGCAAACCTCAGCTGGATTAGTTCCATTATTTTGGATTTTTTAATTTCCCACCAGTACAAATGGGTTCAATTTGTCATCCTAAATTTTGATTGGCAGTTTTGTTTTAATGATCACTAAAATACGTTGCCATGATTGGCTGCAGATAGGGGCCAAGGGGCGTGCTGTGGAAAGCACAGCTGAGCTTGTTTCGCCATCTTGGATATTTTAATTTTCCTCTAGCACAACTGGATTAGTTCTGCCATCTTTTATTTTGGTTGTCCGGAGTGAGAGGGAGAGGGGGGGGGGGGTTCGTATGGCTTGATGATATCACTGATAAGAATTATAATGTCAGTAATAAGAACGATAACGTCACTAATAAGAAGGGTGGGGTTTGTGACATCAAAAAAAGTTCAAATGGCTCTGAGCACTATGGGACTCAACTGCTGTGGTCATCAGTCCCCTAGAACTTAGAACTACTTAAACCTAACTAACCTAAGGACATCACACACATCCATGCCCGAGGCAGGATTCGAACCTGCGGCCGTAGCAGTCGCACGGTTCCGGACTGCGCGCCTAGAACCGCGAGACCACCGCGGCCGGCTTGTGACATCAAGCATACTTCACTGACGTCGGTCATGTGACGTCAAAAATGTTAACAACTTTTTCCAAATAGTATATTGATTTACTGTTGTTGTCCGCCCCCGGTAGCTGAGTGGTCAGTGCGACAGAATGTCAATCCTAAAGGCCTGGGTCGGAGATTTTCTCCGCTCAGGAACTGGGTGTTGTGTTGTCCTAATCATCATCATTTCATCCCCATCTACGCGCAAGTAGCCGAAGTGGCGTAAAATCGAAAGACTTGCACCCAGTGAACGGTCTACGCGACGGGAGGCCCTAGTCGCACATTTACTGTTGTTGTCAGTTAAGACTGTTGAAGCCGGAAAAGGATACATCGTTTTAAGGAACAGGATCCAAATGATGGTCAGAAAGGAGAAAGAACATCACTGGTAAAATGTCTGAGAACGAACTGATGACACCATTGGCTACAACAACTCCTATAACGTCACCAGTTCAATGAATACACACAGGGAAGTATATGACAAAGGAGGTGGTTTTAGAATGCAAGAAGGCAGGGGAGGGCAAAAGGAACAAGGTTCCTGGTCCAGGAAATTTTACACTCCAGCTGTTGAAATGTTGAGGTGAAAAGATAGTAGAATATTTGTGTATAATTTTTAGCAAAACAGAATCAGAGGGGAAACACCTAGAGAGTGGACCATGTTTTTTACTACGAACATCTACAAAAAAAGGGAACAAGAAGTTTTGTTCAAATTACAGGGATATTAGTGTAATACCTTCAAAAAAATGGTTCCAATGGTTCTGAGCACTATGGGACTTCACATCTGAGGTCATCAGTCCCCTAGAACTTAGAACTACTTAAACCGAACTTACCTAAGGACATCACACACATCCATGCCCGAGGCAGGATCCGAACCTGCGACCGTAGCAGTCCCGCGGTTCCGGACTGTGGCGCCTAGAACCCCACGGCCACCGCGGCCCGCTGATACCTTCCGTGCCAAAATTTTTCTCTAGTATCTTTAAGGGAAAGACTGAACAGAATATGACAAATTTCTCGTACGAACAAAGTGGCTTTGAGGCGAGTACATCGTGTTTGATAACATCTACTGTCGGATCGGTAATAGGAAAGAACAGAGCTAGTAACAGAGAAATGTGCAGGACTGTTGCGTACACAAAGAATAATATCACAAAAAATATCACAAAAATAATATTACATTTATTTCAAACTACAAATAGTCTACTGTTCCCTCCGTCGTCACCAGGGTCTCTATTGGGAAAAATCCTCAGAGGACATTCTTCAGTTACATGGCAAAGAGTCCGCTTTTCAGCGCCAGAGTCACAATTTGGAGAAGTTGTTTTCTTCCACTTGTACAGAGAGTCGGTACAACTTTTAGTCTTGGTTCTTATTTCATTAAGAACCGACCAGACCTTGCGTGGCAATTCAAAGCAAGGTGGCGTGGTCGATATGCATAGCGTCTTAAGTTGTTCCATCGTAGTATTAATCAGCCATGTGTGTCTCCAGCAGTCATCAGTATTAAAGCCGTTTCGAACTTTCCTGGGGTGGGCAACGAGAGCGAAGCCTACCTTTGCTGATGCTTGGAATGTCCACGTGAGCAGGGAGGTTAGGATTTTTCTGTAGTTTTTTTGTACTCCCGTACCAGTGCACATTCCCGCCGCAGAGACGGAGATGGTATGTGCCTAATCATGGGTAGCCAGGAAGTAGATGTGGGTCTGATGGTGCCGGTATAAGACGCATAATGTGGATGAGCTCTGTATCAACAAGTTTTGTGTGAGCACTACAGACCCAGGCTGTTGAGCAATATTAGCCAACAAAGTAAAGCAATCCCAGAACTGAAATACGGAGTGTTGCTGCAGTTGGTCCCCATGACGTGCTACAGTTTTTTGGAGGATGTTATTCGGAGTTTTGAATTTGGCCACTGTTCTTAATAGATGTTATTTGTAACTGAATTTTCTGTAAAGCATGACCCCTAGGTGTTTTGCGTTTCTGTTGAGCAATCTTCCTTCCAGGTTCGCCGTGAGCTCTTTGTTGGTCATCTTGTTGTTTAGGTGAAACGTTGAGACTCCTTTCTTTTGACTACACCCTCCATTTGCAGAAATAGTCACCAATGGTCGATAGATTATTGGTCAATATGAAATCGGTAGCTTCGGGATCTCTACGCCTCGTTGCGAGTGCGTAGTCGTGGATCTGGAAAAAGTATACGACACTGTCCCAACATTTGAGGTTGCACTTGGCGTGAAGAAGCTACAAGAGCAGGATGAAGGGATTAACACAGTTATGAGAGTGTACATTGTGACAGAAACGAAGGCAAAGGTGGTAAACAGTATAAAAGAAAGCTCTGAAACCATCAAAGACATTAAGCCAGGTTCCGGTCTATCCCTATTACTTTTTAACATGTAGGGTATCTACACCATATGGATTGGGGGTAAGGATTAAAAGAGGAAGCCGCCTGATAGAATTTTGCACAGAACATAACTTAATCATAGCTAACACTTGGTTTAACAATCGTGAAAGAAGGTTGTATACGTGGAAGAGGCCTGGAGCCACTGGAAGGTTTCAGATTATATAACGAGCTTTTCATTCTGCAGCAGAGTGTGCGATGATATGAAACTTCCTGGCAGATTAAAACTGTGTGCCGGACCGAGACTCGAATTCGGGGTTATATAAGGGTAAGACAAAGATTTAGGAACCAGTTTTTCAATTGTAAGACATTTCCAGGGGCAGATGTGGACCCTGGCTACAATTTATTGCTTATGAACTGTAGATTAAAACTGAAGAAACTGCAAAAAGTTAGGAATTTAAGGAGATGGGACCTGGAGTCACTGACAGAAGCAGAGGTTGTAGAGAGTTACAGAGGGAGCATTAGGCAACGACTGAGACGAACAGCGGAAAGGAATAGAGTAGAAGAACAATGTAAGGGTTTAGAAGCATATATCAATAGGAGTAAGACAGATACTGTCTACAGGGAAATTAAAGAGCCCTTTGGAGAAAAGAGACCCACATGTATGAATATCAAGAGCTCCGATGGTAAACCAATCCTAAGCAATGAAGGGAAAGCAGAAAGGTGGAAGAAGTATACAGAGGGGGTATACAAGGGCAATGTACTTGTGGGCAATGTTGTTGTTGTTGTTGTGGTCTTCAGTCCTGAGACTGGTTTGATGCAGCTTTCCATGCTACTCTATCCTGTGCAAGCTTCTTCATCTCCCAGTACCTACTGCAACCTACATCCTTCTGAATCTGCTTAGTGTATTCATCTCTTGGTCTCCCTCTACGATTTTTACCCTCCACACTGCCCTCCAATGCTAAACTGGTGATCCCTTGATGCCTCAAAACATGTCCTACCAACTGATCCCTTCTTCTAGTCAAGTTGTGCCACAAACTTCTCTTCTCCCCAATCCTATTCAATACCTCCTCATTAGTTACGTGATCTACCCACCTTATCTTCAGCATTCTTCTGTAGCACCACATTTCGAAAGCTTCTATTCTCTTCTTGTCCAAACTGGTTATCGTCCATGTTTCACTTCCATACATGGCTACACTCCATACAAATACTTTCAGAAACGACTTCCTGACACTTAAATCTATACTCGATGTTAACAAATTTCTCTTCTTCAGAAACGATTTCCTTGCCATTGCCAGTCTACATTTTATATCCTCTCTACTTCGACCATCATCAGTTATTTTACTCCCTAAATAGCAAAACTCCTTTACTACTTTAAGTGTCTCATTTCCTAATCTAATCCCCTCAGCATCACCCGATTTAATTTGACTACATTCCATTATCCTCGTTTTGCTTTTGTTGATGTTCATCTTATATCCTCTTTTCAAGACACTGTCCATTCCGTTCAACTGCTCTTCCAAGTCCTTTGCTGTCTCTGACAGAATTACAATGTCATCGGCGAACCTCAAAGTTTTTACTTCTTCTCCATGAATTTTAATACCTACTCGGAATTTTTCTTTTGTTTCCTTTACTGCTTGCTCAATATACAGATTGAATAACATCGGGGAGAGGCTACAACCCTGTCTCACTCCTTTCCCAACCACTGCTTCCCTTTCATGCCCCTCGACTCTTATAACTGCCATCTGCTTTCTGGACAAATTGTAAATAGCCTTTCACTCCCTGTATTTTACCCCTGCCACCTTCAGAATTTGAAAGAGAGTATTCCAGTTAACGTTGTCAAAAGCTTTCTCTAAGTCTACAAATGCTAGAAACGTAGGTTTGCCTTTTCTTAATCTTTCTTCTAAGATAAGTCGTAAGGTTAGTATTGCCTCACGTGTTCCAACATTTCTACGGAATCCAAACTGATCTTCCCCGAGGTCCGCTTCTACTAGTTTTTCCATTCGTCTGTAAGGAATTCGCGTTAGTATTTCGCAGCTGTGACTTATTAAACTGATAGTTCGGTAATTTTCACATCTGTCAACACCTGCTTTCTTTGGGATTGGAATTATTATATTCTTCTTGAAGTCTGTGGGTATTTCGCCTGTCTCATACATCTTGCTCCCCAGATGGTAGAGTTTTGTCATGACTGGCTCTCCCAAGGCCATCAGTAGTTCTAATGGAATGTTGTCTACTCCCGGGGCCTTGTTTCGACTCAGGTCTTTCAGTGCTCTGTCAAACTCTTCACGCAGTATCTTATCTCCCATTTCATCATTATCTACCTCCTCTTCCATTTCCATAATATTGTCCTCAAGTACATCGCCCTTGTATAAACCCTCTATATACTCCTTCCACCTTTCTGCCTTCCCTTCTTTACTTAGAACTTGGTTGCCATCTGAGCTCTTGATATTCATACAAGTGGTTCTCTTCTCTCCAAAGGTCTCTTTACTTTTCCTGTAGGCAGTATCTATCTTACCCCTAGTGAGACAAGCCTCTACATCCTTACATTTGTCCTCTAGCCATCCCTGCTTAGCCATTTTGCACTTCCTGTCGATCTCATTTTTGAGACGTTTGTATTCCTTTTTGCCTGCTTCATTTACTGCATTTTTATATTTTCTCCTTTCATCAATTAAATTCAATATTTCTTCTGTTACCCAAGGATTTCTATTAGCCTTCGTCTTTTTACCTACTTGATCGTCTGCTGCCTTCACTACTTCATACCTCAGAGCTACCCATTCTTCTTCTACTGTATTTCTTTCCCCCATTCCTGTAAATTGTTCCCTTATGCACTCCCTGAAACACTCTACAACGTCTGGTTCTTTCAGTTTATCCAGGTCCCATCTCCTTAAATTCCCACCTTTTTGCAGTTTCTTCAGTTTCAATCTGCAGTTCATAACCAATAGATTGTGGTCAGAATCCACATCTGCCCCTGGAAATGTCTTACAGTTTAAGACCTGGTTCCTAAATCTCTGTCTTACCATTATATAATCTATCTGATACCTTTTAGTATCTCCAGGATTCTTCCAGATATACAACCTTCTTTTATGATTCTTGAACCAAGTGTTAGCTATGATTAAGTTATGCTCTGTGCAAAATTCTACACGGCGGCTTCCTCTTTCATTTCTTCCCCCTAATCCATATTCACCTACTATGTTTCCTTCTCTCCCTTTTCCTACTGACGAATTCCAGTCACCCATGACTATTCAATTTTTGTCTCCCTTCACTACCTGAATAATTTCTTTTATCTCGTCATACAAGGTATACAATGGCAATGTACTTGTGGGCAATGTTATGGAAATGGAAGAGCAGGTAGATGAAGATGAAATGGGAGATATGATACTGCATGAAGAATTTGGTTCAAATGGTTCTGAGCACTATGGGACTTAACATCTGTGGTCATAAGTCCCCTAGAACTTAGAACTACTTAAACCTAACTAACCTAAGGACATCACACACATCCATGCCCGAGGCAGGATTCGAACCTGCGACCGTTGCGGTCACGCAGTTCCAGACTGAAGCGACTAGAACCGCACGGCCACACCGGCCGGCATGAAGAATTTGACACAGTACTGAAAGACCCAAGTCGAATCAAGGCCCAGGAGTAGACAACATTCCATTAGAACTAGTGACAGCCCAGGGAGAGCCAGACATGATAAAACTCTTCCATGTGGTGAGCACGATGTATGAGACAGGCGAAATACCCTCCAGTCCCAAAGAAAGCAGGTGTTGGCAGGTGTGAAAATGACCGAACTATCAGTTTAATAAGTCACGGCTGTAAAATACTTGCACAAATTCTTTACAGACGAGTGTAAATAGTGGTAGAAGCCGACCTCGGGGAAGATCAGTTTGGATTCCGTAGAAATGTTGGAATAATACTGACCTTACGACTTAAGGGAAGGCAAACCTATCTTCCTAGCATATGTAGACTTAGAAAAAGCTTTTGATTACGTTGACTGGAATGCTCTCTTTCAAATTCTGAGATTGCAGGGGTAAAATACAGGGAACGAAAGGCTATTTACACTTTGTACAGAAACCAGACGGCAGTTATAAGAGCCGAGGGGCACGATAGGGAAGCAGTGATTGAGAAAGGAGTGAGTCATGGTTGTAATGTATCCTTGATGTTGTTGTATACTGTGCAAAGAGTAAAGGAAACAAAAGAAAAATTTAGAATAGGGACTAAAATCGATACAGAAGAAATAAGAACTTTGAGGTTTGCCGACGACATTGTAATTCTGTCAGAGACAGCAAAGGACTTGGAAGAGCAGTTGAACGGAATGGACAGTGTCTTGAAAAGAGGATATAAGATGAACATCAACAAAAGCAAAACGAGGATAATGGAATGTAGTCAAATTAAATCGGGTGATGCTGAGGGGATTAGATTAGGAAATGAGACACTTAAAGTAGTAAAGGAGTTTTGCTATTTAGGGAGTAAAATAACTGATGATGGTCGAAGTAGAGAGGATATAAAATGTAGACTGGCAATGGCAAGGAAATCGTTTCTGAAGAAGAGAAATTTGTTAACATCGAGTATAGATTTAAGTGTTAGGAAGTCTTTCCTGAAAGCATTTGTATGGAGTGAAGCCGTGAAAGGAAGTGAAACATGGACGATAAATAGTTCTGACAAGAAGAGAACAGAAGATTTTGAAATGTGGTGCTACAGAATAATGCTGAAGGTTATATGGCTAGATCACGTAACTAATGAGGAGGTACTGAATAGAATAGGGAAGAAGAGGAATTTGTGTCACTGCTTGACTAGAAGAAGGGATCGGTTGGTAGGATAGGTTCAGAGACATCAATGGATCACCAATTTTGTATTGGAGAGAAGCGGGGAGGGTAAAAATCGTAGATTTAGACCAAGAGATAAATACGGTAAGCAGATTCAGAATGATGTAGGTTGCAGTAGTTACTTGGATCTGATGAGGCTTGCACAGGATAGAGTAACATGAAGAACTGCATCAAACGAGTCTCTCGACTGAAGACCACAACAACAGAAACATAGACCAAGCGCTTTAGGCATGATAAAAAAAATGCTCTGTGATGTGTGTGTTAGCTGGATATGACCGAATGCATTCATTACTCTTTGAAGATAAAAGGATTTTTGCAAATAGTAGACAAGATGTGGAATACATTCTGGATAAAGTGCAGAAGGAATACACGAGATGAGGTCTAAAAATTAATTTCGAAAGGACAGAGTACATGTGCATCAGTATACATGAAACGGATTGAGTTTTAGAAGATGGAATTTTTTTTTAAAAAAGGAAAAATTTTACGTATCTAGTTTCTAGCACACAGGGTGAATATTAATAAAAGCGATGACTGCAGGGACGTAGTCCTGACTGGAAACGGAGTAAAAAACGTCCTATGAACATGTGTCTGAAAATGTATCGTTGCCACGGCAGATTACGCTGATGAATGGAAGTTCCCCTGGCCACGTGCCATGTGTTCCTTGTGTGTCACAGGCTGTGTGATTGACGCACGTACTGTACGCAGCAGGATAGTCCATTATTCATGTCGAGAAAAAGCCGAGGTAATGTTTCTGTGCGGCCAAGCAGAAGGAGGCGGTAGACAGGCAGCACGGCTGTACCATAACAAGTACCCTCACAGACACTAACCGCATCACACAATATTTCAAGCCCTTTTGGGTGTTTGTGTCATCATGGGTCCTTTGAGACAAACGTGCAGGGAGGCGGCGGACTGTGTGTACACCAGATTTGAAGGAGCGGGTTCTACAGGATACTGAGACGAGCCCTAGTGCAAGCTCCAGGCAAGTGGCCCATTAACACGGTGTAAGCCAAAGTATGGTTATGTGTATCCTGCATGACAAACGCTACTATACATGTCACCTGTAACGAGTGCAAGAATGACTAGCAGCGGGTTTCCCCCTATGGGAATGAGTTTGTCGATGGTTTTTGAACCAGACCATCACAGTTATGGGATTTTCCGTCATCAGTCCTCTTTACCGACGAATCAACCTTCAATAGAACTGGCATCATCAGTATGCATAATCGCCGTCCGATGTGACCGAGTGGTTCTAGGCGCTTCAATCCGGAACCGCGCTGCTGCTACGGTCGTAGGTTCGAATCCTGCCTCGGGCATGGAACCATTGCAGTATGCATAATCGCCATGTGTGAGTTACAGACAATCCTCGGGGAATGGTTGAGGTGTCTTATCAGCACCAGTTCAGCATGAATGTGTGGGCAGGTATTCTTGGCGACCACATACGTGGACTCTTCCACAACGTCTCGACGGAGGAAAGTACTTGGACTTCCTGCGGAATACTCTGCCTGGGCTGCTTGAGAACGTGTCTTTGGCAATATGACAGGTTACGTGGTTTCTGCATGATGGGGCACCATCCCACTTCCGCATTACAGTTCGTCGACAGCTCAACAACATTTTTCCCCAGACGTTGGATAGGACCGGGGGGAGGAGGGTGGCTGGTGGCTGAAGCATAGCCTGCTAGATCACCGGTCTTAAACCCATTGAATTTTAATTCTGAGGACATGTGAAAGACGTTGTGTATCCTGGACCAGTTCCTGATGTGCTCATCCTTCAAAGCGTGCTCACGATGCCTGAGACACTATTCGCAAAGAGGCTGTGCGAAAAAGTGTGGCAATCAATGATGCGACGAGTGAACAAGTACAGTGCGTCCCATGGAGGGACGATTTGTTGTTGCACAGACACCGTCCACTTCCAGGAACATGTTCATAGGATCTTTTTTCGTCCATTTCCAGTCAGTAATCCTTCCCTGCAATTTGTCGGTTTTATTAACGTTCACCATCTATGCAGTGACGGCACACGTGACTATGATACTGTGATCAAAACAGTGATGGGTAATGGAGCAGCTAAGACTCTACATGGACTGATGTGGAACATGAGTACTAGTTAACAGACCAAAAAAGGATATTCCATGGTTGGAAAGAGAATATAGTCACTTCTGGTGCCGAAATGCGGCCACTTACAAACAAAAGAAGAAACAGAATCAGAACAGGGAATTACGAGGTCACTCCAAAAGAAATGCACTGTATTTTTTAAAAAATCCATCTTCTATTCTACATGTTTGGCATGATGTCCAAAAGCAAGAGTCTTTTGGAATCGAAAAACACCGTAGCCATAACTCTTCCAGCAGAAGGTGTGCATTTGAATTTTTTTTCTTGGGTGAATTTGCATGATGCCACTCCATTGATTGCCTCTTCGTCTCTGGCGAAAAATGATGGAGCCATGTTTCATCACCTGTCACTATTCTTCCAAGAAATTCATCTCCACCATTCTCGTACTGTTCCAAAAGTTCGCTGCATACCGTTTTTCTTGTTTCTTTGTGAGCCACTGTCAACATCCTCGGAACCCACCTGGCACAAACCTTTTTTAACGCCAACACTTTCAGTATTCTGAAACACTTCCTTCCCCTATCCCAACGCAGCGTGACAATTCGTTTACTGTGATGCATCTGTCAGCAGTCACCAGTTCGTTAACTCTCTGCATATTGTCTGGATTGTGTGCAGTACGAGGCCTGCCGCTGCGAGGACAATCCTAAATATTGCTGTGCCCGCTTTTATCATGTAACCTACTTGCCCACCGACTAACTGTACTTCCATCGACCGCAGCATCTCCATACATCTTTTTCAACCTCTTGTGGATGTTTCCCACTGTCTCGTTTTCACAGCACAGGAATTCTATGACAGCACGTTGCTTCTGACGAACGTCAAGTGTAGCAGCCATCTTGAAGACATGCTGTGACGGCGCCATTCGCGGGAAAAGGTTGAACTAAGTTTGAAAACAAGCGGGAGGGATATATCTACACACTGTAAAACTTTCACACATGCAGAATGAAAACTGTATTTTTACAAAAATAGTGTGCATTTCTTTTGGAGTGACCCTCGTAGATTTTATGAGAACATGGCAGGAGATCAGCTGTGAAGACAACATGAAAACATCAAAAATGTAGGAAACTACTAAAGTGACACAACCCATAACGAGCAGATTGAAGAGTAAAAGTTTTCACTGATTTGGGCTTGTTAAAAGAATGAGCAAAGCAGGTGGCCCATGAAGGTGTTAATGTAGCGCCGAAAAGAATTAAAAGCGGACGGCCACCTTTGTCATCGGAATTATGCATTGATCTAACAGTGGATCAGAAGGGGTTAATAGGTTTCGATTGTAGGAACCGAGGCTACTGTAAGAAATAAGAGAGAAAGCTCCATGTGAGAAAGGTCGAAGTCTAACAGAAGATTAAGAAGCGAAAGTACCCTCTGCCAGACACTGGTTTACAGTGGTTTGGAAAGTGTAGATGTAGCTGCAGAAGGATGAGCCGAAAATACACTCAAATAGTTCAAATGGCTCTGAGCACTATGGGACTTAACTTCTAAAGTCATCAGTTCCTAGAACTTAGAACTACTTAAACCTAACTAACCTAATGACATAACACACAACCATTCCCGAGGCAGGATTCGAACCTGCGACCGTAGCGGTCGCGCGGTTCCGGACTGAAGCGCCTAGAACAGCTCAGTCACAGCGGCCGGCTGAAAGTATACTCAGTCGTGAACAAACGCTCATGAGCATTTTGCCACCGCGTCTCGTCACTGGGACAGTGCAGCCTATGGCGTCCACCAGTTGCCGGCGCCAGGCGGTGTCGCCCAGGTAGCAGGTAGCAAGTAGCAGGTAGTTGACGCCGCCTCCCGCCAGCCCGTCGCGGCGCGTCGCGTCCGCCCGGCTGCAGCGGTCCACGCTTTATTGATTCGCCTCGGCTCCAGCTGCCTCCAGCTCCAGCTGCCTCCAGCCACCTCCCGGCCCGGTCCTGCAGAGCGGTCCTCCACCCTTCACCAGATGCTACGCCCTTCAAACGCTGCGGCAGGGCCCTCTCTCGACTGGCGCTCGAACAGTACCCAGAATGCCATGGGACGTAGCCATCACAGGAGGTAGCCTAGCCCTACTGCCGTGCCACTGGACGTAATTCACTACCAAGTTCAGGACTGTTCATAATTACGTCTGGAGCTCCAGACGACGAGACGTACAGAAATATGACATGCACACTATTTCCCAAAAAGGAACCAAGCTCCTTTTAGGTAACAATAGTATGGGATGTGTCCACCCTCCGCCTTAATGGCAGCTTGACTTCTGCTGGGGACACAGAGTGCGGTGTCTGAACGTTGTGCAGGAATGGCACCCCATCATTGATCAAGAGCCGAAGCCAGAGAAGGTAGTGATTTTGGACGCCCGTTTCTGAAGCGGAGTCGACTTTCTAACACATCCCAAAGGTCAATGGAAGTAAAATGAACCGCAAGACCACTGTAACCAGTGATTTCTATATTGTCGCAACCAGTTTCGCTACATTAAAACAGTGTCCTCAAATGAACTACATAAGAGGGAAGGGATCCCATGCAATACATACGAGTAGCCGGTCGGAGTGGCCGAGCGGTTCTAGGCGCTTCAGCCTGGAACCGCGCGACCGCTACGGCCTCAGGTTCAAATCCTGCATCGGGCATGGATGTGTGTGATGTCCTTAGGTTAGTTAGGTTTAAGTAGTTCTAAGTTATAGAGTAGACTGGCAATGGCAAGGAAAGCGTTTCTGAAGAAGAGAAATTTGTTAACATCGAATATTGATTTAAGTGCCAGGAAGTCGTTTCTGAAAGTATTAGTATGGAGTGTAGCCATGTATGGAAGTGAAACATGGACGATAAATAGTTTGGACAAGAAGAGAATAGAAGCTTTCGAAATGTGGTGCTACAGAAGAATGCTGAAGATTAGATGGGTAGATCACATGACTAATGAGGAGGTATTGAATAGAATTGGGGAGAAGAGGAGTTTGTGGTACAACTTGACTAGAAAAAGGGATCGGTTGGTAGGAAATGTTCTGAGGCATCAAGGGATCACCAATTTAGTACTGGAGGGCAGCGTGGAGGGTAAAAATCGTAGAGGGAGACCAAAAGATGAATACACTAAGCAGATTCAGAAGGATGTGTAGCTTGCACAGGATAGAGTAGCATGGAGAGCTGCATCAAACCAGTCTCAGGACTGAAGACCACAACAACAAAAAGTTCTAGGGGACTGATGACCTCAGATGTTAAGTCCCATAGTGCTCAGAGCCATTTGAACCATTTTGAATACATACGAGCATGATGAAAATACTACAAGAATCTTTTAAAAGGACATTTAACCGTAACAAAAATTTAAGATAATATAGCGAAGGACTAAGAAAACCCGCCAGGTTAGCCGAGAGCGCTAATGCGCTGCTTCCTGTATTCGGGTAGGCGCGCCGGCCCCACCCGCCGGATTAACGACGAGGGCCGGTGTGCCGGCCAGCCTGGATGTGGTTTTTAGGCGGTTTTCCACATCCCTCTAGGTGAATACCGGCTGGTCCCCACGTCCCGCCTCATTTACACGACTCACAGACATCTGAAACACATCCGGACCTTTCCATGATTTACACTGGACGCAGACAGATGGGATACTCTGATTCCATCCCATGGGGTACAGGGTGGTGGCAGGAAGTGCATCCGGCCACCCCTTCACATTAACGTGCCACATCCGGTTTAACCACGCCAACCCCGTGCAAAAATGCGTGACAAAGGTGCAACCGATAGATAGATAGATAGCAAAGGACTAAAATAACATGTAGTAACATAATACGAGAATCTATACTTACGCTGTGGTGGGTGCACGGGTACAGCACGAAAGGCAGTCAGGTATGTACTAAGACGACAAGTTGCGGTAGTGTGCGACGTTAAGACTGCGACTCAAAGTAAAAGCGGCGGGATTTTTGAAAACGAAAGATTGGGGAGGGTCCTAACAGCAAAAGAATTTTTTGTAATAAAACAATCCCAAACGTATAAGTATGTTTATTTATATATTTACGTATTTACTGGTGACCGGTTTCGACTGCTGTTCTAGTCATCATCAGACAGCTTACTCTATGAAGAAAGTAACATGAACGTACTTAGAGGAATGTAAACTACAAGTACAAAACGAAACTTAGCACATCAACAAATACGTAAATGAAAGAAAACTATACCGATGATGATGAAGTTTGGATTGTGGGGCGCTCAACTGCGCGGTTATCAGCGTCCGTACAAACTCCCAACCTTTGCTCAGTCCAACCTCGTCACTTTCAAGAACCATGACACCTAGTTATCTCGAGGTAAGTGAAAATCCCTAACCCTGCCAGTCCCGGGTTCGATTCCCGGCGGGGACATGTCCGATAGAACAGATACCATCTTCATATAGATAGGGCTTACCGGCCAATGATCTTCTTCAGTGCAGATGCACTCACATTGCCCGAACTCTTACGGCAGTCGGTAGACTGACTGCCGTGAAATGGTTCAAATGGCCCTGAGCACTATGGGACTTAAGATCTGAGGTCATCAGTCCCCTAGAACTCAGAACTACTTAAACCTAACTAACCTTAGGACATCACACACATCCATGCCTGAGGCAGGATTCGAACCTGCGACCGTAGCAGTCGCGCGGTTCTGGACTGAAGCGCCTAGAATCGCTCGGTCATCGCGGTCGGCGACTGCCGCGAGCAATGTGTATTGTGAGCAGGGGCACTACAAGTGTAGTGTGTGGACAGTACGTTGGGAATGTGGGTCTTACGGGGAGGGGTGCCAGAGATAAGTCCCTGCAATCGCACTATCCTCTGTGTCCTCGGTGGCTCAGTCGGGTAGAGCGTCTGCCATGTAAGCAGGAGATCCCCGGTTCGAGTCCCGGTCGGGGTACACATTTTCATCTGTCCCCGTTGATAATTATCAACGTCTGTAAGCAATAAAGGTCTAGATTTCACTGTAATTTCATTCTTCCAGAGCTGCAAGGTCACCAATAGACATGTCCGGAAGAACAGTTACCATCTCCATACATACACCGATGAGTCAAAGCATTGTGACCAGTGCACACCGCGACGTTGGATGCCGTCTGGTGGTGTTGTGGGCACATGACGCGGTAACAGAAGTATGTAAGCGGAGCAGACACGGACGAGGAATCACCCTAGCGAAGATATGGTCTGCAAATGGGGAAATCCATTGAGACAAGGGCAGATTATTGTAATGCAGAGTCTGTGAAAGAATATCTCGAAAACGGCGAAGCTGGTCGAATGTCAGCGTAATACATTCGTGAGCTTCTACGGAAAGAGGCAGAAGGACAGTAAAACTAATCTGGGCGATAAATGGTTGGACGTACACAATTCTTCACAGAACGTGGAGTTCGGAGGATTGTTTGCTCTCTGAAGTAGGATAGATGGTGATCTGTGGCATCTCTGCCGAAAGAGCACAATGCTGGTGCACGCGCAAGTGTTTCGGAGCACACCGTTCATTATACAATGTTGAACATGGAGTTCTGCGGCAGACCACCCCTACGTGTTCACATGTTGACTCAATGACATCGTCAGTTACGATTTCAGTGGGCTCGGGACCATTGGGATTCGACCGTCGTTCGTTGGAAACGTGTCGGCTCTTCGGGTGAATCACAATTTTTGCTACACTAGGTCGATGGTCATCTCCATAAACGCCTTCATCGAGGTGAACGACCATTCGAAACGTACAGCGCGCCAGGGACGCAGGCTGCTGGGAGCAGTATTATACTATGGGAGACATTCTCCTGCGCTCGCATGGGAGCTGTGGTAGTAATCGAAGACACGCTGACAGCTGCGAACCACCTGCATTCCTTCATGCCTGCCGGCCGGTGTGGCCGAGCGGTTCTAGGCGCTACAGTCTGGAACCGTGCGACCGCTACGGTCGCAGGTTCGAATCCTGCCTCGGGCATGGATGTGTGTGATGTCCTTACGTTAGTTAGGTTTAAGTAGTTCTAAGTTCTAGGGGACTGATGACCTCAGAAGTTAAGTCCCATAGTGCTCAGAGCCATTTGAACCTTCATGCCTGATGTCTTCCCCGATAGCGATGTCATCTTTCAGCAGTATAATTGTCCGTGTCTCGGAGCCAGATCCATGTTACAGGGGTCTGAACTCACGTTGATGTCTCGTCGACCAAATTCGCCTGATGTAAATCCTATACAAACTATCTAGATCGCTATACGGCCCCATCACGGCGTAAGCAAATCAGTGGCCCAATATTTATGCGAATTACATGACCTGTGCGTAGACACCTAATGCGCCGTATCTCCACAAACGTACCAACAAACTGTTGGATCCCTGATGTGCACAATCAGTGGCATATTTTGTTACAAAGGCGACAAACAAGCTATTAAGTAGGTGGTAAGAATATCTTGGGTTATAAGTGTATAACCACTGCTGCATGACATCTTTTTTTTCTTTATTGGATTCCGATTCCCCCCAGAGGGGGGGAGGGCGGGCTGGCAGCAGGACAATACCCCGCTCTGCGCCTACAGGAAAGTTAAAAAACAGAATCAGGAGATATGAAAAACAAAGAAAAGAAGGTGATAAAACGGTGGCTGTTAAAAACTGAAACATGGAGAAAATATTAAAAAAACTGTCGGCGATGCTGATTAAAACACGTAGTAAATAGAGAGGCACAATTAAAAAACACGGCGACACTCTGGTTTCTGTTCGCACGAGATAAAAAAAAACACAACTATCGACAGTATGGTGGCTGTTCGCAACACTAACAGGGGACGCACAACACTGAACACTCACTTAACACAGCACTATACAGGCGACACGGCTGCAGAGGGGGGGGGGGGGGGGGGAGGAGAGCAGAGAAGCCGGACCGATGAGGGGGGTAAAGGGGGGGGGGAAGTAGAGGAAAGGAAAAAAGGGGGGAACAGACGGAGGGAGGGAACTCAGAAAAAGGGGCTGCGTGACATGCAGTTTACATCGCTTACATAGCGAAAGTTCCACCCACCGTCTCCAGCATTACTTCATTGTCAACCAATGGCCTTAAAACGTTAAATAAAGCCTAAATACAGTTATTTGTGTACAATATTTACGTCCAGATCATAGGTACATCGAAAATACAAATAAGTTTTATCAAACCGTAATATAAAACTTACAATTGAGTAAAAAGGAAAGAAATAAGCTGTTAACGTATGAGGACATTCCTAGTGCCCTCTACATGGCACTGTGTGAAACAACCAAGAAGCCAAGATGTTTAGCAGGGACGCCACCAGTAACCATGGTAACGTTCTCAAGATCGATGTATTACCACTACACATCAAAAATACATCTGTATTGGCTCACAATGTTTGTGTCGCCAGTAATCAAGGTACCATCATCAAGAGCGATAAGATACTAGTGCCGATCAGAGAACGATATAGTTATTATATATTTAAATTACTTCTGTCACAATTATGTTAAAAAATAATGTGGTCTTTAAATTCCAAAAGGAGTTACAAGCAAGAATATTTTAAAATTTTTTATAACAGCTGTCTTTTTCATAGAAAAGAGGTAAATTTTTTCAAAAATTTTTAAATAATACAAAAGTTAAAGATAAACGCTGGTGATTCAAGGAAGGGTAAAAATGATGATCAGCAACTTTTGTGTTTAACTTTTCTATTAATCTGTCTTTAGACACATTCTTTTATTGTTAGGACGCTCCCCAATGTTCCGTTTTCAAAAACCCCGTCGCGATTATCGGGTTTACTGAAGAATGGGATAGAACCCGTCGGCTTTGACAAATCACGCCAGAAGTTACCAGAGCTGATGTATTGCACAGATTTAACAGTAAAGACGAATGTTGAAAAACAAAACAATGTAGGACAGAGAAAACAGATGGTAGACATACACTCCTGGAAATTGAAATAAGAACACCGTGAATTCATTGTCCCAGGAAGGGGAAACTTTATTGACACATTCCTGGGGTCAGATACATCACATGATCACACTGACAGAACCACAGGCACATAGACACAGGCAACAAAGCATGCACAATGTCGGAACTAGTACACTGTATATCCACCTTTCGCAGCAATGCAGGCTGCTATTCTCCCATGGAGACGATCGTAGAGATGCTGGATGTAGTCCTGTGGAACGGCTTGCCATGCCATTTCCACCTGGCGCCTCAGTTGGACCAGCGTTCGTGCTGGACGTGCAGACCGCGTGAGACGACGCTTCATCCAGTCCCAAACATGCTCAATGGGGGACAGATCCGGAGATCTTGCTGGCCAGGGTAGTTGACTTACACCTTCTAGAGCACGTTGGGTGGCACGGGATACATGCGGACGTGCATTGTCCTGTTGGAACAGCAAGTTCCCTTGCCGGTCTAGGAATGGTAGAACGATGGGTTCGATGACGGTTTGGATGTACCGTGCACTATTCAGTGTCCCCTCGACGATCACCAGTGGTGTACGGCCAGTGTAGGAGATCGCTCCCCACACCATGATGCCGGGTGTTGGCCCTGTGTGCCTCGGTCGTATGCAGTCCTGATTGTGGCGCTCACCTGCACGGCGCCAAACACGCATACGACCATCATTGGCACCAAGGCAGAAGCGACTCTCATCGCTGAAGACGACACGTCTCCATTCGTCCCTCCATTCACGCCTGTCGCGACACCACTGGAGGCGGGCTGCACGATGTAGGGGCGTGAGCGGAAGACGGCCTAACGGTGTGCGGGACCGTAGCCCAGCTTCATGGAGACGGTTGCGAATGGTCCTCGCCGATACCGCAGGAGCAACAGTGTCCCTAATTTGCTGGGAAGTGGCGGTGCGGTCCCCTACGGCACTGCGTAGGATCCTACGGTCTTGGCGTGCATCCGTGCGTCGCTGCAGTCCGGTCCCAGGTCGACGGGCACGTGTACCTTCCGCCGACCACTGGCGACAACATCGATGTACTGTGGAGACCTCACGCCCCACGTGTTGAGCAATTCGGCGGTACGTCCACCCGGCCTCCCGCATGCCCACTATACGCCCTCGCTCATAGTCCGTCAACTGCACATACGGTTCACGTCCACGCTGTCGCGGCATGCTACCAGTGTTAAAGACTGCGATGGAGCTCCGTATGCCACGGCAAACTGGCTGACACTGACGGCGGCGGTGCACAAATGCTGCGCAGCTAGCGCCATTCGACGGCCAACACCGCGGTTCCTGGTGTGTCCGCTGTGCCGTGCGTGTGATCATTGCTTGTACAGCCCTCTCGCAGTGTCCGGAGCAAGTATGGTGGGTCTGACACACCGGTGTCAATGTGTTCTTTTTTCCATTTCCAGGAGTGTACATCACGTACATTCATCTTTCGAACATAATGTTAAGTATATCGCTTCTTTGAATCCTAGTATCCTGTACTCCAGGTCACCTATATAGCTCAACTGAGGAATGGGACATAAGTGCGAAAAAGAAAGAAAAAAAGGGAGAGAAGTAACGTTAGCATGGAATACCTCAGTTGAGATATATGAGTTGTATCCCGAACCTCAGTTGATCTGTATAGGTTAGCTGCAATACGGGATACAAAGTTAACGTATGTGGACTTTTTCCCATTTGCTAATAGTAGTATCATATTTTCAGTTGACCCACGTAGGTCAACTGAAGTAGGGGATACAAATTTTACGGTTGTTGCTTTTTTCGCCTCCGCTTCTTATAGAATCCTATTCTTTAGTTGATACTAGTACTAGCGAAGGCGAAAAGACTGGCGTACATAAAATTATCATCCCATACTTCAGCTGACCTATATAGACCAACTGAAGCGACGGCGAGAAACCCTAAAACACTAAAATTTGTATCACTTACTTCATTTGATCTACGTAGGCCAACTGAGTAATAGGTTACTAGTGTTAGCGAAGGTGAGAAACACGACACATGTAAAATTTGTATCCCGTACTTCAGTTTAACTATATACACTGAAGAGCCAAAGAAACTGGTACACCTGCGTATTATCGTGTAGGGTCCCAGTGAGCACACAGAAGTGCTGTAACACGACGTGGCATGGACTCGACTAATGTCTGATGTAGTGGCGGAGGGAACTGACACCATGAATCCTGCACGGATGTTCATATATCCGTAAGAGTTCGAGAGGGGTGAAGATCTCTTCTGAACAGCACGTTGCAAGGCATCCCACATAAGCTCAATAATGTTCGTGTCTGGGGAGTTTGGTGGCAAACGGAATTGTTTAAACTCAGAAGAGTGTTCCTGTAGCCACTCTGTAGTAGTTCTGGACGTATGGGGTGTCGCATAGTCCTGCTGGAATTGCCCAAGTCCGTCGGGATGCATAATGGACATGAATGGATGCAGGTGATCAGACAGGATGCTTACGTACGTGTTACCTGTCAGAGTCGTATCTAGACGTATCAGGCGTCCCATATCACTCCAACTGCACACGGCCCACACCATTACAGAGCCTCCACCAGCTTGAACAGTCCCTTGTTGACATGCTCGGTTCATGGATTCATGAGGTTGTCTCCATACCTGTACACGTCCATCCGCTCGAAACAATTTGAAACGAGGCGCGTCCAACAGGCAACATGTTTCCAGTCATCAACAGTCCAGTGTCGATGTTGACGGCCCCAGGCGAGACGTAAATCTCTGTGTCGTGCAGTCATCAAGAGTATACGAGTAGGCCTTCGGCTCCGAAATCCAATGTCGATGATGTTTCGTTGAATGGTTCGCACGCTGACACTTGTTGATGGCCCAGCACTGAAATATACAGCAATTTGCGGAAGGGTTCCACTTCTGTCACACTGAAAGATTCTCTTCATTCGTCGTTGGTCCCGTTCTTGCAGGATCTTTTTCCGGCCGCAACGATGTGGGAGATTTAATGTTTTACTGGATTCCTGATATTCGCGGTAGACACGTGAAATTGTCGCACGTAAAAATGCCTATTTCATCGTTACCTCGGAGATGCTGTGTACCATGGCTCATGCGCCGACTATAACACCACGGTCAGACTCACTTAAATTTGATAAAGCAGCAATAACGGATCTTGATGTTTTGTATAGGTGTTGCCTACCGCATCGCCGTATTCCGCCTGTTTACATATCACTGTATTTGAATACGCATCCCTGTCCCAGTTTCTTTGGCGCTTCAGTGTGGATCAACTGAAGAACAGGATACTAGTGTCAGCGTCGCTCCTTGTACCACCTCAAGCGCCGCAGAAACGTGTGGCTCATGAAAAGCGGCTCCACCATTGTCCCCCGTTCTATTTAACTTGCTATGCACAGTCATTGTACTGGCTGGACTGCTGTTAACACTTTGGAACTCACGGGTGGAATCTTCCGCTCCTGTGATTTTTTTACAATAATGTTCATTATGTTGAGATCCACAGCTGACACTAATCACCCTTCGACGGTTCCTGTCCGTCAACACATGAGGCTTACCCGGCCCTCGTTTAGACGAGATTGTTCCTTCACGTTTCCACTTCAGAATTCACAGTTACATCACCAACAGTCGATTTGGACGGCTTTAGAAACGTTGAAATGTCCCTGATGGTTTTGTTACTCGCAAGGGAAACTCCCAACCGCAACCCCCTCAGATTTAATGGTAAGGTGGCCCGGTGGATAGCCCGTCAAAAACTGAACACACGTCAAGCATTAGCCGAGCGGTCTAAGGCGCTGCAGTAATGGACTGTGCAGCTTGTCCCGGCGGAGGTTCGAGTCCTCCCTCGGGCATGGATGTGTGTGTGTTTGTCCTTACGATAATTTAGGTTAAGTAGTGTATAAGCTCAGGGACTGATGACCTTAGCAGTTAAGTCCCACAAGATTTCACACACATTTGAACATTTTGAACATCAAGCATTAAAACAGAGAAGGTGTACTGAAGTATGGAAAAAGAAGCACAATAGAAACAGCTGAAGATGTACAACATCGAGCGGACCTGAACAGTAACAGCGTGGCGGTTACGTGATCACGGTGTCGGACTGCGAAGGGGGAGATCTGTACTCAAATCTCCCTCGTGTCCGATTTTTTTTATGAACTGTCCATCGTGTCATTGACGTGTCTGTCCGTTGTGTCATGACGTAACGTCCGTTTGCAACAGTGTGGTCTAAAGAAGAAATCTCCAGACGTACATGCCTCTTATTTGTTCTACGTAAGTACCACATGTTATGACTCTTGTGTTCAGTTTTGGAATTTTCGACTCTTGAATTCCTTTTGTTGCAACACAGTTCACACCTGTTTATTTGTTGTTCTCATTTCTGTGAGAATTCTGCGCAACATCTCGCCCTCTCTCACTATTCATCATATTTTCTTCCGACAGTAATATATTCTTACCACATGACTCATATTCTGTAACCAGTGTATAGTACGGCAATTGTGAAGACTACAGAAGAAGAAGAGACACGTCAGTGACCTGACGGAAAGTTCACAATTTGGTGAAAAAAAAAATTGAGGCACCAAGGAGATTGCAACACGGATTTCCAGTTTTGCAGTCCAGCACTGCGACCGCACGATGCTATGATGATGATGATGATAATGTTTGGTTTGTAGGGCGGCCATATACAGTCCCAATTTTTACAGAATCCAATTTTTTCTCAGTCCAATGTAGCCACTGTTACGAATGATGATGATGATGAAATGATGAGGACAACAGAAACACCCAGTCCCCGGGCAGAGAACATTCCCAACCCGGCTGGGAATCGAACGCGGGACCCCGTGATCCAGAGGCAGCAACGTTAACCCCTAGACCACGAGCTGCGGACGCCCAATGCTATCAGAAGAACATCAAGTTACATACATTTAAAGCAAAAAATGGTTCAAATGGCTCTGAGCACTATGGGACTTAACTTCTCAGGTCATCAGTCCCCTAGAACATAGAACTACTTAAACGTAGCTAACCTAAGGACATCACACGCATCCATGCGCGAGGCAGGATTCGAACCTGTGACCGTAGCGGTCGCGTGGTTCCAGACTGTAACGCCTAGAACCGCTCGGCCACCCCGGCCGGTTACATTTAAAGCAGACAGCAGTTTTCCCAAGAGCACCCAAATCAATAAAATCACTTGTTATCAACGACAAATAGCACTTTATACTTACAGGAGCACTTTCGTAACGAGCATACTATTCGAAGAAAAGATGAAGTTGACGGAAATTTGTTAAAAACACATCATTAAGCTACATCGGTTAATACTAGATTTATTAAACCCCGTTGAATAGACATAAACACTGCCGGTATAAGAGATAAGACAACTTTAATGTAATTATTAGGCTTCCATACACTACAGAAGCAAACAGACTTAAGATATTTCTGGTTATGCGTGCAGTGACACATGTTCATTTTCTTGTAACTTCCGACAGCTGTGCGAAAAATTGCACCCAACACCGACACATTTATTGACCACTGTGTCGAAGTTCTGAGGGTAACGTACTTATTTCAGTCTATCTCCATTTCTAACGACTGTTTTGTCAGTAAATAAACGGCTGTTTACACGTCCTTTGCGCTCGCCGCCGTATTGAGATTCTTCAGTGACACCAGTTAGGCTGCCATCACAGTGGCTCCGATATCGGTCGATTCCGCCGACGAACGACCTCGGCCGGAGTCGGCCGATCTTTTCAAATCAGTACGCCGCTACATGAGCGATCACACTATAGCCGAACTTATCTTCCGAACGTGCAGACTTCGGACGACAATCGGTGTAATTCAAATCAGTTCGTTTTCCTCGCACAAATCGACTGACGTTGTCGCATACGAAATGTGGAGCGAAAGAAACTGATAAATATAGTCCAAGAAAGAGCGAGTTTGTGGCATCCTGAGGATGAAAATATCATAATCTGGTTATAATTCGGAATCTATGGACTGAAATTGCAAATTTACTCGGAACCTCAAATAGGCAAAATCTTTATCGGAAATTTTAGGCACAGACTCTAACCTCAAAATATAATTTGTTCAAGCTAAAAGGGGCCGTATCTTATAGGCTTATAGCTACTGTACGGGATCTTTTTTGTGGTAGATTGTCATTAGTTGTCTACAAATTATTATTACTAATCACTGGCGCTTTATGCCAGTAGGGTGGTGATTCTGTTAATATGAAGTGGTTCGCAAATGTGGTGTACGGTATGTATTTCCACTTGTAAGTGCTTTAGATTTTCAATGTATTTTATGCTACCCTTTGTGTTTGTTTTTCACTCGTTATAACAATATGTTTGTTTTTGTGCGTTGACATACACCTATAATCGGCGGTGAATATATTTGCAGAGAAAAGCACATAATGATATATATTGTATTTTAGGTCAATAGACATAACTAGTTATTGTAGTGGTTTTGAATACCTTTACTGGTCAGAGCTAAATGACTATTGAAAATATAATTGTTTTTGGATAGCTCAACATGAATTTCCTAAGGGACCGAAGTTTATCATTACCAGTAGAATAAGGTGTGGAGAAACTATTTCGCCGTATGCAACTTTGCCGGACGGTGTGGCCGTGCGGTCTAGGCGCTTTAGTCTGGAACCGCGTGACCGCTCCGGTCGCAGGTTCGAATCCTGCCTCCGGCATGGATGTGTGTGATGTCCTTAGGTTAGTTAGGTTTAAGTAGTTCTAAGTTCTAGGGGACTGATGACCGCAGATGTTAAGTCCCATAGTGCTCAGAGCCATTTTCGTATGCAACTTTCGTCCGATTGTGACGAAACAATTTATAATTGTGAACCATCAAAATTTGCAGAAACATAAAATAAAATTAAATACGTATGGTCATGGGGGTTGGGTTGGGTTGTTTGGGGAAGACCAGACAGCGAGGTCATCGGTCTCATCGGATTAGGGAAGGACGGGGAAGGAAGTCGGCCGTGCCCTTTCAAAGGAACCATCCCGGCATTTGCCTGGAGCGATTTAGGTAAATCACGGAAAACCTAAATCAGGATGGCCGGACCGTATGGTCATGAAGTAGAGAGACATAGGTTCTATGCTAAATAATTAGTCCATACACAAGTTCCATTTAACTTTGAATTTATGGCAGTCGATATATAACGAACTTGCATCTTTTAACATTTCCAGATACACGTCGCACAATATAGCTTCTCACATGAACCCACTGCTATGGAGTATGGCACTTTCACATTACACTAAAATAATATTTTTAAACAACAATAATACGGTGGCAAGACACGCGTGTCCGACACAAATTACGAGAGACAGAAGAATGAGTAACTGTTCATCGAGAATATCTCGTACATCAAAAGAATGTGTAAAAAAATTTCTTCTTTTGTCCGCCTTTGGCGCAGCGGCTTTCAAAGTCAGTAGCTGACTGTATCTCTGGCGGCGCTACCACAATAAACACGTCACGTCAAAGGACGTTATTTGCTAACTGAAGCTGTTGCCGAGCGACTGCTCGGTTAGTGAATGATTTAAAATCGTAGGGCGATCACATAATGTTACATCGTGTACTAATTGACAGTGTCCGCCCCTGGTAGCTGAGTGGTCAGCGCGACGTAATGTCATACCTGACGGTCCGGGTTCGATTCCCTGCTGGGTCGGGGATTTTCTCCACTAAGGGACTGGGTGTTGTGTTGTCATTATCATCATCATTTCATCCCAATCGACACGCGAGTCGCCAAAGTGGCGTCAACTCGAAGGACTTTCACCAGGCGAACGATCTACCCAACGGGAGGCCCTAGCCACAAGGCATTTCCATTTCCACTAAATGGCTCTGAGCACTATGGGACTTAACATCTGAGGTCATCAGTCGCCTACAACTTAGAACTACTTAAACCTAACTAACCTAAGGACATCAAACACATCCATGCCCGAGGCAGGATTCGAACCTGCGACATTGGCGGTAGCGCGGTTCCAGACTGAAGGGCTTAGAACCGCTCGCCCACTCCGGCCGGCGACAGTCATTGCAGCTTAACTGACGTACGTCTGCACAGCTTTAATTAAACACAGCGAAACAGAGTGTTTATAACACGATTTTCAAATGGTTCAAATGGCTCTGAGCACTATGGGACTTAACTTCTGAGGTCATCAGTCCCCTAGAACTTATTAAACCTAACTAACCCAAGGACATCACACACACATCCATGCCCGAGGCAGGATTCGAACCTGCGACCGTAGAGGTCGCGCGGTGTGCTTTTCAGATTCACCACGAATTATGTCGTGTATGTAACTGAATGTTTCTACCGTCAACTTTTCTGGTTATTCCGATAACTGAGGACGGAGTGTACAGCACTGGCCACGTTCCTTACGAGACAGGAAAGCTCATTCACATGCATTCGGCATCTCTTTAATAGCAGAAGCCGCTATGCAGCACTCGTATCCAAGCACAGAGGCGTCGTGGTGTCCACACCACCCTGAAAGGTTAAACTCTAACTTAATTCATACATAGAATAGATTGTAACCTAACATGACCTGGCCTGCTTGACCCTGCCAAAAACTGACGAAGAGTTCGGACACACTATAACCACGCTGTCGGCCGATGTTATCGGGCGATCTCTGGCGACGGTGTCTGACGACCGTTGTCGGTGCCACTCTTCGACCAGAGATACTAGTAGACTGGCCTTGCTGTGCAGAAGCTATGGGTCTGGTATGGCTCCAACATAAACCACGTGACTGTTAGCAAAACGTGGCGGGATTTCAAATCAGCGGTCTGCCATCCTATGTTTGTATCGTATTTTACCCGCATTTCTCAATTGACTGCCAAACGCTTCCAACAAAAATTACTTTTTTATTTGCGAAAAATTATGTCAGAACTACATTTGACCTGGATTTGTTCACTGTACCATTTATAAAATCTAACAAATACATCGAACTCCCCTCTGGTGGGCAGCGGGACGAAATTACTAGAAACTATCAATTAAAGTGAAATATCGTTAAAATTCTTTTAAACAGTGAGAGTGGGCTCGTGTCAAAACTTTAAATATTGGATTCGCCGCGTTTTGAGCTCTAGTCACTTATAAAAGAAAATGGGTTATGGGAATTATGTCAAGTATAGCTGCCAAAATTGTCGACTTTAGGAGCAGGTCCATTTTAGAGTATCAATTTTAGGTGCACTTCAAAGGTTCAGTTCCTACTATTTTTACAAAAGTTTAAACTATCAGTTTTAAAAAAATGATCTTTTAGATGAAAGGTGAGACTTTGAAGTTTCAGAAAATAATTTTGGAGCCTACATTTATTTAATAGTATTAGAGGGTAAAAAACAATTCTCTTCCTGTGTCGACTATAGGTGCTCTTGCCTTATTATAATCTCACTTGTATGTACAAAAAGGCGCGTATGTGCAATTGGCTTAAATTTTTTCCGACTCAGGGCCTGTATCCAACGCAGCCTTCGGTTTTCATCCTTAGTGAACCTATGAGTAGGAACGAGAATCAGTTATACTTAGTTCTGTAACCTAATTATCACAGATACTTTCCAAAACGTAATATGAGTCTGACTTTACAGGCATCACTTTCAACACTTTAATTTATGTGATACTCTATGACAAGTGTAAAAAACATATAAAAGTCACTTCAGCAGATTTTAATAAACGCATCTGCACTATCATAGAAACAAACGTGAAATGTAATACCATTTCCCCCGACAAAACGCTGAGTACAGCCATAAGCGCAACACGAAACAACCATGTTTTTCCAACTTCACGTGACATTAGCCCAGAGCTGTTGGAGCGACGAAAATGACGTCAGGGCCAGTCTATTATACACTCCTGGAAATGGAAAAAAGAACACATTGACACCGGTGTGTCAGACCCACCATACTTGCTCCGGACACTGCGAGAGGGCTGTACAAGCAATGATCACACGCACGGCACAGCGGACACACCAGGAACCGCGGTGTTGGCCGTCGAATGGTGCTAGCTGCGCAGCATTTGTGCACCGCCGCCGTCAGTGTCAGCCAGTTTGCCGTGGCATACGGAGCTCCATCGCAGTCTTTAACACTGGTAGCATGCCGCGACAGCGTGGACGTGAACCGTATGTGCAGTTGACGGACTTTGAGCGAGGGCGTATAGTGGGCATGAGGGAGGCCGGGTGGACGTACCGCCGAATTGCTCAACACGTGGGGCGTGAGGTCTCCACAGTACATCGATGTTGTCGCCAGTGGTCGGCGGAAGGTGCACGTGCCCGTCGACCTGGCACCGGACCGCAGCGACGCACGGATGCACGCCAAGACCGTAGGATCCTACGCAGTGCCGTAGGGGACCGCACCGCCACTTCCCAGCAAATTAGGGACACTGTTGCTCCTGGGGTATCGGCGAGGACCATTCGCAACCGTCTCCATGAAGCTGGGCTACGGTCCCGCACACCGTTAGGCCGTCTTCCGCTCACGACCCAACATCGTGCAGCCCGCCTCCAGTGGTGTCGCGACAGGCGTGAATGGAGGGACTAATGGAGACGTGTCGTCTTCAGCGATGAGAGTCGCTTCTGCCTTGGTGCCAATGATGGTCGTATGCGTGTTTGGCGCCGTGCAGGTGAGCGCCACAATCAGGACTGCATACGACCGAGGCACACAGGGCCAACACCCGGCATCATGGTGTGGGGAGCGATCTCCTACACTGGCCGTACACCACTGGTGATCGTCGAGGGGACACTGAATAGTGCACGGTACATCCAAACCGTCATCGAACCCATCGTTCTACCATTCCTAGACCGGCAAGGGAACTTGCTGTTCCAACAGGACAATGCACGTCCGCATGTATCCCGTGCCACCCAACGTGCTCTAGAAGGTGTAAGTCAACTACCCTGGCCAGCAAGATCTCCGGATCTGTCCCCCATTGAGCATGTTTGGGACTGGATGAAGCGTCGTCTCACGCGGTCTGCACGTCCAGCACGAACGCTGGTCCAACTGAGGCGCCAGGTGGAAATGGCATGGCAAGCCGTTCCACAGGACTACATCCAGCATCTCTACGATCGTCTCCATGGGAGAATAGCAGCCTGCATTGCTGCGAAAGGTGGATATACACTGTACTAGTTCCGACATTGTGCATGCTCTGTTGCCTGTGTCTATGTGCCTGTGGTTCTGTCAGTGTGATCATGTGATGTATCTGACCCCAGGAATGTGTCAATAAAGTTTCCCCTTCCTGGGACAATGAATTCACGGTGTTCTTATTTCAATTTCCAGGAGTGTATTTATGGTCGAAGGTGCCACTATGAACGCGGCCTTATATTGTATACGGTATTGCCAGTCTGACAATGTATGTCTGTCGGTCGTAAGTGGGAGCCATCGCTGGTGGACAGCCGGTGTTCGCGAACACACACAGGGCGAGGCTGGCTGCCGGCGGTACGGCTGTGTGTTTGAAACAGCAGCAGTGGGGCGCGGCGGAGGGTCGCGGTCAAGGAGTGCTCCCGGGCTGAGGTGGAGAATCCGGAGGGGCCAACTGCTGTCGGAACACTTCGCAGGAGGAGCGGGTCGCAAGGAGGAACTGGGTTTCGTCGGGGCACTGTGTACCGTCTCATGTAACTACACTACTGGCCATTAAAATTGCTACACCACGAAGATGACGTGCTACAGACGCGAAATTTAACCGACTGGAAGAAGATGCTGTGATATGCAAATGATTAGCTTTTCAGAGCATTCACACAAGGTTGGCGCCGGTGGCGACACCTACAACGTGCTGAAATGAGGAAAGTTTCCAACCGATTTCTCATACACAAACAGTAGTTGACCGGCGCTGCCTGGTGAAACGTTGTTGTGATGCCTCGTTTAAGGAGGAGAAATGCGTACCATCACGTTTCCGACTTTGATAAAGGTCGGATTGTAGCCTATCGCGATTGCGGTTATCGTATCGCGACATTGCTGCTCGTGTTGGTCGAGATCCAAGGGCTGTTAGCAGAATATGGAATCGGTGGGTTCAGGAGGGTAATACGGAACGCCGTGCTGGATCTCAATGGCCTCGTATCACTAGCAGTCGAGATGACAGGCATCTTATCCGCATGCCTCTAACGGATCGTGCAGCCACGTCTCGATCTCTGAGTCAACAGTTGCGGACGTTTGCAAGACAACAACCATCTGCACGAACAGTTCGACGACGTTTGCAGCAACATGGAGTATCAGCTCGAGACCGTCGCTGCGGTTACATTTGACGCTACATCACAGACAGCAGCGCCTGCGATGGTGTTCTCAGTGGCGAACCTGGGTGTACGAACGCCAAAACGTCATTTTTCGGATGAATCCAGGTTCTGTTTATAGCATCATGATGGTCGCATCCGTGTTTGGCGACATCGCGGTGAACGCACATTGCAAGCGTGTATTCGTCATCGCCATACTGGCGTATCACCCGGCGTGATGGTATGGGGTGCCATTGGTTACACGTCTCGGTCACCTCTTGTTCGCACTGACGGCACTTTGAAAAGTGGACATTACATTTCAGATGTGTTACGACTCCTGGCTCTACCCTTCATTCGATCCCTGCGAAACCCTACATTTCAGCAGGATAATGCACGACTGCATGTTGCAGGTCCTGTACGGGCCTGTCTGGATACAGAAAATGTTCGACTGCCGCCCTGGCCAGCACATTCTCCAGATCTTTCACCAACTGGAAACGTGTGGTCAGTGGTGGCCGAACAACTGGTTCGTCACAATACGGCAGTCACTACTCTTGATGAACTGTTGTATCGTGTTGAAGCTGCATGGGCAGCTGTACCTGTACACGCCATCCAAGCTCTGTTTGATTCAATGCCCAGGCGTGGTATCAAGGCCGTTATTACGGCCAGAGGTGGTTGTTCTGGGTACTGCTTTCTCAGGATCTATGCACCCAAATTGCGTGAAAATGTAATCACATGTCAGTTCTAGTATAATATGTTTGTCGAATGAATACCCGTTTATCATCTGCATTTCTTCTTGGTGTAGCAATTTTAATGGTCAGTAGTGTACTTGCAGCACTGTGTCCGTGTGTACTGCTCTGTGGTCTAGTACCCTCACTGGTGAGCCGCTTTATTTGAACGTTACTGGCTTGGAATTTGGTCTGAGGTTCTCTCCGTTAGTGGTTTCTGTTAAGGCTCCCCTGCCGGCAGTATACTGTGCTTCCCTGTACCACGTCGGCATGCTTGCTATTTGGAGCTGACTTGGATGTGCCTGCGTTCTTCGTCGCCTCCAGCGTGTCACGTTGTACGAAACATGGCTGGTCACGCAAGATTACTAAAATGTGTGGTAACTATTTGGTTTTCAGTAGAAACTGAAATTAATCACCGGAAAGAAAACAGTTAAAATTAACTGGAGCAGACAGCCATCGTTGATGGTGGGTGCATTTTTGTTAGCGACTAAACTGACTTCTAGAAAAATGCTGACAGATTCAGGAAAGATTGTATCTTTTAATACCACCGTCAGTTTTGGGGTGCCGGCATCTGTTGTTTATGAGCGAAACGGAATCATAGGTTGGGGACTGTGTCCATATCGTTTAATGTTCAGCGCTTGCGATCAAGTTTGCAAAACGCTTCGTGATGATAGACTATTAATCTCAGGGACGCTGCGGCAAGCTGCACATGAATAAATGGCAGAATACTAATCCTATTCGGCCATTGTGTCTCCACGATACGATCCGTTAAGCTCGTATTGCTCGGTGACTGTAACAACAAAGCATTAAAACATTTCACGTACCTTATACCTATTAGAATTGTGAAAATGATAACTCATGACACTTAACTAATTTACATTAATTTAATCGCAAATATTTCTGCAGATAATTCTTGACAATTACATCACTTTTGTCTACACAAAAGAAAGATTAATTAATGCTACGCAAGGAATGCAATTATAGTTCGTCCTGTCAGTCTAAAGGCAAACAAACAAGAGAGAGATTCGAGCAGGAACGCTCTTAACTTAGTTTCTAAAAGAACAAAAGTGTTACAATCGATCGCAATCAGCCACAGGCTGATTCCTGTCTTATCTTGAAGTATTATTTATGAAATAATAACTGCATTTCACAAAACTTGTGCTTTCCTTCGCTTTCGTGACGCAAAACGTGCGAGAAATTACGTGGGTCTGTCCATGTAATGCTTCATTCGGAAGTTCTTGCTTGCTAATTAATAGTTTGTAATTGCAGATCTGTAACTTCCGCCCATGAAATGAAGGCGACCTGGAAGTTGTCTCTTCACTGTTTGAGTCTGGCTCAGTGTAACCTTACTATTCTGAACTTTGTTCAATGTTTGAAAGATTAAATTCCCACTTGAAAAGAGGATTCACCGCAACTTTATCATTGTGAATGTTTGTTTAAGCTTTCGAAAATTGTTTTTAAATTCATGGAAAAATTATTCAATTCCGTTGTCGCAGGCTGCTACAGCAACCAGTTTAGAATTATTCCAGAGTAAAGACAGTCTTTGTTGTGGAATTATTTAATATCAGTGATGTGTTTCCCCCTTTTTGGGGCATCATCAGATTGAGTAATGTTTTTGTGCACGCCAAACGGACAGCGTGCTGTATGCGCCTCATGTCGCGTTTATTTTGTAAGCATGGTCTTATTTTGTACTGCTATGGCGCACTTATCTGGTGTGCTCATGGTACACCTTGCATTTTGTGTTTTTTTATGACCTATGAATTCATATTCAGTTAATATTCCTTCCATTTTGCATTTTATATGGCTTTGTGAAAGATAGTTCACATGCCTAGCTAATTTTACGCAATGTGATCATGCCCAAAACACTCAAACGCGTCATTGACATTAAATAATTTCACAACCAAGACTGTTTTTATTCTGTTTTAAATTCATCTCTAAAGGCGCCCGGGATAAACTTCTCCCCATTTTAAACCAGCCTTAAAGGAGGTTTAGCGTAATTCATACCCAGTATGAATATCTGCTTAAACTTTTGAAAAGGCATTTATCCACTCTTTGAAGATGGCTCCGTTGACTTCCCTTTTGTAAGCACTGGATTAAACTGATGATTTACCGTTTTCCTTATGGTCTTGTTAATGTTTGTGATAATGTTAAGCATAAGTCTTGAACACTTTGTTCACACTAGCTTCTTGATTAACTGAAGTAGAGTATGATGTATTAATTACTATCCGGTGTTTTTAAACGAATTCAACCTGCTTCTGTAATATTGCTGAAGTTACTCTATGCACATCTCGGTGGCTAGGCCAATTAAGAAAACCAGCGTGTGATCACCATGTCATGCATTGTTCTTATCATTGTGAGAATATTTCCTTCCATTAATCATTGAGCAAATAGTCGATAGGCATCGAAATCTTGTTCTACGGTAAGTTTAGTCGCCTAAAATTGGTACTATAAATGTGTCCAAACTACCATGTACTGTTGAATCCTAAGTACAATTATAGATCTTTTGCACACTAATATTTTCAGGTATCTGAAAATTTTGTTTTATTACACAGAAAAACTATTAGTATTTTTGGATCTCAAGACAAGTATATTCTGCTTTAATTAAGATCTGTCTAAACATTTGTTGTGCGTCTCTGTTTCATGATTCAAATTGTTGGGTTTGTCTATAAAACCACATTCTGCTTAATTGTTTTAAGCATGCGACCAATGTATACTGTTGGAAGTTTGTTGGCAAATAAAACAAAAAATAATATTATTTCCATGTATCCCCGAGTTGGGTTCACTTCTTCCATTCCAGCCCATGTCTTGCTTACTTACCACAAAAGGCCTGTCTGTCATTACGCTGAAACATGTTTTGGCGTTTATAGACAACAGTTGTTTGCATAATAAACTTGTAATTAAAAAAAATTTAAGCAAGGAGAAACTACAGCCGTAATTTTTCCCGAGGGCATGCAGCTTTACTGTATGGTTAAATGATGATGGCGTCCTCTTGGGTAAAATATTCCGGAGGTAGCAGTTGAACGGAATGGACAGTGTCTTGAAGGGAGGATATCAGACGAACATCAACAAAAGCAAAACGAGGATAATGGAATGTAGTCGAATTAAGTCGGGTGATGCTGAGGGAAATAGATTAGGAAATGAGACACTTAAAGTAGTAAAGGAGTTTTGCTATTTGGGAAGCAAAATAACTGATGATAGTCGAAGTAGAGAGGATATAAAACGTAGACTGGCATGGCAAGGAAAGCGTTTCTGAAGAAGAGAAATTTGTTAACATCGAGTATAGATTTAAGTGTCAGGAAGTCGTTTCTGGAAGTATTTGTATGGAGTGTAGCCATTTATGGAAGTGAAACATGGACGATAAATAATTTAGACACGAAGAGAATAGAAGCTTTCGAAATGTGGTGCTACAGAAGAATGCTGAAGATTAGAATGGGTAGATCACATAACTAATGAGGAGGTATTGAATAGGATTGGGGAGAAGAGAAGTTTGTGGCACAACTTGACTAGAAGAAGGGATCGGTTGGTAGGACATGTTCTGAGGCATCAACGGATCACCGATTTAGTATTGGAGGGCAGCGTGAGGGTAAAAATCGTAGAGGGAGACCAAGAGATGAATACACCAAGCAGATTCAGAAGGATGTAGGTTGCAGTTGGTACTGGGAGATGAAGAAGCTTGCACAGGATGGAGTAGCATGGAGAGCTGTATCAAACCAGTCTCAGGACTGAAGACCACAACAACAACATTTACTGTTCCTCCTGAAATACCCTGCTGTGTACGCAATTCTGAGTAAGCGTGCCGTGGTCATCCTGCACTCTTGACAAAACTTCACCCCGACAGCCACACCCCTCGCTCTCCTTTCCCGGCCACCCCCCTTCCCCTAACCCATATAAGACTACCTTCCTGCAATCTTTTCTACGCGGATGTAGAACATCTTATAATTTTGAAAGTAGCTTTTTTTTTTTGAAGTGAGGCATTTTGTAGGGTATTACTTCAGTGAAGTATACTGAAGAAATTATTTCACACAATAAATTAAAATTTCATCGTAGTAAATAAATTACAAATTGCATAAACTATATCGTAAGTTTAAAGTAAAACAAAATTAATATATTGTTCTTCATGGCAGCTGATTTACATCATTTTAGTAGACATATGATAAAAAGCAGATTTTTTCCTGTTCATAATTTATTAATAGTGTTTAAATTGTTGTATATAAATAAATGAAAAAGGTCTACAATTAATATTGAGAACATATTCTTTTTCAGGACTTGTGTTTCCTTATAGTTTTGCTTTGTGTTTCCTTGCTTTGAGCAAAGCAAACTCATTCATTATGTCAATGAATTCGTTTTTGCAGCTGTGACGCATTATATCGGCAAGATAGACCAATTGGTTTTACCCGTACACGATCTCAATAGTATTTTTCTCATCTCTGATTTGTTAAAATTGGATTCGCAAGATGTTGCAGTCACTGTCATTGCCATAAACAACCACAAAGCTAGTTAGTTGTTTTCACAACCATCTCTAAACACGCGTTCTTTGAAAAATAAATAGCTTATTTTGCATTCAGTCGGCAAACTTTTAAATTCTGCAACACCGTAGCGAAGCAGCAGCAGGATTGCCATGGCTGAATATGAGCGTGGCCTGTGAGCCAAGCACACATAAACCTTGTTAGCAATAGAGGCGTCTAGTCGGTAGTAGCCGTCTTTTTATGGTGCTGCCTGGACGAAATGGCGCTGTAGAAGTGACACTGTGGAAACAGCGCGTGTTTACGTCGCGGGCAGAGATAAAGCCTTGTTCTTGCACACAGAAATTAAGAACACGAGAGGTAGGGAAACTCACTCATCCCTCCCTGTTAAACCGAAAACTGGTTCTCTTTCTTGTTTTTTTTTCAGATGATTTTTTTGCGAAATCTGTGCCTGCACTAAAAGAACATAATGCTTGTACACCATTTTCCGCGATAACTTGTGTATCTTGTAAATCAATCTGGCTTCTCTTAGTGTGTGACTGCGACAATGAACAACCGCGTGCAGCTGACAACAGAAGCCAGTGCATAAAGAAAGCAGCCTAATTAAATATTAAAAATCACACTGATATCCGCTGTGGTATTCAGATCAGTACCTCTTAATACAATCATACTTGATTTTTGTTTTTGGTCGATATTCTTCTGATATTTCTGTCTGCTCCGCCTCGAACTCCTCCGTTGTACCAACCTCTTCTCCAGAGTGGCATTTGCATCGTACGTCTTCAGTTGTTTGTTTGTATTATAGTCTCTGTCTTTCCATACACATTTTAACCACTACAGCTCCCTATAGTTCCTAGCAAACTATTCCCTTACGCCTTCACACACGCCCTAACATACTCTCCCTTTTTCTTTCCTTCAACGCGTCCTTTTCTTCGCCTATTCTACGGTGAACCTCCTCACTCTTTATCTACGGAGTCCATCTCATTTTCAGCCTCCTTCTGTAGCAGTATAAACTCGATTATTTTCTTTTGCGATTTTCCCACAGCCTCTGTCAGACAGTACTGTGCCCCAAATGTACATTTGTAAGTAGGCTGTTTAGGTTTTTTTATTGGTAACGCCACCTCTGTATGAAAATCACTGGCTGTGCTGTGTGCAGTCTGTGGTTGCTTTGCATTGTTGTAATACTCGCCATTGTAGTGTTAGGCAGCTGGCTGTGAGCAGCGCGTAGCGTTGCGCAGTTGGAGGTGAGCCGCCAGCAGTGGTGGATGTGGGGAGAGAGATGGCGGAGTTTTGAAATCTGTCATGAACTGCTATATATATTATGACTATTGAGGTAAATACATTGTTTGTTCTCTATTAAAATCTTTCATTTGCTAACTATGCCTATCAGTAGTTAGTACCTTCAGTAGTTTCAATCTTTTATTTAGCTGGCAGTAGTGGCGCTCGCTGTATTGCAGTAGCTCGAGTAACCAAGATTTTTGTGAGGTAAGTGATTTGTGAAACGTATAGGTTAATGTTAGTCAGGGCCATTCTTTTGTAGGGATTTTTGAAAGTCAGATTGCGTTGCGCTAAAAAATATTGTGTGTCAGTTTAAGCACAGTCATGTATAATTTTTCAAAAGGGGACGTTTCACATTCTTACAAATAACTTCCTCATATTAAGGTCGAAGTTTGACACTAGCAGACTCGCTGGCCCGGAATGCCCTCGTTGCCTGTTCTAACCGGCTTCTTCCGTTCAAATGGTTCAAAATGGCTCTGAGCCCTACGGGACTTAACTTCTGAGGTCATCAGTCCCCTAGAACTTAGAACTACTTAAACCTAACTAACCTAAGAACATCACACACATCCATGCCCGAGGCAGGATTCGAACCTGTGACCGTAGCACTCGCGCGGTTCCAGACTGTAGCGCCTAGAACCGCTCGGCCACTCCGACCGGCGCTTCTTCCGTGATGAGACGCTAGGGTGTTGTGCACTTATCTGCTCACGCTACCTTCTGGATTTTGTAAATGATATTTCTCCGGAAGTGGTAGCATTT
The DNA here is from genome assembly GCF_023898315.1 of Schistocerca nitens. NCBI lineage: Eukaryota > Metazoa > Arthropoda > Insecta > Orthoptera > Acrididae > Schistocerca > Schistocerca nitens. Next base: position 253,667,728 of record NC_064615.1, on the reverse strand, counting down.
CTAACGACTCATAGATTCTACACAACAACTTGTATAGTCGCTTTGTTTCCACTTCCCCTAATGAAATCAGCCTTATTTGATCGCTAGTCTTCCAAAACCCTGTTAAAGTCTGAGTCTAATACTGGATCTCTTGCGTCCTCTATATCGACGCGCACGTTTCCTCAAACACATCATCACTCAAATCCTCGCCGTCGTAGATGCCTCTTGACCTACCCGGTCTCTCCTCTGAGCTTAAAGTGGAATTCCTCCTGCATTCCTAATGTTGACGCCCTTGCTTTTAATTTCATCGAAGGTTGCTTTGACTTTCCTATATGCTGATTCAATCCTTCCGATGATCTTTTCCATTTCGATTTCTTCTCCTTCTTCCTGCAGCCACTTCGTTTTGTCTTCCTTGCATTTTCTGTTTATTTCATTCCTCAGTGACATATTTCTTTATTCCTGAATATCCCTGAACATATTTGTACTTCCTTCTTTCGTCGCTGAATGGATTTCTACTGTTATCCACAGCTTCCTCGCAATTACCTTCGTTGTACCTATGTTTGTTGTTCGTCCAACTTCTGTGACTGCCCACTCTGGATAAATCTATTCCACTTTAACTGAACTGCCCACTGTGGTATTCATTATTACTGTATGTACAGCCGTACACAACTTTGAACGCGTCTCGGCATTCCTCACTGCTTCAGTATCCCATTTCTTTGCACATCTGTTCTTTCTGTCGGTTCCCTTAAATTTGCCTACTCTTCATCATTACTAAATAGTGATACAAATTAATATATCTGCTCCTGGCTACACCTTACAATCTAATATTTGATTTCGGAATCTCGGCCCAAGCATGACGTAATCGAGCTGAAATCTTCCAGCGTCTCCAGGCCTTTTCCAAGTTAACTCCTTTTCTTGTGTTTCTTGAACAATGTATTCGGTATTACTGTCTGATGATTTACGAAAGCAGTGATCTGGCGGCTACTTACATTGATGTCGTACTAGCATAATTCGTAACGTAATGAAGAAAAGAAGAACGCAGTAATCCGAGGACTGAGCAGAGAGCGGCCGGTAAGCACAGTCGGGAGGGAAAGAGAAATGCCGGCTGGGATGCGACGCCTCTGTCAGGGGATCATCTTATCTGTTTAGACGACTCTCCGCCGCGGCACGCGGAGCTCATAAAACTTTTAGACGCAAAGCTGCGCGTCCCCTGGGCTGGGCTGGTCCGAGCCCGGCAGCCGGCTGCGAGCCCTGTGATGTACAATGAAAGCAACTGCCGGGTATTAGGGGACTCCTTTGATATGGAGAGCGCTACCGCCTCTACTCCGTCCCAGACGAGTCTTTCTCTACGAGAGGAAGTCGCTTTAGGGAGGATCCCGAGCACCACCAGAGGTCTGTTTGCTCCCGTTCCCTTCCGTTCTGTCGCACACGATCTCTCCCAGTAACTTTTGTTTAAGCCGCTTCTTCAGAAAGACCACGACAATGTTTCTCCTTTGTTAATCTTATTCTTTGGCCCAACTCTGTACCCTCCGAAAATTCGGTAATCACACATTCGAAGTCTCCAGCTTTCATTCTTCGCTTGGATTCCACCTGCTTAGCTGATTAGTAATGTGCTGGTCTAGCGTGCAGCGGGCCCTGGCTCGAGTCCCGGCCGGGTTCGAGATTTTTCTCCGCTCCAGGATTGGGTGTTGTGTAGTCCGCATCATTTCGTCCTCATCACCGGCATGGAAGTCGCCCAATGTAGCGTCGACTGAAATACACACACACAAGTACACAAGTAACGGGTAAGGCGAACTCTAGATTGCGATTTATAGGTAGAATCCTGAAGCGATGCAGTCCTTCAACAAAGGAAATAGCTTACAATACGTTAGTTGATCCAGTCTTAGAGTACTGTTCGTCTGTATGGGACCCTTACCAGTTGGGTCTGTTTCAAGAGACTGAGAAGATCCAAGGAAGATTGGTAGGTTGGTTTGATTTTTGAAGGGACCAATCCAAAGAAGAGCGGCAAGATTCGTGACTGGTACATTTAGCCATCGCGAGAGCGTTAAAAATCTCATAGAAAGTTTGAAGTGGGACACACTTGCAGACAGATGACGCGCTAAACAGAAGGGGCTCCTCACTAAATTCCGAAATCCAATATTCGCCGAGGATGCGGAGCATACACTCCTGGAAATTGAAATAAGAACACCGTGAATTCATTGTCCCAGGAAGGGGAAACTTTATTGACACATTCCTGGGGTCAGATACATCACATGATCACACTGACAGAACCACAGGCACATAGACACAGGCAACAGAGCATGCACAATGTCGGAACTAGTACAGTGTATATCCACCTTTCGCAGCAATGCAGGCTGCTATTCTCCCATGGAGACGATCGTAGAGATGCTGGATGTAGTCCTGTGGAACGGCTTGCCATGCCATTTCCACCTGGCGCCTCAGTTGGACCAGCGTTCGTGCTGGACGTGCAGACCGCGTGAGACGACGCTTCATCCAGTCCCAAACATGCTCAATGGGGGACAGATCCAGAGATCTTGCTGGCCAGGGTAGTTGACTTACACCTTCTAGAGCACGTTGGGTGGCACGGGATACATGCGGACGTGCATTGTCCTGTTGGAACAGCAAGTTCCCTTGCCGGTCTAGGAATGGTAGAACGATGGGTTCGATGACGGTTTGGATGTACCGTGCACTATTCAGTGTCCCCTCGACGATCACCAGTGGTGTACGGCCAGTGTAGGAGATCGCTCCCCACACCATGATGCCGGGTGTTGGCCCTGTGTGCCTCGGTCGTATGCAGTCCTGATTGTGGCGCTCACCTGCACGGCGCCAAACACGCATTCGACCATCATTGGCACCAAGGCAGAAGCGACTCTCATCGCTGAAGACGACACGTCTCCATTCGTCCCTCCATTCACGCCTGTCGCGACACCACTGGAGGCGGGCTGCACGATGTTGGGGCGTGAGCGGAAGACGGCCTAACGGTGTGCGGGACCGTAGCCCAGCTTCATGGAGACGGTTGCGAATGGTCCTCGCCGATACCCCAGGAGCAACAGTGTCCCTAATTTGCTGGGAAGTGGCGGTGCGGTCCCCTACGGCACTGCGTAGGATCCTACGGTCTTGGCGTGCATCCGTGCGTCGCTGCGGTCCGGTGCCAGGTCGACGGGCACGTGCACCTTCCGCCGACCACTGGCGACAACATCGATGTACTGTGGAGACCTCACGCCCCACGTGTTGAGCAATTCGGCGGTACGTCCACCCGGCCTCCCGCATGCCCACTATACGCCCTCGCTCAAAGTCCGTCAACTGCACATACGGTTCACGTCCACGCTGTCGCGGCATGCTACCAGTGTTAAAGACTGCGATGGAGCTCCGTATGCCACGGCAAACTGGCTGACACTGACGGCGGCGGTGCACAAATGCTGCGCAGCTAGCGCCATTCGACGGCCAACACCGCGGTTCCTGGTGTGTCCGCTGTGCCGTGCGTGTGATCATTGCTTGTACAGCCCTCTCGCAGTATGGTGGGTCTGTCACACCGGTGTCAATGTGTTCTTTTTTCCATTTCCAGGAGTGTATATTACTACCACCAACTTTCAAATCGCGTAATGATCATCATTCAAAGATAAGGGAAATAAGAGCTCCTACTGAGGCGTTCAGACAGTCGTTTTTCCCTCGCACGATCCGCGAGTGGAACAGAGGGGGTGGGGAATATGACTTTCCAAAAAAATAGATCTGAGCACTATGAGACTTAACTTCCAAGGTCATCAGTCCCATAGAACTTAGACTACTTAAACCTAACTAGACTAAGGACATCACACACATCCATACCAGAGGCAGGATTCAAACCTGCGACCGTAGCGGTCGCGCGGTTCCAGACTGTAGCGCCTAGAACCGCTCGGCCACCCCGGCCGGCGAAATATGACTTTGGCGCGAATTGTGCCCTCCGCCACACACCGGTTGGTGGCTAGCGGACTATATATATAGATGTATAAGACTTGCACTCAGCGGCCTAACTTCCCCGGTTGGCGTCTCCTGACCAACAATGCCACAAGATCATTTCATTTCATTCCTACGGTTGGAAATGACGAAGGATTAGATTGTTACTATAAGTAATACGCTTCCATTCCTAACGCTTCCACCCCAGAGACAGTCTCTCTGTGTGGCCTCAAGTGTCAAACCGTCCGTAAACGGACGAAGCAGCTAAAGTTGACGTGGACGCGGATGGGACATCCGCCCACACGAGAGATAGCGCTGTCGGGACGAACTGCTCAACGTGATTCTGCGCTCTCAGCGATCTCCAACGACAGTTTTCCGCTTTACTCGGATCGCGAACCATACAGTTTGTTTACGGTAATGGACGCTCGTAAAATTCCTGCGTTAGCTCTATGAGATCACACATTCCCTCCCTTGTCATATGCTAATCATCTTCTTCTGGATGTAGTATACGTAAATAAAAGCTTCAACGTCCATGAACGTTTTATAAGGCGCTATTTGCCACTGCGCAAAACGTTTCAAGAATTGTAGTGCACATGAGCACTACTAGCAATGAATAATGTAAATATTATCTTATTTTTTTCAATACTACATACATGATATGTCACTATTTTCTATCTTCTAGGTATATTTTTTAAGTAACAAAATGTTTTGTAAATTGTATAGGATATTTTGACAATTGTAGTGAAATTAAGCAACACAGTTACTCTCTGAAACTTTTGGTAATCAATCTTTTTATTACACTACTGGCCATTAAAATTGCTACACCACGAAGATGACGTGCTACAGACGCGAAATTTAACCGACAGGAAGAAGATGTTGTGATATGCAAATGATTAGCTTTTCAGAGCATTCACACAAGGTTGGCGCCGGTGGCGACACCTACAACGTGCTGACATGAGGAAAGTTTCCAACCGATTTCTCATAGACAAACAGCAGTTGACCGGCGTTGCCTGGTGAAACGTTGTTGTGATGCCTCGTGTAAGGAGGAGAAATGCGTACCATCACGTTTCCGACTTTGATAAAGGTCAGATTTTAGCCTATCGCGATTGTGGTTTATCGTATGGCGACATTTCTGCTCGCGTTGGTCGAGATCCAATGACTGTTGGCACAATATGGAATCAGTGGATTCAGGAGGGTAATACGGAACGCCGTGCTGGATCCCAACGGCCTCGTATCACTAGCAGTCGAGATCACAGGCATCTTATCCGCATGGCTGTAACGGATCATGCAGCCACGTCTCGATCCCTGAGTCAACAGATGGGGACGTTTACAAGACAACAACCATCTGCACGACCCGTTCTACGACGTTTGCAGCAGCATGGCCTATCAGCTCGGAGACCATGGCTGCGGTTATCCTTGACGCTGCATCACAGACAGGAGCGCCTGCGATGGTGTACTCAACAACGAACCTGGGTGCACGAATGGCAAAACGTCATTTTTTCGGATGAATCCAGGTTCTGTTTACAGCATCATGTTGGTCGCATCCGTGTTTGGCGACATCGCGGTGAACGCACATTGGAAGCTTGTATTCGTCATCGCCATACTGGCGTATCACCCGGCGTGATGATATGGGGTGCTATTGGGTACACGTCTCGGTCACCTATTGTTCGGATTGACGGCACTTTGAACAGTGGACGTTACATTTCAAATGTTACGACCCATGGCTCTACCCTTCATTCGATCCCTGCGAAACCCTACATTTCAGCAGGATAATGCACGACCGCATGTTGCAGGTCCTGTACGGGCCTTTCTGAATACAGAAAATGTTCGACTGCTGCCCTCGTCAGCACATTCTCCAGATCTCTCACCAATTGAAAACGTCTGGTCAATGGTGGCCGAGCAACTGGCTCGTCACAATACGCCAGTCACTACTCTTGATGAACTGTGGTATCGTGTTGAAGCTGCATAGGCAGCTGTACCTGTAAACGCCATCCTAGCTCTGACTCAATGCCCAGGCGAACCAAGGCCGTTATTACGGCCAGAGGTGGTTGTTCTGGGTACTGATTTCTCAGGATCTATGCGCCCAAATTGCGTGAAAATGTAAACACATATCAGTTCTTAGTATAGTATATTTGCACAATGAATACCCGTTTATCGTCTGCATTTCTTCTAGGTGTAGCAATTTTAATGGCCAGTAGTGCAGAATATCTGTATACGTAGACAAACAATTTTATATACTGTTTTACTTGAATAACACCTTTTCTATTGCATATTAAGAATTTGTAGGTTTGTCTTGGTTACAAGCGATAACTTCCCGCCCAAATTCTTGTCTGGGTGGCCGTAGGGATGTGAAATAGGCACAGATGATGAAAATTGTAAATTTTAAGGTATTGTCCAAGAGCATAAGCGATTACAAAGATGTAATTGTGAAAGAACGCTGCGAGGCACCTATCAATGAGGCGGAGTATGTGCAACAAAGAGCTTATGTTAGGTCGCGCAGTAGTAGGCAGTTGTTGCTCGGTAGTAGCAGGAGTAGCGCACCAGAAACTGGTGGTATCTGTTGGGATGCTCAGAAGTGGGCAGTCGCTCAGTATTAAATATTAAGTGTAATAATTTCAGTGTTGTGTATTAATGATTAGTGTAAGAAATAAGATTTGAGGTTAAATTAATTAAGAAAATGCTACAAATACGAGTATTATCATGAAATTTGGATGAAGAATCTTTCTACATACTGTTACATCGATCGACAATAAGGTAATTTACATTCATGTATTTATGCCATTTTGCTATAAACGAATTTGAATGAGACCAACTTCGTACGTCACCCCAAGCTTTTTTACTATATGCTTTTGTAAATATAATTTGTTTGCGTAAATGTGAATTTTTATGATATGGCTTAACAATTGCAACTCTGTTTCACAATATAGTAAGATTTTCAAGTAAGTTATTTCAGTCATACTCCTCAGTCATGTTCCGCCTTCCAATGCAAAAGCGTTTCTATTTTGCATTTTGGCTTTTGCAACAGTAGTTCAGTAGCGCTGAGAGCAGAACAGCGCGTTATCCAAGGCGACGCCAGTGCGAACTAAGAAATGTATTTCATATAGTTTATGGATTTTCGCATAGGGACTGCTTTTCATTCATTCAGATGTAAACGGCCTTAGTACTTACTTCTAATTTGTCATTATAGTGCAGGGGTTTCAATTGGTTTGGGTTTACTAGTATTACTTTCTTGCTAGTAGACATTTTTTAAAACAGGGTCAGGTAAATAAACAGATACACGTCATCAGATACGCAGTCAGCACACCACTTGATATAACTGTTCTTTGTTAGACATAAACATCACACCTTACATAAGACCTAAAGGCTACAAACTTCAGAGATCGGACGAACCTAGATAACAGCGTTCCTTCTCGGATCTCTCTCTCTCTCTCTCTCTCTCTCTCTCTCTCTCTCTTTCTTTCTTGTCTGTTAGCCTTTATACTGATTGGAGCACTATAGCTGCGTTCCTTGCATATCATTAATTAATCTTTCTTTTGTGTAGACAAATGTGATGTCATGTATTAGCTTTAGAACCATTTGCAATTAAATTAAATTAGTCTCATGAGTTCTCATTTTAGCAGTTCTCCTAACACATATATAACGCACGAACTGTTTTATAGATACAGCCAACGACCAATACGAGCTTAACGGATCATAGCGTGGAGACGCAATGGCCCATTACAATTACTATTCTGCCATTTATTCATTTGCAACTTGCTACAGTGTCTCTGAGGTTAATTGCCAATGATCACGAAGCGTTTTGCAAACTTCAATGCAAGCACGGGACCGTAAATAATGTGGTCACAGCCTCCAAGCTATGATTCCGTGTCGCCCGAAAATAACAGATACGCACTCCACAAAAGTGATGTTGGTGTTACTAAATTTTGTAGGACTTTTGTACAGATCAGTTTGGACACTAACAAACATGCGTCCACTATCAACAATGGCCGTCTGCTCCAGTTATTCTTAACAGTTTTCTTTCCAATGATTAATTTCAATTTCTTTTTAAAGTCAAATTATCATTCACTTTAGTAATCTTGCGTGAGCAGATGTCCCGGGAGACAGAGCACTTACACTTACATAACGTCGAGTGTTACAGAAATTCTTGCTATTAACTTAATGAGAAAGTCCCACAGCGATTTATAAAATACGAACCTGAAAAAATAATCTGGATGCAGTGCGTCCAATCAGTATAAAGGCTAACGGACAAGAGAGAGAGAGATCCGAGAAGGAACGCTGTTATCTAGGTTCGTCCGATCTCTGAAGTTTGTAACGTTTATGTCTTACGCAAGGTGTGATGTTTATGTCTAACAAAGAACAGTTGTATCAAGTGGTGTGCTGACTGCGTATCTGATTACGTGTATCTGTTTATTTTCCTGACCCTGCTCCATGTCTCGCCGCCTCTACCAGGTGCGGTGTGGCGGGTGGTGTTTGGTTTGTGGGGCTCTCAACTGCGCCATCATCAACGTCCGTACAAAGTCCCTATCTTTACACAGTCCAATCTAGCCACTTTCACGAATGATGATGCCGACACAAATACCCACTCCTCGGGCAGAGAAAAATCCCCCATCCCGGCCGGGAATCGAACCCAGAACTCCGTGATCCAGAGGCAGCAACGCTCTACCAAGTACGCTACGCCGAAGTTCTGCAGTTATGACCTACTTTATGTTAAAATTTTCTGAAGGTTTTAATCGCCGTTGTATTATTGGCATTTAATTATAACAAATCCTATCAAGAACGACGTATATTTTATTAACATTCAGTGCCCTGTTGCTTTAAAACGGGGTACTTTCGTAACACGCGGTTTATAACACGAAAATACACACCTGGAAATGGAAAAAAGAACACATTGACACCGGTGTGTCAGACCCACCATACTTGCTCCGGACACTGCGAGAGGGCTGTACAAGCAATGATCACACGCACGGCACAGCGGACACACCAGGAACCGCGGTGTTGGCCGTCGAATGGCGCTAGCTGCGCAGCATTTGTGCACCGCCGCCGTCAGTGTCAGCCAGTTTGCCGTGGCATACGGAGCTCCATCGCAGTCTTTAACACTGGTAGCATGCCGCGACAGCGTGCAGTTGACGGACTTTGAGCGAGGGCGTATAGTGGGCATGCGGGAGGCCGGGTGGACGTACCGCCGAATTGCTCAACACGTGGGGCGTGAGGTCTCCACAGTACATCGATGTTGTCGCCAGTGGTCGGCGGAAGGTGCACGTGCCCGTCGACCTGGCACCGGACCGCAGCGACGCACGGATGCACGCCAAGACCGTAGGATCCTACGCAGTGCCGTAGGGGACCGCACCGCCACTTCCCAGCAAATTAGGGACACTGTTGCTCCTGGGGTATCGGCGAGGACCATTCGCAACCGTCTCCATGAAGCTGGGCTACGGTCCCGCACACCGTTACGCCGTCTTCCGCTCACGCCCCAACATCGTGCAGCCCGCCTCCAGTGGTGTCGCGACAGGCGTGAATGGAGGGACGAATGGAGACGTGTCGTCTTCAGCGATGAGAGTCGCTTCTGCCTTGGTGCCAATGATGGTCGTATGCGTGTTTGGCGCCGTGCAGGTGAGCGCCACAATCAGGACTGCATACGACCGAGGCACACAGGGCCAACACCCGGCATCATGGTGTGGGGAGCGATCTCCTACGCTGGCCGTACACCACTGGTGATCGTCGAGGGGACACTGAATAGTGCACGGTACATCCAAACCGTCATCGAACCCATCGTTCTACCATTCCTAGACCGGCAAGGGAACTTGCTGTTCCAACAGGACAATGCACGTCCGCATGTATCCCGTGCCACCCAACGTGCTCTAGAAGGTGTAAGTCAACTACCCTGGCCAGCAAGATCTCCGGATCTGTCCCCCATTGAGCATGTTTGGGACTGGATGAAGCGTCGTCTCACGCGGTCTGCACGTCCAGCACGAACGCTGGTCCAACTGAGGCGCCAGGTGGAAATGGCATGGCAAGCCGTTCCACAGGACTACATCCAGCATCTCTATGATCGTCTCCATGGGAGAATAGCAGCCTGCATTGCTGCGAAAGGTGGATATACACTGTACTAGTTCCGACATTGTGCATGCTCTGTTGCCTGTGTCTATGTGCCTGTGGTTCTGTCAGTGTGATCATGTGATGTATCTGACCCCAGGAATGTGTCAATAAAGTTTCCCCTTCCTGGGACAATGAATTCACGGTGTTCTTATATCAATTTCCAGGAGTGTAAATAATTACGGAAATTCTTTAACCACCACACTTGTGCCAATGCAGACGCTAGTCAGTTGTTTCCCGAAGATGGCCCAATGGGCCGAAAGCGAATTTGAAATAAACAATCAGCAGAAGAAAAGCAATGCAGTTGTTATTCAACCTTAAATAAAAAATCGCAGAACTTATTCTATGTTTCATCTAGCGAAATAGTTCCTCGACGTGAAATAGCAGTAAGTGACGTCACGAAAGTGGTAAACCTCCATGTCAACGTTAGCTAACCCGTCCCGTGCGAGGACGGGTGTACGGGATGGTCAGCGCGAAATTACGTGTCAGCGAGCAGAGAGTATAGGCGGCAACATAAAATACCTACATTTCCAGCCAAAATGGTATGACCACTGTCCACCGCGAAACTAAATGCCATATTCATTAGATGCATTCGCAGTTGCGAATATGGACAACCATATGGACAATGACGACAGTGAAAATTCGTGGCGGACAGGGACTTGAACCCGCATTTCCCGCCTATTGCGAGCGGTGGGCTTACCAATTTGGTATCCGTGCACGACTCACGGCCACACCCAAACGTCCAAATGTCGTCAACTATGGGTCTACGACCTGTACTCGCACATCCACAGGTGATACATTCTAGTTGAAAACCGCTTGTCCGGTGTCGGCGGATAAATGCGATATTGCAGTGCCTGTGTTATTCTGAATTACGATGCAAAAAAAACTTCCTAAGCAGGCACGCAAGGACAGTCACACCGTAACACTAACCAAGAACGGCACACGTAGAGTTTGGAGGCATAACTGTACTGTCTGAGCACCACAGACAGCCGGCGATTCCGTTACCCCTGTCATCTGCAGTGAATATTTGGGGTGTTATTCTAGGAACGATATGGGCCGCAAATGCGGATGTCCTCTGACATGATCGACTTTCACAAAGGAGATATTGTTACTGACCGGTGCCTAGGAAAGACCATCTCAGAAACGATGAACCTGGTGGACGTTTTGCAAGCTACTGCCGAGAGAATCTACGGAATGTGATTTGAAGAACGGTGAAAACAGGAGTAGCCTGAGAGTCCCTTTTAGAATACATACAAACGGCAGCGCCGATTTATCGTCGTAAAACTTGTCTTTCCTTCTACTGGTTGAATACTGTTTCAATAACACTCCGAGACCACAGTCTGTATTTCCATATTTCTCTACTAACTCCAAACTCATACGAGTATCAGTCGAGTAAAATAAATTCACTTTCAGCGTCATTTAGTCGAAATGAGAGCTTCTGTGAAGTTTGGAAGGTAGGTGACGAGGTACTGGACGTAACTCTGTGAGGACGGGTCGTGAATCGTGCTTGAGTGGCTGAGCCGGTAGAGCACTTGCCCTGAACTCGAGTCTTCGTCCGGCACACAGTTTTAATCCACCATGAAGTTTCATATCAGCGCACACTCCGTTTCAGAGTGAAAATTTCATTCTGGAGCCCCTACATATTCCCACGTCGGCCCAACGACTTCGTCAATTATGATTGTAGTCGACACGAGATCATTTCGATTGGACTATGGATCAATGGAAACGTGTCGTCTAGTCAGATGAACCAAATTTTTGTTACACCAGGCCGATGGCCGTGTTAGCACAAAGTGTCATCTCCAGGTGGAAAAACAGCTCGAAACATGCACCACACCACGGACGAAGGCCAGTGGGCACAGTACTATGCCGTGAAGGAAATTGTCAACTCCTTCGTAAACAGCAACACGTTGGATTGGTCAGATTCCTGAATGATTAAAGTACCCAGTAGTAAAGCCGCATTACAAAAAGGGAGAAAGGGATACTGTAGACAATTTTAGACCTATTTATTTATCATCAGTGTTTGTAAGAAATATTTAAATATTGAAAGGGCTGTGAATGTAAGGATAATTGATCATTTCATTTCACATAATTTGCAGGCAGATGTACGGTTTGATTTTAGAAGTGGTTTAACTACTCAAAATGCTACGTTCTCTTTTTTTTTGAGGTACTGGATGTATTAAATAAAATGTTTCGAACGCTAGGTATCTTTTTTAATTTAACTTAGGCATTTGATTGTGCTGACACAGAATATTACTCCAGAAGTTGGACCATTATGGAATACGGGGAGCAACTCACAATTTGTTCACCTTTTGATACAGCAAATGGCCAATCTCGACAGTACTGAGAATGGTTATGGTGTGGGGTCCGAGTGGGTCACGGTTAAATGGGGGTGCCACAGGGATCAGTGCTGGGGCCACCCCTGTTATTTATTTATATAAATGATACGCCTTCTACTATTACAAACGATTCTAAAATCTTTCTGTCTGCTAATAACACTAGCGTGGTAGTAAAGGGAGTTGTGTGCCACGTTGGCACTGTTTCAAATAGTGCAGTTTAAGACTTAAGTTTATGCCTTGTACAAAACAAAATAACGCTAAATCACAGTAAAATTCAGTTTTTACAGTTTCTAACACACAATTCAACAAAACCTGACGTTCTAATTACACATAATGGGCACATGATTAGTGAGACTGAACAGTTCAAATTTCTAGGTGTTCAGGTAAATCGTAAATTGTCGTTGGAAGCCCATGTTCAGGATCTTGTTCGTAGACTTAATGCTGCCATTTTTACTATCAGAACAGTATCTGAAGTAAGAGATAGTTCGACACGAAAAGTTGTCTACTTTGCATATTTCATTCGATTATGATGTTTGGTATTATATTTTGGGCCAACTCTTCGCATTCTCAAAGGGTAGTGGCGTAAGTTCGCGAACCTCTTGTCGTGCCCTGTTCACTAGTCCGGGTATTCTGACATTGGCCTCTCAATATGTGTATTTTTTACTGTCCTTTCTTGTTAACAATATCAGCTTATTCCCAAGAATTAGCAGCCTTTACTCAGGTAATATTAGGCAGACAGCCAATCTGCATTTGGATCACACTTCCTTGACTTCTGTGGAGAAAGGCGTGCAGTATTCTGCTGCACTCATTTTCAATGAGGTACCACAAAATTCAAAAATCTTAGCAGTAATCCACGCGCTTTCAAATCTAAACTTAAGAGTTTCCTCACGGATCACTCCTTCCATTCCGCCGAGGAGTTCCTTGAATAATTAACCAGATTCTTGTTGTATCGTTGATTGCGTTTACTTAAACTTATGGCTTGACTTGTTTTGGGGTCATAAACATTTTATTTCTATCTGTTATTACTTTTACGTTGAAATTTCATGTTCTGACACGTTCCATGACTTTGAAGATTTGCTCCTTGATTTGGTCCTACAGAACCTGATGTGTAAATAAAAAAAGAAGATTAACAACGTCTACTCCTACGAAGTCGCGTCTCGTGAGTAGTTCAGTGCAGTTGCCTGTGCAGCAGCCTGATCCATCCTATGATAGTAATCGAAGGCACCGTGACAGCTACGGACTAGGTGAACATTATTGCGGAGCACCTGCATCCCTTCATCCTGGACCTCTTCTCCGATTGCAATGGCCTCTTCCAGCCGGATAACTGTTTATGTCACAAGACCGGAATCGAACCAAAGTGCTTTAAGGAGCGTGATACCGAATTCATGTTGATGCCTTAACCACGAGATCCACCTCACGTGAAGCCGATGGAAAGTATCTCGGTTGCTACCGGACGGCAGTTCTGCAACCGCAAATCACCCGTCTGTATTTTACGAGAATTGCGTGAGCTCTTCGTAGACACCTGGTGCCATATACCAGGTGTAAATGTATGAAACCGGAATTTGGTTGCAATAATTACACGTCTGTTGTTTGAAACTGATAAACAACATTTTATTCAAAATAATCTCCATTGCTATTTATACATTTCTCCCAGCTCTCCGTCAGGCTACGAATGCCACGCCAAAAAAACAGTTCTTCCTTTGAAGCGAACCAGTCAGCTGGCCATTTTCGATCATTTTCATACGAACTGAAGCGTTGTTCAGCGAGAGCGTGTCCCCGTGATGCAAATAGATGATAATCGGACGCAGACAAGGCTGGAGAATAAGCCGCATGCCCTAGTACTTCCCAATTGAACCCCTCGATTGTTTCCCTGACCCGTTTTGCTGTGTGTGATGGGGCGTTGTCATGGAGCAATATGACTTTGTGTTGCCTTTTTTCCATATTAAATCGGATCAGTGTTAACGCGTTCACCAGGTTTTAGCAGCTCATAATAGATGACACCCTTCTGATCCCACCAAACACTGAGCATTGTCTTCTTTCCAAAGCGACTTGGTCTTGCAGTGGATGTCGGTGGTTTACCTGGATTCACGCCTGATTTACGACTCTTAGGGTTATCAGAATATATCCATTTTTCATCACCTGTCACTATTCGATGGAGAAACGACTTTCTTTTATATCTGGCGAGCAGCATTTCACAACTGGTCTTTCGATTTGCTTGCTGTCTTTCATTCAGTTCTTGCGGAACCCATTTTCCCACTTTCTGCACCTTTCCCATAGCTTTGAACCGAAGAGAAACGGTTTTGTGCGTCTTATTCAATTGTTCCGCGAGTTCCTGTTTAGTTTTAGTATCATCTTCATCCAATAAGGTCTGAAATGAATTGTCTTCCAGCTTCTTGGGTGGTTTCCCGCGCTCGTCATTTCTGGCGGCAAAATCTTCTCTCTTGAATTTTTTGAACTTTTTGAACCACTCAAAACGTTGTGTTTTCCCCAAGAGTGTATTCGCCGAAAGCTTCTACAAGCATTTGATGCGATTCTGCAGCAGTTTTCTTCAAATGATAACAGAAAACCAATGCTGTCCGCAAATCGTAGTTCGTAGGCACAAACCTCGATATGTTGACGGGTTTGAAACTGATACTGATGTATGGAACTTGGGTTACTGTGTGTTGACATTCGTCGTTGGTCGTTATAGGAAGCAAGTGGCGCTGCGGACGGGTCTCACGGGCTCTACACTGACGGCTAGCTAGGAAAACTCCAGTTTCAGACTTCTACACCTGGTACTCCGGAAACCCACCAAAGATTTGTTGAAACCATGGCTACTCTTGCCGAGTCGCTGCTGTATTGCTTTCGAAAGGTGGACTAATACGCTATTAAGCATGTGGTTATTATGTTTTGGCTCGTCGATGCACCTTGTCCTCTAAGATCGCCTGGCTTCAGTGCTTTGAATTTTTCTGTCTGGTGTCATCTCAGAACTGAAGTGTACAGTACTCCCATTGATATTGTTGATGAGCTGGAGAATCGAATTCTACTACCTCTGCAAAATTTGCACACATGAGTACAGTATTACATTCAAATACAGCGACGACAAATGATTACATTCTTCAATAGGTAGAAGTGTGCAGTAACTTGTAATATGTAAGGTCCTTCGACACTACTGCACTTCTTGTTAAAGTACGCCACAGGCGGAATCCGGGCCCAGTTAGTCGGAGACGATTCACTACCTTTCCACTGCGTATGACCAAGCGAGGTGGCGCAGTGTTTAGCACACTGCACTCACATTTAGCAGGACGACGGTTTATAACACTACTACAACGTTTGTTATATCATTATGCAGTTTACCTAGTGACGATAAGATCTTAGTCCTGTCACAAGGAAGACAAATATAACACTATATGCTCAATAGATAGTACTGTAACGGGAAAAGCCAAATACAACATTATACTGCGCCGTTTGTTATAACCGGTCGGTGTGGCCGAGCGGTTCTAGGCGCTTCAGTCTGGAACCGCGCGACCGCTACGGTCGGAGGTTCGAATCCTGCCTCGGGCATGGATTTATGTGATGTCCTTAGGTTAGTTAGGTTTAAGTAGTTCTAAGTTCAAGGTGACTGATGACCTCAGATGTTAAGTCCCATAGCGTTCAGAGCCATTTGAACCATTTCGTTTGTTATACTGGCACAACGTGTATTACCAAATATGGTATTACGTTGCAGTAAATGTTACCCTCTGGGAGGATTTAAGTAAATTGACCGTGAGTTACCTAATGGATTTGGATTATCGAACCTGAATTTAATATAACAGTAGAAACCAGAAAGCTAAAGATTGAAATTTGGAAAATTTTCTAAGTAAACAAGTTCGCTTAAATGAAATAAAAACGGTCGCCAGCCTAATTAGGCATAGTAATGTGAAACATTACTTTTATATAATCTGTATAGAGTTATGATAAAGGAAAGCTACTATTACTTCTTTCCCAAAGAAGTGCAATCAACTCTACTATAATCGGATAAGAGGTACAGTGATGCTAGCTGTTATAAATAGTATATGCAAGTTCTCATAGCAACAGTTAGCAGCCTATTTCTTCTCAATAGTAATTACTTTGTTGTATATGAATTACGTGATCACCAAAAGTTATGAAAGTCAATATTAAACCAGAAATGGAGATGGACTTAGTGCTATTTCAACAGTAACTTTCCAAATAGTACAAATATAATTAAAACTCACTTGCAATAGGATTTTTACACTCATTAAGAAGTTGTATTGTTTCTGTTTTTATGGATAAGGACAATTACGGTAACTTTATGTTCAATAAACAAGATTGTTGGTGGGGGCTCTCAAACTGGCTTTCCAATTTTCATCATACAAAGTACACAAAATTTAAAATGTACTTCAACTGCAATTAATGTATTCATTATTCAAACAGGTTTATTCATTTTAAGTAACTCAAAATTGGGGACCCTTAAACTGTCCAATACCATAAATCAAACTAAACACACTTTTCTGAGACAATTTGTGAGATGCAAATTTTGGTATTATTCTTCCACTAATTTCACTCACCTTACATGGCTTTTAAAACAGTTAATGCTGTCAATTTTCTCTATATAATTTTAAGTATGACTTCAAGTGCATTTACACTAACTTGACAACAACGTGCTGTCTTACTGCCATTAACACAACCAGTAATTTTCATTAGCAGAATTTAATGAAGTTAATCTTTAAAGCACAGACACTTTGAAATAAAGCAAATCAATCACTATGGAAGTTCTCAAAAATGCAACGCTAACTTCCTCCCTTAATTTCAATTGAAACCACAGTATCTCCAGATATCTTCTTGCATTCAGAATAGTTCAAATAATCAACCATTTATTTTCATTAGATTTTAACACGCAGGATGCTCGGATGTCAGTATTTATGTGGAGTGGACACTAAGAGGTATCATGAGAGGAGCTAAATCAAGGATCGGACACAAGTTTCACATAATTTGCCTGATTATTGCAAATTAAATAACACTTAAATGTACTGGTTCATACTTTGACAAAATTCTGACCTCTTATAACTGCCGAAGTGATGTAATTGACTATATTATCTTCTTCTTTGCGACGACATTTCCAACATTAGAGCCTTTTCCATTAATATAGCACCATTTTATAGCCGTACAAACGTCCGAGGCCTTTCTATATTACATCCACGCTCGGCACTTGCGCAGTTCACTCTACTGCTGCTCAAACCAGACTTGTCCAGTATTTAGCTGCCGACTGGTAGTGTTCTCTCACTTGGCGCCCAGACTGAGCCCCAAATCCACCTTTTCCTACCGCGCCAACGCACTTCCGTTGAAGATGGGCAGTAGGTACTGTTGCTTTTCATTTTATTCAGTGCAAGTCCCTAGGTATGAACCAGCTCATACATAGTTGCAAGCAAACATATTTAATAAAATCCCAACATTTAAACACATTAATAAGTCAAAATAAGATAACCATAATTAAATACTACTTTTCTCCAATTAATACAAAGAATTTAAATGGTAAAGAGAGAACATTTTACACAACTTTCCACTTCATTACAATAGTTCAAAGAAATTACATAGTAAATAAATACATACTTGACATTAAACAGAATTAATCAGTACAAAATATTTACAGTATTAATTATGGTGTTACAGGTTGAAACCCGCGTCCGGCCATCCTGATTTAGGTTTTCTTTGATTTCCCTAAATCGCTTCAGGCAAATGCAAGGATGGTTCCTTTGAAATGTCACGGCCGATTTCCTTCATCACCCTTCCTCATCCGATGGGACCGATGACCTAATTGTTTGGTCCCCTCCCCCAAATCAGCAAACTAACCAATGCGTATGCGATCTACCCATCTAACGTGCAGTATCTTGAATTTAAATAACCTGTGGTCTGACACTACTGTTGGATCTACTACGAAAATAAATCAGCACGTTCTGTACGTGCTGCGTTCAATATGAGTTCAAGAGTTCTGGAACAGTTTTACATTTTTTTGCGAGAAGGTGTGCCCAATCTAGGCACAGAGACTTTTTTACTCGAAAATAATTTTGTGGACGCTCGCTAATGTTACCGTGCCAGCCTGTATCGAAGACATTAATCAAACGCAGAAGCGATATTAAAATTTGATGTAAATCTCTTCGGGCGACGAATAATTAAAAGTGTCGACCTCTGAATAAATGAACTGCCAGTGCGGAAGGTTATCAGTGTCGAGCGAAAGAGAAAAGTATAGCACGTGGGATAAAAACAAGAGGAATGCTTAACAAACCAGCCTTGTCCAGCTGATACGTTTCTGTGCAATACACGAATTTTTTCCTTTTATTTCATTTTTTTTTAAAAAAAGGGAAGTGATTCGCAATAATCCCTAGCAATGACGGATACAGGGATTAGCGACTGCAAGGTCGCTGTAGCGAGACTGCATATCGTGTCATCCAAATCCATCAAAATTAAACGCAAAATATATTTATTTAAAAAAATGAGACCTAAATTCGCTTGACGCACTCCTAAGAGACAGTTTCCATTCCCTCCAAACTAGCTACGCAAGTATGGACAAGATGTGGCTTATATTCAAAGTACGAGTTGTAGAATCGACGACATTTGATAGATTTATATCAAATAAATTAGTAACACACGGAACTGATCTCCGTTGTTACACAAAACAGGTCAGAATACTGCTGCAGAACCAAAGAAAAAAGTATGCCAAGTTTAAACGAACACAAAATCCCCAAACTTGGTGAAGTGTTACCGAAGCTCGAAATTCAACGCGGCCTTCAAAGAGAGATGCTTTTGATAACTTCTCCAACGACACTCTATCTCGTAATATGACAGGAAGTCCAAATTGATTCTTGTCGTATGTGAAGTACACCAACAGCAAGGCACAATCAATATCTTCACTGCTCGATAACAATGGAAATGTTACTGATGGCAGAGTCACTAAAGCGGAGCCACTAAACACGGTTTTCAGAAAATCTTCCACCAAAGAAGATAATCAGATATTCCAGAATTCAAATCGAGAACACAAGACAGTACATTAACTTATGACTGGATATTATCATTGTAATGCTGCAGCTTAAATTAATTACTAAAAGCAAGTAACTGGTCCTAATTGTGTACCAACTGGTCCCTTTCAGAGTATGTTGATGTAGTAGTTCCATACGTATCAGTTATATACAACGTCTCGCTCAATGAATGATCCTTACCTAAACGTTGGAAAGTTAAACAGGTCACACCAATATCCGAGAAAGGAAATACGAGTATTCCGCTGGATTATAGATCCATATCAATGACGTCGACTTGTAGTAGTATGTAGGAACATAAACTGTGTTCCAACGTTATGAGTTACCTCTGAAAAAACGATATATTGTCAAACAGTGAGCACGGATTCAGAAAATATCGTTCTTGTGAAACGTAATATTCATCCGAAGCAAATGTCGACAGATTCCATATTTTTATATTTTCAAAAGGCTTTTGACAACATTGCTCACAAGCGGCTTTTAAGAAAATTGCAAACCTACGATGTATCGTCGCAGTTGTGCGACTGAAGTCATAATTTCCTGTCGGAAACGTCATGATTCGTAGTAATTGACCGAAAGTCAAAGAGTAAAACAGAAGTGACATCTTGCATTCCCCCAGGAAGTATTATAGGCGATCTACTTATCCTAATCCGTACAGGGCGATTTTTTCCACAGTGTAGAAGATACAGAGGAAAATAGGTCCAATGAACTTATGTTCGAAATCGCATAGTTTACGTGCTCGAGACCACTTATGCGATCATACATTGTTACAGAGAATGCGTTCTAATACGCTCCTTACCATGCAGCCACTGTTACAGTGTCCATGGTTTCCTCCTAGAGGGTGGTACTGTTCCTCATACTTCATGCCCAAGGGTCCTCTACTGCCATAGTAATTGGTAATGTTATGTCCGATTCATTCTCTTGCTGACTCATCTTGTAGTGGATGTGATACAGCGTTGTACATAATGGCTCCGGGAAGTCAAATGGCAATGGACGGCGGGCAGCAAGGTTGTATCAGGAGACCTATCCCCCCGTCCCCGACAACAACCACAGCATTCAGTGTTTGCAACAGTGTTTCGCCGTTTGTCTGAGACAGGGTCGCTTCGGGAAGCAGGAAATCTTGAAGGACGTACCCGAAAAGTTTGGACTCCAGACTTAGGAAAAAAATGTGACTAACACTGTGGAAGGCGACCGCCGTGACAGTACCAGGCAGTTAGTTTGTCAGTACAGGGTAAGGCAGACGACGGTGTGGAACATTCTCCATGACAATTGTTACTATCCTTATGACTTACAGCGTGCGCTGGGCTTACTAACGACAAACTTATCACACCGGGAGCAGCTTTGACATTGGTTTCTCCATCTGGCACCACGATTCCGCGATTTGATCCTCCATCCCATTCACAGCTGAGGCCACCGTTACGGGGAGTGGTATCTTCATCTTTCATAACAGTCATCTGTGCGATAGTATGCAGAACACCCGTGGTATGGTGACAGCGAATTATTAGCATCGGCCCAATGGGGATGTGTGGGTTGGATAATTGGCGACCGTATTTTGGGATCAGTCTTCCATCCACGTCGCCTAACAGGCCGGAACAACCGGCATTGCTTGCGGGCGACTGTGCCTCCCTTGCTGGAAGAAGTATCGTTGATGCTTCGAAGTGTTATCTAGCTCCTACATGATGGTGTTTCAGCCCATTTTCCCGTTAACGTGCGGACGCATCTCATTCGTGTCTTCCCTCGTCGATGAATCGGACGAGGGGATCCAGCTGCATGGCCTGCTAGTTCACCGGATCTTAACCCATCCGATTTCTGGTTATAGGGTCCTCCTCCGTAGCGTAGCGGTAGCGTTACCGCCTACCACGCAGGGGGCCCGGGTTCGATTCCCGGCAGGGGACTGGGTGTTGTGTGTCCTTCATCATTATATTCATCATCATTGACTAAAGAGGACTTGCAATACGGCGGCCGAACTCCTCCGAATGGGGACTCCCAGCCAACAGTGCCATACGATCTTTCCCATTCTGGTTATAGGGCAGTCTCAAAAGTATCGGGTATGCAGAACCCATTCCAGATGGGAGACAATGGAGCAGCGTATTCATTTCATCTGTCTTTGACGCTGTTCGAATGCAGCCTCGCCAATGAGCATATACGCATGCGTTGAGGCAAATGGAAACCATTTTCAACCCATACTGTAACTGTGGCTGTATGGTACAGCGCTTATCAGACCGTTGTCTCTGTAAAAGTATGTGATTGAATAAATGGTCTCTAGCATAGAAACCATGGCCCGCATCTCGTGGTCGTGCGGTAGCGTTCTCGCTTCCCACGCCCGGGTTCCCGGGTTCGATTCCCGGCGGGGTCAGGGATTTTCTCTGCCTCGTGATGGCTGGGTGTTGTGTGCTGTCCTTAGGTTAGTTAGGTTTAAGTAGTTCTAAGTTCTAGGGGACTGATGACCATAGCTGTTACGTCCCATAGTGCTCAGAGCCATTTTTGAACCATAGAAACCATGCATTTTCGGACAAAAATTCATTAGGCCTTTTTTGTTCCGTATCCTTTTATCGATCAGTCGCTAGAGTTTGTATACGATGGAAGAAAATTACCCTGTATAAACATTAAGGATACAATCTGAGCAGACTAGACTGCTTGCCGTTGATGCTGCCATTTTCCGACTAGTACAGTCACCAGAGGATCAAAATAAATTGCAAAAAGATGTAATAACATAACAACCAAAAAGGGAAGTGCTGTGTAAATAAGTGGGAGCTCGGACTATCACTCCTGCTTGTCTGTCCATACTGCAGGCGACTGTCAGATTGCCGGCCGTTGCGACCGTGCGGTTCTAGGCGCTTCAGTTCGGAACCGCGCGACTGCTACGGTCGCATGTTCGAATCCTGCGCTGGGCATGGATGTGTGTGATGTCCTTAGGTTAGTTAGGTTTAAGTAGTTCCAAGTTCTAGGGGACTGTTGACCTCAGAAGTTAAGTCCCATAGTGCTCAGAGCCATTTGAACTATTTTTTTTTTATTTTTTATTTTTTTACTGTCTGATTGGCGTCCCACCGCTGTCTGTGCTGCCTCCAGAGACAACTTCGCTGGTCATCGAGCCTTACTTTGAATCGACGCTCGTTTTCGTTAACAGTTCTACTCCAGTCAATGAGATTTCAACCTCAGTGTCAGCTCCCATATAGCCCAACAACCAGGAGTGATGGTCTGGGTTGCATTTCATTTCATATCATAAGCAGTTTAGTTGTCATCAACAGAACAGCGCTACGTCGACGATATTCTGCACACCGTGTTGTTATCCTTCGTGGTAAGCCATCGTGAGTTTGTGTTTCAGCAAGATATGTCTCCATTGACTTCTTCGGCTTGCCAAACCCTGACTTGACCAGCAAAATCTCCAAATCTGTCCCCAATGGGAACGTTTGGGTCATTATGGGCAGGACTCTCCAACCATCTCCGGATTTTGACAATCTAACGTGCCACTCGGAGACAATTTGTCACGATATCCCTCAGGGGGACAGCCAATCGGTGCAAAGCCAAATAACTGCATGCATAAGGGCCAGAGATGGATCAATGCGTTATTGAGTAGCTCAATTTGTGAAAGTCTTTCTCTTCAGTAAAACATCCAAATTTTCTAAAATTGTGTTCATTTGTTTCTCTGTACATGTAGATCAT
Source organism: Schistocerca nitens (assembly GCF_023898315.1). Taxonomy (NCBI): domain Eukaryota; kingdom Metazoa; phylum Arthropoda; class Insecta; order Orthoptera; family Acrididae; genus Schistocerca; species Schistocerca nitens. Next base: position 253,644,717 of record NC_064615.1, on the reverse strand, counting down.
CTCCACAAATTTCCATCCCATTCGGATAATTCCTTCGTCATGCGTCGCTCGTTTTTTTTTTTTTTTTTTTTGCTTTTTTTTATCTTAGCGTGTATTTAATATTCAGCACTATCTTCCATTCTCAATGTTCTGTTTCAAAACTGTTAACTATCTCACTGTGTCCTCACATAATTTCTCCCCATCGGTACATCTCCTCAGCAGACACCAGTAGGCGGCGTCCTTACATCAAATGCTATGATTCCCACTTCTTCTTTTATCATAGTCTATGCCATAGGGCTGTTCCGCCTTTTAAGTATACACCCATCTTTTCTAAGAATTTTTGGCATATTGCAGCCCCGTCAGCAATTGTGTCAGACTAATATTTTGAAGAATCAGACTCAGTTTGTGCAACTGAGGCTAATTCTTCAAAATAATACCCATCCTTTCCTTGGTCTTTTACCTAAAGGTCTGAAATTTAAGGCTTGTTTTGGTAGTCTGGTATTGACACTTTTTTATTTAAATGTCTGTGTCTGTACTTAAATTGCTGTACGACTGAGAAGATGAAACTTCTACGTTATTTGATTCTCGAACAGCTGAGTAAAACTGATCGTACTGAGCCTATTTTCTCTTTACGTTTTCTTATCATGTCCACACTCACCCACAATATTCTAGCGCAACGCTATCTGACTGCTCAAAAAAAAAAAAAAAAAAAAAAAAAAGAGAGAGAGAGAACCTGACTTCAAATAATTAATACAAAAGAATGGCCCTGAATAAGAATAAACCCTGACAATAACATATACGTTTCATTAAGCACTTACATCACAAATATCTTCATTACGCGAACTACTGCAATACAGCGACTGTCAATAATGCCAGTTAAATAAAACATTCTAACTACTATAGCCACTAACTACTAATAGGCATGTGGTTATCAAAGGAAAGGTTTTGTTGGAAACCAAATATTGCATTATTTTACCTTAATAATGTGACATCCAGTTCAAACACGAATATACGCTACTGACCATTAAAATTGCTACACCACGAAGATGACGTGCTTCAGACGCGAAATTTAACCGACAGGAAGAAGATGCTGTGATATGCAAAAGATTAGCTTTTCAGAGCATTCATAAAAAGTTGGCGCCGGCGGCCACACCTACAACGTGCTGACATGAGGAAAGTTTCCAACCGACTTCTCATACACAACACAAACAGCAGTTGACCGGCGTTGCCTGGTGAAACGTTGTTGTGATGCCTCGTGTAAGGAGGAGAAAAGCATACCATCACGTTTCCGACTTTGATAAAGGTTGGATTGCAGCCTGTCGCGATTGCGGTTTATCGTATCGCGACAATGCTGCTCGCGTTGGTCGAGATCCAATGACTGTTAGCACAATATGGAATCGGTGGGTTCAGGAGGGTAATAAGGAACGCCGTGCTGGATCCCAACGGCCTCGTATCACTAGCAGTCGAGATGACAGGCATCTTATCCGCATGGCTGTAACGGATCGTGCAGCCACTTCTCGATCCCTGAGTCAACAGATGGGGACGTTTGCAAGAAAACAACCATCCTCACGAACAGTTCGACGACGTTTGCAGCAGCATGGACTATCAGCTCGGAGACCATGGCTGCGGTTACCCTTGACGCTGCATCACAGACAGGAGCGCCTACGATGGTGTACTCAACGACGAACCTGGGTGCACAAATGGCAAAACGTCATTTTTTCAGATGAATCCAGGTTCTGTTTACAGCATCATGATGGACGCATCCTTGTTTGGCGACACTGCGGTGAACGCACATTGGAAGCGTGTATTCGTCATCGCCATACTGGTGTATCACCCGGCATGATGGTATGGGGTGCCACTGATTACACGTCTCGGTCACCTCTTTTTCGCACTGACGGCACTTTGAACAGTGGACGTTACATTTAAGATGTGTTACAACCCGTGGCTCTAACCTTCATTCGATCCCTGCGAAACCCTTCATTTCAGCAGGATAATGCACGCTCGCATTTTGCAGGTCCTGTACGGGCCTTTCTGGATACAGAAAATGTTCGACTGCCGCCCTGGCCAGCACATTCTCTAGATCTCTCACCAACTGGAAACGTCTGGTCAATGGTGGCCGTGCAACTGGCTCGTCAGAATACGCCAGTCACTACTCTTGATGAACTGTGGTATCGTGTTGAAGCTGCATGGGCAGCTGTACCTGTACACGCCATCCAAACTCTGTTTGACTCAATTCGCAGGCGTATCAAGGCCGTTATTACGGCCAGAGGTGGTTGTTCTGGGTACTGATTTCTCAGGATCTATGCTCCAAATTGCGTGAAAATGTAATCACATGTCAGTTCTAGTATAATATACTTGTCCAATGAATACCTGTTTATCATCTGCATTTATTCTTCGTGCAGCAATTTTAATGGCCAGTAGTGTAAATCGTCATTGACATCCAGTACAAAGATCATGAATAGTTTCCAATTCCCAAGTCGGATACTTTCAGATCGTTAGCCTACACTAACCCTTGAGACCTCTACCCTCCAGCAATGCTAACTTCTCACATTTAACATCCATCACTGCTGGCTGTTCACCTGCAACTGCCCAACAGTACTTCCATCACTGCTGGCGACTAACTTACAACTGCCCAACACTACTGGCGATTATCTTCCAACAACGAGTCCAACCAGCCACAGAGTCTCTTACAAAGAAAGCGCACTCAGAGATCTCATGCAAAGCGCTACACAGCGCTGCCAACACAGAAGCAGCTCACTTACAGTACCTGCCATTGTTTGTTGATATTCTAGTCAGTTTCGTCGATTAGACTGCTCGCTACCGAACGGCTTACAGAATTGCACGGAGGCTCGGTTGCGGTAAGCTTGCCACTCGATGCACTCGGCTACCGAACCAATCGGCAGAGTGACCGAACGATACAGTATAGGGCTATTGACTGGTGTCCAGGTCGTTGTGGAACGGCAACGGAAGAACCTTGGTGTCTGCTCCGTAGGATGGGCTGCTGACGGTGGCCGGCATGAGCTCTGGAACATAAACTAATGCAGCTCGTTAGTCGTTAAACACGCAGGAGGAAGTATTTCCACACGGAGCACATCACTTGACTGCAGCGTCATGATCGGTGAAGCGCTCTCTGCTGGTGGCGAGACTGGCGCCTCATGTGGCTGTTGCAGGAGATACCGTGCACAACAGGCCGGCGAGTTTTGGTCGTCGTCTGGTCAGTTTACACACACACACTGTGCGTGTGCCGGTCGCTACTGGCTTGGTGGATCGTAGGTTGGGTCCGGTGGAAGACTGAAGCATAGCTACCCGCCAGCCGCGAGTGTATGTCTGGTTGCAGAAGTAGTCAGCGAACAGCCTTAGACTCGGTATGCTTTTCTCATCAAGCCGTAGGCACCGTGCTTTCGAACATCAGCGTCGAGCATACCGAGTATCAAGTGCTGCTAAACTCTCAGAAACGATGCGACTTATGCATACTGCACTTGTACCTCAATGTCGTATAGCCTACGCGATCTCAGCACGCTACAGAGGCAGTTGCCTCTATCTTGCTCGCAAATCAGGCTGCTTACGAAATCGACGTGCGTAAAATTCTTATGTTAGCCCTATTAAAACGCTCATTTACTCACTTGTCCATACGTTAATCATACTGTTGTGTCTGTAGTTCACAGAAATAAATCAATATCCATGAATAAAAGGAAATTACCAGTCAATAAGGACATCGGCTTATAAAAATTCCATTACAAATACTGCGATAAAAATTTACAGTAGTTATCCACATAAGATAAAAATTATTTCATTCTCTAATTTTTTTTTAGTAAAACCCGAAATTCATTCATACTTGATTACTGTTCTTATCCAGTGCCAGAATCTTTATATGTAAAATACAAACTTGCAACAACAAAGAGCAATATATCTTACTGCAAGCAGTGCAAGCTTTCTTGTGTATAAAGCCAGTCGAAGAAGCTCACTTTTCAGAAATAGCGCACTTATATTTACACTGAATGTTATAGAACATACTTTTATTAAACTAATAAGAAAGTATCAGAATCTAATAGAAAACGCGAAAGTTAGTAAAAAACATCGGTGGATCCAGTGAGACGCAAAACAGCAATACATCTCCTGTTAGCTTACAGTTCTGTGTCGCTACCAATTACGTTACACCTACTGTGAATGATTTGCGACTATCCTTTCCATCTTACCATTACCTGCTTTGATCGTTGATTTGTTATCAAATGACATTTAGTTATAACAAAGTGTGCGTTCTTGATGGATCTTCAAACATTGCCTTGAAATGGCATACTTTCGTAAAAAGCAAGGTATAATAATTGATTAACCACCAGTGTGACATTTCCCGTCATTGCCGGCCTGTGTGGCCGAGCGGTTCTAGGCACTTCAGTTTGGAACCGCGCGACCGCTACGGTCGCAGGTTCGAATCCTGCTTCGGGCATGGATGTGTGTGATGTCTTTGGGTTGGTTAGGTTTAAGTAATTCTAAGTTCTAGGGGACTGATGACCTCAGATGTTAAGTCCCATAGTGCTCAGAGCCATTTGAACCATTTTTTTCCCGTCATTTCAGTAACTACGGTTTGTGGAGAAATCGTCAATTTTCTGGTACTTATAAATGGTATATATTTATATGCATAGGGGCATATATTTATATGCATGTGGCATCTCGCGACTCTGTACTGAAGAGAGATGGCGTCATCTCACGTAGGTGAGGTTCTTCCATCTCATTGGTCTACTTTCATACGCACTTTCAGAATATATGATGTGCTACATATTTCTCAGCACGTTAGGAAAGAATCCTAAACGTGCTTTTTCCACGCTATGACATCAGAAACTGAGGAGGCTCAACGCTGAACGTTCGAATCAACGATCTGTTTCCCGGCGGGTTTAGTAACGAGGTGGCGAAGCCATCTCGGTAATGGCTGAAGATCCTGCAGACATGATGGGTCGCTCACGCAACTACATAGATCTGAAGACGATCCACGGAGATCTAAACTAGTCTTACTGTAAAAAACAATGTGCAACTAGGACTGAAAAATAAACGAAGTATTGGAACTGTCTGAGATGTCAGTACAGTTGCTGTTCTCTTGCAAAGAATATGCTGGCTACAGTAATAGCACATGCTGAAAGGAGAACTTAGAACGCCCTTTCATGTGTTATCGCCAATCCGACTCTACACATTTTAGGTAATATACGAGCGAGCGAGCTAGCTGCACCTAGTAGATCACTGCCGGTAACTACATGAACCGACTGCTTACAGTTGACGTCGAGGTAAGTTTTTAGTATGTTAAAATTCACCCCAAGTTTCTGTGTCCCTTCACACGAACCAGATGTAGTCTTCTGAAATCGGATCAATCTTTTTGACACACCCTGTACTCTAAAGGATACGTCTTGACACCACAGCCACTTCGTTCAGCCTCACTTGATAACTTTTTGCATCCCAGTTTCTTCGACAAGTATTTGCAACACGTTTCCTAGTTCCATCTCTGATCTTGTTATTCAGTAATTAACAAACTGCTGGAAATCCATCTTTTGTACTATCAAAATAGATGGCCTATAAGCCAAGTTTTTCTCTTTTTTCTAGGTCTTTAAAGAGATGCTTTCATTTATTTCTTTTGCTGACGACATAGTGTGAAAAAACACGTTGGGGAGTCTTTCCGAACGTGTAGGGCAGTATCTAGCATATCAGGTATTCTGAATGTAAGTTTGAACGTAGACCAATGAGATGGAAGAGCGCCACCTACGTCAGATGACTCCATCCCTCTTCAGTATAGAGTCACGAAATGCCACATTAGCTTTCAGCTGAAGCCATATGTATACACATATATGCTGTTTATAAGCACCAGCAAATTGAGGATCTCTCATTAACCTGTCGTTAATTCTATGATTTGTTGAACTGAAATTTTATCATGACTCATCCATAACCACATTTTCGTCGCTTGTTGGGGCTGTCTGTAATTTTCCACTCCTTGCTCATTTCTCACTTCAATAGAGCGACACAATATAGACAAAATTTTTGGGAAAGGACTTTCCTACCGCGATGGTTCCTTAACAACAAACCTGTTTACATCTTCGGTTATGGATGTTAGGTATTACATGTGTTATCTACAGCTATTACTGTGCAACTACTACCACTTCCACATCTTTGTTCCTGTCCTTTCCTGAGTATATAATCAAATCAATCATCATCTTATTGTTCTTCTTCTTTTCATCAATATCTCAAGGTCTTACAGGTGTTATCTACAGCTAATACTGTGCAGCTACTACCACTTCCACAATTCTGTTCCTGTCCTTTCCTGAGTATATAATCAAAGCAATCATCATTTTCTTGTTCTTCTTCTTCTTTTCTTCAATATCATATATAATATATCTACTTCAATCCTAGTATTCCAATTTTATGCATGTTATTCCCTTGAAACATCTCTAATTTTCCTGAGAAATCTTATTTCTACTGCTTGTACTGTACTATCATCACGGTTTTTACGGATCCATGATCCTCTTCCATGTAACAAAACGAGTGTAGACACAGTTTTACAAAATTTTAATCTTGTTTCCCTCTGTATTTTGTTTTGGAATGTCTTATCATTCCACATATTGACTGATATTTGTCAGTCTTATTTTCTATATCCTTTTCGTTGACATAGCTTATATCATATCCTCAGCAACAACTACACACTACGAAGGTATCGTATGAATGCGACGAAAATCGGTAGATGTGGTGTACATGTACAGACAAACAAATAATTACAAGTTCAGAAAAACTGGATGAGTTATTCAAAAGAAAGAGTTTCACAAACTGAGCAAGTCAATAACGCATTGGTCCACCTCTGGACCTTACACAAGCAGGTATTCGACTTATAACTGGGTAATAGAGTTGTTGGATGTCTTCTTGAGGGATAGCGTGCCAAATTCTGTCCATTTGGCTCACTAGATCGTCAAAGTCCCGAGCTGGTTGCACTGCCCTACCCATAACTGTCCTACCCATAATGCTCAAAACATTCTCGATGGGAGAGAGGTCCAGCAACTTTGCTGGAAAAGGTAGACTTGGAAAGCACGAAGACAAGCAGTAGAAACGTGTGGCATTATCTTGATGAAATTTAAGCCCAGGATAGCTTGCCATTATGGGCAACAAAACAGGATGTAGAATATCGTCAACGTGCCACTGCGCCGCAAGGGTGCCGCAGATTATAACTGAAGGAACCCTGCTATGAAATGAAATGACACCCCAGTCATCACTTCTGGCTGTCGGGCCGTACGGTGGGACGTCTCCAGACACGTCTTCATCTACATCTACATCTACGTGATTACTCTGCTATTCACGATTAAGTGCCTGGCAGAGGGTTCAATGAATCACCTTCAAGCTGTCTCTCTACCTTTCCACTCTCGAACGGCGCGCAGGAAAAACGAGCACTTAAATTTTTCTGTTCGAGCCCTGATTTCTCTTATTTTATCGCGATGATCATTTCTCCTATGTAGGTTGGTGCCAACAGATTGTTTTCGCAATCGGGGGAGAAAACTGGTGATTGAAATTTCATGAGAAGATCCCGTTGCAACGAAAAACGCCTTTGTTTTAATGATTGCCACTCCAATTCACGTATCATGTTTGTGGCACTATCTCCCCTACTTCGCGATAATACAAAACGAGTCGCCCTCCTTTGAACTTTTTCAATATCATCCGTCAGTCCCACCTGATACGGATACCACAACGCACAGCAATACTCCAGAATAGGGCGGACAAGTGTAGTGTAAGCAGTCTCTTTAGTAGATCTGTTGCACCTTCTAAGTGTTCTGCCAGTGAATCGGAGTCTTCGGTTTGCTCTACCCACAACATTATCTATGTGAACGTTCCAACTTAGGTTATTTGTCATTGTAATCCGTAAGTATTTAGTTGAATTTACAGCCTTCAAATTTGTGTGACTTATCACGTAATCGAAATTTAGCGGATTTCTTTTAGTACTCATGTGAATAACTTCACATTTTTCTTTATTCAGAGTCAATTGCCGCTTTTCGTAAAATACAGATATCTTATCTAAATCATTTTTCAATTCGTTTTGGTCATCTTATGACTTTAAAAGACGGTAAATTACAGCATCATCTGCAAATAACCTAAGAGCGCTACTCAGATTGTCTCCCATGTCGTTAATATACATCAGGAACAATAGTCGGCCTGAACGCCGGATATTACTTCTGTTTTACTCGATCACTTTCTGTCTATAACTTCTAACTGTGACCTTTCTGTCAGGAAATCACGAAACCAGTCGCACAACTGAGGCGATATTCCATAGGCACACAGTTTGGTTAGAAGACACTTGTGAGGAACGCCTTCTGAAAATCTAAAAATATGGAGTCCTATCGATAGCACTCATTACTTCACGAGTATAAAGAGCTAGTTGTGTTCCGCAAGAACGATATTTGCTGACTATGTGTCAATAAATCGTTGTTTTCTTCGAGGTTCTTCATAAAGTTCTTAAAAACTTGGATTCTGATGACCAATGTCTGGCTTTCTAGCCTTATTATTTAGCGCCACCTACTATTTTCTTAGAACGATGTATTTATGAAAACTATTGATCTAATTATTCTAAGATTTGAAGTTTAAAACAAAAAAAATGGCTCTGAGCACTATGCGACTTAACATCTGTGGCCATCAGTCCCCTACTTAAACCTAACTAACCTAAGGACACCACACACATCCATGCCCGAGGCAGAATTCGAACCTGCGACCGTAGCGGTCACGCGGTTACAGACTGAAGCGCCAAGAACCGCACGGCCACACCGGCCGGCAAGTTTAAAACATTATTACATTAAAGTATATGTTGACAAAGTTTGAAAAAGAAATTTCAACTTTTAATTTTACTCTTAATTATGGTGCAATACTTGTGTGATACGCACAGATGCGTTGTGGTGACGTGGCGCTACTAGCAGTGAACTGGGGTAAGTCCTGGCACACTCGCTCGCCTCTGTATCTCTCACATGATACAGCGCTTGTTTCGCTACACTCTCTCGGCGTACTGCTGTGGAGTGGTGGCGTTGTCTTGTCGCAAAGTTTCAAGAAGATTCGTGCTTATCATCTTCTGGCGAATTTGGAACTGCTGCGTTTTGCGTATCTACGTAGGCGCTGGATCCCTGACCTCTTCTGTGGGCGGGCCAATCACTGTAAAGCTGTATCATGCGACTTTCCTGTCGCAATCTGACGTTTTTCACTGCTTCACCTTTTTTTTTTGGACTTATACTGACGTTTTTCACTGCTTCACAATTTTTTAGGGCTTATGTATAGAGTGTGATTCGATGTGACCGAAAATCGTTTTGCTGGAGATTCGAATTATGTTTTCCTGAAGGAAGGATTTAAAAAGTACTGATGCAACGAGAGGGTCTGCTACGGTGAGAGACATATTTATGATACTGAAGTGATGGTGGAAGTACATCATTGTGTGTCGCACAACCATATGGAACGTACGTGTTTACAATTGGTTTTTCGAAGTTTGTTGGAAATGTGACCCGTTTTCTTTTATTCCGTCACAGTTACGGGAAGTTATTGTGTGTTTCCTGTAAAAACAGAACGCCCGTACACATTCCTGAAATCAGAATATTAATAGGAGTTTTTTCCTCGTGGTGGGCAATGCTGGAATCGCAACCCATTGGAACTTCAATCGCCGTTGTACAGTTTTGTGGTGAAAATTATTCCTCTATTTAGCTAACACATGGTACCTTCTAAACTCCAACTCTTAAAACATACTCGCCCGACTTTGTTCCTCCATTTATTACTCTACTTCCGTATCTGCTTCACTTATTATTTTTTCTTCTGTCTTAATCTTGCATTTCAGTATTATTCTGTTTTGCAGGTGGCAGTATTATTCCAATTATTCCAAACAACGTATAGCTATAGAAGAAATGGTAAATAATGCCCTCATCAGCGTTATTGAGTATTTTTCTTGAAATAATATCACACTCATATTCAAAAAAAGACACGTATTCAGTTCTGCACATCTTGGGGTACTACACCTACATTAAACGTAATACATCTTGAAATATTAACTAAGATAGAATCTCAAGTTTTTAGGTGTCCATATTGAAGAGAATTTAAACTGGTACAAACAAGTTTTTGTACTCCGAAAAGAATCTCAGTTCAGCCACATTGCTCTTCGAATAATTTCGAATCTTTTGAGAGTAAAAATCAGTATACTGACATATTTTGCGTCTGTTCGTTCACTAATGTCGTTTGCAATAATGTTCTGGGATAACACACTTCGAAGAGAGGACGTTTTCAGTGCTCAAAAACGTGCTGTGAGAATAATATGTGGTGCTTACACACGATCATCTACTGTTGTATGCTCCGGACCATATTTATTCCCGCAAGATGAATAAATAACCCACAACAGAAAGAACAAAGTTGAACATAACTGTAATACCAGAAGAAAGGAATGACAAAAAGGGGTGCACAAAGCTGCCACCAAACTTTTTGCTAACATACCCAATGATATAAAATGTGTCACAGACAGCAGAGTTAAATTTGAAAACAAACTGAAAAAGTTCCTCCTTAACAACCTCTTCTGTTCCGTAGAGGAATTCCTGTTTATGTAATATATGAAAGGGGATGGATAGGCATTACTAATTCAAATTTTACCTAATTTTTTTAAAATAAAAAGGTATTTAAATGTTAGGCGCACATATGAATGTGTAATGAGAGTGTAAAATGACTCATTCCGCATCATTAGGGATTAATCGTACAAATGATCCGTGGAACATATCACTAGCTACCCAACCAACCAGACACAGCTCACTGATTTCGTATACAGATGTATTGGCCACCTTAATTATGGATAACAGTGGTTCATTCATTTCACTGATGACATCCGGTCGTACGCGATCAACCTTATGAGGTGAAAGAATAACTAAATTCACCGCTGCAATGTCGGAACTCGACCCAGTTGCTATGTCGGAACTCACACATCAACGAAAATCTGTCGGCCTATAGGTATACTGCTATACAGGTGAATTTCAAAGGCAGAGAGAAGATATTTCTGAGTACTTTGCTTTTCCAATTCTTCTTGTTCACCTCTTTTATTCAGTGTTAGGTATTCAGATGCGTGAAGTGCTTCAGGTTTAATTATTGTAGTGTTTAATTAATGCCTGGAATTATACGGATCTTTTATTATATCGGTTTTGGGTGAGTTTGTATATCAATTCCAGTTTGCTCGATCTCCCTTCGGTTGTGGTGTTATCTAATCCACTTGATTCTATCCATTCTCTAAAATACTTAAAGTTATTAACTCTTTTTATGTTTCCGTGTTGTGTCTGTGTATTTTTTCTCTGTTCTGTTTGTGTGCAATGTATTCTGTTTCCTCAAACGATATTTGTAACTCAGTTTTAGCTTCAATTTGGTGCAATGTTTCTACCATTATCCTTCCATCTGTTTTGTCCTCAGAAATTATTGTAATACTGTCAGCAAAAGCTAGACATTTCACCTCAGATCTTCGTCTTCCTTGTACTAGACGGTTCCGTCGATATTTTTCTGTTGTAGTTCTTCATCCCACACTCTCTGTTCCTAAGACAAATTATAGTCGCAAATAAGAAGCAAAAATAGCCCTAAAATTTAATAAATTTATATCAAAAGTACATACTGTTCTAGTGGTTTCATTTCGAAAACACTCATGGCAGCAGAAGTACGAACTCAAATTTCCGTTACAGTATCTTTAGATATACTTAATTTCATTGTCGATGATTTCCTCAATATGATCAGTGTAAAAAAAAACACATCACGGTTTTCTAGAATCACGTACTAGCCGACTGTTGCTCTGGCCACTGTAAGAGACAGTTACAATGCACCGCATTCATATAAATACCTCAGCGTACCACAAGACGTCTCTGACTTGCAATATACACGGTGGTTATATGCGAAAGGCACTGATACTCCAAAAGAAAATTAATAAAGTGTTGGTTCCAGGTAGAGACCACTTGTACTCAGAGGGTTAAGCAATACCCACCAGGTCGGATTTAAAGAAGATATCGGAGCAAGTCAGATGGGGGCTGCTAGATTTGTTATGGTAGTTTCGATCAACACGCAGGTATTACGGAGATGCTTCAGCAACTCAAGTGGGAATTCCTGGAGGGAAGACGACGTTCCTTTCGAGAAAAATTAGAGAACTGGCATTTGAAGCTACTGCCTCCAACGTACATTCCGCGTAAGGACGACGAAGGTAAGAGAAACTAGGGCTTGTACGGAGGCAAATAGATAGCCATTTTCCCACTTTCTGTTTGCGAGTAGAAGAGGAAAGGAAATGACTAGTATTGCTATGAGATACCCTCCACCTCGCACCATACTGTTGCCTGAGGAGTATTTATGTAGATGTAGATTCTCCCCGCGCTCCATATGTGTTTGCAATGGGAAGAGGCCCTAATAACTGATGCATTGGGATGTACCCTCTGCTATGCACTTCACACTGTTTTGTAGAGTATAGATGTAGATCGGAGAAGAACGGCAAAGAAAATCGGCAGTGCCGTTTCCCATTTAACTATTCCGGTATTTGTCTGAAACGTTGTAGGGAAACCATGGGGAAACCTGAAGCTGGATGGTTTGTGGAAGAGTAAGCAGCTGAGCGCTACTCCCGAAGCATTCTGGGACATTCCAGACACGGTGGACGTGCAGTCTCGACCCATATTATCTTCGGAGTAGGATCGTTCACACAGAACGGTACAGTACCGAGATATTGACCTGCCGTGTTCTACTTTTCAGTCTTAGAGTGGATTGGTATCTGAATTTCATGAATAAGAACGCTTATCTCCGCGGAAGCACCAGCATTTCTCAGGCGCCGGAGAAAACATTGCGCGAATGGAGTGGTCTGCATTTTCTCCTCACCGGAATCCCATCATAATCTAACACGTACAGCCACGACATTCCCGCTCGGCCTTTCCTTATACACTGAGACAGCAACGCTCCTGTCGGGCCGTAAATGGTATTTCAGAATACGACATCGGATGAGTGCGAATAGTGTTGCTAATGAAATTCGTCATAAATAATTCATCACAATTTGAGAAGAACAGTAAAGTTCCGTCATAAATAATCCATTCACATTTTGAGAAGAAAAGTGATGTCCATGCCTACAACAGCGTAGGGGAAAAATTTCCTTTATTACCCATTATTAAAGCTGTAAGTGGCACAAACAGGAGTGCAATAAGCAGCAATAAATTTTTTTATCGTTTGCCCAGTAACATAAAATGTCTGAAAATCACTGAAACAAGTTTAAAATTTAACTTAAAATAATTTTTCCTGTAAAACTGCTTCCGTTCCACTACCGAATTTCTACTTAAAAACTGGTAACCAGTAAAAAAGTCTACTTGCGTGAGTGGGACTAAAATAACTTATCCGTTAGTGGTAACACAAATCACGTATACATATCCTGCAAAACTTCTGACGGAGAATTATTAATCCAATTCCCTCAAATACCATCACTCATATGATTCTTCCTATTTATTATATTTTGAGCTATTCTAATTCAACTTAATAAAATAAACTTTTTCTCATTGAAACCAAACCTTACTAAAAGAGCCGAAAAAGGAACGACTGCAATGAAGAACTTAATCTGGAAATGATAACAAACTTAACCTCAACAGTTGATCGATCAACTAACATCTTTAATTTACCACTAAACTGAACTAGAGTCACTATTTTGGTTCTACATGATTTCGATAAAAGAATCGTTCAAATCATCTATGGAACCTACAAGTAACTAACAAACTAACTTTGTATTCATTTGTAATATAGTTTGTACAATAGGGAGCGTATGAAAGCCATAAAAATTTGCAAGAACTACAAAATGACTACACATTTGTCTTTATTTAGTTTACCAACGACCCTGGTAAGTATTAGACTGTTTTTTACAGGACAGTTTATTTACGATTCTCCTGTAAATTACAGATATTTACTCACGAATCGTTTTCTTTTAAGAACAAATATTGCAAGTAAAGAGCAGAAGGTCGTTTGCACAAAGACGTCGTACATATACTCAAAATCGTCAAGTGTTTTCAATACACTTACAGACAAACCAGCGTCTGTGCAACGCAGGAAACTTCAATGGCGTGCAGTACCTACAATTTTAATGTAGCCAATAACCTATAATTACTGTATCTGAACAGAAAAACACATAGACATAATGATAAAACGTCAAAAGCGACAAAACTGTTGAAACCTCGTGGCAGATTAAAACTGTGTGGGGCCGGACCTCGAACCCGAGACCTTTGCCTTCTGCGAGCAAATGATCTACCGACATTTTCTAAATATTTATATAAATTTACTCATTAGCAGGTATCACAAAACTTTTATTTCACTGAGCTACCCAAACACAACTTCCGACCGCTCCTGATAGCTTTAATTCGTCGGGGGGGGGGGGGGGGGGGGGGGGGCGTCGTCGTAATCAGATTGCTCAGTGGGTGGAGCACAGTTTTAATCCGCCAGGAAGTTTCAAGTCAGGGCACAGTCCTCTTCTAGAGGCTGAAGAAAAGTCGTTCTGGGAGTAAAACTGTTTCCAAACACAGAGGAAACCCATTCCCCGAGTGCTACTACATCTGAGATACAAACGGCAAGAATCTTCAATACATTCGGTTTTGAAGCAAAAGTAATTACATTTATAAAAATTTTCGTGTATGAGAAAGCCGAGTGAAGTGCACTAATACAAAATTTTTATGTGTCAACTGAAGTACCTACCATAAAGAGAACAGACATTACATACATATGCTTCTCGTGCATGAAATATAACTATGTTTGTACTCGCTTGCTTTCGGAGGAAGAAGCTGCTGTTACAAACATATTCTAAGATATTTCTACATGAATAAGTTGTCCTTATGTCACTGATCACGATCACTCATGTCTCTTGATAATTTCTAGTGCTTGGAACGCGAAAATATAACAACTAATTTGTTAATTGAGTAGCAAAATAGGTAAAAACTAACATAAATCTTACGGCTGGCTTTCTCGTCGTAAAGGATGTTAGTGTAGTGCTAACAGACGTTAAGAGCTTTCGAAACAGTGGCTGTTACTACTGCATATGCTAGCCTGTGATTCCGCCGAGCATATCGGGAGAGATCTTGCGACGAGGACGTCGTCACTTGAATCCCTTGAAGATACGCAATCTACATCAGGAACTGGATCATACACTTCTGAATAATCTACTGCAGAGTGTTCCAAAACAATGCACATCGTTTGCAGTTGACGGTGGAAGTCAAATTCCCGAAAGATCTATTGGTAGAGCAAACCAAAGACTGCGATTCATTAGCAGAACACTTAGAAGGTGCAACAGGTTTACTCTAGAAACTGCTTACACCGCGCCTGTCCGCCCTATCCTGGAGTACTACTATGCGGTGTAGGATCCGTATCAGGTGGGACTGACGGATGACATCGAAAAAGTATAAAGGAGGGCGGTTTGTTTTGTATTATCGCGAAATATGGGAGATAGTGCCACAGACACGTGATATTACCGTGCAGAGCTCTTCTCATCTTGTTGGTAAATCAGAGTACAGTTTTCTGTCTGTTTCACCATGGTAAATGCGTAATTCCCTCCTCGAAGTACTACAGTTCGTTTAATTTGACGGCAACAGGATCTTTCTAAGGTAGACGGCGTACAAACAGATCACGCTAGAATGAAACCGTTACCTACTACCCGCGACAAGCGAGCTATTAACTCCTACACAAAAGTAACAACTAGTGATGTCTTGTCTGGGTGAGTTCCTGTTCCATCTTTTCTCCGTTTATTTTTGTACGTTTTCTAGCTGCAGTCGCGAAATTGGCGTACTACTGTCTTTCACTTCAACCGTTTCGCCCACTGAGTACGTCACTCGTTCGGTTTATACTTATTCTTCAATGCACTCATGTTTATTCACAGCTGGAACAAGCTAACTTGAGAACTTGTAAAGTAATCATATGATGTTCATTTAATCTCTCAACTAGTAACTCCCCCATGCCCGATTTCTTAACTCCCGTGTACAAAACAGTTTGACCAGCCCCGTTCCAAGAACAGCTGGTTCTTCAAGCATCTCAGTCTTTATGGCATCATATCTCCTAAACTATGTGTCATACTATGACATAATTTTGTAGGTACATTCAGTGGTATATGTAAGTACTTCTGCAAAATGTTTTCCGAATAAAGTTAGTAGAAAAAAAAACAATAAATTAAAGTGTTACGCCTGGTACTGAAGTTTTACTGCATGAACAGCGAAAATGTAGAAAGCTACAAGTTTTTTCCTTTCATTATTTTGATAAGGGTATCAGTGAGCTAAAGTTTCATAGAGGTTTTAAATCATTTGTAAAGTTTGATGGTAGTCGCTAAGTGCTCTTACCCTCAAATATTGGATGAATATACTCGTAGTCTGCGTAATTTGTGCGACGTGAGTTGCATGTGGCGTGAGTTACACTGCCTCAAGATATAATTGTAAAACTGCCGTGGGCTACGGTAGACTATCGGAATTAAGCGTACACTATGGTAGCTTTCCTAGTAGCCTTGGTCAGTTAATATGGCACCCGCATTACTTATATGTTTGGTGTGTTGCATACCTATCAGGCTTCTCATTTCGATCGCTTTGTTTGCGTATGTGACCAGTGTCTTACAGCATTCCCATAGAAACTGGAAGCGATGAGCCATCTGGAAACTGAGTGAGGATATCCAAAGGACCGCGCAACCTAGGGAACATTTTTTTCTACATAGTTATCCTCCTGTGTGTCACTTGAAAGTAAACAGTGTTCACACCAAAATTGTAATTCTCAATGTTTAACTTTGATTTTATTCTAAAATTGTTAATTTGTAACGTGAAACAGAGGGACGTTGAAATAAAAATAAAAAAAATAAATAAATAAACAGATTTATCACACAGCGGTAGAAAACGCAAATTTCTCAAGAAAAGGTTAATTAAAAAAAAGACATATCAAACATCGCTTCAGTATTTGGCTAACTCATGTTTGTGTTATTCATAAACAACTTCCGCAGTTATCAACTTTAACACGAAACTATTGTCTTTGATCATTGTGAAGAACTTCTATTGATTACAAAAACAACAACAATTACGTAGATTTTTTATGTTTCTGCATGTAACCTGTACTTGCGTCAAAAGTAATTACTTTGGTTAAATGAAAACACAGAAGTTACATGATCATCTAATTTTAATTACTTATAAAATGCAATTTATATTTTGTAAGGGTATAATATACACAATGGTCTAACGATGGACGGTTTTAATTATGTACAAGACAAACAAACAAACAATAAAAAAACAAAGATAAGTCGTCGGCTCCTAGTTTTTCTGTCACTCATTCATTTATGTTCCTTTCCCTACCAGTTCTACCAATACTACGGCAGCCCTACCACTTACTAGGTCATTTGTATACCGTACCAAAACAACCAAACCGGAGTTTTGGTGGAACGCAACTCTACTCTATACATATACACTGGTTCTAACTTTTACAGTTGTACTGTGATACTTCTTCATACGTCTGGCCGTACAATAAAGATGTAAATAGAGAGTAGTAGTGCTTTGTGTTGTGTTAATATCAGAATACATAGTTCTGCAAAGCAGAGTGGTATTAAGCCGGAATCAACAGTGCCAAACAAATGTGCCAAAAAAATAAACAACCAAAAAACGTTCAAGCAGACGCAGTTTCCTTATGTAAGCGAAAAACCAGGATTGAAATATCATCACTGGTGTTTTATTTAAATAAAACGAAACGCATTTGGTGACAACAACAGGCGTTTTCTTGTAGTTGCAAAGACTGTAACAAAATACCCACAAGATCACGATAAACCTATAACATAAAATTATACTTCTTAATGAATAGATTGTGACAACATTTTAAATTTTCAGATTCGGTCAATAATTATATGGAATACTGAAAATGAGGCAGGTGAAATGGAATACAAACATCTCAAAAATGGGAGCGACGGGAAGCGCAGAATGGCAAAGCAGGAATGGCTAGAGAAAAAATGTAAGGATGTAGAAGCGTTTGTCACTAGGGGTAAGACAGATACCGCCTACAGGAAAATTAGAGACCTTAGGAGAAATGAGAACCACCTGTGCGAATATCAAGATCTCAGATGGAAAACCATTCCTAAGCAAAGAATGGAAAGCAGAAAGGTGGAAGGAGTATACATAACGTCTATACAAGGGTATTGCACTTGAGGGAGTATTATGGAAATGGAAAAGGACATGCATGAAGATGAGATGGAATATATGATACTGCGTGAAGAATTTGATAAAGCACTGAAAGACCTAAGTCGAAACAAGGCCCCAGGAGTAGACAACATTCCGCTAGAAGTACTGATAGCCTTGGGGGAACGAGCCATGACAAAAAAAGATATATGAGAAGGCGAAATACCTTCGGACTTCAAGAAGAATATAATAATTCCAATCCCAAATGAAGCGTGTGTTGAAAGGTGTGAGAATTACAGAACTATCAGTTCAATAAGTCACGGCTGCAAAATACTAACGCGAATTCTTTACACACGAATGGAAAAACTGATGGAAGCCAACCTCGGGGAAGACAGTTTGAATTCGACAGAAATGTTGCAACACGTGCGACAATACTGACCCTACGACTTGTCTTACAAGAAAGGTTGAGGAAAGACGAACTTACAGCATTTGTAAGCTTAGAGAAAGCTTTTGAGAATGCTGACTGGAATACTCTCGTTCAGATTCTGAAGTGGTAGGGGTAAAATACAGAGAGCGAAGGGCTGCCGGCCGCTGTGGCCGAGCGGTTCTAGGAGCTTCAGTCTGGAACCGCGCTGCTGCTACGGTCGCAGGTTCGAATCCGGCCTCGGGCATGGATGTGTGTGATGTCAAATGGTTCAAATGGCTCTGAGCACTATGGGACTTAATATCTGAGGTCATCAGTCACCTAGAACTTATAACTACTTAAACCTAACTAACCTAAGGACATAACACACATCTATGCCCGAGGCAGGATTCGAACCTGAGACCGAAGCAGTCGCACGGTTCCGGACTGAAGCGCCTAGAACCACTCGGCCACATCGGCCGGCCTGTGTGATGTCCTTAGGTTTGTTACGTCCCATAGTTAGATGTTAAGTCCCATATGTGCTTAGACCCACTTGCAAATACAGCCGCTGGTTTTTCATGTCAATATTCATGTACTTTCTTTTTGATAGCTGACAGATAACGTGTCCATGTTAGTTGCTGATCAACGGTTTCTCCAAGTGTATGTTAGTGTATTACCTAACTGGATAGAAGGTCGTAGATGGTAAGGTAAAAGCCATGGGGACGGAAGGTGCTCGTGGTTCGTCCTTTGATTATTGCGTAGGTTTTGGAAGGGTTGATGTTGAGGATCCATTGATTGTACCATGAGGTAAACGGATTGAGATGAATAACAAGGATTTTTGGATTTCTTGAGAGTAGCATAGAGGATCAGGAAGGTGGTGTGATAAACTGAAGGAGCTGGACTCGTTGAGATGGTTTGGGCGTACCGGGAGCTGAGAGGAGGTAAAGGAGAAGAGATAAAGAAGACGAGAGAGGACGGAGTCTTGTGGCACGCCTGCAGTGGAATGGAAATATCAGCTGCAATAGCGGCGGTTTTTCATCCTGTGTCATTTTTTTGTATATGTCCATACATGTGATTCGAGGTCATGTGTCATATTGATTCAGTTTCGCTTTAAATAACATAATCTTTGCCAAGCATTGTAAATTCGCATTGTACACCTCGACCCGTGTTATCTTAAACAGAATGTTTAAAAGAATATTTTATTCCAGTGTGTCTGCAAGCGCGCCTACCTTCAGGTAGAGACTGTCGGGCTGGTTGTTCTGCTTTCGCCATCTGTCGAGCATTCAGGGAACTCGCAGTTCCCGCTAACGCTGCTTCCTTTTTTGGCCACAGAGGTGCGCCACCTGGTGGCGCAACCCGACTTCCGCGAAGTGCGCCTGCGCTGGGAGACTGACGGCGGAGCTCCTGAATCGCTCGGCTTCCTCGTGCACTACTGCGAGCTGCAGCCGTGGGGCGCGCACCGGTGTAAGGTCAAGGTGAGCTGCACACACCCAGTGTGTTGTTGTTGTTGTTGTTGTTGTTGTCTTCGCTGCCAAGCCCAG
The DNA here is from genome assembly GCF_023898315.1 of Schistocerca nitens. Classification (NCBI taxonomy): domain Eukaryota; kingdom Metazoa; phylum Arthropoda; class Insecta; order Orthoptera; family Acrididae; genus Schistocerca; species Schistocerca nitens. The sequence continues at coordinate 253,624,666 of NC_064615.1, read as the reverse complement.
TTTGATACAACTCTTCACAGTAGGCTATCCTGTACAAATGTGTTCATTTGTACATAAACACTGCATCCTACACCAACGTTAACCTTCTCGCCATAGTCAAGTAATGGTCTTCATCTACATTTTTATCCTCGCACACTTCCCTCTGAACCGTGATTTATTTTCAAAGCATATACTTAAGAATTTATTTTATTTACTAACGATTCATCAAGAACATTAACACATTTAATCACACTATGTAAGCATGGAAGTAGTTGCCAGGGAGTAACTGATGAAGACATAAGCAAATTCCTTTTTAACAAATGGGAATTTTATTCACTTTAATAGCGCCTAAAAGCACTTTTTTTAAAGAAACAGATATAAAATTATAATCAGAAAGCGCCCTCTAAATATCAAAGTTACAATTTATTCAGAGGCAGAAAGAAACAAGCTTTAACTGTATGAGCTTTCGGGTAGCGAACTTTGCCGCACCCTTTTGACACGGCCGTAGTTACGACCGCTCACAACAGCCTCTGAAAGACTACACTGGTGCAAATCTGCAACACACCGGATTACTTTAAACTAAAGGTTTTAACCATTTTCACAAGCACACAAACTATGCACCCCTGTAGGACGAATGGAAATAATAAAAAACACTAACAATTAAAATATTAACCTTGCCGCCGAAGGTGGAACTTGATTTTAACTTCTAAGAAAAGTCTTACAGTGAAAGGGTGCAACTTTATATACTAAAATGATCATTTAAATAAAAGCCCATGAAATGCAATCTTATATAAAATTCTACAAGGTTGGCCAAACAATAGTTACGATGCTCTACAGTACACAGATACTGCCTCTCAAGATCATAGGCAATAATATAAAAGTCTCCAAAGATCAAAACATATTTCAGGTATTAGGCCGTTACACTGCAAGCAATAACTTCGTTAACACACCAAATCCCACAAACATGACAGAGGCAGCTACTAACGTACGGTAGATTGATAGGGAGATTACCGAACAACCCGCACCGCAGGTTGCTCTAACCCGCCCCTACTCCACAAGGGAAAAACGGACCACCCAATTTATAAACAACCACCTTCCCGCGGGTGGGGAAACGGAGAAGAATGGTGGGACGACCCCAAAGCGAAACGTCTGGTGACCTCACCATGAAAACAAGTAGAATTTAACAACAGTAAATCAAACAATTTATCACCAATCACTTAACTTCTAATAAACTGCGATTTCTCGAGAAGAGCTGGCGCAGCAACCCTAAATCGCTCTCCCGAACCGTCCGCTGCCAGCCGCTTCAACGGACGCAGGAAGGCGCGCCGATCTCCCGTCTCACGGCGTCGCAGCTCGCACCAGCCAGACCGGTGTCGTGGGTCGACTGCTGTTGCTCTCGTGTCGACCGCGAAGCCACTACCCCTTTCTATACGGCGCTTCCCACTGGACTCACGTGGCGACCTCACATGCGCCGACGCTCAAGACGGACAAGTCATCTTGTGTCTCAGTGCGCGACCGACCAACCGATCGATCCAACCACCAATGTCTGTTGCCTGAGCAAACTCGAGCAGACTGGCGGCCTAACGCACAGACTCAGATGCAGGAAGTAAGCCCCGACCGGGCGACCACTCGCTGAGTTCTCTTACTGGCGGAGTGGAATGACTCTCATTTTGCCGGCTTTAAAGGTTGACGCGAACGAAAAACGTACAAGCACTCCGGACGACAGACAGACACTAACTGCCTCACAAATGCGGACGAGAGACTGACCCAGACTGACTGCTGGCGGTTTTTTTTTCTTTATTGATTTTCAATTCCCCCCGAAGGGGGCGGGCTGCCAGCAGCTTACTACGCTGCTCTACAGCGTACAGACTTTTGTTTAAAAAAGGAAGAAGAAAGAAACAAGGAAAAACAGGCGATAAAATGGTGATTTAAAGTGTAAAATGGCGTAAAAATGCGGAAAGTTAAAACAGAAAGCAAAATGGTTTGGCAATTTTGATAAAATACACAGGAATCAGACAAGTAACATAGTAGACACACAATTAAAAAACATGGCGACAGTCTGGTTTCTGTTCGCAAGTGATAAAAAAAAAAAGCACAATGAGCGACAGTATGAGGGCTGTTCGCTACACTTCCCAAAAGACACAACACGGAGCACGCACTGGAAAAACACACTGTAAAACACTGCACGAAAAAGGCGGCACAAAGACGGCACTCCCGATCCAAGGCAGATGGGGTGAGGAGGGGGTGGGGACCTGGAGTAGGGGGAAAAACAAGGAGGGAGGAGAGGAAAAAACGAAAAGGGGGGGGGAAACCAAGGAGGGAGAGGACTAATAAAGGGGGAGAAGGGCAGTTGCAAGACGGAATGAGAGGAGGCAGAGGAGGGAAATGTAAAAGGACTTGGGGGAGAGAAGGGGGCAAAGAGAGGGGAGGTGTGGAAGAAAGAGGAGGGAAGGGGGGAGAGGGAGCCCAGGAAAAGGACAGAGGAAAGGAGGGGGAGTGAGGATCAGAGTTGATAGGAGGGATAAACGAAGGGAGAGAGGGCATCATCAGGGAGGGGGAGTTGATGGAGGCCACCTTGGGAAAGGAGATGTAGGGTGTAGAGATGGAGGGTAGGGGGGACACAACAGTGAAGACGTGGCAGGGGGCAGGGATCGGAGAGGAGAGGAGCAACCAGGGGGTGAGGGGGTTCAAGACGGCGGGAGGTGTAGAGGATGCGGATATGTTCGAGGAATAGGAGCAGATGGGGGAAAGGAATGAGATCATAGAGGATCCGCGTGGGGGACGGGAGGCATATATGGAAGGCGAGGTGGAGTGCATGACGCTCAAGGATCTGGAGGGACTACTGGCGGGCTCATAGCGCCCCTTAAATGCACGTGAACAGACAGTCTTTCCCCTTTTCCACCAGAGGGAGACACCAAAGCTGCGATTGCCACAGCGGCGCCACCGCCAGAAACGGAGGGTGGCTGCTTCACACTACGCGCTGCGGCGCGCTCTTCGAAACAGCAATTTTTACCACGGCTCACCCTCTTTTACCAGATTCACTGTACCTTGATTCCTCGCGTTGTTTACTACCTGTCCAGACCTCTTTTTAGTCAAATTGGTCCATAAAGCTCTTGTCTCCCCAATTCAATTCAGAACTTTTTCCTTAGTTACTCATCGACCCACTTCATCTTCAGGATTCTTCGGTAAACCCACATCCCAAAAGCTTCTATTTCCTTCCTGTCTGCACTGTTTATCGTTCATGTTTCAATTCCTTATAAGGTTACAACCCAAAGAAAAACATGTAGAAAAGACTTCCAGGCGCTTAAATTTATACACTATCCAATCACATCATTGTGACCACCTGCCAGAAGCCCTGATAACCATATTTTGGAGCGCCAACCGCTGCGAGACGTGCAGGAAGAGAGTAAACGAGGTTCTGGAGGGGGCCGACTGGGATGTGGAGCCATGCTGACTTCAATGCCGTGGCCGGCTGCGTTAGGTTTTTCGGTTGAGGAGCCACAGGGCGAACAGTGCGATCGAGATGGCTCTACAGATTCTCGACTGGATTTAAATCTGGGCAGTATGGTGGACAAGGGAGTAAGGTATTCTCATCCTGGTGCTATCTGAACCACGCACGTACACTGCGAGCTGTGTAACACATTACATTGTCCTGTTGGCAGTGCCATCGCGCTGAGGAAAGAAAAAAAAGGCATGTAGAGATGGGTATGGCGCCAAAGGATAGACGCATTGTAAAATTTTTGGAAACATTATCAGCGATCTTTAACATTAAAATTTGAATATTAAAAACAGTCTTGATCGCAACTTTTTATTTTTATTGGAGTAACCGGTTTCGATTCTATTTAAGAACCATCTTCAGACTCTGGAAAACCATATTACCAGATAGAGGGATCTCCTTTATAGATGAGCTGCATTTCCCCAATGAGCTACATTCTCCCAATAAAGCGCATTTGACCATTCGCTGACCTTACATGCTTGTGCTATAGCATACTGCTTTGCAAAGTTACGTGTAAATTTTTATAAAGATTGTCTTCGAGCGTCTCCTTAAGCATCTGACTGCAAATAATATATTGTCCAAGTCATAGTCTGGGCTTCTTAAGGGTTCTGATATGGAAGAGGCTATTTATGCTTACAGTGAGAATGTACTTAATTCATTGGATAATAAATTGGAGGCTACTGGCATTTTCTGTGACCTGTCCAAGGCCTTCGACTGTGTGAACCACAGCATTCTCTTAAGTAAATTAGAATATCATGGTATCGCTGGAAATGCTCCGAAATTGTTTGAGCCTTATCTGTCTAACAGGAAACAAGGGGTGTCGTTGCAAAATAACTGTGTTAGTCTTCATCTGATTGGGAATTAATTATATGTGGTGTTCCTCAAGGTTCCATCTTGGGTCCATTGCTTTTCATTGTGTACGTTAATGACCTCTGGTCTGTTACGTTGGCCGATACTAAGTTTCTTTTGTTTGCAGATGATACAAACATTGCAATAAGTAGGAAGTCAGGTACAGATTTAGAAACAGCTACTAATCAAATATTCACTGGTATTAATAAATGGTTTAAAGATAATTAACTGGCATTAAACTTTGAAAAGACCCACTATATGCAGTTCAGACCCTGTAATAGATTTCCTTCCAGCATGTCTATAACATATGAAGATATGCAGATCGAAGAGGTTGACAGTGTTAAAATGGTTCAAATGGCTCTGAGCACTATGGGACTCAACTGCTGAGGTCATTAGTCCCCTAGAACTTAGAACTAGTTAAACCTAACTAACCTAAGGACATCACAAACATCCATGCCCGAGGCAGGATTCGAACCTGTGACCGTAGCGGTCTTGCGGTTCCAGACTGCAGCGCCTTTAACCGCACGGCCACTTCGGCCGGCTGACAGTGTTAAATTTTTGGGATTACAACTGGATAATAAATTCAGCTGGGGAGGGATTACCAGCCGGCGGGAGTGGCCGTGCGGTTCTAGGCGCTACAGTCTGGAGCCGAGCGACCGCTACGGTCGCAGGTTCGAAACCTACCTCGGGCATGGATGTGTGTGACGTCCTTAGGTTAGTTAGGTTTAATTAGTTCTAAGTTCTATGAGACGGATGACCTCAGAAGTTAAGTCGCATAGTGCTCAGAGCCATTTGAGGGCATACCACAGAATTGCTTAAGCGTCTACACAAGTCTTTATCTGCAGTGAGATTGATGTCAGATGTAGGAGATATAAATAAAAAAACTTACATACTTTGCTTACTTTCATTCTGTTATGTCATATGGGATCATGTTCTGGGGAAACTCATCAAACCGATAAAAAGGTTTTAGGGTGCAAAAGCGTGTGATAAGAATCATTTGTGGTGTAAATTCAAGAACATCATGTAGAAACCTGTTCAAGGAACTTTGTATTCTAACCACTGATTCTCAGTATATTTATTCCTTAATGAAATTTATTGCAAGTAATACCTCTCTATTTCTAACCAATAGCTTAATACATAGTATCAATACTAGGAATAAGAACAATCTATGTAAAGACCTAAAATCACTTACCTTGGTCCAAAACGGGGCCAATATTCAGGAACACATATTTCCAACAAATCAATAAATTGCCAGCAACCATTAAAAACTTGGTTTCAGATAAAGCACGGTTTAAACAGAGTTTGAAAGACTTTTTGATAGTCAACTCCTACTCTTTAGATGAATATCTTAACGGAGACTTAAGCCAGCTTAAATAGAAATTTCAGTTTTGACAGCACTTGGTCACAACAGTCAACATTAGGTATTTTGATAAATTTATTAGATGGGCATAACAATGTTTCATTCTGACAGCGTGATAATTCTGTAAATATTAGCTGTTCCAGTTTACCCAATTTACAGCATTGTATTCGCCTATTTCTACAGTCTCCTGACAAATGATCAGGGTAGTAAGTGTTATATTCAAATGTTTTATTTTTTTAAGTTATCCTTCCTGACATGTTCCACACCCCACGAGAATCATCTCATTTTTTGGGTCTATGGAACTAAAACTGAATCTAATCTCTAATCTAGATATTTAATAGTCGTAACTGTGTCAAGAGGTATACCAATAATAATGTATTCCAAAATTACTGGAGTGTTTTTCCTACTCATCAACATTTAACTTAATTTTTCTACCTTTAGAGCAAGCTGCCATTCGTCACGCCAACTAGAAACTCTTTGTCGTCTTGTATCCTCCTGCAGTCTCCCTCCTACAGTCACTCAACGACGACACCTTCCCGTACAACACTGCAACCTCAGCAAACAGCTGTAAAGTGCTTCTCACCCTGCCGTATCATGGATATAGAGTGTAAGAGTTGTCCTTTAACACTTCCATGGGGCACTCCCTTGTCTCTGATGAACACTCGCCATTGAGGACAACGTACTGGGTTCCATTACTCAAAGAGTCTTCGAGCCACTAACATATCTGGGAGCCCAGTTCGTATGCTCGAACCTCGGTTAACAGTATACAGTGGGGCGCAGTGTCGAACACATTCCGGAAATTTAAGAATATAGACTCTACCTTTTGTACCTCATCCATGGTTTGCAGGACATCTTGCGAGGAAAGGGCATCTGCAGAGGTTGGACAAAATTATGGAATCACCGTGAGCAATGCATGCTTGAACATAAATACAGATACTAGCCAACCCGGGACATAGTGCTGTTATATTTGACCACGAATGGCACCTGTGCAAAATGGTGGCGGCTTCCGTAACCATGGGAGCCGAAGTGTTTGGTGTTTCAAGAGGCAACGTATCGGAGATTTACTCCGCATACACGGAAAGTGGAGATCATCATCCTCTACGTCACAACGCGGACGAATATGTGTGTTGAGTGGTAGTGACAGACGGTCGTTAAAGAGAATTGTGACGAAAAATAAAGAAGACGGCAGCTGCAAAAGTCACTGCGGAACTGAATGTCGCACTCACACACCCTCTCAGTACCAAAGCAATACGATGGGAACTCCATTAGCAGATAATTACGGGACAAGTTGGAATTCCAGAATCACCCTTTAGTCATGCAAATGCCCTTAACAGGAAAACATGGTGCCAAGACAAAAAACTTGGACTATGGGGCAATGGAAGAATGTCACTTGATTGGATGAGGCTTGCTGGACACTGCCTCCGACTTCTGACAGAATTAACTCCCTAGACTGAAATATGGTGGCGTGTCGGTGATGACTTGGCCAATCATACTGTGGTATTTCATTGGCCCCTTGGCTACTCTGCAAGGATTATGTGACCATTCTGGCTGATCAGGTCCATTCCTCCCAGGATACTATGTTTGATCCCCAACGGCGATGCTGTGTTACAAGGCGAGGGAGTCCCTGTTCACAAAGCTCGCCTCGTCCAGGACTGGTTTTGTGAGGATAGAGATGAATTGTCGCATCTCCTGTGGTCACCAGTCACCAAATATTAATATTACTGAGTCTTTGTGGTCTACTTTGGAGAGAAGGATACCTGATCACTATCCACCTTCATCATTGTTACCCGAACTTGTCACTATTTTTCCGGGAAAATGGTGTCAGATTTTCTTGAAAACCACAGCGCGCTTGTATTTACCCATTCCGAGACGACAGGAAGCTGTTTTGAATGCCAACGGGTTTCCTATACAGTGTTACGCAGTGTTGTGCTTTTGGTGTTTCCGTATTTTTGTCCAATCCTTGTATTAGCGAGAACAGTATCAAAATCCCTGCAGTATTTCCTGAGATTAGCCTTCACATACACGCAGAAAAACGCGGTGGGGGACTTTTTATTAATAAGTAGAGATGTTCATATATTTCTCTTTTTTGAGAAGCTTTTCGTGCTACTGCCTTTATATCTGTTAGAGATTTTTCTGTTCCAATAGCAAAAATTGTGTACTTCTTTTAGCATCTCTTCCCGTCTTGTAAAAATTTAGTTCGCGATATTCTTTCGTTGTTGTGTTGGTAAACATGTCTGAAAACCATCATTGCAATATTAGCCATGTTGGATATTTAGCCTGTTGTCAGCTGTCAAGAAGGTTACATTTGTTACAGTAGCATCAGTGATCATTTTTATAATTTTTTATGAGAATGCTAAAAAAGTGAATCAAAGTTTTAGAAATGTTAAATATTGCTTTTGGTATGAGTATAACGAGTTTTCACCGGTGGTATAAGAGTTCTGAAGATGGCCGTGGAGTCACCCTGAACGCGTCAGTACATCACATGAAATCGTGGAAAAAGAGAAATAAATGATTTATAACCATTGCCGATCCACAATCAGAGAATCGCCAATGATGGTGGCGTACCAACTGGCTCATGTTATCAAACTTTTTCTGATGTATTTGGTATGAAACATATGACAGTTAAAATGTGTCCCAAAATTGTTGTTTCAAACAAAAACCGCGGTGAATACAAGTTGCTCAAGAGTCGCTGGATGAAGTCAGCAACGATGCGGAATTACTGAAACGTGTCATAACAGCTGAAGAAACGTGGATGTACTAATATGAAGTCCAAATTAAGGTTCAGCCGTTCTAGAGGAAGCATTCTGGATCGCCAAGACCCGAAAAACGTCAACTGCGGCGAAATGAGAAGTTTACGTTCATTGTGTTCTACGATCTTAACGACATATTGCACCATGAGTTCTTGCCAAGTTCGAACGTTCAGGAACGAGAAGTATTTACAAGTTCAACGCCATTTATGTGAAACAATCCGATGGAAACGTTCGGATTCGTGGCGAAACAATTCATGGCTTGTGCACCACAATAATGCACTTTTTCATACATTTTTGCTTCTTCGTGAACTGTTGTTCAGAAACAATTCGGTAATGATGCCCCAATCTCCATGTTCGCCAGGCGCACCCCTGTGCTCCCAAAAAAAAAAAAAAAAAAACTGAAAGGTACTTGCTAACCAAAACACGAAATTGTCAGATGTCAGATACTGAATGGTCGCCGTCATATGAAAGAGCTGTAATCTTGACAAAAGTGACTACTTAATTTTCCAGTCTTGTGATAAATCAAGGTGGCACTTTAATTTATTCACTCTCTTTAATTTTTTAACTGATTTACTCATCTATTCCTGAATCTGACAATGGATCTAGAAAAATGCAACGGATAACTTTACCTCCTTCAGTTCCTTCAGCCAAATAATCAGAATATCTTAGCTAACTACCCTAATAAACATCATATCGTATTCCTTCACAAATGCATTAAGGATGGAGATAGGAGTGTAGGACACAAACCGTAATCCTATAAGCATTCCGTCTAAATGGTTTGTTAATCAAACAAGCTGTGCATGGACAAATGGTTCAAATGGCACTGAGCACTATGGGACTTAACTTCCAAGGTCATCAGTCCCCTAGAAGTTAGAACTACTTAAACCTAACTAACCTAAGGACATCACACACATCCATGCCCGAGGCAGGATTCGAACTTGCGACCATAGCGGCCGCGCGGTTGCAGACTGTAGCGCCTAGAACCGCTCGGCAACCCGGGCCGGCCGTGGTCAAAGGGTAGACAGTAAAAGTGCACTTATAAAAATGAACACTATTCATACAAGATTTAAATTAAATTTACCAGTGCACCAAACTGAGTAGCGATAGAGTCTTGCCAGGATAACGAAATGACACGCGAATAGAAATAGAAATAACTTAGACATTGTTTTTCACCAGCGATATTGATATGAAGCCCACTGCTTAATCAGCAGAGAGAATCTCAACTCAACCGTGAGCAAGTCGCAAACCACGAAAAATCCATTAAATTCTATATAGTGAACGAAAATAAAAATAATTCACATACGTAGGTACTCGCTGCGCGTCACAAATTTAAGTCTGTCCAACTAACAACAGAGAACTGAATTTCAAAGTACTCTGAACAACACGTGTTAGAGCATGCCACTACACATGCGAAGAAACCCCATCTCTTCCTCGATAAAATTCAGCTTTAATGTAATACTTTGCACAAATATAACCACGAAAGCTGAAGTTATGTTTACTGGAAAACTATGAAAGAAAGAATTTAATTTGGCCAAACCCACAAAGTGCAAAAATCTGTTAATTACACCATTCCAGATCAATGAAAAATATGATACCATGTAAGCATACATTCTCCTGTTCAATTCGAGGTCAATCCGATGATTAATAAAGAAATACAATACACTGTACTCTGAGCAACACGTGATTGAACAAACCATGATTCACTGAAAGAAAACTGAAAGAAAAATCACTTAAAATTTTGAATCATCAGTGCTTTAGTGGGCATCGCTCAAGAATCCAAGGCGCAAGCTTTTACTGAAAGTTAAGTAATGAATAGACTTATATCCTACCATCGCCCGCCTTTCATCCTAGCTTAACAAAGGCATCTACTTTCTAGTCCTCAAACTTATGCAAAATACAGAATTCAGCCCTGTTTTTCTCGCTGTTACGTTCCGCGGATTTGCTTTACACATTTCACCTTAGTAACTGCATGGGAGAATGAAGGTTCTTTGTACTACAGAACATCAGACACGGTGGGCAATTCACGCACACACAAAATACTCCGTACCAAAAGTATAAGAAGTAGTAAATCCATCTCTAATACACCTCCTACCATAACTAACGTAGCTTTCCCAAAAGTCAAAAAAGGCTGAAGTAGAGATGGTTAAATGTTACACACTAATTACATTCCAGTAACTCGAAAAAGACTGGAGTGAAGACAGAGGACACCTACTCTTACCTACTCCCAGTGGCCGAGTCAGGTATCTGGCAAACAGTGTGTGCCTTCCGCTTTTCAGTGGCCAGGGGGTAGCCAAATGGTTCAAATGGCTCTGAGCACTATGGGACGTATCTTCTGAGGTCATCAGTCCCCAAGAACTTTGAACTACTTAAACCTAACTAACCTAAGGACATCACACACATCCATACCCGAGGCAGGATTCGAACCTGCGACCGTAGCGGTCGCGCGGTTCCAGACTGTAGCGCCTAGAACCGCTCGGCCACCACGGGGGGCAGCCTGCAGATTAACGGTATACCTGCTCGGGTACCTAACCTGCTGCTGTTCTAAACCTCTCTGTCTTTCGACTGAAACTACCACTATTAGTACGACTGCCCTAGCGTACAAGGACCACGGCGTTCAGCTTGTGTTTAGCTGAAATCGGGAATCGTTGACGTGATGTCCCTGGTTCGCTACTTTGAGACGACATATTGAATTCATCGTTCCTCTTTGTTTCCGTATTATAACTTGCGAATAATGACAGTATGCCATCTCAAGGCAACGGCGCATTGGAAATTTATCAAAGGCACGTCATTCTAGGTACTATTCGTTATAATTAAATGTCAGTTAGTGACACATCGGCTGTAAAAGTCCCCAGGAGGCTCTAGGATGAACGAGAATAATGCTAAAAATAGTATGTGATTGCTGCCATCATGTGGTTAGAAAATGAAATGAAATGATCGTGTGGCATTGCTGGCCGGGAGGTCCCTTCCGGAAGAGTTCGGCCGCCGGGTTGCAAGTCTTATTTCAGGTGACACCACAATGGGCGACTTGCGTGTCGATGATGATAATGAAAGGATGATGAGGAGAATACGACACCCAGTCCACGAGCGAAGAAAATCTCAAACCCGACCGAGAAGCGAACCTGGGCCCGCTGCATGACAGGCATACACATTACCACTCAGCAAAGCAGGTAGACATGTGATTAGAGACGTGCTGTTGCAGTGTAGAAGAAGGTTTGCGTTTTGGTAGATGCTAATATTTTTCGTCATTTTCTCGTAAGTAACAGATTCTGGGACTTTCTTGTTCATGTAACAGAAAAGCATTTTCTGCAGTAATTAGCGTTCCTTCGATTTCGTGACTTCAGTTTCACTAAAAAACGAAAGGTGAAAAGAGCAGCAATCGTATTTACAGTCTTGCTTGTCATAAATAATTAGCCGTGATCAAATGCATAGAAATGTTTTCGTGAATGTGGCGTGAAAGTCAAAGATCGCACCACACAGCAAGCGAGGGTTTCAGATGAATGGAGGGACGTTGTGTGAGCTGTTACACATTTCAGCCGAACGTCAGCCACATGCCGTGGCACTTCCACACAGATACTGGTTTCCCATACGAAAACTAACACTCATTCATTTCAGTCAAACACAGCAGATTAATAATAGGAAAGGGATATATGAAGCACACAGATGTAAAAGTCTGAAAGTGAATATTGAGGATAAAACTCGTTAGGTTAGTGTTTTTTAACGTCCCGTCGACAACGAGGTCATTAGAGACGGAGCGCAAGCTCGGGTTAGGGAAGGATGGGGAAGGAAATCGGCCGTGCCCTGTCAAAGGAACCATCCCGGCATTTGCCTGAAACGATTTAGAGAAATCACGGAAAACCTAAATCAGGATGGCTGGAGACGGGATTGAACCGTCGTCCTCCCGAATGCGAGTCCAGTGTGTTACCACTGCGCCACCTCGCTCGGTGATAAAACTAGTCATTTCGTTCCGAGACGCTTAGTACTTTCGCAGACAGGTAGCGGGTGTCGATGTAAATGAGAATGACTTACAAAAGCAGGTAAATATATCAGACGAATTCCGGACCCCCCCCCCCTCCCTCCTCTTTTGTCTGCCTCCTCTTGCCTCTCAAAAATGGTTCAAATGGCTCTGAGCACTATGGGACTTAACATCTGTGGTCATCAGTCCCCTAGAACTTAGAACTACTTAAACCTAACTAACCTAAGAACATCACAAACATCCATGCCCGAGCCAGGATTCGAACCTGCGACCGTAGCGGTCACACGCTCCAGACTGAAGCGCCTAGAACCGCACGGCCACATAGGCTGGCTCCTGCTTCTCATACTGTCCAGCTCTTCCTCTTTCCTTTCTCTGTCCATCTCCTCTTTCCCGTCTCTCTGTCCATCGCTTCCTTCCCCTCTCTCTGTCCAGTTCCTCCTTTCTCTCTCTATCCATCTTCTCCATCCCTCCTCTCTGTCCACCTCTTCCTTCCCCTCTCTCTGTCCATCTCCTCCTTTCCTTATATATCTTTAACCATATGTTGTACAGTGATACAACTTCGCAGGTACATTGAGCGACGTATGTGGGTGCTCTCTGCTAAACATCTTGCGAATAGAGTGGGTAGCAAGGAATTATTACATTTAAACATGACGCCATACCTGATGCGACACTTTTACTGCATGAACATCGAAAATGTAGTGAGGGATGAACTTTTTTCCTTTCATCATTATGTGGGTGGAGGGGTTAGAGAAACAAAGTTCGTGAAGGTTTTAAATTATGCATAAAATTTTTTGCAAGTCAGTAAGTGCTCTCGTTCTGAAATATCGCATGAATAAAATCTTGGTAGGCGGGCGTTGTGGCCTACGCTTCTTTTTCACCCCAACCCCCACCCCTTTGATAGGTAGGTGGTCCTTACGCCACAGACACTAAGTAATATGCGTATCAAGTCTGGTTGAAATCGTGTCAGTGGTTCTAGACTGCTTCGCGAGAACAACGTCGCCTTTATATTGAAAATAACAGTCACGGTTGCGAAGTTATTTTTATTTAAAAACTTAATTTTTATTTCAAATTTAATTTTTAAATAAAAATAACTCTGCAACCGTGACTGTTTTGTTTTCAATATAACCACGAAAATCGGTTGTTATATCAATCAGGCAACGATGGAGTAGAGTGCATACAACAGCATTTTCTTCCATGATTCCCATTTAAATTCCCTGAGTAGTGGTTCAAATGGCTCTGAGCACTATGGGACTTCACTTCTGAGGTCATCAGTCCCCTAGAACTTAGAACTACTTAAACCTAACCAACCTAAGGACATCACACACATCCATGTCCGAGGCAGGATTCGAACCTGCGACAGTAGCGGTCGCGCGGTTCCAGACTGTAGCGCCTAGAACCCGTCGGCCACACCGGCCGGCTCCCCGAGTACTCCTGTTACATTTTTGTGTGGGCTATACTGGCCTATAGGATGCTAGGAGCGGATTTCTGAACTCGGTGGAAGTCTACTGCCGTGCCTATGTGATAAGGACTGCAGCTGGTGGCACAAGTGCTGTGCATGACACGAATGCGTTGCTCCGCAGGCGGTGGACGGCGGCGGCGGCCGGGAGGCGGTGCAGGGCGGCCCCGGGGGCGGCCGCGTGCGGCTCTTCTCCTCGGTGGTCACCGGCCTCCGCATGGACACCAACTACACGTTCGAGGTGCGGCCCGCCGCTCCGCAGGGGGCCGCCGCCAAGGCGCGCGGACAGACCATCGCCGTCGCCACCAGGGGCTGTGAGTAGGCGCCGTTCCAGCTGGTATCGTCAAGTGCATTAAGCGAGCACCGGACAGCTGAAAGCACGCTAGTCGCTTTGGGGCGCACCAGGTGGCGTAGAGCTGGTACCAGGCTGTCACGTGACCTTCCACCACTGACCTAAGTCGCGCAAGTGAAATTTTGGAAATGTGTGGTAAGGTCCTATGGGACTAAACTGCTGAGGTCATCGGTCCCTAACCCTTTCACTGCGCATTTACTCTCAGCGGCTCCCGCCCTGTGCGCGCTATTTTCACCCGGTGCGTATATACAGGGTGATTCAAAAATGCATGTAAATATTTTAAGGGTGTATTTGTGAGGTAAATATAAGACAAAAATGTTCTATAAATGTTTTTCCATAAACGTTTAATTCCAGAGTTATCGTTAAATACGAAAGTCATGTCCGTATCAAAACGACGGCAGTGCAAGCAGCAGGATGCCATATTCTGGTACGTAATTCACATACGTATCTCCCAACAGTTGATTCGAAACTGCATGAATAGTGTTTGTTTTTGTTTGCACGTGATGTTTACTCCTACTGTACGGAAGATGGCGCTGATGTTGTTGGTAACGGAAAAGTACGTCCTGTCGTACATTCATCGTCGGAAGGCTAAAGGTTTCGTGCACATGATGTACTCAAACAGTGAGTATGCTGATATGCACCTTGTGTATGGTGCAGCAGATGGAAATGCACTTGCAGCAAGACGAAGGTACAGTGAGCTGTTTCCAGGAAGACGGTTACCAAGTCATCAGACGTTTGTATCTGTGGACAGACGTATGCGGGAGTATGGCATTCGTCCTGGGCCACATTCAGGTCGACCACTTGAGCATGCAGTGAACGTCGAGGAACATGTTTTGGACCTGGTAGACCAAGATCCATCTATCAGTACGAGACAAATTAGTGCAGCTGTACGACTTCCACAATCTACTGTATGGCGGCTGCTTCGGAGACAACAGTTGCATCCATTTCACCTGCAAAAAGTGCACGAATTGACACCTGAAGACTATCCTCGCCGTCAGCAATTCTGCCAGTGGTTACAAGAGCGTCATTTGAATGATCCAATGTTCATTCGGCGGATATTATTCACAGATGAGGCCATGTTTACTCGTGCGGGTGTAATCAATTCGCATAATATGCACCAGTGGGCTGTCGAGAATCCTGGCGCGAGAATTGTGCGTGGATATCAACATCAATTCTCCATAAACATTTGGTGTGGTATTGTGGGGAATTACTTACTCGGACCTCATGTTCTGCCTCCAAGGCTGAATGGGCACACGTACTGCGAATTTTTGGAGGGAGAATTGCCTGGATTGTTACAGGATGTCCCTCTTGCAACACGAGCCACCATGTGGTTTATGCACGATGGTGCTCTCGCCCATTACAGCCGCAACGTAAGGGCGTACCTCAATTCTGCGTATCCACATCGATGGATAGGTCGCGGAGGACCAATTGCTTGGCCAGCCAGATCAGCTGACCTGAACCCTTTAGACTTTTATTTATGGGGCCGACTAAAGACATTGGTGTATTCTTCTGCAGTACCGAACAGAGAAGTGCTACAACAAAGAATTGAAGGTGGTTGTGAAATTATTCGTGGAGAGTTGAACGGACTGTGTAATGTGCAGAGATCATTGATGCGACGAGCACGGGTCTGTCTGCAAGTTCAGGGACAGCATTTTGAACATGTATTGCATTAAGATTTGTGCAAATACAGTACAGTACAGTACAGTCTGTAAAATGCTTCAATTTTCCTTAGTTATTGTGCATTGCTGTAGTTCAATCAACAGGACCTAAATTAATACAGTGTTCGCGAGGAATTGTTTCAGTTTGTTACGTCACGTTTATTTATCAGTTTGCGTTGTTAGTCCAAATGCACTGTAATTAAACTGTGAACTCTGGGAATTAAATACCTTACGTTGTATTGAATGTATTATCCTGTTTTGTTCATAACTCTGTAATAAGCCAAGTATGGAAAAAATTGTATAGAACATTTTTGTCTTATATTTACCTCACAAATACACCCTTGAAATATTTACATGCATTTTTGAATCACCCTGTATACGACTGTAGCAGTCTACCGTTATTATTGAGATAAAAATGAGACGCAAAATCTAGTATTGTCGGTGTAAATCGTTTCCTTTTTTAAAATCTTTGTTCAGAAAGTCTTATTTTGTTCAAAAAATGTACTTTATTAGGAGAAAAAAATACAAACCATATTACATTAGTAATACTTCAAAGTGTTATATCGCTCGAAACAAAAATTCAAACATAAAGGCACATTACATTTTACACAAGTGTATCTTGTGTCACTTCGTTTGTCTTGTTTTGTACATACAATACACCTTCTCTGGGCGGTCTTCTTCTTTGAAGTTCCTGGGATTAGCGAGATAAAGTGGCGCTCGGTTAGGCGTAAGGGATTGTCACCATCAGCCGATCTCCTTCCACGACGTCCCTGTCTGCGGTTAGTGGTGAATCTCTAGGACCTCCTTGACAAGTTTCTGTTGAAAACCAGATACTGAAATATTTCGTCCCGTTTGAGTTTTATATAATGCATGCGCATTGAGCAGAGACAGATCCACCAAATGAAAAAATACTTTTTTATACCATTTTACAGTTTTTCGTGCACATTTTACTGAACTTAGCATCATGTCGCGCCTGTCGACGGCCCCCATATTTTCAGTGTAGCTTACGATGCAAGCTGGTTTTGTTTTTCGTTCATTCGTGGTTCTGTCAATTTTGTTAGTCGCTGTAATTTCGCTTTATGAAGAGTTGAAAACATCCTCACTTCCTGCTTGTTCTGCCACTTCAGAGCAAGAAGTTTATCTGTTGACATAAACTCGATCTCGCCTTTTCTAAGTTTTTTTTGATAAAGCAGGCATGCCTTTGCGGTTTGTTCTCACAGTTCCACAGGCATTAGTCACTCTGTCATGCAAATAAGAAAATAACGTTGGGCTAGTTTACCAATTGTCAACATACAATGTGTGACCTTTACCAAGGTAACGTTCAAGTAAAGTGAGAGCAATGCTTCCAGGTATTCCAACATTTACACCAAAGTCAGTTTCTTTTTTTACGTCTGTTGCTGCACCCACATAAATAATAAAGTCAAGAATATAACCAGTTTCACAATCACATAACACAAAAATTTTTACACCAAATCTGTGGCGTTTGGAAGGAATGTACTGCTTGAAGAAGACACAACCTTTGAAGAGAGCTAAACTTTCGTCAATGCACCAATTTTAAAAGGATAGAAAGCACCTGGAAATACTTTTCTTAAGTGAGCCACAATTCCACGTAATTTCCAGATGTCATCTCCAGAATCCTCACTGTTATCAGCAAAATGTAACATTCTAAGTAACAGAAGATATCTATCTCTGATAGAATGATTTACGCCAACATTGGAGTAGACAGTAACTGATCATTGGTCCAATAACTGTTTATTTCATTTTTTCTCACTTGAGCCATCAGAAAATTTACAGCAAGGAAACAGTAAACTTCGTCACTGTTTGTGTTTTTCCAATGCCGCAGTCTTGATTTTTCAATGGCATCACTGCAAATGTGTTCATAACATAAATTACATTGCTCAGCTATGTAGCTCACAATTTCTTGGCTAAAAAAATCTTGGAAGCAGTCGTATAGAGTACATAAATCATCTAAACTGACGATTTTGCAACCGGAACCCCTGTTATCGAAATTATACACTTTAGGGTCCAAAACAGAGTCTTTCCATCTAAAATCAACTGTATTGTGTCTATTAGGAGATTTATCAGGCATACGCTCAGGTTCTTCTTCGGAATCGGAGAAAGAATCGACGATAACATCAAAACTTGGATCTGCTGTTTCATCGTTTGTTGGTTCACAAATATTTATTATATTTGTGGTGACAGATTTATCTGCCAGCTCGTCGGCGTCATTATCTGTCCTCCCATAATCAGCTGGATTGGGCATGATGATGTCCTCGTCGTCACTTTGGTTTAGAATACTCAGCAGCTCATCGTCTGTAAACGGACGGTAACGTCGCGTCACTTTATTCGGTAACGCGGAAACGGCCGCACACAAACTAGGTAACATAGCGATACGAATGAACTCAGCAGAAAGAGAATTCAGCATTCAATAGTCGTTCAGGTATTTCCTAGTATTCCAACAATTAAATTGCATACTTGCGCAACAATTACCTCCGACTCGCTGCCCCGATTGTCGGCGTTACAGGTAACTACACGACTGTAGCAGGGAACAGCTGTAAGTATTTTTTTATAGCAAATAGTATATATACGTCTGGAACAATGAAACGATTAGCGTATATTTACGTCTGGAGCAGTGAAAGGGCTAAGCTTACACACTACTTAATCTAACTTAAACTAACTTATGCTACGAGTTGCCTGTACTTACGTGTGTTACATACCTATGGACGTTACCTCATTTCGTTCGCTTTGTTTGGGTATGCGATCAGTGTCTTAGTAGACTGCCCTAGAAACCGGAAGCAGTGAACGGTCTAGAATCTGAGGAAGGCTATGTAAAGGGTCTCGTAACCTACAGAACACTTTTGTGCAACATTGATATCCTCGTGTCCGTTACTGAAAAATAAACGCTATTTGTAGGAAAATTGAAATTGTAAATGTCAATTCGGGTCTCGTTCGAAAGTTGTTGATCTATAATGTAAAACAAAGGGATGCTGTAGTAAAACTTTAAAAAAAAATCTATACATATTTATCATACAGCGCTATAAAAAACAATTTCCTCAAGATGAAGGTAAAATTAAAGAAAAAAATTTCAGATTAAACAAAAACATACCAAACATCGCTTCAATACTTCGACGAGTATATATTCAACTTGCTTCTGTTGTTCATAAGCAGCTTTTGCACTTATCAGTAATATGGCCCTGAGCACTACGGGACTCAACATCTATGGTCATCAGTCCCCTAGAACTTAGAACTACTTAAACCTAACTAACCTAAGGACATCACACAACACCCAGCCATCACGAGGCAGAGAAAATCCCTGACCCCGCCGGGAATCGAACCCGGGAACCCGGGCGTGGGAAGCGAGAACGCTACCGCACGACCACGAGCTGCGGGCTATCAGTAGTAACCTGAATCCATTGCCTCTGATCATCACGAAGAACGTTCTATTAATTACAAAATAATAATAATAATTACATAGATTTCTTATGTTTTGTATGTAACTATACTTGCATTAAAATTAATTGCTTTGGTTACATAAAAGCGCAGAAATTACGCGATCGTCTAATTTTTATTACTTTAAAATTTTTTTATATTTTTTAAGGATATAAAATACACAATAGTCTAACGCTGAACGATGTGCGGTTCCAATTATGTCAAAACAAACAAACAAAAAACAAACAGAAGTGGTCAGTTCCCAGTTTGTCTCCCACACATTCATGCATGTTTCTTTCCCTACCAATGTCATCCAGTACTACTGGTAATCGTATCATTTACTACGCCATTTATGTACCATACCAAAACCACCGAACCGTGTTTGAGACATGGAATCACCCCAGTCAGGTGGGTCATTACTGAAGACAATTCTACTGCTCAGTTATATTCTAGGCCTAAAAAGTGTCTGGAGACGCCCCGGACAGCGGCGGGATACTAACCTGACTGGCGCTCAGCCATTATTGATACTTAGAATGTCATGCATTTCGCCAGTATTAATGCTTGTCGAACTACACTCCTGGAAATGGAAAAAAGAACACATTGACACCGGTGTGTCGGTAGCATGCTGCGACAGCGTGGACGTGAACCGTATGTGCAGTTGACGGACTTTGAGCGAGGGCATATAGTGGGCATGCGGGAGGCCGGGTGGACGTACCGCCGAATTGCTCAACACGTGGGGCGTGAGGTCTCCACAGTACATCGATGTTGTCGCCAGTGGTCGGCGGAAGGTGCACGTGCCCGTCGACCTGGGACCGGACCGCAGCGACGCACGGATGCACGCCAAGACCGTAGGATCCTACGCAGTGCCGTAGGGGACCGCACCGCCACTTCCCAGCAAATTAGGGACACTGTTGCTCCTGGGGTATCGGCGAGGACCATTCGCAACCGTCTCCATGAAGCTGGGCTACGGTCCCGCACACCGTTAGGCCGTCTTCCGCTCACGCCCCAACATCGTGCAGCCCGCCTCCAGTGGTGTCGCGACAGGCGTGAATGGAGGGACGAATGGAGACGTGTCGTCTTCAGCGATGAGAGTCGCTTCTGCCCTGGTGCCAATGATGGTCGTATGCGTGTTTGGCGCCGTGCAGGTGAGCGCCACAATCAGGACTGCATACGACCGAGGCACACAGGGCCAACACCCGGCATCATGGTGTGGGGAGCGATCTCCTACACTGGCCGTACACCACTGGTGATCGTCGAGGGGACACTGAATAGTGCACGGTACATCCAAACCGTCATCGAACCCATCGTTCTACCATTCCTAGACCGGCAAGGGAACTTGCTGTTCCAACAGGACAATGCACGTCCGCATGTATCCCGTGCCACCCAACGTGCTCTAGAAGGTGTAAGTCAACTACCCTGGCCAGCAAGATCTCCGGATCTGTCCCCCATTGAGCATGTTTGGGACTGGATGAAGCGTCGTCTCAGGCGGTCTGCACGTCCAGCACGAACGCTGGTCCAACTGAGGCGCCAGGTGGAAATGGCATGGCAAGCCGTTCCACAGGACTACATCCAGCATCTCTACGATCGTCTCCATGGGAGAATAGCAGCCTACATTGCTGCGAAAGGTGGATATACACTGTACTAGTGCCGACATTGTGCATGCTCTGTTGCCTGTGTCTATGTGCCTGTGGTTCAGTCAGTGTGATCATGTGATGTATCTGACCCCAGGAATGTGTCAATAAAGTTTCCCCTTCCTGGGACAATGAATTCACGGTGTTCTTATTTCAATTTCCAGGAGTGTATTACTGGTCATAATGATTTCTGAAGTTTTTAAGTAGACTTAATTTATGAAATTACTTCTTACGAGTTATTTAGTAGTTAACAGCACCCAAGAAAACTCCTTTTCATTAAATTCATTCTTAGTAACAATAAGCTGTAGCCGCTGCTGCTGCATTCTGTTGCGAATTGCTGTAAACCACGTGGAAAAAGACAGTCATCAAAAGAGGTGAGTACAAAACTTAAGGCCAAAACAGTGACACTGACACACCGCAACATATCATATACGCAAATCCACTAAATTCCGTTGCACAAGCCAGATTCTGTATAACTTGTAAATTCTTATTCAAATACGCAGTCAGACAGCTTACGTATTCATTGTTACAGGCTCATTTGTTCCTGCAGTTTTTCATATTCAAATACGCAGTCAGATAGCTTATCCGAAGGTTTGTTTTAATTTTTCCATGTAACGATCTGTTGAGGGCTTAAACGACAGTGAAAATGACAGTCATACAACACGCATATAGCGTTATGCAGGTTAGATTCAGATTACTGATACCTCAGGTTGATTATCTAGTCCATTTTTAAGAGATGAACCTAGGCTTGATTATTGCAAACTCGGGCTACCAATTACGAGCGTAACCCTGCAGTGCTTGCGAATTTTACCTTGAATTCGGTTTTCAGTCGTAGTTAAGCCATCTAAATCTCTCCTGGCCACATAAATGAAATCAGGTCTTGAGTGCGGTAACATCCGCCATCACCGACCTGAGGGCAGCATGACACGTTTATGTCTCGGATCTCTCGACCAACGCTACTGAAATTTTACTCTCGCGGTCATACCTCGTGTCACAACAATGCTTAGAGTCGTCCTCCCATGTCTCGCCCTCAGATAGTTATTATCAATATCTAAGTTGTTATTTATTTCCATAGAGAATCGCAGAATCTTACGCAATGCGAAGAATAGCCTTAAGTTCGCTATGTAATATTTAATCAACGTAATGGAGAGTTCTGACACACTCCTTACAGTGTGTAAATTAAATGTCGTGGTACATATTTGTATAACGTTATGTTACTAAAAGTGCACAAAGTTGCCCAGTTTTACTGCATTTGAAAAGTGACGTTTAAGATCTTACAGCGTTCCGGTTCAGGAAGAGCCATGGCTCGTAACGGACAGCGGTAAACAAAGTATAAAAAGCGTCTCTGATTTATAATTATTTTATTAGGTTGTATGCAATACAATTATTGTAATTATTCTTAGTGAGAGACCTCCTTTTTTATATCAACCCGCGAGAATCGGTATAAATTAAATACTATAAATGTCGACAGGGTGTTCGGAAATACCCGTTACAAACTTCTAGGGCTTGAGGAGGGAAATGAGTACATAATATCTAGAATCAGAACCCATATACGGAAACGTACCATTTCCGTTCTACGACGGTTTCAGTTCAGGTGTGTAACGCGTTCACGTGTGCTGAGTAAAAGACAGAAGTCTCATAACTGCTTCTCCTGTTGTGCAATAGGGTAGAGAGGATGACGTGTACTACGTCAGATGGTCACCTGATGTTACTTAACGTATGCAAAGTTCGATTTACGAGACTCCTGTAGAGACAGAAGAAGATCTGCTGGCACAAGTTCTGGCTGCTGTTCTAAAAATTGAAGAGACACCAGGTGGGATGAAGAGTGAGTACCGGAAAATGCTTCGTAACTACAATGTCTGTAACAATGTGGTCTCCATATCGAGCCGCTGTTGTAGTGCATCAGTATTGTTGTGAACGTACAGTATGTACAATAAGCTGTTTTTTTTTTGTTTGTTTGGAATAATGTAGACAAGTAATATTTATGTGTTAATACAAATAAATGTGCTTAAGTGATAAATGGATGTTACGTTATGTTTCCTTTCGAATATTTACCTAACAGTTGTACTGCGTCACGACTAATTCTGTTCCTCAAGCAGAAGCGAAACCGACGTAGAACGGAAACGGCACTTTTCCGGACATGGGATCCTATTCAAAATATTCTGTACTCTCTCCTTTCTACAAGTCCTAGAAGTTTGTAAGGGGTATTTCCGAACACCCTGTATAAACACTGTCTTTAGATATTTCAATGGTTGCTAACATGGTTCATTTGAGTATTTCCTGTGTATGCTGGTCTGCAGCCTCAACAAATTTTACGAAAGGCATGCTAATAAAGTAATGATCCACCAAAGCTGTTTTTTTACATTTTATGTACTGCTACCTATTTCGAGCGATGGCTTATCCTCGAGCGGTATATTATAAAATCTTAAACGTTGTGTTTGAAATGTAATCTACTTTTGCTTTGTCATATTTGAACATGGTTGTTATATTATCGGTGACAGATAATTCAGAACCAATTATCTGCAGCGTACCGCTAGAGAATGAGCCATCGCTATAAACTGGTAGCAGTAAATAACATATAAAAGGGGAACTATGGTGGGTCGGTATTACATTAGTATAAGTTTCATACAACGGTTGCATTTAGGGTTTGTCATTGACCTTTCTTCCCTTTAGCGATCCACAAGAATATAAATTAAACATCATAAAATTCCTGAAGTATAGTAGTCCGATGTGTACGATGGGTATTAATCGTTTACATGTGACCGAGCAGAACAGTATTGTAGTATCCGATGCACGGTCTGGCACAGTACTGTAATATCCGATACACGGCCTAATTCGTCACGACTTCCGTGATGGACGTCAATGGTTGAGCGTCACTCAAGAATATAAATTAAACATCATAAATTTCCTGAAGTAATCCGATGTGTATTATGGGTATTATACGTCTAGATGTGACCGTGCAAAACAGTATTGTACGAGGGTCACTCCAAAAGAAATGCACACTATTTTTGTAAAAATACATTTTTCATTCTGCATGTGTGAAAGTTTTACAGTGTGTAGATACAGCCTTCCTGCTTGTTGTCAAACTTAGTTCAACCTGTTCCCGTCAGTGGCGCCGTCACAGAATGTCTTCAAGATGGCTGCTACACTTGACTTTCGTTGCTGTTGTTGTTTTTTTGGGGAAAGAGACCAGACAGCGAGGTCATCGGTCTCATCGGATTAGGGGAGGACGTGGACGGAAGTCGGCCGTGCCCTTTGAAAGGAACCATCCCGGCATTTGCCTGGAGCGATTTAGGGAAATCACGGAAAACCTAAATCAGGATGGCCGGACGCGGGATTGAACCGTCGTCCTCCCGAATGCGAGTCCAGTGTCTAACCACTGCGCCAGATCGCTCGGTTGGCGTTCGTCAGAAGCAACGTGCTGTCATAGAATTACTGTGCTGTGAAAACGAGACAGTGGGAAACATCCACAAGAGGTTGAAAAAGGTGTATGGAGATGCTGCTGTCGATCGCAGTACAGTTAGCCGGTGGGAAAGCAGGTTAGGTGATGAAAGCGGGCACGGCAATATTGAGGATTGTCCTCGCAGCGGCAGGCCTCATACTGAACACACTCGAGACAATGTGCAGAGAGTTAACGAATTGGTGACTGATGACAGACGCATCACAGTGAACGAATTGTCACGCTACGTTGGGATAGGGGATGGAAGTGTTTGCAGAATACTTAAAGTGTTGGCGTTAAAAAAGGTTTGTGCCAGGTGGATCTACATCTACATCTACATCTACATGATTACTCTGCAATTCACATTTTAAGTGCTTGGCAGAGGGTTCATCGAACCACAATCATACTATCTCTCTACCATTCCACTCCCGAACAGCTCGCGGGAAAAACGAACATCCGAGGATGTTGACATTGGCTCACAAAGAAACAAGAAAACGGGATGCAGCGAACTTTTGGAACAGAACGAGAATTTCTTTGAAGAATTGTGACAGGTGATGAAACATGGCTCCATCATTTTTCACCAGGGACGAAGAGGCAATCAATGGAGTGGCATCATGCAAATTCACCCAAGAAAAAAAAATTCCAAACTACACCTTCTGCTGGAAAAATTATGGCTACTGTGTTTTTCGATTCCGAAGGACTCTTGCTTGTGGACATCATGCCAAGTGGAACCACCATAAATTCTGATGTATATGTGACGACACTGAAGAAACTTCAAGCTAGACTGAGTCTTGTTCAACCACATCGGCAAAAGCAGGATGTTTTGCTGTTGCGTGACAATGCACGGCCACATGTCAGTCAAAAAACCATGGAAGCGATCACAAAACTCGTATGGGCAACACTGAAACACCCGCCTTACAGTTCAAATGGCTCTGAGCACTATGGGAATTAACTTCTGAGGTCATCAGTCCCCTAGAACTTAGAACTACTTAAACCTAACTAACCCAAGGAAATCACACACATCCATTCCCGAGGCAGGATTCGAACCTGCAACCGTAGCGGCCTCGCGGTTCCAAACTGTAGCGCCTAGAACCGCACGGCCACTCCGGCCGGCCGCCTTACAGTCCTGACCTGGCTTCGTGTGACTATCATCTCTTTGGGAAACTGAAAGACTCTCTTCGTGGAACAAGGTTTGAAGATGATGACTCCCTTGTGCACGCTGCCAAACAGTGGCTCCAACAGGTTGGTCCAGAATTTTACTGTGCGGGTATACAGGCGCTGGTTCCAAGATGGCGTAAGGCAGTTGAGAGGGATGGAAATTATGTGGAGAAATGAAAATATTGTTCCTAAAGGATGTATCCACACACTGTAAAACTTTAAAACATGTAGGATAAAAGATGGATTTAAAAAAAATAGTGTGCATTTATTTTGGAGTGACCCTCGTAGTATCCAATACACGGTCCAGCACAGTATTGTAATTTCCGATACACGGTCTAAATCAGTGATTCCCAAGGGGTCGATATCGGTTTCCTAGGGCTCGACATAAACGAAAACTGATTTTAGGGGGTCGACGAGGTTTAAAAATCGACCCCTATTAAATTAACACAAGTTCTTATTTAAAACTTTCAAGATAGGTAGGTACTGTATTGTTTATGTTGTGTTACGTGTACTAAGAATAATTAATATTTTTGTAGGAAATAGCATTTTTGTAGTAATGTAAAGTGTCAAGTTCGTACAAGATGAAAAACTCGGCAAGTCTGTGTGGACAAGTTTGTGCAAGATAATGAGTTCGAGCGTACGCCTTTCAGGCGCGTTTTGACTTGCTCTCTATGTGACGCTTACGCGATTTAACACGAACGAATTCATGATCAGGTCCAAACATGTTCCTGATATTTTACTATTTAACGAGCTTGCACTTAGGTTGAAAATTCATTTGCGTTTTGAAATTCATTGGAGCCTGAACGATAATAACTCATATAAGTACTCATTTATTTCAAGAGATTACAAAGTTATTACATAACTAAATTAAGTGAAGTAAAGTGACTGAAAAAGTGGTAAACAACATACAACATATTTTAAATAGGTAGGTATAAAAGTATTTGTAAAAATTACTTACACTTAAGTTGTTAAGTAGGTGGGTACCTAAACTTTGAAGTGTTCAGTTTGCTTTGGTTTTCGTTCTTATGCTGATAGGTACCTACTTACCTAATACGAATTTTCTACACCTAATTTCCTACTATAGTTACTTACCTAATATAGGTATCCAAGTTTATCAATGAGTAAGTCAGTAATACCTAACAAGAATCCATTACCTGGGTGTGATAAAAATAAGATAGTGTGCAAATGTAACAGTTTATTATTGTTTTTTATTTAGGAAGATTATTTGCAGTGTTACTGAGAGTTTTAGGATGGCGGACACGAAAAAAAAATGCAGACAATACAGTTTGGACAACTTGAAGTTCGGATTTATTGACCTAAGTCAGAATGAAAAATAACACTCTGTAGCAGCTGTTTTAAGTTAGCGGACCATTATGAATAAGGGGGTTGATCTTAAAAGTAGGTAATTTGGCCATGGGGGTCTCAGGTAACAGTTCATTTTGGAAAAGGAGTCACTGATCCAAAATAATTTGGGGATCCCTGGTCTAAATCGTTACGAATTCCATGATGTACGTCAGTGATTGAGAGTCTATCACCAGTTCTACATCATTTACATCGCTCCAAAGTGACCTGTGTCCTTTTCTTTCTCTTTTTTTAGAAGTGGTTAGCTAATATTTTGTAAACAAAACGTGGGGCGTTTGCGGCACAGTCTCGGCGCGCGCGACGCTGTGCCTGCCCGAGGCGAGCGAGGTGGAGGTGGTGACGGGCCCGCACTTCGGCGGCCGCGTCGCGGCGGAGGGCGCCGCCGGGTCGCGGTGCTCGCTGGACGGCGACGCCCGCAGCGCGCGCGCCGTCTACGTGCTGCGCGTGGACCACGCGGCTTGCGGCGGCGCGCGCAACGCCACCGCCGTCACCACCTACGTCACCGTGCAGGAGAGCGCCGCCATACTGACGCACTCGACGCGCCGCTTCCTCGTCATCTGCTCCTTCCAGCCGGACACGCTCACCGTTAGGGCCGGGTGCGTCCTCCACTCCTTACCACTGGCCACTTCCTGGGGCCTTGCATCACCTCGACATCTATCTGTGTTCATTTGAAATGGCATTAATACGAGCCCCGAATAATAACGCACAATCCGAAAGCCGCAACTTATACTATTTTTACTTATACGTTTTTTTACTTATACTTATTATGGAAATGGAAGAGGATGTAGATGAAGATGAAATGGGAGATACGATACTGCGTGAAGAGTTTGACAGAGCACTGAAAGACCTGAGTCGAAACAAGGCCCCGGGAGTAAACAACATTCCATTAGAACTACTGACGGCCTCAGAAGAGCCAATCCTCACAAACCTCTACCATCTGGTAAGCAAGATGTATGATACAGGTGAAATACCCTCAGACTTCAAGAAGAATATAATAATTCCGATCCCAAAGAAAGCAGGTGCTGACAGATGTGAAAATTACCGAAAAATCAGTTTAATAAGTCACGGATGCAAAATACTAACCCGTATTCTCTACAGACGAATGGAAAAACTGGTAGAAGCTGACCTTGGGGAAGATCAGTTTGGATTCCGTAGAAATATTGGAACACGTGAGGCAATACTGACCGTACGACTTATCTTAGAAGCTAGATTAAGGAAAGGCAAACCTACGTTTCTAGCATTTGTAGCCTTACAGAAAGCTTTTGACAATGTTGACCGGAATACTCTCTTTCAAATTCTAAAGGTGGCAGGGGTAAAATACAGGGAGCGAAAGGCTATTTACAATTTGTACAGAAACCAGATGGCAGTTATAAGAGTCGAGGGGCATGAAAGGGAAGCAGTGGTTGGGAAGGGAGTAAGACAGGGTTGTAGCCTATCCCCGATGTTGTTCAATCGAAACAAAAGAAAAATTCGGAGTAGGTACTAAAATCCATGGAGAAGAAATAAAAACTTTGAGATTCGCCGATGACATTGTAATTCTGTCAGCGACAGCAAACGACTTGGAAGAGCAGTTGAACGGAATGGACAGTGTCATGAAAGGAGAGTATAAGATGAACATTAACAAAAGCAAAACGAGGATAATGGAATGAAGCCGAATTAAGTCAGGTGATGCTCAGGGAATAAGATTAGGAAACGAGACACTTAAAGTAGTAAAGGAGTTTTGCTATTTGGGGAGCAAAATAACGGATGATAGTCGAAGTAGAGAGGATATAAATTGTAGACTGGCAATGGCAAGGAAAGCGTTTCTGAAGAAGAGAAATATGTTAACAACGAGTATTGATTTAAGTATCAGGAACTCGTTTCTGAAAGTATTTGTATGGAGTGTAGCCATGTATGGAAGTGAAACATGGACGATAACTAGTTTGGACAAGAAGAGAATAGAAGCTTTCGAAATGTGGTGCTACAGAAGAATGCTGAAGATTAGATGGGTAGATCATATAACTAATGAGGACGTATTGAATAGGATTGGGGACAAGAGAAGTTTGTGGCACAACTTAACTAGAAGAAGGGATCGGTTGGTAGGACATGTTCAAAAATGGTTCAAATGGCTCTGAGCACTATGGGACTCAACTGCTGTGGTCATTAGTCCCCTAGAACTTAGAACTACTTAAACCTAACTAACCTAAGGACATCACAAACATCCATGCCCGAGGCAGGATTCGAACCTGCGACCGTAGCAGCCGCACGGTTCCGGACTGCGCGCCTAGAACCGCGAGACCACCGCGGCCGGCTAGGACATGTTCTGAGGCATCAAAGGATCACCAGTTTAGTATTGGAGGGCAGCGTGGAGTGTAAAAATCGTAGAGGGAGACCAAGAGATGAATACACTAAACAGATTCAGGATGTAGGTTGCAGTAGGTACTGGTAGATGAAGAAGCTTGCACAGGATGGAGTAGCATGGAGAGCTGCATCAAACCAGTCTCAGGACAGAAGACCACAACAACAACAACATACTTATGGGACTTAACTGCTAATGTCATCAGTTCCTAAGCTTACACAGTACTTAACCTAAATTATCCTAAGGACAAACACACACACCCATGCCCGAGGGAGGACTCGAACCTCCGCCGGGACCAGCCGCACAGGCCATGACTGCAGCGCCTCTAACCGCTCGGCTAATCCCGCGCGGCAACATCAGTCCCCTAGACTTAGAACTACTTAAACCTAACTAACCCACTGGACCTGACGGGATACCAATTCGATTCTACACAGAGTACGCGAAAGAACTTGCCCCCCTTCTAACAGCCGTGTACCGCAAGTCTCTAGAGGAACGGAAGATTCCAAATGATTGGAAAAGAGCGCAGGTAGTCCCAGTCTTCAAGAAGGGTCGTCGAGCAGATGCCGCAAAACTATAGACCTATATCTCTGACGTCGATCTGTTGTAGAATTTTAGAACATGTTTTTTGCTCGCGTATCATGTCATTTCTGGAAACCCAGAATCTACTCTGTAGGAATCAACATGGATTCCGGAAACAGCGATCATGTGAGACCCAACTCACTTTATTTGTTCATGAGACCCAGAAAATATTAGATACAGGCTCCCAGGTAGATGCTATTTTCCTTGACTTCCGGAAGGCGTTCGATACAGTTCCGCACTGTCGCCTGACAAACAAAGTAAGGGCCTACGGAATATCAGACCAGCTGTGTGGCTGGATTGAAGAGTTTTTAGCAAACAGAACACAGCATGTTGCTATCAATGGAGAGACGTCTACAGACGTTAAAGTAACCTCTGGCGTGCCACAGGGGAGTGTTATGGGACCATTGCTTTTCACAATATATATAAATGACCTAGTAGATAGTGTCGGAAGTTACATGCGGCTTTTCGCTGATGATGCTGTAGTATACAGAGAAGTTGCAGCGATAGAAAATTGCAACGAAATGAAGGAAGATCTGCAGCGGATAGGCATTTGGTGCAGGGAGTGGCAACTGACCCTTAACATAGACAAATGTAATGTATTGCGAATACATAGAAAGAAGGATCCTTTATTGTATGATTATATGATAGCGGAACAAACACTGGTAGCAGTTACGTCTGTAATATATCTGGGAGTATGCGTGCGGAACTATTTGAAATGGAATGATCATATAAAATTAATTGTTGGTAAGGCGGGTACCAGGTTGAGATTCATTGGGAGAGTCCTTAGAAAATGTAGTCCATCAACAAAGGAGGTGGCTTACAAAACACCCGTTCGACCTATACTTGAGTATTGCTCATCAGTGTGGGATCCGTACCAGATCGGGTTGACGGAGGAGATAGAGAAGATCCAAAGAAGAGCGGCGCGTTTCGTCACAGGGTTGTTTGATAAGCGTGATAGCGTTACGAAGATGTTTAGCAAACTCAAGTGGCAGACTCTGCAAGACAGGCGCTCTGCATCGCGGTGTAGCTTGCTGTCCAGGTTTCGAGAGGGTGCGTTTCTGGATGAGGTATCGAATATATTTCTTCCCCGTACTTATACCTCCAGAGGAGATCACGAATGTAAAATTAGAGAGATTCGAGCGCGCACGGAGGCTTTCCGGCAGTCGTTCTTCCCGCGAACCATACGCGACTGGAACAGAAAAGGGAGGTAATGACAGTGGCAGGTAAAGTGCCCTTCGCCACACACCGTTGGGTGGCTTGCTGAGTACAAATGTAGATGTAGATGTAAATGTAACCAAGGACATCACTCACACCCATTCCCGAGGCAGGATTCGAACCTGCGACCGTAGCAGCAGCGCGGTTCTGGACTGAAGCGCCTAGAACCGCTCGGCCATAGCGGCCGGCCCGCCATAATCAGTGGGTTATTTATTCTGAAACATGCAAAAAATAGCTTTGTTACAATACAATACTAAAAACCGTTATTACATGTGTACTAACTACCTTGAATTTGAAGTTCTTCTTACCGGGTTTGCTTATAAATAGATTTATTTTTGGATAGGCTCCGTCTTGAGCAAACCACTAGTTTCCTTTTTTCCTATTCCCCAGACATGTTTCGCTGAAGTTTCAGAGTCATCAGTCGGTTTTTTTGTTATCTTCTATAAAACAGGGAAAATGTTTTTTACTATTTTTACACATAATAATTTGAGTTTTTAAAATAGTGTTTGACAGAGACAAATTACGTAAAATCCAGGAGATCCATAGCATGTGGTAGCAAGGTATAGATACACAATTTTATCTGATTGGCTTTTAGTTACTCAGGTAACGTAGAAGAAGCATAGCTTTTCAGCTTTGGCAGTATTCCATGACAGTGAAACATCGTACAGTGATTAGCAAAAGCGTCGAATTAGAATAAAACTGAAGACTTTCTGGTTTCTGTGTCACGGTGCGTTAATTTTCAGATCATTGTTGACTAGAGGGTCAGTGACGTGGACAGTGAAAACGGAGCACAAAAAGGTGCGAGTGTCTTCATCTTCATTGAAATACTGGCACTATCTCATAGAATTTATGCAGAAGGGAGAGTACAGCATAAACTGTTTTTATGCAACTAGATGTGATACACGATCAACTCCATGTTGCTATGAGCGAAATTTTATGAATCGCAGTTTTTAAAATGAACCACCAAATATGCTTTTTTTCATATCTTCTGACTTGTTTGTTGTCCGGTACTGCAGACTATCTCGTAATTATAGATGGAACCTCACAGAATGCCAAAAAAAGACTAGAACTACTGATGCATCTACATCTACATCTACATGGATACTCTGCAAATCACATTTAAGTGCCTGGCAGAGGGTTCATCGAACCACCTTCACAATTCTCTATTATTCCAACCTCCTATAGCGCGCGGGAAGAATGAACACGTATATCTTTCCGTACGAGCTCTGATTTCCCTTATTTTATCTTGGTGATCGTTCCTCCCTATGTAAGTCGGTGTCAACAAAATATTTTCACATTCGGGGGAGAAAGTTGGTGATTGGAATTTCGTGAGAAGATTTCGAAGCAACGAAAAACCCCTTCTTTTACTGATGTCCATCCCAAATCCTGTATCATTTCTGTGACACTCTCTCTCACATTTCGCGATAGCACAAAACGTGCTGCCTTTCTTTGAATTTTTTCTATGTACTCCGTCAGTCCTATCTGGTAAGGATCCCACACCGCGCAGCATCATTCTAAAAGAGGACGGACAAGCGTAGTTTAGGCAGTCTCCTTAGTAGGTCTGTTACATTTTCTAAGTGCCCTGCCAATAAAACGCTGTCTTTGGTTAGCCTTCCCCACAACATGTTCTATGTGTTCCTTCCAATTTAAATTGTTCGTAATTGTAATACCTAGGTATTTAGTTGAATTTACGGCTTTTAGAGTAGACTGATTTATCGTGTAACCGAAGTTTAACGGGTTCCTTTTAGGACTCATGTGGATGACCTCACACTTTTCGTTATTTAAGGTCAACTGCCACTTTTCGCACCATTCCGATAGTTCTTCATAATCGTTTTCTAGTTTGTTTTGATCTTCTTATGACTTTATTAGTCGATAAACGACAGCGCCATCTGCAAACAACCGAAGACGGCTGCTCAGATTGTCTCCCAAATTGTTTATATAGATAAGGAACAGCAGAGGGCCTATAACACTACCTTGGGCAAAGCCAGAAATCACTTCTGTTTTACTCGATGACTTTCCATCAATTACAACGAACTGTGACCTCTCTGACAGGAAATCACAGATCCAGTCACACAACTGAGACGATATTCCATAACCACGCAATTTCACTGTGAGCCGCTTGTGTGGTACAGTGTCAAAAGCCTTCCAGAAATCTAGAAATACGGAATCGATCTCAAATCCCTTGTCAATAGCACTCAGCTCTTCATGTGAATGAATAGCTAGTTGTGTTTCACAGGAACGATGTTTTATAAACCCATGTTGACAGTGTGTCAATAGACCGTTTTCTTCGAGGTAATTAATTATGTTCGAACACAATATATGTTCTAAAATCCTGCTGCATATCGACTTTAACGATATGGGCCTCTAATTTAGTGGATTACTCCTATTACTACTACTGTAATCGACGATTTTGTTCCTGCAAACCACACTACTGCTTGCGCGCACTGCTGTGGAGTCGCCATTTTCACTTCATGCGACCATGCTGCACTCAGACGACAATACTTGGGACTTCTGACGCGGGAATATTAATTCTTTGAGATGCTCTACAATGTGGTGCATTTTTCGTTGTCGTATCTACTGTGGTTTTTCTTTCCTGGGTCCTTGAAATCAGGGAGGTTTAAGTGGGACACCCTGTACCTCTGAGTAAACAAGTAGCTGTCAAACTTGAATTTCAACGATTGTCAAAAATAATAAAAAACGTATTATAGTAGAAGTGCAACATCAAATAACAGAACAGCTTTAAAACGTTACTGAAAAAATATTACATCCAGCAATTACGTACTACAGCAATAGTTTTCTTGAAATTGACATATGTACGTTTACAACGTCAGGCCATCTTCTGATGAACGCAATGAAGCCGTGTCATGTTACATCAGACCCAGATTTTAATAGATAAGAGTTTCGGTTACACTTAACAAATGAGGAATCGAAGTAATCTGTTAGATACAGGACAAGAGCTTACAATCGCTCTCGGATTAATGAAAAGAACAGCAAGTTCAGTGGAATTATATAGCAAATCAATGAGTAGGGATAACTAGGGAGTGAGCGTTCAGATACGTAGAACAGAGGTTTTTTTTTACCAACATACACTGACTCCGAAAGCCAATGGCTATGGGGCAGTGTCAGCTTTCTCATAAATCTGTGGAGTTTATAGCTAAACATGGAAAACATTGACAGAAGTAATGAGTGCGTGTGGATACCTCTTCGGTAACACCAGGTCTCGCAAAGCAACCCTGCTTGAATAGGCAAAACTTGCTTTTCTTTTACTCAGTTCAAAGCTGAATAGACGTAAGAAGTGAGCCATCTCCGAAGAAATCCATTCGTAAGGGAGCAGCTGAACTTCAAGTACCACGGTCAACAATGTATGACCAGATTAAAAATGATATGAAAATGAAACGATTTAGAACAATGTTTTCGAATTAATACTTACGTGACAACGACGTGAAGCGTGAGTTGGCTATCGTGATTTGGTGGTGCACTTTTCAGATCATGTGTTTCCCTAAAGAGCGATATGTCGCAGTTTACACTCCTCGAGTGTAAACTGCAATTTGTATATGTTGTAAACGTGTTTAAAGCCTGGCCCCGAAGACAAAATAATTGTGGATCATGCAAGAAGGAGGTTCAGCACACGTGGCTCGGCAATATTTGTAGCTCCATTGAAATGGCCAACATGAAACCTGGATATTACCACGTTAGACAAGTCATTATGTAGTATAACGAAATACCATGCGGCTCGACGTTGGTACATAACTAGCAAAGAACTGCATAAAAACGTTGATGGAGTCTGACTTCTGAGACACTCCCAAAATGTTAAAGAGAACATTCTGGGTAACACACAGTAGAGCACATGTACAGCCGCTGAATACACAATTTTTAAATTAAGTTCTCCAGTACACAACATTCATTATCTAATCAAAAGTATATGAACACCTGTTAGTGGACATTAATATGGCATGCGTCCACCCTTCGCCTTCATGACGGCTTGAACTCTGGTTGGGACATTTTCAGTGAGGTGTCTGAATGTCTGTGGACCAATCACAGCCCATTCTTCCTCAAGTGCGGAAACCAGAAAGGTTCAAATGGCTCTGAGCACTATGGGACTTAACTGCTGAGGTCATCAGTCCCCTAGAACTTAGAACTACTTAAACCTAACTAACCTAAGGACATCACACACATCCATGCCCGAGGCAGGATTCGAACCTGCGACCGTAGCGGTCTCGCGGTTCCAGACTGGAGCGCCCAGAACCGCACGGCCACTCCGTCCGGCGAAACCAGAAAGGTACTGGTGTTGCACACTAGTGTCTGGAACAAATGAAAGTTTCTAACTCATTCCAGACGTGTCCCACTGGGCTGAGATCGCGAACCTGGGCGTGACCGGGTTGCCGTGAAGTCCGGGCGTCAGTCCCCGGCGGCGCCTGTGACCAAGACCGAGCTGCGGCCGGTCCTGCTGGAAGTTCTCGCTCTAATTAGTCAGCCATGGTGCCGATAGAACTTGGGCCGACCCCCAGAGCTGAAGTTGACATCTGGCGACGAACGGATGACTCCTGCGAGCTGGAACAGACTTCCGGAAACGTCACCTACGAAGATTGAACATTCGGAGGCGTACCACGTCCGTCCTCAGATCCGAACTGCTTCCTAATGGCTACTGTCCGTTGCCGCCTGCGCTCCACTATTTATATCCGGCAGGAGGACGTTTTTTACCATCGGTGACAGCTTCTTGTTATTACTCCCGCAGTATATTGCAGCATAGCTTAGCGTGCAGGCCTCGCTTCTCCTTACTCAGCACTCTCCAGACTTCCTCAGCGCTCGGTCTGTGTGCATCCTTGCATCAGCTTGTTGGTAGACTGTAACTGTCAGCAAGGCTATCAGTGCCGCGCTTACTTCGCAATGCCGCGATCGCCGGCTGCCTCTGTTTTGCCATTCTCCACTGCGAGAAGCAACGCTTTCTACTTGTGGCCGCAACAGATGCTATTGCCCACAAACTGTTGCCTTGTTGATGCTGCTTGACGACATGGTGCATTGTCATGCTGAAACATACAATGATACTCTCTGAACTCTTTTGCTGTATGCAGTACACAATGGTGAAAAACGTATTCATACTATTTCGCAGTTACCGTTTTCTTCGGTGCAACAAAGAGACCACATCGTAACCACAAAAAACTCTCATACCGTAAGACCACTTCCTATGTACTACGCTGTTGGCGTTACGCATGATGCCAGGTAACTTCCTCCTGGCATCCACCAATCCCAAACCCTTCCATCGGATTTCCGCAATGTGTAGCGTGATTCACCACAACAAAACACTCGTTTCCAGACATCCACTCTCCAGTGATGTCGGTCTTTCTCTCTCTCTCTCTATTCGTTTAGTCGGTTCCGACTCTTCGTGACCCCATGAACCAAATCACGCCACTTTTTCCTGTCTTGCACTTTCTCCCGTAGACCTTCCAGGTTGGAACACATTGCTTCTGTGATGCCATCGATCCATCTCATCCTCTGACGTCCTCTTCTTCTAGTTCCTTCAATCTTCCCCAGCATTAATGTTTTTTCCAGCGAGGCATGCCTTCGCATTGTGTGTCCAAAGTAGGTCAGCTTTTGTTTTAAGATTAGACCTTCCAGGGAGAAATCTGGTTTAATTTGCTCCAGTATTGATCTGTTGGTTCTCTTTGCAGTCCATGGAACTCTAAGAAGTTTCCTCCAACACTACAATTCGAAGGAGTCAATTCTTCGCCGTTCAGCCTTTCTAATGGTCCAGGTCTCACATCCATACATCACAACTGGAAATACCATAGCCCTCACAATACGTATCTTTGTTGCTAGTGTTATATCTCTGGACCTTATAACCTTGTCAAGGTTTGACATCGCCTGTCTACCGAGCAACAGGCGTCTCCGGATTTCATGGCTGCAGTCACCGACAGCAGAGATCTGGGAACCGAGATAACTGAATGTGGTCACCACCTCCATGGTTTCTCCTGCTATATCCCACGAATTGGTAGGTGTAGTTGCCATAATTTTCGTTTTCTTCACATTCAGCATAAGACCAGCCTTTTCACTTTCGTCTTTCACCTTCAGTAAGAGTGTTCTCAATTCTTCTTCACTTTCTGCCAACAGGATCGTATCATCCGCGTACCTGAGGTTATTTACATTTATTCCAGCTATTTTAATTCCTGTTTCTCCTTCATCTAGCCTCGCATTCCTCATGACATGTTCTGCATACAGACTGAATAAGTACGGTGACAGTATGCAGCCTTGCCGGACCCCTTTCTGAATCTTTATCCATTTCGTTGTTCCATACGTAGTTCTCACCGTGGCTTCTTGGTCAAGGTATAAACTCCGTATCAGATGAATGAGGTGATCTGGTACACCCATGTTTTTCAGTACGTTCCATAATTTGTTGTGATCGACGCAGTCAAAGGCTTTGGCGTAGTCAATAAAGCAGAGGTACACATCTTTCTGGAATTCTCTCGCTTTTTCCATAATCCACCGAATGTTAGCAATTTGATCTCTAGTTCCTCTTCCTTTCCTAAATCCAGCTTGTTCTTCTGGCAGCTCTCGATCTAGATATTGGCGAAGTCTATTTTGTAAGATTTTCAACATAACTTTGCTAGCATGTGAAATAAGTGCGATTGTTCGGTAATCTGAGCATTCTTTAGAACTTTTCTTCTTTGGAATGGGGATGAATACTGATCTTTTCCAGTCTTCTGGCCACTGCTGCGTGATCCATATTTTTTGACATATTGAGTGCAGCACTTTCACTGCATCCTTTCCAGTGACTTTAAACAATTCTGCTGGTATTTCATCATGTCCACTAGTTTTGTTATCAGCCATATTTTCAAGGGCCCACTGGATTTCGCTCTCCAAAATATCTGGCTCTAGTTCTAAATTAACATTAACATCAGCAGTAGGAGCCCTGTCATGATGCAGTTCTTTCTTGTATAGGTCTTCTACATATTCTGCCCATCTTTCCTTAACATCCTCTGCTTCACTCAGATCTTTCCCGTTTCTATCTTTTATGATTCCAATTTTTGCCTGGAATTTTCCTTTAATTTCTCTAATTTTCTTATAAAGGTCTCTTGTCTTCCCCATTACGTTACTATCTTCAACTTCCTTGCACTGTTCATTAAAGAATATATTTTTATCTCTTCTAGCTAATTTCTGAAAATCTTTATTTAATTCAAACATAGCTGAACTATCTCCCTTGATTTTTGCTTTCCTTCGTTCTTCTGCAACTTGCAGTGCCTCAACTGATAGCCATCTAGCCTTCTTACTGTTCCTTTTCTTGGGAATGTGTTTTTCTGCGGCCTCCTTGACAGTATTAGCTACTTCTGTCCACATCTCTTGCGAGCTTTTGTCCTCCAGCTGTAATACATTAAATCTGTTTTGTACCTCTGTAGCATAGTCGGAGGGTATAGAGTTAAGCTCGTATCTGCAAGTTGGGATACTTTTTGCTACATTCTGAAGTTTCAGCCGAAATTTTGCAATCAGGAGCTCATGATCTGATCCGCAGTCAGCCCCAGGTCTTGTTGTAGCTGACTGAACCGCGCTCTTCCACCTCTGATTACAAAGTATGTAATCAATTTGGTTCCGGTGTTGGCCATCTGGCGAAGTCCAGGTATATAGGCCTCGTTTTGGTAGTTGAAACAGTGTATTAGTAATTATCAATGAATTTTCTTGGCAGAATTCTAGGAGTCTCTGTCCAGCTTCATTTGTTGTACCAAGACCATATTTCCCTGTTATACCTTCTACAGCTTCATTTCCCACTTTTGCATTCCAATCTCCAACTATGAAGACGATATCCTTTTTTGGTGTTGACAGTAGTAATTCTTGTAAATCTCCATAGAACTGGTCAATAATTTCCTTTTCAGCATCGGTTGTTGGTGCATAAACTTGAATTACTGTGATGTTGAGGGGCTGACCTTGAAGTCTGATCATTTTTATATTTGCATCCCATCACAGCTTTTCTCACTTTATCACTAACTATGAAGGCTACTCCATTACTTCTGTTGTTATCGTGCCCAGAATAATACACCATATGGCCATCCGAAGCAAATTCTCCCATGCCAGTCCACCTCATTTCACTTATTCCCAATATGTCGATGTTAATTTTCTCCATTTCTCTTTTCACTATGTCTAGTTTTCCTTGATACATGGATCTTACATTCCATGTTCCTATGCAGTGCTTCTCTTTGCACCATCTTACTCTTCGTGAAGCTCCTCTCAACCTGGTTCCCCCCGCAGATCCGATCGGGGAACTTGAAACTCCGGAACATTTTGAGCTGAGCGAAGCCATGGGGTTTTCTTGGGATAGTTCAGTGGTGGTTTCCCGTTGCCTTCCACTGTCCTCCAACTCCTATCTGCTCACCGACTCAGTTTCCCGCTGGGGTTGGTTACCCAACCTTCCGCTGAGTTGCTCGGCTTAACAGGGGCACCACGTGTAGGTAGGAAGTTGGAGAATTGAGGTGACAGAGGCTGTGAGAACTCTCTTGCTGAGTTCTTGTAATCGCGTATCACCCCCATTTTATGCCAGAGTCTCATGATGTCTGCAGAGACCCCCCCAGGTCATTTCCTGGGCCCATGTCGGTCTTTACACCACCTCAAGCGTCGCTCACCGTTGACTACAGACTTATGAAGAGCTTGTACGAAGTCTTCACGGTTTGTCAGCCGAGTAGCGTCGTCGTCTCGTAGCAACGTTCCGATGGAATGCGTCTCCATCATCTTCAGGCGAAATATCGAGATATCATCGGTCGCGGGCTGATATCTCTGCTGGACCGCTCTCCGCTTCCCGCCGCCGGCCAATCACGCGCCCGCGACCGATGATATCTCGACACTTCGCCTGAAGATGATGGAGACGCATTCCATCGAAACGTTGCTACGAGACGACGACGCTACTCGGCTGACAACCCGTGAAGACTTCGTATATGAAATTCGCCGAGAATGCCTGCACTCACTTATGAAGAGCTGCTCGACCGTTGTAGCCCATTCTTCTTAAGTCCCTACGCACAATCATTGTGTTAGCTGGACTACTAATACCACTTTGGAAGACACGAGCGATTGTGTCCAATGATTACACGCGATCTTTGACAACCACTCTCGGCAATATTCGACGGTCCTCGACTGTCAGTACATGAGGTCTTACTTTAACTGTGGTGGTTCCTTCGCGTTTCCACTTCACAATCACATCACCAACAGTGGACACTGGAAGCTTTAGAATGGTTGACATGTCCCTGATGGATTTGTTCCACAGGCGACAGTCAATGACTAGTCCACGTTCGAAGCCATTAAGCTCTCCTAACCGATCTATCCTGCTATACTAATTCTCTACTAAGAACACAATACAGTAGTAGAAATCAATATGAAGGTATAGAAAATTGTAGGAAAATTAATATATTCGGTTGGAATAGTTGTGAATAGTTTACATGCGATAGTATGAGAATCAGTATATCGACAAACGCAGTCAAGTGGTATCGCATTTGATGTCAGTAGTACAGTGTATAACGAGACTTCAACGATTCATGTAGTAGAGGGTCGAATTCAGTATAAAGCCAGTCAGTTCTATACGGTGTTACTGTTTATTTACGAGGTTTTACAGCAGATAGAGAACATACATTACTATGACAGTGCGTGTTACGTACATAAACCACGAATGCGACAAGGCCACGGGGAAAACAGTTATAATGCGCTGAAAAAAACACGAATCGGTGCGTAGAAGAATGTGGGACACTCTAATAGTGAAATCACCAAGAAGTTGAAACGTTCATTTACAGTGATTGATAATTTCGTTAGTTTTGGCGCATGATATGGACAGAACGGAAAAGATGTGCAAAGTAGAAAATTATCTGAGGCACCGAAAAGTTAATTTTGCGCAAAGAAATGGCTGCAAACCGTTATTCTTCTCAGCTTGTTGCTGGTTTAGAGTTGCAACTGCCAGACGTGTACGACAGATTCTGTCAGATGCGTTCGAGAAACGACTGCAGAAACCTGCTCTATCACTCAAACATAAACAAGCTAGATTGGAGTTTGCTGAAAAACGTATGTCATTGACTTCACAGTGAGATAAATAGCTCTTCAGTGATGAGGAGAAGTTTAAGTTAAGTGGGCTGGATGGATTTCAGTATTATTGGCGTGATATGACAACAGAGCAGCAGGCATGAATGAACAGAAATTTGGGGGGGGGGGGGGGTCGAAGATTTGATATATGGACAGACTTCAGCGATAAAGGCAAACTAAGCATTGCTTGGCAGGCGACTAGAATGCATTATAAAATGTACACAAAGATGCTAGATACAGAACAGAGAATCGTGTATGAGGACCTAGGGGACGAAAGTCCCATATCTCAAGAAGATAACGCATCTGCGCATGTTTTTGCTACAACCAAAACGTGGTTTGAAGATAGAGATATCGCTGTCTTGTCCTGGCCTGCACGTAGCCCGGATTTGAACCCCACAGAAAATCTTCTGGGAGTCCCTGCAAGGCGTGTTTATCGCAGTGGAAGGCGATTTCATGCCGTATGTGAGCTGAAAAGAGCGATACGAGAAGAGTGGGAGACAATTTCATTGCAAGAACCACAAACCCTAACAAAATCAACGGCGAAGGGAACTTTTGAGGTAGTTAGGAAGAACGGAGTTCTTACAAATTACTGACAGTGCAGTAACACAACAGGACAGTGAGTGCCTTTATACCAGTATCCAACCAGGAAATGCCAACACCTTACTTTGTTACTCGTGTTATGAACGAACCACGTATTTCCGCACCGAGCGAGGTGGCGCAGTGGCTAGCACACTGGACTCGCATTCGGGAGGACGGCGGTTCAATCCCGTGTCCTACCATCCTGATTTAGGTTTTCCGTGATTTCCCTAAATCGCTCCAGGCAAATGCCGGGATGGTTCCTTTGAAAAGGCACGGCGGATTTCCTTCTCCGTCCTGCCGTAATCCTATGAGACCGATGACCTCGCTGTACGGTCTCCTTCTAAACAACCCCCCCCCCCTCTCACAGGATATGAGATATATATGTAATTCCGTCACCATTATTTGTCTTACATGTATCTACTACACTACTGGCCATTGCTACACCACCAAGATGACGTGCTACAGACGCGTAATTTAACCGACAGGAAGAAGATGCTGTGATATGCAAATGATTAGCTTTTCAGAGCATTCACACAAGGTTGGCGCCGGTGGCGACACCTACAACGTGCTGACATGAGGAAAGTTTCCAACCGATTTCTCATACACAAACAGCAGTTGACCGGCGGTGATTGGTGAAACGTTGTTGTGATGCCTCGTGTAAGGAGGAGAAATGCGTACCATCACGTTTGCGACTCTGATTAAGGTCGGATTGTAGCCTATCGCGATTGCGGTTTATCGTATCGCGACATTGCTGCTCGCTTTGGTCGAGATACAATGACTGTTAGCAGAATATGGAATCGGGTTGTTTCAGGAGGGTAATACGGAACGCCGTGCTGGATCCCAACGGCCTCGTATCACTAGCAGTCGAGATAGGCATCTTATCCACATGGCTGTAACGGATCGTGCAGCCACTTCTCGATCCCTGAGTCAACTGATGGGGACGTTTGCAAGACAATAACCATCTGCACGAACAGTTCGACGACGTTTGCAGCAGCAGGGGCTATCAGCTCGGAGACAATGGCTGCGGTTATCCTTGACGCTGCATCACAGACAGGAGCGCCTGTGATGGTGTACTCAACGACGAACCTGGATGCACGAATGGCAAAACGTCATTTTTTCGGATGAATCCAGGTTCTGTTTACAGAATCATGATGGCCGCATCCGTGTTTGGCGACATCGCGGTGTACGCACATTGGACGCGTGTATTCGTCATCGCCATACTGCCGTATCACCCGGCGTATGGTATGGGGTGCCATTGGTTACACGTCTCGGTCACCTCTTTTTCGCATTTACGGCACTTTGAACAGTGGACGTTACATTTCAGATGTGTTACGACCCGTGGCTCTACCCTTTAACCGATCCCTGCGAAACCCTACATTTCACCAGGATAATGCACTACCGCATGTTACAAGTCCTGTATGGGCCTTTCTGGATACAGAAAATATTCGACTGCTGCCATGACCAGCACATTCTCCAGACCTCTCACCAACTGAAAACGTCTGGTCAATGGTGGTCGAGCAAGTGGCTCGTCACAATACGCCAGTCAGTACTCTTGATGAACTGTGGTATCGTGCTGAAGCTGCATGTGCAGCTGTACCTGTATACGCCATCCAAGCTCTGTTTGACTCAATGCCCAGGCGTATCAAGGCCGTTATTACGGCCAGAGGTGGTTGTTCTGGGTACTGATTTCTCAGTATCTATGCACCCAAATTGCGTGAAAATGTAATCACAAGTCAGTTCTATTATAATATATTTGTCCAATGAATACCCTTTTATCATCTGCATTTCTTCTTGGTGTAGCAATTTTAATGGCCAGTAGTGTATTTTCATAATAAATTCAATGCATGTAAGCTTCAGATATTTTAATTTTTACTTTCGTAGGGACCCTGCCCTTATACTGATTTCGACTACTGTATCCTTGCCTCGTTTTATTGTGTCGGTTCCGCCTCTCGTAACATTTAGTGGTCGTTTCCACCTTTTACTTAGGGGTGTCCGGATACTTGTGATCACATGATGTACTGTTTTGATCGGTGGACACGGAAACTTCTCGGACACACCGTGCACCAAAGGCCAAACAAAAATTACGTAAAGCCTTCTGCCCAGGATACGGCTGCCAGTGCGAGATAACGAGGTGGACAACGAGGTGGAGGCGTCTGGAGCCGCTGGAGACGGCGGGGCCGACGAGGGCGCCGAGGTGGCCCGCGTGCGCTCCGCCATCTTGCCGTACGCGGACGCAGACGTCGACGCCGCGCTGCAGGCGGCAGACGTCGCGCTGGACGCGGGCAGCGGCGTGCGCGCCGCGAGGCTGCTGCACCACCGGCACGTCGTTGACGACCTGGACATCGACGCCAGGGCTTCTGGTAATCTACCACTGTGCATTTGAGAATATCGGCGGAAATCCAGTTCTAACAGTTCGCGCCCATTTGTTCCATAGGGATTTCTCTTTTTGGTAATTACACTATGTTTGATGGTCACTTTGATTCC
This sequence comes from Schistocerca nitens, assembly GCF_023898315.1. Lineage (NCBI taxonomy): Eukaryota > Metazoa > Arthropoda > Insecta > Orthoptera > Acrididae > Schistocerca > Schistocerca nitens. The sequence goes on along the minus strand of NC_064615.1, from coordinate 253,580,535 downwards.
AGATACTGATATACTTGTTTTATTTATTTATTAGCTTCCATGGGACTATGTGAGCCCATGCTGCTTCTTCATGGAATGAAAGAGTACTTAGCTTACAGACTGCTGATAAGAATAATGATAAAAAAATTAAAGAATTAATAACATGAGTCAAAATTGTGAGAAATTATACGAATAAATACCATTACAGAGAAACGTTCTGTGCTACTGCAAAGAATTCCTGTCCAGTACAGCAAGAGTATGCCACAAATACACTTGGATTTGAATACTTGGAGATTATCAGCCAGTTCTGTTAGTTCTGCTGGAAGCCTATAGAAATGAGACCTGTTGAGTAGCGTATTCCTTTCCGTACAGTGCTTGTGAAGGTGTTATCCAAGTGCGTACCGTTTCTGCGTCTAGCGTTGATTGATCGAATGAATGTTGCAGTCGATATTGTCAACAACAAATTCAATAAAGCAGTATACGTACATGAACAGCAGAGTTAGAATTCCGATACGGCTGAACAACGGCTTACGCGAAGTTCGCGAACTGACACCGCAGATCAGCCTGACAGTACTTTTGTGGGCGAAGAATATTCTCCGTGAATGCTCAGAGTTGCCGCAACATTCACCGACAGACCAAAGCGATATGACCACTGCCTACTGCGTCGTTGTATGCTGCCTCGAGACCTTGCGGGTACGTGATGCGCTAACAAAATGTAAACGGATCAGACACGGACGGGGAATCACCCTAGCCAAGACATGGGCTGCAAATGGGGAAATCCTTTGAGTTAAGTGGCTTTAACAAATAGCGGATTATTATTACGCGGAGACCGTGAATGAATATCTTGAAAACGGCGAAACTGGCCGAATGTTCACGTGCTACTGTCGTGAGCATCTACGCAAAGAGGTAGGACAGTGAAACTACCACTAGGAGCTAAATGATTGGAAGTCCACAACTCTTCACAGAATATGGGGTTCGGAGGCTTGTCTGCTCAGTAAAGTATGATAGATAGTGATCTGTGGCAGCTCTGCCGAAAGAGCACAGTGCTGGTGCACGCACAAGTGTTTCGGAACACACCGTTCATCGTGCGTTGTTGAACATGGAGCTCCACAGTAGACCATCCCTACGTGTTCAAATGTTGACCCAACGACATCGACCATTACGGTTTCAGTGCGGACGGGACCACGGAGATTCGACCGTCGATCAGCGGAAACTTGTCAGCTGTTCGGGTAAATCAAATTTTTGCTACACTATGTGGATGGTCGTCTCCACAAACGCCGTCATCGAGATGACCGGCGGCTCGAAACTTGCAGCGTGCCACGGACTTAGGCTGGTGGGAGCAGTATCATGCTATGGAAGACATTCTCCAGCGCTTCATGGGGCCTGTGGTAGTAATCGAAGACACAACGACAACTGCGAGCCACCTGCATCCCTTCACGTTTGATGTCTTCCGCGAGGGTGACTTCATCTTTCAGTAGTATAATTGTCCGTGTCTCGGAACCAGAACCGTCGTACAGTGATTTGAGGAGCATTATAGTGAATTCACGTTGAGGTCTCGGCGACCAAATTTGCCTTATGTAAATCCCATCTGGGTCGCTATTGGGCGCCATCACTGCGTACGCAGATGAGCGGCACGTAATTTAAGTGAATTACAAGGCCAGTGAATAGACGTCTAATGCCACACACCTCCAAAAACCTACCACAAACTTTCTAATCCGTGGTAGACAGAATCAGTTATGTATTTCGTTCCAAACAAGCTATTAAGCAGGTCGTCATAATGTTTTGGTTCATTAGCGTATAACACCATACGAGACAATAGACTGAATGTAAACAAAATAAAGAAGCCTTCGCCTTTTTGTGTGACAGACAGTGGTGATCACCAGCCTGACAAAGGTCTGGTATCTTCACCAGTGAAGATATCAGCATTCAGTTCGTGCACAATGGGTACCTCAAAAGTAACTGCACACATTTCGTGAGTGTAATGCATGCATCAAAATAAGACTAAAACGTTAAACAACATTTTGTCTGAAATTGCTTTATTTCCGAGTTATGATGCATAACATCATTTGTGGTAGGCATTACATCATTGTTGTTGAGAACATCCTGGAAATAGCAGATGTAGATCCGACCATAAGTACCCGCCTTATAAGTGTCGCTGTAGGGGTTCCTCAGTCAACTGTAAGGCGCCTGCTACGGAGACAGCAGTTCCGCCATTTTCACCACCAGACAGGAGCTCACACCTGACGTCAGAATTTCTGTCAGTGCTCACTCGAGCGCCATGCTGCTGATCCACTGTCCGGTCGTCGGGTATCGTCTACAGATGAGAGCCTCTTTACCCGTGCGGGTAGCGTTAACACTCATAACACGCACGTGTGGACGTATGAGATTTCTAGTAAGAGGATATAAACGCAATTTGGCGATGAACATTTGGTGCGGTGTAGTGGAAAATCAGTTACTTGGACCACGTATTATTCCTCAGCCTGCGGCGCAGCCGGTTGGTCTCTCATTACCCTTTAAACAACCAGTCCAACTACCTGGATAGGTTTCAGGTTGTCTGACCCTTGACTCTGCGATGGTAGATATTGCAAAAGCAGCTTTGACGAAACTTCGACTAAATACTTACCACACGAAGGCCACATAACTCCAGTCCATGGGCAGTGACTGAAAGTTAAACTATGGAGCGTTTGGGATATTTACATGACTAATTTGAAAAAAAGTCTAAAATTTCCTTTAAGTTGGTTTATTGTCTTTAAAACTCGGAAAATGGCTATCAAATCCGTATTTTTATATCTCAACGTCATTGACTGTCTATGTTACAAGTTCACACGCGAAAGCAGCCAGAAGATATTTAGTCCGACTGGATATTTTGAACTTCCTAAACAGTCACTGATCCATGACCACTTGCGAGCTAACACATTCAGTCGTTCAGCAGATTCGTGTAAAGAAGTGCTTGCCATAATGTCTCGTAATCTGCTCGTAATACGCCACATGTGCGATATGAAATGTTCAGACGCGAATGTCTCCTATAATAACCCACTCACAGAGCTCAAATTTTCACAAAATACTCAGTACTGTAGTCCCTTTCGTCACCGTCCCGAGAGCCAATCAAACGCGTGAATTTCTTCATTTTGGCACAAATTTGATCAGCGCGATTTAAGATAGGTATTTACCAGAAGAAGGCTGCCGGGCGAGTATCTCGACTCACAGATCTGAGGCAACAAGGCCTACTCAAACGCGCGAGAAATGCTGAATTCCTACTGGCTAGTATGTTAAGCAGCCAGTCACATCAACTCGAGCACTTCTATACTCGTGGTATTCTAACGTTAGCCAACCAGATTACCACAAGTAATGTAAACTAGGAATCTCGTAATTCCGAAACTAAGTAAAATTCAATGAAAACAGAATGCGATTCCTTTCCACAAAATAAATTACTGGTAAATTTAATACTCAACGTCTCTTCTGGCTGCCTTTTGCAAAATCAAGCTCCCTCGAACGTAATTCACAAGTTCCTCTATTACACAACTACTTCCTGATGCAAACATTCATATAGTTTTAATAAAATATCACATCCTGACTTTATGAATATCCTCCATTCTCTCTCTCAGTCCCTCCAAAACACCCACACAACCAAACCACGATGAAATAATAATAATTTTTCACTTTTAATTATGTCAGAAATCTGTGGTAATGAAACTAAAGAAAATTCCAGAAAAGTAGATTATTATATGCACCTGTCCTCTTGGTTGTGATTTCAATTGATACTATAGATGAACACATTATTGTCCCTCACTCAGTTTCACAACGCCAGCACAATTATTAAAGTGTTTTAGGTAAAAATTTATATCTCCAAAAGTACTGAAGTTATTGATTTGAAATTTTAACAGTATGGTTTTGTTATCCATAGAATTTGGTATACTAAGTACGAAAAAGATCGATTAATATTTAATAGTACTTCTTCAGATTAATAGAGAGTATGTGTAACGTCTTGTACTCAGTGGCCCAGTAGCCGGCGTCAGCTGTGACAGCATGAGAACCAAAATCCGTTCTGCTCCCAGCTCCACGACACATCTCAGTCGGGAGGCAAAATCTCAATATTGCTTATCCAGATTAGTGGACAGGCGTTACGGGAGCAGTTGCTTCGCCCGCCAGCTCTCCGAATCTTAACCGCCTTGGCTTCTACCTTTGGGACCATCTCAAAGAGCTCGTGTGTGATGTTGCAACTGAGAATGTGGCACAACGGCAGCAGCGAACTGTAAATGATTGTGCAACTGTACAGAAAGAGATGAACAGACGTTGCAACATTTCGAGAGAGGTAAGACGTCGACCACGTCACTGTCTTCATCTACATTGGCACCATTTTGAACCTGTACGGTACGTAGCCGTACTGAATTTGTGGCTTTCTGAGAAGAATTAATTTTGTGTTGCTTTTTATGGGGCATTTGTGATCCCTGTTCTGTTGCATATCTTGGAAAAAAATCAGTTTCGGACAAAATTTTGTTTAATACTTTACTCTTATTTTGGTTCATACATTACACTCGCGAAATGTATACAATTATTTTTTAAACATCCTGTACATTGACTGTGATATGAGGTCGGTTCAGAAGTACGTATCGTTTTAAAAATACCATGATTTTATTTTATTAGAACAAAATGCACTACATTACGTTACAAAACAACACACAGTAACTGGACGCACTACTCAGTGATTTAATTACCAGCTTTGTAAACGACCAGCTGCCAGTGTTCAAGTAGGACTATGTGCTTCTCCTGAAGTTGTTGCTTTGAGTTGAGGGAATCTGTAAGCCTGTTCTTAACAGAAACTTCAAAATGGAACGCTAGTCCCTAATTGGTGTTATTCACGTATTTTTATGGGTGTCACTGAACACGTGTTGTACTTGTGTAACCAATAAATACAAATGGTGGACAATGGTCGTGTAATTGCATTGCATAATTTGTGCCAATTCCTAAGATGTTTCGCGAGGATTATTGCGAAGCAACTGATTTAGGCTGTTTTCATCACAAAGAGAAGGTGTCCGAGAAAGTGGTTCATCATACGAATCGAATTTTCATTTCTGGAAACGAGAAAACTAAATCCGTGACGTTTTCTCAGCAAATATTTCTCTTCCGTAGATATCACAAATTCTTCTCGTGGCCTCTGTAGTACTAGATCCACGATTAAACTCGAAGAGTGAAATGCGTCGGGATTGTTTATTTTCCTCTACTTGACGCTCTATATTGATGAGCCTTGAAAATGGCCAATAACATGCAAACCACTGTTTCCAATAATCAAACGCCAAATTGAAGAAATACAAATGACTAACGAAAAATGAAGCCTTCGTAATACAATGGTGTCAGTGCAATGAAGAATGACACGGACTTACGCAATGAGCCAATACTTCAAAACAAAAAGTTCCATCTACCGTCAGTCCTAAGACTGACTATTTGATTGGCTTTGGACAGTAAAATTTCGCTTCTGCAAGAGGTCCGCGTCGCACACAGTATGCACTGCACTTTGTTACAGTTAAGCATTAATCATTCTCTTGTCAGTAGCACTTGTGTCATCTGCAAAGATATAAATGTTTGAGTCATATGTTGTGTTTAGTGGCAGATCAGTGCACCAACGTACCCAGAACAGGACCCTGTGACACCCTCACTTTACACGGCCGCAGTCAAGATCAAACATGTTCTCTGTTGACACTGGAGGAAAGACTTCGCACTTCACTCCACTAACACTCTGTCCCTATTGTCCATCCCCTATACCAGATAACGTAACTGAAAGACATAGTCTATGCTCCACCTCAAAGTCTTACTTACGACCACGTTAAGGTGTAATACATCAAAACATTATAGAAGTAGTGATACTGCTTTACAGTGAGGTGACAGAAACAGTGGGACGCCTCTTAACATAGTGTCGGATCTCCTATTGCCCGGCGTAGGGCAGAAATTCGACGTGGCACGGACTCAACAAGTCGTTGGAAGTCGTCTGCAGAAATATTGAGCCATGCTTCTCTATAGCTGTCTGTAATTGCGAAAGTGGTGATTGCGAAGGATGTTGTGCACGAACTGCCCTTTCGATTATGTCCTATAAACGTCCGATTGAATTCATGTAGGGCGATCTGTATGGTCAGATCAAATGGTTCAAATGGCTCTGAGCACTATGCGACTTACCTTCTGAGGTCATCAGTCGTCTAGAACTTAGAACTAATTAAACGTAACTAACCTAAGGACATCACACACATCCATGCCCGAGGCGGGATTCGAACCTGTGACCGTAGCGGTCGCTCAGTTCCAGACTGTAGCGCGTAGAACCGCACGGCCACTCCGGCCGGCTATGGTCAGATCATTTGCTAGAATTGTCCGGATTGTTCTTCAAACCATCCGTAAACAATATTGTGGTCCTGTGGCCATGAATGGCTGCAAATGGTCTCCAAGTTGCCGAACATAACTATTTCCAGTCAACGATCGATTTGTCCAACCGATATGGTCACGACCCCAAGAGACGCGCTGTATGTCACGCGCTGTTACCAAAGTCTCTCGCATCGGTCGTCCTCTTCGAAAGCCCATTCACACTAAATGTCGCATTCCTGTCCTAGCGGATGGATTCCTCGTAGTTCCACAATGATTTCTGATGTTATTACATGCATTGTTGCTTGGTTCAAATGGCTCTGAGCACTATGCGACTCAACTTCTGAGGTCATCAGTCGTCTAGAACTTAGAACTAATTAAACGTAAGTAACCTAAGGACATCACACACATCCATGCCCGAGGCAGGATTCGAACCTGTGACCGTAGCGGTCGCTCGGTTCCAGACTGCAGCGCCTAGAACCGCACGGCCACTACGGCCGGCCATTGTTGCTTGTCTGTTAGCACTTTCAATTCTACGCAAGCGCCGCTGCTCACGATCGTTAAGCGGAGGCCGTCGGCCACTGCTTTGTGCGTGGGTAGAGGTGATGCCTGAAATTTGGTATTCTCGACACACTCATGACACTGTGGCTCTCGAAATATTGATTCTCTTACGATTTCCGAAATGGAATGTCTGATGCATCTAGCTCCAAGTACCATTTCGTGTTCAAAGTCTGTTGATTCCATGCGTGCAGACATAACCACGTCGGAAACCTTTTCACATGGATCAGCTGAGTGCTAATGGCAGCTCCGCCAACGCACTGCCCTTTTATGCCTTGTGTACGCGATACCATCGCAATCTATAGGTCTGCATATCGTTTTCCCATGACTTTTAGTCGTCTCAGAACGTAGCTCTCATGACTAAGGTATTCATTGTATTTATCAACTCTGCAACCTTTATACGCCCCCTCTGCTTACAAATAAATTGTCAAATCATTTTACTGGGCGGAGAACTTGAGAATAGAGAAATTCTGACCTAATGTGCTCAGTGCCAGATCATCAAAATAGAGGAAATTTTTCAAGTCATGTAGTTTCGGAAGTCATTAACATAAACACTAAAGGGGAAGTGCTCAAAAACAGGACTCTCTATGGCATTCCTCTCCATATTTTTATTGAACCACCGAGGTCAGTATTATAATTATCGTTACTGCTAAGGTGCAGGAAAGTGAATGTGGATTCCTCAGTTTCCTTTTTCTCCACAGGACACTCCAACTGGCAGTTGACTCTGATGCTGGTGCTCACCTCGGCTGGGCTGGTGGGCTGCGCTCTGTCAGCCTGGTGGTTCTCCCCGTCCAACTGCCACCGTCCACCTGGTAAGAGAGGCGTCTGCCCAAGACGATGGCGTAGTGTAAGGAACGACATTTGCACATGCCGCTGTGTACCAAAAACGACGAATCGGCTCTTTGAGTCTGGTTGAAACTGCAGGTCCTTCCTTTCGATTACCTGTCTGATACGCTGTGCATTCTCAAGACTCATGATGAAGCTTCACGAACAGAGTCAAATACTATGAACGTAGAACGACCATCACTACTACGATGATTTTTCACCATACAAAATAAGAACTGAGACTATTAATGTGCGTAGTATCACTCCATTTTTGTCATCACACTCGTTGTTTATAGTGCTAATCTTATAAACAATGTGATAAAATATACTATGTAAACTGAATGTGGAGGGGGTTGAAAGGAAAAGGAAGAAATTATTGATGTCAGGTGCAATAGGACTTTATGTGGAACCAGCAGCAACGAGCGAAAATGTGTGGCAGACCAGGAGTCTAATTATCATGTGCATATTAGGCAGTTGCGTTAACCACTGCCCCATCAGGACACAGTGTTTACTCAATTACATTGATTACTTCGGGACGCCTCCCAGCCGACCCGCACTCCCATCATGTTCCTCCTATCCGCAGCCCCCTTCATGCTCGCTACTTTGAGATTCCCATAGGAGGTCGAACGTAGTTGTGGATCCGCACTGATGGTGGTGAATTCATTGCCCATCGAGGTAAATCAATTAAGTGAGTCATGTCTGTTCTTTTGGACATGTCCAAAATTGATTCATGTTGGTGGGCCATGAATCTTCAACCTTGCAGTGCAGATACACAATTACGTTCGACATCCTGCAGAAATCTCAAAGTAGTGAACATGGAGGACATGGACAGGGGCTGCATATAGGTGGCACACGATGGGAGTGTGGATCAGCCAGGAGGCATGCCAAGATAGTTCGTGCAACTGCAACACACATTGTGTCTGAATGACACAGTGGTTAACGCAGATGTCTATTAAACAGGAGATCCCACGTTTGAGTCCTGGACCTGGACACATTTTCACTCGTTGCCACTGATTCTGCTGTGTACTAAGTCAGTTGGAGTCCAGACTATGTGGTGAACACACTGGATGGCTGTACTGCATGGAATTGTTTAAATAAAGACTTATGCCCAATCCTTTTCCCACAAATCCTTAGGCGTAGGTGGCGGTCAGCTGACTGAGGTTAGTCCAAGAGTCCTTTCTATCGCGCCATTTTCTTAGCTTAGTAGAGATATGCGAATTGACCTTTGCTTACCACCAAAATTCAAACTTTGTGGCGGTTCATAGGAAGCAGTGGCAGACAGGTGACTTAGGTTAGTCCAAGTGGTCTATCTTCCCATGGGGTTTTCTTAGGTTAGTAGATATAACTCTGGTGTGATGCATTATCCTGTTGGAATTTGAACTACCCGCCATTTTTTCTAGGGGAGGGGGGCATGGCACTCTCCTGCCAAAATTCAAACTTCCCACAAAAATCCGCCATCTTGAATGACGTCATGGCCGCCATCTTGGATGACATCATGTGCTGCTGTCAACTCTATATGCCGCCATCTTGGATTATGTCATCACCACCATCTTGAATGCATCTGGCAACAATGCAGACTGTGCTCGTACTGCCTTTGCCCCAATACTGGTGGTTCCTACGCCAACAGCTATTGTTTGGCCTGATAGTAAGTGATGTGTGTACTAAGTTCAGTTGAAATCGCTCCAGTGGCTTAGGAGGAGATGTGGGAAACACACATACACATACAAACACACACACGATCACAAACACATATATACACTTGGATTATCAAAAATGTAGGTTTGTAACTAATAGATTTCAGCTGTCAGTCATCCTTTGTAATTTTTATTGGCAGATCTAGATTTCGGCTAGCAACTAGCCATTCTCAATGCACTAACTTTTTTGGTCAATGCCTGTAATGCCTGTTGGTCTGGCTTTGTACACAGTTCATGGAATGACGTGCATTGACCAAAAAAAGGATAGTGCATTGAGAATGGCTAGTTGCTAGCCGAAATCTAGATCTGCCAATAAAAATTCCAAAGGATGACTGACAGCTGAAATCTATTATTTACAAATCAAAATAACGGTCGCTGCGTGCAACAGCCTCGGAACGGAGGGGAACCTGAAGAAAAACGTAGGTATCTGTAGCATGTTTAAGGTTGTAGTTGAGAGGGGGAAGTTAGAGAGGGCAGAGATACAGTAATCTCCTCTGTAGGAATCAAAATCGGCTCTGAAAACAACTACAGTGTGAAACGTAGCTTGCTCTGTTAGCCCACGAGACCCAGAACGCAGTAGATAACTGCACTTAGGTAGATTCTGTATTCCTTGAATTCCAGAAGACCAGCTGTGTGATTGGAGTGAAGAGTTTCTTGCAAACAGAAAACGGTATGTGACTCTGAACAGAGAGAAGTCTTCAGACGTGAAAACAACTTCGTGAGTGTACGAATGGAGTGTTTCAGGACCATTAATTTTCACAATGTACACTGTGATTCAACTCCGTCCACTCCGCCTTCAATTTACTTTATATGTGTCACAACCGCGGATTCCACAAGGCGTCTGCGCTTTCAGACATGTCCGAAAGAACACAAACTATGCATTCACATTATAAAATATACGGCTGAAAGAAGCTGTTGCTACAAAACAATGCCTCCACATAAAATTAAAAGTCCATAGCATGGGTATTTACTAGCGATGCAAATATACAATTAACATTCGAGCTTAGTCCAACTACATCGCAATTAAAAGGCTACCACTCTGTGACGTCACCAACAACTGCAGAAAAAAAAGTGTTAGCCCCAAGACATCAGTTACGAAAGGAGAGTGTAGCATTTGTGATGTGTGATCCGCCTGACTGTTTAGATCTAAGTTTACGTTTCGTGGCTAATAACATTAAGAAGCCACAATTGGTTCAGACACCTAACCACATTTTCAGTAGGCGATGTGCTAAGACCAAAAACAACCCAAAAATGGAAAGATATATCTGCTGGGAGAAGAGATCGTCAAAATTTTGGACAATTAGTGTCCGTGCATTGTCATGTTGAAATAAAGGCCCAGTATTGTACTGAAGAATAAGTGTGATTGAAGGACGTAACAACTGATAAAAACCACTACTGGCAGTATCCCGCGTTCACGAAGATCTCCAACATACAGGAAAATCTCCTTGAGATCTCATATTCTCGTAGCTATCAAGCTTGATTTTTCGATAAAAATAAATAAATTTCCATGTTTTCGTTCAGTGCATTAGGTATGTACTGCCACAATATACTTTTCTTTGGTAAATAAAAAGTAAAATTTTCAGGTATGATGCACTTGGTTTTATATGTAAACATTCGCATTCTAACTGAATTTATTAACTTCCAATATATACGGCGCCCATAAAAAAATCTGTATGTCTTTTCTCAAGTAAGGCTGACAAGGAGCTGAACAATCTTGATATGACTTCTTCTTCTTGGGATCTTTAGTCGGAAAATTGGTCTGATGCAGCTAACTACGCTACTCTTTCCTATGCAAGTCTCTCCAACAAGGAATAACAGCTGCAATGTACATCCACTTGCATCAGCTTACCGTTCTCATAACTTGATCTCCCTCCGCAATTTTATAAACCCCCCCGCCCAACCTCTCCTCCCCTCCCACATGCACTTTCCTTCAGTAGCAAATTCACAATTCCGTCATGTCTCAGGATTTGTCCCTTCTTTATTTCAAGTTGTGCCATCCCCCCCCCCCCCCCCCAATTACAATCAGTATCTCCTCGTTGGTTAATCATCTATGCTTCTAATATTCAGCATTCTTCTGTAGCATCGTATTTCAGAAGCTTCTATTCTCATCTTGACTGTACTGCTTGTCGCCTGCATTCACTTCCACACAAGGCTACACTACACTAGAGAGATTTAAATACCAAATTTTAACCGCGATTGTTCGTAAATATTTAACTCGGAAACTTAATGAAGTCAATTTTAATATCCTAGACTCAGAAGAACTCGTTTCACTGTCAAAGGTACTGTAAATACCACGATTGAATTTAGTAAACAAACCCCCAGAAGGACATAAAGTACAAATACCCATAAATACTATTGAAGAAAGGCACAAAACTGTTATCCGCTGAACCTGGTTTGAGAATGCTGCAATAGAACGAGTTCCACAACGTAAACACAAGCTCTTTATACCGGACAGCTGTCAAATTTAAAATTCGCGCTGTATTTATTTCTTGCACTAATGAGGAATGATGTGCTTTATTCTGTCTGCGCGGAGTCCGAAAACTAATTGCAGAGGCCACGGATCACACATTTTACGAAATACAGTAAAAGTACCAAACAAAATCACTTCATACATATATATCTAAGCACATGCCTGGCTTACGTAAGATACAGACAGTGGCAATAAAATAATAAAGACAGAGACGAAATTAGAAAACAATAGCGGTAGATGAATAATAATGTGGCACACAATTACAACCTGCAGTTTTGAATCCACGCACTGTAAGACTCCGTTTATTCAAAGTAACATAGACTGAACAGATTTCAAAGAGAAAAAAACTGCGACACATGTTTATACCTAACTTCATTGCAACAGTTACGCTTATCTTTCTTGTCAGTTGTCGACATATTTAGGAATCGGTAACAGTCTTATGACGATGCAGCAGCTGTAAAGCCCCTAGTGATAATGTATCTTCATGATGCGAATTTGAAAGGAAAATATAGGTACATCTACATTTATCCTCCGCAAGTAACCCAACGGTGTGTGGCGGAGGGCACTTTACGTGCCACTCTCATTACCTCCCTTTCCTGTTCCCGTCGCGTATGGTTCGCGGGAAGAACGACTGCCGGAAAGTCTCCATGCGCGCTCGAATCTCTCTAATTTTACATTCGTGATCTCCTCGGGAGTTATAAGTAGCGGGAAGCAATATATTCGTTACCTTATCCAGAAACGCACCCTCTCTAAACCTGGACAGCAAGCTACACCGCGATGCAGAGCGCCTCTCTAGCAGAGTCTGCCACTTGAGTTTGCTAAACATCTCCGTAACGCTATCACTCTTACCAAATAACCCTGTGACAAAACGCGACGCTCTTCTTTGGATCTTCTCTATCTCCTCTGTCAACCCGACCTGATACAGATCCCACACTGATGAGCAATACTACAGTATAGATCGAACGAGTGTTTTGTAAGCCACCTCCTTTGCTGATGGACTACATTTTCTAAGGACTCTCCCAATGAATCTCAACCTGGCACCCACCTTACCAACAATTAATTTTATATCATCATTCCACTTCAAATCGTTTCGTACGCATACTCCCACACATTTTACAGAAGTAACTGCTACCAGTGTTTGTTCCGCTATCATATAATCATACAATAAAGGATCCTTCTTTCTATGTATTCGCAATACATTACATTTGTCTATGTTAAGGGTCAGTTGCCACTCCATGCACCAAGTGCCTATCCGCTGCAAATCTTCCTGCATTTCGTTGCAATTTTCTATCGCTGCAACTTCTCTGTATACTACAGCATCATCAGCGAAAAGCCGCATGTAACTTCCGACACTATCTACTAGGTCATTTATATATATTGTGAAAAGCAATGGTCCCATAACACTCCCCTGTGGCACGCCAGAGGTTACTTTAACGTCTGTAGACGTCTCTCCATTGAGAACAACATGCCGTGTTCTGTTTGCTAAAAACTCTTCAATCTAGCCACACAGCTGGTCTGATATTCCGTAGGCTCTTACTTTGTTTATCAGGCGACAGTGTGGAACTCTATCGAACGCCTTCCGGAAGTCAAGGAAAATAGCATCTACCTGGGAGCATGTATCTAATATTTTCTGGGTCTCATGAACAAATAAAGTGAGTTGGGTCTCACATGATCGCTGTTTCCGGAATCCATGTTGATTCCTACAGAGTAGATTCTGGGTTTCCAGAAATGACATGATACGCGAGCAAAAAACATGTTCTAAAATTCTACAACAGACGATGTCAGAGATATAGGTCTATAGTTTTGCGCATCTGCTCGACGACCTTTCTTGAAAACTGGAACTACCTGTGCTGTTTTCCAATCATTTGGAACCTTCCGTTCCTCTAGACACTTGCGGAACACGGCTGTTAGAAGGGGGGCAAGTTCTTTCGCGTATTCTGTGTAGAATCGAATTGGTATCCCGTCAGGTTCAGTGGACTTTCCTCTTTTGAGTGATTTCAGTTGCTTTTCTATTCCTTAGAATAGAAAAAATGTAGGTACATTACTCATAAATAAAATTCTTTTCTTCAGAAATATAAAAGACTGCTACATACTTTTTATTGTAATAGCTTGGATACATTTACTGCAATGTTTAGTTATTTGCTAGGTATTTAGGTGCAGTTTGCCAAGCCTGAAAATGATGTAATATTGCTAATTAGTAATCAGATACAAATTACACATTTCGTACCAAACTTTAAGATTTCTTTTGACTGCAGACTGTTAAGGCAAGAGTGCTCACATGCCAAACTATATTCAATTGTAATACTGAAACAGGCCGCATTGCTCACTTTTTTCACATAATTAAACTCCGTACGGATTCAGTCCCGTTAGGAGACATAGTTTTAAGTGATGCCTCTTTACACCTCCTTTGATTTTCGTTTTACTTGTCTTGAGGGCTACAAAGTGAAAGATCGGCAAGTTAGAGACAGGTGTAAGTAATGCCTGCTTTTCTTTTCAACATCTCTCTTACTCTTTTATTCGACATCAGACAATTTAAACCAAATGCAGTAGGTCTTTGTATTGTGGAAATACATATTTCTATAACGTTCTACTTCTAGGAAGCTTGTATCATAAATATTTGATTAAATGAGAAATATTATTGCATGCATTTTGTTTCTCGTCCCGAATGATTTTCTCGAAACACCAGGAGACTCATGTGAAAACCAGGACTGTTCCAGCAAAACCTGGACGTCTGGTCAGCCTAAGGAAACACACAAATGAAATCATGTTAAAATGAGTAGAGCTGCTTTCCAAGTCTTCATTCTACGTCAGTGCTTATATGAGTGTGAGAGGAGACAATGAGTGATTTCATCGGCAGGCAGGTGGTGGCGGCGACAAACTCGTAGTAGATCTGTCGGTGGCAAATGTTAATATTCTCTTCTCAGGTGCATCGTCAGCTTGGCGGTAATGTCATTCTTCCGTCGACTTCATTCAAGTTCAGGCTGGTCGGAAGCAAGTGGTCTTATATCGACCGAAGTTCGTGTGAATACGATGATAACATTTCAGATGCAACAATCAGTTATTGATTTCACGTACACAGTTTTGAAACAATGCAAAATTCACTAAAAAGTGAAGTTATAGTTCGTCCGTTTTGCCAAACGCGTCAGATTTGTGAATTCACAGTCTTGCGAATAACTTTTAAATCTATAAAATTGCTTAACTTTTTTCGTAATTTGTAGGCTTACACACTACTTAATTTAACGTAAACTAACTTACGCTAATGACAACACACACACCCATGCCCGAGGGAGGACTCGAACCTCCGAAGGGGGAGCCGCGCGAACCGTGTCAAGGCGCCTAGACCGCGCGGCTACCCCGCGCGGCTACCCCGCGCGGCTACCCCGCGCGGCAACAGTTTTTACGACTGTTAGTGTATTAATGCACGTGAAACATCGTTAAATTACAAATGGAAGATCTTAGAAGTTGACCGTAAATTTTCCTGAAGTCCGTCGCTCGAGCATAAAAAATGGTTCAAATGACTCTGAGCACTATGGGACTTAACTGCTGTGGTCATTAGTCCCCAAGAACTTAGAACTACTTAAACCTAACTAACCTAAGGACATCACACACGTCCATGCCCGAGGCAGGATTCGAACCTGCGACCGTAGCGGTCGCGCGGTTCCAGACTGTAGCGCCTAGAACCGCTCGGCCACTACGGCCGGCCGCTCGAGTATCAGAGTATGATACAGGGTGACAGTTATTGAACTATACGAAAAAAAACGTAAATTAGTTACAAACTACGGCGTGCACTCACTTTATTCAACATGTAAACGTCACTACAGATATGTGGATTTAGGTTATGAAATGTTCGATGTGCCTGCCATCCTTGGCGATGATGTGACGCAGGCAAATAGCGAAATTCTGCATGACCCGCTGGAACATCGGTCCTGTCGATGACCTCCTGAATGGCTGTTTTAAGCTCAGCAATGATTTTGGTGTTATTGCTGTACATCTTGTCTTTAATATAGCCCAACAAAAAGGAGTCGCATGTGTTCAGATCCGTAGAATACGGCGGCCAATCGAGGCCTATGCCACTGGCCTCTGGGTACCCCAGAGCCAGATTGCGATCCCCGAAGTGCTCCTCCAGGACATCAAACACTCTCCTGCTTCGATGGGGTCGAGTTCCGGCTTGCATGATCCACATCTTGTCGAAATCAGGGTCACTTTGGATAATGGGCATGAAATCATCTTCCAAAACCTTCACGTATCGTACGGTAGTCACCGTGCTATCAAGGAATATCGCACCGATTATTTCGTGATTGGCCATTGCACACCACACATTCACCCACTGAGAGTGAAGAGACTTTTCGATCGCGAAATGCATATTCTCAGTTCCTGAAACGCGCCAGTTTTGGTTATTGACGAACCCAACCAACTTCGTCGCTAAATCAAACCTACTAATTCCCAACATGCCCCGCGGCCAACCATGCAGTTTCAACGTCATAACGCAAGCCGTTCAGAAGTTATGACGATTTTATTTCATATAGTTCAATAACTGTCACTCTCTATTAAGGGCTGACGGAGCTTCGGCTTCGATAAATCTGTCCACCAACCGAACAGCGAAGAGTAACGCACAACGGAGCGGAGGCGAGTTTCCCACACGGCACCAATCACACATCCAGCACGCCATCCGTGAGGTGAGACACTGTCAGAGACATTAAGCAACCATTGTGTCCGAAACAGTTTTGCAGGTCGCTGTTCAATGTTTACAGTGGCCACCACAGCACAGTGGCCAGAAAAGGAAATAGGGATAACGTCGATCGCAAGAATTCTACCACATAAACAATCAGATAAATAAAACTTGTCGATGTGGCTGCAAGCGGTGGAGTTAAGAAATGTGTATCTAACCAAGGTGGGATATTTCTGCTCCCACCCATCACGCAAACACATCAAAGGAACCGGTTCACATAATTCGTGACAAAAATTATAATGTCAGGACTGATCTGCTAGGAGTTAAGACACAATTACTATCGCCACCTAATGTCAGACACCGGCGACTCTTGCACAAAAGACAGACAACCTCCTCTTTGTAAAACAGCGAACGCACTACTGTAGACCCAAACCAGACAGTGCATGTAAAACAACCAAGAGCAGGTAAAAGGACACACCCTATCCCTCCACCAGAATCAAGTACATCAGTATCGACGGTGAGTATACCCTCACACCCGTCGCATGTTCAGGAGCCACATTAAAAACAGTCTGAAATCCAGCGAGAGCAAAACTGGCGAATAAAACTTCTTGTAAAAGTACAATATCACCACACGAATTGTAAACTGACGTAACGAAACTAAACCTAAACCTGGTTCAATTGTATTAACATTTAGGGTAATGAAAGTGTAAGTTCAAATCTATTGATCAGAATAAGAAACACGTGAAAACGGCAACAAAAAAAGACAACTTATTCGACCTCTCGACCGTCAAAATCCGTCGCTCCATCCATCAACGGGTCTGAGGGAGTTAGGCCACTGCCACGTGCTGCCTTTATGTTTCTATTTTCTCCTTGCAACAGCGTGATCCGGCTCGAACCGTTGTTTGTGTCGGCCTGTGGCAAGCTACCCTCCGCCGCTGGTGAGGTGGGAGGATCGTTCACTGTGTCCAATTCAGTCACTGTCAACCCTGAATCGGAAGCCGCGTGGACAGGAGAAGGCCCCAGCGAAAGTGACCAACCCTTGTTATTAAGTCAATCAGATGGGAGGCCGGCCGTCACCGCATACAAACCATGTGAAAAAACCCCGGAGTCCGACTTCTCTAAGAGCAAGTAAATAGAGTCACCATCGGAAGTGCAAAACAATGGAGTAACGGGGTGCTGAGGGTCAACTGGTGAAACGAACGGAACAGGCGACAATTGCATCGACATCAAGTGTTCCGACCTCTGGAGTGGTTCAGAGGGAACATCCGTGGAAATCAAAGGAGCACTACAATCTGCCATCTCAAATCTCGGCTCAGTAGTCCTGACTCCATCCGTACCATCCAGAGAATCGGCAGGTTACGAGGTTAAAGGGACGGGAGGGGGGGGGGGGGTGACAAGACAGGGGGAACTGAGCTGTAAATGCATTATCCTGCAGCTGACGACATTTAGACGCCTCTTCCCACTCTTGACTCCACATACCAAAATGAAGTGCCTTTACTAAGTCTGCAGTGCTACGAATGACACGGTGCAGTTTTCTTTGTGTTTTTAGATTGCGCGTCCTTATGCTTAAGAGTCAAAAAGGTGTTAATCTTACTACCACACTCACAGTTATATGTTTTCTTTACTTTTTTGAGCAGATCTGCACAACCCGTAATGCAATTGCCTTCGCTGTAACATTGTCCGTAATTCAAATTTCAGCCACAGACATTTTTTGTGCTGTCAAGTGTGCATCCATTGATCATTCTTTCTTGCAAATTCAACAATGTAACACTAGTTACGCAAATGCATTCACAAGTTGTTAACAGCCGCTAAAAACAATACATTTTAGTAGAAAACAACGAACTAGAATCATCATCTCACTCCAATGAAAATTTCAAAGCAAATAGTACACCCCCCCATACTTGCATCGTTTAATATAGTGGAAGTAAATTCTCAGTATACTATTCAAAACAATATATAAATACGCACTTCTGTGTAGAAAATTTTTTCTGTGTAATAGTACCTATCACAACTATGTATTCTATTACTGAGAATACAAAGCCTACTCAGTGGCAAGAAGCAACAACATTCAAAGTAGAATTACATACTCATTCCTTGAGAAGATGTAAGAAAGTTGAATACCGGTTCTGTCAAAAGCTGTAACATGCAGTTCTCCATTAAATGCGAGTAAGAACAAAAAATTGATTCAAACAAAAATAAAGTAGCATACGTGCGATATACTTACAGTGCAACGAAATCCAGCAGTTAATTCACAGACTTGTAAATGGGAAAAAAATATACGTGTATCCACGGAAAACCGTGCAATGAAATTATCTTTTGTTTTAAACTAAACAAAAACAAGTATGGGATCATTTACTCCACAAGTATTGCAGATGCCAGCAAACATGAAGCAGAATATGAGTAACATACTTACAATACAGTTCAGTAAGTGCAATACACACATGAAGTCATAATCAGGAACACAGTGCAATGAAACCAGCCTCTTTCCGGTATGAAACGAAAACAGTTATGGTGACTTTAATTTACTCAATAAGAAAACGAGTTGATGACGGATTGATAATCTTACAGCGCTCCAAGGTCTCCTGTCAGCTTATCGAGGTTGTGTTACTGGACATTCCTATTCAAATTCCCCCTTCCCACAGATGCTCACTCCATAGATGTCCCTGCTCTAAACTAAATGGCTCTGAGCACTATGGGACTTAACATCTGAGGTCATCAGTCCCCTAGACTTAGAACTACTTAAACCTAGCTAACCTAAGGACATCACACACATCCATACCCGAGTCAGGATTCGAACCTGCGACCGTAGCAGCAGCGCGGCTCCGGACTGAAGCGCCTAGAGCCCCTCGGCCACAGAGGCCGGCAGTGTATGTGGCTGCCGCAACAAAGAGTCTGCTGTCAGGCAGAAATGTTACTCGTGTTCTCAACATGAAATACAAAGAAAAACAAACATTTGTTAAGTGTATGTTATATATAATAACATAACACATGCTGTGGTTGTTGTTGTTGTGGTCTTCAGTCCTGAGACTAGTTTGATGGGCCGGCCGAAGTGGCCGTGCGGTTAAAGGCGCTGCAGTCTGGAACCGCAAGACCGCTACGGTCGCAGGTTCGAATCCTGCCTCGGGCATGGATGTTTGTGATGTCCTTAGGTTAGTTAGGTTTAACTAGTTCTAAGTTCTAGGGGACTAATGACCTCAGCAGTTGAGTCCCATAGTGCTCAGAGCCATTTGAACCATTTGAACTAGTTTGATGCAGCTCTCCATGCTAATCTATCCTGTGCAAGCTCCTTCATCTCCCAGTACCTACTGCAACCTACATCCTTCTGAATCTGCTTAGTGTATTCATCTCTTGGTCTCCCTCTACGATAATTACCCTCCACGCTGCCCTCCAATACTAAATTTGTGATCCCTTGATGCCTCAGGACATGTCCTACCAACCGATCCCTTCTTCTAGTCAAGTTGTGCCACAAACTTCTCTTCTCCCCAATCCTATTCAATACCTCCTCATTAGTTACGTGATCTACCCACCTAATCTTCAGCATTCTTCTGTAGTACCACATTTCAAAAGCTTCTATTCTCTTCTTGTCCAAACTATTTATCGTCCATGTTTCACTTCCATACATGGTTACACTCCATACAAATACTTTCAGAAACAACTTCCTGACACTTAAATCTATACTCGATGTTAACAAATTTCTCTTCTTCAGAAACGCTTTCCTTGCCATTGCCAGTGTACATTTTATATCCTCTCTACTTCGACCATCATCAGTTATTTTTCTCCCGAAATAGCAAAATTCCTTTACTACTTTAAGCGTCTCATTTCCTAATCTAATTCCCTCGGCATCACCCGACTTAATTCGACTACATTCCATTATCCTCGTTTTGCTTTTGTTGATGTTCATCTTATATCCTCCTTTCAAGACACATAAACGACAAATATTTAGTGCATACTGAACTCCAGTGAACACTGACGAACCAGAATATTATGACCACTGCCCACTGCAAGTGTAAATGCTACTTGCTGGCGTTGTCGGGAAGTTACTGGATAAGCAAAGTATATAATCAGAGCAGATATGAATAGGGAACCATTCTAGCAATGATGCAAGCAGAAAATGGTGATGACTGCCATAGGCGCATTTGACAAAGGGTAGATTTTATCGTCTGGTGCCTAGAAACAACCATCTCAGAAATGGCGATGCTGATCAGTTGTTCGTGTGATCTTCTCTTGAGTGTCTACGGAAAGTGGTTGAAGGATGGTGAAATGACGTGTAGGTGACAAGATGTTGGAAAAGGAAACAAGATTTGGTTTAAAGTCCCATCGATACCAAGGTCATTAGAGATGGAGCACAAGCTTGGATTGTATCAAGGATGGGAAGGGAAATTGGCCATGACCTTTCACAGAAACCATCCCGGCACTTACCTGGGCCAGTTTAGGGAAATCAGAGAAAAGCTAAATCTTCATGACTTGTCGCGGATTTGAACCGTCATCCCCCTAAATGCTAGTCCACTATGCTAACCACTGCACCATCTCGCTCGGTACAAGGTGTTGGAGATCCAAGTGTTATCACAGAACGTAGGGTTGTTGGCTCAACTTTGGTGGACGGCAGGATAGGTGCACAACTGACAACAGAATACAATGTCGGTACAATTGTTTTGGAGCACACCGTACAATGAATTTGGGGTTCCGCAGCAGATGATCGATGTGTATTGCCATGCTGATCCAACTACATCATCCATTATTGTTGCCGTTATCATCGAGGATGGACCGTATCTATTGAGAAACACGTCACCTGATCGGGTAAATCATGTTTCTTGTTACGCTGTATGAATGGCCATGTGTGGATACGCCGTGATTGAGGCCAAAGGCTGCTTGAAACATGCACCACGCCACAAAAGCAAGCTTATGGGGACAGTATAATGCTGTGAGGGACGTTCACCTGGTTTTACCTGAGATTTGTGGTAATAAGTGAAGGCACCGTAGCAACCGTGGAGTACATCAGCGTTATTGTGGACCACCTTCATCCCTTCATGCTTGATATTTCCCCCAATGGTAATGGCATTTTGCAGCACGATATCTGTGTGAGTCACGAGGCAAGAATCGTGCTGTGGTGGTTTGAAGAGTGTGGTAGTGAACTTAAGTTGATGTGTTGGCTACCACCTTCTCTTGATCTGAACCTGACTGAACAGATCTGGGATGAGCACTAATGACCCTGCCGCTTAGCGCCCTAAAGCACTAATCGTCATCAACATCTGGGATGCTAATAGACGCCAGATCCGCAACCGCAAACTACCAGCCGACAATTTACAAGAATTGCATGACTGCACGGAAATGTGATGCCACATCCTACCAGAAATCTACCAAGTACTTTTCAAATCCTTACTACACTACTGGCCATTTAAAGTGCTACACCAACACGAAATGCAGATAGTAACCGGGTATTCATTGGACAAATATATTATACTAGAACTGACATGTCATTACATTTTCACGCAATTAGGCTGCATAGATCCTGAGAAATCAGTACCCAGAACAACCACCTCTGGCCGTAATAACGGCCTTGATACGCCTGGTCATTGAGTCAAACAGAGCTTGGATGGCGTGTACAGGTACAGCTGCACATGCAGCTTCAACAAGATACCACAGTTCATCAAGAGTACTGACTGGCGTATTGTGACGAGCCAGTTGCTCGGCCACCATTGACCAGACGTTTTCAATTGGTGAGAGATCTGGAGAATGTGCTGGCCAGGGCAGCAGTCGAACATTTTCTGTATCCAGAAAGGCCCGTACAGGACCTGCAACATGCGGTCGTGCATTGTTGTTGTTGTTTTGGGGGAAGAGACCAGACAGCGAGGTCATCGGTCTCATCGGATTAGGGAAGGAAGTCGGCCGTGCCCTTTGAAAGGAACCATCCCAGCATTTGCCTGGAGCGATTTAGGGAAATCACGGATAACCTAAATCAGGATGGCCGGACGCGGGATTGAACCGTCGTCCTTCCGAATGCGAGTCCAGTGTGTTACCACTGCGCCACCTCGCTCGGTGGTCGTGCATTATCCTGCTGAAATGTAGGGTTTCGCAGGGATCGAATGAAGGGTAGAGCCACGGGTCGTAACATATCTGAAATGTAACGTCCACTGTTCAAAGTGCCGTCAATGCGAACAAGAGGTGACCGAGACGTGTAACCAATGGCACCCCATACCATCACGCCGTTGATACGCCAGTGTGGCGATGACGAATACACGCCTCCAATGTGCGTTCACCGCGATGTCGCCAAACACGGATGCGACCATCATGATGCTGTAAACAGAACCTGGATTCATCCGAAAAAATGAAATTTTGCCATTCGTGCACCCAGGTTCGTCGTTGAGTACACCATCGCAGGCGCTCCTGTCTGTGATGCAGCGTCAAGGGTAATCGCAGCCATGGTCTCCGTGCTGGTAGTCCAAGTTGCTGCAAACGTCGTCGAACTGTTCATGCAGATGGTTATTGTCTTGCAAACGTACCCATCTGTTGACTCAGGGATCGAGACGTGGCTTTTATCAAAGTCTGAAACGTGATGATACACATTTCTCCTCCTTACACGAGGCATCACAACAACGTTTCACCAGGCAACGCCGGTCAACTGCTGTTTGTGTATGAGAAATCGGTTGGAAACGTTCCTCATGTCAGCACGTTGTAGGTGTCGCCAACCTTGTGTGAATGCTCTGGAAAGCTAATCATTTGCATATCACAGCATCTTCTTCCTGTAGCACGACATCTTTGTCGTGTAGCAATTTTAATGGCCAGTAGTTCAAAATGGTTCAAATGGCTCTGTGCACTATGGGACTTAACTTTTGAGGTCATCAGTCGCCTAGAACTTAGAACTACTTAAACCTAACTAACCTAAGGACATCACACACATCCATGCCCGAGGCAGGATTCGAACCTGCGACCGTAGCGGTCGCGCGATTCCAGACTGTAGCGCCTAGAACCGCTCGGCCATGACCAGTAGTGTATGTATAATCGCTGTATATTGCTTTCCAAAGTTTGAGCAGTACGCTAGTAAGCAGGTGGTCATAATGTTTAGGGTCATCAGTGTGTGTTAGTATGACGAAGTCTACTCACTTGTAACCACTTAGGTAAGAAGCATAGCAGCGTGAAAAGTTCTCGCACTTCAACTAAGTGTGTGTGTGTGTGTGTTGGGGGGGGGGGTGGTAGGGAGGGTTGGGGACAGGAGTGCGCGCAGTACTGCTCAGTGTATCTGTTAAGTGGACTGATGCCACACTGTTTTCTGTTGGCAGAACTGGCTGACGACGGTTCATCGCTGTCAGCGTACGAGAACTTGACCAACTCTCTGCGAGACACGGCGTCTGTGAGCAGCGCCTCCACCAGCTCTGGCGGGCGCTGCGCGGCCGCCTCGGTATGCGACGCGGACGGCGTCATCACCATCCGCCTGGGAGCCGACCCAGACGCGCCGCACGCGGACGCCACCTCCATTGCTTCCGCTGGCTGCCACTGTGTCCATAGCGGCGCCACTGCCGCGGCCGCTTCCGCACCGCCTCGCGAGCCGTGTATTACTCTGGAGGACGCCTCCCAGTCCGAAGCATGATGCAATCCGCAGCAGCAGACATGTATTTCCCGCCTTCCGCACCGAGTATTGGAGTAGGGGCAAAATAATTCCGGCTTTCGTAGCGAAAACTCCAAGCGAACCAAATCAAATTAACTGCACCATCACATTTTATCTGTTCGGTGACACTTTACGAGGAGCAAATGCAATGATCTCTACCTAAACAAGACGTCCAGCGCCAGACACCCAAGCCTTCCGGCCAGCGACGATATTTTTTTTTTTTTTTTTTTTTTTCCTGATTCCAACCTAGGGGCCACGAGTGTAACCAGAACGCAAGACACAGTTCTTTACGATTCTGTCTTCACATGCTCTTGCTGCACCAGATATTCCAGATTTCTGGTGAACAATAAAATTAACTGTTTCAAAACCAGTGCAAGAAACGGTCACAAATTTCAGTACGTTACAAATAAAATGCCATTGGTAGACTGCACATCATTTTTTTTATTTTATTTATTCACCCGGACGCATTTCGCCCTCTCTTAACAAGGCATTCCTTACGATGCTGTCTTCACATGCTCTTGCTGCACCAGATATTCCAGATTTCTGGTGAACAATAAAATTAACTGTTTCAAAACCAGTGCAAGAAACGGTCACAAATTTCAGTACGTTACAAATAAAATGCCATTGGTAGACTGCACATCATTTTTTTTTATTTTATTTATTCACCCGGACGCATTTCGCCCTCTCTTAACAAGGCATTCCAGTGTGTGTGTCCTGGAATATTATGTTACCTTTTCGTTGTTACATATAGGTTATATGAAAGGTTTTACGTAGTAAACTGAATAGGTATTGACAGTATAACGTCTGAAAACCATACAGCTTTCCCTCTTGTGAAAAAACGTTTGAAAGCCTCTACGTTTTCGTGCAATCCCTGTGGTTTCCTAATACAACATTTTAACTGTCATTTTTGGTGTCCAGCGTCTCATTTGCTTTTATGCAAGCTGCCAGCTTTCTCTTTTCTGATTGTATGTGTCTTGATCTAAGTTGGAAACATCTAACCCTTACAAGGAAGTCGCATTGTATACATCGAAAATGTCTGTTGAAGTCTCATATTACGAAACCATAGTGACTACACGAAAAAATGGAGGCTTTCAACCGTTTCACACATGAAGGGCAGATGCATGGTTCCCAAAGAAGAAATCAGTCGCTTTACTGTAAGTGTCCTTCCATTTTACCATATAAACCTTCCATTAACCGTTTTTTAAATCTATGACCAAAACGGAACAACACCCACTAAAGACGCCTTGTTAAACACAAAG
This sequence comes from Schistocerca nitens, assembly GCF_023898315.1. NCBI lineage: Eukaryota > Metazoa > Arthropoda > Insecta > Orthoptera > Acrididae > Schistocerca > Schistocerca nitens. The sequence goes on along the minus strand of NC_064615.1, from coordinate 253,555,133 downwards.
TGAAACGCGTCTACGTGCATGAATTAAATAAAAAATTCAAAAAATTCGTATGCAGCGTGCAAAAGACTTTTTTCTTGTAAAGTACTGCAATTTACATACAGCTTCTGCGAAGTGCAAGGTTATTCAAAATGATATACACTCTTTCAAATGATTGTAAAAAGCTTTATATTGAGCCAAGATATTACACGATTGTTCAGGAAGTTTTTCATATCATACCCACAAATATACAATCTGTGAACCGTTAGCCATACGGCACACGTTCAGTCTATAGTGCAATTCGACCCATACTCGCCCCAAAGTGTCCGAATCAGTGTCAGTCACAGCTGCCCTGATACATCCTACAGCCACATTGTTCGGCTGTGGAGGTGTGAAAATAGTTTCTCTGTTGTAATCGCACTTGGAAGAATGACACGGTGTCAGATCGCAAGAACGCGGGGGGCCATGCAAGCAGCTGGAAATGCAAGCTCATGCACAACCGAGCCATCGTCGTGGTTGCTCAGTATCCGACAACCCGTGTATATAGTTCTGGGTGTGTGGTGAAGTAACATCATATTGAAAAACTGAAGTATAATTGTCCTCCTGTAATTGCGGCATGAACCACGCAAAATCCTTCTTTAGTCTGGCAGCCATGTTACCGGAGATCGCCGTAACAAAAAAAGTCTCAGGTTCTTCTTACCATACATATAATCATATAATTCCTTACATAAATACAAACATTTTTTACAATCACTTGAAGTGTCTAGATAATTTGATTAACTCTTTATTGCCACCACAAGAAACTTGAAACGATCACTGATAGCCTGATAAAAAAAATCGATTCTCCTTTATTTTCACTTAACTTTCACCCTTTCATTCCGTAGTTGTGGAAAGCAGCGCCATGAGATGCCGTAAAAGTCGACAAATTTGATACTTTATTAACTGAAACTTTAAAAGTATGTATTACTCATAAAGTGAAGTGTCCCAAATAATGCATATGCTCGTTGACCGAACTTGATATCGTTTGCTTAGACACACCGCTGATAATAAAAATTACAAATGAACTACAAAAGTCCTCTTTAGGAGTATACTGATATTAAGATGAGCAAATGCACGTATTTCTCAGTCCAAAACAAAGTACATTTTTTTCTTTTTTAAACAGACCTACTTCATACATGAATGTTGCCATTCAGTATCCAGGAAACAAGCACTGCAAATATGACAACGTATTTCTCTCAATAGGACATAAAATTGTCAGTTTGCTGCAGGTTATACGCAGTAAAGATACGGATCACACCAAGTATTTCACTTACCTTTTGCTGGAATAAGACCACAAGAAAAGTTGAAAATACTTGGTCTATATGAAGAATGAATAATCGTGGTTGTAGAAGAATCGTCCAGTTAAATGTTGCAGTACTGTGTTGATCTGATAGAGCCCTGATTCAAACAGGTTTACAGTCAGTGAAATAACATTTATTGATTTTTTTTCTTTTTTTTATTCGGCTTGGATATTTCTGAATCACACTGCCAAGTGCTTGATAGAACTATACAGAGAAATCATCATATAAATTATTTAAACAATGATTTAAATTATTTTAAAATGTCGTAATAGATTCGACACTTATATCCAAGGAATCTTGATACATTAACTATAGCCAATAAACAATCCAATAAAGAAAACTAACAAGAAATTGAGAAGCATATAATTGGAGATTAGAGTGATATGAAAACACAAACAGCAGCAAATTTAGTAAAAACTCGTCACTATTTCATATAAAATAAAAAAGTGTATTTATATATTTGAGGATCTGCAAGGTACAATAAAACTGCAGCACTAGTTCGAAGTTTCGCAAACTTTTGCAGTGAGCGGTTTTGTTGGGCTTGGGCGGAGGAAAACAACAAATGGTTTACAGATCGTTCTTCTTTCTTCTGGCAGTCGCATAAAGAGTTATACTTTATGCCTGCCGATGCAAGTGGGAACGAGTTGAGGTATCGTTTGTGCGCAGTCATTCCACGGTAGTTAGGTTCCTACTTGCTGAAATTTTTCGAAACTTGGGGAGGTGCTGCTAATTATTGGTTACCTTTAGGATATACTGGAAGGCGTCAGTCCTCTGTTCATTATTCCTTGGCGATTTTCCACATCCATAACTAGAAATAGGATGATGGTGGGATGAAGTTCATTACAGGGTCCGAAACAACGGCCTCCTTCGCCACATGGTCCACCTTCTCTTTGCAAACCAGTCCTATATGAGCTGGGGCGCATAGAAAGGAGATTAACGAGGAATAAATAAATGATACTAAGTAATATACAGATCGAGGGAAACTTTTTGGATAAATGTGGCGGATGACACAGACGACAGAAATGTGCAGGTGTGCTAAATCTTTTTGCCAAAGCCCAGAGTTCTACATCCAAGTATGTAGAGATCACTGAGCTAATGCAACATTTACACATCTTTGACAGAAATTCCTTAGTATACGTCACATTCCCCGCCATTTTATCATCCCAGAATAGCCCCTGAGATAGAGATCTGCGATAATAGTGTGCAGTGTTCTATATCCTTTCTGCTAAAGTACTTGGTTACCCACACTCGAGACTGGAAAAGGCATACGTGCAGTGGAAGCGTTATTTGAGTGTCTAGTCAGCACCAGACAGTAACTTATATTCCAGAAAGATGTTCTGCCCCTACGCTCAGCAATCAGTTAGAGTCAGTGGATGAAACCCAGTCGAATAGTAACAGTTTTCTTTCTTTGGTTAAACATTTCATATGTTGTGTGAGGAGCCGTCTTTTTTTTTTTTTTTTGCCAGAATGGAAATACACCACCATCTTAAAAATAGAGATTCTTGCCGTCTACACTGTTACAAGTCGTGATAATTCAAATGCAAATTGCAGTGAATGAATGCGGAAAGAGGACAAAGCCTCTGTTACAATCATTCACTTACGTCACATGCGCTGTAAGATTTTACCAGTGGAACACGCACTGATATGTCCGTCCTGAACAGTTTTTCATGTAAAGTCTTATAGAAAAGTATATGCTATTTCACATGCTGGATCTGCCGCTCGCTGTTCACTGTTATATGACTAGTCACTGACACTTAAAAGTGCACCTCAGCAACACTAATAAGTTCAATATTCATAGATATGTCGAATTTCATCACTATTTTCGATCGATAACATTGTCTTGAGAGTATAAAATGTAAATTTGTACGAATTATTAATATGCTTTAATTTTGTAACAGACTTTTATATTTTGTATAATATGAAATATTTATTTTATAAGAATTAAAATTTTGTAACAAACTGTATTCTTCAACAAGCAATAAAATGGGAAACTACAGTTCGTCTATGTGGATGCCGTCCTAAAATAAGATGGGAAACCAATTTTCAATTAATTATCACCTAAACACAATAACTTTTTGTGCTCAGGAAGCATCTCGACAGTGTGCTAATAACTGTCAGATATTTTACCAGAAATTGAAATTTCGCTATTTCATAACTGGAAATCTGTTTGAGAATCCTGACATTGATTAAGTAATGCTGTAGTGGTCAACAACAACTGGAGACCACCTTATGACCTTATGTAAACTGCCATCAGCTACATAAATCCAGTAAAGATGGGAAGACAACGAGAATGCTTGTTTCATCTACTCTGATTGTTTCTAAATTTAGATATTAGTAATAGCATATAGGTCTGGTTCTGTTTTTTTGCGGGATGCTGTCATCAAAGTGTAACTTTTAAAAACAATCAGTGCAGTGGTCCACTAGTACTATCTACTCTTCCCCTTGGTTAGGACGTCTCACTATTTTATACACCATAAATTGTTGCTTGTGTACTTCATTCTCTATCTTACCAATAAATCTGTTCCTTGACGCCGCGCGGGATTAGCCGAGCGGTCTTAGACGCTGCAGTCATAGACTGTGCGGCTGGTCCCGGAGGAGGTTCGAGTCCTCCCTCGGTCATGGGTGTGTGTGTTTGTCCTTATGATAATTTAGGTTAAGTAGCGTGTAAGCTTAGGGATTGATGACCTAAGCAGTTAAATCCCATAAGATTTCATACACATTCGAACATTTTTGTGCCTTGACCCCCTATCCACATTTCGGCACAAATTTGTAATAAAGATAGAGAATGAGGTGCTCGGGCACCCAACAAATACAAATAAAATAATGAGCGATCTTAACCATGAGGAAAGGGAAACAGTTATCCTGATTTGATAACAATGGTGCATTTTTCTGAACATAGGAAGGCTATGTTTGATGACATCACAAAAGAAACAGAACCGGAATCGTTAGAGTTTTGATACCATAACACTGGCAAAATTTGAAAACAGGTTAGTACCTTGAAAACTCAAAAACATTTGCTTTGTATGGAATAAATTCAGACTTTCCATAGCGCGTTTGTAAAACTAAGATTGTTCCATCTGTTTACGTGCTGTCAATACGGCGAAATTCTTGAAGATTAGCAAAGAGCTGGGATGATATTTATATTTAAAAACGGTAACAGAAATCTGCTAACTCGTTTTGTAGGTATAATTCCACAGACAGAGTCGTTTAACGTAGTAGAGCATGGCATAATTTTATATCCAAAAAGCTAACATGAGAGAGGGAGATGTTTATGAAACACCTTGTATAAATTATATATGGAAAAATAATTAATGATAGATAAAATTCTATATCAGGCAACCAGCAAAAACTTAAAGAACAGATACTGTTTAGAAAAGGTGACTCATACAAAAGCGATGTTTTTCACAGTAATTACTGCTGCTCCTTGCAGTCACTGATTAAAAAAATCCTTTGGTAGATGTAAGAGACTTATCCTATGGGATATTTTGATTAAACAAGTATAACCTCTCCATTTAGTAGACGTCATAAAAAGCTTATATAATGCGACTAAAAGAAATTAGAAGTATGAAACTTGTTATCTGAAGAATATTGCATCAGCTAAGAAGTATATCAATGCTGTAGCTATCTGCCTTACGTTTCAATATTCATGCTGATGATGTAATTAATGAACGGTAGTCAGTAGCAAGCTTAAAAATTAAAATAAGTGAAAGAATCCACTTAAGAACTATCCTTGTATAGTCCAATGGAAGTTGTGTTCTTCAGGTTCATATTCATCAATACACTAACATAGTTTGAATCAGTTCTTGGTTTCTCCTCGGCTGTTAGTATACATTTCGTTGAAAGTGACCAAAAGCTTTCTCGAAATCTATGAATCTCATTCAAAGCAGTGATTCATACACATTACACCTTTCCACAATTTGCTTCATGGTTTAGAAATTTTCTATTGTTCTGTATACACTTCCTCCGCCACCCCATTAAACTCCAAAGATTCTTCTGTGTCGTTATTGACAATTTTGCTGAATGTCACATATATTTTAGAGAGAAGGAAGATACCTGCAGGTCAACTGTTCTTTTTAATAGAACATTAATAGCATCATCCAAGTTTTGTGGACTTGCCTTTGTCCGCAAACATTCTAAAACAGTTTTTTAAGGTCCTCTGGTACTCTATAACGGAAATTTGAATTTTTAATATTTGACGATTTGTGTGGCGGTCTACGCAGCCTTCTCTGCGCCGACAATCTTTTACATTATTTCGTTCACGAGTCCTTTAATTTCTTAACACTATATCTACCGTCTCCTCTGAAAGTCCTGGAAAGATTGCTTCGTAATAGTTATTAAAACTCAGGTAGTTTATATACTTCAATGAAAAGGCCGAATTTCCTGCTACTGCGTCCATGAACACTGACTCGGTTTCAGTTACGTATAAATTTTTCTCCTAAAACATAACTTTAATCACCGAAACAACAAATCCAAAAGATAACTTTAATCTCGGAGACAGCAAACGCTAAGTGGTGCCATTTTCAGTCGCAACAGGTGGTTATAATGAAAGTGCATCTACTCACAGAGGTCCAATGTACGTTGTAATTATCGTATAGCAGAGAAACTTGGCAGATATTCTAATGCGTTAATGTGGAACCAATTTACTCTGGAAAAAAGTAGCTCCAATTTTCGCCACCAGGTGCGCTGTGAGTGCAAGAAAGACGTATAGAAATGGTATCATACATAATGGATTAGGAACGGGACGTGGGCAGAAAAGGTCAAACGAGTGAAATAAGCACAATGTTGATTTTATTATTAACCATCACTTGCATAGTTTGTTCAGTCTGAGCATCGGAGACGTCGACAAGAAGCTACATCAGTACAACGACATGATCAACAGTTGCTCGCAGCGGTTTCGGTGGAGTCTGAGCAACGTGTTCCTCTACACTGGCTTTTAGATCAGATAGAGACCGGACGTGTCTCTCGTAAACACTTCTTTTAGATATCCCCGGAGTCAAAAGTCTGGAGATAACGTTCTGGCGGAAGGTTGCAAAGCAGAACTTTCGCTGAGCGAGCAACATGGACTGTTGCCCCGTTTTGCATGAAAACAGTGGTTTCCACATAGTTGCACTCTTCCACAGCAAGAATCAAATGCTGTACAAGGAGGTCTCGATAAATGCAAACGTCAAAGTACACCTGACAGGCCCTCTGGGTCTATTCTGTTCAAAGAAGAGCGGACCGAGAATAAAGTTGCTTGTGATACCGCACCACAGTCACGTATGGCTAGTTGAATGACTGTCCGTGCTCAACACACGGTTTAACAGTACCTCAAATGTGGCAGTTTTGTCAGTCACTGCAATCTGTAGTGTAAAATGTGCCTCGTCACTCCTCAGAATATTGCCCGGCTACGTGGTATCAACTTGGATTCGTGCCAGAAACCGAAGAGCAAATTCAGAACGTTGCTGTGATTCATAAGCTCTCACTTGCTTCACCGTCTGGATGTTGTACAGGTTCAAAAAATGGCTCTGAGCACTATGGGACTTAACATCTATGGTCATCAGTCCCCTAGAACTTAGAACTACTTAAACCTAACTAACCTAAGGACATCACACAACACCCAGCCATCACGAGGCAGAGAAAATCCCTGACCCCGCCGGGAATCTAACCCGGGAACCCGGGCGTGGGAAGCGAGAACGCTACCGCACGACCACGAGATGCGGGCTGTTGTACAGGTGCCAGTGTAAAAAGACTGCAAAACTTTCCTTACTGTTGACCAGCGATACACACTTCTCGTGACTAGCACTACCCGGGGCACTTGCTGTATGGTCAGATACAGCAACAGCAACATTGTCAATAACTTCAGCCAGCACAGGACGCCTTTCTCTTCTAGCTGCCACGCTAAGCTCATCCGTGTTTACGAATTTCATTATCATATTTTTTTAAATCATTTAATGACATCAGGCCTCTCCTCAGACCATTCAACTGGCGTTTCTCTCTCAACGCAGCACTGTAGCTGCTGTCGTTTACTTGAAACAGTTTCACTAACAGCGCACGGTCCCTCTTCTCGTTCACTTTAAACAGTTTCACTAACAAAATACGTCTGAGCACTATGGGACTTAAATTCTGAGGTCATCAGTCCCCTAGAACTTAGAACTACTTAAACCTAACTAACCTAAGGACATCACACACGTCCATGCCCGAGGCAGGATTCGCACCTGCGACCGCAGCGGTCGCGCGGTTCCAGACTGTAGCGCCTAGAACCGCTCGGCCACTCCGGCCGGCGTTTCACTAACAGCGCACTGTCTCTCTTCTCGATAGCTATACTGTTCACCCTTTGTAGCTTGTCGAACGACAGCGTGGATGTCATACCGCCATACACACGGTTGCAGCACCCGATTTGCACCTGGTGCATAAAATTGGAACTAATTTGTTTTCCAGTGTAAATCTGTACAGCTTCAACGCATTAGCGCATCTATAAAGTCTGCTTCCCATTCGATAGTTACAGCCCCCACTGGACCTCTGTCAGTAGCTGCACTTTAAATGTAACCACCCAGTACTTTCACGTTTTCTCTGCACAGAAACTTCTACAACAATTCATGTACTGCAAATACAGATTCAAATATTTAATTAATGGCACAACTCTACGTAGAATTTGTGTTACATTGACTTTCACGAATGAAGAAAATACCACAATTAGCGTCCGTAGCTCAAACAAATATATGGTGAATGTGATGCATGTCACCTATCCAAAATAGAGTGTATGACATGCAGTTCCAGACAAAGAGATTTTTTTATGCAGAATAACTTTGACATTTACAAAGTGGATTGCATTTTTTTTCGAAAGCCTAGTCTCTGAGAGTCAGATCAGGGAACGGTAACCGTGGGCAGCAGCGTTCTACTGGAAAGCACCCCAATTATGCTTCATTGTATTTAGACCCGTAGAGCAACTCAACACGCCGGGGCTGAAATGTTTGCTGCAAACGTATTCAACCGTAAGATGAGCCTTGCGTGATCGAGATATTGTCTTCAACGATGAAATCATCAGCTATTGTACTGCCATAACGAGACATGTCATTTCCATAGTACTATGCAGTCACGGTGACGTGAAAAGACACGTAGGTGGCTACGTCCAACTAAAAATGTGCCTTTTCACTTACAGGCACTATTTTCTTCGTTACTATTTGTTTACAAAATGTAATTCTTCCGGATCTACGACTTCAATCGTGAACTTGTTAACTCTTCCAGCCAGACATTCGCCCTGTTGCATTTACAAATAGTATTAAAATTTTCTTACCTTAGGCGACTCTCCATTCCATCCACATAATGATAGCTGTAGGAAACCCAGAGCACTGGCCCCCACAGATGAAAAAATTGAGAGTGTAGTACAAAGTTGTTAAGGCTTTCGTGGCCACTTGTTGACAACAGCCTGTTGGCTTCTGTCTCGGTTTCTTGGGCCGACGTTTGTTTGACGATTTTTCTGACGTTTCCTCAGCACAAATGACTGACGTTGTCAAAGCTTCACCCTTCACCAGAAATGGAGACAGAAGCCAATAGGCAGTTAAAATTCTAGTCTTAAACTATCTAAGCATATGCAGCAAAGACCCAGAATTAGAAATAGTCCAAAAATGTATATGCTAGCTAAAACCCGAAACTGACAGAAGAGATTCTTGGGGCAAATTTCAGTTTAGATCGAAAGGAAAGGCTAATGAAAAATGGAGGTCGCGTATCTTTCTCAGTAGAAGAGAAACTCAAATACAAGAAAACAGAGCTTGTTTGAGGAAGACTGACAAGAAGTATCTGTAGGGCATAAACTTGCAATTGAAAACTTGTTTCGACCACCTGACTGCCCCCCTCCCCCCACCCCCCACACACACACACATAAATGAAAACTTCAGAGAAAATCTCAGTTTGCCATTACGTACGCTCTCCAATCGTACTGTCATCACTAGAAGAGACTTAAATTACACAACAAACAATTGGATAAATTTAAGTTTTGTAACTGGTGGGCGTCACAAAACATCCTGCGAAACAATACTAAATTCCTTCTCTGAAAACTACCTAGAACAGATAGTTCAGAAGGCCTCTCATGATGCAAATATACTAAACACAATGGCAACAAATAGTCCTCATCTCCTTGAGGAAGTCCATAACTATAACTGGTATCAGGTACCATGAGGTAAAATGGATTACTAAACTACAAAGGGCAGCTAAAGCATGTAGGAAGATTAATACGTCCAGCAACTAGATAAAGAGACAGTTGTGTCACATTTCAAATAGAAACTCAAAACGTTTACCTCTGAGCATGTAGAAGAACTGTGGATCAAATTGAGAATAGGTTATCATACTTTGCGAAGATACGTACCTAGTCGAACGGTTCGTGGCGGGATGTAAACATTCACCGTAACGGAACTTCTAAAGAAAGCTTGACTTCACCGTAACATGTGTAAAACAAATCAGAGGGCTATAGGTGAAGAGATACTAAAAGAAACATGTTTGGCTGTCAAAGGGTGCAATACATCAAGCCTTCAGTATCCACCAAACCCCAAACAAATTCTAGTCGTATGTAAGGGCCGCAGTTGCACCTAAGTTAAGTGCCCAGACATTCTACATCTACATCATATTCCGCAAGCCACTTAATGGTGTGTGGCGGAGGGTACTTTCGGTACCACTACCTGATGCCTCCAACCCTGTTCCACTCGCGAATAGTGCGTGGGAAGAATGATTGTCGGTAAGCCTCTACATTGGCTCTAATTTCTAGAATTTTCTCCTTGTGGTTAATACGTGAAATGTATGTGGTAAGGGGAGGGGTGGGGGGGGGGGTGGGGAGTAATATGTTGCCCAACTCCTCCTGAAAAGTGCTGTCCCAAAATTTCAATAGTAAATCTCTCCGTGATGCACAACGCCTCTCTTGTAACGTCTGCCAGTGGAGTTTGTTTAGCATCTCCATAACGCTCTCTCGCCAGCTAAACGATCCCGAGACAAAACGCGCCGCTCTTCGTTGGATCTTCTGTGTCTCCTCTATCAGTCCTACCTGATAGGGATCCCAGATACGTGAACAATACTCAAGACTGGGGCGAACAAGCGCCTTGTAAGCTACTTCTTTCGTGGATGAGTTACATTTCCTTACGATTCTTCCGATGAATCTGAGTCTTGTGTCTGCTTTTCCCATTATCTGTTTTATATGGTCATTCCAATTAAGGTCGCTCTGGATAGTTACGCCTAGATATTTTACGGCAGACGCTGCCTCCAGATGTTTGTCATCAATAGTGTAGCTGCACAGTAGTGGATTTCTTTTCCTATGTGTGCGCAATATGTTAATTTAATTCCGTTCAGGGTCAACTGCAAGAGCCTGCTCTATTCATCAATTCTCTGCAGGTCGTTCTGCAAATTCTCACGATCTTCTGCCGTTGCTACTTTAGCACAGGCAACTGCTCATCTTCTAATAGCCTTTATATATACTGTAAACATCAACGGTCCTGTCACACTTCCCTGTGGTACTCCGGATATTACCTTTACATCTGTCGATTTAGTTCCGTTAAGAGCGACGTGTTGAGTTCTATCTGCAAGAAAGTCTTGAATCTAATCGCAGGTCTGCTCCGATACTCCGTAAGCTCGTATTTTTTTCATTAAACGGCAATGTGGGACGGTGTCAGATGCCTTACTGAAATCAAGGAACACGGCATCAACCTGAGCGCCGTTGTCCACTGCACTGTGGATCTCATGGAGGAACAGAGCGAGCTGAGTTTAGCAGGATCTCTGTTTGCGGAATCCATGTTGATTTTTATATAGGAGCTGTTCATTTTCCGAAAACGTCATAATTCTTGAGCATAAAACATGTTCCATAATTCTACAACAGATTGACGTCAACGATATAGGTCTATAATTGTGTGGATCTGTATTACGGCCTTTCTTAAAAACGGGAAAGACCTGCGCTTGTTCCAGTCGTTAGGTACCTTTCGTTGCTCAAGCCATCTACGATAAATTACTGCTAGAAGGGGAGCAGGTTCTTTCGCATAATCTTTATAGAATCTTATAGGTATCTCATCTGGTCCTGAAGCCTTTCCGCTACTAAGCGACTGTAGCTGCTTTTCAATTCCGCGATCGGTTATCTCAATATCTGCCATTTCGTTGTTCGTACGACGATTGAAAGGAGGGACAGTGTTATGCTCTTTCGTGGTGAAATAACTTCAGAAGACCGAATTCAGTATTTCGGCCTTCTCTCTGTTATCTTCCGTTTCGGCACCGGAGTGGTCGCTGAGAGAATGAATGAATGATTTTCACCCACTTACTGATTTCACATACGACCAAAATCTCTTAGGGTTTTTACTCAGGTCGGTTGACAACATCTTACTTTCTAAATCATTGAACGCTTCTCTCATTGCTCTCCTTACGCTCATTTTCGCTTCGTTCAGCTTTTGTTTGTCAGCTAGGTTTTTACTTATCTTGAATCTGAGATGAAGTGCTCTTTGTTTACGTAGCGCTTTCCTAACACGGCTATTAAACCATGTTGAATCTTTCCCACCCTTAAAACCTTACTCGGAACATACTTATCTAGGGCATATTGAACGATGCCTTTGAATTTTTCCATTTTTTCTCCACATCTTCGTCCTGTTCCGAGTAATCTGATGCTGACTGCTGAGATATTCTGACGCAGAAAATGAAATCGAGGGTAGCAAAGCAACTACGAAAATTCTTAATTCCATTTTCATGTGTTCCTTTACTAAGGGGGATATATAAATATTGCCTGAGTTTAGTTCAGGCAACACTGCAAAGATGGGTGGTAGATTAGTGTCTTTCGCATTGAGAGACAACTGCAATCTCTGAAACTAAACAAGGCTCCCGAATCTGACGGAGCACCTACCGCATTCTTCCACAGAATTCGCAGCTGAGTCCGCTCTCATTTTAGCAATTACATGCCGTAAATACCTTGAGGCAAGAAAAGAGTCTCCTACTTATTGAAAGCAACCGCAGGTCGCACTCGTCTGCAAGTACGATGACAGAAGTGATCCACAAAACTATCGTCGACATTTGTTGCAGTATCCTAGACAATATTCTATACTCAAAAATAATGAGAACTCTGTAACAGAAGCCGGCCGAAGTGGCCGTGCGGGTAAAGGCGCTGCAGTCTGGAACCGCAAGACCGCTACGGTCGCAGGTTCGAATCCTGCCTCGGGCATGGATGTTTGTGATGTCCTTAGGTTAGTTAGGTTTAACTAGTTCTAAGTTCTAGGGGACTAATGACCTCAGCAGTTGAGACCCATAGTGCTCAGAGCCATTTTTTTTCTCTAACAGAATGAGCCCCTTCGCTACAACCAGCATGAAATCCGAAAACATCGATCATGTGCAACCCAACTCGCTTTTCTCACATAACATCCTAAGAGTCAAGGTGCATTTAGGTGGACGCCAGTATTTTTAACTTCAGAAAATCATTTGATTCGGTAACACACCAACCATTTGTTAAAAGAAGTTCGACTACATTGGATATGAAACAAGACTTGTAATTGAACTGAATACTCATAATAGGGATGACGTAGTAGTTTATCATGGACGGAGGGTCATTGACAACAGTTAAAGTATCCTCAGATGTGCCACAGAGAATTACGTTGGGACCCTTCGATGGATTGTATGTCAATTAACCTGACGGATAATGTCGACTTGCTGCAGGTAATGCTGTTTTCTACAATGAAGTCGTATCTGCAAAAAGCTGCTCAAACATCAGGTCTAGATAAGATTTAAAAGTGGAACAAAGATCTTAAACTTGGTTCAGATGTTCAGAATGTAAAATTCTACTGTTCTCCAAACTCATGAAAGTAGTATCCCATGACTCTAACATCAATGAGTCACAACTGGAATCAATCAACTCATACAAGCACCTGTGTGGAACAATTATTTATTAATTTAGTGTATGGCTGGTACAGTCATATCGGTGATTATATATACATACACACATATACATACACTCCTGGAAATTGAAATAAGAACACCGTGAATTCATTGTCCCAGGAAGGGGAAACTTTATTGCCACATTCCTGGGGTCAGATACATCACATGATCACAGTGACAGAACCACAGGCACATAGACACAGGCAACAGAGCATGCACAATGTCGGCACTAGTACAGTGTATATCCACCTTTCGCAGCAATGCAGGCTGCTATTCTCCCATGGAGACGATCGTAGAGATGCTGGATGTAGTCCTGTGGAACGGCTTGCCATGCCATTTCCACCTGGCGCCTCAGTTGGACCAGCGTTCGTGCTGGACGTGCAGACCGCGTGAGACGACGCTTCATCCAGTCCCAAACATGCTCAATGGGGGACAGATCCGGAGATCTTGCTGGCCAGAGTAGTTGACTTACACCTTCTAGAGCACGTTGGGTGGCACGGGATACATGCGGACGTGCATTGTCCTGTTGGAACAGCAAGTTCCCTTGCCGGTCTAGGAATGGTAGAACGATGGGTTCGATGACGGTTTGGATGTACCGTGCACTATTCAGTGTCCCCTCGACGATCACCAGTGGTGTACGGCCAGTGTAGGAGATCGCTCCCCACACCATGAGGCCGGGTGTTGGCCCTGTGTGCCTCGGTCGTATGCAGTCCTGATTGTGGCGCTCACCTGCACGGCGCCAAACACGCATACGACCATCATTGGCACCAAGGCAGAAGCGACTCTCATCGCTGAAGACGACACGTCTCCATTCGTCCCTCCATTCACGCCTGTCGCGACACCACTGGAGGCGGGCTGCACGATGTTGGGGCGTGAGCGGAAGACGGCCTAACGGTGTGCGGGACCGTAGCCCAGCTTCATGGAGACGGTTGCGAATGGTCCTCGCCGATACCCCAGGAGCAACAGTGTCCCTAATTTGCTGGGAAGTGGCGGTGCGGTCCCCTACGGCACTGCGTAGGATCCTACGGTCTTGGCGTGCATCCGTGCGTCGCTGCGGTCCGGTCCCAGGTCGACGGGCACGTGCACCTTCCGCCGACCACTGGCGACAACATCGATGTACTGTGGAGACCTCACGCCCCACGTGTTGAGCAATTCGGCGGTACGTCCACCCGGCCTCCCGCATGCACACTATACGCCCTCGCTCAAAGTCCGTCAACTGCACATACGGTTCACGTCCACGCTGTCGCGGCATGCTACCAGTGTTAAAGACTGCGATGGAGCTCCGTATGCCACGGCAAACTGGCTGACACTGACGGCGGCGGTGCACAAATGCTGCGCAGCTAGCGCCATTCGACGGCCAACACCGCGGTTCCTGGTGTGTCCGCTGTGCCGTGCGTGTGATCATTGCTTGTACAGCCCTCTCGCAGTGTCCGGAGCAAGTATGGTGGGTCTGACACACCGATGTCAATGTGTTCTTTTTTCCATTTCCAGGAGTGTATTTACAGATGACAAACTTAATAAAGTTTGTGCTTTACAACTGGATATCCAGTCCTTCAATCCAGCATATAGCATCTGGAGTTGCCAACAGGAAGCCCTCTTCATCACCGTGATAGGCTCGACTCCTGCAGTCACTGACAGTGCGATGAATAGTCTGGCGGGGAACTCAGATTTTTCCATTTGTGGAGAGCATCTACGCACCGGTCAAGACCCGTTCTGATCCCCATCAGGGCAGTCCAGATCATGCACGGCAGGTGGGATCCATTTCGAACTCTTGTATCTGTAAACATGTTATACACAGGCACAGGTGGAAATATTATAGTATCAGTCGCTGATAAGGCAGATGGTTTATGTGCATCATTGGTAGGACACTAGGTTAGTGCAGTCCGTCTACACTCGTGTGACAGAACCAAGAGCATTAGTCAAATGTGTGGGACCCACACAAAATAGAACTAAACTAACAGGGTATATTGAATGTATACAAGAAAGGGCAGCGCGAACAGTGACAGTGTTGTTTGACTCACAAGAGTGCTGGAAAACTTAGAAGATGCGGCGTGTTAATCAATAATGTCACCGAATTTTATGTGAAAACTCTTAAAGCTTTTTAAATAAAACAAACATTATTACCATTCTACATCTTTATTCTTCATGTCTAATTTCTCAACATAGTCTACATCTACATCTACATCCATACTCCGCAAGCCACCTGACGGTGTGTGACGCAGGGTACCTTGAGTACCTCTATCGGTTCTCTCTTCTATTCCAGTCTCGTATTGTTCGTGGAAAGAAGGATTGTCGGTTTGCCTCTGTGTGGGCTCTAATCTCTCTGATTTTATCCTCATGGTCTCTTCGCGAGATATACGTAGGAGGGAGCAATATACTGCTTGACTCCTCGGTGAAGGTATGTTCTCGAAACTTCACCAAAAGCCCGTACCGAGCTACTGAGCGTCTCTCCTGCAGAGTCTTCCACTGGAGTTTATCTATCATCTCCGTAACGCTTTCGCGATTACTAAATGATCCTGTAACGAAGCGCGCTGCTCTCCGTTGGATCCTCTCTATCTCTTCTATCAACCCTATCTGGTACGGATCCCACACTGCTGAGCAGTATTCAAGCAGTGGGCGAACAAGCGTACTGAAGTCTACTTCCTTTGTTTTCGGATTGCATTTCCTTGGGATTCTTCCAATGAATCTCAGTCTGGCATCTACTTTACCGACGATCAACTTTATATGATCATTCCATTTTAAATCACTCCTAATGCGTACTCCCAGATAATTAATGGAATTAACTGCTTCCAGTTGCTGACCTGCTATATTGTAGCTAAATGATAAGGGATCTTTCTTTCTATGTATTCACAACACATTACACTTGTCTACATTGAGATTCAATTGCCATTCCCTGCACCATGCGTCAATTCGCTGCAGATCCTCCTGCATTTCAGTACAATTTTCCATTGTTACAACCTCTCGATATACCACAGAACCATCCGCAAAAAGCCTCAATGAACTTCCGATGTCATCCACAAGGTCATTTATGTATATTGTGAATAGCAACGGTCGTACGACACTCCCTCGCGGCACACCTGAAATCACTCTTACTTCGGAAGACTTCTCTCCATTGAGAATGACATGTTGCGTTCTGTTATCTAGGAACTCTTCAATCCAATCACACAATTGGTCTGATAGTCCATGTGCTCTTACTTTGTTCATTAAACGACTGTGGGGAACTGTATCGAACGCCTTGCGGAGGTCAAGAAACCTGGTGACGAACGCTTTTCTCCCAGTTTGTTGATACCGTCACTGGAGAACGTTTGACTTTGTTCACGGAGCCACAACCTCACCTCTTCTTGCACCGCTTCAGTTCTATCAAAGTGAACTCCTCGAAGGTGTTCTGTAAGTTTTGTAAACAGATGAAAATCGGATTGGACCAAGTCGGGACTGTATGAGGAGTGATCGCTGACACTGTAGCCAAGGCATCGAATTGTTGCAGACCCAGCAGCGATCGTGTGTGGTCTGGCGTTGTCATGATGAAGGAGAGGGTGCAGTATTTGTGGGTGAAGTTTCCCGCGTTTAGAAACTCTACTACAGCACGCTGTTCCTCACGCAACGACATAGTTGCGTCGCACACCGCCATGTTGCACGCTGCAATGCGGAACCCTTTAACGGCAGAGGGCTGCAAATATCTAGACATCAAGAATAAAGATGTAGAATGTTAATAACTTTTTTAAAAAAAGCTTTAAGAATTTTGACATAAAAAATTCGGCGGCATTGTTTTTCAGCATGTCCTCGTGTATTGCTAGTAATTGCAAATCGAAAGATTCTTCCTTCCTAGATTTCTGGAAGGCGTTCGGCATTGAAAGAGGTGTTTCGGAAAGAATGAGCTGATTCCTGAACTCCGTTTTTATTGATAAAAACATTCTGCAAACATGCGATTCTCACAAAATCTTAAAGTTTTGGCTATACTACTACAAATGCTCTGTGTCCAGCAGCAGCAGACGATATCTAAATTCGTCATAAACTTCCCATAAGGTATCTGCCTTTACGAAAGTTATGGCGGCTGTTATTCTGTTCTTCACTTCTTCTATGTTGCAAGGAAGACAGAAGATGAAGACACTTTCCTTCACGTATCCTCGTAATAAAAAATCGTGCGGGGTTATGTCTGGCGATCTTGGAGGCCAACAATGCCGGGCCTTGCCTCGTGGTCTTGTGTGCCCTATCCACCCACCCTTGCGCCAGAGTGGCAATGAGAAACTGTCGTACGCTGTTGTGGCAATGCGGTGGAGCCATGCTGCTGGAAAATGAAGTCATCAGAGTCCTCCTGAAGTTGTGGATGAAGCCTGTTCTGCAACATTTGAACATAGCTCATTCCATCCACTGTGTTTTTCTCAAAAAAGAAGGGACCGTAAACTTTTTCATGAGAAATGGCACAAAAAACCTTGACGTATCGTTCTCAATGATGTCATGCGAGTTCTGGGGTCATCATATGCGCACGTTATGTCGGTTTATTTTACCACTAACATGAAATGCTGCTTCATCACTGACGAATTAGCTATCGTCTAAACGGTGTTCACCGAGCGAGGTGGCGCAGTGGTTAGCACACTGGACTCGCATTCGGGAGGACGACGGTTCAATCCCGTCTCCGGCCATCCTGATTTAGGTTTTCCGTGATTTCCCTAAATCGCTTCAGGCAAATGCCGGGCTGGTTCCTTTGAAAGGGCACGGCCGATTTCCTTCCCCATCCTTCCCTCACGCGAGCTTGCGCTCCGTCTCTAATGACCTCGTTGTCGACGGGACGTTAAACACTAAGCTCCTCCTCCTCCTCCTCCTAAACGGTGTTCGTACTGCTGATGTTGGACACTTAAAGCATTTGTAATAGGATAGCTAAAACTTCAAGGTATTGTGAGCATTTTACAGCTCATCCCATGTTTGTAATATGTTTGTATCAACAAATACGAAGTTCTGATATCAGTTCACTCTTTTTGAAACAACCTTTATAGTACCATCGAATAATAAGAAAGACATGATATTTGTATTATCTTCACAAATATGAAAATGGCTGTTAACGAGTCCAAATTAATTAACCGCCAATACGTCAACAAAATACGTTCAATTTTTTGTTTTTATTTTTATAATTTTTTTCTTAAACTATATCATGTAATTTTTATGTTATATGCGAGCGTGGAATTGTACACCGTTGTATTTGTGGCAACAGAATTATGTAGAGATAAGTCCAGGAGAATGATAGTGTAAAACTTGATCCATTACTTCACCCTAACCAGTATCGGTAGTTATCAGGGCCGCTCCAGGGATTTTGCCGCCCCATGCGAAAATTTCAGGCGCCACCGATGTCGGTCAGTGAGGCCTGACACGTTCCAAAACATCCCAAACGTGTTCTATAGGATTCAGCTCAGGACTCTGCAGGGCAGTAATTTACAGGGATGTTTTTGTCGTGTAACCACTCCGCCACAGGCCGTGCATTATGAACAGGTGCTCGATCGTGTTGAAAGATGCAATCGTCATCCCCGAATTGCTCTTCAACAGTGGGAAGCAAGACGGTGCTTAAAACATCAATGTAGGCCTGTGCTGTGATAGTGCCAAGCAAAACAACAAGGGGTGCAAGCCCAATCCATGAAAATTATGACCACACCATCACACCACCGCCTCCGAATTTTACTGTTGGCACTACACACGCTGGCAGATGACGTTCACTGGGCACTCGCCATACCCACACCCTGACATCGGATCGCCACATTGTGTACCGTGATTCGTCACTCCACACAACGATTTTCCACTGTTCAATGGTCCAATGTTTACGCTCCTTACACCAAGCGAGGCGTCGTTATGCATTTACCGGCGTGATGTGTGGCTTACGAGGAGCCGCTCGATCATGAAATCCAAGTTTTCTCACCTCCCGCGTAACTGTCATAGTACTTGCAGTGGATCTTGATGCACTTTAGAATGCCTGTTTGGTGGTCTGGATAGATATCTACCCTCTTCAACTGTAGGCGGCCTCTGTCAGTCAACAGACGAGGTCGGCCCGTATGCTTTTGTGCTGTACGTGTCCCTTCACGTTTCACTTCACTATCATATCGGAAACAGTGGGACCTGGGGATGTTTAGGAGTGTGGAAATCTGCCGTACAGACGTATGACACAAGTGACACCCAACAACCTGACCTCGTTCGAAGTCCGTGAGTTCCGCGTAAATCCCCATTCTGCTCTCTCACGAGGTCTAATGACTACTGAGGTCGCTGATATGGAGGACCTGGGAGTACGTGGCAGCACAATGCACCTAATATGAAAAACGTATGTTTTGGGGGGTGTCTGGATACTTTTGATCACATAGTATCACTTCTACTTTGAATGTAAGATATATTTCGCTAGACTGAACTGAAAATGTTCCGTATTCATAAGAGAGCTCAAACACGAAGTCCAGTTTTCAATGTGGTGCTGAAGGTGCATCTTCACCTACCGACGGCTTACCGTGATTTATGTCTGTATCTGCATCCGTCTTGATCAAAACCTTCTTTAGGTTGAAAAAATGTATCTAACTAAAATTTCAATTTTTTTTCGGCATATTTTCTTTCAGCTTGCCTTTCCCCATACCGACTTCCGGAGAGGCGCTTCCTGTCGTCAAATGTAAGAGTTTATAACATTCGCAATGCAGCCTAATGAAAGCAGGTCACGTCACTGAGAAAAAAAAATTTCACATTATAGGCTACTACTTATCCCCAGATACTGTCAGCCGAATGCACAAATATTAACTTGTGAGACGATCGCTGTCGTCTATTGAACAGCCGACAGCAAGAATGATCAGACCGGTAGCAGAACCTTTTTCACCTAAATGATTCTTATTGAAGAGACAAAAATAAATTGTGTGTGGCAAATGAAATATGTTTCTAACAAGCACAGCACGCACAGACCTATCAGCGACTCAAACGACAGTCCAACCACTATATCACACTTCACTCGTTACACAACTGTAAGTTATGTTCCATCAACAAAGCAAACGAACGCTGTTTCCTGCAAGACATAGCAAACCGTCGGCTGCTGGCTACCAGGAGAGGAGAGTTGGCAACGCCGCCCTGGAGACTGAGTGGCAGGTCCGTGACAACAATCGGGGCACGAAACCTGGAGCAACCAGCACAGCTAAGTACTGTATTGCTTCTGCTGTACAAAGAGGAAGGTCATAGGATAGAGAGTGACTTTCATGTAAGTCCCTTATCTTTTGGGAAAAAGGTATATAAGTCACTAGTACCAATTTAGTGCGTTTGTAGTGCACAAGAAGAAACAGGCATGATCGGATATCGAGAAAGCGTTCTTTCCGACATGCCACGACCACGATTTATGGCTCAAACCAAGCAGTTCTGAAAGCACTTTCGTTTATTGTAGGGAAAAGTAACAGTTCAGTACTAAGTAATGTTGCTGGAACGCAAACAGTATGAAATACGACGAAATTGGATAAACAATTCGTGCAGACAGATTAGTTGCTTCAGATCCAAAATAAGGTTTGATATGTTTTTCCAGTGTCATCTTAATAATTAACGGAGGAAGTAAAGGAAATGAGGGAAAACTTAAATAAGTTTTAGACGAAGCAGAACAAAATAAGTTTAGAGGCGCGTGTCAGGAAGACGAGAAATGAAATGGTATTAATGGCAGCACCAAAGGAGGGGGAGTACTGCGGGAAGTATTTCGTATTTTTTTTTCACGTGTAAATGCAGCTTAATCACAACGTCTAAGTTCAAAAGACTTTGACATGTGACGGGCAGTTCATATTTTATTTGTCCTTTATTTATTTGGTACAAAATATTTTTCTTTTTGATACTAAGGTTGTGTTTAGGAAATGCTACGCTATCATATACCGACATTTATCTTAATTTCGTATTATACAGTTTTCAGCTTTTGTAGGTGCTTTCAAGCTGCAGTAGGTACATTTGAGGTGTTGTGTAGGCGAATTGTAGAAATGGAGCTGGCAACACTACCACCAGGAAGCTTTGCTACGAGGGTTGAAACTTAAATAGTGGTAACTATTTATTCACAACCGATACAAAAGAGTTACATGTTTGCACCTGTTACTGTCCTTCAAAGTAGTCACCAGCGTTGTGTAGAACCCGTTGCCAGCGATGTGGAAGGCGTAGTATACCCATAGCAGAGCCTGTTCTGTTGATGGTGCGAATGGAGCCGTCTACTGCCTGTCGAATCTCTGGAACAGATCTGAAGCGAATGCCGCGAAGTGTTTCCTTCATCTTCGGAATTAAATCAAAATCACAGGGACGTAAGTCGTATTACTGTTCGCTGTTGAAGCATCACCTGCGACCAGCTCTGCGAAAGAGGCGGCTACACTTTCTGCGCAGCCCACCAATCGTTTTGTACGACAATGCGCGGGCGCATACAGCGCAAGCTGCGGCTGCTCTGTTCCGTCGATGGGGCTGGGAACTACTATAGCATCCACCATACTCCCCGGAGTTAAGTCCTTGTGCCTTTGATTTGATTCCGAAGATGAAAGAACCACTTCGTGGAATTCGCTTCAGAACGGTTCCAGAGATTCGACAGGCAGTAGACCGATCCATTCGCGCCATGAACAGTTTTTTTTTTTTGGGGGGGGGGGCGGGGGGGAAGGAGACCAGACTGCCAGGTCATCGGTCTCATCGGGTTAGAGAAGGACGGGGAAGGAAGGCGGCCGTGCCCTTTGAAAGGAACCATCCCGGCATTTGCCTGGAGCGATTTAGGTAAATCACGGAAAACCTAAATCAGGATGGCCGGACGCGGGATTGAACCGTCGTCCTCCCGAATGCGAGTCCAGTGTCTAACCACTGCGCCACCTCGCTCGGTCGCGCCATGAACACAACAGACTCTGCTAACGGTATACTACGCCCTCCACATCGCTGCCACCGGGTTCTACACAACGCCAGTGACTGCTTTGAAGGACAGTAACAGGTGCAAACATGTAACTCTTTCGTATCGGTTGTGAATAAATAGTTGCCACTACTTAAATTGGTTGGTTCAAATGGCTCTGAGCACTATGGGACTTAACATCTGTGGTCATCAGTCCCTAGAACTTAGAACTACTTAAACCTAACTAACCTAAGGACATCAAACACATCCATGGCCGAGGCAGGATTCGAACCTGCGTCCGTAGCAGTCGCGCGGTTCCGGACTGAGCGCCTAGAACCGCTAGACCACCGCGGCCGGCCTACTTAAATTCCAACCCTCGTATTTTGGAAGGCGTATTTCGGAAGACGCACGCAAGGGACCAACTCCACAGCTTCATTTGTCATCTGTTTCACAATACCGTAGATAATTTCCTGTAAGAGACTGGATTTTATGATTAATTTGTACGTTCCACTTATTCTCACACGTCTCCATTTATGCAAAACTCTCATTTTGTTTAATTCATCCTTTTAGAGCCATAGAGTAATTTAGGATTTTTCCGTCCCAGAAACCTGCCGCCCTGGTCGATGGCATGGCTCGCCCCCACGACAGCACACACACACACACACACACACACACACACACACACACTCTAGAGCCGGCCCTGGTAGTTGTATCTCTGAAGCGGGGAAGTACAGATGACGTGAAGGGTGCTAAAAGGTAGTGCGCTCACCAGATCGTTCAGACGGATCGAGACACAGTCTTAGTAGGCAGTCAATACAGTAAGATGTAGTAAGGGTGGACACACTGAGATGTCAGGACTTTGAGTATAATTATAATAGGCTCATCCAAGTAAATTTGATGTGAAGTGGGTCGTATTTACTCAGTAAAAGCCTGAACAATGTTCTGTGATAATAGTTTTGTGTATGAAGTCAATTTGTAATAACTGCAGTGTGAGTGCAGTTGCTGCAAGTACAGTGGCGTGTGCTCTTGCGGGATGTGGGTAACATATAATGCGAGGCAACAATAATACTGCAAACGGAGTATATATGCATGCAGTGCATACAAGTACGTGCTATGCGCTTGTATTATGTGGAACCATATCTAAGAGCAGCTACAAACTGATCACATAATTCGTCGACGATGACCAACAAAAGGCGAGATCGAAAAATTGTATGTATTAATTCTGTAAGAGGATTCGAATTAATATTTTTGCTAGTTTTCAAAAATATATATGATATATATTATCTCTTTATGATATTAATCTCTTTATGATAAAGAGATTAACCATATGTTAAGTACGTCTCAGTCCTTTCACTTTACGATGCTTTGTGTGTGTGGCTAGAAATATCTTCAAAGTATTTGCTTAATTAATGAAGCGATCTTAGGACTGCTTCACAATAACTGAGGTAGTGAGGAGTTTCGAAGTGATTACTTTTACACGTTTTGTATAAGCGGGTTTGGTACCAAAGTCCTTTAGCTATAAAGAATGTCACTATTTTTTCATGGGACCAGTAAAACGAGATGTAATTATTTTCATACAGTTACTACATACTCGGACAACAAATACAGTAAATAATTCACTCCTGGCCATTAAAATTGCTACACCTAGGAGAAATGCAGATGATAAACAGGTATTCATTGGACAAATATATTATACTAGAAATGACATGTGATTACATTTTCACGCAATTTAGGTGCATAGATCCTGAGAAATCAGTACCCAGAACAACCACCTCTGGACGTAATAACGGCCTTTACACGCCTGGGCATTGAGACAAACAGAGCTTGGATGGCGTGTACAGGTACACCTGCCCATGCAGCTTCAACACGATACCACAGTACATCAAGAGTAGTGACTGGCGTATTGTGACGAGCCAGTTGCTCGGCCACCATTGACCAGACGTTTTCAATTGGTGACAGATCTGGAGAATGTGCTGGCCAGGGCAGCAGTCGAACATTTTCTGTATCCAGAAAGGCCCGTACAGGACCTGCAACATGCGGTCGTGCATTATCCTGGTGAAATGTAGGGTTTCGCAGGGATCGAATGAAGGGTAGAGCCACGGGTCGTAACATATCTGAAATGTAACGTCCACTGTTCAAAGTGCCGTCAATGCGAACAAGAGGTGACCGAGACGTGTAATCAATGGCACCCCATACCATCACGCCGGGTGATACGCCAGTATGGCGATGACGAATACACGCTTCCAATGTGCGTTCACCGCGATGTCGCCAAACACGGATGCGACCATCATGATGCTGTAAACAGAACCTGGATTCATCCGAAAAAATAACGTTTTGCCATTCGTGCATCCAGGTTCGTCGTTGAGTACACCATCGCAGGCGCTCCTGTCTGTGATGCAGCGTCAAGGTTAACGGCAGCCATGGTCTCCGAGCTGATAGTCCATGCTGCTGCAAACGTCGTCGAACTGTTCGCGCAGATGGTTGTTGTCTTGCAAACGTCCCCATCTGTTGACTCAGGGATCGAGACGTGGCTGCACGATCCGTTATAGCCATGCGGATAAGATGCCTGTCATCTCGACTGCTAGTAATACGAGGTCGTTGGGATCCAGCACGGCGTTCCGTATTACCCTCCTAAACCCACCGATTCCAAATTCTGCTAACAGTCATTGGATCTCGACCAAGGCGAGCAGCAATGTCGCGATACGATAAACCGCAATCGCGATAGGCTACAATCCGACCTTTATCAAAGTCTGAAACGTGATGGTACGCATTTCTTCTCCTTACACGAGGCATCACAACAACGTTTCACCAGGCAACGCCGGTCAACTGCTGTTTGTGTATGAGAAATCGGTTGGAAACTTTCCTCGTGTTAGCACGTTGTAGGTGTCGCCACCAGCGCCAACCTTGTGTGAATGCTCTGAAAAGCTAATTATTTGCATATCACAGCATCTTCTTCCTGACGGTTAATTTTCGCGTGTGTAGCACGTCATCTTCGTGGTGTAGCAATTTTAATGGCCAGTAGTGTACTACTGTTTGCAAAACATAAGGACGAAAGTAACTTTCACGGGTTGTGTCACTGCCCAACTAACATAGATCGGTGACTACTGGACCTTGTATAGAAAGAACTTTTACACTGAAAGAAATACGCAATGAGACGAACAGAAATGACACTTTTATTCAAAGACAATAATTACGCTTACGTCACCGCGATTTATGATGGTCCCCTGGAGACTACAAAATGAAGGAAATGGTTCTTAACAGGGTATGTGGTTACGCATGCTCTGTAACGTGTTCCCATAGCGGTCACGGGCTTGGTAGAGAGTTCTTGTGGTAAGGCGTTCCATACCTCTACCAGTTCGGATGACAACTGCTGGGTGATGATTGCTGCATGCGGACGTGCTGCAATATTTCTCCCGACCACATCCCACGTGTGCTCGAGGGGACTGAAGTTGGGGAAACGGTCAGACCAGTCCATTCGCCGAATGTACTCTCGTTCCACGAACTCCTGCGTCTATTCTGTTCGACGCGGTTGCGCACTGTCAGCCATAACAATGAAGTCACGGCCGAGCGCACATCTGAAAAACGCTCGTTTGGTAGGAGTACAGTGTCATTATAACGTTGACTGAAGAATGTACTGTGTTTCAAGACTTGGTAGTCAGTATGCCCGTGCAATATTATGCCACCATAACACTTGCACCACCAAAACATGAGGGTACGTCCAGAATTACTACTCAGACTGGATCTGCTCTCATCCGACCTCACTCGCAAACGGGGCCACCAATGTGCGGTTATCGACGGAACACAACCTGCCACTGTGGAGTGTCAGATTGCGTGAGTTGCATTTCTGTTAAATGTGATTGCAGTTGATGGATACAGGGAAAAAAAAAACAATGTACGTACTAGTTATGAAAAGTCACCGAAAAAATGTAAAACATACGGTCGCCTCAGTTATATCGGAAAAAAGCTGTGGTGTCACCGCCACTTGCTAGGTGGTAGCCTTTAAATCGGCCGCGGTCCGCTAGTATACGTCGGACCCGCGTGTCGCCACTATCAGTGATTGCAGACCGAGCGCCGCCACACGGCAGGTCTAGAGAGACTTCCTAGCACTCGTCCCAGTTGTACAGCCGACTTTGCTAGCGATGGTTCACTGACAAATTACGCTCTCATTAGCCGAGACGATAGTTAGCATAGCCTTCGGCTACGTCATTTGCTACGACCTAGCAAGGCGGCATTATCAATTGCTATTTATCTTGTGATGCATGTACCGTCAGACCGATGTTCACAAATTATGGATTAAAGTTAAGTATTCCAGAAGCTACGTACTTTATTTGCTAGTATCCATTACTTGACCTGTTCCAGACCTCACGCCAGCCTGCGTGAGCTTAAACCCGTGCCTTTCGGTCTCCCTTCCATTGTGGATTGGCTATCTTGCCAGTCCACAACAAAAGCTACAAGCCTTCTCATTTGAAACTGGAGCTGACTGCCTTTGTGAGCGATATGAATCAGTGGTCGCCTAAGACCAAATAAAATATTCGTGCGGCCCGGTGTTCTCAGCTTATTTTATAACAATACGCATCTGCCAGCTAACAGCCCAATCCGGAACGTGACCTAACGTTAAGAGCTTCTTAAAGATTGTTAAGAATCCTCACACCTTAGCGGCAGAGTGGTAAGTACCGCAGCTACTGCGGAGTTAATGTGATAAGGGGAATGCTTGATCGTTTCTCTACCATAACTGACAATGGACGGGCGTACGCGAGGCGTTCCGATCAACTGCTATCTGCAACATCTAAAGTATGATTTACTATTTTTCTTCAGTATTAATGCATTTTATTCGGTAATTAATCACTGAAGGACCAAAGCTTCTAGAACTTTCAATATTACATCGTTGATTGAAAATGCTTCAAAATGGTTCAAATGGCTCTGAGCACTATGGGACTTAACATCTGAGGTCATCAGTCCCCTAGACTTAGAACTACTTAAACCTAACTAACCTAAGAACATCACACACATCCATGCCCAAGGCAGGATTCTAACCTGCGACTGTAGCAGCAGCGCGGTCCCGGACTAAAGCGCCTAGAACCGCTCGGCCACACCGGCCGTCGCTGACTGAATTTGGTGTATTATTTGTCTCTCGCTCAGTCTGAGGTTTTAGTCTTCTATCGTCACTCTTTCCGATATCGACAGTGATACAAGGAGGGTGAAGTTCTGAGGGGCAAGAGGAATGTTCGATACGAATCGTTCACTTGGGCCGGTGACGTAACGTTGATAACTACTGTCACGTCACCTTTTGACACTTATATTCATTGTTTTGTTATTAGTTGGCGAAGCCAACGAATTTTAAAAAAAGAAAAAGAAAAACCTGGTTGAAGTTACACACCGATTTGTAGCTTTGTCCGAGGTATAGGTTAGCTTGGAAGGTCACAGACTGCTGTGAGTTGGCGAAGCCAACGAATGTGATAGTAAAAACCCTAGTTGTGATGACAGATTGATATTAACTTAGACCGTCTGAAAAAAAATCGTCAGTAACGCACGTTTTAGTCGCCATATCCTTTACGGTACTTGCTGTTTACTGTAAGGTTAAATGATGATGGTGTCCACTTGGGTAAAATATTCCGGAGGTAAAATAGTCCCTCATTCGGATCTCCGGGCAGGAACTACTCAGGAGGACGTCGTTATCGGGAAAAACAAAACTAGCGTTCTACGGATCAGAGCGTGGAATTTCAGATCCCTTGATCGGGCAGTTAGGTTAGAAAATTTAATAAGGAAAATGGATCGGTTAACGTTAGATATTGTGGGAATTAGTGAAGTTCGGTATCAGGAAGAACAAGACTTCTGGTCAGATTAATACAGGGTTATAAATATAAAATCAAATAGGGGTAATGCAGGAGTAGGTTTAATAATAAATAAAAAATAGGTACGCCGATAAGCTACCATAAACACCATAGTGATCGCACTATTGTAGCCAAGAGAGACACGAAGCCCATGCATACCACAGCAGTACAAGTTCATATGCTGACTAGCTCTGCAGATAATGAAGAGATTGAAAAATGTATGATGTGATAAAAGGAATTATTTAAATAGTTGAGGGAGACGAAAATTTAATAGTAATGGGGGACTGGAATTCGATTGTAGGGAAAGGAAGAGAAGGAAAAGTAGTACGTGAATAGGCACTGGGGGTAAGGAATGAGAGAAGAAGCCGTCTGGGAGAATGTTGCACAGAGCATAAGCTTGGTTTAAAAATCAATAAGGAGGTTGTATACGTGGAAGAGGCCTGGAGACACTGATAGTTTTCAGATAAATTATATAATGGTACGACAGAGATTTAGGAACCAGTTTTTAAACTGTAAGACATTTCCGGGGCAGATGTAGACTCTGACCATAATTTATTGGTTATAAACTGTAGATTAAAACTGAAGAAACTGCAAAGAGGTAGGAATTTAAAGAAGATGGAACCTGAATAAACCGAAAGAACCAGAGGTTGTCGAGAGTTTCAGAGAGAGCATTAGGGAATGGTTGACAAGAACAGGGAAAAGAAATGCAGTAGAAGAAGAATAGATAGCTTTGAGAGATGAAATAGTGAAGGCAGCAGAAAACCAAGTAGGTAAAAAGGCGAGGGCTAGTAGAAATCCTTGGGTAACAGAAGAGGTATTGAACTTAACTGATGAAAGGAGAAAATATAAAAACGCAGTAAATGAAGCAGGCGAAAATGAATACAAACGTCTCAAAAATGAGATAGACGGGAAGTGTAAAACGGATAAGCAGGGATGACTAGAGGACAAATGTAAGAATGTAGAAGCATGTTCCACTAGGGGTAAGATAGATACTGCCTACAGGAAAATTAAAGACACCTTTGGAGAAAAGAGAACCACCTGTATGTATATCAAGTGCTCAGAGGAAAACCAGTACTAAGCGGAAGCGGAAAGATGGAAGGAGCATTTACGAGGTCTATACAAGGGCGATGTACTTGAGGGCAATACAGGGTGATTCAAAAAGAATACCACAACTTTAGGAATTTAAAACTCTGCAACGACAAAAGGCAGAGCTAAGAACTATCTGTCGGCGAATTAAGGGAGCTATAAAGTTTCATTTAGTTGTACATTTGTTCGCTTGAGGCGCTGTTGACTAGGCGTCAGCGTCAGTTGATGCTAAGATGGCGACCGCTCAACAGAAAGCTTTTTGTGTTATTGAGTACGGCAGAAGTGAATCGACGACAGTTGTTCAGCGTGCATTTCGAACGAAGTATGGTGTTAAACCTCCTGATAGGTGGTGTGTTAAACGTTGGTATAAACAGTTTACAGAGAATGGGTGTTTGTGCAAAGGGAAAACTTCTGGACGGCCGAGAACGAGCATTTGTTCGCAGCCCAGGAAAATCGACCCGCAGAGCTAGCAGAGAGCTGCAAATTCCACAATCAACTGTATGGAGAGTCCTACGAAAAAGGTTAGTTATGAAACCTTATCGTCTGAAATTGGTTCAAGCACTGTCTGCAGCTGATAAGATTAAAAGAATCGATTTCTGTGATTTTATCCTTGCTCAAATGGAAACAGATGAATCTTTCGTTTCAAAGATTGTGTTTAGTGATGAAGCAACATTCCACACTAACGGGAAAGTCAACCGTCACAATGTCTGTATATGGGGCACTGAGAATCCGCGGGAAACAACTCAGTATGAACGTGACTCGCCTAAGGTGAACGTTTTCTGTGCCATTTCAGCCAATAAAGTTTTCGGTCCCTTTTTCTTCGAAGGTGCTACTGTAACTGGACTACAGTATCTGGAGATGTTAGAGAATTGGCTGTTCCCTCAGCTCGAACAAGAAGCACAACAATTCATATTTCAGCAGGATGGAGCGCCACCACATTGGCACTTATATGTCCATAACTACCTGAACGTCAACTACCCGAAGCGATGGATCGGCCGCCAGGCAGCCCGTGACAGAGCACTTCATCACTGGCCTCCAAGAAGCCCTGATCTTACCCCCTGCGATTTTTTCTTGTGGGGGTATGTTAAGGATATGGTGTTTCGGCCACCTCTCCCAGCCACCATTGATGATTTGAAACGAGAAATAACAGCAGCTATCCAAACTGTTACGCCTGATATGCTACAGAGAGTGTGGAACGAGTTGGAGTATCGGGCTGATATTGCTCGAGTGTCTGGAGGGGGCCATATTGAACATCTCTGAACTTGTTTTTGAGTGAAATCAAACCTTTTTAAATACTCTTTGTAATGATGTATAACAGAAGGTTATATTATGTTTCTTTCATTAAATACACATTTTTAAAGTTGTGGTATTCTTTTTGAATCACCCTGTATTATGACAGTGGAAGAGGACGTGGATGAAGATGAAACGGGAGATATGATACAGCGTGAAGAATTTGACAGAGTACTGAAAGACCTAGGTCGAAACAGTGCCCCGGGGATAGACAACATACCATTAGAACTACTGATAGCCTTGGGAGAGACAGCTGTGACAAAACTCTTCCATCTGGTGAGACAGACTTCAAGAGGAATATAATAATTCCAAGCCCAAGGAAAAAAGGTAATGACAGGTGTGAAAATTACCGAACTATCAGTTTAATAAACAATGGTTTCAAAATTCTGACACGAATTCTTTACAAACGAATGGAAGAACTAGTAGCAGCCGATCTCGGGAAAGATCAGTTTGGATTCCATAGAAATTTTGGAACACGCGAAGCAATACTGACCCTACGACCTATCTTAGAAGATAGGTTAAAGTGCTGCGAGAATTAGATTAGGAAATGAGACATTAAGGATACAGGGTACTTATAAATGGTGGAACATTTTTTTAAGACTTTATTAAATTCTATAGTCTTTCCTGATTACATTGATATATACATTATAGGGTTTCCAAAGAAAAATGACCTATATATACCAAATTTTAAAGTTATGGTCATGTATGCCACCACACCCCCTTTATTTCTGTTACAGAAACCAGTATTATTTCGAAAAGAACTGTGAACTTTCTCTTTCCATCGATTATACGTATGATACATTGTATATGATGGTAACAGTGCAGGTTTCTAGTGTCTGTAAATCATCATCTTTGCTAGTATTTACTTTTGTTTCGCTGAAGCAGTTTGTTCACGAGTTACTGAAGTTTGTTGCCCAAGTGCTACATATGTTTGTGGAAGTACATATACTTTAGTCTGCAATAAATACGAACTATACCACGCATCAAGAAATTCAATAAAAGGAAATTCCGTGGTAACCAGTTCAAAAACAAAGCAAGCCACACTGTTGAAAGTAGCCTATGTATCAGTTCTTCAGGGAAGAAACTCCCACATGGCACGCCTCCTGGTGATTCAAATTTTTGTGTTAAAAATGACGCTGTTTGTAGTGGATTGTTGTTGTTGATGTGGGCATCTTATCTTAATTGATAAAGGAAGTGGCGAAATGTAAACAGTGTGATGGTGTATGCTGTCTGGAAATAACTGAATAACAAAATAACAGGAAGGATCTAGCGTCAAAATTAGTTGTTCTGTGCAGATCCTGCAATAAATCTACCTTAAAAATGATTTCGAACATTCATATGATGTAAATTTGAAGTTAGTGTATGCAATGCGTGCAATAGGAAAAGGAAAAAGGCTGCTCAAACGTTTTGTGGTTTGATGGATCTTCCGCCTCTCCCAGTAGCTTCAGCAAATACATAAAAATACCTTTAGGTGCCTTGACGGTGGTGTCTAAAGCATCTATGAAACGTGCAGTAGACGAAACTGTAAATATTAGTGGAACCAGGGACATTGCTGTTGATGGGACACAACAACGTCGAAGACATCGTTCCGTGAATGGTGTTGTAAGTGCTACACTCCTGGAAATTGAAATAAGAACACCGTGAATTCATTGTCCCAGGAAGGGGAAACTTTATTGACACATTCCTGGGGTCAGATACATCACATGATCACACTGACAAAGCCACAGGCACATAGACACAGGCAACAGAGCATGCACAATGTCGGCACTAGTACAGTGTATATCCACCTTTCGCAGCAATGCAGGCTGCTATTCTCCCATGGAGACGATCGTAGAGATGCTGGATGTAGTCCTGTGGAACGGCTTGCCATGCCATTTCCACCTGGCGCCTCAGTTGGACCAGCGTTCGTGCTGGACGTGCAAACCGCGTGAGACGACGCTTCATCCAGTCCCAAACATGCTCAATGGGGGACAGATCCGGAGATCTTGCTGGCCAGGGTAGTTGACTTACACCTTCTAGAGCACGTTGGGTGGCACGGGATACATGCGGACGTGCATTGTCCTGTTGGAACAGCAAGTTCCCTTGCCGGTCTAGGAATGGTAGAACGATGGGTTCGATGACGGTTTGGATGTACCGTGCACTATTCAGTGTCCCCTCGACGATCACCAGTGGTGTACGGCCAGTGTAGGAGATCGCTCCCCACACCATGATGCCGGGTGTTGGCCCTGTGTGCCTCGGTCGTATGCAGTCCTGATTGTGGCGCTCACCTGCACGGCGCCAAACACGCATACGACCATCATTGGCACCAAGGCAGAAGCGACTCTCATCGCTGAAGACGACACGTCTCCATTCGTCCCTCCATTCACGCCTGTCGCGACACCACTGGAGGCGGGCTGCACGATGTTGGGGCGTGAGCGGAAGACGGCCTAACGGTGTGCGGGACCGTAGCCCAGCTTCATGGAGACGGTTGCGAATGGTCCTCGCCGATACCCCAGGAGCAACAGTGTCCCTAATTTGCTGGGAAGTGGCGGTGCGGTCCCCTACGGCACTGCGTAGGATCCTACGGTCTTGGCGTGCATCCGTGCGTCGCTGCGGTCCGGTCCCAGGTCGACGGGCACGTGCACCTTCCGCCGACCACTGGCGACAACATCGATGTACTGTGGAGACCTCACGCCCCACGTGTTGAGCAATTCGGCGGTACGTCCACCCGGCCTCCCGCATGCCCACTATACGCCCTCGCTCAAAGTCCGCCAACTGCACATACGATTCACGTCCACGCTGTCGCGGCATGCTACCAGTGTTAAAGACTGCGATGGAGCTCCGTATGCCACGGCAAACTGGCTGACACTGACGGCGGCGGTGCACAAATGCTGCGCAGCTAGCGCCATTCGACGGCCAACACCGCGGTTCCTGGTGTGTCCGCTGTGCCGTGCGTGTGATCATTGCTTGTACAGCCCTCTCGCAGTGTCCGGAGCAAGTATGGTGGGTCTGACACACCGGTGTCAATGTGTTCTTTTTTCCATTTCCAGGAGTGTATTTCTCTGGAGAAAGGAAAAGTTGTTGACGTTACCTAAGTACCGTCACACATGCTATGGTAACACTGAAGGACATATTGAACATCAGTTTTCTAAGAATTATGATGGATTATATGGAGGGTGATAGAGCTCTAAAAATATTTCAGAGGTCGGTGCCCGTTTATAACGTTAGATATACGAAGTACCTAGGCGATGGGGACTCTAAGGCTTTCAATAAAATTAATGAGTTGAATTTTTATGGTGATACCTTGGTAACAAAACTGGAGTGTTGTGGACATGTGCAAAAGAGGATGGGTGCTTCATTGAGGAAGCTATGAACAGAAATTAAAGGAAAGTTGCTATCTGATGGAAAATCTCTGTCTGGCCGAGGCAGATTGACAGAAACTGAAATAGACCTTCTTCAGAGTTATTATGGACTGGCCATTAGACGAAATGCATCTATCAATGATGTTACAGCAATGAGAAAAGCTGTATGGGCCACCTACTTTCCTAAGTTGTCCACAGATGACCACCCTGTTCACGGACTTTGCCCTAAAGGAGCAGATTGTTGGTGTGGTTGTCAAAAAGCAAAAGAAAGTGGTCAAATATACCATCATAGACATTCTCTTTCTGAGCCTGTTATGAATGAAATAAAACCAGTTTTTAGAGACCTAAGTGATCCTGTTTTGCTTAGTAAATGTCTTCGTGGGGGCACTCAGAATACAAATGAAAGTTTCAACCATTGCATATGGGAAAGATTACCCAAGAATGTTTTTGTAGGACTAAATACATAAAAAGTTGGTGTACTAGATGCAGTGATATGTTTCAATGATGGAGTAATAGGAAAGTTGGAAGTCCTCAGAAATTTACGCATAAAATGTGGCTCTAATATGGAAGATCAATTGCTTGTGTGTGACAAACAATGGGTGAATGAAGCTGAAAGATTCGCTCTTCAAGTTATCAAAGAAGCAAGAAGTGCGAAAAGGAATGCCAAGAGGAAGCTTGAAGATGAAGAAATGCTGCAGGATGAAGACTATGTTTCAGGAATGTTCTGAGGCACAGTTTAATTGGACTCATATTTTAATTCACAAATTCCAACAAGTTGTATTTTTCAGAATTCAGGTACAAATATTTTCAAAAAGTTTATAAAGCATTGCTCTAATTTTTTTCTGTAACTTGCAATAGTCCATACTTATGTAGTAGACCTAAGCTTTATTGCAGAATCAACTACATTATAGAAAAACAATAACATTTTTATTAGGAAAAAAATTATAAAAATTAAAATGTAAGATGTGGTATTTTTTATCCTTGTAATATACAGAATAGGTGGAATTAAATATGTCTAGTACCTCAGCCATCATTTCATGCATATCTGGTAAAAATTTGGTCTCCTTCAAATGTATAACACTGGATTAAATGGCACCTCAATTTGAGGAAGCATTTTCGAAAAAAATTGCGTCAATTTCTTTGTACTTTTTAATAACTCTAAGCAGGTTCAAAAATATTCAAAATA
This sequence comes from Schistocerca nitens, assembly GCF_023898315.1. NCBI lineage: Eukaryota > Metazoa > Arthropoda > Insecta > Orthoptera > Acrididae > Schistocerca > Schistocerca nitens. The sequence goes on along the minus strand of NC_064615.1, from coordinate 253,520,394 downwards.
CTTCTAATTTGTTTATAAAGTGGGCTGCATTACCTGATAGCATCAAAAAATCTGTAAAACGTATACATTATAAACAGTGCCTGAAAGAACTAGGTGTTGATTTGTATATAATATTGAGCCAGTAAAGTACCCTGTATCCTTACAGTAGTTTTGCTATTTCGGCAGCAAAATAACTTATGATGGTCGAAGTAGATGGGATATAAAACGTTGATTGGCTATGGCAAGGAAAGCTTTCCTGAAGAAGATAAATTTGTTAACACCAAGTGTAGATTTAAGGGTAGGGAAGCATTTTCTGAAAGTATTTGTATGGAGTGTAGCTATGTATGGAACTGAAACATGGACGATAAATAATTTTGACAAGAAGAGAATAGAAGCTTTCGAAATGTGGTGCTACAGAAGAATGCTGAAGATTAGATGTGTAGACCACGTAACTAATGAGGAAGTACTAAATAGAATTGGGGAGAAGACAAATTTGTGGCACAACTTGACTAGAAGGAGGGATCGTTTGGTAGATCACGTTCTGGGGCATCAAGGGATCACGAATTTAGTACTGGAGGTAAGCATGGAGGGTAAAGATCGTAGAGGGAGACCAAGAGATGAATGCACTAAGCAGATTCAGAAGGATGTTGGTTGCAGTAGTTATTCGGAGATGAAGAGGTTTGCACAGGATAGAGTAGCATGGAGAGCTGCATCAAACCAATCTCTGGACTGAAGACCACAACAACAACAACAACATTCTTTACAGCGTTTGTCGGATGTTTCCAGGTCACTGGCCAAGGCCAACGACTCGTATCGAACATTCTTCTAAATCCGGTTCTAAATGCTCACATTAAGTACGTACTATAAGTGGTGTAAGGCACTCAAGGACATAGCGATTCATTTAATACATCTACATTTACATGGATACTCTCCAAATCACTTTTAAGTACCTGGCAGATAGTTCACAATAATTCTTTGTTGTTCCAATCTCGTACAGAGCACGGAAAAAACGACCACCAGTATTTTCCGTGAGGACTCTGATTTCCTTCTTTTATTACGATGATCGTTTCTTCATGTGTAGGCTGGCGTTAACACAGTATTTTAGCATTCGGAAAAGAAAGTTGGTGATTAAAATTTTATGAGAAGATTCCGCCGCAACGAAAAACGCCTTTGTTTTAATGATTTCCACCCCAAATCCTGTATCATTTCAGTGACACTCTCTCTTCTACTGCGTGATAATACAAAACGTGCACCCAATTTCCGATTTTCTCGATGTACTTACCATCTGGTAAGGATCCCTTCACCACGCAGCAGTATTCTAAAAGAGAACGGACACGCCTACTGTAGGCAGTCTCTTTAATGTATCACATTTTCTAACTGTCCTGCAAATAAAAGGCAGTCTTTGGTTAGCCTTCCCCACAAAATTTTCTATGTGTTCTTTCCAATTTAAGTTGTTTGTAATTGTAATTCCTAGGTATGTAGTCGAATTTACGGCCGTCAGATCCGAATTATTGATCGTGTACCGAAGTTAACGGATTCCTTTTAGCACTCGTGTGGATGACCTCACACTTTTAGTTATTTATGGGCAATTGTCAATTTTCGCATCACGCAGATATCTTTTCCAAATCGTTTTGCAATTTGTTTTGATCTTCTGATGACTTTACTAGTCGATAAACGACAGTATCATCTGCAAACAACCTAAGATGGCTGCTCAGATTGTCTCCTAAATCGTTTATGTTGTTGTTGTTGTGGTCTTCAGTCCTGAGACTGGTTTGATGCAGCTCTCCATGCTACTCTGTCCTGTGCAAGCTTCTTCATCTGCCAATACCTACTTCAACCTACATCCTTTTGAATCTGCTTAGTGTATTCATCTCTTGGTCTCCCTCTACGATTTTTACCCTCCACGCTGCCCTCCAATACTAAATTGGTGATCCCTTGATGCCTCAGAACATGTCCTACCAACCGATCCCTTCTTCTAGTCAAGTTGTGCCACAAACTTCGCTTCTCCCCAATACTATTCAATACCTCCTCATTAGTTATGTGATTTACCCATCTAATCTTCAGCATTCTTCTGTAGCACCACATTTCGAAAGCTTCTATTCTCTTCTTGTCCAAACTATTTATCGTCCATGTTTCACTTTCGTACATGGCTACACTCCATACAAATACTTTCATAAATGACTTCCTGACACTTAAATCTATATTCGATGTTAACAAATTGCCAGTCTACATTTTATATCCTCTCTACTTCGACCATCATCAGTTATTTTGCTCCCCGAATAGCAAAACTCCTTTACTACTTTAAGTGTCTCATTTCCTAACCTAATTCCCTCAGCATCACCCGACTTAATTCGACTACATTCCATTATCCTCGTTTTGCCTTTGTTGATGTTCATCTTATATCCTCCTCTCAAGACACTATTCATTCCGTTCAACTGCTCTTCCATGCCCTTAGATGTCTCTGACAGAATTACAATGTCATCGGCAAACCTCGAAGTATTTATTACTTCTTCATGGATTTTAATACCTACTCCGAATTTTTCTTTTGTTTCCTTCACTGCTTGCTCAATATAAAGATTGAATAACATTGGGGAAAGGCTACAATCCTGTCTCACTCCCTTCCCAACCACTGCTTCCCTTTCATGTCCCTCGACTCTTATAACTGCCATCTGGTTTCTGTACAAATTGTTAATAGCCTTTCGCTCCCTGTATTTTACCCCTGCCACCTTCAGAATTTGAAAGAGAATATACCAGTCAACATTGTCAAACTCTTTCTCTATGTCTACAAATGCTAGAAACGTAGGTTTGCCTTTCCTTAATCTAGCTTCTAAGATAAGTCGTAGGGTAAGTATTGCCTCACGTGTTCCAATATTTCTACGGAATCCAAACTGATCTTCCCCGAGGTCGGCTTCTACTAGTTTTTCCATTCGTCTGTAAAGAATTTGCGTCAGTATTTTGTAGCTGTGGCTTATGAAACTGATATGGATAAGGAACAGTAAAGGGCCTAAAAAACACTACCTGGTGAAACGCCAGAAAACACTTGTGTTTTACTCGATGACTTTCTGTGAGGTACCACGAACTGTGACCTCTCTGAAAAAAATCACATAACTGACACGATATACCATAAGCACGCATTTTCACTACAAACCGCTTGTGTGGTATAGTGTTGAAAGCCTTCTGGAAATCTAGAAATATGGAATCAATTTCAAATCCCTTGTCAATAGCACTCAACACTTGGTGTAAGTAAAGTGCTAGTTGTGTTTCACAAGACCGATGTTTTCTAAATCCGTGTTGACTGTGTCAATAGCCCGTTCACTTGGAGGTTATGCATAAAGTTCGAATACAATATATGTTCCAGAATCCTGCTGCAAATCGTCGTTAATGCTGTGGGCCTGTAATTTAGTGGATTAGTCCTACTACCTTTCTTGAATGTTTGTGTGACCTTATCAGCTTTCCAGCCGGCCGCGGTGGTCTAGCGGTTCTAGGCGCTCTGTCAGGAACCGCGCGACTGCTACGGTCGCAGGTTCAAATCCTGCCTCGGGCATGGGTGTGTGTGATGTCCTTAGGTTAGTTAGGTTTAAGTAGTTCTAAGTTCTAGGGGACTTATGACCACAGATGTTGAGTCCCATAGTGCTCAGAGCCATTTGAACCATTTATGCAGCTTTCCAGTCTTTGAGTATAATCTCTCGTTGTGCGAACGGTTGTATATGATTGTTAAGTATAGAGCTATTTTTTGATTGGATTTTTTGAATCATTAAATTTAAGGTAAATGAACGTATACGCAATTCTCATCTCGTGACCTGAATGTAATCATTGTTCAAAGATATCTCTTTTGTTGAAGTTAGTATTGTTAGTATTGTGGCGTTGCGCAAACTTGTGGTCTAAGAGACTGCAGGAAGAAAAATCACATGGTAACTACTGATGCAACATTTTATCCGCACAGGGTGCATTGGTTGTTCCTATGATAAAAGTGCCTGCATATCGGTGTTGTTGTGATTTATATTTCCAGCTCATCATTATTTTCATTCAAAATTATTCGTATGCTATTAATTATTCATATTTAAATGAAGTATTTTGTAAGTATAATATAGGAAATTATTTTAAATTTGGTGGACGCTAAATATGGTACAAATTTTGTCATAGAACATGTATTCGTGAGTGCACGTTCCAAAGACGGTTATTTTCAAATGCGGTACTTATTTGTAGCAAATAATATAAAATTAAATTAAGGCTGTTTTAATACATAGTAAACATTTGTGATCGTGTCTCGTGTTGCACAATGCATTTACATAGAAGTGCAGTTACTGATATTAATAATTAATCATCTGCTTAAACTGGCAACACAGCAATACTTCGTCAGGCAACTGCAGTGTCACACCACGCCCTTGCTATAGCTAGTGTACGGCGGGCTCATAACATATCAGTTTATGTAGGTTACCAATGAATTATAGGATCGGTACATATGCGGCCCGAGATGGCACCCACAAAGTCAGTATTGGCTCTTGAAGGAAGAAGTTTGACGACTACTGATATGAATGTTTCTCGAATATTTCTAGCAATGAACAGCATTATCTAATAACACAATTCATCGATACTGGTCGTGATGGTTTCAGGCCTTATCTCAGTACATCCTGTAGAACGGCTCAGACCAAGGCGGAATGAAGAAAATTCTAGGTTAAATGACAATTCCTATAGCTACAAAGCTAGGGTGATAAGGAATAGTGAAGCAGCGGACGTACCAGTATTTTTGAAAACATTTCACTCAGTTTCTTGGATTAAACTTTTCCTTTTACACGCAAACAAAACATCTTTAAGAAAAACTGGCAAGTGACCAGTTTATCCACGAGGAACGCACACTAACCCAGAATCTACTCTGTAGGAATCAACATGGATTCCGGAAACAGCGATCGTGTGAGTCCCAACTCGCTGTATTTGTTCATGAGACCCAGAAAATATTAGATACAGGCTCCCAGGTAGATGCAATTTTTCTTGACTTCCGGAAGGCGTTCGATACAGTTCCTCACTGTCGCCTTTGTTTAAAGTAAGAGCCTACGTAATATCAGACCAGCTGTGTGGCTGGATTGAAGAGTTTTTAGCAAACAGAACACAGCATGTTGTTCTCAATGGAAAGACGTCTACAGACGTTAAAGTAACCTCTGACGTGCCACAGGGGAGTGTTACGGGACCATTGCTTTTCACAATATATATAAATGACCTAGTAGATAGTGTCGGAAGTTAAATGCGGCTTTTCGCGGATGAAGCTGTAGTATACAGAGAAGTTACAGCGATAGAAAATTGCAACGAAATGCAGGAAGATTTGCAGCGGATAGGCACTTGGTGCAGGGAGTGGCAACTGACCCTTAACATAGACAAATGTAATGTATTGCGAATACATAGAAAGAAGGATCCTTTATTGTATGATTATATGATAGCGGAACAAACACTGGTAGCAGTTACTTCCGTAATATATCTGGGAGTATGCGTACGGAACGATTTGAAGTGGAATGATGATATAAAATTAATTGTTGGTAAGTCGGGTGCCAGGTTGAGATTCTTTGGGAGAGTCCTTAGAAAATGTAGTCCATCAACAAAGGAGGTGGCTTACAAAACACTCGTTCGACCTATACTTGAGTATTGCTCATCAGTGTGGGATCCGTACCAGATAGGGTTGACGGAAGAGATAGAGAAGATCCAAAGAAGAGCGGCGCGTTTCCTCACAGGGTTATTTGATAAGCGTGATAGCGTTACGGAGATGTTTAGCAAAGTCAAGTGGCAGACTCTGCAAGAGAGGCGCTCTGCATCGCGGTGTAGCTTGCTGTCCAGGTTTCGAGAGGGTGCGTTTCTGGATGAGGTATCGAATATATTTCTTCCCCCTACTTATACCTCCCGAGGAGATCACGAATGTAAAATTAGAGAGATTCGAGCCGGAGGCTTTCCGGCAGTCATTCTTCCCGCGAACCATACGCGACTGGAACAGGAAAGGGAGTTAATGACAGTGGCACGTAAAGTGCCCTCGGCCACACACTGTTGGGTGGCTTGCGGAGTGTAAATGTAGATGTAGGTGTAGATGTAGAACCTCATAAACTCCCTGAACAGACTCGTGCAGCACGGATGTGGTTTTCTGTGTCTTAAAAGGAAGAAAAGTACATTATAGTTTCAAAAACTCTAAAAAAGTTTGTCTTCCAGAATATTTAAATGTCGAGGAACTTCTTTCAGTTTTCTTACTAAATATCTAGACATGTGGACATCTTATGAAACATTCAGACATTGTTTTGTCCCAAAGTTCAACATCGCTTTCGAACTCTCGAACGGAAATATGCTGTTGGTATGATGAACACAAAACTAAAATAACTGATTTCAACAGGAAAATATATAATGAAACAAGAGAAGGAAATAGGAAAATGCTGCAGGGGGATCACAGGAACATGGAAAATGAAAATATACTGCACCGCAAGAAGGCTGAATGGTTCTACATGACGAAAAGAAATGCCAAAAAGGAGGCAAAACAATCACCAACTACTGAGGTCATTGCAGTAGATTTCGGTAAACATCGCCCTGCACGAAATTAACCTCAAATGAGGCCTACTTCAGAAGACAGCTTTCTGTCTACATTTTCGTTATCCATACTGTATCAACTGGCTTATCAGTTATGTATGTATGCCGTGACAAAGAAGGCGTCAGATGATGTTGCGTCAATGCTTCATCATTTTTGTCTAGTCTTACCTGTAGAAAGAGCTTAAAACGCTTCATGTTTTCGCGTACTCATGCGGGGGACAAAACAAAAACCACAACATCATTCAATTCTTGACTGCGTCACTGTTGAATTAATGCGATCTGAGAAGTTGATCTCTACACATGCAGTGCGTGGCCATTCTTCCGTGGAGCCAGGTGACGATATGGCACTGAACTCCAAGTGTGCAAAGGCTGAAACTCCTGAGAGCTGGAAAGAAGTGATCGCAGGGGCCGGAGTAGAGCCAAGTCTGTTTATTGTTCTCTCGCGTGAACAGAGCATGTTTAAAAGCTGCGCGACCGCTACGGTCGCAGGTTCGAATCCTGCCTCGGGCATGGATGTGAGTGATGTCCTTAGGTTAGTTAGGTTTAAGTAGTTCTAAGTTCTAGGGGACTGATGACCTCAGAAGCTAAGTCCCATAGTGCTCAGAGCCATTTTTTAAAAGCCGGAGTAAATTTATTTCTTCCAGGTCATACAAGAAAATGATTTATTTTGCTGTTAGACTAGTGAAACAGTTAAGATTCCTTCGAATAAAATCAAAAACCCATATCAGATAAAAAATGAAATGATCGTATAGCATTGTTGGCCGGGAGTTCGGCCGCCGTATTGCAAGTCCTTTTTAGGTGACGCCACATCGGCGACTTGCGAGTCAATGCTGATGAACATGATGAAGGACAAACAACACCCAGTCCCCTGCCAGGAATCGAACCTGGGCCCCAATCACACAGAGACGCTTGTAACGGACTATTCTTCATAGCGTACATAAAGGATCAACGGAAGATGCAGGCGAAACAACGATATCTCCTAGATCTTCAGGAACCTGAACATCCCTACCAGGCGCCTATTCTTGTGCCCAAAGACAGGTGCAAAGACTTGTAGGTTATGGTCTGTGAGGATGAGAGGTCCAGGGAGAATTACAGCCAACTTCTCGCTGTCCACCAGCTCAGACTGTCATCTGAACAATAAGATATCTCCGATGATGAATCCGATTTTAAAGGGAATGCCATTTTACTACACGCGGTTCCTGAACTTGGTTTATTTTCTGAACTTTGATTATAATAGGTCAAAGTCTTTATAGACTGAAATAATATTCACTGTCAACACAAAACCATGTGCTCTCAAATAGTGTTGTAAGAAGTTCCGATTTGTTTATTGGAAACTGCAGGGGGAAAACCAACACAGTCCATTCATTATTTCATTTATTGAGGCAGTAAAATAAAAACTTAACGCTTTTATCATTCCTGGGATAAGCAAGCAAGAATTCACATAAAATTTAAAAATACTGTTGAACAAAAGAGTAAAAATGTAACTGAGTTTAAGCGCTTGGAATTTTATTGTACTTCTTCTGAAAAAATTCATTTTTTGGACTTTTTTGTTTTTTTCCCTTTATCGTTCACTTGCACCTACTGTGTCACATGAGTCCCTTCTCACCGTTTTCACAACAGAGCCCCATCTGTTGCTCTAGTGACCGTGATTGACCATCTCTTCTCCTTTGTTTGTTTCTTTCTTTCTTTCTCGGGGTCTTTGTCCCGCTCCAACGCGGGGTCGGCCGTGTTATGACGGATTTGGCAGTGTTAATTGCAGAGGGTGGCCGGATGCCTTTCCTGACGCCACCCCGAACCCCTGGGACGGAAGTATTGTACCCCAGCTGTCTGCATCCAGTGTAAGTCATGAAATAGTGCGAACGTTTTCAAATCTCTGTGAGTCGTGTAACTGAGGCGGAACTTGGGGACCAGCCCAGTATTCACCTAGCGGGATGTGGAAAACCGCCTAAAAACCACATCCAGGCTGGCCGGCAAACTGGCCCTCGTCGTTAATCCGCCAAGCGGATTCGATCCGGGGCCGGCGCACCTATCCGAGTCCAGGAAGCAGCGCATTAGTGCTGACCACCTCCTCTCCTATTTAGGTTAAAACCAAAAGTCGAGATCGCAATAATATTTGTTTATCTACCGGTTTCTGCTTATGTTGAAGCCATCTTCAGAATTTTTGGCCTCCTATGGCTGCTGCTGGCGGCTCCTCGGTTTTTCGTGATACCACGATCGTACACCTCCTCCTCTTTGGGCAGCTGTGCCTGTGTTTTGGATCGCTCCTCATGCACGTGACACAATGCTGCGCGCAATACCGAACTCCTGGACTACAGTCGCCACACTTCGTTCTTCTTCCAGTTACCCGACAGTTCTTTCCCATGTGAAATCGTCCAAATGTTGTCTCCAGACCACCTTGTAATGATGAGCACCAACACGGTTCACTGTAACCGCTCGTTCCATCAACTGCCTCGTGTTTTAGGGGCCAGCCCATTTGGCGTTATAGACACGCTGACATACCGGTATCATGTGACATATGTGTTTGAGTGGGGTCCGCCTTTAGCAAAACACAATTTTGTTTTTTATCACAGACGTGTTTCACTGCAGTTGCAGCATCAGTGTTTTTTTTTATTATTATGGCTGTTAAACATAATGAATGTTCTTTACTGTTTAAATACATACAAATATTAGTTGCTAAATCGTAATTACAGGTTTTTGAGGAGCACGTAAAATTGTGTATTCATACCTTCTTACCACATGGTGTGGTTTTCCTGCTGTATTACGTTTTTATAGTGTCTGTTTTTCTTTGCAGTTTGTCGTATTACGTTTTTATAGTGCTGTTTTTCTTTACAGTTTGTCACCTGCAACTATATACAACTTGATGTAGGCAAAACGTTTACGCAAAAATTACAATATCTAAACAGTTGTGGCTATGCCTGGGATTATTAGTTTATGTGAAAGGTTTTGTGTATGTGTATCTACATCATGTTTCACTTACAGTTTCTTTTTCCGTTATCTTCTTCATTGTCAAGTTCAGTGTTTTGAGTTGTCACTGTCATTGTGTCACAGCTGTGATAACAAGAGCCGGCCGGAGTGGCCGTGCGGTTCTAGGCGCTACAGTCTGGAACCGAGCGACCGCTACGGTCGCAGGTTCGAATCCTGCCTCGGGCATGGATGTGTGTGATGTCCTTAGGTTAGTTGGGTTTAATTAGTTCTAAGTTCCAGGCGACTGATGACCTCAGAAGCTAAGTCGCATAGTGCTCAGAGCCATTTGATAACAAGATAGCGGACAGTGGAACAGTACAAGGTGTGAAAACAAGATGGCAGACAGTGGAAAAGTTGAAGAAGTCATTGACGGTAGTTTTGAATCTCTGATGAGAGAGAGAGAGAGAGAGAGAGTATGTATGTGTGTGTTTGGGGGGGGGGGTTCTATAGATTGGTATTATCTACTAATTCTTTGAGGGCAGAGAACAGAGTTCCATTGCAGAGAGCCGTATATTCATTTATTACTTCCTTTTCTTCAACTATGGCTTTTTGTATTTGATAATTTTCTTTAATTATTATTTTTTGTGGGGGGCTGTTGCATCATTTGAGAATTTTCAAATCAGTGTTTATGTCTGTTGGGATATGGTTATTGTCCACAAAAAAAAAGCACTCCGTCTTCAGGCCACAAGTGGCCCATCGGGACCATCCAACCGCCGTGTCATTCTCAGTTGAGGAACTGGATAGGAGGGGCGTGTGGTCAGCACACCGCTCTCCCGGTCGTTATGATGGTTTTCTTTGACCGGAGCTGCCACTATTCGGTCGAGTAGCTCCTCAATTGGCATCGCGTGCCTGAGTGCACCCGAAAAACGGCAACAGCACATAACGGCCCGGATGGTCACCCATCCAAGTGCCAGCCACGCCCGACAGCGCATAACTTCGATGATCTCACGGGAACCGGTGTATCCACTGCGGCAAGGCCGTTGCCTATTGTCCATAAGGTGTTCAGCAAATGTGGAGTGACAGCTGTTACTTTTTAATGCTCTCCTGTGTTCTGTGTATCTGATATTAAAGTTTCTGCTTGTCTGTCCTATATAAACTGATTTGCAGTCTTGACACGTTAGTTGGTAAATAACAGATGTGTTGTGTTTGTCTGTGCTTTTGTTGGTTGTCCTTAGTATCCTCTGTGTTGAGTTGTTTGTCCTGTAGGCTGTTTTTAGCCCTTGTTTTTTGAGTATGTTGCCTATTCTGTGGGCTGCTTTGTTGTTTTAGATAAGAGTGAACCACTCGTTTGTTGCTGTGGGTGTTTCTTATTCATGTGTGCTCGTTTGTGTGTTCTGTGTGTTTGCAAGTTGGTGAGAAGGCTTTTGTGTGTTGGGTGTCTTTTATAATTTTGTGGTTCGACTGGAAGATTTCTGGCAACGTCCTCCCGCACTTTCATTCTTTCTCATTGAGTTGTTAGTATGTTATCTTCCTTTATCTATCTTGTCATTAAGTTCTGCATGGCAGTGGTCTACTTTGTTGAGACTACTTGAAAGAAACAGTGTTTTTGTGCTGTATTTCTTCAGTACTAGTGAAAGTGGTTATATCAATGCTTACTGAATCTTATGAAAGCAATAACAGATACACTCATTATCGGCTAACAGAGAATATAACTGCGGCTGATTTTTATGTCTTAAAGTATACAGCACTGAGAAGTAATGAAGTGATTACAGTATTAGGCTACAGCGGACGTAAATGAAATATAGTTTGCTATTGCAATGCGGTTAATGTACGTACGGAACTTGAAAAACTCGAAATTGCTGTATGACTTGCTTTTGATTATACGGAACAAGTGGTAGTAATTCTCAGTGTCTGTGAAGTTAACTGCTTTTGTAGCCTCACATTCTTAACTTTCCAAGCAACTACATTGCGTTAGTGGTTAGTTAAATTCATGCCGAGAAATAACTTCTAAGTCTACACAGTATTTTAATCGATACAGTACTGAATTTAACACAGGAAACAGTAATTCTGTTTTCTCATGTTTTAAGACATCATAAGAGCTTTCCAAGTCAGCCAGAGCTAATGTTAGTTTACATAATATTTATGCTACTTTTCGAAGTTAATTTTCGCGACTATAATCAGATTATCGTACAATAAACTTCTCAAGTGTAAGTCTTTGACAATATTTTTTTTACGATCATTTCACTTTCAGGTTGATCGTTCAATGTAAGTAGTGGCTTCTGTCTCAGCTATGTCTACTGCACTCCCACAAACTGTACTGAAGACGAAGAAGGACAAGCAGGTAGGAAGTAATGGTGTTTATTAACGACTAGCGTGCAGTGACCTCGGATGTTGATTGCCTATTTGTTTGGTATGTAACAGTCTAGGCACACTGTACCCATTTCTAGTGTTCACTGGTTAACTGTTGTGTACAACAAGCAGCACTCATGCACTTATTTTCTTAACTTGAAGTAATTAATTACGCTAATTTTCTTGCATTAAACTAAGCAGTTTCTTCAAAATTACTATGTAGCGGCGACCATTTGTCTACATTATTGAGAGTGATTAAGTACCTTAGTGAAGTGCACAGTACTAATTAATCAACTGAGATTTAGAGAAAAAAAGGAAAGCAACGTGCGTCTTTAGGTTTGGCTGTCGATTTATAGGAGAGTTGGGATAGGGCCGTTAGAACATGACGAATATTTGACCAATAAAACCAAACACGTTATACTTAAAAACGAATGTTGAACTGCAACGAAAGTAACAATGAATGTGCGCCGACGAATGCTTTTACTGCACAGAACCGATTTTTCAGATGTATTCAAAAGCACTATCAAATTTCAAACATTTTACATGGCGGTTACCAGCACCCACTAAATATGTTGTGAATTTATGGTATACGGGCTGGGTGTGATGAACTTTATACGCTAACAGCCTGTTGGCTACGCATGCCGCTACCTACAGGAAACACCATCGAAGATGATAGTACGAAAATGAAGAGCGACTTAAGACAGTGGTTGTATTTGGTGTACTCAGCTCTTTATATAAGATTAAATACATGACACTGCTCGTAACAAAGGAAAGCCCCACAACAGTACTTTATTTTAAGATCAGTGGTAAAATAAAGAAAATACCTAACAGAATCAGAGATGCGGTGTCAGAATCGTAAAGGGTCAGTACAGGTTAAGGAACTGAAATGATCTGTTTGTGCTGAAGGCTGTGTAACCCGTCGACTACATCCATCACATTTTCCATATAGGGGACATGAAAATAGTCTAAGATAGAGACTGTGTCACGTATAGGGGCAAAGACACAGCCCTTTTCCTTCGCATTGTACGTGTATGAAATACATAGACAAAGTCGCTAATACCTCCATCATGCATTACATAGTGTATGAAAAACGTATGTTTATACGAATATCACCTAACTGCACGAAGTGAATTTATCGGCGTGAAGTTAAACAATGCGACATACTGAATGATCATTTGCATATTACAGGTTAATTACTAGGAACTTTGTATTGACAAATATTTTCTTTTCCTGCCCTAGTGAACACAGTACTTTTCATCTGGATTAAAATTAGAATTGACAGTATTCCGAACTGGCCTACAGTCGATGAAATTTTAAACATATTTTCTGAAAATTAGTGGAAGTAGCATATTTTTATGTCATTGAATACATGATACGTTCACCACCAATTTCTGTGGGACTGTATTTACATTTATCCCATGAAAATATAAAAACAATAGTGAAAGATTTGGCAAACCCAATTTATTCACTTTTTTGTCTTTTAAAACTGTATCCGTTCCATTAGCGGGTACCGACATAAACAAAGTTAGGCTCAACTCGTATTTAGAAAAACTGTGCTATAGACTGCAGCCATATTTCCTTTAATTTGTACCAATCTGCTCTTTTTACGAAGTGGGATTCGTGCACTAATTGAAACAGAGTTATTAGTTGAGAACTGGTTTTATTAGACGACATGTCATCATGTTCTTGCGTTTGTTAGCGAATAAGACGACTTGTCACTGTTTAGTAGACTCTTTCTATTCGTCACTCAACACAGGGAAATATACTTCAACTAAAAGCGGGGTTTAAGGAATTTCTACATTGCGTCATTCCATGTAGGGTAATAAATGGACTAACGTCTACATTTCGAAACATTAAAAATTCATTTAGCAGACTGAAACCTATTTGTCTGTTCAATATGCTCTAACAAAAACGCAGACTACTACGATCTGATGTAAACACAGGTAGATGTTCGCTTGGTTCCTGTTGGAATCTTTCCTTACCACTGCACCACTTTTTATAGCCAGTGTTTAAGAAACACAGTGAGCGTTAAATTTCGCCTTCTTTCCATATGCAATTCTTCTTCTTTTTTTTTTTTTCAGGAATAGCGTCAGCCAGAGATGGCTTAATCCAGAGATAACACTCGTAACCGCATGTTTCATAAGCATGCTTGCGCAAATGTGCTTGTCAAGCATATAATTACACGTGTCGCCGTTTTTAACAGTTGAACAACTGGGAATGTATTCGCTGGAGGAATCTTTTAAAAGAAGAGGGAACAAACTAAGAAGTAATAAGCACATAAGGTCCAGCTGATTGGACAACAACATACGAGAAAGAAACGCTGTAATAGTTTTTGTCTTTTTCATCTTTTTTGTTCTCGTATATGCATCTCATTCCTAAATGGATTCATTCTTTTTTCCGTAAGCTACTCTCTCCATAGCTGCTTCTCACCCTTAAGCTTACATCCTCTGATCACTGTCTTAAAGAGTCACATTAACGGCAAATTTTTTAAAAATCCAGAACAGTGCTACTTAACAACTTAGTATTACATCAGAAGAAAGACTCATTCTACCAAGGCGAGATTATATCAAGGATGATTTTATAATTCTTTACTCAATATGTTACTAAATTAAACACACGAATATGCAGATGTAGCATTTATTTCGAAATTTGCCTTTTACATTTTTATTGGCTACAGCAATTGGAGGGGATATGCAGTTCCGGCATTCGCCTTACAACCAAGGGAAACCTCCAAAAAACCTCAGTCGGAACTGAGAGTTCGTTCTTGAGTTATAAACTGCTTGATGTACAGAGCTGCCGACATCCTCGCCATGATGATCGATACAGTATGAACTTCTCTTCCAGCAGATTCCATCTTTAGACTTGGAGATGTGTAGACTCACACGTGTGTAGACTGAGAAGGCATGTGTGAACGAAGCAGGCATATATGGACTAAGCAGGCGTATGTGGACAAAGCCAGCATGTGTGAACTAAGCAGGTATGTGTGAACTAAGCAGGCATATATCAACTAAGCAGGCAAGTGTGATCTTCCCAGGCTTGTGTGTACTAAGCAGGCATGTGTGTACTAAGCAGGCATGTGTAGACAAAGCAGGCATGTGTGGACTAAGCAGACATGTGTAGACTAAGCAGACATGTATGGACTAAGCAGGCATGTGTGGACTAAGCAGAGGCATGTGTGAACAAACCTGGCATATGTGGACTAAGCAGGCATGTGTGTACTAAGCAGACATATGTGGACTAAGCATTCATGTGTGAACTTACCAGGCATGTGTGGACTAAGCAGGCATGTGTAGACTAAGCAGGCATGAGTGGACTAAGCAGAGGCATGTGTGAACATACCAGGCATGTGTGAACATTCCAGGCATGTGTGTACTAAGCAGGCATGTGTGTACTAAGCAGGTATGTGTGGACTAAGCAGGCATGTGTGGACTAAGCAGGCATGTGTGGACTAAGCAGGCATGTGTGGACTAAACAGGCATGTGTGGACTAAGCAGGCATGTGTGGACTAAGCAGAGGCATGTGTGAACATACCAGGCATGTGTGTACTACGCAGGCATGTGTGTTCTAATCAGGCATGTGTGGACTAAGCAGGCATGTGTGTACTAAGCAGGCATGTGAGGACTAAGCAGGCGTGTGTGAACTTACCAGGTATGTGTGTACTAAGCAGGCATATGTGTACTAAGCAGGCATGTGTGGACCAAGCAGGCATGTGTGTACTAAGCAGGCATGTGTAGACTAAGCAGGCATGTGTGGACTAAGCAGGCATGTGTAGGCTAAGCAGACATGTATGGACTAAACAGGCATGTGTGGACTAAGCAGGGGCATGTGTGAACATACCAGGCATGTGTGACCTTACCAGGCAAGTATGGAATGGACTAAGCAGGCATGTGTAGAGAAAGCCGGCATGTGTGGACTAAGCAGAGGCATGTGTGAACATACCAGGCATGTGTGTACTAAGCAGGCATGTGTGTAGGCATGTGTCGACTAAGCAGGCATGTGTGTACTAAGCAGGCATGTGTGAACTTACCAGGCATGTGTGTACTAAACAGGCATGTGTGTACTAAGCAGGAATGTGTAGACTAAGCAGGCGTGTGTGGCCTAAGCAGACATATGTGGACTAAGCAGGCATGTGTGAACTCAACAGGCATATGTGGAGTAACCAGGAATGTGTGGACTAAGCAGGCATGTGTAAACTAAGGAGATATGTATGGACTAGGCAGGCATGTGTGGACTAAGCAGAGGCATGTGTGAACATACCATGCATGTGTGAACATACTGAGCATGTGTGTACTAAGCAGGCATGTGTGTACTAAGCAGACATATGTGGACTAAGCAGGCATGTATGGACTAAGCCATCATATTTGGACTAAGCAGGCATGTGTGGAATATGCAGGCAAATGTGGACTAAGCAGGCATGTGTGTACTAAGCAGGCATGTGTGTACTAAGGAGACATGTGTGTACTAAGCAGGCATGTGTGGACTAAGCAGGCATGTGTGTACTAAGCAGGCATGTGTGGACTAAACAGGCATGTTTGGACTAAGCAGGCAGTGTGGACCTAGCAGGCACGTGTAGACTAAGCAGGCATGTGTAGACTAAGCAGGCATTTGTGGACTAAGCAGACATATGTGGACTAAGCAGGCATGTGTGGACTAAGCAGGCAGATGTGAACTATGCAGGCATGTGTGGTCTAAGCAGGCATGTGTGGACTAAGCAGGCATGTGTAGACTAAGCAGGCATGTGTGGACTAAGCAGGCATGTGTAATCTAAGCAGGCATGTGTGGACTAAGCAGAGGCATGTGTGAACATACCAGGCATGTGTGGACTAAACAGGCATGTTTGGACTAAGCAGGCATGTGTGGACTAAGCAGGCACATGTAGATTAAGCAGGAATGTGTAGACTAAGCAGGCATGTGTGGACTAAGCAGGCATAAATGTACTAAGCAGGCATGTTTGAACTTAACCAGGCATGTGTGGACTAAGCAGGCATTTGTAGACTAAGCAGGCATGTGTGGACTAAGCAGAGGCATGTGTGAAAATACCAGGCATATGTGTACTATGCAGGCATGTGTTTACTAAGCAGGCATGTATGGATTAAGCAGGCATGTGTGTACTAAGCTGGCATGTGTGGACTAAGCAGGCATGTGTGAACTTACCAGTCATGTGTGTACTAAGCAGGCATGTGTGTACTGAGCAGGCATGTGTGGACTAAGCAGGCATATATGTACTAAGCAGGCATGTGTAGACTAAGTAGACATGTGTGGACTAAGCAGACATGTGTAAAATAAGCAGACATGTATGGACTAAGCAGGCATGTGTGGACTAAGCAGAGGCATGTGTGAACATACCAGGCATGTGTGTACTAAGCAGGCATGTGTGGACTAAGCAGGCATATGTGTACTAAGCAGGCATGTCTGGACTAAGCAGGCATGTGTGGACTTACCAGGCATGTGTGTACTAAGCAGGAATGTGTGTATTAAGCAGTCATGTATGGACTAAGCAGTCATGTGTGGTCGAAGGAGGCATGTGTGTACTAAGCAGGCATGTGTGGACTAAACAGGCATGTTTGGACTAAGCAGGCATGTGTGGACTAAGCAGGCACATGTAGACTAAGCAGGAATGTGTAGACTAAGCAGGCATGTGTGGACTAGGCAGACATATGTGGACTAAGCAGGCATGTATGAACTTACCAGGCATGTGTGGACTAAGCAGGCATGTGTAGACTAAGCAGGCATGTGTGGACTAAGCAGAGGCATGTGTGAAAATACCAGGCATGTGTGTACTAAGCAGGCATGTGTGTACTAAGCAGGCATGTGGACTAAGCAGGCATGTGTGTACTAAGCAGGCATGTGTGTACTAAGCAGGCATGTGTGGACTAAGCAGGCATGTGTGAACTTACCAGTCATGTGTGTACTAAGCAGGCATGTGTGTACTGAGCAGGCATGTGTGGACTAAGCAGGCATATATGTACTAAGCAGGCATGTGTAGACTAAGTAGGCATGTGTGGACTAAGCAGACATGTGTAAAATAAGCAGACATGTATGGACTAAGCAGGCATGTGTGGACTAAGCAGAGGCATGTGTGAAAATACCAGGCATGTTTGTACTAAGCAGGCATGTGTGGATTAAGCAGGCATGTGTGTACTAAGCAGGCATGTGTGAACTTACCAGGCATGTGTGTACTAAGCAGGCATGTGTGTACTGAGCAGGCATGTGTGGACTAAGCAGGCGTATATGTACTAAGCAGGCATGTGTAGACTAAGTAGGCATGTGTAGACTAAGCAGACATGTGTAAAATAAGCAGACATGTATGGACTAAGCAGGCATGTGTGGACTAAGCAGGCATGTGTGTACTAAACAGGCATGTTTGGACTAAGCAGGCATGTGTAGACTAAGCAGGCACATGTAGACTAAGCAGGAATGTGTAGACTAAGCAGGCATATGTGGACTAAGCAGGCATATGTGAACTAAGCAGGCATGTGTGGTCTAAGCAGGCATGTGTGGACTAAGCATGCATGTGTGGACTAAGCATGCATGTGTGGACTAAGCAGGCATGTGTGGACTAAGCAGGCATGTGTGAATTAGGCAGGCACTTGTGAACTAATGAAGCATGTGTGAACTGAGAAGGTAATTGTGGGCTGAGCAGGTGTGTGTAGACTAAGCAGGCATGTGTAGACCAAGCAGGCATGTGTAGACTAAGCTGGCATGTGTGGACTAAGCAGGCATATGTGGACTAAGCAGGCATGTGTGTACTAAGCAGGCACATATAATAGGGTGGAGTGGAGTTAGCAGGCATGTGTGATCTAAGCTGACATATATGGGCTGAGTCAGCATGTGTAGACTAAAGATGTAACTGTAGTCTAAGCAAGCATGTGGGAACTAAGCTGGCATGTTTTCACTAAGCTTGTACATGTGTACTAAGCAGGCATATGAAGACTAAACATGACTGTGCGTACTAATGAGGTATGTGTGAACTAAGAACACATGTGTGAACTACCAGGTATGTGTAGGCCAAGCAAACATATGTGGAATAAACAGGTACATGCGAACTAAGTAGGAATATGTGGACTAAGCAGGCATATTTGGACTAAGCAAGCATATGCGAACTAGGGTCAACAGAAAGGTCCGATCTTACTCGTCGGCTTTGACCCGTGACGTAAGCGGGTTGTGGTGTGTGACGTCATTACGGCGCGGAAAACCTAATACATGGTTTGATGTACTCTTGTTTAAAGAACATGTATACGTAATATGAAGCAATTTGATGAACATATTGATCTGTAGCGTAGCCCACTTGAGGTTAGGTTGGGAGTTTTTTTTTTTTTTGGAATGCGGCCGCGGCAGCGGCCGCCTATGATTCGAAAATATAAATTTGACACTAATGAAGCCTGTGGGGGGATGGGGGGGCACTGCAGACTCCCCCCACCGCATAACGACATATTTAGTTTCTCCCCACCCAAAAACCCCCAATTTCCCACGCTTGTCCCGTTACACTCATTAGGCTTTTTGTGAAACTTGTGTATTTCAGTGTTTACAATATGTATTCGATGTTTTTATATCCGCCATATTGGAATTGTTGTTTATGGTCGTTTCCGCGGTATTTGTGACGTCATGGGTCAAAGCCGACGGGTAAGATCGGACGCTTCTGTATTTCCGCGAACTACACAGACGTATCTGAACTAAGCAGGCATGTGTGGACTAAGTAGGCATGAGTGGACTAAGCTGGCATGTGTAAACGCGCTGATGTATAGACTCACCAACATCAGACAGGTACTTCTCTCGTCGCTAGACTGGCCTGAATTTCGCGCCCGCTGCTGTTCTTATATAACCTCTGTGCTCTGTTGAGATGTCATTTCCTAGGAAACTGAACAGCTTATTGTTGTTCCGCCAACCTTAAAATAATAATGGGCAGTACGTTCTGTATGTGTTCATGCTACAATTCCTATTTGGTTACACTCTATGTTATCAGTTCTGTGAACGGCGCTGTGAACTTCAGTCATGTTTTCAAGTAGTGAATGGCAAATGCAGAGTGACGACATACACATGTTATCAAATGTTGGTATCGACCCATGTTAACATTACGAGAGCCGCGAAGTTGTCGACGATGAAGACATCTACATCCGAGTCTACAAGCATAATCCGCAATCCACCATACGGTAAATGGCGGAGGGTACCTTGTATCACTGCAAGTCATTACCTTTCCGCCTCCACTCGCGAGTGAAGCGAGGAAATATCAACTGTCTATATGATTCCTTACGATCCCTCATTTCTCTCATATTGTCTTCGCGGTCCTTGCATGAAATCCATGTTGGCGACGTTAGAAGTGTTCTGCAGCCTCGTGCAGATGCCCCTACTCTAAACTTTCTAAATAATGTTTCGTGAGAATCTCCCAATAAATCAAAGTCGACCATCGCTTTCCCTAAAACCGACCTTATGTGATCGTTACATTTCATATCGCTGTGCACGGATACACCCAAATATTTTTATCGAAGTGGCAGTGTCATGCAGAACACAGCTCATACTGTGTTCAAAAATTACATGATTGTCTTCCCTACTCATCGAAGTTATCTTACATTTTTCACGTTTCCGTCTAACTGCCATTCGTCGCACGAAATAGAAATTCTGTGCAAGTTATCCTATACCCTCTTACAGTCACCCAACGACAATGATTTCCTGCACGCTACAGCCTATGAGCAACTGTCCCATATTTCTGCTCACCCTATCCTGCAGATCGTTGATTTAAATACAGAACAAGGTTGGTTTTATCACATTTCTGTGGACTCTAACGATACCTTTACTTCTGATGAACATTCGTCGTCCAGTACAACATACTGGGTCCCATGGCTTAAAAGGTCTTCGAGCCACATATCTGGGAACATTTTACGTATGCTCGGAATTTCGTTAACGGACTGTCGCGTGGCATTGTGTCAAACGGTACCCGGAAATTTGGGAATATGGAATCTACCTATTGCTTTTAATCCATCGCAGGATATCGTGCTAGAAAAGGGGAAGCTAGGTTTCTAACTCTGTTTTCATTAACGGACAGAAGCTTCTTTCTCTCAAGGAAATTTATTATATTTGAATATAGTATACACCCAATAATTCTACAGCACACAGCCGCTAAGGATATTGATCCGTAGTTTTCTGGGTCCGTTCTTTCATCCTTCTTATGTACTGGAGTCACCTGACGTTTTTTCCAGTCGCTTTGATACGTGCCTCATCTAAAACTCTTCGCCTTTTTGTGTTTTAAGTGAAAACTGAAGTTACATGAATAGATCAGTAATTTTCGTGATGAAATGCCTCAGTATTACTAAAACTGCTCACGTCTGCTTCAACGTTGTTACACTTGGAACTTGATACTACTTTTATGGTCACATGCATGTTGATATTTCGTTAAACAGCAATCTAACATACAGTATGCAGACAGTTTCCTGCCGGCCGTGGCGGTCTAGCGGTTCTAGGCGCGCAGTCCGGAACCGCGCGACTGTTACGGTCGCAGGTTCGAATCCTCGGGCATGGATGTGTGTGATGTCCTTAGGTTAGTTAGGTTTAAGTAGTTCTAAGTTCTAGGGGACTGATGACCTCAGAAGTTAAGTCCCATAGTGCTCAGAGCCATTTGAACCATTTTTTTGACAGTTTCCTATTACAGGATTTCAGTGCCTGATTTGACGATCGAGTATTCAAAAATCTACACTCTTATTATAAAATATTAAGGGCTTGGCCCTACAATCGAAATCATCTCGTCCGAATCACGTGGAGGATAAGTAACATGGCATGGTATGAAGGGGAATGGAGGGATAGAAGGTTCATATTACTTGACGAAGGACAGAAGGTAATGGCTTCTTGGCAGCACAGTAGTGTTATAGAACGATGAGAATTGTCAGACAATCACTGACGTCTTCTGTATCTTTCGAAAAATGAGCGAAAGGCCCTAAAACCGGTAATTAACAATGTGGCGTTCGATGTCAGCACCTCACCAAAGAACATGGGTGACGTAATCTTGATCGTCCTAAAAGCAGAACAAGCGGGACTATTCAGTCGTATGGACCGCGGTTTAGAAGTAAAAGAAAGTCAAAACTATTTAGGATTTATCTGAGCAGATGAATCTGTTACGTCGCATTGATGGCAGCGTGAGAACACGCTCTCATCCCTGAGAGAGGCAGTCGTACTTTTTGTATTCCTCAGAGTCGAAGTAGATATCTCGTAAAGGCATTTTATAAATATTATTCTATCAGGACGATATTTTTTAAGCTTTATTTAACAGTCTTAAATTTAGGCGATAGCTGATTTCGGCTGCGTTGCTATTTTCAAGCGATCTGCAATTATATAGCGCTATTAGTATATACAGTTTTTACGTTATGTATCTCATTGGTTTGTAACAATTCGTCGAGTACAAAAACAAGTTAGTCTGTGCTAAAAATACAATACACGAAAGTATTTGACAGCTACAACGTCAACGATGAGATATGGAAGTAAGTACTCGACACACTGTTAACAATCAGATCTAAAATGTAAAAATTGTACATACTAATAGTGCTATATAACGGAAGATCGCTTGAAAATGGCAGTGCAGTAGAAACAAGCTTATCGCCTAGATGTACAATTGTTAAATAAAGCTTCAAAGAATAGCAGTCCTGTTAATGCAATATATATGCATTTACAAGTTACTCGAACGTACCGAGCAAGATGGCGCATTCGTAAGACGCTGAACTCGCATTCATGTGAATGGCGGGTCAAAGCGCCGTATAGACATCCAGATACAGTCAAAATGAATTTTCGCTCTGTGACGGAATGTGCTGGATTGAAACTTCCTGGCAGATTAGATTTGTGTGGACGGATGGGACCTACAACCTAGCAGCTTTGCCTTTCGTGGACAAGTGCTCTTAACCGAGTGAGCAATCCAAGCACGACACACGACCCGCTCTCGAAGTTTCACTTCCAGCAGTAGCTGTTTTCCTATCTTCTAAACTTCACAGAAGTTCTCTTGTATTCCTGGAAGAAAGACGATTATCATCTGCAGAGAGAAATCATCTCCTCGGTTGTGGTTAAGCCACTTCTCCGCAGTATCCTTTCTTGTAGGAATGCTAGTTCGGCATGGTATATAGAAGAACATACGTGAAGTTTGGAGGCAGGATAAGAGGTACTGGTGGAAGTAAAGCCAAGAGGGCGGATAGTGAGTCAAGTTTTTGGTTATCTCAACAGGAAGGCTAGGGTCCCAGGTTCGAATTCCAGACCGACATACGGTTTTCATCTGCCAGGGAGTTTCAGGATTTTATTTAGCATGTCGGAGGTGAAAGCGGTAGAAGCGGATCATCATCTGGCTACAAGAAGCAGATTAAAATGAATGTGGGTGACAATATTTATGCAGAGATAATGAGACTTCAGTCGGACAGAAGACAGCTGCATCAAAGCAGTATTCTGACTGACTACCACAACAGCAATTACGGAAAAAAATTTATGAGTTAAGAAGGGTTTGTTCCCCGGTATTTCCAAATACAGGTACAGTGCGTTTACCACAGCGCCAGAGTATCTGTTCTGTCCTGCATTGTAGCATGTAAAAAAAAAGGAAGAATACTCTTTTTATGCGATTCCACAGCTGCATCTAATTTCCTGAAAGCAATCATTTTGCTCCTTGAAGATGTTTTCTATTTGAAAAGAAAACTATGTTTAATTGGAAATTAGCTAAGTTCGATGTCTTGGGTATTAACAAGCAACATCAAGCACAGAAGTTTTGGATGTTAGCTAGACTCCTACCAAAATTATTAGATACAACAGAATATTTTAAGGTGTCACTGGTTGCTACATGCACCTTGATGATGAGCCCACCGTGGCTCTTAAAATTTTGTTTTACTCTTTTGTTTGTTTTGTGAGCATGCAATGGCCCACACAGAAGTGGGGAAAGATCAACATGTAATTATGTCACTTATTCCCTTTGAATGGCTATACATAGTAAAATTTCAGATGTGACGTTCTTACGAAATAAACGCAGCCTATATTCCCATTAATCCACTGTAGCAATACATAAAGTACAATAAAACAGATCAGCGTAAGTCTTCAAATAACAACACGCATTACCCGTTTAGTAGCTTACAGATTTATAAAAAAAATGACATGCAGACAAACTGATAATACAAGTGTAATTTTGTATAACGCTGCTTGATAATCTAATTTAAGAACAGCTAATCGCTAAAAAAATAAAGTGTTTGTTTCGTGTAAGACACTGCACATTGCAGAAAATGATTTCTTTCAAAAAATAATAATACATTTTTGAAAAATTCGTTTATCTAATATTTTCTTCCGATTTTCCTAATTTTATACTGTTCTATCTGTTGTAATGAAAACAGATCAATTTACTGCTGTTCAACTTTGCAAATTACCTGCTCGTTTCTTAAATTGTGATGTTTGTGTGATGTAGTTACAAATTAACAGTTTTTTTGTTTTTTCCTCAACTGATACCTTGAAACCTTGCTTCTTCCTAAATTTCATCATCCTAAATTAGCTGGAAGTACACTATAGGGTTCAGTTAGTGAGTTCGAGAGTATCAAAATATGTGACATGAATGGTCATATCTTTTGACTGCACTGACTTATAATCTAATGTTTATTACACTACCAAGGGAACATAAACCTTAGTCTGTGACATCAATTTCAACTTGATACCATCTGTTCATTCCTCAAAAAAAGGGTTTGAACACCCTGACAGACAGACACACAGATGGGTAACAAAGTGACCCTATAACAGTTCCGTTTTTACCAACTGAGGTGCAGAACCGTAAAAAGGGACAAAACCTCATATTTCAACATAGACACCTGTGTAAATGGAAGTGTCTACCATACACTGTTTACTACAGATTGTGCGTCTTATTTTCAAAGGCAACAATTGGATCAAGTTTCAACCCCTCGGTTCCCTGTGTAAAAATAAATACTGTACAGCAATTGTAAGAAAGCAATAGAATATTTCGACAAGCACACAACAAATCAGTAGCTAAAAAATTACGTTCTTGATGCAGATCTATTTTTATCTACAAAGAAAAGGAACCTGAGACGTCTGTCAGCAACTTACTTATAGGGAAAAACTAAGATGTGTAGAAAATAGAATTTAATGCCTATAATTGAAGCTGTTATGTTTTATGCTGGGTAAGAACTTGCTTTAAGGGGAAGGAAGGATTATGGAATAATGCATTCTAAGGAACTACCGATCTATAATGAAGGAAACTTTTGGGCTGTAGTAAGATTTTGTGCGAATTCAGGCAATGAGTTAAAATCAGCTTTACAAGTTTTTCGAAGAAGGAATAAGTATACAAGTTATACCATAAAAAATTGACTCATGTGATGTTATAATTCCTTAACTACTTTTTGAAAATTAAATAAATCCCAGATCATTTCAGTATTTTTGACGAGACTGCTGATTTCAGTGGGATAGAAAGGTTTCTTTGCATGATGACAAGGAATTATAATTGCTAAGGAAAGATTCATACAATTCATTCTTTCAGCAAATTTGTCAGAAAAAGTTCTGTGGAGTTTGGAAGGTAGGAGACGAGCCACTGGCAGGACTGAAGCTGTGAGAATGGGTCGTGAGTCGTGCTTGGGTAGCTCAGATGGTAGAGCATTTGCCTGCGAAAGGCAAAGGTCCCAAGGTCGAGTCTCGATCTGGCACACAGTTTTAATCTGCCAGGAAGTTTCGGCATCTTCTCTGTTAGAAGAGCTGAAAGAAATTGGTATAGATACTCCATATCTAAGAAGACAAGATTATGGTGGAAATCCACCTACATCAGGGAATCTGCAAGGAGTGTAAGCTGTAGTTAGAGCAACACATCCTACAGCACTCTACATCCACTTTTCAAACCACTGTCTTAATTAAGTAAGAAGCTGAAATTCAGGCTATTAGGAACTCTTTAGAGAGTAATGAGACAGCTCATTACTTTTTGGGTACTTGGATCGCATAGTGCAGAAACTCTGAATAGTTTTGCGCAGCTCAGACGACTGAAATATCTGATGCTGTCACTGATTTCTTGTTGCTTCTGGAGCTCTTGATTGAAGCAGTGACTGTCATATCAGCCGGCCAAATGAGTCTTTACACACAGCTACAAAGGCAAACTCTTTAATGTGTTCTATTCTGCAGTGTCAATTTGCCTTCCTTCTCTTAGTGATAGCTGATGTATTTGCATTTGGTTGTATATTAAGCAAAATTCTTCAGAAACTAATACCATTTTTGAGAGAAACCATGAAATCTGCTGAAGACACTAGAGAAGAATTGGAAGTTGTGTGGCATGATGCTACAAAAACTTTCGTGACTGTTTCTGAGAGAGGAGATGAAATCCGTCAAAAGCTTGACGTATCAGTCGTGGTTCCCCAAAGGATTAAGATCCAAAAGACCAAACTATTTGATGCATGGTTCTGAAGAGTACTACTGACTGGCACTCTTTATCCCATTTTAGATTGTTTTATAATAGAGTTAAGGCTTACAGAATATAAGGAAGCGCTGTCTGGATTTTCTTCACAGATCATGGTTTCAACCAGTGAATTTCCCTTAAGTAGTGAAGAATGAGAAGACTTCAAGGTCTTAACTGAATTCCACATTGAAGATAGGTATGTGTAGCTGAAGATGTCCTTGCTGAATTTTTTTATGGAAAAGCAAATTTATGAAAAGATTCCAGACCTTCATTTGCCACGGAAGCACTTCAACAAAGACATGTACCAAATATTAATAAGCTTCTAAAGATACTGGCCGTACTTCCTTTCACTATAGCCACAGCAGAGAGGCCATTCTCCACTTTAAAGAGAGTCGAAATATAACTGTGAAACTCAAGAAGAGATATTAGGTTTAAAGTTTATTGTCTCACTTTAAGTCATATAACAATTACTAGGTCATCAATTATTAATTTTTACAAATTCTAAAAATATGTAATGTACGCTGCTGTACCCGTTGAATTAAGTTCATGATTGTGTTTTGATCTATCAGAGAAGGCTAAATGGATTAGCACTATTGTCCATTCATCGTTCAGAATCTTTTACACCAATAGAGGTGAAAGACAACTTCGTCAAAAGAAAGAAGAAACTGGTTATGTCATTGTGGAGAAAACGCTTCTTATTGCTGGTACCTTTGTTTTACTTTTAAGTATATTAGGCCATGATGTATTTACTTATTAATTTATCTGTATAACAATATACTTTGTGTGGATGTCACCAATACTTAGTACTATGCTTCTTATATTTGGTGCTGAAACACTACTAGGAAGAACAGTTTTTAGAAACATTGATCCTCAGGCTGATTAAATATTTGCCCATTTATTCTTCTGCATGTCACGTTTTGTGAATTGCGTTGTTTCCAGAGAAACTATTCTGAGAAATAAAGCATTTGAGTTGACTGTCATATAACACGCAGCTTATAAGTGTTAAATATCGCGATTTTCTTAAAAACTGATATGCGTCGCAACTTTTCTACTACAGTGTTTTCATTTCGATTCATTTTTATCATAATGTTCAGTAGATGTAACCTGTGTTCCAGTTCTGAATACTAGCAGTCTATGAAACTTCAGCTCCTCATATTTTGAGATACTGATCTGAATGAACATCTTGTACTTGAACAGAACTGACCTCCCCTCCGACCATTCCAAGGAGAAAAAAAATTCTTGTTTTGAGATGAAGTACATACATTTTTATGTACATAAGTCGCTATCAGTAACTATTACTACTCAAAAGTACTGTGTTAAAATCCTGATTTTGCTAAAAACCCGAATCTCTGGCGTCCACCACAGTTAGACCACAGACTGTGGTTAGACTGTGCGTTCACCATGAACATGGAGGTAAGAATATTCTTACCTCCATGACCATGAAGATATCTATCGTCATTCGTCTGTATACGCCAAGTAAACGCTGGTGATATCTTTCCTGCTATTTGTCTTTGGTCGTAAACTGTCAGTCTCAGCTGTTTTGTGTTTGTTGTGCGGTTTGATCGCGTGGTGAAGCGGATTTAGTGAAGCAATGAATGAAGAAATTGACGATCAACATTTTCATTATGACTTTACGGCAGCATCGGAATGGGAGATGTTTATGTTTCGTTTAGAAGAAATCATTCGCGAATGGAAGATTCCACAACTCAAACGTGGACCTCTGTTAAAGAAAGGAGAACTCAGTACTGGTAAATGGGAAACGAAAACGGAAAACATTAATTTTGCAGGTAAATGACGTTTCACATTCCATTAGTTACAATTTCCAAATGGTGACTGACTTGCTTATCGTGTGAAACTGAATTTTCGATAAATTCACTATTGCTACATTATATTAACGTCCGTGTAAATATTAAACATAAGCTGTTAGAGAACTGTCATAAGCCTTGTGTTTTACAAAAGCGTAGTTACGTGTTTTTATGCAGTCTTATAGCTTTCTTCGGAGCCATCTCTAATCAAATTACGTAAATTCGCCCATAGTGTTCCGTAGAGCCTATCAGGTGGAATGTTTAGGGATGTAAAACGATGAATGAAAGACAAGCAAATCATGGGAACTCAATCTGAACACAATATTGATAAAGAAATATTACTGTACTCCTTAAGTAAATTAGCAAGAAAAATGCTGCTGCTTCCCCAGTTAGTTCTAAAGAGTTGCTGTATGTAGCTTGCCTGCAGTTTAATTTAATTGATTACACTGGTACTTTTCAATGAAATAATTACTCCTATCTGTAAACACTGAGTACTGTCTGCGATACAGTGCTGTGTGTTTTGCAGCTTCATAGTGAACACTGCCATATGGCAAACATAACTCTTCTATTCTTGAATCTACATATTAAAACGATTTGCAGAAAAAGTGGCTAATGAGTTGTATTTTAATTTTCTTTTGCGTTGGTATGGCTTCGCAGTTTTGTGTCAAATACGTTTGTTGTTGTGCCTGCAGAACCAGTTAAAGTTTTGTATGAATAGCTACAGTTGACAATTCATGGGCTGCATCAACGAAAATTATTTACATAATTTTTCTAGCATGCATCTTTTGTGGAAATTATACAAAATTTGTCCATGATAATTTTGTTTTGGGGAAATCTATGACAGTTTCGAATCTGAAAGTATTAATTTTGTTACCTCTAAGCATTTTTATAATTTAAATAGATTATTTGAATAGATCATAGGGATGCACTTAAGCATAGCTGTCATAAACAGACAGTATTTTACCCTGTTGTATTCGAATGATCTACCTCAAAAGTATTAACTTGCAATTTTTGGTTACTGAAAGACTTTGTGTTCTTTGATTCAAAACGTTGCTAATTTTGCACAAATGTTTGAGTACTGAAATTGTTCAGTAAACTAAATTTAAAAAGCTGAAAGTTATGTCTTTCTTCTGTGAACAATCATTTTTTTGTTTTATTTATTTTTTATATGAGGAAATAATCTACAGATTACCCCATTGTACACCATACTGTGTGCCACTGTTATGTCTATGTTCTTTTACTGAAATATGAATGCTGCTCTCTGGAATAAATGTTTTAGAACACACAAAGACCTTATTTTACTTACACGTATTTTCCTTTTCTGATTTGGGTTTTGTGTGAAATGTTAATTACTTTTTTTTTCTTATCTCGTTCTATTCTACTTCTGACTCTTTGTCGTCTCTTACTTTTTCATGAGCCCTTTTAACATTTATCTTATCCAACCACTCTTACTATTCACTTTTAATTTCATCCTTGTCTTGTTTCTTCTATTTCTATTTATGCTTCTTTAATCATGGCTTTTTCCCTTTTTCACTCTTATCTGAAACTTACTTAATTATCATTTATTTTCTAATTTGTCCTTTATTGACTTTGTTCATATTCTCTTATGTTCTCCATCCCAGTTTACACCTATTGCTTGTTCTCTGATGCCTGTATTCTGATACTGGTTGTCTTCTTTTTTGGGCATTATGAAAACATCCGATTCCACCCGTAATGTCATTAAGATGGCCGACACCCATACTTTCAGCATGTACAGTATGGTTACTATAACATCACTTACATACATATGTTAACAAAAATAAAAAGACTTGAGAATATTTCACTACAGCACAGCAATAAAATGAAACTTAACAGGACAACCTCTGGAAGTAGAGGTTTCAGAACTGGGATGAGCTAGATATACAACAATACAAAAAACAGTATCTTCACAAAACAAAAGTTATCCACAAAATGGAACCCAAAAAATTCGCAGTATATAACATAATGCTACAGATAAGAAAATCACTATATAGCACAAACAAAGCCCTTGATACTAAAAAAATTAGCACATGCAACTCCAGAATGGGTAATTGGAAAATTCCCTTCACTTATGTAGTTAAAACAAAGCCAGCAACTCCAAAACTCACACACAAAGTGAAAACTCAAAATCCCCAGATACATATGCACTTGGCCAATTAAAATAAAAAAAAGCTATACACCAAAACAAACAAGTCTTAAACAATGCATTAAAACTAATTAAACACACATAAACCAGTCCTCAGAAAGCAAAACAATATAACTCCTCAAAGATGTAAGGATGAATGATAACAGAAAATGTGTGAGTGAAACAGTCTCCCTGCTGGCCACCTAGATCTTGAACCAGGCCCCCCCATTGGATAAATCGCCAAATATTGTCAAGGTGACACCATCCTGAGTTCCTGGTCTGAGAAGATGGGACTCTAGTCAGCTGCATACTCCCATTACATATGAGACCTCATGTAGTCAGAAATCAGGCCAAACTGCTGCAAAAACCTTATGGTCATCATCATATCATTCAACCAGTGCAACTCAGAATGAATAAGTATTAAATATTTCCATTATATCCATCGCTAACAAAAGAAAGCACTATTACATTCCAGTCCATAAAAAATCGCAACACTGATCATACCTATCACCGCACAGGAACTCCCGAAACAATAAATCAGCGTACCTCACTAGCGATATGGCACACTCTTCAACCACAAATTCACATAGTGATTACACAAAGTGAAATGACTGAATACTGCACATAAGACATTCATCTTCAGACATGACCATCCACCTTAAGAGTGCGCCACTAAATACAACAACATTCCACCTACAAACATGACCCAACCCAAAAACACAGCAGCACAGTGATGTCACAAAACACAACGTACTTACATCAGGGGTCAAGGCAGACAGGTGGTATCAGATGTTTCTTTTGACCCTTTTCTGCTAAGTGTTAGCAGTTTTCTTGGTGTTGGCTTTCTTCCTTAAATCTTGTTGATTTGATTCAGTTCTGGTCTCACCTTCTGAACCTCTTGTCCCATTGTGTCTCCCTTGGCAACTTATATAATCTTTGTGCTGTCTTATCCCCACTTCTTTGTAAAAGTTTCAGTAACATTTTATGCCAAGCGGACAACTTTTATCTATCTGTGGTTTGATGGCAATAGTACCACTACTGATTAGAGCACATTTAACTCTGAGATTAGTAATGTTACTTATTCATTACAGACGTTGAATTCAGACTTACAAGACACCGCCTGCTTGTCGACTCATCTGATGATATTTCCAGTCCATTGGATGAGGAAAATGAGGAATCTAAGTCACAGGTTCTAGAAGACATCATGAGATTTGAGCATGATTTCCCACCACATTCAATGGATAATGGAACACCTCAACCACATCCTCTTGCTGTGTGGTATGGAATTAGGGATTTCCTCATTCTTTCAGCTTGGAGTGGAATATCATCATACTCAGAGAGTAAAGTGAAAATACTCTTGAGTTCCATATATGTGGCAGTAAATAACTCGAACTGGTAAGTTAGTAATTTTTATATAGATATCTTCTTAGGCACTGATAGTAGGACTTAAAATTAAAAATATAAAGGAGGTTATGCCTGAACTAATATATTTAGCTTTCACTTAAAAAATACACAAGATACTGTAAATTAAAGAACAAAAATTAAAGAAATGTAGTGAGGTGAAGAAAATTGTCAAAATAGGTGATTAAGACTCCAACATAAATAGTGAAAGACAAACGTGTTTCTAAAATATGTAGCAAAGCAGTTTCAGTAGTGATAGTCGTTCGCATGTATAACAGTATTGAACATTGCTAGCTCACTAGTTAGAAGTCATAAAAAGTTTTGCTACTCTACTTGAGTTGTGCAGGTGTGTGGGAACAGTCAAAATGGCTATCGAGCAACATTCACTCTGGGGTCAAAATTCTCCAGACATCCATGACTGGTCACCTCAAAGATACCAGATGTGTGACTAATAGCATGTGGAACTTAATTATGCATTCATTACAGTGTTAACCTTTGGAGAACACCAAAGTTTCAGTTTTTGCTAAACAGATTCAGAAAACTGAAGAAAGGTGAATAGTTATTGTCAGGTTCTCTGGTTAACTGATTTGCTGTGAGGACTTCTACGGAAATGAGGGGGTACATACAACCCTTGGCTGGGGACTGGTCAGTGCTGCCAGTCCTATGTAAATTCTAGGCGTATTCCAGTGTTCTCATTAGGCACAACAATGGAGTTATGTGTGGCACACAGGGAGCAGGGATTCTGAGTTGACCACAGAGGTCATGTGGTTGATACCAATCTCTTAAAAAAAAATCTCACCCTGAAGGTGAATTGAGTGTCAATGGAATGGATTGTGGTTGGGGTAGTCATTAGTCAATAGCCTCTGGAACGTCTGCCAATCTAATTTTCAGTAGGTTTGTTTATGTTGGACTCTGTCTAAGTCAACATGTATTTCCTGTGGTATCAGTGGACCTACTAATCCAAACAATAAAACTCGTTTTGGAGAGATTGAGTCACTGATGAGTAAAAACGTACAACCAGTTACGAGAACAAATCGAAGCTGTTCCACAGAGAAGTCATCTTAAAAGGACTTTTAAGACTGGAATATGATGTCAGGTATTGTAAAATGTAGTTTAGTCGTAAAGAAACACAATGGACCATTTGAAAAAGTTTTCACTTTTTCTGTCCAGAAAAGTTAAGACAGGCTTGCTGGGAATTTAGGAAACACTTTTAGTTGAAACAACTGTGTATCAACAAACTACTGCCCTTCTTAAAAAGAAAATACTATGGGAGGATCCTGTTGTGTAGAGCTACATACACTATGTTATCAAAAGTATCTGGACACCTGGCTGAAAATGACTTAAGAGTTCATGGCGCTCTCCATCGATAATGCCGGAATTCAGTATGGTGTTGGCCCACCCTTAACCTTGATGACAGCTTCCACTCTTACAGACATACGTTCAAACAGGTACTGGAAGGTTTCTTGGGGAATGGTAGCCCATTCTTTATGGAGTGCTGCACTGAGGAGAGGTATCGATGTCAGTTGGTGAGGCCTGGCATGAAGTCAGCATTGCAAAACATCCCCACGGTGTTCTATAGGATTCAGGTCAGGACTCTGTGCAGGGCAGTCCATTCCAAGGATGTTATTGTCATGTAACCACTCAGCCACAGGCCATGCATTATGAGCAGGTGCTCGATCGGGTTGAATGATGCAGTCACCATCGCCGAGTTGCTCTTCAACAGTGGGAAGCAAGAAGGTGCTTAAAACATCAATGTAGGCCTGTGCTGCAATAGTGCCATGCAAAACAAGGGGTGTAAACCCCCTCCATGAAAAACATGACCACACCATAACAGCACTGCCTCCTAATTTTACTGTTGGCACCACACATGCTGGCATATGACGTTCACCAGGCATTCGCCAAACCCACACCTTGACATCAGATAGTCATGTTGTGTATCGTGATTCGTCACTCCACACAACATTTTTCCACTGTTCAATTGTCCAATGTTTATGGTCCTTACAGCAGGTGAGGCAGCATTTTGCATTTACTGGCATGATGTGTGGTTTATGAGTAGCTGCACGACCATGAAATCCAAGTTTTTTCACCTCCTCCCTCGGTAACTGAGTGGTCAGTGCGACATAATGTCAAGCCTAAGGGCCTGGGTTTGATGCCCAGCTGGGTTGGAGATTTTCTCCGTTCAGGGAGTGGGTGTTATGTTGTCCTAATCATCATCATTTCATCCCCATCGACTCGCAAGTCACCAAAGCGGCATGAAATCGAAAGGCTTGCACCTGACAAACAGTCTATCCGACGGGAGGCCCTAGTCACATGACATTACATTTACACCTCCTGCCTAACTGTCATAGTGCTTGCAGTGGACACTGATGCAGTTAGGAATTCCTGTGTGATGGTCTGGATAGATGTTTGCCTATTACACATTACGACCCTCTTCGACTGTCGGCGGTCTCTGTCAGTCAACAGACGAAGTTGGCCTGTATGCTTTTGTGCTGTATGTGTCCCTTCGCATTTCCACTTCACTATCACATCAGAAACAGTGGACCTAGGGATGTTTTGGAGTGTGGAAATCTCGCGTACAGACATATGACACAAGTGACACCCAATCACCTGACCACATTCGAAGTTTGTGAGTTCTGCGGAGCACCCCATTTGGCTCTCTCATGATGTCTTAATGACTGCTGAGGTCGTTGATATGGAGTACCTGGCAGTAGGTAGCAGCACAATGTACCTAATATGAAAAACATATGTTTTTGGAGTAATGGAAATGAGCGTTTGGCGTCATTGGCCGGGAGGATCCTTGCAGGGCAAGTCCGGCCGCCTTGGTGCAGATCTTATCACATTTGACGCCACATTGGGCGACCTGGGTGCCAGATGGGGATGAAATTATGATGAAGACAGTGCAACACCCAGTCCCTGAGCAGAGAAAATTTCCGACCCAGCCCGGAATCGAACCCGGGCCTGTAGAACAGCAATCCGTCACACTGACCACTCAGCTATCGGGGCGGACTGTTTTTGGAGTGACCGGATACTTTGATCACACGGTGTATCATCACCAGTTTTAACAAAGATGATGTATCATGCAAAGATTTTATACACAGCCCAACACCGGAAGCAGGAGCAGGAAGGAAAAGTAGAATTGAAGATGTGCAACATTACGAAATGAATGAGCAGGAAGAAACAGTGGCTTTCATGTCTATCTTAGACAGTGTAACATTGCCTGAGTACTTTAAAACAGAATTCATCAATTTAAGGATATATCCTGGATCCCATGCATTGCAACTGTTGGCAATGGTGTGGACACACGTCATTTCCACATGGAGACAAAGCTGTGTGTGAAAAATGTGACTGATATGTACACAAGTTGTAAATGTTATGCGCCTTCCTTCCTCTTTCTATCAGTTACTCTGGTGATATGCACCTTCCTTCCACTTTCTATCAGTTACTCTGGTGACCACACACAATGGGATGATAACTCTCCTGTGTTTACTAAGGAGAGGAAAAATTCAAAATGTGAATGTTACCTAATGATAAGGAAACACTGAAGCTAGAAAGGCAGTTATGCAGCTCCCAGTGTTTGCTATATCAGTTGTGTCTACCAGCCACAAAACCCTCACAAAATTACTGGCTGCGACAGGTACATAGTGATACTGCCACAAATACTACCTGCACAGGCAAAGCAGGGTTCACAATTCTCAGTGAGAAGTTTCAGGTACCATCAGTAAAACAACAGACAGTGTGAAGTAATGATATGCACTCTAGTGACATCCTGCCAGTGGAAGGTAACCTGAAAAAGTAGTACCTGAAAGGAGACAATCCAAATGAGTGCTGAGCAGAGATAATTTGACACTTTACAGCCACCAGCATTGAGACAGCATACAGAAAATGATGGGTAACATTGTCAATTGATTCACCAAACTATTGAAGCATTTCTGTCAATATAGTAGGATCACATAAAAAGGTAACCTGCCCTGTGGTGGCCTGAGGAATGCCCAACTGATAAACCTTTGCAAAATTTACATTTACCCCATTAGCAAAAACTGTGGTACCCTTATTATATACCATTATCAGACTTCTTGCCACTATAGCAGAACAAACCATACAAAAAATTATGTGCTTTGGAGAGATCTTTAATGTGCTGTCATTGAAACTGCATATTTTTGGAATACACAAGTATATATACAAAATCCACCAAATATGGCATGATAGCTTCAGAAACTGTGAAAATGAGACTGCACTGCATGATGATGTTGTTTTGTTAATCAACCGCGTCACAGGATATGTGACCTCGTCAGTCAGTCACAGCACAGAATCAGAGCACTTGACATGTGATGTAATCAGCCAATCACATTGTCACTGTCCGAACACACGATCGACAAAGGAACATTAAGCATGAAACAGGAATAAAGTAGGTGGCCTGAAGTAATGTACAGAGTGTACAGTAAAAAGCAAAGTGATGCTATCACATGCCTTTAATGGTGAGGAAAGTGAAGGCACCAGTTTCTCCCTGAAAGGCACAGAATTGTAATTGCCAGTCATGCTTGCAGCAGTGTTTGAAAAAACCACCGTATTACATTTCCACAGGGTGTGTAAAGTTTACCCACCTCAATTATGAAATATTTCTTTCAAGTGATATGCTTGGTGGAATATGTTTTGAGGTAGATAACCCACGAAATGTTTGATCTTTCTACCATATTATGGTATTGCATCTCTGACTCCTGCCACATACTCTCCACATGGTTATGAACAGAATGATCATTAGAATCTACAAATTTCACACTATGGTTCACTGTAAGGTGCTGAAAACCTTTAGTACCTAAAATGTTGTACAAGCTGAAGCAGTCACTAACCGGGAGGATCTTTTCTTTGATTTTTCTAATGAAGACTTCCTTAGTCCAAAATTCATTTTTTTTACCTTTGTTGAATCCCACCAAGCACCCAGTTTCCACAGATTTTATGGCCTGTACTGTTTTTCCTGTACCCAAATTTTGCTTTGTCTATTTCAGTGACTTTTGCTGGTTCCCTAACTGTTGAGAATTGTTTATCACCCACTTGAGACACGTTTCCTGATAGAAGGACAAGAAGTCAGTTATCATATGTGTAGACATACTGAAATTTGTTACAAGTCTCGCCATCTTTGGAGAGCACATTGAGTCCCACATGGTACAGAAATTGGAGATTTTTCAAACTATCATTGGTGAATCACTGAACCAAGTACCGATCTCAGCACTCTGCTTGAACATGCATTGCACATTGATCATGTGACTACCCATCTGTACCTTCTATAAGTGCCAACAATGGAATGAATCCTGATTTGGCAAAAAAAATTGTTGGAATTTGGCATTTTGGGCAATCCACACTGCCTGGCAAAACATGAACCACCATCCATAACATGGCTTGATTCATTCTTTAAAATACCACCTCTCCCAGAAAACATCCATTGCACTCCATTCTCAGATTGAACTACAACTAGGTGAAAGATACTTACTTTCAAATGGGATCAAATTTCGCAATATGTCTCGGTGCTGATACGGTATCGACACTGGTCGAACAATATTATTACATGTCAATCGTTAGAGGGAATGTTAAGGATATGCTAAAAACTAGCCACAACGAGCTATAGCTGCTTAAAAGTTGACAGTTTTGGGAAATTGGAAATTTATAATTAAGTTTGTAAGAAACAATTGGCTTCACCAACAGAAGCTGTGCTCCTGGTTTCCTACCTGAACACACCCTCGGAGATAGTGATGCATTTGGGAAAATAGCTGAATATTGGTGACAAGCAGACTTATACATTGCACTGCTGTACTCCAACTCACAACCAGACTGTTGCCTTCCAACATAACCTAAACCTTGGGCTATGGTACAGATCAGTCTGTCACCAAAACTAAATTTTTTGCTTTCATGTTGGTTGCCTTTGGAAGCCATGACCTAATTGGAGAACAATAGCCACATTCTTGTGATAATGAATAATATAAATGTCACTGCTTTACTCACAGCAGTTTAAGTTGTACTGTTACATCACAGCTTATACCCTCAGAAATCATGATTTTGAAATTGCGACTTATTCAGAAAACAGTCAAATATTTCTCACAACCAAGAGGAGAAATGTCGATCCTTCACTTGCAGCAATTTAAGCTGTGCTCTTACATCCCATTCTAACCACATCCATCAGAAGAAAGATAAAGCAGCATATATCTGTGACAACTAAAATTATATGTGAAGGCATAGTTCTGTTTATTCTTGTCCTACATGCATATTAATTCATTTGGTGGTAATGAAAAAACCTTATTGTAATTGGTTCACTAGATCATGTATCCTGTGCACACAGTGATGGCTGACTGTAGCAAATGGAGCAACCATTATCCTAATTTCAGTGTTTCAGAAACTAACATGCTGTATTTGGTGTTGTTGTTGTTGTTGTTGTTGTTGTTGTCTTCAGTCCTGAGACTGGTTTGATGCAGCTCTCCATGCTACTCTATCCTATGCAAGCTTTTTCATCTCCCAGTACCTACTGCAGCCTACATCCTTCTGAATCTACTTAGTGCATTCATCTCTTGGTCTCCCTCTACGATTTTTACCCTCCACACTGCCCTCCAATGCTAAATTTGTGATCCCTTTTTGCCTCAGAACATGTCTTACCAACCAGTCCCTTCTTCTTGTCAAGTTGTGCCACAAACTCCTCTTCTCCCCAATTCTATTCAATACCTCCTCATTAGTTATGTGATCTACCCATCTAATCTTCAGCATTCTTCTGTAGCACCACATTTCAAAAGCTTCTATCCTCTTCTTGTCCAAACTATTTATCGTCCATGTTTCACTTCCATACATGGCTACACTCCATACACATACTTTCAGAAACGTCTTCCTGACACTTAAATCTGTACTCGATGTTAACAAATTTCTCTTCTCCAGAAACGCTTTCCTTGCCATTGCCAGTCTACATTTTATATCCTCTCTTACTTCGACCATCATCAGTTATTTTGCTCCCCAAGTAGCAAAACTCCTTTACTACTTTAAGTGTCTCATTTCCTACTCTAATTCCTCAGCATCACCCGACTTAATTCGACTACATTCCATTATCCTCGTTTTGCTTTTGTTGATGTTCATCTTATATCCTCCTTTCAAGACACTGTCCATTCCGTTCAACTGCTCTTCCAAGTCCTTTGCTGTCTCTGACAGAATTACGATGTCATTGGCGAACCTCAAAGTTTTTATTTCTTCTCCATGGATTTTAATACCTACTCCGAATTTTTCTTTTCTTTCCTTTACTGCTTGCTCAATATACAGATTGAATAACATTGGGGAGAGGCTACAACCCTGTCTCACTCCCTTCCCAACCGCTTGGTAGATACTGTATTTATGCTTGTATAGTCCAAAAACGTGCAGTTTCAATGACACAACACTCCAAAAACCTCACCAAAACCTGTTGTTTGCAATACAGTTTATTGTGCTACAATAGCAGGCAGTCCGGCAACAGTATATAAAAATTTTATCAAAAGTTTCAGTCTGTTGAATTGCAAGAGCAGAAGTCCAATGTGTCAGAGGAAACAAGGAAGGTTTCACTCAGCTATAACTGACTGGCAATCAATAAAGAGGATTTTACATAAGTGCAGTACACTTCCTTTCTTGGCTATTTTGGGAAATAGTGTCTTGCTGGGTAACTTTGGAAATGTATATATTATTACCAGCCAAGAGAGATGAGTTGAGTTGCTTCTGCAACAATGAGGAACAACATAGTTACCCGTGTTCTGTGTGGAAGCTGGAATCTTCTCTACTATGGCTCAAGAAACTACTCCATGACCATACTAAATTCATTTTGCCATGTTGGGCCACCTCTTCTGTGGCACTAAGGACGTACTCCCCAATTATTGTAATGAAATCTAGTTTCACAAACTATATTCTAACATCTGGGAGGGTGAATAATGATTCCTCTAGGGATAAGACTGTTACGGATTGTACAGGTCCAAAAAAACTCTTGAGCATCATTCTCAACAGCTGCAAATCAAAAAAAAAAAAAAAAAAAAAAAAAAACCTCCTGAGCCACTTCTTTTGCATACAGAAAGATGTATATTGAGTCATTATTATTCCACTCCTGATTACTTAATCCTACTGGCTGCACTTATAAAAAAAATGTTCTCTATGTCAGAGTTATTTAGCTGATGTGTTCTTTACGTGGAAAAGGCAAAATCACTGGCTGCTATAACATCCCTTTACAACTTATCAATAATTGTGGGTCAGTATGTTGCTGCTGATTCTTATTCAGTGCTTCCTCTGTGAGCATTACTTCTACTAATGCATCAGAAATGTACTATCATACAGTTGGTGCTGCATACAAGTGCCCCACTTCTCCATTGTTTCACTAAACTGAGTGAAAATCTAAGAGTATTGCTCCCATTTAATTCTCACACCACTGCACTATTGTCATCAGTTGAAACTGATATAAAGCTCCATGCTCAAAGGAAACCCTATCAGATTCATTACCAAATTTTCAGCTACATATGATCTACTGTAGACCCTTTGAACAAAAACCATACCCAGTAGTTGGAAGAAAGCACAATCTATGTCCATCTGCAAGAAGGGTAGCAGAAGTGATCCAAAAAACTACCATGTAATCGTCCTGGACGTCTGTTTGTTGTAGACTCTTAGAACACAATCTGAACTCAAATGTAATAAGGTATCTTGAACAGAATCATCTCCTCCATGCCACCAGTATGGATTCTAAAAATGTGTGAAACCCAACTTGCACATTTCAAGCATGACATCCAAGAAGCTATGGGCCATAGTAGTCAGGTAGATGCAGCATTTCTTGATTTCCAAAAAGAATGACTCAGTACCACATCTGCACTTATTACTGGAAGTACAGTCTTCTGGCCTAGTGAGTGAATTTGTGACTATTGAGAATTTTTTGGTGAGGAGGCTGCAGCATATTATATTGGAAGTAGAGCATTTGACAGATGTTCTACGTTAATGATCTTGCCAACAATACATGTATAGTAATCTCAGACTTTTTGGAGATGATAAGGTTATCCATAATCAAGTAATGTCTGAAAAATAATAGCGTATCTTGATAACATTTCAAAGTGGTGGAGGGTTTGGCATCTAGCTTTAAATGTTCATAAACATAAAATTCACTTCACAAAATAAACATTGTATTCTGTGAGTACAGTACCAATGAGTCATAGTTTGATTCGGTCAACTCCTACAAATATCTTGATGTAACAATTTGTAGGGACTTAAAGTGGAACAATCACAAAGGCTGTCTTGGGTAAACCAGGTAGCAGACTTTGGTTAATAGGTAGAATACTAGGGGAAATGGAGTCAGTCTACAAAGCAGATCACTTACAAAATGCTCATGCTCCCCATCATACAATAATGCTCAAGTGTGTGGGACACATACTAAGTAGGACTAACAGGACATACTGAACATTAACAAAGTAGGGCAGTGTGAATAGTCACAGGTTTTCTTGACCCACGAGAGGCTGTCACAGAACTGATGAAGAAAATGAACTGGCAGGCACTTGAATACAGTTTCATACTAACCCAAAAGAGCATGCTAACAAAGTTTCAACAACTAGCTTTAAGTGATACATTGCTAACTTGACCACAAATTCAGTATAGAATCTGACTGGGACTCTGCACTTTGTTCAGTTTTAGTGATTTAACTTGTTTCTCAACATCAGTGATACTAACACCTGTATCACAAACCTTCAAAGTGGTGCAAGAATTAAATTATAGCAATACTATTGAATCTGCCTTTGTAAAGGAATATTTGAAAATGGAGTTAAGCATTTCTGCTTCTGCTTTTGCATTGCTGCCATTGATTTCATTTTCCTTCTCCTCTATGACTGTCTCGAAACTAACATTAATGCCACTGACAGCTTTTGTATATTAACAGAATTTCTGTGGGTCATGTGAGAGATCTTTCAATAACCTTTTTCTGAGGTAGTTATTGAAGGCTTCATGCTTAGCCCTTTTGACAGCCAAACATGTTTCATTTAGCATATCTCTGTCTATAGTCCTGTTCTTTGTCTTACACCCATTGTGCCGTAGTTGCTGGTACTTCAGAAATTTGTTTACAGTAATGGTGTACTGTTGAGGTGTGTCTCCTGTCATGAATTGTTTCACTAGGTACTTATCTACCAATGTTTAATCATCTATTTTTAAATACTTTCAGAAATAA
Organism: Schistocerca nitens; assembly: GCF_023898315.1. NCBI lineage: Eukaryota > Metazoa > Arthropoda > Insecta > Orthoptera > Acrididae > Schistocerca > Schistocerca nitens. The sequence continues at coordinate 253,478,692 of NC_064615.1, read as the reverse complement.
CCTTCCAACCCATAAGTTTATGTTAGATGTTCACAATCCTATCTTTTCCAGAAAAGTTTTTCTTCTTGTTGCAGGTTCACATTTTATGTGCTCTTCACTTCTGCCATTGTCATTCCCCAAATAGCAAAAATCATTTATTATTTTTAGTGCCTCATTTTTTAATCGAATTTCCTTGGCCCCTCTTGATTTAATTCGTCTTCACTCAGTTGTTTTATTTTGTTGATATTCATTTTCTAACGTCATTTTAAGATACTATCAGTCCGTTTAACTGATCTTCATTTCTCTGGCGCAGCTGATAGAATACACAATGTCTTAGGAAAAACTCAAAAGATTTTATTTCTTCTATCTGAATTGTAATTAACATCCCAAATCTTTTCCTTTCTTTGCTCTACTACTCCTTTAGTGTACAGAATTATAAGATGGGTGATAAACTACTTTGTATCTCATTCATCTCTTCACTGCTGCCTCCTTTCAACATCCTTTGAGTTGTATAACTGTAGTCTGGTTTCTGTAAAAGTGCTAGACAACCTCTCATTCCTTACTATCTGAACCTCTTATTCCCTATTATGTGTAGAATTTCAAAGGATGAACTTCAGTCAATATACTAAAAATATTTCTCTAAATCTGCAATTGTTATAATGTAAATTTACCTTTTTTCGGGTTATTAGATGAGTTGTTCAGTGTATAAGTTTTGGGAGTCAATATTACGTCACATGTTCCCATATTAAGCGAATGTCATCTACTCCAGGTGCCTTGTTTCTGTTACATCCTACTTGAAATGGCTTTTAGTCTCCAATGTATTTAGTACTAAGTTTCATAAAAATAAGATTGGGGGGGGGGGGGGGGACAGGTGTTGAGGAGGAGGAAGAGATTTTTAATATGGCAAACATATTTTAGTCAAACAATGGAAAGTCCAGGATAGAACAACAATATGGAAAGAATAGATTGCTAGACATCACATTTAACATGGCCTCTATGTGGTCAATAGAAACATATTTTAGTGTTGCAATCTGTAGTTTAATTGATATGTGTTTTGTATTTTAATCAGGTCCTTTTTTTCCAGCCCAATTCCGTTATTCGTACAAGTGCATGAAACTACAGAACATTATTACCTTGGTGTATGTGAAGCTAGGGGTCTGCGCACTGAATTTGAGATGATTCACCTGAAGCGAACACCACCTCACTGCAAATATCTTACAGGCAAGAATGACTTTTTTTTGTTTATTACTTTTTAAAGTTGCAGAATTTTATTACTTTTTGTGTATTATCTATTGCATCTTAGTTGAAATGTATTTGACAGATATGAACTACTATTCAGAATAAAGTTCAGAACATTGCCCCCCAGCTAAGATTATTGAATTGAAGATCATAATGGTTTTTGAATGTAAATTAATTAATATGAATGCAAATGAATAGAATCTGTTGTGTGGTGTTATTAGTTTTAATATCTCCTTGTTTTCGAAGATGGAAACACTGTTTAAAAATTAGGACAAGTGACCACTTGTGAAAATGTGAGTGGTGGTTGTTGCATGGATGCACTTAAAGATTAAATAACCTAACTATCTTTTGGCATGATTGATGCCTCTTAGCAGCAGTGACAAAAATCCAAATACTCCTCTCTTACAAACTGTGTTCTTCTACTCTATCTAATTTGATTATTTTATTCAGCATTGATACAATGCAGGGCTTTATATTCCTAGAATCTTTTGTGAAAACTGTGTTTCATAACTTAAGAGACCCTTCACAAAATTTTTCACGTTTTTCATGAATCAGTCCGGTGGACTATGCTGTATCACCGCTTTTCTGTGCACTTTTCTACAGGATTGCCAGAATAGTGAAATGAGCATGATTCCTGTGGAGACCAGTAAGTGAACAGTAAATATACAGGTATTGAACATGCAGTTTCATAAGAATATTTCTCATACAAAACACACAGCCCACATTAAACTAAAACATCCTTCCTCCTCTGTCATTGCTCTTCCGTGACACAGAATGTCCTGTGAATTTCTTGATTTTCTCCTTTTGTTCTGCGCTTTTTGTTGAAGTCTCTTTACTAAAAATACTACTTGCACCTTGTCTGAGTTTTGTGTTGATTTTTCATTTGCAAATGCAATTTTCATCTTCAGTTTTAACTGTATAATTTTATCACTGATGGAGGAGCATGCAATGATAAGCATCTATAGATGTTGGAAAATTAATTTGTTTCTATATTCACTGACAAGTCTAGAGAAAATAAATTTTATCTACATTATTTTTGATATATAAATCAAATTTTAACCATTACATTTCAGAGGTCCCAACAATCTCCAGGTTTCACTTTTCCTTTTCTTCTTCAGTCATTTCATTTTTAATCATTTCAGTTGAATTAGATTCACAGCAATGAAATGAGTGGATAGGTAGGAATGAAATTAGTAAAGATGTTGATTTGAAACGAGATCTTTGAAAATTGATTAGAAGTACTGAACCTGGAATGTAATAAACATGTGATTAGTACTGAAAATGTGAGCCAGACCAGAACCTGGATCTCGGCACATCTCCAGGTCTGACTTAAGTTTTCATTGTAACTGATTTTGCCTCCTATTACTTCAAACACTATAACCAGAGGCACAAGGCATATGGTAATAGTGTACCACCTTCATCAAATCCATACCCATAGGGTACTTTTACGTTGCAGCGTTGCTACTGTCATGTCGCTGCTCGCTAGGGGCATTTGTCCTGCTAGCTGAGTGCATTACATGCAGAGGTGTGAAGTTAAAATGATGATGTCCACATCATCTGATGACAGTGACTTGTTTGTAACAAAACTGTGGTTATTTGCAAGGTGGTGTGGAGTGTATCATATGCATCTGAATGTCACAACAGTATTCTGAGAAGGAAAGTTGTTACTCACCATACGGCGGAGGTGCAGAGTCACAGGTAGGCATGGCACAACAAAAAGATTTTCACACTTAAAGCCTTCGGCCAATGCCTATCTGCAACTCAGCATCTCCGCTATATGGTGAGTAGCAACTTTCCTTCTCAGAATATTGTTACATTCCACCCTGGATTCTTCATTGTTTGAATACCACAACAAACTTTTCAATATATTTTAAATTCTATTGACCTTCAATTTCTACAAATAAGCAGCTGCTAGTCACAATGATGTAAAACTTTGTTTGTTACTTTCATGTTTAATGGATCATTTTGCATGATAAATCTTAAGGATGTGGAATGAATCATTTTAAATTCACATCACAGATTAATTTGTACATGCGGCTATGTTCTAGACATTTCTAATGTTTTGTTACAAAAAGTAAAAAAAGATATACGAATCTGAGTTGGTAATTCTTGACCATCAACTTTTACACATCTCAGTAACAGAAATTCTTTTACAGGGTGGAAGGAGTTATCAAGCAGAAACTTTCTCAGTTTGTTTTCAAACTATACTGTGATGTCTCTCAGATATTTTATATCACTGGATAAGTGACCAGAAATTTTTGTTTCAGCATTGTGCACCCCTTTTTGTTCTAAAGACAACGTTAGTGTGAAGCAATGAATGCGATTTTTCCTTCTGGTATTGTAATTTTGTACATCATTGTTCCCTTTGAACTTTAGTGGATTATTTACAACAAACTTCATGAGGGAATAAATACACTGTGATGCAGTAGTCACAGTGCCCAACCCCTTAAACAGGTGTCTATAAGACGATCATGGGTGAACACCAATAAGCCTGGGGAAACCCCATATGTGATTTCTCACTAGTCAGAATTATGTCTTCAGACTATATTGATTGAATTACTAAGTACAATTTTCTGCATTCTTTTGGCTAGACATGACATTATTCATTGGTTGGCTATATCATCAATCCCATAAAACTTCAATATCCAGGAGAATACTATGATTCACACAGTCATGATAGATGAAAAAGGAGCTTTTTTTTTGACCACCTCCTTGCCCCACAACCTCCTGACACTGTGCCTGTTGGCATTCTGGTCCCTCCACACTCCATCAGACAGCATTTTTTTAGATTAGATTAGATTAGATTTACTTTCATTCCAATTGATCCGTAGTGAGGAGGTCCTCCAGGATGTGGAACATGTCAGAAAAACAACAATACATGACAAATATTTACAACTAAAACAAATAAGCTAATGTACCATTCCACAGGTCCCAAGTGGAATGATCGTCATTTTTTAATGAACACTAAGAGTCATTTTACAAATACTAATGCACTGAAATTAAAATAAAAATGTTTTTTATTTATTTATAAGGTAATACAACTACTGTAATACTTATTTACAATGAATATCTTTTGCGTGTGAGTTTTGTATAGGAAGTGTAATTTCAAGTTTTAGTTACTGTAATCGTAAATTCAGGCAGATCTTATGTAAATTGCGTGTGAGTTTCGTATAGGAGGTGTAATTTCGAGTTTTAGTTACTGTAATCATAAATTCAGGCAGATTGTAGTGCAGTCGTTAGGCATTTGTACAGGTTAGTTCATACATTCTTTGCGTGTTTACCTTGCGTTATCTAGGCATGGACTCGTGTTTCAGTAACTGTTGTTCAGCATCGATTAGAATGGACAGGGACTGTGATTGCTGTGTTCGGATGTGAGCTGAGTTGGCATCTCTTTGCTCAAAGCTGCAGGCGGCACTGACTTGGGTCGCGCAGCTTGAGGCTGTTGCCAATGGGCATCACTGTGGGGAGCCGGACTTGGGTATCACGGGGATGTCAACCTCGTCCCGTCTGTCCCCAGATCGGTCTGCCGCTGTGGTTGCCCCGGTTGCTGCCCGCAGTGGGGCTGAGCCCTCACCTGTGGTTGATTGGGAGGTCGTTCCAAGGTGTGGCAGGCAGCGAAAGATGTCCCCAGAGGCTGATCAGAAAGCCTCCCGGTACGTCTGACAAACAGGTTTCAGGTACTGTCTCTGGCTGAGCCAGATGCAGCTGCCTGCCCTGTTTCAGAGGATGATTCTCAGCCTTCAAGGTCCGGGCAATTGCAGAGGGTGCGTTTATTGGTAGTTGGGAGCTCTAATGTTAGGTGCGTAATGGGGCCCCTTAGGGATATGGCGGCTAAGGAGGGGAAGAAATCCAGTGTGCACTCCATGTGGAGTCATTCCTGATGTGGAAAGGGTCCTTCCGGATGCCATGAAGAGCACGGGGTGCAGACAGCTGCAGGTGGTGGCACATGTCGGCACTAATGACGTGTGTTGCTTTGGATCTGAGGAAATTCTCTCTGGATTCCAGCAGCTATCTGATTTGGTGAAGGCTGCCGGTCTTGCTTACGAGATGAAGGCAGAGCTCACCATCTGCAACATCGTTGACAGAACCGATTGCGGACCTTTGGTGCAGAGCCGGGTGGAGGGTCTGAATCAGAGACTCAGATGGTTTTGCGACCGTGTTGGCTGCAGATTTCTTGACTTGCGCCATAGGGTGGTTGGGTTTTGGGTTTCGCTGAATAGGTCAGGAGTTCACTACACTCAGCTGGCGGCTACATGGGTAGCGGAGGCTGCGTGGCATGGACTGGGCGGTTTTTTAGGTTAGAAGACCTCGGGAAAGTACAGGGTGGGCTGCAATCTCAAAGGGTGCATGGCAAATACAGAACGTGCTTGGATCAAGGAACAGTTGGAATTGTAGTTGTAAATTGTTGTTGTAGTGCTGGGAAAGTCCCTGAGCTTCAAGCACTAATAGAAAGCACAGAAGCTGAAATCCTTATAGGTACAGGAAGCTGGCTACAGCCTGAAATAAGTTCTGCAGAAATTTTTACGAAGTTTCAGATGGTGTTCAGGAAATATAGATTAGGCAGAATTGGTGGTGGAGTGTTTGTGTCTGTCAGTAGTGGTTTATCTTGTAGTGAAGTCGAAGTAGATACTACGTGCGAATTTGTATGGGTGGAGGTTATACTTAACAGCCGAACTAAGTTAATAATTGGCTCCTTCTACCAACCCCCAGACTCCGATGATATAGTTGCTGAACAGTTCAGAGAAAATTTGAGTCTTGTAACAAATAAATACCCCACTCATACAGTTATAGTTGGTGGGTACTTCAACCTTCCCTCGATATGTTGGCAAAAATACTTGTTCAAAACCGGTGGTAGGTAGAAAACATCTTCCGAGATTGTCCTAAATGCTTTCTCCGAAAATTATTTGGAGCAGTTAGTCCAAGAACCCACGTGAATTGTAAATGGTTGCGAAAACACACTTGACCTCTTAGCCACAACAATCGAGAGCTAATAGAGAGCATCATGACTGATACAGGGATTAGTGATCACGAGGTCGTTTTAGCTAGGCTCAATACCGTTTCTTTCAAATCCACCAGAAACAAACACAAAATAATTTTATTTAAAAAAGCGGATACAGTGTCACTAGAAGCCTTCCTAAGAGACAATCTCCATTCCTTCCGAACTGACTATGCAAATGTAGATGAGATGTGGCTCAAATTCAAAAATATAGTAGCAACAGCAATTGAGAGATTCATACCTCATAAATTGGTAAGAGATGGAACTGATCCCCCATGGTACACAAAACAGGTCCGAACGCTGTTTCAGAGGCAACGGAAAAAGCATGTGAAGTTCAGAAAAACGCGAAATCCCGAGGATTGGCTAAAATTTACAGACGCGCGAAATTTGACACCGACTTCAATGTGAGATGCCTTTAATAGGTTCCACAATGAAACATTGTCTCGAAATTTGGTAGAAAATCCGAAGAAATTCTGGTCGTATGTAAAGTACACAAGTGGCAAGACGCAGTCAATACCTTCGCCGCGCAGTGCCGATGGTACTGTTACCGACGACTGTGCCGCTAAAGCGGGGTTATTGAATGCAGATTTCCGAAATTCCTTCACCAGGGAGACAAATGGAATATTCCAGAATTTGAAACACGAACAGCTGCTAGCATGAGTTTCTTAGACGTAGATACCTTATGGGTTGCGAAGCAACTCAAATCACTTGATACAGGTAAGTCTTCAGGTCCAGATTGTATACCGATTAGGTTCCTTTCAGATTACGCTGTTACAATAGCTCCCTACTTAGCAATCATATACAACCGCTCGCTCACCGATAGATCTGTACCTACAGATTGGAAAATTGCGCAGGTCGCACCAGTGTTTAAGAAGGGTAGTAGGAGTAATCCATCGAACTACAGACCTATATCATTGACGTCAGTTTGCAGTAGGGTTTTGAAGCATATACTGTATTCAAACATTATGAATCACCTCGAAGGGAACGATCTATTGATACGTAATCAGCATGGTTTCAGAAAACATCGTTCTTGTGCAACACAGCTAGCTCTTTATTTGCACGAAGTAATGGCCGCTATCGACGGGATCTCAAGTTGATTCCGTATTTCTAGATTACCAGAAAGCTTTTGACACCATCCCTCACAAGCGACTTCTAATCAAGCTGCGGGCCTATGGGGTATCATCTCAGTTGTGCGACTGGATTCGTGATTTCTTGTCAGGAAGGTCACAGTTCATAGTAATAGACGGCAAATAATCGAGTAAAACTTAAGTGATATCAGGTGTTCCCCAGGGAAGCATCCTGGGACCACTGCTGTTCCTGATCTATATAAATGACCTGGGTGACAATCTGAGCAGTTATCTTAGGTTGTTCGCAGATGATGCTGTAATTTACTGTCTAGTAAGGTCATCCGAAGACCAGTATCAGTTGCAAAGCAATTTAGAAAAGATTGCTGTATGGTGTGGCAGGTGGCAGTAGACACTGCTTCCCTTTCATGCCCCTTCAACTCTTATAACTACCATTTGGTTTCTATACGAATTGTAAATAGCCTTTCGCTCCCTGTATTTTACCCCTGCCACCTTCAGAATTTGAAAGAGAGTATTCCAGTCAACATTGTCAAAAGCTTTCTCTAAGTCTACAAATGCTAGAAACGTAGGTTTGCCTTTCCTTAATCTAGCTTCTAAGATAAGTCGTAGGGTCAGTATTGTCTCACGTGTTCCAATATTTCTACGGAATCCAAACTGATCTTCCCCTAGGTCAGCTTCTACTAGTTTTTCCATTCGTCTGTAAAGAATTTGCGTTAGCATTTTGCAGCCGTGACTTATTAAACTGATAGTTCGGTAATTTTCACATCTGTCAAGACCTGCTTTCTTTGGGGTTGGAATTATTATATTCTTTTTGAAATCTGAGGGTATTTCGCCTGTATCATAAATCTTGCTCACCAGATGGTAGTTTTTTTGTCAGGACTGGCTCTTCCAAGGCCGTCAGTAGTTCTAATGGAATGTTGTCTACTCCCAGGGCCTTGTTTCGACTCAGGTCTTTCAGTGCTCTGTCAAACTTTTCATGCAGTATCATATCTCCCATTTCATCTTCATCTACATCCTCTTCCATTTCCATAATATTGTCCTCAAGTACATTGCCCTTGTATAGACCCTCTATATACTCCTTCCACCTTTCTGCTTTCCCTTCTTTGCTTAGAACTGGGTTTCCATCTGAACTCTTAATATTCATACAAGTGGTTCTCTTTCCTCCAAAGGTCTCTTTAATTTTCCTGTAGGCAGTATCTATCTTACCCCTAGTGAGATATGCCTCTGCATCCTTACATTTATCCTCTAGCCATCCCTGCTTAGCCATTTTGCACTTCCTGTCGATCTCATTTTTGAGACGTTTGTATTCCTTTTTGCCCGCTTCATTTACTGCATTTTTATATTTTCTCCTTTCATCAATTAAATTCAATATTTCTTCTGTTACCCAAGGATTTCTACTAGCCCTCATCTTTTTACTTACTTGATCCCCTGCTGCCTTCACTACTTCATCCCTCAAAGTTACCCATTCTTCTTCTACTGTATTTCTTTCCCCCATTCCTGCCATTTGTTCCCTTACGCTCTCCCTGAAACTCTGTACAACCTCTGGCTTATTCAGTTTATCCAGATCCCATCTCCTTAACTTCCCACCTTTTTGCAATTTCTTCGGTTTTAATCTACAGTTCATAACCAATAGATTGTGGTCAGAGTCCACATCTGCCCCTGGAAATGTCTTACAATTTAAAACCTGGTTCCTAAATATCTGTCTTACCATTATATAATCTATCTGAAATCTGTCAGTAAGGACCAATATTGAGTAATATGTCATGGCTCTCTTGAGTATCAGTCCTGTAGGAATTGTTCAGACAACATTGGGGTAGTTACGGGGTGCACAGTGGTATTTAATTTGTCATTTTCTGCCTGCTCCATATGGGAAGGAATGAGGAAAAACAGTAATATGTGCTACAATTTGAAGTACCCTCTGTCAGAAACCTCAGAGTGGTTTGCACACTATTGATTTAGGTCTGTGATTCCTGAGAATGTACATAAATGACCAACAGTTCTTTAAACAATGGCTAAGCTGGGGTGACCTTGAAACAATCACATCACTATTTCAGGACTGTTAGTAATGGTCACTGATTGAAACACAAACTATTTTGAGATCCTTGCTTGCCAAAGTTTGTAGTGAACAGTATGATGAGCAACTACGCTGCTCACCAACTACCTGATACTGCTCAGTGGTCTTGTTTCATCATCACTGTTCTCTACCAGTGATATGCAAGCAATGAGGCTGCATCGTGAACATAACCCTAGTGGTGCTAATCTCATATATTTGATGGTAGAACTTCTGATTGCAGTGTTCAGAAATCGTAGGTAGGAATGTCAGTGACAATGAAAGATTGAGTAAGGCATGGAGACATGCTCAGGTAGCATAATCATTAAAGCAACTGCTCATGGAAAGCAGGAAATCTGGGTTCAAGTCCTGGTCTGTTGCAAATTTTCATTAGTTGTGCTATATTCATTTAATCGTTTCCTCATTTTCAGGCTGTGGGGAGAGCTGGTATGGAGTTTCATCAAGAAGACTTAAGGATTCTCATTCTGTTTGATGGTGTCTGATTTATATTCAAAATCTCAAAAATCACAGCAGTGACAATATACCATATTTCTAGATTGTAATAAATTTCTCAGTTATTTTCACATGGACTGATTTTCTAAAAAATAAGAAATTACTTTGTGTAATTCATAACTGAAACTGATGTTATGAATTCCTTTGCCAGGTTTGCTTAATGTCTTCAAATCTAAGATAACAAGTGCCATGTCAACAGAACCAGTGACAATATCAGTTCAGTTCACTTATATTCTGACTGACTGGACTAGTAACAAGTGGACACAAGAACCTCCTGATTTTGATTTCTTAAATGGTCAAACACTTGGTGTCAAGGAATTAGGAAAATTGCCATTTGGGGCAACTTTTGATCCTGTCAGGTAAGGGAAACCAAATTTTTAGGATCAACACATTTCTTTCACATTGTGATGGATTTATTTTATATAATGATTGGCTGTTTTCAGATACAGAAAATAATATTCACCTCTGTATCCTACTGAGTATGAGACTGAACTAATTATGGTTTCCCCTAAAATACATTTAGTTGCTGACATTTTATCTCAAGTTGTTATGGACAGCTCATATTTTTGTATCATTCTCAATTACTTTCAGTGGTTTTAATTCCAATGTTCTCTTACACTGAAATGTTCTATGTGATCAAAGATTCATTATTATTCATATTCGCATTATTTCACCATCAGCAACATTATTTGTATTCTGTACCATACATTTAGCTTAAGTTCTGTTTTCTGGTGAGATATGTTTCAAGTCAAAATACAGTTCTGACTAATCTTAGTGGTCTGAAAGAAAAGAAAAATAGAGAATAGCTATATTTTAATCTTACATGGAGATAATTATGTAACCGGGCAGTTATCCTAAAACAATTAGTTCCTGTGTAAGTCATTGTTCTGTCCAGGCACTCAGTGGTGACAATGGCACCAAAACAATATATGATAAAATTAAAATAGAAATACTCAACTCTAACTTCAAATTAATTTCATTGAAGAGAAACACTGTACGTAATCTATTTTCAGTCATCTACATGGATGCAAAACTGACAGATTTAGAAATAAGTAAGAGTGGAATTGAAAGCAGCAGATGTTGCTTAATGGAGGAAAGGCAGTCTAGAACCCAGACCAAGCTGGATTTACATAAGGAGAAAGACAACATTCAAAGAAGATCTGTATGATTTGTTACTGTGTGGTTTGGCCATCAAAAGAACAATGCAGAAATTATCATTGAGCTCCTATGGGAGATGCCACAAAAATAACACTGAGTGTCATGGACAGTTTTGCCCTGAAACTTCCAAGAGCTGCTATCATTCCAATGTAACTTAGAAGTGTATTACTTTCTCTGGTTACACCTTACCTGTTATTATGAGGGTAAAGTTTCATATACTTGGTCTTTCACAGAGGGATACTGAGAAGTTTTCTTACCATGTACCATTCACAAATTAAATAGGAAGGAGAAAAAAAATTATGGTACATTATGTACCTTGACCACACAATACCAAGATGTGTGGGGTACAGATGTAAATTCATGAATTCATTTGATACATTGCAGGGACCTTCAAATAAATTGTCTGTTTCTTTATCATAACTAGTGTTTATTTAGTTCATGATTACATTTATTTACACTTCCTTATTGAATTTAAAACAGTTACGAAAATATGCTTGTTGGTTAGAGGATGTAAAATTACTTTAATGTGCGTCTAACCATTACTCATTTCGTTTCATTTGGCAGTGAACTGCAGTTGTATGCTCGGTGGCCACAGTTGGCTGAGGCAGCTGTAGTGGACAGTGAAAGCTATTCAGACCTGGAACCATGTCGAGCACCTGAGTGGTCTGTAGGAGTCCGCATGGTGGAACGTCCAAATTGTTTGCTGGGAGAGCACTTTGATGAATTCTTGCAGTTCTGTCTCTGCAAAAGCACAGCGAGAGACCTCTTGGGAGACATGATAGATGTTGCCACTGCAGGTACATTACAATGAATCTCTCTTATGTTGCTTGAATGTATAAACTGATCTAGAAACTAATGTAAGCCTAATTCTGTGGTCCTGTTATTTCTTGTTGGCTTCTAGTGCAGTGCATGAAGTGCTATGCAGAATGGGAATTTTATTTGTGTTGAATCTTGTCAAAATGTATTTTCTGTCATGTTGTCCTTTTTTGCATAAATCTAGAATTATATTAGTGGTTATTAGTACTACTGTATATCATGTATGGAATGAACAAATTTCGTTCAACTGATTCGATCTTAATTCTTATTTTTTTTAGCTAGTCTAGTATTTGGTTTTATAGTTGTGCATTTTTATGGCCCTCTGTCTTTAAGAAAGTGGGTGTTAAATTTCACAGCACACCTACACAGCATTATCACAAATAATTCCTTACTTGCGATGATAACCACTGATTTTTATGTGGAAACAAGCCCAAGGGCAGTTTATGTTGTTTTGATCTTTCCATTAATTCCATTTAGTTTTTAGAGGTAGCCCCCCATCCACCCCATCTCCTCTCTAATGATGGTATCATATACAGGAGGAAAGGTACAGGCTGAGGGGTAATAATGTAAGTGATTCTGGACTAAAAACTTCATATGGACATATGCCCTATTGCGAATAGTTTCGTAGATAGCACTCCGTCTTCAGGCCACAAGTGGCCCATCGGGACCATCCGACCGCTGTGTCATTCTCAGATGAGGATGCGGATAGGAGGGGCGTGTGGTCAGCACACCTCTCCAGGTCGTTATGATGGTTTTCTTTGACCGGAGCCGCTACTATTTGGTCGAGTAGCTCCTCAGTTGGCATCACGAGGCTGAGTGCACCCCGAAAAATGGCAACAGCACATGGCGGCCTAGATGGTCACCCATCCAAGTGCCGACCACACTTGACAGCGCTTAACTTCGGTGATCTCACGGGAACCAGTGTATCCACTGCAGCAAGGCCGTTGCCCCTTCGTAGATAGAACGTGTGTAATAATACTTCGTTACTTATTTTCTGTTTTATTCAAACATCATTATTATCCACAACGTACGATGGTAGTGTAGAAGAAGCTGAGACGAGTTTGGTATAGGACACTTGTGTTTCATCAGGTCGGGAAACTACTTCAAATTGGGCTACAAAGTGTACCTAAGCTACAGCACATCTGCGTCACGTCTTGTCATATTTTCAGTATCTTCACACTGTCTTTGCACAAACTGTAAATCCTAGAGAATCATGAATAGGTCCTTTCACTGTAGGAAACTGAATGTAGTTTAAATTTGTACTGTGACATTTTTTCACTGAAGGGTGCAGGTTTCGAGTGATTCCAGAAATCGTACAAAAGTGATATTACATGTGTTATATCTCAGAAACCATTTACAATAGGGCATATGACCATATGACATTTTTTGTTGTGGTCTACAGTCCAAAGACTAGTTTGGTATAGTTTTGCATGATAGCTTGACCTGTGCAAGATTCTTTCTCTCTGAATAACAGCTGCAACCTACATCTGTTTCAACCTCTCTACTGTAGTCAAGCCTTGGTCCCTCTGCAGTTTTTGCCCCACATGTGTACCTCCAATACTAAACTGCAAACTCCCCGACATCTTAGAATGTGTCCCATCAACCTATCCATTCTTTTAGTCATGTTCTGAGATAAATTTCTTTTCTGCCCAGTAACTCCTTGTCAGTAATCCAAACAACCCATCTAATCTTCAGCATTCTTCTGTATGCTCTTTTTGTCAGAACTGTTTTTCATCCATGCACCATTTTCATACACTTCACTTCAGACACCTTCAGAAAAGACTTCATAACACTTTCTGTTACACGTTAACATTTTCCTCTTTCTCAGAAATGCATTTCTTGCTTTTGCCAGCCTGCATTTCGTATCCTTTCTATTTCAGCTAATGTCAGTTATTCTGCTGTCCAAGTAACAAAACTCATGAATATGTTTAGTGTCTCATTTCCTAGTCTGATTCCATTTCATTGCCTGGCTGAGATTAAATTTCAGTACTCTAGTTTTACTTTTTTTCGTAGTCATCTTATAAACTCTTTTCAAGATTGATGATAAAATCACTACAGTTCTAAAACTGTAGTTGATTTTATCATTGATGATGAATAACTGTTATGGATGCCCCATCAAGAAAAATGTGTAATTTCAAAACATTATCCAATCCGTTCAACTGACCTTCCAAGTCCTTTGTGATCTCAGACAGAATTACACTGTCACTTGCAAATCTTGAGGTTTTCATTTCTTCTCCCTGAATTTTAATTCTCCTTCCAAATCTCGCCTTGATTTTCTCCACAAGTCAAATAATGTGGGAGATGTGCCGCAATGCTGCTTCACTTCTTTCTCAATGCTTCCCTTTCATATTCTTCAGTTTTCGTAACTTAAGTCTGGTTTTATGTACTAATTGCTGATAACCTTTCACATCCAATTTTTTATCCCTGTTCCCTTCACAGTTTCAAAGAATGTTCTCTAGAAGTATTGTCAAAAGATTTCTGTAAATCTATGGATGCTATTAATGTATTTCTGCTTTACTTTGACCAATTTTCTAAGATAAGTTGTAGGTTAAGTGTTGCCTCACATGTTACTACATTTCTGTGAAACCCAGACTGATCTTCCCCTAGGTGGCTTCTAGCAGTTGTTCCATTCCTCTGTAAATAATTTGTGCCAGTATTTTGCTGCCTCACATATTAAACAGATAACTTTGGATATATTCACATCTGTCAGCATCTACCTTCTTGAGGGCTGAGGGACTTTTGGCTGTTGTTGGAGTTGTGGGATGTCCTCCTGAGGGATATCATGCCCTATTCTGTCCAATTGGCTCATTAGATCATAAAAATCCAAAATCCTGTTCTGGTTTGAAGACCCCATCCAGAATGTGCCAAACATTCTCTGCTGGGGACAGACATAATTTCCAAGAATGTTTGCCTATTGAAGCTGCTTGCTTTATTGACATTGAATGAGCGATTCTGATTCGATCACGTGAGTGTGATGGCTAGTATTATTAGCAGTGTTTGCAGGGGTCACTACAGCAATGACAAAAGAAGAGTGTTGACTAAAATACTTGTAATTACAAAGGAAATGACTCACCTCACTATTCGTAGACATTGTCATCATGAGAAAGTCCATTGATGTGTATGCTATGGGAAGCATTCCCTTTTTGCCATAACCTGGGTAGACTCTGCCTATGTCAAGCAAAAATAGGGGTAGAGTGTCACATGCATGAACTTTTCCTTGCAATCACAAGTTATGGAAATACAGATACTGAAACAAGTAGAGTTGGTATCTTCCTCCTGGATGCCCTCCTCTTTTAATGGAAGATTTCGCTGACTTCCATAGCCACTTGATGTTATGCATGTGCCCACTGAATCATCGGAAGACACAAACTCTACACAGTGGTTCACAGACTTGTGGTTGAATCCTTCTGCTTTCAATGTCTTGTGGGACTGAAAGCCATCTGTAATCACTTTGCTGCTGGGCAGTATAAAGTGCTTTAGCAAACCAACTAGACTCTGTAGAATACTCTAACCACAAAGCACTTCCCAGACTCTCGTTCTATACCACCTAATTCCCAGATATGTTTGATTTTATTCTTTAAAGGTTGTCCTCTCTTGTTCCTCCTTTTTTCTATGTGTGACTCGTCCACTTCAACAACTTTATTTGGTCCACTGATTGGTATACTGTTGTTCAACACTATTACATAACACACTTCTCTGCAAAACCTGAAATAATCACATACGGTTCTGCTAGATAAATCAGTTTCCGATGATGTTGCTTGCAGGATGTAGTCTGTAATCCAGCAAGATACAAGGATTATCCTGATCTGGATAGATAATTTTGAATAGTCAGACTGTGTATTCTTCCTGATATTCATTCATGTACCACAGTTTCCACAATGAAATTGTAAAGGTATTTCACTATCAGAACTCTTCTTATGAACTTTTATAGACTTCGCCACACCCCAGTCTACACAGTCTCTCCTTTTGTCATCTAGTATTAGTCCACATTTACAACAAAAATTCAAACCATTTTCTACATTACGTAAGTGTGGAATTAGATTCTTCCATTTGAGGCAATCGGCTGAAGAAACATCTACGACAGCAGACATCCCAACTCACTACCGACATAAGTCATTTAGGTTTGCCTAGCAACTCACAAACAGTTTACCATAATGCCTGCCACCACAGTCGTGTGATCTATTTAGAATAAAACATTCAATATCTATCGTTCGGAGTCTGCAGCTTCAGTAGGCAAACATTCTTGGAAATTACTGGGATGGATCTGGTGACCCTGCTGCCCAAGTTAAGGTTTGGCAAGCATGAAGACAAGCAGTAGAAACTCTCACCACATGTGGGTGGGCATAATCTGCCTGATATTTAAGGCTAGGATGTCTTGCCACTAAGGGAAACAAAATAGGATTTAGAATATTATTGGTGTACCACTGTGCCGTATGGGTGCCACGGATGACAGCCAATGGGGTCCTGCTATGAAATGAAATGGCACCCCAGACCATCACTACTGGTTGTCAGGCCATATGGCTGGTGACATTCAGGTGGCATCCAACCTTTGGAGTGTCTCCAGACACGTCTTTGACCTGGAATCTCATTGACTGGAGTACAGTTGTCTTCATTGGCGAGTCCCAGTCTGAAATGAGCCCTCATAACCAGTGAAGATGCATCTGGAGACAACCTGGAAAGTGATGTAGTACCAACCTGACTGTCACCCACCATACGACCTGACAACCAGAGTGATGATCTGTGTGCCATTTTGTTCCATAGCAGGACCACTTTGACTGTCATCCACAGCACAGCGGTACATCAATGATATTCTACACCACATGTTTTTGCTCTTCTTGGCAAGTCACCCTGCGCTTAAATTTCAACAAGATAATGCCCACCCACACATGGCGAGAGCTTCTATTGCTTGTCTTTATGCTTACCAAACCCTACCTTGGACAGCAAGGTTGTCAGATCTCTCCTCAGCGGAAAACATTTGAAGCACTATGAGCAGGGCCCTGAAGTCAGCTTAGGATTTGGACTATTTGACACACCAATTGGACAGAATCTGGCATGAAATCCCTCAGGAGGACATCAAGCAGCTCTGTCAGTGAATGTCAAGGTGCACAACTGCTTGCATAAGCAATTTTTTTCCCTTTTTATAGCCCTCCTATTTGTTCCTTTCAACTTTTCTTTACATAATATTGGCTTACCATCTGAGTTCTTAATATTCATAAGAATGCTTCTGTTTTCTCCAAAGGTTCCAATGATGTTTCTATAGGTGGCACATACCTTTCTCACAGTCATGAATGTTTCTACAGTTTTTGTTTCTTCTCTATCCATTCCTGCTTTGACATTTTGCATTTTCTATCAATTTCAAACTTACATGTCTGTTTCCCCCCCTCCCCCCTTTTTCTTCCTTCATTCCCTGTGCTTTATATTTCCTCCTTTTGTCAATTGTATTTATTATCTCCACACAATTTCTTCTGAGCTTATTTGATCCTCTGCTGCTTTCTCTGTTTGGTTTTTCAAAGCTACTCCTTTCCTTTGTTTCAACTAATGCTGCTGAGCTGCATAGCTGTCTGTTTTCTGTGTTTTCCGATTAACTGAGGTAGTATAACATGTGCAGAAACCAACTGATGGTTTGGGTGGTCTGTACTTCTGCCTAAGTAGATCACTGTACAAATAAGTCACAGAAATACACTTTTGTGAAAATAAATATTAATGAATGTCTCAAAACATGATACAGCTGATGGCCATTTTGTCATAGTTCCATTTTTATTCTCTTCTGAATAATTAGTGTGGTAATTGGGGCCTTACACAGAAATAATAAGTGATTTCCCTGTGTGGTAAAATTTTTATTCTCTATAATAACCGTTAACAGGTTCACGCATGTGAACGAGAAATAACAATGTAGTATTTATATGAAATGGAAATGGTAAACTCGCTGTACTGTTGTTGTAGTAGTTGTTGCTACCTAAATGGAAAAATTCTTATTTTATTTGATTAATTTTTTGATTGCTTCATATGTATTTGGAAGTTTTTCTTTTTTATAAAGAAACAAACTGAATAACTTACTCTGTTCTGTATAGCATTTCTCCTGTATTTTCAGAAAATATCAATTTGAGCTCATCCCTGAGTGCAATAACAGAGTCAAGAGTTCCAACTATTTCTAAAGTAATCCGCAAAGCCAAGGTGCAACACCAACTATCAAAAGGGGGCTATAGGGATGGACCATTGTCACATGACTACTTATTGCCCATTTTGTACTTCCTGTTTCCTGATGCAGACAGCAAATCGGTAAGAAATATACAGAATCATCTTACATTCATTGATGATTATTAAGACCAGCAGAAATTAAAGTAACTGATTGTCTGATTAGAGTTGTAGTTTATACGAGGGGATACAAAAAAAAAAAGGCAGAATTATTTTTTAAAAGCTATATATTTTCAAATTATTTACAAAACAACTTAATCCTCTTCAAAATACTCTCCATTACAACTATAGTTCAATTCTTTTATCTTGGCGGCTCGCGCATGCCCGCCCAGACGCGGGAGATTGCTGCGTTGCCAGTTGTACGCGCCAATTGAAGCAGCACCATAGTATAGTATAGTTCGCAAACTTACGTTTAGGGGGGAGCGCGCAGTTCATGAAGTAAAGCCACCACGGCCTCATTAACCCTTTCGCTGCTACAGAGATGCGCTCCCCGCATTCTGCACTGTGCGCGATTTTGTCATCACTGCACTGCTCGCCTGTGCTGACACATGGTGTTCCAACTGCTTTGACAGTCTTATCATTCGATTCCACAAAAACTATTTGGCTCAAAGATGAGATTTTTACACATCTTCTTGACTGATACCTTCCTCCCATAAATGACTTAATTTTGTTTCGATGTTCAACGCAGTTATTATGCAGCATTAAATATAGTAACCATTGCACGAAATTTTGAAGAGTTTGCAGAGGTAAAAGTCCATAGAGCATACTTTCCGTATGGTCGATTTTAGTTGTCACAATGTTGAGAATGAAATGTGGACAAGATACCTAAATTTCATATAAAATTTACTCTATAACAATATCTCATTTAGGTACCACATAGGTGTCGTATGTAATATTGAGAAATGTTCCGTAATTCGCGACTGTAACAAAAGTTTTATTTACACTGAGCACGTTTGGCTTCATGTTAAATAAAGAGACAAAGCACTAGAAATTTCAAAAAATTGCATTCAAACGAATATAATTTGTGAAGTAATGCACTTCGATATTGTTTTTAAATAATGAAAATATTATGCCCCGCACAAGGTTTGAACTCATAACCTTTCACGTAGTAGCCCATCGCCTTAACCGTTACGCTATCGCAACTCGTCTGACTGCAGATCCCCACGATGACTCTAACACGTCACGCAAAATACTGACAAACACTGTTGGTATGACTATGAATTACTCACGCTTCGTTGAAGTACAGTAGGAAATAAACAATTACCGCTGTTCTTTATTGCGAAAAAGCGGTTCGTGTGATTGATACAAACTCCTTTCCTTGCTATCGCCTGAATTAGGAGTCTTATTGCTTGTTGGTTTAATTAATTAATAGAATATGAAGCAGTTGGTATAAAGAATGCTTTTTCCAAACTTTCTATAAAAGAAAGTCTGCTATCAAGACATTGCTTTTCTTCTATTACTTTATTTATGACTGAACGTTTCTAAGCTTGAAGACACTCGTCCATGCTCTGCACTGCAGTCGAGATCTGGAAACGTCGTTCTCTGTTCATTGGCTGACTGTGTTTTGTGACGTCAGATGCGCAGAACGAACCTAAACTCGGCCGCCAACATAAATGACGCGCACTTTAGTACATTTGTCCCACTGGTGCTTCCAGTGTTTAAAATATTTTTTTGTAGTCATCTCTAGAAATGGCTGATAGTTGCTCCCTCATTTTTTTCTTGACTTCTTCAGTGTTGTCAAATTGGTGCCGTTTCATGCATGGAAATAAGAAAAGGTCGCATGGAGCCAGGTCAGGTGAGTAAGGTACATGGAACCATTGCGGTGGCGCGGTGTAATGTTAAGCTCTCTCTATACAACTTAAGCGTTTTTGTGGACTTACTTGTTGAAGAATGCTGGTTCTGCTTTCTTGCAGCGCTGATGTCTTCTGCTAGCACCGGACGCTTTTCCGAAGATTTCACTGCTAGGAAGGGGAAATTTTCACTCCCTCGCTCTCTCTCTCTTCTTATTTAAAAAATATGCTACTCTTGGAATATCACTCAATGCATCAGAACATATTTATTTCCACTTTGTACAAAAAAACAACTAAACTTTATGACGTAAACCCACACATTACCGGGCACCCAGAATCAGTTAATTACCCATTTTTGAACACAATCAATACATAAGCTTTTATCGTGGCTGACTATCCATGTCCAGTCCACGTACTCTCAACAGCAGTTCAACGTCTAATAAACAGTCACTATTTTGAGTCTCTCCATTTGTTTTTTAACAATACAATGCTACATTACTCTTTGCAGCCGGCCACAGAGCTTCCGCGCCGTATTTGCTTACTCTTGCCAGCGCCGACCAATTTTCTTCCTTCCCCGTTTCACCTGCACAAGCAATAAATGGGTGCAGTATCCCATGCTCATTCTTACGCCCTGCTTTAAAATAACACGTGTTCGAAATGGCTGGAACACAAGTGTCTCCAGACTTTCATAAATTCTGGGGGCACTGCATATCCCTCCCCTTAGCTCGAACACTCGTTATTTTGCACGCAACATATATTTATATATTTTAATAATTTTTTTTCTTGTCACTTATCTTGTTACTTTGTACTACATAAAAACTTTAGGTACAAAAACTCTCTTCCATCTCTGGTATTTCATTAAGTTGTTGGTAATATCTTTCGTAGACATAGTAGTGTGATAAACTAATAGTACAACAAGTATTAGCTATTTCCAATAGATTTATCTACTCTTGCTTCCAGGATTGAGCCAAAATAAATCCCTCCCATTAGCCAGTTTTAAAGTTCAGGCGTTTTTCTGAGTAGAGTCTCTCTCGTTTTTTTTTTAAAAGAAGCTATTGCAATGATAACCACCGGTTTTCCGGGTCTGAAAAAAATTAGTTTTACTGGGGGTTTTCTCTTTTTTCTATCTCCTCTTGCAGGACTCATCTGTTCTATTTAAAAAATTTTAGAATTCAAATTTACCAGGGAAAACTTTCCACTACAATCTCAGGTCACTGTACCACCCTTTCCCTTTGGGTTCCAATCTATGTAAGGGTTGATACTATGAAAACATATCCTTGGGTAGGTATGCCCCTTCCATTTATACTAAACTATGGTACAGGTCAATCCCCTTTTTGGTGCCCCTGCCCACACAGTATAGGTCAGCCTCCTCTGGGTCTGCCTACCTGCCTCTCTTTCTCTCATTTCATCTATGTCGGATGCATCCTCCCTATCTTCTCTAACAATGATTCATCGTCTTGCCTCTTTGGTACTCCTCCTCCTGTAGTACATTAAAGTGGTAAGATTTTCCGTCAAACAAAAAAGCAGTATACTTTTTTGAATCTGGATGTAACCGGATTTGCCAGTACCCATCCGTCAGATCAACGGAGCTAAAATACTGGGCATCCTTAAATTTAGTTAATAATTCATCTATATTAACCGGACGATCTCTTTCGGTTTCAATATGACAATTGAGAGTGCGTGCATCTAGCACCAATCTCACTCCACCTGTAGCTATTTTTCACTACTACTAAGGGATTATTATAGACACTCATACTCCTTTCTATTATATCTTTATCAATCATTTTATTAATCTCCTCCCTAACTGCTTCTTTAAGACTTATAGGCATAGGGTATGGTTTGCAAAAAACGGAGTCTCGTCCTTAATCTTAAATTTGCAAATATAATTGCTAACGGTAGCTGGATTCTCTGAAAATACTGAATGGTATTTAGTCAAAATTCTCACTAAATCCATTTGCTGTTCAATATTTAACACTTCAGATTCACTTATCTTTTTGTGAAAGTCTCCTTGTGGACATGCAGTATTAGTTAACTCTATCTCTGGAGACAACTGAGCTGACATGGCTAATTGTAATCTTCGGTGTTCAGATGTTTGTTTATACACATTGCTGTCCGTCACAAACTTAATGCAATGTTTATTCTCGGGTTCCCCCATATAAATACAGTTCTCGTCGAAATTTAGTGTAACATTAAAATCGGTTAACCAGTCTAAACCAAACAATCCATCTCTATTTATGTCTTCCACTACTAGCAGAGGTTGTTGAAACGTCATATCACTTATATGGCAGTGTGCCAAGCTTTCGTATTTAACAACCGTACTCTGCTTTCTGGTTATACCATCTATGTATACCCCAGGTACTGGTAAAACAGGTAAATTACTTTTAGTTTTTAATATATTAAAGTATTCCTTAGAAATAAATGATACTTCACTACCAGAATCGATGAATGTGTCTACTTTGTGGTTTTCTATCCCTCCTGTTATAATAGGTTGTGGTGACGTAGTTATTTTGTTCATTTCCTCCAGCAAGTGCCACTTCTTGGTAGGTACTTTATGCATAAAGGAAACCTGTACCCTCTTATTTAAGCCTCTCAGTGTATTTCGACAACCTGGGCCCCAGCCCTGGGTTCAGATCGCTCCACGTTTTCCTCATGGGTAGCAACCACGGGACGATTTCCAAACGTTGGAACTGCGTTACCCCCTGTTCCACAACTGTTGCTGGGAACAAATTCCTGCGTAGTTACCGGAGGTTGGACGTTAATGGTCCTTGTGAGCAACCCCCCTATTTACATTCCTGCTAGGTCGGTGGACTCGGGCAAGATTGGATTCATAATGCTTTGACTGATTATTATGATTCATATTATTCCACCTAAAATCTGGATTTTCTTGCGCATGAGAGTTCTCGTTCTTGTCTTTATTGATTGCATCGAGTGCATCTACAAAGGATAACAGTTCCTCCACCGTTTTCCACCCACTGCATAGAATGTCTTTTCTAGCATAAGTAGGTAGACGTCTTATTAAAATTCTAACTAATCCCTCTTCTTCCATTGGTCGATCTAAATATTTCGCCCTTGTCAAATGCCAGTCAAAATACTTGCGCATTGTACCCCAGGCATTACTATAGTATTTAGGATCCCACAAATCTGAGATCAACTTCTCTTGTGCACTTGAAGACCAATATTTTTCCTTAAACTTTCTCTGAAAATCTTCCCAAGCTGTGAAGTTTTCAATATTTACTGTGCCCCATTCTGAAGCTTCACACACCAAATAACCTACCGCAAACTCTATTTTCTTAGCATCCTCCCAACTTTTAGGTATGGCTTGGTTAAACCGTTTTAAGAAATTGGTGGGGTGTACTTCCCCGTCTGGTTTGAATTTAGGAAGCTGTCTCAACAAGCCTGAATTTGATCCCCATTGCAAATCAGTTATCATGTCCTTATTTAATATAATATTTTGGGAAACTGTGCCTTTCTCTAGTTTCTCCTGCATAAGCTTGAATACTTTCCTCAAAGTTTCTAAGTCTTTCTTGGTGTTATCTAAATCGGAAGTTACTATAGGCGAAGAGATATCAACACTTAGTTCCTCTTCAACCTTTTGTCCTATTAATTCTTCTACTTGTTCTTCTAAGCCAGTCAAATTTACAAGCTCTGCAGTCATTAACTTTTCTTTGAAGTTCTGTTCTACAGTTTCCACCTGTGATTTGACCCCTGAAATTTGCGCCTGTACTAGGGGGAGCAACTTATCTTGTTTCTGTACATTAGTTTTTAGCGTAGTTAATTCTCGTTCGACCACATCAAATGTAACATTACATACATTTTTCAAAGAGTCGTATTTTTCGTTAAATTGTGTTTCCAAATTACTACATTTACAGTCTACTTCATATTCTAATTTTTGAACTAACCCTTTTAGATGAGCTTCATTTCATTGTTCTAAATCCTTAAATAAAATACTTGTCTGTTCACTCAGGGAATCGGACAATTCTTTTTTCAATTCTTGCATCTGATTACTTAGGATATTAACTTGAGCCTCTAGTTTTGTGTTTTGCAAATCTAACTTAGAGTTTAATTCTGCCTTCAGTTAGTCTTGTTTTGTGTTCTGTGATTCAAACTGCGCTTTGATAAACCTCATTAATTCGCCTAAATCTGGCCCCTGTTTTTCAATTCCCATAGCCCCAACAGACTGTACAGATTGATGTTCTTTATCCATTGTCTTTTGTTTTGCCTTTAATCTAGTTATTATTAAAAGTACGCTCACTTATTTCCACGACCCCTCATATGTCTCAAACAATCAAAGGTCAGTAGTAGCTCACCCGGTGTCGGTGGAAGTCGGCTTCAGCACCGGTGTATGGCAGCGTCAGCGTCAATGGACGGTGGCATCGGCGTAGGTGGACGACGGCGTCAGCTTTTGTGGATGGCTGCGTCGGCGTTTGTGTGATGCGGCGTCGGCATTGGTGTGCGATGGCGTCGGCATTGGTGTGTCGCGGCGTCGGCGGCGGCGGCGTTGGTGTGCGGCGTCGGTGATTTGAGACTAACTGCAGCGTTGTGCGATTTTCTTGATTCCCTTAATCATTTCACAATTTATCAACACAATATTTCTGGATAAGTATCATGGAATCGCTCTTCAGCCTCACTGTTATTGGTTGCTATGGCAACTCCCAACTGCTTTTTTTTTATAGCTTCTTCCTTAATATTTCCCTTTCTTTCTCAGGTCCTTTCTTTACGGTCACCACGTTCTTGTGGTGGCCCAGTGTAATGTTAAGCTCTCTCTATACAGCTTAAGCGTTTTCATGGACCTACTTGTTGAAGAATGCTGGTTCTGCTTTCTTGCAGCGCTGATGTCTTCTGCTAGCATCGGACGCTTCTCCGAAGATTTCACTGCTAGGAAGGGGAAATTTTCACTCTCTCGCTCTCTCTCTTCTTATTTAAAAAATTCCCTACCCTTGGAATATCATTCAATGCACCAGAACATATTTATTTCCACTTTGTACAAAAAAACAACTAAACTTTATGATGTAAGCCCACACATTACCGGGCACCCAGAATCAGTTAATTACACATTTTTGAACACAATCAATGCATAAGCTTTTATCGTGGCTGACTATCCATGTCCAGTCCATGTACTCTCAACAGCAGTTCAACGTCTAATAAACAGTCACTATTTTGAGTCTCTCCTTTTGTTTTTTAACAATACAATGCTACATTACTCTTTGCAGTCGGCCACGGAGCTTCCGCGCCGTATTTGCTTATTCTTGCCAGCACCGACGAATTATCTCCCTTCCAGTTCCATCTGCACAAACAATAAATGTGTGCAGTATCCCATGCTCATCCTTACACCCTGCTTTAAAGTAACACGTGTTCAAAACGGCTGGAACACAAGTGTCTCCAGACTTTCATAAAATTCTGAGGGCACTACACCATGCCATTTTTAGCCAAAAACTGTCTAACGGAGGTGGCTGTGTGTGTAGATGGCAGATGGTGACAACCCTTTTCATTCCCAAATCTTCTGTTAAAATTTGCTGAACCGAGCTCCATGATAATCCACTAATCTCTGACAGTTGATCAGTTGTCTGTCGACAGTCTGTGAACACAAGTTCTCGAATTTTTTCAATGTTTTCATTGATTCGGACAGTTGATGGACATCCAGATCGAGGTTTGTCATCGACTGACATGTCGCCATTTTTAAATCCAGCAAACCACTCATACACTATGAGTTTTTCCCATAGTGTCATCTTGGTAAGCTGTTTTCATCATTAAACCAGTTTCAGCAGCATTTTTACCAAGTAGTAAACAAAATTTCAAAGCTGCATGCTATTCACTTAAACTTGCCAGCATAGTAAAAGAAACAAGCAAAAACAATCACTGCAGATGATCAGAACAACCCAGGCGGCACTGAATTGGCAATGACATGAACTATACATGCTTAACGGCAGAAATGCGTACCACACAAGCACCACCCATGGCAATGTTGTTCTCGTTTTTTTTTTGGGTACCCCCTTGCATGTCAGTGCACAGATTGACATTCATTACCGTCATAACTTATGTTGACTGAAAGATAGGCAGTTGACATTTGTGTGAGATATTTCATTAATGGTGTACTTCTGGGTGCACAGTCATGTTGTTGTTTCCATTTTTGCACAATATTTCAATAACTGACCCAGTCTTCAGGTTCTGTGGGTTTTGCTGTTATGTATGCTCATTGCCTCGACTCCAGTCAGACTTGTTCTGCTATTTATAGCAAAGTTCAACTCACGATGCCAACTATCCCCTTTGACCGTCCTGTGTTTTTCAGAGCCCGCACTCACTTTCTGTAAAACAAACACCTGTAATCATTTTCCAGCTCTGTGGAGATGTGATGGCCACCATGAGCTTGATAAATTGAGTGTTGGACCCCAAGCCTTATTTAAACTGAAACCACCACCCCTCTTTATTATATTTTATGATGTGTTTGTTTTGATAGGCTCCATAATTATACTGTCCTCGAAACTTGGCATTTGCACCACAATACTGGTCTTACCATATTTCATTTCTTGATTATAATACTTGAGGCAGTACACAGTGATGGCTCGTTTGTGTGGTTGCTTTAGTGAGGTGTGTTATTGGTGTTCCTTTCTTCTCTCTTTGACTGTTCTAATAGTCTGCCCTATGTAAGACATGCAACATTTGCATGGAAGGCGGTACACACTCATCTTTCGGAGGCCAGATTCACTTTAACAATACAAAGAACAGTTTTTATCTCAGTTGACAGAGGCAGATTACGTGGGAAACCATGTCTTCTTAGGAATATACCAATCTTCCCAAATATTGGGACAGTGTAAGGCAGATAAGAAATCCTTGGCTTCCCGTTTTCTGTTCGTTACAGCCCATTTCTCAGGTGTTCTTGTCTTTGACTGCAATACCCGTGTGATTTGGTGATCTTGGGTACCCATTCCTTCAGAAAACTATTTGCAGATATTGTAATTCTTTGGAAGACTCTCCTTGGCGAATTTCCTATGTGATAAATGGTCACAGCTTGAGGCACTGGAGATAGTGTATGTGGATATCCTATGAACCTGTCACCCAGGTATCCATCTGGTTTTCTCTTAATGAACACACCAAGGAAAGGAAGCTGGTCATCTTTTTCAAGTGCCATCATGAATTTTATGTTCCAGTAGATAGAGCTTAAATGTTCCAGGAATTTTTTCAGTTTTCTCATCTCATGTGGCCACACAACAAATGTATTGTTGGCATATCAATACATGCTCTTCAGTTTGAAATTGGTGCATTCCAGAGGCTTTGCTTCAAAGTATTCCATGTATAGGTTTGCCACTACGGGCAACAGCGGACTACCCATTGCCACACCACTGGTTTGTTCAAAAGGTTTTCCATCAAACGGCAAATAAATTGATCTCAGAATATGCCTAAAAAGTTCAGTGGAACAATTGTCAAACTTTTCCGTCATTAGTTCCATGATTCAGAAGTGGAAATCTCATAAGAAAGTAGAGTACATCAAAGCTGACCATAGTTGCAGTTGGTTGTAATGTTGTACAAAGTGATTGGAGTTGTAATGTAGTGTTTGCTTTTCCCCACACATTCACTGAGAATGTGTTTCAGGTATTTTGCAGCTGGCATGTAGGTGCACCTGTCTTACTAACTATTGGTTTTAGTTTAGAGTACTGGCTGGATTATACATACTAGGAACACCATAATGTTGTGGTGATACAGCTGCTCATATTCTAAGATCATGAATAACATTACATGGCAATCCTATTCATGAGAAGAGTCATCATCTTCCTGTCAGTTTTATTCACAGTGTAATGCTTGATAGTTCTTAGTGTGTCCTATTTCAGCATCTATACTGCATGAAGCATTACTTGTCAAAAAACTGTCTTGTCTTATCTGGTGCTCACAACAGTTATGGCTATTGTGCTTTGTTAGATTTAACATAATTACTAGATCCATTAATCTAATATCTGCTTGTTTAGAACAAAATATATCAGTGATGTAAAAATGTATCTCAAAGAGACAGCTGACCACTTCGTATACCACTACATCTGTGAGCCCTAAACATGGGCATAAAAAATCCTGACCCTCAGCAACTGGCCTCCCGTAACCTTAGAGACTTTCCTCTTCTATAGCCAACCCCTCCTGCTCTCTGTTATCACACCCTCATCCACTGACTAGCCACAAAGTAAAATTTCTATGTCAAACCACTACCCCAAATCACCTGAGCTTCAAACACAATTTACGGAACAATACTGAATGTCGACCCATAACTTCACAGAAGAAGCCAAGACCACA
The DNA here is from genome assembly GCF_023898315.1 of Schistocerca nitens. NCBI lineage: Eukaryota > Metazoa > Arthropoda > Insecta > Orthoptera > Acrididae > Schistocerca > Schistocerca nitens. Next base: position 253,450,597 of record NC_064615.1, on the reverse strand, counting down.
TATACAAGAATAAAAAATGAAAATAATAAAATTTGCTATTAATATTAATAATGAACTAGTACTGATAGACTCAATCTTATATGGCCCCGGCAGTAAATCACTATCATAATGTAATTAGTTACGTGAAAGTATATCACTATGGCAACTTCTACGTAGTTCTAAAGTTCACATACTTGTGAGATTCACAGTACTGATTTCAGCAACATGATGTTGGGCACCTCAGTACCTGGTTTGATGATGTTCTTTGTTTAAAAGTTTGGAGGAAAATTTATAATAAATAATGTCATTGAGTTTGAAGGCTTCAGGGAGCTTAACCATCTTAAGTACATTTTGAAGAAAGAGACAAATCCAACATGATTTCAGGCAGAAAGTATAAGCCCAGCAGACAGCAAACAATGAGGATGAGAAAACAGTGGTGCATCTGCTGTACGCCACAAAGTATCAAACAAAATAGGCAAAATCCTGGCTCAACATAACATTGACTATGTTTTCAGTCCAACCCCGAAAATGTAAGCCCTATTATGTATAGTGAAAGATGACTTGAGGCTCCATAAACTAGACATTCGCCATATTCAATGTCTATACAGTAAGGCATGTATTGGGCAGACTGTACGGTCAATCGAAGAAAGATTTGAGGAACACAGAAGACACATCAGACTTAAACAGCCAACAAACTCTGCAGTTGCAGAACACTGCATGAAGTACGAAGAAACTGAAGTGCTAAGACAGACCTCATCATTTTGGGACTGTGATCTGAAGGGGACTATTGAAATACGAGCAACTGATGGCCTTATCGACACAGACACCGGGTTCACTCTCAGCATAGCTAGGGATCAAGCACTCCGCCAATTAAAATCACAGCTTTGGCGAAGAGCAAATTCTGTGTCTCACAGAGGCCACAAGAATACTGAGAGCCCAGAGCTCATATTCAGTACAGGGCCCAGTGCCCCCCCCCTCTCCCCCCCCCTCCACCCCACCACCACTCCACCCATCGCTGCGTGTGACCAGCAGTGGAGAGAGGTGTGTATGTGGTGGGAGGGGGGGGAGGGGGGGTGGTGATAAAAGTATAGCAAAGACATTCATTCTACAGGTGTCAGCTGAAGGTGGCAGCAAGGTATGCTGTCGAAGTATCATGTTACGAAAATGAATGTACCTGGCTGGACACCTGACAACAGTACAAACAGATGACAAATAATGTAAGCTTTTACGGCCGGCATTGTCTTCACTTAAAACTTCTGGGCTGATAGGCCGTGGTCGAAGTATAAAACTCTCTCCTGATGTTTTGTCTCCGACTGTGGGAGACGAAACGTCAGGAGAGAGTTTTATACTTCGACCACGGCCTATCAGCCCGGAAGTTTTAAGTGAAGATGACAAATAAATGGTTCAAAATTTTTTTTCTGAATGCTGTATTCCTAGCAAAGCTAAATATTCTTTTGTGAACTATCACTATGGAGTTAATGCAGTAACCGGACAGTGCTGCAAGAAGTAAATGAGTTAATAGGTCATTTCTCCAAGATGGCATGATCACTTCTCCTGTACAGCACAACAAATGGCAGCCATTTTTATGTTTGAGATTGGTGCCCATGCAAGCTAGACATTATGGGCTGACTCAGCCCATAATTGTAGCTGAAGCCTCCAAAGTGTCAGCAGAAGTGTTGCATACAATGTCCACATGTGATGGAGCTGATGGCATTGGTGGTTGCCCAGCTGCATCGTGTCACCTCCTGAAGGCTACCTCGGCCATTGGACAAACTCAAACACACACACACACACACACACACACACACACACACACACACACACACACACAAGCGCGCCGTTTTTTTTTAGAAAGGGCGTGCGTCTAAAGGGGGCAGGTAAAACAAAGTAAGGTAGTTGTAGTAGCAACAATTGACATTGTAGTTGTATGTATGTTGGGAAAGAACCAGAGCTCCGAGCCCTAATAGAAAGCACTGAAGCTCAAATAGTGATAGGTACAGAATGCTGGCTAAAGCCGGAAATAAGTTCAGCCGAAATTTTTTTGAATGACCTAACAGTGTTCAGAAAGGATAGGATAGATAGGATATGTTAAATACAGTTGGTGGTGGAGCATTTGTTGCTGTCAGTAGTAGTTTACTGTGTAGTGAAATTGAAGTAGATAGTTCCTGCAAAGTAGTATGGGTAGATGTTATACTTGACAATCGGACTGATCTATTAATTGGATTGTTTTATCAACCCCCCCCCCCTCCTACTCAGAAGATATAGCTGCTGAACAGTTCAAAGAAAACAGTTCAAATAGGTACCACATTCATACAATTATAATCGGTGGTGACTTCAATCTTCCCTCAATATGGTGGAAAAATTATATGTTTATAGCTGGCGGCAGGCATAAAACGTCATCCGAAATTGTACTGAATGCTTTCTCAGAAAATTATTTTGATCAGTTAATTCATGAGCCCACTCGAAGCATAAATGGTCGTGAAAGCATACTTGAACTCTTAGCAACAAATAATGCTGGAAAAATAAGGAGTATCATGACGGATACAGGGGTTAGCGACTACAAGGCAGTTGCTGCTAGGCTGAATACTGTAACACCCACAATCATCAAAAAGAAATGCAAAGTACATCTATTTTAAAAAGCTGATAAAAATGCTCTTACTGCCTTTTTAAGAGACAGTCTCCACTCCTTCCAGTCTGATAATGTAACTGTAGAAAAGATGTGGAATGATTTCAGAGAGATATTATCGATGGCAATTGAGAGATATATACCACAAAATTCATAAATAATGGTACTGATCCCCCATGGTACACAAAATGGGCTGGATTGCTGTTGCAGAAGCATGCGAAAGTTAAGCATGCCAAATTTAAAAGAACACAAAATCTCCAAGATTGGCAAAGTTGTGCAGCAGTTTGAAACATAGTGCGTACTACAATGTGAGATGCTTTTAATAATTTCTACAACAAAACTCTGTCTCGGAATCTGGCAGAAAACCCAGAGAGATTCTGGTCATACATAAAGCACACCAGTAGCAAGACTCAACCAATACCTTCTTTGCCCAAGACCTAAGTCAAAAAAAGGCCCCAAGAGTGGGCAACATTCAATTGGAACTACTGATAGCCTAGGGAGAGCCAGCCATGACAAAACTCTACCATGTAGTGAGCAAGATGTTTGAGAAGGCAAAATACCCTCAGACCTTAAGAGGAATATAATAATTCCAATCCCAAAGAAAACAGGTGTTGACAGGTGTGAAAATTACCAATCTATTAGTTTAATAAGTCATGGCTGCAAAATACTAACACAAATTCTTTACAGACGAATGGAAAAACTGGTAGAAACTGACCTCGGGGAAGATCAGTTTGGATTCCATAGAAATGTTGGAACACGTGAAGCAATACAGATCCTACGACTTATCTTAGAAGATAGATTGAGGAAAGGCAAACCTATGTTTCTAGCATTTGTAGACTTAGAGAAATACTGGAATACTCTCTTTCAAATTCTGAAGGTGGCAGGGGCAACAAACAGGGAGCGCATGGCTATTTACAACTTGTACAGAAACCAGATGGCAGTTATGAGAGTCGAGGATCATGAAATGGAAGCAGTGGTTGAGAAGGGAGTAAGACAGGTTTTAGCCTATCCCCGATGTTATTCAATCTGTATATTGAGCAAGTAGTAAAGGAAACAAAAGAAAAATTTTGAGTAGGAATTAAAATCAACGGAGAAGAAATAAAAACTTTGCAGTTTGGCAATGGCATTGTAATCCTATCAGAGACAGCAAAGGATCGGGAAGAGCAGTTGAACGGAATGGACAGTGTCCTAAAAGGAGGATATAAGATGAACATTATCAAAAGGCAAAATGAGGATAATGGAATGTAGTCAAATTAAATCAGGTGATGCTGAGATGGAATTAGATTAGGAAATGAGACTCTTAAAGTTGTAGATGAGTTTTACTATTTAAGGAGCAAAATAACTGATGGTGGTTGAAGTAGAGAGTATATAAAATGTAGACTGGCTTTGGCAAGGAAAGCTTTTCTGAAGAAGAGAAATTTGTTAACATTGAGTGTAGATATGAGTGTCAGGAAGTATTTTCTGAAAGTCTTTGTATGGAGTGCAGCCATGTATGGAAGTGAAACATGGACGATAAATAGTGTAGACAAGAAGAGAATACAAGCTTTTGGAATGTGGTGCACAGAAGAATGCTGAAGATTAGATGGGTAGATCATGTAACTAATGAGGAGGTACTGAATAGAATTGGGGAGAAGAGGAATTTGTAGCACAATATGACTAAATTTAGTATTGGAAGGAAGCGTGGAGGGTAAAAATCATAGAAGGAGACCAAGAGACGAATACACTAAGCAGATTCAGAAGGATGTGAGCTGCAGTAGTTACTTGTAGATAAAGAAGCTTGCACAGGATAGGGTAGCATGGAGAGCTGCATCAAACCAATATCTGGACTCAAGACCACAACAACAATTCACCCAGTGATTGATTGCCAGTTGTTCAAACAATGACATGTCATTTTTGCTGATTTATGCTCAGTATTTTTATGTTGATCCAGTCTCTGCAGCACACATTCATCCCTTTCATGTGTTCATACATTTTGCTGCAGTTTTGTGGCCTATGTCATATGTGACCAGCCTCACAGAGCTACTGTGACCCACCAAATCATTTATATATACAATGAACAGTAACGACCCTACAACACCTCCTTGCCTGTTTTTGAAAAATGTGTTCATAATTACTTTACAAGACTGTCTGTCTGTGCCACCTGCACTAAATCCATAGACATCCCAGTCTGTGATCGGTAGGTCAGTCACCTCCAACTAATATTGCGTGATTAGCGTACTTCCAGTTTACCGAGGTTAGACTTTCTTTGAATGATTCTACAACTGTTACAGTGGAATTGGGTGGTTGGTAAAAATGTCTGATGATTAACTTGAGTTCACCTAGGGCGGTTATACAGTTGAGATAACTTCACAGTCAGGCTCAATTTCGACCTTGATAGGCATAATACTTTTGCTGCCTACAATGAACCCTCCACCTCCTACGGTGTCTAAACTATCTTTTCAATGCAAGTTCCATGCTTTGTTAAATGTTTCAGAGTTTTTTCTCCCCCTTTGAACTGTAGTTTGAGTTCTGTCTGCTAGTTCAGTGTTTTCTAGTAGTTTGTATTTTTGACAAGTTTGGTAGTTCATATCCGTGTCTGAAAGATAACAAGGCTTGATTTTATTTATTTGTTTTTATTTATTTCTTACCTGTTGCTTTCATTTGAAGCTTAGCAGAAGGGTGTGTGTGTGTGTGTGTGTGTGTGTGTGTGTGTGTGTGTGTGTGTGTGTGTGTGTGTGTGTGTGTGTGTGCGCGCGCGCAGATGCAGAAGAAGCTAGCTGCAATTTGTGAATGGCTGAAGATGCTGTTGCCTCGGGGTGTAGTGATAGCAGGGAAATGAGCACATCACATGGGACACCTCAGGTATTACATGTTTGATCCCTGGGCTCTGTGGCAGGTGGATGTTCCAGTGCATCTGATGAGGGCAGGAGGGAGAGGAAGGGGGCAGACCGCTTTCTCCTTATAGTGGATGGCCTGTTTTAACCTGTTCATATGAATCAAGGCAGAGTGTGAATGTGTCAACTGGCCATCCTGCCTTCTCCATTCACACTGCAAGTGGGCAAGTGTCTGCCTCTTCACCTGGTTCCTCACAGCCTCAGCATCGGCAGAACACTTAGAAGATTCAACAGATCTATTAAAGAGACTGCCTACACTATGGTTATCTGTCCTCTTTTGGAGTACTGGTGCGTGGTGTGGTATCCTTACCAGATAGGATTAACAGAGCACATTAATAAAGTTCAAAGGAGGGCGCCATGGGGTTTTTTTTTTTTCATTAAGAAAGAGGGGGGAGAGTGTCACAAATGTGATACAGGATTTGGAGTAGACATAATTAAAATAAAGACGTTTCTTATTGCCACTGGATGTTCTCATGAAATTTCAATCACCAACTTTGTCCTCTGAATTCGAAAATGTTTTGTTGATGCTGACCTACATGAGGAGAAATGATCATTATAATAAAATAAGGGAAATCAGAGCTTGCACAGAAAGATAGAGGTGTTCGTTTTCTCCATGCACTGTTCATGAGTGGAACACCAGATAATTATTGTGAAGGGGTTGGATGAATGCCCTGCCAGGTGCTTAATTGTGATTTGCAGGGTAACCATATAGATGTAGATTGTCCGTTGATGAATGCACACCAGTCAATATGTGAAGAGAAAAATAGGATATCATACAAAGTAAAGATACTTTGAATGTCAAAATTTTAACAGTAAATTGCTGAGGCATTCATAACAAAATCCATGAATTTGCTGTCCTCTGGGAAAGCAGTCACATTCAAATTACACTGAGAACCAACAGCTGGAGGAAACATAGAGTGAAAAACTCCAAACTATTTAACAAGGCATGGAACATATGATGAAAAAACAGTTTGGACACCATAAGAGGTGGAATGTTCTTTGCAGTCACCGAAGTATTATGTGTGTCAAGGTTGAAATTGAGCCTGACTGTGAACTTATCTGGAGATGTGTAACTGGCCAAGGTGCCCTCCAGTTCATCATCAGACATTTTACCAGCCACCTGAGTCCACCATAAAAGTTGTAGAATCATTCAAAGAAAGTCTAACCTCAGTAAACCAGACGTACTCTAATGTTGCAATATCAGTTGAGGGTGACTGACCTACTGAACATAGACTAGGATGTCTATGGATTCATTGCAGATGGTACAGACAGACAGTCTTGTAAAGTAGCTCTCAACACATTTTCCAGAAACAGGTTTGAACAGCTGGTCAACAACCCACACTCAATGGCATTATTTTAAGCCTTGTAGCTACAAACAGGCCTGACATTATCGACAGCATCGGTAGAGAGGCAGGGATTAGTGATCATAATGTCATCATAGTGATTACGGTTGTTAAAGTTAATAAATCCTTCAAAAAGGCAGAGGGGGGGGTTTGTATGTTAGAAAGAGCAGATAAGCAGTTACTAGCATCCTACTAAGAGAATAAATGGACCTAATTTAGTTCCAGTATAATGGATGTAGAAGAATTATATGCAAAGTTTAAACTGATTGTAAATTGCACTCTGGTGAATTATGGTCTGAGTAAATAGATTAGGGACAGAAAACATTCACTTTGGAAAATGCTGCAGAAACAGAGATAGTGCACTCTTTGTCTAAAAAAGAGTGCAGAAATGTTGACAAGCAAATGTTAGTAGAAATTCATGTGTGTATAAAAAGCTGGATATGTGTAACAAACAAAAATTTCTTTGTCACTTGTTGCCTAAAGATCTTTCTGAGAATCTTAGAAAAATTCTATATTTCAGTTCCTGTGTTAATTCGAATTACAATACATGGGCACACATGCATGTCTGAAGGAACATGCACTGGGGCGACTAGAGATATTATGAAATACAATAAAAAATATTCACAGTTGTGAATATGGATGGTCACCCATATTTGCAATTGTGAATACATTTAATTTATGATAAAATTCTGATCCTAAATAAAACTGCTGAGCTGGTTGAGGGCTTCCGTTCAATCAGTAATTGACCAGTCTGGTGTGGCAATAAAAGACAGGAAAAGGAAAGCTGAAGTTGAAAATTTTGCATTTAAAGAATTGTTTTCTCAGGTGTATCATACAGACGTATCATTGATTGACTGCCACATAGACTCTCTTATGGAGGAAATAGAAGACATCACTGGAATTGAGAAGCAACTGAAATGTGAACCACGGATGAAGGGCAGCAGTGTTGGACATAGTGTAGACTGTTAATGAAGATCCAGACATATAGTATAGGTTCTCAGATATGTGAGTGGCTCAAAGACTTTTTAAGAAATAAATCCCAGTACATTGTCCTGGATGACGAGCGTTCATCAGAGACAAATGTATTGTCAGGACTACCCTAGGGAAATGTGATAGGTCGATTATTGTTCTCTGTATACATAAACAACCTGATATATTGGGGGAATGACAATTTGTGACTGTGTGCTGATGATGTTGTAGTGTGCAGGAAAGTGTTGTCATCGAGTGACTGTAGAGGATACAGGAATATCTGTTTGATTTGATGGATGGCAGCTTGTTCTAAATGTAGAAAAATGTAAGTTAATGCACAAGAGCAGAAAAAACACTCGTGTAATATTTAAATACAATATAGTCATGTTAATTAAATATTTAGTCGTAATATTGCAAAGCGATATGAAATGATACATGCCCAAAGGGACAGATGTAGGGAAGGTGAGTGTTCAACTTAAGTTTATTGTGAGAATTTTAGGAAAGCATACTTTATCTATACAGACAACTGTGCACAGAACACTTTTATGACCCATTCTTGAGTACTGCTCGAGTGTTTGGGACCCGCTAGGTTGGATTAAAGAAAGACATCTAAGCAGTTCAGAAGCATGCTGCTAGGTCTGTAACTGAGAGGTCTGACCAGCATGTAAGTATGGAAATGCTTCATTAACTGAAATGAGAATTTGTGGAGGGAAGATGATATTCTTTTAGCAATGAACCATTGAGAAAGTTTAGAGAGCTGGTATTTGCAACTGACTGCAGAACCATTCTACTTCCATCAACATACATCTCGCTTAAGGTCCGTGAAGACAAAAGAAGAGAAATTGGGGCTTGTATCAAGGGATATAGCAGTCATATTTCCCTCATTCCATTTGCAAATGGAACAGGAAATAGAATTACTAACAGTGATATGAGATACACTCTGTCATGCATTGTTTTTGAGTCGTCAGTCTTCTCACTGGTTTAACGCGACTCACCATGAATTCCTCTCCTATGACAACCTCTTCATCTCAGAGCAGCATTTGCCACCTAAGTCGTCAATTATTTTCTGCGTGTATTCTAATCTCTTTGTCTTTCTCTACAGTTTTTACCCTATACACCTCCATCTAGTACTATGGAAGTTATTCCCTGATGTCTTAACAGATGTCCTACCAACCTGTCCCTTCTTCTTGTCAGTGTTTTTCATATATTACTTTCCTTTCTAATTCTGTGCAGAGGGTCCTCATTCCTATCGGTATCAGTCCACCTCATTTTCAACATTCATCTGTATCACCACATCTCAAATAATTTGATTCTCTTCTGTTCTGGTTTTCCCACAGTCCACATTTCACTACCGTACAATTCTGTGCTTGACATGTACATTCTCGGAAATATCTTTCTCAAATTGGAGGCCTATGTTTGATACTAGTAGACTTCCCTTGATCAGGAATGCCCTTTTTACCAGTTCTAGTCTGCTTTTAATGCCTTCCTTACTCCATCCATCAAGGGTTATTTTACAGCTCAGGTAGCAGAATTCCTTAACTTTGTCTACTTTGTGACCATCAGTCCTAATGTTAAGTTTCTTGCTGGTTCCATTTCTGCTACTTCTCATTACATTCATCTTTCTTTGGTTTACTCTCAATCCATATCCTGTACCCATTAGACAGTTCATTCCATTCAGCAGATCTTGTAATTCTTCTTCATTTACATTAAGGGTAGCAATGCCGTCAGCAAATCTCACCATTGATACCCATTCACCTGGAATTTTAATACCGATTTTGGACCTTTCTTTTATTTCCATCATTTCTTCTTCGATCAATAGTCTGAACAATAGGGGTGAAACAGAATGAGATTTTCACTCTGCAGCGGAGTGTGCGCTGATATGAAACTTCCTGGCAGATTAAAACTGTGTGCCCGACCGAGACGAGACGAGATGAGACGAGACGAGATACTGGCAGAAGTAAAGCTGTGAGTACCGGGCGTGAGTCGTGCTTCGGTAGCTCAGATGGTAGAGCACTTGCCCGCGAAAGGCAAAGGTCCCGAGTTCGAGTCTCGGTCGGGCACACAGTTTTAATCTGCCAGGAAGTTTCAATAGGGGTGAAAGCCTACATCCCTGTCTTGACCCATTTTTAATCCGAGCATTTCATTCTTGATCTTCCACTCATTATTCCCTCTTGGCTCTTGTACATGTTGTATTTCACCCATCTCTCTCTATATACTCCTATTTTCCTCAGAATTTTGAAGATCTTGCACCATTTTACATTGTCAAATGCTTTTTCCATGTCAACAGATCCTATGAATATGTCCTGATTTTTCTTCAGTCTCGCTTCCATTATCAACTGTTAACATCAGAACTGCCTCTCTGGTACCTTTACCTTTCCTAAAGCCAAACTGCTCATCATCTAACAGATCCTCGATTTTCTTTTCCATTCTTCTGTGTATTATTCTTGTAAGCAACTTGGATGCATGAGTGGTTAAACTGATTGTGCGATAATTCTCACACTTATCAGCTTTTGCAGTCTTTGGAACTGTGTGGATGATACTTTTCTGAAAGTCGGATGCTATATCGCCAGACTCGTACATTCTACACTCCAACCTGAATAGTCATTTTGTTGCTCCTTCCTCCAATGATCTTAGAAATTCTGATACTGTTATCAGTCCCTTCTGCCTTATTTGATCTTAGCTCTTCCAGTGTTCTTTTAACTTCTAATTCAAACACTCTATCCACTATGTTTTCCCTGTTGACTCTGGTTTCTTCTTTAATCACATTGGACTAATCTTCCCCCTCATAGAGACCTTCAATGTACTCTTTCCACCCATCTGCTCCCTCCTCTGCATTTAATTTGTTGTTTTGATGTTTTTATATTCTGAGTCAGTCCTTCTGACAATTATTTCTTTCTCAATTATTTCACATTTTTCATGCAGCCATTTTGCTGTTGCTTCCCTCCACTTAAAATTTACACTGAGGCACCAAAGAAACTGGTGTAGGCATGTGTATTCAAATACAGAGATATGTAAATAGACAGAATATGGCGCTGTGGTCGGCAACACCTATGTAAGACAACAAGTGTCTGGCACAGTTGTTAGGTCGGTTACTGCTGCTACAGTACCGGATTATGAAGATTTGAGTGAGTTTGAGTGTGATGTTATAGTCGACACATGAGCAATGGTACACAGCATCTCTGAGGTAGCGATGAAGTGGGATTGTCTCATGTGACCACTTCACGAGTGTACTGTGAATATCAGGAACCTGGTTAAACATCAAATCTCTGACATTGCTGTGGCCAAAAAAAGGTCCTACAAGAATGAGATCAATTACAACTGAAGAGAATCGTTCAGCATAACAGAAGTGCAACCCTTCCACAAATTGCTGCAGATTTCAATACTGGACCATCAGCAAGAGTTAGTGTGCCAACCATTCAACAAAACATCATCGATATGGGCTTTGGGAGCCAAAGGCCCACTCGTGTACTGTTGATGACTGCAGGACACAAAACTTTACACCTCATCTGGGCCCACCAACACCGACATTGGACTTTTGATAACTGGAAACATGCTGCGTAGTTGGACATGTTTCATTTCAAATTGTACCAAGTGGATGGATGTGTATGGGTATGGAGACAGCCTCATGAATCCATGGACCTTGCGTGTCAGCAGGGGACTGTTCAAGATGGTGGAGGCCCTGTAATGGTGTGGGTTGTATGCAGTTAGTGATATGGGACCACTGATATGTCTAGATATGTCTCTGACAGATGACATGTACATAAACATGCTGTCTGATCGCCTGAATTGATTCATGTCCATTGTTCATTCCGACAGACTTGGGCAATTCCAGCAGGACAGTGTGACATGCCACAAGTCCAGAATTGCTACAGAGTGGCTCCAGGAACACTCTTCTGGGTTTAAACACTTCCAGTGGCCACCAAACTCACCAGAGTGAATATTATTGAGCATATCAGGGATGCTTTGCAACATTCTGTTCAGAAGAGCTCTCCACCCCCTCATACTCTTACAGATTTATGTACAGCTCTGCAGGATTCGTGGTGGTAATTCCCTCCAGACTACTTCAGATATTAGTCGAGTCCACACCTTGTCGTATTGTGCCACTTCTGTGCACTTGCATGGGCCCTATGTGATATTAGGCAGGTGTACCAGTTTCTCTGGCTCGTCAGTGTATTTCATTCCTAAGTGGCTTGTATTTCTGTATTCCTGAATTTTCATGAACGTTTATGTACTTCCTTCTTTCATTGATCAACTGAAGTATTTCTTCTGTTACCCTTGGTTTCTTCGCAGTTACCTTCTTTGCACCTATGTTTTTCTTCCCAACTTTGGTGAATGCCCTTTTTAGGGATATCCATTCCTCATCCTCTGAACATCCTACTGAGCTATTCCATATCACAGTATCTATAGCCTTAGAGAACGTCAAGCTCATCTCTTCATTCCTTACTACTTCCATATTCCACTTCTTTATGTATTGATTCTTCGTGACCAGTCTCTTAAACTTCAGCTTAGTGTTCATCACTACTAAAATGTGATCTGAGTCTATATCTGCTCCTGGGTATGCCTTACAATCCAGTATCCATCTCTGTCTGATTGTGATGTAATCTAACTGAAATCTTCCCGTATCTCCTGGCCTTTTCCTCCTCTTGTGTTTCTTGAACAGAGTATTCACTATTATTAGCTGACATTTATTGCAGAACTCGATTAGTCTTTCTACCCTCTCATTCTTAGTTGTCATCATCATCATCATCTTGGACAGTTTCCAGCCTGTGGTCGGGTCTGTTTAGAACATAGGCCTCTCCATTGTCTTCTGTCTTGCTGCCATCTCTCCATCTTCAGCTTGGTCGAGTCTTCTCCTTTCTTCTGGACGCATTCCTCCACTCCTTTCAGCCATCTGTCTCTTGGTCTTCCTCTTGATCTCTTTCCTTCCAGTTTCATCTCATGTATCCTCTATTTGCTTAACATGTCCATACCTTCTCAGCCTTGATTTCTCTATCTCCTCCTGTAATGGTTCCACCTTTATTAACTCTCTGGTCCTCTTATTTCTTAACCTGTCCGTTTTTGTCACTCCAGTACTGTTCCTCAAGGATTTCATCTCACTAGCTTTTACTTTGCTTTTCTCTCTTCCTTTCATAACCCAGGTTTCAGATGCATATGTCAGAATCGGACATAGTATGACCAATATATAACCTTTTTAATTATTTGGGGTACATCCTTGCTCAATATCAGGCTTCTGATACTCTTCTGAAATGCTTCTGCTTTTCTGCCCCACTCGTTTATTTCTCTGTCATTTTTTCCATCTTCCTGTATCAGGCTTCCTAGATACTTGAAACTCTCCACTCTCTTCAGTCATTCCCCACCAATTGTTATTCCAGTTGTTCCTCTGTCCTTTGTTCTTGTTGTGATAATCATCTCACTCTTACTTATGCTAAATTTCATTCCATATTCTTGTACTTTTCGTTACCATACATCCAACTGCTCTTGTACTTCCTCCTCCTTATTCCATCAAATCATCAGATCATCTGCCAACACCATAGCTTTCATCTTTCCTTGTATTCATTATATCATCCATCACTACATTGAAGAGTAATGGTGAAAGTGCACCTCCCTGCCTCAAGCCATTCTTCTGTTCAACCCAAGCTGATCTCTCTTCTCCCACTTTGACACAGCTCACACTTCCATGGTGCATTTTCCTAGCCAGTTCGTCATTAATTAAATCCCTCCTTTCTGAGTTCCGTTCTATTCCTAGTACCAAGTCCATATTCCCCTGTAACCCTTTCTTTGACTCCTTCCGCTAAAACCGCATTCCAGTCTCCCATGACTTTTAGATTGTCACCTCCCTTTATGTACTGCATTACTTGTTCAACATCCTCGTATACCTTACCTCTTCGTCTTCAGCTTGCGACATTGGCATGTATACCTGAACAACTGTTGTTGGTATTGGTTTGAATCCAGGTCTCCTGCTCACCAGCCAGCAGCATGATCAGCCAACATTCCCCATTTTGTTCGATGCTGGAGTGCTGTACCAGTAAAATTGGAGAGCTTTTGCAGTGCTGTTCTAGCTTAGGGCGAATATCAAGTGGACTGAGGAGTGAACGGGAATTTGGATCAAGGAAGGAGGCATGCTAAGGTAGTCCTAGCAGTTGTGCAAGACCACTGTGCCAGGGTGGCATAGTGTGTAAGTGTGTAGTGCATCCACATAGTGAGTAGGAGACCCGGGTTTGAATCCTGGCCTTGTACAACTTTTCATCCCTTGCTTGGGTCTGCGTATACAAGGTGTTACAAAATGGTATGGCCAAACTTTCAGGAAACATTCCTCACACACAAATAAAGAAAAGATGTTATGTGGACATGTGTCCGGAAATGCTTAATTTCCATGTTAGAGCTCATTTTAGTTTCGTCAGTATGTACTGTACTTCCTCGATTCACCGCCAGTTGGCCCAATTGAAGGAAGGTAATGTTGACTTCGGTGCTTGTGTTGACATGCGACTCATTGCTCTACAGTACTAGCATCAAGCACATCAGTACGTAGCATCAACAGGTTAGTGTTCATCACGAATGTGGTTTTGCAGTCAGTGCAATGTTTACAAATGCGGAGTTGGCAGATGCCCATTTAATGTATGGATTAGCACGGGGCAATAGCCGTGGCGCGGTACGTTTGTATCGAGACAGATTTCCAGAACGAAGGTGTCCCGACAGGAAGACGTTCGAAGCAATTGATCAGCGTCTTAGGGAGCACGGAACATTCCAACTTATGACTCGTGACTGGGGAAGACCTAGAACGATGAGGACATCTGCAATGGACGAGGCAATTCTTCGTGCAGTTGACGATAACCTGAATGTCAGCCTCAGAGAAGTTGCTGCTGTACAAGGTAACGTTGACCACGTCACTGTATGGAGAGTGCTACGGGAGAACCAGTTGTTTCCGTACCATGTACAGCGTGTGCAGGCACTATCAGCAGCTGATTGGCCTCCACGGGTACACTTCTGCGAATGGTTCATCCAACAGTGTGTCAATCCTCATTTTAGTGCAAATGTTCTCTTTACGGATGAGGCTTCATTCCAACGTGATCAAATTGTAAATTTTCACAATCAGCAGCTGATTGGCCTCCACGGGTACACTTCTGCGAATGGTTCATCCAACAATGTGTCAATCCTCATTTTAGTGCAAATGTTCTCTTTACGGATGAGGCTTCATTCCAACGTGATCAAATTGTAAATTTTCACAATCAACGTGTGTGGGCTGACGAGAATCCGCACGCAATTGTGCAATCACGTCATCAACACAGATTTTCTGTGAACGTTTGGGCAGGCATTGTTGGTGATGTCTTGATTGGGCCCCATGTTCTTCCACCTACTCTCAATGGAGCACGTTATCATGATTTCATATGGGATATTCTACCTGTGCTGCTAGAACATGTGCCTTTACAAGTACGACACAACATGTGGTTCAAGCACGATGGAGCTCCTGCACATTTCAGTCGAAGTGTTTGTACGCTTCTCAACAACAGATTCGGTGACCGATGGATTGGTAGAGGCAGACCAATTCCATGGCCTCCATGCTCGCCTGACCTCAACCCTCTTGACTTTCATTTATGGGGGCATTTGAAAGCTCTTGTCTACGCAACCCCTGTACCAAATGTAGAGACTCTTCGTGCTCGTATTGTGGACAATACGCCATTCTCCAGGGCTGCATTAGCGCATCAGGGATTCTATGCGACGGAGGGTGGATGCATGTATTCTCGCTAACGGAGGACATTTTGAACATTTCCTGTAACAAAGAGTTTGAAGTCATGCTGGTACGTTCTGTTGCTGTGTGTTTCCATTCCATGATTAATGTGATTTGAAGATAAGTAATAAAATGAGCTGTAACATGGAAAGTAAGCTTTTTCGGACACATGTCCACATAACATATTTTCTTTCTTTGTGTGTGAGGAATGTTTTCTGAAAGTTTGGCCGTACCTTTTTGTAACACCCTGTATACATCATAAATTAATTAGGCTTACTGTTTCCTTAGTATCTGTGTGAAACTCCATCAGTCACCCATCCATGATCAATGTTAGCAGAATACACTCCAACAATGTTTGTTGGTGTCATAGACAACCTCCAAGCCCAAGGAAGACACTGGGCCCTCTGAAAACTGTGCTGCAGCTCACCAACCGTCACAAAGTGATGCCAAATGGTCTATTTTTTTGGCACAGCCCACACATGGTGTCCACAATGAGCAGTCCTGCCTAATATGTACCAAATGATAATTGGTGTAGGACTGCCAACCTGCTCACTGTGAGGAAACAGTTGCAGAAGGAGAGCAACATTGAGAGCCTGAAAGACATTGCGAGAAGGCAGCACAACTCTTAGACTTACTTGCACCCACTGAGCTCTCCAGAGGTGAAGATGGACTGTGATGTGACACCACCACAGTCAAATCGCAAATTTCACAGTGCCTCAGTGGAAGGCAAAATCATCTGGCCAAACCTAGGCAGCACCAGGAGCTGCTTACCATGCAGTCTAACTTCATCACATGCCAGTTGTAGGAAAAAACATCCCATGCCACAGCCATACATTGATGTGATTCAGCAGTTGAGCAGCTTCAACTAAACAAGGGTCAGACAAGGCCAATGCATTAGTTTGGACCTAAGGGTCGGGTGCTAATGACACAATCACATCCCTAATTAGTGAGTCCATAAATTATGTAGCACAATGGGACATTCAGACCGGAATCTTGCACAAGAGAGCATGCTGGCCGACGATCCAGATGGCATACGACTACACAGCGTGCTTGTGTTGCTGGTTAAAATGTGAATCTGCCACCACTGGGTTTGGCATCCAAAACAATGCATAATCAACTGACATAGTTCCTCAAAGTTAAGTTTTTTGGGCTCATTAGTGGGTTTCCAATTTTGAACGATTCCATAAACCCCACACTGCTAGACAGTAACAAGGCAATCTTATCAATGATACACTTTGCTTGACAATGCAGCAAGAACCAGTGCAGGTAATTCTCCCACGTTTCTGCAGACTTTCAGAAATGGTGAATAGTATTGGGGGGAAGTGGACCCATCGCCACTATACTGTGAGACCACTTCAATTTTGCATCCTATTTGAGCAGCTCCTGCTGCTACTGATGCCACTTTCTGCTGCAGCTATTAGTGTTGCTTCTGGAGACATAACTGTTCCTGACGGCACTGCTTAAATATTGTGTTCATAATGGACACAAATTAACACTATGAAAAAAATAAAAGCATCACATGCATACGAATATCCTCCGTCATCACTTTTGTACCTGCACACGCGTGAAAATGCTGCGAAACTGTTCTGTTGGCAAAAATGTCACTACTCTAGCCCATGGAGGGCACACAACCCAAAAGCCAAGGAGTTGGACCCAGGAACAAGGAAAATTTGTTGTATGGGTCACTCTATGGGGAAGCAAAGAGTCTCAACACCACAAAAAGGCTCACAGTCCGAAAAGCACAAAGTCCGATCAATGAAAATAACAGTAACAGCTAGCACACACAAGTAAAAGCACAGCGTGATGTGAAGATGTGGTTCATGATAGTCAATCTCTGAGTAAGAACTGACCTGCGTGGCCTCTCACTGCTGCAAAGTAAACACTTGGGTCGGGCAAGCCACTGTATGGTGCATGGTGGAGGGTACTCTATACCACTACTTATCATTTCCTTTCCTATTCCACTTGCAAATAGAGAGAGGGAAAAGTGACTGTCTATATTACTCCATATGAGTTGTAATTTCTCATAGCTTATCTTCGTGGTCCTTACGCACAATCTATGTTGGTGGCAGTAGAATCGTTTGGCAGTCAGCTTCAAATTCCAGCTCTCTAAAGTTTCTCAATAGTGTTTCTTGAAAAGTGTGTCCCCTTTCCAACAGGGATACCCATTTGAGTTCCCGAAGCATCTCTATAACACTTGCATGTTGTTTAAACCTACCGGTAACAAATATAGTGGCCCGCCTCTGAACTGCTTCGACGTCTTTGTTCAATCTGACCTGGTATGGATCTCAAACACTCAAGCAGTATTCAAGAATAGTCCTATATTCAATCTGCTTTACAGGTGAACCACCTTTCCTAAAATTCTCCCACTAAAAGCAAAGCTGACCATTCGCCTTACCTACCACAGTTCTCACATGTTGGTTCCACCTCATAACGCTTTGCAGTGTTACACACGGATATTTAAATGACTTGACTGTGTCAAGCAGGACACCAGTAACACTGTATCCGAGCATTATAGGCCTGATCTTCCTAATCATCTGCATTAACTTACATTTTTCCACAGGCATTCGTCACACCAACTGGAAATTTTGTCTAAGTTGTCTTGTATCTTCCTACAGTCACTCAGCTTTGACACCTCACCATACACCACTGCATCACTAGCAAACAGCTGCAGGTTGCTGCCCACCATGCCCACCAAATCATTTATGTATATAGAGAACAACAGCAGTCCTATCACACTGGGGCAGTCCTGACGATACTCTTGTCACTGATGAATATTTTCCGTTGAAGGCAACATACTGCATTCTATTATTTAAGTAGTCTTCAAACCACTCACATATCTGTGAACTTATTCCATTGCTCATACCTTCATTAACAGCCTCCAGTGGGGCACTGTGACAAATGCTTTCCATAAATATAGAAATATGGAATCTGCCTGTGCCCTTCATCCATAGTTCTCAGTATATCATGTGAGAAAATGGCAAGCTGAATTTTGAAAAAGCGGTGCTTTATAAAGCCATGGTGATTCATGGACATAAGCTTGTTAGTCTCAAGGAAGTTTATTATTTTCAAAATAAGAATATGTTCAAGGATTCTGTGCCGAACAGAAGTTAGGGATATTGGTCTGTAATTTTGCAGGTCTGTTCTTTTACCCTTCTTGTATACCCTGGAGTCACCTGCACTCTTTTCCACACATCTGCCACTCTCTTAACCGGCTTCACCAACATTCATCAAATTTGTGTGGTCTTTAGAATGTCAGTGGACTTGACTGTCTGTGGGCTTTTCAGTCCTTCAAGCAATGTGTCTGCTTCACTTCCTGATTGGCTTCTTTTATGTTTGGTAAGCTATTAATCCTGGCCACTGATGTGTTCCAGTATGCTATTGGTGCCATCCTGTGGCAATGGAACCCAGGCATCAATGAGCAGCCCACTACTTATGCATCGAAGATGCCTTCAGTAGCGCAAAACATTGATTCACAAGAGTGCTGGCTATCATTGAACAAAGTTCCTCCTCATCACCGAACACAACCCACTGACTTTATTATTCAGCCCTAATTCTGTTGTATCGGACAAGATGGCCTACTGATTGCAGAGGTAGGCACTGTTTCTCAGTAATTGCTGTGACATTCGATACCAGTCCACCACCAAGTATGCCAATGCAGATGCACGATTGAGATTGCCAGCATGACCCAATCTACAATTCTATTGACAGGAGGCTCTCATTTTCATATTGGATAGTACCTTGCAGAAAATATTGTTAGATTTTCCTTTGATGGTGTGGGAGATCACAGCCACTGACCCACTTTCCGGAAAACCATTACAGCAGTCCAGGTAGGAATGGAATCTGCATGGTGTACATTTCTCCTACTCTGTGATCGACTCAATTCTGCCCAGGGGGTCCTAATGCTTGCCATAGAGGGCAAAGCTGTCATGTCATCATCCCTCCAGCATTGCATACTTGCATACTCCAGCTGCTGGATGTGTCGCATTGGGGCATATCTCCTCTGATGCCGGTCAGCAATTTTTGTCGGGGAATTAGAAAATTTTTGTGTTTGAAGCAGTATCCAGCATCTGACTGCTGTCCCATTTCACCCATTTTCTAACTCAAAGGTGGGGCAGCATGTAATTTTCAAGACTCAGATGCTGAAGTTGACGTCATCACTGTCCCGTGATGATGCACATAGTGTCTAGCTTTCTAGCTATATGTCAGGCAACATCAGTTAATGGATGAACTATGGCAGAATGTTTGTATGAGCCCCAGCCATGGGGCTTTTGGATTTGTTACACCCCGAGTTTCATGTCCCAGAATGTTTGGCCTGCTGTGTTTCCTTGTGCTTGAGTAGTATTCAAAGAACTGTGAGTGACAGTTGAACAACAGGGAACTGACATGCATTGTGACTAGAAAATAGTGCACTGATAATGTGATAATGGCTAGGCACTAGCCAAAATCTGGATTTGCCAAATAAAATCTGCAAAAAAAAAAGAAAGAAAGAAAGAAAGAAAAGACAACTGTTTGCTGCTCTCTATAATTTGTAAATCATATCACATTAGCTGAGTACACCCTCTTTCCTAATGGAAGGTAAACTGATGAAAAATAAAAGTGTCTAATGAGATAAATAAATTTTTGTGTATTATCTTACCTTTTTAATCATACATATTGTTTTAAAATGAGATTTTAATCTTTTTTTTTTTTTTTTTTTTTAGGAAAATCCTTATGCAGAGAATATTGGCAGTCATTCCAGCAGTGACAACAGACAGGAAGTAAGTAAAAAACCTCATGTTTTGCTTGTTCTCATTATTCTGTGAAGCTTATGAAAGAATATCATTTGATATTTCTACATGATATGCCTACCTTGAGTAAATACTTTAAATTTGTCTTTTTGGATAATAAACTGAATTGGTAACATTCAACTTACGTAAACGTTGGTGAATAATCTATTTAGGAATGTCACTGCATACTGACAAGTATGAAATATGACTTGCTGTAAGCATAACCAGCTTTGTTTTGAAGTAGCTTAATAAGGCCAAAGGGTGCAAAAATAGCCAATTGCTAATTAATGAAATGTGGTGTTTATTTCAAAATAAAAGAGCAGCCTATGCAGGAAAATGACTTCCTTTAAGAAATATGGATACCGCCATGAGAAATCATGGGTGGAACAAAAATAATTTAAGAGTAAAGATGACAATGGGCCCGCTTGGTTATCCATGTGGTCTAATGCATGGCTTTCCAGGCGGAAAGGAGCGCCTGATCCCTGGCACGAATCCGCCCGGCAGACTTGTGTCGAGGTCTGGTGAGCCGGCTAGTCTGTGGATGGTTGTTAGGTGGTTGACTTGATTGGGAGATCGTTTAAGGTGGAATTGGCAAGGGTTGGAAGGATGTGGAGGGTGTGGGGGGGTTGTGGAGGGCTGGGTGATGGAACAGCTGTGAGAGTGAGCAGCAGGTGTGTTTGATAGGAATGTGGCACCAGTGAACTTGTTGCAGCTGCAGGCAGAGAGTTGTGTGCATCGCCTTAGGAGTGGGTTGGAAGGTGCATATAGGACAGAGAAAGAGGGAGACTGTGAAGAAGGTGGTGTGAGGACAGGACAAGTGAAGTTAGTGTAATGGGGCAGGGTTGGAGGTGGGTGTGGGGCAAGGGCTAGTGGAGGTTAAGGTTAGGAGAATTAAATGCTCAAAGGACATATTGCTAGAGCAGCTCCCATCTATGTAATCCAGAGAAGCTGGTGTAGGTGGCAAGGATCCAGATGGCACAATTTGGGAAGCAGCCTTTTAAATTGTTCATGGCTTGCTCAGCAGGTTGTTCTGCCACAGGGTAATCAGCTGTTTTCTTAGTCAAAGTTTGGTGCTCAAAGTCTGAAGACATCAAATGTTGTCAACTAGTAGGTCAGTCCAGCAAGTTCTCAGTGTTTACATCTTATGTAGGTAGAAAACACACAACAACTGGCCATTGCTGGCCTAGAATCCCTCAGTGAGTAAGGGACATGACTTGGAATAAGTGATCCTTGCCACTGGGATGGTGGCAACACTGCCTTTGGCAACAATATCAATCAATGGTGACATAATCTGAGAACTTCAGCTCTTTTTATTTATTTATGCTCATTACACATTACATTTGCTTATACTGAGAGTGAGGTAGCAGTCTCTGCTTCATGCATTGATCATCTACAACAATTTTTGATCCCCCTGTACATTACTCTAAAATTCTTGAAAGTGCAAAAAAGTGTGTGTGTTTTGGGTGGGGGGGGGGGGGGGGGGAGGGTGGGCATGCATAGAAACATGAAGATTAATTGGGTCATAATGGATTCCTAGCATTATGGAACTATTGCCTTCCTGTTTTTGTTAACCGTATGTGCATCCATCTTCCCATTCGTGTTTAATCCCAGCAAGAGCTGTCAGTCCGCAAAGAAAAGCTTTCTCGTCACTGATAGAATGCCCAGCACCATCTTACTGTGAATTTGTTCAGTTGTTGCTGTTACTCAGGAAGCAAACATTGGCCTCACCCACTGTGACCACAGAAAGGGGAAACTACTTTTCATACAGTTTTCAACAGTTTTCCCTGCCTTCAGATGTATTTTGTGATAACTGCACTATTATTGCAGTTCTTACATTGCTCAGCTGTAGATGAACGTGGCACACAAGTATTGCAAATACGCTTCCTGGATTTTTGTTTGGCTAACATTGTGCAATTCCCAAAGTATTTCATTGAAACAGTTGGTAGACATCATCAGGTGGTGGTAGTTGCTGTCATCTCTGCTGCAAAATGTGACTGGTAATACATGGTGGCATTAAAATTTATGGGGGCACAAGGAGGAATTACACATGCATGAAGAAGCACTCACAATTGGACAAAAGTGGTGTACATTATGCCCTCTTATGAAAGCTGGCGAGGGGCCTTCTGCGCATGTGCAGAGGACAATAGGTGTGTTGCCAGATGTTGCTGTAGTTAAGAGCTAAATTAACTCTCTGCAGTGCACTGCAGTGAGTCAGAAATCAGAGATTCTTGTTTCTCCCATTTTAATTTTATGGCAGCAAGTGCTGTATTCGAGAAATGATTAGTTGAAATCTTACAACTCTGTTGATAAGATGGTCTGTCGTGCAGATATTTATGGTCTCCTTGATAATACAAGCCAAGAATGGTGATGCTGAGCGTAAGACTCTTCATTCTTGTCGCAAGATGTGTACGATGAGGTAACAAAAGTCATGGGATATGTGACGCTCATACACAGATGGCAGTAGTATAGCATACTCGAGGTATAAAAGGGCAGTGTATTGGCAGAGC
The DNA here is from genome assembly GCF_023898315.1 of Schistocerca nitens. Taxonomy (NCBI): domain Eukaryota; kingdom Metazoa; phylum Arthropoda; class Insecta; order Orthoptera; family Acrididae; genus Schistocerca; species Schistocerca nitens. Next base: position 253,427,808 of record NC_064615.1, on the reverse strand, counting down.
TATCATTTGTACCTAGATGATTCCTGTGAAAAGATATCCAATGTGATTGTGCCTGCACAAAAGGAATGAACAACCTTTGAATTTGAAATAGTGGTTGGAACTAGACATATTCAACTTGCCATTTCTGAAATTGTTAGGGATCCAGTATCTCCAAATCCACAGTGTCCAGAGTGTGCCGAGAATACCACATTTCAGGCATTACCTCTCACCATGGGCAACGCAGCAGCCGATGGCCTTCACTTAATGACCGAGAGCAGCAATATTTGCTTAGAGTTGTCAGTGCTAACAGACAAGCAACACTGCATGAAATAAGTGCAGAAATCAGCGTGAGATATACAGTGAATGTATCTATTAGGACAGTGTGGCTACTGATGTGAGTGCCTTTGCAAACAGCATGATATTGCCAGAGCACCTCTCTTGGGCTTGTGACCATATTGGTTGGACCCTAGACTACTGGAAAACCTTTTTGAAAGGCAACTGTCAACAGCATTAAGTAATGTATAAAACACATATTTGAGCTATCAGAAACCCAAATACCAGCTGGTTCCAGTCTTATACCGTCTTCATGGATAAGGATTAAAATGGTTGCAGCCACCCTATTACATTAGTCATTACTTAAAATGTGTAGTGCATGCCATGAATGTCAATATCCGACACAGAACTGTTTAGAAGCAAACGTAGCAATATTAAATATACACAGAGCAGTACTCATATGTTTGCCTCTAAAAATTGTGTGTAGTATATTGACATGGCATTAACTACACATTTTAAGTAATGACAAAAGTGATATGGGGGCTTAAACCATTTTAACCCTTATCGTGAAGATGATCCAAGACTGAAACCAGTTGATATTTGGGTTTAAAATAAAAGCAGCTGATGGTTCAAATATGCATTTTATATGTACTGGAAACCCATGGCCTGGTCAGACAAGTCCCAATTTCAGCTGGTAAGAGCCATGGACCAAAATTGTCAACAAGGCACTGTGCAAGTTGTTGGTGGCTGCATAATGGCATGGACTGTTTTTACATGGAATGGACTGGGTCATTAACTGAAAATGGTTATGTTTGGTTAGTTGGAGACTGTTTGTAGCCATTCATAGATTTCATCCCAAACAACAATGGAATTTTTATGGATGACATTGCACCTTGTCTTTGACCCACAATTGTTGGCAACTAATTTGAAGAACATGCTGGACAATTCGAGCAAATGATTTGGCCAACCAGATCACTCTACATGACTCACATCAAACATTTATGGGACATAATCAAGAGGTCAATTCAGGCACAAAATCTGGCAACACTTCTGCAATTATGAATGGTTATAGAGGCAGCATAGCTCAACATTTCTGCAGGGAACTTCTAGTGACTTGTTGAGTCCATGCCACATCAAGTTGCTGCATTACCCTAGGTGAAAGGAGGTCCAACATGATATTAGGAGGTATCTCATTTTTTGTCACCTCAGTGTATTGATGATTTATCAGATTGATTCAAGTGTGTGTGTGTGTGTGTGTGTGTGTGTGTGTGTGGATGGTGTTCAACATGACGTTCTTGCATAGTTAGGAGTGTAAAATGCCTAGGCATTTATAAACTGGGGCAAATAAACGCTTGGACAAATGCCCAAAATTCATTTATGCACTTTAAAGATTAATTGATAAATAGCACTTATAAAAAATAAAAAATTAAGCTTATATTGTGTGTTGTAGTGGTTGGGTATCCAAGCTGAAAAAGCTGCTTGAGACTTAGGGGAGAATTATTAATGGAAATAGACTGGACTGTAAACATAACTTTTTATATCTTTAATGAGGTCAGTTCTTGGGGTAGTACATAATAAAAAAAAAAAGGAAAACACTCAAATTTAAAAATAATTTTTGAAATAAATATAGCTTATATTAAGTAGCAAGCTTGTAGGTAATATTTTTAATTATATTATACTACTGACAAAAATTAGAGTAAAAATGGTTTATCCATAATAGATTTAATTAGGTATGTGTCATGTTCTGATTCTGATTCCACAATCCCAAGAATTGTCAATTCTCTAGGATTTGGCTAGTATGAGAATCGAATGATTTCAGTATCCTGGGCATCGATTCTATGTTATTAAATCTACTTTATGTTAATGTGCTCATTTTATCATCACAGCAGTACAGTCATATGGAAGTAGATAATAAAGCAGCAAAATATAAAACTGTAGTCTGTCTCAAATGTTGCTACATGTGACAAAGCAATTGTTTTTTCTCTGAAAACAGTTTCAACATTTAAGAATACATTTGTCATCAAGAAACATGTGTGAGCTGATTAATACATTCAGTAATAATTTTGCTATCAGTAATCATTCTTGAATGATATTCAGAGATTTGATACAGATTATAAAGTGTGTTACATTACAAAGTGGTGACCTAAGGGCAAATTTTGTGTGTGTGTGTGTGTGTGTGTGTGTGTGTGTGAGTGAGTAAAGAAAAAGGATATTGTAAGTGATAAGCAGCTGTCAGCAACATTTGCCTTTCCTTGGTACAGCAAGTTGGAATGCTAGTTAAAAAAAAAAAAACAACTTTCTTCTTTCGTTTCGTTCCTTGTAATAAAGGCAATATATGACATACATATGTTTAACTAACTTTTAATATCTAGAGTATCATCCCATCCTTTTTTGTCATGGGTAAATTACATATTCTAGCAGTAAAAACATTAAAAAGTACTTTTTTTTTATAAATGCCCAGATTTTGGGCATTTAAAACTGCTTTGGGCAAATTCCCAAGCAGATGCCCATTTATAAATGTCCTGCCCACTGGGCATTTGCCCAACCTACATCACTATGCACTATGCACCATGCAACATTTCTGCCCAATTTAAGATTTCTCACACTGGCATGGGATCTTTCATACACCACATTTTCTTAGACCAAGATCATTTTTGGCCGAACATAATAAATTCCTCAGTTTTGGTGCTAGATGAAAAACACACTTCATGTTATGTTTTTTTAGAATCCTTTCTGTTCTTGAAGACATGCTGCCAAAAAATGGCAAGAAGGAGTCCACTTCTTCTGTTACATTCCTACATTGAACTCGCTTTGATTGGAATGTGTTATGTGCATGTTTATCAGAATAGCTGTGTTGTTGGAACGCTATTCTTAGATGTTGCAGTTTACCTGGCAAGCTGTCATGTTTATTATAAATCTCTTCTGTTTCCTTCTTGTTAGCACAAGGTCCCACTTCTTTGTATTAGGCCATACTCTTATACAGTTTATTCGCAAATGTCAAATGCCTTCCATACTTGTTCTTTCACACCATCAAATCACCAGCAAGCCATGTTGCTGTCATCTTGTCTCCTATGCTCATGCCATTATATCACCCATCATTATTCTGAAGAGTAACAGAGATAGTACACTTCGTTATTTCAAACTGATTCTCCCTCTTCATAACATGGAAACATCTGAACATTACAGTAACAGGCAGGTACAAACTGATTGACACACTCAGCCATTTATCGCAATGCACCTAATATTTATCATAATCTCTTACCCCATAGAGGAGATCTTCTATAAAAAGTTTCTGACGGATTCCATGTACGACGTCCCCATCTGGAATACCAATAAATATTTGGCATGTTCATCTTTCCTCAAGAGAGAGACTTTTTCAGTGAAGATAGTATTGTTTCTCATGTGCTCATCCAATTATTTCATTATTTTAGGTCTTTCATAATAGGTGTTTATCTGACAAAGATGCCCTTGGGACATGAGTTTATGTGTAAATGAAATAAAACCATTTCACTCTTATACAAAAGTAAATTTGAAACAGACGAATGTGAATATATACACTGAAGAGCCAAAGAAACTGGTACACCTGCCTAATATTGCATAGGGCACCAGCGAGCATGCAGAAGTGCCGCAATATGATGTGGCATGGACTTGACTAATGTTTGCGGTAGTGCTGGAGGGAATTAACACCAAGAATCCTGCAGAGCTGTCATAAACCCATAAGAGTATGAGGGGGTGGAGATCTCTTCTGAACAGCGTGTTCCAAGACATCGCTGATATGCTCGATCATGTTCCTGGCTGGCGAGTTTGGTGGCCAGCGGAAGTGTTTCAACTCAGAAGAGTGTTCCCGGAGCCACTCTGTGGCAACTATGGACATGTAGGGTATCGCATTGTCCTGCTGGATTTGCCCAAGTCTGTCGGAATGCACAATGGACATGAATGGATGCAGGTGATCATAAAGGATGCTTACGTACGTGTCACCTGTCAGAATCGTATCTAGACATATCAAGGGTCCCATATCACTCCAGCTGCACATGCTCCACACCATTACAGAGCCTCCACCATCTTGAACAGCCCCCTGCCGACATGCAGGGTCCATGGATGCATGAGGTTGTCTCCATAGCCATACACATCTCTCTGTTTGATACAATTTGAAATGAGACTCTTCTGACCAGGGAACAAGTTTCCAGCATCAACCGACCAATATCAGTGTTGGCGGGCTCAGGCGAGGGGTAAAGCTTTGGGTAGCACAGTCATCAAGCATACAAGAGTGGGCCTACGGCTCCAAAAGCCCATATCGATGATGTTTCTTTGAGTGGTTTGCACACTGACTCTTGAGGGTCCAGCATTGAAATCTGCAGCAATTTGCGGAACGGTTGCACTTCTGTCACGCTGAACAATTCTCTTCAGTTGTCGTTGGCCCCATTCTTGCAGGGTCTTTTTCCAGCCACAGCAATGTTGGACATTTGATGTTGTACAATTTCCTAATATTCATGGTGCGCTCGTGAAATGGTCATATGGGAAAATCCCCACTTCATCGATACCTTGGAGATACTGTGTCCCATTGCTCGTGCGCCAACTATAACACCAAGTTCAAACTCACTTAAGTCTTGATAACTTGCCACTGTAGCCACAGTAACTGACCTAAAAACTGCACCAGACACTTGTTGTCTTATATAGGCATTGCCGACCACAGCACCATATTCTGCCTGTTTCCATATCTCTGTATTTGAATGGCCATGCCTGTACCAGTTTCTCTGGCGCTTCAGTGTATCTTTTCCTTGAATTTTGGTATATATTTGTGTGCTGTAGCAGTAAGCATAAAATACCACATTGAATGTCTATAATGCAAAGCAGCTTATTATTTTTCATTGTTTGTTATCAGGAGCAGTTACTGAATATCAAATCAGCACCTGTTGACAGCTTGGTCTGGAGACTTGCAGTTGTAATGTCACATGTTGTGCACACACTCGGTGGAATACGTGCAGCTGCTTATCTGTGGTTCGAATTCACACAGGAAATGCGTTATCGGTGGGATAAGTGCATCCTCATCCCAGGGTAAGTAACCAAATCTGGTAGTTTCCTACTATTTCTTGATTAAAGGTACCATCTTTCTGTCTATGTGGACTAACATTAATTTTGATGTAATATAACATTAATTTTAATGTTATCCATGTGTATGTTTCCATATCTTTCCATATCATGCTTTTATTGCTTTATGTAGCTGAAATGATGTTAAATGCAATTAAGTAAAACTTGATTTTGTTTTGTTCTACTTTGTGGTAACTGTTTAAAATTTCGTATTTCTGTCTCACTTAGCTTCATCTTGAAATTACTAATAAGAAAGAAGGCAGGCTTGTGTTATCCATATCTGCCAGTAAAGTTGTGCAGTATGCTTACATTCTTTATATATTTTGTTCTTATATATTGAAAACGAGAAAGAAGAAACTACACATATAATGTATCCTATTAAAAGGCATTATGTCCCTAGTTACATTTATGAGTTGTTATAATTTTTATACATGCCTCCCTTCCCTACCTACCTAATCTTCTATCATTACTTTTATTTCCCATAGATAGGTAGTGACTCCACCTAAGTACATCGTAGTGTTGTGGGAGGGCAGAAATATGAAAATGATAAGAAAGAAAAAGTCTCACTGCTCCAGTTGTGCACAACTGAATAAAATGTGCACACTAAACTACCATACTGTAAACAAAAGAATATAAGGAAATCTATGTCACAGTTGAAGTTACCTCCTGATACATCAATGTGAATGTATACCTGTATAACACAAAGAAATTTTTTGGGGTGTTAATTCCAAAAGTGTTTTCATGATGCCAGGAAAAGTGTATAAGTTATATGTTGCTGTAGAGGTAAGCAAAAAACTGAAAAGTGATTTTTGTTACCTTTTTTACTCTAACGGAATATGTTTCAGTGCCAGCCCTTTTAAAAGGTATGAAGGCTGTTCAATAAAGAATGATCATAATTTTTTTTACAACACACTTTTACTCATGCTCATAATTTTGATAGTCCTTCTCAAAGTAGTCTCCCATGAATGCAATGCACTTGTCCCAACATTTCTACCACTCTTCAAATACATGCTGCAAACAATTTTTTGAGAGGTCCTTCAAAATTGCCTCCGCAGCATTCACCACTGCTTCTGTTGCTCGATAGTGCCTCCCACAAAGGCATTTCTTCATGTTAGGAAGTAGAAAAAAGTCACTTGGGGGCTAAATCCCGACCAAAGGGAGGGTGAGGGATGTACTTCATGTTGATTTTTGCAAGATATTCAGCAACAACATTGGCATTACGCGGCCACGGAATTTTCGTGGTGCAGCATCCAGCCTGCTTCACAGAAATGTGGTCTTTTGCGCCTGATGTGGACTTGCAATGTTTTCAGGATATCCCTGTAGTACGCTCCAGTTATTGATGTGTGTGTAGGTACAACATGCTGATAAACCATTCCATGAATATCAAAGAATGAGATGACCGTAACTTTCCCAGAAGAAACAACCACTTTTGCTTTTTGGGGGGTTGGTGATGGAGATTTCTAGACTGAGCTTTGCTGTTTGCTCTCAGGATCAAAGTGATGTAGTCAAGTTTCATCAGCAGTGATTACATGTGAAAGAAACTCCGAATCTTCTTCTAACATCAACTTTAAGTGCATGCATAACTGCACGCGAATGTCCTTTGGTTTGGGACTCAACAGTCTTGGACCCCATCGTGCACAAACACGTGTCGTGTAATTTTTGTGTCACCAATGTGTGGGTGGCACCCAGTGAAATGTTCGGTATTTCAGAAAGTGATCTTAAGGTAATTTATCGATTCTCTCTCACAATGACAGCAGCAGTGTTGATGTTTTCTTCTATAAGAGCAGTAACTGGAGCACCGGGTCCACCTTCCTTAGAAATTGATTGTCTCCCCTCTCTAAACATTTTAAACCACCTTCGAGCTGTGCTGTAGGGAAGAGCAGACTCCATAGGCCTCCTGTAACATTGTATAGGCCTCAGCTGAAGATCTGTTGAGACGAAAGCAGAATTTCAAAGCCGCATATTGTTCCTCATGTGTTATGTCCATTGCAGCAGTAGGCAATACTGAACATGTCTGACCTTGCCTGCCTCCCACAGGTGGGAACCAGGAGTCACAACAGTGAAACTACTGCAGTGTGTTTATTGCACATTCAGCTAACAGAATATCATAAGATTAAATTTTAGTGCGAGAAATTATGGCCATAAAAAAGTATGATCATTCTTTATTGAACAGCCCTCATATTTATCAGAAACTAACAAGGAGCTATATGTTGACAGGAAAGCCCACTTTAATCAACCATACTAAAAAATGACAATTTATTGCTGCAAGGACGTCCTAAGCATATCATTAAACTAATGTTGGTAACCCTGTAAGCATTGGAGGCATAACCACTGAATAATAGACCATCCAGCTGTAAGATACATGTAATTTGTTTTGTGTGGCTAAGAGTACCACCACATTATGATACATGTATATGCACACCTACAAATATTTGTAAAGAGTTAAAGACTGAGGTACACAAAGATGAGACACAAGAGGTGAAGTTTCATTAATGCCTCATTGTTGTCTTGTTCACCTTCCAAACTCCATCAAGTGAAAATAAATCTTAAAATATTCTTCAGTTTTATTCATAAAGTCTATGATAGTGCCACAAATATGTATCATAGTTGCCTCTCCTGATACAAGACTCCAAGAGTTTGTCCTACTGTCTTTAAAATGGAAATCGGTTCTTAAGTGGTGCTACTTTTTCTTCCCAGTGAAAAAATTACTTGACGGTCTTCAAAGAGGAACTCAAAACAGTTACCTCTTGTTGGGAGCATGTAGGGGAACTGTGGATCAAGTATAGGTGAATAGTTGACTAGGCACTTGATACATGATGCTAGAAAGCATAGTAACACATCTCACTTTCCTTTTATTATATTGATGAAAGATGTAGATGTGAAAAATGTGACTTTTGTTAGCATTAGAGTAAAGAGCATCTACTATGCCTGGGTTTGTTGTAATTTATTTGCAGATAGGAGAAAGAAAAATGCAGGTACAGCAGAGAAAGCGACAGTGGATGTGTAATTAGGTCTGGCCAATGAGGGCACTTTCACTTGACCGTTGTGCTTTGGGAGTGCTGTGGACTCAAAAGAAGAAAGGGGCCAAATGACAATGGCCAAACACAAAAGAAAATGAGTGCTGTTAGATAGACTCCATGCCATTCTGTCTGGAGTTAAGTGGTTTTGGTTAAGCATTGAAGCATCATGTATGTGTATATTGTCTGAAAACCTTTTTTAGTTATCAGTTGTTGTGAGCTGATAACTTATTTGAATATTATTACAGAAACAGTGTTTTGTGATTTTGTAGAGAGTTATTTAAATGTAGAAACTCTCTTATTTTATTTCCTCTCATCCGTGTCCTTCACTTAGGGCACCACATGAAGTGGTTTTTCTTATGGGTTGACTTCAAGTGGTTGATATGTTGTGAGATACCCAGTCTTTACTCGTTCCCATGTAGTAACAGTTACCATCTTTTCCGTTGCCATCACCATCATGTTTTTTCTTGATTTTGTGGTCCTGCTACACAGTGTCATGTACTTAACCACGGACTTTGTTTCCAATTGCAGGGGAGCGAGGACTATAAGAGAGCTTCTACATTTGAATAACTTACTACAAAATCAAAAACATTGTTTCCATAACTCTTTCATATTCAAATAATTTATCAACTCACAACAACTGGTAATTAATAAAGCTTTTTAGATAATATGTTTATAAATGATGCTTCAATGCTTCACCAAGCTCATACTTAACTTCAGATAGCATGGCACAGAGTCTATATAACAACATTAATTTTCCTTTAGTGCTTGACCATTGTCACCAGGTCCCCTTCTTCTTTGGAGTCCACAGCACCCTCAAAGCATGACTGCAAAGTGCAAATAACCCTCACTGGCCAGTCCAAATTACACGTCCATCATCACCTTCTGCACTGTGCCCGCCATTCTCTTTCTCATATCTGCGCATAAATTCCAGCAAACCCAGGCACAGTAGATGCTCTGTACTCTACTACTACCAATTAAAGTCACGTTTTTCACTTGCACATCTTTCATCGGTCTAGTAAGAGAAAAGTGAGGCGTGTTGCTATGCTTTATAACAACATGTACCATTACAATACATATCTAGTAACACAGTTCACTATGTGAGGGAACCTCCATTGTATACAGTCACTGTGAACGAGACAATAAAGAAACAATAACTACTGGCATAATAGGGGTAAAACAAAAAATACGACTATAGATAGAGAGGTACTGAACTAAATTCGTTTGGCTGTCAAGAGGACAATGTGTGAAGCTGCCATAGCCAAAGAAATTTTGGTCATAAGTAAAGACTGTCTGTGGCACTCATTTAGTAAAGACTGTCTGTGGCACTCATTTTACTGTCCAAACACTCACAGATGACACAGGGACTGAAACTGAAGGTAGCATGTTGTTGTTGTTGTGGTCTTCAGTCCTGAGACTGGTTTGATGCAGCTCTCCATGCTACTCTATCCTGTGCAAGCCTCTTCATCCCCCAGTACCTACTGCAACCTACATCCTTCTGAATCTGCTTGGTGTATTGATCTCTTGGTCTCCCTCTACGATTTTTACCCTCCACGCTGCCCTCCAATGCTAAATTTGTCATCCCTTGATGCCTCAAAACATGTCCTACCAACCGATCCCTTCTTCTAGTCAAGTTGTGCCACAAACTTCTCTTCCCCCCAATCCTATTCAATACCTCCTCATTAGTTACGTGATCTACCCACCTTATCTTCAGCATTCTTCTGTAGCACCACATTTCGAAAGCTTCTATTCTCTTCTTGTCCAAACTGGTTATCGTCCATGTTTCACTTCCATACATGGCTACACTCCATACAAATACTTTCAGAAACGACTTCCTGACACTTAAATCTATACTAGATGTTAACAAATTTCTCTTCTTCAGAAACGATTTCCTTGCCATTGCCAGTCTACATTTTATATCCTCTCTACTTCGACCATCGTCAGTTATTTTACTCCCTAAATAGCAAAACTCCTTTACTACTTTAAGTGTCTCATTTCCTAATCTAATCCCCTCAGCATCACCCGATTTAATTTGACTACATTCCATTATCCTCGTTTTGCTTTTGTTGATGTTCATCTTATATCCTCCTTTCAAGACACTGTCCATTCCGTTCAACTGCTCTTCCAAGTCCTTTGCTGTCTCTGACAGAATTACAATGTCATCGGTGAACCTCAAAGTTTTTACTTCTTCTCCATGAATTTTAATACCTACTCCGAATTTTTCTTTTGTTTCCTTTACTGCTTGCTCAATATACAGATTGAATAACATCGGGGATTGGCTACAACCCTGTCTCACTCCTTTCCCAACCACTGCTTCCCTTTCATGCCCCTCGACACTTATAATTGCCATCTGGTTTCTGTACAAATTGTAAATAGCCTTTCGCTCCCTGTATTTTACCCCTGCCACCTTCAGAATTTGAAAGAGAGTATTCCAGTTAACGTTGTCAAAAGCTTTCTCTAAGTCTACAAATGCTAGAAACGTAGGTTTGCCTTTTCTTAATCTTTCTTCTAAGATAAGTCGTAAGGTTAGTATTGCCTCACGTGTTCCAACATTTCTACGGAATCCAAACTGATCTTCCCCGAGGTCCGCTTCTACCAGTTTTTCCATTCGTCTGTAAAGAATTCGCGTTAGTATTTTGCAGCTGTGACTTATTAAACTGATAGTTCGGTAATTTTCACATCTGTCAACACGTGCTTTCTTTGGTATTGGAATTATTATATTCTTCTTGAAGTCTGTGGGTATTTCGCCTGTCTCATACATCTTGCTCACCAGATGGTAGAGTTTTGTCATGACAGGCTCTCCCAAGGCCATCAGTAGTTCTAATGGAATGTTGTCTACTCCCGGGGCCTTGTTTCGACTCAGGTCTTTCAGTGCTCTGTCAAACTCTTCACGCAGTATCTTATCTCCCATTTCATCTTCATCTACATCATCTTCCATTTCCATAATACTGTCCTCAAGTACATCGCCCTTGTATAAACCCTCTATATACTCCTTCCACCTTTCCGCCTTCCCTTCTTTGCTTAGAACTGGGTTGCCATCTGAGCTCTTGATATTCATACAAGTGGTTCTCTTCCCTCCAAAGGTCTCTTTAATTTTCCTGTAGGCAGTATTTATCTTACCCCTAGTGAGACAAGCCTCTACATCCTTACATTTGTCCTCCATGCATCCCTGCTTAGCCATTTTGCACTTTCTGTCGATCTCATTTTTGAGATGTTTGTATTCCCTTTTGCCTGCTTCATTTACTGCATTTTTATATTTTCTCCTTTCATCAATTAAATTCAATATTTCTTCTGTTACCCAAGGATTTCTATTAGCCCTCGTCTTTTTATCTACTGAGGGATGAAGTAGTGAAGGCAGCAGAGGTGCTGCCTTCACTACTTCATCCCTCAGAGCTACCCATTCTTCATCTACTGTATTTCTTTCCCCCATTCCTGTCAATTGTTCCCTTATGCTCTCCCTGAAACACTCTACAACCTCTGGTTCTTTCAGTTTATCCAGGTCCCATCTCCTTAAATTCCCACCTTTTTGCAGTTTCTTCAGTTTCAATCTGCAGTTCATAACCAATCGATTGTGGTCAGAACCCACATCTGCCCCTGGAAATGTCTTACAATTTAAAACCTGGTTCCTAAATCTCTGTCTTACCATTATATAATCTGTCTGATACCTATTAGTATCTCCAGGATTCTTGCAGGTATACAACCTTCTTTTATGATTCTTGAACCAAGTGTTAGCTATGATTAAGTTATGCTCTCTGCAAAGTTCTACAAGGCGGCTTCCTCTTTCATTTCTTCCCCCCAATCCATATTCACCTACTATGTTTCCTTCTCTCCCTTTTCCTACTGACGAATTCCAGTTACCCATGACTATTAAATTTTCGTCTCCGTTCACTACCTGAATAATTTCTTTTATCTCGTCATACATTTCATCAATTTCTTCATCATCTGCAGAGCTAGTTGGCATATAAACTTGTACTACTGTAGTAGGCATGGGCTTTGTGTCTATCTTGGCCACAATAATGCGTTCACTATGCTGTTTGTAGTAGCTAACCCGCACTCCTATTTTTTTATTCATTATTAAACCTACTCCTGTATTACCCCTATTTGATTTTGTATTTATAATCCTGTAATCACCTGACCAAAAGTCTTGTTCCTCCTGCCACTGAACTTCACTAATTCCCACTATATCTAACTTTAACCTATCCATTTCCCTTTTTAAATTTTCTAACCTTCCTGCCCGATTAAGGGATCTGACATTCCACGCTCCGATCCGTAGAATGCCAGTTTTCTTTCTCCTGATAACGACGTCCTCTTGAGTAGTCCCCACCCGGAGATCCGAATGGGGGACTATTTTACCTCCGGAATATTTTACCCAAGAGGACGCCATCATCATTTAATCATACAGTAAAGCTGCATGTCCTCGGGAAAAATTACAGCTGTAGTTTCCCCTTGCTTTCAGCCGTTCGCAGTACCAGCACAGCAAGGCCGTTTTGGTTAATGTTACAAGGCCAGATCAGTCAATCATCCAGACTGTTGCCCCTGCAACTACTGAAAAGGCTGCTGCCCCTCTTCAGGAACCACATGTTTGTCTGGCCTCTCAACAGATACCCCTCCATTGTGGTTGCACCTACGGTACGGCCATCTGTATCGCTGAGGCACGCAAGCCTCCCCACCAACGGCAAGGTCCATGGTTCATGGCAGCATAGCAGAAGTAAAAATGCTGAACTTCATTTTAAAATATTCGTTCTGCCTTTCAGTTTACTTCTTGCACCACTACAAAGATGAATGTTTTAGATATTACAATGTACAGCCACACACAAATGTGGCACCTGTCAGAAGCCTGAATAACCATCTTTTGCGGTGCAGACTGGTACAAGACATACAGGGAGTCAGTGATGTTCTGGAAGGTACTGGCAGGGATATGGAGCATGCCAGCTTGAGTGCTGTATGGTAAACTCACCCTGGCACTCTTTGAACCACTTACATGCACTATGAGCTTGTGTCCTGCTGTTAGAGGCCATCATGTTGAGGAAAGACAGACTGCATGTAAGGGTGGACATGGTCCTCAAGCACAGATGCCTACTTGTTTTGATCCACTGTGACTTCCACAACGATAAGGTCACCCAGGGAATGCCCTCTGGCCTGGACCCTTCTGACAGTTGTTGCAGGTTGTATGCTTTCAGACGTTTTAAACCATACTTGAACTGCTGACGGCCTTGGGAGAGCCAATCCTGACAGAACTCTGCCATCTGGTGAGCAAGGTCTATGAGACAGGCGAAATACCCTCAGACTTCGAGAAGAATATAATAATTCCAATCCCAAAGAAAGCAGGTGTTGACAGATGTGAAAATTACCGAACTATCAGTTTAATAAGTCACGGCTGCAAAATACTAACGCGAATTCTTTACAGACGAATTGAAAAACTAGTAGAAGCCTTCGTAGGGGGAGATCAGTTTGGATTCCATAGAAATATTGGAACACGTGAGGCAATACTGACCGTACGACTTATCTTAGAAGCTAGATTAAGGAAAGGCAAACATATGTTTCTAGCATTTGTAGACTTAGAGAAAGCTTTCAAATTCTGAAGGTGGCAGGGGTAAAATAAAGGGAGCGAAAGGCTATTTACAATTTGTATAGAAACCAAATGGCAGTTATAAGAGTTGAGGGGCATGAAAGGGAAGCAGTGGTTCGGAAGGGAGTGAGACAGGGTTGTAGCCTCTCCCCGATGTTATTCAATCTGTATATTGAGCAAGCAGTGAAGGAAACAAGAGAGAAATTCGGAGTAGGTATTAAAATCCATGGAGAAGAAATAAAAACTTTGAGGTTCGCCGATGACATTGTAATTCTGTCAGAGACAGCAAAGGACTTGGAAGAGCAGTTGAACGGAAGGGATAGTGTCTTGAAAGGAGGATATAAGATGAACATCAACAAAAGCAAAACGAGGATAATGGAATGTAGTCGAATTAAGTCAGGTGATGCTGAGGGGATTAGATTAGGAAATGAGACACTTAAAGTAGTAAAAGACTTTTGCTATTTAGGGAGCAAAATAACTGATGATGGTCGAAGTAGAGAGGATATAAAATGTAGACTGACAATGGCAAGGAAAGCATATCTGAAGAAGAGAAATTTGTTAACATCGAGTATAGCTCCTGGGTCAGGAAGTCGTTTCTGAAAGTATTTGTATGGAGTGTAGCCACGTATGGAAGTGAAACATGGACGATAAATAGTTTAGACAAGAAGAGAATAGAAGCTTTAGAAATGTGCTGCTACAGAAGAATGCTGAAGATTAGATGGGTAGATCACATAACTAATGAGGAGGTGTTGAATAGGATTGGGGAGAAGAGAATTTTGTGGCACAACTTGACCAGAAGAAGGGATCGGTTGGTAGGACATGTTCTGAGGCATCAAGGGATGACAAATTTAGCATTGGAGGGCGGCGTGGAGGGTAAAAATCGTAGAGGGAGACCAAGAGATGAATACACCAAGCAGATTCAGAAGGATGTAGGTTGCAGTAGGTACCGGGAGATGAAGAAGCTTGCACAGGATAGAGTAGCATGGAGAGCTGCATCAAACCAGTCTCAGGACTGAAGACCACAACAACAACAACAACACCATACTTGCCAGTGACCATCTGTCTGATGGAGCCTAAAACATGTTTCATCTGAAAAGGCCACTTGTGCCACTCAGTGGATGTCTAGTTGCAGTATTGGTGCACAAATTCTAGCCTTTGTCACCGATGAACTGCAGTCAGCATGGGTACATGAACCAGGCGCCTGCTGCAGAGGCCCATATGCTGCAATGTTTGCTGAATGGTCGTTGAGGAGGCACTGTTGGTAGCCCCTTGGTTCATGTGCATAGTCAGTTGCTCAACAGTTGCATGTCTATTCACCCATACACATCTCAACAACCGTTGTGCATCCCTGTCATCTGTGACCTATTGTACATCATGGTTGCCTCAGGGTTGGGTTTGGATAGCAGCATTTTGCCATGCACAGTGTATTTTAACAATAGCAGTATACAAATGGTTTACAAATGTAGATTTTAGGAAAGCTTCTACCATCGACATTATAACCGATGAAAATTCCCTTTTGGATGTCAGATAAATCGCTCTGTTTCCACATTGTGACAACCATTGTACTGTTCTCCACATCTTGCTGACACACTATATATACTGTCCACTGCTAGTGCCACCATCTGCTGTCTGTGAATGGTTATTGCCCATTGATGTCAAAGATAGGTGGTGACAGTATTGTGACTGGGCCATGTAGTTTTAGTGGCGTTGAGAGACAGCTAAAATTGCTACAGTTAAACAGTGCTCTGGAGTCATATGGGCTTCCTGACAGTTTCTATACAGAGTTGGCTCCCATTTAACCATAATGTACCGTAGATCCCTTGAACACGAAATTGTACCCAGTGACTGGAAGGAAGCACAGACCACCATCTACAAGGGGGCAGCAGAAGTGAATCAAAAAACTGCCACTGAATCCCACTGACATTCATCTCTTGTAGAATCCTAGACCATATTCTGAGCTCAAACATATTGATGTACATTGAACAGATTACCTCCTCCATGTCACCCAGTGTTAATTCAGGAAACATCAGTCATGCGAAACTCAACTTGCCCTTGTGTCATATGACATCCTGAGAGCCATGGATCGAAGAAATGAGATGGATAGACTGACTTCAGGAAAGCGTTTGACTCACTGCATAACTGGTTTTTACTAACAAAAGTATGATCATATGACCATTAAACAAAATTTGGGGCTGGGTTTATTTTTGTCACAGAGCATGTAGCACATTGTCATGGCTAGCATGTTTCCAACAGAAGTAGAATTAACTGCAGATATGCCCCAGGAAAAAATGGTTTTGTTTGAAACTCATTAATCATAATATTAGTTTTTACAGCTCCTAGTTACTGTCCACTCCTATTATGAATCTTAAATGTTGACACATTTCTTTTTTCCATGAGGCTTTTCCCCATCAGGCATTTTTACCCCTTCCCTATACTTTTCCCTGGTTATTTTTTCCAAATGGGAAATTAATTTTTAAGCTGCTCTGATGAGTCAAGACTATTTAAATATTTGTGTTCATTTTAGTCCTGCTCTTTTTGGTATTCTTTCTAAATTGTTGAAAAGTATCCTCCTCCTGTCTGTTGTAATTTACTCAGTGATAGACATCCACTTCTCTGTTTGTGAGTTGGCATAGCAAATTGATTCACAAGAACCATCATATAGCACACTGAAACTCACATTTAAATATGTGTGGTTTGGTTTTTTGTAGAAAGTGTCACTGTCCTCTTGAAAGCACAAGATTGACGGACTGTTTTGTCAGTGAAATAAAATTTCTTGTGAATGCAAAACCAAATTAATCTGTTGGTATTAATTTTAGTCCAGAGTAAACAGTGCATGTTGAAAGTATGGCAGTTGTTAATGGAGAGGTCAGTTTGAACAAAGCAGTATTGGAGAAGCAAGGTTATTTTGGTGGTGGTGTGGCATTGTGTTTGTCTGACTAGAGAACTGACTCGTCCATCCAGATTAATCATGGAATCTGGGGCTACTGTATCGTGTTCTATTTCACGTACATAAAGCATTGGAATTAGTGGAAATCAAATTAAAACCTAGGACTGACTGCAAGTTTGACCACAAACCTTTGGATCTGTAGTATGATACTTACCTTCTTAGCTACAAAGTCACTCTCCAGTATAATTGTATTACAAATGAAAGAATGTCTACAATATATTAGCAGTTACATAATGCTCTTATCAGTAACATATTATAAACCTAAGAAGGAATCATGGTGAAGAATAAATAAATTATAGTGTAAAAAAGATCTAGCTGTTTTATTGTATTTATACCAAGTGATTTACAATTAAATTCAATGTAATGAAAACAATTTGTGCTACTTTGTGGTCCGTGCTAAACAGTATCTCTTCCTTAATCCTAGTGTAATAACAAAGATAATTTAGATACCAAAGAGGTTATTAAGAATGCCGTTTGATGCATGTAATTCATACTTCAGGCATGAAAAGTTAATATAATTATAAATTATGCCTCCATTGGAGGAAATGCAAGACTGCATTTTCCAGAAGATTGTCAGATGGCGCTCTGTCTTTCAGTGAGGGACATTAAACTAGACTGTCCTATAATTGAGTCACTACTGAAATGCACCATTATTATTGAAAACAGTCTTGAGCAAGTTGTATGCCTCTTAATTGTGGGTATGTCTAACATACCCTACATGAAGCAAGTCTCTATCCAATTCAAGTAACAACTGTATACTTACTGAAACACTGTACAATAATATAAATACAAAGGACAAAACTCATTTCCTGAGGTAACAGTAAAAACTCAGACTTCACTTAATAAGCTATACACTTTTCACTTGTTGCTGACGTGTCTCACACTTCATAGTTTAATTATTTATTAATCATGCTCTATTAACCATGAAGACAGTGTCACATTTGTCAGAAATATTAGGGATTATACTTTAATAAAATATAGAGTACAGCTTGTTTTTATACATTTTTCATTGTTTAAAGAGCTGTCTTTCGCTTGTAAATGGTTTTCTGACTTTTCCGCTACCAGATGCATTCAGATGTTTCTTACAATACCACGTATTATGTAAATGACAATATCTCTCTCTCTCTCTCTCTCACTCACACACACACACACACACACGCACACACACACACGCACACGCACGCACGTTTCATTAGTAGTTTCTCTTGCTGAGTCTCACTAAACTGAAGCGATTGTGACAAAAAAATACTGCGAAAGTAGTACTTTTCCATTCATCCTTGAAACCAAAAATCTTCAGAAAAATATGTGGTTACAACACAATTATTAGTGCTCTGTAAAAGTAGCACAACATTTTCAGTGCAAATGCACATCATAAAACTGATACGATGTTAGCTAGTGCTGCGAAGCAGTTTGAGTGTGACTGTCTTTTCATTCACTTGTTGGGGACAACTTGCACTAGCTAACTCTCAGAATTTCATTCCTGTGACAGTGATTAAACACAACACTGCCTTACTTCATCATTTACTTTCAGTTGCCTTTTTAGCATATATTTTTAAATTTTCAGACTTTCATTATCAGCAATACACTGGTTTTTAGAATTGGGATTCCGACATCAGTTTCCCAGAACTGTGTGCCTTCGCAGACTGATGGAAGCAGTTAGAAGGAAGGACGTATCTTATTTAGTTGTGATGGTGTGAGCTCTTCCTCATGCCCAGCGAATTACTAAGTATTGACAATTGCACTGTCCTGTCGGTGCTAGCGCATCAGAGACACCGTACCAATCTCGGTGCCACGAGCAATCGGAGTTGCAGTTCGCAATAAGGAAATGGGGGTCAGCCCTAAAGCGGCACTAGGCCGCCGCGCGTGGTGGGGTTGCGCGCCATGTAAATGTCCATGTCGTGGTCGGTCCAGTTGTCCGACGGGTCGGCGCAGTAGTTGCTGAGCGTGTGCGTCGAGCCGTAGCGGCTGCCGGGTCGCGATGACGTCACGACGCCGGACCGATCGCGGGAGCGCGTGCGCGGCCTGCTGGCCTGGCCGCGGTGCGCATGCGCGTGGCTGTGGCCGTGCATGTGCGCACCGGAGGCGCGATCTGACGTCATCGCCGTGGCTGCCAGCGACTGCCGCGATTGTCGTAGCTCTGCAAGACAGATATTTTGTTTTTATCAACACTGGGGGATAATTTCGCATTACAGTGTTGGACTTTGGTGACAGATATCTAATCTATGTCCAAGAGCACTAAAAACATGAAGTTTGGTATGTGTGCAAAAGTTCAGTCGTATATCAATGAAGAAATGAGAAAACTACCTTGTTATACTTCTTTACTTACTTACAATTTACAAGTTGTAATAAGTTAGGCAACACCGCAAAGGAGTCATCACAATACGAAAAAATACACCAAACGTTGAAACTTCCTGGCAGATTAAAAGTGTGTGCCGGACTGAGACACGAACTCGGGACCTTTACCTTTCGCGGGCAAGTGCTCTACCATCTGAGCTGCCCTAGTACCACTCACGCCCCGTCCCCACAGCTTTACTTCCGTCAGTACCTCGTCTCCTACCTTCCAAACTTCACAGAAGCTCTCCTGCGAACATTCTGGAAACATCCGCCAGGCTGTGGCTAAGCCATGTCTCTGCAATATCCTTTCTTCCAGGAGTGCAAGTTCTGCAAGGTTCGCAGGAGAGCTTCTGTGAAGTTTGGAAAGTAGGAGACGAGGTACTGGCGGAAGTAAAGCTGTGGGGGCGGGACGTGAGTCGTGCTTGGGTAGCTCAGATGGTAGAGCACTTGCCCGTGAAAGGCAAAGGTCCCGAGTTCGAGTCTCGGTCTGACACACAGTTTTAATCTGCCAGGAAGTTTCATATCAGCGCAAACTCCGCTGCGGAGTGAAAATCTCATTCTGGACATCAAACGTTATTGTTACACAAATTAATGCTTCCGGAGTCAGACTAACACAATTACCTGCTCGTCAGATTATTGCTTCGTGGAGAGGAACGTGGCCAATGAACTGCAAGATTACGTTCTATGTCACTAGACGACTTTGGTAAACGCCGTATTGAATTTTGTCATTTTCAGTTGAAATCCATATTTGATAGTTATAATATAAAACTCGAGCCTTATGAATACGAGTATTTGCTGCTTCAAAGTAACAACATATTGAGGATCTCTCGAAAACTAGTAAATATTGGTACGGTTTGTTGTAATAAAATTATAAGAAACGTCCTACTGGTGTTTAAAGAATTTTTGTTCTTGGTTGTTGCAAGACAATGATGCCTTGGAGATTTCTTAAAAATGCATCGTTCTTGGTTACAGTTTGTTATAACAACATATCAGTTAATGACATATCGATGATTAAAGCCTTCAGGGAAGTGTAAAATAAAATACATGGTTGCATGATTCACATTTTCCTTGTAGCATAGAGGATAGAAGCGGTGAGTTACGAAGTGTAATTTAGTTGGTTCATGTCTGCTACATTCTAATATTTTATTATTCGCCTTTTCGTTTTCAAAGTGATTATGGGATATTTTTTATTAATTTAATAGCAGTATGTTCTGTAATATTCGATGTTATGTATAAGAGCGCTCTGCTTTAGGAATGAGTTTGTTCGATTTTGTGAATATGCCAAGGAATATAGACCAGCGAATTGCAAAATACCTTTATACGTTGCTGCGTGACTGGCTCGAAAGTCAGGATTTATTTATTCATCCAAAAAACTTTCCAGTTTGTGGGATACATAACTTATTTACAAATATGATATATGACGGCGTGCTAAAAATTCTTCTACTGAACAGAAGCGGTTTGCTAATAAGAATGCCCTTACGATTTGACTAAAAAGTGACGTGATAAAGTAACTTGTATTTTATGTGGAAGACTATTGTAAATTTGTATCAGGCTGCATGTCCTTACTAACCAGACATGGAACTTTGTATCATCTAGTTTTTAAGCGTGCAACAATGACGATGCAACAATCACGATGTGGCATGCTTCACGGTAAGAAATGCGCATCCCGCGTGAGGATGGCTTTAATGCTGATCTGTTGTTTAATCTCCACCTCACAAAATGGGATAGGTAAACAGTTAAAGTATAATAATAGGACAAAATTTACACAATTCACAGACAGATGGCACACTATCTTTGTGACAGCAGCAACAGGTGGTGCATCCTGACACAGCATTAAATAAAGTGAATCTGACAAGTCACGAAACCAGCGGACCCCATATGACGGGATGAAGGCCTGGAAAGAGATTCGAAACAGGTTGTACAAGTTGTGTGTGGATAATCTTATGGTGTGTCATTTATGGGCATAGTTTAGTAATTTATAGGTGCCACGAAAGGCAGACGCAATGTGACGTAAATATTTTTTTTCTTGAAACTTCCGGGCAGATTAAAACTGTGTGCCCGACCGAGACTCGAACTCGGGACCTTTGCCTTTCGCGGGCAAGTGCTCTACCATCTGAGCCACCGAAGCACGACTCACGCCCGGCCTCACAGCTTTACTTCTGCCAGTATCTCGTCTCCTACCTTCCAAACTTTACAGAAGCTCTCCTGCGAACCTTGCAGATCTAGCACTCCTGAAAGAAAGGATATTGTGGAGACATGGCTTAGCCACAGCCTGGGCTGTGGCTAAGCCATGTCTCCGCAATATCCTTTCTTTCAGGAGTGCTAGTTCTGCAAGGTTCGCAGGAGAGCTTCTGTAACAGGCTGTGGCTAAGCCGTGTCTCCACAATATCCTTTCTTTCAGGAGTGCTAGTTCTGCAAGGTTCGCAGGAGAGCTTCTGTAACAGGCTGTGGCTAAGCCATGTCTCCACAATATCCTTTCTTTCAGGAGTGCTAGTTCGGCAAGGTTCGCAGGAGAGCTTCTGTAAAGTTTGGAAGGTAGGAGACGAGATACTGGCAGAAGTAAAGCTGTGAGGCCGGGCATGAGTCGTGCTTCTGTAGCTCAGATGGTGGAGCACTTGCCCGCGAAAGGCAAAGGTCCCGAGTTCGAGTCTCGGTCGGGCACACAGTTTTAATCTGCCAGGAAGTTTCATATCAGCGCACACTCCGCTGCAAAGTGAAAATCTCATTCTGGATTTTTTTTCTTAATTTTTGTGCAAATGAGGCGAGCATCGGCTTCTGCAGGATTTTCGGGTGACGAGGTCGAGCAACATGGATCTACCTGTGACGACTACTTAGACGTAATGAGTTTGGTTCTCTCTTCATGTGAGAAGAACTTTTATGAAATTGGCACGATTGATTATGTTACTGTAGGTACCGCTAGCAGGCAGCCTCCCCCCCCCCCCCCCACCGCTCATCTCCCTCCCCCTGCTCACCTACCCTCCCCTCCCCATCCCACAGGCAGATCGGACGGGAATGCTAGTGATGAAGAGAAAAGCGAAAGAATCTACGGCACAGGTTAGCTGACAGACTTAAATGTTTAATATTTTCCCGAAGCCGCTCGCTGAAAAAGGCTGCAGGAGTTGAGCGCTTGTTTACACAGAGATACTACTCAGCTTTGTTTCGTGGGTCTAGGCGAGGCTGACGACTCTAACCTAATAAAGGTAAAATTATGATTTTGACACATTCATAACAAGCAGCTGCCGGCCGGAGTATGTATATAATCAATTGCCGCATGTATGAATGATCATCACTTGAGAACGGCTCTACCGATTTGCATGATTTTTTTGTTGGGTTTTTAACTATCAGGACAAGGTCTGTATGAAAGAAAATTTTCCGAAAATCCATCGGAAAAGTCAGAAATTTGGATGATATTTTTGTAACAGTCAGTTTGATAGTTCTGCTGTCACGTGTTTTTATAACAAAGACGTGACGTTCAGTTTGACAGTTCTGCTGTCGCATGTTTTCATAAGAAATACAAACACACCTTTGGTGTGCTGCAAAGATCGAATTGATGTCAGTTTGTGGTAATTTGGTGTGTTGCGAACACTCGATTGATTTCAGTTTTTGGTTTATTTATTTGGAAAAAATGCCACCAGCTAGCCGTCCAAATATCGGTTGGCGTACGCGCAAAACCAACTAAATTATCGTCGAGTCATTCAGGCTGACGAAGAACGTAGACAGCGTTTGGAGGCAAATGGAATAAGAATTTCTCAAACGCGGTCCATTTCGAATCTGGAACAGCGAATGCAGTCGCGTTCGTCTTGCTTAGTTAGAGCTTACTCACAAAATACTGACTGACTGACAACGCACAGCCTAAACCGCTGGAGATATAGACATGCCATACAATAAACGCTTTCTATTAGACCGGTTCCGAGAAAGTGAGAAATAACAGGCTAAGCTGTGATGTGAATATGTGCGGTTTCTTTTCCTTGCCGCAGTCAAAACGGCAAAGTTGTGTTTATGTCTAACTTTACAGTCCTACCTGTTCGCAGATTAAAACCATGAGAAATATTGCCATTAAATGTACAATTTTAACAGATCTAGCAGCTGGAAAAGTCTCCCTCATACCACTTGTACTAATGACGCATTTAGACTTCCATTCCTATCAAGGTTCCATTTGTAATAACAATAAATAGCCCCCTGCGGGTTCGGGGGTAAGAATAGGCCCGCGGTATTCCTGCCTGTCGTAAGAGGCGACTAAAAGGAGTCTCACATGTTTCGGCCTTATGTGATGGTCCCCTCTCGGGTTTGACCTCCACCTTTCTAAATTATTCCGAAGAGCGAGCCAATTGGGGAAGGGCGCCTTACATGGTGCACTGTATCCGTCGTGCAATTAGACCTTTAGCCGGCTTTCTCGTCGTTGCAATTGTGTCCCGCTCGTTTTCGATCTCTTGGGCGATTACCACGCTGCACTCTGCAGTGTTTCTTTTATCTGCGACGACGACCTTGGTCAGTTTTGCACCTAAGATCCAGCACGGTAGCCAGTCCGTTGTGGTGGGGCCGCCATGTACCCTCTTGGTTGTAGCCCCCTGACAACACAGGGATCGCTCTACTGATGCCTGCGCCGTTAACTCCCCACGTATGCCAAGGAGTAGATGCCCATCTCCTTGGGGCATCAGGACTCCCGGCAATGGCCGTCCTGCCAGGTGGCTATTGCTGCGGCTGGGTGGCGCCCGTGGGGAGGGCCCTTGGTCGGAGTAGGTGGCATCAGGGCGGATGACCCGCAATGAAGCGTGGTACATCATCTCTCGCTGGTGGGCCTCCACCAGCAGTCTCTAAGCGATCGAGGTCTAACCTCAACGGGAAGAAATTTGATCAGAGATCGTTTCCCTCCCTAGCTACTCCATGGGAGGAACGTCTTGCTAAAGAAGGCAGTGGAGAATATTCACCCCGATACCTCGTGTGTACGCGGGTTGATGGCGAATCGTTTATGTCTACCAAGCCCCAGTTTTTTGTGGAGCATTTAGAGGACAAGTTCGGGGAGGTGGAGGGCTTGTCCAAAATGCGCTCTGGGTCGGTTCTCATCAAAACAGCATCCTCTGCCCAGTCACGGAGGTTGCTCACTTGTGACAAGTTGGGTGATGTTTCCGTCACCATCACTCCCCATAAAAGTTTAAACATGGTCCAGGGTATTATATTCCACAGGGATCTACTTCTGCAGTCCGACGATGAACTACGCGCCAACCTAGAACGACGAGGTGTTCACTTCGTCCGGCGCGTCCATCGGGGTCCGAGGGATAATCAGGTAGCCACCGGTGCCTTCATCTTGGCCTTCGAGGGTGATGTATTACCCGAAAAGGTTAAGGTGATGGTTTACCGTTGTGATGTGAAGCCGTATATCCCTCCTCCGATGCGGTGTTTTAAATGCTGGAAGTTCGGGCACATGTCATCTCGGTGTACTTCCAGCATCACGTGTCGGGATTGTGGACGTCCTTCGCATCCTGATACTCCATGTGCCCCGCCTCCTATCTGTGTTAACTGCGGAGAACACCATTCCCCCTGCTCGCCGGACTGTAGGATCTTCCAGAAAGAACGGAAGATAATGGAATATAAAACCCTGGACCGCCTGACGTACTCTGAGGCTCGGCGGAAGTATGAGAGACTCCATCCTGTGCCAATGACGTCAACGTACGCCGCTGCTGCTACGACGGTTCTTCCATCTCTTGTGTCGTCCCATACGGTTGGTTCTGTGATTGGTCAGCATCTAAAACCCCCCTTGCTTGTGGGGGGCACTTCACACCCTGTTGCTCCTGCTCCATCTTCTCCAGGAGCAACACCCTCAAAACCATCGGGGACATCAGCTCCCCCTTCCCAGCCGGAGAAGCGTAAGTCTTCTTCGGCTACTCTCGCCAGGAAGGGATCCCTTGGGGACCTCCCTTCGCAAGTCCCGACCAGTGGAAAAGCGGACGCCCGCAAGTGGTTGAAACAACCGCCAGTCCCTGGTCATTGCGGTGGCACCGATCCCACCGCTTCCTACAAGCTCTGCCTCTGAGGACGAGGTGGAGATTCTGGCGTCCGCTGAGGACCTCGCTCTTGCCGGTCCCTCGGACGCAATGGATGGCATTTGCACGGATGCTCCATCGGAGGCAGCAGGTGACCCAGCGGCGTAATCTGCCTTCCCCGTCCCATCACGCCTTTCCCAGCCATGGACAACACCATCCTCCAGTGGAACTGCAGCGGCTTCTTCCACCATCTAGCTGAGCTCCGCCAACTTATCAGCCTTCACCCTTTCTTTTGCATTGCTCTCCAGGAAACTTGGTTTCCAGCAATGCGAACCCCCGCCCTCCGTGGCTATCGGGGTTATTATAAGAACCGAGCAGCTTATGAAAGGGTGTCTGGTGGCGTCTGCATATATGTCCTTCACACTCTGCACAGCGAGTCTGTCCCTCTCCAGACGCCCTTAGAGGCTGTCGCTGTACGCGTGTGGACGCCACAGGCTGTTACCGTCTGCAGTGTTTACATTCCACCGGATGGTGATGTCTCGCAGCATGTCCTGGCTGCACTGGTCGCCCAATTGCCGCCACCTTTCTTGCTCTTGGGCGACTTCAACGCCCATAACCCTCTGTGGGGTGGGTCAGTGGCAACAGGTCGAGGCGCCATCGTTGAGGGTTTCTTGTCGCAGCTCGATCTCTCGCTGTTAAATGATGGTGCCTTCACACACTTCAGTGTGGCGCATGGCACCTACTCCGCCATTGACCTTTCAATCTGTAGCCATAGCCTCTTACCGTCTGTCCAATGGAGTGTGCATGACGACCTGTGTGGTAGTGACCACTTTCCGATCTTTTTGTCACTACCACAGCGCCACTCTTCTGGGCGCCCTAGCAGATGGGCTATGAATAAGGCTGACTGGGACTTGTTCTCCTCCACTGCCGCTTTTGAGCCTCTCTCTACTGATGACATTGATGCGGTGGTTCAATCGGTCACCACCGGCATCGTTACTGCCGCCGAATCAGCCATTCCCCGTTCCTGTGGGTCCCCTCGGCGGCGGACTGTGCCTTGGTGGTCGCCTGAGATCGCTGAAGCGATTAAAGATCGCCGGCGGGCGCTCCAGCGTCACAAGCGACATCCCTCCATCGACCACCTTATCGCCTTCAAACGGCTGCGTGCGCGGGCCCGCCTCCTTATCCGCCAAGGCAAGACGGAGTGCTGGGAGCGGTATGTATCCACCATTGGCCTCCATGTCACTCCATCGCAGGTCTGGGCCAAGATTCGACGCGTCTACGGCCATCGGACCCCTGCCAGCGTCCCTGCGCTCTCACTGAATGGAGCAGTTTGTACTGACTCCGACGTCATTGCAAATCGCTTAGCAGAGCATTTTGCTATGAGTTCCGCCTCTGCGAATTACCCCCAGGCCTTCCGCTCCATTAAAGAGCGGATGGAACGTCGGAGTCTTTCGTTTCGCACCAACCACCTAGAATCTTACAATGCTCCATTTAGTGAGTGGGAATTTCGCAGTGCCCTAGCTGCTTGCCCTGATACCGCTCCTGGGCCAGATGGCATCCACTGTCAGATGCTGAAACACCTTTCAGTGGACTGCCAGCGGCGCCTTCTCGATCTTTACAACCGTCTTTGGGTCGAGGGGGAGTTTCCGTCGCAATGGCGGGAAGGCATTGTCATCCCCGTTTTGAAACCTGGAAAGAACCCTCTGGAGGTGGACAGCTACCGTCCCATTAGCCTCACCAACGTTCTTTGCAAGTTGCTTGAACGGATGGTGAGCCGGCGCTTGAATTGGGTACTGGAGTCTCGGGGCCTTCTTGCTCCGTCTCAGGGTGGGTTCCGTAAAGACCGCTCCGCCACCGACAATCTGGTGAGCCTGGAGTCGGCCATCCGTACTGCCTTTGCCCGCCGTCAGCACCTGGTCGCTGTCTTTTTCGACATGCGGAAGGCGTACGATACGACGTGGCGGCATCACATCCTTTCTACGCTTCATGGATGGGGTCTTCGGGGTCCTCTGCCGATTTTTATCCGCAATTTTCTGTCGTGTCGTACCTTCCGCGTGCAAGTCGCGGCCTCGTATAGTTCCTCCCACGTCCAGGAGAACGGTGTGCCACAGGGTTCTGTTTTAAGTGTCTGTCTGTTTTTAATAGCCATTAACGGGCTTGCTGCGGCCGTGGGAAATTCTGTCTCCGCTTCCCTGTATGATGACGACTTCTGCCTTTATTACAGCTCTACTGGCATTGCAGCGGTTGAACGTCAGCTACAGGGCGCTATCCGCAAGGCGCAGTCTTGGGCTGTAGCGCATGGGTTTCAGTTTTCGGCAGCCAAGACCCGCGTTATGCATTTCTGCCGGCGCCGAACAGTCCATCCTGAGCCGCAGCTTTATCTTGCCGACGAACTGCTTGCTGTGGTGGAGACCCACAGGTTTTTGGGGGTGGTTTTCGATGTCCGGTTGACTTGGCTGCCTCATATCCGGCAGCTCAAACAGGCATGTTGGCGGCATCTCAATGCTCTGCGATGTTTGAGCCACACCCGCTGGGGCGCCGACCGCTCTACCCTGTTACGGCTCTACCAGGCGCTCATCCAGTCCCGCCTGGATTATGGGAGCCTGGCTTATGGCTCAGCATCCCCATCTGCGTTACGGGTGCTGGACCCAATTCTCCACAGCGGGATACGCCTTGCCACTGGTGCTTTCCGCACCAGCCCTGTGGACAGCGTACTAGTGGAGGCAGGTGTACCTCCACTGCGGTTCCGACGCCAACGTTTGCTGGCCGCTTATACTGCCCATGTTCTAAGCTCGCCCGGGCATCCTAACTATCGTCTCCTGTTCCCGCGATCGGTCGTCCGTCTGCCAGAACGTCGGCCCCGCTCTGGTTGTACAATAGCGGTCCGCGTCAAAGAGCTTCTCTCTGGGCTTCGGGTTTTCACTGTTCCACCTCCTTTCCGGGCTCCTTTGCATACACCCCCATGGTGTGTTCGTCGCCCTTGCCTTCGGCTCGACTTGGCACAGTGCCCGAAGGACTCAGTCCCTCCAGAGGCCTTCCGCCGCCGCTTTTTTTCCATCCTGGCCACGTATCAGGGCTCTGGAATTGTTTACACCGACGGTTCGATGGTTGCTGGTCGTGTCGGGTATGCGCTCACTCTAGGGGACCATTCCGAACAACGTTCCTTGCCGGATGGCTGCAGCGTTTACACTGCTGAGCTGGTCGCCATCTTTCGTGCCCTAGAGTATATCCGCTCCTGCTCAGGTGAGTCCTTCGTTATCTGTAGCGATTCCCTGAGCGGTTTACGAGCTCTCGACCAGTGTTTTCCTCGTTCTCGTCTGGTGATGGCTATCCATGAGTCCCTGCATACTCTTGCGCGTTGCGGCCGCTCTGTGGTCTTTGTATGGACCCCCGGTCATGTCGGTATCCCGGGCAATGAACGTGCTGACCGCCTGGCGAAGGAGGCCACGGGACAACCGTCTCTGGATGTTGGCCTCCCAGAGACTGATTTGCGGGCAGTCCTCTGCCGAAAAGTTTTTGCGATTTGGGACGCTGAATGGCACGATCGGATCACGCACAATAAACTCCGTGCCATTAAGGAGACGACGACGACTGTGTGGCGGTCATCCATGCGAGCCAACCGCAGGGACTCAGTCGTCCTTTGTCGGCTCCGCATTGGCCACTCCCAGCTGACACACAGTTATTTACTGCGACGGGAGGACCCACCTTTATGTCGCTGCGGCTCCATTTTGACGGCGGTCCACATTTTATTGGACTGTCCCCTTTTAGCTGTGCTCAGGCAGTCGTTCGCACTGCCTGACACGCTCCCTGCCCTTTTAACAGATGACTCGGCTATGGCTGACTTAGTTTTACGTTTTATTCGGGCAGGGGGCTTTTTATCATTTAATCTGAGTGTTTCTGTTTTATGTTATTGTTTTGTTGATTCTGGCCTTTGGCCTATGCTTTTAAACTGGTTTTTTTTAACGTGTTTCTAAGTGGTTGGCTTTTCCTTTTTTTTCTTTCTATGGTCGGCCAACCACCGTCACACTCTGTGTGGTTTTAGTTCGTTTTGTCTTGTCTTTCTCAGTTTCTGTTGTTCTGTATCGTCTGTGTTCTGTTCTGTTCCTCGTTTTTATTCTCTGTGGGTGTTCTTTGTATTTGGAAAAAGGGACCGATGACCGTAGCAGTCTGGTCCCTTTGCTCCCCCAAACCAACCAACCAACCAACAATAAATAAGGTCAGTGATAGACGGGGGGGGGGGGGGAGACGACAGTGAAGGGGGCAGGAAATGGATGTAAAGAAGGGGAAGGAGGATATGGAGAGAGATGAGAAAGGAGGAGATGGGTAGAGTGAGTGTGAAATAAGAGATTTACAGGGAGCGGAGGGAAGGTGTGCGGCAGAGATAGGTGAGCGGACGAGGAGATTGACAAGGGGAGGGGGAAGGACGAGAGGGATAGAAAGAGGGGAGAGGAGGAGATAAGGACGTATATCCAATTCACATACATATTTAGCAATTGCGAAGCACTGCCGGGTTCGCTAGTTTAAACTTAAAAACAATACAATGAAGTTTAATTGGAATTATCCGAAAGACGCGATTGCACACAATTCCCCACGGTGTAGGGTAATTATCCGCTGTGATTCCGGAACTTTGCGCTTAATAAGGAAGCTTGTATGAACTACATGTAAGTGAAACTAATCGTTAAGTAAATTAACTGCCACTCTTTTACGAAATTATATCCGTAGCGGTGCATGGAAACAGGCGCGTGCTGCTGAAAGGCAATAGGCAAACTGAGTCGCCCGCCATCTAACGAAATCAATATCGCTACCAATGTTCACCCATCATAGACTTCAATATAATTTCTGATGGCAAGTGGAAGTGCAGTGACTTTGTGACGTCACCACGTCTTAATTCGACCTACAGAAAACTCCTCGCGATGACGGAAGAGGTCGTCGAAAGCTTTGACGTGGAAAGAACTCCGTGAAGCATCTATGTAAGAATGTTGCCACGAAAACGTACATCTTCAGAATATCATGTGAGCCACTGACCTTTCCTTACGATTCTTGCACTGGACCTTTGTGTAGCATCTATTTATCCTGCAATTTGTCATAAGCAGTCATTACGCTTTAGGTCAGTCCCAGGAATGGCGGAAATGGGGCGTGTACGGAATTCCTCCCTTTTTTTATTAATATCAATACACCCATTACAATTGCTTATTAAGGTCAGTAACGGCAGTTACATTCTAAGTATACAGCTACTAGCAAAAAATTACAAATGTCAGTATTTAATACGCCAGAGATTCACATCCGCTTCCGTCAAATAACTTACAGTTAATTTCAAGGCTGTTATATTCCTTAGCGTTTTAATATTTTTTAGCTAGGGAATCTGCCTTTTTGCACGGCTTTCCCACTGTTTATTTTGGTGTGGAGCGTATTTGGAACATCCCAAAATGATAATTATGGTTACGATGTCCATCGTCTTCCGGGTATTCACTGCAGGAGCGAGAGTCTGTTATTCCAGTCCTGTAGAGATGCGAGGGAAAACATGTGTGTCGGGATATGGAAGTTGTGTAAACAGCTCGTCCACTTCTTTGATGCTGTGTTTTGCAAGACCATCTACTACTTCATTGTCCGGTATTCCTGAATTCCCCTCCATTTACATTAGTTGAATGGTTTTACGATGGTCGTTCAATAAGTCTTTAGAAAATTCAAGAGATGGCACTCTTAGTATCGAGCTGGTATTAAGCGTCATATGTCGCTAGACGGCAGGTAAAGTGTATCACATGGTTACTAGGTTGAAACAATAAGCTCGTGTTTAGTTTGCGACATGGAAAAAAATGAGTTCCGAGGCATGATTAAATACTTAAATTTAAAATGCTTAACAGATCAAAACTGAGTTGGATGAAGTTCACGGCACATATGCTCATGTGTTTGGAAATATTTACAATTGGGTAAATGAGTTTAGACAGGGCCATACATGCACAAAAGATGAACAGCGTTCGGGACGTCCAGTGGAAGTGACCAACCGCGAAATGACTGGCAAATTCCACGAATGGCATATCCGAAGGTACAATGTTTTCAGTTTTGCAATTTTGCGGGAAAAACTAGATAGGAAAAGATGGCCAGATGTCAGACACTCAGATTGGTAGCAAACGTTCTGTGTCGATAGAGTATCAACCAAAACACCGATTTAGTTTGTGCTTTGTGCTGTGTGCTGTCGTCCAGTAGAAGATGCGTAAACGGTTCTGGTGTTACTTTTAATTACCGTTTACGCATCTTCCACTGGATGACAGCACAGAGCACGAACGAAATCGGTGTTTTGGTTTATACTCTATGGACACATAACGTCTGGTTCCGTTCTCAGTGTCTGACACGTTGAGGTTTGGGTGTCAGTGGTGAATAAAGGCAACCGAGTGGTCGATGCTGAGGCTGTATTTTTGGCGAAATCCTGCCAGGTTTCTGCGTCGATACGTAACTGTGGTCGAAGCGTGTACTAGTACGCTCCAGTCACAGAGGAACAATCAAAATAGCGGGCTTTTGAAGGCGAACGAGTTCTGGAGAAGACGAGGACGGTGAAATCGGCCGGCAAGGTGATGGCCACGTTTCTTTGGGATGCACACAGTCATCTACGTCGATTACTTGAGAAAGGGACAGACGATTACTGGAGAATAATATACGTCGTTATTGTACCGTTTGAGCGAAGAAGTTAGGGGAAAAGTCCTGATTTGGGAGAAAAAGACTCTTTCACCACGACAGTGCTGTTACGCATACCTGTGCAGTTTCGGTAGCCAAAATTATGGAATTAAAGTTCGAAATCAAACTTGCTGGCTGATTAAAACTGTGTGCCGGACCAAGACTCGATCTCGGGATCTTTGTTTTCGCGCGAAAGTGCTCTGCCAACTGAGATGCACAAGCATGACTCACTACCAGTCCTGACAGCTTCTGCAAGGTTCGCAGGAGAGCTTCTGTGAAGTTTGGAAGGTAGGGGACGAAGTACCGGCGAGTACAGCTGTGAAGACGGATCGTGAGTCGTGCTTGGGTAACTCAGATGGTAGAGCTAAAGGCAAAGGTCTCGGTCCGGCACAAAGATTTAATCTGCCAGCGCACGCTCAGCTACAGAGTAAAAATTTCGTTCTGGAAAGTTCTAATTATTGCAACATCCACGGTGTTCTCCGTATTGTGCCTGCCAGTTGTTTTTTTTTTTTTATTTCCAAACTTGAAAGAGACAGCTTGCACTACACCTGTTCGTCCCCTGTTAGAATAATGCTGCGCGGTGTGGGATCCTTACCAGGTGGAATTGACGGAGGACATCGAAAGGGTGCAAAAAAGGGCAGCTCGTTTTGTATTATCACGTAATAGGGGAGAGAGTGTGGCAGATATGATACGCGAGTTGGGATGGAAGTCATTAAAGCAAAGAAGTTTTTCGTCGCGGCGAGATCTATTTACTAAATTTCAGTCACCAACTTTCTCTTCCGAATGCGAAAATATTTTGTTGAGCCCAACCTACGTAGGTAGGAATGATCATCAAAATAAAATAAGAGAAATCAGAGCTCGAACAGAAAGGTTTAGGTGTTCGTTTATCCCGCGCGCTGTTCGGGAGTGGAATGGTAGAGAGATAGTATGATTGTGGTTCGATGAACCCTCTGCCAAGCACTTAAATGTGAATTGCAGAGTAGTCGTGTAGATGTAGAAGAGGATTATGTTGAAAAATAGAAAAAATCCCGAAATAATTTGTTTTCCTATCTTTTTGTAAGGACTTGTTTAATGACCCTCGTAGTTTCTTTGCTGTAAACACGGGGCGTCGCGCGCGGCTGTGGGGGGGACTCACCTGGCCGCGAGCTGACGAGCCCCGAGGAGTAGGCGGCGGGCGCGAGCGGGTAGCGGCTGGCCGAGTGGTTGGAGAAGCTGTGCTGCGACTGGCCGTCGGCCACGGACCGCGACTTGCCGCCCTTGCCCGTGCTGAAGTGCGACGCGTGCGACCGCACCTCGTCCGTGGCGCAGCCCGCCGTCAGCGAGCCTGCAGACACACACACAGGGCGCACTCACTCTCACTGCAGCGGCCGAAAACCACCGAAGAGAAAACAAGCCAGCAACGCCTTGAACTAACTCGTCACTTGCGTTGTGTTGCAACTGAAACATTACGTCGAAATCGACGCCTAGTTTATTGAACTGTCGCCGGCCGTTCCATCTGTCACAGTCAGAAAATATCGAGAGGTCATACATTCAGAGAATAATGGCACTGATGTAGAAAAACAAATGAGTATCGAAGGGTGTAGAGCAGGGGCGCCGCAGGAATCCTGCTGCACGTGTGCGGTGCACTTGCACGCGTGCAGATAAAGCTCGGTTTACACTAGCAAGTTATTGCAGCAATTTACTTGGGCGGAGGAACTTGCTGCGCGACTTGCGAATCTAAACATATCCCCAAGTCGACTTGCGACCGTAGCAATTTATTGCGGAAGTGACTTGCTGCACGTTTTCCGCTTCCAGTGTGAACACCACGCAAGAAGTATCTGCAAGTAACTTGCAGCTTTTAGGATGTATTTCTATTTCCTGCAAGTAGGAAGCGCAAGTTAAGTGTGTCGTCTGCATAACACTCATATTTAACATTTTACTTAATGTGGTGACTTAATTTTATGCAACCATCTTACGTATTATATGCAAACAAATTTCAGAAATGGAGGAGAAACGGGATTGGATGATGCATGATACAGAAAATTTTACTGAAGCCGTGGAGAACTACCCCGAAATATGGAACGTGCATAACCGGGACTTTAAGGATAGAGTGAAGAAGATGAACGCATTAAATGAAATCTCGTCGATATTCGACACATATGTGAAAGAAGTAGAGAGAAAGCAGCATAACTTGAAGACACAACCCCTTTGCCACCTGCATCCACTCGCTTGAGATTTTAGGAGTCTAGAAAAAGACGATGTGTAATTATTACATGTTCTATTTAATTAGCTTGTCACTTTCCATTTTATGAACATTAAAAAAACATTTTTATAAACATATCATTCCGTAAAATGCAGTTTATTTCAGTAAAAATTTAATTTCATTGTTGTGTTTTCATATACCTTCAAATAATTTTCTCTTTTCAAGACGTCAAAAATGCCTCTACATACATCGGGTACGATCAGAGAAATCGTTCTGACGGGAATATGAAACAAGTACATTAGGGACTTGTATGAGTCTCCTACAAGGAAAAGATTTCAAAATGCAAACTTTTTTTGGTTGTATGTTTCACATAAATAAATGAAATGCCTATTTTATTCGTAACTCACCTGTAGCTACAAATCGTAGAGTGACTAGCAAACAGTCCTTTGCTGAAATAGCAGTACGGAACAATGTGTCTCGTTTTGATATGACGGGCGCTATTAACATCAACAAATACTCCATATCATTTGACGACATTCTGCAAAAGTTTTCAAAAGTATCCATGCTCTCGATACTAAGTTATTGCA
Organism: Schistocerca nitens; assembly: GCF_023898315.1. NCBI lineage: Eukaryota > Metazoa > Arthropoda > Insecta > Orthoptera > Acrididae > Schistocerca > Schistocerca nitens. Next base: position 253,393,182 of record NC_064615.1, on the reverse strand, counting down.
AAAGGTTATTATAGGCGCCATTTGACGATCTTCTCATTATCCACTCTCTAACCCAAATACTTCTCTTTTTCTTTTTCACGTTTTTCATTACAATTACAAGAACTGCAGCATGTCTCACCAGCCTATTTGTCATTTTATACTTCGGCTGACACTCGTAGTGGTACTGAGAGCATATGTAAACAGTATCAACAAGTTGCTGACGCAAGTTTCTTGCCAAAAAACTTGCGGAAGAAACTTGCTTAATTCTTGCGCTGCTGTGTAAACACAGCTGCAAGCGGCTCGCAATAACTTGCAGCAATAACTTCTGCAAGCGACTTGCTAATGTAAACCCAGCCTAACAGGTGTTCTGCGTGCACACAGGGGCAAGCTGGCCACCCGCTTCTCTCCTCTCCCCACCATACCTTCTCTCCCCTCCGGCCTCTGTAATGCGTTTTGTTTCCTAGCTTGCTTTATTGAATGAAGGAATAAGGTTAGTAGGAGTACTTGAAAGAAATCGTGGTTTGAAAGAGTACATATTACCTACGACACATTTTATTTAATTATCACAGGTGGAGTTTACAATACGTTTAATGTCTGGAACAAAATTTCTACATACAGACAAACGCAGTTACCTAAATTTTCATCACTGATGTTTGCTCTTAACCGAGACTTACTAATTTTCATAACAGAAAAAATCTCTCACAAACGTATGTCGAGCCAAACATTGACATTATCTTCGCAACTTCACGATGGAGACGAGGTAACTCTTGCTGTGGAAAGTCGTGATAAAAGTCTATTACACGTCGTGCCAAAACGAATTTGTCTCTCAGACGAGAATTACACTGTAGATCTATTAATTCATTTGCAAATTGGGATGAACATCATCTACAGAAACAGCAAATGGTCTCGAGAACCATTCAAAAACTGGGATAAATATGATATATCCCCAAATCGCTTGAGAAATTCCTCTTTTATTGCACTAAGTACGGAAACATATTCTTTGCAATTCTGTTCTCGCACAGTAGACAGAGTAGGGAAATGCACTGCGTTCCCTGACGAGAGCTGTCGTTCCCACAGCTCAAGCTTGCTACTGAAAGCTTGCACCTTTTCAGCCATTTAGCTGATTCTCTCCTTGCAAATTTGTGTTCAATGTATCCATTTGTCCGGTAATGTCCACTAAAAATGCAAGGTCGTCAGCTCACTCTGGATCTTCTAACTTGGTGTCGTACCTTCCTTTGTCCTTTAAAATCTGATTTATTCGCTCAGCTCAAAAAATGTTTTTAGTACATTACCGCGGCCAAGCCAGCGGACTTCACTGTGGTATGGTATGTCACCGTACTCTTCCCCAATTTCAGCGAGCAGCACACGTGCAGCGCTGTGCTCTCATGAGCCACGTGCAACGTTTGCCCGCCCATGGTGTAGAGGGTACCAGAAGTCTAAGGCTGCCCGACAAAGGGCGTAAGACGCCGTCGCCGTCGCCAGATGTCGCCCGGTGACATCGGACGACAGCGCAGACACATTCGGCCGATCTCCGTCGTTAATTTTTTGGGGGGATCAAGGAGGTTAAGTTAGGTTAGGTTAGAATCTATTCTTTGTATGAAGTAAGTTAGTTTTTAATCCCTTAGGGTGGATAGATACCACGAAGCCTCTGTGCTTGCTGCATTGCGGCTTTTGCTGTTAAAAGAGAGGCCGAATGCATCTGAACGAGCTATACCTGTCTCGAAAAGAACATGACGAGTACTGTCCACTCTGCCCCCAGTTACCTAAATAACAAAGCAAGTGTTACGGACATATATTGTGACGGGATTTGTGGCGACATTGAAAAGCAACATTACGGACACTGCTTCGCTACATTTGTTTTCGGTTGTCCAGACGTAATCGATTAACCTTCATTGACATGTTAAAGAGTAGCATAAAGTTCAGCATACGATACTCCGAAACACTGAAAAATGGAAATATATATCGTACACCACATTTGCAAACCACTTCATACGAATATAACAGAATCACCACCCTACTGGCATAAAAATGCTAGTAAGTAGTAATAATAATATGTACACAGCTAATGCCAAGCTACCTCAAGCCAAAAATACCATCCACAACAGTAACTATAAACATAAGACACACCAACATTCTCACGTGAACAAATTATATTTTTCAGGTCATAATATACGCCTAAAATTTCGGATAAAGATTTTGCCTACTTGTGGATTTCAATAAACTTACGACTTCAGCCTATAGATTCCGTACCACACCTCGATTATGGAATTTTCATCCTCAGGATGCCACAAACTCATTTTTCTGTGACTAAACTTACGAACCCCTCACACTCCATATTTCGTGTCTGGGACACGTTAAGCCGATTTTACGGAAGAAAATAGGCTGATTTCAATTTCACTGTCGACCGAAGCCTTTACGTTCTGCAGACGAGGTTTGTTGCAGTGTGGCCGCGCACGTAGCATCGTAAGCATTGTAGTGTATTGGTTCAAGGTCACAATTAAAGAGTAACTAAAACAGTTTAAGATAAGCGCTTGCGCGGGTACTGCTTTGTTGTTTTCTCGCTTGCAGCGCTACGTACGGCACGTATGCAAAATGGCGACCCCTTCAGCGCAATGCGTTCTGTGTTCTGCAGTTTGGTATGAGTAAATCGATAATTTCAGATTAACGTGCATTTCGTTTAAAGTTTAAATGTAATCCCCCATGTGGCAAAACCATCCACCAATGGTTTTGGCAGTTTGAAATGACCGGATGAGTGTGTAAAAGAAAAAAACAGTGGATGGCCAAAATTGAAGAGGATGTAGACCGTTTCACAGCGCCTTACCTTAGTAGTCGTGAGAAGTCTGTTCCAAAAGCAAGTTTTGAATTTCATTTGCGAAAGACGACAGTCTAGAAGGTCTTATCAATGCGTTTACATGTGTGGCGTCCATACCGGTTACAGTTGGTGCATATCATGCTTTAAAGCCAGGTGACTGTCCTGTGCTTTCAATATTTTAAGTGAGAAGGTAAACACCCATAATATTCGTATCCAGCGAAGGAGGTGAGGGGGGGGGGGGGGGGCTTCGTAATGAACCTATACAACAGCAAAGAGATTCCCCAAAATTAATCGTTTTTTGAGCTGTATCCCAATGTCATGTGTACTGTTCTTTTCTTTTTTCGCTAAAGCTAACTTAACAAAGGTTTATTACGTGGATATGTTACTAAAGTTGCTCTTTTCCCAATTGGAAGGTGAAGCTGAACTTTATTTGCAAACAAGATGGAGCCCATTCTCATTGGCATCTCTTGTATGAGAGTGATTGAAGGTCGAAGTTCCTGACCGCTCGATTTGCCATAATGGTCAGAAAGACAGAGCTAGCCGGCCGAAGTGGCCGTGCGGTTAAAGGCGCTGCAGTCTGGAACCGCAAGACCGCTACGGTCGCAGGTTCGAATCCTGCCTCGGGCATGGATGTTTGTGATGTCCTTAGGTTAGTTAGGTTTAACTAGTTCTAAGTTCTAGGGGACTAATGACCTCAGCAGTTGAGTCCCATAGTGCTCAGAGCCATTAGACAGAGCTATTTTCCGTTCCAGTCCGCGTTCACCTGACCTCACGCCATGCGATCTTTTCCTTTGGGGCTTTATGAAAGATCGTGTCTACGTTCCGGCACTACGTAACGATTTGCCAGAGTTGATGCACAGGATTGAAGAGGGTCTTGCTTCCATTACTCCGGGCTTGTTAGCCAGAGTGGAACTTCAGATTTGGATCCTAGGTTTGAAGTATACCGTATAACTAAAGGTGCAGAAAAAGAGCATTTGTAAGGTAAATTAGGTTAGTTTTACTTCTATTTGAAGTATCGTTTGTTGTAAATAGTCTAAATTAAACTCTGCTATTGAAACTGGGACACTCATTTATGGACACCCTGTATGTTTAGCTGCGAATTTCGATTGTTTCTTGCCGAGCGAGGTGGCGCAGTGGTAGCACACTGGACTCGCATTCGGGAGGACGACGGTTCAATCCCGCGTCCGGCCATCCTGATTTAGGTTTTCCGTGATTTCCCTAAATCGCTCCAGGCAAATGCTGGGATGGTTCCTTTGAAAGGGCACGGCCGACTTCTTTCCCCATCCTTCCCTAATCCGATGAGACCGATGACCTCACTGTTTGGTCTCTTCCCCCAAACAACCCAATCGATTGTTTCTTTAATTACGCTTCAGTACTGTGTACGTCGGTCACTTATGCCGTTGAAATGTTGCGCGCATTTCACCGTGATATCCGAGACATTCGAGAACCATTTTAGAATAGGTGAAATATTGTTGTTCGTGCCACAGCGGCGTCTGTCCGTTTCGTGAGATGACAGCACCAAAGAAGAAGCTGTTAAAAAAATTTATCACAACTGCCGGAGCTGCGGACTCACCTTGGCGGTCGAGGTGGTAGGCGCGCGGGCGCGGGATGCTGCGGCCGCTGTAAACGGACGCCTGGTCCCACTCCTTGTGGCCGAAGCCCGGTGGCGCGGCGGCGGGCGACGCGAGCGCCGCCAGCGAGGAGAGCGGCGGGTGCGGCGACGCGGGCCGGCCGGCCGCCTTGCCGCCGTGCAGCGTGCGCAGCTGGCGCGAGCGCCGCCGCGACGCCGCCACGAACACGACCAGTGCCACGACCACGGTGGCGCAGATGGCGGCGCTCGCCGCGATCGTGATCTTGTCCATGTTGCCCGGCAGCGCGCCCGCCGCCGCCGTGCGCACCTCCCGGCACTGCGCCGCCGGCACCGTCTCCGGCGTCACCGTGACGTCAGACAGCGAAACCACGCACACCACGATGCACTCCTGCACAGAGCGGCCACCGGCACACCCGCCGTCCTCGTCAGTGCTGCTTTTGCGACTCGTACTCACAAGGGGAAGGCCTCTGACAGGGCCCAGCGATTCGGCTCATGTTTGCCTGGTAGCTTGTGTACCACGTGAAATGGAAGACTTCAAGGTGGATCACAACCCCCCCACAACCCCCCCCGTATTAGAGAAAACAACCCCCGAAGGTCGTGTCTCTCAATCGACGGAATCGATTGATACTGGAAAACTGAGCGTTTTTTATCATCACAAATGAAGTCAACTAAATCTGGAAAAAAAACTTTTACGACAGTCGCTTACGTATGCCTACCTGTAAGGTTATAGCTCTTCTACGAAAGCGGCACTGGTCAAGTGATCAAGGCAACTGACTGGGGAGCAGAGGACCTGTGTTGGATTCCTATGTGTATTCATTCCTACATGTATTCTGGAGCGTTATTTATTTTTCTCCGTGGACTCTGGAAGGTTAGTAAGGTGAACGAATCACTAAGGAGCCATAACAAGGTAGATACATAATGTTTCTCAAACAACCTGGATTAATGAAAAATAGAAATTTTAATCGTTGTTATTTGCAAACAATTCTAACAAGGGAACCTCCCCATCGCACCCCCCTCAGATTTAGTTATAAGTTGGCACAGTGGATAGGCCTTGAAAAACTGAACACAGTTCAATCGAGAAAACAGGAAGAAGTTGTGTGGAACTATGAAAAAAATAAGCAAAATATACAAACTGAGTAGTCCATGCGCAAGATAGGCAACATCAAGGATCATGTGAGCTCAGGAGCGCCGTGGTCCCGTGGTTAGCGTGAGCAGCTGCGGAACGAGAGGTCTTTGGTTCATGTCTTCCCTCGAGTGAAAAGTTTAATTTTATATATTCAGACAATCATTATCTGTCCGTCCAACCGTCCGATGCGAGGTAACTGCGCCATAGTATGGGGACGCTACACCTAAACAAACATCGAAACAAAACATATGTTTTGACAGAGCACAGGGAAAATTGTGCGATTGTGTAACTGTTGCATTCATTTGTTGCAGTTTATGTGACAAACTCTTATGTTTTCATCACTTTTTTGGGAGTGATAATCACATTCACAAGAAAACCTAAATCGGGCAAGGTAGAAGAATCTTTGTGGACCCACCTAACTTGAACAAACATATTCCTGTCATGTGACGCACATGCTGTCACCAGTGTCGTATAGAATGTATCAGAAGTGTTTTCCTGTGGAGGAATCGGTTGACCTACGACCTTGCGATCAAATGTTTTCGGTTCCCATTGGAGAGGCACGTCCTTTCGTCTACTAATCGCACGGTTTTGCGGTGCGGTCGCAAAACGCAGACACTAAACTTATTACAGTGAACAGAGACGTCAATGAATGAACGGACAGATCGTAACTTTGCAAAAATAAAGAAAAAAAATCTTTCACGCGAGGGAAGAATTGAACCAAGGACCTCTTATTCCGCAGCTACTCACGCTAACCACGGGACCACGGCGCTCCTGAGCTCACATTATCTTTGATGTTGCCTATCTTGCGCATGGACTACTCAGTTTGTATATTTTGCTTATTTTTTTCATAGTTCCACACAACTTCTTCCTGTTTTCTCGATTGATCTGTGTTCAGTTTTTCAAGGCCTATCCACTGTACCAACTTATAACTAAACCTGAGGGGGGTGCGATGGGGAGGTTCCCTTGTAAGGATTGTCCCAAATTCGTCACAAGGAACCATCGACAGCGTTATTTCGAGGTTTCATAATTACAATTCACTTCTGGAAACAGCGGGAGTTGCACAACTGCGCAAGCGCAGCAAGGATCCTTAGCATCAACATTTGAGCATTGATTTTTCATGTGATGTCATCGAATACGTGATACGCATCAGAATTAATTCCCGAAAAATAAATAATTAGCTCTGGGTTTCCGGAAGCGATTTCCAATTATAAAACCTCGAAATAGAGCTATCCATAGTCTCTCTCGTGAAGAATTCGGAGCAACCCTTCTCGAAGTGGTTTTCATAAAACGAGAATTGAAATTTGAATTCTTCACTAGTACAAGTTGTTTGGCAAATATATTTACCTACCTCGCTATATTCATTACTGGATTATTCACCTTACTAACCATCGTATCTCCACAAATTTCGAGACGGGGAAAACTACATATGTAAACAAGAAAAAAAAATGCAGGATACATGTAGGAATATGACACACGTCCTCCGTCCTCCGCTCCGTAGCCAGTTGCCCTGATCAAGGGGCCAATGCCCCCACTTTTGGTGAAGGGCTTTAACTTTACGAATAGATAAATCGCAGTCGTAAAACCTTTTCTCCATTCCTAGGAAAAATGTGTTTTCAGATCCAGTGTATGATGATAAAAAATATTCAATTTTCTATTGCTCCCGTCAATTTTGAGTCGATTGCACGTAAGGATGAACTTCAGGCATTGTTTTCTCAAAAAGCGGGGAGGATGAGGCGGGGCGGGGGGGGCGGGGGGGGGGGGGGCGTGGCGTTGTGAACCAAAACACAGCCCTTCATTCTAGGTGGTACATAAGCGACCCGCCAAAGAAAAGAGTCGATTGCTGTTGCTTGAGGCTCTCCCCTTGTCGAAAGTGCTCAGCTACACTGCTACACATATACAGACTATCGAATGAGGAGGCATAGTGGTTAAGAAGCACTCTTTAGGATCACCCCCAAAAAAATCCGTCACAAACCTGAAAGTTGGCTTGGACGCAGCAGTGTTTTACTGGCCATGGTCCTATTGGAGATGGCCTGTCGGTGTCGTCCTCCTACCTTTGAACTGACAGCTTGTTGTGGGGGGCCTTCAGTTTAATGTGGACTCAGAATTCATACCCTTTTCTCTTTTTATTCCAATGTTGACAACAGGTATCTTTTTAACATGTCAGTAAGTTTGGTCAATTATCAATCCAGAGTATTTCGTGCCAGTACTGTAAACACGTGTATGTTGCCTGTGAAATTTCCCAACTTTAGTGAGTTGTAGAAATTGCAGTTGTGGAAAATAAAGTAAATAGTGCTGTCCATGGCGAAAATGTTGTCATATTTTTTGTATAGGTTGTTTTGGACTAGCGTTGGTACAAACTGATACAGAATTTATGCTTAAATCAGAGTCCCTAAATCAACATTCATGCAGAGAGAGGTTGTAATAAGGACAGGTGTCCAACAGGGTCGTCCCATCTTTCCATATTTGTTTACTTTGAATACAGAAAATGCAATAGAAACAATAAAAATCTGTGAAGAGGAATAAGATTTATTGGCAGTTACATGTATTAGATTTGCAGAGTCAAAAAAGGGACGTCAATTGCCAATTTAACTCATAGCCTGGACAACCATACTCAGGGAAAATTCAAAAGGGAAATAAGATAAAAATGAAGCATAGGAAATAAAACTGTAAAGCGACGAAGCCATTTCTCGTAAACATGTAGTACAGTAAATAATGCTGTCAGAAATGTGATCGATATGGGAAGAATGATGATGAAACAAGCCTTCAGAAATAAAAGAAATTTATTAAGAGACAGCATCATCAAAGGGCAATGTGGAAGTCGCGTATCGATAGGTTCAAATGATCCATCTGTATTGAGTTACAGCCAAATGTTATCTATACCAAGTGTTAGTAAGAATGTTACGTCATCAAGTAGTGAATGGTGGTGATTGTAGTATTTTTATCTGAAGTAAATTTGTGTAGGTAAGTGGCATGTACAAGACGACGATAAAATTGTATGTGGAAAGGTAAAGGCACCAGAGCGCAGTTCTGACATTGCGCTTGAAAATGGAGGCAACAAAAATTGAGACATGTTAATAGGATTTGTCGAATGAGAAAAAGCGTTGGACATTGTAAACTTATGCAAGGTGTTCTAAATTCTCAGGAAAATAGGTGTAAGCTGTAGGGAAAGAAGGGTAATATACTTTACGTGCAAGGACCAAGATGGAACAATAAAAATATAAGACCAAGAACGAAATGCTCGGGCAGCAAGTACATAATACATGGATGTAATCTTTCTCCTCTACTCTTCTGTCTATACGTCGAAGAAGCAATAATGATGGAAATAAAAAAAACGGATTGAGGAGTGGGTTGAAAATTTAGTTGAAAGTGTTAAGTTTCTCGGGGAAAACGACGAAAAATTGCAGGACCTGTTGATGGAATGAACATTCTAACGAGCACACTGTATGAATTGAGAGTAAACCGAAGAAAAACGAAAGTAATGAGGATTCGCAGAAATGAGATTAGCGGTAAACTTAAGGTCAAATGAACAAGAGTAAATGAAGGACTTGTACTACGTTGGAACCAAAATAGCACATGGCAGACGCAACAAGATGGACACAAACAGTAGACTAGCACAATAAAGAGGGCATTCCTCACCAAAATGAGTGTACTGTATCAGATATTTGGCCTTAATTTGAGGAAGAAATTTCTGAGAATTGCTTGGAGCACTGCATTGTATGGAAATGAATCGAGGGATGTGGGGAAGTCGGAAAATAAAAGAATCGAAACATTTGAGATGTGATATTATAGAAGGATGTTGAAAATTAAGCGGACTGATAAGAGCAGAGGACATTCTTCTCAGAAATGGAACGAGCGGAACATGTGGACAACATTGACAGAAGGGAAGGACAGAATGATGGGACGTGTGTTGAGACATCATTGTGCTAGGAGGAACTGTAGTGGATAAAAGCTGTAGGGAAAGATAGAGATTGCAATGCACTACCGGATCAGAAGTATTAGGAACACTTATTAGTGGTCATTAATATGAGGCATGTCCATCCTTCGCCTTTATGAGATCTTGAACTGCGCTGGAGACAATGTCAGTGAGGATGTGAGAATGTCTGTGGAGGAATGGCAGCCCATTAATCGTAAAGAGCCAGAACCAGAGAAGATAAAGATGTTGAACATTGCGATGTTCTAACTCATCCCAATGGTGTAACATTGGGTTCAGGTCACGACTCTGGGCAGACCAATTCGTTTCACGAATAATGTTATCCGCAAACCATTGTCTCACAGATGCTGCTTTATGAGAAGGTGCATCGTCATGGTGATACGAACCACCACCGTCTCAGGCCTGTTGCTCTACTGTAAAAAGTACGCAGGGCTGTAAAATGTGTTGATATCCTTCAGCATTTAGCACATTCGTGAGCGCAATAAGGGGACCACAGCTTAAGCATCCTCTGTAGTTCATTGTTGGCACCACACATGATGTCAGGTAACGTTCTCTGAACATTCAGCAAACCCAAACCACTGTATCTGATTGCCATAGGGTGTGGATCCGGACAACCCGTTTCCCGACGTCGACTGTGCAGTGGCGTCGCTCTTTGCACTACCTCAGGGCCACTTAGCACTCACTACACATATGTATGGCTTCCGGGGAGCTGCTCGATCATTTACCCCCTTTCTTTTTAAAGCCCCACACAGTCAGTGGGCAAGCTGGACTGCTGGTAACACTTTGGAACTCACGACTGATTTCTTCCACTAATTTCATGCAATTTTACAGCTCCGTACCTCAGTCGTTAATTATATGATCACTTTATTATCCTTGTGTGTGTGTGTGTGTGTGTGTGTGTCCGTGCGACTGTTCAAAACTCTTTTTCGAAACGGGGAGCCGCATTAAGTTGAAAATACCATCATATACTGAGGTTTTTAGTTCCTTGGTGGTGTACAAACGTTAAGCTTCTAAGCGAATGCAGTCAAAACATACGGCCATCTATGTCACATATTTTGATACTGCCAAACCCACTCACTAAAAACTTACGGATTCTTCCCCTTGACGTGGAATCATAAACTCTGACAGCAAAAAAGGTTTCGCAGTACAAGTAAACCAAAACAATCGGAGAATCTCTTGATTTGTACTAACAAAGAGATAGAGGGGCTGGCCAGTACTTACCTCAGCTCAGTACAGCCGATAGATACACAAAACAGAACAGAAAATTTACATTCCTAGCTTTCGGAACATTGTTCCTTCGTCAGGGAGGAGAGAGGGTGAAAAAAGGGGGGGGAAGAAGGGAAAGTGGATTCAGTAAGTACTGGCCAGCCCCTCTATCTCTTTGTTAGTATTTGTTTCACATCTTTATATGAGATTTTCCATTACTCATTTAAATCTGTTGATTTGTAATTATATCGCTCGGAAAAAGGTTTCATTTAGCATGTTACCGACTTGAAACGTAAAATTAGAACGTACTCGAAAGTCTTGGGATCCGTGGGACCGATATCTTAGCGGCATCAGTGTCGATAACAGGCAAAAATCTTTGAGATCGTCGATTTTTCGAGAAATGACCTGTCTATGTACGTAATTTAGTTTGTACGGAACGGTCAGGATGCGATTCTTCTCACACCTGACTTCTTTGGCTGTTTCGCGGAGGGACTGCGATTGACGGGAATGTGGAGACTCCGGCAGGCGGAAATATTATCCGTATCGTGAGACACGAAACGTTTCTGTAGCCGGCTCAGGTACAAACGGAAATCACACACCGTGGATGAGCTTGATGACCCGTCTCCGTCAGTATATCAGGTCTGCGTAGTTTAGCTGTGGTTTTCCTTCGCGTTTCCCCTTCACAGTCGTGTCACTCACAGTCGACTTGCTCAGTCTTAGAAGAACTCAACTGAAATGTCCCTGGTGATGGTGATGTCGATTTGTGGGGCGTGCTCACCATCTTCGTCATCAGCGCCCGTACAACTTCTAAATCTTTCCATTTTCAGTCTCGCCACTTCCCGAATGGTGATGAGATAATGAGGACAACACAAACGCTCAGTCCCCGGCCGGAGAAAATCCCCGACCCGGCCGGCAGTCGAACCCAATACCCCGTGATCCAGAGGCAGCAACGCTAGCCACTAGACCACGAGCTGCGGGCAATGTACTCGATGGATTTGTTACTCAGGTCACATCCGTTGCCCAGTCCACGTTCGAAGTCACTGAGGCCTTCTGCTGTTAGCTGCTTCTCTACTGACAAAACTGTAGTCGCCGCCTTCGTTTGTACTGGCAGGTCCACATCAGGTGACATCCAGTGGACAGTTCCGCATTACATATAGGTGTGCGGATACTTTTGATCAGATAGTGTGTAAAGAACAAATACACTACTGGCCATTAAAATTGCTACAGCACGAAGATGACGTGCTACAGACGCGAAATTTAACCGACAGGAAGAAGATGCTGTGATATGCAAATGATTAGCTTTTCAGAGCATTCACACAAGGTTGGCGCCGGTGGCGACACCTACAAGGTGCTGACATCAGGAAACTCTCCAACCGATTTCTGATACACAAACAGCAGTTGACCGGCGTTGCCTGGTGAAACGTTGTTGTGACGCCTCGTGTAAGGAGGACAAATGCGTACCATCACGTTTCCGATTTTGATAAAGGTCGGATTGTAGCCTATCGCGATTACGGTTTATCGTATCGCGACGCTACTGCTCGCGTTGGTCGACCTCCAATGACTGTTAGCAGAATATGGTATCGGTGGCTTCAGGAGGGTAATACGGAACGCCGTGCAGGATCCCAAAGGCCTCGTATCACTAGCAGTCGAGATGACAGGCATCATATCCGCGTGCCTGTAACGGATCGTGCAGCCACGTCTCGATCCCTGTGTCAACAGATGGTGACGTTTGCAAGGCAACAACCAACTGGACGAACAGTTCGACGACGTTTGCAGCGGCATGGACTATCAGCTCGGAGACCATGGCTGCGGTTACCCTTGACGCTGCATCACAGACGGGAGCGCCTGCGATGGTGTGCTCAACGACGAACCTGGGTGCACGAATGGCAAAACGTCATTTTTCGGATGAATCCAGGTTCTGTTTACAGCAGCAAGGTGGTCGCATCCGTGTTTGGCGACATCGCGGTGAACGCACATTGGAAGCGTGTATTCGTCATCGCCATACTGGCGTATCACCCGGCGTGATGGTATGGGGGTGCCATTGATTACACGTCTCGGTCACCTCTTGTACGCTTTGACGGCACTTCGAACAGTGGACGTTACATTTCAGATGTGTTACGACCCGTGGCTCTACCCTTCATTCGATCCCTGCGAAACCCTACATTTCAGCAGGATAATGCACGACCGCATGTTGGAGGTACTGTACGGGCCTTTCTGGATACAGAAAATGTTCGACTGCTGCCCTGGCGAGCACATTCTCCAGATCTCTCACCAATTGAACACGTCTGGTCAATGGTGGCCGAGCACGTGGCTCGTCACAATACGTCAGTCAGTACTCTCGATGAACTGTAGTATCGTGTTGAGGCTGCATGGGCAGCTGTACCTGTACATGCCATACAAGGTCTGATTGACTCAATGCCCAGGCGTATCAAGGCCGTTATTAAGGCCAGAGGTGGTTGTTCTGGGTACTGATTTCTCAGGATCTATGCACCCAAGTTGCGTGAAAATTTAATGACATGTCAGTTCTAGTATAATATATTTGTCCAATGAATACGTGTTTATCATCTGCATTTCTTGTTGGTATAGCAATCTGAATAGCCAGTAGTGTAATTGAGGATGTAGGGTACAAGTGGTACTATGCGAGATGAAGACGTTGGAACAGAAAAGAGGAACCTGTGGTGGACCGCACCTAGAAGGCTGATGAAAAATGGTTGGACGGCGGCGCAGAGTGGGATGTGCGGCGACTTACCTGCGGCGGCACGTTCTTGATCTTGAACTCGCGCTCGCTGAGCTCGAGCGGCGGGCCCTGCTTGAAGGCGCGGTCGCCGAACAGGCGGTAGACGACGCGGAAGCCGGGGATGTCGGCGGCGCGCGAGTCCCACGAGATGACGACGGCGCCGTCCTGGCGCGACGCCGAGCGCACCACCACGGCTGGCTCGGCCGGCGTCGTCGCCAGGATAAGCGGCGGGTGGCGGCGCCACGACGGCGGCGGCGGCGTCGACGACCGCGTCACCACCACCGAGCCGGAGTGCTGCTGCTGCTGCTGCGCCGGTGGCCGAGCGCGCGCCCTTGCCTGCAACACCACGGTCGTGTCTGCAGCTGTGTCCAAAACACTACAGGCTGCACTAAAAACACCTGACAACTCTGTAATAATTACTAGATACGGACAAGTCTACACACACTCCCGTAAACGGAGGGTCTTGCACCGTGGACCACCAGTCCGGCATGTGCCGAACTTAGGGAATATCTTCATCACATGTCGGATTGTCGTATCGCCGACGTACTACACTTGTACATCCCTTCGTCTTCCGTCTAGTGGACCAACTTCGACCCACTATTTATACTGAGGTGACAAAAGTCATGGGATACCTCCTAATATCGTATCGGAACTCTCTTTGCCCAGCATAGTGCAGCAGCTCGACGTGTCATGGGCTCAACTAGTTCTTGGAAGTTCTCTTCAGAAATATTCAGCCATGATGCCCATAGGGCCGTCCATAATTGCGAAAGTTTTGTGGGTGCAGGAATTTCTACACGAACTGACCTCTCGATTTTGCCCCATAAATGTTTGATGGGATTCATATCGATCTGGGTGGCCAGATCATTCACTCGAATTTCCCAGAATGTGCTTCAAACGTATCGCGAACAATTGTAGCCCGGTGACATGGCGCGTTGTCATCCCTAAAGATTTCTTCTTTGTTCCGGAACGTGAAATCCATGAATGGCTGCAAATAGCCCCCAAGTAGCCGATCATATCCATTTCCACTCAGTGGTCGGTTCAGTTGGACGACAGGACTCAGTCCATCCCATGTAAACACTGCGCACACAGAGCCTTGTTGACACTTTGGAGCCGGTCGTTGTGGCCGAGCGGTTCTAGTCGCTTCAGTCTGGAACGGCGCTGCTGCTACGGTCGCAGGTTTGAATCCTGCCTCCGGCATGGATGAGTGTGCTGTCCTTAGGTTAGTTAGGTTAAGTAGTTCTAAGTCTAGGGGACTGATGACCTCAGATGTTAAGTCCCATAGTGCTTCGAGCCATTTTTGACACTTTGGATCCATGGCTTCGTGGCGTTTGTGCCACACTCGAACCTTGCCATCACCTCTTACCAACTGAAATCGGGACTCATCTTACTGGACCACGGTTTTACAGTCGTATAGAGTCAAACAGATATGGTCACGAGCCCAGGAGAGACGGTTCAGGCTATGTTGTGCTGTTATGAAAGGCACTTGCATCGGTCATCTGCTGGCATGGCCCATTAATGCCAAATTTCGCCGCACTGTCGTAACTGATACGTTCGTCCCGCGTCCCAGGTCGATTTCTGCATTTATTTCGCCCAATCTTGCTTGTCTGTTAGCGCTGACAACTCTATGTTAACGCCACTGCTTTCTGTCGTTAAGAGAAGGTCGTCGGCCACTGCATTGTCCGTGGTGAGAGGTAATACCCGAAATTTGGTATTCCCAGCACACTCTTGACACTGTGTATCTCAGAATAATGAAAGTAGTCACCAGCGTTGTGTAGAACCCGTTGCCAGCGATGTGGAAGGCGTAGTATACCGTTAGCACATCCTGTTCTGTTGATGGTGCGAATGGAGCGGTCTACTGCCTGTCGAATCTCTTGAACGGTTGGTTGATTTGGGGAAAGAGACCAAACTGCGAGGTTATCGGTCTCATCGGATTCGGGTAGGATGGGGAAGGAATCATAACGGCAGTTGCCTGAAGTGATTTAGGAAAATCACGGAAAACCTAAATCAGGATGGCCGGGCGTGGGATTGAACCGTCGTCCTCCCGAATGCGCCACCTCGCTCGCTAATCTCTCGATCGGTTCTGAAGCGAATGCCACGAAGTGGTTCCTTCTGTCTTCAGAATCAAATCAAAGTCACAAGGACTTAAGTCCGGGGAGTATAGTGGATCGTACAGTACTTCCCAGTCCCATCGGCCCAACAGAGCAGCCACAGCTTGCGCTGTATGCGCCCGCGCATTGTCGTGCATAATGATGAGTGGGTTGCGCAGAAAGTGTCGCCTTTTCTTTCGCGAAGCTGGTCGCAGGTGATGGTGACTTTGATTTGATTCCGAAGATGATGGAACCAGTTCGTGGCATTCGCTTCAGAATTGTTCCAGAGATTCGACAGGCAGTAGATCACTCCATTTGCACCATCAACAGAACAGGCTCTGCTAACGGTATACTACGCCTTCCACATCACTGGCAACGGGTTCTACACAACACTGGTGACTACTTTGAAGGACACTAACAGGTGCAAACATGTAACTCTTTTGTATCGGTTATGAGTAAATAGTTGCCACTATTTACGTTCCAACACTCGTATTTCCGACATGGAATGTCCCATGTGTCTAGCTCGAAATACCATTCCGCGTTCAGAGTCTGTTCATTCCCTTCGTGCGGCCATATCACATAGGAAACCTTTTCACGTAAATCGCCTGAGCACAAATGACAACTCCGCCAATGCACTGCCCTTTTATACATTGTGCATGCCATACTTGGTTCAAATGGCTCTGAGCACTATGGGACTTAACATCTATGGTCAACATCTATGGTCATCAGTCCCCTAGAACTTAGAACTACTTAAACCTAACTAACCTAAGGACATCACGCAACACCCAGCCATCACGAGGCAGAGAAAATCGCTGACCCCGCCGGGAATCGAACCCGGGGACCCGGGCGCGGGAAGCGAGAACGCTACCGCACGACCACGAGCTGCGCATGCATGCCATACTACCACCTTCTGTATGTTTGCACATCACTATCTCATGACTTACGTCACCTCACTGTTTGACAGGCACTTGAGAGACATAGGTTTCGTACGTTACACGAAAATCACTTTTACAGTTCCTAAGTGCAAGAACAGGGGCTTTTTAATATTAAAGAACGATTTTAGCCGGAATCTCCTTCGCCGAACATGCACTGTAGCTTAAGAGGCTTTTGTAGGCCAATAGCCTGGTGTGATAGACCACAAGTGTCTATATGAAATTGTTCGTCTAGGCTTCCCCTATACCACTATGATGATACATTGTAAACCACGAATGGCCAAAAACTCTGCACTGCATGCGTGCGGAGCTCTTACACTTGTGAGAATCTCTCTCATCTGGATGCATAGTTCCTCCTCTACGATGTTTCACTGTCTCAGCGGGAAGGAGGGGAAACAACAACGCGTCGTATTATACGGCTATTCAGTTGTGCAAGAAACATGACGCGGCTTGCATGTGGCTTTGTTTCATCTTTCCGAGGAACACAAATAACAAACGAAACAGTCTTTCACTATGAATCAGTTGTTTTTATTCCGCTGAAGAAATGATAAAATTAATATCTGGCTCACGGATAGAGCCACAGTTTTTTAGACTTTCATCGCACAGGCTACCACTTAATCGTGACTTATTTATTTTCATAAAGCGTGTCATACCCATTTCTTGATCTAAACATTCATATCACTGTTGCAGCCTCATTACTGTGACGTGGAAATTCTTCCCAAAGAAAACTTCCCATACCTCCTGCACAGTTTGAACGTAAAAGAATTTGTCATTTCAACAGAAATTACAGTGCAGATCTAACAGGCCCATTTACACAGGCAGATATATGCTATCATGAAATTAATAGTGCCCTAAAACCATTTAGAAAACCGTTCCTGCAATTCTTTCATTGCCACAATGAATTCTTCAAAATCTGTTTTCTTTGACACCACAAGTCGCAGAAAAATGGACTTTTTTTTGGTCAGGAGCTGTCCCTTCCTCAATGCGATTTTCTTTCTAAATGTCTGAGATAGTACATTGGTAAGTTGTGGCGAAAATAATTATGTACTAGTGGCTGCAGCTTAATTATATGGTTTCTCAAGTGGAGATTGACATCATAATCATTCAACAGAACTAGATCTGGAAATATTCTCGCAACGGTCTCCCAACGTCGGAAGCTGTATACGTACCACGCTTGTGCTTGTGCCGTCGAGTGCGTTGGGATCACCAGATGAACAGGTTTCTTGTCCTTGGGTATGATGATCAAAACGGTTTTTTCCACAGTGACCACCCGCCTTTTAATAGTTTAAAAGAAACTAATTGTGAGTTTGGACCGAGAATTCGAGAACCTCTTTCTGAAGACCCAAATGTCATTTTGATGCCATCAAAATCTATAAACAAATGTCCGACCAGGTCAAAAGATATTTGAAAGGGGTACAAAAATCTGTGCTGTTAGATTCTTAGGGCTGTCAGTATGAAAGAACCGTATAGAGCATCGTATCTGAAGACAAGGAATTTGTTCATGTAGTGGTCCCAAAGGGCTCGACGGCAGATATACAGTCATGAGATGTATACAGCTTTCGATGTTGGAAGGACTTTGTGTATAGTTTATTTTCCTAAGTAGTGTTTCAGAAACCAGCTTTATTACATATGGATGTATGTAGCTTGAAAGCTTCTGTAATTGCAAGAAAAGCTTGCATTTTCAAAATTTATTAATTGTGGTGGGATATTTTGCAAAATTTCAAAATTATTACGAAATTCGTTTATACAGTTTTAGAGAACACAAGTTACATATCAACTTTTTTATGATAAACATTTTTTATATATTATCGTTTAGAAGATATTCCCTCCAAAGCGAATATGCCAAATTACTTTTCGGGGTGTGTTTTACCTAGGACCTTTGATATTCTTAAAAATATCGGGAATCCGATATATCAATATTTAAAAGAATATCACTATCGTCATTCGATACATTGAAGGCAATATCGGTATATTGATATATTGAAGAAAAACGTATTGACTTACCGGCCTATAAAAATATCGGCTGCACATTGTAAATATACTGCCGGTTTTAGAGCTGTACATTTAAGTATTGATTTACTATTAGATATTCTGTACATCAACAAGCCAGGAGCCTGCTTATCCCATTTGTCAACCACTTTGCCAATTATGGTAAGTGGGACAATAAAAGGTGTTCGATGGGTCCGTCGTTCGGTTTCGTCATATATCGGATTTGTCCGGAACACTTCACGGCGACTTCCTTTTTTTTTTTTTTTTTTTTTTTTTTTTTTTTTTTTTTTTTTTTTTTTTTAAAAAAACCAGCGGCCTAGCAGTTGTAGTGTCAAAATTGCTTGGTGAAGTTAAACGTTGCAGTTTTTGTTGGTAGCACCGAGCGCCGATTACGTCAGCACTTCCGTCACACGTCTCCCCCAACCGCAAAGACGAGTGTTGTCATTTAGATTTTTGTTCATCATTTTCTTCAGCTGTTTTTGAAGAATGCCGATGTGAAGAAATAGCACACTAGTTGCATTAAAACTGTTGTGTAACGCAACTGGTGTGATATGTCGGAAATCCTTTCACGCCGCCCCCCCCCTCCCCCCCCCCCCTCTCCTCCCCTGCCCAAGTGCAATCGGACTTCTTTGTGCCAACTATTCTTGCTTTGCATAGTCAAGGAGAAAGGCTGGACGTGATGAAAGCTCAAAAGTAGTACCACTCCTTCACGCAATTGAAGTAAAATTAAGTTCTACTACAATTTCAAAAGAACAGTTTCAAGTATTTACTGAAAATTGAAAAAAAATATTAAATAAAAACATTGGCACTCGATATGGTCATTGTGGTATCGATTTATCAATATATCGGGCAACAAAATGTCGCCGATATATATACACTCCTGGAAATTGAAATAAGAACACCGTGAATTCATTGTCCCAGGAAGGGGAAACTTTATTGACACATTCCTGGGGTCAGATACATCACATGATCACACTGACAGAACCACAGGCACATAGACACAGGCAACAGAGCATGCACAATGTCGGCACTAGTACAGTGTATATCCACCTTTCGCAGCAATGCAGGCTGCTATTCTCCCATGGAGACGATCGTAGAGATGCTGGATGTAGTCCTGTGGAACGGCTTGCCATGCCATTTCCACCTGGCGCCTCAGTTGGACCAGCGTTCGTGCTGGACGTGCAGACCGCGTGAGACGACGCTTCATCCAGTCCCAAACATGCTCAATGGGGGACAGATCCGGAGATCTTGCTGGCCAGGGTAGTTGACTTACACCTTCTAGAGCACGTTGGGTGGCACGGGATACATGCGGACGTGCATTGTCCTGTTGGAACAGCAAGTTCCCTTGCCGGTCTAGGAATGGTAGAACGATGGGTTCGATGACGGTTTGGATGTACCGTGCACTATTCAGTGTCCCCTCGACGATCACCAGTGGTGTACGGCCAGTGTAGGAGATCGCTCCCCACACCATGATGCCGGGTGTTGGCCCTGTGTGCCTCGGTCGTATGCAGTCCTGATTGTGGCGCTCACCTGCACGGCGCCAAACACGCATACGACCATCATTGGCACCAAGGCAGAAGCGACTTTCATCGCTGAAGACGACACGTCTCCATTCGTCCCTCCATTCACGCCTGTCGCGACACCACTGGAGGCGGGCTGCACGATGTTGGGGCGTGAGCGGAAGACGGCCTAACGGTGTGCGGGACCGTAGCCCAGCTTCATGGAGACGGTTGCGAATGGTCCTCGCCGATACCCCAGGAGCAACAGTGTCCATAATTTGCTGGGAAGTGGCGGTGCGGTCCCCTACGGCACTGCGTAGGATCCTACGGTCTTGGCGTGCATCCGTGCGTCGCTGCGGTCCGGTCCCAGGTCGACGGGCACGTGCACCTTCCGCCGACCACTGGCGACAACATCGATGTACTGTGGAGACCTCACGCCCCACGTGTTGAGCAATTCGGCGGTACGTCCACCCGGCCTCCCGCATGCCCACTATACGCCCTCGCTCAAAGTCCGTCAACTGCACATACGGTTCACGTCCACGCTGTCGCGGCATGCTACCAGTGTTAAAGACTGCGATGGAGCTCCGTATGCCACGGCAAACTGGCTGACACTGACGGCGGCGGTGCACAAATGCTGCGCAGCTAGCGCCATTCGACGGCCAACACCGCGGGTCCTGGTGTGTCCGCTGTGCCTTGCGTGTGATCATTGCTTGTACAGCCCTCTCGCAGTGTCCGGAGCAAGTATGGTGGGTCTGACACACCGGTGTAAATGTGTTCTTTTTTCCATTTCCAGGAGTGTATATACAACGTAGAAAAAATATCGATTTCTTAGCAACAGCCTCAGTTTTACCCATTAAAAGTGAATTTAGACACAAACAAAGAAATACGTATAGTACTATTTTACCCCCCCCCCCCCTCCTCCTTCACAACCGCCAAGTTTCATCAACGTATTTTATTTGACACTTCGAAATTTTCTCTTATTAGCTTCAGCATGACAATATAACATGTAACGGGCAACGAGATAAAATTTGTATCAAAAGGAAATGATTTCTGAGAAACTGTGAAGCAAGACGTAATATGAATTACGTATTTTTGGTGTTTTTTATCTCTTCCTATCTAAGTGCCGTGCAGGAGGAGGCATCCCGAGTTGGGGTACCGCAAAAAGTAAGTTGCACTTTAATACGGCAGACAGAGAACTTTTATTGAACACTGCACTACGCTTCATCGTGACTCAGATACATGACACTATTTTTCAACGTAGTCATCAAGTCTCTGTAATGGACTGAACTTTCTACCAATCGTTCAGTAAATTGACTGTAGAAATCCACTCCTTGGCGACAGAGCCATTCGAGAAGCGCTGTATGAACTTTCTGACTGTTCAGAAATCGCCGACTGCTGCGGTTCAGTTCGTCAGTTGTCAGGAATCTGTCGTCTGTGGTCGATATCGACGTCCTCCCTTCCCGATCAGCATCGCCCACATCTGTGCTGCCTTGGTCAAACTGTCGCCCCATTTCACTCCGGCTGGACCCGATATTGCATTTGGTCCTCATATCGTCTGGTATCGCGATGAACCTGCGTGCAATTTAGACGCTTTGCCCAAAACAATCCTACAGATCCCGGAACTTCAACTTTGTAGTACGTTTCCAGTTGCCACGCGATTTCACTTCCACAGAGTCATGCACCTGTCAGCAGAAATGCGCCTGCAGGAAACCCAGAACATGTACTCTTCTCTGATAATGAGCCACTCTTGTTGCCTAGTGGTCTTAGCATGTGACGAAATGTGTGACTTACTTTATGGAGTCCTCTCGTATTTGCTACGCCTCACGTTACTTACCGTAGTAGTTGTAGGGCGCGGTGCGGTGGTGGTAGTGGTGGTGCTGGTGGTTGTTATGGTGGCTGTGGAAGTGCTCGTGGGCCGAATTGTGGCAGCGATGGTTGACGCCTTCGTGGAGGCGACAGTCTTGGGTTTGATGGTCGAGCTCGGTTTGATGGTGGTGGTGGTGGTCGTCGTCGTCGTCGTGGTGGGGGCGGGCGGCCTCGGGGGCGACTCGGTGACGTCACCGGCGTCGGCGTCCAGTTCTCCGGACTTCACGGGTGTCGCCTCCCCCTCTCCCTCCCCCTCGCCGACCGCTTCCGCCTCCAACTCGTTGTCCTCGCTGCAGGTCAGCTCTGCAAGTAATGACGCAACCAGACCCGTTGTAATCTGGTGGTAACTGCAGCTGTTGTTTATTGCAGACGTTTGTCTTTGGATTAGTACTTAACTATTTCATAGCATTTTGTTTGACAGAGAGTTACTCAGTTTAAAAGAGGGAAGGGGTGTTTCTCTACCTAGTGCCGTGTCCATGACAAAATTATGATTCCCGGTCTCAGCTTGACCCCGTAACACAACTTGGCACACACATCACTTTCAGGCTGGAAAAATTTACAATGACTAAGGTATCCTAGTACATTTGTGGCTGATGATGGGGCTGAGAAAGGTTAACATAGAAATATAATTTAATTTCAAGCAAATTTCGTGTATACATGCTCAATATTTGTGAAAATAAAAGTAATAAAATCTACTGTGGGAGTAAGATACCCATACTACCCCGGGGTCGAGAGTGCAGATGAGGTGTGACATGTAAAAATGTTGGAAAACGACCTGTTGGTATGTCTCTGCTGCTTTTAGTTCACTTGGAACACTAAAAATACCAAGTGCAATCTGTTCAAAAAATGATTCAAATGGCTCTAAGCACTATGGGACTTAACATCTGAAGTCATCAGCCCCCTAGACTTAGAACTACTTAAACCTAACTAACCTAAGGATATCACACACATCCATGCCCGAGGCAGGATTCGAACCTGCGACCGTAGTGCAATCTGTCTCTTATTTGTATTGTTCAGCGCTATAAAAGTTTTTTTTTTTTTTTTTTTTTTTTTTTTTTTTTTTTTTTTTTTTTTTTAAAGGAGTGTGAATGAATGTGAAGAAATGAGATGACATACTTACCATATTGCAAATGTAAAAAGTGTTTGTTCCACTTCAACAGCTAAAAAGTTGAACCATTGTCCACAGCTTTTTGTGTACTTTTTACCCACGAGGAATTAAAAGTTTCCTCTGGATACAGATGAAACTACAGGGCCAAATTTGCTATTCATACAGATGAAATATGTGTGAAATATATTAAATGTATGTGAAATGTGTACAGGGCGTCTCAAACGTTTTGGGATCAAATTGAAACTGGTGATAGTGGGGTCCACAACTGATTATGTTGAGACAGGGAATCAATAGTCAGAAATGCATATTTATTGTGTTATGGACATACACAACATACTCCACATTTCAACAACATAGCTCATGGTAATGGTTTAAAGTGATCGCCACCAGTGTCAGTGCATTCATGACGATGGCGCATAACGTTGTGCTGCACTCTGTCAAAGATCCCTGGTGTCTGTTGTACCAGGAGACAGGCAGCTTGGACCCAAGCAAGCAGGTCTTCATCCATTTCTACAGGGTTTTGTACACAAACGTCTTGACATAACCCCAGAGAGTAAAGTCCAAGAGGTGTGAGATCTGGCAGTTGCACTGATATTGGACAGGACCTCCGTTTCCAAACCAACGATGAGGGTAAATGTTCTTTCCAGGTGCAGACTTAAACGTTGATGTGGGCTCGTGCACTGCCGTGTTGAAACTACATCCTTTTGTGGACAACACGAGGTACAATCTCCAATGGCTGGTGATTGTCCTCGCTCCAGATGTGGCTATTGCAGCTGTCGAGAACACCATCACAGGTGAATGAGGCCTCATCCTTGAAAAACACAAACTGTACAAAGTTCGGTACTACAGCTCTGCAGTGTATAATCCATTGACGAAAGTGAAAACGTGGCCCAAAATTCGTTGGTCCCAGTGGTTACAGACGTTCTTTATGATAGGGGTGTAATACCTGTTCCACCAGTACTCTCTAACACCATCTCGTCAAGTCTGGTGTTCAGACATGTCTTTGCAGGAACCGGGCCAACTCTCTGTAGCATGAACAAACCTGTCTCTCGTAAGTTGGTATCAATGGAGATAAACGTCTTCCAGTTAGGATGAAACTTGCTGGGAATGTGTTCACCGTGCATTCCTGCTGTTTAAAAGGCACTACATCCTGCTGCACCATACATTAAGTGCATGGTTGTTAACTCTCATGATGAGTAACCTTCCACGCGTGACTACTCATCATTCAACATACACAGTAACTCACATCATCTTGGACATATCACAACTTACACCAGGTATAGTGATGTGCATGCAGCAGAGGTTGATGCGCCAGTGTGGTGCATGCGGTCGTCACATGACACACGTGCTACGAGCTCAGTTGTGTACACTATATCTGTTTGGTGATTAGGGGTGTACGCTGTTTTCACCTGCTTCCTGTTCCACGGTATAACAGACACCCAGGATCTTTGCAACAATGTGGCAGAACTTACGTGCTATTGAAATACATGCATTGAGACAGCCAGTCGTTGGTTTGAACAATTACTATGAGCTATGATGTTGTTATGTGGTGTACACTATGTGTATGGTTCAAATGGCTCTGAGCACTATGGGACTCAACTGCTGAGGTTATTAGTCCCCTAGAACTTAGAACTACTTAAACCTAACTAACCTAAGAACATCACACACATTCATGCCCAAGGCAGGATTCGAACCTGCAACCGTAGCGGTCGTGCGGTTCCAGACTGTAGCGCCTAGAACCGCTCGGCCACCCTGGCCGGTACACTATGTATATCCATAACACAATAAATTTGAATTTCTGATCATTGGTTCCCTATCTCAGTATTACAGTTGTTGACTCGCCATCACCTGTTTCAAGGCCGGCCGAAGTGGCCGTGCGGTTAAAGGCGCTGCAGTCTGGAACCGCAAGACCGCTACGGTCGCAGGTTCGAATCCTGCCTCGGGCATGGATGTTTGTGATGTCCTTAGGTTAGTTAGGTTTAACTAGTTCTAAGTTCTAGGGGACTAATAACCTCAGCAGTTGAGTCCCATAGTGCTCAGAGCCATTTGAACCATTTTGAACCTGTTTCAATTTGACTCAAGAGGCTTGAGACACCCTGTCTACTGTGTGTGTGAAATACGTGATATGCATGCACATGGGTGATGCCATGGGCCAAAAGCTAGTTCTACAATACGACGTGGTACCATTCCCAATAAAACTTTACATCAATTGTCTTAGGCGAAAGACATCAGCTCATATACAACTATAATTCGTCTTATGGTGCTTATTTTGTACAAATTAGATTTCGACAAGTGGTTTGTGCATGCCGTTTTAAGACATGGTTTGAATGAAGACGAGTGGTATCGGCAAGTTCGGTGTTTTCGAAAATTTGGAGTGATCTGCCATCAGTGACTTACTACCTCAGAACCACACTCTGGATAACCAAGAAGCGCTTATGGGGCACGTATTGGGTTTCGAGAGGTTTATGTGTGCCACCTTTTTTTTTTTTTTTTGTAGGTGAAAGCGAACTAGTGTTATCGGTTGGTTCACTACTTTCCTAAACTGTAAATGGTATGTAGACAGTACGTGATTGCCTCAGAACTGGAAAGGGTGCCTCTGCGAAGATGGTTATGGGATGTATTTTACATGTTTTGGATCTCGAATAATGGTTTATCGACGCCATTTCAGTGAGTTGTCTGTGCAAAGTAGATGAGTGGTATCTATAGGTTCATTGTTTTCTTAAATGTGGAATGTTATGCTGTCAGTGCTTGTCTGCTACAGAACTAGAATTTGAGTATTCTTGGATTGATTTATGTACGCCGTAGTAATAAAACCATGGAGCAAAACAGCTGAGAGGTACGGTAGGTTCAGTATATCCCTAAACTGGGAGAGACACGTTGCCAGGGCTGGAGTGGGTTGAGAACTTGCAGAATGGTAAGGCACATACCCCCACCCCCACCCTCAACCCAACCCCACCCACCCACCATCACCTCCACCCCCACCCACCCCCACCATCACCTCCACCCCCACCATCACCTCCACCCCCACCCACCCTCACCCCCACCCACCCTCACCCCACCCACCCTCACCCCCACCCACCCTCACCCCCACCCACCCTCACCCCCACCCACCCTCACTCCCACCCCCACCCTCACCCACCCCCATCCTCACCCAACCACACCCTCACCCACCCTCACCCTCACCCTCACCCACCCACACCCTCACCCTCACCCTCACCCCCACCCCCACCCCCACCCCCACCCCCAACCCCACCCCCAACCCCACCCTCACCCTCACCCCCACCCTCACCCTCACCCTCACCCCCACCATCACCATCACCCCCATCTCCACCCTCACCCACCCCCACACCCACACCCACACCCACACCCATCCCCACGCCTCACCCTCACCCCCACCCACCCACACCCACACCCACACCCACACCCACACCCACACCCATCCCCACGCCTCACCCCCACCCCCACCCCCACCCCCACGTTTGGGCGCACATTGGCAGATCGTGTGTGGGAGACCTACCCTCGGGCCGTATGTTGACGAAGCTGCGGTTGCGCAGCCGGTGCGGGCTGCCGCAGAACTGTGGGTCGCGCTCGCGTGAGGTGAGCTGCAGCTGCGCCGAGGAGCGCAGCCACCGCGCCAGCCATCGCAGGCGGCAGTCACAGCGCAGCGCGCGCCCGCCCAGAGACAGCCCGCGCAGCGAGCCCGCCAGCGGCGCCAGCACGCGCTCCGCCACCTGCCGCAGCGGGTTGCCGTCCAGCGCCAGCAGCGTCAGCGCCGGCGTCCGGCTGAACGCGTCCGCCGGCAGCTCCGCCACCAGGTTGAAGCCTAGGTCCAGCACCTGCCGGGGCACCATCTCATAAACAAACAACCAAAAAACGCAGTCATAGCTTGATATTAGATGCAGGGGCGAAACTAGACTGGGGCAGACTGGTATAGTGCCTCTGGACCCTGAGAAAAATGCTCCCCCTGGCGCACAAATAGTAGCTCATACACCTGACTACAGCTAAGCAGAACTCTAGTATCTGGACACCAATCACTAGGCATTAATATGGCATGTGTCCACCCTTTGCCTTTATGAAGGCTTGAACTCGGCTGAGGACACTTTCAGTGAGGTTACTGAATGTCCGTGGAGGAGTGGCAGCCCTTTCTTCCTCAATAAAGGAAAACACAGAAGGTAGTAATGTTGGACGCTGTGGTCTGCAGCGAAGCCGACGTTTTAATTGATCCCTAAGGTGTTCCATTTGGTTCAAGTCAGGACTCTGGGCAGGGCACCCAATTTCAGGAATATTCCTGTCCGCACACTTTTGCGTCGTAGATGCTAATTTAAACAAGGGACATTTTTCATATTACTACAGAAAATCATCGTCACCAAACTGTTCTTCTACTGGAAAACGTGTTCACATCCTTCCACATTTAGCTTTTTCCAATGCGCAAATAAGGGTACCACACAATAACCACGAGAAACACCCGCATACCGTAACATCACCTCCTCTGTACTCCACTGTTGGCATTCGCCAAACCCAAGACCTTCCTCTGAATTGACACACGCTATAGGGTGATTCATCACTTCAGATCACTCGCTTCCAGCCACCCACTGTCCAATGGTGTCACCCTATACAGCACGTGAAGTGACACTTAACAGTGACTAAAGAAATGTGTAGATTATGAGGAGCTGCCTCTGTACCGTGTTCTTGTTATCGCCCTATGTACAGTCATTGTGCTAACTGAACTGCTGGCAGCACTTTGCAACTCACGAGTGATTTCTTTCGTTGCTTTCGTGCAACCACCTTCCGCAATGCTTGCCGGTTCCTATCCATTGGTTTAGCTGTGTTTTCATTTCATAGTCATATCACCAACAGTCGACTTGGGCAGTTTTGGAGGGTCTGAAATGACCATGCTGGATTTGTTACTCAGGTGACATCCAATCACTAGTCCACGTTCGAAGCCACTCAGCTTTCGTGGCTGACTCGGACTGCTGATTCTGCTCCTCTACTGTCGACACAGTAAGGCCCCCTCCCCTCCTTTTACACTAACAGGCCCGTCTCTCCTAAAGGCTAGTGGTCATTTCCGCATTTCATAGAGGTATCTACATACGTTTGATCAGACAGTGTACCTCAGCTTCTTCCATTGGTTGGCAAGTATCCTTAAGCTGTATATCACATCCAAAAATCAAATGTACAAACTACGAAGATAACAGTGGGAGAATGAATCGAGAAACATAAAGGTAATTGTTGAAGACACGAAATGGAAATACCAGTTATAGCTGAACTCTCTTCGCGACGAGGAAACCACTAAGCACACTGAACTGAGATGATACGATGCCATCTGTGCATTTTCGCTCTAGAACACTAAAGGGGGAAATGTTACATTGCTACTAAACCATTGTAAAGTTAACTACTCCACATCGTATTCAATGGAAGTCATAATTTATAGGTTATGCATTAATTAATTACCATGCTATGTTACATACCAAATCAATTCTTGTTTTATACCCTACCACAATCGTAAATTTTACGAGAGTGTAGTAATCTGGGGTTAGGTTTCTTGACGTTTTTAATGTTCCGACAAACATAATTCTCGTGATTAAGAAAGGGACTGAAAGAACTGTGGAATTGAGTCCCGAAAAAAAATCCAACAATTTTGTTATACTTTCATTAATTCCATTCAGAGTCGTAGAAAAAATGAGTACAGCATCTCTTTCAGTTTAAGGGTGTCGTGGTATGGACTTTGTAACTATATATGGCTTATTAGGAACTACACTTTCGGAACCAACTTGCATCAAATAATCATTCGACAGTCTCTCTGAGGTAGGTTTCAACAGTTGTCGAAGATGGGAGGTCAAGTATAAATTACGTGAAGAAACAAATGAAAACAGTAAAGAAGCACTTCGACGAGCTTTGGGAGGGCCAAAGACAGTGCCTAGATGTAGAGTAACACTTCTTTATTCACGACAAAACAGAGCTCTCAGGGAATGTAGTAAGTTACAGGTGCAGACAGAGTGACACAACCTTTATTCATATCTTCGATCTCCAGTGAAAAGCTCAAAGTTATAAACGACGAGCTGTGATCGACGTTGTAGTCAGCTGAGGATCGGGAAAGGCGTCATGATTTACTTGCCCCACGATGTACATAACTGCAGTATCCCATAATCAGATGCCGTGATGTTTGTACAGCGTCGAAGAGCAAGCTAGACACCGGAAACAAAACTTGGTAATTTTGCAGACTGGCTGATGGACCAGACGTGTTTTTCCACGGCGACAAGTGTAGCCGTATCGGTAGTTCCCTGGCTGCCTACCCTGAGTTCGCCCAGAGTGCTGATGGCGGCTGCGGGGAAGTCGGTGAGCAGGTTGTTGAGCAGGCTGAGAGAGGTGAGCGTGTCGTTGACGCCGGCGAAGGCGTCTGGCGCCACCTGCTGGATCAGGTTCCGCTCCAGGTTGAGCGCCGCCAGCGAGTCCAGCGTCGACAGCACGCCGCCTGCGAAACGAAAACATCCCCTACAGGCGTGTGCCTTGTGTAGCAGGATGACAGACAACTGGCTCTTCTAGGAAAATCTTTCAGATAAAGCTGGTGTAATTTGCTCTCCTAGCGTAGGTGGCAGCGCTGGAGACTGCATGGCCTGTGGCTCGGTTCCATCCTTACTACCGTCCCATGTACGGTTTGTGAATACAGACAATAATAATTTCATGTGACTTGGTGCAAGTCTTCCTACTGGACGCCGTTTCGGCTACTTGCGCGTCCCTAACTGGAGAAAGGGGACCTACTGTTTAATGTCGAATCTGAACCACGTGTTGTTTCTGGGAACTCTTCATATCGTTGAGGTGAAGGCTAGCTTGAAACGACTGAAAATTTCGTGTTCCCACCGAGAATCGACCTGCAGCCTCTCTGTTGTTAGGCACACACTTTACCAGTTGTCCACCAGGCTCGACATGTATATAGATAGTTAACCTATAGGTTTTTGATGAGAGTTTGTGAGTATGAAAATATGTGTCATACATGGCCGTATCTTTTGATCGCATTGCCTTAGGAACTCAGTTTTTTTACACCGCCAAGGGACCGCAGACCTTTGTGCCTGACATAAATTTAAACTTATACATCTATCCATTTTTTGAGAAAAAGGAGTCTTAACTGTCGGGCGGACAGACAGACAACAAAGTGATCCTATAAGGGTTCTGTTTTACCAGCTGAAGTACGGAAATCTAAAAATGATCTTCATTACCCCTTATTAAAGCTTTCAGTGGTTCCAAAAGGAGTTCAGTATGCTGCAAGAAAAACTTTTGATCATCTGCCCAATAACATGTCTGATAGGTAACAAAGCAAGTTTTAATCTGATACAAAACAAGAAAAAAGTGTGATGAGTAGGACTTTAAAAATGTGTTCATTAATGTTAACACTAAACATGTGTACATATCCTGAAGGTTACTCATTCCCCATCATTGCAATACAAGAATCGTTCAGATCATTATTTTCATTATTTTTGTAACGGGAAACAAGGCGACGGTTTGTGTCGACACTGGACGTCGCATGAAAAACATGGCGAGCTTTATCATCATTTTGTTGGGGCCTTTGTCCCACGTCAACGCAGGGTCGGCCTTGTTACTATGGATTTGGCGATGTTAGCGTGGGAGGGTGGCCGGATGCCCTTCCTGTCGCCTCCGCGGGACGGAATCAGTGTACCCCAGCCGTCTGCGTGTAGTGTAAGCCATGAAATAGTGCGAACGTTTTTCAGATGTCTGCGAGCCGTGTAACGGAGGCAGGAGATGGGAACCAGCCCGGTATTCACCTAGTGGGATGTGGAAAACATGGCGAGCTCTATGTGTTTTGTAAATAGGAGCCACCTTTTCATGCTGTAATGTATTTTATTTCTCCCAGACGCGTCTGACCTTTTACTTTAAGGCATCTCCAGTGGGACCTCGAATGATACAGTTTTGTTTTTGGTATGTGAGATGTGTAGATTACAAAACAGTTCACATCTCGTTTTTTACGTAAATATGTGATAATTTACAGATATTCGCGTTTTTGGTTTGCATCTGCGTTTCGCGTTTCTTCTTCTGTGGTAACTTGACTTACGAAACGTAAGGGGAACATGAAAACGTGGTTACGTTTCACAAGTGAAGTTACAGTGCGACCTCCAGCATCTGACCAGATTAGAGGAAACGCAGATGGCTCGAAACAGCATATCCAGACACTCCGGGATGATGATGGCATTGAAACAGAGGATGACACGCGTAAAGCTGAAATACTAAACACCTTTTTCCAAAGCTGTTTCACAGAGGAAGACCGCACTGCAGTTCCTTCTCTAAATCCTCGCACAAACGAAAAAATGGCTGACATCGAAATAAGTGTCCAAGGAATAGAAAAGCAACTGGAATCACTCAACAGAGGAAAGTCCACTGGACCTGACGGGATACCAATTCGATTCTACACAGAGTACGCGAAAGAACTTGCCCCCCTTCTAACAGCCGTGTACCGCAAGTCTCTAGAGGAACGGAGGGTTCCAAATGATTGGAAAAGAGCACAGGTAGTCCCAGTCTTCAAGAAGGGTCGTCGAGCAGATGCGCAAAACTATAGACATATATCTCTGACGTCGATCTGTTGTAGAATTTTAGAACATGTTTTTTGCTCGAGTATCATGTCGTTAGGAAATGACACTTAAAGTAGTAAAGGAGTTTTGCTATTTAGGGAGTAAAATAACTGATGATGGTCGAAGTAGAGAGGATATAAAATGTAGACTGGCAATGGCACGGAAATAGTTTCTGAAGAAGAAAAATTTGTTAACATCGAGTATAGATTTAAGTGTTAGGAAGTCGTTTCTGAAAGTATTTGTATGGAGTGTAGCCATGTATGAAAGTGAAACATGGACAATAACTAGTTTGGACAAGAAGAGATTAGAAGCTTTCGAAATGTGGTGCTACAGAAGAATGCTGAAGATAAGGTGGGTAGATCACGTAACTAATGAGGAGGTATTGAATAGGATTGGGGAGAAGAGAAGTTTGTGGCACAACTTGACTAGAAGAAGGGATCGGTTGGTAGGACATGTTTTGAGGCATCAAGGAATCACAAATTTAGCATTGGAGGGCAGCGTGGAGGATAAAAATCGTAGAGGGAGACCAAGAGATGAATACACTAAGCAGATTCAGAAGGATGTAGGTTGCAGTAGGTACTGGGAGATGAAGAAGCTTGCACAGGATAGAGTAGCATGGAGAGCTGCATCAAACCAGTCTCAGGACTGAAGACCACAACAACAACATCATGTCGTTTTTGGAAACCCAGAATCTACTATGTAGGAATCAACATAGATTCCGGAAACAGCGATCGTGTGAGACCCAACTCGCTTTATTTGTTCATGAGACCCACAAAATATTAGATACAGGCTCCCAGGTAGATGCTATTTTTCTTGACTTCCGGAAGGTGTTCGATACAGTTCCGCACTGTCGTCTGATAAACAAAGTAAGAGCCTACGGAATATCAGACCAGCTGTGTGGCTGGATTGAAGAGTTTTTAGCAAACAGAACACAGCATGTTGTTATCAATGGAGAGACGTCTACAGACGTTAAAGTAACCTCTGGCGTGCCACAGGGGAGTGTTATGGGACCATTGCTTTTCACAATATATATATAAATGACCTAGTAGATAGTGTCGGAAGTTCCATGCGGCTTTTCGCGGATGATGCTGTAGTATACAGAGAAGTTGCAGCATTAGAAAATTGTAGCGAAATGCAGGAAGATCTGCAGCGGATAGGAACTTGGTCCAGGGAGTGGCAACTGTCCCTTAACATAGACAAATGTAATGTATTGCGAATACATAGAAAGAAGGATCCTTTATTGTATGATTATATGATAGCGGAACAAACACTGGTAGCAGTTACTTCTGTAAAATATGTGGGAGTATGCGTGCGGAACGATTTGAAGTGGAATGATCATATAAAATTAATTGTTGGTAAGGCGGGTGCCAGGTTGAGATTCATTGGGAGAGTGCTTAGAAAATGTAGTCCATCGACAAAGGAGGTGGCTTGCAAAACACTCGTTCGACCTATACTTGAGTATTGCCTATCAGTGTGGGATCCGTACCAGGTCGGATTGACGGAGGAGATAGACAAGATCCAAAGAAGAGCGGCGCGTTTCGTCACAGGGTTATTTGGTAACCGTGATAGCGTTACGGAGATGTTTAATAAACTCAAGTGGCAGACTCTGCAAGAGAGGCGCTCTGCATCGCGGTGTAGCTTGCTCGCCGGGTTTCGAGAGGGTGCGTTTCTGGATGAGGTATCGAATATGTTGCTTCCCCCTACTTATACCTCCCGAGGAGATCACGAATGTAAAATTAGAGAGATTAGAGCGCGCACGGAGGCTTTCAGACAGTCGTTCTTCCCGCGAACCATACGCGACTGGAACAGGAAAGGGAGGTATTGACAGTGGCACGTAAAGTGCCCTCCGCCACACACCGTTGGGTGGCTTGCGGAGTATAAATGTAGATGTAGATGCTAGCCAAAAACGAGAAGATATGTAAGTGATCACTAATTTACGTTCAAACGAGACGCGAACTGTTTTATTCTCTACAAGTCACATACCAGAACGAAAGTATATCATTCTGGACCCCACTGAAGACGCATGAAAGTTAAAGGCTAAACGCGTCTGGGAGAAATAAATTGCAGCAAGAAAAGGCCGTTTTTATATACAAAACGAATATTTCTGTGCTTGCTGCGGATGGTGGCCACGCAAACAAGTTTGTGATGAGCATGTTTGTTTGGGCTGACTCCAACTACGTAGCACAAAATCTGAGTTACATATGTCTGCCGAAAGATTAGAGAAAATGCGCGAGGGAGTCCGAGGAAAGGCTGTCGATGTGTTGCGGGCGGCTAGCCTGCAGCATAGGTATCAGAATGAGATTTTTCACTCTGCAGCGGAGTGTGCGCTGATATGAAACTTCCTGGCAGATTAAAACTGTGTGGCGGACCGAGACTCGAACTCGGGACCTTTGCCTTTCGCGGGCAAGTGCTCTACCATCTGCGCTACCCAAGCACGACTCACGCCCCGTCCTCACAGCTTTACTTGTTCCAATACCTCGTCTCTTACCTTCCAAACTTTACAGAATCTCATATCAGCGCACACTCCCGTGCAGAGTGAAAAATCGCATTCTGGAAACATCCGCCAGGCTGTGGCTAAGCCATGTCTCCGCAATATCCTTTCTTTCAAGAGTGCTAGTTCTGCAAGGTTCGCAGAAAAGCTTCTGTAATGTTTGGAAGGTAGGAGACGCGGTACTGGCAGAAGTAAGGCTGTGAGGACGGGTCGTGGGTCGTGCTTGGGTAGCTCATATGGTAGAGCACTTGCCCGCGAAAGGCAAAGGTCCCGAGTTCGAGTCTCGGTCCGGCACACAGTTTTAATCAGCCAGGAAGTTTCAGCATAGATATCCCTTGGCCGCCAGCCGAGACGAGACTCGTTCGCGCCGGCACTGACCTGGCGGCAGCTCGCGGATGGCGTTGTGCGAGAGGTCGAGGAAGGCGAGGCTGCGCAGCGGCGCGAGCGCGTCGGCCGGCAGGTGTCGCAGGCGCGCGCCGCGCAGGTTGAGGTTGCGCAGCGACGCGCCGAGCCCGCGCAGCGCGCCCGCCGCCAGCGTCACGTTGGCGTTGTCGGCCAGCCGCAGCGTCGCCAGTGACGACAGCGGCTCCAGCGCGCCCGCCGGCACGTGCGCCAGGCGGTTGCGCGACAGGTCCAGGTGCGTCAGCGCAGACAGCCGCGACAGCGCCGCCGACGGCACCGCGCCCAGCTCGTTGTCCTGTCGAACACACAGCAGTGTACAGTACGTTGACACACTCGTGGCGCGGACTCCGAACGACCGCGTGAAACCCAGCTCGCTCCGATCGTCCGGGACACAAACAAAGCACTAGACACAGGCACGTGAGTAGACACGGTGTTCCTAGACTCCCGAAAAGCGTTCAATCAGCTCATCTACATCGATACTCTGCAAATCACATTAAAGTGCCTGACAGAGGGTTCATCGAACCATCTTCAGAGTGATAATGATGATGAGGTCCCATACTCCTAGGAGCGTAGGGGACGATGCGGGAGACCCGCACCGCCAGATAGGCAAGGTCCTATCGGAGGTGGTTTGCCATTGCGTTCCTCCGACCGTAATGGGGATGAATGATGATGATGAAGACGACACAACAACACCCAATCATCTCGAGGCAGGGAAAATCCCTGACCCAGCCGGGAATCGAACCCGGGACCCCGTGCGCGGGAAGCGAGAACGCTACCGCAAGACGATGTGCTTCACAATAATTCTCTATTATTCCACTGTCGAAAGCACGCGCAAAAGACGAACACCTATATCTCTCCGTGCGAGCTCTCATTTCCTTTATTTTATTATGATTATGGTTCTATTGTATTGTATTTTATTGTCTATATCCGCATCTACATACATACTCCGCAAGTCACCTGACGGTGTGTGGCGGAGGGTACCTTGAGTACCTCTAGCGGTTCTCCCTTCTATTCCAGTCTCGTATTGTTCGTGGAAAGAAGGATTGTCGGTATACTTCTGTGTGGGCTCTAATCTCTCTGACTTTATCCTCATGGTTTCTTCGCGAGATATACGTAGGAGGGAGCAATATACTGCTTGACTCTTCGGCGAAGGTATGTTCTCGAAACTTCAACAAAAGCCCGTACCGAGATACTGAGCGTCTCTCCTGCAGAGTCTTCCACTGGAGTTTATCTATCATCTCCGTAACGCTTTCGCGATTACTAAATGATCGTGTAACGAAGCGCGCTGCTTTCCGTTGGATCTTCTCTATCTCTTCTATCAACCCTATCTGGTACGGATCCCACACTGCTGAGCAGTATTCAAGCAGTGGGCAAACAAGCGTACTGTAACCTACTTCCTTTGTTTTCGGACTGCATTTCCTTAGGATTCTTCCAATGAATCTCAGTCTGGCATCTGCTTTACTGACGATTAATTTTATGTGGTCATCCCATTTTAAATCACTCCTAATGCCTACTCCCAGATAATTTATGGAATTAGCTGCTTCCAGTTGCTGACCTGCTATATTGCAGCTAAATGATAAAGGATCTTTCTTTCAATGTATTCGCAGCACATTACACTTGTCTACATTGACATTCAATTGCCATTCCCTGCACCATGCGTCAATTCGTTGCAGATCCTCCTGCATTTCGGTACAATGTTCCATTGTTACAACCTCTCGATAAACTACAGCGCCATCCGCAAAAAGCCTCAGTGAACGTCCGACGTTATCCACAAGGTCATTTATGTATATTGTGAATAGCAACGGTCCTACGACACTCGCCTGCGGCGCACCTGAAATCACTCTTACTTCGGAAGACTTCTCTCCATTGAGAATGACACGCTGCGTTCTGTCATCTAGGAACTCTTCAATCCAATCACACAATTGGTCTGATAGTCCATATGCTCTTACTTTGTTCATTAAACGACTGTGGGGAACTGTATCGAACGCCTTGCGGAAGTCAAGAAACACGGCATCTACCTGGGAACCCGTGTCTATGGCACTCTGAGTCTCGTGAACGAATAGCGCGAGCTGGGTTTCACACGACTGTCTTTTTCGAAACCCATGCTGATTCCTACAGAGTATATTTCTAATCTCCAGAAAAGTCATTATACTCCAACATAATACGTGTTCCAAACTTCTACAACTGATCGACGTTAGAGATACAGGTGTATAGTTCTGCACATCTGTTCGACGTCCCTTCTTGAAAACGGGGATGACCTGTGCCCTTTTCCAATCCTTTGGAACGCTACGCTCTTCTAGAGACCTACGGTACACGGCTGCAAGAAGGGGGGCAAGTTGCTTCGCGTACTCTGTGTAAAATCGAACTTGTATCCCATCAGGTCCAGCGGCCTTTCCTCTTTGGAGCGATTTTAATTGTTTCTCTATCCCTCTGTCGTCTATTTCGATATCTAGCATTTTGTCATCTGTGCGACAGTGCAGTCTTCCTCTGTGAAACAGCTTTGGAAAAAGACATTTAGTATTTGGGCCTTAAGTCTGTCATCCTCTGTTTGAGTACCACTTTGGTCACAGAGTGTCTGGACTTTTTGTTTTGAACCACCTACCGCTTTGACATAAGACCAAAATTTCTTAGGATTTTCTGCCAAGTCAGTACATAGAACTTTACTTTCGAATTCATTGAACGCCTCTCTCATAGCCCTCCTGACACTACATTTCGCTTCGCGTAATTTTTGTTTGTCTGCAAGGCTTTGGCTATGTTTACGTTTGCTGTGAAGTTCCCTTTGCTTTGTATGTGAACCGGGAACCTAGAAACGACGGAGAGGCTCCGTCCCCGCCGCAGCCGCAGTGCTCCACAACTCCACGACGTCTTCCGCAGTCCACTTCACCCCAACGCCGCCCCACACCGAACCCAGGGTTATTGTGCGGTTCGGTCCCCGGTGGACCCCCAGCGAACGTCTCACACCAGACGAGTGTAACCCCTATGTTTGCGTGGTAGAGTAATGGTGGTGTACGCGTACGTGGAGAACTTGTTTGCGCAGCAATCGCCGATACAGTGTAACTGAGGCGGAGTAACTGGAACCAGCCCGCATTCGCCGAGGCAGATGGAAAACCGCCTTAAAAACCATCCACAGACTGGCCGGCTCACCGGACATCGACACAAATCCTCCGGGCGGATTCGTGCCGGTGACCAGGCGGACATGATTATGGTTTCTCCCGATGCAGCTCGGCTTCAACCAAATATTTTCGCACTCTGAAGGGAAAGCTGGTGATTGAAATTTCGTGAGGAGATTCCGCCTCATCGAAAAACGTGTTAATGATGTCAACCCCAAACCTTGTATCATTTCATTGACATTCTCTCCCCCCTATTTCTCGATAATACGAAACGTGCTGTCCTTCTTTGAACTTTCTCGGTGTATTCTGTTAATCCCATCTAGTAAGTATCGCAGACCCCTAGCAGTGCTCGAATAGAGGATGGACAAGCGCAGTGTAGGCAGCCTCTTTAGTAGATCTCTTCCATCTTCGAAGACTTCTTCCAATAAAACGCAGTCTTCGGTTAGCCTTCCCCACAACATTTTCTATTTGTTCCTTCCAGTTTAAGCTCTTCGTAATTGTAATTCCTAGATATTTAGTTGAATTTACGGCCTTTAGATTTCACTGACTTATCGTGTAACGGAAGTTTAACGCATTCCTTTTAGCACTCATGTGTTTGACCGCACACTTATTTAGGGTCAACTTCAAATTTTCGCACCATACATATATCTTTTCTAAATCGTTTTGCACTTTGTTTTGATCTCCTGATGATGTGTTTAGTAGTCGATAAACGACAGCGTCATCCGCAAGACAGCTGCTCAGATTGTCTCCCAAATCGTTTATATAGGTAGGGAACATTAAAGGATCTGTAACACTATCTTGGGGATCGCCAGAAATCACTTCTGTTTTATTCGATCGCTTTCCGTCAGTTACTACGAACTGTCACCTTTCTGACAGGAAATCACGAATCCATTTGCATAAGTCACACGATATTCCATAAAAACGCAATTTGATTACAAGCAGTTTGTGAGGTACGGTATCGAAACCCTTGTGGAAATCTAGAAATACAGAATCTGTTTGAAATCCCTTGTCAGTAGCACTCAACACTTCGAATGAGTAAGAAGCTACTCATGTCTGACAACAACGATTTTTTTAAAATCCGTGTTGACTGTGATTCCATTCTCTTCCAGTTAATTCAAACATTCCAAAATCCTGCTGCGTATCGGCGTTAATGGTATGGACCATAATTTGGTGGACTACTCCGCACGACTGCCCAATGAACAAAATACGAGAGTGTGGAATTTCAGACCAACTATGTGAGTCTATTCAAGGGTTTCTAGGAAACACAATATAAGCATGTCATTTTGAAAGGAGAGAGGTCTTCAGGCGTAAAAATAACTTTGGGCACGTCTCAGTCGATTTTTATAGCGCCGTTACTTGTCACAGTATATGTAAATGACGTAGCAGCTAACGTTGGAAATTCTGTGGGGCTTTCAGCAGATGATGCTGTTGTACACAGAGAAGTCGCAACGCTAGAAAATTGAAGAAAAATTCAGGAAGACTTGCAGAGCATCGACGCTTTGTGTACACAGTCGCAGTGGACTCTCAACATAAACAAATGCAACTTATTGCGGGTACAATAGCAACAAAGACACTATATGATTGCAGAACAATCACTGGAAGCAGTAACCTCTATAAAATATCTAAGAGTATGTGTACGCAGACATTTGAAGCAGAACGACGACATAAATTTAGTTGTGAATAAGGCAGATGCCAGGCTGAGATTCATTGGAAGAATCCTCAGGAAATGCAGTGCATTATGACTGGAAGTATTCAGAGTCAGATATTCAATCTGCATTGGAGTGTGCAGTGATATGAAAGTTCCTCGCACATTGAAACTGTGTGCTGGACCGAGACTCCAACTCGGAACGTCATCCTTTGTCAGGCATCTACTGATTGCGCTACCGAAGTATGATTCTCGACCCTTCCTCACTGCTCTGTTTCCGCCAGAACCTCGTTTCCTGCCTTCCAAACTCCTGCCACGAAGTTTCATATCAGCCCACACTCAGCTACAGAGTAAACATTTCGTTCTGGAAACTTCCCCCAGGCTAAAACATCACTCGGCAGTATCCATTCTTCCAGCAGGGCTAGTCTTAAAGGTTCCGCATGAAACTTCCTGTGGAGTTTGGAAGGTAGGAGATCAGCTACTGGCCGAAATAAGGCAGTGATGTCGGTCGTGAGCCGTGCTTGAGTAACTCACCCGCGAAAGGCAAAGGGTCCCGAGCTCGAGTCTTGCTCTGGCACTCAGTTTTGATCTGCCAAGAAGTTCCATCAATGGCAGTACCTCCAAAACACTCGTTCGACCATTGCTTGAATAGTGCTCGTGAATATGGTGTGCTTGTCAGGTAAAACTGATAGAGGAAATAGAGAAGATTCAAAGAAGAGTAGCACGTTTCGTTACAGGTTCATTTAGTAAATGGGAAGACGTCATGGGGATACTTACAAAACACTCGTTCGAGCATTACTTGAATATTTCTCGCCAGTATCCTTACCAGATAAAACTGATAGATGGAATGGAGAAGATTCAAAGAAGAGCATAAGAGCAGCACGTTTCGTTACAGGTTCATTTAGTAAGTGCGAAGACGTTACGGAGATACTCGGCCATATATATGTCTTGTGAAAAGCCCACGAAGATGAAATAAGAGAGATTCGCGCGCACACAGGGGCATACCAGCAATTGTTCTTTTGCAGTCCATACGCGACTGCAATAGAAAACGGGGAAGTGACGCTGACATACACAGTACCCTCCACCACATACCGGAAACTGGTTTGTGGACTATAGATGCAGATGTACGTGTTAAATACAGTGGTACCTCATTTATACGGCCGTCATTAATCTGGGTCTCCAGTTCAACCGAATCATTCTCTCTTGAAGTAGAGTAACTGCTTAGTTTTCGATAACCCGCTACTAATTAGGGCAACAATCGTCGGTGTCACTCATTAAATTTAAATTTAGGCGACAGCCATACGTGGATACTCGCACAGCACCAGTTAAGACGTCAAGCACACATTCAGTCGTGTGGGACTCTTCCGTCCGATGAAACCTGTCTCTGGGGACTGTGAGTGCGTTTTTCGTTTGAACGACATCAAAATTTTTTGGTTTACCGAAGTTTTTCAGTGCAAATATGGGGTTTAGATTTGCACGTATTACAAAAGTTAAACACCTGTTTACCTAACTTTGGCGTTGCATCGCTCCTGAATGTTTTTGTTTTTGTCTCGTAGCAGTCAGAAGAATATCTATGCACTTTACGCGACTTTCGTTCCTTTGTTTCCTGATGGTGTTTGCTTCTTCTTGTACCGACTTTCACTGGAGTTCCTTCATGTCTATTCCATGTGAGCGCGTCTGCCAGCATTTTCCGAAATACTGTCATTGGCAGTTTCCATCCCGTCACATCGTGTAATACATATAACGCATTCACAGTAGCGGTGTTGAAAAAAAGATCGAATGCTAAGTTTCCATACCATTTTACTGTCTGTCTCAATGGGCTGCTACATGCAATCATGGTGATTCACACAGGACGATAGCAGTTGTTCCCTTGTTAAACTCAGTAACGATTTTCTGTTTTCGATAAACCCTTATTTTCGAAGTTGCCTTTTTACCATACCATGCCCGTTTACACTCCAACTCAATAACCATCAAAGGGTGTACTTCCACTTTATTTGCTAACTCGGCTCGATGCCAGTTGCCGAGGGATTATTTCTTTTCCGCGACTACGTCTGTGTGGCAGGTGGCGACTGCTGCACGGCCGTCCGATGGGTTGCTGCTCGGCAGGCGCACCAGTACGCACCCGTTTGTACTCGACGTACGTCAGCTGTCGCCGGCAAGAGGGACTGCCGCCTCAGCGGAAAGCCCAGGGAAATCGGCTGCGTACTCAACGTGTGGACAAGTGAACATTTTGCTGTACAGCACTTTATTGCCCCCATTTGTTGTGAGTGAGAAATTACATAAAAGAGAAAAGTGAGGAGAGAGAAAGAATAATTGTCGAAAAACATCGGCGCGGAA
Organism: Schistocerca nitens; assembly: GCF_023898315.1. Lineage (NCBI taxonomy): Eukaryota > Metazoa > Arthropoda > Insecta > Orthoptera > Acrididae > Schistocerca > Schistocerca nitens. The sequence continues at coordinate 253,351,755 of NC_064615.1, read as the reverse complement.
TTTGTTGGTGGAAGTTCAGCAGTCTAAGATTAGAAGAATGATCAGTGGGCACGCATTTGTGAATCCACTGACGCAATTTGGACACTGAATAAAGAAACTGGGGACAATGCCGACCCTTCGGAGTTCCATGAAGCATCCACAAATATTTGGGGATGCTTAGACTTAGGTGTTAATTACGTAAACGACTGGCTGCCAAATGACGGCGTCGTTGGCTGTGATGTGATGACGAAATTATCGCCGTTCGTGCGTCTGCAGATAATGACAATAGCGATAAGTTCCTAAGTGCTCTTATTCTCAAGTACGTGAGTGAATAGTCTGGATAAGTTGTGCACTGTCAATTAGTGTGCATCAATACATATACACTATTTCTAATGTTTAGTGCTTGACTTATTGTGTTAAACTTTTAACGTAGGATTTAAATTTTTAAATGCTGTCAGTAGTTACGTGAAATGTTGTTGTTGTTGTCGTCGTCGTCTTCAGTCCTGAGACTGGTTTGATGCAGCTCTCCATGCTTCTCTATCCTGTCCAAGCTGTGCAATGTGAAACACTAAAAGTAGAATTTTTGTTGCTCCTAGATGTGGCCGTGTGACAGTTTTACCCATTTAGTAAGGATAGAGGCCGAATGCGCTCGTTCCTATAGAGTCGACGAAGTATATTCATTCTTCCTATGTATCTCGTGAAAAGACCACGAAGGTAAAACTAGATCGATTACAGGTCACACAGAGGCTTTACCAGTACTCATGAAATGTATTCGTAAATTGCGACTACGGTACCACCAAAGCTGTAGAGTTTACAAGAAACAAATGAAAATTTGTGCCGGACGGGACCCGAGCCAGAATTTTCTGCGTTATGCAAGCGGTCATCTTAAATGCTTTGACTATGCAAGCACGTTTCCATCCCGACCCAAACCTCCATGTCCCTTGTCTGCTACCCGCAGTGCTCGCTACCCACAGTGCTCGCACGGTTATGTGATACGCGCGCAGAGTGAGACTTACGGGAATTGTACAGAAAGTAAGTTCTGATCGGTGGCCAAATGTGAACCACAGTAAAAATCAGAAATGTTTTATTTGCCCTTAGCAATTTTCCAGTACCCTCGTAATACAAGGCAGCTTATGGGCTTTCTGCCAATTCTCTACGCTGGTCTGCAACTCGTTGTCTGTTCCGAAATGTTGTCTTCATAGCCAGCAGTTCATGTGAGTAGAGATGAGAATCAGGGGGAGGCAAGTCCGGGCTATACGGTGGGTTATCAAACACTTCCGATTTAAAATGCTGCAGGAACTTCTTAATTGCCCCTGCAGTATGCGGTTGAGGTTTGTCATGAAAAAGGAATTGAGCGACAGTCACATTTCGTGGTGTTGCATGAAATCATACGAAATCTCTTGCCAGGCGCCCATACTTGGCGGAAACGCTATTTATCTGGGCTCTTTACGTTCTCACTGTGCGCTCAGAACTGGAAGGAGCGACGTGACGCATTAGATGGGTGTACTAGGAACACTGTCTAAGACATCTGTACAAAGCTTTATCGCATTTTCAATGTGACTTCCATTTCGCGGCCGGTGGAACTTACTTTCTGGACACCCCTCGTATTTAGTTTTCTCGTCAGATTCTCATGGCCTTAGCGTATACACTAATGAGCCAAAACAATATGACCACCTACTTAAAAGAATGTAGGTCCACCTCTGGAACGCATTTCAGTAGTGATTCTGCGAGCCATGGATTCGACAAGTACTTGATAGGTTTCAAGAGGTTTGTGGTAGAGATGGGCAAAGTCGTTCATCCTTGGGAGCTAGTTCACTGGTGATGGCCCTTTTTTAGGAACCGTTCATTTTTACTCATTCACCGTTCATTGTGCTTGGTATATGGTTCTTATGAAAAACTGATAGTTAGTAGCATAGGGACTCAAGATGGAAGGCGCTAAGAGGGGGCACTTGCCTCCCTCCTGGAGTACAGAGTTTTTATTCATAACATAATTCTCACACACTTGTAATTTTCGTGATTGTGCAAAACAGACTGCTCGCCAATTACGCACGATTTGTTGACCGCTACGAGCAGAATAGATAAACATGTGACAATTAGGCAGTGAAGAAATAGCAAATAAGCTAATGCAAACAACTTCGAAACAATAGATGACGATTGGTAAGCGACAATGAGCTGTCTAGTACTAGGGCCGATTTTTCATGCGCCGCCCTGTAACACTGAAATAATATTGTAGGAGTTATCACATTCTCTTTACAAAATGTGACACCATACACTCGATTACGTAGCGCGGGCTTCATTCGGTTGTAAGTCGGTCTGCCTTCCATAACAATGAACATGCTCTTTTACCATGCATCAAAAAAAGACGGATAATGGCCTCTCGCGTGTGCTGTGCCGACGTCCTTTGCGTGTCTAATAACAAAGAATCTTGCCTTTTTACTAATATTTCTTCTGCTGTTTATCGTATTAGTGAAGTAAAAGATGTCTGTATTAGATACCACGTAATTGTTATGTAATTTACGTAATTATAAAATACATTTTCATTACCGTTCGTGGACGCTGAATGGAATACGAAAACAACCAGAAGTTCAAAAAAGGTATGAAACAGATCTAGAATTGGCGTGCGCAGCGAACGAAACGAACAACAACGCGTTACTGAACTATGAGCAGTCGGCAGTGGAACTGCGACGAGTGGCCACGCAAAGGAGGACGAGTCCGGCCGAGCGAGACCGAGACCGAGACCGGGACCGAGGCTGGAATGAGACCGGCTGACGTGCCGTTCGGGAACGAGACCGAACGTATCCCTTTCCCGGGAACTATAAGTAGGAAGCCGCGACCGAAGTGAAGTATAAAAGACCCTTCCCTAGAATTCGTTCCTTGCCTGTTCCGTTCATTTTGGTGAACCGTTCCTTCAGACCTGTTAGTTCGTGAACGACCCACCTCTAGTTTGTGGCACCAGATGCCTATGCACAGGTCACACATTTCCCGTAATTTACGGGCGATTGGTTTGTGGGCGCAGAACCGGCGCCCTATAGCGTCCCAGTGGGTTTCATCGGCTTCAGATCAGTCGAATTTTTTGGCCAAGATGTCAACGTGAGTTCATTTTCATGCTCCTCAAACCATTGCAGCTCGATCCTGGCGTTGTGACAGGGACAGTTATCCTGCTGGAAGATACCACCGCTTCTGGGGAAGACAACAAGCATAAGGGATCACAGGCGGTCCCTGATAATGTTCACGTAAGCCTTCGCTTACTACCGCAGATCCCATGGAAGCCCAGGCGAATGTCCCCAGTAACATAGTACTCCTCCCAACGGCATTCGTCCGTGGCGAGCTGCGTGTTTCGAGCATCCGTTCGCCTGGTTGACGGCGTGTCTGGACACGACCTTCGACCTGGTTTAACAATAAAACGGGAGTTACCCGACCACGCGACACGATCACATTGATTCGCAGGTCGGTCTCGATGATCTCCTGCCCGCTTTAATCATAATGGTGGATATTATTGGATCAACATGGGAACATGTAGGCCTCCTCTGATACGGAATACAATGTTCAACACTGTGAGATGAATGATGTGCTCCAAAACACTTATGCCTACGCCAACCCTCTCCCATCGACATAGGGATCACTGGAGACGGAGCACTAGCTCGGAATGTCTCAAGCATGTGGAAGGAAATTGGCCGTGGCCTCTCAAAGGAACCATCCTGGAAATCGTCAGGAGCGATTTCGGGAAATTACGGAAAATATAAATCTGAATGTCCGGACACGGATTTGAATCGTCGTCTTTCCGAATGCGACTCCCGAGTGCTAACCACTGCGCCACCTCACTCGGTAATTACGAATAAGGAAATTACTCTCCTTTGCTATACTTCTTAAAAGGTGCAGAGATAAATCATATCTGAGTTTTTTTTATATAGGAGAGTTTGCATACAGCTGTACTTTTGCAATCTTATTCGCTTACAGTTTTCCATCGAAACTGATTAACGCTATGCGGTCATTTGCGTGTCATCACGGAAGGGGGAACTGTTTTTCCTGTCGTTAACTTTTACACATTGTGTTTTTCACTCATATTGTTCCACATGTCTTCTCAGGAAGGCGTATCTTTAAACAGCGTAACACATCCATGCGCTTGCAATGCATGTGAGCACTAGCCCACGTTAAAAAGCATATATGTTGCCTCCTTTTCTTTTTCATTTGAACGGTAACACCGATTAATAGCGAGTAATTTCTGTAGACTAAAAACTGCTTAAAAAGGGAAACAGTAGATCACTCCATGGTGTGTGTTGCCTTTATGAAACTGACAACTTTCTCTTTTCTCGTCCTCTCGGGAAAGAATAACGTGAAAAGAAACGTTGTAGGGGAGCGAAGAATTTTGATCGAGTGAGAAGATTCTTCACTAAACACATCGATTAGAAGTATCAAGAGAGTTATTTTTCGAATACCGATATACAAGTTTTCGTGCTTTTTTTCGTAAGTTGCTTCCGGTTAGTGATGCAATAAGCAGAATTCCTTCATGAGAATCACAACCAGTTGCTTCCGTCTTATCTAATTCTACTCGTCAGTGCCAAAGCAGCTGGTCACTTCCTTTCGTAAAAAAAGAGAAGATCGAAAGTTAGCTTTTTACTGGTGAGTCACATTTTGCAGTGTTCAGCACACGTCTTCAGATGTTCCAATAATTGTCGTAATTCGTGGTGTGCGTACGCCTCTCACTCATATAGCATTTTAACAAGGCTCCGTTGCACTTGCGAAATTTCTTGTAGGGCCTTCGACTGAGGTCACATGTATTCGCACTCGCTAGTGAAAGTGCGGGGATCTATTAAGTGCAAGCTTGCAACATCAAACACTGCTCAGCAAAACAAGGGACTGTACCACTAATTAATAGTACAAATTTCCGGATGCTTTAGGAAGGATCCGTCCTTCAGCACGTAAGAGGACATAAGTAACATCAGCGTGCCTTATGCATGTCGAACAGAGGTAACCCACCTGTGAAAGGAAGAAGCTTGTGTAAGCTGCAACAGAGAACAGCAAATCTCTCTCGCAAGAAGTGCCTTGCAATTTTCTTAGAAGCCGACCTCCGGCTCTCTTGGCTGTCCACAGACTCTTTAACACTAGAGCCTCGTGTATCTGGAATTTCCATTTCCTTGTCGCTGCTGGCGCTACTGATATTCATTTGTCATTGAGGCAGTGACACTGTCAGTCAGTTTGTGTGCGTGTAGCCAAAGAAACTGGAACACCTGTCTAATATCATGTAGGGCCGACGTGGCATGGCCTCGACTAATGTCTGAAGTAGTTCTAGAGGGAACTGACACCGTGAATTCTTCAGGGGTGTCCATAAATCCGTAGGAGTTCGACAGGGGTGAAGATCTCTTCTAAACACTACGTTGCAAGGCATCCCAGATATGCTCAGTAATGTTATGTCTGGGGAGTTTGGTGGGCAGCGGAAGAGTTTAAACTCAGAAGACTGTTCCTGGAGCCACTCTGTAGCAATTCTGGACGAGTGTGTTGCCGCATTGTCCTGCTGGAATTTCCCAAGTTCGCCGGAATGCACAAGTGACATTAATAGATGCAGGTGATCGGTCACGTTGCTTGCGTACGTGTCACCTGTCAGAGTCGTATCTAGACGTAGCAGGGGCCCCATATCACTTCAACTGCATACGCCGCATTGCATTACAGAGCCTCCACCAGCTTGAACAGTTCTCTGCTGACATGCAGGGTCCATAGATTCATGAGGTTGTCTCCATACCCGTACACGTCCATTCGCTCGATACAATTTGAAACGAGACTCGTCCGACCAGGCAACATGTTTCAGTCATCAACAGGCCAATTTTGGTGTTCATGGGCCGAAGCGAGACGTGAAGCTTTTTTGTCGTGTAGTCATCAAGGGTACACGAGTGGGCCTTCGGCTCTGAAAGCCCATATCGATGATGTTTCGTTGAATGGTTCACACTATGACACTTTTTGATGGCCCAACATTGAAATTTGCAGCAATCTGCGGAAGGGTTTGCTCTTCTGTCATGTTGAACGATTCTCTTCAGTCGTCGTTGCTCCCGTTCTTGCAGGATCTTTTTCCGGCTGAAGCGATTTGATGTTTTACCGGATTCCTGATTCACGGTACACTAGTGAAATGGCCGTGCGGGAAAATCCGCACTTCATCGCTACCTCGGAGATGCTGTGTCCCATCGCTCGTGCGCCGACTATAACACCACATTCAAACTCACTTAAATCTTGATAACCTTTGCGATTGTAACAGCAGTAATTGATCTAACAACTGCGGCACACACTTGTCTTATACAGGCGTTGCCGACCGCAGCGCCGTATTCTGCCTGTTTACATATCTCTGTATTTGAATACACATGCCTATATAAGTTTCTTTGGCGCCTCAGTATAGTTTTCACGATGGCGTGTCTTCAGATATTTTGTTCAATTGAGAAGTAAACAAAACATTTCCCCATTGATAACGTAATAAGTAATTTCTTCGGATATCTGCCAGCGTCTGTCGAACAGTTAATGTACTCGTTTCGATCGCATGATCGAGCTATGCTGAAGGGCCAAAACATTATGAGCACTTTCCCACCGCGAGACTGAATGTCGCCTGGTGAGGTTGCGGGCCGTGCTGCCGTAAGAAAAGTATCCAGGAAGAGCAGAGACGAGCGGGGAATGATTCTATCGACAATACGGGTCGCAGATGTGGAAGACTAGTGGCGTACGCCTCTTTAACGAAGGACCGATTGTGATGACCCGAGAACTGGGAGCGAGCATCGCGGAGGTGGCGAACACGGTCTGTTGTTCACGTGCTGTTGTCGTGAGCACGTAGGGAAAGTACTTGAAAGAAGGTGCAATCACGAGGGGGCAACAAGGTGTTGCACGTCCACGCGTCATCACAGAACGTGGATGGCGGACGCTTATCTGCGCCGTAAAGCGTGACAGTCCGTCATGTGTGACAGGTCTGACGACAGTGTACAACGCTGGGGCAGACACCAGTGTTCTAAGCACATCGTTCAGTCACATTGTTGAACGAGGTGCTCGCGATGGACGACTCCTGTTCTGAACTTGATCCAACGACGTACCATCTAGATTCAACCGTAGACAAATAAAAACGTGTCACCTGGTCGTGTGAATCTTGAAAAGGTTTTGCACCAGCTCTGTGGTCGTGTCCTGATACGGCGTCATCCAGGTGAACGGCCACTCGAAACATGCACCACGCTTCGGACGCAGACACTCGGTCAGTTTTGTCAAAATGTGGGCAGGAACAAAGCGAAAATTGTCGAAACGTCCATTTAGCACCCTGCATTTTTGTCTTTTCGCAGGAGTACCAAAAAATCACTGGTGTTCAATGAGCTGTAACGCCGATAGCGCTCGTCAGGAAATCGAACCTGACTATAGCATTTTGTACGAAATTTTGTACACAGTGATCATTTTCGAAAAACGTGTAGTTTTTCGAGATATAAGTGAAAATCTGAAGAAAGTACCTAAGAAAATTTTGAGGCTTTTGTCTTTTCCGTTGTGAAACCGACCTCCTACAAATCAGCAAACTTGACATTCGAATTCAGCACTGAAAACAACATATACAACTGCTGAGAAAAGAACTTCCCCAATGTTGTTGTGATTATGTCCCATAACTGTTCGATGAGATTCATGGCGGGCGATCTGGGTGGCCAAATCATTCGCTCGGACTGCCCAGAATGTTCTACAAACCAGTCCCGAACAGTTTTGGCCCAGTGACATGGCATATTGCCATCCATAAAAACTCCAACATTGTTTGGGTATACGAAGTCCGTAAATGGTCTCCAAGTAGCCGAACGTAACCATTTCTAATCAATGATCGGTGCAGTTGGACCAGAGGGCGCAGTCCATTTCATGTAAAGACTGCTCACGCAAGAATGGAGCCACCACCAGCTTGCAGTGCCTTGTTGACAACTTGGGTCCATGCCTTCATGGGGTCTACGCCACAGTCGAACCCTACCAACAGCGCGTACCAAATGAAACCGGGACTCATCTGACCAGGCCACGGTTTTCCAGTAGGGCCCAAACAATGTGGTCACGAGCCCAGGAGAAGCGCTGCAGGCGATGTCTTGCTGTTAGCAAAGGCACTAGCGTCGATCATGTTTTGCCATAGCCCTCACTGCCGTAACGGATACGTTCGTTCAGCATCCTACATTGATTTCTGCAGTTATTTTACGCAGTGTCTCTTGTGTATTAGCACTGACAGTTCTACTCTACTGCCGCTGCTCTCGATCGTTAAGTAAAACCATCGGCCACTACGTTGTTGATGGCGAGAGGTAATGCCTGAAATCTGGTGTTCTCATCTCATTCTTGACACTATGGGTCCTAAAATGTAGAATTCCCTAACGATTTCCGAAATGGAATGTCCCATGCGTTGAGCTCCAACTACCATTCCGCCTTCAATGTCTGTTAATACCCGTCGTGCGGCGATAATGACGTCGGAAAAATTTTTCACTTGACAACTCCATCTATACACTGCCCTTTTATATCTTGTGTACGCGGTACTATTGCCATCTGCGCATGTGGATGTCGCTACCCTATAACTTTTATGTTAATGCGTTGTGTCTGTTCTTTTGGACGAGTCCGCAGCTCGTGGTCTCGCGGTCGCGTTCTCGCTTACCGAGCACGGGGTCTCGGATTCGATTCGCGGCGGGGTCAGGGATTTTCACCTGCCTCTAGATCACTGGGTGTTTGTGTTGCCCTCATCATTTCGTCATCATTCATGAAAGAGGCGAGTTTGGACTGAGTAAAGGTTGGAAATTTGTACGGGTGCTGATAACTGCGAAGTTGAGCACCCCCCAAACCAAACATCATCATCATCCTTTGGACGTGTCGAAAAAGAACAGGCATCACGCAGTCATGTAATTTATTCGCCTAGACGGGCAGTGGATCCACCTTTTTCATTGTGAGTGCTCAAGTAAGTCAGACATCCTAGGGTAAACCTCAGAATAGACGACATGGACAGGGACTGCTCGTTGGGAATGTAGGTCGCCGGTGAGGCGTGTCTAGATAGCGCGAGCAGATGCTACAAATACTGTGTCCTGGGTAGCGTAGTGGTTAACGCTCGTGTCTGATTATCAGGAGATGCCAGTTTCAATTTCGGTCTGGCACAAATTTTTACTCGAGGCCGCTAATTCTGCGTAATGTCCCGATGCAGCTGTCATCAGTAATCCCTTTCCTTTCCTTTCTCCCCCCCCCCCCCCACCACCACCACCACCACCACCACCACCACACCTTCAGTTTACCCATAACTTTTGTTACAACAGTGTAATGTTTAGGCGCATTTGTATAGTGTAGCCTGGTAGCTACAATACAAAATTTGAAGGCATCAGACCTTTGCGTCAGCCTTCAGACTTCGCCTTGTCGTAAAAAAATCGACTGTAAAGATTACAAGAGAGGGAGGTGGGCGTCGCTACCTGTAGGTTGAGGTTGCGAAGCACGGTCTCGTGGCCGCGGAAGGCGTCCGGGGCGACGGTGCGCAGCCCGCAGCCGGAGATCTGCAGCGAGCGGACGGCGGACAGGGGAGCGAGCGCGCCGTCTTGCAGGGCGGCCACCGAGCTGTTGGTGACGTAGAGCAGGTCCAGCGGCTGCGCGCCGAGGCGCGACAGCGCGCGCACCAGCCGCGCCCAGTCCACGCCGTCGCACTGCACCGACAGCTCCTGCGCCGAGTTGAAGGCGCACACGCAGCCCGACGACAGGTCTGCGAACTGCTGGGCAGACCACGGGCACTGCGCGACGCACGGCCGCGCCAGCAGCAGGAGGCCGCAGCAGGCCACCAACAGCGGCCAGCGGAGCATCTGCAACAGGTGGACGCACCCCGACACTGTAGCCTCATCAGGCGGCGCGGCGCGTGCTTAAAGCTGTCGGCACACGGACCGTGCATCCGAACGTTGAGCGTGCCCAGTTTCTGACGTCATAGCGTGGAATAGCACGTTCGGGAGTCTTTCCGAACGTGCAGAGCAATATCTGGCATGTCAGAAATGCTGAACGTGCGTCTGAGCGTTGACCAATGAGGTGGCACATCGCCACCTACGTCACACGCACGCCGCCTCTCTTCAGTACAGAGTTGTGAGGCGCCATATTGCCATTCATTTCAAGCCTATATGTATATATGCCGTTTCTGAGCACCAGAAAATTGAGAATCACTGGAAAACCCGTTGTCAACTGTGCGATCCGTTCCAATAAAATAATGAGAAACATCATATTCGTGGCGAACGAATTATTGTAACTTGCGTATTATGAGAGTAGGCTATTTGAGGGCAGCGACACGCTGAAGATCCACCCAAAACGCATTGTTCTTGGTACAATTTGTTAAAATTAAATTACTATTAGTAATTATCTACGATTAAGGTTTCAGCATGCAATAAGATACTACCAGTAGAACAAGACATTTGTCGTGCGTTTAGCGTAATGAGTAGAATCACCGACTGATAATGAATTCACTGTTGGGGCGGTAGTTCGCGTCTAGACACTTCCAGATTTTATTAGTTTAATATAAGTATAGACTATAATATTTGATGTTATGTAAATATAAGTTCACTTTTTTTTGAGGGGTGACTGTTCGATTGACTTAATCTACTAGACAGCTTGCGCTACTTGTATAAAGATATTTTGCTTCGTAATTCACATGTTGCAAGGATTCTGCAAGTGAGTAGGAACAGTGATCAAGTAAGACTGACCTTGGGGTTTTACTAAAATGTGGGAATGATGAAATAATAAACATTATTTGTTATTCTTACGCGGAGAAGTATTCCAAATTTGTACCGCACTGTTTGTAATGGAAGTTTTATAAGCCTGTGTCCTTATTGATTGGACATAGTACCTTCCTTTTTGTGGACGATGGAGGAAATGTGCGTTTTAATAGAGCTAACGTGGGAATTGAGTAAACAGTGTGACTTACGAGCTAGAAACATCCCTCAACTGCCGCTGGAGTGCGTTGCGATCGCGTATACCACGTTGGGGCCCACGTACCGTATGCACAAGCCGCATCGTTCCTGAGCGTTCAGCAGCACGTTGAACTTGGCACGCTCAACGTTAACGTTCGACAGCACGGTCCGTGTGCCGCCGGCTTTAGGCTGGGCGCAGGAGCGGCTCGAGAACGTTTTTCCATGCAAGCGACTTATCATTTGGGGACATAGAAACGACGGAGAGGCTTCGTCCCCACCGTAGCCCTCAGTAGTCCACAACCCCACAACAGTTTACAGCAGTCCAGTCACCCCACCGCCGCCCCACAGCAGACCCAGTGTTACTGTGTGGTTCGGCCCCCAGTGGACCCCCCCCCCCTGGGTAACCCCAGATGTTTGCATTGTAGAGTAATGATGTTACATGTACATGGAGACATTGTGCAGCAATCGCCGACATAGTGTAACTGGCAGATGTAAAACCGCCTTAAAAACCATCCACACACCGGACTTCGACACTAATCTTCCGGGCAGATTCATACTGGGGACTGTCACACTTTCCTGCTCGGGAAACATTGTTTTACCCTGCGCAGCTAACCGGGTGGGCTGTGATACACATTAGTGACTGTGTGCTGGCATACGCTGTCGCCAGCACACCAGGCGGGAAAGAGGTTTTAAAAAGATCGATATAGGCCAACGACAAATTCGCAAGAAACGCGCCACCAGCGCTCTCTCAGCCGCCAGTATTTGGATCGCCGCCATGGACCAGAGGGCCCAGTGGGTTCCAGTCAGTCATCCAAGACACCAATCCAGGGGCAGCCCAGAGGGAGTCGCAGTCGCAGTTAGCTTAGCCTCTAGCTCAGAGATAGGGATTACATAGTGACCAGAGTAGTGTACATAGTGGACTTGTACTTCACCAGTAGTGAGGCTAACGTGGTCTGTTACAGAGAGCTTGTACAAAACCTGGACTATCTTGAGTTAAGTAATCTTCTATTCTTATGAATCAAGAACCCAGTTAATATATGCGTGCAGTTCGTGTTATAGAAAGAGGATACCGGCCACCAACCAACATCCTCTCCTTGCTTCCCCTGGTATAAACCTACAGTGACAACGAGGCGACACAGAACACTGTATGCAAGGCTTACACTTGGATGGCCTCTCAGATTGGCATCCCAAACAGACGCTACTGCCGGCCGGTGTGGCCGTGCGGTTCTAGGCGCTTCAGTCTGGAACCGCGTGACCGCTACGGTCGCAGGTTCGAATCCTGCCTCGGGCATGGATGTGTGTGATGTCCTTAGGTTAGTTAGGTTTAATTAGTTCTAAGTTCTAGGGGACTGATGACCACAGATGTTAAGTCCCATAGTGCTCAGAGCCATTTGAACCAGACGCTACTAATTGTGATGCATCCTGTAGAGATATCTTGCTGTAGTGTTGCTTCTACCTTAAACCGACCCCAGGAGTGTGTGCACAAAGGGAGCATGTTAGCCAGATACTGAGTGCCCATTTGCAGTAGCAAAAACTATCCCCTTGTTATCTGAAGAAGGCCGGCACACACTGACAGTGCCGATTTCAGTGAACAGGTGCTGGCCAGCTAGTGGGAAAGAACGAAACATTGTTTGCACACTTTGGTGCAGCCTGTGGCCAACTCAGTAGATTGGGAGAGCGGAGACATGCGCGCGCGCACACACACACTCTCTCTCTCTCTCTCTCTCTCTCTCTCTCTCTCTCTCCAGCTGCTCTTCACTCTTTCTCTAATGATAGTAAAGAAGTTATTCAGTACTGTGCTGACATAAGCAGTTGTCAGCACACCGGTCGGTAAAGAGGTTGCGAGAAGTTCGATAGTAGGCGCTGAAGCAATCGCGCCTATCAGGAGAGGGCCCAAAGACAGACTCGCAAGCAATGTGCCGCCAACGCCCTCTAGACCGCCAGAATTTAGATCGCCGCCGCGGACCGGAGGGACGTGTCGGTCACAGTCTCTAGCTCAGAGCCAGTCACAGTCAGCTCACTTACTAGTTCAGTCGCCATTCTAGTTGGCGTCTGTCAGTCCACGTCACTGGCTATGGGAGTGTAGTGTTATAACGGGTCATGCACTTCTCCAGCTTTGAGGCTATTGTGGACTATTAGGGGAAGAGCTTGTACCACAACAACTTGCTCAAAGACAAGTAGATTCCTGTTTAAGTAAATAAAGAACGCTGTTAATACATGTGTGCTGTTAGTGTTGTAGAAAGAGGATGCTGGCCACCAAACAACATACTGTCCCTTGCTTTCCCTGGCACAGGACTCCACGGTGTCATCGACGACACAAACACACAAACAGGGTGAACTGTCATTTTTTCGTTAATGGTCATAGTTATTGTGATATTTCGAAATTAGGTAACACATCACATAAAATTCGAAAAGTTTGCAACGAAAAATAGGAGCCGCTATGAATTAACGTTTGGTGCATGTTAGGTCACACATTGCTGCACGTAAAATGTAACTAATGTGTTGACATTTTCTTTAAGATTGAGAGGAGACCTAATCCATCACCAGCCCCCATAAAATAAGTTTTGTGTAGCGCACTCACTTCCGCTCGCGTGAGCAGACTATATAACGAGAATGGACTATTTGTAATATCCATTATTTAAACGGTTCAAGATATCTAAACGAGTTTTTGGCAAATCATATCACGACATTGAAAGTCTGACACTAGCTACAATCAGGCACTGAAACAAATTCATTGGCGACAACTGAAAATTTGTGCTGGACTCGGACCCAAACCCAGATTTCCCACTTTCCACAGGTGGTCACCTTAATCGCTTCAGATCTTCGAGCACGCTTCACGTCCAACCCCAACTGTCAACTTGTTGCACACTTCATACATAGTGTCCCCTGTCCATTACCCTTCATTGCTCGCAGACTGTTGCAGATTCCCGCAAGGGTTGGACATGTATCATGCTTGGATAGCCGAAGCTGTTAATGTCACTCCTCAGATAAAGCGGAAAATCTGGGTTGGAGACCCAGTCCAATATAGATTTTCACATGTCGCCATTGAATTTTCTTGCGAGGACTGAGAGGGCATTTTAATATGCACGCTGCTCCAACCATGCACGTTCATATCGCCATATTCCAAGACGAGGTATGAATACATGTTTTCTCACATAACTAGAAACATAGGAAGAGTTTCTGCTGGAAAAATCAGCAAGGGCTTAATTAGTTTTTATAGGAATTTCAGAGGACGAGAACAGCCATGCAGACGACAGCTCATCGCAGCTAAGGTAAATACTGCGAGCAGCGGCGTAAACTTGTTGGTTCACTAGCTTGCGTCCACTGTAAACTCGAGCGACCTTAGCTCAACTTGTCACAAAACTAAGCATCCTCCGTAGACTTGATTGTCATGCTTTGAACCAGAATCGAATGATGTATCATAGTACTGGCCAACTTCATGACGTACTCGTAAGAATAATTTTTTAAAGAAACTTGTAGTTAAAATTTACCATTGTTGTGTTTAGGATTATTTCACTTTCTGACGACGAGATGTGTTCGTTTGACAACTGTCGTAACATTTTCACACTGTAAACTGTGTAAATGCGTGTATTTCTGTGATAATATATCAACATTAAACCAAAAATGTTTACAGCTTACACAGTTGATGTTCTGTCATCAAAACATTACAAGGTTGTGGATAGGAATAGATACTTGGAGCTGTGTAGTATCATTTTTTGGTTTTTATGAATGAAAACAGAAAAAAACAGGAAGGGTCACTCAATGTGGTTTATTCTTATCACCTACCGTATATTTCTGTTAAAATGTTGATGTGAGCGTTGCAGAGTTTTGCTTATATTTATCGTTAAAACGACTTCTGCAGCGTAACCAACGACACATCTCAGTCCACCGAAAGGCATCACGTGACTGAAAAACAGCGGAGCGTATACAGAGTGGTCCATTGATCGTGACCGGGCCAAATATCTCACGAAATAAGAGTCAAACGAAAAAGCTACAAAGAACGAAACTCGTCTAGCTTGAAGGGGGGAAACCAGATAGCGCTATGGGTGGCCAGCTAGATGGCACTGCCATAGGTCAAACGGATATCAACTGCGTTTTTTTAATGGGAACCCCCATTTTTATTACATATTCGTGTAGTACATAAAGAAATATTAATGTTTTAGTTGGTCCACTTTTTTCGATTTGTGATAGATGGCGCTGTAATAGTCACAAACATATGGCTCACACTTTTAGACGAACTGTTGGTAACAGGTAGGTTTTCTAAATTAAAATACAGAACGTAGGTACGTTTGAACGTTTTAATTCGGTTGTTACAATGTGATACATGTACTTTTGTGAACTTATTATTTCTGAGAACGCATGCTGTTGCAGCGTGATTACCTGTAAATAGCACATTAATGCAATAAATGCTCAAAATGATGTCCGTCAACCTCAATGCATTTGGCAACACATGTAACGACATTCCTCTCAACAGCGAATAGTTCGCCTTCCGTAATGTTCGCACATGCATTGACAATGCGCTGACGCATGTTGTCAGGCGTTGTAGGTGGATCACGATAGCAAATATCCTTCAACTTTCCCCACAGAAAGATATCCGGGAACGTCAGATCCGGTAAACGGGCGGGCCATGGTATGGTTCTTCGACGAACAATGCACCTGTCATGAAATATGCTATTCAATACCGGTTCAACCGCACGCGAGCTATGTGCCGGACATCCATCATGTTGGAAGTACATCGCCATTCTGTCATGCAGTGAACATCTTGTAGTAACATCGGTAGAACATTAAGTAGGAAATCAGCATACATTGCACCATTTAGATTGCCATCGATAAAATGGGAGCCCATTATCCTTCCTCCCATAATGCCGCACCATACATTAACCCGCCAAGGTCGCTGATGTTCCACTTGACTCAGCCATCGTGGATTTTCCGTTGCCCGATAGTGCATACCGCTGTTGGTGAATGACGCTTCGTCGCTAAATAGAATGCGTGCAAAAAATCTGTCATCATCCCGTAATTTCTCTTGTGCCCAGTGGCATATCTGTACACGACGTTCAGAGTCGTCGCCATGCAATTCCTGGTGCATAGAAATATGATACGGGTGCAATCGATGTTGATGTAGCATTCTCAACACGACGTTTTTGAGATTGCCGATTCTCGCCCAATTTGTCTGCTACTGATGTGCGGATTAGCCGCGACAGCAGCTAAAACACCTACTTGGGCATCATCATTTGCTGCAGGTCGTGGTTGACGTTTCACATGTGGCTGAACACTTCCTGTTTCCTTAAATAACGTAACTATCAGGCGAACTGTCCGGACACTTGGATGATGGGCATTTTGATCACAATAGCCATACATCAACACGATATCGACGTTTTCTGCAATTGGTAAACCGTCCATTTTAACTGAGGTAATGTATCACGAAGCAAATACCGTCCGCACTGGCGGAATGTTACGTCATACCACTTACTTATACGTTTGTGACTATTACAGCGCCATCTACCACAAAGATAAAAAAGTGGTCCAACTAAAACATTCATATTTCTTTACGTACTACACGAATATGTAATAAAAATGGGGGTTCCTATTTTTAAAAAACGCAGTTGATATCCGTTTGACCTATGGCAGCGCCATCTAGCGGGCCAACCTTAGCGCCATCTGGTTTCCCCCTTCAAGCTAGACGAGTTTCGTACTTTGTAGTTTTTTCGTTTGATGCTTATTTCGTGAGATATTTGGCCCGGTCACTATCAATGGACCATCCTGTATAAGGAGGATGAATAACCAATGTACAGAGTTACAGTGAATGTCCTTGGTACATTTGTTGGAAGATTCTAGAGCATATTCTGAGCTGAAACATTACAAGCTTTCTTGAGACAAGGATCTGCACAGATTCAGGAAACGCGACTCGTGTCAACACATCCAACTTTAGTCAGAAATGCTGTCTTGCAGGTAACTGTTTCAGATGAGTGCACAGTTTCTGTCTTCCTAGGGTTGCTAAAGGTTTCTGACACTGCACCACGTTTGTCAATTGCTGAACAAGATGTCATCATACGGTGTATATATCCAAATGTGATTACCTCAAAGAAGTTTTGTTTCATAGAATTCAGTTAACCACACTGCACTACTAACGTTCAACAAACACAGGAGTAAAAACGCTATAGTACCGCTAGTGTTGTGAATTTAAAAAACTATTTATTAGATAGGGTCTGCAGGACTCGCAGGTTGCTTGCTGGCGATCTTTTTTGCGTGAAAGTGGCCCGTTGGGAGGTTGCTTAAAAATGTAAGCGCACCGGTCACCTTAGGTAGGGGCGGTGTGCCCTATCGTTCGCCGTCGGCTTGCTTTCTGCTGCAACGCGGCTAGCGCAGTCGATAGACATTGAGTTAGTAATGTGTGGAGTCTGTCGTGCCTGAAGCCGGAATGTGGACGCGAGGCACCTGGTCGCTTTAAAGTGGGATATAACACAGCTACTTGACGGGGAAGAGGCTGGACGATGTCGGGAGTGACTTACGCGCAATATATCTTCGTTGATTTTTCATATAATTGGAATAATTGTCGCTGGTAGCACAGTTGTGTATGAAAGGTATAAATGTGAGAAGAGTGCGTGTAAAAGCTAGGAATCATAGTGACTGGTTTATAATGATATATTCCAAAACGATCGTGAACTTGAACTGTTGATATTTAAAATTTTCCCATTCAATAATGACACATAGTGAGGATGATTTTAACCGTCATCGTATTGGTTAGCGCTCAAGGACATTATTCGAAGGAAAGACGACCAACTAATATGAGCAGCACTACTAATTAATTCAGTTCAACTAACAATTTATTGCAGTAACAATTTACTACTAGGGAGATTATTATTTGCAGAATGGTACGCCACCTTAAAAGTAAATAAGTTCAGTACAGAAAAATGGTTCAAATGGCTCTGAGCACTATGGGACTCAACATCTGTGGTCATAAGTCCCCTAGAACTTAGAACTACTTAAACCTAACTAACCTAAGGACAGCACACGCATCCATGCCCGAGGCAGGATTCGAACCTGCGACCGTAGCAGTCGCGCAGTCCCTGACTGAGCGCCTAGAACCGCTAGACCACCGCGGCCGGCAAGTTCAGTACAATTCCTACGAACGAGAGGGAGAATCCGATGGTATCTTACTAAAATTTTATTGGTAACCCTCTGGTTCTGGTCATATCGTGTTAATACCTAGAGGTAATACTTCAATACTTAGGGGTACTGCCATGAAGCGATATGAAGTAAAACGTACAGGGGTTATGCCATGAAGCGATATGAAATAAAACGTACAGGGGTAATGCAGTGGAGCGATATGAAATGAAACGTACAGGGGTAATGTAGTGGAGCGATATGAAATAAAACGTGCAGGTTTAAGCATCAGTAGGAAAGGTCAAATAATGATGTCGTCGGAAGGATTCGGGTATAGTGCACTACGCCTATTAAGGAAGCCGCAGACAATAATCAAGTGTGATTTATCAAATGGCTCTGAGCACTATGCGACTTGACTTCTGAAGTCATCAGTCGCCTAGAACTTAGAACTATTTAAGCCTAACTAACCGAAGCACATCACACACATCCATGCCCGAGGCGGGATTCGAACCTGCGACCGTAGCGGTCGCTCGGTTCCAGACTGCAGCGCCTATAACCGCACGGCCACTCAAGCCGGCAGTGTGATTTATCAAACAATATTTGTGGTGCTTGTCCGTACTGACGGAAAACGTCGAAAAAAGTCAGGGGGATGCTTCATGCACCGTACAGCCCATAAAAAAGTGAATTTCAGAGAATCTGAATGAGAACCGCTAAAAGTCGTATTTTCAGAAAAAAACCGGTTTAATGAATAGGGGAAACTGGCATTAGAGGTGGAGTTTGCAGCAGTTCTGTTACTGGCATAGTGGCCATGACAGGGGTAAGGCAGATGCTGGTGTGTAGGGACGCGTACATCCACTCATTTTCCCTCACGGTCTAGGTGAATGGAATAAAGGAAAAGTGTGGCAAATATTGCCACAAGGTTCCTTGCGCTCTGCACTTTGCACTGGCTTTCGAAGTAGACTGTTTGTATAGACGTATTAGGTTGGTGCGCAAGTTTATAGCGTTTTTGTTTTGCGTGTTGGTATTACGGTTGATATGGGTTTATGTATCGATTGTTAATTTTTGTTTTTAGTTCACTGCAGATATCAGAGTTCCCATATTGTCATCTGGAGATAGTTCAAATGGCTCTGAACACTATGGGACTTAACTTCTGAGGTCATCAGTCCCCTAGAACTTAGAACTACTTAAAACCTAACTAACCTAAGGATATCACACACATCCATGCCCGAGGCAGGATTCGAACCTGCGACCGTAGCAGTCGCGCGGTTCTGGACTGAAGCGCCTAGAACTGCTCGGCCACAGGCGGACGGCACGCCGACCATTCCTATCCCGTATTGGTACAGGTGATGAGAAATGATGTCTTCGTGCTAACACAAGGAAAAAAAAGGATTGACTAAGCCCAAAAAAAGCAGCAACTCGCCGTACAAAGACGTGCCCACGTCCCAAAGAAATAATGTTGTGCATGTCGTGGAAAAGCGACGGTGTGGTGTCCTACGAATTGCTTCCCCGAGGTGTAACTATCACTGCTGACATTCATTGTCAACAACTGAGGCGTCTTGCAGACGCAGTCGAACAACAACGGTCAGGAAGACTGCGTCAAGCCATGCTACTTCACGGTAACGCTCACCCGTATTGGAAGTCATTCGGCACCCATGATCTCGCATCCTCAGATTTTCACCGTTTCCGCTCTCTATCCAACATCCTTCAAGGAACTTTCTTTCAGAATGAAAAGGCGTTTCGAACATGGCTGGATGAGTTCTTCGCCTCAAAACCACGTGATTTCTAGCGTCGCGGCCGGCCGCGGTGGTCTAGCGGTTCTAGGCGCTCAGTCCGGAACCGCGCGACCGCTACGGTCGCAGGTTCGAATCCTGCTTCGGGCATGGATGTGTGTGATGTCCTTAGGTTAGTTAGGTTTAAGTAGTTCTAAGTTCTAGGGGACTGATGACCACAGATGTTAAGTCCCATAGTGCTCAGAGCCATTTTTTCTAGCGTCGCGGAATCGAAAAATCACCCCAGAGTTGGCAGACTGTTGTAAATAGTGCAGGAGAATATTTCAAAGAAGACAAAAGTTTCTGTTACGTGAGCCGGCCGCTGTGGTCGAGCGGTTCTAGATGCTTCAGTCCGGAACCACGCGGCTGCTACGGTCGCAGGTTCGAATCCTGCCTCGGGCATGCACGTGTGTGATGTCCTTAAGTTAGTTAGGTTTAAGTAATTCTAAATCTAGGGGACTGAAGACCTCAGATGTTAAGTCCCATAGTGCTTAGAGCCATTTGTACCATTTCTTTACGTGTATCTGTTGTGTACAGTCTTACAATAATTTTTAAATGGAGACACCGCCATTTGACTGTGTTGTCGTTTATGTAATGACGATCCAGGTTTCGATATTTTGTGCCATTTTCAAGTGATTTAATTTATCTCATTAACATATATTGCAGGACATAAAGCTCAAAATTAGCCATAAATTAAGAAAAATATTCGCTTCTCGCGAAATGCTGTTGTAAAATCATCATCTTGTAAAAAGATCAATAAATAATAGTGGTAGCACGTCATATTTAATAAAAACAGCTTTACTTTGGCATATGAAAGATGAGCGCATGTCCCTGAAATCACCATCATTACGACTCAAGGACATGCGTTCATCTTTTACACGCCAAAGTAAACCTGTTTCTATTAAATATGACGTGCTCCCACTGTTATTTATTGATATTTTTACAAGATGCTGATATTACATCTGGCGTTTTGTCAGGGAGGGGGGGGGTGAGAATATTTTTCTTAATTTATGGCCAATTTTGAGCTTGATAACCTGTAATATATCTTAATGACATAAACTCAATGACTTGAAAATGGCATGAAAGACCGAGACCTGGTTGGTAATTAAACTAACAACAAAACAGTAAAATGGCGGTGTGTTAATTAAAAAAAAGACGGGAAAGCGCTAAGAACTAATGCACCAACCCGTTACATTGGCCTGTGGAAAGCTTGTAGGAACGATCGGAAAGTGATTCAGGTGACTATTACACTAGCGTGTTTTGTTGCGGTGGAAACTGCGGCGTCACACCATCGACTATAATAGTGATAGAATAATACGAGTTACAGAATACAGTAGCGGCGGTGGCACGGCATCCCATAGGGCACGTACAATTTCGGGATCGTTCGTGTATAGCTAACTTCACTTTTTGAGCTGTCTGCTGTATATTTTCAGTTACTTAGTTGGCAGCTCTGTAATATGAAAACTGATTTTCAGTTTCGTAAGTACTTCTGACCACATATGTCAGGAGCATCACCTGCGACCAGCTTTGCGCAAGAAGGGGCGACACTTTCTGCGCAACCCACCCATCATTTTATACGACAATGCGCGGTCGCATACATCGCAGGCTGTGGCTGCTCTGTTCGGTCGATGGGACTGAGAAGTACTGCACCATCCACCATACTCCCCGGACTTAAGTCCTTGTGACTTTGATTTGATCCCGAAGATGAAGAAACCACCTCGTGGCATTCGCTTCAGAATTGTTCCAGAGATTCAACAGGCAGTAGACCGCTCCATTCGCACCATCAACAGAACAGGCTCTGCTAACGGTACACTATGCCTTCCACATCGCTGGCAAACGGTTCTACACATCGCTGGTGACTAGTTCGAAGGACAGTAACAGGTGCAAACATGTTACTCTTTTGTATCGGTTGTGAATAAATTGTTCCCACTATTTAAGTTCCAACCTACGTATTTTTCAGTTACTTTGTTGGCAGTTCTGTAATAAGAAAACTGATTTTCAGTTTCGTAAGTACTTCTGACGACATATGTCACTTTTTTATAATTGTTTTTAAAGTTCCTTATCTGGAGGTGGTTGTCGCAGTGACGAAAGAAGTTTGTTTCCAGTCTTGGCGTTAAACACTCTGCCTTGTACAGCATCGCACTGCGGACAGCGGACCGTAGCCGCTCAGAGTGGAGAGAGAGAACAGCTGGTCTTTCTCAACATCACGTACATAATAAGCAGTTGCGAAAAGTAATTGCGAGGCCGCTGGATTACGCGCGGCGCGATAACGGTTAACTGCCGACGCACGCCCCGCCACAGAGGGGACCTTTTCGGTACTTTCTGCGATGGCCGACATAGTACTGCAGAAGGCCACTCGGTTGCCGGCTGGAGATGACACGAGTTGAGGGAAACCGCAGACCTGCGCGAAACTGTAATCACCTTTTGTAATGCTGTACTGCCGACCGGAGTACTGTCTTGTAATGGGCACAAGGGACTAGGTCACCTGCGGGGCGCATCTGACACAACAAAGAGATGTTAACGTGACGTGTTTGTCCCTTATGCTGCTGTTAATAATATGCGAGCGTCTAGATATCCAAGTTGGGTAACAGTAGTTTGTACGATTTACGCCCTTCTTTCCTTCGTCTGGGGATTTCGTATCTCTGTATTGGCGCACCTGCAGAGTAATAGGCGACCTGCAGTCGGTGAGGATGATAGGATGAGGACAGCACAACACTCAGTCCCTGGGCGGAGAAAATTGCCCGACCCAGCCGGTAGTCGAAATCGGACCCAGAGGATTGACAATCCGTCGCGCCGACCATTCAGCTGTCGGGGGCGGACACAACGGTAATAAATTATACTGATAAGCCAAAACATTAGACTAGTGCCCACCGCTACGTCGGATGCCGCTTGGTGGCGTTGCATGCACGTGACGCGGTAACTAAAGTTTATAAGCAGAGCTAACACGGACGGGAGATCATCCTAGCCAAGATATGGGTTACAAATCGGAAAACCCGTTGAGGTAAGCTACACTACTGGCCAAGAAAATTGCTACACCAATGCAGATGATAAACGGGTATTCATTGGACAAATATATTATACTAGAACTGACCTTGTGATAACATTTTCACGCAGTTCGGGTGCATGTATCCTGAGAAATCAGTACCCAGAACAACCACCTCTGGCCATAATAACGGCCTTGATACGCCTGGGCATTGAGTCACACACACCTTGGATGGCGTGTACAGGTACAGCTGCGCATGCATCTTCAACACGATACCATAGTTCATCAAGAGTAGTGACTGGCGTATTGTGACGAGCCAGTTGCTCGGCCACCATTGACCAGACGTTTTCAGTTGGTGAGAGATCTGAAGAATGTGCTGGCCAGGGTAGCAGTCGAACATTTTCTGTGTCCAGAAAGGCACGTACAGTATCTGCAACATGCGGTCGTGCATTATCCTGCTGAAATGTACGGTTTCGCAGGGATCAAATGAAGGGTAGAGCCGCGGGTCGTAATACATATGAAAAGTAACGTCCACTGTTAAAAGTGCCGTCAATCCGAAGAATAGGTGACCGAGACGTGTAACCAATGGCACCACATACCATCACGCCGGGTGATACGCCAGTATGGCGATGACGAATACACGCTTCCAATGTGGGTTCACCGCTATGTCGCCAAACACGGATGCGACCATCATGATGCTGTAAACAGAACCTGGATGCATCCGAAAAAATGACGTTTTGCCATTCGTGCACCCAGGACCGTCGTTGAGTACACCATCGCAGGCGCTCCTGATTGTGATGCAGCGTCAAGGGTGACCGCAGCCATGGTCTCCGAGCTGATAGTCCATGCTGCTGCAAACGTCGTCGAACTGTTCGTGCAGATGGTTGTTGTCTTGCAAACATCCCCATCTGTTGACTCAGGGATCAATACGTGGCTGCACTATCCGTTACAGCCATGCGGATAAGATGCCTGTCATCTCGACTGCTAGTGATACGAGGCCGTTGGGATCCAGCACGGCGTTCCGTATTACCCTCCTGAACCCACCGATTCCATATTCTGCTAACAGTCATTGGATCTCGACCAACGCGAGCAGCCATGTCGCGATACGATGAACCGCAATCGCGATAGGCTACAATCCGACCTTTATCAAAGTCGGAAACGTGATGGTACGCATCTCTCCTCCTTACACGAGGCATCACAACAACGTTTCACCAGGCAACGCCGGTCAACTGCTGTTTGTGTAATGGAAATCGGTTGGAAACTTTCCTCATGTCAGCACGTTGTAGGTGTCGCCACCGGCGCCAACCTTGTGTGAATGCTCTGAAAAGATAATCATTTGCATATCACTGCATCTTCTTCCTGTCGGTTAAATTTCGTGTCTGTAGCGCGTGATCTTCGTGCTGTAGCAATTTCAATCGCCAGTAGTATACTGTGACAAAAGGCGGATTATTATTATGCAGGGCCTTTGGACGAGCATCTCGAAAACGGTGAGGCTCGTCGAATGTTCCCGTGTTGCGGTCGTGAGCATGTACTGAAAGAGGTACGAGTAGAAGAACAGTGAAAGTAACACTAGGCGCTAAATGGTTGGACGCCTACAACTCTTCGCAGAACGTGCGTTTCGGAGTCTTGTCTGCTCTGTAAAGTAGGATTCCTGTTAATCTGTGTCATCTCTGCCGAAATAGCACAATGACGCTATACTCACAAGTGTTTCGGAGCACACCGTTCATCGTACTTTGTAAACGTGGTGCTTCGCAGCAGACCACCCCTGTGTGTTCACATGTTGACGGGACTACATCGTTAATTACGATTGTAGTCGGTACGAGGCCATCGGGATTCGACCGTCGATCTTTGGAGACGTGTCGGCTCTTCGGGTGAATCACATTTTTGCTACACTAAGCCGATGGTTGTCTCCACGCCGTCATCTAGGTGAAAGGCGGCTCGAAACGTGCAGCGCGCCGCGGACTTAGGCTGGTGGGAGCAGTATTACGCTGTGGGAGACATTCTCCTGCGCTGGCATGGCACCTGTGGTAGTAATCGAAGACACGCTGACAGCTGCGAACCACATGCATCCGTTCATGCCGGATGTCTTCCCCGACGGCGATGTCATCTTTGAACAGTATAACTGTCCGTGTCCCGGAACCAGAACCGTGCTGCAGTGGTCTTGAGGAGCATCATAGTGAACTCACGTTGACACCTGTGCGACCAAATTCGTGCGACGTAAATCCAATGGAACCTATCTGGGTCGGTATGGGGCGGCATCATCGCGTACGCAAATCAGCGGCCCGTTATTTACACGAATTACATGACCTATGCAAACCTCCACAAACCTGCCAACGAACTGTCGGATCCGTGATTGCCGGCCGGTGTGACCGAGCGGTTCTAGGTGCTTCAGTCTGGAGCCGCGCGACCGCTACGGTCGCAGGTTCGAATCCTGCATCGGGCATGGATGTATGTGATGACCTTAGGTTAGTTAGGTTCAATTAGTTCTAAGTTCTAGGGGACTGATGACCTCGGATGTTACGTCCCATAGTGCTAGGAGCCATTTTTTTAAATGACTGTCTTTTTATGATGTGTTCAATCACATTCATTGCTATGGTTCCTTGGGTCACGCTAACCACCGTTACATTAACTTGCAAAGAGCGTTTAAAACACGTCATCACAATTACCTCTAATGTGCACACTTAATTGAAGAGCCGGAAAATCGAGATGTTCAAGGAAATGGAAATATTCATCCGTGGCGAAACGTGGATGAAGGAGATCCTAAACGAAATTAAAGATTTCAAGAACACACATTTCTTTGCAGACTTCAGTTCAGTACTGTTAAAGCAGAAAATACATAACGATTAAGAATATAAATGCACCTGTGTTCCAGTAGCAATATGCCTGTAATTCTTTAAGTTAATTTTTATACTGTCGTTATTAACGTCAAATTGTGACAGTTTCTCTTATTGAAATATATATTTTGTCGACTAAAACGAGAGATGCGTCAGCAAGGTGTGCGGAAGAGATTGTAAGTGACAGATAACAACAGGATCGACATGTCGATAGTTAAGTCGAAGCAAGCTTTCTTTCGACAGCCACCTTCTTTCTATCGCACAATAGAGTTGGTTGTGGTGACGTGTGTTAACTGTCCTGTATAAATTTGTAAACAGTAACAAGATCCGAGGAGCCATAGCAATGGAGGTAAGTGAACACATCATAAGATGACAGCCGTTTCATATGAACATAGAGAGTGATTAATTAAAAAAGTTTTTTGTGTGAACAGCAGACCAACAAACGAAGTAAATATTCTCTCATAGTAGATTATTCTTATCTTTCTTCTCAGGATGAATACAGCAAATGCCAAGACTTACAAAGAACAACTTTAGTATCTTTCTGAACTTTTAACAGATGTTATTTCTATTGCCTCTGTAGTCTCAAGATGTGTTGAGTACCTCGAAACATGTTCCTGTGTTAAGCAATTCAAGTATGTCAACAAAAATTATATTATCTCTGAAAAATCT
The DNA here is from genome assembly GCF_023898315.1 of Schistocerca nitens. Taxonomy (NCBI): domain Eukaryota; kingdom Metazoa; phylum Arthropoda; class Insecta; order Orthoptera; family Acrididae; genus Schistocerca; species Schistocerca nitens. The sequence continues at coordinate 253,325,534 of NC_064615.1, read as the reverse complement.
TCTCCTATTTCGAAGCTAATTTTTAACTTTACTCTTATTCTTTACGCTACTGATTACGCAAATGAATGCGTCTGGTGAAGCAAAAGTAGTTGGAAAAAACTTTAAAATTGTGCGCACAGAGCAGACATACATAAGGGAAAATAACTATCTTTAGTAATTTTACAACAGTGTTCGTGGTTATTTCGTTAATGAGCATATTAAAATCTCACCGAGCAAGGAGTTGCAGATTAAAGACCATACAAAATGAAGAACTTCTGACGCGCGTGGTCAGTTACGTCATAATTTCACGCTGTAGGCAACTCATGTACCTCTGAAGAATAATCACCCTTCCCGAAACGATGCTGCGCTTGTCCCAGAAAATGAAACACCACACTTAAGAATCCAAAGAAAGCAACTACCACGTGGTGATTCCTATCAGCGGTTTTTGTTTCAGCGCGTAACACAGCATTTGGGGTAAAGCGTCTTCGCTTTGACCTAACAGAATGTCGTAATAGGTTAAAAGAGCGTTAAACGTGATAAACTTAAATTATTTTTGTAGCTAGTAATGAAACGTTCTTGAAGATACCGGCCGGCCGAAGTGGCCGTGCGGTTAAAGGCGCTGCAGTCTGGAACCGCAAGACCGCTACGGTCGCAGGTTCGAATCCTGCCTCGGGCATGGATGTTTGTGATGTCCTTAGGTTAGTTAGGTTTAACTAGTTCTAAGTTCTAGGGGACTAATGACCTCAGCAGTTGAGTCCCATAGTGCTCAGAGCCATTTTTGAAGATACCGGATTTTTAGAGTTTAACAATACTTGAACTGTCAGTTAGCCTGTGATAAACATTCCATACTTATTCGTTAACTGCATAGAGATAATGGAAAATTTCGCGGAGTGCGCACTGGCTGTTGCAGCAACTGTGCGCCACGACTACTTCATTGCGAAAAGATTAATGTTCCCATCGTTCCATCACGCTTGATGTCTGTTCGTTGAGGATACAAAGACCATTTCAAAATATAAATGACAGCTAATAGCTACTGCGTACTACTTAATACGTAACGAATGTCGATAAACAGCGGTGAATAAGCACCAGAATACTTTCCGCAAATTGCTGAGTTCTTATTTCTCAGATTGTTGGCTCCTTTACAAGATGTCGTAACAAAAATAAAGTCACCACAGTACTTCTGTTATTACTTTCTCTGCATACAATTTTACTGCTTCCTTATTTTCAGTACAGTTTTCGTTAATGCGTATCACACTAAGTATTACTGAAACAATCGATTGAAAGCGGTCTGTTCAGTACCAACCCTTTTTTTATCCTGTAGTGCCATGATAGTATTTGGTAATGCCTTTCAAGATAGATGCAGCTTTAGAAACTTATGTGTAGCAAAATTACAAACGTCGACTCTCAGTGAACGTATTGTTGTTAATCCTGATGTCGTATTCAGTCCGAAGGCTGGTTTCTTGAAGTTCTCCATGCTGTCTGCCCCGTGCAAGCCTCTTCATCTCTGCGTGCCGATTGCAATCTACATCCATTTCATCTTCTTTTATTCAAGCCGTGGTCTCCCTCTACGGTTTTTACTTCCCCACACTTTCCGTTGTCAAATTAACGATTCCCAGATGCTTCAGGATGGGACCTATCAACCGATATCTATGCCGTAATTTATTTTCTCTCTAATTCGATTCAGTACGTCTTAATAAGTTATCCGTTCTCCCCATATAATCTTTAGCATTCTTCTGTAGCACTACATTTCGGTAATTCTTGTTGCAACTGTTTATCGGCAATGTTTCACTTCAGTACTAAGCTACAGTCCGCGTAAATAACTTCTCAAAGACATCTTCACACATTTACATTCGAAGTTAACAAATTTCCCTATTTCGGAAACGCTTTTATTGCTATTACCAACCCGCATTTTATATCCTGTCTATTTCGAGCATGGTCAGTTATTTTTCTGCCCAAACAACAAAACTCTCCTGTTTTATTGTCTCGTCTCCTAATCTTATTCCCAGAGCTTCACCTGATTTAATTCGACTACCCTTGTCTTACTTTTATTGAGGTTCGTGATATAACCTCTTCACAAGACTCTGTCCGTTCCGTTCAGTGCTGTTACAAGTCCTGTGCCATTTCTGATAAAATTACGATGTCAACAGTAAACTTAAAAGTTTTTATTTATTGTTCCTGAACTTTAATTCCCTTTCCCGACTTCTCCTTGATTTCGTTTACTGCTTGGTGAATATACAGTTGGAATAACATTGGGAAGAGGCTACAAATCTGTCTCATTCCCTTCTGAACTACTTCTTCCCTTTATGTACTTCCACTCTTATAACTGTAGTCTGGTTTTTGTACTAGTAATAGACAACCTCCTTTTGCTTCCTGTACTTCATCCCGGCTACCTTTAGAATTTCATAGATTGTATTCCAGTGAACGTTGTTAAACACTGTATCTAAAGGTACGAATGCTAGCTGTTTTTCTCAATCTGTCTTCTAAGGGCCGGCCGAAGTGGCCGTGCGGTTAAAGGCGCTGCAGTCTGGAACCGCAAGACCGCTACGGTCGCAGGTTCGAATCCTGCCTCGGGCATGGATGTTTGTGATGTCCTTAGGTTAGTTAGGTGTAACTAGTTCTAAGTTCTAGGGGACTAATGACCTCAGCAGTTGAGTCCCATAGTGCTCAGAGCCATTTGAACCATTTTTTTGTCTTCTAAGATAAGTCATAGGCTCATTATTTCCTTACGTCGATTGGTCATTCACTTGCTCTTAATTGAGTACGTAATGCAAGAGAACCATCGAAAACTAATCGGAACCCTCACAGTGTTGCAAACAAGTTCGCCGAATTAAACGGAACAGTCACCAGTTTGGCGCGAGTTGTTGTAAATGGTGATGGGATTTTTAGCACTTTAGCACTGGTGTATTTACAAGCGATAAAAACACACACACAGAAAAAAGCTTTCACATATTTGTAGCCGTTTTAGCACTCTCATCGTCGGATAAAGTGGAAAGTAGGTTCCCACTTTCGAAAGGCAGTCGTGAAAGGGCTATTCGTAGACGGGGATGCGAGATTATGAATTCATCCTGTAACTGTAAGCGGGAGGAGGAACACCACGACTAGCTCTATGTTTACATCATCTTCACTTTGTTGTCCCTCCAACTCTTCTTCGTCATATTGTTTGAATCCCTGGATCAACATGGAGGGAAATTGCACTCTCTTCAGCCTTTACAGTCCTCCTTTGCTGTTGTACCAGCTTAAGGAAACTATTTGCCGGCCGGAGTGGCCGAGCGGTTCTAGGCGCTACAGTCTGCAACGGCGCGACCGCTACGGTCGCAGGTTCGAATCCTGTCTCGGGCATGGATGTGTGTGATGCCCTTAGGTTAGTTAGGTTTAAGTAGTTCTAAGTTCTAGGGGACTGATAACCTCAGGAAAGTCCCATAGTGCCTGAACTGTGACATGCTTTGGGGTCATGTATACCTCAAACTTGGTAGGCGGAACCAAAAGACATATCCAGAAAAATCCACTGTGCAGCCAAGGGCGTTCACCTGTTTTGTATTTGATGAAAAAAATGCAAAGCTCGTGTAATGTATATAAAATGAAATGATCATACGGCATTGATGGCCTGTAATCCCCATCTGGGGAAGTTCGACCGTTGAGGTGCAAGTCTTTTCAGTTAACGCCACATTGTTCGACTGGCTTCTCGATGATGATGAATTGATGATGAGGAGAACACAACGTCCAGACCGCGAACGGAGAAAATCTCCGACCCGGCGGGGAATCGAATCCGGGCTCGCCGCATGGCAGTTAGACGCGCTGACCAACCAGCTAAGGGGGCAGACTTAATATATTTAGAAACGGAGATGTAAAAAAAAATCACGTTCTGAGTTCTTCCCTCTCCTAAAATTCGTCTAAAATTAAACAAAAGGCGTGTTGGATGTCAGAAGAAGGAAACTTAAAAAGTTTTGTGAAACATTAATATTTGCCCTCTTATTTCTGATAGGCTGTTGTTTGCACTAATTTGAGATGGTTTTGTTGCTTTCGGTATATCACTGAAATGTCGCCTCAGGGGTGGAGGAGCAACGGTATTGTATGCCGGCGCCCACGGTATGGAATATATTTTGTATCCTTTCCACTTGATGGAGATATTATCGTTTCTCGAATGTTGAGCTAGTTACCCTTTTTTCACCAAGACACTTGTGTTACAGTACAAACAAAAAGATCCAAAAAAGGTAAATCTGATGCACAGATGTTGTACTCTCAGTGTGGGGAAAAAGCGAGGATGCGATGTTAAGAGGGAATTACGGTTATATGCGCTACTGACAAATGACATAATGAGGGAGAGTTTATGACAGCGTCTTCACACAAGAAAACGAAGTTAAGTGCCAGTCGACGCAAAGCACTACTTTACAAGACTCCGCTTCGCAATGAGAGAAGGAAGATTACAGTTTAATCTCTAGCAGACGTCAGTCATCAAAGGACCCCTGTGTCTCTAGGCAAGTAAACTGTAGTCTTCTTGAAGAGACCGTTTTACATTCGTTTGGTCTAAGGAATTCACTGACGATATAAACCGCAACGACTCGATCCGGATTTGAAGACCGAGTCCAGTGTATCATTTTGCTAGACTTCTGCTCGTTAACTGTCACGGGTCGAAGCATACGTTAACTGTAAACAATACTGGGCACTACTTCATGCCCTAAAGCGGAAAGCAATGGGATTTGACTATAGTGTTTCAGAATAATGGTGCAAAATTGGAAGGCCAGGACTGAATGAGATTTTAAAAAATACAAATGATGACCTTAATAAATACTTATAGAGTATAATTATCAGTAAAAATTACATTTCAGCTTTAACGTTACCAATGATATCTAACTAGCGTAAATAAATCTATTGTATTGAGTGTTCGGGGAGTCATTACACTGTAAGAAGGAATTTAAGAGTATAACTGTTGAATTTTTGTTGTATTCCTCCGCAATTTCCTCATTGTTGCCGTGGACTAATATGTAGGATTCCCGTCTCCTCTTTGCGTGCAGAATCTTGGAGTTCTCAGAATGCATTCTCGCGATGAGAATTTCCGTGAGAATTTTCCGCCGCGGATCACGCATCAGAGCACCATAATTGCAAAAGCAACTAAATGTATCGTACTCTGCCCACATCGCTGACTTTCTCCTCGTTTTCTTTTGTGCGGAAACTCTACGCTGGAGGAGATGCTGTTTCCACCCAGCTGTGCATTTCGGCTACCAAAAGAAACTGGAATGTCACGTGGTCCTTAAAGGAAACGATTGCATTGCAAATGTTGAAGCATAGGAAGAGCACCACTGTAAAGCTGTAGCAGTCAGTTGTTTTTCTCTTTACCATAGCGGTCGTGCGTGGCTGCCAGGGAGTCGTCGTGGATCAACCAAAAGCATATTTGCTCATAGTCTGAAGACTTCGGAAGAAGTCTTGGGACAGTTAAGACACAGAAAAAGTAACATTTTTTTCTGTAAACAAGAGAGTAAAATCCGCGCGAACGATACTGTGCCTCATATTGTTGCAGAAAAGTAGTTCGTTGAACTGTTCATGGTACAGTAGTAGTATCTCTTTTATACATAGGATGAAGCAGAATTCCACTGACAAACTGTCAGAGGTTATTCAGGTATACCTTCTGAGTATTTTGGTACCCACCAAGTTAGCCGAGAGCGCTAATATGCTGCTTCCTGGACTCGAGTAGGCGCACCTGCCACGGATCTAATCCGCCCGGCGGATTACCGACGAGGGCCGGTATGCTAGCCTGTCTGGATGTGATTTTTAGGAGGTTTTCCTCATCCTGTTAGGTGAATACCGGGCTGGTCCCCACGACCCGCAGACATCTGAACACGTTCGCACTATTCCATGGATTACACTAGACGCAGACAGCTGGGGGTACACTTATTCCATCCTGGGAGGTACGAGGTGGCGACAGGAAGTGCATCCGGCCACCCCTCTGCCACTAACAACGCCAAATCCACAGTAAGAAGGCCGACTCAGTGCTGAAGTGGGACAAAGGCATAAGGAAATGATTATGACCTTCTGAGTATTTTGGTACCCAAAGGACTTACGTACGGTCTCTGACATCTCATTACTGAACTAGTACATCTACAGCTGGACTGACGTTAGCCACAACACAGTATTTTTGGTAATTTTTGAGAAAATTTCTCGTGGAGAACAGCGGTTTGTTTTAGTACTCTAAAATGAACGCCAACAGTCTCGACCGCTAGAATCCTTTATTTTTGTGGTCAACTGCACCTGACGTTCGTGGAGTTTGTATCGCCAACTCCGTTCTTTGCCACCGCCTACCGTCATCGTATGAGGTCTGAAGACGGTCAGTAACTGACCGAAACCGGTAACCGCAAAAATAAAGGTTTCTTGCGGCCGAAACTGTTTATGTTCATTGTACAGTATTTTTCCGTCCAAGGGTTCATCTGTTACTCTTTTTTGTGCGTCGTACGTTTTGGTTATCGCATATAACAGGATTCTTCACTGCTGTGAAGGTATTTTCACAGAAACAAGATTGATTACCGTAACAGACTGATTAAAGCATAATCTCATTATTACTGTATAACGAGCCACCGGAGGCGGTGGGTCTCTCATACATAATTACTCAGCCGGCCGGGGTGGCCGAGCGGTTCTAGGCGCTTCAGTCTGGAACCGCGCGACCGCTACGGTCGCAGGTTCGAACCCTGCCTCGGGCTTGGATGTGTGTGATGTCCTTAGGTTAGTTGGGTTTAAGTAGTTCTAAGTTCTAGGGGACTGATGACCTCAGATGTTAAGTCCCATAGTGCTCAGAGCCAACCATAATTACTCAAAACGTATCCCTGAACAACACCTGCAAGTTTGTCGGTGGAGTCCTGGTGCAGCCTGTGTTAACATCTACGTCTACATGATTGCTCTGCAGTTCACAATTAAGGGCCCAGCAGAGGGTTCATCGAACCACCTTTAAGCTATCTATCTACAGTTCCACTCTCGAACAGCGCTCGAGAAAAACGAACACTTGAAATATTTAAGTGCGAGCTCAGATTTCTCTTATTTTATTGTGATGATCATTCCTCCCTATGCAGGCGTAAATTAGTGTCAACGTTTTATCAGTGCTTGTTGCCTTAGTGTTACTATGCGACCCTGTTCAAGAGAACGTTACGGAATAACTGAGGCAGAGCAAAAGTAGGACCTGCCGTGCCCCAGAGAAGCGTAATAACATGTCTGGCGTTTCCCATATATATATGAATGATTTACAAGATAGGGTCAGCAGCAATTACAGATATTTAGCTGCCGATAGTAAGGAAATATGAGGAGATATAGATAAAATTTCTAGTGTTTGTAATGAATAGCAACTGTTTTTTAATATGGATAAATGCAAGATAATGCCTCAAGTAAAGAGAAAGAACTTGACAGTATCCGGTTACAAAGTAAGCTGCGAACGTCTGGAACGCGTAACACCATTTTAATATTTATAGGTAATACAAAGAAGCTATGTGGATGGAGGGCAACATATATCAGTAGTAGAGGGGACGAATGAAAGAGTACAATTTGTTAGCAGGGTTGCGACGGAGTACACCGCATCCGCACTGCCTGGCAAAAGATGTTAAGCTCCCAGGGGGAGAGGGAAATGAAACTTTCTCGGTTTGACAGGGTGTGTGATGTTATTTCAGTGATTACAAAATCGAGTCACATTTACGAAGAATTAGATAGCATCAGCCCATTTCTCATTGTGTTATAGGCCCTTTGCTGTTCCTTACCTAGATAAACGATTTGGGAGACAATCTGATAGGGCCTCTTAGGTTGTTTGCAGATGACGCTGTCGTTTATCGACTAATAAAGTCATCAGAAGATCAAAACAAATGGCAAAACGATTTAGAAAAGATATCTGTATGGTGCGAAATTTGGCAATTGACCCTAAATAACGAAAAGTGTGGAGTCATCCACATGACTGCTAAAAGGAATCCGTTAAACTTCGGTTACACGATAAATCAATCAAATCTAAAGGCCATAAATTCGACTAAATACGTAGGAATTACAATTACGAACAACTTAAATTGGAAGGAACACACAGAAAATGTTGTGGGGAAGGCCAACCAAGGACATGCGTTTTATTCGCAGGGCGCTTAGAAAATCTAACAGACCTACTAAGGAGACTGCCTACTCTACGCTTGTCCGTCCTCTTTTTGGAGTACTGCTGCGCGGTGTGGGATCCTTACCAGGTAGGATTGACGGAGTACATCGAAAACGTTCAAAGAATGGCAGCACTTTTTGTATTATCGCGAAATAGGTGTTGGGGGGTGGGGGTGTCACTGAAAAGATACAGGATTTGGAGTCGACATCATCAAAACAAAAGCGTTTTCATTGTGGCGGAATCTTCTCGGGAAATTCCAGTCACCAACCTCCGAATTCGAAAATATTGGGTTGACACCGACCTACATAGGGAGAAACGATCACCATGATAAAATAAGGCAAATCAGAGTTCGTACAGAAAGATACAGGTGTTCGTTCTCTCCGCGCGCTATACGAGACTGGAACAACAGACATTTGTGAAGGTGGTTCCATGAACCCTGTGCCAGGCGCCTACATGTGATTTGCAGAGTATCCATGTAGATGTACATGTGACGTTCCAGCTCTCTGGCCTGGATGCACGCACTGATGAGGTTGGGTTAGGTGTCATAAAGCCGCTGTATCGCCTGCTGAGGAAGATGGTTCACAATTGCTGTAACTGCTCCTAGATATGCTGTGTAATGGCTCTGGGATGTAGATGACGTCCGAGCTGGTCCCACGTACGCTCTATCGGGGACGGATCTACAGATCCGGCTGTCCACGCGAATACCTCAACGTCACGCAGACACTTCATAAACACACGTTCTGCGCGTGGCCGAACATTGCCCTCTTGAAAAATGGCACCAAGATACTTTCGCAGTGCAGGTCACACATGAGGATCACGATGTCCGTGACGTACTGTTGTGCCGTTATGGTTCTCTCTGTCGACACCAGCCGTGACCTTGAAGTCATACCCGATGGAGCTCCAGAACCACACCATGACGGCAGGAGTAACAGTGCTGTGCCTCTCCGAAACATTGGAAGAACGGGATCTGTCCCCAGGTCGCCACCATGCTGGCCGACGATGATCATCCAGGGTCGTAAAGAACAGCGATCCATCGCTGAACACAATGCGATGACATTCATCAGCAGTAAGTGCTTCACGGTGACGGTACTACTCCAAACACAGCCGATCGCGTTGTGCTGTTAACGACAGCCTAATCCGGCTGCTGTTTGTCTACGACCAACAGTGCGGAATGACAAAGAATGTTGCAGGGAGTCCGTTGCTTGTTCTCGGATAGCAGACGCTGATGTCAAAGGGCTAAAGTGCCCTTGGTACACAATACAGCGATCCTTCCTTGTGGTCGTTAGACGTGGTCGACTGGAATTTCGACTACGAGTCTGTATGCCCTCGCGTTCCCATGCAGTCCAACATCAATCAATCGTCACATCAGAATGCTCCACACACCTGGCCGGCCGAAGTGGCCGCGCGGTTCTGGCGCTGCAGTCTGGAACCGCGAGACCACTACGGTCGCAGGTTCGACTCCTGCCTCGGGCATGGATGTGTGTGATGTCCTTAGGTTAGTTAGGTTTAACTAGTTCTAAGTTCTAGGGGACTAATGACCTCAGCAGTTGAGTCCCATAGTGCTCAGAGCCATTTGAACCATTTGAGCCAGACACCTGGATATTTTCCATGACTCGACTGGCCGCCCACATTGACACCCCACTATGACGCCCGTTTCAAACTATATCAGGTGTTGGTAACACTGTCTCACAGGAATGCGCATGGTAGAGCACTTGCCCGCGAAAGGCAATGGTCCCGAGTTCGAGTCTCGGTCCGGCACACACTTTTAATCTGCCAGGAAGTTTCAAGTTTGATTTCGTTTCTTTTTCGGTTTCCTCATGCGGACACTGTCGTCGAAAACTGTACGTACCAAGATTCATATTCCCTCCCTGTGTGTTGTTTCAAATTATTAAGGGTAAAAGTGTGAGCCCAAATCGTTGATTTTTTTTTTAGGCAACCGCAGTTCACAATGCCAACGGCTTCGCCACAGTGGTAACACCGATTCCCGTCAGATCACCGAAGTTAATCGCTGTCGGGCTGGGCTAGCACTTGGAGGGGTGACCATCCGGTCTGGCCGAGCGCTGTTGGCAAGCGGGGTGCACTCAGCCCTTGTGAGGCAAACTGAGGAGCTACTTGATTGAGAAGTAGTGGCTCCGGTCTCTGAAACTGACATACGGCCGGGAGAGCGGTGTGCTGACCACATGCCCCTCCATATCCGCATCCAGTGACGCCTATCGGTTGAGTATGACACGGCGGCCGGTCGGTACCGTTGGACCTTCATGGTCTGTTCGAGAGGAGTTTGTTTGTTTGTTGCAGTTTACAATAGAAAAGTATTTCTTCTCCCTATCTGGATACAAAATTAACTTAATCACTTAAATGCGGCCACGGATTTTCAGCAGTTGTAGAGCTTGTATCCGATTCCATGATCTAGCTTCCACAGTCACTCCACTAACAAATAGTAGTACTTAACGCGCACTCAGTAAACAAAGAAAAGTAAACAGCCATACCTAGTTATTCTCGCTTACGGTCGACGACTGTTTACATCAATCACGCGCATCCCTACGTTGGAACATGGCTACACGACCCGAACTTGTCAGAACATGATTTCCGCGGGTGGTGCGGCGTAATTTTTGCCATAAAAACTAGATACCTAATTAACGATTAACGGACTGACAGGAAGTTAACGGACGTTGAAAAGTCCGGTAACGTCTTTTTAAAATTAACTTAAAAGTTAATCAAAAAATGTTCAAATGTGTGTGAAATCTTATGGGACTTAACTGCTAAGGTCATCAGTCCCTAAGCTTACACACTACTTAACCTAAATTATCCTAAGGACAAACACACACACCCACGCCCGAGGGAGGACTCGAACCTCCGCCGGGACCAGCCGCACAGTCCATGATAAAAGTTAATCCATTACTCGAAAAGTTAAGTTTGTTAATTAACTATTAACAGTCTTGTGTCCAGCTACTCTCAGATGTTAAAAAAAAAGGGAAAACTACCATAGTCAAAAAGAACCTTAGAGACATGAGGTTGTAGCCGGGTATAGAAACATAGCAGCAGTTTGGCGTAGCAAGGTCGACGACTACGCCGGACACATGGATTACTCAAAGTCCTGATATGCACTGATTAACTGGAACGGGTTTTCAGGTTTTTTTTTAGTTTGGTGCGTTAAAGATATCGCAAGGTAAGTCATATTGGCGTGTCTGGGAGCACGCCCTTGGCCTGCCAAGGCGAAATATCGTTACTCAACGCTTACATAATGAACGGCTGCTTTCAGCCAAGCCTTGTTCCGTAATCTTATAGTAATCGTTATTAGAGAATGTCCGCTTGTGGTGTCTTCCTGTTGAACGGTGGTGTCTGATACCAGTTGAAAGATGACTTCTGGTGGACGACGTGCACAAAAACATGACAGATATAGCCTCCGAACGTTCGGACGGAAGTGCTTCTACGAGTAGAGTGTTTTCATGCCGTTGTTTTAGGCTAGTTCTATGTACTGTAACTGGGATAAATTATAAATTTTATTAGAATAAATAAAACAGAGATGTCTGTGAGAGTTGTAGACGAATAGGAGTTCCAAACGCTCCTTAAAGCCACTACTTAAAACTAAACAACAACAGAAAGAAAAAGATAGTTGAGGCGATCGCAGTGGAGTGACAGTGTCGCTTTAGAAACGGACGATCTTGTAGTGGCAGTGCTACTGTCGTACGCCAGTTAATTGAAAACTAGCAAGTGTCGACCAATTGAAAAAAGTGGAGTACAGATGCATAACAGGAAAAAAGACATATCAACAGACTTAGGGAAGAAAGATTAGTTAAACAAGTAATTAATTGTGATGAAATAGTCTTTAACGTCCTGCCGCCGTTAAATTTAGAATTCAGCCATTTTCTGTGGATCAGTGTCACAGTCTGGTGTGATTCACAAATCCTACTGTTCGAGATTCTCTGACGGAAAAAAAAGACGGCAGTTAACTCCTTTCTCTCAACTGTCTGCACGCGATCATCCAATGAGAGAGGTCAGTACAGTTACGCAAAGCTGGGATAATCTTGCGTGAAACGTCGAACTTCAGATGAAGATTCCGCCCGACAATGTCCGTGTCTACTTTCGCTGATGAGAACAAATGTTGTCATCAACCAGAAGATTTGTTTCTGAACACCATAATGCTTTACTAGGCTTTGTTAAATTGGAAGTGATATGCCGTTGATTTCCACCGACCTGTGGACTGAGTTATCCAGCCAGATGTGGGAGGATCTATAGTTCGATGTTGACTCCGAATCACGGAGAAACTCGGCATTTTTCACATCAGCAATCATTATCAGCAGTGAAAGAAGTGATAAGTAGCAGATAAAAATCCTAGGTTGCACCGGGTATCAAACCAGTGACTGAGACCAGCTTATTACATATCAACAGTCGCAACAGGTATCCAGCCAGTACAATGACTGAGACCATCTTGTTGTACATCAGCAGTAACACCGGGTATCGAACCAGTACAGTGACTGATGCCAACTTATTATACATCGACCATTCATGGATAAGTATTTATTTCACCAGGATCGATTTTTATGAACGAATATAAAGTTCGACGCTTACTACTGCAATGGACCTCGGGAAGAATCCCTTGGTTATACAGTTATTAAGATGATTGTATCTTCATGCATTCTGTGGGAAGCATACGTATTGATCGAGAACATACGTTGACTTCTTTCTGAAATAGGTTCCTGGAATTTTAGAAGACCTACGGCGTCTCCCTTTGAGTATCTCTCAGATCTGATTTTTCAGTATGTCTCTTACCTTGAGTCGAACAAGCCAGTGACCGTCCCATCGCCATTTTCTTCGTAAGTTCAGTGTTACTCTTTAGTTCAGCCTGATTGACTACACACGCTTATGCAGTATTCCAGTGTGGCCACTGGATTCACATTCGGCATCCTTTGAGAGCATGTGGTCTATTTCATTCTCCATCCTTACATAACGCGAGCTTGTGCTCCATCTCTAATGATTTCGTTGTCGACGGGACGTTAAACCCGTATCTTCCTTTCTTCCAGCATGTGTAACAAACATGTTTTATAAACAGTCTCGTTTGTAGACAAACATGATAGGGGATGTCCTGTGTTGTATTATGCTGACGTATTATTCACTTGTGTTTTCATGTAGAGTAACATTCGTTTAACTTCTTAGTGGAAGAGATTAGGAAATAGCAGGTCGACAGAGAGAAAAGCTCGTATTACATCCTTGTCAAAGGTCTTTTACAAAACGTTTGTCGGTGTATTGGAGCAACTTCTACGAAGTTGTTGTTGTTGTTGTTGTTGTTGTTGTTGTGGTCTTTAGTCCGAAGACTGGTTTGATGCAATTTCCCAAGCTAGTTCATCCTGCGGAAGCGTTTTAGTCTCTTACTGCAGCAAGCTACGTGCATTTGAAGCTGGTTTGTTTAGCCAGTCTTTGGTGTCCCACTACAATATTTACCCCCTTTCTTTCCATAATTACCAAAGTGAAGATTCCTTCTGCTTCAGACTCTGTCCTCTCAAAAGATCGCCTTTTTTAGTGACATTGTGCCATAATTTTTTTGTCCCCTCTTCGATTCATTACCACCTCATTAGATGTCCGATTCACCCAAGTAAACGTAAAATATCTCCTGCTGCACTGCGCTGTATTTGAAAGGTTCCTATCGTCCGCCATCGACGTTTTCGTGGCATTGCGCGAAATCACAACCGCGGTCACAGCCAGAAGCCGCGCCCTCTTGGCGGCGAGTGAGACACATAGCTCCACAGATTTAACTGGAAGCTTTTATTGGCGGATCCGGATTAATTTCGTAATTGTTACCTCTGTAAAATCAGCCTAAATGAGGGTTACCGGCTCTCTTCGCTCCACGAAATTATTTATACAGGGTTTTCAGCCAATCATAATATGGAACAGCATGTGTCTCGATTCCCCATTGACCATTTCCTACAACTGCATACAGCGCTTCTGCAAAGTTTTGCCTCCTGGTAGCACTGTAAGAAATTTCTGTGCAGTGGCCGTCATGGGGAAATTAAGCTTCCTGCAAGCCACTCCAGTCGACACCCATTTAGGAGGATTAGGGAAAATCCAGCCCCTCTTCTTCAGGCCGACCAAAATCCTCCTCGTCTTTGTCGCCGGGTACTGGCTGAGTCGACTACAATAGCAAACAGAGCTAGCACACCTGGGCTACAGGAAATAATTATGTATCACGTATTCTCTTCTCGTCTGAACTATTTATTGTCCGTGCTCCACTTCCGTACAAGGCTGCACTCTAGAGAAAAACCTTCATGAAAGACTTCATAAAACGCTTTTCCATTTTTATGACACCTTTTCCGAGAACTGAAGCGTTTGTCTTATCTGTCGTAGAAGTTTCGCAAAATATACCAGGCGCCCAAGGCAGTGGCTTACTTCTTCTTCCATTTCAAGCAGTGGCTGCTAGCCTGCTTCGAAACCAAAGGAATTTAACAACACCGTTTTCTCCCTCTCTGCCTTGGTCGTCCTATATCACGTTTCCCATTTTGATTGAAATGTAATGGTGGCCATGACAGCCGTTCAGGTAGCTTCCTTTTGATGTGATCATACTTTTTTTTTTTTTTTTTTTTTTTTTTGTAATGCCTAATCTCTTCTGTCACTATAAATGCAGAAAGCTACAACTAGTCACTTTTTTGAAATACTTGTTTATTGCGTAAACCGGTTTTCGAATCTTTTCAAGCTTATGATGGCGCACAAGAAGTTATGTTCGATCTTCTTGTCACAGAGCCACCAACCAGAATTTTAAATAGTCGTGTAAACCTCCTGTGCACCTGCGGTTTTCTGTATTTATATTGAATAAACGTCACGGGTTCTCAAACATCCATAATGGATAATCACAATCTTCTGTCACTCTTATTTTTACTTGTAGTTACTGCCTTATATCTGCACTCCGTACTCTGTCTCTTAGCGTCAGCGAAGAAGTGACCTCAGAATTCTCGTCTCAGCTGCTTCAGTTCTTCGTTCTTCTCCTTATCTTAGGCTCCACTTTTCGCTACCACACATGAGAGCAAGATTAGTGACCACGTTGTGTAGTGTTCATGTTATCTCTCTGTTCATAGTTCTACCTAGATACTTCCTTATATAAAATCAGTTATGGCATTTCATTTCTGTATATTTTGAACCGCATGTGAATTGGTTTTGTATGTTGATATCTGTGTGCCAAAATATTTCAACGAATTTACCTGATTCATTATTTTATTATTCATCACTCTCTTACTGTTTCCCTTCCAGTGCCATCACTTTCGTGTTATTTACAGATACAACTATTTGAAAAGCTTTTAAAACGTTATTTAATGTAAACACACTTTCCTGTAAACCGATTTCACTGTCAGCTAGCAGAACTTGGTCGTCTCCAAGTAAAACAGTCATAATAAATTTGTTCCTTTCCTTGGGGTTTTTTAAATTCCATTTTAGTAGGACTTATATTAAAAGCATTGGTGAGAGACCACACCCTTGTTTTAGTCTCTGGTTTACTGTCACTAATTTTTCGTTTATATCAATTGTAGTGTTATCGTACAGTGAACTAACTTTTCGTTTATACTAACTTCAGTTTTGTTAAATAGTGATTTAATGGCATTCAACAACTTTAGGGGTACATTGTAGTTAGTAAGTACTTCCAATCGTTTCAGCCTAACTGCCTCATCATATTCTTTCTCATAGTCTAAAAAGGGCAGATGTGCTGGGGTATTGCACTCACTTCTGTTTTCTGTCAGTTGTTTTAAAACATACGTTGCATCTGCACAGGGCCTTTCTCTGTGAAAACCGCATTGGCCTTTTCGTAAAATCGTTTCTACAATCGGGTGGAGTTTTACAATGATAGACGAATAGATTTTACAACCAGCATTTAAAATGATATACACCTATAATCAGAGCATTCCTTTTTATTTCCTTTCTTGTACATACTTATAATTGTGCTACCTTCCATTCGTCTAGAATTTTTCCCAACAACCAGATATCATTCAGCAACTCCACAAATAACTTTTTTCCATTTAACACTGGCATATTTTATAAGTTATAGGTTTATTACACATGTACAGGTAGCCTTCTCGTTCTAGCCCTTCGTTAAACTAGTTTCCCAGTCTTTCGTGGTGATTGCATTCTGTTCTCCAATATTCAGGGCCAGTTGTATAAACATCGCTGACTGGAAGTCAATTTTGACGTCAGTTTAGAAACTGAATTCTGTGCAGGACTCCGCTCTGTTGTATAACGCTAAACATGGGTTCACTGTAGGAGCTTCAGCGTTGATCCAAGTCAGCAAGAAACATGCTTGGCAACACCGTAGAAATCGGCTAGCTTCACTATCTGTTAGTTCTGGAATTTCTTCGTAGAATGATTTTCACTCCGAAGTTACGTTCGATGTTTTGTATATATTTTAATAAGATCTGATTAAGCTTAGGCATTGAGATTGCTTGTACGTTTAACGAAAATCGTCCGTGACTGTTCGTAAAATACACTCCTGGAAATGGAAAAAAGAACACATTGACACCGGTGTGTCAGACCCACCATACTTGCTCCGGACACTGCGAGAGGGCTGTACAAGCAATGATCACACGCACGGCACAGCGGACACACCAGGAACCACGGTGTTGGCCGTCGAATGGCGCTAGCTGCGCAGCATTTGTGCACCGCCGCCGTCAGTGTCAGCCAGTTTGCTGACACTGGCAGTGGCATACGGAGCTCCATCGCAGTCTTTAACACTGGTAGCATGCCGCGACAGCGTGGACGTGAACCGTATGTGCAGTTGACGGACTTTGAGCGAGGGCGTATAGTGGGCATGCGGGAGGCCGGGTGGACGTACCGCCGAATTGCTCAACACGTGGGGCGTGAGGTCTCCACAGTACATCGATGTTGTCGCCAGTGGTCGGTCGAAGGTGCACGTGCCCGTCGACCTGGGACCGGACCGCAGCGACGCACGGATGCACGCCAAGACCGTAGGATCCTACGCAGTGCCGTAGGGGACCGCACCGCCACTTCCCAGCAAATTAGGGACACTGTTGCTCCTGGGGTATCGGCGAGGACCATTCGCAACCGTCTCCATGAAGCTGGGCTACGGTCCCGCACACCGTTAGGCCGTCTTCCGCTCACGCCCCAACATCGTGCAGCCCGCCTCCAGTGGTGTCGCGACAGGCGTGAATGGAGGGACGAATGGAGACGTGTCGTCTTCAGCGATGAGAGTCGCTTCTGCCTTGGTGCCAATGATGGTCGTATGCGTGTTTGGCGCCGTGCAGGTGAGCGCCACAATCAGGACTGCATACGACCGAGGCACACAGGGCCAACACCCGGCATCATGGTGTGGGGAGCGATCTCCTACACTGGCCGTACACCACTGGTGATCGTCGAGGGGACACTGAATAGTGCACGGTACATCCAAACCGTCATCGAACCCATCGTTCTACCATTCCTAGACCGGCAAGGGAACTTGCTGTTCCAACAGGACAATGCACGTCCGCATGTATCCCGTGCCATCCAACGTGCTCTAGAAGGTGTAAGTCAACTACCCTGGCCAGCAAGATCTCCGGATCTGTCCCCCATTGAGCATGTTTGGGACTGGATGAAGCGTCGTCTCACGCGGTCTGCACGTCCAGCACGAACGCTGGTCCAACTGAGGCGCCAGGTGGAAATGGCATGGCAAGCCGTTCCACAGGACTACATCCAGCATCTCTACGATCGTCTCCATGGGAGAATAGCAGCCTGCATTGCTGCGAAAGGTGGATATACACTGTACTAGTGCCGACATTGTGCATGCTCTGTTGCCTGTGTCTATGTGCCTGTGGTTCTGTCAGTGTGATCACTGTGATGTATCTGACCCCAGGAATGTGTCAATAAAGTTTCCCCTTCCTGGGACAATGAATTCACGGTGTTCTTATTTCAATTTCCAGGAGTGTATTTGATAAGAAGCCACGCTGGATTTTCGTCATGTCATTTACTTTCGTAAGAATTTTGTTGAATTCTGTGTTGGCTGGCTCTGAGCACTATGGGACTCAACATCTTAGGTCATAAGTCCCCTAGAACTTAGAACTACTTAAACCTAACTAACCTAAGGACACCACACACACCCATGCCCGAGGCAGGATTCGAACCTGCGACCGTAGCAGTCCCGCGGTTCCGGACTGCAGCGCCAGAACCGCTAGACCACCGCGGCCGGCAATTCTGTGTTCAGACAGGCAATGCAGGCCGGTACCTTTTGGCCATCTCTATAAGCTATTGCTACATCTGTTTGAATAAATCGGAACCATCATCTGAAAGGTTCCGGTAGCATAAAATATTAATGTTAAAAGTAGCGTGCCTGATGGAGTCAATAGTTGTTTGTTTTAGTGGTTTCAGCAGATTCGTATTTCCTCAACCTTAGTTCTGATAGCTGCGCAGTATATATATATATATATATATATATATATATATATATATATATATATATATATTTTTTTTGACGGAAACCTCCACCTAAATGATTTATCATTTAATTTCGAGAGTCAGTTCATCCTTTGTCGTCCTCAACGGACAAATATGAATCCTCAGATGTATGTAAAGTAATCGAAAACTGTGGTGTGAACGATGCCTTATATATAACAACTTGCTAAATTACTTTCGTATATTTGCTGTGTGTTCCGGTATCTATCAGTGCACAGGCAGCTATCATAACAGGTTAGCCAGTTGTCGATGGTTAAAAAGGTAATACGCGTTTCATACTACTGTTACTAGAGCCGAGAGAGCACATTTATAAGATATATTCCATCATTATTGGCTGCTGTCAATATCAGCATACGTAATCGTTTACGGGAAATATTTCGAATTTTACTTTCTCAATAAGCTGCTGAGTGTGTATAAAATGCCTCTAAATTAATCGCATAAATTGTGATAAGTCTACAAGAATTGTTATGAAATAAGTTATTATCTGCACTCATTATGTACATGCAGGGTGACAATTAATGGACAACATGAAATAAAATAATCGTAACGTCTGAACAGTTGCGTTAGGACGTTGAAACTGCACGGTTGGCCGCGGGGTATGATGGGAATTTGTATGCGCAGTATGGTTTCGTTTGGCGACGAAATCCTCTTTCATTTGGGGGACTGAGAATCTGCATTTCGCGATGGAGAAATCTCTTTACCCTCAGCGAGTGACTGTGTGGTGTGCAATGTCCAGTCACGCGTCACGCATTAATCGGTGTGGATATTCCTTGAGGGCATGGTGACTACCGAACGGTACGTGAAGGCTTTGGAAGATGATATCATCCCCATTATCCAAAGTGGCCGTGATTTCGACAAGATGTAGATCATGCAAGAAGGAGCTCGAAACCATTGAAGCAGGAGGGTGTTTGATGTCCTGGAGGAGCACTTTGGGAACCGCGTTCTGGTTCTGGGGTATCCAGAGGCCACTGGCATGGGCCTCGATTGGCCTCCATAGTCTCCGGTTCTGAATACATGCGACTCCTTTTTGATAGTTTATATTAAAGGCAAGGTGTACAGCAATAACCTCAAAACCATTGCTGAGCTGAAAACAGCCATTGATGAGGTGGTCGACGTCCCGACACTTCGGCGTGTCATGCAGAATTTCTCTATTCGTCTGCGCCACATCATCGCCAATGATGGCAGGCTTATCGAACATGTCATAACCTAAATAGGAATATTTGTAGTGACGTTTACATGTTGAACGAATTGTGTGCACGCCGTAATTTGTAACCAGTTTACGTTTTTTTGTATATAGTTCGATAATTGTCACCCTGTAGCTGATAATTCCCTTAACCCAACCTTAGGGGGTCATATATATATATATATATATATATATATATATATATATATATATATATATATATATATATAGCTGTGTGGTAGTGGCGTTGTTAGATATTTACGTGTTAAAAATAGCTTCTTTGTTATTTCAAATTGTATCTGTGCAAAACAGAAACGTTGTTTTGTAATGCCACTGCATTGTAAACTGTCGGTTACATTTGAACCTGATTTTGATCCGTGAATTTTCACCGGTAGAAGTTGAGCCTAGTTCACGGCGATATAATCTGGGATTAATCCATCATTTTGATTTGCAGCTCCTTGTATTGGCCGTGTTTGTAGTTAAAATTGTTGGATGTGAGGTCCGACAGTTATGCAAAACACCGTTTTTCTCAGTGCCCAAACATGTTTTCTCGCCGTGCAGGATTGGCCGAACTTAAACGGATGTCTTACGACGTCCGCCCCGAGCAGACACAACGAACAAAAACGAACAAAATGAGATTTAAAAAAAAAAAAAAGCGGTCTAGGGCGCTGCAGTCATGGACTGTGCGGCTGGTACCGGCGGAGGTTCGAGTCCTCCCTGGGGCGTGTGTGTGTGTGTGTGTGTGTGTGTGTGTGTGTGTGTGTGTGTGTGTGTGTGTGTGTTTGTTTGTCCTTAGGATATTTTAGGTTAAGTAGTGTGTAAGCTTAGGGACTGATGACCTTAGCAGTTAAGTCCCATAAGATTTCACACACACATGTTTTCTCATCAACATCGTTTGGTTGCAGATGACAAGCTACCTGTAGTAATTAACACACGAGTGATCCAGAAAATTCATGCACACCAAATGTAAAGGTATTTACAAAAAGAAACGATCTGTTGTTTGAACTAAAAATGCACATAATTTTATAATCATTTAACAAAAATGTTCACATTGAAGAATAAATAAAAACGAAAACCCACTGACGATGGTACAGTGATGCCGAAACATGTTTCGGTACTGAGAAAAACGGTGTTTTGCATAACTGGCGGACCTCACGTCCAACAATCTGGGATTAATGTTTATATAACGCAGATTTCCGAGTTAAGTTTGATCTTTGGTCATTTTCTGTGTTAATCTAAGATGCAGTGTTTTCCATACAATCGGCCCTCACAGTACTTTGACACTGGACACTGCAGCGAGGGTCAACGGTAAGAGCCGTCCAGTAGGTCTGATACGTGGAAGAACGCCGACCGCGCTCAGCCGATGAATGTGGCTGTGAGACAACGATTTCCGGCGACAGCGCCTGAGCCATGCAGTAACGGCTTAACGGGCCGGCCGGCTAGCAGGGTGTAGGCGCGGCTGGCTGGCCACACGGCTACACACGGTGTGCCGCGGCGCGGTATGCGTGCCGGCGCGGCGGCCGTAACGGGACGGCTGCTGCTCGCTGTCTGGGTCAAGGCCTCGTCAGGTGGCGCGACCGCGGTGGCTCACCGAGCCCGCCACCTGCCTACCTCAGTGCTTCGTATACACGGTCACTATTCAGTAATACGACACGAATGCTCGTGTGACGCAAA
Source organism: Schistocerca nitens (assembly GCF_023898315.1). Lineage (NCBI taxonomy): Eukaryota > Metazoa > Arthropoda > Insecta > Orthoptera > Acrididae > Schistocerca > Schistocerca nitens. The sequence goes on along the minus strand of NC_064615.1, from coordinate 253,304,181 downwards.
AATCTCGTATGTACGAGGGTAATCCCAAAAGTAACGTCTCCTATTTTTTTATAAGTACATAGATCTATTTATTTCTACAATGGTTTACATCAGTTTGCAGCTTTAACATTTTTCGACATGATCACCATTTCTGTCGATGCATTTTTGTAGACGCCGTGGCAGTTTTTGTATGCCCATGTCGTACCAGCTCGCCGCCATGCTGTTTAGAGTTATGAACCTCTTCTTTCACCTCGTCGTCGGAGCTGAATCGCTGGGACCACAATTAACGCTGACAGATACTGTGAGACTCTGAAAAATCTCAAACGGGCAATTCAGAACCGGAGAAGTGGAATGTTGAGCAAGGGCGTACAGGAATATAATCACCCACACACACTATAGTCCAGACTTGGCGCCCAGTGACTATCACCTGTTCCCCAGGTTAAAAGAACATTTGGCCGGAAAGCGATTCAGCTCCGATAACGAGGTGAAAGAAAGAGGTTCGTAACTTTCTGAACAGCATGGCAGCGAGCTGGTATGGCATGGGCATACAAAAACTGCCACAGCGTCTACAAAAATGCATCGACAGAAATGGTGATTATGTCGAAAAATAGCGAAATGTTCGAGCTGTAAACTGATGTAAACCATTGTAGAAATAAACAGCTCTATGTACTTATAAAAAAAAAAAACAGGGGACCTTACTTTTGGGATTTCCCTCATATATATGCCCTATTCCGATTCGTTTCCGAGATAGGAAACATTTAATGTAAATCTATTTGTGGGTTACTGAAACTCATGAATATGTTGTATCCGTCTAACCGCTTTGATGTTTTGTTCAACCTCTTTGCGCGGAGTGCCATACTGACATAGCAACAGGAGCGGACCCAAAATTGAACCCAGTGGGACTACTTTGTAATTTCTCCCGTCACTAAAATGTTCTATCTGTACAACATTGTTTGAACTATTGATCTGATTGCATCATATTTTCTTGGAGCCATACTCAGTCTCAACTTTATCTTCGATAAGGATAGAGGCTGAAGTAATGAATTAAATTTTATGTCAAGGGTGGAGCTTGAACCTGGGCGTCCTGCTTATTAGGCAGATGCGTTAGGCAGTACACCACCCTGGCATTGTGGCTAACACAGCTACATGGATTACTCTTGTCCAGTGCCTTTCCATGCTGAGGTGTGACTTGAAGTTTGTGTTAGGGAGGGCATTGGACTAGCGTATCTGTCTAGCTGTGTTAGCCACAATGCCAGGGTGGTGGATAATACATCTGCCTAGTTAGCAGAAGACCCGGGTACAAGCCCGAGCTTTGGCTCAAATTTTAATTCATTACCTCACCTTCTGTCCTTATCAGAGATGGTTTGAATTGTTCAGCACAACTTTTTGTCTTCTGTTTAAGTATGATTCGAAGCCATAGGTTCCACAAATAACAATGTACATTAAATGTGCTCTATATTGTAAACCATTTGGAAAAGGGCATGTGTCTATATGGATTTTTTTTTCGCTTCAAATGAACATTCATGTCATATCCCTGAATGTTGATCATTCCTCCTCGGACACTATGTACACAGATCAGCTGTTTGTCGTAACATTATGGGAAACGTTGATGGCGAATTTATCAGAGACAGAACACCATATCGGACGTGACAAGGATGTCGTAGATCAGAGGGCCCTTACTCGCATCGACCATAAGTGATTTATCACAACTTACAACAGTTAGTTCGGCAGGTGTTTGAATCCCAATAATACATAGAGGAGACATTAGTTAATTAATTAATGTGTTTACACAACTATTTCCATAGGACCAAACTGAGGGCCCAACCTCCATGCTCATGGTAGGAGTCAACACATGAAATTAACATCCAGAAAAGGTAATAACAAATAAAAGTTCGCACGAATTCTATGCAGACAAGCTGCTGAGTATATATTAGCATAATCAACAATATAACACATAACTTGCTTATTTTTTTCAATAAATCCTCGACAATATAGAAGGAGTGAGCCATGATAAAACTGTTCAATTTAAACTTGAAAGGGCGAAGTTTACTGCTAAGATTTTTTTCAGTTCTTATGGCAGTTCATGGAAAATGGATGCAGCAGAATACTGTACGCTTTTCACTCAAGAGTCAAAGAGGTGCCATCCAAATGCAGATTGAATTTGTGCCTAATGTTAGTTAACGATGTGAAAACTTCTAATTGCGAGGAATAAGGTCATATTGTTAACAACAAATCGACATTAAGAGGTCAATGTCAGAATTCCCAGACTAGTGAACATGAGTCGACAAGAGGTTCGCGAACTTAAATCACACGTTGCTCGAACTGTGCGTTTCTGAACCAAAACAAACCCCCTGCGAATCGGAAGAGTTACCCCAGAATATAATGGCGTAGGTCATAAGCGAATGAAAATAAGCAAAGTAGACTAATATTCACGTTTGGTTATCACTTAGTGCAGATACTGTTCTAAAGGTACATATAGCAGCATCCAGTTTTTCAGCAATATTTTCAACATGATCTTTTCATGACAAAACGTATAGGTTTTCGCAGGCTCGCTAATCATTCTGTGTAATCATAATGGCAGATTTATCCTAAGTTGGTTAGAAACGATAAAAATTGAATCTTACTGTGATTTAGCATCAATTTATTTTCTAGAGAGCAAAACTTCGGTCTGGAGCTGCCCTGTTTGATCCACTGCATGAATTGCACTCAATATTCTTCACTACCAGGCTAGTGTCGTCAGCAGACAGAAACATTTTAGAACTACCTGTCGTATTAGACGGCATATCTATACATACAACAAACAGCGGTGGTCTCAGTTCTGACCACTGAGGCACCCCCCCTTCCCTGTTTATCCCTGCCCACATCAGACGCCACTCACAGCCGTTCTCATTACTGTGCAGAATGGCCTTTAGCTGTCTATTATTGAAGTATAAGAGGAACCGATCTTGAGCTACTCATGTTGTTTAATGGTCCAACTTGTGCAGTAATATTTTGCGATCAATACAAATAACGCCTTAGTTCAATGAAAGAAGACGCCTTATCTTTTCTGTTTAATCCGTCCTGTGCCTCACAAAGAAAGGAAAATGTAGCATTTTAGTTGTTAAACCACTTCTAAAACCAAAATGAGTTTGACTGCAAATTATGGGAACCGAAATGATCAAATAAGTTTATATGGACAGCCTTTCCAGTAACTTTTGCAAACACCAAGGACATAGAAAAAGGTCGAAAGTTGTTGATGCCTTTGTCCTTTTTTTGTAAAGCGAATACTTTAATCATTCAGAAGAGTGCCCATTGGCATACTAATACGTAGAGTAAGTGTTGCAGTGCTTGGTGTGTCTGGAAGACTGCAGTGTGGCTTATGAAACAAACCGCGTAGGCAGAGTCCGGTTCCAGGCCCTTCCATCACGCAACACGCTGACTCAGTTGCCTGAAATCTTGTTCCTCCCTCGGCTGAGTCATACCTCGGTGGTACTGTAATCTGCAGTGCTGCGATTTTCATCGTCTAATCTCACCTGACGCTCGCTGACAAATTTACTGGTGCACTTAGGTTAAGAGGCGAGCCAGTGAAAGAGTGGATAGCTCTGACAGTTAGCTTAAAACAAGTATTCGTGCTTTATATATGGCATCATATTTCGAAAACGTATGAACTATATTACGTACTTCAGAACTGCAAAATGAATGCGCACGGTTTCATATGTGTTCAGTCGGTGTAAACATACATCATGTCCTTCCAGCACACTTAAAAACGTCGAATATTTAGTTGGATGTTCTGTATCGCCTTTCGGTTAAGGATGTTCGATCATCATCGATATTTACAAAATATGGGCGTTGAGAGTTTAAACACCGATGTTTTAACATCGACACTTGAAGTCTTTGAGACATCGTAACATCGATGTTAAACCAAAAAATCGACCTTCGATGTTTACAAAAAGCCGAGCTACGTATTACGACTATCATTAATGTTATCGTCGTTTAAATGAATATTCTGTCATAACGTCATCATTACAGTGGCTGAAGGAATAGCAACAGTATTTGGAAGAAGAAATATAATTTGTTTTACCGACAGAGCCAATTTGATAGAAAAAAAATCTATTTAAAAGACTGACAAATGTCCTGTATTGATAACTGCTGTGAAAAGAATTGTAATGTGGTTCAAATGCTAGTAGCAAGTAATGAGATCAGGAAAGAATCGGGCCTCAAACTGATTCAAGAAGACTCAAATTCTATATGACTCAATGATTTTTGGAGCTGCATCCAATGGTTAATAATATCGCTAACTGCTATGCTAGTGCTCCACCAATACCGAACATATGGTTGTAACATTTTACGACCTATAGAAGTGGCTATTCGTGAGATTTGCGTAGAAAAGTACTTTACATACAGTCGAGTGATTCCAATAAATAGCAGACTATGTTGAATAAAAAACTGGCAGTCAACGAGTACAGACTATTTGGAGAGAATCTGGAGTGTAGCCTTGTATGGAAGTGAAATATTTACAATAAACAGTTCAAACAAGAAGAGAATAGCATCTTTTGAAATTTGATGCTACAGAAGAATGCTGAAGATTAGATGGAAAAATCGAATAACAGATGATGAGGTACTGCATCTAACTGGGGGAAAAAGGTATTAATGGCACAGGTTGACTAAAAGAGGGGATTGGTTGACGGACACATCATGAGGCATCAAGGGTTTAGTACTGGAGGGTAGTGGTGGTGGTGGTGGGGGGGGGGGGGGGGAAAGCTGTATAGGGAGAGAAAGACTTGAAAATAGTAAAGTGGTTTTACGGGATGTAGGTTGAGGCTGTTATGCAGATATCAACAGGCTTGCTCAGCGTGGAGTGTTGCACAAAGCCAGTCTTCGGACTGCAGATCACAACAACAGAAATATAGAATCACGTCAGCAGACTACCTATCAAAAGCTACAAAAATTTCACTAATTTATCTCAGCTATATAGGCACATTGCCCGTTTCTGAAACACTGTTCTCAAAAGAAGGAAATTCTCTTCATTAACAGCGTAGCAAATTTACGAGCTAACGTCTTACAAAACTACTAATTTTACATTCTGTTGTCTAGACATTGTGGAATAAGATGTTTCAATTATTGCTGTGCCGGCCGCTGTGGCCGAGCGATTGTAGGCGCTTCAGTCCGGAACCGCGCTGTTGCTACGGTCGCTGGTTCGAATCCTGCCTCGGACATGGATGTGTGTGATGTCCTTAGATTAAGTTAGGTTTAAGTAGTTCTAAGTCTAGGCGACTGATGACCTCAGATGTTAAGTCCCATAGTGCTTAGAGCCATTTGAACCAATTATTGCTGTATTTATTGGTTAATACATATATTATGTGTATTTGTATGTTACTTTTTACGCCATTCAATAAATTTATCATTATTTCGATATTTTGGCGCCGATTATTATCTCCCGTCGATAAAATATAGTCTGGTCTGCAGTCTGATCGTACAATCAGTTTCATTGTATGATCCGGCTGCACATACGGCATGTATAATTGACAGTCAGAGGAAAACGAGACAAATGGAGAAAAAGTAAGTAAACTGTTTATTATTTCAAAAAGTAATCGTCTTTAACTGTTAACACATTTGTCCGACTGTCAGACAAGATGGTCAATGCCTTTATGGACAAATGTTTGCGGCTGCATACGGAACCATGAATGAATGTGCCCAGGTGTGCACCTCTTCGTCCGAAGCAAATCGATATGGCCACGAATGTCTCTGTTCAGAGCTCCAAAAATATGGGAATCACATGAGAAGAGATCGGGAGTGTATGGAGGATGTGTGAGGGGTACCCAGCGAAACTTCTGCTGCGTAGTCAAAACGGCTTCATTCTGTTGCAGGGTAATGCCCGCCCCAATGTTGGGAAAGTTGTTTCGACTACTCGCTGGGAAGCCCTTACACATTCTCCATAGAGTCCCGATCTCTGCCCTCACGATTTCCATATTTTTGGAGCCTGAAGACAGAAACGCGTTGCCGACGATTTGCCTCGGACGGATAGATGCACGCCTGGGAACAATCGTGGTTCCGAAGGCAGCCGCATGTCCATAAGGCACTTACCGTCTTGTCTTACAGTGGGATAAATGAATTAACAGTTACGACGATTACTTTTGAAATAATAAATAGTTTACTTACTTTTTTCCATCTGTGTCCTTTTCATTTCATGACCCCTGTATTGTCAGTTGAAAAGCCGAGAAAATTTATATAGTCACATCAGCCATCAATGTTTAGAGGTCGATAAGGATATCCAAACCAGCATGGATGATATACCAACTTCGCAAATCCCTATTTCCTAGATCTGTTCAGATGCGCACATTAGGGGTTTTTCAGTTGAATGAACCTTAATCGTAACAGAATTAAACGACTTTCTTCCTCTCATTTATAGGAAGGAATTAACCAGTCTTTACATAGGGCTCTGGAAAAGAGACACAAAGGCCCAGAAAAAGCTTGCAGCGATCAGGAATTCAGCCACGTGTATATGGGCCGACAAAACTGCCTATTGCTGACAATATATCATGACAGTATTTTCCGGCAACATTGCAGCCACACGTACTACAACATTACCCGTCACTGTTTCCAGGCAATTTAGGCGGCAATACGTTTCCGGACCAGAAGTGTGCATTTGTCCTCACTATTGCCACACAAAATGGACGAACGCGAACTAGTGAAAAGTGTAATATTGCAGTGCCTGTGTTATACTGATTACGACGCAAAGTTCCTTCAGACATGCATGCATGTCCAAAGGAACTTTGCTTCGTAATCAGAATAACACAGGCACTGCAATAACGTATTTATCTGCCGATACCGGGCACGCTACTTTCAAGCACAACGTCTGACCTGTATGGAATATACATAATGGATGTACGAGTACAGGTCATAGATGCATGGTTGACGACATATGGAAGTTTGGGTCTGGCCGTAAGTTGTGCACGGATAGCCGAGTAGTAAGGCGACCGCTCGCGATAAGCGGGGAATCCGGGTTCGAGTCCCGGTCCGGCACAAATTACCACTGTCGCCATTCCATTCTACAGCTGATGGTAGTCCTTATGCACAATTGCGAATTCATTTGCTGTGTAATGGAAAGTGAGTACAGCTGTACTGCTGTTACATCACGCAAGTAATAAAATTAGGAAAAACAAGAGGAACCGGCCTTGCGGATGAGTACTTTATCAAGGAAGTGAAATGCTTCAGAAAATTTTCCGTTTTTAGCTACAGGTGATTCGTACAGAAGTTTAATGTATGTCTACTTCTTTAAAGTGCACTATTCGTCAGTAACCCTCGTGGTCCCATAAATATACAATGCTTTGGTAGAAGGACTGAAGGTTTACATTAAAATTAAATTTGAAATAAGAATACAGTTTTTACTTATATTTTATTTTTGGTCGCCAGCACTCACATCAGTTTTTACACTATCAATCCGTAGGCACGTTCCGAAATAGTATGAAATTCGTGGCATCAAATGCAAAACACGTTACTGAAGAGCGATATTCGCTTCCACTCTTCCTACGCAACATTTTTGCCTCGCATTTAGTATTGGTTCGAAGATTAGGGAATACCTTATATGCTTAATCGAGCGTGATTCCTAGCACATCGGCAACTGCTCGCTAACTGTCAAGTTTTTAGATTGCGAGCTTTGTATGCATTACTTTCGACGTCCCACAGCTTTAACCGTGGATGAATCAGATTTATGAAATTCATAGTTCTCTCGTTTATCCACGTCTCCATCGTTGTACACAACAACGAACAAGTGATGAAACAGGTGGTTGTATGTTCAGGTGCTAACTTGCGAACCATATTTTCGCTCGGACACGTGACTCCATCACTGTCGTTGAGAGAAGTAGGAAACATAGGTGAGAGTGAGAGGATAATGACAGAGATAGATATTGCCCTGCAGTGCGAAATATTCTACACTCTTGGTGGACAATACAGGAAAACCCTCCGCAATACGTCGGCAACTGCCTACAGCAACTTGTAATTTGAGCAATATTGCCATTGCAGCTACGATGCAGCAGTGTTGAGGGCAGTGCAACTGCGTCCATATATTGTCGTAAAATATGGCCGATCTAAACGCACTTTTAGTCACGTCCACCATAAAACTCGCTTGTTTCCGATATTGCGTTCTGGCGCGGAATGATTCGCCGTCGGCGCCAAGTCCCGAAGGGCACCTTGGCGCTGGGAGGCTGCATCCACGAGAAGGTGACCCGACTTAATCACCCTTGCAGGTAACGGGTCACGCACCAGGCAGGTAGGCGCGCCACCCCTGACCCAAATACCAGGGGGTATCGGATCCGGGACGCCTTGGGAACCTTCAGCATCCTGGAACTGGGGAGTGATGGGAGTTCCCCGACAGTGACGCTTCTCTGTGCGGGTGGCGAGAGAGACGTAGGACGGGGGAGGGGAGGATGTAGGTTTCAGCGGTCTGACTTTTCCACAGCTTGTTATTGTTGTACGGTTTTTCTACATGTCATAGCATCCATGAAAAGAGTGGCGGGTTCGTTGTACAATCTTGTTTTTATCTAAGGATGAATCATTCCCTCTCCAGTTAATACTTCAGGGCTCAGAGGTCGTAGTCGACATATAAAACCGCTCCCTAACGTTTCGTCTCCAACTGCGGGAGACATCTTTCGAGGTAAAACGGTTACTGCCACTAAGGATTGAATGGCTGTTGCATTTACTGAGCGCATAGAGAGCACCATCATACCCCGCGTAATGCTGGCTGTATGACGATCTCTCGATGACGTTATCATTCTCAACAAAAAAAAAAAAAAAAAAAAATCGATTGCCATTCTGTTGGTGCAAAGGCGAGACATCTAGACATCCACATTTAATTTCAAACCTTCTTCTTTCTACTAAAATTGTTATGGTGTTCGGGAATCTCTGTTGCTTCTCTATTCATGCGTGCGCGATGATACGATGTATTTGGTACAACGCTCTTGTCTGTGAATTTTATTTCGTGGTTCCCATGACGATAAACAGTTCTGCTACGGCCGTTACGAAGCAGTTTTATACATCAACCACGACCTTGAAGCCCGAAAGTTTTAACTGAAGAACATGCCGCCCGTGGAGGCCTACATTGTACGAATCCTTCCCTGTGTTTGACTCCGTTTATTTGTTTTACTTCTGTTACCTTTGTCACATTGCCTGCTTTGATGAGTAGAGTTCTTATTCTGTAAATCCCCCGCATTCCTAGTTGACCAGACTGAATTTTATTACATATCGCCTTCGCGTAAAGGCAGAAGTACAGCTTTATTTTCAAGATAGATAAAGAAATCTCGATCTAAATTATTTCATACACATCTACACTGCTGGCCACCGTAAATGCAACACCAAGAAAGACAAGAGGTAGCACAACAAAATTTATTTTGTAGATAACATGTTGACCAAGTATCAAATGATTACGTTTACAGACGTCTGTGACATGTGGTTCCTGCCAGAATCAGTAGCCAGAGTAGCCGCCATTGTTGGAGATCACCGCTGCCACACGTCTCGGCATTGAGTCAAACAGACGTTGGATGTGTTCCTGGGGTACAGCAGCCCAAGCAGCTTCCACACGTTGCCAAAGATCATCTGGTGTGGCAGCTGGGGATGTAATCTGGGTCACTCGTTGAGTAACCGTGGACCACATGTTTTCTATCGGCGAAAGATCCGGAGAGCGAGCCGGCCAGGGAAGCAATTCAATCTGGTTATTGACGAAGAACCTTTGGACAATGCGTGCCACGTGTGGTCGCGCATTATCCTGTTGAAATATGGCTGTGGCCGAGCCCTGAAGGTAAGGAAGGACAACTGGCTCCAGCACCTCGGATATGTAGCGCCGGCTATTTAAAGTACGGGCAATGCGTACTAGAGGCGTGCGAGAGTAATATCCAATACCGCCCCATACCATAATACCCGGTGCAAGACCAGTGTGGCGGTGCATAATGCAGCTGTCCAGCGTCCTCTCTCCACGGTGTCTCCACACTCGAATCCCACCATCGTGGTGCTGCAGACAGAAGCGTGCCTCGTCAGTAAAGACAACGTCATTCCATTCTGCCGTCCACATCCGTCTGTCATCACACCATTGGCGACGGAGACGTCTGTGGTTCTGCGTCAATGGTAGACGAAGCAATGGACGTCTTGCGGACAGACCACTCTGCTGTAAACGGCGTCGAATGGTACGCGCAGGCACTGGATGATGCGTTACAGACGCAATGTGCTGTGCTATGGTTCGGGATGTCACTGAGCGATCCGTCACTGCCATGCGCACAATTTGCCTATCAGCACGTGCAGTGGTGCACCGAGGTGAATGCGATCGACCACGTCGGTCCGTCGTACCCTCCTGCATCCAACGGTCACATATCCGCATTACAGTTGTTTGGTTTCGTCCAACACGACTAGCGATTTCTCTGTATGATAATCCACAATCTCGGTAAGCCACTATCCTTCCTCTGTCGAACTCGGATACTTGATCAAAAGATGTTCGCTGTTGTCTACGAGGCATAACTGATCGTCTTGTGAAACAACCACAAGGTAAACACACGTGCCGAACGTACACTCGTCGAAATCGCCAAGCCTTAAATGGCGCTATGAGGTGGCGCCACAGGCGCGCGTAATGTGCGTCTGCGCTGAAATTCTAATCAGTTGCATATCTCATCGCTGCAAACTCATGGTGTAAATTTCACTTGATTCGGATGCTTCCTTCAGGGTGTTGCATTTACGGTGGCCAGCAGTGTATATACTCGTATTTCTGAAATTATGAATTTGAAAGCTCCGTAAAATAAACTAAGCACGTGTTTCTTTAATATAAAAAATATAGAACTAAACTGCGCCCGAACTGGCCATGAGGGTCCAACGGTACCGACCGGCCACCGTCTCATCCTCAGCCCACAGGCATCACTGGATGGCGATATGGAGGGATACGTGGTCAGCACCCCGCTCTTGCGGCCGTATGTCAGTTTACGAGACCGAATATAAAAATATAGTTACATGAAATAATGCAAAAACAATTATTTTACTTGACAAAGAGCCGTGTTGCATTATTGACTGGGAGGTACCGAGAGGTAGTTCAACCGCCTAATGGGAAAGTTTTTTTTATTCCTGCGCGCACACTGTCCCCTTTCTACGCGTTGGTGTGAGATCTGTGTCTGAAGTGCATCTGTTGAGTGTGGGTGCTATAATCGACATTTATTGTAGTGTGGCGTCATGTTTGTGTTTCATGTTGATAAGGGAGAGAATGCAATCCGGTGCTGCCGAATAGCACGTTGTCCAAGACGCGACGCACACTAGCGACTGCGACAGGTCGCTACGTGACGTCAGAAGTTGCCTGCTGGCGCATGCGCAGTTCGAGTTTGGGATGCGACGCGCGACTGTTGCGGCAGCTGTCGCAGCACTGCACCAGTGAGCAGTAGAGTTGGGCAACACGATTCTTTTTCCCGATTCGATTCCTACGATTCAATCTCACATTGCGAATCGATTCCTACGATTCGTTCACGATTCATCTAGTCTGCGATGGCACGATTCTTACGGAATGCAAAAAGTTCTACATCTTACTCATAGATGACAGGACATGTCTGAAATTGTCAATGGGGTTAGAATCGAACTGTGTCATAAGATATGCCAGAAGTGGTTTATTTATGAGTAAACATGCACATGACGTTACAAGTGTGATTCTCGATTTATACGTGTAATGCCTTAATTGATGAAAGGTTACGTTTGATTTGATTGCATCTATTGTTTTATTTCAGTATGACAGGAAAGAGGAGTCGATTTGTGCGAAAGGTGGTGCAAAATTACGTGGTATGCCAGTTTGGTTGTGTGGCTTGAACGTATCTAACTACAGATGTCTGTTTTATAGTAACAAAATCTAGCAGTGAGGCAGACGTGGTTTGGCTCATATCATCCTGTTTTTCTGTGCTAAGATGTCTTTCCAAGTCCACATCATTCTTGTAATTCATAACGCAGCTGACAGCCCCCCCCCCCCCCCCACACACACACACACAGCAAATTTAGCTTAAATTTCATTTCAAAGCATAGGTATTTTGCTTTTAATTTGTCTGAGAACTTGCCGCTGTCACTACTGTTTACGTGAGAAGACGACATACTTCTAAACAGTAGGATTCAATCGTATACAGCGACATTGCTTCACTAAAATTTAATATGAATCTGAACACGATAACATTCGAAAACTCGAACTTGCTAATTAAAAAGCTTTTGTTTAAAGATAAACTTAAAAATCAAAATCCGTATCTAAATATAAAATTTTATCCGAACTTTTAAAGCCGTTCCCAAGAAACACGAAATTCGCGTTTTTATTTAAAAAATTCTTTTGTGTAAAATCGCGTGCTGTAAGGAAAGACACATAAAGACAGGTAAACATAAAAACCAAAACCTTAACTACATTCAATACGTACTAACAAAGTTTTACGAGATGGCGTTATAAAAACATGTGAAATAGCGTTTTTATAATATAAAATTGCGTTTGTACGAATGGAACTATGTAGGTGAACTTAAAAAGCAAAAACCAGTCTAAATACAAAATTTCATGCAAATCGTTAGGGCCGTTTTCGAGATACGCGAAATACAATACATAATCGTGTGTATAGAAGGTGTGTGTGTTTTGCATTGCATCTGCAACAAATAAGAGCTACGTATTTATTCATCATACTTGGATTTCTTGATTTTAATCGTCTGTCTTGGGAGCTGTGTACTCGCTGTATATCGTTTCTGTCATCACTAGTTCGTGTATCACTCGCGCAAACTAAGCTGACGCCGGCGAGGTGGCTGATGGTAGCGATAGTAAATGGGAAATGCCTTTACGCTCGTTCCCGTCAGCCACCGCCAACTGTCAGCTTGGTTTTCACGAGTAATATTACGGCCCAAGTGTCCACTTGGTTTTCACGAGTAATATTACGGCTCACGAACTGCGTTTGTTCGTTCCGAGCTTCCTTTGTTCACACGCATGCTCCACTTGACTGCCATCTGGCGGTCATAATCATTCGGCACGACTCGGCATGATTCGGAAGTTGCCTTCGAAAAATAGCGTACTAAGAATCGATGACTCGTTGGGACTTGGAATCGTCACGACTCGGAAACACGCAATCGTTCTTACGATTCTTTTGAACGACGATTCGTCTGTATCACGATTCGATTCTTACGATTCTTTATTTAGAGTCGTTCAAATGAACGACTCATTCACGAATCGCCACAACTCTAGTGAGCAGTGTTGCGACAGAAGTCGGACGACACAGAGACGTACGGCTGCCAGAAAGATGTCGAGCCAGTCAAGGAAAACTGAAATGAGCCACTCACAAGATGTGATGCTCTGTGAGCTGGTCTCGCAACATCCTTGCCTTTACGATTTGAAGAACCCTAAATATAGAGACACTATGTTCAGAGACGGAATTTGGGAAGAAATTGGTGCACAGTTGAAACTGGCAGGTGAGTGAAATATATAATATTTTCCCATTAATGTAAATTTTTCAGGCCTGTTATGAAAACCAGTATAATCCATGCAGATGTAGAATTAGAATGATGAAAATGAACTTGAAGGTCAATTTTCGCATTACTCTTTTTTGTGACGATAAAAATTGAAAACGGCAAGTTCATTATAAAATGAACAATGTAAAGTACAACGAGAAAGTTACATTTTACAATACCTTCACTTTGAAAGTAAACGGTAGATCGGTGCCTTGATGATACCTTCTAGTTGTGAAAAACCACCACCAGATTGTTGTACAGCTTTCTGTAATCAATAGATGTTCGTTTTTGGGGAAGGCGTTTCTCAATAGATTGCGCAAACAGTATGCTGCAATAAGTAATTTGTCACATTCACTTCAATTCATTGGTAGAAGATGTTGCTCAAAAAACTTGTGCCACAGTTTTACTGTTTTACAAGGCCCTTCTGGTCTGACACAGTTCACAATTGATATTCGTCTTTTGTAAATCCTGGAGTCATCTTTTGAGTGCAGCTTGGCAAGATTAAATGTTCATGTCATCCATAACGATGTATGCTGTCAGAATATAAGAATATGAAAGTTCATTTGGATGGGAATAAAGAGTCAGTCGGCTATGAAAGTTGCCTTAGCTTGTTCCAAAAGTTTCTGCATGGGAGAAACTGACAAGAATAATTTGGGGAAATTTTGTGAACAAGCACGGACATTATTTCTTCCACATTCACGCCAGTGTATACTGTAGACGTTCAGAATGAAAATTCTAGGCATGTTTAAGGTGTAACCCTATCTTGTTGTCAAGAACTTGAAACAATGCAATGACGCTATCGTGCGCTTATTGTTAATAAACTTATCTTTCATAGGAATTTTAGGTGAAATGTGCAAAAACAGATGGAGGAATATTCGGGACTCGTATCAGAGAAATAAACGAGAAAGAAAGCTTGGAACAGGTTCAGATGCCTCAGCAAAACCAAGAAAATGGGTTCTGCTTGATCACTTGGCTTTAAGAAACCTACATTTCGTGGCATTTTAAATGAAATTGTCAAGAGCATATGGAGAAATATTAGTAACTCATACCGGAGAAATATATGACATAAAATGGTTTCATTAGGTCCAAATGTGTCAGCGAAACAAAACTAATGCATTCTCTATCGTGTGATGACCACACGATTCTCGTTGCGCGTCGACAGAACTGGCGGCTAGTCGCGACGCTCCCGGAGATATATGAGCGCAAATCTCGGAAACGGAGATCGATATAATTCTGATCTCAACTTTAAAAATAATTTCGATATGTTAGCTTCTTTTCATCGGCAACGATGTATGACCTAACGTGAACCATACGTAAAGTAGCCAGCGACCACATTTTTCACTGTACACAATTCAAATTTTATGCAGTAGGTTACTTGTAAATTAAGTATCGTAATAACTGTGACGAATATCGGAAAAATAGACACCTCATTATCAAGCTGTGATGTGAAACTGTAAGATACGTAAACATCAATTTTTTGTGCCTTTTACTTTCCTCGCAATTGATAGAGAAGTAATATACAGCGAAAAAAACACGCAAAACCGGAAGAGATACTTTTCAATTTTTTAAAGTGAAAGGAGAATCTGTATCGAAAAACTAACTCTGGGAGCCGATGTAACTTTGTTGCATTAACATACAGTATTTTTTACAGCAAGAAAATCGGAATTCTTATTTTTCTTATGTATTTGAATCCGCCGCCGCCGACCGGAGCTTGGGAAACAGCGACGACTCCAGTCGTGTTGCGGCCGTGTCGCCGTCTGCCAGGGTGGGAAAAGAGGAGGGGGCAGCGCCGCAGTCGCAGCCAACTGTCGCGTCTTGCACAACGTAACTTAAAGTTAGACGGCCGAGGTCAGTCGCCCCATACGACGGACTGATTACCGTCAACAGTGTCCCATGTCCTGACTTTATGAGACACTGTAGAGAAGAGTAGGACGCTGGCGCTAACTTCGGTGATCAGGAACTTCGTCACCATCCGTCCTCACATTGCCGATCAAATACCTGTAGCGAAAATCCACCGCCAGCATTACACAATCGCACATGCGTGCGTTAGCGACCGTGGCTACCATTGTCGGTTTTTCTGTCATCTACAACTTTGTAATAATCTCTGTAAGCCAGAAAATGCAAAATACCTATAGCATCTTTAATACAGTTTCTAAATCGTAAAATGGTATTGTTTTCACAGAGATCGTGATCTAAATTTTTAGAATGTTCAAGATCATTACTTGGGCTGAGAGCAGTGGCGCAGAGCTACACTACTGGCCATTAAAATTGCTACACGACGAAGATGACGTGCTACAGACGCGAAATTTAACCGGCAGGAAGAAGATGCTGTGATACGCAAATGATTAGCTTTTCACAGCATTCACACAAGGTTGGCGCCTGTGGCGACACCTACAACGTGCTGACATGAGGAAAGTTTCCAACCGATTTCTCATACACAAACAGCAGTTGACCAGCGTTGCCTGGTGAAACGTTTTTGTAATGCCTCGTGTAAGGAGGAGAAATGCGTACCATCACGTTTCCGACTTTGATAAAGGTCGGATTGTAGCCTATCGCGATTGCGGTTTATCGTATCGCGACATTGCTGCTCGCGTTGGTCGAGATCCAATGACTGTTAGCAGAATGTGGAATCGGTGGGTTCAGTAGGGTAATACGGAACGCCATTCTCTATCCCAACGGCCTCGTATCACTAGCAGTCGAGATGACAGGCATCTTATCCGCATGGCTGTAACGGATCGTGCAGCCACGTCTCGATCCCTGAGTCAACAGATGGGGACGTTTGCAAGACAACAACCATCTGCACGAACACTTCGACGACGTTTGCAGCAGCATGGACTATCAGCTCGGAGACCATGGCTGCGGTTACCCTTGACGCTGCATCACAGACAGGAGCGCTTGCACTGGTGTACTCAACGAGGAACCTGGGTGCACGAATGGCAAAACGTCATTTTTTCGGATGAATCCAGGTTCTGTTTACAGCATCATGATGGTCGCATCCGTGTTTGGCGACATCGCGGTGAAAGCACATTGGAAGCGTGTATTCGTCATCGCCATACTGGCGTTTCACCCGGCGTGATGATATGGGGTGGCATTGGTTACACGTCTCGGTCACCTCTTGTTCGCATTGACGGCACTTTCAACAGTGGACGTTACATTTCAGATGTGTTACGACCCGTGGCTCTACCCTTCATTCGATCCCTGCGAAACCCTACATTTCAGCAGTATAATGCACGACCGCATGTTACAGGTCCTGTACGGGCCTTTTTGGATACAGAATATGTTCGACTGCTGCCCTGGCCAGCACACTCTCCAGATCTCTCACCAACTGAAAACGTCTGGTCAATGGTGGCCGAGCAACTAGCTCATCACAATACGCCAGCCACTACTGTTGATGAACTGTGGAATCGTGTTGAAGCTGCATGGGCAGCTGTACCTGTATACGCCATCCAAGCTCTGTTTGACTCAACGCTCAGGCGTATCAAGGCCGTTATTACGGCCAGAGGTGGTTGTTCTCGGTACTGATTTCTCCGGATCTGCATGGACCCAAACTGCGTGAAAATGTTATTACATGCCTGTTCTAGTATAATATATTTGTCCAATGAATACCCGTTTATCATCTGCATTTCTTCTTGGTGTAGCAATTTTAATGGCCAGTAGTGTATAAACCTAAATTGTCACCTGATGAGAAAACGAAGCCTCGGAAACACGTCGTAATCAATAAGTATTAAAATGTTGTGACTTCCGAAGAATTGTCCACTTAAATTTTAAGTATGCAGTCAGGAAAGTACCTAATTTTCAGCATCTTGACTATTACGTAACATATGAAACAGACTACGATATCGATCAAACACTGAATAAATATAAAGCAAGATGTGGCAAAATCTGAAGAACATTATGTCGCAAAAACCCAAAAACAAACGAGAATGAATTTTTATAAAGTGGTGGCTGTGGCCGTTTTTCTGTACGCCTCAGAGTCACGAGTGACAGTTGTTAAGCATCTTAATAAAGTAAAGGGATCAGAAATGACATATCTGTGACCCGTGAAAGGTTGTCCGGGCTGTACAGATTAGAAACGACAATGTAAGGAGGAAAAGGAATACTTTCGAAGCAGGAGGTAGACTCAGCGAAAGTCAAGGAAAATGGCACTTACACTTGAACAGAAGAGGGAAGAATACCAAAAGAAGTTTTGTTATACAGACCGAATGGTAAAACAGAAATTGTAAGACCAAGCAGACGTTGGCACCAACTTCCTCCGCCACAGAATCATGCGAAGCGTCTGCTCATTGAAAGAAGAAGAATTGCAGGAGCAGCTCGTCTGCATGTATTTATGTGTACTGCCAAATAAAGATAGCATGGCTGTTTAATATGAGCCCATGGTATTTCTTTCAAGGAAGATTTTATTTCATAATTCAAAGAATTCTTACAATCACAGGAAACAAACTCATTTTATAAATAACTACATATTGTCTTCTTTTAGAAGGAAGTCGATCAACGCGTTTCCTTTGCAGCTCCTGTACGTCGTTAGTGGAGCCTACTTTCCACTGCGGTTGTGCTTTTCCATTTTTGTTGCATTTGTTTTAAAATTTGGTAACTTAGTACGTTATTATTACTGTTAAGAATCTTGCAAAGTTTTCGTCGTATTTATGATGTTTCTGTGCCTCGTGATGCTAATTGAGGAGCTACTCGATCGAATAGTAGCGGCTCCGGTCAAAGAAAACCACCGTAACGACCGGGAGAGCGGTGTGCTGACCACACGCCCCTCCTATCCGCATCCTCACTGAGGATGACACGGCGGTCGGATGGTCCTGATGGCCCACTTGTGGCCTGAAGACGAAGTGCTATGATGTTTCTGTATTTGATTACGTTCCGTAATAATGTACTACCAGTAATACCCCCTGATTTTCCTGTTTCTCCGCAGATTCACGTGGTATGTATAATTGACCAGTAAACAACAGTGCGCGTTTTTTTCCCATTTTCGCGTCCGGTATCTTCTCCGGAAAGAGTCTATATTCTGTGGTTATTTTGTGGGGCGATGTTCCCGTTGTAACAGCCCACTATCTTTCGTCCATAACCATATCGTCGATGTTTCACAACTTAACACTCTGCGCAGTGTTGCGTGTTGCAATCTATATCACGTGTACATGGGTGTGGTACTACTCTTAGTGTGCCATCGTGCTATAGATCACAAAAAAGAGAGGCGGAGCGTCTGTTTCAGAGCAGTGAATCAACTTTAAAGACGCGAGTACGTATTTTCCAGCGCTCGCTGGCTAGACTGGTGGCCCGAGGGAGCGGCCGCCATATTTGTATACACGTCGTACTCTTAAAGCCTGCGTGGTAATCGAGGGAGTTCAAATGGCTCTGAGCACTATGGGACTTAACATCTATGGTCATCAGTCCCCTAGAACTTAGAACTACTTAAACCTAACTAACCTAAGGACAGCACACAACACCCAGCCATCACGAGGCAGAGAAAATCCCTGACCCCGCCGGGAATCGAACCCGGGAACCCGGGCGTGTAATCGAGGGAGTAGCCGGTATCCGTGCGACGACGGCCTTCCGCGGTGCCAACTAGTGAGTCACCGTTTGGACTCCGATCAGAGCCCACCTTCTCGGCCGAGGTCACTAAATAACGGTGAGTCAGTGGCGCTCCCCTTGTTAGTCCAGACCAAAGGTTCAAGGGACTCAAGTGAGAAGCATTGGGGAAGATGGTGGTGGTCTTCTCACCAAAGCCGTGTCTGTGCAGCCGCAGCTTGCTGTCTTCAGCAGTTGGTTGGTTGGTTTTTTGGGGAAGGAGACCAGACAGCGAGGTCATCGGTCTCATCGGATTAGGGAAGGGCGGGGAAGGAAGTCGGCCGTGCCCTTTGAAAGGAACCATCCCGGCATTTTCCTGGAGCGATTTAGGGAAATCACGGAAAACCTAAATCAGGATAGCCGGACGCGGTATTGAACCGTCGTCCTCCCGAATGCGAGTCCAGTGTCCAGCCACTGCGCCACCTCGCTCGGTTCTTCAGCAGTCCTTTTCTGTGAACGAAGAACGTGGCATCACACTGATTATATTTTTTTTTTAAATTGGATGTTGTGGGTCGTCACCTCGTTTGCTTCTCTACGATCTTGCCTTCGAAGATGTTTTGTAGCAGAATATCATGTCTGATTAAGTGTCCAACAAGTTTTGCTTTGCGTTGCCCTGTAACTTTCAGTGGCTCTTTCTTCTCTCCTATTTCCGGTAGAATCGTCTCATTCTTATGTGTAAGCAATAGCTATTTTATCGGAAAACTCATTCCAGCGTATTTTACGCATTGGAGCGAAACTTTGCTTTTGGAAACAGACAGTGGACTACGGCGTAACCGTTCTCCGCCATATCCTTTCCCCTGCTCTATAGGCGACCCTTTGTATGGTGGTTTCGAAAGCTGGAGGAAGGTGAAGTTGAAATTCTTGGCCGAGATGTGAAGCATGCTCCGACATCTTTGAAACAGCGATGTACGCGAAGGGGAGATGTCTACCTTTGAATCTTGGCCCACTGAAAAGTTCAGTTTCCCTTTCGGATCTATATTTCATCCTGTTTTGCTTAAATAGGATCAGAACAACAAGATAAGGGATGGGTTAGGGTGGGGGGTGGGGGAAGGCGGTGTTAGGGCGCGTGCACAGAATACACACAAGCATTGATACTTTTTTTCGTGGGGTAATCTTATAGGAACTGCCTTCTTCATCTGGTACCGAGGGATTCCGCCATGCTCCGTTCACAGCCTTATGTACAGCAACTGACACTAGGTCAGTGTACAGCAACTGACATTACTTCAATGAGTAGTGTACAGTGATTGGGTGAGACATCTGTCGCCGTCTGAGAAAACTGCGTACTATACTTTTCACAAACCAGCAATGCCATTCTTTCCATTCTCTTACATGTCAGTTGAGTTTCAGCATTTACGAAAGTAGTTGTGCGTTTTGGCGCCTGTAGAACTTCGAACAATGACGAATTGAAGACAGTTTTTAGGGAGTCTCCTGTGTCCCGTCAAGTCTCTTTTCATTGGCCGAAGGCATTTCAAGACAGACGGGAAATTTGCGAATTGCAAGGAGGAGAACAGGCGCCCCTGTTATGGCGTTGACAGAACAACTATCAGTAGTCGGTCCGCCACTACTGGAAGTGATCCCTGTCTCAATACAAGGCAACTTGCACAACGACTGGAGACATCAATTGAAAGTGCCTGCACTCTTCTAAAGGAACATTTGCACGTGTTTAAAGTGTATGCAGGCTGGATACCGCGGCCGCTTACTGCAGAGCAAGAGCAGAATCTGTTCATGTGTGGTGCTATTGGAAACAGTGGGTTGAGTGTGATAACACGGTGACAGAACGTCATCACTGCACATATGAAACTTAGGATATATTGTAATGACCAAGAAATGAAACTGAGTAACACAGATAAGGTGACCCCTCTCGCTCCCCTCCCACTTCTCCTTGATTTTCTCTCTGTCGTATTGTATCTCGCTTACAATCGGGCTTCCCACGATTTGCCTTTTGTATCCTTCTTCTGAGGTTTGTTTATGGTTCGATACGTGTAGCGTGAAGGGACTGATGACCTCGCAGTTCGGCCCCTTTAGCTCCAACAACCAACCAACCGACTGGGTGCAACATGGCCAACCACTCCCTGAAAGGACACCTATACATAAGACCGCGTATAAGGCCATAGTCATCACATTCTGCGACTACAAATATACGGTGTACATTCATACCGTTCCAAGGGATGCTATACTGACAGCAGCATTTTGCAGACAAGCCCTCGATCTACTCATCAAGGATGACATTCCAGAGGCGAGGAGAGAATTTGTTAGGTGGTGGAGATTTCATCAAAATGATGTCAGGCCTCAAGTTACCCAAACTATGATACAGAAGGAGGATGTGGTACTGTGTGGCTTTTTCCTCTAAATAACTTAAGGGATGGTGGTTTGATTGTGTCGCTCATTCTGCTGTAGCAAAAAACAATTCGTACCAGGCGCACTGACTTTTTTCCGTCTCCGTCTTTACATGAAAGAAAGGACGATTGAGAACATTTTAGCCCAGCAGAGAAAAGCGAAGGCGTAGTAGAATCAAAGACTTAGTACAAAATGAGAAAAATACTACAGATGATAGGAGCTCGGATTAAAAGTTAAACGTACCGTCCCGCCAAGTTCATTAGTGACGAAGCACGAGCTCAGTAGGAGAAGGATGTGGGAAAGAATCAGCCGTGGCCTTATTGGTGACTTTACTTAAATTTACCTTCACTCGTCGCCGGACTGTCCGCCGATTTGTAACTTACAGGTAGATTAAAACCGTGTGCCGGTCCGGGATTCGAACCAGTGACCTTTGCTTTTCGTAGGTAAGTGTTCCCGCTACTGAGTTATTAACACTATTCACAACCGGCCTTCGCAGCTTCAATTCCGCCATTTTCTTTTCTCCTACCTACCGAACGTCAAGGAAGTGATCCCTCGCACGGAAGTGCTGGTCCTGAGTCGCGGTTGGATAACTCAGTGGGTAGAGCGCTTGCGCGCCATAGGCGAAGGTGCGTGGTTCGAGTCCGTATCAGCTACGAGGTTTCAGTCTGGGATGAGGTTCGAATGATTTATGGAAAAGACGGAAAAGTGAACATTTTGGTAGCCGGACGGGAATTTTAATCTTGCTCCTCTCGAATGTAATTCTTACTGTCTTAAAAACTGCGCTCATTACCGTTATTCGTGATCGTTTCCTACATCGTCCGCTGCTTAGCATTAGATGCGTCTTTCAGTGACGGGGGGGGGGGGGGGGGGGACTGAGAATAGGTTGTATGAAATCGGAAATTTTTAATGTAGATGTACGCATGCAAAGACCGTCCAAAGTTGAGCCAGCCTAGAATAGGACGACTCTGTAGTAGAACCTGTCTTCCATAGTAGGGTTAACTCTGCCTTGTGATGATTACAGAAGTGACTGCCATTCCTTCTTTCCAGCCTCTTTTAGGAAAGCTCTTGCTTCTACCAGCGACTTGGAATTTTCGAGCAGAATGTATGGCATATATGGCATACCAACGGCAAGTTACAGATCCTGTACTACTCGCACAACATTAATTGTTTGTAGTAGCTTTCGTTATAGCATAAATAGTTGTGTCAAATACCGCGTGAAAATTTACCTGTTTCTGTTTTTTTAATACGTAGTCCATAAGCGCGCTCACGAAGTACCGTGGAGATACTCTTGCATTGCAAAGTTGAAATTCGGTGTTCCTTCTGTCAATAAACTCTCGCCTCTGGTTAACCCATTTTCGGCGATATCTTTTCTCCCGAGAGTGCTAGGTTTTTAACGGAATTTCTGTGTAATTTTGAAACTAGAAGACTGACAGTGACAGCATTGGAACTGTTATGACTGACTGTGGGTCGTTACTGGGTAGCTCTGCCGATGTAAGAGTGTAGTCCACGGAAGACAAGGGTCCATGTTCGAATTCTGAACTGGGCGTAGGAAGCTTAAAATCTGAGAAAACCATTCAAATATTGTAAAATGTCATGCCTCGCCGCGTAGCCGCAGATTGACATGATATTACTAATACAGCAATCTGGATTTGGTGATATGAAACGAAGAATCGTTCCTGTGTGGATTACAAATGTACCCTAAGTTGTGTTACGGGCTAGCAGACTGTGAGTAGAGATGACATTAGAGAAAGGTGTTACATTTAGTGAGTCCACTACTTTGCAACTATAAACCAACGATTTATTGTTGCCCGCCTAGCGAGGATGCGGCGTTCTTGGGCAGTTCGGTGCACATGTTCATCGACCTAAGGATCATAGTATGAGTGGCTTCTCAAAACAGGCACTCACCTTCCGCTGTCGGCGTGGCTGAAGATGGTCCCGGAGGAGAGGACTATTTGGTGTTGGACAGGCACTCACCTGAAACACAGAAAGCAGTCAGTGGTCAGCAAGGTAGACAGAGTCTCACATCTATCGAAGGAGCACAAAGATATATCGTAAACCTCTGACACATCTTTAAAGCTAAAGATACATTTTTCTGCCCTTCCCAACCCTCCTCTCCTCATTGTATTGTATATTTTGCATAATGCCACACAATTAGATTCGTCGATCATGAAATTTTCTGGGGAGCCTGTGAATAATTTCGAGTGCCCATTAATATCTGCTAACGGTGAACAGGTTATATTAAATCAAAAATTAGAGAAAACACATTTAGCACAGAGGATAGAGTGTACATTATTTCTGTCCTAGCACCTGGAGTGACTGACAAAGCCTAAATATGGACGGAGACTTGAAAGTCTCTCGTGTAGGCAAGGAGACAACTATTCTAATCAAGGCACAACTTATCTCTGAGCACGAGTTCAGAACAGTTTCTGTTCCTGCCTGATAAACGGAATTCGGTCACTAATATACACGTTACCGAAAAAGCAGCTACTGAAGTATTCGAAAACATCAACAGATGGTTCGAAGCAGCTGATTTACCAGTGAATTTTGACAAGAACACGCAGTTCAGTGTTTCTAACAGAACTCCACAAGCTATAAAAACAGATTTCTCAAACAACAGAATGCAAGAAGTTGAAAATGTTATGCTTTTCGAACTACCGATAGATCACAACCATAACTGGAAAATCGACTACCGAGACTTACTGAAGCACCCTGATAAAGTTGTGTTTGTAGTACGCATGATTACTGCTATCGGGAATTTAAAAATGAAGAAACTTTATTCTGCATATTTCTATTCACTAATGAGTTAAGGAATCATATTCTGGGTTAGTTCAAGTTACAGGGATAGTATTTTCAGAATACAGAAGCTTTTATAAAAATTCCATTTGGTGTTAATTCTAGAACATCCAGTAGACTCTTCTTCAGAAAACTTGGTATTTCGGTAACTACTTCGCAATATGTATATTATTAATGTTCTTAGTCTTAACAAGTGATAAGCATACCTATAACGGCAAGACCAAAAACAGCCTGTAAAAAGACTACATGGGGTTACCATTAGTACATGAAGTAGACAGAGAAATGGGTACACATGTATTCCATAACCTACCAGAGCCCATTACATGACCCATAACGTAGTGGAGTTTAAAAGAGAGTTAAAGAATTTTCTGTTGGGCAACTCCTACTCCATTCAAGAGTTTCTTAACAGAAACTCTTTAATGTAAAGTGTAACGTTAATTTAGAATTGAAAACCTCAACTGTAAACAGTGGTAAGGGCAAGTTGGATGTTTTGAGACATTGCTTAGTCAAGTTTCAATGAAATCTCATAAATAAGATGTTTCAAGCACATCGATTGTAATTTTTTATTCATGTAAGTGGTTGTCTTCAAATGTTTGTAGAGGTTCGAATGTTTTTAAAATCGTGGATTCTCTCTCGCAGCTTTTTCTTAAAAACACGACAATATAAATTTAACATCGTTTCTTTCTTCTCATATTGCGGTGAAGGACTGAGCGCCGTTTCGTGAGGTAAACTGCCGTAGTTTTGGCGGCATTGAGAGCTCGATTGCAGGTGTGCAGGTGCCCTGGTCCCCGACAACCATCTATCTCGGGGTCCAGATAGATCACAAGTTGCTCTTCCACTGTCATGCGGAGTATGTCACCAACAAGGGGCAAAAGCTAACCAGGGCTTTGTACCCGCTGTTTCGCAGTAGGGAACTTAACCTGCATACCAAGCTCCGCATTTACCGAACAGTTATCCTGCCTGCCCTCACGTATGGATCTGCTGCATGGGCCACGATTAGTGTCACCAGGATGCGGACATTGCAGCGCCTGCAGAACAGGGTGCTCAGGTGGAGCCTGCACGCCCCGCCACTCACGAGAATTGTCACTCTCCACGAGGAAGTGGGTATCGTCCCACTCAAGACGACCATACGCAACAACGCGCGGCGGCTCTATGAGAAAGTGGATGCCTTGCGGGACACTGTCCATGGGTTACACCACGTTGGGACCACACTTCCACGCCGCTGGCATCGATATCCGGTTCCCCTAACCATCCTAGAGGAATCGGATTCCGACTATGGCTAACGATAGGTCTGGCACGCCCACCACGGACGCATCCTTTGGCGGGACTAGCCCCTATTCTACGTCCAATACTTTCCAACCATACCTGCCCACGTTAGGCAAAATTTTTCTGCCTGACTCATGTAGTACTGTCACCGTCAGAGGGTGGTACGGGACTACAAGTCCCACCGCCACACCTCCAAAGTGAATTGCAGTGACGCAGTCACTGCCCTGTGGAAATTTACTGCCTCACCAACACAGTTAGACCGCAATAGACCGGTGATGCTGTATTGTAACATATCACGCACAAAAATAAATAAATAAATAAATAAATAAATAACGTTTTTCTCTTGCAAACTGAGTGCACTTCATACCGAAATGTTGTTGTGTAATCTTTCTAAATTGCGAATTTGAGAGTTCCGAATTGTGTGAGTTTATGGTAATAAAATCAATTACGCATTGTTGCAGTAAAGTACAAAAACTGCGAAAATTAATCTGTGATTCTGCTGAATATAA
Organism: Schistocerca nitens; assembly: GCF_023898315.1. NCBI lineage: Eukaryota > Metazoa > Arthropoda > Insecta > Orthoptera > Acrididae > Schistocerca > Schistocerca nitens. The sequence goes on along the minus strand of NC_064615.1, from coordinate 253,278,271 downwards.
AATTCACTATATTGGCGCCTTACTACAGCACGAAAACTATGTCAAGTATGGCCGTTGACATACCTGGCTTCACGCTGTCACGTAAACAAGGTACGGGACAAAACATTCCTTACTTCTTTGAATAATTATTCAAATTTACCCGATTACCGACAGCTTTTGAAGCGCATTTGCGTTCAGGAACATATTAGGGATTTTCGTCGCTTCCAGGATATTCGTGGTTATCCATACCATCCTCGGATTCGTACAAATCGTCCCTGAACAGCACTTTCCTGACACGAACGCGGTCCATGTTACTACTACAGCCAGCTATGCTTTTGTCAGTTACCGCTATTTACATGCACACCTCCTCAGAAACTTGCCATTTGTGAGAATCTGAAATTAGAAACAGAGCTGCCGCTCCACGGTTTATCGTGAATCTAAGAACACCAAGTCACGTGCCATGTTTTACATGCAAGAACGAAACAGCTCTTTCCATTTTTTTACAGCCGAGGTCTTAAATTGGAATTAGGATTTTAATGCATCAATGTAAAGTCTTTTCACTGTACTGGACTTCAATTAAATAATACGTACTTCATCGAATCTGTTCCACATCACAGACACTACTGTCCATCGGATCCATGGAAAGTGACCAACGTAATCATAAGAAAGTGAAGACTTAAGTCGAATGTGAGGTCATCGTTGGGAAATACTTGTAAGATATTAAAATGTTGACTGAAAAACTTAAGTTTAATAAATCCCCGTGTGACTTTTGATTGTACAGAGTCCGGCAAAAAGACGTCCCGTGTTTCAAAAGGTAGTTAGAAGCAAACAAAGATACAGAGAAAATACTTTTATTTTTGGACAAGATATATTATGCTACTTTATATTAGTGGGTTTTAAAAATTTTTGTCTCCTAAATGCCTCCTCCATTGCTGGCACATTGACGAAGTCATTAAAGTGTGACCCATCTTTCTGCCATAGAACCAGCACCCAGCATTATGCCACTACCAATAATGATGTAGCTTCCCGGATTCTCCCGAAATCATCTGAAGATGAACCTGAAAGGGTTCGAAAACCGGTTAATGTAATAAAGCATTATTAATGGAAAAAGTGACTGGTTGCAGTTGTGTATAATTTATTTACATTGACGAAGTCTTTCCCGGAAGTTGTCCATAGTCCTTCGTGTCATTTTCTTTGGAATGGTAGCAACTATGTGGGTAACTGTCTCCATACGTGCTTGCAGGGTTGCGGGGCGCTGTTTTTACACTCGGGTGTTTAAGTGTTCCCAAGAAAAAAAACGACAAAGTGATAAACCGGGTGGCCTTGGGGGAACAGGCGATGTCTCCTCATGAAGATAGAAGACGACCAGGAAACAACTCTCTTAAAATTTCTAGAGAACGTCGAGAGGTGTGAACTGGGCTGTGTATTGTTGGGAACAGACTTCTCCCTCTTCGTGGTCCCCAAAAAACTGGTTTAACACAGGTCGAAGGAAGGTCTCTCTTATATGACACTAGCGATCGATATCCTCTTCAAACAAATATGGATTCCACGCACTGAATTAAGCAACAGCGCACCAAGCAGCCGCACGACGGCTGTGAAGTGGTCACTGGTGAAGTTCTTGAGGGTTTTCTACTCTCCGGTAGCGGAAATTTTATTCATTTACTGTATCCGACAAGTGGAAGTGAGCGTCATCAGAAAAATAAAAATAGCACCAGGGAGAATGTTCTCAAGAATTCCCTTATACACAGCATTGCGAGTTCGAAAATCTCTGTCACTTCATTCTTGGGCCACCATCGCTTTTTGGGGGTACATGTGAAGATCTCTGTGCAGATGGTCTACATCTACATCGTGTCCTACCAGACAGTCCCAGGGCAGCTGCATGTGTAAGTGCTGAGCACTTTGGCGATTGATGGACGGATGCCCTCACACGCGCCACTTTTTCCAGTCTTGCCGCAGTCCGAGGTCAGCCAGTAGATTTTCTACTCGGTGCAGAGGCTGATGGTTTCAAGTTTGATACCCATACTGGAATAGTTTTCTATCAGGAACAAAATCACGTCGACCGAGTTCGAACCGAATGCGAAATGCTCGCTGAGTGTTAATCACAGAACCACCATTACGAATATAATCCTCTGCAAGAAACACACGATGCTCACCTAGCCAAGCCATTGCGCGTGCTGAAAACTGCACGTACACCGCTATCGATCGGTACCGCCTCCACCACTGCAACTCACACAGTGGCCTCTTTCTGCTGGACCTCGTACCACGAATCTTTTGTGATGGAACCAAAATTTTAATAAGCTTCGTGTGTCGTTAATGAAGTATAAAAATGTTTGTACCGCTCCTCCGAAATACGAGTGTGTGATATGTGCCACTCAGCAAGCACAAAGTGGTCCAAGCGAAGTATCCACTCTGTCACGTCTGTAGCACGTCCTTGAGCTCTCGGTCAGTGTTGAGCCATCGGAGCAGCAGCAATTTTGTTAGCGGGCGTGGCGTCTCGCAATACCGGCAACGGCGCCCCAGTAGCGCGAGTGAAGGGGAGCGAGCGGGCTCCGGATGGCCAGAGACTGCCCGCGCGCCCAATGTGGAGCGCGCGCTTTGTCTGCGTTCCGCAACTCGGCTGCAGATTGGCTGCCGTAACATAGGGCCCTGTGTACCGAGTGTCACAGTGTCCGTGGGGACCAACAAGAGTTTCAAAAACAATGATCGTGTGAAACGCGGCTCGCTCTGTTCGTCCACCTGACCCAGAAAGCTGTAGATACCGGCGCCCAGATCAGTGCCGTGTTCCTTGGCATCTGGTGGGCAGTCGACACAGGTCCGCATTACCGCCTAATGGAGGAAAGTGGGAGCGTACGGAATATCAGATCAGCCGTGTGACTCGATCGAACAGTAGCATATAGAACACAACATGTAATTCTTAACGGAGACGACTCTCCACACGTAAAACTGACTTCGGGCGTGTCCCAAAGGAGTGTTATAAGACCATTACTTTTCACAATCTGTACAAGGAGTTCCAGTAAGAGCGTGCAAAAATGCTCCACTGAACAATTTAAGATAGGAAATCAGTGGTCGGAGAAGCCAGCTTAAGGAGACATGGAAGTAAACTAGTCTACCGGTTTGTCAAGCACTGCTGTCTTCCAGCTTATTTACAACTAACATGTCTGCAAGTTTACACGTACTGTGCTTATTATCTGCATGTACATTCTTTGTTTCGTGCGGGAAAACAAGGAGGACGAGCTTTATTGCTAGGAAGCCATGAGACAGGTTTTGTTTACTTTACTTGTCCATAAGAGGGCTCTGTTGTATCGTATTTACATTGCCCCATGACAGAACGTGCTATGAATCAACGACAGACCCATTCATTACTCAGTGCTGTTCAGAGAAGTATAGTACGATGCGACGGAGCAGCACGGGTACAGTTTCGCAGAACTCACTGACATGCACAGTGTGTATGTGGAAGTAAGTTGCAATGGTCTCGTTGCTGAAACGCTGTACAGGGAACGATTTTCTAATAGGCGTCATTCGTCACCACGAATGTTTATTCCTCTCGATCGAGGAATGCGTGAGATTGGTTCATTGGAAAGAGGAAACGAAGGACCTGTCAAAAATGGTTCAAATGGCTTTGAGCACTATGGGACTTAACAGCAGAGGTCATCAGTCCCTTAGAACTTAGAACTACTTAAACCTAACTAACCTAAGTACATCACACACATCCATGTCCGAGGCAGGATTCGAACCTGCGACCGTAGCGATCGCGCGGTTCCAGACTGAAGCGCCTAGAACCGCTCGGCCGCACCGGCCGGCGGACCTGGCAACATGAGGACCACTCGCACACCCGATTATGCAGAGGAGATGCTAGAACGTGTTCTAGCGGACCCCAATACAAGCAGTCGTCGTATTGCACGTGAAATGTGCGCTGCACATACTAGCTTGTGGGGAGTATTCCACGAACAACAATTACACCAATATCACCCACAGCGAGACCATCCAGTGCTTGTGACTGACGTTGCATCAAGGGTAGCAATGTGTCCAGTGGTTGCTCCAACAACAGATTGACCAACCAAATTTTCTCCAAATGGTGCTGTTTACTGACGGGGCCTCATTTGACCGTGATGGTATTTCGAACAGGGATAGGTAACATTCCATCATAATTTATAAAATCATTGGGGGAAGTGGCAACAAAACGACTATTCATGTTGGTCTGTAGAATGTATGAGTCCGGCGACATACCATTTGACTTTCGGAAAAGCATCATCGACACAACTCCGAAGACGGCAAGAGCTGACAAGTGTGAGAATTGTCGCACAATCAGCTAAACAGCTCTTTACTTACAAGAATAATATACAGAAGAATGGAAAAGAAAATTGAGGGTGCGCTAGACGACGATCAGTTTGACTTAAGGAAAGGTAAAGGCACGGGAGAGGAAATTCTGACGTTGCGGTTAATAATGGAAGCAAGGCTAAAGAAAAATCACGACACGTTCAAAATGGTGCAAGATGTTCAAAATTCTGAAAAAAGTAGGGGGTAAGCTATAGGGAGAGATTGGTCATATTCAATATGTAAACCAACCAAGAGGGAATAATAAGAGTGGACAATCAAGAACGTAGTGCTCGTATTAAAAAGAGTGTAAGACAAGGATGTAGCCTTTCGCCCCTACTGTTCAATCTGTACATCGAGGAAGTAATGATGGAAATAAAAGAAAGGTTCAGGAATGAAATTAAAATTCAAGGTGAAAATATATCAATGATACGATTCGCTGATGACATGGCTATCTTGAGTGAAAGTGAAGAAGAGTTACATGATCTGCTGAACGGAATGAACAGTCTAATGAGTACAGAGTATGGATTGAGAGTAAATCGAAGAAAGACGAAGGTAATGAGAAGTAATAGAAACGAGAACAGCGAGAAACTTAACATCAGTACTGAGGGTCACGGCGTAGATGAAGTTACGGAATTCTGCTACCTAGGCAGTAAAATAACCAATAACGGACGGGGCAAGGACGACGTAAAAAGCAACTATCAATGACAGAAAGGGGATTCCTGGCCAAGAGAAGTCTACTAATATCAAATACCGGCCTTAATTTGAGGAAGAAAATTCAGATAATGTACGCCTGGATTACAGCATTGTATGGTAGTGAAACATGGACTGTGGGAAAACCGGAACAGAAGAGAATCTAAGCATTTGAGATGTGTTGCTACAGACGAATGTTGAAAATTAGGTCGACTGATAAGGTAAGAAATGAGGACGTTCTGCGCAGAATCGGAGAGGAAAGGGACATGTGGAAAAGACTGATATGAAGAAGGGACAGGAGATAGGACATCTCTTAAGACATGAGGGAATGACTTCCATGGTACTACAGGGAGCTGTAGAGGGCAAAAACTGTAGAGGAAGACAGAGATCGGAATACATCCAGTAAGTAATTGAGGACGTAGACTGCAAGAACTATTCTAAAAAAAAAAAAATTGTCGTAAAAGGTGAAATTCACCGACACAGGCTACTCTGACAAAGGACACATTGTTATGGTCCGGCACCTGGGAACGAGCGTCTCGGAAAAGGCGAAACTGGCCGGCTGTTGTCATGTTCCTGTCGTCAGTACCCATGGAATGTGATTGAAGGACGGTGAAGCCACGAGTGCGCGACAATGTGTTGCTAATCCTCGTATCGTGACAGAAAATGACAGTAGGAGGCTACGCCACTCTGTAAAGCGGGATAGAAGCTGATCGTTGGAACATCTGACGACATAGGACACTGCTTCTACAGACACAAGTGCTTCGGAGCACACCGTTCAGGACACGTTGTTGAACATAGGGCTCCAAGCCAGGGAAACCCAAGATGTAGAGACGTTGACGCAACTGCGTTGTCAGTTATGATTTTAGTGAGCTTGGGAACATAAAGATTGAATCGTGGATAAGTGGAAACGTGTAGCTTGGTCAGATAAATCCGGTGTCTTGTTACGTCAGATCGCTTCTGTATATCCCTTCAGCGATGAGAACGGCCGCTCGAAACAATCACTGACTCAAATGCGCCACTGACACAGACTGTTTGGTGCAGAATTATGCTATGGTAGACATACACCTGGACTGCTACGCGATCGTTGGTAGTAATAGAAGGGAGCGTGACAGGTGTGGACTACGTGGACATTGTTGCGGACCACCTGCATGCCTTGATGCTTGAAGTTTTGTCAAACGACGATGCCTCACCTAGCGGGTTAAGTAGCTATGACGGAAGGTCAGAATCGTGGTGGAGTGGCTTGAGGAGCATCATGGTGAACTCACGCTGTAGCATCTTCAAACTTTGCCTGGTCTGAACCCGATGGAACACATCTGGGACTCTATCGGGTGCCAGCGCACCTCCAACAAACCACAGTCGCTAATTACGGGGATTACATGACCTTCAGTCTTAGGTATTTAGTGGCACGTACCTCCGGAAGTTCGTGGTCTTGCGGTAGTGTTCTCGCTTCCCACGCATGAGGTCCTGGGTTCGATTCCCGGCGGGGTCAGGGATTTTCCCTGCCTCGACATGACTCGGTGTTGTTGTGTCGTTTTCATCATCATCATTCATCCCCATTACGGTCGGAGGAAGGCAATGGCAAACCACCTCCGCTAGGACCTTGCCTAGTCGGCTGTGCGGGTCTCCCGCATCGTCCCCCACACTCCTCGAAGTATGGGACCTCATCGTCATCATCACCTACGGGAACCTGCTGGAGACCTGTCAAATCGGTGACATCTAGAATTGCGGTTGCGTTGGGTTCCAAGAATGCACCAACACGCCGTCAAGCAGGTGGTCATAAAATTTTGGGTGAGGAGCGCAAGTACTACAACCGTGGGAAATACGAGCATAATTGCTGACCCGTTGTGTCTATGCTTCCATTATTAAATGTGTTTAAAACTTGTTTCGCTATACGTTGTTAGTTCAGTGTGTGTCTGGTGTGTTTGACGGCACCAAGCAGAGTGGCCAGGTGGACGAGAGGACACTTTTGGGCAGTAACGGTAGCAGATAGAGCGCCGCTGCCCCCGTTTCCCACGCGAGCACCCGCCTCACTCCAATCTCGTTCCGCCGTCTTGCCCAGCGAGAAGCTGGGGCGGTAACGGGGCCCAACGAAGCTCGCGGTGCCGTGTCAGACAGATTTACGGCGCCGCTGAGAACTCGGGCCGCGTTGCGACACTGTGCGCCGTGTGTGTGTGTGTGTGTGTGTGTGTGTGTGTGTGTGTGTGTGTGTGTGTGTTTCAGCCATTTCCCTGCTGCGTGCAGAGTTGCGAGAGCTCGTGCGAACCGGAAGCTGCGTTGGCCAACAGCGGCGCCGTTCTCCGCCGGCAGCCAAGGGCGCAGAGTCCACCCACGTCCGCGGCCCGACTGGACAGCGCGGCAGCCGCACGTGTACTTACAGCAGAACCCTGTGTTCCGACCTGAGCGAGCACTTTCCATCTCTAACGACTACTGCAGTCGTACGTAGTCCGCAGACTACGTAATTGTCTTCCGAAATTGTAGAAGTTTATTAACCCACGACGTTTATTCTTTTATACGATTACCTGTTACAAGGGGAGGAACTGCAAACAGAAAAGGAGCTGAGAAATGGATAACAGAGACTTTAGTAATCAATAATACACACATCAAAAAACCCGTTCAGAAAATTGGAATAGAGATCAACATAAACATCATTTCCGCCCTTTTTATTGCTCATGAAAACCACGCATTGCATGTTGTACCACCATACAGCGAGACCTTCAGAGGTGGTGGTCCAGATTGCTGTACAGACCGGTACCTCTAGTACCCAGTAGCACGTCCTCTTGCATTGATGGATGCCTGTATTCGTCGTGGCATACTAGCCACAAGTTCAGCAAGGCTTTGTTCTGTTGCTCCTGATTGTCCCACTCCTCAACGGCGATTCGACGTAGATCCCTCAGAGTGGTTGGTGGGTCACGTCGTCCATAAACAGCTCTTTTCAATTTATTCCAGGCGTGTTCGCTAGGGTTCATGTCTGGAGAACATGCTGGCCACTCTAGTCGAGCGATGTTGTTATCCTGGAGGAAGTCATTAAGATGTGCACGATGGAGGCGCGAATTGTCGTCCATGAAGACGAATGCCTCGCCAATATGCTGCTGATTACAGTTACACTATCGGTCGGAGGATGTTATTCACGTATCGTATAGTCGTTACGGTGCCTTCCGTAACCACCAGCGGCGTACATCGGCCCTACTTAGTGCCACCCCAAAACAGCAGGGAACCTCCACTTCGCTGCACTCGCTGGACAGTGTGTCTAAGGCGTTCAGCCCGACCGTCTTACCTCCAAACACGTCTCCGGCGATTGTCTGGTTGAAGGAATATCCGACACTCATCGGTGAAGAGAACGTGATGCCAATCCCAAGCGGTCAATTCGGCATGTTGTGTTGGGCCCATCTGTACCGCGCTGCATGGTGTTGTGATCGCAAAGTTGGACCTCGCCATGGACGTCGGGAGTGAAGTTGCGCATCATACAACCTATTGCGCACAGTTTGAGTAGTAACACGACGTCCTGTAGCAGCATGAAAAGCATTATTCAACATGGTGGCGTTTCTGTCAGGGTTCCTCCGAACCATAATCCGTAGGTAGCGATCATCCACTGCAGTTGTAGTCCTTGGGCGGCCTGATCGAGGCATGTCATCGACAGTTCCTGTCTCTCTGTATCTCCTCCATGTCCGAACAACATCGCTTTGGTTCACTCAGAGACTCCTGGACACCTCCCTTGTTGAGAGCCCTTCCTGGCACAGAGTAACAATGTGGACGCGATCGAACAGCGGTATTGACCGTCTAGGCATGGTTGAACTACAGACAACACGGCCGGTGTACCCCCTTCCTGGTGGAATGACTGGAACTGATCGGCTGTCGCATTCCCTCCGTCTAACTCTCTGTGTCTTGAGTGTGAGTAGGGCTGTTCTTTGTTGCCACTATATGCCATCTTGATTGGGCACAATTATTTTTCTCTCCTTTCGCCCTGCAGTAAATTTCTCTCATAATCTAGCTGCGTATGACTGGATGTTTTCTCTGTTATTCTTTTTAGCTGGTCCATTGTTCTTCGTCTCGAATTTATTTGTTTTATATCTTTTGTGGAGAAAGCGTGCCTCTCTAAAGTGGCAACCTGTGCGTAAGACGGTTACTGGATTATAATATGCTCCAGGATGCCCACCTCATACCTACATTCACAGTGTAAGCTTAGCCTTTTCCCTGTTATGTGCAGATAAGCTGAATGAAGTTCATGGACCGATAAGAAATGCCCAAGTCCTTTATTTGGTAGAATGTGTTTCACGTTTAGTTCCCCGTCACTTATGGAAATATGAAACGAATTCTACTTGCCTGTTGCAGAATTACTCCTTTCCTGTTGCCGTACTTGAATTGTATGTTCTTCAATTTCTTTAATATTTTATCAAATAATACCCATATTTCTGATACTTCCACAAATTCCTAACTTTTAACCAATACGTTAGAGGTTCACCCTACAGAAGCAGCAAATTCTTTTCCAAAATTGCATTTCTCGTGCTAGTAACCGTGTTTCATTGTCATGGTTTAAAAGTAATTTAACGTCAGCTCAGTCAAGGAAAGAAGGAAAGCTTTTGTTCTTTCGGCCCCTGTATGGTGTGATACACGGTATATGAAAGTGGTACCTGTAGCAGCCAGTAATTAAAAAGTTACGTGCAACGCTGAGGCACCCAACAACAGCACAAGACGCCTAATTGGTAATAAATTGAGCAGCGCAGCTGATTGTTTCGTGTTTAACTTTACTGTAGACCACATACTCAGCAATTACTTTTGCTTACTAAGGAATTTCTGAACAGTTGTTGTTTCCCGTTAGGCAGCCTTAACGACAATGTGTCATGAACCGCTACCATGCACGGAAAGATTTAAGTGTTTGTTTTCCCCGCGCGCTTTTCGAGAGTGGGACGGGAGAGAATAGCTTGAAGGTGGTTTCGACGAACCCCACTACCAGGCATTTAATTGTGAATTGCAGAGTAATTTTGTAGATGTAGCGCCTTTGTGGCCAACAGTCTTATTGCTACAGTGGCGACATCTCCCGCCTCTTGACCTCGGCGATGATGAGTACCTTGAGGATCTTATCGCGATTTGACAGAGGAGGACAACGGATGCCGTGTTCCCCACGTAAAACGACGTTTTATGGAGACAAAAAAGCAGCCTCGGGGACACTGGCGTGTCGCAGGCGTGACGCGATTGTCTCTGTCGAGCTCTGTAGTCTTTATTTGACGTCTCTTACATTTTCCTGCCACCATTATACCAACTTTTTCGAGCAGACATCTTCCATTCCCAACTCGTGAGAGGAGAGTGGGCCACTGTAAAACTTTGTCCATCTCGACCAAATATCGCAACGGGCTGGGAGTGGGACAGAGGGAGCCCAAGAGGGAATGTTTGGGATATGATTTCTGGTTCTGACATTCGCCTGATGACCAAGGGATTCCTTCCGTAAACCGTGGTCGGACTTAGCGGATTGTAACTATTTTAATTTATTTCTGGGTCAATTATGTCCATTGTCGCAGAGAGAGAAAGCGCTAATTTCTAGCGTCTGAATGTTTTTGCTGCCGTAAGAACGCCGCTGCACTCCGAGACCAAATGGAATAAGAGGTTCGTCACCGTGACACATCCTCTACCCTGCAGGAAACCAATCACCGTTCGCCTACAGTGATGGTTCTTTTCAGAAGGTCACATCGATTTTCTTCCCCTTGTCTACCTCGAACGACTTCTTCGGCGGCGGATCGCTGACTACTAACCTACCTCCCTCCCTCCCCCCTTCCAGCTAAGCAGACAGAGACAAGGGTCTCATCAGGAGCGCACCGGGGATGTGAGATGGGACCACTCTCTACACGTAAATGATCTGAAGGCTAGGGTGAGCAGCAGTTTGCGACTGTTTGCCGATGACGGCTGCAGTATGTTATGGGAAAGTAGCGTAGTTCAGTGGCTGTAGGAGGATATAGGATGACTATTTAGTGTGATGAACGACGCCTTCTTCTAGATGTAGGAACATAAACATGAGAATGGAAGACCATGGCGTAATGTTAGAATGTCTTGTTAGTTGTGTGCTGCTTGACATAGTCAAGTCGATTAAATACCTAAGAATAACGTTGCAAAGCGACACAAAAGGAAGCGAGCGCGTAAGGTCGTTTATAGGGAAGGCGAATGGTCGACTCCGATCTATTGGGAGGATTCGACGAATATGTAGCTCATCTATAAAGGAGACGGTGTAAAGAACACATGTCCAACACATTCTCGAGTAGTGCTACATTGTTTGTTTGCCACCAGTTCGAATTGAAGGAGGACGTCGAAGCAGTTCAGAGGTCTGCTGCTGGGTTTGTTAACGGTAGGTTCGATCAATATGTGAGTATTGCGGAAACGCTCCGTGATGTCAATTGGGTATCCCTGGCGGGAAGACGACGTTCTTTTTCTCGCAACGCTATTGAATTTCTAGTGTCTGGAGTTCACAGTCATGTAAAAGTTTTTGAAAGACATCATTTTCGTCATTGACTGTGAAATTATTTTATTTTAACCATTGCAATTTCGGCCTTAAGGCCGTTATCAAGTGGTGTACTGCAAAAGACTTTGCTGTAGCACATGACGCCGCGCGGGATTAGCCGAACGGTCTTAGGCACTGCAGTCATGGACTGTGCGGCTGGTCCCGGCGGATGTTCGAGTCCTCCCTTAGGGCATGGGTGTGTGTGTTTGTCCTTAGGATAATTTAGGTTAAGTAGTGTGTAAGCTTAGGGACTGATGACCTTAGCAGTTAAGTCCCATAAGATTTCACACACATCTGAACATTTTGTAGCACATGGCAAACTTCAAAACTCCTCCGACTTGTACATATGTCCGTACGTGAGCCTTTTGACAGTGTTAACATAATTAACGCATATCTCACTATTCCACTGTTCTTGTATCCCGTTTATAAATGAAGTGAGGCAGTTGGCAGAAAGATGTATTTACAAGTTGTATCTTCGTTCCAGTTGCCTCAGTTCAGATGTAAACAGTGTAAAAGAACAGTGAAATAGTGGGCTTTGTTTTAAGGATGTTGACACTGTTAAAAGTCTCTGATAGGACGATTACATGTGTATGTGTCGGAAGGATTTTAAAGTTTGACAAGTGCTGAAGCATAGCCTTTCGCAGTTCACTACTTGATAATGGCTCTAATGCCGAAATTGCAGTGCTGAAAATAAATTAATGGTTAAAATGACGTCTTTCAAAAAGTATTGAGAAAATTTATAATACCGGCACTTGCGGCTGACGGCAGATCGATTTTCCCGCTGCCAACTTACTCTGCGCATAAGGCCCCTGAAGACAAGGTAAAAGAACTTACGGTTTATACGGAAGCATATCGACAGTCGCTTCGTCTCGCACCGTTTGCGAGTGGGAAAGAAAGAGAATGACTACTAGTGGTGGCTGGTACTCTCCGGCATGCAACCTATGGTGGCTTGCGGAGAAAGGATGTAGATGTACATAAATCATAACAAGACGCCATGCTGTTGGAATATAGAAGTAGAGCAAGAAATGCGGCTCAGGCCGGAAATGAATTGACTTGCGTACGTACGTTCGCTGTTTAGTCTACACTTTTTATACGAGGGTTGGAACTTGAATAGTGCCAACTATTTATTTACAGCTCGTACAACATAGATAGGTGTTTCAAAGTTTTACTGACCTTCAGAGTTGTCACCATCATCATGTATCATCCATTGGCAGCGATGTGGAAGTCGTAGGATACTCTTAGCAGTGCCAGTTGTGTTGACAGTTCGAGTGGCGCGGTCTATTGCCCGACGGATTTATAGCAGTCTTGAAGCGAATGCCGTGAAGTGTTTCCTTCAGTTTAGAAATCGAGTTGAACTGACGAGGGCTTGTCAGGGGAGTGCAGTAGGTGGTATAGCACTTAGCAGCCCCATCAGTCAAACAAATCAGTAACAGCTTGCAAAGTACGTGCTTGAGCAGTGTCCTGCAAAATGATGGGTCAGGTCCTGCACAAAGTGTCATCACTTCTGTCTCTGTGATGTTCATTTTTGGAACGCAACCTACGGCCAGCTCAGCGACAGAAGTGATGACACTTTGTGCAGGACCTGACCATCGTTTTGCAGGAAAATGCTCAAGCACGTACTTTGCAAGCTATTACTGATTTGTTTGACTGATGGGGCTACTAAGTGCTATACCACCTACGGCACTCCCCTAACTTAGGCCGGCCGATGTGGCCGAGCGGTTCTAGGCCCTTCAGTGTGGAACCGCGCGACCGCTACGGTCACAGGTTCGAATCCTGCCTTGGGCATGGATATGTGTGATGTCCTTAGGTTAGTTAGGTTTAAGTAGTTCTAAGTTCTAGGGGACTGATGACCCCAGATGTCAAGTCCCATAGTGCTCAGAGCCATTTGAACCATTTTGAACTCCCCTGAAATTCGTCGGGCAATAGACCGCGCCGATCGAACTGTCAACACAACAGGCACTGCTAAGAGTATCCTACGACTTCAACATCGCTGATAATGGATTATACACAATGCTAGTGACTACTTTGAAGGTCAGTAAAACTTTGAAATACGTATCTATTTTGCACGAGCTGTAAATAAATAGTTGCCACTATTAAAGTTCCAACCCTCGTACTCTTACCACCTGAGTAACTGGCATTGCCGGGGTATGCACTCGTATTTATTTCAGTCCTCTGTTAGCCGACCTCCTGCTCCCTGCCTTCCTGCCTGTCCATCTTCTCCTGTCCATATCTTCCCCCCCCCCCCCATCTTCTATCTATTTGCTCCTCCCTCTCTGTCCATTGCCTCTTCCCCCACGCCTCCCTCCTCAAAGTTCATCTTCTCACTCCCTCTAAGTCAATGTCCTCCTCTCCCTCGCGTCCTTCATTATATCCTCTTCCTTTTCTTTGTCCATTTACTTCTCCCCTCTCTCTGTGCACCTCCTCCTTCTGCGTCCATCAGCTCCTCCTCCCCCCCCCCCCCCCCCGTTACAGCGATTCTTTCGAAACACTAAGTGGTTCTTGTACTAAGATTGATTGAAATCGATGCAGTGGTTTATGAGGAGATTTGGAGTATACAAACACTTTTATAATATGTATGGATCTACTCCATTTGCGTATTGTAGGCTACTAATGATATTTATCTCACTCGTACAATAAATGACCTACATTACTGTAAGTTTGTTAATGTGTGTGTCTGCATTGAATCCTCTGTGTTTGGGCTCCTTCGATGGAAAATAACTATTGTGATTTAGTACTCTTAGTTCATATATATTTTAATTCGCATTAACAGGAAGGCAAAGTCATTTGGAGATTTAATCTCCACTTGGACGCTTCGCGAGTAGACGTTCATGCACCTTAGGTCTGGGTTACTGAGCTAATTTCCAGGTTGTTGGCTGCAACGTTGTCGCTTTTGTGTTTAAAGGCTATTCTTCCGTTGTGAATCTTCCCAGAACAGTTTGGGACAACTTTTAACTGTGAGTGCTTCCGAAACGACTCTCACGCCTTTCTTCTTTTTTGCAAGGAATGTGCTTAGACTGCTTTCCTGGTAAACACACACGAACTCGTGTTTTAGAATGTAGCCCATCTCACGGCAGACAGAAGAGACGACAAAACATCAGGAGAAAACTGCTCTTTAGATACAAACAGAATTATTTTTTAGTTATTCTCAAATAACTGAGCAGCAGAGGATCCTTATTAATCTTAATACTTACATCCTGCTTTTCGTTTTTTGTCAGAGTCACCGGCTTTTTGGTGTTAGGGCTGCTGTGTCATTTAGACATACGGCGGAATTCCACAAGTTAAGCTGAGTAATCCTCGATAATGGTGGCAACGATGTGTGAAAGGCGGGGACAGCTGCCTTAGATATGGCTTTGTGCCTGGAGTACACGTGGCGTTTTTCGTGTTCAGCCTGGGTAAATCCGGTAGTCAGACATTAACGTTATGGCTACCGGCTGCAGCTTTAACTGCAGCACGTTTTCAGTTTTCTTCTTGATCTGCTTCTTTAATCACCTGCCTGTGTTGTGATCACCATGTGTTGGTCGATTGCAATCTCCCCTTCACGAGGCGTGTACGTTTACGTCTATCTTCTGCAAAGCACTGTGACGTGCATTGGGTAGAGTACTTCTTGTTATACCTTGTACTAGGGTTTAGTCCTGTTCCATTCATATATGAAGCATGGGGAAAATGTCCATAATTATACTCTTCTTATCACTTATAATAGTCTTCGCATATATTTTTTTATGATCTCTGTTGCGTGCGACAGATTTCATGTTTGTATGCACAATTGTTTGTAAAGATAATTTATACTGTTACACATACGTCACTGTGAATTCATAGTGTTCGAATGTGTCTGTAACAACCACCATAGTGTGCTAGTCTCTTAAACTAGACCCGTAATCACAATATCGTTTCGCTGTTTTTATAGATTCGAATTTCTTTTGGAAGATATCATCCATCTTAGTAGATATTGAAAGCGGTCACTTAACGAAGAACCGTTCTAGGGGACAAAATTTAAATAAGTGTAAGATACACAAGGGAAATGTCTCGGGCATTTGGTATACTGTACAGCTGCCTACCTACGTTATCGTCTGATTCATCTGTGACTGCAATCGCTCGATCTGTATCTAATTGACTGCTTGAGGCGTAAGACTCTTCGCTCATCATATCCTAAATTGTCACGTAATGAACACTGGCTCTGATTAACGTAAGAAACACTTCGGTTACAACATAAGATTGCCTGGTACTGTGCATCTCTTTTCACATCACATTCCCAGGAGGAACAGTCAACATTCAGGGATACGACAGGTTGGATCATCTGAAGCAAAAAGAAACCTTCATATAGACGTAAGGCTTATTCCGAATAGTTTCCGAGATAGAACGCATTTAATGTAGTGTTATTAATTTTCTGTATCATTCAGTACATTGTCAGGTTGACAGAAGTACAGGTGTACAATTATTAGTAAACAGTACTACTTGCGTTTTAGCAAGTATCAGTTGAAAAATACAGATTTTTAATAGTTTAACCTCTAATCAGTATCGTACATGCAGCAGTTGTACAACTCACACTAGAAGTTGATATGTCTCGCCGTAACTTACGTGCATTTATGCACTCTTGGAAGAACATGTCGTGCTGGGTGCCTCTGGCGTTCATGATGCGAGCAAGCAGTTAATTTCGCGTTTTCACCTTTTGTTCGCACACCTCAGTCTTAACCCAACCGCACAAATAAAAATTTTTGGCGCAACATCTCGCGACTTCGGTGGGCAGTTAATTGTACTACCACGACCAATCCAGCGAATAGGGTAAGCGCAATTGGGATGCTTCGATCATTGCGTTCTATCTCGGAAAGCATTCGAAATAAAATACCTATCCATATGAAATCTTTCGCTTCGAGTCATCGTTCCTCTATATCCCCGAATTTTGACTATTGCTCATGGGCCGGCCGAATTGGCCGTGCGGTTAAAGGCGCTGCAGTCTGGAACCGCAAGACCGCTACGGTCGCAGGTTCGAATCCTGCCTCGGGCATGGATGTTTGTGATGTCCTTAGGTTAGTTAGGTTTAACTAGTTCTAAGTTCTAGGGGACTAATGACCTCAGCAGTTGAGTCCCATAGTGCTCAGAGCCATTTGAACCATTTTTATTGCTCATGGGACACCCTGTATATAGTGTTTGAACTCTCATCGCGTGGATGCAAGTTGGTTTCATTTTTAGAAATCATCCTCTTCATTACTAGCCCTTATTGGAAGTCAGAACCAACTCTTATTCGCAGTGACATAACAGGTTATGTGGGTGATAGCTTCAGGGAACAAATCCCAGCAAACTTGATACAAGCCTACTCTTTGACTTATTTCTTTGATACTTAAAAAAAAAAAAAGCATTTGGAAGGAATCTTATTTCGGTGTTCAGTACGAGGTTAAAATAGCTCGATGTATAGGTAAAGTGTTCCATTAAGAGGCGCTGTTTGTAGTGTGAGCGGACTGTCCAAGCTGGGAGGCAGTCACTGACCAATGGGCGCTCTGTCCAACCACCGCCTCCTTCATCTACTAGTCGCGTGGCACCTGCTAGGTTCGCCGCAACATTTTCGCTTCCCACGGCTGGCTTCCGTCATAAATTGCAGGGCGCGGCGTGCTTCCTGCTCGCGTTTACTCCCGGGAAATTAGCCGCAGCAGCCGCGGGAAATTCTCGCCATTGTTTTGGCTGGTGCTCCTGCAAACCGAAAGAGTTTCCCCAACTGCCGTGCAAGCCCGTGACAGACAGACAGCTGGGCGCGCGCCTTTTTCCTTAATGTGTCGTGGAACCTACAATCTCCGCTCCTAGCGCATACCTGCTCCCGTCAGCTCTGAGACTGTGGCTGGTTTCGTATTACCTACGTTGACGATCGCTGGATTAAATTAGATGTACTGTCTGCTCAGTAAATCCACAGCGAAGAGATCTTTACAAATGTAGGACGTGTCATCCAAATAATTAAACAGGTAAAACAATAGCTCAGTGCCAGTTGCAGGTTGCCTATCTAACGCATTACGAGGGCAACAAAAATTTCAGTTTCAGTATTTCGAATAATTGCATTTTCAAGAGGTGGCGCTCCACAGCGCTTACATTTGAAAAGAGCCATATTATTGCCATGAGTTGCTGATAAAATACTTCATTTATTGCACAAGCAGCTTTAGTCGTCTGACCATCATCAGGTGCATAAAAGTATTCACAACATCATGTTAGGCGAAATATATAATCATTATCTTCAGTTGATAAAATAAGTGTACAGCTCAGCGTTTCATCAGCTGTCCGTAATGATTTTATGTTTCGCCTAACACGATGCTGTGAACACTTTCACGCAATTATTGAACGAATTTTAAAAAGTAAAACGCTGTCGTATCGTACTCATCAATAGGCTTAATATTACGTTTAAAGTTTAACACCAGAAGTCAAGACCGAGCGAAGTGGCGCAGTGGTTTGCACACTGCTCTCGCGTTCGGGAGGACGACGGTTCAAACCCGCGTCCGGCCATCCTCATTTAGGTTTTCCGTGATTTCCCTAAATCACTTCAGGCAAATACCGGGATGGTTCCATTAAAAGGGCACGGCCGACTTCCTTCCCCGTCCTTCCCTAATCCGACGGGACCGATGACTTCGCTGTTTGGTCCCTTCCCCAAGCCGGCCGCGGTGGTCTAGCGGTTCTAGGCGAGCAGTCCGGAATCGCGCGACTGCTACGGTCGCGGGTTCGAATCCTGCCTCGGGCATGGATGTGTGTGATGTCCTTAGGTTAGTTAGGTTTAAGTAGTTCTAAGTTCTAGGGGACTGATGACCACAGTAGTTAAGTCCCATAGTGCTCAGAGCCTTTTGAACCATCCCTTCCCCAAAGTCAACCAACCAACAATAAGTCAAGAATGAAACTGTGTGTTTGCCTTGAGGCAGCGTAACTCAGTGCGCGCAAATAACCCAGACTATAATTCAACGAGTTGAGAGTGGGACCACTTGCCGCCTTTCGACAAACTTCACACACAGCTTCAAACCTTTACGAAACTTTTCCACTCTGACATTCTCCACGAAATAGCTAAGGAAAAAAGTTTATCGTTTACTACATTTTCGCTGTTCATGAAGTGAAACTGCGACATCAGGCATGACCTTTTAATTTATATCTTCTTTAATACTAGCTATTGGCATTACACTTCTCAGGCAGAATTCGGCTGTTGTAGCGTCTAGAGCTTCTCGCGTTGTTTACGCATAAGGAGAGCACACGGAAATTGGATGTTTCTATTTTTTTTATATTTATGGTTCGTGAAGTTCAGAAGTCGAATATCAATTTCCCGAAGCAGTTCGATGCAACGCTTAAAAACTGTCGAGGAAATCGGATTTGAAGTTTTTCGAACGCCTTTAAATCCAAACATAAGGTAGATTGTTCCAACAGGCAGCGTGGCACTGTAGTAGAACGCTTGCCAGCAATATAAAGGAGCTTGGGTTTGATTTGCGGCCGCAGTAAATTTTTAAATAAAGATGTATGTTCTACGATCATTTCCGTGAAGCGGAAGTAAAATTTAATTTGTGATTTTGATGAACGGTATTTTTCTAGCAGACTGTTATCAAAATTTTTATTTTTCACACTACTGGTTCTGGGCATTGCCCATTAAAAAGTGTGTCTGTAGTAACATATGTGGCTACATTGTCGTCATTAATTTAAAAATTGCGTGCAATGCACAAATGTGCAAAGCACAGTCGTTATACGTCCTTCTCTTGCAATATTTCCGACGAAAACACTGCATACACTCACTCAACGAACTACCACATGCGCAGAGTAGCGTGTCACGCTCAAATACGCAAAGCACGAAAAACACTGCATACACATACTGAACGATCTCTCACATGTACAATTTGCGCAAGTGAGAGTTCGTTGAGCCGCGCGGGATTAGCCGAGCGGTCTAGGGTCGCTGCAGTCATGGACTGTGCGGCTGGTCCTGGCGGAGGTTCGAGTCCTCCCTCGGCCATGGCTGTGTGTGTTTGTCCTTAGGATAATTTAGGTTAAGTAGTGTGTAAGCTTAGAGACTGATGACCTTTGCAGTTAAGTCCCTTAAGACTTCACGCACATTTGATTTTAGAGTTCGTTGAGTGAATGTATGCCGTGTGTTTCGTAGAAAATATTGCAAGATGAGGACGTCTAATGACTGTGCTTCGCACATTTACACATCGCACACGATTTTTAAATTAATTACGATAGTGTAGCCACATATTTTACTAGAGACACACTGAGAATGGACAATGCCCGAAACTGGTAGAGTGAAAATTTTTTTAATCAATTGTACACTGTCTGGTGGAAAACTGTAGTTCTTCATATTTATTGAGGCTGTGGGGCCCACGTAGAAGAAAATGATTAATTTATAATTTTTTTTAATTTAAATAGTTTGTGTTAACTGTCATTTATAAAAGGTTGGAAATTAAGAGTTTATATTTGCAATGAAAACTGGAATTTAGTAAGCGATGTGTAGTTAGAAATAAGAATACGTACATTTTTCATAAAAATGGCGTATTAATTAGCATATATTTAATTAATTTTATATTTAAATGAAGTAGGTATTGTAACTAAACGAAAACGAAATGAAAAAATTACTAAAACGAGACTGGCACCAGGGACACGGTAAATAACAGACTCGAGCGCAACCAATTTTTTCCATCTTTATGTATCGCAGGCTTACCGGAAATGCTAGTCGAATATCATCTTTTTTAAAAAAAGAATTACATCTGCCAGGTATCGATCTCAGCCCCCCCCCTCCTCCCCAAAGACGATCACCACCACCACGTTGCAGGCAAGCGTTCTACGACAGAGCGACGCTGCTCTAGAAAAATCGAGCTTACGCCTTTAGTGGATTGGAGATATTCGGAAAACTTCGATGTCGATTTTGTTTAGAATTGTTGAGAGTTGCATCTTACTGCTGTGGCAGATTGATATCTGAGTTCTGAAGTTGACGTACCGTAATAATAATAAAAAAAGTCGACTGCAGCGTGGTGTCGTCGTCAGTGGGAGCGCACGGCGGGGTAACGCACGGACACTACGGAATGCAGCGCCTGGCGCCGCGCCGGCTCAGGTAGTGCCTAGGCGCAGTAGTCGCCGCCGGGTGTGGTGCCCGCATACTCTCACCTCCACGCACGAAGCCGCGTGGTGCGTACCCTCATATCGGCGCCGGTCCTAGGCGGGAGCCCGGGAAGCGCGCCGGGTTCGTTCACCTATAACGGGACGGCAGGTGCTTCTAACGCCGCCAGCGGTCTGGCTCGCACGTGCCGACAGTAGGGAAACACGGAGACCGACCCGGGGAACAAGTGTCTCTCGTCAACACGGGCGACTGAGGGAGGTTCCCCGCCTGTCCGGTTCGCTACGCATCGGTTGCTGACAAGGGAAACTCGCCCCCCCCCCCCCCCCCCCCTCGCCACCACCACCACCACAGGTTTAGTGGGAAGATGGCGCAACGGATAGCTCGTGAAAAGCGACAAACAAATAAGCATGGAAACAAGAACAAGCTGTACTGAACTATGAAGAAAGAAGCAAAATCGAAACAGTGAGCGGCCCAAAAAATGGTTCAAATGGCTCTGAGCACTATGGGACTTAACTGCTGAGGTCATCAGTCCCCTAGAACTACTTAAACCTAACTAACCTAAGGACATCACACACATCCATGCCCGAGGCAGGATACGAACCAGCGACCGCAGTGGTCACGCGGTTTCAGACTGTAGCGCCTAGAACCGCTCGGCCACCGCGGCCGGTGGAGCGGCCCAAGCTCAAGATGTGCAGAACTGGGCGCATTTAAACTGAAACGCCAAAGAAACTGGTATAGGCATGCGTATTCAAATACAGAGATATGTACACAGGCAGAATATGGCGGTGCGGACCGAGACTCGAACTCGGGACCTTTGCCTTTCTCGGACAAGTGCTCTACAATGCGGCACACAGTTTTAATCTGTCAGGAAGTTTCATATCAGCGCACACTCGGCTGCAGAGTGAAAATCTCATTCTGGAAACATCCCCCAGGTTGTGGCTAGTCCATGTCTCCGCAATATTCTTTCTTCCAGGAGTGGTAGTTCTGCAAAGTTCGCAGAAGAGCTTCTGTAAAGTTTGGAAGGTAGGAGACGAGATACTGGCAGAATTGAAGCTGTGAGGACGGGCAGTGAGTCGTGCTTGGGTAGCTCAGATGGTAGAGCACTTGCCCGCCAAAGGCAAAGGTTCCGAGTTCGAGTCTCCGTCCGGCACACAGTTTTAATCTGCCAGGAAGTTTCATATCAGCGCAAACTCCGCTGCAGAGTGAAAACCCATTCTGGAAAGAGAACATCATTTTGTGCTAGACACTCTCTTGTTTATCGAAAACCTTCAGCCGTGGCTAGCATTTGCATTTATGTTCATGAATGCACCTCTCGTTGTATTTACAAATCCTTGCCCTACCCCTGTACCTCGATAGAGAGACTGTTTGACTGTCACCCTGGACAGTCTGTCCTCCAGATCTCTCACCCGCTGGATATATCTGGTCAAGGGATGGCGAGAAACCGGTACGCCACCCTCGCCAGCTGGTATGATTGAAAAATTTTGACATAGAGTTGCAAAAACATGAAATGATGTCGCCGTATCTTTCTTGGATGCTCAGCAGTTTAGAATCTTCGTTGCTGCCAGAACTGGGAGCGTTGTGTACACAATTCCGCGCCATGTGTAAACCCAAACAGTCCAAAAATACAATTATGAATTTTTCTTAGTGTACAGTTTATGTGCATTAAGTAAGATTTCAATATTTCACATCTTGCCAGTTTTGCAGTTTTAATGGATAGCAGTGAATTATACACCTCGAACAAGCCATCGGGTAGCCTTAGTCACGAAGGAAGAAAAGTGCAGTAGAAACGCTGATCATATCCATAGTCCGCCTTCGTAATTATTTGATCGTGGAAGTCCTAGGCCACCAAGAGAACATCAAAAGAAAAAACTGACCCGTAGGCAAGGGCAGAACTGCTGACTCAGCCAGCAGAAAAAACTAATACAAAATGAGCTGCTGTTAGACTGGTGTGTGTCCCGTCTCTCAAGCGGATTTCTTTTTGTAGAAGGCAGTGACACCGGTGGTTAATTAGTGATTGCGGTACTGTGTCGAAGTGGCAGCCAATTAGATCCCGATAGCTTTCCGCTGGGAACGTAACTGCTCCAAAAGCTACGGTCAGAGATGTACGCCTTAATGAACAAGGCTACCGTTACGCGAACACAAACGTCATTAAATTTGTCTGAGTGCTGCTAACGGAACGATGAGAAGCGGTTGAGAAATAAGATTCCTTTGACAGGCCGCAATGCTTGCGGTCGAGAGAGAACAGATTTTTATTTCCCAAGTGGCGCCTTGTTACGGACATTACTCTTGTAATAAACTTCTTTATACTCTGCGTTAGTAGAATGCTTACTGAGTAGACTCAGTAGTTCCGTGGTACTATACCGAATGTATAGAATTCTGCACATTGGCGAGAGAGCGAGAACAATGAAGTTAAAGCAACTACAAGACGGAGGGTTCATGCATCGTGTGCCTACAGTGCCAGTTTCGCCACCAACACTTTCCTGCATAATGTCAAGCGAAATACGCAAATCATTAGCCAAATCAGACGTTGCTACAGACGTGTTTTGCCTTCCACTGAAGTAGGTTGCCGATTACGAAGGCCAGAAAAGAACATGAAATTCTATGAGGCACTGTGTCAGCCTCTTAAACGCTTTGTAAGAAGGTTAACTTGGTATTATTGTCTCTGTGATCGAACGTAATAGTCACTTTTTCCCACTCAGAGCATTTGATGTTCTCTATGGTCATGATAAACGATGAAAC
Source organism: Schistocerca nitens (assembly GCF_023898315.1). Taxonomy (NCBI): domain Eukaryota; kingdom Metazoa; phylum Arthropoda; class Insecta; order Orthoptera; family Acrididae; genus Schistocerca; species Schistocerca nitens. Next base: position 253,255,007 of record NC_064615.1, on the reverse strand, counting down.
GAATCACATAAGAGAGATCGGTGTACGAAGAATTTTAAAGGCGAATTAGACCGAGAGAGGGACACTCTCAGATCATTAATGGTCCCAAAATTAAATTTTCAGACTCAGGACCACGTACATAGATTAACTGGATGTACTGTGATTTATCTTCTCCCCTGCTGCTGAGTGAAATTGGTGACGGTGAGACTAAATTATAGATTCAGTGTGGCTCGGTTCCTAGTTCGGATTTGATGATCAAGAAATTCCCAGTTCACACGCACAGGCAACTGAAAGATGTTTGAAATTCCTGGCGGAGGAATGTGGAAAGTTGGCGGAGCTGAGTCTTTGTTAGAACGACCTTGCTGTCAAGATCGCCCATCCTTAATTTCAACAACAAAGGAGATATCCAAGTACCTTCAGCAGGGAATAAATAATAAAACGAAGAGTTGTACTTCTATTTTCTGGACTTGTCTGTGGCAGAAAAGGTCAGTCGTTTTCAGTATATAAGCTAAAAACAGTTTTTGTGGAACAACACTATTGAGACTCTGGAAGAAATTGTTTTGATATATTTTGATGTGCATTAATGGAATAAACGACGAAGAAACCAGTAGGAAGTTAATAACTTAATTCTGTAACTGTGGCCTGCTTTTCTTAACCAGTTTTTCTACGTTTCATCAACTTTGAAGGCAGTGGGCGACGTAAAGACATGTTGCCCCCTTTTTTAAGGCCTCTTTTTTCCGCTGCCCTGTAATACAGCTTATGTACTGCCTTTTGTGTCAGTAAGTGTGATAAAAGTCTTACTTAGACGTAAAGCGTTTCGCATTATTTCAATGCATCTGTAACAACGCAGTTCTTCTTACAAATCTGCTTGCCAAGATCGTAAACGGTTCTCATGTTATATATTACTAATATTAAGCAGTATGAAATTAAAATTATTATTCACGATGTTTTGGTTTCTACTTCACTTCTAATGTTCTACCACACAAAGGTGCTCGATTTTTAGAACGTTGCTCTTCACCGACACTGGCTATAGTTCATTTTCATGTTGTGTCTAGAGGCACACGCATGTCATGGAAGTTGATTAATTCAAATAATATTTTAACAGTTTTTATGTGGTTCTAATACATAACGTTATGAGTCTTACATTCGGTCGATGACGAGTTGAAAAATATTAAAACTTATCGTAAAATGCGACTTTTGCAAATTTTCGCAGAGTTTAGAGCGAATGTACGACTGGAACATTCGAATATATTTCTATTTTTCTTCACTTCCCTAAATCGCACCTTTTCCACAGAATTACGATTTGAGGAAAAGAATTTGAAGTACTTTGGTCCATCCTACTGTACATTACCGAGATACAGAACCAATGTAGGTGGAGTACGTAGCAGAGGGCAGGGACGGTTCATGCATTGCGTGAGGCCTGCCTTTAGTCCCAGTTTTGCCACCGACGCTTTCTTGCGTAAAGCCAAATGACACACGTGAACTATAAGCTGCAACAGTCGTTGCCTCAGACTTGTTGAAGTAGGTTACCGATTCCAAAAGCCATTAACGAATCCACCATTCTATGGCACACATTGTCAATCTCTTACGTGTTCTTCTTCTTCTTTAGAAAAGGTAGAAAAACGTAAAAACGTGTAAAAATAAATCTGAGTTTGAGTTGGATCACCACACTGCTTTACTGATAGGCATCGTTCCAATTTAGGTGGTATGCCGTTTACTTCCTCTGAATGTAGAACCAACTTACAGGCTGAACCTCTATTGTTTAACTTGAACTCCGAACTGCAATGACAGTCAACATTTTTTACAATAATTAACACTGAGAGAGGCGAAAGATATGATCACAGATAAAAATCCTCAGACTGACCGTGGATCGAATCGAAAACTTTTGTATCCACATTCTTGCAATTTGCAACTGAGAATGAGCCTCCGTGCCGCACTTCCAGTCAAAAAGTTATGGTACCCTTAAGTTTAGTTTCAATACAAGAAACGTCAAGCCCCATCATGTGGCCAGATCTTTGTACACTACTGGCCATTAAAAGTGCTACAGCAAGAAGAAATGCAGATGATAAACGGGTATTCATTGGACAAATATATTATACTAGAACTGACATGTGATTTCATTTTCACACAATTTGGGTGCATATATCCTGAGAAATCAGTACCTAGAACAACCACCTCTGGCCATAATAACGGCCTTGATACGCCTGAGCATTGAGTCAAACAGAGCTTGGACGGCGTGTACAGGTACAGCTGCCCATGCAGCTTCAACACGATACCACAGTTCATCAAGAGTTGTGACTGGCGTATTGTGACGAGCCAGTTGCTCGGCCACCATTGACCAGACGTTTTCAGTTGGTGAGAGATCTGGAGAATGTGCTGGCCAGAGCAACAGTCGAACAATTTCTGTATCCAAAAAGGCCCACACAGGACCTGCAACACGCGGTCGTGCATTGTCCTGCTGAAATGTAGGGTTTTGCAGGGTTCGAATGAAGGGTAAAGTCACGGGTCGTAACACATCTGAAATGTAACGTCCACTGTTGAAAGTGCCGTCAATGCGAGCAAGAGGTGACCGAGACGTGTAACCAGTGGCACCCCATACCATCACGCCGGGTGATACGCCAGTATGACGATGACGAATACACGCTTCCAATGTGCGTTCACCGCGATGTCGCCAAACACGGATGCGACCATCATGATGCTGTAAATAGAACTTGGATTCATCCGAAAAAATGTTTCGCCATTCGTGCACCCAGGTTCGTCGTCGAGTACACCATCGCAAGCGCTCCTGTCTGTGACGCTGCGTCGAGGGTAACCGCAGCCATGGTCTCCGAGCTGATAGTCCATGCTGTTGCAAACGTCGTCGAAGTGTTGGTGCAGATGGTTGTTGTCTTGCTAACGTCCCCATCGGTTGACGCAGGGATCGAGACGTGGCTGCACGATCCGTTACAGCCATGCGGATAAGATGCCTGTGATCTCGACTGCTAGTGATACGAGGCCGTTGGGATCCAGCATATCGTTCTAAATTACCCTCCTGAACCCACCGATTCCATATTCTGCTAACAGTCGTTGGATCTCGACCAACGCCAGCATAAATGTCGCGATACGATAAACCGCAATCGCGATAGGCTACAGTACGACCTTTATCAAAGTCGGAAACGTGATTGTACGCATCTCTCCTCCTTACACGAGGCATCACAACAACGTTTCACCAGAAAACGCCGGTCAACTGCTGTTTGTGTATCAGAAATCGGTTGGAAACTTTTCTCACGTCAGCACGTTGTAGGTGTCGCCACCGGCGCCAACCTTGTGTGAATGCTCTGAAAAGCTAATCATTTGCGTATCACAGCATCTTCTTCTTGTAGGTTAAATTTCGCGTCTGTAGCACGTCATCTTCGTGATGTAGCAATTTTAATGGCCAGTAGTGTATTTTCAGACTGTTTCAGTTGTGGACAGTTTTCTCCCACACGAGGGGTCTTTCAATACAGGCGAGTTTGTGCCCGCCTTCTTCAAAATAGGCTCCCGTACAAACGTTGTAAAGCAAATGTTGTGAAGCCAGACGATGTTTCTCCGAATTATATGAATTGTGTACTTTCTAAGGCTGCTTGAGAGTATTATATTCGATTAAGCACGTGTGGCTGCTTTAGGATTGCGTATCAATTGATACATTGTATGCGGCAAACATGGATGAAAAGGAGCTATCGGCAAGCGCACCCAACGTGTATACCAGCGCTGACGCTCTCCTTCTCAGTTGAATACACACACCCATGCTAAACAGTTACCCAGTAGCTCCTTTACCGTATTTCTTCGGGCAAGGCTTGTAGTGGTCCGTTATGGCACGGTCCAGATAATGAAGTGCTTTTCCCCCTTTTTGCAGACACCTCCGCCCTGTATAGGCATGCAAGACGGGTAGGAGTTCTCTTTTAGGGTCGCCAGTTCGAAAGCCGGTGCCCTGTGGGCACTTGTGAAGAGCCGCTACGCCTCACGCCGACTGAATGAACACGCCAGCGCGGCCCCCTCTGATGCTTTTGAAGCGCTCCGCCCATTGTGTTCCATCGCTTGAGCCGGTCCGGGGTCGTTGCCACCTCCTGCACAAAAGCTTGGATGCTCGCTGGAAACCGGCCTTCAGCTAACCACATTGTGCCGGAGCGTAATAGGGATACTGCGTTTTTCCTAAATCACTTGAGACGAATGGTGGGATGTGTCCTGTGCAACACAACCGTTTCCAGATTGGACTTGTCTCTTGTCTCTTGAAATAAGCAGTTCACATAATATGCAAAAAACTGTTGATTTCTCAAACTGCGGAACGATCAAGAATGGGGTGCCACAAGGTTCGGTCTTGGGTCCTCTTCTGTTCTTAATATATATTAGTGACTTGCCGTTCTATATTCACGAAGATGCAAAGCTGGTACTTTTTGCCGATGATACAAGTATAGCTATCACACCCAACAGATAAGAATTAACTGGTGAAATTGTAAATGATGTTTTTCAGAAAATCATAAAGTGGTTCTCTGCAAATGGGCTCTCATTAAACTTTGACAAAACACGGTACATACAGTTCCACACAGTAAATGGAATGACACCATTAATAAATATAGACTTCGATCAGAAATCGATAGCAAAGGTAGAATATTCAAAATTTCTAGGTGTATGCATTGATGAGGGGTTGAACTGGAAAAAACACACTGAAGATCTGCTGAAATGTTTGAGTTCAGCTACTTATGCTATTAGGGTCATTGCAAATTTTGGCGATATACATCTCAGTAAATTAGCTTACCACGCCTATTTTCATTCTCTGCTTTCGTATGGAATCTAGGAGTGCCGCTCAGTTCCCCGTTCAGAAGGCCAGATGTTTTTTTCCCGTGTTCTCCTTATACGGGTTGTTTGGGGGAAGAGACCAAACAGCGAGGTCATCGATCTCATCGGATTAGGGAAGGACGGGGAAGGAAGTCGGCCGTGCCCTTTCAAAGGACCCATCCCGGCATTTGCCTGCAGTGATTTAGGGAAATCACGGAAAACCTAAATCGGGATGGCCGGACGCGGAATTGAACCGTCGTCCTCCCGAATGTGAGTCCAGTGTGCTAACCACTGCGCCACCTCGCTCGGTCTTCTTGTACGGAGCTGCCATAAATGAGTCATCCGTTCAAAGTTCTTTTATTTCCCAAAGTATTGCATATACAGATGTGATTCATACGTAGGGTTGCCATATCTAGCTGGGTTCTCGTCCGGACGCTCCGAGATGGGGGTGTTGAAATGAAGTAAAAATTTTATTCAATGTAAGTACTGTTTATTTAGGACACAGTTACATGGAACTTTTTGCGGCAGAAGTAGTAGCTACACCATATTTTTCGGAAGATTTCACCTTTATCGGCAAATCTTTCTTCCCTTTCACGTATTCAAAAAACTCCACGCAAGTCAGCTTGTTGTTGAACTGGCGCTATTTGTTCCACAGTCCGTGGGCAGCAGTCGACATTTATATCAGTACACTGGGCCGTACAGTGAGCGAAAACACTCTTTCCACATTGGCGTTGAGTGCCGGAGTAGGAAAGAAATTATCTCATAGTTTTAGCATTTGGCATTTGCGTTCAGGATTTTCGGCTTCCTTAAGAAAGTAAATCCACCTTTCTTCCGCGGAGTGTGCAGTCTGCCCTTCTTCCGAATCGTGCTTAATATCTAAAAAGCTCTTCAGATACATGTATTCCAGAAAACAATTGTCGCCTGAAATGTTCACACCACTTTCAATCAGATATATGTTAGTGTTTTCAGTCATCACCCAATTTGGCGTCTCAGATAGCGTCATCCAACGAAATACTCGATATTTATTAAATGAAGTAGCCCATTTTCTAAGTAAGTGTGTGTGTGTGTGTGTGTGTGTGTGTGTGTGTGTGTGTGTGTGTGTGTGTGTGTGAAATCTTATGAGACTTACACACTACTTAACCTAAATTAATCTAAGGACAAACACACACACACACACACACACCCATGCCCGACGGAGGACTCGAACCTCCGCCGGGACCAGCCGCACCCAGTTTCTAAGTAACCAAATGCTATGGCATACAAAGCCACTGACTCTTTCTCAGATTTCGAAATCAAATTAATTATCCACGTGTAGAGCGTCTTGTCACGGTCCGCGCGGCTCTCCCCGTCGGAGGTTCGAGTCCTCCCTCGGACATGGGTGGACAAATTTCCGATTTTTTTTTTTCGAATTAAGTATTTCTTGATTAGCGTTCTCATTCTTAAATCTGCTGAGATTCATGTTGGTTTGCGTGCTAATAAAATTGTCGTCTTCCTTTCACTCAGACATTTTCCAGTTTCGATTAATAAATTTCTTATTTCAGCTATCGAACATTATTCTTCTCCAGGATTTTTATAGTTTTTCAGAGCCAAGTTTGAATACAGAAACATGAAATAAATGTAACCGATCGGGCTACTGAAAGAATCTGAAATTATTTTAGGTGGTCTGTCTTCGATGTCAAAAAATTGTTTTAATAGAATTCAAAGCTTAAGAAATCTCTGAATTGCTGGCATTAACGATACTGATGTTGTTTTTAAGTGAGGTAAAAGAGTCTGATGATTGTCATCAACGTATAAGCAAAACTCTTATCGTGTATAATATAAAATAATTAAATATTTTAATGATGATTATTTCAGTTTCGACATTTAAGACTCTATCAGGCTGGAGAATATGCGCAGGGCATCCAATTCATTTATATTTTTTCCTAGTTCTTCTTTAATTTTGTGAAACACGTTCCGCTGACCGCGTCGATGAAACCCTCCGAAGCTGATACTGGTGTTATCGCTACAAAAGGCGATTGATCTATCTAATGGGACTTGCAGTTGCCTTAAAGTGTCTAGACAAAGCTTTGTAGTTGTCTCCGATGTTTCGTTATTCAGCGAATCAAACCTAATCAGCTTTTGTAGGATTTCGTCAGTTTCAGTAAAGTGGTGAACAACTAAAGGGCCGGCTGGAGTGGCCGAGCGGTTCTAGGCGCTACAGTCTGGAACCGCGCGACCGCTACGGTCGTAGGTTCGAATCCTGCCTCGGGAATGGATGCGTGTGATGTCCTTAGGTTAGTTAGGTTTTAGTAGTTCTAAGTTCTAGGGGACTGATGACCTCAGAAGTTAAGTCCCATAGTGCTCCGAGCCATTTTAACCATTTGAACAACTAAAGGAAGCATCTTTTCAGCCTTGTGGTTCGATGCGTCGGTGCCTATGTCGTAAAATGAAACTTCTTGCAGTTGTCTTACGTATTCGGACAGGGAGTGTGGTGCGAGAATATTTTTAACAATCGCTGTAGCCTTGGTCCCGGATGTAGACTGCTTTGCGGCGACTTCGGAGTCAGGATACACTGCGGCATTTAGCTTTGCGGTACAGTCAAGAGAACTGAAAGGTTAGATGATACTTGACGACTTTGTAAGCTGTTAGTTCTGCTGCAGCATCGAGGAATCCTTCCTGGGTATCTTCTTTAATCCTGAATGTAGAAATAGGCTTTGATGTCGATGCTACCGCGAATCTCTTTATATGATTCTTCGTAGAAATGTGATGTCTCACATCTTCCTTACTTCCCCGAGTTACTCAGATAAAACATCTACAAATCTTGCACAAAGTTTTTTGATCCCTACGTCCTTTCTTCACAAACGACTAGTCTTCTGTGTAATCATTCGAAAAGTGACAATTTCTCTTTCCATCCTTAGGCATTTTCATAAGCTATAATAAGATGAGTGTATTAGGCGGCAAGCAGTCGACAGTAACACTTTCGCGTTCGAAATACGCGTCACTGTACACTTCACGCCCTATACGCCCGCAGTAAACACTTCAAACATTACCACCTTGCACTCGTTCGTATTACATTTAGAAAGAACCGTTTCATCAGATCGCTATTCAAATGGGAAGTGCCCGATTCTTCCGCGTGGGACTGTTAAATATCTCTCGCCCCGTACTACTGGAGAAGCTTGGTATTTTCTCGAATCATGGCGCTAGATATAGAAGGTGCTTGCATCGTCGCAACGTGCAAACATCTGTGAGAAGACCTTGTCAACATAAAAATGCTTACTTAAATGAAACTAATTGAAGCTGCATTTACATGTTGCGCTTGAGCCAAGATGGTAACAGTGTTTTGCAAAATCGGGACAAAATTGGGTCTTGTCGGGATATCGGAACCAGAAGTCCCATAACGGTAATAGTCCCGTTATATCGGGACGGGTTTCAGCTCTATTTATCAAGGAAAGAACCGCAAACCCACAAAGTTCATATTGTCGCCAATATTTGCCGCTAAGAGTGCAGTTCCTTGACAAAATGGCGACAAAGCAACAAAAGGGTCCGTGTATTTTCCATTGTTGGAATATGCGAGATGTGTATCCGTTACAACAAAGCAGCGTTCAGTTTGTTGAAAAGAACTCCCATGTAAACTGATGGTTGTGCGATAGGGTCGGTAATTTAGGGGTACTGGTTCTCTCTGTAAACAGAAAATTACCGGTCGACCAGGTGTGCCAGATACAAACTGTAGAGAGGGTGAGGAAAAATTTCGTAGGCAGTTCAGACCGTACCGTCTGCAGTTCAGCTCGTGCTCCTATTAAAACTGAAGGTTATGGCCGGCGCCTTCAATTTTTGTATCACAATGCAGGAAGCACTTGAGGATGAACTTCTCGCTTTCAAGGTGATACCGAGCGACGATGCAACTTTCCATTTATTTGGAAAGGTTAACCGGCACTATGTGACAATGTGGAGGACAGAAAATTATCACGAAAATGTCGCGCATGAACGAGATTCGCCAAAGGCATTTGTTTCCTGTGCGATGTCTCAGACATAGGTGTATAGGTCGACATGTTACGGGGGGGGGGGGGGGAGGGGGGGAGGTGGGGGGGAATGTCCAGATCTGACTGCTGATCTGCTAATTCGGAGAATTTCATCTTCCAACAAGACAGGAGACAGGGCATCCTGCTTCGCTGGATGTGGCGCTGTACTTTTGCCTCCCCCCGCCCCCAAGGCCGCATGATCTAACACCTTGTTACTTTTTCGTTTGGCGGTACATTAAGAACTACGTTTACCTACACCGCATCAAGAACATTGAGTGCATGAACTGATCTCCCGATTATGTCCCGTAAATGTTCGATGAGATTCATGTTGGGCGATCTGCCTGGCCAAATCATTCGCACGAATAGTCCAGAATGTTCTTTAAACCACCCGCGATTAATTCTGGCCCGGTGATATAGCGCATAGTCATCCGTAAAAACTGCGTTGTTGTTTGGGGAAAATAGGTCTATGAATGGCTGCAAATGGCCTCCAAGTAGTCGAAGATAAACATTTCCAGCCAGTTACCGGTTCAGTTGGACCAGAGGACTCAGACATTTGCTTTAAACACAGTACACACCATTATGAAGCCACTACCACCTTGCTCAGTGCCTTGTTGATAACTTTGGTCCATGGCTTCGTGGGGTTTGCGCCACACACGAACCCTATCATCACTCTTACCATCTGAAATAGGGACTTATCTGATCAGTGCATGGTTTTCTAGTCGTCTAGGATCGAACATGTATGGTCAAAAGCCCAGGAGAGGCGCTGCAGGCGATGATGTGCTGTTTAGCTAGGGCTCTCGCGCGGTCGTCTGCTGCCATACCCCATTAAAGCAAAATTTCGCTGCATTGTCCTAACGCATACGTTCGTCATACATCCAACACTGATTTCTACGGTTATTTCACGCAGTGCTGATGACAACTCTACGCAAACGTCGCTGCTTTCGGTCGTTAAGTGAAGGCTGTCGGCCACAGTGTTGTCCGTGGTGAGAGGTAATGCCTGAAATTAGATATTGTCGGCAAACTCTTGACACTGTTTGTCTCGGAATACTGAATTACCTAACGACTTCCGAAATGGAATGTTCCAAGCGTGCAGTTCCAAGTACCTTTCCGCGTTCAGAGTTTGCTAATCCACGTTGTGGAGCGACAATCACGTCGGACATCTTTTGCACATGAAACACCTGAATGCAAATGACAGCTCCGTCAATGCACTGCCCTTTTATACCTTGTGTGCGCCATTCTACGACCATCTGTATATCAGCGTATCGCTATCCCATGACTTTCGTTCAAAAAAATGGTTCAAATGGCTCTGAGCACTATGGGACTTAACACCTGTGGTCATCAGTCCCCTAGAACTTAGAACTACTTAAACCTAACTAACCTAAGGACATCACACACATCCATGCCCGAGGCAGGATTCGAACCTGCGACCGTAGCAGTCGCGCGGTTCCGGACTGAGCGCCTAGAACCGCTAGACCACCGCGGCCGGCATGACTTTCGTCACACCATTTTGTGATGCTGCTACTCCTATAACACACTCGAGTTTCCTTTCTAAAGTTGCATGTACACCTTTAGTGTGCAAAATGCAGACCTGGTGAGCTTGCGATTCCTTTCACGCATCAGTGATATTTGTCTCGGTTGGGCAAATAAAAGTGATCTGGGGGTCAAAGTTCCAGGGTACAAAGAAACACAGCATACGAAAGGAAATATATTACTAACCGAACTGTAGCAGATGTTGAAAGTGACCACCATTTATCTGTTGGCATTTCCACGCCCAGGTCAGCAACGTGCTGAAGGTGGATCGAAGCTGGAGTGCTGGAATTGCTGCATTCTAATCTGAAATGTTGTGCTGCAGTTCTTGAAGACTACGAGGGCTATTGCGGTACACCTTAGACTCGAGCGCTCCCTACACAAAGTTATCGCACAGCGACCGATGACCTCACTGTTTGGTCCCCTCCCCCAGATCAAGAAACCAACTAACCAACCAACCAACCGAGAGATTTGGCGACCTGGGTGCCCAGTTAGGGGCCGGTCGTAGTGGTCGAGCGGTTCTAGGCGCTTCAATCTGGAACCGTGTGACCGCTACGGTCGCAGGTTCGAATCCTGCCTCGGGCATGGATGTGTGTGATGTCCTTAGCTTAGTTAGGTTTAAGTAGTTCTACGTTCTAGGGGACTGATGACCTTAGACGTTAAGTCACATAGTGCTCAGAGCCATCTGAACCATTTCTCCAGTTAGGGCCGCGGTGACTGACTTCTGATAACAACGCTGTCAGGCATGAAGATTGTGTAAATGTGCTCCAAGGTTCGGCGGGCTGTATGGGCAATTTCTCCAGCCTGTTGCAAGTAACCGTAGGTCTTCTCCTCTGTTAATGCTGCCGTAAATGGTTTCAGAATGTCCGGAGCGCTTTTATTTGCTGCATCCTGTATGTGTAATGCTTTGGGAAATATAGAGCTGTGAATATGAATGAATGCGTTATAATAGCCCTGTATATCTCCAGATTAGGACGTTCCCTGCGAGAAGAGCATGGACGGTTTCCTTCCCCATTCTCTGCATTTGTATTTCCCAAGACACGTGACAGTATACATTGTTTGCCCTAATCATTCATCTCTCCCCATATCCTTGCCTCTTCCAGTAGGGAATGATGCTTTCGATGCTCGATTGATGGTAATCCTCGATATAAGCTGGAATGTCTCTAACTTTATCTTGTTTAATTGCTGAAGCCTGCTGGCAGGGCGGTGCTGGGCGTGGGCGACGATGAGAAGGGGAGCCCCTGGAGGAATGCCATTCGTGGTGGGAGCGGAGGGGGGGGTGGGGGGGGGTGAAGGAGCGGCGACCAGCCACTGACCTCAGCGATTCGACGCGCATTGCAAATCCGTTTCGCGGAGCGCTTCCCGTTGCTCACTCACTCTGCCCGCGCGACCATTTCGGCTGCACGACAGCGCTAGGGAAACGACTTGCCCTTTTGAGCAGTTCTCTTAGGTTGTTCGCAGATGATGCTGTGATTTACCGTCTAGTAAGGTCATCCGAAGACCAGTATCAATTGCAAAGCGATTTAGAATAGATTGCTGTATGGTGTGGCAGGTGGCAGTTGACGCTAAATAACGAAAAGTGTGAGGTGATCCACATGAGTTCCAAAAGAAATCCGTTGGAATTCGATTACTCGATAAATAGTACAACTCTCAAGTCTGTCAATTCAACTAAGTACCTGGGTGTAAAAATTACGAACAACTTCAGTTGGAAAGACCACATAGATAATATTGTGGGGAAGGCGAGCCAAAGGTTGCGTTTCATTGGCAGGACACTTAGAAGATGCAACAAATCCACTAAAGAGACAGCTTATACTACACTCGTTCGTCCTCTGTTAGAATATTGCTGCGCGGTGTGGGATCCTTACCACGTGGGATTGACGGAGGACATCGAAAGTGTGCAAAAAAGGCATCTCGTTTTGTATTATCACGTAATAGGGGAGAGAGTGTGGCAGATACGATACGCGAATTGGGATGGAAGTCATTAAAGCAAAGACGTTTCTCGTCGCGGCGAAATCTATTTACGAAATTTCAGTCACCAACTTTCTCTTCCGAATGCGAAAATATTTTGTTGAGCCCAACCTACATAGGTAGGAATGATCATCAAAATAAAATAAGAGAAATCAGAGCTCGAACAGAAAGGTTTAGGTGTTCGTTTTTCCCGTGCGCTGTTCGGGAGTGGAATGGTAGGGAGATAGTACGATTGTGGTTCGATGAACCCTATGCCAAGCACTTAAATGTGAATTGCAGAGTAATCATGTAGATGTAGATGTAGATGTCCTGACGCTCCATTACGATACAGCTACTCCGCTCCATTACGATACAGCTGCTTGTATGAGACCTTCACAGAATTCCCGAGTTTCCTTTCCAAAGGGGCGTGGGGAACTTGTATCCTGGTCGCCATGCACCTGTGTTTGCCATGCACGCAAGAAGCATCATGGTGTAAGCGCATCCCTCTTTCACCACATGTGAGCAGCGTTATTCCGCTCACACCTAGCTATAAGACGCGCGCTGTTCTAATGATAACCACGTCGGCATTTGTAGCAGTGCCTGTCGTCGTCGCAAGCGGTGTATTTTGAGCCAAAGACGAAATCGCAGAAAGAAGAGCAAATGCTGGGTTCACTTGCGTAATGAATAAGTGAGCTTGGTAGAAGAGATAAGGATGGCAAGGGAGTGCTCTGTTTGATAACTGTACTCGTTATTTCGAAGTAATACTTGATCGTATTGGGCCACTGAGAGCGAAGGAAAAAGAAATCCAGAGACGCTATAACACTGGCCATAAATTTAGTTGTGACGCTTCGAAATCTTGGTACCAAGGAGGGTTACACCCGTTTGAAGTTCCAGTTTACTGTATGTACAGCGTACAAAACCAATATCGTCTCGAACGTTTTCCAGGTTTTGGTGAAATCCCTGGAAAACTACATTACGCCAAGTTGATGACCACTTAACGTTTCCTTCCGTGAGAAACGGAACACGTATTTGACGCTTAATCCTAGCAATACCAAGTAATTTTTCATAATGTGCGTTACCGCAGATGAGGAGGTACTTTATCCCACCCTAAAAAATTTAAAAAAAGCAAACTTCGCTAACTATTGTTGAACTATATTGACAACATACTTTTTAAAGATGTACTGATGAGTGGGTCCAGAACCTAAAAATACCTTATGGCCCAGTCTCAGCCGTATCAATAACCTGTACTACTCACTTTGTTCAAAATGATTCAAATGGCTCTAAGCACTAGGGGATTTAACCTCTGAGGTCATCAGTCCCCTCGGGTGAAAAGTTTAACTTTTTATTTTCAGTTTATGTGACAAACGCTTATGTTTTCATCACTTTTTTGGGAGTGATTATCACACCCACAAGAAAACCTAAATCGGGCAAGGTAGAAGAATCTTCTTACCCATTCGCCAAGTGTACAAGTTAGGTGGGTCGACAACATATTCCTGTCATGTGACGCACATGCCGTCACCAGTGTCGTATAGGATATATCAGACGTGTTTTCCTGTGGACGAATCGGTTGACCTATGACCTTGCGATCAAATGTTTTCGTTTCCCATTGGAGAGGCACGTCCTTTCGTCTACTAATCGCACGGTTTTGCGGTGCGGTCGCAAAACACGGACATTAAACTTATTACAGTGAACAGAGACCTCAATGAACGAACGCACAGATCATAACTTTGCGAAAATAAAGTAAGTAAACTTTTCTCCCGAGGGGAGGCTTGAACCAAGGACCTCTCCTTCCGCAGCTGCTCACGCTAACCACGGGACCACGGCACTCCTACGCTTGCTGTTTCCTTGTTCTTGCCTATCTTGGGCATGGACTACTCAGTTTGTATATTTTGCTTATTTTTTCATAGTTCCACAGAACTTCTTCCTGTTTTCTCGATTGATCTGTGTTCAGTTTTTCAAGGCCTATCCACTGTGCCAACTTATAACTAAATCTGAGGGGGGTGCGATGGGGAGGTTCCCTTGTTAGAACTACTTAAACCTAACTAACCGAAGGACATCACACACATCCATGCCCGAGGTAGGATGCGAACCTGCGACCGTAGCAGCAGCGCGGTTCCGGACTGAAGCGCCTAGAATCACTTGGCCACAGCGGCCGGCACTCACTTTGTGATCACAAAAAATGTTTAAAAAAAGCGTGTTTCGTTCATTTTTGTTGACTTTTACTCTCAACATAGACTACTTGTTAAAGAGATACTGACGAGTAAGTAAGGTCCTGAAACTGCGAATAGTGAATACGGCATTCATAGGAAAATGTGATATCTACTACGAAAACTTAAACTTTTGGATTAAATTTGACTGAAAAATTAAAAACATGTGTGGAAGCCAATAGAAGAATTCATTAAAAATAGTAAGTATTTGTTTTGTACTTTAAAATATAAAGTATCTGACAAGATTGCGATCGATGTTTTCAAAAGGTATGTTTAAAGTACCCGCCCGCTTGGTAATGCGAGGGTTGACGTTTGCAATCAGTGGACCAGGAATTCGGAAACATGTATTTAATTGTAAAATGCAATACTGTAGAGATATATTGAATGGAATCGCTGAGAGGATAAGACGATAATGAAAGTACGAAATACGGAGTCTGCAAGGATGATAGATGTTATGGAACCATACTAATTAAATAAATTCAGTGATAATTAACGCATGATGACAAATATTTCTCGGAAAAAGTCATTTCGAGAAGTGGCACTTTACGCCAAAAAAGAAGTGATTAATTCACCAGACCATTTAAAGAATTTTGTCTTATATGCTCTCTGTTCACGTCGCCTCAGCGTTTACCGAAAAAGAATTATCGGTGATGGTTGAAACACTAGCGGGAAGAGGGAGACAGATTCAATACGTTTAGTTAGGACGAATTCCGAATTCCAAACGTCAGCTCTAGTAACCGTGGTACACATACAAGTGACGCGTCCGCAGGAACTCGTTTCGTTCGGTTGTTTCATTTGCTTCAGAGAAACAGACTGAACGAAAAAAAGGAGCGACTGGCCAGTCGGTTGTGAAAACTAGTCGATTCCCCCTTAGCGCACCTGATTCAAGTGTTCCGTGATTTTTCTTGGACACGTTCCCATGTGAACAGCAAGTTGTTTCTTTTAACAGGAAAAAGTTCTTTCCTAGTCCTCTTTTCAGTCCGAGTCTATACTACATTTCTAACAATGTCGATGTCTTTGAGAGAGTAAGCCGGCCGTTGTGGCCGAGCGGTTCTAGGCGCTTCAGTCTGGAACCACGCGACCACTACGGTCGCAGGTTCGAATCCTGCCTCGGGCATGAATGTGTGTGATGTCCTTAGGTTAGTTAGGTTTAAGTAGTTCTAAGTTCTAGGGGACTGATGACCTCAGATGTTGAGCCCCATAGCGCTCAGAGCCATTTTTTTTGATTTTGACTACGTGGGTAGTACATGTGATAAGCGATACCAACAAATATCAGCGAATAACTAAATGTTCGTCTCTGCTGGCTACGTCGACCAATGCAATATATTGCACGACTAAGCGTACCGTATCGTAGCACGAATTAGCTTGGCCACATTTATTTACCTACAGCTGCGTTGAAGTTGAAAGTTGTGCGGGTCGTTTCCTCATAGTACAACCGTGGAAAGAATAGTGAAAAAAGCCGCGAAGGCTAGATGTTAAGGTTATGAAATCAACCGAAGATGAGAAGCAGTAAAGAGTGACTCTAATGACAAAAACTGTGGCGAAGCAGGCAAGGAAAATATTACAGTCAAGTAAGTGGATGATTTAGAAATTACGGCAGGTTGGGCACGACGCTGAGCGCTGTGGAATTCAGGTATCTGCCGAAAGGAGAAGAATAAAAGTACCCACAGTCAGTGACCCATTGACGGTAGTGGATAAAATTGTTACTAGGCAACGATTTTTGTGACAGTATGGACAAGACAAAGCAATAACTTTGCGAATACAGATTTTGGGAGAGAGAAGTAACTAGACTTGAAGAATTCTTCTATGTGTGGGATTTGCAGACCCCCCCCCCCCTTCCTCCCACCATCGTACACTACTGGCCATTAAAATTGCTACACCAAGAAGAAATGCAGATGATAAACGGGTATTCATTATACAAATATATTATACTAGAACTGACATGTGATTACATTTTCACGCAATTTGGGTGCATAGATCCTGAGAAATCAGCACCCAGAACAACCACCTCTGGCCGAAATAACGGCCTTGATACGCCTGGGCATTGAATCAAACAGAGCTTGCATGGCGTGTACAGGTACAACTGCCCATGCAGCTTCAACACGATACCACAGTTCATCAAGAGTAGTGACTGGCGTATTGTGACGAGCCACTTGCTCGACCACCATTGACCAGACGTTGTCAGTTGGTGAGAGATCTGGAGAATGTGCTGGCCAGGGCAGCAGTCGAATATTTTCTGTATCCAGAAAGGCCCGTAGAGGACCTGTAACACGCGGTCGTGCATTATCCTGCTTAAATGTAGGGTTTCGCAGGGATCGAATGAAGGGTAGAGCCACGGGTCGTAACACATCTGAAAGGTAACGTCCACTGTTCAAAGTGCCGTCAATGCGAACAAGAGGTGACCGAGACGTGTAACCAATGGCACCCCATACCATCACGCCGGGTGATACGCCAGTATGGCGATGACGAATACACGCTGCCAATGTGCGTTCACCGCGTTGTCGCCAAACACGTGTGCGACCATCATGATGCTTTAAACAGAACCTGGATTCATCCGAAAAAATGACGTTTTGCCGTTCGTGCACCCAGGTGCTTCGTTGAGTACACCATCGCAGGCGCTCCTGTCTGTGATGAAACGTCATGGGTAACCGCAGCCATGGTCTCCGAGCTGATAGTGCATGCTGCTGCAAACGTCGTTGAACTGTTGGTGCAGATGGTTGTTGTCTTGCAAACATCCCCATCTGTTGACTCAGGGATCGAGACGTGGCTGCACGATCCGTTACAGCCATGCGGATAAGATGCCTGTCATCTCGACTGCTAGTGATACGAGGCCGTTGGCATCCAGCACGGTGTTCCGTATTACCCTCCTGAACCCACCGATTCCATAGTCTGCTAATAGTCTTTGGATCTCGACCACAGCGAGCAGCAGTGTCGCGATACGATAAACCGCAATCGCGGTAGGCTACAATCCGACCTTTTTCAAATTCTGAAACGTGATGGTACGGATCTCTCCTCCTTACACGAGGCATCACAACAACGTTTCACCAGAAAACGCCGGTCAACTGCTGTTTGTGTATGAGAAATCGGTTGGAAACTTACCTCATGTCAGTACGTTGTATATGTCGCCAAGGGCGCCAACCTTGTGTGAATGCTCTGAAATGCTGATGATTTGCATATCACAGAATCTTCTTCCTGTAGGTTAAATTTCGCGTCTGTAGCACGTCATATTCGTACTGTAGCAATTTTAATGGCCAGTAGTGTATGTAATTTTTAGGCGGTTTTTGCATCTCACTAGGTGAATGCCGGGCTGGTACCTACATTCCGTGTCAGATACACGCTACCCAACCATTCAGAAAACTATCTCATAGTTGCACACAGAATTTAATCTAGGCGCATACAGATGGGGCACATTGATTCTTTCCTGAGGGTGAATACGAGACTGATGACCTTAGACATTTCAGTCCATAAACTGCAATATGGGATTTAGTTTTAAAAGGTGCCACAATAAACGACTCGTCACTTGCTTGAACGAGAGGGCATAATTTCAAAATAGGGCAGATTTCATTCAAATTTTACGAGGTAATCAAGCGGCTACAGTTTATAGAGACGGAATGCGGATTCATACACATCACATATCGAAGAAATGCTTGTGAATGTTCAGCTGCTATGTAGGGCATTGGCTAACAGGCGTGTAGTGTGTGATAACGCTCCACTTACAAGGGGATGCCGCAGGGTCCACAGCTACTGCCTCCCATCCCTGCTATTCAAGCATGAACACGATTTCGCTGCCACCGCCGCGAGATAACGAGTTCGCTTTGCCGAGTAACGCATGGTTCAACTGTTCTCAGCTTCCACCTAAGGCGAGCGTCCAAATATTCGACCAGCAGATCCTTTAGTTTGTAGAATCACGGTACATTGTGGTTACACGCTACTCATAACAAAAAGTGAGGAGAGATGGGGAGAAGAGGAAATGAAAAGGATATAAGGAGAAAACTAGAGGACGGAGTGGTATAAGTAGAGAATGACGAAGGAGAAAAACGGGTGTATGGAAAAATATGAGAAGTAAGTTGATAAGGATGAAGAGGAACAAGAACAATTTTCCTGTACAGGAAAGCTATTAAAGCCTGACTTGGTGCTTCATAGCTGGGCACAGCGGGAGCATATGGCGACAAGAACCTTTCACTTGCCGCAGTGGTAGGTCACGTAGCTAGCTGCCCGTGGGATGCTGGGCGAAGGGAATGTGGAGGGAGCAGCGGTCTCCCTTCGCTGTGGCTGACGCGACGCGACGGCCCGATTTGTCTGTCTGTTCTGTGGGAACCGACGGCTGTCTCTGTCCGCCTTGTTAACGACCACATACCAAAGCCTCTCTCCTCTGCTCCCAAGCCTCAAGTGATCTTCTCTGCCCCCACCCTCGAAGCTCTGTCTGCGTCGCACGACTGGTTGTTTTCTCTGCTAACCGGCAGCAATCAGGACTCATTCCACCGTTTCCCAACCGTCCTACGTCTCAAACGCTGGGAAAGTTGCCCCTATGTCTCGTTCATCCAAAATCTCAAGTATACTTCGGCGTAGTTTTTCTCGACTGTGACTGTAACATCTTTCCACTTAAGCTGTATTTGTTAAGACCTCTTCTTAGTGGGACATACAGTCTCGGCTCAGAAGGACATTTTCGAATGTTATATCTACATCGATACTCCGAAAGCCAGAGAATAGCTTGTATGACTAATAGTCATTTCGTTTCCTGTTCTACTAGCAAATAGAGCGAGGGAAAAAGACTGTCTCTATGCCTCCGTATGAGCCCTAATTTCCCGTATCTTATCTTCGTAGTCCTTACGTACAGTGTATGTTGGCGGCAGCAGAATCATTTGTCAGTCAGCTTCAAATGCCGGTTCTCTAAATTTTCTCAGTAGTGTTTCTCGGGAAGAACTTCGCCCTTCCTCCAGGTGTTCCCATTTGAGTTCATCAAGCATCTCCGTAACACTTACGTGTTATTCAGACCTATCGGTAACAAATGTAACGGCCCGCCTCTGAACTGCTTCGATGTCTTCCTTCAATTCGACCTGGTACGGATCCCAAACACCATAGCAGTACTCAAGAATAGGTCGCACCAGCATCCTATATGCGATCTCCTGTACAGGTGAACCACTCTTTCCTAAAATTCTCTCAATAAACCGAAGTCGACCATTCGCCTTCCCTACCACAGTTTTCACATACTCGTTCTACCTCATATCGCTTTACAACGTTACGCCCAGATATTTAAACGACTTGACTGTGTCAAGCAGGACACTAGTTACAGGCTTGATCGTCCTACTCACCCGCATTAAGTTACATTTTTCCAGATTTAGGGCTAACTGCCATTCATTACACCAACTGGAAACTTTGTCTAAGTCGTCTCGTATCTTCCTGCAGTCACTCAACTTCGACAGCTTACCATACACCAAGGCAGCATCAGCGAACAACCGCAGACTGCTGCCTACCCTGTGGACCAAATCACTTATGTGTATAGAGAACAATAGCGATCGTATCACACTTCCCTGGGCCACTCCTGGCGATACCCTTGTCTGTGATGAACACTCGGCGTCGAGGACAACATACTGGGTTTTATTATTTAAGAAGTCTTCGAGACTCTTATTCCATAAGCTCGTACCTTCGTTAACAACCTGCATTGGGGCACCGTGTCAAATGCTTTCCGGAAATTAGAAATATGGAATCCGCCTGTTACCCACCGTCCATAGTTCTCAGTGCTGCACATGAGAAAAGGGCAAGCTGAATTTCGTTACACAGAACAAGCTCCCATACGACGAAAATTGCAGCGAATTCAGACGATGTTTTGCCACATGTGATGGTTTGCCAAATAGTCAGCACCGCCGTCAGTGCACCGTCCGTCTGTCAAACCACAACGAACAGTAGGCCTACACACTATCTGACAAAACCATCCGGACACTACATTAATATGGTGTTTGTCCGCCATTCGCCTTTACGATGGCTTGAACTCTCCTCAGGACAATTCATTGAAGTGTCTGAATGTTTGTGGATAAATGGCAGCCCATTATTCTTCAACATCCGAAACCAGAGAAGGTAATGATGTTGAACGCTTGAATCTGGAGGTGTGTCCACGCTATAACGCATCCCAAAGGTGGTTAATTGGGTTCAGGTCGAGGCATTCGCCAAAAGCAAAACCATTCCATCGGACTGCCACCGGGTATAGCGTGATCCATCGCTCCGTATCACTCGTTTCCTGTGGTGTCGCTCTTTACACCGCAATCGCCTTATTTCGTAGAATGCATGCTCATCTTTTGTAGTAGTACACACACAAACACGGTACTTTTTTTTTCTTCGAGATTTCAGTCCTCAGTTCAGTTTATTTCTAGACATCTTAGACCTGTTATCTGGAAACTCTAAACAGGTCATGCACATTCGTCAGTCATGATGACTACATTGAAGAGAAACTGGTACACCTGCCTAATATCGTGCAGGGCCTTCGCGAGCACGCAGGAGTGCCGCGACACGACTTGGCATGGACTCGACCAGTGTTTGAAGTAGTGCTGGAGGGAACTGACGCCATGAATCCTGCAGGGCTGTCCATAAATCCGTAGGAGTACGAGGGGGTGGATATCTCTGCTGAACAGCATGTTGCAAGGCATCCCAGATATGCTAAATAATGTTCATGTCTGGGGAGTTTGGTGGCCAGCGGAAGTGTTTAAACTCAGAAGAGTGTTCCTGGAGACACTCTGTAGCAATTAGGGACGTGTGTGGTGTGACAGTGTCCTGCTGGAATTACCCAAGTCCGTCGGAATGCACAATGGACATTAATGGATGCAAGTGATCAGACAGGATGCTTACGTACGTGTCACCTGTCAGAGTCGTAACTAGACGCATCAGGGGTCTCATATCACTCCAGCTGTACACGCCCCATACCATTACTGAGCCTCCATAGCCCCTCCACTCGATGCAATTTGAAACGAGACTCGTCCGACCAGGCTACAATTTCCAGTCATCAACAGTCCAGTGTCGGTGTTGACGGTCCCAGGCAAGGCGTAAAGCTTTGTGCTGTGCAGCCATCAAAGGTACACGAGTGGGCCTTCGGCTCCGAACGCCCATATCGATGATGTTTCGTTGAATGGGTGGCACGCTAACACTTGTTGATGGCCCAACATTGAAAGCTGTAGCAATTTGCGGAAGGATTGCATTTCTGTCACGTTGAACGATTCTTTTCAGACGTCATTGGTCTCGATCTTGCAGGATCTTTCTTCCGTCGCAGCTATGTCGGAGATTTGACGTTTTACAGATTTCTGATATTCACGGTACGCTCGTGAAATGATCGTACGGGAAAATCCCCACTACATCGCTACTTCGGAAATGCTGTGTCCCATCGCTCGTGCGCCGACCATAACACCACGTTCAAACTCACTTAAATATATATAACCTGCCATTGTAGTAGCAGTAACCGATCTAAACTGCACCAAGCACTTGTCTTATATAGACGTTGCTGACCGGAGCGAGGTATTCTGCCTGGTTACATATCTCTTTGAGTACGCGTGCCTATACTAGTTTCCTTGACGCCTCATTGTGTTATGTATGTAGTAGTAGTAGTAAATCATGTTAACAACGACCATTGGTGATATAACCTAGAAGGAAAACAGAACATTTGAAAAATAAGAATCAATTGAAAAAGACATAAAATAAATGGAATTAACTCAAGTTCCAGGTGAGTAACTTCCATCTTGCATTACTAGATATGTTACTCCCAGCCTCGGAAGAACTGGAAATTTGCAGACTATCTACAACTCCACCTACTTCTAAACCTATTGTTGCTACATTATTCTAAATCACCCACACTGGTATGTCCATGCGTCGGCAATCATTGAGTCTGCACATACCCGTGGGGCTGGCCATATCATTCTTTCTTTTCTTTTCCATTCTTTTCCTCATTTATATATACTATGTATTTGAAGTTTCTCTTAATTAAATGTATAAGTACGTATCATTGTCTATAATTGGAGGACGCTTCTTGTGACCTGTTGACACTATTTTAATATTCAGAGCGTCCATTTGACCTTATAGACTGAAAGTTAAGCAGTTACCTTTTAGATATGCGATGTGATATCATATTGACTTTAGTCCACAAGTTTTGGTCACTTAAATTGTTTCCACATCGCTGTCTAATTGTCTGCAGTCTCTCTTTACCAGGAAAAGGGAGCATCTGAGAACGACGTGATCAGCGAAACCTTCCTCTCCACATTCACAGACTGACGTGTTACTACATCCCACTCGACGCAAATGTTTTGGATCTGGACCGTAACTTGTCAATAGGTGTGCCATACCTCGAGTAGGGGCAATGTGTCGTAGTTTGAGCCTGTTCTTGATGGTTGGGAATGTGCTGTAAAAACACGCCTTGGAGGGCTCCTAGTGTCCCAGTCACACTGCCAACATTTTAACTTCCAGTCTTGTAAAAGTGTTTTATCAATAACACACGTTCCTGTGATCTCGCACACACGATCACATTGCTCACGCCCTAAGCAATACAGCGCTGCCCTGTAACGTACCGTGTATCCATCGGACATATTCCGAGGATTATCAGTAAACCCTCTACAGGTGTAGTGCGAAAAGCACCGGCGAGCCTCAGAAGTACATCCCGCTGAATTCGTCGCGGTATTGTACTTTCCTGAAATTCTCCGAATAAACCGAACTCGACCATTCGCCTTTCTTACTACCGCGGTTACGTGCTAGCTCCATTTCAAATCTTTTTGCAACTCTGCGCCTAAATATTTAATCGACGCGACTGTGCGAAGTACCACACGTCCAATGCTGTACTCCAACATTACGGGATGTTTTTCCTACTCATCTGCATTAAATTACATTTGTTCACGTTTACAGCAATCTGGCATTCATCACGCCAAATAGAAATGTTGTTCAAGTCATCCTATGTCCCTCTACAGTTACTCAGCGAACACACTTTCGCGTACAGTAACGCGTCATCAGCAAGCAGTAGCAGAATATAAAGAACTAGAGCCTACTGTCGCACACACACTTCCCTCGGGCACTCCAAACAATACGCTTGTCTCTGATGACTGATGGTAGGACGAATGCGCCGAAACATGTTTCGGGACTTAAATGAACAATTGTTTGCGTAATAGGCAGACGTGAAATCCCGTTAGTTAGTCACATCACAAACTATGTTTTGCAGGGAAACACTGTTCATTCAAGTCTAGTGCACAACATGGCACACATGTAGAGTATACTGAGAAAGCTACGCGTCAGTTGGCCGAGTGCGTCGACGTAAGCAGATTTATTGTCTGCATATACAGTCGGCCATTGACTTCACACGTGGTAGCTGTTTGCGCGTGGGATGCAGATCCGGTCGACGACGCGAAGTAATTAAGACGCTTCCAGTGGAACTGGGAACATGGCGGCAACATCATAAATTGTCAACCGTGCACTCCAACCGGCACAGCCAACAGGTGTGCGCCTCTTCTCGCCCTGCTGTCGGTGTGAAAACTTCATCTTTCGCGCGTAACCTGTTTCCCAAGCGAAACTCGCTCGTACACGTGAAGCTTTTCGTTGCTTTCTGCAAAGGTACCCCTGTTGTGGTTATCGATTCACTATTCACTTTTTGTTGTGGTCGTAAGTCCAGAAAATGTTTTGTTGCCGCTTTCAGCGCTAGTCTCTACTGTGCAAGCTAATGATAGGAAAAACTGACCGGATAAAACCGATTCCGTTTTTTATTTCTGAATAACTGATATTTTACGGTATTTATTTGATATTGGTTATAACAGGTAATTTTATTTTTTACCGATGACCTGGTGTAAAACCGTTATATCAACGTGCCGTAGCAGTGGTGGTAAAATTTTTTGGTTTTTAAATATATCTTTTTTAAAGAACGAGTTTAGTAGTAAGTTCCGTGGCTTCTGATAGATTGGTATCGTCTTTGAATGATAATGATGAAGTCAACTTACTGATCAATACATTATAGAACGAGTATTTAAGGACAGATTGGACAGTAAATATTGCCCAGTGGATTAATTTATTATTGAAACGTTGACTACCGTCGTGTAATTTTTCCTAGAGAATCTTATAATTTATGTACTATCTAAAGTGTACATTTGAATTTTTTGAAAATAAAAAAATCAATTGCATTAAAATTCCCACTAAAAATGAAGATACATATTAGACTAAAAAACAGGTTACTCGAAATAATAAAAGAAAAGAAAAAGAACGCTGCAAATTTTACACAAAAGATTATAATTTGTCTGTCATTTATATGAAATAATAAAAGAGAAAGGAAGTTGCGTCTACAGTAATAATTTAAAAACTTAACAACCCATTCATAGTGTGCAGTAGAAATAGAAACTGTAGATCTGCTCTCTGTGTCAACATAATACGCCTTTATCTGCTTATATCGCTTCGGAAAGGGTAACTGCACCCAAAAACTAGTGTTCTCCAACCTCAGTTTTTACCGTCTAGCGCTCACTGTTCGTAGTGCCAAATAGTGACGATGTGATCTTCGATTACAATACGATTTCTCAGCAGAGATTAAAAAAAAATTAGAATCAGTAGAAGAAAATTGCTGAATTTTTTATAGTATTCAACCCCTTATTACTTTTCGAGAAAATAAGCGAACAGTGGACAGACTAACTTTTCTTTTATTTACCTATTTTATTTATTACATTGATTCTTTGTACGTATCGTGGATTACAAAAGACTGAGGGAGTTTGTTGTTCGAAATAATAGCAATAAGAAACCGAAAATCGGTTATTTCAGATATCAGTTATTTTTAGCGGTTTAAGTGTCAGGACAAACTAGAGATGGAGAACCGATTGTTTCAGTGAGAACCGCCATCCATACTGGAAACATCATCGTCTCTGCTTTATTACCGAAACCTGCATCCTCTGAACAAGAAACCCTTAATGTCCTTACACGATTATTACCCCCCCCCCCCCCCCCACGCACACACTTTCTCCGATACTTTAAGATAGTCCTGTCAACCAATCCCTTCTTTTAAGGTACTATAACGCCCCAATCAAACGCGAACAGTTGTGGCCCGGTGACATGGTGCATGGTCATCGATAAAAACTCCATCGTTGTTTGGGAACACGAAGTCCATGAAATACTGCAAATAGTCTCCAAGTAACCGAAAATAACCATTTCGAGTCAATGATCGGTTCAGCTGTACGAGAGGACCCTGTCCATTCCATGTAGAGCGGTTCTAGGCCCTTCAGTCCGGAACCGCGCGCGCCTGCTACTGTCGCAGGTTCGAATCCTGCCTCGGGTATGGGTGTGTATGATGTCCTTAGGTTAGTTAGGTTTAAGTAGTTCTAAGTCTAGGGAACTGATGACCTCAGATGTTAAGTCCCATAGTGCTTAGAGCCATTTGAACCATTCCATGTAAACACAGCCCACACCATTTTTGAGCCGCTACCACCTTCTGCAGTGCCTTGTTATTACTTGGATACATGGCGGCGTGGCGTATGCGCCGCACTCTGACCCTAACATCAGCTCTTACCAGCTGAAATCGGGACTAATCTGACCAGGGCACAGTTTTTCATTCGTCTAGGGTCCAATCGCTATGGTCACGAGCGGAGGAGAGGCGCTGAAGGGGATGTCGTGCTGTTAGCAAACGCACTTGCGTCGGTGGTCTGCTGCCATGGCCCATTAACGCCAAATTTCGCCGCACTATTCTAACGGAAATGTTTCTCGTACGTCCCAAGTTGATTTCTGCGCTTATTTGTCGCAGCGTTGCTTGTCTGTTAGCACGGACAAGTATACGCAAGCGTCACATCTGTCGGTCGTTAAGTGAAGGCCGTGGGCCACTATGTTGTCCGTGGTGAGGGATAATGCGTGGATTTTGTTATTCTCGGCTCACTCTTGACACTGTGGATCTCGACTGTTGAATTCGCAAACGATTTGTGAAATTGAGTGTCCCATGCGTCTAGTTCCAACTACCATTCCACGTTCAGAGTCTGTTAATTCCGTCGTGCGGCCATAATCACGTCTGAAACCTTTCCATATAATCTCCTGAATGCAAAAGAGAACACCGCCAATGCACTGCCCTTTTATATCTGCCGCCATCTGTGTATGGACATGTCGCTGTCTCATGACTTTTGCCACCTCAGTATATATGCGGAGGAGAGACGAATGGAGAATTGTTCCAGGGGCGATGCGGGTCGAAATGGAGAAATCCACTGACATAAGTGACTTTGAGAACGACGGTGAAACCAGCAGTAGGCGACAAGGTGTTGACATCCACGGCACACCACAATATGTGGAGATCAGTGGCTTTGTAAAGCAAGATAGATGTCTTTTTGTGGCAGATCGGATGATAAAGCGTACAACGTGGGCGCAGCCACAAGTGCTCTGAAGCCCACCGTTCAGTACAAAGTGTTGAACATGGGTTTACACAGCAGGTGACGCCTACATGTTCCCATGATGACTCAACGACATCGTCAGTTATAACTGAAGTGGGCACGGAATCATTGAGACGGGACCGAGGGTAAACTGAAACGTGTCGCCTTGGCGGGTGAACCATGTTTCGTGTTCCACTAGGTCAGTGGTAAAGTCTGAATACTACGTCATTTAGACGAATGGCTGCCCGAAACATTGCACTGCGACACGGGCGCAGGCTGCAGTAGAAAGTAATATGTTATGAGGGACATTTGGTAGTAATCGGCCGGCCGAAGTGGCCGTGCGGTTAAAGGCGCTGCAGTCTGGAACCGCAAGACCGCTACGGTCGCAGGTTCGAATCCTGCCTCGGGCATGGATGTTTGTGATGTCCTTAGGTTAGTTAGGTTTAACTAGTTCTAAGTTCTAGGGGACTAATGACCTCAGCAGTTGAGTCCCATAGTGCTCAGAGCCATTTGAACATTTTGGTAGTAATCTAAATACTAGGACAGCTATAGACTACGTCAACATTAATGTGGATCACCTGTATCCCCTGACAGTTGATGTCTTCTCTGATGGCGATGGCATTTTCCAGTAGCATAGCCGGCCGAAGTGGCCGTGCGGTTCCAGGCGCTGCAGTCTGGAACCGCGAGACCGCTGCGGTCGCAGGTTCGAATCCTGCCTCGGGCATGGATGTGTGTGATGTCCTTAGCTTAGTTAGGTTTAAGTAGTTCTAAGTTCTAGGGGACTGATGACCTCAGCAGTTGAGTCCCATAGTGCTCAGAGCTATTTGAACCATTTGAGCCAGGCCGGCCGCGGTGGTCTCGCGGTTCTAGGCGCGCAGTCCGGAACCGTGCGACTGCTACGGTCGCAGGTTCGCATCCTGCCTCGGGCATGGATGTGTGTGATGTCCTTAGGTTAGTTAGGTCTAAGTAGTTCTAAGTTCTAGGGGACTGATGACCACAGCAGTTGAGTCCCATAGTGCTCAGAGCCATTTGAACCATTTGAGCCAGTAGGATAACTTTCGGTGTCACGAGGCCAGAATCGTGCTACAGTGGTAGGTCGAGAAGCATGGTAGTGCACTCAATAGGATGTCTTGGCCACCAGATTCGCCTGATCTGAATCCAATGGAAGACATTTGAGATGCTACCTCCATGCCCACAAAACACAGGTCGGTAATTTACAGAAGTTGGGTGACCTTTTTGTTGACATATGGGGCCACATACACCTGGAAACAGAGCAACAACTTGTTGAATCAGTGCCACGCAGAATCGCTGGTGTATTGTTTTCCGAATGCGGACCAACATGGTATTAACCTTTGACTCATCAGTACACAGTGGAACTTCTGTAAAAGGCTTTAGACACTTCATTCGCGCGTCGTCCTCCAGCTGAACTAGTGCTCCTACTATAATGCGTTAAGTCGCCCTCTCTTAGGAAGTTAATGCGTGATGAACCCCGTCGACGGAAGAGGCATGGATGGAGCCTATCTGTTGTACTTCGTGTTCCTCGCGCAGAGACGAAGTGTAACTAGCGGATGAATGTCACAGCGGAACGACGGAGACTGCGACAATTAGGGAAAGGCTGCGTGAGAAAGCTGTATCCTTGCTGGCCTTGGTTTCTTATTTTACGGGCGGTGGGCAAGGGAGTCCGCGGCGGTTTTTACGCTCTGGATGGCGCACGAAACGGGCCAGGGGCGGACTCGGCTGCCCTGGAAATCGTTCTGTGGTCAGCGATCCGCCTGCGGGGCTTATATTATGTCGCGTCCACCGTGCGTACACAGTGGACGGGGAAATCCCATCACAAGTCCAACCACAAGCAACTTGTTAAAAGTAACTCTCTCTCTCTCTCTCTCTCTCTCTCTCTCTCACACACACACACACACACACACACACACCATTTGAACTTTATCTCTGCAGCAACGTATTGGCGTGAATCACATTTCACTTTCCGAAACATTCTCCTTGTAATTTCCACAGACGAGCAGAACAACACTTGTACTACAAAAACTCGTAACTTTAATCGAATTCGCTCTTTATATCGTTCCCATTACTGGCTCCCACCATTTGTTGCCACACCGTGAGGAAATGCGGATCGCCCGATACGTCGCATGAAGGACACGTGCAGATATTTCTCGTCACTTGAATTCAAGATCCTGATCAAAATAGATCGTTCAGAAGGCCCTTATGTGCAATAAACATTATTAACATTCCTTGAACATACCTTCATTTCACATTTTTCTCGATGTTTTGTCCTCATATTTTAAGGTTTTTGAGTAAACTGTGTGTGTTTTTACGTACAGTAATGAGTCAAAACTTTAAGACCATCCGCTTAAGAACATGTTTCTCGACATTCAGAATGTAAACAGCGTCGATTTTGCGTAGCAGGGATTCGACAAGTCCTTGATAGGTGTCCAGTAGTATGTGGAACCAGATGCACGCGGACACATTATTCCGGTAACGTAGGAGCCGGTGGTTTGTGAGTGC
This sequence comes from Schistocerca nitens, assembly GCF_023898315.1. Taxonomy (NCBI): domain Eukaryota; kingdom Metazoa; phylum Arthropoda; class Insecta; order Orthoptera; family Acrididae; genus Schistocerca; species Schistocerca nitens. The sequence goes on along the minus strand of NC_064615.1, from coordinate 253,225,697 downwards.
GGAGATGCCGCGCGACACCTTCCCAAATGCAGTCCATCGGATTCAGAACAGACGAGTCTGGTGACAAAGACATCAACGTGACATCAGTATTTGTAGCACGATTCTAGGCTTGTGACGCAGAAAGTTATCCCGCTAGACGATGCCATCGCCGTCGCGAAATACATCGAGCATGAAAGGATGCAGGTGATCCGAAATGCTGTCATGATGCCTTCTGTTACTACCGCAAGGTCCCATGGAAGCCCAAGTGACTTTTGCCCATAATATAATACTATTCCCACCGGCGGCGTCCGTGACGCGCTGCATGTTTCGATCAGCCGTTTCCTCTGGATGACGGCGTACCGTGACACGACCATCCACCTGATGTTACAAGAGACGTGATTCATCTGATGAGGCGACAGCGTTGTCACTGATTCACGGTTCAATATCTAGTCACCTAGTCATATTTTCCCCGTCCTTCGTCAACTTTGCGTAGGTGCAAGCGAACAGCCGACAAGCTTCTCTGTTTCCTATACTGCGCAACAATTTCTTTAGGCTTGTAATTTTCTCCTCTTGCGACACAGAGGTTGAAATTTGTCTCCAAGGTGGCTACAAACTTTCACTGTAATGGTGCGAAGGTTTGGCGCCCTGCAGCGTCTCCTTTCGGCTCGGCGACACTTCAGACAATAAGATGTCACGCACAAATAAAAGACCAGAGCTCAGAAGTTGGTATGAGGTGTGTGTCACCACAATTCTGCCCAACAGCACGTGGACGAGTCACACGATGAGAAGGTCGGCACAGCTCGCCTTACTCACATTTCACCCCTTCTCTTGACGCCTCTGCAGCGGAGGTCAGAACCGCAACATTGAAATCACGCAGTTTGCTTATGGGTGGCCGAGGAAATCACTTCAGACCACCGTTGCTCGAATCGATACGAAAAGACTTCATTAGGCGTGAGGCATGAATCAAACCACCCCTTCCCTTGGGGTATTCATTTACACAACACTTTTCGAGCTCGGAAAACGACAGTTTGCAGTGCAATGTGCAATAAGATGACTTTGCTGACAACCTTTGATGCTGCTGACACAGTTCCAGACGATTCAACGCCTCTATAAGAACACTGCGGGACTGCAACCTCTCCGAACGTAATCTCACCCCTTTGGAGTATAGTGAGAGCACAATTTTTGCTCTCGTATACAGAATGGGGTCACTACGCACCGTTCCAAACCATTCGACAAAATTTGAGCGTGATCCGGAGCAGAAAAGGATGTTTATGCTTTTTTCACTCCTCCTTTTACCTGCCCTCCTGTGACGTGTACTGGGGGGGGGGTTATGGGACGGGGGCGGGAGGGGGGGGGGCGATGAGAGAAGACAGGCCGTGAGACATCCTTTAGATTTCGCATGTGGCCAGCAGCCGCTTGTGTCGAGAGGGCTACCTCTCCCGCCGACGGATAGAGACCGATTGATGTATATCTATTTTTTTTTTTTTTTAAATGGTGGGAGCCCCTCCACGCTCGCACAAGCATGGTGACCAACTCAAAAGGTCTACTGTCACCCCTGCATTGTTAGTAATTATAATCGAGGAGATGGCAGGAGCGAGGAACTGCGATGTTATCCGTACATCTGAGTAAGGGTACCCATTAATACAGGCGCATCTAGGTGATAGAAGTGGTCGAAAAAGCTTGACAGAATTAAGCTTGAAAGAATAGCGGTTTTTAAGGGCAGAGGGGAAAAAGTACCAAGGGAAAAAAACCTCTGTGCGACAGTGTCAGGTTGGGTATTAAGGGCAGTAGCGGTTTCTTGCTATGTGCGACAGATCGTGCAAGGTAAGGTTATGTTAATCTCTGTACAGCGACATTTTTAAAGTGCCAACAAATGTGTGCGGGTGGCAACGAGAATGTTGCCGAACTGAGGAGGAGGAGGAGGAGGAGGAGGAGGTGGGAGGCAGTCCTTACAGGGTGCCTTGTCGTTTCGTTCACGTGTGTGTCTATGTCGCAACGGAACACAAATTCCCGTCCGATCGCCCGAACTTAGGTTATCAGTGGTTTTCTCAAATCCCTCCAGGAGAATGCAGTGGTAATCACTGTGAATATCCCACGGCCGGTTCCCTTGCGGACGCTTATCCATTTCAGCAAAGTAATTGTCCCGTGTGTTTCTTCCGAGAGAAAATATTGTTTTGCTTTATTTGTGTTTGTTGCCGCCGCCGTCGTAGTCTTCAATCCGGGATTGTTTTGAAGTAACACTCTACGCTGGTCTACACTGTGTAAATCGCTTTATCTCCGCATAACTAATACAACATATAGCCTTTGAATTGTTTATTGTACTGAAGCCTTGGTCTCCTCCTGCAATGTTTACACCTCACACTTTCCACCATTACGAATCATCATTCCTTGATGCTTTCGAATGTGTCTCATTAACCTGTTCCTACATTATTTAAGTTCTGCCTAAAGCTCTTTACACCACAATTCGATGTACCTCAATAATGACTGGAATACGAGATCAATCTACTATGTGGGCTGCAAATGGGAAAATCCGTTGAGATAAACACCTTTGACGAAGGGCAGGTTATTATTACGCAGAGCCTATGAACGAGTATCTCAAAAAAGGGCGAAGCTGGTCGAATGTTCACGTGCTACTGCCGTGAACATCTACGGAGGGAAGTAGAAGGGCAATGAAACTACCATTAGCCGCTAAATTGTTGCATGCCCACGACTCTTCACAGAGCGTAGCATTCGGAGGCTTGTCTGCTCTGTTAAATAAGATAGACGGTGATCTGTGGCAGCTCTGCAGAAAGAGCACGATGCTGGTCCACGCACAAACGTTTCGGAACACACTGTTCATCATACATTGCTGAAAATGGAGTTTCGCAGCAGACCACACCTACGTGTTCACATGTTGACCCAGCGACATCGTCAGTTACGATTGCAGTGGCCACGAGACCATTGGGATTCGACCGTCGATCACTGAAAACGGGTCTGCTCTTTGGGTGAATCGCATTTTTGCTACACTAGGTCGATGGCCATCCCCACTAACGCCATCGTGGAGGTGAACGGCGGCTCGAAACATGCAGCGCGCCACGGACGCAGGCTAATGAGAGCGGTAGTATGCTGTGGGAGACATTCTCCTGCGCTTGCATCGGACCTGTGGTAGACACGCTGACAGCTGCGAACCACCTACATACCTTCGTGCTTGATGTCTTCCCCGACTGCGTCGTCATTTTTCGGCAGTATGATTATCATTGCCTCGAAGCCAAAAATCTTGTTACAGTGCCTCAAGGAACATTGTAATGAACTCACGTCGATGTCTAGGCGACGAAATTCGTCTGATGTGAATCCTGTGTAACCCATATGGGTCGTTATCGGGTGCCATCACGCTTTGCTATCGGGCACCTACACACCGTACGCATATCAGCGGTCCGTTATTTAAGCGAATTATATGACCTGTGCGTAGACATCTAATGCCGCATACCTCCACATCCTGCCAACAAACTGTCCGACCCCTGACAGGCAGAATCACTGATACATTTCGATCCAAAGACGGACAAAAAATGTCCTAAGCAGTTGGTCGTAATGTTTTGTCTCGTCAGTGTAAGTCGTAGGGTGATTTATGCCGCACGTGCTGCGACACTTTGCGGATCCCAAACTCATGTTCCTCCAGTCAGACTTTTACAGGTTATTGCATCCTTCTGTATCTAAAAGTTGCTTTCACATATAAAAGCAAGCTGAGTCCTGTACGGAACAAATGTAATCAACTTTTCTTCCTCACATTATTTTATAAAAATATTATTACAGGTAGGTGTAACAATTTTTTCAGCTGTTAATTTCTTCCTGTCTGGATGATGATGCTGATACCGCAACTGTTGTTTAGTTAATGAAAAAGCGCTTCAGCTGCCTCTTTTAGAAATTTATGAAGTTCACATGACCAGTTTCGGACTTTGTATTACACTCATGCTCATAAATTAAAGATAATGGTGAAACATGGTGAAACAACGCTCTGGTGAGCGATTTCCGGGCTTAAATCACCTTGGGACATGACCATGCGGTGCATTTGACCTCCGGTCGTCGCACGGTGGCGCTGGCAGCAGTCGACATACGCAGAGGTGTGTTGGTGTATGTCAGAGTACGGTGCAGCGAGTAAGCGTGCAGACGTTTACAGACTTGTTAATGGTGACTGTGTGTTGAAAATGGCTGAAAGAACAGATATTGATGACCTTATTAGGGGTAGAATACTAGGGCGACTGGAGGCAAACACAGCAGGTCGTAGCACGGGCCCTCCGTGTGCCGCAAAGTGTGATCTCAAGATTATGGCAACGATTCCAGCAGACAGGAAACGTGTCCAGGCGCTACAGTGCGGGACGTCCACAGTGTACAACACCACAACAAGACCGATATCTCACCATCAGCGCCCGCAGACGGCCACGGAGTACTGCAGGTAGCCTTGCTCGGGACCTTACCGCAGCCACTGGAACAGTTGTCTCCAGACACACATTCTACATACGACTGAACAGACGTGGTTTATTCGCCCGGAGACCTGCAAGGTGCATTCCACTGACCCCTGGTTACAGGTGAGCCCGTAAAGCCTGGTTAAAGAACACAGTACATGGTCATTGGAACAGTGGTCCCAGGTTATGTTCACGGACGAGTCCAGGTACAGTCTGAACAATGATTCTCCCCGGGTTTTCATCTGGCGTGAACCAGGAACCAGATAACAACCCCTTAATGTCCTTGAAAGGGACCTGTATGGAGGTCGTGGTTTGCTGGTGTGGGGTGGCATTATGATTGGTGCACGTACACCCCAGCATGTCTTTGACAGAGGAAGCGTAACAGGTCAGGGGTGCAGGGGTCCCACCTTCCTCCTGATGGATGATAACGCACGGCTCCACCGAGCTGCCATCGTGGAGGAGTACCTCGAAACAGAAGATATCAGGCGAATGGAGTGGCCTGCCTGTTCTACAGTCCTAAACCCCATCGAGCTATTCTGGGATGCTCTCGGTCGACGTCTCCAAACCCCTAGGACACTTCAGGAGCTCCGACAGGCACTGGTGCAAGAACGGGAGGCTATACCCCAGCAGATGATCGACCACCTGATCCAGAGTATGCCAACCCGTTGTGCGGCCTGTGTACGTGTGCATGGTGTTCATATCCCTTATTAATGGCGGGATACATGCGCAGGAATCAGTGGCGTTTTGTAGCAGATGTGTTTCGGGACGGTTTTCTCAACTTATCACCAATACCGTGGACTTACAGATCTGTGTCGTGTGTGTTCCCTATGTGCCTATGCTATTAGCGCCAGTTTTGTGTAGTGCTACTTTGTGTGGCACCACATTCTACAATTATCCTTAATTTATGAGCCTGAGTGTAGATCATTATTAAGTGTACCTGAAAGTTGTGCTGCAACGGCAAATGATCATTTTACGTTGCTCTTTACAACGTGGCCGGCCAAGGGCCGAACGGTTTTAGGCGTTTCAATCTGGAACCGCGCGACCGCTACGGTCGCAGGTTCGAATCCTGCCTCGGTCATGGATGTGTGTGATGTCCTTAGATTAGTTAGGTTTAAGTAGTTCTACGTTCTAGGGGACTGATGACCTCAGATGTTAAGTCTCATAGTGCTCAGAGCCATTTGAACCATTTTTTACAACGTGACTTGAAGATACTTATGATATCGGCCTGATAAAAACTGGCCTTTTGAACTGAATAAAGTTCTAAAAAAAGCAACTGGAGCAGCTTATCATTAATTTTTAGCGATCAGTGTACAAATGAGAGTGATCACTTCGTCTCGGAGCTCCCGTCATCTTGTCGAGATATTTCATGTTTTCGTGCACATTTGAACCGATAACCGTAGGGTGAGTGTAGTTCCGTGTATCAGTACTCACCTTCCGCTGCAACCGTGCAGAGTTGATTGGTCTCCGAGAGAGAATCAACTATTCAGAAGGGATCTGTGACTAACCTGAAACATACAAAACAGTCCGACATTAGTACCGGTAGGTGAGGTCGAGGAGATAAATATTGCTATCTAGAGCGGTGTATCTTATATTGCAACTGGCAATGAATAAAAGGGGACAGTAGAGGGAGATTCAAACATGAGAGAGAGAGAGAGAGAGGGGGGGGGGGTAAACAGAGCACAGTCTAATGCCCTACTGGCGCTGTGGTTATTAGAGATGGAAGTCTGGTTTATAAAGGACGAAGAGGGGGAAGGAATTTGTCTTTGCCCTTTTAAATGGATCGTCCCGACATTTGCCCGATATAATTTAGCGTATCGAAGGAAAATCTTAATCTTGACGGGTAAAGGGAGATTTAAGCTCAGTTACTCCAGAACACGAGCTAGGATGTCAGTAATACCTCGCTTAACTGTGAGAACAGCAGGAGATGTGCGTGCGTGTGGGCGAGGTTTACGTGAATGACATTTCTCTTTGAAAGTAAAATGTGTGAACTATAACAAGTAAATGTGTCTGCTGAAGTTGTCTGTACCTGCTATTTTTCCTACCGCCCTGGGTGTGGGATAGCGTTCACACTTCGCCAGTGGCGTAGAAAGAAAATGGGACTGGGAAGCAGTCACTGTAACAAAAAAGAGTCGGCGGGACTGGGTGGTCAGTGTTTGCGTTGTTGATAGTTCTTTCAGCTACTTCCAGACAAAAGCGGACGTTAGTTTAGTGTCCCAAATATTTATTCGATGATGCATGACAGCTGGAACGTATTCTTTTTTTAAAATGACGTTTAGATCTGCAGTTAGTTTAAAATGAGATGGGAACAGTTAAAAAATACACAAGTGCGAAAATACGTTTAAATACAGTCTTGTAAGATTTACGATCAGTTTGGTTTTAGGGCATTTCTGACGTTGCGGTTAATTAGGGAAGCACGAGTAAAGAAAAATCAAGACACGTTCATAGGATTTGTCGACCTGGAAAAAGCATTCGACAATGTAAAATGGTGCAAGATGTTTGAAATTCTGAGAAAAATAGGGGTAAGCTAAAGGAAGAGATGGGTAATACACAATATGTACAAGAGTGAAGCGGGAATAATAAGAGTGGACGACCAAGAACGAAGTGCTCGGATTAAAAAGGGTGCAAAACGGGGATTTAGTCTTTCGCCCCTACTGTTCAATCTGCGCATCGAAGAAGCAATGATGGAAATAAAAGAAAGATTCAGGAGTGGAATTGAAATTCAATGATACGATTCGCTGATGAAATTGCTATCCTGAAAGAAAGCGAAGAAGAATTATATGATCTGCTGAACGGAATGAACAGTACAGAGTATGGATTGAGAGTAAATCGAAGAAAGACGAAAGTAATGAGAAGTAGCAGAAATGTTAACAGCGAGAAACTGAACATTAGGATTGATGGTCACGAAGTAGATGAAGTTAAGGAATTCAGCTGCCGTGGCAGCAAAATAACCAGTGACGGGGGAGCAAGGAGACGTCAAAAGCGGACTAGCAGTGGTAAAAAGGCCATTTCTGTCCATGAGAAGTCTACTAGTTTCAAATATAGGCCTTAATTTGAGGAAGGAATTTGTGAGAATACGTTTAGAGTAAAGCATTGTATGATAGTGAAGCATGGACTGTGTAAAAACAGGAACAGAACAGAATCGAAGCATTTGAGATGTGTTGCTACAGACGAACGTTGAAAATTAGGTGGACTGATAAGGTAAGGACTGAGGAGGTTCTGCGCAGAATCGGAGAGGAAAGGAATATGCGGAAAACACTGGGAAGGAGAAGGGACAGGACATCTTTTAACACATGAGGGAATGACTTCAGTGGTACTAGAGGGAGCTGTAGAGGGCAAAAACTGTAGAGGAAGACAGAGATTGGAATACATCCAGCAGATAACTGAGGACATAGGTTGCAAGTGCTACTCTGAGATGAAGGGATTGGTACAGGAGAGGAATTCGTCGCGGGACGCATCAAACCAGTCAGGAGACTGATGACTCAAAAAACAGAAAAATATTTAATACAGGCCTGTGTAATGTGAGCTGGAGGTCTCTCTTGAATTCTCTGTCCAGATTGGACGAACTCAGACTGTAACCGTCCTCACACGGGATGTGTTTATCGCCATTAGGCATACGAGACGTGGTTTACATCGTACTTAACGAAAATGGACGCGCGTAAAATTGCTACGGTATGTCTATTAAAACCCACATTTCACCAACAGTCCATATACTGCCCATGTATTTCTTTCTGTAATATTTGCAAATAATAACTGCAATATTGAAAGTCCATGTCTGCTCAGTAAAGATATTAGAATTTAAAACTTGCATTACAAATAGTGCAATGCAAAGTTGCAATAGTCTTCCACATGAGGTAAAAATTCTTTCGCTATTCTCACTATTTAGTGAAACCGTAAGGTCATTGTTACCGGCTACTGATACTATTCAATAACATAATTTTTAGAACATGTGAGATACAAGACTTTAAAAAAGAAAGTACAAAATATTCTATTGGAAGTTGTGCAAGGTGTATTGCGGATAAAGAAATAAATAAATAAAATGAAAAGTATCACTTATTTACTGCATAATTACTGTTAAAAATTTCTGTATTTCGTGTAGTATAAATATATTGTGTGTGTGTGTGTGTGTGTGTGTGTGTGTGTGTGTGTGTGTGTGTGTGTGTGTTTTCGATGAGTAAATGGATGCTGAATTACTTTTCAATCAGGCAATGACGTAGATAGCAATCTTGCAGTAGGTTGATGCATATTCCATGGCATATTCAAACTCACTGCTGACATAGAGCGCTCTTACATGTATACGGCATCGAATATAACAAAACATACCTCTATTACATTAATAAGACAGCTCCAGAATCTTTAGGGCGCGCGAAAGTGAATAAAAAAATATTAGAATATAGCACATCGTGAACTAAGTGCTTTTGACTCCATATTTCTGTGCCTCTGTCCACTACACTATGTTAATATTGTCTTTTATCTTGCGTTACCTGGAGGCTTTAACAGCCCATATGTCATTAACTGCAATAAATACTATTCAGAAAGACGTGCTTTTTTTTCTTTTTTTAATCTTCAGTGCGTCCTTGACTTGATACAGTACATCTTCAGAACACGCAAGTTGTTATTAAAAAAAAGCATACGAAAATTCTTTAATCAGCAATATGGGTTTTGCGTTATTTTATTGCAACCAGTCTTCCCAATAGTGACCTGATCCTCTGTGTACTGCTGTTTTGAAAGAACATGTGTTCGTAGGATGAAAGTTGCGATATGACACCCATCAAATGTGGGCTTGAACTGAAACGGCTATTTCCATTATGGTATTTTCCAGCTTCTGGTTGTTACGTAAAACTTTATCTTGTATCTCATTGGCCACGTTCCTGTCCAGGAAGCAAAAATCTTATTCAGTCTTTCACGTTGCGGAATGCTGTCGAAAGTGAAATTCGACGTCGTGACGTCACAGAACTCGACCAGCGAGTAGCCCGCGGACGCTTTCTCGACCCGTCTCCGGGGTTGGTTTTAAGGGACAGCTCCGAAAAGGGAATTCCACGAAGTGACTCGGTACTGAGCACCCCGTTAGAAGCAGAGGAGCGCCAGTGTACGCGTAGACTTCCGAAGCTAGCGGGTGTTGCGCGTTTCTCCTTCGATATTGTGTATGTGTATATGTTTGTTATTCGATAGACACCAGTGAAAATCTGTGTGTTGTAGTCAGTGATGTAACTAGTGGGTTTTGGAAAATGGCTGAGAAAGGAAGTCCGGCCAGCATCCGAATGAATCCTTGAAATACATGTACGAGTTCTTTCCATCGCCTGCAAATGGATAACTACCATTGTATCTAATTTGTTGAAAAGACAAGTGAGCTTATGAATCCTTGCAAACTAAGTGATCATCATTATAAATTCTTACATTTTTCCAGCTGTGATTTCGAAATAGTATGCACGTAACAGTTTGGTGGAATGATTTCCGCAAGTAGTGCAGCGCTGCCAGCTATGTTCGTATCAGTAACGCTTGGTATCCACAGAAACAGCAAATGTTGAGAGATATTTACGCGAACTTCATCAACGACAGCCGTGCGGTTAAAGGCGCTGCAGTCTGGAACCGCAAGACCGCTACGGTCGCAGGTTCGAATCCTGCCTCGGGCATGGATGTTTGTGATGTCCTTAGGTTAGTTAGGTTTAACTAGTTCTAAGTTCTAGGGGACTAATGACCTCAGCAGTTGAGTCCCATAGTGCTCAGAGCCATCAACGACATTTAGCTGCCTTTTAATAAGCGCACTAAATTGTCCCATTTTCTGTAAAAATCGTTCGCGTTTACTGAAAATACAGACTTTAGAGATCAAACTACATCTCGGACGGGTGAAACGTTGGAAAGACTCGTAGTGTGAATTTGTAAACTTTCAGGATTCTGTATTTATCTTCTCTTATTTTTCAACATTCATAGTGCTGTATTCGGGACCACTGACGTTTTTTCCGTTATTTACGTTGTTTGCATTAATGTTTACAGAGGCTGACATGTCATTAAGGTAACAACCTGCAGAATTAGGCATCTGTGTTAACGGGATGAGAAATTGAAAGCTGCTACCGCAGTACGTTCGTGGAAATGGCGACCCTGCTGATGAGTCTTTAACGTGGCCACAGAACGTCAGGCCGTAATGAATCGATTACTGCACCGCACCGAAGAGATGAGTGGCCATAACTTAGGCAAGAGTTATATTACGCCGGATTGAGGTAATCAGAGGAGTGAAGGTAGCGACGCAGCAGACTGTAGCTCAAACTGCTGCTGTAAAGGTTGAGCGTAAGATTGAGAAAGCAGTGAATAGTTCTCACCAGTTACCGTTGGCGTCATATTTACCCTGTTTATTAACTGCGACTTAAATGCCTTTGCAGGCAAATACTTGGAATTCGCGTGTCCCAGTAGCTAACAACAGAGATTCGCCAGTTCGAACTGCTGGGACGTAATAAAAATGAATTTAAAATACGGAGACATGTATGTCCCACCACTTGTCAAGGTCATTTATTTGTGCAACTTTGTGTTTGTATGCAGTCGACGTATGAAGTTTAATCCAAATGTAGCAGAAGCACGTGTCGCAGAAGAAACAGCACAGTGTAACAGAGAATTATGCCCACCGGATTCACAATTGTGGCGTGGTTTGGCAAAAAAGCTAAACATTTCTATGATCCAGTGTGTTAATTCACGCAGTACTGCCGGTGTCACGTTTCCCAGAAAAGGAGTTGCTATTGTGTCATACGTCCTTCCCTTATTCGTCATAATATAGTTTTCCAGTGAAATGATTGAAGTACTCGTGAACACAGCTTGATTTATTCACAAATGATATCTTGCGGATAGTACATGTATGTGAATAGATAGATTCTTTCTTCCGATAGCCGAAACTATGCCATATTCTTTCTCCAAGGAGGACCGATGTTAATGTCGCACGAGACATTCGAGTTTGCGTGTAACGATAGAAGGCTTGTCATAATGAACAATCTACCGAAATGTCAGAAATGTTTGATCAGAAATTCTCTCAATGAAAGTTAAAAATGAGTGATTTTTTACTTGAAGTTGAAAAAGATCTTCAGGAAATAGACTTTATAAACAAAATCTTACAGGTCAGAGCTGCATTCAAAACTTTAATTCGGAATTATCAGTTAACATTTAAACCAAATGTTACAGAATAGGGACAGAAGAACTTAAGAAAGGCCAGTGAGAAGAGAGGTGGAGGCGAGCACTTCAGTGAAATAAATTCAGTCGAGCTCCATAGGTGGACGTAAACTTTTCTGAAAATACGAGGGGCGTTTGAAAAGTCCGTGCAAAGTCCGAGAGATGGCACAACCGGCGCGTATAGAGGTCATGTTTAGTTAGTAGCATCTTTGGAAAGAACGCACACCAAATTTCAGCCATATTGGTCTATTTCTTTGTGTTTTGCATTCGTCTGAATCAAGGAAGTCGAGTGATTGTCAAAAATGGACGAAAAAGAATTTCGTGTGGTGATTAAACATTACTGTATGAAAGGCAAAACGCCTTAGGAGACTAAAGAGAAGCCTGATAAACGTTACGGTGACTCTGCACCTTCGTTTAGAACAGTTTATAAGTGATTTCAAAATTTTCAGGGTGGCCCTGTGAGCACAAGTGATGCCGAACATTCTGGACACCCTGTGGAGGATACGACTCCAGAAATCATTGATAAAATCCATGATGTAGTGATGGATGGCAGAAGAGTTAAGGTGCGCGAGACTGCTAGTGCTGTGGGCATCTCGAATGAACGGATACATAATATTTTGCATAAATATTTGGACATGTGAAGGCTATCCGCTATATGGGTTCCGCGATTGACAAAAAACGGAATCGTGTGAAGTGCTGCAAGGATGGTTTGCAGCTGTTCAGGAGGAATCAGCAGGACTTTAAGTGTCGTTTCGTCACTGTGGATGAAAAATGGATACATCACTACACTCCTGAGACCGAACAACAATCTAAACAATGGGTTACCAAGATAGAATCTGCACCAAAAAAAGCGAACACCATTCCTTCGTCCGGAAAGGTTATGGCGACTGTCTTTTGGGATTCGCAAGGGATAATCCGCATTGACTATCTGGAAAAGGGTAAAACTATTACAGGTGCATATTATTCATCGTTATTGGACCGTTTGAAAACCGAGCTGCAAGAAAAACGCCTGCGATTGGATCGCAAAAAATTCCTTTTCCATCACGACAATGCACCAGCACACACCTCAGCAGTCGTGGTCGCAAAATTAGTGGAAATAGGATTCCAACTCGTTTCACATCCCCCCTATTCTCCAGACTTGGCTCCCTTGGACTGCTATTTGTTCCCCAATTTGAAGAAATGGCTGGCGGGACAAAGATTTTATTCAAACGAGGAGGTGATTGCAGCAACTAATAGCTATTTTGCAGACTTGGACAATTCCTATTATTCGGAAGGGATCAACAAATTAGAACAGTGTTGGACGAAGTGTATAAGTGTAAAAGGAGACTATGTCGAAAAATAAAAAAATGTTTACTCCAAACACGAAGTAGTTTTAATTTTTTACGGACTTTTCAAACGCCCCTCGTACATGTCATAACTGAAAATACACTATGATTGTTGAATTTATTACAACTGGGGCGTATAGGTCCCACGTCAAAATACCAGTAGGGCACATACGTCTCACACCATCCCGCGTTGGAGAGTAAAATGGCCGGAAATGTTTTTTGCGCTGTTTCTTTTGAGTAAGTCTTTCATTAAAGTCTCCATACGTTAATATCTTTCACCCCGGAAAGAAACTGGTAGTGAAAGGGTTAAAGGTGTTCAGAAGTCCTTTGTTTGAGGCGCGTGACGAAATGTCCCGTGGAGAGAGAGGCGCCGCCCAGGCGAGACGTCCACCGTCGCCCCATGTACGGCAGTGCCGCACGCCGCGGTTGCTGACACACCGAGACCGTATCTACGGTCACGGTCCGGTAGCCACAGGGACGCTACTTCTGGGAGAGGCAAGCGCCGACATGAACTTACAGTGGTGATCACCACGGCGGCTACAATCATTCTGCTCAGATCAAGAAGTGTAACGGTTACAGCAACAGTCACAGTAGAAGGTTAGTGACTGCATGCAGGGTCTCCGGCTCAAATTCCCCATTGTGTGGCATCCACTGACGGCGACTGTTTCCTCCCGTACGAGCTCCTTGTACCTCATGGCTCTTTGCTTACCAGTACTCCAGTCACCCTCGAGCATTCTACTTTTGTTACCCACCTGTTCTTTACTGACTGTCACATTTTGATTTTTTTTCTCAAAGTCATTGTACATTGAGGTAACAGAAGTCATGGGAGACCTCCTAATATCGTGTCGGGCGTCTTTTGCCCTGCGGTCGGGCGTCTTTTGCCCGGCGTTGTGTGGCACCTTGGCATGGCACGCACTTGGCAAGTCTTTGGTGGTCCCCTGCATAAATATTGAGCCATGCTGCCTCTATAACAGTCCATAATTGCAGAAGTGTTGCCGGTGCAGAGTTTTGTGCACCAACTGACCTCTCCACTACGTCTCATGAATGTTTGATGAGATTGATGTCGGCCGATACGGGTGGCCAAATGATTCGCCGAATTTTCTAGAATGTTATCAAACTAATTGCGAAGAACTGTGGCCCAGTGACAAGGCGTATTGTCATCCATAAAAATTACACCGTTGTTGGGGAACATGAAATCCATGAATGTTAGCCAATGGTACCCAAGTAGTCGAACGTGACCATTTCCAGACAATGATCAGTTCAGTTTGACCAGAGGACGCAGTCCATTCCATGTAAACACAGCTCACACGGTTATGGAGCCACCACCAGCTTGCACAGTGCCTTATCGACAACTTGGGTCCTTGGCTTTCTGGGGTCTACGCCATATACGAACCCTACCATTAGCAGCTGAAATCGGGTCTCATGTGACCAGGCCACGGTTTTCCGTCGTCTAGGGTCCTACCGATATGGTCACGAAGCCAGGAGAGGTCCTGCAAGCGGTGTCGCGCTGTTAGCAAAGGCTCTCGCGTCGTTCGTCTGCTGCTACAGCCCATCAACGCCAAATTTCGCCGCGCTGTCCTATCAGATACGTTCGTCGTACGCCCCACATTGATTTCTGCGGTTATTTGACGCAGTGTTGCTTGTCTGTTAGCACTGACAACTACGCAAACGTCGCTGCTCTGAGTCGTTAAGTGAAGGCCATCGACCACTGCATTGTCTGTGGTGAGAGGTAATGCCTGAAATTTGGTATTCTCTTTACACTGTGGGTCTCGGAATACTGAATTCCCTAAAGGTTTTCGAACTGGAATATCACATGCGTCTAGTTCCAACTACCATTCCGCATTCAAAGCCTGTTGATTCCCGTGGCCATAATCATGCCGGATATCTTTCCACATGAATCGCATGAGTACAGATGACAGCTCCGACAATGCACTGCCGTTTTATACCTTTTGTACTCCATATTACCGCCACCTGTATATGTGCATATCTCTATCCCATATATGTGCATATCTCTATCCCATGACTATTGTCATCTCAGTGTAGTAGCCTATCTGTGCTGCGAGAAATTGGCAGTTCAAACGAAACATGAAGAATTAAAAACCTTTCTACGATAGAGGAACCAAGGAAGCATACGAAACGAAATAGTCTGTTGAAAGCGCCGGCCACTGTGGCCGAGCGGTTCTGGGCGATTCAGTCTGGAACCGCGCAACCGCTACGGTCACAGGTTCGAATCCTTCCTAGGGCATGGATGTGTGTGACGTCCTTAGGTTAGTTAGGTTTAAGTAGTTCTAATTTCTAGGCGACTGGTGACCTCAGATGTTAAGTCCCATAGTGCTCAAAGCCATTTGAGTCATTTTCTGTTGAAAGTAAAGATAGAAAATTAATAAACCGCCAGAAGTGGCTTGTTATATTTAGCTAGCTCCGCTCATCGGAAACAACCATCGTCAGATTTTAGTGTCCTGATTCCAAAACATTAAATGTTTTCGACTCCCCTCAATACCATCGTGAACTCGAAGTGAGGGGCGTTTCCCTGACGGTGGTATCGAACTGAGCTTTAAGCCTTTAACGTGTTGCAAGCAGGGCAATAAAGATCTCACAATGATCGACGAAACTGGTAGTAAACCAATTCATACGTCCGGCCCCGGTAGCTGAGTGGTCAGCGTGATGGAATGTCAATCCGAAGGTCCCCGGTTCGATTCCCGGCTGGGTCGGAGATTTTCTCCGCTCAGGGACTGGGTGTTGTGTTGTCCTAATCATCATTATTTCATCCCCATCGACGCGCAGGTCGCCTAAGTGGCATCAACTCGAAAGACCTGCACCAGGCGAACGGTCTACCCGACGGGAGGCCCTAGCCACACGACATTTCCTTTCAACCAATTCATACGCCGCCTGTGGCATTCTGTCTGTACATAAGTTCCTAACAGTCGTTATATTCCCTGTAGACGATTCCTGGCTTTCCTTAAAAGGGAGAAAATGATTGTGGAAAGACATGGGAAATATTAGATCCATTACGGAGATAAAGTCACAATACGCTGCCTGTCAATGAAGCGCTCAGAACACATGGTCGGATGCTAATTTAACTTCGTACATGCACACGTCATCGGCGAGTAGGTACGTGAAGGGAGATACAGTCTCTGTGACAGAACGACCACGAAAGTATATTACTATGGTAATGTTCAGTGCTTTTAGCAGACCTGCTAGGGTATATAAAGGGCGTGAAAAGCATCATATGTTGACTGATCACTGTGAAGGATATTGTAATCCCATCAGATCTGAGACTGCCATCCGACAACACGTAACGGACATTCTGTAAAGTTCTGTTCCATCCTCCCTCATTGGGCGCAGACTAGCAGCAACCGAACTAGGGGTTTACCGATCCACGCGTAGGTTGCCATTAACTGCAGAACACAAACGGCTGCGTCTGGAGTGGTGCCGTGAGAGGGAAGCATGGACTGCTGATGAACGGCGTCGAATTGCGTTCTGCGATGAATGACTGTTACGCGTTACCCAGGAATGACCATCGTCAGCGAGTATGGTGGTGACCTGGGCCGAGGTCCCATCCTTCCAATATTTTGGAGAGGAACACCGGTGTTACTTGTGGCGTCATGCCGCGGAGGCCCATCAGGTATGACTTCAGGTCACTGCTGGTATTGAGGAAAATTTGAGGCACGAGGGTACGTCACGGATATCAAGCGTCGTCGTGTGTTACGTGTCAGACAACAGCATCAAGTTGATTTTTTTTAACAAGACAACGCTCATCCACACATGACAAGTATCTCAAAGGACTCTGTGCGTGATTTTGAGGTACTTCTGTGGTCAGAAAGAACCCCAGTTGTCTCCCCGATAGAACACGTATGGGACCAACTCGGTGATCCACCCCGTCCAAGTGCCTGCATCCAGAATATCAATGACCAGTTATGCTTTTGGGCCAGCTACGACAGGAGAGGATACGGCAGCTTAATGAGACACTCCCGTCCGAATCAGAGAACGTGCTGCATCATACTGATACGTGGGCCCAACTGCCAAGTTTTCTGTGAATTCGACTCGATTTTGTAATCGCTGAAATAACAAATGGTTCAAATGGCTCTGAGCACTATGGGACTTAACATCTATGGTCATCAGTCCCCTAGAACTTAGAACTACTTAAACCTAACTAACCTAAGGACATCACACAACACCCAGTCATCACGAAGCAGAGAAAATCCTGACCCCGCCGGGAATCGAACCCGGGAACCCGGGCGTGGGAAGCGAGAACGCTACCGCACGACCACGAGCTGCGGACGCTGAAATAACGTCAGGCATCGTCTCAGCCCTGAAGTTTTTTTTTTTTCGTTTCCTCCTCTGCTTCTTTGTGATTCATTTTTTTTTGTCAGGCAGTGTATATTGGCAACATCCTTTAAAAAAATAAGAGCATATCCAATTTCTAACGTAAGAATATGTGCACTCAAGAGCGATGACCAGTACTATAATTTGGAACCTAATTTCGCTTGGAGATAAATTATATTGAAAAGAAATACTCACTCAAAACGGCTTATTTTATGTTGTGGTATGGGAAAAATCTAGAAGCGAAATTTGCGCAGTTTGTGAGGGTAACCATTATTTACGTAGCTCACAGGTACACGTGTAGGGTCGGAAAGTACTTTTTAACTTTGAAATTTTTAGTATTCTTCAGACCTTTTAGACACTGGTGACACCCACCCACACACACACACACACACACACACACACACACACACACACACACACATACACACACGCGCGCGCGCGCGCGTTATTTTCAGTAGCTGAAAATATCTCGTGATCTCTAAAATACAATAAAGTTATGCTTAATCGTTTCGCGATTATTAATTATGGCAGCAGAAACAAGAAAGTAACCCGTAGCTCATTTTAGTTTAGCTTGCGTATCTAACTCTTACGACACTAAAGTAACTCATAGTGATATTATGGCGTGTGATCTGGCGATCCTGTCATCTGGCCGTTTGAGTTACATTGTCCACAATTTTCACCTCAATTTTTATCATCTGGCTACTCCAGTAGGTCGCTGGTTTACGACGTCATTTTGGTGCCATTTTCGTTTTTATTTTTGTTGGTGTAACTCTTGTACTTGTCCGCGACTCGTGGTCTTGCGGTAGCGTTCTCGCTTCCCGCGCACGGGGTCTCGGGTTCGATTCCCGGCGGGGTCAGGGATTTTCCCTGCCTCGAGATGACTGGGTGTTATTGTGTCGTCTTCATCATCATCATTCATTACGGTCGGAGGAAGGCAATGGCAAACCATCTCCTCCAGTACCTTGCCTAGTCGGCTGTGGGGGTCTCCCTCATCGTCCCCTACGCTCCTCGGAGTATGGGACCTCATCATCATCATCACCTCTCGAACGCCTGGAAAGTAATCGTTAATCGCAGGAACCAAGGAGAGTGCAAAGTAAGTCTCGGTCTAGTTCCGTGTAGTTCGCATCTGGGTCAGACTGTGTGCTCAGTGATTGGCGGATCCTAGACGACGCGAAGAGCGCTCGTGATCGCGTCGAGAGGGGCCGGAAACCGTGTCTGATTTCTTCTGGGCTCGCGGCTAAAACGTAGCTGTCTGGAGATCCGGCCGCCAACAGCAGTGGAGCGCGACCGACCGCGCAAGACAGCTTGTCCACGGTGATACAGCATTGGAGGGTCTCGGCAGTTACCTGGAGACGAAGCTGGTCCAGTGTTGATAGGGTGATGATGTTGGACGCTGGAGCGAAATCGACGTTCTAGCTCATCCCGAAGGTGTTCCTTCCGGTTCAGGTCGAGACTGTGGGCATGCCAGTTCATTTCAGGAGTGATACTGTCCAAAACCGTTTCTCACAAATTCTGCTTTCATAACAGGGTGCATTGTTATGCTGATACACACCATCATCGTCTCCCAACTGTTCCCCTACTGTGTGCGGTTCGTAATGGTGTAAAACTGTTGACACCTTTCCCCATTTTGCGTTTTCATAAGCCCAATAAGGGTCCACACTCTAACCACGGAAAACATCTCCACCTCCTCCGTACTGCTCTGTTTATATTAGATGTGATGGCAGGTAACGTTCTAGAGGAATTCCTCGAACTCAACTTCTTCCAGCGGACTTCCTCACGGTATAGCATGATGCGTCACTCGAAACCACTCGCTTCCAGTCATCCATTGTCCAGTAGCGTTTCTCCGTATAACGCCTCAAGCCGTGCTTAGCATTGACTACAGAAATATGTGGCTTATGAGGAGCTGATCGAGCATTGTAACTTACTCTTTATTACTCCATGCGGATAGTCATTGTTCCAGCTGGAATGATGGTCCAGCTTTTGAAGAACTAACATGTCCGTGATAGACTTGTTATTCAGATAACATCCGGTGAATAGTCAGCGTTCGAGGTCGCTGAGTGATTCTGACCGACCCATTCTACTGTTACTGCCACTCCACTGGCAACACAATACACCCTGCCTTCTTTTATCCTGGCAGGTCCATTTTTCGTGAGATATAGTAATGGCTCTGAGCACTATGGGACTTAACTTCTGTGGTCATCAGTCCCGTAGAACTTAGAACTACTTAAACCTAACTAACCTAAGGACATCACACACATCCATGCCCGATGCAGGATTCGAACCTGCGACCATAGCAGTCGCGCGGCCACAGCGGCCGGCGAGATATAGTAATCATTATCACATTACATAGGGGTTTCTGGATACTTTTGACCAGCCTGCGTACATCTCTTATAAATTCTCATAAATGCAGCTGATGGAGACTTAAACCTCTGAAATGTGTAGTCGAAGTAAAATAGTTCGCGACTGGGAACAGTAAACCTGTGATCAAAACAACAGTCGAGATCGCAATAACATTTGTTTATTATTAACGGTTTCGGGTTATGTTAAAGCCAACTTCAGATTCCTTATGCCCTGCAATGGCAGGAACAGCAAAATTACAAACGGTACTACTACGTATGAAGTTAAAGTAAAATAGAGAAATGGTGTAGCGTTTACTCCTATGGCTGGTGCTGGCGGCTCGTCGGTTCTACACGTGATACCACAATCGTACACTATTTAACCCGTGGCTCCACAGCCATCAGTCACAGTATACGATCACTTGGAGAACCGAGGAGTCGCCAGCACCAGCCATAGGGGTAAGTGCATTTCTCTATTTTCTTTTGACGCCATATATAATAGTATTTGTTTGTAACTTTGCTGTTGCTATCCTTGCAGGGCCTAAAAATCTGAGGATGGCTTTTACATAAGCCGAAACCGGTAATAATAAACAAATGTTATTGCGATATCGACTGTTGTTTCAGTCAAATTTGGCACCAGATCGCTGCGCTCCATAGACAATGTTGTCTAAATTTATGAACAGTAAATCTATATTTTCAACTGGTATCAAAAACAGTCACGTAAAAACCCAACCTAATATGTGATAGCATTCAGTATCATAGAACCACCTCCAGCCTGAACTACACCCTCCCCTTGGGTTAAACGCGTCATTACGCTGTTGGTGACCTTGGCGCGTGGATAATTCAAAAAGAGAGAAATTAGTGACTTGCCGGACCGCAATACACCCCTACAGTCAGCTACTATTCAGTTTGTGTGTTCTTTGGCCCACTGTGCCACAGGGAGCCACGGCCTTTCGCGAGGTACCCGACTCAAAAAAATGATCGTGTGCTCCTCCATTCGCAGTGTTTGCAGGGAAACTGGTTGACATGGACCAGAATTCACTGACAGTTCCAATTCCAGTCAGGGTTGAAACCGACTGTCGTTGACAGGGCGTGAAACTCGTTTTCTGTCACAGTCGGTTAGGATCATTGCTACACCGTTCCTTGTAAACACGTTGGAGAGTCCTCATTGATACAGCAACAAATGAAGCAACTTCTGTCACGTTGCTCTCGCAGACACCTCCATTCTGTCATGTATCCAGGTCACTCAATCTTACCGCACTGATTCCGTCCACCCGACTGGCACAGGCACATAACTTCACTGCGGCGGAAGTCATGATGACGGCCTGGTATAAGTTTTACGTCGTCTACAATGTTGAATAACGATCAGTGTGCTCTTTCAAGGGGTCGACTAATTTTTTTTTTTTTTTTTTACGACGAGCTTACGTTACACTGAGCTTACATGGATATTGAGATTGCAGAAGATCGGCCGATAGCTACCTCACTTGCGCTTCTCCCATGCGTTTTGTGTTGTAATTAATCGACCGCCACTACAGACGGTGGGTCATAGAAGGTACCCATAGAAGAAGTGTTGCACCAGTGCTGTCGCGACGCGCTGATCAGCGCTTCGACAGAAATGTCATTAGGACCGCCCTGACGAAGGGGGTACCGCCCATAAGGGAAATCAGAGATACTCCGAAACCTGGCTTGCGTCCCTGTCTGTCCATTGGCTGGAAGTAAACGTATGTTCCAACGATTCTCTTTACTTTTTTTCCATATATTGCTTTCTTCTTCAATTCTGTATAGGACTTCTTCATGCCTTACTTTATCAGCTCGACAGATTTTCAACGTTGTTCTGTAGCGCGAACACAAGTTTTCCCGCAGTCCATATTTCACTACCGTACGATGCTGTTTTCCACCTGCATATTCTCAGAAATTTGTTCCTCGAAAGTCTGTGTTTCACACCAGTAGGTTTCTCTTGGCCAAGAGTACCCTCTGCCTAAACTAGTCTGTTGTTCATGTCTTCCTTGCTCATCTGACATGGCTTATTTTGCTTCGTAGGTAGCAGAATTCCTTAACTCTGTCTACTCCGTGACCACCAACTTTGATATTAACTTTCTTGTTATTCCATTTCTGCTAAGTCTCATTACTTTTGCGTGTTTCTGGTTCATCCTCAATCCATATTCTGTACTCATTAGATTTTTCGTCCCTTTTAAGAGATTCTGTAATTCTTTTTCACCATCACTGAGGACAAAAATTTCATCAGCGAATCGCATCATTAATACCGTTTCACTCTGAATTTCATTTCCACTCTTGAACCTTTCTTTTATTTCCATCTATGTTTCTTCATTGTAGAGACTGAACAGTTGGGCGAAAGACTGCCTTTTTAATCCGAGCATTTCGTTCTTGGTCGTCCACTCTTATTATTCCCCCTTGGCTCTTGTATATATTGTATATTACCCGTCTCTCCCTGCAGCTTACCGCTATTTTTCTCAGAATTTCGAACGTCTTGCACCATTCTACAATGTCCAACGCTTTTTTCAGGTCGACAAATCCTATAAACGTGGCTTGATTTTCGTTAGTCTTGCTTCCATTATCAACCGCAACATCAGAATTGCCACTCTGCTGTCTTTACCCTTCCTAAAGCCAAAGTGATCATCATCTAGTACATCTTCAAATTCTTTTCCATTCTTCTATATATTATTCTTGTAAGCAACTTGTAGCGGATTGTACGACAGCTGGCCGTGTCATCTCGGTATCGTTTAAGTGATATTTTCCGGACAGTCTGATGGAATATCGTCAGTTTCATAGATTCTACTCACCAACTTGAATAGCCCTTTGATCGCCATTTACCCCTTGATTTTAGACAGTCCAGTGTAATTTTATCCATCCCTATCCTTGCAGGTATAGGTAGGAGACGTAAACGGAAAAAATTGTGGTACGTTCCTATGGGACCAAACTGTTGAGATAATTGATCCTTAGCTTACACATTACGTAATCTGACTTACGCTAAGGACAACGCACACACCGATGCCCGAGGGCGGACTCGAACCTCCGACGGGGCGAGCAGCGCGAACCGTGGCAAGGCGCCATTAGACCACGTGGCTACTCCAAACGGTGATGTAAATGGGGGTCGGTGGTTTTACAGATAACTCTTATTCATCTTTGAAAAAAATGACTATCTTGGTCGTATTTCTATTCTTACCTGTGACTGTGTATATTTGCCGAATAGGAATTTTTGAGAGAATTTCAGGATGCTACTCTCGATGCAAGCATGAATAAAAACATTCGCATGAAGATGTGTACGGAAATCCGTTTTTTCCATGATAGTAAACCATACTACTATCACTTAAAAAAGAAAACAGTAAAGTCCAAATTCGAAAGCAGTGCCGTCAAAGAAGTACACCACTTAACAATGAAAGTGCGCTTATTACGGAAACTAACGTACAGTCAGATAGAATTGCCTTGTGGACAAGTTCTAATATTCATACAGACAGTGACTACTCCAAAATATGCAAACATGATAAACAAGAAATTTCGAGAACTTTTTAGAAATGATAAATACTTAATACGATTTGAAGTGGCGACCCGCACCTCACTGACCAGCGACGCTAACCGCTACTCCAGTCTGCATGCAGCACCTTACAGTATTGTTAACCTTCTAACATTGAGTGTTGGTGCAGATTAGCATTGCACTGCCTGCTCAACGACGTAGCGGTATGGTAGTCAAATCGACAACTACCTGTGATGATATTGGAATGCAGCCGAGTGAATAGAAGTTTTTGGAGGCATGTACCGGTAACATTACTCCACAGAAATTTCCTTCCGATTCATAAAACATTTACACTTATACTGAAGCATCAGTGCGATAGTGCGTTCTTTAATAAAAGAGTTGAGCGTTTAGGGCGACCGCTTCAAGGTACTACACGGAAGCTGGATGGACAGGTTCTCAAAGACCTGTGGTAAATCCCGATCATTAGTACGGAACGAAGAAAATAACCTTGTCGTTTTTCCTACTGGGAAACCACCGCCTTGCTATTACCTACAGTGTGTACAAGAATTATAGCGAACAGATTTCCCTCCACGGAAGAGGTGTTGCCGATATATGTTTTTGCAACAAATCGACAGCATTTCACTAAGGAACTACTTTAGTTAGAGACGTCATGATCATCCAGAACGACTGAGATACGAGAGTTACAGAGGATCTATGGGTAATGTTTTTCGTACCACTGATAAGGTATTCTCATGTAATTCAGGGTAAGTGCGGTTGGAAGGCGAATTTGTCCATAAGTTTACCTCTCTTAAATAAGGAAAGGGAGATTAAAAAGCAGAGCAGTGTTAAGTAATTGACAATGAAGTACTGAGCTGTTTTTTTGAAAACCTTTTATGTTACCGGCCAGTCGACTGACACAAGTGTCGTCGGCTGTTTCAGAGTCGTATAACGACATCAAGAAGTGTGCAGGGTTCAGTATCATGCTGAAATCGAGGTCTGTGGAAATACGTCACTGACTCAACAAGGAACTGGCTGAGGTCTTCCGACTGAAGCGACCATGTACCTAAAGTAATTTCATATTGAAAATATATGTAACTGTCCGGTAAAGCATTTAGTCCTCGCAATTACCATTCGGTATCTCAACAGCTGCCCTACCTTTCTCGGATACGGTGTTGTTGTCATGCCTTGGTTAGTCACGCAGACCTTAGATATCTCATATGGTATCTCCCAACAAGAGTACATTCTCTGTCCACGAACCGGCAACAACACGTTCCTAGTGGTGATAACGGGGTCCGCTTGTTCGCGTTTACCTTCTACGAGCTGTGAACGCGTCAAACAAGCCCGCCGTAAAATACCTGTCTTTAATGAGGACCAGTAACAAACTACCAAGATAGAGTAAATAATGCGTTTTTGAATATTACTCCTTCAATTTTTCGAAGAGCAGTTTTTGTAGGGGTGAGTTGGAAGACGCCCAATCCGACTTGTCACCCGAAGTGTTTGTGTAGGAGGCGTTCGTCATGTTTTGTGGATTCTCAGAGCAAAACCTATGATTTAAGGATTCGAACTGCAGGGCGGACAAATAGAACATGTCACAGTAATAATAATAAGCGTCCGTTGAACTGAAACGTGCCATTATATATCTTTGAGTGGAGAATCTGCTGGTTTCTAGTTCTCATAAAGAAGAAGAAAACCTAGGCTATGGATGAGCCATTTTTCCGCAGTGTATTTTCTTCCATGAGGACTAGTCCAGGTATGCAGGAGAATTCCGTTGTGAAATATGGAAGATAGGAGAGAGGCACAGTCGCAAGTAAAACGATGAGGGCAGCTTGTGAGTCATGCCTGGATAGCTAAAAGGGTAAGAACATTGCATGCAAAAAGCAATGCTCCTCGTTCGAGGCAGTGCCCGTAACAGAGTTGTATTGTGCTAGGAAGTTTCAAAACAGCGCGTAGCTGAGTAGGCACAGTGTGTTCCAAAACGTAACTTTTTTGAGGATTACCGAGACTCCAGTTGATTTTAGTGTGGTAGGTTTCTAGAATGCCTGAGAAAAAGTGAAGCACTCAGAAGACATCATCGAATGTGATTGTAACTGTGGACAAGTACACTCCGTCGGTGGTATGTAAATGATAAGATTTGCATTTTTCCATGACAGGTAGAACGACGACCAGAGTGCGTTAGTGTTGTTTGTGTTTAGTGTTGTTACCAGGCCTGGTGGGTATATAAGGTTCGCGAACAGCCTCAGATGTTGAGTGATCACTGTGAAGGCCACGAAATTGTTGTGTACTCCTTTGGGACAGGTTATCAGCACCCGACGGAATTTGAAAGGAACCGCATTTAGCAGGCTGTTCGAATCATGCAGTATCTAGATCTGTGGGGCATTAACATGGTACAGACTCCACTGTGCTCGACTGCTTGGGACGTTAGGGCAGACATACTCGTCAAGGTTTCGGTGTACCACCTCCGACCACCATAAGGGAGGGTCGCCATGTAGTGTACCTACGAAGCACATCAGAACCTCGTCACACGTGCGCCTGCCATCCGAGAACGAGTAATGGACTCCGTGCAACATGCTGTGTCATCACGCAGGTGGTCGGAGACCAGCACGAACCGGACTAGGGAAATACCGGCCCGAGTGTAGGCGGCCATCAATATCACTACACAGCCGGCTGCTTTTGGAGTAGTGCCGTGACCGGAAGCATGGATTGCTGATAAATATCGTTGCTTTGTGTCCAGCAGTGAAACGCGATTCTGCACTACCCTGGAGGACCACTGTCAGGAAATATGTTGGCGACATAGGAAGAGCTCCTATTCTTCTAACGTTTTGGAGAAGTATAGCGGCGATGCTCTTGGGCTCATGGTGCGGGAAACCATCGGGTGTGACGTGAGGTCACGTTTGATAGTGACTGAGGCAGCTCTGACGTCACAGCTGTACGTCACGGACATTGTGCGCCCTCAATTGTCACCTCTCATGTAAAAGACTCGTGGTATTTTTTTCAGCAGAACAATGCTCTTCCACACGTGGCACACGTGTCTACGAACTGTCTGCGTGATGATGTGGTTCTCTCGTAGCCAGCAAGTTCCGAGGTCTGTCGCAGATATCGCGTGGTTATAATAAAATTTTCCCTATTTAACACGTTATAACACGGAAACTAATAACCGTGCGAGTACCAACTTGCTAGCATTAATGTAAAGGACATGGGGAAGCGATATAATGCAGAATCAGTTCAACTGAAATACTTTTAATGTGCTGCTGCAGCACATCATACCATTACATATCGGTACCATTACTGCTACGAAATGGGATCAATACGGCGCTCATCGGTGTCCAAAGAACGCAGGATTGCGTTCTGCACAGCAGAACGAAGCATGTCCGTAGGTATGTTGCCTAATCCTCTTGATATGCTGCGCTTCAGATGAGCACATGTGTGGATGTTCCCCAGCTAAATAAAGCCTGTCCTTTAGGCAGCCCCACAATCAGGAATCACAGGGAGTGAAATCAGGTAATCGTGCCGGCCAAAAATTTCAAAACGATCGGCTGATAATTGGGTCGTTTTCAGATGTGTTTCGGAGAAGCAGGTGAACTTCACAAGCTATGTGCGATGGGGCCCCATCTTGCATGAAAACTGTTGAGTCCAATGCGTATTTCTCCTGTAGAGCGGGTATGACATGCTGGCGAAGTATAGCGCTGTAACGCTATCCACCTACACTACACGTCTTTGGTCCTTGAGTGCCAACCTTTTCAAAAAGGAATGGACCAATGATGAACGTAGCCGTGAAGCCACACCATACGGTGACACATTCAACATACAGAGCAATTGGAGGTGAAGATCGCCACATTCGGCAAATCTGTGTGTTCACCTCTCCCGTCAGAGAAAAATGAAATTCGTCTCTCCATAGGATGGTTCAGAGCCAGTCCTCGTCAGCTTCAATCCTTGCGACAAAATGGAGAGCGAAGTCAACACTTCGTTATGCGTGCTGTGGTGGAAGCTGCAGTACATATGGATCTTGTACAGATACAATTTGAGAATGGTTCCACGCACCTTCGATACAGTGGGCCACGGGATGTTCAACTGTCGTGACACAGCACGCGCACTGCCTGACGATCGGGAATTGTGCGCATTGTTGTCTGCCATAGCAACAACGATTTCATCAACCACTTGTGATGCAACCGCTCGTCGGCCTCTTCCCGGAACGATGCCCAGATCTCCAGTTCATTCGAACTTCGTCATCATTCTCCGCACAGCAGGTGGAGAAAGAGGACCCTTCCGTAAAACTTCCAGCCGGCGATATTCTCGAAGTGCAGCTGCAGCTCTGCTGCTGTTTTGATAACAGAGCTTCACCAATAATGCCGTCCGCCTTTTGTCCAAGCTCATGTTGACAAGTCATCAAGTGCACTGCGACTGGTCAGGCGTGTGAGACTGTGAATCACGACGACTGATCATGGCACCTGGTGGCCATACTTGGAGCTGGACGGTGGCGCTGTGACGTATGGAAATCATGCATCTCATACTCTGGAAATTAATGCTACCACGTTTGGTACTCGTACGGTAATTAGTTTCCGTGTTATAACGTGTTAAATAGGGAAAGTTTAATTATAACCATCTGGTATAACATGCATGGGACCAACTCGGGCGTCAGCTCCCTCGTATTGCCTGTGTCGAGGATATCAGTAAACAGTTACAACATTTTTGGGGCACCTTGCGTCAAGATACGATACAACAGCATAAGGTGGCTTTTGGAGTATGGATGTAGATGTAGATGTAGAATGACATCCTTCCCATCTGAATCAGTGCATGTGGGGGTGCCGCGTGCTTTGTATATTTGAATCTGCACTCATGCTCATAAATTAAGGATAATGCTGATACATGGTGAAACAACGCTCTGGTGGGCGGTTTGCGGGTTTAAATTACCTTGCGCACGGTGGCGCTGGCAGCAGTCCACGTACGCAGAGGTGTGTTGGTGCATGTCAGAGTACGGTGCAGCGAGTAAGTGTGCGGACGTTTTCAGACGTGCTAATGGTTACTGTGTGTTGAAAATGGCTCAAAGGCACATATTGATGACGTTATGAGGGGTGGAATACTAGGGTGACTGGAGGCTGTTCAAACACAGCAGGTCGTAGCACGGGCCCTCCATGTGCCACAAAGTGCGATCTCAAGATTATGGCAACGATTTCAGCAGACAGGAAACGTGTCGAGGCATTCACAGTGTACAACACCACAAGAAGACCGATATCTCACCATCGGTACCCACAGACGGCCACGGAGTACTGCAGGTAGCCTTGCTAGGGACCTTACCGCAGCCACTGGAACAGATGTCTCCAGACACACAGTCTACAGACGACTGAACAGACATGGTTTATTCGCCCTGAGACCTGCAGGGTGCATTCCACTGACCCCTGGTCACAGGAGAGCCCGTAAAGCCTGGTGTTAAGAACACAGTACATGGTCATTGGAACAGTGGTCCCAGGTTATGTTCACGGACGAGTTCAACTACAGTCTGAACAGTGATTCTCGCCGGGTTTTCATCTGGCGTGAATCGGGAACCAGATAACAACCCCTTAAAGTCCTTGAAAGGGACGTGTATGGAGGTCGTCGTTTCATGGTGTGGGGTGGGATTATGATTGGTGCACGTACACCCTTGCATGTCTTTGACAGAGGAGCTGTAACAGGTCAGGTGTATCGGGACGTTATTTTGCACCAGTATGTCCGCCTTTTCAGGAGTGCAGTGGGTCCCATCCATCCTCCGGATGGCCCCACCGAGCTGCCATCGTGGAGGAGTACCTTGAAACAGAAGATACCAGGCGAATGGAGTGGCCTGCCTGTGATCCAGGCCTAAACCTCGTAGCGCGCGCCTGGGAAGCTCTCGGTCGACGTATGGCTGCACGTCTTCAAACCCCTAGGACATTTCAGGAGCTCTGACAGGCACTGCCGCAAGAATGGGAGGCTATACCCCAGCAGCTGCTCGACCAACTGTTGTGCGACCTGTGTACGTGTGCATGGTGATAATAGCCCATATTGATGTCGGTGTACGTGCGCAGAAAACTGTGGCTTTTGTAGCACATGTATTTCGGGACGGTTTTCTCAACTTATCACCAATACCGTGGACTTACAGAATGTGTCGTGTGTGCTCACTATGTGCCTATGCTATTAACGCCAGTTTTGTGTAGTGCCACGTTGTGTGGCATCACATTCTGCAGTTATCCTTAATTTATGAGCATGAGTATATTTTGTAATCACTGGAATGAGGTCCCACATATTCTCTCAAGCAGTGAAGATCCGTTTTGTTTCCTCTTCCCTTTCTGACTGCTTCAATCTTTTTGTCAGGCAGTGTATATTTTATGATGGAAGACGTTTGTGAAAAATACAAGCAGTAGTCTGTAAACCACAGTTTGATCATCATAGCTGTAGTGGGAGGTACAGAAATAGTATCTTTTATTTCAGCATCGGTTGAAGTCCATGTCCTCGCTTTCGTGAGATAAAATGCTCTTTTTTTTGGGTAGTAAATTCAGCTGCAATAGTCGCTGAAAAAGTAACGCGTGGAATGAAAACGAAGTGCAAACGGCACATTCTGGTGCTGAAGGTCACGCATGTCACGAACGGCCCGGCGCAGACTGCCAGACACAACTCCCATTACGGGTTGGCATGCGTTTCGCCTACGCCGCGCCCGATTTTGTCAAGGTCGCCAGCTGCGTAATTAATGACCACAAGGCGGCTAAGCCGGATTACAATGGACAGTAACGTAGCACGTATTTGGATTGTATCTTGGCGACTGGCTGTTCCATTTCCAGCGTCCCGGTGACCAGCTGTAGATCCTGTTTTCCTGCTTTATCTGCATAAGTTCTTCCAGTATTTGCAGCACTACTCCACGATTTTGCATATGTGGTTATAATGTTGATCACTCCCATTGTAATCAACTCGGATCGATGTCATAATGTACGAAGACAGATCGCGTAGTAAATTAAGAGCACTCTATTTCAGCAATCTGTAATCCGCTGCTGCTTGTAGCTTCTCCTGAGATCCTGCCAGACTAGTGAATATCCGAATTTGTTCATACTGAAATGTGGGGTAGCGTTAATGTGCTGTCACTGCTCATATAACAGTCGTGCATGGGGATTCCATCTCGGATAGGAAGTTATCTAGTATAGTACCAAATGACCAGAGTTTTCTGTAGCAAAATGATTAACATATGGCTGGTTCTAGAATTGCCTTAAAGACGATGAAAAAAATATTTTTCCTTTTTCTTGTAGTATTTATGAGTATTACCGTCTTTTACACGGAATAGAGTTGATAACACAGTGTGGGCATAGGTTGTCGATATAATAAGGTTATGTGCCACAAAAGTTTCTCGTGAAGCCAGTGAGTTATCCTAGAAATATTTTATCATGGGAGATGAATGAATGGAAACAAACATAGATGATAATTGATTTAATTTCTCAACGTATAAGCGTATTTAATTCCCAGATTTTGCTAGTGTGTATTTTCGAATATAACGTCTCTCACATTTGATAAAGCTTTCTGCCTCTATAAAACAAAGTGGTGGTAAGTATTCAGACTCCAGGATACAACTGGCTGAGCAATTCAGTTTACAAATCGGAGGAAGATATAGGCATATCAATGGAATCAGTGCGACTTAACTACAGTTTAAATTGGTAACTAGTTTGCCTTCGTAATAACTTGTTTATTTGTCCGACTGTTGCGTGTTCATATGGTTCAAATGGCTCTGAGCACTATGGGACTTAACATCTGACGTCATCAGTCCCCTAGACTTAGAACTACTTAAACCTAACTAACCTAAGGACATCATACACATCCATGCCCGAGGCAGGATTCGAAACTGCGACCGTAGCAGCAGCGCGGTTCCGGACTGAAGCGCCCAGAACCGCTCGGCACTATTGCGTGTTACGAAAATAACGAGCAACACAAGTTATAATGCGTCTCTTAAATTTTGATTGTTGTGTGAAACCACAAATTTGGAAGATTTGTTTGTACTAACTCCTTTTGCCATGTGGAGATGAATATGCTACTTTTAATGGAGACCCCATGTCCACCCGTCCTCATGAATCGCACCACCATAAAAAAATTAATTGTCTGTAGAATATTCTCTGTTTCAATCAATAATTGAATAAACGTAGGGTTTTTGCAGCTCTGTTTAAGTAGTTAATGAATCAGCGTTATTATTGGTTTATTACAAGTTAAAAACATGTTCTGGACACACAGCTTCTTGTTCAGGGTGATAGATTATATTTCGAAATCTGATCCTGTTAGAAAATACTGGGCGGAGAGGGGTTAAGTTCCGTTTATTAGTGAAATGAGGCAAAACGTCTCAAAAGATCGAAGCACTTCCAAAGTCATTTTGCGTTGCCAGCACATCTGTTTCCTATAGGGGGTCGACAAAAACACGGAAACACCAAAAGAAAAGTACATTATCATACCTAATGAGGTGTAGAAAAATCGGTGGGGTGGCATTGAAAACGACTCTAGGAATGAATAAATACAGCCTGTATGGTTTTTAAGGGAATCTTGTACCATTCTTCCTGTAAGATAGTGAGAAGTGCAGGTAATGATTATGCTGTTGGATAGCAACCACGCACCCTTCTCTCCAAAGTAGACCACAAAGGTCCAGTAATTGTGAGATCTTGCGACTGTGGTGGCCAGGCGAGATGCGACAGTTCATCCTCGTGCTGACAAAATCCATGGAATCTCCCATCTTTTGGAGTTTCCTTTGCGTTGGTTTGGTGCTAACAGGTTCGTGAGTGCGACGTTCAGTTCTGCAGTGACCTTCGCAGTTGTGTTCCTCTTCTTCTTCGTCACACTCCTTTTGAATGACCGTCTGTCACGATCACTCAGTACACACTTCCGTCCACGCTCTGACTTAGCGGGTTGATCTCTTCCGTTTTCCCTGTATGCGGTATAAATCGTCGATGTGGTGTCTCTTGCAACACCAAACACCTCGGCTACCTTGGTTACGGGAGCACACACACCATATGAGCACCAGTAATTTGCCTACGTTCGAATTCACTTAGCCCCTGAATTTAATTCAAATACAAATGAGCGTGCGTATTATACACTCCACGTTCGAATGTAGACTGCTGAACATTCATCCTGTGGATTGCAGGATTTGCATAATGAAACGCTTTTCTGAAAGTTAATAGTCTGAGCTTCTTAGACAGTACATATAATTTTTCCTGATGACTAACATCGTCTGCATGATCGAGTCTGGTATTCACGCACCTCCGTATGTGTACTGCAATTAATGTGTTGCTTCTCGACTCAGAAATGCTATTTTCTCTAGCGGCTTGTCGTGGTCCAACGTGAAACCATTTCGTAAAAATATCTTCCAACCACCAGTGAGCTACCTCTGCGAGAATTCTGAAATGAATTTGAAGACGAGTTGGTAATAATCTGGACGAGAGTGCAACTGTAACATTTTTGTTTGGACTCTACTGTATTCAGAATTACGTGGTGTTAGGATACAGGAATCCTATAGGTGTACCCTTTTAAGTCGCTTAAGGAATGTGTAGTGAAAGCTTTGTCTTTGTCATGAAATTTCGTGGCAGATTAAATTTGTGTGCCGGACCGAGACACGAACTCAGAACTTTGCCTTTCGCGGGCAAGTGCTCTACGATCTGGGCTACCCAAGCACGACTCACGACCCGCGCTCACAGCTTCAATTCTGCCAGTACCTCGTCTCCTATCTTCCAAACTTCGTGCCCCTTGTTCTTTGTCTTTGTCAATTTTCATAAGTTTTCTGGTAGTTGCTATAATTGCGCGCGTGTGTGTGTGTGTGTGTGTGTGTGTGTGTGTGTGTGTGTGTGTGCGTGTGCATGTGTGCGCGCGCACACGCGCGTCGGCTTTAGTGCAAACGACTCCGCTTTTCAGTGATTTAAACTTCTTGAGATATTTATGATTGCTCGTCTGTCCGACATCTTATCCAAACAACATCGTTGGCATCAATAGCAGTCTGTCTGTCGGATAACTACCCACCCTTCAACAAAGGATACATCAGCTAGTAAGTGACGGTGTTCGCAGCGAGGTATGTTATTGTATCTCTGTTGATCCATTGTGGAATCAAGACAGCGGCCCGTCAGATATTTACAAAGGGAAATCGCCAAACAGCCTTACGTTTTGAGAAGTTGTTTTATTTAGACAAACAATATCGGCATCTCAGCGATGCCATCTTCTGGCCCCTCTGCACTCCATGTGCAGACAATCAAATATATCGATAGTCGCATAATAGAGCCATCAGTATCTGGATTCCGCGAATCCTACAAAGAAGGTTTGACTGTTTGTGCCTTCGTTGTAGAATTAACGGAATCCAGATACTCATGGCTCCAGTATTCAAGTATCGACATATCTGGTTGTCTGTACATGGAGCGCATAGGGGCATGAAGATGGCATTATTGAGATGCCGAAACTGGATGTCTAAATAAAATAACGTCTCAAAACATACGGCTGTTTGGCTATTTTCCTTGGTATGTATGTTATTGTAGTAGTGTCTAGCGTAATGTCAGTAGTCAGAGAAGTACTTGTCAACATTTCGTGTACAATGAGCTAATAAATATAGCACTCTATCCGTTATTAGCTTCCAACCACTCTTTTTAAATACTTAATATGCTCAACACACGTTACTATGCGTACCAAAAGTTAACCTCCTTCCAGGGCTGAATGAATGACAATAACTCACTGTTTCATGATATGGCCGCTAAAGAAGATTGGGCGGTCATGGGGTATCAATTTGCAAGTGAATATAAGACCTTGTCGAGATAACTTTCGATATTCTAGACTTGCAGCAATTGCTGAAAGCTAAATAGATACTCCTTGATGTTGGTAGTTATATAACTAACATTGCGACTTCTTTCATAAGTCGGTGCATATGTCATTAGAATGCTTCAATGCTTATATATTTGAATGTATCTGGTCAGTAGATAACCAAAATTAATCGAAGGTAGTTTTATGTTTTATTTCTGTGACAGTTGTGCTTGTTAAGTTACGTATGATTCTTGCTATTGAAAGAAGAGACAACCTGTGTAAACATCGAAACTTCCTGACAAATTAAAACTCCGTTCCGGATCGGTGCGGCGCACAGTTTTAATCTGCCAGGAAATTTCATATCAGCGCGCACTCCGCTACACTGTGAAAATTTAATCCTGTATAAACATTGATTTCGCGATGAGTAAATGTAACAGGTTCCGCGCGGTTTTTTATAGTTACTCCTCTGTTACATTGATGTGAGTAAATGTTCTTTATAGCGTTTTCTTTCTTTCTTTATTTCTTTCTGCCTTTTGTCCCGCGCTAAAGCGGGGTCGGCCGTGTTACTGCAGATTTGGCAGTGTTAGGTGCAGAGGGTGGCCAGATGTCCTTCCTGACGCCAGCCCGAAGCCTCCCCACCCCCTCCCCCGTTATTGCAAATTCCGGAACAAAGTCGACAGATGTAAAGGTAATTTCCGGATTACTACAAGGAAGCGTGATAGTACAGTTACTGTTTACAATGTATATAAATGATCTAGTAGAGCGTGTCGGAGGATGCTCTTTAAGACTTTTCGCAGATGATGCAGTTGTCTATAACAAAGTAACAACGCCAGAACATAGTAAGAATTTGCAGAACGACCTCCACAGAATTGATGAATGGTGCAGGCTCTGGCAGTTGACACAGAACGTAAATAAATGTAATAAATTGCACATACATGGTAAAAGAGAGGTATTACTGTACAAATACAGTATTGATGGTTGGTTGCCTTGGTGGGTTGGGAGAGGGAACCATACAGCGAGGTCATCGGTCCCATCGGTTCGGGGAAAGACGTGAAAGGGAGTCGGCCGTGCCCTTTCAAAGCATACATCGCAGCACTTGCCTGAAGCGATTTAGGAAAATCACGGAAAACCTAAATCAGGATATTCGGACGCGGGTTTGAACCGTCGTCCTCCCGAATGCGAGACCATTGTATTAACCTCTGCGCCACCTCGCTCGGTCACTATTGATTAGTAACTGCTGGAAACAGTATCTACCGTAAAAACAGTCTAGGAGCAACTGTCCAGAGCGATCTTAAGTGGAATGACCGCATAAAACATGTAGTATGAAGCAGACGCCACACTGATACTCATGGGACGAATCTTAAGGAAATGTGACTCATCCACGAAGAAAGTGACTTCGAAGTCACTTGTTCGACTGGTTGTTGAGTATTGTTCATCAAAATGAGGTTCTTACCCGGTAGGAGTTACAGAAAGAGAGAGAGAGAGAGAGAGAGAGAGAGAGAGAGAGAAGAAGAAGAAGATTCAAGAAGTGCGGTGCGTTTCGTGTTTCGTCACGTCGTTTAGTCGGCGCAAGAGCGTTACAGAAATGCTTAACAAAATCTAGTGGCAGGCGCTACAAGAGTAGCATTGTGCATCACACAGAGATTTAGTATTGCAATTTCGTCAGAACACTTTCCGGAATGATTCGGAGAACTGATTACTTAATCCCACGTACACCTCGCTCAGTAACCACTAACATAAAATTCGAGAATTAGAGGCAATACAGAGGGTGACCAACAGCCATTCTTCCCACTCGCCAGTTGCGAACCGAACAGGGTAAGGAAGGGGGGGGGGGGGAGAGGGGGGGAGAGATGAGAGTAGGGATCACTTAAGTGGTACCGAAAGTTCCCTCCGCCACACCCATTAGGTGTCTTGCGGAGTATGTTATAGATGTATTTTACTGTTAACTTACGCTGTTCATAGAGGAGTAGCTATGGCTATGGCTCTGAGCACTATGGGACTTAACACCTGAGGTCATTAGTCCCCTAGAACTTAGAACTACTTAAACCTACCTAACCTAATGACATCACACACATCCATGCCCCAGGCAGGATTCGAACCTGCGACCGTAGTGGTCGCGCGGTTCCAGACTGAAGCGCCTAGAACCGCTCGGCCACTCCGGCCGGCAGAGGAGTAGCATTTCATACTTGTCTGTGTTGGTATACGCTGGACTCAAACAAACTTTCAACTGAAGACGACTTCAGTGACTGGTGTAGATTTTCCTTGTGCTTCCATTTGCTTACAGTGAGGTGTGGCAACTGGACAAGTTACTTTTTCCAGAGTACCTGCAATAAGTGCTAGTGCAGAAGAGTGAAATTCAGTTCCGTGCTACGTTTTTAATAACGTCTTTTTTTCGTGGATGGTTCACCGTCATACGTTTTTTAAGTAGCTTTGAGGAGAGGAAGTGGATTGTGAAAAACAAAAAAGGTTGCTGTTAAAAAAAGTACTGCTTTCATGCGTTCATAATGAACAAAGTTACAAGAAAGGTAATCATGCTGGCTAATGTTGCCCTTGTAGCTAAACAACACTTTCTATTTTTCTTATGGTCATAATGTTATTTGGGGTGGCCAAGATAAACGAGACACTTTGGAGGAAAAGAGAAAAAAAAAAAGAACCCCCCCCCCACACACACACACACATACACACGTTCGCACGCACAAGTATCCTATACTTCAGAGCAAAATATCAAACAAAAATTCGAAAGCACTGTTTATAATCCTCTGAATTAATGCAAAATACAATTTGTGACCATTTACGCTGAAGCGCCAATGAAACTGGTACAGGCAGGCGTGTTCAAATACAGAGATATGTAAACAGGCAGAATACGGCGCTGTGACCGTCAACGCCTATATAAGACAACAAGTGTCTGGCGCAGTTGTTGGGTCGGTTACTGCTGCTACAATGGCAGATTATCAAGATTTAAGTGAGTTTGAACGTGGTGTTACAGTCTGCGCATGAGCGATGGGACACACCGAGGTAGCGATGATGTGGGGATTTTCCTGTAGACCATCTCACGAGTGTATCGTGAATATCAGGAATCCGGTTAAATATCAAATCTCCGACATCGCTGCGACCGGAAAAAGATCCTGCAAGAACGGGATCAACGACAACTGAAGAGAATCTTTCAACGTGAGAGAAGTGCAGCCCTTACTCAAATTGCTACAGGTTTCAATGCTGGGCGATGAATAAGTGTCAGCGAGCGAACCATTCAACGAAACATCACGATATGGGCTTTGAGAGCAGAAGGCCCACTCGTTTACCCTTGATGACTGCACGACACAGAGCTTCACGCCTTGACTGGGCCCGTCAGCACCGACATGTGACTGTGGCTGACTGGAAACATGTTGCCTGGTCAGACGAGTCTCGTTTCAAATTGTATCGAGCTGATGGACGTGTACGGGTATGGAGACAACCTTATGAATCCATGGACCCTGCATGTCAGTAGGAGACTGTTCAAGCTGGTAGAGGTTCTGTAATGGTGTGGGGCGTGTGCGATAGGAGTCATATGGGACCCCTGATACGTCTAGATGCGGCTCTGACAGGTGACACGTACGTAAGCATGCTGTCTGATCAACTGCATCCATTCTTGTCCATTGTGCATTCCGACGGACTTGGGCAATTCCAGCAGGGCAATGCGGCACCGTACACGCCCCGAATTGCTACAGAGTGGCTCCATGAACATTCTTCTGAATTTAAAAGCTTCCGCTGGCCAAGAAACTCCCTAGACGTGATCATTATTGAGCATATCTGGGATGCCTTGCAACGTGCTGTTCAGAAGAGATCTCCACCCCCTTGTACTCCTACGGATTTATGGTCATCCCTGCAGGATTCATGGTGTCAACTCCCTCCAGTACTACTTCAGACGCCGTGTGGAGTGGTTGCGCGGTTAGAGGCCCCATGTCAGTGATTGAGCGGCCCCTCCCGCCGGACGTTCGAGTCCTCACCCGGGCGTGGGTGTGTGTTGTTCTTAGCATAAGTTACTTTAAGTAGTACGTAAGTCTACGGACCGATGATCTCAGCAGTTTGCTCCCTTCGTAATTCACAGACATTTGAACATTTTAGAACTGCTTCAGACATTAGTCTAGTCGAGCCACGTTGTGTTGCGGCACTTCTGCGTGCTCGCGGGGGCTCTACACGATATTAGACAGGTGCACCAATTTCTTTGGCTCTTGAGTGTACATACTAAGTTCCGAGCCCTCTCAAGGAACACATCGGCTGGTATTCTCCCTGCTGGCAACAATTCAGAATATGTTGGCAGCTCTGTGACCGACGAGTTACTTCCTGTTTGTCGTAAAAATATCCCGATAAACTTGCTTAAAAACGACTAATTGTCTCTCTAAGCACCCTAATCTCTCTCGTCGCACTACCATGATTTAACCGCTAGAAATACGATGGTGCCAGCATAATTCTCGCACAGGTTTTCTAAATTTACCCAACATAGTTCCGGGAGAACTACCTCGTACTACTGAATGGGACACCGTGTGTGTGTGTGTGTGTGTGTGTGTGTGTGTGTGTGTGTGTGTGTGTGTGTGTAATTACCCTGAATTACCCTGACTTCGCGGCCAGTGCCCAGTAGCGGCGGCCACCGTGACATTGGCGCCTGACGTTCCCGCTTCGCTCTCTTTGGGAGAGTGGGCTCGCCTCCGCCTGTGTTTACTGCCTGCGTCGACACGCGTGCCCGGCCGGCGCACATGGCCGAGGCACGGCTGGCCGTGTGTGGAAAGCGTGGCGGCCCGCCCCGCGGCAGACGCGCCTTCCCGGCTCGTCGTCGTTCCGTGTGTCTGAGCCAGGGGCTCGCGGTTTTCCCGCGCCAATTTCTACGCGACACCGATCCCAGCGCCAGTTTTCTCGTCGTCAACAGCCGCCTGTGAGAGATTTTCACGGTACGCGGACACGAACTTGCAGGCTTTTGCGGTTTCCGCGGATAATCACTGTGACGTGACGTGTAGGCGAGACGAAACAAGCAAAACGTAGAGATATACTCCATTGCGGCCAGAGGGTGAGGAAGGGGCTAGTGATGAGGGGGAATGCCAATCAACCGTTGCTTCCTTGTCCGCGTAAAGACCTATTCATATGAAAAGTAAGCAAAAACATGCACATATAAAGTGACGAATTTTGTGACAACACAGCCTGGAAATTCACTTTGTTCACCGTTCAGTTCCGAGAAGGGGTTGGGTTGTTTAAGGGAGAAGACCAGACAGCGAGGTCATCGGCCTCATCGGATTAGGGAAGGACGGGGAAGGATGTCGGCCGTGCCCTTTCAAAGGAACCACCACGGCATTTGCCTAGAGCGATTTAGGGAAATCACGGAAAACCTAAATCAGGAT
This sequence comes from Schistocerca nitens, assembly GCF_023898315.1. Classification (NCBI taxonomy): domain Eukaryota; kingdom Metazoa; phylum Arthropoda; class Insecta; order Orthoptera; family Acrididae; genus Schistocerca; species Schistocerca nitens. The sequence goes on along the minus strand of NC_064615.1, from coordinate 253,186,559 downwards.
GGCCGGACGCGGGATTGAACCGTCTTCCTCCCGAATGTGAGTCTAGTGCGCTAGCCACTGACCACCTCGCTCGATCAGTTCCGAGAAGGAACAGGGCAATGAATTATTGCTTAGTTGCAACAGAGTCCGCAGCTGAAATAATATTTGTTAATGACGATAAACTGCAGCATTGCTGTGATAACTTTTGTTAGAATATCTTTTAGTATTGCCTTTTTCTTTACTGCACAGTTTCGGTGCAGTGTTGACGAGAATAAGATCTCGAGGTAATACGGCTTAGTTACAGAGAGATCAAGAGGTTATTTACATCTTGTACACAAATTAAAAGTTTTGGTTCAAATGGCTCTGAGCACTATGGGACTCAACATCTGAGGTCATCAGTCCCCTAGAACTTAGAACTAATTAAACCTTACTAACCTAAGGACATCACACACATCCATGCCCGAGGCAGGATTCGAACCTGCGACCGTAGCGGCCGCGCGGTTCCAGACTGTAGCGCCTAGAACCGCATGACCACACCGGCCGGCCTAAAAGTTTTAAGAGTCGGCGGATATAAATGGCAAGCAGTGGTTGAGAAGGGGACGCGACGAAGTTGTAGCCTATCTCGGTGTTATTCCACCTCTGCATTGAAAAAGCAGTAAAGGAATCAAGAGAAATTTGGAGAGAAAATAATTGAGGCAGAAGAAATAGAAACTTTGTGGTTTACTGATTACATTGCGGTTCTGTCAGAGGCAGCAGTTGAATAAAATCGATAGCGTCTTGCAAGGAATTTACAAGATGAACACCAAGAAAAGTAAGACAGGGATACTATAATGTGGACGAATTAAATCAGGCGATAATGAGGGAATTAGATTAGGAAAAATGACACAGTAAAAGTAGTAGATAAGTTTCTTTTTTTGCACAGCAAAATAACTGATGATCGCCGAAGCACAAACGATACACAATCCAGACTGGCAATAGCAAGTTTAGCATTTCTGAAAAAAAGTAACATACGATATACATTTATATTACGAAGTATTTCCTGAAGGTATTTGTCTGGACTGTACCCTTGCTCGGAGGTGAATCGTGGGCGATAAGTAATTCAGACAACAAGAAATTGAAGTTTTCGAAATGTTGTGCAACAGAAGAATGTTGAAGATTAGGTGTTTAGATCGAGTAACGAGTAACTAATGAGTAGGTAATCGAATTAGAGAGATGGAAGTAAGTGTGTGTGTGTGTGTGTGTGTGTGTGTGTGTGTGTGTGTGTGTGTGTGTGTGTGTGTGTGTGTGGTGGGGTGTGTGTGGTTGTACTGGGATACGAAAGGATGAATACAGTTAGTTACATCTTCCACACATCAGTTGAACGATTCTTTTATCGATATGACGTCGAACGACTCAGCTTACAAGGTATGTATAAATGGTTAGAGTAATATTAATGAACAGATAGCGCTACTGGTGCAACTACACTTAAAAACGTTTTGTTTACTGGCTACCGTTTCTAAGTACAAATTCGGTGATGCAATAGGAGGTGTCGTCTAAAAGAAATGATTTTTAGTTTGAGATTTAAAATTTGTTTCGTTGCGTGTCAGACATCTTATGCTATTCGGAAAATGATTAAAACATTTTTCTTCCTGCATGTTGACCCCCTTTATGATCCACTGACGGCTTTAACCACGAATAATAAAGATCTTTTTCGCTCTAACATTGTAACAGGCCGTCATGGATGAGGGTGCAGCAGTTATTTGCATATGATGGTGCTGAGCTAAATAGAGTAGCATGCAGAGCTGGATTTTCAAGTGTGTGCTATCATCATCATCATCCTTTCATGAATTAGCCTGTTTCCTCCTCCGAACTCATAAACAAAATTATTCCGTTCTTTTTCGAGGTCTTCCAACATCTCTTTTCCCATTCGGCTCGTAGTTTAGGATTTTCTGGGGAATTCTGTGAACTGGTATTGTCATGAGGCGTTATCGCCAGTCTTCACAATATTTCTGAATTTTTTTCATGTATGGTGAAAATATTTAATTCTGTTCTAATATCTTCATATCTAACCATATATTTTGTCTCTTCTAGTACACCCCTTCGTCTTCCATAGGAACCACATGTGTGCTGTTTGATTTTTCTTTAACACAGGATTTGCTTCCATAGAATAACACAGGAACCGCCATTATTTTTATAGACTTTCGTGATGGTCTCTTTTTGTACTTTATGGCCCTACGTTCTGCTAATGGTACCAGAAACAATTTCGAATTTGTGTAAATTTGAGTATTTTATTTTCAATATCAGAGTCAAAATCTAAACTTATAGCTCAACCTAAATAAGAGATTTGAGACACTTGTTCTAAAATTGAATTATCCAGAACAGTTTTTGAGCTGACTGGATATTTTCCTCGTAATGTCGTTATTTCCGTTTTATTGCTAGAAATTTTAAAGATGTACTTCTAGCAAATTTCGGTCAGCTGGTATGGTGATCTATGGAGCTCGTCTTCATACTTTTAAATAATAACGATTTCCGCAGCAAACAAAAGTACATTCAGGTGTTGTTCATTCGTTATCTCAATTCCTTTGTTTAGTTTACATTTCCATTTGCGAAGAATGAAACAGTGTAAATATTAAAAAGGGTAGGTGATAGTCCATGCCGCTGTCTAACATCTTGGTTGTTAGTTATTTCTTTTAGTTGGTTTCTATTTGTGTTTATTGCAATTCTTGTAGATTTGTAAACACTTTAATACCTCTATTAGAATATGAGGATATCCACATAAAGACATTATCTTCTGTAGGCTATTACAGCTCACACGGTCAATAACCTGCTCAGTGTCGCTCGCTAAAGACCATATTTGTTTCTGTATTAAATTCCGTGTGTTTTACTGTAATGTTTATAACTACAAACACATTTTCTGTGCATGAACTACCTGATCTAAATCCGTTTCGTTCTCCAACGCTCTAACACTGCCAGGGGATTATAAAACTATTGGCAAACTCACAAATAGCCTCGGATACAAGACTGGATCAGGGGAAGTGTTCTTTACATTGGTCAAACGTGCGTATTTTAGTACAGTGACATTTTGGTCGATCGTACGTACTAAAGGGCCAACGGACTTGCCGCAGTGGTACCACCGGTTCCCGTCAGATCATCGAAGTTATGTGCTGTCAGGCTTGGTTAGCATGTACATGAGTGACCGTTCGGTCTGCCGAGCGCTGCTGGCACGCGGAATGCAGTCAGCCCTGGTGACGCAAATTAATGAGCTGCTTGACTGAGAAGTAGCGACTCCTGTCACGAACACTGACAACGGGCGGCAGAGCGGTGTACTGACCTCAAGCCCCTTTGTATCCGCATCCAGTGACGCCAATAGACTGAGGATGATACGGCGGTCGGTCAGTGCCGTTAGGGTCTTCAGAGACTAGTTCGGACGGAGTTAAGCTTGGTTTAGTTGATACATTCTTAGAATCAGTTGGATGGCAGGACTTTAAGATAAAAGTACATGGCACCAACTGGTTACTGAATATCAGTTACGCAGCCTAACGTCCGCCTGCTTAGCTGAGTGTAACGTGTTTGCCTACCGTGCAGCTGGCCCAGATTCGATTTCCAGCCGGGTTGGAGATTTTCTCCGCTTGTGGGCGTTCTGCTGGGTTGTCCACATCATCATCTCATCATCATCGGCATGTAAGTGTCCTGAAATACTTGCAGCCTGACTGCCGAACTTCCCCGAAAGGGGCCTCCCGGCCGACAATTCCACACTATCATTTCATTTCATGTAACCTAACAGTTACATGCTCCGTTGTCAGCTGTAGTAAATGGTTGTGAGAGTGGCACGTTTGCCACGGGTGGGACCAGAGCGGGAAGTGAGCAGTCCAGCCGCCGTGGAACATACACTACTGGCCAACAAAATTGCAACACCGCGAAGATGACGTGCTACAGAGGTGAAATTTAACCGACAGGAAGAAGATACTGTGATATGCAAATGATAAGCTTTTCAGAGCATTCACACAAGGTTGGCGCAGGTGGCTACCCCTACAACGTGCTGACATCTGGAAACTTTCCAACCGATTTCTCATACACAAACAGCAGTTGAGCGGAATTGCCTGGTGAAATGTTGTTGTGATGCCTCCTGTAAGGAGGAGAAATGCATACCATCACGTTTCCGACTTTGATAAAAGTCGGATTGTAGCCTATCGCGATTGCGGTTTATCGTATCGCTACATTGCTGCTCGCGATGGTCGAGATCCAATGACTGTTAGCAGAATATGGAATCGGTGGGTTCAGGAGCGTAATACGGAACGCCGTGCTGGATCCCAACTGCCTCGTATCACTAGCAGTCGAGATGACAGGCATCTTATCCGCTTGGCTGTTACGGATCGTGCAGCCACGTCTCGATCCCTGAGTCAACAGATGGGGACGTTTGCAAAACAACAACCATCTGCACGAACAGTTCGGCGACGTACGCAGCAGCATGGACTATCAGCTCGGAGACCATGGCTGCGGTTACCCATGACGTTTCATCACAGACAGGAGCGCCTGCGATGGTTTACTCAACGACGAACCTGGGTTCACGAATGGCAAAACGTCATTTTTTCGGATGAATCCAGGTTCTGTTTACAGCATCATGATGGTCGCATCCGTGTTTGGCGACATCGCCGTGTATTCGTCATCGCCGTATTGGCGTATCACCCGGCGTGATGGTATGGGGTGCCATTGGTTACAGGTCTAGGTCACGTCTTGTTCGCACTGACGGCACTTTGAACAGTGGACGTTACATTTCAGATGTGTTACGACCCGTGGCTCTACCCTTTATTGGATCCCTGGGAAACCCTACATTTCAGCAGTATAATGCACGACCGCATGTTGCAGGTCCTGTATGGGCCTTTCTGGATACAGAAAATGTTCGACTGCTGCCCTGGCCAGCACATTCTCGAGATCTCTTAGCAATTGAAAACGTCTGGTCAATGGTCAATGCTGGCCGTGCAACTGGCTCGTCACAATACGCCAGTCGCTACTCTTGATGAACTGTGGTATCGTGCTGAAGCTGCATGGGCAGCTGTACCTGTACGCGCCATCCAAGCTCTGTTTGACATAATGCCCAGGCGCATCAAGGCCGTTATTACGGCCAGAGGTGGTTGTTCTGGGTACTGATTTCTCAGGATCTATGCACCCAAATTGCGTGAAAATGTAATGACATGTCAGTTCTAGTATAATATAGGTGTCCATTGAATACCCGTTTATCATCTGCATTTCTTCTTGGTGTACCAATTTTAATGGCCAGTAGCGTACATTCAGACCAATGTAGAGGGTTCAGCGCTCTGATCAGACCTATTCTCTGAGAACTCGCGTTCGCCTAAGACTGTGCAGCGCCCTCCGTCGAGCAGTGCACAGGCGTCGTGGTTATGGAGAAAGGCGTGCCGCCGCCCTTGCCCTTGGTGCCGCATGTCCCAGGCGAGGGAGCCCGCGGCCAGGAAAGTCGGACCAGACCGGACGAGACCCGCCCCTCCCCTCTGCTCGGCTCTGGACCAGAAAACGCTCCCCGGCCGGCCACGCCGCCGCCAGCGGCCGAGCGAAAGTCTCGCCCAGGCCGAGGCTCACGACTCGGACGGAACGCCAATGGGTCCGACGCAACGCTCTGCTGCTGCTGCCGCCAACTTGCTTCGAACCATTGTGAAGTGTATGGCAGGGGTATTGTATTGTGTATTGCACAGGGTACCTAGAAACGACGGAGGGACTTCGTCGCGCCGTAGCCCTCAATGGTTCACAAAGTGGCAGGGGGTACTTCCCATTGTATCACTCACTGAGCATCCATCCCATTTCACTCCTTAAATGCTGCCCTGCGTCCTCTGATTACTAATATGTCTGCTATCCCCGTGGGAGCGATGGGCCATCCTAACCTGAGACAATATAAGTCTGCAAGCCTTGCCGGCCGGAGTGGCCGAGCGGTTCTAGGTGCTACAGTCTGGAACCGCGCGACTGCTACGGTCGCAGGTTCGAATCCTGCCTCGGGCATGGATGTGTGTGATGTCCTTAGGTTAGTTAGGTTTCAGTAGTTCTAAGTTCTAGGGGACTGATGACCACAGCAGTTAAGTCCCATAGTGCTCAGAGCCAATTGAACCATTTCTGCATGCTTTCGTGGTCCTTGTCATCAATGGTATTAAACCGCGTTATACACTGATGAGCCAAATCATTATGACCACGTGCTTAATATTTTGTCTGTACGTATTTGGAACGAAATACGTCACTGATACTGCATATTAGGAATCTGACAGTTTGTTGGTAGGTTTGTGAAGGTACGTGGCATTAGACGTCTCCACACAGGTCATGTAATTTGCATAAATAACGGGCCGCTGATTTGCGTACGCGGTGATGACGTCCGATAGCGACCCAGATGGGTTGCATAGGATTTACATCAGGTGAATTTGGTCGTCAAGACATCAATGTGAGTTCACTACAATGCTCCTCAAACCACTGTAGCACGGTTCTGGCTCCGAGACACTGACTATTATACTGCTGAAATACGTCGTCACCGTCGGGGAAGACACCATCATAAAGAGATACACGTCGTTCTCAGCTGTAATCGTGTCTTCCATTACTACCAAAGGTTTCGTGCAAGCACAGGAGAATGTCTCCCATAGCAAAATACTGCTCCAACCAGCCCGCGTCCGTGGCGCGATGCACGTTTCCATCCGGCGTTCACCTCCATGACGGCGTTTATCCAAACGACCACTGACCTGGTGTGGCAAGAATGTTATTTACCGAAAGAAACAACATGTTTACATTGATCCACGGTCGCATACCGACGGTCGCGTGGCCACTGCAATCGTAACTGATGATGTCACTGGGTCGACATGCGAACACGTAGGGTGTGGATACTATCGAGCTCCATGTTCAACGGTGTACTATGAACGGAGTGCTCCGAAACACTGGTGTGTGCACCAGCGTTGCGCTCTGTCGGCAGCGATGCCGCAGATCAGAGCAAACAACCCTGCAAACCCCATGTTCTGGAAGAGTTGTGGAGGTCCAGCAATTAAGCGCCTAGTGGTAGTTTCTCTGTCCTTATATCTCTTCCTGTAGACGCTAATGACAGTAGCACCTGAACATTCGACCAGCTTGGCAGTTTTCGATATACTCGTTCACGGGCTCTGCGTAATAATAATCATCCGTCCTTTGGCAAAGTCGCTTATTTCAATGGATTTCCCGATTTGCAGCCCATATCTTCGCAAGGTCTTATCTTCTTCTTATCGCGTCACGTGATCGACTTTTCGATCCATATGGATCTCGTCAGAAAATCCGATGGTGTCCCTGGATGGCTGAACACTGTCGAAAGACAGTGTCGGGTTCACTTATAAAACGCTCTTTTCCCCGAGCTACTATGTATCTGTTACTGAGCACCTATCACTGAACCGAAATTTTCTATCTGCTTCGCGTATAACCGAATCTGTGTGACCATTCAGCTTAACATTTGTGAAAAGACAACATTTGCGCTTTCGGCTGTAATTTTTGTTTATTTTCCACTGTTGGCCATTGTCGGCTATTACGCCATTTTCAAGCGGTAACTAAAAAATGGCTCTGAGCACTATGGGACTTAACTTCTGAGGTCATCAGTCCCCTAGAACTTAGAACTACTGAAACCGAACTAACCTAAGGACATCACAAACACCCATGCCCGACGCAGGATTCGAACCTGCGACCGTAGCGGTCCCGCGGTTCCATACTGTAGTGCCTAGAACCGCTCGGCCGCCCCTGCCGGCTCAAGCGGTAACTGGAGTGCATGAGACGAACATGTCCGGCCACCAGCACATGGCGGTCAGTCATAACGACAGTCAATCATGTGTAGAATTAACATATAAACCGGAAGGAATACAGCGATCTTTAGTCGCGAACAATCTGAATTTCATTGCGTGTCGAGTTCAGCTATAGATCAGTCGTCATCAGCGCGTAATACACCTTGTGTTATCACACTGACTTGGTGTACAGTTGTGCACACTGAAACACACACAGCAGTGATTACAAAAGGTACAGCCAGTGGAATCACTGTGATCAATGTCTAATACAGCTTTCGGTTTTGTATTACACTTCCAGCACTGTGGTTCCACTGTCTGTACCTTCGGTAATGACTGCTGTGTGTCTTTCGCTATCGAAATTCTGGTCTACATGTACCTGACCTTCATGTCAGTGTGACCACACCAGGTGTGTTATGCACAGATGACGACTGTTCTGTAATTGAAATCGATCTGCAATAAAATTCAGATTGATCGAAATCGGTGTTCTTTCTTCGTGAAAATGCGACGGTCGCACCACAACGGAATCTTATGGATTTCCAACACACGAGTAAATAACAGATAAACAGTTTACAAGTAGTTAAAGAAAAGAGGAGACTGCCTAGCGCGAGTGAGCTGTAAGGAAATAAAATGTCACAGCGACGGCAGTAGTGAAGGACGTAATAACATCTGCACATGCGTGTACATTCAAGCCTTGGTATCGTTCGTGTCAACACCAAGACTGCCGTTATTTTAATAATCAGTCAAAGTTAATTTCATTCGCATAGGTTTCTCTTCTTATGATGATTCCTGCACAGTGAGGGATTGTTAATGTATCTGTGAGATATACTTTCCAGCGAATTATCGGACGATGTACGCTGAGGGGTTGTATATATGGCACAACACTATACTTGTAAATAGACCAATTCGTTATGGCTACGAAGTCAGTCGCGCTTAACAGACCGCCTCGGATAAAAGCCCATGCTTTAGGTGACTGCCTCCATCACAGTCGTTGGCAATCCGACTGTCGTGAATCTGGATAGTTCCACGTTAGACCTAGTCCCTAACGACTACTCACGTAAAGCTTGGGATTTTATACAAATTTGACGCGGCAAGTCAACCAAGAATTTTTTATTCAACATTAATCGGTTCCTTTTTACACAGATTATCTTCTCCAATGATTATTTCTCTGAAGGAGGTATATAAAAAAGCGATTTGCATATAAACTTGAGGGGACGTACTGACGAAATGTCAGCCATGTCGTAAGAATATCTCAGGCGGCTGAGAATTTGTTTCATAACATAACTTGGCATGCTGAATTCAATGGGTAAATCTAGTTTGCTAAACAAATTTTTTTCGTGCTATTTGATTTTTGAGTGTTGAAAAAACAATAGTTTTTCAGAACAAAAAGTGGTATTGTTGGCTGTCACTGAATGTATTCGCAAAAAAAAAACATTTTGCCAAAAATGTTCAAAATTGACGGAGAAGTAGCATTTTTTGTTGTGGTGTTTTTGATTATTTCAAAAAAGGTGAAATATAGTTAGTTTTTTATCAACAGATGGATACACACGGTGCAGAAATTTAACTGAAACATTAATTTTATATTAATGTCTGTATATGTGCATAACATGTACGTACGACCATCCGTAATCATAATCTTTATGTACATCCGAAACCAACGTAAAGAAATAGGTGTAACTATTACTTACATTTTTTTTTTAAATTTCCAGAGTTGTGGATTTACGTTAGCGCCGGACTCAATTGTGGAGTGAAAAGTAAATATTTATATATATGACGGTAGTATCTGTTCCCGAAAGAACAGTTACCGTGGATGACCATGCAGCTTTGCTAGAAACGAAATGATAATTAAATGGACACCCTAGCTGCAAACAGGCGTTGATGTACTTCATTGGGGACATGTTGAAAATGTGTGCCCCGACCGGGACTCGAACCCGGGACCTCCTGCTTACATGGCAGACGCTCTATCCATCTGAGCCACCGCGGGCACAGAGGATAGTGCGTCTGCAAACATCTATTAGGCGCACTACGAATGTAGTGGTGTGGACATGTTGGGAATGTGGATCTCACGGGGAGCGTGCAAGGGATAAGTCCCTGCAGACGCACAATCCTCTGTGCCCGCGGTGGCTCAGATGGATAGAGCGTCTGCCATGTAAACAGGAGGTCCCGGGTTCGAGTCCCGGTCGGGGCACACATTTTCAGCATGTCCCCAATGAAGTACATCAACGCCTGTTTGCAGCTAGGGTGTCCATTTAGTTATCATTTTAAGTAAATATTTGTTAAAGTTTTTGGTCAAGGATGGGTGTCGGCGGGATGGGAGGTTCTTAGGGCAAGCAAGTAAATAACACTCGAATGCAGTCCAGTTCGTTTACATAACTTTATTCGTACCACCATACATACATACATACGTACATACACTCTAGCGGTAAGGCCCCTGCAGTCTACCAACACTAACGCGACGATTGATGACAACACGACGCCTAGTGACCAGAAAAGACTCACTTTCATTTCAGGTGGCCAGCTATACCCGCGGCCGAAGGCCCACCCGTGCGGACGCAGCGGAGACGGGAATGTGCGATTTAATACGTAAACTGAAAGTAAAAAATATAATTTTCAAACGTATAAAATCGTCTTTTATTTACTTTTGCTTCATACCGGGGCAAAAATTGCATAATATCATAGTACTTTTATTTTACCCAAAATTCTTGTTATTTATTATAAATGCAGAATTTTAAAAATTATTTACATTTTTCGTATGTGTATAGTGTTAAAAACGTCACTATACTTCAATTCCTTTGAAAAATATCACAATAGCCGAAACGAAAAAATGCTACCCTTCTGTCAATTTTAAAAATTTTTGGCCCAAAACATTTTTGTGAATACATCACATTTTAATTAAGAACTCCACATATGAGTGTGATAAAATATTGATTTTTCGAAACTCAAAAATTCAATAGTACGAAAAAAATTATGGCCAAGATATGTTATAAAACAAATTTTCACTCCCCTGCGATTGAAATTTCGGCGGTACCTCCCCCCTTAACTGAGGTGTTTTATATCTCGTTGGTTGGTAACGTGTTCATAACCTAAATTCTGTTCGCGTTATATCGCTTTTCTTACTGTATACAACGGAAGATAGGCCTTCCATCGATGAAGAAATTTCCCCCTATTCCCAATAGGCCTTCCATCGATGAAGAAATTTCCCCCTATTCCCAATGTAGTGTTCGCCCGCAATACAGGCACAGTTTAGTACCTCCCTGTTCTACTGACTATTACCAGTACTTGCCAGCTAGTTTGTGGGGCGCCGCCCAGGTCGCGGGAGAGCTGTTTTCTGGAAGACATGCACCTGGACGGGTCTGCCCACGGAGGGGAAAGCGACGGCGAACAGGTGAATCCGGCTACCGATTACCGCCAGCTAACGTCGTTAACTGCCTGTCGTGCGGCGCCGACCTTGATACGGGGCGGGCGCTGGCGAAAGTGCTGGATGGCCAGAGCAGCACAGGCACCGCCATTATACCGTCTAGCTGTTGGAGTTAATCGTACAGTCAATATTTCTGGAACATTTAGCCCTCCATCTCCAGCAAGGATGTCATAGCGTTTTAACGCACTACGTATTTCGTCCGCTGCTCAGTTTCGATTTGTCATCAAGTCGTCTTAAGGTAATCGGTTTAAAACGATATCTCTCCTCTTTGTATTATATTTTTGCCTTTTACCGTTATAGGGTTAATTTTTATGCCGGCTCTAACTTGTCTAATAGTAACTAGACACAGCAGTCTTCGCCGGCCGGTGTGGCCGAGTGGTTCTAGACGCTACAGTCCAGAATCGCGCGACCGCTACGGTCGCAGGTTCGAATCCTGCCTCGGGCATGGATGTGTGTGATGTCCTTCGGTTAGTTAGGTTTAAGTAGTTCTAAGTTCTAGGAGACTGATGACCTCAGCAGTTGAGTCCCATAGTCCTCAGAGCCATTTGAACCACACAAGTCTTCCATAGTGACTGTTTAGTGTACAGACGCGACCACCAACCACTGTTTTAGCAGTCGCTGATCGCGCCTGCTGGTGGGCGTCATCTATTCTACTTGTTGTCCACGTCTGGTTTATCTCCACTAGTAAGTCACTAACTTTTTGCAAAGTTTTTTCCTTTAAGGAGGATATCTAAATGGCTCTGAGCACTATGGGACTCAACTGCTGTGGTCATCAGTCCCCTAGAACTTAGAACTACTTAAACCTAACTAACCTAAGGACATCACACACATCCATGCCCGAGGCAGGATTCGAACCTGCGACCGTAGCAGTCGCACGGTTCCGGACTGCGCGCCTAGAACCGCGAGACCACCGCGGCCGGCGGAGGATATCTCTCATACTCTAGTTTATAATGTGAATTTTCTTAGCCATAGACAGGGATTGGACAAAAATATGCGAACATCATGAGAAATGCATGGTTGAACATAAATGCTGGTGGCAGACAAGACTGCAGGTTGCGCTGTTGTATTTGTCCACGAAAGGCACCTATGCAATGTCCTCAATATCTTGCAAGCTATCGGCGTCTAATTGGCTGCTACTTTGACACAGTACCGCAGTCACTAATTAAAAACACTGGCATCGCTGCCTTCTGTAAAAATAAAACCGCATGTGAGACGGGACATACCCAAGTCCAACAGTAACTCATTTTAAGTTAGTTTTTTCTACTGAATTTATCAGCATTTTTACCCTTCCCTGTGGGCTGTTTTCTTTCTGTTTTGCTGTCCTTTTGGCGACCTATGACTTCCACGATCAATAAATTACGAAGGCGGACAGTGAAAACGAACTACATTTCTGCTACACCTTTCTTTATTCGTGTCTGGAGCTGCCTGACGAGTTTCTCGTGGTTGATAATACACTGCTGGCCATTAAAATTTCAATAGTGGTAAGTTAGCAAGTAAAGAAATTTCACTTATTCTACGCAGACTGTATACCGGTAATAAGAAAAATCTTTAATTAAATTTGTTGATTGTTTTGGGGCAACAGAGGATGCGGAAGTTGGTACACAGAGTTCGTCAATCATATCCGCCGGCGTGTGGTGGTCTGCCAGTCTCTCGCCAACGCATGACCAGATGTAGAAACATCGCAACACCGAGAGAAAAGCATGTTTGAACATAAATGCAGGTGCCAGCCAAGCCTACAGGCGACGTTGTTGTATGTGACCACGGGCGGCATCTGTGCAATTCCCCTCAGTCCGTTACAAGTGTCAGTAGTGGTCAGAACATTGTTCTGTGTAGTTTTGAGTGCATGAAGTCGGAGCTAAGTGAATCCGAACATAGACAGACTGTTGGTGCTCTTATGGTGGCAGCTTGCATCAAGGTAGCCGCAGTGTTTGGTGTTTCAAGAGACACAGAATCGAAGATTTATACCACATACAGGAAAGCGGAAAAAGAACATCAGCAAAGTCACAACTTCGAAAAAAAAATTGTGTGTTGAATGAGTGTGACAGACGCTCATTAAAGAGTATTGCGACGAAAACTGAGAGTACAGCAGCTGCAGAAGTCACTGCAGAATTGAATGTAGAACTCGCGAACCCTGTCGGTACCAAAATAACACGAATGGAGCACCATAAGCAGCAAATTGCTGGGCGACCTGGGATTCCAAAATCGTTCAACAGTGACGCCAGTGTTCGTAACAGGGAAACATGATGGGAAGACCATAAAACTTGGGCTATGCAGCAGTGGAAGAAAATCATTTGGCAGGATGAGTCTTGTGCAGTGATGATTTGGGCAACCATATCGTGGTATTCCATGGGTCCTATGGTTATTCTGTAAAGTTGCACTAATGCCAACCATTAGGTGACCATTTTGCGTGATCAGGTCCAACTCATCGTACAGTGTTTGTTCCCCAATGGAGACGCTGTGTTCCAAGACGACAGGACCCCTGTTCCACACAACTCGCATCGTCCAGAACTGGTGTTGTGAGCATGGAGATAAACTGTTTCATCTCCGCTGGTCACCATAATCACCAGATCTCGATGCTATTGAGCCTTTGTGGTCTACTTTGGAGAGAAGAGGTGCGTGATCGCTGTCCATCTCCATCATCGTTACCTGAACTTGCCACTATTATGCAGGAAGAATGGAATAAGATTCCCTTGAAAACAATACACGACTTGTATTTATCAATTCAGAGACGACTGGAAGCTGTTTTGAATGCCAACGCTTTACCTACATTGTATTAGGCGCGTTAAAGTATCAAGTTTTTGGTGTTTCCATAATTTTGTACACCCCTGTGCAGGTGCGATTTCCGAGTTGCGAAACACTATTACACAGTCAGCTGTGGCTTCAGTTCTAGCAATCAGATTGCAGATATGTTTGCACTGTGAACATCGTGACTACTTCAGTTGAGAAGTTGCTACGTAAAATATTTAACTGTGCATGATTCTCTGTCGTAGTTTATTTAATTTTTAATTTAGTTTCCTGGTAGCCTTTTCTTAACAGCTTGACTGATGATATTGTAAGATGAAGGGACTTCCTTTTTGAAGTTAAACACTATTATTGCTGGCCAAACAACTTATACTGAACGCTGCACTACTCTTCAAACTGACACAGGTACATGACACTATTCTCCATCGTAGTGCCAAATACCAGGTGATCAAAAAGTCAGTATAAATCTGAAAACTTAATTAACCACGGAATAATGTAGACAGAGAGGTAAAAATTGACTCACATGCTTGGAATGACATGTGGTTTTATTAGAAAAGAAAACACCCCATATTGCTAGACGCGTGAAAGATCTCTTGCGTGCGTCGTTTGGTGATGATCGTGTGCTAAGCCGCCACTTTCGCCATGCTTGGCCTCCCATGTCCCCAGACCTCAGTCTGTGCGATTATTGGCTTTGGGGTTACCTGAAGACCCAAGTGTATCGTGATTGACCGACATCTCTACGGATGCTGAAAGACAACATCCGACGCCAATGCCTCACCATAACTCCGGACATGTACCGCCGGACATGCTTTACAGTGCTGTTCACAACATTATTCCTCGACTACAGGTATTGTTGAGGAATGATGGTGGACATATTGCGCATTTCCTGTGAAGAACATCATCTTTGCTCTGTCTTCCTTTGTTATGCTAATTATTGCTATTCTGATCAGATGAAGCGCCATCTGTCGGACATTTTTTGAACGTTTGTATTTTTTTTTTTTGTTCTAATAAAACCCCATGTCATTCCAAGCATGTGTGTCAATTTGTACCTCTCTGTCTACATTATTCCGTGATTTATTCAGTTTTCAAATTTACACTGACTTTTTGATCACCCGGTATCTGTATACAACGGTCGCAACGCTCTTCCAGTCTTTCAGATCCTCGGCGATAGATATCCGCTTCTTGTTCTCGGACCCATTCGACAACGTGAATGTCCTCATCCTTGTAAAATCTGCAATTGCTGCAGATGAGTTTCTCCACTGCTTCGACATTGTCGTCTGCACTCAATGTCGGTGGAGTAGCTTACTTATCATTACCACCCACGTCCGTGCAGCCTAAATCGAACACTGTAATGACATGTGTGGAAATATGTAATATAATAATAATAAATTTACAAAATGGTCGCTGATCTTGCCTAAGGTAGTATGGTTGTATGATTTCATACTTGATTAGTTGATGATTTCGAATATTGGAGAGGTACTCGAGCAAATTTTGGTATATCCCTGATTTCAAGAAACCCCGTCGTTGACTAAAGAGAAATTTCTTAGTTTTCCCCAAGATCTAACACAAGTGTGAAGGGTAAAATCATTTGTGTAGCATTTATGTCGCAAGCGAGCATTCGCCTGGTATTTTTCTTTTTAATTTTCGGTGTTTATTACACACTGGGGACCAGAATTAAAGCAACAAAAGGAAGTTTTGAAAGGTTGCGTTTATTTTGCCACAAAGTGGTACAAATGGCTCTGAGCACTATGGGACTTAACATCTGTGGTCATCAGTCCCCTATAACTTAGAACTACTTAAACCTAACTAACCTAAGGACATCACACACATCCATTCCCGAGGCAGGATTCGAACCTGCGACCGCAGCGGTCACGCCGTTCCAGACTGAAGCGCCTAGAACCGCACGGCCACACCGGCCGGCTATTTTGCCACAAAACAGTGTAAACAAGTGATAATAAAATATACACAATATGAAGAATATAGAACGCAAACGACTGCAACATGCATAACGGTATACGAAAATGATCTTCATATGAAGATGAAGGCTAACCGGCCATTGACCTTCGTCTTCTGTGGATCTCACGGGGAGCGTGCAAGGGATAAATCCCTGCAGTCGCACTATCCTACATCTACATCTACATCTACATTTATACTCCGCAAGCCACCCAACGGTGTGTGGCGGAGGGCACTTTACGTGCCACTGCCATTACCTCCCTTTCCTGTTCTAGTCACGTATGGTTCGCGGGAAGAACGACTGTCTGAAAGCCTCCGTGCGCGCTCTAATCTCTCTAATTTTACATTCATGATCTCCTCGGGAGGTATAAGTAGGGGGAAGCAATATATCCGATACCTCATCCAGAAACGCACCCTCTCGAAACCTGGCGAGCAAGCTACACCGCGATGCAGAGCGCCTCTCTTGCAGAGTCTGCCACTTGAGTTTATTAAACATCTCCGTAACGCTATCACGGTTACCAAATAACCCTGTGACGAAACGCGCCGCTCTTCTTTGGATCTTCTCTATCTCCTCCGTCAATCCGACCTGGTACGGATCCCACATTGATAGGCAATACTCAAGTATAGGTCGAACGAGTGTTTTGTAAGCCACCTCCTTTGTTGATGGACTACATTTTCTAAGCACTCTCCCAATGAATCTCAACCTGGTACCCGCCTTACCAACAATTAATTTTATATGATCATTCCACTTCAAATCGTTCCGCACGCATACTCCCAGATATTTTACAGAAGTAACTGCTACCAGTGTTTGTTCCGCTATCATATAATCATACAATAAAGGATCCTTCTTTCTATGTATTCGCAATACATTACATTTGTCTATGTTAAGGGACAGTTGCCACTCCCTGGACCAAGTTCCTGCATTTCGCTACAATTTTCTAATGCTGCAACTTCTCTGTATACTACAGCATCATCCGCGAAAAGCCGCATGGAACTTCCGACACTATCTAGTAGGTCATTTATATATATTGTGAAAAGCAATGGTCCCATAACACTCCCCTGTGGCACGCCAGAGGTTACTTTAACGTCTGTAGACGTCTCTCCATTGAGAACAACATGCTGTGTTCTGTTTGCTAAAAACTCTTCAGTCCAGCCACACAGCTGGTCTGATATTCCGTAGGCTCTTACTTTGTTTATCAGGCGACAGTGCGGAACTGTATCGAACGCCTTCCGGAAGTCAAGAAAAATAGCATCTACCTGGGAGCCTGTATCTAATATTTTCTGTGTCTCATGAACAAATAAAGCGAGTTGGGTCTCACACGATCGCTGTTTCCGGAATCCATGTTGATTCCTACATAGTAGATTCTGGGTTTCCAAAAACGACATGATACTCGAGCAAAAAACATCTGTGCACTTGGTGGCTCAGATGGATAGATCGTCTGTCATGTAAGCAGGAGATCCCGGGTTCGAGTCCCGGTCGGGGCACACGTTTTCACCTGTCTCCATTGATGTATATCAACGCCTGTCGACAGCTTAGGGTATTGATTTAATGATCAAAATGTTCTTCGTTTTTTTTTTCAACTTAACGGATTTGCACACACATTCCAACAACTGGTTTATGTCATCAGTATGGGATGTAACCACCTCTAACAGCAATACAGGCCTGACAACGACGGCGCATGGTGTGAATGTTGTCATCAGTCTCATGCTGAGGCAGTAATGCCCATTCTTCCTGCGGAGCTGCTCGCAGCCTTGGAGAGTGGTTGGTGCATGCTGACGTGATGCAACCCGTCTTCCTAGTGCACCCCAGCTATGCTCTATTGGATACACTCAGATCACGCCATGTGTGCAATATCTTTCGTTTTCAAGAAAACATCAACCACCCTTGCTGTATGAGGTCGAGCATTATCTTCCATCAATACCACGTGTGGGCCCTCAGCATCTCACAACAATCGTAGAGGAGGTTCGAAGATCTCTTCACAATACCTGACAGCAGTTAAACCTTGCCGATACAGCCGTACAATTTCGTGAAGAGGTGTTCGGTGGTAAACATAATCCTTGCAGGTACCATTAGGGATCGTCCACGATCTCGGTCGCTTTCCACAATATCTGGATCCCGAAATCGTTTTCCACGTTCCTTCCAGATGCGAATCCATCGAGAATTACTCTTCAGACTAAATAGGGACTCATCTGTGAAAGCAACATTGGCCCACTATTTGATCGTCCAGGTGGGATGTTGATGACTCCACTCTAGACGTTCCCTTCTGTGAAGACGCATCAGAGGTAAAAATACAGCATGTCTCTGACAATAAAGGCCACTTTGCCGAAGCCTTCTCCACTGCGTTTGCCTCGATACAACACGTCCAGTGGATGCTGCGAGCTCACGTTCCAATGGGGAAATAGCAGTATGTTTCTTTAATTTTGGACACCAGTGTACACCAGTCTTAAAGAATCCGTATTCGATGCATAAGGAAGCAGATAAAGTAGAGCATTAACGAAAATCTTTCCTCTCACGGTTTATAGAGACCGAAACTGTATCCCGCAGATCAAGGCAGGACAGGGCCGACCAAGTGTGATTTCAGAAGAGAGGACCTTTGTTTCGCTGTAAGGGCACGACATTACCGCCTTAGTACTGCACGGCAATTGGCACGTGAGCTCGCAGCATCCACTGGACATGTTGTATCGAGGCAAACGCTGTGCAGAGGGAATGGAACAGGAGAAGAGGTAGTAGTAGCAGAAATACCTTCCGCCACACACTACGAGGTGCTTTGCAGATTATAGATATAGGCTCGTTATGCCTTAGCTGGTGCTTTCGGTTTTACAGGGAAGGTGCAACGTTTTAGGCTACAAAGATTCTAGTTCTACTTGTAGTCAGCGTTGGTCGTTAACAGACGGAGCATTTCCCCACTTGGAAATGAACTGGAACGTTATGGCCGGTGACATTGTTTATGGAACCGCTCTGTATCAGTCGTAATTAATTTAAGAGCTGAAATCGGGATGGCCAACGGGGAGGGTATTCGAACACACTACTCGTGATATGTTTGCTCATGCCCCTTCCAGAGTTCGCTGGCTTTCGGCGTTAATTCTTAAATTTTTCGTTACAGTTAAAGACTCTGATTCCGCCGTGGCTATAAGGATCTTTTTGAAATTAAAATTTGTATGATCGTTACAATTTGCCAGTTTCGACCTCAGAGACTACTGCGATGCAAGACCATCGCCACGATTGGGGACACGTGTTTAGTCCTGAGTCACAATATGTACCAGCTATGATATTTGGCAGCACTGATGCGAACAAAGAGGCATGCGCTGTGTCCTGTTTCGTAGCCGTGCCACAGCTGATGCGCTTCGCTGCGTCCGAGCGTCACCTGACAGTGGCCACTGACGCCCAGGTGGGCCAGTCGTGATGACTAAATAAATTTTAATTTCTCAGAAAAAAACTTCCGGTAGAAACTTGGTTTTACTGCTAGCTGCTGTCGAATCTGAAGTAAAGAAATTTCACAAGTTTTTGTGTTGTAGCCTAGTGTGATTTCTTCTTTACGCGATATTTCGTCAGCGTCCTGGTAGTAAATTAACCTGCAACTTTTCTCGATGTCTAAACGGGCTCTTGTTATATGTTGTCTGTGTATTTATTCATATTTACTGTGGGTGTTTTCTGATATGAATTCTGGGGAATTTATAGCTGTCACACTATGCGATAAGCGCAGAAGCCATTTCAGTGGAGCTCCCTGTGGTGTGAACGAGCGTTTTGGCACGTTTGTTTTCCTTTTTACTCCTAACCCGTGCTTTCTATCCCCCACTGTACAGATTAAGTTGCTGTTAAAGGTGTTGTTTATCAGAGGCAACGTCACTGTGCCTGCAGCTGCCGACGTGTGTTCCTGGACTTCCGTCTACGACGGCATCAATGTCGCTAGAGTGTCACGTCCGGGGTTATCAGCCGGCCGCTGTGACCGAGCGGTTCTAGGCGCTTCAGTCCGGAACCGCGCTGCTGCAACGGTCGCAGGTTCGAATCGTGCCTCGGGCATGGGTGTGTGTGATGTCCTTAGGTTAGTTAGGTTTAAATAGTTCTAAGTCAAGGGTACTGACGACCTCAGATGTTAAGTCCCATAGTGGTTGGAGCCATTTGAACCGGGGTTGTCGAATCAATCGTGCTAAATTGACAAACTTTCTCGAGTGACAATTTGAAAGGATTCATCCTTGTTAATAAGGGATCTATAAGCAGCTTCGTTCGTAGCTAATGTCTTGAATTTCAGTGATGATTGCCTAGACGAGGTGAAACACGTCAATTCCCAAAACAAGTTCGCAAACTTTGATTTCGATAAATACGTTGTCTTACCACTTCACCGTGGAGTTATTTTCGTGGTATTTGTTACTCGAATGAATTAGGTAACCTCTAAAAGTGTTAATTCGACCTCTTCCATAATAGCAAACAGTATTTAATTAAATAAACCTCTATCTCACTCTACATTTGAGAACAAATGAACACATCTTATGTCATTTCCGAACAGAAGTTTAATGAAATATTCAATTTGGAAGCGGATGCAGCTGCTACACGTCAGTACTTGTAACAAATTATTTTTTACGTCGCCATCCCCTGCAGCAAGGAGAGAAATATTTGTTTTGTCAATAAAAACAGTCTTTTCTTGCTGCGCTGTTGTTTATTTCTCCCCAAAGCGTTTCGCCTTTTTACTTTAAGGCATCATCAGTTGGATCTAGAATGATAGTTTTGTTTTGATACGTGTTATTCGTAGATTATAAAGCAGTTGACGTCTCGTTCTTTATGTAAATAAGTGATTACGCGAAGAACTGTAAGTAACCGGGTACTTACATAAAAAACGTGAACTGTTTTATAATCTACAAATAACACATATCAAAACAAAACTTTATCATTCTAGATACCACTGAATATGCCTTAAAGTATAAAGGCGAAACGCGTCTGGGAGAATACTACACAGCGCAGCAAGGAAAGGCGGTTTTTTCTACAAAACGAACAATACTTAAAAAATCGAGTTGCGAAATAAGCAAACTGCATACGCGAGTCACTTCCACGATTGCTCAATTAGATAGTCATCTGGTACACATTTCCATTCACTCCAGGCACCATCGCATGAAAACTGTATATCAGAGAATGTAATCAGTAACGGTATTTTCCTAATTTGCTTCTTAAATTAAGTTTCTTTAGTTTAATCTCCACTAGCCAGCTACTTCAGAACGACTGAAAAGTAACCCGTGAAATGAGAAATTTCTGGTTGAGGACACATTTACGTGGATAATAAGTTGGAGCCGGCCTCTGTGGCCGAGCGGTTCTAGACGCTTCAGTTTGGAACCGCGCGACCGCTACGGTCGCAGGTTCGAGTCCTGCCTCGGGCATGGATGTGTGTGATGAGCTTAGGTTAGTTAGGTTTAAGTAGTTCTAAGTTCTAGGGTACTGATGACCTCAGATGTTAAGTCCCATAGTGCTCAGAGCCATTTGAACCATTAGCCAATAAGTTGGAGCTTAGTAGGCACTAGTAAACACTGACATAGACGCCTGCAAGGGAGTGGGGGGGAGGGGGTGGGGGGAGTGAGATAGGGTACTTGTCCGGTTCCCACTGAAATCTGGGTACGAGTTCTATTCATTCCATACATTTCGAAGATTTTTCGCGTTGCACCTCTCGTTTTTAGTTGGTTTTATCCGTACTGTGCTGATTGCAGTGAGACAATACTATGGCTTTAGCAACTGCTGTATAACTTATGTTTGTTTGGCAGTTTTAGAGTACAGAACCAGTATACTGTCCGTCTTTAGCTGTACTTTATACCTTTTTTCTCGACGATTTGTAACATCTTGCACAATTTTACTTTGTCGAAGGCCTTTTCTAGATCGACAAATCATACGGGGAATCGAATAACATTCAGTAATACACAGAAACGAGTGCAGTGTTCCATTCACATGGCAGTCAGTGCAGAAGGGGTGAATCCAGCACGGAGTGAGTGAGGCAGTCGCCTGCTCCCGGCCTGTCTGCCACGTAATAGCCTATTTCCTGCCGACGCGCCACGCTCAGCAGATAAAGGCCATAACACACACACACACACACACACACACACACACACACACACACACACACACACACACACGAGCGCCAGCTGGCCTTGCCACGGTCAGTCACGACCCCGCAGCTTGTCCAAGGCCGGTCTCCGATTGCGACCTCCGACGACGTTAAATATTTTCTGTACGCCTCTGTCGCGCGCTTTCCTTTTACAAACCTAATTACCGGGACCAAACACTGCTTAGAAGCTATACCGCTACACACAGGTCGCTTCTATAGACTTTTTCTCAAAGCTTGTGCACTAGTCTGTATCTTTGACATCTAAGAGGTCCCACAAAAGAGAAAAGAAAAATGGCCACGTACGAGTAAGACTCGCGCAATGAGAGTTCCGTACGAATTCAATTACATATGTAGATAGTTTATACGTTCCGGGAATCGAAGATATTTGCGATTTTTGCCTTTATCGACAATGATATTGGAAAGATATCGGTCCCAGGAATACCAAGACGTTCGAGAATTTTCTAATTTCAGGTTTGAGGTCGGATAACAAATGACAAAGAAATATGTTTTTCGTGTGATGTAATTAAAAATTCACGTTCTCGGATTCTTCCCAATACTAGTACTGTGAAACCTAGCTTCTCGTCAAATTTCATAATTCTGGTTCGACGCGAAGCACCTTATAGGTTTTGATGAGTGTGCTTTCGAGTATCAAAATATGTGACACAAATAGCCGTATCTTTCTACTGAATTGACTTAGAAACTTAAAACTGTTACACCGCGAAGGTAACACAGGCCTTGTTATGTGCCATAAATTTGAACTTGATACACCAACTTGATCCAGAAAAAAAGGTTGTTAACACACGGATAGACATAACAGACGGATAAAATGACAAACAATAATATTTTTTCGTGTTATATACTTACAGATTAACAATTATCGGATTTTTTCCTTTGCTGGCCGCGGTGGCCGTGCGGTTCTAGGCGCTGCAGTCCGGAACCGCGGGACTGCTACGGTCGCAGGTTCGAATCCTGCCTCGGGCATGGATGTGTGTGATGTCCTTAGGTTAGTTAGGTTTAAGTAGTTCTAAGTTCTAGGGTACTGATGACCTAAGATGTTAAGTCCCATAGTGCTCAGAGCCATTTGAACCATTTTTTCCTTTACTTGTACTGTGCAACCTTGCTTTGTGGCAAATTTCATGATCCTAGGTCAACGGGAAGTACACTTTAGGTTTTAATAAGTTTTCGAGTATCAAAATTTGTGGCATAAATGACTGTTTCTTTCGACTGAATTGGCCTAGAAACTTAATATTTTTAAACTTCCAAGGGAGCCTAGACGTTAATATGTAACATAAATTTGAACTTAATACGTATACTCTTTCCCGAGAAAAAGGGTTTTCAGCAGTCGGACCGACAGACAGACAGCAAATTTTCACAGATTGAAGCACAGAACGCTAAAAACGGAAATTTCTGTTGTTTGGAAAGAATTTTACAACAATGTTATCCCCATCACATTTCATACGTTTACGTCAACGAACTCCCGAAAGATATGTGCAGCTCAGTCTTTGGGATTACTTTATATCTCTCATAAATATGTTTTATATGTTTATGTAAAAAGACGGCTCCATAAGGTTTTCTGTATGTTTGGGGTACAGGAAAAAAGTCATATGCGGCCGCGTCTGACGAATATGAGGGCTGCGCCGTCATTACACTATTGTTTATGCAAACAAACTCACAAACAAACATCGTAATATGAGCAGGTGCAGTATCTTGATCCAAAAATGATGAATTCTTCCGCTACAAATGGAGGCCATTTTTTTTATGATTCCTCCACGCGAATGGCGATGAATGTGTAAGTAGTACAACTTATTGATCGTTGGATCTTGCGGGTGAATTCCTGGTGCACTGAGACACTAAACTCGAAGAAAGTGAGCATATCTGTCGACCGTACTAGTAAGCTCTTTTCGGTCTTCACTATCTAGAATGCATCCACTGGGATGAACCGTATTTTTGACGTCATAAACTCGTGTTTTATCACCTGTTATGAGGAGTTTCAGTAATTTTGCAACGTTATTTATATATGGACTCCTGAGCGACATGCCTTCGCCGCTGTGAAATTCAACAGTTTAAAGCCCGCATCTCGTGGTCGTGCGGTAGCGTTCTCGCTTCCCACGCCCGGGTTCCCGGGTTCGATTCCCGGCGGGGTCAGGGATTTTCTCTGCCTCGTGATGGCTGGGTGTTGTGTGCTGTCCTTAGGTTAGTTAGGTTTAAGTAGTTCTAAGTTCTAGGGGACTTACGACCACAGCAGTTGAGTCCCATAGTGCTCAGAGCCATTCAACAGTTTAAGAACAGGTTTTACTATCGTAGTTTTATGAAACACCTGAAAAATTTCATGACATGAGCCAACTGATACACTACAATCGTACATGTCTTCTCTGATCGTGTTTAGGCGATTGTTCATAATAATTTCTTTTTATTTTTTCTACAATTTCGTCGGTCGGTGTGTGCTGCGGCGTCCAGAGCCTTCTTCATAGCCTTCTTCAGAACGCTTATACCGATAGCAAATCCTTGTTTTACTCACAGCAATCTCAACGAAAGCAATAGTTAACGTTTCTAAAACTACGCTCACTTGATTCCGTTCGTGCAGAAAAATTTAAAAATAAAGTCTGTAAGCCCACTATTATAAGGAATGGACAATTCACGATACTGCGAATACACATTTAAATTGACAGTAGACCGACAAAATACCTGATACTGCTATACGATTGCACAGATACATTTAAAAATTGATTACCAACACAGCAATGAAAAAAAAAAGCGTCAGTACAACACGCGAAATCACAAAATTCCCCGTATTTTTTCAACACACCTCGTAGACTCGAGTCTCCACTGACTTTCATTAATGAAGATGTGATTACAAGGTAGTTTTACCGATATACGTAAATAAACAACCAGTGGCTCCGCAAGTAAGTGAATTCAGGTTTCTGGACATCACTTTGTAGACAAGTGGTCGTTCAATAAAGTTCCGATCTACGAATTCAAAAGGACGGTATTGGACTGCCGGCGACACCTAATATTATTATGTCACACACCATTTCTTTTACGTATGTCAATGCTTTTTAATGTGGACAACGCCTACCTGTTGCGCGGTTCGGAGTTCACATTCAACTATAGGTCCTCCTATAACTAAGAGAGTTAAAGGTCGGTGGAAGATATTCAGTAACATCTGTACGACGTCTAGTAAAGCACAGGTATTCAAACTAACTTTCGGGTTGAGGACGGGTTTACTTTCTTCGTACTGTATGCTTATCCAGGGTGACTTTTCTGTGTGTGTGTGTGTGTGTGTGTGTGTGTGTGTGTGTGTGTGTGTGTGCGACAATGAAACGCTGTAAACACAGGGTGACAATTATTGAACTATATGAAATAAAATCGTCATAACTTCTGTACGGTTTGCGTTAGGACTTTCAAACTGCACGGTTGGCCGCGGGCCATGATGGGAATTAGTAGGCGCTGTATGGTTTGGTTTAGCTACGAAGTTCACTTTCATTTGGGTGGGTTCGTCAATAAGCAAAACTGGCGCGTTTGGTGGACTGTGAATCCGCATTTCGCGACCGAGAAGTCTCTTCACCACCAACGGGTGACTGCGTGGTGTGCAGTGTCTAGTCACGGAATATTGGGTGCAGTATTCCTTGATGGCACAGTGACTACCGAACGATACGTGATCCAATGTGACCCTGATTTCGACAATTTGTGGTTCATGCCAGATGCAGCTCGACCCCACTGAAGCAGGAGAGTGTTTGATGTCCTGGAGGAGTACTTTGGAGACCGTATACTGGCTCTGGGGAACCCAGAGGCCACTGGCATGGGCCTCGATTGGCAGCAATATTCTCCGGGTCTGAACGCGTGCGACTCCTTTTTGTGGAGCTACACTCCTGGAAATTGAAATAAGAACACCGTGAATTCATTGTCCCAGGAAGGGGGAACTTTATTGACACATTCCTGGGGTCAGATACATCACATGATCACACTGACAGAACCACAGGCACATAGACACAGGCAACAGAGCATGCACAATGTCGGCACTAGTACAGTGTCTATCCACCTTTCGCAGCAATGCAGGCTGCTATTCTCCCATGGAGACGATCGTAGAGATGCTGGATGTAGTCCTGTGGAACGGCTTGCCATGCCATTTCCACCTGGCGCCTCAGTTGGACCAGCGTTCGTGCTGGACGTGCAGACCGCGTGAGACGACGCTTCATCCAGTTCCAAACATGCTCAATGGGGGACAGATCTGGAGATCTTGCTGGCCAGGGTAGTTGACTTACACCTTCTAGAGCACGTTGGGTGGCACGGGATACATGCGGACGTGCATTGTCCTGTTGGAACAGCAAGTTCCCTTGCCGGTCTAGGAATGGTAGAACGATGGGGTCGATGACGGTTTGGATGTACCGTGCACTATTCAGTGTCCCCTCGACGATCACCAGTGGTGTACGGCCAGTGTAGGAGATCGCTCCCCACACCATGATGCCGGGTGTTGGCCCTGTGTGCCTCGTTCGTATGCAGTCCTGACTGTGGCGCTCACCTGCACGGCGCCAAACACGCATACGACCATCACTGGCACCAAGGCAGAAGCGACTCTCATCGCTGAAGACGACACGTCTCCATTCGTCCCTCCATTCACGCCTGTCGCGACACCACTGGAGGCGGGCTGCACGATGTTGGGACGTGAGCGGAAGACGGCCTAACGGTGTGCGGGACCGTAGCCCAGCTTCATGGAGACGGTTGCGAATGGTCCTCGCCGATACCCCAGGAGCAACAGTGTCCCTAATTTGCTGGGAAGTGGCGGTGCGGTCCCCTACGGCACTGCGTAGGATCCTACGGTCTTGGCGTGCATCCGTGCGTCGCTGCGGTCCGGTCCCAGGTCGACGGGCACGTGCACCTTCCGCCGACCACTGGCGACAACATCGATGTACTGTGGAGACCTCACGCCCCACGTGTTGAGCAATTCGGCGGTACGTCCACCCGGCCTCCCGCATGCCCACTATACGCCGTCGCTCAAAGTCCGTCAACTGCACATACGGTTCACGTCCACGCTGTCGCGGCATGCTACCAGTGTTAAAGACTGCGATGGAGCTCCGTATGCCACGGCAAACTGGCTGACACTGACGGCGGCGGTGCACAAATGCTGCGCAGCTAGCGCCATTCGACGGCCAACACCGCGGTTCCTGGTGTGTCCGCTGTGCCGTGCGTGTGATCATTGCTTGTACAGCCCTCTCGCAGTGTCCGGAGCAAGTATGGTGGGTCTGACACACCGGTGTCAATGTGTTCTTTTTTCCATTTCCAGGAGTGTATATTAAAGACAAGGTATACAGCAATAACCCCAAAACCATTTCTGAACTGAAAACAGCCATTCATGATGTCATCAACAGCATCGATGTTCCGACACTTCAGCGAGTCATGCAGAATTTCGCTGTTCTTCTGCGCCATATCATCCCCAATGATGGCAGGCATATCGAACATGTCGTAACCTAAATACGAATATCTGTAGTGACGTTTGCATGTTGAACGAATTGTTTGCACGCCGTAGTTTGTAACTAATTTACTTTTTTTTTTACTATAGTTCAGTAATTGTCATCCTGTATAATGCTGAAATAGATCGAAAAGCCTGAAGTCTTCTGAAGGGGCCGGCCGCGGTGGTCTTGCGGTTCTAGGCGCTGCAGTCCGGAACCGCGGGACTGCTACGATCGCAGGTTCGAATCCTGCCTCGGGCATGGATGTGTGTGATGTCCTTAGGTGAGTTAGGTTTAAGTAGTTCTAAGTTCTAAGGGACTGATGACCTAAGATGTTAAGTCCCATAGTGCTCAGAGCCATTTGAACCAATCTTCTGAAGGAAAGTAAGATTACAAATCAGCGTTCTGTAGACGTCGATGTCATTAGAGAGCAAGTACAAGCTTCGATTCGAGGGTGGGGGGTGGGAGTGCGGAAAAGAAAATCTATCTTATCTTTTGAAAGGCAACGCGAACTTTGACACCGCAGCTGAAACCGGACTCGCCACGTGTTCGAGTACATTAGCTCTTGCGTGAGGTCAAACAACAAAGACAGAGGCCCCAATTAATTAAAATCTGATTCATATACCTTCGGAATATTGATTCTCAAGTTACGGCTAACTCTTTGGTGTATTTCATTTTGTAATATTTATTTTGTTTAGATATGGCTTAACGTGCAGATTTCCCCCTCTAAGAAAAAATCGGAGAGTAATAGTGGCCATATTCCTTACACAGTGTTGGCAGTACTCGGAATTTGATCTTTGATACAATCATCAAGAGAGAACGTAGCGAAATGGCGATAACCGTTGAACATTTCCTCCTGTGTTAAAGTGGCGCCCTGGCACACAAAACCTCGTATCTTGGCACGTACGCAGGATGGCGAAGCTCTTAGGAACGGAGGCATTATCTGCTTTCTACACTGGTGTGAAAAACTTGAGCACGAAAATAATTTTCTCGTGATCTGTCACTGCCAAGTAACATAGCTCGTTGAAATGGCTCTGAGCACTATGGGACTTAACATCTATGGTCATCAGTCCCCTAGAACTTAGAACTACTTAAACCTAACTAATCTAAGGACATCACACAACACCCAGTCATCACGAGGCAGAGAAAATCCCTGACCCCGCCGGGAATCGAACCCGGGAACCCGGGCGTGGGAAGCGAGAACGCTACCGCACGACCACGAGCTGCGGACAATGTGTCAGATAATCTGCCTTTATTAATACCATAGCACTCGTGAATTGATGTGAAACCGGAAAAAAACAAAACTCAGTGTTAAGGAAGTTGTACAGTGCACATACAATTTCACAATACATTCACAATAAACGTTCAAAAATGTCTCCACCGAGTTCAATGCATTTATTTGCACGTGTATGAACAGATTTTGTTGCTCGTTTCAGTTTCACAGGGTTGTTCTTAATTTGGTAAATTGTATTCATAATGCGAGCAAGTAATGTCTAACGTGTATTGACTTCGTCCTCATATACTATGTCTTTCATCTATCCCCATATACAAAAGTCCATTGGTGTTAAATCGGGCGATCTGGGTGGCCACAGACGTGTAGCGCCACGGCCAATCCATTTCTGGGGAAAACGTTCAGTTAAATGTGTAGTAATGGCGTTGGTGAAATGGTTTGCTTCAGACCATACGTGCTCGTTATGTAAACTGTTTATACCCTTTCGAGTAAACTGTGCCTCATCAAAGAAATTAAATGTATTTGTATTTAAACAGTTGCACAATAGCAAGCGAAGGGCTGGATCTCCCGGGTGTAAATGATGCACGTTTTGTTTATGGTAAAGATACAGATTATTGTACTTCAGTGTACGCCATAGATTAGATTGTGAAATGCGTACTCGTTGAGTGGTACATCGAGTACTGGTACCCGGGCTACGTTGAACAGCATCCATATTATAATCGTCTTCACGAATCGAGCGCTCGTACTGATTATGAACGCTAGGTAGAGAACCTGTCTCCCGTAACATTCAAAATACTGCGCTAATGGTTCGTGCATTCCGAATCCTCCGAGTTGGATAACGTACGCGATATTCGTTAACTGGCCGTGCAGGGTACCGCGTGGTTAAGGGCGCCTTGCCACGGTTCGCGCGGCTCCGCTCCGTCGGAGGTTCGAGTCCTCCGTCTGGCATGGGTGTGTGTGTTTTCCTTAGCGTAAGTTAGTTTGAGTTAGATTAGATAGTGAGCAAGCCTAGGGACCGATGACCTCAGCAGTTTGGTCCCATAGGAACTTACCACAAACTTCCATTCGTTAACGGCAGCTGTAGCATTACCATCGCATTTGCCATAAATAAACACCATATCGGCGTATTCCTTTGTCGTAAATCAGAAAGGCATCCGTATTTCATAAATAATCTATAAACTACGACAGTTAGTATACGGTTTCACTTATATACACTGTTGTTATTAAGTTTTCACTGAACAGTACAGAAAAACGAAGTCGTTTCAACGTTAGGAAACGACTGAAACGACTCAATAACGGTTGCTAACAATGACATAAACGAGTCTACATTCCTAATGGAAAGTAAACAAATTTACTAGTATAATAATCTTCGCTTCTCTGGATGATCTGTAAAACTACTGCAGATACACGTCTGGGACATATTTTATTAAATTCACCAGACCAATAACAACAAAATACACGTCTGGGACATATTTTATTAAATTCAATAGACCAATAACAACAAAATAAATGGAAATCGTGCTTTACGTTAACCCCGTACTATTTACCGATGGCTTCATACTAGCGAAGTTGCCAAATTTCAAGCAAAATTTTTTATTAGCCGTAACTCCGTAACCAAACATATGGGGATCTATGTTTATATGAACTTTTTCTTCACTTTTGCTTGTAGAACAACATATTAAAATATCTGCATATCTTCGTGAATCATCCTGTATAGTACAGAGGATAACTGAAAGAAATACGCAATGAGTCGAAGAGAAATGACACCTTCATTCAAAGACAATAATTACAATGTAGTCACTGTGATTTATGAGGATCCCCTGGAGATTACGAAAGGCGGTACATAATCGTCAATAGGGTGTGATGATCACGACGGACAGCACTACATGCCCTTTAAGGTGCTCACGTACTAGCCACAAGGCTGGTACGTAGTCGCGCGGTTGACAACTGCCGAATGGTCTCTGGTGAATGTGCACGTGCTGCAATACGTGTCCCCAACCTGTCTTACACGTGCTCGATGGGAGAACGGGCACGCCAGTCCACTCACCGGATGTCCTCCCGTCCCAAGACCTGCTGCTCCTGCGCAGCTCGATGCGACCAGGCATTGTTAGCCATAAGAGAACCGAGTGCATCTTCGTGAGAGACAGATGAGGGGAGAGTCTAATGTTACAATAAAATTGACCGGTGAGTGCAGCGTGTTCAAAGATTTGGGAGTCAGTACGCCCATGCGACATGATGCCTTCTCACTCTGAAACAACTGGACCACCATAACCGACATATCCAACAACGTTCTTGTGCGTTACGTCCCTTCAAGTGGCGAGAAGCGGGAGCACGTCCGCGGTTGCACATTCGGAAGACGACAACAAAAGATTTCGTTTCCAGGTAGTTACTGCCTAGGCTCTCGTTACCGTTTTACTGTTCAGTACCTCGGACAGACGCGCTTTATGACACCTGCGGATAGTAGCACCACCGTTACAACTCGGCGCGAGCAGCTGTTCCGGGCAGGAGCGTTATGGCAGCCGTCTGGATGGTGCATACTTCCTTCGTCATTGCCTTATGCTAAGAAGACGCCGCAGCCACCTCCTTTGTCGGCTCGACTCAACTCTCATGAGTGCAATGACCTCTCTGATTTATCTAGCCGGCCGTGGTGGCCGAGCGGTTCTAGGCGCTTCAGTCTGGAGCCGCGCGACCGCTACGGTCGCAGGTTCCAATCTTGCCTCGGGCATGGATGTGTGTGATGTCCTTCGGTTAGTTAGGTTTAAGTAGTTCTAAGTTCTAGGA
Organism: Schistocerca nitens; assembly: GCF_023898315.1. NCBI lineage: Eukaryota > Metazoa > Arthropoda > Insecta > Orthoptera > Acrididae > Schistocerca > Schistocerca nitens. The sequence continues at coordinate 253,155,165 of NC_064615.1, read as the reverse complement.
GACTGATGACCTCAGCAGTTAAGACCCATAGTGCTCAGTGCCATTTGAACCATTTGATTTATCTAGAAATGTTTCCCCCGACAGTATCTGCAGTGTAGAGATTTAATGTAGCTTCTAGAGTAACGACACTTGGCAACTGCTCAGTAACGACTACTTGCTTAGTACTTCATTAACAGTATATGTTTCCGTTTAAGTTTCACTGTTTTGCTTATGGTTGTCTGAAGTGAACTCTTGTTTGCAAACGTGATTTTGTGAAGGCTGTTCTTGTCAGAGTGAAAATGTATTTAATAAATATTTTAATGACAGCCTTTCTCTTCATATGTTGTAAAGCATATCCACGATATAAATTTATTAAATAATCAGTTATCAAGAACCTGCAAACAGGGACGAGACGTTTTAATTGCTTTTCGCGGTCAAAACTGAGACCGAAAGTCGTAAACAATTTTGCCGTTGACAGGAGGGCTCAAGTTGAACACTCTTCTCCTAACCATTTCACTACAAGTTTGACGTATGTGTCCCTCGATAGGTTGTCAGAGAATCAGAAGCAATCCCCTGCGTACCATAATGAAATTTTCACTCTGCAGCGGAGTGTGCGCCGATATGAAACTTCAGTTTCCTGGAAGATTAAAACTGTGTGCCGGACCAAGGCTGTTTGGTAGAGCACTTGACCGCGCAAGGCAAACATCCCGAGTTCGAGTCTCGGTCCGGCACACAGTTGTAATCTGCCAGGAAGTTTCAGCTCCTTGCATGTTATTGCTCTGTGTCAATGTTCTATTAGTAATGGTTGTGCAGTCTTCATGCTTCCGTACCGCCGCATGGAATTAATTGGCACTTGCATTTAGGCAACCCAATTAACAAATTTGCAAAGTGAGCTGCTGTCGCGTCTTCCCGTACAATTCATGCACGCACGACTTTTTCCACATCACGAAAGTTGTCCCAATTGAGGACCTATAATGTGAGTTACAAACATAGACAGATGTTCTGCCCACTAATATGTGCCTGTTTTTTTGTATGTCTCGTAGTTTTTCCGCGGTCGTCTCGAGAAATCCCAAAGGTGGCCCTCCGCGCAATTGAAAATAAAACAGCGGTAAATATTTTTTTGTTATTGTTAGTCTTATGACATTAATTAAAATAAGCATACATTAGTGTTTTCACTCCAAAACAATGACAATGGAAGGGTTAACAAGGGGCTATCCTGTAGGAAGGGAGAAGCTATAAAACGTTTATTGGGTTGATACGTAAGTCTGTAGCGTTTCTCCAAAAGTTTAATAAGCGCAACAGATACTCGTACAATAGAGACTTTAGTTGTCAGCAATATATTCTCCTTCACTATTTAGAACGGTCTGCCAACGTTAGTGAGATGCAAATGTCGCACGATGGCGGAACGATGATAGTTCATCACATTTTCCATTTCTCGAGCACACTGACATGGGTCATTGTCGATTAACCCTAGCAATACCAACATATTTTCCATAACGGTCTTCCTGAACGTGGAGAGTCACTAATGTCGAAACGATCCTGCATAAAACGAGAAAACCATTTTCTTGTTTACTCAGTCCAGTGACATTATCCCCATACACGGCGCAAGTTTTTCTGGCTGCGCCTCCGTTGCTTTCACCGCTCTGTTGATCCCAAGCAGAAGAACATGTCGGAAAAAATTTTCAAATGTGTGTGAAATATTATGGGACCTAACTGCTAAGGTCATCAGTCCCTAAGCTTACACAATACTTAACCTAAATTATCATAAGGACAAACACACACACCCATGCCCGAGGGAGGACTCCAACCTCCGCCGGGACCAGCCGCACAGTCTGCCATCGTAGCGCCGTCGACCGCTCGGCTAATCCCGCGCCGCTGGATATGTCGGAAATGTTCCGATTTCTCCACTTTACACTCCATTTTCTAGCGTCCACAGCTCCACTCACTACCTCAAAATGACAATATGTCAACGCAAATAGCAATAGTGAACTACAAAATAAAAAATGCCAAACGATAAATAAATCCACAGCATCTGGAATATCTATATGACGAAAAAAAAACACTGCGAAGTTATGGACCAACCTAATACAAAGAACAGCGGTATTAGCCGCAAAGGATTTAGAGAAACTACGGGAAACCTAACACTGGTCGGCACCTAGGAATTGGTGTGTGTTCCTGTGGGATGCGCGAGTCCATCATGGTTACACTGCAGCGCAGACTTCAACTGTAAGGTGGCTACGGAATGAGGACTCAACGGAGGACGGAATGGTGGTGATGAAGAGATGGGTGAGTGTGGAATGGTGCGAACGACACGTTAGAGATGCACAACAGTACAGCGATACCATCCGAACGTAGCTAGTGTTGTGGGGCCGTGTAAAGTTGTAACGAAACTCTCATTAGATGGATAAAACCGTTGTTTCGAACACGGTTGTAGTAGCTCTCCTCTGACTCTAGTAGAGGAGAAACGACGGTTTTATCCGCATAGTCAGAGTTGTGTTGCAACATCATGCGGCTGTAAACGCGTAAAATTTTGGTTTCAACTGATACCACCCGTAGAAGTGTACGCATTTACACTAACTGGCGTTATTTTGATTCGATGGGCGTTTTGATGGTAATCGAAATTCGCTGGAGTAACTTGAAAAGTTCCTCTGTGCGTAGATGATGATGTGAGGCCTGGTGGTGTAGCGGCAAAGCGCGTGCCTGGATGCCGAGATGTGGTGGACTGCAATCCCGCTCGGACAATGGAAAATTTCAGTCTACTGTTACTGTAGCCGTCACCTCTCAACGATGTGAGGAGTCGGCAGGAACGACGCGTGGTTCGGATTCCTCGTTAAACTGTAGATCCCGTTTCTCCAGTTGCAGAAATGGGGTAGATTAGGGATGCACAAGTCTCCGTAGTGGTGTCCAATTGAAAGGCTCGCACTCACCCATTGAGCCAAACAAAATTAATTATTGCGTTCCTGTTGTTGGAAATGTAGAATTACGAACTCGTTCGTTAATCAGTAACCGGCATGTCGTGACGAATGTGGGCGAACAGCGCACAGTGTTTTTACTTCGTGGCACCGGCCGCCTCTTTGAGAAGGGTGCGGGCAGCAGAGAAGCAGTGTACACTTGGGCGGCTTCAGTAGGCCCATTCCGGGGCTTCTCCTGTTTCCGGGTGCAGCTGCAGCGGGGCCTTTGCCGACCACCGCCAGCGGCGAGTGGAGGAGGAAGATTCTTTTGTCGTGTTTATTCACTCGCTGCTGAATATCACGTTAAAGCTCCTTTTCCAAGGAAAATGTTAAGAGGCCACGAGAACTGCGCTACTTGTATCAAAACAGTCAAGGACAATCTAAATGGTCATCAACATCTTTCGGATGTTGTAGCTCTTGTCCCGAGTAACTTGACTACTGGTACAGGCCGAACTATATGCCCTTGCCATTTCACACATTTTACACCGGAAATGCACCGGGAGATTATGAAGGTCACACTTGAAAATTAGAAACATGGTATGTTTCTTTGCACTAACAGTTGTTTGCAACATGTATTTTCCTTGCTGCAGTCATTTGTATATATGCGAGACACCGTTTTATAGTTTTGCTTCTACCCAAACAGACTTAATGTGTTGTTTTAAGTGGGATATTTTATTTTATTTCTGAAAAAAAGATATTGGATATTAACATCCTGTGTAGGTTATATGAAGATCTCGGATACGTTCACATCTACCAGTTAATTTGTAATGCTGTCAGTCTGTATATGTGGGCCACACATGTAGGAATTCTAGACACAGTTTTACAGAACATCTCGGAACGTTAAAAAGTAATAGCTTCCAGTCAACATTTGCTGGTCCAAAAGCGCCACCGGACGAACATAGAAAGTGATTTAAAAGCTCTTAAAACTAGATACAGGTTGTACCAAAAATTATCAATAGAAGAAGAGAATTATCGTCCAAAAATCAAAAATCCACGGAAAGAAAGTACTAAATGAAAACACTTCATTGCGTAATAAAACACTATCTGCCACAATAGAGCTGTATAAATGACACCTGCTCCTTCCCAAACAGTGTATGGTTACCCTCTAAATTAAATTATTCTCTCCATCCTCCATACGATTCACTATACCTACTCCCCCCTCTCCCTCCCCCTCTCTCTCCCTCCCCCTCTCTCTCCCTCGCCCTCTCTCTCCCCCCTCCCTCTCCCCCCTCCCTCTCCCCCCTCTCCCTCCCCCGCTCTCTCTCTCTCTCTCTCTCTCTCTCTCTCCCTCCCCCCCTCTCCCTCATTCCGAATTTCATATCTGCCTCTTCTTCCCTTTTCTTTCTGTAGCATAGGATACATCGAACAAGGTAGTTGCATTTTAATCTTTGAGAGAACTATTTACTGTACTGATTACTGTTTTCTCCTGTTTCAGGTAAGTGACAGAACCTGTCTAAATAGTTCATTTCCTCTCCGAGACAAATCCTGAGGTTACAGCGGAAGGTGAGTGCTGATGTACTGTATCAGAAATACCATTGACCCTTACGTTATCGGTTCAAATTCGGCGCGAAATTATGAAAGACGTAATGAAATTGACGGGGAGACACTGTGGCGAAATTGATCATTTTCATTTGCACAGAGATAACTAAAAATTTCTACAAAATAATGTTTAAGTTTGTGACAAAAGGTTTTGACTTTTGTCTTCATAAAGGGTGCGGCTTGGTTTCATATGTGAAAAACAGTTTTAATCTGCAGGAAAATGCTCTCCCCCCCCCTCCCCCCCCCCCCCCTCTCTCTCTCTCTCTCTCTCTCTCTCTCTCTCTCTCTCTCACACACACACACACACACACACACGCACACGATGTCAAAAATGGTTCAAATGGCTCTGAGCACTATGGGACTTACCATCTGAGGCCATCAGTCCCCTAGAACTCAGAACTACTTAAACCTAACTAACCTAAGGACATCACACACATCCATGCCCGAGGCAGGATTCGAACCTGCGACCGTAGCGGTCGCGCGGTTCCAGACTGAAGCGCCTAGAACCGCTCGGCCAAAACGGCCGGCTTCAAATGTCAAAAACACAATGAAATCGCGCGATAGTCCCCGGCACAAAAGGAAACGAGTAAACATCTTATAGCTGTAACAACACGTGGAGTGGCGACACAAACCTTGTTCTTTGGTGCTAAATTATGTCAAATACTTGTGTAACAGCAAAAAAATGGCTCTGAGCACTATGGGACTCAACTGCTGAGGTCATTAGTCCCCTAGAACTTAGAACTAGTTAAACCTAACTAACCTAAGGACATCACAAACATCCATGCCCGAGGCAGGATTCGAACCTGCGACCGTAGCGGTCTTGCGGTTCCAGACTGCAGCGCCTTTAACCGCACGGCCACTTCGGCCGGCTTTGTGTAACAGCAGCAAGATGGTAACAGCAAAAGACGTAATTGCTTTAACACATCATAAAGTTGGTTGGTTGATTTGGGGGGAGGGGACCAAACAACAAGGTCACCGGTCGAATCGGTTTAGGGAAGGATGGGGGAAGGAAGTCGGCCGTGTCCTGTCAAAGGAACGATCCCGCCATTTGCCTTAAGCGATTTAGGGAAATCACGGAGAACCTAAATCAGGATGACCGAACGCGGGTTTGACCCGTCGTCATCCCGAATACTAGTCCAGTGTGAATATGTGATAAACAAGCGAAGCAGGACGCCTAACAGGCAAAAAAAGTAATACACTAAATAATGCGTTGTAAGTATAGGGATTCGTTGTTTGCTGGTGACAAGCTGTAGAATGTACTGTATATTAAATATAAGGGGCGATCAAAAATTCGAACGGTGTTTCTCCTCCGGCAGCCAAGGCAAGAATAGAATGTTTGTCCTGTTTGGACGCTTTCGAAATAACGTCATAGTTAACGTTTCCACTTTACGACACGTACATGGGAAAAACACAAATGCCACACCATTCCCTTGCCTACATATCGTTGCTTATACAACCGCACTGGAGCCGCACTATGTTGCGTATACGCTGCAGCAACGCACTCAGAAGGGAACTTTTTGATCGCTACTTATATAAAACTACTAGCAAACGCAAATGATAGCGCCGTCTGAGGTATATGGAACCGTATTTATTTCCAAACTTAACATCCTGGACCAAAATCTTAAAGCATAGCGTAAGGGAAGAATATGTAATGCCTCGGGTCTGTGAAATACGTCTCAACGCTGTACCTTATGTAAACTAACGTAAAATATATGAAACCTTATACTTTGTGCTGTGTACATGTAAATACCGTTGAGTCAAAACTCATATAACGTACACAGGAATTTAACATTTAATACTTTTTCAGAAAGAAAACGAAGAAAAAATCATTCTGAAGATAGCACATGAAGTGCTGAAACTTGTTTGGGTAATAACAAAACTATAAAAAGGTGTCTTGCATAAGACGGAATTCCTCTCCAGTTTCCCGTTCATTATTTACTCATTCGCGACCTCCGTATTTAAGTGTTACCGTTTCCACAGTAGCAGCAAACGGCAGGAAAAAATGATTGCAGTGATAAATCTGTAGAACAGGAAGCAAAAGCAGGTTTATAAGTGGATCAACACACACACAAATACACACACACACACACACACACACACACTCGCGTAGCATGACGACGTAACGTGGAAGTTTGGTTACCGATAGCAAACAGTAACACGTGGAACGTATCCAAGTATAAAGAAACGTAGCCAGTGAAACGAGAAAAAATGTTCTATTTGTGTACGATTTTCTATAAAAATTGCAACTCTTCATCCGTATGCTAGTATGTAATCCAACAAATAGAAACAAATAAACGTTTAACTCTTTCTTGTGAACTAAAGCTAAACTGTCTCGTAAATTGGCAGATGCGCATATCGTTGTGAACTGCCGTTGTATAAGGAACAGGTTTTTCAAAAATATGTAACCATAAGTCGAGAATACCACACTGTGATGCCGCTATTTCGTTACAGATTAATTTGACCCGGCAGGTTGGTGACTGCTGACCCAATATCCATCATTTTGATTTGCAGCTCCTTGTATTGGCCGTGTTTGCTGACGCAGTTTCGCGAGCCTTAGTGAAAGTAAGGGCGCTGGGGATAAAGCTTATGCCCACATTTCTTGCCACTTTTAGGTGTAACTTTCCTTTGTGTTGTCACTCTCTGCAGCTGCATCAACGACGGACATACAGTTGACACGATACAGGAACTCTCTGTAACTAAATTTCGTCCTTCCGAAATCCTTTTTATCTCCTTCGCAAATTCACAGGAATCCCATTTAAAACAGGCTATAAGTAATGGCAAGAATATCTTAATAAAAATGTAAATGTTCGTTTCTTGAAAACGTCTACTCTCCGAAAGTTACTGACCGTTTGCTTTGAACACAACGTTGAATTCTAGTATGGGCGTGTCTCTCGATAACTAATTCTTTAATGTACGTTTATTTTTAATTCGTATAATATATAAACTGGAAACATTGTTACCAAAAATCTCAAAATGTGCCTTTCCGATGTACTTCAAATTTTTACACGATACCGTAACAAACTTTTAGACACATACTGATTATATAGCTTTTAATACATAAACATATATATAAAATATATAGTAGTGAAACAGTTAGCAAACAGGAAAGCTGTATTTATGGCTTATTGATTTATGATTGGAATACTAGCACAGAATTTGATTTAGCAATGACAATAAAAATGCTCATGACCAGAGGGGGGAGGGGACGTAGGAAACGGTAAGGAGGAGATGAAGAGAAAAAGGGGACACGAGGAGATAGAGTGCGCTGAAGGAGATAGAGAGAGGGGGCGGGGAGATGGCAGAAAGAAAGGGAGGAAGTGATTGACGGAGGGAGAGGGAAGAAGGAGGAGATGAACAAGGAAAGGGAGAGGGAGAGATGGACAGAGGCACTGGAGAGAAGGACAGTCGGAGGTACTACATCCAATTCCCATGCATATTAGAGACGTGTGCTTTCTATTTTCCTTCTTTTCCATTTAAGCAGACCGAGCCACACCAAAGCGCGACCGAGTATAGCTACTTTATTGATAACAGTAAGGCGTAATTGTTAGTATATCTAGAAAAATCACTTATTTTCTGTCTGTAGGTCGCTACTTTATTACCTCAGAATTACTAGTTTCGTGCAACGTCGCCCTTCGTTACATCATTCTCGTAGTTGCAGAGAAACACTACCATGCTCGTGGTCATACACTAGTATATGACCGTGAAACTGATAGTGTTTCCGTTAAGACTGGTTACTCTGTAATATGAAGTGCAGATGAACGATAATGCACGAAACCGGTAATTTTGGGATAATGAAACAGCGATTACAGACAGAGAATAACTGTATTTTCTATAAATAATTTAGTTAAAAGTTTTAGTGTGCTGAGGCACATAACTGTGTAAAGTGTCGTATGAAGGCATTAAACCTTGGACGTCCTCGAACGGGACGTGTTTCAAAATGGCTCTGAGCACCATGGGACTTAACATCTGTGGTCATCAGTCCCCTAGAACTTAGAACTACTTAAACCTAACTAACCTAAGGACATTACACACATCCATGCCCGAGGCAGGATTCGAACCTGCGACGGTAGCAGTCACGGGACGTGTTTCTCAGCGTTAAGTACGCCACAGGTCGTTTACATCATGGTTGCTGTACTCTTTAGAAACGAGTTTGTGTTTCATACATAACGTGCTCATCATCATGATTTGCGACTGTAACGCTGTCCTGCGGCAGTTGTCCGCTATATCTTGTTCACAAATCACACAGTTGTTTTCGAAAACGGGCAGCATTAAATTCCTGCGTTAGCTCTATTAAAACACACATGGTCGATATGCTAGTCGTGTTGTTCTGTCTGTAATATATATTAATAAAAAAAATTCAGTATCCATGAACGTGTTATAATGCAAAGAGGAAAGTTCCATGTCCATGCAGTAAAGTCCCATTACAAATAGTGCGATACAAATTTACAATAGTCTTATTATTTCATCATTTGTACTAGATAACTGCTGCTACGTAGTAGCAGAACTTTTAGAACATGTGATATTCTATTCCTGAGGCAAGAATGTGCAACGAATTCCTTATCTCAAAATCTTACCCTTTTGTTTTTGACGAATAAATAAATACTGAACCGCCATCGAATCAGATAGTGACACAGCGACCAATGTTGCTTTTCGTTGTCCAAGTTCATTGGCATGTTCACAAAATCGAACACACACACTGCTGAGAGAGAACACACTTACGTTTATGTAACACCGACTATTACAGATCGCATTTCTATTAAATTAATAAGAAAGTTCCAGAATCTTTTAGAAAAGACGAAGGTGAACAAAATAATTTTTTGATACACCAGGATGCGAACCAACAACACTCTTAACTCCACTTCGTAACACCGCACCTCTATCCATTACACTGCCCTGAACTTGCAACTAACCATGTCTTATATGTTACGATCTGAAATCTTTGATTGTTGATGTGTTATTAACTGACATTAGTTATAACAATGTGAAACAAGAAAAAAATGTTTTCGTTTGATATTCAGCCTTGAAACGGCATACTTTTATAATATGCAAGTTGTCATACGAAACCAACAAAATATGAAAACCCCATAAGCACCATTATTAGGTTTCCCAACATTTTGCTATTAAAAACTTTGCCGGTAACGACGCCTTTTCAAGAAATCCTCTGTGTGCTGATGCCCTGAAACATAATATATTAATGGGACGTAAGTAATAATATAGGCTTGAACTGAAAACTACGAAATCCAGTTTGACGTCTCACAAATTCCGCTTGTGACGTAGGATGTAATCTTGCGTCTCACAAAGTAAAAACATGACTTGTCTTATTCAGTCTTCAAAATGGTTCAAATGGAACTACTTAAGCCTAACTAACCTAAGGACATCACACACATCCATGCCCGAGGCAGTATTCGTACCTGCGACCGTAGCGGTCGCGCGGTTCCTGGCTGTAGTGCCTAGAACCGCTCGGCCACCCCGGAAATCTAACTAACCTAAGGACATCACACACACATCCATGCCCGAGGCAGGATTCGAACCTGCGACCGTAGCAGTCGCGCGGTTCTGGACTGAAGCGTCTAGAACCGCTCGGTCAACGCGGCCGGCTTATTCAGTCTTCCACACTATGGAATACTGTGGAACGCGACATTACACAGCGTGACGTCACTAAGATCGACCAGCTCCTCCCCCACCAAAGCTTTCTCGTCCTGTATAAGGACTCCTTTTGGAACCTAAAACATGTTAAATATATAGCTTTGAAAGTTAATATTTTTATAAAATGTTTTTAAGAAACTCGTTTCAGTATATAGGGAATGACAGCCATGTGCTCAATTAAAAAAAATTATTTTATTCACGAAACTATTCTCTACATGCGTCATGAAAGAATTAGTAATGTCGATGCACTGTGGCGATGTTACTGTTCACTGAAACGGTAGGTTATATTAAGTTTATGAGCAATCGCCGAAGCAAAAGCAAGATTGAGAAAGTATTTAAGAAAAAAAGAAAGAAATCCAGTCTGAACCAGCTGCTTGATTTGATGTTCTGGTTTTGCTGGACGGAGTAGTTGCCAATGGCATCAAGGCCGTAACTCTGGTTTCTTGTCTGGTTCCTGTGGCCGTATCTTTCGAAATTAAGAGCTGTGTTGACAGCGAAAAGAGTTTGGCATGAGCAATGATTATTTCTTTTACTCTAATAAAGTCGCTGCTCGTCTCCCCTACGCCAAAGCCAGTGGTATGCTTAAGACATGTGTTCAGGTGCTATTGATACGTATTTTAGACATTTTACAGTGCAAACAATGGTAGTTTTGCTTAACTCGATATGTGGTGTAACCGTGGCCGGTGGGAATCTAGATTTCCTCGTGAAAACTGGTATCTGCATCTACATCAATACTCCGCATTCCACCGTACGGTGCATGGCGGAGGGTGCCCCGTACCACTACTAGTCATTTCTTTCCTGTTCCACTCGCAAATCAAACGAGGGAAGAACGACTGCCTGCATGCCTTCGTAAGAGCGCTAATTTCTCGATTCTTATCTACGTGCTCGTTACGCGAAATGTATGTTGGAGACAGTAGAATCTTTCTGCAGTCAAATGCCGGTTCTCAAAGTTTTCTCTGTACTGTTCCTTGAAACGAATGTCGCCTTCTCTCCAGGGATCCCCATTTGAGTTGCCGAAGCATCTCCGTAGCACTTACGTTTTATTGGAACTTTGTGGTGACAAATGTAGCAGCCAGCCTCTGAATTACTTCGACGTCTTTCTTCAACCCGACATGGTACGGATCCCAATCACTCGAGCAGCACCCAAGAATGGGTCGCACTAGCGTTCTGTATGCGGTCTCCTTTACAGATGAACCACATTGTCCTAGAGTTCTCCCAATAAACCGTAACCTTCCCTACCATAATCCTCACATGCTCGTTCCACTTCATATCGCTTTGCCACGTTACGCCCAGATATTTAAACGACGTGACTTTGTCACGCAGGACGCTACTAATGCTGTATCCAAACATTATGGGTTTGTTTTTCCTACTCATCCGCATTGACTTCCAAGTATATTCTTCTACATTTAGCGCTAGCTACCACTCATCACATTAACTAGAAATTTTGTCTAGGTCATCTTGTATCGACCTACAGCCACTCAATAATAACACCTTCCCGTACACCACAGCATCGTCACAAACAACCGCAAATTGCTGCCCATCCTGTCCGCCAAATTATTTATGTATATAGAAAATAGGAACGGCCCTGTCACACTTGCCTGGGACATTCCTGACGATACCGACACCAGCACAACCTTCTCCACAAGACCGGCAAAGATATGTCTATGTGAGATGCAGTTCCTCATCAACTGTCGGCCGAAGTGGCCGAGCGGTTCTAGGCGCGTCAGTCCGGAACCGCGCGATTGCTACGGTCGCAGGTTCGAATCCTGCCTCGGGCATGGATGTGTGTGATGTCCTTAGGTTAGTTAGGTTTAAGTAGTTCTAAGTTCTAGGGGACTGATGACCTTAGATGTTAAGTGCCATAGTGCTCAGAGCCATTTGAACCATTTTTTTCCTCATCAACTAAATTACAATAGTTCTCAGTCATTATAACGAACTGGACTCGCATTTGGTAGGACGACGGTTCAATCCCGCGTCCGGCCATCCTGATTTAGGTTTTCCGTGATTTCCCTAAATCGCTCCAGGCAAATGCCAGGATAGTTCCTTTGAAAGGGCACGGCCGATGTCCTCCCAGTTTGGTCTCTTCCCCGAAACAACCCAACCCCAACCCAACATTATGACGACAGTGAAGATGCCTCAGTGGCGTATTTTCGTTGTACAGAACAGACATGAAAATTTCGTGGTCCGGAGATCGCGAACAGACATGCGAATTTCGCGGTCCGGGGTTCAGTGCCTGAAAATCACCAGTCCACTATAAGTAGGCTGCAGGAAACTAATTTCGTCTCATGAACTGCAGTGATGAGCTTTAGCGGACTTGTATTTAAAGTAAAATAACAGTTACCACGACAAAACTGCACACACAGCACGTAAAAGAAAATGGCCTTTAACGTATGACGCGGAATACACGAGTGTCTCACGGATGACCACCAAAACTCGTATACCGCTGCTTGCGCATTAGCCGACGACCAGTGGAGACATTACATAGCTTTACGGCTAAAGCTCCGTTCGCCACCAACAATTACGTCGCTGGCGAAGTACTCCAGGCTAATTTAGGCGCAGTCGCGATCGTTGCGTGGGCTACCAAGAATGACTGCTGTGTCCTAACTGTAGCTGGTGGGCTTGATGGCGGCGGGTGTTCAGGGTCTCATTGCGAAATTCGCCAGGGCGCACCGAACGTGGGCAGCCCAGGCAGCTCTTGAGACTAAGCAACCAGGATGCATCATTTTATCATGTCACGGAAGTATTCATTGACGAAAGAAAAGCTCCAAACAATATCGTAGTGCCTCCACATTATTCGTGACGCGCTGCTTACTGATTTTCCGATTTTAATGGATGGCACGCATTGTCTTTTTTATACCTTTGAAAGTTACGTAGCTACTTGCACGCCAAGGGAGGACTCGGACAGGGGGGAAGGGAGGGCAGCTCGGACCCTCCGCCCCTCCCATATAGATCCCATACCCCCCAACCTACCCAGAAAAATATATCTTCGGTTGGTTGGTTGGTTAGGGGGAGGGGACCAAATGGCGATATCATCGGTCCCATCGGATTGGGGAAGGACGGGAAAGGAAGTCGGCCGTGTCCGTTCAAAGGAACCATCCCGTCATTTGCCTGAAGTGATGTAGGGAAATCACGGGTCTGGCCATGGGTCATGCACAGATAGCCAAATGGCGAGGCGACCGCTCGCGATAAGTGGGAAATTCGGGTTCGAGTCCCGATCCGGCACAAATTTTAATTTGTCGACATTCCATTCTACAGCTGATGGTAGTAGTCACTCGCAGTTGCGAATTCATTTGAGGTGTTTCGTAACGGATGTGGTCGCCGCAGTGTCTCTTCCTTTGGACATGCATGCACGTCCAAAGGAACCTTGCATCGTGATCAGGATAACACAGGCACTGCAATGTCGTATTAAAAACCATGACCCACCTTTTGGACTGCCAGGAAACCATCATGAACCGCTGTTAAGTTCGGTGTACAGCGCTTGTCGTTGAGTAAGTGTGTCGCTTCTGTTCCCCCCATTGGGTATTTCTTTCAGTTACAATCTGTACTATATCGTAGCACTTGTCTCTGTGTATGATCCAAGGTTCATCGATCTAAGTCAGCAGTAACACATCATGCGAAAATTACTTTTATTATAGTCGATGTAATCGTCTTGAGAGATTCAGCAGTTTTTTAGGTAATTAAGATAATTTTCATTTATTGTTCCATCTCAGTTGCAATTTTTTAAATTATGTTACATGTTTCGATCACTCTGGATCACCTTCAGATGTAAATAGTTGCAACTCGTCTTGTGTACTCAGAAACATAAATCAGAATACTGGAACACAGAATAGTATTCTGATATGTTTCTCTGAGTAGACAAGACGGGTTGCTAACGGAACCACTTAGATATGAAGATGACCCAGAGTTATCGAAACATGTAATCTAATTAAAAACGTGCAGCTGAGACGGAACAATAAATGAGGATTATCTTAAAGTTACTTTCGTCCTTAAGTTTTGCACACCAGTGTAAATCCGCGGAGCTGTGCATGGACTTACGTAATTTGTCTCGCGTCCCGTACGTCGCCGGTAGTGTGTGGATTCAGGGTGGTGCCAGGAGTGTTACTTAGCGCGAGACCGAGCGAGGTGGCGCAGTGGTTAGCACACTGGACTCGCATTCGGGAGGACGACGGTTCAATCTCGCGTGCGGCCACCTTGATTTAGGTGTCCCGTGTTTCCCTAAATCGCTTCAGGCAAATGCCGGGATGGTTCTTTTTCCAGGGCACGGCCGACTTCCTTCCCCATTCTTTCCTAATCCGGTGAGACCGATGGCCTCGCTGTTTGGTCTCTTGCCCCAAATCAACCCTGACTTAGCGCGACGCCGTGGAAGCTCCGAAGCAGGAACGGATTCGGTATTTCTTTCATGTGGAAAGACAGGTTGATCAGGGGAGGTCACTCCCGAATTTGAAAACATTATTAGAAACAGAGACTACAACCTAATGGAAGCTGTCTGGATATTAAAAAAAAGTGCAAGAACCCATGGAAGCACGTTAACTGATCAGCCAGAACGTTATGCCCACCGACCTAGTATCGATATAAACCCCTCCAGGCGATAGCAGCATCACCTTGTGAGGAATGACTACTAGGCAGACACACGCACGGTGCATGTAGATGAGCATACTGGCCGTGCTTAGAATGGGGAAGGCGCGTGGTCTATCTGAGTGTCACCGAGGGAAGATTGTGGTTGCCCGGAGAATCGGCACGAGCATTTCAGAAACTGCGCGGCTTTCGGGTGCTCGAGGAGTGCTTTGCTGAGTGTCTTCAACACGTCGCGAAAACAAGGTGAAACATGTCCAGACGTTGTTGGCTTGGCGGGCCACCGGACGTCGTAGCCTGGGCAGACTGATAAAACAGTACAGGCGGCGAACTGTGGCGGACAGATTAAAAATGTGTCTGAACACACAGTGCACCGAACACTTCTGACGATGGGCCTCCGCAGCTGACGATCCATGCATGTGCCGATATTAACAGCACGACATCGGCAGCTACGACCGAAATGGGCACGTGACCACCGGCACTGGACGATGGCACAGTGGCAAAGCGTTGCATGGTCTGATGAATCTCAATATCTTCTTCGGCACGCCGTTGAGTGCGCGTGGTCCTGTCGTCTTCCACGGGAACAGCTCCTTAACAGCTGTACTGCGGGACGGAGATAAACTGGCGGCGTCTTCATTACGATCTGGGCAACATTCACGTGGACATCCGTGGGTGCAGTGGAGCTCGTGCAAGGCACCATGACGGCCAAGTAGCATCCTACACGGACGCAGACCACATACACCGCTTCATGACGATCATGTTTCCCGACGCGGTGGCATTTTTCAACAAGATAACGCGCCATGTTACAAGGCCAGGAGTCTGATGGAGTGGTTCGAGGAAAACAGTGGCCAGTTCCACTTGATGTGCTGGCCTCCCAACACGCCAGATCTGAAACATCTGGGATGTGACTGAATGTGGCGCCAGAGCTCATGGACCCCCACCTCAGAATTTCAGAGAATTAAGTGACTTGTGTGTACAGATGTGGTGCGAACTCCCTCCAGCGACCTACATAGGCCTCACTGCTTCCATGCCACTACGTGTCACCGCTGTTATCCGTGCCAGGGGTGGACATACCCGCTATTAGGTTTTCATAATGTTCTGGGTTCAGTGTATCTTCAGACCTTAATGCACGGAGTGTTTAAAGGAGGCCTTAATGTAACTGCGCAACGGCGTTGCCGCAGTGGATACACCGGTTCTCGTCAGATCACCGAAGTTAAGCGCTGACGGGCGTGGCCGGCATTTGGATGGGTGACAATCCGGGCCGCCATGCGCTGTTGTCATGTTTCGGGGTGCACTCAGCCTCGTGATACCAACTGAGGAGTTACTCGACCGAACAGTAGCGGCTCCAGTCAAAGAAAACCATCATAACGACCGGGAGAGCGGTGTGCTGACCACACGCCTCTCCTATCCGCATCCTCAGCTGAGGATGACACGGCGGTTGGATGGTCCCGATGGGCTACTTGTGACCTGAAGACGGAGTGCTTTTAATCTAACTAAGGAAGGCAACTGGCTGATGATGCTGAGGAGGATGAGGAGAACACTGTGCTTGCCAGCAAGGTTAAGCGCCAAATACGGAGCCATTTAAGGTGTGTCGTCGCCTATGTTCGTGTTCCGTGCACTACCAGTGAGACCTACTGCCATGCTTTGCACCCGAGCGCTCCGTGCACAGAATGCCTCCCCTTAAGAGTCCGTGAGAAACGGGACAAGAGGTAGCGGTGGTGGCGCGGCCGACCTGCGCTACGCTGCGTCACGGGACCCGCGCTCACAGACAGTGTCAAGGACAACGAGAGCCGCTCTGGCAGAGCGCACAGCTTAGCCGAGCGGAAAGTCCCGCGGATTTCAACTGCCGGATGCAGCCGCTACAGTCGAAAGGAAGAAAAAAGGTGTCTGCAGGAATGTGGCAGCTGCAAGATAACCACTACTGTGTTATTCAATCGCAAAAAGAGACCTAGGGTAAAAAAACTACCTCTAGGAATGTGGACAGATAGACGAGGCTGACGGCAATTCTGTTTTATGTAAGTGTGTAGACTTTAGTGGCCGGTGTCAGTGAAGGTACAATCTTCTGTATTGTTGGACCGCGTCATATTTCTTCTATACGATCGACATTTCGACTCCGCTGCTGAGATTTTCTTCAGGATCTTGCCGTGTCCACGTCTGGATGAACAATAAGTGTTTAGTGAACAGTGGACATTACAAGATCCTGAAGACGATCCGAACAGAGGGGTCGAAACGTCGATTGTAGAGAAGTAATATGACGCGGTGTAACAGTTCATAAGATTTTAGCTTCAGCAGTTCTGTTCTTAACTGCAAGATCATCATCATCTTCTTCTTCACCATAAATACTTAACAATCCACTGCACAGTGCATGGTGGAGGGTACTTTGTATTAATGTTATCAGTTTTATTTCCTATTACATTCAACCGCTGAGCCAGAGGGAAACGACGGCCTGTATCGCTCTGTACGTGACCCAACCTCTCTCACCTTATTCTCATGATCGGTACACAACGTACATGTCGGTACAGCCGCGGATAAAATTGGCGGAGTAGAGGGCATGTCAAGACGCCACCTCCCCTCAACCCCCCCCCCCCCCACCCACCCACTCCAAGAACATTTTACTCATAGCGTTAATATTTTTTCATGTGTCAGTTCTCAAGGTTTGAAGCTAAAATTTTAAAATTTTGTACATGGCTGGAACAGGAAGCATAAGATGAAATCTTCTTGAAGAAATAATGTCCGCAGCTCGTGGTCGTGCGGTAGCGTTTGTAGGGAAGCAGCCTACTCACGCTGTAGTAAATGCATATCAGTTTCCATTGTGTGCCAGCCAGTCTGCTGTAACTAGCTCTGACGTCATAAATGTTGCGCAATACTTTAAAAATCAAGCAAATGACCTAAAACTTTTATAGCATGTCAGGAATAATGATAAATTAATGTGTGTTAAATATTAGTTCGATAACTTAAGTCATTTCCGAAATTTGGACGTTTTTCTGCAAAAATAATTGGCGCAACAGAAAAGAGCTAGAGACTTCAAAATTTATATTTAGATTCATCTTTCATAATGATTTAATAAAAACTGTACTTTGGATTTCACAAATTAAGATTTTAGTGGAGATTCACGATTTTCTGGTTTTCGTCTCAAAACTGAAGGAAGCAAGATAGATTAAGTGGGCTAAGAAATAAGGCTAGGATGTTTAGATTTAAATAGGTTGGAGGTCCGCTATGACTATGAAGATGTGTGAAGTTTCTTTTGAATACCTATAAAATTCTAGCAATAGCGGATCTCAAAAGGGACAGTTCAGAGCTCATCTGCTGCGTGCAGTGCAATTAAATTAATTCTCTCGCCCACAATACTTAACTTAGCCACGTCAAAATTTTATTATCAATACTTACCTGCGTGCTGAATGCACATTTAAATTAAGAGCTTATTCGGCCATCAGCAAGAGAAGCTATGATTTATTATGTGACTTGAAGTGGTGCGTAACTAGCACAGCGGCTAGTCGGGACAGCCGATTTGATCAGGCGTTCCCTTAACCGTCCGCACCGCGGATTTATATATAAGAGCGCTGCGCGAGGAAGCAAGGCCCGTCGGTATCACTGCTACAAACAGCCTCGGGTGCCGTATTAAGTTACTAGAGATGCGCGTAACCATGAAATCATTTCAAGTGATTTTCATTTTCTAGCTTCAGTTTGCGTATTGTCGTATTTTCACGTGCCGTCGCGGGACAGACATTCTACCAATTATTTAGCGTGGCGTTTGATGAAATACTCTCATCAAATTATGGCGAGCATTCATTTTAACATTTAATTCGGACATTTATAGTTGCATCAGCGCATTAGACTCTGAACTGCTCTGTTAGTTAGGTTGTAGGGATATTGGTGTTTTTCATGTGTGACTTTGAGAATATACTCAAGTATTTTGGAAAATCTTTTTTTGATTAGAAATCCCGGACAATCTCCTAATTCCTCAGAGTTATAAGCTGCAGCTATAATATTCTTCTCAGATGAAGTGGGCACTAGGAACTCTACGTACAGGCTTCACGTTTCGTTAAATCACTTTCTGGGGGCCTATAAAGTAAATAGAGAGCCAGTGTTGAGAACGGCGAAAGACAGCATTAACAACATTCTAATAGCCAGAAGCTGATTCAAAATGCAAACTTTTATACAGCAACAACAATATTTCCTAATTCTTACTCGCCGCCCCACACGTTCTCGCTTCCCACGCCCGGGTTCCCGGGTTCGATTCCCGGCGGGGTCAGGGATTTTCTCTGCCTCGTGATGACTGGGTGTTGTGTGATGTCCTTAGGTTAGTTAGGTTTAAGTAGTTCTAAGTTCTAGGGGACTGATGACCATAGCTGTTAAGTCCCATAGTGCTCAGAGCCATTTTTGAAGAAATAATAAACAGCGAATCAGTTGTAAAATGGAAGGTCTGCTTAAACCCCTTGAACATGGTTTCAACGTTTGCAAAAACGTCTTCTTCAGAAGGAAATAGTGACAACCCGTTCTGAGAATTTTCAACGAAATGTCCATATATGTATAAACAGCCATTGACATCTGGACAGGCAAAAATATTAAAAGATTCCATCTTATGGTTGCTACTCCAGCAATGTAACAAATTTAAAATTTATGCCTGCGCAGGTCTCAAAGGCTGTTTCTACGTACATGGACACTCCGTAGAAAATTTCCAAAACGGGTTGCCAATATTTCCTTCTGAAGAAGACGTTTTTGTGTACTTTGTAACCAAGGTCAAGGGGTTTAAATAAACCTACCGTTTTGCAACTGGCTGGCTGTTTCTTATTTCTTCAAGAATATTGCTCAGCTAACTTTAGAAAAGTAAAGTAACACGAAAATTAAGACTCTCGAAAATGGCAAGGAATTCGAGAAAATTACCAGCTCTGATTAACGCAGATTAGTTCTCAGTCGCTTGGCTGATAGTTTTCGTAAGTGGACGCACATGCGTCTTTACCTGCTGCAGAGAACATTCGAGCCAGGAAAAGGCGTCGGTTCACAGACTGTAAGGATACCAGCTGACGGCAACAAACTCGACACGTTACGTGAGTCGTCAAGTAGAGCCAGCAAAACACAGGAAGCAGAGTAAAGCAAAACAGGAGGAGAGATGTACATGAACATTTTGTATATTCTGTGGTCATTATTATTGAAATCCTGGTCTTCTGCGGTGTCGGTTTAAAAGTAATGGTGACAACAATTTGCATTATATGGCGGCGGGGGTGGACGTGGAAGGGGGGGGGGGGGGAGAAAGACAAGTAAGGCCAAGTAAAAAACTGAGCTCCCTCCCTCTTCTCCTAGAACTTAACTGTCAGTCAGCAGCTGACATGCTGGCGGAATAATGATGACACAGTTATATTCAGATAACGGTTCTCTAAATTTATCCAACAGGTTTTTCTGAGAATTACGCCTCTCAAAGTGTTCCGTGCCTCTTGTCATGCATGCCTCATAAAGACTGCAAATTCTCTAATAATGCTTTACAATTGGTCGCAATTGCGTGTCGTATGCGTTTACCATTATAGATCTACCGCATTTTCCGGACTTCTAACAACTTATATTCCATTGGTCTTCCCTAATACTGATCATACGAAACGGAGCCATTTCGTGTGGCTTTTCAGTTTTATTCCTAAATAGTTACATGATGTGAGTCGCGCAAGATATTCACAACAGATGCTGTTATGCGATCGTACCTGAACACATGTACATGTGTTGAGAAAACATAAAAAGTTACTCGTCAGCTGCACAGAAACCCTTTATTTGGTTCACTTTAACGGTTTCAGCGGTTCAAACTGTCATCTTCAGAGGTGAAATAGACTCAAATTATTAGTAAGCCGACGTCAGAATAGGATTCGAACGGTAGTGCCCTTTGTTACTGAATCAACAAATAGGCACATCGCATTTTTTTGCAATGTCGCCGTGTTTACTGATTGTGTAACAAAAGACAGTACCTTGGGAGTTTTATTTTGACGTTGGTTTACCATTGATTTGAGTCTATGACAGTTTGAAACATTGATACTGGTAAAATGCACCAAATAAAGAGTTTTTCTGCAGCTGACGTGACCTTTTATCTGTGGTAAAATACTCTTCAGGTGCTGAATTACAACTATGAACAAAAATGTGTACATACGTAACAAGCTAAGCCCGTATAACCACCTGTTTAATTGCATGTTGTACTTTCTTGCACTCCGTGTGGCTCTTTAGCGGATACGGCAGCGAGGAACAGATGCCCTTCATGAACAGAGAATTCAGATATTAATTTATTCTATGTCTAATACCAAATGGTAAAAATAATACATAACTTTGTTGCGGTACTTGCAGCGTCAGTTGCTAAAAGTTGATTTCAATGTAGAAATATATACAGTTGCAAAAGGTTTATAAATCCGTCACTCTTCAATACAACGTTTATTCAGATGTCGAGCCCTGCAGTAGGCACCAGATAGCGTCGCCAAGTGTGTTCCATCGAGTTCAGATGAGGTGAATTTGATGGTCAGGGCATCTGTGTGAGCTCACTATCATGCTCCTCAACCCACCGTAGCTCGAATCTGGCTTGTAATGTATACAAATATCTTGCTGGAAGGTGCCATTGGCGTAAAGGTAGGCATCAGTCATGAAGGGGTGCAGATGCTCTGCGCTGATATTTAAGTAGTTCTAATCTGTGAGCAACTTCCATTACTACCACAGGTTCCCCATGGAAGCCCAGATGAATCCCCCCCCCCTCTCTCTCTCTCTCTTTCTCTCTCTCTCTCTCTCTCTCTCTCTCTCTCTCTCTCTCCAGCGCTATAGCACAGTACGGACCACAATGCACTGTATCCGTGATGCGGTGCATGTTTCGAGTAGCCTTTCACCTGGATGACAGACTATCCGGACACGACCATCCACTTGATATGGCAAGAAAGATCATTCACCCGACCATGTCACACCAATATTCAAGTCAGCGATAGGTGACATCCATTATATTACAGGCCCATATGATTAACGTAGATATGCAGCAAGATTTTGGAACATATATTTTGTTCGAACGAGAACGGTCTATTGACACACAGTCAGCGCGAATTTAGAAAACATCATTCTTGTCAAATACAACTAGCTCTTTACACACACGAAGTGTCGAGTGCTACTGACAAGGGATCTCAAATTGATTCTCTATTTCTGGATTTCCAGAAGTCTTTTGACACTGTACTACACAAGCGGATCGTAGTGAAATTGCGTGCTTTTGGAATATCGTCTCAGCTGTGTGAGTGGTGGATTCGTGATTACGTGTCAGAGAAATCACAGTTCGTAGTAACTGACGGAAAGCTATCGAGTAAAACAGAAGTGATTTCTGGTGTTCCACAAGGTAGTGTTACAGGCCCTCTGCTTTTCCTTATTATACAAAAGATTTAGGAGACAATCTGAGCAGCCGTTTCAGGTTGTTTGCAGACGGTGCTGCCGTTTATTCTCTAGTAAAATTATCAGAAGATCGAAACAAATTGCTAAACAATTTAGAAAAGATATCTTTGTGGTGCAATTTTGTCAATTGACCCTAAATAACGAAAAGTGTGAGGTCATACACATGCGTGCGAAAAGGAATCCGTTAAACTTCGGTTACACGATAAATCAGTCAAATCGAAAGGCTGTAAATTCAACTAAAATGCGCCAAGAAATTTCAGTTACGAACAACTTAAATTCGAAGGAACGCACTTAAAATGTTGTGGGAAACCAAACCAAAGACTACGTTTTGTTGGCAGCATATTTAGAAAATGTAACAGACCTACTAAAGAGACTGCCTACATAACGTTTGTCCGTCCTCTTTTGGAGTACTGCTGCGGTGTCTGGTATGCTTGCCAGATAGGATTAACTGAGTACATCGAGAAAATTCAAAGAAGGGCAGCACGCTTTGTATTATCGCAAAATAGGGCAGAGAGTGTCACTGAAATGATGCAGGGTTTGGGGTGGACATAATTGAAACAAAGGCCTTTTTCGTTGCGGCGAAACCTTCTCACGAAATTTCAATCATCGACTTTCTCCTCCGAATGCGAAAATATTTTGTTGACGCCAACATACACAGGGAGAAACGATCGTCATAATAAAATCAGGGAAATCAGAGATCGCACCGAAAGGTATAGTTGTTCGTTTTTTTTCTGCCCGCTGTTCGAGATTGGAATAATAGATAATTATTGTGAAAGTGGTTCAATGAAACTCTCTGCCAGGTACTTATGTGTGATTTGCAGAGTAGTACTTATGTGTGATTTGCAGAGTATCCATGTAGATATAGATGTAGGAGACACATTTCGATTGATCCACGATCGAAACTCAGCGATCCCGTGCTACTGGAATTCAGTTGACAGTGTCGTTGGTTCAGCATGAGAAAATGAGGGGACCGTCTGCTGCATAGCGTCATGTTCGGCATTGTGAGCTGAGCGGAATGGTCCGATGCACTTGTACTTGTACCAGCGGGGAAACCTCTAGACCCTATGGTCTCTGGCGAGACGTGGACGTCCAGCACTTGGTCATCTACTCGTAGTTTCATTGTTCTCTAGTCACTTTCCATTCCTCGATCATTGCTGTTCTACTTACATGCTTTCCTCGCTGCTGGCCTGCAGCGCGGTCATGTCTCTCTCTCCCCCCCCCCCTCCCGTTGCCCAAGCACCCTATATTCGGCGTGAACCAACTATTATCGCTCGAATTAAACGGGCCAAAGGTCACCCTGGCTGAGAGACAGCGGCACTAGATGGCAATCTCGCTGTGGTCACTGGTTACAATGCTTTGGCTCGTCACTGTGTGATCACGCACGCATCAGGGAAACACCGTTTCGCAAACCGCTTGCAGGCATTGAAAGGAGACCTCTAGCGGGGAGTTGAGGGGGTCGCGGCGGCAGCTGCAGCAGGCCCGCGTCACGTGCTCGCTCACGCTCTTGAGGCTCGGCAGGGCTCACGTGTGGGCCCACACGTCGGGCGAGACGCGCGGCCTCGACCCCTGACCCCGCGTGGCGCCTCTGCCACAGCGAGCGCCTGCGGTCGGCCTCACGTCGCCGTACACGAGACCCGCCACCTAGCGGAGCGCCTGATGAGCTCACGGGCCGTGTGCGCATTACCTACCCAGCCCGTCCCGTTAACGCGTTAATAGCCAGCACGCCATTTCAGCGGCCTGTTGAGGCCTTGTCATTCCGCTGTCCTCCCTCAACTCATCTCCAACCGTCCCCCTCTCCGACCAAATGACTTGTTAACCGTTGTCTCGTGTCAGGCTCCGGCCTCTGAGGTAGGCTGACCTTTGATTCGTTATTTCCAACGATAATAATTGGTCCACGTCCAATATGGAGGTATTTGGGAAGGGGCGGGGGTGGGGTCCGTGGGTGGGGGGGGGGGGATGGGAGTAGACACGCAACGCGCAGCAGGCCACATTCATTCGGGATGGCCTACTATAAACGTGGGCTGCCGGCAAACAATGGAAACTTGTACTGAATTGCAGGAGTATCTGCAACGAATTGACGCATGGTGCAGGGAATGGCAATTGAATCTCAATGTAGACAAGTGTAATGTGCTGCGAATACGTAGAAAGAAAGACCCTTCATCATTTAACTACAATATAGCCCCATGAACCATGGACCTTGCCGTTGGTGGGGAGGCTTGCGTGCCTCAGCGATACAGATGGCCGTACCGTAGGTGCAACCACAACGGAGGGGTATCTGTTGAGAGGCCAGACAAACATGTGGTTCCTGAAGAGGGGCAGCAGCCTTTTCAGTAGTTGCAGGGCCAACAGTCTGGATGATTGACTGATCGGGCCTTGTAACATTAACCAAAACGGCCTTGCTGTGCTGGTACTGCGAACGGCTGAAAGCAAGAGGAAACTACAGCCGTAATTTTTCCCGAGGACATGCAGCTTTACTGTATGATTAAATGATGATGGCGTCCTCTTGGGTAAAATATTCCGGAGGTAAAATAGTCCCTCATTCGGATCTCCGGGCGGGGACTACTCAAGAGGACGTCCTTATCAGGAGAAAGAAAACTGGCATTCTACGGATCGGAGCGTGGAATGTCAGATCCCTTAATCGGGCAGGTAGGTTAGAAAATTTAAAAAGGGAAATGGGTAGGTTAAAGTTAGATATAGTGGGAATTAGTGAAGTTCGGTGGCAGGAGGAACAAGACTTTTGGTCAGGTGATTACAGGGTTATAAATACAAAATCAAATAGGGGTAATGCAGGAGTAGGTTTAATAATGAATAAAAAAATAGGAGTGCGGGTTAGCTACTACAAAAGCATAGCGAACGCATTATTGTGGCCAAGATAGACACAAAGCCCGTGCCTACTACAGTAGTACAAGTTTATATGCCAACTAGCTCTGCAGATGATGAAGAAATTGATGAAATGTATGATGAGATAAAAGAAATTATTCAGGTAGTGAAGGGAGACGAAAATTTAATAGTCATGGGTGACTGGAATTCGTCAGTAGGAAAAGGGAGAGAAGGAAACATAGTAGGTGAATATGGATTGGGGGGAAGAAATGAAAGAGGAAGCCGCCTTGTAGAATTTTGCACAGAGCATAACTTAATCATAGCTAACACTTGGTTCAAGAATCATAAAAGAAGGTTGTATACCTGGAAGAATCCTGGAGATACTAATAGGTATCAGATAGATTATATAATGGTAAGACAGAGATTTAGGAACCAGGTTTTAAATTGTAAGACATTTCCAGGGGCACATGTGGATTCTGACCACAATCTATTGGTTATGAACTGCAGATTGAAACTGAAGAAACTGCAAAAAGGTGGGAATTTAAGGAGACCTGGATAAACTGAAAGAACCAGAGGTTGTAGAGATTTTCAGGGAGAGCATAAGGGAACAATTGACAGGAATGGGGGAAAGAAATACAGTAGAAGAAGAATGGGTAGCTCTGAGGGATGAAGTAGTGAAGGCAGCAGAGGATCAAGTAGGTAAAAAGACGAGGGCTAATAGAAATCCTTGGGTAACAGAAGAAATATTGAATTTAATTGATGAAAGGAGAAAATATAAAAATGCAGTAAATGAAGCAGGCAAAAGGGAATACAAACGTCTCAAAAATGAGATCGACAGAAAGTGCAAAATGGCTAAGCAGGGATGGCTAGAGGACAAATGTAAGGATGTAGAGGCTTGTCTCACTAGGGGTAAGATAGATACTGCCTACAGGAAAATTAAAGAGACCTTTGGAGAGAAGAGAACCACTTGTATGAATATCAAGAGCTCAGATGGCAACCCAGTTCTAAGCAAAGAAGGGAAGGCAGAAAGGTGGAAGGAGTATATAGAGGGTTTATACAAGGGCGATGTACTTGAGGACAATATTATGGAAATGGAAGAGGATGTAGATGAAGATGAAATGGGAGATAAGATACTGCGTGAAGAGTTTGACAGAGCACTGAAAGACCTGAGTCCAAACAAGGCCCCGGGAGTAGACAACATTCTATTAGAACTACTGATGGCCTTGGGAGAGCCAGTCATGACAAAACTCTACCATCTGGTGAGCAAGATGTATGAGACAGGCGAAATACCCTCAGACTTCAAGAAGAATAAAATAATTCCAATCCCAAAGAAAGCAGGTGTTGACAGATGTGAAAATTACCGAACTATCAGTTTAATAAGTCACAGCTGCAAAATACTAACGCGAATTCTTTACAGACGAATGGAAAAACTGGTAGAAGCGGACCTCGGGGAAGATCAGTTTGGATTCCGTAGAAATGTTGGAACACGTGAAGCAATACTAACCTTACGACTTATCTTAGAAGAAAGATTAAGAAAAGGCAAACCTACGTTTCTAGCATTTGTAGACTTAGAGAAAGCTTTTGACAACGTTAACTGGAATAGTCTCTTTCAAATTCTGAAGGTGGCAGGGGTAAAATACAGGGAGCGAAAGGCTATTTACAATTTGTACAGAAAGCAGATGGCAGTTATAAGAGTCGAGGGGCATGAAAGGGAAGCAGTGGTTGGAAAAGGAGTGAGACAGGGTTGTAGCCTCTCCCCGATGTTATTCAATCTGTATATTGAGCAAGCAGTAAAGGAAACAAAAGAAAAATTCGGAGTAGGTATTAAAATTCATGGAGAAAAAGTAAAAACTTTGAGGTTCGCCGATGACATTGTAATTCTGTCAGAGACAGCAAAGGACTTGGAAGAGCAATTGAACGGAATATACAGTGTCTTGAAAGGAGGATATAAGATGAACATCAACAAAAGCAAAACGAGGATAATGGAATGTAGTCAAATTAAATCGGGTGATGCTGAGGGGATTAGATTAGGAAATGAGACACTTAAAGTAGTAAAGGAGTTTTGCTATTTAGGGAGTAAAATAACTGATGATGGTCGAAGTAGAGAGGATATAAAATGTAGACTGGCAATGGCAAGGAAATCGTTTCTGAAGAAGAGAAATTTGTTAACATCGAGTATAGATTTAAGTGTCAGGAAGTCGTTTCTGAAAGTATTTGTATGGAGTGTAGCCATGTATGGAAGTGAAACATGGACGATAACCAGTTTGGACAAGAAGAGAATAGAAGCTTTCGAAATGTGGTGCTACAGAAGAATGCTGAAGATAAGGTGGGTAGATCACGTAACTAATGAGGAGGTATTGAATAGGATTGGGGAGAAGAGAAGCTTGTGGCACAACTTGACTAGAAGAAGGGATCGGTTGGTAGGACATGTTTTGAGGCATCAAGGGATCACAAATTTAGCATTGGAGGGCAGCGTGGAGGGTAAAAATCGTAGAGGGAGACCAAGAGATGAATACACTAAGCAGATTCAGAAGGATGTAGGTTGCAGTAGGTACTGGGAGATGAAGAAGTTTGCACAGGATAGAGTAGCATGGAGAGCTGCATCAAACCAGTGTCAGGACTGAAGACCACAACAACAACATAGCAGGTCAGCAACTGGAAGCAATTAATTCCATGAATTATCTGGGAGTAGGCATTAGGAGTGATTTAAAATGGAATGATCATATAAAATTAATCGTCGGTAAAGCAGATACCAGACTGAGATTCATTGGAAGCATCCTAAGGAAATGCAATCCGTAAACAAAGGAAGTAGGTTACAGTACACTTGTTCGCCCGCTGCTTGAATACTGCTCATCGGTGTAGGATCCGTATCAGATAGGGTTGATAGAAGAGATAGAGAAGAGCCAACGGAGAGCAGCGCGCTTCGTTACAAAATCATTTAGTAATCGCGAAATCGTTACGCAGATAATAGATAAACTCCAGTGGAAGTCTCTGCAGGGGAGACGCTCAGTAGCTCGGTACGGGTTTTTGTTGGACTCCGAGCGGTCTAAGGCGCTGCAGTCATGGATTGCGCGGCTGGTCCCGATGGAGGGTCGAGACCTCCCTCGGGAATGGATGTGTGTGTTTGTCCTTAGGATAATTTAGGTTAAGTAGTGTGTAAGCTTAGGGACTGATGACCTCAGCAGTTAAGTCCCATAAGATTTCACACACACATTTTTTGTTGACGTTTCGAGATCATACCTTTACCGAGGAGTCAAGCAGTATATTGTTCCCTCCTACGTATATCTCGCGAAGAGACCATGAGGATAAAATCAGAGAGATTAGAGCCCACACAGAGGCATATCGACAATCTTTCTTTCTACGGACAATACGAGACTGGAATAGAAGGGAGAACCGATAGAGGTACTCAAGCTACCCTCCGCCACACACCGTCAGGTGGCTTGCGGAGTATGGATGTAAATGTAGATGTAGCTACAAATAGGCCGAACCTTATTGACAATGTCAGTTTAGAAATGGGGATTAGCGTTCACGATGTCATTATAGCAACTATGATTACGAAAGTTAATAAATCACTCAAGAAGGCTAGGCGTGTGTTTCTGATAGATAGAACAGATAAGCAGTTATTAACATCTCACTTAGACAGTGAATTGCCGTCATTTAGTTCCAGCAAGATGGATGTAGAGGAATTATGGGCAAAGTTTGAGCAGATTATAAATCGTGATCTGGAAAGTTACGTGCCTAGTAAATGGATAAAGGATGGGAAAGACCCACTATGCTTTGATAACTAAATTCTGTGGATGCTGAAGAAGCAGAGGCTGTTGCACACTCGATTGAAAAGGAAACTCACTAATGATGACAACCGAAGGTTAGTAGAGATTCTGGCGTCTGTGAAAAGATCCATGCGCGAAGCATACAACAAAAACTACCACCGTCACGCCTTAACAAGAGATCTGGCAGAGAACCCGAGGAAATTCTGGTCGTATGTAAAACAGCTAAGCGGGTCTAAGGCTTCCATTCAGTCCCTTCTCGACCAATCTGGTCTGGCAATTGGAGATAGCAAAACCAAAGCCGAAGTTTAAATTTTAGTTCGGGAAATCGTTTACGCAGGAGAACCGTACAAACATAACGTCATTTGACCATCTGACAGACTACCGTATGGACGACATAGAAATAAGCATCCCTGGCGTAGAGAAGCAAATGAAAGATTTGAAAGGAAATAAATTAACAGGTCCGGATGGAATCCCAGTTCGATTTTACAAAGAGTACTCTACGGCATTGGCCTCTTACCCTAGCTTGGATTTATCTTGAATCTCTCGCCCAGCACAAAGTCCCAAGAGACTGGAAAAAGACGCAGGTTACTCCAGGATATAAGAAAGGTAAAATGTATAAGAAAGATAAAAGAATGGACCCGCAAAATTACGGACCTTATCCCTAACATCTGTTTGTTGCAGAATCCTTGAATACATTCTCAGTTCGAATATAATAAATTTCTTGAGACTGAAAAGCTTATGTCCACGAATCAGCATGGTTTTAGAAAGCATCGCTCGTGCGAAATTCAGCATCCCCTTTTCTCGCATGATGTACTGCGAACTATGGATGAAGGGCAACAGCCAGATTCCACATTTCTAGATTTCCGGAAACCGTATGACACGGTGCCCCATTGGAGACTGTTAATAAAGGTACGAGCTTGTGGAATAAATTCACATATTTGTGTGTAGCTCGAAGACTTCTTAACTTATAGAACCCACTATGTTGTCCTCGATGGTGAGTGTTCCTGAGAGGCAAGGGTGTCGTCAGGAGTACCAAAAGGAAGTGTGATAGGACCGCCGTTCTTCTGTTTATACAAAACTGATTTCGCAGACAGGGTACCAGCAATCTTCGGTTGTTTGCTGATGATGCCGCGGTGTACAGTAATGTGTCGAAGTTGAGTGACTGTAGGAAGATACAAGGCGATTTGTACAAAACTTACAGTTGTCGTGACGAATGGCAGTTAGCTCTGAATGTGGAAAAATGTACGTTAATGGGGATGAGTAGGAAGAACAAACCTGTAATGTTCGAATACAGTATTACAAATGTCTTCGTTGACACAGTGATGTGGTTTAAATATCTGGGCATAACGTTGCAAAGCGATGTGAGGTGGAATGAGCATGTAAAAACTGTGTTAGGGAAGGCAAATGGTCGTCTTTGGTTTACTGGGAGAATTTCAGAAAAGAGTGGTTCAGGTGTAAAGGAGGCCGGTATGTAGGACGCTGATGCGACCTATTCTTGGCTGCTGCTCGAGTGTTTGAAATCCGTACCATGTCGTATTGAAGGAAGACATCGAAGCAATTCAGAGGCGGGCTACTACATGTATTACCGCTAGGTTCGCTCAACACGTAAGAGTTACGGAGATGCTTCCAGAACTCAAATAGGAATCCCTGGAAGGAAGACGACTTTCTTTTCGAGAAACACTATTGAGAAAATTTAGAGAACCAGCATTTTAACATGACTGCCGAACGATTCTACTGCCGCCAACATACATTGCGCGTAAGGACCACAAAGATAAGATACGAGAAATTAGGGCTCATAGGGACGCATATAAACAGTCGTTTTTGCCTCGCTCTATTTGCTAGTGGAACAGGAAAGGAAATGACTAGTAGTTGTACAGGGTACCATCCGTCACGCACCGTATGGTGGCTTGCGGAGTACCCATGTATATGTAGATGTCCGATTATGCACACCGAACCAAGGCTTCAGAAAATCAAGACACGCACATAAGCTTTGTCGACTTACGAAAAGCGTTCGACAATAAAAAATGATGCAAGATGTTCGAAATCCTCACAAACGTACAAGGTCTTGACAAAAATATGGAAAAACAACGCATTACCGTCCAAGGCGGTATAAGAAAGCCGTTGGCATTGCAAACAAGTTCTCGTTTCGGAATGGCTAAACAGGGGTTCTGTGTGGTTCTCAAGGAGATGTTATACCATTCGTCCTGCAAAGTAGTGGCAAGTACAGCAAACGTCGATGGAGGTAAATAGCGATCACGCACTCTTCTTTCCAAAGTAGACCACAAAGGCTCAATAATATTGAGATCGGGTCGCTGTGGTGGGCAGGACAGATGCAAGAATTCATCCTCGTGCTCACAAAACCAGTTTTTGGACATAGCAAAACCACTGGATAACAAACATTGTACCATGGGATGAACCTGATGAGCCAAAGTCGTCACATAATCCTTGACAGTAATACGATCATACAGAGTAACCATGGGGCCACGGAATACGGCGATATGGCTGTCCAAATTACCTCCGGATCCCCGCCATATTTCTGTATCGGCAGCAAACTGTCTGCATCGTAGGCTTCGGACGGCGTACACTAGACGTAGTCTTAAACAAGACTCATCCGATCAAATGACTTTCTTCCATTGCTCCACAGTCCAGAGTTTATGGTTTCCGCACAATGTTTTCCTGTCAGAGGCATTTGTATCACTGAGGTTGCGTTTTGGAATTTCCGGCTCGCCCTGCAGTTCCCGGCTGATGGAGCTTCGTTTATGTTGTTTTGGTGCTGACAAGGGTTGCGAGTGCGATGTGCAGTTCTGCAGGGACTTTTGCAGCTGCGGACCTTTTAACATTTTTCGTCACGCTGCTCTTCAATGATCTTCCGATCACGATCACTCAACACACCCTTTTGTCGACGTTGTGAGATACCAGTTGATGCTTCTTCGCTTTCCCTGTATGCTGCATAAATCTTCAATGTGGCACATATTGAAACACCAAACACTTCGGGTACCCACCACACGAACACCAAGCATTTGCCCATGTTCCACTTCACTTCGCTCAGACATGTGCGCTCACAACAAATCCTCCTGACCACGACTGCCATTCGCAACGTACTGGGGGCATTTCACGTGCATCATCCATGGTCAAATAAAACAGCGGAACTTGCAGGCTTGGCTAACCTCTATGTTTGTCTTCAAGCTTGCATTCTTCGCGGTGTTTCCATATTTTTGTCCAAGCTCTGCCTGTGTAAGCAACAGGAAAAAGTCAAAATATTCCATATGTACCAGCATCAAGAGTGAACAGTAACAATCTACAACCAAGGTCAAAGTGCTCGGATTTATAAGGTTGCAATATAGGGATTCAGTCTTCACCCCTACTGTTCAGTCTGTACATTGAAGGAGCAACGACTGAAGTAAAAGAATGTTTCAGCAGTAGGATGAAAATCCAGAGTGAAAGGATAAAAGAATGGATCAACAGAAGGATTCAAATTCAGGGTGAAAGGACATCAGTGATGAAATTCCGAGATGATACTGGTATCCTCTCTCAAATTGAAGAAGATCTGCAGGATATGAGGAATAAAATGAACAGTGTAATGAATAAAGAATATGGATTGAGAGTAAACTGAAGGAAGACGAAAGTAATGAGGAGTAGCAGGAATGAACTTAGTGCTAAACTTATCAAAAGTGATAGCCGCAAAGTTGCGGAATTCTGCTACCTTAAAAGCAAAATAACACGTAATGCATGAAGCAAGGTGTATATGAAAATCAGACTATGGAAGGAAAAAAGGATATTCGCCACAAAAGGAAGTGTACTACTACGAAACGTAGGCCTTAATTTGAGAAAGAAATATCTGAGTATGTACGTTTGTAACTCAGGATTGTGTGGTAGTGAATGATAAAATGTGGCGAAATTCGAAAGGAAGATAGTCGAAACTTTTGAGATGTGGTGCTACAGAAGAATCTTGAAAATCGGGTGGTCTGACAGGGTAAAGAGTCAGGAGGTTCTCCTCAGAATCTGCGAGTAAAGGAAAATATGGGAAACCTGACAAGAAGAAGGGACAGGGTGATAGGACACCTGTTAAGACATCATGGAAATAACTTACACGGTACTCCGCCCTCCGCCACACACCGTTGGGTGGCTTGCGGAGTATAAATGTAGATGTATGTACTAGAGGTAGTTGTAGAGTGTAAAAACTGTAAGGGAAGACAGACATTGGGATAAATCCAACAAATAATTGATGAAGTAGGATGCAAATACCGTGAGATGAAGAGGTTAGCCCAGGTGAGTAATTCGCGGCGGGTCACATTCAACTACTCAGAAGACTAGACAATGGCAAAAAAGAACGAACGAAAAGTATCGATGAAACTTCCTGGCAGATTAAAACTGTGTGCCCGACCGAGACTCGAACTCGGGACCTTTGCCTTTCGCGGGCAAGTGCTCTACCAACTGACCTACCGAAGCACGACTCACGCCCGGTCTCACAGCTTTACTTCTGCCAGTATCTCGTCTCCTACCTTCCAAACTTTACAGAAGCCCTCCTGCGAACCTTGCAGAACTAGCACTCCTGAAAGAATGGATATTGCGGTAGCTCAGTTGGTAGAGCACTTGCCCGCGAAAGGCAAAGGTCCCGAGTTCGAGTCTCGGTCGGGCACACAGTTTTAATCTGCCAGGAAGTTTCATATCAGCGCACACTCCGTTGCAGAGTGAAAATCTCATTCTGGAAAAGTATCGATGCTTGTGGTTAGTATCGTTAAAGGTATGATACTCATGAAATTACTGAGAGAAAAGTATGATGTATGGATAGTTATCTTTTTACAGCAGATATACTCTATCGGCTCTAATGTGTTCTTCAAATCTATCTACAGCCGTGAGAGAGAGAGAGGGGGGGGGAGGGTTAATTTTTACAAATTTTAAATATAATAGCGCAAGCGTAAATTAAACAGTGCTTTTACTTTCATTACAGAATAATTTTTAAAGATTTTGGGACGTATAATATGAAATTACAGAAGGGGCTATCAGAAAGACGGCTGGATAGTAACGAAACTTCCCATTCTTGCATGTTGTCATATACCGGGTGTTCAAAAAGTCTCTCCGCAGTGCCGCATTATTGTTAGCCGGCCGTATGATTGTTCGCCTGCCTGGGTTGCTTCCCTTTAAGTGGACTCTCCCAACATTCCACTGTTTTGTTTATCTCAGTCAGCGTCAGTAATATCGTTGGTGTGTGTCGTTACGTGTTGACGTGAACGTATAAGTTTAGTTCTTTTGATCGTTTGTTTCGTTTTTGCCACTGTTAAAATGCTAACGATTGAATAACGTGTGTTTTAAGTCGAACAAGTGTTCAAAGCTGGCAGCTGGCACACAGTTTCAGTTCGTCAAACATTTAATTCAGTTTTCCCATAGACGACACTCCCACATCGCGATACTGTGCGAGATTTTATTAACAAATTTCGAAGTACGGGTTCAGTGACAGATACACCGAGGAGTGGTCGTCCTAGCGTTTTGTCTGAGGATAAACTACTCGATATTTCCGATAAAATGTCCATGAGTCCGAACAAGTCAGTAAGAAAACTCGCTGAGGAAATCGATGTTAGTGTCGGAACGGCCCACACAGCTGTTAGGAAAAAATTAGAACTTTCACCACACAAAGTGATAGTCGTGCAAGAACTGAAAAATACTGATCATGGCAAGAGACTGCATTACTGTCAGTGTTTGAAAAATTCAAACAAAGTGGAAGGGATATTCTCAATGAAATGTTTTTTTTATTGATGAGGCGTGGTTTCATTTATCCGGGTACATGAACTCGCAAAATTCTCGTATGTGGAGTACTGCAAATCCATTGTGTATTCATGAGGAACCACTTAATTCTGTGAAAATAGGAGTTTGGATTGCAATTTCTAGACGTCGGATTGTGGATCCCCTATTTTTCAATGAAACAATAAACACACAACGCTACTGCAGTGATATTCTGTACCCATTTATAGAACAACTTGTGTTAAATGAAATACTGAACGGTTATTTTCAACGAGATGGTGCAACCACGCATACAGCTCGCGTTTCAATGTCACTGCTTGCTGATGTTTTTGGTGATTGCATAATTTCAGAGGGATTTTGGCCTCCCTGATCGCCTGACCTAACACCACCTGACTTTTTCTTCTGGGGTGCAGCGATAGCAACTGTCTATAAAAACCGTACAAAATCCATCCATGAATTGAAAACTGCAATATCCCATTTCACTGCTTCTGTTACAGAAGAAATGTTACAGCTTGTGTTTGGAAACATGATCAGATGTATTGAATTGTGTATTCAACAACAGAGGGGGGGGGGGGCACTTTCAACATTTAATGTGAAAATTTGTAAGTAAAATTGAATATTCGATACATTAATAACTTGTATTTCACTGAGTTTCATTTCGGTATTTTCACTGCGGCATACGGTACGCGCGGTTAACAATCATACGGCACTGCGGAGAGACTTTTTGAACACCCAGTATTTTTGCTAACAGATAAGTAGAGCTCTATTCACTTTCTTATCATGTTGTTAAGCAAATAATTTCACCTTGCTGTTGTGGTGGGGTGTTTTCTTGTGTGCTTTTTCATGCTCGACAATTTCCCGAAGACTTCAGATTTTTGAGACAGATTTTGTACCTCACTTCCTTACTATCCAGCTTCACTTTTTGAAGGTGCTCAGCAATCTTCTAATGTTCAGTGGTCAGTACATGCCGGGGAGTAGGAAAGTGTGGCAAAAGGATGTACGCAGACCTGCAGCCGTAGCTGCAGCTATGCTAGGGAGCGCCCAAGTCGGCCTGTATCCGCCTTTGCAAGTCCCGACAGCGGTACAACACATGTCGACATGTCGGACCGACGCCCACACATCGCGTGTCCGTGCACGTGGGACAGGCGCTTTCAAGCCGGCCGGTAAATGTTAATGACAGACGTTCCCCACAAGGCCGAGAGCCAAGTGTATGGCGTCATCACAACCTATGTACCACTTCTCTCTCTGTCTCTACACCCCTCCGTCCTTCTTTCTCTATGCTCTGACGCGTGCGTGCCATCCAACCCCAGCCCCGAGACGCGCGCGCACTCTCGCTCATTATGGAGCGGCAGTGTGTGCGTGTGCAACATAGCTCCAGTGGGAATACTAGTTTCTCAGCGATTGTGGAAAACGAGCGGACATTCAATACGTAATATTACAAGTTGATTGGGAAAATACATATGTTGAAAATTCTTACCAAATGGTGGAGCTAGTAGACAAGAGACACCGTGTACCGAAGAAGAGAGCAGTAGAGAGAAAGAAAGTTCTGAGAGCGCGATGGAGATTGTGAAAATTCCCTCTCGTTCGCACGTCGGAGCTTCTATGGTGTGCCTGGCACCTGTGGCCGAGCGGTTCTAGGCGCTTCAGTCCGGAACCGCGCTGCTGCTACGGTCGCAGGTTCGAATCCTTCCTCGGGCATGGATGTGTGTGATGTCCTTAGGTTAGTTAGGTTTAAATAGTTCTTAGTCAAGGGGACTGATGACCTCAGATGTTAAGTCCTATAGTGCTCAGAGCCATTTGAACCACTTGCGGCGTCGCACTGGCAACCGCAGCCAAAATCCGCCGTACACTGTGAGACGTTCGGCGCGAAGCCAATGACGCGACATACTGCTCGGCAGATTACTAGGGAACGTTTGCTGGCTCATCTGGATTAATTCCTTGCACTGCTACACATCTACCATCAGTCTAAAGAAAGGTCGAAATGATCCGTGAGACTGAGTTGTGATTCTCAATATTACAAAGTCAATAATTAAAGCCCTCTAGCTACCGAACTAGGTTCAGGCAGGATAGAGAGACCCGACCAGTGGACTGGGGTATGTTCACCGTTAACAGTTCCCGCCGAAAACCACAACAACAAAACGGGAATACAGTTCAAAGTTAGTAGGGAAAAGTCACACACCATACTTATACACGCACCTCTAGCAAAATCGGTCACTTTTGTACAACACTATCTCTAGCTAGTTAATAGTTCCACGCTCTGCCCCGGAGCGTCTTTCTATCGAACATGTGTACTCTCGTAAAACCGCAACACTCGCCGGGAAAAGCAGGAAATTGTTTAAGCTAAAATCCACGGCCATGCATAGGAATCAACTTCGGAAAGCTTTGTAGGATTCGGTATCGAAAAACTACCCTCGTTGATCTCAGAGTCACAGAACCCAGATCTCCTAGACGATGACCACTTTGAAACACAAATTCTGTCAACAGCGGGCACATGATTTGCCGCCTCAAGCCCACGAGAGATGCTGGGCGGCTCTTCAATTTCGTGAGTTCCAAACCGCTCCATAGGTTTATACACTACTGGCCATTAAAATTGCTACCCTACGAAGATGACGTGCTACAGAGCGAAATTTAACCGACAGGAAGAAGATGCTGTGATATGCAAATGATTAGCTTTTTAGAGCATTCACACAAGGTTGGCGCCGGTGGCGACACCTACAACGTGCTGACATGATGAAAGTTTCCAACCGATTTCTCATACACAAACAGCAGTTGACCGGCGTTGCCTGGTGAAACGTTGTTGTGACACCTCGTGTAAGGAGGAGAGATGCGTACCATCACGTTTCCGACTTTGATAGAGGTCGGATTGTAGCGTATCGCGATTGCGGTTTATCGTATCGCGACATTGCTGCTCGCATTGGTCGAGATCCAATGACTGTTAGCAGAATATGGAATCGGTGGTTTCGGGAGGGTAATACGAAACGCTGTGATGGATCTCAACGACCTCGTATCACTAGCAGTCGAGATGATAGGCATCTTATCCGCATGGCTGTAACGGATCGTGCAGCCGCGTCTCGATCCCTGAGTCAGCAGATGGTGACGTTTGCAAGACAACAACCATCTGCACGAACAGTTCGACGACGTTTGCAGCAGCATGGACTATCAGCTCGGAGACCATGGCTGCGGTTATCCTTGACGCTGTATCACATACAGGAGCGCTTGCGATGGTGTACTCAACGAAGCACCTGGGTGCAC
Organism: Schistocerca nitens; assembly: GCF_023898315.1. Lineage (NCBI taxonomy): Eukaryota > Metazoa > Arthropoda > Insecta > Orthoptera > Acrididae > Schistocerca > Schistocerca nitens. Next base: position 253,117,508 of record NC_064615.1, on the reverse strand, counting down.
GAATGGCAACACGTCATTTTGTCGGATGAATCCAGGTTCTGTTTACACCATCATGATGGTCGCATCCGTGTTTGGCGACATCGCGCTGGACGCACATTGGAAGCGTGTATTCGTCATCGCCATACTGGCGTATCACCCGGCGTGATGGTATGGGGTGCCATTGGTTACACGTCTCGGTCACCTCTTGTTCGCATTGACGGCACTTTGAACAGTGGACGTTACATTTCAGATGTGTTACGACCCGTGGCTCTACGCTTCATTCGATCCCTGCGAAACCCTCCATTTCAGCAGGATATTCACGAGCGCATGTTGCAGGTCCTGTACGGGCCTTTCTGGATACAGAAAATGTTCGAGTGCTGCCCTGGCCAGCACATTCTCTAGATCTCTCACCAATTGAAAACGTCTGGTCAATGGTGGCCGAGCAACTGGCTCGTCACAATACGCCAGTCTTGATGAACTGTGGTATCGTGTTGAAGCTGCAAGGGCAGCTGTACCTATACACGCCATCCAAGCTCTGTTTGACTTAATGCCCAGGCGTATCGAGGCCGTTATTACGGCCAGAGGTGTTTGTTCTCGGTACTCATTTCTCAGGATCTATGCACCCGAATTGCGTGAAAATGTAATCACATGTCAGTTCTAGCATGATATACTTGTCCAATGAATACCCGTTTATCATCTGCATTTCTTCTTGGTGTAGCAATTTTAATGGCCAGAAGTGTATAAAAGCTTTGTACCAAGCAAGAGGAATACAACAGATGCTGTGAGAGGTCACCGCCGCACAGGCACAGTCACTTGCCCCGCATCTCTGTGCGGTGCAGCAGCCTCGAGATGGCGCTCATAAACCCAGACCTCTTCCTGCTTCCGTGCCACTTCCTCCAGCACGGACAGTTTGGACAGCTGCTGTAGTGAGCGCCGTCTAGTGCGGGCTACATCTCTTCCGCCTTGTGCTGGGGGTATTTGGAAATCCTTCTGCGGACAGGCACGGAAACCCGACGCTGCATTTGTGATGTAAAATGGGATGCGCGCCCATGTTGATTCTACATAGGGGTATGGGAATAGCTGTTATGGACGTTATGATAATAGTGAAATAGCCGCAGGTATTTTTGTGACCACTCCTTTTAATTATGCGTTTCGAAAATATCGTCATCTGATTCAATATGGCACATCTAAGTTCATTCAGTACATTACGTGGTGTCTGTTCCCTTAACTGAGTCTGATGATGTTTTCGAAACGCGCCATTACAAAGAGTGGTCACAAAAATACCTGTGGCTATTTCACTATTATCAGAGCGTCAATAATAGCTATCCCCATAATCTTATCTAAAACTCGACCCGCCGCAGACATACAGTTACGATTCAACCGTAGACAGTTCAGTTCATTGTACGCAGCCAGCTGAGTTCAGGTCCCTGAAGACTACATTCCTACCTCGCAGTCGCTATTTATGGAGAACTAGAACCAGCAAGAGAATGTCTGCAACGTTATATTCAGTTACAGCGAAAAGATCATAAAGTCCCAAAAGTCAGCAACAGATTCAGTTATATTTCACACTTGTTATATCTTACTGTGTTGCCACATTTCTTTTATAGATTGTCCTGTCAAACAAGTGTTGCGCAGCTAGTGTGCGTTGACTGCCTTTTATGGACTATAACAGTTTTCTGCTGCTGTGGATGTTTGCGCTAAATTCAGTACTGTAGCATTCCGTTACTACATTCACAACATTTAAGGCTTTCAACCCATCAGAATCAGGGGCATAATGTAGGTATTTTCACTGGCCCTTTCCTTGTCCCTGTTACAGCGCTACTCTGAGTTGCTGTTTTCCCTCATATGAACTTTTTCTCTGTGACGAGTTGGAAAACATCCGCATCCTGGGGAAATAATTCACCCCTGAGCCATCAGGCGCGCGGGGAGCCGTGCGGTCTTGGGCGCCTTGTCATCACGGTCACGGTTCGCGCGGCTCCCCCTCCCCTCCCCCCGTCGGAGGTTCGAGTCCTCCCTCGGGCATGGGTGTGTGTTTTGTCCTTAGCTTAAGTTAGATTAAATAGTGCGTAAGCCTAGGGACCGATGACCTCAGCAGTTTGGTCCCATAGTCTTTACCACAAATTTCCAATTTCCTGACCCAGCATCATACGCCCAGACCAGTATCCGTTTACGAGATTATAAGGGAAGATCGGCGCTTCAGCTCCAGGCTGAAGAAAGCCTGCTACTCCCCAAACACCGCCCTGTTGCGGACAATAGCCAGAAGAAGAGCACAGACGTACGGCCAGAAAATAAAATGATCGACCAGCATCTAGGAACAAAGAGATTAGCACGTGATGGAAAAACGCTGAATGACATTGTCGAGGAAGTCGAAAGGGGGCGGCGACAAATTTGGAAACACCACACACATAACACATTACCATGCCTAATCCGCACTCCGTCTTCAGGCCACAAGTGGCCCATCGGGACTATCCGACCGCCGCGTCATCCTCAAGCTGAGGATGCGGATAGGAGGGGCGTGTGATCAGCACACCGCTCTCCCGGTCGTTATGATGGTTTTCTTTGACCAGAGCCGCTACTATTCGGTCGAGTAGCTCCTCAATTGGCATCACTAGGCTGAGTGCCCCCCGAAAAATGGCAACAGCGCATGGCGGCCCGGATGGTCACCCATCCAAGTGCCGGCCACGCCCGTCAGCGCTTAACTTCGGTAATCTGACGGGAAACGGTGCATCCAAGGCCGTTGCCACCATGCCTAATACGGATTAGGAAACCCGTTGGCATTCAAAATAGCTTCCGGTCGTCTCAGAGTGGATGACACAGGTCCTGTATGGTTTTCAAGGAAAACTTGTACCGTTCTCCCTGAAAAACAGTGGCACGTTCAGGTAACGATGATGGAGGTGGAAAGAGATCACGCACCCTTCTCTCCAAAACATACCACAAAGGCGCAGTATATTGAAATCTGATGATTGTGGTGGCGAGGGGATATGCTACTATTCATCCTCATGCTGACATAACCAGTCCTAGACGATGCGAGCTGTGTGATCAGGTGCCCTGTCTTCCTGGAATACAGCATCACCGTTGTGGAACAACCATTATAACATGGTAATTGTCAGTATTAATGAAATTCTCCAACAGCCCCATAACTAAGATATTTTACTTTATTTTGACGACATCCAGTTTCGGCATTCCACTATGCCGTCTTCAGGCGCCCTATGCATCTCTGAAAGTAAATGATAATGCCATACAGTGCCATATATCCGTTTCACAAGTGCTTCACTCGAAGCCTTGAGAGCAACCAAGTCTTCGAGTGGAGCATATGTCAAACGGCTTGAATTCACGAAACCGTGCGATATATGGCACTGTAAGGCATTATCGTGTATTTTGAGAGATTTATATGGGGCCTGAAGATGGCATGGTGGAATACCGAAACTGGTTGTCGTCAAAATAAAATAAAGTAACATTTTAGTTACATGGCTATTGGAGAATTTAATTAATATTGACAATTATTTAAGCAGCTCATGTCCCCGGTCCATGATGTATCAACAGAGATTATAACAAGGGATGGACCTGATCAGCCAGAAAGTCACATAATCCTCGGCAGTAATGCAAACTTCCAGTGTAACCATGGGGGCCGTGGAATACGACGACATGGCTGCCCAAATCGTTAGCGAACCCTCGCCATGTTTCACTCTTGGGAGAGTGGTTGGGAACAATGTGAATCAAGGCTCTAGTCCAGGTTTTATGGCTTCGGTACCACGTTTTCAAATTGCGATCATTTACATCACTGATGCGTCGTTTTGGAATTCCAGCTCGTGCTACATTTCCCTGCTCATGGAGCTCCCTTCGTGATGTTTTTATGGTGACAGGATTTGGCAGTGCGACGTTCAATTCTGCAGTGGCTTTTACAGCTGTCGTCTCCTTGTTTTTCATCATAATCCTCTTCAGTGACGGTCTCTGCCGGTCACGCAATATACACTTTGTTGTCCGCGTTGTGATTTGGCGGGTGATATTGTTTTCGTTTTTTTTGAGTGTGGTAATAAATCTTTTATGCCTCTTGAAACATCAAACACCTCGGCCTCATTGCTTACCGTAGTACCCGTCACATCAGCACCGACAGTTTTCCCGCGTTCAGGTTCTCTTAGCTCCGACGTAATGTGTTCACGACTATCCAGGACACGGTTCTGACCACAACTGACACTTGCAACGTATTTGTGACAGATGCCGTTCGTGCTCAAATACAACAGCGCAACGTGCAAATTTATCTAGCCTCTGCGTTTATGTTCCAGAATGGGTTTTTTTATCCAGCCCATACATCTTTAAAAATAGATAAATAAATAGCAATTCTTCTGTCGGCGGTTTACACTGTGTGATGTCTGATGGGAAATTATAGCTTATAGTTTTCGTCGTAGTACGCTCTGCAACTTGACGCGCGTGTCAAGTACACTATAAACACACTGTTGTAACTGCAGAAAGCACCTTAGCATACAGGTTCCACGCTATTCCACGGCTAGTAAAAGGCAGTCACTGGACACGCCAACTGATATATCCGAGAAACAAGCAGTTCCTCGAGAGCTGTTTCTGTTTACGCTGGTACTTGCATAAGTTGGCAGTGCGCTTCACTGGCAGTGCATTAGAAACAAGAAATTCTCAAAAGAACTCTACGATGCTTGCAGAAATAGCGTGAACTGCTTGTTATTCCGCATAGCTGCAATAGTGATGGCATGGGCAAGAGAAAAATGAGAGGAACGCAATAGGATTGAATGAAACAATGAGCATACACATTCAGTTACTGATTTGAGCTGAGGTATACTTACGGAGAAGTGTGTGCTTTTGTACATGCTCACTCAGATGTTTTCGCTGTTGTTGTTGTTGTTGTTGTTGTTGGGGACGTTCCACTTGGCGGTACTTATGAACGTTCATGGTGTAATTCAGAGTCCCATTATTCACTCACCGGTCATGAGTCCCTTAGAACTTAGACCTACTTAAACCTGACTAACCTAAAGACATCACACACATCCATGCCCGAGGCAGAACTCGAACCTGCGACCGTAGCAGTCGCGCGGTTCCATACTGAAGCGCCTAGATCCGCTCGGCCACTCCGGCCGGCCGCTCTGCTTTTTGGACGCTTGGAAGTACCCTTACAGGTAACACTCACCTCGAAAACCAATGTGTCCAAGTAGAATTCCACGCTGCCTCGCAAGAACACATTTGCGACCTTTGTGGACCTTCAGTACTGGAATAATGCCATGATCGATCACTCAGGGTTACTACCTCTCTGACTTTAGAAACCACGCTGTAGACCTCTGGCTCCGCCCCAGAGGGCACACGACACCACGAACACCTGAGAGGGCTACAGGGGCCAACTCCTCGATTCCACGAGCCCCCTAAACGGTCCACGAAAGTGTTTTAACATTTAGGCCTTCCGGCAAATCGGCGTCACAGGAGTGCAGTGGACAATTTCATTAACCATTTCCTCGTCGGAGGCTCTAGTCCTCCCTCAGACATGGGTGTGTGTTGTCCATAGCGTAAGTTAGTTTAAGTTGGACTAAGAAGTGCGTAGGCTTAGGTACGGATGACTTCAGCAGTTTGGTCCCATAAGACCTTACCACAAATTTCCAATTAAACATTTCCTGTTTACACTTATCGCGCGCCGGCCGGTGTGGCCGAGCGGTTCTAGGCGCTTCAGTCTGGAACCGTGCGACCGCTACGCTCGCAGGTTCGAATCCTGTCTGCGGCATGGATGTGTCTGATGTCCTTAGGTTAGTTAGGTTTAAGTGCTTCTAAGTCTAGGGGACTGATGACCTCAGATGTTAAGTCCTATAGTGCTCAGAGCATTTGAACTTACCGCGCTTTTGTAATGTGCTGCTTAGTATCTGCACTTGTGGTAGCGCAATCGAGGTCGGAAAACAGAGGCCGTCGTGAGTAAGTTACTCGCGCTTGAAATCAGCCTCATGTCCTCCGATCGTCACCCATGCAGGAGGATTAGGGAAAGACCGACTCATCGCCGTCAGACCGAACAAACTGCCCCTTCCCCTGCAACCGGAAACGGGCTCTCCGCGACCACGATACTGGACAGTATTAGCGTAATGGCTCGCTAAGAAATAATGTGTTTTCGTCCAAGACTGAACTGTAGAATGGTTTATTGCACTGAGTCCCATCCAGCCACTGTCACTCGGCGGCGGCGCTCGCCATCAGCACGTTGTTTCGAACGCCAACTGGGCAATCATCTGCAGGCTCACGTGCTGCGGCTGCCGGCGCGAAAGTGCTTCGCTGCGGCGGTTTCGCAGGGCACGTATCGCGCGTTACGGTGATTGTTGTTTCCGCCGCACCTCCTGGGAGGTCGGAGGTCAAGAGCGCGCCGGTAATTCAGCGTGAGGCAGTAGGCACGGCTGCGGCCGGCGCCGCACGTGGCAGCGCACGCTGAGCGGAGCTGGGCCGAGGTGTGACGCCGGCCGACCGCGGCCAATCCCAGCCGCCTGCACCGCTGCCCGGTCACGTGTAGCTCACGCTTACCACTCTCCTCTATTACTGTAGAGCTCCTCCGCAGCAGTCGCATTTGTGTTCTCCTTTCCCAGGCACTTACTGGGTGGATGACGCAAGTCTGCACCACAGGATTGTCCAGCCTTCGTTTTTTCACTGTCCAATCGTTTTTCTTCCGTTTGGAGTGTGATTGTTGCGAACAGGAACTTGTATTATGTAAGTGTTCAGACTTCCGTGGCCGTTGTCACTGAAGGTAAAATCTTCTGAGTTGTTAGGCCGCGTCATGTTTCTTCTACACCATCGACGTTTCGACCCATCTGACGGGATCTTCTTCAGAATCTTGTGGTGCCGACGGATAATGGCACACTGTCAGAGACCCGTGTCGTGTTCTCTTATGAAAAGGGAGTTGTGCTGGAGAAGTACTGCTATTGGATAAAATTTCTGTCGCTGCTAATGTTGAACCATCGTCATTGGATTGTAAGTGAAGTTTCCCCCGCTAATCTACATCTAAATACATATTCCGCAAGCCACAGCATGGTGCGCAACGAAGGGTACCCTGTGCCACTACTTGTCATTTCCTTTACTGTTCCACTCACAAACACAGCGAGGGAAAAGGGACTGTCTATCTAATCTTATCTTCACGGTCTTTACGCAAAGTGTACGTTGACGGGAGTAGAACTGTTCTGCAGTCAGCTTTAAATGTAGGTTCTCCAATTTTTTTCAGTAGTGCTCCTCGAAACGAACGTCGCCTTCCCTCGAGGGATTCCTACTTGAGTTCCCGAAGCATGTCTGTAATACTTGCTTGTTGCTGAAGAAGTGGGGTTACCGGCTAAAATACTTGTGGCTACCATTTAGAGTCCATCGTCATTGGATAGAAAGGGATTTTTCCCGCATTATGCTGAAGAGTAGTATTGGGGGCCACCCTCATTGGTTTGAAGCGAAGCGGAGACAGCAAGAGAGGCGGAAATATGTATACAGGGTGGTCCATTGATAGTGACCGGGCCAAATATCTCACGAAATAGGCATCAAACGAAATAACTACAAAGAACGAAACTCGTCTAGCTTGAAGGGGGAAACCAGATGTCGCTATGGTTGGCCCGCTAGATGGCGCTACCATACGTCAAACGGATATCAACTGCGTTTTTTTTAAAATAGGAATACCCATTTTTATTACATATTCGTGTAGTACGTAAAGAAATAAGAATGTTTTATTTAGACCACTTTTTTCGCTTTGAGTTAGATGGCGATGTAATAATCACAAACGTATAAGTACGTGGTATCACTTAACATTCCGCCAGTGCGGACGGTATTTGCTTCGTCATACATTACCCCTGTTAAAATGGACCGTTTACCAATTGCGGAAAAGGTCGATATCGTGTTGATGTATGTCTATTGTGATCAAAATGCCCAACGGGTGTGTGCTATATATGCTGCTCGGTATCCTGGACGACATCATACAAGAGCCCGGACCGTTCGCCGGATAGTTACGTTATTTAAGGAAACAGGAAGTGTTCAGCCACATGTGAAACGTCAACCACGACCTGCAACAAATGATGATGCCCAAGTAGGTGTTTTAGCTGTGGTCGCGGCTAATCCGCACATCAGTAGCAGACAGATTACGGGAGAATCGGGAATCTCAAAAAGTCGGTGTTGAAAATGCTACATCAACATCGATTGCACCCGTACCATATTTCTATGCACCAGGAATTGCATGGCGACGACTCTGAACGTCGTGTACAGTTCTGCCTCTGGGCACAAGAGAAATTACGGAACGATGACAGATTTTTTGCACGCGTTCTATGTAGCGACGAAGCGTCATTCACCAACAGCGGGAACGTAAACCGGCATAATATGCACTATTGGACAACGGAAAATCCACGATGGCTGCGACAAGTGGAACATCAGCGACTTTGGCGGGTTAATGTATGGTGCGGCATTATGGGAGGAAGGATAATTGGCCCCCATTCTATCGATGGCAATCTAAATGGTGCAATGTATGCTGATTTCCTACCTAATGTTCTACCGATGTTACTACAAAATGTTTCACTACATGACAGAATGGCCATGTACTTCCAACATGATGGATGTCCGGCACATATCTCGCGTGCGGTTGAAGTGGTATTGAAGACAGGTGGATTCGTCGTCGAAGCACCATACCATGGCCCGTCCGTTTACCGGATCTGACGTTCCCGGATATCTTTCTGTGGGGAAAGTTGAAGGATATTTGCTATCGTGAGCCACCGACAACGCGTGACAACATGCGTCAGTGCATTGTCAATGCATGTGCGAACATTACGGAAGGCGAACTACTCGCTGTTGAGAGGAATGTAGTTACACGCATCGCCAAATGCATTGAGGTTGACGGACATCATTTTGAGCATTCATTGCATTAATGTGGTATTTACAGGTAATCACGCTATAACAGCATGCGTTCTCAGAAATGATAAGTTCACAAAGCTACATGTATCACTTTGGAACAACCGAATTAAAACGTTCAAACGTACCTACGTTCTGTATTTTAATTTAGAAAACCTACCTGTTACCAACAGTTCGTCTAAAAGTGTGAGCCATATGTTTGTGACTATTGCAGCGCCATCTATCACAAAGCGAAAATAGTGGTCCAAATAAAACATTCATATTTTTTACGTACTACACCAATATGTAATAAAAATGGGGGTTCCCATTAAAAAAAACGCAGTTGATATCCGTTTGACCTATGGCAGTGCCATCTAGTGGGCCAACCATAACGCCATCTGATTTCCCCCTTCAAGCTAGACAAGTTTCGTTCTTTGTAGTTTTTTCGTTCGACGCTTATTTCGTGAGATATTTGGCCCGGTCACGATCAATAGACCACCCTTTATAATCCTGGTCTGTTACACATTTTCGCTCACCGCCGCTGATTCCGCCTAATGTCCTGCTGCAGCTGACAGCAGTCATCCCCCTTCAGTTTACATATACCGGGTGATCAAAAGGTCAGTATAAATTTGAAAACTGAATAAATCACGGAATAATGTAGATAGAGAGGTACAAATTGACACACTTGCTTGGAATGACATGGGGTTTTATTAGAACCAAAAAAATACAAAAGTTCAAAAAATGTCCGACCGATGGCGCTTCATCTGATGAGAATAACAATAATTAGCATAACAAAGAAAGACAAATCAAAGATGATGTTCTTTACAGGAAATGCTCAATATGTCCACCATCATTCCTCAACAATAGCTGTAGTCGAGGAATAATGTTGTGAATAGCACTGTAAAGCATGTCCGGAGTTATGGTGAGGCATTGGCGTCGGATATTGTCTTTCAGCATCCCTAGAGATGTCGGTCGATCACGATACACTTGCGACTTCAGGTAACCACAAAGCCAATAATCGCATGGACTGAGGTCTGGGGACCTGGGAGGCCAAGCATGACGAAAGTGGCGGCTGAGCACACGATCATCACCAAACGACGCGCGTAAGGGATCTTTCACGCGTCTAGCAATATGGGGTGGAGTGCCATCCTGCATAAACATCGTACGTTCCAACAGGTGTTTATCAGCCAGGCTGGGGATGATGCGATTCTTTAACATATCGGCGTACCTCTCACCCGTCACGGTAGCAGTTTTGCTGTCCAGCGCCATCTGTCGGACATTTTGTGAACTTTTTTTTTCTTCTAATAAAACCCCATGCCATTCCAAGCATGTGTGTCAATCTGTACCTTTCTATTTACGTTATTCCGTGATTTATTCAGTTTTGAAATTTATACTGACTTTTTGATCACCCGGTACATATAATTCAGGCGGGGACGGCTAATGATCTCTAGAGCGGATGGACAAAATGGCTCTGAGCACTATGGGACTTAACATCTTAGGTCATCAGTCCCCTAGAACTTAGAACTACTTAAACCTACCTAACCTAAGGACATCACACACATCAATGCCTGAGGCAGGATTCGAACCTGCGACCGTAGCAGCCCCGCGGTTCCGGACTGCAGCGCTAGAACCGCACGGCCACCGTGGCCGGCGCGGATGGGCATCAGCCTCGAACTCTTACGGGAATCGGCGGAATGCCGCGAGGAATGAGAATAATGGGCAATGGGCTCTACATTAGTAGTGTGTGGATAAGTTGAAAAATTGGGTCTGACGGGAGGCGTGCTAGGGTAGTCCGTAGATTTGCGATCACCACAGTGTCTGGATGGCGTAGTGATCAGAGCATCTTCCAAGTAAGCAGGAGACCCGGGCTCGGATCCCGGTCCGGCACAAATTTTCAACTTTCCCCATTGATTTAAATCAATACCCAGTCGAAACCATTCTCTTAAAAATATTGTTGTCCGCAGGGGTGGCCTGCTAGTCGTTGATTGTGTTACGCGCACCGCGGCCGCATATTCACTTTTTTTATGGCAGGGAGCCACGAAGCCGGAAGCCTGTAACCGTCCTGTGTGTTGAAGTTAAATTCGGTCTTAGACATTTCAATCGCTTCTCAGACTTCACTTCTATAAATGCTGGTTTTCTTTGCAAATCTGCGGGAAAAATCCGTTTCTATCCAATGACGATGGCCTTTCAGTGGTAGCCACGCGTATTTCAGGCAATAACCGTGCTGCTTCTGCGTTAGCGCGCGGAACTTCGCGTACTATCCAGTGACATTTGTGTGTGTGTGTGTGTGTGTGTGTGTGTTGTGTTACGATTTGTTGGGGTAACTTGTAGCACTGCATAGTGGAGAAACAAGACACTATTTCAGAACATGATTTTGGATTTCTTCTGACAAAAAATTAAACTGGTATCTAACGGAAACATAAAATACGTAAACTAGAGTACCTCCAGTGGTCACAGGTTCCTTTCACTGTCGTAACACAAATCCAAAACCATGTTCTGAAATAGTGTCTTGCTTCTCCACGAGGCAGTGCCACACGTTCCCCCCCAAAATTGTAACACAACACACACACAAATGTCATAATAACTAATGCAAATCCACCCGATGATGGAGGATAAACCTTTGAAACGCGTCGTGGAAATAAATGAAACGGCGACTGGTAACATTAAACTTGTTTCGTTTAATGTCAATAACAGTCACGGTAAAGCCTAACCTAAAAAGTTCGCATTGAAAGTACTGGTATTAGTTCTGTTACTTCCTGTGGAACAGTGGTGGGCGAACTCGTAGTGCGATCCGGCGCTTGGCGTTGCTGCGCATGTGCGCCGAGCCGGGAAATGAGAGATGGGGGACGTGCGGGCCTGCGTGGGCAGACGCGGTCAGGCAGTGCGCCTGCGCGGCCAACAGGTGTGCGTCTTCCCGTTAGGCGGTGGACGCCGTAGTCTCGGCGTAACGGGACGCATGGGGCGCGAGGGCGGGGAGGGGGGGGAGGGGGGGGGAGGGGGGGGGGGGAACGTCGCAGCTGCCAGGCCGGACGCTTGTACCTGCTGTGCACGAGACGCGACCGTCCCGTCCCTCACAGCCTATGTCAGCGCCGGCCGCCGCAACTGGGCCAGATAGCGCAGCGCACACTCCCTCCACCGTGTGGCGGAATGCGCAAGCGACTCGCACGTACTAGGAAAAATTCACACTTTTTGATGACGATAGAAAGGAGTGCAGATTGCAAGCAGCATGCAAGACCGCTTCGAAAAGGGTGGGTCGGGAGTGTTCGAGGGTGTCATGACATCCATCCCCCGCCCCCTGCCCGGAAAAAGAAAATCATTTGAGTAATTTGGATATTTATAAATGTGAAAATATATACGCATTTACTAAATTGTTCTTTGAAAGGTGCCGTAGATGTCGTGAACCCATTACTCCCTATCACCGAAGAACATTTTAGTAAATGCGTTTATATTTTTAGATATACAAATTTCGAACACTCTGAGCTAATTTTCGGAGAATAAAATAGCTTGAAACTTAAGAATCTCGAAAATGACTACAATCTAAACAAAACTGCAAGCTATTTTCCAGCGTGTCTTTAATAAGACTGGGTCCCCTGTAACAAAATAATCTCCATCAGTCGCGCTGGCGAATCTTCTGTAATGCATCTACGAGACGTACTCATATGCCTCAACAATACTGTCCACGCAAGAATAAAGTTTGAGCCTTAGTTCACCAGTTACTTTTAACCGATCAGTGACGTCCGTATTGAGTATTAATTTTTTAAAAAGTAACAATCCCTAAAATCCTACAAAGCAGCAAATTAGACAAATTCTTCTTCCGCGTCGTTTTCACCCATACTAGGAATATTGTAATCGACGAGTAATTCCTGAGTTAAACAATTTAATGTTGTACATTTTGGAATACGCTTGACAGTAGCTGCTTGGTAGCTGCCGTATTCTCGTAACCAGCAGAGTTCAGGTGAAATCTCGGCCGCAAGGTTGGAACGATTCCCGGAGACAAACGAAACGTCTGCCAGAAACATGGGCACAAATGGGGCCATGTTGCTCTGCTACTTGGCGGAGACAGCTTCCGGTTACTACTTGCAAACATTCCGCGCAACCCAACAATAGCCTTTTTTTCCTGTTAGGCAGTTTGTTCTTGCAGACTGTTATCTTTCTACGTGGAAACTTTCACATATTGTTCCTCACATCTCTGTTTAGTTACTGTTGTGCTAATGAAACTCTGTTACGTTATGACTTAGTTACTTTTTTTACTTGCTTCTTCCTACCTTACACCTCGCCATTTTTACATACGACACAACTTGCCGTAAATCAAATATCGGAAACAGGCGAAATTATATCATATACGTGAATCGACTTTGTTCGCCTGATAAAATTCTCCTTTTCCGTGCGTCAATTATTTTCACACGAATGGTATCTGGTAAATCAGCTGTGGTGAGTTAACACTGAGGATATTAGTAAATTTTAACAAAAATAATGTACGATTTTCTTATGGATATGCAAAGTAGAATTAAGGGGAATTGTTCAAATGGTTCTGAGCACTATGAATCTTAACTTCTGCGGTCATCAGTCCCCTAGAACATAGAACTACTGAAACCTAACTAACCTAAGGACATCACAGACATCCATGCCCGAGGCAGGATTCGAACCTCTGACCGTAGCGGTCACGCGGTTCCACACTGTAGCGCCTAGAACCGCTCGGCCACTCCGGCCGGCGGGAATTGTTCAAAAAGAAACGTTTAAAATCGTTTCCAGTTAATTTGCGCGAGTTTGACTTAGTGCATCCTCTTAGGGTAAACGCGCTTTGGACAAGTCGGAGGTGAGTAGTGATGGAACGTTATTGTATTATAACTTTTTCTTAAAATATTGAAAAGATTAAGAAACTTGGGAATGAGTGAAGGCATATACCTGTTGCTGTGTACAGAAGTACCGTATGTTTTGTCACGAGCCATTGTGTACGAGATCCTAACTACTGGGTACGCAATTTAATTGTCATCTATGCGGGTACAGGATTGCTGCCAAGCAGTTCGATTTTGCTACTGCAGGAAATACACAGATTGCACCAAAAATTCGTTAACCTCAGAAGATATTCAACTACGGCCGTGTAACATCGTCTCTCGCTTTGCTATACGCCTCAGTTCGACTATGAAGAAAATCCCCATGTATCCTCAGGTATGCCATATGTAGTCCATGGTACTCATTGATGACTACATCCTGTAGGGCTACCCAATTGGTGGTATGTTGGTTTGCCAAGTTATACCCGCTTTTCCAAATAGTGCCAGGCATTTTCTGTGGGACTGACATCGAGTGATACAGGGGCCAGTCGAGGTGCGATATATACTGAAGTGACAGAAGTTATGGGATAGCGATATGAACATATCCAGAACGCGGTAGTATCGCGTAACTAGCTATAAAAGAACATTGCACTGGCGGAGCTGTCATTTGTACTCAAGTGATTCATTTCAGAAGGTATCCGATGTGATTATGGCCGCACGACAGGAATTCACAGAATTTGAAAGGGGAATGGTTGTTGGAGCTATCGCATGGGACATTCCATCTCGGAAAACGTTAGGTAATTCAATATTCTAAGATCCGCATTGTCAGGAGCGTGCTGAGAACACCAAATTTCGGGCATTACCTCTCACCACAGACGACCCAATGGCAGACGGCCTTCACGTAACGACCGAGAGCAGCGTCGTTTGAGTGGAGTTGTCAGTGTTAACAGACAAGTTACTGCATTGAATAACTGCAGAAATCAATGTGGGACGTACGCCGAACGTATCCGTTACCATAGTGCGGCAACATTGGGCGTTAATTGGCTATGGCAGCAGATGACCGACACGAATGGCTTTGCTGACAGCACGACATCGCCTGCAGCGCCTCTCCTGACCTCGTGACCATATCGGTTGCAGCCTACACGGTTAGAAAACCGTCACCTCGTCAGATGAGTCCCGATTTCAGTTGGAAAGAGCTGATGGTGGGGTTCGAGAGTGGCTTAGATCCCACGAAGCAGCCGGCCGAAGTGGCCGTGCGGTTAAAGGCGCTGCAGTCTGGAACCGCAAGACCGCTACGGTCGCAGGTTCGAATCCTGCCTCGGGCATGGATGTTTGTGATGTCCTTAGGTTAGTTAGGTTTAACTAGTTCTAAGTTCTAGGGGACTAATGACCTCAGCAGTTGAGTCCCATAGTGCTCAGAGCCATTTGAACCAACCAACCCACGAAGCAACAAAGTACTGTGCAAGCTGCTGGTGGTTCCTTAGTGGTGAGCGCCATGTTTATGCCTAATACACTGGGTTCTCTAGTGCAACTAAATCGATCGTTGACTGGAAATGGTGATGTTCGGCTACTGGGGGACCACTTACATCCATTCATGTACTTCGTATTCTCAAACAACAGTGGAATTTTTGTGGATGACAATGCGCCATGTCACGGGGCGACAGTTGTTGGCGATTGGTATGAAAAATATTCGAGCAAATGATTTGGCCACCCAGATCGGCCGACATGAATCTCATCGAACATTTATGGGACATTTTCGAGATTTCAGTTCGTGGATAAAATCCTGCAGCGGCAACACTTTCACAGTTATGGACGGCTGCTTAATATTTCTGCCAGGGACTTCCGCGACGAATTTTTGAGCCCATAACACGTTGGGGTGCTGCACTATGCAGGACAAACGGAAGTCCGACGCGATATTAAGGAGGCATGCCATGACTTTTGTCGCCTAAGTGTTGTGCCCAAGTGGCTTCAAACCAGCAACGTATCCTGCAATCCTGTACTCACGGCTGTTGTCTTGGAAGAGAGGAGTGTCCACAGCGTATTCATCATGATGATGTTGAGGAAAAGACAAGGCTTGGTCACCGAAAATGTTTAAATGAAACGCTCTGTTTCACGTCCATGGTAATCATAATTAATGGGCAAGTGACGGCTCGAAGCGTACACTCGTTAAAACGCTGTAATGTTCCGTCGAGTAACTTGATGCCTTTCGCCATCTGAAAAGCGCTGTAATAGCGATTCGCTGCAACACATTAAAAGCCTGCAGTCAGCTACTGCCCAGTTTCTGCGCTGTCTGTTCCATGCAAGAAGTGCAGCTTACTGTGATCAACAGCCTTTTGCGAAATACCGGTCAGCAAATGTCATTGCATGCAGACCCCTTCGCAATGTTCGAACGGAAACTGTTTGATGTGGGTCTGCATTCACCGACAGCAGGATTTCCCCCGGGACCAATTTTCACTGAGGAGACGTGACACCCGTCTCCAGACCATGTGTCAATCAGTTCTGCTTTACGGCCACTCGTCTTAGGCCGTCCTACATCGCTGCAACTGGTACACCATTTCGTTGTGGGCACGTTGGAAAGTTTGCGTTGATACACCAACAAATCGCGCGGCTTTATTCCTGGTGTTGCCATGACACGTCCAAACGTCTACAATTCACCCACAACTCAAATGCGGATAGTGAAATCCGGCGGCCAAACGGACAGTTCTACCGTCGGTATTAGAGTATTTACGACACACCAACCGGAAGTGCCATTTTCAATCGTACGGATACCGGATTTGGCAGCCCAAGCGAACGTATATATCAAAGATAGACCTCACAATTTAGGTCACGACATATAATCTCTCTCACCGTGCTGTCTGTATACTTCGATGAGGACGACTAAGTGATTGAAGTCGAGCGTGGGAGGGGCCGATATTCCCGTTTCCGTTCGTCTGCGCACACACTATGGCTGCAGCAACTATACCTGGCATTTCCGTTCTGGATGCATTCACACGCTGCCCCGTAACGTGCAGTCCTGGGTTTGCTTATGGGGGTCGCACTAGTGTTTACACTTTTTTGCACACTTTAGCAATTGTGCTCACCGGACAATATATCAGTCAACCCGATGCGCCAGCACAGATGAATCGTTGAGGCGGTAGCGATCATGGTGACATATTTGTTTCTATCGGACGTAGTAGGAAAATATGGGTAACTGTAAGGACGTGACAGAGTAGCAAAAGGGGCAATGGTGTTTGGCCGCGCTCATGGCCAGATTACCATGCGGTGTGTGAAATGCTGGATTTGTTGACGTTTCGCGGCGGACTGTTCAACGAGTCGTTCAATAGGTGCACTGATGTCATCGTTGGCGTGATTGTCTGTTGACCGGAATGGCATCTCCTGTGCAGAACACGCTCGCACGTACATGTGTTGACAGTTTGTTGATTATATCGTGAATTAGACGCAGGACAGCAAATAGCGGTTTCTTAAAAGACATCATAGTCGCCGTTGACCGTATGAAATATTTATTATTACGATTGCAATTTCGGCCTTAGGGCCATTTTCAAATAATACCGCAAAAGTTGGGTGTATATACATAATTAAACAAACATTTCTTTACGATAGTAGCGTAATTATAAAAATTGGTGAGAAATATATATAACTTACATTCTGTCAGAATATAAGACTATTTGACATGAGTACATGTCGTCGTCAAAATGTAGCCTTTTGACTGCGAGAGTCCCACAAGATCCGATGAGTAAGATACTCATTACATCGTAAAATGTTGTTAAATATGTGCTGTATTGTCAATGTTACCATCGTTCTAATAATCTATCACTAATAAAAGCGCAGGTGCACTGACAACATGTAGAGCTGAGTCTGTTGGCGCGAAAATACATTTACTAAAGATACTGCCTGTGCACGTAGCAAAGATAGTGTACACTAAGGATACAATTTATAAGCTTTATATCGTAAAGTCTTTTCGTCTGTCGACATCATACAGCTTTCTAAATAGTGCTGTGATTGTAAGGGGCAATAGGACAGGATGGGAATATTTATTTATAACATAATAGAGGATAATACATGTGTTATCTGTTATAAAAGCTCTCACATTGACTTAAGTGCTCGTAAATCAGATAAAGACAGAACTCTGATGTATAATACTTTGTGCGCGTATACATTTTACGACAGGCTGCACAGGCAGTATCCCAACCAATGAGAAGTTAATCAAATAGCGGTTTGTTGCTTTAATGTTTGACACCAGTTTGGTTGCTGGCGGTACACTGAATGGCTAACGGGGAACATAGTCCAGTGGTAGGATTTCGGTATCTTAGGCGGAAAGTAGTTAGCTGCATGGCTTTAATGATTGACATTGGGGTTGTCAGAATTTCATCCTGTGCCGCTGGCGTAAGCGAGGTTGATGAGCCTTAATTGTACTATTCTATAGCGTAACCAGTGTCAGTAAACGTTTCCGATAAAGTCCGTCGACCGGGACATTTTATTTTTATTTATTTTATTAACAGTACAGAGTAAGGCACCGTCTTCAAATGTAAGGTGGGTCCGATGCTTCTGAATCGAATAGCAAAGACTTCTCATTGTTAGTATCTTATTGGTATACAGTCGTCAATGCTTTTTTAAAAATAATATAAGGAACATAATGAGACACCACGTAGTTTATCTCTCATGCGCTGCCCGTCGTCAAGAGTAGTGTAGATTCTGCACGCGACCGCTAGTGTGATTCCGCGCGACGCCACGGAAGTTCCGAGGCACGGGTGAAACGAAAGTATCGAGTTGTCCTGTAAACTGTCAGTCATTTTGTTATTCTGATCGAGACGCAGTTATCCACTGTAACACTTGCGTTCCTGTTTTAAATCGATTATAAACATAGTCGTTAAGAACCAGTTACGGAGATGTAAACACCCTCTCCGGAATAAAAGTGGAGCACAGAAATCGTTCAGTGGCACAGTTGGGGGCGAATACTGTTTGCGCAGATTTGTAACGGGCGTGTCCCCCCGCGACAAGAGCCGGTCGGTGACACACTTCGTTGCTTCCGGCGCGACAGACGGCCGGTATACAGCAACGAGGCGCCGTTTCCGCATTCCGCCTTTTGTGTGCCCGCGCCCCTGCCACGGCCGTGACTGGGTCAGCGCGGAAGGTCGCCAGCCAGCACCGGTGTGGCTCGCGCGTGCGCCGACTCAGGATGAATGGGCTGACGCGAAACAGGAGCACCGGGGCGTGCCGCACGCGATACGTCGGCTGCGGAGACGCGGCCAGGAGGCGGCTGCGTAGGCACAGTGGCGGCGCGCCGTGCAAAGTGTCTGCTAGACCGGGGCTTCTGGGCGGACGGGGGGGTTGGCGTTAAAGCGGTTCTCACACGGAACGTTCCTCCGAATGCCGGACATTTGCCACGCCGGAAATTTTCCACACTTGCCCCTTCGCCAGGTAGCTTGGGTAGCGATCCTTCAGGTAAGGGCCGCCCTTCCTCGTACTACTTCTGTCCGCTTTCAAACGGCCTTCTCCACATCTTACTCGATGCAACCAGTAAGTAAGGGACCTTCTTCTTCGACATCTTGGCGAAATACAGAGCTTCTTTTCCGAAATCGAAATATTTATAACTCTTGGGAAACGAAAGCAATACCGTCCGCATCTCGTGGTCGTGCGGTAGCGTTCTCGCTTCCCACGCCCGGGTTCCCGGGTTCGATTCCCGGCGGGGTCAGGGATTTTCTCTGCCTCGTGATGACTAGGTGTTATGTGCTGTTCTTAGGTTAGTTAGGTTTAAGTAGTTCTAAGTTCTAGGGGACTGATGACCATAGATGTTAAGTCCCATAGTGCTCAGAGCCATTTGAAAGCAATACCGACGACTATGCCAGTATGTAATTAGTTCTGCCAAGTAAAAATATAGATCCCTCTGTCTGTACGATAGCTTTCTTTCACGCTTACTGATTGCGATAGAAACAGTCCATCGCCATGGGAACAACAAGAAAGGAACGATGTAAAGAGAACGCGAATGTACGCTAATCATTTGCTTTTGATCACTGCATTTGTGCCTACTTTAATTACGACAACTGCATGCTCAAAAGACAATAAGTAAAGAAGAAATCGGGATGTGAACGTTTGAAAAGAACGACGACATACTCCATATTAATTTACTCTCTAATATCCGATATCCCTTGCGGCGAAATATTAGTTAATAAAGCGTAGCGGGACAATGTTGAAAACATGAGTGAAAACACGTTCACTAAATAGAGATAAGACCATCTATGATCGACATGTCATCTAAAGTCGACGTACAATTTTAGAATGTTAGAAATGCGGAAATGAAGTAGTACAGAATGCTATGCTTCTAACGTACGTTGTTCTTCAACATTGTTCAGCTCTGGTATTTACAGAGTCACAGAGAAAGCATGCTAGGTTTTGGAGGGAAAAGCCGTAATTGTAGTGATCTGCACTACAACAGAAACAAGAAGCACAACTTAAGGAAAAATGATGTAATGTGTGTTTCAGCTCACAAGCGACATTGAATCAGATAGTTCCTGTGACTTAGTATGGGCAGAAGTTATATTCGACAACCGGAATAAATTAATAACTGGCTCCTTTTACCGACTCCCGGTATCAGATGAAACAGTTGCTGAAGAGTTCAAAGAAAACTTGAGTCTCATTACAAATAGGTACGCTACTCACACAATTACAGTTGGCAGTGACTTCAATCTGCCTTCAGTATGTTGAATAAAATACATCTTCAGACCCTATTGTAGATAGAAAACAACTTCCGTAATTGTTCTAAATGCTTTTTTTTAAATTATTTTGAACAATTAATTCACGAGGCCGTTCACATTGTAAATGGTTACGAAAACACACTTGACCTCTTAGCCACAAATAATCCTCAGCATCACGACGGATACAGGCGTTACAGTCGTAGCGAGGCTCAATTCCGTAACAACGAAATTCACCAAAACTAAACGCGAAATATATCTATTTATAAAAGTAGCTAAAAATTCGGTTGACGTCTTTCTAAGAGACAGTCTCCAATCCTTCCAAACTACGTAAGTGAAGACCATATGTGGCTTAAGTTCAAAGAAATAGTATCAACAGCACTGGAGAGATTCATACCAAATAAATCAATAAGAGACGGAACTGATCTCCCATGGTACACAAAACACGACAGAAAGCTGCTTCAGGAGCACTGAAAAAGGCACGTATAATTTAGATGAATTCAAAATCTCAAGATTGGCGAAGTTTTACTGCGGCTCGAAATTTGGTGCGGATTTCAATGCGAGATGCATTTAATAGTTTCCACAACGAAGGTCTCTCTACAAATGTGGCAGAAAATCCAAAGAGATTCTGGTCCTATGTTAAGTAAACCAGCGGAAAGGCTCAGTAAGTACCTTTACTGCGCGACAACGATGAGGAGGAGGAGGGGGAGACAAGGGACCCAACCCTTCGGAGCAGGTAAAATCGCGGCAAATCTCCGGCGTGGGAAATGTCCGCACACCGTTCCTCCCACACACCTCCTTGGATGGTGCCTTGACCACAGATTAGGACCGACTTATTCCAGAGCCCTGTGGTCTTTCGGCGTCTTATACGTTACATCCTTCCACAGTTCCAGGGTGCTACCTTCTTCTACACTGATGGTTCTAAGGCGATAGTCAAGGCGGGATACGCTTTCACGTTTCCTACTGGGTTACAACACCATTTATTTCCAGGACCATAACAGGGCCCTGCAGTTTGTTACTCAGGCCTCCCTCCTCAGTGTTTTAATATGTACCGACTCGATGAGCAGGCGGCACGCTATCGACCGATGCTACTGTCGTCACCTTTTCGTCTCTGCTATCTATGACCTCCTCTCTGCCCTTGGCCATACCGCCTGCTCAGTTGTCTTCCTCTGGATTGAAAGTCATGTGGGCGTCCCAGGGAATGAACTGGCTGACCGTTTGGCTAGAGAGGCAGGTAGTTAACCCCCATTGCGTTTCATGATCCCAGCTGCGGGTACGCGGGTCTACGTCAAATCTCTCTTTGCCCAGAAGTGGAGTGACATCTAGTGCGCCACTGTTATCAGTAATAAACTCCGCACAATCAGGAGACTACTGCGGTTTGGCGCTCTTCCTTCTGCTCCTCTCGGAAGGAGTCGACTGTTTTATGCCGTCTACGCATAGGTCATACCAAGCTCACCACTCTTTCCTCTTGCGTAACGAACCACCCCCACGACGTGGTTGTGGAGCCAGACTGACGGTGTAGCGTATATTGGTGGAATGTCCGCTACTTTTGGCTCTTCGTACTAAGCAGTCTTCCAGATTCCTTAAGGGAACTACACCCTGCCTATCTAACCCATGTTAATTTAGGCAAGTATTTGACCCATTTCTGAAAAACTATTTGATGCAGGACCTTAATATTTTTACTTTATCCTACATGATGCTAATCGAGTCAACTGTACTAAAATCTACTTCATCCATATTATAGTTTTCAAGAAATACTTTTTTAAATTTATTAACAAAAAATATTAAGCTTTTTCTTCAGAAAATATTTTTTTGTGAACTTCGTAATCGGGGAATATTAATGAATGTAGTACCAGAGGTGGCTTTGTATGTTATGCAGAGTCCCTGAAAATTTTATTCATTTATCTATGATAGTTTCTGATGTAATGTGGCATATGTATTGAAAACTTTAGTTTGCAGGAAATTGACTTTAAAGAAAAACTTTTGAAATTTGTTATTTACAGTTAATGAAAACTGTCCTGCTGCATATGATGGCCCTTCTTTGGCCTCTACCACGTCTTCCAGTTTCTGATGTAATGTGGCATATGTATTGAAAACTTTAGTTTGCAGGAAATTGACTTTAAAGAAAAAACTTTTGAAATTTGTTATTTACAGTTAATTAAAACTGTCCTGCTGCATATGATGGCCCTTCATTTATCTATGATAGTTTCTGATGTAATGTGGCATATGTATTGAAAACTTAAGTTCGCAGGAAATTGACTTTAAAGAAAAAACTTTTGAAATTTGTTATTTACAGTTAATTAAAACTGTCCTGCTGCAAATGATGGCCCTTCTTTGGCCTCTACCACGTCTTCCAGCTTCTTTTTCATCTTCCTGGATGTTTGTCTTGCTTTCTTGGCCATATTAGATGCAGACCTGTCTGCATTGGCTATCCTCATTTTATCGCAATGTTGCAGCTCAGTGATCATATTTTCACCAGGATTAATTCCCAGCTTTTTCAGTACCCAACACTTTCCAATATTACCACAATTGAATGTAATAACAGCATCATGAACTCCTAGTTTCATCGTATGCATGCATACAAATACAGTTTTAGGAAGGCAGTTCCAAATTATGCTGTTGAAACATTCATTTGGGTTCTGTGTCTGCCCATGCAGACATTTCCTTAGAAGGTCAGGATGAGCCAAGTATCTTGAAAATAGGTTTAATTGCTGTAATAACAGCAACAGGAAGAGAATGATGGTGAGAAAAAGATTCTCCAGTTGCCTGAGCCCTATTATATTTGCACCACGAATTTTCTCCTGATGGACACAATCCATGACATAGCTTATCATCAGTAGAGGACTTATGGAAGAATATGGCCCAAACATCTCTCTTCATTGCCTCCAGATTTTCTTTATTTCTCCTAACTGCCTGTCCATAGTATACCTGCAAGTTTTCTGTTTCAGTTTTAGTTAACCGACCCTGTCCGGTCAACAGTATTCAACCTTCTAATTTTTTTCCACTTGTATCAACAGTTAGTTTTCTCAGCCTTGTTTCCAAACGTTTTTGAACATGGCCTACACATTCTATTTTGCTAATAATGGCATTTCCATATGGCTTAGAGTTCACAGTGGGTAGGTTGAAAGTGGGTGACAGAAAAGTGGGCGTGGCACATAAACACACCTGGTAGGAAAATGCTCTTTAAATGCTCGAAAAAAAATTTTTTTTCAGCAAAATCCTTTTCAGAGTACTTAAATAAAAATCTATAGAAATATGATGAAAACCGAAAATCGATTATTTTCGACCTGAACCACGGTGTGGTCCCCTTAATTTTGATATTAGCAGACGATTCACGGATGGTTGAAGTGATCCTCAGTTTCCTCCGTGAAAGTGGTTTTTATTTTTAGATATAAGGTTTTGCTTTACCCCTGGAGCAGGGGCAAGGTGGTTGTGGTTGGGGCCTCTCTTCATGTTTTCTCGGTCTGGGACCCACGACCACTCCCCTGTGGAAATACTGTTCTTGTACTCCTCTATTTTTCCAGTTTTTAGATTTGGGCTACCCTTTTATGCCTCCTCCTGTGTGTGTTTTAACTTCTTCGTTTTATAGTTTGACTCCTCTGACCGGATCTTCCCACGTTTAGCGGCCCCTCTCTCTTCCGCGAGTAACTTTGAAATCGCAGTGCTGATGACCTCGCCGTCACATAAGTCCCTCAATTAATCAATCAGTCGATCATATGGGACACGAAAATAATCGTGGACGTGGAGCTGAGCGAATTTTGTGACGAAACATGAAATATCACGGCGCATAGCACACCCAAGCGTGTTACTCAGGGTATGATGCGTCTGATTTTTGCCATGTGAAGAGGAACGTCTTGATGGATTACATTTACGGTGTGTTCCAGAAATGATGCGACAAACCTCGAAGAGTTGTACAGGGTGTCTTGAGGAACAGATCCAGATTGGCAACCCTTGTCCGGAAACATTATCCAACGACACTACAGTGCGTCGAATTTATAAGAGCCGGCGTCTGCCACTAGGCCATCACACCGTGACTTTGAACGCTGACGGAGCGCAGTCGGAACATCTCGCAATGTTGTTTGTTATTCAGTGATCTCGACTGATTGCCACAATCGCCATTGGAGAAGATAGAGCTAGTCGGTGCATAGAAAGGCCGTGTCTCCTATGAATGCGCCGCTGTGTTGGCTCGGTGGATGACGGTTTCGGACACGGGTTTCCATCCTCAGTTTGTTTTTCTTCTGGTACCCTCTAAAATCTCCAGTGTTTTTCGGTAAACGGGAGGCAAATAAATTTCAGATGGAAACCCGTGTCCGCAAGCTTCATCCACCGAGGCAACAGAGCACCGCATTCATAGGAGACAAGGTCGGTCTGCACAGCAGCTATCTCCATCTTCTCGACTGGCGGTCGGGACAATCAGTCACGATCACTGATTAACAAACAAGATTTCGAGGCGTTCCGCCTATGGTCCGTCAGCGTACAAAGTCATCTTTGCTGCCGAAGCGGTGGCAGGCGCTGGCGCCTATAACTTCGACACTGCGTGGCATCACTTAATGACACTTCTCGACTGGGGTTGCTATCCTCTATTTGTTCTTCAATGCACCCTCTACTGCCACTCGAAGTTGATCAGAACATTTCTGGAACACAATGTACCCTCTATACCCATAGTAGAGTGCATGGCGGAGGGTGCATCTTATCATCGATTTTTTCCCGATTCAGTCGCCTCTTTCTCCGTCTCTAGCTATCCTACCGTGTCTCATCCTGTTGTCACGACCCTCACGCGACGTATAAGATGGTGGCAGAATATTCGGCGCACAGTCTTGTTCGAGTACAGGTGTTCTTATTGCACGCAACAGGATTTCGCAGGAACTTCGATCTTATATCTTCCAAGGCGTGCCGTTGAACTTCCCCGAGGACTGGGTAACTATGAGGAAGGAAAGTGGCCATGACCTGCTCAAGGAAACCTCGGAAAAGCTAAATCTGGATGGCTCGAGGTCGATTTCTGTTTGCCCTTCAACCTAGAAGCTGACATGCGGAACACCGTGCATATCATTTCAGCGTTGGGAATAACCGCAACCACAAGGAAAAACAACTCATTGTATTGACGAAGAACATGTAATTTAAAAATATTCTTACGTGACATTATCATCTACACGTTTTCAGTACTGTGAAAGACTTTTTAAAAATCCTTATCAATATGACAACCAGTATGTAATACTCCCATTTTAGACCATAAGAGATACAGTAGTTTGGAGGGACAGAATTCTTGTCGAGATGACTGCCATATGAGTTTTCATTATTTATTGCCAAAGATTCTCTCTTCTGGACTTCAGTTAAGGCGATAACGAAGTACCTATCATTTTACCGTCAAAAGGTGGTAAGTTCTTTTCTCCTAGCGTCTCCACTGCCACCAGTCATTAAGTGCCAAGCAAACGAGTGCTGGTTCTCTGCTGTTTACTTTAAACTTACGTTGAAGCTGAAGACATCTGAGTGCTTTCCGCTGGTCAGAAGCAGACTTTTAAGAACAGTTACGAGTGCACACTTCGCGAGAATCTGATTTTCTCTGCTCTGAAATTTCAGCTTTTGCTTAATAAACTATGTGCGATCAACTTATCAGGAGTATAACGAAGACTGAAAAAAAAGGTTTATATTTTATTACGTAGTTACTTTTTAATCCGGTGACTGTTTGTCTTTCTTCCAAATCCACGGGGATGATTATTTCATAAGTAGAGTATTACGTTAAAGAAATGCGGTGTGAAATAACCCATTATGCCTACTATATTTAGAGTCTTTGTGTTCCTTCCCCTTACCAATCGCACTGCCATCGCAAGCGGCTTAGCTTACAGTTATGTCACAACTTTCCAGTTCTGTAAAAGGGAACTAAATTACGATACTGGATTGTGGGTAATGAACTTATATACCAAGGATTGCATTGGGAGTTACACTTTCGTGTGGTCAGTACCGACCTCTTACGGTCCTAACTGTGTGTTTCTGACTTCGTTCAGTGTCTATTGTCATGCTTATTTTATAAGAGCTCTAAACATTGGAACAATATTCTAGATTTGGTAGCAATGTCATCCTCCGTGCGATTTTCTTTACAAATGCATTACAGAACGCATCTAACACATCTAAGCATTCCATTCACGTTCCGTAATACTAATTTTATGTGACTGTGCCACTTCATATAGCTTCTTAGTATTACTCTTAAAAACTTAGACGATGTCGTGACGTGCTCAGAATGTTCGTCGCTAATCTTGTAATTGTGTTCTCTCGGGTTCCTACTCTGTTTGACAGGCACTGTCTTATACCTTTAAGAACGTTTAAAGAAAGCTGTCATTCATTGCAGCAACTGCAAATTTTATCCACGTCTTTCTATAGTTCCTTACGATCGTACAATGAGGATACTTTGCTTCAGACCTCAGCGTGGTTAGCAAACAATCTTACAGTGATGCCAACCGTATCTGGTAAATCGTTAATCAGAACATCGGGTCCGGTGTAACTGCTGTGCCCTACTTGTCAAATATTCGTAATAGACTGCATCCAATCGCTACTCAGCTTGTGTTATGGGCGTCGGAGGTAAGCCCTTGTCCATAACACGCACTAAAATTTCTCGGTAAACAAATGTGGAAGAGGTCGCCGGCAATGCGGACGTGATCGTTGTAATCCGTTGTGGCGTTGTGAAGTGCAGGTATAGCTGCGTAATTGAACTTTATTTCCAGTAACCGAACTAATACGTGGAGCAGCGGCAACTACAAACAACTGACCAGGCAACAGACATAAAGGTAACAATAGTTCAACTTGGGTGCAAGTAGAATCACATCTGGGCATATGTAAAAACAAAAAAGTATGTGAATATCAAATTACTCACACGTGTGTTCCAAGTTCCTTACAGTAATCCTGTTTCCAACTGGGCTAAATATATTTTAGAGTTAAGAACCCGTTATTTTTTAGATCGCTTCTGCAATTCATTGCTTAGTTACAATTTCCTTACCAGGCAAGAGGTCACGTGAGATGTACCTGCTACATTGGCGTCTTCCTTTTTTGTCGGTAATATCTGTAGTACAGTCTTGCAGCAGGTGTTCAAACGAATGCAGTGCACCTCCTGTTTACAGTCACATTTATTGTATGTCCATTCGATCGCACTTCCTTGGTATCTGATGACAGCGTAACAGCCGAAAACCGGTTCGTGTAATAAATGATAAACATTGCAGAATATTTCACCAGTGTTGTGTGTGTGTGTGTGTGTGTGTGTGTGTGTGTGTGTGTGTGTGTGTGGTTCATTCATAACACTGTATACAGTTACAAAATTTTTGTTTTACTACATTTTGAGCAAGAAGAGAGATGTAAATATTAGTTTCTTCTCCATGAGGATTCATTGATTCATACTAACTGATATTTTTAAGGTAGAGGAAAACCGAATGTTTTTGTTCCACTGCTAAAAATACACGTAACGTAATTACGTAAGTAATGCGTTCACGAGGAAACACACACACACACAAAATATGTTTATGAAACGATGGTTTCATCCAAGCTTCGATACAAGCGATATCTGAGCACTTTGCGATCGAAAGCGACACGAATCCAGCATTGCTCGAGGCACAGTGGCAACGGACGGAGAAACCAACGCCCGCTTTCGCTTCTTCCTGTGGGCGCTTGTTCTGTGTCCACGCAGAGCAGCCCAGTCGATGTAGTCGCATCCTACGAGCGATCTGCGTGCGGATGCAATGCGAGGTCTGCGGTACACTACGAGTGCCACACCCAAGCAAAGGTCACTGTCTCAGGTCCATCTACTTCCCGAAATCAAACTGCCCAGCCGGTTTGCTTCCATGATAGAACGCTTTAGTCTATATCAAATACTGTTCCGTCGTAACCGCACTCAAGTCCACATCCGAAAGCAGAGGCGTCAGTATAGTTCAACACTTAGAGCTGTAAGTACGTTTGTTACGAACACTAACATACAATTGGAACTGAACTGAACTCATCGACGGAGACTGTTGATATTCATAAAATATC
Organism: Schistocerca nitens; assembly: GCF_023898315.1. NCBI lineage: Eukaryota > Metazoa > Arthropoda > Insecta > Orthoptera > Acrididae > Schistocerca > Schistocerca nitens. The sequence continues at coordinate 253,089,226 of NC_064615.1, read as the reverse complement.
GAATGTTCCAGAAAATATAAACGTTCGAAACGTAAGGAATTTCTAGAACCTTCCAGAAACGATAAATTCTAAATAACAAATATTGGCTGGTAGTCGAATTCGAAGTAGCGACCCGCAGCACGGCAGGCAGCGATCCTAACCGCTACGTCACACAGCATGCACCACTTTTCGCGTTAGACTTTCAGTGTAAATCAAATAATCAAAACTGGCCTGATGCTTGCTTGTAATGGAAGTCCACCTATGTGTGTAATAGACTTTCATTTCACGTATGACTTTCCAGGGATATGTAAGGCATTGCAAGGAGCCATCGAAGAAGACTTAAGTGACAGTAACGTCTGTGGAGCTCGATCAATAGTAACACCATTTCTGTTCAACTACCCTTTAACACTGGAAGATCCTAAAGATCCCAGCAGAGGACTCGAAACGTCGATCGTGTACAAGATACTTGAGGAGGAACACGACGCGGTCCGACAGCCTAAAAGATGCAAACTTCAGTCACAACGGCCACGAAAGCATACAAAGTTCCATCCGTTATGAAGTTTGATGATGTTGACATTAATAGACTTCATAATTTCTAGTTCTAGCTCTAGCATCATGGATGCTTTCTATAACCTTACTGTCAATGTTCCATACTGTGCTAAAGACGTCCCTCCAAGGGACGTGAAAACGTTCGTAGACTGGGAGCTGGTGACGTCACACCCTAGAATTCTACTTTCTACTATATTCTGTCGTGTCAAATTTTTACGACGTGGGGAAGAACGTGACCGCTGAGATGCTCATATCGGTTTTACGTCACAACAAGGATTATAGAGTCATCATTTTGAATTAAGTCGTGCAGAGTCGAACTCTGTATTTAGTTGTTCTCATATTATAACGCACTGGCTGTGAATGTGCTGTTTTAAAGCACCACCACATTGAGCATATATTGAAAACGTGGACAGGACAGGAAACGACATACCGGTAGTTAAGGGCTTCTTGCATTTGATGCTTTATTTATTGTAACTTGCCTCCTGTGAAAGTGGTACAGCACAATAACGATGTATCAAAAGCGCTCCCTTTTTGGTACAGTTAGTTGTAGTTAAAAACCAAATAATGATATCTGTGGTTACAACCTGTAGAGCACTTTTAGAAATTATATATGACGTAACTTAGGCGCTGATGACGTATTCAAACCGTAGCCTAATCGGTAACGTTATGAACTATGAAGGAAAAGGTGGCAGATTCGCTCCCGGCAACCAAACTTACGTACGTTTCCTAAGATATCCTGGGATTTTCATGTTAATTCACTACAAGTATGATTTGCGATACTTACTATTCTTATTATAAATTATGTATCTGCTGCATTTCTTGTTGCATACGCAAATGGTTGATATGTTTCTCCAGTGGCCAGAAAGTTTAATGTGACTACTGTTCTGTGCCAGAAAGTAAACACAAGTTGCAAAGTGGATGTTTTTGTTGTTACGAAACGTTAAGTAATACCTATATACCTATCGCTTGGTTTTATGGAGTGCCTCATGTTTGTATCTTTCCAGTAAATATCTTTTTCGGTGATGCTGAGTAGCTTTTAAAAAATCTCCAGTTCCATTCGAATGAAATTATGAAACAAATGTCGATCTAAAAATCTGTATGATGAAGTATGTTACTTCATAGTGATGGTTCTTAGCAAAACGTCGAGCTTATGGGCATTACGTATACGGATACTAATATTAGACACTTCAACGATATTCAGTTTAAAACCAAAAATGTATTGGATATTTAGTTTATTTAACGAGTAACCTCTACTTGTAGGAATGTCAGATCGTTGTGTTGCAGTCGTAGTGTATCTCCACCGGAAATTCGCTGTTCAAGCCGCCGAGGAATCGAGAATCTTCTTCGCGATTTCCTCCGTTCTTCTTCGGCAATTGCCAACAGAGGTAACAAAGCTATTAACCGCGCGTCCGTTTTCGTAAACATATTGTGCGATTAGTGTGCCGGATGCAGCCAACTACCATTGGAGAGCTCTGGTGTCGCAAATGACGATGATGATCACGTTCCGTGAGATGTAGCAGGTCGTTTCAGGGCGCGCAGCGACCGTGACATATACCACGTGTGACGTGCTTCGCGGTGAGAAACACGTGTCGTGGTAGGACGGCTTAAGCGATATGGCGTCGTGTTGACCTTCCGTCTAGTGCGAATCCTCCACCATTTGACGGCGAGGTTTCGTTCTGTTATGTTGACACGTACTGTGAATCGGCGTTAATACTTGGAACGATGTAGGTATCCAGTTCCATACTCTTCACAGTGGTCTGCAGAATACACTGGAGTGGCAATAGTCAATGGATACCTCCTAATACCGTGTCGGACCTCCTTTTGCCCAGCACAGTGCAGCAACTCGATGTGACATGGCCTCAACGAGTCGTTGGACGTTCCCTGCAGAAATATTGGGCCCTGCTGCTTCTATAGCCGTCCCTAACCGCGAAAGTGTTGCCGGCGCAGGGCATTGTGCACGAACTGACCTCTTGATCATGTCCCATAAATGTTCGTTGGAAGACATGTCGGGCGATCGGAGTGGCCAGATCATTCACTGGAATTTCCAAAATGTTCTTCAAAGCAACTGCGAACTATTGTGGTCCGGTGACATGGCGTGTTGTCATCTATAAAAAAATCAGTCGTTCATTGGGAACATTAAGTCCACGAATGGCTGCAAATGGTCTCCCAAGTAGCCGAACATAACCATTTTCAGTCAATGATCGTTTCAGTTGGATTAGAGGACCCAGTTCATTCCACGTAAACATAAACCACAGCTCTATGGAGCCGCCACCAGCTTTCGCAGTGCCATCTTGACAACTTGGGCTCACGGCTTCGTGGGGTCTGCGCCGCACTCGAACCTTACCGTCGGTTGTTACCAAGTGAAATGGAGCCTCACCTGACCAGGCCATGGTTTCCCAGTCGTCTAGGATCGAACCGATATGGCCACGAACGCACGGGAGGCACTGCAGGCGACGTCGTGCTCTTGGCAAAGGCACTCCCGTCGGTCGCTTGCCGTCATAGCCCATTAACGCCAAATTTCGCCGCACTGTCCTAACGGATATTTTTGTCGTACGTCCCACATTGATTTTTGCGGTTATTTCACTCAGTGTTACTTGTGTGTTAGCTCTGACAACGGTAAGCAAACTCCGCTGCTCTCGGTCGTTAACAACTGAGTTGTGCGTGGCGAGAGGTAAAGACTGAAATTTGGTACTCTCGGCACATTCTTGGCACTGTGGATCTCGGAATATTTAATTTCCTAACGATTTCCGGAATTGTATGTCCAACGTGTGTAGCTGCAACTACCCTTGCACATTCAAACTGTGGCCATAAACACGTGCGTCGCCGGCCGCGGTGGTCTCGCGGTTCTAGGCGCGCAGTCCGGAACCGTGCGACTGCTACGGTCGCAGGTTCGAATCCTGCCTCGGGCATGGATGTGTGTGATGTCCTTAGGTTAGTTAGGTTTAAGTAGTTCTAAGTTCTAGGGGACTGATGACCACAGCAGTTGAGTCCCATAGTGCTCAGAGCCATTTGAACCATTTTTGAAACACGTGCGAAACCTTTTCACATGAATCACCTGTGTGCGAATGACAGCTCGGCCAATGCATTGCCCTATTCTACCTTTTGCACACGATATTACCACCATCTGTGTATGTCCATGTCGCTAGCCCATAACTTTTGTCACCTTAGACTAGTGTGAGTCGGCAGTAATACGCCGTACAATATATAGGTATTCTCTGCTATGCCCTTCACAGTAGTGTGCGGAGTACTTGGATGTAGAGGCAAGTCACTTGAGACCTGACAGTGAGTGAATCCTGTGGAACGTGTTCGCTTCGCCGTGGAACCCAGCACAGACGGGCTTTGTTTGGCAAGTGGCGCAACAGTGACCATAGCCTGACGTTGCCCAGTGGCACACTTCAGCACGCCCGGGTGGCTGCTACCTGCCGACCGCTTCCTCCTGGCTTGGCTGCGCTCCCGCAACTAATTGCCGGACGCTGAGGTGCCCTTCAAGAGCTGCACCCATATCCCACATTTTTTTCCGCCGGAGGTGTGAGAAAATACGTCGTTGCGCGTCGCTTCTATTTCCATTATATTCACTACTCTTTCGATCACCATGAAGCGCTTAGCGAAAGGTATTTTCTATAGATTAGAGAACCTGACAATAGTCGGATTTAAAAATTTGCGGTAGGTTGGAAATGCACCGTTGTGGAGGGTGTCGTGTAAACTGCGCTCAGTGAAATCTGTACCCAGTGAAGTTTGATGGTGGAAAGGTCCTCTAGTACCTCCTGTCCGAATTCCACAGCTTGCCCGACAAGTTGGAGAGCCGAGGGCTATTACGAAGTGGTTTATTGTATAATAACTGCGGATGAAGACAACTCCTGATGCTCGACCAAGAACTGAAATGCCAAAATTTTTACAATCTGAACTGATTGCAAGCTATTTAATATTATTTCCCACATACTCAAGATTATGTTACGTTATGCGACCAAAGATGCCGCTGTGTTTGATTATATTGTTTAGCATTGTAGGCCTTTTTCGGCGTGATTGCCACCTTTAGGTTATATCAGACGGTCTTGATATTCATATGACATCGATGTCTCAGTTGCTGTCGCATTACTGTGTAAGTTTGCTCCTTTGATGCTGTTGGTGTTACAGTATACACTTTTAGAGATTTTCAATTCACTCATAATTTACTGTTGCAACAGTGCATGTCGTGTACATGAAATTATTACATTTGCAGTTCAGTAGCATAAGCGGCTCTAAGGTACCAGTTTCGACCCATGCTGAAACACCCCTATTAACACGTGGTGTAGCCTCTACGAGCGGCCGGCCGGGGTGGCCGAGCGGTTCTAGGCGCTACAGTTTGGAACCGCGTGATCGCTACGGTCGCAGGTTCGAATCCTGCCTCGGGCATGGATGGGTGTGATGTCCATAGGTTAGTTAGGTTTAAGTAGTTCTAAGTTCTAGGGGACTGATGACCTCAGAAGTTAAGTCCCATAGTGCTCAGAGCCTCGACGAGCGACAGTGCAGCAGTTGACACTGGCTACTAGCTCATCGTACAGACGGCGAATGCTGTCCCGGGATACGTTATGCCGCGCCTGCTCGACCTGTTCAAGCAGTCCTGTAAGAGCTGTTGGTTGACGAGTCTCACGAGTCGCTCCTCGTCCCATCATATCCCGCACGTGCTCTCTTGGAGACAAGTCCGGATAACATGATGGCGATGGAAGTTGCTGTACGTCTTGCAGAGCACGTTGAGTTTCACGGGCAGTGTGTGTGCGAGTATTATGCTGCTGGAACAGCGCATCACCTTCTTGTTGCAAGAAGAGCAAAACGAGTATTACAACACTCTGCTCGCACCGAGCGCTGGTTAGCATTTGCTCCAGAAGCACCAGAGGTGGACGAGAGTTTTAGCTTATCGCACGCCACCCTGGGGTGGGGCCAGTGTGTCTAGGACGAATGTACTCTAGGACACAGCGCTCACCAGGTCTATGTTGTATGCGCAAACGACCATCACTGGCGTGCAGCGAGAATCTGCTTTCATCGCTGAAGACGACGTCGTGTGCCAGTCTACTTCCAAGTGATCCTCTGACGACAGCAGTCGAGCCGTGCACGTCGATACTGTGGCGTGAGTGGAAGACGGGCTAGAGGTATCCGTTCCGTGGTCGCACTGCTAATAACTAGTTCGTAACAATTCGTGTTGTCTGGGTTCACAAACCCTCTTATCTGCGCCGTGGTAGCTGTACGATCTGCCACTGGCTCCCTTACAATACGACGATCCTGGCGGGCGACTGCGCTGCATGAACGTTCAGAACCTTCTCTACGGCTGTGAGAATGTTCACGTGAGCGACTGGGCAACTGATGCAGCACGTCCAACTTGTGTGGAAGTTCTCCGAAAGGACCATTCCGCCACTGGAAGGCCATAATTTGACCCCTTTCAAACTTCCTGAATTGGCTGTAGGAAGCACGAGTGCGTCTCAAATGGTTCAAATGGCTCTGAGCACTATGGGACTCAACATCTTAGGTCATAAGTCCCCTAGAACTTAGAGCTACTTAAACCTAACTAACCTAAGGACATCACACACACCCATACCCGAGGCAGGATTCGAACCTGCGACCGTAGCAGTCCCGCGGTTCCGGACTGCAGCGCCAGAACCGCTAGACCACCGCGAGTGCGTCTCCATGGCATGCTTGCCTGCTTGCTTCACATATATGCATCACACTTAGCCTTCTCACTGTGACTGTTCCATACTGAAGGATAGACGCTGATGGCACTGTAGTAACTGTGCCACTATACTATCTGTTGCCGGACGATGTTGCAACCATTATCAGTACATCTATTATACCCCAGGTGGCATATGCCGTCATCAGATCAAAATTTACATCGTCTATCCAAGCGTATTAATTTTTTCCGGCAATGTAGATGTAAAATTTTTTGTTGGAGCACTTGCTTATGTAATTGTGCTATTATCAAAGTTCATTTCACAATGGCGTTTCGTGACACGTCATTATGAAATAAAGTTATATAATTCCACAACCACATAAATAACTGGTCCAAGAAAAATTTTAACATCTACTGTAGCGCCAACAACATCTAAGGAACAAATTTATACAATGGTGTGACAACAACTGAGACGTCGATATGATATGGATATCAAGACCACCTGATACAGCCTAAAGATGGAAATCGCACCGACATGGGCGTAGAGCAGTAAAATCAGTGTAATCAAACATAGCAGCGTCTTTGGTCTCATACCATAATATACTAATGCCCTTATATGACGTATATGACGCAGCGGGCCAATATGAGCACACAAAATAATCAGTTTTCTGACTTACGACCGGATCTTCAGAAGCTAAAATGGAAAGAATAAAAACCAACCACACACACGTAATTTGTAAATCATCTCTCTTCTAAGTGACAAAGGATACTTAAAAAAGATATGGCGTATACCTGTGGACTTGCATATTGAACGTGTAATGTACGTAAGAAGCTTTCTCATGTTAAAAAGTTTGGTGTATGAACGTACACTTTCCGATCATAACTTTCCGGACGGAATTGTTACTAAATGTCTCGAGAGGCGAACTCACCAGTGTAACAGGATGCAGAAGGTATTGTGTTGTCAGTAGAGAAGAGGTACCCGGAGAGTGGGTCAGTCCAGGGGAGGTGAGTGGCTTCGAAAATCGACTAGTCATTGGATGTCACCTGAAGAATAAATCCATCAGCGACATTTCGAGCCATCTGAATCTGCCCGAGGCGATGTCCGTGATGTGACTGTGAAGTGCAAACACGAAGGAACACCGGGAGATAAAATAAGACCGGACAGACCTCGTTTGCTGACGGATAAGGACGGTCGAGCATTGCGAAGGATTGTTCTAAAAAATAGCATGAAATCGGCGGAAGGAATCACTTGTCAGTTCCAGAGTGCTGTCAGCAGCCCAGCTATCTCAGTGACTGTACACGCCTCATCAAGCTGTTTACAGTTAATACTAAGCGACCCTTTAGTTTGTGTAAAGGGCGGCGCCACTAGCCAGTGGATGACTGGAAACGATTGATCTGGAGTGTTGAATCACGCTGCACCTTGTACCAGTCCGATGGATGGCTTTCGTTTTGGCGAATTCTCGCAGAGCGTGAGCTGCCATCATTTCAGTGCCAACCGTGAATTACGGAGAAGGTCGTGTTACGGTATTGGGGGTGTTTATCGGGCTAGGTTGTGGTATCCTTATGACAGTTACAAAAACGCTCAATGCGGAAGGATGTGAACATAAATTATAGCATTGTGTATTGCGTGAAGTAGAGGAGCAGTTCAGGGATGATGATTGTTCTGTCAGCGTAACAATATAACGTGCAGCACCTGAGAGGAAATAGTTTGCCTTCAGTAGCATTCCTGAAATGGACAGGCCTGCCCCGAGAACCGACGTGGACCTAATGTAGATCAACTGAAGTACAGAATAGAAATATTTACTTTTGTCCCGTTTTTTTGCCTTCGTTAGTATTAGTATCCTATTCTTCAGCTGACCTATATAGGTCAACTGAAGTACAAGATACAAATTTTACGTTTTTCGCTTTCGCTAGTACTAGTATCCTGTTCTTCGGGTATATTAGTACCAGCGAAGGCGAAAATACCGACATTCGTAAAATTTGTGTATATGTCAGCTGCTGTACTCCATGCCAGTGTTAAGCATGTCGCTTTTTTTTTATTTCGCTAGCACTAGTATCCTATACTTCAGTTGACTTGTATAGGTCAAGTGAAAACTAGGATACTAGACTTTTCTACTGTCAGTAAAGTAATACGTAACATTTCGTTCGAAATGTGGATGTATGTGATACATGTTCACGAGTAGTTTTCTCTTTACGCAGTCGTTTGTTCCTCGACATCCGCCTATGCTTTCAAATCTTTGCAGTGCATCATCTGTGGTAAATTGTGAGGTCTCTGGTCAAAGCCGGCCGGTTGTGTCCCGTTCTTCAGTATTCCCAAATCGAGAGAGTGAACAGGTCACACCATGAGTTCCGTTAAAAATCAACCACCCGTGCTGTATGAGGTCGAGTATTATCGCCCATCAGTACGAAGCCAGGGCCCAGAGTACCTCGCAACAACCCCCTATATGAGGTCCCAAGATCTCGTCACGTTACCTGACAAGGCAGTTAAACCCTACCGATTCACCCGTACAATTTCGTGATGAGGTGTTTGAGTGGTCAACGTTGTTCCTGCCAACGCCATTACGGATCCCCCTCGATATCTGTCTCTTTCCGCAACGTTTGGGTCCCGAAATCGTGTTCCACGCGTCCTCCAGATGCGAATCCGTGGAGAAACACTCTCCAGACCAAATCGGGAGTCATCTTTGAAAGGAACATTGGCCCACCGTTCGACCGTCCAGGTGGCATGTTGACGGCTCCACTCTAGGCGTTCCTTTCTGTGAAGACACGCCAAAGGTAAAAGACAGCATGTCTCCAACAATAACGGGCGCTGATGACCGCGGCGTTGAGGGCCCCACAAACCAAACATAATCCAACAATGAAGGCCACTCTGCTGAAGCCGTCTGTACACCGTTTGCCTCGATACAACACGTCCAGGGGATGCTGCGAGGTCAGATGCCAGTTGCAGTGCAGTACTAAGGCGGTACAGTCGTGCCCTTACAGCCAAATAACGGTCCACTCCCTCTGTTATCACACGTCGTCGGCCCTGTTCTGGTTTCCAGGATACTGTTTCGGTCTCTAGAAACTGTCGCCTTATCCGAGGAACGACAGAACGATTCACAGTAAGCCATCGGGCCACATCAGTTTTCAACTGTCCTGCTTCCATTCTTCCTATGGCCCTCCACAACAGAGTCTGGTTGGCGTGTACTCCGTGCCATATAGTGAGTACACAGCGATTTTGGATCTGGAACTACCCTGCAAACATCCACCTAGCTTGGTAGATGCCTTGACGTCATTTCTGGCGTGGTTGTCCTTTGATCGAAATGCCCTCTTCCGTACAGAATGCGATCGTAAGGACATCTGTTAACAGTCTGTATGATTATATCGTGAATTAGACACAGGATGGGAAAATACCAGTTTCTTGCTTTAATTTTGGACTCCAGTGTATATATTCAACACGGTGCTTTAAGCAAAAAGGGAAGGATTTTTTTAAAGAATTTTACTCTTTTATCCTTTGCAAATCTCGGAAAATTTATTCCGTCCATTGCTTAGTTAAAGGGGCGCGAGTCTTACAAATATTCGGTATTGCTTTGCCTGACGAAACGGATTGCCTGTCAGAGGCTACACGAAATATTCGTGCGTAGAGTCCGTGCTGTAACTTGCTCGATAACTTACAGATTTCAGTTCGTCGGGACACCAAGGGCACCTACGCAAACAGCCAATGCCACAAACCGTTAAGCTCACAAACGCCGCCGCTACACTACCGCGCCGGTGAGCACGGCGAGACGATAATTCGCGCTTTCCGATCCTGTTTGTCGAGCCGCCATAACCAGCACCGCAACTCTTGCCCACATTTTCAGCTCTCTCTGAATCTTTCTTATTTTCCATATACTCATACTATTTTTGATAGCGCAAGAAGAGAAAAAAAGAGTACGGTTTAACGTCTCGTCTACGTCCACGTTATTAGCGCTAGAGCACAATCGTGTTCTGGAGAAGGTTTATGGGAACCAAGGATAACCTAAATCTGGATGGCTCGAGGACAATTTTTTTCCTTCCATCCACTATCTCCTGCCAGGTACAGTCAGTTCCACAAGAAAGTGTACGCCGTTATATGTATGAAATAAAAGACACTATTATAAATATATTTTTACATAAAAATACATGTTATTGCTAATTGCTCAATCACCTAATAGTTAATCCAATCGCCACCATTGTCGATTATAGCTTGGTACGTTTTTGGCATGCTTTTCATGAGATTTTCAGCATATTCTCTCGATAACGATCTCCATATTTTATATGACAGCTGCTTCAAAGTGTATACTGGCTTTCCTCTATGTTTCATCTTAATATACGACCAAACATCTTCGATCGGATTTGTATCCGGAGGCACTGCAGGCCAGTCCATCGTGGACACCCCATTGTCTTGTTCCCACGCTGTAAAGAGACGGCTGCTATGTTTCGGATCATTGTCCTCTTGAAGCACCCAGATTGCCTCGTTCCAAGCAAATAGCTTCTTAACGACCTTGGAATGCTCTTTTGATAAATATTGCACATTTTTTTCAGCGTTTAAATTGGCTGTAAATGAGTGCAAATAGCCACGTCGCGCACGTTATCATCCACGTTTCCAACCTCTAAATATCGTTTGAAACACTTCGCAACGAATGTTTTCGACTTTATAAGAATTTTAGCAGCAGCTCCATACGAAAGCTTTGGTCCCTTTGACTGATTTACAAGGAACGCTGCCTCGCGACGCTTAAGATATTTTGCATTCATTTTAAACTGAAACTGAGAAATTCAACTCTCACACTGTTTATCTGTTCAAAAAAATGGTTCAAATGGCTCTGAGCACTATGGGACTTAACATCTGTGGTCATCAGTCCCCTAGAACTTAGAACTACTTAAACCTAACTAAACTAAGGATATCACACACATCCATGCCCGAGGCAGGATTCGAACCTGCGAGCGTAGCAGTCGCGCGGTTCCGGACTGAGCGCCTGAACCGATAGACCACCGCGGCCGGCTGTTTATCTGTACATTGTGCAAAAGCACATTGATTGCAGATTCGAGACCACTACCAGAGATGTCAGTGAGGACGATACGTTTAAAATTATGGCGTACACTTTCTCGTAGAACTCACTGTCAGTATAAGCAAAAGCAGTTCATTACATGGACGAAGGAGATATTCTTTCGAAAACATTTGTATGCGTAATTAAAAGATATACATTTTCATTCATCTTAAAGAAGGTTTCAGAACTCTCATTAATGCTATTTACGTTTTGTACGACGAGCATTTTAGACTAGAAGTAACACAATAATTTACAGTCCCGGAATACTTGCCCACATAGCTGTGATTTGTTCAATATTTCACTGTTCGTTGCTAGCGATTGTCTCTACTAAACTTCAATTAACATGATAACGAGAAACCTATCACATACCATATAGAGGTGCTAAGTTGTTCTAGTCACTTCACTGCCAACATCTGTCAAACACCAAACAAACTACACTTTATAATTTTTGACCAAATATTGGTTCACTGTTGTTAAAATTAACATTGTCGATGAAGACTTGTGCGTTCGTTCTGCTAGTCAGAAGCGGACTTTTAAGAACATTTAAAATGGATATCGTTACGACATTCTTACGTCGTGAGGGCGAATTTATACACTTGACGAGAGTCTAATTTACTTTGATATAAAATATTTGCGAAATAAATCATGCACGTAGTATTGTAAGTAGCATAACGAAGTCTCAGAAGAGTGCCATATCTTATTACTAGTTAATGTTTAATCTGGTAATTGTTTGTCTTTCTTACAACTCTGTGGAGTGGAACAGTTTTCAGAAGTCGGGAAAGAACAGTGTGTTACGACAGTGAAATGCAATCTGAAGTATCCGATTACGCATACTGCGTATAGAGTAGCTCTACCGCCTTCCCACACCAAGCTGCAGTGACATGACGAACACTTGGGTTACCATCCATGGAAACACTAGTCTGAAAAGGAACTGAATTGTCATACTTGATCATGGGTAACGATCTTATCTACCTAGACCGCTCAAACTTTGATGGATGTGTTGTAGAACTTAACAAGTGCCTTCCAAATTGATGACGGTGATCCACACATTTTCCTTTCATCTCCTGTAATTCATTATGCGGTAATTTGTGGTAAGTTACTATGGGACCAAACTGCTGAGGCCATCGATCCCTAAGCTTACACACTATTTAATCCAACTTAAACTAACTTACGCGAAGGACCACACACACACACACACACACACACACACACACACACTCGAGGGAGGTCTCGAACCTCCGACGGGGGGAAGCCGCGCGAGGCGTCTCAGACCGCGCGGCAATTTATAATTCGCATGTTACCAGTCCCATAATTCTGTACGATCCTGCTGGACTTAAAATTATAAACAAACAACTGAATAAAGGCCAAAACAAAAAAGTATGTAGCTGTATTTGCGGGCAAACTTTCGGAGCGCTTTGTTCCACACTTGTTGATGATGCAGTAGAAGTTCCTCCTTCCGTCTACCAGTTACCAACTGCCGCAACGTGATACGCCAGAATGTCGGTGCCTTGAGTCACACAGCGCTTCAAAAGCAAGCCATCGAACAGAAGGTAATTCCCACTGTGGCATTTTAATCGGTATTCAAGACAGATCTTTCCACTGGGAGGAACGTCTAGCTGAATATTCTTAATACAAAAAAAAAAAAAAAAAAAAAAAAAAAAAAAAAAAAAAAAAACTTAAAGCTACATTTTGTACCGAAACACAATAATTCGTCACAAGTCAGAAAGTGCTGCAAAAGCTAGGACAGCTACGTCGTTCGTTGCTGCTGGGAACTGAAAGTCATGACAATCTATTTTATCCTTTAACAGATTCATTTCATTGTGTGGAAGTTGTGTATTTTAGTGTCCATCGCAGGGTACCTTACTTGGACCTTTTTTCTAAATGTATGTTAGGTGTTTGTCGTGGGAATTGTCACTTTTATGGGGGGACAATTTTTAAGGTAATTTTCAAACATCCACGTCTCTTGATTTTTGCTTGTTAACAGAATTAATCAACGCGATAAACCAAAAATTGTGCAGTTATTATGTCTCATTTACCAATGAAAATAGGATGTGAATAGTATTGAGCTTAGTATGAGATTTTCCGCGGTGTAACGAATTTTGACTTTTTAGTGAGTGTAGTCATTGACGTCATTTACTGGAAGAATTTAAAAATTGAGGTCATAGTTGATAGTACAAAGGTGTGGCTGCCATCCAGGAAGACAGTTGTGAAGCACCATACCTTGTAGACATTGAACGTTCTCTAATGCAGTTTGCCACGGAGCTGCAGAGGACGCAGGAAACTAGAAGATAACGCCCCTGACATTTTCTGTGGAGGTCCGTTTTGCCTTCATTAGCTGTAGCTTTTCAACGCTCATATCTTCCAAGAAATTATGGGGTGGGTGAGAAGCATAATTATTCGCAGATGCATGCGTCCTGTATAGTCAAATATGTACTACCTATGTAGTTGTAAAGAAAGGAGAGGGATAGCAGATGAAAATGCCAGGATTTCATAGTTATAAAAATAAGTGTGTAGCCGATATGATGATCACTGTGAAAGGTTATTTTTTTTCTGTTGTAGAACGCGAATTTCATCTTAAATTGAAGGACTCGTGACTAAACGAAACTTTTTTTTTCTCAAGATAGAGTAATGGCATATGGTTTATTGCCTTCACAAGACATCTGTAAACAGACACAAGACTATTACATAAGCACTAGTTTAGAATGGAACATACTGTCAGCAGTTTGTGACTGGGGAATCCCATCAGTATAGAGTTCCTGAAACATCGATCGCCAAGAACTGTGTTGTTTGAAATTTTTCATGTTGAGAAATGGGAAGAAGTGATCTGTTTTACACGATAAAAAACTTTTTGTAGCCAAGCTCGCATAAATACTTCTGTATTTTCGGAAGCCGGTTTCGATAGGCTTTGCTGTCATTTTCTGGTCTTCATTGTGAGTTGGAACCTCGTGCCAAGTTCTCTTATTAGTTGGTAAAATGTAGCACATTATGCCAAGTTTTTCAGAAATAAAACATTAACAGTCAAAACGGACCTTATACCCAGTGGCATGTCCGTATAAGTGGCGCTCACAGATGATTCTCACGTCTTAAAAAACACAGTATACAATGAAATGTACAATAACAAATTTGTGACAAACCTCTGCATAATGTGCTACATTTTACCGACAAACAAGAGAACTTGGCACGAGGTTCCAACTCACAATGAACACCTTTTCTATGACAGCATTGCCCGCCGAATATAAATAAGTATTTATGCGATCTTGGCTGTAAAAATTTTTTTACCAGCTATGTTGTTGTTTCAGCATTTTATTTATGTCAGTAAACAATGTTAGTTCATACGAGCTGACTTACCTTGTTTGTAATATCCACGTGAAGGCTGTCTGCGAACAGAAATCGGGCGCTGTGACGATCTGGGTTAGAACCTGTGGTGGCACATGTCCTGTGATTGTCACTTTTCCGCTTGAGCAGAACACTACGCTTGTGTACGCACACACACTTTTCGACTGTCCGCAGGCTTTTACCGGCTCGGTCACACTTCCACGCAACGAATTTGCTGGTCGGTGGCTCGGGAGCGCGTAGTCCGTGTAACAGTGCTGTCAATCGTCACCTGTGGGTCTTGCCCGCTGCGACGCCGCTGCTCGTACTCTGCGACCCACTTCCCTCAGACGGAGAGTCTTTCTGTTTTCCGTCGCCTATTTGTTCACCGCAATTTTGCTGCCAAGTGAGCCGGATTCGGATGCGAAATGTAGCGTGTAGGCGTTGGCGTAGGTAGTCACTTGTCGTAGATGAACTGTAGATTGGTAGTTCAGCAACTTCGTCTTTAGCACTTCTGCTGAGCCCAAAGTACTTAATTAGACGAGAGATTGATACGGGAGTCTCGGTTCGCTCTGAGGCACCCCGCAGCTATGGAAACTTGAATGAGTCTCTTTAAGAACTATCCTTGTAGGCCGTTGACTCTCATCACGTGTAGTACAGGCCCATCTGAGCACAGTCACTAGCTAACACAGGCTCTCTTAGAGGGTGTTGCTGTGCTTGAAGACGAGCCACCTGTTGTTGACACTATGACAGCGACTTCAACACTTGCGGTAGTCCAAGGTCTTGATGTCACACACTGCGTTGCTGGTACCTTGTGCTCTCCCTCTCGACTGGTAGCTGGATGGGCTGGGGTCGTTCCGGAACCAGCAGCGCGGCGGGTGTCGAAGGCGCTCGATCAGCAGCGCACTCGACGGCCTCTTGCGGCTGAGTGTGGATCGTGTGGTGCGTGGCGTGGTGGCGGCTGGAGCTCCGGCGGCGGACTGCGGGTCATCGCCCGGCTGAGGTAGCAGCGGCGGCCAGGTAGCGGCCGCGTCCCGTTGCCTGGAGGCCGACCGCCCCCACCACCTGCCACCGACCGCCAGCAGCCGAGTCGCCGCGCGCCACGCCCACCTTCCGTTTTCAGTGCCACTCTGTGTGCGCGAACTGGTATTTGTTTTTATTCGTCATCGCCATCATCATCTTGTTCACTTTACGACTACAGCCAGGACCTGCTTGGAACACAAGCATCTTCCCTGGTCTTTCCACCACCTTTTTGTTGCTGTTACACCCACAGGGCGCGGGATGGCGGGGATGGGGGACGGGTTCGGAGGCGGTAATTGGGGGCCATTACCATCTCTCTAAAAAAGTGGTTACTACGGAAGCAAAGGGGACTTCACAGCAAACATAAACATAGCCAAAGCCTTACAGACAAACAAAAATTACACGAAGCGAAATGTAGTGTGAGGAGGGCTGTGCGAGAGGCGTTGAACGAATTCGAAAGTTCTGTGTACTGACGTGGCAGAAAATCCTAAGAAATTTTGGTCTTATGTCAAAGCGGTAGGTGGATCAAAACAAAATGTCCAGACACTGTGTGACCAAAATGGTACTGAAACAGAGGATGACAGACGATGGGTCGAAATACTAAATGTCTTTTTCCAAAGCTTTCATATAGGAAGACTGCACTGTAATTCCTTCTCTAGATTCTCGCACAGATAACAAAATGCTAGATATCGAAATAGATGACAGAGGGATAGAAAAACAATTAAAATCGCTCAGAAGAGGAAAGGCCGTTGGACCTGATGGGATACCAGTTCGATTTTACACAGAGTACGCGAAGGAACTTGCCCCCTTCTTGCAGCAGTGTACAGTAGGTCTCTAGAAGAACTCAGCGTTCCAAATGATTGGAAAAGGGCTCAGGTCATCCCCGTTTTCAAGAAGGGACGTCGAACAGATGTGCAGAACTACAGACCTATGTCTCTAACGTCGATCAGTTGTAGAATTTTGGAACACGTATTATGTTGTAGTATAATGACTTTTCTGGAGACTAGAAATCTACTCTGTAGGAATCAGCATGGGTTTCAAAAAAAGACGATCGTGTGAAATCCAGCTCGCGTTATTCCTCCAGGAGACTCAGAGGGCCATAGACACGGGTTCCCAGGTAGATGCCGTGTTTCTTGACTTCCGCAAGGCGTTCGATACGGTTCTCCACAGTCGTTTAATGAACAAAGTAAGAGCATTTAGACTATCAGACTAATTGTGTGATTGGATTGAAGAGTTCGTAGATAACAGAACGCAGCATGTCATTCTCAGTGGAGAGAAGTCTTCCGAAGTAAGAGTGATTTCAGGTGTGCCGCGGGGGAGTGTCGTACGACCGTCGCTATTCACAATATACATAAATGACCTTGTGAATAACATCGGAAGTTCACTGAGGCTTTTTGCGGATGATGCTGTAGTATATCGAGAGGTTGCAACAATGGAAAATTGCACTGAAATGCAGAAGGATCTGCAGCGAATTGACGCATGGTGCAGGGAATGGCAATTGAATCTGAATGTAGACAAGTGTAATGTGCTGCGAATACATAGAAAGAAAGATCCTGTATCATTTAGCCACAATATAGCAGGTCAGCAACTGGAAGCAGCTAATTCCATAAATTATCAGGGAGTAGGCATTAGGAGTGATTTAAAATGGAATGACCATATAAAACTAATCGTCGGTAAAGCTGATGCCACACTGAGATTCACTGGAAGAATCCTAAGGAAATGCAATCCGAAAACAAAGGAAGTAGATTACAGAACACTTGTTCGCCCACTGCTTGAATACTGCTTACTAGTGTGGGATCCATACCAGATAAGGTTGATAGAAGAGATAGAGAAGATCCAACGGAGAGCAGCGCGCTTCTTTACAGGATCATTTAGTAATTGCGAAAGCGTTACGGAGATGATAGATAAACTCCAGTGGAAGTCTCTGCAAGAGAGACGCTCAGTAGCTCGGTACGGGCTTTTGTTGAAGTTTCGAGAACATACCTTCACAGAGGAGTGAAGCAGTATATTGCTCCCTCCTACGTATATCTCGCGAAGAGTCCATGACGATAAAATCAGAGAGATTAGAGTCCACACAGAGGCATACCGACAATCTTTCTTTACAGGAACAATACGAGACTGGAATAGAAGGGAGAACTGATAGAGGTACTCAAGGTACCCTCCGCCACACACCGTCAGATGGCTTGCGGAGTATGGATGTAGATGTAGATGTAGAAGCGCTTATTTCCTTACAAATGCAATTTTCCATGTTTCTCAGATAACTCTCGCAAACTAAAGTAACATGAATACTAAGAGTCTCGAAAATGACAAGGGAGTTGTGCTGTGCCAGTGTGGATGACACGAACTTAGGAAGTGACCCACGGTTCGTTAAACAACCAATCCACTGTTGAAGACTATTATATCAAGCGAGCCAGTATTTGCTGGGTTCGGTACCAATGCTAAAGGTTTAAGGGTTAATGTAACCGATAACACTTTAGAGTGCAAACCAGGTTAGTATTTTTATACAGAACGACTTGCCCAGATTAACATCAGCTAACGATATCAATCATCATTATATAACAACAAATAAGCCCTCGGTCACAAATATTAAGTCAAAATTGACCAGGTTTCGACGCTACTATGAGCGTCGTCTTCAGAATTAAACTAACTGTTCTAAAACATAATAGGTATGTAAGACATTAATAAACTAATGTATGTACTGACTGGAAAGAGATGCAGTACTTACAAGCCACATTCTAAAAGTTGTAAATAAGGTAAGATGGCGAGCCACTAAGGGCTGCTCGTACCTGAGTGAACACGGGTTGCAACAAAACTTTAGTTTATTAATGTCTTATGTTTTAGAACAGTTAGTTTAATTCTGAAGACGACGCTCATAGTAGCGTCGAAACCTGGTCAATTTTGACTTAATATTTGTGACCGAGGGCGTATTTGTTCTAATATAATTCTGATACGGTCACTGAACTTTAGCAGCTATGTTCAAAGTTTTATATCAATCATCGTTCATCAAGCCTTCATTCGCGTTTCACTAGACGTCATTGTGCATTAGGTAGCTAGGCGTTACTACTTCCTCTCCAGTATAGGACTGGTAGGTGGAGGTTACTCATTATTTACTAGTCAGGGAAAAACCGTTTATTGCTATTGTTTGGGATTATTGTATATGGAATTACTGTACTCTTTTTAAGGTACCAAAAAGTAAACAACACTAACAAGACCTACGGTTCAGTATGTCACGCCAGTATTAATTAATCAGAAAATGGTTCAAATGGCTCTGAGCACTATGGGACTTAACATCGGTGGTCATCAGTCCCCTAGACTTAGAACTACTTAAACCTTACTAACCTAAGGGCATCACACACATCCATGCCCGAGGCATGATTCGAACCTGCGACCGTAGAAGCAGCGCGGTTCGGGACTGAAGCTCCTAGAACCGATCCGCCACAGCGGCCGGCTAACTAATCACACAGTGGCTTCCCTGCAACCATTTCTTCTACGTTGGCAGCAAGTGGTCTTATAACTAATAAATTAGAACAACCTTCATTAATAAAGCTAAAATATCACTATTTTACAGAGAAAAGCCACACTCCACAATAGATTCGTAAATCGCTCAAGCAAAGTTCAAACAATCAGACATTTATGTTACCCTAAATCCATGCTAACAAGTTAGATTCCACCAATATTTCACCATTCAGGTATCAGTGGACCTTACAAAACCGTTTGATAGCATTTACGTAGAGTTCTTTAAAAATTTTACACCGCAAAATGCGTGTACAAATTTCATTCTTTTGTCTATTTACGTTTAATCAAAGGCCATTACTAACAATCGTCAGTGATATTACACCATTTGTCAAAATAATGTCAATATCTACACTATATAATCAAAAGTATCCGGACACCTGTCTAAAAATGACTTATAAGTTCGTGGCGCCCTCCATCGGTAATGCTGGAATTCAGTATGGTGTTGGCCCACCCTTATCCTTGATGACAGCTTCCACTCTCGCAGGCATACGTTCAGTCAGGTGCTAGAAGGTTTCTTAGGGAATGGCAGCCCATTCTTCACGGAGTGCTGCACTGAGGAGAGGTATCGATGTCAGTCGGTGAGGGTTGGCAGGAAGTTGGCACTCCAAAACAACCCAAAGGTGTTCTATAGGATTCCAGTCAGGACTCTCCTGTGCGGGATAGTCCACTACAGGGATGTTATTGAGTTCCACGCAAAACAACAAGGGTGCAAGCCCCCTCCATGAAAAATATTACCACATCATAACACAACCGCCTCCGAATTTTATTGTTGACACTACACACGCTGGCATATGACGTTCGCCGGGCATTCGCCATACCTACACCCTGCCATCGGAGGTGTGCGTGCTAGTAGTCCTACTGCTAATTACTGGTTCAAGCCAGGGCTCACGAGCCCTCTTTTTGCTGTGGTAACTATATGAGCTACCACAGCTGCTCTTACAATACGACGATCCTGGCGGGCGTTTGTGCTGCGTGGACGTCCAGAGCCTCGTCTACAGGGGTGAGAATGTTCACGTGACCCCTGACACCAGCATCGATGCACAACTGATGGAGTACGTCTAGCTTGTGTGGCAATTCTCCGAAAGGGCCACTCCCACCTGTAGCCGCGCGGTCTAAGGCGCTGCAGTCATGGACTGTGCTGCTGGTCCCGGCGGAGGTTCGAGTCCTCCCTCGGGCATGGCGGTGTGTGTTTGTCCTTAGGATGATTTAGGTTAAGTAGTGTGTAAGCTTAGGGACTGAGGACCTTAGCAGTTAAGTCCCATAAGATTTCATAGACATTTGAACATTTGAACTCCCACCCCCACTCGTAAGGCCACGATTTGACCCCTTTCAAACTCGCTCACTTGCCTGTAGGAAGCACGAGTGCATCTCATGGCATTATTGCCTGCATGCTTCACACTTTTGCAGCACACTGAGCCTTCCGGCTGTGTGCATTCCCTCTTGTAGGGTAGAGGCAGAGGGCGGTCTGATAGCTATGTGTCACCGCTGTACGGTAGCGGACAAATTTGAAACTATTATTTGTACATCTGCTATCCCCCAGGTGACATATGCTGCCATCAGATCAAAATCACGTCATCTTTCCAGATGTACTGTATTTTACGACAGTTTATACACAATGTTAACAAATTTCTCTTTCCTTAGAAACTCTTCTTTTGCCATTGCCACTCTACATTTTATATTCTCTCTACTTCAACCTTCATAATTTTGCTGCTCAAATAGCGAAACTCATCTACATCTTCGTCCCGTTTCCTAATCGAATTTGCTTATCATCACCAGCTTTAATTCTACTACATTGTATTATCCTTGTTTTGCTTTTGTTGCTATTCATGTTATATCATCATTTGAAAACATTGTCCATTCAGGTCAACTGCTCATTCAAGCCCTTTGATGTCTCTGACAGAATTACGTCCACTCTGAACTTCAATTCCTATCTACTGCTTGTGGAATCTAGAGAGCGGATCAATCGGTGACAGGCTGCAACCCTGTCTCATTCCATTCTCAACAGCTGCTTCCTTTTCATATCCTGTCGATTCTTATTACTGCTCTCTGTCTTCTATACAAGTGGTAAATAGCCTTTAAAAATGGCTCAAATGGCTCTAAGCATTATCGGACTTAATATCTGAGGTCATCAATCCCCTAGACTTAGAACTACTTAAACCTAACTAACCTAAGGACATCACACACATCCATGCCCGAGGCAGGATTCGAACCTGCGACCATAGCAGCAGCGCGGTTCCGGACTGAAGCGCCTAGAACCGCTCGGCCACAGCGGCCGGCAAATAGCTTTTAGGTCCCCCTATTTTACCCACGGCACTATTAGAATTTCAAAGATAGTATTCCAGTCAGCTGTCAAAAGTTTTCTCAAGGTTTTGTTTTCCTTAACCTATCTTTTAAGGTAAGTCGTAGGGATCAGTATTGCCTCGCGTGTGCTCATATTTCTCTGGAATCGAAACTGATCTTCCCCAAGGTCGGCTTCGAAAAGTTTTTCCGTTTTCCTGTAATTCATTCGCCTTAGTATTTTGCAGCTATGTCGTATTAAACTGATAGTTCGGTTATATTCACACCTGTCAGCACCTGCTTTCTTTTTATTTGAATTATTTCATTCTTGTTGAAGTCTGGAGGTATTTCGTTTCTTCATATATCTTGCACGCAAGGTGTAAGTTTTTTGTCACGGGTGGCTCTCCCAAGGCTATCAGTAGTTCTGAGGGAATGTCGTGTACTCCCACGGCCTTGTTTCAGCTTAGGTCTTTCATTACTGTGTCAAATTCTTCTCGCAGTGTCATTAGATATTTGTATTCGAATCACCTAAAACTTAAATCGCAAATATTGCGGAAACGGGAGTGCTATTGACGTGCTGTTTTCAAAGAATGGTCATGGGCTTGTATTGTTAGCCAATCAACATATTGTAATAATAGCTAGAAAGTGTATTTTTTGTGTAAACATAGACTTTTTTTAAAATGGATCAATGCTTATTGACATTAACAGACTAAAAGTAGGGTAAATTAGAATTTCAGTGGTTTTTGTTGCAGGACTCTAGACCGTGAGATCGTTTTTTGAAAAGTTCCCACACCGACTCTTGTACAATACCTGTGGTAGTACACACTAAAGAGCAACACACGTGCATATACTAGTTACGTGAATTCTGACCAGTAACGAGACAACTGACCATCACAGGTGCCGGCCTAAGTGGCCGAGCGGTTCTAGGCGCTACAGTCTGGAACCGCGCAACTGCTACGGTCGCAGGTTCGAATCCTGCCTCGGGCATGGATGTGTGTGATGTCCTTAGGCTAGTTAGGTTTAAGTAGTTCTAAGTTCTAGGGGACTGCTGACCACAGCAGTTAAGTCCCATAGTGCTCAGAGCCATTTGAACCATTTTTTGACGTCGGTTTTTTCTGCATTGGTATATTCCATCGTTCACTCAGGACATATTGCTTGGACTGTCACACATCAACTGACCAGCAAGCCGCAGTGCACTCAAGGAACACACAAGCACAGCATAAGCAAACATAACATCATCGTACTTAGCAACTACGTGGTTTGAATGGCGCAAACAAGGATCGGTGTGGAAAATTTTCAAAATACGGTATCTCGTAAACAACTCGCACTAGAATCTTGCAACATTTGACGTTCTAATTTACGCTACTTTTAGTTTGTTAATGTCAAGAAGCATTGTTCCATTTAAAAAAGCGTATGTTTGTACAAAAAACACTCTTTGTAAGTATTGTTACGATCCGTTGATTGGCTAACAATACGAGCACTTCACAACCAATCCATTCCTTGAAAAGCGCACATCACTAGCATTTTCCATTTCCGCAATTTCACCTAAAAGTTGCACTAACTTTTAAGTGATACACCCCATACAAAATATTGCAGTATAGTATCAGGACTTTATTGACTTCATTCACTATGTAATTCATATTTTCAGTATAACGTCGAAGAAATTGTAATTCAGAGAAGATTTGGTAAATAAATATATATAAACACTAATATCTAATGCCACTGCGAGAAGAATTTGTAAGAGCACTGAAAGACCTAAGTCGAAACAAGGCCGTGGGAGTTTCCTCAGAACTACTGCTAGCCTTGGGAGAGACAGACGTAACAAAACACTTACATCTGTTGTGAAAGACGTATACTACAGGCAAAATACCTTCAGAGTTAAACAGTTATCTAATCATTCAAATTCCACAGAATATAGGTGCTGACAAGTGTGGATATAACCGAACTATCAGTTTAATAATTGATGGTTGTAAAATTCTAAAGCGAATTACTTACAGAAGAAACAGATCAATTTCGATTTCGGAGAAATATGGGAACACGCGAGGCAATAATGACCCTATGATTTACCGTACAATACAGCTGAAGAACAGGCAAATACACGTTTATACCATTTGTAGACATATTGTATTTGTCTTATTATTAGAATCATAGGTATCTGTATCACATTAAAAGATTTCGAGACGGCAGATAAATTCGGTGGTGTCGTGGGGGGGATGAGATGGGATGGGAAGCGGAACAGGCTGAAACTCACTGAGACCCCTCCCAGAAATGAGCCTTCGATTCAATCTTGCGCTACTGTGCTCCTGTTCTCCCTTTTTAGTCACTTATCTCTTGATTCTCTTGTTTTCTGGTCGTGTGGCACAACTCCCTCTTTATCCTTACCCGTTATCTTCATACCTATATCACTAATTTTTCCTTCAGTCTGCAGTTGTAGGAGTTCATGGTGTGTCTAAGATTTTCATTTCTCATCTTTCCCATTTTGATTATTCCGATCCGACTTCTCAAAAACCTGATTTCGGTTTCTCGTACCGTACTTATTTTCCTTTCCTGCATGACTTAGGTTTCTGCAGAATACAAAGAATTGGTGTATAATACATTTGGTACATTACATTCATCCTTCTTTGTTCCATGTAATTCCTCTCACACTCCTAATAAAGCTGTCAGCTTACCCCACGTGTTCGCTTCTGTCCCGGTCTTCAGTTTTCTTGTAGTATACTCCCCTTGTACTTGAAGCTACTTTATTTAAGTCTAAAAAAGACACAGTGGTCGAGAGTTCAAATACTGTAACATGTCATTTCCGGACCTGTTGTACATCTTCGTTATTACTTCGCAATTCGTATTAAACCGCTTGGCGGAGGATTCATAGAAGCACTTTGACTATTAATCGATCGGGAGTAATGAACACCTAATCTATCTGCGCAGGCGCTAATTTCTCTTATCTTACTGTGATGCTCATTTCTCCTTATGTAGGTGGGTGTCAACAAACTTGAAACTTCGTGAGAAGATCTCACCATGGTAAGAAACGCTTTCGTTTTAATCATTAGCACAAATTCACGTCACATTTGGAAATCATTACTGCCATTAATGCTACACTTTCAATTTCTTATGGGCGTTTCCATCGATAGACTTGTTTTTCAGCGTTTCCCAGCGTCGCGACGACTGTTGCGAGAGTTGCGTGACCATTTACCAGAGAAAGTGCTGGCCTGAACGCCAGAAGAGGCAACTGCTAGAGGCAATGTAGACAACGAGCTAGCCTGTTAAAAAAGGTGTCCGCTCAAAAGAGGGCGCCTTGCATAATACATGCTATATACGTCACGTTTCACCCAGAACAGAGGAAAGGAGGGTACCCACAACTTTCTGAGAGAGCAGCACCAGAGTCACGCGGCCTTACGAGGACTCAGGGCAGCCGCGAGTCACGCTCTCTGCACGTGTAGCACACGTGGTGCTCAACGGAGAGAAGGGGTGCGCTTGCGCTCCACATCCCTAATCCCTGTTGCCTGGCAGATAAGATCGTGAATGCCGACTGCAACGCCACGGCGAACACTTATAATTGGCGCAGCATCCTCAGTCTGGTTGTTCTCACGCCTCTCTGTACTTTATGGCGCAGTTCTCCGCGTAGCGGCCTTCACTGTCACGGTGATGCGAGGTATTTATTTTCCTTACTGTCTTGACGAAGGTTTCAAGCAACGTTTAACCGGTGTGGAATGTAACATTCATTCTGATAAGCAAGGATTCTCATATACAGTACGTATATCTGACCAGCTACACCAAGATATGCCGAAATTCCACGTCTAATCTGCAAACCAGTATGAAGTGCATGGCAGAAGGTACTTAACATTGTACCAGTTATTAAGATATCCATGTATGGAGGGTGGGGTTCTTGCATGCATTCCAATCTCTGTCTCCCCTACAGTTTTACGCACTACAGATCCCCCTATTACTACGGAAGCTATTCCCTGATATCCTAACACAAGTCCTGCCATCGTGTCCTTTCATCTTAAGAGTGTTTTTCATACGTTCCATTGATCGCAGATTCTGCGGAGAACCCCCTCATTTCTTACCTTATGTAGTCCACTTAATATTCAACATCCTTTTATAGCAGCATACTTGAAACGCTTCGATTCTCTTCTTTTACAGTTTTCCTACACTCCATCATTCAATTACCATACAGTGTTCCCTAAATGTCAATCCTCAGAAATTTCTTCCTCAAACTAAGACCCATGTTTGAGACTAGCAGACTTCTGTTTGCCAGGAATGCCCCCTTTTACTGTGCTAATCCGCTTTTTATACCTTCCTTACTTTCCTTCCAAGGTAGCAGAACTACTTCGTCTACTTGGCGCCGGCCGCGGTGGTCTCGCGGTTCTAGGCGCTCAGTCCGGGATCGCGACTACTACGGTCGCAGGTTCGAATCCTCCCTTGGGTGTGGATGTGTGCGATGTCCTTAGGTTAATTAGGTTTAAGTAGTTCTGAGTTTTAGGGGACTGATGACCACAGATGTTAAGTCCCATAGTGCTCAGAGCCATTTGAACCATTTCGTCTACTTGGCGACCCAAGTTTTGACTAGTTTATCGGTAATCACATTTCTGCTATTCCTCATCGCTTTCACTTTCTCTCAGTCCATATTCTGTACTCATTAGGCTGGTCATTCCGCTCAACACGTCCTGTAATCCTGCTTCTCTTTCGAGCGGTTCCAGGCGCTACAGTCTGGAACCGCGCGACCGCTACGGTTGCAGGTTCGAATCCTGCCTCGGGCATGGACGTGTGTGATGTCCTTAGGTTAGTTAGGTTTAAGTCGTTCTAAGTTCTAGGGGACTGATGACCTCAGAAGTTAAGTCCCATAGTGCTCAGAGCCATTTTGAACCTTCTTCACTTTCACTGAAGATAGCAATGTCATCAGCAAATCTTATCATTTATATTTCACCTTTAATTTTAATCTCACTCCTCCGTCTTTCTTTTATTTCCGTCGTAGCTTCTTCGATGTACAGATCGAATAGTACGACACATTCTGGAGGACTACGGTTCAAACACGCTTCTGGCAATCAAGAGTTTGGTTTTCCGTGATTTGCCTTAGGTAAATGCCGGGATAGTTCTGTGAAAGGGCACAGCCGATTTCCTGCTCCATCCTTCCCAAACCAAGCTTGTGCTCCGTCTGTGACGACCTCGTTGCCGACGTTACATTAAACACCAATCTCCGCCTCCTCCTCCTCCGCGAATAGTAAGAACGGAAGATAACATTTCTGCCTTTTACGTTTACTATTCTGAGCACTTTGTTCTTGGTCTTCCGTTCTTAACTGCGTTACCCGTCTTTCCATATACCGTGCACACATGTTCTTGAGACCGCTCATCTTCACCATTTTATAGTTCCCAAAATTTTTGTAGTTCGAGAAATGTTTCTTCTGTTATGATTCTCACCGTCAGAACTGCCTCTCTTGCGCCATTACCGTCCAGAAAGCCAAACTTACTGTCATCGAATATATCATTCATTCTATTTTTCCATTATTCTGTGTGCAGTGTCATTATAATTAAGTTCAACTTTCAAAACGCTATATAAAAAAGAACCGCTGCTCAGAATGACGTCTGATTTGAAGGGAATATTATTGACTTAGGGGAAAACGTTATGGGGGAAAAAAGCAACGAAAATTTTCCACTAGATGACGCTGTAAGGTCCAGCTACAGATGACAGATCAGTTGCAGTACGACAGCTACGATGTGAGTTACACATTCGCGAATCGTACTGTGCAACGTGAATGACCGCACAAGTTTGACATTCAACAGTTTTGGCACAGTAAGTTAGGTAAGCCCATTCATCATCGGATGGGAAAGTCGGTTTTTAATTGTCCTAGGGCCAAAACCCAGTTCTAAGCAAAGAAGGGAAGGCAGAAAGGTGGAAGGAGTATATAGAGGGTTTATACAAGGGCGATGTACTTGAGGACAATATTATGGAAATGGAAGAGGATGTAGATGAAGATGAAATGGGAGATATGATACTGCGTGAAGAGTTTGACAGAGCACTGAAAGACCTGAGTCGAAACAAGGCCCCGGGAGTAGACAACATTCCATTAGAACTACTGATGGCCTTGGGAGAGCCAGTCATGACAAAACTCTACCATCTGGTGAGCAAGATGTATGAGACAGGCGAAATACCCTCAGACTTCAAGAAGAATATAATAATTCCAATCCCAAAGAAAGCAGGTGTTGACAGGTGTGAAAATTAACGAACTATCAGTTTAATAAGTCATGGCTGCAAAATACTAACGCGAATTCTTTACAGACGAATGGAAAAACTGGTAGAAGCGGACCTCGGGGAAGATCAGTTTGGATTCCGTAGAAATGTTGGAACACGTGAGGCAATACTAACATTACGACTTATCTTAGAAGAAAGATTAAGAAAAGGCAAACCTACGTTTCTAGCATTTGTAGACTTAGAGAAAGCTTTTGACAACGTTAACTGGAATACTCTCTTTCAAATTCTGAAGGTGGCAGGGGTAAAATACAGGGAGCGAAAGGCTATTTACAATTTGTACAGAAACCAGATGGCAGTTATAAGAGTCGAGGGGCATGAAAGGGAAGCAGTGGTAGGGAAAGGAGTGAGACAGGGTTGTAGCCTCTCCCCGATGTTATTCAATCTGTATATTGAGCAAGCAGTAAAGGAAACAAAAGAGCCTCGTGATGGCTGGGTGTTGTGTGCTGTCCTTAGGTTAGTTAGGTTTAAGTAGTTCTAAGTTCTAGGGGACTTATGACCACAGCAGTTGAGTCCCATAGTGCTCAGAGCCATTTGAACCATTTGAAACAAAAGAAAAATTTGGAGTAGGTATTAAAATTCATGGAGAAGAAATAAAAACTTTGAGGTTCGCCGATGACATTGTAATTCTGTCAGAGACAGCAAAGGACTTGGAAGAGCAGTTGAACGGAATGGACAGTGTCTTGAAAGGAGGATATAAGATGAACATCAACAAAAGCAAAATGAGGATAATGGAATGTAGTCAAATTAAATCGGGTGATGCTGAGGGAATTAAATTAGGAAATGAGACACTTAAAGTAGTAAAGGAGTTTTGCTATTTAGGGAGTAAAATAACTGATGATGGTCGAAGTAGAGAGGATATAAAATGTAGACTGGCAATGGCAAGGAAATAGTTTCTGAAGAAGAGAAATTTGTTAACGTCGAGTATAGTTTTAAGTGTCAGGAAGTCGTTTCTGAAAGTATTTGTATGGAGTGTAGCCATGTATGGAAGTGAAACATGGACGATAACTAGTTTGGACAAGAAGAGAATAGAAGCTTTCGAAATGTGGTGCTACAGAAGAATGCTGAAGATAAGGTGGGTAGATCACGTAACTAATGAGGAGGTATTGAATAGGATTGGGGAGAAGAGAAGTTTGTGGCACAACTTGACTAGAAGAAGGGATCGGTTGGTAGGACATGTTTTGAGGCATCAAGGAATCACAAATTTATCATTGGAGGGCAGCGTGGAGGGTAAAAATCGTAGAGGGAGACCAAGGGATGAATACACTAAACAGATTCAGAAGGATGTAGGTTGCAGTAGGTACTGGGAGATGAAGAAGCTTGCACAGGATAGAGTAGCATGGAGAGCTGCATCAAACCAGTCTCAGGACTGAAGACCACAACAACAACAAGGCCAAAACCACATAAAAAGCAACAATAAAGTCGATTTTCAGTTGTCCTGAAGCCAAAAACCGCATAAAAAACAACTATCGGTTTTTAACTGTCGTGAAACTGGCTCAAGACATGTTCAATGTACTGTCTACCGTTTTCTGCCACAAGCTGAAATTGAGAAACAGCGTGTTCCACAACAGATCGGAATTCAGAATGCGTTATGCAATGCGTGCTTTCAGTTCAGCTACGTTTGTATTCTGAGTATTGAACACAGAATCCTTCAGATAACGCAATGGCCAGAAGTCACACAGATCAAAATTAGGTGATATGGACGGCGGAGTCCATAGCGAAATGACGGCTGATAATTCTAGCGTTTCCAAAATGCCTGTGCAGCAGCCGCTTCACTGGCTGTGCAGTGTGCGGAGGAGCGCCATCTTGCTTAAAACTGATCCTACCCACACATCAACGCTGTTGAAGGGTTATGATGACATTGGTGCGCAAAAGACTCATAGAATTTACCAGATACTGTACAGCTATCAGGAAGAGCAGGGCCCATCTGCTCCAAAGAATAACACCCTGCGATAAACGATACCGGCAACCCGCACCACAAATTCACCTTTGCAGTATGAAATGCTACCTGTTGATGTGCGAGAGGATTTTCCGACGCCCATATTCGGCAGTTCCGTGTACTGACATATCCTTAGAGCTGGAAATGGGCATCGTCTGTCCACAGAATGTTCCATTGACATTCATTGTTCAGTTCCATGCGAGCAAAAAATTCTGTAGCAAACTTTTGTCTTACCGACAGGTCACTATGAACCAACTCCTGAACCTGAGTAATTGTGTATGCATAGCAATCCAGGATGTTTCGTAGAATTTTATGCACCGTGCTCGCAGGCATGCTCAAAGTTCGGGTGATTCCCCGGGCACTGCATGTTTGCACACCACCGCACGATGAATCCTGCAGTGCTGTAGCACCATCTTATACTGACGTCGTATCAAGTTTTTTCCTCCCTCAACCACATTGCGCTTCAGAAGAACCTACCTTTTCGAATTTAGCAATTATTTTTCTTTAGACCTTTGGAAGACATCGGATCAACGGTTATTTTCATATCTTTGAGAGTCCGGAACTTGTGCAGAGCTACTGGCGCACAATCACTGTTCTTGTAAAAGAGCTGTCCCAGCAGCGCGCAATCCTGCATTGAGACAGTCATGCCGAATGTCCCAGCCGCAAACTGAGGAACGGCCATGTACCCTGCCTCTTTTACTTTGGATATTCTGCCGCTTACAGCGCAATTTTCATTGGAGTTTATTATTTTCCTAACATATTTCCTTTCGTCGATAATATTCCATTCGAATTTGACGTCATTCTGCGCGGCGGTTTGATTTTTACAGCATTTTGAACGTAGAACTTTAATTACGAGGGATATTACGAAAGTAAGGTCCGATCGGTCGCGAAATGGGAACTACAGTGAAATCAAAAGTGTTTTATTTTCAGTTGTTAGCCACACCTTCCAGCAACATCTCTACATAGTCGCCGGTCTCTGACACATTTCTCGTAGCGTTGTACCAACTTTCCAATACCCTCGTCATAGAAGGCAGCTGCCTGCACTTTTCGCAGATTCTCTACGCTGTTCTCCAGTTCGTTGTCTGTTCCAAAGTGTTGACCTCACACCCAGCGGTCCAAGTCAGCAGAGATGAAAATCAGAGGAAGCAAAGTCCAGGCTGTATGGAGGACGATCAAACACTTCCCACCGAAAACGCTGTAGGGGTGTCCTCATTGGCCTTGCAGAGTGCGGCCGAAAACAGTCATGAAGAAGGAAATGCGCGACAGTTACGTTGTGTGGGCTGCATCAAATCAGGCGAAATCTCTCACGGACACTCATACTTGGCGGGAGACACTGTTTTCTAGGCATCCTTACGTGCTCACTGTGCGCTCAGAACTGAAAACACAGACGTGACGCGACCAACCGTCATACTAGAGACACTGTCCAACACACCTATGAAAAGCTTTATCGGATATTCGGTGTGGTTGCCATTTCACGATCGATCGGACCTTACGGTCGGAATACGCCCCGTATAATCAATATTTATTATTCTATTCAGAGGTAGATCTCACTGTGTGCCAAAAGCTGCGCTGCTGCTGCTAGGCGCTTCGGACCTTGCAGTGCCTGAAGACTGTCTCAGCGGTGAATTCGAAACGAGTGAGGAGCGGTGCTGGGGCAGCTACGGTGCCGGCGCACGCGCCTTCCCGACTCGTCGACCTGCTGGAGGGTCCTCGTCTCTCAGGAGGGGCTGTGGAGCGCGGGCGACGTTTCTGTGCCAAGGAGCGCCGGCGTCTTCGGGAGGAAACAGCTCGGCACGCAGCCCCGACCAGTGCTGCTGGTTAACGAGGAGGATACACTCGCGCAGGACCTCCGCTTCCTGTCCTCGCAAGGTCCCCTCCGGTATCATCCGGGAGAGGTGTTCTTGTCCTTCAGCTCGGCCCGGGGCTCGGTTTGTAAAGTTGTCGACGAAGCGAAAAAACTGCGCACACTCTGAAACAAAAGCGATATTTATTTCTACTGAACCATGCTCACTTCAGACACCCGATAGAAATTACCAGTAACTCCACCCCCATGATGGGAGATGGCGCAGTGGACAGCATACTATTGTGGCATTCACCAGTTCAGATCTCCGTCCGGCCATCCACATTTAGATTTTCGATGATTTCCCTCAATGGCTCTAGGCAATTGCCAAGGTGGTTCCTTTGAAAAGGGCACGCCCGATTTCCTTCACTGTCCTCCTTTCGTAATGCGACCTTGTGCTCCGCCTCTAATGACCTCACAAGAGAAACTCCCCGTCGCATCCCCTCAGATCTATTGGCAAGAGGGCCTCGTGGACAGTCTGTCAAAAACTGCACACAGATCAAGCTTGAAAACAGTAAGAAGGCGTACTAAACTGTGAAAAAAAGCAAAATAGAAACAGTGAACGGTCCAAGGACAAGAAGTGCAATATAAAACAGCTTGAAACAGCAGCGGCGTCATGGATAAGTGGTCGGTGTTGGACTAGGAAGCGGGCGTGCCGTGTTCAAACCTCTCTCGTGCCTTTCTTCCGCTGTTCGATGTATTCAAATTTGTGTCTTTGGCGTGATAAACGCCCATTTGCAACAACGAGGTGTAAGGTAGGGACCTATAATGACAATTGATTGTGCACAACTACTCTATTAGCAACCGAAAGGCAGCGGCTTTCGAATGGGAACCGCAAACGTTTGACCACAAGGCGGGAAGTCAACCGAATCCTCCACCGAAAAACACGGCTGGTGTGCCGTACACCGCATTAGCGAGAGTACGTGTGTCATGATAGGAATCTCTTATCGGTTGGTTGGTTTTGGGGAAGGAGACCAGACAGCGTGGTCATCGGTCTCATCGGATGAGGGAAGGATGGGGAAGGAAGTCGGCCGTGCCCTTTCAGAGGAACCATCCCGGCATAATCTCTTATCGACGCACCTAATTTGTACGCCTGGCGAGTGAGTGAGAAATGCCTCTTTGTCCGATTTAGGTGTTCATATGAATATGATCACTACCGAGGAAATGATGAAAACACTTTGTCACAGTAGCTGCAGCAAATGAACAGAACAGTTTCAGTATCACACAGTTTATCTGTGCGGTGTCAAAACATTTGTTTTTAACGTTGCGTTCCGTTTTGGAGGTTTTGACCCTTGAATTCCTTGGTTGTAACATGGTTCACATCCGATTAATTGTTGACTTCATTTCTGTGAGACGTCTATGTGGTATCTTGCTTGCTTTCACTATTCATCACATTTACTTCTGACGGTAATGTGCTGTTACCACATGACTTAAATTCTATAACCAATGTATGGTATGACAGCTGCCAAGACTAAATAAAGAGAACAAACAATTCAATGACCGGACAGTTCATAAAGTTGTGAAAAAAATTAAATAGCACGAGCGGGATTAGAGCCTCGCCCGCCCGCTTCACATTCGAAGACCATGAGAACTTAACCACGGCGCCGCGGCTGTTAAAATTATCTCGGTATTGCAGTTGTTGAGCCTGGACCGTTCGCAGTTTCCATTTTACTTTATTTTCACAGTTCAGTACACCTTCTTCCTGTTTCCATGCTTGATCCGTGTTTTTGACGGGCTGTCCATTGGCCCATCTTACCACTAAATCTGAGGGGGACGCTTTCGGGAGTTTACCTTGTCAGTGTCGACGGGTCTCTTAATCCTCCTTCCTTCCATGATTCTTTAAAGAATCGAACTCCCACGTATGAGACATCCGTTTAAGGCATATTGACGTTTTTGATGTCGTTTCTCCAGAACTGTGTGTCGTACAACGTTATAGCTTTCGAGGTACATTCAGTGCTGTGTGTGGATACTGTCTACGAAATGTGTGACGAGGGAAGTCAGTAGTAAAGAAGTAAAAGATTAAAACGTCATGCCCAATGTGCTGAGGTTTTACTGTATTAACAGCGAAAATATAGTAAGCGATAAACGTTTTTCTTTCTTTCTTTTCGTGAGACGCATCAGCGAGGTAAGATTTGATTTTATGTGTAAAGTTTGTGGGAAGTCGCTTCGTGCTCTCATTGGAAAATAATGGATGAATTTATTCTGGGCTATCTGCACTTTGCGAGTTATACTGCTGCTAGAATATGCACAGTTTCTAGCAGTAATACTTCTGGTACTGCGTTAAAACTCTGAAGTAAGATTGTACTTCTCAATGAGTAGATAATGACAAAAAATGGTTCAAATGGCTCTGAGCACTATGGGACTCAACTGCTGTGGTTATCAGTCCCCTAGAACTTAGAACTACTTAAACCTAACTAACCTAAGGACATCACACACATCCATGCCCGAGGCAGGAGTCGAACCTGCGACCGTAGCAGTCGCACGGTTCCGGACTGTGCGCCTAGAACCGCGAGACCACCGCGGCCGGCAGATAATGACAGCATATTGAACATCACTCATTTTTGTCTCTCTCTCTTATGGAAGACGTTATATAGGCAACCTGCAACTAGGATCGTGCCCCGGCTTAGCCGTTTATTAATGTTGATGGTACAAAACTTACTTAAAAAAGCGAAAAATAAGATAATAGACACATTTGCCATTGAAGCGATAGAACATAACTGATGTGACTTAGTTAATTCATGTCTTGTAACGTCTCCCACAGAAGGAAAACTCATAGAAATGGCATTATGTTCTGACTTCACATTCATTAAATGTGTTTTTTTTAGGATAGCGATTCGGTAGTTGTACCATTCTCAAGTGACACCTATAACAACATAAAATACTTAAAGATGTCAAGAAGACATTATATTATGGAAACATTGTTTAAAAAAATTATAACTCCTCCTAAATGACTATAAGAAGCGTCAGTGCATAGTAGTTCCTTTTAAGAGAACACTGTGGTCTTATACAACCATGTTTATTTATTCCATATGCATAATGAGACACAGTTCCTGTCATTTACATAAACGTAGCTTTTCTCTAAAATTAGAACATAATTTCAAACATGGTGTCTCAGCATGCGTTCACTCAATGTATTGTAAACACACTACCTGTTTTAGTAACAAATGTTGAATTCGTGCCATGTGCACACCTAATTTTGAGTGTGCGGCCACCAGATGTGACATTTGACAGTTGAAGTTCTACAAGCATGCTGGGTGTTGCTATCAGTCTGTTATATCAGAGATAAGAGTACATTCTACATAAATTCTGTTATATGTTACGTTATTTAAATATAACTTAATTTTTTCCTTTAAAACTGTCTTATTTCTAGGAGGCAGCAGCGCGAAAGATCTTCGTTTCGCCGGCCGTGGTGGTCTCGCGGTTCTAGGCGCGCAGTCCGGAACCGTGCGACTGCTACGGTCGCAGGTTCGAATCCTGCCTCGGGCATGGATGTGTGTGATGTCCTTAGGTTAGTTAGGTTTAACTAGTTCTAAGTTCTAGGGGACTGATGACCACAGCAGTTGAGTCCCATAGTGCTCAGAGCCATTTTTGATCTTCGTTTATTAAAAGATATATATTGTAAAAAACTGATAACGCTAAAGACATTTGATGATACAACTGTTCGTATATATTCTTGTATGCAGCACCATTTGGCATCATGTCAACCACATAGTCAATGTTATTGTTGTTGATGTTGTTGTTGTGACTATGTAGGCTTTCCCGGCGTATTAGTATATCAGATTCTTGTCGCGTTTCCAGCCGTATCAAACTGTCATCTGAACACAATATTTCAGCCCTACACCTGGTCGCCATCATCAGGTGAGAAAAGCTACACTGCTCTCGCCGGTAAATGATTCCACTCGCAAATGACTGTACCTTTATATGCATCGGAAGTACAAAAGCGCATGCGCTAAATACAATGCGCACGCGCCCAATCATTCCTGCTGTCCCCTAGGGCAAAAAGAGTTGCAGCGCCTCATTTGCGAGTGGAATCAGTTATCGGCGAGAGGAGCGTAGCTTTTCTCACGTGATGATGGCGACCAGGTGGACCGCTGAAATATTGTGTTCAGATGACAGTTTGGTCCGGCTGGAAACCCGACAAGAATTTGATGCTGTTGTTGTCGTCTTCACTCCGAAGACTGGTTTGATGCAGCTCTCCAAGATGAGAAACTGTCTCTGTTAAATGCAAACGATTCTTACCAAGTCCAGTCAGATTAATTTGACTACACGTCAAAAGCGTGAATAACCACATTTTGAGGCGCGCACCGCTGCGAGACGTGCAGGAAGAGTGTTAGTGAAGTTGTGGAGGGTAGCGATAAGGATGTGGAGCCATGCTAACTCCACTGCCGTGGCCAGGCGCGATAGGTTTCTCGGGTGGAAGATCCATGGCACGAGCAGGCGCCCACAGATTCTCGATTGGCTTTTAATACGGGGATTTTGGTGGACAAGGAATTACGGTAAACTTATCCTGGCGGCGCTCTTCGAACTACTCACACTGCAGGCTGTGTGATTCGTTGCATTGTCCAGCCTGGTAGATGGCATCGTGCCGAGGAAAAACAAAGTGCATGTAGGGGGTGGACATGGTCCCAAGGATAGATGCATACTTGTGTCGATCGACTGTGGCTTCCAGAATGATGAAATCACCCAGGGAATGCTACGAAAACATTCCCCAGACCATAAGTCTCCCGGCTCCGGCCTGGACTCTTCTGATGATTGTTGCAGGGTATGTACTCTCTGTTCGATGGAACATAAAGCGTGATTCATCTGAAGAGAGCCGGCCGCGGTGGTCTCGCGGTTAAGGCGCTCAGTCCGGAACCACGCGACTGCTACGGTCGCAGGTTCGAATCATGCCTCGGGCATGGATGTTTGTGATGTCCTTAGGTTAGTTAGGTTTAAGTAGTTCTAAGTTCTAGGGGACTGATGACCACAGATGTTAAGTCCCATACTGCTCAGAGCCATTTTTGAGCCATCTGAAGAGACCACCTGTCGCCACTCAGTGCACGTCCAGTTGTTGAATTGGCGTGAAAATTCCAGCCTTCGTCACCTGCAAAGAGCAATCAGCGTTGGTGCATGAATCAGGCACCTGCTGCGGAAGCCGGAACACAGCAACGTTCTCTGAACGCTCGTTCAGGAGACACTGTTGGTAGCCCCTTGTTGCACTCTGTTTGCCTGTAAACATCTCCACAGCCGTCGTTCACCCCTGTCACTTTAACCACGGCGTCACGCAAACAGATTACAAATTTGACGTTTCGGAAATGCTTCCATGCGACCGGAATCCAGTGACGGTGCCCTTTTGGACGTGTGGTAAATTGCTCCGTTTCCGCACTAAGAAAACGACTGCACTGTCTTCCGCGTTCCCCGACAGGCTTTATATACCCTCCACTGCTAGTGCTGCCACCTGTCATCTGTCACTGGTTGTTGCACTTGACGTGGAACATAGGCGGCGGTCACATTAATGTGACTGGACTTTCCATATAGCAGTAAAACTGTTATTAGAACATTAACATAAAATATTGTATAAGATGTATGCATCTGCGTGGTTTACACTTATTTCTTTGACAACTTACATAAGCGAATTCCCGTATGTGGTGCTCACTGCTAAAGTGCAATCTTAACATTACTTTCGAGCGTCTGTCTCTTTAAATACATAATTAAAATTATCTAACAACCTCTTGCTACTCAATTACGTGAGTTCGTTTAAAAAATGTGTCTAGCTGATTCTTCATGTTATCGTATTTTTTATTTCTTCTCGATGTTCATCGTTTTACATTTCGTTTCTATAAGTTGGATCGTAACTTGGTGTTCTGTCTCTTACAAATAGACTGCAAGTATACAGAAAAGAACTAGGTAACTCTTGTAATGGATGCGTTAAGACTTATTTTACGGCCATGTAACTTAGAGCTGAATTCATGTTGTTCTAAGACAGAAATGTATACGCCGAAACACAATTTTATCGTAAGTGCTCATCGTAGTCGCATTCTTCAGGTGCCGAAAGGTGCCCCACAGTGTTAGATTTCCCTACATGCTCATGTTTTGTGCGGAACAGCAAACTATTGGGCGCTTTCCAATTATGGGAGGAAATGAGAGTGTGCTCCTGAGGAAAGCAACAGATAATCGAGATTTTGAATAAGCACGTACCGTACCAGAAAACTTGACATTGCATCTCTGTTAATTATGACACAGATGTTTGGAAAAGCGTAACGTTAGCTCAAAAAAATGGTTCAAATGGCTCTGAGCACTATGTGACTTAACATCTGAGGTCAGCAGTCCCATAGAACTTAGAACTACTTAAATCTAACTAACCTAAGGACATCACACACATCCATGCCCGAGGCAGGATTAGAGCCGGCGACCGTAGCGATCTCGCGGTTCCAGGCTGAAGCGCCTAGAACCACTCGGCCACAGCGGCCGGCCCTTAATTAGTAACCAGATGTCTGAAGTAGCGGATTTCCATACGCAGGACACTGAAATATACCCAGCCCCCACAATGATATTATACAGGGCAGTTATTTAATGAAGATAGTTTAGAGAAGACTGCCTGTGTTCCGCCCTTAGAATTGATTTGGAGAGAAGTACATTCAATTAATGAATGTGCATACTTAACTTCGGCAGCGTCGTCTCGAGGATGATTTTTTTCTATTGACCTGATGTTCATGACGGTCTGAGTTTTTATCAGTTGCTCGATTAAAAGGCAAGATTCCTTTTTAGCAGTTTATTCATTCTTAGAAAAATGTCTTCGTCTACTTTTGATATAGACGATAGACTCCATTTTCATCACAATAACAGTGAAATCAAACTTTCTTCTTGTTAATCCAAATAATCAACAACTGGTTCCAAGTTCCAAGAACACTAACGCAGTTCCTTGCTCTCATTTCGCTATATACACGTCGACTAACCCACGCTTTCCAAAGCCAAAAGTACACGTGTACCAAAGACAGGCTTCCAAGAATTTACACTGGTATGAAAATACAAACTGTGACATAAATTTATGCCTTATTTCAAAATATGATTTATATTAATATATTCAACCGTTGATTTTATTAAAATCCGTTTTTAAATCCGACGCAAAGTACCTGGATCGTATTCTTCTCTGAGCTACTGCATTTGCATCTTCTGAACACACACCAGAAAGCTCCCCTGCCAAAATCGAAAGACACGTAAGTCCACAAAAAACAGTACCGCAATCTTCGCTTTATGAACCACGCATTGATAGGTTCAGTCCTGGTCACAGAGCTTCATCCTATTGCGTTATAACCCGTAATTCTCGAATAACAAGGATGTGGTTAGTAGCATCTAAGGTAGCATTCCAGATTCGATATTCGCCTACTTGAGGAAAAGTTCATGAACTGAAATTAATCATCATCATCATCATCAAACCAAACCAGTATACCGCGATTCCGACCTTGCCATGGGAAATCGTACGGTTGTTAGTAATATAGTCTATCGCTTTGACGGTGCCTTCTGCAGTAATTGGAGGTCAAAAGTAGGACTAGACACATGTCTCTTTACCAGAACCTACATGTGTGCGACTGTGCAACGAAATTGTCGAATGCATGCATACTCTGAAGGAATATACAAAATGGATGTACGAGTGCAGGTAATAGACACGGGTTGACGACATGTGGGGGCTTGGGTCTGGCCTGATGGTAAGGCACCACACACGGGAAATATGGGTTCCAGTCGTGGTCTGGCACAAATTTTCATTGTCGTTCTCCCATTATACAGCTTATGGAGGCCGATATTTGCAACTGCGAATGTATTTCATCTCTTTAAAAGTATATTTCAGTGAAAAGAAAAAACTGCCTTCAAATTATCAATTATGCACGTAGTAAAGATGGCCGTAAGTGCTACGAATAAACTTACCTTATTCGAGCTACAGGCATATATGACAATAACTGTATAAACTGTCCAAGAAGAGCAAAACTTTTGTGTGTATGAGCGACTAAAGTGAAGTTCTTGCCCTTGAAAACATCGTCTGCCCATAAAGTACAGAATGTGTGAAAGTAGTTCAAGAGTTTGTAACAGAAATGTTCTGTCAGTCTCATAACAGACACATGAAACGTTTTTCAACAGAAATCATACGTACTTATTGTTATTATTTTAGACATCTAATTTCTTTTCTCCCTAAGTCGCTTCAGAGCCTGTTCGTTTGTCATATTTTCGTGTAACGTTCAATATTCTTGTGTGGCATCAGATTTCAGAAAATTCTATTTCTCTCTTCTCTGAACTGTTTATCATCCACGTTACCCTTCCGGACGAGGCTACATTCCAGGCAAATATCTTCAGAAACGACTTTCTAGCTTATAAATTTATGTTGGATGTTAACAAATCTCTCTTCTTCAGAAAAGCTTTTCCCGTTATTGCTAGTTTGCATTTTTATATCCCCTTTATCCTGCCCATCGTCGTGGTTTTTACTGCCCAAATAATAAAGTGGATGTTTTACTGCTTGGAAACAAAATAACTGACCATGCCCAGGGTATAATGGATATACAAATACAAACTAAAATTTTTGTACTTCCAACATTGCAGCATAGTCAGCAACCGTGATAATCCAATATACAAGAAACTATCAGCTTCGATTGCGGTAATGAAACCAACCTTTACCTAGGTTTCAGCCCAAATAATTGAGCCTTCTTCAGAAGATATACCTGAATCTATAATTTGTCTAAGAGGGAATGGTCTAGAAATAAATTATTTGGGCTGAAACCTACGTAAAGGTTGGTTCCATTACCGCAATCGAGGCTGATAGTTTCTTATATATAAACTAAAATAGCGGGAAAAGAGTTTCTGAAGAAGAGAAATTTGTTAACATCGAATATAAATTTAAGAGAATAGTTAGGCAATCTTTTCAGTAGGTATCTGTCTATAGCACGTATACGAGTACATATACAGGAATGGTCGTTATTTAGGGATATGATGGGACCGATCATTCAAAACAAAGAAGCCTAGGAAACATGGGTCTAAAAAACATAAATCAAGAGCTGTGCGCTCTTCATCTTCTATACTGTGTAACAAATCTCTTCTATGCAAGATCTTTGCTTTTCGTATTTTGTGCGGTGGTAGTATTGACCAAACCAAGGGGAAAAAAGGACATGGGCCAGTGTCTGACTTCCTAACCTAAGAGTCCCTCAGCGTCAACTGATTTTATTCGGCTGAAATCATTACCTTTCTTTCCTGTCTCTTGGTATTCGTCTTATAACCTCTTTTCATATCAATATCCGTACCGCTCAAGTGCTCTTTCATTGTCTTTGCCACATCTGGCACGACTGCAGTGCCATCGGCAAACCTGTTATGTTTTTATTTCATCTCCGTGAACTTTAATTACGTTTTCACTTTTCTCCTTTACTGCTTGGTCAGTTTTCAGACTGAATAGCATCAGAGACGGGCTGTTGCCTGTCTCACTTCCTTCTGAACTACTGCATCTGTTTCTTGTTTATTCTATTCTTACAACTGTGTTGTGGTTTCTTTACAAGTTGTACGAGGTGCATTCAAGTTCTAAGGCCTCCGATTTTTTTTCTAATTAACTACTCACCAGAAATTGATGGAACTGGCGTTACTTCTCGACGTAATCACCCTGCAGACGTACACATTTTTCACAACGCTGACGCCATGATTCCATGGCAGCGGCGAAGGCTTCTTTAGGAGTCTGTTTTGACCACTGGAAAATCGCTGAGGCAATAGCAGCACGCCTGATGAATGTGCGGCCACGGAGAGTGTCTTTCATTGTTGGAAAAAGCCAAAAGTCACTAGGAGCCAGGTCAGGTGAGTAGGGAGCATGAGGAATCACTTCAAAGTTGTTATCACGAAGAAACTGTTGCGTAACGTTAGCTCGATGTGCGGGTACGTTGTCTTGGTGAAACAGCACACGCGCAGCCCTTCCCGGACGTTTTTGTTGCAGTGCAGGAAGGAATTTGTTCTTCAAAACATTTTCGTAGGATGCACCTGTTACCGTAGTGCCCTTTGGAACGCAATGGGTAAGGATTACGCCCTCGCTGTCCCAGAACATGGACACCATAATTTTTTCAGCACTGGCGGTTACCCGAAGTTTTTTTGGTGGCGGTGAATCTGTGTGCTTCCATTGAGCTGACTGGCGCTTTGTTTCTGGATTGAAAATTGGCATCCACGTCTCATCCGTTGTCACAACCGACGAAAAGAAAGTCCCATTCATGCTGTCGTTGCGCGTCAACATTGCTTGGCAACATGCCACACGGGCAGCCATGTGGTCGTCCGTCAGCATTCGTGGCACCCACCTGGATGACACTTTTCGCATTTTCAGGTCGTCATGCAGGATTGTGTGCACAGAACCCACAGAAATGCCAGCTCTGGAGGCGATCTTTTCAACAGTCATTCGGCGATCCCCCAAAACAATTCTCTCCACTTTCTCGATCATGTCGTCAGACCGGCTTATGCGAGCCTGAGGTTGTTTCGGTTTGTTGTCACACAATGTTCTGCCTTCATTAAACTGTCGCACCCACGAACGCACTTTTGACACATCCATAACTCCATCACCACATGTCTCCTTCAACTGTCGATGAATTTCAATTGGTTTCACACCACGCTAATTCAGAAAACGAATGATTGCATCCTGTTCAAGTAAGGAAAACGTCGCCATTTTAAGTATTTAAAACAGTTTTCATTCTCGCCGCTGGCGGTAAAATTCCATCTGCCGTACGGTGCTGCCATCTCTGGGACGTATTGACAATGAACGCGGCCTCATTTTAAAACAATGCGCATGTTTCTATCTATTTCCAGTCCGGAGAAAAAAAATCGGAGGCCTTAGAACTTGAATGCACCTCGTAGATAAATTTTCGCTCCCTGCATTTCATCAACGCTACGTTCCTAACTTCAAAGAGTGTATTCCAGTCGAGATTGCCAAAAACTTACTTTAAATCTACAAACACCTTGAACGTACGTTTATCTTCCTTCAGTCTGTGCCAGAGGTGTCAAATCTTTTAGCTTACCTGGGTCGCACTGGAAGAAGATCAGTATTTGTGGGCCGCATCTAATATGCTAAACACTGACAATAACCGCTGTGCAAAAAAAGAGGGAGTGTCGAAGATACACTATGTGATCAAAAGTATCCGGACATCTGACTGAAAATGACTTACAAGTTTGTGGCGTCCTCCATCGGTAATGCTGGAATTCAATATGGTGTTGGCCCACCCTTAGCCTTGATGACAGCTTCCACTCTAGCAGGCATACGTTCAATCAGGTGCTGGAGGGTTTCTTGGGGAATGGCAGCCCATTCTTCACTGAGTGCTGCACTGAGGAGAGATATCGATGTCGATCGGTGAGGCCTGGCACGAATTCGGCGTTCCAAAACATCCCAAAGTTGTTCTATGGGATTCAGGTCAGGACTCTGTGCAGGCCAGTCCATTACAGGGATGTTATTGTCGTGTAACCACTCTGCCATAGGCCGTGCATTATGAACAGGTGATCGATCGTGTAGAAAGATGCTGTCGCCATTCCCCAATTGCTCTTCATCAGTGGGAAACAAGAAGATGCTTAAAACATCAATGTAGGCCTGTGCTGTGATAGTGCCACTTAAAACAA
The DNA here is from genome assembly GCF_023898315.1 of Schistocerca nitens. Lineage (NCBI taxonomy): Eukaryota > Metazoa > Arthropoda > Insecta > Orthoptera > Acrididae > Schistocerca > Schistocerca nitens. Next base: position 253,046,281 of record NC_064615.1, on the reverse strand, counting down.
CAAGGGTTGCAAGCCACCTCCATGAAAAACACGACCACACCATCACACAACCGCCTGCGAATTTTATTCTTGGCACTATACACACTGGCAAATGACGTTCACCGGGCATACGCCATACCCACACCCTGCCATCGGATTGCCACATTGTGTACCGTGATCCGTCACGCCACACCACTTTGTTCCACTGTTCAGTCGTCCAATGTTTTCGCGTCTTACACCAAGCGAGGCGTCATTTGGCATTTACCTGCATGATGTGTGGCTTATGAGCAGCCGCTCGACCATGAAATACAAGTTTTCTCACCTCCTGCCTAGCTGTCACATACTTGCATTGATGCAGTTTGGAATACCTGTCTAATGGTCTGGATAGCTGCCTGCCTACTACACATTTACGACCCTGTTCAACTGTCGGCAGTCTCCGTCAGTCAACAGACGAGGTCGGCCCGTACGCTTTTGTGCTGTACGTGTCCCATCACGTTTCAACTTCGCTATCACATCGGAAACAGTGGGCCTAGGGATGTTTAGGAGTGTGGAAATCTCGCTTACAGACGTATGACACAAGTGACACACTATCACCCGACCACGTTCGAAGTCCGTGAGTTCCGCGGAGCATCCCATTGTGCTCTCTGACGATGTCGAATGACTACTAAGGTCGCTGATATGGAGTACCTGGCAATAGGTGGCAGCACCATGCTCCTAATATGAAAAACGTATATTTTTGGGAGTGTCCGGATACTTTTGATCGCATAGTGTATGTAGTTAACGCATTCAAGTAATTTAGAATTAATTAATTAATTATCCTAAAAAAGCAGGTTGAATTTAAAATAACTGTTTATGTACGAGATATCATTAAAAACTTTATATGTAAGCAATTACAAATCATTGAATTAATGTGACATTTGACTGAATTAGGGAAACCATTGTATCGGTATGGTGTTTGCTCGAAGTGATAGCGATTCTAATGATGTTCTCAAAGTGTTCATCTGAGATTCTGATTAAGTCTTTATCGATTTTGATTATGTTTTCGAAAATCCTGAAATCGGTTTTCAGATTGTTGCATCAAATCTATAAGTATGGCTGCATATTTCATTCCGTCTGTATGATTATATTTGTCCAACGTACTGAAATGAAAAAAATTGTTTGCATTTACTTGTACCGGCCATAATTTCACTTCAATCTGGAACGCATTTGTTGTTTGAAACATTCTGCTGATACATAGGTTTCTACCTTGAAGACACTTGTTTAAGTCAGGTAAATGAGCAACGAAATCTATCGCAAATACTAAATCTGCCACCGAGTTGGCACCGACGAGTTCCCGCACAGTTTTTGCTTTTGATATCATGAACGATTTGGTTTCATTAATGATGCTATAAAATCTTTTTAACACCTGGCCTCGGCTGAGCAATCTTCTTTAAAATGTGTCACCATAAAAAATGGTTCAAATGGCTCTGAGCACTATGGGACTTAACATCTGAGGTCATCAGTCCCCTAGAACTTAGAACTACATTAAACCTAACTAACCTAAGGACATCACACACATCCATGCCCGAGGCAGGATTCGAGTCTGCGACCGTAGCGGTCGCGCGGTTCCAGGCTGAAGTGCCTAGAACCGCTCAGCCACAGAGGCCGGCTGTGTCACCATACTCAGCACCCAAATTTCTGAGGAATTCCTTGAATTGACGATGATTATATCCTACAGGAAGCTAGGCCGGGAACTGTAGAATGAAGAAACTCAAATGAATTAAACTCATCACTTTTTACCCATCATTTGCTATGGTAGAAATTACACACGAAAGTAAAAAGCCCATTATTGAGACCTTCATGTTCAAATGTGGTTCTTATTTGTAGCAATGCATATGATATCAAATCTGTTACAACAGAATTTCGGTTCTGTCAGATAGCAGACTTTGACAGTAATTGGAATCCTCATGAAGCTTTATAATTTCTATCGACTTATGGTGATCAGAACTAGCGGTAATTAATCTCACTATACATCTCTAAATCTCTAGTTTCGCAGATGCAATTGAAGTAGCCCTAAAGTAAAAATCATGGCGTGGACGGATTGGCTGTCATAAGAACGAGACATTAGGCGGTTCAGGTATAGCATGGGCGTCAATGTTAGGAACTGGATGGACCAAGGAGAGTATAGCATCGTGTGGCTCGAGTTTCAAGTTGAAAATATTGAGTTTATCAAAAAAAAATTTATGGAAATTTTTTACCGATCGTGTCATAGACGGTCACTTCGTAAGCCGCATTGATACTTGCTTTGGACGGTATGCGGCCCGCGGGTAGGACACCTCTCTTCTGTACAGCTGAAAACACTATTCAGTTGCATTGACGGTAACGCCTGGCTCCTTATGCAACCCTTCGTGCTCCGGCGTGTTGCAGAGTGGCGCCAGGGGACCCCGACCTGCGCACGTGCCTGCTGCACCAGAAGCTGCAGATGCTCAACAGGTGCATCGAGCGGCGGCTGGCGCGTGAGCGGGAGGCGAGGGCCACGTCCGTCGACACCGAGGACACCGACACGGGTAAGCGATCCAGAGGACTCGTCCTTACTGCGTCGGTTGCTAGGATGCTAGAAGTAAAGTACAGGGTGCTTCAAAAAGATTGATCCGGTTTCTACGTGAATGAAGGTAAATCTTAACTTTCCTACAGAACCTCAAAGTTTTCATTTCCGTAAAAAGCGTCAGATTCTACAACGCTATATCTTTTACATGCATGCACATAATAATACTGGACAGAGTACGGCAAGAAAATGGTTTCCTCGTTTTAAGGAGGACCGTTTTGACTCTAGTGACTCCCAACGTTCAGGAAGACACTCGAGGTCCGATGAAGATCTTTAAACGCATTAATACACAATTATCCACGTCAGTATACTCCAGAACTGGCCAATGTGATGAACTGTGATCATTGTACCATCGATGTTTGCATGCTATGAGGAAGATTCAAAAATCTGGTGTATGGATACCGCATGCTGTAAGCCAAAATCATAAAAATCTGCCGGTGGCCATATGTGATTTTTTGCTTGCTGGTCCTCAACTGGAACAGCATCGACCATTCGTATCCTCTGTCATTGCTGGTGACAAGATATGGTATCTTATGATACCACAAGGGGAAGAAAGTAATGGTTGAGCCCAAACTAAGCACCAGCTCCCCGTACAAAGAGCTATGCGCATCCACAAAAGATAATGTTTGCATCTGATGGAAAATCGATGGTGTGTTGTACTGCGAACTGCTTCCCATCGTGTAACCATCACTGCTGACATTTATTTTCAACAACTGAGACGTCTTACATATGCAGTCCAAGAACAACAACCAGGAAGGCTGTGTGAAGTGATGCTCCTCATGATAACGCCCGTTTTCAGTATGCTGGACTGACAAAAAACACTTACAGGAATTGGGTTGGGAAGTCATTCCGCACTCACCTTACTCATCTCATCTTGCGCCCTCAGGTTTCACCTTTTCCGCTCTCTATCGAACAACCTTCAAGGAACTTTTCCCGGAGTCGGAAAATTACCCAAGCGTTGGCAGACTGTTTTAAATAGTTTTGTTTGTTAAATTTATGGAAAGACGATACGAAGTTGTGCACCAGCCCAATACAGTCACCTTTCACAGCTGTCCAATGTGCCCTCTACGGAACCCACGAGAAACACCGAAATTGTCAAACTCGCCCCATACTTCTGCGAGCATGTCTGATGTTACTGCAATCGCTGTTGCTGTGTGATGTTCCGTTTCATCCATTGTTATAAAGTGAGGCACGTGGATGACGTCTTTCACAAATTCCCGTAGAGAAAATCTGAAATCAAGGTACTTTAGAGGCATTTGGTGCAGTGCGACATGCATACGCCCCATACGGCTCATCCATCGTCGAGACAACTCATTGTTAAGAAACGCTGTAAGGTGAACGGACAGTGTGATGGTGGGGCCGTCCTGCTGAAAAATGAAATTTTCGGCATGCTCTCGCAATGGAAGATAAACCCTTATCTCCAAAAACTACAGCCACGTGATTCATGTAACCGTCTTTTTCACAAAGAAGACTTGGTCATAATACTCTCTGCGCCAGTCTGTCGTGCCGGCCGGTGTGGCCGAACGGTTCTAGGCGCTTCAGTCTGGAACCGCGCGACCGCTACGGTCGTAGGTTCGAATCCTGCCTCGGGCATGGATGTGTGTGATGTCCTTGCGTTAATTAGGTTTAAGTAGTTCTAAGTTCTAGAGGACTGATGACCTCAAATGTTAAGTCCCTTGGTGCTCAGAGCCATTTTTGAACCAGTCTGTCGTCTTTCCTTTAGCGACATGCATACACTGATCAGCCGGAACATTATGACGGCCGACCTGCTATCGATATAAACCCGTCCAGGCGACAGCAGCCTCACCTGGCGAGGAATGACTGCTCGTCACACACACGCTCGGCGGATAGTATCAGAGAGCGAGCTGACTGTGTGTAGAATGGGGAAAGCGCACGACCCATCTGAGTTTGACTGACGGTATATCATGGTGGCCCGGAAGCTCGGCACGAGCATTTCGAAAACTACATGACTTCTCGGGTGCTGGAGGAGTGTTGTGGTAGATGTCTCCAACACGAGGCGAAACCAAGGTGAAACCACGTCCAGACTTCGTGGAATTGGGCGGCCACGGCTCATTAAAGATGGCGGACGTAGTGGGCTGGGTGTAGTGGTAAAACAAGACAGGCGGCGAACTGTGGCGGAATTAACATCAGGCTTTAACACACGGCAGAGTACAAGTGTGTCTGAATACCCAGTGCATCGAAAACTCCTAATGTTGGGTCTCCGCAGACAATGACCCGTGCATGTGACAATGTTAACACCACGACATTGACCACTGGGCGCTGGCGCAGTAGCAGAGCGTTGCATGGTCTGATGAATCCATTATACTCTGAGGAACATTCACGTGAGCATTCATGGGTCCAGTGGAGCTCGTGCAAGGCACCATGATGGACAAGGGGTATCGAACCCTGGTTGCAGACCTCGTACACCCCTTCATGACGATTATGTTTCGCTTCACCATGTACAAGGCTAGGAGTGTGATGGATGCGATGGTGTGGTTCGAGGAACATAGTGTCGAGTTCCTCTTGATGTGGCTGCCCCCCCCCCCCCCCCCCCCGCCCCATATCTGAAGCCGATCGAACACATGTGGAATGTGATTGAACGTGGCGTCAGAGCTCATCGCTTCCCTCTCCCAATCCCTCCCATGAATTTACGGGAATTTGGTAACTTGTGTGTGCAGATGTGGTGCCAACTCCCTCGAGCGACCTACCAAGGCCTCATTGCCTCCATGCCACGACGCTCCGCTGCTTCTATCTATGCCAAAGTGTACATACCAGCTATTATGTAGGTGGTCACAATGTTGTGGCTGATCCGTGTATCAGTGTGTTCTAGTGTCACGTTTCATTTGTTGGTCAGCCATGTGTATTCGCCCTGTTTCATTTTGTAGCTGCCTCGGCCAGTTACCACTCGCACGGTGAAGAGGTTTGTGTTCGGCTTAAGATGATGGTCTAGGGGCTCCCCATTGCTACTGAATCGTTGTCGTTAGAGCCTACATTTTGGGCTTGGCGAGAAATTTCCCCATGATGGCGGCTGCATAAAGGGTTCTTAATGTCTTGCCAGGTGACAGCACCTGATATAAGTGCTGCAATGACGAACACCAGAACCTAATTTTAATCGCCCTGCACATCATAGAGATAAGGGCATTTATGAAACGTTATCCCTGAGCGGCCAAGTGAAACTACAATTGGGGAAGTGTCATGTGCTAATGTAGGTTAAAAAAGTGTTACAGAAGAGTATTTATTGTGTCAAGCCACCCTGTATGCAGATGCTCTGGTTAAGGTGACATTATTTCGTACCGAATTGCGACAACAACGGCGGCAGGCCGACGCTGCAAGCAGTCAAAGAACACCACTGCTGCTGAACACGAATAAACATAATTGTGTTCATTCAACCATTGTGTTGTATTCTTTGTAGACTGACATGGATCACTCATTTTGCGTCAGGACAGTTTAATTAAAGTTGCATTTGAATTACTGAGAGATTGCACGACCATGGAGATCTGCTTCTTAGTTTCTTACAATGACGTGTAGAATAAGTAACTAAAGTAACTAGGGACATACGAGGTGAAACACCTATATTGTTTTATGGAAAAAATATCAGACTTCAATTACATCAGTGTTTTGTTTCTTCTTCGTAGCTTGAAGTGATTGATTGTATATTGTATGACAACTGTGACTTTAATTTATTGGCTTATGTTCTCCGAAATATCTGATTTTACTTGAAAATAATTACAAGCAGTGGAAGACACTTTACCTTCGGAACTCATAATTATTTTTAGAAAATTGAAAATTTTACGTTTCGCGCGTAGCAACGAATTTTAATTCCTTACGTTAGTTTCTGGGCATTTTAGACGGGGAAATCGTCTTAATTTACCACTGGGCATTTGCTGGCAATTTGTTTTAGGCCTCTAATCCGGGGGATCTCACGTAGACCGGACTTAAGGTTCTGTGTGCGTCCAGAATGGAGTTTGTCGTACGCCTCGGTGGCTGCGGTGTAAGCGCGGCGGATTACTGACTGAAGGGGCACGGCTTCGATTCCTGGCCGGATCGGTGATTTTCTCTGCTTGGGGTTTGGGTGATATGTTGTTCTCACGGTCGCATTTTCGTACTTGACATTCCACAGTTGAGATGGCACTTCACGAAAGCCAATAAACTAAAAGAAAAGAAATGGAGAGTGTGTGAAAGTAGACAGCCAGTTTAAGGACATTCAATACTGACCATACGATTGGCAGACATCCACACCTTCTTCATTGTAGCGTAGAAGGAATGTCAAGACTGAACCTTTTCTTTAAGTTTTGTGAACACCGCTTACACACTTTGGTAACCGTCATGCACAAACTTTGTGGCATCGTAACGTCTGTGTGGCAACGTTAAAGAAGGTTGTCCTTGAAATCTGAGGGACATGTTCCAAAAGTTCGGTAATTGTGCAGTGACTTCTTGTACACACAATTTCATGCACATATCGACCAAGTTGATGTGCCAAATCTGAATGTAGTCCTCGCGCACTTTCATGAAGCACGTCTGTGCGACCAGCCTCGTATTTTCTGCACCACTTCCACACAGCAGCGTTACTCATAACGGCATCCCCATACGCACGATGCAGTGTGTACGAAGAGTCTCGGCGGCACTGACTGCGCCTTCTTTCAGGAAGCGAATGAAAGACTGTGCTTTGCAACAGGCGGGAGAAGCAATAACACGGTCTGTGTCAATCGCTCGCTACTTACTCACTAAATAACGCAACAGAGAGCTGACTGACGCGAAGCGACCTCCGAAGTCTCTCTTTTCAGACCACGCAAGTGCCATGAAGCTACAAGCATTTGTTTATTTTTAATAGCTTATCGGAGGTTAATTTATCAGTAGTTCACGTACACAAATAAATATGTTGCGCAACACAGTTAAAGGACCACTTGTGAGACCTTAACTTTTCCTGGCGAATTGAATGTTCAAATAACTTACGGGTTTGCTGCCGGGTGACGTCGTGGAACACCACCGATATTTCGACAGGAGCACACCCTGCCATTCTCAAGGCACAAATGCAAGGAAGAAGAAATGTGCAAGCAAATTATTTGAACAAAGGACCACTTCTTCGAAATCACTTAATTCTCTCCCATGGCGAAGCAGAAGTTTCAAATTTGGCCTAAAGGTCCCTACAAAGTTCCTCTGCAATGGTGCTAAAGGATGCTGTCGTGAGAGGGCACCCTCGAGGTTGATGACGATTCAAACATCAAGGAATCGACACTTGCGAATAAGGAGGCAGAACGCAGTTCATATCAGCTGTAAGGTGTGTTAATGATGTCACCATGGCAACACATTTCACCACAGTTCTGCCCAGTGCTATCGTGGACGTGTCACACGACGCGAAGATCGCCATGTGGGATCCTGGCTACTCGTCTCTTATAGGTTGCCTAGGAAACTGTTTTATTGAATAGCTAGACAACATAAAATCAAATCATATTAGGGGGTTTATTACAGTAATTGAATTAACAATACTTAACTTGCGTATGGACAAGGTGGTGTCGCAAGGTTCAAATGGCTCTGAGCACTATAGGACTCAACTGCTGAGGTCATTAGTCCCCTAGAACTTAGAACTAGTTAAACCTAACTAACCTAAGGACATCACAAACATCCATGCCCGAGGCAGGATTCGAACCTGCGACCGTAGCGGTCTTGCGGTTCCAGACTGCAGCGCCTTTAGCCGCACGGCCACTTCGGCCGGCGGTGTCGCAAGAAATTGCCAACATGCAAATAATCAATGTCCTTCGATAGAAACAATTTCCATGCAAGCTGATCACACAAGTTCAGAAGTCGCGGTTCTTCTATTGCGGCCGAGGCTAGGCGGTGCGTCGCTTTTATTCTCTTCGTGTAGAGGCCCCTCCTGTCGTGGTGACGTCCCAGTCCGCGTGCTGTCGGCTGACATCGTCTCACAGCCCTGTCTGCCGTATCGTTCTTGATCTTCAAGCCGGCGCTTGTCGTTGCGCCGGAACATTCCTCCCTCCCAAAGCGACGGATCGTCGTCATGTAGGAAGCGCGACAACGGTGGGGAAGGCAGGAGTGTGGACGCAGCGCTGGACCGGAAGCTGTGGCTGCAGGGGACGTCAAGCTTCCGGTCGTACCCCGCCATCCGGCCTTTGCTCTGGTGGGGTACGCGTCCACCTCCTGATGCCATGAACCAGATGATGAAGGCGGCGACAACCGCGGTGTGGGCGGGTCCAGCTCCATCGGTAGGACGAGAGGAGGCGGAGGAGGTGAAGGCTCCGTTTCCATGGAGTGTCCCGCGGTGTCGTGATGACACCCTCCTGCGGCTACTGTGGCCACGCTGTCCTAGGGATCCGTGAATCTGGGGGAAGAGACTCTGAAAGATCATTGTGCACATGACAGAGGTGAAGCTGATTTTGATGTCGGTGCTGCAACCCATCTGGACCTCAAATAAGATACATACGCCTGTCGGGGTGGTCGCTACGGTCTCTAACCGCGCGACCGCTACGGTCGCAGGTTCGAATCCGGCCTCGGGCATGGGTGTGTGTGACGTCCTTAGGTTAGTTAGGTTTAATTAGTTCTAAGTTCTAGGGGACTGATGGCCTTAGAAGTTAAGTCCCATAGTGCTCAGAGCCATTTGAACCATTTTTAAGATACATGGAAAAGCCTAGTCGACGGAGAATCTCGCCTCGCACCCACCGTCTGCTGCCACTAAAAACCCTGTAAAAGACAATGTCATGCGGCGCGAAACGATACTTGCGGCCTTCCTTCGGTGCCGGATACCGAGGAAGATAGAGCAGGTGGAGCAACGTCCAATGGCGGCGGCCATGAAGCAATTCCGCCGGCGATGGTCCGTGTCGTGGATGCGAAAAATGGTTCAAATGGCAATGACTTAACATCTGAGGTCATCAGTCCCTCAGAACTTAGAACTACTTAAACCTAACTAACCTAAGGACATCACACACATCCATGCCCGAGGCATTATTCGAGCCGGCGACCGTAGCGGTCTCGCGGTTCGGGACTGAAGCGCCTAGAACCGCTCGGCCACCGCGGCCGGCGGGTGCGGAAAATAGGATGCAATGCTTGATCCCTGGTGTGTGCGGAGCGAAGTTTGGCCATCTGCTACTTGAAGGTTCTGACAACCGTTTGTCTATGGATGGAACGGTGCACTACTTGGATGCTGTATGCCATTGCGTTCACAGAAAGTTTCAGATTCATCTGACGTGAACTGAGGGCCGTTGCCTGACACTATGACTTCAGGTAAACCTTCTAGGCAAAAAATAGAGGACAACACGTGAATTGTGCTACGTGACGTTGTCTAGTTCATTGGCACAGCAAAAGGAAAGTTGCTTACGAATCAACCACAATCAACCAACGAGTGTTCCAAAAGGTCCCGCAAAGCCTATGTGCACACTTTGCCATGGCGCTTGCGACTTAGGCCAATCAGAGAATTTTTGTGGCGGAGCGGACTGATTTTCCGCACATGCATCTCACTGTCACGTCATCTGTTCTATTTGGGTGTCCATACCCTACCAGGTACAGTGTCGAAGCGCAAACTGTTCCGTATGAACACTCCCCCAGTGTCCTTTGTGAAGTAACTGCAGCACTTACATTTGCAAAGCTTTAGGGATCAAGGCATCCGTACGAACACTCCCCCAGTGTCCTTCGTGAAGTAACTGCAGCACTTACATTTGCAAAGCTTTAGGGATCAAGGCACATGACTGTCCAATGTCATTTTGAACAGGAATCACACCTTTCTGTACAGCGAGGCTATGCTGATGTGCAAAGTATCGGCGATGTACAGAGTTCTTTATACTGTGCAAGGAACGAGGCCAAGATCTGCGAATGTATGTTAGCAAAATGTTCAATTCTGAATCAGGTTCGGTGCCAGTGCAATTTTCCTGTAGTTTAGCGGAAAAGATTGGAGCAATTCAGAATCCTGAGCATCGATGTGACAACAAGATGCAGCAGAAGCGTCAAAGTCTTTGTCGGGGCCAATCGTAATACGTGAAAGTGCGGCCGCATTACTATGTTGAGCCGCCGGACGACACAGAATCTCGTACTGGTATTGAGACAACAACAAAGCCCTTCTTTGCAATTTTTGGGCAGTTCATAAGGAACCGGTTTTGTCGGATGAAAAAAGGACTGCAAACGCTTGTGATCCGTTAACAAGTAGAATTTTCTGCCATAGAAATAGTGTTAAAATTTGGTGACACCATACATAAATAGCCAAAGCCTCTTTCTCAATTTGTGAATAGTTACACTGAGCTTTGGAACAATACTTTTGATGCGAAAGCGATAGCCTGTCTTTATCAACAATTCTGTGCGAAAGCGCTGCACCGTTTCCGTCAGAGGTAGCGTCAACTTGCAATACAACTGGTTTGCCAGGATCAAAGTGAACTAAGCACCGATCACTGAGCAATGCATCTTTAAGTTTTTGAAAAGCTACTTGGCAGTCATCTGTCCAAACAAAGCGGACATTCGTTCGAGGCAAGTGATGCAATGGAGCCGCGATTTGCGCACCGTTCGGTATGAACAGAATATAATAGTTCATTTTCCCTAAAACTGACTGCAATTCTGTGACATTGCGAGGAACTGGCAATTCTCGTATGGCTAACAAATGCGACTGAAGAGGATGTACACCGTCACTGTTTATGACATGACCAAGATACTGCAACACAGGTTTAAAAAACCACACTTGTCCGATCTACACTTTAGTCCTGCATCAGATAACACACGAAACAAAGTACGCAAATTTGCAGTATTCTTCAGGTGTACGACCTGCTACGACAATATCGTCCAGTTAGTTTGAACGGTTTGGTACTTGAGCAGTCAGCTGTTCCAAATACCGTTGGAAAATGACATGGGCGGAAGCACTGCCAAAAGGCAAACGCAAATATTTAAACAAGCCCAAATCATACTTTTTGAGACTCTTCATCGAACGGTATTTGAAGATACGCGTCGTTTTTGAAAAGTAACGTCCAGTGCCTAATTTGTCCATGAGATCCTCTGGCTGTGGCAATGGGTAAGTATCAATCACAGTTTGTGGATTGACTGTAGACTTAAAGTCAACACAGAGGCGAATGTGACCTGAAGGTTTGGGAAGCAAAACCAGTAGACTTCCCCACTGAATAGCTTGTTCGGGCGCAATAGCCCCGCTGCCTTGCAAATATTTAAGTTCAACAGCGACTTCGTCCCGTAATGCAGTGGGAACAGTTCTGGCCCTGCAGAATTTCGCCTGAGCATTCCCACACAGAAGTAAGTGAACAAAACGTTTGTTTGGCTGGTGTATCACTGAAGAAATTGTACGCTTGCTAGATTTGCTAATGCCTGTTGCAGACTTTGAATATACTTCATTAATAACATGGGCGGCTGGCTTTTTGTGAGTGGGCAGAATTCTTATGTTTGTCCTGTTGCAAACATACGGATTGCACATGTCCTTTCCTACCACAAGCATAACACTGAGCCTGTTTAGCGAACAGCTTATGCAGCGTGAAATGTTGTTTACTCGGCGTGGTGAGCGTAAGCTGCTGCTGAATGGTCTGATCGCAAACAAGGGACTCAACGCGGCAAATTGCTGGCTGCTCACAGTTATTGGCTGACAGGGCACCTGAATCGTACTGATCTAGTATTTGCACAACCTGCTGAAACGGTGGATCGTACTGTTTCAAAATCTATTCTCTGATTACGGTATATTGATAATTTTTACTTATGGACCGTCTGACAGCAACTGAATAAAACACAATTTTAGTGCCATACGCGTTTCGCCTTTATTTTCTGCAAGGCATCATCAGTGGCCTGGAATATGTACATATGATTGCTATTTTATTTACATTTTTGTCACTGTGCCTATAGGTTATAAACAGTTCTGGTGGTTGCTATTTCCTACTAAGTAGTAATGTTTTGAACTGTACCTACAGGTTGCGTGGACAATTTCTTACATATTACTCTCCTGTTACATTTTTGGTGGTGGTCTTCTTCTTCTTCTTATGAACGCCAATTTGCGGTTTTTTCCACATTCCACAGCACTATGCACTGAACGCTTGTTTTAATGCAATGTTTTGGTTTCTGTTGACAACTGTCAAATGTTTTTGCCAAAGATCGAAACTTATGAGTGTAATTATTGAAGTATCTGTGGTCTGTTCGTGTATGCATTTGGGTGTGCGTTTGTGTGTGTGTATGTGTGTGTGTGTGTGTGATATTAATTTTATTTTATTTTATTTTTTTGTGCTCTGTGTGTGTGTGTGTGTGTGTGTGTGTGTGTGTGTGTGTGTGTGTCTGAATTTTGGTGTGGTATATTTTTTTTCTTTTTTTTTCTCTTGTGTGTGTGTGTGTGTGTGTGTGTGTGTGTGTGTGTGTGTGTGTGTGTGTGTGTGTGTGTGTGCAGATGGTGTGGGGGAGAGTTTTTTTGTTTTATGTTATTATTTCCTTTATTAAGTGTAGTAGGGAGCCTGTGCTGATGTGTGTTTGTTCATTTATCACATGTTTGTTTTCTGCTATGGCTTTCTGGATGTGGAAGTTTTCTTGTGTTTGTATAAGATGTTTGTCATGGTTGCTTATTCTCATTATTTTCATTTCTTGTTCCATGTTTGTAGGATGATGGTTGTAGTGTTTTAAATGTTCTGTAAATGTGGAATGGTTTGTTTCATACTTCCAACATCTGATATGTTCTTTGTATCTTGTTTCAAAATTCCTGCATGTCATGCCTATGTATACTGCATCACAACTTTGACATTCAAGTTTATATATTCCTGATTGTTGGAATTTGTCCCTCTTGGTAGCTGGCTGGCTTAGGTGTGATTGAAGGGTTTGCCCAGGCTTATATGCTATTTTGAAGCCCTGTCTCTTTAGGATGTTTGCAACTCTGTGTGTTAGTTTATGTGTGTAGGTTATGGTGTACCATCTGGTTCTTTTCTGTGTGGTGTTGTCATTGTGTGTGTTTGTTGAGTGTGTTTGTGAGTTTTCAGCTTGTGAGTTCTTTTGTATTCTCAAATGTTGTGTTTGTTTTTTATTTGTGTTTTTATTTTTTGATTGAGCCTGTGTACCACATGTGTGTCATACCCATTGTTCCTAGCTATTTGTATGATTGTACTCATTTCTTGTTCATAGTTTCTCTTGCTGAGTGGGATTCTGTTTAATCTATGTAACATGTGTCTTAGTGCTGCAAGTTTCTGGCTGTGGGGGTGGTTGGATGTGGAATGTATTATTGTGTCTGTGGCTGTTGGTTTTCTAAAGATGTTAAATGTATGTTTTCCATTTTCTTTTTTAATTGTAATGTCAAGGAAATTTATTTGATTTTCTTTTTCTTTTTAAGTGTGAATTTTATGTTCTGATGAGCTTTGTTTATTTCTGAATGGAGTTCATCTATTGTTTCACTTGGCTCATCTACTAGACAAATAATGTCATCCACGTATCTGTACCAATTTATGATTTTGAAAGTTTCATTTGTGGTTATCTTTTCAAATATCTGATTTTCTAGGTGACTGATGAAAATGTTTGCTAGTGTTCCTGATATTGGGGATCCCATGGGCAGTCCATCAGTTTGTAGATAATATTCTTTCTCAAACTGAAAGTAGTTATGTTCAGTTGTCAGTCTGAGCATATCTGTTATTTCTTTTATTGCGTCTGTGGTGAGGTTGCTGTGGGATGAGAGATTTTGTTCTATGATTTCTATTGTTTCTGTGATAGGGATGGAGGTATACATATTTTCTATATCGAATGAAATCACTGCACTTCCTACTGTTGATAATAGGTACGAAAGTTTCACAGTACCTGGTATGTTGTGAGCAAGTATGTGTGCTTCGAACTGTTGCAACCGCTCAAGCCATTCCTCTTCTTGTTCACGAAACTGGCGAAAAGGCGGTATAGCAGCTGTAGTAGGTGGTGCTTGTTCTGTCGGGCGCGAAGCGTTGGCCAGTAGCTGCTGCATAGTGTTGAGGAGGGTAGAGATTTGCTGCGTTTGAAACTGAAACATCTGCGTTAACTGTGTGGCATCTGACGCGTGCAGCTGTGTCGTCTGAGCAGGGAGTGGTATAGGCGGGGTGGGCATGTTGGAAGTGACAAATGCAACGAACAGACAAGGCAAACAAGAAAAACAAGTGCAAAAGCAAATAAAATTTCTGAAACGCCCACCTGAAAACACTGATTAGCAAAAGAGACTGTTAAAGCAAGTAAACACCCCTGCAAAGTAAACACAAGGGAGAATTAAGGCACCAGCAAAACAAAAGAAAATTCCGTGGCCGTAAGACGCGGAACTTGTTTGTGAATCCTCGTCGTCAGTGTGGGGTCATGCCCACTTGTCTCTTATAGGTTGCCTAGGAAACTGTTTTCTCGGATAGCTGGACAACGTACAAACAAACTCATTAATGGAGTATATTACAGTAATTCAACTGTCAATACTTAACTTGTGTATGTACAAGGTGGTGTTGCAAGTAATTGGCGATATGCAAATAATCAATGTCCTTCGATAGAAACAATTTCGATGTAAGCTAATCACACAAGTTCGTAAGTCACAGCTCTTCTAGTGCGGCCGAGGCTAGGCGGTGCGTCGCTTTTATTCTCTTCGTGTAGAGGCCCCTCCTGTCGTGGTGACGCCCCAGTCAGTGTGCTGTCGGCTGACGTCGTCTCACAGCCCTGTCTGCCGTATCAAAAATGGTTCAAATGGCTCTGAGCACTATGGGACTCAACTGCTGAGGTCATTAGTCCCCTAGAACTTAGAACTAGTTAAACCTAACTAACCTAAGGACATCACAAACATCCATGCCCGAGGCAGGATTCGAACCTGCGACCGTAGCGGTCTTGCGGTTCCAGACTGCAGCGCCTTTAACCGCACGGCCACTTCGGCCGACTCTGCCGTATCGTTCTTAATCTTCAAGCCGGCGCTTGTCGTTACGCTGGAACACATCGAAATGGTTCAAATGGCTCTGAGCACTATGGGTCTTAACATCTGAGGTCATCAATTCCCTAGACTTAGAACTACTTAAACCTGACTAACCTAAGGACATCGCACACATCTATGCACGAGGCAGGAGTAGAACCTACGACCGTAGCAGCCGCGTGGTTCCGGACTGAGGCGTCTAGAACCGCTCGGCCTCAGCGGCCGGCTGGAAAACGTCACACCAACTGTTGCCCCACAATTCACCCCTTCATTTGATGCCTGTGAAATGAAATGGAGGTGGGAACCGGGACACACAGCGTTGAAATCAGGCGCATTTCTTACGGCTGGCCGAGGGAAACACACCGCTTCTCAGAATCGACACACAGAGGTCTCAGGGGATGAAGTAAAGGGCGTCAGTGAAACCATCTGGTTTCGTTGGGGCGTTGATTCTCACACGTTTAGCGATCGAAAAAGACAGTTTGCATGCGATGAGCAGCAGAACGTTCTTGACAAAACAGAATGTCAAATCAGACACCTTTCAGCGGTCTGTTTCGACATTATTTTATTGGGCTACCAGTTTCTTTGATTTATTACGTCATCTTCAAGCCCCCTGACCGACGTGTAGCAATATTCCAACCTCGGTTTCGGTCAAAATAGGGGCAAGCGTTCAGAGACTGGTATTTGTAGATTTCTGCTTGATACAGCGATCACTTCAGACATCATGTCTGACGGACATACACGGTTCTTGACAAAGTTCGACGCAGCTGGCACACCACGGACGATTCAGCGCTACTGTTAAAGACATCGTCAGGCTGCAATCGCATTAACGAGATCTGACCCCCTTTAAAATGCAGTGCGATCTCAATTTTTGCCCTGGTATAAATGATGGTAGAGCAACGACCTTGCCACAGTGGTAATACGGGTCCTCGTCAGATCACCGAAGTCAAGCGCTGTCTGGTTTGGCTAGCAGTTGGATGGGTAACCATCTGGTCTGCCACGCGCTATTGGCAAGCGAGCTGCACTCCGTCATTGTGAGGCAAACTGAGGAGCTACTTGACTGGCTCCGGTCACGAAAACTGACACCGGTTGGGAGAGCGGAGTGTTGACCTCACACTCTTCCCTATCCACATCCGGTGACGCCTATAGGATGAGGATGTCACGGCAGTCGGTCAGTACCGTTAGGGCTTCTGAGATCTGTTCGTACAGAGTTAGCTTTAGTTAAGTTAATACAGACTCGAACCAATAGGGATTGTTCAAAACCATAGGACGAAATTTGAACGTGATCCGAGGCAGCACAGGTTGCTTACACTTTTCAGCCTTTCATTTGCGCCAAAGATTGACGAAAACCTCCTCCTGTTGCACATCGTATTGCGAACCATTGTTTTCGATCGCGAAACGTGTGGGAATCAAAGCCCAGAGGAAAAGCGATGGTTTCATTGGTGCCTTTTACGCCAACCCTGAGGCCTTTCTGCGTCGATTCTGAGCGGAGGTGTGTCTGAATTGTTTTCTTCGGCCTCGGTTAAGAAAAGCGCGTGTTTCGAACGATATACGCTGTGCGTCGCTGTTCTTAACGCCATCGCAAGGAAGTCGGAACAAGTGGTTAAATATGTAAGAAGGAGTGTGGCGACCCTTCCATCGCGCGACACTTTCACCGTGGCGTTGGGTAGTGTTGTGGTGAAATTTGGTGCCAATGAGACATCATTGACGCACCTTACAAGAGACATGGCCTTTTTCACATATGTGGACACCTTGCTGTTTAAAGCGACATCGAGCCCGAGGGTGAGGCATTTGCACCATTAGAGACGAAATTCATAATAGCGAGGTGAAAAACCGACCAGTTAAACGAGGTACTGGTGTTTCAGTTCTGAATAACCGCTACTTTGATGTATTTCGTTGGTTTCGGTTACAGCAGGTGTTTTTTTATTTTTTTTACTAATAACCGAGTACAAAATGGAAATAGCAATTAGCCGTAGCAGCAGTGGTAAAATTTTTCGTTTGTAAATAAAGTTTAAAAAAAAGAGTAATTTTTACTGATAAAATTGACATCGGTTAGAAATATTGCGTTATTATAGAATACGGAAAAAGCGATCAGTGCTATTTTAAGCCGGCCGCTGGTGGCCGAGCGGTTCTGGCGCTACAGTCTGGAACCGCGCGACCGCTACGGTCGCAGGTTCGAATCCTGCCTCGGGCATGGATGTGTGTGTTGTCCTTAGGTTAGTTAGGTTTAAGTAGTTCTAAGTTCTAGGGGACTTATGACCTCAGCAGTTGAGTCCCATAGTGCTCAGAGCCAAGTGCTATTTTAACAACAACGCCAACGGGTACGAGCAACAGACGCACGGCGTAAGTACTAGTACAGCTTAGCTGAAACATTACTGTTGCTGTGTGTCGTGGCTTAAGGTATGCATGTACGTGCAGTGTGTGAGACTTGCCCCAGCTCGTCTGTACTGTAGTGTCTCGCTGTCGCCTCCGGACATCCGTTGTATTGTAGAATGGATCCAACCCTAGTCTGGAAATATTTTTACGAACTCACGTAGCAACGCAGTACAACGCTTCATTTGGTTTAAAACATTAAAGGTTTGTGTGCCATTTTTATGAAATAGAAAAGAGGAAGGAAAGGATAGTAACAGGAATACCTTAAAAACCTAACAACAATAATTCACAGTAGGCGATAAAAACAGAAAGCCGGCCGGTGTGTTTGGCCGCGGTGGTCTCGCGGTTAAGGCGCTCAGTCCGGAACCGCGCGACTGCTACGGTCGCAGGTTCGAATCCTGCCTTGGGCATGGATGTGTGTGATGTCCTTAGGTTAGTTAGGTTTAAGTAGTTCTAAGTTCTAGGGGACTGATGAGCACAGATGTCAAGTCCCATAGTGCTCAGAGCCATTTTGAACCGGCCGGTGTGGCCGTGCGGTTCTAGGCGCTTCAGTCTGGAACCGCGTGACCGCTACGGTCGTAGGTTCGAATCCTGCCTCGGGCATGGATGTGCGTGATGTCCTTAGGTTAGTTAGGTTTAAGTAGTTCTAAGTTCTAGGGGACTGATGACCATACACGTTAAGTCCCATAGTGCTCAGATCCATTTGAACCAAAAACAGAAAGTAGCTCAGTTGCTGCCTGTGTGTACATACTATGCCTTTATCCGCTTGTAGTCCTTGAAAACGGACAGAGTAACACGAAAAACAGAGTCGTTCGACGTGACATTTCATCCTTCGGCACTGACTATTCTTAATGCCCAAATAGTGTTGTGATCCCCGTTTGCAGCATGATTTTTGAACAGAGTTTCAAAGAATTAGAATCAGTAGAACAATACTGCAAATTTCTTGTAGTATTCCGCCAGTTGGCGCTTTTTCGAGAAAACCAGAGGACGGTGAATGTTCAAAGATTTTTAATTTTTTTTATTTGCCTGTATAATGTAATATTTTGTTGTTTGTGTCTCGATACTGTGTGAGTCAAAACTGTTCAATCTTTGCTTGATTTTTATGTTTAATGCAGTAAATAATAGGAATAAAAAAGCGAAAATAGCTTGTATCAGAAACCGGTTACTTTCAGCGGTTTTAACAATCAGGTTAAAGTGGTGTGGAAAAAAAACCATATAAACAAAAACCGGTTGTTTCAGCGATTCTCTTCTAGGTGTGTTGACAAAATATGGATGTATGGATACTTTTCCAAAAACAAATCTGCATATATTGGCGATATTTTCCCGATGCATCGATATCGAAATGGCAGTATCGATTCGTGGTATTTTCATTTTAAATTATATTTTTTTCACATTTTTTTAAATATTTGAAGTTGTTCTTTTGAAAATGTTGTGGAACATAATTTTATTTTCACTGTGTGAAGGAGTCTTACTACATTTTGAGCTTTCCTCGCGTCCAGTCTTTCTATTTGAGTGTGTGAGGCCTCCGGTATATCTATATTTAAAAAGATTTCTTTATCAGGCCTAGGTGCATCGAAAAAAATTATCGATATATCGACGGGAAGAATATCGACGTACTGGCCTGTAAAAATATCGGCTCCACATGGCAAATATACTGCCAGTTTCAGAGATGTATATTTAAGTATTAATTTATTAACAGAAAATCTGTACAACCTCAAACTTGCAACATGCTTATCCCCCACAAAGCAGGAATAGAAAGGAAAACGATGCACGTTCACGCTTGGAGATAACCACTTTGCTAAGTATAGGTGACCCAAATATATATTTCGTATGGCTAATAGAATACAGCAGTAAGTAAGTAGTAACACAAACAACGTATAAAAACAATGAATGTTCAATGTTACGGGCAACAAACAATTATTAGATCTAAAAAAGGAAGTAAAACACAAAATACACAAAAATACATAGACATTATAGTAATAGTATCTAGTAATAGGTTTTTCAGGAGGAGAAGAGTAGAGCAGACTCATGGTTGTATGTCCAAGCCCCTCAGCCAGCCAGAAGCATCTCCCTCCAGGAGGTGCAGCTCCTGCATTGTGCCAGGGAATCTCCTCGTAGGGAAGTCCATTGCGATATGATGTAGAGTTTGTGGATTCCCACAGTCGCAGTTGGGTGAGTCAGTCTGTCCCCATTTGTGCTTCCAGTAATTACATCTACCATAGCCTGTTCGGATACGATTTAAAGTTGTCCAAGATTTTCTGGGAAGACCGAAGCCCTCGGGCCGTACGGTTGGATCCGAGACTAAGTTAAGGTGATCAGGGTTAGACATATCCCATTCCCGACGCCAGGCTTCGTCGATATCATAATTGTCCTCGATCAGCTGTTGCCCTAATCTCCATTATGGCTTACGGGACTTGGAGCCTGTGGCTGGGATTCTTACAGTCTTCGTGTAAGGGTAGGTCACGGTTGTTAGCGCACTTTTGCCATTCCCTTTTCAGTGCAGATCTTCGCCTTAGATGAGGTGGGGCTATGTTAGCCAGTACCGGGAGCCATTGGTGGGGCATCGGTTTAATAGTGCCTGAGACGAGCCTCATGGTGTCGTTTAGCTGGGTGTCCACCCAAAGAAGAAGTGTGATTGCACTGCCGGTGAGGGGGATCGAGGCGGGGAGGGGGGGCTGTCGTGAATGGAATGTCAAGATATCCGATGTGAAGAAATAGCACACCACTTGCGGCAAAAAACAATTTTTAACGCAACTAGTGCGCCATTTCTTTACATCGGCAGTCTACAAAGACAGCTGCCTAAAATCATGAACAAAACTCTAAATGACAGGGGTGGTCTTGGCGGTGGGCGGAGACGTCTGAGAGGAAATGCTGATGTAATCGACGCTCGGCGCCACCAACAGAAAATGCAGCGTTTAATTTCATCATGCAATTTTAATACTACAACTGCTAGGTCGCTGGCGTTTGCAGAAATGAAAAACCAGGGAAGTCGACATGAAGTGTCCGGGACAAATCAAATACGTGACGGACCCATAGGACATATTTTATTGCGTCACTAACCTGCAATTACCATTGTTAGCAAAGTGGATATCGCATCGTTTTCCTTTCAATTCCTGCTCTGAGGAGGATAAGAAGGTTGCTAGTTTGTGGTTGTACAGATTTTCTATTAATAAATCAATACCTAAATATACAGCTCTGAAACTGGCTGTATATTTGCAGTATGCAGCCGATATTTTTACAGGCCACTACGTCGATATTGTTCCCGTCGATATATCGATAATTTGTTTCGATACATCGAGGGCTGATTAAGAAATTTTTTACATATTCACTACTGGTCATTAAAATTGCTGCACCAAGAAGAATTGGAGATGATAAACGGGTATTCATTGGACAAATATACTATACTAAGAACTGACATGTCATTACATTTTCACGCAGTTTGGGTGCATAGATACTGAGAAATCAGTACCCAGAACAACCACCTCTAGCCGTAAGAACGGCCTTGATACGCCTGGGCATTGAGTCAAACAGAGCTTCGATGGCATGTACAGTTACAGCTGCCCATGGAGCTTCAACACAATACCACAGTTCATCAACAGTAGTGACTGGAATATTGTGACGAGCCAGTTGCTCGGCCACCATTGACCAGACGTTTTCAATTGGTGATAGATTTGGAGAATGTGCTGGCCAGGGCAACAGTCGAACATTTTCTGTATCCAGAAAGGCCCGTACAGGACCTGCAACATGCGGTCGTGCATTATCCTGCTGAAATGTAGGGTTTGGCAGTGATCGAATGAAGGGTGGAGCCACGGGTCGTAACACATCTGAAATGTAAGGTCCACTGTTGAAAGTGCCGTCAATGCGAACAAGAGGTGACCGAGACGTGTAACCAATGGCACCCCATAGCATCACGCCGGGTGTTACGCCAGTATGGCGATGACGAATACACCCTTCAAATGTGCGTTCACCGCGATGTCGCCAAACACGGATGCGACTGTCATGATGCTGTAAACAGAACCTGGATTCATCCGGAAAAATGGAGTTTGCTATTCGTGGACCCAGGTTCGTCGTTGAGTACACCATCGCAAGCGCTCCTGTCTGTGATGCAGCGTCAAGGGTAACCGCAGCCACGGTCTCCGAGCTGATAGTGCATGCTGCTGCAAACGTCGTCGAGCTGTTCGTGCAGATGGTTGTTGTCTTGCAAACGTCCCCATCTGTTGACTCAGGGATCGAGACGTGGCTGCACGATTCGTTACAGCCATGCGGATAAGATGCCTGTCATCTCGACTGCTAGTGATACGAGGCCGTTGGGATCCAGCACGGCGTTCCGTATTACTGTTCTGAACCCACCGATTCCATATTGTGCTAACAGTCATTGGATCTCGACCAACGCGAGCAGCAATGTCGCGATACGATAAACCGCAATTGCGAATGGCTAGAATCCGACCTTTATCAAAGTCGGAAACGTGATGGTACGCATTTCTCCTCGTTACACGAGGCATCACAACAACGTTTCACCAGGCAACGCCGGTCAACTGCTGTTTGTGTATGAGAAATCTGTTGGAAACTTTCTTCATCTCAGCACGTTGTAGGTGTCGCCACGGGCGCCAACCTTGTGTGAATGCTCTAAAAAACTAATCATTTGCATATCACAGCATCTTCTTCCTGTCGGTTAAATTTCGCGTCTGTAGCACGTCATCTTCGTGGTGTAGCAATTTTAGTGGTCAGTAGTATAGAATGTGCAGCCGATATTTTTACAGGCTGGTACGTCGATATTCTTCCCGTCGATATATCGATAATTCTTTTCAATACATCGACGGCTGATAAAGAAATCTTTCTAAATATAGGTATATCGGGGACCGGATATTTATATAAAAAAAAATCGACTGTCCTTGTTAGTAGGCGGCTTTGAGCTTAATTTGAGACTTGTGTGTCGCTATAGGAGACAGTTATGGGATTTCGTAAAGGTGACTCTTTAACTGCGTTGCGCAGTGTACATTTCAAGTGGCGTGTATCGCACGGGTGCGCTGTGTCGGCTCTCTTTCAGAGTCGGACGAGGAGTTCTTCGACTGCTCGGCGGACGCGCCCGCGGGCGCCGGGGGCGGCGGCGACCGGCCGCGGCACTCGCTGTGGAACCGGCCGGCGGGCCGGCTGACGCGCCACCCGCAGCTGCGGCTGCTGCGCACGGGCGAGCCGCTGTACGTGCCGGTGACGCAGCAGCACACGCCCAAGACGGAGGACCAGCAGCAGGAGGACGAGGACGTGCTCGTCCAGCTGGGCACGGACGAGCGCGCCGCCCAGCTGCGCGCGCGCATAATGAGCGCCGCCCTGCTCTCCGACATGGAGTGCTTTAAGGTGGGGCCCGCGCGATGCAGGTGGCGCCCCGCAGCTCGATATTCGTGTTAATAAGTGGCGCCCCACAGCTCGTAAATGAATTTGTCACTGTTGTCACTTAGTATTATAAATTACATCGTCAGCCATAAAATTTGCAGACACTGCACTCCTTCGTGCTATACCAACGTCCAGAATTAGCGCTACCAACGGAGACATTCTACATTCTCTGCACGTATTCCACATAATGTACAATACTCCAGTTCATAATGCTAATTTTCAACGTTAGTATAGCATCAGTGAGTGCAGTGCTGCACATTCTTTTATTTATTCATTTGTCGAATGGTTTCACACTGGACTCGCATTCGGGAGGACGACGGTTCAATCCCGCGTCCGGATATCCTGATTGAGATTTTCCGTGATTTCCCTAAATCGCTCCAGGCAAATGCCGGGATGATTCCTTTGACAGGGCACGGCCGAC
This sequence comes from Schistocerca nitens, assembly GCF_023898315.1. Taxonomy (NCBI): domain Eukaryota; kingdom Metazoa; phylum Arthropoda; class Insecta; order Orthoptera; family Acrididae; genus Schistocerca; species Schistocerca nitens. The sequence continues at coordinate 253,022,686 of NC_064615.1, read as the reverse complement.
TTCCATCCCCATCCTTCCGTAATCCAATGAGAATGATGACTTCGCTGTTTGGTCTCTTCCCCCAAATCAATCCAATCGTATCGTTTTTTCAGCGTGTTCTCCATATACAGGTGAGGCATTTAAAACTGTTTGTCGGGATATTTGGCGAAATACACATCGGATTACAAAAGAAGTGGTATTAAACGTTGTTCACCTCGAAGACAGACATCCACTAACATAACGCTCTACTCCCCTGCATCACACCTGGAGGCGGGAAGCGGGAGTGGCTTCGGAATCTTAAATAGGAACCACTATATTTTTATTGCAGAGTTGGATTCTCCGTGAAAAAATATGCAACTTTTGTATGAAATATTTCTTTCGTTTCATAATAGATGGCGCCGTAATCGGCAAATATGGAAATGAGATGACAATTGTTGCAAAACGGTACTATCTCAAACAAATACACAACCGATTGCGACGATCGAAATACTTTTTTCATATTTTTGATGATAATATCAAGTGACACCTCCCACAATCGAATGACACACAGACCGCGATCGTGTGCTCAGTCCGCGGCCAGACTGTACATGTAACTTAAATGATTCGAACTGTACACATCTCGTCCCAATTCTTCCACGATGTTAACGATCACAGGGATGGTCCACATCATTGCCGCGTACTTTGAGGCTTATAGAAATGTTACCGAAGCTCGTCAGAGGTCTCTGCTCCCCGACAGGGATGTTCGCAGTATTGTATTTACTCAAACGGGAAGTGTTAAACCTAGAGAAAGAGTCCGACCGCGGCCTGTGACAAACGAAATTGACGCAGTGAATGCTTTAGCTGCGGTTGGTGTAAATCTTCACATTAGTTCTCGGCAAATTGTGCGAGGTCCAGGAATTTCGCAAAGAAGTGCGCTACGCATACTGCATGCACACGAACAGTATCCATTTCATTTATCGATGCCCCAAGAACTGCATTATGACGATTTTCACAATCGCCTGAATTTCTGCAACTGGATACAGGAACAACTGGCAGTCAATGATACTTTCATTTCACAGATACTTTCCTCCGATGAATCAAATTTTACGAATCGTGGTCAACTGAATGGACATAATATGCATTATTGGTCAGCGGAGAATCCCCATTGGGTAAGGCAAGTTGAACATCAACGCTCATGGAGTGTCAGCGGTTGGTTCGGTATTTTAGGTACGCAGGTAACTGGTCAAATGTACGGCGGCATTGTGGATAATGTTTTATCCATACTAATGGACGACGTTCCACTTCAAACGAGACTGGATAAATGGTTTCAGCAGGATGGATGCCCAGCGCATTATTCAGCACTACCTCGAGAAGTTTTGAATCGAAACTATACGGATCGATGTACTGCACGAGGAGGTTCTGAAACGTGGCCCGCACATTCACCCGATTTAACTTCTGTCGATTTTTTTCCTGTGGGGTTGGCTAAAAGAGAGAGTTTACATGGATGTACCAACAACCTCCGAAGATATGCGGCAGTAAATTCGCAATGAATGTTGAAACATTATCATAGAGACACTAATACATGTCGGATTGTCTTTCAGACACAGAGTTGCAATGTACATTAAAAACAACACACAACATTTCGAACATCTGCTGCACTGAAACAGTTGTGAGAGGCAAGGGGACTCACAGTAATCAAGCACCCCCAGATAGTGCGAGGCAAGGGGACTCACCAAAATCAAGCACCCCGAAGGTAACCCATTACTGCTACCTCCACGTCGTTGTTCCTGGGTAACGCCAAATGCACTGCGGGAGGGTAGAAGGTTCACATGATAGCATTTTCCCAAATGTGAAATAATGTACATTGATTTTCCTAATCGGATGTTTATTTTTGTGAGGTGTTACCATTTTGCAACAATTGTTACCCTATATTCATGTGTGTCGACTGTGGCGCCATCTATCATGAAATGAAAGAAATGTTTCATACAAAAGTTACATATTTTCTCAAGGAGAATCCAATCTGCAATAAAAAAATTGGATTTCGTATTTAAGATTTCAAAGCCACCCCCCGTCCAGCCCCCGGGGGTGGTGCAGGGGGTCGAGTGTTATGTTAATGAATGTCCCTCTTGGAGGAGAACAACCTCTATGGCCACTTTATTTTAATCCGATGTGTATTTCGCCAAATATTCCACAAACAGTTTTAAATGCCTCACCTTGTAAAAAAGGCAATGTCCTGACCGACTGACTCAAAATCGCCCAGCCCATACCGATAAGGACAGAAACTTGAAGTCTGGTGGGTAGGGGTATGTGTGGATCTTATACTACAGGCATCTTTTAAGAAGGGAATGTCCGAAATCCCTCACTTACGGGGGTGTATTCCATATCAATACTGTCAAAAGCTTTCTCCAAGTTTACAAAGTCTATAAATGTAGATTTGCCTTTCCTTAACCTATCATCTAAGATAAGTCGTAGAATCAGTATTGCCTCGCATGTTTCTGCAAAACCCAAACTGATCTCCCCTGACGTCGGATTCTACCAGTTTTTTCATTCTTCTATAAATAATTCGTGTCAGTACGTCGCAAACATGACTTACTAAACTAATTGTTCGGTAATGTTAATACCTATCAGCACCTGCTTTCTTCGGAATTGGAACTATTACATTCTTCTTACAGTCTGGGAGTATGTCCCGTGTCTAAAACATCTTGCATACCAGGTGGAATATTTCTGCTACGGCTCTATCTCCCAAGGCTTTCAGTAGTTCTCACGGAATGTTGTCTACTCCCGGGGCCTTGTTTCGACCTGAGTTTTTCAGTGCTCTGTCAAATTCATCTCGCAGTGTCTTATCTCCCATCTCATCTTCATCTACTTCCTCTTCCCTTTCTATAGTACTGCCGTCAAGTACATTTCCCATGTATAGCCCTTTCAAATATTCCTCGCAAGTTTCAGCCTTCCCTTCTTTGTTTAGTACTGGTTCTCCATCTGAGCTCTTGATATTCATACAGCTGCTTCTTTTGTCTCCAAAGATCTCTATAATTTTCCTGTAGCACGTATCTATCTTCCCGATAGTTACAAATGCTTCTATAGAATTCCATTAAATCATTCCTTCTTAGTCGCTTAGAGCTTTCTGTCACTTTCAGTTTTTATGCGTTTGTATGCTTTCGTCTGCTTCAGTTACTAAAATTTAATATTTTCTCCATTTATAAATTCAATATTTCTTTTTATATCCAAAGATTTCTGCAAGGCCTTGTCTTTTTACGCATTTAATCCTCTGCTGCTTTCAATAGTCTATGTCTCAAAGCTACCCATTCGTCTTCTACTGCATTTCTTTCTGCTGTTTCTGTCAATCTTTGCCTAATTCTTCCTGTGAAACTCTTAACAAGCTGTGGTTCTTTCAACTTATCCAGGTCCCATCTCCTAAATTTCCTACCGTTTTGCAAACTATTCAGTTTTAATGTACAATTCATAACCACTAAATTGTGGTCAGAGTCCACACCAGCCCCAGGAAATGCCTTACAGCTTAAATCCTGGTTTAGAAATCTCTGTCTTACCGTTACACATGCAATCTGAAACCTTCCAGTGTCTCCAGGCCTCTTCCACATTTACAGTCTTTTTCATAATTCTTAAAGCAAGTGTTAACGATGATTAAATTATGCTCTGTGAAAAATCTGCCAGGAGGCTTCCTCTTTCATTCCTTTCCAGCCGTTCATAATCTGCTATCTTTCTTTTTGTTCCTATTATTACTACCAAATTCCAGCCACCCCTCAAAATTAAATTTTTCTCTCCCTTAACTATCCGAATAATTCGTTTTATCTCATCGTACAATCTTTCAGTCTCTTCATCATCTGCGGAGGTGGCTGACATACACTGAAGCGCCAAAGAAACTGGTATATGCATGCGTAGTCAAATACTGAGATGTTTTAACAGTCATACGACGTTGCGGTCGCCAACACCTATATAAGACGACAAGTTTCTGGCGCAGTTGTTAGATCGGTTACTGCTGCTACAATGGCAGGTTATCAAGATTTAAGTGAGTTTGAACGTGGTGTTACAGTCAACGCACGAGCGGTGGGACACAGCATCTCCGTAAGACAATTTCATGAGTGAGTGTACCGTGAATATCAGGAACCCGGTGAAACGTCAAATCTGTGACATCGCTGCGGCCGGGGAAAGGTCCTGCAAGATCGGGACCAACGACGACTGAAGAGAATCGTTCAACGTGACAGAAGTGCAACACTTCCGGAAGTTGCTGCAGATTTCAATGCTGGGCCATCAGCAAGTGTGCGAACCGTTCAATGAAACTTCATCGATGTGGGCTTTCGGAGCCGAATACTCACTCGTGTACCCTTGATGACTGCACGGCACAAAACGTTACTCTTCGCCTGGGCCTGTCAACACCAAAATTGGACCGTTGATGACTGGAAACATGTTGCCTGTTCGGACGAGTCTCGTTTCAAATTCTATCGAACGGATGGACGTGTACGAGTATGGAGGCAACCTTATGAATCCATGGACCGTGCATGTCAGCAGGGGACTGTTCAAGCTGTGTAATGGTGTGAGGCGTGTGTAGCTGTAGTGATATGGGACCGCTGATACGACTCTGACAGGTGACACGTACGTAAGCACCCTGTCTGATCACCTGCATCCATTCATGTCCATTGCGCATTGCGATGAAATTGGGCAGTTCCCACAGGACAGTGCGACACCCCACACGTCCAGAATTGCTACAGAGCGGCTCCAGGAACGCACTTCTGCCCACCAAACTCCCCAGACATGAACATTTTTGAGCATATCTGGGATGCCTTGCAACGTGCTGTTCAGAAGAGACCTCCACCCTCTCGTACTCTTACGGATTTGTGAACAGCCCTGCAGGATTCATGGTGTCAGTTCCCTCCAGCACTACTTCATACATCAGTCGTGTCCAAGCCACGTCGTATTGCGGCACTTCTGCGTGCTCGCGGGGTACCTATACGATATTAGGCTCTTCAGTGTATTATCTCTTACTACCGTGGTGGGTGTTTGCTTAATGCTTGTCTTGGCTACGATAATGCATTTATTGTGATGCTTATAGTGGCTTACCCGCATTCCTATTTTCTTATTCATTATAAGACGTGCTTCTGCATTACCTCTATTGGATTTATTTTATATTTATGATCCTGTACTCACCTGACGGAAAGCCTTGTTCGTCATGCCACCGAACTTTGCTAACCCACAGTAATACTAACTTCCAAAATACCCTTTATTTCCCTTTTTAAATTTTCTAACTTACCTGCGCTGTTAATGGATCTAAAAATTCACGCTCAGAGCTGGAGAACACGAATTTTGTTTTTCCTGATGACGACATTCTCCTGAGTAGTCCCCGCGCTTGGATCCGAATGGATAACTGTTTTACCTCCAGAATATTTTACCCAAGAAGATACCATCATCATTTAACCATACAGAAGAGCTGCATGTGCTTGGGAAAAGTAAGGGATGTAGTTTCACATGCTTTATCCATTCCTAGTATCAGCACAGCGAGGCCCTTTTGGTTGATCACTCAATACTCCGGAATGTTGCCCAGGCAACTGCTGAAAAGGCTGCTGCACCTTCTGAGGAGCCACAGGTTTGTCTGTCCTCTGCACAGGTGCCCTCTGTTGTGGCTGCCGTTATGGTACGGGTGGGGAAGTTTACAGTGACTTAGGGATGTAGTAATTAAAATATTCAAAGGTCTTTTATGAATGATATATTCGGAACAAAGATGGTAGCTTATGTGTATGTGCTTAAATGTCCTTCCAGCAAGTCTCTGAAGCGACAGGCCTCATTTTACAAGGTTGCTTGGTGCCTTTCTTTATGTGATACAGCAGGCGGCAGCCATATGTACTTATGAAACTAGTACCTATCTAATCGTTGCAGCATAGGAGTTACAAAAAGAGGTCTCTGTTTGGTCTTACCTCTCTGGTTTTCCACCAATGAAAGACTTCTTATCTGATCTAGGTGACGAAAGCACCACTGTGTCTTTCTCTACTGCGTACAAGACTGGAAGGTGCCCATGTTTGTACCCTTCAACAGTGTTGGACAATATTTGATAGCTTTGAGAAAACGAAGAGTATGTCAAAATACAGCATGACCGTTACAGATGGGAAAAAGGGACGTTCCATGTGGGCGCCAGTCTATGGGAACCTTACGATGTACAATCTATCGAAACCCTTTTAATGCATTTCTGATGACGGCTTAAACGCGTGAAGGTGTATAGCTTTAAAAAAAAAGGAATATGGTGAAGATTGAAAATCGAATTAAGAAACTTTTGGGCAAATGAGTTAGGTGCCAGTCAACCATAAGACTAGTTCGATGTAGCTCTCCACATTAATGTGTGCTGTGCAAGCCTCTTCATTTCCGACTAACTGCCGGAACTGACATTCTTCTGAATCTCCTGGTCTTCCTCTTCAGTTTATACCGTTACATTTCCTTCCAGTTGTAAATTGGTCATCCCTTGATGTCTCAAAGTGTGTCCTATGAACCGATCCTCCTCCTACTGAAGCTATAGCGTAAATTAGTTTTCACCCCAATTCTGCTCAGTACCTCCTCATTAGTTACGTGATCTAACCATCTAATCTTCAGCATTCTACTGTAGCACCTCATTTCAAAAGCTTCCGTTCTCTTAACAGTTTATCATCTACATTTCACTGCCATACATGGTACAGACCATACAAATACTTTCAAAAACGTCATACAGATGTAACACTTAAATCTACACCCAGTGTTAACGAATTCCTCTTCTTCAGAAGCGCTTTTCTTGCCATTGCCAGTTCCACTTTTTATATCCTCTCTACTTTGGCGATCATCAGTTACTTTGCTGCCCAAATAACAAAACACATCAACTACTTCAGGTCCCTCGATTTTTAATCTAATTCTCTCAGCATCACCTGATTTCATTCGACTACACTCCATTATCCTTGTTTTGCTTTTGTTGATGTTTATCTTATGTCCTCCTTTCAAGACGTTGTACATTCCGTTCAACTAATCTTTCTAGTCCTTTGCTGTCCCGGCAAACCTGAAAGCTTTTATTTCTTCTCCTTGAACTTTAATTTCTGCTCCAAAATTTTCTTGGTTTCCTTTACTGCTTGCCCATCTATGACTGCAACCCTATTTCACTCTCTTCTCAACCACTGCTTCCCTCTCTTGTTCCTAGACTAACTGCAGTGTGGTTTCTGCCCAAGTTGTAAGTAACCTATCGCTCCCTTTGTTTTACTCCTGCTACCTTGGGAATTTCAAAGCGAGTATTCCAGTCAACATTGTCAAAAGCTTTCTCTAAATCTACAAATGCTATAAATGTAGCTTTGCGTTACCTTACCCTATCTTCTAAGATAAGTCGTCGGGTCAGTATTGCTTAGCGTGTTCCTACATACCTCCGGAATCCAAACCGATCTTCCCCGACGTCGGCTTCTACCAATTTTCCCATTCTGCTGTAAATAATTCGTGTCAGCATTTTGTAGCCATGACCTATTTAACCGATATTTCGGTAATACACATGACAGCACCAGCTTTTTTCAGAATTGGAATTATTATATTCTTCTTGAAGTCTGAGGGTATTTCGCCCGTCTCATACATCTTACATACCAGGTGGAAAAATTTTGTCAAGGCTGGTTCTCCCAAGGCTATCAGTAGTTCTGACTGAATGTCATTACTGCCGGCGCCTTGTTTCGACATAGATCTTTGAGTGTTCTGTCATATTCTTCTCGTAGTATCATATCTCCCATCTCATCTTCGTCTACGTTCTCTTCCATTTCCACAATATTGCCTTCAAGTTCATCTCCCTTGTATAGACCCTCTATATACTCCTTCCACCTTTCAGCCTTCCTTTCTTTGCTTAGGACTGGTTTACCATCTGAGCTATTGACACTGACACAGCTGCTTCGCCGGCCGCTGTGGCCGAGCGGTTCTAGGCGCTACAGTCTGGAACCGCGCGACCGCTACGGTCGCAGGTTTGAATCCTGCCTCGGGCATGGTTGTGTGTGATGTCCTTAGGTTAGTTCGGTTTAAGTAGTTTTAAGTTCTAGGGCACTGATGACCTCCGATGTTAAGTCCCAAAGTGCTCAGAGCCATTTGAACCACAGCTGCTTCTCTTTCCTCCAAAGGCCTTGTTACTTTTCCTGTAGACGGTATTTATCTTTCCCCTAATGATATATGCTTCTAAATCCTTACATTTGTTTTCTGGCCATTCCTGCTAAGCCACTTTGCACTCCCGTCATTCTCATTGATCACGTTTTTATTCCATTTCGCCTCCTTTATTTGCCTCATTTTTATATTTTCTCCTGTCATCAGTTCAATTCAATATCTCCTGTTTAGGCCAAGGATTTCAAGTAGCTCTCGTCTTCTTACCTACTCGATCCTGTGCTGCTTTTACTATTTCATATCTCAAACCTAACCATTCGTCTTCCACTGTACACCTTTCTCCTATTCAAGTCATTCGTAGGTTAATGCTCCCTCGAAATTCTCAACAATGTCTGGTTCTTTCAGCCTATACAGGTCCCATTTCCTTGATGATATAGTACATAGGCCGTCCGGAGTGGCCGAGCGGTTCTAGGCGCTACAGTCTGGAACCGCGCGACCGCTACGGTCGCAGGTTCGAATCCTGCCTCGGGCATGGATGTTTGTGATGTCCTTATGTTAGTTAGGTTTAAGTAGTTCTAAGTTGTAGGGGCCTGATGACCTCAGAAGTTAAGTCCCATAGTGCTCAGAGCCGTATAGTACATAATTCCACTGACTGTCTGTTTTTGCATTGCTTCAGGCAGCCAATCCTGGAGCGGTCCTGGAGGACTTCATCCGCTGGTACTCGCCTCCAGACTGGAAGGAAGAGGACGGTGTGGATGAATTTGGTCAGAAGAAAGGTAAGCTGCTTCAGAAACCGCGTTTTGTTCTGCGAATAATCGCGTTTGCTGTGCAGAACACACTGCTATATCTTTAATTCAAATGTTCAAATGTGTGTGAATTCCTAGGGGACCAAACTGCTTAGGTCATCGGTCCCTAGCCTTACTCACTACTTAAACTAACTTATGCTAAGAACAAAACACACACACACACACACACACACACACACACACACACACACACACACACACACACGCCCCAGGGAGGACTCGAACCTCTGGCGGGAGCGGCCGCGCAATCGGTAACCTGGCGCCTCAAACCGCGCGGCTGCTATAACTTTGACTGTAAGCATTACAACGTAGAGGAAGGTTAAGGTTTCCACATGTAGTTGAGATGCAGTATAAAATTTTCTCGTTGTTCAAGGCGCATTATTTGTGAGATAAAATTCGCGCTTTCAAAGATATTCACCATCCTCATCGTCAGCAGCTAACCTACTGCCGGATCTTTTACTGTTTTCTTTATTCTTATTTCATTGTCTCGCCTGTCAGGACAAAAGTGATCTGGCGCGGTGCACTGCTGCCATTCAGCCGTGAGCATTATTAAAATATACAAACATTGTTTCTAAAATAAAATAAAATAAAATGTGCGAGGTTGATTCAAATGAAATTCTTAAAAGTGAAACTAAATTCCTAAAAGCTGGCAGAAGTTGCCTTTCTGTTTCCAGAACTGACCAGTAGTTGGTAGCCTGTTCATGCGGCGCTGAAAGAATAGGAACTGTTGCCAATGAAAATGTCTTCGTCGCTGTGGACCTACACAGTGTTGCAGCAGCAATCTCTGATACGATTTGTGAGCAGTGAACCTGTTAAACCTGTGTAACTGCATTGCTAGATGAAAGCACAGTTTAGTGTTTGTCCTTGCAAGCAAGTGTTTGCTTGGTACAGAAAGTATAAAAAAGAATCTTAACTTTTGTGGAAGACGCTCCGCGCACGGGCACCTCGCGATGACGAACAAAAATGCTGCCGCATTGAAAGAGGCTGGAAAGGAGAACAGGCGTATTAATGTAGACGAAATAGCCACAGTTGTAGCTGTTAGTCTTGGTTCAGAAGACAATATTCTCCATGATGGCTGAGAGTCAGTAATGTGTGTGGAAGATGGTTGCCACGCCAGGTGACTTCTGAATTCAGACATCGTCAGGTCGATGATTGTGAGGATCTTTTGTGCCATTTCCAAGTCGAAGATAATGGATTTATGGACAGAATTGTTGCGAAAGTTGAAACCTGGGCGTACTGTGACTAACCTATAATGAAAAGCTCTAGCAAGTAATGGCGACATAGCTCTCTGTCAAAACTAAAAAATCTGCCTCAACAACCGGCAGGAAAAGCCGTGCTCACTCCCTTTCTAGATGCAAAAGCGGTAATTTTAGAGCGTTACATGGAAGTGCTTTAGAAGCTTGCTAGATACCCCATCATATCCATGAGGATTCTTGGTCTTCAGCGCTTTAATTGTCGTTTCAGACTTCCTTGTGTCAGTATCACCGACGTGTACTTCACATAGCAGTCCTGGAAAGCCATTTGCTAAGAGGATTATTGAATTCTTGTAGAAAGTGTGTTTTTATTTAATTAACCTGTTATATGCAGATAGTGACTGTTAAATTACTGACTAATCAGTAACAAAAAAATTGTACTACATATTGACTTCATGGCTTAGACCTTGTGCTGCTGGCCAGACACTTCTTTCACGACTGATCATGATGATTTAATTTTATCCCTAGAATTAGCTATTCTATTTGTATACCACATGCATTTTTCCCTCCAAATGACGTTCTTAAACATTAACAGTAGTTCTACGAATGCGACAAACGATCTCTCCGGGTTGCGCAGTTTCGAGTCTCAGTCCGGCACACATTTTCACTAGTCGCCGCTGATTCCGCATAAACTCCTCCAGATGCAGCTGATAGAATTAGTTCCTTTCCTTTCCCTCCCCTTTAAGGTTATTAGTCTCATATTCAACTCCCCCCCTCCCCCCCCTCCCCCCCCCACACACACAGTACAAAATCTGTGTACCCCATCTGTCTGCGTCCAGAGTCAGTTCTACACTCCTGGAAATGGAAAAAAGAACACATTGACACCGGTGTGTCAGACCCACCATACTTGCTCCGGACACTGCGAGAGGCCTGTACAAGCAATGATCACACGCACGGCACAGCGGACACACCAGGAACCGCGGTGTTGGCCGTCGAATGGCGCTAGCTGCGCAGCATTTGTGCACCGCCGCCGTCAGTGTCAGCCACTTTGCCGTGGCATACGGAGCTCCATCGCAGTCTTTAACACTGGTAGCATGCCGCGACAGCGTGGACGTGAACCGTATGTGCAGTTGACGGACTTTGAGCGAGGGCGTGTAGTGGGCTTGCGGGAGGCCGGGTGGACGTACCGCCGAATTGCTCAACACGTGGGGCGTGAGGTCCCCACAGTACATCGATGTTGTCGCCAGTGGTCGGCGGAAGGTGCACGTGCCCGTCGACCTGGGACCGGACCGCAGCGACGCACGGATGCACGCCAAGACCGTAGGATCCTACGCAGTGCCGTAGGGGACCGCACCGCCACTTCCCAGCAAATTAGGGACACTGTTGCTCCTGGGGTATCGGCGAGGACCATTCGCAACCGTCTCCATGAAGCTGGGCTACGGTCCCGCACACCGTTAGGCCGTCTTCCGCTCACGCCCCAACATCGTGCAGCCCGCCTCCAGTGGTGTCGCGACAGGCGTGAATGGAGGGACGAATGGAGACGTGTCGTCTTCAGCGATGAGAGTCGCTTCTGCCTTGGTGCCAATGATGGTCGTATGCGTGTTTGGCGCCGTGCAGGTGAGCGCCACAATCAGGACTGCATACGACCGAGGCACACAGGGCCAACACCCGGCATCATGGTGTGGGGAGCGATCCCCTACACTGGCCGTACACCACTGGTGATCGTCGAGGGGACACTGAATAGTGCACGGTACATCCAAACCGTCATCGAACCCATCGTTCTACCATTCCTAGACCGGCAAGGGAACCTGCTGTTCCAACAGGACAATGCACGTCCGCATGTATCCCGTGCCACCCAACGTGCTCTAGAAGGTGTAAGTCAACTACCCTGGCCAGCAAGATCTCCGGATCTGTCCCCCATTGAGCATGTTTGGGACTGGATGAAGCGTCGTCTCACGCGGTCTGCACGTCCAGCACGAACGCTGGTCCAACTGAGGCGCCAGGTGGAAATGGCACGGCAAGCCGTTCCACAGGACTACATCCAGCATCTCTACGATCGTCTCCATGGGAGAATAGCAGCCTGCATTGCTGCGAAAGGTGGATATACACTGCACTAGTGCCGACATTGTGCATGCTCTGTTGCCTGTGTCTATGTGCCTGTGGTTCTGTCAGTGTGATCATGTGATGTATCTGACCCCAGGAATGTGTCAATAAAGTTTCTCTTTCCTGGGACAATGAATTCACGGTGTTCTTATTTCAATTTCCAGGAGTGTATGTGCGAGTGTGAGAACGTTTCGTAAATGTTTGCGTAGCCGTCTCCTCATCCCATTAATCAGTCACCCAGCTTGCCTGTTAGTGCTAGCACCCTGTTTTAAACGATCTAATGGAAAGCAGGTTTCAAAGAGCATGAGAAATTATTGAGGAACACATTGTACTGTCTGCATAGACCACTGTTACACTAGGCAACACTTAGCAGATCATTGACAGTGACCAGTAATCCATGATCGATCTGCTACGAAATCATCCTCGCCCTACACTGGGGAGTAAGCGACGTGGACTTTGGAATGGTCTTGTTTTGTTGCAAGAAGACAGTGCTCGTGCCCATACTGCCCCCTCAATCGTACCAACATTGCAGGATTTGAAATTCTGTTGTCTCGAATACCTGCCTTACTCACCAGACCTAGCCCCGGTCTCCAGCGACTTTCATTTATTTGGACGACTGGAAGAAGCGCTGGAAGGCAAGCATTTCACAAGTAAAAGAGGTGGAAACCGCGGTACAAGAGATTCAAAACCGAAAAGAGGAGGTTTCATGCACTTTCGAAGCAGTGGAATGCGTTTATCACACATGACGAGTCATCATCATCATCATCATCATCATCATTTACGACTGATTATGCCTTTCAGCGTTCAGTCTGGAGTATAGTCCCCTTATAAAATTCCTCCATGATCCCCTATTCAGTGCTAACATTGGTGCCTCTTCTGATGTTAAGCCTATTACTTCAAAATCATTCTTAACCGAATCCAGGTACCTTCTCCTTGGTCTGCCCCAACTGCTCCTACCCTCTACTGCTGAACCCATGAGTCGCTTGGGTAACCTTGCTTCTCCCGTGCGTGTAACATGACCCCACCATCTAAGCCTGTTCCCCTGACTGCTACATCTGTAGAGTTCATTCCCAGTTTTTCTTTGATGTCCTCATTGTGGACACCCTCCTGCCATTGTTCCCATCTAGTAGTACCTTCAATCATCCTAGCTACTTTCATATCCGTAACCTCAACCTTATTGATAAGGTAACCTGAATCCACCCAGCTTCCGCTCCCATACAACAAAGTTGGTCGAAAGATTGAACGGTGCACAGATAACTTAGTCTTGGTACTGATTTCCTTCTTGCAGAAGAGAGTAGATCGTAGCTGAGCACTTACTGCATTAGCTTTGCCACACTTGCTTCCAGTTATTTCACTATGTTGCCATCCTGTGAGAATATGCGTCCTAAGTACTTGAAACCGTCCACCTGTTCTAAATTTGTTCCTCCTATTTGGCACTCAATCCGTTTATATCTCGTTTTGGAGATGCTAATTTTCATACCATGTTGTTGTTGTGATCTTCAGTCCTGAGACTGGTTTGATGCAGCTCTCCATGCTACTCTATCCTGTGCAAGCTTCTTCATCTCCCAGTACCTACTGCAACCTACATCCTTCTGAATCTGCTTAGTGTATTCATCTCTTGGTCTCCCTCTACGATTTTTACCCTCCACGCTGCCCTCCAATGCTAAATTTGTGATCCTTTGATGCCTCAAAACATGTCCTACCAACCGATCCCTTCTTCTAGTCAAGTTGTGCCACAAACTTCTCTTCTCCCCAATCCTATTCAATACCTCCTCATTAGTTACGTGATCTACCCACCTTATCTACAGCATTCTTCTGTAGCACCACATTTCGAAAGCTTCTATTCTCTTCTTGTCCAAACTAGTTATCGTCCATGTTTCACTTCCATACATGGCTACACTCCATACAAATACTTTCAAAAATGACTTTCTGACACTTAAATCTATACTCAATGTTAACAAAAAATGGTTCAAATGGCTCTGAGCACTATGGGACTCAACATCTTAGGTCATAAGTCCCCTAGAACTTAGAACTACTTAAACCTAACTAACCTAAGGACATCACACACACCCATGCCCGAGGCAGGATTCGAACCTGCAGTCCCGCGGTTCCGGACTGCAGCGCCAGAACCGCTAGACCACCGCGGCCGGCGATGTTAACAAATTTCTCTTCTTCAGAAACGATTTCCTTACCATTGCCAGTCTACATTTTATTTCCTCTTTACTTCGACCATCATCAGTTATTTTGCTCCCCAAATAGCAAAACTCCTTTACTACTTTAAGTGTCTCATTTCCTAATCTAATTCCCGCAGCATCACCCGATTTAATTTTACTACATTCCATTATCCTTGTTTTGCTTTTGTTGATGTTCATCTTATATCCTCCCTTCAAGACACTGTTCATTCCGTTCAACTGCTCTTCCAAGTCCTTTGCTGTCTCTGACAGAATTACAATGTCATCGGCGAACCTCAAAGTTTTTACTTTTTCTCCATGAATTTTGATTCCTACTCCGAATTTTTCTTTTATTTCCTTCACTGCTTGCTCAATATACAGATTGAATAACATCGGGGAGAGGCTGCAACCCTGTCTCACTCCCTTCCCAACCACTGCTTCCCTTTCATACCCCTCGACTCTTATTACTGCCATCTGGTTTCTGTACAAATTGTAAATAGCCTTTCGCTCCCTGTATTTTACCCCTGCCACCTTCAGAATTTGAAAGAGAGTATTCCAGTTAACATAGTCCTTACATTTCTGATGTAGCTCTGAAATATTACTTTGCAAACTTTCAATCGAATTTGCCATCACAACTAAGTCATCCGCATATGCGAGACTGCTTATTTTGTGTTCACCTATCTTATTGCCACCAAGCCAGTCTATTGTTTTCAACATATGATCCATAAATAATATGAACAACAGTGGAGACAGGTTGCAGCCTTGTCTTACCCCTGAAACTACTCTGAACCATGAACTCAATTTACCGTCAACTCTAACTGCTGCCTGACTATCTACGTATGTAAAGACCTGTAATTGCTTGCAAAAGTTTGCCTCCTATTCCATAATCTCATAGAACAGACAATAACTTCCTCCTAGGAACCCGGTCATATACCTTTTCTAGATCTATAAAGCATAGATACAATTCCCTGTTCCACTCGTAACACTTCTCTTATTTGCCGTAAGCTAAAGATCTGGTCCCGACAACCTCTAAGAGGCCTAATCCCACACTGATTTTCATCCAATTTGTCCTCAACTAATACTTGCACTTTCCTTTCAACAATACCTGAGAAGATTTTACCCACAACGCTGATTAAAGAGATACCCCTGTAGTTGTTACAATCTTTCCTGTTTCCATGTTTAAAGATTGGTGTGATTACTGCTTTCGTCCAGTCTGATGGAACCTGTTCCAAATCCCACGTCATTTCAATTATCCTGTGTAGCCATTTAAGACCTGACATTCCACTTTATTTGATGAGTTCCGACCTAATTTCATCCACCCCAGCCGCTTTATTGCACTGCAACCTATTGACCATTTTATCCACTTTCTCAAATGTGATACTATTTCCATCATAATTCCTATCCCATTGTAAATCGAATCTGAAACATTACTGATCGTATTTTCACCTACATTGAGCAACTCTTCAAAATATTCCCTCCGTCTGCCCAAGGCATCAACAGGATTCACCAGCAGTTTTCCTGACCTGTCCAAAATACTTGTCATTTCCTTCTTACCTCACTTTCGAAGACTGCTAATTACACTCCAGAATGGTTTTCCAGCAGCTTGACCCAAAGTCTCCAACCTGTTTCCAAAGTCTTCCCAAGATTTCTTCTTGGATGCTGCAATTTTCTGTTTGGCTTTGTCTCTTTCTTCAACATAACTTTCTCTGTCTACCTGAGTTCTAGTATGTAGCCATTTTTGATACGCCTTCTTTTTCCTTTTACAGGCTGCCTTGACTGTGTCGTTCCACCAAGCTGTTTGCTTCATCCTACCTTTACACACTACTGTTCCAAGACATTCTTTAGCCACTTCTAGTACTGTGTCCCTGTACCTTGTCCATTCCTTTTCCAATGACTGTAATTGACTACATTCAACTAACTGGTACCTTTCTGAGATCACTGTTATGACGAGTAAGTAAAAAAATTAGATATCTGTAGTTTTTCTGAATTTCCTCATTTTTATAACTATAAGTACTTCAGGTTTTCATTTCAATCACCCTCGTATAATATGCTCTTGTTTTGAGAGTTATTAATACAGCCAATAGTACGTTGCAAATTTGAATGAAAATACACTCCTGGAAATTGAAATAAGAACACCGTGAATTCATTGTCCCAGGAAGGGGAAACTTTATTGACACATTCCTGGGGTCAGATACATCACATGATCACACTGACAGAACCACAGGCACATAGACACAGGCAACAGAGCATGCACAATGTCGGCACTAGTACAGTGTATATCCACCTTTCGCAGCAATGCAGGCTGCTATTCTCCCATGGAGACGATCGTAGAGATGCTGGATGTAGTCCTGTGGAACGGCTTGCCATGACATTTCCACCTGGCGCCTCAGTTGGACCAGCGTTCGTGCTGGACGTGCAGACCGCGTGAGACGACGCTTCATCCAGTCCCAAACATGCTCAATGGGGGACAGATCCGGAGATCTTGCTGGCCAGGGTAGTTGACTTACACCTTCTAGAGCACGTTGGGTGGCACGGGATACATGCGGACGTGCATTGTCCTGTTGGAACAGCAAGTTCCCTTGCCGGTCTAGGAATGGTAGAACGATGGGTTCGATGACGGTTTGGATGTACCGTGCACTATTCAGTGTCCCCTCGACGATCACCAGTGGTGTACGGCCAGTGTAGGAGATCGCTCCCCACACCATGATGCCGGGTGTTGGCCCTGTGTGCCTCGGTCGTATGCAGTCCTGATTGTGGCGCTCACCTGCACGGCGCCAAACACGCATACGACCATCATTGGCACCAAGGCAGAAGCGACTCTCATCGCTGAAGACGACACGTCTCCATTCGTCCCTCCATTCACGCCTGTCGCGACACCACTGGAGGCGGGCTGCACGATGTTGGGGCGTGAGCGGAAGACGGCCTAACGGTGTGCGGGACCGTAGCCCAGCTTCATGGAGACGGTTGCGAATGGTCCTCGCCGATACCCCAGGAGCAACAGTGTCCCTAATTTGCTGGGAAGTGGCGGTGCGGTCCCCTACGGCACTGCGTAGGATCCTACGGTCTTGGCGTGCATCCGTGCGTCGCTGCGGTCCGGTCCCAGGTCGACGGGCACGTGCACCTTCCGCCGACCACTGGCGACAACATCGATGTACTGTGGAGACCTCACGCCCCACGTGTTGAGCAATTCGGCGGTACGTCCACCCGGCCTCCCGCATGCCCACTATACGCCCTCGCTCAAAGTCCGTCAACTGCACATACGGTTCACGTCCACGCTGTCGCGGCATGCTACCAGTGTTAAAGACTGCGATGGAGCTCCGTATGCCACGGCAAAGTGGCTGACACTGACGGCGGCGGTGCACAAATGCTGCGCAGCTAGCGCCATTCGACGGCCAACACCGCGGTTCCTGGTGTGTCCGCTGTGCCGTGCGTGTGATCATTGCTTGTACAGGCCTCTCGCAGTGTCCGGAGCAAGTATGGTGGGTCTGACACACCGGTGTCAATGTGTTCTTTTTTCCATTTCCAGGAGTGTATATACTTTCCTCTTTAAAGTACAGGCAAACATCATACCCTTTACAAAAACAGAGCCACATCTAGAAGTACAGAGCAGTAGTTGAGGAGGGTTGAAGGTGTTTCTTTTTTTATAAAGACAGTGTGTTTCAAAAAGAATATACCTATTACAAAATATTATTTTGTCCAAACTATCGATCGCTGCTCTTCGGCTTGGCTATTTGAGAAACGAATACATAGTCTAGTTTATATTAATAGCCGCTAGATGCTAGTTGTCTTCTGTTTTGCTTGGTAACTGTCATATGTTTAAAATGGCTACTGCGCAGCAGAAATCATTTTGTGTTCTCGAGTTTGCGAAGTGCATTTCCGTGATTACAATGCAAGACGTTTCAGGTTTAGGTACCAAATTGATCCTCCGAATGGGTGGAACATTTGCAAATAGTATTGACAGTTTCTGGGTATAGGGTATGTATGTAAAGGAAGGGGAAGAGTCCTGGCCGCCCTCGTGTTCCTGAAGACAATATTGCACGAATTCAAACTGCTTTCAAACGTAGTCTTTCAAAATCAACTCGTCGTGACAGTCGGGAGTTACAGATGCCTGCAACAACAATTTGGCGTGTTTTGAGACGTCGTTTGGTCACGAAGTCGTACAAGTTACAACTGTTACAAGCTCTTCGTCCTGATGACGAACGCAAACGTGTGGCATTTTGTAACGAGATTCTTGAGGCTATTGACAATGATAACACTTTCGCACAAGGCATCGTGTTCAGTGATGAAACGACTTTCCATGTTAGTGGTCAGGTAAACAAACACAGTGTTCGAATTTGGGGCCTACAGAACCCACATGCAGCCATTGAACATGTACGAGATTCGCCCAAAGTCAGTGTGTTTTATGCGATGTCCCGATCATCTGTTTACAGCCCATTCTTGTGTGATGGAAACACGGTTAACGGTCAGCAGTATCTCGCTATGTTACAGAAGTGGTTGTTTCCGAGGCTGCACGAAGACAACTTCATTTTTCAACAAGACGGGGCACCTCCTTCACTGGAGTCGCCAAGTGCGTGAAGATCTGAATGAAACTCTACCGAACCGTTGGATTGGTCGTCAAGGAGCTGGCGAGTTAGCATGTCTCAGCTGCGCTCCACGGTCACCAGATTTGACACCCTCTGACTTTTTCCTGTGGGATTTCGTTGAAGACAAGGTTTATGTACCACCACTCCCATAGAACCTGGAAGAGTTGAAGAAATGAATCCGTATCACCATAACATCAATGACGAAGAAGATGCTTCCCCGAGTATGGGAGGAATTTGAATATCGAAGTGATATTGTTTGTGTCGCTGATGGAGGACACACTGAACATCTGTAATCTGAACTCGAGAGGTTCGTAAATATGTGTGTTAAGTTTCATATTCGTATGTCTTAAAGGTTAATTAACATATGCGTTCAAAAGACATATATTCTTTGTGAAACACCCTGTATCTAAAACAACAGGTGTCCACAACGACAGGCTTCAGACTGTAACCTCTGCATTCGTCAGAATGCTTCACATGACACAGGAATATCGTCTGGGTGCAGATCTAGAAGTTAGGAAAATTCTCACAAAAATATTGGCTTGGACGAAGATCACTGTGAAAGTGAAAGGCACCCATTTACACAAGCAATTCTGGGGTATCAAGAAACCACGGAAAGTGTGGTCGGTACGGAGGGAGAGTGCAAAGGCAGTTTCTCACATTTCAGTAGTGTAGTCCGAACCTGTGACAGGCTGCAGGCGTCATGGAGACTTTCAGCTTCGTTGTGGGGTGGGTGGGTGGAGGGGGCGGGGCACTGAGGTAAAGGCGGACGTCGTCGGTATAGAAACTATATTCGCGCAAGAGAACAGAAGCCACGAGGAAAGCAATAGTGTATACGGTATTGACCCCTGCGGCACTCATAAGAGAACATGCTTCCAAGGCGCGACTTTTTACTCCCACAGAGAAGACCTTGGTGTCTGTTTTTCAGGTAGCTTTCGAAGCACAGTGTCTCAAAATTTTAACTGTCTCCTTTTTTTTTGTGAGCGTTATGTCAAAGCTGGCGTTGTCAATGCTTTGCTGAAGTTCATTATTACCAATATTATAGGCTCACTGATTTCATGTTTAATTAAAAACATGATGATAATTGTGTCCTTGTAGACTGTTGTGTTGGCATGCCTCAATAAAATCTTCACGATTTTCTAGCCACATCAGTTCAGACAAAGCACTCGAGATTTCGATCCCTGCATCCGCTATCGTTTTCAGGAGTAAAATCCGCCAGTCGCAGGAGGAGTACCTTAGGACTCAATTTTTGCATCCTTTCTATTTATTGTGTATATGAATGATCTGCCCACAATACTGCCTTATTAAAGTCAGTTGTTATCGCTCCTGCTGACCGCGGCGGAGGCAGCCTTCGGAAACTCGAATGTTTATTCAAAATGACGCGGCTTAAAAAAACCGTTAAAATATTATTTATGATAATAATTGTTATGTTACACTACTGGCCATTAAAAGTACTACATCAAGAAGAAATGCAGATGATAAACGGGTGTTCATGGGACAAATATATTATACGAGAACTAACAGATTACATTTTCACGCAATTTGGGTGCATAGATACTGAGAAACTAGTACCCAGAACAACCACCTCTGGCCGTAATAACGGCCTTCATACGCGTGGGCTTGGATGGCGTGTACAGGCACAGCTGCCCATGAAGCTTCAACACGATATCACAGTTCATCAAGAGTAGTGACTGGCGTATTGTGACGAGCCAGTTGCTCGGCCACCAATGACCAGACGTTTTCAATGGTAAGAGATCTGGAGAATGTGCTGGCCAGGGAAGCAGTCGAACATTTTCTGTATCCAGAAAGGCCCGTACAGGACCTGCAACATGCGGTCGTGCATTATCCTGCTAAAATGTAGGGTTTCGCAGGAATCGAATGAAGGGTAGAGCCACGGATCGTAACACATCTGAAATGTAACGTCCACTGTTGAAAGTGCCGTCAATGCGAACAAGAGGTGACCGAGACGTGTAACCAATGACACCCCATAACATCACGCTGGGTGATACGCCAGTATGGCGATGACGAATACACGCTTCCAATGTGCGTTCACCGTGATGTAGCCAAACGCGGATGCGACCATCACGATGCTGTAAACAGAACCTGGATTCATCCGAAAAAATGACGTTTATCATTCGTGCACCCAGGTTAGTCGTTGAGTACACCATCGCAGGCGCTCCTGTCTGTGATGCAGCGTCAAGGGTAACCGCAGCCATGGTCTCCGAGCTGATAGTCCATGCTCCTGCAAACGTCGACGAACTGTTCGTGCTGATGGTTGTTGTCTTGCAAACGTCCGCATCTGTTGACTCAGGGATCGAGACGTGGCTGCACGATCCGTTACAGCCTGTCATCTCGACTGCTAGTGATACGAGGTCTTTGGGATCCAGCACGGCGTTCGGTATTACCCTCCTGAACCCACCAATTCCATATTCTGCTAACAGTCATCGGATCTTGAACAACGCGAGCAGCAATGTCGCGATACGATAAACCGCAATCGTGATGGACTACAAACCGACCTTTATCAAAGTGGGAAACGTGATGGTACGCATTTCTCCTCCTTACACGAGGCATCACAAGAACGTTTCCCCAGGCAACGCCGGTCAAGTGCTGTTTGTGTATGAGAAATCGGTTGGAAACTTTCCTCATGTCAGGACGTGGTAGGTGTCACCACCTGCGCCTACCTTGTGTGAATGCTCTGTGTTGTGTACATAGTTCCGCGTAGTCAGCGCGTACACAACTTTCCCAATAGAGCGCGCCCCGCTAAGCACAACAGCGCAGGCGCAGCACTCGTCCATCTCCGCACTACGAGATGGAGCTTTCTTAGAGACGGACGAAATTCTGCTTCCGTCGATCCGCGTATTAATATGTAACGCAGCCAATGAGATTGCTGCTAACGTAGAACATTTTCTCCTCGCGGATCACACTCGCACAGTGATACCTGAACGCTCGAGATATTATAACGAGTGAACAGACCTCCCATTAGTCAGTCTGCATTTGTCTGTACCAGTCTATAGTAAAGTTTCAGTCTGCGCCTAATAAAATTACCATATTCCTGTACATAGCCATGAAGATAAATGAATAGACTTTGTCAAATACTAGAGATATGTGAGAATAAGATTAACGTACCAAGACCAAAGGAACTTCAGATTGTCAGTTGTAAACAGCATCCAGAATCAAGTTACGCAATGTCTATATTCTTTATTATTTTAATAAATGTGTATGAAAATTAATCAAGTTCTGTTTAAAGTTGGTCACCGTCAATCTGGTACTCTAAGCGTGCAAGTGGCGTTTCTATCGTCTGACCTAACGGCAGAAGATAAACACGCCACGATAAGACCACGAGACATATTGCTGACACTCGCCTACTTCGCTAGAGCGACAAGTCAAATAATCTGATGGTGTGTGTACCGAAGGTCTTACAGTACGCACACCACACTCTGAAAGCTAATCATTTGCATATAACAGCATCTTCTTCCAGTTGCTTAAATTTCGCGTCTGTAGCACGTCATCTTCGTGGTGTAGCAATTTTAATGGCCAGTAGTGTATATTGTAATGTTAGTTTGGCCACATGGTCTTCATCTGTCTATCTTATTTTCCTGAGCATCCTCCATGTGTTATCAGCGCAACTTCGTCATGTTACGGTTTGTAATTTGCTCGTCGTTGAGACCACCACCCTGTTGTTGTGACCAGGCTGCCTGAGCGTGCGCATGCAGCTGAAGGGCAACCCGTGGGTGGAGGCGTGGGAGGCGGCCAAGCCGGTGCCGGCGCGCCGGCAGAAGCGGCTGTTCGACGACACGCGCGAGGCGGAGAAGGTGCTGCACTGGCTGGAGGCGGCGCGGCCCGGCGACGTGGGGCGGCTGCTGCTGGCGCCGCTGTCGCACGCCGCCGCCGTGGCGCTGCTGTCGCGCGCCGCCCAGCAGCCGCCGCTGCCGCGCCTGCCGCCGCTGCTCGCCTCGCTGGGGCGGCGCGCCGAGCGCCTGTCGCGCGCGCCGCACGTCGACGTCCGCGACTACGAGGTCGGTACACTACAAACTGCTGCGCGTGGCACACGCTGGTCTAAAACGCATTGCTCTAGGTTACATACCGGAGTAAGACGTCCGCTCAGTTTCTACCAGTCTCAAAACGAGTGCCTCAGGGTTTAGTTCTTGGACCCTTTTTATTCATTATAAACTGAAAGAAAGATAAGCCTCTACAGGAGGAGCAGGTACCGACATGAATCTTCACGGACCAACAGGTCTGTGGTGTTGTTTCAGTGATTACAAAATCGAACCAAATTTACAAAGAACTTGGCACCTTGAGTCCATTTATTAGTATGATAATCGACCACCTCTGTCTGGACGCATGCACTGATTTGGTTGGGACAGATATCATAAAGCTGTTGTATTCACTCCTGTATCTGTATGGTCAACAACCGTTGTAACTGGTCCGTGACATCTTGGACATTAGCACTGACACAGAGTTGGCATCAAAGCTGGTCTCACGCATGTTCCTTTGGGGCCAGATTCACGGATGTTGCAGGCCAAGGAAGTGCTTCAGCACTATATAGCTAGTAAGTAGACACTCTTGGCATGTGTGGATGAGCATTGTTTTGTTAAAAACGCTATTGTTGCATGAGAGGTAATTTATGGGGGTACAGCATGTGCATGACATACTGTTTTTCCAGCAGAGTCCCGTCAATCATTATTACCCATGACTTGAGGTCATACTCTGTGCCTCCCCACAACGTGATGCTAAGAATAAAACCGCTGTTCCTCTCCACAACACTGGAAATATGGGACCTCTTCCCATGTTGCCAATGGTCATCCGGGATAGTGCATAACCACTGAATACAATGCAATGACCTTCGTCAACAGTCCGTGCTTTGCTGTCATGGCACCACTCCAAGTCTGGCCGTTTGTCCTGTGGTGTTAACGTCCTACACATGGGATGCTAATTTCCTAGTCTGGCTGCTGCTGCTGTGTGGCTAAGGTGTGTCAATAAAATTAATATTGCTGAGAGACCATCATTTGTTCTCGAATGAAAGATGCGGAACTGACGATAAGCTTCGTACACAATACAGCGATCCTCCCTCAGGGTGGTCAGACGTGGTTGACCAAAACCTAGGTGATGATTGTGCCTATCATATTCCCGTGTTGTCCAGCATTGGGCTGCCGTCACGTCCAAATGACCCAAAAAAATCTGGATATTAAATGATTTGACCAGCTGGCCAAATGGAGACACACAATGACATTCCATCCAAATTTCTGTAAAGCGCTGATAATGCTGTCTCAGACGAGTACGCCTTATCTCCTTGTCCTTCACGGTGCTCACTCAACATCTGACACTGTTCACAACCTTCATGTACTCTCCCAGGCTTGGTAACAACACTAATGTACTCTGGTCGCCATTCTGCCTATCATAGACAATTGCAACGCTAATCATTTACAAACCCATTGATGGTGTGAACGTGTGCGCAGCTACATTGACAGCTAACCGCCAGCCGCTGTCTCAGCGCCTCAGACCCAGAATGCTCCCACCCAGACTGTGTGCCACAGCACAGCGTCACTTTGCGACAGTCAGAGATCGACAGCCAGTGACACCTGAAGGACATGGATATCGTGGATGAACGCCAGGCAGACGAGGGTTCATATCTGTAGCTGTTCAATTTCCTTGGAACAGCAAAGAGTTTACACATGGACGACGTATGTCGTGGTGCAGCTCCCTTATTTTACCGGTGGTCTCCTCAAGGCCCGAGTGGGAGAGCCAAAAGCCATCATGACGGCTAGAAGAACGGCTCCCCGGCTACCCACCCCTCCATGGCGATCACTGCACATGAGGCTACTGCAGTTTGCGGATGTAAAATAAGTCTGAACATTGAATCGCATCCAAATCTCCCGCATCACAGTACGCACACAAACTCATATCAGGGCGTCGTCGCCAGTTACTGTTATGATTGTGACATCATATACAATTTTTTTCTGACTGCAGCTACAAGTCCGAGGAGCTGGTGTGTTCGCAACTAGGAGGTGCTCCGTAGATGCGCTGCACTCTCTGAAGAGGATTTTCTTCGCCACATAGAAGAGAACCCCATAGATCAGAACTCTTTGTCTAACTGTGTACGTTACATGAAACGTGACAGCTGAAAGTGATCGGAGTTTCAAACTCACTTTACTTCCAAACGGTACATGTATGGACATGGATTCCTCATGAAAACTTTATGAATCGTGTAATAAAAATTGTGAAATACCCTGTATAATTAAGTAAAGTCCTGTTTTGAGTGTTATAGATCCGAATTTTTTCAGTACATACTAATCTATAGGGTGTTTCCGTAAGAGCGTGCAGAAATTTAACTGGACATAGAGGATGCTCCACTGAACAATTTGAGGTACCCAACCTGGGGTCGGAGAAGCCAGCGTAAGGAGATAATAGTTCGTGCGACTGGTCCTTATGTCATGCTCCTCCCTCGTTTCTTCTGTCCAATGAACCAATCTTCAGCATTCACCGATCGAGAGAAATAAACACTTGTCGTGACAGATGATGCTTGTCAGGAAATCGATCCCTGTACAGCCTGTCAGCAGCGAGAGCATTGCAACGTACTGCCCCATACACAATGTGCACCTAACTGAGTTCTCCGAAAATGTACCAGTACTGCTCCATCGTATTGAACTGTATGTCTTTGAATAGTACTGACTAATGAATGGGTCTGTCATTGATTCATAGCAAGTTTTGTCATGACAATGTAAATATGATACAACAGACCCACCTTATGGACAAGTAAAGTAAATAAAACCTGCAACATGTCTTCCTAGTAATTAGGCACGTCCTCCTTGTTTCCTTGCAGAAAATAAAGAAAGTAAACGTAAATTAACAGCACAGTACGTGTAAACTTGTAGGCATGTTAGTTGTAAATAAGTTCGAAAGCAGTAATGCTAGACATAGCGGTAGACACCAGGTTCCCTACCTCAGATTGTTCAGTGGAGCATTCTCTATGTTCTGTTACATTTTTCTCCGCTCTTACGGAAACACCCTGTATAAAGGTACTATGGGTAATGAAAACTACACAGTTAACATCAAGATAGGTCATTGGTTTCGGTACTTGCGACAAA
Source organism: Schistocerca nitens (assembly GCF_023898315.1). NCBI lineage: Eukaryota > Metazoa > Arthropoda > Insecta > Orthoptera > Acrididae > Schistocerca > Schistocerca nitens. The sequence goes on along the minus strand of NC_064615.1, from coordinate 252,996,702 downwards.
CATCGACTCCTACACCTAAACAAATTTAAGTAAATATAGTTTTCAAAAACAACAATTAGAATGGTAGTATGTGATACGAAATCAACATAGCTGTGTTAATGAAGAGTAATTTGGGTAACAGCATGTATAATGTGATCTCGACATCTGCCTTGGCGAACTAAACTACACTCCTGGAAATGGAAAAAAGAACACATTGACACCGGTGTGTCAGACCCACCATACTTGCTCCGGACACTGCGAGAGGGCTGTACAAGCAATGATCACACGCACGGCACAGCGGACACACCAGGAACCGCGGTGTTGGCCGTCGAATGGCGCTAGCTGCGCAGCATTTGTGCACCGCCGCCGTCAGTGTCAGCCAGTTTGCCGTGGCATACGGAGCTCCATCGCAGTCTTTAACACTGGTAGCATGCCGCGACAGCGTGGACGTGAACCGTATGTGCAGTTGACAGACTTTGAGCGAGGGCGTATAGTGGGCATGCGGGAGGCCGGGTGGACGTACCGCCGAATTGCTCAACACGTGGGGCGTGAGGTCTCCACAGTACATCGATGTTGTCGCCAGTGGTCGGCGGAAGGTGCACGTGCCCGTCGACCTGGGACCGGACCGCAGCGACGCACGGATGCACGCCAAGACCGTAGGATCCTACGCAGTGCCGTAGGGGACCGCAACGCCACTTCCCAGCAAATTAGGGACACTGTTGCTCCTGGGGTATCGGCGAGGACCATTCGCAACCGTCTCCATGAAGCTGGGCTACGGTCCCGCACACCGTTAGGCCGTCTTCCGCTCACACCCCAACATCGTGCAGCCCGCCTCCAGTGGTGTCGCGACAGGCGTGAATGGAGGGACGAATGGAGACGTGTCGTCTTCAGCGATGAGCGTCGCTTCTGCCTTGGTGCCAATGATGGTCGTATGCGTGTTTGGCGCCGTGCAGGTGAGCGCCACAATCAGGACTGCATACGACCGAGGCACACAGGGCCAACACCCGGCATCATGGTGTGGGGAGCGATCTCCTACACTGGCCGTACACCACTGGTGATCGTCGAGGGGACACTGAATAGTGCACGGTACATCCAAACCGTCATCGAACCCATCGTTCTACCATTCCTAGACCGGCAAGGGAACTTGCTGTTCCAACAGGACAATGCACGTCCGCATGTATCCCGTGCCACCCAACGTGCTCTAGAAGGTGTAAGTCAACTACCCTGGCCAGCAAGATCTCCGGATCTGTCCCCCCATTGAGCATGTTTGGGACTGGATGAAGCGTCGTCTCACGCGGTCTGCACATCGAGCACGAACGCTGGTCCAACTGAGGCGCCAGGTGGAAATGGCATGGCAAGCCGTTCCACAGGACTACATCCAGCATCTCTACGATCGTCTCCATGGGAGAATAGCAGCCTGCATTGCTGCGAAAGGTGGATATACACTGTACTAGTGCCGACATTGTGCATGCTCTGTTGCCTGTGTCTATGTGCCTGTGGTTCTGTCAGTGTGATCATGTGATGTATCTGACCCCAGGAATGTGTCAATAAAGTTTCCCCTTCCTGGGACAATGAATTGACGGTGTTCTTATTTCAATTTCCAGGAGTGTAATACGAAGATTTCGGGTTTCCCACCGAAACGTTGTGCCATTTGGACGAACTGATTCAACTGAGAACTCTAAAACTTTCTGTTAGTCAGTATACTAGGAATGTTTCACAATAAACCAGCAAAGAAATCTGCAAATACGTAATTGTTTTATAAGTTTAAATCGTTAACTGCTAGTGATATTAATGGGGACTGATTAAACTTAATAAAATGCAGGTCACGCCCAAAGTAATTGTTCCAGCGAAGAACCAAGCAAACTACGTCCATAATCCCATGTACACGCTTTTATTAATACGGAATGTCTCTGACACAGTGTTTAACATCTTTATAAATAGGCCGTATGGCGTATACCATTGGCATAATATCTGTGAAATAGTATCTTCCACTAAACGTGTTAACAGAAACTGCTGAATGTAACCTGCACATGGCATGTGGGCGGGTGTTTTACTATGATATGTGGTTTAACCTACTGATGCGCTACCGTACCAATGACGCTAGTTCGAAGGTTTTATCCACATGTATGACGTCTGCACTCAAAAGTAATAAGCTAAGTGGCGTGCTCCGTGAATAGCACACACAACAGACTGGTATGGGAATATCTTTCACCAAAAAATGGCGAAACGTTCAACGAATGTGTGTACTAAATTGTTGCACATGACACAAACTGTGTTCCGTTTAATCTCTACTTTTGACTGCAACGTCTTCACTCCGCAGACGAACACTAACTTCCATATGCCACGCTTTCTACATCCTTATATCGTAGTGCACCGAGTTCATAACAACATTGGTCTCGATTCCTCTTATTCCGATTGTGTCTGTTGCAGGAACCCAAGTAACTTGCAAGCATTAGTGATGAATTCAGTAGACAGTCAGCCAAGTCACACGACTACAAACAAATAGAAAACCTTCCTAGGAAATGCTTGAGAGGTGACCACACGGCCGCTAGCAAGCCAGGCCAACGTGGCAAGAAGCCCCCAACTCGGAATGCTCGCCTGCAACTTAGTTGGTGCTGTAATCAAACACGAAACAAATGCCTCACTGAATTACACTACAACTGAACGTTGTTGTTTAACCACGACTAGCCTTATAGAACCTTTCCAGTAAGGTCATACGCCTTAGGAAATAAGCTTCGCTAAAAATGTAAGGTGTAAAAGAGAACTGCGGGAGTTGCAAATTCTTCCAGGCATGAATATAAATAACAACCCGCTAAGATCTTACCATTAGCTGGAGGTCATAATACACAACTTAAAGGGCTGGATAATACGAGGGTAATCCCAAAAGTAAGGTCTCCTTTTTCTTAATATATAAGTGCAGAACTCTGTGTGGCAGTTGGTCACACTGCTATGAAGAGTCCTTCACGCGCTGTGTGTAAACATGCGCACGCCGCGCTGAGGCGCTCAGTCTTGGCTTGGCAGCCATTGAGAAATGGAGCTCCCATTGGATGTTACCGCCAAGTGCGAATTGCGCGCAGTTATACGGTTTTTGAACGCAAAGGGCACTGCGCCGATTGAAATCCATCGCCAATTGACGGAAGTGTATGGTGAGTCGTGCATGGTTGTAAAAAATGTTCGCAAGTGGTGTAGAGAGTTTGCAGTCTGCCGGTAAAGTAATGACAACCGTTTTTTGGGATCGGAAAGGGGTATTGTTGGTCGACTTCATGCCCACTGGGACCACAATTAACGCTGACAGGTACTGTGAGACTCTGAAAAAACTCAAACGGGCAATCCAGAACCGGAGAAGAGGAATGTTGAGCAAGGGTGTACACATTCTTCATGATAACGCTCGCCCATACTTCGCTCGGCAAACCATTGCTCTCCTGCAACAGTTTCAGTGGAACATAATCACCCACCCACCCTATAGTCGTGACTTGGCGCCCAGTGACTATCACCTGGTCCCTAGGTTAAAAGAACATTTGGCCGGAAAGCGATTCAGCTCCGACGACGAGGTGAAAAAAGAGGTTCATAACTTTCTGAACAGCATGGCGGCGAGCTGGTGTGACATGGGCATACAAAAACTGCGACAGCGCCTACAAAAATGCACCCACAGAAATGGTTCAAAATGTTCAAATGTGTGTGAATTCCTATGGGTCCAAACTGCTGAGGTCATCGGTCCCTAGACTTACATACTACTTAAACTAACATAAACTAACCTATGCGAAGAAAAACACACACACACACACACACACACACACACACACACACACACACACACACACACACACACACGGCCGAGGGAGGACCCGAACCTCGGCGGGAGTGGCCACCCTATTCGTGATATGGCGCCTCTAACCGCGCGGCCACTCCGCGTGCGCCACAGAAATGGTGATTATGTCGAAAAACAGCTAAATGTTCAAGCTGTAAACTGATGTAAGCCATTGTAGAAATAAACAGGTCTATGTACTTATAAAAAAAGGAGACCTTACTTTTGGGATTGCCCTCTTCATAATACCAGAAAGCACACCAGCTGCTAAAACATAGTGAAAACAAATACTGAAATTTAGAAACAGTTTGTTCTCTCGCAGAAACCAATTCGAAAACAAAGCAAATTTTAAAAAAAGGGAATTAGATAGTTCATAAGCCGGCGATGTAATTATGCGTGAAAGCTGGGCACTTTACATTGTAACACAAATAGTCCTAACAACATTAAGCATGACAAATTTTTAGAGGGAACCCTGGCCAGCAGGTTAACACAACTTATTTCAAAAAACACACAGAGCACATGTGGCAATAAATTTGTCCTAGAATCAGATAGTCAAAAAACAAAAATGTGGTTGACGACTCGATGAATAAAAACACGAACATCCACTCAAACAGCTTGCGAAGCGGCAAATTGGTGCACAGAGCTGAACAACCAGATATGCACCGCATAGAGGAACGAAACCTTTTGCCTCCTAACCAGTCCTGGCGAAGAAGTGTGAACGACGGCCCGGAAAAAGACGTCGTGCCGATGTGCACCCCGTGTCCGTTGCTCCACACAGAGCCGCTGGCTGGAGCTCCACGCTGCACGAAGACCACACGTAAACTCCCTGCACTGCGGAGTTTGAAGGCGTCCCCTACGCCGCTTTAGTTTCCACTTTTGAAGCCTAGCCGAGGCAGCGATAACCGCACGAGGGAGTAATATGGGACACCTGGTGAGACGCCAGCTTCAAGCTATTGATAGTGGCACAGGTAGGAGCAGTAATGATTAGCGAACAGTTTGCATAGTATACAGAAGATTTACTCGTATATTTCCGAACCTACGAAGACTTGTTACAAATCATGCGACAAGAAGTAGAGTCCAGCTCATACAATAGCAATTGCTATGAAGCTCCCTGTCCTAAGCACGAACCCGAGGCCTACGAGAAATACAGGCCGCGGCGCGTACGTCACGAAGGTAGTCCTGCGCTCGCTCGCTCGCTCGCTCAGCTCCAGACAAAATGCGTTTCTAAACCTGTTAACTCGTAACTAGGCGTGTTCGTACAAACAAAAACTGATTCTTCTACAGCAATCCGCTACTATGGAATCTTTCTGTTATTAGTCCTATAATAATGGGAAGTCCATGGGCCTACTTATAATTTGTTATGGCTGTACTCGCGTGCAATAAAATAAAGTCATGCTGAAATGATTCAGTTGCATAAGGCACCACTTCCAGCATGTAATGAGTACTGTGAAGCAGAAGAGACTAAATGCTATAGCCGGCCGGAGTGGCAGAGCGGTTCCAGGTGCTTCAGTCTGGAACCGCGCGACCGCTACGGCCGCAGGTTCGAATCCTGCCTCGGGCATGGATGTGTGTGATGTCCTTAGGTTAGTTAGGTTTAAGTAGTTCTAAGTTCTAGGGGACTGATGACCTCAGATGTTAAGTCCCCTAGTGCTCAGAGCCATTTGAACCATTTAGAACTAAATGCTATAAGCAAGCCGTTATACCATTTATATCGCGTATTGATCCGAAATTAAATTTTGCAATTGAAAGAAAACAGCCCTCGGTCACTATTTTTAACGAATTAACCGGGTTTCAACACTGCTAGGAGTGTCTTCCTCAGAATTTAAATCAAAGAATGGTCTATAACATGGTCACGGAAATATGACTAAAAACGTATGATATAGAGTATAAGTATAGAATCATCGTGAAAGACTGGCAGTACTTATATGTCATTTATAAAATAATAAATATGCCAAAAGGGCATTAGTCACAAAGATATTCAAGATAAAAAAATTGTGATGGCGAGCCACTACGGGCTGCTCGTTACTTACGCGGTTACAGGTTGCAAACGGACTGAGGTGCCCGCGTTAACAAATGCGGCCAGGTGAACATGGCACTGCAACGAGCGCGCCATCTAGTAGCCGTAGATACAATTACGCTACTGTTTGTTTAATATTAGCATACAGCATAACATTTTGTCTACATCGAAGCTTATAACAGTAAGATAAAACATGAAAACGTCATTATGAAAATGTAGATAGGACGAATGACAACTTGTACAAAGCAATATTGGCGTGAAATACAGCCAAGAAACATTTGATAATTAGAAAACATAGGACTACCTTAGAAGGAAAAGAACATTTCGGCAACCTGCACAAGGAGACCCGAAGTCAGATATCGAGTAACGGCTTTGTACCGTTGAAAAAATTTTGTTACGTAGCTGTAGCTGTTCGTCAAGGATGAGGCTATCCTTTCGAGCAAGATGTTTGAAGATGTCTAATTCTTCTAGAATATCTAGTCCACGCCGTTTCTTTTCTGTGTGCAAAATGTTGCTATCGCAGATAGCTTTAGGTGAATGACCTGTAATTAGAAGATGGTCTGCAAAAGACGAATTTTGCTGTAGTACAGTTAATCAGTAAGACTTCATAATAGCAGATTCCAGTGGAAGATGCAATTCTCGTTAGTAGTTACACGCCCAGCGGCGAGTTAACAGGTTTAGATACGCATTTTGTCTGATGACAAGGGAACCTCCCCATCGCACCCCCCTCAGATTTAGTTATAAGTTGGCACAGTGGATAGGCCTTGAAAAACGGAACACAGATCAATCGAGAAAACAGGAAGTAGTTGTGTGGAACTATGAAAAAAATAAGCAAAATATACAAACTGAGTAGTGCATGCGCAAGATAGTCAAAATCAAGGATAATGTGAGCTCAGGAGCGCCGTGGTCCCGTGGTTAGCGCGTGCAGCTGCGGAACGAGAGGTCCTTGGTTCAAGTCTTCCCTTACGTGAAAATTTTACTTTCTTTATTTTCGCAAAGTAATGATCTGTCCGTTCGTTCATTGACGTCTCTATTCACTGTAATACTTCTAGTGTCTGTGAAAGGACGTGCCTCTCCAATGGGAACCGAAAACATTTGATTGCAAGGTCGTAGGTCAACCGATTCCTCCACAGGAAAACACGTCTGATATATTCTATACGACACTGGTCACGGCATGTGCGTCACATGACAGGAATATGTTGTCGACCCACCTAACTTGTACATTTGGCGAATGGGTAAAAAGATTCTTCTACATTGCCCGATTTAGGTTTTCTTGTGAATGTGATAATCACTCCCAAAAAAAGTGAAGAAAACATAACGGGCGGACAGATAATAATTGTCTCAAAATAAAAAATTAAACTTTTCACTCGAGGGTAGACTCGAACCAAGGACCTCTCTTTCCGCAGCTGCTCACGCTAACCACGGGACCACGGCGCTCCTGAGCTCACATTATCCTTGATGTTGCCTATCTTGGGCGTGGACTACTCAGTTTGTATATTTTGCTTATTTTTTTCATAGTTCCACACAACTTCTTCCTGTTTTCTCGATTGATCTGTGTTCAGTTTTTCTAGGCCTATCCACTGTGCCAACTTATAACTAAATCTGAGGGGGGTGCGATGGGGAGGTTCCCTTGTGAGATGAGCGAGCGATCGAGTTCAGGACTACTTTCGTGACGTACGCGCCGGGGCCTGTCTTTCTCGTGGGCCTCGGCACGAACCGTGATGAACCAGGGTAGAAACACGTGGTGAAGAGGCTCTGAACAGCTGCCGCCGGGCCTCCTTAGGTATCGTGGCAGTAGAGTTGCTGGCCGTGGGGCGTAGTGGGCGGGTTCCATTGGATCCCGTACGACTGCTGTCGGCATTCGACACAAACTTGCAATTCCGCTGCCAACTCAACACCTGAAGTGTGGTATCGATACGTGATACCACACCTGTTTCTCTGAATCATTATCTAGGTAAATAAACCAGAAATTGTGTAGTACGTTTTTTGTTACGAATATCCGATATAGGAGGTCAGTGGAAGTGTTACACAAAGGAGCCTCAGACCTTACTCTGTGTGTGTGCGTTTGTATTGTTGTTGCAGAAGCTGAGCCACGAGATCGCGTCTGCGGAGGCGCTGATGGCACAGGCGCGCTCGCTGATGGCCAAGTTCTGCGGCGAGGACGGCGGCGGCAGCGACGGCGACGCCGGCGCCTCGACTAGCTCCGGCTCCGGCCCTGACCCGGGCTCCAGCACTGGTTCCAGCTCCAGCGCCGCCAGCGAGGAGGCGCGCCGCTTCGTGTACGCGCTGCTGCAGGCGCCCAGGGCGGACCTGCCCGGCGGGCCGCGCGGGCTGCTGGCGGCGCGCGTCCGGGCCTTCTTCGCAGAGGCGCACAAGGTGTGTGGCACCGGTCTAGTGTAGATCTATTGTCTAAAGCCCCTCCCTATCCTCTGCTGTACTCCAGTTTAACTCTTCTGTAACTGGATGCTATCCGATGGAACCCCACCAGATTAACTAAGTATAATACGAGGGCTGTCCAGAAAGTAAGTTACGATCGGTCGCGAAATGGAAACGACTATGAAAATCCGATAAAGCTTTGCAAAGATGTGTTGGGCAGTGTCTCTAGTATGACTCTAGGTAGAATTATGTCGCTCTTTTCATTCCTGAGCTCTTAGTGAGCGCGTAAAGATGTTATAGAAAATAGTGTCTCCCGCCGAGTACAAGGCCTGGTGAGAATTTTCCCCTGAAGTTATGCAACCAACATTACATAACTGTCGTGCGGTTTCTTCTTCAAGACAATTCTCAGCCTCATTCTGCAGGGGCAATGAAGATGTTCCTGCATCGTTTCAATTGGAAATGTTTGGTTACCCACAATACAGCCCGTAATTGTCTCCCACTGAGTTTCATCTCTGCTCAAACGAACCGCTGGCTATGAAGACAACATTTTGGCACAGACAACGAGCTTTAGGCCAGCGTAGAGAATTGGCGGAAAGCACTGGCGGCTGCCTTCTATGATGAGGGTATTGGAAAGTTGGTACAACGCTACGACGAATGTCTGCGTCAGAACGGCGACTACGTAGAGAAGTAGCTGAAAGGTGTAGCTAACTGTTACAAATGAAACATTTCTGATTTTCACTGTGATTTTCATTTCGCGATCAATCGTAACTTACTTTCTGGACAGCCCTCGTATATCGTAGCTCCTTCCTTCGGACGAAAAACGGTGCCTAGTAGTTCGATGAAAGTAAATGTTATATTCGTGTACAAGGCGTTAGCGGAAGTAATCCACAAAACTACCGACTGACGTCCATTTCTTACAGAATTTTAGAATTTATACTGAGCTCAAATGTAATGAAGTATCTCGAACGGAATGATCTCGTCCATGACAACTCCCGACCACCTCCTTCCTTCCAAACACTGAGAGAAACCAAAGACCCTCGGACCGCTAAAAAAAGTGCTCAGCTCGTCGGGCGTTAATTATCGACCTCGCAGCACACCTCAGCCTCCCCCAGGGAGGCAGGTCAATAAGGGAAACAATAACATGTCCGATATTATTAGCAGATTTAATCTGACTCACGTGTACCTTTTGCACATGGTCGGATGACTCATCCTTCACTCGCAGCATGAGCAGTGGGGACCTCAGGGACGCACCACAGACACACAAAACGTGGCATAAACTAACTCGATGCCATGCCCACTTTGTCACGAGCTCCAAGGTTGTGAACGTAGACCACGTTCCCTACCTTCAAATTAGCAGGCCCTCGTCTATGATTGTAGCACGCCGCTTCCATTTGATGAGACCTCATAATGTTCGCTCTCGCCCTACGCCAATTATCCTAAGAAACTTGGGAGTCGCCTAATCAGGAATCAAGTCCGCTACTTCACATCAAGTTGGACAGCGGCGAAAGTACAGGATGGGCGTACGTTGAGGACGTCGGTACAGCTTGATGAGCTTCGTGCTTCACTACGTTAAAAGCAAACTTCAGCCGCGGTAGGGAGCTCTCCCACTTCGACTGCGCCTCTGAAAGGTAAGCGCAGCTTTCAAGTTCCTGTCAACATTCTCCGCGAAAGACGGTTGAGTGTAATAGGGGGTAGTATTTACGTGATGGGTCCCATTACAAAAACAAAACATAAGGAAACCCCGAGCCACGAAGGCTGGGCGTTATCGCTGAGGAGAGTGACAGGAAGACCAAAGAGCGAGATAATTTTACTAAAATGTTTGGCAGTGGCCCCCAAGGTTTTCCTCTCTCCTGCTCGATCTCAACCATACAGGATGCGAGGCGTCCACTGCAAAGAAAATACAACAGTAACCTTCCAAAGTCCGGGGAAGGGGGCGCCGTAGTCAATGAAAATATGTTTCATAGGACGTTCGGGACAGGCACTGTACAGCAATCCGCTCTTTACCAACTTACAGTTCTCGACATTGCCCAACCATCGACCATTATATATCCTTATAGAGCGGGGGCCAAGTCATATGTTGCCTGATCTTGTGTATGATTTTATAAATGCCTAAGAATACAGCTGACAGCGACTGATGGTAATGTTTAAAGATGGCGGGAATGAGATCACGAGGCAAACAAATTTTCCTCTGACCATCGCCCTTTGTTTGTAAACACAAAATTCTCTTTTTAAGTTGGTACCTGGACACTTTCTATCCAGATTGAAGATGCTGTTTAATATGTGAGAAGGCTGGGTTGGAATCTTGTTGCTGACGAAGATCAAACAACTCAGGCACCTCAGCCGAGAGTGCACTAATAGTGGCTCCCTGGTCGGACATTGGCGGAAGTTTCCTCATCGCCAGACTCGAACATACGGCGTAGCGCATCAGCGACGTCGTTTTCGCTGCACCTTATATGCTTTATTTAAAACCTGAATGCAGAAATACGACCACCTCACAATACGCACGGTCTTATGGGGACGCGCTAGGTTCTAAACTAAACTGACAGTTTTTAATCTCTTCCCTCCTTCCTGATTCCAGCTATTGTCGACAACAAGCAAAGTCTCTTATGAAAAATTTGAGAGAAGCGAAGATTACAGTAAACTTTCTAGTTTACTTAGCTTTTCGTTTAGAGTTGGCTCCAGTTCTTCTTGTCTAGGGGACTGATTCTTGAAGCTGAAATTCTCGCATTTTACGTCCTCAGGGTTGAATTGATGTAAATAAATTTGAAGATTGTTGTTGCAGAATTTTTGTTGTTACGTTAATATATTTTGTCACATTTTAGTATATCACACAGTCCTTTGTATTTGCACATAAACAAAGCCGAAATTACATTGTTCACCCAAAATACAGAAATACGTCCGATCACATCAGAGGCATGCTTACTACTACTTAAGTTTCTATTATTTTCGATTATTATTTCATAACTGAATCCAGAAATAAACATAGTAAATAGTACTAGATTCCGTAATTAATAATAGAAATTTTTTAAGTGTGCCAAATAATTTCAATTTCAAATACACTACTGGCCATTAAAATTGCTACACCACGAAGATGACGTGCTACAGACGCGAAATTTAACCGACAGGAAGAAGATACTATGATATGCAAATGATTAGCTTTTCAGAGCATGCACACAAGGTTGGCGCCGGTGGCGACACCTACAACGTGCGGACATGAGGAAAGTTTCCAACCGATTTCTCATATACAAACAGCAGTTGACCGGCGTTTCCTGGTGAAACGCTGTTGTGATGCCTCGTGTAAGGAGGAGAAATGCGTACCATCACGTTTCAGACTTTGATAAAGGTCGGATTGTAGCCTATCGCGATTGCGGTTTATCGTATCGCGACATTGCTGCTCGCGTTGGTCGAGATCCAATGGCTATTAGCAGAATATGGAATCGGTGGGTTCAGCAGGGTAATACGGAACGCCGTGGTGGATGCCAACGGCCTCGTATCACTAGCAGTCGAGATGACAGGCATCTTATCCGCATGGCTGTAACGGATCGTGCAGCCACGTCTCGATCCCTGAGTCAACAGATGGGGACGTTTGCAAGGCGACAACCATCTGCACGAAGTTCGACGACGTTTGCAGCAGCATGCACCATCAGTTCGGAGACCATGACTGCGGTTACCCTTGACACTGCATCACAGACAGGAGCGCCTGCGATGGTGTACTCAACGACGAACCTGGGTGCACGAATGGCTAAACGTCATTTTTTTTGATGAATCCAGGTTCTGTTTACAGCATCATGATGGTCGCGTCCGTGTTTGGCGACATCGCGGTGAACGCACATTGGAAGCGTGTATTCGTCATCACCATACTGGCGTATCACCCGGCGTGATGGTATGGGGTGCCACTGGTTACATGTCTCGTTCATCTCTTGTTCGCACTGACGGCACTTTGAACAGTGGACGTTACATTTCAGATGTGTTACGACCCGTGGCTCTACCCTTCATTCGTTCCCTGCGAAACCCTACATTTCAGCAGGATAATGCACGACCGCATTTTGTAGGTCCTGTACGGGCCTTTCTGGATACATGAAATGTTCGACTGCCGCCCTGGCCAGCTCATTCTCCAGATCTCTCACCAACTGAAAACGTCTGGTCAATGGCGGCCGAGCAACTGGCTCGTCACAATTCGTCAGTCACTACTCTTGATGAACTGTGGTATCGTGTTGAAGCTGCATGGGCAGCTGTACCTGTACACGCCATCCAAGCTCTGTTTGACGCAATGCCCAGGTGTATCAAGGTCGTTCTTACGGCCAGAGGTGGCTGTTCTGGGTACTGATTTCTCAGAAAATATGCACCCAAATTGTGTGAAAATGTAATCACATGTCACTTCTAGTATAATATATTTGCCCAATGCATACCCGTTTATCATCTGCTTTTCTTCTTGGTGTAGCAATGTTAATGGCCAGTTGTGTATCTCAAAAAAATAAATTTTAACGGTACATTCAGAGCTAGTACTTACCGATTGTAGCATCTAAAATAAAGTAATTCTTTTTCATAAATTTTAGCTTGGAAATACAACATAGTGTATAAAATTGTATGAAAGTTTTCAGAAAAGCAGCTGAGATAATATTGACGTGTCAAAAATTTGAAAATAATACTGATATCGACAATACTATTGAGGAAAAGTAGTGCTAGACGAGGATGTCCCGTTCAAGTTCTCTAACTAAAACTTGAATTTTGCAGTCCCAAATAGGACAGCGAGGGCCTGAACCCTCTGCGGTCGTTAAAGCGCGGGACCCTTAAGCAATAGGGCGACGTTCTCCGTCATGTTCGTGCAGCAACACGCGTGCTATTCCCGAATTTGAAGCAGCAGTTTATAAAATGGAGGGCAACTCAAAATTCGGGACAGCCAATACCGGGGTACTACTGAGCGTCAAAGGCTGTTTGTTGACTTTCTGTCCATGTGAATTCTTGCCATTTCCTACTCAATAAATTCAATGTTGGCGTCAAAGGGGCGCACTTATTAGCGAACTTGTTTACTAGCAAAGAAAAACATATCTGTAAACTGATCTATTTACTTTTTGGTTCCAGGAGGACGAAAATTGTGAATAATCTGAGTCCGCAAATGGTTCACACGAACCCTTTATGCCGAAACTAAATGATCTAGGAAGGAGATCTCGGACCGCTGTAACCTTTGAGAGTTTCACAGTTAACCTCGTCTCCCCCCGACCTCCTCATTACCTGGGAGAGGAAAGGTCTTGCTGTAAATGTCATACGTCATCCAGCTGATTATAACTGAATTGTACTTACATCACGTAAAACAGAACCGAGCAAACGGGAATGGATTGCTGCTCCAGTGGACAACCCGAAAGGGACACGGATAAATTTGTCGAGGTTCCAGTCTGTAACAAACGCCGTCACAGCTTTCGATTTCTCCTCCAGGGGAATCTGTTAATAGGCTTGGCTGAGGGCCAGGACGGTAAAACATCTTGCCCCGGCAAAGCATGGGAAACAATGGTGCAGATCGGGAAAGGGGAGCGATTCAAGTACCATCTTGTCATTCAAAACACGATAATCAACAAGAAGTCCAAACCCAACTCCATTGGGCTTCTTCACAAGAAAAACGGGGGAAGCACAAGGTGAAATGGGTGGTCGGATGACACAGTCGACCAACATTTTGCCTATTTCCTGGGGCAACGCCTTTATTTTCGGAGGTGCCAGGCGGTAGGGAGATTGCCTAATGCGAACGTGATCTGTCAGATCGATCCGATATTCGATCTTATTCGTCATACCTAATTCATCAGTAAGTACATGAGGAAATTGCCCCATTACCGCCCACACTTGCTGTGTCTCCTCAACCAAGGAGTGTTGCAAATCGAACTTCCCATACTCGGCCACCACCGAATGGGCGTGCCGGCAAAATGTAAGTTTTATGCAGGGCACAAACTTATAATGGATATGCCCTTGGCCATAATCCAAGACACTTACTAATAAAATCACAGCCCAGCATCGACACTCAGACCTTTGACGACTGTGATATGAAGAGGCCAGGAAACAGCGCCTATGGCACAATAAACGCGCAATGAACCAAGGCTGTCGCTGTGCTGCCCGAAAACCGTACGACAACCGGCAACCACGGGTTGTAAATGGCCAAAATTAGAAATAGCATGATGACTGAGAGAACATTCGTAGCTCATTAAGGACACCGAACTACCAGAATAAAGTTCTACGGTAAACGCCCGCCGCCGAGGCTCGCACCATAAAATCCATGCTTCAGAGATACTGGTCAATTGCACCCCAAGAAGCGCGTACGCTCCGACGGACTCCATTTCTCACTTCCGCCAGGTCCGATTACCTCATTCCTTCCTACCACAGAGAGAGACACCAAAGACTCTCGAACCGGCAAAGAAAGTGCTGAACTCGCTGGGCGCGAGCTATCGACCACGCAGCTCGGCTCAGAATGTATCACATATCCCTGCCTATCGCTCTCATGGGAACCGTGAGGACAAGATCAGACTGATCATAGCGCTTACAGAGGCGCCTAAGCAGCCATCCTTCCCGTGCTCCGTACATGAATGGAACTGGAAAACGCCCTAATAACTGGCACTGTGGGACATACCATCTGCAGTGTACTTAACAGTGTTTGGGAGAGATTGCATATAGATGTAAAACTAGATTTTTATTTTCACACGAACAAAAATCGCACAACACGAAAAGATTTTGCTTGTCGGCCAAACCAGTATACCTCCTTTCTGTAGTAGCGACAACAGCACGACTTCTCAGTTCATTTCTTTCGTTACACTGTACAAAACAACTCGTGACAGTTCCCTACCTCAGTGGAATAGATATAGCCTTCATCCAAGTGTTAATGTTGTCAATGAAGTTTAATTTTGTCTCTGTCATTCAACTTTTGTAAACCACTACTTTCAAGCAAAAAAATCCCCTCTAAAAATTATTTTAACGCCAAACCATTTTACCATAAACGTTCATCTGACTACCATATTGAGAATATTCCGTCACTGGGCGGACTCCTTAAAAGCAACTGAACTCAAAGATAAAATTACAAAGAATAACGATTGACCCAGATTGGAAACGTAAATTGTGATTGTTTTTCACTTTAAAATTCTACCACTAACAAAAGTCTCAACTGTTACAAACGCCAATTTCCCATTACTTCACTTTCGTTGATAGATAAAGGAGGTACGAAGTTAAACATCTGATAAATTTCCCTTTTTAAAAATACTACCACTCATTGTCTTACCTGAAATGCAGCAAGTGAAGAAATAAATCAAATATTGGGTGAGCCTGGCGCCACCTAAAACCATCAGCCTAATTTGTATCTAAAGCAGTGTGTGATTCATTTACAATGATACGTTAATTGCATCTTCTCAACAAAAAAAAAGTCTGCTGGTTGTAGAGGATGCCCAGTCGTATTGTGTGACCATTTTTCGCGACCTCCGTCGCACCTACATCAATTTACTCGCGATACTCAGTCCCCTATTATGCGACAACGGTTCAGAGGTCCTTAGTCAGCCAGCAATGTGTGAAACATTTTTAAATACACTGATTAATAAAAGTTATAAAAGAAATTTCCCTACTTGTTCCCCTTTTCCGAGCTCTCCACAATGAACCCACTTTTCATATAGCCTCTTTCAATTTAATTTCATACTTCAGACGAAATTTAAATGCGGACATAAGTGGACTGTTACGAACAGTAGAAACCATTCTTTAGTATGCTGCCGCTTTTCTCGTGGTACTATCATTGCCAAAATCTACAGTCCATTTGTAATTAGTGAGTAGGGTATCGATATTAGTAACTTTTGTGCCAAAATATTTTCGTGTTCTCTTTTTTTTTTTTTTTTTTTTTTACTACACTTGCTTTTATCCTTTAACAACGATGGTGGAGAATCCATACGAAAAGCAAGCTGTTGTTACGTTAAAAATGAAGATGACAAACAGTTCGAAAACAGAAATGTGTAAGCAGGTCATCATTAACGCCTCTGTGTGCGATAATTAAAAAAGAAACTATATGAGCGCAGGACGCTCGAGCCAGAGAAAAATCTCATGCAAACGGCTAAACATGAAGATGTAGAGACTACGTTACGTTTTGGTTCAAACAAGCTCTGTCTCAGAATGTCGCCATATCTAGGTCTTTATTGGTGGAAAGAGCTGATGAACTCGCAAAAGAAATGGATATTAATCTTTTGGGGATGTCCAGGCTGGTTGCAAAGTTCCAAAAACGGAAATGCATAGTGTTAAAAAACGTTTGCGGCGAAGCTAAGCAAGTTTTACCGACTATGCTTACAGATTGGTTACAGTCTAATTGTCTTCTCAACAGCTGAAGAAAATTATGTGAAATACAGGGTGTCCATAAAGGTATACCCTGTTGAGAGAACAATGTAACTCTTTATTGGATACAGTAAATAAAACATGCATTATACCACATATGCCTCTACTCATTAAGTTTTGAACGTTCCATAAACATTCTCCTGGAAACACGCAAAATATATCAGCCCGGTATTCAATCTCTTGCCACACATTCTGTAGCATGTCTGGTATGACTGTGCCAGTGGCATCTCTGATGCGTTGCTGCATTGTCACAAAGTCAGGAACTGTTTGTTTTGTACACAATATCTTTCACATAGCCCCAAAAAAAGATATCTAAGGTGGTAACGCCAGGTGATCTCGGTGGCCATGGAATTGATCTGTCTCTGCTAGTCCATCTGTTGGGGAAGCTTTCATTAAGAAAATCGCAGGCTTCTGGAGTCCAATGAAGATGAGCGCCATTTTGCGGGGAACGGCATAATTCACCAACATATCTAGGTAAAGATATCCATTTACATTGCTTTCAAGGAAGAAAAGTGGGCCAATCATGAGCGGTCCCGAATGATTTCTGGTACGAGATGAGGATTTTCCGATCAGATCCGGACATCATGGCGGTTAACTGAGCCAAAAACATGAAATATGAAATATGAGATGTAGCCTCATCGGAAAACACATACACACACACACACACACACACACACACACACACACACACACACACTCACTCACTCCAAGAAATCATTGTCCTCATCCAAAACGTGAACTTGTTCATTGCAAATTGTTCACGTTTTGAGCGATCATCTGGTTGTAGTGCCTGAACAATTTGAGCCATCTATGCCTACAGTTTAAAATGTTTCGAACAATTTTATGCACTGTCTTTTGTGACACTTGAAGCTCCCGCGAACCTCGTCTAATTGACTTCTGTCGCGCCCTCGTGAATGCTATTTGAACTCGCTGGACAGTATCCTCGAGAGTGATGGTCTGCCGCTGCTTGTCCGTTTCTGAACCAATTCCGTCGCTAAAAAAGTTTCCGTGCTTTTTTTCCATAATGAGACACAAACTTTCATTGCACAGTAGCCTGTGATTTGGTTGTTGCTGGCCACACAAGACATTGAACTTTCTGCTGTGGGGAAGCCATTTTTACGATACAGCTCACACAGGGGCCCCCTTATGGTGAAACTGTTGAATGAAACACAGCTGTACAGAAACTTCAAGGTTCCCTAGTAGACCTGTAGCAAAAAACCGTTACCATCATAAATATAATTAATATTTAATCCTGAGATCAGGGTAAACATTTATGGACAGCCTGTAGGTGTTGAACCCCGAATGTACTGGCATATTTTATCGCTGCTTACCCAATAAAACATCGTTTAAGGGACGATCATGATCAGGGAAGAAAAATCTGTAAGGAAAGAGTTGTGGTAATGGTAGTATGCAGTTCGGATTGATACACTTTTCCGACGCCTTAAAATCTCGCCAAGGTCGTTGCAACAATCAGAGTGTTGTCCGCCCCTGGTAGCTGAGTGGTCAGCGCGACGGAATGTCATACCTAACGGCCCGGGTTCGATTCCTGGCTGAGCCGGAGATTTTCTCCGCTCAGGGACTGGGTGTTGTGTTGTCCTTATCATCGTTTTTTCATCCCCATCGACACGCTAGTCAAATGTTCAAATGTGTGTGAAATCTTATGGGACTTTACTGCTAAGGTCATCAGTCCCTAAGCTTACACACTACTTAACCTAAATTATCCTAAAGACAAACATACACACCCATGCCCGAGGGAGGACTCGAAACTCCGCCGGTACCAGCCGCGACACGCTAGTCGCCGAAGACTTGCACCAGGCAAACGGTCTACCCGACGGGAGGCCCTAGCCACACTTCATTTCCATTTCCATCAAAGTGTTGAATAAGAATTGTAACTGGGTTTGTGTACACCGGCCGTAACTTACTCAGGAAATAAAAACTGCACTGTACCGCACTACTGTATTATAAAGAGTGGATCCGGTGAGCACAGCGCGTCAGGTTTGAGGCTCTGCTGTGTCCACCGGCGTCCACGTGTCAGTCCAAAGCCTTCTAGATACAAGGCCTACGCAGAGCGGCCATATTGGCACGTGACGTCACAAACTGTTGGCCATCTTATCTGTAGTCTGCAGTCCTGTTGGCGTGTATGTTGTGTTGAAAGTGTGTGCCACGTGAAAGTGATATATATTTCATAAAGTATTCGCCTACAGTTCTTCGAAGTATGTGATGCAGGGGTTGGGTTCCCTTTTGCCAGGGAAATTATAAATCTCAAAAAGGCATGAAAGTGCACATGTTTCGCTTTCCGAAATGTGTGAAGTTGGGAAATCGCTGGATTGCAGCTATTCCCAGACAGGAATTTGTGTCTACGCATCATTCAAGGGTAAGTAAATGACAAACAATTTATAGCGTGTTATTTGTTTCCATTGCACCACATTTGCCAATTATTTTAAAAGAAGTTATGTATCATGTACCAGTATAATTTGTTTCTTAATTCTGGACCATTGCTGCGAGGTTAATACGAAGCAACTATTGTCACACAGAATAGTTATATTAATTAGTGTGGTTCGAAAATGTTTAGTATTCCTTATCATTCCTACCAGACTATTGAGTTTCCAGTAGTTTTATTTGGAAGACGTACAGAATGATTTTGTTCGGTTTTACATATACAGCTATTCGGAAATAATTTCAATTTGAGTAAACTACTTTAGAAAGTTGCTTTAATGAATTCAGTGTTTTCGACAGATTAAGCAGTATGGAAAGCAGAATTTCGATGTAAGTGCATTGTGCTTAAATTAACAGCACTCTGCGACACGAATTTCAGTCAAGGATTAAGGTTCTGAAGTTCTGGAGAAACAGGGAAATAAAATATTTTTTCGGGTTTTTTTATTTATTAAACATTACGTCAGGATGTGCTCCATTTCGTCGAATGATTTGAGTTTCGTGTGAGGTCAACAAATTTTGAAGTGGAGAGGAAAATTTACGAAAATAATCAGGGAAACAAATTCTTAAATTCTGTAGGAGCTCCAGCTGCTTTATTTAAAATCGAAAACGTCTGCTTGTTATTGCATGTTGCCGATTTTTTACTGCAAGAACACATAGCTCATGAGGTAAAAGACAAAATTTAAAATTACAGTTTGTATTCGAGCCTAGAAACGCGTATTTAAGGCAAATCGTCAAAATAATTTTACATCTTGAAATATCATAGGGCAGTTTTGTTCAGTTACTTTACGCAATGATATAAATTTCCATACTTTCATTACAAGGACGTGTAGAAGAGGAAAGCACGAGAATCCCTATGCGGTCTCAGCTCTAAAACTCGTCAAGTTCGTATAGCTGCAGAGTGCTTAACGAGAGCGTTCCGATACAGACCCGGCCATCAGTATGTGACGTCACAAGTGTGCGCGCAGGGCTGTAGTCTTGGTGGTGTTGGTCAGTCACTGTAATGACAGCTGCGACCGCCGATTTGCGCCTGTGCGTTAGGCAGCCAATCGTTTGCTGACGCATCGCGGGGTTGCCGTATGTGCAGGCGTCGCATATGCTGGCGGACCCGGAGGTGCTGGACGAGGGGGACGAGCCGTGGTCGGGCAGCGGCGGGCCCTCCGCCTTCCCGCAGCCCGCGCGACGCGAGTTCATCCTGCGCGCCGTGGCGCCCAGGCCGTCGCCCTGCTCGCAGCCGGCGCCGCACAAGATGTGCGCCGTGCTGCAGCGACACGACTTCCGCATCGCCGCCTGCTTCACGCTCGACACGACCTTCCACTAGCCGCGGGCCGGCTGCCGACCTGGCGAAACTGGATGCTGTTCACTCTATTCGCATATTTTATCGCTTTTATTTTACTAGCAAAGAGACAAATAAATAAATGCTTATTGCCTGTTGCCACTGCATGTATCCGAGTTCTTGCTTTCAACTCCCTCTCCCAATGTTTCCCGAAAAATAAAGTAAAATATCCTGTAAAACTTTAACAAAACGGGTAAAATTAATCAATAGCTGCTCATCATTTTAAAGACACTTCAGCAAACAATTAAAAAAACAGAAGAACAAATTGTTCAAGTCAGGAGCTGCTTCAAATGGCTCTAAGCACTATGGGACTTAACATCAGAGATTATCAGTCCCCTTGACTTAGAACTACTTAAACCCAACCAACCTAAGGACATCACACACATCCATGCCCGAGGCAGGATTCGAACCTGCGACCGTAGCAGCAGCGCGGATCCGGACTGAAGCGCCTAGAACCGCTCGGTCACAGAGGCCTGCTCCTGGACCACAACCTAGAGGCCAAAAGTTTAACAAATTTCACTCTTTATTACAAAGCCGAAGACATTGTAATTCTGTCAGAGACAGCCAAGGACTTGGAAGAGCAGTTGAACGGAATGGATAGTGTCTTGAAAGGAGGGTATATGATGAACATCAACAAAAGCAAAACGAGGATAATGGAATGTAGTCGAATTAAGTCGGGTGATGTTGAGGGAATTAGATTAGGAAATGAGACACTTAAAGTAGTAAAGGAGTTTTGCTATTTGGGGAGCAAAATAACTGATGATGGTAGAAGTAGAGAGGATGTAAAATGTAGACTGGCAATGGCAAGGAAAGCGTTTCTGAAGAAGACAAATTTGTTAATATCGAGAATAGATTTAAATATCAGGAAGTCGTTTCTGAAAGTATTTGTATGGAGTGTAGCCATGTATGGAAGTGAAACGTGGACGATAAATAGCTTAGACAAGAAGAGAATAGAAGCTTTCGAAATGTGGTGCTACAGAAGAGTGCTGAAGATTAGAGGGGTAGATCACATAACTAATGAGGAGGTATTGAATAGAATTGGGGAGAAGAGGAGTTTGTGGCACATCTTGACTAGAAGAAGGGATCGGTTGATAGGACATGTTCTGAGACATCGAGGGATCACCAATTTAGTATTGGAGGGCAGCGTGGAGGGTAAAAATCGTAGAGGAAGACCAAGGATGAATACACTAAGCAGATTCAGAAGGTTGTAGGCTGCAGTAGGTACTGGGAGATGAAGAAGCTTGCATGGGATAGAGTAGCATGGAGAGATGCATCAAACCAATGTCAGGACTGAAGACCACAACAACAACAACAACATTACAAAGTTATCGTAAAATTAACAGCCAGTCCATATTCACATGCATGTAAGAATTAAATTTCAAAATCATGTACTTCTTTTGTTACAAACGGGCGCAACATGCCCCAGTGTCCAGATGACTCCAACAGTGGCCGCCTTTAGACAAATAACATTGAAAAACAGTAACCAATTGCCTATGTAAAACAGAACAAACAGAACTTTAACACCCAAAAAATTATAAAACACTTACACTGAACCTACGCCATGCACGAGGTAACGTTAAGAAGTATTTTTTTAAAAAAGAAAGAAATTTTAAAACCTTAAACCTTTAAACAACAGCAACAAGACAGCTGGAACTTCAATCAAATCAATGAATGTTTCATGTTTATGACTGTGAAACAGAAATCAAATTTACGCAGTACAACTGCAGATTAGATGTAGGTAACAGTAATTCACTTGAGAACTGCAAAGGACTACCAAGCTTAGAAAGCTCAGTTAAAACAAATCATGTTTCATATTTGTAATCGTACAACAGAAAACAAATTTACGCAGTAGCGTAACCTGATGCTCAGGTTTAGATATCAGGTATTCACTTAACAACTGCAATGGCCCACCAAGTTTAAACACTCTCAGCTAAAAATTTAAGAACGCTTAAAGCCTTGAAACATCAAAATTAACACCATTAACGACCACTTAATATGAGCACTCAAACAGGAGCTACCAAAATACTACCGGTGCCAACAAGCCTGATATTTTCATTCTAACAGTACGCAAGGACAGGTGCTCACAATGATCGATCGTCCTGTGAAGTGCAACTCAAATGATTTCACTGATCTCGATTTCCATCCATCCTGAAACCAAGATGAAATGGATACAGTGCCGTAATCTCCGCAGAAAAGCACTTTTTCTGCTGCACAGCGGTATGGCCGTCCCAGTTAAGCAGACTGCGATCTTTACCTCCGTACAAATGCACGGACTCCAGATAGGACCGAACCAGTAGCCGAGATCGCTTTTGTTTACAAGAGGTACACTGCAACACGTTCACGTAATTTCACTAGCACTATCACGTTCCACATAGCATATTCTACAGCATGTATCGCCATGGGACGAGTACTACACCAGAAAAATCACCTTCAGTCCCGTTTGACGGCCAGGCACAAACCGAATCGGGACGGTCTGTGAGCGATCTTCAAACTTCTACGGCCTCACTCCGCCCCCCTATCGGCGACGCAACCCTCGCGTGTAAGGGAACTATCGCTGCCATCGACCACAGCCCGCCTCAGTAGTGACATGCAGTAGTATCGCGTACACAGGGTATAAAAGGGCAGGCCTTTGGCGGAGATGTCATTTGTACTCATGTGAAAAGGTTTTCGACGACGCATGGGACATTCCATTTCGTAAATCGTTAAGGAATTCAATATTCCGAGATCCACGTTGTCAAGCGTGTGCCGAGTGAACCACATTTCAGGCATTACCTCTCACCACGGACAACACTGTGGCCAACGGCCTCCAGCGAGAGCGGTTCAAATGGTACAAATGGCTTTGAGCACTATAGGACTTAACATCTGAGGTCATCAGTCCCCTAGACTTAGAACTACTTAAACCTAACTAACCTAAGGACATCACACACATCCATGCCCGAGGCAGGATTCGAACCTGCGACCGTAGCAGTCACGCGGTTCCGGACCGAGGCGCCTAGAACCACTCGCACACACCGGCCGGCACCGAGAGCGGCGACGCTTGCGTAGAGGAGGAGGCAATTGGTGTTTAACGTCCCATTGACAACGAGCTCTCTGGAGACGGAGCACAAGCTCGGATTTGGGTAGGATGGAGAAGAAAAGCGGACTTTCGAAGGAACCATTCAGGCATTTGCCTTAAGTGATCTAGGGAAATCAAGGAAAACCAAACGCGGGTTTGAGACCTCGTCCACCCGAATGCCATTCCAATGAGCTAACCACTGCGCTACCCGCTCGGTGTTTGCGTAGAACTGTCAGTGCTGACAGACAAGCAACACTGCTTGAAATAACCGTAGTAATCAACGTGGGACGTACGACGAACGTATCCGTTAGGACAGTGAGGTGAAATTCGGCGTTAATGGGCTCTGGCAACAGACGATTGATGCGAGTGCCTTAGTACGACATCGCCTCTTCTGGGTTCGTGACCATATCGATTGGCCCCTAGGCGAGTGGAAAACCGTGGCCCCGTCAGATGAATCCCAATTGCAGTTGGAAAGAGCTGATGGTAGGGTTAGTGTGTGGCGCGTATCCCACTAAGCCATGGTCCTAAGTTGTCAACAAGCCACTGTGCGTGGTTTTTATGTCTCCATAATGGTGTGGGCTGCTTCAACATGGAATGGACTGGGTCCTTGGTCCAACAGAAGCGATTATTGACTGGAAATTGTTTATGTTTGGCTATTTGGAGACCATTTGCAGCCATTAATGGTCTTCGTTTTATGGATGACAATGCGCCATGTTGCCGGGTCACTATTGTTCACGATTTGTTTGAGGAACATTGTGCACAATTCAAGCGACTGATTTGGCCACCCAGATCGCCCGACATGATTCGAATCTAACATTTATGGGACATAATCGAGAGGTCAGTTCGTGCACAAGATCCTGCACCGGCAACACTTTCGCAATTATTGACGACTGTGGAGGCAGTATGGTTCAGTATTTATGGAGGGGACTTTCAACGGCTTGTTGTGTGCTTGCAACGTTGATCTACTGCACTACGCCGGACAAAAGGAGATCCGACACGATATTAGGAGGTGTCGCATGACTTGCAACATCACTTCATGAATAAAAGAAAAACTCCTAATTCCACTTCACACAGAAACCACCGGCAGAACTCAACAATCGAAAATTCGTCTGGACACTTGATCTCATGCACAGCAGTAAACGTTTAAGGATCCAGATTCAGATCCTATTTGATAATGTTTCGACACGACGATCTCTTAATTCTCAAGTGCACAGAGAAACTGTGTCGAGGTTTCGTCGAATTTTCTTGACACTGTGAATTTCCTTCACTTGAGCTATGTTTCCTGCTGTTCGAACTCTTTTCGGATAGTTACGGTTTCTGTTCGTTGCAGCTCTCGTTTCGTGCTATTTTGCCATCAAATTTTGTATTACAGAGTTTGCTGGAGGTTTTACCAAAACATTTCCAGTGTTAAAGTGTTATACAAACAGTTCGCACGTGTTCCACGAATTGTGTTTCGGATAAAACTCGACATGAACACCCGCTCTGTTATTGTGAGCACCATTTTGTGTTACACTCAACTGGTCGTTGTACACCTCTGCTCCCGCTTCTCTCACTGACATGTAATGACACAACGAAGTACTTAAGACAGATCGTTCGGGAGAGGCGCATTTGCTGACATGTGACAGAAACCAATTGGTGCACCGAAATCATGATTTCCAGTATTTTCTCTGATGGGCGTTTCTCTTGTTCATTAACAATGGTCAGCTGCGCATCTGTCTTATTATATTTTTCAGATCAAGTTTTAGTCTACCCAACGTGCATAAGGTTACGTACGTCATAGAACATGGATGACATAAATGAAAGGAACAAATTATCAACCAGAGGTAATGTCGTCACAGTGTGAAGAGTTTGTCATAAATATATGTCGCAAATTTCATTACACAATATGCTACAAAATAAATCCAACGATATGCTAAACACACAGCTGACGATCAAATTAGTTAGCGCCGCACGAACATGCTATGCAAATGAAGCTGAAATTGTTTGTCTTTTTCCTGTAGAGAAAACTGCAGAAGGATGTGGCTCAATTGATATTGCAGACTGTATTTAGAAGTTATATATGTCGAAACCATAAATAACGACGTCGAAGGGACTGAAGGTTTACGGCAGTTACAGTCGACAGTCGCACAAACCGGGTTTTTCCTTTTTTATTAAAAAAGCCTATTTATAAATTTTAGGCTGCCATTGAGTTAACACTTCAAAAAGTAGAAGAAATACAGTAGTCCTAGCGTATATGTGGAGAGGAACTGAAGAGGAATTTTTCTTATATTTATTCAGTACTCACAACAATAAAATGTCAGCAAAATGTAAAAACCTTTAAGTGAAAAAAGGAATAGCAGCACTGTAAATTATTCAATAACGTCGAAAGCGCTTTTGGAGAATGAACAAGATAAATTGTTGACCTTGTTTAAAACTTACTGTAAGTACTGTGTAGTATAACAGTCGTGAATGACACACCTTCGTTCCATTTAGGATATTACAAAAATTAATCAACAGTAGTAGAATGGAAAGACATGTTCTACACATAAATTACACGAAGGGCTACACTTTCTCCTATGAATAAATCTATATTTTCTACAAATATGATGTACTGTTCCTAACACATTGCAGATACGTAACACACAGAACCACAAAACATGAATAACAAATACAATACTATTCCATTTCTGTACTTAGAAAAAATAACCCATATGGAATTTAATTTTCTGGTTACCTGCAGTAGTTTTTTAACTAGTTGCTTTTTTATAAAATGCGATGCAGTAACGTAGATATACTGTCCTACTTAAGATAATCAGTTATCTTTGTTTGCTTTTTGGATTTAAGATGCGCGTACGCATTTTCTGTTTGACGATGCATTCGTTTTAACGCCCAACTTCAAAACAACAATCTGCTGAAAACAAGAATTTGAAAATGAGCGTTACATTGTTGTTAGTGTGTGTGACTAGGGGCTCCCGTCGGGTAGACCGGTCGCCGGGTGCAAGTCTTTCGATTTGACTCCACTTTGGCGACTTGCGCGTCGATGGGGATGAAATGAAGATGATGAGGACAACACAACATCCAGTCCCTGAGCGGATAAGATCTCCGACCTAGCCGGGAATCGAACCCGGGTCCTTAGGATTGACATTCTGTCGCGCTGACCACTCAGTTACCGGGGGCGGACATTGTTGTTAGTAATCTCCAAATACGTGATAAACAAAAATGGACATAGGACCTTATAGCCAATGTATTTCTCCAAAAAAGAAATTAGAATAAATCGTTTACAAGATAAATCGCAATAAGCGATGTCGTACCAGGCGATTTTTCAAATATAGCCTTCCCTTAGGAGTTAGACGGGATCGTTACATTTCACTGTTATAGCCAATAGTCGTTGTAAACGGTATCGACTGTCTTACAGTAGACAATAATTCAAGTTTATAAATCTGTATCATTCTCCTTTTCCAATGTTATCGTTCAATAATATAATGCTGTAATACGTTTCCACTCTTTATAAAATGACAAGGAGCAAGTCGTCGACTTATCTCAGATAGGAAAATTTTATAAGTGCGATGTCTAAAGGTTGCTATAACGGATACTCCGACTTGTGTTTCTTGGAAGTAGCGCTCACTTAGCTGCTCAAAACATTGCACTTTGCACAGACAAGATGCCAATCTGTAATCTGCAATCTGTCTGTAATCTCCTTACAGGCTGTTGATCGGAAGAAAATTACACAACACTCGGCCATTTTCTCATTTCTCTAAATCGACTGCACAGATTGAGGGTAATCTCAGACAGCAGATAATGCGACAAACGGCGGCCTTAGAAAGTACAGACCATTATCGCTGTTACATACATGCGTGACTGTATCTGTCCACCAATAAACTGCTGAGATTATCTAGACTCGACAGTGATATCTCCTTTTGACTTATGATACCATCGTGTCGTGCTGGTACCAACTTTACTGCTGAAACAATGACAATTCCATCAATCTGTTCAGTGATTGTAAATCATACGACTGGACAACGTCGTGCACTCCTTCAGATACATTATTCGCTATGATAAGGATAGAGCAGGCAATCACATCATGAAGCTTTCTGGGTATTAGTAGTGAAAACCCATGTTCCCTTTACCACTTCGTATCGCTTTGATGCTTCTGAGAGAACCCAGTAAATTGTAACGTTCGCTATGCAAGGCACAGAGGTAACTAAAGTCATGGGGTAGCGATATGCACGTATACAGATGGCGTAAGTAATGCGTGCATAAGGTATAAAAGGGCAGTGCACTGGCGGAGCTGTTTATGACCTCATTCCTTTCCCCCATCTGCTCCTACTCCTCGAACATATCCGCAGCCGGCCGGAGTGGCTGTGCGGTTCTGGGCGCTACAGTCTGGAGCCGAGCGACCGCTACGGGCATGGATGTGTGTGATGTCCTTAGGTTAGTTAGGTTTAATTAGTTCTAAGTTCTAGGCGACTGATGACCATAGCAGTTAAGTCGCATAGTGCTCAGAGCCATTTGAACCATTTGAACATATCTGCATCCTCTACACCTCCCGCCTCCTTGATCCCCCTCACCCCCTGGTTGCTCCTCTCCTCTCCCATCCCCGCCCCCTGCCACATCTTCACACCTGTGTCCCCCCTACCCTCCATCTCTACACCCTTCTTCTCCTTTCCCAAGGTGGCTTCCATCAACTCCCCCTCCCGGACGATGCCCTCTCTCCCTCCATTTATCCCTCCTATCAACTCTGATCCTCCCTCCCACTCCTTTCCTCTGTCCTTTTCCCGGGCTCCCTCTCCCCCCCTTCCATCCTCTTTTTTCCCCACCTCCCCTCTCTCTGCCCCCTTCTCTCCCCTGAGTCCTTTTGCATGTCCCTCCTCTGTCTCTTCTCATTCCTTCTTGCGTCTGCCCTGCCCCTCTCCCCCCCTTATGAGTCCTCTCCCTCCTTGTTTCCCCCCCCCCCTTTTCGTTTTTTCCTCTCCTCTGTCCTTGTTTTTCGCGCTCCTCCAGGTCCCCAGGTCCCCCCCTCCCCTCCCGTCTGCCTTTGGCCTGGGAGTGTCATATTTGTGCCGCCATTTTCGTGCAGTGTTTTACAGTGAGTGTTCCGTGTTGGGTCTTTTGGGAAGTGTAGGGTACAGCCATCATACTGTCGCTGGGTGTGATTTTTTATCTCTTGCGAACAGAAACGAGACTGTCGCCATGTTTTTAAATTGTCTGTCTAATATGTTACTTGTCTGATTCTTGTGTATTTTATCAACATCACCAACCCCCCTTTTGCTTTCTGTTTTAACTTTCCGCATTTTTCCGCCATTTTACACTTTTAAGTCACCGTTTTATCGCCTGTTTTTGTTGTTTCTTTCTTCTTCCTTTTTTAAAAAAAGTCTGTAGGCTGTAGAGCAGCGTACTAAGCTGCTGCCAGCCCGCCCCCTTCGGGGGGAATTGAAAATCAATAAAGAAAAAAAGAAGTGGAGCTGTTATTTGTTCCCCTAGTGATTTATATGAAGAAGTTGCCGACGTGATTATGGCAGCACGACGGGAATTAACAGACTGTTAACGCGGAACAGTAGTTGGAGCTACAAGCATGGACATTCCATTTCGGAAATCGCTAAGGAATTCAATATTCCGAGATCCATAGCAGTAAGAGTATGGCGAGAATACCAAATTTCAGGCATCACCTCTCACCACAGACAAAGTAGTAGCCGGCGGTCCTTACTTAACGACCACGAGCAGCAGGGACTCGCATTCGGGAGGACGACGGTTCAATCCCGTCTCCAGCCATCCTGATTTAGGTTTTCCGTGATTTCCCTAAATCGTTTCAGGAAAATGCCGGGATGGTTCCTTTAAAAGGGCACGGCCGATTTCCTTCCCAATCCTTCCCTAACCCGAGCTTGCGCTCCGTCTCTAATGACCTCGTTGTCGACGGGACATTAAACACTAACCGAACCTAACGAGCAGCAGTGTTTTCTTAGAGTTGTCAGTGCTAAAAGACAATCAACACTGCTTGAAATAAGCGCAAAAATCAATGTGGGACGTACAACGAATGTATCTGTTAGGTCACTACGACGAAATTTGGCGTTAATGGGCTATGGCAGCAGGCGACCGACGCAAGTGCTTCTGTTAACAGCACGACATCGCCTGCACCGCCTCTTCTGAACTACCACATCGGTTGTCTTGCGGCAGCGGATCGCTTTTTTCAGCTTGATTATGAGTCCGTCTAGCCAGATGGTATCATAGGCGGCCGAGTGGTCCACAAAAGCCACACAGGTTTTTTGGGCCTTTTGAAAGTCCGACTCAATGTACGAGCTTAAGGCAACCTTCAACTTTTAACGTCTTAACCAGTATTATACGAAATGGAGGATCTGCCCAAATCCAAATAAAACTGAGATAAGCGTATTCCACCTGAACAATCATGAGGCAAGACGAGATTTACAAGTAACATTCTGCAATGAGCGATTGACGCACAACAGCCATCCAAAATATCTAGGAATCACTCTTGACCGGTCACTAACCTATAAAAAACACCTGGAAATAACCAGTCAAAAGATAAAAAATCGAAATAACATATTAAGAAAGCTGACTAGAACCTCCTGGGGGGCTCAAGCTAACACCCTACGCACCGCAGCACAATCTGTTGTTTACTCGGTGGCAGAACACTGCACCCCAGTCTGGTACAAGAGCACACACACGAAGAAAATAGATGTCCAGCTTAATACCACAGTGAGAATTGTCTCAGGAACTCTGCAATCAACTCCACTTCCCTGGCTTCATGCCCTTTGCAATATAGCTCCTCCCTCCCTCAGAAGGCAACAAGCAGCTATCCGAGAATGGAAGAAAATTAATGACCCCTCTGTCTCTGAAGATATACCTATCCGAAAAATACTGGACCATGTACGAACTACCCGCCTAAAATCCAGGAAACCTATATGGGAAGACGACGTCCTCAAATTCCCAGAAAGGTACGACATAGCAAGGGAATGGAGGCAATACTGGTCGCTGATTTTGATCCTTCGATACCGGTGGAAGGAATGCAAATGCCCAGAAGAACTTGGTGCAGACTTAACCGTGTGAGGACTAACCATGGCAGGTGTAAGGCCATTCTCCACAAATGGAAACTCACTGATGACCCACGATGCGACTGTGGTGCAGCAGAACAAACAATCCCTCACCTGATCTTCGAATGTCCTGCGAGGAGATTTGAAGGGGAATGGAGGGTTATCATGAATGGTACTCCACGTGCTGTTCAGTGGGTGACCTGCTTAGATGTGGACTTGTAATAGCTGCAGTGACTGTCTCCCTAATCTTTCGCATATTGTTGTTTGCAATCAACCATTTCATAATATATTCGTAATACGTTTATTACATTAATTAATAGTATGTGTGCAATTTTACTCTGTAGACACCATAAACTAAATAAATAAATAAAATAAACTACATCGGCGGACCATAGATGACTGGAAAATCGTGGCTTGGTCAGATGAGTCCCTATGTGAGCTGGTAACAGCTGATGGTAGAGTGTGGCGCAGACCACACCTACCCATGGACCCAAGTTGTCAATAAAGCACTGTGCAAGATGATGGTGGCTCCATAACAGTGTGTGTCCAACTAAACCGATTATTGACTGGAAGTGATTACGTTGAAGGACTTTTGTTCCCAAATAACGGTATAATTTTTTTGGATGACAACGCGCTATATCGCCGGGCCACAATTATTCTCTATTGAAGAACTTCCTGGGCAACTGGAGCGAATGATTTGGCCACCCAAACAGCCCCACAAGAACCCCATCTAACATTTATGGGATATAATCAAGCGACCAGTTCCTGCACAAAATCCTGCCCAGGCAACACTTCCGCAGTTATGGACGGGTGTAGAGGCAGCGTGTCTCAATATTTGTACAGGCGTCTGGCAACCTTCTGCCTGCTTCTTTCTCACAAATGACCCACCCTCGTGTCTCTTTCACCAATGTGCTCCCCCCATAAAGAAACGCTCTCATTGGTCGTACTACACCCTCGTTAGTTTAGTCAATTCTTTAAATCCTTACGTGACTTAGAATAATAAAATATTTAGTAGATGTTCTCTTTGTCCAAAATAAAACTGTAATATCACCAAATTGGTAAGAAGTTCTTTTTGTAGAGCGGGCCATTCGTCCACCAACGCGATTGGCCGCTGCTCGATAGTACCAAGTGCGCTGAGGCGTGAATGGGAATTTGGACTGAGGAGGGAGGCGTTGTACAGTCACCTGGATAAATTCTGTTAAATATGTGTCCCGTGAACAAATTGTAAGAACGGAAGAGAAAGAAAACCTGTATGTTAATATTAAACTGCAGGTTACCTACAGTTGTAAATAAATTTGAAACGGCGGAGAGTAACAGAACGCTTAAATTTTGTTAGTACTTTGCATGGAAAAATATGTGTAATTACGTGTTACAGAGAACTGTCTCTCTGGTGCTAAAAAAGAATGAAATTACATTTCATTTTGCTCTGGAAGCGAAAAGCTAGTGACGTATTTTCTTGTAGAGGTCGATGTATGTAAGTTTCTTTTCACAATATATATGTTAAACGTAATTGTGTGTGCCTTCATTTCATCTCCCTCCATATGAAGTAATTAAGAAGATAATAACACAAGAAATCATATGGAAATTCTTTTGGACATCTACCTTTCGTTTGTTGTAACGGCGCACAGGCATACGTTACTTAAAAGTAGGTAACACTGATTATTTAAGGGATTCACCCGACAAGATAAGCAGAGGAAATAAACAGTTCCACTGAATATATGAAAATCATTAAAGTCAGGCTGCTTGTTGTTGGCCGGCCATTGTGCCGAGCGGTTCTAGGCGCTTCAGTCTGGAACCGCGCGACCGCTACGGTCGCAGGTTCGAATCCTGCCTTGGGCATAGATGTGTGTGATGTCCTTAGGTTAGTTACGTTTAAGTAGTTCTAAGTTTTAGGGGACTGATGACCTCAGATGTTAAGTCCCATAGTGCTCAGAGCTATTTGAACCATTTTTTATTGTTGTTGTTGTCTTCAGTCCAGAGACTGGTTTGATGCAGCTCTCCATGCTACTTTATCCTCTGCAAGCTTCTTCATCTCCGAGTAACTACTGCAACCTTCTGAATCTGCTTAGTGGTTTCATCTCTAGGTCTACCTCTACGATTTTTACCCTCCACGATTCCGTCCAGTACTAAACTGGTGATCCCTGGGTGCTTCAGAACGTGTCCTACCAATCTGTCCCTTGTTTTAGTCAGGTTATACCACAAATTCCTCTTCTCCCCAATTCTATTCATTACCTCCTCATTAGTTACGAGATCTATCCATCTAATCTTCAGAATTCTACGGTAGCACCACATTTCGAAAGCTTCTATTCTCTTCTTGTCTAAACTAGTTATTGTCCATGTTTCACTTCCATACATGGCTACAGTCCATACAAGTACTTTCAGAAAAATCTTCCTGACCCTTGAATCTATACTCGATGTTAACAAATTTCTCTTCTTCAGAAACGCTTTACTTGCCATTGCCAGTCTACATTTTATATCTTATCTACTTAGAACATCATCAGTTATTTTGCTCCCCAAATAGCAAAACTCATCTACTACTTTAAGCGTCTCATTCCTACTCTAATTCCCTCAGCATCACCTGATTACAATTTGAATTTAAGTGGGAATAACTCTCAAAGCTCTATCGTATATCAACATTAACAATTTTGGTCGACAAAATTGAGATAACATCTTCCATTAAAAAATGAAAGTAATTTTTATTAAGTTACTTCAAAGCATTTCACCGTTAAAATCAGGTAGTAAAAAGGACTTTGCTATTATCATTGCAACAATATAGCTACGTAGGTGGTTGTATCGTCCCTCTCCATAGCATAAAATTTTTTCAGACAAGCTATGTAAGTGGCATATGCTGGGAGCGTATTTTTATTAGGAAGAGAAATTTTGCAAAGCACAAATTCAATCTTTTTTGCTTATATGGCGAATTTCAGCGCTGTCAGCATATAAAACTAACCATTTATATGAACGTACGAAAACCCACGCGAAAAATTGTCGTCACTTTTACATAAAGAATAGGGGCACGACATAGGGTAGTCTGTATAGTTGTGCCAGGGTGGCGTAGTGGTTCAAATGGCTCTGAGCACTATGGGACTTAACTTCGGAGGTCATCAGTCCCCTAGAATTTAGAACTACATAAACCTAACTAACCTAAGGAAATCGCAGACATCCGTGCCCGAGGCAGGATTCGAACCTGGCATAGCGGTTAGCGCATCTGTCTGGTGAGCAGGAGACCCTGGTACGCGTCCGGGCTTTGTTACAAATTGTCATTCGTCGCTCCAGTTTCCTTATATACGTCGTAAATGTTTGAGACTTGAAGAGGGCTCTGGAACCATAAATTTCGATTGCTGGATAACCGCTGGTGCATTTTTACATGCTATAATACGTCTCCCCAACGAGTCCCGCAGTGCCCGATGGGATTTGATTCGGGTTAAGGATAGGCGAGTCCATTCGCCGAATATCCTCTTGTTCCAAGAGCTTCCCCACCCGCAAAATTCGATGCGGTCGCGCATTATCATTTGTAAAAATTAAGTCAGGCCCGAAGGCACCTGTGAATACATGTTCAAGAGGAACGAGTACAGTATCACACTAACGTTGACTGGTGACTGTACGGTGATCAGTGCGCCCCTGCAGTATTTATGTCTCCCCACACCATAACGCCTTGGCCACCAAAACGACGATGTTCGGCAATGTTCCTCTCGCCATACGCCGATACGTCCTGAATCACTGATCAGACTCTTGCTTTCATCCGAGACTAGCACGTGATCCTCGTTGGTCCAGTCCCTGTGCCCTTGCCACGATCACAGACGATGCCACCGACACGCGGGTGTCAACGGACACAACGTACTGGTTGTCGGGCAAGGAGGCCATCCCCAGCCAGTTGCCGTGCCGCTGTGGAGCGTGAGACTGCGTGCCTTGCAGTCCTGTTAAATGCGTTTGCAAATTGCACCCGCTTTCTGATGTGGGTCCATTCTTGTCTGTTGCACAATGTAGCGGTCATTGTTGCTGTACCTGATATGGAGGACAACCTCCTCTACATCGGGTAGCAGCGCCCATGCACGAGAAACTATGCTGTGAGGAATATCAAAATCCTGGGGTACACTCGTT
Source organism: Schistocerca nitens (assembly GCF_023898315.1). Lineage (NCBI taxonomy): Eukaryota > Metazoa > Arthropoda > Insecta > Orthoptera > Acrididae > Schistocerca > Schistocerca nitens. The sequence goes on along the minus strand of NC_064615.1, from coordinate 252,962,238 downwards.
GCACTTCGTACTTCTTCCAGTTTCCCGATGAGTCTTCCCAGCGTAAAGTCAACCGAATGTTGCCTTCGAGCTATACTTTTACGATGAACACCAGCACAATGGACCGTAACTCCTCGCTGATTGACGGTCGCTGTCTTTTCCTCTTCTTTCAATTGTCTTGTGTTGCTGGGCGGACCCATTTAGCGCTATAACCACACTGACCCCAAGCAATGTGACGTCCAGCTTTCTGTGGACGACTGGGAGACCTCTGGAAAAAATGCTCCCGCAGTGTCATTCATTTCCACCGAATTTATGATACGTTACCTTATTTCACCTATCTTATTCATAAGTTTTGCAGACCAGCGTAGAATGAGGTTAAAAAAGGCGTGCACACACACAGATGGCGGTATTAACGCTTGCACAAGCTATAAAACAGCAGTGCATTGGCGGAGCTGTCATTTGTACTCAGATGATTCGTGCGAAAAGGTTTTCGACGTGGCTGTGGCCGCACGATGGGAATTAACAGACTTTGGATGCGGAATAGTGGAGCTAAGTAATTCAATATTAATTAGGTAATTCAATATTTCGAGATCAACAGTGCCAAGTGTATGCCGACAATAGTAAATTTCAGGCATTACTTCTCACTACAGGCGAAGCAGTGGTTGCCGTCCTTCACTTAACGACCGACAGGGCCGGCATTTGCGTAGAGTTATCAGTGCTAACAGACAAGCAACAGTCTGTGAAATAACTGCAGAAATCAAAGTGAATCGTACGACTAAAGCATCCGTTAGGATAGTGTGGCGAAATGTGGCGTTCATGGACTATGGCAACAGACAACGGACGCGAGTGTCTTTACTAACAGCACGACATCGCCTGCAGTGCCTCGCCTGCACTCGTCACCATATCGGTTGGACCCTAGACGGCTGGAAAACGGTGATCTGGTCAGATGAGTGCCGATTTCAGTTAGTAGGAGCTAATGGTAGGCTTCAAGTGTGGCGCTGATCCCACGAAGCCATGGACCCAAGTTGTCAACAAGGAACTCTGGAAGCTGGTGGCGGCACCATAATAGTGTGGACTATGTTGATATGGAGTGGACTGCATCCTGTGGTCCAATTGAAACGATCATTGACAGGAAATGGTTATTTTCTGCTACTTGGACACCGTTTGCGGCCATTCACGGGCTTCATGTTCCCAGACATGTCACTGGGCCGCAATTGTTCGCGACTGGTTTGAAACACATTCTGGACAATTGAAGCGAGTGATTTTTCACGCAGATCGACCGACATGATCCCATCGAAAATTTATGGGAGATAATCGAGAGATCAATGCATGCACGAAATCTCGCACCGGCAACACTTTCGCAATTATGCAGGGCTATGAAGGTGTAAGGCTCAATATTTCTTCAGGGAACTTGTTGCGTCCATGCCACGTCGAGCTGCTGCACTACGCCGGGCAAAAGCAGGTCCGACATCATATTAAGAGCTATCCATTGACTTCCGTCGCCTAAGTGTACATTGCTTCAGGACAGGTCGTGGTTCTAAGATAGCTCATGGTGGTAGGTGAGTAAACTCAAACATACAGACTGACCCTGCGCCTCACAATCTACCTCTACATCTACATCTATACTTTTCAAGACACTTTACAGCTGCGTGGCGAAACGTACATCGTGTACACATGATCGATTCCTATTCCATTCGCGTACTGAGTGAGGGAAAAATGACTGTCCGTATGCCGCTCTACGAGCCCTAACCACTCTTATGTTATTCTCATTAGCCTATGCGAGATATGTGTTGGCGGCAGCTTAATAGTCACACAGTCTTCTTCGAATTCAGGTTCTCAAACTTTACCCAAAAAGATTTCGCCATGCCGTCTTTCTTCCAAGAACTCCTATTTAGATTCTCGTAGCACTTCTTTTACACTTTAGTGTGGGCTGTATGGGCATTTTCCTAGCAACACGCCTCTGAATTCATTCGATGTCTGTTTGCTATTCCTACATGATGAGGATCCCAAACACTCTAACAATTCTCTAGAATTGGTCACACTGGCGTCTTGTAAGCGGATTCCTTTACAGACGAATTGCTTTTTCCCAAAAGCTTTGCAATAAACCTAAGTCTTCTATTAGACTTCCACAATATTTGTTTTGCATATTCTTCCAATTTCAAATTGCTTCAATGAAGCCGGCCGCGGTGGTCTCGCGGTTCTAGGCGCGCAGTCCGGAGCCGTGCGACTGCTACGGTCGCAGGTTCGAATCCTGCCTCGGGCATGGATGTGTGTGCTGTCCTTAGGTTAGTTAGGTTTAAGTAGTTCTAAGTTCTAGGGGACTGATAACCACAGCAGTTGAGTCCCATAGTGCTCAGAGCCATTTGAACCATTTGAACCAAATTGCTTCTTGGTATTATCCCTAAATTTTTATACAGTGTGACTTCCTCAAGAGATTCGTCACTAATTTTGTAATCAGATACTATGCGGTTTTCTTTCTCTCTTTCCGGCTGGTCTCGGCGGAGGTTCGAGTCCTCCCTCGGGCATGGGTGTGTGTCTTTGTCCTTAGGTTAATTTAGGTTAAGTAGTGTGTAAGTTTAGGGACTGATGACCTTAGCAGTTAAGTCTCATAAGATTTCACACACATTTGAACATTTTTTTCTCTCTTTCATAGCCTTTGTCCTCACTTTTATCTACTTTGAAAGAGCGCGGCAATTTAGTGCACCAAAGTAGAAATTTTTTCCAAGTCTTCCTGCAGTTCCTTCACACAACAGCATTGTCCTTTTGATCACCATACCTTTTTACATTTCGCCATATTTTTCCTGCAGGCATTTCGCTTCTTACTGATTTCCTTCTTAATTGACTTATATTGCTATTTTCTCTTCGTGAACTTTCTTGTGCTTCCTTCTTTCGTCGATCAGTCGCAGTATATCTTTCGTTTCCAAGATTTCTTCGGCTGGCCTATTTGAGGCCTGTCCTTTCCTCTTCAACTGAACTTCCTACTGTGCGATTCATTATTGTAATATCTAGAACTTCAGAGAACTTCAAACGCAAATCATCTTTCCTCTGTACTTCAGTATCCGACTTCTTTATACGTTAATTCTTCCTGGCGATAATCTTAAACTTCAGCCTACTAATCATCAGTAAAGGTACGTGTAAAAGAAGGAGAGACGCTTTATTCTCTTGTTTATTAATTCTGTCTTGGTTGATATTTTGCTGATAGAGGCAAATTCACTATTTACAGTATTTACATATCCTTCTTCGGTATTAGCTCTTTGCTTTACACACAAAGGCCGAACTGTTTGTTCAGAGTACCCCTTCTGGTGAAAAGTGATGTGCAGATAGCCGAGCTATTCTTGTAAATGTTTAGAATTCTAAATGGTTCGTGCTCTTCTGGCTATGCCCTCAATAACACTTTCATGACAACTGGGTTTTTAAAAACGCACGAAAGTCTATGCAGACTTAACAGTAAACACCAGAACCAAAAGATCTTTACGAATGCGAAATAGCAGTGCCTATGAAACTAAGGAGTACGATTCGGTGTTCTGCATCGTACTTCTTAACAACACGATCTGATGTGAGGAAATAGTATTATTAAGCATGAGATTGAGAAGGGGAAGCAACATATACTTGCGTGGCTCCCTTTCCCGTGTAAGACAGTGCCGCGTACCATTGTGGAACACCGAGGCTCTGTGCGAGCGGTGTACGATTTGAGAAGTGAAGTTTGCTAAGAAATTCCCGTACGTCACCCGCATTGAAATTGTACCTAAGGGCCAGTTTACAACAGAGTTTGAAGAATATGACTAGGGCGGGGGGGGGGGGGGTGAGGGGAGGTAAAAGTAGTATGTTAATGTCGGCCTCGACTGTTCTGTCCACACAATGACACGTCGGACACGGTTGGCTCTGTGAAGAAAACCTGGGCACATAGAAAATAAAAGATTAAGGTTGTCCAACAACTAAAGCAAACACAAATTTAGAGTAATTGACACTATAATTACGAGCTTGGATTTGACACAAATATAAAATGTTAACCCTTACGTCAATAACAATGACAGAGCCTGAGTGGTTTGTTATGTCCATAAAAATTTATAAATCACGTAGAAATGCCCATTTATTAACCACTCTGTGTTTTTCACACATACTAGACTCACATGCAACAAAATAACAGTAGATTTAAACAAATTACAAATCTTATAATGACGCCTACGTAATGGTGCGTCCGTGATATACAGGAGATAAAAAGAGAGTGATATCGTCCGGCAGTGGACGATGGGTCGCGCGCTTGTTTTTTTGTAATATTCAAATGTTTTCAGAGTCTGTCTTTAATATCGATGTTTCTACATGCGCGCTGAATCAGTCTATAGTTTTTTAGGCGCGTCAGTGGCGTTGAATTCATTTCTCCTTGTAAATCGTCAAAATACATCATTACAATGCGTAGTTAAATACACTCCTGGAAATGGAAAAAAGAACACATTGACACCGGTGTGTCAGACCCACCATACTTGCTCCGGACACTGCGAGAGGGCTGTACAAGCAATGATCACACGCACGGCACAGCGGACACACCAGGAACCGCGGTGTTGGCCGTCGAATGGCGCTAGCTGCGCAGCATTTGTGCACCGCCGCCGTCAGTGTCAGCCAGTTTGCCGTGGCATACGGAGCTCCATCGCAGTCTTTAACACTGGTAGCATGCCGCGACAGCGTGGACGTGAACCGTATGTGCAGTTGACGGACTTTGAGCGAGGGCGTATAATGGGCATGCGGGAGGCCGGGTGGACGTACCGCCGAATTGCTCAACACGTGGGGCGTGAGGTCTCCACAGTACATCGATGTTGTCGCCAGTGGTCGGCGGAAGGTGCACGTGCCCGTCGACCTGGGACCGGACCGCAGCGACGCACGCATGCACGCCAAGACCGTAGGATCCTACGCAGTGCCGTAGGGGACCGCACCGCCACTTCCCAGCAAATTAGGGACACTGTTGCTCCTGGGGTATCGGCGAGGAACATTCGCAACCGTCTCCATGAAGCTGGGCTACGGTCCCGCACACCGTTAGGCCTTCTTCCGCTCACGCCCCAACATCGTGCAGCCCGCCTCCAGGGGTGTCGCGACAGGCGTGAATGGAGGGACGAATGGAGACGTGTCGTCTTCAGCGATGAGAGTCGCTTCTGCCTTGGTGCCAATGATGGTCGTATGCGTGTTTGGCGCCGTGCAGGTGAGCGCCACAATCAGGACTGCATACGACCGAGGCACACAGGACCAACACCCGGCATCATGGTGTGGGGAGCGATCTCCTACACTGGCCGTACACCACTGGTGATCGTCGAGGGGACACTGAATAGTGCACGGTACATTCAAACCGTCATCGAAGCCATCGTTCTACCATTCCTAGACCGGCAAGGGAACTTGCTGTTCCAACAGGACAATGCACGTCCGCATGTATCCCGAGCCACCCAACGTGCTCTAGAAGGTGTAAGTCAACTACCCTGGCCAGCAAGATCTCCGGATCTGTCCCCCATTGAGCATGTTTGGGACTGGATGAAGCGTCGTCTCACGCGGTCTGCACGTCCAGCACGAACGCTGGTCCAACTGAGGCGCCAGGTGGAAATGGCATGGCAAGCCGTTCCACAGGACTACATCCAGCATCTCTACGATCGTCTCCATGGGAGAATAGCAGCCTGCATTGCTGCGAAAGGTGGATATACACTGTACTAGTGCCGACGTTGTGCATGCTCTGTTGCCTGTGACTATGTGCCTGTGGTTCTGTCAGTGTGATCATGTGATGTATCTGACCCCAGGAATGTGTCAATAAAGTTTCCCCTTCTTGGGACAATGAATTCACGGTGTTCTTATTTCCATTTCCAGGAGTGTATAATACATTGGCAAAAAAATTGCTCTTGGCCTCTTTCATTACTCAAATCAGTATTTTATGTGACGAGATGTGGCGGTTGTGAAAATGCAACATCTAAACGGGCACAGCTGTTTCGTATTTATTCGCCAATACCAGGCCGCTGACTCTCAAGGAATGTATGTCCTTCCTGGACGGGAATGTACGTGACGTACGAGTGCATGTTGTGACACGTGGACGACGACATGTGAAAGGTTGCATTTAATGCATTCGTAATTGTGAATATGGACGACCGTCAGCTGTAGAATGGAATGACGACAGCAAAAATTTGTGCCGGACCGGGACACGAACCCGGATTTCCTGCTTATCGCGAGCGGTCGCCTTACCATTTGCGTATCCGTGCACGACTCACGGCCACATCCAAACCTCCAAATGCCGTCAAGCATGCGTCTACAACATACGGAGGGTTGGCTCTGGCCCTGAGTCGTGCACGGATAGCCAAAAATGATAGTGTGTCTTCGGCAGGGCAGCAGTGCGCACCGCGCTCTGCCGTCCACTCCGCTGCGCCCTCGGCCTGCTTGTTTACTTCCCTGTCACCGCGCTTCTCAGTCGAACAACCTATAATGGCCAGCTATTACAGGAAGAACACTCTTAAGTTCAACTTTTCAAATTATTATTATCAACAGCCATAGTAACAAGGCTACACCGCGTTGCGGCGGGACAAAGGCCCAAAGGAAATGCTGATGATCGTTTTACCATTTTATCAAAACTTCAAGTTGCATGGGAAAGACTATAAAGTCACAGAAAAGACATTTCAGTTGTACATTATTGTATAACAAATATTATTGATTACATGAAGTGTTAATGTTCCATGAAAGAACAACACATTCTCTTAACAATCACAGCAAGTTAAGAATTTTTTTCTGTGGTCCATTCATCTACAATAGTTATTACCTGAAATGGAACTATTTAGACTTTACCTCAATGGTTATCTACTCATGTTACCTGTCGTCGGTGTACTTACTACAGCCTGAGAAGTTCTGGAAAAATTCATCTAAAATGTAGCTTTCCTTTGGTCTTTCCTCAACCTGTGACACAATTGCACTCAAAAACATCAACACAGAAATGATCACATCTATGGCTATGTAATTCACGTACACACACGTTTAGCCAGCTGATGTTGCCTGTTTTGGTTTTATTCTGAAACCAGATTGAGCTGGATGCAGTTACAGTATGGATGCTGTTCACTTCTCCAATAAGTTGTCGCTTATCCCGAGATATGTTATCTGAAGTAACTGAACCTTAACAGTACACATCTGCAGTCTCTGATTTCTCACACAGCTCTGACATAAATTAGCGGCGAAAAAGTGCCCGCTACACAAGTAGCTTGCCCTACTAGTTATGTATGCTTATACATGTCATACACGTGTGAGAGTTTCATTTTTATTGATTCCGCGAATAACTGAATTAAAAACATTTGTCAATGGACGCCATATGCATTCTGATACTTTCTTTTCTCCAGTCTATGCTCTTTAATCAGTAAGAAAGATCACAACTAATGTTTGAGTGATCTTTTTCTCTTATCTAGTTATCGATATGCAATCTCGAGGTATATTGCCTGGCTTGTTTTACTTATATAAAATATCCACACCGCTTAAAGCGTCACCGGTTTTCTGGGATTCATAAATATGTAGAAAGAAAGATTTTTGTAGGAAATGTATTCGCAACTGTGAATATAAAACACCATCGGCTGTATATTGGAATGATGACAATGAAAATTTGTGACGAACTGGGATTCGAACCAGGATTTCAGGTTTTAATTGAGCGGTCGCCTTAATTGCTTAGGCTATCTGTGCACGAATCACGGCCACACCCAAATTTGCATACGACATTGCAGTGCTTAAACTACGATGCAAATTGCTTTGGACACTCATGCATGTCCAAAGGAACAGGCACGACGGCGACTACATCCGTTATCAAATACATTTAATGTCTTTACAATTGCGAATGTGACAACCGTCAGCTGTAGAATGGAATGATGACAGCGAAAATTTGTGCTGGGACGGGATTCGAACCCAAATTTCCCACTTATCGCGAGCGGTCGCCTTACCTTTTATTTTCACTCCGGGCATTTGTCTTTCGCGGGCAAGTGCTCTACCGACTTTTTTGTGCTCTCCCAACTTTTTTTTTTAAATTGTCGTCCTTGTAGAGAACAAAGGGAACAAACACCTACTACATGAGCAAAAAGTTGCAGGTAATGAGAAAACAAATAAAAACCTCTAGTCTATGAAAATAAAAGACAACGTTCTTCATAAAATAACAGAATAGTCCTTGAAAACGTAAAAACATAAATAGGTATATTTTCGCAACATCCTTCTTTTTCTATTTTTTTTATTTTGTAAACGTAAGTATACAGTCTCACAATTAGCAGCAACACAATTTTTTTTATTTTATTTTTATTGGAAAGCACAGGAGGAAGAAAACAAATAGGCTGCAGATAGAGAGCAGTAAGTGAAAAGCATAAGCATGTGTAAGGAAAAAACTTAGAAGAGGGGGAGAAAAGAGACGTGAAAGAAACTAGGAATACTCTCCGCGCCATACTCCATTCCGGCGCGCCATCAGAACAACGTCCATTCTATCCTTGACCATTAGAAGGGGAACGTGGAATCGTCCAGTCTTGGCTGGCACGTTTCATTGAGATTCCAGCTCCGAGGTGGGTTGGCGAAAATACTCTGCAAATAGTTCGCGAAAGTGGTCCGATAGTGTCGATGTCGGTGAATGGTGCGGTGATGTACTTGGAGGCGTGTCAAAAAGTCCGCCGGATCGACGATGTCGTCCTGGAAGAGGTAGTTGATAGCCATGCCACTGATCCATGTGATTGCGTGCCACTTACACGATAGAAAGCAGGTCGTGTCAGGATATATCATCATGGTAGGAGAAACGTGATGTGGTGGTACTCGGAGGTAGAAAGCCACAATCTTCTGTACGAGGGTCCAGACAGCTGCTGCTGGCCCACACTCAAAAAGATGTAAATCTGTATCTTCGAGATTGCACTTGAGGCACCAGCACGATGCGATGCAATTTCTGTCTTATAGTATATTTGCTGTTGACGAAAAGGTATCACGTCGCGGTGGTGTCAGTGCTGTGGTATAGTTGGTGGATCGTTTTCCATACTGTAGGCCATGAAACCTGGGGGTTACGTACTTCGACAGACTTTTGGGGTGGGGACTTTCGGAGAAGGCGGTAGATGTCGCGGGTGATCGTCTTCCTGGTCCTGGGGAGCTCGGTGCATTTGTAGCTGTACTCCAAGAAGAAACGCCGGATGTCTGACATCAGAGGTGGGATGTGTGCCAAAGACGTCGGTGGGCGTCTAGAAACAGGTGCGAGCTCGGTGGCCAACATTCCAGAAAAACTAGGATTTTTGCTTTTCCATGTTGTTGTTGTTGTGATCTTCAGTCCTCAGAATGGTTTGATGCAGCTCTCCATGCTACTCTATCCTGTGCAAGCTTCTTCATCTCCCAGTACTTACTGAAACCTACATCCTTCTGAATCTGCTTAGTGTATTCATCTCTTGGTCTACCTCAACGATTTTTACCCTCCACGCTGCCCTCCAATGCTAAATTTGGGTTCCCTTGATGCCTTAGAACACGTCCTACCAACCGGTATCTTCTTCTTGTCAAGTTGTGCCACAAACTTCTCTTCTCCCCAATTCTATTCAATACCTCCTCGTTAGTTATGTGATCTACCCACCTAATCTTCTGCATTCTTCTGTAGCACCACATTTCGAAAGCTTCTATTCTCTTCTTGTCTAAGCTATTTATCATCCATGTTTCACTTCCATACATGGCTACACTCCATACAAATACTTTCAGAAACGACTTCCTAACACTTAAATCTATACTCGATGTTAACAAATTTCTCTTCTTCAGAAACGATTTCCTTGCCATTGCCAGTCTACATTTTATATCCTCTCTACTTTGACCATCATCAGTTACTTTGCTCCCCAAATAGCAAAACTCCTTTACTACTTTAAGTGTCTCATTTCCTAATCTAATTCCCTCAGCATCACCAGACTTCATTCGACTACATTCCATTATCCTCGTTTTGCTTTTGTTGATGTTCATATTATATCCTCCTTTCAAGACACTGTCCATTCCGTTCAACTGCTCTTCCAAGTCTTTTGCTGTCTCTGACAGACTGCAATGTCATCGGCGAACCTCAAAGTTTTTATTTCTTCTCCATGGATTTTAATACCTACTGTGAATTTTTCTTTTGTTTCCTTTGCTGCTTGTTCAATATACAGATTGAATAACATCGGGGAGAGGCTAGAACCCTGTCTCACTCCCTTCCCAATCACTGCTATGCTTTCATGCCCCTCGACTTTTATAACTGCCATCTGGTTTCTGTACAAATTGTAAATAGCCTTTCGCTCCCTGTAATTTACCCCTGCCACCACCTTCAGAATTCGAAAGAGAGTATTCCAGTCAACATTGTCAAAAGCTTTCTCTCAGTCTACAAATGCTAGAAACGTAGTTATGCCTTTCCTTAATCTTTCTTCTAAGATAAGTCGTAAGGTCAGTATTGCCTCACATGTTCCAACATTTCTACGGAATCCAGACTGATCTTCCCCAAGGTCGGCTGTAAAGAATTCGCGTTAGTATTTTGCAGCTGTGACTTATTAAACTGATAGTTCGGTAATTTTCACATCTGTCAACACCTGCTTTCTTTGGGATTGGAATTATTATATTCTTCTTGAAATCTGAGAGTATTTCGCCTCTCTCATACATCTTGCTCGCCAGGTGGTAGAGTTTTGTCATGTCTGGCTCTCCCAAGGTCGTCAGTAGTTCTAATGGAATGTTGTCTACTCCCGGGGCCTTGTTTCGACTCAGGTCTTTCAGTACTCTGTCAAACTCTTCTCGCAGTATCGTATCTCCCATTTCATCTTCATCTACATTCCCTTCCATTTCCATAATATTGTCCTCAAGTACATCGCCCTTGTATAGACCCTCTATATACTCCTTCCACCCTTCTGCTTTCCCTTCTTTGCTTAGAACTGGGTTTCCATCTGAGCTCTTGATATTCATGCAAGTGGTACTCTTTTCCCCAAAGGTCTCTTTAATTTTCCTGTAGGCAGTATCTATCTTACCCCTTGTGAGAGAAGCCTCTACATCCTTACATTTGTCCTCTAGCCACCTTTGCTTAGCCATTTTGCGCTTCCTGTCGATCTCATTTTTGAGACGTTTGTATTCCTTTTTGCCTGTCTCATTTACTGCAATTTTATATTTTCTCCTTTCATCAATTAAATTCAATATTTCTTCTTACCCATGGATTTCTACTAGCCCTCGTCTATTTACCTACTTGATCGTCTGCTGCCTTCACTACTTAATCCCTCAGAGCTACCCATTCTTCTTCTACTGTATTTCCTTCCCCCATTCCTGTCAATTGCTCCCTTATGCTCTGCCTGAAACTCTCTACAATCTCTGGTTCTTTCAGTTTATCCAGGTCCCATCTCCTTAAATTCCCACCTTTTTGCAATTTCTTCGGTTTTAATCTACAGTTCATAACCAATAGATTGTGGTCAGAGTCCACATCTGCCCCTGGAAATGTCTTACAATTTAAAACATGGTTGCTAAATCTCTGTCTTACCATTATATAATCTATCTGATATCTTCTAGTATCTCCATGATTCTTCCAGGTATACAACCTTCTTTTCTGATTCTTGAACCTAGTGTTAGCTATGATTAAGTTATTCTCTGTGCAAAATTCTACCAGGCGACTTCGTCTTTCATTCCTTATCCCCAATCCATATCCACCTACTGTCTCCTTCTCTCCCTTTTCCTACTCTAGAATTCCAGTCACCCATTATTAAATTTTCGTCTCCCTTCACTACCTGAATAATTTCTTTTATCTCATCATACATTTGATCAATTTCTTCATCATCTACAGAGCTAGTTGGCATATAAACTTGTACTACTGTATTAGGCGTGGGCTTCGTGTCTATCTTGGCCACAATAATGCGTTCACTATGCTGTTTGTAGTAGCTTACCCGCACTCCTATTTTTTTATTCGTTATTAAACCTACTCCTGCATTACCCCTATTTGATTTTGTATTTATAACCCTGCATTCACCTGACCAAATGTCTTGTTCCTCCTGCCACCGAACTTCACTAATTCCCACTATATCTAACTTTAACCTATCCATTTCGCTGTTTTAAATTTTCTGACCTACCTGCCCGATTAAGGGATCTGATATTCCTCGCTCCGATTCGTATAATGCCAGTTTTCTTTCTCCTGATAACGACGTCCTCTTGAGTAGTCCCCGCCCGGAGATCCGAATGGGGGACTATTTTACCTCCGGAATATTTTACCCAAGAGGACGCCATCATCATTTAACCATACAGTGTAGCTGCATGCCCTCGGGAAAAATTACGGCTGTAGTTTCCCCTTGCTTTCAGCCGTTCGCAGTAGCAGCACAGCAAGGCCGTTTTGATTAGTGTTACAAGGCCAGATCAGTCAATCATCCAGACTGTTGCCCCTGCAACTACTGTAAAGGCTGCTGCCCCTCTTCACGAACCACACGTTTGTCTGGTCTCTCAACAGATACCCCTCCGTTGTGGTTGCACCTACGGTACGGCCATCTGTATCGCTGAGGCACGCAAGCCTCCCCACCAACGGCAAGGTCCATGGTTCATGGGGGGTGGGGGGCTTTTCCATAACCGGAGCATAACATTGTGTAAAAAGCCGTAGTCCTGGCTCTGACATTAACTAGATCGAGGCCACCATCCAGCTTCGGTAAGGTAAGAGTTTCATACTGGACTTTGAAGATGTGTCCAGAACATATAAAATACCCGAAAGCCGCCTGTAGTCTGGCTGCCATTGTCGCAGTGATGGGCAGAATCTTCGCGGTATGGGGTATCCGGGCTGCCAGATGGTTCCTGACGAAAGTGATTCTCTGGCACATATTCAGCGGGTGATTTTGTATGGGGGCCCGGATGTGTTGCAGTAGACCCCAAAATTGATCGGGGTGGTGCAGAAAATGTCTCAGGTGTACACCTACGCGAGACAGTGAAGGGTGTCCACCAGTTGAAAGGGGACTATGCTGTCTGCGGGAAGGCTGCGGCCAATCTTCATGGCGCATGATTTTGCGACGTTCATAGTGCTTCCTGCCCCTCCACTGTAACGGGTAATCCACTGCATCGCATCTTGTTAATCGGCCGCAGAACGTACGACGAGGGCCAAGTCGTCCGCATAGGCTCGGCAGTGGAACATATGATCCCTGAGTGGAATACCTGTCAAGCATCGCCGTAATCCGCAAATGAGTGGTTCCATCGTAGTGGCATAAAGCACTGTCGACACTGAGCAACCCTGCCGTACTGAGCGTTCAATCTGCATAGGTTCTGTAAGTCTGCCGTTGACGAGAATCGTGAACTTTGCCCCACGAAGGATCCGCATAATCACTTGAGTGAACGTCGGGGGAATCGCCATGCGGTCCATCACTGCATTGAGGAATGGATGATAGACGCGGTCAAACGCTTGTTTGAAGTCGTTGGAGATTAAAGCACCTGGAAGTCGCGAGTGTGTTGCCACAACTATCACATCTCGATATTCACTGAGGGCTGTCTGTATATTACGATCGCCGCCTAAGGATGTTTGTTCGTGGGAAACAATGTCTCGTAAGATATGTTTGAGTCGCACTGCTAGAACGCGTGTGAAAATCTTGAAGTCCGAATTGAGTAACGTGATCGGCCGATAACTGTCGAGTCATGTTCCTCCTGCAGGTTTTGGGACTGGTTCGAGTAAGCCTTCCATGATCATTGGTGGCGTGATTGCCGCGCCACACATAAGTTCCCAGTACATGTCTCTCCATCGTGGCAACATCAAATCTTGGAAGGTCCTGTAAAATTCGAGAGGTAAACCATTTGGGCTGGTTCAAAATGGTTCAAATGGCTCTGAGCACTATGGGACTTAACATCTATGGTCATCAGTCCCCTAGAACTTAGAACTACTTAAACCTAACTAACCTAAGGACATCACACAACACCCAGCCATCACGAGGCAGAGAAAATCCCTGACCCCGCCGGGAATCGAACCCGGGAACCCGGGCGTGGGAAGCGAGAACGCTACCGCACGACCACGAGATGCGGGCCCATTTGGGCTGGGAGACCGACTCAGTGATCCTTTGGCCATAGCTTCATGGACGTCGTCGGTGGTCACTTCCGCTGTCAGGAGGGTTGCAGCCACCGCATTTAGTGTACAGTGTATCTCATGGGCAACCTCAGCAATGGGCCTCTGCACCGGCACGTACTTCTTGATAGAAAAGTCTGTAGGGCGTTGTGAAGACATCCGCAATGGTAGCTTGCGAAGTCAGCAGTCGTCCACCAGGTAGGTCTAAAGTTATCATTAAAGCCTGTTAGCGTCGACGAACCTTTTGAACAATATGATGCATAGAAGGTTCTTCACCGTTAATCCTACCCTGGCTGTGTGCTCGTACAATGGCTCCCTCTAGACGGCACCTGGTCAGGTTAAAATCTTTGCCGTGATGCGTTGCACTTCTTTTAGATGATCCGGGGATGGAGGACGATCCATCAGCTCGCGTAGAGCGCTATAGTAGAAATCTGTTGTGCGGTGATTCCACCTGGCTTTGGCTCTGCCATAGTGTGTCAAGGTGCGTCGGATGGCCGGTTTGGCGCACAGTAACCACCATTTCAGATGCGTTGGACGCAAGTGTACCACGTGTCGGTGACCTGTTGTCAACATTCAGGGCCCCGCAGTAGCGTGACATTGAGTTTCCAAGGTCCTGCACTGCGCCATACAGATTGCCTAAGTAGGTTCATGGTACAGATGTAGATCCGAAAACGCAGACGGCCAACGTTTCGCGTCGAGGAGAACGGATTTGAGAGCGTCAGAGATGTATATTCTATCGAGTCGACTGGGGGAGTGGCTCGAGATGTGTGTATACCCCGGGCGGTCGCCGCATACCACTCTCCAAGTATCGAGGAAACGAAGGCGGCGGACGGGGCTGTAAGCACTATCGGACTTAACATCTGAGGTCATCAGTCTCCTAGACTTAGAACTACTTAAACCTAACTAACCTAAGGACATGACACACATCCATGCCCGAGGCAGGATTCGAACCTGCGACCGTAGCAGCATCTCGGTTCCGGACTAGAGTGCCTAGAACCCTCGGCAACATCGGCCGGCAACGGCGGACGAGGGATCGAAGTTCCGGACATGCGGTGAAATGAAGTTATTGGTCTGTACACTCGAGAACACAAACACAGTTGAAATCTCCACCTATGATGAGATGATCGTATCTGCCAAGGAATAAAGGCGTGATGTCTTCTGCGTAAAACTGGGAGCGATCCCTCCGTTTATCAGTGCCCGATGGGGTGTAGAGATTTGTGATTTTGATTCCTTCAGCTGTTATGGCCACCCCTCGCGCCGATGGGAGATATGCGACATCGGAAACTGTAATCCCTTCTCGGAGGAGGATGGCTCCGCCTGTGTGTTCCATAACTGCCGGGGCGGCGTACGTCTCGTATCCATAACACCCGGACCAAGATGCTGTCCTCAGTTCTTGTAACAGGGCGATGTCGATGTCCGCTGCTCTTAGCGTGTCACGGAGCCGATATTATTAGTATTGATGGTAGCTATTCGGTATGCCTGATGGGGGATCCGTGCTGTCGATAGGTTCGTAGCTGGTGAAGATAGTCGTGGTGGATTCTGGAAGTCCATAGAAGTCGCAGTAGTCGTCGTAGAAACATCCTCCATTTTAGTATTGGTCTAACGGAGGAACAGATCTCATTTCCGCATCGGGTGGAGGTGGAAAATCCGTGTCATCCGCCCATGAAAAATGTCCGTCAGTTTCAACATCGGTGAGAGGTGGCAGCGCTGGCCGAGTCGGCTCAGTTGCGTCGGTGACGACGGGCGTGCTACGTTCCATGGCTTCTGGGCACGGGGCTTGCTCACGATCTCTGTTGGACTGCTCACCGTCTTGTGGATGACGAGTCTCCGAGTCAGAGGAGGAAGATTTATCGTGTACTCCGTCAGAGTGATGTGCCATCTCTTCATCCTGCGGAGGGGGCTCAGTGGTCGATTCTTATGTCATGCGGCGTTTTTTTCGTCGTTTGGGCGACTTTTGCTTCCGGCAATGTGTTTCTTTGTCTGAGGAAGGAAGAGATTTACGTCGTTCCTGTACAAAAACCGCGGGTGCTGTGATGCAGTCTTCAGTCTCCATAACACTCTCGCTGGTATCCTTGTGATCTTCTAGCGTGAGTGTGTCAGGCAGTAAGTCATGTTCGCGGGCAGCACTGCCGGTGGCAAGGTGCTGGGACGCCTCCGGTGTATCGTTCAGAGACACGCTCATGAACTGCGTCTCGTGAGGGTTGGACGTGCAGGTCGCCGCATAGGTGATAGGAGGGGCGGTTGTGGTTCGGTCGGCGTTCGTATCGTCGTGCCGTAGTCGTGTGATATGGCGTTGCACGCATTCATTACGGATGTGGCCGTCTTTGCCGCAAACGGAACATGTTCGAGGGTGTCTGTCGTAAATGTAGAAATGTACGATGGGACGCGCCGTTTGAGATCTATTCGGACTTGTCTCACACCATTAAGCCCCGGATACGTCGTAAATTGTGCCCATGTCTCGGCTACGTCACTGTGAACTTTGCCGTACGGGCCTAGCGCCGCGATGACTTCATCTTCATTCACCTTGAAAGGCAGTTGGAATACACGGATCGTGCGAAAGCCAAGTCCTGCATGGTCGACATCCACAGGCCCGACGTTTCCGTCGGAGAGCCGAAATTTTAGTCCATGTCGCGGCCGTTGAATAATCTATTTATCCATGGATCAAATCAGATTATTAGTGCCAAGCCAGGCAATGAAAGCTATATATAAATCGTCGTGCGACGCACTTGAAAATGGGAATTATTTCTCGAAACGACATCAAATAAAGAAAAATCGTGACTGGTAGCAGAAGATTTATTTATTTATAAACAAACCTATTGTATCTACAGTCGCAGGCTTTCAAAAACCATTTATAATGGATCAAATCAGCCTTTAGGTTATTTAGGTTTAAGTAGTTCCAAGTCTAGGGGACTGATGACCTCAGATGTTAAGTCCCATAGTGCTTATACCCATTTGAACCTTTTTTGTGCCGTCTGACATACCTATTGAAGCCTTGTTTCAGGGTATGAAAACTGAAAGAAATTTAGAGTTTTTCTGGGAGGAGAAAATCGACAACAACAAGTAAAAACGACCATAAATACACTTCCTGACAAAACGTGAAGCTTTTGTGTGTCCATCCTTCTGATTAGAGGTTTGAGGGCTTCGGCCGTTCACTTACGTAATAAAATGGAAGACCTACAGCCGCCCGTACGATGTTATTTATTACATGCGTACCAGTTTCGGTGCTTCAGTACACCATCCTCAGGCCTTAATGGACGCTGAGGGGCTTAACTCCAATCGTATACACGATCCTATCAGTAGCCAACATCTATGATCTAGTTTTCGCAGACTACCTCTAACAATGATGTTGTGTCTTGTGTGTGGTTGTTACACATCGTGGTTACAGCATCGTTGTTACAGATAGTCAGCGAAAACCAGTTTAGAGATGTTGGCCACTGATGGAAACATGTATTCGATTGGTATTAACACCCTCAGCATCAGTTAACGCTTGGAGATGGTGTGTTGAAGCACCTTAACCGGTAGCAACATAATTAATAACATCGTAAGGACGGCCGTAGGTGTTCCATTTTATTATATAAAAAGTGAATCGTCGAGAAGGAAGCGGAACAGAATGAAAGTTTGCGTTTGAGAGGACTGAGAAGATATGTAATGTTATTGCAGTGATTGGAAAATGACATAAAATTTACAAAGACCATGGTAGTATGGGACCACTTATCAGTATGACGTTGCGCCCCTTTTGTCCTTGATGTACGTACTGATCAGATTAGGAAGGGCGCCATCAAGGTGTTGTATACTCTCCTGAGGCAAGCTGTCCCACAACTGTTGTAACTATACAAGAAAATGAAACGCCTAGAGCCGTCCTTATGGTGTCACGTATTGTATGGCTACCAGTTTCGGTGCATCAGTGCATCATCTTCAGGCCTTAGTTAACCCCCTTAGCATCAGCTAAGGCCTGAAGATGGTGCACTGATACACCGAAACTGCTAGCCATACAATAAATGACGTTATAAGGACGGCTCTAGGTGTTTCATTTTCTTACATAAGCGAACGGGCAAAGCCCCCCAGACCTCCAATCACAAGGATGGACACACAAAAACTGTTGTAACTGGTGCTTGACATCCTCGGTACTGTCAGTGTGATGAAGTTGACGTCCAAGGTGCTCTCACACATGTTCTATCGGCGACAGATCTGTGGTTCTTGCTGGCCACAGGAATACTTCAACATCATACAGACGGTTCATAGACGCAGTGCCCTGTGTGAGCGAGCAATGTCCTGTTCAAAAATCGCACGACGATTCTGTTACATGAGATCGTAGGGTGTCGGTGACGTAGCGTACCGTCAGAGTGGCCTCAGTCACTGCCAGCACTGTGATCTTGTAACCTCCCCCTCACTTATCGACCTTAATGACAGTGAAAAATTAAACCGCGTGCACCTAATGGAAATTTGGGAAAAGCAATCGTCACCGAAGTTAATTTGTCGGTAAAGAGGGAGGAAAGCATTACATCTAAATGAAAGGAAAAATGCAAATGAAATTGGTGGAAATTAATTTTGAGAAAAGGGTAAAATTAATAAAGAAAGTAAATGTGCGGTCGTTACGTTAACAATTAATTGGCATTAATTATATATTTGAGATTTGGGGAAAATTACGGTCGCCAGTCCTATGGACAACTACTATAATAACTGAAAATGAAAAATTAATGCACATATAATTAGCACTAAAAGCGTGGCAACTGAAGGCTGACACGTGTTGTGTGAAAACTGAATGTTTGTCCGAAGTAATAAACTTCGCTCCAGTCTGACTTAATATAGCAAAAGAATTAATAAAACCGGAAAATTGAAAGTTAATTTAGTGACTGAAATTAATAGTGAACTTTGTTTCTGAAGCACTACGAAATTCAATAAAATAAGGTTAGTCTTCGGCTACCTCAACAATCATTTCAAAAGCTACTTGAATCTATGCAATTTAGAAATAAGAGATTTAACTTTGAACTTGAATTAAATGATTCTGAACGATTAACAAAAGTAAAATTTAGTACGTACCAAGCTGAGCTGCAGTCACAGGTAAGCTAAAATATGGTAACAAAACTCGCACTCTTAATTTGTGCTTGTGTAATCTAAATATTGTAGCCAGCTATGAATACTTTAACTGAACTTTGAAATTAAAGCAGTGGAATGGATTGATATTACTTTAATGCTGGCGTTTGAATTTCAACGACACTCAGGTTCATTCCGGAAAAGGAAGGGACCCTGCTTGGTAATGCAATTGGGACAATGAGCAACAAAGGTTCATGCTACGTTGCTGTAATTTTGTGAGGCAAATTGAACAGTTTGAAAAGCTGAGGTCTGCCATGCAGTTCTAAAACTTTACGTGCTTCCAGTCTCCGTTGTTGGTTGACTGAAGGTTTGAAGTCGTCGATCGAGGAGGTGGCGACAGTCACTCATTGTCGGCCGTTGCTGTTGCAGAAGATGGATGTTGGCGCGCCTTCTTCTCGACACGGTCACCAGGCGAAACGGGCTCTTGATGTGCGCCAGCTAATGCTTCCTGTCCGCGACACCGTGTCAGAAACTATCATCGCAAGTCGAGCGCAATTACATGCTGCCAAACCCTGAAAGCGCGGCAACTCGCGGGAGCGTCACACAACACACCTGCTCCACCGCCCTCCTCCAGCCAGACTCTCCTCTGCCCGCGCTCCACGCGGCAGAGTTAACACTACCAAAGATCCTAAACACTATGGTTCTTCACACGACCTATCGATGTAATCGTTCGATAGTATAGTTTTCCCTAGGCAAGACCCAGCGTAAAAATACAAATAGTATTTACAAAAGAAACCAATTATACATCGATATATATATATATATATATATATATATATATATATATATATATATATATAAGACACAGAAATGTCATATCTTCAGGTAACAAAACAAGGAAAAAAATTTATAGTGCAATAGATGGAAATAGGAGGATATGCATTTCCGGCGTTACAACCTGAAGAGATATCCGATGGCTCCCCACGTCATGACGTCAAGGAGTACCACCGCCGTGCCTTTCCAAAACACTGGAAGAACAAGAGATCTCCACAGGTCGCCGCCGTACTCTCATGCAGTGCAGAACCACCATTCATCCCTGAACAGAATGCGATGCCATTTATCAGCAGTCCATGCTCCCCAGTCACAGCACCACACCAACCTTTGAGTTGCGGTGTTACTGGCAGCGTATGCATGCGATGGTCATTCCGCTCTCCGTCTGCTGCTTGTCTCCGTCAATGGCGCTGGATGACAGGACGTTGCAGGGAGCCCACTGCTTATCCTCGGATGGCAGGCGCAGATGTGAAGGCGTTACGATGCCTTCTTGGAGCACATTACGGGGGTCCTCCTTCGTGGTGGTCATGCGTGGCCGACTGGAGCCTTGACGGCGAGCACTGCCTGCCCCCAAGTTCCCATGCAGTCGAAGGTCAGGCCACAGACACATCCAAATGCCTCGCAAATGCAAATCTTACACGATTCTACTAACAGTCCAGAAGGAGCCCAGCCTGGGCCCCCTTCATGTAGTGCTGATAACGCTGCCTCGTAATTACGCAGTGCCACCGTTCCTTCACAGAGATCGCTCAACATCTGGCGCTGTTCAAAGTGTTATTTATCTGCTATGGGTTGTTTACCCATTGTCATTTTTTATTTGTAATTCACTGTTGCTATATGAGTTCAAATGGTTCAAATGGCTCTGAGCACTATGGGACTCAACACCTTAGGTCATTAAGTCCCCTAGAACGTAGAACTACTTAAACATAACTAACCTAAGGACATCACACACACCCATGCCCGAGGCAGGATTCGAACCTGCGACCGTAGCAGCATCTCGGTTCCGGACTAGAGTGCCTAGAACCCTCGGCAACATCGGCCGGCAACGGCGGACGAGGGATCGAAGTTCCGGACATGCGGTGAAATGAAGTTATTGGTCTGTACACTCGAGAACACAAACACAGTTGAAATCTCCACCTATGATGAGATGATCGTATCTGCCAAGGAATAAAGGCGTGATGTCTTCTGCGTAAAACTGGGAGCGATCCCTCCGTTTATCAGTGCCCGATGGGGTGTAGAGATTTGTGATTTTGATTCCTTCAGCTGTTATGGCCACCCCTCGCGCCGATGGGAGATATGCGACATCGGAAACTGTAATCCCTTCTCGGAGGAGGATGGCTCCGCCTGTGTGTTCCATAACTGCCGGGGCGGCGTACGTCTCGTATCCATAACACCCGGACCAAGATGCTGTCCTCAGTTCTTGTAACAGGGCGATGTCGATGTCCGCTGCTCTTAGCGTGTCACGGAGCCGATATTATTAGTATTGATGGTAGCTATTCGGTATGCCTGATGGGGGATCCGTGCTGTCGATAGGTTCGTAGCTGGTGAAGATAGTCGTGGTGGATTCTGGAAGTCCATAGAAGTCGCAGTAGTCGTCGTAGAAACATCCTCCATTTTAGTATTGGTCTAACGGAGGAACAGATCTCATTTCCGCATCGGGTGGAGGTGGAAAATCCGTGTCATCCGCCCATGAAAAATGTCCGTCAGTTTCAACATCGGTGAGAGGTGGCAGCGCTGGCCGAGTCGGCTCAGTTGCGTCGGTGACGACGGGCGTGCTACGTTCCATGGCTTCTGGGCACGGGGCTTGCTCACGATCTCTGTTGGACTGCTCACCGTCTTGTGGATGACGAGTCTCCGAGTCAGAGGAGGAAGATTTATCGTGTACTCCGTCAGAGTGATGTGCCATCTCTTCATCCTGCGGAGGGGGCTCAGTGGTCGATTCTTATGTCATGCGGCGTTTTTTTCGTCGTTTGGGCGACTTTTGCTTCCGGCAATGTGTTTCTTTGTCTGAGGAAGGAAGAGATTTACGTCGTTCCTGTACAAAAACCGCGGGTGCTGTGATGCAGTCTTCAGTCTCCATAACACTCTCGCTGGTATCCTTGTGATCTTCTAGCGTGAGTGTGTCAGGCAGTAAGTCATGTTCGCGGGCAGCACTGCCGGTGGCAAGGTGCTGGGACGCCTCCGGTGTATCGTTCAGAGACACGCTCATGAACTGCGTCTCGTGAGGGTTGGACGTGCAGGTCGCCGCATAGGTGATAGGAGGGGCGGTTGTGGTTCGGTCGGCGTTCGTATCGTCGTGCCGTAGTCGTGTGATATGGCGTTGCACGCATTCATTACGGATGTGGCCGTCTTTGCCGCAAACGGAACATGTTCGAGGGTGTCTGTCGTAAATGTAGAAATGTACGATGGGACGCGCCGTTTGAGATCTATTCGGACTTGTCTCACACCATTAAGCCCCGGATACGTCGTAAATTGTGCCCATGTCTCGGCTACGTCACTGTGAACTTTGCCGTACGGGCCTAGCGCCGCGATGACTTCATCTTCATTCACCTTGAAAGGCAGTTGGAATACACGGATCGTGCGAAAGCCAAGTCCTGCATGGTCGACATCCACAGGCCCGACGTTTCCGTCGGAGAGCCGAAATTTTAGTCCATGTCGCGGCCGTTGAATAATCTATTTATCCATGGATCAAATCAGATTATTAGTGCCAAGCCAGGCAATGAAAGCTATATATAAATCGTCGTGCGACGCACTTGAAAATGGGAATTATTTCTCGAAACGACATCAAATAAAGAAAAATCGTGACTGGTAGCAGAAGATTTATTTATTTATAAACAAACCTATTGTATCTACAGTCGCAGGCTTTCAAAAACCATTTATAATGGATCAAATCAGCCTTTAGGTTATTTAGGTTTAAGTAGTTCCAAGTCTAGGGGACTGATGACCTCAGATGTTAAGTCCCATAGTGCTTATACCCATTTGAACCTTTTTTGTGCCGTCTGACATACCTATTGAAGCCTTGTTTCAGGGTATGAAAACTGAAAGAAATTTAGAGTTTTTCTGGGAGGAGAAAATCGACAACAACAAGTAAAAACGACCATAAATACACTTCCTGACAAAACGTGAAGCTTTTGTGTGTCCATCCTTCTGATTAGAGGTTTGAGGGCTTCGGCCGTTCACTTACGTAATAAAATGGAAGACCTACAGCCGCCCGTACGATGTTATTTATTACATGCGTACCAGTTTCGGTGCTTCAGTACACCATCCTCAGGCCTTAATGGACGCTGAGGGGCTTAACTCCAATCGTATACACGATCCTATCAGTAGCCAACATCTATGATCTAGTTTTCGCAGACTACCTCTAACAATGATGTTGTGTCTTGTGTGTGGTTGTTACACATCGTGGTTACAGCATCGTTGTTACAGATAGTCAGCGAAAACCAGTTTAGAGATGTTGGCCACTGATGGAAACATGTATTCGATTGGTATTAACACCCTCAGCATCAGTTAACGCTTGGAGATGGTGTGTTGAAGCACCTTAACCGGTAGCAACATAATTAATAACATCGTAAGGACGGCCGTAGGTGTTCCATTTTATTATATAAAAAGTGAATCGTCGAGAAGGAAGCGGAACAGAATGAAAGTTTGCGTTTGAGAGGACTGAGAAGATATGTAATGTTATTGCAGTGATTGGAAAATGACATAAAATTTACAAAGACCATGGTAGTATGGGACCACTTATCAGTATGACGTTGCGCCCCTTTTGTCCTTGATGTACGTACTGATCAGATTAGGAAGGGCGCCATCAAGGTGTTGTATACTCTCCTGAGGCAAGCTGTCCCACAACTGTTGTAACTATACAAGAAAATGAAACGCCTAGAGCCGTCCTTATGGTGTCACGTATTGTATGGCTACCAGTTTCGGTGCATCAGTGCATCATCTTCAGGCCTTAGTTAACCCCCTTAGCATCAGCTAAGGCCTGAAGATGGTGCACTGATACACCGAAACTGCTAGCCATACAATAAATGACGTTATAAGGACGGCTCTAGGTGTTTCATTTTCTTACATAAGCGAACGGGCAAAGCCCCCCAGACCTCCAATCACAAGGATGGACACACAAAAACTGTTGTAACTGGTGCTTGACATCCTCGGTACTGTCAGTGTGATGAAGTTGACGTCCAAGGTGCTCTCACACATGTTCTATCGGCGACAGATCTGTGGTTCTTGCTGGCCACAGGAATACTTCAACATCATACAGACGGTTCATAGACGCAGTGCCCTGTGTGAGCGAGCAATGTCCTGTTCAAAAATCGCACGACGATTCTGTTACATGAGATCGTAGGGTGTCGGTGACGTAGCGTACCGTCAGAGTGGCCTCAGTCACTGTCAGCACTGTGATCTTGTAACCTCCCCCTCACTTATCGACCTTAATGACAGTGAAAAATTAAACCGCGTGCACCTAATGGAAATTTGGGAAAAGCAATCGTCACCGAAGTTAATTTGTCGGTAAAGAGGGAGGAAAGCATTACATCTAAATGAAAGGAAAAATGCAAATGAAATTGGTGGAAATTAATTTTGAGAAAAGGGTAAAATTAATAAAGAAAGTAAATGTGCGGTCGTTACGTTAACAATTAATTGGCATTAATTATATATTTGAGATTTGGGGAAAATTACGGTCGCCAGTCCTATGGACAACTACTATAATAACTGAAAATGAAAAATTAATGCACATATAATTAGCACTAAAAGCGTGGCAACTGAAGGCTGACACGTGTTGTGTGAAAACTGAATGTTTGTCCGAAGTAATAAACTTCGCTCCAGTCTGACTTAATATAGCAAAAGAATTAATAAAACCGGAAAATTGAAAGTTAATTTAGTGACTGAAATTAATAGTGAACTTTGTTTCTGAAGCACTACGAAATTCAATAAAATAAGGTTAGTCTTCGGCTACCTCAACAATCATTTCAAAAGCTACTTGAATCTATGCAATTTAGAAATAAGAGATTTAACTTTGAACTTGAATTAAATGATTCTGAACGATTAACAAAAGTAAAATTTAGTACGTACCAAGCTGAGCTGCAGTCACAGGTAAGCTAAAATATGGTAACAAAACTCGCACTCTTAATTTGTGCTTGTGTAATCTAAATATTGTAGCCAGCTATGAATACTTTAACTGAACTTTGAAATTAAAGCAGTGGAATGGATTGATATTACTTTAATGCTGGCGTTTGAATTTCAACGACACTCAGGTTCATTCCGGAAAAGGAAGGGACCCTGCTTGGTAATGCAATTGGGACAATGAGCAACAAAGGTTCATGCTACGTTGCTGTAATTTTGTGAGGCAAATTGAACAGTTTGAAAAGCTGAGGTCTGCCATGCAGTTCTAAAACTTTACGTGCTTCCAGTCTCCGTTGTTGGTTGACTGAAGGTTTGAAGTCGTCGATCGAGGAGGTGGCGACAGTCACTCATTGTCGGCCGTTGCTGTTGCAGAAGATGGATGTTGGCGCGCCTTCTTCTCGACACGGTCACCAGGCGAAACGGGCTCTTGATGTGCGCCAGCTAATGCTTCCTGTCCGCGACACCGTGTCAGAAACTATCATCGCAAGTCGAGCGCAATTACATGCTGCCAAACCCTGAAAGCGCGGCAACTCGCGGGAGCGTCACACAACACACCTGCTCCACCGCCCTCCTCCAGCCAGACTCTCCTCTGCCCGCGCTCCACGCGGCAGAGTTAACACTACCAAAGATCCTAAACACTATGGTTCTTCACACGACCTATCGATGTAATCGTTCGATAGTATAGTTTTCCCTAGGCAAGACCCAGCGTAAAAATACAAATAGTATTTACAAAAGAAACCAATTATACATCGATATATATATATATATATATATATATATATATATATATATATATATAAAGACACAGAAATGTCATATCTTCAGGTAACAAAACAAGGAAAAAAATTTATAGTGCAATAGATGGAAATAGGAGGATATGCATTTCCGGCGTTACAACCTGAAGAGATATCCGATGGCTCCCCACGTCATGACGTCAAGGAGTACCACCGCCGTGCCTTTCCAAAACACTGGAAGAACAAGAGATCTCCACAGGTCGCCGCCGTACTCTCATGCAGTGCAGAACCACCATTCATCCCTGAACAGAATGCGATGCCATTTATCAGCAGTCCATGCTCCCCAGTCACAGCACCACACCAACCTTTGAGTTGCGGTGTTACTGGCAGCGTATGCATGCGATGGTCATTCCGCTCTCCGTCTGCTGCTTGTCTCCGTCAATGGCGCTGGATGACAGGACGTTGCAGGGAGCCCACTGCTTATCCTCGGATGGCAGGCGCAGATGTGAAGGCGTTACGATGCCTTCTTGGAGCACATTACGGGGGTCCTCCTTCGTGGTGGTCATGCGTGGCCGACTGGAGCCTTGACGGCGAGCACTGCCTGCCCCCAAGTTCCCATGCAGTCGAAGGTCAGGCCACAGACACATCCAAATGCCTCGCAAATGCAAATCTTACACGATTCTACTAACAGTCCAGAAGGAGCCCAGCCTGGGCCCCCTTCATGTAGTGCTGATAACGCTGCCTCGTAATTACGCAGTGCCACCGTTCCTTCACAGAGATCGCTCAACATCTGGCGCTGTTCAAAGTGTTATTTATCTGCTATGGGTTGTTTACCCATTGTCATTTTTTATTTGTAATTCACTGTTGCTATATGAGTTCAAATGGTTCAAATGGCTCTGAGCACTATGGGACTCAACACCTTAGGTCATTAAGTCCCCTAGAACGTAGAACTACTTAAACATAACTAACCTAAGGACATCACACACACCCATGCCCGAGGCAGGATTCGAACCTGCGACCGTAGCAGTCCCGCGGTTCCGGACTGCAGCGCCAGAACCGCTAGACCACCGCGGCCGGCTATATGAGTTCACGTTTTGTCATTTGTAGGTAGTGAGTGGAGCTGTGGACGCTAGAAAACGGAGTGCAGAGTAGAGAAATCCGAACATTTGCGACACATTCTGTTTGAGTTCAATAGATGGGTGACAGCAGCAGAGGCAGCCAGAAACATTTGTTTGGGGACAACGCGATTGGACAGAACACGGCAACAAAGTGGTTTTCTCGTTTTAAGGAAGAAGGTTTTGACATTAGTGACTCTTCACTACTCTTGTAGGTAGTGAGTGGAGCTGTGGACGCTAGAAAACGGAGTGCAGAGTAGAGAAATCCGAACATTTGCGACACATTCTGTTTGAGTTCAATAGATGGGTGACAGCAGCAGAGGCATCGAGAAACATTTGTTTCGGGACAACGCGATTGGACAGAACACGGCAACAAAGTGGTTTTCTCGTTTTAAGGAAGACGGTTTTGACATTAGTGACTCTTCAGTTTTAGAAGGACCTTCGAGATTTGATGAAGATCGTTTATACGTAAAAATTCACAACGACCATATCAGTGACTCTTCACTTTCAGAAGTACCTTGGAGATTTGATAAAGATCTTTTATACGTAAAAATTCAAAATGACCATATCAGTGACTCTTCACTTTCAGAAGTACCTTCGAGATTTGATGAAGATCGTTTATACGTATAAATTCAGAATGATCCATATCAGCCGGCCGTATTGGCCAAGCGGTTCTGGGCGCTACAGTCTGGAACCGCGCGACCGCTACGGTCGCAGGTTCGAATCCTGCCTCGGGCCCGGATGTGTGTGATGTCCTTAGGTTAGTTAGGTTTAAGTAGTTCAAGTTCAAGGGGACTGATGACCTCAGATGTTAAGTCCCATAGTGCTCAGAGCCATTTGAACCATTTGATCCATATCAGTGTACTCGACAACTGGTAACTGTAATGTACTGTGACCATTCGACCATCGTACGATATTTGCATACAATGGGGAACGTTCAATAATCGCATCTGTGGGTACCGCATGCCCTAAGCTAAAATCACAAGAATCAGCTGGTGCCCATAAGTGCGTCTCTGTTTGCTCGTCATCACTTGGCTCGTGAACGACACCGACCATTCCTGTTGTGTATCTTTACTGCTGACGAGAAATGGTGTCTTTATGCTAAGAAAAATAATGGAATGGATGAGCTCAAACAAAGCAGCACTCACCGTACGTAGACCTGCATACATCCACAAAAGGTATCTAGTTCACATTAACGGGACTTGTCAACTTGAAGAAAGCGTTAGACAGTGTAAAATGGTGCAAGATGTTCGGAATTCTGAGAAAAATAAGGGTAAGGTATGGGCAGAGACGGGTGATAGACAATATGTTCAACTGTCAAGAGCGAATAATAAGAGTGGACGACCAAGAACGAAGTGCTGGGATTAGATATGGCGTAAGACAGGGATGTAGTCTTCCGCCCCTACTGTTGAGCCTGTACATCGAAGAAGGAATGATGGAAATAAAAGAAAGATTCAGGAGTGTAATTAAAATTCAAGTTGACAGGATATCAATGATACGATTCGCTGATGATGTTGCTATCCTGAGTAAAAGTGAAGAAGAGTTACGTGATCTCCTGAATGGAATGAAAAGTCTAATGACTACAGAATAAGGATTGGTTGGTTGATATAGGAGAGGGGACCAAACAGCGAGATCATCGGTCCCATCGGATTAAGGAAGGATGAGGAAGGAAGTCGGCCGTGCGCTTTTAAAGGAAGCATCCCGGCATTTGCCTGAAGAGATTTAGGGAAAGCACAGAAAACCTAAATCAGGACGGCCGGACGCAGGTTTGAACCATCGTCCACAGAATATGGACTGACAGTAAACGGAAGGAAGACGGAAGTAATCAGAAATAGCGGAAACGAGAACAGCGAGAAACTAAACATCGGGATTGATGGTCATGAAGTAAATTAAGTTAAGGAATTCTACTACTACCTAGGCTGCAAAATAACCAATGACGGACGCAGCAAGGAGAACATCAAAAGCTAACTAGCACTGGCAAAAACGATATACCCGATCAAGAGAAGTCTACCAATATCAAACAAAGACCTTAGTTTGAGGAAGAAATTTCTGAGAATGTAGGCTTGGAGCACAGCATTGTATGGTAGTGAAACATGGACGGTGTGAAAACCCGAAGTGAAGAGAATTGAAGCATCTGAGATGTGGTGCTACAGATGAATGTTGAAAAATAGGTGGAGTGATAAGGTAAGGAACGAAAAGGTTGTGCGCAGAATCGGAGAGGAAGGGAGTATGTGCAAAACACTGAGAAGAAGAAGGGACAGGATGACATCTGTTAAGACATCAGGTAAAGATTTCCGTGGTACTAGACGGAGCTGTAAAGAGCAAGAACTATAGAGGAAGACAGAGATTGGAATACATCCAAAAAGTAATTGAGGACTTAGGTAGCAAGTGCTACTCTGAGATGAAGAGGTTGTCACAGGAGAGGAATTAGTGGCAGGCCGCATAAATCCAGTCGGAAGACAAATGACTCAGAAGAAAAAGTCTGGTGAAAGGGCGATGGTGTGGTTTACTGCGAATTGCTTCCTTGAGATGTAACCATCACTAAAAACTGAGAAACTAAACTCGTCCGAACAGGTACCGACCGATCGCCGTGTGATCCTCAGCCCATTGCGTCACAAGTTGCGAGTATGGAGGGGCATACGGCCAGCACACAGCTCTACAGGACGTTTTGTTTTCGTGGTTGTGGCCGCTACATCTCTTGACGTGGCATCACAAGGGCTTGGTGCACCCCACTTGCTAAGAGAGCTCGGAAGACCTGCACGGTCACCCGTCCTAGTGTTAGTCAAGGCCGCTTAACTTCGGTGACCTTACGCCAACTGGCGTTACCATTGCGGCTAGGCTGTTGGCCTCTAACCATCGCTGCTGACATTTATTGTCAACAACGGAGATCTCTTGCAGACAGCTAGACTGTGTGAACTGATGCACGGTCACCCATCCTAGTGCTAGCCAAGGCCGCTTAACTTCGATGACCTTACGCCAACTGGCGTTACCATTGTGGCAAAGCCGTTGGCCGCTAAGTATCACTGCTGACATTTATTGTCAACAAGTGAGACGTCTTGCAGAGAGCAAGACTGTGTGAGGTGACGCTACTCCACGATAACGCCCGCCCGCATTCTTCTAGACTGACAAAAGGCACTATACGGGTGTTGGGCTGGGAAGCTATTTCACACCCACATTTTTCACGTGGTCTTGCGCCCTCATATTTTCGCCTTTTCCTCTCTCTATCGAAAAACCTTCAAGGTGCTTCCTTTGCCGAATGAATATGCGCTTCGAACATGGCTCGACGTTTTTTTCGCCTCAAAACCATGTGATTTCTACAGTCGCTGAATCGGAAAGTTACCCCAGCGTTGGCGTATTATTGTAAATAGTGAAGAAGACTATGTTATTGATGACTAAAGTCTTTGTTAGGTGTATCTGTTGTGTTTATTAGACTTAAGGGAAAACTACGAACTTACGCACCAAAACTAACACCCTGCCAGTAATGTTACATATCTGCCTACGGTGCAGACGGGTACGAAGTTACACTGAAATCCACCTGTGTCTTTGGGTGCTTCACTTTTTTTCTCTGGCAGTGTATAAGAAAATTTCAAAGTTTTCTTCTAACATTAATACTATGCAAACTGTCATTTTAACAGAATAACTAGAAAATATTTACCTTCCAGATGGTAATTACATCCTTAAAAACGTATCACAGTTACGTGCGTGCTAAAGACCGATGTAAGGCCCCGGCGAAATGAACTGATATCGTAACCGCTGCACGAAGCCACTGCGTGATATCGGAAGAGGCCGTTAACGACTTTCGTCCAAAAGTCGTGATAAGACGAGCCAGTGAATAAGAGTTACTGTGGCCGCGCAATAAACAGCACCGAGGAGAAAGAAAGATCAAAACAGTCGCATAGGAACAAGGACCACTGCATCACATGACTGCGATAAAGCGTCGTGTTAAAAAGCTCCGCACTCTTCAACGATATCTAACGGGCTGTTCTGCAAGTCAGCAGCTGTTGCCGGTGACCCGACGTAAGAGGGCAACTGCGAGACCTTGCCCGGACGGAAATGGAGCCATTGACGCAGAAATATATTAGAATACCAGAGCAGAACGACTTTCAGAGGCGCTATGAAATACCACAACTGCTGTCTGCGGGTAGGAGTGGCGCAGCAACATGATAATTAAAAACGAGCAATGAATAACAATCGTAAATATTGGGCAATGGTGCTGCGAACTAGCCTCATTTAATGTACTCAGAGAGTACTGAGTACATTAACGCAACTGAGAATATGGATTACCATTAGCTGTGACCCGCATGGGCAGTACCGCCGCGGTGGAGCGTATAAGGCCGCGCTTGGCACCTTGTCGTCCGTCTTGTGACTTGCTCTGAAGATGGCCGGACGATAGGCGGCGGAAATATCAGTAGAGGAAATTTTATTTGCGCGGCTGCATGCCCGAAATTTAAAGGATTATTCATTACGCCGCGAGAAGTTGAAAATGCACACCATTAGCTGTAGTACGGAATGACGACAATGAAAATTTGTACCGAACTGGGACTCGAACCCGGCTCTCCCACTTACCGCTAGCGGTCGCCTTACCCTTTTTTATTTTTATTTTTTTTTGTTGATCTCATTTTGTTCTATATTGATCGTGGAATTTGTTCAGGGTGGATGACTGACGACACCCGTTCAGGTTCTTCGTTGATCCATTCACTCAGTTTTTTTTATTACAAAGGGTAGCTAATACTCTGACCGAAGACGCTAAGCTACCGTGCCGGCTGCGACCTCCCTCGATAAGATTGAATTCCGGATTTGACTCCCGTCCCGGCACAAGTTTTCGCTCTCATCATTCCATTCTACAGCTGACGGTTGTCCATATTCGCAGGTGCGAATACATTAAATGTATTTCATAACGGCTGAAGTCGCCGTATTGCCTGTTCCTTTGGTCATACGCGCATGTGCAAAGGAACTTTGCACCGTAATCAGAATAACACAGGCCTCCAATATCGTACTCAGAGAGGGTGGGTGCCTCTTTCCTCCCCTCTCCTGTCCCCAGCCGGCCGGTGTGGCCGTGCGGTTCTAAGCGCTTCAGTCTGGAACCGCGTGACCGCTACGGTCGCAGGTTCGAATCCTGCCTCGGGCATGGATGTGTGTGATGTCCTTCGGTTAGTTAGGTTTCAGTACTTCTAAGTTCTAGGGGACTGATGACCTCAGAAGTTAAGTCCCATAGTGCTCAGAGCCATTTGAACTATCTCCCGTCCCCGTCTCAGCCCCTAAGAAAAAATATCTTCGACAATAACTGAAGTCGTATTCTGCAACCCGCTCCCCTCCCCCTCCCGTAACGGACAGACATATCAGAACGTTTTCTGTTGATTGGGCTTCACAACTTCTATAAACTTTAGAAATGGGGTAAAGTAACGCTGTAAACGTATTCTTAAGTATTTACGAATGAGAAGTACAATAGTGTGTATGTTCTACAGTACTGATTTCTTTACAAATCCATCATCAGACCTTAACTGACTATCGTCGTCAAAGATGGTACAACATCCATGTACAACACTGGGAAAGATGCTACACTTCGAGAGTGAGGTTTGAACACAGAGTAAATGTCGTCTTTGACAGTGCAGTGTTAATCTGATTACAAATTAAAAAGTACTGCGCAAATAATGTAAATGTAGATAATGGACAGCCAACGGCCTTACCGCAGTGGTACCACAGGTTTCCGTCAGATCACCGAAGTTAAGCGCTGTCGAGTTGGGCTAGCAGTTGGATGGGTGGCCATCCGGTTTGCCGAGAGTTGTTGGCAAGCGGGGTGCACTCAGCCCTTGTGAGGCAAACTGAGGAGCTACTTGATTGAGAAGTAGCGGCTCCGGTCTCGGAAACTGACATACGGCCGGGAGAGCGGTGTGCTGACCACATGCCCCTCCATATCCGCATCCAGTGACGCCTGTGGTTTGAGGATGACACGGCGACCGGTCGGTACCTTTGGGCCTTCATGGCCTGTTAGGAGGAGAGATAATGGACAGGTCTACCAATGAAAAGTCATCAGTTGGTGAACAAATCACTTTATGAATATTATAACACGTTTCGGGTTTACCCACCATCAGATATTCTGAAAATACCAATAGTATCGTTATACTGTGTGGCTCTTACAGTAGATATTTGTATATTTATCAATAAATTAAAAAAAAATTCTTTGACTTTGTGAAACTTCCTGGCAGATTAGAACTATGTGCCGGACTGAGACTCGAACTCGTCCTGACAGACGTACGTTATTTCTCTTCAGTTGAATACGTATATATTTTAAATTTGTATTTAAATTTCCATCATTGTACTTTGGTTCGCTATTTGACACTGAGGGCGCCACCTTTGGCAAAATGGTGCCCCCTATCGGTAGTTTTTGCTTCGTGGTGATGTCACATTACCAGCATCTCCAATCTGCCTCTGACAGTTACGAAATCAGCACGTCCTTGCAGTTCACTTGAACAATCTGATGTATTTAGTGCATGTTCAATATCGTTGTAACCAATATTTGTACTTCTTCCTACGGTATGTCATTGCTGTACAAACCTTTTATTTCATGGCACTGTATGCATTATTTTCAGAATATCTGACGATAGGTAAATCCGTAACGCCGTATAATAAATTCATTGGTTTACCACTGATGGCATTTCAATGAATGACCTTTCCAGCATTTGTGCAATACTGTTAAACTTACATATTATGGTCGCGTGCTTCCTACACGACTTGCTGACACACCTTCAACTGATTAGAAATGTTAAACAGTAAACAGATATAAAGTCAAGACACCAGAAGGGACATTAATACCAGATCTAAAAAAAAGAAGGTGCCTGTGTAACAATTTAGATTAAATTAACAATCACAATAAAATAAAATTAATTACAAACAGGAGTACTGAAGAACAGTTTGAAAAGGTATTAATACAGAAGATGGATCAATTTTTCTTAATGTAGGGAAGATTTACCTATTATAAAACAACGGAATATTTGGAGTACATATGAAATCATAATAAAATACGTAAATAAAAAAAAAATGGAGGATTGAAAAGGAACGGACAGTGTGGGAAGCATTGGAAAACTGTAAGAACTAAACGTAATTTTAGCTCTGTTTGGTCAGTTAATATTAAAATCAGGACTGTGTGTTACACGTTTGTAGATGTCCAAGGCTTCCAACAGACAAGTGTTTGGCCTTTGTTTGGTAAGTAGAGGACAAGGGATCGTTGCACGCTAGTTACGGACCTCACTCAAGCAAATGTGGGGTCATAATTCTGCAGCCTTCAGCTGCGTTTATGTTCAGCCAACCTAGTTTCTGTGTCTCTGCCTGATTGGCCACTATAAAACTAATCGCAAGTAACGTCGTACACACTACTGTTGGCTAGTAATTCTGTCTTATTTTTACTGCTGAAAATAAACTGGATGATGTTTCGGTTAACAAAATAAATTAATACCGTCGAACACACACAATGTTGCTTTTTTCATTTATAACTATGAAATCATTCCACCAAGACTCAGTTAACTTGATATTCTGTAATGAGCGACCAGTTTCGGTCCGAGACCATTTTCCAGCCCCTGTAGTACAAACATAATGAATATAGATACGAGTAATGCACGTGAAAATTTATGTCTCAAAATTGTGGCAAAAATACAAACAATATTTACACGTTGGATTAATATCAGGAGCTATATTGGAATACAATGACATCAAAAATGATCACAATGTCAATCATTTGACTCAAAACTAGTCCGGGAAAGAAGTACTAGCAGACAGAAGATGGAATACACACTGCCAGAATAAAATGCAACACCTTCAAGGACTGTTTTCAGCAGAAACAGGGTATAATGCAGGGTGAGGCAAAGGTCACTAGACAATTGGTTAAAGGAAATCAAAGTAACAGCAAGACTTAGCACAAAAGAAATTTTAACTGGTTAAGTTTTTATTACCAAATGGTGATAATTACGCCTTGTCAAGTTGTTATACAATACAATGACAAACGAAACAAACACAATAAGCAAACCAGTGACTTGTGTAAGATTTAAAACTTTCCCGGCGTACGCATTGTTCCACAAACTTTCGGGAGAACTGCCGGATATTTGTAACTTCCTGCCACAATATTTCGGCGCAGAGTCTTCTGGCCATCTTCAGGTGATACTGGCGAAAACTCCCTGAGCTCTGGTATTTAAGACCCCTCCGGCGCATGCGTGGTGGATTCACTTGACATTGCGAGTGCGTAACTTGAGCGCGTTCATTCTGCTGCGGCGCACGCCCTCCGTGGTGAAAACTCAACGCAACGATATCAGTTCGATTGCCTTCCCGCGGTTCCATCACAGAACTACACCGGCTACGGAGGACACGAAGTTTTTCGACAACTGGATTCCATGCCGAATTCAACTGGTAACCGCCGTCACGATTAATAAGAGACTCACTGTCAGACAGCCGTATTTCCACGGATTCATTAATAATAGAACTCCAAAAGTTAGACGTATGGGCCACCATTTTTGTCTCATTGTAATTCATGGCGTGACCAGTGGAAATACAATGTTCGGCGATGGCAGACTTACAAGGCTGAAGAAGACGAGTATGCCGCTGATGTTCCACAATGCGATCCTACACTGTACGCGTCGTTTGCCGTATATAAGATTTGCCGCACTCACACGGAATTCTGTAAACACCTGCCTTGCGCAGTTCTAGGTCGTCTTTGACAGATCCCAACAGTGACGAAATTTTTGCAGGAGGGCGAAAGATTGCTTTCACTTTATATTTCTTTAGTATTCTGCCTATTTGCGCTGAAATATTACCAATATATGATAAATAGGCAGTCGTTTTAAAGGCCTCTTCCTCTTCTTTGCTCTATCGTTTACAGGTCTGCAGCGCTCTCTCCACTTGATGGGACGAATACCCATTCTTCAGAAATACAGTCTCCAGGTGCTCCAGTTCCGTTTGCAAACTATCGGTGTCAGAGATTACGTAGGCTCGGTAAATAAATGTCTTCAAAACACCCATCGTTTTTGCCGGATGGTGGCAACTAGCAGCTTGCAAGTAAAGGTCTGTGTGAGTGGGCTTTCTATATACTGAATGACCAAGTGTGCCATCACTCTTACGTCGCAACAAGACATCTAAAAATGGGAGGAAACCCTTCTCCAACTCCATAGTGAATTTTATGTTCTCGTGTATGGAGTTCGGATGTTGTAGGAACTCTCGCAGACGATCCAAACCATGAGGCCAAACTATAAAAGTATCACAACATATCGCCAGAATGCTGTTGGTTTAAAAGTGGCTGAGGAGAGTGATCGCTCCTCAAAATCTTCCATAAAAAGATTGGTCACCAGGGGAGACAAAGGACTCCCCATGGCGACACCGTCTGATTGCTCATAAAACTCGTTGTTAGATAAAAAATATCTAGAGGAGAGGGTGTGTTCAAACAGCGCTGTAATGTCAGCTCATTGCCAATGTTTGCTCATAAAACTGGTTGTTAAAAAAATATGTAGAGGAGAGGGTGTGTTCAAACAGCGCTGTAATGTCAGCTCATTGCCAATGAGATGTAGTGAGTCCATAAGAGGTACATTTGAAAAAAGTGAAACTACGTCAAAATTGACCAACAAGTCATAAATCCGCGGCTTCAATAACTTAAGTCTGCTGATAAAATCAATAGAATACTTTATGTGATGTGGAGCCTTTCCTACCATTGGTTTGAGCAAAGACGCCAAATACTTTGGTAAGTCGTAAGTGGCTGCTCCAATATTACTCACAACTGGACGCGTACTGTGCAGGATCGCATTGCGGAACATCAGCGGCATACTCGTCTTCTTCAGCCTTGTAAGTCTGCCAACGCCGAACACTGTATTTACACTTGGCCACGCCATGAATTACAATGAGACAAAAATGGTGGCCCATACGTCTAACTTTTGGAGTTCTATTATTAGTGAATCCGTGGAAATACGGCTGTCTCACAGTGAGTCTCTTATTAATCGTGACGGTGGTTACCAGTTGAATTCGGCATGGAATCCAATTGTCGAAAAACTGTGTGTGCTCCATAGCCGGCGTAGTTCTGTGATGGAACCGCGGGAACAGAATAGAACACGCTCAAGTAGCGCACGCGCAACGCCAAGTGAATCCACCACGCATGTGCCGGCGGGGCCTTAAATACCAGGGCTCAGCTAGTTTTCGCCAGTATCACCTGAAGATAGCCAGAAGACTCTGCGCCGAAATATTGTGGCAGGAAGTTGCAAACATCCGGCAGTTCGCCCGAAATTTTGTGGAACAAACTAGTGAATTGTTGAAGGCGTGATTAGTGAGACGTGTTTACAGCTGCAGTTTTCCGAATTGTCGCGATGTTAACGAAATAAGAAAGGATTTTCGCGTTAAAAACATTTTATAATAGTGAAGTTAATGCAGTAGTAATGGGGAAGACACTGTAGCTCAAAATCACCGTCTAGACAAACAGTGTACAACATACGAGATAGATTTGAAAAACATGGATTTGTTATGGATGCACCATGATCTGGCCGCCCAGCAACAGTCAGAACTGTAGAAAATGAATCGCGGGTATGTTTAGATGTGACTCAAAGTCCACGAAAATCATTCAGACGATTAGCAACTGAGCTGGATTTATCTCGAAGGTCAGAGCAAAGAACGTTACACAAACAAAAGTTTAAAATTTAAATTCTACGTTTACGACATGAGTTACTTGAAGATGATCCCGATCCACGTCTTCTGTTTTGTGAATTGATGCTTGACCAAAAGAAACGTGACCCTAACCTATTAAATAAAACTGTGTGGTCTGACGAGGCCAACGTTAAGCTAACAAGTTAACAGTCATAACTACGCTTAATGTTATACTGACAAAAAAATCTTTTGTTAGAACAACCACAAAATCAACTTGGTGTGAGTGTTTGGGGAGCAGTATCATAATTTGGACCATATTTTTTGAAGGAACTGTGATAGGAGGTAACTATTTGGATATGCTTCAGAATTACATGGTACTAGGGCTTACGACGTGTGCTGAAAACTTTCAAAAAATTTACTTTCAACACGATGGTGCTCCATCGCACAGTGCCACCACCGTCCCCTATTATTTAAACAAAACTTTCCACAGGACAGTGATTGGTCGAAGGGCAGACACTGACATGCCTTCACGTTCACCAGGTATCACGGCCATGGATTTTTTCCTTTGGGGTGTCCTCAAGGTTTCTGTTTACTCTCGAAAGCCTCAGACAATTGCTGAACTAAAAGACTACATACACGACGCATTTCATGATTTGAACAGTGATACCATACCATGCCAAAGAGCAGTGGTTCCCAACCTGCGGGTAATTACCCCCTTAGGGGTTGGTTGGTTAGCTGGTTCGGGGGAGATGACCAAACAGCGAGATCATCGGTCCCATCGGATTAGGGATGGATGGGGAAGGAAGTCGGTCGTATCCCTTCATAGGAACCATCCCGGCATTTGCCTGAAGTGATCTGGGGAGCTCACGGAAATCCTAAATCAGGATGGGCGGACGCGGGTTTGAACCGTCGTCCTCCAGAATGCGAGTCCAGTGTGCTAACTACTGCGCCACCTCGCTCGGTCCTGAGGGGTAAAATGAAATTTTCTGAGGGCTCAGAACTATATGACTCTGTTTCAGTCACAACTAAATTATTTTCAAAAGATCATTACTATTATCACAATTTTGTAAGACTCTAATATTCAAATGGTTCAAATGGCTCTGAGCACTATGGGACTTAACATCTGAGGTCATCAGTCCCCTGGAACTTAGAACTACTTAAACCTAACTAACCTAAGGACATCATACACATCCATGCCCGAGGCAGGATTCGAACCTGCGACTGTAGCGGTCACGTGGTTTCAGACTGAAGCGCCTAGAACCGCTCGGCAACACCGGCCGGCCTCTAATATTGATTATGTAAATTATCAATAATTATTTTTTCCCAATTAGCAGCATTCATGCGCTGGAATTTCCACACATAGTCCACTCACTGCACACACATGTTGTGCTGTGTCCCATACATCGATGATGATATAAGTGAGGCATATACGTAACAAATGCTACATATCTCAAACAAATGTCTTCTCCAAGTTGTAGACAGAAGCTGCAGTAGTACAGAAATTTTGTTGATTACTCCCTTCGTGCCGGCCACGGTGGCCGAGCGGTTCTAGGCGCCTTAGTCCGGAACCGCGTGACTGCTGCGGTCGCAGGTTCGAATCCTGCCTCGGGCATGGATGTGTGTGATGTCATTAGGTGAGTTAGGTTTAAGTAGTTCTAAGTTCTAGGGGAGCCATTTCAACCATTTTTTTACTCGCTTCGTAAAAGAAAAATGAATTAACTGACAATGCGATACTACTATAGTGCCGTACACAGTTTTATTATTATTTTTATGACAGTGGTTGGACATAAAGCATTAACAGCCTGAAGTCGTCCGATTTCGGCCAGTTCAGGAGTGCAGCTATGAACTGATTTACGAACATGCACACATCTGAACTTGTTTGATTTTAAATGGAGTTGCAATGTGCAGGTCAGGCAAGTGTCGCACTGGAGAGGAGTAGTACAGAGAACCATATTTTGTAACAGGTATCTACCCTCACTGTGGATAGTTAGCTTTCTTTTCTGAGAAGGAGTTGTGGGTAGCACTTGCAATGCACCACGAATTCCTTCGTCATTCATTCTAACACACACACACACATACACAAACACACACACACACACACACACACACACACACACACACAGAGAGAGAGAGAGAGAGAGAGAGAGAGAAAGTAAATATCATTCATCTTTCACCATTTTAAAACTAAAAGTGTTCCAAGAAAATTCTTTCATTCTACAGTTTAGTTATATACTAAAGTTGGTGATTTTGCAGTGGGGGGGGGGGGAGGGGCTACAGATGGCAGCATGGGAGTGGGCGAGAGTACTAGATATTGTCTGATTGCCATAGACTATGTAACAGTGTTCGAAAACAGTTTGAACATAAAAAATTATTGTAAGGATTGTTTATATTTGTAGTGAAACATAAATTCAATCTTTTGTTTAAACCAGTGCCCAGTAGCTAGTAACTTTGCGCCACCCTGTATGTGCATATTGACGGGCTGTACTGTAATCATTCATTTGTCACTGTCTTTGGCGATCAGATGACTGTGAATCCTCTTTTTTGACTCAGCAGGCTGCAACTGTTCAGAATTTAGAGGTGAACACTCCATCCTTCGTTCTAGGTTAGAACCATGGCCCACCAACGAGAACATATTCCTATTGAACGGTTTCAGCTATCTGAATGGGGCTACACTGTGGACCTGCAAGAAGCTGGATCGACGGTTTGCTGCGCGTGTTGGGCACAATGTATCGGTGGTATGTCGTTGCTTTCAGTAGTTGACTGTGGAACATCCCACACCCAAGTTCTGGAGGTGCGTGTAGTACAGGCGCGCGTCGAGATTAACATATCATGCGAGCAGCGGTGGCCGACCGAAAATGATCGAGGGACGAAATCCGAGCATTTTTTGGCGCCTGCTGAGTTACCAGAGACACTTAGGCACCATTTGCTTGCAGCAGGACTAAGATCACGTGAGTCTCTGACTTCACGATACCGCCAAGCATGTCTACTCTGGTGCAGTGAAAGAGTCGACTGGAGAGGGTTATGGCGCTGCGTTTCGTCAGTTATGAGAATAGGTTCTGACTGTATTCGAATGACAGACGTACACGTGTCTGACCAGTGAGCTACCTGTTCTGGAGTGCACTCGCCCACGACACTCGGGTCCCACCCGAGGCTTCATCAGTTACAACTCCCGGTCACATTTGGTGTTCTGCAGCGTAAAGTAACCGGTGGCCGCTACATTGCACGAATTGTTATCCCCGTGCTACAGCCATTTGTTCGACAGAAACAGGATGTGCTTTTTCAGCAGGACAATAAACGCCCACATACGGCTGCTGCACTTTGTGGTGTAAAACAACTGGCCTGACCATCGAGTTCACGAGATCTTCTCTCCGACTGAATGTGTATGGGACATGATGACGAGGGAAATTACTCGTTCTCTAGAGCCTGAAAGAAACACTGCCGTGTTGCGACAAAAGACACAAGATGATTGGGACAGTCTATTGCAGGATGTCATTCGGCACCTTTATGATGATTTGCATGTGAAAGCACACACCTGCTATGCTGCCAGACTGTGTACTCGTGCGACTGTTCGGCCACCCTTTCCTGTGACATGTGAGTTTCATTTGATCTGAACTTGTTATCATACACTCCTATACTGATGAACTACCTGTCACATCAATTGTCAATAAAATGACTCTGTCCATGAAGGTGCTGCATTTTTAATTTTTCCGGCGGTATCAAACATAGGCCTTAATTTGAGGAAGAAATTTCTGAGAATGTACGTTTGGAACACTGCACTGTATGATAGTGAGGCACGGACTGTGGGAAAATCGGAACGGAAGAGAATCGAAGCATTTGAGATTTGCTGCTACAGACGAAAATTAGGGGACTGATGAATCGGAGAGGAAAGGAATATGGGGAAGACACTGACAAGGACTAGGGACAGAATGACATGACATCTTACAATGTAGGCTGAAGACATGACATCTGTTAAGATATCAGGGAGTGACTTCAATGGTACTAGAGGGAGCTGTAGAGGGCAACAACTGTAGAAGAAGACAGAAAATGGAATACATGCAGCAAATAATTGAGAACGTAGGTTGCAAGCTCTACTTTGAGATGAAGAGGCTGACACGGGAAATAGTGGCAGACCGTATCAAACCAGTCAGAAGACTGAAGACACACACAAAAAAAAAAGAAATATGCAGTAATTAAACATATTAAATTACTTGTGTAAGAGGAAAACATGCTTGAATGCTACAGGATACGTAAATTAAACACAATGTAACAGCTGACGCAGTTTAAAACATTTCAGGAACATATGCGTGAAGACTGGTGCTACACACTTTGTATCATACGGGTTCGAGCGCATAAGACGCTGCCTTCTCCGTTTGCCTCGCGTCATACATCGCCTTACAAAGGCGACTCACCGGGGCGTTCCTCGCGCAGTAACTTTCTGTTTCACTGCTTCCTCCTAATAGGTGCGGTTTACTTTGTAGTCGGCGCCAATAGCCGAGACTCACTTGTCGTCTTGTCAAATCCAGCTCCAGCACATCACCTCCTCGGGAACTATATCCAGCTGTCTCTACTCTCGTGCCATTCCGTGTGGTCAAACCTGAAACTTGGGTTATAGACTAGGAGCAGTCTTTCTTTTCCTCTTCGCCCCCATATGAGCAGCGGTGAGCTGTTCGAGGTACAAATATACCTGGTTGTGAACTTTTAACATTACAGCGCGTCAGCAATCGTGAGTAATTTAATGATTATACAGAATCCGCCTCGATTGCAAACAGAAACAGGTTTAGGCGCGGATAGCCACGCCTTCTTCGGAACACACTAGAACTACAAACTGCCTAAAGAGACATGGTCCGACATTAATCCAGAATGCCCACAAGGGCAAAATTGAGAAACCGTTTTCTTCCATGTGATTGGCAGAAAATGTGTTAGCCGGCCGCGGTGGCCGTGCGGTTCTAGGCGCTGCAGTCCGGAACCGCGGGACTGCTACGGTCGCAGGTTCGAATCCTGCCCCGGGCATGGATGTGTTTGATGACCTTAGGTTAGTTAGGTTTAAGTAGTTCTAAGATCTAGGGGACTGATGACCACAGATGTTAAGTCCCATAGTGCTGAGAGCCATTTGAACCATTTGAACTGATGACCTAAGATGTTAAGTCCCATAGTGCTCAGAGCCATTTTTGAAAATGTGTTACGAAAGTGATCCGATGACCGGGTCAAAGGCGCAGGAAGTTAATGCGTGTGTATGTATAATGTGCTAGCTCGACGACGATTTTATAGAACTATAGAACGTGGATAGGCTGAAACTATATATATGGGATAACAAATTCCATGGATGGTCGAAACGCATGCACGCTGGACAGACAAAATACCATCAGCTAGAAGCAGGCTACAAATATGGGGGGTGAATAAACCATTTTTCAATTACTTGATAGTAATAGTATTTGATGACTACGCTTGGATAAGCGTGTAAAGTTACGATATTAAATTCTAAGCGCTATTGACCAGAAAAAGGCCAAATTAGTATGACAGGCTTAATGTAATTGCGTGGAAGGACATACAATGTCGCCTTCATCGCCCTTAATATCTAATGACCGACAGAGGTCATTTTGAATAGTGCTATCGGATATGTACCAAAATAGAGTAAAAAGAACCCAAAGCTAAAGTATTTTCTTAAAATCAGGTACTTGAGGTACTGAACCATGAAGCTTCATCAAGTGAGGTCTGTGAACGCGTATGTATACTCATTTCTTACAAGCTCCAATATTTCTAATATGGTCAAAATAGCCATTCCCACTTAGTTATAATTATCCAAGTTGAATATGGTGATGCAAGGATGTTTTTAGTCATGGGCGTTCCTTTCCGACATTCTCACAGCCTGGCTGTCGGCGCCACCTCATTTTACCTGAGAGCCCGCGGCCCACCGAACGTCGGCTGGAGTGAGGAAGCACGCTTCTGACGTTTGAGCTAAGCACAGCTATTGACATGGTACACGCGTACCGTTTGTTTTACATTTTATGCGAGTCTTTTGCCCTTTTG
Organism: Schistocerca nitens; assembly: GCF_023898315.1. NCBI lineage: Eukaryota > Metazoa > Arthropoda > Insecta > Orthoptera > Acrididae > Schistocerca > Schistocerca nitens. The sequence goes on along the minus strand of NC_064615.1, from coordinate 252,918,787 downwards.
GGCATTCTGGATTAATGTCGGACCATGTCTCTTTAGGCAGTTTGTAGTTCTAGTGAGTTCCGAAGAAGGCGTGGCTATCCGCGCCGAAACCTGTTTCTGTTTGCAATCGAGGCGGATTCTTTATAATCATTAAATTATGCCTGGTTGTCAGCATAATGGTTTGAAAGTAGATAAAATCAGTGTGGTATAAAGGTTAAACATGTACACGTGTTCTTGGAATTATTAAAATATGATTTTCATTGGTTGTATTACAAATATAATTGTAGTTTGTACTTGTTTTTAAGTTAAATAAAGAAATAAAAATAAAATGTTAATGGAGGAGGGTGGCAGATCTTAAAATTAAACCCTGCGTATGCACGGAAATTGCTAAGACCGATAGTGGGAGAGTTTAGAAAGCGAGAGGAAGGATTAGCAGTTATATTGGATTGTACTCTGTGGGTATAAAAAAGGGGACCACTAGGCTGTAATGTGGACAAGTGAGTGGGGTGGGCGGAGTGGATGGTAGGTGACAGAAAATGGATAGGGGAGTGGAGTGTGCAACGTATCATGGTATAAAGAGCATATGATATAGAGAAAGACTGAGAGCCGAGAAGGAGCTTTGATGAGCAAAAGGATAGAAGTATTAAGTCAGAAAGGAGATATAAAAATCGGGCAAAATTTAATTGGCTGAAAGAGGGAGTCGGCTGAACATTCTCTGGGAGAGGAGAAGGAATTTGTGTCGGTAGAGGGCAAAAACTGTAGGCGCGGCGGTTTACCAGGACTGAGTATTAAAGGGGAAACGATTGTATTGTTGCACTCGAGTTTGAAGATTAGGGATGGGAAAAACTGACCGGTTAAAACCGATACCAGTATTTTAGTTCTGAATAACCGTTATTTTTCTGCATGTGTTTGGTCTCGGTTTTAATAGCTTTTTTCATTTTTTCATCAATAACCTGCTAAAAAGCAGGTTGTTGCCACAGTGCTAAAATGTTTGATTTTTCAGTAAAACTATTTTTAAAAACGAGTAATTCAAAAATTGGGTTATTATGGGAAATGGGAAACGCGATCAGTGCTGTTTTACTAACAACACCTACGGTTAGAAACTAGCAACAAACACATGACATAAGGATCGGCACAGCACAGCAGAGACAATACTGTGCCAGTTACCATGAGGAGTGGTCTGTTGGGCGCTACGTGTGCACGTGGAGTCTGCAACACTTGCCCGAGCCTGGCCTACGCGGCCGTTTCTCGCTTTCGCCCTCGACCACGGGCATCAGTTGTATTGCAGAATGGCACCGCGTCTCGTTTGGAAGTATTTTACAAAATGCGGTAGCAGCTCCATTTGGTGCTATAGTCACGCCAATCTCACACCATTATGACATCGATCATTCTGAGCATAACTTTGAGACATATGGCAAGATGCTTCCGCACTTTCACTCATTTCCACAGAATTATTAATGGATTATATTGCTTCATCTAACTCGTGTCTAAGTTTTACTGAGCAGTACATTTGAAAGACTCATCAATGGATGGCCCCAGGCGCACTTTCAAGCTGCCTAGAAGTGACGTGGGGGATTGTGTAACCACTGTTAAAATGTTGGGTGAATACCTTTCATCGCCCTCAGCTCGTGGTCTCGCGATAGCGTTCTCGCTTCCCGAGCACGGGGTCCCGGGTTCGATTCCCGGCGGGGTCAGCGATTTTCTCTGCTTCGTGATGACTGGGTGTTGTGTGATGTCCTTAGGTTAGTTGCCGGCCGCGGTGGTCTCGCGGTTCTAGGCGCGCAGTCCGGAACCGTGCGACTGCTACGGTCGCAGGTTCGAATCCTGCCTCGGGCATGGATGTGTGTGATGTCCTTAGGTTAGTTAGGTTTAAGTAGTTCTGAGTTCTAGGGGACTGATGACCATAGATGTTAAGTCCTATAGTGCTCAGAGCCAATACCTTTCATCAGTTGCTGTTCTTTTCCGTCCACGTATTTTACTCTTCCCATTTATAGCTTACTGAATTTTTTCGTAATGTTTGCAAAGACAGATCGTGACGGTTTCAATGATTATGACTTCATTTCAGCATCGCTGCTGTAATATTATGGAGACATTCGCGATCAACGAACACCATACCCTCTTTTTCTACAGTCGCATACACTCTGAAAGTCTGAATAGCTTCGCAAGCAAGCACAGCACAGCACCTTCTGGTGGGCTTCCTATGAACACGTTAGCATGCGAAACGTACCTGAGTTACGTGTATGCTTACAGTTGGCACTTTGTGTGACCTCTTCTCCTGACGAAGGGACTGTCGTTTGCGGTCCTGTTATCTTGTTACTGTTTCATCAAGTTCCACCTATTTTATGTCGCTGTAACAGTTTTCATAAATATGTACATTACGTCATTAGAAAAAAAATTCATAATTTAGTAGTCAATAGTGTCAAAAATACGTTTTATAATTTACAATCTTATACATGTACATAATGTAACGCAGTGACATTGTAACAACTCTGACGGCGTACAAACTCTTTGTGAAGCCATAGAGTCGTAATATCTTTGTAGCATGTTTCGTAAACAAACAATGTAAGTGATGATTGGCATGTGTGTGATATTCTGTGTAACGGAGGAGGCACAGCACCTGTAGGTAGTCAAGCAAAAGTACCATTTCTAGCATTAGCATTAATGAACACTTAATGAACAATTTTTTCCGATTTTTCGACTGCAGTCCAGCTTCAAAAAGACGCGAGAGACGCAGAAAATTACACATGCAAATATCAACAAACATATTCAAGTAAACAAATGCACAAACGCACTTGAAAATGAGAATAAATTCTCGAAACGCGTTGTACTAAGCATAAAAAATAAGTACCTGGTGCAGTTTTCATAATTTCAATCATGAATGACGTAGCTGCAGGCTTTCCTCAATCATCTACTATGATGAACGAAATCAGTAACAGATTACTTATTATACTGGATCTTAAGTAGCGGAGATTGTTGTACGTGGAGGATAGTGAACCTAGGTACACAGGATGTTCCCTCGTCGGTGTTTCGATCTAGTGACCGATTTAACCATCACAAGAGGGAATGCGCACTATGCATTTTCTACTGCTTCTGTTGTCGTAAGACATGACGCTGTGTTTTGTGCGGCTTTATAATTAGTACAAGCTCTACATACACTACTGGCCATTGCTACACCAAGAAGATGACGTTCTACAGACGCAAAATTTAACCGACAGGAAGAAGATGCAGTGATATGCAAATGATTATCTTTTCAGAGCATTCACACAAGGTTGGCGCCGGTGGCGAAACCTATAACGTGCTGACATGAGGAAAGTTTCCAACCGATTTCTCATACACAAACAGCAGTTGACCGGCGTTGCCTGGTGAAACGTTGTTGTGATGCCTCGTTTAAGGAGGAAAAATGCGTACCATCACGTTTCCCACTTTGATAAAGGTCGGACTGTAGCCTATCGCGATTGCGGTTTATCGTATCGCGACATTTCTGCTGGCGTTGGTCGAGATCCAATGACTGCTAGCAGAATATGGAATCTGTGGGTTCAGGAGGGAAATACGGAACGCCGTACTGGATCCCAACGGCCTTGTTTCACTGGCAGTCGAGTTGACAGGCATCTTATCCGCATGGATGTAACGGATCGTGCAGCCACGTCTCGATCTCTGAGTCAACAGATGGGAACGTTTGCAAGACAACAACCATCTGCACATACATTTCGACTACGTTTGCAGCAGCATGGACTATCAGCTCGGAGACCATGGCTGCGGTTACCCTTGACGCTGCATCACAGACAGGAGCGCCTGCGATGGTGTACTCAACGACGAACCTGGGTGCACGAATGGCAAAACGTCATTTTTTCGGATGAATCCAGGTTGCGTTTACAGTATCATGATGGTCGCATCTGTGTTTGGCGACATCGCAGTGAACGCACATTGGAAGCGTGTATTCGTCATCGCCATACTGGCATATCACCCGGCGTGATGGTTTGGGGTGCCATTGGATACGCGTCTCGGTCACCTCTTGTTCGCATTGACGGCACTTTGAACAGTGTACGTTATATTTCAAATGTTTTACGACCCGTGGCTCTACCCTTCATTCGGTCCCTGCGAAACCCTACCTTTCAGCAGGATAATGCACGACCGCTTGTTGCAGGTCCTGTACGGGCCTTTCTGGATACAGAAAATGTTAGACTGCTGCCCTGGGCAGCACATTCTCCAGATCTCTTACCAATTGAAAGCGTCTGGTCAATGGTGGCCGAGCAACTGGCTCGTCACAATACGCCAGTCACTACTCTTGATGAACTGTGGTATCGTGTTGAAGCTGCATGGGCAGCTGTACCTGTACAAGCCATCCAAGGTCTTTTTGACTCAATGCCCAGGCGTATCAAGGCCGTTATTACGGCCAGAGGTGGTTGTTCTGGGTACTGATTTCTCAGGATCTATGCACCCAAATTACGTGAAAATGTAATCACATGTCAGTTCTAGTATAATATATTTGTCCAATGAATACCAGTTTATCATCTGCATTGCTTCTTGGTGTAGCAATTTTAATGGGCAGTAGTGTATTTAAGTGATGTGTAATACAATATAAGACGAAGGAGACGACACACCATGAAGGAATTATCCGCTTGTAATGGAAGTCGGTCGATGTACATCTACAGTCAAACAAATGATTATAATTTCAGTAAAATTGAATTATTTATCCAATAGAAAGAGCTCCACAAACTGAGTAAGTTATAAATGCGTCGGTCTATCTCTGGCCCTTATGTAAGCAGTTATTCGGCTTGGCATTAATGGACATAGTTGTTGGAAGTCCACCAATAGAAAGAGCTCCAAAAATTGAGTAAGTTATAAACGTGTTGGTCTACCTCTGGTCCTTATGCAAACAGTTATTCGGCTTGGCATTAAAGGACAGAGTTGTTGGAAGTCCACTTGAGGGATATCATGCCAAATTGTGTCCAATTGGCGCGTGAGACGGTCAAAATCTGTAATTCCTTTGGGGGCCCTGCCCATAATGCTCGGAATGTTCTCAGGTGGGGAGAAATCCAGTAACGTTGCTGGCCAAGGTGGGGTTTGACGAGCACGAAGACGAACTGTAGGAACCCTCGCCGTGGGCAGGCGGATTTTATCTTGCTGAAATCTTGCTGCCTTGAAGGACAGCCAAATAGGGCGTTGAATATCGTCGACGTACCGGTGTATTGTAAGGGTGCCGTGGATGACAACAAAAGGGGTCCTGCTATGAAATGAAATGACAACCCAGACCATCAGTCCGACTGTCGGGCATTTGGCGAGCGACAGTCAGGTTGGTATACCACCGTTGTCCGCGGTGTCTCCAGACGCGTTTTCACCGATCATCGGGACTCAGTTCAAAGAGGAACTCATCGCAAAAGACAGTTCTAATCCACTGAGATTCCAGATCGAAGACGTGTCTGGAGACGCCAAGGCCAGAGGTGGGATACGAATCTGACTGTGGTCCGCCATACTGACTGACAACCAGGTCGGGTGGTCTAAGCTGCCATTTCATTTCATAGCAGGACCCCTTCTGTTGTCACCCGCAGCACTCTTTCAGCACAGCGGTACGTCAACGATATTCAACGTTCTGTTGGCCTTCATGAGAAGCCATCCTGAGCTTACGTTTCAGAAAGATAATGCCCATCACGACACAAAGAGAGTTTCTAATGCTTGTCTTCGTGCTTGCCAAACCCCACCTGGGTCTGTAAGGACGCCTGATCTCTTCCGAATTGAGGACGTTTGGAGAATTATGGGCAGAGCCCCACAACCCCACAATCATCTCGGGATTTTCACGATATAACCCAGCAACTGGACAGAATTTGGCACGATATCCCTTAGGAGGAAATGCGACGATTCTGTTAGTCAATGCCAAACCGAGTAACTGCTTGAATGAGCGCCAGAGATGGGCCAACAGGTTACTGACTTGCTCAATTTGTGAAACTCTTTCTCTTGAATAAATCATCCAGTTATCTAGAAACTTTAATCATTTGTATGTCTGATCATGGAGGTAATCTCCGATAACTTAACACATGTCCAATCAAACTGCCCCTTAATCCGTCAGTGTTTTCCATACATTCCTTTCTTCGCCGATTCTGCGGAGGACTTCCTCACTCCCTATCTGACCGGTGCATCTGATTTTCAACACCCACCTCTAGTACCACATCTCAGACGCTTCGATTCTCTTTTCTCCCGGTTTTCCCACTCTCCATGACTCACCACCATACAATACTGAGCTCCAAACTTACATTCCCAGAAATTTCTTCCTCAAATTAAGCCCTTTGTTTGGCATCAGTAAACTTGTCTTGGCCAGAAATGCCCTCTTTGTCTGTGTAAGTCTACTTTTGATGTTCTTCTTGCTTTGTGCGACATAGGTTATTTTGCTTCCAAGGTAGCAAAATTCCTTAACTTCATCTACTTCGTAACCAATAATTTTGATGTTAAGTTTCTCGCTATTCTCATTTTTGCACTTCTCATTACCTTAGTCTTTTTCCGGTTTACTGTCAATTCACAGTCTTTACTCTTTAAACTCTTCATTACATTCAAGAGCTCATGCTACAACTTTCGCGTAAACAATGATCGTTTTGCAGATATAATTACTCCTTTAGATACTTACTCTACTACTGTTATCACAGTCTATTAACGTAACATTGTAATGACGGCAGTTGGAAGCATATCTCTGCGAGGATTCATCAAACGCTGACAAACATTACAATCTTATGTATGGCTTTGACAGTTTACGGACGACACAAACAGCAGACTTTCCAAGGGCAACAGGAAAGGAGCGAGTCTCTGTACCTAGCTAATGACAAATGTTTATCTGAAAATCTGGCTTACAGATTTTTGCTCCGTCTCTGTTATATCAACAATTTTATCAGCTGAAATTTAAAAAAAGATCCTGCAACAGAATTAAAGCAACTACCATATTAGTTTGAGAAACGTTTTTCGCAAAACGTTATTTGGCATGTTTTTTGCATTCTTCCAAGTGCACGCTCTCAATATTATTCACTCTTTCAACCTTACAGTGTATATACTTTTGTATACTGATTGTGTTGTTTTCTTTATTTCAAGCGATATTGTCTTTTTATTCAGATAAACCTTTAGTTCCGTGCGTATCTTATTTTATATCAAATCGGATTCGTTTGCAGATTAAAAGTCTGGCAAGGCAGAGATCTGACGTGAAGACATTTCAGACCAAACACCGGACACATACCTCGATGACAACCTACGCAGTTTCCATAGAAGAAAGATCGAACAGCTGTTGGAGGAAGTAAGGGCGGCAAGAGGAAAAATAATACTGTAATCAGGAAAGCGAAGAAAGCGTCCAACGTGGCTTAAATGTTGCTTATCACGATGTCCAGAACGGTCCTGTACGAAATTTTGAAAGATGAGCGCAAGTTATAAGCGCTGAGAGGCGTAAAAAGAAAGCTTAGCGATAAATAAACTTTCTGATATCATCTATTGACTCTATCAACTGGGACGCGCATATCTGAAATGTCATTTCGTTTGAGCACAGACACTATCTTGAGTTGGCGTCCATGATAAGGCATGGATGGAAATACACTGGCAAAGTAAACAATTAACTTCGTTTCAGAAAAGTACATGACAGTCTTATCTTCCAGCTCCACTACATACGATTAGTGGGGGCTGATAACCGCGAAGTTCAACGTCCGAAAATAACCGCTTACTATTGCATTGCTGGTACAGTCGTCGTCAAATCCAGTCTTCACAAATTCACCGCAGAAATTACGAGCCACCGGCTGGAAAGAGCACAATCGGTTTGTTCCTAGAACCTAGTGACATGATAGCCTTCACCTGGAGAGTAACTAGTAGGAACTCTCACAGTGTAAAGTTATTCAGCATGGGAATTTGCAGACAGGAGAAGGAGTACAGTGACTGACATTATGTTCCTAACCTCTCTGCAGTGTCCTGTGTTATTGGGGATTTAGGCACATGCGTCTGTCAAATATGTAGATAGTTTCACTGATCATCCATCCAAAACGACAAACAGGGTTACCTAAACAAACTTGTATTGTAGCGTCCAAATACAAACAAGTGCCTGGTTTATTTGTATTTTCCATGATATAAGGAAATTAAACAACTTCCCGGTACAACTCAGGATCGCCTGGCCCGGCTGAGCTACAAATTCTTCATTAATTATTCCATATGGGGCCCTAAATAAAGTTTCATTAATACCAAGTGCCTCCAGAAGATTCTTGCTGTTTCAAATGACACTATCTTCTACGCGAATGATGATAGCAACTTGACGATGTATTAAGTTATGCATAGGATTGTATAGTTTTTCCTTTCAATACAGCCGTACCCTTTTATAAGGGAGTATCTTTTATACTCCTGGATATGGTTTTCACTAATACGTTAGGATCGAAATCCTTATTTATCTTTCACATATGTTCAATGTACTCCTCAACGGACACTAAAAAAAAAAAAAAAAAAAAAAAAAAAAACGTAACGTCCAGATGCCATTGTTTTGCGAGTATGACTGGAGTTCTATGAAATATTATATACTGGAACAGTCGCTTGTTCTTAATGTTTTATTAACACGAAGCGTTTCGGCAGCATGCTGCTATCATCAGGTGCATTTACAGCTACTTTTACGCTGTCATTAATATGAAGTGAGGCTAGTTTTCTTAGCTATATGTGCCAGTGAGGTTATGTGTCAAAAAAGACTCAGTTTTGTTCGTAATTTCATTGCCCGGCAGACAGAGTACAGTATCAAGTACATCGCAACACTTAAACAAATGTGTCGTCCTAATGAAATGTTAATAACAAGGAAATGTTGCAGTATTTATTATTTCATAAAAAATCCTACAATTCAGTCGCAGCACTCAAATGACATCCATATAACAGGGATAGATTTAAGATGACTGGGCTTATTGCATTCACTGCTGTTGTTGTGTAACGCCACTGCTTACCCGAAGTTATTGGCAGGGAAGGCACATAAAGGAGTCTTTCACAAACCTTAACAAAACGGCCGAAGTGGCCGTGCGGTTAAAGGCGCTGCAGTCTGGAACCGCAAGACCGCTACGGTCGCAGGTTCGAATCCTGCCTCGGGCATGGATGTTTGTGATGTCCTTAGGTTAGTTAGGTTTAACTAGTTCTAAGTTCTAGGGGACTAATGACCTCAGCAGTTGAGTCCCATAGTGCTCAGAGCCATTTGAGCCTTAACAAAATATGTCACACATACCGTGAACTTAAGCGATCTTGGAGGCCAACGCTGCAATACGACATCCATGCGATCCTTGCGGTCGATCCATTGTTCAGACAGCTAATTGTCAAGAAGTGCTCTTAAATGCAGTGACCACTGTAGGGATGGCGGTTATTGCTGAAGCATTCTGTTTTCGGTTACTTTAACCTGAGCTTTAAAATCGCTCAAAATAACCGGTTTCTGAAACAACCGACTTTCGGTTTTTTTAGTGCCATTATTTCCAGCAATAAACGTAGACGTCGAACAAAGTTTAATAAATCCTAAGAGTTCCTTAGACTTTTGCACTGTACATTTCAAGACACATAGAACTATACTATGAAATAAAATGGATAAATAAAAGAAAATTTAGTCCGCCCACCCTTCGGCGCTTTTTTCGAAAAGTAATGAGGGGTGGAATACTACAAAAAATTCACCAGTGTTCTCCTAATTATTGCAAGTTTTGAAATCTCCATTGAAAAATCATGTTGTAATCGAGGATCATACCACTGTTTGGTCATTACGAATAGTCAGTCATAATGGATGAAAACTGATGTTGGAGAATTCTATTTTTCTTTTTAAGTTGTCGGTTTTTGCGGACTACAAGCAGATGCAAGCATATGCTCATAATGTATATACAGGCAGTAGAACAGCTAATTTCTCTTTTGATTGTTATTAATGAATTGGTAAGTTTGTAATTTATTGTTGTTGCCATAACTACCTAGCTCTGTTATTTTTTCATATAAATTACAGTCAAATGGTAAGCTTATGTGTAAAATTTGTTGTTTTCTATTTCCTTAATTATTACAAATGAAAACTCCATTTTTTCGGCGGTTATATCTTTTTCCTTTTTAATGGGAATTTTAATGCAATTGATTTTTTACTGACAAAATCAAAACTGCTCTTTCAAAGCATTCAACTGTAGATAGTAGCAAAATATAATATATACCAGGAACAACTACACGACGATAGTTAAAATTTCAGTAATGAATTAATCCATTGGACAATATTTATTTTGCAGTCTGTCCATAAATACTAGTTTTATAACGTGTTGATCTGTAAGTTGACTTCTTTTATCAGAGACATCATAATTCAAAGACGATTCAAATCTTTCAAAAGCCACAAAGCCTCCTACCAATTGATTTTTAAAAGAAAATTCTGTTTCAAAGCCAAAAATTTTTAGCACCACTACTATAGCAAATTAATATATCTGTTTCAAAAAAATGGTTCAAATGTCTCTGAGCACTACGGGACTTAACATCTGAGGTCATCAGTCCCCTAGAACGTAGAACTACTTAAACCTAACTAACCTAAGGACATCACACACATCCATGCCCGAGGCAGGATTCGAACCTGCGACCGTAGCGGTCGCGCGGCTCCGGACTGAAGCGCCTAGAACCGCTCGGCCACAGCGGCCGGCACATCTGTTTCCTATCTGCTTATCAGTAAACAAAAAAAAAAATACCTGTATAACTCAAAGCAAACAAATACCGAAAAATTCTGGTTATTAAAAACTAAAATACTGGCATCGCTTTTAACCCGTTGGTTTTTCTCATTGCTAGGTCATTGACGTCGTGATCCGACATGCTGAATAATGACATTTTCAGTGTGTTCTCGAAGTTGTGGAATAACCCAGATTTCCAAAATATTCAGGTAAGCGAATCTTGGAACAGTTTTTTTCCACAAAAAAGGAAAAGGTCATGCAAGTCATTCAACGGCGCAAATAAGTGTAACTTTGAATGCTACCATATGCAGCTGCTCTGTTCGCCATATTCGTATACTGTGGCGGTTCACTTCGTTACTTAATTGGAAGTTAAGCCTCATCACTGAACGCTAAACGTTGAAAGGAATTGTAATCATCGAACTCCACGCCAGAATGAATTCACATAAATCTACTCGTTCCCAGAATGAGATTTTCACTCTGCAGCGGAGTGTGCGCTGATTTCAAATCTACTCGTTGTTCATCACAGTCATGAAACGCTTATAGCAACTGAATCCAGCATGTTTTGAAAAACTAACGTTGCCACAAAACAGAGCAGACATACACATGACAAATGGGTAATGTTTAAGGAGATATGTGAAAGGAAACATTAGAAAACTCCTTTACGTTGTACTGCTCAATGCATTTGGATAATACAGATTCACGTTATAGACATAATTATGCTGTGGTCAGTTCTGTGATTTGCTGCGTAAACAAGGGGTTTCAAAAATATGTTGTTAATTGATACTTGATTAGACAGATGAACTTGAGCCCGCATCTCGTGGTCATGCGGTAGCGTTCTCGCTTCCCACGCCCGGGTTCCCGGGTTCAATTCCCGGCGGGGTCAGGGATTTTCTCTGCCTCGTGATGGCTGGGTGTTGTGTGATGTCCTTAGGTTAGTTAGGTTTAAGTAGTTCTAAGTTCTAGGGGACTGATGACCATAGATGTTAAGTCCCATAGTGCTCAGAGCCATTTGAACCATTAGATGAACTTGAGTGCAAAAGTTGCAGTTATGTGCGGAAAAACATAAATGGAATACAAGTATACTCTATTTACTTTTATTCGTATAAAATCATTGCTATACGCCACACCTGATTTTTTTCCAATATGGTTACTCATCTCAGAACACTGCAATGCTACATAAAGTACTTTTGCAACATTTAAGAGCTTAAGACTTTTGCACAGTAATTTCATATAAATATTGCTGATTCTATTTATTTTGTTAGGGTCAGGTTTCCAAGGAGACTATTTTTAGCTTCGAGGAAGAGTCATATTTTGTGCGCCCTAGGGCACTGTACTATTGGCGTCTTGCGCAAAATCAGTGCTCAGTTTTCTAATCTCACCCAAAAGTGAACACAGTAGTCTTCAACGTACAATCTAACTATGAAGACTCTGTGTCTCTCTTTCCCCTTTAACTTTAGCATATATTGCGCAGGGTGTGCCGTTCCTCCAACGTTTCCACGTGCTGCCTGTCATAATATTCGTTAAATAACCATCATACTAGGCGAAATCATTCTCACTTCTTCCTTGCATATAAAATATTCCTCTTAGAAAGTATCTTACAGCGATAACCCATTCAACTTAAGCCTTTGGCCAGTATCAACATTCATCAAAAATTAATGTCATAAAATTTATGACAGAACTTTTGTGTGCCACTTGGTGCACTGGGAGCGCCTGTTTCGTTCTAAATCTGATCTATATTTGCAACAACAAATGTCCGGTAGAGAAGTTCCTCTCACACTGTGTCAGCAACATTTTCTGTACAGAGCAATCACTATGTCAACACAAGCCACGTAGATCAGGGGTGTCCAACCTGAGGCCCACGGGCCGCAAGCGGCCCACAGCAATGTAGTGCAGGTAAGCTGAAAGACTGGACGCCCCTGATGTAGAAGATGTTTATTATCATCTGCCACGGGAATGTGCGTGTCATGTTTTGGACATATGATGCGTTGCTGAAAGAATGTAATAAATGCCAGGACACAGAGCAGACCTGTTTCCGGCATGTGATGCGTTATGGAAGATATATGGTACAGAGTGGTCAAAAACAATCTGAAAATTTTGTAAGGGTGTTGCAGAGTAGGCTGTGCTGAAAAATAATTGTTAAGGACAAAATTCGATACGTTGCGCCGTTTCCGAGTTAATTAGCGTTGACGTTAACCAATCAGGGCGCTGCGCGCGAAAATTGCCCGCCGGAGACGGTGTCGCCAAACATGTTAGTTTGGTTTCCTAAAACCAAACAAGAGAGTGCTACGAAAATTAGACATTGGACGGTAGTAAAGGCTGCTTGAATGTGTGACCGAAACGGCCTGATTGACTAACTTCAATGTTAATTAACTCGGAAACGAGGAAACGTACCGAATATTATTCTTAACAATTATTTCTCAGCACAAGTTACCCTGCAACACTCCTACCAGCGTTTCAGACTGCTTCTAACCTACCTGCAAAACAGTCTCCACAGACTTTTTTAATTTCAGCTCTGTGCCCAGAGATTAAAAACGTTATTGATTTATGCAGCTTTGACCGAAGTCAGAGATAGTATGTTCTGTTTATGCAGGAACGTTTCTCCACTATGCAGACCTCTCCAGCGCAGCGGTATGTATAAAACCCTATTAAATGCGAGATAGTTTACTTGGTAAAAATAATTAATGTCCTATCTTACAAGGGGAGGCCACGACGTTTGGAATGCGGATTTACTGCAAACTTCGTACACTCGTAGTACTCCATGAGGACAACAAAATGTGTAAGCAGTAGCGCGTACTTCTCAAGCGTTATTGAGAAAATCGCAAGATAATTTCGGTCGTCAAATATGTACCTGTGCATGGCCTTATTATCACAAAGCGGCGGCACCTGAGTGCTTGCCGGCACGGTAGCCCAGCGTGTTCGGTCAGCGAGCTGGTTGGCCTCTGTAATAAAAAAAAACTGAGTGGAAGGATCAACAAACGAACTCGAACGGATGTCATGTGACGTCCGCAACGATAAAAGAAAAGTGGTTAGCGTCCAAGCCCCGTAATCGTAGATAGATGGTCGCTGGGTCGAGTCCCGTTCGTTACCTATCTTTATTTTTTTTAAACTTTTTTTCCAGCACAGTCATATTCTTTACTATTTATATTACAGTTGATATAACGGGAAAAATACGTGTAATCAGATGAACTTTTATTAAATTTACGATGTTATTTGGCAGTCTACAAATTTTTACTATCACAAATAATATAATATTCATAACTACCGACTAGTAAACGACCAAACGCGTAAGTGGTAGTAGTATGGTATTCTGCCTTACGGTAGGTCTTGTCATGGGTTAAGCCTCTTCCACTTTTGTCTGTCCATAGCCAGTCTTTTCATTTCTGAATAGTTGTCTCCTTTGATATTGTCCAGCATTTGATATTTTCTTCTTCCTCTTCCCCTTTTTCCCTTCACCATTCCTTCTATTCCTTCCTTCAGTAAACAGTCTCTCCTCAAACAATGTCCAATCCAGTTCTGTTTTCTCTTTCTGATAACTTTCAGCATGTTTCTTTCTTCTCCAACCCTTCTTAATACTTCTTCATTCCTTACTCGGTCTTCCCATTTCACTTTTTCCAGTCTTCTCCATATCCACATCTCTAGTGCCTCCAATCTTCTTTCATCTTCCTTCCTCAACGTCCAGGTCACCGCACCATATACACCATATAAACGCATAAAATGATACTGAAAATGTTTGCTTGTCCGTGATTTCAGAAATCTCTTATACCTGGAAGGAGCCCGAAACTACTTGTTACCTGCAAGTTTTGACTGCGACAGACAGCTTTCGAAAGATGTACAACTAATCGTCGCTTTCAACATTACGACTACAAGCTTCAGGATGGTATTTTTCATAAAAACATGGAAAACAAAGTTAAACGGCACCAGCTGCATTGAATAAATGCTATGTTTCCACATACGCAAGGTCTTTTGAGGTTTTCCATGGAAAAACAAACCTCGCTAACATTTTTAAAAACCTCTCTTTCGTACGATAATTTGGAAGCAAACCATGCATAGCCCAGCATTTCCTTAAATACCGGCGCTGATCATTGGTCATGTAGTATCGAGTGTATTTTAATAGCGTCTTCATGAGAAGCAATTTCGCGTTCTCTTTCGATTAAATAAGAACAATTTTGAAGACGCTTATGAAATGCTTAAGATGCCTGTAGAAATAAACATCGCCACGGTTGGCAAATTGGCGTGCATTTCGGAGGTACGACTTTAACCGTACATGATCCAAGTCCTTCGACATCGGTGAAAATTTCGTCATACAAACCAGGATTGGTCTGCCCCCCCCCCCCCCTCCCAATAATCTATTATTAATAAGAATTTTTCTTTCTTAACATAGGGAAGCATGACGCTAGATAAAAATGAACAATATAATTGCGTGGTAAGTTTCCCGGATTTCGAACTCGTTACGAGGACATTCGGAAAATCTTTCATTAATTTGTCAACGGTGTTCTGAACCTTTGGTCCAAAGTTCCCCGTGGCTTCTCGCAAAAAAAGAAACACGTGTGGCAATAATTCGCCACACAATGTTATCGCATATTGTGCCGTGTACGAGTGCGTCACCTTATTCATGTCGCGCCTTCTGACGAACACGGTCTTCGAATTTCTTTCAGCGAGAGTTCTGTTGTATGTGGACTGGTACTGGCAACCAGTCTGGTCTGTATTGATACCAAATTTTTTTTTTCAAAATTCCGGATGACTGCCCTCGTCTGCAATTGAAACTTTCTCGCGGCTTCCAGCGTTTCTTCCGCAGACACACATTCCCTCAACCTCACATACTACGTGATCTTCCTCTGCCGAATTCCGTGCCGTAGTTTGAATTTTTTTATCCATGAAAGCGATGTTTTGAAGATGAAGTCCTCCGACTGGAACTGGCCTGCAGAAGCCAGAGCCCACTGCTGTAGGTTTCTGGTTGTTACCTAAAAAGTAAAATCAAAGTTTCATTTTATTAATATAATTATTTCTTCGAATGAGGTTGTTGAGGATATAGAAAATTAGATGTAGAGTGATAAAAATGAACTCTTACTTGCTGGTAATTTTGGCGAGACTCCACGAAACGGTTATAGATGCACGAATCAATTACGTACCGAATATTTATCGATCGTTGGTCCTCCAGATTTTATGTTTTCTTCCCATCTCTTCAATTCGTCTTTTCTTCTCAAACTTCTAGATCCTTTTATCTCGACAGTTCGAAGACTCCATTTGGGGTGTTCTTTCACCAGTTTAACAACTTTTATTTTGGTTCCCAACGGAACATAATCGCCTTTTGACGCCTTTTCTCCTGGCTCATAATTTTCATCGTCGGACGAATTTTCTTCGACTTCACGGAATTGATCTTCTTTGTCTACTTCATCAAAATAAATAAGGTCCTCGTCAATGATGAGTCTTCTTTCTCCTAACAATTCCATGGTAGCCCGATACAGTTCTTCTCCAATCACGATTGTATCAGCAGAAATCGTTGCTGATGCTTCTGCATCAATGACGTCCGCTTCTTCAAGAAGACTCTCACAATACACGAACGCATCTTTTAAACGACGTTTCGCAACTGCACTACGGATTGAATATTCATGACATTCCTTGTCCGCAGTTTTCGACGAACCGGGTGTCA
Organism: Schistocerca nitens; assembly: GCF_023898315.1. Classification (NCBI taxonomy): domain Eukaryota; kingdom Metazoa; phylum Arthropoda; class Insecta; order Orthoptera; family Acrididae; genus Schistocerca; species Schistocerca nitens. Next base: position 252,902,512 of record NC_064615.1, on the reverse strand, counting down.
CTTCCATTTTTCTAGTCACGATGTAAGGTTTTATACTTCACGAACAATTCGCACGTACGCTATTTCTTCCTGCTACATAAGCAGCGTCTCACCGCTGTGAGAGTTAACCGTCGAATGATCTCCATTCTACCCCAGTTCGAGCCTGGCCCTCCCCTAGTTTGTCGTTTACTAGTCGGCAGTTATGAATATTATATTATTTGTGATAATAAAACTTTGTAGACTGCCAAATAACATTGTAAATGTAATAAAAGTTCATCTGATTGCACGTACTTTTCCCGTTATATGAATTGTAATACAAATAGTAAAGAATTTGACTGCGTTGAAAAAAAAAAGTTACGGAGAGGACTCGATCCAGCGACCGACGAGCTACGATTACGGGGCTTGGACGCTAACCACTTTTTTTTTTTTTTTTAATCTACGAGGGCCGTTCAGAAAGTAACCTCCGGTTGATTTAAAAAAATACACCAAGTTAAATAAAAATATTTTAATATATACATCTTACAACTACATCTTTGCACTATTTTTCTACATAGTCTCCATAGCGATTGAGGCACTTATCGTATCTCTTCACAAGCTTTGAAATTCCTTCTGCATAAAAATCACCCGCTTGTGCCTGGAGCCAGCCTGTGACCGCATCTTTGAGCTCTTCGTCGTCATCAAACCGCTGTGACCCGAGCCATTTCTTCAAATGCATGAAGAGGTGATAATCACTTGGCGCCAGGTCTGGGCTGTAAGGTGGATGGTTGATAACGTCCCACTTGAAGGACTCAAGAAGGGCCGTTGTTCTGCGAGCAGAGTGAGGACGGGCGTTATCGTGCAAAAAAACGATACCGGAAGTCAGCATACCACGGCGTTTGTTCTGTATAGCCCGTCGTAACTTTATTGTTTCACAGTACACATCTTGATTAATGGTCGTACCACGTTCCATGAATTCAACCAACAACACCCCTTTGGCATCCCAAAACACCGTTGCCATCAGTTTTCTGGCAGAAAAATCTTGCGAGGCTTTTCTTGGTTTGGTAGGCGAATTTGAATGTGCCCACATCTTTGATTGTTCTTTTGTCTCAGGGTTCACGTACTTAATCCAGGTTTCGTCACCGGTCACGATTCTGTTTAACAATGGTTCTCCTTCGTCCTCATAACGTGACAGAAAGTCTAATGCAGAGGCCATTCTTTGAGTTTTGTGGTGGTCGGTAAGAATTTTGGGCACCCATTGTGCACAGAACTTACGGTAACCCAATCTTGCTGTCACTATCTCGTACAAGAGAGTCTTAGAAATCTGTGGAAAACCAGTAGACAACTCCGACATTGAGAAACGTCGATTTTCACGAACTTTTGCATCAACTGTCTGAACGAGTTCGTCAGTCACCAATGACGGTCTACCAGTCCTCTCTTCATCATGAACGTTTTCTCGTCCACTTTTAAATTAACGTACCCATTCACGGACAACTCCTTCACTCATAACTCTTGGTCCGCACACGGCACAAAGCTCACGATGAATAGCTGCTGCAGAATATCCTTTGGCTGTAAAAAACCTTACGACAGCACGCATTTCACATTTGGCGGGGTTTTCTATTGCAGCACACATTTCAAACTGCCACAAAAATTAAACTAGCGCAGGTACGACGTTCACTCGACCACGGCTTGATGCCGACTGACCTGTTGAGTGCGTGAACGCACAGATGGCGTCGCTACTCCCCCCACAACCCGCACTGTGACCAATCGGAGGTTACTTTCTGAACCGCCCTCGTAATTTTGTTCGTTCGTTTCCGTTCGTTGTATCTGCTCTGGGCGGACGTCGAAAGACACCCGTTTCAGTTCGTTGTTGATCCATTAACTCAGTTTTTTTTTATTACAGAGGGCAGCTATCCCTCTGACCGAACACGCTGAGCTACCGTGCCGGCGCCAAATAACATTGACCACTCAGTCGCCGCCTCTTCGTGATAAAAACGGCCGCCGCTTTGTGATAATAACGGCCACGCATAGGTACATATTTGACGACCGAAATTATCTTGCGATTTTCTCAATAACGCTTGAGAAGTACGCGCTACTGCTTACACATTTTGTTGTCCTCATGGAGTACTACGAGTGTACGAATTTTGCACTAAATCCGCGTTCCAAACGCCGTGGCCTCCCCTTGTTAGTGTATCATATCTTTCTAGCATTGTTAAGCATGAATCATAAATGAGTTTCTTAATGAAAACTGCACTAGTAACTGTGTTTTCATTCTAAACACAACGCGTTTCCAGAATTTATTCTCATTTTGAAGTGCAGTTGAATACGTAAATTAGTTTTGACATTTGCATCTGTGAGTTTCTGTCTCTTTCGCTATGTGGTTGTCTTTTTCAGGTTATACAGCTTTCGGAAAATCGGACAAAATGAATCTTGGAATGTTTTTATATGCTAATGTTGGAGACGGTTTTTGTTTGTCTACTTCCAGGTATTGCGCCTCCTCCGTTGCACAGCAGAATATCACACACAAGCAGCTGATCACTTACACTATTTGTTTTTGTAGTCAAAATCACCCAGCTACAGAGATATTACAACACTATGGTTTCACAAAGAGTTTGCAGTCAGAGATGCTACATTTGTGTGTATTAGATTGCACACACACACACACACACACACACACACACACACATATATATATATATATATATATATATATATATATATATATATATATATATATATATATTATTTTTATTTTATATGTATAATGCAATTCGCTCGTGGTCGTGCGGTAGCGTTCTCGCTTCCCGCGCCCGGGTTCCCGGGTTCGCTTCCCGGCGGGGTCAGGGATTTTCTCTGCCTCTTGATGACTGGATGTTGTGTGATGTACTTAGGTTAGTTAAGTTTAAGTAGTTCTAAGTTCTAGGGGACTGACCACCATAGATGTTAAGTCCCATAGTGCTCAGAGCCATTTTCCATTTCCAATGCAATTCACAAAAAATGTAACATCTCTCAATATGTACAAACTCTTGATGAGCTATGTGTGGGTGATATTCTGTGCAATGGAGGAGGCACTACATCTGTAAGTAGACAAACGCAAATGCAATTTCTAACATTAGCATATAAAAAATATTTCAAGAATCATTTTGTCCGAGTTTCTGATTCCAGTATAATAACGCAACTACACTGCAATAAAGCAGAAAATCACACATGTAAAACGCAAAAAATAAAGAAATTTTAAACAAATGCAGTTGGAAATGAGAATAAACTCTCGAAAGGCGTTGGGCGAAGCACGCAAAAAGAAGTAACTGCTGCTGTTTTTCATTTCACAAATCGTGAATGACACAATTGTAAGTTATTCTAAAACACCGAGTAAGATGAATAAAATTAAATGAATCAGAAACTTTTTCAAAAACGTAGCTGCTGTAAGAAGGTTATACTCGCACCAGGACTATATTTCAAGGTTGTCATCCAAAGATGCATGTAAATTATCGTATATATGACACTTTTAATGTAATTACCACTGCGTGCATGTTGTAGGACAGGGTGGGAGGGGAATGCTTATTTATCACAACAAATACGGTTCAGGACTCCTACCGCTCCGCGGGCCAGGCACCGACAGAAATCTCCGCGTGCGGTCGAAGGTCATCAGTATGGGCTAGGAGCAACATCACTTCGAATGCGCCATGCCGCTCAGCCGCCACCCACAGAAAGCACACGCGGGCCGTCGCCACATCTGTATAACTCAGAGATCCGGTGTGGTGTGGCTCCCCTGCCACGCGAGATTGGCAGCTCGCGGCATCGCACATGAATAAGAACATTAAGAGCCCCACCACGCGCCAGGAGCAGGTGTCTTCGAGCCATGGTGACAGTCTGAGGCAGCTGTAAGCCTACGAGAAGTGATCTGTAGGGTATGTGGTTTTCTTTTGATCCTGACTTTCCCTTTACGATCAGCAGCCTCTGTTCCATGAATACTCCCTGTTTCGCGTGAAACGCTTTCTGTTAGTTGGCCGTCGGCTGACGCGAATTTCCTGCTCTCTCCAAGCTTAGAAACGAAGGGCTAAACCGTCGGAAAGCACTGAATAATAATGGGAGAGGGGCGGGAGGAGGGGGGGGGGGAAACCGAAGAACAAGGAGAGAGATGGTGGCAGAGGACCACAGCTCTCTCTGTCTTGGCGTACATGACTTGGAGCACGTAGGTGGAACGATCTTTCCTGCCGAATTCGTGGGCATGTGTTTCCATTGGTTGCCGGAAATTAGCGGCAGAAGTTTCGAGATCTTTCGAGAGAGTCTGTCCGTTAAAAGGGGCGGACAAGGAATCCATAGCGAGCACTTTCGAGGAGGGAGGAGGAGGATATTGCTGTTTAACGTCCCGTCGACAACGAGGTCATTAGAGACGGTGCACAAGCTCGGATTAGGGAAGGATGGGAAAGGAAGTCGGCCGTGCCCTTTCAAAGGAACCATCCCGGCATTTGCCTGGAGTGATCTAGGGAAATCACGGAAAACCTAAATCAGGTGGCCTGGCGCGGGATTGAACCGTCGTCCTCCCGAATGCGAGTCCAGTGTGCTAACCACTGCGCCACCTCGCTCGGTAGCACTTTCGAAGCGAGCTAACTGGGTCCTGGTGTTGCGCCCGAAAGCTAGAGCTGTGATTGGCCGGGTGGTGCACTGAAAAGAGTGTTCTCTCGCAGGTGTAGCGGAGCGATCGTGGCAGTTGAAGACGGGACGGCCGGCCGCGGTGACCGAGCGGTTCTAGGCGCTTCAGTCCGGAACCGGGCAACTGCTACGGTCGCAGGCTCGAATCCTGCCTCGGGCATGGATGTGCGTGATGTCCTTAGGTTAGTTAGGTTTAAGTAGTTCTAATTTCTAGGGGACTGATGACCTCACAAGTTAAGTCCCATAGTGCTCAGAACCATTTGAAGACGGGACGAGCTACAGGTTGGACGCGTTGGCCATGGTTTTGGCGGGTGACACTCTGTACAGCTGTGCCACGAGGCAGTGATGGTGAGACGTAAAGTAACTGCTTACTGGCGTACTCTTAGATACGTTGTGTCGAGAGCTAGTCAGTAGTCCCAATTCTTTGTACCAAATTCTTCCTGAATTTCTGAAGTCTTTGTCACGTATGCTGTAAGCTAAATTCTTTACACCGCCCTGTTTTGGATTGAACAGTATGTTCGTTCTCTTGTTTCAGTGACGATAATTAGCATCAATTTCTTTTCTCTTGTCACGCTCTTGTTCTTTGAAAATCGGTTAACGAAGTTTTAAGTTTATCAGCACCGCGAATTTCTGTGAATGGGTTGTTCTTAGTCTTCAGCGAAGCTTATCCTTGATGCAGCATGTTGGATCACGCACAAGCTTATAAAATCCTTTCCCTTGTTCCCATAAATGTTCCCATGCTGTTCACTTAGTCTGCTAAGTTACTGCCGAGTCTGTATCTCGGAAGTGACAGCAGCAATTAAGAACATTATTTGGTTCACTTCCTCCAAATAAAAAAAACGAGTAACTGTATTGAAACCACAGGTTTAAATTTAGTCTTTTATTTCAAGCCTTCCTGGTCATTTTAAGATACATCAGGCTACGGATAAAGAAGTAAGTGAGGTACGGCTAAACATTTGGTTCATCTCCATTAGGCCATAATGTGCTGCTTGTTTCTGTTGGGTCAGGGTAAAGCAATTGTTTTACTTGTTTTCAGAGCAGAAATTCCTCCTACTTTAATTAAGCACAGTATGGCCATTGCACCTATGGAGTACGACACCATCAGTGGCTGCGATGAAAGGACAATAGGATTTAGTAGTTTTGAGCATTTTTGGCCGTAAACACTAGTTTGCCAACAGATCACTCCGTGCTGCCACACATATAAACACAGCAGGTTCCTTTGACTTCTATACTCTGCGTGAACGTAAAGACGATTGATGTTATGCCCAGACTTTGTTTAAACACAGCACAGCCAATAACAGTTGCTGCAGAAACTTAAATATTACAGTCGCTGGACTGCATGACGTCCGTATCGCCTCATGTTTTTAGGAGAGAGATTTTTTTTCAGTTGCAATAGCACCATAATTTCTTATTTCCATTTCCAGGTAGGTATAGCATATACACTCCTGGAAATGGAAAAAAGAACACATTGACACCGGTGTGTCAGACCCACCATACTTGCTCCGGACACTGCGAGAGGGCTGTATAAGCAATGATCACACGCACGGCACAGCGGACACACCAGGAACCGCGGTGTTGGCCGTCGAATGGCGCTAGCTGCGCAGCATTTGTGCACCGCCGCCGTCAGTGTCAGCCAGTTTGCCGTGGCATACGGAGCTCCATCGCAGTCTTTAACACTGGTAGCATGCCGCGACAGCGTGGACGTGAACCGTATGTGCAGTTGACGGACTTTGAGCGAGGGCGTATAGTGGGCATGCGGGAGGCCGGGTGGACGTACCGCCGAATTGCTCAACACGTGGGGCGTGAGGTCTCCACAGTACATCGATGTTGTCGCCAGTGGTCGGCGGAAGGTGCACGTGCCCGTCGACCTGGGACCGGACCGCAGCGACGCACGGATGCACGCCAAGACCGTAGGATCCTACGCAGTGCCGTAGGGGACCGCACCGCCACTTCCCAGCAAATTAGGGACACTGTTGCTCCTGGGGTATCGGCGAGGACCATTCGCAACCGTCTCCATGAAGCTGGGCTACGGTCCCGCACACCGTTAGGCCGTCCTCCGCTCACGCCCCAACATCGTGCAGCCCGCCTCCAGTGGTGTCGCGACAGGCGTGAATGGAGGGACGAATGGAGACGTGTCGTCTTCAGCGATGAGAGTCGCTTCTGCCTTGGTGCCAATGATGGTCGTATGCGTGTTTGGCGCCGTGCAGGTGAGCGCCACAATCAGGACTGCATACGACCGAGGCACACAGGGCCAACACCCGGCATCATGGTGTGGGGAGCGATCTCCTACACTGGCCGTACACCACTGGTGATCGTCGAGGGGACACTGAATAGTGCACGGTACATCCAAACCGTCATCGAACCCATCGTTCTACCATTCCTAGACCGGCAAGGGAACTTGCTGTTCCAACAGGACAATGCACTTCCGCATGTATCCCGTGCCACCCAACGTGCTCTAGAAGGTGTAAGTCAACTACCCTGGCCAGCAAGATCTCCGGATCTGTCCCCCATTGAGCATGTTTGGGACTGGATGAAGCGTCGTCTCACGCGGTCTGCACGTCCAGCACGAACGCTGGTCCAACTGAGGCGCCAGGTGGAAATGGCATGGCAAGCCGTTCCACAGGACTACATCCAGCATCTCTACGATCGTCTCCATGGGAGAATAGCAGCCTGCATTGCTGCGAAAGGTGGATATACACTGTACTAGTGCCGACATTGTGCATGCTCTGTTGCCTGTGTCTATGTGCCTGTGGTTCTGTCAGTGTGATCATGTGATGTATCTGACCCCAGGAATGTGTCAATAAAGTTTCCCCTTCCCGGGACAATGAATTCACGGTGTTCTTATTTCAATTTCCAGGAGTGAAACTCCAGCCACTTGGGCAGTGCGCATGCGCAGATTTCCTGCCTTAGTAACCTAGAGTGCACTGTGTGACCTACAGTAGGCATACTCTACCTGATCAAAAATATCTGGCTACCTACGAGTGGACATTAAAATCGAAAAGTGTATTGCAGTCGAAACACACCCTGTATTTGAAAAGAAAGTCATGACTGGTGATAACAAAGTTATTCTATAAACAAACTCATTACTCACATTTCATAATGAAGATAGGTCTCACAGGGTAACGAATTACAGATTAGGGTCTCTAGCAACAGCCAAGCTCTGATTAAAACATCATGTGGTAAACGTAACATAGTTTCCTTCCGTTCCATGCTTAATAAAGCGGTTTTCAGGTGATGTTGTTGTCAATACGAAGACTGTACTGAAAATCAGATGTATAACACCAACATGCCACTTCATGGCGCGTGATGGAGAGTACTTCTCGTACATACAACATTTACCCCCTGACTGTTCCATTCACGAATGTCGCATGGAAAGAAATGATTGTCGGTAAACCTCCACATTAGCTCTAACTCCTCGGATTCTCGCGTTGTGGTCATTTCGCGAGACGTATGTGGAAGTAAGAAATATGTCACCATTTCCTTCAAAAACATACTCTCTCAAATTGTCAACAGTGAACCTCTCTGTTACCATCTCTCTTTTAGCGTTTACTATTGGAATTACAATTAAATCAGTACAATGAAATGAATACCCTTAGCTGCATACAGGCGTTGATATACGTCAACGGGGACAGTTGAAAATGTGCGCCCCGATCGGAACTCGAACCTGGGATCTCCTGCTTACATGGCAGACGCTCTATCCATCTGAACCACTGATGACACAGAGGATAGTACGACTGCATGGACTTATCTCTGGCACGCCTCCCGTGAGACCCACATTCCCAACTTATTGTCCCGCACTATATTCGTAGTGCCCCTTCCCATTACACTCATTACTCACGGCTTTACCGATTCCCGTAAGAGTTCGGGCAATGCGTGTGCATCCGCACAGAAGATGGTCAAATGGCCGGTGATCTTTAACTATATATATGAAGATGATATCTATTCTTTCGGATCGGAGCACACATTTTCAACTGTCCCCGTTGACGTATATCAACGCCAGTATGCAGCTAAGGGTATTCGCTTCATTGTACAGATTTTATTGTAATTTCATTCTAACGAACTGCACGGTCAACGATGGTTTTTGTTCTGTCGGACATGTTCGAAAGAACATATACCATCTTCATATATTTAGCATTTCCGTAATGGGCTCGCACTAACTAATGGACTGCCTGCATGCCGCTTCGTGATGGATCTTGTCTACCTCTTTTATTAATGTGACTTGGTAAGAGTCCGCGACTGATGAGCAGTATTCAAAAACTGGTCGAAGAAGTGTTCGTAATGAATTGCATTTCCCTAAGAGTCTTCCCATGAATATGAGTCCGTCATCTCCTTTCCCCTAGATTTTGTTTCGTGTGATTATTCCACTTTAGGTCGCCCCGATAAGTTATTCCATCATATTTTACGAGTGTTGCTCTTTCTCGTGATTTTCCATCAAGAGTTTAATCGTACAGCACAGCATATTTTGACCTATTGACGTGTACTGCGATTCATTTGCCCACATGAAGTGTCAACTCCCAATCTCTGCAATAATCATGTACCCACTGGAGGTCTTCCTGTAAGAACCAAGTCTAATTACAAAGTATTACATGACGTGTCTCTCCAATACAGGAATCATCTGGCTGACAAATTGTCCCCTGGATGGTGCACTTATTACAAGACGCGCGCTGTCTGGACTATTGGCTCAGAGATCAGTGTCCTGGACTATGTAGCACATTAAAAAAAGTGCACTGTAGAATGTTCGTGCGCTACAAGAATCTAAGTAAACTTTATTATTTATGGGCATTGGCAGTCAGCCCCCTAAGCCATTTTTTTTATAAAGGCAGCAATGACTCCACTTTTTAAAAAAAGAAATAGGGTGATGATGACTTACAGGTGCTCGAATCAAGATTTTACTACCAAAATGTATGAAAATTACAGAAATGTCAGATAGCCGGTGACAGGTGTCAGCGGAGGTACTTGCACATAATGGCAGTGCTTGGCGGTGTTTAACACATGTAGACAGTCTTGCACAGGGTTTAAAAAGCACCATCCTTCCGCATTTTTATTTCCTGGAGGGTAATATTGTTAAGGCATTTCCACCAGCACTACACAGTTCAATATCATTGCTTACCTTGCACTTTAAGATAGTCAAATAGGTCAGGGGGGATAGTGCCTTAGGAGTGTTTTGCCATGGACAGAATATATCAGTTAACAGATAGTGTTAAAAACACATTCAGTGAGATGGGTGAATATGTAATGCGACATAAAATTCGTGTAGGTGTCGGAAGTGGATTACTGCATAGCTACATGTGAACAAGACCACATACATTCCGAATTTTATGTGCACAAAAGACAATTATTAGATAAATATTGCCATGTGCAAATACACTCCTGGAAATGGAAAAAAGAACACATTGACACCGGTGTGTCAGACCCACCATACTTGCTCCGGACACTGCGAGAGGGCTGTACAAGCAATGATCACACGCACGGCACAGCGGACACACCAGGAACCGCGGTGTTGGCCATCGAATGGCGCTAGCTGCGCAGCATTTGTGCACCGCCACCGTCAGTGTCAGCCAGTTTGCCGTGGCATACGGAGCTCCATCGCAGTCTTTAACACTGGTAGCATGCCGCGACAGCGTGGACGTGAACCGTATGTGCAGTTGACGGACTTTGAGCGAGGGCGTATAGTGGGCATGCGGGAGGCCGGGTGGACGTACCGCTGAATTGCTCAACACGTGGGGCGTGAGGTCTCCACAGTACATCGATGTTGTCGCCAGTGGTCGGCGGAAGGTGCACGTGCCTGTCGACCTGGGACCAGACCACAGCGACGCACGGATGCACGCCAAGACCGTAGGATCCTACGCAGTGCCGTAGGGGACCGCACCGCCACTTCCCAGCAAATTAGGGACACTGTTGCTCCTGGGGTATCGGCGAGGACCATTCGCAACCGTCTCCATGAAGCTGGGCTACGGTCCCGCACACCGTTAGGCCGTCTTCCGCTCACGCCCCAACATCGTGCAGCCCGCCTCCAGTGGTGTCGCGACAGGCGTGAATGGAGGGACGAATGGAGATGTGTCGTCTTCAGCGATGAGAGTCGCTTCTGCCTTGGTGCCAATGATGGTCGTATGCGTGTTTGGCGCCGTGCAGGTGAGCGCCACAATCAGGACTGCATACGACCGAGGCACACAGGGCCAACACCCGGCATCATGGTGTGGGGAGCGATCTCCTACACTGGCCGTACACCACTGGTGATCGTCGAGTGGACACTGAATAGTGCACGGTACATCCAAACCGTCATCGAACCCATCGTTCTACCATTCCTAGACCGGCAAGGGAACTTGCTGTTCCAACAGGACAATGCACATCCGCATGTATCCCGTGCCACCCAACGTGCTCTAGAAGGTGTAAGTCAACTACCCTGGCCAGCAAGATCTCCGGATCTGTCCCCCATTGAGCATGTTTGGGATTGGATGAAGCGTCGTCTCACGCAGTCTGCACGTCCAGCACGAACGCTGGTCCAACTGAGGCGCCAGGTGGAAATGGCATGGCAAGCCGTTCCACAGGACTACATCCAGCATCTCTATGATCGTCTCCATGGGAGAATAGCAGCCTGCATTGCTGCGAAAGGTGGATATACACTGTACTAGTGCCGACATTGTGCATGCTCTGTTGCCTGTGTCTATGTGCCTGTGGTTCTGTCAGTGTGATCATGTGATGTATCTGACCCCAGGAATGTGTCAATAAAGTTTCCCCTTCCCGGGACAATGAATTCACGGTGTTCTTATTTCAATTTCCAGGAGTGTAGTTGTGATGAAAGAAGAATAACCACGAATTAATACATTTGGTTCTGGAAAGAGCAGGTGAGAAGAGAAGCTTCTGGAGTTTCATTGTTAAAAGAAGAGTGCAATTTACAGGCCATCTATTAAGACATAAAGGACTCCTGAACACCATCATAGAGGGACATGTCGAGGGAAAAAGACCAAGAGGAAGACCACGACTGAGGTACATGGATCAAATCGTGAAAGATGTGAGATGTAACACCTATAAAGAAATGAAGAGAAAAGCAGAAAGACGCACAGAATGGAGACAAGCTGCCATTGTAGCTGTTGCAAACCAATCCTTGGATTGACCACTACAGAAGAAGAATACATTTGTGTGTATGAGAGTAACAAAATTAATAATTTTTAAGAAGTTCTTACATGTGTTTTAATTTCCAGTCATGCATATTACTATATTTACTGTACTGGTTTTATGTCTGAGATGTAACTCCACGTTATTATTACACACTGAGAGATGTGTACAAGTTTTCTGACTTAAAGCATGAAGCCCCGAGAATAGCTGTATTCAGTGTTAGCGACAATGTATGGTACAAAGATCAAACTAAGCTCGTCGACAAGTGCTGCTTAACCAGCAAGTTACATCATTAGTGCCAATATGTGACCTATGTGCACTTTTTTACAGCTATAACACAAGTTACAACAATAGTGCTACAAGTGTATTTTATCCCTAAAATATTACATATTTTTCGATAAATAAGACAATTTTTATTTTTGGGTACTTAATGTTCGTGATCAGAGATGTGTAACCATACTTGCGTATTACAGCAAGAATCATGGATGTGATTCCATATGGATAGCATTAATCTAGAAACCAAAATTCTACATAGGGAGGAGATTTAGTAGCTTTCATTTACTAAAGTATTAGCCTGAGTGTCTTTCTGATGCAAGATGTCACACAAGAGTGCAGAAAGATACCAAGGTAATTCCTACCAACTGATATGTCCAAAGTTAACCTAGTATGGGAGAGGGGGGGGGGGAGGGGGACACTATAATGTATCAATGACTCTGATATTGAAGAAACGACATATAACACTTGAAGAAGCTGTATAATTTATTTTTAATTGTACAACCAACTTCGGTCAAAGAACATTTTCCAATACAAATTTTTGGTAGTAGCAGGTGTTGCATGTATATCGCAAAACAAACGACAAAATGTGAGGTTAATAAGTAATATTTTGTCAAGCAAATGTAAATGCAAGCTTAAGGAGCATGGTACAGGAAAAATCTGTGTTAAGGATACCATATGATGGTTTAATCACATCTTCGTTGCATCCTAGAGACTCTAACATGCAGTTGATTAACAAGCAAGAATTTTTTCCCTACTCAGAACGAAATGTATGTAACGAGTTTGTTTATAACATAATTTTGTTTCTATTGACAGTCACAATTTTGTTTTGAAATGTGATGGTGGTAAGTTCCTATGGAACCAAACTGCTGAGTTCATTGGTCCCTAGGCTTAAACTCTACTTAATCTAACTTAAACTAACTTACGCTAAGGACTACACACACACCCACGCCTGAGGGACGAATCGAACCTTCAATGGGGGAAGCTGCAGGAACTGTGACAGGGTGTCTCAGACAATGCAGCTACCCTGTACTGCTTGAAATTTGGTGTACGTTTTAACAGTTGGACACATCCCCATATTAACGTCCACTACTAGTATATCTCCAGATACCTGCGCTCAGGTAATGTATGCATAATGTAGGGTACACAGCACACTCCAAGCACCTAACAGAATTAGCAAGTTCCTAAATGCACACCCCAAGTGTTATTTTTATGCTATCCCTAACTGAAAACCGAAATAAAAAACATGATGTTATCACAGTTAAAAAAAATCTGTTTCTGCTCTAGTACATAAAAATAGGAGACCAGATTGATGCCATGCTACTGCTATTTGTAACGTCTAAATTTGCACAGCAACTGATGTGGACTGTACATGTTTAAACAAAGTGTTGACATAGCATCTAACCTTTTTATGAGCATGTAGATATAACAAAACAATGTCACTCACAGAACAGTGCAACATGCCATACAGTAGTCAGGCTGGACACTGCCTCACGACTGGGGACATGACGGCCTGAAGACACTTACCCACTCCTTGGATGGTGTGGTAAAGACTGGTCTACCCAATGGGAGGCCTAGCCACACGACATTTCCATTTTTACTTAATGTGCTTATTCAAGTGTACGGCCAGGAACTGCTGCATGGGGTACCCGTTTGATCGCAGGCGCCTTGTCATGGTTTGCATGGCTCCCCCTCGTCAGAGGTTCGAGTCCTCCCTCGGCCATGGGTGTTGTAAAGCATCCGGATTTTGATAGACCTTACAAGAACGTTATCCATAATGACAGTACGACACAGTATGAGATCCTCAGAAAATAATACACTCCTGGAAATGGAAAAAAGAACACATTGACACCGGTGTGTCAGACCCACCATACTTGCTCCGGACACTGCGAGAGGGCTGTACAAGCAATGATCACACGCACGGCACAGCGGACACACCAGGAACCGCGGTGTTGGCCATCGAATGGCGCTAGCTGAGCAGCATTTGTGCACCGCCGCCGTCAGTGTCAGCCAGTTTGCCGTGGCATACGGAGCTCCATCGCAGTCTTTAACACTGGTAGCATGCCGCGACAGCGTGGACGTGAACCGTATGTGCAGTTGACGGACTTTGAGCGAGGGCGTATAGTGGGCATGCGGGAGGCCGGGTGGACGTACCGCCGAATTGCTCAACACGTGGGGCGTGAGGTCTCCACAGTACATCGATGTTGTCGCCAGTGGTCGGCGGAAGGTGCACGTGCCCGTCGACCTGGGACCGGACCGCAGCGACGCACGGATGCACGCCAAGACCGTAGGATCCTACGCAGTGCCGTAGGGGACCGCACCGCCACTTCCCAGCAAATTAGGGACACTGTTGCTCCTGGGGTATCGGCGAGGACCATTCGCAACCGTCTCCATGAAGCTGGGCTACGGTCCCGCACACCGTTAGGCAGTCCTCCGCTCACGCCCCAACATCGTGCAGCCTGCCTCCAGTGGTGTCGCGACAGGCGTGAATGGAGGGACGAATGGAGTCGTGTCGTCTTCAGCGATGAGAGTCGCTTCTGCCTTGGTGCCAATGATGGTCGTATGCGTGTTTGGCGCCGTGCAGGTGAGCGCCACAATCAGGACTGCATACGACCGAGGCACACAGGGCCAACACCCGGCATCATGGTGTGGGGAGCGATCTCCTACACTGGCCGTACACCACTGGTGATCGTCGAGGGGACACTGAATAGTGCACGGTACATCCAAACCGTCATCGAACCCATCGTTCTACCATTCCTAGACCGGCAAGGGAACTTGCTGTTCCAACAGGACAATGCACTTCCGCATGTATCCCGTGCCACCCAACGTGCTCTAGAAGGTGTAAGTCAACTACCCTGGCCAGCAAGATCTCCGGATCTGTCCCCCATTGAGCATGTTTGGGACTGGATGAAGCGTCGTCTCACGCGGTCTGCACGTCCAGCACGAACGCTGGTCCAACTGAGGCGCCAGGTGGAAATGGCATGGCAAGCCGTTCCACAGGACTACATCCAGCATCTCTACGATCGTCTCCATGGGAGAATAGCAGCCTGCATTGCTGCGAAAGGTGGATATACACTGTACTAGTGCCGACATTGTGCATGCTCTGTTGCCTGTGTCTATGTGCCTGTGGTTCTGTCAGTGTGATCATGTGATGTATCTGACCCCAGGAATGTGTCAATAAAGTTTCCCCTTCCTGGGACAATGAATTCACGGTGTTCTTATTTCAATTTCCAGGAGTGTAATTACATTATATCAACAACAGGCAATTGCAGTTAATCTCATGTACCTGAAAATTTAGTCTCTACCAATATATGGACAGTGGCATGAAACAAACAAGTTAAAGCAAAATGCATTTTGTAGACGAACCGAGCGGGTGGGTAATGATGCTGTAGAACTCCCATTAGCAAGTGAATGGCGAGCTTCAGTGCAGAAAGGGATAAGGCCAGAACAATACAGTATTCCTTTTAGCCTAAAAAAGGCTGGGACCAAGGGTAAGTGGCTGCACGTCATTAACAAGGCTAGGCAGCAACCCAAAAAGAAGGAGAAAAACGTTTATTCACCTCTAGTGAGACAGTAATTGGCTGAAGCCATACTTCACGACGCAGACGCGGTACTGTGGGGAGATCCCCATTACAAAAAAGCATTTTGAGACCTAAAATTAAGGCTCTCTCTCTCTCTCTCTCGTCTTGCGGTGGACCGCACAAGTGTGTGGAAATAAGTGAAGGCGTTGAGAGTTTGCTTTCTGTGAAGTGAGGACGATATGTTTCACATATCGTGGCGACAGATAGCAAAGTTCCTGTGAGAGTTTTTGTGGGCAAAGAAATTGTACACGTCGCTCCAAACCATAGCGTGTGTGCAATAGCCATTATTTCGACTAGGGAAAGATTAACATTC
The DNA here is from genome assembly GCF_023898315.1 of Schistocerca nitens. Taxonomy (NCBI): domain Eukaryota; kingdom Metazoa; phylum Arthropoda; class Insecta; order Orthoptera; family Acrididae; genus Schistocerca; species Schistocerca nitens. Next base: position 252,886,621 of record NC_064615.1, on the reverse strand, counting down.
TATGGAACGCAGGAAAGTTGCGACTGAATGAATTCAGGCAAGGCCAGAGTAAAGAGTTAGTGTTAAGATCCAGCACAGAGACAATGCTGTTCCAGATGCTACTTGATAAAGTACCATTGGCATTAGGCCACAGTAAATGTGGAGTAATATTGCTCACTCCAACCGGCATACACTTTGACCATTGAATATCAAGTGCTAGGATACTAACCTACCTTCACATTGAGTACAAGAGAGTTTTTCATTGGTTCAAAAAGTAAATTTATTCTCCCCCAACTCAGTACATTAACGAGCTATGACAATGTAGATTTAAATAAGCTGATGAGGATTATCTTATTCATTCTTTTCTGTGAGAAAATATTTTCATGTGTAGAGATAACGATTTTAATAAGTGTCATTTCAATATGAGCAAGAATTAAATTTTTTGGTATTGATTATAAAAATTAATTGAACATGATTGTTGTATATCACTTGACCACTGAAAGCAACAGTTGATAAATTATATGTAGGATAAAAAAGGGAATAGCTGTTTTGTCTTTGTAGAATACACCCCAAACCTTTACTTTTGTTAATTCATGCATTCTAGGTACTTGACAGCAGCATTTCCAATGATTTTTGTTACGATCCACACTGATATCAGCTGCCTCACAGGGCCAGGGTCATATTTATTTAGAATATCTGTTTGACAACCTGAGCTTCAGAAAACAGTTCAGAGGTTTTGTCCATTTGTGTGCTAAGTGGTAAGATAAGTTTGCACACATTAGTCCACTTACTGTGAAGATAAAAAGGTCAGATAAATGACAAAATGGCGACCCTGCCAGGGTGTGAAATTACAGTATTAGATTGAGGGTTTGCTTTTGATACATACAAAATACATAATCCTCCGAAACAATAAGCTGACGTGAATTGGAGAAAAAAAAAGTAAACGTAAATGTGACTCAACTGTGTAGATAGAATTGTATTCATGCATTTCTTATTTTCTGGCGCACAGGAAGAACGTCACATTGTTGAATTGGGTTGTGTTGAGTTCTGACTTAGCTCCAGTAACCAAAAGGCTGTATAAAAGATGAGGAAACGGGTTCCAATATTGAATATAGGACCGTGGATGATATTTTGGGGTAGAATCAAGTCTTATGATCAGATGTTAACGCGTAGTCGGTTTTGGAAAATACGCGACAGCAACGTCTAGTGGAACGCTCAGAAATGACTGAAAATAATCGATTAAGGCAAAGAGAAGTCATGGAACATCTTGATAGGATTGAGTTGGACATGCAACAGGTAGATCAGCGTGGACAACACGAGATAGAACACGTAGAAATACCGAATGAGACCGAAAATGCAGCACATGATGTTCAACATGTTCCAAAGAATGGGCATGAGAACGGCATTGCTAATGAATCAGACGCCGAGTCTGGAGATAGTGATTTTCGGTGTATTGAACCAAACGTTGGCATACTGAGTCAGGCTTGCAATTGCATGAAATAACGAGTGTTAGTGCTCGTACACTATGTTCGGGAGTAAATGAAACAGTTCACGAAAAACGAGACAGGGAATGGTTGCATCGGATGGCAACTGGTGAGAATGGTGTAGATGAAAACGCCAACATATTTGGAACGTTGCAGCGTTTATTACAAAAATCTCAGGAATCAGAAAAGCGCGTAACACATCAAACAGCACAGTTTCAAGAATCAGAAAAGTGTATAGAAGGGTGCATAGCACCGTGGCTGAAAGAAATTAAAAAGAAAGTACAAAAAACGCGTGGTAATATTCAACGCCACTAAGATCAAATGCGAATTAAAGCTAAGGAAGCGCAAGTCATACTTCAAATGCTCGTTACAGGCCACAAACAATTGAGAACAGACATTGACACTGTCCAAAGAGACATGGATACACTGCGTGAAGAGACGCAACAAATCGTCAAAAAGGTTAAAGAACAGGTCAAAGCTTTTGCCATCAAAGCAACAACGAAGGCGAAACATGTTATTGATGAGACGACGTCTCACAAAAGAACGACAAAAGCAGCTTTAAAGAAATTCGATGCTCGTATTTTAAAAATACAAGAGAAAAACGAACACCAATTTCAACGGCTGAGATCGGAAGTTTTACGTTCGATCGAAAGTCGTGGTGACTTTGAAAGCGTTAGTGAGGAGTCGCAGACGACGACAGAATCCACTTTAGTGTCGGTAGATACTACTGTGAATACTGCAAAATCAGCAGTTGCCGATGATACGACAGAAAGGGTACGCGAAATTACGTGTGACGTAAGACGAAAAGACACGTGTGGATGTCAGTCCGAAACCGCAAACCGCGAACGGGAAATTAGACCAAACCAGCGTATGCGAGAACATGATGGTAACCGTAGGGAACAGTTTGGACTGTGACCACGTGTTCAAGAAAGAATAACAGGTCAATATAGAGTTTAAAAGCGTGGTTTGCAGCAAGGTTCAGTAAGTCAAGCACGAAGCATAACATACGCTGATCAAATCATAGTGACGCATTACGCAACGCCACAACCCGTAGGACGAATACTGACGGGTTACAGTACGGCGTCTAACGAGCCAGAATTGCTTACACGTCAAGATACAGAGCCGGCAGCGGGGATTCTACTGCACAAATGTCACAGAACGAACCAAGTTGCAAACCAAGGGCAGAATTCCAGTCTTCAAAACCCAGCAGGTACATCACAGAGAGAAGTGAGAGGTTTTCATGATAACCACTTTCTTACAGTGCGGAAATAAATGTTAATTTAAAAAAGGGAAGTACTTCTCCCCAAACCATCGATGAAGAGCGTCAAATGTTAATGGAAAATGATGCACCTATAGATGTCCATAAACATCCAGTTGTGACAGAACAGACACACATAAATCGGTCAAATTACGAACTAATTGAGGACATATTAATGGAGGAAGACGAAGACAAGAGTAAATCGGAGATAAGTCAGATACTTTGTGTAACAGTCAAGGATATTGTCGTTAACGCAGTAGCTGATAGTAGGAGTGAGTTAACGGCGATATCAGAGCCGTTATTCAATCGTTGCAAGCGTGACACTGACTTATTAGTGTTAAAAACACGAAAGGTCAAAGTACACGGACCAATTATTGTGTTCGTCGAACTTCACAACGCAGACAAGACTTGCATTTTACTTCCAGGGTCATGTAATAGAAACGAATTTTGTGATAGTACCAAAGATGTCTGTCGATATGATTATCGGAGCTGACTTCCTCACTCAACATAAAGATGTGTTGGATATGGGCAGAGGAAGTGTCACTTTAGGAGAAATCACCTTGAAATTCGAGCAAAACCCGAGCCATGAAGAAATGTGTGGAAATTATACCCAGTTACAAATGCAAGTAGATGGAGATATTGCTAGTCAGAATAATCCGCGATATCTATGGACGAACGAACCAGTGCCTATGGATATGGGAATACTTGAAGACATTTACACAGAGATCGAAAAAAATACGAAGTCTAGAGGAGTTAATAGATCAGCAAAGGTTGGAATTAGATGGAACATTACGCAAGAATGCGATTGTATTTGAAGCGAAACCTGGAGCAATTAAAGATCTACAATACAGATTCGAGGTTAAGGACCATAAGCCTTTTAGAGTAGCTTCATATAACTTCCCATTGACTTACCGACGTGCTGTATTCTTGGTGTTAAATAAGATGGAACAAGATTGAATCACTGAACAGGTGCCATCAACTTATAACAGCCCGTTACGCGTTGTGGAGAAAAAGGATGGAATGATACGTTTGGTGTTAGATTCCAGACAAATTAACACAATCGTAGTTCCAGAAACAGATCAAACTGAGAGACTAGAAGACGTGCTCCAAAAATTTCATAATGTAAAAGTATTCTTGGCAAACTGAATTAGCTCCTGAATGCAGGAAATATACTGCATTTACTGCTTTTGGAAGGTGTTACAGATTTAAAAGACTCCCCTTTGGATTAAACATGTCATACGCAGCTTTTATTCGAGGTCTAGGAAGTATTCTACCTAAGGAGTAAAAGGAGCAATTGACATGTTATATGGATGACATCCTCGTAGCAGAGTCATCATGGGAAAAACATAATGAAATTGTGGATACCTTACTGAAAACACTTAAAGAACATGTGGTAACGATAAACTTGGAAAACTCAAAGTTTGGAACACAACACATAGACTTCCTAGGATATGTCATATCTGCACAGGAAATAAACCCGAACCCAGAAAAACTAGAGGCAATAAGAAATTTTGTAACATCACATAACACGAAGACGCTCAGAGGCTTTCTGGGACTAGTAGCGTTTTTTAAAATGTTAATCTGTATAGACACTCTAGCTATACCCGATTATGCAGTTTAACCAGTAAAGACACTCCATGGATATGGGATGTGTAAGTAGGCTGTTTATGTTTTCTTGTTGGCAACGTTACGTAGCGCTCTGTATGAAAATCACTGGCTGTGCTGTGTGCAGTCTGTGGCTAGTTTGCATTGTTGTCTGCCATTGTAGTGTTGGGCAGCGGCAGCTGGATGTGAACAGCGCGTAGCGTTGCGCAGTTGGAGGTGAGCCGCCAGCAGTGGTGGATGTGGGGAGAGAGATGGCGGAGTTTTGAAATTTGTAGTACTGGATATCATGAACTGCTATGTATATTATGATTTTTCAACACTATTAAGGTAAATACATTGTTTGTTCTCTATCAAAATCTTTCATTTGCTAACTATGCCTATCAGTAGTTAGTGCCTTCAGTAGTTTGAATCTTTTATTTAGCTGGCAGTAGTGGCGCTCGCTGTATTGCAGTAGCTTGAGTAGCGAAGATTTTTGTGAGGTAAGTGATTTGTGAAAGGTATAGTTTAATGTTAGTCAGGGCCATTCTTTTGTAGGGATTATTGAAAGTCAGATAGCGTTGCGCTAACAAAATATTGTGTGTCAGTTTAAGCACAGTCAGGTATAATTTTTCTAAGGGGACGTTTCATATGTCGACACTTAGCCGAGGATACCTCACTGGAATCTTTCTTGTAGTTTGTGTAATTAGTGTAGCTTTTGTTTATTGCCAGCGCGTAATTATAGAGAGAGAATTTCCATTGTAGTTGTAGTTTTTCATTGTTGTACAGTAAAACAGTTGTGACATGCATGTAGATTTGCACCAAGTATTTCGCAGCTGCGCTTGCAATTAAGTAGACATTATTTCCATTGCTATGTTATTTTATTTTGCTCTTCAAATTGTGCTTTTCTGTGTTATCGTGTGAAATATTGTGACAATTATGGCGTGTGAAAAACGTAATACTAGGCTCCAAAGTAAACTGAGAAATGACAGTGAAGACGAAAGCAGTGTGTTAGCGCCGCAGAGTAATGAATTAACTAATGTTCAAAGTAGTAATTTGGTAATTGCGCATAGGGAAATGGAGCGGGTTGCAAATAATGGTGTACACAGTGAAACAATTAGTGAACAGGGAAGCATTATCGATCGATCGGTCGGCAACAGCTCGCCTCAGGAATCCGAAATGACAGGAAACAATCTCGCAAATACTGTAGATTCAGGTTTTGGGTCCTCACCGTTTTCTCAAATAAGTCAAGACACATTTTCTGCTTGTCAAAATGTGAATGTTGCCGGTGCAAATGCACTGCCGAAAAGCATAGAGGAACAGATTCCAGACACTAATACATTATTATTGCAATTAATGCAACAAATGAAACAAAATCAGAGACAAACACGGCAACAGTTAGACACAATGGAACAAGATCTTCAAAAGTTAAACACAATGGAACAACACCAGAGACAAACACAGCAACAGTTAGACGCAATGGAACAAAATCTTTACACCACACTTGAACAAACACGTGAAGATTTGACTACTGAGTTACATAAAATCGAATCGAAATGTCAAAAAGTCTGTAACGACGTAAAAACACAAATTTGTGAGCATTTTCAACCTATTTTTTCGCGGCATGAAAATGCATTACAGAATCACGAAGCAGCCATAAAAGAACTGCAAATTATTGTTCATGAAAATCATGAGACCTTGCAAGCTAAAATTGACTCAGTTGCATCTACCAATTCGGTTACGCAACTTGCAAAAACTCAGGAAAACTTAAAGGACACAGTAGAAAGACACATGGAGGAAATTAGTACATTATCAGAGAAAGTAGTTGAACTTTCGGATCAGCTAAATAATTTATCTACGAAGGTAGATGATAATCTGAATGACACAAAACCGGTAGTCTTTAATGACACAGAAGAGTGCGAACAATTTAGGAAATTCAAACAAAATCAGAATCAAATTAATACGCGTCACCAAAGAGAAATCCGCGAAGTACAAGATCAGCTGACACAGGTAATAAAAGAATTAAGTATTTCAGGGGACACTCGCGCCCCAATACGGGAAGAGGGACGTAGAAATACGGAACAGCCACAAAATAATAACACAGCGCATTTCGGAAATTATGAAAGAAATTGGCAAGGTGCACCGAATTTTGAAATGGAACCGCCGAAACGACGTAACAATGACCGATATGCGACTCACCAACATGATGACTTTGACTATAAGCTGTTTATTACGACACGTAAATTAAAAACATTTAAGAATTCTGGCAACGACATTCATCCACAAGCATGGCTCCATCAATTCTCTCATTGTTTTCCTCCTAACTGGTCGTTAGAACACAGATTAGAATTTATGTGTGGCTATTTAGAGAATGAACCAGCTGTAAGACTGCGATCGGTCATTCACGATTGTCACAGTGAAGGAGAATTTTACCATGCCTTCCTCTCAGCATATTGGTCTCAAGCTACATAAGACTGAGTAAAACATAGCATCATGATGATGAAACACTTTGAACAATCTGAATTTTCCAGTCTTGTCAAATATTTTGAAGACATGTTGCGTAAGAATCAGTATCTTTCAAACCCATACAGCCCCTCAGAACTCATCCGCTTTGCTTAATCAAATTGCCTGAACATTTACGACATATTATTTTAGCAGGACGTTGCAAAGACGACACTGAAGCTTTTCAGGGACTGTTACAAGAACTGGAAATTGACAGTGACAATCGCGGAATGCGAAAACAGGAGCACAACAATAACAGGTCACATCTGTCACAATTCCGCGATGAAAGAAATAATAACTGGACATGACAAGGCTATTCTCACAACACATATCGTGACCAAAACAGACACCACCCGTATGACAACCGTTGGCAGAGTAGTAATAATTACAGGGAAAGATCACCTCTCCGTGGTAGTGACTATCACAGAGACAATCAGAGAAACAGACAATTTGGGAACCAAAATAATTATTATCAAGGGAGACAGAATAACTTTAGACGCAACGGTCCAGCGCGCAGTTACGATTCAGGGAGAAATTCTCCACCACGTGACCGACAAGAAAGAAACTATGGAATCTACCGACATGACGACAGACGATATGATCGTAACGACAGACCTGAATTGCATCAGAACTGGCGGGATTCAAACAGAGCAGGGCCCTCTCGACAAGGTGAATTTGTAGAAGTTAGGTCTCCAAATCCCAATAACGACGCGCGCCAACAAAGAGACAATAGGCAATGACTCATACCGCTGGCAGCCACAAAACGTACGTATGAAACTGACGTAGCAGCTGCCGTAGCTAGTAATTACGTAAAAATGGAAGACATTAGGGACATCTTACTCCAGGAACACGACGTAAAACATAACAACATTGCATATCCTGTGATTCACATTACAGTAAATGACGTAAAATTTACGGCAGTACTTGACTCTGGCAGTCCCATTTCAGTAATTAGTGAAACAGCCTTTAGCAAATGTAACAAATCGAACGATTGCCCCACACTTCCGTTACGTAAGATTAAATTACAAGGTGCAATCTTTGGAAAAAGTGTAGATGTACGCCAACAAACCAGCTTAGAATTCTTTTGTCAAAGCCACAGCTTCTCTATGAACTTTCTCATTGTTCCATTATTGTCGACGGAAATTATATTGGGAGTAGACTTTTTTAATGAATACAAAGCAATCTTAAACTTTCACGATGCTGGAATAAGTTTAGAGAAAGAAGGTAAGTCAATAGGTTTGAAATTTGAAGATTGGCTCTCAAACCATGATGAAATTAATCGGCTTTACCTTCTGTTAGACAACAGTTCGGAGTTTTCTACGGAACTAGACACTAACAATCACTCTGCAAGTACTGACAGAGATGATATCGACGACATATTTGATACTAATGAGTTAATTCAGAATAAAATTCGAACAATTGAGAATTGTAATGACACTGATAGGTAAGACCTTTTTGAGATTTTACAAGCACATTCCACAGTTTTTACTCACAAAACAGGAACAATCAAGGGATTTCAATACCAATTTCGTGTTCGTGAGCATACTAAATTTTGTGTTAGACCATACGTAATTCCAGCACATTATAGAGACCGTGTTAGAACAGAAATACAATCTATGCTTAATGAGGGCATTATTGAGCCTGCAGTAAGCTCATACGACAATCCATTACATGTTGTTGAGAAGAAAAATGGATCGATCAAGCTTGTCTTAGATTCGAGACAAATCAATACTATCATCATTCCTGAAACAGACAGGCCGCAAACGTTGGAAGAACTTCTTCAAAATTTTAATGGTGTAAAAGTGTTGTCTTCTATTGATCTCTGATCCAGCTTTTATCAGATCGAACTTCATCCAGAATGTAGAAAATACACAGTTTTCCTTTGTTTCGGCTTTTGTTATCAAAAAATGGTTCAAATGGCTCTGAGCACTATGGGACTCAACTGCTGAGGTCATTAGTCCCCTAGAACTTAGAACTACTTAAACCTAACTAACCTAAGGACATCACAAACATCCATGCCCGAGGCAGGATTCGAACCTGCGACCGTAGTGGTCTTGCGGTTCCAGACTGCAGCGCCTTTAACCGCACGGCCACTTCGGCCGGCTTTTGTTATCAGTTTCGGAAACTTCCTTTTGGTTTGAACATTTCTTCGGCAGCATTCATTCGTGGGCTAAATTCCATATTACCTGAGTTCTTAAAACGACACATCACCTTATATGTGGACGATATTCTAATAGCAGAAGCTTCATGGGAACAACATAATCGCATCCTCAACAGTTTGTTACGTATTTTTGCAGAATCTGGAATTACAGTTAACTTGGAAAAGTCTGAATTCGGTAGGTCAAAGGTGAGGTTTTTGGGACATATTATTTCTTCTGAAAGCATTCAGCCGGATCCTGAAAAGTTAGAAGCAATCAGAGCCATTCCAGTTCCATCCACAAAAAAACTAGTCCGCAGTTTTCTAGGTCTTGTAAATTTTTACCGCCGTTTTCTGAATATGCAAATTCTAGTTACACCAAAACTTTGTTCTCTCACTGGAAAAAATACTATTTGGAACTGGGACGAACAAGCAAAGTTGGAATTCAATTCTTTGAAAGAATCGCTACTTAATGCGCCAATACTAGCTCATCCAGATCTGTCTCAAGATTTCTGCCTTAGCACGGATTCTTCTAAAGTCGGTCTTGGTGCCCATTTATTTCAAGAAGCCCTAGTAAATGACACTACTGTTCAGAAAACCATTGCTTTTGCTAGCCGAGTGCTAACAAAATCTGAAAAAAAAATATTCCGTTACTGAATCAGAAGCTTTAGCTATCGTTTGGGCATTTAACAAATTCCGTTTCTTTCTTTCTGGTAAGCACGTAAAAGTATACAGTGATCAACGTGCATTACAATTTCTTATGTCTTCAAAATTAAATCATGACAGGTTAAAACGTTGGGCATTGTTTCTGCAACAATTCCGCTTCACAGTAGTCTACATTCCCGGCAAGGAGAACATTGTTGCGGACGCACTGTCACGCGCACCGGCTGGGCTTGAGAAAAGTAACACAGAAGGCAACCTCGAGAAAAATTTCAGTATTCTTTACATTCAGAAAGTCGCCTTTGAAAAATTCATCACCACATCTTTAAAGGACATTGCTCATGAGCAAGATAAAGATCCGATTTGGAAAGACATCAAGAGCAAATGGCATGAAAAGACACACACACAGATTCGGCATTATTACCTGGTTAGAAACAACATACTCTTCAAACGCTGCACTGTTGATGACAAGCTATGGGTACTTTGCATTCCAGACGATTTTGTTAATAAGCTCATTTGGTACATTCATTTCAGCTACGCACATTTTGGTCACGAAAATGTTATCATTTTCTTCGAACGACTTGTTATTTTAACAATATGGAAAAGAGAATTCGAAGAGTCTTGTCTATTTGTAAACTTTGTCAAAAGGCGAAACCATCTACTGTCTCACATCGTGCTCCGTTGTTTCCTATTATTCCTTCTAAATTAAAAGAATTTGCTGCTGTTGATCTCTTGGGACCACTTGTCAGAACATCTAATGGATTTTCGTACGTTCTAGTCGCTGTTTAACTTACTTCAAAATTTGTTTCTTTCACTCCGTTACGTAAAGCCATTGGACGGTCTGTATCCAACGCCTTTGTTAAAAATTTCTTACGTGAAGTTGGTTGCAAAAGTCATTTCAGATAACGGACCTCAATTCAGATCTGCTGTTTGGTCACGCATGCTTCGGAATCATAAAATGAAACCTGTTTTTATTTCATTGTACTCACCACATTGTAACCCGTCTGAATGGATTATGAAAGAAATCAATAAGCTTTGCAGACTTTATTGTCACAGAAAGCATCAGCATTTGGACAGATATTTACACTAATTTCAAAATGTGCTGAATGAAATGCCTCACGACTCCACTGCTTTACCACCTACTCTTGTACTAAAGAATGAAGAACCACCGAACAGAATCAGAGAGCTTGTACCTTTCCCGAATACACGTAAACTTCGACACAAAGACAGAATTGATTTGGCTATTATAAATATAAAATCTGCAGCAGACAAAAGGAGAAAACTACACGGTAAAGCAAATGCAAAGAAATTATATATTGGTCAGAAAGTTCTCATTAAAGCTCATTCATTGTCACATAAGAAGAAACACTTGAGTCACAAATTCTTTCTAGTTTACAATGGACCTTACAGAATCCGACGTATACCACATGATAATTGCGTTGAAGTTGAAACTCTGCGTACTAGGAAGAGTAAAGGTTTACACCACATTTCACATTTAAAACCGTTTATTGAAAGATAATCTGCTTTTTAACTTTGTCTTTGCCATAAAACTATTAACATGCAACAATGTTTGAAGTTAAATATCCAGTCTAGAACCTAGGGAACATTTTTAAACAGAAATTACGATTGCATTGTTATAGTGAACAGACGACACAGTGTTGTATTTGTACATTCTTGCTTGTTAGTTGCACGATTACGTAACGACTATCAGGCTTACATACTTAGGACACATACTGGTACTGCTAATGAGATTTTAATGCAACATTTTGGTTTACTTGAAAATACATTCTGGGTTTAAAGTACTTTCTGAGAGATACCAGATGACACAGTGGTTAGTTTATGTGACAACTACACGGTTTTATCACGACGCTACTAGTGAGTCACAATTAACAATGTTGCTTTTGCAGTGTTTCTGTTTTATATCTGCACAGTTTTCTGTTTTATTCTGGAAAGTAAAACATGTTTTAGTAGTAACTTTTGTGGTATAGCAGCAATGAGACAGCCTTTTTCGTGGCACAACAATACGTTACTGTACAGTACTTTCTTCATCACGCCAATAAGCATAATAACTACGATATCTATACGCAAAGCATTTCACTTTGGTTTATCATGAGGTAAGTACATTGACTTCTGCAGAACTTAGCTTCCGGAGGACGATAACTACGACACTTCCACAGAGATTATGTTGCGACAAGACGCACAGTTTAGCGCTACAGTACACGTATTTGAGTGATTAATCTTATACTTAAAACATTTATTTTTAAAGATTTTTGAATTACAAAGAAAGTTTTCCGTGATACATTTCATTCCATTGCTGTAATCTGTAACACCTGAGGGTATAATTACATTAATCCTCAGGGGGGTACACGCTTACTTTGTGTACCATGTGTTTGGCAAGCACAAGAAGCCCTAGCTAATATGGTATTTGCTTATACAACTTTACACATCGGTACCATATTCCTCTAACACACAAATTACACAGCTATCTGATCATGTAACTGAGAGATAAACATTTTTTTTACTACATCAGTGACAGATGTTTACGTAATTACACTGTTGGATAACTTCACACTTATGAAATTGTATTTTGTCTGTACTTTGTGAAATGCTCATATTTTTCCGGAACCATTGTGATACTATGAGAGCTTTGAATGATGTATTTGGTAAGGGAGCAGGATTTTTAAAGTAAGTTTGAGGTAAATGACACTACTGACATGAGCAGATAATTTTTTTTAGGTTTTGAAACTATTGGAGGAAGCTACGACGATTTTGAGATTTGGCTAAGGTTTTATGATATTATTACAATGATGATGTGTATTATGCTGTTGCGGTATGTTTATGATCAATAAGCTGATGCTATATGAGTTATTTGATTATGCTACGTATCTGTTATGATGAAATATTGAAGAAGTGTCGACGAATATTTATATGTGCAATAAGGTAAAGAGTAATGAATAGTGGTTAGGGACTATGACTTGTGAAAAAGGATGTTGGAAACCAAGAATCGTACTTTAAGAGTTATGAAATGTGTGTAAATGCGTGAATGTATCACAATGCCGGCAAAAATTTTTTGGACACTGTTATATTCATAAGATTTTGTATCTACACATTTGCAACGCAAATTCTCGACCTCTGAAATTTTTTATATGAGACTGCCACTGTAGCGGAAACTGCTGTCATAAATATTTCCGTAAGAAAGTTAAGTGACCACCTGCACGTAATGCGTCGTGGGCACCCAGCTGTGTCAGACGCCTGGAGAAAAAGCCATTAGTGCGTGCCTTTTCCGAGGCACAGGTAGAAAAGAAAAAAAAAGGGAGGCCATTATCCTCGCTATTGACATTCCTTTGCAGAAAGCACCGCAAATACGACATGCTCATTACTTGGAAAGATACTTACATCTGCACACATGATTATGACAAGCGTCTTTCTCGAGAATTGAGAGAATTTTTACTGCCTTATGAAATGCCATATGGCTAATGAATGATGTTTCATGCCGTCCTTTGTACATATTTGCTCATTTTCTTTAATATCTAGTTTCTAGCTGCACTGCAGCATTGGTTAAAATAAAATTTAATATATGTACTAATATAGTTATTTTATGCCTACAGATCCAGTCAATAAGAAATTTATGATCTACTTCCAAGAAAACGAGGGCACATAAATAGACATTTCCCTTCACAGGAATTGCATAAATAATTTCTTTACGATTTGGTAACTTATCTGCTAGTGTAAGTTCTCGTGATGCATCATTCTAGTGTTAAGATGTGACATAGGTATTAGACATGGCCATTTTTAGTGTACTATTTTTTCTTCTTGAGCTATGTCATGTTTACATATAAGTTTTTGCATTTGCTGCTGCTGTTTGCCAGGCATAGTGTTACTGAATTTGACTTTGTGTTACTCTGCTAAGCCAGTTTACTACTGATTTATTTTTCTTGTTTGCTGCTCATTGCCTTATATTAGTTGTAATATTGTTGCTTACTTTGCCAATTTGTATTTTTTTTGTCCTTGCTGTTTGTGTTAATTTGTTATGTGCTGCTGCATTGCCTCGTCCCTTGGTATATACAGGGTTATTACAAATTATTGAAGCGATTTCACAGCTCTACAATAACTTTATTATTTGAGATATTTTCACAATGCTTTGCACACACATACAAAAACTCAAAAAGTTTTTTTAGGCATTCACAAATGTTAGATATGTGCCCCTTTAGTGATTCGGCAGACATCAAGCCAATAATCAAGTTCCTCCCACACTCGGCGCAGCACGTCCCCATCAATGAGTTCGAAAGCATTGTTGATGCGAGCTCGCAGTTCTGGCACGTTTCTTGGTAGAGGAGGTTTAAACACTGAATCCTTCACATAACCCCACAGAAAGAAATCGCATGGGGTTAAGTCAGGAGAGCGTGGAGGCCATGACGTGAATTGCTGATCAAGATCTCCACCACGACCGATCCATCGGTTTTCCAATCTCCTGTTTAAGAAATGCCGAACATCATGATGGAAGTGCGGTGGAGCACCATCCTGTTGAAAGATGAAGTCGGCGCTGTCGGTCTCCAGTTGTGGCATGAGCCAATTTTCCAGCATGTCCAGATACACATGTCCTGTAACGTTTTTTTCGCAGAAGAAAAAGGGGCCATAAATTTTAAACCGTGAGATTGCACAAAACACGTTAAATTTTGGTGAATTGCGAATTTGCTGCACGAATGCGTGAGGATCCTCTACCGCCCAGATTCGCACATTGTGTCTGTTCACATCACCATTAAGAAAAAATGTTGCTTCATCACTGAAAACAAGTTTCGCACTGAACGCATCCTCTTCCATGAACTGTTGCAACCGCGGCGAAAATTCAAAGCGTTTGACTTTGTCATCGGGTGTCAGGGCTTGTAGCAATTGTAAACGGTAAGGCTTCTGCTTTAGCCTTTTCTGTAAGATTTTCCAAACCGTCGGCTGTGGTACGTTTAGCTCCCTGCTTGCTTTATTCGTCGACTTCCGCGGCCTACGCGTGAAACTTGCCTGCACGCGTTCAACCGTTTCTTCGCTCACTGCAGGCCGACCCGTTGATTTCCCCTTACAGAGGCATCCAGAAGCTTTAAACTGCGCATACCATCGCCGAATGGAGTTAGCAGTTGGTGGATCTTTGTTGAACTTCGCCCTGAAGTGTCGTTGCACTGTTATGACTGACTGATGTGAGTGCATTTCAAGCACGACATACGCTTTCTCGGCTCCTGTCGCCATTTTGTCTCACTGCGCTCTCGAGCGCTCTGGCGGCAGAAACCTGAAGTGCGGCTTCAGCCGAACAAAACTTTATGAGTTTTTCTAAGTATCTGTAGTGTGTCGTAACCACATGTCAATGAATGGAGCTACAGTGAATTTATGAAATCGCTTCAATCATTTGTAATAGCCCTGTATATCTGAGCTCAGTAGATTTAAGTTAGCTTAAGAGGGGGTAGACTATATAAGAAACTATGATGAATCGGAAGAAATGCATTGAGAAGCTATAAGAAAATGGTTTGGCCAAAAAAAGTAGTGCACAGTGGAGAAAAGCTATTTTTGAAAGAGGATGTGAACAGAATACAGAAAGCATGCTTGGATAGGATTTTTTTTTGGCTGGAGCAAATGTTGAAATAAGAGGGACGATATATGGAATGAAGTTTTGGGTTGGACTGCAGTACCAAATGTTACACTGAAAACGAACACTGTCCTTTCCATTGTGTTATCCCCCTATGTGTTTGTGTACTCTCGTATATTTGTGTTTTTCCTGTCTTTATGAGTTTAGCTAATAAGAGTTATGTTGTAGAATTTTTCTAATAATATGTTATTTACTTTGTAAAGATGTTTAGACATTATTTATTCTGTTTTGTTTTAATTCTCATGTGTGAAGTTGATGTTTCAATAATTATTCTGATCTTTTATTTATTTACGTATGTCATAATTCCTGTAACACTGATGTATATGTTTATTTCTATTCTTTTGTAAAGCCCCTATTCCTACAAATGTTATCTGTATTATTGTGTTTTTAATGATGTATTTTGTACCGTTGTTATTGTATTCTTATGCTATAAATTTGTAATTGATACCAGTTCATCATATTATTAACTTGTAAGTTCCATTTCACTGCACACGTTTCTGTTGGTCATAGTATATGGACAATATGTGAGAAGTAGGGACTGTTAGTGTTTACACGTGTGTTAATAATTCAGCAAGGGACTGGATAACAGCATTGCTGGTTCTAAGGACAATTCCAAAAACTTTGTGAGTGCACAAGTGGTGGTTATGGACTTACTATATTATCCGCAAGACTCTTTAATGGTGATTGTGCACCTGCACAGTCACAACAGATGGCTGCTGGCCATTTCTAGAAGGACTACAGTGGGTCTCCACCTTTGCTGACTCACCAGTACCATTATTTCTACAAGGACTGCAGTGGGTCTGCACCTCTGGTGGCCCACCAGTACCGTAATCTCTACCAGGACTACAGTGGGTCTGCTCTGTGATGACCTACCTACCAATACTCTTCAAAATTTCGACTGACTCTGCTGTGGGTTTGCTCTGTTGTGGACCAATACCTGTCTGCATGTCAAGAGTCAGCACTGTCTTTCCGTTGTAAGGACAACACTACTTCTTCAAGATTGCATGGAAATCCACTACTTCCGTGTGCATTTTCTCTTACTGCTCAGACTTTGAGAAAAATACTGCAATGTTACTGTGATGAATGATCAGGACTGTCTTCATGGACTGTGAGAAAATTTTAGCTTTTGACCAACATTGTATCAATAAGTGTGTGCCTTTGATTTCTTTGTTATTGTAATTATGAAAAATTTTATCAAATCATTATTGGCCACTGCCCAAAACAATTTGTAAAAATTTTTGTGGGGAGCATGGGGGCTATGTAAGTAGGCTGTTTATGTTTTCTTGTTGGCAACGTTACGTAGCCCTCTGTATGAAAATCACTGGCTGTGCTGTGTGCAGTCTGTGGCTAGTTTGCATTGTTGTCTGCCATTGTAGTGTTGGGCAGCGGCAGCTGGATGTGAACAGCACGTAGCGTTGCGCAGTTGGAGGTGAGCCGCCAGCAGTGGTGGTTGTGGGGAGAGAGATGGCGGAGTTTTGAAATTTGTAATACTGGATATCATGAACTGCTACGTATATTATGATTTTTCAACACTATTAAGGTAAATACATTGTTTGTTCTCTATCAAAATCTTTCATTTGCTAACTATGCCTATCAGTAGTTAGTGCCTTCAGTAGTTTGAATCTTTTATTTAGCTGGCAGTAGTGGCGCTCGCTGTATTGCAGTAGCTTGAGTAGCTAAGATTTTTGTGAGGTAAGTGATTTGTGAAAGGTATAGTTTAATGTTAGTCAGGGCCATTCTTTTGTAGGGATTATTGAAAGTCAAATTGCGTTGCGCTAACAAAATATTGTGTGTCAGTTTAAGCACAGTCAGGTATAATTTTTCTAAGGGGACGTTTCAGATGATACTGCAGAACAAAAATTTCGGAAGTTGCAAAAGGCGTTAGCGGAAGCACCGATACTGTCACACCCAGATCTTTGTATGGCCACGGACACCGCCAAAACTGGGTTAGGCATAGTATTATTTCAACGCCATGAACAAGGTGGACAGATAACGCATAAGACCATTGCATTTGCCAGTCATGTGTTATCAAAAAGTGAGACATATTATTCCATTACATAACTGGAAGCCTTAGCGGTAGTATGGGGTTTCCGAAAGTTTAGATATTTTCTGTCTGGAATGAAAACTATTGTATACACAGATCAAGCTCTTGAGTTTTTACTCACAACGAAGTTGACACATGGTAAGCTAGCAAGGTGGATTTTAATCTTGCAAGAGTATGATTTCTGTGTAAACATATAACAGGGCCGGCAAACACTTTAGCAGATTTCCTTTCCCAGTGTCCACAAGGTGCAACCCCAAGTAACACAAAATTCAGTGCAGATGAAGACCAAATTGGTGCATATTACATAAGAGGAGTTCCTTTTGAAAACTACGTAACAACAGCTTTCTCAAACATTTAAAACGAACAGAACAAAGAACCAGAGGTGTTAAGGGTCAAATATAAATAGAAAGACAAGAACTCGGTTGACATTCGCCAGCAATATTTGCTGAAAAATGACGTGCTGTTCTACAGACGAGACCCAAGTATAAGTTTATGGACAGTATGTGTTTCTGATGAACTCGTGAACAAGTATATATGGTACACCCACTTAAGTAATGGGCACTTTGGGGCGAGGAAATGTTTTATGAAACTTAAAGAGACCGCACTTTTCCCCAATATGGAGAGGGATACGTTACCAAGGACAGGAATGAGAACACGTTTATCTTTGTAGTTTTAGAGTTAACATCAAAGTGTGTCACTTAGACCCCTCTGAAATGTGCAACTGGTGTTACTAGCAGGAAGGCACCACAACGTGATTTCCTCAAGCAAGTAGAGCATGTAGAAAGCTTAATTTCAGATAGTGGACCTCAATATAGATCTAAAACCTTGGTCAGCAACTTTAAAAAGACGTAAGATTAAACCCATCTTCATATCCAGGTACAAAAGAAGTGTCAGTTGCGCAGAACGATGAAGAATATTGGGACATGGTGTCACCTGTACTGTAGTTCACAACATACCACATGGATGCCAGTTTACATCATTTACAGACTATTATTAACGAAATGCCACACAGTACTACACGATTACCACCAGTCACAGTCCTCAAAAATAATAGACCATTGGCGAGTGTAAGAGAAGTTGTACAGTTCCCTCCATCCATAAGCCCATCACACCAGCAGATAATAAAATTAACGCTTGAGAACATTGAATGGGCAGCTGCAAAAAGGAAGCTCAGAGCAGACAAAGGTGCCTCCACATGGGTATTCACTGTGGGACAGGCTCAATACCGTTTCTTCCAAATCCACCAGAAACAAACGCAAAATAATTTTATTTAAAAATGCGGATAAAGTGTCACTAGAAGCCTTACTAAGAGACAATCTCCATTCCTTCCGAACTGGCTATGCAAATGTAGACGAGATGTGGCCCAAATTCAGAGATATAGTAGCAACAGCAATTGAGAGATTCATAACTCATAAATTGGTAAGAGATGGAACTGATCCCCCAAGATACACAAAACAGGTCCGAACGCTGTTGCAGAGGAAACGGAAAAAGCATGCGAAGTTCAGAAGAACGCGAAATCCCGAAGATAGGATAAAATTTACAGACGCGCGAAATTTGGCGCGGACTACAATGCGAGATGCCTTTAATAGGTTCCACAATGAAACATCGTCTCGAAATTTTGTAGAAAATCCGAAGAAATTCTGGTCGTATGTAAAGTACACAAGCGGCAAGACGCAGTCAATACCTTCGCTGCGCAGTGCCGATGGTACTGTTACCGACGACTGTGCCGCTAAAGCGGAGTTATTGAACGCAGTTTTCCGAAATTCCTTCACCAGGGAAGACGAATGGAATATTCCAGAAATTGAAACACGAACAGCTGCTAGCATGAGTTTCTTAGAAGTAGATACCTTAGGAGTTGCGAAGCAACTCAAATCGCTTGATACAGGCAAGTCTTCAGGTCCAGATTGTATACCGATTAGGTTCCTTTCAGATTACGCTGATACAATAGCTCCCTACTTAGCAATCATATACAACTGCTCGCTCACCGATAGATCTGTACCTACAGATTGGAAAATTCCGCAGGTCGCACCAGTTATTAAGAATGGTAGTAGGAGTAATCCATCGAACTACAGACCTATATCATTGACGTCGGTTTGCAGTGGGGGTTTGGAGCATATACTGTATTCAGACATTATGAATCACCTCGAAGGGAACGATCTATTGATACGTAATCAGCATGGTTTCAGAAAACATCGTTCTTTTGCAACGCAGCTAGCTCTTGATTCGCACGAAGTAATGGCCGCTGTCGACAGGGGATCTCAAGTTGATTCCGTATTTCCAGATTTCCGGAAAGCTTTTGACACCGTTCCTCACAAGCGACTTCTAATCAAGCTGCGGGCCTATGGGGTATCGTCTCAGTTGTGCGACTGGATCCGTGATTTCCTGTCAGGAAGGTCGCAGCTCGTAGTAATAGACGGCAAATCATGGAGTAAAACTGAAGTGATATCAGGTGTTCCCTAGGGAAGTGTCCTAGGACCTCTGCTGTTCCTGATCTATATAAATGACCTGGGTGACAATCTGAGCAGTCCTCTTCGGTTGTTCTCAGATAATGCTGTAATTTACCGTCTAGTAAGGTCATCCGAAGACCAGTATCAGTTGCAAAGCGATTTAGAAAAGATTGCTGTATGGTTTGGCAGGTGTCAGTTGACGCTAAATAACGAAAAGTGTGAGGTTATCCACATGAGTTCCAAAAGAAATCCGTTGGAATTCGATTACTCGATAAATAGTACAATTCTCAAGGCTGTCAATTCAACTAAGTACCTGGGTGTTAAAATTACGAACAACTTCAGTTGGAAAGACCACATAGATAATATTGTGGGGAAGGCGAGCCAAAGGTTGCGTTTCATTGGTAGGACACTTAGAAGATGCAACAAGTCCACTAAAGAGACAGTTTACACTACACTCGTTCGTCCTCTGTTAGAATATTGCTGTGCGGTGTGGGATCCTTACCAGGTGGGATTGACAATGGACATCGAAAGGGTGCAAAAAAGGCAGCTCGTTTTGTATTATCACGTAATAGGGGAGAGAGTGTGGCAGATATGATACGCGAGTTGGGATGGAAGTCACTAAAGCAAAGACGTTTTTCGTCGCGGCGAGATCTATTTACGAAATTTCACCAACTTTCTCTTCCGAATGCGAAAATATTTTGTTGAGCCCAACCTACGTAGGTAGGAATGATCATCAAAATAAAATAAGAGAAATCAGAGCTCGAACAGAAAGGTTTAGGTGCTCGTTTTTCCCGCGCGCTGTTCGGGAGTGGAATGGTAGAGAGATGGTATGATTGTGGTTCGATGAACCCTCTTCCAAGCACTTAAATGTGAATTGCAGAGTAATCATGTAGATGTAGATGTAGAACTCACTTATTATCTAATAAAGGAAAACAGGTTTGCCACAAATTCTATCCAGTTTATAAGGGACCCATGTAATTAGTAAAGTGGTTCACACAAATGCGGTAGAATTGGTGAACCCAAGAACGAGAAAAAATAGAGGTCTGCATCATGTAAGCCACCTGAAGACTTATAATGAATGTTAATTCTTGCAGTGGTCATGTGGCAATTAGCCATGAGAACTCAAATATAAATGGATCACAGATGATTCAGCAAAAGAAGGTATATATGTTTCAGGTAGCAGCAAATCTCAAGAGGCAGACAGGATAAGCTACAAACATGTAAATATTCAAATATAGATACACTCATACTACCCATTTAAATCATCAAAGTAGGTTAGGATGTAAGAAATGTAAAGGAAAACTAATTGCATGATGTACTAATTAACCAACCTACATATCATCAATCCATGCTCATTCAAGTAGTAAAGGAACCGTTATAAAATGAAGTAACTTACTGTTTCAGGGATGTATTTTAATTTCTTCTGTAAAGTACTGAAAAAAACTATTTAAATATTCATTTTGTACTATTCATATAAATGTTCAAATGTAAAGGATATAGTAAATTTAGATAAAGAAACTTGTAAGTAGTAGTATTAAGCAAAAGTCATTGTAAAACAAATGAAACAAAGAAGGCACGCAACACAACGTCACTACAATGATTTGGAGAAAGGAGCCAAGTTGACAACAGAAGCAGAAAGTCGACAGATAGCTATGGGTTGAGTGTGAGAGTTTATACGTTTGCACAATATGGCATTGGCGATGGACTGAAGACAGAAGTAAGGAATTTACTGTCTCATGCTTCAAATTAGCATGGAGAATGAGCCAACTGTATTTTGAAGAATATTGTCCCACGTCTCACAATATTAGCGAGAGGACGGGAAAACCCATTAGCAGCAAGGGACACATAAGCCGCACACCTGCAAGGAAGACACAAGTGAACCCATTAGCAGTGACGAACAATAGCAAATTGTCTGCAACAGTCCATTAATACAACCGCCTGGAAAAATAAACTCAGAATATATTTCTCTCAATATTCCAGATGAATAAGCTGATAACAGGAAACAGATATATCACTTCATAAATTATCGATTCAGACTTAACCATACCTCATAACAACATTACTGGTAGTCTTACTGAATACTTCCGCTGAATAACATTTCATATCCCTATGAAGACACAGCAGGCAATGAAGAAAGAGTTCCTAGATGAGGGCAGAGGACAGCAAGATTCCTTTCAATCCTTTACCTTAAACCAGTATGAGATTTGGCAGAATTGACAGAAAGCAAACAAAACGATTGCAGTTATTTCATTCTAACTATCAAACCAGCTAAAGGTGGTCAAACCATCAGACAGAGTACACATAATGGGGACATCAAGATGCAGCAAACATTGAGGGCTACACTCATCAACCTTGATGGCAACTACGCCAATAAATAACTATGCCACCTATGTTGTCACATCATGGCATTGCCTTTGGAAGAACAGTTTGTCATCAAAAGAACGCAACATAGCATCAACCATGCAATGGCATTCGTGCTTGAACACTCAGAACTGTCAATGTTGATAATCTTTGTCAAAATAGTGCAGAGTCTGCAACCGACTAGCAGCATCAACCACCACTGATCGACAGCAGTATCAGGAACAAACCCAGCCCAAATTTCAAAGTGTAAAGTGCGTTAAGAAAGAAAGTGATGCTTGTGACAAATTCATGGCAATATTTTAAAGAGCGCAAAAGAAAATCACTTCAACAAGGAGTTGAGATGCCTGTAAATATTCAGTCGCACCTGAACCACTGAGAATTTGTAATTTGTGTGTTTCATTTGTATTTTGTAATTTGATTTGTAAAATGTTAAAGTCTATTCATAAATGTACAATGTTTTATATTTTGTATTTCATGTGTAATTTGTAAATGTCCATCCAATTTAAATATATGTTAATAAGAATTGGTGTATTGTAGATATTTTGGAAACATGTGTTTAATGATAAATAATGTCAATGAATATAAAGTTTGTGTTAATGTGTATAGAAATATGCAAAAATATTAACTATTTTATATATATCCTACTCATTTAAGTACGTACATGTCTGTTTATGATGATAATATCCAATATTGATGTAGAATTTAAGTGTTGAGAGTAGATATAAGAGAAATGAATGTTTTCTTAACTTCACTCATTTTCACAATCATCAATATCATTAATGTTTGAGCATTGTGGAATGCCTGAAGTTATTGTAAAGAGAGAATCTAAAGGGTGGATGAACCATTTTAATAGAATTTAACCACAAGTACTAGAGAAAAATTTTCTAAGATTAGTCGTATATATATATATATATATATATATATATATATATATATATATATATATATATATATATATATATATATAATAAAACGACATCATTTAGCATAAGATAGACAAGTAACTGGACAATGATTAAATTATTTGAAATCATAATTTTACAGTACAGTGAGCAATGCCTCAACCATTGATCACAACAGCACAAAATTAATTCAGGAGGGACGGCATGTGAAGGCATCCAGATTTTGATGGACTTCACATGAACTTTATCCGTAATGACAGTACAATACAGTATGAGGTCCTCACAACATAATAATTACATTATATCAACAACAGGCAATTGCAGTTAATCTCATGTACCTGAAAATTAACAAAATAGTCTCTACCAATATATGGACAGTGGCATGAAACAAACAAGTTAAAGCAAAATGCATTTGGGAGACTAACCGAGCAGGTGCGTAATGATGTTGTAGAACTCCCATTAGCAAGAGAAAGGTGAGCTTCAGTGCGGAAACGTACAAGGCTAGAACAATACATTATTCCTTTTAGCGTAAAAAAGGCTGGGACCAAGGGTAAATGGCTGCACATCATTAACAGCGCTAGGCCACAACCCAGAAAGAAAAATAAAAATGTTTATTCCCCTCTAGTGAGGCAGTAATTGGCTGAAGCCATACTTCACGATGCAGATGCGACACTGTGGGGAGATCCTCATTATACGAGTATAAAAACATTTTGAGACCTAAAATGAAGTCTCTCTCTCTCTCATCTCATGGTGTACCGCACAAGTGTGTGGAAATAAGCGAAGTGAGGACGATATGCTTCACGTATCGTGGCGACAAATAGCAAAGCAGTAGTTAAATATTTCTGAGGAAATTTATGTCAGTCTGCTATCTTAGGCACTGTATAACGTTAAAACACTTAAAAATGGCAACTTAAAGCCAAAATCATGATCGTATAAATGTAACACTGCAAATAAAAAAAAACAATCTAATGGCGGTACTGACTTTAAAGAGAGCATTTATTGTTTTCGGAGGCCACAGATTTTTGGTCTCCAGAAATGTCATAATACATGAGCATGGAACATGTTCCAAAATCCTAAAACAGGGATGTAGGCCTATAGCTTTAGGCATCTGTATTCACTTACAATTTTTTTATCATCCACTTTTTCCAGCAACCTTTTTTTTCTTTTGAGTCGTGAGTCTCCTGACTGGTTTGATGCGACCCACTATGACTTCCTCTCCTGTGCCAACGTCTTCATCTCAGTGTGGCACTTACAACCTACGTCCTCCATTATTGACAAGAGATATTCCAATCTCTGTCTTTTTCTGCAGTTTCTGCCCTCTACAGCTCCGTCTGTTACCCTGGAAGTCATTCCATGATGTGTTAACAGATGTCCTGTCATCCTGTCCCTTCTCTTCGTCACTGTTTTCTATTTTCCTTTCCTCTCCGATCCTGTGCAGAACCTCCTCTTTCCTCACCTTATCAGTCCACCTAATTTTCAACATTCGTCTGTAGCACCAACATCTCAAATGCTTCGATTCCTTTCTGTTCAGGTTTTCCCACAGTCGATTTTTTACTGCCGTACAAAGCTGTGGTCTAAACAGACATACTCAGAAATTTCTTCCTCAAATTAAGGCCAATGTTTGATACTAGTAGACTTCTCCTGGCTAGAAATGCCTTTTATGCCAACGCTAGTCTGATTTTGATGTCCTCCTTGCTCCGTCCATCATTAGTTATTTTGCCGCGTAGGTAGCAGAATTCCTTAACTCCATCTACTTCGTGACCATCAGTCCTGATGATAAGTTTCTCACTGTTCTCCATTCAGCTACTTCTCTTTACTTTCGTCTTTCTTCTATTCACTCTCAATCCATATTCTGTACGCATTAAACTGTTCATTCCATTCAGGGGATCATCTAATTCTTCCTCACTTTCACTCAGAATAGCAATGTCATCAGCGAATCATATCATTGATATCCTTTCACCTTGAAATTTAAACCCACTCCTGAACTTTTCTTTTATTTCGATGTAGAAACTGAACAGTAGGGGCGAAAGACTACATCGCCGTCTTACACCCAGTTTAATGAGGATAGCAATGTCATCAGCGAATCATATCATTGATATCCTTTCACCTTGAAATTGAATCCCACTCCTGAACTTTTCTTTTATTTCGATGTAGAGATTGAACAGTAGAGGCGAAAGACTACATAGTCCTTTTTAATCCGGGCACTTCGTTTTTGGTCGTCCACTCTTATTATTCCCTCTTGTCTCTTGTACGTACTGTATATTACCCATCTCTCCCTATAACTTACTCTATGTTTCTCAAAATTTCCGAGATATTGCACCATTTGACATTGTCGAACGGTTTTACCAGGTCGACAAATCCTATGAACATGTCTCTATTTTTCTTTAGTCTTGCTTTCATTATCAACTGCAACGTCACAATTGCCCCTCTGGTACCTTTACCTTTCCTAAAGCCAAAATGATCGTTTTCCAACACATCCTCAGGTTTCTTTTCCATTCTTCTGTATATTATTCTTGTAAGTGACATAATTCTCGCACTTGTCAGATATTGCAGTCTCCGGAATTGTGTAGATGATATTTTACCAAAGTCAGACGATATGTCGCCAGACTAATACATTCTAGACACCACCGTGAATAGTCGTTTTGTTACGACTTTCCCCAGTGCTTTTAGAATTTCTGATGGAATGTTATGTATCCCTTCTACTTTATATGATCTTAAGGCCTCCAAAGTTCTCTTAAATTCTGATTCTAATACTGTATCCCCTGTCTCTTTCATATCGACTCCTGTTTCTTCTTCTGTCACACCAGACACATCTTCCCCCTCACAGAGGCCTTCATTGTATTCTTTCCATCTAGCCGCTCTGCATTTAACACTGGCATTCCCCTTTCACTCTTAATGTTTGCTTTTAATTTCACCAAAAGTTGTTTTGACATTCCTGTATGCTGAGTCAGTACTTCAGACAATAATATCTTATTCCATTTCTTCGCTTTTTTCATGCAGCCATTTCGTCTTAGCTTCCCTGCACTTCCTATTTATTTCATTCCTCAGCGACTTGTATTTCTGTATTCCAGAATTTCCCTGAACATCTTCAACTTTTGTAGTTCTGTCGTCCTCAGTTACCTGTAGTATTACGATGTGTTGATAATTTTTATTTTTGGACCGTCTAACAACAACTGAATGAAACAATTTTTATACCATACGCGTTTTGGCTTTATTCTGCGCAAAGCATCTTCAGTGGCCTGGTATGTGTACATATTTTTTACTATTTACTTTACTTTTTGGGACCATGTGAATATTTTAAATTCTACTTACAGTTTCCATCGATGATGTTGTACATGTTTTGAGTGTTTTTTTTTTTTTTTTGACGCTGTTCTTCTTCTGATAATTACCATTTGGGTTTTTGTTTTCCAAACTTCGCAGCACTAGAAACTGAACTATTGTTTTGATGCTATGGTTTGATTTGCGTTGCTGACTGTCGGATGTTATTGCGAACTTCCGATTACATGTTTTGGGATATATATATATATATATATATATATATATATATATATATATATATATATATATATATATATGTGTGTGTGTGTGTGTGTGTGTGTGTGTGTGTGTGTGTGTGTGTGTGAGAGAGAGAGAGAGAGAGAGAGAGAGAGAGAGAGAGAGAGAGAGATCAGAACGCAGGAAGAGAGAGAGAGAGAGAGAGAGGAAGATAGGTATTTGTTTTAATGTGGCTGCATGGGGATGAGGCATGATTTTTTTATCATTTCTTTTATTAAGTCTCATAGGGTCCTCTACTGACGTGTGTTTGTTTATTTCTCATATGTTGGCTTTCAGCAATGGCTTTCTGGATGTAAAAGTTTTCTTGCATTTCTATAAGGTATTTGAAATGGAGGTTATTATGATTATCTTCATATCTTGTTGCATTTTGTGGGATGGTGGTTATGGTGTTGTAACGCTCTGCAAATGTGGAATGTTTCGTTTCCTGCTTACAATACCTGATGTGTTCTTTGTACCGTGTTTTAAAATTCCTACATGTCATACCTGTGAATATTGCATCACAACTTTGACATTCAAGTTTTACACTACTGACCATTAAAATTGCTACACCACGAAGATGACGTGCTACAGATGCGAAATTTAGCCGACTGTGATATGCAAATGATTATCTCTTCAGAGCATTCACACAAGGTTGGCGCCGGTGGCGACACCTACAACGTGCTGACATGAGGAAAGATTGCAACCGATTTCTCATACACAAACAGCATTGACCAGCGTTGCCTGGTGAAACGTTGTGATGTCTCGTGTAAGGAGGAGCAATGCGTACCAGCACGTTTCCAGCCTTGATAAAGGTTTTGGTACTGAAAAGCTTCCCGAGGGCGACATTCTGTTCTGCGGAGACTACGGTCCTCATTTTTCTTCACAGTCCTCTTCAACGACCCTCTTCTGCAATCATTCAACAAATACACTACTGGCCATTAAAATTGCTGCACCAAGAAGAAATGAAGATGATAAACGGGTATTCATCCGACAAATATATTGTGCTAGAACTGACATGTGATTACATTTTCGCGCAATTTCAGTACATAGATCCTGAGAAATCAGTACCCAGAACCACCACCTCTGGCCGTAATAATGGCCTTGTTACGCCTGGGGATTGAGTCAAACTGAGCTTGGATGGCGTGTACAGGTACAGCTGCCCATGCAGCTTCAACACGATATCACAGTTCTTCAAGTGTAGTGACTGGCGTATTGTGACGAGCCAGTTGCTCGGCCACCATTGACCAGACGTTTTCAATTGGTGAGAGATCTGCAGAATGTGCTGGCCAGGGCAGCAGTCGAACATTTTCTGTATCCATAAAGGCCCGTACAGGACCTGCAACATGCGGTCGTGCACTATGCTGCTGAAATGTAGGGTTTCGCAGGGATCGAATGAAGGGTAGAGCCACGGGTCGTAACACATCTGAAATGTAACGTCCACTGTTCAAAGTGCCGTCAATGCGAAAAAGAGGTGACCGAGACGTGTAATAAATGGCACCCCATACCATCACGCCAGGTGATACGCCAGTATGGCGATGACGAGTACAGGTTTCCAATGTGCGTTCACCGCGAAGTCGCCAAACACGGATGCGACCATCATGATGCTGTAAACAGAACCTGGATTCATCCGAAATAAAATGACGTTTAGCCATTCGTGTATTCAGGTTCGTTGTTGAGAACACCATCGCAGGCGCTCCTGACCGTGACGCAGCGTCGAGGGTAACCGCAGCCATGGTCTCCGAGCTGATAGTCCATGCTGCTTCAAACGTCGTCGAACTGTTCGTGCAGATGGTTGTTGTCTTGCAAACGTCCCCACCTGTATGCTCAGGGATCGAGATGTTGCTGCACGATCCGTTACAGCCATGCGTATAAGATGCCTGTCATCTCGACTGCTAGTGATATGAGGCCTTTGGGATAGAGCAAGGCGTTTCGTATTACGCTCCTGAACCCACCGATTCCATATTCTGCTAACAGTCATTGGATGTCGACCAACGTGATCAGCAACGTCGCGATAGTATAAACCGCAATCGCGATAGGCTACAATCCGACCTTTATCAAAGTGGGAAACGTGATGGTACGCATTTATCCTCCTTACACGAGGCATCACAACAACGTTTCACCAGGCAACGCCGGTGAATTGCTATTTGTGTATGAGAAATCTTTTGGAAACTCTCCTCATGTCAGCACGTTGTAGGTGTCGCCACCGGCGCCAACCTTGTGTGAATGCTCTGAAAAGCTAATCATTTGCATATCACAGCATCTTCTTCCTGTCGGTTAAATTTCGCGTCTGTAGCACGTCATCTTCGAGGTGTAGCAATTTTAATGGTCAGTAGTGTACATATTGAGAGGCCAATGTCAAAATACCCACACTCGTGAACAGAGGTCGACAAGAGGTTCGTGAACTCAAACCACTTATTGCCCGAACCGCCCGTTTCTGAGCCAGAAATATCGTTTTAGAATGGGAAGATTTACCCCAAAATCTAACACCATACGACAATAGCGAATGAAAATAAGCAAAGTAGACTAATTTTCGTGTCGAACGATCACTCGGTTCTGATACCATTCGAATAGTAAAAATGGCATTATTAAGTCTTTGAACAAGATCCTGAACGTGGGCTTTCCACGACAGCTTACTATCTGAACACATAGAAATTTGAACTGCTCAGTTTCACTAATCATATGCCCGTTCTGTGAAATTAAAACGTCCGGTTTTGTTGAATTGTGTGCTAAAAACTGAGTCTTACTGTGATTTAGCGTTAGTTTATTTTCTACAAGCCATGAACTCAGGTCATGTACTGCAGTATTTGAAACCGAGCCAATGTTGCACACATCCTTTACCACCAAGCAAGTGTCATCAGCCAACAGAAATAATTTAGAGTTACCCTTAATACTAGAGGGCATATCATTTATGTAAGTAAGGAAGGAGTCACAGAAGTCTGGATACCGGAGAGTGACTCACAAAACTTCCATGGACTGTTCCTCCTCATCCCCGGCTCTCGCACCTTACGACTTCCATCTGCTTGGCCCAGTCAAGGATGCACTCCACAGGAAACTGTACGTGGATGATGGGGGAGGTTCCTGATGCAGCAGGACGTTGCTAGCTCCGGCGCCAACCAGTGGAGTGGTACCATGGTTGCATACAGGCACCCGCAGAAAAGTGACGTAAGCCTGTCTCTTCTAACGGAAATTGTGTTGAAAAAAGTGGGAGTAATTTATTGTCTTGGAATCCTGAAGAAAACCAACCTGTTTCGGAACAAAAGGTGTTGCATTACTTACTGGACGTCCCTCTTGTGTTGCATTTTTGGTTTTTCCGCATTCTTGTCCACTTCCTGTATACAGAGTGACTTACAACAAACAAACAAAAAAAACTATAGGGACGGGTTCCTGACTGGAAATGGTAGAAAAAAGGTCCTATGAAGTGGTGCGGAAGTGCATCGTGGCCACGGAAAACGGCGGTGACGAGTGACAGTTCAAAATGGCTCTGAGCACTATGCGACTTAACTTCTGATGTCATCAGTCGCCTAGAACTTAGAACTAATTAAACCTAACTAACCTAAGGACATCACACACATCTATGCCCGAGGCAGGATTCGAACCTGCGACCGTAGTGGTCGCTCGGTTCCAGACTGTAGCGCCTAGAACCGCACGGCCACTCCGGCCGGCCGAGTGACAGTTCCTCTGACCACGAGTCGTGTGTTCCTTATGTGTTACAAGCTGTGTGATTGACGCAGCGTACTGTAAGCAGCAGAATGATCCAGAGTTCATGTAGGGAACAAGCCGAAATGGAGTTTGTGTACGGCCAAGCAGATGGAAACGGTGGAGAAGCAGCATGGCTCTACCAAAGCAAGTACCCATGAGATACCAACCACATCACACAACGTTTCAAGCCCTTTTTGGGCGTTTGTGAGATCATTAGTTCTTTCAGACAAGAGAACGTGTAGGGAGGCTGCAGACTGTGCGCACACCAGATATGGAGGACCGAGTGCTACAGGATATTGAGACAACCCTAGTGCCCTAGTGCCCAGCCAGCATGGTGTAAGCCAAAGTATGATTATGTGTATTCTGCATGACAGCCGCTACTACTCCTGTCACTTGCAATCCGATGGAGGTCACTTTGAGCATCTGTTGTCACATGGATGCGATGCAGCTCAGTACTGTGTTCCGGGACTGTTTGTTGTTGCACGCACTCCGTTCATTTCTAGACACTATTACATTATAGGGCATTATAACATTAGAGGTCGGGATTGATCTTTGAGATCTTGAATATCTTATTTGTATCTGTCAGTTGGTATGGAGAAATTGAGATTTGGGGGATTTCTTCGTATAGTTTTGCGTGATTAAGTCCCGACGCTGTGCAAAGCTGTCATTTAGTAACGTGCGATTTGCGATCTGTTATGTGTTACTTTCCGATAGTAAATCATATTTTAATCTGATTACTGTTAAAATATAATGGCGATAAATGTTTGAGATCATTTGGAATAATATTTTAATAACTATATAGATGACGTGACATCATTCGTTTACTCTTAGAAAGAAAAAAAATAGAAGAGTGTTAATTGTGCATTTATGGACGGTCAGTGTCGAGATTAATGATAACGATTCCAGAAATAACTGATTGGACGAAGTTCAGTTGCACACAATCGTGTAGGGCGAATTATGACCTTGAAATTGGTTGCAGATGTATGCAGGTCAATTTCGTGACAGGCCAGTAAGAGTCGCGAGTGTGTCGCGGTATCAAGACTGCTTTCGCGCCGCCGATGGTTTGCTTTAAACTCGCGAAAATACAATTAACGCGATTTCTTAAGTATCGGGAAACGGTAGAATATTTGATGAGCCATTGTGGAGAACGTAAGTTTGGACAGAAAGATCATTTTCAAAATCCAATATAAATCCTGTTGATCGAAGTAGCCTAGCAAACCAAAAGTTCATACGTGGTTATCAGCAGAAACAGTGTACTATTTTTCATGCACACGTTTACACTCTACATCAAGGTGTGGATGATTTGTGGGCGCGAAATAAACATTTGAAAGCATTTCATTAAATAAAAAGGAAAAATATAAAGAAGTTTATTGGTATATTTTGTTATTTCATGAACAGTGATATTTTCTTATAGTGGTGTAGAGCCTTACGTATTATTAATATTGTGACAAACTGATCGCAAGTGCTCTCGTTACAAGTCGAGTTTTGAGTTTGATTAAGAGTAGCTGGTTCTTAAAATCTCAAAGGTTAAGTGAAGAATAAAATCACACTTAAATAACGCTGCATCGAAACCCACTATCTTTATACTATATTAAGCTAGCTATTCCGGAATCAGGTGATACCGTGGCCGTGTAGTTGTGTCTTGTCGACACAAATAGGTAAACACTAACATAAACATTTCTCTTGCTCTGATATCGACGAGGGAAAGAAGAGAAGACAACGACGACATACACGAATACATATACAAACGGTATACGTGGCGCCTTACAATACAACAACACAACGGACGTCGCGGTATAACACATACTCATAAGACCTTCTTTCCCCCACTTCCAGTCAGGAATCCCTCCCAGCTGTTTATCTGTTTTATTAATGTTCATCCTGCATATTGCGGAAGATGAAATCCGGCAGCAGTAACGGTATTTTTAGAATCGGTACTGGTGTGTTTACATTGTCAACCAGAAGCGGTATTGGGACATGAGTTTACGAAAGCAGTATCAGGATAAGAAGACAATAGAAGCTTTTCAAATGTGGGGCTACAGAAGAGTGCTGAACATTAGACAGGAGGATCACGTAAGTAATGAGGAGGTACTGAACAGAATTGGGGAGGAGAGGGATTTGTGGCACAACTTGACTAGAAGAAGTGATCGGTCGGTAGGACAAGTTCTGAGGTATCAAGGGATCACCAATTTAGTGCTGGAGGGAAATGTGGGTGGTAAAAATCGTAGAGGGAGACCAAGAGATGAATACAGTAAGCAGATTCAGAAGGGTGTAGGTCGCAGTAGTTACTCGGAGATGAAGAGGGTTGCACGGGATAGAGAAGCATGGAGAGGTCCATCAAACCAGTCTTTGAACTGAAGACAACAAGGCGGCCGCTGTGGCCGTGCGGTTCTAGGCGCTTCAGTCCGGAACCGCGCTGTTGCTACGGTCGCAGGTTCGAATCCTGCCTCGGGCATGGATGTGTGTGATGTACTAGGTTTAAGTAGTTCTAAGTCTAGGGGACTGATGAAATATGTTAAGTCCCATAGTGCTCAGAGCCATTTGAACCATTTTTGAAGACAACAACATCGGAAGTCCCACGTGAAGCTAGTGTATGTGTGTCACAATTGCACAGTGCGAGGAAACCTCGGGACGTGGCAGCGAGCCTCACCGGACGTCGGGACACGTCGTGATATGTGGGGCAGCGGTGAGTCGCGGCGTTCTCCGTAAAGCCGGCAGCGTGCGCGTGACGCAACAACAGGCAAGCGCTGAGTCAACGCAGCGAGACCCAGCGTGGCACAACCGCCGCTATCGGGAAGCCGGCGTGGACGGATGGAGTGCCCCGACCACAACTCGCCGGTGCAGACGCACTGAGCTGGGGGCGGCGCCTGCCGGGGCAGCAGGCGGCCTGCCGGTGCGTGCGCACCCAGGAAAGCCGCCGAGGACGCGTCCTTGCCGTCACGGGTGTGGTGAGGAGGGCGCGCCACGCCGTTGCGGGACTGCCAGATAAGCTCCAGGAAAACGAGTCGATCAGCGTCCAAGACAAAAGGGTCCACGGTACCACCTACTCACCGTGGCACCAACTCTAGGACCCCCTAATAATGTAAAACGTGAACGTAAACACTACTCACAGGTTAGACCCTACCCCTGTTCAGACTGAGCTACTGTTGCCTACAAGGCAGTACGAGTCGTGATCTACGATCGTGATGCATGTTGGTTCAAATGGCTCTGAGCACTATGGGACTTAACATCTGAGGTCATCAGTCCCCTCGAACTTGGAACTACGTAAACCTAACTAACCTAAGGACATCAATCACATCCATGCACAAGGCAGGATTCGAACCTGCGACCGTAGCGGTCACGCGGTTCCAGACTGAAGCGCCTAGAACCACTCGGCCACCGCGGCCGGCCATGTATGTTGAAAGTGGCTAATTTGTATTTGTTGTATGGTAATCTGATGGTATATTTACTGGTATTTTGTCTGTGGTAATGTGAAGTTGAACCCATGATTAGAGGAACAGTTAATCTCGCAATTAACGAGTTTGTTTGCGTGGCCATCCTCCGCAGGAAGCACAGAAATATTTGTTTCGTAAATAAAAAAAAATCCATGAATATGTACACTCTCTATCCTCTCTCTCTCTCTCTCTCTCTCTCACACACACACACACACACACACACACACACACACAAACCAGATTGAAGAGCCAAAGAAACTGGCACACCTAGCTAATATCGTGTACGGTCCCCGCGAGCACGCAGAAGTGCCGCAAAACGATGTGGCATGGACTCAGCTAATATCTGTAGTAGTGCTGGAAGGAACTGACAAACTGATACCATGAATCCTGCAGGGCTGTACATAAATCCGCAAGATGATTACGGGGGGGGGGGGGGGAGAGAGAGAGAGAGAGAGAGAGAGAGAGAGAGAGAGAGAGAGACAGACAGACAGACAGACAGACAGACAGAGAGAGAGAGAGACAGAGAGAGATGTTCTGAACAGCACGTTCAGCACGTTCCAAGGCATTCCAGATATACTCAATAATTTTCATGTCTGGGGACTTAGGTGGCCAGCGTGTTCCTGTGGGGTGTCGCATTGCCCAGCTGGAATTGCCCAAGTCCGTCGGAATGCACAGTGGACCTGAATGGATGGAGGTGATCAGACATATGGCTACGTACGTGTCATTTGTCAAAATCGTTTCTCGACGTATCAGGGGTCCCATATCACTCCAAATGCACACGCCTCATAGCATTATAGAGCCTCCACTAGCTTGAACAGTCACCTGCCGACATGCTGGATCCATGGATTCATGGTCTCCATACCCATACACTTCCATCCGCTTAATACAATCTGAAACGAGACGAATCCGATCAAGCAATATGTTTCCAGTCATCGACAGTCCAATGTCGGTGTTGACTGCCCTAGGCGAGGCGAAAAGCTTTGTGTCGTGCACTCATCAAGGGTACACGAGTGGGCCTTCGGCTCCGAAAGCCCATATAGATGATGTTTCGTTGAATGGTTCGCACACTGACACTTGTTGATGGCCCAGCATTGGAATTTGTAGCAATTTGTGAAAGGGTTGCACTTCTGTCACTTTGAACGATTCTCTTCATTCGTCGTTGGTCCTGTTCTTCCAGCATTTTTTCCGGCCGCAACGATGTCGGAAATTTGATGTTTCACCGGATTCCTGATATGCACGGTACACTCGTGAAATGATCGTACGGGAAAATCCTCACTTCATTGCTGCCTCGGAGATGCCGTGTCTCATCGCTCGTGCGCCGACTATAACACCACATTCACACTCACTTAAATCTTGATGATAAAAATTATATAAGAAAATTATTGCTGGCACATAGCACAGCCTAAACACACCTTTTTCCATCACAAGATGCAACTCGACACCTCTCTCCAAGACTCATTCCACCCCCAAGTAAAGGTTCTAACAGAGTCTCCTAGCGCAGCCTCTTTAGCAGAGATGTTGCCAACTATTACTCAGATGTTATTGAAGCTTTATTTTTCCGCGTGACATCCAAATTATTACCAGAATTACAAAACGTTTACAATTTGCCCAGCACATCACCAACCTCTCCCGCCATCAATAAGAATTCCAAATCCACAGCTCCCGAGGATATACTTACCTTTCATACGTACGTTCGATGTGTAGCTTTGTAAATAATAAACAGAAACATCGAGTAAATTCTGCGTGTTATTGTTCTGTTCATAAGTGGACTTACCCCTTGTTGCCTGCACCTAAACCGAGTTTATTGTGTGATGTCTGTCTTTGTCATTCTAGGAAAGAGAGTCCGTGCACTTAAAGACTAGTACCAGTCCCTTTACTAGATCTCTGCTAGACACAACTGAAGACCTCCGTCAAAGACGGTTGTATATCCCTTTTTGGAAAAATTGAGTTTTACTGGAATAAACTGGTACATCGGAACCCTTTGAAATAAAAACGGGAGTGCGACAGGGCGATGGGCTCTCACCGTTGCTGTTCAATTGTGCGCTTGAGAAAGTAGTCAGAGAATGCAACACAAACATTAGGAGTGGTATAATACTGGGTTGCAAAAAGAAGAACCTTAAAGTAAATTGCATTGTTTTTGCAGATGATATGGCCCTGTTTGCCGAAACAATGGAAGAAGCACGGGAGCAAATCCTTGAACTAAAGAAACAAGCAGCTAAAATTGGTCTTCACATCTCCTCTGAAAAAACTAAGATATTGACAAACATCAAGCACTCATGTAAATACCTCAAAGTTCAAGAACAGAAGATTGAAATAGTAAAAGAATTCAAATATCTCGGAGAATGGATTACTTGGAATGCTGGGGAAAGCAAAGCAATGGAATCCAAAAAAAATAAACTTGAATTGGCCTTCCAACTAACAAAAAATACATACAACAAAAAATCCCTTTCATGGGGGTCCAAAATTACACGTTACAAGACAGTGATTAAGCCAGAAGCACTGTATGCAGCAGAAACACTTAACATGAATTTCCAAGGCCAAATGGAGGAACTTGAGGTAAAGGAAAGAAAAATTTTAAGAAAAATCATTGGGCCAAAATTTCAAGACAATAAGATTATATACATCAAAAATGAAACTCTCTACAAGAAAATTGAAAAACTTTCAGATTATATGCGAAAAAGGAGAATAAATTTTTATGGTCATCTTCTCAGAATGAGTTCCAACAGATTAACTAAACAAATCTTTGACTTCTTCCGTAACCGAAAAACGATCCCAACTGGTTTAAAGAAACTGAGAAAGACCTAGTGGAATTAAATATTTCAGAAAATTCACTTATTGATCGAACTGCTAAATTAATTACTAAAGATGAAAACATAAGGTTCCAAGACAAATCCACACAAAAGTCCAAATCCTTCATCTCGGAAGAAGAGAGGAGAAGAAGATCAGAAAGAATGAAGAAATACTGGGCCCTAAGAAAAGAACAACGCACAAAGAAATGATTGATCCAGCGTACCCAAAAGAGGGTGAAACGAAAGAAGAAGAAGAAGAAGAAACTGGTACATTACACAAGACAAGCTACCATAACAATGGACGTTTTCCTTTATTTACAAATTGAGCGATTTGTTGTAAAGTTGACTGTCATGGAATAACGTTGTATATAAATGAAAATGGCGGACGGGCTGACGTTAAAAGTTACTCTTCAAGGGATATTATATCTACATCTACATGGCTACTCTGCAAATCACACTTAAGTGCCTGATAGAGGGTTCATCGAACCACCTTCACAACAATTCTCTATTATTCCTTTCTCGAAGACACACCGAAAAAACGAACATATTCCGTTCCGTGCGAGCTCTCATTTCCCTCATTTTATTATTATGATCGTTTCTACCTATGTAGAACGCCATCAACAAAATATTTTCCGATTCGTAGGAGAAAGTTGCTGATTGAAATTTCGTAAGAATATTCCGCTGCAACGAGAAACGCCTTTGAGTGATGTCCACCCCATATCCTGTATCATGTCCGTGATACTCTCTACTCTATTTCTCGATAATACAAACAGTGCTGCCCCTCTCTGGACTTTCTCGATCAATTCCGTTAATCCTGTGTAGTAAGGATTCTACACTGCGCAGCAGTACTCCAAAAGAAAACGGACAAGAGTGATGTAGGTAGCCTCTTTAGTAGATCTGTTGCATTTCCTATGAGTTCTGCCAATAAAACGTTTTCTTTCCAATTTGACTTGTTCGTAATTGTACTTCGTAGGTATTTATTTGAATTTACAGCCTTTGGAGTTGATTGATTTACCTTGTAATCGAAGTTTAATGTATTCCTGTTAGCTCTCACGTGGATGACCTCACATTTTAAATAAAAACAAAGAAAGGAAAACTGATCCATCAGTTTGGAAGCAGAAGTTCAAGAAATGTAGGATGAACAGTGGAAACCTTATGTTTCTACAGCTGGTAAAGACAAGTTTAAATAAACTGCATCACAAGCGGTACGTGCAAGAACGTCATATATTGTTACAACGCAAAAATCGTACACTATAATAATTTGTTTGGTCTGGCGATTGGTTATGACATAAGAACAACGGGGCAATGATACTCTTTTACAACAGTACAGCGTAAGTTTATTATTTCGGGGCCTTGAGACCATACTTTTGCGTTAATCGGGAATAAAAGAAGAGTAATGGCTGTCATGGTTACCTGTGAATGGAAGTGTGTAATGTCTGAAGTCTCCATTATAAAGGAAGTGAGCTAGAATGAGTTTGTTGCTGTCAGTGTTCTTGAAAGAGTTGTGAAGCCTGACAAACTCAAACATTCCTCGTTGCATAGTGGAACATCAGTGCAGATGATTCAAACACACTGTATCTTAACTTATTCATAATGTCAGTCAACCCTGGGTGTGTCATTCTCTACTAAAAAATAAAAGAGACACTCAACATCAAGTTAACGTTCCTATACCTGTTATAAGGTTTCCTTGGTTGTACAAACCGCTTCTTCCTCTATCGGCAGAGAAAATGAGAACCTTGTTGGATATGTGTAAATATTTTGCTGTACAATACGTGTGAGTAAAAAGTTCGCTTTATTTTTCTTCTGTTTAATTTTTTCTTCTCTATCTTTTTTGTCCTATATAGAACTAGTTGTTTTGAGCTTGGAGGTTAATTAAATACATTGTTCTCACATAATATATACTGTGGATACCTCCCATTATTTTTGCCATTGTAACAGGAAATAATTCTCGGCCGCAGAAGTAGTCGTGTTCAAGAAACTGGTTGCGAGGGGCTACCCCCTACCTCCGAGTGTACCTGCTTTACTTCATTGTTTCGATATATGTAAGTACTATTTGCTCGCGAACTATTTAAAATATGCCACTCTCCACCTTTGACTTATAGGTTGTGTGGATCTTGTCTCCCCATGGCACCAGACCGGTGCGAAAACTGGGACGTTTATTTGTGTTTTACTTTGTATTAAGAACTTATCTTCGTAAGCGACGCCGTTGTCCAACTTTCAGTTAGAAGTTGCTGTGGATGTCCTTTTCCCTGGAACCGGCCCGGTTCGAAACATGGGTCATAATTTTGTGTTTTTCATTTATATTACAAACTTACAATTTTGACTTCACACTCTTATCGTTGCTCTGTTGTGAAAACTGCGCTGATGTCAGCACTGTCGTAACTACTTCTGGTTGTATGGTTGCGTCTTTTAGTGTGTTTACTGTACATAAAGAACTTATGTTTGTATGTCGAACTCCTATTATTGTTCTCCTGTGGAAATTGCAATTATGTTAACTTGGCGTTTTTGTAACTACTGATGGTTGTATGGGCTTTGCTGCCAAAAAATAAATAAAGAAGGAAGAAAACAAACCCGAGTAGAACCCCTGCAACCCCCTTAGTCTTGTGGACGACGACCGAGTTTTGCTCGAGCAGTGCGTAAAATTTCGTAACTGCCATAGAGCTTCCTTCCCACTATTAGTAAACCTGTACACTGCACGAGGAACGGTCTCTGCATTGTGCTACCACGAAGAGAACGAATTCTATCTGTACACGAAAACAGCGCCTCTTATATTGCTGTTCTGGTTTGAGTGGATAAATCAAACCAAATAATTGTTTATCATCTTCTGAAGAAAAAGCAGTTCAAATTGTGGACAAAGTTTGTTCTTCCATTTGTTTGTAGAGGGCATCACGAATGTATTCGCGCCGTAGAAGGAGACACGGAATACGGGGAAACGGCAGAAGTGCACCCTCTGCCAGTGTCGTGTACAATTTGGGAATTCTTTTACAGCATGTCAAGAGATTCAGTCTTCTCCAGTTCCTGGACCGACCAGGCGTACTGGGCGACATTTTGCCGAAAAGATACCACATACTGCGAAAGAATCGCACGCAACACATGTCTGAAAAACCGTGCTCCGATATCAGTCTGAGCCAAAAGGGAAAAGTGCCGAACAGAAAAGACCTGGTGGTGTCCAAGTTGCCATGTCACTCTTTGTATGCCCGAGTGTTTCGAAACATACCACACTCAGGCAAATTATGAGTACGAATGGTGTGTACAAGTTTCTTTTTCCAGAACAAAAACACATTTCAGCAAAACTGATTGTACACGGTGACTCCATAATGATGTTACAAACTTTCAGGGATAATGGATGAGGGTGAATGTACCAGTTTGAGGTAAGGGACCTTGGCCCGGAAACAACCGACCCGAATGCTATAATCGAAAATAGTTTTGTTACGGTGTGCACATAATTTTTACTTTTGGACCGTCTAACTTTACAACTGACTGAAACAAGTAGAACTCGTGCAACGGAACCTGTAAGTAGAAATTGAAATATTATTACGCAATTGGCTTATATATATATATATATATATATATATATATATATATATATATATATATATATATATATATATATCTCCGTGGATGATGTTCTACATGTTGTGTTTCAGTTTCGTTTTTGTCGCTGTTGTTCTTCTTAAAATTGCCATTTGGGTTTTTGTTTTCCACACTTCACAGTACTAGGAATTGAACACTTGTTTTGGTTTCTGTTGTCTGTTGTCAATGGTTGGGTCTTACTGCCAAAGATCGAATGTTATTGCCAACTTTCGAATGTAATTTTTGGGATGTCTGTGATCTGTTGGTGTGTGTGTGTGAAATGGTATTTGTTTTGACACGTTTTTTTTTTTTTCATTTTATAACTTAGCGTAGCTGCATGGGCAAAAGAGACCATTTTTATCTTATCATTTCTTTTATTAAGTGTAGTAGGGAGTCTGTGCTGATGTGTGTTTGCTCATTTATGAGATGTTTGTTTCCAGCAATGGCTTCCTCATGGTTGTTTATTCTGATGATTTTCATATCTTGTTCCATGTTTGTGGGATGGTGGTCAGCTCTGATACTTCTGGTGCTGGAGGTGTTGTTACAACATTGTAGGGTAGGCAACTTTCAGAGGTGGTACTACGGACAAAAAAAATCTCCAGTAAACAAGGGCTCTAAACTACATACCTTAGGAGCTACGGGCACTTGTTCGGTAGAAGAGACGAATTTCATTTTAATGTTCATTTTTGCTATACGTATTTTCTTGTTTTGATCCATATTATCACCTCTGGCAGTTGCCTACCTTAGCACCTTAATAACAACAGTACCAGTACACGTGTTCCGCTGTCAGAGATATCACAACGATTTTCGGTTATAACTTTCGATTCGGTCGTTTCCGCATCGCGGTCTCTGCCCTCAGATTGATACTTTTACCCTCCTCCATCATCCCTAAAAGTTTTTAACGTCGTCACGGAACAATTCTGTATACTGCTAATTTTACTGTCCCCTGGTACACTTTTTACGAATAGGTAAGGCTGGTTTCATCGTGTCAGATGACGTATCACATGAATTTATTGCCCTTATAGTTAAATAATTCGATAGTCAGAAAGTGTTAGAAAAGCAGCCGTCCAGCTGCCCAACCAGGGTGACTCGGGTGTGTCTCAGAAGAGTTCAGTCTCGTGCAATTACCTCCCCGTATCACATAGCCAGCACTTACTTTTATCTTGCTCTAAGCCCATCGTGTGCAGATATTCCCTGAAGCTCCATGGCCAGTCATTACATCTACCTTAAGTTTAATCTGTCTCCAGTTCAAGTCCAGGATAGCCAAACTTCTCTTAAAATATGGCTTCGGTTCAACGAGCGTGGCAGCAACATGAGATCGTTATACTGAACTGCAGACGTATCATACTGCGTCAGTTACTGCCTCAGTGTTACCAACTTCACCCTATGCAAATACAGTACCTACGCACGTATGTCGTGAGCTGAAACGCCTATCAAGAGTCTCACCCAAACAGCCGTCTCAGAAGTGCCGCTGCAAAACATACACCTGTTCAGCCGAGGCTGCTGGTTTTCTTCCACCGGCTAGTGACGTCATTCCCATGATCTGAACTACGACAAATGAAGTATCATGAAAACTTTAGATTGTTTCCAGAATGATAATGATGATGGTTACTAATACACATAGCCCAGTGTATCCAAAAGAGACTGGGAATACATCACAAATTGACGCTTCTCGTTACATGCAAACTGAGATCATAATGTTTTGATTCAACCGGGCTCTAAATCGTCATTGAGGGCTAGGAGCATACAAAAACTGAAAGCGAGGTATTTTGGCCTCCTGCCTCGATTAAAATACGCCAGTTGATACAAATGGCTTTTCTAAAGAAATGTCAGAAATACGATGAGCAGTTTTCTCATATTAGGCTATGCAGGATTAGTTGATAGAAGATCGCCCACAAAATGCATCACGATGCTGCGAGTATAAGACGGTTCTGACTTCTAAAAGAAGTTACCCCACGTCGGCGGACAATTTGGGATAATTCTTTGTTGTACATTGTTATAAAATAAAATTTAAATACGGTTCTCGGGCGAGTAGATGTCTGTCAATTGCGCCGACGAAATATTGTGGATATTTCATAACGACATCAGACGTCTCGCCCGAGAACCGTATCTACAACTAGTCCGTCGGGAAAGCCTCAAGCTACACGTAAAAAATATGTATCACAACAAAAGACTGAATTCTGAAATTTAGTGTTTTTCCTTTCATTGTGCATGTTTAGTCATTTGATAGTGCATAAATGCATGCGTATTTTAAGATTTAATTGTGCATGGAATTGATTCAGTTATTATAGTATTTCAAGAGCGTAAACAGATTTTGGACGAAACGAGGAGGGAGACATGCAGGGTGCCATCGGTTCGGACGAATTCAAGTAACCTACTGAAAAAATCTTTTAGAAAAGAACGAATTATAGAATATGCTGTCATCACATATCCCTTCCGCTATCCACAAACCCCTCCTACCTATCGTTTCTTAGCAGAAATACTTCTTATAATTGACTATCGCCCGTGTGTCCAGACTGGTTGATGTTTTTCCATATGGACTACTAATAAAAGAATATTGAGCAAATTTTTTACAGAAATGCAACCAGCGCCATTTGGGCGATTTTTTGTTAATCAACGCTATTTTTGGGCGACACAGAGAAATTCATATATATTTTAATGCACTGATATTAATTTAATCTTATTTGTTATGATA
The DNA here is from genome assembly GCF_023898315.1 of Schistocerca nitens. Taxonomy (NCBI): domain Eukaryota; kingdom Metazoa; phylum Arthropoda; class Insecta; order Orthoptera; family Acrididae; genus Schistocerca; species Schistocerca nitens. The sequence goes on along the minus strand of NC_064615.1, from coordinate 252,843,913 downwards.
ATTACCGGTCTGCTGCCTCATGAAATACTGAAATATTGCAACCCCAAAGTTCTGCCAGCTTCCAAATAACAACTCCTGTGCTAACTTTCAACTGCTACAAGCAGGTAATCAGGCTATTATAGTAGTGAGTACATATTTTTAACTTACCATTAAAATCGGTTTCCCTCTTCTTTCTTGTTACCAACATATCCCTAATTAGAAACTATCACAACAAAACGCAACACAAGAACAATAAACTGTAGCAGTTCCGTCAAATTCAATTGCAAGTATGAACTAAACTGATTTCCAAAACAACAAATGAGCTCAAGCAAAGCCATCCACAGGTGTTGCCTAAAACAAGGGTGGACGATAGCCGATATTGCTGTGCATATATATACAGTTTAAATTTATAGTTTGCCTTGCTGGCTATCGATAGAGCATACGAAGAAATGCGCGGAGAAACGTGGTAACCCTCAAATGTAAAAGCTTAGAGATATGTGTTGCCATCTCCAGCTGGGTACGGGAACTATCAAAATTAACATTGGTCTTACCCCTAAGTGATATTTAGAGGTCAAACCCTTTTTCGTCCTGTCATTGAAAATCAAAAATATTTCAATTACAGCCTGGGAACTAGGCTGTGTGTAATTTTAGGTGATAGGCGGGGTCCGGACCCCTAATCCCCCCCCCCCCCCCCAACCTTTCCCGCGTCTTTGGCAGGGCAGCTTCCTTGCTTAGTCTTAGAATACTCGAGTTCGATTGCGTCTACATGTAACTCTTTCTTTTTTTTTACTTTCTAATTCCACACAGCGTTTTGTGGTATTTGAATTTTTATTCGTTATAGGCCCTACAGCGATTATAGCTGGTCTTACAGATCGCATATGCAGTTATTCAATACAGACACAAGAGTCAGACTAGAATAAAAGATATACTGTCACTGATAGTGTATCTGGCCGCTGTTACTCAATGTGGTATGTGACGTCAGAGTGTGTCAATTTTTGTTCACCCTGGTTATTTCTACACGACAAAGTTCTGTCTCTTCTCGTTCAGCTATAAAGAAGCCATCTTCGTAAGACGATAATAGTCTTCTTGGATTGCCCGTTGACCTAAAATTTTATTAGAGGAAGCAGCAAAGGACACAAATGAAAAATTTGGAAAGGGAAATAAAGTTCTGAGCGAAGGAATAAAAATTTTGATATTAGCCGCTCACATTGTAATTCTGACAGATATAACAAAGGACTTGAAAGATTAATTCAACAGAATGGTGTGTCTTGGAAAGAGATTATAAGATGATTATCAACAAAATTACAAGGATAATGGAATCAAATCAGTCGTTGCTAAGAGAATTAGATTAAGAAATGAGACGGAGATAGGTATAAATTCGTTGTTCTCGCAGGAAAATTGCTGGCGATGGGCGAAGTTGAGATGATCTAAAATCCAGACTGGCTGTAGCAAGAGAAGTGCTTCCACGAAAGACAAATCTGCTAACACTGAACGTAAATATCTAGGAAGTCAATTCTGAAGATATTTCTCTAGAGTGTTTCCTTATGCCGAAGTGAAATTATTTCACACAAAAACGGAACAGAGGCTATCAAAACACGGTCCTAGAGAAGAATACTGTATAGTAGGTAAGTGCTATGAACAGCTAATAAAATACAAAATCAAACTGTGAAGAACAGAAATTTATGGCTCAACTTGGCTGAAGGAAGGCATTGGTTGATAGCACACATGCTGAACCATCTAGTGCTATTCACTTAGCTAGTGAAGGGAAGTGTAGGAACGAAAATTGCAGAGGCAGATCTAACTTGACTATACTAAGCACGTTGAGATAGAAGTAGGTTGCAGTTTTCAAGTACCCATGCAGAGATGGAGAGCTTCCACATTATATAATTGTGTGGAGAGTAGCATCAAATCAGTCTTCGGAATGAAGTCGATGAAACCACATAGAAATGGTGAAATATGGTCTGTTGGTGACTGATCCGAAGTGTCGTTTAGAAGTCATCAACTGCGAGCTGCAGATTTGGACTAGTCAAGCACTGCCTCGCAAACATAATTGTCGTACATCTCTCTCTATGACTGAACTGCTTGACTTAGAAGCCGCGCGGGATTAGCCGAGCGGTCTAAAGGCGCTGCAGTCATGGACTGTGCGGCTGGTCCCGGCGGAGGTTCGAGTCCTCCCTCGGGCATGGGTGTGTGTGTTTGTCCTTAGGATAATTTAGGTTAAGTAGTGTGTAAGCTTAGGGACTGATGACCTTAGCAGTAAAGTCCCATAAGATTTCACACACTTTTGAACATTTGACTTAGAAGTCTCACTTTGCTCAGTGTGTCTTAGTCATATTTTGACCGTAAGGCAGTGGTATTTGTCCTGTCCATTCATTTCGTCACTAGTTCAGTGCGACATACCTTTTACACCTTTATGATATCTGATGAATTATGCTGCTAGTTTAGCAGCAAGAATTTCACTTGACCTGAAACTTCGACTGAACTCCACTGCTTCTGTACGTGGCCTGAGTTCCGAGTACATCAGTACCCGGGTGCAAACGCACCGCAGTATGTACAGGGCTGACTGTTGAACTGAAGCAAGGCGCGTTATCTGGAACTGCGAACGCTGATAAGGCACTCACCCGGAAACGTTCGGCGCTCTAGGGCATCCTACTTTCCGCTGCTGTATCCTTGACCCCAGAATGATGGTGGAATACAATTGGCCAGCTAACAGTTAAGCTTTAACACATTCGCCCATTATCAACATAAATGTAAACTGGTATAAAATTATAAGTACTAATGTTAATCCTGAAAGCCAATTTTTATTCGGATATGTATTACGTTTAATTATAGAGGAAGCTACATTTTATTTACGTTTTAGTTGCAGACCTCAGCATTAAGCCAGGCTGTGAATTGAGTATTTACGGTCCGCTGTAAGTAGTTGAGTGGATTAGATTCTTGAGGAAGTCGTATATTATACCCATTGTAATGGAACTGTTGAAAGCGGATTGGTATGGAATAATGATGTATTTGGTTGTACTTACTCCAGTTTACTTAAAGAAGATTCCACTACGTTGAGTAGTATCTAAATGTACATAGTATGTTTTTTACTACGTGTTACTTTCATTTCTTATAAAATTTTACCTTTCCTTAAGGACTGCTCGTAAATACAAGATGCGCGTTGTTTCAATAGCTTTTGAAAAAAGATTTAGGAACAAAGTAAAAAGATATTTAAAAATTCGTATCAGCAGAAATCGAAATAGTGACGTATAATACTTGTAAAAAGTTAGTGTAACTTTGGAATTGTATTTATACGTAAGTTATCAGTTCGAAAAATGCATTGGCAAATTAACAAATCTTTATGAAATACATTTCGATATTTACAAAAGTTGTACTTACGAACATTAAGATTGTAATCAGGTCACAAAATTTGTAACAATAGATTCAGTTGTACGAGATTTTCATGTGTTAAAGCTGTATGGTTTCATATTATTAGAAGCTTTATGAATCGCCCATACGCATGTAATGTTGACGGAGTGCTTTGTCGGTATCAGCACAGTGTTCCTTTGTGTAGTTCAGTGACCGCTGCTATAAAGACCTGTTGTAATAAAAGTTTGAAATCATAAGAGACAGAAACGTTTTTGTTCGCATCTTTTTTCATGCACCAATATCGTAAGACCGAACAATCATCCACTGACTGAGCAAAGCTAAGGGCACAGCAATTGCTTTGTGTTTATAATGTGCCACTCTGCAAATAATTTCACAGTACTACTCTAGCGGTAAAAAGTGCTGACATTTGAAAATTATCATTTTACAATATTATACCTTGCAGTCGCAAATGTTCCTTTTTCTTTTAAGACCACTTTATTAAGTCACATCCTTGCGTGTCTGTCAATCTGTTCAGTACAATATTAAATGTAGCTCAGAACTGGATGAAAATGCAATATTAACTTGTTTCCTTGTCCTTCTATTTAGTAGGGCGGTAGTAGTGGTGGTGGTGGTGGGGGGAGGGGGGGAGTGAGTGAAAGAGGTTGGTAATACCTGACATCTCAGCTGGCCTGGAGGACTGGAATGTTGTGCAGGTAGTATTTAGTTGCATTCCAAGTGGTATGGGAGTGGACAGATACAACTTAGCAGATAGATGTGGGAAGAGGAGATGGGCAGGGAGAGGTGAAGGTGGAAATGTGTGGAAAATATGTGACATATGTATACATGAGCGAATCTCAGGTAAAAATCCAAAATATATACAAATAATAAATAAAAAATATGTTATTAAAATTTTTTAAATCCATTGAGAAATTTCACAGACGCAGGACTAAAAAGCAGAAAGTAATTATTTAAATAAAAATAAATTATTAATTTAACACATTTGCAGTAAGATTAAAAACCATAAAATGCTTACATATTACTAACCCCATACAGGTCGTTCCGAAAATTAGTGCTTTTCAATAGCTATGACAATGCTCATCAGATCTACAAAAATAGACATGGGGCTAATGCAACAGAAAATAGTTAAAAGGTGAACTATTCATGCATCAATTATATATTGCATGTGCTCCACGTTTTTCGTTATAAATATTACAGTATTGTCGGTACAACATACAGTAGCCTTAAGAAGGAAGCAATGGATCGCAGAAAATGGAGAGGCAAAGGACCTGGTAATACAGCTGATAACTGAGGATGATGATGATTGTCATAGATCTCAAAAATTCGTGAACACAAATTTTCAAGACTATCTACATGCGATGAGGAATCTGTATGGGTCGAAAATAAATTATTCAACATTTTTCAGTCCGACTGAAAAACTCGTTTTATTAAAAATTTATTTATATTTAAATAATTATACATAATTCAGCGCATATCACAATTTTCGGTTTAAGTGAGCATTGTCTAATTGATTTCCCTCACACTGGTGACGTTTATGACAGGTCAAAGAAAACGAGGATGCATGTGGGGGCCACCGTTTCAACTGTCGAACCTATATTCTTAAATTACTTCGTCACTCTGTTTATGGTTTACTGATTAAAACGGTTGGACCAGTTTGAAACTGCCTTTGTGTTAGAGTGCCCTTATTTCTTCAACACAGTATTATCAATCAGTTGTATAGAGCTCCACGATCACTAACACTATGTACAAGACCCTGGTTCACGAATAGGTGTGTTTTAAGAATTAATCAGATGAAGGTTAACCATTCTGTTCGGGACACGTACAAAACTGATAGAAAAGACACCTTCTGTTGTGAATGCGAAGACGTGGAGGTCATTAATCATGACATTCTGTCTTCTGTTGGTTAGAAACTCTTCAATCCAGTCGCGCAGTTGCTCTGATATTCCATACGCTCCAATTTTTTCATTAAGCCCCGGTTCTGAACTATATCGAATGCCTTTCGGAAGTCAAGAAACACGGTATCTACCCGGGCGCCTGTATGTACTGATACCCGTGTCCCATGTACTCCAGTCAACTGGTGCTCAAAACATGTTCCAACGTGAAGTGCGTACTATTTTTACCAGTGTTCGTTTGGATGTTGGTGTCCCAGGAAATGTTTCTTGGGCACTACAAAGTCCAGATGAAGCAAATTGAGCTATGGGATGCACAGGAAAAGCGTCAGTAACTGTGAATGTCTTCTGTGGACAGTGGATTGTTGCTGTTCTTCAACTGAAAAAAATTGTAATTGAATGATTAATGTTACGATAGAGAAAAAATGATTAGTAAAGATGCACAATGCTGCTAGATATTAGATGAATAATAGCTTTTGCCCCTTATGGTGCTTCAGAAGTGGTAGTACAAAGGGCCTGTCCAGGCGATCTTCGTTTTGTGTATCAAACTGTGACGTTGGATAATAAAAGTGCGACAACAGTGTTCGACGAGTGCTCGGACTGGCTGAAGACTGCCAAGTCCAAGGAGTGCCTCAAAAGGCAGACCTAACACAGTCCATGGACTTACAATTTAGCAACACCAACATAGCGCCAACAGTTTCATAAGCAAATTTCCCATCTGATGCGAAAACAGAGCTAATGTTAAAATGAAATGAAAGTGGAATCGCATCCTAGTAGGCAGCTGATGACGCAGACACACTGATAGTGCGGACGACAGAAACTCAAAGTTTCCCTCAAAAGCATGTCGCAAATTTGCGGGAAGATGCTGTCCTTCTGGTTATAATGATTGCTCTCCAAAATCGCTCTAATGTACAGGGTGATTCAAAAAGAATACCACAACTTTAAAAATGTGTATTTAATGAAAGAAACATAATACAACCTTCTGTTATACATCATTACAAAGAGTATTTAAAAAGGTTTTTTTTCACTCAGAAACAAGTTCAGAGATGTTCAATATGGCCCCCTCCAGACACAGGAGCAATATCAACCCGATACTCCAACTCGTTCCACACTCTCTGTAGCATATCAGGCGTAACAGTTTGGATAGCTGCTGTTATTTCTCGTTTCAAATCATCAATGGTGGCTGGGAGAGGTGGCCGAAACACCATATCCTTAACATACCCCCATAAGAAAAAATCGCAGGGGGTAAGATCAGGGCTTCTTGGAGGCCAGTGATGAAGTGCTCTGTCACGGGCTGCCTGGCGGCCGATCCATCGCCTCGGGTAGTTGACGTTTCATAACTAACCTTTTTCGTAGGACTCTCCATACAGTTGATTGTGGAATTTGCAACTCTCTGCTAGCTCTGCGAGTCGATTTTCCTGGGCTGCGAACAAATGCTTGCTGGATGCGTGCTACATTTTCATCACTCGTTCTCGGCCGTCCAGAACTTTTCCCTTTGCACAAACACCCATTCTCTGTAAACTGTTTATACCAACGTTTAATACACAACCTATCAGGAGGTTTAACACCATACTTCGTTCGAAATGCATGCTGAACAACTGTCGTCGATTCACTTCTGCCGTACTCAATAACACAAAAAGCTTTCTGTTGAGCGGTCGCCATCTTAGCATCAACTGACGCTGACGCCTAGTCAACAGCGCCTCAAGCGAACAAATGTACAACTAAATGAAACTTTATAGCTCCCTTAATTCGCCGACAGTTAGTGCTTAGCTCTGCCTTTTGTCGTTGCAGAGTTTTAAATTCCTAAAGTTGTGGTATTCTTTTTGAATCACCCTGTATATTTTCTCAACCCAGGTATAAGTACAGCCCCTCAGCTCCTCTACCATCCGCAAAGGTCAGTTTAGAAGAGTGCTGCCAAACACTCGCTCTTCGTCCACGCAGGAAGTGGTTGCGACTCTACGTCGGCGTCATTCAACCAACGTAAGGTTAAATTTCGCAACACCCTCTCCAAAAATCAGGATCTCGAATCATGCATTATTAAATTCACTGATTCTTCAGCCCATACAAAGGAAATAACACCTGCTGGAGAGGAATTACTGATTGACCTTTATGGTGGTAACGATCCAGCCATGAGATAAAAGCCGTACTTGACATAAGAAAACAAGGCTTTAGCAAACACGGCTTCCATACCTCTTATAAGCTGCAGCGCAACAATACACCTGCAGAGTTTTCCTTCAGATGCAGCAGGGGATCGGAAACTATTTTTATCCAGAGCAGTGGAGGTGTAAGTTGACAAAAAATTGGATGTCTCCCATTACCACATTAAAACCCCTCACTTCAGGATTCTTGATCTTATACCTTGCAAAAGCAAAACAGATTGCCACAGTTGGTGCGGGTACAGACGAGCAGCACTGTTCCACACGAAACTGTACCAGAAAAGTCAAGGGCCGTGCACCAACATCGATGACGATTTGGATATTGAAGACGAAGACGACCGTACAAGCCCCATCCAATACCATTTCCGACACAGCTGAAGTGATAGAAGATATTCATATAAAATTTTGCAGCATTATGCTTCTTTATAATCAATTTTTCTCTACCATAACACTAAACATTCAATTGAAATTTTTTCAGTTGAAAAATAGCAACAAGTCAATGGTCACAGTAGAGATTCCAGAGCCACTGACGCTTTGCCTGGACGTTCCACAGCCCAAGACCCTTCACCTGGACATTCTAGTGCCAAGAAACATTGCCCAGGCCTCCAACAACCAACATGACATCGGTTGAGGTACTGCTTGATACATTTATGGTTCGCTATGGTCACAGTAGAGATTCTAGAGCCACTGACGCTTTGCCTGGACGTTCCATAGCCCAAGACCCTTCACCTGGACATTCTAGTGCCCAAGAAACATTGCCCAGGCCTCCAACAACCAACATGACATCGGTTGAGGTACTTCTTGATACATTTATGGTTCGCTATGGTCACAGTAGAGACTCTAGAGCCACTGACGCTTTGCCTGGACGTTCCATAGCCCAAGACCCTTCACCTGGACATTCTAGTGCCCAAGAAACATTGCCCAGGCCTCCAATATCCAACATGACATCGGTATAGGTACTGCTTGATACATTTATAGGTCGCTACAAGAATTATCTGTCTTTGTATCCATATTATGTGACTAAATGCCTTCTTTATTTTCCAGATGGAGAATCACCTCGCAGTGATGACCCAGTCCTGGGCTCGACATTGACTCATTTCTTGATACATGTACATTACTACACATAGATTTCATATTCATCTTTCTATTCAGAGTTGTACTGAGTATGTTGTAAAGAAGATTTGGTAATATTTTCATCAAACATGGTTTCCCACCAATTATTTCAATAGTACATCTTATAAGGGTAACACATCGAATGTATGGCAAGGATGGGAGATAAATCGTTCAAATGGCTCGGAGCACTATGGGACTTAACTGCTGTGGTCATCAGTCCCCTACAGCTTAGAACTACTTAAACCTAACTAACCTAAGGACATCACACACATCCATGCCCGAGGCAGGATTCGAAACTGCGACCGTAGCGGTCACGCGGTTCCAGACTGTAGCGCCTAGAACCGCACGGCCACTCCGGCCGGCGATGGGAGATAGACAGCAGTAGGGTGGGGATGTCGGTTTGCTGTAGGGCATAGAAGCCAATTTTCGTAATTTTCGTTCTGCTTATGGGAAAATTGATGGTTACAGACGTGTCTTTTAGGAAATGTAATATATTGTCAGGTGGTGTTGGGGTCTTGTTGATAACACATATACAGGGTGTTACAAAAAGGTACGGCCAAACTTTCAGGAAACATTCCTCACACACAAAGAAAGAAAATATGTTATGTGGACATGTGTCCGGAAACGCTTACTTTCCATGTTAGAGCTCATTTTATCACTTCTCTTCAAATCACATTAATCATGGAATGGAAACACACACCAACAGAACGTACCAGCGTGACTTCAAACACTTTGTTACAGGAAATGTTCAAAATGTCCTCCGTTAGCGAGGATACATGCATCCACCCTCCGTCGCGTGGAATCCCTGATGCGCTGATGCAGCCCTGGAGAATGGCGTATTGTATCACAGCTGTCTACAATACGAGCACGAAGAGTCTCTACATTTGGTACCGGGGTTGCGTAGACAAGAGCTTTCAAATGCCCCCATAAATGAAAGTCAAGAGGGTTGAGGTCAGGAGGGCGTGGAGGCCATGGAATTGGTCCGCCTCTACCAATCCATCGGTCACCGAATCTGTTGTTGAGAAGCGTACGAACACTTCGACTGAAATGTGCAGGAGCTCCATCGTGCATGAACCATATGTTGTGTCGTACTTGTAAAGGCACATGTTCTAGCAGCAGAGGTAGAGTATCCCGTATGAAATCATGATAATGTGCTCCATTGAGCGTAGGTGGAAGAACATGGGGCCTAATCAAGACATCACCAACAATGCCTGCCCAAACGTTCACAGAAAATCTGTGTTGATGACGTGATTGCACAATTGCGTGCGGATTCTCGTCAGCCCACACATGTTGATTGTGAAAATTTACAATTTGATCACGTTGGAATGAAGCCTCATCCGTAAAGAGAACATTTGCACTCAAATGAGGATTGACACATTGTTGGATGAACCATTCGCAGAAGTGTACCCGTGGAGGCCAATCAGCTGCTGATAGTGCCTGCACACGCTGTACATGGTACGGAAACAACTGGTTCTCCCATAGCACTCTCCATACAGTGACGTGGTCAACATTACCTTGTACAGCAGCAACTTCTCTGACGCTGACATTAGGGTTATCGTCAACTGCACGAAGAATTGCCTCGTCCATTGCAGGTGTCCTTGTCGTTCTAGGTCTTCCCCAATCGCGAGTCATAGGCTGGAATGTTCCGTGCTCCCTAAGACGCCGATCAGTTGCTTCGAACGTCTTCCTGTCGGGACAACTTCGTTCTGGAAATCTGCCTCGATACAAACGTACCGCGCCACGGCTATTGCCCCGTGCTAATCCATACATCAAATGGGCATCTGCCAACTCCGCATTTGTAAACATTGCACTGACTGCAAAACCACGTTCGTGATGAACACTAACCTGTTGATGCTACGTACTGATGTGCTTGATGCTAGTACTGTAGAGCAATGAGTCGCATGTCAACACAAGCACCGAAGTCAACATTACCTTCCTTCAATTGGGTCAACTGGCGGTGAATCGAGGAAGTACAGTACATACTGACGAAACTAAAATGAGCTCTAACATGGAAATTAAGCGTTTCCGGACACATATCCACATAATATCTTTTCTTTATTTGTGTGTGAGAAATGTTTCCTAAAAGTTTGGCCGTACCTTTTTGTAACACCCTCTATTTTGAGTTGTAGCAGGAGGGGGCGACTGTTTTTTTACGTTTCTGCAAAACTGCCAAAAATCGCTGCATTTCAGCATGCTCTAACACCGATACCGCTCGTCAGAAAATAAAAACTGCCAGGCGATTTTTGTGAGAAATTTTTCGCTATTTTAACTTTGTATAGAGCGGTTATCTTCTAAAACCGCATCGTTTTCGCGGTATAACCGAATAGTTTTTGAGGTATAAGCGAAAAGCTGAAAAAAGTGTGAAAATTTTGAGTTTCTTTGCGTGTTTTCATTGTGTTGCCGAGCTCCTACAAGGCAGCAAACTTGAAATTTGGAGTCAACATCTCAAGAACCATATCAAACCGTTGAGAAAAGACTTCCACAATTTAGTTACGGGATAACCACTGACTGGGGTTAATGGACGAACAGATGAGCTTGGTTTCACATGGTCGTTGTTTTCGGAACCTACAGACGAGATTTTCGGTCTCCAGAAAGGTCATCCTGCGGTATTGAAAATAACTGTTATATATATGTACAATACTTCTCACTGAAGCATATTGGCATGTTATTCTCCGCTCTTATTCACAGGTGAAGTGTGGGAAGCGAAACTGCCTGTAACTTGGGCATGAATATTCATTACTGTAATGCTATTCATCGCTGGATCCATCGTGAGAGAAATTCAGCCAGCATGGGATGTTCGTATATTTCTAATTGGCAACCTCCTCTGTAAATTTCGGAAAGACAGACTACAGAATTTCCCTATGTAGTAACAGTGTGCAGAAGCAGTTTAATGGCACGTCACCACACAGTGTCTTCAGCTGGCAGAGATCGCAGGCAGTCAGATGCTGCTGTGCGAATGGAGATTACTTGTAAGTGGAGGACAAAGTGCGCCTGCTTGCGGCAACTCTGCGTCTGCTTCTGAAAGGTCCGACCTTGAGTGCCGCTCTGGCTATTGAGGAACTGAGACACTGGTGTGGAACGCTACGCGTTACCTCCAAGGAAGCGTCTAAGTGAAACTCACATTTAAAACGTTATTGGCGATCGTAACTCCAGTTTCTCAAACCTGAGCAAGAAAACATCTCATAGAATGTTCGCACTCCCACTCGCACGCCTCTTCCCGCGAACGACGGGACCAGTAACATTATTTCTCTTGTATGCTCCAGTATCAAGTGCACTAGGCGAAAAAAATACGTTTTCCTACTCATCTGTCTCTCACACCGCTACTTCTAGACTTTTAGTGGAGAACTGTTGTAAATAACTGAAGTATTTCACAGCCTAACTCGACTGGACTTATCTGAAAGTACGACAGTCATTTTCGTCGTGAAGAATATCGTCCTACTGTCAGCTTATTGCATAATTGTTGCCAGACCCGCAGTTTGGCATTAAGAAAGGATTATCCATAGAAAATGCTTTTTATTATTTTGTACACAAGGTACTAGCAGAGTTAAACAGTAGGCTGACGACAGTAGATATTTTCTTCGACTTAACAAAAGCAGTTTGTTGTGTGGATCATATAAAACTTTTATTTAAGCTGGAATATTATGGGATAAAAAGCTCAGCTGCGGCACATTTAATACTAGAAACTAGAAAGCAGGATGTTGTCCTCCAGCATCAATAAACAACGAAGTGGTTTGAGTCTGATTGGGGTTATGTAAAGTGAGGATGTGCCACAAGCTTCTGTTTTGGGTCCATTGCTGTTCTCGATGTATGCCAATGAGCTGCCACCAAACACTACAGATGTTTAAAAAATCTTTCCCTTTGCAGATGAAACAAGAGTTACTGTGAAAGTCGTGGAACGTAATATAAATGATGTAGCTAATAGACTTCTCTGTGACATCAGCACGTCGATTTCAGAGAACAGATTAACGCTCAATGCATGCGGTATCTGACGCGGAACTCTTGGTAAAACGAAATTTTGCTGTCCTTAGGTGGTCAAACAGCCAGGGGACAGATAGATGCTGCCTATAGGGCAATGAAAGAGGCATTTGGAGAAAAGAGAAGCAGTTGTAGCAAAGAGGCAATCCTAAAGATGGAAGGAATATGTAGGATACGGTTACAGAAACGCAAGAGGGAGTAAATGAAGATGATATGGGACATACGATACTGCATACGAATCAGACTGAGCACTGAAAGACCTACATCGAATCAGCGCTCTTGCAGTAGCCGACAGGCCCTCAGAATTATCTACACTCATGCTCATAAATTAAGGATCTGATACTTGGTGAAACAACACTCTGGTGGGCGGTTTGCGGGTTTAAATCACCTCGGGGTAGGACCATGCGGTGCATTTGACCTGCGGTCGTCGCACGGTGGCGCTGGCAGCAGTCCACATACGCAGAGGTGTGTTGGTGCATGTCAGGGTACGGTGCAGCGACTAAGTGTGCAGACGTTTTCAGACGTGCTAATGGTGACTGTGTGTTAAAATGGCTCAAAGAACACATATTGATGACGTTATGAGGGGTCGAATACTAGAGCAACTGGAGGCTGGTCAAACACAGCAGGTCGTAGCACGGACTCTCCGTGTGCCAAAAAGTGTGATCTCAAGATTATGGTAGCGATTACAGCAGATAGGAAACGTGTCCAGGCGCTACAGTGCGGGACGTCCACAGTGTACAACACAACAAGAAGATCGATATCTTACCATCAGTGCCCGCAGACGGCCACGGAATACTGCAGGTAGCCTTTTTCGGGAACTTTCCGCAGCCACTGGAACAGTTGTCTCCAGACACACAGTCTACAGACGACTGAACAGACATGGTTTATTCGTCCGGAGACCTGCAAGGTGCATTCCACTGACCCTTGGTCACAGGAGAGCCCGTAAAGCCTGGTGTCAATAACACAGTACATGGTCATTGGAACAGTGGTCTCAGGTTATGTTCACGGACAAGTCCAGGCATAGTCTGAACAGTGATTCTCGCCGGGTTTTCATCTGGCGTGAACCAGGAACCAGGTACCGAACCCTTAATGTCCTTGAAAGGGACCTGTATGGAGGTCGTGGTTTGAGGGTGTGGGGTGTGATTATGATTGGTGCACGTACACCCCTGCATGTCTTTGACAGAGGAACTGTAGCAGGTCAGGTGTATCGGGACGTCATTTTGTACTAGTATTTCCACCTTTTCAGGGGTGCAGTGGGTCCCACCTTCCTCCTGATGGATAACTCGCGGCCCCACCGATCTGCCATCGTGGAGGAGTACCTTGAAACAGAAGATATCAGGCGAATGGAGTGACCTGCCTGTTCTCTAGACCTAAACCCCATCGAGCACGTCTGGGATGCTCTCGGTCGACGTATCGCTGCACGTCTTCAAACCCCTAGGACACTTAAGGAGCTCCGACAGGCACTGGTGCAACAATGGGAGGCTATACCCAGCAGCTGCTCGACAATCTGATCCAGAGTATGCCAACCCGTTGTGCGGCCTATGTACGTGTGAATTGTGATCATATCCCATACTGATGTCGGGGTACATGGGCAGGAAACAGTGGCGTTTTGTAGCACATGCGTTTGAGGACGGTTTTCTCAATTTATCACCAATACCGCGGACTTACAGATCCGTGTCGTGTGTGTTCCCTATGTGCCTATGCTACTAGCGCCAGTTTTGTGTAGTGCCACGTTGTGTTTAAGAAATTGTTGTTGTCGCTGTCAGCGGCATATTTTCTGTGCTTTTTCTATTGCCTTTTTTTCTCGGCACACATCATGTCATCTGAAACTGTGTGAGCGGCTGTTAGTAAACAAATACTAAAACGTGAACTTACGTATGTCAGCGTTATACAATTGGGATTGTGGTAGTGTTGTGGATACAGCTTTGGTGTGTACTTGGCTATTAATTAGTTTGCCGTGTTCTCACGTTCGTTGGACGGTTGCAGCTAATTTTATACACAGAAAAGCAAAACTTTCGTATTTTGTTTATGATCCAAAACATTACGCCAGGTTCACGTTTTAGTATTTGTTTACTAACAGCCGCTCACATATTGGCAGATTATGATGTATGCTGTGAAAAACGGCAACAGAAAATGCACAGAAAATATGCCGCAAACAGTGACAACAATTCTTAGAAATATGCTATAACTTACAATAAATAAAGTAGTATGAAAGTATCCACAGAAAACTATATTCAAACAGCAAACAGCACAAATGTAATAACGTGTTACTGTGTTTGTATAACTACGCTGTTTTCCGCTTGTTTTAGATTTGAAGAACCCACTGATGATTGCGATATTTGAAGGCTCAAACTAGTTTGGGGAATAAGTAAAGGCATAAATAGCAAAAAGTGTTTTGAATTGAGGCGGACTCACAATTCCCTTATTGTTTTTTTTTCTGTGCAAACACGGACCAAATGGAAGAGTTCGAAGATAAAGTCACTAATTTAAATAGTTGTTGGATTGCCATTTCCCACCAGTGATTTTAGAAATTCCAAATGAATGTTATCAACACTTTTCATCTGATCTGATAGCGAGTCTTTCAGAGCTGTGTTTAACTCTAACACTAATACTGGCCGCCCAATGCAAGGTCCGTAAAAAATAGGCCCAATGTCTTCCTCATCGTCTCACATTTCTTCTTCCGCTACGTCATCAGACCATTTCCTCCCCTCGAAGAGGTCTCTGTGTACTGTTTACACCCATCCGCTCTGTCCGGTGCATTTTACAGTGGGATTCGCACTTCTAACGTTGACGCCGTTGCTTTTTTGTCGAACGTTGTTTAGACTTTCTTATATACTGACTCAGTCAAGCCGACGACCATTTCTTTTTCTATTTCCCTGCATTTACCCCGCAGCCATATCGCCTTGACTTCAATGTATTTCCTTTTGATTTCTTTCCTGAGTGATTGATATTGCTGTTTTCCTGTTTTTCTCTTAACATTGTTTTGCTCCCTTCTTTCGTCGATCGACTGAAGTATTGCTGTTAGCCAAGGTTTCTTCGCAGTTACCTTTGTTTTATCTATGTTTGTCCAACTCGCATCATTCCCATTTTTACATATGTCCATTCCCCTTCAGCTGATGTGGTATTCATCATCGCAGTATCTACAGCTTTAGATATGTTCAAAAGCACCTAATGTTCCTTAGTACTTCAGTATCCCACTTCTTTCCACATTGATTCTACTCGACCTTTCTCTTGAACTACAGTCTGC
Organism: Schistocerca nitens; assembly: GCF_023898315.1. Classification (NCBI taxonomy): domain Eukaryota; kingdom Metazoa; phylum Arthropoda; class Insecta; order Orthoptera; family Acrididae; genus Schistocerca; species Schistocerca nitens. The sequence continues at coordinate 252,828,188 of NC_064615.1, read as the reverse complement.
TCTTCATCATTACCCAGTTGTAATCTCGGTCTATATCTGATTCTCAGTACTCCTTACAGTCCAATATCAGATGTTCCTAGTATTTCGAGAGTATTTTACTCGAACAAATATTATTCCAAATCGCCACCCTTCATCTCCTATGCCTTGTTACCGTACGCGATTTTTATGTGCACACATCTGTCATCATTCATGCAAAGATGTCCCCAAGGAAGACGGTGTGGCCAAGAGAGGGCAGATGCCCTCCCTCTAGAAATACCATCTCGACTTACTGCGTACTGGTATCCATCCACCCGTGCAGGTAGGAATACGTAGTTAGCGATTTTTGTATTTTCGCTGTAATCGTGTCTGTTTTAGGAATAGAAATGCGTTTATTATTAGAATGATTAATATACAGGATGTCCCGAGGAAGAATGCTCAATATTCGGGGATGTGATAGGGAGGAACATTCGAAGCAAAAAGTCTAGTAACATGAGCTCTAAAATGCATAGCTTATGAGCTATGAACACTTCCTCTTCTTCGATACTGTGAAGCAAGCCTCTTTTTTTTTTTTTCGACTTCACGCTCTGTTTTCCGTGTTTTGAGAGATGGTAGCATGGATCAAAACAAGTAAAAACTCTCCAGTAAACATCGACTGTAAAGTGCATAACTTCAGTGTTAGGAGCACTTGCTCGTTACAGTAAAACACATGTCTTCTACTGAACGGTGTTCTTGGCTCTTAAGGCATCCCTTTAAGAGAGCATCTTCACTAGACAATTTTTTCTTGTTTTGAACCACAATGCCTCCTCCGAAAAGCTGGAAAGCAAAGAACTTGCAGCAAACGAGTTTTATTTCACGGTATTAGAAATGAAGAAGATACAGGTGTTCGTTCTTTCAAAAATGGCTCTGACCACTATGGAACTTAACTTCTAAGGTCATCAGTCCCCTAGAACATAGAACTAATTAAACCTAACTAACCTAAGGACATCACAAACATCCATGCCCGAGGCAGGATTCGAACCTGTGACCGTAGCGGTCGCGCGGTTCCAGACTGCAGCGCCTAGAACCGCTCGGCCACTCCGGCGGCTTCGTTCTTTCCGCGCGCTATACGAGATTGGAATAATAGAGAAGGGTGAAGGTGATTCGATGTGTCCGCAGCTCGTGGTCGTGCGGTAACGTTCTCGCTTCCCACGCCCGGGTTCCCGGGTTCGATTCCCGGCGGGGTCAGGGATTTTCTCTGCCTCGTGATGACTGGGTGTTGTGTGCTGTCCTTAGGTTAGTTAGGTTTAAGTAGTTCTAAGTTCTAGGGGACTGATGACCATGGATGTTAAGTCCCATAGTGCTCAGAGCCATTTGGTGATTCGATGACCCATCTGCCAGGTACTTAAATGTGATTTGCAGAGTATCCGTGTAGATGAATCTGTAGATGTAGAAGTTACTAGACTGTTTTTTGTTTCAAATCATCGTTCCTAACATATCCCTGAATATTTAATTTATTAATGTAATTACATTCTCTAAAGTTTTTCTATTCATATGCCGACAATGTTAAGCTAATACTAGACATTAAAACTCTGAAACTGGAGAAAAAATGAGAAATTTTTGTTAAGTATCAACAAAAATAACTGGCAGAATTACTGTTGATCAACACTCCTCAGAGTGGAGACACATGAAATGAAGAAAAATATCGTGTGGACAACTGTCACACTTCTGACATATAACACGTTTTGTGTGTATCCTTCAAATTTAATGTTAGGGACACGAAACTCCTTCAGAACCACGGATACAGTAATAATAATATGGGAGCCTTAGAAACTTGCCGCCTCTTCAATAAATTTCTGCAGACACCCTTGCTAAGTCATAGCTCGTTCGATGTTTACCTCCGCAGCAGCGAGTGGAAGTCACAATATTGCACCACTTCCTCGCAAAGAGGAACGGAAAGTTCGCTGAGACGGCGACGTCAGCTACCGCCGGTGCAGTTCGTCACAATCTCGGGAGCCGCCGCCGCTGGCGTTCGTGTGACGTATTATTGGGTGGCGCGAAGCGGCGACGCGTCACAAGCTACCGCGAAGCGGCGCGAGAGGCGCTGTCGGCGGTGATAAGCGGTGTGGCAGAGGTCGCGCCGGCGGGTCGGACTGGCTTCATTGACCAGTCGGCTCCCAGATAGGGCCAGGGACGCTTCGTGAAGGGGGAGTGCGTGCAGCGGAGCTCTACTGTCCAGTGTTGGCGTGTAGCCGCGAGTGATCGGTCCAGCCGGTAGCTGACCATGGAGGCTGAAGCGTCTCAGACCAATGTCAGGGAAGTGACCGGGGATACCGTGTCAACGCCTCCAGGTAAGTGTGAAACACCGCTCCATCAAATGTCAATTATTTCCATTCCCACTGCACCCCCTTTCAGTATTATCATCCACATTGGCGTTACTTCTACCTTGTAATCTCGGTGTGTGTAGTTGGCAAGAAGTAAACAGCTGACGTCTGATTGTTGTCCTGCTTTGCATAAGAACTGTTTTCCAATACAGCACTGGTATTCCTCTGATTGTCGCTGTTATGTGTTGCATCTCCTATATTCTATTTTTTCGTCCATATCTATTCCTAACATTCCATTTTATATTACTTCCAGGTTCTAATCTCTTTTCGTCGCTGTCTTTACTGTCATTGAAACAACTACAATTTGGAAGTGTGGAACTTAATAAATAATAAATGTGGAACTTAATAAATAATAAATGTGGAACTTAATAAATAATAAATGTGGAACTTAATAAATAATAAATGTGGAACTTAATAAATAATAAATGTGGACCTTAATAAATAACCATGTTCAGTCAGCTTTGATCATCCTGCCATTTCCGATTTTGGCACAGAACTATCAGTTTGTATAGTTTTGGATCCCTTCATTAACAAATACATCATAGTCCGCAAGACACCTAATGATGTGTGGCGGAGGGTACTTTCGGTACTATTATCTGATCTCTCCAACCCTGTTGTACTCGCGCATGGTGCGTGGGAAGAATGCTTGTCGGTAAGCCCCTGTATTGGCTCTAATGTCTCGAATTTTCTCGTCATGGTCAGTACGCTAGATGTATGTCAGGGGGGGGGGGAGGAGAAGTAATATGTTGTCCGACACCTCCTGAGAAGGGCTGTCCCGAAATTTCATAGTAAATCTCTCCGTGATGCACAACGCCTGTCTTGTAACGTCTGCCAGTGGAGTTTGTTTACCATCTCCGTAACGCTGAACGTGACGAAACGCGCCGCTCTTCGTTGGATCTTCCCTATGTCCTCTATTAGTCCTACCTGACAGGGATTCCAGATAGATTAACAGTACTCGAGAATTGGGCGAACAAGCGCCTTATAAGCCACGTCTTTCGCAGATTAGTTACATTTCCTTAAGATTCTTCCGATGTATCTGAGTCTGGTATCTGCTTTTCCCACTATCTGTTTTATTTGGTCATTCCACTTAAGGTCGCTCTGGATAGTTACGCCTAGATATTTTACGGCAGACGCTGTCTCCAACTGTTTGTCATCAATAGTGCAGCTGTACAGTAGTAGATTTCTTTTCCTGTATATGCGCAATATGTTACATTTATTTGCGTTCAGGGTCAGCTGCCAGAGACTGCACCATTAATCAGTTCTCTGCAGGTCGTTCTGCAAATTCTTACTATCTTCTGGCGTTGCTACTTTGGTATAGACAATTGCCTTAAAGAGCATCCGACGCTTTCTACTGGGTCATTTATAGGTATTGTAAACACCAACGGTCCTATCACAGCTTCCTGTGGTACTCCGGATATTGCCTTTACACCCGTCGAATTTTTCCGTTAAGAGCGACGTGCTGAGTTCTCTCTGAAGGAGAGTCTTGAATCTGCTCCGATAGTCCGTAAGCTCGTTTTTTTTTTTTTCATTAAACCGCAATGCGGGACGGTGTCAAGTGCCTTACTGAAATCAAGGAATACGGCATCAACATGAGTGCGTCTATGGCCACTAAGTTCTGAGTAGACATTCTGTCGCCAACCTCGTGTGGTAAGAAGGATTTATAACGTCTACGATCATCTCACAGGGTTTGGACGAAAGTACGGAAACACCGCAAGAAGGGCACGCTTTAACCCAGATACAGATACTAGCAGGTTGTGCTGTTGTATTTGACCACGAACGGCACCTGTGCAGTGTGCCCAATGCGTTGCAACTGTCAGTCGCGGTCATAACAGTGTTCTGTGTAGTTGCGAGTCCTCTATGTGGACACTAAGTGTTTCAAGAGGCACCGTATCGAAAATTAGACTGCATACAGGAAAAGCGGAGAAACACCTTCCGCTAAGTCACCACGCAGTCGGAAGTGTGTGTGTTCACTGATCGTGACAGTCTGTCATCTAAAGAGGATAGTGACGAAAAATAATTGGACGACGGCTGCAAAAGTCACTGCGCGACTGGAGTCACTCCTGAACCACATCAGCACCAAAACAATACGAAGAGAGCTCCATAAGAAGTGCATTTCAGGGTGAGCTGGAATTCCAGAACCACTCAACAGTGATGCAAATGCCCATAATAGAAAAAAAGTGGAGCCGAAGCCACAAAACTCTGACTATGGAGCACTGTGTGAAACAAAAAATCCGATAAGTGTTGTTGCACACTGTTTCCAATTTGTGGCTGAGTTTACGGCCCAAGAATAAAACATGGAGGGGGTTCGGTTATTTGGGGAGCTACAGTGGTATTTCATCGGCCCCATGAGCACTTGCAAGATCACGTAACTGCGAAGTATTATTTAACCATTTTGGCTGATCGTCCATTCAGTGGTACACTGTTTCTTCCCGAGTAGTGCTACGGTATTCTAAAACGACAGGGCCCCTATTCACACAGCACACAACGCCCAGTACTGTTTTTTAATTTGTTTTAATATGCCTTCAGCAGTATAACACTATTTAGCTACGGACAGGTGCAAGAACTATGATACAAGTCGATCTTCTGCACAGCAATTTAGTCAACACACACTTTGGAAAATACACTTCACTTGTAATCAGTTCTATAGGAGAAATGGTAATTACGCTGTTTTTATATATCGTTGGTCAAATTTTCATTCGACTCCTTAAAATCAATCTTGCGAGGCATCGAAACATCGCACGATGTTTGCTTATTAGTAGGCTAATAATACACACATAAAAAAAGTTTTGCATCACCACAGTTCGGAGAGTTCCGGAACCTGTACAGAAAATTGGAATAGAGATCAACATAGACATCATTTCGGCCCTTTTCATTGCTCATGAAAACCACACATTGCACGTTGTACCACTATTCAGCGAGACCTTCAGAGCTGGTGGTCCAGATTGCTGTACACGCCGGTACCTCTAATATCCAGTAGCACGTCCTCTTGCATTGATGCATGCCTGTATTCGTCGTAGTATACTAAGCGAAAGTTCATGATGGCACTGTTGGTCCAGATTGTGCCACTCAACAGCGATTCGGCGTAAATCCCTCAGTGGTTGGTGAGACACGTCGTCTATAAAGAGACCTTTCCAGTCTATCCCAGGCAAGTCTGGAGAACATGCTGGTCACTCTAGTCGAGCGATGTCGTTATCCTGAAGGAAGTCATTCACAAGATGTGCACGATGAGGGCGCGAATTGTCGTCCATGAAGACGAATGCCTCGCCAATACACTGCCAACATGGTTGCACTATCGATCGGAGGGGGGGGGGGGGGGGGGGCATTCACGTATCGTACAGCCATTGCGGCGCCTTCATGACCACCAGCGGCGTACGTCGGCCCCACATAATGCCACCCCAAAACCTCCACCTTGCTGCACTCGCTGGACAGTGTGTCTAAAGCGTTCATCCCGATCGGGTTGTCTCCAAACACGACTCGGACGATTGTCTGGTTAAAGGCATATATCATACTCATCGGTGAAGAGAACTTGATGCCAATCCTTAGCGGTCCATTCGGCATGTTGATGGGCCCGTCTGTACCGCGCTGCATGGTGTCGTGGTTGCAAACATGGACCTCGCCATGGGCGTCCGGAGTGAAGTTGTGCATCATGCAGCCTATTGCGCACAGTCTGAGTCGTAACACGATATCCTGTGGCTGCATGAAAAGCATTATTCAACTTGGTGGCGTTGCTGTCAGGGTTCCTCCGAGCCATGATCCGTAGGTACCGGTCATCCACTACGGTAGTAGCCCTTGGGCGGCCTGAGCGAGGCATGTCACTGACAGTTCCTGCCTCTCTGTATCTCCTCAATGTCTGAACATCGTTTTGGTTCACTTCGAGACGGTCGGACACTTCCCTTGTTGAGAGACCTTCCTGGCACAACGTAACAATGCGGACGCAATCGAACCGCTGTATTGACCGTCTAGACATGGTTGAACTACAGACAACACGAACCGTGTACCTCCTTCCTGGTGGAATGACTGGAACTGATCGGCTGTCGGACCCCCTCCGTCTAATAGGTACTGCTCATGCATGGTAGTTTACATCTTTGGGCGGGTTTAGTGACATCTCTGAACCGTCAAAGGGACTGTGTCTGTGATACAATATCCATAGTCAACGTCTATCTTCAGGAGTTCTGGGAACCGGAGTGACGCAACATTTTTTTTATGTGTGTATTTAAAGGGAGTGGAATCCCAAAATGCCCCAGCTACATAGAGGAATTTTCCTCTGTTTTGATCATCAGATGATTAACGTCCCCATATCTGAGTCCTTGTCCAAAGTCGTAAGATGGAGGTGGAATAAATGAGCAGGAAAGCTTCCATGATTGAATATCATTCTTGTAATTGTAGAGATGGCTCTTCTGCGTAGAGGCATGTCGTGAAAAAAAAATGTGTGTGAAATATTATGGGACTCAGCTACTAAGGTCATCAGTCCCTAAGCTTACACACTACTTAACTTAAATTATCCTAAGGACAAACAGTCATACCCATGCTCGAGGGAGGACTCTAACCTCCGCCGGGACCAGCCGCACAGTCCATGACTGCAGCGCCTTAGACCGCTCGGCTAATCCTGCGCGGCATGTTGTGAAACCACGGTAATCTTGGTAAGTGTGGTTCTTTCCATTTATAATATTTGCCTTTAGGTGCAGATGCTTGCCATTTATCTTCACACTGGATTCAGGTCCACACTTTCATGTGATACAATAGGTCCAAATGTCCAAATAAGGTAACCGAATAATTAAGAAGGTTCTAGAGGTTGCAGGTTCCGTGGTCAGCTAGTCCACAGATTCAGTGTATAAAATACCGTCACGAGCTTTAATCGGCAGGAAAAAATATACTTTTTACGTCGAGAGAATACAGTTATTTCACGCGCCGACCGTGTGGCCGAGCGGTTCTAGGCGCTTCAGTCCGGAACCGCGCTGCTGCTGCGGTCGCAGGTTCGAATCCTGCCTCGGGCATTGATGTGTGCTATGTCCTTAGGTTAGTTAGGTTTAAGTAGTTCTAAGTTCTAGGGAACTGATGACCTCAGATGTTAAGTCCCATAGTGCTCAGAGCCATTTGAACCATTTTGAACAAAAATCTAACTAACCAACCACCTGCATTAGGAGCTTGCCTAGAAAGATGATGCAGGATCCTGCATCTGCTCTCCTATGTTTATTCCCTTGGGATGGGACTACCTTGACTTTGAAAATCATCTTAACAGCGCTTTTTAAACAGTAGACAAACTATCAGCACATTCGTAACACACTTATTGTCCTGAAATTTTCTTACGAGTAACAATATCCATAAAGTCAGTCTTAGCTGTCATAAACACAATCGTCAGCTATTAAAGATGTTTGAAATCTGTTTTTGCATATGCTAAAAACAATTCGTAGGTTATGTATTATACTTCAAGCGTTTTGCTCTGTTCGTTTAAAACATTGTCAGTTTTAGCATATTTGTATGATTTCAGTTTCCATCCAGAAGTGTCTACTTGCGCACTTTTCAGGTTTTCCTGAGTTCGGCGTTGATGTTTTTATCCTGCTTTCAGATGTTTTTATCCTGCTTTCACGTGTGTGCGTGGCACTAGACATTTCTTGACGTAAAGCCCTAGAAGTGAAATATTTTTTCGTTTTTTACGTCAAGTGATGAGAAATTAGGATAAAAATATTAGTGACAAACTCAGGAAAACCTAGAAAATGTGCAAGCAGACGACACTTCCCCATGCAAGCGAAAATTGGACAAAAATTAATAAGATTGGAAGATCCGCTGCAGTTGTAAATGACCAGTTTCGGAGACTATTGCTCCATTATCAGGAGCTGCATATGATTTTCCGTTGTCTGCTGAAACGGACGCTTCTCTGGCAGTTTCGGCACATTCTAATGTCACATACACGAGAGCTATGCGTAATGCCCGTCTCACACCAATGGCTTTATGATGTGAGGCACCCGATGATGCAGTACTAGACTTCGAAAACAGTCGTGCTAATAAAATATCATTTACAACTGAAGCCGATTTCTAAATTTTATCAATGTGATTCTCAGTTGCTGCTAAACACCAAATAAGACTTTATGGGTCAGATAAAAATCCTAACTCTGACGATGTTTTAAATGGATAGAACGAAACATTTACGGCAAAATAAACACGCATATGGGAAACTACTTTGGTATTTGTAGTAACTGCAAAGAAAGATTTCAAATACCTTTAATAAGTGTAAAGTAACTTCTGACGCAGTGGCAACATAAACCGCCGCCAGTCTTCACGAAAACTGCCTTAAGACTCAAAACGCGGTTATTTTTGCACGGACGCTTTTGGTCGCTTACGCGTGAAATAGTGGTACTAATTTGCTGCAAGGATATCATCCTTTTCTTTACTATTTAAAAGCAGTCGCACGTTGCAGAACGTTCCATATTGACTTAAGAACAACGCATTTCGCCCGGATAGGGCATCATGTCATGTTAAAAAATCAGGAATTTTCTGCCAAGAAACATCCGTCAAGAAGGAGTGATATCGCATAAAACGTAATAAAAGGCAACCTCACGGAGGCGGCGGCAGGCGTAGCAGCGCAGAACAGGACCCCGCGCGCAAAGTGTGAACAAAAGTCACAGTTCGTAGTAATTGACGGAAAGTCATAGAGTAAAATGGATATGATTTCTAGCGTTCCCGAAGGTAGTGTTATAGGCCCTTTGCTGTTCCTTACGTATGTAAACGATTTAGGACACATTCTGAGCAGCCGTCTTAGGTTGTTAGCAGATGATGCTGTCGTTTATCGTCTAGTAAAGTCATCAGAAGATAAAGATATCTCTATGGTGCAGAAATTGGCAATTGACCATAAATAAAGAAAAGTGTGAGGTCATCCACATGAGTACTAGAAGAATCCGTTAAACTTCGGTTACACGATAAAGCAATCAAATGTAAAGGCCGTAAATTGAACTAAATACTTAGTAATTACAATTACCAACAACTTAAACTGGAAGGAACACACAAAATATGTTGTGGGGAAGGCTAACCAAACACTGCGTTTTATTGCCAGCACACTTAGAAAATGTAACAGATCTACTAAAGAGACTGTCTACATTACGCTTGTTAGTCCTCTTCTAGAATACTGCTGCGCGGTGTAGGTTCCTTACCAGATAGGATTGACGGAGTACATTGAGCAAGTTCAAAGAAGGGCAGCACACTTTGTATTATCGCGAAATATGGGAGAGTGTGTTACTGAAATGATACGGGATTTGGGGTGGACATTGTTGAAACAAAGCCTTTTTTGTTGCGGCAGAATCTTCTCATGAAACTTCAATCACGCAGTTCCTCCGAATGCGAAAATATTTTGTTGACACCGACCTACATAGGAAGAAACGATCATCATAATAAAATAAGGGAATTCAGAGCTCGTATGGAAAGATATAGGTGTTCGTTTTTCCGTGTGCTGTACAAGGTTGGAATAATCTAAATCTACGTGATCACTCAGCTATTCACAATAAAGTGCCTGGCAGAGGGTTCAATGTACCACCTTCAAGTTGTCTATCCACTCTCGAACGGGGCGCGGGAAAAACGAGCACTTAAATTTTTCTGTGCGAGCCCTGATTTCTCTTATTTTATCGTGATGATCATTTCTCCCTACGCAGGTGGGTGCCAACAGAATGTTTTCGCAATCGGAGAAGAAAACTGGTGATAGAAATTTCATGAGAAGATCCCGTCGCAACGAAAAACGCCTTTGTTTTAATGATTGCCACTTCAACTCGCGTATCATGTCCGTGGCACTATCCCCTCTACTTAAAGATAATACAAAACGAGCCGCCCTTCTTTGTACTTTTTCGATGTCGTCCATGAGACCCATCTGATGCGGACCCCACACCGCACAACAATACTCCAGAATAGGGCGGACAAGCGTGGTGTCTCTTTAGTAGACATGTTGCACCTTCTAAGCGTTGTTTGGTTGGCTCTACCCACAACATTCTGTATGTGATTGTTCCAGTTTAGGGTAATTGTAATTGTAATCCCTAAGTATTTAGTTGAATTTACAGCCTTCAGATTTGTGTGACTTATCGCGTAATCGAAATTTAACGGATTTCTTTTAGTACTCAAGTGAATAACTTCACACTTTTCTTTATTCAGGGTCAATTACCACTTTTCGCACCATACAGATATCTTATCTAAATCATTTTCCAATTCGTTTTGGTCATCTGATGATTAACAAGACGGTTAATGACAGCAGCATTATCTGCAAACAATCTAAGATGGCTACTAATTTTGTCTCCAATGTCGTTATTCTAGATCAGGAACAATAGAGGGCCTATAACATTTCCTTGGGGAACGCCTGATATCATTTCTGTTTTACTCGATTTTCCGTCTATTACTACGAATTGTGACCTTTCTGACAGGAAATCACGAATCCAGTCGCGCACAACTGAGGTGATATTCCATAGGCACGCAGTTTGGTTAGAAGACGCTTGTGAGGAACGATGACGGAAGCCTTCTGGAAATCCAAAAATATGGAATCAATTTGACATCCCTTGTCGATAGCACTCATTACTTCATGAGTATAAAGAGCTAGTTGTGTTTCGCAAGAACGATTCTTTCTGAATCCATGCTGACTACGTGTCAAATCTTTTCTTCGAGGTACTTCATAATGTTCGAATATAGTTTATGCTCCTAAACCCTACGGCAAATCGACGTTAGTGATGCGGGCCTGTAATTCAACGGATTACTCCTACATCCCTTTCTGGGTATTGATGTGATTTGAGCAATTTTCCATTCTTTAGGTACGGATCTTTCTGTGAGCGAGCGGTTGTGTATAATTGCTAAATATGGAGCTATTGTATCAGCATACTCTGAGAGGAACCTAACTGGTATGCAATCTGGATGGGAAGCCTTGCTTTTATTAAGTGATTTAAGCTGCCTTGCGACACAGTGGATATCTGTTTCTATGTTTCTCATCTTGGCAGTTGTTCTTGATTGGAATTCAGGAATATTTACTTCGTCTTCTTTGGTGAAGGAGTTTCGGAAAATCGTGTTTAATGACTCTGCTTTAGTGGCACTGTCATCAATGACTTCACCGTTGTTATCGCGCAGTGAAGGCATTGATTGCGTCTTGCCACTGGTGTGCTTTATGTATGACCAGAATCTCTTTGGGTTTTCTGCCAGATTTCGAGACAGAATTTCGTTGTGGAAATTATTAAAAGCATCTCGCATTGAAGTACGCGCTATATTTCGAACTTCTGCAAAACTTTGCCAGTCTTGGGGATTTTGCGTTCTTTTAAATTTGGCATGCTTTTTCCGCTGCTTCTGCAACAGCGATCTGACCCGTTCTGTGTACCATAGTGGATCAGTACCATCACTTATTAATTTATGTGGTATATACGAGGGGCGTCTGAAAAGTCCGTGCAAAAGTAAAAACTTCTTACGTGTTTGTGGTAAACCTTTTTTATTTTTCGACATAGTCTACTTTTAGACTTATACACTTCGTCCAATGCTGTTCTAATTTGTTGATCCCTTCCAAATAATAGGAATTGTCCAAGTCTGCAAAATAGCTATTAGTTGCTGCAATCACCTCCTCGTTTGAATAAAATATTTGTCCCGACAGCCATTTCTTCAATTTGGGGAACAAACAGTAGTCTGATGGAGCCAAGTCTGGAGAATAGGGGGGATTTGAAACGAGTTGGAATCCTATTTCCATTAATTTTGCGACCACAACTGCTGAGGTGTGTGATGGTGCATTGTTGTGATGGAAAAGGACTTTTTGCGGTCCAATTCCCAGCGTTTTTCTTGCAGCTCGGTTTTCAAACGGTCCAATAACGATGAATAATATGCACCTGTAATAGTTTTACCCTTTTCCAGATAGTCGATGAGGATTACCCCTTGCGAATCCCAAACGACAGCCGCCATAACCTTTCCAGCTGAAGGAATGCTCTTCGCCTTTTTTTGGTGCAAATTCTGCCTTGGTAACCCATTGTTTAGATTGTTGTGTGGTCTCAGGAGTATAGTAATGTATGCATGTTTCATCGACAGCGACGAAACGAAGCTTAAAGTCCTGTGGATTCTTCCTGAACAGCTGCAAACCATCCTTGCAACACTTCACACGATTCCGTTTTGGGTCAAGCGTGAGCAATCACGGAACCCATCTTTCTCATGTCCAAATGTTTATGCAAAATATTATGTACCCGTTCATTCGAGTTGCCCACAGCACTAGCAATCTCACGCACCTTATCTCTTCTCCCCTCAGGGGGCTCAGCATTTAGTTGCTGGGTACGGGCTTGGCGACCCCAGGGTCCCTTAGCTGGGGACTGGGAAGCGCCACCAGTCCTCAATACCTGAGCGTGCTTCAACGACCACCGTAAGGCGCGACAGTGGAATGTTGTACGGTACAGAGCCGGGAATCTTGGCTTAACTGCCTGGGTCGCGGGGATAGTATAAACGTCTATAAAAAAAACCTCAATCTCAATGTGTGCTGCGCACCGAGGAGACGCATGGCTGTTGAAGTAGAACAGTTGCTAGCAGGCGACCTCTGGGGAACCTGCCGCGCCCCGGTTGTATTAGGCTTACCCAGGCAAGCAGGGCTCTGTCTGGGTGGACATTCCTTCCCCTAGCTGCTCGTGGGAACACCATGAAACGAAATACGAATAGGGCGCAAGCATGAGTCTCTAAGAAAGGAAAGTTCAATGCTTTGGAGTATGACCCCCAATCGTTCCCTTCCCTGTCCGCACCAGGGGAGGAATGGCGGTCTAAATTACCTGGTGAGACGTATTCTCCTCGATTTCTGGTTTGCAGCAGAACAGATAGACTCATTTCTGACACAAAGCCTCAGTTTTTTGTGGAAAATTTAGAGGACAAGTTTGGAGAAGTTGAGGGCATGTCTAAAATGAGGTCTGGAGCAGTCCTCATACAGACAGCATCCCCAGCACAGTCACGGGAATTGCTTGCTTGTGACAAGCTCGGTGATGTTGCAGTCTCCATTACGTCTCATAAGAGCCTCAATATTGTTCAGGGACATATTTTTCATTGTGACCTGTTGTTGCAGTCTGACGACGAGCTCCGTGCAAATCTGGAACGCCATGGTGTCCACTTTGTACGATGTGTCTTCAGGGGACCTAAAGATAGTAGGGTCGCCACTGGCTCCTTCATCTTGGCTTTCGAGGGAGACACCCTGCCTGAGAAGGTCAATGTGATGATATATCAATGTGATGTTAAGCCTTATGTCCCTCCTCCCAAGCGCTGCTTTAAGCGCTGGAGGTTTGGGCACGTCATCAAGATGTGACGCCAACCCTACCTGTCGGGATTGCTGTGCGCATTTCATTGACGTTTGCTGCAGCAACTTCGATGTCGCCATCCCTGGCGATGAGCCCCCAAGCTCAGCCACTTTTTGTGGGCCCTCCAGCCCGGCCGTCTATTCCTGCCCCCAGGTAGTTGGGGGAACACCCTCTTCCGTTGCTCCACTGTTATCAACATCGGAAGTAACAACTCCTCCTTCTTTGGTGACTTCAGTCCCCACCTCTCAGCTGGAGAAGTGCCCGCCTCGTCTGGCTCCCCTTGCGCTGAAGGGATCGCTTGGTGCCCTCCCTTCCACGGTTACTGCCCCTCCAGATATCAGCCAGTGGCTGAAAAAGCCACCACCTGAGGGCCCTAGGGCTTCCAGGTCTTCCTCGGTCCATGAGGCTGGGTCAGAAAAGCCCACCCAGCCTGATAAACCGAAGGACAAACGGGACCCTACCAAAAAGAAGAAAAAGCAAAAGGAGAAGGACATAGAGACAGAAAAGGAGTTCACCACAGCACCGGAAGATGATGTGGAGCATCTAGCGTCCACTCAGGAGCTAGATGTTGCTCGACCCGCAGCTCCTATGGAAGTTGATCAGGCTACTTCGCAATCGGTGGCGGCGAGCGCTTCTAAGGCGTAACCTATCCCCACCCCCACCCCCCACCCCACAGGTTCTTTCATGTCTTCACAGTCCGATACCATTATCCTTCAATGGAATTGCCGTGGTTTTTTCCGCCACCTTGCTGAGTTGAAACAGCTTTTTTGCAGCTTCCCTGCCACTTGTCTGGTTTCCTGCTCGGCAGACCCCCTCCCTCTGTGGCTACCAGGGTTACTATAAGAACCACGTAGAATACAACAGGGTGTCTGGCGGTTCTGTGTTTATGTTCTTGCTTCTATTCCTAGCGCCCCAGTGCCACTTCACATGGCTCTCAAGGCTGTGGCTGTTCGAATCCGGGCAAGAATGGAGCTTACCATCTGTTCCCTCTACCTTCCCCCAGATGAGGCTGTCCCTCTTGCCGACCTAGCTGCCTTGTTCGCCCAGCTCCCCCTGCCATTCCTCCTTTTGGGGGCTTTAATGCCCACCACCCTTTATGGGGTGGGGCCCAGATCTCGGGCCAGGGTAGGAACGTTGAGGTTCTCTTGGCACAGGACGCCATTTGCCTCCTTCACACTGGTGCTCCCACATATTTTAGCTTGACTCATGGCACATACTCTGCCATTGTTCTCTCTCTTAGTAGCCCTGGTCTTCTTCCATACCTCAGTTGGATGGTTCACGATGACCTCTGTGGTAGCGACCACTTTCCTATCCTGGTTTCTCTTCTTCAATCCCAACCCCTGACAAGCTGCCACGATGGTCTCTTCGTGGAGCAGATTTGGCAGCCTACACCTTAGCTACTATGACCATTGCTCTGCTTCCTGGTGACATTGATTTGCCAGTGGGCGAGGTCACTATGACCATTGTTTCTGCTGCCAAGGCAACTGTCCCCTGCTCTTCAAGTACCCTAAGGCATAAATCAATCCCTTGGTGGACACCAGAGATTGCAGAAGCTATCCGGGACCACCGGAGAGCCCTGCAACGACACCGGCGTCATCCTTCCCTAGAGAATTTGGTTGCCTTTAAACGGCTGCGGGTCTGGGCTCAGTGGTTAATGCGATGGAGTAAACGATATGTTCCCACCATAGGTTCTCGCACCTCCCCATCTCAGGTGTGGACGCGGGTTCGGAGCATTTTTGGCTTTGGCCCTCATGCGTCTGTCCCTTGCCTTTCTCTTCTGGGTACACTTTGTACTGACGCAATCGCCATCGCCGAACATCTGGCAGAATACTTCGCTTGTATTTCCGCGATAGCAAGCTACAGCACAGAATTCCACGCCAATAAAGAGCAGGCTGAGCGTACGCAGTTGGGAATGATACAACGCCCATTTAGTGAATGGGAGTTCCAAAGTGCCCTTACAGCTTGCCCCGATACCTCTCCAGGTCCAGACCAAATTCACAACAATTTTCTTCGCCATTTCTGCGCGTACTGTCAGGGTGAATTACTCGCCCTGTTTAA
The DNA here is from genome assembly GCF_023898315.1 of Schistocerca nitens. Classification (NCBI taxonomy): domain Eukaryota; kingdom Metazoa; phylum Arthropoda; class Insecta; order Orthoptera; family Acrididae; genus Schistocerca; species Schistocerca nitens. The sequence continues at coordinate 252,812,530 of NC_064615.1, read as the reverse complement.
CCGCATCTGGAAGGAGGGTGTTTTCCCAACTCGTTGGCAGGATAGCATTACCATTCCAGTGCTGAAACCTGATGCAGATCCGCTGGTGGTTGATAGCTATCGCCCTATCTGCCTTGCCAACGTTATGTGCAAACTCCTGGAATGGATGGTGAGTTGGCAGCTCATGTGGATCCTCGAAGCTCGGGGCCTCCTAGCCCAGCAACAGGGCGGCTTCCGTCAGGGCCGCTCAGCGATCGACAATTTAGTCTCGCTAGAGTTGGCTATTCGTACAGCTTTTACTCGGCGAGAACATCTAGTTGCTGTTTTCTTTGATCTTTGGAAGGCGTACGATACCACATGGCACCATCATATCCTTGCTACGCTGCACGAATGGGGCTTACGGGGTCCACTTCCGATTTTTCTACGGAATTTTCTCCCCAATCGCTCCTTTCAGGTTAGAGTTGGCACTTATTTTAGCTCTGCTCATATTCAGGAGAACAGTGTCCCACAGGGCTCAGTTCTCAGTGTTCTACTATTTTTGGTGGCGATTAATGGTCTTGCGGCTGCGGTGGGTTCATCGGTCTGTTCCTCTCTATATGCCGATGACTTTTGTCTTTATTACAGTTCCCCAAGCATCAGTGTCGCTGAATGGCAGCTGCAAGGAGCTATCCGTAAGGCACTTTTTTGCGCATCCAACCATGGTTTTCAGTTGTCAGCCTCTAAGACCTGAGTGATGCATTTCTGTCGTCATCGAATGGTCCACCTCCATCCAGCACTCTACCTTGCCAATGAACTCCTTTGTATTGAGGAGACGCATCGCTTCCTTGGCATGCTGTTTGATGCTCAGCTCACTTGGACATCTCATCTTCGCAAGCTTAAACAATGGTGCTGGTGGCCCCTCAACATCCTTCGCTGCCTCAGCCACACCGCTTGGGGGGCTGCATGAACAACCCTCCTACAGCTCTATAGGGCCTTATTCCAGTCCCATCTCGACTACGGGAGTGTGGTGTATGACTCAGCAGCACCATCAACGTTGCAGATCCTCGACCCGATTCTCCATTGTGGCATCAGACTGTCGACAGGTGCCCTCCGCAATAGTCTGGTGACTAGCCTTCTTGTTGAAGCTGGAATCCCTCCCCTAAGATTCCGCCGACAACAGTTGCTTGTGTCATACATCGCCCGTATCCATGCCTCGCCCGACCACCCAAACCGCAGGCTCCATCTTCTGCACTTCCCTCCCCACGACGGCAGCCTAAGTTGGGTCTCCCTATCGCGGCCCGCGTTCGTTCCCTTCTCTCGTCACTCGAGTCCTTTCCCCTTCCTCCATCATTCTGGCCCTCTTCTTCTACCCCTCCTTGGTCCCTCCCTCGGTTGTGGCTTTGCTTGGATTTGTCTTGCGACTCCAAGTCCTCTGTTCCATCTGCCTGTCTTCATCAACAATTCCTGGCTCTTCTTGTCTCGTTTCACGATGCAGATGTAGTCTACACCAATGGTTCTGTGGTCGATGGACGCACTGGGTTTGCTTTCATCCACAGCGACTATGTTGAGCAGCATTCCCTGCCTTGTGGGAGCAGTGTTTTCACTGCGGAGCTGGTTGCTCTTTATCGTGCACTCGCTCACCTTTCCTCCTGTCCTGGAGAGTCATTCGTCATATGCAGTGACTCCCTGAGTGGATTGCAAGCACTCGACCAGTGCTTTTCTCGGGATCCTTTGGTGTGCAGTATTCAAGATGCCGTTTTTGCTCTCGACGAGTGTGGTCATTCAGCGACGTTTGTGTGGACCCCGGGCCACATCGGCATTCCAGGAAACGAACGTGTCGATCGGTTGGCCAAGCAGGCCACCACTTTGCCACCCCTGGAGCTTGATCTCATTTAAAGAGACCTCTGGTCAGCCCTACATAGCAAGGTCCGCGATGTCTGGAGCTCTGAATGGTCAGTGTTGAACACGCCAAATAAGCTCCGCATGGTCAAGTCGTCCACGACCGTATGGAACTCATCCTTGAGGGGCACGCGTAGGGACTAAGTTGTTCTCAGCTGTCTCTGAACTGGACATACATGGTTGACCCACAGCTATCTCCTTCGTTGTGAGAATCCGCTCAAGTGTCGCTGTGATGCCGGGCTGGCAGTGGTCCATCTTCTGATGGACTGCCCCGTTTTAGCCCCCTTGCGGCAGCCCTTTATTTTACCAGCTGCACTTCCTTTAATTCTTGGTGACGATGCCTCTATAGCTCAGTTTTTCATTTTACCCGTGCAGCTGGGTTTTATCACTCACTCTAGTGTGCGTGCTCTCACATGATTTCTCAGGCTACACCCACTCCAGCGACTTTTAATTGTGACGTGGATACCAAAATAGTGTCTTTTATGGTAACAAGTTGTGTTGGTACCTCTATCAACGCTTTCCAGCTGGAGGTTCTTCATTTGTAGTTGAGTGGTTGGCATTTTACCTGATCCATTAACCACTGTAGTCTGTTTTACCCTAGTCAACTATTTGCTCTGCTCCTTTTAAGTGTCCTCTATTTTGTGTTCTGCGGTGTTCATTTTAGCTCTGTACCCCTTGGTGTTCCCTCCCTCTGGGTGCAGAGGTTACTGTATAGGCCTTTACAAGTATGTCTGTTTGGAACTGGGGACTGATGACCTCGATGTTTAGCCCCCATCAAACCCCAAAACCAACCAACCAACCTTATCTCTTCTGACATCCATCACCATATCATGGGTTTTACCAATGATTTCTGGAGTCGTAACCTCCACAGGTAGTCCAGAACGCTCAGCATCATTTGTGCTCATATGGCAACTCTGAAAATTTTGAAACCACTTATGAACTGTTCTAATTGAAGGTGCAGAGTCACCGTAATGTTTATCAAGCCTCTCTTTAGACTCCTGAGGCTGTTTTCCTTTCAGAGAGTAATGTTTCATCATCACACGAAATTCTTTTTCGTCCATTTTTTGACAATCACTCGACTTCCTTGGTTCACACGAATGCCAAACACAAAGAAATAGACCGATGTGGCTGAAACTTGGTGTGCGTTCTTTCCAAAGATGCTACTAAATAAAAATGACCTCGATACGCGCCGGTGGTGCCATCTCTCGGACTTTGCACGGACTTTTCAAACGCCCCTCGTATCTCTCAATTGCTGTCGATACTATCTCCTTGAAATCATTCCACAACTTTTCTATGCTTACATTATGAGTTCGGAAGGAGAGCAGAATGTCTATTAAAAAGACGTTAAGAGCATTTTTATCAGCTTTTTTTAAATAGATATGCTTTGCGATTTTTTTATGGTTGTAGGAGTTACAGTATTCAGCCTTGTGGTCGCTAATCTCTGTATTCGTCACGATACTCACTATTTGTCCAGGATTATTTGTTGCTAAGAGGTCAAGTATGCTTTCGCAACCATTTACGCTTCGTGTGGGCTCATGAACTAATTCTTCAAAATAATTTTCTGAGAAAGAATTCAGTACAATTTCGGATCACGTTTTATGGTTGCCGCCGGCTTTAAGCGTATAATTTTTCCAACATATCGAGGGTCACCACTGACTATAATTAAATGAGTGGGGTACCTATTTGAAGTGAGACTCAAGTTTTCTTTGAACTGTTCAGCAACTATATCTTCTGAGTCGGGAGGGGGGGGGGGTTCGGTAAAAAGACCCAATTACTAGTTTAGTCCGATTGTCAAATATAACCTCTACCCATACATTTCGCAGGAACTACTTCAATTTCACTACAAGGCAATCTACTACTGACAGCAATAAATACTCTACCAGCAATTGTATTTAATCTATCCTTCCTGAACACTGTTAGATCGTCAGAAAAAATTTCTCCTGAGCTTATTTCCGGCTTTAGCCAACTTTCTGTGGTATAACTATTTGAGCTTCAGTGCTTTCTATTAGGGCTTGAACTCTGGTTCTTTCCCAACATAGCTACGACAATTTACAACTACAAACCCAATCGTTTCTATAACTAACTTACTGTATTTTACCTGCCTCGTTTTAGACGGACGTTCTTTCTGTGGTTCCCTGAGGCCCTCTAACGTAAAAAGAATTACGTTGAAGGTGCTTCGATGAACCCTCTGCCAGACACTTAAATGTGATTTGCAGAGTATCCCTGTAGATGTAGATGAAAGCCGTACTCTAAAACGGTCCCAGAGTCCTATCCGTATTCACATAAGAGGATACGTATGAATCAAATGTATTGTTTGAATGTCTGCCTGTTCGTGATGGTTTTCCTTTCTTTTCCAGAAGAGAAGAAAAAGCCGAGGCCTAATGCGCTCGAACTGAAGGAGCGAATACAGGTGAGGCGCCGCTTATTTTCATTTTCCTCGTACACTATCACTTTCACCGTCTTTTAGTTGCAGTGTTAATCGTGTGTGACAAATGATGTAAACAGTTGATTCTCACATTTAGATACATCCGGTGTGTTTTGAATAACATAGACATCGCTGTCAGAAATTCTCTGGTGACAATTTACGAATAACCATCGTTAGTGATGGTGTGCCGTACACTATTTAAGATAAATGACAGAAGTGAACATCTTACAAACTTAGCAAGAAGGACTTTATTTAGAAAGTAGTTGCTGACTGTTAAGGTGGATGCTACGTAACAGTTCCATGTGTACTTCCGCCTGCTTAACACTCGCTTGAGTAAATTGATATCTGCCAGACAATAAGTTATTTACCTAATGTAAAGATGGAAGTTATTAATAAGGAACATTGTTACCTGTAATGCTAAAATTGGAGATATCCAGTAACTGAATGTGGATACTTAGGTAATTCATGGAAAACGTGGGTAATAATTTATGCTTCGTAAGTGAATTTGAATTAGCTTAATTTGTCTGTAGGTGCTTTTAAAGGATTTTTTTCTGAAAAGTGGAACTCCGCCCTCACCCCTAAACCAGGATACTAAACCTAACCTGAAATTGTTTCTGAACTGTAATGCATTTCACCTACAGCCGAATTTTGTTGTTATTAACAAATGCCGCAGAAGAGTAAGTACAGAGCGAAATATTTAAAAAAATCGTTGGTCATTACGGAGACAAACGGAGAACGATAGATGTTACTTCATGCAGTACTCACATCATAAACATTTTCAAGATAAATGTTCATTGATTTAGGCTGCATTGCAGCAACAGGTAATATCATACGGCGCATTTACGAGTAAGTGTGTAGTATTTCTTCCAGTGTTACAACAAAATTTCTCTGTCTCCGATCGCGTCCCGACTTGATTATGGTTGCCAAGTTTACGGCTAAGCAGCATGATCAGCTCTGAAACTGTTAGAACCAATCCATCATTGTGGAGTAAGACTAGCTACTACACCTTCCCGACCAGTCCTGTAGACTGTCTCCTCCACCATCCGACAATTTCCTATTGTCCAAGTTACCACATTACTTCTGCAGGGGGAATCGACCCATGATACTTGCCCTCGGATTGGATTACCAGTTGGAACTGCGTGGAGACCCATCTTGTGCCCCGCACAGGTCCTATCACCGGCTTAGAGCGAAGATGTGGCCTGGATAGCGCAATCATGACGTTAACGACGATGTGGACTGAAGTCTGATAAGTTACCTTTAACGGTGTGTGAGGGAGGAAGTTTCGCAGGATGCAGGGTGATTCTGGAATAGATAGGAGAAATTAACTGACGTGTCAGTCGATGCGACATACGCCATATTGCCTAACAAGTCGGCAGTGGCAGGGCACTATATTGATAATGGTCACAGTATGTTGTATGACAACGTCGAAATTTTGGCAACTAAATCATCCTTTTGGGACTCGATAGTGAAGGAGGCAATTGAAATTCCCTTGACGACGAATTTAATTAATAGAGATAGTGGTTTCAATCTTGATAAATCATGGAATCCGGCACTTGCTGTAATAAACTCGCAAAGACGTCGTGACAGCGCAGTTCACAATGATATATCGATATGCTAACACAGATCAACTGCGGAGTCATAGATACAACTCGCGCATTATGCACGTCTCTACTGCCGACCAACGTCTCTGGCGCATTTGCATCTGTGGCCGCACGCGCAGTCGCGCGGTACACGAGTATAAAGGGACGAAGCGAGCACTGGAGCGGCAGTCTTGCGTCTCACTCTGAAGATAGCTGAACGTTATACAGCCGAAATATTAGAAGGAGATTTCTTGCGGCTGCACACTCGAAACTTAATGGAACTGGTTTCATCTCGTTTTGCTTTTTTGTATTATCACTTGCGGTATGCCGTTTCAAGGGAACGGCGCATTGAAGATTTATCACAAACATGGCACCCTCTGTACGAAATCTAATAATAAAATGTCAATTAATGATCCTTTGGGGGTAAAAGGCTTCAGGAAATCGTGAGATCAATAATGAGACGGTTATTGCACGGATTCACCTTGGCCGATTGGTTAGAACCCGAAGGAAGTATGTTTGCATCCAGCTGTATGCTACTATTTTTTAATTTTTCCTCTTCACCTTTTGTAATGGATTCTTGGACAAACAATTACATTTCAATTCGTCCAGTGTGAAGCTAACATGCTGTATTTGGTTGTTTCCGTACTTACACCAGCGTGTTACTAAAATACGTAGTCTTAGTGATACACTGCATTAAAGATCTCTCCAAACTGCGTCATTTTTTGAGGTTTATTCTGCTAACGTGTCCAGAAATGTATGTAAATCTGAAACGTATGGAGTTGGTGCACTTAGCACTAAATTGCGGTTCCAGCTTAGCACTAAACATATGTAGGTTGACACTTTTTCGTGGCTTGTCATTGCAACTGAGGAGGAAATTTCAAACCAGAACATAAATTAGTGACCACCAATACATCCTGAAGAAAGACTAGCACTAACACTCAAATTATTAGCAACCAGAGACTTGCGTTAGTGATTCTTGGATTTCATTAGTTACTATATATACACAAGGTAATCCCTGATGTCTGCAGTAACATATGTGAAGCACTTCAAGGATTTCATTAAAATACATGTAAGGAAGATGTCAATAAAATATGATTAACTTTCAGGGTTTCCCTTCAAAAGGGCACGTTTGATACCTGTACAATGTTTGGTTCTTATTGCGCAAGAACCAAACATTGTACAGATATCATACATATGTCACTTTGAAGAGAAACCCTGAAAGTTTTTTTTTTTTTTTTTTTTTTTTTTCATGTATGCCGCCACAGCGTAGTTTGGTAATTTGCCGATAGTCAGCGCTAGTCGCAAATATGGCGAGTTCAGGTGCAGAGCGAGCTTTCTGTGTGATAAAATTCGACAAAAACAAGTGTGCTACAGCTGTTCAACAGATGTTTAGAACCAATTACGGTAAGTAGCCACCAACAAAGGAGGTCATTTACCACTGGCACAACAAATTCGTTACGACGGGTTGCTTGTGCCCGGAAAAGAGAAGCGGACGTCCCAGTGTGAGTAAAGTGAATGTGGAGTGCGTACGAGAGACATTCAATAAGAAGTCCGAAGAAATCGGTGCCTCGTGCATTCCGTGAACTCGAAATGGCTCCACTGACAGTGTGGAAAGTCCTGTGACATAAGCTGTGTATGAAACGACAAATTGGAGCTAGTGTAGAAGCTCAATGACGACGACAAAGACAAGCGTTTTGAGTTTTGCTCGCAGTTGCAACAACTGAATGAGGACGTGGATGGCATTGTTGATCGCTTAATTTTTAGTGCCGAAGCCACTTTTTACACTAATGGGAAAGTGAACAGGCATAATTTTCGAATCTGGGGTACAATGCATCCACACAAACGCACTGAATTTGAGTGTTATTCCCCAAAGGTAAATGCTTTTTGTGCCTTGTCACGTCGAAAACTGTACGGGTCATTCTCCTTTGCCGAGAGCACTGTCACTGGATATCCCTACTTGGACATGTTGCAGCAATAGCTGATGCCTCAAATGCAATCAGACTCTTCGTTCATCTTTCAGCAGGATGGGGCTCCACCCCATTTTCATCTGAAGAACGTACATGAACACGGAGCTGCCGCATCGATGGATCAGCCGTGCTACAGAAGGGGACAGCTGTTTCATGAAATGGCATCCCCGATCACCAGATCTCACTCCATATGACTTTTTTCTGTGGGTATACATTAAAGATCTGGTGTATGTACCGCCCCTACCATGTGATATAACAGTGTTCCGGGAGAGAATACGGGAAGCGATTGCCACAGTCGACGATGCCATGCGGGGATGGGTATGGCATGAATTCGATTACCGTATTGACGTCTGTCGGGTCACTCATAGATCGCATATCGAATTATTGTAAAAAAAATTTAAGAATTTCTCTTCAAAATGCAATATGTATAACATATGTACAATGTTTAGTTCTTCTGCAATAAATAATTGAAAGTGTTCACGGAGTTTATGTACACCCTGTATATACACAATCTGTCACACATATAACTTGATAAAATCTGCTATATACTTTGTTAGAGGGCAGATAGCGTGATCGTAGATAACCCACTTTTATTTATCATCAAAAATCTCTAACATTAGCGATTAAATTACAGATTGCACGAACATAAGCAACGAGAATGATCGGGGCTTTCGTATAATTTTAATCATGAGCCTAATAGGTATATAGTCGCACTCGTTTACTTTCTCGGAAATTTATCTTGCATTTCCTTTTTAATGTAAGCTTGTGCTTTTATACTCCATTTCAAGGGTGGAGCTCCTCAGTAGGACCAAATTGCTGTGAGTGAAATAGTTAATCTGCAATTTCAGGGGTGCCTCTCACCCACGAGACAAAGTGGTGTCAGTATCACGCTCAGATTACTCGAAATGTACTGCTGGACACGCACACGTCATTTTGACGTAACTTCCGAGTCTACCCTCCAGAACTGCGTGGGCTTTAAGCTCATATAGACAATGTTTGTTCCTCTTTATATTAAAAACACACAGAAAATACTAACCGTTAACCGTTGTTAGTGCTAGGACAGACTCTACAGAGCTTATTCGGCTTTAACAAGCAGAAAACTCGAGAGAAGAGCTGTCGCTGGACACTTACCGAAAATTCAGTTGTCCTTCAGATTTACGTAGATCCAGCAGCATAGAACTGCTCCCAGATGCTTCCTGGTAATCACTGTCTTAAGCACTTGCATTGGCCGTTTATATATAGGTTTTTCAGGGACTTCCTTGCTAGTTTTTCCCGTAGTGCTGCTTTTCAAACGGAGGTTTTCGTAAAGATGCTTCAAGAACCTTTCTGAAGGTTGTCGAACCAGCGTCTGCTGGTCCCGTTAGATACAGAGGGTGTTGTCCTCGCCTAGGCATTACAGCACCGCCGCTTCCTAAGCAGGTTTTCAACCAATCTGACTTCACACGGAACGCTGGCCCACATTCTGATGTCCGCCCGCGACACCAAACCTTGTGTGTCGTCTACACTGAAGTGATAGTAAAGGGACAGCAATATGCACGAATACAGGCACCAGCGGCATTCATGTACACAATGGCAGTACATTGCCAGAGCTGTCATTTGTACTCAGGTGAGCCATGTGAAAAGGTTTCTGACATTATGGCCGCACGACGGGAATTAAGACTTTGAATGCGGAATGGTAGGTGGAGCTAGATGCGTGGGACATTCCATTTCGGAAATTGTTACGGAATTCAATATTCCGAGAGCCACAATGTCAAGAGTGTGTCGAGAATGTCAAACTTCAGACATTACCTCTCACAACGGACAACGCAGTAGCCGGCGGCCTTCACTTAAGGGGCTCCGGAAAGGCTCAAAATCATGAAAAGTTCAATTTTTACTTTTTTGCGTTTTCTGAATCTGCAGACTATTACCTTTTAATAGATGTATAATTTATTCAATTCCGAAGACTACAACTATTTTTAAATTTTTTTTGAAATGTGTTCTACATGGGCGTGACCCACTGTGGCGCTGTTAAACTGCTGTCAAATGGTGTTATTATTAACGTCCGTGTTCATCAGGTACATTTTAGTGATGTGAGATAAAGTATGTGTTGTGGCTAACCTGTGATGGTTCAATATATATCGCTGGTGTGATTGTCGATTGTTTCATGTTTATTTACTCTGTCGTTATCTCGAAAATATTCGTAATTAATTCTGTTTCTTGAGTCTCTGTTTTGTTGAAGTATAATAATGAGTAAAAGTAAAGTTATTAGAAATCCTCTGAAGGCTTTTAAGAAAAGGTGCAAGGTATTTACAAATATGGGAATGAAGATAGGTTCTAACATGGTACGAGCGATGCTTGCTTTAGACAAGGAACGCCTTCGGGCTGCAGACAGGACTGTAAAGAGTCTAGAAATACAAGCAAGAGTAAACCGGAGGAGGAACAAGAGGAAGCTGGAGGAGGAGTTTTCAGAGGGTGAAGATAATCCATCCTATGGACCTGGAATGCACTAAAAAGTTAATCCAATCTTTGTCGCTAGATTCCCAAAACTTTTATTTTCTCATACTAATTACATTTTTTCTAAGGATCTTCCAAACATATTTGTTTCAATCTTTCAGTAAATGTTACACAGCACCTTCTGCATAATTTAACACAGCATTTTTCCAAAAAACTGTATATTTTTGAATATATAAATAAAAAATTGCAAGAAAATGTTGTGAATTTTCATTACAATTGAAAAAAAATCATCTTTAATAACTGAACTAAAATTTTGTAAAATACCTGTGTTAAGTTGTAGCCCATATTCCAATAAATAATCTGTAAAAAGTTCAACTTCCTACCTCAAATACTTTGTGAGGAAAGGTGTAATTTATAAGCGTTATTTTAACATTGCAAGTATAGGGCGTTCCGGAGCCCCTTAACTGCAGAGAGCAGCGGTGGTTGCGTAGAGTTGCCAGTGCTAACAGACAAGCAACAGTGTGTAAAGTAACAGCAGAAATCAATGTGGGACGTACGACGAACGTATCCATCAGGGCAGTGCTGCGGATTTTGCGTTAATGGGCTATGGCACCAGGCGACCGACGCGAGTGCCTTTGCTAGGGTCACGAAGTTGCCTTCTACGCCTCTCCTGGGCATGTGACCGTATCGCTTGGAACAAAGGCGACTGAAAATCCGTGGCCCGGTCAGACAAGTCCAGATTTCAGTTGGAAACAGCTGATGGTAGCGTTAGTGTGGTGCAGACCCCAAGAAGCCATGGACCCAAGTTGCCAACAAGGCATTGTTCAAGCTGGTGGTGGCCCCACAATGGCGTGGACTGTGTTTACAAGTAATAAACTGGGTCTTCGCATCCAACTGAACCGATCTTTGACTGAAAATGGTTACGTTCGGCTACTCTGAAACCGTTTGCAGCCATTCATGTACTTTGTTTTCAAACAGTGATGAAATTTTTGTGCATGACAGTGTGCCATGTCAACGGGCCACAGTTGTTAGCGAATTGTTTGAAGAACGTTCTGGACAACTCGAGCGAATGATTTGGCCTTCCAGGTCGAACATCGAGCATTCATGGGAGATAATCGAGAGGTCAGTTCGCTCACAAAATCCTGCACCGGCAACACTTTCGCAATTATGGACGGCTGTAGAGATAGCGTGGTTAAGTGTTTCTGCATGGGACTCCGAACGACTTTGAGTACATGCCACGTAAGGTTGCTGCACTACACCGGCAAAAAGTTGGTCCGACACGATATTACCAAGTATCCCACGACTCCTGTCACCTCAGTGTAATGTATTACTCTTTATATAGTTTCTCATCTCCTGGCAGTTATGCCGCTTTCTACACCTAAAGGTTTCAGACACACCCATGAGTTTTCGGCGACTGTTCCTATCGGTTCTTCAGGAGTCTGTGCGCTGACATCGTATTAATTGATGGCACTAAAGTCATGGATACGACCGGGTATGTAGCTCTGCAAGATTTTGGTGGCCGATGTCATTCAAGGTAAAATCGTCTAGTTTAAGCCGCAACTGTTTCAGCTTCTACACGATCGGCGTTTCAACCCCTTAACTGGTGTCGCCTTCAGGATCTACTGCAGAGTGTCAAGGACCAGTGTGCGTATCACTCATAAAAAGGAGGTTTTCCCCTTATGCCGAATAAGTGGGGTATCGGGTAATATTCCTCGCGGCTGCTATAGGTGCGCCACCGTGATTTGATATAAACCGAAGCTGGCAGAGCAGGAGACGGGAGAAGTTTGTCAAAATAATAGGTAGGTGCATAAGTTTGTGACGTTTTTGTTTTGCATGTCGGTATACCGGTTTCCGTAGGTTTATTTATTGACTGTCTTTTTTTTATTTGTAGTTCACTGTTGCTGTTTGAGTTTACATAATGTCATATTGTCATTTTGTCATTTGGAGATGGTGAGTGGAGCTGTGGACGCTAGAAAACGGAGTGCCAAGTGGGGAAATCGGAACGTTTCCGACTTACTTTTCTATTTGAGTTCAATAGAAGGGTTGCAGCAGCAGAAGCAGCCAGAAAGATTTGCGCCCTGTATAGGGATAATGCCATTGGATAGAGAACGGCAAAAAAGAAATCTCGTTTTAAGGAGGATCGTTATGACATTACTGACTCTCCGCGTTTAGGAAGAAATTCGGGGTTTGATGGAGACCGTTTAAATACATTAATCCACGGTGATCCACGACAGTGTACCCGAGAACTTCGTTTAGTCCACCATCGTGCGACGCTTGCACGCAATGGGGAAGGTTCAAAAATCGAGTGTATGGGTATTGTATGTTCAAAGTCAAAATCAGCGGGTGGAGTCTCTCAACTGATGACGAGAAACGATTTCTTCATGCTAACATAGAACAGCTACTCCCTGTACAAAGACCTGCAGGCATTCACAAAAGATAATGTTATGCATCTGGTGGGACAGCGACGGTGTGGTGTACTAGGAATTGCTTTCCGTAGGGGTAGCCATCACTGCTGACATTATTGTCAATAACTGAAAAGTGCTGCATAGTCAGAGCAAGAACGACGACCACCAAGACTGCGTGAAGCGATGCTATTCCACGATAACGTCCGCCCACGTACTGCTAGACTGACAGAAGACTGTACTGGAGTTGATTTGGGGAGTCATTCCGAACCCACCTTATTCACCTGATCGAGCGCCCTCAGATTTTCACCTTTTCCATTCTCTGTCGAAAAGCCTTTGGGGAACTTTCTTTCCGGATGACAACGCACTCCGAACGTGGCTTGACGACTTCTTCGCCTCAAAACCGCGTGATTTCTACAGTCGCAGAATCGAAGAGTTACCCTGGCGTTGGCAGATTGTTGTAAATAATGAAGCAGAATATATGGATGCTGACAAAGTCTGTGTTATGGGTATCTGTCTCGTTTAATAAACTCACGGAAAAACGCTACGAACTGAGGCATCAACGCAATACTGTGTGTCGTGGTCGTTGTTTGTATTCCTCCAGCACAGTAGCTGCCTATTTACTTCCTTGAAGGCGGGGAAGCCACGAAGGTCGCAATCTATATCAGTATTATCTATTGAAGTTAAGTTTGTTCTTGGAAATCTCAATCACTTCCTTGACTTTCTTACTGTATATATTGGTTTCCTTGGCCAGCACACGTGTGTTGTTGAAATCACTGTGTCTGCTGCAGTTCTTCTGATGTTCCGCTACGGCAGATTTCATACTTTGTTTTAATCGCGTGTGACTTTCTTTTACCATCCTTCGCACTCCGCCTATATTCACGCTGTCACCGCCGTCACTTCATAGACTTCCGTAGTGTGGAAGTAATCAGGTGCGATCGTTTTGCGTCTGTAATGGTCTTTTAGTTGATCTGATTGGAAAATGTGGTTTGTATACCATTTCTCCGTAGAATTCCGACGCTGTCAGTAACTCAAGAAACTAATGGTAATCTAACAGAGTGAGAAGGCAGTTCCTCGTCTCTGTCATTAGGATAATCATTACTATTTCGTTTGAACGCCATGGTTATGGCCTTCATTGTCTTCTTTAAGAAACCCAACTCAGATTTCCAGCTGTTATTGCCATTTGTGCGGAAGGCACGTGAAGACAATGTTGAGCACTACTTGCTTTCGGTGTGGGTGGTGGTGCGAGGTGACACCTAAGTACCTTCACATGACGAGCAAGTCATGGACTTTATGCATCGTGTTTGACTGGTAGAAGCACAAACGAAACGGACGACTAGAGGGGAATGAAAGAAGCAAATAATCCTATTAAACACAGATCAGGAAGCTAATGATTTTCCTGATACAACTTATTACACGAACACCTTACAACATTTTCTGAGGATCCACACTGCAGAAACGCACTTGAGGACACACACATTAGCCGGCCGAAGTGGCCGTGCGGTTAAAGGCGCTGCAGTCTGGAACCGCAAGACCGCTACGGTCGCAGGTTCGAATCCTGCCTCGGGCGTGGATGTTTGTGATGTCCTTAGGTTAGTTAGGTTTAACTAGTTCTAAGTTCTAGGGGACTAATGACCTCAGCAGTTGAGTCCCATAGTGCTCAGAGCCATTTGAACCATTTGACACACACATTACAAAAAAATGCTCCCTATGGGCACCGTTCGCGTGAACGCAGGCTCCAGCACGTCTCCTCATTGAGGGTCGTACACGTTCTAAAATCCCAGGCGTTTTCCGAATGCATTGGAAACCATCCACAATGGGTTCCCAGAGTTAGACATTATCGACAAGGTTGGAATGTAGTAACGCTTTTAAATATCCACACACAAAAAATTCGAACTGGTTGAAGTCGGGGACCTGGGAGGCATGATGCTGGCGAACAGCCGATAGAGTTGTTGTCGATGAGTGGTGCTACAACTACATGAAAGTGTACCAGTGCACTATCACGCATGTACCACATACGCATTCTTGCACCATAATGAAATCTCATCCTGAACGTAGTGTGACATTAACATGTTGTAACACTCGCATGATTGCTCTTACGCATACATCGCGTCAGTCGTTGGAGGCGACCTGAAAGTTATATTATTCTTGAAGAATCAGGTGTGCCTAGATCGCTGCTAGTAATTTCTTTTAGTACTTTTATCGGTTTCGACAGATCTATGCTGTCATTATAGGATATTGCAACATTATTACATGTATATGCTTTTTACAACACTAAAAGTCGCATAGCGATGTGTCACATTGTAATAAAATGTGGCGAGGGGCATCAGCATGTCACAACTAAAATACCATACAGTTAACATATAAAACTTGTTGAGCTGCTGTCCCAGCATACACTAATCACTAAGTAAAACTATTACGGAAACTGAATCTGTAATAACAATAAGCAAGACTCGAGGTCAGAGGGAGTGGGAGGAAGAGATGGACAGAGGGAGGGGGCAGGAGGAGATGAACAGACGGAAGGGGGAAGGAGAATATGAGGATGTACATCCCATACATATTTACCAATTCAAAATCATTGCCGGGTTTGCTAGTAATATATATTTTGCATCTTCCTGCAGAGTTTTCTTCTATTTTCCTAAAAAATCCTAACATTTTGCATCATTTACAACGTAGAGTGCTTTTGCAAGGTCGACAAATCCTATGTGCATGTTTTGATTTTTCTTGTCCTGCTTCCATTATCAATCGCAACGTCAGAACTGTCTCTCTGACGCCCTTAACTTTTCCGAAAAGTTCTGTTTTCTTTTCTACCTTCTGTATAGTGGAAATACTTCACACATCGCTTCAAGGGCTCTGCAGCAACCCAACTTTCCTCGACTACAACCAACCGTGATTTACACTTGCTTGGGGGAGGGGTGAGTGGGCATCACAGAATCACAGTCAATTTAGTCGACATGCTAGCTGTACAAATTAAAGCGTTGCAAGAAAGACCGATACTTCTTACCTGTATACAGGGTTAATCAAAATGATCTAAACACTTGCAATATGATTACATGCATGGAAACAGCAACTCAAGGGTTTTTGTGCGATGTTCAGTGTGTGCTCAGCGTGTGAATCGTTAGTCACACGGTACACGTCCAGTCTGTGGTCAAATTCGGCCCACACTTGTCCTAAAGTGCCCGCACCGATCTCAGCCACAACTACCCTGATATGTACTCGTAAGTGTTGTGAGGAGGTGGTGTGAAAAAGTGCTTTAATATAACTCGGTGTCAGATCTGGAGAAAATAACGGGCAAGTGGGGAGGGGGGAGGGAGGAAGGCTGGAGATTTCCAGTTGATGGACAACCGATCCATCGTCGTAGCAGCTCAGGATCCAGAACTCGCGAACGTCGTTGCGGAACTGCAGCGGAGCACCAATCTGTTGACACTATCCTCTTGCAATCGTAACATGAACTACAGAATGCCTTCTCCGTCGATCTGGCAGTCATTTAGCTGGCTACCAGAGTATCAGAAGAAAACTTCTTGAGTTACTGTTTCCATACATTGAGTGTGAGACGAGAAGGGCTTTACAGTTTTGGAATTATAAAAATATTTGAGATAAGTTCAGAATCGGTAGATATAGCAAACAACCTTAAGTCTGAGTCAAATAGTGCATTAGTACCCCATTCTGACACTAGGAGCGTCAGCGTAGTGCAAAGACAAAATGGCTGCTTTCACTGGTACAGAGAGTGCGTGTGGTGTTTTGGTTTCATGAAACGAACTCTGCAACAACTGTTCGTATGTTCCTCCCCTGCCAAACAATATAACCATCCTGAAAAATAGAATCTTTGCTGCCGTTGCACAAGCTGCGCCTGATTTGCTGCAACGAGCGTGGGAAGAAATTGATTACCAGTGGGATGTTTGCCGCATCACAAATGGTAGTCACATCGAAGACACTTGACACATTTAATGTGCACCTTGAGGTTGGTTGCTACGAAATGACACACATACCAATTCCGTAAGTTATCTCAATAAATTTCTATAGCATTCCAAAGTTGAAAAGTCCTTTTCGATTCATTCTATATAATCATATAATACCTTACAACGAAACAAACATGTTTTATAACCACTTGAAAGTGTATAGATCATTCTGAATAACTGTGTTATTACGGCAGTATTCTCGTTCTGGCTTGCGTAGACCATGACATACTTTTTATACGAACATCAACATGTACACACTATATGCCTCCGTACGGTTCGTGGCGGAGGGTGCTTGCTACCAATCTTGGCGAATTTCCGGCCAAAATGATTCGCGTGTTTAACGAGGGAACAATGGCTCCGTATAATCCATAGTACAGGCCATAATCTCTCTCCTTTTACTCTCACTATCTCTACTGCACTTACACAGGACTCAACTGAGCCATTTGTCCATCGAATGCTGGTTCTCTCAATTTACCCAACAGGGTTTCTCGAATTCAAATCTTTTTTCTTCAAACAATTGCCACTGAAACTCCCTGAACATATGTTACACTTCCGTATCGGCTATATCGACCTGCTCATACTGTCAACAAGTCTCAGAGTTCGATCGACGTGCGCTGCCACGTTTACTTGATAAGGGCTGCAAACCCTGGAGCAGTACTCACACTGGCGTAATCTGTTAGATTTACTTCGCAGATGCATAGCACTTTCCCAGGGCCCTTCCAGCAAGTCCACAAGTTCTATTCAAACTCCCTACTACACACTGTGCGTGTTGGATCTCATATGGTTTCCTAGTGTTACTGCGAAGAAACTTCCGATAACTGAAGAAATACTTTATTTCATCGACGAAAGTACTAGTACAAAACTGTTCCCGGAAATTCAGGAATAAAGGAATAATTCACTTAGGAACGCAATAAATAGGAACTGCAGGGAAGCTAAGGCGAAATGGTCGCAGGAAAAATGCGAAGAAATCGAAAAAGAAATTGTCGTCGGAAGTGCTGACTTAGCGCTCAGAAAAGTCGAAGCAACTGTCAGGTAAATTTAAAGTAGGGGCGTCAGCATTGAGTGCAATGGGAATTCTACTGTAAAGGGCAGAGGAAAGAGCTGACACGTGGCAAGAGTACATCGAAGGCCTCTACGAGATGGAGGACTTCTCTGGTGACCTGAGGAATGGTAGTTGAAATGGAACATAAAGGGGTTCAGTAACAGAGTTTAATAGAGTTTTGGAAGACTTGTGGTCGAATAAGGCAGAGCCGATGATAGTATTACTTCAGAATTTCTGATATTATTGGGGAACGTGAGAACCAACCAACTATTTAAGTTGATGGGTAGGATCTGTGTTTCTTGAAATACGATTGTCATCCACGTAATTCTGAAGATAACGCCAAGTAATTGTGAGAGCTATCGCACAATCAGCTTAACAGCTTCCTGTACGTCCAAACTGATCAAAAGAATAATATGGTTCAAATGGCTCTGAGCACTATGGGACTCAACTGCTGAGGTCATTAGTCCCCTAGAACTTAGAACTAGTTAAACCTAACTAACCTAAGGACATCACAAACATCCATGCCCGAGGCAGGATTCGAACCTGCGACCGTAGCGGTCTTGCGGTTCCAGACTGCAGCGCCTTTAACCGCACGGCCACTTCGGCCGGCTAAAAGAATAATAGACAGAACAATGGATATGAAATTTGACCATCTCCTACATGACGATCAGTTCGGCTTTCAGCAAGATAAAGGCATCAGGGAGGCATTTCTGACTTGAGATTGATAACGGGAGCAAGACGCAAGAAAATTATTATTAATCGTGTGGCAGTTAGACATTACTTTAAACAGACTAGTTCATTGACCCCTAGACGGTCGTGATGTCGTAGCGCAACGCATCAATATGGCTCGCGCGCGTGTGTGCGAGTGCGTGCATGTGTGTTTAGGGCATTAATTAGGTTTCCAACTCATAAAGCATACACCCAGTCAGTTGCTGATTTTTATTAATTTTTTAAAATTTGAGCCAGGTTTCAGTGCAGCTAAGAACATATTCTTCTGAAGAACGAGGAGTTACGTCCTGTTTTTTTTAACAAGAAGTGATACCTTGCTCCAAATTATCGATATAAAATTATTTCAATTTCTAAATGGAAAATAAAACTATTATTTGTATTATGTTGTGTAAAACACGTTACATCGATCACTAGCTTTGGTGTTAGTCTCATACAGACATGATGGAAATCCATTAAATCTAAGATTAATAACAGGTACGGGTATCGATCAGACGAACGCCAAACTAAGTACGTTGCGACTGGCTGCAGCGCTTATGTAGTCTAGCATAGAGCGCACCACATGTACCGGCTGATGCTGTAATTTACACTCAGCGACATACCGACGTAACATACAAAATAGTAATCTAAATTGCTACCAAAATAAGTGCAACAATGGAACGAAATCCGATAAAAGTAACAGGAGTAAAATCCATGATCTCAAATTGGACAATCTCCCGCATATTTTCACAGTATAAAACAAGAAGGAAAAACTGTATAACATGAAGGCACAAGTAGCCTATTTCTCTAGTGAAAAATATACAAATTTTTAAGCTTTCAAAATGGCGTTACAAAAGTAATTCCCTGTCCACTTGTGATAAAGTAGCTCATCAAAGACGCAATGCCATCTCGTGAAAATAAAAGAAAGTAATAAGAGACGTAAGTGAGGAAAACAGTTCCGAAGAGAAAATGATGTTCATAAACAAAGTACCTCGGCAAAATGTTACATGGTCGAGAGCAGCGGCTTGAGACAGTTAAGAAAAGCATCTATTTCTCGATTGCAGCCGTTCAAGAGGATGCCATCTTCCTATTCGCGTGTCTAAAAATCTTTCATTGTTATAATATATCCAGCTACCACCCTTCCTTCGTGTAGAATCTCGCTTTCTTCTAGTCCTTCCGGATTATGACCTCGCGTTAACGAGTGTCCGGTGAACGTAGAATTCTGGATATTGATACATTTTGTACCCAACAGGTGTTCTTTATATGTAACACTGAAAGTCCTCCCAGTTTGTAGGATATAAAGTATTGGACATACATCTCATGTAATTAGTAGACAACTGAACTTCATAAGGAACCGATCGTGGTTTTAAAATCAAGGATTAAGTTTATCTGCAGGCTGTTTTTAGTAGAGAATGCTACGTTACAGGCATATTTTTTACCAGCAAAAGTCTAATTTTTTATGAGACATCGCCTATGAAAGGTACTGAAATATACCTTTAAATTTCTCCCGTTTTTACAGTAGCCTGAAGTACTAACTTTATTACTAGATTTCTTCTTAAAGATTTTTTGTACTGTAGATGGGTCGTATCCATTATTGCAAGTTGCGGTTTTAATTATATTTATCTCCTTCTTAATTTTTTTTTCGGAGATAACAGATATCTCGACTTATGGCTGAGTGGACATCTTGTGGTATAATTTATTCCTTACTAAATGGTTTGTGAAAAATTTCGAAACCTATTCTGTCACCGGTAAGCGCGGTTTAGATCTAAAAAATTAAGTTCGCGATTTTCATTTTGCAACTCACAAGCGAATTTAATTTTTTCATGAAGGTACTGAACATTCCAAAGAGCTAATCAGTTTCATCTTCCGCCCCAATATATGCCATTAAAATACAATCACCATAGCTCGAATAACCCTTGATCTCCCAGTAAGTTACGAAACAGCGCACACACTGCCGCGGAGTGTAAGATTCCTTCCGGACAAGGTTATTTTGCTAAATGAGGACAAACAGCAGGAAACTATGCCTGACAGGACAAGGAGCTCAAATGGTTCAAATGGCCCTCAGCACTATGGGACGTAACATCTGAGGTCATCAGTCCCCTAGAACTTAGAACTACTTAAACCTAACTAACCTAAGGACATCACACACATCCATGCCCGAGGCAGGATTCGAACCTGCGACCGTAGCGGTCGCGCGGTTCCAGACTGAAAAACGCCTAGAACCGCTCGGCCACACTGGCCGGCGAACAAGGAGCAAAACAGGTCGTATGGACATACGCCGGAAGTGCATGATGTCTGTGCTACAGGATATTTAAATCGTGCAAATCACCCCCCCCCCCTCCCCACTCCCTCCACGCCCTGCAGTTTCCACTATTGTGAGAGATCGGTCGAATTCTTCTTCAGTACTTCTGAACTGTCACCAATCCCTTTCCCACCGTTTTGGTATGTAGCTAGTTATGATTATCTCTGCTGTAAAATTCTGTAACATCCTTTTACGAAAGGTAAATGGGGAACATTCAGTAAGATACGAAGTATGCTTGTGATGAGTGGGATAATGTGATCGGGTACGTGGATTTTTAAGACGGATGGAGGGAGGCGGGGAGGGAGGGAGGGTGGGACGGACGGACTGATCGATTTAAACGCTCGTCGATGACGAGATCATTAGAGACAGAGTGCATGTTTGATTGGTGAAGGAAATCAGCCGTGCCATTTCAAAGAAATCATACCTGTAATGTCCATAGTAGTTTAAGGGAAATGACAGAAAATTCAAATGGGCGGATGGGGATTTGAACCGCACTTCGCTTGAATGAGAGTCTAGTGTCATACCACTACGCCACCTCGCTCGGTAGCAACAGTGAACACATACCCGCGAACATCAGCATTAAGATGCGCGTGCACTTAATCGGTGTGCGTGTGACAGCATGTGTGCCTAGTATGTTCCAAAACGCCGCGCATAATAACAAGATTTTCCGGTGCTCGTATCTCGGGCTCTATTGACGATAAAAAGATAGGGTCAAGTGTTTTGGATAGCCCTTGGGCTAAAGACCATTTGTGAAACTAACAGAAGTTTCGTCTTAATGTCACTAGCCTAAAGTACACGGTCAAAGTATGTTACACTCTTTCTCCTGCTTGGGCAAATGGAGAAAATCGGTTGATCTTTCTCCATTTGTCGTGGTCTACAGTGAACTTGATGAGACTTACGGAGGCATAATTATTTCGTAGAAGGTTCTTGGAAAATGACAAAGGTTTTTTTACTATATTTTCACTGTCATCAGCGGACCAGAACCCAACCGAGGATTCAGACGGCTATGCACAGCAAAAGGCTGAAATTTTTACGACGTATTTCTAAGATCACAGTCTCGATCAATTTTGAAAATAATCTTCATATATTATCCTTTTCCAAGATACAGAGGTTCACGTAAAATCTGGTGGAAGGCGGAAACGTAGTTAATGAAGTGACGTAGCACGGATAAATGTGCTGTAAAGTGTATCCGTTATCATCTGGGAACCTAATGTCGTAGCACTGAAGCACATGCAAAAGTATTTTGCTCGTAAAATCCGGTATGATGTATAAAATTAGTTTTGCATTATTTCAATTTCACGTGAATAACTATCTAAACCTTACTGACCAATACATTTCTTTTCATATGAGTTACATGTTATGCTGCAGCAGGGAAACCAATGGAACCAGTGGAAAAATGCTCCTATCGGAGCACCACATATGCAAATATGTTGATATTTATTTGAAAGACTATGGAAAGTGGCATACCAGCTGCCATCATTCCACCTTCTCAGCACCTTTAAAAATTTCCCAAAAACGTACGCATGCTTAGAGTGGATAATACAAGGGCAGTGGCCAAGAGAGAGAAAAGTAATGCGTACAGGAAGGTAGCAGACAGTGTTTGTGTTGTAGAAAGAGCGAAGGAGACAATGGCAGTGTGAGAGAGAGGTTCACAGTGGCAGTGGAACATAGTTGACAGTGACAGAACAGTGCTATGAAAAGAGTGGAGGAAACAGTGCCGGGGGAGGAGATAAAGAGAAAGTGGAAGTGGCTGACAGCCAGTGATAACGAGAGACAGAGTAAACGCAATGACAATGAAGAAGAGAGAGATAGTGTCAGCTGGAAGAGACAGTAGCAGCGACAGCATCAGCAGCTGCAGTAGGAAGGAAGGGAAGGGAAGGAATAAGATTACCAGTAAGAGAGAGTGACAGGACTGTAGTAGTAGTGGGACAGAATGAAGGAGACTGTGGCTGTCACATAGGATACAGTGACAGAGAGTCACAAAAAGATGACAATAGGTTGGACTGAATGAGTGAGTGAGAAAAGAGCAACTGAAAATGGAAGTAGTGGAACACAGCAGAAGTGGCCCCACTCTCCATTGTTGCCAAATTTATTCAAAATGGCGGCGATGACCTCATCCAAAATGGCGGCCTGTAGACTTGGCAACAGCACATGACATCATCCAGGATGGCGACCGTGAAGTCAGCTGATGACACAAGTACCATTATCCAAGATGGCGGCTTTTGGTGGGATAGTGCCACTCCCCCCTCCCTCAGCAGGAAGTTTGAATTTTGGCGGGAAATTGAATTATGTGCGTCTACGGGTCATCTGGCAGTTCCCCCCCCCCCCTCCCCCCCCTTTCTGACTTTTTGCATGACGGCATGTCATTCTCTTGGAAAATGGGTGGGAAAATTTGAATTTTGAAGGGAATTTTGCTATAAGATCCTACTCCTGCAGCTGAGTGTTACCTCCACTAGACTGCTCGCGATGTCATTCAATTTGAATATAATTTGTTTAAATTTGTATAAATTTGTTTTGAATTTGTATAAATTTGTTTGAATTTATTATCTACCTACAGCAGTAGCAGCTTAGTATTGTGTTACCAACACAAAAGGCTGAGATATCAGTGCTTGTTGAGCTGTTGGTGTGGAAGAAGCATGTATTCAGTTAGTGAGATGTTGGTGCCAGACAGGAGGACTTTTAATAGCTGTATTACATGCACTCATTCAGCAGAGGAGTGCATCCACAGCTCACTGCATGAAGAATGGAAGCGAGCATTAATACTTGAACATATGAAGAGCAAGAACAGTCCTGCAAATAAATGCTTTACATAGAGAGGCATTAAAGATGCATTACACAATGCATAGAAACATCTGTCTCTGCTGGAACTGTTTCATTTCTAAAATCTACATATAAGCTCCCACCCCACAAGAAACAACTGCCTCCAATCCAGCAGGCCAAAGAACTGAGATAGTCCACAAGCTCACCACTAGAGGGCGCCATGATAGCACACGTGATCGTGCAGTTCAGTCAATAGGAGAGGAGCATAGCATCATGATGACATCATGGGTTTTTCTCAGCTGCATGTGTGCCCCAGCCTCCTCATCCCCCCAGCGGTCTGTAGGGGAAAAATGGTGGGAAAAGGACTCAGCCCCTTCTGTGCTGCTGGAGAGAGAATGGAGTGTACTTTATTTATTTTTGAAATATTTTATTTAGGGATGGATTTCATGTAGTTTATTTATTATGCTGATACAAAACCCTCATCCTGACATGTTTGGGGTCACAATACACAGTTTACAGACCTGGAAACTACTCCTAAATAATGCAATACACTGATGTGCAGAGACGCAAACAACTCGTAAATTACGGAAATAATCCAGTACACAGCATACAGACGTGCAAACTGCTCGTAGACCACCGAAATAATGCATGTGTAACGCTATGAAAACACGCTCACAACGCTTAAACACCCGAAAATAATGCTGTGCACAAACACTCTGTAAAAAAACGCAGTGTGTCAGCGACTCGAAACCTCATTCTACTGGATGGAAAGCCTGAGTGCACCCGCTAACACATGGAAACTGTCCAGATACAGGAGAGGAAGGTTAGGTTAGTGTACTTTATTCATTTTAGCCGGGAAACCGACGCTAATATCGATCCTAATTAGCTTAATTAATCACAAAGATCGGCCTAATTACACAACTATATGCATAGCGCTGTACAAGGACGGCATAAAATCGCAATATAATGCAAAAACGGACGATACGATAAAACTGGTGTAATACTTCTGGGAAAAAATGCGTGCGTTCACCTCCATGTACAATCACAAACTGCCGAAAATCGAGGGCCTCTCTCCACCTACGGGATGGAAGGACTGAGGGAGCTACTCCACCGGCAGCTTCGCGAAACGTGCTGGCCACTGTCCGCCTTGATATGCTGGTCCTTCGCCAACAGAAAAGCAAGTTTAGTTAACAGTACAGTAGAAGATAAAAGGAAGGCTTTCCCAAATGCATCTTGGTCTTCCAAAGTACAGTGATGCAACCGCTCCTAATGGTTAGGGGGCGCAGCTGTGGTGACGAGCTGTCACAGACTAGACAAGTCCTCAACTCCTCCAATAGGCCTGGAAAACACTTTCGTTTAATGTCACATAGGACGCTCCAGCTGGGACCGGGGCAGAACCGCGGTCTCGTAGAGAAGTCGCCCACCGTTCTGCGCTGGATTATTTAACATCAACTAGACTCCTATAATAAAGCAACTATTTAAAAAAACGAAAGAAACATTTACGACGATAGTAAATGTCCTCTTTCCACGAAAATAGACAAAGTCCATTTTCATTTAGTTTTATGAGCAAAATCGGTATAGCTTTTTATGTTCGACTGCACTCGCATCTCGTTATTTTGTGATGTCCAGCGAAGTGTACCACCACCGATCACAAATGATCAACAGAGACATACCCACCCTGCGTAAAATCAGGAAAAAAACCATCGACTATTTTGATGCGAAAAACACCGATCACCACAGAATGTCCTTGTTATTTCGAAATTAAATGGATCAAGAGTGTCACTTTGCATGGCGAGTAATTTTTGTTTTTTCTGTAGTCGGATTACATTCACCAGGTAGGTCAAATGGGAATCCATGGAGGAAATACTATGTTCTTTTCGAGGAACACTATTGAGAAATGACATCTGAAGCTGAGCACAGAGAGATTCTACAGCCCACAAGATACATTTTGCGCAAGGACTATGCTGTTAAAAACCACGATCGTCGCGGCTACAGTACCGTCAAAATGCATAAAAAGTGGTCTTGAGTCTACAGGTACACACACGAGTCGCTGATAGTGTTACACTTTCTGGTAGAAATGCTGTCGGCGATTTGGACTCAAGTCTATCCATTCAACCACTTACTTGCATTGGATCCTCTAGACACACCTTTTAATGATTACTGCCACTGGTGAATTATATTCCTGGCACTCTTACACTCGAAATGAGTCACATGTTTTCAGCCTATCTGCTAAGGATCGCATACGACAAACTCCAGCGCTGTTTTTTAGACAGCCCCTCTGCATCTTGTAACTGCCCCTAAGTCTCTGCCCACGACTGCAGGTCAAATGCACCACATGGTCACACCCCGAGGTGATTTAAACCCGCAAACCGCCCACCAGAGCGTTGTTTCACCATGTATGAGCATTATCCTTAATTCACGAGCTTGAGTGTGTATTAACGGCATAGGAGACAATCTGAGTAGCACTCTTAGATTATTTGCAGATGATTTCATTTACCGTCTTCTAAAGTCATCAGATAACCAAAACGAATTGGAAAATGATTTAGATAAGACATCTGTATGGTGCGAAAAGTGGCAATTGACCCTGAATAAAGAAAAGTGTGAAGTTATTCACATGAGTACAAAAGAAATCCGCTGAATTTCGATTACGCGATATGTCACACAAATCTGAACGCTGTAAATTCAACTCAATACTTAGGGATTACAATTACAAATACCCTAATTTGGAACGATCAGATAATATTGCGGGCAGAGCAAACCAAAGACTGCGATTCATTCGCAGAACTCTTAGAACGTGCAACAGATCTACTAAAGAGACTGCTTACACTACACTTGTCCGCCATATTCTGGAGTATTGCTGTGCGGTGTAGGATCCGCATCAGGTGGGACTGACGGATGACATCTAAAAAGTTCAAAGAAGGGCGGCTCGTTTTGCATTATCACGAAACACGTGAGATAGTGCCACAGACATGATACATGAAGTGGAGTGGCAATCATTAAAACAAAGACGTTTTTCGTTGCGACGGGACCTTCTCATGAAATTTCAATCACCAGTTTTCTCCTCCGATTACGAAAACATTGGGACCCACCGACACAGGGAGAAATGATCATCACGATGAAATAAGAGAAATCAGGCTCGCACAGAAAAAATTAAGTGCTCGTTTTTCCCGCGCGCCGTTCTAGAGTGGGTAGAGACACAGCCTGAAGGTGGTTCATTGAGCCCTCTGCCAGGCACTTGTGAACAGCAGAGTAATCACGTAGATGTAGAGACACAGTCAACATTGCGCAAAGGAAACGAAACCATCACATGTTATGCATCTCACTCGCAAAATAAGTACTGGCAGAAACAGGCAACACAGCAAGACTCCGCAACAGCTAAAAAATACTGCTAAAGATTAACTAAGTTGGTCCAGGGAAATTGGGTTCATAATCTTGACACAGAATGCCAATGAAACACATGACGGAACCTTTAAGTACTGAAATTTCCGTTAGGAAGGAACTTATCAAAGAAAACAACTACAGACTCTAGTATGACAATTCATTTAATAGCTCCCATGGTAAAGTTAATTACCTCTGAAGGTCAATCAACAGAATAATTATCGAATATTTGACTGTGACCAGAGTGAAGTGGACCAACAATATGTCTACACACATAAAAATAAACTTATTACCTCATGAAATTACACCGTGTTCATTTCAAAACCTTGATGTCCGTATGCTATCCAACAACTGTTCTGAGTCGTCATTTCACCTCGTAATAATTCTGCAAATCGGATAGTTCCAAAAGTGCGTCCGTGCATTACACTGCACACTCGACGGAACCCCACCTGCTGGACACCGCAGCTATTCACTACTGACTGTCAAAGGTTGTACGGCTCCATCGTGCTGCCATCGCAGACAAAGATACTGTTGCCTAACAACTGTTTCTCTTACCACAGTTCTCAGAATATGTCATTCTCCTTTACAAATATTAACATATTTGATAACATCAACAAAAAAATAGCCGTCTTACGTTATCTGAAATTTGGCCCTAACATTGTCCTAAACTGAATTAAGAAGTATATTTTAAAGACAATTGATAATGAAAATGAGATAAAGGGAACGCTATCTACTTTAAATGAAATCCAAACCGGTGATTTATTACAAAAGTTCGTTTTCGGACACAAGAAACCAAGCGCTTGACAATACGAATCTAACGCGATAGACAATTAATCAACACAAGTATGATGTCCAGGGAAGGATAATGGATTCATGCTCCACATTCCCTCAATGATGTGAATAAACCGCACGAATCTGAATTCTGCTTTGCACTGGTTGCTAGTCCGAACGAAACTGGAAGGAATCTGTCTTCGTAACTGGATTCTAACGGCACTTCGTCACCAGTGTGTCATGATAAAATGGTGAACTCCCACCTAACGAGCCGGTGCACCATAATACACTCACCAATGTCTTGTCATCTCGATGGACGTGAAGTTACGGATCGGCACGAGTTCTGTACCGGAACCTGTGATCGCTCTAAGTCGTCGGGAGGACGCCCCTCGGCCATCGAGCACTTGAAGTCGCCCCAAAGACAACCGATCCAAGAGTGTTTCTGGTCATGCTTCCCTGCACCCGACTGTCCTGTTAGCTCCAGACAGCAGTAACAATTGATCAGGCGAAAGTTATTTACTTCTGTCCAGTGGTTAAATAATTTCCCACCAAGGAAATCAAGCAGAGGGCCAATCAGGGCACATTCTTCTGAGTTGTGAAAATTCCCGTCTGACGTCTAAAGGCGATAGGCGAATCAGTGTTGCCTTAAGCAAGGCATTTGTGCCTTGAGAATGGCGGAGTGTGCTCCTGTCGAAATATCGGCGGTGTCCGACGACGTCACCCGGCAGCAAACCCGTAAGTTATTTGAATCAGAGTGTTGTTTATACAACTCAGAACATCCAACACGCCAAGCGAGCGCGACTGGAACTGCACTAGGTCCCGTTCCCATAGCAGCAGGCCTAGCCTCTTCAAGAGAAGTTCTCTCCGGATGTTGTCAGGTGGCGGGCCAGACTCGAGGCTCAAACCCGCTAGCTGAGCACTGGGCTGTACCGTACGCCACAACAGCGAAAATACCGCCTTTCTTTGAGTGACACGAGAGTCACGCAAGCTTCACTGGAGTCGCTCTGCCGCCCTCGTAAGCTAGGCACTCAGTCCTTTGAGTGACGAGCTGACTGCCGCGTTGCTCCCTGTATTCTGTGCCTCGGCCTTTCCCCAGCTCTAACTGCAAGGTTCCCACGAATACCACTGATCGAAGTGATGTAAGTTCAGACAGACAACCCCTGCAGTTTTATCAGTTACAGTACTCAGAACAGAGGACACTACTGGCAATTAAAATTGCTACACCAAGAAGAAATGCAGATGATAAACGGGTATTCATTGGACAAATATATTATACTAGAACTGACATGTGATTACATTTTCACGCAATTTGGGTGCATAGACCCTGAGAAAACACTACCCAGAACATCCACCTCTGGCTGTACTAACGGCCTTGATACGTCTGGGCATTGAGTCAAACAGAGCTTGAATGGCGTGTACAGGTACAGCTGCCCATGCAGCTTCAACACGATACCACAGTTCATCAAGAGTAGTGACTGTTGTCTTGCGAACGTCCCCATCTGTTGACTCAGGGATCGAGAAGTGGCTGCACGATCCGTTACAGCCATGCCGATAAGATGCCTGTCATCTCGACTGCTAGTGATACGAGGCCGTTGGGATCCAGCACGGCGTTCCGTATTACCCTACTGAACCCACCGATTCCATATTCTGCTAACAGTCAGTGGATCTCGACCAACGCGAGCAGCAGTGTCGCGATACGATAAACCGCAATCGAGATAGGCTACAATCCGACCTTTATCAAAGTCGGAGACGTGATGGTACGCATTTCTCCTCTTTACACGAGGCATCACAACGTTTCACCAGGCAACGCCAGTCAACTGCTGTTTGTGTATGAGAAATCGGTTGGAAACTTTCCTCATGTCAGCACGTTGTAGGTGTCGCCACCGACGCCAACCTTGTGTGAATGCTCTGGAAAGCTAATCATTTGTATAATACAGCATCTTCTTACTGTCGGTTAAATTTCGCGTTCGTAGCACGTCGTCTTCGTGGTGTAGCAATTTTAATGGCCAGTAGTGTATATCGCCAGTCTTGACAAGGAGGAGATTAGTGTTGGGTTTTTAATGGTACGAAGCGGGCGAGACGGCTTGCACTGTTCCAGAGAAACCCTGATTTTGGTTAAGGAATGTGAGAACTTTGTTATAAAAGAAAATAGCAGTGTGTTAGTGACAGCAGTCAGATAACCAACGTACGAGGATAGTAAGAATATAGCAGTGTGTTAGTGACAGCAGTCAGATAACCAACGTACGAGGATAGTAAGTTCCGTTCAGTCATAAAAAAGGAATCGAATGCAGATAAAGAAAGCAAATCTATAACACATTACTTTCCAATGGAGCCCCCTTAATTTTCCAGGCATTTCTCGTAGCGTGGTATAGGTTTATGTATTCCTCCGTCGTAGAATGTTGCCGCCTGTTTCCGTAAGAAGTTTAGGCACCCAACGTGCGCCAAGTTTATGAAAACTGTTTTCAGTAACAATATCATAAATTACTGTTCCTGAAATTTGTGAAAGTTGACGAGCAATAGCATTATTCGTAAACCCACTGTTTGTTTTAATTATTTCCTCGATTGCATTAACTAGATCTTCAGAACCACAGATGGACGTCCAATTAGTTTTTTGTCTTGCATTTGATTACGCCTTTCTTTAAATTGTTGGACCCATCTTCTCACCACTGAAGGACTTACTGCATTTTCTCCCCAAATCTCGCAGATTTGTCGACGAATGTCACTTCGCTTAATGTTATTAGCGTTCAGAAAACGAATCGCAGATCTCTGTACACAGGCGGCAGGATTTCGATCAACGGTGGCATTGTAAACACACACTTTGAATGACACGCAACACAGAGCGGGCTCGAAATGGCGTCTTCCGTTCTGCTTGAACCAGAGATACTACTGCGCATGAGAGGAACTGCAATCGTAGTAGTGTCGTGGAAAAAAATTTGAAACGGAACTTACTTTCCGAAATATCCTAGTGTTTAATGATTGCTTTCTGGAAGTAGCTCATAAGATTAGCATTGACAGTTCAAGGGAGAAAGCAGTACACACGGAATGACAATGCCATGTACATGCAAACCATACAAAACTATTTCAAGAATCAATACTACGAGGGCTGACTAAAAAGTAATGCCTCCACTTTCGTAACACTTCAACAGCTGGCGGCATTGTTATGCGGCCGGTACTGGCTTGTTCCGTAGCCTCTTCTCTACAGCTCCAGTTGGCGGGAAGCCTTAGCATTGAACGGTTGTGTTGTTACAGTCTGAAGTGTGGAACCCTGCGCAGACGGTCGGTCAATGCGATTTAAGCAACGAGCAGTCACTGAATTCTTGACAGCAGAAGGTGTCACCCCAAAGGAGATTCATCAGAGAATGAAAGCAGTTTATGGTTATTGTGTTGATGTGGGTACTGTGCGTCTCGTAGCGCGAGGGGAGTTCCTGGCAAATTTCAAGTCTGGGTGCTTTCATTTCACGAGTCAGCATTCAGGGTACCCATCGTGCACAGCTCTTCTGATACCCAAGCAAAGCAATAATGTGACCCACTCGTTCTCGTAAAATGCCGATTGTGCTTGCAGTTTCTCTGTCAGTAATAAAACGATCGTCCTGAATCAATCTGTCAACATTTTGCTTGTGAAACTCGGTGGTTGCTGTCACAGGACGCCCAACTGTTTGTCACGCAGGTCAGATGTTCCCACCTCAACACCTTTAAACTTAATCGTCCAACGACGCACGGTACTCACATCAACACAATCACCATAAACTGCTTTCATTCTTGGATGAATCTCCTTTGGGGTGACACCTTCTGCTGTCAAGAATTCAATGACTGCACGTTGCTTAAATTGCATTGACCGACCGTCTGCGCAGGGTTACATAATAAACAAAGGTGAAATCACGAGTGGGCGAAAGATGTTGGGCCGGCCGAAGTGGCCGTGCGGTTAAAGGCGCTGCAGTCTGGAACCGCAAGACCGCTACGGTCGCAGGTTCGAATCCTGCCTCGGGCATGGATGTTTGTGATGTCCTTAGGTTAGTTAGGTTTAACTAGTTCTAAGTTCTAGGGGACTAATGACCTCAGCAGTTGAGTCCCATAGTGCTCAGAGCCATTTGAACCATTTTCGAAAGATGTTGGACGTCCAGGCGCTATGAGAAAAAGAAGAAGCCAACAAAATAAAAACTGTATGGGATATAGTGAAGACAGAGACAGGTGGGGCCAAAAAGGAAGTGGAACAGATAGCCCTAAAAATAAATGAGCCTTTGGTAACAAGTGCATATAGTATTGCAAACCTCTTAAACAAGTACTTCATTTCTGTTACTGACAGCTTAGGGTTATCAGGTTTAGT
The DNA here is from genome assembly GCF_023898315.1 of Schistocerca nitens. Taxonomy (NCBI): domain Eukaryota; kingdom Metazoa; phylum Arthropoda; class Insecta; order Orthoptera; family Acrididae; genus Schistocerca; species Schistocerca nitens. The sequence continues at coordinate 252,780,625 of NC_064615.1, read as the reverse complement.
GAACAGTGCAATGGAGTATCTGAGACCAGTCTTTAAAAATAACTTTAGTAAAATGGAAATAACACTCACCTCTCCCAAAGAAGTAGCATCCATTATAAAATCCTTAAAATCTAAGTATTCCAGTGAGTAAGATAACATATCAACGACGTTAATCAAAGAGTGCTCATGTGAGTTGAGTTCTATCTTAAGTTATTTGTGTAATCAGTCTCTTATCAGTGGAACATTTCCAGACTGGCTAAAATATGCTGAAGTTAAGCCTCTTTACAAGAAGGGGGATAAAGAGATACCATCATATTACCAACCAATTTCACATTTGCCAGCCTTCTCAAAAATATTTGAAAAGCTTGTGTTCAAGCATCTCCTTAAGCATCTGATGGCAAATAATATATTGTCCAAGTCACAGTTTTGATTTCTTAATGGTTCTGATGTAGAGGAAGCTTACAGTGAGAATGTACTTAATTCATTAGCTAATTAATTAGAAGCTACTGGAATTTTATGTGACCTGTCAAAGGCTTTTGACTGTGTGAACCACAGCATTCTCTTAAGTAAATTAGAATATTATGGTATCACTAGCAATGCTGCGAAATGGTTTGAGTCTTATCTACCAAGCAGGAAACAAAGGGTGTCTTTGCGAAATACCTGTGCAGTAAGCAGTCAATCTTCATCTGACTGGGAATTAAGTACAAGTGGTGTTCCTCAAGGTTCTATCTTGGGCCCATTGCTTTTTCTTGTGTACATTAATGACCTCTCATCTGTTGCATTGCCAAATGACAAGTTTGTTTTATTTGCAGATGATACAAACATTGCAATAAGTAGCAAGTCAAGTGCAGATTTAGAAATAGCTGCTAATTAAATTTTCACTGACATTAATAAGTGGTTTAAAGCTAATTCACTGTCATTAAACGCCGGCTGCTGTGGCCGAGTGGTTCTAGGCACTTCAGTCGGGAACCCCGCGTCTGCTACGGTCGCAGGTTCGAATCCTGCCTCGGGCATGGCTGTGTGTGATGTCCTTAGGTTAGTTAGGTTTAAGTAGTTCTAAGTCTAGGGGACTAATGACCTCAGATGTTGAGTCCCATGGTGCTTAGAGCCATTTGAACAATTTTTTTGTCATTAAACTTTGAGAAGACCCGCTATATGCGGTTCAGAACCTGTAAGAGATTTCCTTTCAGCGTGTATATAGCACATGAAGACATGCAAATCAAAGAGGTTGACAGTGTTAAATTTATGGGATTACAATTCGATAGTAAATTCAGTTGGGAAGGGCATACCACAGAATTGTTTAAGTGCCTAAACAAGTCTGTATTTGCAGTGAGAATGATGTCAAATGTAAGAGATATAAATATTTAAAAAAAACCTGCATACTTCGCTTACTTTCATTCTGTCATATGGAATTATATTTTGGGGCATCTCATCAAACCGAGCAAAGTTTTTATGCTGCAAAAGCGTGTGATAAGAAACATTTGTGGTGTAAATTCAAGAACATCAAGTAGAAACCTGCTCAAGGAACTTTGTATTATAACCTCTGCTTCTCAGTATATTTATTCCTTAATGAAATCTGTTGCAAGTAATACCTCTCTATTTCCAACCAATAGCTCAATACATAGTATCAATACTAGGAATAAGAACAATCTACATAAAGACCTAAAATCACTTACCTTGGTCCAGAAAGGGGTCCAATATATTCAGGAACACACATTTTCAACAAATTGCCAGCAACCATTAAAAACTTGCTTTCAGATAAAGCACAGTTTAAACAGAGTTTGAAAGAATTTTTGATAGGCAACTCCTTCTAATCTATGGATGAATATCTTAACAGAGACTGTTAAGCCAGCTTAAGTGAAAATGTCTGTTAGATTTCAGTTTTGTCAGCACTTGGTCACAACAGTAAAGATTAGGTATTTTGTGTATGATAAATTAATTAATAGTGCATAACAATGTTTCATTCTGACAGCGCGTTAATTCTGTAAATATTAGCTGTTCCAGTTTACCGCGTTGTATTCACCTATTTCTACAATTTTCTGACAAATCATCAGGGTAGTAAGTATTATACTCAAATATTTTATGTTTTTATGTTATACGAGGGCAGTTCAATAAGTAATGCAACACATTTTTTTTCTCGGCCAATTTTGGTTGAAAAAACCGGAAATTTCTTGTGGAATATTTTCAAACATTCCCGCTTCGTCTCGTATAGTTTCATTGACTTCCGACAGGTGGCAGCGCTGTACGGAGCTGTTAAAATGGCGTCTGTAACGGATGTGCGTTGCAAACAACGGGCAGTGATCGAGTTTCTTTTGGCGGAAAACCAGGGCATCTCAGATATTCATAGGCGCTTGCAGAATGTCTACGGTGATCTGGCAGTGGACAAAAGCACGGTGAGTCGTTGGGCAAAGCGTGTGTCATCATCGCCGCAAGGTCAAGCAAGACTGTCTGATCTCCCGCGTGTGGGCCGGCCGTGCACAGCTGTGACTTCTGCAATGGCGGAGCGTGCGAACACACTCGTTCGAGATGATCGACGGATCACCATCAAACAACTCAGTGCTCAACTTGACATCTCTGTTGGTAGTGCTGTCACAGTTGTTCACCAGTTGGGATATTCAAAGGTTTGTTCCCGCTGGGTCCCTCGTTGTCTAACCGAACACCATAAAGAGCAAAGGAGAACCATCTGTGCGGAATTTCTTGCTCGTCATGTGGCTGAGGGTGACAATTTCTTATCAAAGATTGTTACAGGCGATGAAACATGGGTTCATCACTTCGAACCTGAAACAAAACGGCAATCAATGGAGTGGCGCCACACCCACTCCCCTACCAAGAAAAAGTTTAAAGCCATACCCTCAGCCGGTAAAGTCATGGTTACAGTCTTCTGGGACGCTGAAGGGGTTATTCTGTTCGATGTCCTTCCCCATGGTCAAACGATCAACTCTGAAGTGTATTGTGCTACTCGTCAGAAATTGAAGAAACGACTTCAGTGTGTTCGTAGGCACAAAAATCTGAACGAACTTCTCCTTCTTCATGACAACGCAAGACCTCACACAAGTCTTCGCACCCGAGAGGAGCTCACAAAACTTCAGTGGACTGTTCTTCCTCATGCACCCTACAGCCCCGATCTCGCACCGTCGGATTTCCATATGTTTGGCCCAATGAAGGACGCAATCCGTGGGAGGCACTACGCGGATGATGAAGTTATTGATGCAGTACGACGTTGGCTCCGACATCGACCAGTGGAATGGTACCGTGCAGGCATACAGGCCTTCATTTCAAGGTGGCGTAAGGCCGTAGCATTGAATGGAGATTACGTTGAAAAATAGTGTTGTGTAGCTAAAAGATTGGGGAATAACCTGGTGTATTTCAATGCTGAATAAACAACCCCTGTTTCAGAAAAAAAATGTGTTGCATTACTTATTGAACTGCCCTCGTACTTCATGACGTGTTCCACACTCACGAGAGTCATCTCATTTTTTGGGTCTATGGAACGAAAACTGAATCTAATCGAATCTATCATAGAATGTGGAGGATCAATGTAAATGTAGTGTGACGGGGTGAACTGCGTTTCCTGTTACACAAGGTCGATGGCCGTTTCCGGATACAGTGTCGGCTAGGCGAACGGATGCTCATAAAATGGGTCACACCACGGACACCAACCGGTAGAGGCAGTTTTATGCTATAGGGGTCACTCACATGGGCTTCCATAGCACCTGTGGTGATCAAATTCGATTGGGAACCACACTTCGTGCCTGATGTCTTCACCGACGCCGATGACATCTTCCATCAGGATAACTGACGTGTAGACATGTGGCGCCACATACCTGAGGAACCCCGCAAGGACTTCTTGAAACCATGTCACGCGGAACTACTGCCGTATTGTGTTCCTGAAGTGGACATACAAACGACTAAGCAGGCCGTCGTAAGGTTTTTTTTTCGTCAGTTTATAGCCGAGGACCATCTGTCGCCAGACGTACACAACTCACATTGTCATCTCTAGTAATTACTTGTGCTGGACTCCTCGACATCATTTTTTTCCTTAGTTCAACCCAAATTTCTCCTTTTAAGATATTGCAGTACAGCAGAGAAGTGTTATGCGAAATCGCAGAGAATATTGTCTCGGCGGCGCACACAAGAATAATCAGGATTTTAACTTCCGCTTGCGTCCATACAGAAGCAATTGCTAGTTTCTCATAATTTCATAAGTCTATGTTATATTCCTTGATAACAGCTGGCGTCTTGGTTGCGCATTATTAGTAAACAACCACGTCAAGAAACGTCATCTCATTTTTAAAACCGTTGACAAAAGCTCATGGTCGGTACAAATTTTCCTTCACCTTTGACCATGACGTTCCGTTATCAGCCAGACAAGACGTGGTTAAATGCATCGACCCTGGGACATTGACGTAATCAAAACAGTTGCTCCCGCTTTAAGAAAGTCTTCGTTCGGCACGCTTTTCCTTCTGATGCTGCCAGATGCATCTGCGAAACGTTTCCATCTAGATGGGAAGTTAAACGTTAAAATAAGAAATTCTGACATTTGTCGACTCCCACTGGAATCAAAGGGGTATGAACAGGACATCAAATAGAAGCGTTTTTGTGTTCGCAGTATATCATACTAGATGGATCGTAAACACGTAACTTTTCTTACACCAGTACCATATAGAGAAAGTAAGGTTGTGAGATGCCATCCGTTATGAAAAAAGCCGGAAAATTTTTCCGGAATCTCTCCCTGTGGTTTCGGTGGTTAGAATAGATACACAGCCCTTCCCTGCCTATCCTGAGGCGACTAATGGGGGTCTCTTTATTGGATCAACTTTTTTTACCTTTGTCTTGACTGTTAATGGCGAGATGGATCGGTCTCTCACTATCCATTAAACAATTATTCCACCTACCTGGATAAGCTTCAGGTTGTCTGCCCCTTCACCATGCGATGGTAGATACTGGTTTAGCCAACAAAAGCGGCGTTGACAAAAATTTGACTAAATACCTACCACACAAGGCCACAAAACTCCAGTCCATGGGCAGTAGCTAAAGGTTAGTTTAACTACCGAGTGTTCGGGATTCTTGCACTACTCGTTTGAAAAAACTGTCAAAAATTTCCTTTAAGTTGATTTATTGTCTTTAAAACAAGAAAGACCGCTATCAAGTCCGGCGTTAATATCCCGACATCAGTTATGAAATGTTACCGATTGTCTCTGTTCAAAGTTCACGCCATAGACCAGCCAGAAGATATTTAGTGCGAACCGATAGTTTAAACGTTCTACATAGGCACTGACCTATGACTACTTGCGAGTTAAGACATTGAGTCGTTCAGTAGGCTTCTTGTGAAGAAAGGCTCACCGTAATGTCTCGTCATTGGCACGAAACACGCCACGCGGAGTTTATGTTTGGGGAACGGCGCCTTACTGTCGTGCAATACCTCTCCACAGTGCAGTGTTACCTTCGCATCTACCAATCAAATGGATCTGCCTCTGCACCCTAAGTCCAATGCGGTAGCCAGTCTGTCATGATGGGGTTGTCATGTACCTTCTCTTTGGTAGCACCCTGACAATAGAGATCGCACTGCCGATGCCTGAGCTATAACTTCCTCATGTCAGCTAAGGGGTAGGTGCCTATCCACTTCGGGGTAACGGGACTCTGGGCAACGGTTACTGTGCCAGATGACCTTTGACTTGGCGGGGTGGCGGTCACGGGGAGAGCCTCTGATCGGAGAGGCATCGGGACTGATGATCCACAGTGAAACAGATAACAGTTGCCAAAGGTTTGGACGCTTGTCCTCCTGTTGTTCTAATGTGCCTTCTGTAGAGGATACGGACGGGCTTCCGGCGGTCGGCGGTAGCAACTCTCGTGAGCAACCCCCCCCCCCCTTCCCCAAATATGTCAAATGTCTGGATCCGCACCCTCTTCGTTCACAGCAATGCTCAGCTTTCAAGAGGGAGAAGAAAATTCAACAGTATAAAACGCTTGACAGCCTGTCTTATCAAGATGCAAGGAAAAAGTTTTGAGCCGGACGTTGTGGCCGATCGGTTCTAGACGCTTCAGTCCGGAACCACGCTGCTGCTACAGTCGCAGGTTCGAATCCTGCTTCGGGCATGGATGTGTGTGCTGTACTTAGGTTAGTTAGCTTTAAGTAGTTCTAAGTATAGGGGACTGATGACCTCAGATGTTAAGTCCCATAGTGCTCAGAGCCATTTGAACCATTTGAAAAAAGTTTCAAAGACTTAACCGGACTAACATGATCCCCATTTTTGCTCCTATCGTGCCACAGTCCTCACCTCATACGATGACAAGGTCTCGCACAACGGCATGTCCTCCATTTCGGGGGGGGGGGGGCGGGCGTGGGGGAGAGTGTCAGCTCTTTTATCCCCTACACGTATAGCACTGGTGGTCCCACACCATTGGTACAGTCAGAGATCCCTAGTCATCCTCTGGCATCAGGGATGAGGACACATGTCAAGCACCCCCCCCCCCCCCCCGCCCTCCTCCCTCCGTCTCAAGATAAGGACTAGAAGCCAATGGCTGTGGGCCGAAGAAAAGTATGGTCCTCTTTGCTCCCAGAAGATAAAATACGGAAATCTTCACAGAAATCTGAGCCTCAAAAGGATAAGGATAAGCATAAAAGTAAACTACTTTCTGAGGCTTCGGACGTTCTGCTCTCCAGCCCCGCAGCAGTTGAGCCTATGCACACTGACGATGATCACGCAGTCAGGTTGACCGCAACCTGCAATGTGGCCCAAAGACTGTTTTCCGTTGATCCCGCATTTCTCAGCCCGACCATCTTACCCTGATTTAGTGGCGCGTTCATAGCTATCTTTGTGATAGCGGCCATTTTCCTGTTGTTTCTCCATCTCCAGTGACAGACATCTAGTACAGGCTCCATGTTGGTCGCTTCAGAAAGCTGATTGGCAGGTTTTCTCCTCTACGCCCACTTTTGCAGCCAGTCTGTGACATATCGACAAACTGATCTAGGATACTATTGATACTGTTGCTCATGGTGCAGCAACGACGATAGCCTAATCCGCTGGCTCATCCCGATGACCGCCGGTGCCATGGAGGTCTGAAGATACAGCCACAGCAATCGGGGAGCGCTGCAGGGAACTTCAACGGTACAAGCTCCATTCCTCTGTGGATAATTTAGTAGCATTCTAGAGACTCCGGGTGAAAGCGCGGTTCTCAATAACAAAAGGAAACAGGGATATTGGGAGCAGTATGTCTCAACAATGCGATCCTACACCCCATCGTCCCGAGTATGGAGTAAACTCCGCCTCATTTGCGGCCATCCACTATACACCGCGTCTCCTGACATCCTTGTTATTGCTAACATCTGCATTGATTCCATGGTACCTGCCAAATGTTTTGCGGCACACATCGCTGAAGTGTCCGCTTGCAGTAATTACCATTCTCATTTCCTGACCCGGAAACACCTTACTGAGCGCCGCCCGCTATCTTTCCATAGACGGCTTTCTATCACAGAATGTCCCATTTAATGAATGGGACCTTCGCAGCGTGTCGAGATAGAGCTCCAGGATCTGACAAAATCCACAAACAAATGTTCAAACATATTCATCTCGGCAGCATAAAATATATCCTCGAGCTTATTAATCACATTTGGCGGGTGAGAGTATTTTCCTCTCGGTGGCGGGAAGGTGGTATTATTCCTGTCCTGATTTTAACTAACTACCAGCCAGTCTCTCTGAAGAATGGGCTGTGTAAGCTAGTCGAACGAATGGTCGACCGCCATCTTTCTTGGTGCCTTGAAGCCGGAGGGCATATATGACGATTTCAAAGTTGCTTTCGGGCTTTCCAGTCCACCATAGATCATGCGGCTCGTTTGGAATCCACAGTGCACAATGCTTTTGCAAATCGCCAGCATCAGTTTGCTGTGATCTTTGACCTACAGAAGGCGTACGACACCACCTGGCGACATCACATCCTATTTATACAGCATGAGTCGGGTTTCCGGGGCAGTTTCCCCTTTTTTATCCAGGATTTCCTATCTCTCGGACTTTTCGCGTCTGGGTAGGCTCGACTCTCAGCAACCGGTATGTACAGGAAACTGGAGCACTTCGGGGATCGGATGTGAGCGTAACGCTGCTTGCTATGACCATCAATGGTATCGTAAATGTAGTGGGCCCCACAGTGTGTCAGCGTATGTGGACGACCCTTGCCTGTACGGTGCCTCTGCAATACTGCACACAGCTTTGCACCGGCTTCAGAAGGCCGTCTGAAGAGTCCATGACTGGGATCTGAACCACAACTATCAATTTCCCCCTGCAAAATCACGGGTTGTGTATTTTTATCGACTCCGGCCTGTGAACCCACACCCAGAAATTTGTCTTGGTGGTTAATTATTTAATGTCATTGAAACTTTTCAATTCTTAGGTATTTTGACAACAAGCTGCTGCATGTCTGCCAGTTCAAGGCATCTTGCATGAAGAAGCTGAATGCTCTCCGTTTTCTTAGTCACTTCTCGTGGGGTGTGGATCACATAGTTCTCAGATTTTACAAAGTGCTGATTTTATCCCACATGGACTGTGGAAGTTTTGCCTATGGGTCGGCAACACCGTCCGTACTGTGCTTGCGGGACCCTGTTCACCACACTGGCGTGTGGTTGGCAACAGGGGACTACCGTACGAGCATGTTGACTGCTTCCAGTGGAAGATGGTGTGCCACAGACGACAGCAGCTTGTGGCGAGTTACGCAGTCACAGTCTGTCAGATACCTACCCACCCATGTCACACAACTCTGTTCCCAACGAGCAGTTCAGGCTGATTCCGCATTTCCCAAAACTGGGAAGACTAGCTGGGAAGGACCTCCAACAGCCTCTGTTAGTCTGCGTTCCTAGAGCTCCCCCTAGACATCCCCCATGCTCTGTACCCTGTCCTGTGGTATGGATGGACTTCTTTCTTGGCCCCAAGGAGGATACTGATCCTACACTCCTGTTTCGTTAGGTCCTCCACGATTATTCTAGTTCGGTATGCATCTACAGAGACGGATGGAAAGTCAATGATAGGGTCGCTTACTTTGCCGCACGTGCAAGGGGACACGAGAAACACACACACTGCCGAGTGCTTGCAGTGTATACACTGTAGAGTTGGTTGCCATATCTCAGTCTCTGCAGTACATCAAATCCCAGGCCATGGAGAACTTTCATCTGTAGCTATTCCATGAATTGTTTAAAAGACATCGCCCTGTGCTATCCCCTTGCTTTTGGTCGCCAGCATCCAGGACCTATTAGTTGACCTCTACAGCTCTGGAAAGACAGTGATCTCATCTGGACTACGAGCCACGTAGTCATTCCAGGAAATGCGCTCGCCCTTCTGTCTAGCTGAAGACGCGAATACAGGAGATCAACTTGACGCCAAGTCCAGACTTAAGACTACAACTCTGACACAGTATTTTGAGCCTCTGGGAATTGGAATGGCAGAGCGATTGAAGGGTCCATTAAAGAGTAGAATACATCTTTCTAGGCCTCTCGATAAGATGCCAATGTGTTGTGCCGACTACACATCGGCCGCACGAGACTCATCCACGGACTCCTCCTGCGTCTGTAGGATGCTGACTGCAGTTGCGGCAGTCTACTGATGATAGCGCATGTTCCTGTTGAGTGCGCCCTGCTGGCCGATCTGCAGAACGCTCTCAGCTTGCCTGCCTCACTACCTCAGGTGCTTGCAGATGACGTGACAGCCACTACCGAAGTGTTGGATTTCCCGAGGGAGAGCGGATTTTACGCTTAAGTATAATACCCCTCCACTTCCAGTGTAAGGGATGGTTGTGGGGGGGGGGGGGAGGCAAGGGGGGGAGGTGGGCTGGGCGGCAGGGCCTTCCTCTGCAGCACCTCCCCATGTGACCGCAGGTTCCTTTCTTTCCCATTCATCTTGTTGTGCGTTTAGACCCTCTTGTGCAAGCTGGTGCCTGGGTTCTCTATTTTCTTTTGCCTAACGTGTTAAAACTACTGTCACGCCTTTTTAAACTGACTCATACAGTTCGGCCAGCCAAGTCTCCTTTTTTCGCTTTTTATCTTTTTACGTGTTTCTCTCATAAGGAGAGACTGATGACCCAGTGGTTTAGTTTTCAGAATTAAAGAACTAGCTGTTATACAAAGTGACTCGGTTGCCCCTACCATTGTGATTTTATGCAACCCACATTTTTATACCTCGCCTTCAAAATCCATGACAGAGACTCTCGCTCGCTACATGCAGTCTATTAGTCCTACAGAAATACTGAACAGGACCTTTTTGTAGGGAATGTAATTTAGTTAAATGTTTTGCTGAAGGACACAGTTCGGGCTATTCAAGAAAAACGTACAAAAGCAGCCTTCAAATGCATATCCACCCCCACACTCATTCCTCACCAGTCATGATATCTAGTATGTTGTTCGTGGCACACTGTTCTACTGTACAAAAATTTCCGATTACACAAACCATTCCTAATACTCGCTCTCTATACATTGGGTTGTTACGCCACTAGCATAACTGGTTACGTCGTAAAATAATTAAGTGCCAATTAGGGTAGTGAAAAAAAAAGCATTTCGTAAATATTATACTAAAACTTACTACGTTGATAGTTCGACCCAAATTGAACCCTTACAAACATACTTCTGTAGATGTAATTGTTTATTTGATGCTGTTAAAATTCTCAAAATTGTTAGGTGAAATGTACACAAACGTCAATTTGACAGTTTATAACAGGTTGTCTGAACTGGTGGCATAATAAGATCAGTCAATGAATACCAAAAAAGGCGAATATGGGCAGTCGTAAAGTTTTTACAGTATTAGGAAGGAGTGCCACAAACATACTAGAAATTGAGAAGTGGGGGCTGGGTGTGGGAGTGCGTTTGAAGGACGCTTTTGTTCGTTTTCCTTGAACAACTTGAAAACTGCGGCCTCCAGCGAATACGTATCCCAGTACAAAATGTAACTAAATTAAATTTCAAGCGAAAAAGTCTTGTTCGTTTTTTTTTCTGTAGGACCATCAGTTTGCGCGCAGCTTGCGGGATAATATGAAAAATCTCACACATGGTTTTTGAAGGCCAGAGACAACATTGCGAGTTGCACAAAACGACTTAGGTAGGGCAGCTGAATCGCCCTGTAGAATCTATAACTGGTGAAATTAAAATTCCTTACGATTGCTCTTGACTAAATTCTGTGATTGGTTAGTTCTATGTTCTACAGATCATTTGTACAGTTATTAAAATGTAAATGTCTTGTGGATTATTTGCTGGGAAACTCTTTTTAGAGGCATGTCGGAAAGGGCGTACTTCCTGTGCATACAGTGGCCCCTTTCGTTGCGGGTATGCGAGAGTTCTCGTATGTGCTCCTGTAGAGTGTAGTTGACTGCAATGGATGCGTGTACAGTGTGGTGCTATGTTTGTCTTGTGCATGATGAGAAAAGGGAGAATGTAGAGTTCAGTTCCGTAACGTAACCTACTCCTCTCTCATAGCACAAAGGGGGTCGTCGAACTCAACATCCCCATCCGAAGGACAGACAGTGTCACACGCCCTTACTTCATGACAGTGCGAAATTTAATCCCGGACATTGGCGCAGAGGTTGGTCATCAGGAGCCTTAGACCACCACCTTCCCTCCTCTTGTAGGCCAAAGTACTGGCAATGAAAATTTCATCCACCACCAGGATTCGCACCGGCTTACCTCCGAGGCGAGCACCACCGCACAGAAGTGCGTTAGCGACCTCAGCTATAGAGGGGACGGAGCTACATGCTAGGTGGGACAGAAAAGTAACGAGACTGATTTTTCATCTAACAAAGATTTCATTTTTTTCAAACATTGTTGTCCCTTCAAAGTAGTTGCCTTCGGCAGCTATACGCCGGCGGAGTCGTCTTCCGTCTTGTCAGCAGCGATGAAAGGCTTCAACTACTAAGTCCTTTAACATGTCGGCGACATCCTTTTGAATGCTCTTTAGAGTTTCGGGAAAAGAAAAAGCTCACAAGGACTCAGGTGAATAGGGGACCTATTGAACAAAGGAATGCCTTGTGAGGTCAAAAATTCCTTGACGGAAGTGACCATCTGATATGGGGCGCTGTCATGAGGCAGCCTACACTTGTCTTCAATGTTCGGTCTGCTCAATTCACCTTCTCCCTGAGCCTTTCAAGGACACCTTTGTAAAACACATGATTGACAGTCCTGGAAGAAAGAGTTCTTTATTCAGGCATGCATTCGATATTTTCTTTGGTCTTTGAAGATCTCCCTGAGTGGGGTTCATCTTCAACATGTTCTCGACCTTCCAAAACTGATTTGTGCTATCAAGAAAGTTGTGTTCTTGGTAAGGAATGTTCTCCGTAGGCCCTATGAACTTTCTGATGGCCACACTCACGGATTAACACACAACGTGATTGCTGTATATTCCGCTGTTCCATTTTCGTGACAAATACCTACAAAAACACAACTTCACTGATGGCGCTCTCAAAAGTCACACGATGGCTGTACGGAGCTGAAACTTGGACTGAACATCTGGGAGGGAGGAACACACCGGTCTACCCAAGTAGAGCAACAAAGTGTTTCCAGATCGTTCGCAGGGTTGTCAGTCTTATCATTTTTCTCACACACCTCGTAAATAGAAATTCTTTTATGAATACAGGGAGGTGCCAAGCAGAAATATTCTCAGTTGTTTTCAAATTTAACTTTGCTCTGGTATTTTATACCATCTGGTAAGTAATTAAATATTTTGGTGGCATCATTGTGTACACGTTTTTGTGCTAAAGTGTAATGAAACTGGGAGATGGTGGGGCTGGACTGAGCTGTGAGTGAATATTGTTCTTAGAAGTATTTCATTCCACACACAAATTCCATTTATCAAAAAAGGAACAGCAATGATTTTCTGATTTTTTACTGAACTTTTATACGCGAAAAATCTTTTAAACTATGGTTTAATGTGTACCTCCACACCAATTTAAGTAAACATTTCTAATCCCAAGTCATTAGTTGACTGATATTTAATAAAACAGGATAACGCTGTATTAATTTGACAAATCAGTGAGAACATGACTTGGAGTCAACAACAATGAAAATTACAGTTGTACAGTGATGTAATCAATAAAGTTGTTACTCACTTACTCAAATAAGACTCCACTAGCCACAGTTTTAACACACGAATTAAAATATCACTGGAGAGGCAAGTTAAAACGTTGCCAAAACTACAAATTAGGAATAAAGGAATTGCATGCAACGATCTTTGGGTTAACCAACAGAGTTCATTTTTATTGGGTCGTTTATGAAAAACAGACCATATAAGGCATCCAGCTAATAGTGTAATCCGAAGAAACAAGTGGTCAGCCTCGTTTAGGCCATCGTCACGTGTGTCCTTTGAACTATCGTCCTCATACAGGTGCAGCTTGACAATCCATCCAAGAACTAGGCGCGGATCCAAAGAGCTCGTTTCCAGAGCACAGCCCCCAGAGGCGCCGCCATGCGATGAAACTTAGCGACATACTTTACTGTTGCCGGCTGCACGTCGCATTGGCGTGGCATTTAAATTGTCAGTGTGGTGTCACATAAAGGCAACCTTGGTGCTGAATAATGATCGTAATTTTTCTTGTGGTATTTTAATTATGTACATCATTGTTCCTTTGAACTATATAAGATTATTTACAACAAACTTCAAGAGGGAATAACTATTAAGCAGTAGTGAAAATGTATCACACCTTAAACAGCCCACCAGGGACCTCGCCGCTCTTTGGTGAGTACGTACTTGGCGACCACGGGGCTCCAGCCCTTGCAGCACCGCTTCTCTTTCTGTACTGCTTGTCTCCTCTTCTCCCGTCCTCTTCCCCTCTCTTGGGGAGATGTCTCTTGCTTCCATGGGCTCTTGAAGCTCATTTGCGTTGGTTTGCTTGTAGGAATGATCTCTCTTGTACTGCCCTCTCCTTGTACCGCTTTTTCCCCTGTACTGCTCTTTCCTCGTTCTGCTCTTTCCTCGTTCCGCTCTTTCCAGTTGTGCTCTCTTTTTCCTCTGCTGTGGCGTTCGAGGCCATTCTTTCTATCTTCCTTTCATTTTTATCTTTTCTCCTCCCTGTGTGTGCCTAACGGCCACCTACGCGTTTGACACGTAGGAGCCTGGGTAACGGGTAATTCCCAGCCCTGAGTTGGCATGTAGGGCCTGCACGTACCCCCTGGTACAGGCCAGGCCCAGGAAGGGGTGATTGCCTGATCTGTTACCTTCCTCCTCTGCCGATTGGTCCCTCCATCTGTCGTTCGGGAGGTGTTGACCTAAGGTGTGGACAATTACAGAAGGTGGAGGGGGGGGGGGAGCTCCCCTTTGGAAGGCGCCTGGCTGGAAGGAGCACGCCATCGGAGACACTGGCAATCATGGGGGACTTCGTCTCATTGACTGATTTTCCCTCTATTTCTCCGAGTGTTTCACATAAAAGAAAGTGGAATGAGGCTCCTGCCTCAATGTCTTTTCCTGTTGCGCCTCGATATCTAGCAGTCTCACGCTTAGACGACAACCAGACTTTTGATACTGTTGACCCCTTTGTTATACAGAAAGGCATGGATGACATTGCCGGCCCCGTGAAGTCATGCTCTCGTCTCTGCGATGGAACTCTGCTTTTGGGAATTGATAGTGCTCTCCAGTCCCAGAAACTACTCAAGGCCCAAATCCTCCACGAATATCCTATAAAAGTGGAGGCTCACAGGACACTTAATTCACCCCACAGTGTTATCTACACCCGGTTGTTGGATGGTTTGATGGAGGGCGAAATAACTAATTATCTATCGGATCAGGGTTTTACTGCTGTTCATGGGGTTATGAAGGAGGAGGCTGCCAATTTGGTGCCCACTCGCACGTTGTTCCTGACCTTCGATCGGTTAACGATTCCTACCAAGATAAAAGTAGGCTATGAAGTCATCTCCATGTGCCCTAACATTCCCAATCCGTTGAGATGTTATAAATGCCACCAGCTCAGTCATACCAGCACGTCATGTACAAACGCAGCCAAATGTGTCACTTGTAGCAGATATGCCCATGGGGGCGCCTGTCCACCTCCTTCTCCCCTCTGCGTCAATTGTAATGGAGAACATGCTGCTTCTTCTCGTTCTTGTCCCGTCTATCAGGACGAGCGGGCTGTTCAGGAGGTAAGGTTGAAGGAAAAGGTACCTTTTCCTGTTGCCCGGAAACTATTGGCGAGCTGTAAACCAAATGTCCCTTCATCTGGAAGCTACAGCACCATGTTAGCCTCTCCTCATCCCACAAAAAACATGGCAACAGGAACGTGTGACTTACAGTTCAGTTCGATGGTGGCAAAGTCGCCTCTCCTAAAGCTGACACTCCGTCTCCCGCTCCCCAGGCTGTAGATTCTGCTACCTGCTCTTCGCCCTCACCGGCGAAGACTGTTGCAACGCAGCCAGTGAACCGTCAATTCGAAAAGGATTATTTCCGGGAAGATTTCTTGCATACCTCGAGTTTGCAGCTGTCTGGCTGGCTCTCTGACACGTCGACCCTCTTCGACTCGTCGGTCCTTTTCAACTGACCAACACCGGGGAAGCTCCGTTGCTCCCACTGAGTTGATGGACGAAGATCCTCCGCCTGTGGATTACAGTGGCCATCCTCCCTCGACAGCTCGCCCTACGCGGCTGTCGAGGTGAGTGTTTCTTCTACGTTCTCCAGTGTTCCTAAATGTTATGGCCCTTAAACAATGGAATATCCATGGCCTTTGGTCTAACAGGGCGGACCTCCAGCTGCTCCTGCGATCGCAATGTCTCTTGTAGTCTATCTCCAAGAAACCAAGCTACGTCCTCAAGACCATTTTGCTCTTTCTCATTTTACTTCGCTATGGATGGACCTTCCCCTTACGGCGCGTATTCCTGCTCATAGTGGGGTCATGCTGCTTCTATGAGATGATGTTTGTCATCGTCCTATCGCCTTGCACACCCATCTGCAAGCAGTTGATGCCCATGTTTTCCTTCCAGAATTTACCTTTTCCATCTGCACCATTTACGTCAGTTCGTCTTCTGCTGTCACTAGGACAGACTTGATGCAGCGTGTTGCTCGGCTTCCTCCACCCTTTCTGCTCCTCTCTGACACTAGTGTTCATCATCCTCTTTGGGCTCGCCTATCGCCTGCCCAAGAGGTTCTCTTTTGGCGGATCTTCTTAATCATCTTAATCTCGTGTGCCTTAACACTGGCGAAGACACGTTTCTCTCTGATTCCACACACACTTATTCCCACATAGACCTCTCGATCTGCTCTGCCCAACTCACTCGACGTCTCGAGTGGTGTGCTCTTTCCGATACTTACTCGAGTGACGATTTCCCTTGTGTGACTCGCCTGTACAGTCATACCCCGTCCCGCGGCCCACTCATTGGAAATTATCTCTTGCTGACTGGAGGCTCTATTCCTCCTTGGCAGTCTTTGACGAATAGCCGTCTCCCAGCTGTGATGATCAGGTCGAGCACTTCGTGGACGTTATTCTCTCCGCTGCCGAATCCTCTATCCCTCGTACTACCACTTCTCCCCGTCGGGTCCCGGTCCCTTGGTGGACTGTGGAGTGCGGCAATGTAATTCGTGCCCGACGACGTACGCCTCGTGTCTTTCATTGTCATCCTACGTTAACGAACTGCATCCGCTACAAGTAACTACGTGTGCAGTGCCGTCGCACTATCAAGGAAAGCAAGAAAGCATGCTGGGTTTCCTTCACCAGCTCGTTGAACAGTTTTACTCCGTCCTCTCTCGTCTGAGGTGGCCTGCGCTGGCTTTCCGGGACTACCGCCCACTCCCCGATCCCTGGTTTGGCTGTGGCAGGAAACGTCGTAGTCGACCCTGTCGATGTTTCCAACACTTTGGGCCGGTACTTTGCGAAGATTTCAAGCTCCACCCTCTACCATCCTGCCTTCCTTCCTCGGAAACAGGCAGAGGAGGCTCGTGCAATCTCTTTTCTCTCTTTGAATCGTTAATGCTACAATACTCCTTTTACTATGAGGGAGCTCGAGCGTGCTCTCTCCTCATCCAGGTCTTCTGCTCCTGGGCCCGATACAATAAAAGCCCTCACGCTGCAGACTCTTCCTCCTGCAGGAAAACGCTTTCTCCTCGATACCTACAACCGTATTTGGACTGACGGTGTTCAAAAATGGTTCAAACGGCTCTGAGCACTATGCGACTTAACTTCTGAGGTCATCAGTCGCCTAGAACTTCGAACTAATTAAACCTAACTAACCTAAGGACGTCACACACATCCATGCCCGAGGCAGGATTCGAACCTGCGACCGTAGCGGTCGCTCGGTTCCAGACTGTAGCGCCTAGAACCGCACGGCCACTCCGACCGGCGACTGACGGTGTATTTCCCACGCTTTGGCGTGAAGCTACTATTGTTCCCCTATCTAAGCCTGGTAAAGATAAATTTCTTCCTTCCAGCTATCGCCCAATTTCCCTTACCAGCAGCGTTTGTGAGGTGATGGAATGCATGATCAATGGTCGATTAGTGTGGTGGCTGGAGTCACACCATCTTCTCACTAATGCTCAGTGTGGGTTCCGAAACCGCCACTCAGCAGTTGATCATCTCGTCACCGTGTCACGTTCATCATGAATAATTTTCTACAGAAGCGTCAAACAGTGACCGTTTTCTTTGATTTGGAGAAAACCTATGATACCTGTTGGTAGGCAGGCATTCTACGTACTATGCACACAAGGGGCCTTCGCGGTCGTCTTCCCACTTTCATCCGGGAATTTTTAACAGACTGATTTTTCCGGGTACGTGTGGGTTCCTCCTTATCCCACACCTTTTCACGGGAGAACGGAGTGCCTCAGGGCTCTGTACTGAGTGTCGTCCTCTTCGCCATAGCCATCAACCCAATTATGGACTGCCTTCCAGCTGGCATTTCCGGCTCTCTTTTCGTTGACGATTTTGCTATTTATTGAGCTTCCAGCGAACGTGTCTCCTGCAATGCTGCCTTGAATGTTGTCTGGACCGTCTCTATTCATGGAGTGTCACAAATGGTTTCCGCTTTTCTGCTACCAAATCAGTTTGCGTCAGCTTCTGACGGTACAAGGCGTTACTTCCACCGTCCTTATGACTGGGCCAAAATGCTCTTCCGTTCGTGGATGCAACGAAGTTCTTAAGGCTTACGTTCGATAGTAAACTCAAATGGTCTCCCCACGTGTCCCACCCGGCTGCACGCTGCACGCTGCACCCTGTCCCTCACTGTCCTTGGTGTATTGAGTGGTACCTCGTGGGCTGCTGACCAGACTGTCCTCCTCCACCTCTATCGATCTCTTGTCTGCTCCAAGTTGGATTGTGGATGCATTGTCTGCTCCTCTGCACGGCCGTCTATCTTATGCCGTCTAAATACAATCCACCATTTGGGGATCTGTCTTACCACTGGTGCCTTCCGTACTAGCCCAGTTGAGAGTCTATACGCAGAAGCCGGTGAACTACCACTGTCATACCGGCGCGACGTCCTATTCAGTAGGTATGCGTGTCGGCTTTCTTCCATGCCAGACCACCAACCTTTGATCCTTTTTTTGATGACATTCTTGACCGCCAATACGAAATATACGTTTCTTCTCAGTGGCCTCCCGGCGTCCGCTTTCGTCACCTGCTTCAGCAGCTGCAGTTCACACTTCCTGTCAGTTTCCGAATGGGTGAGAACCCTTCACCACCTTGGCTTCAGGCACAGGTTTGTGTTCATTTTGACCTTAGCGCGCTCCCGAAGTATTCACCTCCAGATCTGACCTATCGCTGCAAATTTCTCGAACTTTGCTCACAACTCCAAGTCCATCCACGGTGCTGGCTGTGCTTTTGTCGTCTTCTCGACCAGTGAAGAAGTAATGTTAGCTCGGTTGCAAATAGGGCACTGCCGCTTTATTCACCGCCACTTGTTGAGTGGCGACTCTGCACCCAGCTGTCCTTTCTGTAGCCAGCAATTAACAGACAGACATTTCCTGATCCTCTGCCCCAATTTTAGCCACTTACGTCTCAGGGTCGGGCAGCCGCCCGCTTTGCCGGACATTTTAGCGGATGACGTGCGAGCTGTGGCTCGCGTTTTGAATTTTTTTTTAAAGCAGTAATATGACAAAAGAGATTTGATTTCTGCCTAGTAACTCCGATGTCTTGTCGACGTCTTTTAGATACTCTTCCGTAACGTCTTGACGTTCTAGGTTCGTTTTTTCTTCCTTTCTGTATTCCGGTGTCTTGTCGACGTTTTTAGATACTCTTCCGTAACGTCTTGACGTTTTAGATTTGTTTTTTCTTCCTTTCTGTTACTGGACCTCGAAACGATTTTTACCCTCGCGGTCCTAGCATTCTATGGTTCTATACTGTGCGCTTATGACCTTAGATGTTTTGCGCCCTAATCCCCCCCCCCAAAAAAAAAAGAAAAGAAAGACCTTAAATAGATGTCTAAGAAATGACTGTGCCTGAGCACCACTAATAAACTTCACAGCACGTTTTTGAGCAATGAAAACTTTCTTTCTTAAACCTGAGTTATCCCATGACATTATTCCATACGACATAACTGAATGAAATACGCAACTGTTGAGAAATGAAAGAACAGGAAACGTGATGTACGAACATTTAGAATCATCGATAGTTACTTCCTAGGGAAAATACAAAGTACGTACACTATGGGATCAAAAGTGTCCGGACACCTCCAAAACCATGCGTCTTCCATATTAGGTGCATTGTGCTGCCACCTACTGCCAGGTACCATGTCAGCGACCTCAGTAGACATTAGATATCGTGAGAGAGCAGAATGGGGCGCTCTGCTGAACTCAAGGACTTCGAACGTGGTCAGGTCATTGGGTGTCACTTGTGTCATACGTCTGTACGCGCGATTTCCACACTCCTAAACATCCCTACGTCCACTGTTTCTGATCTGATAGTGAAGTGGAAACGTGAAGGGACATGTACAGCACAAAAGCCTACAGGCCGACCTCGTCTGTTGACTGACAGAGACTGCCGAAGGCAGACATCTATCCAGACCATCACACAGGAATTCCAAACTGCATCAGGATCCACTACAAGTACCATGACAGTTAGGCGGGAGGTGAGAAAACTTGTATTTCATGTTCGAGCGGCTGCTCATAAGCCACACATCACGACGGTAAATGCCAAACGACGCCTCGCTTGTTGTAAGGAGCGTAAACATTGGACACTTGAATAGTGGAAAAACGTTGTGTGGAGTGACGAATCATGGTACACAATGTGGCGTTCCGATGGCAGGGTGTGGGAACGTCATCTCCCAGCACGCGTAGTGCCAACAGTAAAATTCGGAAGTGGTGGTGTTATGTTTCGGTCGTGTTTTTCATGGAGGGGTCTTGCACTCCTTGTTGTTTTGCATGGCACTAATCACAGCACAGGCCTACATTGATGTTTTAAGCACCTTCTTGCTTCCTGCTGTTGAAGAGCAATTCGGGGATGGCGACTGCATCTTTCAACACGATCGAGCACCTGTTCATAATGCACGGCCTGTGGCGGAGTGATTACACGACAGTAACATCCCTGTAATGGACTGGCCTGCACAGAGTCCTGACTGAATCCTGTAGAATACCTTTGGGATGTTTTGGAACGCCGACTTCGTACCAGGCCTCACCGGCCGACATCGATACCTCTTCTCATCGCAGCCCTCCGTGAAGAATAGGCTGCCATTCCCAAAGAAACCTTCCAGCACCTGATTGAACTTATGCCTGCGCGAGTGGAAGCTGCCATCAACGTTAAAGGTGGGCCAACACCACACTGAATTCCAGCATTACGATGGAGGGTGCACGAACTTGTAGGTTATTTTCAGCCAGGTGTCCAGATACTTTTGATCACATAGTGTATGAGAAAATTAATAAGACTGATTTTCTTATCTACCAAGGCTTTTATTTTTTATTTTGAAACAATAACATAGGCCCCTTTTAAAGTAGTCTCATTGAGCAGCGATACAGAGATGGCGTCGACCTTCCCAGTCTTGGTAGAAAAGCTGGAAGGCTTCAACTGGTAGGGCCTTCAGCATGTCGGTCACAGTGTTTCAATGTTCTCGAAAGTCTCAAAATGAGTTCCTTGTAGGACATTCTTCAACTTCGGGAAAAAGTCACAAGGACAGAGTTAAGGTGAATAGGGTGACAGCCGGCCGGAGTGGCCGAGCGGTTCTAGGCGCTACAGTCTGGAACCGCGCGACCGCTACAGTCACAGGTTCGAATCCTGCCTCGGGCATGGACGTGTGTGAAGTCCTTAGATTAGTTAGATTTAAGTCGTTCTAAGTTCTAGGGGACTGATGACCTCAGAAATTCAGTCCCATAGTGCTCAGAGCTATTTGAACCATTTTTTTTAAATAGTGTGATAGTGGAACAACAGGAATGCTTTCGAGGTAAAAGACTCCGCGATGGAAGTGCCCATGAGTCGTGGGGCGTTGTTAAGATGCAGTATCCACTTGTCGGCAATATCCGGTGTCAACAGATTCGCCCTCCTTCTGAGCTTTTCAAGACAGCTTTGTAAAACATTTAGTTCATAGTTCGTTATGGAGGAACACATTCTTTATGGAAAAAAGGAAATCAGCATTGTTCTGGTCTTTGATTTGTTCATTCGAGCCTTTTTCGGTCGAGGAGATGTCTGTGTGCCACTCCTTAGGTTGCTGCTTTCTTTGAGGATCATACTCAAAAGCCCGGGATTCATCACCTGTAATGGCAAGACGGAATCGTTCATGGTCATTGGCAATACTCTCGAAAGATCAACCCACACGTTCTTTGGGCTGTCCTACTCAGTTATGAGGTTTTTCTTCATCATTTTGGCACAAATCTTTCGCGTGTGCAAATCTTCAGTCAAAATTTGGTATCCAGTGAAAGCGTTTAACAAGTCAGCAATCATCCTTATTGTTAAACGTCGGTATCATCTCACAAAAGCATGCTCATGATTGACGTTTTCGTCGGTTTTTGAATCTGAAGGTCTCTTTGAGCGAGGTTCATGTTCAACGTGTTCTTGGCCTTTCAAGAATGATTTGTGTCACCGAAAAACTTGGGCTTATGAACATCCATCATGCTGGAGTAGCTTAGGTCATCAACTTCCGTTAATCAGTACAACGAAAAACCAGTCCAAGTTACCACTTTTTACTCTTATTCATTCTATGACTAGTTTTGAGCCGAAACCAATTTTCAAATCATTATATAGTCGAAAAAGGAATTTCCGAAGTTGTCAAAAATGTGCAATGAACATTTACAGTGCATACACTGTAAATGTTTATTGCACATTCTTGAAATCTTCGGAAATACCGTTTTCGACTGTTACGATGATTTGAAAATGGGTCTCTGCTCAAAACTAGTCACTGAATGTATGAAAAGTGGCAACTTGGACTGGTTCTTCGTTCTACTGAAAAACTTGTGCTCTGCATAAGGAATGTTCCCCATAGGCCTGTTTCAACTTTTCAAAGGTCATAATCGTGGATTCCCCAAGTTTAACAAAAAACGCAACTGATGGCCCTCTCAAAAAGCAAATGATGGCTGTACGGAGCTGAAACTCGGACTAAGCATGTGCAATGAATGAACAACACAGCGTTGCCAAATCACTTGCAGTGTTATCATTCTCATTATGTTTCTCAAGCTCCTTGGGTAAATAAACACAAAATTAACAATACTTAGAAGCCAACACAAGGAGCGTTTTTATATTATCTATCGTTTTCTTCTCTAAGTATTAAACAACAACAAGAGTAACTTTACATTTTTTCTTAAATTCAACTGAACGTTGATGAAAATGGTTTGTTAATGGAAACTGCTCCACAAGTTTTATCTGTTACTGATGCACAATGTACAGCCTTTTTCTTTGCCCATTTACTGTAAAAACTTAATAATTTTTGCTTTCAGTTATTTGGCTTCTCATTTAGGATATGTCATAGGAAAAATATCGAAGCTCTGATGTAATATTGGTACGCAGAAGAAGGTGTAAGCTGATGAATGACGAACACTAACTTCACTTAACGAAGGTTTATTCAGGACTTGCAGATAGAAGAGCGTGGAGCGAACTGCCTCTGGCCTTAACACATACAGTTACAGAACATTCCAGTACAATGATTCTTGACATTTTTGGATACTTCTAGAATGTACTCGAACCGAATATAGAAATAAAAATTTTACAGTCCAGGTGATTTTTGAAGTCATGACCCTCCATGCAAGAGTTTTTTTAAAATCTCATTTTGTTCGTTTTCGTTCGTTGTATCTGCTCGGGGCGGACGTCGCAAGACAAGACACCCGTTTCAGTGCGTCGTTGATCCATTAACTCAGGTTTGTGTGTTTTTTGTTTTGTTTGTTTTTTTATTTACAGAGTGCAGCTAACCCTCTGACCGAACAAGCTGAGTTACCGTGCCGGCATGAAATGATAATGATTAGGACAACACAACACCCAGTCCCTGAGCGGAGAAAATCTCCGACCCAGCCGGGAGTCGAACCCGGGCCCTTAGAATTGACATTCTGTCGCGCTGACCACTCAGCTACCGGGGCGGACGTTTAGTATCATAACCACTGCACCACTGTGCTACTCAGCTTCTTCTGAGACAATATGGAAAACTATCACGAAAACTAAGCAATAGATAAAATATGAAAAAGACACAAAAGCACGAAATCTGCCCCCCAGTGTCAATGTCAGAACCTGCTACCCAAGTATCCTTGAAGTTTGTTGAATCCTGCCTAGTCGTGAAATATGGGGTGTCTAGGAAACCTGCTTTCTTGGATCGCTAGATAACAAACAAACAAATCGTATTAATGAGCTTTATTACAAAAGGAAAAATATACAAGACTTTGAGTAAATAGATGTGTCGCAAGGAAAGGTCGCCAGACAAATAAAGCAAAGTTCTTCAGTATAGACAGTACTAAATAGGACAACCGAAGTAACTAGCCTTGAAGCTATTCTTGAACTGGGCTGCGGCCAGTCGGGCGCGGCGCTTATGTTATTTTCGCATAGAGGCCACTGCTGCCGCGTTGTCGTCCTGGAGAGGAGTCAGTCAGCGTGCGATTGGCTGACGTCTTCTTCACAGGCCTCTCGTTCCCGACTGGTGTGTCAGCGCTTGACTTTGTGCCGTAACAGTTTACATCCTGTTCCGTTTCAGTTTCGTTGATAGTCTTTGTGAATGACGCAATTTGAACAGTATTACAGAATATTTTTATGTCCGTCACATTACATCCAGTGTGAACCGATCTTTGTTAAAGTACTCGTTTCTTTACATAGTGCGTAACTCATTGTTTACGTCAGCCTCCTCAGTTCAGCAGTTAGCGAGTCTCACTGCGCAGCAGCTTTACTACTTCGGTTCTAGGTACTGCAAATATTTTTTTTCCAATTCTGCTGCTTGAACGAAGCCTCGGCTCAAGATTTATAAGGCTGAAACCGGGTGGGAGTTGACATCATGTTCCTCACACAGAGGATGAGACAGTGGATGATTGGCATCGCGTGCTCCTCTGAACCTGGCCGCGAAGTTGAGCTTTATCTGATATCTAGGTATGGATGTGATGTTAATGCGCAGACGCACGAACGCGGAAACGACCATCTTATCGACGCATGCGAAATTGGATAGTAAGTGTCCCTGTTCGTGTAGAAGTTGTAAAATTCATCTAGTGATCTTATAGTGTCTTAGTAGTAAGAGATTAGAAGCGTCTAAAATTGAGAAATACCTTAACTTCGTTCGACATGCGGAAACAAATTACTGTAAAAGAAGGGTTCCTGAGATGCAGAACACGATAAAACTTAAAGTTATTCACAAGGCTGTGTTCAATACTGTGATATATGAGATGAAAAACCCTGCCGGCCGGAGTGGCCGTGCGGTTCTAGGCGCTACAGTCTGGAGCCGAGCGACCGCTACGGTTGCAGGTTCGAATCCTGCCTCGGGCATGTGTGTGATGTCCTTAGGTTAGTTAGGTTTAATTAGTTCTAAGTTCTAGACGACTGACGACCCAGAAGTTAAGTCGCATAGTGCTCAGAGCCATTTGAACCATTTTGAGAAACCTTGTTCAGGTCTCAAAAGAAATTGTCATCTTTCTAAACAGTACCCTCGAATTTCATCCAGGAACTTTCGGAGCTTGTTTAGGCGTATTGTCTCAGTATTCTGTATAAGGGATGTGTGAGCTCTAATGTCTCGTTTCAGACTAATGATAAAATTAAGATGTATAGTAGCGACCATCTTCACCGAGACAGAAAAATCCTGCACATCAGTGGATATGAAATTCAGCTTTCCACTAGAAAAATTGAAACCATCAATCATAAAATATTTATTGGGCTACGTATGATAGGCCATGATTGCGATACTAGCACAATATTGACGGCACTTGTTAAAAGGAGGATTGCTCCATACAATCCTACACTCCTCATTTACAAATTAAAGCATATATAATTTTTTTTTTGCTAATGTTCGGATTCAGATATTATTATTATTACAGGATTAATAAATACAAAGATTAATTAATAACAACATCTTGTTGTATTCATGTTATCCTCCGCCAAGCCTCTTTATTCAGCGCATCTTCCTTGTCGATGCTGCGATGTTCCATTCCTCCATTTATATGGTCTGTCCAAGAACGTCGTGGTCTCCGCTCTTACGTCTGCCGGGTGGTTTCCATTCATAAACCTTCTTTGGCCACCGATGATATGGCATTCTCATCATATGCCCGTACCATTTTAATGATTTTCTTTCAATTCTATCTATCACTGTATCATTTGCCTTCATTCTAGCTCTTACTTCATCATTAGTTTTCCTTTCGATTCTTGATATTCTGGCACTCCTATGAAAATAATCCATTTCCATAGCTATTAGTCTTCTTTTGAGATCTGCATTTAAGATCCATAGTTCTGATCCTTAGCGTAGCACTAATTCAACCATTATCTTACCGCCGGTCAGAGTGGCCGAGGGGTTCTAGGCGCTACAGTCTGGAACCGCGCGACCGCTACGGTCGCAGGTTCGAATCAACCGCGCGACCGCTACGGTCGCAGGTTCGACTCCTGCCTCGGGCATGGACATGTGTGATGTCCTTAGGTTAGTTAGGTTTAAGTAGTTCTAAGTTGTAGGGGACTGATGACCTCAGAAGTTAAGTCCCGTAGTGCTCAGAGCCATCATCTTACCTTCTCTTTTCTTATTCCTGTTGGAAATATTCTTATCCCACCAAAAAGAATTCATACACCCTAACACTTTTCTGCTTTGCTGTATTCTATATTTTACTTCTGTATGGCCCAATCCATTTTTATCAACATTTGACCAGAGATATTTAAATTTCTCTACCCTTCTCTAACTGCCTTGTCATTAATGTGTACTTCAAATTTAGCATCACTATTCACCACCAAATACTCTGTTTTTGTTAGACACATTTCTAGTCCCTGTCTGTTGTATTCCTGATATAATCGTCGTGTCATAAACTCAAGATCATATGTTGTGCTATAATAGCTTGATCGTCAGCAAAACTTAATGAAAATATCTGTACAGCGTTGACAGTGATTCCCATTCCTCTGCAGCTGTTCTTCCAATTTCGGAGAGCCATTTATACATATAAATTTAACAAGATGGGTGACATACTGCAGTCTTGTTGCAAACCTTTAGTGACATTAATAGGTTCTGATAACTTTGAACCTCGTTTAATCTGTACCACATTATCACTGTACATTTCAATAGTAATTTGTAAAAGGTGATCATCTATAACTTTATCTCTCATAGCTTCCCACAGCTTAGATCTAGGGACTGTATAGTAAGCTTTTGCTAAATCTACAAAGGCAATGTGTAGCTCCTTCCATACTGCTATAAATTTCTCCATTAAACGTTGTAAAATAAATAGGTTATCTGTACAATATCTATTCTGCCTAAAACCGCTCTGGTCTTCCTCAATACGGTGGCCAACATTTTGTCTAATTTTTTCGAACATTATCTTGCCAAATAAGCGGCTCATTGTACACTTGGCAGTAATGCATCTATACCAATTTGTGCCTTTTCTATTCCCTTTCTTGAAAACAGAAACCATGTATGACTTTTTCCATTCTGAGGGAATTTCAATCCTTTTACAACAGTTGTTCATGAGACAGGTTATTCGTGTCTTCAATATCTTCCTCCAGTCTTTAAGAATTCGACAGGAATGTTTCCTGGACCAAGTGATCAGCCATTCTTCATTGTAATTAAGGCACAATTCACTCCTGTATTGTAATGTTTATATTTCGATCAGTTACTTCCATCTTCTCTTCATTTTCATTCGTTTAAGGGAATTAGGTTGTCTACTGCTTCGTTTACGCCGGCCGCGGTGGTCTCGCGGTTCTAGGCGCGCAGTCAGGAACCGTGCGACTGCTACGGTCGCAGGTTCGAATCCTGCCTCGGGCATGGATGTGTGTGATGTCCTTAGGTTAGTTAGGTTTAAGTAGTTCTAAGTTCTAGGGGACTGATGACCACAGCAGTTGAGTCCCATAGTGCTCAGAGCCATTTTTTTGCTTCGTTTACTTGTGTTTTCTTCTTCCACACTTCTTTTGTTTCCGATCCACCTATTAGACTCTCAATTTCAATAAATTTCTGTTCCAACATCTTGTTCTTTTCTAATTTAATTCTGATTCTTAATTCATAATTTGTTGTCTGGTAGTTTTGCCTGTCCTGTAGTGATTTTGTGGATAACCATTTTTTGTAGAGATTTTTCTTTTCCCTAATCAACAGGTCATCAGACATCCATGGAGGATCCCATTTACCTAGACTCTTACTCTCAGTCCCTAGTACCTCTAGAGAAATTTTTGTAAGTGTTTTTTTAATATTTTCATAGTCTACTTCAACATTGTCATCTTGCTTTTAGTTCATTTTCTAATCTACGTTGAGATAAATCATTGATGCTGAACTGCTTCAGGAGGAAGAGCTTATACCTTGCCTGCTCTAATTTCTCATGATTCTGTGGTCAGCCACTTGTCCAGTTGTTAATGGTTTTCTCCTAAATGGGCATGTCAACTTTGCTAAAACTAAGTAGTGATCAGACCCACTCTTGGCTCCCTGCATGACTCTGCACTCTTAATCTACCATTTTTGGCCGTTGCTTGGTAATGATGTAATCAGTTATTGATTTCTGCCGTAATGATGGTCTCTCCCATAGACATCTGTGGATATCTTTATTTGAATAGTGTGTGATCAGAATTTTCAAGTTATACTGGTTACAGAATTCTATAATATTTTTTCCAGGACTATTAAAGACATTTTCTCCTTATATTACTACTACTGCATCATTTATTTGTGAGCCAAACCTCGCATTAAAATCTATTATTATTACTTCTTGGTGCTTTTCGACTTAGTTGAGTAAAGGGTCTAATTTCTGGTAGAAATGGTCTCTGGTTTGCTGTGCCTCATCGTCGTTTGGTGCATACACCCCTATGATAATTCTTTTGCATATAAATGCATAGTCCTTGATGTAAGCCCTCAGAGGTTTTTTAATTACAGTGGAAACGCCTGCTTTTACCCGTTTGTTATCAACTCCAGACCAAAAATGAAATTTACAGATTTCTCATTCCCTGGTCTCTTCTTTTTTGTTTCTGACAGAATAATTATGTCCACCTTCAGTCGACTAATTTCATTCTCTATTTCGGTGTGTTCATTTGTCAGGATTTGAACGTTCCATGTACTATCTGTCAATGCCCTTTTCCTTGCCAATAATTGTCATAAAGAGTTTCTATCCGATTTCCGAGGCTCCTCTTTAGATTCTCGAGATTGTAGAAGTTTTAGGGTTTACTCCCCTAGGAGGGTTGGCTTCACCACGCCTATAGAGACACTCTTTCCCTAGGTGGGCACATTTCGTCTGGCTCCTCCGTTGAGGCTACCGCCGGCATAACCTTCAACTTCGCTGGAGCACGCAAACCCTCCCGCCCGGTACTTAAGTTACCTTCGATAAGGCGGTGTCCCTTGGGAGGGATTCAGATATTAATGGTAATATTAAAATTGTGATACATGTTGCACAAAATATTCGTTTTGCTTAAACGTAAATCCCCTTCAAAACGTTATTATCCAGGTCATGCTATTTACTGTTCCGACTGTACTGTAATAATTAGTTTCACTAGAAATGCAGTAATTCAAAAGTTAGTGTAATTATAAAATTTCTTACAGCCAACTATCCATAAAAACAGTGTGAGCTAATACGTTAACTCTAAAGAAAGACCCCTATTAACTACAGAAAATAATTTCTCGTGATTTCAACGATGTAATTACATTTTCCAAAACTTAGTTTATCAGAAAACTTAGAGGTTTCAACTAGCCCAAACTTTCGGAACGGAGTATGACGGAAGTACTGTAATATTCGAGCATTTAGTCACATACTTCCGTTAACCTGAAGCTTCTGCATCCAGTGAAACACGTATTATGTCAGAACCGTCACTAATCAAGAATTAAATAACTTTCGAAAACTAATTTTCATCATTCAATATGGATGACATACTTATACTTAATTCAGTGAATGCCAATGCGTATGCGTAATTTGGTTCTGTACATTTTAATAGCTACTGCTCATACCCCGTATCAGTTAAATCGAATTTGACAGCAGTTTCAGCTACCAGTTAGGACGAACATTTTAACCTGCGGGATTTTCAGATTATAACTTAATAACAAAAACTGCTGAATATTCTAGCGCGAGCATTTAATAAGGTGGACGCTCGCGCCTTTTCAGTTGTTCTACGTTAAGTCTTAGCTCTGATTTCAATTTGATCAGTATGTGTTGAGACTCAGCTATGCTTTCACAATTCTTAGCATTGCATCGATTGCGTCATTGGATTATGTTTGTTATTCTTTCGGCACCTCGTTTCTGTTACAGAAAAGTATGTAATGTATCTCGTATTTGTGTTTACGTCAGCCTCAGAAAGCGTTGTACTGCAATATAATGTACCATAAACAGTTCCGTGCGAACTCGTATGTTTGTTGTGAACAGTGTCAGTTAGAATGCAAATAGAGGTCTTCGGATATATGTACAGTTATTGCTACTGTATGTTATGGGGAGATTATTAACATTTCATGTACCTATAATACAATTAAGAACTACTTAGATCGTTGTTAATGAACCGCTATTGCCACTATTAGTAAGGATTTTTAATAGTTAATTGTGTAAAGACTAGCAGAAAACATGACTTTCAACGTCATTTTGCGTGGTTCGAAAATGTTCGTTTCCCTTACCTGTTAGAAACACCTATATTGTGGGAGACCTGGTCATCATCTATAGGAGCCGGCCGCGGTGGTCTAGCGGTTCTAGGTGCGCAGTCCGGAACCGCGCGACTGCTACGGTCGCAGGTTCGAATCCTGCCTCGGGCATGGATGTGTGTGATGTCCTTAGGTTAGTTAGGTTTAAGTAGTTCTAAGTTCTAGGGGACTGATGACCACAGATGTTAAGTCCCATAGTGCTCAGAACCATTTGAACCATTTTTTCATCTATAGGAAATCAGTGACATAAATACAAAAGAAAGCAGGTGTTGACAGATGTGAAAATTACCGAACTATCAGTTTAATAAGTCACAGCTGCAAAATACTAACGCGAATTCTTTACAGACGAATGGAAAAACTGGTAGAAGCGGACCTCGGGGAAGATCAGTTTGGATTCCGTAAAAATGTTGGAACACGTGAGGCAATACTAACCTTACGACTTATCTTAGAAGAAAGATTAAGAAAAGGCAAACCTACGTTTCTAGCATTTGTAGACGTAGAGAAAGCTTTTGACAACGTTAACTGGAATACTCTCTTTCAAATTCTGAAGGTGGCAGGGGTAAAATACAGGGAGCGAAAGGCTATTTACAATTTGTACAGAAACCAGATGGCAGTTATAAGAGTCGAGGGGCATGAAAGGGAAGCAGTGGTTGGGAAAGGAGTGAGACAGGGTTGTAGCCTCTCCCCGATGTTATTCAATCTGTATATTGAGCAAGCAGTAAAGGAAACAAAAGAAAAATTCGGAGTAGGTATTAAAATTCATGGAGAAGAAGTAAAAACTTTGAGGTTCGCCGATGACATTGTAATTCTGTCAGAGACAGCAAAGGACTTGGAAGAGCAGTTGAACGGAATGGACAGTGTCTTGAAAGGAGGATATAAGATGAACATCAACAAAAACAAAACGAGGATAATGGAATGTACTCAAATTAAATCGGGTGATGCTGAGGGGAATAGATTAGGAAATGAGACACTTAAAGTAGTAAAGGAGTTTTGCTATATAGGGAGTAAAATAACTGATGATGGTCGAAGTAGAGAGGATATAAAATGTAGACTGGCAATGGCAAGGAAAGCGTTTCTGAAGAAGAGAAATTTGTTAACATCGAGTATAGATTTAAGTGTCAGGAAGTCGTTTCTGAAAGTATTTGTATGGAGTGTAGCCATGTATGGAAGTGAAACATGGACGATAACCAGTTTGGACAAGAAGAGAATATAAGCTTTCGAAATGTGGTGCTACAGAAGAATGCTGAAGATAAGGAGGGTAGATCACGTAACTAATGAGGAGGTATTGAATAGGATTGGGGAGAAGAGAAGTTTGTGGCACAACTTGACTAGAAGAAGGGATCGGTTGGTAGGACATGTTTTGAGGCATCAAGGGATCACAAATTTAGCATTGGAGGGCAGCGTGGAGGGTAAAAATCGTAGAGGGAGACCAAGAGATCAATACACTAAGCAGATTCAGAAGGATGTAGGTTGCAGTAGGTACTGGGAGATGAAGAAGCTTGCACAGGATAGAGTAGCATGGAGAGCTGCATCAAACCAGTCTCAGGACTGAAGACCACAACAACAACAAATACGAGGGTAATCCCAAAAGGAAGGTCTCCTATTTTTTTTATAAGTACATAGACCTGTTTATTTCCACATAGTTTACATCAATTTACAGCTTGTACATTTAGCTATTTTTCGAGATAATCACCATTTCTGTCGATACACTTTGTAGCCGTTGTGGCAGTTTTTGTATGCCCATGTCATACCAGCTCGCTGCCATGCTGTTCAGAAAGTTATGAACCTCTTTTTTCACCCCGTTGTCGGAGCTGAATCTCTTTACGGCCAAATTTTCTTTTAACTTAAGGAGCAGGTGATAATCACTGGACGCCAAGTCAGGACTATAGGGTGGGTGGGTGGGTGATTATTTTCCACTGAAACTGTTGCAGGAGAGCAACGGTTTGCCGAGCGAAGTGTGGGCGAGCGTTGTCATGGAGAGTGTGTACGTCCTTGCTCAACATCCTGTTCTCCGGTTCTGAATTGCCCGTTTGAGTTTTTTCAGAGTCTTCCAGTACCTGTCAGCGTTAATTGTGGTCCCAGTGGGCATAAAGTCGACCAACAATACCCCTTTCCGATCCCAAAAAACGGTTGTTATGACTTTACCGGCAGGCTGTTTTTGTTTCAATTTCCGCGGCTTTGGCGAAGGATGCCGCCACTGGCGTGAGTGTTGCTTGGTCTCAGGTGTAAAGTGGTGTGCCCAGGTTTCGACACCCGTGACAATTGAGTCCAGAAAGTTGTCCTGTTCTGCTGCAAGGCGGTGAAGAAATGCGCGGGAAGCATCAACTCGTTGAAGCATGTGGTCCTCAGTCAGCATGCGTGGCACCCATCTTGCGCACACTTTCCGGTAGTTCAATGTTTCCGTTAAAATTCTGTGAGCGGTGCTTCGGGAAACCTCAGGAACCAACGTGTAGAGATCATCCAGGGTGATCCACCGATCTTCACGCATGCTTTGCTCAACC
Source organism: Schistocerca nitens (assembly GCF_023898315.1). Classification (NCBI taxonomy): domain Eukaryota; kingdom Metazoa; phylum Arthropoda; class Insecta; order Orthoptera; family Acrididae; genus Schistocerca; species Schistocerca nitens. The sequence goes on along the minus strand of NC_064615.1, from coordinate 252,748,052 downwards.
TTCAACACAGTCTCCTCAGAAATTGACGGTCTCCCGCTCTTTGTTCGTCGTGAATTTCGGTCCGACCAGCTGCAAACTCTCTACACCACTTACGAACATTTTTGACATCCATGTACGACTCACCATACGCTTCTGTCAATTGGCGATGGATTTCAATCGGCGCAGTGCCCTTTGCGTTCAAAAACCGAATAACTGCGCGCAATTCGCACTTCCCGTTAACATCCAACGGAAGCTCCATTCTCAACGGCTGCCGCGCCTCAGCGCCTCAGCGCGTGAAGCACTCTTCATAACAGTGTGACCAACTGCCACACAGACAGAGTTATGTACTTATGAAAAAATAGAAGACCTTACTTTTGGGGTTACCCTCGTACAAACAAGAATTTTCCGTGTGGAACTATGAAGCAACTGTTTGGCTTTACATTTAGTTCGACATAGAATCCTGTCAGATGTTTTCAGATGGCGAACGAGCCTGTGTGCCCAGCTACCGAGTGCAGACACTTCTACAGGTCGGTGCCAAAAAGTGACAGCGAGACACTGTAATTAAGCAGAAACATCGTTAAGGAGTCAGTTCTCAGACCTCGGGTAACCGCCTTAATGATCGTTTTTCTTAATTACAGTGAAGTCGATTTTGTGCTGGTACCGCAACCGTGGCTTATTACACCTGGCCGTGTAAACATTATACGACTGACGGTTCTAAATTTATCCAGTCAAAAGTTCAACTGTATATTCAATAATACACACATATTTTTTTTATTTCTTTGAAGCTGGTCGCTAGGACCGAAACCGGAATAAAATAAATCATAAATTTGTACAGATGGAGGCAAACAGGCATTTCTTCAAGTACCTAACAGCTGTATCGAGTCACTTCACTACACTGCGTTACCTGAGAGCACAGGTCACTTTCATCGAAACACTCAAAGTATACCTGAATGACCTAGACAATTTTGTCACTGGAGTTTCGGTTCCATCATGTATACGTGCCAGAAAGAGGCAAAATGTGGTCCACTCAGCGAAAAAATTGATCAGTGGAGCCTTGGCAACGGTGAAAGCAATAGCGTGTCACTGGTGGCCTTACCTATCACTGTTCTTGAAAAATAAATATGCACTACGCGGCGGCGAGTGTGTCCTTGTCGAACTTCCTGACATGTAGAAACTGGGCTCTACAGCAAGAGTCTAACTCGGACCCTCACTGGGCCGTGAGGTGTGCTACGAAAAGAGCGTTGGGTGGGTAGAAAATTTCCCTCGATTGTTTTCCAGGTCTGATCGCATAAGGTTTTAATCTACAAGGACGTTCCTTTAGTTTTTCCAAAAATACGAGTAGTTCATAAAATGACAGCTGAATGCGAGACCTCTTTAGGCTTTTTATGCTTTTCTGAACTATGACCACCCAAATACTTAAGTCGTTATTGAAATAATGTTCTCTTTTCTCAGTCAACCCACCACAGTCCAATTACCGAATTCATAAACGCAAACGAAATTTTGAAACAGCGCACACTCCGCTGCTGAGTGAAAATCTCATTCTGGAAACGAAATTTTGATCATTTCAGGAATATCGCGAGGAATTACTTTCGAAAGAGCATCTTCATTAATAGATGGGCCCACATCCTTCAAGTAAATGCTAAACATGATACTTTCTGTTTAAAGACATCAAAATTTTATTTATTGCGACAGCAATTTTGAGTATTACTGCTCATTTTTAGGCAGATGCCTCAAATACAAGCATCCACACAGGGATAAATACAGCCGCCAGTCCAAATAGCGAGTTCGAATATTACATAGCCCTAGACACACACAAAAAAAATCACAAAACCCACTAAATACTATTAGTCACACTTGTCTTATCTTTGTACATGCCAGGCTGACAGTTCGTTAACAAATGTATCGGTAAATTAGGCACGACAGGACTACGAACGAATTTAGAGAGGGTCTACTAGGATCGTTAATGATCGGCATAATCAACAAGAAGGAGTAATAAATTTGATTAGGGAACTTGGGTGGGGGACTTGGGTGGGGGACTTGGATGGGGGACTTGGATGGGGGACTTGGATGGGGGACTTGGATGGCAGACTTGGATGGCGTACTTGGATGGGGGACTTACTTCTATGGGGGACTTGAATGGCGTACTTGGATGGGGGACTTACTTCTGTGGGGGACTTGAATGGTGTACTTGGATGGGGGACTTACTTCTATGGGGGACTTGAATGGCGTACTTGGATGGGGGACTTACTTCTGTGGGGGACTTGAATGGCGTACTTGGATGGGGGACTTACTTCTATGGGGGACTTGAATGGCGTACTTGGATGGGGGACTTACTTCTATGGGGGACTTGAATGGCGTACTTGGATGGGGGACTTACTTCTATGGGGGACTTGAATGGCGTACTTGGATGGGGGACTTAACATCTGAGGTCATCAGTCCCCTAGAACTTAGAACTACTTACACCTAAGTAACCTAAGGACATCACACGCATCTATGCCCGAGGCAGGATTCGAACCTGCGACTGTAGCGATTGCGCGGTTCCAGACTAAAGTGCCTAGAACTGCACGGCCACACCGGCCGGCGGACACCTATTAGTGGACATCAGTATGGGGTGTGTCTACCCTTCATCTTCATGACGGTTTGAACTCTCCTGGGGAACTTTCAGTGAGGTGTCTGTCTGGAGGACTGACAACCCATTCTTCCTGACGATCCCAGACCAGAGAAGGTAATGTCAGATACTGGGGTCTGGCCGAATTCGACTTCTATTTCATCCCAAAGACGATGTATTCGGTTGAGGTCGCCACTCTGGGCAGACCAGTCCATTTCAGGAATGTTATTGTCCACAAAGCATTGCATCACAGCGTATGGTTTATGAATGGGTGCGTTTCCATGCTGATGCAAGCAACCATAATTACAGAACTGTTCCTCTACTGCACGCAGTACACAATACTGTGAAATTTGTTCATAACCCTCTGCATTTAGCGGTTTCTTAGGCACAACAAGGGGACCACACTCTAACCACGAAAAACGCCCCAATACCCTGATACCACGTCCTCCTTTCTTCACTATTGTCACTAGATACGACGGCAGAGAACGTTCTCCAGGCATTCGCCAAACATAAACCCTTTTCTCGGATACCATAGGGTATGCCGTGATACATCACTCCACTGTCCAGTGCTGTTTACGCCATCTCAAGCATATCTTAGCATTGACTGCAGAAATGTGTGGCTAGTGAGGAGATGCTCGACCTTGTACCCAATTCCGTTTAACTCCGTACACACGTTCATTGTGTTAGCTCGAAGGATGGTAGCACTCTGGAACTCAAGAGTCATTCCTCCCGCTAATTTCACGCTATTATTTTACAGCCACCCTCTGCAATGCTGGATGGTCGTTGTCCGTCAGTACATGAGGTATGCCTGGTCTTGCTTTAGCTGTACTTGTTCCTTAAAGTTCGACTCAAAGTATCAAGACCAACAGTCAACTTGGGCCGCCTTCGAAGGGTTGAAATGTCCCTGGTCTAATGACTAGTCCAGGTTATAAGTCAGAGGTCTCCTGAACGACCCCATTATGCTCTTACTGCTTCTCTATTGACAATACCTTCCGCATCCTGTTACAGAATGTCGCTACACAATACGTTTCTTGTATTCTCATATGTTTGTCCAATTTCTGTTGGTGGCCTTTAAGAGACGTCGAAACTTCTTCAACTGAACTGCCTAGTTTGGCATTCAATATCACAGTTGTCCCGGGTTCGATTCCCGCCGGTTGGGGACTTTTTCTGTCCGGGGATTGCGTGTTTGTGTTGTCCTCATCGTTTCATCATTCGTGATAGTGGCTAGATTGGACTGCGTAAAAAATTGGAGTGACAAAATTGGGTCTTCGTACGGTGGCTGATGACCGCGCAGTTGAGCGCCCCACAAACCAATCATTATCATCATCACTATCACAGTTCTTCATAATTTCTCATTACTCCACCGTCCCTCTTCTTTCCACGTTGATACTTCCGAGCGGTTCTCTTAAACTTCAGAAGACGCTTATTGCTACATTACGATATGTGTATATTGGCTTCTCAGTTTGTCTTACTATACAATATCTGATCTCGGAATCACTGTCGAACAGCGAAGTAATTCTGTTGATACATTATAATCCCTTCAGGCATTCTCAATTGCGGCATTCGAACAGCGTATTCACTAGTACTAGTTGAAATTTATTGTGGAGCTCCGTTGGTCTTTCTTTTCTCTCATTCCTACTACAAGTCCCATATTAGTACACTACTGGCCATTAAAATTGCTACACCACGAAGATGACGTGCTACAGACGCGAAATTTAACCGACAGGAAGAAGGTTATGTGATATGCAAATGATTAGCTTTTCAGAGCATTCACACAAGGTTGGCGCCGGTGGCGACACCTACAACGTGCTGACACGAGGAAAGTTTCTAACCGATTTCTCATATACAAACAGCAGTTGACCGGCGTTGCCTGGTGAAACGTTGTTGTGATGCCTCGTGTAAGGAGGATAAATGCGTACCATCACGTTTCCGACTTTGATAATGGTCGGATTGTAGCCTATCGCGATTGCGGTTTATCGTATAGTGACATTGTTGCTCGCGTTGGTCGAGATCCAATTACTGTTAGCAGAATATGGAAACGGTGGGTTCTGGAGGGTAATACGGAACGCCGTGCTGGATCCCAACGGCCTCGTATCACTAGCAGTCGAGATGACAGGCATCTTATCCGCATGGCTGTAACCGATCGTGCAGCCACGTCTCGATCCGTGAGTCAACAGATGGGGACGTATGCAAGACAACAACCATCTGCACGAACAGTTCGACGACGTTTGCAGCAGCATGGACTATCAGCTCGGAGACCATGGCTGCGGTTACCCTTGACGCTGCATCAGACAGGAGCGCCTGCGATGGTGTAATCAACGACGAACCTGGGTGCACGAATGGCAAAACGTTATTTTTTCGGATGAATCCAGGTTCTGTTTACAGCATCACGATGTTCGCATCCGTGATTGGCGACATCGCGGTGAACGCACATTGGAAGCGTGTATTCATCATCGCCATACTGGCGTATCACCCGGCGTGATGGTTACACGTCTCGGTCACCTCTTGTTCGCATTGACGGCACTTTGAACAGTGGACGTTACATTTCAGATGTGTTACGACCTGTGGCTCTACTCTTCATTCGATTCCTGCGAAACCCTACATTTCAGCAGGATAATGCACGACCGCATGTTGCAGGTCCTGTACGGTCCTTTCTGTATACAGAAAATTTTCGACTGCTGTCCTGGCCAACACATTCTCCAGATCTCTCACCAATTGAAAACGTCTGGTCAATGGTGGCCGAGCAACTGGCTCGTCACAATACGCCAGTCACTACTCTTGATGAACTGTGGTATCGTGTTGAAGCTGCATAGGCAGCTGTAGCTGCACACGCCATCCAAGCTGTGTTTGACTCAATGCCCAGGCGTATCAAGGCCGTTATTAGGGCCAGAGGTGGTTGTTCTGGGCACTGATTTCTCAGGATCTATGCACCCAAATTGCGTGAAAATGTAATCACATGTCAGTTCTAGTATAATATATTTGTCCAATGAATACCCGTTTACCATCTGCATTTCTTCTTGGTGTAGCAATTTTAATGGCCACTAGTGTAGTATTTACTGTAGTTTGTTTCGTAGTTTTGCAGTTGAGAGAGTAAGCCTTTGCTTGTGTTTGTGTTTCGGGAAGCGCAGCAGCTGCAAACGGAGGCGGTGGAGCAGCTTGAGCAGAAGCTGCAGCAGCTGGTGGAGGAGGCGCTGCGAGCTGCAGAGGCGCCGGCCACACCGCCCTCGCCGTCCCACCACCTGCTCTACGACGACGCCAAGTACCGCAACAGGACGTGAGTACAGACGTCGCCACCGCTGCCGCCGCTCCTCTTCATTTTTGGATTGCACTAAGTAAAGCTGTCCGCAACCTCAAAGTTGCTCTGAACACGACAGTGTTTTACTGAGAACGGTTATTTGCTAGTGGTATGCGTTGACTCCCTCCGAGCTTCGAATAAACGTACCCAGTCGACTATAGGGAGACATTGAGATATATCTGACCTTCCTTTCTGGCCCTATCAGTCGTCTGTCAAACCCTCAACTCTCGTGAATATGATCACAGGGGTTGGATAAAAATATGGAAACACCGCGAGAAATGCATGCCTGACCAAAAATGCAGTCTCTAGCCAAGCCTGCATGTTGCGGTTCTGTATTTAACCATGAACGACCACCTGTGGAATGACCTCAATACGTTTAAAGTGTCAGTGGTGATTGGAACACTGTTCTGTATTGTTGCCACTGCGTATGTCGGAGATACCTAAATTCTAACGAGGGGAAAATCGTTGGTGCCCGTATGGTGGGTGTTTCCGTAGCAAAGAGAGCCGAATTGTCTAGTGTTTCTCAAGGGGCACCATATCGAAGATTTACTCCGCATATCTACATCTACATCTACATCCATACTCCGCAAGCCACCTGACGGTGTGTGGCGGAGGGTATCCTGAGTACCTCTATCGGTTCTCCCTTCTATTCCAGTCTCGTATTGTTCGTGGAAAGAAGGATTGTCGGTATGCATCTGTGTGGGCTCTAATCTCTCTGATTTTATCCTCATGGTCTCTTCGCGAGATATACATAGGAGGGAGCAATATACTGCTTGACTCTTCGGTGGGTGTTGTGTGCTTTCCTTAGGTTAGTTAGGTTTAAGTAGTTCTAAGTTCTAGGGGACTTATGACCACAGCAGTTGAGTCCCATAGTGCTCAGAGCCATTTGAACCATTTTTGACTCTTCGGTGAAGGTATGTTCTCGAAACTTTAACAGAAGCCCGTACCGAGCTACTGAGCGTCTCTCCTGCAGAGTCTTCCACTGGAGTTTATCTATCATCTACGTAACGCTTTCGCGATTACTAAATGATCCTGTAACGAAGCGCGTTGCTCTCCGTTGGATCTTCTCTATCTCTTCTATCAACCCTATCTAGTACTGATCCCACACCGGTGAGCAGTATTCAAGCAGTGGGCGAACAAGTGTACTGTAACCTACTTCCTTTGTTTTCGGACTGCATTTCCTTAGGATTCTTCCAATGAATCTCAGTCTGGCATCTGCTTTACCGACGATCAACTTTATATGGTCATTCCATTTTAAATCACTCCTAATGCGTACTCCCTGATAATTTATGGAATTAACTGCTTCCAGTTGCTGACCTGCTATTTTGTAGCTAAATGATAAGGGATCTATCTTTCTATGTATTCGCAGCACGTTACACTTGTCTACATTGAGATTCAATTGCCATTCCCTGCACCATGCGTCAATTCGCTGCAGATCCTCCTGCATTTCAGTACAATTTTCCATTGTTACAACCTCTCGATACACCACAGCATCATCTGCAAAAAGCCTCAGTGAACTTCCGATGTCATCCACCAAGTCATTTATGTATATTGTGAATAGCAACGGTCCTATGACACTCCCCTGCGGCACAACTGAAATCACTCTTACTTCGGAAGACTTCTCTCCATTGAGAATGACATGCTGCGTTCTGTTATCTAGGAACTCCTCAATCCAATCACACAATTGGTCTGATAGTCCATATGCTCTTACTTTGTTCATTAAACGACTGTGGGGAACTATATCGAACGCCTTGCGGAAGTCAAGAAACACGGCATCTACCTGTGACCGGTGTCTATGGCCCTCTGAGTCTCGTGGACGAATAGCGCGAGCTGGGTTTCACACGACCGTCTTTTTCGAAACCCATGCTGATTCCTACAGAGTAGATTTCTAGTCTCCAGAAAAGTCATTATACTCGAACATAATACGTGTTCCAAAATTCTACAACTGATCGACGTTAGAGATATAGGTCAATAGTTCTGCACATCTGTTCGACGTCCCTTCTTGAAAACGGGGATGACCTGTGCCCTTTTCCAATCCTTTGGAACGCTACGGTCTTCTAGAGACCTACGGTACATCGCTGCAAGAAGGGGGGCAAGTTCCTTCGCGTACTCTGGGTAAAATCGAACTGGTATCCCATCAGGTCCAGCGGCCTTTCCTCTTTTGAGCGATTTTAATTGTTTCTCTATCCCTCTGTCGTCTACTTCGATATCTACCATTTTGTCATCTGTGCGACAATCTAGAGAAGGAACTAAAGTGCAGTCTTCCTCTGTGAAACAGCTTTGGAAAAAGACGTTTAGTATTTCGGCCTTTAGTCTGTCATCCTCTGTTTCAGTAGCATTTTGTTCACAGAGTGTCTGGACATTTTGTTTTGTTCCACCTACCGCTTTGACATAAGACCAAAATTTCTTAGGATTTTCTGCCAAGTCAGTACATAGAACTTTACTTTCGAATTCATTGAACGCCTCTCGCATAGCCCTCCTCACACTACATTTCGTTTCGCGTAATTTTTGTTTGTCTGCAAGGCTTTGGCTATGTTTATGTTTGCTTTGAAGTTCCCTTTGCTTCCGCAGCAGTTTTCTAACTCGATTGTTGTACCACGGTGGCTCTTTTCCATCTCTTACGATCTTGGTTGGCACATACTCATCTAACGCATATTGTACGATGGTTTTGAACTTTGTCCACTGATCCTCAACACTATCTGTACTCGAGACAAAACTTTTGTGTTGAGTCGTCAGGTACTCTGTAATCTGCTTTTTGTCACTTTTGCTATACAGAAAAATCTTCCTACCTTTTTTAATATTTCTATTTACGGCTGAAGTCATCGATGCCGTAACCGCTTTATGATCGCTGATTCCCTGTTCTGCGTTAACTGTTTCAAATAGTTCGGGACTGTTTGTCACCAGAAGGTCTCATATGTTATCGCCACGAGTCGGTTCTCTGTTTAACTGCTCAAGGTAGTTTTCAGATAAAGCACTTAAAAAAATTTCACTGGATTCTTTGTCCCTGCCACCCGTTATGAACGTTTGAGTCTCCCGGTCTATATCCGGCAAATTAAAATCTCCACCCAGAACTATAACATGTTGGGGAAATCAACTCGAAATATTTTCCAAATTATCCTTCAGGTGCTCAGCCACAACAGCTGCTGAGCCAGGGGGCCTATAGAGACATCCAATTACCATGTCTGAGCCTGATTTAACCGTGACCTTCACCCAAATCATTTCACATTTCGGATCTCCGTCAATTTCCTTCGATACTATCGCACTTCTTATCGCTATAAACACGCCTCCCCCTTCACTGTGCAGCCTGTCTCTGCGGTATACATTCCAATCTGAGTTTAGGATTTCATTACTGTTTACGTCTGGTTTCAGCCAACTTTCTGTTCCTGGTACTATATGGGCGTTGTGACCGTTTATTAATGAGAGCAGTTCTGGGACCTTTCTATAGACGCTCCTGCAGTTTACTATTAGCACATTAATATTTCTATTCCCTGTTGCATTTTGCCTACTCCTACGTTGCCGCGTCTCAGGAGGCGTCTTGTCGAGCCTAGGGAGGGAATTCTCTAACCTAAAAAACCCCCATGTGCACTCCACACGTACTCCGCTACCCTTGTAGCCGCTTCCGGCGTGTAGTGCACGCCTGACCTATTCAGGGGGACCCTACATTTCTCCACCCGATAGCGGAGGTCGAGAAATTTGCACCCCAGATCTCCGCAGAATCGTCTGAGCCTCTGGTTTAAGCCTTCCACTCGGCTCCAAACCAGAGGACTGCGATCGGTTCTCGGAACTATACTACAAATAGTTGGCTCTGATTCCACCCCGCGAGCGAGGCTTTCCGCCTTCACCAATTCCGCCTACCGCCTGTACGAACTGAGGATGACCTCTGAACCCAGACGGCAGGAGTCATTGGGAAAGCGGAAAAACGTCGTCCAGCGAAGCACAATCGGAACGAAAGTGTGTGTTGAGCAGGCGTGAAAAACGGTCGTCGAGGAGGATTGCGAGTAAAAAAAAGACTAAGACAGCTGCAAGAGTCGCTGCAGAGCTGAATGTCGCATTCTGGTAATCTGTCTGGACCAAACCAACACGAAGGGTGCTCCATAAACAGGGAACTGGAGGACCAGATGAAATTGCAAAATCGCACATCAGTGATGCAAATGAGGTTAATAAGAAAACGTGCTGCCGAAGCCACTAAACTGGACATGGAGCAAAGGAAGAAACTCATATGATCGGATAAGTCTTGTTTCACACCGTTTCCAACTTCTGCTTCAGTATGCACGCCAAGAGTGGAACATGGCGGGGGTTCGGTGATGTTCAAGGAAGTCAAATCGTGGTATTCCATGGTTACTCTGCCAGGTCTCATTATTGTCAAGGATTATGTTTGTATTTTGGCTGGTCATATCCATCCCATGCTACTATGGTTGTTCAAAATGGTTCAAATGGCTCTGAGCACTATAGGACTTAACTTCTGATGTCATCAGTCCCCTACAACTTACTGTGGACTACTTAAACCTAAGTAACTTAACTTAAACCTAAGTAACTCAACTTAAACCTAAGTAACTTAACTTAAACCTAAGTAACCTAAGGACATCACACACATCCATGCCCGAGGCAGGATTCGAACCTGCGACCGTAGCGGTCGCACGGTTCCATACTGTAGCGCCTAGAACCGCTCGGCCACTTCGGCCGGCTACTATGTTTGTTCCCCAATGGCGATCATGTGTATAAACACGACACGGCGTCCGCCCCCGCTAGCTGAATGGTATACGTGACGGATTGTCAATTCTCTGGGCCCGAGTTCGATTTCCGGCTGGGTCGGGGAATAATCCCCGCCCAGGGACTGGATGTTGTGCTGTCCTCATCATCAACCTATCACCCTCATCGACTGCAGGTCGCCAAAGTGGCGTCAAATTGAAAGACCAGCACCCGGTTAACGGTCTGCCCGACGGGAAGCCCTCCCCATACGATAAGTAAAATAAACACGACACGGCCATTTTTTACACAGCTTGCATCGTCAGGATTGGTGTTGTGAGCCTGAGGATGAAGTGCCGTATCTCCCATGTCACCACCAGTCACCACATATCAATAATATTGAGCCTTAGCGATCTGGTTTCGAGAGAAGGGTGCGTGACCGCTATCCACTTCCACAATCGTTACCTGAACGTGCCAGTACTTGGCGGGAAAGGTAGTATAAGAGTCCCTTGAAAACCATATAGGATCTGTATTTATCCATTCCGAGACGACTGGAAGCTGTTTTGAATGCGAACCTTTTTCCTGCAACCTATTGGTTGGTTAGGCATGATAAAGAGTTGTTTTTGATGTTTCCATACTTTTGACCATTCCTGTATGTTTTTGTCGTAGTTTTGTCCAGTGTTTTAGGTCAGAGGCCTCATCATGTGACGATTAGAAATGATTGAAAGTAACAGAATGGTAAGCATGTTGTGCTGATAGATGTGCAGCAGACCCAGTTTTCGAAATCAATTAGTATATATACATACTGATGGTATCCCAGTGTTCAGGTTAGTCCTTGCCCTACGAGTATATTGACGCCAGAGTTAGTGGACTCGTAGGTGCACAGACAGAGGGGAAGGGAGGCGACAACGATAGCGGCGGTGATTCACCTGTGAACGCCCACCCCGATGTAAGGCATCTACATCTATATCTACATATACGAGGTGTGGCTAGAAAAAAACCGGACTAGTACTGGTGAAACAATAAAACGAATGCAATAAGGCTGAAAGTCGCGTGGCCTGTCACGTGACTCTCGCTCCGCCTACTGCTCGAGTTTCATCTGCCTCCTGCACTCAGTCTGCCCGTGGCGTCTGTTTTAAGTAGTTGACGTTTTGTCTGTGCGTCGGAAAATGTTGAGTGTACAGAAAGAACAGCGTGTTAACATCAAATTTTGTTTCAAACTAGGAAAATCTGCAAGTGAAACGTTTGTAATGTTACAACAAGTGTACGGCGATGATTGTTTATCGCGAACACAAGTGTTTGAGTGGTTTAAACGATTTAAAGATGGCCGCGAAGACACCAGTGATGACACTCGCACTGGCAGACCATTGTCAGCAAAAACTGATGCAAACATTGAAAAAATCGGTAAACTTGTTCGACAAGATCGCCGTTTAACAATCAGAGCAGTGTCTGAGTTAACAGGAGTTGACAAGGAAAGTGTTAGGCAGATTCTTCATGAAAGTTTCAACATGAACAAAGTGTGTTCAAAAATGGTTCCAAAGTGTCTCACAATTGAACAGAAGGAACGCCGAAGAATGATTTGTTCTGACATCCTGGAAAACACTGAAAGTGATCCCACCTTCTTACAAAATATTACTTGCGATGAATCGTGGTTTTTTACTTACGATCCCGAAACTAAACGCCAATCGATGCATTGGAAAACTCATGGTTCTCCACGACAAAAAAAGCACGAATGTCAAAATCGAAATTCAAGGCAATGATGATTGTTTTTTTGACATCAAAGGGATTGTGCACATTGATTGGGTACCAGAGGGACAAACAGTGAATCAGCATTACTACATTAGCGTCCTGGCTACCCTACGTGAGCGAGTACGGAGAAAGCGGAACGATTTGTGGAGAAAAAAGTCATGGATCCTTCACCAAGACAATGCCCCAGCTCACAGTGCGTTGTCAGTGAAGACGTTTTTGGCAAAACACAACATTCCCATCTTAGATCATCCACCCTACTCACCTGATTTGGCCCCCTGTGACTTTTTTCTTTTCCCTAAAGTCAAGTCAGCTTTGAAAGGAACTAGATTTGAGACTGTTGAAGCAGTAAAAGAAAAAGCGACGGAAGTAATGTATGGACTTACCGTAAATGATCTGCAGCATTGCTATGAACAGTGGAAAATTCGTATGGAGCGGTGTAGAGACTGAGGAGGAGAGTACATTGAAGGAGATAACATGAAATTGTAAATAATTGTAAATAAATGTTTTTTCCAGCATCAGTCCGGTTTTTTTCTAGCCGCACCTCGTATACTCCGCTAGCCACCAAGCGGTGTGTGGCGGAGGGCACGATTCGCGCCAAAGTCATATCTTCCCCCCCCCCCCCCCCCCCCCCCCCCCCTGTTCCACTCGCGGATCGCGCGAACGAAAAACGACTGTCTGAACGCCTCAGCACGAGCTCTTATTTCCCTTATCTTTGAATGATGATCATTCTGCGATTTGAAAGTTGGTGGTAATAATATGTGCCCTACATCCTCTGTGAAGATTGGATTTCGGAATTTAGTGAGCAGCCCCTTCTGTTTAGCGCGCCGTCTATCTGCAAGTGTGTCCCACTTCAAACTTTCTATGAGATTTGTAACGCTCTCGCCATGGCTAAATGTACCAGTCACGAATCTTGCCGCTCTTCTTTGGACCTTCTCAATCTCTTGAATCAGACCCAACTGGTAAGGGTCCCATACAGACGAACAACACTCTAAGACTGGGCGAACTAACGTATTGTAAGCTATTTCCTTTGTTGAAGGACTGCATCGCTTCAGGATTCTACCAATAAACCGCAATCTAGAGTTCGCCTTACCCGTTGCTTGTGTAATCTGATCATTCCATTTGAGATCATTTCGAATAGTCACACCCAGATACTTGACTGATGTTACCGCTTCCAAAGACTGATCATTTATTTTGTACTCATGCTAGTAGAACACAGACAAAAATTTCAATTGACAAAAGTTGGCAAGTGCAGACTACACAGAAACGCATACTTCACATAACTTGTAAGGTACAACTAGCAAGTCTGCACATCGTCGTATTAACAGATTTTGTGAGAAGCAATAATTTGACAAATATAGACATTTATAGTTTCACACTAGAGCAAACAAAGGATAAAGCAAGCCGAGAGAGTTCCAACCACGTGCTGCCAGAAGAAAATCACATGAAACAAAAATGGTGTAAATGTAGCGTAGCAGACAAGGTCGCATACTGTGATGCTGCCAATGTAAAACACGTTGTGAAAATTGTGTGTTAGTCACTAGATAATCTGTTCACCAGTCAGAAATAATGTTTTTTCTCTCCTTCCCCAGGCATATACTGAAGTAGTGAGGCTTCGAGAAGTAGTGGTAGCTACGTATTCCATCTCCTCGTTTACTACTTGTATTGTGCGACAAGAAAAAACGGAGCAGTTCCTACAAACCCCTCACGCATACATTTTATCGAGATTTCTGCTTCACTGGCCTTTTCCGACATCAATTTAATGTCACTGCACGCGATCACAGATTGCGCTCTAACTGCAGTTTAATGCTTTGGAGTAAAGACGCAGCAAAAGGTTGCAAAGAGGGAGCTGTGATTGCTAAGGTTCCAGGCCACAAAAAACGTATTTCATTTAGAAAAGATAACTGATTTTAGTCACAGTTGTGCAAACTGTTGTTACTATTGTCTTTTACGCCAATCCAAGAAAACAGCGAAAACATTTGGTATTTCAAATTTGAGCAAATGTTAATTAGTGTGTCCGAATTATGACCCTATGTAGATCTTGACCTCAGGTGCTAGTAGAACACAGAAAAAAATTTCAACTACCAAAACTTCTAGAATATTTGGTGGGTAGTGTTTTCAACTAGGAATAGTACTTGGTACCCCGTGAGTTTTAATTTATTGAGACTTGGTAAAAGCCTTTGTGATGTCTCTGGCTATAATTACACTCAATAAACGTGTGGAAGCAAATACAATTTTTTGTATAAACTGTCGCTGATACGGACAATAACCCACCGTTGTCATAATTTTGAGTAAATAACAATAAAAGGCGAAATGTATTCAATATTAACGTTCTTATTTATGAAAACCTTCATCGTGAACTGTGAAATTTAGAGGTTGAAATTCGAATAGTTAGTGAACTTTAGAATATTGTCGGAATGGAATATTACAAACAGTAAACTAGTCAGTAATTACTACTACTTGTAAAACTGAATGTTATATCTCTGATACTTAGTCATTTTCATGCTTGGTAGGCCTACTAGCTTATAGCTTACCCAAGCACTGATTCCTACCAAATGTAGGATATTATAAAAAGCGTGAACAGGCTACCTTCTTGCACCAGCTTTCAATGAGAACTCGTGGGTCACCTGAATATCGTCTGCTCCATACTTAGTTTCATTGTAACATTGTGTCATTTACAATTTGCAAGGAACTGAGAATTATTACGTTCTTTCTTAGCTGTCTTTGACACTCTGAGGATCGTATCGTCGTTTTTGTAAACTAAAGTCTTGTATAGATCGTCGCGAGCTTCCTTCATGCAGTTAGGCACTTCCCTTCTAATTTTGTTTTTTGTACCAAGCAAGCGTGTTCGGTTTGTTTTCAAATGTCGTGTTAGTGAAAGTGAGGTGAAGAATCTGTCACACGTAACGTTCCTTCCGTTATCTAGGTCTAACCTACAACTAATTTCAGTACGAAGTCACTAACACGTTCACATCTAGGATACTTCGAATCTTTATCGACAGCCATTCATTATTTCTGCCCATATTGGTCAGGTTTAGACGCCACGAATTAATTGAACCGACAGCTACCACTAGGAAGGCTCAACTACTCATCGCCACAATAATTTAGACCAAGAATATAAATGATTTGACAGTTTGCTATGAATCTGTCCCATGCGTCAGACAAGAGAGCAAACTTGCTATCTTCTTAGTCGCTCCGACAGTGTCGAAATTTCAGCTGAGCAAATTCATGGCTTACTCTTTACGGGATATCCATAGCTGTTAAATTGTTTCATGATGAATAAATACGCTCCAGTTGTACTCGACAAAACCTTTATTTGGATAAAATTGAACACACGACTCGGGTTTTGATTATGTAAACCCCATCTTCAGAGCTAAAAAAAAGAAAGGAAAACTAAAAGATTCATTATAAAATTAATAAATATTAAAAGGGCCCATACAAATGTGGAAATGAGGTTATCCATTGATTGTGTACGAGAAAGTCGTACCACTCTTCTAAAAAATTCAGCAAATTTATCTAATAGCACGCGAGATGCTGTGCAGGTGAGACGTGAAAAGGTTTTGAGTCAACCAGTACCACATCAGGTAAAAGGGGCCTAACCAAAAAATCTTGGCTGTAACAACAAATAAGCACACATTGTACCTAAATGCGAACGAGCAGTCATGTGGCATGGGCTTAATAAATTAAAATGAAGGCATGAAAGCGGATAAAATGCCAATTTGTGAGCCTGAAAAGTAGCTTATCATGTTAAGTCACCAGCCCGCTGCACGCACGCCAGTGTGTGGCCGTCATCAGAGCTGTTACCTGGAGCGGCATGGCCACCGAAGGAATCATAGCCGCCGAGCGGTTCTAGCCGCTACAGTCTGGAACCGCGCGACCGCTACGGTCTATATTGTGGTTTTATTTATTTTATATTTCTGCTATGGTTTTATTAATTTCATTTCTTGACAATTGCATTGTATGTTGCATGGCTTGCTTTTGTTGTTTGCTATGCAGCAGGCTTATCGTAGTAAACAAAAAATGTCGTGTGACTAGGGCCTCACGTCGGGTAGACCGTTCACCGGGTGGAAGTCTTTCAATTTGACGCCACTTCGGCGACTTGCGTGTCGATGCGGATGAAATGATGATAAGGACAACACAACACCTAGTCCCTGCCTCGGGCATGGATGTGTGTGCTGTCCTTAGGTTAGTTAGCTTTAAGTAGTTCTAAGTTCTAGCGGGACTGATGACTCAGATGTTAAGTCCCATAGTGCTCAGAGCCATTTGAACCATTTTTGAATCATAGCCAACAAGACGTTTCCTCCCAAACGTCAGACGCCACTAATAGCGCTAAAAACACCTTATTTATGCGTGGCATTAGCTACGATGTCCGCCCCGGTAGCTGAGTTGTCAGCGCGACAGAATGTCAATCCTAAGGGCCCGGGTTCGATTCCTGGCTGGATCGGAGATTTTCTCCGCTCAGGGACTAGGTGTTCTGATGTCCTTATCATTTCATCCGCATCGACACGCAAGTCGCCGAAGTGGCGTCAAATTGAAAGACTTCCACCCGGTGAACGGTCTACCCGACGTGAGGCCCCAGTCACACGACATTTTTGCTAGCTACGATAAGCCTGCTGCATAGCAAACAACAAAAGCAAGCCATGCAACATACAATGCAACTGTCAAGAAATGAAATTAATAAAACCATAGCATAAATACAAAATAAATAAAACCACAATATAGAATGTAAAAGGGGACAAACCGACAGACCACAAATTAAATATAATAGTGGAAGGTATCTTAATATACAGAGTACGTCATATTAAGAATGCAAGGCTAAGAATAGAGATAGCGCAATACAACGTATAGGGTCCATAAAATCTTCAGTAACGGAGAAGGCAGCGTGACTAGTAAACTACAAAAAATACTAAAGGTTCTAACCTGAGGAACAACATATTACGTAAAACCCAGTAAAAGAAAAACTGAACTAGTTATGAAAAGATTATGCGACACCTCACAGCTGACATGACACGCAGCCTCTAAGATCATGGGTCAAGACGTTATAGACACAACTTACGCGAAGATGACCAAATACGATAACCTACTGTAATGGAGACCCGTGGTCTAGGGATAGCGTATTTGATTCATAATCAAGTCTTCGGTCCCGGGTTCGATCCCCGCCACTGCCTAAATTTTGATAAATAATCAGCATTGGCGGCCGAAGACTTCCGGCATAAGAAGTCAGCCTCATTCTGCCAACGGCCTTGTCGAAGAGGGCGGAGGAGCGGATAGAGGTTCAGGGAACTCTCTTGTCCTAGGGGTGGGAAATTGCCCCTAAAGGCGGAAGAATCAGCAATGATCAACGACATGAGGATGCAGAAGGCAATGGAAACCACTGCATTAAAGACACGTATCGTGTATCCACAGGACATGTGGCCTGTAATTGAAGAAGTATCATGATGATCTCTCCATTGGCAAAAGATTCTGGAATAGTCCCCCATTCGGATCTCCGGGAGGGGACTGCCAAGGGGGAGGTTACCATGAGAAAAAGATTGAATAATCAACGAAAGGATAACGTTCTACGAGTCGGGGCGTGGAATGTCAGAAGCTTGAACGTGGTAGGGAAACTAGAAAATCTGAAAAGGGAAATGCAAAGGCTCAATCTAGATATAGTAGGGGTCAGTGAAGTGAAAGGAAGACAAGATTTCTGGTCAGATGAGTGTCGGGTAATATCAACAGCAGCAGAAAATGGTATAACAGGTGTAGGATTCGTTATGAATAGGAAGGTCGGGCAGAGGGTGTGTTACTGTGAACAGTTCAGTGACCGGGTTGTTCTAATCAGAATAGACAGCAGACCAACACCGACAACGATAGTTCAGGTATACATGTCGACGTCGCAAGCTGAAGATGGATAGAGAAAGTGTATGAGGATATTGAAATGGTAATGCAGTATGTAAAGGGGGACGAAAATCTAATAGTCATGGGCGACTGGAATGCAGTTGTAGGGGAAGCAGTAGAAGAAAAGGTTACAGGAGAATATGGGCTTGGGACAAGGAATGAAAGAGGAGAAAGACTGACTTCTGTAACAAGTTTCAGCTAGTAATAGCGAATACCCTGTTCAAGAATCACAAGAGGAGGAGGTATTCTTGGAAAAGGCCGGGAGATACGGGTAGATTTCAATTAGATTACATCATGGTCAGACAGAGATTCCGAAATCAGATACTGGATTATAAGGCGTACCCAGGAGCAGATATAGACTCAGATCACAATATAGTAGTGATGAAGAGTAGGCTGAAGTTCAAGACATTAGTCAGGAAGAATCAATACGCAAAGAAGTGGGATACGGAAGTACTAAGGAATGACGAGATACGTCTGAAGTTCTCTAACGCTATAGATACAGCAATAAGGAATAGCGCAGTAGGCAGTACAGTTGAAGAGGAATGGACATCTCTAAAAAGGGCCATCACAGAAGTTGGGAAGGAAAACATAGGTACAAAGAAGGTAGCTGCGAAGAAACCATGGGTAACAGAAGAAATACTTCAGTTGATTGATGAAAGGAGGAAGTACAAACATGTTCCGGGAAAATCAGGAATACAGAAATAAAAGTCGCTGAGGAATGAAATAAATAGGAAGTGCAGGGAAGCTAAGACGAAATGACTGCAGGAAAAATGTGAAGACATCGAAAAAGATATGATTGTCGGAAGGACAGACTCAGCATACAGGAAAGTCAAAACAACCTTTGGTGACATTAAAAGCAACGGTGGTACCATTAAGAGTGCAACGGGAATTCCACTGTTAAATGCAGAGGAGAGAGCAGATAGGTGGAAAGAATACGTTGAAAGCCTCTATGAGGGTGAAGATTTGTCTGATGTGATAGAAGAAGAAACAGGAGTCGATTCAGGAGAGATAGGGGATCCAGTATTAGAATCGGAATTTAAAAGAGATTTGGAGGACTTACGGTCAAATAAGGCAGAAGGGATAGATAACATTCCATCAGAATTTCTAAAATCATTGGGGGAAGTGGCAACAAAACGACTATTCACGTTGGTGTGTAGAATATGAGTCTGGCGACATACCATCTGACTTTCGGAAAAGCATCATCCACACAATTCCGAAGACGGCAAGAGCTGACAAGTGCGAGAATTATCGCACAATCAGCTTAACAGCTCATGCATCGAAGCTGCTTACAAGAATAATATACAGAAGAATGGAAAAGAAAATTGAGAATGCGCTAGGTGACGATCAGTTTGGCTTTAGGAAAACTAAAGGGACGAGAGAGGCAATTCTGACGTTACGGCTAATAATGGAAGCAAGGCTAAAGAAAAATCAAGACACTTTCATAGGATTTGTCGACCTGGAAAAAGCGTTCGACGATATAAAATGGTGCAAGCTGTTCGAGATTCTGAAAAAAGTAGGGGTAAGCTATAGGGAGAGACGGGTCATATACAATATGTACAACAACCAAGAGGGAATAATAAGAGTGGACGATCAAGAACGAAGTGCTCGTATTAAGAAGGGTGTAAAACAAGGCTGCAGCCTTTCGCCCCTACTCTTCAATCTGTACATCGAGGAAGCAATGATAGAAATAAAAGAAAGGTTCAGGAGTGGAATTAAAATACAAGGTGAAAGGATATCAATGATACGATTCGCTGATGACTTTGCTATCCTGAGTGAAAGTGAAGAAGAATTAAATGATCTGCCGAACGGAATGAACAGTCTAATGAGTACACAGTATGGTTTGAGAGTAAATCGGAGAAAGACGAAGGTAATGAGAAGTAGTAGAAATGAGAACAGCGAGAAACTTAACATCAGGATTGATGGTTACGAAGTCAGTGAAGTTAAGGAATTCTGCTACCTAGGCAGTAAAATAACCAATGACGGACGGAGCAAGGGGGACATCAAAAGCAGACTCGCTATGGCAAAAAAGGCATTTCTGGCCAAGGGAAGTCTACTAATATCAAATACCGGCCTTAATTTGAGGAAGAAATTTCTGAGGATGTACGTCTGGAGTACAGCATTGTATGGTAGTGAAACATGGACTGTGGGAAAACCGGAACAGAAGAGAATCGAAGCATTTGAGATGTGCTATAGACGAATGTTGAAAATTAGGTGGACTGATAAGGTAAGGAATGAGGCGGTTCATTGCAGAGTCGGAGAGGAAAGGAATATGTGGAAAACACTGATAAGGAGAAGGGACAGGATGATAGGACATCTGCTAAGACATGAGGGAATGACTTCCATGGTACTAGAGGAAGCTGTGGAGGGCAAAAACTGTAGAGGAAGACAGAGATTGGAATACGTCAAGCAAATAATTGAGGACGTAGGTTGCAAGTGCTACTCTGAGATGAAGAGGTTAGCACAGGAAAGGAATTCGTGGCGGGCCGCATCAAACCAGTCAGTAGACTGTTGACAAAAAAAAAAAAAAAAAATGGAGACCGCTGTAGGCACTACAAACACTGCAAACAGTTGCTGAGCATCCCTTTTTGTTTCAGATCTGTGGGTGCTAATCGGCGCCCTTTCTGTACCTACCGGCTGTACAGTAAAGATGGTATTTACGGTGTGAACTGCCCACAGTGTGATTGTACATCCATCGGGCAGACGCGGAGAAGTTTTGAAACTAGGCTTAATGAACATGGTGCCACTCGTAATCGTAAGTCAGTTTTATTAACCATGCAATATTTACAGCTTGCATCAAAGATCTGGCCCGTAACATTTTGGAACAGTTATAAGTCATGAAGTACAAGTTGCAACATCCAGACAATAACTTCAATCAACTATCCGAACACAAAGGGCCGTGTTTACGTAGTGGGAGACTGATTGACTCAGAAACCCTTTTTGTGCCTTATCTGCACGACATCTCGCATGCTGTTTGATAAATTTGCTGGATATTTTACCAACTTGATACGACTTCCTCATATGCAATCAAGGTGTCATCTGATCTTCACATTTGTATGGACCCTTTGAATGTTAATTAATTTTATGAAGAATCTCTCTTAGTTTCCCTTGTTTCTTGTAACTCCTGAAGATTGCATTTACATCCTGAAGCCCAGGTTGTATGTACTATTTGTACTTTACGTGTTTGTTGGCAAGCTAATCGGCCACACAGAACTGGCACAAGAGGAGCTGAAATTGTTGCATGGCTGAACGCTAGCAGGCCCAGGTCTCAGGGCTACTAATAGGCCGTACTTCCCCTCGCTTTCAGTCGTTCGCAGTAGCACCAGAGCAAGGCCTTGTTGCCTTATATTACAAAGCTACATAGTCATCCAGACTGTTGCCCCTGCAACTATTGAAAAGGCCTGCTGGCTCTTTCCAGGAACCACGCGTTTGTCTGGCTTCACAACTGACACCCCTCCGTTGCTGCTGGCCTACGGAACCGCTGTCTGTATCGTCGCGGAACGCAAGCATCCCCACCAACGGCAAAAAGTCCGTGGTTCATGGTGGTGTAGTAAGGCCTTCTAATATCATAGTGCTGGTTATCTAGTAGTTCTTATTGTTACAGTACATGCAGTCGTAATCGTGGTTGTAATAGCGCTAATAAGTAATACCAGGTGATAGAGATAATAGTCAAATAAGAGACTAAACATAACGAAAACCTGTGAGAGGGAAAAAATCACCCGTTGTAGGGTGAAAAGAGATTCCAGAGGAAAAGTACATTACCATTATTGAACTATATAAAAAAATATAAATTAGTTACAAACTACGGGGTGCACACACTTTGTTCAACATGTAAACGACACTACAGATATTAGGATTTAGGTTATGACATGTTCGATATGTCTGCCATCGTTGGCGGTGATGTGAAGCAGACGAATAGTGAAATTCTGCATGGCCCGTTGAAGTGTCGGAATATCGATGCTGTTGACGACCTCCTGAATGGCTTTTTTCAGCTCAGCAATGGTTTTGGAGTTACTGCTGTACACCTTGTCTTTAATAGAGCCTCATAAAAAGGAGTCGCATGTGCTCAGGTCTGGAGAACATAGCGGGCAATCGAGGCCCATGCCAGTGGCCTCTGGATACCCCAGAACCAGAATACGGTCCCCAAAGTGCTCCTCCAGGACATCAAACACGCTCCTGCTTCGATGGGGACGAGCTCCGTCTTTCATGAACATCTTGACGAAATCAGGGTAATTTTGAATAATAGGGATGAAATCACCTTCCAAAACTTTCATGTAACGTTAAATAGTCACCTTGACATCAAGGGTTATTCCATGACTGGACATTGCACACCACACACTCACCCGTTGAGGGTGAAGAGACTTCTCGATCGTGAAATGCAGAGTCCCAGCCGCCCAAATGCGCCAATTTTGCTTATTGACGTCGCTAAACCAAGCCATACACCGTATGCTAATTCCCATCATGTCCCGCGGGCAACCGTGGAGTTTGAACGTCCTAACGCAAACCGTTCAGAAGTTGTGACGATTTTATTTCATATAGTTCAATAACTGTCACCCTGTAGATTAACCTACAGGTCGTGATAATAATAACAAAACTAAAGTCACAAACAAATCGTAATTTGATACTGTTAACTTAGTTCAAGATTCAGTACAGTGAAAGAAAGAATCTGCACCAATTATCATGGTTTTTATATAAAAGTATCCAGAATGTTCACTCTGTAGCAGAGTGCACACTGAATTGAAACTTGCTCGCAGGTTAAAACTGTGTGCCGAATCGGGATTCGAAACCCGGACCTTTGCCTTTAGCAGGCAAGTGCTCCACCGACTGAGCTATCCAAGTGCGACTCACATGTCTACGAGGTTTGTTCGGAAAGTAAGCTCCGATTGGTCTCGAAATGGAAACGACAGCGGAAATCACAAATGTTTCTTTCGCGAGAGTTAGCTTCACCTTCCGGCTGCTTTCTACACGCACGCTGTTCGACCTTGACATTTGTCGTATCGTTGTACTAATTTTCCAGTACCCTCGCCATAGAAGGCAACCACATGTGGTTTTTTGCTAATTCTCTACGCTGGTCTGCAGCTCATTGTTTGTGTCAAAATGTTGTCTTCATAGCCAGCGGTTCACGTGGGCGAAGATAAAAATCAGAGGGAGCCAAGTCCAGGCTATATGGCGGGTGATCAAGCACTTCCCATCGGAAAGTCTGCAATAGCGTCTCCATCGCCCCAGCAGTATGCTGCCACGTATTGCCACGAATAAGTAAATTCATGGCAGGTACGTTATGTGGGGTTGCGGGGAACAGTTTTCTAGGCATCTTTACGTGCTCACTGTACGGTCATAATTGCTAAGAGCAACGTGACGCGATCGACGAGCATACGAGAGACACTGTCCAACACATATGTGCAAAGCTTCATCGGATTCTCACTGTGGTTTCCATTTCGCGATGGACTGGAAATTATTTTCTGCATACCCTCGTATTTCTCTCTCCTACTTTTCAAACTGGTGGAAGTGAAGCTGTGAGGGGGAGGGGGGTGGGGAAATGAGTGCCCCATGGATAGCTCAGAAAGTAAGAGCATTGCCCGCGAAACAAAAGGCCCCGGGTTCGAGTACCGGCCCAGTATACATTTGTAATCTACTTGCAACTTTTATATTACATAATTTGGGCTCTATGGTCCATTGCAGTTATCATGATAGTGGATTAGGATGAATGAATCAATGAGTCCTTGGACAGGGTTTTGAAGTGCTGACTTTTTCCGCAGACACCAGCCCAGCTCGGGAGCCCTGCCGGAGAAGCAGTTCCTGGCGAGGGAGTCGCTGCTGACGGACCTGATGAAGATCAAGCACTTCCACACCGTCTACAACATCTTCGTGGCCATGTTGCTCATCCTGTTCCTGCACACCGCCGTCTACGACCTAGTCGCTGACGGGCAGTAAGTTCCGTATTGTTACTGCATAAGTAATAACAACGATAGCATGACGACGACGACGAATCGAATTATTTCCTGCATACACAAATACAGTAAAGACTGTAATTCTCGATACACAACAAAATATATTCTTCTGAATATGTCATTAACATCAGATATAACTACACGCAAGTAGTTCGCTGCTATAACATTTTTTTTTTCTCGAAACGCTCGACATTCCCCATGTAAAAAGGATTTTGAGAGACAGGGGAGTGAGACAGGGTTGTAGCCTATTCCCGATGTTATTCAATCTGTATATTGAGCAAGCAGTAAAGGAAACAAAAGAAAAATTAGGAGTAGGAATTAAAATTCATGGCGAAGAAATAAAAACTTTGAGGTTTGTCGATGACATTGTAATTCTGTCAGACAGCAAGGGACCTGGAAGAGCAGTTGAACGGAATGGACGGTGCCTTGAAGGGAGGATATAAGATGAACATCAACAAAAGCAAAACAAGGATAATGGAATGTAGTCGAATTAAGTCGGGTGATGCTGAGGGAATTAGATTAGGAAATGAGACACTTAGAGTAGTAGTTTTGCTGTTTGGGGAGCAAAGTAACTGATGATGGTCGAAGAGAGAGGATATCAAATGTAGACTGGCAATGGCAAGGAAAGAGTTTCCGAAGAAGAGAAATTTGTTAACATAGAGTATAGATCTTTCTCACCATTCAACTACCAATGTACAGTTTTGTTACATCACCGAGAGTGTTGTTGCTAAACTCCATGTCTTACTTGGCTCACATTTAAGTAGCTTACATTGTTGACCAATTTCATTCGTCACTTTATTGCAGTGGGTCTCTAGTAGATTTAACGTTTCCTTTTTACTCTGTGAATGTACAATCTGCATACACAGCTACTTCGTAGTTTAGAGAGTAACGTGGAATGTCATTCATATAAATAAGAAACAGGAGAGGGCCTAATACCGAATCCCGTGGCACACCGTATTTTGTATTCGTAATTTTACGTTTGTGAACACCACTTACAGTTCTAAGCAGTACATACTACTTTCGGTTACTCAGGTACAAATTCAGTAGGTCGTACGCAGTACCTCTTATGGTAATGTTACATATACTGTACTATGTAACAGGTGAGTGACAGTGAATGTGGACACCGCTTCACTGTCGAAAACTGTTAGAAATACCTAAATAAAATTCCCGAATAGGATTTCTACTGGAACGGAATATTATTTTTCTATATGGTTGCCACTAGCAACCATTGCGTACCGTGAGACTGAAGTAACCACTCTAGGCTACAACTGAACAAAGCTCCGGCGTCCGATGAAATCTCCTACCAGATTATATATTGAATTTGCTGTTGCGTTATCCTCTCTTTTAAACTTAATCAACCGTAGGTACCTCAAACAAAAAAACTGTGCCAAATAGTTGGAAGAAAGCACGGGCCACACCCATCTACAATAAGGGTGGTAGAAGTGATCATCAGAACTTCACCCAGTATCCTAGACTTCCATTTGTTGTAGAATCTTAGTACACCTTTTGAGTCCAAGCGTAATGAGGTATCTCAAAGATAAGAACTCAATTCCAGCCGGTATGAATTCGGAAAACATCGATCATGTGAAACACATGTCGCATTTTCCTCACATGACAGCCTGAGAACCATGGATCAAGGCAGTCAAGTACTTGATTCAGTACCACACCTACGGTCGTATGGGGTATCAGCGAAATTAATGAATGGGTTGAGGATTACTTGGCAGGGAGGACGAAGCAATGTTGTTTTGGATGGAGATTCATTGACGTAATGAATTCCAAGTGTGCTCTAGGCAAGTGTCTTGCGACCGTTACCGGTTAATCACCATGCAGACAATATTAATAGTAATCTCAGAATTTTCGTAGATGATGTAGCGATCTATAATAAAGTACCATCTGAAAAAAGCCAAACAGATATTCAGTCGGATCTTCATAAGATTTCGAAATGGTGTAAAGATTGGCAACTTGCTTTAAGTATTCAGAAATGTAAAATTG
The DNA here is from genome assembly GCF_023898315.1 of Schistocerca nitens. Classification (NCBI taxonomy): domain Eukaryota; kingdom Metazoa; phylum Arthropoda; class Insecta; order Orthoptera; family Acrididae; genus Schistocerca; species Schistocerca nitens. The sequence goes on along the minus strand of NC_064615.1, from coordinate 252,721,924 downwards.
TGCACTTGACAGAACGAGGAAACACAGTATCCTAAGATGACAGTATCAATGAGTCACAACTACGGTCTTTCAACTCATACAAATACCTCGGTGTAAGACTTCGTAGTGACATGAATGAAACGACCACATAGGGTCAGTCGTAGATGAAGCAGGTGGCGGACTGCATTACATTGATACAACAGTTAGGAAATACAATCAGTATACAAAGGTGATTGCCTACAAATTAGCTGTGCAATCCATCGTAGAATAATGCTCAAGTGAGTGAGATATGGAATAAATTGCACTGACAGTGGATATTGAACGTATACAGAGAAGGGCAGCAGAAATAGTCACAGGTTTGACCCGTGAGAGAATAGCGGTGTTGCTGAAGCAACTGATCTGGCACACTCTTGAAGATAGTTTGCGTTTCTCTCTAGAAAGCCTGCTTATGAAGTTTCAAGAACCATCTGTAAATGGCGAATATAGGAGTATACTAAATGTGCTTATGTATCGCTCCCATAAAATCGTGAGGATAATATTAGATTCATCACTGCACGCGCGGAGGTATTTAATCCATCTCTCTTCCCGCGCTCGAAATATGAATTGAAGGGGAAGAAGCCTTGTAACTTGTAAAATGTGACGTACCTTCTTCCGTCCAATTCAGTGGTTGGAAATGGATGAAGATGTGAACGTAGACGTAGATGTAGATTTCTGAAGGGAAAGACTTACTTCGTTAACAAACATTTTGGTTGATCATCTCTTACAGGTTAGCATTATTTCTGTCAGTAATAGGTCCATCTCCAACAACGGTATTCTGTTAACCTGTTTTAGTCCAACTCAAAACAGGGCCGCAGCTCTGAAACAGGTTAATAAAATATTGTGATTGACAATGGCGTGCAACCAACAAAAATATTCCGATGGTGCACTTTCTTTTAACGGCATTTGAGAGCTCTTGAAAGATAAGAACAACAGAATAAAGCTTGTATGGGTTTGTAGCTACATCTTCCTCACAATATACTAAATATGAGACCTAAGCCTGCTGACAGGCAACATTTACAACACAGCTGAGAGAAGTTTACATCGCGATGAAAGTGGAAATGCACTTTGTTTTTTTTTTTTAAAAAAAAAAGCTTTAAGTACATCGCTCGATGAAATCTTTCTTCCACACACAAGTCTTTATATATACATACTTACATATGTACTTTCTCTTTTATATTTAAGGCCATTAAAAGTGTTCGTTTTGCTGACGAATAGAACAGAGGTTTGCTGTTGTATGTCAGCGTAAACGGCAGTTTTGGCTCCGTGAACTTGACGGTTGAGTGGGTAGAACTTTATTGGTTGTTGTAGACATGTCAGAGCATGTTTTCGGAGGGGATACCGATGAGAGTTTGGTAATATATATCTTACGGGGGCTGATTGTACAGACCATCTCTAACAGATGTCTGAGAATCGAGTGCATTGTAAACTGAACAATATAAAAAAAAAGAATTTTTATGAAACAATATATACTGCAATAGTACCTTGTCACTAATTTTTCAACCGCACAACGCGTTTCGGCAGCATGCTGCCATAATCAGGTGCATTTACAGTTACTTTTACAGTGTAATTAATACGAAGTGACGTTTGTTTTATATGCTTTGTGTGTAAGTGAGGTTGTGTGTCGACGAAGACGCCTTTTCAGGAAGATAAATATTTTTATATTGTGTTAATTCAGTGATAGGCATGATTAACTCATTTTGTTAATACTTCCACTTAAATTTTTGTTGGTTATTTCGTTGTCTGGCACACACAGACAGTAAAAAGTACACCACAACTTAAAACTTCCACAATCATTTGTTTACATCAGTCCAAAGAGTCGTAAAAGCTAAGATAAACCAGTTTCTATTGCTAAAACTGTAATATACTGTGTAGAGCAAACATTTACATCTAGATGTCATGGCAAATGTTAGATGAGTGGTTTGTAAAAACAATTTTTTTCAATGAAATAGGCATTCGACATTTGAGAAGTTTTTTAATGAACTTAATATTTATTTTCAAGTTTATAATTCAGTAACATGTCTCCATGTACTATGCCATTAATGAACATTTCCAATTCTTCCTATAAGTTCTTTTGGTGTCCCTTCTCCATTTCACTAATATAGCCTTCACAACACACAACAGCAATTTACACTAGGACACAATGTTAACACACATACAGATAAACACTCACAGTAAGGCATTTGTAAAATAGTATGTAGTACCTGCAAAGCCCTCTATGTATGTCAGACTGGGCGAGAATTGAAAAAAGATACAATGAACATAGAAATGCCTACTACACTAACAACTACAAAAAAATCAGCAATAGTCACCCACATACAAAATACAGACCATTTATTCCATGAGTTTGGACATGATTTTCATATGACATGAAAAGGACAAGGGGCGCCAAGGGACATGAACAATTGGAAATCTCACTCATGGCGCAGTAAATGGAGATTTTACTAAACGATAAAGTTGAAAGTAATATTACTAAGTACTTTAAAAACTTCTCCAGAGTTGAATATTTATTTCATTGAAAAAATTGTGTTTACAAAACAGTAACCTAATATTTGCCATGGCATAAATACATATAGATATAAATATTTGCTCTTCACAGTATATTACACTTTTAGCAACAGTAACTAGTTTATCTTAGCTTCTAAGACTCTTTGGATTGATGTAAGGAAATGATTATGAAAGTGTTAAGTTGTGGCTTACATGTTACTGTGCTCTGTATGCCAGACAACGATATTACCAACAAAGATGTAAGAAAATGCACTAACGAATGGTCTAATCATCCATTTCACTTAATGAACACACTAACATATGTCTCTGTGAACAGGCGTCGTTTGGACACAACCTCGCTGGCACAAAAAGCAAAGGAATTTAACGCCACCTCATGTTAAATAAAATGTAAAAGTAACTATAAAAACACCAGACGATGGCAGCATGCAGTCGAACGCGTCGTGCTAATAAGATATTAGTGACTGTTACACTATATATTACTTCATAAAAATGTCACAGTGTAGTCAGCCCTCAAATAACAATCATACAACGTCGATAAATTTAAGTAACGAAGAATATAGCTGAAAGAAAAAGTCTAATTCAGATACAAAGATCAGCTTCAGCTAGTAAGCTCCTAGCGTTGCAGACAGAAAAGTAAAGGTCCAAAGGACCGTGCGATGCTGATCGATCGCCGTGTCATCCTTTGCCAGACGGCGTCATCTGGATGCGTTATAGAAGATGCTCAGTGACCTGTATTTTCGAAATGGTTCAAACGAACTTCTCCAGCTGCAATAGTAAGAACCAAAATAAGAAAAAAGTCTAACAAACTTTGTCTCTAAAATGCATTAGGAATTACGAGCAATGCAGATACTCACAGGTGCTTGTAGAATTAGAGACCTGGCAGTGAACAAAAGCACGGTGAGTCGTTGGGCAAGGCGTCTGTCATCGCAACAAGGTCACGCAATCCTGTCCGACCTTTCTCGACGTCACTATTTTCAGCTGTCTTCTCTTCCGTCGATTGGGACTGATTTTTAGTCATTTTTAACTCCTCTCTTTGTCTTCGTATTTTACAGTTTTGACATGGGCTCGTCAGACACTAGTTGTTTTTGCGCCCTAAAACAAAAACCAACAAAAAAATCATGTTGTATCTACGGCTGTGATTACTGGAACATGTGGACACACTGTTTCGAGTGACCGACGGAACACACACACACACACACACACACACACCTCGCTGCCTAATTGGAATCTGTTGTTAGTTCTGACGCACTTGTGCACTAGTTGAGTTAATAATATGAGAGTGCACGGTGGGTTTTTCGCCACGTAACGGAAGACCATAAAGACCATGGTGCGGAATTGCTTGCGCGTTACGAGGCTGATTCGACAATCTTTTGTCTGACATCGTCACGGGCAATGAAATTTGGACTCATCATTTCGAGCAAGATAGGAAACACTAATCTATGGACTGCGTCACACTCTCTACCCTACGAAGAAAAAGTTCAGAGCTGTACCGTCAGCCGGTAAAGTCATGGCGACCGCCTACTGCGACTTATTCTCTTTTACGTCCTCGCTTATGATGGAACAACCTACTCTGAAGTGTATTCTGCTACCCCCAGGAATCTGAAGAAACAACTTCAGCGTGTTCATCATCACAAAAACGCAAAACGAACTTCTCCATGGCGACGCAAGGCCTTACACGAGTCTGCCCATCAAAGAGGAGCTCACGAAACTTCGTTGGTCTGTTCTTCCTCAACCACCCTGCAGCCCTGATCTCGCACTCTCCTCGGTTTGGCTCAATGAAGCACGCACTGCGCGAGAAGCAGTACATGGATGATGGGGAGGTTACGGACGCAGCAAAACGTGGGCTCCGACACTGGAGTGGTACATGCGGGCATATAGGCTAATCCCAGTAATGTGACGTAAGTTCGTCGCACCGAAATGAGATTCTGTTGAAAAATCGTTTTGTAGCCAATCGAGTGGAGAGTAATAAGGTGTACTGGTATCCTGAATAAAACCAATCTGCTTTCAGGAAAAAATGTGTTGCGTTACTTACTGGACGCCCTTCTTCATTCATGTAAAATACGTAATCTTGTAAAACCAGATGAGTGCCTACGCAACACATCGTATTATGGGTATTTAGCGTAGAGAGAAAACTCATAAAAGTACACTGGTGCACTTTACTTACGGACAAGAAAAAAAAAACCATCCCATGATGTATCACTGGCAATTAAAATATGCCCCCATGAAACTTGGACCATATATAGAAAGAACTCCTACAGTGGAGAACGTGAGCTATGTGAATGGGATACCCAGTGAGACTAACAGAAATGACACTTCCATTCGAAGACAATAAGTACACCGAAGTCATTTATGATGGTCCCCTGGACATTACAAAAGGCATGTTCTAGTCCAGCGTTCTTCCTTCCTGGCCACAAGGTTGATAAAGAGTTCTTGTGGGAGGTGGGTGACAAATGCTGTACAGTCGTTGGTGGTTGCAGACGTGCTGCAATACGTCATCCCAACACATCTCATACGTGCTCGGTGGGATTTAAGTCAGGGGAATGGGCAGGGCAGTGTATTCATCGAATGTCTTCTCGTTGCAAGAGTCGCTCCATCTGTGCTGTACGATACGGTCGCCCATTTTCGTACATAGGAGTGAAGTCAGGGTTGAATATACCCCTGAAAAGACGCACATGGGGAAAGAATACAGTGCCACCGTAGCTTTGAGCAGTGAGCGTACAGTGTGCAAAGATTTGGAGATCAGTACACCCAAGAAAGATCATGCCCCTCACACCGTAACACTTGCGTCACCAAAACGATGACGTTGGACAGTGTTCCTCAGTGCAATACGGGTTCCAGTCTCTCGACATATGACGATACGTAACGCATCCGTGGAACATTTTAGAACTTGGTGATCCAGGCGTTGCTGTGTGAGTACGCATAATTTTGCTTGGGCGTACTCACTTTCAAATCTTTGAACACTTTACACTCACCGCTCAACGTTACTGTGACAACGTAGTTCTTCACCACGTGCATCTTTTCAGGGCTGCATACAGTCCTGACTTCATTTTTATGGATAAGTATGCGCAACTGCATCAAATAGCGCTGTTGGAGCAGCTCTTGCAATGACAGGATTATCGGCGAATGTACGGGTCTGTTCATTACGCCGACTTAAATCCTATCGATGACGTGCGGGTTGCGTTGAAGAGACGTGTTACAGAACGTTCAACTGCACCAACGACCGTCCAGCAGTTGTCAAACTGGCTGACGGAGGAATGGAATTTGCTATCCCAAGAACTCCTTACCCAACTTGCGACCAGCATGGGACCACCTTGCAGAGCATGCACTGCCGTCTGTGGGGATAACACAATCTGTTTAGAACCATGTCACGCCGTTTGTTATGTCTAGGACACCATCGTGAATCGCGGAGACTTCATGTTTTTACGGCCATTGGAACAAAAGTATCTTTTCTGTTCGTTTCACAGCGAATTTATTAAGTTACCTTCTATGCTATATTGCAGCAGTTCTTTCTGTGTATGGTCCGTTTCAGCGAGCTACGTTACTTGGCAGTGACTAATGATGTGAAAGTTACTTCTGACATTGTATTTTGGACACTAGTGCATTTTGGACACTAGTGCATTTTGGACACTAGTGCATTTTGCACACTAGTGCATTTTGCACAGTCTGTGGAATGCAATACCAAAGTAAGAAACAAATTAACATATTATTTTAAAAAGCTGCAGAAAACAAAGATTTTTGTGCTATCGAAGGATCCATTCCGAGTTTAACTACTGAATGAAACTGTATTTTTTCTGGAATCGCTCCATCGTCCCAGAATTGGAACGGCTGTATCATCTTCGCAAAGCTTCGTTGTTCATGTTTATTGTACTGTCTCAACATCAGCTGGGTAGATGGCATGCTGGAGCGTTTGCTTTTAACATTACTTGCTTAAAATTTCAGCACATCATCGAAGACAGTACAGTAAAACCTCGCTTATCCGGAATAGGTTGGACCTGGTGACCATTTGAACTATCGAAAACTCGGAAAATTCAGGAATTCCAAGAATAGTTAATACTACATGAATCAAATGTAATATTCACACACAAAAAATTTATTTCCTCGTTAACCTTGAATTAATTATAATGTTCACATAATTTTTGACGAGATACTAGAAAGAAAACGCAGTGTTTTTTATGCTGTGAAATAATCAGTAATTCTTTTGAACAGATTCGTACGCCGTTTAGTGCAGTACGATCACTCAACATTAGTTCGGCCATAGTAGTTTCTGTCTAGTGTTCCAAATATGAATGGATTTCGCCGGCCGGTGTGGCCGAGCGTTTCTAGGCGCTTCAGTCTGGAACCGCGCAACCGCTACGGTCGCAGGTTCGAATCCTGCCTCGGGCATGGATGTGTGTGATGTCCTTAGGTTAGTGAGGTTTAAGTAGTTCTAAGTTCTAGGGGACTGATGACCTCCGATGTTAAGGCCCATAGTGCTCAGAGCCATTTGAACCATTTTTTGTAGGGATTTGAGTAAATAATAATTTTTTTTTCTGAAAGTAGGTTGGTTTTATTCAAGATTCCAATACACTATATTATTCGCAATTCGTTGAACTACAAAAGCCTTTTTTAAACAACCTTCGTTCAATGTGATGGCCTTACGCCCCCTTACTATGAGGGCCTGTATGCCCGCATACATGATGATGATCTACAACGTCTTGCTGCCTCCTCAACCTACTCATCACCCACGTAATGCTTACCGAGGAGTGCATCTTCCCATGCAGCAAGTAGCCGGAAGGTGCGACATCCGGGCCAAAGGATGCATAAGGAAGAAGAGTCCAGTGAAGTTCTGTGAGCTGCTCTCAGGTGCGAAGACTTACTTGTGGCCTTGCATCGTCATTGAAAAAGTGCGTCTGCATTTTTGTAGTGACGAACACATTGAAATTGTTTCTTCGGTTTCGCGAGGATAGCACAGTACAGTTGACTTCATCGTTGCACCATGAGGGATCGCATCAAACAGAACAACCGCTTCAGCGTCCCAGAGGACCCTCGCCATCACCTTAGCGGCTGAGGTTGCGGCTTTGAACTTTATCTTCGGAGGAGAGGTGGTGTAAAGCCACTCCATGGATTGCCGTTTTGCTTCCGGTTTGAAGTGATGAACCCGTGCTTTAACTCTAGTGATGATGATCTACAAAAAATTGTTACGATCAGTCTCCTAACGCGCAAGCAACTCCGCACAGGTGGTCCGTCATTGCTCTTTATGGTATTCTTGTTAGGCGGCGAGGAACCCGGTGGCCACACACCTTTTGAGTACCAAAACTGGAAGAAAAGTGTGTCAACACTACGAACAGAGACGTTCAGTTGTGCAACGAGGTGTTTGTTTGTGAACCGTCGATCACGTTGAGTGTGTGTCCTCAAGATTCAACATTGCAGGAGTCAGACCTGTGTGCGGCCGACCGGCATGTGAGCGATTGGACAAGTTTGCCCGAACTTGTCGCGACGTGACAAATGCTCCGCCCAACGACTCACCGTGCTTTCGTTCACTGCTAGCTCTCCGTAGAGATTATTCAAGCACCTATGAATATCTGCAATGCTCTGGTTTTCCGCCAAAAGGATCACAATGACTGTTCCCTGCTTTCAAGTCAACTCCGTTAGAGACGCCATTTTGAAGGATACGTATAATGCCGCCACCTAACGGAACCTCATGAAACTGTAGGTACTGAAGCGGGACTATTCCTCGATGCCACACAGCAAAATCCGCATTTTTGTCTTTATTTTTTGTCATCAGTCTTCTTACTGGTTTGATGCGGCCCTCCACGAATTCATCATCTCAGAATAGCACTTGCAACTTACGTTCTCAATTATTTGCTAGATGTATTCCAATCTCTGTCTTCAACTACAGTTTTTGCCCTCTAAACTCCCTCTAGTATCATGTAAGTCATTCCCTCATGTCTTAACAGATGTTCTTTCATCCTGTCCCTCCTCCTATCAATGTTTTGCACATATTCCTTTCCTCTCCGATTCTTCGCAGAACCTCCTCATTCCTCACCATATCAGTCCACCTAATTTTCAACATTTAAATGCTTCGATTCTCTTCTGTTCCGATTTTCCCACAGTCCATGTTTCACTACCATACAGTGGTGTGCTCCAGACTTACATTCTCATAAATTTCTTCCTCAAATTAAGACCGATATTGATATTAGTAGACATCTCCTGGCCAGGAATACCCTTTTTGTCAGTGCTAGTCTGCTTTTGATGTCCTCCTTGCTCCGTCCGTCATTGGGTATTTTACTGTCTAGATAGCAGAATGCCTTAACCTCATCTACTTCGTGACAATCAATCCTGATGTTAAGTTCTCGCTGTTCTCATTTCTACTACTTCTCATTACCTTCGTCTTTCTTCGATTTTATCAACTGAAATTGGCCGAGAAAAACGTGTTGCGCTATTTAGTAAACGCCCCCAGTAAATCATTTTCTCCAGCTGGATTCTTGCCACTGTATGTGTTATGGTGCCTTCAGATTGAGTACCAACTTCATCAGGTAATGGATCGCTAACATCATTGTCTGTAGGTGAAGAAACGGTGGTAATTTCGTTACCTGGTTTCATGATTTTTGAAGCAAAACTTTTCCTGGGTTTTTCTTCCACTATGAAACCATAGGAGTTCCGAAGCATTTCTTTTTTCCAGCAATCATCGTTTATTAATTCTGTGTACTGCATCTAACTTCTTGCTCATAGACATACCACCTTCTTTCTATTTGATGTTATTTTCCAATCGCAAAAAAACGGGGAATACAATACTGTAAAACTCAATCTTAATTTGTCAAATGACACTGCCAAGAGCCATGTATGACGATTGCCTGAATTTAAATTTAATGATAGTCGTCGTAGACTGTTACCGCTATTTCTTCTGGAGTATCATCTACTGTACAGTTACTGCACGTGAAAAATAGATCCATAATAATTAGGGACGGATATGGGAAGTTTCACTGCACCGTCAAACTGAAAAACCTGGTCGGTAAACTATCAATCACCGGTATCCGATTGCATTCGGGAGGACGACGGTTCAATCCCGTCTCCGGCCATCCTGATTTAGGTTTTCCGTGATTTCCCTAAATCGTTTCAGCAAATGCCGGGATGGTTCCTTTGAAAGGGCACGGCCGATTTCCTTCCCAATCCTTCCCTAACCCGAGCTTGCGCTCCGTCTCTAATGACCTCGTTGTCGACGGGACGTTAAACACTAACCACCCCCCCCCACCCCCCACCACCGGTATCCGAAGGTATTACCGAATTCGTGTTGCGAAAAGGTACATTAAACAGCTTTATGAAAGAGACTTCGCTGCCGAATGAGTCATCCGACTGCACTGTAAATTGTGAAGGTCGTTCTGCAGACACGGACTTATCAACTCGATATTTCACAGGAAAGGGGGGAAACCAATCAAGAACTGTAATTGTAACGAGATGCCGATATTCAATGCAAGATGTACTAGCGTTCAGTATGAATAACATTGATGCAGTGTTGGAGCAAACGGGTGTACCCCAACTCACAGCGCCTAATGTCATTGTGAAGGCCGTAAGCCGCTAGTCACAAAGTGACATATCGTACGTCACTGCTGTGTTCCAGAGTGCGGTTTAACTTCAGAATGGGAAGCGCTAGAGGAATATAGACGAGGTGGTCTAGTAGCGGCCACAGGCAGACGATCAATACCTGTTGCTGACAGGTATGCACCTCAACTGCAGCGAAGTCGGCAGGCACAAGCAAGGTACAGTACGCCGCTGCAAAATTCTCGTATCGTGAATGTAGACCCACAATATATAACTCAAAGACACGACGTTGAAGACTTACGAAGAGAGACGCCATAGCTGGAAGCATATGGGATGGACGTGGATATACTCCACAGTCACAGTTAATTATCCACCTTTAGCTCATATAATGTGCCCACATGCTTAATAGTGTGTTGGTCCACCTGTGGAGCGCAATACACTACTGGCCATTTAAATTGCTACACCACGAAGATGACGCGCTACAGACGTGAAATTTAACCGATAGGAAGAAGATGCTGTGATATACAAATGATTAGCTTTTCCGAGCATTCACACAAGGTTGGCGCCGGTGGCGACACCTACAACGTGCTGACATGAGGAAAGTTTCCAACCGATTTCTCATTCACAAACAGCAGTTGACCGGCGTTGCTTGGTGAAACGTTGTTGTAATGCCTCGTGTAAGGAGGAGAAATGCGTACCATCGGATTGTAGCCTATCGCGATTGCGGTTTATGTCATCGCGACATTGCTGCTCGTGTTGGTCGAGATCCAATGACTGTTAGCAGAATATGGAAACGGTGGGTTCAGGAGGGTAATACGGAACGCCGTGCTGGATCCCTACGGCCTCATATCACTAGCAGTCGCGATGACAGGCATCTTATCCGCATGGCTGTAACGGATTTTGCAGCCACGTCTCGATCCCTGAGTCAACAGATGGGGACGTTTGCAAGACAACAACCATCTGCACGAACAGTTCGACGACGTTTGCAGCAGCATGGACTATCAGCTCGGAGACCATGGCAACGGTTACCCTTGACGCTGCGTCACAGACCGGAGCACCTGTGACGGTGTACTCAACGACGAACCTGGGTTCACGAATGACAAAAGTCATATTTTCGGATGAACCCAGGTTCTGTTTACAGCATCATGATGGTCGCATCCGTGTTAAGCGACATCGCGGTTAACGCACATTGGAAGCGTATATTCGTCATCGCCATACTGGCGTATCAACCGGCGTGATGGTATGGGGTGCCATTGGTTACACGTCTCGGTCACCTCTTGTTCGCATTGACGGCATTATGAACAGTGGACGTTACATTTCAGATGTGTTACGACCCGTGGCTCTACCCTTCATTTCAGCAGGGTAATGCACAACCGCATATTGCATGTCCTGTGCGGGCCTTTCTGGATACAGATGCCCTGGCCAGCACATTCTCCAGATCTATCACCAATTGAAAACGTCTGGTCAATTGTGGCCGAGCAACTGGCTCGTCAGAATACGCCAGTCACTACTCTTGATGAACTGTGGTATCGTGTTGAAGCTGCATCGGTAGCTGTACCTGTACACGCCATCCAAGCTCTGTTTGAGTCAATGCCCAGGCGTATCAAGGCCGTTATTACGGCCAGAGGTGGTTGTTCTGGGTACTGATTTCTCAGGATCTATGCACCCAAATTGCGTGCAAATGTAATCACATGTCAGTTCTAGTATAATATATTTGTCCAATTAATACCCGTTTATCATCTGCATTTCTTCTTTGTGTAGCAATTTTAATGGCCAGTAGTGGACAACTCAAAGACACGACATTGAAGACTTACGAAGAGAGACGCCATAGGTAGAAGCATATGGAATGGACATGGGTATACTCCACCAGTCATAGTTAATTATCCACTTACATATTTATGCGTTTACACATACTGGTCAGCTCAAATAATGTGACAACTTGCTTAATAGTGTGTTGGTCCACCTTTGGAGCGCAATACATCAACGATTCGACAAATCCTTGGCAGGTTTCTGGAGCTACGTCGCATGAGATGTGTTTGCAAAGGTCACGTAATTTCTCTGAATTATGGCCCCGTGGTTAGTAGGCAAGGGACTGGCGTCCGATAGTGTCCTAGATCGTCGGGTTCAGGAAAGGCGAACCTGGTGGCCAAGACATTGACTTGAACCAACTGTCTTCTGCTCAAACCAATAAAGAAAGATTCTGGCCTTGGGATACACAGTTATCCTGCTGTAAGGTGCTTTTTTAGTCGAGATGACATGAATTAGGAAGGGATGCAGGTGGTCCGCAATAGTGCTCAGCTGTCATATTGCCTTCGATTGCTACCACAGGTCCAGGTCCCACGAAAGCCTAGGTTAAGTGTCCGCATAGCATAACATTGCCTCGACTGGCCAACGTCCGTGACGTGGTGCTTGTTTCTAGCAGCCGTTCGCCAGAATGACGGCGTATCTGAACACGACGATCGACCTAGTGCAACCAGAAACCTGATCCATCCTATCAGGTGGCACATTCCCATATGTCCACGAACCACCCTACATGATGCCGTGTCCACTGCAATAGTAACTGACGATGTCGCGGATAAACATCAGACAAACTTTGTTTCTTTGAGGTTACTTCCCATTTGTCGGTTCGTCTTTACCCTTTGTTTGCTATCTCACTAAAAATTAATGCAATGATTTTTCCGTTTCCTCGACATATGTTACGCAGGGCCGGCCGGGGTGGCGCAGTGGTGCTAGGCGCTACAGTCTGGAACCGCGAGACCGCTACGGTCGCAGGTTCGAATCCTGCCTCGGGCATGGAACTGTGTGATGTCCTTAGGTTAGTTGGGATTACGTAGTTCTAACTTCTAGGAGACTGATGACCTCAGAAGCTAAGTCCCATAGTGCTCAGAGCCATTTAAACCATTTGTTACGCAGGGTGCATCGGCAGAAGAAAAATGCACGTACGTTAGGAGGCTATAATGCTGAACGGTCTACGAGACATCGTGCTGTGTCCGTGAAATGCTGGTTTTCATGGCCGCTTTTACTTCCTTGGTGCTTGTAACTTAGGTCATCGGCTTAGACATAATGCGCTGTTCAACGTTTCTTCTTGCGTTGTGGGAGTCATCATTCGTGGTTCTGACGACTGGTGGTAAAATTATTCTTTGTTTACTCCTTCTCAAAACGAATGTTGCACGTAAAAATGAAATGTCGTGTGGCTAGGGCCTCCTATCGGGTAGACCAGTCGCCTGGTGCAAGTCTTTTGAGTTGACGCCACTTCGGCGACTTGCGCGTTGAATGTTACAAGTGTTAAAGCTGTAACAACAGAACTGTTCATTCGCATCCACACAATAGTCGTTCTGTAATCTGTAAGTTGTGAAAGACTGACAAGCCGAGTCGCTTTCGGAAGATGAATTAGACCGATTTACGAGGAGCGTACAATAAGTAATACAACTTTTTTCTCTGTCAATTTCGGTTGAAAAAAAAAAATTGTGGGATATCGTAGAATATTCCCGCTTCAGCCTCTAGTTTCAGGAAGTTCCGATAGGTGACGGCGCTACATGTACCCTTCAAAATGGCGTATGTAATGCAGGTGCGTTCCAATTAGAGACCTGTCATCGAGTTTCTTTCGCAGAGCGAAAAAGATCACGATGAGTCGTTGGGCGAGACGTCTGTCATCATCACAACAAGATCGCAGTTACCTGTCCGACCTCCCACACACAGCTCTCTCCTGTAATGTTGGAACGTGCGGACACTCTCATTCGAGGCGATCGACGGCACACACACACACACACACACACACACACTCCTCGCTGCACAACTGGACGTCTAAGTTGGCAGTGCTAACACGCTCTCGTCCAGCAGTTTGACTGCTCAAAGGTTTGTACCCGTTGGGTTCCTCGCCTCCTAACAGACGAACATAAAGGGCAACGAAGAGCTGTCTGTGTGGCATTACTTGCGCGTTACGATGCTGTTCGTGGCGACTTTTTGTCGAACACCGTCGCAGGCGATGAAACACGGGTTCATGACTTCGAACCGGAAAGAAAACGGCAATCCATGGAGTGGAGCTATATCATCTCTCCTGTGAAGAAAGCGTTCAAAGCCGCGCGCTCAGCCAGTAAATTCGTGCGAGGGTCTTCTGGGACTCTGAAGTGGTTATTCCGTTTGATGTCCTCACTCACGGTGCAACGATCAGCTCTGAAGTGTATTGCGCTACCCTCAGGAAACTGAAGAAACGACTTCAGCGTGTTCGTCGCCACAACAACGCAAACAAACTTCTCCTTCTCCATGACAACGCAACGCCTTACACAAGCCTCCGCACACGGGAGACACTTACAAGGGAACCTCCCCATCGCACCGCCCCTCAGATTTAGTTATAAGTTGGCACAGCGGATAGGCCTTGAAACACTGAACACAGATAAATCGAGAAAACAGAAAGAAGTTGTGTGGAACTATGAAAAAAAAAAAAAGCAAAATATACAAACTGAGTAGTCCATGCGCAACATATGCAACATCAAGGACAATGTGGGCTCAGGAGCGCCGTGGTCCCGTGGTCAGCGTGAGCAGCTGCGGAACGAGAGGTCCTTGGTTCAAGTCTTACCTGTAGTGAAAAGTTTACTTTCTTTATTTTCGCAAAGTTATGATCCGTACGTTCGTTCATTGACGCCTCTGTTCACTGTAATAAGTTTAGTGTCTGTGTTTTGCGACCGCACCGCAAAACCGCGCGATTAGTAGACGAAAGGTCGTGCCTTTCCAATGGGAACGGAAAACATTTGATCGCAAGGTCATAGGTCAACCGATTCCTCCATAGGAAATCACGTCTGATATATTCTATACGACACTGGAGACGGCATGTGCGTCACATGACAGGAATATGTTGTCGACTAACCTAACTTGTACACTTGGCGAATGGGTAAAAAGATTCTTCTACCTTGCCCGATTTAGGTTTTCTTGTGGATGTGATAATCACTCCCAAAAAAGTGATGAAAACATAAGAGTTTGTCACATAAACTGCAACAAATGAATGCAACAGTTTCTATGTTTGTTTAGTTGTAGCGTCCACATAATACGGCGCAGTTACCTCGCATCGGACGGACGGACGGACAGATAATAATTGTCTGAAAATAAAAAATTAAAACTTTTCACTCGAGGGAAGACTTGAACCAAGGACCTCTCGTTCCGCAGCTGCTCACGCTAACCACGGCGCTCCTGAGGCTACACTGTCCTTGATGTTCAATATCTTGCGCATGGACTACTCAGTTTGTATATTTCGCTTATTTTTTCATAGTTCCACACAACTTCTTCCTGTTTTCTCGATTGATCTGTGTTCATATTTTCAAGGCCTATCCACTGTGCCGACTTATAACTAAATCTGAGGGGGGTGCGATGGGGAGGTTCCCTTGTTAGAAAAATTCGTTCAACTGTTCTTCCCGATCCACCATACAGCCCGGTGATCTCACATCTCACAACTTCGATCTCTTTAGGCCAATGAAGGATGCACTCCGACAGAAGCAGTATGTGTATGACGGAGATTATTTATACAGCAAGACGTTGGATCTGACGTAGAGCAGTAGAGTGGTACTATGGGGGCATATAAGCCCTCTCTGTAAGGGGGCGTAATGTCGTCGCATTGAAGATCGTATTGAAAAATAGGATTCTGTAGCCAAAAATGGGAAATAAAATGGTGTATTGGAATCCTGAATAATAATACATTGGTTTCAGAAAAAGTATTGCATTAGGCCTACATACTGAACGCCCCTCGTACTTTTTGACCATCCAGACCCACGACTTAATCTGAGTCGTCTTTCTTCCCTGTTTTTAATTTCTATTGCCTTTCTAGTCATTTTCGTATTGTAGTCATGGGTACATCCAAACACGATAGCTTCTCTCTGCCGTTATGTCACGGAGCTGATTCCATACAAGCGGCTGACACATACACACCACGCCACTTCACTGCCATGTCTTGGACTAGGGCGGCTGAGGGTCACATGACTGCCTCTTGTATCATTTATAGCGGCCCGAAGCGGTCAGTGACCTATTAAGGTGGCGAATTATACTTTGTCCGGGGAGCTTATCTGCACAACGAGATCACGTGCTGACAGCCCGAATAAAATTACTTGATAGTTGACACATCACGCGCCGGAGCTGGTTTCCTCCAATCAGAGCGCTCAAAGTTACGCTCCAACCGTTCTCCGTTGCAAAACTGGTTCAAAAGTTGGTCACTTCATTTGTAATTTCCTGTCTGGCATTCTTTCTTGCTGGCACACACACACACACACACACACACACACACACACACACACACACACACACACAAACTATGCTAATGAAATACGCACGTTTCATACACAGCACTTACCAAACACTTGGTGAGCTTGAAGAGTCACACTACTGGATACTTCAGCACAAGACGCGATTTAGCATCTTGTATACAGTTACCATAAACACTGATAGGCTTACATTAGATATGCTTCGCCGACGTTGCGTGAAGCAGAATATTCCAAGACTGCAATACATCATCCCGACTGGGTCACAACGATCATAAATATAATTACCAAACACAGTGATGTGGCGTAGCGCAATACTTACCGAATAGATGAGACGTGTATAAGTTCGTGGGTTTCAATCTTGTCAGGTTTAGAGATTTTAATCTAGAGTGTATCATTTTTAATCATCTAATTAGTTTAAATGTAATTACTTTATTTCTAATTTTTGCCACGTCATTTTCGTCATTGTATTGACTTTATTTGCTCTTATTTTTTTCTCCCTGTTATTCTTGTTTCGTTCGTAATCGGCCTGTGTCGCCTGTAATCGGCAATCGATTGCCAACGAGGACTGCTCATCGGTTGCGTAGTGGCAGCTCAGGTAGCCATTATGAGAAATTGTAGTTTGTGTGTGTGTGTGTGTGTGTGTGTGTGTGTGTACGTATTAAAACGGGTACCTAGAAACAACATAGCCCTTCACTGGTTCACAACCCACAACAGGCGACAGCAGCCCACCCACCCCACCAGCGCCCCACTCTGAACCAAGGGTTATCGTCCGGTTCGACCCCCAGTGGACCCCCCCCCCCCTCCCCCTCCGCCGGGCGGATTCGTGTCGGAGACCGGCACGCCTTCCCACTCGGGAAACAGCGCGTTAGACCGCGCGGCTAGCCGGAAGGGTAATTGTACACTCCTGGAAATTGAAATAAGAACACCGTGAATTCATTGTCCCAGGAAGGGGAAACTTTATTGACACATTCCTGGGGTCAGATACATCACATGATCACACTGACAGAACCACAGGCACATAGACACAGGCAACAGAGCATGCACAATGTCGGCACTAGTACAGTGTATATCCACCTTTCGCAGCAATGCAGGCTGCTATTCTCCCATGGAGACGATCGTAGAGATGCTGGATGTAGTCCTGTGGAACGGCTTGCCATGCCATTTCCACCTGGCGCCTCAGTTGGACCAGCGTTCGTGCTGGACGTGCAGACCGCGTGAGACGACGCTTCATCCAGTCCCAAACATGCTCAATGGGGGACAGATCCGGAGATCTTGCTGGCCAGGGTAGTTGACTTACACCTTCTAGAGCACGTTGGGTGGCACGGGATACATGCGGACGTGCATTGTCCTGTTGGAACAGCAAGTTCCCTTGCCGGTCTAGGAATGGTAGAACGATGGGTTCGATGACGGTTTGGATGTACCGTGCACTACTCAGTGTCCCCTCGACGATCACCAGTGGTGTACGGCCAGTGTAGGAGATCGCTCCCCACACCATGATGCCGGGTGTTGGCCCTGTGTGCCTCGGTCGTATGCAGTCCTGATTGTGGCGCTCACCTGCACGGCGCCAAACACGCATACGACCATCACTGGCACCAAGGCAGAAGCGACTCTCATCGCTGAAGACGACACGTCTCCATTCGTCCCTCCATTCACGCCTGTCGCGACACCACTGGAGGCGGGCTGCACGATGTTGGGGCGTGAGCGGAAGACGGCCTAACGGTGTGCGGGACCGTAGCCCAGCTTCATGGAGACGGTTGCGAATGGTCCTCGCCGATACCCCAGGAGCAACAGTGTCCCTAATTTGCTGGGAAGTGGCGGTGCGGTCCCCTACGGCACTGCGTAGGATCCTACGGCCTTGGCGTGCATCCGTGCGTCGCTGCGGTCCGGTCCCAGGTCGACGGGCACGTGCACCTTCCGCCGACCACTGGCGACAACATCGATGTACTGTGGAGACCTCACGCCCCACGTGTTGAGCAATTCGGCGGTACGTCCACCCGGCCTCCCGCATGCCCACTATACGCCCTCGCTCAAAGTCCGTCAGCTGCACATACGGTTCACGTCCACGCTGTCGCGGCATGCTACCAGTGTTAAAGACTGCGATGGAGCTCCGTATGCCACGGCAAACTGGCTGACACTGACGGCGGCGGTGCACAAATGCTGCGCAGCTAGCGCCATTCGACGGCCAACACCGCGGTTCCTGGTGTGTCCGCTGTGCCGTGCGTGTGATCATTGCTTGTACAGCCCTCTCGCAGTGGTGTCCGGAGCAAGTATGGTGGGTCTGACACACCGGTGTCAATGTGTTCTTTTTTCCATTTCCAGGAGTTAATTTGCTTCAGTGCTGAAAGCGAATTTTTTCTGTCTAGAGTTTTCTCGTAGTCGTTAGTTTTAATCGCCTTGAACAAAGCGATCGTGATGTTAGTTCTTCCGCAGACTTTTGGACGCCGCTTTCTAGGATAAATTGCACATAGCGTGATTGTGGTTAGCTTAGGACAGGAGCTTAAATTCAGGGCTACAACGCGTGTTGTCTGCCGCAGTTCAGTCATTAGTTACTTAAAATTAGCTCTAGACAGAGCATCTAGCATTTCAGACATACCTCGTGGCGGCCACTTCCAACAATACACCGCGTTACACATTAACAGCATTTATGTGAAGTGTCCCGCCTTGTTTATCACCTATAATCGAATCGGTAGATGTAGATGAAGATGAAATGGGAGATACGATACTGCGTGAAGAGTTTGACAGAGCACTGAAAGACCTGAGTCGAAACAAGGCCCCGGGAGTAGACAACATTCCATTAGAACTACTGACTGCCTTAGGAGAGTCAGTCCTGACAAAACTCTACCATCTGGTGAGCAAGATGTATGAGACAGGCGAAATACCCTCAGACATCAAGAACAATATAATAATTCCGATCCCAAAGGAAGCAGGTACTGACATGTGTGAAAATTACCGAACAATCAGTTTAATAAGTCACGGATGCAAAATACTAACACGTATTCTCTACAGACGAATGGAAAACTGGTAGAAGCTGACCTCGGGGAAGACCAGTTTGGATTCCATAGAAATGTTGGAACACGTGAGGCAATACTGACCCTAAAACTTATCTTAGAAGCTAGATTAAGGAGAGGCAAACCTACGTTTCTAGCATTTGTAGACTTGGAGAAAGCTTTTGACAATGTTGACTGGAATACTCTCTTTCAAATTCTGAAGGTGGCAGGGGTAAACTACAGGGAGCGAAAGGCTATTTACAATTTGTACAGAAACCAGATGGCAGTTATAAGAGTCGAGGGGCACGAAAGGGAAGCAGTGGTTGGGAAGGGAGTGAGACAGGGTTGTAGCCTAACCCCGATGTTATTCAATCTGTATATTGAGCAAGCAGTGAAGGAAACAAAAGAAAAATTCGGAGTAGGTATTAAACTCCATGGAGAAGAAATAAAAACTTTGAGGTTCGCCGATGACATTGTAATTCTGTCAGAGACAGCAAAGGACTTGGAAGAGCAGATGAACGGAATGGACAGGGTCATGAAAGGAGGGTACATCAAAGATGAACATCAACAAAAGCAAAACGAGGATAATGGAATGTAGTCGAATTAAATCGGGTGATGCTGAGGGAATTAGATTAGGAAATGAGACACTTAAAGTAGTAAAGGAGTTTTGCTATTTGGGGAGCAAAATAACTCGAAGTAGAGAGGATATCAAATGTAGACCGGCAATGGCAAGGAAAGCGTTTTGAAGAAGAGAAACTTGTTAACATCGAGTATTGATTTAAGTGTCAGGAAGTCGTTTCTGAAAGTATTTGTATGGAGCGTAGCCATGTATGGAAGTGAAACATGGACAATAACTAGCTTGGACAAGAAGAGAATAGAAGCTTTCGAAATGTGGTGCTACAGAAGAATGCTGAAGATTAGATGGGTAGATCATATAACTAATGAGGAGGTATTGAATAGGATTGGGGAGAAGAGAAATTTGTGGCACAACTTAACTAGAAGAAGGGACCGGTTGGTAGGACATGTTCTGAGGCATCAAGGGATCACCAATTTAGTATTGGAGGGCAGTGTGGAGGGTAAAAATCGTAGAGGGAGACCAGGGGATGAATACACTAAGCAGATTCAGAAGAATATAGTCTGCAGTAGGTACTGGGAGATGAAGAAGCTTGCACAGGATAGAGTAGCATGAAGAGCTGCATCTAACCAGTCTCAGGACTGAAGACCACAACAACAAAAATCGAGTCGGTAACTAGCAGCGGCAAGTGAGACGTAAACTATAAAATAATTTTAGTCGGACTACAGTGCGTGTGGGTAGTTGGATACCTATTTATGTGTTTAACAGAGTAAAACTGATGACTTGCTTGGGTAATTAACGCACCCTACATACTTTTACTCTGAACTTCGTCCGACGTCATGATCGTCTGCGATAATGCAGCTACGGTCAAAAAACTGTTCATTTGATAGAAATGTAAAGTCAATAACCAGACATATTGCAAAAAACTTTTCAGAGCCTTGCGTTTAATAACACGAGTGAACAAAAACAGACAGCAATGGCGGCCTAAGACCGCTGCCATAAGAAGTCATCCTCATTCTGCTAACAGTCTTGTCAGAGGGCGGAGGAGTGGATAGAGGGTCAGGACACTTTCTTGCCCTTGGGGTGGAAATTGCCTCTAAAAGACGGAAGTATCGCCTGTGATCAATGAGGATGCAGAAGGAAATGGAAACCACTGCATTAAAGCCACATGATGCCGCTGCTGCTGCTGATGATGACGACACATTGACATTTTTTTCGTGGGGCGCTCAACTGCGAGGTAATCAGTGCCCGTACATTTTCCCAGTCTTGCCACTTTCCCGAATGATCATGAAATGATGAAGACAATACAAACACCCACAACGGAGAGGTGACAACGAGAAAAAGATTGAATAACCGGAGTCAGACTGCGGAATGTCAGAAGTTTGAACTTGATAGGGAAGCTAGAAAATCTGGAAACGGAAATACTAAGGCTCCATCTAGATATAGTGGGGGTCAGTGAAGTGAAATGGAAAAAAGACACGGATTTCTGGTCAGACGAGTGTAGGGTAATATCAACAGCAGCTGAAAAAACGGGAGTAGAAGTTGTTATGAATAGAAAGATATGACAGAGTAAGAGTAACTGTGAGCAATTCAGTGATAGGGTTGTTCTCATCAGAATTGACAGTAGACAAACACCGACAACGATAGCCAAAGTATACACGCCGACGTCGTAAGCGGAAGAAAAAAACGTAAAGTATATGAGGATACTGGACGGGTAATTCAGCATGTAAAGGGAGATGGAAAAACTAGTAGTACTGGGAGACGTGCGTGGGGCTACAGAGGAAGGAACAGAACAAAAGGTTACGGGAAATATGAGCATGATAGAATGAGAGACGAGAAAGACTAATTCAGTTCTGCAATAAATTCCAACTAGAAACAGTGGGTACTCTGCTCAAGAATCACAAGAAGAGGTGGCATATTTGTAAAATGCCTGGAATACCGTAAGATTCCGGTTAAACTACGTATGGTCAAGGAATACGCAAATCAGATGCGGGATTGTAAAACGTATCTAGGAGCAAATACAGACTAAGATCACGACATAATGGTAATGAAGAGTAGGCTGGAGCTTGAGACTAGTCAGGAAGAATCAGTTCGTGAAGAAGTCGGGTACTGAAGTACTAAGGAATGAAGAAATAAGCTTGAAGTTCTCTCGAAGCTATAGATAATGCGCTAAGGAATAGTTCAGTAGGTAGTTCCGTTGATGAGGAATAGACAAATCTAAAAAGTGTAGGTACAGAAGTTCGAAAGAAAAACACAGGAACAAAGAAGGTAACAATGGTGAAGCCCTGGGTAACAGAAGAAACACTTCACTTCATCCATGAAAGAAGGAAGTACGAAGATGTACAGGGAATTTCCTGAATACAGAAATAAGTCACTTAGGAATGAAATAAATAGGAAATGCAGGGAAACTAAGGCGAAACAGTTGCAGGAAAAATGAGAAGAAATCGAAAAAGAAATGATTGTCCGGAGGATTAACTCAGTACATAGAAAAGTCAAAGCAGTCTACGGTGAAATTAAAAGCAAGGGCGGTAACATTAGGAGTGCAGTGGGGATTCCACCGTTAAATGCAGAGGAGAGGGCGGATAGGTGGAAAGAGCACACTGGAGGCCGCTATGAGGAAGAGGACTTGCTTCATGACGTGATAGAAGAAGAAACAGGTGTCGGTAGAGAAGGGAGAGGGGAATGACAGGGAAGAGATACGGAATCGAGTATTAGAATCAGAATTTAAAAGAGCTTTGGAAGACTTAAGATCTGATGAGGCTGAAGGAACAGATAACATTCCATCGGAATTTCTAAAGTCATTGAAGGAAATGGCAACAAAATTACTATTGACGTTGTTGTGTAGAATGTAGGAGACTGGCGATATATCATTAGCCTTTCGGAAAATTATCATCCACACAATTTCGAAGCTTGCATGAGTCTACAAAAGCAATAACTGCCGCACAGTAAGCTTAACAGCTCACGCATCAAAGTTGCTGACAAGAATAATGTACAAAAGAATGGAAAGAAAATTGAGGATCTGTTAGACGACGATCAGTACCGCTTTAGGAAAGGTAAAGGCATCTGAGGGATTGTTCCGGCGTTGCGACTGATAATGAAGGGAAAAACTAAAGAAAAATCAATACTCGTTCATAGGATTTGTCGACCTAGCATAAGCGTTCGACAACCTAAAACGGCGCAAGATGTCCAAAATTTTCAAAACAATACGGCTGAGGTATAGGGAAAGACGTGTAATAAAGGTATGAACAAGACCCAAGACGGAACAATGAGTGAAGGAACAAGAACTAAGTGCAAGGATTAAAAAGGGGGTAAGACAGGGGTGTAGTCTTCCGCACCTGCCTTTCAATCTATACGTCGAAGAAGCAATGACGGAAATGAGAGAAGAACTGAAGAGAGGGGCTAAAATTCAGAGTGAAAGAATATCAGCGATAAGATTCGCCGAAGACATTGCTTTCCTCAGCGAAAGCGCAGAAGAATTACCGGATCTGTTGAATGGAATGAACAGTCGAGTGGGTATAGGACACGGATTGAGAGTAAATCGAAGAAAGACGAAAGTAATGAGTAGTAGTAGAAATGAGAACAGCGAGAAACTTAACATCAGAATTGGTGATAACGAAGTACACGAAGTTAACGTATTCTGCTACGCAGGCAGCAAAGTAATCCATGACGAACGGAGTATGGACGACATGAAATGCAGACTAGCACTGGCAAAAAGGAAATTTCTTGCCAAAAGAAGTCCACTAATATCAAACCTAGGTCTCAATTTGAGGAAGAAATTTCTGAGAATCTACGGTTCAAATGGCTCTGAGCACTATGGGACTTAACATCTGAGGTAATCAGTCCCCTATAACTTAGAACTACTTAAACCTAACTAACCTAAGGACATCACACACATCCATGCCCGAAGCAGGATTCGAACCTGCGACCGTAGCGGTCGCGCGATTCCAAACTGAAGCTCCTAGAACCGCTCGGTAGAATCTACGTTTGGACCACAGCATTGTATGGTAGTGACACACTGGCCGTGGGCAAACCGGAACAGAAGAGAATCGAAGCATTTGAGATGTGGTGCTACAGACTAATGTTGAAAATTAGGTGGAGTGATAAGGTAAGGAATGAGAAGGTTCTCCGGAGAATGGGGGAGGAAAGGAATATGTAAGGAAACACTGACAAGGAGAAGGGGCAATATAATAGGACATGTTAAGACATCAGGGAATAACTTCCATGGTATTAGAGGAAGCTGTAGATATAATTCCCATATAGATGATTCGCCCCTGTCTGTTTCTGATTGGAATTTTATGTTCTAGTGCAAAAGTCTCTTACAGGTTGTCAGCAAACATCAGTTAGGAAATTGGGAAGCACCAGATATTAAAAAATAAAGACTATAGTATTAGCTGAACGTTTGAACACAGTGTGCAAATGCCGTTACTGTTTCGAGTGGTCTTCTTCGAATAAGACGCACATGCCCCAAGTAGTTTCCTTTGCATTGTCAACAATCAGCTGCCTGATCGAAAACTGGAACGGCGCTGTGAAATGCGCATGTGGTTGTAGCGAACAAATATAAAAAGAAAAGAAAATATACAGGTGAGAGCACTCTCTTGAAAACAGTAAAGTAACTTAAATGCTTTAACATCCCAAAGCGTTATCCAGAATCTTTACCTCTTCTTGCGACGGACTGGATGTTAATACTTCTCCGGAAATCGGAGGCAAGTAAAAATCCTCGATAAAATTCAAGCAATAACGTAATGGTACTTGAATAAAAGCAACTGCGTTAGTTAACATAATTCACCAAGATGAGTTTTTTTGCCTTCCCTCGTGGACTGCGCAATAAATGAATCATTTTTACAATTCGAGTGTAGAAGTGACTTGTTTTCTATATTACGCATGTATCTTTCGCTTCTACGTACATGCTCTTTGACAGCCAGAACATAGTTAAATCGTACCTTGTTTGTCAATTATTTCCCGACAGAAAATACTTCATGATCTCTGAAATGAGGCGACTACACGGATAAAATTCAATATATCTACCTAACCGATCGCAACAGCACGAACAGCAGAAAAGTGCGGTTGTATAATAGCCAAACGCGAACCTTAAGTGATGGCCCTAATGTCCCAACCTTCCCCCCCCCCCCCCTCATCCCACACACCCGACCACCTTCCAGGAGCCGTTAGGTTGAAGTAAAAACGTAAATTCCGTCCACAAGACATTTCGAGCCCATCAGTACCGACCGATCGCTGTCACCCTCTGCTAGTGACCTTATTGGATACGGTACGGAAGGGCAGAGATTAGTACACCTCTCCCCTGGACGTTGTCAGTTTTCGTGATTTGGACACGGTCAAGAAGGTTAGCCGCACAGGCGCACTTACAATGAAGTAGCAGATTAATTTTTTCAGAGTAACGGCCTCTCTACTAAGACAATATCCCAAGTTACAATGCATTAAAAATAGACTTAGAAGTAATTCCCGTGATGTAACAATGCGATAGAATACCACTACTCGTAAATGGCTGTTAGTAAAATTTACAGAAGCACGTGGCAATGGCTTCTGCTGCTTGTCAGTCCATAACTTGAACTGTTAGACACCCTCGAAGTGACAAAACTCAGAAATGCAGTATTTGAGAAACTCAAAGAATTAATTCTATAAAAATAACTTTGAAATGGTACAGTATAAGCTTCTTTTAAATTTCAAGTAAGTATTGTTGGCAGTAAATTCCGTTACATTTTTCATGCACGCTGGGGCACTTTTTTTTCCGAGACGTGAACTAAAACTGCCGTTTTTCGACTTGTCACTTTTCTTCTCGGTATGCGGTATGATGATTCGTTGAACTGCTCACGTGAGGGCCTCTGTCCATGTTAAACACCAGAGGTCTTGCCTGTGACTGCCCGGCTATTTTCGTTGATTGGTGCTTGATAGACTGCTGAACGACGAATATTGAGGCACTTCGTAACGTTGGCCTGACGTGGATGTGCTATCATTTTTCCAACTGTTGAGTCATCGTGGCATACTCGTATATTACTTCAGTCATTTAGGCTGGATTCATTGGTCAAGTCGTCGTGCACAGCTAATCAATAACCCTGCAAGGAACAAATATGTTGTTTGTAACAGTGATATACAATTTGCAGTTCTTATATGCTGACCTGGTTTATAAATTGTTATTCTGCACCTATCGTTTTCTTTCATCTTATTAATTTCTAATTTATTTTTATGGTATAGCACTCCACAGTCTCGCTCGCCGTTTCCCAGATTCTTCAGTTGAGGTTTTACTTCTACGCATACTGTATTCCGAATAACTTTGATATCTTCTTAAAACAGCAGCAAATGCAAACAAGTCTTTTTCTTTTTACGTTGGCCGAATGTCTAGATGTTTTAGCCTTGCTTTCGCCGTCTTTTGTCGTCCAAGCTGGCACAGTAGGATTGCAATCCTCCTCCGTTCATCATGACTTACACACACGTGACGGAAGTCATGAGAGACTTCCTAACATCGTGTCGGACATACTTTTCCCCGATGTAGTACAGCAACCTGACGCGGGATGGACTAAACAAGTTTGTGGGAGTCACCTGTAGAAATATTGAGTCATTACTGCGAAAGTGTTCCCAGTGCAGGATTTTGTGCACTAACTGACCTCGATTATGTCCCAGAAATGTCAGATGGGATTCATGTCGGGTTACCTCTGTTACCAAATAATTCCCTGAAATTGTGAAGAATATTGTTCAAACCAATCGTGAACGATTGTGGCCTGGAACGATGGTGCATTCTAATCCAAAAAAAGATCTATCGTTGTTTAGAAACATGAAGTCCATTAATGTCAGCAGATGGTCAAAAAGAAACGCTAAGTATATCTATTTAAAAAAGCTGTAAAACTGCTCTTAACGCCTTTTTAAGAGACAGTCTTCACTCCTTCCGATCTGATCATGCAAGTGTAGAAAAGTTGTGGAATGTTTTCAAAGAGATAGTATCGATAGCAATTGAGAGATATATACCACATAAGTCAATAAGTGATGGTACTGATCCCTCATGGTACACAAAACGGGTCAGATCGTTGTTGCAGAAGCAACGAAAAAAGCGTGCCAAATTTAAAAGAACGCAAAATCCCCAAGATTGGCAAAGTTTTACAGAAGTTCGAAATATGGCGCGTACTTCAATGCGAGATACTTTTAATAATTTCCACAACGAAATTCTGTCTCGAAATCTGGCAGAAAACCCAAGGGGATTCTGGTCATACATAAAGCACGCCAGTGACAAGACGCAATCAATACCTTCACCGCGCGATAACAACGGTGAAGTCACTGATGACAGTGCCCCTAAAGCAGAGTTATTAAACGCTGTTTTCCGAAACTCCTTCGCCAAAGAAGACGACGCAAACATTCCTGAATTCCAATCAAGAACAACTGCCATGATGAGAACCATAGAAGTAGATATCCTCGGTGTAACAAAGCAGCTTAAATCACTTAATAAAGGCAAGGCCTCCGGTCCATATAGTATATCAGACAGGTTCCTCTCAGAGTATGATGATACAATAGCTGCATATTTAGCAATTATATACAACCACTCGCTCACAGAAAGATCCGTACCTAAAGACTGGAAAATTGCTCAAGTCACACCAATACCCAAAAAGGGAAGTAGGAGTAATCCGCTGAATTACAGGCCTATATCGCTAACGTCGATTTGCAGTAGGGTTTTGGAACATATACTGTATTCGAACATTATGAAGTACCTCGAAGAAAACGATTTATTGACACATACTCAGCACGGTTTCAGAAAATATCGTTCTTGTGAAACACATTAGCTCTTTATACTCATGAAGTAATAAGTGCTTTCGACAGGCGATGTCAAATTAATTACACATTTTTAGATTTCTAGAAGGCTTTCGACACTGTTCCTCGCAAGCATCTTCCAACCATACTGCGTGCCTACGGAGTTGTGAGACTCGATTCGTGATTTCCTGTCAGAAGGGTCACAGTTCGTAGTAATAGACGGAGAGTCATCGAGTAAAACAGAAGTAATATCTGGGGTTCCCCAAGGAAGTGTTATAGGCCCTCTTTTGTTCCTGATCTATATTAACGACATAGGAGATAATCTGTGTAGCCGTCTTAGATTGTTTGCAGATGATGCTGTCGTTTACCGTCTTGTAAAGTCATCAGATGACCAAAATGAATTTCAAAATGATTTAGGTAAGATATCTGTGTGGTGCGAAAAGTGGCAATTGACCCTGAATAAGGAAAAGTATGAATTTATTCACATGAGTACTAAAAGAAATCAGCTAAATTTCGATTACGCGATAAGTCACACAAATCTGAAGGCTGTAAATTCAACTAAATACTTAAGAATTGCAATTACAAATAACGTGAATTGGAACGATCACACAGATAATATTGTGAGTAGAGCAAACCAAAGACTGCGATTCCTTGGCAGAACACTTAGAAGGTGCAACAGGCCACTAAATAGACTGCTTACACCACGCTTATCCGCCCTGTTCTGGAGTATTGCTGTGCGGTGTGGGATCCGCATCAGGTGGGACTGACTGATGACATCGAAGAAGTACAAAGAAGGGCAGCTCGTTTTGTATTATCGCGAAGTTGGGGAGATAGTGTCACAGACATGTTACGTGAATTGGAGTGGCAATCATTAAAACAAAGGCGTTTTTCGTTGAGACAGGATCTTCTCATGAAATTTCAATCACCAGTTTTCTCCTTCGATTGCGAAAAAATTCTTTTGGCACCCACCTTCATAGGGAGAAGTGATCATCACGATAAAATAAGAGAAATAAGGGCTCGCAAAGAAAAATTAAAGTGCTCGTTTTTCCCGCGTGCCGTTTGTGAGTGGAACGGTAGAGAGACAGCTTGAAGGTGGTTCATAGAACCCTCTGCCAGGTACTTTATTGTGAATAGCAGAGTAAGCAGATGAACCATTTCCAGACAATGATCCGTTCAGTTTGACCAGAGGACGCAGTCCATTCCATGCAAACACGGCTTACACCATTGTGGAGCCACCGCCAGCTTGCACAATGCCTTGTTGACAACCTGGGTCCATAGTTTCGTGTGGTCGGTGCGGCACTCGAAACCTATCATCCGCTCTTACCAACTGAAATCGGACTCATCTGACAAGGCCATGGTTTTCCAATCGTCTAGGGCTCACTCGATACAGTATGAGCCCAGGTGAGACGCTACAAGCGATGTTAGCAAAGGCACTGGCTTCGATCGTGTACTGCCATAGCCAGTCAACCTCAAAGTTCGCCACACTGTGCCAGCGGATACGTTCGTCGTATGTCCTACATTGATTTCTGCGGTTATTTCATGCACTGTTGGTTGTCTTCTAGCACTCCACGCAAATGCTGCTACTCTGAGTTGTTCCACACCCACGAGAATCATCTCATTTTTGGGTCTATGGAATGAAAACTAAATCTGATCTCCGTCGTTAGGTAAAGCCCGTCGGACACTGCCGTTGTCCGTGGTGAGAGGTAATGCCTGAAATTTGGTATTCTCGGCACATTCTTCAGATTATGGATTTCGGAATACTGAATTCTCAAACGATTTCCGAAATGGAATGTCCCATACGTCTAGCTCTAATTCCACGCACAAGGTTCTCTTAACCCCCGTCGTGCGGCCATAGTCACGTCAGAAACCTTTCCATATGAAGCACCTGAGTACAAATGACGACAATTTCGCTAGCGCGCTGCCCTCTTATACCTTGTGTACGCGATATTACTGCCATCTGTATGTGTGCATCTCGCTATCCGTGACTTTTGTCCCCTCAGTGTGTGTATACTATATTTTCTCCAATGGAGTTGAGCCGAATATCGGTGTGGCGGCTTAAACGAGTTCACAGTCTGTTCCTTGTCCAGTTTCCGTAACGTTTTATCTTTAACGACCTCGCCGTAAACGAGAAAGTTACGTTACTCACGATTCCCTAACGTGTAAGATTTTGGTTCCTAAATGAAGTACAGCAGTGTTTTGAGCCTTTCATCTCCCCAAGTTTGAGGGCACTGATTTGCAGCGGATAACTATTGGTTTTCGTAATATGACTAGATACCACGTACGGTATGTGGCGGCCTGCACCACTGTCACACCCCCCCCCCCCCCCTTTTTCATGTTCCAACCGCAAAAGGTGCATGGAAGGAAAGACTTTCCCGTTCTCTCATTCTGTGCGAGAAGTATGTGGGAAGGAAGTGATACGTTGCTTGGGACGTAAACAGAGCCGTATGCAGTCGTCCTGCCTTCCTGGCAGAACTTTCAAACGTTCCCCCCCCCCCTCCTCCTCCTCCTCCTCCTACGATCCCATGACGCAATACAACACTCATTTTAGGATCTCTATTTCCCATCTTACTCCATGTAGTAAGAGTTCCACAGTACTGGTGAGCAATACTCCACAATCGGTGTTGTAGATTCACACTTAGATTCTGGGTTTCGTCAATCTCTAAATTTTTAGCTGCCTTGTTGTACTAGTTTGTCTTTTATGTTTTTACAAATGACAGCTAGAAGTTGCTGCTGCGTTGTGACGTAATTGTTGCTTTAAATTTTGACATTACTTTTTGTAAAACAATGGCAACTCATAAATTAGCGAAGTAGTTAGTCTTGTCAGAGGTATGTATGTCTTAAGAAATTGCGTTTAACGTCTCGTTGACTGTGATGTCAGTAGGGGTACAAGAGAAGCTTGGATTGGCGAAGAATGGGAAAGGAAATTGGCCCTGAACTTTTCCTAAAAACCATCTCAGCATTTGCCTCAAGCAAACTACTGGAACCTAAATGTGGATAGCTCAACAGAGATCTGAATCACCATCCTCCCAAACATAACAGGGACAGTACCGTACCATAGCGCTATCTCGCTTGGTTCTTCAGTCGAGGCGATAGTTGTACACATAGAAAGGATATCTAGTGGCACCTCATTATAAGGCAACCACAGGGTGCATGATTATTGCTGTAGTCTATACTATTCCCCAACAAACTAAAGCAGTGGCGGATTTAAAAATTTTGCGGCCCTAGGCACACCATATTATACGTGCCACCCCCTCCCACCCCCAAAAAAATATATGTTTTAAATATTACCCGATCACTTCACAATTGCCGTTTTGGGTGGGAGCGCTATGATCTGTTTCCGTAGCCTGCTATTCGTTCTTCTGAAGGAATCGTCAGTGGTCTGGTCACGCTCAATCAAAATGTAATATGGTTCCTGAACTGTACTTGGTGTACGGCAGCGGATAAATCAAACTTGCAGCTGAATTGTATCAACACATTCTGCTGTCGAAAGACAACAGAAACGAACACAAGGAAAATAACTTTTCTTTTAGGCCTAAAAATTCAGCAGAGCGTGTAGGAGACAACGGATTTTTGTTATACATTCTTTACACGAAACCGTTGAAAATGAAAATAAAAAAGTTGTTTTACGATCTAAAAATTGAAGCGAACGTGTCATACATTAGAAATTAATACGTAGTTTTACAGAGGTGCTTCCAAAATCTTACTTGAATGTGTAGCAGATAAAAAAAAAAAAAAACACGTTCGGTACTAATAAGTGAATCTATAGAGAAGCGTAAGAAATAAAAATGATATATAGATTTCAATACACGAACTAATAACTAAATACAGACGAACAAACACAGAACTGGATTTGCTATTACATAAGTTTACAGACTAGTGTGGAAAAATCAAATTTGTTTTATCATCTAATAGTTAACGTGTAAAGCATTAGGGTCTGTGTACCTAGATGCTGCATAATAAGTGTACACAATACTTTAATCCATCTGCACAGTTTTTTACTGCAGCTACCACGCTCACAATAGCTCTTTCTGACAGTATTAGCAAAGCTTTTAGGTATTTATCGACAGAACTGAACTACGTTATTTATTGACACTTTTTCATCTGAGTGTCCTCTCCGATAACGTATATTTCCACGATAACTATACATTTCAGCAGACGCCAAGAATACGCATCAGTTGTAACATACTACAGTATCAATATGACTTGACTGTACAGCGCCGAGCTGCCTGGGTCATTCGCGTATTGTTTAGTATTGTCGGGCGCCTTCGGTCACGTCTGCATGTAAACGAGGTTTAGTTCGGCGTTCTGCCATCGGCAATTGTAAAATATACAGGTAATACGTAGTTTGTAAATCCAATGAATTTTCTCTAAGCAATAATAAAAATCACATTATAACTTTAAATTTTTAAAACTAATATGAATAAATAAACAAACTCACCAGTCAGCAAAGATTGCGTCTGGCTTTGATGGCGAAAAGTTGTTGATCGTAACTGTGGAGGAATCCAACAGTGTTCTATAGCTTTCCTTCCTCCTCAATAATAGGGCGTACAAGTTGCCGGGTACTGGGAGAAATGTTTCGACTCTAAATTTTTCCCTTCCAGCCACAAAAACTTCTTCAGAGTCCGCTTCTTCGTCATGATGAAGTTTGCGTTTTCGTGATCTTTTACAGGTGTATTCATAGTCTATATCAGTAACATTCTCCATGGATTTATTTTCATAATAGTGGAACATGCCACGAATAAATGCAGTAAATCCTACAAGTGATTCATACAATTCACGCACTGTTTTAGTAACAATATTTACACTTTGCAATTTCAGATTTAAGCTATTAAATCTCTGAAGTATGTCCTTACAAAACGTCAGCATGAATACCGTTTCTAGTCTGCTCAGTTGATTCAGGAAAGCTGAAGCCTCATTTCGCACAAGTGGTTTTTCAACATTATTATTGGCAATCATCATTTAATCATACAGTAAAGCTGCATGTCCTCGGGAAAAATTACGGCTATAGTTTCCCCTTGCTTTCAGCCGTTCGCAGTACCAGCACATCAAGGCCAGTACAAGTTTATATGCCAACTAGCTCTGCAGATGACGAAGAAATTGATGAAATGTATGACGAGATAAAAGAAATTATTCAGGTAGTGAAGGGAGACGAAAATTTAATAGTCATGGGTGACTGGAATTCGTCAGTAGGAAAAGGGAGAGAAGGAAACATAGTAGGTGAATATGGATTGGGGGGAAGAAATGAAAGAGGAAGCCGCCTTGTAGAATTTTGCACAGAGCATAACTTAATCATAGCTAACACTTGGTTCAAGAATCATAAAAGAAGGTTGTATACCTGGAAGAATCCTGGAGATACTAAAAGGTATCAGATAGATTATATAATGGTAAGACAGAGATTTAGGAACCAGGTTTTAAATTGTAAGACATTTCCAGGGGCAGATGTGGATTCTGACCACAATCTATTGGTTATGAACTGCAGATTGAAACTGAAGAAACTGCAAAAAGGTGGGAATTTAAGGAGATGGGACCTGGATAAACTGAAAGAACCAGAGGTTGTAGAGAGTTTCAGGGAGAGCATAAGGGAACAATTGACAGGAATGGGGGAAAGAAATACAGTAGAAGAAGAATGGGTAGCTCTGAGGGATGAAGTAGTGAAGGCAGCAGAGGATCAAGTAGGTAAAAAGACGAGGGCTAATAGAAATCCTTGGGTAACAGAAGAAATATTGAATTTAATTGATGAAAGGAGAAAATATAAAAATGCAGTAAATGAAGCAGGTAAAAAGGAATACAAACGTCTCAAAAATGAGATCGACAGGAAGTGCAAAATGGCTAAGCAGGGATGGCTAGAGGACAAATGTAAGGATGTAGAGGCTTGTCTCACTAGGGGTAAGATAGATACTGCCTACAGGAAAATTAAAGAGAGCTTTGGAGAGAAGAAAACCACTTGTATGAATATCAAGAGCTCAGATGGCAACCCAGTTCTAAGCAAAGAAGGGAAGGCAGAAAGGTGGAAGGAGTATATAGAGGGTTTATACAAGGGCGATGTACTTGAGGACAATATTATGGAAATGGAAGAGGATGTAGATGAAGATGAAATGGGAGATAAGACACTGTGTCAAGAGTTTGACAGAGCACTGAAAGACCTGAGTCGAAACAAGGCCCCGGGAGTAGACAACATTCCATTAGAACTACTGATGGCCTTGGGAGAGCCAGTCATGACAAAACTCTACCATCTCGTGAGCAAGATGTATGAGACAGGCGAAATACCCACAGACTTCAAGAAGAATATAATAATTCCAATCCAAAAGAATGCAGGTGTTGACAGATGTGAAAATTACCGAACTATCAGTTTAATAAGTCACAGCTGCAAAATACTAACGCGAATTCTTTACAGACGAATGGAAAAACTGGTAGAAGCGGACCTCGGGGAAGATCAGTTTGGATTCCGTAGAAATGTTGGAACACGTGAGGCAATACTAACCTTACGACTTATCTTAGAAGAAAGATTAAGAAAAGGCAAACCTACGTTTCTAGCATTTGTAGACTTAGAGAAAGCTTTTGACAACGTTAACTGGAATACTCTCTTTCAAATTCTGAAGGTGGCAGGGGTAAAATACAGGGAGCGAAAGGCTATTTACAATTTGTACAGAAACCAGATGGCAGTTATAAGAGTCGAGGGGCATGAAAGGGAAGCAGTGGTTGGGAAAGGAGTGAGACAGGGTTGTAGCCTCTCCCCGATGTTATTCAATCTGTATATTGAGCAAGCAGTAAAGGAAACAAAAGAAAAATTCGGAGTAGGTATTAAAATTCATGGAGAAGAAGTAAAAACTTTGAGGTTCGCCGATGACATTGTAATTCTGTCAGAGACAGCAAAGGACTTGGAAGAGCAGTTGAACGGAATGGACAGTGTCTTGAAAGGAGGGTATAAGATGAACATCAACAAAACAAAACGAGGATAATGGAATGTAGTCAAATTAAATTGGGTGATGCTGAGGGGATTAGATTAGGAAATGAGACACTTAAAGTAGTAAAGGAGTTTTGCTATTTAGGGAGCAAAATAACTGATGATGGTCGAAGTAGAGAGGATATAAAATGTAGACTGGCAATGGCAAGGAAATCGTTTCTGAAGAAGAGAAATTTGTTAACATCGAGTATAGATTTAAGTGTCAGGAAGTCGTTTCTGAAAGTATTTGTATGGAGTGTAGCCATGTATGGAAGTGAAACATGGACGATAACCAGTTTGGACAAGAAGAGAATAGAAGCTTTTGAAATGTGGTGCTACAGAAGAATGCTGAAGATAAGGTGGGTAGATCACGTAACTAATGAGGAGGTATTGAATAGGATTGGGGAGAAGAGAAGTTTGTGGCACAACTTGACTAGAAGAAGGGATCGGTTGGTAGGACATGTTTTGAGGCATCAAGGGATGTGGAGGGTAAAAATCGTAGAGGGAGACCAAGAGATCAATACACTAAGCAGATTCAGAAGGATGTAGGTTGCAGTAGGTACTGGGAGATGAAGAAGCTTGCACAGGATAGAGTAGCATGGAGAGCTGCATCAAACCAGTCTCGGGACTGAAGACCACAACAACAACATATTGGCAATATGTGTGAAGGCATTGATAACGCCCTCCCTGTTTTCACATAGACTTACACACGCGTCCTCTCTTGCTGACCAACGTATTTTTGATAAACTTTTTACTATTTTGCTACCTGGTTTCATGAAAGAAAGAAGTTTATCCCAGTGTTGTGTATAAGCAGAGAAAAAGTTATATAAGGTTTTGCACTACACTAAAAAATGAACATGCTTTCCGACAACAGCTTGCAGCATTAGTGCCGACTAAATTCAAAGAATGTGCTGCACAAGGCACATAATGCGCTTTCCTATTTCGTTCTTTAATGTGTGCCTGCAAACCAGTATAGGTTCCTGACATATTGCTTGTCCTATGACTGGCCTCTACAGTCAGTAATATCAATGGAATTTGTAGACAAGACTTTTAGCCTCAGCTAAGTTTCCGGACGTTTGTCTAAAAACAGAAGGAAACTTTCAACAGGTTCACCATTCTCGTTCACATATCATAATATGAAAGATAATTGATCAATAAGTGAAATTTCCGCAGTAAAATTTACTGTTATTGAGAAATATTTGGCCTGTTTTATTTTACTTATGATAATTCTTTTTATTTTCTCAGAAAGAAGCTCTATTATTTCATCACAGATTGTTGAAGAAAAATAACTTGTATGTTCCTGACCTGTATTTCCATATCGTTCAATGTGCTCTGCGAGAAAAGGGTCAAACTCGGCTAAAGGTTCAAGAGACATAAATTGACCATTATGTAATAAGTGGAATCTTTCAACGTGTCCACGTAGGTGAAGTTCACGACTTGTTAGCTTCTTCACTACTGCAAATACCCTTTTCAACACAATGCGTCAGTACATTTTTTCTGTCTCAACATATGATTCGAAATGGCTATGTATTGTCCCGAGTGACTTGTTTCTTGTTAATAATGATAACTCGAATTTTTGTGTTCAAGTGAATTCTCAATCTGCAATACCATTGGTAGCAATCGCTGCCTTACCTGTGTACAATTTACGTGGCGCACAAAAAACAGCACCGGTGCTACAAGAGTATACTAGAAAATCGTGAAAAGTTGATTCACGATTTAAAAGTTTACAGTAAAATACATTTTTGTTCAAATATCTGGTTTCACCCCTTATTGATCTACTTGAATTAGAAATATCACCGTTACAATTTTGATTAATGCCACGTTGTAAGAGAATGTCGATTGTTGATTCACTGACACACCATTCTGCACGATTATCACTAACGAGGTTATTTCTTTTTGTAATGTCTGACTCGACACTTAGATTTTCGTGAAACTCTAAATCAGGAACGATTTGCTTTACTTCATTTTTAACTTTTATTTCGTCTGTATTAACTTCTTTTACAACAGCTGCAGTGCCAGAAATATCCGTACTACTTGACTCGAAGTCAAACCAGCAACATTTTTGCGAAAAATTTATCTTCTTCGTCAAGCGTTTTTAGAACATTGGCTTCTCGTTCTTACCTTTCCTTCGATAATTTCCGATATGTCTCCACTAATTGTGCATGTTTGACTTTTTTTTCACTGTTATTCATGTTAAGGCACTTACAAAATTGCCAACCAACAGTCAAAACAAAAGAAAAAAATTGTAAAAGGAAAGAAAGAAAGACTGTATGCAGTTCCAATCGTACTACACTGCGCATGAGCGCAAAGCTTTTTACTTCAAACATGGCACACGAGCACGAAGATTTTTTCTTTGAACACGGAGCGATGAACTGACCAACTCGAATTACTTGACGTAACTGTGCTATGAAAGAACGACAATGCAGAATAATTTAATTTCATTGTTGCATGCTTCTCTGTTGGCAGTGAACAGTAGAAGCACACATACCGGCTGGAATTCGTCTTGTAAAGAAAACGGGACAGTCTCTTTTTTAGCTTCTGTTTCCCGCGTCCCGGGAATTTTAGCTAGGACGCATGTATGTTCTGAATATCCTTGACACTGTCTTTCTAATTTAAAAAGCAAATAATCATTGTAATTTCTTGCAGTGAGGTATACTGGATCTACTCTTATCCCACTTATTCGTATAACATTTTAGCGGTTTTTGTGGGCATAGAAGATAGACTACAAAATTTAAGTAATCTTGTTGGCAGTTGATGTGGTGTGTTGTCATTTGTGTGAACATTGCTGTTATGTCTACACGCAAATGCACCTTCTGTTCCAACATAAAATAAAAACAACCTTTCCTCGAAGAAAAAAGCTTAGTTCAGAAGTTTAATATAAAATTTCCAATGTCACGTACTGTTCTATTGCACAGAGTGGGAACTTTGATATTGTGCAGGCTGCAGCACAGTACATCAGACAAACGAAAGTTGGTTTCTTCTTCTTTTTTCGCCAAACAAGTAACTAAGTAAACAAAAAGTAAAATTTTTAAACTGTTGTGAAGTGTATTTCACACATTATTAGATATTCTGCCCATGTTCTTTTCTTATAAACATGTTTAAAAATGTAAAACATTTCCAGTATCAACATAGTTTGTTAAACGCGTGTCATTAAATCAAAGCTCAGATGCTGAAGACCACAGAGCTTAGGATTGACTTGATACTTCCCCGTAATTTCTACAAGAAATTTAAATAGAGGCGGGTTTTACATACTGAGACCCACACTTGTTTATTGTATTTAGGAAACTGTCGATTAGTTTATCACAGCTTTTCAGGGGTCCCGGTATTTTCGGGGGATAATATGGTAGGGTTAAGTAGAAGCCGACAACATTCTCAGAATAATAAAGTTTCAAACATTGTATTGTACATTGCCTTCCAGACAGCTTACTTCAAAATATTTTGAACAATCATGAAGATGATACCAGACTGACACCCAATGTTAAACCTCGTGTATTTCCAGGCTTGTATTGTCGAATTTCGTTAAGGCTTATTTAAACTAGCTAGTTGTTTAACACTAATAAAATTTTATTTTAAAACGTAAAAGATTAAAGTGGAGTACACAGCAAAAAATGCCGCCCCCTTAAGCTGCCGCTCCTAGGCCCGTGCCTAGTGGTCCTATATGTAAATCCGCCACTTAACTAAAGCCAACTTAACAAGGTCAACAATCAAGCAATTTGCTCACACATAACACATTTCCTCTAAATTGAAATTTGCAGTGATCGATGCGATACGAAAGTGGATTTATATATGCATTAGAAATGCAGTAAATAACGCTTCCGTGCAAAAGTAAAAATGTCTTTTTTTACAGTACCGTACGTAGGTCGGTAAAACGGAACTCTTACAACATCGCCTTGTCGTCGTGTCTGTCTCTCCCACTGTTAAAAACCGTTTTTCTCAGGCACGGGTGGACTATCAAGTTTAGATCAACGTCTCATACCGAGGCCTACGCTTCCTTGGCCTTGTACAAAGTTCAAACTCCTAAGTCAATGCACTCAGAAGGTTCGGCAATTTATGTAACATTTTGATACTCGCAAACTCGTGCATCAGAAGCCATATAGGGTACTTCCTGTTGACCTGAAGTCACGAAATTTGACAAGAGGAAGAATTCAGAGTATAGGTAAAGGGAAATAAATCCGAAAATTGTTAATTTGTAATAATGCCATTTGTATCCGACGTCAAATTCGACATTAAAGCAGTTGATAGTTCTGCATTCAGCCTGACTGGGTTATAATGGGAAAAGTTATGCATCGGGCAAGGAATGACTTTATTGCTCATATAATTACCTGAAGTTTCTGTTTTAAAAATGAGATTGTTCCATAGATTTTAGAGTGCGTAACAAGCCCTCTACCACGACATGTATATGATTTTGTTAGGTGGCCACAATTTTGATATGTGTACACTGTTCGTTTTCCACTTTCACCAAATTTGTTACTGAAGATCTGTGTTCAGGTTTCTTTTTGTTGTTTTCGTTTTAGTACTTCTTGGTGAGTTACCCAAAAAAAAATTAGAACTGTGCACTGTTGAGCATAAGTCACCCGTTCAAAACGTAAAGAATTTATGGTGTTCACAATCTATGTATAATGCCATTCTCTTCACATCACTGAACTGAGTAAATTAGTGCAGTGGTAAAGGCACTAGACTCATCTTTTACTGCAGAAGTGTTTAAATTCTTGTCTGGCCATTCTCATGTAGGTTTTTTAGTAAGAAGAATGCTTCGATCTTTCAAAAAGAATGCAGTTAATTTCCTTACCTATCCTTCTCCTAAATAAGCCTGCAATCCATCTCTAACAACCTTATTATGGATGGGATTACACTTTAATCTTCCTTCTTTTGTATCTACTATAAACCTGTACATCATACTGTGAGCGTGGTGCACTGCAGTTAAATACTTTGCCATCAGCATCTGCAAGGGTCAGCCTCCAGATGCCACCTGCGACTTGTGCATAATTTTGCCATCTACTGGAGCTCTTCCCAACTCTCATCTCTCCCATAAGTGCTGGTGTAGTTTTCCTTGTCAGAGAGCCATAGCTACACAAGAGGTCTAAGCTCGCAAAGCACAACTGAGAGATCTAGCCCCATTTTTGGACACCACCATTGAGCTGACTCTCATCACTGTTCACACAAGATGTTTTTGGGTGCGCAGAGAAAGTGGGCTGCCTGCACAGGGGGACCTAGTGCAAGGTGGCTTGATCCAGTGTGGAAAATTTCCACTTGTTATCTACTGAGACAGAACACAGTGGCAGCTAGGCTGTGGTGCTGACTGGTGCAGCCCCGCACCTACCAGAGAGCCAGAATGATGAGTCATTCTTTGTCCGCTTTTGGCACACCAGTTGGTGACATACTGTGCTGCCAGAATAGAGGTGCATGCCGTCCAAGCTTTCTCAAACGATTTTATAGAAAGTGGTCGACAAAAAAAAGACTTTGACTTTGCTTATAGTTTTCTGTCAGCTTGCATGGTGAAGTGCCCAAATTTTCGATTATGGTCTTAGTTGTTGGTCAGTTTGGGGAAAGGGACTAAACAGTGAGATCATCGGTCCCATTGGATTGGGGAAGGATGGGGAAGGAAGTCAGCTGTACCCTTTTAATGGAACCATCCAGGCATTTGGGTGAAGCATTTAGGGAAACCACAGAAAACCTAAATCAGGATTGCTAGACATGGGCTTGAACTGTTGTCCTCCCAAATGTGAGTCCAATGTGCTAACCTTATTTCCACCTCGCTTGGCTATAGTCTTAGTTAATGTGATATTTGCATTTAAGTATGAGACTCCATGAAATCTGAAAAGTTTGCAATGAAAAATGGAGGTTGCTACAATTTTGCATTTGGTGCATATTACGTCGTACGTTGCTGTGAATAAAATTTAGCTAACATATGGAAGTTTTCTTCAGACTTACGAGTGGGTCTCTGTCTCGAATCTCAAGAAAATGGAATTTATGTAGCACATTTCCTTCAGATCACAGGCACACCAGAGTGATAGATTTGTAACTTCCCTCATGTACCATAAACCATTAGAGATATCAGTATGAGAGTATGGCAACTCATAGCACACAGCGATGAGAATATTTCATTATGCAGTTAACAATACAGAACATCCTCATATACAGCTATATATAGCAAAAGGTCTGGTTTTTATTTTATGTTTTCCATCCAGTGTTGTGATTTAAGAGCCTTCGACAGCTATTGAAAAGAGAATTTGTTAGTATGAAAATTAACAAGACATTTCTTCTCTTATTTTACTGCAAACAGAAACAATGAGGTTTTCCATAAGCTATTGACCTCTGTGGTTGTCAGTTGCTTTTTTAATATGACACTGTTTCAGAATTATTTTGCAATAGTTACTGCAAGGCTAGTTTGCCCAAATTATATTGTTTGGTAAAAGAAGCAAAATTACACCGGTCAACAACAGAAATGTGTTACTCGCAACTAGTGCTTCTTCAAATGAAAAATGATTAAGACTCCAGACTCAAATAATTTGCCAATTCTGTTGCAGTTTTGCCGTAATCACGTAACCCGTCATTTTTAATAGTGAAACTTACCAAAGGATTTTCTCCCTGTTCTTCATCTCAGATATATGAAAATAATTTGAAGTAAATAGTGTTCTAGGATTTTGTTCCTATCACCATTCAGAGCAAATTGGTGATCTTCTTTGGCTTAATTGTCTTTTGATGTGTTAACCTCAATGAGTAATCTCAACTGGTTTATAGAGTAATGATTATCATGTTTTTTTTTAACCTTGTTATCCACAGATACATAGGCACCAAATTTATTTATAATAGAATAATGCTGCATTTTTGCCACAGAGCAGAAATGATATATCAAAACTCCGAAGCTGTCAACACTCTGACAACTTGCAGAACCTTGCCAACTACTCATTTATTTATTTATTTATTTATTTAGCGTATGGCGCTACGCACATGGTTT
This sequence comes from Schistocerca nitens, assembly GCF_023898315.1. Lineage (NCBI taxonomy): Eukaryota > Metazoa > Arthropoda > Insecta > Orthoptera > Acrididae > Schistocerca > Schistocerca nitens. The sequence goes on along the minus strand of NC_064615.1, from coordinate 252,680,424 downwards.
ACACTTGTTACATTATGAAATTATATGATAAAATACAGTATAAAATACATAAGTGAAAGATACATATCCAGATAAAATATAATACATAAACACAATAAAAAGTAACATCAGAGCAGATATTTTGCGTTACACAAGTCTTCAAATTCTGACGTCCAAATTGGCGATCCATTCGAGGCAGAGCGGTGTGGCGTTGAGGAAGTCAGCCCGACTACCCTGGTAGGCTCTTAATTCACAGCCCTGGGCGATGTGCTGTATTCTTTGATTAGGTGTCCCACAGTCACAGTTAGGGCTGGGAGGCTTTCCCCGCTTGTGTAGATTGTGTGCACATAGTCCATGTCCTGTTCGGATTCTGTTTAGGCTTTTCCATAGCTGTTGTGGAAGTTCAAAGTGTAGTGGACTGTTAAGGCAGCCAGTCCACAGTGAAGTAGCCGAAAGGGCACGCTTCAACTCACGCCGTCTGGCGTTAAGTCTGGAACAGGATTCGTAATGAATGTGATAAAGAAAAGAATGTAGCTACTAGAACACTTAACTTTTATGGCATCCTTTGGTATTCAGCAATCTTGATGATACAAGTGAGACTCATTAAGATACATGCAATGTTACAATTGGCGCCTTGCTAGGTCGTAGCCATTAACTTAGCTGAAGGCTATTCTAACTGTCTCTCGGCAAATGAGAGAAAGGCTTCGTACATGTAGTCGCTAGCAATGTCGTCCGTACAACTGGGGCGAGTGCTAGTCCCCTCTCGAGACCTGCCGTGTGGTGGCGCTCGATCTGCGATCCTGACAGTGGCGACACGCGGGTCCGACATGTACTAATGGACCGCGGCCGATTTAAGCTACCACCTAGCAAGTGTGGTGTCTGGCGGTGACACCACACAAAGCCCTTAGGATTCTCTGATGGACAGATAAGTTCACGGTTGTCAGGGGAGGCACTATCACTCCAGCTCTCGTGCCATTTAGTATCCATGCTGAAGTTGGCAGCTGACAGTTGTTGGGCCAGTCTTAAATGGGGATTTCTGGAGCGGAGTCATATTCTTTCCAAAGGTGGGACATCTTCATGGATAGGAAGTAGGGGGCTATTCATTATTTTTGTGTATTCCTTCATCAGAGCTTCCTGTCTTCGCAGGGAGGGTGGAGCTATATGACCAAGTGTTGGAAGCCAATATAGTGGGGTAGTCTTTATGCATCCACTTATGGTTCTCATAGCAGCATTGAGCGGGGCGTCCACCTTGTTTACATGCTTGCTGGTTAACCACGCTGGTGCACAGTACTCGGCTACAGAGTACACTAAGGCGAGTGCAGAGGTTCGTAGTGTGTCTGCTGCTGCTCCCCAGTTAGTGCTGCAGAGCCAATGAATCAGGCTGTTCCGTGAGCTTATTTTATTGGATACATTTTCCAGGTGTCTTTTGAAGGATGATGTCCTATCTAGAGTGACCCCAGGGTACTTTGGATGTGGCTGATATCGCAGTTGACCTTCAGCTCATATCCCGCCATTCTGTTGTTCAAATGAAAACAGCTGACTTCAGTCTTGGTGGGGTTTTGTATTACCCTCCATTTGGTGAAATACTCATGCATTTTGTTTAGGTCAGTTGTGAGGATGTTTTCAGTTTCTTCAAACTGCTTGCTTTGGATAGCTAGGGTCATATCATCAGCTTAGCTGATCAGAGATGTAAAGGTTAAAGAGCATTGGTGCTAAGACTGACCCTTGAGGCAGTCCATTGTTCAGTTTCCTCTGTTTGCTTATGTCATTACCGTGTATCACCTGTAAGTATCTATCCGAAAGTATGTTGTTGATAAGTCTGTGTCATATGGCAGGGGATTACTTTTATCAGTTTGTGTAGAAGTCCTTCCTTCCATACGGTGTCATAGGCAGCTGTTAGGTCTATGAAAGCTACCGCAGTCAGTTTTTGTTTTTGAAAACCTGCTTCAGTATGTGTCGTTAGACTTAGAACCTGGTCTGTGCAGCTCCTACTGGCTCTGAAACCTGCCTGCTCTTGTGGGATGACTTCTAGGATTCGTGGGCTCAGCCTGTTGAGGAGTGGCCATTCCAGAAGTTTGTAGCAGCAGCTGAGGAGAGTGATAGGGCGGTAACTTTTGGCTTTATCTGATGGTTTGTTTGGTTTCAGCACAGCATTTATTTTAATAATTTTAAAAGCTTTTGTCAGGCAGCCCGATGTTAGTATGCATGAGTAAATCTTGGTCAGCCATTTCTTCATTTCCTTCCCACATCGAGCCTGGAATTCAGGGTGCATTCCATCACAAGCAAGCGCCTTACCCGTTTTAACATCACTGAGAGCAGCTTCTAGTGCTTCAATTGTGAAGCTCCGAAAGTTCTCAGTTTCTTGAGGTGTTGTTCGCTGTATGTTCCTGTATTCCCTTTTTACTTTTTGTATGTGGTGTTTGTCTCATGGTGCTCTAGATAGTGATACAATTCGACTTGCTTTCTGGTCTGGTAGCACTGTACGAGCTACTTTGATTGGTGGTTTACTTCCCCCCAACTTCTTTAGTAAGCTCCAAGCATTTCTGCTTGACTTCTTAAAATCCATTTCAGCAGTTGTCTTAATCCATCTATTTCTTCGAGCCTCATCCAGTGTCTGTAGCAGTTAATGGGCTACGTCTGTATCACCATGTTTTACGTATGTCTCATAAAGTTTCTCACAATCTTTGTTCCAGTCCGGAATGTATTCCTTGCGGTACCCACATGGGATACACTTTTTTGCTGTTGCAATCACTGCACCTACAAATCTGTTGTAATTTTTAGGTGTTACTGGGATCCATCTTACGACCTTGTCAAGTTCTTGGGAGAACAGTTCCCAGTTTGCCTTTTGAAAATTCCATCTAGGGCTTGGTATAGATCGGATCACCTGGATTTGTATGCCTATTTCATATATGACTGTACGATGTTGACTGCATGGGAAATCTGGTAGAATCATTCTGGTTGTGCTAATTGGCTGGCCACTGTGATTCTGGGTGGAGAAACATAGATCTGAGTCTGAGGTCTGAGATTTGAGTCTCTACCCCATGCTGCTGATCTGAAAGTTCCCTTATCCTTTGCATCAAATATGAGACTTAAGCTGTTTTCTTCCATCCAGTCTGTGAGTGCAATGCCATTCTGGTCACTGATGTTGTATTTCCACATTGTATGGTAACTATTGAAATCTCCCAAGTAGAGAGCTGGATGGCGGAGTGGGGTCAGTACCTCTGGAGGCCATTGGATGAGTGGAGGTTTGTAAACATTAGTTATTGAAACTTCTTCCACTTTTATAGTGACAGTGTGGATTCCACTTTAAATGCCAGAGTTCAATACTTGGGCATTTTCTATGTTGCTGCGGATATAAGTAGCACATCCATGTGACTGATGATATGTCGCACCTAGTTTCTCGTATCCTGGTTTTCTGTCTCTTGCCTTAAGATCGGCCACACTAGTGACATGAGTCTCTTGTATAGCAACAACATCAATGTTCCTCTCATGGAGAGGAAGTCAATATCACTGAGGAATTAAGAGTTGTTGTAAGAAGATTCACTCTCTCACTGTGTAGAGGGATAAAATAGAATGATGGTGCACTGCTTGTTGTACTTCTTCAAAACTCAAAATAACTGTGGTGTAGAAAGAAAATTCAGTCCCAGATGTTCATGATTAAAGGTACAGTGGACTACAGGATTCCCTGGAATTGCAACAGAACTGGTGATTTATTTTCATAGGATGGTAAACTTTTTTTGTTTGGAGAAGTGCCATCAATGACAAGTTTTGAGTAATGCATGCATTTACCTAACTGCCACATTAATTTTTTCCTTTTTGCCAAAATACAGTATAAATTGCACAAACTCATCTTTCAGTAGAAATTACAACAGATTTTTGAAACATGGTGTCTTATTAAAAAAGCAAGAGATGACCAAAGAGATCCACACCTTACAAAAACCTCAGTGTGTCAATTTGCTACAATTTAAGAGAAGAAATTTGTTTACTCTCATACTAAAAAATTATCTTTGCACTAGCTATCAATGAATTTCAAAAATTACATTACTGGGTTGAGAAAAAAGTAAAATAAAAACTGTAGCTTTGGCCATTACAAGGCAGATAAAAAAGTTCCCATGTTAAACATGTAGCAAAATTCTCCTCATTGTCTGCTATCTTTTGCCAAAATATTAGCGACATGTTGAACCTTTAGGAGATGTGAGGTATGTTACGAATATTTCACTCTCGTGCGCATGCTGTTGGAATTGAATGTGCTACATAAATTAAATTTTCTTGGGATTGGAGACAGACCTACCTCCTCCCAAGTCTAAAGAAAAATTGAATAACTTAGCTAAATTTCATTTGCAGCAACATGGGGTGCAATATGCACCAAACACAAAATTATAATAACCTCTGTTTTCCATTGCAAACTTTTTGAATTTTTCACAGTGTTGTACTTAAAAGCGAATATCGTGTAAAGTATCACTATTATTGAAATTTTGGGGCTTCACAATGAAGCTGACGGACAAAACTATATGTAATGTAAAAATCATTTTTTTTACGGATAGTTTCTGCAAAATAGTGACAGATCGGCTATAGAGCTAACGGAATGTATGTGTTGCTCTACCTGTAATGGCACTGCAGCAAGGCTAACCAGCATTCTGTGTGCACCTGTAGGTGCATATAGCTGAGCTGGAGAGTGCAGTGAGACTTCTGCCTTTCCTTCTGTTCTTACACTTACTCACAGAAGCTCTGTGAGAGTGAAAAACTAGCTAGCTTAAGGATGGTGTGGCTGGCACTCATCCTCAGAAGTTTTCTACTGTTGATTATACCATTTCTATGCTTATGTATACTTAAATGTGACTGTCTATTAATACTCTTGTTCTTTGTTGTCACACTATTAGTTGTCTTACATTAAGACACAGTTGATGTCAAGTGTGGTGTTCACTTCCGTATGCTCTATTTCTTTGGCTGTCCCTTGTTCTCATACCTTTGGAGGTAGTGCTCAAGTCTCTCCTTGAGTGAGCAGCAGCAGGCTCTTACAGGTCCTATTACAAATTTGTCAACCACACTAACTGTGCAGGCTTCTATGCCATTGGCGTACCTGCCGCCCCTCCTCCCCTCTTAGTATGATTTGCCCTCAGAAGCGGCTTTGGCAACACTTTCTCACTTTCTATGTCACTGATGTTAACATACGTAAGGCTTTCTTTCTTGGATCTCCCTTCGGATTTACCAGTTGTTGTGCCATTTAGCCCTGCTCAAAGGACCAGTGTCAATTTCATTCAACAAAATGTGTAAGCTGTTGTCATTATCACCATAAATGCTCACATGTTACTGCAGCGCATCTTGAGTTCTATCATTGTCATAAACAGCCCCAACAGTCCTACTGGGCTGTGATGGCTGAACTCCATGGCCTCAGTTGCATATGTCAGTTTATTACCAGTGTCCATCGGATTCCTATGCTGAATCTATGGTCCGGACACAATCATTCGGTTGGTCAGTGAGTCGACATGCTCTCCAGTGCAAAAATCCTTCTTTGGCTGTGTTTATCTCCCAAATGTACAAGGTGTCTCATGCTGCTGGCAGTCAGATTGAAGCTACGTGTGAAGTAGCCACACTGGTCATCAGGTGTCAGTTCTCGGGGGAGGATGAAGTGACGGTTGGACAGATGCTGCTTCCATGCCACTCTGAACAGTGATGTGCCCTACAACAACAACAACAACAACAACAACAACAACAACTGCTACAGCAGTGGCAGCACTTGGGGCTGCCATCTCACCCATAGTGTTCCATATGACATGACAGGAGCTGCATTCCCTAATTGTTGGGGGTCATGCAGCTGCTGTAGAAAAGCCATGTAGCATCTGTGTGTCTCTCCAAGTCTTCTCCTGCAGATGTGGACATCAATTTTAATTGTATCTCTCCAATGCTTGCACATACTAAGAAACTGTTCTTTGAAGTGTGAGCAATGGACAAAGTGCTTTGCCTGCAAGTGTACATGGGAGCAGCTGTGACATTGTTGAACTCACAAACTTCTGTGGACCTAGGATCTCTGCCATTGCCTCCTGTTACTCAATGGCCGGTGAGTTGCAATAAGCAGCATATTTCAAGTATGGGCCAATTTATGGCTCCCACTGCAGATAAATTAGTGCTTCATTCCTCAACTATTTTTAGTGGCTGGTGCTGACAATTTGTTTGGTTTTAATTCTTTAAATTCTTTTGTTTTTTCTATTGTGGATGCAATGCATCTCGTTTCCAATCAGGTCCCTTACCAACAAATTAGATTCTCTGTGATTAGAGTTCTAGCCCCCTTTTTTGGGTGTGTTAGGTTGAGCCACTAATTTTATGGCCCACATTACTCTGAAACTTACACCATAGCCATGTTCTTTAGTGAACGCCCTATTCCAGTGGCCTTGGGCCTTGCGTGATGAAGTGAAGTCAGTTGGGCAGAATGATGCCTTTTGAGGTTATTCTAGTCTAGTGAGTGGTCTGCCCCCCTTGTTACTGTTAAAAAACCACACACACACACACACACACACACACACACACACACACAAACACACAAACACACAACTGAGTGGTCAGCTTCGCCTCTGTGGTGATGTTAAAGTGTCTATTAATGCTCAATCTATCACTGGCACCTATCCTTTGGTCCTGTCAGGACAAGTAATCGGCTTAAGTCACTGGGGGCCAGTTTATTTCTAAAACTGGTTTTTCTGAAGCCTGTTTATAGGTTGCATTGGATGACAATTAGAAACAGTTTCGTGTGGTTAACATGTCCTTTGGGTTGTACCAATATCAGAGCCTCCCATTAGGTGTGGCCGCACTTCTTATTGGTTGTTGATTGTCGATGCCTTCTCTTAATTTCCATACATTGTCAGCTACCCTTAGATGTCAGCCGTGGCTATGGTTCAGACCCTTTCCAAAAAACTTTTGTTTTAAAGGAGTTCCATATAAATTTCTGGCAGATAATGGTCTGCAGTTTTGTCTCAGACCTTCCACGATTTCTTTGCCCATCAAGGCATTCGTCATGTGACTGCTCCTCCACCCCAAATCTAATGGTGAGGTGGAATGTCTCTTCTGCACTTATAAGGTTCAAATGAAGAAATATGTTGCAGACTCTTCCACACAACACCTTCATGCACTTGTTGAGTTCTTACAGTTTTACAACAATGGGGGATTGGAGCCCAGCTGGGATGCTGTGTGATTCACTGCTTGCTCTACAATCTGGGGACGGGATTTGACCACAGACCAAAATGGATTCCAGCCACTGACCACAGCTGTGCAGCCACCATCTCTATGGTGTGCACTAATGATGGGCTGGTGGCACATCATCATGATCAGCTGCTTCTTCATGCCATGGTCAGAGTGACAGGGCCTCCACCTCCCCTTCCTTCCACAGCACCTGTACAGGTCTTGTGGGACATCTCTTCTGTGTGGGTAGACACAACCTCCTTGTGGATGTCACCACCTCCTGCCTCTCCTCTGGGATCCAGTGCCCAGATGCCTGCTGCCAGCCCAACCTGTGAGGCTCCGCTGCCATCAACTGCACGAGCGCCATTGAGTTCCTCAAAGCTGGTGTCCCTGGCATCCACTGCCAAAAGTGCTGACCCTTCACTGTTAGCACAGTTCCACTGCATCTTGGTTCGGGGCTTGGAAATACTTCCTCTGCCCTCATTGCCCAGGCTCTCTTCTGGTACTATGCGGAAGAGCAGCTGCCGCATGTGTCCGCAGCAACACCACTTCCAGCCCTACTCACTAAATCTGGCCCGGACTCTTCTACTGCCACCATCACCACCTGCGGTGAAGGCTGCAGACACCATGGACGTGTCAACAGTTATCCAGATGCCTATATCAGAGGAGCACCCTTTCCACAAGGGGGGAAGGGGTACTGTAATCCTGTACATCATACTTGGATATGGGCTTCTGGCATGCCCACCAGCACATTACATTCAAATACTCTGCCATGAGCATTGTGTATGCCACCCACCAGAGGCTGTTCACAACTTGTGTTCACAGCACAGCATCTGCTACACAATCTATCAGAGCTCTTTCCTATATGAGGACAGCACAACAGGTGCTTGTCCTTAGAAGTGTTCTTCTGCCGGTTGTACTGTTTCTAGGCTTGTGAGTACCTGAATATGGATAACAAACTCTTGTTCTATGTGGCTGCACTATTACTTGTGTCTTACGTTAAGCAGTATCACGTGTTTTCCACCCTCATGATCACAGAAGTTGTGAAGCTAGCACAGTGCATACTATGTTGGATGACTCATGACACTATCTACAAATAAGTTCATTCTCTCAAGTTTGACAGTGCTCTTCATCCTCAGTCAGCAAGACCTGCCTAACTTAAGGAATCGTGTGGAACCAGAAAGCATTTTCTTAGTCCATATTTCTAGTAATAACTTACGTACACACATTCAGAGAACATTTATGTTCATATTGTATATACTAGGATGCATATGGACCCATGTATTTTTAACAGGCAGTGGATAAACATAAACTTGAATAGTGTAATCAAAAAAGGAAATCTGTTTTATTTATAACAATAGATACATAATAGCAAGAACATATGGTCAGAGCGACAAGTCCAAGTATTAATCCACACTCGTAATGATGAATAATTGTCTCTGAGCATATTTTGTCACAACTGTATGTTTGTGTATGTTTTAATTATCTAACTTACATTCATTAAATAATACTCCATAGTTGTACTACAGCTTTAACATCAGCTGTATGTATGCACACATAAAATTAAAGTTGATCAAGTAGGTGTTGAAGACTTAATCTATAACTTGGAATGCTATGTTACTGTATCAATTCCCAAAAAAATTGAGAGGTATAATGATTAAAAATTTTACATGCTTACACAGGTTGAAGCTGGGCTTCTCAACTATATTTTGGAATTTTGATGGGCTGCACATTGTAATGGCAACCTGGGTCTCCATGCAACTTGCAGTATTTGCACTGTTCATTGCATTCTGTCACTGGGCATCATTTCGTGTTTCATTGTCTATTTCTGGTAAGTTGTCAAAATTTATAAATGGAACCAAACGTAAAATGAAATTCTTAAAAATAATATATTTCTAGACTTGCAGCAAGTTACTGTATTTACGTTTACTACACGTTCATTTACAAACAAAATAAGCCTATGAGACACAGTAGATAAGTTAGGAGATGCTGCCAAATAATGCAATTCAGTATTTGTGGCCAACCAGCTTGTAAATTATTTTCTGTTTTAAATGTTGGTTTCTTAGAATATTTTAAAAAAAAATATATGATTCAGTGGGCGAGAAATCTGCTGCATTTTCTTATAAGCTTGCTAACAAGAATCTAAATATAAAATTGTCTGAAATTATCAATCAGTGATCTTCATTAGCTAATGTTCCTTTCTTCTGTACCCATTCTAATTCTTGTTACTCATTTCTCCCACTACAACACTGATCTTTAATACTCTCTATCCTCTGATTGTGAAGATAGGAGGAAAAAAACCATAACAGTGTAGTAAAAAATGCTTCTCCTATAACAAACACAAGTGAATTTCAGAGTTGAAGTTTAAATATTTCTTTCTACTCTTTTCTGAAAAAAATGTTGATATTTCTTGCACATTTTGTGATAATGTAATCTATGCCATAAATATCACTTTGTAGATCATCATACCCATGTACCCTGAATTTCCTTTACAATACTCATGGAACTTGCATAAGAAGGGTAGTGTCTCATGCTTCCTGCAGCCATTGTTCCAGATGTAGTTTGAATGTTATTTATAGTTAAAACAATATCCTTCTGTCAATTACAGGCCTATTTACTACTCATTTAATAAAATATGTATCAAATAATACAGTTTTTATTCCATAGATGAAATAACATTCAATCTTTAATGACCATCTATCAAAATGATAACAAAAAGCAGTGATAAAGTAGACAAGGGAATTTTACTAATTTACAAATCTTTAACATATTGCAGCGTGTCAGCAACTGTGAAATGTACAACAATTAAACAATTTTTTTTCAGCCTTCAGTTGCAAATTACCTTGCAACTGAAGGCTGAAAAAAAATTGTTTAATTTTACTAATAGAGAAAAACGTCAGAAATTTTAATTATACCAGAAAAAGGAGACAGTAGTTCAAAGATACAGGGTGCATCTATAATATTCAATGATCATAACTATACAGGGTGAAAAGTATTTAAACCGACGAACTCTGGGTGGTTGTAGGGGACATCAAAACAAATATTTTTCCCTAATGTCATTTTTTTCTATGAGGAGTATTTGAACCGGTGGAGGCCGTATTACACTCTTCAGTTGTTAGAGGGCGTATTACGCTCTTCAGTCGTAGGCAACTGCTGCCCACCAGTGTAGTAGTGCATTGTCTCTGTTTACTAATGGAGTGATACACCTGGAGTGAGTACACTGACATGCTTGGTGTGTACTACGTAGCGCACCACAACGGACGAGCTGCACAGCGGGTTTATCAACAACATACTGTGGCAATATGGCGGCAAGTGTACACGTAACTTTAAACCGCTCTGCAGTTTTTGAGGACTTAATTTCAATCAAGTGTATTGTTTGTGACGAAATAGTGCTAAATGGAATTAGAATATGCGTGTTTAAACATAAATGGTGCCATTCACACTGCTATGCTCAAGAAGATTTACAAATACAGTGTAAATGTGACATAGAGTGTAACGGCCGCGAGATCGCGAGTGAAAAGTGCTACGCGGGAATAGAAGACAGCGTGCATGACGAACTTCAAAAAGAACTTGACATTATAAAAAAATATATAAAAACAATGGAAAATTTGGTAGTAACCATAGGGGAACTGTCTGAATCGTCAAGGCAACAAGATCTCATTAATGCTAGCCATAAAATTCGTTGGTCTGCACAACCAAATGTACAAAGTGTAAACAGTACGACTGTAACTAGAAATATGAACGAACTGATCACTCAAAAAGACACAAGTGAATTAAACGCAAGAAAAGAAAGTGTTAATAGTGCATTTATGGATAAAAATATGAACAAACTATCCACACAAAAATATACAAGTGGATTAAACGGAGAAAAACACAAGGTAAATATTCGTAAAGAAAAAAAAGTAAACAACCCCGTTATGCATAAGCAAGGACACATGCAACAGGCATATATTTTTGCAGATAGTCATGGGAGAGGAGTTACGGAAATTATGAGAAGAAATCACCCAGACCTTAATGTAACAGGCATCATCAAACCAGGCGCGCCATTACGCGAAATTCTGAAAAGCAGTGACAACATATTAACGACGGGTAACAGCTGCATCATAATAGGAGGCGCAAATGATGTTTACTGTAATGAAACTTGCCGTGCAACGAGAATCCTAAAGGAAACAATCAGAAGGATGCCTCGAGTGCATTTCTACATTGTTAGTATCCCCAGGAGACACGATCTGATGGAAAACTCGTGCGTAAACATCGAGATTGTTACAGCAAACAGGCTATTTGAGAAAATATGTAGAGGTTTCCAGAATACGACTTTCGTAGAGATAAACAGTGTTCACAGAGAGCACTTCACAAGACATGGTCTCCACATGAACATAAAAGGGAAAAAGATTATTAGTGCCGAAATACTTAAATTTATTAATGAGTCATCTGTAATGGAAGTGTCTCCAATCCCAATTCCGCCAAAACAAGAGTGGTCTGTAGCAGTGGAACCATCATTATCTGCAGTAAAGCTACAACAAACACAAGTAGCAGCAGCAAAGGCTCAGATATTCTCAGCAGCAGTGTCAGATAAACCAATAGCAGCAGAATCACCACAATCATCAGCAGAGCTGTCGTCATCAGCAACAGCATCCAGAACAGCAGACCCCATAATACTACCTCAAGGCAATGAAAATGCATGTGAGGAAAACATACAAAGGTCATTAGCAGCAGCAGCTAACAAAGAAGGGCAGTCACCAAGTCGGGGAGCACAGGAGCCACCAGCAACAGCAACCACACAGAAGAGGTACCTGAGGCCTGGGAGAGCAACAGCAGAAGCAGCTTCCAATCAAGACAGATGCTTGAGAACTAGGAGACCTGCTACACTAAGTGAGGATTTTTTATGGTACCGAGTAAGCAGAAAGAGAACATGGAAAAAGATGTAAGTAAAACTGTCCATCTTAAATACCAGTGTGACAATAGTGAGAGGAATATAAACACCGGACAAAGATACGATCCAGGTTTAATGACACAAACTGAAAAAAATCACTGCATAGTACCAGAAGCAAAGGGAGCAAGTGAAGTGCTTAGTATATTACAGGAAGGGGAACTATTACATTTAAAGCCAACTGTTAGAATACTTCACCAAAATGTTCAATACATAAACAATAAAACAGAGGAACTAGAGGTAATATTACAGGAGTATAGGCCAAACATTCTAGTAGTTACAGAACATGGGCTAAAAGAAAATCACATAGGAATGTACAACTTGAAGAATTATGTGAAAGTAGCCAGTTTTTGCAGAACTTCCTATAAAGGTGGTGGGGTTGCCATTTTTTCTAACTATAAATCAACTAAAGCCATAAATATAACAAAATATGCTATAGAATTGAGCTTTGAAGCTACAGCACTGGAAACTAAAATTGCTGGGAATTTATGTTGTGTATTAGGTTTGTACCGTTCACCAAATGGTATAATTAAAACCTTCTTTGAACAGCTGGAAGCTATAATCCAACACCTCTCAAAAACATATGCTTATTTGATCATTATAGGAGATCTGAACATAGACACGAGTAAAAATACAGACGATACTAAGACCCTACTGGACGTATTGTGCATATACAATCTAAAAATAAAAATAGATAAACCAACCAGAGTAACAAAGCATAGTGAAACTATTATTGATCATGTAATAACAAATATTCCTACATGCTATTGTGACACACAGGTAATAAACTCCACATTAGCAGACCATTTTGCAGTCATGATAGACATAAATATAAAGACTAGTGATTCAGTGCAGAAGATATGGGAGATGAGAAGACAGAACTACCCACATAACATAAATCTGCTAAAAAAGATGTTAGAGGCAGAAAACTGGGAAACAATATATGCAGCTAAAGATGCAAACACCAAATGGAACCAGTTTTATTCTTTATTCAATTATTATTATGATGTTACATGTCCTGTTAGTAAAAGGCTTGTCAAACAGCAACAAAAAAAGAAAAGCTGGGTGACTGGAGAAGTAATCCATGCCAGAAATAATCTGAGAGTGTATTATGACCTCTCCAAACAAAAAAATACTGAGGCCTACAACACACTGTATAAAATAAAAAAGAAAGAGTACTGTAGTTTTATCAGAGAAACTAAAGCATCATTCATCAGGATGTCTATAGATAAGGGAAAGAACTACTCAAAAGGTTTGTGGTCGTTCATTAATGAAGAGAGAGGAAAAGTAACAAATCGGGCAGAGGACATCTGCCCACTGATGAGCGGAAAAAGCAACGCAAACCCTCTCGAAGTAGCCAATACTTTTAACAGACATTATATTACTGTAGCAGACGAATTAATAAGTCAAAATAAAACAAATGCAGTAAATAAATTGTTAAACCCCCCACACACAAATCATACTATGGTTTTCACACCTACAACAGATGCAGAAGTGTCAAACCTAATAAAACAACTTAAAATTAAACATTCATCTGGCTTGGATGGTGTCACATCACATCTCATAAAGGAATGCAGGGAATGTATATTAAAACCATTGACACACATGCTGAATGCTGCGATAGAAGAAGGCATATTTCCAGATTCACTGAAAGTAAGTAAAGTGAAGCCAATATTTAAGAAAGGGAACAGGGATGAATTAGGAAATTACAGGCCAATATCATTGATCTCAACATTTGCTAAAATCTATGAAATGATAATAAAGAATAGAATTGTAAGTTTTATAACTAAGTACAGTATACTGCATTCATCACAACATGGTTTCAGAGAAGGGAAGTCAACAAAAACAGCATCAACAGACATAATTGAGCACATTCTTAATTTACTTGACAGGCAACAAAAAACTTGTGGGATTTTTATGGACCTATCTAAGGCATTTGATTGTGTGAACCACTCAAAATTAATGATGAAACTATATCAGTATGGAATTAGAGGAAAATGCTATGACATACTTAAATCATACATTACAAATAGGAAACAATGCACAGAAATCAGACATACTAGTGGGGGAAATATAACAAACTACAGATCAGAATTACAAACAGTTAAACACGGTGTGCCGCAAGGGTCTGTGCTTGGGCCAATACTATTTATACTCTACGTAAATGACTTCCCTAGCTATATAAATCAGAAACTTATAATGTATGCTGATGACACAACAATCATTTGCACAGCTGACACAAAAGAGGAGCTTGAGAAGGAAGCACTCCTGACTATTGAAAATGCAAATAAATATTTAACACAAAACAACCTGTTTATGAATCAGTCTAAAACAATGAATGTAGTATTTCAGACCAAGCATAGTGAAAATTATAATATAAATGTTAATATAAATGGAAAGACTATTAAAGAAGTAACCAGCACAAATTTTCTAGGGACTATAATAGACAAACATTTGGCATGGGGGGAGCACATAGATGCACTGTGTAAAAAGATAAACAAACAGATCTTCATCATGCATAAAACAGCTAAGACTGTGGATAATAAAGTCCTCAGATCAATGTATTATGGACTTGTCTTCCCACATCTGTCTTATTCAGTTCATATATGGGGAAATGCACAAACTGGCTACCTAAAAAGAATATTCACAATTCAGAAAAGGGCAGTGAGATGCATTGCAAAAATACCACCAAGACAGACCTGTAGGCAAGCTTTTGTACACTATAATATTATGACAGTATATTCACTGTACATATACCAAAGCATAATGGCAGTAAGGTCAAATGATAAACACCTCCTAAATAAAGATGTACACGAACACGGTACAAGAGGAAATGAAAATTACTTCATGATAAACAGAAATCTAAAACTGTCTATGACTGCCCCAGAAGAAGCAGGCAAAAGGTTTTTTAATAAACTCCCCAAAATCATTAAAAAAGAAACAGATCTAAAATGTTTTAAAAATCATTTGAAACTATATCTCACAGAGAAATGTATATACAGTTTGAGTGAATACTAAGATGGTGTTGAAATACATCGTTACTGAAATGTACCTTTAAAATTATCATTTCTGTATGTTGTTTGGATTTTTGTGTACATATAATGTGAAACATGTAAAACCTTTGTATGATTATTGACTATTTCTGTTTAATTATTTGTATCATTTATATATAATGCAATCAAGTTTAATGTTAATAGGCTATTGTATGACACACCCAATACTCTCAGCTGGATTTTCAGCTGGAGTCCATGGGCAAAGAATAAATAAATAAATAAATAAATGTCCTAATCGCCGTATCCCGCATCATACGATCTTTGCTGCTGTGTACCAACGTCTGTGTGGGACCGGGTCATTTAGCAGATTACGTGGACAGGGAAGCTGTCGCACGGTAAGAACGCTGCAATTTGAGGAAGCTGTCTTGCAGCATGTGGAGCGGGATCCTTCAATTAGCACTCGTGCCATTGCACGTAACATGGGGATGAATCAGACGAATGTAAGAACAGTCCTTCGAGAGGAGTTTGCTACATCCATTTCACTTACAGCGTATCCACAACCTGGAACCAGTTGATTATCCACCCAGAGCACAGTTTTCGCAGTGATACCTACAATAGTGTGAAATGCATCCTACGTTTCAATCCTCTGTGTTGTTTACCAATGAAGCAACGTTCGGGCATGGTGGAGTCTTCAACATGCACAATTCATATGTTTGGAGTGAGGATAACCCACATGCCACAGTTACTAGCACTCTTCAAGTGCGGTTCTTCATTAATGTGTGGGTCAGTGTTGTTGGGGACTGTTTAATTGGGCCGTATCTGCTACCTAGGCCATTAAATGGCAGGCACTATTATAATTTTCTTGCCAGAGCATTGCCAGAATTTCTGGAAAATGTACCACTCGCCTACAAGACAATGCATGTGGTTCCAACATGACGGGGCGCCGGTACATTTCAGTCATTGTGTGCGTCGATTCCTGGACCGACAGTTCCCAGAAACGTGGATTGACAGGGGTGGTCCTGTACCATGGCCTGCTCGATCCCCAGATATATCCCCTCTGGACTTTTTTGTTGGTTTAATTAATTTGTTGCCAGAGAAATCTTCCTCTACCGGTTTAAATACTCATCGTAGGAAAAAATGACATTATGGAAAAAATGTTTTGGTAACAGAAACCAAAACATTGCATTAAAACAAACGTTCAGTGCATAGTGCTGTGGAATGTGGGAAAAACCGCAAATTGGCGTTCATAAGAAGAAGAACAACACCAAAAATGCAACAGGAGCATAATATGTAAGAAATTGTCCACGCAACCTGCCACTGATGATGCCTTGCAGAAAATAAAGGCGTATGGCACTAAAATTGTGTTTTATTCAGTTGCTGTCAGATGGTCCATAAGTAAAAATTATCAATATACCATAATATTACGCGCAACTGAGGAAGACAGGACTACAAAAGTTGAAGATGTCAAGACAAAAGCTATAAATACTTATGTTATACCAATATTGACCTACTCATTTGGAGTAGTGAAATGGAATAACACAGACCTAGAAGCACTCAATACAATTACACGATCACAATGCCACAAATATAGAATACATCACATACATTCAGCAACAGAAAGATTCATATTAAGCAGAAAGGAAGGAGGAAGGGGATTTATTGACATAAAAAACCTACATTATGGACAGGTAGACAATTTAAGAAAATTCTTTCTAGAACGAGCAGAAACTAGCAAAATACACAAAGCAATCACTCATATAAATACATCAGCTACACCATTGCAATTTCATAACCACTTCTACAACCCTTTAGATCACATAACATCAACAGATACGAAGAAAGTAAATTGGAAAAAGAAAACACTACTTGGCAAGCACCTGTATCATCTAACACAGCCACACATCGATCAAGACGCATCCAACACATGGCTAAGAAAAGGCAATATATATATAGTGAGATGAAAGTATTCATGATTGCAATAAAAGATCAAACAGTAAACACCAGATATTACAGCAAGCATATTATTAAAGATCCCAATACCACAACAGATAAATGCAGAATTTGCAAACAACAAATAGAAGCAGTAGATCACATCACAAGCGGATGTACAGTACTAGCAAATACAGAATACACCAGAAGACATGACAATGTAGCAAAAATAATACATCAACAACTTGCCATACAACATAAACTAATACAACAACACGTTCCCACATACAAGTATGCACCACAAAATGTACTGGAGAATGATGAATACAAATTATACTGGAACAGAACCATTATAACAGATAAAACAACACCACATAACAAACCTGACATCATACTCACCAATAAAAAGAAGAAATTAACACAACTAATCGAAATATCCATACCCAGTAAAACAAATATACAAAAGAAAACAGGAGAAAAAATTGAAAAATACATCCAACTGGCTGAGGAAGTCAAGGACATGTGGCATCAGGATAAAGTTGACATTATACCAATTATACTATCAACTACAGGAGTCATACCACACAATATCCACCAACACATCAACACAATACAGCTACATCCAAACATCTATATACAACTACAGAAATCAGTAATTATTGATACATGTTCAGTTACCCGAAAGTTCCTAAATGCAATGTAACATATACCATACAGTTAAAACGAAGTCGCGCTTGATCAAGTTCCGCATAACTTTCCATTCTTAACCAGACATAACGTCTGAGAAAGGAAAGAAATAATAATAATAATAATATAATAATAATAATAATAATATATCTAAAAAGAAAGATGATGAGACTTACCAAACAAAAGCGCTGGCAGGTCGATAGACACACAAACAAACACAAATATACACACAAAATTCAAGCTTTCGCAACAAACTGTTGCCTCATCAGGAAAGAGGGAAGGAGAGGGAAAGACGAAAGGATGTGGGTTTTAAGGGAGAGGGTAAGGAGTCATTCCAATCCCGGGAGCGGAAAGACTTACCTTAGGGGGAAAAAAGGACAGGTATACACTCGCACACACACACATATCCATCCACACATACAGACACAAGCAGACATATTATAATAATAATAATAATAAACCCCGTGGAGGCCCGGGAAAAGAATAGGCCTCCGGTATGTTCTGCCAGTCGTAAAAGGCGACGAAAAGAACAAACCACTAATAGGGCTAACCCCCCTTTTAGTGTGATTACTTGATTCAGGACAGAACTAAAGAAGCCTCGGACAAGCGCCGTCATGGTCGGGGACGGCGCTTGAACCCTATGCCCGCCCACAATGGTAATGACACTGCTAGCCAACTGGAAACTGATTTAAATCCAAATAGAGGTGTTTTGCAGGATATGCTTCCTGCAACCACCCTAGAAGGAAAACAAAGACAGAGGATGAGATGGTCAGATGAAGTTAATCGACACCTCATGTTCTGTTATTACCAAGCAACAAACCTAGGAACCAACACAACTGGATACAGATCACAAGTATACACAACATTTATTACCAGATACCCAGAATTAAAATTTTTAACAGAACAACGTCTAGCTGATCAGATTCGTGTAATAATAAAAAATAACAGGATACCCCAGTCAGAATTAGAAAACATCAAACAACAAGTACAACAAATACTGGAACAAAATAATGTGCAATTAGAAGAAGAAAATACAGTAATGGACTCAAACATCCCAGAGCAAACAAACAAAGAACAACACGCATCAATTAAACAATCAGAGGAAAACGAAATCTTAAGACAGCCACCAGCACAAGCACAAATAGAACATGAAGTGACACACATGTTAGATATAGAAGAAAAATTTCAGTTGACATATATAGAATACAAAGACACAAATACAGACATTAGACCATTCTTGCATAGACCACCAAATAGCCCACAAGTCGAAACAACAATAAAAACTATCAACACAATCATACACAACAAAATAAATGAATACACAACTATGGAAGAGTTACAACTACTGGTTTATGTAGGAGCACTCACTACACTAAATATACACACTAGGCAGAGATCAGAACCAACCAACACACAGAAGAAACCCACAAAACCAGCATGGCAACACAGGCTACAGATCAGAATAGAAAAACTGAGAAAAGACGTCGGACAGCTAACACAATTTATAAGAAATGAAATATCAGACAAAAAACGAAAAAGGTTAGGTAAAATCTCACAACAAGAAGCAATAGAGCAATTAGATGAAAAGAAGCAAAAATTACAAGCTTTGGCGAAACGACTTAGAAGATACAAAAAAAGTGAAAATAGAAGGAAACAAAACCAAACATTCAACACAAACCAAAAGAAATTTTACCAAACAATAGATAACACACACATAAAAATAGACAATCCACCAAACATAACAGACATGGAACACTTCTGGAGCAACATATGGTCAAACCCGGTACAACATAACAGGCATGCACGGTGGATACAAGCAGAAACAGATACATACAAGATGATACCACAAATGCCTGAAGTGATAATTTTGCAACATGAAGTCACCCGAGCAATTAATTCTACGCACAATTGGAAAGCCCCTGGAAATGATAAAATAGCAAATTTCTGGCTAAAGAAGTTCACCTCAACACATTCACATCTAACTAAATTATTTAACAGTTACATTGCAGACCCATACATATTCCCTGATACACTTACACATGGAATAACTTATCTGAAACCTAAAGATCAAGCAGACACAGCAAACCCAGCTAAATATCGCCCCATAACATGCCTACCAACAATCTACAAAATATTAACTTCAGTCATTACACAGAAATTAATGACACATACAACACAGAACAAAATTATAAATGAAGAACAAAAAGGCTGCTGCAAAGGAGCGCGAGGATGTAAAGAGCAACTGATAATAGATGCAGAGGTGACATATCAAGCTAAAACTAAACAAAGGTCTCTACACTACGCATACATTGATTACCAAAAAGCTTTTGATAGTGTACCCCACTCATGGTTACTACAGATATTGTAAATATACAAAAGTAGATCCTAAATTGGTACAGTATCTAAACATAGTAATGAAAAACTGGAAAACCACACTTAATATCCAAACAAATTCAGATAATATCACATCACAGCCAATACAGATTAAGCGTGGAATATACCAAGGAGACTCATTAAGTCCTTTCTGGTTCTGTCTTGCTCTGAACCCACTATCCAACATGCTAAATAATTCAAATTATGGATATAATATTACTGGAACATACCCACACAAAATCACACATTTGCTATACATGGATGATCTAAAACTACTGGCAGCAACGAATCAACAACTCAACCAATTATTAAAGATAACAGAAGTATTCAGCAATGATATAAATATGGCTTTTGGAACAGACAAATGTAAGAAAAATAGCATAGTCAAGGGAAAACACACTAAACAAGAAGATTACATACTTGATAACCACAGCGACTGCATAGAAGCGATGGAAAAGACAGATGCCTATAAATACCTAGGATACAGACAAAAAATAGGAATAGATAATACAAATATTAGGGAAGAACTAAAAGAAAAATATAGACAAAGACTAACAAAAATACTGAAAACAGAATTGACAGCAAGAAACAAGACAAAAGCTATAAATACTTATGCTATACCAATATTGACCTACTCATTTGGAGTAGTGAAATGGAGTAACACAGACCTAGAAGCACTAAATACACTTACACGTTCACAATGCCACAAATATAGAATACATCACATACATTCAGCAACAGAAAGATTCACATTAAGCAGAAAGGAAGGAGGAAGGGGATTCATCGACATAAAAAACCTACATTATGGACAGGTAGACAATTTAAGAAAATTCTTTCTAGAACGAGCAGAAACTAGCAAAATACACAAAGCAATTACTCATATAAATACATCGGCTACACCACTGCAATTTCATAACCACTTCTACAACCCTTTAGATTACATAACATCAACAGATACGAAGAAAGTAAATTGGAAAAAGAAAACACTTCATGGCAAGCACCCGTATCATCTAACATAGCCACACATCGATCAAGCCGCATCCAACACATGGCTAAGAAAAGGCAATATATACAGTGAGACAGAAGGATTCATGATTGCAATACAGGATCAAACAATAAACACCAGGTATTACAGCAAGCATATTATTAAAGATCCCAATACCACAACAGATAAATGCAGACTTTGTAAACAACAAATAGAAACAGTAGATCACATCACAAGCGGATGTACAATGCTAGCAAATACAGAATACCCCAGAAGACATGACAATGTCGCAAAAATAATACATCAACAGCTTGCCTTACAACATAAACTTATAAAACAACACGTTCCTACATACAAGTATGCACCACAAAATGTACTGGAGAATAATGAATACAAATTATACTGGAACAGAACCATTATAACAGATAAAACAATGCCACATAACAAACCTGACATCATACTCACCAATAAAAAGAAGAAATTAACACAACTAATCGAAATATCCATACCCAGTAAAACAAATATACAAAAGAAAACAGGAGAAAAAATTGAAAAATACATCCAATTGGCTGAGGAAGTCAAAGACATGTGGCATCAGGATAAAGTTGACATCATACCAATTATACTATCAACTACAGGAGTCATACCACACAATATCCACCAGTACATCAATGCAATAGAGCTGCATCCAAACGTATATATACAACTACAGAAATCAGTAATTATTGATACATGTTCAATTACCCGAAAGTTCCTAAATGCAATATAACACATACCATACAGTTAAAAGGAAGTGACGCCTGATCAAGGTCCGCGTCACTTTCCATTTTTAACCAGACTTAACGTCTGAGAAAGTAAAGAATAATAATAATAATAATAATAATAATAAATTCCGTGGAGGCCCGGGAAAAGAATAGGCCTCCGGTATGTTCTGCCAGTCGTAAAAGGCGACGAAAAGAACAAACCACAAATAGGGCTAACCCCCCTTTTAGTGTGATGAGTTGGTTCAGGACAGAACTAAAGAAGCTTCAGACAAGCGCCATCATGGTCGGGGACGACGCTTGAACCCTATGCCCGCCCACAATGGTAACAACACTGCTAGCCAACTGGAAACTGATTTAAATCCAAATAGAGGTGTTTTGCAGGATATGCTTCCTGCAACCACCCTAGAAGGAAAACAAAGACAGAGGATGAGATGGTCAGATGAAGTTAATCGACACCTCATGTTCTGTTATTACCAAGCAACAAACCTAGGAACCAACACAACTGGATAAAGATCACAAGTATACACAACATTTATTACCAGATACCAAGAATTAAAATTTTTAACAGAACAACGACTAGCTGATCAGATCTGTGTAATAATAAAAAATAATAGGATACCCAGTCAGAATTAGAAAACATCAAACAACAAGTACAACAAATACTGGAACAAAATAATGTGCAATCAGAAGAAGAAGAAGAAGAAAATACAGTAATGGACTCGAACATCCCAGAGCAAACAAACAAAGAACATCACGCATCAATTAAACAATCAGAGGAAAACGAAATCTTAAGACAGCCACCAGAACAAGCACAAATAGAACACGAAGTGACACACATGTTAGATATAGAAGAAAAATTTCAGCTGACATATATAGAATACAAAGACACAAATACAGACATTAGACCATTCTTGCATAGACCGCCAAATAACCCACAAGTCGAAACAACAATAAAAAATATCAACACAATCATACACAACAAAATAAATGAAAACACAACTATGGAAGAGTTAAAACTACTGGTTTATATAGGAGCACTCACTACACTAAATATACACACTAGGCAGAGATCAGAACCAACCAACACACAGAAGAAACCCACAAAACCATCATGGCAACACAGGCTACAGATCAGAATAGAAAAACTGAGAAAAGCCATTGGACAGCTAACACAATTTATAAGAAATGAAATGTCAGAAAAAAAAAACGAAAAAGGTTAGGTAAAATCTCACAACAAGAAGCGATAGAGCAATTACATGAAAAGATGCAGAAATTACAAGCATTGGCCAAACGACTTAGAAGATACAAAAAAAGTGAAAATAGAAGGAAACAAAACCAAACATTTGACACAAACCAAAAGAAATTTTACCAGACAATAGATAACACACACATTAAAATAGACAATCCACCAAACATAACAGACATGGAACACTTCTGGAGCAACATATGGTCAAACCCGGTACAACATAACAGGCATGCTCGGTGGATACAAGCAGAAACAGACACATACAAGATGATACCACAAATGCCTGAAGTGATAATTTTGCAACATGAAGTCACCCAAGCAATTAATTCTACTCACAATTGGAAAGCGCCTGGAAAAGATAAAATAGCAAATTTCTGGCTAAAGAAGTTCACCTCAACACATTCACATCTAACTAAATTATTTAACAGTTACATTGCAGACCCATACACATTCCCTGATTCACTTACACATGGAATAGCTTATCTGAAACCTAAAGATCAAGCAGACACAGCAAACCCAGCTAAATATCGCCCCATAACATGCCTACCAACAATCTACAAAATATTAACTTCAGTCATTACACAGAAATTAATGACACACACAACACAGAACAAAATTATAAATGAAGAACAAAAAGACTGTTGCAAAGGAGCACGAGGATGTAAAGAGCAACTGATAATAGATGCAGAGGTGACATATCAAGCTAAAACTAAACAAAGGTCGCTACACTACGCATACATTGATTACCAAAAAGCATTTGATAGTGTACCCCACTCATGGTTACTACAAATATTGGAAATATACAAAGTAGATCCTAAATTGATACAGTTCCTAAACATAGTAATGAAACATTGGAAAACCACACTTAATATCCAAACAAATTCAAATAATATCACATCACAGCCAATACAGATTAAGCGTGGAATATACCAATGAGACTCATTAAGTCCTTTCTGGTTCTGCCTTGCTCTGAACCCACTATCCAACATGCTAAATAATACAAATTATGGATACAATACTACGGGAACATACCCACACAAAATCACACATTTGCTATACATGGATGATCTAAAACTACTGGCAGCAACAAATCAACAACTCAACCAATTACTAAGGGTAACAGAAGTATTCAGCAATGATATAAATATGGCTTTTGGAACAGACAAATGTAAGAAAAATAGCATAGTCAAGGGAAAACACACTAAACAAGAAAATTACATATTGGGTAACCACAGCGACTGCATAGAAGCAATGGAAAACACAGATGCCTGTAAATATCTAGGATACAGACAAAAATAGGAATAGATAATACAAATATTAAAGAAGAACTAAAAGAAAAATATAGACAAAGACTAACAAAAATACTGAAAACAGAATTGACAGCAAGAAACAAGACAAAAGCTATAAATACTTATGCTATACCAATATTGACCTACTCATTTGGAGTAGTGAAATGGAGTAACACAGACCTAGAAGCACTCAATACACTTACAAGATCACAATGCCACAAATATAGAATACATCACATACATTCAGCAACAGAAAGATTCACATTAAGCAGAAAGGAAGGAGGAAGGGGATTTATCGACATAAAAAACCTACATTATGGACAGGTAGACAATTTAAGAAAATTCTTTATAGAACGAGCAGAAATCAGCAAAATACACAAAGCAATCACTCATATAAATACATCGGCTACACCACTGCAATTTCATAACCACTTCTACAACCCTTTAGATCACATAACATCAACAGACACGAAGAAAGTAAATTGGAAAAAGAAAACACTACATCGCAAGCACCCGTATCATCTAACACAGCCATACATCGATCAAGACGCATCCAACACATGGCTAAGAAAAAGCAATATATACAGTGAGACGGAAGGATTCATGATTGCAATACAGGATCAAACAATAAACACCAGATATTACGGCAAGCATATTATTAAAGATCCCAATACCACAACAGATAAATGCAGACTTTGCAAACAACAAATAGAAACAGTAGATCACATCACAAGCGGGTGTACAATACTAGCAAATACAGAATACCCCAGAAGACATGACAATGTAGCAAAAATAATACATCAACAGCTTGCCTTACAACATAAACTTATAAAACAAGTATGCACCACAAAATGACTGGAGAATGATGAATACAAATTATACTGGAACAGAACCATTATAACAGATAAAACAACACCACACAACAAATCTGACATCATACTCACCAATAAAAAGAAGAAATTAACGCAACTAATCGAAATATCCATACCCAATACAACAAATATACAAAAGAAAACAGGAGAAAAAATTGAAAAATACATCCAACTGGCTGAGGAAGTCAAGGACATGTGGCATCAGGATAAAGTTGACATTATACCAATTATACTATGAACTACAGGAGTCGTACCACACAATATTCACCAGTACATCAATGCAATACAGCTACATCCAAACGTATATATACAACTACAGAAATCTGTAATTATTGATACATGTTCAGTTACCCGAAAGTTCCTAAATGCAATATAACACATACCGTACATTTAAAAGGAATTGACGCTTGATCAAGATTCCTCGTCACTTTCCATTTTTAACCAGACTTAACGTCTGAGAAAGTAAAGAAATAATAATAATAATTGGTTTGTTATAACTTTCACAGTCGTGGATATTGTCTGTTTATAAATATATGAACATTAATAAGAGTTAGAAATAAAGATAAATTATACATAACAACATTAAAAATCCTTGATGGAGTACAAACATATATCACTTAACAATTACTTTAATTTTGTCTCAGATATTTTTCCAGTTAACAGTTTTATATTATTTGGCAATCTGTTATAAAAACTTCTTCCAGCAGAAAATAGACTGTGATCTGTTGCTCTTTTACTAGTAGATTATATGTAGCAGTCCTCTCTCTTTTTTGTATTATAATTATGGATTCACAACTGATTATACTATGCTCCATATTTTCTTTTACAAACAGTATGTGAGGGGCTCCACAGTTAAGAAGATGATTTTACTGTTTGTGTATGTCCCCCAGTTGTGTGATATGGTTTAACACATAGTCTTCTGTCAGCAAGGTAGGATATTAAAAAATCTAATGCTACTCATCTGATTCCATAAGTTTCTAATTTATATAGAAGAGTGGATTGGTTTACAGAGTCAAAGGCCTTTGATACATCTAAAAAGTTGCCAATAACTTCATTTCTATCATCAAGTTTATCCAGTACCATTTGAAAAAGTGTAGCTACAGCTGTTATTGTAGACCTGCCCTTTCTAAAACCGCACAGAGAGCTTTTTAGTAGATTGCACTCACATAAATGTGGTTCAAGTTGATAAAGAAGTAGCCTTTCCAACCAATTACTAAGTGCTGATGTTACTGAAATAGGCCTATAATTTTGTATATCAGTAAGTATTCCATTTCTATGCACTAGTCTTATTTCAGTGACTTTTAACAAGTCAGGAAATGACCCCTGACTGAAAGAGCTATTTGTTAAATGTTGTTGTGGCTTTGTTAATTCATTACTGCATTCTCTCAGAAATTGAGCTGAGATGTCATACCAGTCACTAGATGTATTTGCTTTTAAGCTGGAAATGGTTTCCAGGATTTCCAATTCGGTAACACACCCCAGGAAGAGTGATTTCTCAAACTGGGGAACAATCAAGAATGGGGTGCCGCAAGGTTCGGTTTTGGGTCCTCTGCTGTTCTTAATATATATTAATGACTTGCCATTCTACATTCACGAAGATGCAAAGCTGGTACTTTTTGCCGATGATACAAGTACAGCTATCACTTCCAACAGACAAGAATTAATTGGTGAAACTGTAAACGAAGTTTTTCAGAAAATCATTAAGTGGTTCTCTGCAAATGGGCTCTCATTAAACTTTGACAAAACACAGTACATACATTTCTACACAGTAAATGGAATGACACCATTAATTAATATAGACTTCGATCAGAAATCGGTAGCTAACGTAGAATATTCAAAATTCCTAGGTGTATGCATTGATGAGGGGTTGAACTGGAAAAAACACATTGAAGATCTGCTGAAATGTTTGAGTTCAGCTACTTATGCTATTAGGGTCATTGCTAATTTTGGCGATATACATCTGAGTAAATTAGCTTACCACGCCTATTTTCATTCTCTGCTTTCGTATGGCATAATATTCTGGGGTAACTCATCATTGAGTAAAAGAGTGTTCATTGCACAAAAGCGTGTAATCAGAATAATTGCTGGAGCTCATCCAAGATCATCCTGCAGACACTTATTTAAAGAGCTAGAAATCTTCACTGTAGCCTCACAATATATATATTCACTTATGAAATTTGTTATTAACAATCCAAACAAATTTAAAATTAATAGCAGTGTACATGGCTACAACACTAGGAGACTCAAGGTTAAATCTAACTTTGGCTCAGAAGGGGGTAAATTATGTTGCCACAAAAGTCTTTGGTCACTTACCTAATAGCATCAAAAGTTTGACAGATAGCCATATAGCATTTAAAAGGAAATTGAAAGAATTTCTTAATGGCAACTCCTTCTACTCATTAGATGAATTCTTTGATATAGTAAGTGGGTAATTTCCCCAACCCCTACGAAAGAAAATTAAAAATATTGAGTGACATGTAATATTTTGTCTAATATAATATCTTGTATAGACAACTTTTATTAACCTGACACGTTCCACATCATTACGAAGTGTTGTATTCATGATCTATGGAACAAGTACTAATCTAATCTAATCTTACTGACATTGCTGGGCTTTAGCACCTGTGTTGGGCCACACACAAGCTCCCTACTGGTACTCATCTGACTAAATTGGTCTAAGAATCTCTCACATACCTTATTTGGGTTACTCAGCAATTTTTCATTGCCTCTTATTATTATGTTAGTGAACACTGCATTGTCACTTCCATGCTTTCGTTGTTTACTATAACCCACGGTGTTTTGCCAACATTGCTGCACTACCTCATTAGTTCTGCATACATCTGTGTTTTTAATGTCTTAAGTGCTTCCTTGTAGGTTATTATACATACTTCGTATTTAGATTGGAAGTACTGCAGTTTGATGTCTCTAAAAAGAATATGTAAATCCTTCATATCTTCCTTTAATTTTATCACGTTAGGGGGAAGTTAAAGATTCTTTGAACTGTCTGTTTTCCTCAGTTTTCTGACCACTGGTCATGCCTGATTAAAACAATGTAGCATGGTTCTGCCTCCAAGATGTGAACAACTACAGGGTGATTCAAAAAGAATACCACAACTTTAAAAATGTGTATTTAATGAAAGAAACATAATATAACCTTCTGTTATACATCATTACAAAGAGTATTTAAAAAGGTTTTTTTTTTTTCACTCAAAAACAAGTTCAGAGATGTTCAATATGGCCCCCTCCAGACACACGAGCAATATCAACCTGATACTCCAACTCGTTCCACACTCTCTGTAGCATATCAGGCGTAACAATTTGGGTAGCTGCTGTTATTTCTCGTTTCAAATCATCAATGGTGGCTGGGAGAGGTGGCTGAAACACCACATCCTTAACATACCCCCATAAGAAAAAATCGCAGGGGGTAAGATCAGGGCTTCTTGGAGGCCAGTGATGAAGTGCTCTGTCACGGGCTGCCTGGCAGCCGATCCATCGCCTCGGGTAGTTGACGTTCAGGTAGTTACGGACAGATAAGTGCCAATGTGGTGGCGCTCCATCCTGCTGAAATATGAATTGTTGTGCTTCTTGTTCGAGCTGAGGGAACAGCCAATTCTCTAACATCTCCAGATACTGTAGTCCAGTTACAGTAGCACCTTCGAAGAAAAAGGGACCAAAAACTTTATTGGCTGAAATGGCACAGAAAACGTTCACCTTAGGTGAGTCACGTTCATTCTGAGTTGTTTCCTGCGGATTCTCAGTGCCCCATATACAGACATTGTGACGGTTGACTTTCCCGTTAGTGTGGAAAGTTGCTTCATCACTAAACACAATCTTTGAAATGGAAGATTCATCTGTTTCCATTTGAGCAAGGATAAAATCACAGAAATCGATTCTTTTAATCTTATCAGCTGCAGACAGTGCTTGAACCAATTTCAGACGATAAGGTTTCATAACTAACCTTTTTCGTAGGACTCTCCATACAGTTGGTTGTGGAATTTGCAGCTCTCTGCTAGCTCTGCGAGTCGATTTTCCTGGGCTGCGAACAAATGCTTGCTGGATGCGTGCTACATTTTCATCACTCATTCTCGGCTGTCCAGAACTTTTCCCTTTGCACAAACACCTATTCTCTGTAAACTGTTTATACCAACGTTTAATACATCACCTATCAGGAGGTTTAACACCATACTTCGTTCGAAATGCACGCCGAACAACTGTCGTCGATTCACTTCTGCCGTACTCAATAACACAAAAAGCTTTCTGTTGAGCGGTCACCATCTTAGCATCAACTGACGCTGACGCCTAGTCAACAGCGCCTCAAGCGAACAAATGTACAACTAAATGAAACTTTATAGCTCCCTTAATTCGCCGACAGATAGTGCTTAGCTCTGCCTTTTGTCGTTGCAGAGTTTTAAATTCCTAAAGTTGTGGTATTCTTTTTGAATCACCCTGTATATTGCTGAAAGGTGACATAAACATTGCAAAGACACAAAGCATGAAAAGATGCAGATTGGCTGCATCTGCTGACATGTCTTTGATTACTACCTGGATGAATCCCAATGGTTCCATGCTCACTGCACTTGTAATTTATAATGGCATTGGATCAAAATGTGAACATGTAGGGGTGATCTGCTGCTGAACTTCATGTTCAACGATGTGGTCTGAAACACCTATGCATGCACCAGTATTTTCCTCTTTAAACAGAGATGCCACATATCACCCTCTATCCTTTACAGAGCAGACAAGCCTCCAAATGTCAAATTCGGTGAAGAGTTGTAGATATCAAACTGTTTAGTACATGGTGGTAGTTTCACTCCCCTTCTGCCTTTTTCTGCAGATGCTCACAACAGTAGAAAGTGACCATACAACCAGCTTTGCCATTTTCACGATACTTATTCACAGGCTCTGTGTAATAATAATCTGCTCAATCTCAATGGATTGCCCCATCTGCAGCCAATATCTTTGCTAGTGTGATCCCCATCCAAATCTGCTCTGTTTACATACTTTCATTATGTCACATTCTTGCAATGCCACCAGGCAGCATCCAACGTCATGGTGAACAGTGATCATAATATTTTGGCTTATCAGTGTAAATGTTCATTGAAATGTGATACGGACATCTCTGTACTATGACCATGAGGCTTACCTACCCTAGTCTGGTGTGAAAATAAGAATTGATCCCCTATCAAGATGGTTTAACAATGTACTTGCAGCATCTCAATGAAATCACCAACATTTTCATTTTAATTCCTGTTCATCAATCAGTTGAAGGGATTGGTGGAAGAAAATGTTAATTCAAAAGAGTGACATTTTGAATTAATGCATGCTGTATGTTGGTTAAATTGAAAGACAAGAAATCAATGCAATAACACAAAACAGTGCATATAGTAGACAGTTATTTCAAGCAGCAGGAACAGAAATACTGGTTGCCAGTCTGTGGTGCATTTGAAAATGCAACATATACCATGATCAGACTAATCACTACTAAATCAATTATCCCTTTCTTCCAGTGACAACTTCAGTTAGTATATTGGAAATAGGAAACATATCTCCTTTGTGCACAAGTGGAGGGACACCATATACAAAAATGAGCCATATATGCCTCATTGCCAGTTGTGTGGCCAATATGACTCAGAGTTTCAGGAGAGAAAGGAAACACTTTTCTACCACAATTTTTTTGAGCTTCCAGCTACATCAAGTGGTTGATAGTCCATGAGCTGGTGATCAAATGCTTCTTAGGTGTTGTGATAATGGCTGACGACGACTCCACTGAATGCTCATTGGTATTTAACCACTTGTTGCAGCTGCAAGCTGAAAGCTGAAAAAGTTTAAGTATATATCATGATGAAACCATGATAAATTTTATAAGTATTTATAATCAAAAAACTATCAATTTGTACACACTTTTAAGTTGACTCTTGATAAGTGTAAAATCAGGCATCAGACAAGTGTGACTGATATCAAACCAAAACAGGTTGCTGTGTCTGTTGCTGATACTGGAGATAGTAGTAACAATAATGACAGTTTTAACACCATCATTCATACACAGATCACAGTTCCCTTGCTCGACAATAAGGGATGCTCAATGGCTCCTGACTATATCAGTCCTGTTACAAAGTATTAGCAGGTTTGTAAAATGTCATAGTGACACATCATAAGAACAGATGGCACAAATCACCTCTCACGATAAACTTATTCATTAACAGTACTAGAACCTCACAATTACTCAGTCCACTCACTGTAAGCAATAAAACACATTCACTGAACAATGTGGTGCTCTTGTGTGAGGATAATGAGTAGCTGAACACGCGTAACAATCTCTGAACACAACAATACAGACATACAGATGTTTCCCAGCACATGTGCTGTGCTGGTTGCACATATTTATGCATATAAAGCTATATCTAGATCCTGGTACTGAATTGTATCACATGACTGATTTTCCCCATACTGGTCTTGAATGTTGTCCCTGCAGCTGTCAAATGATGTTGAAGGCAACTGGCAACTACCAGCCAACATTTCATTGATGGTAGTCATCATCTGATATGCCAGTGATAGGGTCATGTGCAAGGTCTTACAAACATGTTTGCAGTACCAGTCTGCTTCCCTGGGACTCTGCTGTTGTGTATACACCACACACAATGTATAGTCAGAGCTACTGCATCAAAGTCCTCTGCACACACACTGTTGCAGGTGCTTAGGGTCTTGTACTGCCAAATTGTGTGTCATATGTTTCCAGCTGGACTTACCACATGTCACAATGTTCTTTAAGACATTTTTTTTATATGTATGAGTGTAAATTTATAGATAAATGGTAGAGCTGCTGTTGATGACATCAGTAGACTATAAAGGCATTCAACAAATTGGAGTTTATTTGATTTGTTTATGTGGATTTTTTCTTGAGGGAACATGGCCCTAAGGCATAATTAAAATGTCTTGTTACATTACTCATATCTGTAGCCAACAGGCAAGTATGATAGTAACAACAGACAAAGAAGAGGAAATTTTTAAGAAGCAACATACATCTACTAACTCAATCGTACTTGGACAGCGACATAATTATTACAAACCCTGCAACTGTGTTTTACCATTTCTGTAAGATAAAGTGAGAAATCTAAAAAGTTTATTAAGGTTTCTAGATGGAGATGAGAATGTTACAAAGTTTAATGTCTTGTTGACATAAAGAAGAATGCAAAAAAAAAAAAAAAAAGTAATAAGACCAGTTTGAGGTACCATTTGGCTGATGTGGTTTAGAGTAACTTAAATTAGAATGATCAAATGAGGAACTGCATACTGAGTCTCCTGAGTTGCAGTCCAACCACATCCCCTCCCCCTCTTGCCCCCTCCCTTGTACCAATACAGTAGGTGCTACAGTAGGTGGATTTATTTATCATAACACTCCCTTTAAATGTGTATGGCTCTTAACCATATCCAGTCACATGTTTATTACTCCATGCTTGATGTGAACAATGGCCATTGCACGAGCACTGTAAGATTGATGAGTAAATCTCTTGAAGGAAATATGTATGTGTGGATTACAAGTTGTGTTAGGAACCCAAAGTTTCATGTCATTGTCTTTTCATACAGTTCTGATTCATCCGTTTTTACTGACAAACATAAGCAATATTGCTGATGGCCATATGGCCCCAGCAGTCTGTGTAAGGAAAGTCCACTTTAATGTAGAGAGGGATATGACCGTAAAATGTTCCATTCCCTGGCTACGCCATGGGAGGAATGAGGGGCTAAGCAACAAATAAAAAAATATGCACCTCAATATGTAGTTTGCACAAGAACTGATGGGATTCCTTCTTGGCCACAAAGTCCTGACACTTTGTGGAGAACTTCAAAGAGAAATATGGGGAAGTCGCAGCCATCTCTAAAATGAAAAGTTAGTCAGTTTTGATCAAAACAACATTTGCTGCCCAGTCATTAGTGCTGTTTGCTTGTAGCAAGGTGGGTGACATACATGTCAGTTGCTGCCCATAGTAGTCTAAATATGGTGCAAGGCATAATTTTCCTATGCGCCAACTTGGAGCGATGGGGTGTACAGTTTGTCATGTACATAGGGGACCAGAGGACAATAAGGTCATTACTGGTGCCTTCATCTTGGCATTTGATCGTGATTCATTGCCTGAAAAGGTCAAGGCAGTGGTATACCAATGCAATGTGAAAGCGTATGTCTCCTCTGCCCCCCCCCTCCCCCCCCCCCTCCAGCCCCATGCAGTGCTTAAAGTGTTTGAAATTCAGGCAGATGTGTTTGTCTTGCATGACTAGCCCCATCTGTAGAGGCTGTGGATCAGCACTGCAGGTGCCCCTCCCCCATCTGTATCAACTGGGAAAGACCTATTCTCCCTGCTCACCAGAATGCAATTTTTTCAGAGGGAGGAGAAAATAAAAGAATACAAGACTCTGGAGAAACTAATGCATGAAGAGGCCAAGAAGGAGTAAGTACAGTTGCACCCAGGAAGTAAAACAGTCATATGCAACAGCTATGAAGACATCACTTCCTTTGGTGGCAGACTCCTGCCCATTACACCTACTGCAGAGGGCCCTCAGGGCCACTATACCATGCCTGCCCCCCCCCCCTCCCCACTCCCTTCCCCCTGATGGTTGGTGGCTCCCCTTCTGCTGCTTCCCCCACACCTACTTTGGGATCGATGGCTTCCCATGCACCAGCATCAGGGACATTGGTCCCCACCTCCCAGCCACAGAAGGATCACCTTCCTCTATCTTCTCTTGTCAGGAAGGGGTCCCTTGGGACACTTCCTTCCAAGGTCTCCACCAGTCTATAATTGGACAGCAGCCAGTGGCTGGAGGAGCCAATGATTGCTCTCCACAAGGTTCTGCAATTATTATTTTTACCTAAAACTAATTCGTAGAAGCCCTCACTATTATCAAAATACTCTTAGGGGAGGAGAGACAAGAAGTAGTCCTCCAAGGAGGACATTATGGTGGTCCCCACGCCACCAGATCACATCTGCTCCACTTCTGTGGCCAAGATGGAGGTTCCGGTCCCCCTGAGATCCCAATTTGCCCACACAGTGGAACCCGGAACCTATGTATATTGATACCACAACCGCTCAACCAGTGGCAGCAGGTGACCCTAGAGCATAGCCTTGGTCTCTTCTTGGCCTCACAGTACATCAATATTATTATTTTCCAGTGGAATTTTAGCACTTTATTGCAGCATCTGGCTTAGCTATGACATATTTTAAGCACTTCCCCCACCTTCGAACTCTAATCCCTCGTGGATACCAGGGATGTTACAAGAATCATGCTACCTATGCAGGGTGTCTGGTGAAAATAACAAGTATATTCTGGACACTCTATATAGCGAATGTGTGCCGCTTATACACCTTTGGAGGCTGTGGCTATTCGGCTAAGGGCGTTTCAGGATATTACCATCTGCAAAGTTCACCTCCCTCCCGATGGTGAAGTGTCTTGGAAGATATTGTTTGCATTGCATTTTTAGCTCCCTCCACCTTTCTGTATCTTCAGGATTTCAATGCCCACGACTCTTTGTGGGGTGAAATCATGATCACTGGCCATGGTAAAGGCCTCAAAAACTTACCCCCATTACTTGATCTTCACCTCTCGGATGCTAGTACCCGCACACACTTCAGTCCGGCACATGGAACTTTCTTGGTCACTGACCTTTCCATTTGAAACCCTCATCTTCCATTCAGAAAGTGGAAATTTGTCAGTGTCCTAGCCCACTGCTCTGATTCAGCCCCAGCTCCAGACCAAGACCACAACCAAATAATCAAGTACCTATCAACGGACTGTCAACATCACATCCTTGCCATCTTTAACCGCATCTGGAGTGCATCTGGAGTGAGGGCGAGTTTCCATCACACTGGCGAGAAAGCATCATTGCCCAGTACTGAAACTGGGTAAGTGCCCTCTAGAGATGGACAGTTACCACCCAATAAGTCTCACCAATATCCTCTGTAAGTTTCTCGAATGCATCATGAGCCAATGGTTATACTGGCTCCTTGAGTCTCGGGGTCTTTGCCAAGGTCATTCTACTATTTATAATCTGGTTTACCTGGAGTCTGCAACCTAAACAGCTTTGGCTCAGTGTCAACACCTTATAGCCCTCTTTTTATCCACAACTCCCTGTTTTCCCATACTTTCCAAGTTCAAGTTGGTGCTTCACAAAGTAAAAACCCCTCCCGCTGCCCCCCCCCCCCCCATATAAAAGAGAACAGAGTCCCACTGGGTTCTGTACTGAGTCTTCCCCCCCCCCCCCCCCCCCCCCCTCTCTCTCTCTCTCTTTCTAATAGCCATCAATGGTCTTGCAACAGTTGTGGGGTCCTCAGTATCACCCTCCTTGTCTGCTGACGACTTCTGTCTCTACTATTGCTCCTCTAGTGTGGATTCACTGAGCATAGACTGCAAGGCATGATACAAAAGGTGCAGGCATGGGCCCTCACCCATGGCCATTGATTTTCAGCCACCAAGACTAGCGTCACGGTCTTCCGTCAATATCGTACTACTCACCTCCAACCAGAAATTTACCTTGATGATGAACTACTCAATGTGATGGAGACTTACCAGCTTTTAGGACTGAACTTCAATTCTCAGTTGAAGTGCGTTCCTCATCTTCGCTAGCTTAAGATGCATCTTAATACTCTTTGCTGCCTGAGTAATACCAGCCGGGGTGCAGATTGCACTATCCTTCAGCAGCTTTACAAAGTCCTGATATATTTCCATCTTGATGATGGGAGTCTGACACCTGGTTCAGCATCATCCTCACTGTGGTGTTAAACTTGTGACAGGTGCCTTCTGAACTAGCCCTGTGAACAGCTTGCTCTTGGAGGCTGAGGTTCGTCCATTGCAGATTAGGCAACAGCAGCAGGTCAATTACGCTACCCATGTTCACAGCTCCCCTAAGCACTCAAACTATAATCTAGAGCGCCTAATAACCTTTACATGGCTCTGTTCCCACTTTCGCCTGCTTATAAAACTACAGAAATAGGAGTGTTGGGAGAGGTATGTGTCGACCATTGAGTGCCATACGTCACCTTCCCAAGTCTGGATGAAGATCAGACGTCTTTTTGGGTACCAGACCCCAACAGGTGTCCCTGGCATTAACATCAATGGTGTGTTATCTACCGATGCAAATGCAATTGCTGAGCACTATGCTCGAGCCTCTGCGTTGGAGAACTGCCCCCCAGCCTTTCACACCCTCAAACAGTGGATGGAAAGAAAAGACCTCTCATTCATTACACGACACAGTGAACACTATAATGCCCAATTTACAGAGTGGGAGCTCCTCAGCGCCCTTGCCTAATTTGCCCCAACACAGCTCCTGGGCCGGATTGGATCCACAGCCAGATGATTAAACATCTCTCGTCTGACTAGAAGCGATATTTCCTCGTCATCTTAAACCGGATATGGTGCGATGGCGTCTTCCACCGCAATGATGGAAGAGCACCGTCATTCCAGTGTTAAAACCCGGTAAAAATCCGCTTGATGTGGATAGCTATTGGTCCATCAGCCTCACAAATGTTCTCTGTAAGCTGCTGGAATGTATGGTGTGTCGGCAGTTGGGTTGCATGCTGGAGTCATGTGGCTTACTGGCTCCATGTCAGGGCAGCTTCCGCCAGGGTTGCTCTACCACTGATAATCTTGTGTCCCTCAAATCTGCCATCCGAACAGCCTTTTCCAGATGCCAACATCTGGTTGCCGTCTTTTTTGACTTGTTGTTGTTGTTGTTGTGGTCTTCAGTCCTGAGACTGGTTTGATGCAGCTCTCCATGTTACTCTATCCTGTGCAAGCTTCTTCATCTCCCAGTACCTACTGCAACCTACATCCTTCTGAATCTGCTTAGTGTATTGATCTCTTGGTCTCCCTCTACGATTTTTACCCTCCACGCTGCCCTC
The DNA here is from genome assembly GCF_023898315.1 of Schistocerca nitens. NCBI lineage: Eukaryota > Metazoa > Arthropoda > Insecta > Orthoptera > Acrididae > Schistocerca > Schistocerca nitens. The sequence continues at coordinate 252,643,322 of NC_064615.1, read as the reverse complement.
CAATGCTAAATTTGTGATCCCTTGATGCCTTAAAACATGTCCTACCAACCGATCCCTTCTTCTAGTCAAGTTGTGCCACAAACTTCTCTTCTCCCCAATCCTATTCAATACCTCCTCATTAGTTACGTGATCTACCCACCTTATCTTCAGCATTCTTCTGTAGCACCACATTTCGAAAGCTTCTATTCTCTTCTTGTCCAAACTGGTTATCATCCATGTTTCACTTCCATACATGGCTACACTCCATACAAATATTTTTAGAAACGACTTCCTGACACTTAAATCAATACTCGATGTTAACAAATTTCTCTTCTTCAGAAACGATTTCCTTGCCATTGCCAGTCTACTTTTTATATCCTCTCTACTTCGACCATCATCAGTTATTTTACTCCCTAAATAGCAAAACTCCTTTACTACTTTAAGTGTCTCATTTCCTAATCTAATCCCCTCAGCATCACCCGATTTAATTTGACTACATTCCATTATCCTCGTTTTGCTTTTGTTGATATTCATCTTATATCCTCCTTTCAAGACACTGTCCATTCCGTTCAACTGCTCTTCCAAGTCCTTTGCTGTCTCTGACAGAATTACAATGTCATCGGCGAACCTGAAAGTTTTTACTTCTTCTCCATGAATTTTAATACCTACTCCAAATTTTTCTTTTGTTTCCTTTACTGCTTGCTCAATATACAGATTGCATCGGGGAGAGGCTACAACCCTGTCTCACTCCTTTCCCAACCACTGCTTCCCTTTCATGCCCCTCGACTCTTATAACTGCCATCTGGTTTCTGTACAAATTGTAAATAGCCTTTCGCTCCCTGTATTTTACCCCTGCCACCTTCAGAATTTGAAAGAGAGTATTCCAGTTAACGTTGTCAAAAGCTTTCTCTAAGTCTACAAATGCTAGAAATGTAGGTTTGCCTTTTCTTAATCTTTCTTCTAAGATAAGTCGTAAGGTTAGTATTGCCTCTCGTGTTCCAACATTTCTACGGAATCCAAACTGATCTTCCCCGAGGTCCGCTTCTACCAGTTTTTCCATTCGTCTGTAAAGAATTCGCGTTAGTATTTTGCAGCTGTGACTTATTAAACTTATAGTTCGGTAATTTTCACATCTGTCAACACCTGCCTTCTTTGGGATTGGAATTATTATATTCTTCTTGAAGTCTGTGGGTATTTCGCCTGTCTCATACATCTTGCTCACCAGATGGTAGAGTTTTGTCATGACTGGCTCTCCCAAGGCCATCAGTAGTTCTAATGGAATGTTGTCTACTCCCGGGGCCTTGTTTCGACTCAGGTCTTTCAGTGCTCTGTCAAACTCTTCACGCAGTATCTTATCTCCCATTTCATCTTCATCTACATCCTCTTCAATTTCCATAATATTGTCCTCAAGTACATCACCCTTGTATAAACCCTCTATATACTCCTTCCACCTTTCTGCCTTCCCTTCTTTGCTTAGAACTGGGTTGCCATCTGAGCTCTTGATATTCATACAAGTGGTTCTCTTCTCTCCAAAGGTCTCTTTAATTTTCCTGTAGGCAGTATCTATCTTACCCCTAGTGAGACAAGCCTCTACATCCTTACATTTGTCCTCTAGCCATCCCTGCTTAGCCATTTTGCACTTTCTGTCGATCTCATTTTTGAGACGTTTGTATTCCCTTTTGCCTGCTTCATTTACTGCATTTTTGTATTTTCTCCTTTCATCAATTAAATTCAATATTTCTTCTGTTACCCAAGGATTTCTATTAGCCCTCGTCTTTTTACCTACTTGATCCTCTGCTGCCTTCACTACTTCATCCCTCAGAGCTACCCATTCTTCTTCTACTGTATTTCTTTCCCCCATTCCTGTCAATTGTTCCCTTATGCTCTCCCTGAAACTCTCTACAACCTCTGGTTCTTTCAGTTTATCCAGGTCCCATCTCCTTAAATTCCCACCTTTTTGTAGTTTCTTCAGTTTCAATCTGCAGTTCATAACCAATAGATTGTGGTCAGAATCCACATCTGCCCCTGGAAATGTCTTACAATTTAAAACCTGGTTCCTAAATCTCTGTCTTACCATTATATAATCTATCTGATACCTATTAGTATCTCCAGGATTCTTCCAGGTATACAACCTTCTTTTATGATTCTTGAACCAAGTGTTAGCTATGATTAAGTTATGCTCTGTGCAAAATTCTACAAGGCGGCTTCCTCTTTCATTTCTTCCCCCCAATCCATATTCACCTACTATGTTTCCTTCTCTCCCTTTTCCTACTGACGAATTCCAGTCACCCATGACTATTAAATTTTCGTCTCCCTTCACTACCTGAATAATTTCATTTATCTCGTCATACATTTCATCAATTTCTTAATCATCTGCAGAGCTAGTTGGCATATAAACTTGTACTACTGTAGTAGGCATGGGCTTTGTGTCTATCTTGGCCACAATAATGCGTTCACTATGCTGTTTGTAGTAGCTAACCCGCACTCCTATTTTTTTATTCATTATTAAACCTACTCCTGCATTACCTCTATTTGATTTTGTATTTATAACCCTGTAATCACCTGACCAAAAGTCTTGTTCCTCCTGCCACCGAACTTCACTAATTCCCACTATATCTAACTTTAACCTATCCATTTCCCTTTTTAAATTTTCTAACCTACCTGCCCGATTAAGGGATCTGACATTCCACGCTCCGATCCGTAGAATGCCAGTTTTCTTTCTCCTGATAACGACGTCCTCTTGAGTAGTCCCCGCCCGGAGATCCGAATGGGGGACTATTTTACCTCCGGAATATTTTACCCAAGAGGACGCCATCATCATTTAATCATACAGTAAAGCTGCATGTAAAGCTGCATGTCCTCGGGAAAAATTACGGCTGTAGTTTCCCCTTGCTTTCAGCCGTTCGCAGTACCAGCACAGCAAGGCCGTTTTGGTTAATGTTACAAGGCCAGATCAGTCAATCATCCAGACTGTTGCCCCTGCAACTACTGAAAAGGCTGCTGCCCCTCTTCAGGAACCACATGTTTGTCTGGCCTCTCAACAGATACCCCTCCGTTGTGGTTGCACCTACGGTACGGCCATCTGTATCGCTGAGGCACGCAAGCCTCCCCACCAACGGCAAGGTCCATGGTTCATGACTTACGTAAAGCATATGAGATGACCTGGCAACATCATATCCTTGCCACATTGTATTAGTGGGGTCTCTGGGGCCTGCTCCCAATTTTTATCCAGAACTTCCTGTTGCTCCGTACTTTCCGTGCCCAAGTTGGTGCCTCTCATAGTTGCTCCCGTAGTCAGGAGAATGGCGTTATGCAGGGCTCTGTATTGAGTATGTCTCTATTTTTAGTCTCCATTAACGGCCTAGCAGCAAGCTTCAGGGCTGTCGGTCTCTCCTTCTCTTTATGCATTTTTTATTGTTCCTCCAGTACTGGAGTTGCTGAGTGGCACCTACAGGGAGCCATTCACAAGGCACAGTCATGGGCTATAGCCCACAGCTTCCAGTTTTCAGCTGTGAAGTCGTGTGTCATGCACTTCTGTCAGCATTGTACCATTCATCCAGAACCTGAACTTTATCGTAATCATGATCCAATCACTGTAGTGGAGACGTATCGATTCTTAGGATTGGTTTTCGACTCCCGATTAACTTGGCTACCTCACCTTTGTCAGCTTAAGCGAGAGTGCTGGCAGCACCTCAGTGCTCTCTACTGCCCGAGCAACACCAACTGGGGTGGAGATCACTCTACGCTGCTGCAGCTCTACAGAGCCCTTGTTCAATCCCGCCTTGACTATGGGAGTCTGGTTTATTGTTCGGTGGCTCCCTCAGCATTGCGTTTACTCGACCCAGTGCACCACTGTGGTGTTCACCTAGTGACGGGATCTTTTAGAATGAGTTGGGTGATCAGTGTCCGGTGGAGGCCAGCGTCCCTCCATTGCAGATCTGACATGCACAACTGCTCCCAGTCACGTTTCACACATTTGTAGTTCTCCTGAGCATCCAAATTACTGTCTCCTTTTCCCACCTGTGGCAGTTCGTCTCCTGCATCTGTGGCCCAAGTCAGGGCTCACGATTGTGGTTCGCATACAGTCCCTTCTCTCCGAACTGGAGTCCTTCCCTCTACCATCTGTACTTGAGGTCCATTCACGTACACCTGCACGGTGTACACCTCAGCCAAAGTACCCTGTTAACCCTGCCGCTCTCCGCTGGCACTTCCTCGCAATTCTTGATGTGTTCTGGGGCTCTGAAGTTGTTTACACCAATGGCTGATGGTAATGTTGGGTCCGCCTATGTCCTAAGAGGCCATATTGAACAGCATTCCTTGCCCACTGGCTGCAGTGTTTTCACTGCAGAGTTTGTGGCCATATCTCATGCACTTCAGTACATCCGTTCTTGTTCTGGTGTGTCGTTTCTTCTCTGTTCTGACTCCCTGAGCAGCTTATAATCTATCAACCAGTGCTACGCTCACCATCCTTTGGTAGCAAACATCGAGGAGTCCATCTCTGCCCTGGAATGGTCCAATCTTTCAGTGGTGTTTGTGTGGACCCCAGGACATGTCGGAATCCCAGGCAACAAACTTGCTGACAGGCTGGCAAACAGGCTACGTGGAAACTACTCCTGGAGATGGTCACCCCTGAAACTGAACTGCACTCTGCCTTATGCCACAAGGGTTTTCAGCTTTGGGAGACAGAGTGGCATAACAGTATGCACAACAAAGCGCGTGTCATTAAGGAGACTGCGAATGTGTGGAAGTCTTCCCTGTGGGCTTCTTGCAGGGAATCAGTTGTCCTTTGTCAGCTCCACATTGGCCATACCTGGCTCACACATGGTTACCTCCTCTGTCGTGACGACCCACCTCAGTGTCGCTGTGGCTTCCAAATGACAGTTGTCCACCTCTTGCTGAGCTGCCCACTTTTATCTGCTCTGCAGTGGACTTTTAACTTTCCCAGAACCCTACCTTCAGTTTGGGTGACAATGCCTCAACAGCAGCTTTAATTTTATGTTTTATTCATGAGGGTGGGTTTTATCATTTGATCTGAGTTTTAGCACATGTCCTTTGTCCCTCTGTGTCCTCCACCCTAGGACTTTTAGGGTGGAGGTTTTAATGTGTTGCAGAGTGGCTGGCTTCTCCATTTTTATTCTCATGGTCAGCCAGGCATGGTAATCTGCTTTCTTGTTTTTAATCTCTTCTCCTGTTTCTTGTGTCTCTGTGGTTTTCTTGTCTTTCTGCTGTTATTATGCAGTACATCTTCTTTGTTTTCTTCTTTCCCTTGGGTAATTTACTGGGAACAAGGGACCGATGACCTCACAGTTTGGTCCTTTTCACCCCTTTTAAACCAACCAACCAATTTTTCTCTCTCCTTGGCACATCCCAGGGTTCAGAAGTAGTCTATACTGATGGCTTGACGGTTGCTGGTCATGTGGGCTTTGCTTGTATTCACATCAGACATACTGCACTGTGCTTCTTGCCAAATGGCTGTAGCGTTTGCACCAGTGGGTCCTTTCTCATAGGCAGCAACTCCTTGAACAGTTTGCAAGCTCTCAACCAGTGTTACCCTTACCATCCATTGGGCATATCTATACAGGATTCCCTGTATGCCCTTATACAATGTGGATTCTCAGTGATCTTTGTTTGGACCCCAGGCCACATTGGCATCCTGGGGAATGAAGTTGCTGATAGCCTGGCGAAACTGGCTACCGTCAAATTGACTCTTGAGATCGGTATTCCGGAAACAGATCTCTGATCAATATTATGCCATCAAGTCTTAGGAATCTATAATACAGAATGGCTCACAGTTGCTTCACCAAACATCCTACAGATGATAAAGGATACTACAAATCTGTGGAGATCCTGCAAGCAGGCCTCTCACAAAGGCTCTAGACTGTACTGTCCTTTGCTGGCTCTGCACCAGCCATACTTCATTGACTCGTGGTCATCTTCTCCATCACGAGGACCCACCCCACTGTCACTGCGGATGATACCACTGGTTGGTGGTCCTCATTTTGCTGAACTGTCCCAACTAGCCACCCTTTCCCTGAGTCACTACTCCTGGTGTTAGGACAAGATACATCATTGTCTGACTTAGTTTGGCATTTTATTCATTAAGGGGGCTTTTACCCCTCACTTTAAGGGAGGGCCATTTAACATTATTCACCCATTGACCAGTTGGCAGAACACTCTGTTACCACATCTGCGCAGACTGGACTGCAGCTGTCTGGACTTGGTGGTCCAACCCGCTCCTCACCCTACCTGCTCTTTTACTCTTCTTCTCTCCTCTTGTGTAACCTGTCAGGCTTATTCAACTGTCTGTGCTTCTCTTGCCCTGTCTATGTTGCTAGTCTTTCTTGGGTAATTTCTGAATGGAGTACGTCTGGTAAATGGCAGAGAGTGGGGGATGTTTGTCCCCTTATTGCTTTTGGGGGCCTCGGGCTGCTTCCTAGATGATGCACCTTGCGTGCCTTTCTTCCTCTGGCTTCCTTTCTTCCATTCATTCCTTATCTCAGCTCCATTGACCTTTTGTAGAGCTTTTGTCTTTCTTCCACTGGGTTTTGCCTGTTTGAGAAGAAAGAGACTGATGACCTGGTAGTCTGGGCCACTTATTCGTCCATCCAGCCACAAACAATAAGAACCAGTCATTAGAAATTCCTGTGTTTTTAAGATAATTTATAAGAGAACCTGTAAATCATTGAATGAAAGGCTTCTCTGTAGGAGCAAGCTACAAAGCAAAAGGAAACATGGCCAGATTGTTTCAATGTACATGAAAATTATCATATGCATGGGAATATAAATGATAATTGTAACAGTTAAGACCTGTAGTGGGTGATGGAAGATTTGTCAGTGACTGCAGGTTGAACTGCAGAACAATTTATTCATGGCACAAGTTCACAAAAAGTTGGTTTGGCTAGCAACTGAAAGGTTGTTCATGATCACTTAAAAGTAACAGGAGCAAAGTCCACTGGTATAATAACAATTCTGTAGGGAAGCCTCATCCCTAGTGGCTGTAGGAACAGTATCTGTAGGATCACTCTGTATGGCATACCATGAAGCAGTGTGGAGATGGTGTGGTGTAAAATGGAGTGTCTGGTCCCAGCAAGTTTAGATTGATGGGTTACGAAGTGAAGCTGGCTCCTGGCCTGGAAATGAGTGAGCAATTGCATGCTGTTGCTGGAGGTTGCACTCCATCTTAAATATCTAGCAGGTGGGAGCACATCCATGACAGTGATAAGCAGATGAAATGTGTTTTCTTTATCACAGTGACATAGATTTCCTGAAGCATGCATTGCTTGTAAGTGTGGCTCATGGTGCCTGTGACAATAGCAGTATCAACAGAGTCTTTGTAAATAGTATCATGTCTACAACATGCCAAATGATATCTGTAAAACGTGTGGTGGAGAGAGACCTGTGGGCCAAGGGTAAGCAAACCAGCAGGATGAAGACACTGTGCTAGAAGTGTAATATAATTAGTCTTGAGCTGATATTCGACAATAACAGTATTGATTCCTCTAATATACATCTTGAGGTATTATGTACCAGAAATTTATATCTCCTGCATTCTGTAAGTGTAAATTTGAGTCTTAATCCTCATTTTTCAATCCATAATCTCTCTTTCTGTGGTATCATAAACATTATTAGATGTGAATTACAAAATAAAGCTACATGGAGAATGTCATGTATATTAACTTTTCTACTGATATAATAAAAAGTTGAATTCTATGCATGTGCTTATTCATCGGTTTCCTTACAGGACATCAGAGAAAACTTCTGGACAACAGTGCTCTGATTCTTCTAATTGCCTACAAAATTGGTTTTCTGGTGCTGCCAGTATGTGTTATACAATACAATCAGTTACCTCCTATCTCAGCTATGATCATTCTTTGTGAGCAAGTAAGTATGCAGTCTGTGAATTTGTGACATTTCTGTATGTAGTGCATAAATAATTATTAATGTTAGTAGTAGTAAAGTTCAAATCATACGTCATGTGAACTTCTTGAGATGAGATAAGAGATTAAATGAGATGTATTTCTCATTCCAATAGATCTATAGTGAGAAGATCATCCAGGGTCAATTACCTCCAAATATACCCGTAACCTTATCTTCATAAAAGAAAACACAATGTTACCCAAACAATCTTGTCAACAGTGATATAAGAAAAAATAAGCTTATAGTGAAAGAATTACAAATAAAGCAAAATTCACAGCTTAGTACATAGTACTTATCTGATTGTGATCTTCTAAAGACTTTTAGAGATAATGTTTTAATTGCAATTTTTGGCAGTGCAGCAGCATGTTGGCCAAGATCTCAAAGCAAACTGTATAAGTCACAGTAAGCTAAAAGTTAGAAAGTGTTATAAAAGGTTTGTAGCACAGTGTCATTCTCAACCTGAGAGTAAGCCCTCTATTCAGTTTCAAACCAGTAACAACAGGCTACATATTTCAGAAACAGACATTAAAAATCACACTAACTGAAACTCTGTGTAACTCTTTTGGGCCCAGATGGAAAACAGAGGCAAGGGAATGACTTTATTCACAAGTTAGCCAAAAAAAACTGGATCCAGATGAATTTTTGCGCTTAAAAGAAGCTCTTTTGCTGGCTGCTGTGGCCGAGCGGTTCTAGGTGCTTCAGTCTGGAACTGCATGACCACTACGGTTGCAGGTTCAAATCCTGTCTCGGGCATGGATGTGTGTGATGTCCTTAGGTTAGTTAGGTTTAAGTAGCTCTAAGTTCTAGGGGATTGATGGCCTCAGATGTTAAGTCCCATAGTGCTCAGAGCCATTTGAACCATTTTTGAATCTATTTTGCTGTGAACAGGAAACAAGTATAATAAGGTATTAGGTCTGCAAAACAGTAGGTGTAAATTACTGTGCAAAGTAGGTTATGCAACACCTAGCAGACACTGGTAACCATTTAGAAAGGAGAAAGATTAAGGTTTAATGGCATGATGAGATGATTAAAGACAGTGCACAAGTTCAGATTAGGTAAGAATGGAAAAAAAACAAAACCAGTAGTGCCCTTTCAAAGGAGCCATTCTTGCATTTAACTTAAGCAATTTAAGAAATCACAGGAAAACTAAATCTGGAACACCACTATACATACTCGTTAGTGCTTAAAATGAAAGTATACTTAACTTGGACTGTGATGTACAGAACCAATACACAACAAAAATTTCACACAGGCCAAAAGCAACAAAGGAATTTCCTTTCATTGCTTCGCACTACCCAAGCCTGTAACAACTGAACCATGTTATCCACTATGGGTTTGATAACTCCTTGCCCTGCCCTCAAATGAAGAACATTTTCCCCAATTCTTAGCACCTACCCAACTAACCTCTGCAACCTCTCCTACCCTGTGCATACTCTTCTGGTCCCCTTTACTTGCCCTACAGGTCTTCTCTCTGTGAAAGATACAGTTGCATGATCTGCACGCAGCAACTCCTTCTCCAGGCCTGTTACTGGCTTTGCTTACCTCATCTGGGACAGGGCACACACAAAAAATTCCATGTCATCTAACAAATTTACTTCAGCACACATTTTATTTGGGTATGTCCATGAACAAACCACCCACTTGGATAATGCAATATTCCTCTTGTCATGCAAATGAATTAAATAAAAAAATTACAATTTTAGCTTGATGTGTCTCGGGTACTGACTGAGGTGTATTGCAAACCATACAATTCTTAGGACAGGAATTTATACATTTGAGGTCCATACTTAGCTAATAGAATTGATTATTGAAATACATTGCTGCCCATATATGTTCACTTCATAAAATCATGTATTATTCAGTAACAGTAATTTAGGAAATTTATGGTACCTAATTTGTAATTGGCAGAGGGTAACTTCTTGAAATAAAAAGTCCAACACCAAGTAACAGACAGTTTGTTCATTTATTCAACTCACTTTCTGAACTATACTTTAACAGGACTTGAACTAATTCACACACTGCCTTGAACTCCATTTCATAATGTTAATAACTACTGCTGTCCATTCTGTAACATTAACAACTGCCAACTTCTACTGCCATACAGCCACAGCGGCCATTTTTTAAATAAGATTTAGATGATGCTTGGTGCTTACAGTATTGTTACAATCAATAATTTGTATAATTTACAGTAAAGAAAAAACTGTGCAAAACCATTTAAGTGTGACATTTGCTCTACGTAAATCATAAATGTGTTCCTCATAATTAGTTTCATAAAATATGGCGGCTTTGTGTGTCAGATATTACATAATGGTTATTTATGACAGTATGAAAACATACAGATTTTCAGAAGAATTAAATTAATTTTCCTGCTTACAATAATGGTAATTCCATTTATATATCCTAATTTTTCTATACAAAATACACTCTCCCATGCTGTATTTAAGACCAGTAATTAATGCATGTTTACTTCACAAGCAGTTGTTGTTTTATAAGGCTTGAACAAAAATTTTATTGAGCCATTTTCTATATTGTCTCAAATGATATTAAATAATAATTAGTATAAGTTGAAACCCAAGACGTGACCATTAATATGCAACAATGTAATAAAATTAGTGTATTGTTATGTTTTGTAATTGGATGTCTCATATAATTCAGTAGTTGAATCTCTGTTCATTACATCACAATGGACACAGTCAGTCCCAGGCCATGTGATAACTGGATTACACAGTTTGAAGCATGTGCAATTGCAGCAATAGTCATTGGCACCAACCATGGTATTATTCAACTATGTAAATTAAACTAATCGTCACAACATCCACATTAACTGACTTCTATACACACACAAACCAAACTTGCTGTTTCCTTCTGTTCAGTTGTGTGGTGGATTTTTTCATGTGATTGTACACTGGTCATACTTTCTTCTACGTAGTATGGCTTTCTCTTAGTAATACTTACGTTCCAACCAGAATTTTTCATTATTTTATTATTTTGCATTTATTTACCATTTGTTAATCTAACATTTTGTATTGCAGGTGCGAATGATAATGAAGAGCTATGCATTCTTAAGAAGTAAAGTGCCAAAAGTTAAAATGTTCAAACCTCATACTGAAGCCACAGATGTGCTACTTCCAGACTTCAATCATTTTGTGTACTTCATGTTTGTTCCAACCCTTGTTTATAGAGACTCATATCCAAGGTAAGTTCAACCTTTTTTTTTTTCATTTCCTTTCGTTCAATTTTTCTCCTATAGAGCTGTAAACATAGAAATGAGTATGTCAAAGTACCTTTGAAAACGTTTAAGAATGTAATCACAACAAGTTTCTTGATAAAATTAGTGACTTTGTGCCTTGCCTACTGTTTTTGACTACAGTGAATCAACTCTTCATAAGGAAGTTTTGATTTGCTATTCATACTGATTTTATATAGTGTCTTCAGGAGTTCTAAATTCTGTCAGAAAGAATGATGATAATAATAATAATATCTGATTATGACAATTGTGTGCCCTGTGTTTATGCTTTACAGTAACTATCTAAACCCCAAAAACTAAACAACACTTGTTAGTACTAGCTGTTGCTCTCTCCTCCATGATGAAGGAACAGAGTTAAGAATAATTTGTCTATCTGTTATTATAGGTTATCTGTCTTGAGCTGACTGCAATGTAATTAAAAAGAATTACACCAGACATGTTTTGCTTTTATATATAAAGCATCTTCTGTGGCATTCTGTAAATTGGATACGTACATTTGTACATTTAGTTTTTGATTCTTTTAGGTTAAAAACAGCCTTTTCTTTATGAAGTTAGTCCGTACGCTACTTGCAGTGTTTCTTTACATAGTCTGCACCTTCCCCTCGTGCTAGCATGGTTGATGTCAACAGGCTTCATTTAACATCTGCAGTTTTTGGAATTTTGTATTTCCTGCACTGCACTATTTATAATTGACTTTCTTAACTTATTTTTTAACAAAGAGATAGAGGGGCTGGCCAGTACTTACCTTAGCTCAGTACAGCCGATAGATACACAAAAAACAGAACCAAAAATTTACGTTCCTAGCTTTCAGAACAAATGTTCCTTCATCAGGGAGGAGAGAGGGGAAAGAAAGGGAAGAAGGGAAAGTAGATTCAGTTACTCACAACCCAGGTTATGAAGCAACAGGGAAAGGAAAACAGGGAGGATAGCAAGGATGGAGGCATGGTTGTCAGAGGGAAGCCAAAGATATCTAGATATCTGGAATATCTTTGGCTTCCCTCTGACAACCGTGCCTCCATCCTTGCTACCCTCCCTGTTTTCCTTTCCCTGTTGCTTCATAACCTGGGTTGTGAGTAACTGAATCTACTTTCCCTTCTTCCCTTTCTTTCCCCTCTCTCCTCCCTGATGAAGGAACATTTGTTCCGAAAGCTAGGAACGTAAATTTTTGATTCTGTTTTTTGTGTATCTATCGGCTTTACTGAGCTAAGGTAAGTACTGGCCAGCCCCTCTATCTCTTTGTTAGTATTTGTTTCACATCTTTATGTGAGATTTTCCATCACTCATTTAACTTATTTTTTGATTCTTTTAGGTTAAAAACAGCCTTTTCTTTATGAAGTTAGTCTGTACGCTACTTGCAGTGTTTCTTTACATAGTCTGCACCTTCCCCTCTTGCTAGCATGGTTGATGTCAACAGGCTTCATTTAACATCTGCAGTTTTTGGCATTTTGCGTTATTTACTGCACTGCACTATTTATAATTGACTTCCTTAATTGTTTTTCATTCATTTCTGCTACAGTGTTTATGCCTATTCATTTGTTTTTGTTCACATTGTGACATGATGAACTCACAATGAACTACATTGTTATGAATGAAGACTCATGAAAATGTGTGTGTGCGCAGCATAGGGGTGTGGATGTTCACAGTATGTGAATGAACCCACTCGGCTAACATGGGTAGGTCCTCCTGTGAAGGGAGAGTAGTGTCTTCAGTGAACTCAGCTAGTAAGAAAAGTGGCTCACTGTACAGGATGATTCATTAGGGTGGCTTTAATGGTCCAATGCCATTGTTAAATGAATCCGTTACTCAGATCCCATACAACCACATATCACCCACTGTCTACGTTGCATAATGTTCACAACTTGGAGTGACTGGAACTGTCACCCCTGGTCTTTAGCAAGGGGGCGAGTTTGTAAAGTTGTGCATCACTCTAAGGAGTATTTTTTGTAGAATACAGGCTATTTCAAGGCATATAGTATCCTTTAAGGCTCCCAGGGTCCTTGGTTGGTGTTTATAAACTTCAGCTTTGAGGTAACCCCAAAGAAAGAAGACACACAGACTTAAATCAGGTCAGTGCACAGGACATGGAATGTCGCCATATCATGAGATCAGATGACCGGAAAAGATTTTGCTCAAAATATTTGTCAAATGTTGAGCAGTGTGGGCTGTGGTACTATCCTGCTGAAACCAAATGAGTTTCATTTACATTTGTTGAAGTTCTGGATCATATTCACATACCGTCCACTATTGATGGTTAACAGCATGGTTCTTCTCAAAAAAATAAAGCCCAGTGATTTCCTCAGCACTGATTGCACCTCAAACTGTGACCTTATCACTTTGGAGAAGTGTCTCACAAATTTCCCCTGGATTCACACAACTCATATTCAGTTTCTTAACACATCCAAAAATTTGTAAGTGTGCATCCCATCACTGAAGAAAATGTGCACGTCTTGAAAAATGTTTTCAATCAACTCTTCACAGGCTTGTTGTCAATTTTGCCAGTCCTGTTGTGACAGTTCTTGAGTGATCACTATTTTATATGGATGGAGCTGAAAGTCTTTATGGAGAATCCAACATACAGTATGGCTAGACAGTGCAAGTGGCAATGAATGCTTACACACTCAATATTTTCAGGTGTTCTATTGGTCCTCTGTGCTCCAACTCTCTTCTCCATAACACTGCCACATCGACAAAAGTTCTCTACCTGTAACAGAATCATTTTATGGTTGGGAACACTGTTTGAAGGGAGGATTTGATACTGAGTAGGCATAACATGGTGTACTGCCACTAGACTGATTTCCAGAACAACAGGTTTCAACAGCAAAAGAATGTTGCTCATCTGGTGACACTACGTTCACAACTAACAATGGTACCAAGATAAACATCCAGTGCCACTGTGACCTTGGAGCCCACTCCCACTCTTCCATCTTCCTCCCCCTCCCCCTTTTCTTTGCAGTACCATCTTTAAATGGGGATAATTTCCTGCTCCACCCTGTGTTCTTACAATTGATCTTCGTTGATCCATTATGGATCATGGTAAATTATTGCATCAAGAAGTTCTTATAATTGAGGACACTGAACACTTGGGCTAAGTTGGGTGAAGTCCTGGATGTGTGGAATAGGGTAATTGTCAATAATAGGGTGGGTGTTAATCTGGCAATAGTCCCCACACAAATCGAATGAACTGTCCTCGAGTGTGAGGTGGATAGGTGACAACCAGTGTCTGAGGGTCATACAATCCCAAAGGAAAGCAGTTCATGTACAATCACCTTTCCATGGTATAACTTATGCAGCTTGAGGTGGCAAGTTTAGTGAGGCATGGGAGGGCCCCTATTTTGGTAATCTGGTGACAAGTATGGTTTGTGATTACCCTTAATGCTCATCAGAGACGTGCATGATAGAAACACAGCTGATATTGCATGGAACTGCAGGGCAGTCAGACGAGACAATGAGACAAGGACTGTCACTAACCATCATGTTTGAATGCTGAGGTTCGGCAGAGGTTGTGTTGGCTGCAGTAGGTGTGATGGAGTTGTGCATTGGAAGTGTACTGGTGAGGTTGCAGAATGTGTGATGAGCACTTGGTAGGTTCTCCAATGCAGTGCTGATCAATTGTTTGAGCTCATCATTGCGATCATGTAGGATGTTGATCTTGAAGCACTTGACTGTGAACTCAAGTAGGGAAGCCAAATGGGAATTCAATGAAGAGCAGTTGGCCAGGTGAAGTTTGGTCCCCATAGGGACTGATGCATTGGGATGTAGGTATAGGTGTAGGTGTAGGTCATGGAGGAATTTGAGCCAAAGGATCCCTAGGGTGACGCCAGGCATAACTTCCACATCCATGATAGTTCGTAGGTGGCCCAAGAGCTCAGAAGGCTTCCTAGACCCCAGATTCTCATCAGGGAAGGCTTTGGCTGGAGGGTGCAATAGGCACTCGATAATAATCAGTTTCACCATCTTGTACTTGTGGTGTAATGGTGATGATAAAATGTGCCACCGATGAGATCTATAAAGTTGTGTAAGTGGCTGACCTCTTACATAAAATGAGCATTACCATCCAGGGTGCTGAGGATGGTCAGTTAGTTGTTGACCAAGGCAAAACCATATTTTTGGCTTGTACTTTTGTAATGAAGGCTAGAGCCACAGAAAAAACATGATGGTTGACATAACCTTGTGTGTGAGCCAATGCTGGTGTTAGCATTTTCCATCATGTCAGGATCGTAGAGGTTTGGTAGGCCAATGGGGGCCCAGAACAAGTTGAAAATGTGATATTATTTCTGTCCATTTGATGTGTTCATACCGTTGCTTCACAGTTGTACCCAGCATAAAACTAGGAAATGCTGGTGCCATATCTCTCCACTAATGGCAAGTCGTTGTCTTTAGGAACTATCGTGGAGGAACATATGAAATGAATAGCAAGGGCCAGCCGCTTCTAGGTGCTTCAGTCCGGAACCGCAGTGCTACTTCGGTCGCAGGTTTGAATCCTGCTGTGGGCATGGATGTGTGTGATGTCCTTAGGTTAGTTAGGTTTAAGTAGTTCTAAGTCCAGGGGACTGATGACCTCAGATGTTAAGCCCCATAGTGCTTAGAGCCATTTGAACCATTGGAATGGCAAGGTAAACAAAACAACTCACGGTCACCAATGTATGTACAGAACAGCTTCTAACACTTTCTGCTTTTCCTAAATTTATTTGAATTCCCTTGCTATTGTGGACTATAGTTTTCTTTCTGAAAATCCTGTATTATTATTAATTTTGCATATATCTGTTTATCCTTTTGCAATTATATTTGTGGACACTGTAGTTTTTAATGATTACTTGTTTTCAATATGTATTTTGGCTTGGTCTATGTACTGTAATGTACAGGGTCTGGCTGAGCAACCTCCCGTATTTGGAGAGTTCACTGTCTGAGTTGTGGTGGGGATGGTAATATGGAGGGAGTATCAATCAATAGTGGTATAGCTGGCATTTTCAGTAGATCCAGTGGCTTTACTACGTGACCATCATGCATTTGTTGTGGAGGAGTATATTTGTAATGGGGGTTCTGTGATTACTACTCGGCAACCATTTCATATTCACTTTGAACTCGGCTGACATGATTCTGTTTCTGATAGAAAAAAATATTTGAGTTTGATACCCAAACTTCATCAGCTTCTCCACTGGAAAACATGGCATGTATGAGAGTTTCCATCCAATGATCGTCATTTGAAGCGTTCAGCTGCCCTGTGATGGTGTGGTAGGAGTGTAAGAATAATCCTGTATAGAGAGCTTCACATGCAACCATACAAAATGATGGTTGCCCAAGAATTGAGTGAGAGGGATTTTGAAACTCAAAGAGCTGTGTATGAGGAATTTGTTCAAAACATACCCCCTGGCTCTATTTTGATTGCTTTTGATGAGGCCCATTTCCACTTGTCAGGTACCAGGAACAAACCGTTTCCGCTACTGAGCAGCTGAAAACCTTCAGGAAATTCATCAATTAATACTTCGTCATGTGACAGTTTGGCGTGCTGTAGCAAAGTTTGGTGTTTTTGTCCATATTTTTTCAAAGAATAAGCCATAATGGGAATGGTTAATTCAAATGACTACTGTCACATGATAGAGACCGTCCTTCAGCCTAAGTTAAACCAGTTTGTTGGGGACCATTAATAGGGAGAAGACAGATTTCAACAAGATGGAGCCACAACTCACACTACTCGATATTCTCTAGAAATGTTGTTGTTGTTGTTGTTGTGGTGGTGGTCTTCAGGCATGAGACTGGTTTGATGCAGCTCTCCATGCTACTCTATCCTGTGCTAGCTTCTTCATCTCCCAGTACCTACTGCAGCCTACATCCTTCTGAATCTGCTTAGTGTACTCATCTCTTGGTCTCCATCTACGAGTTTTACTCCCCACGCTGCCCTCCAGTACTAAATTGGTGATCCCTTGATGCCTCAGAACATGTCCTACAAACCAATCCCTTCTTCTAGTCAAGTTGTGCCACAAACTCCTCTTCTCCCCAATTCTATTCAGTACCTCCTCATTAGTTATGTGATCTACCCATCTAATCTTCAGCATTCTTCTGTAGCACCACATTTCAAAAGCTTCTATTCTCTTCTTGTCTAAACTATTTATCGTCCACGTTTCACTTCCACACATGGCTACACTCCACACAAATACTTTCGGAAACGACTTCCTGACATTTAAATCTTTACTTGATGTTAAGAAATTTCTCTTCTTCAGAAATGCTTTCCTTGCCATTGCCAGTCTACATTTTATATCCTCTCTACTTCGACCGTCATCAGTTATTTTGTTCCCCAAATAGCAAAACTCCTTTACTACTTTAAGTGTCTCATTTCCTAATCTAATTCCCTCAGCATCACCCAACTTAATTCGACTACATTCCATTATCCTTGTTTTGCTTTTGTTGATGTTCGTCTTATACCCTCCTTTCAAGACACTGTCCATTCCGTTCAACTGCTCTTCCAAGTCCTTTGCTGTTTCTGACAGAATTACAATGTCATTGGCGAACCTTAAAGTTTTCATTTCTTCTCCATGGATTTTAATACCTACTCCAAACTTTTCTTTTGTTTCCTTTACTGATTGCTCAATGTAGAGATTGAATAGCATCGGGGAGAGGCTACAACCCTGTCTCACTCCCTTCCCAACCACTGCTTCCCTTTCATGTCCCTCGACTCTTATAACTGCCATCTGGTTTCTGTACAAATTGTAAATAGCCTTTCACTCCCTGTATTTTACCCCTGCCACCTTCAGAATTTCAAAGAGCGTATTCCAGTCAAGTTGAGAGGGTTATTTCCTAGATGTCTCCTACCTTCACCATTTGCTTGTACCTACTTTTTAAAACATGGAATTTGTTTCTGCCAGACCCTATACTATTCTTTTATACTTGAAATTAACTAATATAGCATATTTATGTAGGAGCAAGTGTTTCATATCATTGTTAAATACTGTTTCATTCTGTTTGATACTGACTTGCAGGACTAAGGAAATCCGCTGGAAGGTGGTGGTGTGGCATCTGACAGAGGTGTTTGGAGTAATATTCTTCATTAGCTTTGTCTTTGAACGCAGCTTGGTACCTATGTTCAGAAACTTCGGGAAGCAACAGCTGTCTCCTAAGGCAATGGTCGTTGCCATTTTTGGTAGCATGGTTCCTTCAATTACTGTATTTCTTTGTGGTTTCTATTGCATTCTTCATGCTTGGATGAATGCATTTGCTGAAATAACAAGGTTTGCAGACCGCATGTTCTACAAGGTATGATCTCCACAGTTTTTAAACTAACTGATTAAACAATTTGTTAATTCCATTAGATTGCTGTATGATCATATAAAAGAAAAACCTTACCATTTAAGCATGTTGTGTGCATATTTTTATTGATCCTGGCAAGATTCATATTCATAAATGAGGATATTTATTAGAAATTACTGGTACTTTGTAAATGAACATGCTTAACAGTTATAAATAAAACAAGAATGATATTGTAAAGGCAAAATTTCCATGTGATTTAATTATGATAAAGGGAAGTCCTGGGTGGAATACAAATAATGGACAAAGTAAACGTAGCCACATATTACAGAGGATGTAACAAAAAGGTATGGCCAGACTTTCAGGAAACATTCCTTGCTCATAGAAGAAGAAAATATGTTACATGGGTGTGGGCCTGGAAATGTTTTATTTCCATGTCAGAGTTCAGTTTCTACACCACAACACATTCATAATCTACATTGACATTAACCCTTATCCATTAACAGCACATTTGCAGTAAAGTGTGGGTTGGCACATTCTTGAATTTACAAAAGTGTAACCATGCAGTAAAATCATCTGCTGACAGTATCTGCACATGCTGTTAATTATATGAACACTGCAGTTTCTCATGTAACACACTTCAGACATTCTGGGAGGGGGCCGAAAAGATACATGTGCATGTGCTGAAATAGAGCACTTGGTATGTCAAACCTGCTGAGTGGAGGTGGCACATGGCAATTTAACCTTGCTGTCTCCATACGCTAGGTAAGCCTGCAACCTGGTGTGCTAATCTCATTTGACATTCAGCCAAATGAATCATTCAGTTATAAGCCTGACCTTAGGTTGGACACTAGGGTGAGCCAGGCTGTGGGGGTGATTTAGGATTGTGCAACACGTCATTTGGGGAATGTGCAGTCATATTATGTTCTGAGAGACATTGCAGAGAATGTGAGCATTGGCACCACGAATCGTTAGTCATTTGATGCACAAACTGGAGGTGACACTGTGACGAAAGATGGTGATGGATGGATCGCAGTCTTGTTCATCTGCTAGCTTGGTATAGTCAAAGTAGAGTGAAATTCTGTTCATATGTGAGAGATAGTTACAAACTATGTTGCTGGCAATGTGTAAGTGGTGGATGTCCATTTTGTATTACGCTGTGAGTTAAAGGTGACAAAAGTGGTGAGGGGTCACATCATACAACGGGTGCTGTATCATATCAGCCAGTGGTTGGTAATCCATGTAGATGTAGAAGGTCCATGGGCATTAGAGGTCTGTGTTGAGATGTATGACATGACAAACTGTTCCATGCACAGAAACTTAATAATTGTTGGCAGCACAGAGCTGTTTCCTGGCCGTATCAGTGAGTTGTGTAAACATCGATTTCAGAATGTGCTCACATTTGTATGAACTTATATTTCAGAATTGATATCTTATCCTGTATCTAAGAGGAAATACGCACATGAATTGAGGTCAAGCACATAGTCTTATGTCTCTCAAGTTGGCTGATGTGAAAGATGTGCAAAGGTGACTTCACATCTTAGCTTGGTCCGAAGTGCTTACATCGGCCCACATTTGAAGTTCAGAACACAGAAGGAGAATGACAGTTGTGCATGGCATTGCCAAACTGGGCATGGTACCAGCAGGGCTGTACTGTTGAAGCAGCAGGACACCCAGCACAGTGTTGTTGGCTGTGGGAGTTGTGTCATGTGCAGTATAGTGATCAGTGGCCAGGCTGGAGGCAGCCCAGACATGAAGCAGGCAGAAGAGATCTAATGTTCAGCTAGGGAGCAGCATTCTTATTATATATATATATATATATATATATATATATATATATATATATATATATATATATATATATATATATAAAAAGAAAGATGATGAGACTTACCAAACAAAAGCGCTGGCAGGTCGATAGACACACAAAAAAACACAAACACACACACAAAATTCTAGCTTTCGCAACCAACGGTTGCTTCGTCAGGAAAGAGGGAAGGAGAGGGAAAGATGAAAGGATGTGGGTTTTAAGGGAGAGGGTAAGGAGTCATTCCAATCCCGGGAGCGGAAAGACTTACCTTAGGGGGAAAAAAGGACAGGTATACACTCGCACACACACACATATCCATCCACACATACAGACACAAGCAGACAAATATGTCTGCTTGTGTCTGTATGTGTGGATGGATATGTGTGTGTGTGCGAGTGTATACCTGTCCTTTTTTCCCCCTAAGGTAAGTCTTTCCGCTCCCGGGATTGGAATGACTCCTTACCCTCTCCCTTAAAACCCACATCCTTTCATCTTTCCCTCTCCTTCCCTCTTTCCTGACGAAGCAACCGTTGGTTGCGAAAGCTAGAATTTTGTGTGTGTGTTTGTGTTTTTTTGTGTGTCTATCGACCTGCCAGCGCTTTTGTTTGGTAAGTCTCATCATCTTTCTTTTTAGATATATTTTTTCCACGTGGAATGTTTCCCTCTGTTATATTCATATATATATATATATATATATATATATATATATATATATATGTGTGTGTGTGTGTGTGTGTGTGTGTGTGTGTGTGTGTGTGTGTGTGTGTGTGTGTGTGTGTGTGTGTGTGTGTGTATGTGTCAGGAAGTTTCATATCAGTGCACACTCTACTGCAGAATGAAAATTTCATTCTGGGCAGTTGCTCTGTTTCAGGTGCAGGCTCTTGAAGCAATGTACAGTGTGAATGTGGTGGTACTACAGACATACAAAACACTGAAATGGAAAAGTGTCATGAAGCACTTGAAACACTGTTGTAGATCCCACATCATCATCTGAGGAGTGCAGAGTCTGGTAGCTTACATCATGTATACCACTCATGTCAAACAGTGGTCGGAGTGTGGTTGACGCGGGTGTCCCAGTTGCCACAGGGTCATACGTAATGTGTGAGAGCCAGGCACAGGGATCCAAAGTCAAAGTAGGTGCATCTGGATCTTACAGCACGTCCAGTAGTAGGTTAGTGAATGGTAGCCATTGTTATGGCATGTCCAGAGATTGTGTTACGTGAACAGGCATGTGTAATAGTACATGGTGCAGATTTTAGCACTGTTTGTTGGTTAAGGCACAGGTAACTCTGATGATGCACATCACTTGATGGAATCCATAAGGTGCAACTGCATGGGACACTTGCTGCAACAGGCATAGTGTAAGAAGGCTGCATTATAAGTGCATACTAACCTGGAACAGAACAAGAAGTTCTGTCAGTGCAGTAATCACAGGTAACCAGTGTGATAGGTGAATGTAGGAAGAAGTACAAAGAACGTAGATGAGGTGATAACACTTCATGACGAGAAAGTGCAATACAGAACATACTTATCATATGAGTTCTGAGATCAAAGACAGAACTGTCTTTGTCATGCCCCTCGCAGACACTCCACTCCACCATGGAGTCTCTCTGGTTGGCACTGTCACTTACGCTGATGTCCCCATGTACTTCATGTTTTGTAAATTAGCTGGGTCAGATTTTGCTATTTTGTATGGACTATAAGACTTTACTAATATCTGGTTTATGAAAGTGGTTAGTTAATTATAAAAGTGTACTGGACATATAATGGTTCCATTGTAAGAAATCCCATACTTATGAGTATGGCAGCCATCTTGAAAATCATCTTCCATTATTGTAAATTATTCAACTCTTGATCAGTGCCTCATTTAGTGAGAGGCACCATCTGATTCAGAATAAATAACAACAACAAAAAGACAGTGTTAATGTTAATAATCTTGTAAATATTAAGGCAAAACAAGCAATTGAAATTATGAGGTCTGAGCTTTCAATGTCAGTTATCTCTTGGGTTAGTTTAAAGTAATTTACAGTATGTTGTCAGAAAGAGAAAAACATAAGCTTTCAAATAAATGGTAACAGTACTTTGTGTTCTATTAGCTCAAACTGTTCCTCCATTACTTACTACAGTTAAAATTTCAGTTGGCCATAACTTTCAATAAACTAAGCTTTTAACGAAACTGCTTGTATCATTGGGATCAGGAAGATAAATGTAATCAGCTAAACTATAAATTTAATTGCAGCTTTGCGTAAATAATATCCTGGAAAATTCATATATAAATTACAAATTGTGTGTGCAGCTGCACTAAAAACACAAGGAAAAAAAATAAATACTCTAGGTTGGAATGTCAACACTGTGAGGAAAGATAAATACTGCTTACCATAAAAATGACATCTTAAATTGCAGACAGGCACAATTGAGATAAATACACAGCCAGAGCTGCCAGTCATGTATAGGAAAGGTGTGCTTCCTTGTGTGAATGAATGGCGTGTCTCTCTCTGTTCCTCTTTCTTTTTCTGACAATGGCTATGGCTGAAAGCTAAAATGTAAGTGTCTTTTAATTTTGCCTGTCTGCAAATTGACATGTCATCTTTACAGTAAGTAGTAATGTATCTTTTCTTATGTTAAGGAATAAAATTAATTATCCATGTGAGTAGGAAATATAACAGATAGTTTCCTACTTCCTATGATCCAGTGTAAATTGAGTTAGGAACTTAAATAATTTAGGAGAAATGGTTCTGTTATACAGTGAATGGTCTTTCCTCCTCTTAAATTATTTATATTCTGCCAAAACTTCCCTTACTAGATTTGAGAACTTGTGCATTCAAGATTTTAACTGGGAATGAATAAATTAGCTTGGTACTCAGTTTCATTCATATCCATTTTGAAACACGTACTGATTCTGACAAATATTTAAATATTGTAATGTATGTTTTTCCCCTCCTTAGTTTTAAAGTAACTGCACAATTGCAGTCTTGCTTCATGGGCCCCTTGAAATACCCACAGTGTGATAATACCTCAGCACATCAAAGCCCATCTTATTGACCATATAGTTACAGCAGTAATGAATAACAAGGTTCAGTGTGTTCTGTCTGTTGATGCACCATCTATTTTCTGTTATTTACTTCATCCATTTAACCTGTCTGGATTACTATCTAATTGCAGTTTTTTTATAGCAACGATGACAATGAAGCAGTATAGTAGCTGGTAAAACAAATACATGTTACTGGTGTAGAGATAAAATCCAACCGCTTCGATATTTGGAGAATAGGCTACATTTCTTGCTGTGGAGTACAGTATCACTGTTTATAATTAGAGTAAGGTTTTATAGTTATTTAGATATTATAAGAGTACACTCATTCTGAATTTTCAGTAGTACTAATTTATGCTGTAATTATCTTATGTTGACAGAAATACTGAAAGGAGACCACTCACACAAAAGCAGTAGCATTGAGTTGCTGACAGGCACACAAAAAAGGAAAAGAAGTTAGCTTTCAGAATGAAACCTTTCCCAAACTAGAGAACACAAGAATTTGTCCCAAAAGCTAGCAAGTTTTCTTTCTTTCTTTTTTT
Source organism: Schistocerca nitens (assembly GCF_023898315.1). NCBI lineage: Eukaryota > Metazoa > Arthropoda > Insecta > Orthoptera > Acrididae > Schistocerca > Schistocerca nitens. Next base: position 252,619,560 of record NC_064615.1, on the reverse strand, counting down.
GTGTCTGCCTTTCAATGACTCATTGCTTCTCCTTTTTCAGTGAGTGGTTTCTTTCCAGTTCTTGCTAAATGGAGAAACAGTTACGTTCTGAAGTTCTCCAACATATCAGATTCAAAACTCAATGTGTGTAGGGATTCCAAATCTCCATCATAAGATATTAAACATCTGTGTAACAATGTCACACTAAATAATCAAACCTATAATGCAGTACAGCTTTGGTAGTGGCGATCCTGCAATGTATGACAAAAACCATACAACAAATATTGCTTTTGGAAGTATGAAACCTTGTTAGAAACGCTTTTATACTTCAGACTAAATGATAGGAGTCACTTATGGTAATTAGGCTAAAAACTGTGTTAGAGATGCATCCATTAGATAGCACCAACAGTCTTCACTTCAACTATGTGGTAAATATAACTGAAATGATTTCACACGACAGGCATCACTGGCAGTATTGTGCTCATGGTCCTTCATGGTCTTCTGTTAGGCAGTGGGGAACCCAACAGGCACACACCTTTGAATACACCAACGGTGGACAAGTGTGTCAGCACTACGAACAGATACGTCCAGTTGAGCAGCAAGGCATTTGACCATGACTCACTTCGATAGTGAGTGTCCAAATGTTCCAACATTTCAGCCAGAGGCTGGCTGGCTTGTATAAGATTGGACAGGTTTACGCAACCTGGTTGTGATGACAGACCTCTGGCTCAACAACTCACTGTGCTTCTCTTCACTGCTATGTCTCTTCACTGCTATGTCTCTGTAGACATTCCACTCTTGCCTATGAATATCTGTGATGCTCTGCTTTTCTGCCACAAGAAACTTGATAACAGCTCCCTACTTGAAGTGCACCTCCATTACAGATGGCATTTTGAAGGTTACAGTGCCACCATATATCTGAACTTAATGATACTATAGAGGCTGAAGTGGGAATGTTTCACAAATCCCACAAAAAATTCCACATGTTTTCAACCGAAACTGGCCAAGAAAAGAAAGGTGCTGCATTACTTAGTGAACATCCCTTTTTTGCTCCAGGTTGCCTTATGGAATTATCTAGGGCAGTGCTTTTGATGTAAATAAAATGTTTATTGACTGTCAGTAAACAGTATGAATACTGGGGATAACAGTTTTCACACATTTTGCAGAGGTCTTACAAAGGATCTTGCAGTTCTTAAATACCTCTGTAAAGGCTTTTCCATTGAAAAAGTAACATCTAATCTCAGAAACCCAGTTGTGGCAGAACTAAACAAGAAAAATTACATGTTAGCATTTTCTGTGGTCCTTCAAAGAGCCTCTGGTTGTGGAAATAATAAAAAAAACTACTAGGGAAACAGAAATGGCATGGCTTTATAGGCTTCATCCTAGGATGGATGGGGGTGACTTAGCCTAACAATAGAAAACAGATGGTCACATTAAAAAATGATATGGCAGCAATCAGATCAAATTAAGAGGTTAACATAAAAATGAGAACCTTCAAGGCTCATTGCTTGGACTGACACTGTTCTTGGCCACATAAACCATTTATCTGCGGTGCTGAAAGGCTCTTCAAAAATTGTAATGGCACTTGATGCTGCAAGTATATTGACAAAAGGCCCGAAACATGTCTTAACTAGGTGCAGCTAGAACAGTAATGGAATAGATTTACATCTGGTTCAGAGGCAATAGCTTTATCTTAAATCCTACAAAAACTCAAGAAATTCCAAATAAGTCAAAATGACTTAAAAGTATAACTAGAGATCAATTAGCATACACTTCCCAAGACTTTATGTATAAAGTTCCTTAGTATCCAGATGATTAATAAACCAAGGTAGCAACAACATGTGAATAAATTAATAATAAACACAGCTCACCGTGTTTTGCACTTACAAACTTTTCTCACATTTTGATCTGCAGACAGGATTGCTAGCATACGTCATAGCCTTTTCTTCAATACTTAACTACACCATGATCTTCTGGAGCAGTACAGCTAAGTCAAAAAGTATTTATTCTATGTAAGCTTACAATAAACAATATTATGTAAATTGCATAACTGAACATCTTGCAATAGCCTTTCCACGGCTGTGGGTATTCTTAACTTGCAAGATGACACATTCATTCCCTTATGGTATTTGTAGTTAATAATTTAATGTTAACTTAGGATGAATTCTGCAATTAAGTAACTAAATACTAACAGTACAAACAAATTTCCATATCAACTAGCCATCACTATCCAGAATAGTTTCACAGCTCAGGTGTGAAAATCTAATACAGGTCATCAGTAGACATCACACAGAAAACTGAACATCCCCAGATATTCAAAACAAAGTGACAAGAGATAAATGTGAGTTTTAATGGCAGTGATAAGTAACTGAAGGGTCAGAAAAGGAACAAGAATTAGAATGCCAATTATATTATGACCTTACGTATGCTTTAAAAGAAATAAGCAAATAATTGTGCTACATTGAGTAAAAAAAAATCTCGTATTTCTTTTCAGGACTGGTGGAATGCTAATTCCTATGCAGCCTACTATCGGAACTGGAATGTTGTTATCCATGACTGGCTGTATACGTATGTGTACAAAGATCTGAGTGAGCTGCTAGGTGCCAAAAGACGTACTCTTCCTATACTTGCAGTCTTCTTCCTGTCTGCAATTGTCCATGAGTACATGCTTACATTCATTGTTGGTTTCTGTTACCCAATGCTCTTCATGGCATTTGGAGTATTTTCAGGTGACTAACCTCTCTGTGGTTATACATTATCAGCAAGGTCTGATTGAAAGTTTACTTTGTGAAAAGTTTAAACAAAAAGTACATCCTCACTTATATACTGGTTAGCAAAGCTTAAGGATGAAAGCAACTTTCACATGATGTGTCACTCCCATGAAACAGAACTCAGTAAAACTTGCACCACATATAGAAAGAACTGCTACAGTATACTACAGCAACTAACAGAAAGAAATGTGCAGTAAGACAAACAGAAATGACACTTTTATTCAATGACATTATTTACACTGAAGTCACCACAGTTTGACAGTCTCTTGGACATTACAAAATGCAAGTCTCTTGGACATTACAAAATGCAAGTCTCTTGGACATTACAAAATGGAGGGCATGGTTTGTTATAGGGTGTGTGATTGCCACGGGCAGTAATGCATGCTCTGCAGTGTGACCCCACACTGTCCACAAGATTGGTAAGGAATGCTTATGGTAGGGCATTCCATTCCGTCACCAGCACAGTTGACAACAGGTGGATTGTTGTTGGTGCATGTGGACGTGCTGCAATACATCTTCCCAATGAATCCTATACATGTTTGATGGGATTTAAGTCATGGGAATGGGTGGGTCAGTCCATCACTGAATATCCTTTTGTTCCAAGAGCTGCTCCACCTGTGCTGTTTGATGCAGTAGCACATTGTCATCGATAAAAATGAAGTCTGAACCAAATGCATTTTGGAAAAAAATGCACATTGGGAAGGAGTACAGTGTCACAATAACTGGTGAGTGCACCATGTTCAAAGGTTAGTAGATCAGTAAGCCCATGCAACTTTATGACTCCCCACACTATAACACCTGGATCACCAAAACAGTCATGTTCAACAATTCTGGATGTTCCCCCACATGATGAGAGTTGGGAATGTGTAATGCACCAAGGGACAGTGTTGAACGTGGTCATTTTACTGGTCTGGGTGGTACTGTGTAGAGAGGCATACATCTATATGGACATACTGTCCTCCAAATCCTTGAATATGGTATACTCCCTGGTCAGTGTTGTTATGACCCTACTTCCTCCATGTGTGAAAGTTTTCAGGGTTGAATTTGACCCTGACACTATATTTACAAATGAAACCAGGTGACTGCATCAAACGGCACAAGTGGAGGAGCTCTTGGAACGAGAGGATATTTGACAAAGGGACTAGCCTGTCTGAACCCCGACTTAAATCCCATTAAACACATAGGGGTGCATTGGGGAGATGCATTGCAGCATGTCACCATCCAGCAGTTGTCAGCCATACTGGTGGAGAAATGGAATACCCTGCCAACCTTGTGGCCAGCATGGGAGCACATTACAGAATGTGTACTGCTGCCCATGGTGATTACACACTCCATCAAGAACCATGTCTTACCTTCTGTAATGTCCAGGGGACCATTGCACATCAGGATGACTTCAATGTAAAAGTGTCATTTCTGTTCATCTCACTGAGTATTTCTTTGAGTTACCTTCTGTACTTCACTGTAACAGCTCTTTCTGCAAATGATCAAACTTCCTTAGAGCTGTGTTACTTGGCAGTGACTCCTCATGCAAAAATTACTTTCGTCTTTAAGTTTAGCACTCCAATGGTTGAAAGTCAAATTTAATTAGTGTAACTCTCTGTGTACAGAAAAAGTACCTTATGATATGGAAGTTAGCATTTTTATTATGTGTGTGTGTCTCTGTTTTATAAAAGATTACTTCTCCTTGTCACTAATTTTGCTCCAATATCATAAAAGCAAGGCCTCTCTATTGCATTGTGAAGTGATCACAGTGAGACCAGAAATGTTACTATTTCATAACAGAACTTCCTTTGTATGCTGCACGTTTGTCAGAAATAGTTTCTCTTGATAATTTTGGTGTGTATCTGCAGTCTTTTCCTATTCTTCAAAATAATATGTTACAACTGTTCCCCAATTTAAATTAGTAGCTACCACATATTGCAACAAAAAAATTTTGTTAAATGACTGTTAAAGTTTGTAGTATCATTCACTAAAATATACAGAAAACTAATTTTTCAAGAGCTAAGGCAAATCATCAGTTGGCTCAAATTTAAAGTAATCTGTTTCAAATGTGATTTATGCAGCATGCAGATAAGAGTGCCAAAAGTTAAAAACTTGCAGATTTTACTGGATTCAATATATTTCCATAGTTTGCTATATCTACAATATATGAGCATTTCTGATCTTATGACTTATCATACAGATAAGAATGATTCAGTCGTTTGCAACTCAGTTTTATTTGCACATCTACTTACTGGTATGCACAAATAAAACTTTCATTTGAAAAGAGACGGAACTTTTCTTATCTAATGATAAAGCATAATTTAAATAGCAATTGAGGCAAAAGGCTGAAAATATTAAACTGTTCTTCAGATCACTTGTACATGACTTTTCTCTAATTACAAAGCTTCACTTCACGTCTGATTACTATGGTTCACATATGCTGACCAAGACACAGTAAAGTTAATAGGTTATAAATGTCCACATTGCATTTTATCTTGAACTATTGTACATCTATTTGTAAACACAGAAAAAGACAACCAATGCAACACAATTTTTTTGCAAACGCAGGCATTTGCTTGCAGGGGAACAGCAACCATCAGAAATCAAAATTGTAGAGCAGATACAAGTTGAATGTCACTTTTTCTTTAGTTTAACATGTTTCACATGGTCAATGCGAGCATCTTCATTACTGTGGGTATATATTGCATTACAGCTTACAATGTGTTAACTTATGTTAAGTAGCAAAGTGCATAGTGCCACCAATCCTACATAAAATGGAGTAAATTGGTTGTGTACAGTTAACATAAACTCTCTGGTCATGTACAGCCTAAGATCAAATGGCAAGACATATCATTTCTTGTTGAGCATGCCAAACCCCATCAATATATGTGTCAGCTGAAACCACCTCATGGAGCCAACACCATAATAGGAAAAACATTTATACAACTTAACTATGACGAATATCCACTACTTTTTTTGATTTTCACACATAAGTCTAAAATACCATACCTGCTTGTTAAAATAATTTTGAAAAGGCATAGCAAAATTACAAATTAAAATTATAATTTAAATTTCTACAGGCATTAATACATATCATGTATATATGTAACATTAATGCCATTAAAATTAACCTATAGTAGTGTAGATTAAATGTACCCTTCAGACACAGTGATAAGATTCCTCCTAAATCTGCAGCTGTTAGAGTGCAGTATATGGAGAGAATGGTATTTACAACATACATACTTCTACACCTACTACACATCTACATCTGCATGGATACTCTGAAAATCACACTCAGGTGTCTGACAAAGGGTTCATTGAACCATCTTCATGATAATTCTTTATTGTTCCACTCTCGAACAGTGTGCAGAGAAAATGAACAGCTATCTCTTTCTGTGCAAGCTCAGATTTCCCATATTTTATTATGGTGATCATTTCTCCCTACGTCAGTGACAATAAAATATTTTCACATTTGGAGGAGAAAGTTGGTGATTGAAATTTTGTGAGATCATTTTGGTGGAACGAGAAATGCTTTTGTTTTAATAATGTCCACCCCAAATCCTGTATCATGTCTGTGACACTCTCTCTCTCTCTCTCTCTCTCTCTCTCTCTCTCTCTCTCTCTCTCTCTCTCTCCTATTTCTAAATAATACAAAATGTGCTGCTCTTCTTAGAACTTTCTTGATGTACTCCACTAATCCTATCTGGTAAGTATCACACAATACACAGCAGTACTCCAAAGGACGGACAGACAATCACAGTGTAGGCAATCTCTTCAGTAGAACTGTGGCATCTTCTAGGTACTCTGCCAATAAATCACAGTCTTTGGTTCACCTTCCCAACAACATTTTCTGTGTGTTCTTTCCAATTTAAGTTGTTCTTAACTGCAATTTCTACATGTTTAGTTGAATTTACTGCCTTTACATTTGATTGATTTATCATGTAACCTAAGTTTAACAGATTTGTTTTAAAACTCATGTTCATGACATCACGCTTTTCATTATTTAGGATCAATTGACAATTTTCACACCATACAGATCTCTTTTCTAAATCATTTTGCAATTGGTTTAGATCCTCTGATGGCTTTACTAGACGATAAATGACAGCATCATCTGCAAACAAGCTAAGACGGCTGCTCAGATTGTCTCTTAAATTATTTATATAGATAAGGAACAGCAGGGGGCCTCTAACACTACCTTCTGGAATGCCAGAAATCACTTCTGTTTTACTCAATGACTTTCCATCAATTACTACGTACTGTGACCTTGGACAAGAAATTGTGGATGCAGTCACATAACTGAGATGATATTCCATAAACATGCAGTTTGATTACAAGCCACTTGTGAGCTGCAGTGTCAAAAGCCTTCTGGAAATCCAGAAACACAGAAATACAGAATCAGTTGGAAATCCCTTGTCAGTAGCACTCAACACTTCATGTGAGTAAAGTGCTGATTGTGTTTCACAACAGTGATGTTTTCTTTATCTGTGTTGACTCTGTGACAATAGACCATTCTCTTCTAGGTGATTCATATTGTTTGAAGACAATATGTTCCAAAATCCTGCTGCATATTGATGTTAATGATGTGGGCCAGTAATTTAGTGCAATACTCCTGTTGCCTTTCTTGAGTATTGGTATGATCTGTGCAACTTTCTGGTCTTTGGGTATTGATCTTTCATAGAGCGAGCAGTTGTATGTGATGGTTAAGTATGGGGCTATTGCATCAGCATTCTCTGAAAAGAACCTAATTGGTATAAAGTCTGGACTGGAAGACTCAATTTTATTAAGTGATTTATGTTGCTTCACTACACTGAGGATGTATACATCTAATTTACTCAAGTTAGCAGCTGTACTTGATTCAAATTCTGGTATATTTACTTCATCTTCTTTGGTGAAGGAATTTTGGACTGTGTTTAGTAACTCTGTTTTAGCAGCACTCCAATTGATGGTATTTCCATTGATATTGTACAGAGAAGATATTGTGTCTTGCTGCTATCATACATTATATGTGGCAAGAATCTCTTTGGATTTCCTGCCAGGTTTTGAGGCAGTTTTCTCATGGGAACTATTATAAGCATTTAAGACTGTGCAAAATTTAAAGCTTCTGTAAAAGGTTACCAGCCTTGGAGCTTTTGTGTTCATTTTAATTTCACATGCTTTTTCGTTGTTTTTGCAACAGTGTTCTAACATGTTTTGTGTGCTAAGGGGGATCAGCTGTGTTGTATATTAATTTATTTGGTGTAAATCTCTCACTTGCTGTCAATAATATTTCTTTGAATTCATGCCACATATGGTCTACACTTGCATTGTTAATGTGGAAGAAGTGGGGATTGTCTCTCAGGAAGGCATCAAGAGAATTTTTATCTGCTTTTTGAGTAGGTATATTTTTCGCTTATTTTGGGAGAATTTGGTAGTTACAGTATTCAGTCTCACTACAGCCACCCTGTGCTCGCTTACCGCTGTATCCATTTTAATGCTTGTTATTAGCCCAGGATTATTTGTTGCTATGAGGTCAAGTGTGTTCTCACAACATGTTACTATTAGAGTGGGCTCGAGAACTAACTGCTCAAAATAATTTCCAAAGAAGACATTTAGCATATTTTTCGATGATTATTTATGCATATGTCCAGATTTAAACATGTATTTTCACCAACATATCGAAGGTAAATTGTAATCACCACCAGGAGGCTTAAGTTTTCTTTTAAACTTCCAGCAGCTGTATCATCTGACTTAGGAGGTTGGTAAAAGGATCCTATTATTATTTTATCATGGTTGTCAAGAATGACCTCTACCCATACTAACTCATGGAACTACCTATTTCAGTTATGCAAAGAGATAAACTACTTCCAACAACAAACATGCCACCACCAACTGTGTCCTTTCTGAACACTGTTAGGTTCTTCACAAAAATTTCAGCTAAACTTATCTCAGGCTTTAGCCAGCTTTCAGTGCCCATAATGATTTGAGCATCAGCGCTTTCTTCTAATGCTTGTAGCTCTGGTAGTTCCCCAATACAGCTATGACAATTTACAACTATTACACCAATGGTTTCTATATCTATGTTCTTCCTGTGTTTGACTTGCACCCTCTGAGGGAAACCCTTTTTGTGTTTCCCCAATGCATTGGGACTCAAGGGTCATGTGGATGTCCACTGGACCCCCACAACTTGCCCACAACAGGGATACCATCCACTACAGCCTCAGGCTGTGTAACCAAAGTCATCACAGCCTGGAGCTGAGAGTAAAGACTCACCATCTTGGCTTGCATCTACACAGAGCAATCACAGCCCCTAGGCATACAAATGACCATGGAAAACTACACTACTCTACACAGACAAACAAAAGATATCAAATTGTGTTATGGAACTCTACTACTGTAGACACTGATGAAGACACCAGAACTGTCTCTAATAAATTGGATTAATGCACAAAGATGGAAAAACTAAACTGTCAAAGCACTCAAGTGAGACTAAATAATTCTCTCCTGATCAGGAACTTCTAATACGTCACAAAATCATTTTACTTTCTGACGCAAATATGAGAACTGTGTCATAAATATGAAATTAACATCCAGAAATTCAAGAAATTAAGATATCATAGCACGCAGATGAAGCTACATAATTTGCACCCAGTTAGGTGCAAATATGTATTTGTGTGTACTCATGATAAGAAATTTCATACTGCATGGAACTTGCATATTAAACTCAGATGGCCATTAGAAAGGCTATTCGTGTTTGGTCTGCTGATATCATAAAGATGAGAGATGATGCTTTATGTTTGCTTATTTATTTATTCATTCTGCAATACACACTTCAAACTGCATATGTTTCCTAATAATTTTAGTGAGCTTCTGCAAATAAAATGTACATAAATTAATGTCTGAAGAAAAAAGCCAGTTTTAAATTTTTATCCTAAATAAATAAATAAAAATAAAAATTTAAAACTTATTTACAACCAACTGTGAATCTTAGAAATGTGTTAATTTCCATAGATGTGGCAAATCATTATTATCTTCATATCAGTAGAGCCAATGTGGATGGCCTTCCTGATTGACATTTGGTGTAAATACAAAAGTTCTATGCAATTGAAATTTGTCGTATTCATGAGTATATGCAAATATGTATATGTAACAAATATGTACCTTGTAAACAAATATGTGTGTTTTAAATGTCTTCTACTCCATATACTGTGTTCTAACCTTTAGACGTAAGAGGAATCAAGTCACCATGTCTCAATGGTACGTCTAATCTGTGCCAATATATGTTACTTTTGATGGCATTAATAACGTGTTACATACATGAGGTATATGTGTTAATGACCATAAAAGTGGCAGTTATAATTTTAATTTGTAATTTTATTAGGTCTTTTAAAAATTATTTTAATAACCAGGTGTGGTGTTTTAAACTTCTATGTGTGACACTGTGGCCCTTCACTACTTCACGTAAGTTAGCATGTTGTACGTCAAATTTGTGATTTTATCTTATTGTATGGTTGTGTAACACGTTGTGTTCTAGTTTTGAAGATGCTCTTATTGGATGAGTGAAACATTTTTTAAAAAAAGGAGAAATAACATCCAGGTTGTGGCTGCTGTAAAATTTTAATTTTAACAGTATTACTTGCTTCTTATTTATTATTATTATTATTATTATTATTATTGTTATTATTTACAGTGGGCCTAGTGTTTGTAACACATGATCGGCTGCCAGGTGGCAACCTATTAATGTGGTTGCTCGTCACAACAGGAACAGGTCTCCTTACCAGCCTCTACATGATGGAGTGGTTTGCTCGACGCCACTGCCCTCGGTTTATTGTGAGTATGGTAAACCCAGCTACAGGTTTAAACTAAAATTGTAAACTAATGAATTTATTTTAGTTAAAGATTAGAGTTCACTATCTCTGTACTCTCCTTCTTAGGACATTTATGAGAAGCATAAACACCTTGCTAGAATGTCCTGTACCATAACATACTGCTCAAAAAATTAGAAAGACATGGAGGAAGAAGTATAGGACATAGGTAGACAAGTCTGAACCTAAAAAATGCCACAGGCAGAAGGTATCACTTCAGTATGAACCCATAACTAAGAATGAAACAGGATACAACTACTTCCGTTCTTGTGAATTACCAATAAAATATGGTGTACTGCAATCCTAGGTCCTCTATTCTTCTTGATTCATGTGGACAACTTCCTGAATATATAAGTCCCCAAAAAACTATTCTATTTTCCAATGACACTAGCATATTGTTTATTGGATCCAACCTAGAAACCTTGCTGTCAACAGTAGAAAGTTCTATGAAAAGACCTCCTGAGTGGTTTACCAAAAACAAACTCATTACAAGTACTGAGAAAAAATGTGTGTCAACTTTCATTTGTTTCCTCCATCTAATCAAATATCTATTCAAGCATGATTAAAAAATTATCCTCTAGAAAATGTCAAAAAAAATTTCGGTATGTGGATTTAGCGAGATTTAAAGTGGGACACCCACAAATTATTTGTCTAGGAAACTCTCATCCATGTGCTGTGGTCTAAGAATATTAAAGTCAACAACGAGAAAAACAACAGTACTGCTATGTGCAGTTCCTCTCACTGCTTTGATATTTTATCATTTTCTGGGTACACTCAACTCACAATGTAAAAGTTTTTAGAATTCAAACAAGAGCTCTAAGCATAATTTGTGGCCTTGGAAAGATAGTCCTGTAAATCTCATTTCATTTTACTGAACTTTGTGTTACAAATGTTTCAGTTTATTCATTTGTGAAACTATCTTCTTCGATAGATTACCTCTTAAAAGCAGGCAGACTACTACAAACAAAACTCTACATGAACTAATGTACCAGAGGGAAATCAAATATACGTCAAAAATGTCACAGAACAACAGACTAACAGAGGAGTGTAATTAACATTCGTGTAATACACAATAAAATATTGGAGGAAATAAATATTTCCACATACCCAATATTTAAAATTAAACTAAAGTCATTTATAATGAAGCACTGTTTCTATTCCATAAAAGAATTTCTGTATATGTAAAAATTATTTAATTGGATTCATAAAAAGTATACTCATGAAGCAGTTGCAGAACACACATAAAAGAGGTTGTAATTGTCAAGTTTTCTGAGCCAGTGGCTCCTTCTTCAGGCAGAAGGGTTGAAGGGGAATAAAAAGGGGTGAAGAAGAGGACTGGAGAGGTCTAGAAAAAGGGGTAGATTTTGGAAAAGTCATCCAGAACTGCAGGTCAGGGGAGACTTACCAAATGGGGTGAGAAGGAAAGACGGATGTTGGGGACTGCATCAGATGAGATTTGAAAACCTGAAAGCTTGAAGGTGGAAGACAGGGTAATACGCAGACAGAGATACTGCTTCAACATCATGCATCAGTTAATAAGAATGAAAAGCTAAGTGCATTGTAAGTAACAGAGGTGGCAGGCGGCAGTGGAAAACAGACTGGGAAAGACAATGAAAGATGTAGAAAACTAAAACAGAGTGAAGCAAAGAGTAGGTACAGTGAAGAAATGCTTAGATGGAGCAAATTAATGTAAATTAAGGCCAGGTGGGTGATGAAAACCAATGACATGTTGTAGTGCTAGATCCCATCTGCAGAGTTATGAGAAACCGGTGCCTTGGGGAAGAATCCAGATGGCACGTGTGGTGAAACAAGTGCCGAGATCATGAATGTCACATCGTGGAGCATGTTCTGCAAAAGGATATTGTGAGTAGCCAGTATACACCCTCTGCCGATGCCCATTCATCACAATTGATAATTTGTTGATAGTCATGCCGATGTAGAAGGCCAAACAGCATTTACATAACAGCTGGTATATGATGTGTTGTTTCACAGGTGGCTGTCCCTTTGATAAAATACATTTTGCCAGTTACAGGGCTGTTATAGGTGGCGGTAGGAGGGCGCAGATGGCAAGTTTTGTACTGGGGTTGGTCACAGGGGTAGGAGCCATAGGGTAGGAAGATGGGTGCAGAAGGAGCATAGGGTCTGACAAGAATATTGCGGAGATTGGGAGGGTATGGAAAGCTATTCTAGGTGTGGTGGGCAAAATTTCAGACAGAATGGATTTTAGGAAGTCATGGCCCTGTCGAAGTAGCTGATTAACACTTTACAGACCAGGATAATACTTAATCACCAATGATGAGCTTCAAAGTTGTTTTTTGGAGGGATCAGTAGTACCAGCATTGGATGTGATAGCCCAGGAAATCTTTTTAATCAGGCTGGTGGGATAATAAAGTGGACTGAAGGCTGAGGTGAGAATGGTGGCGTATTGCTGTAAAGAGTCTGCAACTGAACAAATACTTCCGTCAACATTAAATCTGCCAACAGACAGCAGTACTTACATTTTGACAGTTGCCATCCTTTCCATGTCAAACATTCCCTCCCATTCAGCCTTTGCATCCGAGGCAAACGTATTTGTTCAGATGCAGACTCGTTATAGCAATATAATTAAACAAACCTTTCATTATTAGCACAACCAAAACTGTTTTTGGAGAAGGTAGTCAGTGAAAAATTGTCAGGAGACCTCTTTCAAACAACAGTGTGTAATGTAGGATGAAAGAAATGTTTCTGCACGTAAAAGAACAGCTAGTTAAGACTGAAAATGTCTCCATTTTTGTCTTATAGTGTAGAGATTCTACTGATACAGCTCAACATCGTCACTTAACAGTATATGATTGTTTTGTGGATGAGGCAGAGATAAAACAACTGTTGCTTTCTAAAAACATCATCAAATTTTTCTGATGTATTTCCTGCTGGAAAAAAAAAAAATACTAATCTTATTGGCTCTCACTGTAGGATTTACAGACAGTTGCTCTCTTCTAAAGCCAAAACCCCTAGAAACTGATAATTGCACTGAAAGTGGCTATCAGTGCAAGTAATAAAATTAAGTGCTATGAATCTTTTTCTTTGTTCTATGTAATGACCTTCATGCTGAACACCAGTCTTTAATCTTTCATCTACAAATCTGATAACTTTCAAAGGACAATATGCTTAGCAGGGTGCACAAATTGAAATCAGATGTAGAACTATTTATTTTCAGTCAAAGGAAAGCTGAGCATCATTCAGTCACTGATGACAGCTTCACATTTTCAGTAGTATACCTTGCAGACTTTTTTGAAATCCTGAATAATCTGCATTTGCATCTACGAGGTAGAAATACCACAATAATGGATTCCAGTGATGCCGTAAGGGCATTCTTGGAAAAGAGAGAACTATGGAAGTGTCACCTGAATGCTCCCATTACTAACTTTTTGCCATTCCCTCGATTCAGTGATCTTTCAGATAGGCAAGAGTGCGATGTCCATGAGTGGAGGGTCACCATTAGTAAATCCTCGGAATGGCTTTGAGAAGAGTTCATACTTTGTTTTCCTTGTCTGTCTTCAGAAGACTGGCAGTGCAAATTAGCAAGATTACCCTTCACAACTGACATGTAAGCCCTTCCAGATGCAATACACAAGGATCCAATTAAACTGAAATGAAGTGTGATTAGAGTGCTGAAGAACAATTTCAATAAACTTGGTTGTAAGAATTTTTGATCAATTTCCCTGCATTCAGAGGTGGCAAAGGAAGCCTTAAAAGTCCTCATACAGTCTTCAGTTATCATATACATATCTATTAGAGACTGGAATCTCATCTCTAGCCATTGTGAAAAAAAATTGCCTGAACATGGATAAGGACCTTAAATGTGCTTTAACTAGTTTGAAACCACACATTCAGGAACTGGTTAATGAAAGCAATTTCAACTGTTTCCCTGATGTTCCGAATTTCTCTTTCTCTCTCAAGTTACATGTGAAAATCACTGCCCAAGCAAGAAAAGTATCATTAGATATTTAAGTAAGACAGATGTTCCTACTTTGGCTACCAGGTTCTTTGAAACATAAGTATTGTATTACTAAGAGAATACAGATTAATGTCAAATAAAGTTTTTTGGAAGAATAAAACAAAAGTTAATAAAATAAACAAACATAGGTGCATAAGATATTCAGCAGTTGCAAAGGTGGCAACAGGTATAACAGGTTGATAACCACTTGACTAAACATTGGTGATACCATCAAACTTCTGTGCAGAATTTCAGCTTTCTATGTATCTGGTAGGATTGCTACACCACAGCTTACATGTTTTTTGTGGCATATTTATCATAGATGACCTTTGTTGAAAACTTAACATTCCAGTGCTCCCCACAGATAGAATTTAGGATGATTTAGGTTTGTAAAAGGCAATAGGTATTCAATAATACCTCTCCACCCTACCCATCAATCAATTAGAGGGTCATATAAGTATGCCCTAACATCTCAGTGGCAGTGAGATAAAGTGTAATCTTGTTGTAGGTAATAATCTCTCATCTTCATAGACCTCTTCTATATCAGGGAGTTATGGAAGTTTGAAATATATCAGAAACACCTGTCGAGTTAAAATACTTTAAAGGAAGAATAGATTATCCCAACCACATGACTAACCACACATCAGTTCTTCACAGATCCACCTCTGGCTTGAAAAAATGGATTCACAGAAGCTACAAACAACTGAGACTAAGGCAGCTTTTTAGTTTTATTGCACTTCATATGACCAGAGAAACTCCTTATTCTTGAAACAGGCCTATATGCTTTCAAACAACTCACTACTGAAGCCCTTTGTTTATGTTTTACTCACTCATAGCATCTGGTTACCTTGAAATAAATACTTCCATTTTGTGGCCTTCAGAGCCTCCTGTAGACTTAATTTACTTACCTCACTTTAATGTGTATCACTGACTCCCAAATATTTTCAATGTTCTTGTGAAGTTTTACATCACCATAGAACAGGGCTATCAATTTTTACTGTATATGGTTACCAAGATCTTTACAATGTGCAAAAATGAACAGTGCCATGTATTCAAAGTACCACAAATATGAGAAGTTTTAAAAATTTTTTGTCATTGCTCTTTCATTTCTTTAATATAAAAACACTTGCAGTACAACTTCAATATAGTTTTGCACCAACTGAAGGGAAACCTCATCTCAGCCATCCTTGTTCTTGTTGCACTGTCTTCTGTTTGTACCATGCATACTGATTATGTATTCTTGGCATTAGCTGGGACAATAATACACTAAACTGCTGCATACAAATCTTAAATATGTTTAATTTTATTCCAAGTTATTGACTATAGAAGAGTGAGTATGTTTGTTTGGATTCTCTCATATTATACTTGAGCTGGGACAGCTGTCACTGTTGTACGATGGAATGTAACAATATTACAAAAAGAATACTTGTTGCTCACCATATAGCAGAGATACTGAGTCACAGTTAGACACAACAAAAACTGTCAGAAATTGAGCTTTTGGCCAACAAGGCCTTTATTGGAAATACACACACACACTCTCACTCTCACTGTCACTCTCTCCCACTCCCACTCCCACTCCCACTCCCACTTGTAAGACCACAGTCTCTGGTTGCAGAGACCTCAGCAGCCTGAGACTGTAGTCATGTGCATGGGAGTTGCATTTGCACGAGTGCATTTGTATGTCGTCTATTTACAACAAAGGGCTTGTTGGCTGAAGGCTCGCTTTCTGACAGTCTTCTTTTTGTGCCTATCTGTGACTCACCATCTCTGCTATATGGTGAATAGCAACTATCCTTCTCATAATATCATTACATGCATGATGACAAACATAATTAGCAGGAGATCTCAGCATCATGCACACCCAGAATCTTTCTCTTACACAGTATTTCAGTTTACAGAAATGGTCACCTAGTGATAACCACAAAATTATAGCAGCCAAACTTACATTGTTTTAATTGATTTTGTTTTTCCAGGATTCTACATGGGACTTCTTTGTGCCAAGATCATGGTTCTGTTCTCCACTCACATCTGAGTAACAATAGTTCGTGTACCGCAAGTCGAGCAGGACTTCATTTTGAAGATAGCTTTCAAAAGTGCATCAGTCCTTCCTTGTCATTGTGAATACTCAAAAGAACACAACTTTTAACATGAGATTATATCAGTGGACTGGAATAAAGTATTTTTGTAGTGTATATATACAGATATTTTAATTGAATTGTAGTAAGTCCATTTTGTTACAATGTTCGTAGTTTGCTGCAATGTGAACTCCATGATAAATGTGACTGTGAAAGTTGTACATATTGTATGTGATATACTTTTGCACTTTAGTGGTGTGAAATGTTTTTATGTGTATGACATTTGTAATGTTCTTATTTTGGTATTTTTACTTATTAGTGATGTAGTATCAATTAGCATGACTTTCTGTGCTGTCCTTGTACTATACTTTACCATTTTCTCCCTAAGCCCTTTGCATTGCTTTTAATGTACAAAGACTGAAGGTACTGTGTAATTATAAGACAAGTACTGATGACCATGACAGTACAGAAAATTCTGTTAATACATTTATGTACATAAGTAAATGATAGAATTTTGTCTACAGTTATAAATGTGCAAATTTGTTTGACATTTAGAGAAGTAAGTAAATATAACACAGATATATATTTGCTACCAAATGTACATTATCATAGGTCATAAACGACTCCACACCACATTATAGCTTCCTTTTTAAAAAATGTAGGAACTGCTATCACCTAACTGTTGCATTACATGGCTGTATTACAGGAGGACATCTGAATTAGCATCTTGTTGATGTTCTCTTAAAAGCTAACAGTCAAGGCATAGGGGGCACAATCATGGTACTTCATTCTTAATCAAGACTTCTATATCAGTTGATTCATTTAACTTAAGATCAACAAAGCTGTCACATCCTGTGGATTTTTGTTTGATGCCTACATCGTTTTGGCAAAAGGAGCTGCCTTCTCCAGCCTGAGCATTTGGTGGTCCTCATGCCAGAGTAAGACTCATGGTTAGTGCCACACAGTCACACCACCACCTACATGCTTCCTCAGCCAGCATCATTTCCACCATCAGAGCGCAGTTGGCTGCAAAGTTCCTTTGCTTTGAGGTTTCTGCACTCCTATCCTCTTTCTTAATAAATGTACCCCCTCAGCAACTTGGATCCATGAAGCTCTGTGTAATACGCATTTCCCAGATACAATATTACCCAACTGCTTCTTGTATGCTACAAGTGAGATGCACTGCAGAGGGATCAAAGACAATGCCACAGCTGACACAGGGCCACTCAGGTCCATGGTCATTTTGACTTATCAACTACTGTCATTCACGTTGAACAGCATTATTTTGGACAGTTGTTTCACTTTGCCTAATCTGTGGGTACATAATGTCAACCAGTCACTTTGAAGGCTCGATATTATGTGTTACACTTGACTTTATAACAGAAGAAAATTTTGTTAGTTCTTCACATTCCCAGTGGAAAAGACTTTCAGATAAACCGATAATATTGTCATGGTGTAGCATTTCAAACCCAGTGACATCAGTATCATTTAGTTTAGTTGGCAATCCCTTAGTAAACACTTGATGTGATACAATCTGTACTGAAGTTTTGTTTTGTCATCACAGAATGTCACAGTTGTGTTAAAGTTTTGAGTATTGTAATACTTCCAAGTAAACTGACAAAAGCTTGAAGTATTATGATTAAACAACATTTGAGATCCTACCTGTCTTGCATTCTGTTTTCCAACTTAACAAATTGCTTTTGCGGCAAATGAACCATTTTATAAAATGAAATTTTAACCAAATGGTGGGGCATAGGAAGTTTTTTATTTTTTATTTAATGAACATTATTTCATATCAGGGCTTCATAACTTCTCATCTTTCACTCAATGTAAGAAGAAACAGGATCAAAAATTGATAGTATTGTTTTATGCAGGCAACTGAATGCACATAATCCAGATCAAGATTTGTCTTAATCAGTCATTACATGCATTTTTTCTGCACTTTAAGAGCTGTTTTTGTTTCTTATTTAAGAAAGTTTTCCATATCCAATCATGATTGTAAGTTAGTATCAGCTTGACAGTGGTGTTGTACTACAGAGCCTGCAAAGTTTTTTCAACCCAAGAAAACTGTTCCACTGTTAGAGTCAAACATATTTTTCACTTTGGGCCTAATCAGTTTACATTGTTATAATAAAGATAGCTCAGGTTACATATATAAGCAGACAACGTGACAGTTTCTTTGAATTTAACAATCTAGCCCTTCAGACAATTCACTAATAATAGTACCTACTTTTGTTGCCCAAGATCTGACTATCGAAGTATACTTGACTGTGAGACCTGACTATTGTTCTTTCCCCCCTTATTCATTCCTTTAATCTTTTTCTATGTCTTTTTTTATACCTTTCTGCACTTCATTTTAATTCTGTTTGCCTGTTGCTCTAGTTACTTGTCTATCTGCTTCATTTTGTCGAAATAAATTTTGTCACTCCCTTTTCTTTCTTCTCTTATTTTCTTGTTCAGCTTCAAACATTACTTTTCAGTAACAATTTTTCATACATGCCCAATACTTTCCTGCTTCTGCTGTAGTTCAGTTCACAGCTAGTAATTTTGTATTTTCTTTTTGTCCCTGCAGCTGCTGATTCTTAAAATAAAGTTACGGGTTTCCCTTCTGCTGATACTATGACAGAATTTTCCTACCATATTTCTGACTCATATTCATGTTCGACTACTAGATCTTGTATGAAGCAATGTTAAACTCTACGAGCTCAGTCTTACATTGCTATAAATACTTTGCAAACTCCCTTTGTTTTATGAAAATTTCAGGAATCTTTGCATATTTTATGGCTTTCAGATTTCATACTGATATCACAACTGGCAAGAGCTGTTCAAATCCTTTTTTGGTACATTCATTCAAGTTTTCCATTGTTCCACTGAATTGCTATAGATAGTTATAAATTTGTTTGCATATGGGTCTACTGCCTCACCATATTTTTCAAAAGAAAACATTGTCTGTTATGGGATGCACAATTTTCAGATTATTTGCCACTGGTCAGTTTTGACTTTGTCATTACTAAGCAACATTTAGATAACCTCTGTGCAATATGTTACAGTGGATGTAATATACTAATAAACCCACCAGCCCACATGTGGAACTACTAATAAACATTAATATGACATGTACCAAACAGGATGTTTGTGATACATGTGGGAGAACTATGTATAATATGACTTAAGAACATATTTAACATAAAACCACTCGGAATAGCAATCATTTTACACTTTAACATCAGCTTATTCTCTTGAAATGCCCAAATGCAGGGTTCATATACTGATGGCATGATTCCTTTTATGAGACCACATCAGTCTCAACGTAATTCAGTTCTGAATCTGTCTTGCTCTTACACATGAAAAAATGCAGAGAAACAACTTTATTTAGTTCTGATAACTGACCTGCAATTTCTAATTTTTTATATGGGATTATTCAAGTTAGTGACTCTTTTTCAGTTAATTAAAAAAATAGTAACAGCAAAGTAGAAAATTCCATCCATTTGCAGTAAATTATTCCTGTAATTGTCATGTGCTCATATAACTAAAGTGCAAAACTAGATTTTTAAGAAAACTGGATAGTACAGTCCAGTAGCTCACACAGTTCAGAACCTCACCTCTATTAATGGGCTCACTGTGTCCAAACAGAGAGCACACATAACGTTTTATTTCAAAAAATTTGAAGCAACTGAAATTAAGTCCCCCCCCCCCCCCCCCCCCCCCCAGAGTGTTTCCCTGTGTGTGTGTGTGTGTGTGTGTGTGTGTGTGTGTGTGTTTTTCCTTAGTAGATGTTATACCTCATATATTCATTCATTGTGTCATTTCTAGATTTTTTCACAACATAATGAAGAGATGTTGATTACAAACATTATTTCCTCTACCCCGACCACTACCAAAAAATACTACAAAATTCCACATTCCCTTGAACTTAAACTGGAAAATATTTTAGTGAAAATGTTATTAAGGTCTCTGCTAAACTGAATTTTTTTTTCATATTTGGCAAAATCAATTTTATACACACAAATAATTTTCTAAGGTACTATGTTAATTGTGTGTGACAAATAAGTATTTTATGGTTACATTCTAGTTGCTGGTGTAGTCTTGTTGGAACCATTAACGGATTGAATGAAAAACAGTTACAACATATTTTAAAGAGATCAGCCACATAGAAGAGCATTTAAACTTGTTATATTTTAGTGATGGGTTCCACTTAAACATGTGAAGAGTGGTGTTATTGACAACCATAATCATTCAACTAAAACAACCATTAATGAAACGTAAATTTTATATACTCTACTGGAAAGTTTTGTAACACTGTGCAATAAAATTTCTCTGCAGATTTAGTACATAATACATCCAACAAGGTATGGAAACTTAGTTTTTGACAATGGTATCAAATACTGTAAATATTTTAGATAGCAATCCTGATCTTGTTGTTTTTATAGAAAACCCTTCATATTTTATAACAAACCTTGAAGATGTACAAAAGAATTATAAAATATACTGTGTGTTATGCTGGTGTTTTTATGACATAAACATTACACTGTGATATGATTTGTAGAGTGAATTTTGTAATTTAATAAATGCTGAAATACTACACACTATTCTCAATTTGTTTCCCATAAGAAAACACATTTTTAGCTGTTTACCCTGTTTACATTTACTCTGTTTAGTAAACCCTCCTTTTTAGTAAAAAATGTTTGGGGCGAAAAAGTTACCTTCAACAATGAATACTTATATATTGAAGGGAAAAATGCAATAAGTTGATATTGTATGGAGTGGATATTGTGACTTCCTCACAAAGAATTTTATTACACTTTTAACATAATATTTTTATAAAACTCTGCAATGTGAAAGCAATATTTGCTGAGAGGAGTACAAGGAGGTTTTGGGCACAAACCAGCCTTTCAGAAGAAGCAAGAATAGAAGACATTGTGAAAATGCGGCACCTGCAGCTGAAAAGTTCTACAGACTAAAGTATCTCTCATTGAAATAAAAAATAAGAAATCTTGTGGTGTTGAAAAAGGCCCCAGAAAAAAATACATAAAATGCTTTTATTGCACATCTATAAGGCACAATCAAAAAGTTTCTGTTTGAAGGCCATACTGTGCAGAATTAGTATGCCAGTAGAGCAAAATCACCATGAGCATTGAGGCAATCAATGCACGGGGTTGAAGATATTCATTTGGTAAAACACCATGGCCTGCTGTATGAAGTATTCCACAACTGCATGCTGTACATCCTCATCCAGCAGGAACTGTTGCTCCTTCAAGGGCTTTAAGAGACCAAAGGCATGATAATATAATGTGTTGGTGGCTGGTAGTAGAATTATTCTGCAGTCTGTCACAAATGCTGGTTCTCTAAACTTTCTCAATTGTTTCACTGAAAGAACTACTTCCCACCAGTGATTATGAGCACATTACTTGGCACAACATTACACAATGGTGATTTTCGACAGATATACAGCCCCATACACATGTTACTCTACAGTTGATGTGTACCAGTGTTTTTCCTTTGACAGCCAAGAAACAAATAACAGCATGTATGTCATATTTGGATGCATCTGATTATATCATCATAGTCAAAATTTCCAGGTTAAATGCATACCCGTCAGAAAGGCATGAATGACACACTAATCCCTTGCCTATATGTTGGTGCTTATATACCCACATTGGAGTCACACTATGGTGCATATATGCTGCAGTAAGGCCATCAACAGAAACTGTTTGATCGTCCCTTACAGTATATCAGCAATTTGGTGCAATGCACTGCAAAAACTCAAACAAGAGCTCAGGAATCTCAGAAAGGATGACTAGCAATATTCATAACTTCTGTTACTGGCACCCATGGCTTAGTTCATATTCTATAAGTTTTGAGATGATTACTGCTTAAGTCATCTTCCCCACATATTGATATGATGTGTGTACCATGTAACTAGTCCCGCATGTTGTGGAAGAAGCCTTGATAGCTCAGCAGTTTTGATGGACCACCTGAAAGTGGTGCTGTAGGACTTATCCTTAAAGTAAAGAGTCAGATGTTTCTATTTTAAGTTCAAAATCAGAAGTTTACCAATTTTTAATCATGTCTTTAAGGTCCACTCAGTGATGACAGTCTCTTAGTCTGTAATGTTTACAAACAGATAGTCAGTACAGACATATGAAAAACTTAATAGTTCTGATCTGGACAGAAAGTAAGAGCATACTGAACAGATGAACTGTTCAAAAGTTGCTTCACACAATTCAGTAAATGCAGCACACAATGGTTATTGCAACCACCAACATACCTCAGCTAAATCAAAACTGCACATTTTATTGGATACAGCTCTTGTCTATAAAGAGCATATGTGAATAGGTTGATGCTGAGTGATAGCGGTGATGCTGAGTTGCGATAGGCACAACAAAAAGATTCACACAATTATAATCAGTGTCAAATCAGTCTTGATTTAAAACAATCAAAATTTTAGCACTAACATGCCCTGAGCATGAACAGAAAAAGACAGACAAGATTAGAACTGTATGCAGCTGGTAACAAACCTGAGAAAAAATGAAAGTAAGACTGATTAAAATGGCGTGAGCTTCAACCTTAGAAAGACTTGTTCCATGATATTACCTAACTTCATTAATTTATAATAGTTTACAAATTCTGTAGGTCATAAATTTCATCTTTTATTGGCTACTGAAATTTTTGTCCTATTTTGTGGAATAACATTTATCATGAGCAGAATTTATTGAAATATGCATTACTAATTTATTCTTACAGTGCTTGGAATCACTGGTTTCTGGCCATGTGGTCCATCTTTTCATTAAAATTTAGTTATTGAAAATCTATTATTTTTTAATTAAGGAACACTGCCGTTAATGTGGGTATCAATAAATTCAGAAAAATCAAGCTATCAAAAGCGTATCAACAGATTCAGGAAATTTACAGTAGTTTGGTTATAACTGGCACTGAAAATTTTCACCAGGTGAAATCTAATTAAAAATCTCTAAATCAATCAATGAAAAATCCAGGATGGAATGTAACAGTACCAGAGAAAGAAAGTTGCTACTCACCATATAGCGGTGATGCTGAGTTGCGATAGGCACAACAAAGAGATTCACACAATTATAGCTTTCGGCCATTAAGGCCTTTGTCAGCAGTACACACACACACACACACACACACACACACACACACACACACACGCAAATGCAACTTGCACACACATCTGCAGTCTCAGTTCCTAAATAATTCATGATTCTCAGCAAGAACTTACTGTACAAGAAATAGTATGATATAGAGTGTCAAAAGCTTGACTCATATCCAGGAAAGTGTCTGTTACCATATCTTATTTATCCAACTTGTTTAATGTATAAAAGATGCTTCTGTAGTTTTTAAAATCTTGCTGTAAATAAATTGTTGAACAGATTGTGTTTGATGACATATGCCTCAATTTTATCTTACTTTTTCTAGCAATTTGCCAAGTTCTGAAGTTAATGATATTGGCCTGTAGGTTTTTTTTTTTTTTTTTTTTTTTTTGTGTGTGTGTCAGTTTTTATTTCCTTCTTACACACTGGTAGGATTTCAGTGATTTTCAACAGGTCAGGGATTTCTCCAACACAGAGAGAGAGATTTATCAGGTGTGCCAGAGGCTTCACTAACTCTCATCTGCATTCCTTTAGCTGCTTTAGTGAAATATCAGCTGCAAAACATTTTAGATTAAAATTTTGTGACAACTGCTAGGAGGTCCATTTTAGTAATACCATGGGTGATATAAGATTGGCGGGTGTTTCTAACATTAAAATTGGGTGCCCAGTACTGTACTTCATTTCTGCGTATTGTACTGAACTTTTGTATGAATTCCTCACACACTTCTTTTGGATCATTTGTTGTTATTCATTTTCTATTTGCATTCTTTTGTTGTATTCATGATACTGATGTTCACAAAACTCTTTATACTTTATTTTCGACAATTAGTTCTCCTTTGAAGGCATTACCTACAAATAAACATGGGCTATGGCTATGGGTGCCAGAATGACACCATCCTATACCAACCAATTCATGAGTCATCTAGAGGAATGCTTCCTAAACACCCAGTATCCCAAACCCCACACCTGGTTCAGATTCAATGTGATGACATCTTTGTGATCTGGATTGAGAGTAACAGCAACCTATTCACATGTCTCCAGATTCTCAACACCTTCTTCCCCATTTGCTTCACCTGGTCCTACTCAACCCAACAAGCCACCTTCCTCGATGTTGACCTTCACCTCAAAGATGGCTACATCAGATCCTCTGTCCATGTCAAACCTACCAACCACCAGCAATACTTCCACTTCGACAGCTGCCACCCATTCCACACCAATAAGTCCCTTCCATACAGCCTAATATCTGCAGTGATGAGCAGTCTCTCTCACAATATACCGAGGGTCTCACTGAGGCCTTCACAGACCGTACTTACCCTTCCAACCTTGTACAAAAACAGAGCTCCCAAGCCTTATCTCTCCAGTCACCAATCACCTCCCGGAGTCTGACTATTCCCCTCATCACTCATCCAGAACTGTAGCTACTGAATCTGAGGAATGATCTACCGACTATCCTTCCCAACCTCCCTGCCCCCCCCCCTCCTCCCATCATGGTAATCCCACCCCATGCCACATGGCTCATATCCCTGTAATAGACCAAGATGCAAGACCTATCTCATACATCCTCCCACAATCACCTACTACAGTCTGGTCACAAGCATTACCTATCCCATCAAAGGCAATTCCACCTGTGAAACTACTCATATGATCAACAAGCTAAGCTGAAACCACTGTGCCTCATTCAACATGGGCTTGACAACCAACAGGCTGGCTGTCTGCATGAATGGCAACTGTTAAACTGTGGCCAGGAAACAGCTGGACCAACCTGTTGCTGAGCATGCTGCCCAACATGGTGTTCTTCAATTCAGGGACTGTGCCATCTGGTTTCTTCTCACCAACACCAACTTTTCTGAACTCTGCAGATGGGAACTCTCTCTGCAATATATCCTACATTCCGATAAACCTCGTGGCTCCAAACTTCGTTAGTAATTGTCCTTATCCAACTATCCCCATCACTATTTCCATTACAGCACTGCACAACCCTCTATTCCACCAACAAACCCGCAATCTTTTTATTTCTTTCCTTTTCCACGTCCCCCCCCCCTCCCCCTGCCCTCCATCTAACTTTCTAACTACACCCAGCTGCCATACCCTCTCTCCACCTTGTCCCTCTATGATCCCACAAGAAGCACTTTACAGTCTTCCACCTCTATCCTGCTATCCCTCCCCCTACCACCCCAGCCTCCTCCTTACCCCCACCACCCAGCTGCTTCTCCCATTATGTGCTGCTGCTCGCCGTCTGGCTTCAGTAGCCAGAGACTGTGGTCATGGGTATGAGTTACATTTGTGTCAGTGTGTGTGAATGTTGTCTATTTCTGATGAAGACCTTGCTGGCTGAAAGCTCACTTTCTGACAGTCTTCTTGCTGTGACTATCTGCGACTCAGTATCTACACTAAATGGTGAGTAGCAACTATCCTTTTCATAGTATTGTTACATTCCATCCTGGATTTTCCATTGTTTTATTTTCTGGGCTGTTTTACTGACAAAACAATTGAGGAAATGTACCTCTTGATGCAACAGCCAACAACCTTACAGAAGCTGAAGAGCAAAAGAACCCAATGGGAGGGCCATGTTGCATATATGCCAGGAGAAATACAAGTGAAGAAGGCAGTTGAGGGCAAAGCAGACGCAAGATGCCCCACACGATGGCTCCTATGTCTACTCCAGTAAGTCCTCTGCACAAAATATTCTTCAATGCAGCTACCCTGTGATCTGAGCAGATCTTCAGTTCAGGATTACAGTTAGGTAGGTGGACCAGTGTGGGGTGGGGGATTTGTGTCAGGTAGGGTGGACAGAGGGAGAGAGACACAGGAGGCAAGAATAGGGGTTGGGGGTGGGTAGCTAGTGGCTCAGAGGGAGGCAGCTGGCTAGCTGGCTAGAAATGAGGGAGGAAGGGGTGGCAAGTGTACAGGCTACGCTAGTGATGACAAGTGTCCAAGCCAGCAGGGAGCAGCACACAATGAAGATGATGTGGAGAAATGAATGCAAAGGGGGTGATAGGACAGAGGAAGTAGACACTGTTGGGTGAATGTTGAGGAGTTAGGCATTAATGGAGACTGTGGCCAGGAGGGTTACAGGAGCAAAAGTTGTGTTGGAAGGATAACTCCTGTCCACATAGTTTTGGAAAGTTAGTGTTGGAGGAAAATATCCAGATGGGCTGGATTGTGAAGCAGCCATTGAAATCAAGAATGTTGGGCTTGGCTGCATTTTGTGCCACTGGATGGTCATCTTTGTCCTTGGTCACAGAATGGTGGTGGCCATTCATTCTGGTGGACAGCTAGTTGGTTGCAATACCAACATAAAAATCTGTGCAGTGATTACAGAGTTGGTATATGATATGCCTGCTTTCATAGGTGGCCCTGGTTCTGCTGGGGTGTGAAAAGCCTGTGACAGGACTGGAGTAGTAAGTACTTGGTGTGTGGACTGGGCAGGTCTTGCACCTAAGTCTTCCACGGCGATATGATCCCTGTGACAAAGGGTGGGGAGTGGCACATGGAAGGGTTAGGATGTTGTGTAGGTTGGATGAGTGATAGAATACCATTTTAGAAGATGTGAGAGGGGTCTTGGATTGGGTGCTCCCATTGCAGCACATGATGATAGGTAATCAAAGCCCTGATGAAGGATAAAATTCAGTCGCTCTAGTCCAGGGTGGTATTGGATGAGAAGAGGAGGCAGGGATCCTTTGTAGGCAATTACTGGGGGAGCTGGTAGGATTACGAGTGTGTGAGCTTATGAGGATATGGCACAGGAAATCTGTTTGTGGAACAGGTTTGATAATCTGGGATCCCCTGTGAGACCTCTACTGGGCAGGGAAGTTCTTGTCACTGCAAATATGCCATCCATGGGTGGCCAACCTGTATGAGAGAGATTTTATGGTGTGGAAGGGATAACAGCTGTTGAAATGCGGATACTGTTTGCTGGCAATGGTTTTAACATGGACAGAGATGTGCATTGAGCGATCAGAGAGGTGGAGGATATGGTTCAGTTGTTTTAAGTCCAAGGTGATACTAGGTGATGAGAGGGGACCTCCAGTGATGAGGGGGTTCTCCTTTGTAGCTGTTTCTTGGGGCTGGTGGGAGGGTTAGGAGTGTACAAGAATATGACATAGGAAAACATCAAACCACTTGTCTGGTCAATACCCAGGAAGATAGGCAATTCAGTTGAGGAGGACCAGGTGAAGCAGATGTAAGAGAAGGCATTGAGGTTGTGGAGGAATGAGGATAGGGTGTCTTGGCCCTGAGTACAGATCATAAGATATCATCAGCATACCTGAACCAGACAAGTGGTTTGTGTTTTCCTATGCCACATTCTTGTACACTCCTAACCCTCCCACCATCCCCAAGAAACAGATACAAGGAGAACCCCCTCATCAGTAGAGCACCCCTCTCATCACCTAGTATTGACTTGGACTTGAACAACTGAACCATATCCTTTGCCAGGGATTTGAATATCTACCATCATGTCCTGAAATGAGGTGCATCTTAGCCAAGACCTTTCCCACCCTTCCTAAAGTAGTATTCCATCACACACCCAACCTCCATAACATCCTAGCCCTTCCCTGTGCAACTCCAAATCCCTTGCCACAGGGATCATATCCCTGTGGAAGGCCCAGGTGCAAAACCTTCTTGGTCCACCCATCCAGCACTTCCTACTCCAGACCTCTCACAGGTTTAAGCTACTCCACCAGAAACAGGACCATCTGTGAAAGCAGACATGTCATATACCAACTCTGCGGCAGTCACTGCACAACTTCTTTTGATGTTGATATTACAACCAACCAGTTGTCCACCAGAATGAATTGCCACCACCAAATTGTGCTAAGTCAAAGTTGACCAACCAATGGCACAACATGCAGCTGAGCACAGCATGCTCAGTTTTAATAGATGATCACATCCTGAACCATCTGGATCTTTCTCTCCACCACCACCTTTTCTGAACTGCACATACGGGAGTTATCCTTGTAATGCATCTTTAGTTCCTATAATCCTTCTGGCCTGAAGCTCCATTAACTCACTGTGCCCACAGCCTCCTCTGTGTCACATTCATTGTGTGCTCCTCTCCACCAGCTCACACGTTAGCCCATGCACCTGTAACCCCTCCCTCCTGCAGCTAACCAGCTGCCTCACTCCAACCCACTAGCTACCCACCCCCAACCCATCTTTCTGCCTCCTGCCTCATTCCTCTACCCACCATATCAGAATCCACTTGCCACACTGCAGTCCGATCATTGTACTTCCAGCACTGTGCAGGAGCAGAGCACTGTGCAGGAGCAGAGGTGTGTATGTGTATGAAATTTCTAATTTAAAATGTTACATGTTTCTCTGTGTGTTTTGTGGCTCTCAGGGAATTAAAATAGAGAGCAGAAATTTGGCAAGAACATAACATGAACTGGCATAAAAAACTTTCTTTGGTTTATTCTTCTTTGTCTATATCGTAGAATGAGTTCTTCCAGAAAAAATGTAGACTTTTTGTAAGATTTATACGGACTAAGTATCTTTCGGTCTGCACTTACAATTTTGTTAAGTTAATAGCACAGAAGAATTCACATTGCATTTTTAATAATTCTTTTAATTTTGTCTTGCCCTTGCAAGATAGGTTGATTTAATTACAGGGATTCACCCAGGAAAAGATATCCTTTTGATAGCAAGTTCTTTGTTACTACAAAGCTGCAAATGGATGGGTAATGATGAGTTTTAATGCTTAAGAGGGATATGATCCCTCTTGAGGAGAAACTCCCTTAAAGTAGTGCTGTCCATGCAGGTGAGAGGGCTTGTGCTGTGGCAGCCTTGAACAGCAGCACAGCAATTGCAGATGACCCAGTCAATGGGCCGACATTCTTCCACATGTGCCCCCGTGCAAAAATACCCATTAGGTCAAAGCACAGCAATGATGCAGGACTGATGGGTGCACAAGACACAAAGAGAGACACCAGTGTGGCATAGCCACTGTTACATGAAGCACATTTACATCGTCCTGTGATATCGCCAGTTGCAGTCCACATAGGTTGAGCACAAGATACACTCCCTACTATTCTGTACGCAAATCGTATAGCTGCCAATCGTTCAATACATTTCTCATGCCTGCAAATTAAAGAGCATCCACAAGACAACACCACTTTCACACTCTTGCACGGACACGCATCCATCGTCTTCCGCAGCAGCCAAGAGTCTGTACTGTGCACTCAATCACTGAGGAGTGTATACCCTTCAGGATCAATGATCTAGCTCTTCACCATGGCCAGACGGTCACCAACATGGACAGTTACATTGTAATTATTATAACTTTTCTACATCTACATCTACATCTACATTTATACTCCGCAAGCCACCCAATGGTGTGTGGCGGAGGGCACTTTACGTGCCACTGTCGTTACCTCCCTTTTCTGTTCCAGTCGCGTATGGTTCGCGGTAAGAACGACTGTCTGAAAGCCTCCGTGTGCACTCGAATCTCTCTAATTTTACATTAGTGATCTCCTCGGGAGGTATAAGTAGGGGGAAGCAATATATTCGATACCTCATCCAGAAACGCACCCTCTCGAAACCTGGCGAGCAAGCTACACCACGATGCAGAGCGCCTCTCTTGCAGAGTCTGCCACTTGAGTTTGCTAGGCTTACTGGTATGGCCTACAGTTCAGTAAAAACATTTGAGAAGGTGGTCAAACCCAGATGTGGAGACTAAGCACAAGTTAACTGAGATAAGTGGTGTCAAAACAAACACTGTGGAAAATGTCATAATTGATGCCCAACGAAAAAGTTAAACTGTCAACAGAAAATCTGACCTAGAGTGTAAGTCTGAGGAAAGATATAGTATGATATTGTAGCACAGGAAAGGAAGACTCACTATAATAGCTTGAGGCCTCATGCTCCCCAAACGTGTACTCACAGAACAGTTGTGAGCTTCCTGGGTGGAGGTGTTTTTAATTTACCATAGTGTTACCACAAGCAGCTAGAGATACAGACATTCTCCCAGACAAGTCCATTTACCTGTATAAGCCTTATACAACTGATGTGCAGCAGGTGCACCAGAGGTTCCCCATTAACAACTGTTTCAGCCCAATAACCATCCACCTAATCAGCACATAACAAACACTGAGGTTTTTTGTAAAGAGATTTGCACCATTCTCTCAACTGGGAGGTTAAACCACAACCTCTGCTTCCTGTAACAAACAATGTTCCACCATTGTGCCCCGTGGTAGTCACTGAGGCATCCACTGAGCCTATGATTACAAAGAACTGGCAGCAGTCACCAGTGCTCAGTTTGAGAAATCCAGATACATCAAACTTCAACCCAGCCAATGTGAACTGAGGTTTCCAAGTTGTTCACCATTTGGCACAACCCGGGAGGCACGTGGGTTATCTAATGACAAATAAATGTGTTGTGCATAACCATGTGTATTTAATTGCCATCGCCCATGCCTACAGCTTGGAATTAGTGTGTGGGCATGGCAGTAAGCTGACCCCCAGTATGACAGGCTTGAAAGCAGCGAAGGTCAACATGTTGCCTGCTTCAGTGTGTTTCAGTGAAACAGAGGGCTATACCAGCAGTAGTGTGGCTACTGCCAGGGTCTCCCATATTAGACAGCTCTCTTGCAGAGAAACAAGACAAAGAGTGACAACATCCCAACTTTTCCCCTATCTGATCCTGAGCTTTAATTTCTTGACACTATAGCATAGGGTGGAGTGGGGGGAACTCAGCCATAGCGAAAGGAGCCTCTGTGGAGAAGTCAATCCTGAAGAAGAATCCCAGTCCTACAGTTTGCTATGTTCCTCAAACAAAACAAAAAAGCTGAATGGATCTAAAGGCATCAACCCTGGTTATGAACAAGGATTCTGATTTGTGGAACATGAAGTGTACAGTGGTTAGCTGAAAAAACAGAAAGTATAATTAAAGAAATCAAAGTAATGAAAGTGGATATCCAAGTGATGATAGTAATGAAAGAGAAAGGATGTGAACAAGAAGTAATCTGAGACTATATTCTTTTTTGGAGTGGGGTGTAAAAAACTGAAATAGCAAACTCCAGAGGAGCAGTTCTTGTCAGAAGAAAACTGAAAAAAGGAATAATTAATTGGAGGGAAGAGAATGCAAGGATAATCAATGTAACAATGGAAATTCAAGGAATAAAACTGGATTTAATTGGCATGTACAGCCCCTATTAAGGATGCACCTGACAAGAAGGGGAGCTTCTCCAATGACTTACAGAAAGGAGTTGATGAATGTCTAGAGGGACATGAATTATTAATAATGCAGGATGTAAATGTACATATTGGAAAAAGATTAAATTATGATGTTGTAGGACCATATGGAGAGGATGTAGAAAATGATAATGGAAGGATTTTGATTAACTTCTATAAAGTTCAGAACTGTACTGTTATGAATGGCTAATATACTGGCTGAAAAATGGGGGGAGAGGGGGGGGGGGGGGGAAGTTCAACACTGACTACTGTAAATGATGTAGCCGACTATTGCACAGTTGTGTTTCACAATTCTCTCTTTTTTTATGAAAACGCAGATTACACTCAAGTAAGTTAATGGTAATTAGTTAAAATGAAAAAAATGAATTTAAGGAGGCAGATGGCAAAATAAGAGAGGAAGTAACAAGATCCCAGCTTGCTTCATAACAAGTCCATCAAGGAACCTAAAATCAGTTATAGACTATCTAATAGTGTGTAGGTAGTGAGGAATTAAAGAGCAAAATGTAAGGATAAAAGGAGGAACAGAGTGTGTCTGCGACCATTTTATAGTTACTTCAAAAATTGCTTTTCTGATCAAGACCAAGATAAAACTGGTAGAGAAGAGGAGGATGCTGGATGTAGAACTACATAGGATCCAAGATTAAATCTATGACTGGATGCAGTAGAGGAGGACTGGGGTGCAAATGAGCTATATGGTTTCCTGAAACAGGCAATTAAGGAAGCAGTGGAGGAGGCTTTAGGAAGGGAAAGGGAGAGAGGAGTAAGAACTGAATGGATGATCACAGAGTTGTTAGAAGTGGTTGAGGAAAAGAAGAAACTGTATCACATGCACTTAAGCTCTGGGTGTGAAGAGGACTGGAAAAGGTACAAGGTACATAAAAAGAGGGCTAAGAAATTAATCAGAAAGCACAAGGAAGAAGCATGGAAAAGAGTATGTTGGGGAACAGAACATGCACTTGGATGTAGGAGATTGGCAGAACTGTGGAGTATAATAAGAAAGATGAAAATAACCAGTAAACCCTACACCCACTGTACCACTTACTGTATATCCATTGGACAGTAGAAAAAAGCAGTTTGAAGAACTATTGGTAGAAAAAAAGAACAGGTCAAGTGATAGAAATCTACAATAAAAACAGTACGTTATGTAATACAGAAACTAGACTAGAGGGAGAAGTGAAAGAGATACTGAAAAAGGTAAGAAATGGAGAGGCAAATGGACTGGGAGGAGTTGTGATGGACCTGTGGAAATATGGGCCCCTCTTAAATGGAGGGACTTATATGTCACATTGTGAAGGGAGAGGAAATACCAAGAGAGTAATGTGTATCATAGATATCTGTGGTCTGTATAGAAGGAAACAAGAAGCACCCAAATAATTATAGTAGCAGTAGTGCTGTGGAATCAATCAGCAGACTTTTTAGTGCTATGCCAAAAAATACGTTGGAGAATGAGATTGAGGGAAATATTTGAGACAACCAGACAGATTTTATGGTTGGACAGTCTTATATAGATCATATTTTTAGTCTTAGAAGTTCACTCAATGTTTCTGTATTGGGAAAAGAATACGATTCTATACCCATCAATGCACTATGGGAAACAATGGAATATATAGGTACAGAAGCACAATAAATATCCTTAATTCAGAGAATACACTATCAATCATACACAATAGTTCAAGCAGGGTGAAAGTTGAGTGATACATTGCAAACATCGAAAGGATTTAGATATGTCTACAGTAAGTTGGTGATACTGTTTAAAATATATCTACAGTGTGTATTGGAATGGTATAATCAGTCATGTAGAGGTATGGGCATACCTTTCCAGCGTGTTACTATATACTCATTATTATTTGCCAATGATGAAGTACTGATAACACACAGTAGAGAGGATGTCAAATTCAGGATAAAGAACTTAAGATCACTTGCTAGTGAATCTGCTTCAAAAATTCGATGTTTTTCCCTCTTAAATCAATATTTAGAGTTTTGTGAACAAAATGGTAGTTAAGTGAATTGATTTGGACATGGGGAACATCTTTAAAAACAAATTTAAATATATGTCGGTATGCGGCAATGACCGTGTTTCCACTGCAGTAAGAAGTCAAATGACGTCATTATTATTTTGCCACTTCGAAAAGATACATTGTGTAACCGTTTTTTGAGTTGGCAGCCCTGTTAGCACACACACTTTCTGATGCTGTTTTGTTTTCTTTTGTATATTTACTGTTTTAGAGAGTTATTTGTCTTCAAACTTCTGTACGTTGATGAGTTATTGGTGCTGTGTCATTCACGGAAGTAGTTATGCCTCCAAAAAAGTGTTTTGGAATGGGAAAACGTAAGTTTTGTGGTAATCAGTTTACTTCACTGGAAAGTAGAGATTGTGTAATTACATCCACAAACCAACTGGATGTTATGTCGACTCTGCCAAGTGCCTCAAGACAGAAGCTAAAATATTTGAGTATCCAGAGTGATATTTCTATAAAATATGATCAAAACACTGTAACAGAATGTGTTTCCATAATTGCTGAATTGAGTGCTTTATGTTCACTTCTAAAGAATGCTGCTGTGTGTGTGCTTTGTGGAAAAGGTGGTATTAAAATCGTTGAAGGCAGGAAAGGCGTGGCTAGTAAGTTACAAGTGTTTTGTGGTTTCTGCGGAGTAACTAAAACTGGGTATTCTTCTGGATTGTACAAAGGAAGAGCTTATGCCACAAATATCAGACTTGCATATGGAATGAGGTGTATTGGGAAGGGTAGAAAGGCAGCTCAAACATTTGTGTTATCATGAATTTGCCCCCACCTACAAGATTTAAGAAGTACACACAGTTATTTCTTGGAAGTCTTGGTCAAGTGAGTGCTGTGTCAATGAAGAAAACAGTAGAAGAAACTGTGTCATGCAATGAAAGTGACACTGATATAGCTGCAGCCTTTGATGGGGCATGGCAGAAGTGTGGTCACTTATCATTGAATGGTGTTGTCACCGCAACATCCCTAGAAAATGGAAAGGTGGCTGACATAGAATGTATGACAAAGCACTGCCATGGTTGCAAAGGAAATAACAAGGATCATGTTTGTGTTCAGAATTTTTCTGGGTACAGTGGTGGAATGGAATCAGAGGGGATTCTCAGAATATTTCAGAAGTCAGAAGAGAATTATGGTGTACGGTGTGCGAAGTACCTTGGAGATGGAGACTCCAAATGGTTTGCAAATGTGTTAGAAAAATACCTTATGGAAGATCTGTAAAAATTGAAAAGCTAGAGTGTGTTGATCTTGTCCAAAAGAGAACAGGCACATGGTTACATAAGCTAATAAAAGATATGAAAGGGAAAAAGCTCAGTGATGGCAAACCAACTGGTGGTTGGGGCCGTCCTACTAAGGAAGAGGTGGACAAACTGCTGCTCTATTATGGTTTAGCCATAAGAAGGAATCGAGACAATATTGAGGCCATGAAGAAAGCAGTATGGGCTACCTTTTTCCATAAAGCTTCTACGGATGACCATCCACAGCATGCTCTCTGTGACATTGGTGTAGACACGTGGTGTGGATACAAAAAAGCAATAGCAAATGCTGAGACTTATGCACACCATCACTCCCTGTCATTTGAGGTATTGGAAGCAATTAAGCCCATATACAGGGACCTAGGTGACACTAAACTATTGTCACAGTGCTTACATGGAAAGACATAAAATGTTAATGAATGTTTCAACCATGTGATATGGGAACGCCTGCCTAAAACTGTGTTTGTTGGTTCCAATACCATGAAATTAGGTGTATTAGATGCAGTTATTTGCTTTAATGATGGGGCAGTTAGCAGATGTGTTGTTTTGGAGTCGTTGGGACTAACTCCTGGTTTCAATATGAGACAAGCACTGATGGCAATTGATTCCTTGAGAGTGGCCAAAGGCGAAAAATGGGTTCTTGAGGCAACTAAAGAGGCCAGAATAGCAAAGAGGAGCATGAAAAGGAAGAGAGAAGATGAGGAACACACAGACCAAGAATATTATGCGACTGGAGGGTGTTAAGAACAACACAGCTGAGTAACAGATGAAATGTACCTTTAAACTGAATTTCCCAAGAATCAAATTTTCTGACATATTTATTTTACGCAAAAAAAAAAAAAAAAAAAAAAAAAAAAAATTGAGCTAGAGGTCTGAAATTTTTTGTGATATTTCAGGCTACCATTCGGAGAAAAGTAGACTTACAGACACCAGCTTACTATCACCATGAGGAAAAATATACCCTTATTAATTATAAAAAATTATTCTTAATTTTGATTGTCTAATTTATGTGTTTATAGTATAAAACTAATTGATTGAAATCATTTGATTGTTGTCTACTTTTTAGATAACAATGTCATAAATGTGTGCACAAAGTTCTAAGCATCCAAGAAAAGTAGTTAATAAGTCTATAGACTTCAAACATAGACTGTCAGGAAAAATTTTAAATTACTGACCGACATAAATGTTTATATAATAAAGTTTATATCAAAGCTATTCTGATTATTCTTATACCAAAATCTTCATCCTTAAAACAATTTCATTGTCCTAAAATTTATTTTTATTAAGAGCTCACATTATGTAGTTAGACCCTTATAAACTTTATGATAATTCTTACTGTTTTTCCAGCTGTTTACTGGCAAGTTACCTTAATGAAAGCATTTGAATGAGGTGGGCTTAGAGTAAATTTGAGTAAAACAAAATATATACTAGCAGGAGGAGATGGGATATAACACTGCCACAAGGAGCTTTTAAAACTGTAGAGCAGAATAAGTACTTAGAATCACTTATGATCAATTATCCATTCCATGGAAAGCTGTGACTCACATGTGGAACACAGGATCCAGCAGGCAAGAGGAGCAATAAAAATGCTAAATGGAGTTCTTTGGAGCGAGGCAATAACAAAACAAAGAAGACCATTCTGCAAACAGTAATGAAAAGTGTACAAACATATGATGCAGGAGGATGGACCATGGGGGGGAGTGGCACAGAAGTAGAACACAGGCAGTAGAATTCATCGTAATAAGAAGGGCAGCCAGGATATCCAGATCAGAGAGGAGGAGAAATGAGGAAATTATGGAGGTAATTGATATAGTACAACCACTCATGCAAAAAACTGAGAACATTCAGTGGTATGGCCATGTATGGAGAATGGAGCGAGGACGATGGCCAGAGGCAGTCCTGGAATGATCACTGCTGGGAAGGAGGATACATGGATGGTCAAGAGTAACATGAAGAGTGAGAGTAATTGGAGTGTTGAGGAAGAGAGATCTGAAATAGGAAGACTGTTGTGATCTCAAAAGATGCCAAATATGTCTAGATGGCAACTGCTGAACAGCAGAGAAGTCCTTAAAAGTAACATTAATAAGAGGGATATGATTACTACATGCAGCCATAGTCAAAAGTGTGAACCATATGTGGTGCTACTGTAAAGTGGGAAGCAGATGTTAGGTCATATCTGGACAATTAGAAAGCTGCAACCCTCACTAAGTGGGAATTAGGTAAAATAACATTTTGCAGCTCGTGGTCTCGCGGTAGCATTCTCGCTTCCCGAGCACGGGGTCCCGGGTTCGATTCCCGGCGGGGTCAGAGATTTTTCCTACCTCGAGATGACTGGGTGTTGTTGCGTCATCTACATCGTCATCATTCATCCCCATTACGGTCAGAGGAAGGCAATGGCAAACCACCTCCACTAGGACCTTGCCTAGTAAGGCAGCACGGGTCTCCCGTGTCGTTCCCCTACGCTCTGTATAGAAGTATGGGACTCGTCATCATCATCATCAACATTTTGTTCATTAGCATCATCTTTGAATTCAGTTTCCATTTAATTCTTACAATTTCCATCCTGTGTCCTGACAGCATCACCACACTATGCACAGGACATTCCCCACAGCTGCACATACCAGCTGATGGTCATTCGCTAACAGTTCTCACACAGCACTACATACACTGAAGTGACAAAAATCATGGGATACCTTATAATATCAAGTCAGGCCCCCTTTGTCTGGCATAGAGCAGCAACTTGACATGGCTTGAACTCAACAAGTTGTTGGAAGCCCTTGCAGAAATACTGAGCCATGTTGCCTCCATAGTGATCCATATTTGCGAGAGTGTTGTCAGTGCAGGATTTTGTGCATGAACTGACCTCCTGATTATGTCCCATAAATGTTCCATGGGATTCATGTCAGGCAGTATGTGCAGCCAAATCATTCACTTGAATCATCCCTAACATTCTTCAAACCAATGCTGAACAACTGTAGCATTGTGACATGGCGCACAGTCATCCACAAAAATTCCATCATTGTTCAGGAACAAGTGGCCGAAGACAACCATTATCAGTCAAGGACCAGATGACCCAGTCCATTCCATGTAAACATAGCCCACACCATTATGGAGCCAACACCAGCTTTCATAGTGCTTTGTTAACAGCTTTGATCCATGGCTTTGTGGAGTCTGCACCACACTTGAACCCTACCATCTGCTCTTAAGAACTGAAATGTGGGCTCATCTGACCAGGCCACAGTTTTCCAGTCATCTAGAGTCCAACCAATATGATCACGAGCCCAGGAGAGGCACTGCAGATGATGTGCTGTTACCAAAGACACTTGCGTTGGTAGTCTGCTCCCACAGCCCATTAACATCAAATTTTGCACTTTACCTGAAATCTGGTATCCTCAACACATTCTTGATACTGCGGATTTTGTAATACTGAATTCCCTAATGTTTTCTGAAATGGAATGTCCCATACATCTGGCTACAACTACCATTCTACTTTCAATGTCTGTTAATTTTTGTTGTCAGCAATAATAATGTGGGAAACCCTTTCACATGAATTACCCCAAGTACAAATAACAGCTCCGCCAATGTGCTGACCCATTATACTTTGTGTACATGACACTAGAGCCATCTGTATATGCACAGATTGCTATTTCCTAACTTTTGTCACCTCACTGTAATGAGAAAACAGGAAAAACTGCTATTCCCTATGAAAGAGTCATCCTACACCCTGTAACATCATTAACACTTGCGGTTGAGAGTATAAGAGGATGATCCCAAAAGTAGGATCTTCAATTTTTTTATAAGTACATAGACCTGTTTATTTCTACAATGGCTTACATCAGTTTACAGCTTGAACATTTAGCTATTTTTCGACATAATCACCATTTCTGTCAATGCATTTTTTGTAGACGTGGCAGTTTTTGTATGCCCATGTGATATCAGCTCGCCACCATGCTGTTCAGAAAGTTATGAACCTCTTCTTTCACCTTGTCATCGGAGCTGAATCGCTGGGACCACAATTAATGTGAACAGGTGCTGTGAGACTGAAAAAACTCAAACGGGCAATTCAGAACTGGAGAAGAGGAATGTTGAGCAAGGGCATACACATTCTCCATGACGACACTCACCCACACATTGCTCGGCAAACCGTTGCTCTCCTGCAACAGTTTCAGTAGAACATAATCATCCACCCACCCTATAGTCCTGACTTGGCACCCAGTGACTATCACCTGTTCCCTAGGTTAAAAGAACATTTGGCCGGAAAGCGATTCAGCTCCGATGACAGGCTGAAAGAAGAGGTTCATAACTTTCTCAACAGCATGGCGGTGAGCTGGTATGACATGGGCATACAAAAACTGCCACAGCGTCTACAAAAATGCATCGACGGAAATGGTGATCAAGTCAAAAAATAGCCAAATGTTCAAGCTGTAAACTGATGTAAACCATTGTAGAAATAAACAGGTCTATGTACTTATAAAAAAACAAGGGAATTTATTTTTGGGGTTACCCTCATATACTGTATATCTTTATAAGAGACTATTCAATTCCCCAGAAACAAACTGCAATCACACAACCAAGTGCCAAGGTTATATCATCAACAGACAGTGATGACAGCGAAGAGTGACACCACTCGCTAGTGTGCCAGGCATTCTGGGGGATGAGTGATTGGTGCCCATGTCAAACACTGTTAACAAAACAAAGAACCTTACTAAACTTGATACATGGTGTAACGAGGCAGGCACGCATCTCCTCACTGACCCTGGCTGGGGGTGTTGTATGGGTGGTGGCTTCCACCAAGCACTGCTGTCATGATGATGCCTGGCACTGTTGAGGCAGCCTCTGTAGGCCACATGTTTCCTTCTGTTAATGAAACCCTCTATGGCTCTTCCATACTACTTCTCCTTCCTTTTGCTAAAGACTAATAATTTTCTGACAAAGACTGGTTCATGGCACTACACTAGAGAAGAGTTGTTTTGAATTCTACATGTACACCATATACCTACATATTCCCCAGTATTCAGTCATGAACATCAACACAACACATTGGGCACCTCCAACTAATGACAACTAAACAATGGCGCATACAGTGCACACAGTCAGAAGGTAGAATAGTATAATCCCATTCAGTAGTTGATTTTTATTTGATCATATCTAACTGCATTATATATGGAGTGTGAACTTGTAATATAGGGCAAATCAGCTTAATGTAATCTCTCAAACTATTTAGTTTACATACTGCAATTAAAAACAAAAAATTGGCAAATATGATAGTAATTTAGTAAGTTCTTTACCGCTATAGTTACATAAATACCAGTACTTTTTAAATCAAGTGGCTACATTAAAGACATACAAAAACATGTGGTGCATGCATCAGTTAACATTTATCTGTAATTTTATAATCAAGTATAAATATTATTTTCATACACTCTTTCATACACATAATTGCAGTACATGCACAATGATAATGAAACATGCCCCATTATTTACACATATACCCCCCCCCCCTACACTGTAAAATTCCTTTTTCTCTGAATAATCCTTCAGAATTTTCTGGGCTGTCTTCTCATTCACCTGTCCTGTGGCCTCTTAAATTGAAACTTGAATTGTTGTACACCTGGACACAGTGATCCAGTGTGTGAGATACGAGGGGGGACCCAAAAGAAACCGGATTGTTGTCATAAAAAATTTATTGATGAACCTTTTTACAAAATTACTTCAGTCACCTTCAAAATACTCTCCATTATATGTGATGCACTTGTCAAGTCTATTTCCCACTGTTGGAAGCATGTTTGGAACTCTTCAAGTTTGATATTGTCCAGTGCCATTTGCGAAGCTGTTTCTACCGCCTCCACATCGTCATACTGCTCCCCTTTTAGCGTTTTTTTCATTCGTGGAAATAGGAAAAAGTCGCACTGTGCTAGGTCCTGCGAATATGGAGCATGGGGAACAACAGACCACCTCTGAGATGCCAAATAGTGGGTCACTTGTAAGGCCGTGTGTGCTGGAGCGTTGTCGTGATGCAGAAACCAGTCACCTGATCGCCAAAGTTCTGGGCATTTCCTCCTCACTTCCTCTCGCAGACGCCTTAAAACATCCAAGTAAAAGTGCTGGTTAACAGTCTGGCCAGGGGGTACGAATTCCAGATGCACAATTCCACGAACATCAAAAAAGACAATGATCATCGTCTTCACATTTGACCTCTCTTGTCTTGCTTTTTTTGGTCTGGGAGAGTTGGGAGTCCTCCACTGGCTTGACGCTTGCTTGGTTTATGGATCATACCCGTAACACCAACTCTCATCCCCTGTAATGACTTTGTTCAAGAAGTTTGGATCACAGGCAATCTCTGTTTTCAAGTCCTGATACACATTCATGCGGATGGTTTTTTGCTCCTGTGTGAGAAGGCATGGAACAAATTTAGCAGCAACACGTCTCAGTGCAAATCCTCACTCAAAATCCGCTGGCACGAGCTCCAACTGATTCCTGTCTCTGCTGAAATTTGGTCGATCGTTTGGCGACGATCCTCGTTGATCTTTTGGCGGACCTTTTCAATGTTCTCTTCATTTCGCGATGTTGAAGGGCGTCCAGAGCAAGCTTGGTCTTCAACACACATCTCACCACGTTTAAAGCGCCCAAACCATTCGAAAACCTGTGTGCGGCTCATAGCGTCCTCCTGGAAAGCTTCCTGATGCATTGGGTGTGTCTCCATTGCAGTTTTTTAAAGCAGGAAACAAAATTTCACACACACTCTTTGTTCTTTTAAAGTTGCCATAATGATTTCGCAGAGGTAACCCGCCAACAGTCAGAGAAACACAATACCACACTTGCACGTTCAGCTCTACACTGACGCCATCTGCACAGCTGTTTCATGAAGGTCTCTATTAACACCATCTAGCGTGAGAACCCTGCACTACGTCTACAAATGGCAGCGCCCTCGGAGTCCGGTTTCTTTTGGGTCCCCCCTCGTATACTTCTCAGCTACATTTTTTTTTTTTAGTATTGTATTGCTTTTATTAAGTAAACTGTTGTCTTGCATATGTACATAGATGGAAAATAAAGCATAATGTGCAAGTTATTTCAAAGTAAATATTACGCTGCTTAATTTATACCAGGCACTGTCTATATTTGGTGTCCATTGGAGCAGACTGTTCAACACAATCCCAAAAAAAATTTACACTGGTCCAACCTTGTTTCATCTATAAATACATCTATGTGATCTTCCATTTTTTATTAGTAAACACCATGAACATTTCTTTTTATATTCATAATTTGTAATTCTGTATGGGCCACTGCAATGCACTGCACTGCATTATTTGTTGAAATAAATAATTACACTTCTTTCAAGAAATTCCATATTTTTCCAACATTTACTGATGTTCTCCCATCAGCACACAACATTTTTCTGCCCTCATCAATAGATTAGATATACTTTTCATTCCATAGATCCAGAGTGAGAATTTCCTTGAGGATGACAATGTACTATCCACAGATCCCAGGTGCAGTGTTCCTCATGGGTCTGAAATAAGTCAAAGAATCTTAAATACATTTTTATTTAAAATGTACTAACAAACATATCACAATAGATGTAAATGTACAACACACTGAGATGCATACGATAATTGCACTGATGATACAGAGAAGTCAGCTTCTGTGTAAAACATCATCTGATGGCTATATCTATTATTTAAAACACTGGATAAATTTTAACCAAATTTGGTATACACACTACTTATTTTTTGGATAAAGGTACTGTGGGGGCTAGAACCACATAGCTCCATAGGTAAGGGTGAGACTGAAAATGGTCGAAATACCTGACATCTAGACTACCCTGCGCCACTGGCATGTTGTTTGGGTGTAAGATAGCCAACCTGAGTTTTGTTGTCTCTTCTTCTTTGCCTCTTTGAAAGCATACCATACTGTAGCCATGAAACAGAAAACCTTAATGAACAGTAGATGTCGTTTATTTAATGTATGTCAAACCCGAGTCTTGAATTCCAGTTTCACCCACTTTTAAATTTGATGCCATATTGTTGAGGCAATGGCCTGTTTCTTAGCTTTGCAACACAAGCAGCACATAAATCAGGTCAGGACATCTAGTAATAGTCCAGTGGGCGATTTATCAGATTAATTATAATGCTGTTGAAGTGCAGATTTTAGAAAGACTGCCCAGTTCTCAATAGTTGCTGTACAAGTCACAAAACACAAAATTATTGAGTGTGGTACAGAACGCAGCTCACATTTACATCAACTTCATAGAATATACTGTGAATTGTGTGACAAAGAATAGTTTACTGAACCGCTCAATGAAGTCCGTTCCTGTTCCACTGGCGATTGGAGCTTGGATAGAGTGATTACTTCCACCCCTCTGTACAGGCCAAATCACATCTGCTCGATCTCTATGGACTGTTACTTGGCGGACTGAAGAACGTTCTTGGTTTCTGTGCTGGAAGATGGGTCTTGGAGTTCTCCAAGCACATACAGTATCTCACTTCAAGTTTTGTCTTTTTAAGATGTTTCAACATTTCTGTCAGAGTCTCTCACCAGTCAAACTAGCCTGTGACCACCCATATCTTATATTAGTACTGCCAAACCGGATAGCCACCACTGACTCGCTTTAAGAAATTTTTGGCTTGGAAAAGGAACGCTCAGCTTTTGCAAAAGCCGTACTTGTAGCCAGTGGCAGTGTAACTCGACGTCAGCTGTATTAAGTCTTGTACACCAGATACTCTTTCTATTTATATTAAAACATAGTTCTTATAGATATTTAGTGTGGTGGAAAGAAAAGAGTACTGTCATGAGAAAATGCAATTGAAAGAGTTAAATGCTTCATTTTAAATATGTTCTTCACAGTTGACGGATGTGAAAAAAGGTTGTATGTGTTTGTAATATACATCATTCTTCAAAATCAGGTATTTTCTTGCGAATAAATGTTGTCAGTTGTAAGATAAAAAGTGTTATATCAAGTCCAGTCACTGGCTCTGTCAGCCTATCGTCCTCACAAAGTTCTTCCTGGCTGCTTCAGTTCGTTGGTTTGGCAATTTACACTCGATTCTCCATTTTTCACTCATGTTGAAATGTTGGTTAACTAGTTTGTTTCATGCTCCTTTGATGCTACTTATTTTTGACAGCAACTGATAGAGTTGGCGTAGTGATAAGACACTGGACTTCCATTCAAGGAAAATGTCGGAGTCGTTTGTCTGATAAAGATACACACACATTCATTACTCATCCCTCCCCTGCCCAAGTCTGCGTTCCATCTATGCTGGCCTCGTCGTAGATGGAAAATTAAACTCTAATCTTCCATTTCTAACAGTGCCATTCTTAAAATGGAAATGCCGTGTGGCTAGGGCCTTCCGTCGGGTAGGCCGTTCACCTGGTGCAAGCCTTTCGAGTTGACGCCACTTCGGCGACTTGCGTGTCGATGGGGATGAAATGATGATGAGAGACACACAACACCCAGCCATCACGAGGCAGAGAAAATCCCTGGCCCCGCCGGGAATCGTACCCGGGACCCTGTGCGCGGGAAGCGAGAACGCTACCGCAAGACTACGAGCTGCGGACGCCATTCTTAAAAAGCCACGTGCATCTGCAGTGTCTGCACACTCTAAAGCTGAGTTTA
Source organism: Schistocerca nitens (assembly GCF_023898315.1). NCBI lineage: Eukaryota > Metazoa > Arthropoda > Insecta > Orthoptera > Acrididae > Schistocerca > Schistocerca nitens. Next base: position 252,574,750 of record NC_064615.1, on the reverse strand, counting down.
CACTAGCAAGCCGCTTGCAGAAGTTATTGCTAGCCGCTTGCAGCTGTATTTACACAGCAGCACAACAATTAAGCAAGATTCTTCCACAAGTTCTTTCGCAAGAAACTTGCATCAACAACTTGCTGATACTGTTTACATATGCTTTTAGTACCACTACGAGTGTCAGCCGAAGTATAAAATGACAAGTAGGCAGGTGATTAATGCTGCAGCTCTTGTAATTGCAATGCAAAACGTGAAAAAGAAAAATATTTGGGTTAGAGAGTGGATAATGAGAAGATCGCAAAATGTTGCCTATAATAACCTTTTGCGAGAACTTAGTATCGAGATCATGGATACTTTTGAAAACTTTTGCAGAATGTCCTCAAATGATCTGGAGTATTTGTTGATGTTAATAGCGCCCGTCATATCAAAACGAGACACAAACTTCCGTACTGCTATTTCAGCAAAGGAACGTTTGCTAATCACTCTACGATTTATAGCTACAGATGAGCTACGAATAAAATACGCATTTCATTTATTTATGTGAAACATACAACCAAAAAAAGTTTGGATTTTGAAATCTTTTCTTTGTAGGAGACTCATACAAGTCCATAATGTACTTGTTTCATATTGCTGTCAGCACGATTTCTCTGATCGTACCCGATGTATGTAGAGCCATTTTTGACGTCTTGAAAAGGGAAAATTGTTTGAAGGTATGTGAAAACATAACAATGAAATTAAATTTTTATTGTAATAAACTGCATTTTACAGAAAGATATGCTTATTAATTTTTTTCCTAATGCTCATAAAATGAAAAGTGACAAGCTAATTAAATAGAACATGTAATAATAACACATCGTGTTTTTCAAGACTCCTAAAACAACAAGCGAGTGGATGCAAGTGGCAAAGGGGTTGTGTCTTCAAGTTATGCTACTTTCTCTGTTCTTCTTTCACAGATGTGTCGAATATCGACGAGATTTCATTTAATGCACTCATCTTCTTCACTCTATCCTTAAAGTCTCGGTTATACACGTTCCATATTTCGGGGTAGCTCTCCACGACATCCATAAAATGTTCTGTATCATGCTTCATCCATTCCTGTTTCTCCTCCATTTCCGAAATTTATTTGCATTTAATACGTAGGATGGTTGCATAAAATTAAGTCACCACATTAAGCAAAGTGTTAAATATGAGTGTTATGCAGACGACATACTTACTATAACTTGCGTTTCCTACTTGCAGATACTTCTTGCGTGATGTTCACACTGTAAGCGGAAAACGTGCAGCAAGTCACTTCCGCAATAAATTGCTGCGGTCGCAAGTCGACTTGGCGATATTCTTAGACTCGCAAATCACGCGGCAAGTTCCTCCGCGCAAGTAAGTTGCTGGTTCAAAAATGGTTCAAATGGCTCTGAGCACTATGCGACTTAACTTCTGAGGTCATCAGTCACCTAGAACTTAGAACTAATTAAACCTAACCAACCTAAGATATCACACACATCCATGCCCGAGGCAGGATTCGAACCTGCGACCTTAGCGGTCGCTCGGTTCCAGACTGTAGTGCCTAGAACCGCAGGGCACACTGACCGGCAAGTAAGTTGCTACAATAACTTGCTAGTGTAAACCGATCATAACTTTGAAGCATTGCTTATTATCTCTTTCTTTTCTTTGGTATCTCCTCAATCAATTAATGATGTAATAATGCATAAAACCGTTGCATAAAATGTTTATTTGTAAGGAAACGAGTGAAAGGACTCAGTTGTTAAACATGCAAAGAATCTGAGACGTCGATACTTACAGAACTGTGTAGGTGAGGAATGTTAAGCCACTGCGAAAAGGTTGGTAGAGGAAAGGTCTTTTGTCACCTTCCTGTTTAATTATTTCTTGACTTAGCAGATCAAGCTGAACAGAAGTAAGTTCTGTAGTTCTTAAATGTTTGATGGATAAATGCTATTTAAGTCTATCTATTGCGTCGACTCCATCATTGATTCAAGCCACCACCTTGGCTCCTTATCAGGTATTACATTTACGTTTTGATTTATATACACTGAAGCGCCAAAGAAACTGGTACAGGCAGAGATATGTAAACAGGCAGAATACGGCGCCGCGGTCGGAAACGCCTATATAGGCCTAAGACAACATAATAGTCCAGTGAAACTCTCAGAAAAAAGTCTGTACCTTGCAAAAGGTGGGGTAGAAGATTTTATTTTTTTAACTCGTTCATATTGTTGGAAAGGTTAGAAAACCAAGTTTTGCCAACAAAATTTCTCTTGGGAAAACTTTCTGCAGCCAAAAAACTTCGAAAATTTCGGACTTTTTTCAGTTTTTTCAAAATATTTCAGTTTCATTTGCTCCTATCGCTTTGACGTCTACTTTCTTTTTTAAAGACCACAAAATTCTCTACAAATTTGATTTTTACCATTTTTTTCTACTCCCAATATCCAAGGCGCTACAGCGCGTCAAAAGATACCAATTTTTCAAATTTCGAGCAAAGTGGCAAATTACCTAATTTTTGAACACTGTTATTTCAGTTTCTATTTGTGTGGTATAAACATATTACTCATCATGTTATTCATTGGAATTTACCATCTCACTCTGCTGCAGGGCCAGGACAAACAGCATCATATTCAGTAACTACGAACACATTCACGTCGGATTGCGTGAAGTTTATTTGTGTTACAATATGTAATACGATTGCATGCAGGTGCCGTACATTTTCTACAGTTGATTGTCGTTAATGATCAGTTATAAGAAAAAGTAGGTAGGAATTGTTCTTTAGTGGACAAAAGCGTATTTATTCTTTGGCGGGCGGAAGGCAATTATCTCTAGTGATTGTTCACAGCGTGCTGACAGCTATTAGCACACAACAATAAGGGTCCTACAGTTTGCAGTCGCTTCCATTCAGTATATGTTGTGGTGCTGAAAATGAGTATGTCTGACATGAATTTGTGTTTCATTTGCGAAAAAACTGTGGTGAGTGGTGGATGCAATGTGAAAAAGAAAGGACTGAGCACACTTATCGATTGTAGTGCTAAACGCAGGGAGTCTGCTCACACCCGTTTTTTGAAAACACTCAGTGAAGTGATGGTGCATGAAGCATGCTACAAGAAGTACATTAATGAGAGAATGATAGCAGCTAGCCTTCGACATTCTCAGGAACCAACAGGCGTGCTACGTCGGTCACAGGGGAAAGGTCAGTTCAAGTTCAAAGAGAAATGCTTCTTATGTGCAAAAGGGAATTCTGATGACTTTTTAACCAAGCAGTTAAGACTGCCATATGCCAAACGAAATTTTGATGGATGGTACCTTATCCACAATGTGACTTGGACTCGAAATGTTTGCTTGAAGTCAATAGCCCAAAGCTATGTTTCTTACCTGCAACGTCAATTTGGATCTTAATTTGCTATTGTATTTGATGGGTATCCATGTGAGGGAGACAAATGTAGCACAAAGAGTGCTGAGAGGATTCGTAGGTCCAAAAAACTTTCTTCGGTTGACGTTGTGGTTGAATCTGAGATGGTGAACCAAGTCCCTCAGCACAAGTTCTTGTACAACGAACGAAACAAGATGCGTTTGATCACACTTCTTAAAAAGGAATTTCTGGAGTGTAGCGTTGAAGTGCACCAGGCACAAGAAGATGGTGACGTTATGATTGTAACATCTGTCATTTCAAGAACCAGAGATTTAGGAAGTGTTGTCATTGTAGAAGAAGATGTTGACCTGCTTGTGCTCATGACCGGTTTGGGGCAAGGCATTGAAAACTTATTTTTCTTAAAGCCAGGAAGGGGAAATGCAGAAAACAAGTGGTTTTCCACTGCATCTTACAAGTTTGACAGTGAATATATTCTGTTCACTGACGCCTTTAGCGGATGTGATACAACATCCGCTATTTTTGGTCAAGGAAAAATTAGGTGCTGCAATATTGTTGCGAAAAATAAACACCTAACCTCAGCGCTTTGCACGTTCAATAAACCAGATGCTATCCGTGAAGAAATAATAACAGCAACAGAACAGGTTACTATCGCATCGTATAGTGGAGGTGTCAGCAGTTCCCACACACTAGACCATTTGCGGTACCAGCTATTCGCCAAGTCTGCCACAAAAAGCAAACTGAATCTTGTACGGTTGCCACCTACACTAGATGCTGCACATCATTCGTTGCGGGCTTACCAACAAGTCCAAAGTTGGATGGGAAACTGGAAACCTCCTGAGAAATGGGGCTGGAATCACAGTGACCACGGTCCAATACCCGTTATAATGAGCCAAGATCCAGCACCTGAAGCACTTCTTCACATTGTTTCATGCTCATGCAAGCTGAACTGTGGCGGAGCGCACTCCTGCAGAAAAGCGGGTTTGAAATGTTCTTCAATTTGCAAGACATGTGTTGGGGTCAACTGTGAAAACGTGCCAAAATTTTTACATGAAGACAGTGAAGAAGATGTTATGGAGGATGTTGAGGAAACCGCTGACGAAATCAACGAACTTGCTGAGGCTGACTCGCTGTTTAAAGAAGAGGTCAATCTGGGATCAACCCTAGGTACAGACCCTGAATCCGTAACTCAAGGTGTTTCTGGTGACACTGAGGAACCTGGCCCATCAAAACGTTGGAAGTGATGCTCATATCTGTCTCAAGTGCGCTAATGTGCGATATTACAAGTATTACACACCCAGAACTGTCAACATTTTTTAGTAACTGACAATGCATTTTAATTGTAATAAAGCTACTTATTTTTAATGTCAACTGTGTGCCTTTTATACACAAGAATAATTACCTACGTAATTAGGTAGCCTATTGCAGCTAATAATAGTTCAGTTTCCTGAGACAATTTATTTTGTGTGTGTGTGTGTGTGTGTGTGTGTGTGTGTGTGTGTGTGTGTGTGTGTGTGTCTATGTCTCTTAATGATGTATTATTATATTTATAGTTTTACAAATACCAGGGCTGAGGTGGCCCATAGTGAACTTCAGGTAGTGATGTAAGAATCACAATAGTTGGGTGCCCAGCAATCCTCATGTTGCATACAGAGAAATTGAATACTTGAAAGTGAGGTGGTAAATTCCAACATATAACATGATGAATAATGTATTTATACTACACAAACAGAAACTGAAAAAATAGTGTTCAAAATGGTTCAAATGGCTCTGAGCACTATGGGACTCAACTGCTGTGGTCATAAGTCCCCTAGAACTTAGAACTACTTAAACCTAACTAACCTAAGGACAGCACACAACACCCAGCCATCACGAGGCAGAGAAAATCCCTGACCCCGCCGGGAATCGAACCCGGGAACCCGGGCGTGGGAAGCGAGAACGCTACCGCACGACCACGAGATGCGGGCATAGTGTTCAAAAATAAGGTATCTTGCCACTATGCTCAAAATTTGAAAAATTGGTATTTTTTGAGGCGCTGTAGCGCCTTAGACATTGGGAGTAGAAAAAAATGGCAAAAATCAAATTTGTAGAGAATTTTGTGCTCTTTAAAAAAGAAAATAGACGTTAAAGCAATAGGAGCAAATAAAACTGCGATATTTTGAAAAAACGGAAAAAAGGCCGAAATTTTCCAAGTTTTTTGACTGCAGAAAGTTTTCCCAAGCGAAATTTTGTTGGCAAAACTCGGTTTTCTAATATTTCGAACCATATGAACGAGTTTAAAAAATAAACTCTTCTACCCCACGTTTTGCAAGGTATTTCTGCAATTTGACTGGACTAACAAGGGTTGGTGCAGTTGTTAGATCAGTTACTGCTGCTACAATGGCAGGTTATCAAGATTTAAGTTTGTTTGAACTTGATGTTATAGTCGGTGCAAGAGAAGAGCAGTGGGACACAGCATCTCCGAGGCAGCGATGAAGTGGGGATTATCCCGGACGACCATTTCACGAGTGTACCGTGAATATCAGGAATCCGGTAAAACATCAAGTCTCCGACATCACTGATGCCGGAAAAAGATCCTGCAAGAACGGGACCAATGTCGGCTGAAGAGAATCGTTCAACTTGACAGAAGTACAAACCTTCCGCAAATTGCTGCAGATTTCAATGCTGGGTGATCAACAAGTGTCAGCAGGTGAACCATTCAACGAAATATCATGGGTCTTCGGAGCTGTAGGCCCACTCGTGCACCCTTGATGACTGCACGACACAAAGTTTCACGCCTCACCTGGACTGGTGATGACTGGAAACACATTGCCTGGTCGGACGAGTATCGTTTCAAATTGTATCGAGCAGATGGACGTGTACAGCTGTGGAGACAACTTCATGAAGCCATGGACCCTGCATGTCAGCAGGGAACTGTTCAAGCTGTTGGAGGGAGCGTGTGCAGTTGGAGTGATATGGGACCCCTGATACTTCTAGATACAACTCTGACAGGTGACACATACGTAAGCTTCCAGTCGATCACCTGAATCCATCCATGTCCACTGTGCATTCCGATGGACTTGAGTAATTCCAGCAGGATAATGCGACACTCCACACGTCCCGAATTGCTATAGACTGCCTCCTGGAAACTCATCTGAGTTTAAACACCTCCGCTGGCCATCAGAGTCCCCAGACATGAACATGAGCATATCTGGAATGCTTTGCAACGTGTTGTTCAGAAGAGATCTGCCCTCGTCGTAACCTTACGGATTTATCAACAGCCCCGCAGGATTCATGGCGTCAGTTCCATCCAGCACTACTTCAGACATTAGTCGAGTCCATGGTACGTCGTGTTGCGGCACTTCTGCTTGCTCGCTGGGGCCCTACACGATAGCAGGCAGGTGTACCAGGTTCTTTGGCTCTACAGTGTATGTTTCCGGAAAAACACGAACGATTGGATACTATTCTGTTCTTTCATTAATTGATTTCTGTTCAATGCCAGAACCCCCTGAAATATTTAATCCGATCATTTTCCTGCTCTCTGCAGTATTTTATACAGAGTGTTAGACAAGTCTGATCAGTTACTGTTTCCGAATAATGACGGCTGCTCACTGATTTGATATAACAAAAATGACAGAGAAAAGAAATAACAGAATGGGCTGCAATAAGGTAATTTGGACATCTGAATCACAGAAGCTGCGATATGCTGCACTGCAGCGAGCCATTTATGCGCGAACATTATGACGTACCTCGAAGAAAACGATTTATTGGCATATAGTCAGCACGGATTCAGAAAATATCGTTCTTGTGAAACACAACTAGCTCTTTATACTCATGAAGTAATAAATGCTATCGCCAGGGGATGTCAAATTGATTCCATATTTTTAGATTTCCGGAAGGCTTTCGACACGGTTCCTCACAAGCGTCTTCTAATCAAAATGCGTGCCTACGGAGTATCGCCTCAGTTGTGCGACTGGATTCGTGATTTCCTGTCAGAAAGGTCACAGTTCGTAGTAATAGACAGAAAGTCATCGAGTAAAACGGAAGTAATATCCGGCGTCCTACAAGGAAGTGTTATAGGCCCTCTATTGTTCCTGATCTATATTAACGACATAGGAGACAATCTGAGTAGCCGTCTTAGATTGTTTGCAGATGATGCTCTCATTTACCGTCTTGTAAAGTCATCAGATGATCAAAACGACTAGCAAAATGATTCAAATAAGATATCTGTATAGTGCGAAAAGTGACAATTGGCCCTGAATAAAGAAAAGTGCGAAGTTATTCACATGAGTACTAAAAGAAATCAGCTAAATTTCGATTACGCGATAAGTCACACAAATCTGAGGGCTCTAAATTCAACTAAATACTTAGGGATAACAGTTACAAATAACCTAAATTGGAACGATCACATAGATAATACTGTGGGTAGAGCAAACCAAAGACTGCGATTCATTGGCAGAACACTTAGAAGGTGCAACATGTCTACCAAAGATACTGCTTACACTACGCTTGTCCTCCCTATTCTGGAGTACTGCTGTGCGGTGTGGGATCCGCATCAGGTGGGACTGACGGATGACATCGAAAAAGTACAAAGAAGGGCAGCTCGTTTTGTATTATCGCGAAGTAGGGGAGATAGTGTCACATACATGGTACATGAACTGGAGTGGCAATCATTAAAACAAAGGCGTTTTTCGTTGCGACGGGATCTTCTCATGAAATTTCAATCACCAGTTTTTTCCTCCGATTGCGAAAACATTCTGTTGGCACCCACCTACATAGGAAGAAATGATCACCACGATAAAATAGGAGAAATCAGGGGTCGCACGGAAAAATTTAAGTGCTCGTTTTTTCCGCGTGCCGTTCGAGAGTGGAACGGTAGAGAGACAGCATGAAGGTGGTTCATTGAACCCTCTGCCAGGCACTTTATTGTGAATAGCAGAGTAATCAAGTAGATGTAGATGTAGAACTCACCATCCTCAATGAGGGTTGCCTCCAAGTCACCACTATCACACTATACCTAATTGTTCCATTTACAGATTGTTAAATTAATTTCGCACCTTTGAGAAACGTATGCTATAATCATTTCATTACTGAGACAGGAGGTGATGCTACAATTGTAAAACCTTAAATGGTATATTAATTTTTTCTAGCTGGTTATATTGAATCTGAAAATGATAAGTTTACTTTTTAAGACCTGTTGTTAAACTTCGTTTGTTACAAATGTGTTCAAATGTGTGTGAAATCTTATGGGACTTCACTGCTAAAGTCATCAGTCCCTAAGCTTACACACTACTTAACCTAAATTATCCTAAGGACAAACACACACACACCTATGCCCGAGGGAGGACTTGAACCTCCACCGGAACCAGCCTTACAGTCCATTCGTTGGTTACATTTCTTACTTTTGCGAATTACATTCATCATGAATGTCTCTTTATGTGTATAGAAAGTTTCTTATGTGCCAGCCAAATACGTTGGATTTGGTGTCTAGCGTTACCTTACAGGAACTTGGGGAGAAGTTTTTAAATCCTACGACAATCCTGCGAGCAGAAACTTTGTAGATGATCTCAACTACTTATTAATATGTAGCTGTCTCCTGATTAGCCTCTTAGCTCCTTTAAGAATTAAATTTAAAGTGAGGTGGTATTCTGTTTGCACACCACTGTATACGCCATTCGTGACGGATGTTTATTCAAAGCCTAGGCCGAAACACTTACTGACTACTTACCCTTTTTGTTCCATCTATTCAGTTAACTGGTGCTCGTGTCCTAACGCAGATTCATAGTTGACCTGGATATCTTTATGTCAGAAAGGTTTCCAAACCAGGATTTCATTATTTTAACGTAGCAAAAGAAGACTCCTCTTAGTGACCGGCTTTACTAAATTTTTCACTCTTACCTCCCTCCGTGCCTCAGTTTGTAAAAACGGAACCTTTGTTGTCCGTCTGTCTGTATGCCTTCCGACTGTTAAGAAGCCTTTGCAGTGACAAGTTTAGTCCCGTTAGTGAAGTGAAGTAACGCGTGTGTTATCGGCATTGAATATTTCACAGCCGCCACGGAGCGGAGGGTAGCAAATACGAAAAATTTAGTAAAGCCGAACTCTAAGGGAGTCTCTTGCTATATTAAAATAATGAAATCCTGATTTGGAAATCTTTCTGACATAAAGACATAAGAATCACTTATCGTTCTGACATAAGAATCATTTACCTCCCTTATCCAGGTACTTTGAGAAATAATAGTTCTGTTGTTATTTTCTAGTCAATTATTTTTCTCTCGTACTTCCGCCTAGTAAAAGTAACGTTCTTCTTCGTGATCCGATATGTATTCGCTAATTATTGTGCACCGCCTCATTCCTTCGGCGTGCGCAAATAAAGCTTTTTTCTGCAAGTTTACAGCGATAATTTCTTGGGCCTTCAGGCTAATTGCAAACCGGTCGTCATTGGTACGGCAGTAACAGCTACAGTGGTGACCCCTGCGTACTGGATACGACAAGACACAATCTGGCGCTTTGGTTTGCGCAAGTCGAAGCCAGCTTCCTCTGCCTCGGTATTACTACGAACTCCTCAAAATTTGTGCTGGTCGTCAGGCAATTAGAACATCGTTACACCGCGGAAGTACAAGATATAATCACAGCACCGCTGTTAGTCAACACACATCAAATGAATTCGCAATTTGAATAAGGACTACCCTCATCTGTAGAATGGAATGATGACGAACGAGGACTCGAACCCGGATTCCCATTAAACGCGAGCAGCCACCTTACCATTTAGCTATCCATGAACGACTCACGGCCAGACCCAAACTTCCATATGCATCTACGACCTGAACTCGTACATTCATTATGTACACTCATGTTCATAAATTAAGGATAATTTCAGCCGGCCAGTGTGGCCGAGCGGTTATACGCGCTTCGACCGCTACGGTCGCAGGTTCGAATCCTGCTTCGGGCATGGATGTGTGTTATGTCCTTAGGTTAGTTAGGTTTAAGTAGTTCTAAGTTCTAGGGGACTGATGACCTCAGATATTAAGTCCCATAGTGCTCAGAGCCGTTTGAACCACTTGATAATTGCAGAATGTGTTGCCACACAAGGTGGCACTACACAAAACTGGCGCTAATAGCATAGGCACATAGGGAACACACACGATACAGGTCTGTAAGTCCACAGTACTGGTGATAAGTTCAGAAAACCGTCCCGAAACACATGTGCCACTGTTTCCTGCGCATGTACCCCGATATCAATATGGGATATGATCACCATGCACACATACACAACGGGGAGGCATACACTGGATCAGGTGGTCGAGCAGCTGCTGGGGTATAGCCTCCCATTCTTGCACCAGTGCCTACCGGAGCTCCTGAAATGTCGTAGGGGTTTGAAGACGTGCAGCGATACGTTGACCGAGAGCATCCCAGACGTACTCGATGAGGTTTAGGTCTGGAGAACAGGCAGGCCATTCCATTCGCCTGATATCTTCTGTTTCGAGGTACTCCTGCACGATGGCAGCTTGGCGGGGCCGTGCGTTATCATCCATCAGGAGGAAGGTGGGACCCACTGCACCCCTGAAAAGGCAGACATATTGGTGCAAAATGATGTCCCAATACACCTGACCTGTTACAGTTCCTCTGACAAAGACATGCAATCATAATCCCACCCCACACCATGAAACTACGACCTCCATACAGGTTCCTTTCAAGGACATTAAGGGGTTGGTATCTGTTTCCTGGTTCACGCCAGATGAAAACCCGGTGAGAATCACTGTTCAGACTATACCTGGACTCGTCCGTGATCGTAACCTGGGACCACTGTTCCGATGACCATGTACTGTGTTCTTGAAACCAGGCTTTACGGGCTCTCCTGTGACCAGGGGTCAGTGGAATGCACGTTGCAGGTCTCCGGGGGAATAAACCATGTCTGTTAAGTCGTCTGTAGACTGTGTGTCTGGAGACAGCTGTTCCAGTGTCTGTGGTAAGGTCAACGCTACCTGCAGTACTCCGTGGCCGTCTGTGACCTCAAGATTAAGGCAACGACTCCAGCAGACAGGAAACGTGTCCAGGCGCTACACTACGCGACGTCCGCCTGATATCTTCTGTTTCGAGGTACTCCTCCACGATGGCAGCTCGGTGGGGCCGTGCGTTATCATCCATCAGGAGGAAGGTGGGACCCACTGCACCCCTGAAAAGGCAGACATACTGGTGCAAAATACAGAATAAAAAAAGAAACAAGTGTCAGTACATTATAGAATACATTTCAAGCATGGCAGTGTACCAAATTACACCAGGATAGCTTCTAAAAGTTAATGCAATAAGCTATACTGTAATCTAATATAATATACTATTGTATTGTTTATTGTATACACTATGTAACCACACACGATTAACCACAGTGCACAATAATATGTTTAACCACAGACAACTTTTAAATGCTAATATCCTCCTCAGGTATCTCAAAGAATTCTTTAATGTCATAGAATGGATGATCTGACAGCCAGCTGTACCATTTAATTAAAAAAAAATATATCCATAGACTGAACATGAATTGGCAATTTATTGAACATTTTGAGTGGGTTAACTTTGTGGGAATTTCCTGTTCTTGCTAGTCTGTGGCGCGCTTTGTCTAAATTACCCTTAGCCCTGGTGTTGTTAAAAAAAATGGCTCTGAGCACTATGGGACTTAACTTCTAAGGTCATCAGTCCCCTAGAACTTAGAACTAATTAAACCTAACTAACCTAAGGACATCACACAATCCATGCCCGAGGCAGGATTCGAACCTGCGACTGTAGTGGTCACGCGGTTCCTGACAGTAGCGCCTAGAACCGCTCGGCCACCCCGGCCGGTGGCCTGGTGTTGTGTTCATGTATTTCCCCTCTGGCAATAAATTCTGAAATATTATTTTTAATATAGAGTACAGAGACATAGATGTATAAATTTATAATTGTGAGTATTCTGAGTCTGGAAAAAAGAGGATGACAGTGCTCCCTATGACCTCTTTTACATATTATGCGTAAGACTTTCTTTTTTTGTAATTTCAAGATGTTCTTGATGTGAGGGGAATGCCCCCATATAATCAGACCATATGAAATATGTGATTGGAATAGCCCTAAGTATGTCAACCTAAGATACTCTAAGCTCACTACCTTTCTTAGTTTCAAGATAAGGTATGCCACCCTAGTTTCTTACTATTGTGAGTTCATTCTTTAACTTTTCGCATACATACGTTTTTAACAGGTCTGTTTTGATTTCGTCCATATCATCACATTCAGAACGAAAACAATCACTACATTTCCAGCTTTTCACTCTATTCGTTGCATTTACACGAGTAATGGAATTTCCTCTTACACTTTGCACAACTCACGCCTTTTCTTGTTGTTTTGTTGCAGGAACACGGTTTATTCCACACTTCCTCATTTATTTCGTAAATAGTATTCAAATTTTACGAATTGGTCGCGGCAATTGTGCACGAGTTAGTAACAAAACACAATATGTCACTGGTCTTTCAACATATAGCCGTATTTTTAGTTACTCGCAGAGAACAATTACTAATCCACATGTACACACCACAATATGTTTAGCTTAGGATCGTTAAGCCATCAAACTAACTTATTTTACGCACAACATTATCAGTACACAGCCATTCCAAAGACTTTGCTCGCTCCTATTATTCGCGAACCGCCATCGCTCGTGGATCGGACTTTTGGATCGGACTTTAGTACACTGGCAGCAACACATCTGAACCTACCAGTGGTAACAGCTACGTGTGCGGATCATGATAATCTAGCAGCGAAATTCGACCACCTCACCAAACGAATCGAGGAATTAGTCTCTCGACAAGACAACAGCAGCGACACACCGCTGCTGCAGGAGGTCCAGAAGCCGTTTCTCAACTACTTCTTCCTCCACAAGACAAGAACAACCCTCCATCTATTGGTACCATAAGAAATTTGGAAATCAGGCACATAAGTGTACATCTCCTTGTACGTACACCAACTCCAACGGACGTCACACGTGGGACGCTGTCTCCGACTGTGAAACGTCATCCCAATGCCCCTTTGTCACCGACAGGAAAACAGTCAACAAATATCTGGTAGATACCAGCTTGGATTCATGTATTCCTCCCCAGGGACTACTACATTGTTTTAGACCCGCAACGTTGTTACATCTGTCTGCTGCCAACAATTCATCGATCAAAACCTATGTCACCCAGTGCATCGAACCGGACCTAGGACTATGCCGAGCATTCACGTGGGACTTTACCGTCCCAGACATCATCGAGCGTGTCATCGGCGCTGATCTGTTGGCGCACTACAACTTGCTACCCGACGTCAGGAACCCAGTTGGTCGACGGCAACACCGGGCTGTCGACTTCTGGATTTCGCCACCATGCAGCAGACCACTGTGCCCAAGTCATACAAGTAGACGCTGGGGAGATCGCCCATCTACTCAAACAGTTTCTGGCCGTGTCGCGGCCCCCAGGAGATACAAAGAGGTACGTCATGACAGCTTACATTGTCTCGCGACCACATGGATTGTCCACCAGTCCCTTGCCGCCCTCAGTGTCTAGCGTGCGACCGGTTAGCTATCACAAAAGCAGAATTCAATGTTAAAATAAACTTTTGTTCTGCGAGTCCACAGTGATAATTTCTTCCGCCTTCAAGCTGTTAACAAACCAATCATCACTGATATGTCAGTAAGGGCCAAACATTTTTCTTAGCAACGAGGAGATGGTCCATGGGCCCTTGGTGGTATAAAATTTTATTTACACTACTGGCTTGCTACACCAAGAAGAAATGCAGATGATAAACGGGTATTCATTGGACAAATATAAAATACTAGGACTGACATGTGATTACATTTTCACGCAATTTGGGTGCGTAGATCCTGAGGAATCAGTACCCAGAACAACCACCTCTGGCCGTAATAACGGCATTGATATGCCTAGGCATTGAGTCAAACAGAGCTTGGATGGCGTGTACAGGTACAGCTGCCCATGCAGCTTCAACACGATACCACAGTTCATCAACAGTAGTGACTGGCGTATTGTGACGAGCCAGTTGCTCGGCCGCCATTGATCACACGTGTTCAATTGGTGAGAGATCTGGAGAATGTTCTGGCCAAGGCAGCAGTCGAACATTTTCTGTATCCAGAAAGGCCCGTACAGGACCTGCAACATGCGGTCGTGCATTATACTGCTGAAATGTAGGGTAGAGCACGTCCGCAGCTCGTGGTCGTGCGGCAGCGTTCTCGCTTCCCGCGCCCGGGTTCGATTCCCGGCGGGGTCATGGATTTTCTCTGCCTCGTGACGACTGGGTGTTGTGTGATGTCATTAGGTTTAAGTAGTTCTAAGTTCTAGGGGACTGATGACCATAGATGTTAAGTCCCACAGTGCTCAGAGCCATTTTTTTGAAGGGTAGAGCCAGGGGTCGTAACACATCTGAAATGTAGCGTCCACTGTTCAAAGTGCTGTCAATGCGAACAAGAGGTGACCGAGACGTGTAACCAGTGGCACCCCATACCATCACGCCGGGTGATACGCCAATATGGCGATGACGAATACACGCTTCCAATGTGCGTTCACCGCGATGTCGCCAAACACGGATGCGACCATCATGATGCTGTAAACAGAACCTGGATTCATCCGAAAAAGTGACGTTTTGCCTTTCGTGCACCCAGGTTCGTCGTTGAGTACACCATCGCAGGCGCTCCTGTCTGTGATGCAGCGTCAAGGGTAACAGCAGCCATGGTCTCCGAGTTGACATGCATGCTGCTCCAAACGTCGTCGAACTGTTCGTGCAGATGTTTGTTGTCTTGCAAACGTCCCCATCTGTTGACTCAGGGATCGAGACGTGGCTGCACGATCCGTTACAGCCATGCGGATAAATGCCTGTCATCTCGGCTGCTAGTGATACGAGGCCGTTGGGCTCCAGCATGGCGTTCCGTATTACCCTCCTGAACCCGGCGATTCCATATTCTGCTAACAGTCATCGGATCTCGACCAACGCGAGCAGCAATGTCGCGATACGATAAACCGCAATCGCGACAGTCTACAACCCGACCTTTATCAAAGCGGAAACGTGATGGTACGCATTTCTCCTCCTTAAACGGGTTCAAAAAATGGTTCAAATGGCTCTGAGTACTATGGGACTTAACATCTGTGGTCATCAGTCCCCTAGAACTTAGAACTACTTAAACCTAACTAACCTAAGGACATCACACACATCCATGCCCGAGGCAGGATTCGAACCTGCGACCGTAGCAGCTGCGCGGTTCCGGACTGAGCGCCTAGAACCGCTAGACCACC
The DNA here is from genome assembly GCF_023898315.1 of Schistocerca nitens. NCBI lineage: Eukaryota > Metazoa > Arthropoda > Insecta > Orthoptera > Acrididae > Schistocerca > Schistocerca nitens. The sequence goes on along the minus strand of NC_064615.1, from coordinate 252,559,126 downwards.
GCGGCCGGCCCTTAAACGGGCATCACAACAACGTTTCACCAGGCGACGCCGGTCAACTGCTGTTTGTGTATGAGAAACCGGTTGGAAACTTTCCTCACGTCAGCACGTTGTGGGTGTCGCCACCGGCGCCAATTTGTGTGAATGCTCTGGAAAGCTAATCATTTGCATATGACAGCATCTTCTTCCTGTCGGTTGAATTTCGCGTCTGTAGCACGTCATCTTCGTGGTGCAGCAATTTTAATGGCCAATAGTGCAGCATGTTGTACGCCTTTGGAATGCGATATAACATCGATATTGCAAAACATGGGTTCGACACGTCCTCGGTAGTCTTGTGGCAGATGTCTGCGAGCAGGCTGTGCTACTCCCGTAAATTACGGGCTGGTGCTTTGTGGATCTGAAGCTGGCGCAGGATATCGTCCCAGACGTGTTCTATCAGGTTCAGACCAGGCCTATCTGGTGCCCAAGATATCAACATCACTTCAGTATCACACTCCTTAAACCAGTGCAGCACTTGGCTGGCCTTGTGAAATGAACAGTTATCCTGCTGGAAGATGCCATCGCTGTCGGGGAAGACTTCTACATCTACATCTACATCAATACTCCGCAAGCCACCTGACGGTGTGAGCGAGTAATATACTGCTTGACTCCTCGGTGAAGGTATGTTTTCGAAACTTCAACAAAAGCCCGTACCGAGCTACTGAGCGTCTTTCTTGCAGAGTCTTCCACTGGAGTTTACCTATCATCTCCGTAACGCTTTTGCAATTACAAAATGATCCCGTAACAAAGCGCACTGCTCTCCGTTGGATCTTCTCTCTCTCTTCTATCAACCCTATCTGGTACGGATCCCACACCGGTGAGCAGTATTCAAGCAGTGGGCGAACGAGTGTACAGTAACCTACTTCCTTTGTTTTCGGACTGCATTTCCTTAGGATTCTTCCAATCAATCTCAGTCTGGCATCTGCTTTACCGACGATTAATTTTATATGGTCATTCCATTTTAAATCACTCCTAATGCCTACTCCCAGATAATTTATGGAATTAACTGCTTCCAGTTGCTGACCTGCTAAATGATAAAGGATCTTAAGCATGAAGGGATGCAGGTGGTCCTCAATAATCTTCGCGTGGTCCAAAACCGTCATGCTGAATTCGATTATTATCGCAGGTCCCATGGAGCCTCAGGCAAGTGTCCCTCATAGCATAATACTGTCGCCACCGGCCTGTGTTAGTGGCACGGTGCATGTTTCGAGCAACCGTTTGCCTGGATGGTGGCGCATCCGCTCATGACCATCGATCTAGTGTAACAATAAACGTGATTCATTCGACTTTTCTCAAATTCGCTCATGTCAATGGATTTCTCCACCTGTGGCCAGTACGTCATAGAACGATTCGCTATCGTCTCTGCTCCGTTCACATACTTTCCTTACAGCATCACGTGCCCGCAACGCCACTAGGCGAATTTCAATTTCGTGGTGGGCAGTAGTTATAGTGCTGTGGCTCATCAGTGTACTTTGACACTCGAAAACTCACTCAGGATAACCTGTTGACCTAGAACTATGAAATTTGGCAAGAAGCAAGATTTCACAATACAAGTAACGGAAAAATCCGATAATTGTTACTTTGTAATTACGAGGGCAGTTCAATAAGTAATGCAACACATTTTTTTTTCTGAAACAGGGGTTGTTTTATTCAGCATTGAAATACACCAGGTTATTCCCCAATCTTTTAGCTACACAACACTATTTTTCAACGTAATCTCCATTCAATGCTACGGCCTTACGCCACCTTGAAATGAGGGCCTGTATGCCTGCACGGTACCATTTCACTGGTCGATGTCGGAGCCAACGTCGTACTGCATCAATAACTTCTTCATCATCCGCGTAGTGCGTCCCACGGATTGCGTCCTTCATTGGACCAAACATATGGAAATCCGACGGTGCGAGATCGGGGCTGTAGGGTGCATGAGGAAGAACAGTCCACTGAAGTTTTGTGAGCTCCTCTCGGGTGCGAAGACTTGTGTGAGGTCTTGCGTTGTCATGAAGAAGGAGAAGTTCGTTCTGATTTTTGTGCCTACGAACACGCTGAAGTCGTTTCTTCAATTTCTGAAGAGTAGCACAATACACTTCAGAGTTGATCGTTTGACCATGAGGAAGGACATCGAACAGAATAACCCCTTCAGCGTCCCAGAAGACTGTAACCATGACTTTACCGGCTGAGGGTATGGCTTTAAACTTTTTCTTGGTAGGGGAGTGGGTGTGGCGCCACTCCATTGATTGCCGTTTTGTTTCAGGTTCGAAGTGATGAACCCATGTTTCATCGCCTGTAACAATCTTTGACAAGAAATTGTCACCCTCAGCCACATGATGAGCAAGCAATTCCGCACAGATGGTTCTCCTTTGTTCTTTATGGTGTTCAGTTAGACAACGAGGGACCCAGCGGGAACAAACCTTTGAATATCCCAACTGGTGAACAATTGTGACAGCACTACCAACAGAGATGTCAAGTTGAGCACTGAGTTGTTTGATGGTGATCCGTCGATCATCTCGAACGAGTGTGTTCGCACGCTCCGCCATTGCAGGAGTCACAGCTGTGCACGGCCGGCCCGCACGCGGGAGATCAGACAGTCTTGCTTGACCTTTTGGCGATGATGACACACGCTTTGCCCAACGACTCACCGTGCTTTTGTCCACTGCCAGATCACCGTAGACATTCTGCAAGCGCCTATGAATATCTGAGATAACCTGGTTTTCCGCCAAAAGAAACTCGATCACTGCCCGTTGTTTGCAACGCACATCCGTTACAGACGCCATTTTAACAGCTCCGTACAGCGCTGCCACCTGTCGGAAGTCAATGAAACTATACGAGACGAAGCGGGAATGTTTGAAAATATTCCACAAGAAATTTCCGGTTTTTTCAACCAAAATTGGCCGAGAAAAAAATGTGTTGCATTACTTATTGAACTGCCCTCGTATATAACACGAAAAAAAAACTATCTCAATAATTTTTACTATCTCATCATACATTTCTCAAACTCAGATTATTCAGCCAGTTAAATTAGACAAAGATTTAATTGTAATGGGGGACTGGAATTCGATAGTAGTAAAATAAAGAGAAGGAAAAATAGTAGGTGAATGTGGAGTGGGGAACATGAATGAAAGAGGAAGTCGCCTGGTAAATTTTGCACAAAGTATAGTTTAATGATCGCTAATACTTGGTTCAAGAATCATAAATGATGGACGTATACGTGGAAGAGATCTGCAGACACTGGAAGGTTTAAAAGTGGAACCAGATTTTAAATTGTAAGACATTTACAGGGCCAGATGCGGACTGTGACCGCAATTTATTAGTTTTGCATTGTAGATTAAAACTCAAGAAATTGAGAAAGGGTGGGAAATTAAGGAGATTGTACCTGGATAAGTTGAAAGAACGCTAGGTTGTTGAGAGTTTCAGAGGGAGCTTTAGGCAACAGTTGACTACAACAGGGGAAAGAAATACAGTGGAAGATGAATGGATAGTTTTAAGAGATGAAATAGTGAAGACAGTAGAGGATCAAATAGATAAAAAGACAAGGCCTAACAGAAATCCTTAGATAATGTAAGAGATATTGAGTATAACAGATGAAAGGTGATAATTTCAAAATGTTGCAAATGAAGCAGGCGAAACGAAATACAAACGTTTTAAAAAAAGGAAATTGACAAGAAGCGCAAAATTGCTAAGCAAAACTTTCGTTTTGGAGATGCTAATCTTCATACCATAGTCCTTACATTTCTGATCTAGCTCTGAAATATTGCTTTGCAAACTTTCAATCGAATCTGCCATTACAACTAAGTCATCTGCATATGCAAGACTGCTTATTTTGTGTTCACATATCTTAATCTCACCCAGCCAGTCTATTGTTTTCAACATATGATCCATAAATAATATGAACAACAGTGGAGACAGGTTGCAGCCTTGTCTTACCCCTGAAACTACTCTGAACCATGAACTCAATTTACCGTCAGCTCTAACTGCTGCCTGACTATCCATGTAAAGACCTTTAATTGCTTGCAAAATTTTGCCTCCTATTCCATAATCTCGTAGAACAGACAATAACTTCCTCGTAGGAACCCGGTCATATGCCTTTTCTAGATCTATAAAGCATAGATACAATTCCCTGTTCCACTCATAACACTGCTCCATTATTTGCCGTAAGCTAAAGATCTGGTCCTGACAACCTCTAAGAGGCCTAAACCCACACTGATTTTCATCCAATTGGTCTTCAACTAATACTCGCACTTTCCTTTCAACAATACCTGAGAAGATTTTACCCACAACGCTGATTAAAGAGATACCTCTGTAGTTGTTACAATCTTTTCTGCTTCCATGTTTAAAGATTGGTGAGATTACTGCTTTTGTCCAGTCTGGTGGAACCTGTCCCGACTCCCAGGCCATTTCAATTATACTGTGTAGCCATTTAAGGCCTGACATTCCACTGTATTTGGTGAGTTCCGACTTAATTTCATCCACCCCAGCTGCTTTATTGCACTGCAATCTATTGACCATTTTCTCCACTTCCTCAAATGTGATTCTATTTCCATCATCATTCCTATCCCATTCTACCTCGAAATCTGAAACATTACTGATCGTATTTTCACCTACATTGAGCAACTCTTCAAAATATTCCCTCCATCTGCCCAAGGCATCAACAGGGTTCACCAGCAGCTTTCCTGACCTGTCCGAAATACTTGTCATTTCCTTCTTACCTCCCTTTCGAAGATTGCTAATTACACTCCAGAATGGTTTTCCAGCAGCTTGACCCATAGTCTCCAACCTGTTTCCAAAGTCTTCCCAAGATTTCTTCTTGGATGCTGCAATTATCTGTTTGGCTTTGTTTCTTTCTTCAACACAACTTTCTCTGTCTACCTGAGTTCTAGTATGTAGCCATTTTTGATACGCCTTCTTTTTCCTTTTACAGGCTGCCTTGACTGTGTCATTCCACCAAGCTGTTTGCTTCATCCTACTTTTACACACTACTGTCCCAAGACATTCTTTAGCCACTTCTAGTACTGTGTCCCTGCACCTTGTCCATTCCTTTTCCAATGACTGTAATTGACTACATTCAACTAACTGGTACCTTTTCTTAGAAGATAAATTAGGGAAAGACAAACCTACAGCTATAGCATTTGTAGGCTTAGAGAAAGTTTTTGACAATGTTGAAATTCTGAAAACAGTAGGGGTAATTTACAGGGTGCGAAAGTTAGTTACAACTTCTACAGAAACAAGACGGCAGTTATGAATCGAGGGACATGAAAGGGAGGCAAGGGTTGAAAAGGCTGTGAGACAGGATTGTAGCCTATCCCAGATATTATTCATTATGTGCACTGAACAAGGAGGATGACATTGTAATTCTGTCATAGACAGCAAAGGATTTGGAAGAGCAGCTGAATGGAATGGACAGTTTGGTTCAAATGTCTCTGAGCACTATGGGACTTAACATCTGTGGTCATCAGTCCCCTAGAACTTAGAACTACTTAAACCTAACTAACCTAAGGACGACACACACATCCATGCCCGAGGCAGGATTCGAACCTGCGACCGTAGCGGTCGCGCTGTTCCAGACTGAAGCGCCTAGAACCGCTCGGCCACTTCGGCCGGCAATGGACAGTTTCTTGAAGCAAGTGTATAAGATGAACATCTACAAAAGCAAAATAAGGATAATGGAATGTAGTCAAATTAAATCAGGCGATGTTAAGGGGATTAGATTAGAAAACTAGACGCTTAACGTAGTACAGGGCTATTACAAATGATTGAAGCGATTTCATAAATTCACTGTTGCTCCATTCATTGACATATGGTCACGACACACTACAGATACATAGAAAAACTAATAAAGTTTTGTTCGGCTGAAGCCGCACTTCAGGTTTCTGCCGCCAGAGCGCTCGAGAGCGCAGTGAGGCAAAATGGCGACAGGAGCCGAGAAAGCGTATGTCGTGCTTGAAATGCACTCACATCAGTCAGTCATAACAGTGCAACGACATTTCAGGACAAAGTTCAACAAAGATCCACCAACTGTTAACTCCATTCGGCGATGGTATGCGCAGTTTAAAGCTTCTGGATGCCTCTGTAAGGGGAAATCAACGGGTCGGCCTGCAGTGAGCGAAGAAACGGTTGAACGCGTGCGGGCAAGTTTCACGCGCAGCCCGCGGAAGTCGACGAATAAAGCAAGCAGGGAGCTAAACGTACCACAGCCGACGGTTTGGAAAATCTTACGGAAAAGGCTAAAGCAGAAGCCTTAGCGTTTACAATTGCTACAAGCCCTGACACCCGATGACAAAGTCAAACGCTTTGAATTTTCGGCGCGGTTGCAACAGCTCATGGAAGAGGATGCGTTCAGTGCGAAATTTGTTTTCAGTGATGAAGCAACATTTTTTCTTAATGGTGAAGTGAACAGACACAATGTGCGAATCTGGGCGGTAGAGAATCCTCACGCATTCGTGCAGCAAATTCGCAATTCACCAAAAGTTAACGTGTTTTGTGCAGTCTCACGGTTTAAAGTTTACGGCCCCTTTTTCTTCTGCGAAAAAACGTTACAGGACACGTGTATCTGGACATGCTGGAAAATTGGCTCATGCCACAACTGGAGACCGACAGCGCCAACTTCATCTTTCAACAGGATGGTGCTCCACCGCACTTCCATCATGATGTTCGGCATTTCTTAAACAGGAGATTGGAAAACCGATGGATCGCTCGTGGTGGAGATCATGATCAGCAATTCATGTCATGGCCTCCACGCTCTCCCGACTTAACCCCATGCGATTTCTTTCTGTGGGGTTATGCGAAAGATTCAGTGTTTAAACCTCCTCTACCAAGAAACGTGCCAGAACTGCGAGCTCGCATCAACGATGCTTTCGAACTCATTGATGGGGACATGCTGCTCCGAGTGTGGGAGGAACTTGATTATCGGCTTGATGTCTGCCGAATCACTAAAGGGGCACATATCGAACATTTGTGAATGCCTAAAACAACTTTTTGAGTTTTGGTATGTGTGTGCAAAGCATTGTGAAAATATCTCAAATAATAAAGTTATTGTAGAGCTGTGAAATCGCTTCAATCATTTGTAATAACCCTGTAGATGAATTTTCATATTTGGGCAGCAAGATAACTGATGATGGCCGAAGTAGAGAGGATATAAAATATAGAATGGCAATGGCAGGAAATGCATTTCTGAAGACGAGAATATAGATTTATGTGTTACGAAGTCTTTTCTGAAGGTATTTATCAGGAGTGTAGCCATGTATGGAAGTGAAACATGCACAATGAACAATTTAGATGAAAAGATAATAGAGGCTTTCGAAATGTGGTACTACAGAAGAATGCTGAAGATTAGCTGGTTCGATCACGGAACTAAAGAGGAAGTGATGAGAATTTGGGAGGCAAGAAAATGTGGCACAACTTGACCAGAAGAAGGAATCGGCTAATAGAAGACATTCTGAGGCATCAAAGGATCACCAATTTAGTTCTGGAGGGAAGTGTGGGGGTGGAAATCGCTGACGGAGACCAAGGGATGAATACATTAAGGAGATTCACAAAGATGTAGGTTACAGTAGTTATTCGGAGATGAAGCGGCTCGCACAGGATAGAGTAGCATGGAGAGCTTGTAATAAAACTGGTTATAGAAAGATAAATGTATTACCCGATCTTAGATCATATGAAGTGAACGATACCTGGTGTAGATGCAAAAACCAATACTCCACTACCACGTAGCTATGTGAAACTGTTTAAATGTCAAAGTTTATAAATACTTAATGTAATTACAATAGTCATTATGGGCTTCTCGAAAAATATAGGTAATTAATTGTATTTTGTTAATCAAATGTATGTCTCAAAGGTTATTTTGCTTAAATATATCGATATATGATAGTAATTTCTTTACTACTACTTCTTTAGAGGAAAATATTTGTTCTTTTGAGCAGTTTGTTGTATGAGTCGCAAGTGCGAGGATGTAGAACGAGTTATGCGCGTTTTATTGATTTTGTATTGTGAGGAGAAATTACCGAAAATACATGTGTAACTCTGCAGAAAGTCAACCAGGATTTTACATTGTTATTAAACTAGCAACCCGATCATCCTCTAGGCATATATAGAAAGGTGAACCACAGAAAGGAAGAGAACAACGAGCCATTAACATGCAACAAAGAAGAGTAACAAAAAAGATGAGTACTTTTATTATTAACTGAACTGATTATTAACACTGGACTCTCCCTGTCACTGGCTGCAGTATGCCACTATCTCAGCGTGGCAGGTGCTGTGACAATGTGACCAGCTGCACAAATTACTAACTTACTCCAAACATCACTAAGTTCAACATTGGGGAAGAAGTGAGTGGGGACGGTCTTCAAACCAGTCATCGGACTGAAGATCACAACAACAACACAGCACGAAAAAATATTTTTTTGGCATTTTTTATACGTCTGTCTGTTTGTCTGTCCAACTGTTAATATTCTTTTTCTAAGGAACGGTTAGATGTACCAAGTCACATTTGTTCGACTTACTAAGATCGATGGTCCTTTGGTCGTACATTACCCATGTCTCCCTATAACTTACCAATATTTTTCTCACAGTTTTCTACATCTTTTACCGATTTACACTGTCGAACGCTTTTTTCAGGTCGACAAATCCTATGAACGTTCTTGATTTTTCTTTAGTCTTGTTTCCACTATCAGCCGCAACGTCAGAATTGCTTCTTTGGTGTCATTGTTGTTGTTGTTGTGGTCTTCAGTCCTGAGACTGGTTTGATGCAGCTCTCCATGCTACTCTATCCTGTGCAAGCTTCTTCATCTCCCAGTACCTACTGCAACCTACATCCTTCTGAATCTGCTTAGTGTATGCATCTCTTGGTCTCCCCGTACGATTTTTACCCTCCACGCTGCCCTCCAATACTAAATTGGTGATCCCTTGATGCCTTAGAACATGTCCTACCAACCGATCCCTTCTTCTGGTCAAGTTGTGCCACAAACTCCTCTTCTCCCCAATCCTATTCAGTACCTCCTCATTAGTTATGTGATCTACCCACCTAATCTTCAGCATTCTTCTGTAGCACCACATTTCGAAAGCTTCTATTCTCTTCTTGTCCAAACTATTTATCGTCCATGTTTCACTTCCATACATGGCTACACTCCATACAAATACTTTCAGAAAAGACTTCCTGACACTTAAATCTATACTCGATGTTAACAAATTTCTCTTCTTCAGAAACGCTTTCCTTGCCATTGCCAGTCTACATTTTATATCCTCTCTACTTCGACCATCATCAGTTATTTTGCTCCCCAAATAGCAAAACTCCTTTACTACTTTAAGTGTCTCATTTCCTAATCTAATACCCTCAACATCACCCGACTTAATTCGACTACATTCCATTATCACCGTTTTGCTTTTGTTGATGTTCATCTTATATCCTCCCTTCAAGACACCATCCATTCGGTTCAACTGCTCTTCCAAGTCCTTTGCTGTCTCTGACAGAATTACAATGTCATCGGCGAACCTCAAAGTTTTTATTTCTTCTCCATGGATTTTAATACCTACTCCGAATTTTTCTTTTGTTTCCTTTACTGCTTGCTCAATATACAGATTGAATAACATCGGGGAGAGGCTACAACCCTGTCTTACTCCCTTCCCAACCACTGCTTCCCTTTCATGTCCCTCGACTCTTATAACTGCCATCTGGTTTCTGTACAAATTGTAAATAGCCTTTCGCTCCCTGTATTTTACCCCTGCCACCTTTAGAATTTGAAAGAGAGTATTCCAGTCAACATTGTCAAAAGCTTTCTCTAAGTCTACAAATGCTAGAAACGTAGGTTTGCCTTTCCTTAATCTTTCTTCTAAGATAAGTCGTAAGGTCAGTATTGCCTCACGTGTTCCAGTATTTCTACGGAATCCAAACTGATCTTCCCCGAGGTCGGCTTCTACTAGTTTTTCCATTCGTCTGTAAAGAATTCGTGTTAGTATTTTGCAGCTGTGGCTTATTAAACTGATAGTTCGGTAATTCTCACATCTGTCAACACCTGCTTTCTTTGGGATTGGAATTATTATATTCTTCTTGAAGTCTGAGGGTATTTCGCCTGTTTCATACATCTTGCTCACCAGATGGTAGAGTTTTGTCAGGACTGGCTCTCCCAAGGCCGTCAGTAGTTCCAATGGAATGTTGTCTACTCCGGGGGCCTTGTTTCGACCGAGGTCTTTCAGTGCTCTGTCAAACTCTTCACGCAGTATCGTATCTCCCATTTCATCTTCATCTACATCCTCTTCCATTTCCATAATATTGTCCTCAAGTACATCGCCCTTGTATAGACCCTCTATATACTCCTTCCACCTTTGTGCTTTCCCTTCTTTGCTTAGAACTGGATTTCCATCTGAGCTCTTGATATTCATGCAAGTGGTTCTCTTCTCTCCAAAGATCTCTTTAATTTTCCTGTAGGCAGTATCTACCTTACCCCTAGTGAGATAAGCCTCTACAGCCTTACATTTGTCCTCTAGCCATCCCTGCTTAGCCATTTTGCACTTCCTGTCGATCTCATTTTTGAGACGTTTGTATTCCTTTTTGCCTGCTTCATTTACTGCATTTTTATATTTTCTCCTTTCATCAATTAAATTCAATATTTCTTCTGTTACCCAAGGATTTCTACTAGCCCTCGTCTGTTTACCTACTTGATCCTCTGCTGCCTTCACTACTTCATCCCTCAGAGCTACCCATTCTTCTTCTACTGTATTTCTTTCCCCCATTCCTGTCAATTGTTCCCTTATGCTCTCCCTGAAACTCTGTACAACCTCTGGTTCTTTCAGTTTATCCAGGTCCCATCTCCTTAAATTCCCACCTTTTTGCAGTTTCTTCAGTTTTAATCTACAGGTCATAACCAATAGATTGTGGTCAGAGTCCACATCTGCCCCTGGAAATGTCTTACAATTTAAAACCTGGTTCCTAAATCTCTGTCTTACCATTATATAATCTATCTGATACCTTTTAGTATCTCCAGGTTTCTTCCATGTATACAACCTTCTATCATGATTCTTAAACCAAGTGTTAGCTATGATTAATTTGTGCTCTGTGCAAAATTCTACCAGGCGGCTTCCTCTTTCATTTCTTAGCCCCAATCCATATTCACCTACTACGTTTCCTTCTCTCCCTTTTCCTACACTCGAATTCCAGTCACCCATGACTATTAAATTTTCGTCTCCCTTCACTATCTGAATAATTTCTTTTATTTCATCATACATTTCTTCAATTTCTTCGTCATCTGCAGAGCTAGTTGGCATATAAACTTGTACTACTGTAGTAGGTGTGGGCTTCGTATCTATCTTGGCCACAATAATGCGTTCACTAAGCTGTTTGTAATAGCTTACCCGCGTTCCTATTTTCCTATTCATTATTAAACCTACTCCTGCATTACCCCTATTTGACTTTGTGTTTATAACCCTGTAGTCACCTGACCAGAAGTCTTGTTCCTCCTGCCACCGAACTTCACTAATTCCCACTATATCTAACTTTAACCTATCCATTTCCCTTTTTAAATTTTCTAATCTACCTGCCCGATTAAGGGACCTGACATTCCACGCTCCGATCCGTAGAACGCCAGTTTTTTTTTCTCCTGATAACGACATCCTCTTGAGTAGTCCCCGCCCGGAGATCCGAATGGGGGACTATTTTATCTCCGGAATATTTTACCCAAGAGGACACCATCATCATTTGATTATACAGTAAAGCTGCATGCCCTCGGGAAAAATTACGGCCGTAGTTTCCCCTTGCTTTCAGCCGTTCGCAGTACCAGCACAGCAAGGCTGTTTTGGTTATTGTTACAAGGCCAGATCAGTCAATCATCCAGACTGTTGCCCTTGCAACTACTGAAAAGGCTGCTGCCCCTCTTCAGGAACCACACGTTTGTCTGGCCTCTCAACAGATACCCCTCCGTTGTGGTTGTACCTACGGTACGGCTATCTGTATCGCTGAGGCACGCAAGCATCCCCACCAACGGCAAGGTCCATGGTTCATGGGGGTGTCATTACCTTTCCTAAAGCCAAACTGATCGTCCATTCTTCTGAATATTATTCTTGTCAGCAATTTGTATGCATGAGCTGTTAAGCTGATTGTGCAATAATTTTCGCACTTGTCAGTTCTTGCAGTCTTCGGAATTGTGTGGATGATTTTTTTCCGAAAGTTAGATGGCATGTCACCACACTCATGCATTCCACACACCAACGAGAATAGATGTATTGTTGCCACTTCCCTTAATGCTTTTAGAAATTCTGATGGAATGTTATCTATTCCTTCTACCTTATTTGATCTTAAGTCCTCCAAAGGTCTCTTAAATTCTGATTCTAATACTGTGTCCCCTATCTCTTCCACATCGACCCCTGTTTCTTCTTTTATCACATCAGACAAATCTCCCCCTCACAGAGGCCTTCAATGTACTAAGGGATGGGAACAAATCATTAGTACTCTATTGGAAACACCATCAAAACCAGATGAGCTTTTATGTTTGAGAGAATGTTTAACTTCATTAATTTCAGAAGGAGAGTTAACGATACATTCATGTGACTGAATTTTATGAAGTTACTTTTGCAACAAAGTGTTATAATTTTTCCCTTGAACTGCTTGTCCCTGCGCTTTCTACTGCATTTAAGAAATGATTAGTAAATACATTTGCTACCTGTGACTCATGAATATTCCCTTCCTCTCCGTTCAGTAGTGACATTATCCTGTCTTGTTGTTGGTTGTCCTATCTCTCATTTCACTACATTTCATACAGTCTTAACCCTGTTGTCGGAATTACTCATTTCTGTCAATATGTGCTTGTTCCTTGATTTGTATAACCTTTTTTAGTAGTTCTTGTAGTGTGGAACTACTGCAAGGTATCTGCTTGTTCTTGCCAACAGATACCTTTCCCTTTCACAAGGTACTTTAATCCCTCTAGCGTTCCATGGTATAGCTTATGCGGAATGCTACGTTCGAGTAATTATATGAATTTATCGTGGAATAGATTAAATTTTACGTTAGCATTTGGTCCATTACAAATTTCACGAAAACATTTATTCTGGAATTGTTAATTATTCTAACTGGTTTCCACAGAGGACAATCCATACTGTAAGGCACTATATTATTTAATCTAACTAACTGTGCATCATGATCGGAGGTAGCATTTGTTACTGGTTAAACAGTTATTTTCTTCTTTTGAGCTTCACCACAGAAAACGTTATCAATTAGGGTCCTACTGTCTCTATCCGCCGTTGTTGGAAACTTAACTGTTAAGATTGAATTGTAGGATCCTAATAAAGTTTCCAGATAGTTTTTCCTATAAGTCGTCTAGAAATTCTACCACAAACCATTATCTGCTTGGTGCTGTCTAACAGATAGCACAATTAGGAATCCAGATTTCTCATAAAAAGTGCAAATTTTCCCAGTGAGGATCTATAAACAGCCAAAAAAAGGCGAACTATTTCTCACCATTAATTCACAAGCACACACTTCTATGTGCTAATCACTATAAAATCTACTTGTCTCTATGCTTTTGGACTTGTTTTATGGGTTAATATATGTAATACCTCCTCCTTTTCCCATATTGGTTTTGCATGAGTAAGCTGGCAGAAGGTATTATTTCATATGTAACTTACTTAACACCATGGCTGTCTGGGGCTCGGACAGGCACAGGATGTCTGTCTCTTCAGATCTCCCTGTATTTTCCGCACAGACAAGAAGTTTGTCTACCTTATTACTCAGTCCGCCAATATTTTGATGAAATAGGCTAACCTTACTTTTCTGTGCATTCTTGAGCATTTTGTTGGCGTCCTTCTATTATTTTGACTTCTTTCAAAACGGGGTACCTGAAACCCGATAAATTAAAACACTTACAAATTTAATTATATATAATATTTCTGTGATCTTTAACTGTCTATCGTTTAGTGGTATACAGACGCACTAAACACACCGTCGCCTGCAAGCTAAAGCTGACTATATGATTCACATTTTCTACGTCAGAAGGACTTCGAACACAAACTTGACCTGTTTTAGTATAGCGATATACTGCACTTGACTGATTGGTTTTACATATTTTTCCTTGTTTTTTTTTCATTTCTTTCTTTTGGTCCTGTTTATCCACATGGTTACGTAAGTATTAGGAAATCTTTAAAGAAACTACGTTGTATGTAACCTTGTACGGAAGTGAAAGTGGACGATTAATAGTTCAGACAAAAGAGAATAGATACTTTTCAAATGTGGTGCTACACAAGAATGCTGAGGATTGGTTTGCTAGATCGAAGCGCTAATGAAAAAAGGCGCGGAATCGAATTCGGGATAAAAGAAATTTGTGGCACAATTTGACTAGAAGAAGGACTCGGTTGGTAAGTCATTTTCTGGGGCATCAAGGAATCGTTGATTTGGCAACAGAGGGGAATGTGATACGTGGAAATTACAGGAGACAACAGATTGAATGCCGTACGCATGTTCAAACGGATGCAGTAGTTATGCTGAGACGAAGAAGAAGTTTACACTGAACAGACTAGCGTGGAGAGCTGTAACAAACCATTCTCAGCACTGAAGACCACAACAACAACAACAACGAAAACTTTATATCGGTGGCGCTCATAGCGGACAGTTGGTACCGCCTGTCGCCGCAAGGGGACGTGTCTGCCGAGAAGTCGCCTTCGCACGGAGCCACCAGACTTTCACTGTTAAACTGGACTGCGCAGATGCCGCAAGCGGCGCCTAAAGCTAAACAGCCCCGTGCTGAAAGTGTGGGAACAGTTTCGCTTTCCATACGGCCTCTAAAGCCAAAATGCTTGTCTGGTAGATGAGTAATTGTTCGAAGAGGCAGGGTTACGACATCATGCGGCACTTGGCCTCCAATAAACCTTTCTCACTAACGTGATCCTAGTTACATTAATTCACGATAAGTAACGGGCGACAGTACGGTAGCAAAAACCTCCAGACAGAACGACCTCCACCGAAACCAAATATGCCAAGGCAAGTAGATACTCAAGCGTTGGGCCCTGAACTAACGACTTCAGCTGGACAGACAGTTAATCCAAATGGAAAAATGGCATCGTTGGCCTGGAGGCCCCATTCGGGGTTAACCCAAGTGAAGCTGTGCGTACCGAAAAGGTCAACAAAATAAAGTAATATAAAACATTTTTAATGTGCGCGCGCCTGCTATACAAGACAAACATGCAACACCCAGCAGACATTGGCAAAGCAGCAACTGCACGATGTTGCTACGCAGACAGTTGCAGCAGAAACACAGCTTTCCTCACAACGCGCAACGATTTAGGCAACAGACCAAGATCACACTTAAAACACATCCGATGACTTGGTTTGAAGAGACAGCGTTTTTAAGCAATCACTGACTACACCCACAGAGCAGACGCAAAGAGAGCGACAGGGGACTGAAATGAAATTTCATCGACCTTGAGAAATATTAGAGAAACATGCGAGGGGTGATATCATCTGCAATATGAACAGAAGCACGATAGCTGAAACTTGTAATGGGCCGCGAATATTACAGTACGACGCTGAGAAGGGAATCAATTGAAGACCATGTTACCTAACCGCACTGTCCGGTATATTAATGACGCGTGGACCTGGCGTTCTGTAATTCTCAGAAAAGGCGTCAATTCCAAATAATTTGCACCGGCAGAATGCAGACAAGTGTACTAATGAAAATTATGATGCCAACGAAATACGATGCTCTAATAAGGGTCTAAAACAGAAAATATGTATAATTGTGTTAATTGAGTCCAATACGCTAACGACAATTTTATCATTTATAAACTTGAAATTCAGGAAAGCGGTAGTTGTTGATGAAATAATACGGTCACCACACCGTTTAAGGACAGAAGCTATGAAACTAGTTAAGTTCGATCGAAACTGAATTTACGTAACAATTACTGAAATTGATGTACACGCGCGAGAGTACAGCTGAAAATGCAGGATGTTATAAAATGTTTGAAAGCTAATTAATACGACACTGAATATGTTAGAACTGCTCAAACTCAAAAGTTATTTACTAAGTAAACACGTAATGCGGTGATAACTATGAGTACAGCAACTAATGGCACAAATTGTACATCTATCTGTATTTTTTTAAAACATTAACCAATGTATTACCCCAAACTTTAGTTAGCTATAACATGCAACAGATATACTATTACAGAGTTTGCTCTTATCCAGTGACTGCTTCCACTCTCTCTTTCCCTTCCTCTTTCTCTCTCCCCATCTCCGGCCTTTCATCCATATCTCTCAATTCCAACCAAAATTTTTGTTTGTGTATAATTTTGCCAATGCAGCCAACATAATTATCATTCTGACACTACACTCCTTTTCATATTCGTCAGACATCAGCAAAAACACCCTGTGAGTGCGTCAGCGTCACTAGAATCAGTGACTGGGGCTAGGAGTGGGCCCTTATTCTAGGACAGAGCACATTGGTATTTAGCTGTAAAATTGGTTTATTCCTATTTTATTGTTAAAGGAGCACACAAGTTTACATAGATTGTAACATGACAGTTTCAGGACAGTTGTCAATATAACGCACTACATTCTGTTTAGCAGAAACAACACTGAACACAACAATATCAAATTTAAATAGAAGGTTCTCTAGAACATTTTTCTTACTTATAAACTGTGAAGTTTGCCAATATTACGACGAACCATCCAATTTTGGTTCTAAGTTCGGTACTATTTAGGATGACAATCAAGTCTACGGAGGATGGTTAGTTTTTGTGACAAGATGAGCAAAAAATTACTGATTTTATCAGCTGAAACTGTCCTATGTTTCTCGTTAGGCGAGAAAATATGCACTCATCCCTAGTCTGGAAAATAAGGCGATATATATGTGCATAGATGGTGCAGCGTGTATACTTCAATGCCCTCTCAGTTCTCGCAAGAACAGTCAACTACGTGGCTGTTTCGTTTCTCCGCTATCGGAGCTCAACGACTCTTCAGCTAATTTCTAGCTGAATGTCAGCCAAAGTGAACGTAGTGTTCACACAAAATTCCTCTTTTGGCGTCGTACGGAGCGTGATGCGCTCTGTTCTACACTTAATGCTGGTTCAGAGAAGAGTCCCCAAAGTTTTCGGTCCTGTCTTTCGTAGCAAACTGTCTCCCCACCTGTGTCCTTTCGTGCTTCACGTCACGGCTTTTTCAGACCAACGGGAGCGTTCCTTTCATCTTTTGGAAACTACCTCCGCCAATCACAAAGGGCCTACCTTTAAACTGTATCGAAATATCGCCCCTTTCTACTCCTTCCGAGTTTATTTCAGCCAATCGGACGTTTTGTGCCCGCTCCTGACGCCTAAAAGTTACACGTGTACTACACAATTGTACCATGGGCATTTCACGTGATCAATTGCATCGCTGGTCTGTTTGTATCCATCTAGAAATGCCCCAAAGCAGTTTTCTAAAGAATTTCCCCGTAGCAAGTGGCTCTGCGCCGCTAACTGCTCCCCTCGATATATCGCCCAGCACATTCGTTGTCCCTCTCACTGCAGGTCACCCTTTTAGAAGTGTTCCGTTGCACCCCAAACTAAAACGTTTCTTCCAGATGCTTTTTTTCACCTTTTGCTCATTGACATGCAGGATTTGGGTTTGGTATGTTAATACCATCGAACTGAGTGTCATCTCTTTGCATTACATACTGTACATTTTGATAGGCAAATCTGTTCATTAGCACCGAAGTATGTTAGGTGACATATTCATCTACTTGTTACGACATATAAAATCTCATGCAAGGTGCGAAACTGATATTCATTCAAGCTGCCACCTTACATCATACCTAAAGTTTGCAACTTGTTAGCTGATTATATAAACGAGTATGAAATTTAAAAAACCTGACATAATCGGACTTATACACCACATGAAATACTTACTCCAATGCACGTATTCAACACCTTAAAACAAAGAACTACAAAAACCTTTAAAACTTATTCCATAATAATGTTGTTATGACGTATATTCTTTGTACTTTGTGATAATGTTTCTCTTTTGCTGTATGATCCTTGTACCTAATAGTTTCCAGACGCCATCTTTGTTCACAAAATGTGTCAGTATAAATGTGATGTGTTAGGACAGTGAAAGGAACCTGACACCACTGGAGGTATTCTACATTAGTTATTTTATTTTTACCGTTGGACATGCATCTAGCTTTTTGCCAAAAAACCCAAAATCATGCTCTGAAGTAGTGTTTTGTTTCTCCAGTAGACAGTGCCACAAGTTCCTCAAAAAATTGTAACACAACACACACGTATGTCATACAAACAAATGCATATCCACCTGATGATGGTGGTTTAAACCTTTGAAACGCATCATGCAGATAAGCAAACAGTGACTGGTAACAGTAAACTTCTTGTTTCATTCGATGTTAACATTAGGCTTTTCTCACTTGTTGGACCTTTCTGCCCACGCTCCATTCCTAATCCACTACATATGGAAACATTTCTATAAATCTTTCTTATATTCACAGTGCCAGATTTGCAGATGGTGGCCAAAATCGGAACTAATTTTTACAGCGTACTTCGGTTCCGCATTAAAGCATTAGAATATCTACCAAGTTTTGCTGCCATACGATAATAACAGCCCACACTGGACCCTTACGAGTAGTTGCACTTTAATCATAACTACCCAGTACGAGACACAAATAAAAAAATAAAATTATATAATACTGTTGGAATCAATTATGCACTGTTGCTTTGCTGAACAGAAGCTAAAAAAATGTAATGAAATATGCAAAATTTAAATAATAACGTAACTTAAACTGTAAAGATCTCTTTTCACTTAAATAGCAAAATTTAAGATTTACTTTCTGGCGTAATGTATATTTTCATATCAGACCTTGTTTTAATAACGTGGCACTCGGTTAAGTAATGATGGGAACAGGATCCGCCTGTTCGTACTAATGACATAGGACAATTATTAACAGTGGGCAAAAATTAAAGTTGATAAAAACTGTAATGTTCATTAAATGATTCTACAACGATGGCAAATTTTTTACATTTCTAAACTTCTGAAATGGTAGAGACTAGTACTCGTATATCATTCATACTGTGCCTAACTTGCCCTCTTGCCGTATCTCCGTCATGGAAACTAGCAATTCATAATTGCCGTACTCATTGTACTAGCGGAAGTTTTGTCTTTCTTCAGCCCCCCAAAAATCCTCATCGCATGAGGATGAGTTCCGGACTGTATGGAGCGTGTGCTGCATCGTAGTCGCATCAACCTTGGGAATATGTGGGCGGCTCCACAAGCTACCAGTATTGTTGCGAGTACGGTGCAGAAGTTCCGCATAAATTCTAGTGCTCGATTCCACTCGTCAGCTTTGCCTAATGACGTCATACCTAAGGCAAAGATGCTGCATAGAGGCAATCTATGAAAGGAACGGATCATACTCGTAAACAAACAAATATAGCATGCGACAAAATTACACTCACATTCAACGTCATCATTACTTACACACGAATTACCTCTAAACGAGTTGAAGATAACCGAAAAAAATAAGAACAAGGGAGGGGGGGGGGAGGAAATTGTGTCTAATTAAAACTGTTGTAATTTATGCGAGTAGGGGGACACAGAGGACATTAACTGTATTACAGTATAGCACATGATGAAATCGTACTATTATAAAATTACGTTAATTTTAATATTAATTATTCATTAAAACGGGAGAAGCGCAGGAAAGTTGGGGTTTGGGCGGGGAGAAACTAAATTAGAACAGAACAACGGAAAAATAAAACGAATGTTGACAAATACGAATTACTAACATAAAATATGGAGAAATCAACACTGTAAATTCTAAACAAAAGCAGGTACTCAAGTAGGGAAATCTATTAAAAATTAACAAATATTGGAATCGATAACTAGAACTGACTTCATATATAGGTCCATTCTAGTTATCGATTCCAATATTACTTACTTTTTCGCAGAAGTTCAGAGAGCAATTACGAGTGTAGATATTCTATTATATTTTCCACACGTACTGCAAAAGCGAGTTAATTAATGAACCATCGAATAGTTGGAATCGGTAACTAGAACTAACCTGTATAGGAGGTCATTTCTAGTCACCGATTCCAATACTACTATTACGCGGTAGTACATAAAGTAATTACAAGTGCAAAAATCTTATTACATTTGACAAACCTGCATAAAAAACCAGCCTGTTAGCGAACTATCGAATACGACTAGAGTTGACCTACATAGGAGGTCAGTTCTAGTTACCGACTGCAACTATTGAACCACAGCATGGTTGCAATCGGTAAATAGAATTGAGCTTTGTATGGAAAAGCGATGTGGATAATTAGCCATGAAATGTTTGAAATCTGTAACTACAATTGACCTATGAACCTAAATTTCAGTTATCAGTTCCACTCTTCACATTATAAATAATATATCAATACAGATCAGTTGTAATTACCGATTCCATGAATCATTAATTTTCAGCGTCTTTACAGTAATTATATGCAGCAGTAATTTGTAGGAGTTCTATTTCGCTGTTAGTTTCTGTACTACTGCAATTAATAAATCGTTTATTTGTCACGAAAATACAAAGAGGAAAGAAGCAATGGAAATACTGAAAGAAACCACTGCGAATACACATTGTAAAAACGCAGAATCTGCGTACCTTAGAATCGACTAAGGCATTCACCTATAGATGACAAATTTACTAATCCGTTTCAAAGAACATTATTGTACAAAGTAGCAAAGAAACCATTTCCAAAAACGAAAATCGTTACAAATGTTTTTTGTACACTCAAAAAAATAAAACGCAAAAATGACAAAACCTTGGCACCGATAACTATACTACACGAAAGTCACACCAGTTACAGTAGCTCGAAAATAACAATCAGCAGAATTGATACGTCAGGAATGAAGGCAAAATCAAAAACATCGAAAAGGAAAACATAAAACTGGCTACACAAAAAGAAACTTACCCATATGAACTTGCAGAGGAGTGGAAGATCGAGGCTGACAAGAAAAACAAAATAAGAACATAACAAGAAATAATAATGTTAGAAGGTCAGACTATAACGAAATATTAAAAAACGAGAATAATTAATCAAAAAAGTAATAAGAAACACGAACTGCCAGGCACGAAGGAGGCACCACCAAAATCAATTCTTCCCTACCATAGTACAGCAAGTCAACGCTAAACCAAAACAGTGTAACATTAAAAAGTCCGATTCACCTCCATTATGGCTACACGAAAAACTGTTGAAAATAATACTGACGACTAAGAAGACCTCACAGGGAAGAAACAAAAAGACAAAAACGTAAAAGGCTGAGTTCTACAATATTTATGAATCCGGAATTAAGCGAGGGCGTCAAAAATTGTTGTACAGAGCTTAGCCATACGAAAATTAAGAACATTCATTATTTTATTAACTTGTATTTATGTATCAGTATCTTATCCTTTGTGGACTCGTCATATCATATAACAATATACATCTTTTATTAATATGTCGTATAACAGGAACTGCAGAATGTCCAAGCAGGAATGTCTTGTCGAGAAAACAAGAGCGTGGAAGCATGTACAACTACTAGGGGAGAGATAGATGCCGCGTATAGGGAAAGTAAAGGGGCCTTTGAAGAAAAGAGAAGCAGCTGTACAAATAACGAGAGCGTAGATGGCGAACCAGTACTAAGCAAAGGATGGAAAGTTGCGAGTCGAAGGAATATATACTCGAAGATGGTCTCTACTTGGGAATCGAACTTGAAGACAATAATACTGAAAGAGAAGAGAAAGTGGATGAAGATGAGTTGGAAGTTATGATTCTACGAGAAGAATTTGATGCAACACGGGAAGGCCCTATTCGAAACAAGGCCCCTGGTGTAGACGACATTCCCTCAGAATTACTGAGAAGCTTGCTTCACAGAGAGAGCCATGACAAAATTATTCCACCTGGTGTGTAAGAATTATGAGACAGCAGTAATACCCCTACACTTAAAACATAATGTAAAAATACAGATTCCAAAGAAAGCAGCAGGTGCTGTGAAGACTACCAAATCTTGAGTTTAAAAAGTCGTGTTTGCAGAGTATGGCCATGAGTTGTTTAAAGAAGAATAGAGAAACTAACAAAGTTCGACGTCGGCGAAGATCAGTTTGGTTTCTGTGAAATGGAGGAATACGTGAGGCAATACTGATCCTCCAACTTATTTTAGTAAACAGGTTAAAGACAGGCAAACTTACGTTCATTGATTTGGAGACTTGAGAAAGTTTCTGACAGTGTTTGCTGGAATACATTCTTCGAAATTCCGAAGATAGCAGGGGTAAAACACAACGAGCGGAAGATTATATACAACTTGTAGAGAAACCAGACTGCAACTGCAGTTATGAAAGTCGAGGGGCGTGAAAGGGAAGCAGTGATTGCGTAGGGAGGGAGTCAGGGTTTTAGACTGTCCCCGATGTTGTTCCGTCTGTAAACTGAGCAAGCAGTGAGGGGAATCAAAGAAAAATTTGGAGAAGGAATATAAATTCAGGTGGAATAAATAAAAACTTTGAGATTTTGCATGTCTTTGCAATTCTGTCAGAGACAGCAAAGGAGTTGAGAGAGCAGCTGAATAGAATGAATAGCGTCTGGAAATGAGGATATAAGATGAACATCAAGAAAAACTATACAGTCGAATTAAATCAGGCGATGTAGAAGGAAATTTGAATTGTGGGTGGTGGCACGCTAGAGTAGTTCGTGCAGTTGTGCAGAGCCTTTGTGCCAGGTTGGTGTAGTGGTCAGTGCATCAGCCTAGTGAGCAGGAGGCCCAGATTCGAATTCCAGCCTTGGCGCAAACTTTCGTTTGTCGCTTCAGTGTGCATGTATACATTATATAGACGTTTGGGACTTGAAAAGGTCTCTGGAACTATATAGTTTCATCTGACTGAAGGAAATACCTTAGGAAACGAGATTTAAAGGTGAGAGATTAGTTTTGCTACTAGGGCGCCAACGTCACTGTGTTGGCCGGATTAGAGAGGATATAAATTGCAGACAGGCTACAGGCTGAAAAGAATTTTGGAAAAAGAGGTATCTGTTAACATCTAACATAAACTGGGTGGTATGATTCGTCCTGAGGTATGAAGAAATCGTAAGTTTGGTAACGGAGTGGTGGTGTGGGGGAGAGATGGGGGTGAAGTTGTAGACCGAGACAAAGGGATGAGAATAGTAAGAATGTAGGATACGGTAGTTATTCCCAGATGAAGAGGCTGGCACAAGAGAGAATAGCAGGGAGAGATGCAGCAAATGAGTTTTCGGTCTGAAGACCACGACAACAGCAGTTTAAGACAAAATTAGAGCGCATTATAAATGCTACTGTACCTAAACGTTCACAACATCCAAGAACCCAAAGTTGTTATTTTTACTGGAACCCATTCTTGTTTTAAAGCAGATGCAGAACCAAAACTCCGTTCAATTCTGTTTTTAAGGTTCCATACCGCCTTGCCACTGTGGTAACACCGGTTCCCATCAGATCAGCGAAGTTAAGCACTGTCGGGCTGGGCTAGCACTTGGGTGGGTGACCATCCGGTCTGCCGAGCGCTGTTGGCAAGAGGGGTGCACTCAGTTCTTGTGAGGCAAACTGAGGAGCTACTTGATTGAGAGGTAGCGGCTCCGGTCTCGGAAACCGACAAACGGCCAGGAGAGCAGTGTGCTGACCACATGCCTCTCCATGTCTGCATCCAGTGACGCCTGTGGGCTGAGGATGAAACGGCGGCCAGTCTGTAGGTTGGGCCTTCATGGCCTTTTCGAGAGGAGTTTAGTTTAGTTTTATACCTCAACCTGCAAAAACGAAAACCTTGTAGGAATACTTTGTTGTCCGTTCTCTGTCCCACTGTTCAAAACACTTTTCCTCAGGAATGGGTAAAGGAATCAAGTTGAAATTTGTATCGCATATTAATGTCTATGGTCCCTTGGCGAAGTAAAAACTTAAAGCTTCTAAGCGAATGCAGTCAAAAGATATGGCCATTCATGTCACATATTCTGATACTCGCAAATTCTGTCATCAAAACCTATAAGGTATATCTCTCTGACCTATAATCGTGAAATTTTCAAAGAAACTAAGTTTCACACTACAATCACGGGAAAAAACCCGAAAATTATGAATTTGTAATCACAGTGCACGATAAATGTGCTAGCGTAAGCAGTCGCCAGCAGACCGGTCGGCAAAGAGGCTGCAAGAAGATCGATAATAGGCGCTGAATCAAGTGCGCTCCTCAGGAGTGAGGCCAAAGACAGATTCACAAGCAATGCTCCGCCAATGCCCTCTCGACCGCCAGTATTTATATCGCCGCCACGGACCGGAGCGTCCAGTCACTCACAGACAGTCAGAGTCACAGTCCCTAGCTCAGAGTCAGTCAGTACCTAGCGACCAGAGTAGTGTACATAGTGGGACTTGTACTTCACCTGTAGTGAGGCTAACATGGACTATTACAGAAGAGCCTGTATCCCAACACACTGACTAGCTTAAAGCTTTCTGTTCTGGTTAATAAAGAACCCTGATAACAGATGGGTGCAGTTTGTGTTGTAAAAAGTGGATATCAGCTACCAAACAACACCCTCGCCCTGGCTTCCCCCTGGTACAAGACTCTACAGTGTCAACAACGACACTAAAGTGGCTGGACTCGCATTCGGGAGGACGACGGTTCAATCCCACGTCCAGCCGTCCTGATTTAGGTTTTCCGTGATTTCCCTAAGTCGCTCCAGGTAAATGCCGGGAGGGTTCCTTTCAAAAGGCACGGCCGACTTCCTTCCCCATCCTTCCCTAATCCGATGAGACCGATGACCTCGCTGTCTGGTCTTCTTCCCCAAAACAACCCAACCCAACTCAAGTGGCGACGAAGATGGGATTCAGTGCAGATAGAATTTAATTAATTTGGCCGAAGATTTTGCTTGCTTCTCTTGTGTTTTAGCTTGCAGGGATGATCATTTTGCTAATTTGTTGCTGGGGCCTTGCTTGTATTCCAGGAGTGGAGCTGTAGAACTAATCAAATTACTCTTTTCAGAGGCTTTGCTTGCTTTTTTGCTATATTTGTGTAAACCATAGCTAGCCCGCCCCTTCCAACCCCTGCCTTCGCGCCTCAGCCGAAGACGGCCAATGTGATGGATCTAACACAAGCTTTTGAGTTTCAGAACCAACAAATTGCTGTCTTGCTGACGACGGTACAACAACTTCTGGCTGCACGAGCTGCGTCGGTCGTACAACAACAACAACAACTGGCCAACCGACCAGTCCAACAAGTGCTGATGACCAGCATACCAACGTTCCAGCAATTTTACGACACAGAAGAGGAATGGTTCAAATACCTGACACAATTCCAAGCACATTGTGAAGTTCATCGAGTTCTAGGTACTGTGAAGCTAGAATACTTTCTTTTGATTGCGGGGTCCCCAGTGTTCAGGTTAAAGCAAAAACTATTCCGAACTGCGTCTCCTGACGAACTCAGCTTTCATGAAGTAATCACTTCATTAAGTCGGAACTATGACTAGCAAGTCCAAGTAGCTGCAGCCAGGCATCAGTATTTTCGCTTGCAGAAAAAGTCGGAATAGACATACCGTCAGTGGTACACAGAATTCACGGGCATGACCAGGAAGTGTAAATTTATGTGTAATTGTGGCAACTTTTACAGTGATTTAATGATTAGGCGTGCAATAGCATTCAGTGTCCCTGATAGTAGAATACAGGAACATATCTTAAAGTATTCTGATACATCACTTCAAGTGTTGCAAATCCTAGAGCAATATGATTCGGGTGCCATAGTGGCCGATAAGTTTGACAAGTCCCCCACTTGTCGGGTCGAGTCGCCCCTTGCTCGCGACGGCCCGAAGCAGCCACAACAACGAGCACGTACACAGCCTCGCAGACATCCACGTAGACAGGTAAACGGACCTATGAACTTAGTGACGTCTTGCCCTAAATGTTTTGCTCGCCATAAAAGATGGGATTGCCCATCACGTAATGTGACGCGTTACATGTGTGGGAAAAAAGGCCATGTCCAAGAAGTTTGTTTGCAACAGCACAAAAACGCCAATTTTGCCTGCTTCCAGAAAAAATAGTCTCATGCACATGCAGTGAATGTTGTGTATTCCAAACGTACAACAGCTTCTGACAGAAGTAAGATGAAGGTTGTGCCTAGTTCTGGCCCTAGTGCTGTGCTATGACGTTCTAACGGACGATTTGTCTCAAATGTCACTACCCTTCTTATGACTTGACATACTCTTCCCTTTGCTATCACAGTACTCCAAGTCAAATCCATACTCTCCTTAGGACTGGACATAGTCATTTCCTTTCCACAAACACGTACATTATAAACCTGATTCTCAAATGCGAACATATCATGTACCCACCACTACTACTAATTATAATACTTCATCAATAACTGACTGCCTACAATACGAAATAATACTGACCGAAAATCAACCATGGGCGAAAGTGTTCTTATGTTATCGAGATCCTCGATTCCCAGAATGGATGAACTGGCTGTATATGTAATTAGGTTTGCACAGAACCCTCTGTCCGCGAGCGCTACTCGCACCTGGTCAATTTCTTCGTTGAGAAACTACTTTTAATGGTGCCCTGTTATCAAATCGTGCATCCGCTTCGAAAATATCTCGCTGAACTCGTGAGAAGTGGTAGCAGAAGTTCCGATTTTAAAGGTGTAGTGACTCAAATGTTTCGTGCGATACTCTTCTTTGTTTGCCAGCGAGAGGGATGGCGGGTGACGAAAAGCTGCAGTGTGGAACGGCGTTTGGGAGGACGGTAGTTGGCACCCACATCTGGTTATAGGGACTTCGGTTTTCTGTGGCTTCCCTTGGAAAGTCACGGCCACTTCCTTTCTGTCTGAGCTCATGTAGCTACTCAAAGGACAACGTCATCAACAAGACGTTGAACATTAATCTTCCTTTTTTCCTACTCTGTTTATTACAGAATACAGCTAATTCTGGAAAAGAGATGAATCAGACTTTCATTCTTGGCAGTTCTACTGACATCAACGTCTCCAAGTCTCCCCGTTCCACTTTCTCACATATATAAGCGATCTATTAAAGCATCTGGAGTATTTTAGTGTACTTCCGCCTTCTTTTTCATCGTTTATTGTATACGGGTTGTACAATGATAGGCGACATTCTATACAATTCTGGTGTGAAGTTCAGAGATCCACAGTGGCAAAAGTGGGCCGAGAGAACCAAATTTCAGGCGCTACTTCCCGCCATGGACAACGCAGTGGCCAACGGCCCTCCAGTAACGACGAAGGACAGCGGCGTTTGCGTAGACTCGTCAGAGCTGAAGCAGATACATTTGGTAGGTTTTAATTCAGTTTTTGTAAGCTACCTCACTCGCTCGTTTCACTCGCACCTTCACTAGCTCACAAAAACGTACCTAGAACTGATCAAACGGGTCTACTATAATCCAATTTTCAGGTCTACCTCACATAATTTCATTTTAAAAAGTCTATTTTATATTATATTACCTAGAAAAATTAATAAAAATGAATATTTTTTCGCATTACATCCATCAATTATAAAATAATTATTTTTTTTACACAAAAGGTGAACGTAAGAAAATGAATAAAATGAATTATGCTGAACAAAAAATTTTTGAACCCATCCAATTTGAACCCCGAGAAAATCTTGGGATTTGAACCCTGAGAAAACATCGCCATTAAGAGAATGAAAATGTTTTGAAACTATCCAATTTGGATGTGTTAAGAGGCAATGAAAAAAGGTGAACGTAAGAAAATAAATAAAATGATTTGTGGTGAACATAAATCGTAAATAAATAAATAAATTCATTATCAAAAGCCGAAAAACCTTTTGCGTCATATGAAGGAAACCCCCAGAGGGAATTTTTCAACTTCTCTCTTTTCTCATCTTTGCATCCTCCGGATTTTTTTCCAAGTCCTTTTCATTTTTTCTTCTTTGGGTTTGGCAACTATCGCCCATCATCTTTAATTGACTGGCAGAGCTTCTTCAGCAGTGCCTCAATGTCCAATGATCCACACTGCTTGGATGCCAAGCCCACTCGCGGCCTGGGGCAACCAGGAGCATAGGCAGTCATTTTCAGTTGGTATACAGGTTGCCCCATTTATCTTTACCACCCTAAACAACTGTTTGTCCAGATGCAAATTACAAAATGTTTCAAGCAAATGTTTTTTAGCCGTCAGGGGGACATCAATCAGCATGATTTCCTTCGTTGCAGCTTTGGTTTTTACTAAGATGTAAACAGCGGGATGACTTTTTTAAATGGCATCCTGTATTTTTAATTTGGTAATTCATTTCCTCTTTGGTTCGAGTACATTCTAGAAGTATCCACAAATGGCAGAAATCATTGTACTGGAATGTTCTCTTGCTGTATATATACCGTATGTGTTCTGGCCAGAGGCAGTTCGCTCCGCGCTCTCGTATGTGCAAGTGCTGAATAAACCTTCGTTAAGTGAAGTTTGTGTTCATCATTCATCTACTTACACCTTACTCTACGTGAGATTATTCTGGTGGAGGCGCTGGGTATTGGAACTTGTGATAGCTCACATTATCGACGACACAGTGGCTCCCATCAGGCCACGACAGTGCCGCCGTTTACGTGGAGAGAAACCCGAGTTCGAGCCATGTTCAACAGATAAGATCCAAACAAGTGGCTGAAGGTATGTGAGCGTATAGCCTAATTTAACAAATGGGATGACACCGTGTGTTCGGCTAACGTATTTTTCTACTTGAGGGCACTGCCAAGCAATGGTATGAGAACAACGAGGAGAAGTTCACAAGCTGGTAAGTAATCCAGGAGGAACTGCACAAGTATTTCGGCGACACACAACGACAGAAGTGCAAGGCTGAAGATAAATTAACGTGCAGGGCACAGCGTCCAGGAGAAACGACAGCATCCCACATTCAAGACATCTTGGAGATGTGTAAAATAGTAGATCCTCGAATGAAGGAGGTAGATAAGGTTGCACATCTCTTGAAGGGTTTTGCTGAGGACATGTATCAAGCCCTTCTCCTTAAGGAGGTTTCGACAGCAGACGACTTCATAAAATGGTGCCAGTATATCGAGACAATGCATCAAAAAAGAATTACACGCAAGAAGTTTGAACGGCTTCCAAATGTCGTATCGATGTCTGTGTGATATACTTTTCTACGGGATCAATCAATAATCAATTCTCCCAACTAATTTCAATAACAAGCGGCAAACAATCAGTTATCTTTAAAGGTAATGATATGGGAAAGGATTCATTCGCCCCAACGCTTCACCTCAGATTTTGCATTTATTGTCACACCCTTCAGTGCAAACCACAGAACTAGCAAGTGTAACTATGAAAGAATATTTGCACTCGTAATATTTGGTATATAACTTAAGAATTACTTAATAAACAATAGAAATCTATAATTACTCCTTTTAACAAACATATATTTAAGACCATAAACGATAAAGATCAACGGTTAATGAAGTCCCATAGAACTAGAGCAAGGGTCACCTTTTAAGTCTCTGAATGAAGTCAGTAGGTGACATTTGGGACAATCAGACGTACAGTAAATGTGACACCGTTAAGGACTATCAGTAATTAAGAATTATAGCCACAGATTAAAGAAAATTCATTTACAGCAATTAACATCAACAGCAAATAATTAATTCACGTCTCAATAAATGTATTAAAAGCAAGTCTTTCAGTTCTATAACAATGTTGGATCGTCGAATACGCCGGACTACCGACACAGAAAGCTAAATTTTACCAAACAGCAATTTCTCCAAACCTAGAACTATCTTAATAGTGTACAATACCTAGGTTATCCGAACTACTCTAATTCGCCTTTCTTGGGCATAACGGTGGAGTAGATAATTAACCTCTTACTTCATTCTCCTGGAACACTGAGCGGCAACAGACGCTCGGGCAACTTTGACCCCAGCGTGTCTCAGGAAAGAGGATGGCTCCACCAGGAGTAGGAAACATTTACCCGAACTGGAAAGGGTACTCTTCTAACACGAGCCACTAAGTTGGACGAAGACCAGTTGACAGCAGAGTGGTCAGCGCGACAGACTGTCAATCCTAAGGGCCCGGGTTCGATTCTCGGCTGGGTCGGAGATTTTCTCCGCTGAGGGACTGGATGTTGTGTTGTCCTAATCATCATCATTTCATCCCCAGCAAGTCGCCGAAGTGGTGTCAAATCTAAAGACTTGCACCAGGCGAGCGGTCTACCCGACGGGAGGCCCTCGTCACACGACATTATTATGACGTCATTCTCGGATGGGACTTTTTGAAAGCTTCTCAAGCCATTATAGATTGTGGTCGCCGAAGATAATGCTAGACGAGATGAGATACTGTGGACAGGAAGATGTGCATCCGAGTGTGTGGTGACCATGTGTGCTGGATGAAGTGATCATTTCTGCAGTCAGCAGTAGAACGGTAGTTGTCATGTGTCGTGCCATGCAGCAACCCATGGATCTTATAGTGGTATGTAAGAGAAGCATATCACTGAAGAATAAATTGGTCATCCCAGCCTCTGTCGTCTCTTTTAAGAATGGATTCGGTGAATTGCGGTTAGTTAATTGTCGCCGAGAACCGCAGATCCTTCCAAGACGCATGTGCATAGCAAACGCTCAGCCATTAATTGCAGAACAGCTGAGCGTCATAGAAACCTCCCGTACCGAATCGGTGGCGAAATTAGCGCTACCACTACGACACAAGATCTTCTAGCTCGACTATCACCAGATCTCACTAAGGAACAACAGAAGAAGCTACTTGCCATTCATCAAGAGTTCTCTGAATGCTTCAATCCACAGGTGAAGAGCAAATTAGACAAATAGACGGTGAAGCACCGAATTAGCACTGGAGACCATCAACCAATAAGCCAGAGAGCATACTGTGTGTCAGCAACGGAACGTCGAATAATTCGCGACGAGGTAGAGAAAATGATGAAGAATGTCATCATTCAGCCTTCGCAGAGCCGTCACCAGTGGTTCTCGCCAGGAAGAAGGATGGCAGTTGGCGCTTCCACGAATTGACGGTACACTAGATTGTCTGAAGGGGGCTAAGTTTTTCTCAACCATGGACATGTACTCGGGATACTGGCAAATCGAAGTAGATGAGGCTTCTCGTGAGAAAACTGCATTCATCACCCCTGAGGGCCTGTATGAGTTTAAGGTAATGCCGTTTGGTTTGTGTAATGCACCAGCAACTTTTGAACGGATGATGGATAATCTTCTAAGTCACCTGAAGTGTTCGCGAGACATGAGTGTATGAGGCGTGGGAGTCCATCGGGGAAACGGGATCGCTTCGTTTGCGTATAAGGCGGTTGTGCCAAAGACAGTAGAAAGCTTTTGTGACGTCCAGGAACACGGCCCTAGTGGCTTTGTTCGTGTTGTAGCTGTGTGTTATATGTTCGACTACGCGGAGGAGTAGTTGTGTTGTTGAGTGGTGATTCCTAAAGCCGAATTTCTCTGGTCTTACGGTGTCAAAATGTTCAAATGGCTCTAAGCGCTATGGGACATAACATCTGACGTCATCAGTCCCCTAGACTTAGAACTTCTTAAACCTACCTAACCTAAGGACATCACACACATCCATGGCCGAGGCAGGATTCGAACCTGCGGCCGTAGCAGCAGCGCGGTCCTGGACTGAAGCGCCTAGAACAGCTCTGCCACAGCGGCCGGCTTACGGTGTCACTGGCGATGTGGTGCCTAGTGATGCCTCCTAGTATTCCCTTCTCTACAGACTTGTTGAGTGAACACGGCAGACTGATGGGTCGGTAATTTTGTGAGAGGGAGTGATCTTTCCCTGGTTTCCTGAAAATTGGACTTGGCCGCCTTCCAAAAGTCAGGGAAGTGTTGATGTTTTAAGATGGCATTCGTTATGTGTGCAAGGTACTCTACGGCTCTATCCTTGACCTCCTGGAGGACACGGTTTTAAATGCCATGGGGTTCAGGGGCTTTCCTAATATTGCTGAGATGGTCTCCTAAATCGTTTATCTAACAAGGAACAATAGAGGGCCTATAACACTCCAGATGTTACTTCTGTTTTACTCGATGACTTCCCGTGAGTTATTACGAACTGTAATCTTTCTGACTGGACGTCACGAATCCAGTAACACAACTGAGATGACAGTGCATAGGCACGCCATCTGTTTAGAAGTCGCTTGTGAGGAACGGTGTCAAAAGCCTTCTGGAATTCTAAAGGTATGGAGTCAGTTTGATACTCTCTGCCGATAGCACCCATTACTTCGTGAGAATAAAACCTTAGTTGTGTTTCAGAAGGCAATATTTTGTGGATCCGTGTTGGCTGTTTGTCAATAAATCGTTTTCTTCGAGGTAGTTCATAATTTTCGATCACAATATTGGCAATGAAGTGGTGTGTACACGACCTGATCAAAAGTACCCAGGAACCCCTATGTAATGGGGAACTGATCACAAGATATCACACCAGTATAACAAGAAGCTCCGAGTATCGAAACGTATCTGAGTAACAGATCCATTAAAGACATTTCAACCCTTCTAAACCTGCCCAAGACGACTGTTGGTGATGTGAATACTCACATGAAAAAAGCGGAGGAAATCACTTGTGAGTTCCAAAGTGCTACCATCACAAAGACTGTGCGTAGTGAGTTAAAAGGAATGGAGTGCAACGATCGATCAGCTTCTCATAAGCCACACATTTAAGCGACATTTGAGATGGAGTAAAGATTTCGCCATTATAGCAGTGACTAATTGGAAACGAGTGTTTTCGAATGATAAGTCACGATATACCCTATGTAAATACGATACAAGGGCCTGAGTTTGGCGAAAGCCTGGATAATGTTATCGGCCACCATGTGTAGCACCAACAATGAAATACAGAGGACGCAGTATTACTTTTTTTTTCAAGCGTAGGGCGTGGTCCCCTCAGTGTGCTTAAGGGTAGTAGGACGTCAAACGGGCCGACTTGGAACGGGAGAGGCATCACAGGACATTTTAATTTCCACTGTCTATACTTTTACAAATATATTCATAAAACTTTCTCAGCATGACCAGGATTCACAGTCATAGCAGTGGAAGTTCAAAAACATAACAAAATAAATTTTTTTACATGTGAAATTTCATCATTTTTTCACTTCATATTGGCAGTATTTGTTGTGAAACATCCCCTTTGAACAATTATACAGGACTGTGCTTAAGCTGAAACACAATATTTTTAGCGCAACGCAATCTGACTTTCAGAAATCCCTACAAAAGAATGGCCCTGACTAACATTAACCTATGCATTTCACAAATCGCTTACCTCACAAAAATCTTGGTTACTCGAACTACTGCAATACAGCGGGCGCCACTACTGCCAGCTAAATAAAAGATTCAAACTATGGAAGGCACTAACTACTGATAGGGATAGTTAACAAATGAAAGATTTTGATAGAGAACAACCAATGTATTTACCTTAATAATGTTGAAAACTCATAATATACATAACAGATCATTGTATATCTTACAAATTTCCAAACTCCGCCATCTCTCTCCCCACATCCACCACTGCTGGCGGCTCACCTCCAACTGCGCAACGCTACGCGCTGTTCACAGCCAGCTGCCTAACACTACAATGGCGAGTATTACAACAATGCAAAGCAGCCACAGACTGCACACAGCACAACCAGTGATTTTCATACAGAGGTGGCGTTACCAATAAAAAAAACTAAACAGCCTACTTACATAGCCCCCATGCTCCCCACAAAAAATTTTACAAATTGGTGTGGGCAGTGGCCAATACATATTTGTTAAAATTTTTCATAATCGTAATTACAATAACAAAGAAATCAAATGCACACACTTATTGATACAATGTTGGTCAAAAGCTAAAATTTTCTCACAGTCCATAAAGACAGTCCTGATCATTCATCACATTGCAGTGTTTTTCTCAAAGTCTGAGCAGTAAAAGAAAATGCACACGGAAGTAGTGGATTTCCATGCAGTCTTGAAGAAGTAGCGTCGTCCTTCCAACGGAAAGACAGTGCTGACTCTTGACATGCTGACAGGTAATGGGCCACAACAGAGCAAACCCACAGCAGAGTCAGTCGAAGTTTTGAAGAGTATTGGTGGGTAGGTCATCACAGAGCAGACCCACTGTAGTCCTGGTAGAGATTATGGTATTGGTGGGCCACCAGATGTGCAGACCCACTGCAGTCCTTGTAGAAATAATGGTATTGATGGATCATCAAAGATGTAGACCCACTGTAGTCCTTGTAGAGATAATGGTACTGGTGGGTCATCAAAGATGCAGACCCACTGTAGTCCTTGTAGAGATGGCCAGCAGCCATCTGTTGTGACTGTGCAGGTGCACAATCACCATTGAAGAGTCTTGCGGATAATATAGCAAGTCCATAACCACCGCTTGTGCACTCACAAAGTTTTTGGAACTGTCCTTAGAACCAGCAATGCTGCTATCCAGTCCCTTGCTGAATTATCAACACACGTGCAAACACTAACAGTCCCAATTTCTCACATACTGTGCATATATTATTACCAACAGAAACGTGTGCAGTGAAATGTAACTTACAAGTTAATAATATGATGAACTGGTGTCAATTACAATTTTATAACATAAGAATACAAATACAAAGGTACAAAATACATCATTAAAGAACATAACAATACAGATAACATTTGTAGTACAGGCTTTACAAAAGAATCGAAATAACATATACATCAGTGTTACAGGAATTATGACATGAATACATACATAAAAGATCAGAATAACTTTTGAAACATCAACTTCACACATGAGCATTAAAACAAAACAGAATAAATAATGTCTAAGCATATTTACAAGGTAAATAACATATTATTAATGCCAATTATATTTGAGGATAACAGTATTCCTCATCATAGTGAATGTAGCTTAGTATTAGAAAAATTCTACAACATAAGTCTTATCAGATAAACATATAAATACAGGAAAAACATAAATACACAAGGGAACACAAACACATAGTGGGATAACACAAGGAAAGGACAGGGTTTCTTTTACTGCAGTATTTTGCAAACAAAACTTTCTTTACTTCTCGGAGATCTCCCTTCGTTCCTCACTATTTCCAAAAAGTCGTATCTATACCTGTTTTCTGTACTTTTTTTGTATGACTTCTCAATGCATTTCTTCCAATTCATCGCAGTGCAGTCTCTTATTTAGTCTACCCCCTCTTAAGCTAACTTAAATCTACTGAGCTCAGATGCTAAACTAAGGGACGAGGCAATGCAGCAGCACAAAACAATTAACACAAACAGCAATGATCAAAAATACAAATGGCGAAGCAAGCAACATAAATTACAACTAACATAAGGCAATGAGCAGCAAATAAGAAAAATAAATCAGTAGTAAAACTGGCTTAACAGAGTAACACAAATTAAAATTCAGTAGCACTATGCCTGGCAAACAGCAGCAGCAAAAAAAAACTTATCTCTAAACATGGCATAGCTCAAGCAGAAAAAAATATTAGACTAAAAATGGCCATGTCTAGTACCTATGTCACATCTTGACACTAGAGTGATGCATCACAATTTATTCTACAAAAGAAATTAACAAGTACTTGAAAAGAAAACTATGATTGCAGTTCCTGTGAAGGTAAATGTCTTTTTGTGCTCCCTCATTTTTTTTGAAAAAATTATTATTTACTCAATCTGTAGACAGAAAATATTTATATTAGTACATCTATAAAATTTTATTTTAACCAATGCTGCAGTGCAGCTAGAAACTAGATATCAAATGAAATAAGCAATTACGCAAACCAAAGCATAAAAATATCATTCAATAGTCATGTGACATTTCATAAGTTAGTAGACATTCTCTCAACCCTCGTAGAAAGACGCTTGTCATAATCAGGTGTGCAGATGTAAAAATATTTCTCGTCATTTCATTAGGCATTTCTGTAAATATCATAAATTAAGAGCTCCACAGTGTCAACATATGTTTTCAAGTTCGACCGTGTCGTTTTTGCGATGCTCTCTACAAAGGAACGTCAATAGTGAGGATAATGGCCTCCCTTTTTCTTTTCTACCTGTGCCGCTGAAAAGGGCTCGCAATAATGGCTTTTTCTCCAGGCGTCTGACACACCTGGCCGCTCACAACGAATTACTTCACGGTCACTTACCTTTCTTAACGAAATATTTACGACAGCAGTTTTCGCTACAGCGACAGTCTCATATAAAAATTTCATAGGTCAAGAATTTGCGTTACAAATCTGTAGAAACAAAATCGTATGAATATAACAGTGTCCAAAAAATTTTCGCCGGCATTGTGATACATTCACGCATTTACACACATTTCATAACTCTTAAAGTACGATTCTCGGTTTACAACATCCTTTTTCACCAGTCAGAGTCCCTACCTTCTATTGATTATTCATATACATATAAACACGTAATCACATTCCTTATATAGCATCATCTTATTGATCATAAACATACCGCAACAGCATAATACACATCGTCGTCGTAAAAATAACATCATAACACCTCAGTCAAATCTCAGAATCGTCGTAGCTTCCTCCAATAATTTCAAAACCTAAAAAAATTCTCTGCTCATGTCAAAAGTGTCATCTGCCTCAAACGTACTTTAAAATCATGATCCCATACCAAATACATCATTCAAAGCTCTCATAGTACCACAATGGCTCCGAAAAAATATGAACAGTTCACAAAGTACTGAGAAAATAAAATTTCATAAGTGTGAAGTTATTCAACTGTGTAATTACGTAAACATCTGTCACTAATGTAGTAAAAAATGTTTGTTTTTTTGTTAAATAATCAGATAGCTGTGTAATTTATGTGTTAGAGAAATATGGTACCAATGTGTAAAGTTGTATAAGCAAATACCATAATAGCTAGGGCTCCTTGTGCTTGCCAAACACATGGTACACAAAGTAGGCGTGTACCCCCCTGAGGATTAATGTAATTATACCCTCAGGTGTTACAGATTACAGCAATGGAATGAAATGTATCACGGAAAACCTTCTTTGCAATTCAAAAATCTTGAAAAATAAATGGCTTAAGTACAAAATTAATCTCTCAAATGCGTGTCCTGTAGCACTAAATGTGCGTCTTGCTGTAAGATAATTCTGTGGAAGTGTCGTAGTTATCGTCCTCCGAAAGCTAAGTTCTGCAGAAGTCAATGTACTTACCTCATGATACACAAAAGTGAAATGCTTTGCGTATAGATATCTTAGTTATTACGCTTATTGCCGTGATGAGGAAAGTACTGTGCTGTAACGTATTGTTGTGCTACGGAAAAGGCAGTCTCATTGTAGCTATACCACAAAAGTTACTACTAAAACATGTTTTTCTTTCCAGAAGAATTCAGAAAACTGTGCAGATATAAAACAGATACACCGCAAAAGCAACATTGTAAATTGTCACTCATTAGTAGCGTCGTGATAAAATCGTGTAGCTGTCACATAAACTAACCTCTGTGTCATCTGGTATCTCTCAGAAAGCACTTTAATTTCAGAATGTATTTTCAAATAAACCAAAATGTAGCATTAAAATATCATTAACAGCACTGGTAAATGTTCTAAGTATGTGAGCCTTATAGTCGTTACGTAATCGTGCAACAAACAAGCAAGAATGCACACACACAATAACACTGTGTCGTCTGTTCACAATAACAATGCATTCGTAATTTCTGTTTAAAAATGTTCCCTAGGTTCTAGACTGGATATTTGACTTCAAACATTGTTGTATGTTAACAGATTCTAAGTCTGACAAAGCTTACTAGCAATGCAAAGTGAAAAGTTATATGGCAATGACAAAGTTAAAAAGCAGATTATCTTTCAATAAACGGTTTTACATGTGAAATGTGGCGTAAACCTTTACTCTTGCTAGTACACAGAGTTTCAGCTTCAGTGGAATTATCATGTGGTATATGGCACATCGGTAAAGAATGCTAAAAATTTTCTCAAGGTTAGCGTCTATGTTATTTTTCCCTGAGCCAGCGGCCGCACGCAGCTGCCTGCTGTGCGAGTCATTGTCTGTCTCTTTGTTGGCGCGCGTCATTATTGGGATTAGGAGACCTAACTTCTACAAATTCGCCTTGCCGAGAGGGCCCAGCTCTGTTAGAATCCCGCCAGTTCTGATGAAATTCAGGTCTGTCGTTATGTCGGTAGTTTACATAGTTTCTTTCTTGTCGGTCATGTGGTGGAGAATTTCTTCCTGAATCGTACCTGCGCTCTGAACTGTTGCGTCTGAAGTTATTCTGTCTCCCTTGATAATAATAGTTCTGGTTACCATATTGTCTGTTTCTATGATTGTTTCTGTCACATTCATTACTTCGGAAATGCGATCTTTCTCTGTAACTATTACTCTGCCAGTGGTTGTCATACGGGTGGTGTCTGTTTTGGTCACGATTTACGTTATAAGAATAGCCTTGTCGTGTATTATTTCTGTCACCGCGGAATTGTGACGGATGTGATCTGTAATTGTTGTGCTCCTGCATTCCGCGATTGTCAGTGTCAATTTCCAGTTCTTGTAACAGTCCCTGAAAAGCTTCAATGTCGTCTTTGCAACGTCCTGCCAAAATAATATGTCGTAAATGTTCAGGTAATTTGATTAAGCAAATGCGGATGAGTTCTGAGGGGCTGTATGGGTTTGTCAGGTACTGATTCTTGTGCAACATGTCTTCTAAATATTTCACAAGACTGGAGAATTCAGATTGTTCGAAACGTTTCATCATTATGATGCTATGTTTTACTCGGTCTTGTGTGGCTTGAGACCAATATGCTGAGAGGAAGGCATGATAAAAATCTCCTTCACTGTGACAATCGTGAATGACCGATCGCATTCTTACAGCTGGTTCATTCTCCAAGTAGCCACACATAAATTCTAACCTGTGCTCCAATGACCAGTTGGGAGGAAAACAATGAGAGAATTGATGGAGCCACGCTTGTGGATGAATGTCGTTGGCAGAATTCTTAAATGTTTTGAATTTACGTGTAGTAATGAACAGCTTATAGTCAAAATCATCATGTCGGCGAGTCGCATGTCGGTCATTGTTACGTCGTGTCGGCGGTTCCATCTCAAAATTCTATGTACCTTGCCAATTTCTTTCATAATTTCCGAAGTGTCCTGTGTTATTATTTTGTGGGTGTTCTGTATTTCTAAGTCCCTCTTCCCGTGTTGGAGCGCGAG
The DNA here is from genome assembly GCF_023898315.1 of Schistocerca nitens. Classification (NCBI taxonomy): domain Eukaryota; kingdom Metazoa; phylum Arthropoda; class Insecta; order Orthoptera; family Acrididae; genus Schistocerca; species Schistocerca nitens. Next base: position 252,520,011 of record NC_064615.1, on the reverse strand, counting down.
TGTCCTCTGAAATATGAAGTTTTTGTATTACTTGCGCCAACTGATCTTGTACTTCCCGGATTTCTCTTTTGTATTGCGTATTAATTTGATTTTGATTTTGTTTGAATTTCTTAATTTGTTCATACTCTTCTGTGTCAGTGATGGCTACAGGTCTTGTGTCATTCAGGTCCTCATCTACCTTTGTAGATAAGTTAGTGAACTGATCCGAAAGTTCGGCTACTTTCTCCGATAGTGTACTTATTTCGTCAGTGTGTTTTTCTGAACCAAGTTTCAGAGTATCTACTGTGTCCTTTAAGTTTTCCTGAGTTTTTGCAAGTTGCGTAACCGAATCGGTAAATGCAACTGAGTCAATTTTAGCTTGCAAGGTGTCGTGATTTTCATGAACAATGGTTTGCAGTTCTTTTATGGCTGCTTCGTGATTCTGTAATGCATTTTCATGCCGCGAAAAAATGGGTTGAAAATGCTCACAAATTTGTGTTTTTACGTCATTACAGACTTTTTGACATTTCGATTCAATGTTATGTAACTCACTAGTTAAATCTTCACGTGTTTGTTCAAGTGTGGTGTCTAACTTTTGAAGCTTTTGCTGTGTTTGTCTCTGATTTTGTTCCATTGTGTCTAACTGTTGCTGTGTTTGTCTCTGGTGTTGTTCCATTGTGTCTAACTTTTGAAGATTTTGTTCCATTGTGTCTAACTTTTGAAGATTTTGTTCCATTGTGTCTAACTTTTCAAGCTTTTGTCCCATTTGTTGCATTAATTGTAATAACAATGCACTGGTGTCTGAAACATGTTCCTCAGTGCTTTTCGGCAGTGAATTTGCACCGGCAACATTCACATTTTGATAAGCGGAAAATGTGTCTTGACTCATTTGAGAAAACGGTGAGGACGCAAAACCTGAATCTACAGTATTTGCAAAATTGTGTCCTGTCATTTCGGATTCCTGAGGCGAGCTGTTGCCGACCGATCGATCGATAATGCTTCCCTCTTCACTAATTGTTTCACTGTCCACGCCATTGTTTGCCGCCCGCTCCATTTCCCTATGCACAATTACCAAATTACTACTTTGAACATCAGTTAATTCATTACTCGGTGGCGCTAACACACTGCTTTCGTTTTCACTGTCATTTCTCAGTTTACTTTGGAGCCTAGTATTACGTTTTTCACACGCCATTATTGTCACAGTATTTCACATGACAACATAGAAAAACACAATTTGAAGAGCAAAAATAGGGGAACACATTATCATAGCACTGAAAATAATATCTAGTTAATTGCAGCTGCGAAATACTTGGTGCAAATCTACATGCGTGCCACACCTGTTTTACTGTACAACAATGAAAGACTGCAACTACAAAGGAGATTCTCTCTACAATTACGCGCTAGCAATAAACAAAATCTACACTAATTACACAAACTACAAGAAAAAATCAGAAGATTCCAGTGAGGTATCCTGGGCTAAGGGTCGCCATATGAAACGTCCCCTTTGAACAATTATACAGGACTGTGCTTAAGCTGAAACACAATATTTTTAGCGCAACGCAATCTGACTTTCAGAAATCCCTACAAAAGAATGGCCCTGACTAACATTAACCTATGCATTTCACAAATCGCTTACCTCACAAAAATCTTGGTTACTCGAACTACTGCAATACAGCGGGCGCCACTACTGCCAGCTAAATAAAAGATTCAAACTATGGAAGGCACTAACTACTGATAGGGATAGTTAGCAAATGAAAGATTTTGATAGAGAACAACCAATGTATTTACCTTAATAATGTTGAAAACTCATAATATACATAACAGATCATTGTATATCTTACAAATTTCCAAACTCCGCCATCTCTCTCCCCACATTCACCACTGCTGGCGGCTCACCTCCAACTGCGCAACGCTACGCGCTGTTCACAGCCAGCTGCCTAACACTACAATGGCGAGTATTACAACAATGCAAAGCAGCCACAGACTGCACACAGCACAGCCAGTGATTTTCATACAGAGGTGGCGTTACCAATAAAAAAAACTAAACAGCCTACTTACAGTTGCTACAGGTACACTTTTTTCATAAGTAAGAGAGATTCTTCGATGAATTTTACAGAGCATAAAAAACAATATTTACAAGTCGGTTGTGAGCTCTGCCAGATCCATGAACTAGTTTGTATTTACGTGACAAACCCTAATTCTAGGGCTATCTTTCATTTTTGACAAATGGATCTATGCCAACAATTGTAAAAATGGCGATGGTAGATTAGTCCTTACTAATGTAAAATTGGTACCTTCTCAAGAAGAGAAATTTATATTTGTCGAAACCTAGGTAAAGAATTTCTTTATCCAGTGCAACCTGTCGGCTGGTTATAATTTTATTAAGTGGAACCGTTACTGTTGTGCAGCTATGTTTAAAATATTGATATTTATAAGTGTATGAAACTCTAGAATTTATTTAATTTATGAAAAAACGAATGAGCTGTTGCACTTTAAACTTCATGTTTAGAAAAAACTGAAATTTTGTAGTTAATTATCTCAATTTTGCGATAATTTTTAACAGGTTTGGAAAATTCTAGAGTTTTGCATTAAGGAGTTTGTTTTTAATAAGCGTACCAAGTTCGAAAGTAATGGGATATTTATTGTGAATGTTACATGTACCTAACTACAGAAATTTGCGTTTTGTGGAAAATGGCAGTTAAAGTTTCTGCTTGTGTTTGGGATTCTTTTAGAACCATAAGCAGGTTCTTATTCATTTTCTAAACCAGTTTTATTCCTTTTTTTCACATTCCTATGATGCTCTCTTCTTGATTTTATCACTTCCTAAAATGATTTATCTGCTTTCACTACGGGCTCTCTGTCTATAGCATACAAAGCTTTGATGCAATTCACTCCGGGCTTAATTCCCATTTTCTCTAAAACATATTTCCTACTTTGCACACCGTCATTACCACATGAAACCGCATCATAAACACCAATAGCAAGTAAATTTCCTACCACAAAATCGGTTTTTGGCAATCTTTCCCATACACATTGGTTAAAACTTTCATTTACGTTTTGGGTACCGCAATGAAGTCATTTCTTGAATAATTTTTCATTTGTAGGGTCCCTGAATATAGGTTTACATAAAAATAAATATAAACATTCGAATTCTACAGAGCGAAATATACTTACGTATGACAGAAGAATGCTGTGCAAAGGCGTGTGGCGCTACATGTTGGTACACTAGAGACCAAATAACGTGCCTTATAATCTCTCAAATATATACACTCCTGGAAATTGAAATAAGAACACCGTGAATTCATTGTCCCAGGAAGGGGAAACTTTATTGACACATTCCTGGGGTCAGATACATCACATGATCACACTGACAGAACCACAGGCACATAGACACAGGCAACAGAGCATGCACAATGTCGGCACTAGTACAGTGTATATCCACCTTTCGCAGCAATGCAGGCTGCTATTCTCCCATGGAGACGATCGTAGAGATGCTGGATGTAGTCCTGTGGAACGGCTTGCCATGCCATTTCCACCTGGCGCCTCAGTTGGACCAGCGTTCGTGCTGGACGTGCAGACCGCGTGAGACGACGCTTCATCCAGTCCCAAACATGCTCAATGGGGGACAGATCCGGAGATCTTGCTGGCCAGGGTAGTTGACTTACACCTTCTAGAGCACGTTGGGTGGCACGGGATACATGCGGACGTGCATTGTCCTGTTGGAACAGCAAGTTCCCTTGCCGGTCTAGGAATGGTAGAACGATGGGTTCGATGACGGTTTGGATGTACCGTGCACTATTCAGTGTCCCCTCGACGATCACCAGTGGTGTACGGCCAGTGTGGGAGATCGCTCCCCACACCATGATGCCGGGTGTTGGCCCTGTGTGCCTCGGTCGTATGCAGTCCTGATTGTGGCGCTCACCTGCACGGCGCCAAACACGCATACGACCATCATTGGCACCAAGGCAGAAGCGACTCTCATCGCTGAAGACGACACGTCTCCATTCGTCCCTCCATTCACGCCTGTCGCGACACCACTGGAGGCGGGCTGCACGATGTTGGGGCGTGAGCGGAAGACGGCCTAACGGTGTGCGGGACCGTAGCCCAGCTTCATGGAGATGGTTGCGAATGGTCCTCGCCGATACCCCAGGAGCAACAGTGTCCCTAATTTGCTGGGAAGTGGCGGTGCGGTCCCCTACGGCACTGCGCAGGATCCTACGGTCTTGGCGTGCATCCGTGCGTCGCTGCGGTCCGGTCCCAGGTCGACGGGCACGTGCACCTTCCGCCGACCACTGGCGACAACATCGATGTACTGTGGAGACCTCACGCCCCACGTGTTGAGCAATTCGGCGGTACGTCCACCCGGCCTCCCGCATGCCCACTATACGCCCTCGCTCAAAGTCCGTCAGCTGCACATACGGTTCACGTCCACGCTGTCGCGGCATGATACCAGTGTTAAAGACTGCGATGGAGCTCCATATGCCACGGCAAACTGACTGACACTGACGGCGGCGGTGCACAAATGCTGCGCAGCTAGCGCCATTCGACGGCCAACACCGCGGTTCCTGGTGTGTCCGCTGTGCCGTGCGTGTGATCATTGCTTGTACAGCCCTCTCGCAGTGTCCGGAGCAAGTATGGTGGGTCTGACACACCGGTGTCAATGTGTTCTTTTTTCCATTTCCAGGAGTGTATGTTTTATAGATCAAACTATTCAGGAAGACGTACGCTACAAAATAGGCTTATTTATGAAAAATCGCCTATGCAGACGACACTGCACTATTAGCATGCACACAAGAAGATCTGAAAAGAAGTATCCAGACCTTGGAGTTATTTGCAGCTAGGATCGGTCTACAAATTAGCTCTGAAAAGACTGAGTATATGACGATAGGAAGAAAGATCCAAAACTCCCACGATTTAATTGTGAACAACACCAGCTATAACATGTGAAAGAGTTCAAATATCTTGGATCAGTTTTGTAGAAGTAACATCAACTGAAGCAGAGACAAAGTGCTGAAGGCAGGAAATAGATGCTGTCACTCTCTAGACCCTATATTGAAACGTAGGAGTGTCTCTCAACAACTAAAGCTACAGTTGTAAACGACATTAATAATGTCAGTAGTACTTCAAGGTTCTCAAACCTGGAGCACTCAGAAACAAGACTTTAACCGATTGCTTACATTTGAAAGGAAGGTCCTCAGGAAAATATTTCGACCAGTCCGAGATCAGACTACTGGAGAATGGAGAAGACGCCATATCACAGAATTAGAAGAGCTGTACAAAGAGCCTAATATCTTAGGAGTGATGAGAAGCAAAAGACTGGAACGGGCTGGATATGTACAGTACTGGCCATTAAAATTGCTACACCACGAAGATGACGTGCTACAGACGCGAAATTTAACCGACAGGAAGGAGATGCTGTGATATGCAAATGATTAGCTTTTCAGAGGATTCACATAAGGTTGACGCCGGTGTCGACACCTACAACGTGCTGACATGACGAAAGTTTCCAACCGATTTCTCATGCACAAACAGCAGCTGACCGGAATTACCTGGTGAAACGTTGTTGTGGTGCCTCGTGTAAGGAGGAGAAATGCGTACCATCACGTTTCCGACTTTGATAAAGGTCAGATTGTAGCCTATCGTGTTTGTGGTTTATCGTATGGCGACATTGCTGCTCGCGCTGGTCGAGATCCAATGACTGTTAGCAGAATATGAAATCGGTGGGTTCAGGAGGGTAATACGAAACGCCGTGCTGCATCCTAACGGCCTCGTATCACTAGCTGTCGAAATGAAAGGCATCTTATCCGTGTGGCTGTAACGGATCGTGCACCCACGTCTCGATCCCCGAGTCAACAGATGGGAACGTTTGCAGGACAACAAGCATCTGCACGAACAGTTCGACGACTTTTGCAACAGCATGGACTATCAGCTCGGAGACCATGGCTGCGGTTATCCTTGATGATGCGATGCTGCATTACAGACAGGAGCGCCTGCGATGGTGTACTCAACGACGAACCTGGGTGCACGAATGGCAAAACGTCATTTTTTCGGTGAAACCAGGTTCTGTTTACAGCATCATGATGGCGGCATCCGCGTACATTGGAAGCGTGTATTCGTCATCGCCATATTGGCGTATCACCCGGCGTGATGGTATGGGGTGCCATTGGTTACACGTCTCGGTCACCTCTTGTTCGCATTGACGGCACTTTGAACAGTGGACGTTACATTTCAGATGTGTCACGACCCGTGGCTCTACCCTTCATTCGATCCCTGCGAAACCCTACATTTCAGCAGGATAATGCACGACCCCATGTTGCAGGTCCTGTGCGGGCCTTTCTGGATACATAAAATGTTCGACTGCTGCCCTGGCCAGCACATTCTCCAGATCTCTCACCAATTGAAAACGTCTGTCAATGGTGGCCTAGCAACTGGCTCGTCACAATACGCCAGTCAGTCACTACTCTTGATGAACTGTGGTATCGTGTCGAAGCTGCAACGGCAGCAGTACCTGTACACGTCATCCAAGCTCTGTTTGACTCAATGCCCAGGCGTATCAAGGCCGTTATTACAGCCAGAGGTGGTTGTTCTGGGTTCTGATTTCTCAGGATCTATGCACCGAAATTGCGTGAAAATGTCGTCACATGTCCGTTCTATAATAATATATTTGTCCAATGAATACCCGTTTATCATCTGCATTTCTTCTTGGTGTAGCGATTTTAATGGCCAGTAGTGTAGTTAGAATGGAGGCAACAAGGCGGCCCAGAATTTGTAGTGGACTGGATCCCGTCAGGCTGCAGACCAGTGGCAAGACCTAGAAAGAGGTGGATCGATGGAGTGAGAGAAGACTTGTTGCAGCTGGGAGTCACGCAAACTGGAGTCAGATAGCAGAAGACAGAGACAGATGGAGAGCTCTGACTGTGGTGCCGCGAGGTCCACTGGATCTGATCGCGTGAATTATTATTATTATATCAAATTTTTGACGTCCTACCCGCCTAAAAAAATGGTTCAAATGGCTCTGAGCACTATGGGACTTAACATCTATGGTCATCAGTCCCCTAGAACTTAGAACTACTTAAACCTAACTAAGGACAGCACACAACACCCAGTCATCACAAGGCAGAGAAAATCCCTGACCCCGCCGGGAATCGAACCCGCCTAAAGAAAACATAAAAAGTGGAAGGATGTGAATAAATTTTACACCACTGTGTACTACGTACAGTGGAAGAAAGTTCAGAGGCGAAGGCGGTACCAGCATAACAATGCTTACTGTCATAGTGCAGCATCTGTGAGGCGATGGTTTGTGGATGATATCATTTTTGAAATGGGCTGGACTGCCCAGAGCCCCAATGTGAACTTAACTGTACACCTTTGGGACGAGTTACATCGTCGACCTCACTCCAGACCCCAGAGTCCAACATCACTACCTTCCGTGGTTTCGGCTCTTAAGGAAGAATGGTCTGCCATTTCTCCACAGACATTCGGACACCACACTGAAAGTGTGCCCAGCAGAGTTGAAGCCGTCAGGAAGTTGAAGGGTTGGCATAGTTATACGAACAGTGCTCAACAAGTAATGCAACAATTTTTTTCTCGGCCAATATCGGTTGAAAAAAATGCGAAATTTGTTGTGAGACATCGTGGAAGATTCCTGCTTCAGCCCATATATTTTTATGAAGTTCCGGTAAGTGGTGGCGATATACGTAGCCTCCAAAATGGCGTCCGAAACGGACGTGAGTTGCAAGCAGACAGCTGTTATCGAGTTTCTTTTAGCGGAAAACCTTAACATCGCAGATATTCATAGGCGCTTGCAGAATGTCTTCGCAGACCTGGCAGTGAACAAAAGCACAGTGAGTCGTTGGGCGAGGCGTCTGTCATTATCGCAACAACTTCGCGCAAACCTGTCCAATGTGTCATGTGCCGACCTTTCCACACAGCTGTGACGCCTGCAGTGTTGGGACGTGCGGACACCCTCATTCGAGGCGATTGACGCATCGCAAACAAACACTGAACCGTGATTTATTTTCAAAGAATATTCTTAAAAATTTATTTTATTTACTAGCGATTCATCGAGAACATTAACAGATTTAATCACATTATGTAAGCATGGAAGTAGTTGCCAGGGAGTAACTGATGAAATCATAACGAAACTCCTTTTAACAAATGGGAATTTTATTCACTTTAATAGTGCCTAAAAGCATTTCTTAAAAGAACCAGATTTAAAATTATAATCAGAAAGCACTCTCTAAATATCAAAGTTACAATTTATTCAGAGGCAGAAAGAAACAAGTTTTGACTGTATGAGCTTTTGGGCAGAGAACCTTGCCGCTCCCTTTTGACACGGCTGTAGTTACGACCGCTCACAACAGCCTCTGAAAGACTACACTGGTGCAAATCTGCAACACACCAGATTACTTTAAACTAAGAGTTTTAACAATTTACACAAGCACACAAACTATGCGCCCCCCCCCCCCCCCCCCGTAGGAGGGATATAAATGGTACAAAACACTAACAATTAAAATATTAACCTTGCCACCGAAGGTGCAATTTGATTTTAACTTCTAAGAAAAGTCTTACGGTGAAAGGGTGGCAACTTTATATACTAAAATGATCATTTAAATAAAAGCCCATGAAATGCAATCTTATATAAAATTCTACAAGGTTTGCCAAACAATAGTTAAGATGCTCTACAGTACACAGATACCGCCTCTCAAGATCACAGGCAATAATATCAAAGTTTACAAAGATCAAAACATATTTCAGGTATAAGGCCGTTACACTTCAAGCAATAAATTCGTTAACACACCAAATCCGACAAACATGACAGAGGCAGCTACTAAGGTACGGTAGACTGGTAGGGAGATTACCGAACAACCCGAACCGCAGGTTGCTCTAACCGGCCCCTACTCCACAAGGGAAAAACGGACCACCCAATTTATAAATAACCACTTTCCCGCTGGTGGGCAAACGGAGAAGACTGGTGGGACGACCCCAAAGCAAAACGGCTGGTGTCCTCACCAAGAGAACAAGTAGAACTTAACAAGAGTAAATCAAACAACATATCAGCAATCACTTAACTTCTAATAAACTGCGATTTCTCGAGAAGACCTGGCGCAGCACCCCCAAATCGCTCTCCCGAACCGTATGCTGCCAGCCGCTTCAACGGACGCAGGAAGGCGCGCCGATCTCCCGTCTCACGGCGTCGCCGCTCGCATCGGCCAGACTGATGTCGTGGGTTGACTCCTGTTGCTCTCGTGTCGACCGCGAAGTCACTACCCTTCGCTATACGCCGCGGCCCACTGGACTCACGTGGCGACCTAACACGCGCCGACGCTCAAGGCGGATAAGTCATCTTGTGTCTCAATGCGCGGTCGACCAACCGATCGATCCAACCGCCGAAGACCATTGCCTGAGCAAACTCGAGCAGACTGGCGGCCTAACGCGCAGACTCAGATGCAGGAACTAAGCCCCGACCGGGCGACCACTCGCTGAGTTCTCTTACTGGCGGAGTGGAAAGACTCTCATTCTTCCGGCTTTAAAGGTTGATCCGAACGACAGACATACAAGCACTCCGGACGACAGACAGACACTAACTGCCTAACAACTGCGGGCGAGAGACAGACCCAGACTGACCCAGACTGACCGACTGGCGAGCTCATAGCGTCCCTTAAATGCATGTGAACAGGCAACCTTTCGCACAAGAGGGAGACAGCAAAGCTGCGAATGCCACAGCGGCGCCACCGCCAGAAACGGAGGGCGACTGCTTCACACTACGCGCTGTGGCGCGCTCTTCAAAACAGCAATTTTTACCACGGCTCAAACACCTCACTACTCAGCTGGGCGCCGCCTGAAATAAGACTATATTCAGCAACGAAGGAACATCTGTGCGGAATTTCTTGCGCGTTACGACACTGGTCGTAACAATTTTCGGTTGAACATCGTCGCAGGTGATCAAACATGCATTTATCACTTCGAACCGTTAACAAGACGACAATCCATAGAGTAGCGACACACCACCTCTCCTCCGAAAAAAAGTTCGAAGCCGCATCGTCAGCCAGTACATTCATGGCTACGGTCTTCAAGGACTCTGAAGGGGTTATTCCATTTGACGTCCTCCCTCATGGTGCAACGATCATCTCTGAAGCGTATTGTTCTACCCTGACGAAATTGAAGAAACGACTTCAATGTGTTCGACGCCACAAAAACGCAAATGAACTTCTCCATGACAACACAAGGCCTCACACAAATCTGCCCACCATACACAAAACTTCATTAGACTGTTGCTGCTCACCCGCCCTATTGCCCGGATCTCGCATCTTCCAACTTCCATCTGTTTCTCCCAATGAAGGCTGTTCTCCGTTCGAAGCTGTACTTTAATGACGAGGAGATCTCAGGCATTGACTCTGACGCCGGCCAGTTGAGTGGTACCATGCGGGAATACAGGCCCTCCCAGTAAGATGGAATAAAGCCGCCGCACTGAACGGAGATTACGTTGAAAAATAGGGTTTTGAAACCAAGAGAGTGGGGATGTACTGGAATCCTGGAATCCTGAATGAAAACAACCTGCTTTCATAAAAAAAGTGTGTTGCATAACCTATTGAACGCCCTTCGTATCAATGTCCAGTAACAGGTGCTGAATACTTTTGAACTAATCGTGTATTGCCAGTTGGTTGGATGGAATCAGCATAGTAACATAAGTGAACATGAAGACGTGGCAGAATGTCAGAAATGGGCGGTCCTTTTTGGACGTGCCCTTGTCCACACAGTCAATGAATTTGACAGTTTCTTCGCGTAAGAAAGCGGTTTGCTGGTCAGTAAATGGATGTCCATTTCAATCAGTTTCCGAGGAAACACTGCGAAGGGAACTGCGTGCACCTATCAGTTGTTGCGGATTTCGTCACAAAAGGCCATTGGTGAAGCTGGAAATCTTCAGTAGGCCACACAACACACAGTACTTGACTGGAACCATGCAATGTAGCCCAGCGAGAGGCGATGTCTCTAGTCATATTAATTACGCAAATCACAGTAAATCTATGGAGTATGGCTGGACGTTTACATTAGCCCTGTTCCGACGAATATGCGCCAGTATCTTATCGCCAATGCTATCTCGCTCGATAGAAACATTATAAGGGCGACATGGATGTCACAAGTGCGATCTGGACGATATCTGCAACTCCATGAGACTGAGCATGACTGCTTTCTACTTAAACGCAATTTTATTCACGAGGGAAACTGCATAAACAATTTTTTTTTCGAGTTGTTGTTCTGTGAACTGCATCTATGACTAACAAAGAATTTATGACGTGGTACCGATAATTCACAGAGAACTTCGTTTACTTCCTCAGAATGATTATCTCGATGGTTACAAGAAAGCTTACGTTGTTAAAGCTTTTACTATAATTTTGTTATTTTAATAGCTGTCTTCTCCTCTGTGACTGCTACGTTTAGAAGTTTATGTTCGTCATCTCAACATCGACTTTGTCGTGACTGGGCACTTAGGTGATAAAGGAGGGGTAGGACATAGTACATGCCAAGCTCAAAAGAAAGTAATTTGAACTATACGTAGAATTGACACACGTACATCTTCCAGGCATATGTTTAAAAAATTGCGACTGTATACCACATCTTCGCAGTACATTTATTGACTCATGAAATTTGTTGTGAACCACCCATCGCTGTTTGAGAGTAATACAAGGGTCACTCCAAAAGAAATGCACACTATTTTTGTAAAAATACAGTTTTCATTCTGCATGTGTGAATGTTTTACAGTGTGTAGATACATCCTTCCCGCTTGTTTTCAAACTTAGTTCAACCTGTTCCCGTGAGTGGCGCCGTCACAGCATGTCTTCAAGGTGGCTGTTACAATTGACGTCCGTCAGAAGCAACGTGCTGTCATAGAATTCCTGTGCTGTGAAAACGAGACAGTGGGAAACATCCACAAGAGGTTGAAAAAGGTGCATGGAGATGCTGCTGTCGATCACAGTACAGTTAGTCGGTGGGCAAGTAGGTTACGTGATGAAAGCGGGCACGGAAATATTGAGAACTATCCTCGCAGCGGCAAGCCTAGTACTGCACACACTCCAGACAATGTGCAGAGAGTTAACGAACTGGCGACTGCTGACAGACGCATCACAGTGAACGAATTGTCACGCTACGTTGGGATAGGGGAAGGCAGTGTTAGCAGAATACCCACCATTTTTCACCAGAGACGAAGAGGCAATCGATGGAGTGGCACCATGCAAATTCAACCAAGAAAAAAAAAAAAATTCAAAACCACACCTTCTGCTGGAAAAGTTATGGCTACAGTGTTTTTCTATTCCGAAGGACTCTTGCTTGTTGACATCACGCCAAGTGGAACCACCATAAATTCTGATGCATATGTGACGACACTGAAGAAACTTCAAGCTCGACTGAGTCGTATTCGACCACATCGGCAAAAGCAGGATGTTTTGCTGTTGCACGATAGTGCACGGCCACATGTCGGTCAAAACACCATGGAAGCGATCACAAAACTCGGATGGACAACACTGAAACACCTGCCTTACAGTCATGACCTGGCTCCATGTGACTATCATCTCTTTGGTAAACTGAAAGACTCTCTTCGTGGAACAAGGTTTGAAGATGATGACTCCCCTGTGCACACTGCCAAAACAGTGGCTCCAACAGGTTGGTCCAGAATTTTACCGTGCGGGTGTACAGGCGCTGGTTCCAAGATGGCGTAATGCAGTTGAGAGGGATGGAAATTATGTGGATAAATGAAAATATTGTTCCTAAAGGATGTATCTACACACTGTAAAACTTTCAAACATGTAGAATAAAAGATGGATTAAAAAAATAGTGTGTAGTGTGCATGTCTTTTGGAGTGACCCTCGTAGATACTCACCAACACAACACTAGAGGGAAAAAAAATGTTCTCCAATTCCTGATGGTGTATGTGACTTTGGCAGAGAAAGCGGTGCAGTACTCACTTATAAAACGCTTTAATAATTTACTAGTTGAAATATAATGTCTGAGGAGAGAATATGTGTTTTCAATTAGATTAAAGCCATTTCTGTCGGGTAATGCTCGTCACGACTGTGGCACTTCATGAGCCCCAAATGCCACTCCGGTTGACCCAAATGGTGAGCAGTTCAGTGAGATGAGTTCTGTTGGCTAGATTAAAGCCATTTCTGTCGGGTAATGCTCGTCACGACTGTGGCACTTCATGAGCCCCAAATGCCACTCCGGTTGACCCAAATGGTGAGCAGTTCAGTGAGATGAGTTCTGTTGGCTGGGCACGGGTTTAGTGAACTCAGGGGCCCGAAATGGAGCCTGGCGAGTGTCACCCGTCTTCTGCAACCATAAGCTATGAGCAGGCTTCAGCGATCACCGTATGGCGCAGCGGTGGAAAGTTGTGCACCACAGGGAACCTTGGCTTATCCTCCCAGATTGTGAGGATAGCAAAAACTGCTGTAATAAGAGTCTCGGGCTCAAAGTGTGCTCCGCCCCGATGTGATGAACTGCAACGGTCGTTAATGGAAAACCTCTGGGCAACCTTCACATCTAAGTTGTTCAGGCCGTACACTGGTAAGAGAGGCTCTGTCTGGGTGGACAGTTGTTACACTCGTGGGGCGCCTATGGAGCCTGCTACAGTGGGATGCGAAATTAATATACTCACCGTGTAGTTCAGGCCGTTTTGAAGTTTGGTTTCGAAGTGCTGTACATTAAATAGAGATTATGAGTTTTAGTGTTTCCACAGCTTTTGTAAGGTAGTCATGTCAGTGATTTTTATATGTCACCGATTGCACTTCAAAGAGAGAGCAAGATACGTTACTGTTAAACAATCTTTGGTCTTGTCGTGGCACAGTATTTGCCTCTGTGCAGTCTTATACATTCTTATTTGAAGTATGGAAGGTGATGGACGTATTTAGTAATGCTGTTTGGACTTGTGATTACATCTGTTAGGTGAAGAAAGGACAGCAAGGATAAATATGATGTATACAGTGAAAGGTGAAAGGAATATAGATTTTGAATAATACGATTGTTTTTGTAGAGAAGAAGTTTGAGGTAAGACTGCAGCAGTGTGCACCTAACTTGTCAGAATGATTATTGTCAGCTAGTTAACTTCCTCAGAGCTGAGAGAAAGACCAAACCACTTCTCTGAGTCACGGGTTGACATATTAACTGATTAAGCTGTTTACTTTTTATAGAAATTCTCTGTTAACATTGTAACCTCTTCAAATCACTGTTCATGTGATCAGGCGCAGTAAATGAAGCAAGAAAATAAGCTTACAACAATGGCAAATAATGTGTAACAGCTTACATCAATGGCAAATAACGATACACAAACAGATTAAACAGCAAAAGCCAAAGTATATAAAGAATGGAAGGTAACACAAATCAAAGGAAAACAGAGTTCCTTCTTTAAGATAACATTAACATTCTACCATTAACACCCTCCATCAATGTTAGTTGTCAGTGTACAAAACCAAATTACAAACTCTAAGTAAGTCCCAACAAGTCTCTAAATTTTTCAAATTTTATTTTACCTAGTGTGCTATTTGCTTTAACATAGCTTTCTTAGTAAAAACTTTCTCTCTTACGAATAAAATTTTCACCCTATATGCTTTAGTTTATGACGGAACTGTCGTATCTTGCAAAGGCTTCTTACTGTCATATAGTCTTCATAAAGTACAACAGCTCTTTGATTGCCAGAAAGAGTGTGATACAAATTACTGACCCAACAGGCTTCACTACTTGCCATGCTTAAGGCTACAAATTCAGATTCTGTTGATGACAGAGAGACTGTGGGTTGCTTCTTAGATGCCCACGAAACACTACACCCCATTACTTTGAAAAGATAGCCACTTCTGGACTTTCTGTCTACTCCGTCACCAGCCCACTCAGAGTCTACATAACCAATTCTACGATCAGTACACTTTTTATCCCTAGCAAAAAACAGACTCAGTTTTATGATTCCCTTAACATAATGCAAGACACGTTTTAAAGAATTCCGTAAATCCAGACTTGCACATGTTTGATACCTATATAGACTGCTTTGTTGTTGTTGTGGTCTTCAGTCCTGAGACTGGTTTGATGCAGCTCTCCATGCTACTCTATCCTGTGCAAGCTTCTTCATCTCCCAGTACCTACTGCAGCCTACATCCCTCTGATTCTGCTTAGTGTATTCATCTCTTGGTCTCCCTCTACGATTTTTACCCTCCACGCTGCCCTCCAATACTAAATTGGTGATCCCTTGATGCCTCAGAACATGTCCTACTAACCTATCCCTTCTTCTAGTCAAGTTGTGCCACAAACTCCTCTTCTCCCCAATCCTATTCAGTACCTCCTCATTAGTTATGTGATCTACCCATCTAATCTTCAGCATTCTTCTGTAGCACCACATTTTGAAAGCTTCTATTCTCTTCTTGTCTAATCTATTTATCGTCCATGTTTCACTTCTGTACATGGCTACACTCCACACAAATACTAACAAAAAACGACTTCCTGACACTTAAATCTATACATGATGTTAACAAATTTCTCTTATTCACAAACGCTTTCCTTGCCATTGCCAGTCTACATTTTATATCCTCTCTACTTCGACCATCATCAGTTATTTTGCTCCCCAAACAGCAAAACTCCTTTACTACTTTAAGTGTCTTATTTCCTAATCTAATTCCCGCAGCATCACCCGACTTAATTCGACTACATTCCATTATCCTCGTTTTGCTTTTGTTGATGTTCATCCTATATCCTCCTTTCAAGACACTGTCCATGCCGTTCAGCTGCTCTTCCAAGTCCTTTGCTGTGTCAGACAGAATTACAATTTCATCGGCGAACCTCAAAGTTTTTATTTCTTCTCCCTGGATTTTAATACCTACTCCGAATTTTTCTTTTGTTTCCCTCACTGTTTGCTCAATATAGAGACTGAATAACATTGGGGAGAGACTACAACCCTGTCTCACTCCCTTCCCAACTACTGCTTCCCCTTCATGTCCCTCGACTCTTTATAACTGCCATCTGGTTTCTGTACAAATTGTAAATAGCCTTTCGCTCCTTGTATTTTACCCCTGCCGCCTTCAGAATTTGAAAGAGAGTATTCCAGTCAACACTGTCAAAAGCTTTCTCTAAGTCTACAAATGCTAGAAACATAGGTTTGCCTTTCCTTAATCTAGCTTCTAAAATAAGTCGTAGGGCAGTATTGCCTCACGTGTTCCAATATTTCTACGGAATCCAAACTGATCTTCCCCAACGTCAGCTTCTACCAGTTTTTCCATTCGTCTGTAAAGAATTCGCGTTAGTATTTTGCAGCTGTGACTTATTAAACTGATAGTTCGGTAATTTTCACATCTGTCAACGCCTGATTTCTTTGGGATTGGAATTATTATATTCTTCTTGAAGTCTGAGGGTATTTCGCCTGTCTCATACATTTTACTCACCAGATGGTAGAGTTTTGTCTGGACTGGCTCTCCCAAGGCTGTCAGTAGTTCTAATGGAATGTTGTCTACTCCCGGGGCCTTGTTTCGACTTAGGTCTTTCAGTGCTCTATCAAACTCTTCACGCAGTATGATATCTCACATTTCATCTTCGTCTACATCCTCTTCCATTTCTATAACATTGCCCTCAAGCACATCTGCCTTTGTCCTCTAGCCATCCCTGCTTAGGCCTTTTGCACTTCCTGTATATCTCATTTTTGAGACGTTTGTATTCCTTCTTGCCTGCTTCATTTACTGCATTTTTATGTTTTCTTCTTTCATCAATTAAATTCAATATTTCTTCTGTCACCCAAGGATTTCTACTAGCCCTCGTCTTTTTACCTACTTGATCCTCTGCTGCCTTCACTACTTCATCCCTCAAAGCTACCCATTCTTCTTCTACTGTATTTCTTTCCCCCATTCTTGTCAATTGTTCCCTTATGCTCTCCCTGAAACTCTGTACAACCTCTGGTTTAGTCAGTTTATCCAGGTCCCATCTCCTTAAATTCCCACATTTTTGCAGTTTCCTCAGTTTTAATCTACAGTTCATAACCAATAGAGTGTGGTCAGAGTCCACATCTGCCCCTGGAAATGTCTTACAATTTAAAACCTGGTTCCTAAATCTCTGTCTTACCATTATATAATCTATCTGAAACCTGTCAGTATCTCCAGGCTTCTGCCATGTATACAATCTTGGTTTATGATTCTTGAACCATGTGTTAGCTATGATTAGGTTGTGCTCTGTGCTAAATTCCATCAGGCGGCTTCCTCTTTCATTTCTTGTCCCCAGTCCATATTCACCTGCTACGTTTCCTTCTCTCCCTTTTCCTACTCTCGAATTCCGGTCACCCATGACTATTAAATCTTCATCTCCCTTCACTATCTGAATAATTTCTTTTATTTTATCATACATTTCTTCAATTTCTTCGTCATCTGCAGAGCTAGTTGGTATATAGACTTGTACTACTGTCGTAGGCGTGGGCTTTGTGTCTCTCTTGGCCACAACAATGCGTTCGCTGTGCTGTTTGTAGAATGCTTATAGTTATGCAAATATCTGGTCTGGAACCTACATGAGTGACTCTGTTAATTTTCTGCAACCTTTCTCAGTGTCTTCATTTTTTGGTTTTTTTTTTCTAACATACAGTGATCAAAATTTTCCTCCATGGGGATTGAAACAGAATTATATTCAAACATATCAAAAACTTTCAACACTTTTTCATGATAGGTACTTTGGAAAATAGTAAATTTGAACAATATTCATTTCCAAATAGTTCCTAATCATACCTAAATCTTTCATTTTAAAGTTATCGCTCAGTAACAGTTTTAAATCGTCATTTCCCTCTGGGAAGTTGAAACCATGAGCAGAACATCAGTGTAAACAACTGTGTATGCTTCATGCCTATTTCCTGTCTTTACATACAAGGAATGCTCAAAAACACTTCCTACAAAACCTAAGCCAGTTATTATTGCGTGAAATTTAACATTACCATTTTGGGTGAGTCCTTTAAACCATACAGAGCCATTCTAAATATACAAACGTTATCATTCATTTTACTGCGACAGCCAGTAGGTAATTTAATATAAAAGTCTCCAACTATTTCTCCAAAGAGAAATGCTCTATAAACATCCAGTTGATGGATGGAAAAGTTATTCTCATTAAACAAAACCTTCTTCTTGACATCAAAAACTATATATTCCTCTGCACCCTCAAAACAAATGTCTCTGTTTTCACTGTCTTCACTCACTTCTTGTTCTACTGTAATCTGACTTTTATTTTCTTCCACAAGCCCAGTCCTCATTTCTTTTTTCTGTTCCCCTGAATCTGAAGCTTTATCTATGTTCTCTTCATTACAACAAATAGTATCTGTTTCTTTTACATAAACACCAGTTTTCTTCTTCCTTTCAGATACTGCTGGTAGCAAGAAAATTACATCTCGAAGCACCTCAATTCTCTTTATCGAAGGTGTAAATATTCTTTACCCCTTCACATTATGATCACAACCATAAATAAACGTATCTTGTTTTTGGGGTCTAGTTTCAGTCTCTTTTATTTGGGTACAAGGACAGACATACGATTTTAAAAAATTTTCAAAACGAGTTTTAATTTCTACAGGGCTTGGACCAGTTCTATCGATTTAGTACATAAGCCATCGTGTTAACTGCTTCAGCCCAGAAACGTTTAGGCATTCCTAAAATCAATGAACGAGCAGTTTCAACCAAGACGCACACTTCCCTTTCAGCTCTTCCATTTTGTTGTGGTGTGCACACAATGCTCCTTTGATGAGTTATGACTTTTTCACTCAAAACTGTGCCTAAGTCAGTATTCATAAACTCCAGTCTATTATGACTCCTTATAACTTTATTTTTTACATCCGTTTCTCTCTCAATTTTTGCAATAAAATTCCTAATCAGACATTTAACTTCTTTCTTCTCTTTCATAAAGAAAACTTTGTGATAACCAGAGTAGTCATCATTTAAAGGCAAACGATATTTTGCTCCTCCAAGCGAATGCATCTCCATGGGTCCACAAACGTGCGCATGAACCAGTTCAAGTGGGGCATTAGCTCTTGACGAACTGACAGATATCGTGTACCTGCCAAACATTCTTCACAAATGCTAAAGTCGTCAATGAAGCTCACTCCTTTACATGACAAAAACTTTACCATGCTTAATGCTCTGATGGCACAATTTTTTTATGCTACACACTCAAGTTTTCAACACGTTTAGACCAACTGACTAGGCAACTATCAATATTGACTGACGAAAACTTACTAGTGTCATTACTGTCAACCACAGTGTGTGTTTTATCCGCAAACGTCAAAGTAACCAGTGACAGTTCTGATTGTGTTCCGTTTAGTGAAAACAACATACGATATCGTACATTTAGTCTCTGTATGTCCTTCTTTTCAGAGATGGTTGCGGGACCCGGCTGTTCGATACAGGATGTCAAAAGAAATACCTTTCGACCGTCTAGTTTCCGAATGTATTTTATTTGGCTACCAGTTTCGGCGATTTGCTATCTCATCTTTAGGCCCCTGACCGACGTATAGGGAGATTCCACCTCGGTTCTGATCGAAACAGGAGCCACCACTACTGCTACAGCGATCACTTCAATCATCTACCGAGTCAGCAGATGATGATTGAAGTGATCACTATAGCAAGCAGAAATCTACACTATTGGCCATTAAAATTGCTACACCAAGAAGAAATGCAGATGATAAACGGGTATTCATTGGACAAATATATTATACTAGAACTGACATGTGATTACATTTTCACGCAATCAGTACCCAGAACAGCCACCTCTGGCTGTAATAACGGCCTTGATACGCCTGGGCATTGAGTCAAACAGAGCTTCGATGGCGTGTACAGGTACAGCTGCCCATGCAGCTTCAACACGATACCACAGTTAATCAAGAGTAGTGACTGGCGCATTGTGACGAGCCATTTGCCTGGCCACCATTGACCAGTCGTTTTCAGTTGGTGAAAGATATGGAGAATATGTTGGCCAGGACAGCAGTCGAACATTTTCTGTATCCAGAAAGGCCCGTACATGACCTGCAACATGCGGTCGTGCATTATCCTGTTGAAATGTAGGGTTTCGCAGGGATCGAATGAAGGGTAGAGCCACGGATCGTAACATATCTGAAATGTAGCGTCCACTGTTCAAAGTGCCGTCAATGCGAACAAGAGGTGACCGAGGTGTGTAACCAATGGCACCCAATACCATCACGCCGGGTGATACGTCAGTATGGCGACGATGAATATGCGCTTCCAATGTGCGTTCACCGCGATGTCGCCAAACACGGATGCGACCGTCATGATCCTGTAAACAGAACCTGGATTCATCCGAAAAAATGATGTTTTGCCATTCGTGCACCCAGGTTCGTCGCTGAGTACACCATCGCAGGCGCTCCTGTCTGTGATGCAGTGTCAAGGGTAACTGCAGCCATGGTCTCCGAGCTGATAGTCCAAGCTGCTGCAAAAGTCGTCGAACTGTTCGTGCAGATACTTGTTGTCTTGCAAACGTCCCCATCTGTTGACTCAGGGATCGAGACGAGGCTGCACGATCCGTTACAGCCATACGGATAAAATGCCTGTCATCTCGACTGCTAGTGATACGAGGCCGTTGGGATCCAGTACGGCCTTCGGTATTACCCTCCTGAACCCACCGATTTAATATTCTGCTAACAGTCATTGGATCTCGACCAACGCGAGCAGCAATGTCGCGATACGATAAACCGCAATCGCGATCTGCTACAATTCGACCTTTATCAAAGTCAGAAACGTGTTGGTATGCATTTCTCCTCCTTCCACGAGGAATCACAAGAACGTTTCACCAGGCAACGCCGGTCAACTGCTGTTTGTGTATGAGAAATCGGTTGGAAACTTTCCTCATGTCAGCACGTTGTAGGTGTCGCCACTGGCGCCAACCTTGTGTGAATGCTCTGGAAAGCTAATCATTTGCATATCACAGCATCTTCTTCCTGTCGGTTGAATTTCGCGTCTGTAGCACGTCATCTTCGTGGTGTAGCAATTTTAATGGCCAGTAGTGTACTAATACCTATATTACTGTCCCATATTTTGACCAGAAAGAAGGTGGAATCTTCCTAGGCGTCGGTCATGGGCCTGAAGAAGAGATAGCAAATCACCCGAAACTGGTAGCCAAATAAAATACATTCAGAAACTAGACCGCTGATTGTGTTTCATTTGGCATCCTGCACGATACATCTTGTTGACACGTTTGTATAATGTACGAAATTCACCTTTACTGTTCAAGAATTCACACTGTTCCTTGTCTGACACTTAACACATATCTTTGAGTAACACAATTTCTACAAAAAACAGATTAATTTCAATTCATGCACCAAAAGCACTCCACTAAGAACTGTTGCGATAAATTTAACTCCGTTCCATGCATACAGTTGCGCAGTACTATGCCCAGTCACATCAAGAAGTTTACCGTGACCCACAGTATCTTTCTTTGAGCTTGGCACACTGACGAGTTACGTAAACAGTTCTATCTTATTCACATATGCTCGCTATTACCTGTATCCTTGACACAAGGTTAACTCCTTGATTAATACACATAAAGGTATCTACATCCCGACTCTTTTTGCCTTCCTTCGATTTCAACACCCTGCAATTTGACTTCAAGGGACCTCTTTCCCAACAATAATTGCAACTTCTCGTTTCTCTCTTCGCTTTACTTTTATAGTCCTTTGCTTAATGGTCCTCCTTACCACAAGCACAACAGGTAATTTTGTGCTGCCTGTTTACACTGACCAAAGCCATCTCCGGCTGATCGGTCTGATTATTTCTCTCTTCTTCAATGAGAAATCTTCTCAAAGCAGATGGACTTCCATGCTGAACGGAAATGTTTATATCACTCTGTCAATGACATTAACACTTTTGTTATTATCATTTTATCTGAAAGTGGTTTACCCGCTTGCTTCAGTTTTGTGTTGATTACCTCTATTTTCGACATAACTGTAACCACCGAGTCATCACCTAACTGGAGCGAGAAAAACTTTTGCTGAATTATGTGAACACTCACTGCGGACCCTTTTTGATACACAGTATTCAATTTCGTCCACATGATGGCTGACGTCGTACACGAAAGTAGATGAATGAGTGGTGCAACCTTCAACCGCGTCACATTTAAGTTCGTGTGCTTTTGCATCCTTTTCCTGCCATGTTTTTACTCTAGCTTGTTTCTCCTGTGGTGGCTTAATAACAATGCCGTTGACGATATCTAAAAGGCCTTCTCCTCCGAGTATCACTTCCGTTTGACATTTCCACACTGCACAATTGTCACCTCCAGACAACTTTAAACGCTAGAGCTGATGCGTAGATTGTTCCATTACAGCGCGCCAACACAACGCCGTTAACATCAAACTTCACTGTTACGCACGACACCACCAAACAAATCTGTCACAACACTGACAAACAGGCTTATATACCTGGACCCATAACCTGTCATCAGGCGCACTAAATGAAGCATGAAAATAAGTCGTTTTTGCAGAGTTTATTGTAATGTGTAACAGCTGACAGCTAACGGCAGACAACGATACCCACACAGAATAAACAGCAAACGTCAAAGCATCTAAAGAATGGAAGATAACAAGAATCAAAGGAAAACAGCATTGCTTCTTTAAGATAACATTAACAATGTACCATTAACAGTTCACTTTGTTAAGCATATCGTTCAGAATATCGTTGTTTAAGCGAAGTATTACTCTGCCTTTTTGAATATATATTTCATTCTAAAACCTTTGTCTTGTAATACCATTTCATGGGAACTCTTACTCTCCCCATCCCAATATTTGTCATTACGCATTACCACATGCTACACCTCGAATATGTATTTAGCAATAGAAATATAGCTTAGTCGCTGCCTGCTTGCTGTTTTGCTTTCGAGAAATCTGCAACAATATTGTCAAGAAGCGAGGTAAGTGGAAATTTTGATTTGAGCCAGATAATTGTTGTACTTCCGTTGCGCATTTAATACAAAGCCAAGCTGCATTCAGATCAGTTACAGTTGAGTTGAAATTGTGTTCTGCTTAGTCAAAGTTTAGCATACGAGATAAAGTTGGATAAGGGATTGTGGGGACATAGTTTTTGGCAGAAAATAGATTTTATGGAGTGGGAACTAAAGCTGGGGAAATATTTCAGACAGGTAACAATATATAGTGTAACGGCTCCATGTGAGCCGCTACATGGCGTGATACAATATTCTTATACTCAGAACACACCTGGTTGCCCTTCTGACACTCAGGGAAGAGCAATATAAGATTTACTATTTGGAATTATGTTACATTATCACTCTTAGTACAGTCTGTAAGTGGGAATGCGGTTCGTCTGCTGACGTTTGCGTGGGCTGTCTGCTGTGAACGTGGAGATGTAGTTTAGCCAACCACTGTATTGAGTGCACTGGACCAGAGAGACATAAGTTCACCTCGCTTTAGTAGGCGCCGTTAGGTTGGCAAATAGCCGCTATGCAGACTCTCTGAGCCCTTCCGGTCACCGTGTGTGGACCCCGGACGAAGGGAGACGGTTAGGCATTCCCTGTTGAGACTCTGGTGAGTATAGACACTCTGAGTGATGGCTCCTACAGTCATCTTAGTTAGTAGAGATAGCCAGGTTGGATAAAATTGCTATTTTTATTTTGTATTACTGATGATGGGCCAGCATTCCATATAATCGTACCATTAAGTCAAGTGAGTGATCAAAGAGTATTTTTCATGATTTTTACACTACTGCCCATTAAAATTGCTACACCACGAAGATGACGTGCTACAGACGCGAAATTTAACCAACAGGAAGATGATGCTGTGATATGCAAATGATTAGCTTTTCAGAGCAATCACACAAAGTTGGCGCCGGTAGCGACACCTACAACGTGCTGGCATGAGGACAGTTTCCAACCGATTTCTCATACACAAACAGCAGTTGACTGGCGTTGCCTGGTGAAACGTTGTTGTGATGCCTCGTGTAAGGAGGAGAAATGCGTACCATCACGTTTCCGACTTTGATAAAGGTCAGATTGTAGCCTATCGCGATTGCCGTTGTATTCGTCATCGCCATACTGGCGTATCACCCGGCGTGATGGTATGGGGTGCCATTGGTTACACGTCTCGGTCATCTCTTGTTGGCACTGACGGCACTTTGAACAGTTGACGTTACATTTCAGATGTGTTACGACCCGTGGCTCTACCCTTCATTCGATCCCTGCGAAACCCAGCATTTCAGCAGATCTCTCACCAATTGAAAACGTGTGGTCAATAGTGGCCGAGCAATTGGCTCGTCACAATAAGCCAGTCACTACTCTTGATGAACTGTGGTATCGTGTTGAAGCTGCATGGGCAGCTGTACCTGTACACGCCATCGAAGCTCTCTTTGACTCAATGCCCAGGCGTATCAAGGCCGTTATTACGGCCAGAGGTGGTTGTTCTGGGTACTGATTTCTCAGGATCTATGCAGCCAAACTGCGTCAAAATGTAATCAAATGTCAGTTCTAGTATAATATATTTGTCCAATGACTACCCGTTTATCATCTGCATTTCTTCTTGGTGTAGCAATTTTAAAGGCCAGTAGTGTATTAAATAAATATTGTTGGTTTCTCAGAGCAACGCCATATTTCCGTTACGATTCCAAGTAAGTTATTCAAACTTTCAACTTAAAGTTAACCAAGAAGCAGAAATGTTGTGTAGTGATGTTTGCTCACACATACGGTCGTAGGCGTCTTTCATTAAATTTCCACAGGTGCCATTTTCAAATTGAGGATGCCTGCCAAGGCTTTGCGGAAGGCAAGTATCATGCAATAGGGGGGAGGTTACATATGTTGATCTTTCTGCCAGGATTGTTCGTTGGTTCTCTTATTAATAAGTAGTCAGATAGTGTTGGATTTCTAAAAAGCAAAAATACCGCTGCGCTAATTTTACGAATCATGTACGCCATTTACAGGCAATTCATTTAAAATTCTGTGATCAATTTGTGAAATTTTGTGTCGTGTGACGATTATTGGTACCTCGTTACGTAAACAGTTGGAATAATAGTGCAGATTCTGTGTGGATTTATTTCGTTGTTGAGTATTTGTGTGAGCAGTGGTAACGTTTTGTTTTTCTTTGTTTGGTCATTTCGTTTCTACAAGCAATAGTGTTTCATCGTGTTTGGTACAACAGTAAACAATATGAAAGTTTTTCGTAGCACAAGGCAACAGAGAGTGTTGCAAAATAACGAGTACCTACTACACTCCTGGAAATGGAAAAAAGAACACATTGACACCGGTGTGTCAGACCCACCATACTTGCTCCGGACACTGCGAGAGGGCTGTACAAGCAATGATCACACGCACGGCACAGCGGACACACCAGGAACCGCGGTGTTGGCCGTCGAATGGCGCTAGCTGCGCAGCATTTGTGCACCGCCGCCGTCAGTGTCAGCCAGTTTGCCGTGGCATACGGAGCTCCATCGCAGTCTTTAACACTGGTAGCATGCCGCGACAGCGTGGACGTGAACCGTATGTGCAGTTGACGGACTTTGAGCGAGGGCGTATAGTGGGCATGCGGGAGGCCGGGTGGACGTACCGCCGAATTGCTCAACACGTGGGGCGTGAGGTCTCCACAGTACATCGATGTTGTCGCCAGTGGTCGGCGGAAGGTGCACGTGCCCGTCGACCTGGGACCGGACCGCAGCGACGCACGGATGCACGCCAAGACCGTAGGATCCTACGCAGTGCCGTAGGGGACCGCACCGCCACTTCCCAGCAAATTAGGGACACTGTTGCTCCTGGGGTATCGGCGAGGACGATTCGCAACCGTCTCCATGAAGCTGGGCTACGGTCCCGCACACCGTTAGGCCGTCTTCCGCTCACGCCCCAACATCGTGCAGCCCGCCTCCAGTGGTGTCGCGACAGGCGTGAATGGAGGGACGAATGGAGACGTGTCGTCTTCAGCGATGAGAGTCGCTTCTGCCTTGGTGCCAATGATGGTCGTATGCGTGTTTGGCGCCGTGCAGGTGAGCGCCACAATCAGGACTGCATACGACCGAGGCACACAGGGCCAACACCCGGCATCATGGTGTGGGGAGCGATCTCCTACACTGGCCGTACACCACTGGTGATCGTCGAGGGGACACTGAATAGTGCACGGTACATCCAAACCGTCATCGAACCCATCGTTCTACCATTCCTAGACCGGCAAGGGAACTTGCTGTTCCAACAGGACAATGCACGTCCGCATGTATCTCGTGCCACCCAACGTGCTCTAGAAGGTGTAAGTCAACTACCCTGGCCAGCAAGATCTCCGGATCTGTCCCCCATTGGGCATGTTTGGGACTGGATGAAGCGTCGTCTCACGCGGTCTGCACGTCCAGCACGAACGCTGGTCCAACTGAGGCGCCAGGTGGAAATGGTATGGCAAGCCGTTCCACAGGACGACATCCAGCATCTCTACGATCGTCTCCATGGGAGAATAGCAGCCTGCATTGCTGCGAAAGGTGGATATACACTGTACTAGTGCCGACATTGTGCATGCTCTGTTGCCTGTGTCTATGTGCCTGTGGTTCTGTCAGTGTGATCATGTGATGTATCTGACCCCAGGAATGTGTCAATAAAGTTTCCCCTTCCTGGGACAATGAATTCACGGTGTTCTTATTTCAATTTCCAGGAGTGTATATGGGAACTCACGCTTGGGATGCGGGCCCCTAGTTCCGGACCGGAAACTATCGGCAGCAGTCGGGAGATTTCGTGGCGTGACGATTTGTACATGTTGCCAACTGTGCGGCGTAGACTGCATGAGTCGTCTGCTTTGTTGCCTGCTATATCGGTCGCTGAGCTGTGCTGTTGCTGTCAGTGTGTAGTAGCTGTGTTTTCACTGCTTCGAAAATGAGTGATGATCCGGTTGCTGGCCCATGGGTGGTGTTGTGTCTAGACCATACAGCCCAGACACAAGGCTGTAGCCGATAGGGCACGCAAGGCTAACGCAGACGGGCGTGAAGTCTGGAACATGAGACTTATAAATGCACTAAAGAAAAATACGTAGCTTTTTTAATACTTAACTTTATTCTCTTGTTGGAATACATCTCTCCTGCATACTCGTTAGCTATTGGCACTGATACAAATGGCGCCTTGCTAGGTGGTCGCCATTTAACTTAGCAGAGGGCTATTCTACTGTCTATCTCTCGGCAAATGAGAGCAAGGCTTAGCACGTCCAATCGCTAGCTATGTTGTCCGTACAACTGGGGACGAGGTCTCCTCAGTCTCTCGAGACCTGCCTTGTGGTGGCGCTAGGTTTGCGATCCCACAGTGGCGACACGCGGGTCCGACATGTACTACAGGACCGCGGCCGATTTAAGTTACCACCTAGCAAGTGTGGTGTCTAGCGGTGACACCACAGGTGGAGTTACTGTCGACTCCAGTTCGGAAAAAGAATCCGGTTATCAGGAGCGCATGTCGTAAAATGATGATGAATGTAGTGAAGTTCTGCGATAACGACCAAAAAAAAATCACTGTTACACCCGATTGGGCAGTCTTCCCTCAGAGCTGCGACGTATACTGGGAAGAGCCGGCGTAATATTGCGAGAGTTAGAGAATTTGTCGGGAATCACCCAGACGTATCCCCAGGAACTCCCAGTAAAAACAGTTTAGTTTCAATTATAATCCTATCAGAGAATATTTCTAAATAGCTCCACATCTGGTTATAATTAATTTAAAATGTGTACTCTTTTACTGATACAGCAAATAGAAAGACAGATGCTTTTAGTAATGACTAATCGTACACTTTAACCCATTTATGAAAATATTCTAATGCAGTTTTAGTTCGTAAAAAGCGTTTTATTCTCTTCCACTCAGGAGAAAAGGCGGGGAAATTGAAGCAGTTGTTGATGACTTGAAAAAACGAGTCATCAGGGACATAATAGAAGAGTTTTACACTGTGCAAAAGGTTGTGCCCACTGTGCATAAACTTCTGCCAGTTCTTGGAAAGAAAACTGGTTGGAGATAGAGAACCACCTCTCTCAGAAAAGTGTTAAAGTCCATTGGTTTCGTGTGGAGAAAGGTTGAAAACAAGAGGACTTTATTATTGGAACGTGGTGACATTATGCATTGGCGGCCCCGGTTCCTCATCGAGTTGAAAAATATCAGGGAGGCTGGAACAGAAATTTTTATTTAGACGAATCCTGGATGGACAGTAACCTAACGTGCGGCAAATGCTGGAAAAAAAAAGATGTTGTGGGTGTTACTGCGTGCGGAAGCGTCTCCAGAGGACTAATAGTTGGAAGTGTGGGTTCTAAAAACGGATTCGTTAGGCAGGCAGAGCTAAAGTTCTGGGCCAAATCAACCCACTGAGATTACCATGGGCTTATGAATTCTGCTTTTCGAAAAGTGGTTCGAGGAACTTGTATTTCCAAATCTTACTTCACACTCTGTAATAGTCATAAACAATGCACCTCACCACAGCAGACAACAAACCACCCACCAAATACTATAGGAAAGTATCTATGATGCAGTGGCTGCAGAATAGAAAAATCCAATCTGATGAGAGTATGACAAAGGAGGCTCTATACCCCCAGTTTCGGGAGAATAGGGTTGCAGCGAAGTCGTATGCAATTGACATACTGACAACAAGAAAGGGCCACAAAGTAATTCGCTTGCTGCCATAAAATTGAGATTTGGATGCATTGAGCTAACGTGGGCAAAAATAAAAAGATTCTTTCGGCAGCGCAACATTGCAGGTAACATGTCATCTTGCAAGCACTTGTTTTCAGGCTGTTACAGAGGAAGACTGGAAAGGTTACTTACTGCAAAAAGGTACAACAGCTTGAGCAGGAGTACTGGAGGCATGACGGTGTGATGGAAGTAGCCATTGACAACCTCATTGTCAACGTCGGCACTTCATATACCAGTGACGAGTCAGAGAAAACGATTACGCGCGAAAGTGAAACTGTTAGTGCATCGGAATTATCAGAAGCTTCAGCAAAATTGGCCTGTTTCATTCTTGTTTCATTGTACATTTGTGTTAGATATTACTATAGCTTTGCTGAAAGGTGTGGCATGCAGTAAATTTAAAAAATAGACAGTAAGCTATCTTCCATTCCTAGTGTCGTAAATTGTTCTTTTACCTACTTCTAATACCGCATTTATTTTGATACGGTAACTGATAACGAAGGACCTTAATGTCTTTATTTAATGTCATTACAAACAGTGATATCAATTTCAATAGCACGAAGTATTTAATTGACGATTAACTCTGTCTTACACATAGCTGTGTTTAACAAACACGTTTGTGGTGCCTGCAATGCGCACTTGCAGTGCATGGAGGCGGAGTCGGAGCTCGTTCCCCTCTTCACCTCGCCTCACCCCTGAGCCGGCCTAGTGCTCGCTGCCCGTTCCCCACACCCTCGGCTGGGAGATGCCAAGTAACAGTTCGCGTATATTACAAGATGAGATAAACCACCTTGAGCAATTAGCAAATACCTATAGTATACATGAGATCGCACGAAAATGCGAGGATCCACAATTATTAACCAATTAAGCGAACAATAATGAAACAGAACAAACGATGGGCAATGAAAACGTGAATTCTGAAGTTGAGTCGGTCGACGATAAGTCGCTACAGTTTAGCGAAGGCTTACAAAGTCGCCACAGTCCTGCGAAAGTTTACAACTGGTAACAGATAAATCAGAATCAGGTTTTGCATCAATGTCTTTTGAACGAACGCAACACACATCGCTTTCAGTGAACAATTATATAGAATCTCAATGTGCGAATCCGATAAAATTTCTAGAATCAATGCGTCAGATGTTTAAAAAAACGTAAGACGAAAATAGAAAATCACAGGAGGAGAATAGGAAATTACAGGTACTAAATAGCAAATCACTTAGGAAGGACTAAAAGAAGTCGCAAGAAGAGAACAGAAAATCACAGGAAAAGATGAAATTTAAAAAAAAAATTGTCAGTGGAGATTAGGGAAGAAATTAAACATGACCTTCAACAAATAATTAACAACTTTGTAACTAGCATACGTTACCTTGAAACAGAACACGAAAACTTGAAAACAAATCAGCGTAAAGACAAGGACGAACTGTTAGCTAAAATTAACACTATAGTATAGAACAAAGAACAGAAGGTACAGCTTACCGAAACGGTAAAAGAAATTAACGAACAAGTGGAAACTTTGACACTAAATTCTGGAGAACAAAAATAACAACTTTGTACGTTAACAAACAATACAAGATTAGCCGACGCGAGCTTAAACAGTCAAACAAATCCGCGCAATGACAAACTAGAAAAACTATCCAAAGAAAACAATGTGGTACCCTGTATCATTCCAACTCATGGAGAACAAGACATCGAGCATCTGACTATCCCAGCCTGTGATGAACAAGAAGAAACAGCTATCATTAGAGTAACTCAGATAACGTTTCACTAGCTGCTCTTTACGTATAAAGAAACGTGAAGCTTTGAAACCGCATACAGACGGTCATGTAAGACTTATGGATCGACAGTTACACATAGTGAAAGAAAATGTGTTATGATCTTGGTCATTTGTATTCATGTTTTGGCATTTTCGGTGTCTGTATGTATTCATGTCATTTAGATGACTTTAGCGAAACACAGTTCCTCTCGCAGTCGAAACAGCAAATAGCCTCGGCGGCACACCAGGGAAGTTTTGTCAATAATGAAATTTTACGGTTACGTTTACAAACACTTACATACAGACAACTTAGGCGATTATTTTCTTATACAAAAATGCTCTTACACACACGACAATGAACAGTTCGCGGGCAATAATACTGAGCGATTGAGCAAAATAATTACGAAAAGAGATGATAATCTGAATTCCATGTATTTTATTATCTAAAAATGTAGATACGGGATCCATTATACTTTTCTGGATACATCGATTGGCGAACGATGCCTCCCTGAGCTGGATGTAAACTATTTTTCAGTTTCTAGGTAGACTCGTTTTCTCTTACTATATATTTTAGTCGGTAAGTACAAGGAACTTTCTTCTACTGTCCTAATGTAGATATGTTGAAGGCAATTTTAGTGACTTGGGAGCTATTGATTAAGGATGTGTCATATTGGCGAGAAAGTACATTCTGATACTGACAAAAACTGAAAGCTTTGATTACAAACATTTCATGACAATAACAAAATTTAAGGCGATTAAAAAATGTTTAAATAAAAAAATCACTTGCATTTAATAAATATTTGATACCGTTAACAAAAGACATAGAGAAAAACAAGCGGATTTTTATTGAAGTTCTACTATGGCACATACATGAAAATATACGATAGGAATGTATTGCACAACACCGACTTGCAATTCCGGCAATATATAATGAGACACATCGCACAAAATATACCACTGCTACAGCACTAAACTCTGATCACTTGTAGAAACATCTGGAACATCTTACTGATCGTCCCAGGAATTGCGCTCTCGATAACGAAATTTTTTGGAGTGAAATACAGATTGGCGAAACAAGGAAACAGCTTTGAACACCAAAACTTTTACAGACAGCAGTAGCAGTCGTGAGTTATAAAATGAATGATTTAGTACCATTTCTGATATGATACACGGATTAATGAGATAGTAGTTGTGTTGTCCAAATGGAAAATCTGTTTTGCAAATAAAAGTGGTACTGATGAATTGGAAGTATTTGAAGGATTTTCTACCAGTTCAAGGAATGATTACAGGTTGTTAAAGGTAAGATTGTGTTGTCTGAAGGAAATTGTGTGTCCGAGGTTAATATGTATTTTTGTGGAGATTTTCTTTCCATGATCAGTTGCGCAGCAATGAAGGCTTGTTTGCCCAGCAGTGTCATTTATGAAGTGCGACTGAGGACTCTTTTACGTTAAGAATTGATTAATGAAACAGAGCGGGGAGTATTTACTATTGACGATTTACGAAATACGAGGATATTATAAGATGTGAGGTTATTATAATGATAATACAGCAGAGATAAATACGTTGAAGTTCTTAGTGATTATTGAAGATGATGGTGACTGTGAGGAATATGATGATAATATAGTAGAAAAATGCTATGGTTAGGAATATTTATGTATTATGAGGAATGAGTAGGTAATGGTTAGGCCCTATGTTAGGGACCATGTTTTTGTTGAAGCTGATTTTTCTTTGTATGGATATATTTCATTAGCTTGCATGTAGTAAAGGTGCGTGATGAACAGTAATGTTAGTAGCACAACAGAGATCTGAAATGGTAAGTAACACCAGTGTGGTAAAAGGCAACACAATTGTATTTCGCATATCAAACGGTTTATAGAATAATCTGTATACTAAAGTGGTACCTGGATGATGGAACTACATGTCACCTGTGTCTAAAATACTTCTTGCGGTACAGCGCATAGATATAGTTAGCGATAAACAATGTTGTTGCATCACATGCTAGAGCGACTCTAGTATTGATGCCATGACGCGTACGCTAAACAAACTGCTACGAACTTCGACATTTCATCTAGAACTCGAATCAGAACATACAATTTCTAATAAGAACATATAATTTTTTAAACCAGTTCTGACAGGATGCACAGGATACCAGCCAAGTGTTGCTCACTTGAGAAATATTACTGGTTGTACAAAGTAATAATAATACAGAGACATTTAACACTTTCTACCACTTTTGATGCGATATACAGACAGTTAGGATGGTAACTATGTTGTGTGGAAAGAAGAGTGATATGTATTTTGATATAAGAAGTTTTTCAGATTATGTTGTGAGGTCGTGAAGTTGTGTTTAGGGAACTGTAATGTTTACGATCTAGCTGTGAGGTCTTTTTACGTGGAAATAGGTGGACGACAATGGAGCAGGGAATTGCTATTTGAAGTATATATTGAGACGAAGACAGCGAATATGATAAATGTTGTAACAGGATAATGAGATTTATGTTGGTGGTATACGTTGAGATGACAATTACGATATTTATGATGTATACTGTAATAGAAAGAGACAATGATTATGATGATTAATGAAGAGGAAAAGCCAGTGAATAATGGTTAGGGCATAGGGGCCTGTTTCTCTTCGCAGTCAATTTTTATGCCATCTGGGTGCATTTCGCGTTTATAAGCGTAAAAGGTAAGTTTTTAAAAAGATATGGTTGGATGACAATAATGAATGAAGGTAATGTGACTCAAGACAACACAGATTTTCTTTGATGTGTAGTTTATAATTATCTGATTCAAATTATTCAACCATTTTATCAAACGTATACTGTCATTTTTTCATTGGAGGAACACAACATGTAACAGTTATACGTTACAATAATTCGAGGAGTGTGTATTTTTGTCTCCGTTTATGCACGAAAAATGTTTTTGCAAAGATGTAGCTCACAAGTGATTGCTACTCTGTACTATGGCCCACTCTTTTAGTATATGGTACTATAACACTAGCTCGTTATACGTTACTCTACCCTAACAACCTAAGCTTAAGTCCTGTCTCGGGAAAAGCCACGTATAACACTAACCTGCTGTAACACAAACTAATGTTACCATCTGAGAGGATTTGGGAAATTCTGACCGCACATGTGTGTAATGGATAAAGGTATCGGACTGTAATTTTGAATATATTGGAATTAACGGTAAAACTAAACAAGCTTTAACGTTGAGGTTAATGGAAGTAGTAAAACTCATTTACGAATGAAACAATAAACGGTCGCCAGCCCAATTAGGCACATCAATAAAGAAATATATATTTGAGAAAACTGAATGTTGGTTATTGAAGTTAATTTCATTAACATTTCCCTTTGCATAGCGCACAGGATACAAGTGGGCACCGGGCACTCTAAGCTGTGGGTGGCAGCAGTTACCAATAAAGCACAAACTAGTAATCATAGAAAGCAAAAACTGTACCAAACCTACACTAATAACAGTTACACTCAAGACGATTACTTGAACCATTACTGAAATATTAATGCAAGAAGTGCAGGATTAAAGATGGACCTGAGGCGCCTCTATCTTAACTGCACGTAAAAACCAAAAATAAAGATAAATGATACCACAATTACACTGCCCATATCCCTCTGCTTATATTTGTTTTCCTTATGAGCAATAGTATTCCAATTATCTTTCTAATATGAGAAGGGTATGGTGGGGACCCATGAACTGGTAGAGTATCACTCGTCAAAATCTATGATTATTTCAACTTATTAGAGCCATTCCTTATTGCCGAGAGCAGCAAACAACTGTAAAATCCACATCCGAGGCAAAATTCCATGCAAAACTGCCTCCAGTTGCCTCCCTTGGCACCTTCGATGTGTACGTGCAACGGCTGGCCACTGACTGCGTACCGTTCACACCAAGGAGCCGCCCAGTTCGACCGCCAAAACCACCTTTTACGTAGCACCATGCCACTTCCGTTGTGGAGGGACTTCACTACATCTTTTGCATTTTACAATACAAGTGCTCTAAGCATCCATCCAATATGCACTGTTTTTCTTATAAATATACACATATTATAAAATTTCATTATTTTAAACAATCATTTATCTTTTTCCATATAAACATCACAAACTTTAGATTTCCTGTCACAAACCAATGACCTTAACTAACAAACAACACATTCTCCATAATCGTAGATACAAAGTTACCTGATATAAACCTGTTACTAGTCGATATAAGTGTTACAGTACCTCAATGAACTTTATGTGATTTGTCTTTGTGTTAGCATCTATTTTTTTTTTATACTGATGAATGATATTCTTTTTTTTCTGATTTGTATATAGCTACATGCACTCAAAATTTAACTTCTACTGAATTCTGTAGAACTAATCTGCCTTTTCTTCGTCTAACAGATACATGAAAGAAGATCATGAAAGAAGGTTGTGTACATGGAAGAACCCTGGAGATACTAAAAGGTTTCAGATAGATTATATAATGATAAGACAGAGATTTAGGAACCAGGTTTTAAATTGTAAGACATTTCCAGAGGCAGATGTGGACTCTGACCACAATCTATTGGTTATGAACTGCAGATTAAAACTGAAGAAACTGCAAAAATGTGGGAATTTAAGGAGATGGGACCTGGATAAACTGAAAGAACCAGAGGTTGTACAGAGTTTCAGGGAGAGCATAAGGGAACAATTGGCAAGAATGGGGGAAAGAAATACAGTAGAAGAAGAATGGATAGCTTTGAGGGATGAAGTAGTGAAGGCAGCAGACGATCGAGTAGGTAAAAAGACGAGGGCTAGTAGAAATCCTTGGGTGGCAGAAGAAATATTGAATTTAATTGACGAAAGGAGAAAATATACATAAAAATGCAGTAAATGAAGCAGGCAAAAAGGAATACAAACGTCTCAAAAATGAGATCGACAGGAAGTGCAAAATTGTTAAACAGGCATGGCTAGAGGACAAATGTAACGATGTAGAGGCTTATCTCACGAGGGGTAAGGTAGATACTGCCTACAGGAAAATTAAAGAGACCTTTGGAGAAAGGAGAACCACTTGTATGAATTTCAAGAGCTCAGATGGAAACCCAGTTCTAAGCAATGAAGGGAAAGCAGAAAGGTGGAAGGAGTATATTGAGGGTCTATACAAGGGCGATGTACTTGAGGGCAATGTTATAGAAATGGAAGAGGATGTAGATGAAGATGAAATGGGAGATATCATACTGCGTGAAGAGTTTGATAGAGCACTGAAAGACCTAAGTCGAAACAAGGCCCCGGGAGTAGACAACGTTCCATTAGAACTACAGACAGCCTTAGGAGAACCAGTCCTGACAGTACTATACCATCTGGTGAGCAAAATGTATGAGACAGGCGAAATTACCTCAGACTTCCAAAGAAAGCAGGCGTTGACGGATGTGAAAATTACCGAACTATCAGTTTAATAAGTCACAGCTGCAAAATACTAACGCGAATTCTTTACAGAAGAATGGAAAATCTGGTAGAAGCCGACCTCGGGGAAGATCAGTTTGGATTCCGTAGAAATATGGGAACACGTGAGGCAATACTGACCCTACGACTTATTTTAGAAGCTAGATTAAGGAAAGGCAGACCTACGTTTCTAGCATTTGTAGACTGTGAGAAAGCTTTTGACAATGTTGACTGGAATACTCTCTTTCAAATTCTGAAGGTGGCAGGTGTAAAATACAGGGAGCAAAAGGCTATTTACAATTTGTACAGAAACCAGATGGCAGTTATAAGAGTTGAGGGACATGAAAGGGAAGCACCGGTTGGGAAGGGAGTGAGACAGGGTTGTAGCCTCTCCCCGATGTTTAATCTGTATATTGAGCAAGCAGTAAAAGAAACAAAAGAAAAATTCGGAGTAGGTATTAAAATTCATGGAGAAGAAGTAAAAACTTTGAGGTTCGCCGATGACATTGTAATTCTGTCAGAGACAGCAAAGGACTTGGAAGAGCAGTTGAACGGAATGGACAGTGTCCTGAGAGGAGGATATGAGATGAACATCAACAAAAGCAAAACGAGGGTCATGGAATGTAGTCGAATTAAGTCGGGTGATGCTGAGGGAATTGGATTAGGAAATGAGACACTTAAAGTAGTAAAGGAGTTTTGTTATTTGGGGAGCAAAATAACTGATGATGGTCGAAGTAGAGAGGATATAAAATGTAGACTGGCAATGGCAAGGAAAGCGTTTCTGAAGAAGAGAAATTTGTTAACATCAAGTATAGATTTAAGTGTCAGGAAGTCGTTTCTGAAAGTATTTGTAAGGAGTGTAGCCATGTACGGAAGTGAAACATGGACGATAAATAGTTTAGACAAGAAGAGAATAGAAGCTTTCGAAATGTGGTGCTACAGAAGGATGCTGAAGATTACAGGGATAGATCAGATAACTAATGAGAGGAGAGGAGGAGTTTGTGGCACAACTTGACTAGAAGAAGGGATCGGTTGGTAGGACATGTTCTGAGGCATCAAGGGATCACCAATTTAGTATTGGAGGGCAGAGTGGAGGGTAAAAATCGTAGAGGGAGACCAAGAGATGAATACACTAAGCAGATTCAGAAGGATGTAGGTTGCAGTGCGTACTGGGAGATGAAGAAGCTTGCACAGGACAGAGTAGCACGGAGAGCTGCATCAAACCAGTCTCAGGACTGAAGACCACAACAACACAACAACAACAACAACAGATACATCTAAATCTACAAGGATACTCTGCAAATCATATTTAAATACCTGGCAGAGGGTTCATCGAACCACCTTCACAATTCAATCTGGTATATCGAGCGGAAAGAACGAACACCTATATCTTTCCTTACAAGCTCTGAGTTCCCTTATTTTATCATGGTGATCGTTTCTCCCTATGTAGGTCGGTGTCAACAAAATATTTTCGCATTTAGAGGAGAAAGTTGGTGATTGGAATTTCATGAGAAGATCAGGCCGCAATGAAAAATGCCTTTTTTTTAATGATGTCCACCCCAAGTCTTGTATCATTTCAGTGACAAACTCTCCCCTGTTTCGCGATAATAAAAGACATGCTGCCCTTCATTGAACTTTTTCGATGGACTCCGTCCATCCTGTCTGGTAAGGATCCCACACCGCATAGCGGTATTCTAAACGAGGACGGGCAACCGTAGTCTCCTTAGTAGATCTGTAACATTTTGTAAGTGTCCTGCCAATAAAACTCAGTCTTTGGTTAGCCTTCGCCACAATATGTGTTCCTTCCAATTTAAGTTGCTCGTAATTGTAATTACTACGTATTTAGTTGAATTTACGGCCTTTAGAATTGACTGACTTATCGTTAACAGAAGTTTAACGGATTCCTTTTAACACTCATGTGGATAACCTCACACTTTTCGTTATTTAGGGTCAATTGCCAATATTCGCACCATACAGATATCATTTCTAAATCGTTTCACAATTTGTTTTGATCTCCTGATAACTTTATTAGTCGATAAACGACAGCGTTATCTGCAAACAACCTAAGACGCCTGCTCAGATTGTCTCCCAAATCATTTATATAGATAAAGAACTGCAAAAGGCCTATAACACTATCTTGAGGAACGCCAGAAATCACTTATGTTTTACTCAATGGCTTTCCATCAGTTACTTCGAACTGTGACCTCTATGATAGGAAATCACGAATCCAGTCGCATAACTTAGACGATATTCCATAAGCACACAATTTCACTACAAGCCGATTGTGTGGTAGTGTCAAAAGCCTTCCGGAAATCCAGAAAAACGGAATCAATCAGAAATGCCTTGTCAATAGCACTCAACACTTCATGCGAGTAAAGAGCTAGTTGTGTTTCACAAGGACGATGTTTTCTAAAGCCACGTTGACTGTGTGTCCGTAGACCATTTTCTTCGAGGTAAATCGTAATGTTCGAACACAATATATGTTCCAAAATCCTGCTGCATATCGACCTTAATGATATGGGCATGTACTTTAGTGGATTACTCCTACAACCTTTCTTGAATATTGGTGTCACCTCTGCACCTTTCCTGTGTTTGTGTACGGATCTTTCGTCCAGCAAACTGTTGTATACGATTGTCAAGTATGGAGCTAATGAATCAACATACTATCAAAGGAACCTAATTGGTATACAGTCTGGACCAGAAGACTTGCTTTTATTAAGGGGCTCCGGAACGCCCTATACTTGCAATGTTAAAATAACGCTTATAAATTACGTCTTTCCTCACAAAGTATTTGAGGTAGGAAGTTGAACTTTTTACAGATTATTTATTGGAATATGGGCTACAACTTAACACAGGGATTTTACAAAATTTTAGTTCAGTTATTAAAGATGATTTTTTTTTCAATTGTAATGAAAATTCACAACATTTTTTTGCAATTTTTTATTTATATATTCAAAAATATATAGTTTTTTGGAAAAAAGGCTGTGTTAAATTATGCAGAAGGTACTGTGTAACATTTACTGAAAGTTTGAAACAAATATGTTTGGAAGATCCTTAGAAAGCATGTAATTAGTATGAGAAAATAAAAGTCTTGGGAATCGAGCGACAAAGATTGGATTAACTTTTTAGTGCATTCCAGGTCCATAGGATGGATTATCTTCATCCTCTGGAAACTCCTCCTCCAGCTTCCTCTTGTTCCTCCTCCTGTTTACTCTTGCTTGTATTTCTAGACTCTTTACAGCCCTGTCTGCAGCCCGAAGGCGTTCCTTGACTAAAGCAAGCATCGCTCGTACCATGTTAGAACCTATCTTCATTCCCATATTTCTAAATACCTTGCACCTTACAATGTTGCCATCACTGAAAGTCGCAACAGCATCATACACACCAAAGTGAAGTGTTTCTATTCCAACAAATACAGTCTTGGGGATTCTCGACCATATAACACTATTTACACTTTCATTGGGGTTTTGAGTTTTTCCGTGAATACACTTTTTCAACAGTTCAGGTGCTGCTAAGTCTCTGTCGCCAGCCAATTAGGCACATTAATTTGAAAATATATGTCTAAGAAAATTGAATATTACTTGTTGAAGTGACTTTCATTAAGATTCCCTTTGAATAACACGTAGGATGCAAACGGACAAAGGGCAGTCTAAGCTGTGGGTAGCCGTAGTTACCAATAATGCATAAACCAGTAATGATAGAAAGCAAAATTGTACCCAACTCATAATAATAACAGCTACAATCACGATCATTACATGACTCAGTACTGAGATGTTGCTGCAGGAAGCACCGAACTGAAGTTGGACAGGGAGGGGCTTCTAACTTAACTGACTTGTAACAACCAGTAATAAAATAAAAAAAAAAATAATATCACAGTTACACTGTTTATACTCCCATTTAAATAAATATATCAGATTTCCTTAGTAGCAATAATATTCCAATTATCTTTCTAATATGAGAAGAATATACTGGTGACCCATAAACTCGTATAGTACCACTATTCAAGCTCTATGATTATTTCAGGAGCAAAATTTAATTCAACTTAAGTTAATTCTCAGCTTCACTTGGAATAGTTTATGTTTCTACTTTTCCAGGCAAATTGCTCAACACTGAGCTCAGTTAACTTCAAATAAGTCGTTCATGAAAGTAATCAAGGCTGTATTATGTTTCAAATAAGTTTAACTTACGTCCCTTTTTCATCACCTGTGAAGCAGGTATTTTAGACAGTAGCATTTACACAGTCTGGCACTGAATTTTTGCAGAACGATACTTTGCAATAAATTGATAGTACCTTAGAAAAATTCTAACTAACTTAAACTTTTGCTAATCATTGCACATTTGACGAACATGAATAAATCACTAGTTCATTTGAAACATGATACTCTGTTTTATAAACACTTAGGAAAGGACCCCGCGTAGGTTCATGATCAGGATGGAAGATTGGATTTAAACACAGGTTTATAGCACCTGGATTGTTATTAAAATCACTCACACAAATTAACTGGTCCATGCTCTGATACACATCTGTATGCACGAAGTTGGTGGAGCAGTGGCGAAGTTGTGGTGGCAAGAGACATGCGGCTAACTCTTGATGTTTGAATGCTCTATAAAATTTCTTCTTGGCGATGGATTTTTAACGTCTTAGAACCATTCCTTATTGCCGTGAGTACCATGCAACAGCCAAATCCACATCCGAGGCAAAAGTCCTTGCAAAGCAGCTCCAATTGCCTCCCTTGGTACCGTTGATGTGTACCGTGCAACGGCTAGCCACTGACTGCGTACCGTTCACACCAAGGAGTCGGCCAGTTCGACCGCCAGAACCACCTTTTAAATCGCGCCAAGCCACTTCCGTTGTGGAGGGACTTCCCTACATCTTTTACATTTTATAATACAAGTGCCCTAAGCATGAACCAGTTTCCAATAATATTGTTTTTCTTTTAAATATACACTTATTATAAAATGTCATTATTTTAAATATCATTTAGCTTTTTCCTTATATACATTACAGAAATCTAAATTTCCTGTCACAAATCAATGACCTTAACTAACAAAGAACACACACTTCATAATTACAGCTACACAGTTACATAATATAAACCTACTTCTAATCGATATAAGCGTTACAATCTGAATTGGGCGGTCGGTAAAAGGACCTAATTATTGATTTATTCCGGTTGCCAACAATGACCTCTGCCCATACTAACTCACAGGAACTATCTACTTCAGTTTCGTGACGAGATACACTACTTCCAACAACAAAAAACACGCCCCCTCCAACCGTGTTCAGCCTATCCTTTCCGAATACCGTTAGGTTATGCGCAAAAAGGTCGGCTGAGCTTGTCTCCAGCTTTAGCCAGCTTTCAGTGCCTGTAACGATTTGAGCATCAGTACTTTCTATTAGCGCTTGGAGCTCAGGAAACTTTCCCAGCACGGCTACGACAGTTTACAGCTGTTATACCGATGGTTCCTGTATCTACGTTCTTCCTGTGTTCGGTCTGCACCCTTTGTGACTGAAGCACTTTTTGTGTTTTGCCGAGACCATCTAACCTAAAAAACCGCCCATTCCACGCCACACAGCACCTGCTACCCGTTTTCACGTCTCTCTTAAAAAAAAAACTATAGCTGTTGCCGACTGCCCTTTCGTTAATTGTTGCTTTTATAAAAATTGTTTTTGCTCCTTCTGGTTTATTTAATTATTTTTAATTATTATTGGCGTAACAACGCATATATGGAAAGAGTGACGTGAAATTCTTTTAACAATGCTGTGCTTTTAATTGCTTTATCATCGTTACCTTTTTTAGCAAAATAAAATGATGGAAGTATTATTGTTCTGAATCTGGCCTACAATTTAAAGAACGATTTTTTAGTAACTGCAACTCATGCGAAGTATCAATATATCTTTCCTACTTCGTAATTATTCAAAGTTGAAATTAATGTCCTATGATCACTGATGTTACAGTTCGTACGATCGTTCACAAATACAAGTTTGCAGTGGATTTTATTTCTTACTAAAATGCTATTTCATACCACGGCTAGCCCAAGAACATGAGACTCTCATTAAAGAAAATTACGTATTCACTATAAAATTTAGCCGTGGTCAGAACGGAGCACAGCAAGTTTCCTATCAGATTCTTTAGGTACATAAAATTATTTGCACTGAAAATTATATCCTATCAGCAGCCCGCGTCAACCTGCAACACATCATAAAATCTGCTGATCTTCACTGCCAGCCTGGGAGCTAAAAGAAATAATATTATTTTTTACTATTATTTTACCGCTTCCTTGCGGTATACTCGACTATATTGTAAGTCGTTTAAATATGCCGCGGCAGCGGCTCTTCTTTCTCCACACAGCTCAGCTCCACAGATAATATTTTTATATGGCTGAAAAATATCTTAACAGGATGGGATAATAGGCAGGCACACTTTAACATTTAAGTAATACAAGTTTTCATTTAAACAACTCTATTTAAACATTTAAATATCTTAATAATTACAGACCTGTGTACATTCACGCGCAATGGCGTCCAATTCACAATCTCGACAAAAGAATGCTACCTTCGCGCTCTCTACGACAATAACAGGAGATCTTTCTCTCACAGCTTTCAGATTAAGAAGACAAAGACATTGCTTTACATCATGCCTTATATACAAATTCATTTGGTGATCTTTGTACAACATTTATCTTCTGTGTCGGTCTTATTACTCGCCGACACAGACGTTCTCAAAAATAAAAAATAAAGAAAATAATACATAATTTTACATAATGACACAATATGACACCTCTAATATTTTAATTATTACATAATATATTGTCTTTGTTTATTACAAGACGCTACACTGCCCCCTGGCAGCATTTGACTAACGATGAAAATGTTCGGCAATATGCTGCCACTAACGTCTGTCTTGTTTATGGTTTATTACTTTGGTTGGAACATTCACTTTACACTACTCAGTTCTTTTACACTGTAGGTTTAATTACACTTCGTATACTGTTCTTACACTTTGCGAGGTGACCGTCAACCTAGTCCCAGGGTCATTACATTTATTTGGCTCCCCCATTCGGGCTACGTGCGATCAGAAAACCTGGGAAAACTGCGCCGGAGCCATGGTCATCTCACGAAAAGTTTAGACTCTATTCAATGTCCACATATAACAAAGGCTATTTGTGATAGCATGCTACACTTTTAGTCTCTTTGTTATCAATATACTACTTGTATTCTGGATTGTTATGAAAGTCACTTATTACACATTTTTACAATAGTATAATGAACCGTCTTTGCACTTACTCGCGACAGTTGGTTTAAAATGTCTAGCATTCGTGCGAGTACCTTTCATTAACATGACGCAAACATATTAGATCGATACATCACTAAATCCATGAATATTGTGAGTTCGTGTTGGATAACAACAAAAAAAAATGTTTATCACGTCATTGCGTGTCCATTAAACACCATTCATGTTAGCACATTATACATATAGTTAATAGTTCATTTGAATGACAACAATGTGGTATGGAGCTGGCGGCGCGAAGCAATTGTTGAGTAGCGTCGTCTGGAACGCCGCGTACCGACGGCCGCTGGGTTCGACGACCGGCTCTCAATAACAGTGAGGTCGTGCTAGCGTGGCGCCCAAGCAGTCGCGAACCGCGCTGAACCATTCGCTGTTGTCGGCGAGTGGCAGTGGTTTACCGCAACCGGCTGGATGGCGGCACGGCACTCGTCTCTGCTTCTCCGCATGGCTCCCCGTCGTGGCGCATGAAACAAACATTCCACAACGGTGTACTGTCTTTAAGGACACAGATTACTAGCTGTGGAAGAAGAGGCAATTTGTTAAAAGCGTTTATTGTTCAGTAAGCCGTCGCTTCACTGGTATGCACAGGATGTTTTGGCGTGATAACAGGTTTTTTGTGGCATCGTGACACTGGTATTCAGAGTTCGTCACACGCACATTGTACTACACGTTTTCACTCACTTCCACGGTTGATGCACTGCCAGAGCGTCTTTCAACACGCGAAAATGGTTCGTTACACTCATACTACATGTCTCCGTTGAGTGATGTTTGTGTAAATCGTCTCCGAACGGATCAATAACTACTGTTTTTATACACTGTCTATTGTTCGTTGAGCGCTGCACTAGGACAGTCTATCACTCAACACTAGATTTATCGACGTATATATTGGTGCAGATACAACAGTCATTTTCTGTCCCTACTACACACAATATTCCGTCCTGTCCTTAAGTGTTTATGCACACAGTTTATTTTTTAACACCTTTTAACTGTTCTTTGCATAGTCACTCTGATTTACATAGCATTTATTTGTTTTCACTTTATCACAACATACTCTTCATATTGTTGCTAGGCGTATTTGGCCCTTTTGTAAATTTTTTTTAACGGTGTGTGAATTTTTTTTTTTTTTATACATATTTTTTTTTTTTTTTTTTAGTGTAGCTTGCCTGATTATCACCCATCTATCAAACAGATTTTACCATGTGCATGACAGCTTGACTCGGGCATATTGTTCAATAAATACTTCGTTCAGCAATAACATTATTTTTAATGATTTTTCCTATATGACTACAGTGTAGGTTCTGCATTGTCTGACTTAACTCGCGTATCGCGTAATGAATATTCAAGGTCGT
Source organism: Schistocerca nitens (assembly GCF_023898315.1). Lineage (NCBI taxonomy): Eukaryota > Metazoa > Arthropoda > Insecta > Orthoptera > Acrididae > Schistocerca > Schistocerca nitens. The sequence continues at coordinate 252,475,604 of NC_064615.1, read as the reverse complement.
GTACCAAGTACACAGGCTTCAATTGAAGCATTGCTACATACAGAACGGAGTTTCCACGGAACGGGCTCGTTTTTAATTAGGTTCTGCTCCAGTGTCGTTCTCAAATCACTACTGGCAGCCAACATCACATTACATCATTGTTGCATATTGCAAAGTCAATGTCTGGCTAGTAAAGACTCTCTCTCTCAGGGTTTCTTATCCTAATACAATTACAGCAATTCCCTTACTCTATAAGATTGCATCATTGATTGCACTTACACACTACACATAGAAAATGGTTCAAGAAATTAATCCTTTATACAACAAGAAAATTGTTCATTTTTTAATAAGCACATAATATCTTAATGACTAATTGTCTGTAAACAAAATCTGTCCTGTGTAAGCTATTGCTCACTTTCTGGTTCCACTTCCTCCCAACTTCATTACACACAAATTTCTTTCTAAATACTAACACACTTATATTCTAAAACACAATTAAAATCTTTTTACACCTATTACTCTTTATATATTATGTGTCACTGAATAAATAACTTCACGTCTTTACGTGGATATAATCCTTTGATCTTCCCCGTATGGGGATGTGCTAACAAATAGCTACATTCATGTGGCACGCCTATTACTTTAAAGGGTCCTGAATATAGCAATTGCCACTTACTATTCTGTTTTAAGGTGGCTGAGGATTTAGGGTGGTTACGAATGAGTACTAGGTCTCCTACATTATATTTCTGTTCGTTTGTTACTCCTCGGTCGTACTTGCTTTTCCTCTTTGCTGCACAGTTGGTTATTCTGTTCCATATCTTTTTCATCTTTTCTTCCCTTGTTTCTGCCTTAGCTGGCAATCTCGGCAACGGCGTGAGCCATTCATTCGGTGTCTCCTTAAATCCATTCAATATCTCTACCGGTGGATAGCCTGTACTTGAATGGGGTGTTAAATTGTGTATTTCTACAAATTTCGGTACTAGCTCTGGCCATTTAGTATGTCGGTTTCCTATGTAGATTCTAAGGAACTTATTCAATTCTTTGAATATTCTTTCAACTAGGCTTGCTTCTGGATGGAATCGGGATACCAGAATGGGCTGTATATTTTGTTCCCGTAAGTAATTTTTCCAAGTTCGACCCGTGAAATAAGATGCATTATCAGTTGTTATGGCTTCGGGTTTTCCCACTTTAGGCAAATATTCTTGACTGATCCGCCTGACCATGGTTTTGGCAGTAACTGATTTTATGCAATAAATTGCCAAGTGTTTGGAAAAAATATCGTACATGGCCAGTATATATTTCATACCTCCTCTGGCCATGGGATAGGGACCTGCCACATCTACCGATACTATTTGAAGTGGCCTGAGAGGAACTATAGGGTGTAGTTCAAACTTGGTGGATCTATTGTAATGTTTCGCTTTTTGACATATCACGCAAGTTCTAACTGTTGTCTGAATATGGTGTTTCATACGGGGAAAGTAGCAGTATCTCGCCATGATCTCTGCACACCTTCCAATCCCTGCATGGCCCCATGCCAAGTGCGTGTGCCATATCATAACTTTTACTGACTGGCTGGGTATACATACTGCCCAGCAGTCTTCTTTCGTGCTAATTTTATGATACAAAATATGGTTTACTATTTTAAGATCTTGCTCACCTCTATTGTTAACCCCCTCTTCAATATCATTAATAATTTTTCTCCACATCGGATCTGATCTTTGTAACTCGAACATGTTTTTACATATATATAAAAAATCTTTCATGTAAGTGTTGTCACGCACTAACAACACTTTATATTCCGCGGATTGCTCTAACATTTCTGCTAACTCCGGTAATCCTGCCGGCAGTCGTGACAGAGCATCCGCTATTACGTTATCTTGGCCTTTAATGTACATGATCTTTATCCTATATTCTTGTAAGACAAGCATCCATCTCCTCAGTCTGGTATGGAACAGCTTGCATGACATTAAAAAACTTAACGCTTGGTGGTCACTATAGACTCTAATCTCCTTCCCTTGTAGATAATAATTGAACTTTTTGACAGCCCAGACTACTGCAAGTGCTTCGAGTTCAGTTGCCGAGTAGGCTCTCTCGCAGCTAGTTAACGTCCTACTGGCGAAGCCGATAACTTTTATTGTTGTTGGGTCGTTTCCTTCTTCCCACTGAAACAAGCACGCGCCCAAGCCATAAGAACATGAATCCGTCGCGAGACAAAAATCTTTGGACAGATCGGGGTGCTGCAAAATATTCGCATTCAGTAGGGCGGTTTTAATCGCTTCGAAGGCTTGTTGACATTTGTCATTCCAAACCCATTGCACATTTTTTCGTAATAGATTTAGTAGTGACGCGTCATTTAACAGCTGATTGGGCACGAACCTCCTGAAAAAAGACGTCAGCCCAAGGAACGCTTTCAATTGTCTCTTAGTGCAGGGGCTTGGAAATTGTCGGATCGCCTCTAATTTTTTGTTGTCCGGACTGATACCGAGTGGTGTAATAAGATGGCCTAAAAATTTAATTTTGTTTCTGCCAAATTTTGACTTTTCAAGGTTTGCTGTCACCCCTGCTTGCCTAAATCTCTCTAGTACTCTGTGCAACAATTCCATGTGTTCGTCCCAAGTAGCAGTCGCGATTACCAAATCATCTACATATACCGTAATTTTTTCCAATAGGTCTGGACCCAGTACGGTGTCTAGTGCAGTAATAAACACTCCAGCACTCACATTCAATCCGAAGGGAAGCACCTTGAATTGGTAACTTCGCCCCCCGAATATGAAAGCTGTGTACTTCCTGGATTCCGTTGTAAGGGGAATTTGCCAATATGAACTTTTCAGGTCGATCGAGGTCAAGTACCGCACTCCATGAAATTTTTGTATTTGCTCGTCTAAATTCTCTGGACGAGTCCGGACAGGTATAATAATTTTGTTAATGTCCCTAGCATCTAACACTAGCCTGATTTTTCCATTGGCTTTCGCCACTGCTACAAGAGGACTACTGTATGGAGAGAAGGAGGGCTCTATGATATCCCACTCTAACATCTTTCGAATTTCCTTAGCTACTAATTCCCTCCTCGACCAAGGGATGGAGTAGGTTGCGCGACAGTATGTATTATGGGGTATCACCTCTATGTGATAGTGGTACCCTTTGACTATTCCTGGACGGTCGGTAAATACCATAGTATATTCCGATAGCAGCTGCGTCAACTGTTGCTTTTGCGTATCATTTAAACCTTCCGATTCGTGCACTTTAGTCTGAAATGCCTCAACATTTGTTTCGAAATTTTGATCCTCTAAGTTCGGGTAATAGAGGTCTGTTGCATGTGAAAAATCATCGATATGTAGTACCCAAGGGTTCCTACCTTTGATATCGATTCGATTACAGCACGGCACAAGTACCTCCTTCGATTTCATCATAGATAATTCAATCCTTCTACCCCTATTAATTATGCTTAGTTTCCCCACGGAGAGGTCGATCAATGCGTCCCTCTCACGGAGAAAATCTACTCCCAGAATGCAGGCCACCTTCAATCCTTTAACCACGAGGAACGAGCTCACTATGGCTTCGCCCTCCTTATAAATCTCCACCTGCACCTGGTACTTAACTGATTGGCTCTGTGCACTAATGGCTCCAGACACCTTACAATTATTAACCGGGAAGGTCGGAATACTATGTCCCTTTCCCAGTGCTTTAAATAGCTCCATACTCATCACACTTACTGAGGCACCTGTGTCGATAATTATGTTTACTGCAACATCATTGATTCTAGCTTCAATAATAGCTTGCACATTTTCGTTATTATCCTTCTTACATTCGTGCGATTCGTTCAGCAGATCTTTATCCATACTGACACCTTCGTTGTATCGCAGCATGCGTATCCCAGGTCTATTACTGTTATTACTCGAGTTGCTCTCACTCCATCCCTCGGCCGTCGATGGAGAGCATATCGAGGCCGATTCTAGTTTGTTGGATTAGTTACTTGGGAGGTACTTGGACGGCTATTGTCCGCGACCTCCACTATATGTACGTTCTGATTTGTAGGCCGCCACGGCTGCGCAATAGGCGCGTTTTGCGGTGGTGGTCTATTGTTGTCATACCGGTCACTAGCCTGTCGCTCTGGGCTTCTACACTGATTCTGTTGCCAATTTCGATTACTATCATTATAATTACTCTGCCACTGACCTCGCGCATTTTTCCAGCGGTTGGTCCCTGACATTCCGGATTCGTATCTGTCGTCAAATCGACGCTTTTTGTTATAATTTGGTTGTCCATACCCGTTTTGGCCTCTACCGTTACTACCATTTTGCGATTGTTCTTGTCGCTTGCTACCACCCCCACCATTTCTATGGTTGTGGTTCTGTGCACTACTGTTTCTGTCGTGATTACATCCCGACCCATTATTCCGCAAATGGTCGCACGCCGATTTTACATCTTCCTGTATCAAATCTATGGAATCTAGGACCGACAGGAAGTTTTCCATGTCGCTTTCTGGTACATGTATTAACTTCTCCTTGATCTGAATTGGTAAATGGGATTTGAGTAGTCTTATTATGTCTCTCGGTGATATAGGCTCGTCCCAGTAGCGTGTTTTGTTTATATATTTTTCAAAGTACCGCCTCAAATTCCCAAGACGGGGTGAGTACGGTTCGGGATTATATACCTCTTTTCTTAGTCGCTCTTGTATACACGGCGGCCAATATTTCGATAAAAATGCCCTTTCAAACTGTTCGTATGTCTTGCAGCTGTCTGCTACTTCTGTAGCCCACAGTGCTGCGTCACCTTGAATGTACGACATTACGTATTGTATTTTCTGTGTTTCGTTCCATACACTGGGTAAGATATTTTTAAAGCTTTTTATAAATACCACTGGGTGTACTGATTTCCTTTCAGTAGTAAATGTTTGAAATTGTCTATTTTTAATTAAACTTTCTTCCACTAATATTTTTGAACTACATGGGTTTGCTGCTGGGACATATGCTGTGTGCTCCGAACCGGAGCTACAGCTCTTCGCATTATCGACTACAGATTCCCCATTGTTGTATCGCATATAAGTTTGTGCGTTGCCAAAACCATGGGCTGTTGGCGACAGAGGTTCCTGTTCCACTTGTTTCCTGCTTTGTGCTAAACCCTTCTCCAGATCGGATATCCGTTTGTTAACATTCACTTGCCACTGCGGAATATCCTCACTGAGTATTTGTTTAATGGTTTGCACATCGTTCTGTACCTGACTATTTACGGCGGTACTGAACGATTCTGAATCTCTATTTGCTATTGCTGCTTCTACTTTAGAATTAATATTCGTGTCAATCTCAGTCTCCTTCACTTCTAGCCATGAGTTAAATTCTGTTTCAATTTTATTTGCCTGTTCATTCCACTTCTGCTCTACAAGCTGTGTGGAATCTATTTCTAGCTTTTCTACTCTGTTGGCTAAGACACCTATTTCATCTACCATGTTAGTGTTTGCTACTTGCAGGTGGGTGACCTGTTCAGTCAGCTCCTGCACGGCCTTAGGTATCGACTCGTAATTCTTTTTCATATCTGCTATCTCTTTTTTCATATTTTCTAACGATTGCACAAGTTGCTGGTCCCGCTCGGCTTGCTGGCGATCTCGCTCGGCTTGCTGGGCAAGTAAATTTTCTGCTAGCTTACGATCTCGCTCAGCTTGCCGGCGATCTCGCTCAACTTGCTGTTGCGCAAATTTTGCCTGGTAATCTAGCACACGCTCTAATATAGTCTGAATTGAATACCCACCAGGCAGATTACCACTCTCTGGTTCCTGCTTTTCTGGTGGTGGTACAATTTCTTTATCTACATCAACTTGATGACTAGTGGGCGGTGGCACTACTTCCTGTGGCCCTGCCCCCACATTTTCGCCAGTTATATCTTCAAAGAGAGTACTAGTACTACTTGAGGCACCCTGTTCCACATTTCCTTCACTAGCTAATTGTTGTTCTTCAGTATCCATATTGCTTGGACGTTGACTACGCAACTTAACCATATTCCTAAATTGCTTACTAAAACACAAAATCTAACAGTTTTTCCCCTTGCACACAAAATACATCACTTTATATACACTACACTGCACACTAAAAATTACTATCTACATCAACTTTGTCCTGTCACAAATACTAACATCAAACTACGTACAGTATGCACACCACTAGCGATATGAGATTACTTCACTGGAGCTCAACTTCTACAAACAGGACAACTACACTGTAGTCTTACCTTTAGTTTCTATTATCTCGGGGTCCGGCTGCCCCCGGATTACGTAGTCGTTAGAGCTTCTCAGTACAATCAGGATCGTCTTCTCAAACTCGCTTGCAGTAGTACGTTTTGTCATGTAAGAGTGTTTGAACATTCATTAATACATAGCATAGATCATGATATACATACATTTAACACTAAATACATATACATATACACCTACATAACAATAGACACTGAAAGAAAATACATAAAATTTTATAATTGTGGCCACTGCAAATTCGGGCCCCGCGTTTTTGGGCGCCAGTTTCACGTCTCTCTTAAAAAAAAAACTATAGCTGTTGCCGACTGCCCTTTCGTTAATTGTTGCTTTTATAAAAATTGTTTTTGCTCCTTCTGGTTTATTTAATTATTTTTAATTATTATTGGCGTAACAACGCATATATGGAAAGAGTGACGTGAAATTCTTTTAACAATGCTGTGCTTTTAATTGCTTTATCATCGTTACCTTTTTTAGCAAAATAAAATGATGGAAGTATTATTGTTCTGAATCTGGCCTACAATTTAAAGAACGATTTTTTAGTAACTGCAACTCATGCTAAGTATCAATATATCTTTCCTACTTCGTAATTATTCAAAGTTGAAATTAATGTCCTATGATCACTGATGTTACAGTTCGTACGATCGTTCACAAATACAAGTTTGCAGTGGATTTTATTTCTTACTAAAATGCTATTTCATACCACGGCTAGCCCAAGAACATGAGACTCTCATTAAAGAAAATTACGTATTCACTATAAAATTTAGCCGTGGTCAGAACGGAGCACAGCAAGTTTCCTATCAGATTCTTTAGGTACATAAAATTATTTGCACTGAAAATTATATCCTATCAGCAGCCCGCGTCAACCTGCAACACATCATAAAATCTGCTGATCTTCACTGCCAGCCTGGGAGCTAAAAGAAATAATATTATTTTTTACTATTATTTTACCGCTTCCTTGCGGTATACTCGACTATATTGTAAGTCGTTTAAATATGCCGCGGCAGCGGCTCTTCTTTCTCCACACAGCTCAGCTCCACAGATAATATTTTTATATGGCTGAAAAATATCTTAACAGGATGGGATAATAGGCAGGCACACTTTAACATTTAAGTAATACAAGTTTTCATTTAAACAACTCTATTTAAACATTTAAATATCTTAATAATTACAGACCTGTGTACATTCACGCGCAATGGCGTCCAATTCACAATCTCGACAAAAGAATGCTACCTTCGCGCTCTCTACGACAATAACAGGAGATCTTTCTCTCACAGCTTTCAGATTAAGAAGACAAAGACATTGCTTTACATCATGCCTTATATACAAATTCATTTGGTGATCTTTGTACAACATTTATCTTCTGTGTCGGTCTTATTACTCGCCGACACAGACGTTCTCAAAAATAAAAAATAAAGAAAATAATACATAATTTTACATAATGACACAATATGACACCTCTAATATTTTAATTATTACATAATATATTGTCTTTGTTTATTACAAGACGCTACACCGTGTAGCCGCCTCCTGCATATAGTGGACTCCTGACCTATTCAGCGGAACCCGAAACCCAACCACCCTTTGGCGCAAGTCAAGGAATCTGCAGCCTACACAGTCGCAGAACTGTATGAGAGCCTCTGATTCAGACCGTCCACTCGGCTCTGTACCATAGGTCCACCATCGGTCGTGTCGACTATGCTGCAAATGGTCAGCTCTGCTTTCATATCACTAGCAAGACTGGCAGCCTTTACGACTTCTGTTAGCCGTTCAAAACCAGAGAGAATCTCTTCTGATCCAAAGTGACACACATCACTGATACCGACGTGAGCCACCACCTGCGGTTGGCTGCACTCTGTGCTCTTCATGGCATCCGGGAGGACCCGTTACACATCTGGAATGACTCCCCCCGGTATGCATAGGTGATGCAGATTGGCTTTCTTATCCTTCTTGGCGGCCATGTCCCTAAGAGACCCCGTTACGCGCCTAATGTTGGAGCTCCCAACTATCAATAATCCCACCCCGTGTGATTGTCTGGATCTTGCAGGCTGAGAGGTTTTCTCAGAAACAGGACAAATGGCTCAAATGGCTCTGAGCACTATGGGACTTAAATTCTGAGGTCATCAGTCCCCTAGAACTTAGAACTACTTAAACCTAAAACCTAAGGACACCACATACATTCATGCCCAAGGCAGGATTCGAACCTGCGATCGTAGCGGTCGCGCGGTTCCACAATGTAGCGCCTAGAACCGCTCTGCCACCCTGGCCGGCGAAACAGGAACAGGTGACGGCATCTGGCTCAGCGACAGCCACAGACAGCACCTGGAGCCTGTTTGTCAGACTAACTGGGGATGCCTTACGTGCAGCCCCTGGGATTTCTTTCGCCGCCTACTTTACTCCGGGGCGATCTCTCGCTCCACCACAGGTGAGGGGTCAACCTCAGTGGGAGCAGTAACTGGGCTGGCCACCGGTGAGGACCGATCGGAGGACTCTGACGTGCTGGACGTCCGTTGGATCCCCAGCGCCGGCCCAAAACAGTGGTGCTCATCCACTGCAGCATCAAGCTCTGTAACCAAAGCCACCACATCCTAGAGCTGAGAACGAAGTGTCACCAGCTCAGGTCGCATCCACACACAACAATCACAGTCCCTATCCATACTAAAGACCATGGAAAACTAAACTACCCAGATAAATGAACTATCGGCACGTGCTGCAGAACTCTACTGTAGACACTGACGATAAGGCAGGAACTGTGTCTAATAAATTAGGATAATACGCAGAGATTCAAAAACGTAACTACCGAAGCAATCAGGTGAAACTAAATAATTCGCCCCTGATTAGGAACTTGTAATATGTCACAAAATCGGTTCACTTTCCGACGCAAACGAAACGCGAGTACTATTTCATAACGATCTAGGTGTTTGGGAAATTTTAAATTTTTGAAGTGAAAATGAAATTCATCTCTAGCGAAGGGTCACATGGACAGACACTATACAAGAAGTATGTGGGACATTAATGATGATGTTTTTCCTATTTCTCAGATTTACATGATGATTTTCGTCTGCTTTTCAGCTTTATATTTTTGCTGTGGCATAGGATTAGATTCTTTTATACAGATTTTTCTACTAACATACGTGACACTGCAGGCTGTCTTCTTGTAATTACGTGTGATGTAACATAATAACATGCATTGCTTTAGCTTAAGGATTTGTTCGTATTTGCCTTTTATACTTATGTTATTTATTGAGTTTCTTTGTAATGTTTATTCTCTGTAGAAATTGATACTACAGAATTTAGCACGATTAATATACTGTAGTAATTATGTTAAGGATAGTGCTGTAGGTTGCACTCGTAACTCATTTAAGATTTGTAAGAAATCATGAAAGATGTGTAAGCAGGAGACAAAGAGAAAAAGATAAGAAAGAGCAAAGACGACAGATGATAAGGTAGGGTAAATATGAGAAATGGTTAGGCAGGGCAAATATGAGAAATGATTAGGTACAGAAAAGATGAGAAATGGTTAAGTAGGGTAAAGATGACAAATGCTTAGGTGGGGCAATGGAGCTAAATAATATAATCTTATGAGAATGTATGAAACATAGGACAGAGAGAAGCAAAGAGTACAGAAAACAGCGGTATTTGTTGAAGTTTTGATGAAATCATAGGCAAAACGATTAAAAGGTGCATGAACTAAAGGATGAAGTATAACTAAATAGCATGCTAATTACTTATCATAGTGCGTATAATCATAGACTGACGTTTGACTGAGACCATAAAGTATTCTTTGATGTGAACCTTGGTTACTCCCTAATCCATGTTTTTCCTAATTATATATTTGTGTTCTCCTTATCTGTGCGTATGACGACTATCCTTATGTGTTATTTCTCATGTGGGATTACGATCCTCATGTGTCTCTTTCTACCGGACTCCCTATACTTTTGTGTATTTCAATGATATCCACACAAACATGTTTGTTCGAATATACTTACAATCTTCCATACGGTCATTCTGTACAGATATTATAATTGTTTATTATCGTGCCTATTACTGTACACTTTTTCACATGATTTACTTGTCTGATGTTTCTGTAATTCATTATTGTAAAACCATGATGCAATTTTTTTGTTAGTTTTCTTATAGACATAGAAACCAGTTGTTACCATTACACTACACGTGCATTCCACATATACAATGATGTAAAATCTTAGCACTGCTGTCTTAACATAGGTAATTCTATAGTGTAAATGTAAAAAATTGTAGCTGATTGACCATTCACCACAAATGACTGAGACTTTCCAGGGCAAAAGCAATATCTCTACCAATAACATATTGAAATATTGAAATACTGCATGTCACATGTTGGCATACTTCACTGATAAAAGCTACAACTGACTTTCGTAAGGAACTCCTCAATACCACGAGATAGCTTTGGAGTTGTCAGTGGATCTACAGTCTGCTTCAAGCAGTTACTAAGACGTTTTTACTGTCTCTGCGTTTGTGGCTTTGTCAGCTGAGAACTGCGTTTAGTCTCACTGAGCCTGCTTTCACATAACTTCTCACAACAGTGACGTTATTGCAACGAGTTAAAGAAAATTGGTCGTTTGTGCCAAGGACACTCTTCTACCTGCTTTCATCATGCAAATTACTGCTGACATACGTGGCTGTGCTTCAGAAATGTGGGTCTTGTTTGATATAGACACCGACTTACTTCCTTTGTGCTACAAAAACAGAGTAGATCACCAATACTACTTCAGTACAAACTGTGACATATACGCTTTCAAAGCAGCCCTGTGAAGAGCGTTCTCAAGGACATCATGGAAAAGTTGAACCAGTAGTGAATTCTATTGCTCAACCATCCACATGTTCTTGAATTTGATATAAATATTTCACTTATAGTTCTTTAACTCACATTCTCGTAAAACTATTTTTCTCTTTGTATTTGTAAAATGTTTTGTCTGTTCCTATCTATAATGTTTAGAATTTTGTCTTCGTCCCATTTCTATTTGAAATGACCCTCGTACAAGATTCTACTCGGGGAAGGTGGAGAATGTGTAAGGTGGTCATGTCATTTTGATTTTTGTATGTTATCGACTGCACTTCAGAGAGAGAGAGAGCAAGTTACGGTACAGTTAAACAATCTTTGGTCTTGTCGTGGCACAGTCTTTGCCTCTGCGCAGTCTGATACATTATTAGTTGAAGTGTGGTGGGTGATGAACGTATTTAGTAATGCTGTGTGGACTTGTGATTGTATCTGTTAGACGAAAAAAGCACAGCAAGGAACCCACCGTGGTTCAACAACAAAGTTAGGAAACTACTGCGAAAGCAAAGAGAGCTTCACTCCAAGTGTAAACGCAGCCAAAACCTCTCAGACAAACAGAAGCTAAACGATGTCAAAGTCAGCGTAAGGAGGGCTATGCGTGAAGCGTTCAGTGAATTCGAAAGTAAAATTCTATGTACCGACTTGACAGAAAATCCTAGGAAGTTCTGGTCTTACGTTAAATCAGTAAGTGGCTCGAAACAGCATATCCAGACACTCCGGGATGATGATGGCACTGAAACAGAGGATGACACGCGTAAAGCTGAAATACTAAACACCTTTTTCCAAAGCTGTTTCACAGAGGAAGACCGCACTGCAGTTACTTCTCTAAATCCTCGCACAAACAAAAAATGGCTGACATCGAAATAAGTGTCCAAGGAATAGAAAAGCAACTGGAATCACTCAACAGAGGAAAGTCCACTGGACCTGACGGGATACCAATTCGATTCTACACAGAGTACGCCAAAGAACTTGCCCCCCTTCTAACAGCCGTGTACCGCAAGTCTCTAGAGGAACGGAAGGTTCCAAAAGATTGGAAAAGAGCACAGGTAGAACCAGTCTTCAAGAAGGGTCGTCGAGCAGATGCGCAAAACTATAGACCTATATCTCTGACGTCGATCTGTTGTAGAATTTTAGAACATGTTTTTTGCTCGCGTATCATGTCGTTTTTGGAAACCCAGAATCTACTCTGTAGGAATCAACATGGATTCCGGAAACAGCGATCGTGTGAGACCCAACTCGCTTTATTTGTTCATGAGACCCAGAAAATATTAGATACAGGCTCCCAGGTAGATGCTATTTTCCTTGACTTCCGGAAGGCGTTCGATACAGTTCCGCACTGTCGCCTGATAAACAAAGTAAGAGCCTACGGAATATCAGACCAGCTGTGTGGCTGGATTGAAGAGTTTTTAGCAAACAGAATACAGCATGTTGTTATCAATGGAGAGACGTCTACAGACGTTAAAGTAACCTCTGGCGTGCCACAGGGGAGTGTTATGGGACCATTGCTTTTCACAATATATGTAAATGACCTAGTAGATAGTGTCGGGAGTTCCATGGGGATTTTCGCGGATGATGCTGTAGTATACAGAGAAGTTGCAGCATTAGAAAATTGCAGCGAAATGCAGGAAGATCTGCAGCGGATAGGCACTTGGTGCAGGGAGTGGCAACTGACCCTTAACATAGACAAATGTAATGTATTGCGAATACATAGAAACAAGGATCCTTTATTGTATGATTATATGATAGCGGAACAAACACTGGTAGCAGTTACTTCTGTAAAATATCTGGGAGTATGCATGCGGAACGATTTGAAGTGGAATGATCATATAAAATTAATTGTTGGTAAGGCGGGTGCCAGGTTGAGATTCATTGGGAGAGTCCTTAGAAAATGTAGTCCATCAACAAAGGAGGTGGCTTACAAAACACTCGTTCGACCTATACTTAAGTATTGATCATCAGTGTGGGATCCGTACCAGATCGGGTTGACGGAGGAGATAGAGAAGATCCAAAGAATGGCGGCGCGTTTCGTCACAGGTTTATTTGATAACCGTGATAGCGTTACGGAGATGTTTAGCAAACTCAAGTGGCAGACTCTGCAAGAGAGCGCTCTGCATCGCGGTGTAGCTTGCTCGCCAGGTTTCGAGAGGATGCATTTCTGGATGAGGAATCGAATATATTGCTTCCCCCTACTTATACCTCCCGAGGAGATCACGAATGTAAAATTAGAGAGATTCGAGCGCGTACGGAGGCTTTCAGACAATCGTTCTTCCCGCGAACCATACGCGACTGGAACAGAAAAGGGGGGTAATGACAGTGGCACGTAAAGTGCCCTCCGCCACACACCGTTGGGTGGCTTGCGGAGTATAAATGTAGATGTAGATGTAGAAATTTGACGTATACAATGAAAGATGAAAGGGGTATAAATTTTGAATGACTTGATTGTTTTTGTAGAGAAGAAGTTTGAGGTAAGACTGCAGCACTGCGCAGCTAATTTATCGGAGTGGTTATTGTCAGCCGGCAACGGCCTTGTCGCAGTGGTCACACCGGTTCCCGTCGGGTCACCGAAGTTCAGCGCTGTCGTGCTGAGCTAGCACGTGGATGGGTGATTATCCGGTCTGCCAAGCGCTGTTGGCAAGCGGGGTGCACTCAGCCCTTGTGAGGCAAGCCGAGGAGCTACTTGGTTGAGAAGCAGCGGTTCTGGTCTCGGAAACTGATATACGGCCGGGACAGCGGTGTGCTGACCACATGCCCCTCCATATTCGCATCCGGTGACGCCTGTGGGCTGAGGATGACACGGCGGCCAGTTGATAGCATTGGGCCTTCATGGCCTGTTCGGGCGGAGAGAGCTTTTTTTTATTGTCAGCTAGTTAACTTCACAGAGCTGAGAGAGAGGCCACCCCACTTCTCTGAGTTGTGGGTTAACATATTAACTGATTAAGCTGTTTGATTTTTATAGAAATTCATGAAATAAATATCTAGCTTGCTGTCTGCTGTTGTATTTTTGAAAAACGTGCAAGAATGCTGTCAAGATGCAAGGTAAGTGGAAATTTTGAGTAGGGCCAGACAATTGTTTTACTTCCGTTGCGCATTTAATACAGAGACAAGATCAGTCACAGTTGAGTTCAAATTAGGTTCTGTTTAGTCAAAGGTTAGCATAAGAGTTTAAGTTGGATAGCAGTTTGTGGGAACATAGTTTTTGGCAATACATAGATTTTATAGAGTGGGCGGTAAAGTTGGGCTCAGTTCCACACATAAACAATATATAGTGGGGGGGGGGGTTATACATTGGAGATCAGTAAACAAGCATATATTGCTTGTTTGACAATAATTTATACTAATCCAATAGCATATTCAGACGATTTCTTTAATATTCTCTAAGAATAGCTGTGGTTGTCAGAAGTATCTTTGCCAAACGAAGTATAGCGTATTGTTACCAGAAGATCCTGGAGTAGATAATATTCCGTCAGACTACTGCTACCTTTTGGAGAGCCAGCCATGACAAAATGTTCCACCTTGTGTGAAAGATGTATGTGACAGGTGAATACCACCAGAATTCAAGAAGAATGTAATAATTACAATTCCAAATAAAGCAGCCACTGACAGGTGTGAATATTACCAAACCATCAGATTCATAAATCATGGTCGCGAGATACTGGCACCAATTCTTTACAAAAAATGGAAAAAATGGTAGAAGCCGATCTCGAGGAAGATTATTGGCTTTCAGAGACACATAGAAACACCCGAGACAATACTGACCCTATAACTTCTCTTAGAAGCTAGATTAAGATTAGACAAACCTAAATTTATAGTATTTGTAGACTTACAGAATGCACTTGACGGTGTTGAGTGGAATAGGCTCTTCAAAATTCTGAAGGTAGCAGGGGTATACACAGGGAGCGGAACGGTACTTAAAACTTGTACAGAAAGCAGACGGCAGTTATAAGACTCGAGTGGCATGAAAGGGTATCAGTGGTTGAGAAGGGAGTGAGATAGTGTTGAAGCCTATCCCCAATGATATTCGATGTGTACCCTGAGGAAACTGTAAAGAAAAAAAAAGGAACATTTGGAGCAGAAATTAAAGTTCAGGGAGAAAAATTTAAAACTTTGAGGTTTGCCGAAGACGTTATAACTCTGTCAGAGACAACTAAAGGGTTGGAAAAGCAATTGAACGGAATGGACAGTGTCTTGAAAGGAGGATATAGTATGAACGTCAACAAAAGCGAAACAATGCTAATGGAATGTAGTGGAATTAAATCAGGTGATCCTGAGAGAATTCGGTTAGGAAATGAGACACTTAAAGTAGTAGATGAGTATGCTCTTTAGGCTGGAAAATAACTGATGATGGCCGAATTAGAGAGATATAAAATGCAGAACGGCAATGGCAAGAAATTAGTTTCCGAATAAGAGAAACTTGTTTACATCGAATATAGATTTAAGTGTTAGGAAGTCTTAGCAGACGTATTTGCATGGAGTGTAGCCATGTATGGAAGTGAAACATGAATGATAAGCAGTTTAGACAAGCAGAGAATGGAGACTTTTGAATTGTGGTGCTACAGAAGAATGCTGAAGATTAGCTAGATAGATCACGTAACTAATAAGGAGCTAATGAATAGAAATGGACGAGTCTCGAGTCTCTACAAGGAGACAAGATGAAGAATTGGTCAGAGTAGCACAGAATGTTATTTGTCACTCATTCGGGAACTGAGGAGAGCTTCACATTTCCGAGGCTCGTCGAGAACTACTCTTGGAAGATTAAAGGACCATGGAATCAGGTTCCATCTTGCTCTTACCAAAGAACCGTTATCCGACGAACAAGCAGTGGATAGACTATCAATTGTGAGTTCCTGGGATGATGTCTACTGAATGAAAGTCATTTTCTCCGACGAGTGCACAACTGAGTCCACGAGCAGAGATGCTATGGACATTTCCGTGAAAATGTTGTTATTCCTGGAGCTCGACTTTGGCGCCCCAAAGGACGTTTCACATACCAGCATGATAATCATCCATCACGATCACACACTAGTGCTAGGATTGAGAGCTGGTCTCAAAGGAAGAAAAATATTATTCAGTGCCTTGCGTTGCCCCAAAGTCTCCTATTCCGCATCCCATAGAGCAAGTATGGGCTGAACTTAAGTAGACTCTGTGGGACAATTGGCCAGACCCTCCTCCGGAAACTGTGAATGCCGTATGGGATTTGGTTCACGTTTCATGGGAGAGAACTGTCATGGATGAAGACTTTTTCCGTAGACTTCTCAACTCTATGTCTCGAAGGATCCAAGTTGTTCTTGATGCCTAAGGCAAGTGGGCAAAATACTGAAGCTATACGTAGCATACTCTTTATTTTATTTTATTTCATTTATCTGTATAAGGCCTACATAGTTATTAGACCAACAATATAAATTTCAAAATAAATACCTACTTGCTAATA
This sequence comes from Schistocerca nitens, assembly GCF_023898315.1. Lineage (NCBI taxonomy): Eukaryota > Metazoa > Arthropoda > Insecta > Orthoptera > Acrididae > Schistocerca > Schistocerca nitens. The sequence continues at coordinate 252,459,137 of NC_064615.1, read as the reverse complement.
TACACGTCAAAAAAAGTTTTGCATCACCCCAGTCACCAGAACTCATGAAGATAGACGTTGACAGTGGATATTCTATCACAGGCACAGTCCCTTTAACTGTTCAAAGATGTAAACAACCATGCATGAGCAGCGCCTATTAGACGGAGGGGGGTCCAACAGCCGATCAGTTCCAGTCATTCCACCAGGAAAGAGGTACACGGCTCGTATTGTCTGTAGTTCAGCCATGCCTAGACGGTCAATACCGCGGTTCGATCGCGTCCGCATTGCTACTTTGTGCCAGGAGGGGTTCTCGATAAGGGAGGCGTCCAGGCGTCTCGGAGTGAACGAAGGCGATGTTGTTTGGACATGGAGGGGATACAGCGAGACAGGTACTGTCGATAACATGTCTCGCTCACGCCGCCCAAGGGCTACTACTGCAGTGAGTGACCGCTACCGACGGATTATGGCTCGGAGGAACCCTGACAGCAACGCCACCGTGTCGAAACATGCTTTTCGTGCAGCCACAGGACGTCGTGTTACGACTCAAACTGTGCGCAGTAGGCTGCATGATGCTTTACTTCACTCCTGACGTCCATGGCGAGGTCCACCTTTGCAACCACGACGCCATACAGCGCGGAACAGATGGGCCCAACAGCATGCCGAATGGACCGCTCAGGATTGGCATCACGTTATCTTCACAAGTGAGTGTCGCATACGTCTTCAACCAGACAATCGTAGGAGACGTGTATGGAGGCAACCCGGACAGGCTGAACGCCTCAGACACACTGTCTAGCGAGTGCAGCAAGGTGGAGGTTCCCTGCTGTTTTGGGGTGGCATTATGTGGGGCCAACATACGCCGCTGGTGGTCATGGAAGGCGCCCTAACGGCTGTAAGAAACGCGAATGCCATCCTCCGACCAATAGTGCAACCATATCGGCAGCATATTGGCGAGGCATTAGTCTTCATGGACGACAATTCGCGCCCCCATCGTGCATATCTTGTGAATGACTTCCTTCAGGGTAACGACACCGCTCGACTAGAGTGGCCAGCATGTTCTCCAGATATGAGCCGTATCGCACATGCCTGGGATGGTTCGAAAAAGGCTGTCTATGGACGACGTAACCCACCAACCACTCTGAGGGATCTACGCCGAATCGCCGTTCAGGAGTGGGACAATCTGGACCAATAGCGCCTTTATGAACTTGTGGATAGTATGCCACGACGAATACAGGCATGCATCAATGAAAGAGGACGTGCTACTGGGTTTTAGAGGTATCGGTGTGCACAGCAATTTGGACCACTATCTCTGAAGGTCTCGCTGTATGGTGGTGCAACATGCAATGTGTGGTTTTCATGAGCAATAAAATGGGCAGAAATGATTTTTATGTTGATCTCTATTCCAATTTTCTGTTCAGGTTACGGAACTCGCGGAACCGAGGTGATGCAAAACTTTTTTTGATGTGCGTATATTATTTGTGTTTTTGTATGACCCTATAAGGAAGATTACTTTTATTTTTATGGGAGGTGATATAAATATTCCCTCTCCCGCCCCCCCCCCTTCCCTCCAGAATGATTATTTTCATTGTTGTGGGAGGTCAGACCTTCCAAGGAAGATTATTTTTACAGACCAAATTCACAAACCATAATTAGTTATTTAATGAAGAGAATATTGAAAAAGTAATAAAAGAACATATAGTTTAATAACAAAAAGTAAATGAAGCACCAACCAGTTGCGACACGACAAAAAACATTTGCAGTGACATTCGATCCGACACATATTACAGCTACTAGTATAGTATAGTATAGCTTGTCAGCTTGACAAGCTATCAAGGAGCTAAGGATCTCTTCTTTTTAGCGTATCGCTGATATAGGCCTACCGTAGCTGGAGAACGAATATTAACCTTGAAGTAACAGATACTGGAAGGCACATCCATTCGCTGGTGTAAACCACGCTAAAGACATAGAAAAATATGCCAATCAGCTGATGCGTTTCTCTTAGCTGGAAACTATAGAGACACCCAGTGGCGGTAGAAATAATTACAAATAAATATATTCATTTTCAATATTTTTACTACGACCATTCGCCTGTTTGTTTAAAGATTAGACGATTATAAACTGGATTCTTTCGAAAAAATGTGGAACCTGGAAAAGCCTACAATCTCATAATTTGAAGCGAATTAAGGTCTAAAATATTACCTGCACTATTATAAAAGAAAAATAAAGACAAGCAGTTACATTGGAACTTATGCCGTCAGCCTATCTACTTTATTGTTGATCTCATTTTTTCGTTACTGTTCATTGCATTTGTTCGGGGCAGACGGCCCATGACATCCGTTCAAGTTCATCGTTGGTCTATTTACTCAGTCTTTTTTTAGTACAGAGGGCAGCCAACTCTCTGACCAAACACGCTGAGCTACCGTGCCGGCGACATGCAAGCAGTGAGATAAGGTTCGAGCCCGAGACCAATGACGTGTGATTACTAGTCAAAGGCGCTACCTCTTGACGACAGGATTCACTCAGCCATTGAAACAGACGCCAAACGTTCGTCGTAGTGATCTTACTGAAGTGCAGTTTATACATTTCAACCCTTTTCCACGTGCTCGAATAATGAAGCTCAAAAGAAATGATACGAAGAGTTAAATTGTAATTAATCTTGTCATATACTGTATCTTAACTATTATATTGCTTGTATTTGACGATGTAAACACCAATCTGAAACTCCACAGACCGTTAGAGTTGTGAACGCTGGCACGTCTGAACTTGGGCATGCGCAATGCTCTGCTCTTGGACACACAAATTATTCGGGCCGGGCAGTCTTTTTGCCTCTCGTCGTACATGCGTAACTATACGTACAAATGTTATATTCGTTAACATTCAGTATAAGATATAACGTTTCTACAAATACGGACTTGTACTTTTCTGTTGTAAAATGTCATTTCTATACTGGAGTATTATGCTGTACCGTACGACAGTGTTCAATAGTGTTCATGTGCGATAATGAGGCATAGATTCCAAAATTCTCCAGGCAGATCTGTTGAGAACAGTACAAATAAGTAATAAAAGCACTGTCTTCACGGGGCCGATGACCGTAGCAGTCCGGTCCCTTTAATCCCCCAAACCAACCAACCAGCTGTCTTCACCATGTACGACCCCACAATCACTAACTCCTATTCGTAGCATTGAGTCTAGAACGCTACTGAAATTCGTTACAATTTCATATATCACATATCCACAGGTGTGCCAGTCACATATGATCACGTCCTTTAAATCAGGCGAACACATCTTGTGATGTATAACAGAATGAATTTTCATTATTAACACTCGGTAATATAGAGTATCTTGCGACACGTCCAAAATAAATTTCTTACTAATGCAGTCTTCAAACCTGCTCACAACAAATTTATTTTGCCTGCAAAAGTAGACACCTATCGAATGGATGAATTTATTAGTTCTTCGGGGAATTATTTCTGTGCGAATCCGTTTTATATTTAAGGGCTTCTAAATTTCGGGTTCTTGAACTAGAGCTCCATCGGTTTGCCCAAGCCAACAGTCAAGCAATACTTGAAACGTCCCCTTAGAAAAATTTATGAATTACTGTGCTAATAAAACTCTTACGCTATTTGATTTTCAAACAGCTGAGCAAAACTGAACGTACTCAAGACATTTCGCTCTTTACCTATTCTGATCAACACTAAACTGACACACAATATTTTTAGCGCAACGCAATCTGACTTTCAATAATCCCTACAAAAGAATGGCCCTGACTAACATTAACCTATACCTTTCACAAATCACTTACCTCACAAAAATCTTCGTTACTCGAACTACTGCTATACAGCGAGCGCCAATACTGCCAGCTAAATGTAAGATTCAAACTACTGAAGTCACTAACTACTGATACGCATAGCTAGCAAATGAAAGATTTTGATAGAGAACAAACAATGTATTTACCTTAATAGTGTTCAAAAGTCATAATATATGTAGCAGTTCATGATATCCAGTCTTACAAATTTACTGTCTCTGATGGACACACGTCCAGAGCATCCGCTCTCAAAACTCCGCCAAGATCGTAACTTCGCGAAGTCGCGCTTAGGCTTAAATTTTGTAAAGGTTTGTTTATTGTTTCACGGTAATTTAACTAGTTTCTCGGTAACAAATAAGTAAACTACCGTAAATAGCGTATAACTTCATTGTTTTAATACAGATTTCAGAAAAACAGCGTAACTTTATATCAGAAACTTGCCTATACACATTTGTTTATAGGCCTAATTCTCGTAACGTTTTTGGAGAATCAAAGTTAAAGTACCTCGTTTAATTGTCCTTTTTTTAATTCAATCGAGTGAAATATATAATAAATAGCGTATACCTTCATTGTTTTAATACAGATCTCAGAAAAACAGCGGAATTTTAAATCAGAAACTTGCTTATATACATTTGTGAATAGGCTTAATTCTTGTAACGTCTTTTTTGATTTTCGGTAATTTAATTGATTTATTCTAGCCAAAGTATTATTTTTGCCATGAGTGAGAAGTGCCTGACTTGCCGTAGAATTGTTAGTTCCGGGGTTTGGTGTGATGGATGTAGTAGTTTTTTTCACTGGGGGGATTGCAGTGGCGTGGGTGTTGGGAAAGTGGATCAGGCTCATCAGTGGTTATGTAGGATTTGCAGCAGAGATAGGAAGATAGTGGAACAGGAGGGGAAAATTGCTGCCCTTCAGGATGAGCTAGATCAGGCTAGGGAAGATCTGGACAGGTTAAGGAGGGAGAAGGGCAAAGAGAGGTGGGAAGTGGCAACAGGTAGCAGAAGGAACAGGCCTAGAACTAAGTCTGACAGTTTTGTGGTGAATGTCAAAAATAATTTTGACCTGTTGCTTCAGTTAGAAACTGATGAGCCTCAAGCAGAGGTAGGTGTAGACAGGACACAACAAACTTTCAATAGGAAATTGAAAAAGAATGTAGGAAAGTCATCGAAAAGGAAGAAAGTTTTGTTGTTAGGCAGTTCTCATGCCAGAGGTGTAGGCCAACTTCTGCAGGAGGAATTAGGACCAGAATACCAGGTCACAAATTTTTTCAAACCAAGTGCTAGTCTGGATCAGGTGACAGAGGATTTAGGTTCACTCTGTAAAGGATTTACCAGGGAAGACACCGTGGTTATTGTGGGAGGGCCAGGGAACAGCATCGACAGAGATCCTGGGTACAGTATAGAGTGTGACCTGGTAAAGATTGCGTCGGCATCGAGACACACCAATGTTGAATTTGTATCTGTCCTGAGACGCCATGACCGGCCTCATTTGAACTCTTCTGTTGGGAGAGTTAATTTGGAGTTGGAACGGCTGCTTGGGTCGGGGCTCATATTGGTGTGGTTCCTGTTGATTATCTCAGTAGGTGGGACTATACCAGGCACGGCCTACATCTCAACAGGAAAGGGAAGGGGAAACTGGCTGGGGTAATAGCAGGAAATTTAAGGGGGGGAGGCACTGCCATGAATGGTAAAATACCAGCGGTTACAGGTGTTGGAGCAGCACCTTTTTTAGGATAGGTAAGACAGAAAGATGTCAAGTTCTACGAGAGGTCAGGATTGAAACAAATCTTCCGTTTAGGAAAGAAATTAAACAGCACAATTCTAGCACATTGGATCACCAATCACAGCTATAAATTATAAATTTTCACCAATCACCAGAAATTTTATCTCCACCAAGTTGTATCTCAGTCCTAGGTAATTGCATTGATGAATTAAAGTCACCCAACCCAGTTGACATAATCTGCCTCTCTGAACACCGTGTGACCACTGGTATAGGAACTAGGCCTAAGCACAATGAGAAACTCAGACAGGAGAGTACTGCAAATGTTAGAATAAGGAAAGGTTCTCATAAAAGTATAATTAAAAATAATGTAAGTATATTTCATCAAAATATTGGGAGTTTAAAGAATAAAGTAGATGAGCTTCCGGTTTGTTTAGAAGATTTAGAAGCTGAGAATGAAATAGATATACTATGCCTGTCTGAGCATCACATTGTTACTGATATGGATAAGGTAAATTTAAGTGGATATAAGCTCTCTGCACATGTAATGAGAGAAAATATGGAGAAAGGAGGAGTTGCCATATATGTCAAAAGTTATCATTGTGCAAAAAGTATAGAAACAAAAAAGTTTTGTGTAGAGAAACATATAGAAGCATGTGCCTGTGAGCTTAAATTAAATAAAGGCACATTTATAATTGTAACTGTATATAGGTCCCCATCAGGAAATTTTCATCTATTTCTGAAAAATTTGGACTCCTTGTTGTGCTATCTGTCAGACAGGGGGAAGCAAATTATTATTTGTGGGGACTTCAATGTAGATTCTCTGAAAGAGGGTAATAGGAAAAATGACCTTCAAGTATTACTCGGTTCTTTCAATTTGATGCCCGTTATTGATTTTCCTACTCGGGTGGTAAAGGATAGCAGCTCACTGATAGATAACTTCTTTATAGACCAAGATAAGTTTAACCAGATAAATGCTCAGCCTGTTGAGAATGGTCTTTCTGATCATGGTGCACAGCTAGTTACAATATATGACATAGCTCCATTCAGCAATACCAAACAGTCCTCCAAAGTTGTACGTCCAGTCAACGATTTAACAATTGCAAATTTCAGGGAAAGCCTACAGCAGTTAGACTGGGATGAGGTGTACTGCGAACCTGATGCCAATTTAAAATATAATTTATTTCATGACATTTTTGTAAATGCATTTGAAAACTGCTTCCCCAAGAAAATAGTTAAATATACTCGTAAGAAACCTTGTAACAAACCATGGGTTACTAAGGGTATAAAAATATTTTGTAACCGGAAAAGGGAAATGTATCTGACAGCAAGAAAGAGTAGTGACCCAGAAACTATCAAAAATTATAAAAACTACTGTGTTATATTAAGAAAAGTTATTAAAAAATCCAGGAGTATGTGTATCATGTCTGAAATCAGCAACTCTGATAATAAAATTAAAACAATTTGGAATATTATTAAAAGAGAAACAGGTCAACCAAGAGCAGAGGAAGACAGTATTACCATCAAATTGAATGAAAACTTTACGAACAAAAAGACAGAAGTTGAAAATATTTTTAATAATCATTTTCTAAATGTTGTGGATGTAGTAGTATCCAGGTGTTCATTAGAAGATGCTAGGCTGTTAATGGAAGAGGCCATACCTATGCAATTTGATACAATTGAAATCTCACCCACTTCTCCCTCTGAAATTAGGAAAATAATAAACTTGCTTAAAAGCGAAAACTCACATGGAATTGATGGCATTTCCAGCAAAATACTAAAAGCTTGTTCTCAACAGATAAGTAAGATTCTCAGCCACCTGTGTAATAGCTCTCTGGAACAGGGCATTTTCCCTGATAGACTGAAATATGCTATTGTTATACCTTTGCATAAAAAGGGGGATAGATCTGATGTCAACAATTACCATCCAATCTCCCTTCTAACAGCTTTATCCAAAATTTTTGAGAAAGTAATGTATTCAAGAGTAGCTTCACACATCTGTAAAAATGAAGTACTAACAAAATGTCAGTTTGGTTTCCAGAAAGGTTTTTCAACAGAAAATGCCATATATGCTTTCACCAGTCAAATTTTGAATGATCTGAATAACCGAACACCACCCATTGGGATTTTTTGTGATCTCTCAAAGGCTTTTGATTGTGTAAATCATGAAATTCTGCTAGACAAGCTCAAGTATTGTGGCATGAGTGGGACAGTGCACAAATGGTTTAATTCGTACCTAACTGGAAGAGTGCAGAAAGTTGAAATAAGTAGTTCTCGTAACATGCAAAGATCAGCACATTCCTCAAACTGGGGAACTATCAAGAATGGGGTTCCACAAGGGTCAGTCTTGGGTCCTTTGTTGTTCTTATTATATATTAATGACTTGCCATTCTATATTCATGAAGAGGCAAAGTTAGTTCTCTTTGCTGATGATACAAGTATAGTAATCACACCTGACAAACAAGAATTAACTGATGAAATAGTCAATACTGTCTTTCAGAAAATTACTAAGTGGTTCCTTGTAAACGGACTCTCACTGAATTTTGATAAGACACAGTACATACAGTTCCGTGCAGTGAATGGTATGACGCCATTAATAAATATAGACCTTAATCAGAAGCATATAGCTAAGGTAGAACATTGCAAATTTTTAGGTGTGTCATTGATGAGAGATTAAATTGGAAGAAACACGTTGATGATCTGCTGAAACGTTTGAGTTCAGCTACTTATGCAATAAGGGTCATTGCAAATTTTGGTGATAAACATCTTAGTAAATTAGCTTACTACGCCTCATTGCTTTCATATGGCATCATATTTTGGGGTAATTCATCACTGAGGAATAAAGTATTTATTGCACAAAAGCGTGTAATCAGAATAATAGCTGGAGTCCACCCAAGATCATCCTGCAGACATTTATTTAAGGATCTAGGGATATTCACAGTAGCTTCTCAGTATATATACTCTCTTATGAAATTTGTTATTAACAACCAAACCCAATTCAAAAGTAATAGCAGTGTGCATAACTACAATACTAGGAGAAAGGATGATCTTCACTATTCAAGATTAAATCTAACTTTGGCACATAAAGGGGTGAATTATACTGGCACTAAAGTCTTTGGTCACTTACCAAATAGTATCAAAAGTCTGACAGATAACCAACAAGTATTTGAGAAGAAATTAAAAGAATTTCTGAATGACAACTCCTTCTACTCCATAGAGGAATTTTTAGATATAAATTAAAAAAATATTAAAAAATAAAAAATAAAAAAAATAAAAATAAAAAATAAAGAAAAACAAAAAACACAATAAAATAAAGTTGTTATATTAACTTAAGTATGTTGTTAAATTAACCTAATTATGTCATGTATTGGAAAATTCGACTCGTTCCACATCATTACGAAATATCGTATTCATGATCCATGGAACTAGTATTAATCTAATCTAATCTAATCTCCCCACATCCACCACTGCTGGCGGCTCACCTCCAACTGCGCAACGCTACGTGCTGTTAACAGCCAACTGCCCAACACTACAATAGCAACTTCCAACAATGCCAACCAGCCACAGACTGCACACAGCACAGCCAGTGATTTTCATACAGAGCGCTACATGGCGTTACCAATATAAAAACTTAAACAGCCTACTTACACACTAAGTTTTTTTCTTTTGCATCTGGATTAAAAACCAACGAATAACGTGGTTTTGTGTGTGTTTGTATTAAAAGAAGTTTCCTGTGTTTTTAGCTCTCTCACATTGTCAATTTTATTCTTGAAAGTAAAGTATATCTTTGTATCAAGAAATCCAGGAGACGACACATAAAGTTGGACAGTATAAGAATGTGATACAGATGAAAGAGATTTCACCAAAGCATACCTCTGCTTTTCTCCGAAACTCAATTAAGTTCGTCCACTTACCATCATACCCAACTCGTGATCGGTCTGTATTGAAAATAGTATTTCCATCCTTTGCTTGCGATTAAGGCATTGACTTTGTGTACATATGCTCCATAATGTCTTGTTTATCCTTCGTTTCTTCCAAAGAAACAAATCATTTTCTTCCACAGAAACAAATCATCTAATTTTTATGGAAAAAATTCGGTTTTTTATTTTAAATCTGTCTGAAAAAGTTTTCGATGCAAAGCTTTTACAGTTGCGTTTTTTAAAAAATCAGCTTCACGCAAGAAAATGACACAGCTGATAGGACCTTAGACTATCTCGATATGACTCTATCCGTTTCTCTGCCTCGTGATGACTGGGTGTTGTGTGATGTCCTTAGGTTACTTAGGTTTAAGTAGTTCTAAGTTCTAGGGGACTGATGACCATAGATGTTAAGTCCCATAGTGCTCAGGGCCATTTGAACCATTTGACTCTATCCATTATTGACAACAAAACAGATTTCAACATTTTTCGAAAAGCAACCTATTCCGACAACGTCATCCCAGCTGGTTCCACCCATACTCAGGCCGATAAAATGGCCTTCTTTCACTCGAGTATCCATCGATCGACGCCAGGCAATTTACAGAATGAATGAAAGGTTCTCGAAAACATCGCTCAGAATAATGGATATAATCCCAGTATATTGAGACAGTTGTTTAACAGGTCAGGTACCCACAAGCAAGACCAGGCAACGAAATACGTATCAGTTCCCTTTATAGGTAACGTATCCTACAAGGTAGGCCGTTTATTAAAAAACCTAGGGTATAAATTTTCTTACTCTATCACCAATAACCTTAAAAAGAATTTAGTCCATTCTCTTGATAAAGGTACTGATAAATCACCCCTGTCCGGTGTATATAAGATCACTTGTGCTGAATGTCCATGTTATTACATTGGCCAGACAGGGAGGGCCCTGTCTGTTAGGTTTAAAGAGCATCTGCCGACTAGAAGCGGTGATGGAACACGAGGATCTACACTTGCTGAACATCTTGTCCAAATGGCCCATGCTCCCAAGCCTCTAAAAGATGCAGAACTTTTGCATAATGAAGTCAAAGGATGTAAGTTAGACACCCTTGAAGAATTGCAAATTTTCAAACATCTTGTTATTGATAGAGAAAATTTATTTAATGATCAGCTTCAACTAAAAAATAGAAATTATTTCGAATGATTTCAACCTTTACTCCAGTGGAGTTGGCCCACCGTCCGCTTCGAATGGCCAATGCTGTTTCCTGTCTACTTTGTCCCTTTATTATAGTGCGTTTGTACATTGTGTCTCCATATATTTTGTATTATACTGGTAATGACACCAGTTGCAAATTTGTTTCTTAATTTACCTGTTTTATGTTCAAGATATTTCATGCTTCGCACGCCTGTGTCTCCCATACTAATTTATTAGTTGCTGTAGTGGAGTTTCGCCCTCTTATTATGATATTTGAATGTAAATTTTCTTGCCCTGACTTAGAACTAGTTCTTAGGAAAATTGTTTAATGTACTGTATCATAGGTAGGCATTTGTCCATTTGCAGGACTGTTTCCTGTCACATTTTGTTTACAATTTACGTTGCGCTAAGTAATTTTGAGACAGCTTGTCTCTAGTGTTGGCTGAGCCTCGCCACGGAATTGATCGCGACGTTAAGTTTCCTTGTTGCTTACATGTGACCCTTATTCCTGGCCCGGCGTAGCTCCGTCTGCGTTTTTCTTATTGTTTTTAGTTTTGACAGACATAATCTTATGATTATATGTCTTTATTCTGTATTAGTTTTATTCTGTGACAAGGACATCGTTTGGCCCTCAAAATGGTTTAATTTTTGTGTCACGATTTTCATTATTATGAAATAATTAGATTGATGATGTATTTCAATGTTTAATATATGTCCGTATGCGTTAATTTATAGGTTCTGAAGAAGATACCATTATACGCATCAAAATCTAGGTATAAAAAATTATACCTTGCAACTGAAGACTGAATTTGATATTGTCTGAATTTTAATTACAGTGACAAATACATGGCTGGTGTCCTAGACGATATTGTTCCGCATGCTGGATGGTGGCAGGGGTAGTCTGTGGCTGGAATGAATGGGCATTTTTGGCTTAAGGCTCTGTCGAGTAGTGGGTGCAAAGAAAAGTTCTGGCTGGCCATCTAGTCGGTTCTTGCCTGCAGCTGCAGGGGTAAGTCCTGGCGGTGGCACCCACTGGATAGCGGAATAGCGAACTAATACTCAATAAGCGTCCTGTCTCCATGATCGGGTGTGTTTCATTTTTTTCTCTGTGAAAACTTCAGCAATTCAGTATCAATCACTGCCAAGTGCTGGCATTACTACCACTCCAATCATCCCCAGATGCCCTCCATGGACAAAGTGGTGCATTATTGCATACATGCATGCCTATGACTGTGGCAGTTTTCTCTGGCCCCTGAGAATTGGTGTTGACAGTGTATGAGGGGATAGGCATCTGGGAGGTGAGTGGGCTGTATGTTTGAGTGTTTTTAGCGATCTTATGCATCCAGCTGTGACAAATACTAGGATTGTGGTTTAGTGCTTCTCAGTACATTGCAGTGTGCTCTGTCTCGTAGCAGCATTTGTTGTTGTTCCTAGCCTACGACACGGTAGACCCTTCCTCCTACTGCTCCTCCTCTTGCTCATTTTTCGTCCTGATGTTGATGAGAGAACCAACTTAACGGTTATATTAGTGCTTTAAAAACGCAATCCCAAAGTCGAATTCCTGACTGATCAATTTATTGTTTCTGATAGTAGGACTGTGAGCACACACACCAATCCAGCCCCTCTGCAGATTGTTTAAGACATAGCACGCAACTGAGCTGAAATTTAAAATTTTCAGCTACCTTTAACGTAGCAGACTTCCTATCAAATGACCTAACTGCGCCAGTATCAACCGAGAGGAGGCAATGGTAATAAAAATCCAGTAGAAATTGGAAAATTGGAAACTGTGTGGTTGCAGTATCAAATCCAAATTTCCAATCCTATTATCCACGAATAGGGAGCAAGGAAAAACTGTCCTACATAAAAGATATTGAGTTAATTAATCGGTCAATCAATCTGATAGAGTGAGGGAATATTTCCAAGACACCCACAGCTGGGGGATTATCAGGTAAACCCTGCTCTGTTTGTGATTTGATCCAATCATGACCAACATAATGTGCAGGCATGGCAGAGGCAACGCCAAGGCATAGCCACTTGAGGGAGGGAGAGAGAGAGAGAGAGAGAAATGGCTGAAATAGCTCTGAGCACTATGGGACTTAACATCTGAGGTCATCAGTCCCCTAGAACTTAGAACTACTTAAACCTAACTAACCTAAGGACATCACACACATCCATGCCTGAGGCAGGATTCGAACCTGCGACTGTAGTGGTCGCGCGGTTCCAGACTGTAGCGCCTAGAACCGCTCAGCCACACCGGCCGGCAGAGAGAGAGAGAGAGAGAGAGAGAGAGAGAGAGAGTATGTGTTTCGGCAGGAATTTCTCGGATATAAAGTATCAAAGGGTTGCCGCCACTTGAAGCTTTTGTTCAGGGATTAGCGTGACATCCATTCTGCCAGTCCCCGGGCCCAAGCGGTCGCCGGGTGTACAGTGCAGTCTGCCTGTGCAGGAATATGCAAAGTGGTCGGCCCAGTGGATGGTGGATGGTGCATGCTTCATGATCAAAAGATTTTTAACAGTGTAATTACTTGTGGTGAGTTATGTTGATAGTATTCCTTGTGTGATATGAATAAAACAGCGCCACAATTGTTTAAATATTCAACACCACCTTGTCACTCTCAAAATATTTAAATACAGTATTCCACATACTGCAATCGATTTCCCAACAAATTCTTTAAATAAATAAATAAACTATATTCCAGACACCACCTTGTATCCAATAAATTGTTTAAATAAACAATATTCCAGATATTGGATTGTCTAACAGAAATTGTTTAAATAATATTGCATACACTGCAGTAGATTCCCTGTCGAATAGCCAATCCCTTTGTAAGCCAATTTCCAGGTGGAGGAGTGGAGTGCGAGGCCTGGGGGTTTCCCCGAGTGGGAGGGGTTCATTAATTTATCCATTTAATTAATTAGCCAATGAAACTGATAGAGTGGGAGGGGGGTAGGCGAGAAACTCAGGCCTGAATGTGTGCTTGTATCAGTGAGAAGAATTACAAGAAGGGTGGGTTAGGAGGAGAAACTGGGGGAGGGGTGGGGTGGAGAGGCTTTCCAAGAAGGACGGATTATCCACTGGGGATTGCAAGCCATTTAGCAGAATAACAGGTTAAGAGGAGGGCGAGGGAGTCATAAATCAGTCAGCTGTCATAATTTAATTAATTTGATACTAAAACTGTTGCAGAACAATAGGTTAAGGACCTGTCAGTCAAAAGAGAACAATAGGTTAAGGGCAACCGTTAAGCAGAACAATAGGTTTGCCCCTCAATGTATGCTTGCCACTGATGTAAGCAATCCACACCAGGAAATTGTTCTCATTTCTGCTTTGCCCTACTGCTACTGTTGACGAAAATGTCTCCTTCTCCATTGTCATGGATATCGACAGCAGATTTACCGCATCTTTATTACCTGTGGTAGGTTCCTGATAACAAGATTCCTGTTGGCATGGCCGAGTATCACAAATATATAACAGAATTTAATAGGGTTATGCCACACTTTTTCCCTATGAAAAATCCCCGAGTAAATTTAAATTAAGCAACAGCCAGTTCGCATAACAAAAGGCTTTCAACCTGGTATTCACTTCAAAGATATTGCTTAATTTAAGTTAATTTGAATTCTGGCACTAAACAAAATCTGAAAGCAGTTTATTTATACTTATTTATTATTGTGAAGTGTTGATCGCTTGGTGTGGAGCATCTCAATATTTTTTTAACAGTTCGTATTTTATAATGAGTGTTGGTAATTTGAAACTTTTAATTTTCTGATCTGATTATTTCTTCTAAAAATAAATTTGTCAAGGTAAGTAAGTGTTAGTGTGCTGCGACGTCTATGTCAGGTAGTGTTCAAGGTTATTTAAATGTTATTGTGATGACACTACGTTTCAACGGGTTAATCATGTTGTGTCAAAACTGTGGAGAAGAGTGATTGAGACATGCTAAATTCAGGAAGCACAGGGAACAATTGTTTCAGCAAGCATAATATAAAATTATGTTTCCGAGTTCTACACGCAGCTAGCGTAAATATTTATTTCCGTGAAATTTCAGAACCAACTTCAATCCTAATGTTCGTTAATAATTCCATGTCAAAGATATTGCAGCCGAGTGAATTATCATTGTCATTGTCGGCAGTGAGTTAAATATGTTTACTCATTTCGATATGGCAGTATTCGGAAGCGACAGTCTTGCTTACGAAATCCGCAAGTAAGCGGCGACTGTTTCAGTGGTTTGATCTATCGGAGTACTGGGACGTTTCAGTGCCACAAGTCCGGTTTCATTCCCCATCCTTGCCCGATACGAGATCGTGCTCTGTGTCCAGTGACCTGACTGTAGACGGTTCTCTGAATGCTAGTCTTCCCGCCTTCTTTCATTTTGTAACTCATGCATATCTTCTATCGTCGTAGCCAGTTTTATACTGGCGATGTAAACCTACTTTACTTGTGTTATATAGGAGTACAAACTATGTAGTGGCTGAAACTCAGTAGTGTGTTCGTACTCAGGGAGAAAACAAGTCCCAGAATGGTTCAAATGGCTCTGAGCACTGTGGGACTTAACTGCTGTGGTCATCAGTCCACTAGAACTTAGAACTACTTAAACCTAACTAACCTAAGGACATCACACACATCCATGCCCGAGGCAGGATTCGAACCTGCGACCGTAGCAGTCGCGCGGTCCCAGCCTGTAGCGCCTAGAACCGCTCGGCCACTCGGGCCGGCTCAGAATGGTTCCAAACTGTATCTCCGTCCAAAAGCAATTGCCCCTCTACCCTTCGATGATCCGTAGTCGAGCATGTACGATTACATCGATACGCTACAAACCACTTTGAATTGCATGGCAGAGGTTACTTCCCGTTGTGAAGCGCTTTTGGGGTTCTTCCCATTCCATTTGCGTATGGAACTCTGAATGTGTAATGGTCGTAATGCCTGTACTTAGGCCTCTCTTCGTGGTCTTCACAGGAGAGCTGCATGGGGTGTTTTACCATATTCCAGTTCCTCAGTTAATACTATTTGTTGAAATTATGTACCTAGACCTTCGCGGGGTGATTGACGGCTATCTTCTTTCGCCTGTCTACTCCGTGATGCTCTCCAGTGGGCCAAAACAACCCTGAGACCATTTGTGCTTCCCTTCTTTGTAGACCTCCAGTATTCACCGTTAACCGCAGTTGGCAATATTTTGGTACGGATTCCACGAGTGTTTTGTAAACAATGTCTTTTGTAGACTAACTGCATTTTCCTAGGATTCCACTAATAAACCGAGGTCTACCAACTACTTTATCTCCGGCTGAAGCTGTGTGATCATTTCAACATGCCTGCAAATTGCTACATCCAGGTATTTTTATACTCTAGTCATAGGTCACGACGTAACTTTCGTTTTTTGAAGTGTACAAACAATTTTAATTTTTTGATCAGTGGGAGGAGGTTACTAGACTTCGCAACTCTTTTAAATCTTCTCATCATAACTGATTACACGTGCAGCAGTTTTTCTCAGTTGATGCCTCATTACAGATCAATACACGATCTGCAAAAACGTCTGCCTGACGGGTCATAATATACGGCATGACAGTCTCGACTCACCTTCCTGGGGTCTTAAATACAAACGAAAAAAAACACTGAACACAACTCACTACAGCGTAGCTACAAACTATGAGCAGTGACTGTCAGCTCTTTCAGGCTGTTCAGCGCTGCCTTCGTATTACAGAGCAAGCAGCTGCAGTATCCACGTGAGTACGGCCTACACTACGCTTGTCCGTCCTCTTGTGGAGTATTGTTGTGCAGTACTGAATTCGCACCATATAGGATTGAAGGAGAACATCGAATTTGTTCAGAGAATGGCAGTTCGATTGGTATTTTTCTCGAAATAGGGTGGAGCGTGCCACGGATATCATACGCAAAGTAGGGTGGCAATCATTAAAGCAAAAGCGTTTTCCTTTGCGGCAGGAGCTTCTCTTGGAATTTTAGTCACCACCTTTCTCCTCCAAATGTGAAAATATTTTGTCTTGCGCCCACCTACATAGGGAGAAAAGATCTTCATAAATAAGATAAGAGAAATCAGAGCTTTCAAGGAAAGATTTGAGTGTTCGTTTTTCCCTCGCTGATCGAAAGTGGAATGGTAGAGAAATAGCCTGTAGGTGGTTCGAAGAACCCTCTGCCAGGCACTTAATTGTGAATTGCAGAGTAATCACATAGATGTAGATGTAGTACACCGACTGAATTCCTCCAGGCGGTCAGCACCCGAACAAGTGCACACCAGGTTTCAAAGTCATTGTTAGAGAGACGTGCCAGTGTTAACCTTTAAGACTCCCGTAAGCGATCAAACATTTTGTCAAACTTAACAATGCTTGCCAAATATTTGAGCATGTACGGTGCATTTTGAAGATGGTGGACGTTGTTTGTGTTGACGTTCTACCGCACATTTTTAGTGAAAAATTGTTTTATTACAATTTATCTCACCGTATCGTGAGTTTTCACTGCTATGATAACTACGATCAAGTACAAAAACAAAATAGCACTTAAATTACTAAAGCGGTAGAGGTACCACATCTTTCCCAGCAATATATTACGCATGAAGAGGTTATGAACAAAATCATCGTTTTACACATACAGTGACATTCAGGTGGAGTGGAATTAAATAAAAGAAATCGAAGTTCTCCGGTTCTTCCAAGGTGGAAGTGGGCTATATGTTCCCACGCTGTGGTATTTTAATGACCTGTCATTAGAAGACCAAGTAGAGGTGAATAAAATTTTGCATACTTGTGTCTTATTTTTCAAAGTGAGGGTGAAATGACGCTAAACAAATTATTAAGCGTTTCAATGTCAATCCGCAGAAAGCTAGTGTAATCATCAGCTTTTGAGTGAAACATTTCCATTAACAGGTTTCTAGCTGCATATTTCTCATTTTAAACCATTCACTGGCCCACCGTCTTATTAGAAATGCTTTATCTGCATTTGTAGCCATTCCCACTAGTGTCAAAATACAGCATACACGCAAAGTGTCTGCTTCAAAAGACGACTAAAATTACAAGCTTTCTTAGAACGTGTACGGGTTTTTGTGACACATCACTGGCTAGACAAGAGAGAACTTGACAGAAAAACTTGCTCTTTCAGGAGGGACTTTATAAGTTTTAAAATGTTTCATTGTCCATTCGAAGAATGTTGATGCAATCATCGGGTTCTGAGAGTAAGATTTCCTGTAGCATATTTTCATGGGTAAATCTCTCGTTTTAAGCCATTCCCTGGATCAAGTCTTCTTTTCTCGTTCTTCTTTAAACACGATGCCAAACTGAATGCCAGGACTACTTTGTCTGCATTTGTGGCCGTACTCACTACGCTCAAAATACACATGAACACGAATAGCGTCTGCTACAAAGTGAGGTGAAACTGACTAACACTACTTAAACGTTCACGGGCTTGGATGGCAAATCCATGGCTAGATAAGAGTGATTTCGTCAAACATGTTTGAGCGTTTATGGGGGCCTTTACAATTCTCTTTACCCTATCGTATCCCAGTGATTGCAGTAGTTACACGTTAACATTATAAGCAGAATATTTTTGATTAAAGTGCGCTTGATAAAAAAGGCACAGGGTGCGATAAATCTGTCTAAGTTACTTTATATCTAAGTCAAAAAAGGGATATAGTTTTCGGTCGATACATTATGAAAGGAACCACCCGGCATTTGCCTTAAACACCTTAGAGGTAGCATAGAAAATGGTAATATAGGTGGCCGGATGGGGAAATGAACCACCATCTTCCCGAGTACGAGTACAGTGACTTGCCTCTGTGCCATCCTGCTTGGTAATTTCAACGTGGAAAGTGCTCTAGTAGTATTTTTAATGGAGAGATGTGGGCAGCGGTATCAACAGCAACTGGAATTATTAGGTTGGTGCATAAGTTCGTTTAGTTTTTGTTTTGCATATTGCTGTTCTGGTTGCTATGGATTTACCCATAGACTGTGGTTTTTTATTTGTAGTTCACTGTTGCTATTTGAGTTTACATATCGTCATTGTCTCATTTGGGGATAGTGAATGGAGTTGTGAATGCTGAAAAATGGGTGCCACGTTGTAAATCACAATATTTCCGACATATTCTTCTATTTGAGTTCAGTAGAGGGGTGACATCGGTGGAAGCAGCCATGTACATTTGCTCCGTGTATGAGGATAATGCCATTGGACAGACCACGGCAAGAAAATGGTTTTCTCGTTTTAAGCAGGGATCGTTTTGACATTCGTGACTCTCCAAGTTCAGGAAGACCTTCGGGCTTTGATGAGTATCGTGTAAACGCATTAATCCACAGTGATATTCGTCAGTGTACTCGATAAAAGCAAATGAGATGAACTGTGATCACTCCATCATCACACGACATTTTCGTTGAATGTGGAAGGTTCAAAAACCGGGTATATGGATGCCGCATGCTCTAAGCCAAAATCACAAAAACCACAGGGTGGTCGTATGTGCATCTCTGTTTGCTCCTCAGTTGGCTCGCGAACAGAAACGACCATTCCTATACTGCATCGTTACTGATGCCAACATAAGGAAAAGAAAGGAATGGTTGAACACAAACAAAGCAGAAACTACCCGCACAAAGACCGGCGAGCATCCACAAGAGATAATATTACGCATATGGTGGAACAGCGGCCGTGTGGTGTGCTACAAATTACTTGCCTGGGGTGTAACCAATACTGCTGACATTTATTGTCAACAACTGAGGCGTCTTGCAGACGCGGTCCAAGGTCAACGAACAGGAACACTGCGTGAAGTGATGCTGCTCCACGATAATGCCCGCCTACATTCTGCTACACTGACAGAAAACAGTAAACGGCAATTGGGTTGGGATGTTATTCCACTCCCGCTTTATTCATCTGATCTGAAGCTCTCAGATTTTCACCTTTTCCGCTCTCTGTCGAACAACCTTCAAGGAACTTCCTTCCCAGATGGAAAAGCGCTCCGGACGTGGCTGGACGAGTTCTTCGGCTCAAAACCACGTGATTTCTACCATTGCCTCAGCATTGTCACACTGTTGTAAAAGATTAAGAAGAATATATTATTGGTGACTAAAGTCTATGTTGTGTTTATTAGCTTAAGGAAAAATGATACAAACTTTTGCACCCACCTAATATTTCAGCAGCCAGACCAGGAGTAGTAGTCGTTCAGTTCCACACCTCCATCCTTGGCTGCGGAAGTTATTCTTCAATTCTGAAAGTGTTTGTCAAGTTCGCGCCCACACGATAACGTTCAAACGGATGCCATGAACCGCCAAATTCAACTTTGAACAAAATTTCGAGTTCGTTAAAGCATCCGATCTGCCCCAATATCTCTCGCTGTATAGTAATAAAAGTAAAATGAGTTCTACGTAGCACTACTCATACTGGGATATTCTTAAGTACCTCTGAGTTTTCAGAAGACAACTGCGCGAAAAAGTATGAGGCACAGAAAAATATCAGTGGTAGAGCATTTCAATCAGTTTCGATTCGTAATACGCGCCATGGCGTTGTGGCACTACGGGACAGTAGTGTCAGAATATGTATACAGGAAATCCGCTCCGCATTGTCGCCTCGAATTAACTGCGCCACCAGACAGGTAACCCAATTAACAGTTACAAACTATCCCGTCGGAGGAACATCCGCCACTAAGCGTTAGAGCAGACGTTGAAAATGACGCTTCAGTTATCAGATTCTTTTTATTTGGAACACGTGCAATGCTTTACCGAGTGGCTAGAGTCCCTCTCCCAAAACAAAACTACCAGCGTGAGGTGGATATCATTAATTTTATAGCAAATGCTCATGTTTACCAGCCAAATGTTGTTGATGTATGAATGCATGGTTTCGTGGCGATATGAATGAATAAAATTTTCTCAGGCTTCCAGCCGCGTCAGGTGGTTAAAATCCCACGAGCTTTCGACCGAGCTCTCCCCGGTCATTGTCAAGTGCTAAGACTGACTGCTGTGCCGCCGTGGTCGTATCGTTATATAGCCGCACTGCTGGCTGTGACGTCTCTGGTGCTCTCTTCCTCGCCATATACGGTAATGTTTTCATCCCGCGTCCGTTGCGCCCGTTTTAACCTCACGATGGCCGGGTCCCAGGCTGTGCTGAGCTGCAAACCGCCGTCCTTGCTGATGGTGTTTTCAGAGGTTTTTATTTCAATAGCTTCTTTTATGACGATATCCCAAAATCCCTTCGTCTTCATAACGACAGATGTTTCGTCGAATAGAATTCGGTGTCCATTTTCTAAGGCGTGTTCTGCCACGGCTGATTTTTCTGGATAGCGTAGACGTAAGCACCTCTCGTGTTCCGTCCGGGGTTGCTCCACAGTACGTACTGTTTGGCCGACGTAGTAACAGCCACACTGACATGGTATCTTGTACACTCCAGGCGTTCTAAGCCCTAGATCATCCTTCACAGGCCTCACGAGCTGACGAATTTTTGCTGGGGGCCTGAACACCGATGAAATGTCATATCTCTTCAGGAGCTGGCTAATCTTTCCCGACACTATGCCACAGAAAGCAAAAACACAAGTTTCTTGCTTTCTCTTCTCTGTTGGTGTGTTTCTTGTGTGTCACACCAGATATAGCCTGTGACACCTGTCCGTGGCTGTACCCGTTTTCCCGGAAGACTTTACGGAGGTGGCTCAGTTGTAGTGGCAGGCTTGCTGCGTCTGAGAGGACTTTAGCACGATAATAATAATAATAATGGCGTGTGACGAGGGCCTACCGTCGGGTAGACTGTAGTGGACTGATAAGGCAGCCAGTCCACAGTGACGGGTAGCCGAGAGGGCACACGTACACACACGCCGACTGGCGCGAAGTCTGGAACAGGATGCGTGATGAATGTGATAAAGAAAAGAACAGTTAACTTTTATATCGTCCTTTGGTATACAGCATTCTTGATGATACAAGTGAGACTATCTTGAGATACATGCAATGTTACAAATGGCGCCTTGCTAGGTCGTAGCCATTAACTTAGCTGAAGGCTATTCTAACTGTCTCTCGGCGAATGAGAGAAAGGCTTCGTCAGTGTAGTCGCTAGCAACGTCGTCGTACAACTGGGGCGAGTGCTAGTACGTCTCTCGAGACCTGCCTTGTGGTGGCGCTCGGTCTGCGATCGCTGCCAGTGGCGACACGCGGGTCCGACATGTACTAATGGACCGCGGCCGATTTAAGCTACCACCTAGCAAGTGTGGTGTCTGGCAGTGACACCACATAGACCGCCCGCCTGGTGCAAGTCTTTCGATTTGACGCCACTTCGGCGACTTGTGCGTCGATGGGGACGAAATGATGATGATTAGGACAACACAACACCCAGTCCCTGAGTGGAGAAAATCTCCGACCCAGCCGGGAATCGAACCCGGGCCCTTACGATTGGCAGTCTGTCGCGCTGACCACTTTTCTTTCACTCTTTGTTCGTTGTGTTTGGTCGTTGCGGACGTCACATGACATCCGTTCAAGTTCGTTGTTGATTCTTTGACTCAGTTTCAGCTACCGGGAGCGGTTTAGCACGCAGGGTATTCAGAACGCCACGTTTTAGTGCCGGACGGTGGTGGGTGAGAGCGTGCAGATACCGATCTGTGTGTGTCGGTTTCCTGTAGACACTGTGGCTGAGGTGCCCATTGGTTTTCCGTAGAACGAGGACGTCAGGGAAGGGCAATGCACCATCTGTCTCGACTTCCATCGTAAACTTGATGTGGCCGTGAATGCTGTTCAGGTGTTCTAAAAATTCTCTTGCCATTCTCCTCTGCTAAAACTACCTCTGTTTCATGTAGGGTGAATATGGAAGAGAAGTTTGAAACGCTTGGACACTGAGCTTTCAGATTTGTCACCTCTTTTTTGATCCCGGAATGCTATTTATCCCAGGGGGCCCTGAACGTCTTTACTATATGGTTATCAATATGAAGGGCTGAAATGCCAGGCTTCTTACCAGATTTATTAAAGGAGCCACAAAATTTACGGAGCAAAGACCAAGCCTTCCTCCTTGAATCTTTGAAATTCAAGTTTTCTACCGTTTCAGACCAGCGTAATTTCCTTGCATTTTTTTTTTTTTCTTGAGTCATCAGTCTTCTGACTGGTTTGATGCGGCCCGCCACGAATTCCTGAATTCCTCTTCTGTGCCAACCTTTTCATCTCAGAGTAGCACTTGCGACCTACGTCCTTAGTTATTTGATGGATGTATTCCAATTTGTCTTCCTCTACAGTTTTTACCTTCTACAGCTCCCTATAGTACCATGGAAGTAATTCCCTGATGTCTTAACGGATGTCCTGTCATCCTGTCACTTCTCCTTATCAGTGTTTTCCATAATTTCCTTTCCTCTCCGATTCTGCGAAGTACCTACTCATTCCTCACCTTATCAGTCCACCTAATTTTCAACATTCGTCTATAACACCACATTTCAAATTCTTCGATTCAGCAGATCATGTAATTCTTCTTCACTTTCACTCAGGATAGTCATCAGCGAATCATATCGTTGATACCCTTTCACTTTGAATTTTAATTCCACTCCTCAACCTTTCTTTTATTTCCATCATTGCTTCTTCGATGTACAGGTTGAACAGTAGGGGCGAAAGACTACATCTCTGTCTTACACCCATTTTAATCCGAGCATTTCGTTGTTGGTCGTCCACTCTCATTATTCCCTCTTGGCTCTTGTACACATTATACAGGGTGGTCCATTGATCGTGACTGGGCCAAATACACTCCTGGAAATTGAAATGAGAACACCGTGAATTCATTGTCCCAGGAAGGGGAAACTTTATTGACACATTCCTGGGGTCAGATACATCACATGATCACACTGACAGAACCACAGGCACATAGACACAGGCAACAGAGCATGCACAATGTCGGCACTAGTACAGCGTATATCCACCTTTCGCAGCAATGCAGGCTGCTATTCTCCCATGGAGACGATCGTAGAGATGCTGGATGTAGTCCTGTGGAACGGCTTGCCATGCCATTTCCACCTGGTGCCTCAGTTGGACCAGCGTTCGTGCTGGACGTGCAGACCGCGTGAGACGACGCTTCATCCAGTCCCAAACATGCTCAATGGGGGACAGATCCGGAGATCTTGCTGGCCAGGGTAGTTGACTTACACCTTGTAGAGCACGTTGGGTGGCACGGGATACATGCGGACGTGCATTGTCCTGTTGGAACAGCAAGTTCCCTTGCCGGTCTAGGAATGGTAGAACGATGGGTTCGATGACGGTTTGGATGTACCGTGCACTATTCAGTGTCCCCTCGACGATCACCAGTGGTGTACGGCCAGTGTAGGAGATCGCTCCCCACACCATGATGCCGGGTGTTGGCCCTGTGTGCCTCGGTCGTATGCAGTCCTGATTGTGGCGCTCACCTGCACGGCGCCAAACACGCATACGACCATCATTGGCACCAAGGCAGAAGCGACTCTCATCGCTGAAGACGACACGTCTCCATTCGTCCCTCCATTCACGCCTGTCGCGACACCACTGGAGGCGGGCTGCACGATGTTGGGGCGTGAGCGGAAGACGGCCTAACGGTGTGCGGGACCGTAGCCCAGCTTCATGGAGACGGTTGCGAATGGTCCTCGCCGATACCCCAGGAGCAACAGTGTCCCTAATTTGCTGGGAAGTGGCGGTGCGGTCCCCTACGGCACTGCGTAGGATCCTACGGTCTTGGCGTGCATCCGTGCGTCGCTCCGTGCGTCGCTCCGGTCCGGTCCCAGGTCGACGGGCACGTGCACCTTCCGCCGACCACTGGCGACAACATCGATGTACTGTGGAGACCTCACGCCCCACGTGTTGAGCAATTCGGCGGTACGTCCACCCGGCCTCCCGCATGCCCACTATACGCCCTCGCTCAAAGTCCGTCAACTGCACATACGGTTCACGTCCACGCTGTCGCGCATGCTACCAGTGTTAAAGACTGCGATGGAGCTCCGTATGCCACGGCAAACTGGCTGACACTGACGGCGGCGGTGCACAAATGCTGCGCAGCTAGCGCCATTCGACGGCCAACACCGCGGTTCCTGGTGTGTCCGCTGTGCCGTGCGTGTGATCATTGCTTGTACAGCCCTCTCGCAGTGTCCGGAGCAAGTATGGTGGGTCTGACACACCGGTGTCAATGTGTTCTTTTTTCCATTTCCAGGAGTGTATCTCACGAAATAAGCGTCAAACGAAAAAAACCACAAAGACGAAACTTGTCTAGCTTAAAGGGGGAAACCAGATGGCGCTATGGTTGGCCCGCTAGATAGCGCTGCTATAGATCAAACGGATATCAACTGCGTTTTTTAAAAATAGGAACACCCATTTTTGATTCCATATTCGTGTAGTACATAAAGAAATATGAATGTTTTAGTTGGAACACTTTTTTCGCTTTGTGATAGATGGCGCTGTAATAGTCACAAACATATGGCTCACAATTGTAGACGAACAGTTGGTAACAGGTAGGTTTTATAAATTAAAATACAGAACGTAGGTCCGTTTGAACATTTTATTTCGGTTCTTCCAATGTGATACATGTACCTTTGTGAACTTATCATTTCTGAGAACGCATGCTGTTACAGCGCGATTACCTCTAAATACCACATTAATGCAATAAATGCTCAAAATGATGTCCGTCAACCTCAATGCATTTGGCAATACGTGTAACGACATTCCTCTCAACAGCGAGTAGTTCGCCTTCCGTAATGTTCGCATATGCACTGACAATGCGCTGACGCATGTTGTCAGGCGTTGTCGGTGGATCACGATAGCAAATATCCTTCAACTTTACCAACAGAAAGAAATCCGGGGACGTCAGATCCGGTGAAGGTGCGGGCCACGGTATAGTGCTTCGACGACCAATCCACCTGTCATGAAATATGCTATTCAATACCGCTTCAACCGCACGCGAGCTATGTGCCGGACATCCATCATGTTGGAAGTACATTGCCATTCTGTCATGCAGTGAAACATCTTGTAGTAACATCGGTAGAACATTACGTAGGAAATCAGCATACATTGCACCATTTAGATTGCCATCGATAAAATGGGGGCCAATTATCCTTCCTCCCGTAATGCCGCACCATACATTAACCCGACAAGGTCGCTAATGTTCCACTTGTCGCAGCCATCGTGGATTTTCCGTTGCCCAATATTATGCCGGTTTACGTTATCGCTGTTGGTGAATGACGCTTCGTCGCTAAATAGAACACGTGCAAAAAATCTGTCATCGTCCCGTAATTTCTCTTGTGCCCAATGGCAGAACTGTACACGACGTTCAGAGTCGTCGCCATGCAATTCCTGGTGCATACAAATATGGTACTGATGCAATCGATGTTGATGTAGCATTCTCAACACCGACGTTTTTGAGATTCCCGATTCTCGCGCAATTTGTTTGCTACTGACGTCCAGATTAGTCGCGACAGCAGCTGAAACACCTACTTGGGCATCATCATTTGTTGCAGGTCTTGGTTGACGTTTCACATGTGGCTGAACACTTCCTGTTTTCTTAAATAACGTAATTATCCGGCGAACGGTCCGGACACTTGGATGATGTCGTCCAGGATACCGAGGAGCTTACATAGCACATGCCCGTTGGGCATTTTGATCACATAGTCATACATGAACACGATATCGACCTTTTCCGTCAATATGCCCAACGGGCATGTGCTATGTAAGCTGCTCGGTATCCTGGACGACATCATCCAAGTGTCCGGACCGTTCGCCGGATAATTACGTTATTTAAGAAAACAGGAAGTGTTCAGCCACATGTGAAACGTCAACACGATATCGACCTTTCCTATATGCTTTCCAATTTAACACGGGTAATGTATCACGAAGCAAATACCGTCCGCACTGGCGGAATGTTACGTGATACCACGTACTTATACGTTTGTGACTATTACAGCGCCATCTATCACAAAGCGAAAGAAGTGGTTCAACTAAAACATTCATATTTCTTTACGTACTACACGAATATGTATTAAAAATGGGGGTTCCTATTTTTAAAAACGCAGTTGATATCCGTTTAACCTATGGCAGCGCCATCTAGCGGACCAACCATAGCGCCATCTGGTTTCTCCCTTCAAGCTAGACGCGTTTCGTTCTTTGTAGTTTTTTCGTTTGACACTTATTTCGTGAGATATTTGGCCCGGTCACTATCAATGGACCATCCTGTATATTACCCGTCTCTTCCCCTATCTTATCGCTGTTTGTCTCAGAATTTCGAACATCTTACACCATTTTACATTTTCGAGCGCTTTTTCGAAGTCGACAAATCCTACGAACGTGTCTTGATTTTTCTTTAGTCTTGTTTCCATCATTAACCACAACGTCAGAATCGCCTCTCTTGGATCTTTACCTTTCCTAAAGCCAAACTGATTGTCATCTAACGCATCCTCAATTTACGTTTCCTCTATTCTATATATTGTTCTTGTCAGCAGTTTGGGTGCGTAAGCTGTTAAGCTGATTGTGCGATAATTCTCGCACTTGTCAGCTGTTGCTGTCCTAGGAATTGTGTGGATGATGTTTTTCCGAAAGTCTCGTGGCACATCACCACTCTCATACATTCTACACATCATACTAGATAGTCGTTTTGTTGCCACATCCGCCAACGATTTTAGAGCTTCTTATGGAATGTTATCTAGCCCTACTGTCTTATTTCATCGTAAGTCCTCCAAAGCTCTCTTAAATTCTGATTCTAATACTGGATAACCTGTCTCTTCCTAATCGACTTCTTTTTCTTCTTCTATTACATCAGACAAATCTTCCACTTCATAGAGGCCTTCGATGTACTCTTTCCACCTACCCGCTCTCTCCCCTGCATTTAACAATGGAATTCCATTTGCACTCTTAGTGCTAGCACCCTTTCATTTAATTTTACCATAGGTTATTTTGACTTTCCTATATGCTGAGTCAGTCCTTCCGACAACATTTCTTTTTCAATTTATCCACATTTTTCGTGTAGCCATATGGTTTTTGCTTCTCTTCACTTCCAATTTATTTCATTCCTCAGCGACTTGTATTTCTGCGTTCCTGAATTTCCCTGAAAACTTTTGATTTTTCTTCTTTCATCGATCAACTGAAGTACTTCTGTTATCCACGTTTTCTTCGCGGTTACCTTCTCTGTTCCTATGTTTTTGTTTCCAACTTATAAAGACCATGAAGAACGTTCAAATGTGTGTAAATTATTAAGGGATCCAAGTGCTGAGGTCATCGGTCGCTAGACTTACACACTACTTAAACTAACTTATGTTGAGAACTACACACACACCCATGCCCGAGGGAGGACTCTAACCTCCGGCGGGAGGGGCCGCGCAATCAGTGACATGACGCCTCAAACTGCGCGGCCCCTCCGCGCGGGCGACTATGAAGGAGTTCATCTTCATTGGCACTGTCTCCATTTCTGTTAAACTGTTCACATAGGTATTCACCTCTCTCATCCCATCCTGAAATATATACTCTCCTTTATTCATGAGGAATATGTTTCTTAGCAGATGCAAGAACAGCTCCAACATAACGGCTGTAGCTCTGTCGTTCTGGTGGTACAAAACAAATATACTTTTCCAGGTGCCCGAGAAATCCTGCCAGTTTGCCTCTCTAGAATTCCGTATAGTGAGATGGATAAGCCAGTGCTGAGAATAACAGGTGTGTGTTGGCTGTGTAGGAAGTCTGGCACGAATTTTGTTGATATAGAAACTGCTTGGTCTTTACGATCATTGGAGACAAAACAGAGGATCGTGTCATAGCCTCTCTGCCATGCAGCTGATCCAAATGTATCCAAATACTTGGAGTCAAAAACTAGGTAAAGGTTGTTATTTTCAGCCCAGTCAATAAGAACATTATCACAGTCGTTATTCCGTTCATACTTCCAATGCTGCTGGTGACTGTTAAAATCACCAGCATATATTGATGGATGGACGGCAATTTGTAGAACTTTTGGCGCCCATCCTACATTGGGTGGTTTGTACATATTATGGGTAGTGAGCTCTTCAAATTTTGTTGAAAAATTATGAATTTCATCACCTGCATTTGCTGAGAGTAGGTTTGCACGTTCAATATTAGCTTCACCGTAAGTAGTAACACCATACGAGGGGCGTTTGAAAAGTCCGTGCAAAGTCCGAGAGATGGCACCATCGGCGCCTATTGAGGTCATATTTAGTTATTAGCATCTTTGGAAAGAACGCACACCAAGTTTCAGCCATAGTGGTCTATTTCTTTGTGTTTGGCATTCGTGTGAATCAATGAAGTCGAGTGATTGTCAAAAAATGGACGAAGAAGAATTTCGTGTGGTGATTAAACATTACTCTATGAAAGGCGAAACGCCTCAGGAGACTAAAGAGAAGCTTGATAAACATTACGGTGACTCTGCACCTTCGATTAGAACACTTTAGAAGTGGTTTCAAAATTTTCTGAGTGGCCATATGGGCACAAGTGATTCTGAAAGTTCTGGACGCCCTGTGGAGGTTACGACTCCAGAAATCATTGATAAAATCCATGATATGGTGATGGATGACAGAAGAGTTAAGGTGCGTGAGATTGTTAGTGCTGTGAGCATCTCGAATGAACGGGTACATAATATTTTGCATTAACATTTGGACATGAGAAAGCTATCCGCAAGATGGGTACCGCGATTGCTCACGCTTGACCAAAAATGGAATCGTGTGAAGTCTTGCAAGGATGGTTTGCAGCTGTTCAGGAAGAATCCGCAGGACTTTAAGCGTCGTTTCGTCACTGTGGATGAAACATGGGTACATTACTATACTCCTAAGACCAAACAACAATCTAAACAATGGGTTTCCAAGGGAGAATCTGCACCAAAAAAGGCGAAGACCAGTCCTTTGGCCGGAAAGGTTATGGCGACTGTCTTTTGGGATTCGCAAGGTATAATCCTCATCGACTATCTGGAAAAGGGTAAAACTATTACAGGTGCATATTATTCATCGTTATTTGACCGTTTTAAAACCGAGCTGCAAGAAAAACGCCGGCACACACCTCAGCAGTTGTGGTCGCAAAACTAACGTAAATAGGATTCCAACTCGTTTCAGATCCCCCATATTCTCCAGACTTGGCTCCCTCGGACTACTATTTGTTCCCCAATTTGAAGAAATGGCTGGCGGGACAAAGATTTTATTCAAACGAGGAGGTGATTGCAGCAACTAATAGCTATTTTGCAGACTTGGACAATTCATGTTATTCGGAAGGGATCAACATGTTAGAAGAGCGTTGGACGAAGTGTATAAGTCTAAAAGGGGATTATGTCGAAAAACGAAAAAAGGTTTACCCCAAACACTTAAGCAGTTTTTATTTTTGCACGGACTTTTCAAAGACCCCTCGTATGTGTTGTGGTAAGTTGCCCCAATAAGCTCATTGCCATATATCTTTCCTCTTTTACCAAGATCTTCTTCGTCTGATGCATAAGTTTCTTCGATTAAAACCACGTCAATATTACTTAAAAGAAATTTTGACAAATAGTCACTTTCAGCTCTGCTAACTTCTTCAATAATTAGTTCGTAAACAAGGTCTGAAGGTCCGAATTTTTTTGTCATTTGCTCCTGAGAAGGGCCCTTTTCTAGTGTTTGCTTGCCCAAGTTAGTCTGATGCTTGTAGCCAGGAAATCCGAAACAGGTCTGGCTGGCGAGACGCTGTAGCTCATTTAATGTTACTCAGGGTGCACGTGCAGTATTTTATTGCGAACGCCAAACACAAATCAATGGCTGATGCTTTATAAATTACTTTAATTCTTCTTTCTGCCCGGCAGCAGCTAATGTACTGTGAATCCTTTGCTTTCCAGAATGCTGACAGATTTCCAAACAAGTAATGAAAATCATTATCCCACCATCACAGCCGTAATTACATTACTCAGGAAATATATTTACTGAAGCCAGATAGCGCTATTACGAGGGGAGCCCAGTAAATAACACAATACTTTTTTTCTGAAAGCAGGATGTGTTTATTCCAATACATGATATTAATCCCCACTCTTTGGCTGTTAACTTTTGTTGTTCGACATAATCTACTTCAATGCGACGGCCTTACAAAATGGTTCAAATGGCTCTGAGCACTATGGGACTCAACTGCTGTGGTCATAAGTCCCCTAGAACTTAGAACTACTTAAACCTAACTAACCTAAGGACAGCACACAACACCCAGCCATCACGAGGCAGAGAAAATCCCTGACCCCGCCGGGAATCGAACCCGGGAACCCGGGCGTGGGAAGCGAGAACGCTACCGCACGACCACGAGATGCGGGCACGGCCTTACACCGCTTTGCTGTATGCCCGCATAGTACCACTCTACCGCCAACATCTTGCTGCGTCAACAAATGGTTCAAATGGCTCAGAGCACTATGGGACTCAACTGCTGAGGTCATTAGTCCCCTAGAACTTAGAACTAGTTAAACCTAACTAACATAAGGACATCACAAACATCCATGCCCGAGGCAGGATTCGAACCTGCGACCGTAGCGGTCTTGCGGTTCCAGACTGCAGCGCCTTTAACCGCACGGCCACTTCGGCCGGCGCTGCAACAACTTCCCCATCATCCATGCACTGTTTCCCGCGAAATGGATTCTTCAGTGCGCCAAACAGATATAATTCGGAAGGTGCGAGATCCGGGCTAAGGGTGGGTGACGAAGAACAGTCAAATGAAGTTTTGTGAGCTCCTCTTGGGTGTGCAGACTTGTGTGGGCCCTCCTTTGTCATGAGGAAGGAGTTCGTTTGCACTTTCATGGCGACGAACACGCCGAACTCGTCTCTTCCAATTTCACAGCCACGTGCGGTCGGCCGGCACGCGAGAGGTCGGACAACTTCGCGCGACCTTGACGTGATGACGACAGACGCCGCGCCTGCCGCATTACCGTGTTTTTTTTGCTCACTGCCAGATCTCCGAAGACAGGCAGCAACCGCCTATGAATATCTGCGATGCTCTGGTTTGCCGATAAAAGAAACTCAATGACAGGAACGCACCTTTGTTACAGAGACCATTTTGAAGACTACGTATACCGCCGCCACCTATCGGAATTTCATGAAACTATAGGCGCTGAAACAACATTCTATGATATCCCGCAACAAATTCCTCGTGTCTTCAACCGAAACGCTCATGTATGGTCGGTACAGCTGGACCGTTGCAACCTTAGTGCCATACTGTCTACACTGACGTAAAAGCTTTTTGTACATCTTACATGTATTTACACTACTGGCCATTAAAATTGCTACACCACGAAGATGACGTGCTACAGACGCGAAATTTAACCGACAGCAAGAAGATGCTGTGATATGCAAATGATTAGCTTTCCAGAGCATTCACACAAGGTTGGCGCTGCTGACGACACCTACAACGTGCTGACGTGCGGAACGTTTCGAACCGATTTCTAATACACAAACAGCAGTTGACCGGCGTTGCCTGGTGAAACGTTATTGTGACGCCTCGTGTAAGAAGGAGAAATATGTACCATCACGTTTCCGACTTTGATAAAGGCCGAATTGTAGCCTATCGCGATTGCGGTTTATCGTATCGCGACATTGCTGCTGGCGTTGGTCGAGATCCAATGACTGTTAGCAGAATATGGAATCGCCGGGTTCAGGAGGGTAATACGGAACGCCGTGCTGGATCCCAACGGCCTCGTATCAGTAGCAGTCGAGATGACAGGCATCTTATCCGCATGTGTGTAACGGATCGTTCAGCCACGTCTCGATCCCTGAGTCAACAGATGGGGACGTTTGCAAGACAACAACCATCTGCACGAACAGTTCGACGACGTTTGCAGCAGCATGGACTATCTGCTGGGAGACCACGGCTGCTGTTACCCTTGACGTTGCATCACAGACAGGAGCACCTGCGATGGTGTACTCAACGACGAACCTGGGTGCACGAATAGCAAAACGTCATTTTGTCGGATGTATCCAGGTTCTGTTTACAGCATCACGATGGTCGCATCCGTGTTTGGCGACATCGCGGCGAACGCACACTGAAAGCGTGTATTCGTCATCGCCATACTGGCGTATCACGCGGCGAGATGGTATGGGGTGCCATTGGTTACACGTCTCGGTCACCTCTTGTTCGCATTGACGGCACTTTGAACAGTGGACGTTACATTTCAGATGTGTTACGACCCGTGGCTCTACCCTTCATTCGATCCCTTCGAAACCCTACATTTCAGTAGGATAATGCACGACCGCATGTTGCAGGTCCTGTACGGGTCTTTCTGGATACAGAAAATGTTCGACTGCGGCCCTGGCCAGCACATTCTCCAGATCTCTCACCAACTGAAAACGTCTGGTCAACGGGGGCCGAGCAACTGGCTCGTCACAATACGCCAGTAACTACTCGTGATGAACTGTGGTATCGTGTTAAAGCTGCATGGGCAGCTGTACCCGTACACGCCATCCAAGGTCTGTTTGCCTCCATGCCCAGGCGTATCAAGGCCGTTATTATGGCCAGACGTGATTGTTCTGTTTGCTGATTTCTCAGGATCTATGCACCCAAATTGCGTGAAAATGTAATCACATGTCAGTTCTAGTATAATATATTTGTCCAATGAATACCTGTTTATCATCTGCATTTCTTCTTGGTGTAGCAATTTTAATGGCCAGTAGTGTAATTCCCTTTTGTGAAGCTGAGTACCTTTTTCAATCGACAAAAAGTCCATAGTTTAACTGAGCATCTCGGCTGACGACTCGCACACATCTCGTCTATGATGGTGAAATCGTAACGTATTCAGCGGCAAAGAACCGTCCAGTGCAAACTGTTTCGTTTGCCTGGATCTCTGATGTCCCAAAGTATATAACTCTATGATTGCTTGTGACGCCTGCAAAAAGTCCCATCTGTGAATGTCATGACTGCATTATGTAAAAATGACAAATTCGGAGGACTGTGTCCCGGCATTGAAAGTTATTCTTGCAATACCTGTTCCTGTCGGCTGAACGAATTTCCCATTTGCGACCTTCAGCTGGCGCCGATAAGCATTCGACATTATAGAAAAAGAAGCCGCTGTGTCTCTTAGCGCCTGGACTGACTGTCTATCGATAACGAGGTGACGGGATTTCCTGTCATCTTGGCAACTGTGGTGCACGGACGATTTTCATCTGCGTCGGCCTCACCTCTATAGATGGTCGCCCCACTACGTTTTCCTAAATTCGGCGGCTAGGCGAGTGGTTGGTACCTCTCTAAAGCGAAGGGGAACGGCTGTGGCGTGCTGGGGATGACCTCGTCCAGAGTAAGGCAAAGATCTTCAGCCCACAGGTCGACTATAGTCGTCTGCAGTTGACTGGCGAGAATAATTGTGTTGTGGTGGTTGACACTTGCGACATAATAGTCGTCAAAACCTCGCGTTCCTTCGATGCAGTAGCGTACAAAGTGTCCTGGCATCGGCACTGAAAGTAGACCGGTGTATTGTAACATGTTCTCCAAATGTCTGTTCATCTGTGAGGCATTTTACTTGGTGGAGTTTGCTGTAGCACCATTGTTCGAATGCTGAGTGGTACTTTGACGGCGGCGTAATTCTGAGTTAAACGAGTCCATTCTTCATGTCGCGTTCGATTGGTGGTAGAGACTGGTGTTCAGCGTTCTCTATTCCTACCTCATGACGTATGGGGTCGACGACGTTCATGGCTGCTATCACTTGTGCACTCGGCCCGACAAACCTGGCAGCCATAAAACGTTATATTTCTCTTACAGACCGATATATACGAGAAGAGAGTACAATGCGCCGTAGGAAACACATTCGAGAGTCGTGCATATATCTTCCGATCCACCCTTTTCTGTTACCGTACATTTCTTCTATGCGCTGCACCACTTTATGATTTCTTCTGCTGCTGTAATATCATTTACTATATAGGTCTTGCACATGTCTTCTGCGACTCCTTTTCAAATGTGAGATTTTTTTCGGTTTCTGTCATATTCTGGAAAACACAATGTGGCATAGGACCAGAGGATTCCGTTTGTAGGACTGTTCGTTTTTCCATGGCGCTGAGCCCTGTTGTTCAATTATGATGCGATTTATTCCGAGCTATTGAACTTCTCTTCGTTGTTCTCAAACAACTACTGGGATCTGCCCAGCCTCATGTTATCCCACTCAAATCGTTTCAGCCACTTCCTCGGATTCGGGCCCGCGTCTCTGGAAAACGCTGAGGGATGCCTGATGTGCAGTTGGCTTACTGCTGTTTCAGAGTCCATCTGTCTCTTGACTATACGAATCTTAGGAACGATGTACTGCTTGTATTCCTGTCCCTGTCCCCAAGGGCGACGACTTTCACTTTGAGTAACTGGAGCCACGGTGATGTAGATGTGTTGAAGCACATGGCGTCTCTATCAAATGACGTCAAATCGAAACTCAGTCAAGTCAAACTCCGAAGACAGGCTCATCTACGAATTACAACAGTTAGCACTGGAAGCACGTTTTTTACTAACACCAAACTACAGCCAGAACACAACTGAACTCTCAGATAGAATGTGTATATGTTAATACGAACATCGAATATTACAGAATTGTGGCATCTACACAAATATCGAATATTTCCAGGAACTACAAATACTAAACAACAAATAATTGATGGTGGTCGGGTCTGAACTAGCGACTCGCAGCACTCAAAGCACTGATATTATCAATTAGACTAAACAGCGTGCGATAATATTATCAAATTATTGTTTCCATCTCATCTACATAGATGGAGTGTACACTTCTGGCTATTAAAATTGCTACACCAAGAAGAAATGCAGATGATAAACGGGTATTCATTGGACAAATATATTATACTAGAGCTGACATGTGATTACATTTTCACGCAATTTGGGTGCATAGTTCCTGAGAAATCAGTACCCAGAACAACCACCTCTAGCCGTAATAACGGCATTGATACGACTGGGCATTGAGTCAAACAGAGCTTGGATGGCGTGTACAGATACAGCTGCCCATAAAGCTTCAACACGTTACCACAGTCCATCAAGAGTAGTGACTGGCGTATTGTGACGAGCCAGTTGCTCGGCCACCATTGACCAGACATTTTCAGTTGGTGAGAGATCTGGAGAATGTGGTGGCCAGGGCAGCAGTCGAACATTTTCTGTATCCAGAAAGACCCGTACAGGACCTGCAACATGCGGTCGTACGTTATCCTGCTGAAATGTAGGGTTTCGCAGGGATCGAATGAAGGGTAGAGCCACGGGTCGTAACACATCTGAAATATAACGTCCACTGTTCAAAGTGCCGTCAATGTGAACAAGAGGTGACCGAGGCGTGTAACCAATGGCACCCCATACCATCACGTCATCTTCGTGGTGTAGCAATTTTAATGGCCAGTACTGTATTTATCGCATGGCAACAACGGCAAACATTGACAAGTGCATAAAGTTTAATTTTACATTTACCGACAGCCACACTAGGTCAGTCTCTCACGGCTACTCAAGATAACAGCACAAGAAAACAATCTCTTATGTATCTGCAAACCACTGATTCCAAGGAAGCAGAGAATGAAAGAATAAAACATAACTATAATAAGAAAGGTTACGTGTGAAATAAAAACAAAAAATAACCTAAATATAGGACGTCATTTGAAATGTACACATTTCTGCGCAGCTGTGAAATCAAAATCTGCGGCAGGGCAGCACTGAATACATTATCACTCCATGTTACTCATTTTAATGTTCTGGGATCTGTTTGGGCATGTTGTTCACGTGGTGGACAAAACTTCGCTGGCAGAGCCCACGCAGGATACGATGGCCGATGTGCAGAGATCAGCTTTCGTCCAAAGCGCTCAGCGAGTTCATTCATTTGTTCAGAAGGGGAGGCCGACATTGTCCTCCACCATTCGGCCAGTCGGCGATGACAGAAACAAGGCGTACGCCCTGCAGTCTTTCTACAAAGATTTTACAGTAGTTACTCCGAAAAAAAATCATTTTTCTTTACTTGTAGCGTTTTATGTCAGGTTCATTATGATGTGTCCATCATTTAGTTAATGGTCATAGTTATTGTGATGTTTACGTGGAAGTAAGACACTGCGCGGAATTCGAAAAGGTTTGCAATTAAAAATAGGGGTCACTATAATTTTGCGTATAGTGCATGTTAAACAAAACTGACATCAAAAAAAGTTGTATTGCATCACCTCGGTTCCGAGAGTTCCGGAACCTGTAAAGAAAATTGGAGCAGAGAGCAACATAAACACCATTTCCGCCCTTTTTATTGCTCATGAAAACCACACATTGCACGTTGTACCACCATACAGCGAGACCTTCAGAGGTGGTGGTCCAGATTGCTGTACACACCGGTACCTTTTGATACCCAGTAGCACGTCCTCTTGCATTGATGCATTCCTGTATTCATTGTAGCATGCTATCCACGAGTTTATCAAGGTACTATTGGTCCAGATTATCCCACTCCTCAATGGCGATTCGGCGTAGATCCCACAGAGTGGTTGATGGGTCACGTCGTCCATAAACAGCCCTTTTGAATGTACTTCCGGCATGTTAGATAGGGTTCATGTCTGGAGAACATGATGGCCACTCTAGTCGAGCGATGTCGTTATCCCATTCACGTGATTTGCACGATGGGGGCACGAAATGTCGTCCGTGAAGACGAATGCCTCTCCAATATGCTGCCGATATGGTTGCACTATCGGTCGGAGGATGGCATTCACGTATCGTACAGCCGTTAGGGCACCTTCCATGACCACCAGCGGCGTACGTAGGCCCCACATAATGCCACCCCAAAACAGCAGGAAACCTCCACCTTGCTGCACTCTGAGACAGTGTGTCTAAGGCGTTCAACCTGGCCGGGTTGGAGATGTGACACTCATCGGTGAAGAGAATGTGATGCCAATCCTGAGCCGTCCATTCGGCATGTTGTTGGGCCCATCTGTACCGCGCTGCATGGCGTCGTGGTTGCAAAGGTGGACACTGCCATGGACGTCAGGAGTGAAGTTGCGCATCATGCAGCCTACTGCGCACACTTTGAGTCGTAACACGACGTCCTGTGGCTGCACGAATAGCACTATTCAACATGGTGGCGTTGCTGTCAGGGTTCCTCCGAGCCATAATCCGTAGGTAGCGGTCATCCACTGCAGTAGTAGCACTTGGGCGACCTGAGCGAGGCATGTCATCGACAGTTTCCCTCTCTCTGTATCTCCTCCATGTCCGAACAACATCGCCTTCGTTCACTCCTACACGCTTGGACACTTCCCTTGTTGGGAGTCCTTCCTGGCACAAAGTAACAATTTGGACGCGATCGAACTGCGGCATTGACCGTCTAGACATGGTTGAACTACAAATAACACGAGCCGTGTACCTCCTTCCTGGTGGAATGGCTGGAACTGATCGGCTGTCGGACCCCCTCCGTCCAATAGGTGCTAAATCGTCAGACGTAAAGGTAATATCCGGAGTACCACAGGGAAGTATGATAGGACCGTTGCTGTTCACAGTATATATAAATGATCTACTAGAAAGCGTCGGATGCTCTTTCAGACTATTCGCAGGTGATGCAGTTGTTTATACCAAAGTAGCAACGCCAGAAGATAGTAAGAATTTGCAGAACGACCTGCAGAGAATTGTTGAATAGTGCAGACTCTGGCGGTTGACCCTGAACGTAAATAAATGTAACATATTGTGCACACATAGGAAAAGAAATCCACTGCTGTACAGCTACACTATTGATGACAAACAGCTGGAAACAGCGTCTGCCGTAAAATATCTAGGCGTAACTATACAGAGCGACCTCAAGTGGAACGACCATATAAAACAGATAGTGTGAAAAGCAGACACAAGACTCAGATTCATCGGAAGAATCGTAAGGAAATGTAATTCATCCACGAAAGAAGCGGCTTATAAGGCGCTTGTTTCGCCCGATTCTTGAGTATTGTTCATCTATCTGGGATCCCTACCAGGCAGGACTGATAGAGGGGATAGAGAAGATCCAACGAAGAGCGGCGCGTTTCATCACGGGATCGTTTACCTGGCGAGAGAGCGTTACGGAGATGCTAAACAAACTCCACTGGCAGACGTTACATGAGAGAGGTTGTGCGTCACGGAGAGATTTACTATTGAAATTTCGGGCTAGCACGTTTCAGGAGGAGTCAGATAACATATTACTTCCCCCCCCCTCCCCCCCCCCCCCACCCCCGCCTTACACATATATTGAGCGTATTGACCACGAGGAGAAAATTCGAGAAATTAGAGCCAATACAGAGGCTTACCGACAATATTTCTTCTCACGCACTATTCGCGAGTGGAACAGGGTTGGAGGGATCACAGAGTAGTACCGGAAGTCCCCTCCGCCACACACCATTAGGTGGCATGCGGAGTATGATGTAGATGTGGATGAAGTGAGGCGATGGAGGAGTTTGTTTTAGCTGCAATACACCACGATCCACATGTCAGCTTACGAGACGTTGCTGCAATCGCTGGCATCAGCCTCACATCTGTGTGGTATATAGTACACGGTCACAGGTTTCACCCATACCGCCTGTCGGTAACCCAGGAGCCGCACGGGAACGATGTCAATAGGGGAGTTACTTTCTGCGATAGGCCATGTGCAACTTCACTCTGGATTCCTTACAAAGTGTTATATTCTCTGATGAGTCCACGTTCCCAAATTATGGTGCTGTGAACCGTCATAACATGCACTAGTGGGCCGTAGACAGCCCTCAGTGGGTATCACCTGTCGAGCATCAGCGTCGGTAGTCTATTAATGTGTGGTGTGGAAACTTTGGGGATGAAATTGTCGGTCTGCGCTACTTCACAGGTACACTGTCAGGTGAGATGTATCAGGCTTTTATAGTCGACAGTTTGGATGCTCTCCTTGAATATGTGTTGAGACGCGGGGCCCTATATCGCTCCTGTCTGGAGCCTCTATATCGCGAGAATGACTCATGCGTGAACAGTGACAGATGGTCAGAGTAAGTGGATCTAATTTTCATCCACCAGAGTAGCGGACAGAGACAATCAAGTAACAGGTTATGAGAATGTTTTTGTGAATTGTTCTGTTTATTTCTTGAAGGCTTTTTTGTTTATTTATGTTTGTACAGTTTTGTGTGTGTTTTTAGTAGTGTGAATGATGCGTGAATGTGGTCTAAAGTAAATATGTAAATCATAATTATACTGAAAAACGCTGTACGAACTAGTATGAGAAATTTTTAAGACAGTGTGGATGCAAACGACTGGGATTTCGTATCATAATATGTTAAGTAAGTTTATGGTAAAAGGAAAGCTAAGTCGAGTGTAAATGAAAATAGTTACTAACGTAAAGTATAAATAAAACGTCAGAATGTTAAATATTTATTTCGGGATCAGTACAGTTCGAAAGTGTGTTATTTGTTGATTCGTTAGTCATGAAAAGCGTGGACTACCGCGGGAGAATATTTTCTATTGGCCTTAAAGAAAACTGACCAATCAGAAGGGAATATGCTTCGCGCTTCTTTTCTCTTGGGGATAGAGAATGCTTACAGCAGTCTAAAGTAGTGGAAGCCCAGGCTTTCAATGGTACAGTCGTGTATGGTATGAGCTCCGAAGGAAGTTATAGTTTGCCGGTTTTAGTTGTGCTCCATGCCTCAAAATGGATTAAAGTGAAGGGATATTTATTTCGGTGTGTTTTTTTTTAGAAAGCATGGATTTTTAAGTAATTTTGTGTATGAGAAAAGACAGTAATTCCGCTTGGCATGTTGAGCAGATCGGTGATCAAAAACTTGAGTGCATTAGACACCGACAAAACTTAATACCGTGGCGAGCATTTTCATTTAAGAACAATCCGTGTTTAGTAGCTGTTCAGATTTCAGGAAATGCGTTACCATAAACTTGCTAACGTAAATCAAAGGGTTTGTGCATGACTGTGTTAGGGTTACCACGGGCTTGTCAGTGAACTTGTAATTCTAAACTTCAGTGTTTCCACCTCTCATTCAAAATTAAGACTTTTCCCGATTTTTAGAGTAGTTGCGTTGTATGCAGCCTGGTGAGAGTCGTAGTACGTTAGGTTGCTGCTCGGCTTTCCTACCAGCGATCTGCTGCGACGAGTTAACAGGTAGGTGCTGGTTTAATCTAGAGATGGGTCGTTCGCGAACTAACGGGTCCAAGGGAACGTTTCATCAAAATGAACGGACCGAGCGAGGAACGAATTCTAAGGAACAGTTCACTTAGGTCGCGGCTTTCTACTTATAGTTCGACCGGGAAACGGTCGGTCTCGTTCCCGCAACGGCACGTCGGTCGGTCTCGTTCCAGCCTCGGTCCCGTTCCCGTCTGTCTCTGTCTCGGTCTCGCTCGGCCGGACTCGTCATTCTTCGCGTGGCCACTCGTCGCAGTTCCAATGCCGACTGCTCATAGTTCAGTATCGAGTTCTGGTTCGTTTCGTTCACTGCGCACGCCCATTCTAGATCTGTCTCAAATCTTTTCTGAACTCTGAACTTCTGGTTCTTTTCGTATTCTATTCTATTCAGCGTCCATGACCGGCAATTAATTATAATTACGTAAGTTACATAAAAATGACGTGGTATGTAATACATACACACAGGTAATAAAACGGCATATCAGTTTACTTCACTATTTCGATAAACAGCAGAAGAAATATTTGTAAAAAGGCAATTTTTTTTTATTAGACATGCAAAGGAAGTCGGCACAGCACACACGAATGGCCATTTTCCCTCTTTCGCTGAACCAAGGTAAACGAGCATGTTCATTGTTATGGAAGTCAGACTGACTTTCAACCGAATGAGGCCCACGCTCTATAATCGAGTGTCTGGTGTCACATTTTGTAAAGAGAATATGATAACTTATACAACATTATTTCAGTAGTACAGGGTGGCACACAAAAGATTGGCCCCAAGTACTAAACTGCTCATTGTCTCCCACCAATCGTCATCTATTGTTTCGAAGTTGTTGTTTGCATTAACTTATTTGTTATTTCTTCACTGCCAAGTTATTACATGCTTATCTATTCTCCTCGTAGCGGTCAACAAATCGTGCGTAACTGGCGAGCAGTCAGTACTCGCGACCGGTTTTTCGTACGGCACCTTATATTATTTCACAGCGGTCAGCTACGTAACGCGACGGCTGGCTAAACGAGAGGTTTTGCAGAATCACGAAAATTACAAATGTGCGAGATTTTTGTTATGAATAAAAACTCTGTACTCCAGGGGGAGGTAAGTGCCTCCTCTTGGCGCCTTTCATCTTGAGTCCCTATGCTACTAATTTTCAGTTTTTCATAAGAACCATATACCAAGCACAAATGAACGGTGAACGAGTAAAAATGAACGGTTCCCAAACAAGAGGAGTCACCAGTGGACTAGTTCCCAAGGATGGTCGAGTTTCTCCATCTCTAGTTTAATCCCATAAACGAATCGCGCCAGAACAACCACCTCTGGCTGTAATAGCGGCTTTGATACACCTGGGCATTGAGTCAAACAGAGCTTGGATGGCGTGTACAGGTACAGCTGCCCATGCAGCTTCAACACGATACCACAGTTCACCAAGAGTTGTGACTGGCGTATTGTGACGAGCCAGTTGCTCGGCCACCATTGACCAGACGTTTTCAGTTGGTGAGTGATCTGGGGAATGTGCTGGCCAGGGCAGCAGTCTGTATCCAGAAAGGCCCGTACAGGACCTGCAACATGCGGTCGTGCATTATCCTGCTGAAATGTAGGGTTTCGTAGGGATCGAATGAAGGGTAGATCCACGGGTCGTAACACATGTGAAATGTAACGTCCACTGTTCAAGATGCCGTCAATGCGAACAAGTGGTGACCGAGACGTGTTACCAATGGCATCCCATACCATCACGCTGGGTGATACGCCAGTATGTCGATGACGAATACATGTGCGTCCACCATGATGTCGTCAAACATGGATGCGGCCATCATGATGCTGTAAACAGAACCTGGATACATCCGATAAAATGACGTTTTGCCATCCGTGCACCCAGGTTCATCGTTGAGTACACCATTGCAGGCGCTCCTGTCTGTGATGCAGCGTCAGGAGTAACTGCAGCCATGGTCACCGAGCTGATAGTTCATGCTGCTGCAAACGTCGTCGAACAGTTCGTGCAGATGGTTGTTGTCCTTCAGACGTCCCCATCTGTTGACTCAGGGATCGAGACATAGCTGCACGATCCATTACAGCCATGCGGATAAGATGCCTGTCATCTCCACTGCTAGTGATACGAGGACATTTGGCTCCAGCACGGCATTCCGTATTACCCTCCTGAACCCATCGATTCCATATTCTGCTAACAGTCATTGGATCTCGACCTAGCGAGCAGCAATGTCGCGATACGATAAACCACAATCGCGATAGGCTACAATCCGACCGTTATCAATGTCAGAAACGTAATGGTACGCATTTCTCCTCCTTACACGAGGCAACACAACAACGTTTCACCAGGTGTTGTGTACGTAGTTCCGCGTAGTCAGCGCGTACACAACTTTCCCAATAGAGCGCGCCCCGCTAAGCACAACAGCGCAGGCGCAGCGCTCGTCCATCTCCGCACTACGAGACGGCGCTGTCTTAGAGACGGACCAAATTCTGCTTCCGCCGATCCGCATATTAATATGTAACGCAGCCAATGAGATTGCCGCTAACGTAGAACCTTTTCTCCTCGTGGATCACACTCGCGCAGTGATACCTAAACGCGCGAGGTATTATAACGAGTGTACATGCCTCCGATTGGGGAGTCTGCATTTGTCTGCACCAGTCTGTACCAATCTATACGAATTCTACATTAGTCTGTACCAGTCTAGAGTCAAGTTTCAGTCTGCGCCTAATAAGATTACCATATTCCTGTACATAGCCATGAAGATAAATGAATAGACACTTTGTCAAGTATCAGAGATATGTGAGAATAAGATTAACGTACCAAGACCAAAGGAACTGCAGACTGTCAATTGTAAACAGCATCCAGAATCAAGTTACGTAATGTCTATGCTTTTTATTATTTTCATAAATGTGTGTGAAAATTAATCAAGTTCTGTTTAAAGTTGGTCACCGTCAATCTGCCACTGTAAGCGTGCAAGTGGCATTTCTATCGTCTGACCTAATGTCAGAAGATAAACACGCCACGATAAGACCACGAGACATATTGCTGACACTCGCTTACTTTGTTAGAGCGACAAGTCAAATAATCTGATGGTGTGTGTACTGAAGGTGTTACAGTACGCACACTACATTGGCGACGAGGTACTAAGGAAACAGATGATTTCAGCACAATTACGGATGACCACGTGTGAGCCTGAAATAAAATAGATTACAGAGGACTTCTGGAAGATACATACTTGACTGCTAATCCGCTCTCTTGCAGCTAAAATATCATTATTGCAGTAATCTAGTCGCACTTGGAATTTTCAGATAACCGTGGACCTCACGGCGCAGATCGTAAATCTCATGGCACAACGACAACAGACCAACAGGCGTTGCTTACAAGAGTGGAACGTTTGGAGTCGCAGCCTGCCGTAGCGTCTCCGCTACAAATTAAACTTCCGCCACCGCCTTTCGCAGTTTACAACAGCAAGGAAGAAGCGTGGCCGGACTATGCAGCACGCCTGGAACACTTCCTCACACACCAGATATCAGGTGATGTAGAGAAAAGATCTTATTTTTTGGCAAATTGCGGCGCAGCTATCTACAACCTTATCTTAAAACTGAATCCGACTTGTGAACCGACAAATTTGTCATTCCCAGCTATTA
Source organism: Schistocerca nitens (assembly GCF_023898315.1). NCBI lineage: Eukaryota > Metazoa > Arthropoda > Insecta > Orthoptera > Acrididae > Schistocerca > Schistocerca nitens. The sequence continues at coordinate 252,414,959 of NC_064615.1, read as the reverse complement.
AAGACTTCCTCGAAAAATACTTCGACAAGCAAACGCATGTCGCTGCTGCAAGGCATAAATTTTACTTATGCAAGAATAAGGCACAGCAGACATACACGGAATGGATTACATAGTTGCAAGGATTAACTAGGAACTGCAAATTTGTTAGTGAAAACGAAAAGTGTAAAAAGTCCTATGCAGATTCTTTAATACGTGATATGCTCATAATGCATTCACCAGACGAGAAATTAAGGAAAGAGCTCCTTAATTTAATCAATGCGTCGTTGCAAGTTTGTTTACCAATCATTCGAGCTCACGAACAAAGCCAAGCTTCTGTGAGTGTGGCACAAGACGACGGCTGTGACGTGTTCGCGACACAGGCACGCAACACGGGGCTACGCGGCCCGCGTACCCAAGGCCGTAAACAGAACAGCAAGGCTAGGCTCACGCGATCTAAGAACGGATCACACACTCAAACTCAAAGACTAAAGTTGAAATCATGTCGTAAATGTGAAATCAATCATCACAGAGACAATTGTTACTATCGTAACGCACATTGAGACTTTTGCAAACGAAAAGGGCACAAATCGGAAGTGTGTACTAAGAAAAGTGTACAGTCTAGAAATAAGTTTAGCAATAAGAAAGTGCTTAATTTTAAGAAGTATACCTCCAATGCGTGTGTTGATATGAATAGGCAAGACTATATTTAGGTTTCAAAAGTTAAACCTAAAGTTAATGCTATTGTACAAAACAGGAACAAATCTTTGTATGTCACATTACTGGTGAACAAAATACCTATCAAATTCCAGATTGACACAGGATCGTCCATCTCTATCATAAATCTGCACACGCATAAACGACTAGGTTCTCCTAAATTGTAGCATTTTGACAGCTCACTGTACAGCTACAGTAATGAACAAATTCCAGTCAAATGTGCACTGACGACGGAAGTAACTTACAAACAGTTTACCAAGACAGCTACTTTAGCAGTAGTTAACACCCATAAGGCATCAAACTTGCTGGGTCTGGATCTCTTTAACGAATTAGGCTTCACAATCCATGAAGCGAAACAGGTCACACATGAAGTTCCGAAAGGAAAATTATAAACAGTGTTGCAGAAGTACGACGGTATTTTTTCCTCCGCGACAGGCAGTGTAACAGATTACCAGGCACACATTACGCTGACACCGAATGCAGTGCCGAAGTTTTGCAAAGCTAGAACTGTCCCTTACGCAATGGTATTATCGAACCAGTCACATGTAGCGCCTGGGCAACACCAATCGTTGTCATAGAAAAGCCAAATGGATCATTACGTATCTGTGGAGATTTCAAGAATACTGTCAATTCACAGTGCATTATAGATACATACCCGATTCCGAAGCCGGAAGAACTGATATATAAACTAGCACGGGGTGTGTATTTCGCCAAACTGGATTTAAAGGAAGCATATCTGCAAATCACTTTAGACAAAGATACACAAAAGTTTATGGTAATAAATACTCCATTTGGATTGTACAGATACAAGAGCTTGCCATTTGGTATCGCCAGCGCACCAAGCATCTTTCAACGTTACGTGGAACAATTATTTAGAAACTGTCCTAACGCAGTTAACTATCTCGATGACATCATCTTCTCGGGAAAATCTCCACAATATTTACTAGATAACCTGGAAGAACTGTTCAAGGTTCTCAGAAAGGCCAATCTCAGGTGCAACAAGGACAAATGTATATTTTTTGCCAAGAAAATTCAGTATTTAGGACATACACTCCTGGAAATGGAAAAAAGAACACATTGACACCGGTGTGTCAGACCCACCATACTTGCTCCGGACACTGCGAGAGGGCTGTACAAGCAATGATCACACGCACGGCACAGCGGACACACCAGGAACCGCGGTGTTGGCCGTCGAATGGCGCTAGCTGCGCAGCATTTGTGCACCGCCGCCGTCAGTGTCAGCCAGTTTGCCGTGGCATACGGAGCTCCATCGCAGTCTTTAACACTGGTAGCATGCCGCGACAGCGTGGACGTGAACCGTATGTGCAGTTGACGGACTTTGAGCGAGGGCGTATAGTGGGCACGCGGGAGGCCGGGTGGACGTACCGCCGAATTGCTCAACACGTGGGGCGTGAGGTCTCCACAGTACATCGATGTTGTCGCCAGTGGTCGGCGGAAGGTGCACGTGCCCGTCGACCTGGGACCGGACCGCAGCGACGCCCGGATGCACGCCAAGACCGTAGGATCCTACGCAGTGCCGTAGGGGACCGCACCGCCACTTCCCAGCAAATTAGGGACACTGTTGCTCCTGGGGTATCGGCGAGGACCATTCGCAACCGTCTCCATGAAGCTGGGCTACGGTCCCGCACACCGTTAGGCCGTCTTCCGCTCACGCCCCAACATCGTGCAGCCCGCCTCCAGTGGTGTCGCGACAGGCGTGAATGGAGGGACGAATGGAGACGTGTCGTCTTCAGCGATGAGAGTCGCTTCTGCCTTGGTGCCAATGATGGTCGTATGCGTGTTTGGCGCCGTGCAGGTGAGCGCCACAATCAGGACTGCATACGACCGAGGCACACAGGGCCAACACCCGGCATCATGGTGTGGGGAGCGATCTCGTACACTGGCCGTACACCACTGGTGATCGTCGAGGGGACACTGAATAGTGCATGGTACATCCAAACCGTCATCGAACCCATCGTTCTACCATTCCTAGACCGGCAAGGGAACTTGCTGTTCCAACAGGACAATGCACGTCCGCATGTATCCCGTGCCACCCAACGTGCTCTAGAAGGTGTAAGTCAACTACCCTGGCCAGCAAGATCTCCGGATCTGTCCCCCATTGAGCATGTTTGGGACTGGATGAAGCGTCGTCTCACGCGGTCTGCACGTCCAGCACGAACGCTGGTCCAACTGAGGCGCCAGGTGGAAATGGCATGGCAAGCCGTTCCACAGGACTACATCCAGCATCTCTACGATCGTCTCCATGGGAGAATAGCAGCCTGCATTGCTGCGAAAGGTGGATATACACTGTACTAGTGCCGACATTGTGCGTGCTCTGTTGCCTGTGTCTATGTGCCTGTGGTTCTGTCAGTGTGATCTTGTGATGTATCTGACCCCAGGAATGTGTCAATAAAGTTTCCCCTTCCTGGGACAATGAATTCACGGTGTTCTTATTTCAATTTCCAGGAGTGTATATTGTCAAATAACGGAATCAGTCCGACACCACAGCATATAGAAGCAATACAGAAATTGCCGTCTCCGAAAGACTTAAAGCAACTAAGAGCTTTATTATGCCAAATTAATTATTACCGGAAATTCATACCGAAAGCAGCTGAAATTTCCGAACCGTTGCACAGATTGCTTCGCAAAGGAGTCGCATGGAATTGGTCCAAAGAATGCCAGCACGCATTCGACAAACTGAAACAAAGTTTAGTAGACGCAAAATGTCTTACGACATATGACCCGCAAAAGTTGATCACTATTGCGGCGGACTCGTGAGATTACGGGATCGGTGCAGTCATCTTCCATAAACATCAAGGAATTCAACGACCGATTGCATACGCGTCGAAAACATTAAACTCGAGTCACCGAAACTATAGCCAAGTAGAAAAAGAGGCACTACCAATTATCTTTGCAGTGAAGAAGTTTCATGACTATATATACGGAAGAAAATTTATTCTGCTCACAGACCATAAGCCATTGGTGAAAATATTCGGACCATATAATAGTGTATCCATTAAGACAGCACAGCGTTTACGACGTTGGGCATTGCTATTGTCTAATTACAACTACGAGATCTTATATAGATCGACGGCAAAACATGCCAACGCCGATGTACTTTCACGTCTACCGGCGGGTCAAGATGAACGTTTTGACAAATCAGAGGACGTATGTTTTCAGATCGACGTAATCAGTGAGGACGTAGTGGAAAATTTCCCCGTCAATGCCACCTTAATAGTTAAGTTAGTGACCAAAGATCCAGCGTTATCAAAGATAAAGCAGTATATTCTTACAGAATGGCCAACCGATAAGAACATGTTAGCTCAGCAAGAACTGAAACCTTATTGGAACATGAGACATGCTCTCACAGTGCACAAAGGCGTCATATTAGTTCACAGTGAAACGGGAAAAACAAGAGTAGTTATACCCAAAACTCTCAGGACTAAAGTGCTAACAATGTTACACCAATGTCATTGGGGCATAGTACGCATGGTCAGAGAACATTGCTACTGGAACAACATTGATAAAGATATTGAAACAATGCTTTCGAACTGTAAATTATGTCAGACGCATCAATCAGCTACGCCAAGACAGTATTTTCCGTGGCAACAGAACCTTGGTCAAGATTGCATATTGACTATGCAGGTCCTTTTCTTGGAACTTCTTGGTTAATTGTCATTGATGCATTTTCAAAATTCCCTTTTGTACTACGAATGCGTACAACTTCTTCGGCGACAACAATTCAAGCGTTGTCAAAGATCTTTTCCATTGAAGGATTGGCTCAACCCTTAGTGACCGATAACGGCACACAATTTACGTCGCAAGAATTCCAGTCATTCTGTCAGATGAACGGAATTGCACATTACAGGGAGGCACCATTTCACCCTGAGGCTAATGGCCTCGCCGAACGATTCGTACGAACGACCAAGGCACACATGACAAAGTTGATGCAACAGTACAACAAAGAGACTTCCTTACTAATTTTTCTGTCACAATACAGAGCTACTCCGCACGAGGCAATGTCACCAGCAGAAAACTGCATGGGCGACAACACAGGACTTTGATGTCTCTCCTAAAACCCACAATGCATCCAGAAAACGAGCAACGAACGTCGAAAGGACGTCGATTCCACGTAAACGACAAAGTCCTCGTAACTGTCTATAGTCGAGGAAAACGTACTTGGACACAAGGAATCATTGTAGAATGCATTGGAAATGTCATGTATAGAATAAGAACGCAAAGCGGCATAGTTATTCGCCATACTAATCAATTACGGCAGCAAAGACAGCAGTCACATATAGGCAGAACTCCTAGGCTGTTTCATTTTGCAGAGTCAGAAGCAGATGTCAACCCCGAGCACCTCGCAGGATTCCAGACGCCGTCACCGGCAGCCGACGCCGCCGACGCCGCCGTCGACGCAGACGCCGCCACCGACGCCGACGCAGCACCTTCATGGGCAGCCGACTACACAAGCCGTCCACAGCCGACATCCCCAGAGAAGATGGACGTCGAAGACGAATTAGATTTACGCTATGACCAATTTGCCGATGTTGAAATGCAATTATGTAACTAAATTTTTGCTTCTCCGGTTCCCTGTTCCGACGGTTTTGAGTGGGTTTTCCTAGCGGACCGTGGGCGAATGCCACGGGGAGCAACAAGTTTGCACCCACAGACATACGCACGCCGGAAAGCAAGGAAGCAAAAAAAAAAAAAGGCTTTTCAAGCAAACTTCAAAAGCTTTTTTTCTTCCCCTGGAAGGGAGGGAGGTTGTGTACATAGTTCCGTGTAGTCAGCGCGTACACAACTTTCCCACTAGAGCGCGCCCCGCTAAGCACAACAGCGCAGGCGCAGTGCTCGTCCATCTCCGCACTACGAGACGGCGCTGTCTTAGAGCCGGACCAAATTCTGCTTCCCCCGATCCGCGTATTAATATGTAATGCAGCCAATGAGATTGCCGCTAACGTAGAACCTTTTCTCCTCGTGGATCACACTCGCGCAGTTATACCTGAACGCGCGAGGTATTATAACGAGTGTACAGACCTCCGATTAGGGAGTCTGCATTTGTCTGCACCAGTCTGTACCAATCTATACGAGTTCTACATTAGTCTGTACCAGTCTACAGTCAAGTTTCAGTCTGCGCCTAATAAGATTACCATATTCCTGTACATAGCCATGAAGATAAATGAATAGACACTTTGTCAAGTATCAGAGATATGTGAGAATAAGATTAACATACCAAGACCAAAGGAACTTCAGATTGTCAGTTGTAAACAGCATCCAGAATCAAGTTACGTAATGTCTATGCTTTTTATTATTTTCATAAATGTGTGTGAAAATTAATCAAGTTCTGTTTAAAGTTGGTCACCGTCAATCTGCTACTCTAAGCGTGCAAGTGGCATTTCTATCGTCTGACCTAATGGCAGAAGATAAACACGCCACGATAAGACCACGAGACATATTGCTGACACTCGCCTACTTCGTTAGAGCGACAAGTCAAATAATCTGATGGTGTGTGTACCGAAGGTCTTACAGTACGCACACCACACCAGGCAACGCCGGTCAACTGGTGTTTGTGTATGAGAAATCGGTTGGAAACTTTCTTCATGTCAGCACGTTGTAGGTGTCGCCACCGGCGCCAACTTTGTGTGAATGCTCTGAAAAGCTAATCATTTGCATATCACAGCATCTTCTTCCTGTCGATTAAATTTCGCATCTGTAGCACGTCATTTTCGTGGTATCAGTTTTAATGGCCAGTAGTGTATCTCTGTATTTGAATACGGATGCCTATACCAGTTTCTTTCGCGCTTCAGCGTAAATATCTTCAGGTTTGTCGATGACATAAGGATTCTACCAAAGATGGAAAAGAACTTGAAGATCAGTTACATGTCACGGATAGTGAGCTGAAAGCGGCTATTTGTCTGGCTTGTAGTCTTGCATAGAAGTGAAATGCGGACAGAGAATAACACAAACAAGAAGAGATTACAAGGTTTTGAAATGTGTTGTTACAGATGAGTGTTTAAGATTATGTGGGTTGATGGAATAATTAATGAAGAGGCACTGAATCGAATCGGATATAACGGAGTACAACATTATTAAGAGACAGGAAGTTTTGACATGGCACATTCCGAGGCATCAAGGAATAGTTAGCTTTGGTTACTGAAGGTTCTTTTGGACATAAAAGTTTGAGACCGAAGCCTAAACAAGTTCAAGTGGTTATAGGTTGAAGGGTAGACAGATAAAGAGATAAAGAGACACACAGCTGCATAGACTAGGACGGAGAGACGCCTCAAATCATTGTTTGGAATGAAGTTCCTAAAAACTGTGACTGAAATCCGTGAGTTCCGTCTCAGATTCTACAGCCAGACCGGAAAATAACGCTAAACTGTTGGACTAAGTTTGCGTCCTGTCGCACCACATGGTGCTGGAAGCAAGTACACGGACCTTCAAGGTGAACATGTGTCTGCTGTAACATAGTAAAAACGTTGCTCGCAGCGAATATTTCCTATCAAGGTTGCACAGGCACTGTTTTTATGAAAGCCAACAGACAATTTGAAAATCAAAGACGTTGGCGTGCAGCTGCTTAGTACCAGACCGTGTGCCAGTGTTCCAAATCTGTTTTAAAAACTCTCTCCTGCGTTTCATGGAGTGAAGACGTGAGCCAGTGTTGTGGAGACGTTTGCGGCCAGTGGGGATGTTTTCATCTGCCCCCTTTCTTTCTCCTAATTGAATTAGTGTTGAAAGTCGCGACAGAAATAGCAGAGAATCGGCAAATTATCAGCCTATAGAAATTATGGCTCGAACACTTGTCTAACGGGTGCTTACAGGTATCTCCGTTTATTACCCTATGACCAACTAGTCTGTAAAAACGTTATATTGCTTCGGAGTTCTCCTCTCCTTGATGAAAATAGCAAAATATATCAACGTTTTCAGATAAAATTAATAAAATACGGTAGTTAACTAAGTGAAGGTAACAAATCCTGATGACTAAAACTGAACGAAGTTTACAAAGTGTAATATTATTGGATTTCAGCTACTTTGCATGTGAGATATTTGTCATTAAAGAAAAGGACAGCCAACGGGATGTAGTTCGTAAAGACGCTAAGCATCACAGCGCGAGAGTAAAGAGATGAAATATTTTTTTTCAATGTGCGCCTATACCAAAACGCGCGTCCAGCGTTTAAATACTCTAAATAAACACTATGACCCGCTGGGCGCATATATTTAATATCATTGCCGCAACGCTTGATAGCAAGAAGCTGCGAAACAGAAGAAAAAACAATCTATCTTTTGTTAAAAAATATTCTAGAGACTTCATTATCCCTTGTACTTTTGGTTCAAATGGCTCTGAGCACTATAGGACTTAACATTTGTGGTCATCAGTCCCCTAGAACTTAGAACTACTTAAACCTAACTAACCTAAGGACATCACACACATCCATGCCCGAGGCAGGATTCGAACCTGCGACCGTAGCGGTCACGCGGTTTTAGACTGAAGCGCCTAGAACCGCACGGCCACACCGGCCGGCTTGTACTTTTGGTCGCCGACGTGTTAAGACGTACCACATAGCAATGCTACAAGTTGTATTTTTATTTTGTGTAAAAACTGTGTGAAACGACGAGCAAACATTTCTGTAACTCCGATGTGGATACAAAGTACTTACGCACACGCAAGGACATTTAATTTTAAGAAAGAACGGCCTGACAAAGCAGCGATTATTGGACTGCGCCATCCACAAAATAAATATCAGGTGTTGGTCACGCATTTATTGTGTATTTGTCAATGCTTAGAAGTTTAATGCCAATTTGTTCAAAATATATTAATATTTTACGATGCAGTAATTTTCTTCTTATTCTTTTCTTTCACTAACCAAAAATGATGTTCAAATGTATATGAGCTTTGTTACAGGTTCGCTCTTTATCGCGGTGTCTCGATTGTACTCGTATTTGGGAGACCATTAATGTGTTCAACTTCCGATCTGTTAATCTTTCTCTTACGAAATTCCACTAATTTGCTTTCATTTCCATTTTTATATTCAAATAGGTCCCTTAGGTATTTTAATCGAAGATTCTGATTGCGTGAAGGCAATCCGGGTCAAAAGGTCAATTATTCGCGTAATCAATCCGTACGTCTCCTGAACACAATCGAAAACCGAAGCATCGGTGATCAATTAGGCCTAATAATCTCTCTCTCTTTTAAAGTCGTACTAAAAAACGGCCACACAGGGTAGCCGTAAGTACGCAATCTAGCGTTAGGTTGCATTTTGTCAGTAAATATTGCCAACCAACAGTTACAGCATCACTATTATTAATAAGCAAGTTCCTAACGCCAGAAAGGGGACTACACAAAGTAAGTTATGAATTATTGTGGCAACCCAAGTAACTTTTATTAAATGCTACATAACCTTTCAAAGTCACACAGACACATGTCTATTTTTCAACATCGTTTCCAGATCTCGGTAAACAACAGTCGACATATTTCTGTTCATGTATATGGCCTGAAGGAATGCAGGCAGATTCCATATTTCTAGTTTTCCGGAAAACATTTGACGCGGTGCCCCATTGCTGGCTGTTAACAAAGGTACGAGTATAAGGAATAAGTTCACAGATACATGAATGGCTCGAAGACTTTAAATAATAGAACCTAGTATGTTGTCCTCGACCGTGAGTGTTCAACAGCGACAAGAGTATCGTCAGGCGTGCCGCAGGGAAGTGTGATAGGACCGCTGTTCTTCTCTATATACATAAATGGTTTGGCAAACAGGATGGGCTGCAGTCTGCTGTTCTTTGCTGCTGATGCCGTGGTGTGCGGTAAGGTGTCGAAGTTGAAAGACTGTAGGAAAATACAAGACAACTTAGACCAATTTTCCAGTGATTTGTGAGGAATGGCAGCTAGCCCTAAATGTGGAAAAATATAACTTAATTCGGATGAGTAGGAAGAACAAACCTATAATGTTCGGATACAGTATTACTAGTGCCCAGCTTGACACAGTCAAGTCGTTTAAATGTACACTCCTGGAAATGGAAAAAAGAACACATTGACACCGGTGTGTCAGACCCACCATACTTGCTCCGGACACTGCGAGAGGGCTGTACAAGCAATGATCACACGCACGGCACAGCGGACACACCAGGACCCGCGGTGTTGGCCGTCGAATGGCGCTAGCTGCGCAGCATTTGTGCACCGCCGCCGTCAGTGTCAGCCAGTTTGCCGTGGCGTACGGAGCTCCATCGCAGTCTTTAACACTGGTAGCATGCCGCGACAGCGTGGACGTGAACCGTATGTGCAGTTGACGGACTTTGAGCGAGGGCGTATAGTGGGCATGCGGGAGGCCGGGTGGACGTACCGCCGAATTGCTCAACACGTGGGGCGTGAGGTCTCCACAGTACATCGATGTTGTCGCCAGTGGTCGGCGGAAGGTGCACGTGCCCGTCGACCTGGGACCGGACCTCAGCGACGCACGGATGCACGCCAAGACCGTAGGATCCTACGCAGTGCCGTAGGGGACCGCACCGCCACTTCCCAGCAAATTAGGGACACTGTTGCTCCTGGGGTATCGGCGAGGACCATTCGCAACCGTCTCCCGCACACCGTTAGGCCGTCTTCCGCTCACGCCCCAACATCGTGCAGCCCGCCTCCAGTGGTGTCGCGACAGGCGTGAATGGAGGGACGAATGGAGACGTGTCGTCTTCAGCGATGAGAGTAGCTTCTGCCTTGGTGCCAATGATGGTCGTATGCGTGTTTGGCGCCGTGCAGGTGAGCGCCACAATCAGGACTGCATACGACCGAGGCACACAGGGCCAACACCCGGCATCATGGTGTGGGGAGCGATCTCCTACACTGGCCGTACACCACTGGTGATCGTCGAGGGGACACTGAATAGTGCACGGTACATCCAAACCGTCATCGAACCCATCGTTCTACCATTCCTAGACCGGCAAGGGAACTTGCTGTTCCAACAGGACAATGCACGTCCGCATGTATCCCGTGCCACCCAACGTGCTCTAGAAGGTGTAAGTCAACTACCCTGGCCAGCAAGATCTCCGGATCTGTCCCCCATTGAGCATGTTTGGGACTGGATGAAGCGTCGTCTCACGCGGTCTGCACGTCCAGCACGAACGCTGGTCCAACTGAGGCGCCAGGTGGAAATGGCATGGCAAGCCGTTCCACAGGACTACATCCAGCATCTCTACGATCGTCTCCATGGGAGAATAGCAGCCTGCATTGCTGCGAAAGGTGGATATACACTGTACTAGTGCCGACATTGTGCATGCTCTGTTGCCTGTGTCTATGTGCCTGTGTTTCTGTCAGTGTGATCATGTGATGTATCTGACCCCAGGAATGTGTCAATAAAGTTTCCCCTTCCTGGGACAATGAATTCACGGTGTTCTTATTTCAATTTCCAGGAGTGTATATGCAAAGAGATATGAGGTGGAACGAGAGTGTGAAAACTGTGGTAGGGAAGGCAGATGGTCGATTTCGGTTTGCTGCGAGAATTTTAGGAAAGAGTGGTTCACCGGTAAAGGAGATCGCATATAGGACGCTCGTGCGACCTATTCTTGAGTACTGCTCGAGTGTTAGGTATCCGTACCAGGTCAGACTGAAGGAAGACATCGAAGCAATTCGGAGGAGGGTTGCTGGATTTGTTACCGGTAGGTTCGAACAAACGTAAGTATTACGGAGATGCTTCTGGAACTCAAATGGGAAATCCTGGAGGGAAGGCGGCGTTCTTTTCGGGAAACAATACATAGAAAATTGAGAGAACCGGCATTTGAAGCTGACTGTAGAACGATTCATCTGCGGCCAACATACATCACGCGTAAGGACCAACAAGATAAGATAGCAGAAATTGGTGTTCGTATGGAAACATGTAGACAGTCGTTTTTCCCTCTCTCTATTTGCAAGTGGAACTGGTGGGGAAATGACAAGTAATGCTACGGGATACCCTCCGCCACGCGCCTTACTGTGGGGTGGCTTGCGGAGTATCTGTGTACATGTAGATCGGGATGTGGAAATCAGACGACAGTGTTGTTACACACAAAGTTGTTGGGCCCCTTTACTTTTCGAAACTCGCTGGTCAGTGTGTGATACACGCAGATTTGTCGTTAATCTCCGAGGTTGAGAAACAATGCTGCTCCTGGGAAACAATACCTGGATCAAAAGCATGCCGTGCCTACCCTCCACCCAAATGAGTAAAGATGGTCAAAAACGGCGTTTCTGTCCTAGTTGCTTGGACTCATTTACCGCAAGTGTGCAATTAACATAATATCTGCTGAAGTGCTCCACACAGGTCTCAGTACGTGTAGAAATGCCGTTAACGTACAAAAATTGTCTCTACAGTAATCAAGTAGCCTTTGCTATATATGTTGACTCTGAATGCCTTTTCCATCCTGTGGTGGGCTGCAAGGGTGATCCCACTGCCTCACATGCGACTCTCGCAGAATTGCACGTATCTTTCGTGACAGCATATCAAGTTGCATGTGCATATGACTCTAGAGCCTTAATCATTTTGATTCGTAAGTTGTGGATGATCCTGTGGGATGACTGCTCTCTGAGCACGAAAGTCTTGCAAAGAAAGTTGATATGTGTCATCAACTTTCTCATGACCAAAATGTGAGAAGATAAATTTCTGTACTGGAAAGCAGTTGATGGCTATATTTTTAGGCAGCCACTGGATAAAGCAGTTGAAACACTAGGAAGATATCAGTGCCATCTAACTGGCAAATTCCGCGGTGCAGGACACAATGCCTGCGACATGAATTATCAATTCTCATGACATATACCAGTTTTCATTCACAGTTTAACTGGGTGTGATGTTCATTTCCTTGTCAAGTCCTTGGCTGATTACAGTCGGAGCAAATATCAGGATAATGTCCTGCCTCTCTGCATAGAGAAATACATTCCGTTGTCTCAAACAATCACCAAGAAAATTACGCTATGCATCCTGGAGTCACTGAGATTCATGCAGGTATCACGACTGAAACTTTCTGAAACCATGCACCAGGATGATTTACATCTCACTTGAGCTGCATTTTCTGATGACGCTAAGTTTCAGCTCAAGATGAAGAATGAGGCTTTCCCACACAAATATCTGGAGCCGAGGGAGAAACTAAGCAAAACCGCATTGCCTGATACAGCCGCTTTTCTTTCAGCCGCTGCCACATTAGCTGCATAGTACTGGCATACAGTGAAACAGTGAACGTGTGGCAGGAGTTCAATGTCTATAATGTAGGGCAATGTCTAAACCCTAATATGCACACAAGTATACGCTTATTTTCAGGCATTTTCGAACGGTTCCATAGTGTATGCCTGGGAACATACTGTATCTATCCTGCCTTCTAATACACCATGCCAAGGCTTTCGTAGCACGCCATGCTGAAAGAGACATGTGTCAACATTGAACTCTTGACTGATGTTGACGTCTGTTGAGTTTGAAAGATGGACTCACGAAGTGTTTTGCAAATGTGTACATGGCACACAGAGACAAATAACCTGCGAATGCTTGAACGGTTGAATACATCTGGCGATTTAAGTTAGATCATATGCTTAGATGTAAACAACTTATACGGGCAAGCCATGCAACAGTCTCTACCTATGGAAGGGTTTCAATGATTGTTTGGTAAGAAGATCGCCAGATGGGGCAAATTCCCAGATGTGTAGTCAGATTCTGAAGCTGGGTACGTTTTAGTCGTATATTTACCAAATCCTTATAGTTTGGCTGACAAGCATAGCGCACAACACCGAGTTCTGGAAAACGATTCCCACCTCAAGCTGTTGACAATGCTAGACAGAAATACGAGGTAAATACTACATTATCGTCATCTCCAGCAGTGTCTCAAGTTGATGATGAAACTCAATCAAGTCATTTTCTTCACTGTCCCTGGATGAAGGAAGACACTGATCTCAATACCGAAAAGAGGGCGTCGGTGAAGTGCAGATTTGACACAGATGTCAATAAACAATCTTGAGAACACTTTGTGGGTGTATAGAGGGGACAAAGAAAGCAACATGTATTTTTTGTGCCCAATTTCACTTCTAAGGGGGGTAAAGACTTTCTGAAAGGTAATTCTGGGTGTTAGGTTTAGAGGGAATATCTTGAAAACGGTGATAAATGTAAAAAATTTTACATATAAAAGTTGATAAGCAATTAACATTCTTGAAACATTATAATCAACTTCTGTAACAATCTGAAATTTCGCAAAATACTTCACTATGGTTAATTAATTTTGAAAAATGAAAACTTTTGTTACAACATAAATTAAAGAAGCTGTCAAGTTACAAATATCGTAACAAAACTGCTTTCTGTAATATAATTTTTGGAAAATAAGATGTACACAGTGTGGTGTTGGAGTATTTTTACCATAACTAATTAAAATATCTAAACATTCATTACTATTCTAAGTATTTATTTTCATTACATTTGTTTTATGTTTTAAATTGTAATTTTACGTTTTACATTCATATTCTTTTTTGTTTTTGGTTTATTATTTCGCATCCACGTATTTTGTTAATTGAAAATAGTAAGTAATTTATTACTACGATACAAAATCATTGCAATACCGATAATTTGTTAAGGAACGCTTAAAACAGAACGTTTTTTACACCACGCATATAAAATGAACGAAATCTTTTCACATAATTAGCACGACGGAGAACACAATGTAACACAAAATTCAGTAGGACTTCAAATTGTCATAGGTAGTCATCTACATATCCTAATTTGTATCAGGCATATTTCAGTATATTGGTAAGCTTTGATGAAGATAACTGATTATGTACTAGTGGCTACAGCATGATTATATTGTTTCTCAAGTGGAAATTGACACCGTAGTCATTCAGCAGAACTAGATCTGAAAATCTTCTCACAAAGTATTTCCAGCATGAAGTTCTTTTCCTCAGGTAAGATGTTGCAAACAATTCTTTCACACTGAGCACACCGTGAAGCTACCAATAATAAAGATGGTTTTCTTCCTTATTGCGAAAGAAAACGTTTTTCAAATGCGTTTTGACCTGTTCAGGCGTTTGTTCACCAAATTTCGATGCTGTCGTAAGCTCATTTCGGGTGTCAAAAAGAGATTCTCAAGATCTCGGGCTACCACACCATTAGTTCCTTTTCAAATTATTGAAAGGTGGGTGGTCGGTGAGAAAAAGGAACTTGCATGCATGTCTGAAGGAACATTGCATCGTACGTCTGAACAACACAGGCACAACAATATCGTACATCGTAACACATAAAAATATAAGGTAAAAATGTGAAAATGTTTGCTCCCATGGTCCAAACAGGACCTACCTTTGCCTCTACTTGCCATTTTTAGTATGAGTGATATATCTGTTCACTGAAATATTATTTAGGCATATTCACTTAGTTTATGTATTTCACATTATGAACTGATTTTACCAAAGATGAAGACGTAGTTGAGTATCTTTTATTACTTGCTGAGGGTGAAGCAGATTCCAACACTGAAAATGACGACGTGGTAAAAACTGACGAAGACAATATACTGAATATTTATCGACATACCTGCTGCACCTTTTCACCAAAAGGTGACTTCTGCAATGGACAAAAACCTGTCCTGGGAACACTGCTTTATCGACGCACTGACCGTGTGGGCAGCGAGGCTCGCATGTTCATATGAAGCTGAGGGTTTCGCCAGCTGTAGTGCAATTACTGGCACGGTCTCCCACGCCGGACTGATCTCAGTGGATCAAGTAGGCGAAGAGCGTCCCACAACGCTCCATCTCTTCTATATCCACTCTCGCATTCTTCCGCAGTTCCCGAGATACTCAACCAATTAACGGAGCCTCAGGGATGCCAGGAGAGCCTTCTGAGTACCTAGTCTTCCACCGCTTGGGGTTCCGTGGCGTCGACCAAATTAACCCACTATTCTCGTGGAATACAGACAGGGAACAAAACAAAACAAAGACTGATGGATTTTTAAGAGACCTCAGACACCCAAGCATCGGGGCTGGAAACGATGGAAGTTGTTTCCGTAACTGGATCTGGCAATAGACCAGAACAGAACAGGAAGGTAAAGAAGGGCTTCCTAAACATAAATGAAGGGAACTAAAGGGTCTTGATCCTAACACCTCCAAGAAAAGACTGTCTCAGAGTGAAGGGTGTAATCAGACCCTTTCTACCTCTAACACAGGCAACAAGAGAACAGAGGAAGAGTCTAATTGAAATCTGGTTTTGCAGGATAGAGCGGATCAGGTTATAGTTGTGGAGGGGGCCGTAATCGATTACTGTTAGTTGCACAAAAGACACAAACTTTTATTTTCCTAAGAACCACTTAATTACACACTGCCTTAAAAGGATCAAATGAAAACATTACGGCTGAAGGTCTAGTTAAGAAAATTTGCCATACCTCCTGGGCTGAAGGCCCAAAACCACACCAAAAACAAGAACAGCTGAAGGCCTGAACACAAGTTATAAAATTTCTTTAAAGAATACACGTGGCTGAAGGCCATATTTAAAAAAAAAAACTTGACGTAAATACTCGGCTGAAGGCCACACACAAGACATTGAACAACTCGGGGCTTAGGACCTGGATAACAAGAATTTCAAATAGAGCAAATTTAAAAAAAATAGTTTTAAACAAATCAATTTTCAAAATTTTAATTTAAGATGGCCGAAGGACTTATCTTAAAAATATTTCACGTAAAAGCTCGGCTGAAGGCCGCACACTGGACATCGAACAACTCAGGACTTAAGGCCTGGATAACAAGAATTTAAGATAGAACAAAATTCAAAATTTAGTTTTTAAACAAATCAATCTTCAAATTTTAATTTAAGTCGGCTGAAGGCCTTATTTTAAAATTTAAAAAAACTGAATTAATACACGGCCGAAGGCCTCGTACAGTACATCAGACTAAAATGAAAATCACAATCTAAAACCAACAGAACAGTGGTGCTCAGAAGTGTTCCAAGGGTCGGTCTGAGGAGGTAGCTCTAACGTAAGGTGAGGTGAGACGGGCAGCCAAGAGTAAGGTTAAATAATAGGATGGCAACCCGACCCAGGGACAGCTGAAGGACCGACCAACAACCTAATCAATTCCCTTCCACCCGACCAACGGTACGACAACGGAAAATATAAGCCGAGGACGAAGATACCAGCAGCACTACGTCTTCAAAATTGGCGGCTAAAACAGCCAAGGCACAATATCCACTCTTAAGAAAAAAATATGAACAAAAAACTAAAGCCGGCCGAAGTGGCCGTGCGGTTAAAGGCGCTGCAGTCTGGAACCGCAAGACCGCTACGGTCGCAGGTTCGAATCCTGCCTCGGGCATGGATGTTTGTGATGTCCTTAGGTTAGTTAGGTTTAACTAGTTCTGAGTTCTAGGGGACTAATGACCTCAGCAGTTGAGTCCCATAGTGCTCAGAGCCATTTGAACCATTTGAAAAAACTAAAAGGCTGTTGAAGTACATGCTGTGCCGGACAGCATCAACATGGCGAGGAAAAACACACTGCCGGAAAACTACACTAACGACCAGGGCAGGTAACTGGGGCATTAACGGCCACAATGCAGCAAATACCGCTGGTGCACTTCACTGATAAGTAACAAACAATTTAATAGTTAAAGACCATACAGGAAGACAGCTGCAAAATTTCGCCGACTCCAACACACCATATGTTGCTGCTAGCCGGAACAGCCCAGGAAGCAAGAACCGGCAATGAACGAAGAGATGCCACAGCAGTTGAGGTTTCATAACAGGTTAACTGATCGCTCAACTTCAGTGTCCAGGATCGGTGGCAACGAACTTTGTAGCTCTCGCAGTTAGCGCCTCACTATCCGACCGCGTGTGTACGCCACCAATGGTCCCGGCCTGACCCCGCGCCGAGGAGAGTTCCTCACTGCTCTGTTCCAACCGACCGACTGCCACACACACCACCACACGGAAATATATCGGTCTCACCAAAGATGGTACAACAGTACTAGTATCGATAAGTGCTGTTGCTGCCACTGACTGAGGCAAGTCAGCAATTCGTTATGGTAGTAACTGAGGGAGAAATAAGACGCCACTCGATTGCGAAAAACTGCCAAAGAACAAACGGCATCAACGCCAGCCGGCCACGGCTCACTAATACTCCCAGTTCTCAAGATACATGGGTCCAGAACAAGCCTAGGCATGATATATGGAGACAGAGCTATAGTACTGCAGTCTCAGTTTTCATGGTGGCGGTTATCCAATGGCGATATCCACTGGTCCTCTTTTCGTCAGGTGGGACGTGCGAGTGTTTGCAATCTCGTAAAAATAAGTTATTTAGATTGTAATAACAGTTAGTTTAGTACAAATTACTCGTTAAATATGTGTATTAGTGTGTTTTTTTAAACTTACTATTGAAGGTATCACTTTTCTTTAAGTATTATTCCAGATAAGGTGAAAAAATATTAAGGTCGGGTTGTAGTCGTATTTCTGTTTATGTTTTGGCTCAGTTAACTAAGGGAATGGCGTTTAATTGTTCTGTTTTTCTTTCCAGCAATTTAAGTAGAGCTTGTCTATTCATTATTAAGTTCATATTTCCAGAAAGTAGACTCGCATTAGGGAGGATGACGATTCAAACCAGCGTCCTCCCATCCTGATTTGGGATTTTCCCGAAATCGCTTCAGGCAAATGCCGGGATGGTTTCTTTGAAAGGGCACGGCTGACTTCCTTCCCCATCCTTTCCCAACCCGATGGGACCGATGACCTCGCTGTTTGGTCCCCTCCCTCCAAATCAACCAACCAACCAAGTAGCCTAAATATTAAATTAATTTAGAAACTTTTGCACTAGTAGGTTGTTTAGCTGCAGTTTGTGTACAGTAAAGTAGTTTGTTTCCATACAGTTTGAGTACATTATAGTTACACTCAGTTGTGAGTAAATTAATTAACAGATACAGCAGTTAAGTGAGTCCTGAGTTCTTGTAAGCGCAAATGATTACGTTATATCATACACCTGCACACGCTAATCTGTAAACCAAATTTTCGCAGCTCATAAATAATTAACATCTGTGTAGTGTAAAGTGTGTTAAGTCATTTAATTCTGTTGTGAAGCATGTGATCCTTGTCGCAGTGCGTGATAAGTGTGAATACTGCCATAGGCTAGTCAAAGAGGGAGTAGTATGTGTACATTACGGGTTGGAATTTCACATGGGTGACTGTAGTGGCGAACTGAATGGGGATCTCAGTGGGATCCCTATTGCAACTGTAGGCTATGCAAAAAAGACAAGAGAACCATTGAGCAGGAGGCAAAGATTTGTACCCTTCGTGTTAAATTATGAGCTGTGGAATAAGAAGCAACGGACGAAAAAAGGGTTAGCTATTCAACTTCTTCGGCTACATCTGGGCTTACAGTAGCGAATAAATCTGACTTGCTACCTGAAGATGAAGAGGAAGAGCCTCATCCATCTGTAGCTCACATTAGGGTGCTGCAGACATCTAGTAAAATGTGTAGGCCGATATGAAAAGAGATTAGGAAGACAAGAGTCTTGCTGCTACGTAGTAGTTGCAGGAGGTGTGAAGGCCACATGGTGCAGGACAAATTAGGAACAAGGCAGCAGATCACAAGTGTTGTGAAGCCGAGTGCTAGCCTTCATCAGCTGACAGACGACATAGGGAATTTCAGAAAAGAGGATCAGGTTATTGCAGTAGGCATAGTGGGGAACATCCTGGCTAAGGACAGAAATGACAGCATTAGAGGTGACGTGGACAAAAAAGGAGCAGCAGCTATAAGCACAAGAGTGAGTTTTGTGGAGGTCCTGCAGCGCCACGATCAGCCCCGGACCAACACTGTTGTGGGCTGTGTGGACACTGTGTTGACCGGGCTGCTGATGACTGAAATGAAATGCCATATGAGTGCACTTCCTGTTGCTACAATTGTAAGATGGGAATTACTAGTCACGACCTGAGTAGGAAAGGGGAAACTAGGTTGGTTGAGCCACTTCCAGGAAAATGTATGGGGGGTCACCATCACACAAAGCGAGGTCGCTGTGGCTGCTGGTGTCAGAGAGGTAACTTTTTTGGGGTATCTACATCTACGTCTACATCCATACTCCCCAAGCCACCCGACGGTGTCTGGCGGAGGGTGCCTTGAGAACCTCTATCGGTTCTCCCTTCTATTCCAGTCTCGTATTGTTCGTGGAAAGAAGGATTGTCGGCATGCCTCTGTGTGGGCTCTAATCTCTCTGATTTTATCCTCATGCTCTCTCGGCGAAATATACGTAGGAGGGTGCAACATACTGCTTGACTCCTCGGTGAAGGTATGTTCTCGAAACTTCAACAAAAGACCGTACCGAGCTACTGAGCGCCTCTTCTGCAGAGTCTTCCACTAGAGTTTATCTGTCATCTCCGTAACGCTTTCGCGATTACTAAATGATCCTGTAACGAAGTGCGCTGCTCTCCGTTGGATCTACTCTATCTCTTCTATCAACCCTATCTGGTACGGATCCCACACTAGTGAGCAGTATGCAAGCAATGGGCGAACAAGTGTACTGTAACCTACTTCCTTTGTTTTCGGATTGCAGTTCCTTAGGATTCTTCCAATGAATCTCAGTCTGGCACCTGCTTTACCGACGATCAACTTTATATCATCATTCCATTTTCAATCACTCCTAATGCCTACTCCCAGATAATTTATGGAATTAACTGCTTCCAGTTGCTGACCTGCTATATTGTAGCTAAATGATAAAGGATTTTTCTTTCTATGTATTCGCAGCACATTACACTTGTCTCCATTGAGATTCAATTGCCATTCCCTGCACCATGCGTCAATTCGCTGAAGATCCTCCTGCATTTCAGTACAATTTTCCATTGTTACAACCTCTCGATATACCACAGCATCATCCACAAAAAGCCTCAGTGAACTTCCGATGTTATCCACAAGGTCATTTATGTATATTGTGAATAGCAACGGTCCTACGACACTCCCCCGCAGCACACCTGAAATCACTCTTACATCGGAAGACTTCTCTCCATTGAGAATGACATGCTGCGTTCGGTTATCTAGGAACTCTTCAATCCAGTCACACAATTGGTCTGATAGTGCATATGCTCTTACTTTGTTCATTAAACGACTGTGGGGAACTGTATCGAACGACTTGCGGAAGTCAAGAAACACGGCGTCTACCTGGGAACCCGTGTCTATGGCCCTCTGAGTCTCGTGGACGAATAGCGCGAACTGGGTTTCATACGATCGCCTTTTTCGAATCCCATGCTGATTCCTACAGAGTAGATTTCTAGTCTCCAGAAAAGTCATTATACTCGAACATAATGCTTGTTCCGAAATTCTACAACTGATCGACGTTAGAGATATAGGTCTATAGTTCTGCACGTCTGCTCGACGTCTCTTCTTGAAAACGGGGATGACCTGTGCCCTTTTCCAATCCTTTGGAACGCTACGCTCTTCTAGAGACCTACGGTACACTGCTGCAAGAAGGGGGCAAGTTCCTTCGCGTACTCTGTGTAAAATCGAACTGGTATCCCATCAGGTCCAGCGGCATTTCCTCTTTTGAACGATTTTAATTGTTTCTCTATCCCTCTGTCGTCCATTTAGATATCTACGATTTTGTCGTCTGTGCGACAATCTAGAGAAGGAACTACAGTGCAGTCTTTCTCTGTGAAACAGCTTTGGAAAAAGACATTTAGTATTTCGGCCTTTAGTCTGTCATCCTCTGTTTCAGTACCATTTTGGTCACAGAGTGTCTGGACATTTTGTTTTGACCCACCTACCACTTTGACAAAGACCAAAATATCTTAGGATTTTCTACCAAGTCAGCACATGGAACTTTACTTTCGAGTTCATTGAACGCCTCTCGCATAGCCCTCCTCACACTACATTTCGCTTCGCGTAATTTTTGTTTGTGTGCAAGGCTTTGGCTATATTTATGTTTGCTGTGAAGTTCCCTTTGCTTCCGCAGCAGTTTTCTAACTCGGTTGTTGTACCACGGTGGCTCTTTTCCATCTCTTACGATCTTGCTTGGCACATATTCATCTAATGCATATTGTACGATGGTTTTGAACTCTGTCCACTGATCCTCAACACTATCTGTACTTGAGACAAAACTTTTGTGTTGAGCCGTAAAGTACTCTGAAATTTGCATTTTTTCACTTTTGCTAAACAGAAAAATTTTCCTACCTTTTTTTAATATTTCTATTTACGGCTGAAATCATCGATGCAGTAACCGCTTTATGATCGCTGATTCCCTGTTCTGCGTTAACTGTTTCAAATAGTTCGGGACTGTTTGTCACCAGAAGGTCTAATATGTTATCGCCACGAGTCGGTTCTCCGTTTAACTGCTCAAGGTAGTTTTCAGATAAAGCACTTAAAATAATTTCACTGGATTCTTTGTCCCTGCCACCCGTTATAAACGTTTGAGTCTCCCAGTCTATATCCGGCAAATTAAAATCTCCACCCAGAACTATACCATGGTGGGGAAATCTACTAGAAATATTTTCCAAATTTTCCTTCAGGTGCTCTGCCACAGCAGCTGCTGAGCCAGGGGGCCTATAGAGACATCTAGTTACCATGTTTGAGCCTGCTTTAACCGTGACCTTCACCCAAACTATTTCACATTTCGGATCTCTGTCAATTTCCTTCGATATTATTGCATTTTTTATCGCTATAAACACGCCTCTCCCTTCACTGTCCAGCCTGTCTCTGCGGTATACATTCCAATCTGAGTTTAGAATTTCATTACTGTTTACATCTGGTTTCAGCCAACTTTCTGTCCCTAGTATTATGTGGCCATTGTGACCGTTTATTAATGAGAGCAGTTCTGGCACCTTTCTATAGATGCTCCTGCAGTTTACCATTACCACATTAATATTGTTATTCCCTGTTGCGTTTTGCCTACTACTGCCTTGCCGCGTCTCAGGAGGCGTCTTGTCGGGCCTAGGGAGGTAATTCTCTAACCTAAAAAACCCACATGTGCATTCCACACGTACTTCGCTACCCTTGTAGCCGCTTCCTGCGTGTAGTGCACGCCTTACTTATTCAGGGGGACCCTACATTTCTCCACCCGGTAGCGGAGGTCGAGAAATTTGCACCCCAGATCTCCGCAGAATCGTCTGAGCCTCTGGCTTAAGCCTTCCACTCGGCTCCAAACCAGAGGACCGCGATTGGTTCAGGGAACGATACTACAAATAGTTAGCTCAGATTCCACCCCGCGAGCGAGGCTTTCCGCCTTCACCAACTCCGCTAACCGCCTGTATGAAGTGAAGATGACCTCTGAACCCAGACAGCAGGAGTCATTGGTGCCAACATGGGCAACGTTTGCAGTCGGGTGCCCCCAGTGCTCTCTATCGCCGCCGGCAGGGCCTTCTCCACATCTCGGACGAGACCGCCGGCAAGCAGACAGAGTGAACACTGGCCTTCTTCCCCGACCTTTCCGCTATTTCCCTAAGGGGCTCCATCACCCGCCTAACGTTGGAGCTCCCAATCACTAATAAACCCCTCCCCCCGTGTGCCGGCTCGGACCTTGCTGAAGAAGCGGCCACATGTCCACTCACAGGCAGAGCGGGCGATGCCACACGGCCAGCCTCCACATTGACCCTCCGCCTCGTGCGCCGCGAATGCCGCTGAACCCGCCACTCCCCTGGGGGAGAGGGTAGTCAAATCGCGTCTGGTACCCGCGAAGATGTCTCGACAGCAGGGACCGCGGGTGAAATATGTAACGCCTGGAGTGTCCACTGCCGCTACACTCCGAGGCAGCAGCCTGAAGACGGCTGACCGCGGCCATTAACGCGTCCAGCTGTTCGCGAACAGTGGCCGGCTCCTCCTGCGTCCGTACACAGCAGTCACACATCTTATCCATCCTAAGAAATCAATTTACTGTAGAGAGTTAATCATCTTTTAACTAGACTGCTAATTCACTAAAGGCGGCTGATAGTTGACTAAACTGTGGTTACTAGACACTTCTTGTTGAAAACAAAGAAAATAGCACAACCGGTCTCTGGACTGTATTCAAAACAAACACTAGCACTACTGGCACTATGGCTTACTAAAGGGACTCTCTCTGACTGTATTCAAAACAAACACGAAATCTATGGAACACTATTACTAGCACTCGTAAATTAAAGCTTCCTAAAAGCAAAAACACACGGAAGAAGTGACAAGTAAGAAAAATACTTAAATTAACGTAGCTCGCTGCACAGCAGACGTGACGCAGACGGCAGTTACGACGACAGGTCTAGGATTCAAGCAATCTGTTTTGAAAGTAGTGAAAATAACAGAAGAGCCCCACAAAACGCTGAAGAACGCACAGGAAAGTAAAGTTAGCTTACTCATCAAAATATTAGAGTATTGAATATTAAGGTAGAAGAGCTTTTTGTCTCTTTGGAAAATACAGATAGCTTTGAAAATATAGACATCCTATACCTATCTGAGCACTATATAACCATATGGTTAGATAAGTTACATATGAAAGATTACACTCGAGCAGTTTCCTCATGCAGAACTACTATGGGAAAATGAGTTGTTATATGTATTAAGACAGAACACAAGTTCAAAAACGGCTAGATTTTGTAGTGATCAGCACGTAAAACATCAACAAAAGAAAAACGAGGATAACGGAATGCAGTCGAATAAAATCAGGTGATGCTGAGAGAATTAGATTAGGAAATGAGACATGTAATAGTAGATAAGCTTTGCTATTTGAGCAGCAAAATAACTGATGATGGTCGAAGTACAGAGGATATAAAATGAAACTGTCGATGGCAAGAATAGCTTCTCAACAAAAGAAATTTGTTAAGATCAAGTATAGGTTTAAGTGCCAGGAAGATTTTTCTGAAAAACGAAGTGTAGCCATGTATGGAAGTGAAACACGGACGATAAACAGTGTAGACAAGGAAAGAATAGAAGCTTTCTAAGTGTGGTGCACAGAAAAATGCTGAAGATTATATGGGTAGATCGTGTAACTAATGAAGAGGTATTCAACAGAACTGGGGAGAAGAGGAATATGTGGTACAACTTAACTAGAAGATAGGATCGGTTGGTAGGACATGTTCTGAGGCATCAAGAGATCACCAATTTTGTATTGGAGGGAGGTGTGGAGGGTAAAAATCGTAAATGGAGACCAAGAGGTGAATAGTCTAAGCAGATTCAGAAGGATGTAGGTTGCAGTAATTACTCAGAGATGAAGAGGCTTGTATAGGATAGAGTTCCATGGATATCTGCATCAAACCAGTCTTTGGACTGACGACAATAACAACAAAAACAGCACATAGAAGTGTATGCTTGTGAATTAATACTGGAAACTACTTCACTTTTAATACAGATGCTCATTGTGAAATTTTGAACTGTTTGAGGCATCTGGATTCCTTACTACAACACCTGTCAAACGGCAGCAAGCAGTCTGTGGTAATTTCATGGTATATTTTCTAAGGGATACTGTTAGGTAAATTGACCTGGAAACCTTATTTGGATCTTAAAATTTGACCTCAGTAATCAATTGTCCAGTATGGGTGGATAAAGACAGTAAGACGCTAATTGTAAATGTTTTCCCTGGTAAATCTTGAAGCAAGAAAATAAATGTTTACCCAGTTACAAATACTCACTCCAACCACGATGTACAATTAGTTAGAATATATAAGGTACTGCCTTACAGTATGGATATTCCTTAGTGGAAATCAGTAAGAATAATTGATGACTCCAGGACATGTTTTTAAGAATAGTTTACAAGAGATGACCTGGGATGAAATTTGTAATGAAACAAATGCTGACATAATATTTAATCTATTCCATGATAAAATTCACAACATTAATTAAAAATAGGTTTTCATAAAAGCTAATCTTAAAGGATATTAAACAGCCATGTAAGAAAATATGGATCACTGGAGGGATTAAAGTATCTTGTGAAAAAAAAAGGTAAATGAGTGGAACTGTTGGCAAGAACATGTTGTGATGTTAAGTGAGCTTCACTGCCCTTTTTTTAAACTAATTTGTGTCTGATTTTATTCTGAGAAGCTCAGTAATGTATGTGAATACTGTAAATGTAAATTTGATTCAAAAAGTACTTGAAGTGAAGTGAAGCGCAGCTGGATAGCAACAAACAATTTAGCGCGCAATCCCCGCAACGATAGTAATTGTGAATCTTTGACTATGGATTCTAAAAAAAAAGGACAATTTATTTATTAAAAAAAGAGAACTATTAATCTGTATCTTGTGGAAAGAGGATGTGTTATTACATTTAATGAAAATTGATATTTTAGTGATAAAACCTAGTAAAGTATGCGTAAGAGTTGCCAAACATTTATGTATGCAAATTTTCTGGAAGTGAAGAATAGAAATATCTTGTTTTTGGAAAAAATAGGTGAACTTCATTGACGTCGCCGTCTATCAAACGACAGAATTGTAAGTGTACAAAGTTCACTAAAATACAGGAAAAGAAATGCAGTCTCTACAGTTTTCATTCAATAAGTAACAACCTCTCATAATTTGTTAATTACAGTAATTGGATTATGTTCATGTACAATAGTGTGGTGCTGAACTCCACCGACCAATTTTGATGCAGCAGGACGAGTGGTTTGAAGAAAGTTTGTGTGCTAAGCAATCTCCTTTTCTCACGAAAAGCAGATTGCTGTTTGATCTTACTTACTTACAACAGTGGTCCCTTAGGTATGGAAAGCTACGAAAACTTGGGCTCAAAGCTATCCGCAACACGGCCAAGTAACTAACAGAGTCGTATTTTAAACCTTAAAAGAACAATAACTTCCTCCAAATTGTACAATGTCACAAACTGGTGATCATTCAAGGAGGCAGCAACCAAAATTAAAGTACCAGTTACGACTTAAAGTAAAAATCTCAATCAAAATCCAATCTCTCTCTCTCTCTCTGTCTCTCTCTCCAAGCACATATATAAATATTAATATTAAAAAAAAGTCATTTTATAAAGTCGAGATCCTGCAGAAGTAGAACATTACAAATACTAATCAGAATTGCTAAGAGAAGTTATTACAAACACAAGGAAAATGTTCTTTGTGTCAGAAATCAGTAGTTCTGACAGCAGACTTAAAAGGCTATATGCAATCTAGCGAAACGAGAGGCAGGACAACCAGGCATAGAATGAATGAATTATAGAATTCTCCTTCTGAAATTAAGAAAATTAAGTATTCTCTCAAAAATGAAAATTTGCCTGGTTTTGATGATGTTTCCAATATAGTACTAAAAATTTGTTCTCATAAACACTGTCTTATCTCAAATATGTAATGCATTACTAACTCAAGGCATTTTTCCAGAGAGACCGAAATATGCCATTGTCAAACTCCTGTTTAACAAAGGTAATAGGAGATATGGCAATAACTATCGACCGGTTTTACTGTTGACATTATTTTCCAAAATATTTCAGAAGCTGTTGCATTCTGGAATTCTACCTCACCTGACCAACAATAATAGCCTCAGAAAATCACATTTCGGATTTGAGAAGGACTATTCTACTAGAAATGCATTGACCTGTTCACTCGCCAACTTTTACAAGCATTATATAATACAATAACGCCGGTTGGTCTTTTCTGCGACCTATTTAAGGCATTTCACCGCGTGAATCACAAAATTTTCTTAGACAAATTGAAGGTTTATGAGACTGATGGTATAGCCACGCAGTGGATAATGCTGTATGCAACGAAAAGAATGCAGACAATTGTACTTAGTAATTCAATCAACGTAGTTCACGAAATTCTGACTGAGGAGGAATCATGCATGGGGTTTCCCAAAGCTTAATCTTAGGTCCACTATCGTTCCTCATATATGTAAACGATCTTTCCTCTAATATATAACAAAAGAATTAGTTCTTTTTGCAGATGACTAGTATTGTAGTCAGTCCAAGTATACATATAGAAAGAAAGAATATCAAACAGTGTGATTAAAATTACCATCGACTGGTTTTCTGTGAATAGTCGCACCCTCTATTTTAAAAAGACACAGCATATTGAGTTCTGTATACGTTGGGGTACTGCACCAATTATAAGTGTATTACCTGACGATAAAATAATAAACATGGTAGAATTTCAAAATTTTGAGTTGTCCATAGAGATGAGAATTGAACTGGGAAACTACATTTTGGAACTCCTAAAAAAATTATTGTAAGTTCAGCCACATTTGCACTCAGAATCATTGCAAATTTTGGAGAAAGTTAAGTCAATAAGTTGGCATACTGTGCAAATTATTTTCATCCAGTAATGTCATGTGGAATAATATTCCGGGGTAATTCATCTTTAAGAAAGAAAAGTCTTCATTGCTCAGAACCATGCTGGTAGAACAATATTGACGCACACCAACGACCATCTTGTTGACATCTGATTCAGGGAAATGCGCATTCTGGCTACTGCTTCACAATATATTTATTCCCTCTTGAAGTTTTTGTAAATAATCCACTGCAGTGGAGGACAATGCTCCAGCTTGAACGCTGGAAGGCATAATCAGTCTTAGATGATGACCCACCGCAGTTCAAAAGCAACAATGGTGTACATAATTACAATACCAGAAGGACCAATGACATTCATTACTCCAAACAAATTAAGGTTATCTTTGGCTCAAAAATGGGCGCAAAACGCTGAAAATATATATATTTTTTTGATAACTTGCCCAGTAATATAAAATGTCTGACAGATCGCAAAGTAAAATTTGAAAACAAACCGAAAAAGTTTCTTCTTGACAATTCCTTCTGTTCCATAGAGGTGTTCCTATTACTATGATGTGTAAAATGTGGTGCGTAGGAATTTCTAACTCACATCTGTACATATTTTTTTAAAAAAATTATGAATGTTCACCTGAGTTTTTGATGCAATGCTCGGCGGATTTCTCACATCGATTAGCGGGAATGCGTTTGAATGAGTGATATTCTAATAAATTTTGATGTGGTCTCTTTCTTCACTAGTGTTCCTCTGCCTGATTCCTTACGGTTGATTGATATTAAGTTTGATGTTGCATTAACGAATTTATTTTGACATTTGTTGACTTCTTTTAACTTTTTATTCAGTGACTGTTACTAAGAGCAGACAGGTGAGTTGCGATGAGAAATCCTTTGTCACCTACTGTTGCCAATTTGGTTATGGAAGATTTTGAGGAGGTACGTACCTTGGCGTGGGAACTTTTGAAACCTGCATGTTTTTTTTCCGTATATATATAGACGATACTTCTTTTGTTTGGCATCGTGGCAGTGGGAATTTAAACGACATCTTAGAACACCTGAATTCAATTCACTCGAATATTCGTTTCATGATGGAAGTGGAAACTGATGGTTGTCTTCCCTTACTTGATGTGCTGGTCAGGAGGAAGGTGGATGGTACGTTGGGACATGCCGTTTATAGGAAGCCTGCTCATACTGATTTGTATCTGTAGGCTGACAGTTGTCACCATCCGGCTCAACGGGAAGGGGTACTTTGTACTTTGGTTCAAGGGCCCATGTTATGTCTGGCCATGAGAGTTTGTCAGCTGAGTTAGCACATCTAGAAATTATCTTTCTTCAGAATGGTTATAGTAAAAGACAGATCAAACGTGCATTGTGCTACCGACTAACTGAGCACTGGGTAAGCAATGATGCACCAGTCTACGGCCTTTCTGCGTTACACAGGGGCCATGTCGAACAGGATTGATCCTATTTTGCGGAAATTTGATGTGATGTGTGTTATTCGATCACCATCTAATATCAGGGTCATTTTAGGTTCCGTACAGGATGGTATTAGCCTGCGTAAGGCGGGTGTCTGCTGTATTCCTTGCAGTTGTGGCATGTCATATACAGACAGTTCCACAAGAAAGTGTACATCTTGATTTTAAATGTAACGTCCGCAGTGACATCTCCGGCAATGGTCTCGAATCTGAAATCAATGCGCTTTTGCACAGTGTATAGATAACCAGTGTGAAAGTTGAATGTTTTGATTTGTCGGTGGCAATTTAAAATGGGTGCAAAATATCTGAAGCGTCACGAGGCAGTGTTCCTTGTAAATCATCCAAAGGGACCAAAGCTTTCGTATGAATCTGCTGCAAAAATTCTTAGAACGTGAAAGACATATTTAGAGGGTGATGATTTACCGGAGAGAGGGCTAAGGTGTCAAGATATAAATGGCGGCGGTTGGATTAACTAATCGGTAACTGTGCAGTTAGTAATAACACGTATTTGCATGTAAACATTTATTTGTAATAGTGTCTTTTATTTCATACGGATAACGGCGTACACTTTTTCGCGTATGGTCTCGTAAATTGTAAATTTCTCTTTTCTATTTGTTTTTTGGTTTTATTTGCGTTATTATTATTATTATTTGTATAACAACGCATATACGAAAAGAGCCGCGAAATACTTTTTAGTAGTGCTGTGCCAAGAATTTCTTTATAATCATTAATTTTCAACAAAACAGAATATATTGGGTTCTTATTGTTCTGTATCTGGCTTTCTATTAAAGGAACATTTTTGGTTACTGTAACTCACTATAAAAATCAACATATCTTCCCTACTTTATGGTTATTGAAAATGAGAATTACTTTGTTATGAAATACTGATGTTACAGTTCGCAAAGATTGTTCAACATTTTGCAGTGGATTTTTGTTAAGCGTAAAACACCAATAATTACCACGACTAGCACAAGAACATGAGACTATTGTCGGAGAAAAATACGTTTTCACTATAAGGTTTGCCAGACCAGAACTAAGCACAGCAAAATTTCTATTATGTTACGAAGGTAAATTATCTCTTTTGTACTGTTAGCAACATATTATCAGCAGCCCGCGTCAACCTGCAAAACACATCATAAAATCTGCTGCTCTGCTCTGCAAGTCCGGAAGCTGAAAGAGATAATTTTATTTCACTGTTACCTTCCCGCTTCTTTGCGGTATGATCAATTCCTTTTAATGCAGTTTGAATGCGCCGCAGCAGCGGCTCGTTCGTTCGTAGCGCAGCTCTGCACCACGGATAATATTTAAATAACTGAAAAATGTCTCAACAGGATGGGATAATAGGCAAGCAAGCTATAACAATTAATAATGCAAGTTTTCATTTAAATAACTCTATTTAAACAGTCAAATATGTTAACTTATCTACAATACACACCTTTTTTAAACATGAGTACGTAATGGCGTACATCGATTAACCATGACAAAAGAAGACTACGTTAGCGTGTACAACTGCGACACAGGCTATCTTACTCCCGTAACGCCAAGAAGAAGACAGAGAAATTAATGTTCATTCTGTATTATTTATACTAACGACATTGTTTATCTTTGTATGATATTTATCGTCTGTGCGGTTTCAGTACTCGCCGACACAGATATTATCTAAAATAAATAATAATAAAAAAATACATAATTACATACAATAACAGAATACGATGCACAATATTTTCTCTTTACTACAAAATGTGTCTTTTTCTAAGGGACGTTACAATGCCCCCTGGCAGCAATTGACTAACGTTAAGAATGTTCGGCAATATGCTGCCACTAACGTCCGTTTTGTCATTGTCTATCACCTTGTTTGGAATATTCACTGTTCACTTCTTTCCTCTTTTACATTATAGTTTTAATTACATTTTTTTATAGTTTTTCACACTTTGCGAGGTGACCGTAAACCTAGTTCCAGGGTCATTACAGTTTTCTGGCTCCCCCATTTGGGCTACGTGCGATCAGAAAACCTGGGAAAACTGCGCCGGAGCCATGGTCATCTCGCCTGGTTTGTCTTAACACACGGTTTTGTTCATCAAACAAGGGTGGACTTTATCCAATGTTCACAGATAACAATGATTATTTATGTCAAAATGTTAAACCTTTTAGTCTCTCTATTAAAAATGTACCTTCTACACTTTTTCACATTTGTGTTCTGTGTCACGATTAAGGTCAGTCATTAAACAGTTCGATAGCAATGTAATAGATTGTCTCTACACTTACTCACGACAAATGTTCTACCATTGTATGGCATTTGTGTCAGTTTGTTTCACTAGTATGACAAAAACGTATCACATATATTATTGAACTAGTAAATGTTTTGAGTTTATGTACAGGAAACTAAAGGAAGAAAAAATGTTTGTCACATAATTTCGTGTCCAATAAATCATTTTCATATTATTACATGAACAACATAGTTGTTAATGTTCGGTTGAACGTCAACAATGTACGGAGCGGGCGGCGCGAAGCAATTGTTGCGTAGCGTCGTCTGGAGCGCGGCGTGCCAACGCCCGCTGAGGTCGACGACCTGCTAGCGGCAACAGCGACGGCGTGCTGCGGTGGCGCCCGAGCAGTCGCGAACCGCGCCGAACCATTCACCAATGTCGGCGTGTTGCGGTGGCTTCCTGCGACTGGCTGGCTGGCGGCACGACACCCGTCTCTGCTTCTCCGCATGGCTCCCCGTCGTCACGCATGAAACAAATATTCCACAACTGTGTACTGTCTTTAAGGATACAACTTATTAGCTGTGGAAGAAAATGCACTTTGGTTAAAAGCGTTTATTGTTCATTACGCCGTCGCTTCGCTGGTATGCACAGGATGTTTTGGCGTGATAACAGGTTTCTTGTGGCATTGTGACACTGGTATTCAGGGTTCGTCACACGCACATTGTACTACACACTTTCACTTGT
Organism: Schistocerca nitens; assembly: GCF_023898315.1. Lineage (NCBI taxonomy): Eukaryota > Metazoa > Arthropoda > Insecta > Orthoptera > Acrididae > Schistocerca > Schistocerca nitens. The sequence continues at coordinate 252,382,736 of NC_064615.1, read as the reverse complement.
TCTCACGGTTGATACACTGCCAGAGCGTCTTTCAACACGCGAAAATGTTTCGGTACACACATACTAAATGTCTCCGTCGAGCGATGTTTGTTTGAATCGTCTCCGAACGGATCACTAACTACCGTTTTTACTCACAGTGTACTGTTCGTTGAGCACTGCACTATGACAGTTAGTCACTCAACACTTAACTTATACCGACGTATGTATTGGTGCAGATACAACAGTCATTTTCTGTCCCTACTACACACAATATTCCGTCCTTTCCTAGATTGTTTATGCACACAGTTTATTCTTAATGCATAACAACTGTTCTTAGCATAATCACTCTCATCTACATTGAGTCCATTGTGTTACTTTCTCATTACACACTTTTAATACTATTACTAGGCATATATTGCTTTTTTGTAATTATTTAAAGGTGTGTGATTTTTTGTACATAGCTTTCTTTTCCTCTTTTAGTGTAGCTTGCCAGTTTATCACCCATCTAGCAAACAGATTTTACCATGTGCATGACAGCTTGACTTGGGCATATTGTTCAATAAATACTTCATTTAGTACTAGTATTATTTTCAACGGTCTGTCCTACAGGACTACAGTGTAGTTTCCGCGTAACTTGATTCGCGTACCGCGTAATTAATATTCAAGAACGTGTACCAAGTACACAGGCTTCAATTGAAATAAGAACACTGTGAATTCATTGTCCCAGGAAGGGGAAACTTTATTGACACATTCCTGGGGTCAGATACATCACATGATCACACTGACAGAACCACAGGCACATAGACACAGGCAACAGAGCATGCACAATGTCGGCACTAGTACAGTTTATATCCACCTTTCGCAGCAATGCAGGCTGCTATTCTCCCATGGAGACGATCGTAGAGATGCTGGATGTAGTCCTGTGGAACGGCTTGCCATGCCATTTCCACCTGGCGCCTCAGTTGGACCAGCGTTCGTGCTGGACGTGCAGACCGCGTGAGACGACGCTTCATCCAGTCCCAAACATGCTCAATGGGGGACAGATCCGGAGATCTTGCTGGCCAGGGTAGTTGACTTACACCTTCTAGAGCACGTTGGGTGGCACGGGATACATGCGGACGTGCATTGTCCTGTTGGAACAGCAAGTTCCCTTGCCGGTCTAGGAATGGTAGAACGATGGGTTCGATGACGGTTTGGATGTACCGTGCACTATTCAGTGTCCCCTCGACGATCACCAGTGGTGTACGGCCAGTGTAGGAGATCGCTCCCCACACCATGATGCCGGGTGTTGGCCCTGTGTGCCTCGGTCGTATGCAGTCCTGATTGTGGCGCTCACCTGCACGGCGCCAAACACACATACGACCATCATTGGCACCAAGGCAGAAGCGACTCTCATCGCTCAAGACGACACGTCTCCATTCGTCCCTCCATTCACGCCTGTCGCGACACCACTGGAGGCGGGCTGCACGATGTTGGGGCGTGAGCGGAAGACGGCCTAACGGTGTGCGGGACCGTAGCCCAGCTTCATGGAGACGGTTGCGAATGGTCCTCGCCGATACTCCAGGAGCAACAGTGTCCCTAATTTGCTGGGAAGTGGCGGTGCGGTCACCTACGGCACTGCGTAGGATCCTACGGTCTTGGCTTGCATCCGTGCGTCGCTGCGGTCCGGTCCCAGGTCGATGGGCACGTGCACCTTCCGCCGACCACTGGCGACAACACCGATGTATTGTGGAGACCTCACGCCCCACGTGTTGAGCAATTCGGCGGTACGTCCACCCGGCCTCCCGCATGCCCACTATACGCCCTCGCTCAAAGTCCGTCAACTGCACATACGGTTCACATCCACGCTGTCGCGGCATGCTACCAGTGTTAAAGACTGCGATGGAGCTCCGTATGCCACGGCAAACTGGCTGACACTGACGGCGGCGGTGCACTAATGCTGCGCAGCTAGCGCCATTCGACGGCCAACACCGCGGTTCCTGGTGTGTCCGCTGTGCCGTGCGTGTGATCATTGCTTGTACAGCCCTCTCGCAGTGTCCGGAGCAAGTATGGTGGGTCTGACACACCGTTGTCAATGTGTTCTTTTTTCCATTTCCAGGAGTGTATATACAAAGCATAGGTTACACGGAACGGTTTTGTTTTTTATTGGATTCTGCTCCAGTGTCGTTCTCAGATCACTATTGGCAGTAAACATTACATCACATAATTATTTCGTACTACAAAGTCAATTGTTTGCTAGTATAGACTCTCTCTCAGGGTTCCTTAACTCTTAACACAATTACATCTGCTACACATTTATATGAGATTTCATCATTGATTGTACTTACTTACTACAACTGAAAAATGATTCAAGAAATTCATCATTATTTTATCAACAAAAGATTATTCACTGCTTGAAGAGCATGTAGTATTTTAATGACACTAACTGTCTGTAAACAAAGCCTTCCATTTGCATATTATTGCTCAGTTACTGATTCTACTTCCTCAAAATTGTAACTATAAAACTAACGTACTTATACTCTAAAACACAATTGAAATCTTCTTACTACTACTATTTACATCAGATATTTCACTGAATAAATAATTCTACTATTCCATTCCAACATCCTTCAAATCTCTTTAGCCACTACCTCCCTCCTCGACCAAGGGATGGAGTAAGATGCGCGACAGTATGTTTTGTGAGGCATCACCTCTATGTGATAGTGGTACCCTTTGACTATTCCTGGTCGGTCGGTAAATACCATGGTATATTCCGATAACAGCTGCGTCAACTGTTGCTTTTGTATGTTGGTTAAACTTTCAGATTCCTGTACTTTGGTTTGAAATTCATCCACATTTGGTTAAAAATTTCTATCTTCTACATTCGGATAATAGAGATTCGTCACAGGTGAATAATCATTAAGGTGTAGTACCCAGGGGTTCCTACCTTCAATATTAATTCGATTGCAACATGGCACAAGTACCTCCTTCGATTTCATCATAGACAACTCAATCCTCCTACCTTTATTAACTATACTTAGTTTTCCCGAGGAGAGGTCGATCACTGCGTCCCTCTCACGGAGAAAATCTACTCCCAGAATGCAGGCCACGTTTAACCCTTTAACAATGAGGAACGAGCTCACTATGGCTTCGCCCTCCTTACAAATCTCCACCTGCACTTGGTACTTAACTAACTGGCTCTGTGCACTTATAGCTCCAGACACCTTGCAATTATTAACCGGGAAAGTCGGTATACTACGTCCCTTCCCTAGCGCTTTAAACAACTCTATACTCATTACACTCACTGATGCACCTGTGTCAATGATTATATTCACTGCAACGTCATTGATTTTCGCTTCTATTATGGCTTGCACATTTTCTTTGCTATCTTTCTTACATTCATGCGGTTCGGCCAGTAGATCTTTATCCATACTGATACCGTCGTTGTATCGCAGCATATGTACTCTAGGAATATTCTTGTCATTCGTGTTGCTCTCACTCCACCCCTCGGCCAGCGATGGAGAGCATATCGAGGCCGATTCTAGTTTGTTGGATGGCTTGCTTGCGAGGTACTTGGACGGCTATTGTCCGCGACCTCTACTATGTTTACGCTTTGGTTTGTGGGCCGCCACGGCTGCGCAATAGGCGCGTTTTGCAGTGGTGGTCTGTTGTTATAGTACCGGTCATTACCCTGCCGCTCTGGGCTTGGTCGCTGATTCTGATTCCAATTACGATTACCGTCATTGTAATTGCTATGCCACTGACCTCGCGCATTTTTCCAGCGGTTGGTCCCTGGCAATCCGGAATCGTACCGGTCGTCAAATCGACGCTTTTTATTATGGGACGGCTGCCCATACCCGTTCTGACTTCTGCCGTTATTACAATTTTGCGAATGCTCTTGCCGCTTGTTACCACCCCCACCATTTCCATGGTTGTGGTTTTGTGCACTGTTATTTCTGTCATGTTTACATCCTGATCCATTATTCCGCGAGTGATCACACGCTGCTTTTGCGTCTTCCTGGATTAAGTCTATTGAATCTAGAACAGACAGGAAATGTTCCATGTCGCTTTCTGGTACGTGTATTAATTTCTCTTTGATATGAAGGGGTAAATGTGATTTTAGGAGTCTTATTATGTCTCTTGGTGAGATAGGCTCGTCCCAGTAACGCGTTTTGTTTATGTACTTCTCGAAATACCGTCTCAGATTCCCAAGACGGGGTGAGTACGGTTCGGGACTGTACACTTCTTTTCTTAGCCGCTCTTGTATACAAGGCGACCAGTATTTCGACAAAAACGCCCTCTCGAACTGTTCGTATGTCATGCAGCTGTCTGCTACTTCCGTAGCCCACAACGCTGCATCACCCTGAATGTATGACATTACGTATTGAATTTTCTGTGCTTCGTTCCACACACTAGGCAAGATATTTTTGAAGCTTTTTATGAATACTACTGGGTGTATTGACTTTCGTTCAGTAGTAAACGTTTGAAACTGCCTATTTTTGATTAAACTTTCCTCAACTAATATTTTTGGGCTGTACTGGTTTGCTCCTGGGACATAGGCTGTGTGCTCCGAACCGAAGCTACAGCTCTTCGCATTATCGCCTAAAGATTTACCATTGTTGCGTCGCGTATAAGTTTGTGCGTTGCCAAAAACATTGGCTGTTGACGACATAGTTTCATGTTCAAGATGTTTGCTACTTTGTGCTAAACCCTTTTCCAGGTCGGATATCCGTTTGTTAATATTCACTTGCCACTGCGGAATATCCTCACTGAGTATTTGTTTGATGGTTTGCACGTCGTTCTGTACCTGACTATTTACTGCGGTACTGAACGATTCGGAATCTCTATCTGCCATGGCTGCTTGTACCTTAGAATTAATATTTTTGTCAATCTCACTCTCCTTCGCTTCCAGCCATGAGTTGAATTCGGTTTCAATTTTAGTCGCTTGTTCGTTCCACTTCTGCTCTACAAGCTGTGTGGAATCTATTTCTAGCTTTTCTACTCGGTTGGCTAAGACACCTATTTCGTCTACCCTGTTAGTGTTTGCTACTTGCAGGTTGCTGACCTGTACAGTCAACTCCTGCACGGCCTTAGGTATCGACTCATAATTCTGTTTCATACAGGCAATCTTCTAACGATTGCACAAGTTGCTGGTCTCGCTCAGCTATCTGTTCAAGTAACCTTTCCTCTAGCCGGCGATCTCGCTCAGCTTGCTGGCGATCTCGCTCAGCTTGCTGGGCAAGTAAATTTTCTGTTAACTGCCGATCTCGCTCAGCTTGCTGACGATCTCGCTCAGCTTGCTGGGCAAGTAAATTTTCTGTTAACTGGCGATCTCGCTCAGCTTGATGGCGATCTCGCTCAGCTTGCTGGCGATCTCGCTCGGCTTGCTGTTGCGCAAATTTTGCCTGGTAATCCAGCACGCGCTCTAATATCGCCTGAAGTGAATACCCACCAGGCAGATTACCACTCTCTGGTTCATGCTTTTCTGGAGGTGGTGCAATTTCTTTATCTACCTCTCCTTGAGCACTGGTGGGCGGTGGCACCACTTCCTGTGCCTCTGCCCCCACATTTTCGCATGGTATATCCTCAAAGAGAGTACTTGTACTGCTTAATGCACCCATTTCTACATTTCCTGCACTAACTAATGGCTGTTCCTCAGTATCCATATTGCTCGGACGTTGACTACGCAATTTAACCATATTCATAAATTACCTACTCGAACACAAGACCTAACAGTTTTTTCACTTGCACACAAAATATGTTAGTTTATATACAATGCGCTGCACACTAAAAATTGCTATCTACAATCAACTTTGTCCTGTCATAAACACTAACATCAAACTACACACCACTAGCGATATGAGATCACTTCACTGGAGTTAAGCTTCTACAAACAGGACAACTACACTGTAGTCTTACCTTTTATTTATCTGATCTCGGGGATCGGCTGCCCCCGGATTATGTAGTCGTTACAGTTTCTCAGTACTATCAGGATCGTTTCCTCTAACTTGCTTGCGGTGGTGTGGTTGTTCATGAAAAATTTTTTGTACATTCATTAATACATAGCATTAATCATGATACACATACATACATTTATCACTAAATACATACATATATATAACAATAAACACTGAAAGAAATTACATAAACATTTATTTTCGTGGCCACTGCAAATTCGGGCCCCAAGTTGGGCGCCAATTTCGCGTATGGTCTCGTAAATTGTAAATATTCTCTTTTCTATTTGTTTTTTGGTTTTATTTGCGTTATTATTATTATTATTTGTATAACAACGCATATACGAAAAGAGCCGCGAAATACTTTTTAGTAGTGCTGTGCCAAGAATTTCTTTATAATCATTAATTTTCAACAAAACAGAATATATTGGGTTCTTATTGTTCTGTATCTGGCTTTCTATTAAAGGAACATTTTTGGTTACTGTAACTCACTATAAAAATCAACATATCTTCCCTACTTTATGGTTATTGAAAATGAGAATTACTTTGTTATGAAATACTGATGTTACAGTTCGCAAAGATTGTTCAACATTTTGCAGTGGATTTTTGTTAAGCGTAAAACACCAATAATTACCACGACTAGCACAAGAACATGAGACTATTGTCGGAGAAAAATACGTTTTCACTATAAGGTTTGCCAGACCAGAACTAAGCACAGCAAAATTTCTATTATGTTACGAAGGTAAATTATCTCTTTTGTACTGTTAGCAACATATTATCAGCAGCCCGCGTCAACCTGCAAAACACATCATAAAATCTGCTGCTCTGCTCTGCAAGTCCGGAAGCTGAAAGAGATAATTTTATTTCACTGTTACCTTCCCGCTTCTTTGCGGTATGATCAATTCCTTTTAATGCAGTTTGAATGCGCCGCAGCAGCGGCTCGTTCGTTCGTAGCGCAGCTCTGCACCACGGATAATATTTAAATAACTGAAAAATGTCTCAACAGGATGGGATAATAGGCAAGCAAGCTATAACAATTAATAATGCAAGTTTTCATTTAAATAACTCTATTTAAACAGTCAAATATGTTAACTTATCTACAATACACACCTTTTTTAAACATGAGTACGTAATGGCGTACATCGATTAACCATGACAAAAGAAGACTACGTTAGCGTGTACAACTGCGACACAGGCTATCTTACTCCCGTAACGCCAAGAAGAAGACAGAGAAATTAATGTTCATTCTGTATTATTTATACTAACGACATTGTTTATCTTTGTATGATATTTATCGTCTGTGCGGTTTCAGTACTCGCCGACACAGATATTATCTAAAATAAATAATAATAAAAAAATACATAATTCCATACAATAACAGAATACGATGCACAATATTTTCTCTTTACTACAAAATGTGTCTTTTTCTAAGGGACGTCACAACTTTCTTGTGTAATTGGCTGCATTGGTCAGGCTATCAGGACTGTATGTATGAAAACTACACGTGGCAGGTTCAACATCAAGGTCTGCTTTCAAATCCAATAGGAGTGAAAACAGGAAATAAGCAAGGCTGCATGCTCTCATCAAGACTATTTAACATGGTACTGAATCCTGTAATGGCGCAATCAATGTATAAAGTGTGCAATGGAACACACCTAGAAGACCTGGGTTTCGCAGATGGCCTTTGCCTTCTATCCCAGTCTCAACAGCATGAAAGCGGAACAAGAATATCTGAAATCTGCGACGAAGGAAGTCTTTTTGGAAATTAATGTCCAAAAAACAAAAGACGGGCGGGCAAACGATAACAAGACCAAAGAGCTTAAGCTTGGAAGCCAGTTAATCGAAAGGGTGGATAAGTTTTGCTACCTTGGAAGTATGATTACACCTTATGGTGCTGCCATAGAGGACGTCAACAGCCGCATCAACAAAGCTAAAGTCGCTTTTACAGCTCCCCGCTCTATTTGGAGATCAAAGGAAGTAGCATTGAGGTCCAATTTGCGGATATTTGAAAGTAATATAGTACCTGTGGAAAAATGGAAAGTGAGGAAGTAGCTAGTCCATAAGCTGCAGACATTCAGCAATGGATGTCCGAGGAACATGCTGGGGGTATGACAGCCAAATGTCATCTCTAACGAAACAGTCTGGGAAAGAACCAACCAGAAGCCAGTTGAGCTGCAAATACGAAGCAGGAAGTGGAGATGGTTAGGAACACACTTAGGAGACCAAATGAACACATTGCGAAGGGAGAACTTTATTGTATCCCACAGGGACGACGGAGACTAGGCAGCCCCAGAATGATGTGGAGACGAACATCTGAGGCAGAAGGTCAACAGCAAGGAATAGGATGTAAAGAAATGATAATACTAGCAGAAGACAGAACAATATGCCGATCCTTTGTTGCAGCCCTTTGCTCCACATGAAGAGTCAAGGGAATTAATAACAATAATAAATCAAGACTGTGGAGCACCGCTGTACTGAGCATATGCGACACAAACGCTTACGACAATGGAGCAAATCCGCCATTGCATATCATTGTCTTGGCACCGGTAACCCTATGGAATATAACAACACGGAGATTCTGTCATGCACTTCCAGCTATTGAGACAGTGTTCCTACTTAAGGAAGCTGTTGAAATTAAATTAGAAAGCAAGCTTATAAACAGAGATGACTTATTTTTAAATTGCGCATGGAATCCTGCTCTCTTCCTTGTCAGAAAACAGAGGGACAGATTATATGCTATCTCACCTGTTAATTATTAATTTCACTATCGATAACTTCTAACGTTGGCCATCTTTGGTTTGTGATGGCGCTAGTGTTTACAGTGTGTGTGTGTGTGTGTGTGTGTGTGTTGTCTTTCCACCGAGCGAGGTGGCGCATTGTTTAGCGCAGTGGACTCGCATTCGGGAGTAAGACGGTTCAGACCTGCATTCTGCCATCCTGATTTAGATTTTCCGTGATTTGCCTACATCGCTTCGTGAAAATGTCGGGACGGTCTCTTTGAAAGTGCACGGTCGATTTCCTTCCCCATTCTTCCCTAGTCCGAGCTTGTGCTCCGTCTCTAATGACCTCGTTGTCGACAGGACGTTGAACAATAATCTTCTCCTCCTCCTGTTATCTCTCCTGAGTTTCTCTAAAAACCGTGGTTTTAAATTCCCTTGCACAGCGCTTACTTATGCAGTTTTGCCTTGAAAATGGCAGGGTGTGCTCCTGTCGAATTATCGGCGGTTGTCGACGAAGTCACCCCGCTACATTCCCGCAAGTTATTTTAACATTCTATACGCAGGCAGAAACTCAGGTCTAACGTTTCAGTAGTTTATTATTTGTTGCCCGAATCGTTGATCTTGTGAGTTTATCCACGTAGTCTGGTCGTATCATAAGTTTATCTTCGGAATGTAAACCATTTACATACATTTTTATTATAAACTTCGCAGTGTATTTAATATTTCCGTTGTGTCGTACTTATATTTGCTGTTATTTTGTGCACTGTTCTAAGAATTAATGGTTTTTCTTGTATGTTTGAGTACTCTCACTTGTATATGAATAAAATGTGCGCAGGTGAAAAGCAAAAACATTTAAAAACAAAAATTAAGCAAAATAAAAAATATAAATGTTAAATCCAGCCTAGTCTAGGAAACCTGCTTTCTCGGATCGCTAGACAACGTTCAAGGAAATCGCATTAATGAGTTTTATTACAAAATGAAACTTACAGATCCTTAAATTGGTGTTACACAGATGTGTCACAAGCAAAGAGCGACGGACAAAATAAGACATCTCTTCAGTATAACAATTCGCAAGTCCGTGTTACATAGACAGTACAAGCAGGTGATCAGAGTTGAGGCTTCTATCCAAGTTGCTAGTCTTGAAGCTGCTGTAGAAATGGCCGCGACCAATTGAGTGCGGCGCTTATGTCCTCTTCTCATAGGGTCCGCTGCTATCGCGTTGTCGTCCTGCAGCGAGGTCCGGTCAACGTACGATTGGCAAACTTCTTCTCACAGCCTTCCCTTCTCTATCGCTCCCGACTGGCGTGCCGGCACATAACTATGCGCCTTAACAATAAAAGTTTAACAAATCAATAAAAATAACAACAAATAAAAAATATGAAAAATTTTAAAAAATAAAGAAATGAAACAAAAACCTCACGAAGGCATGTGAGCCTGACGTGGTTGGTGAGGTTTTTGCTCTCTCAGAACACAGTAGGTTGTAGGCTGCACTCGACAGGTTCAACCATATCAGGGAGGTAACCTAGAGGAGCCAAGCTAACGACTCCTAGCTCAAGGAACATGGTTCAAAAAATAATAAAGCAACTTGTACTGAATCAGTCGACAAAAACCTCCATCTCTTGTCAAGCCATGGCGGTCTAATATCAAAATTATGGTAGAGTAAAAGTTGGGAACCAGAACAAAAAATGCTGCTCCATGGCACAAAAAAGCCGAATTATCATGGAACAAAAAAGGCGGGTATGTCCCGAGCAGAGTTAGGAATGTAATAGAAGGAAAATAGCTTTTCTATGGAATGCTTCTAGATAAGCTCAAGTACTGTGATACGAATGGGACAGCGCTCAAATGGTTTAAATCATACTTAACTGGAAGAGTGCAGAAAGTTGAAATAAGCAGTTCCATAATATGCAAATAACTGGTGAATTCTCAAACTGAGGAACAATCAAGTATGGGGTGCCACAAGGTTCGGTCTTGGGTCCTCTGCTGTTGTTAATATATGTTAATGACTTGCCATTCTATATTCACGAAGATGCAAAGCTGGTACTTTTTACCGATGATACAAGTAACGCTATCACACCCAAGAATTAACTGATGAAATTGTAAACGATGTTTTTCAGAAAATCATTAAGTGGTTCTCTGTAAATGGGGTCTCATTAAACTTTGACAATACACAGTACATACAGTTCCACACAGTAAATGGAATGACACCACTAATAAATATAGACTTCGATCAGAAATCGGTAGCTAACGTAGAATATTCAAAATTTCTAGGTGTATGCATTGATGAGGGGTTGAACTGGAAAAAACACACTGAAGATCTGCTGAAACCTTTGAGTTCAGCTACTTATGCCATTAGGGTCATTGCAAATTTTGGCAATATTCATCTCAGTAAATTAGCTTACCACGCCTATTTTCATTCTCTGCTTTCGTATGGCACCATATTCTGGGGTAACTCATCATTGAGTAAAAGAGTGTTCATTGCACAAAAGCGTGTAATCAGAATAATTGCTGGAGCTCATGCAAGATCATCCTGCAGACACTTATTGAAAGAGCTAGGGATCTTCACTGTAGCCTCACAGTATATATATTCAGTTATGAAATTTGTTATTAACAATCCGAACGAATTCAAAAGTAATAGCAGTGTACATGGCTACAACACTAGGAGAAAGGTTGATCTTCACTACTCAAGGTTAAATCTGACTTTGGCTCAGAAGGGGGTAAATTATGCTGCCAAAAAAGTCTTTGGTCACTTATCTAATAGCATCAATAGTCTGACAGGTAGCCATATAGCATTTAAAAGGAAATTAAAAGAATTTCTTAATGGCAACTCCTTGTACTCATTAGATGAATATTTGGATGCAGTAAGTGGGTAATTTCCCCACGCCCCGCCCAATATATATATATATATATATATATATATATATATATATATATATATATATATAAAGTGTCATGTAATATTTTGTGTAATGTAATATCTTGTATAGACACCTTTTATTAACCTGACATGTTCTACATCATTACTAAGTGTCGTATTCATGATCTATGGGACAAGTACTAATCTAATCTACTTATTTGGCGGCTACAGAGACATTTACATCAAAGCAGTTGACATATACCTCCTGTTTTACGAGGTAACACTACTTCCCCAGGGTAGTGAGCTCTCTTAGCTGCCGGTTCTTGCCACATCTGCATCTTGCAACTGATAGGCTAAAGTCCCTGATCCTGCGCGCTAAATCCATTTATTTCTTTTCGCACGGTTTTGTTTGAAATTTCTATTTCACCTCTCACTGCATGTATTTCCTCTTTTACAGAACTTACCGCACTACTTATTGCCTTCGTCACGACGCTAATCTCACTGCTTACTGAATTCATAATTTCGCTTTTCACAGAGATAATCTCACTGGTTACTTGCTCACTCATTTTTTGAATCATTTGCATTAAAGCATTCGTACTAAATACCGGCAAATTACTACCCTATTCCTTTGTCTGTTTCTCTTTCGTCTCTGTTACGTTTACATCATTTTTATATCCTGTGTCATTCATTTCCAAATTATCATAACTGTCATCCAATATTTCTTGATTCACCTTTGCATAATTTACACATTCCGCTCCTCCAGTATTGTTTAGTTTATCGTCAATAACTGAACATTGTCAAACATATCTACGCTCGTATCGTTATGCTGTAACCCAAATTCTGCATGCATTGTTGTAACTAAAAGTTTCTCACTATTAATCACTGAAATTAACCATTGCTAATTTTGCAAGGCACAGGACAGTCGTACTACAGTCCCCTGTCACGGGGAGCCACGTGTAACCCTCCTACCTCTTTGGCTGACGATTAGAAACAAAGTTCGGTTAAATTTATATATTTTTATTACGCAAACTAGTCTTTAATTAACAGTAGTTAGTCGAAAATTTGGAGAAAAAGGTTTTCAAATGTGTCATTAATGAAAATAACCAACGGTTGCCAGTTCCTCACTGGAACGAGGATAATTAAATTGAACATCATATTCGTAAGCAAATCTTACGTACGTATAGTTATTGGCATCGTTACGTAGGAACAGCACCAAACGCACACTTTCAAGTACTTCACACCATTTATGTCACAGTAGTCAAATAATAATGAAATAGCAAACACATACAACGTATTATATTAATTTTCAAAGCTCAATTAAAGTAAGATTGTTTACTGGCCGTGGACAGAAACTTTTTTTACGTTACTCACCGTAATACTGACTGTCGTAATTGTAGCAAGCAGAGAGATTGTTTGAATTTACTCATTGGTAAGGACCGTCATGTACCTAGCAGGTACTCTGATATTTCTTTGTAATAAAAGTTATAAATTATGCCACAAGCTATAAATTAGAAACTGTCTTTTCACAATGAAATTCAGTTTCCAAGCTACAATGAAATTCAGTTTCCAAGCTATGTAAAGTTTTACTACAATTTTTTATTATGAAAGTTACTCTACTTTTAGCAAATGAATTAATACTGGCTTCTGCATCATTGTATTTCTGACATTATTCGTACTTCAGCCAAAGATTTCATTATTATGTAATTGTCCAAAAGTTGGAAAAATTATGTTCTGATAATCTAAGAAATTAATGTTCACTTCATTTTAAGATCATTTTCTGATTATCTCGGTTTGTAAAAAGGGATGGGATGGATACTACTTGGATAAAAACTTAGGAAAATTATTTACGTGAAAATATGCACGAAAACTATATTATTTAAACAAAAAATTCCAACAACGCTGGTCAGCCTAATACAGTTCTAGTTATAAAAAGTCTAGATCTTACTTCACTTCATGATGCCGTTGGTTTGTCGAGTGGCTTCATTTAGCGATAAAATAGGGCACAGGTTGATCTTCTTGCCATACTATATCCCACAAGGGCTCACAGTACTCCTGATGTTATGCGAATCACTCTTGTCTCATTTGTACTGTGCCCAATAAATGCCATACACATAGCTTGCCCATATTAAACATCTGCCAAAACAACCATTTCAGTTTTCATTGCTCTGCACTTCAGAAACAGACCGTCTTTCATCTCCGCACTTTTGCATAGCCACACTGGCGAATACACACAACCAACTCCGAAGTGCTACTTCTTTGGTGCGCTCACACGCCGAGCGATAATGCATTTACTATTTTTTGTATCCCACCTGGAAGGCGGCGCAAGGGTGGGAGCAGGAAACGGTGAAAATCTCTCGGTACTGCAGTGTGAATTAAAATCACCTTCACTTTAGCAACAAGAGTAATACCTAACTTTGCCCTGAGGTGCGAAGCTGAAACGAAGTGTCCCGGCCGTCTGCTCTTCATCAAAATGGGGAGAAACTGGAGCAGAGCTCGTGGAGCTCTCCCGCTCCGGCTAGAGTGCGCTGTCGTCGGTGTCTCATAGTTGCCAACTTATGAAACTCTGCCGTGGCATCGTTGCTATCGATACCACACTATTTATGACACTCTTTGACAACATCTTTTCCCTGACTAGGCCAGCGCGTCTGCTTACAAAATGATAACATTCCCTGCGTACTCTTCCTTAAATAACAAACAGCATTTGTAGCTGAACAACATATTTACAAGAATAATATTCAGTACAACTAATAAAACAAACTTCGTAAAACACGTAGAAAATGTATGATCATCCACAGAGTTGTGGTGTTATACATTCTTCTTCTTCTTCTTTAGTGCACAGCGTGCAGCATTCATAACTTGCTTGAAATTCGTCAACTTAATCTTTCACGCACGCTTGTATCAACTGAAAATGCTGCAGTGCGCTGATCTGTACCAATATTCTTTCTTATGCGTATCGCCTTTGGCTTATCAGCTAAAGTACTGTGATGACTTGGGAGATCTGTATTTGCAACGTATTTAATGTCATGTTCAATATACTCTTCGTCGATCAGATTCATCCGCTTATCACTTCCTGTCAAGCGTTTTTGATGCCTTGCCCCAGGTCCACAGCTATTGTATCCCGTACTGTGTAATTCCACTGGTAGTTTGTCTATATTATCACCACCTTTTACCAATGCGTCTCCTAGCAGGCATTGTTATGCTACTACGATGGTTGTGGATTGTGCACCCCATTATATAGCAAATCGTTAGCATCAATCCAACTGCTTTGCGGAGCAGGAAAACTAAGCTAGTTGACTGCCGCTCTATTTCTCCGACGTCTTATGACTCGCTCCACGAGAAACACATACAGTTCTGAGCTTTTTTGCAACTCTTCAGCGTAGAAGCAACCTGAAATTTCTTCACTTTTACTATCCTTCAAGATATAAGTTCTAGGATTCGTTCTTTGCACCTTTGAAACTGTAAATATCTCTGTTGACCAGTTTGGCAGGTATGATTTCTCAATTGCTACCATGTATTTTGATATACACACCAAATCACCTATATTAAATTTCTGCATGGATCCAGTATTTTAATGCGATAGTACACCGTATCCATGAGTCCATTATCATGAACATTGATTGGTCTCATTTTTATTCTGCTATGTTTGGTTCGATTATACCGAGCAATTATTTCTGGAAGGTATCAGTCCATTTGCATGACCTTCTAAGATTACAACACATCCGCATTTGGCCTTTTATTGTTGTGTTCAGACGTTCCACGATACTTGCCTTCAAGTGGGTGAATGCTGAGTAGTGATATATTTCATACCGTTGCATCACGGTCTTGAAATACCTATTGTAAAACTCTCGTCCGTGTGGGTCCGGGCATCAAATTCGTCCCTGTCTGCAACAAACGTTCAAACATATCCGCAACATTTCTCCCCGTTTATGTTTTAACAGGTAATACCTAGATAATTTGGAGTACGTATCAATAATTATTAAAAATATTTGAAGACATTATTATGATGTGAACAGTCCCTCATATCCAAAAATTAGCCTGCCATAAGTCATCCAAACCTTCAATCATAACATGCCTATTAGGGTATGTTTTGCGTGCTGGTTTGTGCAGTTATCGAAATACTGTCTCCATACTCAACGGATAACAACTCTCTCTCTAGGCTCGGAGATTACTGAAACAACCTCATTCGAAAGAGCTGTATTACCTGCTGCAGCTGATGCCCACGAGCAAACGTAGTCAGTCTCTTAGCTCGTTGGGGTCGTCATAATATATATACTGCGGGATTCGATTGTTCACTGCTTTATGTTCCATGTCAATGCCATCACCGCTGCTGTTGTTTTCACCATCAAGTATTGGTTTTCTAATGGCTTCATATTTCTTGTTTTTGCGATCTTACGTGCATCAGTCAAATGCAGTATTTCACGGTACATTTCCCTATCATTAACTGAATAATTAATGCGATTTATAGTGTGTCTTAGGAAAATCAGAGTCATGAAGCCAGGTGTTCTCTCAACCTGCCCATCAACAACCTGTATTATGTCATCAGTTACATTTATAGGCTGTGTTCCTAGCATGTACGATCTTCCCGTGCTGACGCCGAATGATCTGTCTACCTGGCCAGGGGCCTGCCGGATAATTAATTCGTCAATGGCAACACCATCGCTATCATGTGCTCTTGTTTTTGCTGAGAAATGCCTGAGAGATTCAATAACCTGCTTAAAGATCGCTCTTAGTGTTCGCTGCCGATCCATATGCCCTAACCTTGTTGTTGTTGTTGTTGTGGTCTTCAGTCCTGAGACTGGTTTGATGCAGCTCTCCATGCTACTCTATCCTGTGCAAGCTCCTTCATCTCCCAGTACCTACTGCAACCTACATCCTTCTGAATCTGTTTAGTGTACTCATTCCTTGGTCTCCCTCTACGATTTTTACCCTCCACTCTGCCCTCAAATACTAAATTGATGATCCGTTGATGCCTCAGAACATGTCCTACCAACCGATCCCTTCTTCTAGTCAAGGCCCTAACCTTAGCAACTTTAATTTCAATAGCGTCAACCTTTTCAGTAAAGTCTTTCTTACCGATTTCATTAACTAACTCATTTAATGCTTCGATCACTCTCAGAAGAGTCTGCTAATAAGTTCCTAACTCCCTGCGCATATCTCCAAATTTGCGAGTGATAATCTGAATTTTCGCATCCATGTACAAGCGAATATCCTGCTATATACAGGGTGAGTCACCTGATGTTACCGCTGGATATATTTCGTAAACCACATGAAATACTGACCAACCGATTCCACAGACCGAACGTGAGGAGAGGGGCTAGTGTAATTGTTTAATACAAACCATACAAAAATGCACGGAAGTTGCATGGGGGCTTAATTAAATGTAATGAAAATAATTTTAATTTTTTTTGCTTTAGTAGCTGTTTGTCCGATTACGAAGTCTCGTAAACGGTTGGCCCTGACTAGTATTATTACGCTATCTGACTGCATAGAACAACAACAAAGAATGAAATGGAAATTTTCATTAACACAATTAATTAATTAATTAAGTCCCCAGCAACTATAAAACCTACGAAACCAAAGCACAAGTGTAACTGTTCTGTGTGTGGGAGTGTGACGCAACGTACACATCTGGCACGGTTCTTCTTCAAAAGACAAGAATTTCAAATACCATTTATACTGAATTAATTAAAGAAAATACAAATACCATAATTACTCAAGAGAACCACAATTACACTCTAATCCAAGAACACAAGCCAGATGCTTTGTTGACTGAACCTGTAATGACACATTATTTAAAACATGGAAATAATAAAAAATAAATCAAGTTTCGTTACCTTCATATATTGCCCAAAATCACTCTCATAATTACAATATATCTCCACACCGACTCGCTATTACCACATCTCAACAAGAACTTGTCAGTATCACATCTCAGCAAGCACTCTCTACTAGCACATCTGAACACGAACTGACTACCCCGAGTCCTCGACAAGCACTGACTACTACGACATCTCAACACACACTGTCAGTGGAGGCGGCGGAACAATGCTCTCTAGCGATCTCTGGCGCTGTAGCTCAGTGTAGCCACCTTTCATATGCCCTTCCTCCACGGCTAGAATTTGATGGTATTTTTGCCAGCATTGGTGGTGAAAATACCACCAAATTCGTCAAAAAAAATACAGACAAAAATAAAAGATAATATTAATTCGTAAATATCATATAAATAGATAAAATTTTGGCTTTGCACTGACCTTTCAATAACCTAATACATAAAATACAGTAAGCAATACAAATTCTTTCATACATGTGACTTTACATAATAGTTTACACAAGTATTATGTGGTTAAACAATTCAATCAATAGCGTCAGCAATGACGAATATGTGCAGGTAAGAGTCTCATAACTTTTCACAAACAGTAATCCACAAAAAATCAGTTTATCAAATATTCACATAAACGCTTTCCATAGCTCAAGAATAAGTAGTTGACAGTTCCAGCAGTAGCACCCCGCAATGTTGAGTAGGTGCAGACACCAACAAGTAACACCATTTCAGTAGAAGCAGTCCATTAGTGGCACCAGCAATGTTGAGCAGGTGCACACAGCAACAGGTGACTTCATTTCAGTAGAAGCAATCCATCAGTGGCACCCAGCAATGTTGAGCAGGTGCACACAGCAACAAGTAACACCATTTCAGTAGAAGCAGTCCATTAGTGGCACCAGCAATGTTGATCAGGTGCACACAGCAACAGGTGACTTCATTTCAGTAGAAGCAATCCATCAGTGGCACCCAGCAATGTTGAGCAGGTGCAGACATCAACAGGTGACATCTTTTCAGTAGAAGCAGTCCATCAGTGGCACCCAGTAATGTTGAGAAGGTGCAGACACCAACAAGTAACACCTTTTCAGTAGGAGCAGTCCATCCGTGGCACCCGCAATGTTGATCAGGTGCACACAGCAACAGGTGACTTCATTTCAGTAGAAGCAATCCATCAGTGGCACCCAGCAGTGTTGAGCAGGTGCAGACACCAACAAGTAACACCATTTCAGTAGAAGCAGTCCATTAGTGGCACCAGCAATGTTGATCAGGTGCACACAGCAACAAGTCACATTTCTCAGCAGAAGCAGTTCCATAAAATACACTGTCACTGATCACACTGTTCATCAGAGTTTATAAGCAGAAATTAAACATGTCCTAGTGGCACCAATATTGTAGAAAAGGTACAAGTAACAGTCCATAATTTTTACAATCACTGATCACACAGTTCATCAGCAGAAATTAAACATGTCCTTGTGGCACCAATCATGTAGAAAAAGTGCAAGTAACAGTCCATACTATTCACCATAACTACTGAGACAGTTCAGTCATGAACAATAGTTTGAATGCACATACAATTTCTTTAACAAATTATTATCAATGCTCTTACACTAAACATACAAATCATAATAAACACACAAATGATATCAGGTAATTGTCACATTAACTATTACAGTACACAATAACAGTTAACCTATAATATTTATGGGTGTCAGTGCAAGCCACAACAAACAAGTGAAATAATATTTAGGAGATAGGTTGGGATCACTTCTCTGGGATTATAAAAGGAAAACACACTCACTCATCTTTCATCCACATTAGTGCTACTGTGTAATTGAATAGTGTTAACTGTGTAAATGCAATTCTGTCAAAATTTTATGTTCATCATGTGTATCAAGTAGTAGTGGCAGCAAAGTATAACAGTCAATAATAGTTAGTCAATGTCATAGTCATCATGTCAAGACCAATGTTTGCCAAGCCAGATCAAAATGTACTGTTGCTGAACAACTGTCGTGTACCAAGATATGCAAATGCTTCCTCTCTTCAAAAAAAAAGTGTATACTGCTTATTGATTTAACAAAGTGTGTGTGTAGGCAATCTTCTTTCTACTTGAGTGTTCTAGTCTGCCATCTTCATCCTCCTTGTTCCATATGGACCAACCAAAAAAAAATATGCTCCTCACTTACTTTACCTCTTATCCACCAAAACTCCAATAATCATCACTTAATCTTAATACTTCAATAATACCTCATTTACCTTACCTCTTGTCCACGAAACTCGAATAATCATCAACTTCACATAATCTCAATACCTCAATAATATGTCGATACATATAAACCTCAGCACCAATATCATTTCACTTCCATAACAACTCTTTCCTCTAGTCAGTCTCCTCGAACAAGTACAGACAAAATCCTAGTGCAACTTCAATTCAGCATCCCATACAATCCGAAGACACAGTGTCCACACACAACCTCTGTGTAATCCATCTGACCCAAATTTTCTACTCATTATAAATTATAAGATACATTTTGGTTCCTTGTCCATCATTAAATAAAAGAAATGCATACATGACCTCTAACAGACTTTAGTTCGAATAACTCTCAGTGATTAAGTACGATTACGGAGTGTGAATGATCATAATATTTCACAGTGTGTACACCACTTCAAGAATCATAGCAGAAGCAAACATGTGGAGTATTTTTTGTGTCAAGTGTCACTTCCTATTTCAATTGCTCACCAAAATGCAGTGTAATACTGTCAATGGTCTAAACCTAGTTTTGGTCTGTCATGTCGTTAGCTTCCTTCCTATTAGCATAAATTTATACAGCTTCCATAAAACCTCAGCTCATGTGACTTCTATGACTTTCTTGTACTAATGTCGTTAGTCGAATTATAGCAGTTCATTTTCTTATCTTAAAAATATAAGGCACTGAGCGTAAGCAAAACATGCAATAGCGAGTAAATATACCAGTAGAGAACAGAATGTCAACAAGTGGATGCAGCACAATCCCTATAACAAGGCTCTGCCAAGCGAACAATCTACAATTAATACCATAGTGTAACCTAGTCTCTATGTTTGTACACAGTATATCAGCATTTCTATATACTAAATTGAAGAGTAGTTATGACAACAAAACAGAAATGTGTAAATATGCAATCCATAAGCAAGGCAGCAAATATGTTATCTATCATAATAAACAGGTCATTAGCATCATATCAGCATAAGCAAATAAATGTTTATATGTAATCTTAATAAGTAAACATGAAGGCGCAAGCAGATAAATCACAAAGTATAACTTACATATCTAACCACATCAGCACAATTAATCAGGTGACAATTATAATTTAAATAAATAAGCACAGCAGGCACATAATAGAAAAATATGACATCAGTGAAAAAGCATAGCAGCCAAGCGATGCATAATATACGCAAGTAATAACACTGTTCATTAATCAATAATTGTCAAAATCAGTAAATGTACACAAGCACGTCGCTTCACAAGTAAATTCATAGAACATAAAATTTAGCACAAAGTATGAGTCACGTAATCGCGAGCAGCAAATTACGTCTAAAGTACGTACCTAAGTGGAATTATGTTACCTGAAAAATAAACTCAATTAACCGTTACCTTTTTTTGTTTATTACTTTCTTCTTCGAAATGACATTCTTCCTGAAAATTTTCTCCAAAGCAAGTCGTCTTAACGTCGGACACGCACAGAATTTACCTGAAGGTCTTAAATACTTTATACAACCGTATCCTGAAAAATACTGAACGTTAATAACATAATTTATGAAGTCCTTATAGCTTTATACAGAATTTATTCGGAGAAATTAAACTGTGTATTTATTTACGTCTGTCAGTGCATTCGCACTGAGCGCTCGATCAGCTGTAGGCGCGTGACGTAGGAAGTGATTGTTTGCGGTCAACGACTGCCTTGTGCGGCGCGCAGACTTGACTGTTGCTTTGAGTATGTGCCGCCGCCGGAACACGGCGCGGTATCCTTGTACTCTCCGCATGTTTACATGTAGCTGTTAGTTTCTCTAAAGTATGTCATTCCACAAAAATTTTTACGTTCGATATATGATGTATTCCCTTAGAGCGCCGAGATTTAAGAGTTTCTACTTCAACAGTATTATCATGAATGATTTTGCGAACCCTAAATGGACCGTTATAAAGCAGAAAAAATTTGCGACACAAGCCTTTTCCTTTGTGAGATAAACGATGGGACTTAATTAACACCTTTTGACCAACTGACAAAGTTTTTAAACGACCAGGACGTTTCGCTGATTTCTCTCTTCTAGCAGCCGCAGACGCAATATTTCGTAGAGCCAGGTTGACAACTTCAGAATGCCGCAGTTTCCGTGAAAGCGGAAAAGGAACGATTTCAGAAATGCGATTTGTTGGTACTTTATTTTTTAATATCAATAGAGGCGGTAAAGAAGTTGAGTCATTAGGAAGTTCATTCAGAATGTTTTGAAAAATATGAAGATACTGATCCCAAGTTCTGTGATTCTGATGACAATAAAGACGGCACAATTTATTGATTTCCTTCATCCATCTTTCTGAAGCGTTAGATTGAGGGTTAAAAAGTGAAATGAAGATTGGTTTAATTTTACGACGCCGTAGAGTACGAAGCCAAATTTTAGAGCGAAACTGTGATCCATTATCTGATATAACCTTATCAACATGACCCACTTCTTTAAGAAAATGTTTGATGAAAGCGTTAGATACTGAACGAGCTGTTGCTTTGCGTAAAGGTGTAAAACACACATATTTTGATGTCAATTCCACTGCTACAAAAATGTACGCAAAACCATTAGTAGAACGAACCACTGGACCGAACAAATCAACTGCAGCCATGTCCTTTAATTTCGCTGGAATGATAGGAAACAACGGTGCTCTGTGAGAAATTGTTGGCGGCTTAGCCTATTAACATAATTTGCATTTGGCAAGAACAGATCGAATACGTTTTTCCATATTACTGAAGTAACAATTTTCTCGTAATTTATGAAAGCATTTTCTGGGACCAAAGTGCGCATAACTGAAATGTGTAAATGAGGTGTGGCCAAATCATCCAATCTAACAAAGCGTCTAAGAAAATTACAGACACCAAGGAAACTACGAACATCACGTTTTGTGGTAGGAACAGCATAATTACGAATAGCGTCTAGTTTCTCTGGATCAGGGAGAATACCTTCTGTAGAAATAATGTGACCGAGAAATTTCACCTGAGAACGACCAAATTCTGATTTTTCCAAGTTCACTGTCATGCCAACTCGTGCAAAAATACGTAATAATGAATCCAAAATTTTGTTGTGCTCACTCCAAGAACATTTAGCAATAAGAATATCGTCAACATATGAAGTAATATTGTCACGAAGATAAACAGGTAAAATTTCGTTTAAACTACGAATGAATGCTGCAGAAAATATAGTAAGTCCAAACGGTTATTTCCAAAGTCACTTTTGGGTAAAATCGTCATATCCGGTTAATCTTTACCTACTGTCTAGATAGATGGATAGTAAAAGAGTTGTTTTTATAGATGCAAAGAATAGTGAAAGAGTAGGCAGCGGTGCAGAAAACTAAAAGGGAAATAGCACCACTACAGCTCGGGGCCCTGTGATCGCTACGGCACAAATTCACTTAGTGTAGTGAATCCCCTGAGGAATTTAATAGCTGCACATAATTTTCAATTTGTGACTTAGTAACAAATCTGGCGGAAGTGCGCACGTAAATCGATCCAACCATGAACATGGACGTATGTCATTCCTAGAATTGCAAAAGATCTTAAATTTCCGGACAGTCAAGAAGTGTTTACAGTCAAAGCTTCCGCCTCGCGGTGACAAAGACCTGCCGCGTCTGTCCCAGTCCCAATGTTGATTATTGTGAAGTTCGCGCGCCTGGCGCTCTCTTGTTGCTTCTCGTAAATGAAATAAATTACTTTCTTCAAAGCCCTCTGCTATCTGTGATACTAAAATTCGTCTGCTGTCTTTTCCTACGATTTCGCTTTCAATATATTTGTCTTGCTTTTGTAATGCCTCAAATTCCCTTTTGACGCGTTCATTAAATTTTGCCGGATTTTCAACATGCCTATTTATGTTCTGGTACTCTTCAGTTTCCGCAAATGGCAATGGTGCTGTATCATCTGAATCTCTATCCCCATTTAAACCAAGACCTGTCAATTTATCCGAAATCTCCTCATCTGTCTCCAACAAGTCTACGTCTTCCGTAAGTGCTGCAACTCGGGTTTCGGTATTGTCACATTCAGTAGTTGACTGTTCACACTGTTGCGTTAAGTCATTTGTTACGGATTCCTCGATTCTCTCAAATATTTCTTCCTTATCATGTGCAAGTTGTAAATTTAACTCTGAAAATTTTTGAACTATCACGCAATCTTTTTCTTCCCGTTCTTTGTCCTGTTCCTCTTGTCTGATTTCTGCTGAAATTAAGTTATTATTGTGAGCCTTCAAAATCGGTTGTACTTCTCTAATTTCTTTATTTGATTCGTCTTTCATGTATTTGAAACATGTCCCTGTTCGTGTGCCTAACTGTGTTTCCATTGTTTCCATCTCGGTTTTACTTGTTCCTACTTGTGAGCCTAACCCTCGAATCGCTGCTGTTAATTCAGATTCCAAATGTAATATTGCACTCATCAACTGCTGCATTTCTTCTTGCGTTAACCGCGCACTCTGAGAATTTTTCGATTGTGAAAAATTTTGAACTGTTTCCGGACTATTTTCCCTACTTATTAAATTGTTTTCAACTCCATTATTCATCATACTGTTGTCCTGTGTTGGCGAGTTCGCCATGTCAACAATTTCGTTATTCTGACTATTCATCATTTTTGTCTTTTTCATTGATCGCGTAATCATTTACAAAATATACAAAACTCGTCACTATATGAAAATTGCACACAATGACACTTTATCTCCAACAATCATTCACTCGAAATGTTTCCCTCAAACACGATTAACGAACAATTGAAATAATTGCACTAAATCGTCAAACGCGTATACAAGGCAATAAAAATTAAATTTTGAAAAATACCATTAGAAGAATGCTAATTACCAAATCTACACATGCAATATAGACTACAATTACTAAACTACAAATTACTACAACAATACTACTGTCTACACAATCAGAAGAATTCCAAGGGACGATCCGAAGCAGCGGTCGCCACGTGCATGGGGGCTTATTTAAATGAAATGAAAATAATTTTAATTTTTCGATTTAGTAGCTGTCTGTCCGATTACGAAGTCTCGTAACGGTTGGCCCTGACTAGTATTATTACGCTATCTGACTGCATAGAACAACAACAAAGAATGAAATGAAAATTTTCATTAACACAATTAATTAATTAAGTCCCCAGCAACTATAAAACCTACGAAACCAAAGCACAAGTGTAACTGTTCTGTGTGTGGGAGTATGACTCAACGTACGCATCTGGCACGGTTCTTCTTCAACAACACAAGAAATTTTTATTATCATTTATACTGAATTAATAAAAGTAAATAGAAATACCATAATTACTCAAGAAAACCAGAATTACACTCTAATCCCAGAACACAAGCCAGATGCTTTGTTGACTGAACCTGTAATGACGCATTATTTAAAACATGGAAATAATGAAAAATAAATCAAGTTTCGTTACCTTCATATATTGACCAAAATCACTCTATACAATATATCTCCACACCGACTCGCTATTACCACATCTCAACAAGAACTTTTCAGTATCACATCTCAGCAAGCACTCCCTACTAGCACATCTGAACACGAACTGACTACCCCGAGTCCTCGACAAGCACTGACTACTACGACATCTCAACACACACTGTCAGTGGAGGCGGCGGAACAATGCTCTCTAGCGATCTCTGGCGCTGTAGCTCAGTGTAGCCACCTTTCAAAGTATGTTTTTTAACACAAACCTACGTTTTTTTTAAAATGAAACCACGTTAGTTTTGTTAGCACATCTGAACATATAAACAAATACGTAATCAGTGCCGTTTGTTGCATTGTAAAATGTTAATTACATCCGGAGATATTGTAACCTAAAGTTGACGCTTGAGTACCACTCCTCCGCTGTTCGATCGTGTGTATCGGAGAGCACTGCAACATACATCGCGTTTCTACAGAATGATCTGCCAACGTTGCTCGAAAATGTCCCACTGGAAACGCGTCGATGTATGTGGTATCAGCATGATGGTGCACCTGCACATTCCGCAATTAACACTAGGCTGACCCTTGACAGGATGTTCGACGGGCGTTTCATAGGACGTGGAGGACGCATAAATTGGCCAGCCCGTTCTCCTGATCTTACACCTCTGGACTTCTTTCTGTGGGGTACGTTAAAGGAGAATGTGTACCGTGATGTGCCTACAACCCCAGAGGATATGAAACAACGTATTGTGGCAGCCTGCGGCGACATTACACCAGATGTACTGCGGCGTGTACGACATTCATTACGCCAGAGATTGCAATTGTGTGCAGCAAATGATGGGCACCACATTGAACAACTATTGGCCTGACATGTCGGGACACACTCTATTCCACTCCGTAATTGAAAACGGTAAACCACGTGTGTACGTGTACCTCACCCCTCATGGTAATGTGCATGTGCGTCAGTGCAAAAGACCAATAAAAAGGTTTTAGCATATGGACGTAATGTGTTGTTCCAGTCTCTCCTGTACCTAAGGTCCATCACCGTTCCCTTTGGATCCCTACGTAATTCGGTGCTCTCCGATACACACGATCGAACAGCGGAGGAGTGGTACTCAAGCGTCAACTTTAGGTTACAATATCTCCGGATGTAATTAACATTTTACAATGCAACAAATGGCACTGATTACGTATTTGTTTATATGTTCAGATGTGCTAACAAAACTAACGGGGTTCCATTTAAAAAAACGTAGGTTTGTGTTAAAAAACATACTTCCGTGCATTTTTTTATGGTTTGTATTAACCAGATACACTAGCCCCTCTCCTCATGTTCGGACTGTGGAATCGATTCGTTAGTATTTGATGTGGTTTACGAAATATATCCAGCGGTAGCGTTAGGTGACTCACCCTGTATACCCATTCTCTCAGGTTGAGAGCCACACATGCGCGTGAATTTGTCCACGGTGCAGCGTGTAGTGATGTAGCCGCCTCTCTTACCGAGCTATATACACAAAAGCTCTAGGAAGTTTCGCCTGTACCTACCATCATTCAGTTTTCTTGTTTTATCAATAACGAGAAACCCATATTGTGAGTGATTCCAGCAAGCAGCACTTATCTTTACGAAATCATTGTACTATGTGTCAGTTCCTACGTGTGACTGATGAATGTGTTTAAATTCAGATTGTTTTGTTTGAAGGCTATAATGAGGTTTGCATCATCCCTAACCAACTGTTCGAGATTCTGGAATATGTTTGGCTTATACGTCAGTACCCTTACGACGAACGAAACAGAAATATTTTCGAATTTGGTCTTAGTTTCCCACACAAAGATCGTCACATATGAACACAGTCTTTTACTTAACTTTTTCATGTGGGGGGATATCACAGCTTTCGCTGAATGTCGTGTCTGTAACGCCTTTCACACCGCGCAATATCTCCTGCAATAGTTGATACTTGGGATGAAACAGTGTTTTTAAAAATTCACAAACAAATTGAAGTCGGACTCCATCTAAGTGTATTAGCAGCGTCATGAGAACATTAGTCTTGCCACAATTGGATGGACCTACAATAACTGCTCGTATATCTTCAGGTAGGAGTATTACATTCTTCTTCTTCTTCTTCTTCAGATCTGCTTTTGCACCTTCACAGAACCAGTCACCAAAACACAGTTCTTGTGATGAGGATGTTTCATCCACGTTGCCATGGTAACGAGTACGTCAGGTACCTGCAAGTATTGGGCATATATAGAAAGACACAATTGTAAGGATGGAAATAATCTGTGTAGCCGCTATTGCTCTATCACTTAACCAACTGAGCTATATTGGCTACACAAGGAATTACCATGGAAAGTAGCCTCATAATTCAGTTTGACAGTGACTGGTGAGGAGGTGTTTGAGGCAATTGTCAGCTGCTGCATGATTATAGGTGCAGCACTGAAAATAATAAAATTAATAAGTGTAATATTTGGACTATAATGAGAGAGGTATGAAATGAAACACAGACACAGTTTGAGATTTTATATATACACACATTGTTTATTTAAATACCGTATATCAGGTTTAGTATTTGAAAAAATCATCAGAATGTTTCTTGATCTTCTTCTTTGCACTTGTACAATATTTTCCAAATAAAGCCTTTTAATAAGCAATAAATTCCACGCGTATCTCCTTCAGACCAAGGGGTACCACACAGTACTCTGGTTTTTCACATGCACATTTAAGATGTTTCTCTGTACTCCATCTTGTTTAGGACCACCAGCGGGACCCGAAGTGCCGTCGCTTAAGTCTGGAACATGGTGCGTTGATTCTCAGTGTGTGTGTGAAGGAAACGCCCGGAAGGAAACGGTAGTCAAACCGCGACCCCGTCGGTTGTGGATGGCTGCCCTGCATACGCCTCCAACGTGTGTGGTCTCGTTCGGCTTGGTTGGAACCGCCTGGGCTTCACATATTCAGCACGCGAGGTCACGGAAACCCCCAATTATGTATTGGATATTGTCTAAACTTGCTGTTGTTTGCTAGGGAAAGAACGCATATTCGTTAGTCAAGAATTTGACCCATCAAGACCATTTCCTTGGTGATGCGTCTCCAATGTCGTACTACCTATCAGATCACTGCGGCAGGCATTACGAAGTTCATGTATCTCACGTAAACGCAGCTTACACGCAGTCGAAACTTTTCTTGTCTGGCGGCTGCCCGCTGGTACTATAACTAAACTAAAACTCCGTCCGAACAGGCCATGAAAGCCCAACGGCACCGACCGGCCGCCGTGTCATCCTCAGACCACAGGCATCACTGGATGCGGATATGGAGGGGCATGTGGTCAGCACACCGCTCTCCCGGTCATTGTCAGTTTTCGTGACCGGAGCCGCTACTTCTAAATCAAGTAGCTCCTCAGTTTTCCTGACAAGGGCTGATTGCACTCCGCTTGCCAACAGCGCTGGACAGACCGGATGGTCACCCATCCAAGTACTAGCCCAACCCGACAGCGTTTAACTTGAGGATCTGACGGGAACCGGTATTACCACTGTGCCAAGACCGTTGGCCCGCTGGTACTATGCGTTCCAAAAATACTGCCTTCATCTCCGTACGCTGTTTTTGACAATCTCACCGACCGTTAGCGAATATGCTGGATTGTTGTTTGCAGGTAACTATCAGCAGTTCCACACATATTTGGTCCACGTTTGGGATGTATCCCGCTATCCATGCAGTTCTGTTCTTGAGCCAGAGGCTTATACACACGCAAAACATAACATAGGTTTTACGAGTCTTCAGAGTGTACTGACATTTTGAAAAACGTTCCATACCGTCTGATCTCCATGACAAACTGTTTCCTTTTCAAGTAACATGCTTTCAGTTACCACAGCTAGTCCCATAAACATACTGCATGGTATAAGTCTTCCTTATTTGACACACTTCTCTATAACACGATATCTTGTCACTGTACATTATTAATGCTTTACCAATTTGAACTATTTACAGTGGAAAAGCATGTAGTACATTGATCACAGGTCTTTACATTGCCTAATGCATACATGTATAGCATCTGCCTTCCATCTGTCAATTCCTTAAGTATCGGTTTTCAAAATCGTGATTGCGGATACTGGCTTGACTTTACTATTCGGAATACAGAAATACGCAAGTTGAGGCAGCTACGTCATAACATCTCTTGTACCTCCCCAACCGTAATAGATACAAAGATGCCGTTTGAACTGTTAATTGCAGAGACAGGGGCTACTTGAATACACCACTTTTCATGTTTGTGCTATTTTTTATTACAGAGATATGAGGCCATCTTTGGTTTTTTTTTTAAATGTAATCCTATGTTAAATTTTAGCTTAACATGCTGGGCTTAAAAGGACGGTTTCAAATATGTGTATATCATATAATATTTAGGCGAATAGTTTTTAGACACAGATATGTTCTCATATCGTGTTCATCATTCGAAGGGGCGTTGTCCAGTGCGACCTTCCCTGTTGTGTAGAGTACATGGTAAACGTCGCGAGCCGGCTGGAGTGGCTTAACCGCGCGACCGTTACGGTCGCAGGTTCGAATCCTGCCTCGGGCATGAATGTGTGTGATGTCCTTAGGTTAGTTAGGTTTAAGTAGTTTTAAGTTCTAGGGGACTGATGACCTCAGATGTTAAGTCCCATAGTGTTCAGAGCCATTTGAAACGGCGCGAGTCCGTCCTTAGACAAACACGCCCATTTATCCGACAATAGCAATACGCAGCGCGATATTTTGCGCAAAAATTAACTGATGATGTCGTGCAAATATTATTCAGTTATTTGACAACTGTGATACCAAAACAGTAGACAACATACAGTATTTAAATACTACAAGATGTTAATACATTTGAAATAACAGAAATACAAATGTAAATGAGGAGGCCCTTATTGGTCACAATTATTTCGTACGTATTTGTTTTTTATTTGAAAATATTTACTATTGATCACAATACGAAGCAAATACACACAAAGATGCTGTGCTCACAGTGCTTCCCCTCTGCTGCAGTGCACATTTGTAGTCACCGTTCGAATGATTTGTGAACGGTTGTGAGGCTGTCAAGTTAGACATCAGATGATACGTTGGTTCATATCGTCTGGCGTAGTTGATATTTGAGCATACACTTTATGTTTGATTGCTCTCCACAGAAAAAATCAAGAGGGGTCAAATCAGGAGACCGGGCTGGCCACTTCACCTCTGTCCAACAATCCGGCAACTTTTCATTTAACAGCTCTGTAGCCAAACGGGAAGAGTGAGCAGGACAGCCGTCATGTTGGAACCACATGTACTGACGCGTAGTTAATGGTACCTCTTACAGCAAAATGAAAGAACGTGTCGCAGGAACTGTGCATAGTTATTGCCATTTAGTATATCCGGAATAACGTACGGCCCCACAATGACATTTCCGACGACGCCGAGCCACACGTTAACACTCCACGGTTGCTGATGCTGTACCTGTCGAAGCCAATGGGGGTTCTCTATTGACCAGTAATGCATATTATGCAAATTCACATTACCGTGGTTGGTGAAAGTCGTTTCATCAGTAAAAAGCACCCGTTGAAAAACGTTGGATCATCTTGTAGACGCTGCAGAGCAAACCGGCAAAATTCCTGGCGTCGTTCGAAATCCACATCGGAGAGTGCTTGATGTAATGAGAGGTGAAACGGGTGAAATCTATGCCGGTGCAATATGACAGAACACTACTCTGACTTATACCACATTCCGAGGCGATACGTCTCGACGAAACAGTATGGTCGTTATGACCCAAGCTAACACGCCCTCTTCATGTACCTCGCCAGTTCCAGTTTTCTGACTCGTCCTCTGTATGGCGTTCCATGATCCCGATTCAAATAGTTACTTTCAAATACGTGCAAGAAGCTGGCGCGTAGGACGCTCACGACCAGGAAACAGCTCTCCACATCGCTTTATTGCTCTAACAGCATTTCTTCTGCTTTTACCATACACTAGAAGCATATCTAACTTTTCTTCGTTGGTGTACATGTCTCATTACCCCAGCAGCACATTTATACCCTTCTCTCCAGCTACCGCGTCTGTCACCTTGCGGCCTTATCGAGAAGCATCAAAACAACGCCTTCCCTGTTAAGTTCCTCAGTGGTCAGCAGGAAAGTTCGCATTGGACAGCGCCGCTTCGAAGGACGAATACGATACGGGAGCATATCTGTGTCTCAAACACTATTCGCCTAAATATTATGATATGCTCATATTTGAAACCGTCTTTTTAAGCCCATCATGTTACGCTAAAATTTAACATAGGATTACATTAAAAAAAACCAAAGATGGCCTTATATCTCTGTAATAAAATAGCACAAACATGAAATGTAATGTATTCAAGTAGCCCCTGTCCCTGCAATTCACTGTCCAAACGGAATCTTTGTACCTATTACGGTTGGGGAGATACAAGGGGTGTTATGACTTAGCTGCCTCACCCTGTATATTTATTTACATGTAACTATTCTCATTGACCTTAAGAACGTCAGTATATGTTCTCTTAACACATACCTATACATCCCGAAACTAAGTTCCAATAAATCTCCAAATGTAGAAAGAAATTAAGTAGCAAGATAAGTTTGTGTATGCTAAGAGCTTACACCAAGCCTATAAAATTCCTGTTAGTGCAATCAAAGTAGACATTATTTACACACTTACACAAAGATAATCTTTAATTAATTTGCATCAATCTCAAATATGCATATCTCTTTGAGAAGCTGGAAAATGGAGCAATATTGTCATGTGCAATAAAACTGTACGGAAACTTTGCATTACAGCAACAGCTCTTTCCTATTCATCTCACTGCTAATCGCAGTCTTTTTAAACTTTACTTGATTCTTGAAACATGACTTTATATTCTGTGAATCTTCTGCAGACTTACACGCTAAACACACAGAAAGTAATCAGGCGTTGACTTTACAATCACCAACTTACATACTAAGTGCAAAATTAAGGAAATGTTGGGCTCTGTAAAAACAAAAAAATCTTATACACTAAGTAGTTACAAAATTATCTAACTATTACGTTCAAATTTCTTTAAATTGTTGTATGGGTACAACCATTTGATTTTGTTGGTCTTTCCTTTGGCCGGTAAGAAGCTACACCCATTTGGTATGGCTACGATCTTATATGGGTCCTCTTACTGCTTTCGTTTACTAAAGGCACAAGACTTAGGACGGGTCGTTACTAGCGCCAGATCATTCATATTGTATGACGCAGTACTTTTAATACTTTTGTCATAATTAACTTTCCTCAATATGGCAGACTCTGTCAAGGTAGCCAAACCCTGCTTTACAATTTGTTCTCTACTCCGGTTACCTCTATGTAACTGCGGTAATGGACTTATCCACCCCTCATTCTCTCATTTGACCAACAGTACGTCGACTGGCGTGAATCCTGTCCCTGAATGTGGCACAATATTGCGCAATTTATCAAATACATAGTCCGGCCATTGAGTATGTTGACTATGTGTGTAAGGTCTCATGGATCTATTTACCTCTTTAAATATCCGTTCCACTGGGCTTGCCTCACAATGGAAACAGGATATTAATATATGTTTTATACCAAGCTCCTTCATGGCTTGCCTCCACTTGTAACCACTGAAGTACGAAGCACTCAGAAGCTATTGCCCTCGGGTTGCCTACCTTGGGAATATAGTCCTATATTATCTTTCGTAATAAAGACGTGGCTATTGAGGCCTTCAAACAATACAGTTTTACATACTTTGAAAACATATCATATAGTTCTAATGTGTACTTAACTCCACCCCTTGAGGTGGCAAACACCCCGCTATTTCAACTCACACGACCTGTAGTGGTTGTGTAGGTACCTCTGTGTGCAAGAGATTCTTATCTGACACGTTACGCAGTTTTGCCGTCTGGCATATCTCACACGTGCGGATTATCTTTTGCACCTTTCTCTTTAGGTTAACAACATAACCATATCTCTTTATTACACTACTGGTCATTAAAATTGTTACACCAAGAAGAAATGCAGATGATAAACAGGTATTCATTGGACAAATATATTATACTAGAACTGACATGTGATTGCATTTTCACGCAATTTGGGTGCATAGATCCTGAGAAATCAGTACCCAGAACAACCACCTCTGGCCGTAATAACGGCCTTGATACGCCTGGGCATTGAGTCAAACAGAGCTTGGATGGCGTGTACAGATACAGCTGCCCCTGCAGCTTCAACACGATACCACAGTTCACCAAGAGTAGTGACCGGCGTATTGTGACGACCCAGTTGCTCGGCCACCATTGGCCAGATGTTTTCAGTTGGTGAGTGATCTGGAGAATGTGCTGGCCAGGGCAGCAGTCGAACATTTTCTGTATCCAGAAAGGCCCGTGCAGGACCTGCAACATGCGGTCGTGCATTATCCTGCTGAAATGTAGGGTTTCGCAGGGATCGAATGAAAGGTAGAGCCACGGGTCGTAACACATCTGGAATGTAATGTCCACTGTTCAAAGTGCCGTCAATGCGCACCAGAGGTGACCGAGACGTGTAACCAATGGCACCCCATACCATCACGCCAGGTGATACGCCAGTATGGCGATGACGAATACACGCTTCCAATGTACGTTAACCGCGATGTCGCCAAACACGGATGCGACAATCATGATGCTGTAAACAGAACCTGAATTCATACGAAAAAATGACGTTTTGCCATTCGTGCACCCAGTTTCGTCGTTGAGTACACCATCGCAGGCGCTCCTGTCTGTGATGCAGCGTCAAGAGTAACCGCAGCCATGGTCTCCGAGCTGATAGTCGATGCTGCTGCAAACGTCGTCGAACTGTTCGTGCAGATGTTTGTTGTCTTGCAAACGACCCCATCTGTTGACTCAGAGATCTAGTCGTGGCTGCACGATCCGTTACAGCCATGCGGATAAGATACCTGTCATCTCGACTGCTAGTGATACGAGGCCGTTGGGATCCAGCACGGCGTTCCGTATTACCCTCCTGAACCCACCGATTCCATATTCTGCTAACAGTCATTGGATCTCGACCAACGCGAGCAGCAATGTCGCGATACGATAAACCGCAATCGTGATAGGTTACAATCCGACCTTTATCAAAGTCGGAAACGTGATGGTATGCATTTCTCCTCCTTACACGAGGCATCACAACAACGTTTCACCAGGCAACGCCGGTCAACTGCTGTTTGTGTATGAGAAATCTGTTGGAAACTTTCCTCATGTCAGCACGTTGTAGATGTCGCCACCGGCGCCAACCTTGTGTGAATGCTCCGAAAAGCTAATCATTTGCATATCACAGCATCTTCTTCCTGTCGGTTAAATTTCGCGTCTGTAGCAATTTTAATCGCCAGTAGTGTATATTCACGCATTTGTTAATACCAACGTGACCCCATGTTAAACGTGTGTACCAGATGAAGTCAGTAAAATTAGTGACTGGAATACATACACACCAATCTTGTGAATCTACACTCTTTCGGCGATACACAATAGAATCTTCTACCTTGTAGAGCTGACTAAGGGAACACGTCGGATCGTGTTTCAGAGTTGTCTTTATTTTGTTCCACGTATTGCCTGCATCTTGCACAGCCTTCTTATTTTTACACATTTGTAGGAAATATTTCCTATGTACTTGATCTGTAATCTTGAACACATTAAACTCAGTATACTGCTCCATGAGCCCGGTTAGCTCGTCCATCCCTTGCGGTAATTGCGGAAACGAATCTGCAGTGCCATTGTCACTGACTTTCACGTACATGATTTTAATCTGATATGATTGCAGCGTCAATGCCCATCGCGATATCCTATCGTGAAGCAACTTGCAAGTCAGCAAGAAGCTTAACGCCCGATGATCACAGTAGATTAGAGGCTTGCCATATACGTAAAAATGGAAACTTCTTGACCGCCCACAATACAGCCAGGGCTTCTTGCTCTGTAATCGAGTGAGAACGCTCATTACTCTGCTGGCAAATCCTAATACTCTCAATTCTTAATGCCCGTTTACTTCTTCTGTGTGGAACAGACATCTGTGTCCGTATGAGGAAGAATCTGTAGCAATACAGAACTCGTTGTCCATGTTTGGAAGGTGCAAAGGTTCGCAAACAACAATACTGTTTTGCTATCATTAAAAGCGTTGTTACAATTCTCTGTCCATGCCCATGGTACATTCTTCTTAAGTAAGCTTAGCATCGACTCACAATTCAATACTTGGCCTGATTGGAACCTACGGAAGAGTGACACCGCGCTGGCAAACTCTTTTGACTGTCTTTTTGTACGAAGTCGTGGGAACTCCTCGATTGCTATAAGCTTTTCCGGGTCAGGTACAATACCTGCTGGCGAAATGATATGACCTAGCAACTTTGTTTCTCGTCTACCAGTTTTTGACTTTTCTAACTATGCCATCGCCCTGGCTACAGCAAATCGTTGCAATAGTCTTTCAAGTATTTATATGTGTTCTTCCCTTGTGGACATAACAATCAGTAAGTCATCCACATAGACAGTAACTTTGTCTAATATATCTGGGCCTAGGACGGTATCGAGAGCTGTAATGAATTCTCTGGCACTTACTTTCAACCCTGAAGGACGGAACTGATAACTATGTCTGCGAAATATAAAAGCTGTATATTTTTCTAGATTCCTGTGTTAAGAGAATCTGCCAATAGGAGGCTTTTAAATCGATCGTTGTTATAAACTTTACACCAAAAAACGTTTGGGTTAGCTCCTCCAGATTCTCAGTTCTGGTTCGTAAAGGTATTATTATTTCATTTATTTCTTGAGCATCTAAGACTAGGCATAATTTGCCTCCAGCCTTAGCTACTGCAAGCAAAGGATTGCTGTACAGTGAAAGTGAAGGCTCTATTATATCCCATCTAATCATTTTGTGTATTTCATTTGTTACTTCATCCTTCTTATTCCAAGCTACAGAATAATGGCGTGGCCCTACGTTTCATGAGGCATTACCTCAGTGCTGTACTCATAGCCCTTGGATATTCCAGGCTTGTCTGAAAATATTTCGACATAGTCACATAACAATTGTTTCAACTCATCCTGTGGCTTTGTGGATAAGAATTCTGACTCCCGTGTCCTTAATTCTGTTGCTTCTTCAATATGGGGCACAATGCCTTCCCTGCCATCAAAGCAAGAAAGTTCCTTTTCAATGGTATCACAAATACACTCCTGGAAATGGAAAAAAGAACACATTGACACCGGTGTGTCAGACCCACCATACTTGCTCCGGACACTGCGAGAGGGCTGTACAAGCAATGATCACACGCACGGCACAGCGGACACACCAGGACCCGCGGTGTTGGCCGTCGAATGGCGCTAGCTGCGCAGCATTTGTGCACCGCCGCCGTCAGTGCAGCCAGTTTGCCGTGGCATACGGAGCTCCATCGCAGTCTTTAACACTGGTAGCATGCCGCGACAGCGTGGACGTGAACCGTATGTGCAGTTGACGGACTTTGAGCGAGGGCGTATAGTGGGCATGCGGGAGGCCGGGTGGACGTACCGCCGAATTGCTCAACACGTGGGGCGTGAGGTCTCCACAGTACATCGATGTTGTCGCCAGTGGTCGGCGGAAGGTGCACGTGCCCGTCGACCTGGGACCGGACCGCAGCGACGCACGGATGCACGCCAAGACCGTAGGATCCTACGCAGTGCCGTAGGGGACCGCACCGCCACTTCCCAGCAAATTAGGGACACTGTTGCTCCTGGGGTATCGGCGAGGACCATTCGCAACCGTCTCCATGAAGCTGGGCTACGGTCCCGCACACCGTTAGGCCGTCTTCCGCTCACGTCCCAACATCGTGCAGCCCGCCCCCAGTGGTGTCGCGACAGGCGTGAATGGTGGGACGAATGGAGACGTGTCGTCTTCAGCGATGAGAGTCGCTTCTGCCTTGGTGCCAATGATGGTCGTATGCGTGTTTGGCGCCGTGCAGGTGAGCGCCACAATCAGGACTGCATACGACCGAGGCACACAGGGCCAACACCCGGCATCATGGTGTGGGGAGCGATCTCCTACACTGGCCGTACACCACTGGTGATCGTCGAGGGGACACTGAATAGTGCACGGTACATCCAAACCGTCATCGAACCCATCGTTCTACCACTCCTAGACCGGCAAGGGAACTTGCTGTTCCAACAGGACAATGCACGTCCGCATGTATCCCGTGCCACCCAACGTGCTCTAGAAGGTGTACGTCAACTACCCTGGCCAGCAAGATCTCCGGATCTGTCCCCCATTGAGCATGTTTGGGACTGGATGAAGCGTCGTCTCACGCGGTCTGCACGTCCAGCACGAACGCTGGTCCAACTGAGGCGCCAGGTGGAAATGGCATGGCAAGCCGTTCCACAGGACTACATCCAGCATCTCTACGATCGTCTCCATGGGAGAATAGCAGCCTGAATTGCTGCGAAAGGTGGATATACACTGTACTAGTGCCGACATTGTGCATGCTCTGTTGCCTGTGTGTATGTGCCTGTGGTTCTGTCAGTGTGATCATGTGATGTATCTGACCCCAGGAATGTGTCAATAAAGTTTCCCCTTCCTGGGACAATGAATTCACGGTGTTCTTATTTCAATTTCCAGGAGTGTACATAAAACTTTTACGTTCTGGCAGTATCTACCATGTGTTTCCTTGGTCCTCACTAATGCCACAGCTACTTGTTTGCCTTTATTAACATGACTTCTCCACGAGAGAGGTCAATTTGTCCCTTTCGCTTCCTCCAAAGACAAGTGACCGAGAGTTTCCAGACGACAAGAAAGTAACTTAATATAGATTCCTTTCTGATGTCGATTAGGACGTGTTTTTCAGATTTAATTAATTGGGAGTGTGTCCATGTGGCTCCAGTTACACGACAATTTCTCACTGGCGAAGTGGGTATTCTTTGCTCTTGCGTTAGCTTCTTGAAAAACTCCACGCTCATCACGTAGGAGGAAGCTCCAGTAAACACTACCTCCCACCATAGCCTGTTCTGTCTTTTTCTCTGTACTTGGGCAAGACCTGTGTTCTCCTAATAATTCCTCTTGCAAGGCACATCCGTCATTGTGCCTCAATAATTGTAATTCATGGCTAAGATAGTGAGTAAGTTTTCTCTCCCAATTCTCCATGGCCAATAACATAGAGCGGATTGTGTCTGAATTTAGTTTTTTGACGCAGATGTATCCGGGTGATGTGCATTTGCTGCCACTTGAGCATTCTCATTAATTGCGAAGCCTGAGGCCTCAACGCTGTGACGTTTCTTGGGTTATTAAAATTATTATTCGGAGTATTACTCTGCCCTGGTACATGGTGCAGAATATCCTTGTTTAGAACTCTTACACTAATGATTTTTGCTGGGAGTAGAGCAACCTCTGTTCTTATGACCTCTCTTTCGGTTGAATGACTGGTTATTGTCATTGGTGTTGTAACAGTTTTGTGGTTTATGGTTACTATTATTACCATGATCACCCTTTCTGTTGCCATTGACGTTGTATTGTGACGAATGGTTTCCTTTGTTTCGTTTTGTTGACGACATCTAGCCATTGCTACGGTCGTTATTGTACTTCAGATCTTCCTGGATAAGACCGATTGAATCTAATACTGACATAAATTGTACTGTGTCGTTTTCTGACACGTGAATTAACTTTTCTTTTACGTGATGCGACAATCTTGTCTTCAATAAACTGATAGCATCACTGTTAGTGTTGGTTTGTCCCAATATCTTGTCGTGTTGATGTATTTTGCAGAATACTTTCTTAACGTACCCTATTTAGCGTTGTAAAATTCAGGTGAATAAACATGTTTCCTAAGTCTTTCTTGAATGTTGGCACACCAAAATTTTGCAAGGAATGCTTTCTCAAACATCTCCTGCGTTTTGCAGGATCCAGA
The DNA here is from genome assembly GCF_023898315.1 of Schistocerca nitens. Lineage (NCBI taxonomy): Eukaryota > Metazoa > Arthropoda > Insecta > Orthoptera > Acrididae > Schistocerca > Schistocerca nitens. The sequence continues at coordinate 252,343,909 of NC_064615.1, read as the reverse complement.
GGCTTGCATAGACCACAAGGCTGGTTCAGTTTGGATGTGAGATCGCACAAAATGAATCTTTGCCTCTTACTCGACGTTATAGGTAATATGTTCCTAAAACTAAGTATGAAAACAACTGGGTGAACTGACTTTTTGACGTCAGTAAAAGGAACTGACTTTTTGACCTCAGTAAAAGGTTGGAACTGTGTTCTCTTTATCAAACTTTCACCCGTAGCTACTTGCGACGTTGGAGATACTGCCACCACAACTGAATTTTGGTGCAAAGGACAGTGGTCACATCCAGTTAAGTTGCTCACATTTTGTGAGATAACCCCTCGCAGAATGTTACATGTATTCTGTTATCGCAAACCTCATGGATAACTGTCAACATGTGTGGGTCTATACTCACAAACTGAAACATATTACCATTGCTATACCTACCTGCATTGGCTGTCAGTTGCTGTGAAATAGTATCTGGTTCTACAGTCTGGTACGTGGCGCCGCGCGTAGTATTATATTTGGTTTTTAAAACTGTGTCACAAAGCACACCATTTGCTAAATTGCTGTTCACTATACGTTTTTCAGGATTATCCCCTAATAAATTCTGTATTGCACCCTTCACCTTCTCCTCTATGTGATGAATGATTTCGCCATCATTGCTTGCAACCATTGCTTAAAAGTTTCATCACGCTTCTTACTTTCTTCCTCATATTTGTGCTCAATCTTTTCGTTGGCTTCGATCGCTAGTGTCGAAACTTTGTGTTAATTCTGACACCTCCACTTTTTCTCGTAACTGCTCTGATTGCTGGGCAGTTATTAGCATGAAAAACGTCTGTACATTCCGGTAGGTCCTTGTACGTATCTTTCAACTGATTAAACCCATCTTTTATTTCTTTTAAAATCTTGGTATCTTGCTTTGCTTGTAAACGTTCGTGTTGAGAGCGGCTATCACTTACCTGTGTAGCTCTCGGTTACGCTGTTGTAATTTTTTGTTTCTCTCTTGGTCTGGCTCCTGATAACTTGCGTAACAAGTCTGCAAATGGGTCAGCAGTTGATGAAAACAAGGTTACTACAGAGAAGGTTGGGCGCGAAGCGAAACAGACTGCAGTTGGCTGGCGCAGTGACGTCACTATAGGATCAAAGCGAAGCAGTGGTTGACGGAGTGAAAGGCTCTTAAGCAAAAAAAGCTACTTATAACTGCAGTAAGTTCTCATACAAGTACACTCCTGGAAATTGAAATAAGAACACCGTGAATTCATTGTCCCAGGAAGGGGAAACTTTATTGACACATTCCTGGGGTCAGATACATCACATGATCACACTGACAGAACCACAGGCACATAGACACAGGCAACAGAGCATGCACAATGTCGGCACTAGTACAGTGTATATCCACCTTTCGCAGCAATGCAGGCTGCTATTCTCCCATGGAGACGATCGTAGAGATGCTGGATGTAGTCCCGTGGAACGGCTTGCCATGCCATTTCCACCTGGCGCCTCAGTTGGACCAGCGTTCGTGCCGGACGTGCGGACCGCGTGAGACGACGCTTCATCCAGTCCCAAACATGCTCAATGGGGGACAGATCCGGAGATCTTGCTGGCCAGGGTAGTTGACTTACACCTTCTAGAGCACGTTGGGTGGCACGGGATACATGCGGACGTGCATTGTCCTGTTGGAACAGCAAGTTCCCTTGCCGGTCTAGGAATGGTAGAACGATGGGTTCGATGACGGTTTGGATGTACCGTGCACTATTCAGTGTCCCCTCGACGATCACCAGTGGTGTACGGCCAGTGTAGGAGATCGCTCCCCACACCATGATGCCGGGTGTTGGCCCTGTGTGCCTCGGTCGTATGCAGTCCTGATTGTGGCGCTCACCTGCACGGCGCCAAACACGCATACGACCATCATTGGCACCAAGGCAGAAGCGACTCTCATCGCTGAAGACGACACGTCTCCATTCGTCCCTCCATTCACGCCTGTCGCGACACCACTGGAGGCGGGCTGCACGATGTTGGGGCGTGAGCGGAAGACGGCCTAACGGTGTGCGGGACTGTAGCCCAGCTTCATGGAGACGGTTGCGAATGGTCCTCGCCGATACCCCAGGAGCAACAGTGTCCCTAATTTGCTGGGAAGTGGCGGTGCTGTCCCCTACGGCACTGATCCTACGGTGTTGGCGTGCATCCGTGCGTCGCTGCGGTCCGGTCCCAGGTCGACGGGCACGTGCACCTTCCGCCGACCGCTGGCGACAACATCGATGTACTGTGGAGACCTCACGCCCCACGTGTTGAGCAATTCGGCGGTACGTCCACCCGGCCTCCCGCATGCCCACTATACGCCCTCGCTCAAAGTCCGTCAACTGCACATACGGTTCACGTCCACGCTGTCGCGGCATGCTACCAGTGTTAAAGACTGCGATGGAGCTCCGTATGCCACGGCAAACTGGCTGACACTGACGGCGGCGGTGCACAAATGCTGCGCAGCTAGCGCCATTCGACGGCCAACACCGCGGTTCCTGGTGTGTCCGCTGTGCCGTGCGTGTGATCATTGCTTGTACAGCCCTCTCGCAGTGTCCGGAGCAAGTACGGTGGGTCTGACACAACGGTGTCAACGTGTTCTTTTTTCCATTTCCAGGAGTGTATTTAAAACAGTTGGTTTACCTGTTTAGAGGTTAGCAGTAGACGAAGGGAGCGACTGTGGGGATTTTCGGTTTTCTGCTGCAGCCGCTCTTTTCATTTTCAGTTTCATGTTAAGGAAGCGCATGTGAATAAAAAGTCTTGTTCTAACATACAGTTTGATGATTTCTGGCGAAAAACCAGAACATTTATTTTGGATGGCAGCGCAGATAGTTTTTACTACATTTATTTCCTTCGAAATACTTTATAAACTGTTAAATTCATTTAAAATAAGTTCAAACTGTGACGATTTATGTAGCCAGTCACCTGTCGGAACTCTGAGCCCACCGCGAGATAGGTCTTCAGTCCACCCAAAATGCTCCAAATCTGTTGGAGAAGGAGTTAAAATTTAAGTAGACAGTGTTTCCAGTGTGTCGTCATACTTCTTAAAGAGCGTGATGTCCAGCTTCCCACTACTAATAGTCCAGGAAATTAGAAACCAAAATGATTCCTTGAAAGCAAATTACAGTTCCTCGATACAGTACTAAGAGTAACTGCTTTACAAATGTCTTCTCTTTGCTACTTTTCTTTCCACTTAGCCGGCAGTTTATATGCGTTTTTTAAAATAGTTTGCCTAATATTCCAGTCACCTTGTTTGCTGTTGTTTCTTTTGATACTTCTACTAATATTTTATTTTCGCAACACCGGCTTTCACTTTTAGTTTCAGGCACTATACCTCAGTTTTGCACACACAGCTGTCAGTTTGTTGTTCCCATACTCTAATTCTTCTATGCGTTTACGAAATACTCTGTTTTTCTGTCAATCTTACACCTGTCTGTAGCTGTTGCCTGTTCCATTTTTCTTTTCTTTGGGAGACACCGTAGTCAGATGCTGAAGTGCACTTTGCATTGTCTTTCTTGCCTGCAACCCGTCTCCCGTATTCGAAGAAACTGCATTATCTGCACTCGCGTTACCACTAACACTAGGAACAATTTCTCGTATATTTACACTCAGCACAGGGTCTGGTTTAAGCACTTTCCTAGGTCACAAATCTCTGACGTAATCATCAGGAGCGGAAATGTAAAGAACACACTATTGATGTCGTAATACTGAAACGTTCTTTTCGGTGGCACTTTATAACCCAGACTTTCTGCAACTGAATGTCTTTTGGGAACGAGTGTCTTCCTGCTGTACGACAGGCATCCCATAACATCACAGTCAGGCATTTTAAAATAAAACGTTTATTAAAAGACCGCAAAGCACATCAAGTAAAAACAAACAACACAACTGTTACTGGCCTTTATACAAAATGGAGCTGCGCGCTCCTATGAAGAAGACATGCCCATTGTTCAGCGATCTACGCATCCCATTTGGGTTTCCCCTGGGTGAACCGATCGGTATGTTCGCTAAACTATCAATTTTGGTTTGTTCAAACTGCCTTTTAGGCGGTGTTTGACTACGCTTGCCTTCCGTCGTACTACCAGTGGTAAAAGACAGAGACCCTAGTTCACTTATAGTTTCAGTTTGTAATTTAGTATGAGTATCAATCATTTCCAACAGATTGTCGGGTTCTACAGAAAATTATCCAAGAGTGGGCAGGGTTCAAAAACTTCCATTATTGACATTACAGCACTCGTTTTTCAAGACGAGTCGCGCCTCTAAAATTAAATTTAAGGCACTATATACAAAACTCATTGTGTTTCAAAAGGGTGATAACTGCCCACTCAATATTTTTCTTCAAGTTTATATCCTGTATATGAACTCTCAGCAGTATTGATCATCAGGAATTTTGTTAGTTATTTTTGTTGATATCCTACACTTACTTTTCAGTTTCACAGAAGTACTGATTATCAGGAATTTTGTCAGTTATCTTTGTTGACATCCAACACTCATTTTTCAGTTTTTTTCCAGTTTCCGAGCTTTAATATCCGGTTTTGACATTGTTGACATATCAATAAAATAACGTCAGTGAATGTAACAAATACCAGGTGTAGAAGTATGAAACCGGAATTTGGTTGCAATAATTACACGTCTTGTCTGAAGCTGATAAACAATATTTTATTCAAAATAATTACTATTTATACATTTCTCCCAACTCTCGGGCAGGCTGTAAATGCCCTACCAAGAAAATACTTCTTCTTTTGAAGCGAATCATTCAGCGAGCCATTTTCGTACACTTTCATACGAACTGAAGCGTTGCTCAACGAGAGCGTGAGGCAGTGATGCAAACAGATGATAATCGGACGTAGCCAAGTCTGGAGAATAAGCCGCATGCCCTAGTACTTCCCAGCTGATCACCTCGATCGTTTCCCCGAACCCGTTTTACTGTGTGTGCTGGGGCGTTATTGTGCAACAATATGACTTTGTGTTCCCTTTTTCCATATTCCGGCCGTATTTCACGTAATGCTCGATTGAAATCGATCGTTTGCTATTGGTAACGATCAGTGTTAGCGGTTTCATCGGGTTTCACCTGCTCGTAATAGATGACACCCTTTTGAACCCACCAAACACAGAGCATTGTTTTCTTTCCATTTTTCATCACCTGTCACTATTTGATGGAGAAACGACTTTCTTTTGTATCTGGAGAGCAGCATATCACAAGTGTCTTTCGATTTGCATGCTGTCTTTCATTCAGTTCATGCGGAACCCAATATCCAACTTTCTGCACCTTTCCCATAGCTTTCTGCCTGCAATTCATTGTCTGCGAACCTTTTCGGTGGTTTCCCGCGCTCGTCGTTTCTCACGTCGAAATCACCAATTTTGAATTTTTTTGAACCACTCGAAACACTGTATTTTCCCAATAGCATGTTCGCCGTAAGCTTAGACAAACATCCGATGCGATTCTGCAGCAGTTTTCTTCAAATGATAACAGAAAACCAATGCTGTCCGCAAATAGTAGTTCGTAGGCACAAAACTCGACATGTTTGAAACAGATACCGATGTGTGGAACTGGCGTTACTGTGTGTTGACATTCGTCGTCAGCCGTTACAGAAAGCATGTGACGCTGTAGACACGGTCTCAAGAGCCCTACACTGACGGCTAGCACCATCGATATGCAAATTCCGGTTTCATACTTCTACACATGGTACGATCATTTGCTCATAGACTCTACTCAGTATCTACAACAAAACAAAATATAAACATAATCGAGAATTAAATTGTCAGTAATGGTAAAATAAGTTTTCAAAGCGTTCTTCTTATGGGGCAGTCGCAACTATGTAAGTTCATTTTATGAAATGAAGAAACCGCAGAACAGTTGCTTAGTCAACAACCTTTTATCGCATACACGACAGGTTTAGGAACACTTAAATTTCCATCAACTGGTGTAAACAATTAAATCACTTTACAAAAAAAAAAAGGTTCAAATGGCTCTAAGCACTATGGGACTTAACATCTGAGGTCATCAGTCCCCTAGACGTAGAACTACTTAAACCTAACTAACCCAAGGGCATCACACACATCCATGCCCGAGGCAGGATTCGAACCTGCGACCGTAGCAGCAGTGCGGTTCAGTACTGAAGCACCTAGAACCGCAACGCCACAGCGGCCGGCTAAATCACTTTATCATCTGGGGTCATCCTCTTCCCACTGTTGTCATGGAACCAGAAGTTCCGTACCGAAAGGATAAAGGGGAGATCATAAATTCCATAAAAACCGTTATCTCGTGCTGTGCGGCCGGTAATACAAACAGGAAACTTTCTGGCAGATTAAAACTGTGTGCCGGACCGAGACTCGAATTCGGGACCTTTGCCTTTCGCCAGCAAGTGCTCTACCACTTTTTTTAAAAAACTCATTTTGATCGCTTTCGTTCGTTGCATCTGCTCGGGGCGGACGTCGCATGACATCCGTTTCAGTTCGTCGTTGATAGGTTAACTCAGTTTTTTTATTACAAAAGACAGCGAGCTCTCGGACCGAACACGCTGTGCTACAGTGCCGGCACCATCTGAGCTGACCAAGCACGACTCACGACCCGTCCTCACAGCTTCAGTTCTGCAAGTACCTCGTCTCCTACCTTCCAAACTTCACAGAAGCTCTTCTGTGAACCTAGCAGAACTAGCACTCCTGGAAGAAAGGATACTGCGGAGACTTGGATTAGCCACAGCCTGGGGGAGGTTTCCAGAATGAGATTTTCACTCTGCAGCGGAGTGTGCGCTGCTAGGTTCGCAGAAGAGCTTCTGTGAAGTTTGGAAGGTAGGAGACGAGGTACTGACAGAATTGGAGCTGTGAGGACGGGTCCTGAGCCATGCTTGTGTAGCTCAGATGGTAGAGCACTTTCCAGTGAAAGGCAAAGGTCCCGAGTTCGAATCTCGGTCTGGCACACAGTTTTAATCTGCCAGGAAGTTTCAGGAAATCTGTTATCACGCTTAGCATAGAAGAATGTTTTTTATGTAATTTAAGGTCCCTCTCTTTTATGTTTTGATGCGGAACTTTTGGTTCCATGACAACATTGAGATGAGGATGACCTCAGATGGTTAACCGATTTTATTTTTTACACCAGTTGATGAATCTTTTAAGTGTTCCGAAACCGGTTGTGAGTACAATAAAATACTGTTGATTAAACAACTGTAGTGCGGATTCTTCAGTTTATAAAATAAAATCTATTGTTGACAACTTTATGTGACTCACATAATCAACGAAAAATGTAACACCTCTTGTAACAGACAAAAGTACTATTTCTAACATTATAATATAAAAAGAAATTCCCAAATTTATTTTGTTCGATTTTCCAATTCCAGTATAACCTCTGAAGGACTAATATAGTGCAAGAGGGGCAGAAAATTACACTTGCAAATATCACAAAAAGTATTAATACAAACAAATGTACTTAAAATGAGAAGAAATTCTCGAAACGAAAAGCCAGGCATTAAAAATATGTAACTTGCGCAATTTCTCAGTATTTCAATCATGGATACAATTGTGTTAAAGAGAGAGTTTCTGGTAATAGTAAACAGTTAAGGATAAAATGCGCACATCTTCTTGCTCTTTTATGTAATTTAACCACCTATACATAACTCAGTAATTTAAGCTACTGCATATTAACCATTTTAAAAATAAATATATTTTTATTTTTAAAACAGACACCGCTAGAGCGAAAGTACAAAATCGTTAACTAAGTATACTTACCTGCTCTGGCGGATAGGAGTACGCATTAAGTAGACCAGAGATTTGGTGGGGCGGGGGAGGGGGGCTTCTCTTGGCCACACCGTCTCGTTTGGAGACGACTCTTCATGAACGCTAACAGATTATTTGGAAAATCTGTACACACAAACCGCATACGATTGCATGGCAACGGAGATGCAGGGCGGTGTGTCGAAGGAATCTTTATTCGACCAAAATCCTTTCGAAATACCAAGGAAATCAAATATTGGAGTGTAAGGCGTATACAGAAACAGATATAGACCCAAATTAGACTGAAGTTCAAGAGAATTGTCCGGAAAAATTGTTGCGTCCCTTGGGTAGTGAATTCAATAAACTGTACATAACGTGTAGAAAAAGCGACATTAAAAATTAACAATCAATATTTTTTAACGAGTAAAAATGACAAACCCTGATGTAGGGACATTCTGTGTAATTATGTCATAATTATGTCAGGTAATAATGATACGAAAGATAATCAGAAAGATATAGATGCACGCAGCCATATAAGAACCGCTGCCATTGTAAACAATGTATAAATAGTAAGTCACAATTAGAATCTCGCTCTGTTGATCTCTATTGATCGTTTGGTTTTGATCTCGTTGTTATATGTCCTATCGAGCTACTTTTGTTTCATTTGTTACAAGAGCGATAGTTCTTATCTGGACTTATAGGTCCAGCTTTTGGTAAGTGTATCATGGTTTCTTAATGCAATGTAAAGCAACATTGAACGTACATATATTCATTTATTACATAATATCCTCCATTTGCTACTTAAATGAGTTTTTCAAACAATTTAACACACCTACTGCGGAGGCGAAAAGGATTATCGGCTGACCGCGATTTGGTCCGCTATTTTGCGGATTTTTAAATTTCAGTATAAATAAAAGCAACTGTGCACTCTAAGGCGTAACAAATGTTTAAAATATGGAATAAATGAGCCTGGAAAGTATATAAACACAAACACTTTGATTTAAATACCAGAATTTGACCTAAGTAGAAACGGGTAAAACATACGTTCCTGGCTTGACTATATGAAACTGCGTAAGTAATTTACTTTTAATTTCCAATTGTACTGATAGTATGGAGTGAGTCCTTTTACGACATTTCTTGCAAATCACTTTATTGGCTCACAAATAGGTGCGTTTTGTGGTATGACTTACAGAACCCACGTTTATCAAGTGCAACAGTATAGTTTATGCGACTGTCTTTTCTTTTATTAGATGCTAACAAATATGAACCATTTAGTCTGCGAAAGTGTTAGCTTGATATTAGTGTAAATTTTCATTTCTTGCAGGCGACACTAATACGAACAACGCGTACAGCAACGACTCTGCACTTCTATCAGCTCAGACATCTTGCCACAACTTTTCGTACCTTATACATCATAAAAGTATCACCCTGTAATTTAGTGGCCTGAAACACTTCAAAACTGAGAGGTAATTGTATATGTATAAATCTGTTTCATATCCCACTGAGAGAAAGAGGACATACTTGACAAGCTACTGGGAAACTCTTAAGCCAGATCTACACGTAAAGTTTTGTCGTCAGTCTTGCATGATCATGAAGGATCGACGAGAAGAATGACAGAAATGGCGCAGCTACACCGTTCAAATTTACGTTCAGTTTCTTGCTCAGTTGTTCCGAAATTATCCTGGAGAAAAAACGGCTAGTAATGACAGTTGCCTTATGTGTTCTTAAACTGAACAAGAAGATAAAGTCTGCACATCGTTCACGATGGTCCCGAGATAGGTTGTGGAAGAGAGGTACATTCGCCCACGTGAATCTTCTCCGAGAACTACGGCAGGAACCAGAAGACGGGCGCAATTGCTTACTTATAGACACAGAGACGTAGCTTAAACTGTTAGCGCCTGTAACTCTGGAAACTGAAAAAGAAGAGAGCGTCATGAGGGTTGCTATTAGCCCCCATGAGAGACTCACTGCAACGCTAAGGTTTTTAGCGATTGGCAGGAACTAAAAGGACCTGGAATTCACAATTATAATTTAGAAACAAGCTTTGAGTGGACTTCACTTAGATTAAAAGTTATAAGAGGCTGTAGTACAATGAAATATTTGGTAACAGTATATTAAAATGCCTACTACAGTAGTACAAGTTTATATGCCAACTAGCTCTGCAGATGATGAAGATATTGATGAAATGTATGACGAGATAAAAGCAATTATTCAGGTAGTGAAGGGAGACGAAAATTTAATAGTCATGGGTGACTGGAATTCGTCAGTAGGAAAAGGGAGAGATGGAAACATAGTAGGTGAATATGGATTGGGGGGAAGAAATCAAAGAGGAAGCCGCCTTGTAGAATTTTGCACAGAGCATAACTTAATCATAGCTAACACTTGGTTCAAGAATCATAAAAGAAGGTTGTATACCTGGAAGAATCCTGGAGATACTAAAAGGTATCAGATAGATTATATAATGGTAAGACAGAGATTTAGGAACCAGGTTTTAAATTGTAAGACATTTCCAGGGGCAGATGTGGATTCTGACCACAATCTATTGGCTATGAACTGCAGATTGAAACTGAAGAAACTGCAAAAAGGTGGGATAAACTGAAAGAACCAGAGGTTGTAGAGAGTTTCAGGGAGAGCATAAGGGAACAATTGACAGGAATGGGGGAAAGAAATACAGTAGAAGAAGAATGGGTAGCTCTGAGGGATGAAGTAGTGAAGGCAGCAGAGGATCAAGTAGGTAAAAAGACGAGGGCTAATAGAAATCCTTGGGTAACAGAAGAAATATTGAATTTAATTGATGAAAGGAGAAAATATAAAAATGCAGTAAATGAAGCAGGCAAAAAGGAATACAAACGTCTCAAAAATTAGATCGACAGGAAGTGCAAAATGGCTAAGCTGGCATGGCTAGAGGACAAATGTAAGGATGTAGAGGCTTGTCTCACTTGGGGTAAGATAGATACTGCCTACAGGAAAATTAAAGAGATCTTTGGAGAGAAGAGAACCACTTGTATGAATATCAAGAGCTCAGATGGCAACCCAGTTCTAAGCAAAGAAGGGAAGGCAGAAAGGTGGAAGGAGTATATAGAGGGTTTATACAAGGGCGATGTACTTGAGGACAATATTATGGAAATGGAAGAGGATGTAGATGAAGACGAAATGGGAGATATTATACTGCGTGAAGAGTTTGACAGAGCACTGAAAGACCTGAGTCGAAACAAGGCCCCGGGAGTAGACAACAGAGACAGGCGAAATACCCACAGACTTCAAGAAGAATATAATAATTCCAATCCCAAAGAAAGCAGGTGTTGACAGATGTGAAAATTACCGAACTATCAGTTTAATAAGTCACAGCTGCAAAATACTAACGCGAATTCTTTACAGACGAATGGCAAAACTGGTAGAAGCGGACCTCGAGGAAGATCAGTTTGGATTCCGTAGAAATGTTGGAACACGTGAGGCAATATTAACCTTACGACTTATCTTAGAAGAAAGATTAAGAAAAGGCAAACCTACGTTTCTAGCATTTGTAGACTTAGAGAAAGCTTTTGACAACGTTAACTGCAATACTCTCTTTCAAATTCTGAAGGTGGCAGGGGTAAAATACAAGGAGCGAAAGGCTATTTACAATTTGTACAGAAACCAGATGGCAGTTATAAGAGTCGAGGGGCATGAAAGGGAAGCAGTGGTTGGGAAAGGAGTGAGACAGGGTTGTAGCCTCTCCCCGATGTTATTCAATCTGTATATTGAGCAAACAGTAAAGGAAACAAAAGAAAAATTCGGAGTAGGTATTAAAATTCATGGAGAAGAAGTAAAAACTTTGAGGTTCGCCAATGACATTGTAATTCTGTCAGAGACAGCAAAGGACTTGGAAGAGCAGTTGAACGGAATGGACAGTGTCTTGAAAGGAGGATATAAGATGAACATCAACAAAAGCAAAACGAGGATAATGGAATGTAGTCAAATTAAATCGGGTGATGCTGAGGGGATTAGATTAGGAAATTAGACACTTAAAGTAGTAAAGGAGTTTTGCTATTTAGGGAGTAAAATAACTGATGATGGTCGAAGTAGAGAGGATATAAAATGTAGACTGGCAATAGCAAGGAAATCGTTTCTGAAGAAGAGAAATTTGTTAACATCTAGTATAGATTTAAGTGTCAGGAAGTCGTTTCTGAAAGTATTTGTATGGAGTGTAGCCATGTATGGAAGTGAAACATGGACGATAACCAGTTTGGACAAGAAGAGAATAGAAGCTTTCGAAATGTGGTGCTACAGAAGAATGCTGAAGATAAGGTGGGTAGATCACGTAACTAATGAGGAGGTATTGAATAGGATTGGGGAGAAGAGAAGTTTGTGGCACAACTTGACTAGAAGAAGGGATCGGTTGGTAGGACATGTTTTGAGGCATCAAGGGATCACAAATTTAGCATTGGAGGGCAGCGTGGAGGGTAAAAATCGTAGAGGGAGAACAAGAGATCAATACACTAAGCAGATTCAGAAGGATGTAGGTTGCAGTAGGTACTGGGAGATGAAGAAGCTTGCACAGGATAGAGTAGCATGGAGAGCTGCATCAAACCAGTCTCAGGACTGAGGACCACAACAACAACATATTAAAATGTTTACGGCAACTTTAAAAAATGGCCCAAAATTTAAATACTTCTATACTGCCATCTGATTTTCCCTTCTGGTGAAACAAATCGATTTGTGAATTCACGTCGCACTTCCGCGGTTGGTGGTGGCCAGTTACATGTGTTTAGAGGTTCCAGTGGTACATTTGTTTATCCTTATCGTGGACAGGTAATAGACTGGCAGCGGAGCTAGGTTTGAGTGATAAGACTGACGAGCGCCTGTATGCGCAGACTTGTTGGAAGTCTTCCACGTACACGAAGCTCCAGTCCATCAGTCTTTCAAAGTTCTGTCAGTTCACGCAAGACTGCCAAACTTCCGTCCAAACATAATGTTTTATTTGACAGATCCGGCATGATCATGTAAAACTGACAGAAAACGGTGCCTGTGGACCAGGCTTTAAAATGAGAATAAGTAAATGAACCGTATATAATTCAGGTAAGAACGGCAATAACTGAGATTCACTGTCGTGAAGAAATAGTCAATGCACGGCAGAACTAGGGTAAACGTTGTGAAATGTATAACTGTGTGTGTGTGTACGCTTTTCTCTGTGTCAGTCATTGTGTAGGGCATTTTTGTGATTTCATTTTTGTTTGTGTGCCGAAAGCCTTGCTCTTCCTTGTGTGACAAATATGGTCAGGCAAAGGAAATGGGCAGGATAGCAAGCTAGCCAATGCTTGTCGGTGCCAGAAAGAGTGCACGAATCCCACAGTATGTTGGAAATGACAGATACTGATAGTAAATTACAAACTGTAACTATAAATGAACTAGGTGCTCCGTCTTTTACCACTGGCGGTACAACGGAAGCCACGATTAGTCGAAGTCTAAAAGGGCAGTTTGAACAAACCAAAACTGATAGTTTATCGAACATACTAATGAGTTCACCCAGGGGAAACCCAAATGGGATCTTAGTCCGCTGAACAATGCGCATGTCGTCATCATAGCAGCATGTGGGAGCATGCAGCTCCATTTTGTAGCGAGGCAAGTAAAATAGCTGTGTTGTTTGCTTTTGTTCGAGGTGCTTTGCGGTGTTTGATAAATGTTTTATTTTAAAACGTCTGGCATGGTGTTATGGGATTCCTGCCCTACATCAGGAAGACAAAAGGGTCGGATGAAATCTATGGTTCATTCCCAAAAGACATTCAGTTGCAGAAAGTTTGAATTACGAAGTGCCACCGAAAACATCGCTCCTGGTGATTACGTCCGTAATTTTCAAGCACAATTTCTTAATCTACCACCTAGGAAAGAGCTCAAACTAGATGCTGTACTGAGTGTAAACGGCGGCCGGGTTGGCCGAGCGGTTCTGGGCGCTACAGTCTGGAACCGCTGTGATAAACCTTTTGCATTTCCTTTATGTTTTCGTCTTCTTTAAAGGCAAAGAGAGAAGATGAAGCGGTAGCCCATCATAGAGCCTATGCCTACCGTCATGTATTTTTTGACTTTCAGTTGTTAAAAAACAGAGGGTTTTTTTCTGGTAACAGTAGGAGGAAGGAAGGATTCGCGCTCAGCTAGTGAACGAGTGAGAAGCACGCCATTTTTAGCGAGTAATTGTAGGCCGCCATTATGGGGTCGCTATGAATTAAGTGAGGAGTATGTATTTCATATGTGCACCGTTTAGAAAAATACAGTATTGTTTTATTAACAGAAAGGTCGTGTGAGTTGTTATTTCAAATAGTACAATAATTACAAGAACTGAAGCCCACCTGTGTACTTTGGAAAATTACGAAGATCCGATAAGCTTAATGGGAACACGGTCAAGACTTCGAAGGTGAACACGGCGACCAAACGTAGCATTATAAAGAATGGTAAGCACAAACCTACAGCGGAGAAAGAAACTACTTCGCCCTGCAAAATAATATGAACTAATACGAACTTATTTCCAGGCATAGCTCAGCTTATTGTGCTTGTCATTCATGCCGAAAAATTAATCTCATTAATTCAATACATTCTAAAAAGCCACGCATTTCAACATTTTATTATCATCTATTCCATTATTTTATTATATTATAAAGTGGCGACAGGTGACAGGCATGATACGTAGTGGGCAAAGCTGTGAGTACTAGTATTGTTAGGAAAATGAATATACATGTATGTTAACAATTTCTTTATGTTCCATGTACGCTGATGATGTGACGGAGACGGTGATGTGATACCGAAGAAATACTATCAAAAGGAAATAATAAATAAATTAGAAGGAAGAAGGCGACAATACCAAGAGCACACAACAAAGCACAACAGAGGAAGTACCGTTTGCAAGACAACAATCAGGTAGGAACGCGCAATGCATATAGAGAATGCGTTCCCAGTAGACCTATTAGAAAATCCATCCACCTATTTCCTAAAATCCAGAACCTAAAGCTTCAGAGATTAACGCTATTGTAGTCAAGTAGAGATAATGACATTTCTTTATTAGTACTGAAAATATATTGATTGAAGAACAGTTGAGACTACAATTACATACACCTGTATATGCATTTTTTCGCCTGAGAAGTAGCGCGGAAGTAAAATCTTTAAAAAGAAAATTTTTATTTTGATACCTGCAGTAGTATAAGGATTTCTATAATGGAGGGTCAAAACAATAAGGAAATGTCATTCGAAAATCAGAATGCCAATGTAGTGGATGTTCATTTGCAAAATGCAACAATGAGTGATTTGGAACCGTTTAGCGGTGATTATTTGGATGCTGGGCGCGACATGCCATTGTTGCATTCGACGCCCGTGAATACAGAACATTTAATTACAAGCAATACATTAATTACAGTAGACGTAACTAATGGCACCTCGAGGCAAGAGAATATTTTAAATGAGAGCAGTACGTGTAGTATAGAGTTGGGCAACACGATTCTTTTTCCCGATTCGATTCCTACGATTCAATCTCACATTGCGAATCGATTCCTACGATTCGTTCACGATTCATCTAGTCTGCGATGGCACGATTCTTCCGGAATGCAAAAAGTTCTACATCTTACTCATAGATGACAGGACATGTCTGAAATTGTCAATGGGGTTAGAATCGAACTGTGTCATAAGATATGCCAGAAGTGGTTTATTTATGAGTAAACATGCACATGACGTTACAAGTGTGATTCTCGATTTATACGTGTAATGCCTTAATTGATGAAAGGTTACGTTTGATTTGATTGCATCTATTGTTTTATTTCAGTATGACAGGAAAGAGGAGTCGATTTGTGCGAAAGGTGGTGCAAAATTACGTGGTATGCCAGTTTGGTTGTGTGGCTTGAACGTATCTAACTACAGATGTCTGTTTTATAGTAACAAAATCTAGCAGTGAGGCAGACGTGGTTTGGCTCATATCATCCTGTTTTTCTGTGCTAAGATGTCTTTCCAAGTCCACATCATTCTTGTAATTCATAACGCAGCTGACAGCCCCCCCCCCCCCCCCCCACACACACAGCAAATTTAGCTTAAATTTCATTTCAAAGCATAGGTATTTTGCTTTTAATTTGTCTGAGAACTTGCCGCTGTCACTACTGTTTACGTGAGAAGACGACATACTTCTAAACAGTAGGATTCAATCGTATACAGCGACATTGCTTCACTAAAATTTAATATGAATCTGAACACGATAACATTCGAAAACTCGAACTTGAAATTGCTAATTAAAAAGCTTTTGTTTAAAGATAAACTTAAAAAATCAAAATCCGTATCTAAATATAAAATTTTATCCGAACTTTTAAAGCCGTTCCCAAGAAACACGAAATCCGCGTTTTTATTTAAAAAATTCTTTTGTGTAAAATCGCGTGCTGTAAGGAGACACAAAGACAGGTAAACATAAAAACCAAAACCTTAACTACATTCAATATGTACTAACAAAGTTTTACGAGATGGCGTTATAAAAACATGTGAAATAGCGTTTTTATAATATAAAATTGCGTTTGTACGAATGGAACTATGTAGGTGAACTTAAAAAGCAAAAACCAGTCTAAATACAAAATTTCATGCAAATCGTTAGGGCCGTTTTCGAGATACGCGAAATACAATACATAATCGTGTGTATAGAAGGTGTGTGTGTTTTGCATTGCATCTGCAACAAATAAGAGGTACGTATTTATTCATCATACTTGGATTTCTTGATTTTAATCGTCTGTCTTGGGAGCTGTGTACTCGCTGTATATCGTTTCTGTCATCACTAGTTCGTGTATTACTCGCGCAAACTAAGCTGACGCCGGCGAGGTGGCTGATGGTAGCGATAGTAAATGGGAAATGCCTTTACGCTCGTTCCCGTCAGCCACCGCCAACTGTCAGCTTGGTTTTCACGAGTAATATTACGGCCCAAGTAGTGGTGGGCAGGAAATCGCGTATCTGTTAGAAATCGCAGTGACTGAGAAGTCACAGATATCACAGTAGCAACTTTACAGAATCTAACTGCGATTTCAGTCACAGTTAGCAGTCGCAAGTAGTATTTCACATTCAAAGACGTGAGCCATCTATTGGTCGAATTTAGCACTGCTTTCTGCGATTTCAGTGACAAGTCGCAACTAAGAGTCGCAAGTAGCAACTAAAAAGCGCGGTTAACAGTGGCATCTGTTGGCCGAAGTTCGTACTACGTCCATCTCTGCGGTACGCTATGGAGTCTAACTGCGATTTCCGTGACAAGTCGCAACTAAGAGTCGCAAGTAGCAACTAAAAAGCGCGGTTAACAGTGCCATCTGTAGGCCAAAGTTCGTACTACGTCCATCTCTGCGGTACGCTATGGAGTCTAACTGCGATTTCCGTGACAAGTCGCAACTAAGAGTCGCAAGTAGCAACTAGAAAGCGCGGTTAACAGTGCCGTCTGTGGGTCAAAGTTCGTACTACGCCCATCTCTGCGGTACGCTATGGAGTCTAACTGCGATTTCCGTGACAAGTCGCAACTAAGAGTCGCAAGTAGCAACTAAAAAGCGCAGTTAGCACTGCCATCTGTTGAGCAAAGTTCATACTACGCTATTCGCTACCGAGTCAAACTGCGATTTCTGTGACAAATCGCAACTAAGAGTCGCAAGTAGCAACTAAAAAGCGCAGTTAACATACTTTTCCTAGTGTCATCTGTTGACCGACGTACGTACTTCGTTATGAGAGCCTTGTGCCTCACGAGATCGATGTGCTGTGTGTGCATATGAAGGGCTTATTTCAATAGTGGTACAAGTCCATTTTTGTTAATTTTGAGATATAGAGTCGTAAAGTTAAATGAGCGCTGAAAAATCTGCAGTTGAGATACCAGAAATATTCAAGCATATGGCTTCTTGCTAGAGATGAACCTTTATTTATGTTTGTTTGGATCACTAATTTTAGAAGCATTATAGACAGAAAAGTGGAGGTAATGGACTTGTACCACTATTGAAATAAGCCTTTCATATTATATGACGACATGCACATTCAGCATCAGTTATGGTTGGTCAAATACTGCTGTGACTCTGAATGTATTATATTAATAAGAAGCAACATTGCCATTTTCTCCTGAAAATATCAAGTAACGTAACAAATGTGTTTGATTCTGCTTCCAATATGACAGTTTTGGTTAATACTCCACATGCCTACAGGACTTTGCAATGTTAACACAGCAGAACTCAGACATCTGTATAAGTGTAGAGAAATGAAAACAGTCATATGAATGCCTCACTTTTGTTCCGACACAGTTCAAGACTCGGGAGAAAAGTTTTACACCTGGTGTTCTACATGGCAACTTCACACACAAGAACTTTTTGCCGACACTACTACCACCTACATAAGTAAGCTTTTCCTGTGTTACTTTCAAGTAATGCACTTAAGCTATTCCTGATTTAACTGGAAGATCTGTACTTCTCACTTTCATATCAACAGCCTCAAAATGCATATTGTAGACTTCGGGATATGTTACAGGTCAGTGTCACACCAAGATTGGGGAGAAAGGTGGCGGGGGGGGGGGAGGGGGGGGGGCCGGCATGTCGCTCTCCAACAAGTGTTTACCAATAAGTAAGTGGCGGAAAATTATGGGTATAGGACGGCTTAACATGTGGAAAATGAGATTTTTATTATTCACTCACTGTATTTGACATTTATTATTCCTTTAAAATCGCACAACAACTTCAATAAAACACAGTTTAATCATTCACACACTTATTTCACAATTGTTTCACTTTTAAACTGCAAATCCTCTAAGAGCTGTCTTGAATCTTCACGAGTCTCTCCCAACAGCCTTGATGTGGATAGATACGTACAGCAACCAGTAATCAGAGTCAGAACTGTGTCTGCAAAAACACAAGGATTATTAAACAATTTTTGCTGTCATTAATTACTAGAAATATAATTGACAGAGTAGATTGCTAATATTTGCTACAATGAATATCACATTTGCAAGAACGATCTCACTGAAGTAATTAAGTCCATCGAAACGCTTAGAAACTAACCTCTCGTCTGACGAAAACGGTCTAAAGACGCAGTGGCAATTTCTTCAGATCTGTTGACAATGATATTTTGAGTTATCACTTTACTGAGTGACTGAAATGTAGTTCAGGTACCTGTGAACATAACAATATGTTAGAATTCATTTTCTAAATACGAACTATTACGGTACTGTACGGCTACTTACATATTAATTACACTATTAATATTTTCACAGTTGTTTCTTTAATACAAAATTAAAGCCAACGGAAGAAAAAACGTAAAACATACTTGCCAATGACAGGTTTGTTGCGATGCAATTTTCTGTGTTGACAGATGTAACTTTTTCATACAGTGGTAAGTCACAGAAATCGCAGGAGTCACAGAAATCGCAGAAGTAGCAGAAGTCACAGAAATCGCAGAAGTAGCAGAAGTCGCAGAAATCGCAGAAGTAGCAGAAATCGCAGAAGTCACAGAAGTAGCAGAAGTCACAGAAGTAGCAGAAGTCGCAGAAATCGCGGAAGTAGCAGAAATAGCAGTGGCGGAGGGATACACGACCTATGTTCCTTAACTGCGACTCTTAACTGCGACAAATCGCAGTTAAGAATAACAGATACTGAAAAGTAGCATTCACAGAAATCACTGATATCGGAAAATCGCAGTTTAGCCCATCACTAGGCCCAAGTGTCCGCTTGGTTTTCACGAGTAATATTACGGCTCACGAACTGCGTTTGTTCGTTCCGAGCTTCCTTTGTTCACACGCATGCTCCACTTGACTGCCATCTGGCGGTCATAATCATTCGGCACGACTCGGCATGATTCGGAAGTTGCCTTCGAAAAATAGCGTACTAAGAATCGATGACTCGTTGGAACTTGGAATCGTCACGACTCGGAAACACGCAATCGTTCTTACGATTCTTTTGAACGACGATTCGTCCGTATCACGATTCGATTCTTACGATTCTTTATTTAGAGTCGTTCAAATGAACGACTCATTCACGAATCGCCACAACTCTAGTGTAGTACGGACGCAGATGCTGACAGGCGTAGGCCGGAAGTGAATACGGAAGATATGCAAGCCTTATTTCGAGCCTTAACAGAATCGATACAAACAAACATGAATGCAATGAAAGCAGACATAAATTCAAAAATGTCGGGTTTAGAGACTAAAATGTCAAGTTTACAAACGATACAAGCAGACATGACCACAGTAAAGTCCGAGATCGAGAAGGTTAATACAAACATGACACACATTTCAGACGAGGTAAAAAATTTGCGCACAGAACTCAATAGCCTGGACACGAAGTTCACACAGCAGATTTCACAAATCTCCACGGAGGTGAATAGGAAAATTAATGAACAAGTACAAATTTCGGTTCACGATATGGGTGAGAAATTAAAAGGCATAATGGGCGAAAAATTTGAAACACTAACACACACGTATCGACAGGAGCTGTCCGGAATTAGAGAAACCCAAGAGAATTTACAGGCAATGCAAAAGAATACGCAGGTCAACTTAGACAATGTACAATCAGAAGTAGCGAAACTACATTCTTTCTGTGACGACCTGCCAGAAAATGTAGAAAAAATCGCATTCGAGGTAGGATTACTCAAGTTAGAACACAAAAGGATCAGCTCAGACATTGTGCAGCTTTATGAATCGGTAAAGAGCAATGCAAAGGACGAAAATACAACGTTCGCAGAAAAATGCGTACGTGAACAGCGTACCTATGTGGAAGCGGTAAAGGAAGTAATGGGGGACAAGGAAGAAGAAATCTTAAAACGCGTAGGACATGATAATCAGACAGTTAGAACAACGGTTAAGAGACGAAATAGTTAACAAAGTACGGTAATATCATCGCCTGGGGCGGTAAGCGGAGCGATAAACAGCCATCCGCCAGTGGGAGAAATCAGTGGCGCGGACAACAATGCCCAACCCACGCCGCGCGACCGCATGTCGACGCGCGACGCGAGCAGCGGGCAAAACTTTGCTGAAACAAATATACCATCACCGCAGGTAAATGCTGTTCCGCCGTGCTGGACAGCGTTGTTAATGGATGAGAGCTTAATAAAACATCGACAGCTGAAAGTGTTACCTGGCTGAATTCCTGGAAGTTATTTGAAAGTTGTATACGCCAGGAGAAACTCAGGTCTCAAATAGGCGACAAGGAAATGCAAATTACCAGGAACGGAATATGCAACACAGGGATCCGAGAGATAACAGGCAGCCCGTACAGTCAAATCGAAACAACCGGGACACGAACTGGCGAGCACGCGAACATACGGTAAACATAGTAGAAGTGACGGCAGAAAATGAAACAATACCTTTACCGGCCCCAGGAAATAATAATCGAGCGTGACTAGAGGAAGAAGGTAATGAACTATCAGTGTGCCACAGTACTAATATGAGCGACTTAAACACTAAAACGAACTGGAACGGAAAGGAGGAAGCAGACACTGAAACAAACCTACACATACAGCATATCCGGAATCTGTTTTTAAGGTATGATAAGGACGCAGAAATGAAAGAAGACTTGTTTATCGAAGAGAAAGAAACAACACGCAAGGTAAGTGAAATTATTCAAGCAACAATAAAGGTAAAGGTGGGAAACATAGATGTACTAGTTGTTTTGGATACTGGCGCGTCGACAAGCCTAATGTCTACTAGCTTGTTCAAAGAGATAGCGAGGGAAGTAAATGTACCCACACTACCTGTAGAGAACTGTAAGATCGTAACGGCGATGGGAAGTAAATCTAAAGTTATAAAATTACAGGCCAGCATACCCATTAGCATATGTGGTGTAATTTTGCAGTGTACTTTCTTGTTGGTAGACAAACTTATAGTGAACTGTATACTTGGTATGGAGGTGTTCAGAAGATATGGGATAAAAATAGGCATCGGCAGCGGGGAATGCCAGTTTCATGTAGGGGAGCGCACACTGACTGTGGACTTAATAAGAACTACAGTGACAAATCAGATTAGGCCGATACCAGACATTAATGTTAAACTTGTCTACCCTCAATCCTTAATGGCAAAGGAGATGGAACTTGATGACGCTGGTAGGGAGATCCTCGATGAGCAAATAGTAGACAGTAAAATAAGTAAATCCACTTGTCTTAACAATGAACAGCGAAGTGAACTGACAAAATTACTCTTCAAATATCATAACATTTTTCGTAAACAAACTAGTGTTATTAAGGGATATGAGTATAAAATGGAAGTATACCCGCATGAAACATATTGTAGAACCTCGTATGGCACCCCTTGGGCAAAGAAAGAGGCAGTAAGAAAAGAAATAGAGCGTATGATTAGGTGGAGGGTTATTGAAACATCGCACTCACCTTACTGCAGTCCGATTCTCGCAGTTGGTAAAACTGACGGAACGGTGCGGTTGGTGTTAGACGCGAGGGAAATAAACAAAATCATCGTTCCTATAAGAACAAGGCCAGAGAATCTAGAAGAGCAGCTATTAAAGTTTAATGGCGTTAAGTATTTAACATCCCTTGATTTGAAAGCTTCGTACTGGCAAATTTTATTACATGAAGAGAGTAGAAAGTATACAGCTTTCATAAATGCCGGTAGGAGCTACCAATTTAGGGTGCTGCCTTTCGGATTAAATGTGAGCGCTGGTGTATTTATTGAAGCATTAGACAGGCTACTTGGACCGGAACTGCTTAATCAGGTTACACTCTACGTTGATGATCTATTAATTGCAACTCAAACATGGGATGAACATGTAAGTATTTTGGAAAGGATTTTTCAAAAATTTGATGAATACAATGTCACAGTCTGAATTCGGAAAGGAAAAAATAAAATTCTTAGGTCATATTATTTCACCAGTAGGAATTCTACCTGACCCCAGTAAACTAGATGCGATACGGAATTTCCCAACACCCTATACTAAGAAACAATTAAAAGGTTTTCTAGGAATGGCCTCGTTTTTCAGGAAGTTTCTGCCACAACAATTGTTGAACAGTAGTTCACTATTAAACTTACTGCGTAAAAACCACAGTTGGTTTTCAGCAGATTAAGCAGGCGCCGATTAACGCGCCCATCCTGAAACACCCAAATATGGAATTGGATTTTTGTTTAAGCACCGATGCTAGTTATCAGGGGCTCGGTGCGTGCCTGTTTCAAATAATAACAAAGGATGGTAAGGAAGAGGTCAATGTAATCAGTTTTGCCAGTAGAACCCTCACAGAATGTGAAAGATCTTATTCCGTAACTGAGCTAGAAGCGTTAGCAGTGGTTTGGGCGTTTCGTAAATTTCAATATTACCTTTGGGGAAAACATACCAAAGTTTACTGTGATCATCAAGCCTTGTCCTTTCTTCTGACGTGCAAGTTGTTACATAAGAGAATAGCGAGATGGTGCATGTATGTCCAAGAGTTTGATTTTGAGATAGTGTACACAAAAGAGGAACAGAATGTTTTGGCAGATGCACTATCACGGTTACATTTCCCTAATATGAGGCGACGTATAGAGCAAGTAATCAGACGCTGTGCGGTGTGTCAAAAGGTCAAACATCAGAATAGGACATGTCTTAACGTACTACACCCAATAATACCAAAGCAGCCAAGGGATCTTGTATCTATTGACGCCGCAGGACCTTATCCCCAAGCCTGCGGCGGAGTTAAATACATCGTAGCCATGGATGTTTTTAGTAAGTATCTCCAGCTGTACGCAGTCAAAACAGTTAGGTCAGGGCCAATTATAAGGCGAATTCTGGAAGACTACATACCACGCATTGGGAAACCCCAAGCAGTCCTAACTGATAACGCCTCAAATTTTACATGTGACCAATGGAAATCATTTTTAAAACCACAAAACATACGTCATATTTTAGTATCCAAGTTCCACCCGGAAGCAAGTCCCGTCGAACGGTGCTTCCGTGAATTTAATAGGTTTATCCGCACATATATACCACAGAACCAAACGAAATGGATAGAATACCTGGGTCCGTTTCAGCACATAGTAAATCACCTACCACACACATCAACAGGGCACACACCGGCCGAACTGATGTTTGAAAAGGTGGAACTAGATGAATGGGCAAAACCAATACCTAAATTACGGCACAAAGACGTAGTCTTAGATGAGGAAGTACGGCGAGCGCTAATAATATTGAAAGAGCAAGCTCAAATAAGGAAAGGAATTTACGACAGGAAATTGAAAAACGTAACAGAATTCCAGATTGGACAGGAGGTACTACTAAGAACGCATCCGAAATCATCGAAATTAAAGGCATTGAATAAAAAATGGCAATTGTCATATGTTGGTCCGTATATCATTGTTGACAAGCCACATCCGGGGTGCTACTTGATAGGAAATATAAAAAATGGTAAAATAAAAGGCATGTATCCACATAAAGATTTGCGGAAATTTATTAAATGAAAATTCAAATCTCATTCTGTCCTTATCTGTTGCATCAGTAAAACGCAAGAAGGTAGGAGGTTTGTCGCTCTTTGACGAATAAACCGACTGGCGCTCGGTTCCTCTCCAGCTAGGTGGTACAATATTTATATTTCCGGTGCCCTCTCCCTCTTCTACTATCCTGCTTAATCAATAAGGAATGTTCAGTTTTCTTTTACTATCTAACATGCAGAGAGTGAGATGCAGCCTAGTGAAAATAAATTTTCCTTGTATTTTGATATTGTACTTTCTTAAGACTTAATTCACAGCGCGCGGGCTTTAAGTGAGAGGCATGAGCGATGAGGTATACTGAGCCGTGCTGCCGCGCTTAAAGCAGAGCGTACTTCAACAATTATATACGAAGCGGCTAACAGCTGATCGTAGGGGCCAAGTAGGCAAAAAGCAAGGTGGAGTTCAGTGTCCCCTGTACGATGCGCAAAGACACACTGCGCACCGCGACGGAAACCCATTCTAGAATTTAAGCGAATCGGCATCCACACCGCGCAACCAGCTGGACAAAACGGAAGCGACACGAAGTGGGGTACATATCAGCTAGTTACTCTGACGTAGATGAGCAACACAAACTAAACGAATGGAGACATTTATTCTAAGTCGGCGACTATACTGTAAAGAGCACTAATTTTAAGAGTATATCATTAAGTTAAGCATATGCATCTTTAAGAAAATGAGCGCATTGACGCAAGTAAACTATAAGGAGAGTAGAATTCGCTAAATTTGTGAACTTAACACAATCCATTGAACGTACATATACTTATTTCTCAGTACTCAACGTAGAAGAGGATAAACACAGGAAATGACCTATCCGGCTATATACAACAGGATTAAGACAAGTTGAAAAGGGAAGTAACAACATGTACACTTGAAAGAACGCGATTAGCACATAACTTAAGAACTAAGCGACTTACATACAACACATAAGTGAGCGACGATGTGAAAGGTAGAATGAGATATAAACATAGGAAAATGCGTGTGACTGAGACGTAAACTATAAAATAACATATCGTACAAGATTTAGCGAGAGGAGCAGTTGTACACTTATAGAACTACACTTCTTTACAGACAACATTAGAAGTAGTGAGCTTAATGTACAGGGAGAATACATATCCACAAATCTGTTAATCGAGCGAGGTGGCGCAGTGGTTAGCACACTGGACTCGCATTCGGGAGGACGACGGTTCAATCCCGTCTCCGGCCATCCTGATTTAGGTTTTCCGTGATTTCCCTAAATCGTTTCAGGCAAATGCCGGGATGGTTCCTTTGAAAGGGCACGGCCGCTTTCCTTCCCAATCCTTCCCTAACCCGAGCTTGCGCTCCGTCTCTAATGACCTCGTTGTCGACGGGACGTTAAACACTAACCACCACCACCACCACAAATCTGTTATTACAGAACTCACCTATGTTAGTTGCTATTAATTACACGATACCTTATAGTATAAGCAGCAAAATAAAGCTGTAAACATGAATTGAACAACACGCGGGAGATAAGCTAAGTAAATACAAAAACCAACCAATAAGCACACGACGTAATTACATGAACTTAAAACAAAAGAACTGAGATAAGTACTGTATGTTTACAAAAGCGATATGGAGAAATAAATGAAATTTCACTGCTGGATAATATTTTGAAGCAGAGAGAGTGAAAGGTTTTATTAGGTTCGATTGAATGTATTAATTAGTTAATCTACGTTTGTGGTGACATGGAGTGAATCTAGGAAGAGAATGAAAGTGTATTAGAGTAATACGAGTTCATTTATATTTGTGGGAAGAAATAAATAGGGCGGTGGTTCTAGTGCGAGAACCCTGTAGGTAGTACATGAGTATAAATGGCGATTTATGTGGAATATTTTTAATGATTGAGTATATGGGTATACGGCGATGAATATGAAGATTAATATTACAAGGGTACCTAGGAAAGGGCCACGAAGCCGACGTAAGAAAGAATACACTATATAGTTTTAAGTCTTAGAATGAACGGTTGTATGAGTGTGGAAAGCAAAGTATGATGATGCATGTACGGTAAGTAATTATGAAAACGAACATCACGAAGAAGCAGTGAGGAGTATAGAAGAAACAGTGAAGTCGATAGTAACAATGGTACATGATAACATTTAAAACACACCACAGCACAGTGATTTGCTACACAGACATCAGAATGTAAAACAACCTAGTATGAAAAATATTTCCTTAGAGACTAACTGTTACAGCTCGAGAAACTATAAGGTTAATATAAATGAAAATATGATACACGATTCGTATGAGGAATTAACACAAAATGCAGTGAAACAATATTTTCTACACTGAGTTCTTGACGCACGCAGGAGCGAAAGCATTACTTTAGCACGTGCGCGTTCTTATTTAGCGATAATGAATTATGAGTGGAGCTACACGTGACAAAAATACGGTAAAATTATCGGTCACACGTCACAAAGGTAAACATGTACATGTCGTCGAATCAATAAGGCAGAAATATGGCTTGAAATATGTGTTGACGAATGTGGAATATTACGACGATTAACAAGCTGTGATGAAGTCAGGATTGTCAAGGGATAAAACATCCCCCACACTCGCTCACAAACGAGCACTTATAAATATTATACATAGTATGAAGATTTATCAAATGCCAAGGATAGAATAAGTACACCAACGACGCACTACAAATAGTAATCCTAGAAGTAGCTTGATCTCTGAAGCAGACCTTAGCGAATCCTGTTTTCCATGTAGTGAGTAGTTCAAATGGCTCCGAGCACTATGGGACTCAACATCTTAGGTCATAAGTCCCCTAGAACTTAGAACTATTTAAACCTAACTAACCTAAGGACATCACACACACCCATGCCCGAGGCAGGATTCGAACCTGCGACCGTAGCAGCCTCGCGGTTCCGGACTGCAGCGCCAGAACCGCACGGCCACCGCGGCCAGCTAGTGAGTAGTGCTGGAACGTATTTTCTATGTGTATTTGTGATGGTAAAAACGCGCAGGAGGTTGGGTCTGCAAGTCAAGAGAAAAGCAAAAATTCAGAACAAATGAGAGATTCCATCTAATTTACTTATTAGTGTGTAAGATGGATGATGCCTAACATGGAACCCATATATGAAATGTGAATGTGACTTGTACATTTATGTGTCAACTTTCCTATTGCCAATGTCGATGTCTATGAAAATATGTATGTAGTATTTTCTACGTAGTTGTGGATGTAAAAACGCGCAGGAGGTCGGTCCTGCAAGACAATAACAAGAAAGAGCAAATATTCAGAACAAGTGCAAGATTCCTTCTAATTTACTTATTGCTGTGTCAGATGCTGCTTAACATGAGTCCATATACGAAATGTGAATGTGAATTGGACATTTATTTGCCAACTATAGTATTGTTAATGTCGATGTCTATGTAAAATGTATATATGTACTCTTTTCTTCTTTTCTATGTGTAGTTGTGGACGTAAAAACGCGCAGGAGGTCGGTCCTGCAAGACAAGAATAGAAAATGCCAATATTCAGAATAAATGAAAGATACCTCCTGATTTACATATTAGTGTGTAAGAGGGTGCATGTCATGGAGTCCGTATATGAAATGTGAATGTGAATTGTAAATTTATGTGTCAACTCTATTATTGTCAATGTTTATGTCTATATATGCACTATTATCAATTTTATGTGAGATTTTATACTTGAAGAAGAACAACTTATGTATGTATGTGAAGTGCAACGCGACGGACGAGTAAAATACTCGCACGTGTGGAGTGATACAAAAATATTAAGGCCTAATAATGTTGAAAATAACGGCTCAGCCGTAATATGAGTAAACGCTACAGTCTAGCAAAGTGAATACAGAGAGTGTGATGCATGTGCGACGGAGATATCAGAGGAAGTCCGTATAACCACAAGTTGAGGTGTGAAAACCGCTGAACTATAATGCACGACGGAAGATAATGCCGTATCCTGCAGTGCGGCTCTTACCTTCAATGTCACTGGCCGAAAACCTCGCCCAGGCGCGAGATGATGGTGGTGGTTGTTGGGATGTTTAAGGGGGACTAAACAGCGAAGGTCATCAGTCCCCCAAGCGCGAGATGAGGTATTGGTGTTCTTCGGGTTGAGCGTTGGAGCTGAATCCGTCGTATCCAGTCTCCGGACTGGAGGGCATTTACAACACCGACTTCATGAGCCTGGAGCGACATTACAGTGTGTGCGCGGGCAGTGCTGCTGCTCACGTGGCGCTTGCGTCATGCGTCGGGCGCGTTAAACAATGACCTGCTGCTGACCATAAGTGCAGCGAACAATGAAATAACGTGTGCCGAAAGGACAGCTTCTCAGAATGGCTAATGAACCAAAAGCCAAGGAGAAAAACACTTTTTAAAATATAGTGAAAGGACAATTTAAGAAATGTAACATTTTCCCCCTGGTAATACTGCTTAACAAATGTAAGGAGAAATAAGAGGAGGAGGAGAGTAGTGTTTAACGTCCCGTCGACAACGAGGTCATTAGAGACAGAGTGCAAGCTCGGGTCAGGGAAGGATGGGAAAGGAAATCGGCCGTGCCCTTTAAAGGGAACCATCCCGGCATTTGCCTGAAGCGATTTAGGGAAATCACGGAAAACCTAAATCAGGATGGCCGGAGACGGGATTGAACCGTCGTCCTCCGGAATGCGAGTCCAGTGTGCTAACCACTGCGCCACCTCGCTTCGTCTAAGGAGAAATAAGAGACTACGACGTTAGCATGCCATGGACGTGCGATATGTAATATGAATATATGTGAATGTAATTACGTGATATAAGTATATGTGAGTGTATTTATTTGTATGAATTTGTAATGGCCGAGAAAATGAGCTTTTGTAGATATACTTGTAGTAGCATAAGGGTATTAAAACTCCATTGACGTGCACCAAGTGACTGAACTATGAGCCCCAAGGTTAATAAGGCTACTGTATACTGTCTCCCTAAATAAAGAGACTTATTTCCGACAGTATACAGTAGGAGGGCATTTGTTATAAACCTTTTGCATTTCCTTTATGTTTTCGTCTTCTTTAAAGGCAAAGAGAGAAGATGAAGCGGTAGCCCATCATAGAGCCTATGCCTACCGTCATGTATTTTTTGACTTTCAGTTGTTAAAAAACAGAGGATTTTTTTCTGGTAACAGTAGGAGGAAGGAAGGATTCGCGCTCAGCTAGTGAACGAGTGAGAAGCACGCCATTTTTAGCGAGTAATTGTAGGCCGCCATTTTGGGGTCGCTATGAATTAAGTGAGGAGTATGTATTTCATATGTGCACCGTTTAGAAAAATACAGTATTGTTTTATTAACAGAAAGGTCGTGTGAGTTGTTATTTCAAATAGTACAATAATTACAAGAACTGAAGCCCACCTGTGTACTTTGGAAAATTACGAAGATCCGATAAGCTTAATGGGAACACGGTCAAGACTTCAAAGGTGAACACGGCAACCAAACGTAGCATTATAAAGAATGGTAAGCACAAACCTACAGCGGAGAAAGAAACTACTTCGCCTTGCAAAATAATATGAACTAATACGAACTTATTTCCAGGCATAGCTCAGCTTATTGAGCTTGTCATTCATGCCGAAAAATTAATCTCATTAATTCAATACATTCTAAAAAGCCACGCATTTCAACATTTTATTATCACCTATTCCATTATTTTATCATATTATACCGTGCGACCGCTACGGTCGCAGGTTCGAATCCTGCCTCGGGCATGGATGTGTGTGATGTCCTTAGGTTAGTTAGGCTTAAGTAGTTCTAAGTTCTAGGGGACTGATGACCTTAGAAGTTAAGTCCCATAGTGCTCAGAGCCATTTGAACCATTTGGGTGTAAACATACCAGAAAGTGTCCCCAGTGAAAGTGGTAACACGAATACAGATGATGCAGTTTATTCGAATAGGGCAGACGGGTTTTAGGCAAGGAAGACAATGCATAAGTGCACTCAAGCACCTGACTACAGCGTCTCCTAAAAAACAAAAAAAAGTGAATTTCGTAAACGTATGGAAGTATTCGAATGTAGGAACAACAAACTGGCAGCTATGTGAGGTATAGCGAGAAGTGTCTGAAGCTAAAAGTGGAAGTCTGTGTTGCGCAAGTATCAAAAGAAGCGCGTGCAGGACAAGGTGACTGGAATACTATGCAAATTATTTTCAAGAACGCAGATAAATTGCTTACTGAGTGGACAGAAACAAGCAAAGTGGCAAAGAGAGGACATTGTAAAACAGTTACTCTTCCTACTGTGTCTAGGAAGTCTTTATTTGTTTACACGGAATCAGTTTGGTTTCCCGCTTCCTTGACTATCAATGCTGGAAAGATAGACATTACGCTTTTTCAGATGCTTTCCTGATGTGCTTACAGATCTTTTGCAGCTAATGAAAGCCCAGTCATCTATATTGTCAAAATCTGAACGTGTATATGCGCTCGCTTTCGACGAACTGAATGTAGACATTAGTATTACATACGATTCTATTGAAAATCGTGTTGTAGGGCCGCACCTTAACGTGCCGTTTGTTACGACACGCGGTTTGTTTTCAGGATGGAAGCAACCAGTCTACTATGATTTTGACACAGAGATAACAGCTGATCATTAAACATTGTCATCTGCTCCGTACAAGATGTTGGCTACAATGTTGTTGCAGTAGAGTGTGATCTCGGCACAAAAAATCGATCTATGTGGAAAGGTCTTAATGCAACAGAGGCAAATTCCCGCTTCCCAAATCCGCAATATGAAAATAAAACATTCTGGGTGTTTTGAAATGTTACACATTTATTTAAATTAATGAGGAACACCATTCTGGAAGGTGGAATAAGACTTCCAAGTGGGAAAACTGTTAACCAATCTATTGCAGAAAGGCTGCTCGCATTAGATAGGAGTGAAATGAAGTTGTGTCCTAAACTGTCACAAATTCACCTCAGTGTCAAGGGCAGAGCACGTCAAAGGGTTTATTTAGCTATGCAACTTTTTTTGAGTACGACGGCTAAAGCCATTTGAAACCTGATGCCCGAAGAAGAGGAAGCAGAGGTTTAGAGGTTTTCAGGTTGCAGACGACGAATTTGACATCCTGAATGTCCGAAGATCCAACGACAAGAATACGTTATCCTGTGGTTACGGGATGCACAAGGATGTTCACGAAAGAACAATTGAGCCAGGATGGGCAGGAGAATTTTTTCTCGCAGATAAGAGGACTTTATCATTTTCACTCGAATCGTTCCTCAACAGAAGTGGAACGTTGGTTTCAGCTGCTATTCCTGGGGCACAGTGCTCATGATATTCTTCTATGAAATATGGTAGAAGCAGAAGACTGTTCTGGACTCTTGACGTCACAATCGTTCAGAGGAATTTTGCACACATGAGCGAAACACCGGAAATGGCAGATGGTGAAACAGAACTGCAAGATTTCCTCTTCAACCTGCACCAGAAGAATCAGCTGTCAGCGAGGGACCTGACTGCTCTGAAGAAGGATTCCGATACCTAGCTGGCTACATCGCATAATCGTGCAAAAAACTATGACGACACACTGGGCACACCGACTAGTGCTATTTTAACTCATTCTCCAATAGATGTGGAACATTTTTGGTGGGCTGACGACCTATCTCGCGGTAGGCTCAGAGTTCTGACAGGTGACTCGATACATAAATCCTCATAGCTTGAACTAATTTTTAATGAATTTAACGGTTTGCAAAGAATTTCGAAGGAAAGATATAAAGTAAAAATTATCTGCGCTGCTATCCGAACTACATATGCTGGTTTTTCACCAGAAATCATCATACTGTATGTTAGAACAAAGTATTCGCGTGCGCTTCCTTAATATGAGGCTTAAAATGCAAAAGGAGGCTGCAGCAGATGAGTGAAATTGTGACAGTGGCGTCCTTCATCTACTACTAGCGTCTAAACATGTAAATCAACTGTTTTAAATAATTATATGAGCACTTATTACAGTTATGAGTAGTTTTTTGTGCTTAAGATCCTTTCGCTCCTCCAACCGCTGCTTCGCCCTGCTCTTATAGTGACGTCACTGCGCCAGCCAACTGGATTCCGTTTCACTTCAGGCCCAACCTCCTCCTTGCAGTCGGCTCTGAGACAGGGCCAGGGACGCTGCGGTTGCTTAATACGCGCAGCAGACCTCAAGTAGCAAGTGTTCGCGCGTAGTGGCAGGTGATCGGTGCAGCTGGTAGCTCGCTATGGAGGCCGAAGCGTCGCAGACCAGTGTGAGGGAAGTGGCGGGCGATCGCGTGTCCACACTTCCAGGTGAGAGTTAACACCGAACTAAACTATATTTTTTTTTCATAATACGGGGCCACAGTCATCATATATTTCTTTAAAGTCAGTACTGCCATTAGACTATTGTTTATTTGCAATGTTACATTTACACCTACACGATCATGATTTCGGATTCAAAGTGCAATTATCAAGTGTTTTAAGCGTTATACAGTGCCTAAGATGGCATACTCTCGTATTTAAAATACGCTATTAGACACATTGTCTAAGGGTCGATATTTCTGGTAAAGCCTACTGCTTTGTTTTATCACTGAGATACTCAGTGTGTCTAATACTGTATTTTAAATACGAAAGTATGCCATCTTAGGCACTGTGTAACACTTTGAAACGTCCCCATTGGAAAAATTATTAATTACTGTGCTGATAAAACCTCTTACTTTATTTGATTTTCAAATAGCTGAGCAAAACTGAACATACTCAGACATTTCTCTCTTTATTTATTCTGAACAACAGTAAACTGACACACAATATTTTCAGCGCCACGCAATCTGACTTTCAATAATCGCCGGCCGAAGTGGCCGTGCGGTTAAAGGCGCTGCAGTCTGGAACCGCAAGACCGCTACGGTCGCAGGTTCGAATCCTGCCTCGGGCATGGATATTTGTGATGTCCTTAGGTTAGTTAGGTTTAACTAGTTCTAAGTTCTAGGGGACTAATGACCTCAGCAGTTGAGTCCCATAGTGCTCAGAGCCATTTGAACCATTTTTTTGAACTTTCAATAATCCCCACAAAAGAATGGCCCTGACTAACAATAATCTATACCTTTCATGAATCACTTACCTCACAAAAATCTTCGTTACTCGAACTACTGCAATACAGCCAGCTAAATAAAAGATTCAAACTACTGAAGGCACTAGCTACTGATAGGCATAGTTAGCAAATGAAAGATTTTGATAGAGAACAAACAATGTATTTACCTTAACAGTGTTCAAAAGTAATTATATATATATATATATATATATATATATATATATAAACAAAGATAATGTGACTTACCAAACGAAAGAAAGCGCTGGCACGTCGATAGACACACAAACACAAACATACACACAAAATTCAAGCTTTCGCAACAAACTGTTGCCTCATCAGGAAAGAGGGAAGACCAATTGGTCTTTAAATATGTCTGCTTGTGTCTGTATATGTGTGGATGGATATGTGTGTGTGTGCGAGTGTATACCCGTCCTTTTTTCCCCCTAAGGTAAGTCTTTCCGCTCCCGGGATTGGAATGACTCCTTACCCTCTCCCTTAAAACCCACATCCTTTCGTCTTTCCCTCTCCTTCCCTCTTTCCTGATGAGGCAACAGTTTGTTGCGAAAGCTTGAATTTTGTGTGTATGTTTGTGTTTGTTTGTGTGTCTATCGACGTGCCAGCGCTTTCGTTTGGTAAGTCACATCATCTTTGTTTTTAGATATATTTTTCCCACGTGGAATGTTTCCCTCTATTAATTTATATCATATATAGCCAGCAGTGGTGGATGTGGGCAGAGAGATAGGAAGAAGTTTGAGAGCGGACGGTATGGACGTGTGTTCGTCAGAAAAAGGAAATTTGTAAGACTGGATATCATGAACTATATATATATATATATATATATATATATATATATATATATATATATATCTCCAGTCTTACAAATTGCCTTTTTCTGACGGACACACGTCCATATCGTCCGCTCTCAAACTTCTTCCTATCTCTCTGCCCACATCCAGCACTGCTGGCGGCTCAGCTCCAACTGCCCAACGCTACGCGCTGTTCACATCCAGCTGCCCAGCACTACAGTAGCAAATATTACAACAACGCAAACCAGCCACAGATTGCACACAGCACAGTCAGTGGTTTTCATACAGCCTACTTACATCTTAAAACACTTGATAATGGCACTTTGAAGCCGAAATCATGATCGTGTAAGTGTAAATGTAACACTTCAAATAAACAACAGTCTAATGGCGGCACTGACTTAACACGACAAGGAATTAAACTATGTCAACTGTGGTTTACTTCCATCACCACGCCAACTCCCTTTCAGTATTACTTATCCACACTGACACAACTGCCATCTCGTGGCCTCTCTGTGTGGTAGCTGACAACAAGTATTTAGCTGACGTCTTATTATTGCTCTGCTTTGCATAAGAACCATTTAACAATACAGCTTTCATGTTCCTCTAGCTGTCGCTGTAACGCGTTGCGTTCATTTCATTATTCTATTCTTTCGTCCATATCTGTTCCTAACATTCTATTTGATGTTCTTTGCAGTTTCCAATCTCTTCTCGTTGCTGTCTTTACTGTCATTCCGCAACGAGTTATAATTGAATTCAAACTGGAACATAGTTGTGTCCATTATCTCCCCTTACTCTGTTTTGTGTTCCTCTTTTTTATCGCCTTATATATGTAGCATTTTATTCTTGTTTCAGTTGTCATGTCACTCGAATGAAGAGCGGCGGATTGTGCCGTTGCCCATATGGGGCAGGGGAATGAAATCACAATAAAGAAGAAAAAAAAGGAACATAGGTGTGCAACTTAAAAGGAATACTCATCATCCCATCCCCTCTCAGATTTAGCGTTAAGATGGCCCAGTGTAGCCCGTCAGAAACTGAACACAGATCAAGCATGAAAAAACGGAGAACATGTACTGAACTGTGGAAAAAAAGCAAAATAGGAACAGTGAACGGTCCGAGCTTAACAAGTTCAATATTCAGGGAAAAATAATAACGGTGGCGACGTGACGGTGGTGGACTGTAAAGCAGACGAATTGTGTTCAAAAGTCCTTTATGCCATTTATTGGCTCTGAGTAGTATGGGACTTAACATCTGAGGTCATCAGTCCCCTAGAACTTAGAACTACTTAAACCTAACTAACCTAAGGACATCACACACATCCATGCCCGAGGCAGGATTCGAACCTGCGACCGTAACGGTCGCACGGTTCCAGACTGTATCGCCTAGAACCGCTCGGCCATTGCCATTTATTTATTTATTTTTAACAATATTATGAACTGTCCGTCCGATTACTGAAATGTTTGTTCTCTTTTTGCAATCATGGCGGTTGTCGTATCATAAATTGGCTAGAGAATATTAGTCGTGAGGTAAGAATAAATTACCGTCGTAAGTAAACGTGATGAATAGTGGGAGCACGTGAGATACCACATAGACGTCTCACAGAAACGAAAACAACAAATAAACGGGTGTGGACTAGTTACAGCAAAGGAATTCAAGAGTCGAAACTTACAAAACGGAGCGCATCTTCAAACACGTTAAAAACATATCTTTTAACAGAGCACAGAGAAACTGCATGACTGTGAAACTGTTGCGTTGATTTGTTGTAGCTTATGTGACAAACAGTTATGTTTTTATCATTTCCTTGGGAGTGATCACATTCATACGAACACCTAAATCGCGCAAGGAGACATACCTCACTCACTCACCAGACTACAAATTAGGTGCCTCTGTAAGAGATTCCTACCGTATGATACACGTACTGTCACTAATGCCGTGTTTGACACACCAGACGTGTTTTCCGCTGGAGGATTCGGTTGACCTGTCGCCTTGTCAGCAACGCTTGTGGGTTCCCTTTTGCGTTCGGAAACCACTTCCTTTCGGCTGCTAATAGATTAAATGTTTTTTATTCCAGTCTTTGATCACAATATCAATTCTTTAGACGATGACCGGTTTCAGTCCGTAATGACCATCCTCAGATCTACAATATACAAATATATACATCTAGTGAGCAGTGTGTCTTTCAGCGTAATACAGCAATACATATCACAATATAGTATCATACAACCAGGGAATTTACAGATAAAATACGGTACAACGTACCTTTTTTACACCATGTCCTAAAATGATAAGGCCATAATGGCATCGTCAAAACATATAAATATAATCAGCACAGCATCGCTTCATAGATCTAAAATAAGGTGTAGAATAGGCCACATCGTCCACACAGTCATTATTGCAACTGGTTACTGAAGTACAGAAGCTACCAGAAATCTGTTTGCCTACCTCCTCCCTAGATGTCGCTACTGTTGGCTTAGATGTAGCCATCATTTACGCAAAAACATAATCTGATAAAAACACATTAGGTAAAATACATGTAGCAGACTTTTAAAATTGATAACTATCATAGAAACCAATTGTGATACATTAAAAGACGAATACAGTTACCCATATAACATTATTTAAAGGAAATATATGGAGAGAATAGACCCGACCCTTTTTATGGTGATTTTATGGTCAACAATTAATATACGTAATACATTGGCTGTAGCAACCTACAAATTCCCTATGAAAGATAAAATGTCCATATGACAGCTGAAAAAAAGACAGATCAATGATCAGCGCCCTCTGTTGGGTCCGCTGCTAGGATGTTATGTTGGCGCGCACCGATCTTAAGAACTCAACCACTAGAGGGCTTTACATACATCGTGTTATGTCTCCTACAGAAAAGGTTTAAACAGCATATTAACAGTCAATAAATACAATTTTATAGTATGACTATACAGTATGTATACGACATGATCAGTTTCAGGATTAGAGCGACTAATGTATGGAAGTAAGGCGAATGCCTACTGTTCTCGACATAAATAACCAAGTAAGGCTAGGTATAAATACACGAGGCATAATTTGGTTATCACATTCGAGGGTTGGATTCCCTCTCGTCTTCATCGAAGAGTTTCACTGCCTGGGCTACTCTCAGGGTGCGACTTCGACGTGGAAGATTCTCGCCGTTTTCCTTGCCGTGTCGTCTGCTCTCCGTCACTACTGCTCGCCGTCCGGTCCTCCTCGCCGCCGCCGCCTGGTTGCCGCCAGCCGGTGCTCGCCGCCGCCGCCGCCTGCCGGTCATCGCCGCCGCCGACGCCGACGCCGACGCCTGCCGCCTGCCTGTGCTCGCCGCCGCCGTCGCCGCCTGCCGGTGCTCGCCGCCGCCGCCTGCCGCCTGCCGGTGCTCGTCGCCGCCGCCGCCGCCGCCGCCGCCGCCGCCGCCGCCTACCGGTTGCCGCCGCCGCCCTTCTCGCGCGCCGTCACCATGTCCCAACCCACCACCACCACCACTATCATTTTCACCTCTCCCTCCGCTGCTCCAACCACCATCACATGGAGCTCCTCCTCCACCCCACTTCCCGTCCTTCCTTCTCTCCCTGTCCACCCCACCCCTGCGCCGCTTTCGGCTGTCACCACCCCCAACTCCTCCTCCCCTATCACTGTCGCCCCATCGACAGCTACTGACTTTCCGCCGCTCCCCGCACCGCCTCCGACAGGCTCCAAGCCCGCACGGATCTCTGCTCGCCGTTCCACAGTCTCAGTGACACCCACGCCCCCTCCGTCTGCGTCATCCGCTGCTCAGGGTGGTCCTGCCCCCCGCCATCTCCCCCTGCAACCCGTACCCCTGCCCCCTCTCCACCCGGTCGTGCCCACGAAACCTTCAAAGCGCCCGAATGTTGACCCTTCCCCCGCAGTCTCCTCCAAAAAAACCCCCAACCCCCGTGACCCACCCACCCCCATGGACGCGGCTCCGACCCCCGCCCCCGCCACGCCTGCCACCCACACCTTTGTCCTCTCCAATCCTGACCCTCAATTCCTTGATGCCCGCTCCCTCACCCTCGCCATCCGGAAATACTACCCCAATGCTCCCATCTCCCAGCTGATTCCTCGCAAGGACTCGGTCCTCATAAAATCCCCCAGTGCTTCCCTCCACACCGATCTCCTCTCCCGCATCCCCCGTATCCAATTTGGCCAACGTGCAACCCTCACCCCCTATCACACCCCGTCCTCTCCCCGTCAGCCTCAACCTCCCCGGCGTCCGCCAACCTTCACCGCTGTGATCACGAAGCTTAGCCCCGTGATCACGGAGGCTGAGGTGTTGGCGGAACTCAACTCCCGGCCCGACATTGAAATCCGCTCGGCCCGTCGCATCTTCAATGATGCCGGGCCGACTTTTCTCATGCGGATATTCACCGAATCCTCCTCCTCCATTGACCGCCTCCTCACCGAGGGAGCCCTCATCTACAATCAGCGCCATAAGGTGGACCCCTCCCGTTCCCCAGTCCAATCCTACCGCTGCCAACGCTGTCTCACCTACAACGACCACGTTACCTCTGCCTGCAAAAACCCCCCTACTTGTCCCCACTGCAAAGCTTCCCACTTCCTCAAGCATTGCCCCAACCTCACCGCTCCCCCCTCCTGCAACACTTGCAACGAACCACATCCTACCTACTCCTCGAAGTGTAAAGCAAAACCTCCACCAGTAACCCCTGAGCTCACCGTGCCTGTCCGTCCTGTTGATGACCCCATCCACCCCAACAACTCGCTCCGCCCTCCCCCTACTGCTGAGGACATCATCCGCTTCACCACCATAGTGCTCCAAAACATCCACCCCTTCCAGCGCTCACACACTCTTTCCCAAATCGCCCTTGCTGCCCGTTCCATCTTCCATCTTACCACCTATGCCACATACTCCCACAACCAGGCCCACTTCACCTTCACCCCCCTCACCACCCTTGTCTAACTCTCCACTCCCATGGGACAACAACCGTACCGTATCCTGTACCACAACATTCGCTCCCTGCCCACCCACAAACTCCTCTTCCTCCACACCCTACATCAGCACCGCGTGGATGCCTTCATCCTAAATGAAACCTTCCTTCAACCCCGTATCTCCATCTCCACGGCTCCTTACACTTTACACCGCACCGATAACCCGTACCCTCTCGCGCGTGGCGGAGTTGCTATAGGCCACCTCAAGCACCTCCCTGTCCGGCCCCAACCTCTCCTTAACAATCCTGCTGAGCATCTCACCCTCAGCCTCTTCTTCCCCACCCTTACCATCACCTGTGCCACCATTTATGTCCGCCCTCGCACCCCCATCCCGTACGATTTCCTGGCCCACATTGACCGCACCTTCTCCACCTACGTGATTGCCGCCGACCTCAATATCCACAGCCGTGATCCTGCCGACCTCCGGCGGTGGCATCAGTTTCTCACCACTCTCCAGGGAGACCTGGTTCCCCTGCCTCAGCACTCCCGGCCCGAATCCAACACCACTCCTGATGTGGTCCTTGCCTCTCCAAACCTCCTTGGGCGCATCACCGCGGATGTCCTTGACCTCATTGG
Source organism: Schistocerca nitens (assembly GCF_023898315.1). Lineage (NCBI taxonomy): Eukaryota > Metazoa > Arthropoda > Insecta > Orthoptera > Acrididae > Schistocerca > Schistocerca nitens. The sequence continues at coordinate 252,304,428 of NC_064615.1, read as the reverse complement.
CAGTGACCATGCTCCTGTCCTCCTCACTATCTCTAACGGTCGCCATCCCCGCCACGCTCCTCGCCCTGCCGTCCCTCCTAAACTTGTCCATGATTACTCCCGTGCCAACTGGGATGCCTACCGGGACTCCATTCACACCCAGGTTGACGGCCACGACCATACCCTCCAGTCTCCTGATGACATCTCTCGCACTGCTGCCTTCCTGCACCAGACCTTGTCTGACGCCGTCGCCACCCATATCCCCACCAAAGCCATCCACCCTCACCGCCCCGCCCTGCCTCCACAGGCCGTCCTTCTCCTTCGAGAGTCCCGCCGCCTCTACCGCTCTTTTCTCCGCACTCGTGACCGGGATACACTTACCCGCCACCGGCAATTACAGCGACACATCCGCAACCTGCTTGTTGCGAAGAAACGCCGAGCCTGGCGCCAGACATGTACACAACTCAACACCACGCTCCCCATCAACTCTTCCAAGTATTGGTCTGCTTTCCACCGCCTTACTGGGAACCGCCCCACCCCCCAGTACCCTCTCCTCCTTAATGACCGTCCCTTTCCTGACGACCTCAGTAAGGCCACCCACTTTGCCTCCCACCTCTCTGATGTTTTTTCCATCCCAGACGATCCCCACTTTGATTATTCCCTCTTCCCCGATGTCATGGACCGTACGGATACCTCTGTTCCTCCCCTTGCTCCTAGCTTCCAGTACTTGGGCCACACCCCACCTTCTGCACTTAACACTCCCATCACTACACAGGACATCAGCCTCACACTCCGCACTAAACGCAACACTGCTCCCGGCCACGACTGCGTTACCTACCGCCACCTCAAACACTGCCCTCCCTCCTTCCTTTCCCTCCTTGCCACCCTCTACAATGTCATCCTTGCCACTGGCTTCTATCCCGACCTGTGGAAAACCTCCCGTATCCTGATGTTCTCCAAACCCAATAAGCCTCCGTCTGATGCCTCTTCCTATCGTCCTATCTGTCTCACATCGGTGTTCAGCAAGCTCTTGGAATCCATCCTTTCCCGGCGCATCCATCTTCACCTCCACCAAAACCACCTCCTCCTAAACACCCAATGTGGCTTTCGACCTTCCTTCTCTGCTGATGACCAACTCCTCCGCCTCACTCATCTCCTCTCCCTCCAGCTTAACTCCCGTCGCTCCGCCATTTTTGTCTCACTTGACCTCGAAAAGGCCTACGACCGTGTCTGGCATCCCGGTCTCCTGTTTAAACTCCAAACCTACGCCCTTCCTATCAACTACATCCGTCTGGTGGCCTCCTTCCTCTCCCACCGCCCCTCCTATGTTACCATCCACAATGCCAATTCCCCCACCTTCTACCCCTCTGCCGGTGTGCCCCAGGGCTCTGTCCTCTCCCCTCTCCTCTACCTCCTGTACACGGCAGATATGCCCCAACCCCCCCCTCCAGTACACCTCTTGCAATATGCTGATGACACCGCATTCCTCGCCCTCGCTCCTACGCTCCAACGGTCCCAACGCCTTCTCCAGAATCACCTTGACCTTTTTGCTGCATGGTGTAACCAGTGGCTCCTGAAACTCAATCCTTCCAAGACCCAGGCAATCATCGTAGGTCGTACCACTCGCTCCTTCCGGCTCCTGGATTTCTCCCTTACTGTCTGCGCACGTCCTGTCCGCCTCACCCCCACCCTCACCTACCTTGGCCTCACCATTGACAGTCACCTCACCTGGATACCTCATCTCCGCTCCATCCAATCCAAAGCCCGCAACCGCCTCCGACTCCTCAAACTCCTCTCTGGCCGGACATGGGGGTTGCACCCCTCTACCATCCTCCACACCTACAAATCCTTAATCCGTCCCATCCTCTGTTATGCCAGTCCTGCCTGGATATCTGCCCCCCCCAAATTCTATCAGTCCCTCCAGATCCTTGAGCGTCATGCACTCCGCCTCGCCTTCCGTATCCGCCTCCCGTCCCCCACGCGGATCCTCTATGATCTCATTCCTTTCCCCCATCTCCTCCTATTCCTCGAACATATCCGCATCCTCTACACCTCCCGCCGTCTTGAACCCCCTCACCCCCTGGTTGCTCCTCTCCTCTCCCATCCCCGACCCCTGCCACGTCTTCACCGTTGTGTCCCCCCTACCCTCCATCTCTACACCCTCCATCTCCTTTCCCAAGGTGGCTTCCGTCAACTCCCCCTCCCGGATGATGCCCTCTCTCCCTCCATTTATCCTTCCTATCAACTCTGATCCTCACTCCCCCTCCTTTCCTCCGTCCTTTCCCTGGGCTCCCTCTTCCTCCCCCCCTTCCCTCCTGTGTTTTCTCCCCGCCCATCCTCCCCCTAGGTCCCTTCCCCCCCCCCCCCCCCCCCCGAGTCCTTTTGCATTCCCCTCCTCTGCCTTCCCCACTCCCTGGCCCGTCTGCTCAGCACCCCCCACCCCTCTTATGGGTCCTCATTCTCCACTGGCTTCTTTCCCCCCTCCCACCCTTCCCCTTTTCCTCTCCTTCCCCCCCCCTTTTTTATTTTTCCGTCTTCTGTCCTGTTTCCCCCCCACCCGCTCTCAGCTGTGGTATGTCATGTTTGTGCCCCCTTTTTAGTGCCGTGTTTAAGTGAGTGTTCGGTGTTGTGCGTCTTTCCACAGTGATGCGAACAGACATCATGCTGTCGCTGGGTGTGCATTTTATATTTTGCGAACAGAAACCAGACTGTCGCCGTGTTTTTTTAACTGTCTGTCTGCTATTTTTCTGCTTCTTGTATCATCAACCCTGTGTTTTCTGTTTTAAGTTCTAGAATTTTCTGCCATTTTACCTTTAAGTCTCCGATTTTCTCGCCAACTGTTGTTTTTTTTTTTCTTATCTTCATCTTTTTAACACAAATTCTGTAGGCTGAAGAGCGGCGTAGTAAGCTGCTGCCAGCCCGCCCCCTTCGGGGGGAATTGAAATTCAATAAAGAAAAAAAAAAAAAAAAAAAAATTTGGTTATCGTAGTACATTATCAAACAAAGCGAAGTAGGCGTTAGGCACCCTAGTGGGTTCATGGTTTCTGGCTTTGTAAATCTCTAACTCCTCCAACAAGTGGAGAGCGCGACCCTTCTCTGCCTTGTATAGAATACGCATACAACTCTCGATATTTCCTACAGTGTGGCCGGCTTCTGCCAAATGCACTTCCAGTGCAGTTTTATTATGTGCCTGCAAATGCTCCCTGAATCTAATTTTAAAAGAACGGCCAGTTTGACCGATGTAAAATTTGTCACAACTACTACAAACTATCTTGTAAACCCCAGAACCGTCAAATTTATCAGAATCTTTACTCATACTGTGTTTTACACGGAGTTTCAGAGTGTTGTTAACTTGAAAACCACATCTAACCATAGATTTATTCAAACACTTTTCTATTTGTTGGGACATTTTTCCGTAAAATATCATTGGAATAGTTTTCAGGTTTTCATTATTCTTTCTTTTTTCTAGATGACTGTGGGTCTGCCTACTATTTAGTTTCTGTTTTTTTATCCTATTGTAAGGGCGCATAACACCTTTAGCTGAGAAACCGTTGGGTACTGCAATTTGCCTTAATATGCTAAGTTCTTGGCGTAATTCATTGTCGGCCAATGGTAATCTAAAAAGTCGGTGGATCATAGAGGTGAAAAACGCAGTTTTACATTGTGGCGGATGGCATGAACGGGCTACGATGATAGTATCTGTACATGTAGGCTTTCTGAAAATCGAAAATTTATGTCTGTTATCAACCTTTTTAATGATAAGGTCTAAATAGTTAATGGAGCCCGCTTCTTCTATTTCTGAAGTAAACGTTATTTTGTGGAGCATGCTGCCTATGGCTTGAGCAAATGTGTTAGCCTCATTCTCGCCCCCCTCTAACAGTAACAAGATGTCATCGACATAACGTTTATAACATATATTCTTGTCTTTCAGTCGTGGAAACATAGCAAAGAACTTACATTCTAAGTAGTTCATGAAAATGTCTGCTAACGTACCAGCCAAACTGTTACCCATCCCATGTCCATCTTTTTGTTGCTATATTTTGCCATTGAATGTAAAATAGTTATAAGTTAATGCAAATTCTAAAAGTTCTATTAATTCTGTGTATTCTGCAATACTAATCTTTTTAAAGTAGATTGCGTTTAATAATCTGAATCGTTTTCTTTATCGGGACACTACTGTAGAGGTTTATTACATCTAGGGAAGCTAGTGTCACATTATCTGGAATATGTAGACTGTATCTTTAATCGCATTAGCAAGGTCAGAACTGTTTTTCACCCCAAAATTGGTAGAGAGAGTGTACACTGCTTTAAGTTTGTCGTCAAGAAACTTATTTAGTTAACATGGCAATGACAAATTGTTAACAATTGGACGGACTTGGTTTCCTTTCTTATGTATCTTAACCTGCGATCTTAGTTGGGGAGCTTAGAATTCATCATTTTTAGCGATTTCTTTTCGTAATCATTAAGCAGAAATTGGGAGCTGTCTATTTTTTCCGTAAATCTATTTGGAACTTCCGTGTTGGGTCTTTGTGAACTTCTATTATCTCATTTTCAGAGAAGAATTCCTCTGTTTTCTTAATATAGTCCTTTTCATAATAAGGACCACTGTATTACCCTTGTCTGCGCGAATGACCATTGCCTTCTCTTTTTCTAACTTTGTATTAAGATCTCTTAAGATACGACTGTCATGATTGACGGCATTAGAAGAGTTACACTGACTGGATAAAGCTTTATTAACTGTAACGGCTGTGTCCGCAACTTCTAGTTTCATCATCTTAGCTGCTTCACACGCCATTTTAGTTTCGGCTTTGATTCTTGTAATGGTTCGATTATTAGGATTAGGAGTGATACTATGTTGTAAACCTTTATTCAGTAGAGTATTCTCATCCCTATTCAATTCGATATTTGTCAAGTTAGCTATTCTATCATAAAAGCGATGTTGTCCAACGCCATCCTTACTTTTTCAACATTAGTCTTCTGACGCTTTAGCAATACGCCTAACTTTTTGTTATGCCTCTTTTCTATTCTTTCAACATTAATCCTTACGCTATTAGAAATTTCTTGCCAAACGAACTGAAACTGAGTACTAGCCAGTTCGTTACTTAATTGAAAATGTAAGTCGAAAGCTCCTTTACTTAGCAAGTCTTTATGTTTATACGATTCACGTAACTGGGCCCTAATCCAGTTCCTCTCACTTTTGGCTTTGATTATCAAGGCGAGGGCTGACCGTTGTTAATGTTCACTTTCGCATAATTCGGTGTGACACATGCTGCAAGACACTGCTTATTGAGTCTAATATTCATTAACTCAGTACTGATTTTCTGCTTCAGTTTACAGAGCCTTTTGACTCTGTCGTAAGCCAGGCATGGCAGTAGTTTAACCAACTGCGACCTAGTGCCGGATACAAACAGTGATCCAATACTGTCAAATGGTTTTTATTCTAGTCTTAGATCACAATATCAATTCTTTAGACGATGACCGGTTTCAGTCCGTAATTACCATCCTCAGATCTACAATATACAAATATATACACCTAGTGAGCAATGTGTCAACACAATACAGCAATACGTATCACAATATACTATCATACAACCAGGGAATTTACAGACAAAATACGGTACAACGTACCTTTTTTACACCATTTCCTAAAGTGACAAGGTCATAATGGCATCGTTAAAACATATAAATATAATCAGCACAGCATCGTTGCATAGATCTAAAATAAGGTGTAGAATAGGCCACATCGTCCACACAGTCATTATTGCAACTGGCTACTGAAGTACAGAAGCTACCAGAAATCTGTTCGCATACATCCTCCCTAGATGTCGCTACTGTGGGCTTAGATGTAGCCATCATTTACGCAAAAACATAATCTGATAAAAACACATTAGGTAAAATACATGTAGCAGACTTTTAAAATTGATAACTATCATAGAAACCAATTGTGATACATTAAAAGACGAATACAGTTACCCATATAAAGTTATTAAAAGGAAATACATGAAGAGAAGATTAGTTGTGCAGAATCAACTGTCATTATAGGTCCCTGCCTTACAGCTCGCTGTTGCAAACGGACGTTACACCATGACACAGACACAAATTCGAATATAGCGAAAGCGAAAAAAAAGTAAAGGTTCGAACACTGCTCGCTCGCTTGACAGTTCATCACCGTGCTTACTATTTTTTTTATGATCTCATTTTGTTCGTTTTTTCGTTTCATTTGTTCAGAGCGGACGTTCAATGACACTCGTTCATGTTCATTGCTGATCCACTTACACGTTTTTTCTTTTTTTTTTCTTTTTTTTTTACAGAGGGCAACTAACCCTTTGACCTTTGACCGAACATGCTGAGTTCCCGTGCCGTTCAGTACACTTTCTCCCCGTTTTCATGCTTGATCTGCGTTCAGTTTTTGACGAGCTGCCCACAGGACCCTCTTACCGCTGAATCTGACAGGGGTGCGAAGGGGAGTTTCCCCTGCTAGCAAACAGATAAGTTCAGTGAGCTTTGATCGTCCCTCCACTCCCAATTTTCGAGCAGATGTATCAGTAAGTTAGTATCTTTTTGGTTCTCGTCATTAATTAACGTCTACGGCCATTAAGTTGTGAACAGATACAGTCTTCCGCCAATCTCGTATGGTAAGAATGATATATTCTGTCTACATTATCTTACAAGGATTCGAAAAAAAATACGTAAAAAACAGCGGTAAATGTATACTTGAACATTCTGGCGTTAGGAACTTGCTTATTCTGGATAAGAAATAGTAGTAGATAGTAATAGTGATGCTGTAACTGTTGGTCGGTAATATTTACTGACAAAATGCAACCTAACGCTAGATTGCGTACTTACGGCTATCCTATGTGGCCGTTTTTTAGTACGACTTAAAAAAAGAGAGAAATTATTAATTGATCACCGATGCGTCGGTTCTCGATTGTGTTCAGGAGACGTACGGATTGTTTACGCGAAGGGGTTTTCTTAACGGACTCTCTTACCCGGATTGTCTTCAAGCAATCAGAATCTTCAATGAAAATACCTAAGGGACCTATTTGAATATAAAAATGGAAATGAAAGCAAATTTGTAGAATTTCGTAAGAGAAAGATTAACAGATCGGAAGTTGAACAAATTAGTGATTTCCCAAATACAATCGAGACACCGCGATAAAGAGCGAACCTGTAACAAAGCTCATATACAATTTGAACATCATTTCTGGTTAGTGAAAGAAAAGAATAAGAAGAAAATTACTGCATCATAAAATATTAATATATTTTGAACAAACTGGCTTTAAACTTCTAGACATTGACAAATAGACAATAAATGCATGACTTACATCTGATATTTCTTTTGTACATGGCGCAGTCCAATAATCGCTGCTTTGTCAGTCCGTTTCACACGGTTTTTACACAAAATAAAAATACAACTTGTAGCAATGCTATGTAGTACGTCTTAACATGTCGGCGATCAAAAGTACTAGGGATAATGAAGTCTTTAGAATATTTCTTAACAAAAGATAGATTGTTCTTTCTTCTGTTTCGCAGCTTCTTGCTATCAAGAACTGCGGCAATGATATTAAATATCTGCGCCCAGCGGGCCATAGTGTTTATTTATAGTATTTAAACGGTGGACGTGTGTCTTGGTACAGGCCCACATAAAAAAAAATATTTCGACTCTTTACTCTCGCGCTGTGATGCTTAGCATTTTTACGTACAGCTCGTTGGCTGTCCTTTTCTTTTATGGCAAATATCTCACATGCAAAGTAGCTGAAATCCAATAATATTACAATATAAATGCACATGCTAGCAGAGGCTACAGGCTGCGCTGTTGTATTTTAACCACAAACGGCACCTGTACAACGCCGCAATGCTTTGCCAAGTGTCAGTCGTGGTCACTACAATGTCCCGTGTAGTTGTCAGTACATTATGTGGAAACTAAGTGAATTCAAACGTAGGCAAATTGTTGGTGCTCATATGGTGTCTACTTCCGTTTGGTGTTTCAAGAGGCACCGTATAGAAGAAAACACTCCATACAGAGAACTCGGAAAAAACATAATCCGCTAAGTTACAACGGCGATCAGGGCGTGTGTTGACTGATCATCACAGACCGTCATTGAAGAGGCCTGTGACGAACATTAGTCGGTCGAAAACAGCAGAAAGTCACTGCAGAATTGTGTATCGCGTTCGCGAACCCTAGCAGCGACAAAACACGAGAGTAGCTCCATAATCAAACACTTGCAGGACGAGCTGGAATAATTCCAAAACCATTGCCAGTGATGCAATGCTCGTAACAGGAAGACGTGTGACATAATCATAACATGTGGACTACGGAGCACAGGAAAAAATCATGTTGCACACTCTTTCCCGCTTTTGCTCGTGTTTACGTCCCAGGAGTGATGTGGGCGACATACCGCGGTGTTCTCATGTGCCACATGGACACTCTGCAATGTCGCGTTACTGCCGAGGATTGGAAATTGGAAATTTGTGGTAAGGACTATAGGACCAACTGCTGAGGTCATCAGTCCCTAAGCTTACGCACTACTTAATCTAACTTAAACTAACTTATGCCAAGGACTACACACACACCCATGCCCGAGGGAGGACTCGAACCTCCGACGGGGGGAGCCGCACGAACCGCGACATGACGCCTCAGACCGCACGACTACCCCACGCGGCACTGCCGACGATTACGTTACCCTTTTAGCTGATTAGGTCCATCCCATTGTGCAATGTTTGCAGTTAATAAAAGCAAGTCTTCTGGTCCAGACTGTATACCAGTTACGTTCCTTTCGGAGTATGCCAGTGCATTAGTTCCATACTTGACAATCATATACAACCGTTCATGCGACGAAAGAGCCGTACCCAAAGACTGGAAAGTTGCACAGGTCACACCGTTATTCAAGAAAGGTAGTACGAGTAATCGACTAAATTTCAGGCCCATATCGTTGACGTCGATATACAGCAGGATTTTAGAACATACATTGTGTTCGAACATTATGAATTACCTCGAAGGAACGGTCTATTGACACACAGTCAACATGGGTTTAGAAAACATCGTTCCTGTGAAACACAACTAGCTCTTTATTCACATGAAGTGCTGAGTGCTATTGACAAGGGATTTCAGATCGATTCCGTATTCCTGGATTTCCGGAAGGCTTTTGACACTGTACCACACAAGCGGCTCGTAGTGAATTTGCTTGCTTATGGAATATCGTCTCATTTATGTGACTGGATTTGCGATTTCCTGTCAGAGAGGTCACAGTTCGTAGCAACTGACGGAAAGTCATCGAGTAAAACAGAAGTGATTTCAGGCTTTCCCCCAAGGTAGTGTTATAGGCCCTTTGCTGTTCCTTATCTACATAAACAATTTGGGAGACAATCTGAGCAGCCGTCTTCGGTTGTTTGCAGATGACGCTGTCGTTTATCGACTAATAAAGTCATCAGAAGATCAAAGCAAATTGCAAAACGATTTAGAAAAAAAATATCTGAATGGTGCGAAAAGTGGCATTTGACCCTAAATAACGAAAAGTGTGAGGTCATCCACATGAGTGCTAAAAGGAACTCGTTAAACTTCGGTTACACGATAAATCAGTCTAATCTAAAGGCCGTAAATTCAACTAAATACCTAGGTATTACAATTACGAACAACTTAAATTGGAAAGATCACATAGGAAATGTTGTGGGGAAGGCTAACCAAAGGCTGCGTTTTATTGGCAGGACACTTAGAAAATGTAACAGACCTACTAAGGAGACTGCCTACACTACGCTTGTCCGTCCTCTTTTAGAATACTGCTGCGCGGTGTGGGATCCTTGCCAGACAGGACTGACGGAGTACATCGAAAAAGTTCAAAGAAGGGCAGCACGTTTTGTATTATCGCGAAATATGGGAGAAAGTGTCATAGAAATGATACAGGATTTGGGCTGGAAATCATTAAAAGAAAGGCGTTTTTCCTTGCGACGGAATCTTGTCACGAAATTCCAATCACCAACTTTCTCCCCCGAATGCGAAAATATTTTGTTGACATCGATCTACATAGGACGGAACGATCACCACGATAAAGTAAGGGAAATCAGAGCTCGTACGGAAAGATACAGGTGTTCATTCTTTCCGCGCGCTGTACAAGATTGGAATAATAAAGAATTGTGAAGATGGTTCAATGAACCCTTTGCCAGGCACTTAAATGTGATTTGCAGATGTAGATGCGACAGACACTTCTTGTCTTTTATAGTTGTTGCCGGCCGCAGCGCCGTATTCTGCCTGCTTACATATCTCTGTATTTGAATACCCACGCCTGTACCAGCTACTTTGGCGTTTCAGTGTAACATTCCTCCACCTGGTCCCCTACCCCGCTTCCCTTAGTATGGGACTATTTTGACTTTGATGATCACCTTAGAAGTGCTTTTTAAATAGTATAAAAACTGCAGCACCTTAGTGACAGATTTTTTGTTCTTACAAGCAATAAATCCATCTTCAAAAATATAGTAATGTCCGTAAATTCAATCTTAACTCTCATGAACACAACCGACCGCTATTGAAGATGTTTTAAATCCGTTTTCGTAGCTACTGAAAACAATTGGTAGGCTATGTATTGTACGATACTGCGTTCCGTCCTATTCACTCAAAACATCGACAGTTGTAGCATGTTTGTATGATTCCAGCTTCTATCTAGAAATGTCGTCTTCGTGTACATTTTCTAGATTTTCCTGAGGTCGGCACTGATATTTTTATAGTAATTTCATGTTGGTGTGCGGCACTACAGATTTCTTGACTAAAATCACTACTGCAGAAATATTTTGTCGTTTCTTTGCCAAGTAATGTGATGTGTAATTGCGATAAAAATGTCAGTGCCCAACTCAGGAAAACCTTGCAGAACTAGACTCCAGGAAGAAAGGATATTGCGGAGACGTGGCTTAGCCACAGACTGGGGGATGTTTCCAGAACGAGATTTTCAATCTGCAGCGGAGTGGAAGGTAGGAGAAGAGATACTGGTGGAATTGAAGCTGTCAGGACGGGTTGTGAGTCGTGCATGGGTAGTTCAGATGGAAGAGCGCTTCCCCCGAAAGGCAAAGGTCCCGAGTTCGAATCTCGGTCCCGTACACGGTTTTAATCTGCCAGTAAGTAACAGCGCACACTCCTCCGCAGAGTGAAAATCTCATTCTGGAAACATCTTCCAGGAAGTGGCTAAGCCATGTCTCCGCAATATCCTTTCTCCCAGAATTGCTAGTTCTGCAAGGTTCGCAGAAGAGCTTCTGTGAAGTTTGGAAGGTAGGAGACCAGGTACTGGCGGAATTGCAGCTGCGAGAACGGGTCGTGAATCGTGCTTGGGTAGCTCAGCTGCCTGCGAAAGGCAAAGGTCCCGAGCTCGAGTCACGGTGCGGCACACAGTTTTAACCTGTCATGAAATTTCATAACAGCGCACTCTCCGCTGGGGAGTGAGAATCTCATTCAGAGTTTCACATGTTCGATGTAAAGCGGGAACGTGTGGGTATTGCCGCTGGCATGTCAGCCGTGCAGTGAGGCGACTGTCACACCCACGCTCTTTGCTCAGGATGTAGGCTTTGGTGACGGTACGATAAAAAGAACTGGTAGGTACACTTGCCGAAAGTGCATTTATTCTGACAATGAGTAAGTGAACAAGTGATAAAAAGGAAATCAGATCGCGATGTCCATTAACCGGCGATAGCGAGAACTGTATTTGCATAACAGCTCCATTCGAAGACTGGTCACGGATGGTGTACTCTCCTTGGTGACGACCTCGTCGTCCGATCGCGTGAGCGTGGGAGAGCAGTGGACGCGTCTCCAGAACGAAACGAACCTTTTTCTCGCGACCGCGGGGCGTCGTGTATTTCGCAGACGCGACGAAGCGAAAGCGGAAACGAACGGGAAGCGCCAAACAAACTTCCGCACGCGTCTGTGGGGAGCTAGCGTTAACCTCGAGCCACGTGATCCGTGGACTGAAATTATAGACTCTCAAAGCACGCGTCTGTACGGCGGCCCATTTCGCACTGGCAGTTGACTATTCTGCTGACATGCGTCCGTGCGCGCCGCTCGTCGCCACAATTTTACCTGTCGGCAGGTATGCACGCCGACGGATACACTATGTGATCAAAATTATCCGGATACCTGGATGAAAATGACTTAAAAGTTCGTGGCGCCCTCCATCGGTAATGCTGGAATTCAAGATCGTGTTGGCCCAGCCTTAGCCTTCATGACAGCTTCCACTCTCGCAGGCACACGTTCAGTCAGGTGCTGGGAGGTTTCTTGGGGAATGGCAGCCCATTCTTCACGGAGTGCTGCACCTAGGAGAGGTATCGATGTCGGTCGGTGAGGCCTGGCAAGAAGTCGGCGTTCCAAAACATCCCAAAGGTGTTCTATAGTATCAGGTCAGGACTCTGTGTAGGCCAGTTCATTACAGGGGTTATTGTCATTTAACTACTTCACCACAGGCCGTGCATTATGAACAGGTGCTCGGTCGTGTTGAAAAATGCAATCGCCATCCCCGAATTGCTCTTGAACAGTGGGAAGCAAGAAGGTGCTTAAAACATCAATGTAGGCCTGTGCTGTGATAGTGCCACTCAAAACAACAGGGAGCGCAAGCCCCCTCCAGGGAAAACACGACCATACCATAACACCACCACCTCTGAATTTCACTGTTGGCACCACACACGCTGGCAGGTGACGTTCCCCGGGCATTCGCCATACCCATACCCTGCCATCGGATCCCCACATTATGTACCGTGATTCATCACTCTGCACAACGATTTTCCACTGTTCAATCGTCCATTGTTTACGCTCCTTACACCAAGCGAGGCATCGTTTGGCATTTACCGGCGTGATGTGTGGCTTATGAGCAGCCGCTCGACCATGAAATCGAAGTCTTCTCACCTCCTGCCTAACTGTCATAGTACTTGCAGTGGATCCTGACGCATTTTGGAAGTCCTGTGTGATGGTTTGGATAGATGTCTGCTGTTACACATTACGACCCTCTTCAACTGTCGGCGGTCTCTGTGAGTCAACAGGCGAGTTCGGCCTGTAAGCTTTTGTTCGTGTCCCTTCACGTTTCAGGTTCGCTATCACATGGGAAACAGTGGACCTAGGGATGTTTAGAAGTGTGGAAATCTCACCGTACAAACGTATGACACAAGTGACACCCAGTCACCTGAACACGTTCGAAGTTTGTGGGTTCCGCGGAGCGCCCCATTCTGCTCTCTCAAGATGTCTAACAACAACTGAGGTCGCTGATATGGAGTACCTGGCAGTAGGTGGCAGTACAATGCACCTAATATGAACAACGTATGTTTTTGGGGGTGTCCGGATACTTTTGATCACGTAGTGTTTCTGACGCGGCTAACTTGGCCGGCCGTGAGCGGATCTGGTCCGTTCACGTATTTTTGCACCACGGCTGCAGCAGATACTTCGGGAATTCATGGTGTTTGGCATGGTGGTGGCCATTCTGTTAGACACATTTCATTATGTTTGAGTTCAGAATATGTTCCAAGGTTCTACAACAAACACTCGTCAAGGATATTGGATGGCAATTTTGTGAATAATTTCTACAACCCTTCCTGTAGACGGATGTAACCTGTGCAGTGCCGGCTGCTGTATAAGACAATAAGAGCACTTGAAAACCCTAATTTTTGACACCTTGCAGATATATTGGTTATCTTTCTCTGAATGCTGTTAAACTAAATGTAGATGCGGTAATCTGAAACAAATATCCTGGACTGTGCTACACATTGCTCCTCTAGAGTCGGTGAAACTTGGAATCAGGGTCGCGAGCACACCTTAGCTTGTGCACTTTTTAATGAGCTTCTGCACATGCGAAACTGCATGACTACTGACTGATTTAGACGAGTCAACTCGTCAGAACTGAAGCGTGCAAAAGCTTAGAAGAACAAGCGCAAAGAATGCGGCAGACCGCTGCTTTCCAACAGTGGAAAAGGGCTGTACTGTGAGAGTTCCAGTTCCCGACTTCGACAGAGGAAGAGGAGATGCTAGGTCGATTTTGGATGTCGTCCTTCAGACAACGGCCGATGGCTTCTACTGAATCGGGACAAGAGATGGTGTGCTGAACAACTATACGCACGATGGTAAATTGTTTGTTTTTAAATAAATATGGAAGGGACTATACGATATGTTGTTGCTGCTACAACTACATTTTGTTTCAGGTCCCTGTTCAGTACTTGCTCTCTAAGAATAATCTCAGAGGAGGAAGTTCCAGCAGAGAAAACTGTTGCCCTGAGGACAGTTGAGGAGTCTCAGTCGATGGGAAGTGGCCAGGGCTTCTTGAAATGGGACTGCCGGCAAAAATGTCAGACTCTGAGCTGCTTTTGCAAAGAAAAAAAAAGTATTATGCAGTTCCAAGTGCCATGGTGCACGTCCTTGCTGCAATAAATGAATTTTACGTAATGACTATGTTTTCTAACGATTTAACGTACTCGTGTTGTTGACTAATTTCTTCTTCTGGAGTTTTACTTGAATGACTAGTTGAGGGTCCTATAAATGCATGCTGACTGAAGCCTCTCAGAGCAGAGATGAGAGGGCCAATGTCGAGTCATTAGTCCACAGAGGCCAGGGGTCCTTTTCAAAGGACTACAGGTGATAGATGCAACTTTCGAAATACGACTGTTTTGTTATTACAGCCATGGTTCATATCCCTAACCTCTGGGCAGTGAAGGTGTACATTCACTACTGTTAGTGCACTATCCCTAGTCAATGTGTGTTGTTTGGCAGAAGTGGAATCAGTAATCCACTTCCACTAAATGGGCCAGTGAAAATGCATTATCACCAGTGATGGTATACTTTCCCTGAAACTTCCATTTCCGCTAGCATAACTGTTATACAGCGAATCCTAATATTTAAAAATTTGTGAACACCCAGAATGTATACCCACGAGCAGCCACTGGACCTGTGTTTTTTTCCAAACTGTTGGGCACCCTCTTTTTTGTAGGAGTCTATGATAAATTATATTTAGAGGAGAGGCTAACTGAGCCGCAAATACAGTATAGAATCCGATAGGGATTCCATCGGGCTCTGGAACTGTGTTCAGTTTTAAGAATTTCAGCTGTTTCTCGATACTACTGACACTAATACTTATTTCACTCATCTTTCTATTGGTACGCAGATTAAATTAGAGCAATTCTCCTGGGTTTTTCTACGTAACGAAACATTTGAAAATAGAGTCAAGCATTTCAGCTTTTGCTTTGCTACCCTCAGTTTCAGTTCCTGTCTCATTAGCTGGGGACTGACACTAACTCTGGTCCCACTAACAACCTTTACGAGGTGCATTCAAGTTCTAAGGCCTCCGATTTTTTTTCTCCGGACTTGAAAGAGATAGAAACATGCGCATTGTTTTAAAATAAGGCCGTGTTCATTGTCAATACGTCCCAGAGATGGCAGCACCGTACGGCAGATGGAATTTTACCGCCAGCGGCGAGAATGAGAACTGTTTTAAATACTTAAAATGGCGACGTTTTTCTTACTTGAACAGCGTGCAATCATTCGTTTTCTGAATTTGCGTGGTGTGAAACCAATTGAAATTCATCGACAGTTGAAGGAGACATGTGGTGATGGAGTTATGGATGTGTCGAAAGTGCGTTCGTGGGTGCGACAGTTTAATGAAGGCAGAACATCGTGTGACAACAAACTGAAACAACCTCGGGCTCGCACAAGCCGGTTGACGACATGATCGAGAAAGTGGAGAGAATTGTTTTGGGGGATCGCCGAATGACTGTTGAACAGATCGCCTCCAGAGTTGGCATTTCTGTGGGTTCTGTGCACACAATCCTGCATGACGACCTGAAAATGCGAAAAGTGTCATCCAGGTGGGTGCCACGAATGCTGACGGACGACCACATGGCTGCCCGTGTGGCATGTTGCCAAGCAATGTTGACGCGCAACGACAGCATGAATGGGACTTTCTTTTCGTCGGTTGTGACAATGGATGAGACGTGGATGCCATTTTTCAATCCAGAAACAAAGCGCCAGTCAGCTCAATGGAAGCACACAGATTCACCGCCACCAAAAAAATTTCGGGTAACCGCCAGTGCTGAAAAAATGATGGTGTCCATGTTCTGGGACAGCGAGGGCGTAATCCTTACCCATTGCGTTCCAAAGGGCACTACGGTAACAGGTGCATCCTACGAAAATGTTTTGAAGAACAAATTCCTTCCTGCACTGCAACAAAAACGTCCGAGAAGGGCTGCGCGTGTGCTGTTTCATCAAGACAACGCACCCGCACATCGAGCTAACGTTACGCAACAGTTTCTTCGTGATAACAACTTTGAAGTGATTCCTCATGCTCCCTACTCACCTGACCTGGCTCTTAGTGACTTTTGGTTTTTTCCAACAATGAAAGACACTCTCCGTGGCCGCACATTCACCAGCCGTGCTGCTATTGCCTCAGCGATTTTCCAGTGGTCAAAACAGACTCCTAAAGAAGCCTTCGGCGCTGCCATGGAATCATGGCGTCAGCGTTGTGAAAAATGTGTACGTCTGCAGGGCGATTACGTCCAGAAGTAACGCCAGTTTCATCGATTTCGGGTGAGTAGTTAATTAGAAAAAAAAAACGGAGGCCTTAGAACTTGAATGCACCTCGTACATACGACCAGAATTTCTCTGGTTTTGTGAAAGGTCATTTGACAATATTCTGCTACAGTAGTCATTGACGGCTTTACGCTTTGCGCTCTTGATAGGCAAACGAATTTCATTCAGCATCTCTATATCTGTAGCCTTTTGCTTTGTTGTACACCTCTAACGCAGTATTCTGTTGCCGTAGAAGTTTCTTTATTGTGACTATATACTATGATGCTCTCTCCCATTATGAACTGTTCTTCTCGGCACATATCTATCCAGAAGATGGTCATATGATATGTGGCACCCGATGACGGAGCAATAGTTTCGAAACTAGTTGTGCTAATACGAGGTTTGGAACTTTAATAGTGGCAACCATTTATTTACAGATCGTACTAGTAACAGCTTGCACTGCACATGCTTGAGCATTGTCCTACAAAATAATGGTCAGGTCCTGCAGAAAGTGTCATCACTTCTGTCCCTAAGCTTGTCGTAGGTTGTGTTCCAAAAATGAACAGCATAGAGACAGTGATACTAAGCAACTTGCTGCAAGGATATCGTCCTTTTATTTCTTCGTTACCTATTTAGTGCTTTTAGACATTCTAGTGCGGACTATTGCAACATAATTTTCTAGTTGTCTTTAAACCCTTTTACGGTGTTCCGTGTGTGTGTGTGTGTGTGTGTGCGAGTCTCTGTGTGTGTGTGTGTGTGTGTGTGTGTGTGTGTGTGCTTGCACCTTATTTTACATACATATGACTTGTTTCAGTATCTGCTTGTTCTTAATGGTTTTCCTTCCATTTCCAGAAGATAAAAAGAAGCCGACGCCTGATGTACTCGAACTGAAGGAGCGAATACAGGTAAAGCACTACTTATTTCCGTTTTCCTCATACATCGGTGCTTCTACAGTTTTTTAGTTGGAGTCTTAGCTATAGCAACAACGTTATTTATCCGGTGAAGAGCTCTTGTAACCTTACATTATCAGTATCTTTATAGACCATCAAATCGCGTGTGACAGTCTAAACATTTGCTTCTCACCTTAACGTAAATGTGACGAGTTCAGAATAAAATAGACGTCGCTTTTAGAAATTCTCTGATTACAATTTACTAATAACCGTCATTAATGATTGTCTGCTGCACACTGTTTAGGATAAAGCATAGAAATGAAACTCTTACACTCTCAGCAGGAAACTCTGTTTTGAAAATAGCTGCTGCTGTAATAGTGGATGCAATGTAACTGTTCCGTGTGTAGTCCTGCCTAGTTAACACTTGCATGCGAACATTTGTAATCGACAAACAATAAATTATTCACCTAACGAAAATTGGAAACTTATTAATAACGAATATTGTTAGGTGTAATGCTACAAATGGAGACCTCTAGTAATTGAATCCTGATACTTAGATAATTCAGTGAAAGTTTGGATAATAATATATGCATTGAAGGTGAATTTGAATTTGCTCAGTTTGACGGTAGACGCCTCTAAAATATCTTTTTTACTGAAAAACTGAATTCCGCTCTGAGCTCCAAACCGAGGTATTCAGTACAACATGAAATTGTTTCTGTACTGTAATTCAATTCACTTACAGCCGATTTGTATTGTTAGTAACATACCATGAGAGAGTAAGTACAGACCTAAATTTAAAAAAAAGAAATCGTGGGGCGTTACTGATGCATAGGGAGGATGACAGTCTTCACTTCACGCAGAACTCGCGTCATTAACATTTTCAAGATGGTGACAGTTATTGAACTACATGAAGTAAAATCGTCATAACTTCTGAACGGATTGTGTTAGAACGATCAAACTGCACGGTTGGCAGCGGGGCATGATGGGAATTAGTATGCGCATATATGCTTTGGTTTAGCGACGAAGTCCACTTTCGTTTGGATGGCTTCGTTAATAAGCAAAACTGGCATGTTTGTGGAACTGAGAATCCGCATTTCGCAATCGAGAAGTCTTCTTCACTCTCAGCGGGTGACTGTATGGTGTGCAGTGTCCAGTCACGGAATAATTGGTGGGATATTCCTTGATGGCACGGTGACTAACGAACAATACGTTAAGGTTTTGGAAGATGATTTCATCCCCATTGTCCAAAGTGACCCCGATTTCGACAAAGTGTGGTTCATGCAAGAAGGACACCATCGAAGCAGGAGAGTGTTTGATGTCCTGATGGAGCACTTTGGCATTCTGGCTCTGGGGTACCCAGAGGCTACTGGCATGGGCCTCGATTGGTCGTCACATTCTCCGGATGTGAACACATGAGACTCCTTTTTGTGGGGATATATTAAAGGCGAAGTGTGCAGCAATAACCCTAAAACCGCTGATGAGCTGGAAACAGTCATTGAGGAAGTCATCGACAGCATCGATGTTCCGACACTTCAGTGGGTCAAGCAGAATTTCGCTATTCGTCTGCGCCACATCACCGTCAGTGATTGCAGGCATAAAAGAAGTGGTTCAAATGTCTCTGAGCACTAAGGGACTTAACATGTGAGGTCATCAGTCCACTAGAACTTAGAATTACTTCAACCTAACTAACCTAAGGACATCACACAACACCCAGTCATCACGAGGCAGGATTCGAACCTGCGACCGCAGCGGTCGCGCGGTTCCAGACTGAAGCGCCTAGAACCGCTCGGCCACAACGACCGGCGATTGCAGGCATATCGAAGATGTCCTAACCTAGATCCGAATATCTGTAGTGACGTTTACATGTTGAACAATGTGTGTGCATGCCGTATCTTGTAACCAATTTACGTTTTTTTTTCATGTAGTTCAATAACTGTAACCCTGTAAATATTTACTGATTTAGGCTGTATTGCAGCAAAAAGTCACTTCTTAAGATGAACTTACGCGTAAGTGTGTAGCATTTTTTTTCTTTTTTACACCACTCTTGCCTTGGTCTGGTCCTGACTGAATTATGATTGCCAGGTTTATGGCTCAGTAGCACATTCAGCTTTGGAACAGTTGGGCTCAGTCCATCATTGCGTAGTAAGACTAGCCACTGCGTCTTCTGGACCATTCCTGTAGAAGTCTTCTCCACCCATCCGACAATTTTTGAATACAAGTATAATCGACACCCTGACACTTGCCTCGGGTGAGATTACCAGCTGAAATGTGCCTCAAGACGCTTGAATACAAGTATAATCGACACCCTGACACTTGCCTCGGGTGAGATTACCAGCTGAAATGTTCCTCAAGACGCGCTGCCGGGAACTCCACCTTGTCTTGTCCTGGCACAGGTCCTGTCACCAGCTTTGGACGGAGCTGTGGTCTGCATAACGCAATCAGGACGTTAACGACAACATGGACTGAGGTCTGCCAAGTTACCTTTAGCAGAGTGAGTAAGTCTCCTAGGATGCTTAGCACAGATGATTTTGTAATGGATGCGAGAAGCTGTTGGCTTCGTACGAAGTGAATAAGGGTGCAAACACTTTTTATTTAGTCATCAGTCTTTGATGCGGCCCTCCACGAATTCCTCTCCTGTACCTACAACATCATCTCAGAGTCACTTGCAACATACGTCGTCAATTATTTGTTGGATGTATTCCAATCTCTGTCTTCCTCTACGGTCTTTACCCTCTACAGCTCCCTCCAGTACCATGGAAGTCATTCCCTCATGTCTTAACATATGTCCTATCAGCCTGTCCCTTCACCTTATCAGTGTTATCCATATATTCCTTTCCTCGTCATTTCTGCGGAGAACCTCCTCTTCCATACCATACCAGTCGACCTAATTTTCAACATTATTCTGTAGCACCACATCTCAAATGCTTCTATTCTCTTCTGTTCTGGTTTTCCCACGGTTCATGTCTCACTACCATGCTGTGCTCCAAATGTACATTCTCATAAGTTTCTTAATGAAAGTAGGGCATATGTTTTACACTTGTAGACTTCCCTTGGCCAGTCCGCTTTTGATGTCCTTCTTGCGCAGTTCCTCATGCGTTATTTTCCTGCCTAGGAAGCACAATTCCTTGACATCGTCTACTTCTTGATCCACAATTCTCATGCTAAGTTTGTCACTGTTTTCATTTCTGCTACTCCTCGTTATTTTTTTCTTCTATTTACACACATTCCATATTCTTTACTCATCAGACTCTTCATTACATTGAAAAGATCATGTTATTCTTCTTCTCTGTCACTGACGATAGCAATGTCAGCAGCGAATGTTATAACTGGCGTCTTTTCGCCCTGAATTTCGGTCTAACTGTAGAAAACTTAACGATTCAGTTTAAGAACACTTTACTTCCCAAAAGTTCAACCTTATTCGCACAGATGTCTTACATAGCTTGATATCTTTGCGCATAACTATAACTATACTACTGAACATTAAAATTGCTACACCACGAAGATGAGGTGCTACGGACGCGAAATTTAACCATCAGGAAGAAGATGCTGTGATATGCAAATGATTAGCTTTGCAGAGCATTCACACAAGGTTGGCGCCGGTGGCGACACCTACAACGTGCTGACATGAGGAAAGTTTCCAACCGATTTCTCATACACAAACAGCAGTTGACCGGCGTTGCCTGGTGAAACGTAGTTGTGATGCCTCGTGTAAGGACTTTGATAAAGGTCGGAATGTAGCCTATCGCGATTGCGGTTTATCGTATCACGACATTGCTGCTCGCGTTGGTCGAGATCCAATGTCTGTTAGAAGAATATGGAATCGGTGAGTTCAGGAGGGTAATACGGAACACCGTGCTGGATCCCAACGGCCTCGTATCACTAACAGTCGAGATGACAGGCATCTTATCCGCATGGCTGTAACGGATCGTGCAGCCACGTCTCGATCATTGACTCAACAGATAGGAACATTTACAAGACAACAACCATATGCACGAACAGTTCTACGACGTTTGCAGCATCATGGACTATCAGCTCGGAGACTATGGCTGCGGTTACCCTTGACGCTGCATCACAAAAATGGTTCAAATGGCTCTGAGCACTATGGGACTCAACTGCTGTGGTCATTAGTCCCCTAGAACTTAGAACTACTTAAACCTAACTAACCTAAGGACATCACACACATCCATGCCCGAGGCAGGATTCGAACCTGCGACCGTAGCAGTCGCACGGTTCCGGACTGCGCGCCTAGAACCGCGAGACCACCGCGGTCGGCGCTGCATCACAGACACGAGCGCCTGCGATGGTGTACTCAACGACGTACCTGGGTGCACGAATGGCAAAATGTCATTTTTTTCTGATGAATCCAGGTTCTGTTTACAGCATCATGATGGTCGCATCCGTGTTTGGTGACTTCGCGGTGAACGCACACTGGAAGCGTGTATTCGTTATCGCCATACTGGTGTATCACCCGGCGTGATGGTATGGGGTGCCATTGGTTACACGTTTCGGTCACCTCTTGTTCGCATTGACGGCACTTTGAACAGTGGACGTTACGTTCCAGATGTGTTACGACCCGTGGCTCTACCCTTAATTCAATCGCTGCGAAACCCTACATTTCAGCAGGATAATGCACGACCGCATATTGCAGATTCTGTACGGGCCTTTCTGGATACAGAAAATGTTCGACTGCTGC
This sequence comes from Schistocerca nitens, assembly GCF_023898315.1. NCBI lineage: Eukaryota > Metazoa > Arthropoda > Insecta > Orthoptera > Acrididae > Schistocerca > Schistocerca nitens. Next base: position 252,282,353 of record NC_064615.1, on the reverse strand, counting down.
CCTGGCCAGCACATTCTTCAGGTCCCTCTGCAATTGAAAACGTCTGGTCAATGGTGGCCGAGAACTGGCTCGTCACAATACGCCAGTCACTACTCTTGATGATCTCTGGTATCGTGTTGAAGCTGCATGGGCAGCTGTACCTGTACACACCATCCAAGCTCTGTTTGACTCAATGCCCAGGCGTATCAAGGCGGTTATTACGGCCAGAGGTGGTTGTTCTGGGTACTGATTTCTCAAGATCTATGCACCCAAATTGCTTGAAAATGTAATCACATTTCAGTTCTAGTATAAAATATTTGTCCAATGAATACCCGTTTATGATCTGCATTTCTTCTTGGTGTAGCAATTTTAACGGCCAGTAGTGTAGTACACTTTACCATTTTACATGTTAATCCTTTCCAGCAACTCCCGGTTCCTGCATTCCGTCTTCCGTTACTAAAGACGAGCGCTCTGCTTGCAGTTCGCTCTGAGATTATACAGTCAAATATTTTAACGACGTCTGGAGATAATTGTGAGATCGCACTTGTTCCTTCCTACATTCTGACACAGAGTCAATATAGAATAATACTGGTTGTGATTATAAGCAATTAGCCACCATGGGAGACAATTGCGAGAGAGTGCAGTAAACGTCAAAGCCTGCGAGGGTCCTTAACCAGCTACCCCCACTCTTCCCCCTGCTAGCAGCCGATGTGGGAAGTGCCGTCAGACCATGTCGCTCGATGCGACATACGCCATACTGACTTCGTCGCTTGTTGCGCTTTTTTCTTATAACCTGCAGAATACCCTTTCAAGGGAATGGCGCACGGAAGATTTATCATAGACACGTCACTCTCGGAACGAATTCTTATAATTAAATCCAATTAATGACGCTATGGAGGTAAAAGCTTTCAGGGGATCCTAAGATCAATGACTTTGTTATTGCAAGGATTCACCGTGGCCGAGTCGCTAGACGTTGAGGGATTAACCCGGAGTAATTAGGTTTGCGTGTAGCTGTATGCTTTTTTAACAGATTCTGGGACCAACATTAACATTTGTATTCATCTCTGTCTGAAGCTACCATGGCATATTTGTTGCTTCCATATGTACACTAGCGTATTGCGAAAATATGCATTTTTAGTGACATACTGCAAGAAGGATCTCTCTAAACTGTATCATTTTTTAATACTACGTACTGTTCTGTTAAAGTGTCTGGAAAAGTACGTAAATCTGAAATGTGTGGAGACCGTGGACTTGCATTGTACAGCAGTTCCAGCTTCGCATTGGACATACGTAGGTTGACACTTTTGGCTGTTTTCCCACTACAAATGAGGAGGTAGTTTAATGGCAGAAGATGAATTAGTGACGATCACATAACCGTTAGGAAGACTAGAATTAACGCTCTGCTTACAAGAAAAGCAACTGGAGACGTTTACATTAGTGATGGCTTTGCATTACAGTAGCTGCTATATACACAGAAGAGCCAAAGTAACTGGTACAGCTGCCTAATATCGTGAAGGGCCCCCACGAGCACGCAGAAGTACAGCAACACGACGTGGGATGAACTAGACTAATGTCTGAAGCAGCCCTGGAAGGAACTGACACCATGAAGCTTGCAGGGCTGTCCATAAATCCGAAGAGTAAGAGGGGGTGGAGATCTCTTCTGGGCAGCACGTTGCAAGGCATCCAAGATATGCTCAATAATCTTCATGTCTGGGGAGTATGGTGGCCAGCGGAAGTGTTTGAACTCAGAAGAGTGTTCCTGGAGCCACTCTGTAGCAAAATGGCTCTGAGCACCATGGGACTTAACATCTTAGGTCATCAGTCCCCTAGAACTTAGAACTACTTGAACCTAACTAACCTAAGGACATCACACACATCCATGCCCGAAGCAGGATTCGAACCTGCGACCGTAGCAGTCCCACGGTTCCGGACTACAGCGCCTAGAACCGCACGGCCACCGCGGCCGGCACTCTGTAGCAATTCTGGACGTGTGGGGTGTCGCACTGCCCTGCTGGAATTTCCCAAGTCCGTCGAAATGCACGGTGGACCTGAATGGACGCAGGTGATCAGAAAGGGTGCTTACATACGTGTCACTGTCAAGGTTTCATGAATTCAGAGTCATGCTTCCCCTAAAATTCGCCACTTAATCTACCCAAGCATACCTGTTGCACTTTCGTATTGGTTATATCGACCTGTTGGATACTTTCAACAGGCCGCTGAGCTCGATCGACGTCCGCTGTCATGTTTACTTGGATTGCAACGTCTGGAGCAGTACAAGCCAGGCGTATTCTCTAACATTTACTTCACAGATGCATCACTGTAAAAAAAGGGCATGTGATTTCTGTATATTTTTTTTAGTCATCAGTCTTCTGACTGGTTTGATGCGGGCCGACACGAATTCCTCTCCTGTGCAGCTTCTTCATCTCAGAGTATAACTTGCAACCTACGTCCTCAATTATTTGCTGAATGTATTCCAGTCTATGCCTTCCTCTACAGTTTTTGCCTTCTGCAGCTCCCTCTAGTATCACGGCAGTCATTCCCTGACATCTTAATAGACATCCTGTCATCGTGTTCCTTCTCCTTATCAGTGTTTTCCACATTTTCCTTTCCTCTCCGATTCTGCACATACCCTTCTCATTCCTTACCTTATCGGTCTACCTAATTTCAACAGTCGTTTGTTGTCCGCCCCCGGTAGCTGAAGGGCAGTCTGCCGCCGGCAGTGCTGCGAGGCGGTCACGCGCCAGAGCGCTGCGGGCGAGGCGCGCACGGTGTGTTTGTGTTTACTTCGGCCGCTGTAAGTGTCGTTTTCGCTTCTAGACCACCATGGCGCACAACTATCGGAAGAAGACATTACGTTTCAACTTTTGTTCCGACTTCGCCCGACCCAAGGCCCTGGAGGTAGAACGATTTATACGCGATGAAGTTAAGATACCACCAACGGATCTCATTGGTATCCACTTGTCCATAGTTAGCAGTACCGTCTACGTCAAAATGATCAACGATGCGGCGTGCGACAAGGTGCTTCAAGAGGCAAAACGTGGACTGCGCTTCTGTCATTCCGACGGCAACGTCGGACCCGTTACCGTCGATCACGCAGGTCTCGGCACACGGACGATAAGGATCTTCGAACTGCCGTTCGAACTACCTGCAGACGTCGTCATCGAGGCGCTCCGTCCCTATGGCAACGTTCTGGAACATGTTGCCGAACGATGGGTACAATTTCAAACCTACCCCGTTTTAAACGGTGTTAGACAGGTCCGCATCGAGTTGCAGAAACACGTGCCTTCCTATCTACGTATCGGAGGCTGCCGTGCCATTCTAATGTACGACGGCCAACCTCGGACCTGTTCCGGTTGCGGGAAAGAAGGTCACCTACGGTCTGACTGCATTCAACGACGTGTCGCGCAGCTCCCGTTGTCGGAAGCGTCCGTCACACCCACGATGACCGCCCTACCGGTCACTTACGCAGCGGCTCTTGCCACGTCTACAGTTTCGTCCAGTCCGTCGCCAGGTCCTTCCGATCGGCACGTCCCACCGTCCCAGTCACCTATGGACCGACGCCTTCGAACCAGGTCGACGCTCCTCCTTGCCGTCATTCGACACTGAGGAACACGTGCGCAAACAACGCTCGCCACGTCGGCGCAAACGTCGTCGCCGTTCACCCACGGGCTCTCAAAGCGTCGCCACCCGCGACGACGACGACGACACCCAGCCAGCCGACATTTCCACGCAGAGGTCGGCGGACAACTTTCAAGATGAACAAGACGTTTCGCAGGACGGGACCACCATGGAGGTCGCCACGCACAATGTAACGATCGGTGCGCAGGTTGAGACGCCTGTCTCCCCGCCGACAACTCCAGATCTCTCTCACCACGACGCCATTCCCATGGACATTGGACAGACCCACGGCACAGGAACATGGGCCGACGACGTTGAGGAAGATACGCCCCCTCCTCCGGATGAGTTGCCTCCGCCGGACAAGGCTGCCTGTTAACATCAAAAGCGAGGCATTGCAGCTGATGGGACGGGACTTCCTGTCGGTGCCCTCCCCTTGGTGATGGTAGATGCGCGTCCACCACCACTGAAACAAACGTACCATTTTGCCACACTGAACATCAACATGATCGGCACTGCACCCAAGCTGCAACTCCTATGTGACATGCTTCGGGCCTCTGACGTCGACGTCGCCCTTCTTCAGGAAGTACGCGTTGCTACCCTACCACCAGTCTACGGCTACGACTCATACACTTCCACATGTGATCAATCAGGGCGTGGAGTGGCTTTCTACATACGCGAAGGAATCCCACTCAAGGACACGACAATCCTTCCCTGTGGAAGAGGCATGGCTGTTACCATCTTCGACACGCGCGTCATCAATATCTACGCTCCGTCTGGCTCCACGAACCGTCGGCAGCGGTCCACTTTCTTCGGACATGACGTGGCGCCCCTGTTTTCTGGACGCTATGATCGGCTTATCATGGGAGGCGATTTTAACTGTGTCCTCCATCCGCAGGACCAAGTGCCTGGTTATTCGCCATGCCCGGCGCTGCTCACCTTAATCGAAGATTTTCATCTAGTGGACGTTTGGGAGAAAATTCATGGCAATACCCCCGGTTTTACGCATTATACAGCACATTCTGCGAGCAGACTGGACCGGTTTTATGTCTCTGCCCACCTTGGCAATGAAGTCGCCCAAGCTGAACGTTGGCCCCTTGCATTTTCGGACCACTGCGCCGTCATTTGCTCCCTGGCTCTGCCACCTCAGTCAGTGTGGCGCGGCAGAGGTTACTGGAAGCTTAATACCTCCCTCCTTAATGATCCACACTGCCGACAATGTATTGCCACTACATGGGCGTCTTGCGAAAGACGCCTTCCGCAGTACACATCCACGTTCCACTGGTGGCTCAAATGTGCCAAACCTGCGATCAGAAAGGCCTTCATACAATGTGGCAAGGAAGCAGCAGCATGGCATCGAGACACCACAAATTTTCACTACGCCGTCCTCCGTGAGCTCGATGCGCTCCTTCCATCACCTGACACCCATAGGGAACGACAGCGTACTAAAGCTCGTCTCCTCTCTCTTCAACGTGCACGACTGCATGGTGTCGTGGTGCGTTCCCGACGACAAGACCTCCTCCACGACGAAACCCCATCCACAATCCATGCCGCATCCGACCATAGTCGTCGACGTCGACTTTTTGTCCCCAACATCACGACCTCCGATGGTGTTCACCACACAACACAGGCGGCAGTGGTGTCTGCCTTTGCTGAACATTATCGCCAATTTTATGGTGATGAACCGATGGCGACGCCCATTCCTGATGATCTCCGTCCTTCCCCTGATCGTACCCTCACCGTAGCGGAGTCAACGTCCATGATGTCTGCAATCACCGCAGAAGAGGTGGTAGATGCGATCAACAAAGGGGCCAAGAACAAATCACCCGGACCAGATGGTCTCCCAGTGGAGTTTTACCGGGCGTTCACCACGTTAATGCTTCCTCGCTGGACGGAAATGATTCAGGAACTCTTTACTCCGTCCTTCTCAATTCCACCTGAATTCGTCACTGGCATTCTTCTACCTGTGCCTAAACCGAAGGGAGGGTCTCATGTCTCTGCATATCGCCCCCTTACACTACTGAATGCAGACTATAAAATCTATGCACGGCTCTTAGCGGCGCGCTTACGCACCGTCTTACCTACGGTCCTTTCACCTGAGCAGACTGCACGTGGTTGTGGGGCCACCTTACAAACAGCCCTAGGAGAATGCCGTGACCTCATTGCACTGGCGTCGGTTTGTCGCCTTCGTGCAGCACTGGTATCCGTCGATTTCACGAGTGCCTTTGATCGCGTTCGACACCCATTCCTCCTCATGGTGGCGAGACGTATGGGGTTCCCATTGCTTTTTGTCGATGCCATTCGCCGGTTACTACTTCCCGCGGTCTCGATGATACAAGTCAATGGGAGGCATGTAGGACCGATTCCTATACGCCGCTCTGTGCGTCAAGGATGCCCTATGTCTACTTTATTATATGCCATTGCACTTGAGCCCCTCATCACTGGACTTACCTCTAGACTGCAGGGCCTCACTTTGCGTGACTACACCTTTCGCTGTAGGGCTTATGCGGACGATCTCCTCTTTCTCACCCGCTCCTCCACGGAACTCAATGACGCCATCCAATGGATCCACCAGTATGGACGTCTTTCTGGTAGCATTCTTAACGTCCGTAAATCGACCATGATGCACATTGGGCGCGGCCTCCCGGCTATGGTGCCGACCCCACTCCCAGTCAGTGCCACCCTTCGTTACTTGGGTATCGAATTTACGAGCTCCACACACCGCACAGTGGCCCTGGCTTACCGGCGGCTTTTGCAGTCGATTCGACACTATGTCCGCGGTCAAGTGCACCGTAACTTAAACCAACTCCAACGTGTGTCCTATGTCAACATGTATGTCGCCCCTAAACTGGTACACGTCGCCCAGATCCTCCCAATGCCGTTACTCCTTGGCCGCCGCATCCAATCAGCCTTTGGATATTTCGTGTCAGCAGGGGCACTTTTCAAAGTCCGCTACAATACCCTAACACTGCCTCCTGCAAAAGGTGGCCTCGGACTCGTCAACGTACGGGCACGATCTTCTGCACTCTTTGTCCACACTCTGTTGCGGCACTGGCAGGGGCCGGTCCCGTCCTTAACACGCAGTCTCTTAGATATCCTCCGACCAGCTTCTCTCGATCCACCGATCAATGTGGCACCTATTTCTCCATTATTGTACCACGTCGCCAATTGTTTCATAGAACTCAGCTACGTTCGGGCCGATCTTCCAGTCACACGTCCTCACCGTACAAAAGATTATTATCGTTTGTTTATGCTGTCCAACCCTTGCGACCCCATGGTGCTACAGCATCCTGACATTAACTGGCGCACGGTTTGGGGGTGTGTGCATGCACCCTTTTTACCGTCGTCTGTGTCTGCACTCTGGTATGTTTTAGTCTATGGAAAATTCCCGACTAATAGTCGACTTTATCGCATAGGACTGGCCACCTCCCCACTCTGCCCTGACTGTCAGCTCGAAGACACCGACGAGCACCGTCTTACGTGCCCCCTGAAACAAAACGTATGGCTCCTCATCCAACGAATCGTGGGCTTTTACCTCCGTACCCCGCCAACGACGGTAACCCCGGATTTCCTGTTGTTGCCCCAGACATTTCACTACCCTCTTGCTAAGCACCATACCCTAATCTGGTTTCGAGGACAGGCTTTAGAATACCTCTTTCAGAGTGGTCCGCATACAGTCCTTGACTTCTGGTACAAAGTTGTGACCGCGCATAGCACCCTCACCCGAACACCATCTTACCGACAAACTTTTGCCGGTTTTCTCCGCAGCGTCTTCCTTGACCCCCCTCAAAGTTGGGGTGTACCATGCCTACCTGTCACATGATGCAACACCCTTATCCACGTTCTCATGCATCGACCAAAAACAAAAACAAACTTAAAAAAATGGAAGAAGACAGAATATGTTATATTTTGTTGTATTTAATGTTTTTCATTTTAATATTTTTTTGTTTAACTAACGGTCATTTGTATATGTTTCAATGGTACCTTGAAGAACTCTTACATAGTGAATATATATGTACTTTTAGTTTGTTCACTAAAAATTATTAAAAAAAAGGAAAACAGGAAAAAAAATGGTCAGCGTGACGGATTGTCAATCCTCTGGGCCCGGGTTCGACTCCCGGCTGGGTCGGAAAATTTTCTCCGCCCATGGACTGGGTGTTGTGCTGTCCTCATCATAATCTTATAATCCTCATCGACTGCAGGTCGCCGAAGTGGCGTCAGACTGAAAGACCGGCACCAGGCGAACGGTCTGCCTGACGGGGGACCCTAGCCATACAATTAAATAGATAAATAAATTCGTCTGTAACACCACATCTCAAAGCTTCGATCCTCTCCTGTTCGGATTTCCATGTCCATGTTTCGCTACCATACAATGCTGTGCTCCAAACGTACATTGTGTGATAGTGGTAGAGTTTTCTTGGCCAGGAATGCCCTTTTTGCCATTTCTAGCCTGATGTTGATGTCCTACTCGCTCCGTCCGTCATTGGTTATTTTACTGCCTCGGTAGTACAATTCCTTAACTTCAACCACTTCTTGACCATCAATCTTGATGTTAAATTTTTCGCTGTTCTCATTTCTGCTACTTCTCATTACTTTCCTCTTTCTTCAATTTATTCTCAATCCATAATCTGTACTCAACAGACTATTCATTCCATTCAGGGGATGATGTAATTCCTCTTCAGTTTCACTGAGGATAGCAATTCAACAGCGAATCCTATCGTTGATATCCTTCCACGTAGAATTTTAATTCCACTCTTGAGCCTTTCTTTTATTTCCATCATTGCTTCTTCGATGTACAGATTGAACAGTAGGGTCGAAAGACTACGTCCCTGTCTTACACCTTTTTTAATCAGAGCACTTCGTTCTTGCTCGTCCACTCTTATTACTCCCTCTTGGCTCTTGTACATATTGTATATTGCCTGTCCTTCGCTCTATCTTACCCCTATTTTTCTCAGAATTTCGAACATCCTGCACCATTTTACACTGTCGAACACTTTTTCCAGGTCGACAAATCCTATGAACGTGTTTTGATTTTTCTTTAATCTTGCTTCCATTATCAACCGCAACGTCACAATTTCCTCTCTGGTGCCTTTACCTTTCGTAAAGCCAACCGATCATCATCTAACCGATCCTCAGTTTCCTTTTCCATTGTTCTGTATATTATTCATGTCAGCAGCTTGGATGCATGAACTGTTAAGCTGATTGTGCGATAATTCTCGCACTTGTCAGCTCTTGCAGTCTTCTGAATTGTGTGGATGTTATTTTTCCGAAAGTCAGATGGTATGTCGCCAGACTCATACATTCCACACACCAGCGTGAATAGCGTTTTGTTGCCACTTCACCGAGTGATTTTAGAAATTGTAATGGAATGTTATCTACCCCTTCTGCCTTATTTGATCTTAAGTCCTCTAAAGCTCTCTTAAATTCTGTTTCTAATACTGGGTCCCCTGTCTCTTCTAAATCGACTCCTGTTTCTTCTTCTGTCACATTCGACAAATCTTCCCCCTCAGAGAGGCCTTCAGTGTATTCTTTCCACCTCTTTCTCCTCTTAATGCTACCATCATTGCTTTTGATTTCACCGAAGGTTGTTTGGACTTTCCTGTATGCTAACTCTGTCCTTTCGACAACCATTTCTTTTTCGATGTCTTCATATTTATCCTGCAGCCATTTCGTCTTCCTTCCCTCCACTTCCTATTTATTTCATTCCTCGGCGACTTGTATTACAGTATTCCCGAATTTTCCTGAACATTTTTGTACTTTCTTCTTCCATCGATGAAATGACGTTTTTCTTGTGTTACTCACGGCTTCTTCGCCATTACCTTCTTTGTACTTACGTTTTTCCTTCCAACTTCTGTGACTGCCCTTTTTAGAGATGTCAATTCCTCTTCAACTGTACTGCTTTCAGAGCTATTCTTCATTGCAGTCTCTAAAGCCTTAGAGAACCTCAAGCGTATCTCGTCATTCCTTAGTACTTCTGTATCCCGCTTCTCTGCATGTTGATTCTTCCTGATTAATCTCTTAAACTTCAGCCTACTCTTTACTACTACCACATTGTGATCTCAGTCTATATCTGCTCCTGCGTCCGCCATTCAATCCACTATCTGGTTTCGGAATTTCTGTCTGACCACGATGTAATCTAACCGAAATCTTCCCGTATCTCCCGGCTTTCTCCAAATACACCCCCTTCACGTCTGATTCTTGAACAGAGTATTCTCTGTTACATTCCGAAATTTATTATAGAAGCCAATTAGTCTTTCTCCTCTCTCATTCCTTGTCCTAAGCCCATATTCCCCTGTAACCCTTTCTTCTATTCCCTCCCTACCACTGCATTCCAGTCCCCCATAACTACTAGATTTTCATCTCCCTTTACGTACTGTATTACCCTTTCAATATCCTCATACACTTCCTCTACCTCTTCATCTTCAGCTTGCGACGTCAGCATGTATACCTGAACTATCGTTGTCGTTGTTGGTTTGCCTGTAGATTCTGATAAGAACAACCCTATCACTGAGGCCGGTCGCGGTGACCGTGCGGTTCTAGGCGCTTCAGTTTGGAACCGCGGGACTGCTACGGTCGCAGGTTCGGATCCTGCCTCGGGCTGAATGTGTGTGATATCCTTAGGTTAGTTAGGTTTAAGTAGTTCTAAGTTCTAGGGGACTGATGACCTCGGAAGTTAAGTCCCATAGTGCTCAGAGCCATTTGAACCATTTCTCTTCTCAGATTTTCTGGCTTCCCTACCACATTCAAGCTTATGACATTCCACGCCCCGACTCGTAGAATGTTACCCTTTCGTTGGTTATTCAGTCTTTTTCTCATAGTCACCTACCCCTTTGCAGTCCCCTCCTGGAGATCCGAATGGGGTACTATTCCGGAATCTTTTGCCAATGGAGAGATCATGATGACATTTTTTCACTTATAGGCCACATTCTGTGGATACACGTTATGTGTCTTTAATGCAATGGTTTCCATTGCCTTCTGCATCATCATGCCGTTGATCATTGCTGACTCTTCCGACTTTAGGGGCAGTTTCCCACCCTAAGGGAAAGACAGTGCCCTGAACCTCTGTCCGCTCCTCCGCCCTCTTCGACAAGGGCGTTAGCAGAATGAGGGTGACTTCTTACGCCAGAAGTCTTAGGTCCCCAATGCTGATTATTAATAAAATATTAAGCGGTGGTGAGTTTGGAAACCGGGACTGTGGACGTTTTGATTACTAATCAAAGACTCTAGCCGTAGACCACAGGTGCATCCCCTCCTACGTATAAGAAGGGCAAAATATCGCACCCAAAAAATTGCAGACCAATGTCCCTAAGATAGGTTTGCTGCAGACTCCTTGGACGGATTCTGACTTCGAATATAATAAATTTTCTTGGGACCAAGAACCTTGTCCACGAATCATCACGGTCTTAGGACACATCGCTCGTGCGAAACTGAGAGTACCCTTTTCTCACGTGATTATCTGCCAACGGCCTTGCCGCAGTGGTAACAACGGTTATCGTCGGATCGCCGAAGTTAAGTTCTGTTGGGATGGGCTAGAACTTGGGTGGGTGACCATCCAGTCCGCCGAGTGCTGTTGGCAAGCGGGGTGCACTCAGCCCTCGTGAGGCAAACCGAGGAGCTTCTTGATTGAGAAGTATCGGCTTGGGTCTGACAGACTGACATACTGCCGGGAGAGCGGTGTGCTGACCACATGCCCCTCCATATCCGCATCCAGTGACGCCTGTGGGCTGAGCATGACACGGCGGCCGGTCGGTACCGTTGGGTCTTCATGGCTTGTTGGGGCGGAGTTTAGTGTTAGTTTTACAGCGAACTTTGGATGAAGGGCAGCAGACAGATTCCACTTTCCTAGATTTTCGAATACCATTTGACACGGTGTCCCACTGCAGATTGCTAACGAGGATACGAGCATATGGAATAGGTTCCCAGATATGTGAGTGGCTAGGAGACTTCTTAAGTAATAGAACCCAGTATGTCGTCGTCAACCATGAGTGTTCATCAGAGACAAGGGTATCTACAGGAGTGACCCAAGGAAGTGTGATAAGACTGCTATTATTTTCTATATACATAAATGATCAGACGGACAGGGTGGGCAGCAATTTGAGGTTGTTTGCTTATGACTGGTGTACGGGACGGTGCCGAGGTTTAGTGACTGTAAGAGGGTATAGGATGACTTGGACAAAATTTGTAATTGGTGTGGTGGTTGACAGATGTGGAAAAATGTAAGTTATTGCTGATGAGTAGGAAAAACAAACCCGTAACGTTTGGACACATCGTTAGTAGTGGCCTGCTCGACACAGTTCCATCGTTTAAATATCTGGACGTAAAGTTGCAAAGCTATATGAAATGGAACGAGTACGTGAGAATTTGGTTGGGGGGGGGGGGGGGGGGCGAATGGTCGAGATCATTTTATTGGGAGGATTTTGGGAAAGTGTGATTCATCTGTAAAAGAGACCGTATATAGGACGCTGATGCGAGCTAGAGTACTGCTCGAAGCAGTTCGGATTGAAGGAAGGCATCGAAGCAATTCGGAGGCCGGCTGCTAAATTTGTCACCAGCAGGTTCGAACAAAACGTAAGTGTTACGGAGATACTTCGGGAACCCACATGCGAATCCCTGAGGGAAGGCGACATTCTTTTCGAGAAACAGTATTGAGAAAATTTAGAGAACCGGCAACTGAAAACGACTGCAAAACGATTCTGCTGCCACCAACATACGTTTTGCGTAAGATTCATGAAGACAGGAGAAGTTATGGCTCATACGAAGACTTACAGACAGTCGTTTCCGTCTCGCACTACTTGCGAGTGAACAGGAAAGGAAATGATTGATCTCTCCGCTACGCAGCGTGCGGTAGCTTGCTGTGCATGCATGCAGGTCTAGGTGGAGATGTAGGCCCTCCGTCAAATCCACATATTGCGTTCAGACTCCTTACTACTCCTAGCTCACGTCGCCTCTTAGTGTTAATGCGAAGAGTTGACAACAGAAGAAATATTTAAATTCGACGAAAGAAGAAAGTACAAAAATGTTCAGGGAAATTCAGGAATAAAGGAATATCAGTCACCTAGGAACGAAACAAACAGGAAGTGCGGGAAAGCTAAGGTGAAACGGCCGCAGCAAAAATGTTAAGAAACCGAAAAAGCAATGATCGTCCGAAGGGCTGATTCAGCATAAGGAAACTGAAAACAATCTTCAGTGAAATTAAAAGGCAGGGTGTCAAAATTAGGAGTGTAATAGGAATTCTAGTAAGGCGCAGAGGAAAGAGCTGATAGGTGAAAAGTATACACAGAAGGCCTCTTCGAAGGGAGAGGACTTTTCTTATGATCCCATTGAGGAAAGAATGACAGTCGATATGGAAACATAGGGGATCCAGCATTAGTGTCAGAGTTTGGAAGATTTGCGATCAAATAAGGCAGGAAGAATAGATAACATTCGTTCGGAATTTCTGCAATTATTTGGGAAAGCGACAACCAAACAACTATTAAAGATGATGTGTAGGTTCTATGAACCCGGAGACGCACCATAAGATTTTCGAAAAGAGATCATCCACGAAATTGCGAAGATACAAACGGCTGAAAAGTTTCAGAACTACCTCACAATCAGCTTAACGGCACTAAGTCCAAACTGCTGAAAAGGATAGTATACAGAACAATGGATATGAAAATTGAGGCTGTCTTAAGTAACGATAAGTTTGGCTTTCGGAAAGTTAAGCGCAACACAGAGGTAGTTCTGACTTGCGACTGATAACGGAAGCAAGATACAGGAAAATTTTTAATAATTATATGGCAACCACACATCGCTTTAGAAATACAAGTAAAATATATACATTGTCTTCCAGACAGTATCACAATAGATCAGTATGGCTTGTGACTTCAACAACGGTTCTTTTAAGGACGGAGGACCTAGATATTTTGAACCCAGTATTTAACGTGGTGGTAAGTTCCTATGGGACCAAACTGCTGAGGTCATCGATCCCTAGGCTTACACACTACTTAATCTAACTTAAAGTAACTTATGTTAAGGACAACACACACACCCATGTCCGAGGGAAGATTCAAACCTCCGACGGGGATAGCCGCATGAACCGTGGCAAGGCGCCTGAGACCGGGCGACTGCCGCGCTCGGCAGGTATTTAAGGAAAATAAAAGATATATTCATATTTGTCGACCTTGGAAAAGGAAAATAAAGACACCTTCACTGAATTCGTCGGCCTTGAAAAAGCGCCCGACAATGTAAAATGGTGCAAGACGTTTGATATTCTGAGGAAAAGAGAGTATGCTATAGAGAAACGTAATATACAAAATGTACCGTAACCAAGAAGAAACAATAAGAAGGGAAGAATAAAAACGAAGTGCTCGGATTAAAAATGGTGTAAGACAGGAATACAACCATTCGCTCTAGTGAGGCCTTGGCCCGTATCCGAATTGGACCTGTGACAAGCAAATTACTGTGCGCCACATTTTAACTGAGTGCATTTCGTACTGAGATAAGCAGGCAGTAGCAAATTTAGCTGATGATCTGCCTTGTATTTCAGTTGAGTGTGGTGAAGCTTTCTTAATTTTGTGACGTGTCTGGACTCGGGTCTAATCTTGTATGCTGGAGACTTCAGGGCACAGCAGAGTGGCCGCCTCTTCAATTTTTATACCAGCCATCTTCCTAATATTCTGAGGAAAAGAGAGTATGCTATAGAGAAACGTAATATACAAAATGTACCGTAACCAAGAAGAAACAATAAGAAGGGAAGAATAAAAACGAAGTGCTCCGATTAAAAATGGTGTAAGACAGGAATACAACCATTCGCTCTAGTGAGGCCTTGGCCCGTATCCGAATTGGACCTGTGACAAGCAAATTACTGTGCGCCACATTTTAACTGAGTGCATTTCGTACTGAGATAAGCAGGCAGTAGCAAATTTAGCTGATGATCTGCCTTGTATTTCAGTTGAGTGTGGTGAAGCTTTCTTAATTTTGTGACGTGTTTGGACTCGGGTCTAATCTTGTATGCTGGAGACTTCAGGGCACAGCAGAGTGGCCGCCTCTTCAATTTTTATACCAGCCATCTTCCTAATATTCTGAGGAAAAGAGAGTATGCTATAGAGAAACGTAATATACAAAATGTACCGTAACCAAGAAGAAACAATAAGAAGGGAAGAATAAAAACGAAGTGCTCGGATTAAAAATGGTGTAAGACAGGAATACAACCATTCGCTCTAGTGAGGCCTTGGCCCGTATCCGAATTGGACCTGTGACAAGCAAATTACTGTGCGCCACATTTTAACTGAGTGCATTTCGTACTGAGATAAGCAGGCAGTAGCAAATTTAGCTGATGATCTGCCTTGTATTTCAGTTGAGTGTGGTGAAGCTTTCTTAATTTTGTGACGTGTCTGGACTCGGGTCTAATCTTGTATGCTGGAGACTTCAGGGCACAGCAGAGTGGCCGCCTCTTCAATTTTTATACCAGCCATCTTCCTAATATCTGCTGTGTTATTAAATTTCTTTAAACCACTTTTCGCTGCACTCCAGACCTTTTCCAAGTATGCCTCAATCTCCTGCGAATTTCGAACAGTGTATTTGCACTACTGGCCATTAAAATTGCTACACCAAGAAAAAATGCAGATGATAAACGGGTGTTCATTGGACAAATATAGTACACTGGAACTGGCATGTGATTACATTTTCACGCAATTTGGGTGCATACATCCTGAGAAATCAGTACCCAGAACAACCACCTCTGACCGTAGTAACGGCCTTGATACGCGTGGGCATTGAGTCAAACAGAGCTTGAATGACGTGTACAGGTACAGCTGACCATGCAGCTTCAACACGATACCACAGTTCATCAAGAGTAGTGACTGGGGTATTGTGACGAGCCAGTTGCTCGGCCACCATTGACCAGACGTTTTCAATTGGTGAGAGATCTGGAGAATGTGCTGGCCAGGGCAGCAATCGAACATTTTCTGTATCCAGAAAGGCCCGTACAGGACCTGCAACATTCGGTCGTGAATTATCCTGCTGAAATGTAGGGTTTCGCAGGGATCGAATGAAGGGTAGAGCCACGGGTCGTAACACATCTGAAATGTAGCGTCCACTGTTCAAAGTGCCGTCAATGCGAACAAGAGATGACCGAGAGGTGTAACCAGTGGCACCCCATACCACCACGCCGGGTGATACGCCAGTACAGCGATGACGAATACACGCTTGCAATATGCGTTCACCGCGATGTCGCCAAACACGGATGCGAACATCATGATGCTCTAAACAGAACCTGGATTCATCCGAAAAAATGACGCTTTGACATTCGTGCACCCAGGTCAGTCGTTGAGTACACCACCGCAGGCGCTCGTATCTGTGATGCAGCGTCAAGGGTAATCGCAGCGGTGGTCTCCGAGCTGATAGTCCATGCTGCTGCAAACGTCGTCGAACTGTTCGTTGTTGTCTTGCAAATGTCCCCAATCTGCTGACTCAGGGATCGTGACGTGGCTGCACGATCCGTTACAGCAATGCGGATAAGATGCCTGTCATCTCGACTGCTACTGATACGAGGCCTTTGGGATCCGGCACGGCGTTCCGCATTACCCTTTTGAACCCACCGATTCCATATTCTGCTAACAGTCATTGGATCTCAACCAAGGTGAGCAGCAATGTCACGATATGATAGACCGCAATCGCGATAGGCTACAATCCGACCTTTATCAAAGTCGGAAACGTGATGGTACGCATTTTTCCTTACACGAAGCATCACAATAACGTTTCACGAGGCAACGCCGATCAACTGCTGTTTGTGTATGAGAAATCGGTTGGAAACTTCCTTCATGTCAGCACGTTGTAGGTATCGCCACCGGCGCCAAACTTATGTGAATGCTCTGAAAAGCTAATCATTTGTATATCACAGCATCTTCTTCCTATCGGTTCAATTTCGCGTCTGTAGCATGTCAGCTTCGTGGTGTAACAATTTTAATGAGGAGTGGTGTACTATTACTAGCTGAAAGCTATGCAGAGCTTCATTAATCCTTCTCGTCTCTCATTCCTACTATAAAGCCTATATTGGTACTTAGTACAGTTTAGTTTGTCGTAGTTTTGTAGCTGAGAGAGTAAGCCTTTGCTTGTGTTTGTGTTCTGGGAAGCGCAGCAGCTGCAGACGGAGGCGGTGGAGCAGCTGGAGCAGAAGCTGCAGCAGCTGGTGGAGGAGGCGCTGCGAGTGGCAGAGGTGGCCGCCACGCCGCCATCGCCGTCGCACCACCTGCTCTACGACGACGCAAAGTACCGCAACAGGACGTGAGTACAGACGGCGGCACCGCTGCCGACGCTCCTCTTCATTTTTGTATTCCATTAAAAGCACATACACTGTGGGCAAACGTAAGACAGCCAATGGATTTAGCCGAACGTTGGGCACCAACGCATTGGCGTTCAGGCTATCATACACTACTGCCCATTAAAATCGCTACACCACGAAGATGACGTGCTACAGACGCGAAATTTAACCGACAGGAAGAAGATGCTGTGATATGCAAATGATTAGCTTATCAGAGCATTCACACAAGGTTGGTGCCGGTGGCGACACCTACAACGTGCTGACATGAGGAAAGTTTCCAACCGATTTCTCATACACAAACAGCAGTTGATCCGCGTCGCCTCGTGAAACGTTGTTGTGATGCCTCGTGTAAGGAGGAGAAATGCGTACCATCACGTTTCCGACTTTGATAAAGGTCGGATTGTGGCCTATCGCGATTGCGGTTTATCGTATCACGACATTGCTGCTCGCGTTGGTCGAGATCCAATGACCAATGACTGTTAGCAGAATATGGAATCAGTGGATTCAGGAGCGTAATACGGAACGCCGTGCTGGATCCCAACGGCCTCGTATCACTAGCAGTCGAGATGTCAGGCATCTTATCCCCATGGCTGTAACGGATCGTGCAGCCACGGTCTCGATCACTTAGTCAACAGATGGGGACGTTTGCAAGACAACAACCATCTGCACGAACAGTTGGACGACGTTTGCAGCAGCATGGACTATCAGCTCGGAGACCATGGCTGCGGTTACCCTTGACGCTGCATCACAGACACGAGCGCCTGCGATGGTGTACTCAACGACGAAACTGGGTGCACGAATAGCAAAACGTCATTTTTTTGGATGTCTGCAGATTCTGTTTACAGCATCATGATGGTCGCATCCGTCTTTGGTGATATCGCGGTGAATGCACATTGGAAGCGTGTATTCGTCATCGCCATTCTGGCGTATCATCCGGCGTGATGGTATGGGGTGCCATTGGCTGCACCTCTCGGTCACCTCTTGCTCGCATTGACGGCACTCTGAACAGTGGACGTTACATTTCAGATGTGTTACGACCCGTGGCTCTACACTTCATTCGATCCCTGCGAAACCCTGCATTTCAGCAGGATTATACACGACCGCATGTTGCAGGTCCTGTACGGGCCTTTCTGGATACAGAAAATGTTCGACTCCTGCCCTGGCCAGCACATTCTCCAGATCTCTCACCAATTGAAAACGTGTGGTCAATAGTGGCTGAGCAACTGGCTCGTCACAATAAGCCAGTCATTACTCTTGGTGAACTGTGGTATCGTGTTGAAGCTGCATGGGCAGCTGTACCTGTACATGCCATCCAAGCTCTGTTTGACTCAATGCCCAGGTACTGATTTCTCAGGACCTATGCACCCAAATTGCGTGAAAATGTAATCACATGTCAGTTCTAGTATAATACAGGGTGATTCAAAAAGAATACCACAACTTTAGGAATTTAAAACTCTGCAACGACAAAAGGCAGAGCTAAGAACTATCTGTCGGTGAATTAAGGGAGCTATAAAGTTTCATTTAGTTGGACATTTGTTCGCTTGAGGCGCTGTTGACTAGGCGTCAGCGTCAGTTGATGCTAAGATGGCGACCGCTCAACGGAAAGCTTTTTGTGTTATTGAGTACGGCAGAAGTGAATCGACGACAGTTGTTCAGCATGCATTTCGAACGAAGTATGGTGTTAAACCTCCTGATAGGTGGTGTATTAAACGTTGGTATAAACAGTTTACAGAGAATGGGTGTTTGTGCAAAGGGAAAAGTTCTGGACGGCCGAGAACGAGTGATGAAAATGTAGCACGCATCCAGCAAGCATTTGTTCGCAGCCCAGGAAAATCGACTCGCAGAGCTAGCAGAGAGCTGCAAATTCCACAGTCAACTGTATGGAGAGTCCTACGAAAAAGGTTAGTTATGAAACCTGAACGTCAACTACCAGAGGCGATGGATCGGCTGCCAGGCAGCCCGTGACAGAGCACTTCATCACTGGCCTCCAAGAAGCCCTGATCTTACCCCCTGCGATTTTTTCTTATGGGGGTATGTTAAGGATATGGTGTTTCGGCCACCTCTCCCAGCCACCATTGATGATTTGAAACGAGAAATAACAGCAGCTATCCAAACTGTTACGCCTGATATGCTACAGAGAGTGTGGAACGAGTTGGAGTATCGGGTTGATATTGCTCGTGTGTCTGGAGGGGGCCATATTGAACATCTCTGAACTTGTTTTTGAGTAAAAAAAAACCTTTTTAAATACTCTTTGTAATGATGTATAACAGAAGGTTATATTATGTTTCTTTCATTAAATACACATTTTTAAAGTTGTGGTATTCTTTTTGAATCACCCTGTATATTTGTCCAATGAATACTCGTTTATCATCTGCATTTCTTCTTGGTGTAGCAATTTTAATGGCTAGAGTGTACTTACCAAACCAAGGGGTTCGTACCAAGGGATTCGGCCACGTGGAACTGCAGCTGACTGATAATTTGTCGAAGTTGCTCCCATTTGGTCATTGTTATAAAGTAGCTTTTTGATAAGATCCGCCGGCCGATGTTAAGAGCGGAGAGGATTTAGCAGTCGTCGCACGTGCAGCTGTTACTCTACTGGAAGAAGCTGATCGTCTGAAAAACAAATACAAGACACGACGCATGAGAATGACCTCGCTTTTAAAAAAGCACGTAGCTGTGCGGTTGGAAAAAACTGTCTGTCCCTAAAGCCGAATTAGGATATGGGCTATTTCATAATTTTTTCGAATTAGAGCTACAGATTTAGAATTGTTATTGAATTGTGTAGGCCTTAAAAATTCCAAATAAGACCTCTCTTTTAGGAGTGCTGTACATGCAGTAAAAAGATGCCCATATAGCCCTTTAAAGTCAGTACCGCCATTAGATTAGATGGGTAGATCACATAACTAATGAGGAGGTATTGAATAGAATTGGGGAGAATAGTAGTTTGTGGCACAATTTGACAAGAAGAAGGGACCGGTTGGCAGGACATGCTCTGAGGCATCAAGGGATCACAAATTTAGCATTAGAGGGCAGCGTGGAGGGTAAAAGTCGTAGAGGGAGACCATGAGATGGATACACTAAGCAGATTCAGAAGGATGTAGGTTGCAGTAGGTACTGGGAGATGAAGAAGCTTGCACAGGATAGAGTAGCATGTAGAGGTGCATCAAAGCAGTCTGAGGACTGAAGACCACAATAACAACAACACCACCATTAGACTGTTGTTTATTTACAGTGTTACATTTACACTTACACAATCGTAATTTCGACTTCAAAGTGCCATTATCAAGTGTTTTAAGTGTTAAAAATTGTTTGGGATGGCATACTGTCGTATTAAAATACGGTATTAGACACATTGTCTAAGAGTCGATATATCTGGCAGAGCCTACTGCTTTGTTTCATTACTGTGTACACCATCCCAAGCAGTTTATAACACTTAAAACGCTTGATAATGGCACTTTGAAGCCGAAATCATGATCGTGTAAGTGTAAATTTAACACTGTAAATAAACAACAGTCTAATGGCGGTACTGACTTTAGAGAAATGTATTATGACTGTGTCCCCGCATTATGAAAGAAAAGTTATTAAATATCCATAAAGATTCCGCTTTTCTTCACATCGTGCGTATTATTTTCTAACAGCTCACTTATTTCTCTCCAGGCGCCTAATGTTTTCAATTTGTTTTACAATCGCAGTTTGTATGGTTTCCTAAACATTCCCGTTCACGATAAAACTATCAGTATGAACGGTGTCTCCGTATTCCAATCAGTAAATACATACCCTTTCAAACAGACGTAGAAAATCGCTACTGCACCAATTATCATTCGACTCGCCGTCTCTACTGAGAGAGAGTTACCGCCAGCAGTCCGAACCGCAACCAAGGCCAGCCGCTTCGCTAGCTCCGATTTGCCGCCCGTACACAGCAGCTCACGGCCAACGAAGCGGTTGCTCGCCTTAGGTAAAGGTGACTGTAAGCCTAAGGCTACTTTGAGCACTATAGTTTTCTACTAAGCACGTTCGTGTTGAAGGTGATATGCCATTGCCTCTGTTCGGCCTTTAAACTGACGTATCCAGCCTATTTTAAGGAGATATTGAGATCTGTATGGTTTTACTTTCTGTAACACAATTCGGGACCCTGTCTGTAATTTCTCAAATCCATAGTGTCCATGAATCCATACGTCTCATACACTGAAGAGCCAAAGAAACTGGCACAACTCCCTTATATCGTGTAGGACCCCCGCGAGCACGCAGAAGTGCCGCCAACACGACGTGGCATGCACTCGACTAACGTCTGAAGCAGGAAGGAACTGACACCACGAATCCTGCAGGGCTGTCCATAAATCCGTAAGAGTACGAAGGGGTGGAGATCTTTTCTGAACAGCACGTTGCAAGGTATCCCACATATGCTCATTAAAATTCATGTCCGGGGAGTTTGGTGGCAAACGGAAGTGTTTAAACTCAGAAGAGTTTTCCTGGAGCCACTCTGTAGCAGTTCTGGACGTGTGAGGTGTCGCATTTTGCCGGCCGAAGTGGCCGTGCGGTTCTAGGCGCTTCAGTCTCGAACCGCGCGACCGCTACGGTCGCAGGTTCGCATCCTGCCTCGGGCATGGATGTGTGTGATGTCCTTAGGTTAGTTAGGTTTAACTAGTTCTAAGTTCTAGGGGACTAATGACCTCAGAAGTTGAGTCCCATAGTGCTCAGAGCCATTTGAACCATTGTCGCATTGTCTTGCTCGAATTGACCAAGTCTGTCGGAATGCGCAATTGACATGAATGGATGCAGATGATGAGACAGGATGCTTGCGTACGTGTCACAGGTCAGAGTCGTATCTAGACGTATCAGGGGTCCCATATCACTCCAACGCACACGCCCCACACGATTACAGAGCCTCCGCCGGCTTGAACAGTCCCCTACTGAAATGCAGAGTCCATTGATTCATGAGATTGTCTCCGTACCTGTACACGTCCATCTGGTCGATACAATTTGAAACGAGACTCGTCTAAACAGACAACATGTTTACAGTCATCAACAGTCCAATGCCGGTGTTGACGAGCCCACGCGAGGTGTAAAGCTTTGTGTCTTGGAGCCATCAAGGGTACAAGAGTGGGCCTTCGGCTCCGAAAGGCCGTATAGATGATGTTTCGTTGAATGGTTCGCTCGCTGACACTTGTTGATGGCCCTGCATTGAAATCTGCAGCAATTTGCGGAAGGGTTGCACTTCTGTCACGCTGAATGATTCTTTTCAGTCGCCGTTGGTCCCGTTCTTGCAGAATCTTTTTCCGGCTGTAGCGATGTCGGAGATTTCATGTTTTACCGGATTCCTGATATTCACGGAACACTCGTGAAATGGTCCTACGGGAAAACACCAACTGTGACACCACGTTCAGACTCACTTAAATCTTGATAACCTGCCATTGTAGCAGCAGTAACTGATCTAACGACTGCGGCAGACACTTGTCTTATATAGGCGTTGCCGACCCTAGCGCCGTATTATGCCTGTTTACATATCTCTGTGTTTGAATACGCATGCCTATACAAGTTTCTTTGGCGCTTGTGTGTGTGTGTGTGTGTGTGTGTGTGTGTACGCGCGCGCGCGTGTGCGCATCACGTCTCCTCCTAAACTACTTCACCAATTTGAACCAAACTTGGTACACAACAGTCCCTTACTGTCGTCCAAAAAATGCTGTGAGGATAAGAACCACCCACCTGTAATAGCTCAAGAGATAGCACGTCATAAACGGTGTTATACGTGAAGAAATTCCGAATCATGCATGAAGTTTTAACTCTTATTCTTTAGTACTAAGACACTCCTACAATCGAGGCAATTTCATAGAAACCTCACACCTGACAACACATTTTGACAACTATAAACTACGAAGCGTAAATGGCTATAGGTGAAAACGATAGCTGTCTACACAGCTATGAAGAGGCGTTGCCATAAAGACGATTTTGTAAACGTTTAGAAAATCCCTTTGCAGATACGCAAAGGAGCTGCGCCCAGTTCTCTCGATATATAAATAGAGGTATAGTTGACAATAAAGTTCTAAGTTAAATAAACATTAAAGAGAATTTGTCTATTACATACTATCTTTCTTAATTTGGATATTGTACTTAATGATTTGAACATTATGGTATTTCTTTGTATGACTGTTTCATAATTGCAAAGGTCTTATCACGAATACATGGATATGAAATTTCTTCGATGTTACACTGCGAATCCAGTTCTTTTTGTTTTCGTTTCTAACAGAAAGTTGGCAAAATGAACACCCGAGCAATGCCGGGTTTGTCCGCTACTATACTCACATTATTGCCGTCACTTTGTCCAGTGCCTCAGATCCAGGGTCTCATGTATTGTCTGAGACGACCACAATGGATTAAATAACAGAATGATAAGAAGCTGGGTTGCATGTACTATAAAGCAGACCCAGTTTCAGTAATTTGTTAGCATGAACATATTGATGGCGCCCCATTGTCCAGATGTTAGTCCTAGCTCTCTGTTTAGTACAAGAGTGCCGGTACCTGCCCAGGTGGCGTGGCAACGGAGGGGACAACGACAGTGGTGTGCGTCCGCCTGTGAACGCCCACCGCAAGGTGCGGAAGGTGCAGTCTGACAGTTGCGGCCAGCGCACAAACGCTTATTTCTCGTAACTTTTAACCAATAGTCAGCGAGTCTGTAAATGATCGTGTTAATAGATTATATCAGTACGAGCAATTATTAGACAAAAACAGACGTTCCAAGGTAACAATTACACATTGGAGTGCCGAAAAAGAAAGTAAAATGAACAGAGGATTAAGCAAACCGAAACAGTTCCAACAACGTACTGCCAGAAGAAATCCTCATGAAACAAAAGTGGTGTAAATAAATATAGCATAGTAGACAACGTTGCTTACTGATACTGAAAATGTAAGATAAAGAACACGTCACTTGAAAATAATGCGACAATCCAGTGATAATCCATTTACCAACACACAACCTTTTTCTCCTTTCTTAAGGTATATGCTGAAGTAGTGAAGCTTTTAGAAACAGTTGTAACTGTTTTTCCGTCCCCTGCTTCATTTTTATTACAGCAATGGAAAAACTAGCAGATCCTGCAATAGCTGCAAGCACACTTTGTAATGAGATTGTTCCTTCATTTTCATCATCCGACATGAATTTAATGATATTGCATATAAGCACATATAGTGCGCTGAGACTGCATTATAACACTTCCGAGTAGAGACAAGGAAATGCTTGCAAGTGAGGAGCTAGGAGTGGTAAGGTATCAGGGCACAAAAAAACGTAGCATTTCATTCAGAAAAGATAAACTGACTTTATACAAGAAGTCCCGCACACTGTTATTATCTTTGTTTTTATACGTCGTATTTGACAACTGAGATGAATGCAGTCCAGGAAAATCAGCAATTAACATTTAGTGTTTCAGATTTGAGCAGTATTAGAGATTCGGAATTATGTCATTACATAGAGCTTGACCTCACTGTCTCACTGTCTCAAAATAAATCCAACAAAGTACAAAATGTATTCAGGTGCTACTAGAACAGGCAGAAAAACGTTTCAGTTAACGAAAGTTCCACAATGATGAATCAATCATCAGTAAACATTTAGTTAACTCATCAGGTAATACCTACGCCAGATACCAGAATGAGCAACTATAAAAACAATGTGTCATATAACATTTACGTCCATCCGATGAACATTAATCTCTCATACACTGAAGCGCCAAAGAAACTGGTATAGGCATGCGTATTCAAATACAGAGATATGTTAACAGGCAGAATGCGTCGCTCGGTCGGCAACGCCTGTATAAGACAGTAAGTGTCTGGTGCAGTTGTTAAATGAGTTACTGCTGCTACAATGGCAGGTTATCAAGATTTAAGTGAGTCTGAACGTGGTGTTATAGTCAGCACACGAGCGATGGACACAGTATCTCCGAGATACAGATGAAATGGGGATTTTTCCCGTACGGCCATCTCACGAGTGTACTGTGAATATCAAGAATACGGTAAAACATCAAATCTCCGACATCGGTGTGGCCAGAAAAATATCCTGCCAGAACTGGACCAACGACGACTGAAGAGAATCATTCAACGTGACAGAAGTGCAACCCTTCCGCAAATTTCTGCAAATTTCAATATTGGGTCATCGACAAGTGTCAGCGTACGAACTATTCAACGAAACATAATTGTAATGGGCTTTCGGTGTCGGAGGCCCACTCATGTATCCTTGATGACTGCACGACTCAAAGCTTTACACCTCTCCTGGGTCCGTCAACACCGACATTGAACTGTTGATGACTGGAAACATCTTGCCTGGTCGGACGAGTCTCGTTTCAAAGCGAATGGACTAGCGAATGGACGTATGGGGTATGGAGACAACCTCATGAATCCATAAACCCTGCAAGTTAGCAGGGTACTGTTGAAGCTGGTGGAGGCTCTGTAATGGTGTGGGGCGGGTGCAGTTGAAGTGATATGGGACCCCTGATACGTCTATCAGTACGTAAGCATCCTTTCTGATCACCTGCATCCATTCATGTCCATTGTGCATTCCGACAGACTTGGGCAATTCCAGCAGGACAGTGCGACACTCCACACGTTCAGAATTGCTACAGAGTGGTTCCAGGACGCCAACTCACATTCGTCGCAAATTACCCAATGTCCCACAAAAGTATTTAGGCGGGATATTCTGTGCAAAAATGACGAATGTACTCAAGTATTTTCTAAATTTTCACACATTCGAGTTTATTTGCAACAAGAACATAAGAAAATCGAAAGTCACAGTTCACAACAAATTAATTTCATAGCTTGACCTAGTTTCTTAAGATCATGAAGGCGATTGAATAAACCATGATTAATTGCGTGAATCATCTCTAGGAAACCATTTAAGTTCCATAATATCTCGAAATATAAAGTCCAATATGGTTACACACTGAAAGCGTCTAAGTGCGGCTTTTATCATACGCAACCCCTAAAAATAACAAATCCATCAGACACCGAAAAATTTGTATGTCCGAAAGTGGCAACTCTGAATAACTTACACACGTGAACTAGCGGCTATTTCACCGTTCATCAGATAAAACTTTCTCGAAACTCAAACTAACACAGCCTGACCGCCTCCAACGGCGTCAGAACATAGACTCCCCTCCGTATTGCCACGGTTCACCCAGGAAACCTCGGTCAAGCACCAATGAAATCAGTTAATCCACTGAACATGAAACCTGCTAAAATCTTAATTGTAACCTTTTACACACATATGATACATCCAATTACACGGAAATTTCCCAAGGAATATAATGCTGTTATCAGTTTTCATTATAGTTTATTTATAAAAAATAATTTTTATAGTTTTCCTCCATTTTCGGATTTATAAGTGTAAATATTTACAAACAGATTATATTATACTTTAAGTAATTTCCTATATATCTAAAGTTTACAGCACTGCCGCTACTTTTTTAAAGTTTCTCAATTTATTTCGTAAGAAAAGCTGTTTTTAAGTGGGCGAAATGCACTTTTCGGCCTGTCATTTAAATATGTGAATAATTTCAGTAAATCGACTCCCACAGTCTGAAACAGCTCTACGAGTTTGTTGCAGTCGCTTTGTAAGTTGCCGAGATATTCGCTTTTACAAAAACGTGGTTCAAATGGCTCTGAGCACTATGCCACTTAACTTCTGAGGTCATCAGTCCCCTAGAACTTAGAACTACTTAAACCTAACTAACCTAAGGACATCACACACATCCATGCCCGAGGCAGGATTCGAACCTGCCACCGTAGCGGTCGCGCGGTTCCAGACTGAAGCGCCTAGAACCGCACGGCCACACCGGCCATCTTCGCTTTTACGGTTCAGGAAATATATAACATTTAACTTACAATAACTTAAGAACTAATGCGGATATCGAAGGCGCGTCTTCATACTGGTGTTAGTCCATCTTTTCCACTTAAAGTACCCCTACTGGCTCTTCAGTGACGATGTGGTTCAGTATTTATTAATTCTGGGGTAAGCTTTAATTTTGCACTGGCCGCGAAAAGCGGCCATGAGAAACGGCAGCGTTTGTACTGCCCATGAATAAAATCACTTTCTGTTACCAAACACACACACACGCATTGTACTACAAACTTTAAAGTACCCTATGATACAGTGAATATCTCCAAATAATGTTCGTACAATCTACACACAAAACTGCTCCCCAAATAAGTCGAACAAGCGCCGATGACTACGGCTCACTCTGCCTGTGAATTCCACAGACACAAATCGCACACAAAGTTCCAACGCTTTCTTCCACCAAATCTGACTGACATGCTTCTGAGGCATGTAAGTTGGTAGAACAGAGAACCACACATTGTCAAAGTCAAATTCAACTTCAGCAAATTCTCTCAGCATCCTTGTGCCACTTCACTGACAGTACCTTCGACGGCCGTTCAGCTGTTATCGGTGGGAACGATTGAAAGCGAGCTCATCAGGAATGCCGTTCAGTAAGTGTGTTGGACAGCGCGCGCGCCTCCTGGCAGTATTCGAAGGAGGTGACTGCAAAGGTTCACAGGCGAAGACACTGTCACACTTTCTAGTTCATATCGAAGCACTGCACACATCATTAAATACACTGACTAAAAGAATCATAACACCAGGGAATTGTGCGACAAAAAGAAAGTTGGTAGGTGTGCTTCTACATCTGGAAGATATCTATTCAAATTTGGCGCCAGCCGCATAAGAGTGGTGATAGTAGCGCAAATACGAGGAAGCAAATCAGGGATTGCTTTAACGGTCATGAGCGTTAGTTACCTTTGAGACTGGATGTGATGAGTTCATGTTCCTCAAGATTGCCTTTAAAACGACGAAGGAGCCATTATCAGCACTTCACTGAGTTTGAACGAGGTCGTGTAATACGGCTACGAGAAGCTGGATGTCGCTTCAGCAATAAGCGGAAAATCTTGGTAGGAATGTAGCGACTGTACATGATTTCTGGCAGTTGTGGTCGCGAGATTCTGCTGTCGCAAGAAAAGCGGTCTCTGGACGATCATATGGCACTACCGAGAGGGAAGGCCACCGTGTTCAGCGTATGGCCCCGACGCATTGCACTGCTTCTGCAACAGCAATCCGAGCAGCAGTTGACATCACACTAAAACAAAGAACTCTTACAAATTGCTTCAAGGACAGCTCAGAGCCAGATGCCCTGTAGCGTGCATTCCACTGACCCCAGACCACCGCCATCTGCGACTTCATTTGTGTCAAGCGAGAGCTCATTGGAGGGCAGGGCGTGTTTCCTGATGAAAGCTGATTCTGCCTCTGTGCCAGGGATGGCCGTGTGTTAGTTAGAAGGACGTCAGTTGAGGATCTGTATACAACCAGCTCGACGCACTAGACATACATCTGGAGTTACACTCTGGAGTGCGATTTCGTATAACAGGATGAGCAAACGCGTGGTTATCTCACGCACCCTGACTGCAAATTTGTATGTCAGCCTGATGATTCGACCTGTTATGCTGCCATACATCGACAGCATTTCGGGGTTGTTTTTCAACAGGATAACGCTCGCCCACGTACTGCTATCGTAACACAGCATGCTCTAGAGTGTCGACTTGTTGCCTTGGTCTGCTCGATCACCACATTCGTCTCCAATCGAGCACGTATAGGACATTATCGAACGCCAACTCCAGTGTCATCCACAGCCAACATTAACAGTCCTTGTACTGAGCGTCCGAGTGCAGCAGGCATGGAACTTCATCCCACAAGCTGACATTCGGCACCTGTACAACACAATGCATGCACGTTTGGATGCTTGCATTCAACATTCTGTCGACTACACCTGTTACTAATGTACCAGAATTTCACATTTGCAATGGCTCATTCGCACTTACATTAAACTGCGATCTTGCAATGCTAATCATTTTAATACGTTACCTACACCAATTTATTTCGAAAATTTCATTACTCTACAGTGACTTTTTTTGTTTTGAGATTTTTTCCCATCAGTGTATATACGGAGTTGCAGACAATGTGGCATACTAAGAAAAAATGGTTTGACTTCGTGCTGGGCGCCTGGTATAGCAGCCGGTTATGAATGTCTTGAAATGAAACAGTCTCGGTTGCAAAAATCTTTTTTAGTTACAGGAAATGACATGTTTCGCCCTTTTGGCCATCATCAGATTGATTTAAAAATTAATGTGGAAAACTAGCATTTGCATTAATTGACGAATGTTGGTTTTCCAGATTAATTTTTACGTCAATATGATGATGCCCCAAAAGGCAGTAACGCGTCATTTCCTCTAAATAAAAAATATTTTACAACCGGGGCTATTTCATTTCAAGTAGCTTTCTAGGTACTGTTAAAGATAAATAAAGAACGTGTGACGTGGAAATTGTCAGTCCACTGATAATCTGTTCATAAGTATTACTCAGATATACGATTTTTTCTCCTTTTCCCATATCTAGCTTTGAGAAGTAGTTGTAGTAATGCTTTTCTTTTCGCCTTTACTCTATTTACTTTGTGGGAGAAAAGTTTAGCACTTCCTGCATCCCCTTTCGAGCACACTTTTAATGAGATTATTGCTTCATTTGAAACTTCCTGGCAGATTAAAACTGTGTGCTGGACCGAGACTCGAACTCGGGACCTTTGCACTTCGCGGGCAAGTGCTCTACCAACTGAGCTACCCAAGCGCGACTCACGCCCCGTCCTCACAGCTTTACTTCTGCCAGTACCTCGTCTCCTACCTTCCTCCTATTGCTTCATTTGTCTCTTCAGACATAAATTTAATGGCTCTGCGTATAGTCACACATGCCTGATTATGAAGAACTGTCGCCGTACGTACAGTGCGCTGTGACTCATGTCTATTGCTCTGTGGTAAATAGATAGCAAAGAGAATCAATGCGCGAAGTGCGTATGTCGGCACGCGAATAACTAATGAAGCGGCCACCCCTTAGGAGCAAGCAGTGGATCGCCCAGCTCTCAGGAGGAGAACGCGTTTCTCCACTGGAGCCACCTTACTTTCGCGAGGTCTGCCCATGCCTATTAACATTAGCGCATGCAAAAAAGGCAGTAAGACGACAGATCTTCACTTTCGAGTAGTCCAGTCAGCCACTGACAAGCTAGAGCCAGCAGCTAGTGCCCAAAGGGGACCATGTGGAGATCGCTCCGCCTCAGCCAATCACACTGCGTCATTGCATGGATGATACTCATCGGCGATATCAGTACATTGAGCCCCCGCGTCGAATTGCAGCCCGTGGAAGGCTGCAGAACGTGGTGAGCCAGCTCTGACCATTGCCGAGTCTAGGTTCCCTCGGGATAACTAGATTTCAGCCGTTACACCCAACTTCCTAAGAGTTCTTGACCATTGCTCCCATAAATAAGTCACTACTCATCGAAATCTCTCACTGCGCTTGACGAGTAACTTCCGAGGACGCATGCGCGTTCACTCTGTCACACATATTACCTGAAATGCTCGTTACCGTCGGATGTGCGAATGGGGATTGTGAAGCTACAGTTTTACGAGTAATGACGTCGTATCCCAGAAGGGAACTCGAATACTAAAGATCCGCATGCGTGGTGTAACACTTGAGGCGACTGCCCTAGCAGTTACCTTGCGTTCCCAGTCGGAGGAAGGTATCAGAGTCGCTAAAAATCCTCTCATTACATTGGACGGGAAACTGTTGATGATGCTTTTGCATTATCTCTTCTGCGCATTTCACTCCCCTGGAGAAGAAGTAGGGATTAGATAGTTTACGACAGTCTTCTGGATAATCACCATGCTCTTTGCGAAAGAGACCTCAGTGTGGCGGCAACGAGCTTTGGATAAACAACAATGTCAGAAATTGAGTCCGCCTTGATGCAAAACACCTTGTTATTCGTTCATTTCTTTATTCTCCCAAACTAGTTTCGGCGAGAAATATCACCATCATCAGTGGTTTTTTAAATCTTATTTACTGTATGATACAACATGTTTTTGAGAATTATTGTCGAAGTTTGCGGCATATTTTCTGTGCGCTTTTTTTCTGATGCCGTTTTTACTCAGCGAACAACATGTCATATGCAAATTCTCTGGATGGTTTGTAGCTGATTCTATACACAGAAAAATAAAACTTACGCACTTTGTTTATGATCAAGAATATTCTTTTGTTTTTATGTGTATAGAATCAGCTACATACCAGCCAACGCACTTGCAGATGACATGATGTTCGTTGTCTAAAAACGGCAACAGAAAAAAAGGGCACAGAAAATATGCCGCAGGCAGCAACAATAATTCTCAAAAACATGCTGTAACATACAGTAAATAAGATTAAAATACTCACTGATGATGGTGATATTTGTCACCAAAACTACAAGAGTGGCCATTAAAATTGCTACACCAAGAAGAAATGCAGATGATAAACGCTGGACAAATATATACTGACATGTCATTACATTTTCACGCAATTTCGGTGCAGAGATTCTGGGAAATCGGTACTCAGAACAACCACCTCTGGCCGTAATAACGGCCTTGATACGCCTGGGCATTGAGTCAGAGCTTGGATGGCGTGTACAGATACAGCTGCCCATGCAGCTACAACACGATACCACAGTTCATCAAGAGTAGTGACTGGCGTATTGTGACGAGCCAGTTGCTCGGCCACTATTGACCACAGATTTTCAATTGGTGAGAGATCTGGAGAATGTGCTGGCCAGGGCAGTAGTCGAACATTTTCTCTGTCCAGAAAGGCCCACACAGGACCTGCAATATGCGGCCGTGCATTATCCTGCCGAAATGTAGGATTTCGCAGGGATCGAATGAAGGGTAGAGCCACGGGTCTTAACACATCTGAAATATAACGTCCACTGTTCAAAGTTCCGTCAATGCGAACAAGAGGTGACTGAGACGTGTAAACAATGACACCTCATACCATCACGCCGGGTGATACGCCAGTATGGCGATGACGCATACACGCTTCTAATGTGCGTTCACCGCAATGTCGCCAAACACGGATGTAAACAGAACCTGGATTCATCCGAAAAAATGACGTTTCGCCATTCGTGCACCCAGGTCCGTCATTGAGTACATCATCGCAAGCGCTCCTGTCTGTGATGCAGCGTCAAGGGTAAGCACAGCCATGGTCGCCGAGCTGATAGTCCATGCTGCTGCAAACGACGTCGAACTGTTCGTGCAGATGGTTGTTGTCTTGCAAACGTCCCCATCTGTTGGCTCATGGATCGAGACGTGGCTGCACGATCCGTTACAGCCATGCGGATAAGATGCCTGTCATCTCGACTGCTAGTGATACGAGGCCGTTGGGATCCAGCACGGCATTTCGTATTACCCTCCTGAACCCACCGATTCCATATTCTGCTAACAGTTATTGGATCTCGACCAACGCGAGCAGCAATGTCGCGATACGATAAACCGCAATCGCGATAGGTTACAATCCGACCTTTATCAAAGTCGGAAACGTGATGGTACGCATTTCCCCTCCTTACACGAGGCATCACAACAACGTTTCACCAGGCAACGCCGGTCAACTGCTGTTTGTGTATGAGAAATCGGTTGGAAACTTTCCACATGTCAGCACGTTGTAAGTGTCGCCACCGGCGCCAACCTTGTGTGAATGCTCCGAAAAGCTAATCATTTGCATATCACAGCATCTTCTTCCTGACGGTTAAATTTCACGTCTGTATCACGTCATCTTCGCGGTGTAGCAATTTTAATGGCCAGTAGTAAACGAATAACAAGCTGTTTTGCATCAAGACTGACTCAATTTCTTTTATTGTTGTTTTTTCTTTGCAAACACGGACCAAATGGAAGAGTTCCAAGATAAAATTATTGAGCTTTGGATGCTAATGAACCCATACCACCGCTTCACTAGACACGTCAAACGACTGCTCAGGCGTTCACTTTTTGTCACAAATAGCCAAACAGAAGATTACTCCCGCTGCATTTGACGAGTAACAGCCGTGGACGACTAGGATGCCCATTGTCCTAGCCAATGCGCTAAAATAGTGGTTGGCTGGTACAAGACTGCTTTTTGGGGGATCGCCTGGTGATATGTCAAGGGTTATGTTATGGCCATGTGTCAGTTCATCTTGACACTTGATTATCTAGTGAATATCATGGAAAATCATTGGTGCGATACCTCAAACGATGGATTCAGCAAATTTACCTAAATCCCATATTGATTGGTAGCCCCTTATTAGGAACTGGCTCAATCATCTTCGGTCATATTTGATGGACTCTTTTGCTTCGAATCATCTTTCCTGTATGTGGCTGAATATTGCCCCTTCCTCATGGGAAGCCCTGTATATGACCGTATGTACTGTAGACAATTCTTTGCAATGACTGTGTGGACGAAATTCACAAAAAATGATGAAGAAAGATTTAACTTAAATCACGACGGACTCAGTTGAATCATACATGATTTTGTTTAGACAGTAATTTATAGGAATGAAATTTTCACTCTGCAGCGGAATGTGCGCTGTTACGAAACTTCCTGGCAGATTAAAACTGTGTGCCGGAACGAGAGTCGAACTTGGGAACTTTGCCTTTCGCGGACAAGTGCTCTACCATCTGAGCTATCCAAACACGACGCAAACATCACCCCTTCCCCACAGCTTTAATTCCGCCAGTGTCTCGTCTCCTACCTTCCAAACTTCACAGAAGCTATCCTGCAGGTTCCGAGTTCGAGACTCGATCCGACACACAGTTTTAATCTGCCAGGAAGTAATTTATACTCAGCTGTTGCCTACATTGTATAGTTTTGCTAACGAATTTTTTTTTTACAGAACAACTTGATAATCAAATGTAAGTCTGTAGGCTTTCGCAGTCGTTGTCTTGGAGGTAAAATGTTTTAGGATGTCAGGCATCACGTTTTTTCTACACGATCGACGTTTTGATCCCTGATGGGTTTTTCGTCAGGGTCCTTTGGCGTTCAGCTACACCAATAAACTTTCCTGGAATACTGATTTAAATTGCTAAATTTCCTAATCAAATAAGCCTTTGGTTTTAATTAATATGCAGTGACTCGAAAGTTATTACAGTTTGAACAGGGAGGCGTACTAGAGTAGACCTTGTAGTTGTGTGAAGCCACTGCCAGCGTGGTTGGTTGGTTGGTTGGTTGGTTGTTTCGGGGAAGGAGACCAGACAGCGAGGTCATCGGTCTCATCGGATTAGGGAAGGACGGGGAAGGAAGTCGGCCGTGCCCTTTGAAAGGAACCATCCCGGCATTTGCCTGGAGCGATTTAGGGAAATCACGGAAAACCTAAATCAGGATGGCCGGACGCGGGATTGAACCGTCGTCCTCCCGAATGCGAGTCCAGTGTCTAACCACTGCGCCACCTGGCTCGGTTGCCAGCGTGGCGTAGTGGTTAGTCCGTCCACCTAGTGAGCAGAAGACCTGGGTTAGAATTCCGGCCTTGGTACAAATTTTCATTCGTCGCTTCATATATACATCAATTTAGTTCTGCCTCAAATTAAGACTTGATTAATTAATATTTAAAAAGGTCTTATAAAATTAGACTACTGGCCATTAAAATTGCTACACCACGAAGATGACGTGCTACAGACGCGAAATTTAACCTACAGGAAGAAAATGATGTGATATGCAAATGATTAGCTTTTCAGAACATTCACACAAGGTTGGCGCCGGTAGCGACACCTACAACGTACCGACATCAGGAACGTTTCCAACCGATTTCTAATACACAAACAACAGTTGACCGGCGTTGCCTGGTGAAATGTTGTTGTGATGCCTCGTGTAATTAGGAGAAATGCGTACCATCACGTTTCCGACTTTGATAAAAGTCGGATTGTAGCCTATTGCGATTGCGGTTTATGGTATCGCGACATTGCTGCTCGCCTTGGTCGAGATCCAATGATTGTTAGCAGAATATGCAATCGGTGGGTTCAGGTGGGTAATACGGAACGCCGTGCTGGATCCCAACGGCCTCGTATCACTAGCAGTCGAGATGACAGGCATCTTATCCGCATGGCTGTAACGGATCGTGCAGTCACGTCTCGATCGCTCAGTCAACAGATGGGGACATTTGCAAGACAACAACCGTCTGCACGAACAGCTGGACGACGTATGCGGCAGCATGGTCTATCAGCTCTGAGACCGTGGCTGCTGTTACCCTTGACGCTGCATCACAGACAAGAGCGCTTGCGATGATGTACTCAACGACGAACCCGGGTGCGCGAATGGTGAAACGTCATTTTTTCGGATGAATCCAGATTCTGTTTACAGCATCATGATGGTCGCATCCGTGTTTGGCGACATTGCGGTGAACGCACATTGGAAGCGTGTATTCGTCATCGCCATACTGGCCTCTCACCCGGCGTGATGGTATGGGGTGTCATTGGTTACACGTCTCAGTCAGCTCTTGTTCACATTGACGGCACTTTGAACAGTGGACGTTATGTTTCAGATGTGTTACGACCCGTGGCTCTACCCTTCATTCGATCCCTGCGAAACCCTACATTTCAGCAGGATAACGCACGACCGCATGTTGCAGGTCCAGTAGGGCCTTTCTGAATACAGAAAATGTTCGACTGCTGCCGTGGCCAGCACATTCTCCAGATCTCTCACCAACTGAAAACGTCTGGTCAATGGTGGCCGAGCAACTGGCTCGTCACAATACGCCAGTCACTACTCTTGATGAACTGTGGTATCGGTTGAAGCTGCACGGGCAGCTGTACCTGTACACGCCATCCAAGCTCTGTTTGACTCAATGCCCAGGCGTATCAAGGCCGTTATTATTGCCAGAGGTGGTTGTTCTGGGTACTGATTTCTCAGGATCTATGCACCGAAATTGTGTGATAATTTAATCACATGTCAGTTCTAGTATAATATATTTGTCCAATGAATACCCGTTTATCATCTGCATTTCTTCTTGGTGTAGCAATTTTAATGGCCAGTAGTGTAGTATTCATAATAGTGTTCAAATAAGCGTACGCAGCGTCCGTGAAGCAATGTGGAGTTGCCGTTCTAATGAAGTGTTGTCAGTAGTAGCAAGTGCTGCTCTGTGTGTAATCGGCGCGTAGCGTTTCTGACTGTGAACAGTACTTGCCATCCACTGAACTTCAATTTCTCAGGAGTTAGTAAACTACTTTGTAATGTCTCTGGCTAGAATTATCCACGATAACAGTGTGGAAGCAAATAGACTGTTTTAGACGATCACTCACTAATGTGATTATCATTGGACTAGGGGTATGTTCTTTGATTACTAAGCAAAACGTCCTCCGTCCTTTGTTCGAATCCCCCTCCCCTTTCTGCTTAAATTTAGAAGACAAATAATCAGCAATTGCGGCCGAAGACTTGCTGCATAAGAAGTTACCCTCATTCTGCAAAGGCCTTGTCAAAGAAAACGGAGGAGCGGACAGCGGTTCAAGGCACACTCTTTGTCCTTGCGGTGGGAAAGTGGCCCTAAAAGGCGGAAGAATCAGCGAAGATGAACGACATGAGGAATCAGAAGGCAATGGAAACCAATGAATCGAAGACACATAACGTGTATCCACAAGACACGTGGCCTTTAATTGAAAAAGTGTCATGATAATCTCTCCATTGCCAAAAGATTCCGGATTGATCTCCAGTTCGGATCTCCGGGAGGGGACTGCCAAGCGGGAGGTGACCAACAGAAAAAGACTGAACAACCAACGAAAGGGTAATTACGAGTCGGGTCGCGGAATGTCAGAAGCTAGAGCGTGGTAGGGAAACTAGAAAATCTGAAAAGGGAAATGCTGAGGCTCAGTCTAGATGTAGTAGCGGTCAGTGAAGCGAAATGGAAAGGAGACTAGGATTTATGATCAGAGGAGTATAGGGTAATATCAAAAGCAGCAGAAAATGCAATAACGAGAGTAGCATTCGTTGTAGCTAGTAAGGTAGGACAGAGATTGTGTCACTTCAACAGTTCAGTACCATCGTTGTTCTCATAAGAATCGGCAGCAAACCAACAACGACAACAATAATTCAGGCATACATGCAACTGTCGCAGTAGAAGATGAAGAAATAGAAAACGTATATGAGGTTATTGAACGGGTAGTTCAGTACGTAGCCGTCCGCTGTGGCTGAGCGGTTCTAGGCGCTTCAGTCCGGAACTGCACTGCTGAAACGGTCGCAGGTTCGAATCCTGCCTCTGGCATGGTTTAAGTAGTTCTAAGTCTATGGGACTGATGACCTCAGATGTTAAGTCCTATAGTGCTTAGAGCCCTTTGAACCATTCAGTACGTAAAGGGGGATGAAAAACTGGAATTGGAATAAGGTTGTAGGGAAGGAGTAGAAGAAAGGGTTATGGGAGAATATTGTTTTCTTCGTAGGAATGAGAGAGAAGAAAGACTGAGTTCTGTAATAAATTTCAGATGATAATAGGGAATACCCCATTCAAGAATCACAAGAGAAGGAGGCGGTATACTTGGAAAAGGCATCAGATACTGGATTTTAGGCGTACCCAGGCGCAGATACAGACTCAGATCACAATTTAGTAGTTGTGAAGTGTACCCTGAAGTTTAACAGACCAGCCAGGAAGAATCAGGGCGCTAAGAACTGGGATATGAGAGTACTAAGGAATTAAGAGATAAGCTTGAAGTTCTCTCAGGCTATAGATACTGCGATAATGAATAGCTCAGTAGACTGATCAGCTGAAGAGAAATCGAAACCTCTAAAAATAGAAATCACAGAAATTGGAAAGAAAAACGTAGGTACAAGGAAGGTAACTGCGAAGAAAGCATGGGTTACAGAAGAAATACTTCACTTGATCGACGAAAGAAGGAAGTACAAAGATTTAAGAATACAGAAATATGTCGCATAGGTATGAAATACGTAGGAAGTGCAGGGAAGCTAAGGGGAAATGGCTACATGAAAAATGTGAAGAAATCGAAATGAAATGGTTGTCGGAAGGACTGACTCAGAATGCAGAAAAGTCAAAACAACCTTTGGTGAAATTAAAAGCAAGGGTGGTAACATTAAAAGTGCAATGGAAATTCCACTGTTAAATTCAGAGAAGAGAGTGGATAGGTGGAAAGAGCACACTAAAGGCGTCTATGAGGGGGAGGACTTATCGGACGACGTGATGGAAGAAGAAAAAGAAGAAGAAGAAGAAGAAGCAGTAATCGATAGGGAAGAAATAGAGGATCCAGTGTCAGAATAAGAATCTAGAAGAGCTTTGTATCATTTAAAATCAGATAAGGGAGAAGCGACAGATAACATTCCATCGGAATTTCTAAAATTATTGGGGGACATGACAACAAAACGATTATTCACGTTAGTTCGCAGAGTTTATGAGGCTGGCGATAGACCAAGAAACTTTCGGAGAAATATAATTCCCACAGTTCCGGAGACTGTAACAGCCGACAACTGCGACAATTACCGCACAATCAGCTTAACAGCTCTTGCGTCCAGGTTGCTTACAAGAATAATAATATACAGAAGAATGGAAAAGGGAATTTAGGATCTGGTAGATGACAACCTGTTCAGGAAAGGTAAAGGCACCATAGATGCACTTCTGTCGTTGCGGTTGATAATGGAAGCAAGAATGAAGAAAAATCAGTACACGTTCGTAGGATTTGTCGGCCTTGGAAAAGCGTTCGAAAATGTAAAATTGTGCAAGACTCGAAATTCCGAGAAAAATAGGGTTAAGCTATAGGGAAAAACAGGTAATACACAATATGTAGAGAACCAAGAAGAAACAATAAAAGTGGAAGACGAAGAAAGAAGTGCACGGATTAAAAAGGTGTAGTCTTTCGTCCTTGCTGTTCAAACTATACGTTCAAGAAGCAATGACGGAAATGAAAGGAAGTTTCAAGAGGAGAATTAAAATTCAAGGTGAAAGGATGGATGTCAGTGTTAAGTTTCGCTGTCCTTAGTAAAACTGAAAAAGAGTTTCAGAACCTTTTGAACGCAATGAACAGTGTAATGAGTACAGATTATAAATTGAAAGCAAATCGAAGAGATACGAAAGTAGTGAGAAGTAATCAGCAGTAGCGAGAAACGACATCATGATTTTCCGAAGTGACTACGGCCGCACGACGGGAAGTAACAGACTCTGAATGCGGAATGGTAGTTGGAGTAGACCCGGGCTTCACAACATACGTGCTCGCGGAGCAAGCTGTGAGCAGCAAGGCGCGAGCACGGAGCATCGCGAGCACGCTACCCCCACTACCGGACCAGAGCGGAGAGGGGGGAGTGTCACGTGGGGCACACAACAGCTGCCGCCAGTCAATGCAAATCCGCGGCCACCTGCAGGGATATCACTCACGAATTATTACTGCGACAAATGAAACAAATAAAGGAGAATGTACACGTGCCACGTAATTTTATTAGCTTAGTGTATGCCTCTACATTCGCATTAATTTGTGAACTGTTACACAATAAAAGGTGTCATTGAAGTGTGGGATTCTCGGTTATCTTGTACTCTTTGCCCTTTACAATTGCGTCTATGTTCGGAGTAATTGTTCTTGTGCATTTTAGGCGCAGCGTGCAGTTTAAATTTCGATCAGACAATGCGTTTCTCAGGCGCGTCTTGTTACATTTCATTACAGAGAACAGTTGTTCCCAAACATACGTGGAACCGAACATTGACATTATTGTAGCCACCAGTTTGTGCAAACGAGGAAATCTATCCTGAGGGAAGTGTCTGTAGAATTCCAAAACGTTTTTCTTGTTCTGAAAGTTGTCTCTGTATTCTCTGTCACACTGCAGGTCATTAATTTCTTGCTGCAGCTCAGGACGAATCTCTTAAATATTCGCCGAATATGGAGAGAACAAATCAAAATCACTGCCTGCCTAGTGCTGTCAGATCTTGAAAGCGCTGATCAACTAAACTATGTGAATAACGTTAACAGTCTTTGTGAACATCTTGCATGGATGATAATTTAGGAAAATGAGCTAGGTTTCCTGTTTCCAGCTGACTCACCAAAAGTGTCAATTTCATTTTAAAAGCTCGTATTCGATCTATGAAATGAGTAATTAGCAGATCTTTACCTTGTAGTGAAATGTTCAAAGCATTCAGATGGCTAGTTACATCTGCTAAGAACGCGAGATCACAATCAAACGTGCGCGCGCATTTCCCCTCCCTCCCCTCCCTCCCTACTTCGAGACCTTGCACCTGCTCGCAAGCACATGCCTGAGCAGGCGCGAGTACTCGCGCTCAAAACCGGCCAGTTGTTAAGCCCTGAGCTAGACGCATGGAACCTTTTACTTCGGAAATCGTATTGGAATTCAGTATACAGAGATTCGCAGTGTCAAGAGTGTGCCGAGAATACCAAATTTCCGGCATTACCTCTCACCACGAACAACGCAGTGGCCGACGGCCTTCGTTTAACGACGGACAGCAGCGGCGTTTACTTGTCATTGCTCACAGACAAGCAACACTGCGTGAAATAACTGCAGATATAAACGTGTACGACGAACGTATTCGCTAGGATAGTGCTGCGAAATTTGGCATTAATGGGCTACGGCAGTAGATGACCGGCGCGAGTGCCTTTGGTAACAGCACGACGTCGCCTACAGCGCTTCTCCTAGGCTTGTGACCATATCGGCTGGACCCTAGACGACAGTAAAACGGAGGCCTCGACAGGTAAGTTCCGATTTCAGTTGGTAAGAGCTGATGTTATGATTCCAGTGTGGTGCAGACTCCACGAAGCAATGGACCCGCGATGTCAACAAAGCATTGTGCAAGTTGATAGTGGCTCCATAATGGAGCAAGCTGTGTTCACATGGAGTGGACTAGGTCCTCTGGTCGAATTGAACCGATCATTGACTGGTAACGGTTGTGTTCAGCTGCGTAGAGACCATTTGCCGCCATTCATGGACTTAATGTTCCCAAACAGCAATGTCATGTCACGGGCCACAGTTGTTCGCAACTGGCTTGAAGAATATTCTGGACAATTCGAGCGAATGATTTGGCCACCCAGATCGCCAGACATGAATCCCGTCGAACTTTCGTGGGATATAATCGAGGGGTCAGTTTGTGCACAGAATCTTACACCGGAAACGCATTATGCAGTGCTAGAGAAGCAGCATGGCTCAATATTTCTACAAGGGACGTCCAACGACTTGACTCCATGCCACACCCAGTTGCTGCACTACGCCTGGCAAAAAGAGTTCCGAGAAGATATTAGGAAGTATCG
Organism: Schistocerca nitens; assembly: GCF_023898315.1. Lineage (NCBI taxonomy): Eukaryota > Metazoa > Arthropoda > Insecta > Orthoptera > Acrididae > Schistocerca > Schistocerca nitens. The sequence continues at coordinate 252,241,387 of NC_064615.1, read as the reverse complement.
CATGACTTTTTTGACCACAGTGTATTCTGTATAATTGCGACAGGCAATGCTCCCCAGATACCGATTAGTTAGGCTGCTGCAGTCTAGTGTACCGTTGGTTCTTTCTGCAACGGTCTTAGACAGCACACACTGTTTGACCTGTGTAAGTCATGCCACATTGTCAGGGGCTCTTGTAGACTCTGGATTTCCGTAGTCAGAGGCCTTCCTTGATGCTACCAAGTAGTGCCCCATTTTTAATTGGTGGATGGTTGACAGTCTTCACTTTCTTTCCCAAGAATTCGTCCTTTCTTTCCGGATAATGCGCCACAAAAGAGAATAAATGCAATGTCCCGTTCTCCTGAGGTTCCTCTTGTGTTTCAGCTGGTTACTGAAGAGTAACAAAATCGTAACGGACTGAACATAACGAAAACATGTGACTCTTTCCCGTGACAGGAGAAGAACACTCGACTGAAAATGAAAAGAGATTTCGTAGGAAAAATGCATGTAGATTCGTGTAAAGGTAGCTATAATAGAGGCAGAAATAAACAGAAAGAAAGAAAAAGCAATACGATGAATATTATTGACTTAAGAGTAGAGCACGGAAAGTGTCAACCCGATTTTTCAGAAACTTCGCTCAGTGGAAGAGGAGTCATAATAAGCGAAAACATGTCTCGGCTTTCCCGTAGATACTCGACCATACCTGAGAAAACGGTGTCGAAAGTTTTCGATGTAGTTTAGATGGTTTTAACGCGCAGGGGGTAGCGTTGCGGCCCCTCACATTCGCGCCCAGTGTTCGAAATGCGGTTGTTGCTATTATTTTATTTTGTCATTTATCTACCCACGTCCGTAGAAAGTTACTGCTCGAATGTTTCTTATCAAGTTAGAAGATTCAAGGATGTTGCAGTACTTGAGAAATTACAGTTGGATTTCACAGTAAGTGCAATGCGTTTATTACATAATATATGTGTACATAGTACCTTCAAGCATCGGTTAGACCGTCAGTGAGGGAGCACGTCGTGTTCCTGCTACTAATAAGGCGAGTACACCGTTCGTTTGTTATATATTTTACGAGCTTCCAACAGGAGCGACTTATTTACAGATACCTGTGTAGTTACTAGTTTATTTTTGTAATTTCTTGCGTGTTCAAATGTTCAAATGTGTTTGAAATCTTATGGGACTTAACTGCTATGGTCATCAGTCCCTAAGCTTACACACTACGTAATCTAAATTATCCTAAAGACAAACAGATGCACCCATGCCCGAGGGAGGACTCGAACCTCCGCCGGAACCAGCTGCACAGGCCATGACTGCAGCGCCTTAGACCGCTCGGCTAATCCCGCGTGGGCTTGTGTGTTCGAATGCTTACTAGCTACAACCTTTTTAATTTTATTAACAGTGTAGTGTACAGTACCTCCCTTGTTATCGACTCTGGTATCATGCAGGCTTTTGTTTGTTTTGGTTACTGTAGCTCAGTGTCGATTAGAGTGAGAGAGCTCTTCGAATTCCTGCTGCTAATAAGCCGAGTAAACTGTTCGTTTGTTATGTTTTTACGAGCTTCAAACAGGAGCGATTTCAGTAATGGATAGGAACTGTGATTGCTGTGTACAGATACGAGCTAAGTTAGTGACCCTTCGCTCACAGCTCCAGGCTGTGTTGGCTTCCATCACACAGCTTGAGGCTGCTACCAAGGTGCGTGACTGTAGGGGGTCGGACGCGGGGATGCGAGGGACATCAAGCACACCCACGTGTCCCCCGGTCGGTCCACTGCTGTGACCGCCCGGGGTACTGCCTGCACTGAGGTTGACCCCCCACCAGTGGTCGAGTGCGAGATCATTCCAAAGGCTGGCAGGCAGCGAAAGACTTCAAGGGGCCGATCATAGGGTCTCCCTTGTTCGTTTGAAGAACAGGTTTCGGGCGTTATCTATGGCTGACGAAGTCTCTAAGCCGAATGCAGTGGTCCATCCTGCTCCAGAGGAAGCTTCTCGCCCCACATGGTCTGGGCATTCACAGACGGTGGGTTTACTGGTAGTTGGCAGCTCCGCATAATGGGGATATTAGGGACATGGCTGCCAAGGAGGGGAAGGAAGTCATTGTGCTCTCCGTGTGCATACCGGGAGGAGTTATTCCGGATGTGGAAAGGGTGCTTGCGGATGCCATGAAGAGTACAGGGTGGAGCCAACTGCGGGTGGTGGCTCATGTCGGTACCAATGATATGTGTCGATTTGGATTGGAGGAGATTCTCTCTGGTTTCGGGTGGCTAGCGTAAATGGTAAAGACTGCCAGTCTTGCTTGCGAGATTAAGGCGTAGCTCACTATCTGGAGCATCGTCGATAGAACGGACTGTCGCCTTTTTGTTCAGAACCGAATGGAGGGTCTGAAGCAGAAGCCCAGGCGGTTCTGGGACAGTGTAGGCTGCAGATTCCTTGACTTGCGCCATCGGGTGGTAGATTTCCGGGTTCAGCTTAATAGGTCAGGAGTCCACTACACACAGGAAGCGGCTACACGCGTAGCAGGGGCTGTGTGAAAGGGACTGGGCGGTTTTTAGGTTGTAGGGTCACAGGAAACAACAGAAAGGGCGCCCGTCTAAAAGGGGGCAGGTAAAAGACAGTAAGGTAGTTGTAGAAATGATCGGTATTTTAGTTGTAAATTTTCGTAGCTGTATTGGGAAAGAACGTGAGCTCCAAGCCTTAATAGAAAGCACCAAAGCTGAAATAGTTGTAGGTACAGAAAGCTGGCTAAAGCCGGAAATAAGTTCAGCCGAAATTTTTCCAAACGATCTAACAGTGTTCAGAAAGGATAGATTAAATACAGTTGGTGGTGGAGTATTTATTGCTGTCAGAGGTAGTTTACCTTGTAGTCAAACTGATTTAGATAGTTCCTGCGAAATAGTTTGGGTAGAGGTTATACTTGACAATCTGACTAAACTATTAATTGAATCGTTTTACCCACCTGAACAGTTCAAAGAAAACTTGAGTCCCATTTCAAATAGGTGCCCCACTCATACAATTATAGTCGGTGGTGGCTTCAATCTACCCTTGATATGCTGGAAAAATTATGCATTTAAAGCCGGCAACAGGCGTAAAACGTCATCCGAAATTGTACTGAATGCTTTCTCAGAAAATTATGGTTCAAATGGCTCTGAGCACTATGGGACTCAACTGCTGAGGTCATTAGTCCCCTAGAACTTAGAACTAGTTAAACCTAACTAACCTAAGGACATCACAAACATCCATGCCCGAGGCAGGATTCGAACCTGCGACCGTAGCGGTCTTGCGGTTCCAGACTGCAGCGCCTTTAACCGCACGGCCACTTCGGCCGGCTCAGAAAATTATCTTGGACAATTAGTTCATGAGCCCACTCGAAGCGTTAATGGTGGCGAAAGCAAACTTCACCTCTTAGCAACAAATACTCCTGGAAAATGGGGAGTATCGTGACAGTCTCCATTCCTTCCGATCTGATAACGTAAGCGTAGAAAAGATGTGGGATGATTTCAGAGAGATAGTTTCGACGGCAATTGAGAGCTATATACCACATAAATTAATAAGTGATGGTACTGATTCCCTATGCTACACAAAACGGGTCAGATCGCTGTTGCAAAAGCAACGAAAAAGGTATTTCAAATTTAAAAGAACGCAAAATCCCCAAGATTGGCAAAGTTTTGCAGAAGTTCGAAATATAGCACGTACTTCAATGCAAGATACTTTTAATGATTTCCGCAACGAAACTCTGTCTCGGAATCTGGAAGAGAACCCAAAAAGATTCTTGTCATACATAAAACACACCAGTGGCAAGACGCGATCAATACCTTCACCGGGCGATAACAACCGTGAAGTCACTGATGACAGTGCTACTAAAGCAGAGTTATTAAACACTGTTTTTCGAAACTCCTTCACAAAAGAAGACGACGTAAATATTCCTGAATTACAATCAAGAACAACTGCCATGATGAGAAACATAAAAGTAGATATCCTCGGCGCAGCAAAAAAGCTTAAATCACTTAATAAAGGCAAGGCTCCAGTCCAGATTGTATACCAGTCAGGTTCCTCTCAGAGTATGCTGATACAATAGCTCCATATTCAGCAATTATATACAACCGCACGCTCACAGAAAGATCCGTACCTGAAGATTGTAAAATTGCTCAGGTCACACCAATACCCAAAAAGGGAAGTAGGAGTAATCCGCTGAATTTCAGGCCCATACCACTAACATCGATTTGCAGTGGGGTTTTGGAACATACTGTGTTCGAACATTATGAAGTACCTCGAAGAAAACGATTTATTGGCAGATAGTCAGCACGTATTCAGATAATACCGTTCTTGTGAAACACAACTAGCTCTTCATACTCATGAAGTGATAAGTGCTATCGACAGGGTATGTCAAATTGATTGCATAATTTTAGATTTCCAGGAGACTTTCGAAACATTTCCCCACAAGCGTCTTCTAACCAAACTGCGTGCCTATGGAATGTCGCCTCAGCTGTGCGACTGGATACGTGATTTCCTGTCAGAAAAGTTACCGTTCGCAGTAACAGACGGAAATTCATCGAGTAAAACAGAAGTAATATCCGGCGTTCCCCAAGGAAGTGTTATACGCCCTCTATTGTTCCTAATCTATATTAACGACGTAGCAGACAATCTGAGTAGCTGTCTTAGATTGTTTGCAGATGATGCTGTCATTTACCGTCTTGTAAAGACATCAGACGACCAAAACGAATTGCAAAACGATTTATATAAGATATCTGTATGGTGCGAAAAGTGGCAGTTTACCCTGAATAAAGAAAAGTGTGAAGCTATTCACGTGAGTACTAAAAGAAATCCGCTACATTCCGACTATGCGGTAAGTCACACAAACCCATAAGCTGTAAACTCAACCAATTACTTAGGAATTACAACTACAAATAACCTAAACTGGAACGATCACATAGATAATATTGTGGGTAGCGCAAACCAAAGACTGCGATTCATTGGCAGAACACTTAGAAGGTGCAACAGGTCTAATAAAAGAGACTGCTTACACCACGCTTGTCCGCCGTATTCTGAAGTATTGACGTGCGGTGTGGGATCAGCATTAGGTGGGACTGGCGGATGACATGGAAAATGTTCAAAGAAGGGCAGCTCGTTTCGTATTATCACGAAACAGGGGAGATAGTGCCACAGACATGCTACGTGAATTGGAGTGGCAGTCATTAAAACAAGGGCGTGTTTCGTTGCGACGGGATCTGCTCATGAAATTTCAATCACCAGTTTCTCCTACGATTGCGAAAAAATTCTGTTGGCACCCACCTTCCTTTTTGTGGGGCTATATTTAAAGACAAGGGGCACAGGAGTAACTCCAAAACCATTGCTGAGCTGAAAACAGACATTCAGGAGGTCATAGACTTAGTTATTCTTCCGCGCTACATCATCGTCAATGACGTCAGGCACATCGAACATATTACTACCTAAATCCAAATACCTGTATTGAAGTTTACATGTTGAATAAAGTGTGTGCACGCCGTAGTTTGTAAATAACTTTCATTTCTTTCATATACACTACTGGCCATTAAAATTGCTTCACCAGGAAGGAATGCAGGTGATAAACGGGTATTCATTCGACAAATATGTTACACTAGAACTGACATGTGATTACATTTCCACGCAATTTGGGTGAATAGATCCTGAGAAATCAGTACCCAGAACAACCACCTCTGGCCGTAATAACGGCCTTGATACGCCTGAGCATTTAGTCAAATAGAACTTGGATGGCGTGTACAGGTACAGCTGCCCATGCAGCTTCAACACGATACCACAGTTCATCAAGAGTAGTGACTGGCGTATTGTGACGAGCCACCATTGACCAGACGTTTTCAATTGGTGAGAGATCTGGAGAATGTGCTTGTCAGGGCAGTAGTAGAACATTTTCTGTATCCAGAAAGGCCCGTACAGGACCTGCAACATGCGGTCGTGCATTATCATGCTGAAATGTAGGGTTTCGCAGGGATCGAATGAAGGGTAGAGCCATGGGTCGTAACACATCTGAAATGTAACGTCTGCTGTTCCAAGTGCCGTCATTGCGAACAAGAGGTGACCGAGACATGTAACCAATGGCACCCCATACCATCACTCCGGGTGATACGCCAGTATGGCGATGACGAATACACGCAACATCATGATGCAGTAAACAGAACCTGGATTCATGCGAAAAAATGACGTTTTGACATTCGTGCACCCAGGTTAGTCGTTGAGTACACCATAGCAGGCGCTCCCGTCTGTGATGCAACGTCAAGGGTAACTGCAGCCGTGGTCTCCGAGCTGATAGTCCACGCTGCTGCAAATGGTGTCGAACTGTTGGTGCAGATGTTTGTTGTTTTACAAACGTCCCCATCTGTTGACTGAGCGATCGAGACGTGACTGCACGATCCGTTACAGCCATGCGGATAAGATGCCTGTCATCTCGACTGCTAGTGATACGAGGCCGTTGGGATCCAGCACGGCATTCCGTATTACCCTCCTGAACCCACCGATTCCATATTCTGCTAACAGTTATTGGATCTCGACCAACGCGAGCAGCAATGTCGCGATACGATAAACCGCAATCGCGATAGGCTACAATCCGACCTCTATCAAAGTCGGAAACGTGATGGAACGCATTTCCCCTCCTTACACGAGGCATCACAACAACGCTTCACCAGGCATCGCCGGTCAACTGCTGTTTGTGTATGAGAAATCGGTTGGAAACTTTCCTCATGTCAGCACGTTGTAAATGTCGCCACCGGCGCCAGCCTTGTGCGAATGCTCCGAAAAGCTAATCATTTGCATGTCACAGCATCTTCTTCCTGTCGGTTAAATTTCACGTCTGTAGCACGTCATCTTCGTGGTGTAGCAATTTTAATGGCCAGTAGTGTAATTCAGTAATTGTCACCTTGTAATTTGACCTATGAGGTCATTGCTATTATCAAGATAGTGGACTATGGCAGTTGTATAAGTGAGTCTTTCGGACAGTGTGTTGTCAAGGTGCATCTTTGGATCTCTCCACAGACACCAGCCCAGTTCGGGAGCGCTGCCGGAGAAACAGTTCCTGCCCAGAGAGTCGCTGCTGACGAACCTGATGAGAGTGAAACACCTCCACACCGTCTATAACATGTTCGTGGCCGTGCTGCTCATGCTCTTCCTGCACACTGCCGTCTACGACCTCGTCGCTGACGGGCAGTAAGTTCCTTATTGTTACTGCATAAATAATAACAATAACAATAATAGTATAGGGCGTATCATAATGAATCATCCTGTTTGGCACATCCATATTTATGAAACTAATCAACATATACAATGAATTTTGTTTTTTGATGAACAGGAAACTCAAAAAGTTTTTTTCATACCTTTTCATAGGTGTTCAATATGCCCTTCTTGAGATGCACGACCTATGTCAATGTGGTATTGAAACTGTTCCCACACGGCTGTGAACATGTCTTGAGTTACAGCTTCCACAGCTGCTGCTATGCGATGTCTCAGTTTATTCGTTGTTGCTGGTAACGGAGGCATTTAAAAACAGTCTTTTACAAACCCCCTCAAGAAATAATCACATACAGTCAGGTCCGGTGACCCTGGAGGCTAGTAACGTAAGGCTGAATAATTTGGTTCAGTGCGACCGATGGGACACATGCCAGTGTGGCGGTGTCCCATCCTATTGATAAATTAAGTCATTCGAATCAGTCTCCAATTGTGGTAAAAGAAAATTCTCAAGCGTATCGAGATATGTGCTATCTGTAACAGTGTTCTCAGCAAAGAAAAATGGACCATACACCTTTTCCCGTGAAACTCGACAAAACACATTACATTTTTGAGAGCCCCTCTCATGTTGGAAAACTTTACGTGGTTGTTCCGTACCCATATTCTCATATTATCACGTTTCACCTTTCCATTTAAATGGAATGTCGCCTCGTCACGAAACACTAAGCTTGGAAGAACACTGACATCCTCCACCTTGCCAAGAACGAAATTACAGAACTCCACACTTTGTTGTTTGTCACCTTCGAATGTTGGAATGGGTGTGAATTCCTAAGGGACCAAACTGCTGAGGTCAACGGTCCCTAGACTTACACACTACTTAAACTAACTTAAACTAAATTATGCTAAGAACAACACACACACACCTGCCCGAGGGAGGACTCGAACCTCCGGCAGGAGTGGCCGTTGTCACCTTCAAGAGGAGCTTGCAGTAGCTGAATTTTGTGTGGTTTCATGTGTAAACGTCGACGCAACACATGCCAGACGGACGTCGGGGGTATGCTGAGCTGTCGAACTGCACGGCGAACGGATTTCTAAGGACGCTTTGCGAAAATATGGCGAATGCGTTCGACGTCTGCGTCAGACACTAGGAGACGACCCGGCGATTTGCCTTTACACAGACAACCTGTTTCTCGGAATTGTTCAAGCCATCGTCTAATGCTCTGTGCTGTAGGAGGATCCATGCCATGCCTAGTATGATAATCACGTCGAACAGTTATTACTGAACGGCACTGCGCAAAACGTAAAAGACACAAAACGTTTTCTGTTGTCGCGACACCATTTTTACTAAAAATGAAGTGGGCACACACTGCTGCTACCTAGCGGGAACTTTGTAAAACTCGAGAGTTTGCTCTCTCCAGCAGTACATTGTTCAGGCACATATCTCAAATAACATAACAGTTACGAATTTTTAAAATCGGATGATTCTTTTTGATACACCCTATACTTTATTTACTATCGAATGATTCACTGCGTATGCACAAAACAGCAGAGACTACAAATCTCCATACACAACTCAATAATATAGTCTTCTGATTATGTCGTTGACATCGGAAAGTGATTAAACACAAATAGTTTGCTGCTGTTTACGTACTTTTTGTCAAAACACTTCTTATTCTTCACCTAAAAACGGTTTTGTAGAATGTATTTCTTAAAAGTGAGGCTTAGGCTTTACTGTGTGCAGAGGCATAATATATATCTCAATCCACTGGGTTATTTAATCCTGCATGTCGTGGACCGTTTTCATAGAATGCTGCTAGTGGCTGCAGATGTAAGATTTTTCTTCATTTCTAGGGTTGTTCTGCTTCACGCCAAGAACAGGTGTTGGCCTGCAATCTTTTCAAAAGCAATATACATTTCCATTGATTGCCTGTTCAGTCGATTCTTGGCAGAATATTTCATACATTATGAATCAAACACACATAGTGTTGTGTATGTTTCGTTCAAAGTAGATTTTAGAATATTCGTGGTTATTATGGCCAGCGTAGCAATATTTGCAGAAAATGCACACCATGGTTACTTACATTTAGCTCCACAGATCATTCTTGTTTGGTCGTTGCTCATCAAATAACCGTTCCAACAATTCAGTTACGCGGAAAATAAGGTATGGGGTACAATCTTTCGGACAACAGTATCTTTGCAAAACTTGCTGATCATACTGACTACATATATATCCTTACATGGCTTACGCACTAAAAAGAGTCAAAATACATGCTCAGTTTCAGACTGCTTTGAATGGTTAAATCAAGAAATTGTAGAATATATATATATATATATATATATATATATATATATATATATATATATATATAGAGAGAGAGAGAGAGAGAGAGAGAGGGCGACATATTGAAGTATATGAAATAAAATCTTCATTACTTCTGAACAGCTCAGTTTGCGTTAGGACGGTCAAACTGCACGGTAGGCCGCGGTGCATAATGGGAAATGGAATGCGCATTTGCACGTGAAAATGTGACGGTACAGGGTGACTGAGCGTATAGCGCTTGTAAAGGTCATTATGCGAGCAATAACAGCCCAACTGCGGCTCAATGCAAGTTTGCGACAGAGTGCAAGCTGAAGACAGCCGGTCAAAGTGTGCTAACAATCGAGAATTTAATTCACAAGTTTGAGTGAACGGGTAGTGTTGGTGTGGACAGTGTTGGCAATGTCGGTCGTCCGAAAAGGGTGAAAGCGCCTGGAAGCATCGAGAAGACACGCGCTGTGTCTCCAGCCAGTCCCAGGAAATCGATGAGACGAGCTGCACAGCAGGTGGGAATCAACCGGGAGACGCTGCGACAGATTCTTGAAGACCTGCATCTCTTCCCATACAAAATCCAAATCCATCAGCCATTAAGCCCCAGGGCCATGGAACAGCGGTTGTGTTTCGCCAACACTATTGTCCACAGAATTGAGAAACAGGACTTTGATGTGAATATGGTTTGGTTAGCGACAAAGCTCACTTTAATTTGCATGGGTTCGTCAGTCAGCAAAATTGAAGCATTTGGAGACCTGAGAATCCGCATTTCGCGATAGAGAAGTCTCTTCACCCTCAACGAGTGACTGTGTGTTGTGCAATGCCCAGTCACGGAATAATCGGTCCGATATTCCTTGATGTCACGTGAAGGTTTTGTAAGATGATTTCATCCCTATAATCCAAAGTGACCCTGACTTCGAGAAGATGTGGCTCATGCAATATGGATCTCGACCGCATGGAAGCAAGAGAATGTTTGATGTCCTTGAGGAGCACTTTGTGGACCGTATTCTGGCTCTGGGGTACCCAGAGGCCACTGGCATGGACCTTGGATCTGAACACATGCGACTCCTTTTTGTGAGCTTCATTAAAAACAAGGTATACAGCAATTACGCCAAACCCATTGCTGAGCTGAAAACAGCCATTCAGGAGGTCATCGACAGCATCGATGTTCCGAAACTTCAGCGAGTCATGCAGAATTTCGCTATTCGTCTGCGCAACATCTTCGCCAATGATGGCAGGCACATTGAAATGTCATAACATAAATCCGAATACATGTAGTGACGTTTACATGTTGAATAAAGTATGTGCACGCCGTAGTTTGTAACTAATTTACGTTTTACAAACTGTTTTCGGTTACCAATGTAGAAATTCATTAGTTGTCTCTTACAGTGATGTTCCATAGCTTATCTAATAGGAGAGTAGCTGTATTAACAGCAAGCTGATAGAGTGTCCCACGCAACATAGACACAGCGTTAGTGCTACAAACTCTTCCAAATACTGAAATAAGGTTTACGAAAAGTGATTGTACTCAAATTGGAGGCTGTTAATCTATGTAGTTATCATTAGCAACTTCTGTGTCTACCGAGAGAATGAAGTAACTGTTGTACGCAAAACCTGAACAAAGCTTCAGCATCCGACGGAATCCCGTATCACATTATACTGCGACTGAGTTATCCCTTGTTTTAACCATAACCGTAAATCCCTCGAACAGAAAACCGTGCCAGATAGTTGGAAGAAAGCAAAGGTCACACCCATATACAAGAAGAGTAGCGAAAGCACCAGAAGATATTGACATCCTTTTGTTGTAGAATCTTAGAAAACATTCTGAGCTCAAGAGTTATGAGGTATCTCTACAGAATTATCTCAGCGACAACCAGCATGCGTTCCGAAAATATCGATCATATGAAACCCAACCCGCACTTCTCTCACATGAGGTTCTGAAGACCACGAATTAAGGCAAGTCAAGTACATGCAGAAAGCATTTGACATAGTACCACACCTGTCTCTACTATCAAAAGCGCATACGAAAATATGGGGTATCAAGTGAAATTTGTGACTGGATTGAGGATTTCCTGTTGGGGAGGACGAAGCATGTTATCTTGAATGGACGGTCATTGACATTAGTAGAAGTAGCTTCGGGTGTGTCCCAGAAAAGTGTGTTAGGACCCTTGCTGGTTAATGACGATGCAGAGAATGTTAATAATGTCAGATTTTTCCAGGTCATGCAACTATCTGTAATGAAGCACTATCTGTAAAAAGCTGCACAAACATTGTCATGTCTTCACACGATTTCAAAGTGGTGTAAAGCTTGGCAACTTGCTTTCAGTGTTCAGAAGTGTAAAAATGTGCACTTCACAAAACTAAAAAACGTAGTATCCTAAGAATACAACACCAGTGGGTCAGAAATGGAATCGGTCAACTCACACAAATACGTCGGTGTAAGACCTCGTACGGACGTGAAATGGAAAGGCCGCATCGGCTCAGTCGTAGGAGAAGCAAGTGGGAGACTTTGATCCATTGATAGAATACTAACGAAAAGCAGATAATCTTAAAACTAGATCAGTTAAAAGTTAGCCAGCGACACACCCTAGAATACTGCTAAGGTATGTTGGATCCGCACCAGATAGGGGCAACGGGGCATACTGAACGTATACAGAGAAGAGTAGCGGAAGTTGTCACAGGTAGTTCGAGCTGTAAAAAAAGTAGAGGAGACGAGGAGACGCTGAAGAAACTGAACTGACAGTCTAAATCTCCCTTCGGTTTTTTTTTTTGGTCATCAGTCTACTGACTGGTTTGATGCGGCCCCCCACGAATTCCTTTCCTGTGCTAACCTCTTCATCTCAGAGTAGAACTTGCAACCTACGTCCTCAATTATTTGCTTGACGTATTCCAATCTCTGTCTTCCTCTACAGTTTTTGCCCTCTACAGCTCCCTCTAGTACCATGGAAGTCATTCCCTCATGTCTAGCAGATGTCGTATCATCCTGTCCCTTCTTCTTGTCAGTGTTTTCCACATATTCCTTTCCTCTCCGATTCTGCGTAGAACCTCCTCATTCCTTACCTTATCAGTCCACCTAATTTTCAACATTCGTCTATAGCACCACATCTCAAATGCTTCGATTCTCTTCTGTTCCGGTTTTCCCACAGTCCATGTTTCACTACCATACAATGCTGTACTCTAGACGTACATCCTCAGAAATTTCTTCCTCAAATTAAGGCCGGTATTTGATATTAGTAGACTTCTCTTGGCCAGAAATGCCTTTTTTACCGTAGCGAGTCTGCTTTTAATGTCCTCCTTGCTCCGTCCGTCATTGGTTATTTTACTGCCTAGGTAGCAGAATTCCTTAACTTCATTGACTTCGTGACCATCAATCATGATGTTAAGTTTCTCGCTGTTCTCATTTCTACTACTTCTCATTACCTTCGTCTTTCTCCGATTTACTCTCAAACCATACTGTGTACTCATTAGACTGTTCATTCCGTTCAGCAGATCATTTAATTCTTCTTCACTTTCACTCAGGATAGCAATGTCATCAGCGAATCGTATCATTGATATCCTTTCACCTTGTATTTTAATTCCACTCCTGAACCTTTCTTTTATTTCCATCATTTCTTCCTCGATGTACAGATTGAAGAGTAGGGGCGAAAGGCTACAGCCTTGTCTTACACCCTTCTTAATACGAGCACTTCGCTCTTGATCGTCCACTCTTATTATTCCCTCTTGGTTGTTGTACATATTGTATATGACCCGTCTCTCCCTATAGCTTACCCCTACTTTTTTCAGAATCTCGAACAGCTTGCACCATTTTATATTGTCGAACGCTTTTTCCAGGTCGACAAATCCTATGAAAGTGTCTTGATTTTTCTTTAGCCTTGCTTCCATTATTAGCCGTAACGTCAGAATTGCCTCTCTCGTCCCTTTACTTTTCCTAAAGCCAAACTGATCGTCACCTAGCGCATTCTCAATTTTGTTTTCCTTTCTTCTGTATATTATTCTTGTAAGCAGCTTCGATGCATGAGCTGTTAAGCTGATTGTGCGATAATTCTCGCACTTGTCAGCTCTTGCCGTCTTCGGAATTGTGTGGATGATGCTTTTCCGAAAGTCAGACGGTATATCGCCAGACTCATATATTCTACACACCAACGTGAATAGTCGTTTTGTTGCCACTTCCCCCAATGATTTTAGAAATTCTGATGGAATGTTATCTATCCCTTCTGCCTTATTTGACCGTAAGTCCTCCAAAGCTCTTTTAAATTCCGATTCTAATACTGGATCCCCTATCTCTTCTAAATCGACTCCTGTTTCTTCTTCTAGCACATCAGACAAATCTTCACCCTCATAGAGGCTTTCAATGTATTCTTTCCACCTATCTGCTCTCTCCTCTGCATTTAACAGTGGAATTCCCGTTGCACTCTTAATGTTACCACCGTTGCTTTGAATGTCACGAAAGGTTGTTTTGACTTTTCTGTATGCTGAGTCTGTCCTTCCGACAATCATATCTTTTTCGATGTCTTCACATTTTTCCTGCAGCCATTTCGTCTTAGCTTCCCTGCACTTCCTATTTATTTCATTCCTCAGCGACTTGTATTTCTGTATTCCTGATTTTCCCGGAACATGTTTGTACTTCCTCCTTTCATCAATCAACTGAAGTATTTCTTCTGTTACCCATGGTTTCTTCGCAGCTACCTTCTTTGTACCTATGTTTTCCTTCCCAACTTCTGTGATGGCCCTTTTTAGTGATGTCCATTCCTCTTCAACTGTACTGCCTACTGCGCTATTCCTTATTGCTGTATCTATAGCGTTAGAGAACTTCAAACGTATCTCGTCATTCCTTAGTACTTCCGTATCCCACTTCTTTGCGTATTGATTCTTCCTGACTAATGTTTTGAACTTCAGCCTACTCTTCATCACTACTATATTGTGATCTGAGTCTATATCTGCTCCTGGGTACACCTTACAATCCAGTATCTGATTTCGGAATCTCTGTCTGACCATGATGTAATCTAATTGAAATCTTCCCGTATCTCCCGGCCTTTTCCAAGTATACCTCCTCCTCCTCTTGTGATTCTTGAACAGGGTGTTCGCCATTACTAGCTGAAACTTGTTACAGAACTCAATTAGTCTTTCTCCTCTTTCATTCCTTGTCCCAAGCCCATATTCTCCTGTAACCTTTTCTTCTACTCCTTCCCCTACAACTGCATTCCAGTCGCCCATGACTATTAGATTTTCGTCCCCCTTTACATACTGCATTACCCTTTCAATATCCTCATACACTTTCTCTATCTGTTCATCTTCAGCTTGCGACGTCGGCATGTATACCTGAACTATCGTTGTCGGCGTTGGTCTGCTGTCGATTCTGATTAGAACAACCCGGTCACTGAACTGTTCACAGTAACACACCCTCTGCCCTACCTTCCTATTCATAACGAATCCTACACCTGTTATACCATTTTCTGCTGCTGTTGATATTACCCGATACTCATCTGACCAGAAATCCTTGCCTTCCTTCCACTTCACTTCCTGACCCCTACTATATCTAGATTGAGCCTTTGCATTTCCCTTTTCAGATTTTCTAGTTTCCCTACCACGTTCAAGCTTCTGACATTCCACGCCCCGACTCGTAGAACGGTATCCTTTCGTTGATTATTCGACCTTTTTCTCATGGTAACCTCCCCCTTCGTTGTCCCCTCCCGGAGATCCAAATGGGGGACTATTCCGGAATCTTTTGCCAATGGAGAGATCATCATGACAATTCTTCAAATACAGGCCACATGTCCTGTGGATACACGTTACGTGTCTTTAATGCAGTGGTTTCCATTGCCTTCTGCATCCTCATGTCGTTGATCATTGCTGATTGTTCCGCCTTTAGGGGCAGTTTCCCACCCCTAGGACAAGAGAGTTCCCTGAACCTCTATCCGCTCCTCCGCCCTCTTTGACAAGGCCGTTGGTAGAATGAGGAAGTCTTCGTATCGCTGCCGTAACAATCGTGAGGACAAGTTTAGATTAATTACAGCGTGCACGGAGGCGTTTAAACAGCCACTGTTCCCGCACTTCATACGTGAATTTAACGGAAAGAATCCATGTAAAGGTACAGTGGGACGTATCCTCTGTTATGCAATTTGCTGTGATTTGAAGTGAATAGAAGACGTACCTCATTAACACATACATGGTCGATCACGTCTGTGAGTATAGTTTATAAGCTAGGATTGCTTTTGTTAGTAATAAGGCCCACCTTCAGTCACAATATTTTATTAAGCTGTTTTAGCCAAACGCAAAATAGGGATGCACTCCGAAAAGGGTCAATAAATTTTTGTAACTGAAAATGGTGTATTACTAATAAAAGCATTCCTAATGTGTACTTCCTTTTAACGGCATCCTACAGCTCTTGAAAAGTGAAGACAACGGTATAAAACTCACGGGTTTGCAGTCAAATCTTCCACAAGAATTGTCGGAATCCACACTAAATATGTTGCCTAAGCCTATCGACTAAGCACATTTATAGCAAAGTTGTGTGAAATTTATACCGTGATGGAAATGAAACTGCACCCAAAAGGTTAGCTCTTCACTTCTCTACCCCGATTAATTTTATGAGACCCAAAGTGTACATCCCGTTAACCTTAAATCATAAAATTTGGCAAAAAGCGAGATTTCACAGTACAGCGAAAAAAAATCAGTAAATCGTCGACTTGTTATTACATCGGACAAAAAAGGTACGTCTTTTGTCATTTGTTATCCCATATCGAACTTAAAATTGAAACTTCTCGAAATTCTTGGAATTCCCAGAACAAATACACTGAAGCGCCAAAAAAAAAAAACTGGTGCAGGCATGCGCATTCAAATACAGAGATATGGAAACAGGCAGAATACGGCGCTGCGGTCGACAACGCCTATGTAAGACAACAAGTGACTGACGCAGTTGTTAGTTCGGTTACTTCTGCTACAATGGCAGGTTATCAAGATTTAAGTGGGTCTGAACGTGGTGTTTTTTATAGTCGGCGCACGAGCGATGGGACACAGCATTTCCAAGGTAGCGATGAAGTGAGGGTTTCCATGTAGGACCGTTTCTCGAGTGTACCGTCATATCAGGAATCCGAATCCGAAACTCCGACATTGCTGCGGCCGGCAAAAGATCCTACAAGAACGGGACCAATGACGACTGAAGAGAAACGTTTAACGTGACAGAACTGCAAACATTCCGCAAATTGCTACAGATTTCAGTGTTTGGCCGGCAACAAATGTCAGAGTGCGGACCATTCAACGAAACATCATCGATATGGGCTTTCGGAACCGAAGGTCTAGTCTTGTACCCTGATGACTGCACGACACAAAGCTTTACACCTCACCTGGGCCCGTCAACATCGACATTCGACTGTTGGTGACTGGAAACATGTTGCCTCGTCGAACGAGTCTCGTTTCAAATTGTATCGAGAAGATGGTCGTGTACGAGTAGGGAGACAACCTCTTGAATCCATGGACCCTCCATGTCAGCAGGGGACTGTTTAAGCTGGTGAAGGCTGTGTAATTCTGGGGCGTGTGCAGTTGAATTAATATGGAACCCCTGATACGTCTATATACGACTCCGACAGGTGATATGTATGTAAGCATCGTGTCTGATCACCTGCATCCATTAATGTCCATTGTGCATTCCAACGGACTTGGGCAATTCCAGCAGGACAATACGACACCACACACGTCCAGAATCGCTGCAGAGTGGATCCAGGAACACTCTTCTGAGTTTAAACACTTCCGCTGGCCACCAAATCCCCAGACATGAACATTATTAAGCATATCTGGGATGCCTTGCAACTTTCTGTTCAGAAGAGATCTCCATCCCGTCGTACTCTGAGGGGTTCATGGACAGCCCTGGAGGATTCCAGGGTCAGTCCCTTCAAGCACTACTTCCGACATTAGTCGAGTCCATACAACGTCATGTTGCGGCACTTGTGCATGCTCGCGGGAACCCTGGCAGGTGTTGCAGTTTCTTTGGCTCTTCCGAGTATCTTGCTAATATCGGTGTCGATATCAGACAAAAATCGTTAAGATTCTCGATGCACAGGATTCATGAACTGTCTATACACATAATTAAGTTCGTATGAAATTCTCAGGTAACGAGTCCTACTCAAAACTGGCCAGTTTTTTATTCAGTGACCTGTACTATGAGCAGACAGCCCGTTGTCACCTATTATTGTGAATTTATGAAAGACTTCGAGGAACCTACCTTGGAGTTAGCGGCTTCGAAACCAGCGTGTTATTTCAAGATATGTATAAGATACTTCTGTTGTTGGGCCTCATGGCACTAAGAATTTGAAAGACTTCTTAGAACACCTGAATTCAGTCCACGCGAATGTTGTTTTCACTATAGATACGGGAATGGATGCTTGCCTTCCCTCCTTCGATGTGTTGATCAGGAAGAAGGTTGAAGGTTCGTTGCGACACGCCGTTTATAGAAAGCCTACTCTACAAGCTGATAGTTGTAACCGTCAGGCCCAGCGTGAAGTAGTGCTTGGTACCTTGGTTCACAGATCCCACGTTATTTCAGACCTGAAAGTTTGTCAGCTGAGGTAACTTACCTTGAGGTCACCTTCCATCAGAATGGATGTAGTGAGAGAAGATCAGACGGGCATTGCGCTATCGACCAACCGTGCGTCGGGTGAGTGATGACAATACTGAGTTGGCACCAAGGTCTACGGCCTTTTTACCTTACAGAGGGAGCAACTCAAACAAGACTGGCCTTATTTTGCGGAAATGTGATGTGAATTCTGTTTTCCGACCTCAAAGACTGCGATCCTTTTAGGTTCCGTTAAGGAGGATTTTGGTTTGCTTTAGGCGGGTGTCTATCGTATTCCTTCCAGTTCTGGCAAGTTAGATATTTGTCTGACTATCAAAAAAAGAAAACAGACGGACACTTCAACCGTTGTTTAGTAATTTTCAATATCGACAACTTCTGGCGTCGGTCTTCTTTGGCTGTTTGGTGACGCTAGTGTCCAGTGTGTTTGTGTTTGTGTGTGTTATCTTTCAGGAAATGCTCTCCAGACTGAAGTTATTACCTTGCATAGCGCTTAATTACTACAATTTAGCCCTGATAATGTAACACGGTTCATGTCGAAATATAGGCGGTTGTCACCCGACTGCATTTCCGTAAGTTATTTGAGTATTATTAACTTGTTACACGTGGTCTACCGGTAGCATCTGTGACTAGTAATCAAAACGTCCTCGGTCACGGGTTCGAAACCCACCACCGCTTAAAATTTGATTAATAATCAGCATTGGCAGGCCAAAGGCTTCCGGCATAATAAGTCACCCTAATTCTTCCAACGGCCTTGTCAAAGAGGGCGGAGGAGCGGACCGAGTTTCAGGGCACTCTTTTGTCCTTGGGGAGGGAAACTGCCCCTAAAGGCGGAAGAATCAGCAATGCTCAACGGCATGAAGAAGCAGAAGGCATTAAAGAAACATGTCGTGTATCCACAGGACACTCGACCTGTAATTGAAAAAGCGTTATGACCATCTCTCCATTGGCTAAAGATTCCGAAATAGTCCCCCCAGTCGGATCTCTGGGAGGGGACTACCAGAGGGGAGGTGATAATGATAAAAAGAGTGAATAATCAACGAAACTATAACGTTCCACAAGTCGGAGCGTGAAATGTCAGAAGCTTGAATGTGGTAGCGGAGACAGAAAATCTGAAAATGGAAATTCAAAGGCTCAATCTAGATGTACGAGTAGCAGGGGTCAGTGAAGTGAGATGGAAAGAAGGCAAGGATTTTTGGTCAGATGAGTATAGGGTAATATCAACGGTAGCGGAAAATGATATAACGTGAGTAGCATTCATTGTGTATAGGAAGGTAGGGCAGAGAGTGTGTTACTGTGAACACTTCAGTCACAGGGTTGTTCTTGTCAGAATCGACGGCAAACCAACGCCCACAACGATAGTTCACATATATATGCCGATGTCACAAGCTGAAGACGAAGAGATAGAGAAAGTATATGAGGATACTGAAAGAGTAATACAGTACTTAAAGGGCCATGGGACTGGAATGCAGTTGTAGGGGAAGGAGCAGAAGGAAAGGTTACAGGAGAATATGGGCCCGGGACAAGAAATGAGAGAGGAGAAAGACTAATTGAGTTCTGTAATAAATTTCAGCTAGTAGTAGCGAATCCTCTGTTCAAGAATCACAAGAGGAAGATGTATACTCAGAAAAGGCACGGTGATACGGGAGATTTAAGTTAGATTACGTCATGAAGAGATACATTCCGAAATAGATACTGCATTGTAAGGCATACCCAGGAGCAGATATAGACTCAGATCACAATGTAGTACTGATGAATAGCAGGCTGAAGTTTAAAAGATTAGTCAGGAGCGATCAGTATGCAGAGAAGTGGGATACGGACGTACTAGTACTAAGGAAAGACGAGATATGATTGAAGTTCGCTAAGGCCGTAGGTACAGCAGTAAGGAATAGTCCAGTAGGTAGTACAGTTGAGGAGGAATGGACTTCTCTAAAAAGAAACGTCACAGAAGTTGGAAAGAAAAACATAGGTACACTGAGGGTAATTGCGAAGAAGCCATGGGTAACAGAAGAAATACTTCAGTACATCGATGAAAGAAAAAAGTAAATAAATGTTCAGGGAAATTCAGGAATACAGAAATACAAGTCGCGGAGGAATGAAATAAATAGGAAGTGCAGGGAAGCTGAGACGAAATGGCTGCAAGAAAAATGTGAAGAAATCGAAAGAAAAAAAAAAGATTATCGGAGCGTATAGGTAAGTCAAAACAACCTTCGGTGGAATTAAAAGGAAGGATGGTAACATTAAGAGTGCAAGGGGAATTCCGCTGTTAAATGCAGACGAGAGAACTGATAGGTGGAAAGAGTGCATTGAAGGCCTGTATGCTATGAGGGGGAAGATTTGTCTGGTGTTGTAGAAGAAGCAACAGGAGCCTATATAGAAGAGATAGAGAATCCAGTATTAGAATTAGCATTTAAGAGAGCTTTGGAGGACTAAAGATCAAACAAGGCACAAGCGATAGATAACATTCCATCAGAATTTCTAAAATCATTGGGGTAAATGGCAACAAAACGATTATTCACGTTGGTGTGTAGAATGTATGAGTCTGGCGACATACCATGTGACTTTTGGAAAAATATCATTCACACCATTCCGAAAACTGCAAGCGCCGACAAGTGCGAAAATTATCGCACAATAAGCTTAACAGCTCATGCATCGAGGTTGTTTACGAGAATCAATTTGGCTTTGGAAAAGGTAAAGCCACCAGAGAGGCAATTCTGACGTTGCGGTTGATAATGGAAGCAAGACTAAAGAAAAATCAAGAAACATTCATAGGACCTGCAGCTCTAAAAACGTTCGACAATGTAAAATGGTGGAAGATCTTCGAAATTGTGAGAAAAATAGGGGTAAGCTACAGAGAGAGTTGTGTAATATACAATACGGACAGGAGCCAATAGGGAATAATAAGAGTGGACGACCAAGAACGAAGTGCTCGAATTAAAAAGGGTGAAAGGCAGGGATGTAGTCTTTCGCCCCTAGTGTTCAATCTGTACATCGAAGAATCAATGATCGAAATGAAAGGAAGTTCAGGAATGAAATTACAGTTCGAGGTGAAAGGATATCAATGATACGATTCGCTGATGACATTGCTGTCCTGAGTGAAAATGAAGAAGAATTACACGATCTCCTGAATGGAATAAACTGTCTACTGAGTATAGAATATGGATTGAGAGTATATCGAAGAAAGACGAAAGTAATGAGAAGTAGCAGAAATGAGAACAGCGAGAAACTTAACATCAGGATAGATGGTCACGAAGTAGATGAAATAAGGAATTCTGCTAGCTATGAAGCAAAATAACCAATGACGGACATCAAAAGTAGACTAGCACTGGCAAAAATGGCATTCCTGGCCAAGAGAAGTCTGTTAGTATGAAACATAGGCCTTAATTTGAGGAAGAAATTTCGGAGAATGTACGTTTGGAACACAGCATTGTATGGTAGTGAAATACGGACGTTTGGGAAAACCGGAACAGAAGAGAATCGAAGAATTTGAGATGTGGTGCTATAGATGAATGTTGAAAATTAGGTGGACTGATAAGGTAAGGATTGAGGAGGTTCTGCGCAGAACCGGAGAGGAAAGGAATATGTGGAAAACATTGACAGGGAGAAGGGACAGATTGATAGGACATCTGTTAAGACATCACGTAACAACTTCCATGGCACTAGAGGGAGCTGTAGAAGGCAGAAACTGTAGAGGAAGACAAAGACTGGCATACATTCAGCAAATAATTGAGGACGTAAGTTGCAAGTGCTACTCTGGGATGAAGAGGTTTACACAAGCAAGAGAGGAATTCGTGGCGGGCCACGTCAAATCAGTGGCAAGACTGACGGCTCAAAAAAAAAAAAAAAAAAAAGAAGTTGCATGACACACTGCCAATATCCACGTATGCCGACGGTTGTTCGAATTTAAATATAATGATTATCGTCGTCGATTGTTGCCGTTAAAACTTCCGTTGTATACTGTACACTTATTATACTTCAAAAAGCGATCCGATTCCACTGTATCTTCAAACTAAAAAGCCAAGTTGGGAAATTATCAGTCACCTGTGTACTAAGGTATTACCAAATGTGCTATGAGAAGGCACGTTATACAGTCGTAGTGGGTGATCATCCGTTTGCAGTGTAAATTCTGAAGTTCGTTCTGCTGAGACGGACTAATCAGCTAGGGATGGGGGAGGGGGAGGGGAGGCGGCATTGGCATTGCTCAAGGATTGTATCTGTTAAGATTTGCTGATGATCTGTTCAGATGTTCAATATGAATACCACTGAAGCAGTGTTCCAACAACCAGGTGTGCCGAAAATCGTAGCGGAAAGACTCATAAAAAAAGGGCCGTAAATCGCCAGTCACATAGGGTAAGTCCGGGAATGTTGGACCACTGGGTAAGGTAGGCCAGTGGCGTGTTTCGCAAATGCGCCGCTATAGAGCAGCTCCCGCTACGTGCGAGGAAGCACGTTTGTCGACAAACTTGGTGCAAAAGTATTGCTGTCATTTTTTTCTTAGTTCTGGAGAAAAATAACATTCTCTGTCCTAGTAAACCGAAAATTTTTATCGTGTAGTAGTATAATTTTAGTATGAAGTCCTAGTTTGCACACTCTTGATGCACTTTTACTTTACTGCGAGTTTTTCAGAAATGTAGGCATGAAACTAACCTATGAAGGTCAAAGAGTTCGCTACATGCGGAGAGCTGTCGAGATAGTCCATCTCTCACAGACGTTTGGGATAAATGGACCAATGATGTTCGGGAGAGATGGACCACGTGTTTTAATGTGGGGAAGTGGACTAAAATTAAATTTAGTTTCAAGGCATGTGGAATAATCCCACTGAAGATGGCTGCAGTCTCAGACTGCGTATTTATCGTAAGATACGTCTGTGCCACAAATAGAAGAGCAAAATCTCATAAACAGGCCAAACAACCACGTCAAAGCTCATCCAAAGACCTAGTGATCCCAAGCACATCAAAAGAGCAGAGTTATCTGCGCAAGTAACGTTTCTTCACTGTCACAACTTCGGACTACTCCTATGAACCTAAAATTTCCAAGATAACCACTTCAAAACTGACTACTAAGCTAACACAGACAAAAGTTTCGGAAGAAATATTACCTAATCCTTCCACTGATAAAACTATGGATTTTAAGAGGAAGATATCACCAGTATCCAAAGCGTTAAAATCTGCTCAACTTATTGAAACTGTAAAGAAAAAGAGTTATAAGGAAAGAAACAAGAAAAGGCACTAAAACGAACACGAAAGGAAAATACTAGTGACGAGAAAAACACATCGAAGACGCTAAAAACGAAAAATACTTCAAATAGCTCACCGTATTCATCAGATCAAAAAGCTACAACATTGAAGACATTTTGGAAAGTAACTTTGTTGAATGGGATGAAGATTAATGTGTTGGGTGTTGTGAAATCTATTATGAAACAACTACAGAAGACGATTGGATTCAGTGTTTGCTGTTCACTATGGTAACATGAATGTAGTTCAACATTTGGCAGTAAGCATAACTGCTGTGGTGAGGGAGGCTAATGCTTCAACAAAACAACAACTCACTAGAAAAGCTAGTGTTTAATCAAGATTTATAATAAACTGATAAAATTGTTTTGAATTAAAATATTTAATGATATAATTCTGTATTCATTACAAAATGCGCCAAATAAAAATATTCAATTTTAATTGACTCTTTTCTTCACGTGTAACCATTCTTATATGGTCCATATCACTCGTACAACTATGGGTGAGATGGACCACTTACGTGTATTTTCATTCTATCGTATCTGTTGTATTTTCAGTGGCAGTGCCTCAGTAATATAATGTACTTAAGTTTGTATGACACTCAATGATCCTCTTCATTTGGGTCAACGATCTTCTGACTGGTTGATGCGGCCCTCCACGAATTCCTGTCCTGGCTAACATCTTAGTCTCAGAGTAGCACTTACACCCTAGGTCTTCAAATATTTGTTACATGTATTCCAACTTTTGTCTTCCCCTAGAGTTGTTACCCTCTACAGCTCCCTCTACAACCACAGAGGTAATTCGCTGATGTCTTAACACATGTCCCATCATCCGGTTTCTTCTTCTTGTCGGTGTTTTTCATATGTACCTCTCTTTGTCGATTCTGTGGAGAACCCTCTCACTCCTTACATTATCAGTCAACGTGATTTTGTACGTTCTTCTGTAGCACCACATCTAAAATACTTAATTACTTTTCTGTTCCGGTTTTCCCACTGTCCATGATTCACTACCATACCATGTCAGACGCTCACTGATGCTGGTGATTCATACCAATACACTTCCTTTGACCAAGAATGCCCTCTCTGCATGTGCTACGTTTTTATGTCGCACTTGCTTCGTCCGCCACATCATATTTTGCTTCCAAGGTAGCAGAAAACCTTTACTTTTCTGTCTTAGATTTTGTTGTTAAGTATAAGAGTAATCTCATTTCTGCCACATCTCATTACTTCCGTATTTCTTCGGGTCACTCCTTCCTACTGCTACAAATATTGTCTTTCTATGTCTTGAATCATACATGCCATAAATACAGAGTACCTGCACCAGTAATTCCAGTATACATTGGTAGTATAGCCAACCAATGGATAATGTCACATTCACCAAGAGAATGAGGCACTTTGAACATAGTAATTCGACCGAGGAAGTCCGGGAGCATTAATCTGAGAGGGGAGAAATCACGTGTGGTGTTCCCCAAGGCTCAATCTTAGGTCCACTATTATTCCTCATACATTTAACTTACCTTTTGTCTAATATACAAGATGCAGAATTAGTTTCTTTTGCAGATGACATTAGTATTTTAATCAGTCCAAGCATAAGGGTACATGTAGAAACAGAAGAAATGGTAAACAAGGTTCTTAAAAGTGCCATGACTGGTTTTCTGCCAATGGTCTCGACCTCAATTTAAAAAAAAAAATCGTCGTCCCAAAAATTGCAGGGGGAGCGACAGTAAGACATGCATTCTCCTCAGTGTATGATCACAGACTGCCGAAATTAGTGGCTCTCTTACCTCCCCTCATACCTCCCCCTCCCTCCTTCCATCCCTCCCTCCCTCACGCCACCTACAGGGGGACAGAAGCTTTTTCAGTCAACTGCTATCATGCGCAGCGCATTTATTTGCAGCATACCACCATCCCACAATGGTCTAGCACACAGAATAGCAGAATTGGGACGATCATGTGCCGTCATCTTGGATGTTTAAGAGCATATGGGAAGGTGCGATAGGTGCTGCAGGATGCCTTCGTCTGTTGTTATTACTGGAGAATCTAGACAATATTGTTACGAAATATTGCTAATATAACATACATCGAACATGTTATGCTCTTTAGGAAGATGAATTTAGATCTGCTTAAATCCCCTAAAGAATCGTCTTGCGAAGAGTTTTTAGCTGTTTCCAGGGCTGTAGCACTGTCGAAAATAACGTACAAGTGGTTGAAACAGAGACTTCGCGATTAGTAATAAGCATGTATAGTCTCTATATGAATATATGTAGAGCTGTCACCGGCGGACTGTTGCGGTTCGAATGCATTACTTACTGTTTGTCTATAGATGATGTTGCCGGGGGTGTGCACGCCATAGGTACGGCGAGGGTAAAATTCCCACATTCTAGGATTAATAAGTGCAGTCGACACATTGTCAACTAACGAATAACTTATCACTACAATAAAAAAATACCCAAAATAAACAGTTTGTAAATGTCCTGGCATGGTTGTGGGGACGTATCAGAGTTGGAAGGTGTAAACGAAAGTAGCGAAGTTGATTTGGTTCAAATGGCTCTGAGCACTATGGGACTTAACTTCTGAGGTCACCAGTCACCTAGAAATTAGAACTACATAAACCTAACTCACCTAAGGACATCACACACATCCATGCCCGAGGCAGGATTCGAACCTGCGCCTGTTGCGGTCGCGCGGTTCCAGACTGTAGCGCCTAGAACCTCTCGGCCACTCCGGCTGGCGTTCATTTGGTAAGCAGTACAGACATGTACTTATGGAAAGATAAAATTTCAAAGCAACATCAGAAATCAACTCTGTACACATGTCAGGTCCCTGTTGCTGATCCCTACACGTTAGAGTGGAAGTCAGATGAATGTGTAGAACTGTGCTAGACTAAGTTTCCACCAAGTGCGTCGCTACATGAATCTGCAGACAAGCTCTCTCATGTTTCGTAGCAGTACATGGCTTTGTTTCCAGATTACGAGTTTCCAATCTGCACCATTCGTTGAGTTTCATCTAGATACGTGGCGAGTGTTACTATACTTTTCATGATCTTCCTATCCAAAATATATGCATGTAGATAGGGGTGAATTCTTAGGATTTTTTAGTGGACTGGTGTATAGGACACGCACATATCCTAGTATAAAATCAAACAACGCATGGATATGAAGTCAATATGACCATATACATAAGGAAAAATATCAAAAAAATATGGAACATGACATAAAATCGGTAAAAATCAAGAAAAAATTGTTATAATTACGACAAATTGATAGAAAATACCAAAAATTGAGGAAAATACGAGGGAATATGTAAAATCGCGAAAAAACTTGTAAGATTACGTAAACTGACTGACAATACATAAAATTAGTGGAAAAGTGCCTTGAAAGGCAGGGAACTGAGGTGGATTGGGGGTACCCGGACACCCAAGATCGAGAAAAGCTTAAAAGGTATGCTCTGGCTGCATTCATGTTCAACCCTCCCTCTCTTCCTGTCAACTACGTGGGTTTTCATAACACGCCCTTCAACAAAATCGACATAAGTATTGCACAAAGGAGCTATATTAAAGCAGGCAAAACGTATATATCCTACTGCATTAATTGTGTTCTCACATATGTTGTCGAATATAGATATTATCAAATTATGGCTGGTTCTCACAAACAGTTTTATTCCTTAAGTAATCAGACTTAACCCACTCCCTAGAGTGTTCTGTAGGAGAGTGGACTGATACCACGCATATCAATTTTAATACAGTGAAGGGGGTTTACTCTAGACATGTGGGAGTTAAGAGGGAATTGCTTTATTGTCCTACACATGAGCATAGCTACCTAACATCAGACCAGGATTTCTCTGAGCAAGAGGAATGCTACCAGCAATAAGCCTGTTACATCTCCCTTGGTTACTGATCACGGTGCTTAGTCCCTCGTAAGAAGCAGCTGCTTCTTCGTGTGCATTTTCATGCAGCAGGGCATGGGTGGTGTCTCATTGTGTCAGTTATCGAAAATATTCATGTCGGTTTTTCCTCGCTCTATTTCCTAGTGAGGTATAGCTGCATATATCAAAACCAATACTACAAATGATAAGCACAACTGGCGTGGGAAGTGTGATTGAGGGTATATATGTTTCTGACTTAAAAAGAAGTACAAAATCCATTAATTACCTAAGAGACAGAACAGCAGTCTCCTGACTTTGTTTTGCTTGGTTTATAAGGAGCTCGATCGGCAGATATACACTAACGACTCCTTGCTAGGACACCAGAATAATGTAGAAGGAAGTAGCTTTATCATTTTAAAGTTGTCACCGTAGTGATAGGGATAGGAAACTTGCGGGGTTGTTGTACCTTCCGGGTACTGACTCCAGACGGTGGAATAACACATCAGAATTGATAGTATAGTTGATATACGTGAAATGTTTGATACTCCATCCGTCTGGAGCTCCATTATGTATAAACCACATGTTTTTTTCATAACTGCCTGTTATATCACCGCAACACTCTCATGTCAGCTATACATCGATATGAGGTGCTACCCTCCTCAACATGCACGCACCTGGGGAGATCTTCTGCATTTGGATGGGTAATGTGGGTAAGTGTGGTGTGGAATGGTCATTACTGAACAGCAGTTATGGATACATCTCGCCCTGTTCTTTCACGAAACATGGAATGTAATGGGTGTAGGACCCTCAGGCTTCTGGTCAGCTGCAGAGTAAATTGGCGACCATATTGCAGGGAGGATTGGTCAAGGACAATTGGGGATGGATGTGTCAATCTCCGCTGTTATCCTACGATTTTGAGAATATTCTGTAACGCCCATCCACGCAGGGACAGATGGCCAGTTGTAATAGTAAATTCTCCCCTATGATCGATGCAATGGAAATATCTAGATAACCTAATTGTATCGGTATAGGACGCTGTCTGGTATACTTTGGTGCATATGGCTGAATGGATGCACTGCATAGTCATCTATCTGCATTTGCAATCCAGCATATGGTACCAGTAAAGTAGTGGAGGGGTGATTTAGCGATGATACAGAAACTGGAAAGCATTCTGCTGTGTCACTGGTAGCATTAAAATTACGGAACAACTGGTGTACTGTGGTGTATATAGCCAAAAGGACGTACTCCACAGTCACACACATGCATTTTCAATGTAGTATATGGTGTACATGACTGAATAGATGTACTACACATTCATCTGCATTCGCAATCTAGTATATGGTACTTGCAACGTAGTGTCATTGGGTGGCATTGAAATTACGGAACAACTGGTAACATTCCTAAAATTGATCAAGCTCTCAACTGTGGTGCGTATTACAGAAAATCATCCCATATCAATGGTTGCTTTCTCATCCAGTCCATCCACTGGCAGGCTATTGATTATCACATAATGATTGACTGACACCACTTGATTGAGATGGAGAGAACCTTGGCAGTACTGGAATCTGCTACTTGTCACTGTTGATCCTGGGGTTAAATGTAGAGGTCATCACATTGAGACAGTTGTTTGGAAGAATTCCTCATTGCTACAGACTCATCCTATTTTCATGTGCTGCGATGCACTCCACATGGTTTTTTCCTCCCAAAAAGGTAACAGTACCTCTTTTTATATTTACTACCTCGTACATGTTGTGAACAGCACCCTCTGGCCTTGTCAACACCAGAACAGCAATCACGTATGTGATTGCAAAATGAGGAAACAGTTCACTTCGAAACCAAACACAGAGACATCTGCTATACCATCGCTGTGGAAGATGAGAGTAACTGTACAGGTCATCACCTTCAGATAGCTGTTGCAACCGCTCCATAATGCCACAAACTCTTCCAGTTTCCATGCATTGTGATGCCTCCGACATTTTTGTTAATGAGAGACATCACCTCTGTGTTTTGTTTGTATGAAGCTGTATGTTGTGGGAGCTGCATAGCTAACATCATGCAGCGTTCAGCTTTCTGTGAGAGCCAATGGATTAAAACATGTTACTGTCAGTTTAGCACGTGACACAGACCTTGAAATCATGGTAGAAAAACAAAGTGTATGGTAACGAAACTTCCTGGCAGATTAAAACTGTGTGCCCGACCGAGACTCGAACTCGGGACCTTTGCCTTTCGCGGGCAAGTGCTCTACCAACTTTTTTTTTACCTTTTTTTCCTTTATTAAAACAACCATATATCTACATAAGCACAAAACAAAATATTGAAGTGCTGGAACTGATTCAACACAAATTGTATACTACAAGAGACTGAAGAACACATTTCAATATAGTGCCATTTGTAAGCTTAAAAAATAGAACATTATAGTAACTGACAAAAGCCTCTTCAGTCCAGACAGAGACATAGATCCGAAACGCAAACATATATATAATTGATTGTCTTAACTGGAATGACAGTTATGTCATTTGATTCATAACCGTCCAAACTCAAGGTCATTTGGAGCACACAAACGGATAACAAGTGATGCACAGGAACATAAATTAATGAAAACGTCATAATGAAGTTAATAACACCATTGAGAAGTCGGGAGTAGCCCTAGGAACTGGTATAACCCCTTACTCGTTGTGTATTTTGTTCGCTACACAGTCTTGCATGTGATTTGTGTCCTTACCGGCATCGAGAATTACCCTACGCCTTGTTTTTCAAAAATTATGTCTAACATGTTAGCAAACATCTTCCTGAAATTTGGGTAACGTTTCATCTTCCAGCGTGCCGTTCTCATGTAAGCCTCGAAACTAATGAGATTATCTTCACTATTGTGGATGATGATATATGTCACAAACTGTCCTATCATCCACATCACGGTGTTGTTCTTGGTGGCGGGAAAATGTTTCGCGTCCGGCCAGAGCAGGATGTCGGTGAGCTACCGAAGCACGACTCACGCCCGGTACTCACAGCCATGTCTCCGCAATATCCTTTCTTTCAGGAGTGCTAGTTCTGCAAGGTTCGCAGGAGAGCTTCTGTAAAGTTTGGAAGGTAGGAGACGAGGTACTGGCAGAATTGAAGCTGTGAGGACCGAGCCTGAGTCGTGCTTCGGTAGCTCAGCTGATAGAGCACTTGCCCGCGAAAGGCAAAGGTCCAGAGTTCGAGTCTCGGTCGGGCACACAGTTTTAATCTGCCAGGAAGTTTCATATCAGCGCACACTCCGCTGCAGAGTGAAAATCTCATTCTGTAAAGTGTATGGTAGTGTACAGAGGTGTAGTTGTACACTGCTTGGGTGTGTTACAGACGAAAAAACAATGTATTAAACTGCTTATGAAGGAGTAATACAGGAACTTTCTCTTGTGATTGATAGTCTGTTGGATATGGCCTTCCACCAGTACAGTCGATAAAACTTTATTCAGGTCTGTGCAAGTGACTTCGGCCACTGGTCACCTGCTCCAGCAGAGTGATATGTGTATAGGCGTATACATAATATTCTCAATGTCAAAACACAGATGGTACTTATTTTTCATGTATCGAAAGAGTGAGATGTGGTAAAATCGTATATGAGTTCCTATTACAAGTCAGGCTCTCACAATTCCTTTCACAAATGCCAATGTGACGTAGCATTGCATTGGTAAAACGGAACCTGCCCGTGTACAAACCAGCAATGTCCTCTTGAATGTTGTTGTCAAATGTAAAATGATCGTGTTTTTTTTCCGACAGGTAAGCAACAGGCGCGAAAGGCTGTATTCTGTAATGTTATTTTACATGTCTGAAATGTTTGTATACACATGTACATGACAGTTTATTTACAGACACTGATTTGATCATGAGAGATGCTCTCAGGTCATGTAATTTGTCCATCAATCTGAAAGAAATTGCTTATCACAGATGTCTTTCCTATGGAGTTTAAATTCTCGCTTTTTCTTTACTCTATTGGCGGTTTTGAAATAACGACAACATTCTATGGTGATTGGTAGTTTTTTCAGCAAAATAGGGAAGGATTTTTATCCCAATTGTAGGCAAGGCGGTCTTGTATAGGCCTCTGTAGTCTGATCATTTGTAATCATCGGTGGTGCCGTAGTGTTTTCCAGTTCTTTGGATGTCGCAAAATGACGAGATGCAAATTGCATCTTGCAGTCGAATGTAAGAACTATACGGATTTTGCTCATAAAACTAATAGAAAATGGACATTTCTTATGATTTCAGTCACGTTTTCCTTTCTAATTGATGCTCGATTACAAGAGATGTGTTGACATTGAATATAATTGTTACAGCATAGTACTTTCACGTTCAGAATGTCGGACATTTGCGGGGGTACTGTGGTGACAGACCAGTGTGTGGGGAGGGAGGGGGGGTGGGGGTTCGTGCTAGGCAGCTGTCGCCCAACCAGAGTGCAGCGTGTGGGGTGAGGTGGCCCTAATTCATCTTAAGTTGTTTAGTTGACATCCTTTTGTTTTGACAAAGGGCTGATGTGACCAGCAATCATTGTGGGTGGCATGCTGCAAATAAATGTGCTGTGTGTGGTAGCAGTTGACCATTTGATAAAGCCTGTGTCACCCTTTAGGTGGTGGGAAGGAGGGAGGGGGAGGGGTGAGGGGAGGTAAGAGGGCCTCTTATTTTGGCAGTTTGTGATCATACAGTGAGGAGAATGCACGTTTTAGTATCGGCCCCTCTGCAGTCTTTTGTGACGACGATTTTCCCCAGTACATGTGTTGCATTATGGCCTGTTCATTACAAGTGCTGATTTTTCACGACAGTTTCGATATGTGGCAAGAGCAGTGAAGTATGTTCCATCAGATGTGGTGGTGTGTATTGGCTTCGATTACCTGGGCTACAGGGTGATTGTCGAGCAGGCGTCTGCAGTGAGCTCTGATGTCAAACAGCGATAGATACAGTCCTCAGCTGTATGATTACAGGTAATACATTTCTTTAACTACTCTCTGTGCAACACCAGCATCTCATCATTTGAATCTATTTCCCACCAAAAAAATAAAGATAGTACCTCCCATTAAAGCCTTTTCCCACCAGATTGTAGGTGAAGGATAGAGTTTGAGCATGTCTGCCCTTAGTTCAGAGTCATATTGTGAAATTTCTTCCTAGCAAGTTAACACCAGTTGTATGGAATCGTCAATTTTTCGTTGTATTTCGATTTTAGGCACTTCCTTGTGTAACCCTATGCATATAGTTGGGTAATAAGGACCAATCTTTATGATTAATTACATAACTGGAACCAATATTTACTTCAGCTTCCAAACCAAAACAAGTAAATTACACTAAATTAACGTTACTCTTATGCACCTGGGCAGTTTCCATGTATTGGGAGGTGCGCTCGTGTTTTCTGTCCAGAAGAAACTGGTTTTGAGTCCCAGAAAGTGCACTGGCATTTTTACTTTCCCACCACATCCCAGGTGGGCGTTGAGGTGGAATTTCAGCACAGTCCTGGGACAAAGAAATTTCCACAATTTTTTAAATTCCCTCCAAAATCCAAAATTCCTGCCAAAATATTAAATTCCCACCAATAGGGTAGGTGAGGAAAACACATGATGTTATCCAGTGGTGAGGGTTGAGTGGGGATGGATGGGGGTAATTAATTGATCACTTCAATTAATTTGCATATCAGTTTGATATCAGAGTTGTTGACAGAGTCCCATTACCCTACTACTTACGGCATACCCTGACATGCCCATCGACGTGATGTAATCAGAAGCGCGATATATCTGTCCATCTAATACGTGGTTGCTCGGTCGAATATTGACGCTGTTCCCATTAAAACAGAAAGTGAATTTGTCGTTGGCTCAACCGGGTCACACATACTCATTGCCTGATGCAACAATGTGCGAAAAACTATTTGCTCCCAAACAATTGAAATTTCCCTAGGGATCTTCTGAGTTGAAATTACGACGCTGCAATGTTCCTGGTCTACTTTTCTGCGCAAGCAAGTCACCTCTTGTTACTGTTTTTGGGCGACACATGAGCTGGAACGCTTTTTCATCTCTTAAGCATATCTCCCATCATTCTCTTTAATTTCTGTAGGCAGTACACTAATGACGACCGCATATAAACATCAGGCAAGTTTTGATGTTCATTTCACGTTAGTTCCCAGATGTCTGTACATGTTCTGCATTGTTTGACTAGCCTGCCAAAAATCAGTGCAATGATTCTTCAGTCTCCACGATATGTGTTACGCAGAATGGACCAGGGGAAAAAACACGCATACGTGAGAAGGCTATAATTCTGACTGATCTAATATGACATGAAACATGTGCTGTACCCATTTAATGCTGGTTTTCATGGCAGGTTTGACTTCTGTGGTGGTATTTGGTGCTTGTAACTTGGTACATGATCATAGGCATAATTCTCTGTCCAATGCGTCGTCTTCTGTTGCGGCAGTCGTCAACATCGGTTCTGACAATAGTTGTTAAAACTATTCTACATTCACTCCTAAAAAACGAACATTAGAATTGTCAGAAATAGCTAAAACAAGCAAAATGTTCATTTGTATCCGCCCAGTAGCCATTTTGTAAACTGTAAATTGTGAAAGAGAACCAAGCAGAGTCGAAGTGGATCTTCAAGCTCGTTCAGAAGTTGAATTACAGCGATTTACGAGGGGCGTTCAATAAGTAATGCAACACATTTTTTTCTTGGCCAATTTTGATTGAAAAATTGCGAAATTCTTTGTGGGACACCATAGAATATTTCCACATCGGCCCTACAGTTTGTTGATGTTCCGATAGGTGGCGGCGCAATAATCAGCCTTCAAAATGGCATCTCCAACCGAGGTGCGTTCCAAGCAGAGCTATCATTGAATTTATTTTGGCAGAAAATCAGAGAATCGCAAATATTCATAGGCGCTTGCAGGGTGTATACGGAGACCTGGCAGTGAACAAAATCACGGTGAGTCGTTGGACGAGGCGTATGTCCTTACCATCATCATGATTACAAAAAGGTCGCTCAAACCTGTCCGATTTCCCGAGTGCCACCCGGCCCCACAGAGCTGTGACTACTGCAATGTTGGAACGTGCGGAGTCTCTCATTCGAGGTGATCGACGGATCGAACACGCATACATACACACACACACACACACACACACACACACACACACACACACACACACAACTGCACAACTGGGCGTCTGTGTTGGTAGTGCTGTCACATTCTTCATCAGTTGGGGTACTCAAAGGCTTGTGTCCACTGGTTTCCTCACCATCTAACAGAATACCATAAAGAACAACGAGCGGCCATATGTACGGAACTACCTGAACATGAAGTGCCAGACTGTAACGAATTTTGTTGAACTTCGTCACAGGTGATGCCTTTCTATCATTCTGTCACGTCGACACATCTGGCTGCACTGACCACACATAAGTGACCGGCACATAAACACTGCTTCACTGCCATGACTCACTCCAGGGTGTTTGAGTATCGTGACTGTCTGGAACCATTTCTGTATCACGCACAGCGCTACAAAGTGACAACATTGCCCTTTTAAGATGGCGGTTTTATTTTGTCGGGAGAGTTTTTCTGCACAATGAAATCACGCGCCTAGTGCGTTATTGTGGTTGAATTCCCGTTTCTGTGGGTCACAGAATAAAGCTGATGATTATATATGACGGTAGTATCTGTTCCCGAAAGAACAGTTACCGTTGATGACCATGCAGCTTTGCTAGAAATGAATTGATAACTAAATGGACACCCTAGCTGCAAAGAGGCGTTGATGTACTTCATTGGGGACATGGTGTGCCCCGATCGGGACTCGAATCTGGGATCTCCTGCTTACATGGCAGACGCTCTATCCATCTGAGCCACCGAGAGCACAGAGGATAGTGCGCCAGCAGGGACTTACCCCTTGCACGCTCCCTGTGAGCCCACATTCCCAACATGTCCACACCACTACATTCGTGGCGCGCCTAATAGATGTTTGCCACCGAGGGCACAGAGGATAGTGCGCCAGCAGGGACTTATCCCTTGCACGCTCCCCGTGAGCCCCACATTCCCAACGTGTCCACACCACTACATTCGTAGTGCGCCTAATAGATGTTTGCCCATCATACTCATTACTCATGGCAGATGAGTATGTTGGGCAAACATCTATTAGGCGCACTATGAATGTAGTGGTGTAGACACGTTGGGAATGTTTGGAATGTGGGGCTCACGGGGAGCGTGCAAGGGATAAGTCCCTGCAGGCGCACTATCCTTTGTGCCCTCGGTGGCTCAGATGGATAGAGCGTTTGCCATGTAAGCAGGAGATCCCGGATTCGAGTCCCATTCGGGGCACACATTTTCAACATGTCCCCAATGAAGTACATCAACGCCTGTTTGCAACTAGGGTGTCCATTTAATTATCATTTCATAAAGTTGATGACTTGGGCGTATAATTAACGTACTGTGTATACTTTTACTCGGCTCTTCGTTGTTAATGTATTTTACATCTTTGGTGTCCTTTAATAACTAAAGGCAGTATTTTATGTTCAGTGGTTGGTAATACGCACCTGTGTATGGTTTCTCTCTATGTAGTTGTTGTTGTACGTGCTTTGTGTTGAACCGGTACCTAATAAACCATGTGTATTTCCAAGTATGTAAATATTCGTTTTCTAACAAAATCTCAGCAGGTTATGGGCCCAGGTGCGTATAAAAAGGACACTTGCGCGAAAATAATAACGTAACTCTGTGCAAAAGGTTTTTAAAGTTATCTCGAAGAAGACGTTTTTGAAATTGTTAATTCCACACAACCACGATGGATTTAACGAGAATTATCAACATCGGACTTCTGGAAGGTAAAACAAATTGGAACACCTGGAAATACAAAATAAGTTTTTTCTGCGAGGAATTCCTGGCGCACTTGATGTTGTGGAAGGCAGGTTAGTGAAACCTAGTATTCTTTCAGAAAGTGCTACTATTGAACAAAGGGCGATCTACAAAATGAATTATAAGCTTTTAACAAAGCAGACAGCAAAGCTCTACTTATTTTGACTATAATATGTCGGAAGAAACTTTACAGAAAATAATGCGTCTAAATACAGCGTGTGAAGTGTGGACAGAATTACACAAAACATTTGATGCTGTCTCTGAAGACAAAGTTTACAACCTTTGTTTGCAGTTCTTTAGTTACAACAAGGTTCCTGAAGACAATATTGCGACACATATTTCCAAACTGAAAAATTTGCGGAGTGAAGTGAAACAGGAAATGGCTAAAGATATCGTAAATAATTCAGAAATGCCTTATTTGTTTTTGATTTGTAAAATATTAGGTACATCACCAGACGACTATTTTCCCTTTAAATTTAGTCGGATGCTAATGTCTAGAGATGAAAGAACAATTGATAATTTAACAAATCAATTGTGTGCATATGAGAAAGCTTTGAGTACAAAGAAGGATGATTTTAGTAAACAAGAAGCCCTGACTACAGACTGATCAAGGCTGTCCTTTCAGCAAGGAAATCTAATGGAGAGAAAGAAGAAAAATAAATTAATATGTTATTACCGCAAGAAACCCAACCATACAATTAAAGTGTGCAGAAAGTGGGCAGCTGATGGCAAACCTCCAAAACCAGCTACCACAGATGCAAATATGCTACTTCTTGCTGTGACATCATTTGTGATGAACTCTGAATGTAGAAATGAGGACTGGTATATAGAAAATGGTGCAACTAGTCATATTACAAATGATACGAATTGTTTCAAGACATTTCAGCCTTTTCTAACAGAACACTCAGTTACTACAGCTAGTGGTGACATAATTGAAGCAATTGGAAAAGGTTCAATAGACATTGAAGCAGCAGTTGGAGGAAAATGGAACAGAATTATCTTGACAGATGTATGGTATGTACCTCAGACTCACAAGAATCTATTCTCTGTTCTTGCCGCACAGGATAAACATCCAGAAAGTAAATTCACATCAACTGCAGAAATTTGTCATCTTAAGACTGATAATGTCACTAGATTGGTAGGTGTCTGTGATCGCTTTGGAGGCCTTTTTAAACTTGCTTAAGAAATGTGAAACCTAGCTCTCTCAGTGAAGTTAATACCACTAGCAGAGACCATACATTGCAGCTTTATCATGAAAGATTCGGACATCAGAACAAGCGCCATGTGAAGTCTGTACTTCATAGCGAGTTTAATATTGAGGTGGAAATGTACAGTGACGATTGTGAAGGCTGTATTTATGGCAAGGCTCATCGTTTACCATTTGGCACCAGAAAGAGGACAACAGAACCAGGTGAGCTTATTCACGCTGATGTATGTGGTCCGTTTCAAGTATCTTCTGTGTCAGGGCACCGGTATTTTGTTCTTTTCCAAGATGATTGTACAAAGTTTAGGGCAAAATATTTCATACAAGAAAAGTATGGAGTTGCAGGAATGTTAAGGCAGTTGATAGCTGAAGCAAAAGCTGCTGGACATACCATCATGGAATTTCTGAGTGATAATGGGAAAGATTTTGACAACAAATAAGCAAAAGAGATTCTTCACAAAGACGGTATAATTCAACCTACATTCTGAACCGAACAGGGCCTTCCAGTATTCCAGGAATATCTCCATATGAACTGTGGTATGGAAAGAAGTCAAGATTGCAACATCTGCGGGTGATTGGCACCAACTACTAAGCTCATATTCCAAAACAACAGAGAAGGAAGATGGACCGAAAAGCACTAGAAGGTTTCCTTATTGGATATGATCACAATGAGGGTTACAGAATTTATTGTGGAGATGTGTGAAAACTCATTAGGTCACAAGATGCCATCTTTGAGGAGAGGCCACTGAAGAGTGAGAAAAGTTCAACTCTTCTAGTGAACGTTTTCAATCATCAGGATCCAGCACTTCAGACTGAAGACCAGTATGGTGTTGATAGTGAGAGTTAAGAGGATGGCAGTTCCTTGGATGTAGATGAAGAAACTCGGGAGGAAGATCAGGAAGACACAAGTGGAGAAGCTTTACCAGGTCTGTGTGATCGGTTAACCCTCAGACCTCCACAAAAATTTAATTATTATGTAATGCTCCTCTCAATATCATTCCAGGAACCAGAAACATACAGCGATGCCATGAAGTCTGTTCAAAACGATTTCTGTAAGGACGTCATGGATTCTGAAAGAAAAGCTCTTCAAGAAAATAAAACGTGGGTCTGGTTGGCCTACCATATGGAAAGAGGGCCATTCCTAATAGATGGGTGTATAAAGTTAAAACAAATGCTGATGGCTCAGTCAATAAATTCAAGGCAAGACTGGTGATTAAGGGTTATTCGAAGCAGAGAGGAGTTGACTATGACTAGACATCCAGTCCTGTAGCTAGAGTATCTACCATTCGAGCACTACTAAGTGTTGCTGTAAGTGAGGGCATGAAACTTTTACAAATTGATGTTTCAACTGCTTTTCTTTATGGTGATTTAAAAGAAACCATTTGTTTGCAACAACCTGAAAGATGTGACGATGGGTCTGGGAGAGTATGTCGCTTGAAGAAAAGTCTATATGGACTGAAACAGGCTCCATTTTGCTGGAATGACAAGTTCAGTAATCATCTCACTAAAATGGGCTTCCAGAGGAGTGAAGCTGATCCTTGTCTTTTCGTGAGACAGAAAGGCTGTAAGAAAATATTCCTTGTGCTTTATGTTGATGATGGTCTGATTGCAGCTCACAGTGAACAGGAACTTGAAGACATTGTCAGTGATTTAAGAAAAGAGTTTAATATTACTTCAGTGCCTTAGGTCTGGAAATTGACCAACAAGAATGCGGAACTGCATGTGTAAGTCAAACTCATTACACAGAGAAAATACTAGAGCATTTCAACATGAAGAACTGCAAGGCTGTAACTACACCCATTATAAAGGACAATGATAAGTCCTTGCAACTCTGAATTTCCGTACAGGCAAGCTGTTGGAGCACTGATGTTTCTGATGTGTGGGACACATCCTGACATTGCATACGCTGTCAGTGTTGTACTAAGAAATATTGAAAAACCAACAGATCGTGATGTAGTGAAAATTAAAAGAACCTTGCGATACCTGAGAGGCACCACAAATTATGGACTTCTATATAAAAATAATTCTAAGGAGCAGGTTTTAGAGTCTTATAATGATGCTGACCACGGTGATGATCTCGGCTCTGGGCGCTCAACGTCAGGTATTGTTTGTCTGTATTCTGGGGCACCCATCTCCTGGATTAGTCAAAGGCAGTCTTCTGTTGCCATATCCACAGCTGAAGCTGAGGTTGTGGCTGCCAGTGAAGCTGCTCGGGAAATTGTCTGGATCAAGAAGCTTCTGACAGAGTTGGACCAATTGGAGGCAGTACCAGTTCTGCAGGTTGACAACGAAGCTACTATCCGGCTTGCCCAGAATCCTGAGTTTTACCGAAGAACGAAGCATATTCGTACAAGGCATTTCTGTGTTCGTGAACTAGTTAGTGCTGGTGAAATCACAGTTGCAAAAGTAGACACTGAAGAAGAACTTGCTGATATACTAACAAAAGCACTGTTTTCCATTAGATATCAGTATTTATGTAATAAGTTTGGACTTTGCAAGTTATTAAATAAGGGAGAGTGTTAGTGTATTTTACATCTTTGGTGTTCTTTAATAACTAAAGGCAGTATTTTATGTTCGTTGGTTGGTAATACGCACCTGTGTGGTTTCTCTGTATGTTGCTGTTGTTGTACGTGCTTTGTGCTGAACCAGAGTATTGGGACTAGGCCGGTCCCATTCCAAAGTACCATTATCCATGTTGGCGGCCTTGACGTCAGAGACATTATGAAATGTTTTCATAACACCGTCACCATTCCAAAGCATCGTTATTCGACAACAACAAGGTCGCACCCAGTGTATCCGGCACGTGATGCGACTCTAGTCTTTATTGCCGTAGCGAGGTGCGAGAGAGAGAGAGAGAGATAGCGCCATCTCTCTATGTCACAACCCCGCGCTTACATACACGCGCTAGGCAGGACCTATACAAATCAGTGCACGGTCCACCTCACTCTCACACTGCTCGTATACTTCGTTCGTCCAGTACTTGTCACGCCTTCGTACTCAAACGTGCAAAAATGAAGCGTTCACGATCCGCCAGCGGCAGCAGCAGCAAACGTGCTCATGTGGACGAAGTTCCCTCGTGGTTCTCGTCTGCTGTCCCGCTCGTCGTCAGCTGGCCAGTCACCGCCACAAAGTGTAACTGCACTCACTAAGGATACGATATTACTTATTGCCTAAGCCACTTCCTCTTACGTCATCACGTATAATACATTACAATTATTTTACAGAAATACATTTCTTAAACAAAATTTCCAAAACAAAATTATAAAAACAATCATGATGGTCTGTTCCTGTGGATAAAATAAACGTTTATTAATTTAGTCATCCCATCACCACATGGTCTCTAACTACTAATTTCTCTATTTCTACTTTCTACAGTTGACGTCAACATGCTACTACTACATGCCGTGACCTTTTATAGTAAACTCCTTTCCCTGGCGTCGCTCAGTTGCTGCTATTATCTGCGAACAATTAAAAACATTTGTTGCACATTATTGTAGGTTACTGTAACCCCGAATTTCTCCGATACTCCTTTGATGTTGTGCTTGTTTGACTGGTTATGGCATTGGTCTTCCGCTCCTAGTCTGCTTCTGTCTGTAACGGTAGGCTCAATTCAACGTCATGCTTATCTGTTGAACAAAACAAGAGTTAGTTTTGCACGTTACAGCAAGTAAAAATCAGTGATAGTGGTCAAGGTTCATGGCTGGACTTGAGAGCATCTATCTATCCATACCAAAATAAGACAAGCCCATGAAAATACGAAAATAAATACACACAACATAAAACAAATAATCACAAAACACAAATAAAACACTGCCTATACTAATACAAATAAACATCACCAACAAATCACAAAAATCTAATCTAATTATACACTACGTTGTTCCCGGCCGCGTTCTTCCGCTGCCGAGTGTGCCGCCCTGGTCATTCTTGTCTGTTTTGCGCAGTTTGCGTACGGCCAGGGTTCGCCGGACGTATTTTGATTATTTGTGTAGGTTCTGGATTGCGGTCTTCACTCGCTCTCCAGTTCTGCACTGGTTGATCCCATCCATTTTTATTGGCTGGTTTCCAGTTATTATTACCCTGGTTCCACCTACGTTCCTGTGGCGGATAACGTTCGTCCTCTATTATCGCGCCACTGTGGGTTGTTTCCCCTATTGTTACCGTTACCGGCATAGTTATTCCTCATCTGGTTTCTGTTTCTCTCTATATTCGCGTCTTGGCCTTCCTCATGCGGTCCCCTTTGCTTCTTCTTCTCACGCTCCTGCTGGTTGTTATAGGCAAACTCCAGTTCCCTAAGAATGCCCTTAAATGCTTCTACTTCATTTCCGCATCTGCCAGCTAGCGTCTGCTGATATGTAAGTGGCAACTTCATATAGCATACGCGTATAATCTCCCCAAGGCTGCACGGTTCGTCCAGATACTGATTCTTTTTCAGCATGTTCTATAAAAATTTCACAACACTTCGGAAACCTGAGCTCTCGAAGTCGCGTGTCATGAGAATTTCTTGTTTAATTCTGTTTTGGGTCTCCTTTGACCAATATCTGCTCATAAATGCGTCGCGGAACTCTTGGTATGTTCTGCAACCTTTAGCAACACTACGCATACTTTCCGCTGATGCACCTTCCAAATGCGCACACACAAAGTCAAGTTTGTATATTAACGGCCACTGTGGTGGTAACGTTAGATCAAACTGTCCAATGAAAGTTTTTGGATGTAACGTATTATTATCATCCTTATAGTGCTGGAACTTGTGTACCGACAGAAAGTGTTTATAATCAAACTGCCTAGTTTCATCTTTATGCTGTGGCGTTTCGATGTTTTCATAAACTACCTCCGTGTGCGCCTCCTGGATATCCTGTGGCTCTTGCAAGTGCGAGGTGGATCGCCTAAGCGGGTAGCAATTGCTTGCGCCAGTTGTTCTGCTACTGAACTCCGCCTCCGGCAAATCACTTACTACACGCGGTACCTCCGTACGTGTGCCTCGCGGTTCATAGCTGCCATGACGTTCTAACGGTCTGGTTTCCAGCATGCATGCTTCATTATCACGTCGGTTCACAACTCCTGTGACAGATACTGTGTCCCGTTGCCGTACTTCCGAGGTTATCTCTTCCGTGGATACTGTCTGAATATCGGCTCCAGTTTGTCCTGTATTTGTAGAAGTTCTGTCGACTGACAGTGCATCTACCCTGCTCTCGATTTGTCGTTTAAATTCGGCAAATTCTGCCATCAGTGGTGCCTCTTCGGCTTCCTCCTTCCTGCTCGACACGGTTTCTTCAATCTTTTTCACTCGTGTCTGCAGCACATTTATAACAGTTTTGCCGACCTTGGTCTTGTTCTCTGTGTCCTCCTTCGTTTCTCTCGCTATTCTCTTGGCTCTCCGCGCAATTAATTTCGCCTCATTGGCGGTTCTTGGCGCTTCGGCTATCTCTCGCTCTAACTTCTCACGCAACGCTTTTACTTCATCCCTCACACCGCATGTTTCACGCTGATGGCAAGCTGTGCCCGGGTTTCCTTTCTACACTCCTGTATGCTCCTGTGTGTTTCTTCGCTGATTCTTTCCAGACTAGCTTGCCTCTCCTTTCTACACGTTTAAATTCTTTCCTGCATCACTTTCGTACTAGCGTCTATCTTCTGCATCATACGCTCCAAGAACCCAGCGATACCTGAACCGTCTACCGCCAAGTCTCCCCTTTCCGCATGATAACTACTGTCATGACTTGCAGGTGATCCCCTGCTCATTCTTCCGTCTCCTGTCGAGTAAGGTCCAAACCCTGCTCGGTACGACAGTGTCGCAGCGGTTGCTTCGTAGCATGCCCATATAAGTTGTTGACATCTAAGTACAAAATGTAACTAGAATCAAGGGATGCGTTGTACTCGACACCCATCCGCGGGTTATTTGCCTTGGCGTGCCTGTGAACACAATGACAAAGTCCGCCGCGGATCCCTCGCTCAAAAATAGAAGCATCGAAGCATCAGTCAAAAGTTCGCTGTTGCAATCCGTTTTTTTTTTTTTTTTTTTTTTTTTTTTCTTAGCATAGCGTCCCAGGACAACCCAGGTGCCGTGTAATAAAAGGCAGGGTCCAGAGAGTACGTGGTCATACATACACTCCGGAACTTTTCGAAAACATCTGCAAGCAAACGATCGTCCGTGTCCATGTATAACCTTGCATATTCTCCCAAATTGGGGATGTTGAATACCTGCCAGACATTAACGGCATGCTCATAATCTGTGATAGTTATGGTATCGCCTGTGAGAGTACTGGTAAAAGAAGTTATGTCGGGAAGCCTGGTTTCATTGAGTTTTGCCATACTATCAAGATACTCGTACGGGAAAACTCCTTTCCTCGTCGCAAGTTGAAACTTTTCCTCATCGGTAAATGCAGATCGAGTGATATGCATATCATTCCGAGGTAAAGTCTCAACCAGTTTCTGGAGCGAAGTCTGCATAAATCGTAGAGAGTCAAGGAAGCGGAGCGTAATTTTCGGCGTCACTCGTTTTGAAAAAGAAATGTACTTTTCAACACTTTCAGGCAGGATACTGACCTGATCATTCTTCATACCGAACTTAGCCAAGTGCTCAACGAGAAAATGAGCGTCATACCCGCTCAGATTATGAAAAAAGACGGGTATGTGTGTAGGTAACTGATACTTCAAGTTGTATGCTTTGTGGGCTGCACCGCGGAA
This sequence comes from Schistocerca nitens, assembly GCF_023898315.1. Classification (NCBI taxonomy): domain Eukaryota; kingdom Metazoa; phylum Arthropoda; class Insecta; order Orthoptera; family Acrididae; genus Schistocerca; species Schistocerca nitens. The sequence goes on along the minus strand of NC_064615.1, from coordinate 252,197,502 downwards.
CTTACCCGTAAGATGACAATGGTCTCTACGAGGAGTCTCCGCTTTTCTATCTAAGGCCAGCCCGCAAATATGACAATTAACAGCCTTTTCATACAAGTCATCATTTTCCTTTGATTTGGTCATGGAAATATTGATGCTGTAGAGCTTGTGAACTTGCCATGAAAGTTTTTCAAACTCAGTGAGAAGCCAAACCGCCGGATCGTCCCCTACATAAGACTGATAGCTATTAAGTTTACAATCATATGCGCATACAACTTGGAACGCCGCCGCATAAGGTACGTGTTTTTGTGTGAAGGTTGTGTGTGAGGCTAAAGGGTTCCCTTCACAACGAGTAATAGGAGCCAGCAAGCATTCAAAATCGGCGTACACAACAAAAGGACAACGCTGCTGGTGGTGAGCATTTTTAAATTTAATGAAGTTATTTTCCTCAGTGGGCATAACAACAAGTACCGGGTCCTTGCATGCACAATCTAATAGATGTGTCGCTAATAACTCTTGAGATGAAAAATAATTCAAACACCTTATACAAATATGTTGTTTATGTTCATTTTTACTTAACTGGGAGGAAATGAGTCGGGACATGTCTTTGATCCAGACGTAGTGATAATTATCACGTTCGGAGAAGAGCAGCATGTTGACATGCAACTCTCGCTCACCTGAAAATTTTGAGAAATGGAGGGGGCCTACTACTGTATGCTTGTTCTGCTCATCTGACATGCTTTTCTTCTCCAGGCCATAAACGTGGACTGGGTGCGACCTTGTTGTTGTCGAATAACGATGCTTTGGAATGGTGACGGTGTTACGAAAACATTTCATAATGTCTCTGACGTCAAGGCCGCCAACATGGATAATGGTACTTTGGAATGGGACCGGCCTAGTCCCAATACTAACCAGTACCTAATAGACCATGTGTATTTCCAAGTATGCAAATATTCGTTATCTAACAAAATCTCAGCATTCGTCCTACGTCATGATCTTCTGCGGTAATGCAACTAAGGCGATAAAAAGTGTTTATTTGATAGAACTTAAAGTCGATAACTGGACATCTTCTAGAGAACTTTCCACAGCCCTTGGAGTCTTACACTCACATGCGAACGCTGTGAAATTCATCATGACCACAATACTAGCGGTAAAAATACTTTCCAAATAGATTTTGCGCCCTTCTGACTAGAATATTATGTTCATGTAGAAAAGTGTAGCAGCCTGTCGGAAGTGTCAGGCTGGAAACAGGAACTGAAGACCGTGGTATTAGCCACTCCTCTCATAATCTACATGAATATTTGGATTCGGTGTGCAAATTCCGATGAAAATGAAATGTGGTGTGGCTAGAGCCTCCCGTCGGGTAGGCCATTCGCCTGGTGCAAGTCTTTTGAGTTGACGCCATTTCGGCGACTTGCAAATTCCGATTACTAGCACTGTTCGTATTAACCAGGTTTTAACTTTGGAAAAAATGACACTGTCTTGGAGATAGTGCCTGATCCACGTTTAGACGCAATTGCATGAGCATTTCACAACATGTTAAGGCTTCGAGTAGTCTTCTTCAGACTAAATGCACATGCTGCAAGGAGTTTGCATTGCATCGTCAACTGTAAACTGGTAGATTGAAAACTGTAACGGCACTGTGAAATGCTCGTGTTACTATGTCGAAAGAAATATAAGAATGAAAGAAAATACACAGCTGACAGCATTCTATTAAAATCAGTGAAGCTACGTACTGGCTTTAAGATCTCAAACGTGACTGAAAACCTTTGAAAACCTTTACCTCTTCTTGCGACCGACCGGTTGTTGATCGTTCTCCGGCAAACGGCGGCATCTTAAAATCCTCCAAAATTCATGTAATAAGTTAATGGTATTTAAATAAAAGCAGCCACGTCAGTTACATAACACACCAAGGAGATTTTCTTCTTCCACCTTGGACTACGCAATAACTGGCCCATTTTTACATTCCGAGTACAGAAGTGGCATGTTTTATGTACTGCGCGCGTATCTTTCGCTTTTACGTACATGCAGTTTCACAAGAGCAACATAAGTAAATCGTTTGTCGTTTATCCGTTTTTTTCCCCGACAGGAAATTCTTTAATCTACAGCTACACAGATAAAATTCATTATATCTGCCTAGATGATCGCAACAGTAAAAAAAGCAGTAAAGTAGAGAGATATTACAAACGAACGCGAACCTGGACTGACTGCCCTAATGCCCCAACTCCTCCCTCCCCCTCCCCCCATCCCACTTCCAGGTGTGGTGAAATTAAAACGTAAATTCCGTGCCCAGCTCTGGCGATCCTAACAGCGCCGACCGACTGCCATGTCATCCTCGGCCAATGACGTTATTCGATGCGGTATGGAGTGGCCCATCAGGGCACTTAGAATGAAGTAACACATCACTTTTTTCCAAAGTAGCTGCCAAAGGGAGGCCGCGACATTGGGATCACGGATTTACTTCAAACTACATACACTCTTAGTAGGCCATTAAAGCAACATAGTTTGCAAGTAGTAAGGCTCATGGCTGTGGGAATTCCGAGAAAAGCGCGAGGTAAGTTTTAAGCATCTATTATGTAACTGACGTATCTGCGCGGAGCTACAGGGTCTTCGTTCATGCTGTGCGAGAGGTCAGCATTCGAGCTTCGTAAGACGAATGTGCATGAGGCGACTGTTCGACTCCCACTTGAATCTTCATTTTTGTAGTATAAATTCTTTGATATTCAAAAACTTTATGCCTACGATAGTCGTTCTTGCTACATTAGCTGCCAAATGGGGTCCGCCTCTGTGTCTCCAGCTCGAAGTGCCAAGGTGCAAAGTAGTTGCCGGCCGGGATGGCCGAGCGGTTCTAGGCGCTACAGTCTGGAACCGCGCGAGCGCTACGGTCGCAGGTTCGAATCCTGCCTCGGGCATGGATGTGTGTGATGTCCTTAGGTTAGTTAGGTTTAAATAGTTCTAAGTTCTAGGGGACTGATGACCTCAGAAGTTAAGTCCCATAGTGCTCAGAGCCATTTGAACCATTTTGCAAAGTAGTTCCGGGTATGTTATCAGATCACATGTGTAACCAATTTCGCAAATAAGGCATACATTTTCAGAAAAACTCAATGCCTTATTTCATTTACTTGTCAACATTCGTAAGTATTTTTGTTCTAATAATTAAATCTAATTAAAAACATTAACTAGTCAAATAACATGAAATTCACTAAAACTTCATGCAAGTACACGTGGTTTCTTTAATTATATTACCTCTCAAAAGTCATATAAATTAGTACATCACTTACATAATAGACGCATAAAACTTCTCTTGTCATTTTCTCAGAATTGTCAGAGTAGTGCACCTTACTACTTGCTCATTGTGTTGTTTTAATTCTCTACTACAGGTGTACAAAGTTTGAAGTAAATCTGTGATCCCAACGCTGTGGCCTTCCCTTGTCAGAATGAAATAGCAGATCACTTTCTGAAAGTATCTGCGTGTCTACTGAGGCAATAGCCAAAATCGTAATGTCTTAAGAAGTCGATTTAGAAGTAATTCCCGTAATGTAACAAAGGGGCCTCCCGGCCAACAACGCCATACGATCATTTCATTTTTTACCACAACTTGTAAGTGGTTGTTAGTATAGTTTACACAAGCATCTGGCAATGACTTTTTCTGCATGTCAGTGCGTAACTTCAGCTGTTCCACATCCTTGAAGGTTGTCTTTTGTAAAGGGATTTATAAATGATGCATCCCACATAGGGCAAGCTGCGTAGAAAATGCCATACTTCAGAAAACTCGACCTAAAGAATTATTTCTAAAAAACTGAAATTGAAACAATACAAGCTTCTTTCAAATTTCAAGCAAGTTTTGTTGGTAATAAATTTCATTATATTATTCGTGAACGTTGGGACGCTTCAGACGTCTTTTTCAGTGATATAAACTAAAACTGTCGCTTTTCGACTCTTGTCACTTCTCTTGTTGGGGTGCAATATGATTTTATTTTGAACGGCTCACGTGAGTGCCTCGGCCCGTGTTAGACGCCAGCGGCCTTTCCTGTGAGTGCCTGTCTATTTTCGTTGATTGGTGCTTGATAGTGAAACTTCTTTATTTAAAATTTTTTACTTACTTGGACTGAAATAACTGAGAACATGAAACTTCGCTATTGAGTTTTTACTTAAACTGCTGAGTGAAACTGAACGTACTGTCACTTTCTCTTTACTTATTCTTTATCATCTCAACACTGACCCACAATATCCTAGCGCAACGCAATCTGACTGGGGAGAAGAGAAATTTGTAGTACAACCTGACTAGAAGAAGGGGTCGGTTGGTAGGACACTTTGTGAGGCATCAAGGGGTCACCAGTTTAGTACTGGATGGAAGCGTGTGGGGGTGGGGGATAAAAATTATAGAGGGAGTCTCAAGAGATGAATACAGTAAGCAGATTCAGAAGGGTGTGGGTTGCAGTACTTACTCGGAAATGAAGAGGCTTGCACAGAATAGAGTAGCATGGAGAGCTGCATCAAACCAGTCTTCGGACTGAAGATAACAACAACAATCTCAATTAAGCTCGATGCCAATTGTGCAATGAGATTAAAGTTATTTCGTTCTTAAAAAGAACAGTTCTTTTCCATCTGCTTTTAATATTCACTTATAACTCTCTATTCAACAACAGTTTCCTTTTTCAAAGCCATTTTTTGAGGTTAATAAATACCGATAGAAGTCATTTGAGGCCAAATCTAGAGACTAGGGTGACCAAGCATTTCGAAGCGCCGCTTGTGCAACTTAACTTTACAAAATGCAGTATGTGCTTGGCCGCATTAACTCGATAAAGTAGCACACTTTTAATATTCACTTATAACTCTCTATTCAACAACAGTTTCAAAGACAATCGATCATGATACTGGGTGACTGAAAAAGTTGTTGCTTTTTTTAAGCCAACAAAATGTTTTTGCTTCATTTGCTGCATTTTTACTTCATCCAAACTACCATACTGAATTCAGTTTTGTCTTAAGGTTGCACTTGCAAGTCCACACCTTGTGCATAGTCCCATAATGAGGCAGGATGACCTTCAGGTAATATTTCAACTTCCCCAGATACTACGAGGGTTGCCCAGAAAGTAAAGCACCGCGTTTTTTTCTTCAACAATTCTTTATTGAACATAATGAGAATTACACACATGAAGAATGGTGTTTTATCTACATAACCTATTTTTCCAGGTAATCCCCATCCCGTTCTATGGCCTTCCTCCAGTGCGCAACAAGGGCATCTATGCCCTGTTGGTACCAATCCTTGTCCTGGTGATGGAGCCAGTGCTTCACTTTGTGAATCACCTCCTCCTCGCCCTTAAAATATTATCAACGAATGCGTCTGTCCTGTCGAATGACTACATCAGCTCGCTGCAACATGTCAGGTGTGACAGCCGTGGATGCTCTCCCCGGCCGCTGCAGATCGTGGAGCTCCGCCGAACCGCCTTCTGGTGACCTCACCGTCCGTGCCCAGTGGCTAACTGTACTTCTGTCGACAGCAGATGCTCCATAGACGTTGCACAAACGTTAGTGAATATTCCCCACTTTTCTTTCTCTGAAGTGGGAAATTCAACGACCGTATGTTGCTTGTAACATACATCAACTACAGACGCCATTTTGAAACTGTCCTGCAGCTACGCTATCTGTAGGAAGCGACGGGAACTTAGCACAGTCACTCACAAGGGAACCTGCCCAGTTTTCAGTTTTTCAAGGCCTATCCACTGTGCCAACTTATAACTAAATCTGAGGGGGGTGCGATGGGGAGGTTCCCTTGTCAGAAGAATTCAAATAATACATACGTAACCTTTCGCATTTGTAGCATTGTTTTCGACTGAGAAAAAAATGCGGCACATTACTTTCTGGGCAAGCCTCGTATTTTCAATGACAGTATCAATTTACACTGTAAAAAATGGTCTTCAGTCTATGTGAAGAGTTCCTCTGCATGGCGTCCAATTCATTTTTAAATTGGGACACGCACATTTCTGTAACTAAAAATCTCTCATTAGACTGAAGTTGTGTTTTCTGTTAATGTGTGCTCACTGTATGGCCCTTCTATTTTCTCTGTAGGTGAAACAGATTTTAGTGATACTGTGATTGGGAGGTGTACTAGACTACACAGATTACTTAACCGAAGTTAGTGTTTTAAAAATGCGATCTCAGGATGCCTAACAAGCATTCAACAATATCTTTATTAAATGTCACCTCTTTTATTTTGACACAGGTGTACTGTTTGTTTTCTACTTTCATCAAATTTGACTCTCAAGATCTGCATGTAGGATTCTTTTCGTTGTCTTAGTTTCAGTACTGTTTGACAAGTTACCCAAAATAAAGAAAATTCTGCATTATTGAGAATTATATAGGGTGATTCAAAAAGCATACCACAACTTTAGGAATTTAAAACTCTGCAACGACAAAAGGCAGAGGTAAGCACTATCTGTCGGCGAATTAAGGGAGCTATAAAGTTTCATTTAGTTGTACATTTGTTCGCTTGAGGCGCTGTTGACTAGGCGTCAGCGTCAGTTGATGCTAAGATGGCGACCGCTCAACAGAAAGCTTTTTGTGTTATTGAGTACGGCAGAAGTGAATCGACGACAGTTGTTCAGCGTGCATTTCGAACGAAGTATGGTGTTAAACCTCCTGATAGGTGGTGTATTAAACGTTGGTATAAACAGTTTACAGAGAATGGGTGTTTGTGCAAAGGGAAAAGTTCTGGACGGCCGAGAACGAGTGATGAAAATGTAGCACGCATCCAGCAAGCATTTGTTCGCAGCCCAGGAAAATCGACTCGCAGAGCTAGCAGAGAGCTGCAAATTCCACAATCAACTGTATGGAGAGTCCTACGAAAAAGGTTAGTTATGAAACCTTATCGTCTGAAATTGGTTCAAGCACTGTCTGCAGCTGATAAGATTAAAAGAATCGATTTCTGTGATTTTATCCTTGCTCAAATGGAAACAGATGAATCTTTCGTTTCAAAGATTGTGTTTAGTGATGAAGCAACTTTCCACACTAACAGGAAAGTCAACCGTCGCAATGTCTGTATATGGGGCACTGAGAATCCGCGGGAAACAACTCAGTATGAACGTGACTCGTCTAAGGTGAACGTTTTCTGTGCCATTTCAGCCAATAAAGTTTTTGGTCCTTTTTTCTTCGAAGGTGCTACTGTAACTGGACTACAGTATCTGGAGATGTTAGAGAATTGGCTGTTCCCTCAGCTCGAACAAGCGCCACCACATTGGCACTTATCTGTCCGTATCTACCTGAACGTCAACTACCCGAGGCGATGGATCGGCCACCAGGCAGCCCGTGACAGAGCACTTCATCACTGGCCTCCAAGAAGCCCTGATCTTACCCCCAGCGATTTTTTCTTATGGGGGTATGTTAAGGATATGGTGTTTCGGCCACCTCTCCCAGCCACCATTGATGATTTGAAACGAGAAATAACAACAGCTATCCAAACTGTTACGCCTGATATGCTACAGAGAGTGTGGAACGAGTTGGAGTATCGGGTTGATATTGCTCGAGTGTCTGGAGGGGGCCATATTGAACATCTCTGAACTTGTTTTTGAGTGAAAAAAAACCTTTTTAAATACTCTTTGTAATGATGTATAACAGAAGGTTATATTATGTTTCTTTCATTAAATACACATTTTTAAAGTTGTGGTATTCTTTTTGAATCACCCTGTATTCACCCATTCAAAATTTAAAGACATGGTGCTCATAAAACAGGTACACTGCCGGAAAACATTAGTACACGTGGAAAGTCGACATCGATATTGATTTGATGACAGGATATGCTATCTGGGCTATACTAGACGTACTGATAATGGTTGCAGCGTTGTTCGTTAACAGAAAGCGTAGTGGCATAGTGCCGTCTGTGTCTGCCGTTTAATGGGAAATGCTCACATACAGAAAGAACAGTGTGGTGCAAACGTGTGAAGCAAGCAGCTAACCATACCACGGAGACGCACTCGTGCTTCCTACAGTCAACTGAACAAGCTTGAAAGGGGTCAAATTGTGGCCTTCTGACTGATGGGATAGACTTTAGAAGAATTACAACTCAAGTTGGACGTGCTTCGTCAGTTGTGCAATAGTGCCGGCATCAGTGGTCACGTGAACATAATCACACCAATAGATGAGGTTCTGGACGTCCACAGAGCACAGACACCCGCCAGGATTGTCGTATCGTAAGGCTAGTGGGAGATCGAATACCCACCACACACGGATGAAAGTGCGTGTGTGCCCAGACTGTTGCGAACCAGCTATTAGCAATGGGACTACGGGCACACTCACTTCTGCCCATCTTCCACTCACAACACAGCATCAACGTGCACAGTTCGGCTGGCCCCATCAGAGGATCACTTGAAAGGTGTAATGGCGCGCTGTGGTCTTCACCAATGAAAGCAGATTCTGCCTGCACCCAAGTGATAGTTGTTTGTGCGTATGAAGTAGACCTGATGAGTATGTCTAAGACACACTGTCCCCACCCCAGGTCTTATGGTGTGGGATCTGATAGGTTACAACTCTTTCACCTTTAGTGTTTTCGAATGGGACGTGAACCAGCAGTCGGTACGTGCAGAACTGTTATTAGACTGGTTCTTTTGCCGTTCTTGCAGCTGTAAGGTGATGTGTTGATCCAACAGAATAATGCTCGCACACACACACACACACACACTGTTCGTGAAACTCGACCTGTTCTGCAAGGCGTGCAGAAATTTCCCTCGCCTGCACGATATCTGGACTTGTCTCCAGTCGAGCACGTATAGGACATGATGGGACAAGAAGTGACTCGTGAGATTCGTCAACCAACAACTCTTACGGATCTACATGAACATTTCGAGAAGGGGTGAAATAACGTATCTCAAGACAGTATTCGCCATCTGTACAATTGACTAGACGCCAGAGTTTGTGCCTACATTGCTGCCTGCAGAGGATACGCCAGGTACTAATACGTAGTTTCTGCGTTGTACCTCAGAACCGCTTGTGCTATTGATGTGTAAATGTTCTGCGTATACACCGTTGCAACAATAAGTCTTGAGGCAACTGGAGACCTCTGAAAAGCTGTAACTATTTTTTTTCCCTCAGGAGTGTATTAAGTCCCTCTCTTCATATCACCGAATTAAGACAGTCCAGTGGTAAAGGTGCTGGACTGACAGGAAGTGTCCTCAAATTCTTGTCTGGCCGTTCTGATGTGGGTTTTCCATTGTTTCCCAAAATCAAGTAAGAAGAATGGTTGGATCCTCTGAAAAGGATGAAACTAATTTCCTTGCCCATCCTGCTCCTAAATAAGCTTGCAGTCCATCTCTAACAACCCTGTTATGGATGGGATGCCAAACTTCCGTCTTCCTTGTTTTATATTTGCTATAACCCTGTACGTCATATTTGATATGCGCCACAGGCATGGCCGCCAGCAGGCTGTATTCAAAGACTCTGCCATCGTTCACCTGCGCTGGCACGCCACCACAGTCTGCTCGCGACAGTACCGATGTAGTTTTTCTTGATGAGGTGATAATGTTTGGCTTGTGGGGCGTTCACCTGCGTGGTCATCAGCGCCTGTACAATATCCCAATCTGTACACAGTCCAATTTTAGCCACGTTCGCAAATGATGATGAAATGATGGGGACAGCACAAACACCCAGTCCCTGGGCAGAGAAAAATCCCTAACCCGGCCGGGAATCGAACCTGGGACTCCATGATCTACAGGCAGCAACGCCAGCCACTGTACCACTAGTTTTTCTTGTATGTGCTACGGCGGGCACCTCTCGAGGCCGTCTGCTTGACAGGTCTATGCTCTCAGAGCTTGACTATCTGAGATCTTTCCCCACTTTCGGACACTGCCGGCGAACTGACTATTGCCACTGTTTACACGACACTACTACTCGCAAAAGGCCCCTGACGAGGAACTCCTTGAGTATGCGGTCGCGATAGGCCACATATTGTCTGCCATGCAACCACAATATTGGCTGCTAATGGCGACAGGGGCAGGACTGGATGTATCCAATGGTGAGCCCAGCATGAGGCTACAGAGCTTAGTTGAGCGGCTTAGTCGACAAGTAACTCACACCAGTGCTAGAGTGCTAGTGGTGTTGTTGATACAAAGCAGAGCAATGGCAACGATAAACAAAGCAGAAATTGCGTTGTACCTACACCAACAACCACCAAAATTAACGTTTCGTCAGAAAGGAATCCAAGGAGTTTTGCAGGGTGAGAAGGAAGTGGCAGATGAAATATCAGCGTTTCTGCAAGAAGAGTCAGTGGAGTGTGTGGTGTTGTATACGCTCGACTGTGTGGGCAATGCGCATGAGTGCAGTGGTGACGATACATACTTAACAAGTGAAACTGATATTGAAAAAGGTGTCGAGCCATGTAGTTCATCCTCCTTGTCAGACATGAAAATAGTAAAGGAGAATCTCTGTTTGAGATGGAGTTACTAGACATAATTACGTAAATGGAAGATCACTTGCAGCATATATATATATATATATGAATGGATTTCGAGTAAGTCCTCAGGAATATGGCCGTGTAGTGCGTAAGAAGAACTGTAGATACCGATGGAGGAAAAGGCGCATTTGTTACAAAAGCTGGTGTTTGCGCATTTCAAGGGGGCTCGATACAATTTACAAGATGTGCATGACAGTGGCCCACCGCGTTATGCACATCAAATTGCACGGGATATTGCACTTGACATTGATTACAGTGATTTCAATGGAAGCAGTGGATGGTTGCATAACTTCAGACAGTACTACACGATTGGAAGACGTAAGATAACGAAATTTCAAACAAAGAGCTAATTTGACATTGCACAGCAGATTGCAGTATCGGTTCAAAAATGTGTAGGTGAGGTAAACTCCTCCCACCGTTTAGTAAGGAATTTGTTTTCAACTCCATACAGAGGGAACCCTGGGAATTAGAGTTACGAAGAGAGTTGTATCAAGATCAACTAACATCAATGACTTAACACACTCATATACAATTATGCCGACTGTTAATCTGGATGGTAAATTGGCTGGAAAGTAATTTATTGTGCCGCGAGGAGTTGGAGGTGCTCTGACCCCTGTGATTCTTTTTTGCGCGCGTGATGTTGCGAGGGCAGTAAACAATATTCACGTCACAGCATGCAATAGTGGGAAAATGGGTGCAAGAGAACTACAAATGTGGTATGAGCACTTCTTTAGGCCGAGAGCTGGTCAAAACAACTTGCTTTTGCCTGATTCCTGGTCTGCGTATAAAATCATACTCCTTTAGAGCAAACGATCCTTCCTCATTGCATTTCGTTCAATCTGGAACCACTGGACAAATTCAGCCTCTGAACGTTTGTTTCTTCTGTGCCTTTGAAACATATTATCACATTATCTGCAACTACACGTTTAAGAATAGCCAGTTTCACGATAAGTTCCACGACTGTCTGTTTCACATTTGGTTGCATGTTGTCACATTTCATCAGTTCTCATCACCCGGTTACACCAATATTATTCTATATGAATTCTTTAAGAGCGGATACCTAGCTGAATGTCCTGCACGTGTTGTATCTCCCAAGGAGTTCGCCTTCGACCTTGATTGTGCCAACTTTTGTGATCACCGTGGCACGCCATTTTTCATTCGGTGTTCATGGCACAAGTTAATGGTTTGCTTTAAACATTTCTCGAATGTCGACGATGTCAATTTCGTGAAGTGTAATACATAAATCCTATAGAAGGTTGATCACTGCATCTCCCGGACACTCATTTTCTGTCACACTTCTGATACACAAGGTGAGTCATTAGCAGCTAATATTTTCCCTGTGATAACGGTTGAAACAATACATTCAAAAGAGCCATACTAATGACTGAACTTGCGACTTCGCACTCAAGGGGTTCCTTGTAAGTGAAAACTATCACGTGTACACCTAGCTTAAGGACAGAGCGGCAGGAGCCCGTCCTCATATATGTTAAACTGCTGATGTTACTATATCTATACTTATGTGTACCTGAATGTGGATTAAGAACAGATACAGGGCAAAATGCATTCTTTTACATAAACGTATAATATATCTTCAAAAATATTGTAGCTAAAATAGTAAAGCTTAAGACTATTATGTACAACTTAATGCTTGATATTTTGTGCAATTTTTGTAAATGCACGTCGACATACATTTTATAAGGATTAATTTTTTTATTACTGTTGTCTCTATAATGTACCTTTTCTCTTGCTAATAAAGCAATGAAACTGGAATTTCACAATTTACATCTGCATACAAGGCTAATAAAACGTGTGCAACAGATTTTTGTTTAAGGTCATAGTCGAAATTAATTTTTCAGTATTGTATTACCAGGAACTACTCTATTCTTCTCAAAATTTTAAACAGAACTTTTCTTAGAGAAAAGATGACGGAAAAGTGCTGCACAGAATTATTCAGTAAGTAATTCTTAAGAACTACGTCAAGTTTCAGGATGTTAGCTTTTATAGGAAATTGGAAATTTGTGGCAATTTCCTATGGTTCAAATGGCTCTGAGCACTATGGGGCTTAACTTCTGAAGCCATCAGTCCCCTACAACTGAGAACTACTTAAACCTAACTAACCTAAGGACATCACACACACTCATGCCCGAGGCAGGATTCGAACCTGCGACCGTAGCGGTCGCGCGGTTCCAGACTGTAGCGCCTAGAACCGCTCGGCCACCCAGGCCGGCAATTTCCTGTGGGACCAAACTCTAACTACTGAAGTCATCGGTCCCTGGGCTTACACATTACTTAATATAACTTGAACTAACTTACGGTAAGGACAGCACACACACACACACACACACACACACACACACACACACACACACACACACACATGCCCGAGGGAGGACTCGAACCTCCGGTGGAGACAACCATGTGAACTGTGGCAAGAGGCCCCAGACCGCGCAGCTAGCCTGCACAGGTAGCTTTTATAGTTGCTGAGAAAAGGTACATTATAATTCAAATGGTCAGTTTATGGTAACTCGCATTTAAAGTATTTATTTCAATTTTTGACAAAATTGCCATAATGTAGTGACTAATGCTGCCCACATCCATAATCTTTATTTTCTTCCTCGTCTTCCGCTGCCTCCTTTACCTTTTTGTTCTGCTGTTTGAGCTTTGTCCACTCGTGCTTGATCGATGCTTCTGAGTATCTTCAGTGTTAATGAACTTGGATGGAAGTCTAGTCTCCTACCAAAATTTCCACTATTGAACACTAGACAGACATCACATGCAGCTATCTTCACAACAACTGAGGATACAAATACTGTTTTTGGACAACGCATTCATATAACGTGATTGTGGCTCTCATTTGTATTCTGTGTTTTCCCACGTACACATTTTTCCAGCTGTTCAATACTGGCTGGGTACTTGAAAGTTGGTTTTATAACATCTAGAACGCAAGTTGCAAACCGTTTTTGTGGGTGTATGGCTTTCCACTGGCTTCTGCCAGAAGATACTTACATCGCGATTTGTCACAAAGATAACATTGAAGATTATCATGTGTGGAAAGTTTGTGAAAGAATATTGCCCACACAGCTTTATGCATTGTTTTCACACTGTGTAAGTTATCCCTGATAGCTTTTCCATAATATATTTGTAAAGTGTGAATTTCCTTGTCTGACAGACTATTAACACCTCACAGTGGCTTTCCATCTTCTAAAAAGCACGTTGTAAACAAAGGACAAACAAAGATAAACTTAGTCACAGTCTTCTAGACTCATCAGCAGTTCGTTTCGATTTTGTGAACGAAAAACGAACACACAAAAATGTTTCTAACGTACAGAAGGGTTGGATCACAACAAAAAAGAGGGGGCACGGTAGGAGCAGACGCCCAAACAAACTCTTTTAAAACATATTTCTATCCAGAACTCGATTATGAAACTTTACGATGTTATTCTAAAGAATCAGTCTAATGAATTATGCAATAAAAAATAGAATTTTTTCGTAATTTTCCCCTACATCTGCATTTAATAACCTCTCGGTCTTTGTGGCCGCACTATTGCTTGTGTCTTAGGTTACGACACAAATGGCGACGGGTGTGGTGTTCACTGCCCTGTGCTCGGTTTCTTTGGTTGTTACCTCGGTTCTCACGTCTATGGAGGCACTGGTCTAGAATCTTCTTGAGCAGCAATAGGCTCTTACGGTTGCTAATATGAATTTTTCAGCCACGTTGACTATGCAGGCTTCTACGCCGTCGGCGTAGGCACTGCCCTCACCGCCCCCCTCCCCCCCCCCCCCCCGCCTCCCTCCACCCTTTAACGATGGTGTGACCGAGGACTGAGAATCTTACGAGAAGTGACATTCGGCAACACTTCCTCGCTTTTGGTGTCACTGATGCTAACATGTGTAAGGCTTATTTTCTCTCTTGGATTTTCCCTCCGCTCTACCAGTTGTGGTGCCATTTAGCCCCATTCCAGGAACCAGCGTCACTTCCGTTCAACGAGTTGCATAAGTTGTTGCCAAATTATCACCGTAAATGCACGCACATCATTGTGGCACATGTCGAGTTCTGTTTTCGTCATAAACAGCCCCACCGTCCTACCGGGCTCGAGCAACCGAACTCCACAGCTTCCGTCACACATTCAGTTTGTTACTGATGCTAATCATGATTCCTGTGCTGTTTCTGTCGTCTGTTATGCCATCATTCAGTTGGCCCTATTAAAAGTGCGTCAACGTGCACTCCATTTCGAAAATCAGTCTTTGATGGCCCAACCCCTCGTGGTGTCTCATGCTGCTGGCGATTAGATTGAAGCTTGGTGCGACGTCACCACGATGGCTTCTGTTCCTGGTCATCGGGCGTCAGTTAGTTCTCGGGGGGTTTGCCGTGGCAGAAGAACAAACTGCAGCTTGTACAGTGCCTTGTTGAAAACTTGGGCCCATGTCTTGCTGGGTTCTATGCCACACCTGAATCCTACCATCAGCTCTTACCAACTGCAGTCGGGTCTCATCTGACATGCCACGATTTCCCACTCATCCAGGGTCCAACCAATTTGGTCACAAGCCCAGGAGAGGCATTGTAGATGATGTCGTGCTGTTAGCAAAGGCATTCGATTCGGTCGTTTGCTTCCATAGCCCAGTACCACCAAATTTTGCCCCACTGTCCAAATGGATACGTTCGTCATATGTCCCACACTGATTTCTGTGGTTATTTTACGCAGTGTCCCTTGTCTGTTAGCACTGCCAACTCTATGCAAACGCCGCTGCTCTCAGCTGTTGAGTGAAGGCCATCGGCCACTGCATTGACTGTGGTCAGATGTAAGTTCTGAAATTTGGTAATGCCTGAAAAATGGTATTCTCGGCACACACATGACACTGTGGATCTCGGAATATAGAATTCGCTAACGATTTCCGAAATTGAATGTCCCTTGCGTGTAGCTCCATCTACCATTCTGTGTTCAAAGTCTGTTAATCCAAGTCGTGCAGCCATAGTCACATCGGAAACCTTTTCACGTTAATCACCAAAATACAAATGACAGCTCCGTCAATGCACTGCCCTTTTATACCTTATGTACGCAATACCACTGCCATCTGTATAGGTGCATATCGCTATCCCATATCTTCTGTCGCTTCAGTGTACGGCATCTCTGTGTCGTTCCCAGCCTTCTCTTGCAGAAACGGGCATGGATATTAACGGCTTGTCTCCAGTGCTCACTAATACCAACAAGCTAGTTACTGAAGTGCAAGCAATAGACAAAGTGCTACGGTGTCAAAACGACACGGGTGCAGCTGTGACTTTGGGCGTAGGATCTCCAGTATTTGCTGTTACTCGACAGTTGGTGAATTACAACAAGCAGCATATTCCAATTTTAGGCCAGTTTACGGCTCCCACTGTGTTTATATCTGTGTTTCGTTCCTTGACTTTTCTGGTAGCGAGTGATGCTGGCAGCGACAGTTTGTTTGGTCTGAATGCTTTCAATGTTTTCAGATTTTCTACTGTGGATGCAGTGCACCTCGTTTCCAATAAGGTCCCTTACCAGCAGTTAAATCCTGTGTCTGTATCCTCATCTCTTTTTCTCAGATTGCTAGGTTGTCCTACTAATTTTACGACCCAGATTATTCTGAAACTTAGGCGCAGCCGGAGATTTTTCCGCGCACGCCCTACTCCAGTGGTCATGCATTATCGAGTGAAATTATAGACAGACTGACGCCGTTGGGGATCATTCAGCCTATTACGTCAAGTGAGTGGTCTGCCACATCGTTATTGTTAACCGAACGGTCAGTTTCATATTTGTTGCGACTTTCGTGTCCATTGACGCCCATCTATCACTGACACCTACCCTTTGCCCCACCAGGACGAGTTATCGGCGAAACTCGCCGGTGGCCAGTTTATTTCTAAAATTGATTTATCTGAATACTGTTTACAGGTTCTGTTGTATGACAATCCGGGACGGCTCCATGTGGTTAACAATCTAGTTGGATTGCAGTTGGGTGAAGCTAGCGCTTCTGCAGTTTTGCAGTGTTTTTTGGAACGACTGACAATGTCTGTTCTGTTTGCATCAACTATCTCGATGACATCATCGTGGAGGGTGGATACCTGGACGAACACTTATGCAACTTACGTTCATTGTTCACAGTCTTGGATAAAGTACAACTTGGCAAGTCTCACTTTTTTCAGCAACCAATAATTGTGTATTTGGGGTTTGAGGTTTCTCAGGATGCTCTGCATAACACTACAAATGTCAAAGAACTTCAAGAGTTTTTAGAGAAAATTGCCTATTATCATAAATTCGTTCTGGGTGCCACTATGTTGGGCCGTTCTCTCCAGGAATTACTCCACAAGGACGTTACCTTTATGTAGACACCGACCTGCGAACTTGTGTTCACACTTTTGAAATCTAAATTACATTTTTCTCCTTGTTTGTTACCTGGTCTTGGCTACAGATGCCTCCCAGTATGGCCTCAGGGCCATTCTTGCGCATCACTATGAGAATCGTTCTGAATGTTCGATAGTTAATGCGTTACAAATGCATTACTCTGCTCAGCAGCGCTACTCCCAAGTTGGAAAGTAAGTGCTTGCTATCATCTACGTGCTTAAAAATTTTCATATATTCTTGTATGGATCTATGTTCCACCTCATTACGGGTGACAACCTTCCGTTTCATTGTTCAGTCTTCCTTCCTCGTTGCCCAACAAGGAAGCACATCTTCTCCAGCACTGGGCCTCGTTTCTGTCTCGCTAAAACTGTGAAATACATTTTTGGCCTACCACACAGCATACCAATGCCGATGGCCTGTCCTGGCTTCCATTGCAGCCAGATCCTACATTCGATCAGGATGAGCTCCTTTGTTCTCACATAGATGTTGAGACATAACATACAGTGGAAGGGCATCCTATTATGGACTCCCTAAATTGCAGCTGCTGTAATTGCCAATCTGGTTTTGCACCATGTTGTTCAATTTGTTCAGCAAGGTTGGCCAGACAGGCCTCCAGGCAGGGCTTCTGATCCTTTACAAAACGATTTTGACCTCTGGCGCCGTGGGAGTCTCTCTGTCTGTGGCTCGCATTGCAGTATCCATGAGAACATGTCCATATTGATTTCATGGGACCATTCCTGACTTCTTATTGGTTGTTGATTATCAATGCCTTCTCTAAATTTCCATACGTTGTCTGCTGTACTTCAAAGTACAGCATTTTTTTCTACTGAAAAAAAAAATATTGAAGAATTGTCATATACACTTGTTACAGATAATGGTTCACAGTTTGTCTCAGGCCTTCAATGATTTCTGCGTCCATCAAGGCATTCCTTTCCACTCCAAATCAATGGTGTGATGGAATGTCTCTTCCTCATGTCCAAGGTTAAAATGAAAGAGTGTGTTGCAGACTCTTCCATAGATTATGCCTTGACATGCCTCTTGAGTTCCTATTTACCAGTTTTGGCCTAGAATCCACTTCCACCACTGCCATCACCTGTGACGACCACCATGGATGCCACAGAGCTGTCAACAGCCATCCTAATACCCGCTGCAGAGGAGCGCCCTTTCCCCAATGGGAATGATGCTAAAACTCTATACATCATTCATGGATATGAGCTGTGAGTGTGGCCACCTCTACATCTACATCTACATCTACATCCATACTCCGCAAGCCATCTGACGGTGTGTGGCGGAGGGTACCCTGAGTACCTCTATAGGTTCTCCCTTCTATTCCAGTCTCGTATTGTTCGTGGAAAGAAGGATTATCGGTATGCTTCTGTGTGGGCTCTAATCTCTCTGATTTTATCCTCATGGTCTCTTCGCGAAATATACGTAGGAGGGAGCAATATACTGCTTGACTCTTCGGTGAAGGTAAGTTTTCGAAACTTTAACAAAAGCCCGTACCGGGCTACTAAGCGTCTCTCCTGCAGAGTCTTCCACTGGAGTTTATCTATCATCTCCGTAACGCTTTCGCGATTACTAAATGATCCTGTAACGAAGCGCGCTGCTCTCCGTTGGATCTTCTCTATCTCTTCTATCAACGGGTCCCACACTGCTGAGCAGTATTCAAGCAGTGGGCGAACAAGCGTACTGTAACCTACTTCCTTTGTTTTCGGATTGCATTTCCTTAGGATTCTTCCAATGAATCTCAGTCTGGCATCTGCTTTACCGACGATCAACTTTACATGATCATTCCATTTTAAATCACTCCTAATGCGCACTCCCAGATAATTTATGGAATTGACTGCTTCCAGTTGCTGACCTGCTATTTTGTAGCTAAATGATAAGGGAACTATCTTTCTATGTATTCGCAGCACATTACACTTGTCTACATTGAGATTCAATTGCCATTCCCTGCACCATGCGTCTATTCGCTGCAGATCCTCCTGCATTTCGGTACACTTTTCCGTTGTTACAACCTCTCGATACACCACAGCATCATCTGCAAAAAGCCTCAGTGAACTTCCGATGTCATCCACAAGGTCATTTAGTATATTGTGAATAGCAACGGTCCTATGACACTCCCCTGCGGCACACCTGAAATCACTCTTACTTCGGAAGACTTCTCTCCATTGAGAATGACATGCTGCGTTCTGTTATCTAGGAACTCATCAATCCAATCACACAATTGGTCTGATAGTCCATATGCTCTTACTTTGTTCATTAAACGACTGTGGGGAACTGTACCGAACGCCTTGCGGAAGTCAAGAAACACGGCGTCTACCTGTGAACCCGTGTCTATGGCTCTCTGAGTATCGTGATGATGATGATGATGATGATTAGTGTTTTAGGGCGCACAACAGCGAGGTTATCAGCGCCCGTTCCCAAAAGTTCAATTCAGAGCCGAATTGTGAGAGAAATGTTATTGTTCAAATTGCAAGATTGGACACAGCACAGCAAGACAGGGTGATAAAACTAAAAATAAAATAGCAGTACAAACGGGTAAAAAAGGAATTAACGGTGGCTGAGTGACCACTTACAAATAATGGGTGACCAAACCACCGGACAGCACATTAAGACTGCAATCCCAATATTTTGGGAAGAAGGCCAGACATCACACAAAAACGTAAAACCCTAGCGACACTCGCCTCATTATTAGTTAAAAGAGAGGGTAGGTCTGGTGGCTCCTCACGACGTAACAGAAAACCATGTGTCAAAGGACAATGTCCTATTCGAAGCCGTGTAAGGGCTACTTCCTCAGCGCGTCGGTGGCGGAAGGAGGTGAGCCACGGTCGGACAGAATCCTTCACCGCTCGCAACTTATTATCCCTCACGTCCAGCCACTGAGCCTCCCACCAACGCATGACCTTCCGAGTCACGAAAGACGTAATGGCCTGCAGGGGGACGGAACAGCGAGCAGAAGGTGGGATGGAGCAAGCCTCCTTGGCAGCCGCATCTGCAAGTTCATTGCCAGGAATCCCTATGTGCCCTGGAACCCAGCAGAAAATTACATCCTTACCCTGCTGTTGCAAGAGCAGGAGTGCGTCCTGCACCTCTTGCACCATCCGATCTGCTGGGTACATCTGTTCAAGAGCGTGTAGAGCACTTTGGGAATCGGAGCAGATGATGAATTTCGTGCCACGATGTCGGCGCATATGCTCTAATGCTTGCAGAATGGCAAACAGTTCTGCATAGTAAACTGAGAACTGCTCTGGGAGCCCCATACGATGGACAGTATCGGGAAACACAGCAGAGCAGCCCATAAAATCACCCTGTTTAGACCCATCCGTGTAAACAGTAATAAAATCGGAATGGCGTTCTAAAATCTCAGTAAGTTTAATTTTAAAAAGGTGGTCTGGGGTACAATACTTCCTGTAAGCAGCCAGATCAAGAAGTAATCTTGGCCTTTGTAGTCGCCAGGGAGATCCCCTACTCCATCCCTGGTGGAGTACCTTAATGCCCTCCAGGTGTACTAACTCGAGACTCTCCTTCGCACGGATGCCAAACGGCTTTGTTGCCTTCGGACGGTGGCGGAAGAGACGTTCCAGTGCCGGCTGGGAAAAGGTGTTGGACGCCAATGAAAGAGGAGTGGACTTGGCCCTGTACGCGTGCCGTACCACGAGGAGAAGACGCCGAATGGACAGCGGAGGCTCTCCCGCCTCGACACACAGACTAGCAACCGGACTCGTGCGATAAGCCCCCGTTGAAAGCCTAATACCCTCATGGTGAATCACGTCCAACATTTTGAGGTAGGAAGGTCTGGCAGAGCCATAAGCTTGACATCCGTATTCCAGTCGAGGTCGCACAAAGGCCTTATAAAGTTGGAGCAGACGTGCCCTGTCAGCGCCCCAGGATCTATGACTGACGCATTTAAGGACGTTTAATGCCTTTAAACAGCGGACCTTTAGATCCTTTAAGTGTGGCAACCATGTGAGCTTCTCATCAAAAATAAGCCCGAGATATTTCACTTTTCCCATAAAGGGGAGAACAGTGTCGCCTAGTTTTAAAACAGGGAGATTAAAAAGAGAACGGGAACGGTTAAAATCTACACAAACGGTCTTCTCCAAAGAGAATTTAAAGCCTGTGGTCTTAGACCATTCCTCCAATCGCACGAGTGTCAGCTGTAATTGGCGTGTAGCAGCTGTGAGGGAGGAAGACGCACAGAAAATGGAAAAATCGTCCACGAACAAGGAACACTGCACGGGCCGTCGTACTGTGGACGCAATACTATTGATGGCAATTGCGAAAGCTGTCACACTGAGGACACTTCCTTGAGGGACACCGTTCTCCTGCTTAAAACGGTCAGACAGGACATTCCCAACCTTATATTTAAAATATCTGTCCGACAGAAAGGATCGGATGATACTCAGCCCCTCAGGGGACTCAGCATTTATTTGCTGGGTACGGGCTTGGCGAACCCGGGGTCCCCGAGCTGTGGACTGGTGTGCGCCGCCAGTCCTCTGACACCGTAAGCTCTGGGCATGCTTCAGCGACCACCGTGTGGCGCAACGGTGGAACGTTGTGTGTCGCAGGGACCGGGGATCTTGGCTTGATTGCCTGGATCGCGAGGATGGTGCATACCTCTATAAAAAACCCTTCAATCTTAAGGTGTGCTGCGCGCCGATAAGATGCATGGCTGTTGAGGTGGAACAGTCGCTAGCGGGCGACCTCTGAGGAACCTGCCGCACCTCAGTTGTATAAGGCTTACCCAGGCATGCGGGGCTCTGTCTGGGCTGACGTTTCGTTCCCTAGCTGCTCGTGGGACGCACATGGCAACCACGTATTTTCCTTCACCAACTTCGCAATCAGTCAAGCGCATGAGGGAGGCTAGTCCTCCCGATATGCAGATGGACAAGAGTAACAGGGCTCTTGGAGTCGTTAATGACAATGTTTTCATCGTGATTAAGAGGAAGGAGGGCTCATTTGAAAAAGTGTCTCCTTTCTACATACATAAAGGTTTAGAAGGACTCGCAGGTACACTGAAATCTATCAAACGCCTGAGGAATGGTACCCTGTTAGTTGAGACTACTAGGGCAAAGCAAGTGGAGCTGCTTCGAAAGTCAACCAAGTTAGGCGAGTATGATATTACTGTCGAGTTGCACAATTCCCTCAACTCCAGTAAAGGCGTTGTCACCTGCCGTGATTTAATGGATATCGGTGTCGACGAGCTGAAGCAAGAATGGGCAACGCAGGGGATTGTAGACGTGGAACAAAGGACACGTAGGAATAATGGAGTTCTTGAGAAATCTGCCACCTTCATTGTGACTTTCAATTCGCCTGTCTTACCTGAATACGTTCTGGCTGGTTTTCTCCGACTTAGGGTTCGGCCTTATATACCTAACCCTATGCGCTGTTTCAAATGTCAGCGATTTGGCCATACGACATTGAGTTGTGGGGGTGAACCGACCTGCGGTATATGTGGCAAGGCAGCCCATGAAGCTGGGACCAACTGCACATCTCCAGCGCTGTGTATCAACTGCTCTGGGAGCCATCCCGTCTGGAGCAGAGACTGCCCCGTCTTTGCGGAAGAACGCAAAATTCAGGAGATCAAGGTGACAAAGAGGCTACCTTATGTGGAAGCCAAAAAAGAGTATCGGGCTACAAAACCCCCTGTCTTTGCCACATCCTATGCCTCCTTGGTGCAGAACCGTGCGTCGAAAGTGGACGCTTCGACGCAGACCATGTCCAGCGTCGCAGTATCTTCCACCAATACCTGTACCTGCGTTTGTACCTGCCAGAGCACTCCCACTAACGATATAGCTCTTCAGGCTGCTCCACCTGCACCAACTGCTATTGCTGAGAAAACTCCAGTGAAGCCTTCGAAGGCCCTCCAGAAACAGAGTGCCTCTCCACTTCCCCCATCCCCGACTTCCACAAGGAAAACGGGACCAGGGAAAGGGGCACGGCGTTTGACGTCAAACCTGCCGCAGGCGCCATCGGATGTCGTCATGGCATCCCTGACTGATGAGGAGGAAATCGTCATGGATTTTGATACCTCTTCCCCAGAACCTGGCAGCCCCTCTGCTGCCACTCGCTCTACAAGTGCCTCACCAGCGCGGCGCAAAGACAGGGGGAAATCTAAACCGAAACGCTGATATGGCTCCCATACTTCAGTGGAATCTGAATGGAGTCAGACCTCACTTTGCAGAATTGCGGCTGTTAGTACAGGCAAACCCCTTTTGCATCTCTTTGCAAGAGACGCATTTTAAAGAGACCGATACGCCTGTACTTCCAGGATATCGCGTGTACAGGAAAGACGACCTGACTGGTAATAGGGCTCAGGGTGGGGTGGCCGTGTTCATTAAGGACACGTTCCACTCCTCACCTGTGACCTTAACCACAACGCTACAAGCGGTTGCAGCTCGGATCCTGGCCCAGGTTGATGTCACAGTGTGCTCCCTGTATCTACCACCTGCTGAGCACATTGACAGTGAAGCCCTCGCACGGCTCATTGCTCAGCTACCCCGACCCTTTCTCATTTTAGGAGACTTTAATGCTCATCATGCATTATGGGGTTCCAACAAAACCTGCCCCAGAGGCCAGATGATTGAGCAGTTGCTCAGGACTTCCGACGTCATACTGCTGAACACAGGTCAGGCCACGCATTTTAGCACCGCTTCAGGTTCGTCTTCTGCCATAGACCTCTCTATTTGTTCGCCTGTGCTTGCGGACATTGTTCAGTGGGTCGTAGACGACGACCTTCATGGCAGCGACCATTTTCCTATCTGGCTTCATCTGCCAGTTGAAATGGGTCGTGTCGCACAGCCGCCGAAATGGTTGTTCCGGAAAGGAAACTGGACGCTCTACCGGCAGTTGGCTGTTTTTGAACGGTGTGACGGCGTCCAGGATTGGGTGGATCACATTACGGCGGTGATGCACCATGCCGCTGATGTATCCATACCAAAGTCACAGGGAACACCTTTGAGGCAGCCTGTCCCTTGGTGGAATGACGACTGTCGTACCGCCATCAGAGATAGACGGGCGGCTTTGAGAAGATTTCGTCAGTGCCCCACTGCAGCGCATCTGACAACTTTCCGGATAGCACGGGCGCGGGCGAGACAAATCGTTAGGGAGAGTAAACGGAGGTCTTGGCGTGAGTTCCTGAACTCCATCAATAGGTCCACGTCTTCAAGCAAAGTATGGGAAGCCATTAGGAGGATCTCAAGGCGATACTCTCGACCGCCAATAGCAGCTATACGTGAGCGGGGGTGTCTCCTCACATCTCCGAGAGACATCGCCCGGGCGTTGGCAGAATCTTTCCAAACTATTACGGCCGATTCTAGCCAGGACCCGGAATTTCTGCGCTATCGGGGTACACAGGAGAGGGCTGGTTTTGATTTCCGTTCAAAGAACGCTGAGGAATACAACCAGCCTTTCTCTTTGTGGGAGTTGGACTCTGCTCTGTCCGTATCTCGGGATACCGCACCTGGTCCAGACCTGATATCGTATAGCATGCTGCAGCAGTTGGATCTGCGGTCGAAGGAAGTCCTCCTCCAACTTTTTAATGAAATTTGGAAGACAGGCGACTTTCCTAGTTCGTGGAAAGAATCGATTTTAATTCCCCTTTTAAAACCAGGGAAGGATCGGACCGAACCCAGTAGCTATCGTAGCATTAGTCTCACGAGCTGCGTAGGAAAGACATTTGAGCGTATGGTCAATCGGCGCCTGGTGTGGGTTCTCGAATCCAGATCCTTACTTACCCGCTGCCAGTGTGGGTTCAGGAGGTATCATTCCACCCTCGATAACCTGATCCTACTCGAAACAGCGATACAAGATGCTTTCCTACGTAAGCAACACCTTATCGGGGTTTTCTTCGACCTGGAGAAGGCGTACGATACTACCTGGAGGCATACCATTTTGCGGCAGCTTTATGAGTGGGGTTTCCGTGGGCGTTTACCCACACTATCGTGTACGAATAGCACGAGCTGGGTTTCACACGATCGTCCTTTTCGAAACCCATGCTGATTCCTACAGAGTAGATTTCTAGTCTCCAGAAAAGTCATTATACTCGAACATAATACGTGTTCCAAAATTCTACAACTGATCGACGTTAGAGATATAGGTCTATAGTTCTGCACATCTGTTCGACGTCCCTTCTTGAAAACGGGGATGACCTGTGCCCTTTTCCAAACCTTTGGAACGCTACGCTCTTCTAGAGACCTACGGTACACCGCTGCTAGAAGAGGGGCAAGTTCCTTCGCGTACTCTGTGTAAAATCGAACTGGTATCCCATCAGGTCCAGCGGCCTTTCCTCTTTTGAGCGATTTTAATTGTTTCTCTATCCCTCTGTCGTCTATTTCGATATCTACCATTTTGTCATGTGTGCGACAATCTAGAGAAGGAACTTCAGTGCAGTCTTCCTCTGTCAAACAGCTTTGGAAAAAGACATTTAGTATTTCGGCCTTTAGTCTGTCATCCTCTGTTTCAGTACCATTTTGGTCACAGAGTGTCTGGACATTTTGTTTTGAGCCACCTACCGCTTTGACATAAGACCAAAATTTCTTAGGATTTTCTGCCAAGTCAGTACACAGAACTTTACTTTCGAATTCATTGAACGCCTCTCGCATAGCCCTCCTCACACTACATTTCGCTTCGCGTAATTTTTGTTTGTCTGCAAGGCTTTGGCTATGTTTATATTTGCTGTGAAGTTCCCTTTCCTTCCGCAGCAGTTTCCTAACTCGGTTGTTGTACCACGGTGGCTCTTTTCCATCTCTTACGATCTTGCTTGGCACATACTCATCTAACGCATATTGTACGATGGTTTTGAACTTTGTCCACTGATCCTCAACACTATCTGTGCTTGAGACAAAACTTTTGTGTTGAGCCGTCAGGTACTCTGTAATCTGCTTTTTGTCACTTTTGCTAAACAGAAAAATCTTCCTACCTTTTTTGATATTTCTATTTACGGCTGAAATCATCGATGCAGTAACCGCTTTATGATCGCTGATTCCCTGTTCTGCGTTAACTGTTTCAAATAGTTTGGGTGTGTTTGTCACCAGAAGGTATAATATGTTATCGACACGAGTCGGTTCTCTGTTTAACTGCTCAAGGTAGTTTTCAGATAAAGCACTTAAAAAAAGTTCACTGGATTCTTTGTCCCTGCCACCCGTTATAAACGTTTGAGACTCCCAGTCTATATCTGGCAAATTAAAATCTCCACCCAGAACTATAACATGGTGGGGAAATCTACTCGAAATATTACGCAAATTATCCTTCAGGTGCTCAGCCACAACAGCTGCTGAGCCAGGGGGCCTACAGAGACATCCAATTACCATGTCTGAGCCTGCTTTAACCGTGACCTTCACCCAAATTATTTCACATTTCGGATCTCCGTCAATTTCCTTCGATACTATTGCACTTCTTATCGCTATAAACACGCCTCCCCCTTCACTGTCCAGCCTGTCTCTGCGGTATACATTCCAATCTGAGTTTAGGATTTCATTACTGTTTACGTCTGGTTTCAGCCAACTTTCTGTCCCTACATGGGCGTTGTGACCGTTTATTAATGAGAGCAGTTCTGGGACCTTTCTATAGACGCTCCTGCAGTTTACTATTAGCACATTAATATTGTTATTCCCTGTTGCATTTTGCCTACTCCTACTTTGCCGCGTCTCAGGAGGCGTCTTGTCGGGCCTAGGGAGGGAATTCTCTAACCTAAAAAACCCACATGTGCACTCCACACGTACTCCGCTACCCTTGTAGCCGCTTCCGGCGTGTAGTGCACGCCTGACTTATTCAGGGGGACCCTACATTTCTCCACCCGATAGCGGAGGTCGAGAAATTTGCACACCAGATCTCCATAGAATCGTCTGAGCCTCTGGTTTAAGCCTTCCACTCGGCTCCAAACCAGAGGACCGCGATCGGTTCTGGGAATGATACTACAAATAGTTAGCTCTGATTCCACCCCGCGAGCGAGGCTTTCCGCCTTCACTAGTTCCACCAACCACCTGTACGAACTGAGGATGACCTCTGAACCCAGATGGCAGGAGTCATTGGCGCCGACATGAGCAACAATTTGCAGTCGGGTGCACCGAGTGCTCTCTATCGCCGCCGGCAGGGCCTCGTCCACATCTCGGATGAGACCCCCCGCAAGCAGACAGAATGAACACTGGCCTTCTTCCCCGACCGTTCCGCTATTTCCCTAAGGGGCTCCATCACCCGCCTAACGTTGGATCTCCCAATAACTAATAAACCCCTCCCCCCGTGTGCCTGCTCGGACCTTGCTGAAGGAGCGGCCACATGTCCACTCACAGGCAGAGCGGGCGATGCCACACGGCCAGCCTCCACATTGACCCTCCGCCTCGTGCGCCGTGAACGCCGCTGAACCCGCCACTCCCCTTGGGGAGAGGGTGGCCCAACCGCTCCCGGTACCCGCGAAGATGTCTCGACAGCAGGGACAGTGGGTGAAGCATGTAAGACCTGGGGTGTACCATGTGACGCACCAGACTCCCCACTGCCGCTACACTCCGAGGCAGCAGCCTGAAGACGGCTGACCGCGGCCATCAACACGTTCAGCTGTTCGCGAACAGTGGCCAGCTCCTCCTGCGTCCGTACACAGCAGTCACACATCCTATCCATCCTAAGGAATCAATTTACTGTAGAGAGTTAATCAACTTTTAACTAGACTGCTAATTCACTAAAGGTGGCTGACTAAACTGTGGTTACTAGCCACTTCTTGTAGAAAACAATGAAAATAGCACTACCTGTCTCTGGACTGTATTGAAAACAAACACTAGCGCTACTGGCACTATGTTAACTAAAGGGACTCTCTCTGACTGTATTCAAAACAACCACGAAATCTATGGAACACTATTACTAGCACTCGACAATTAAAGCTTCCTAAAAGCAAAAACACACGGAAGAAGAAGTGACAAGTAATAAAAATACAGTTAATACTTAAATTAAGGTAGCTCGCTGCACAGCAGACGTGAAGCGGACGGCAGTTACAACGATACTGACACTACTGGCACTATGGCTGACTAAAGGGACTATCTCTGACTGAATTCAAAACAACCACGAAATCTATGGAACACTATTACTAGCAGTCGACAATTAAAGCTTCCTAAAAGCAAAAACACTCGCAAGAAGTAGTGACAAGTAAGAAAAATACAGTTAAACACCAATGCATTACATTCAAAGACCCACCCTCAGCATTGCATGGACCAGCCACAAGAGGCCACCCACAACTCATACTCGCGGCACAGCATCTGCCACGCCATCTACCAGAGTTCTTTGCTATATAAAGACAGCACGTTAGGTGCTCATTCTCGTATGTGTTCTGCTGCTGATTGTACTGTTTATAAGCTTGAATGTACTTGAATGTGGATCAATAAAGTCTTGTACTTTGTGTCTGCACTATTACTTGTTTCTTGAGTTATGACAGTAGCTCCATGTTTTCCATCCTCATGATCACTAACAGTGAAGTTGGCACAGTACATACTGTGTTGAATGACTCATGACACTTCTGCACACATGTTCACCACATCAAGTTTGACAATGCCCCTCACCCTCAGTCAGCAAGACTGACCTAACTTAAGAAACAGTATAGAACCAGAAAGCGTTTTTTTAGTCCAAAGTCCTGTTAATAACTTCCATACATACATTTACACAATATTTATATTCATACTGTGTACGCTAGGCATGCATATGGACCCACATGTATTTAACAGCTAGTGCATAAACATAAAATTGAATAGTGTAATAGAAAAACTGAAATCTCTTGTATTTGTAAGTATAGATTCATAACAGTGATAATATTTGATCAAAGCGACAAGTCCAAGTATGAATTCCCACTCATAATGGTGAATAATTATGGCTTTGAACACATTTTCGCACAGCTGTTTGTTTGTGTATGTTTTATTTATTCAGTACACATTCATTAAATCATATTCTTACTGGTACTACAGATTTAACATATGTTGTATGTAAGCATACATGTAATTCAAGTCAATCAAATAAGTGCTGAAGATTTGATTTGTAACTAGGAATGATGTTTTACGGTATTAATTTTTTTTTAAAATTGAGAGGTACAATGATTAAAATTTTTAAATTCTTACACAGGTTGAAGCTGGGCTTCTCAACTATATTTTGGAATTTTGGTGGACTGCACATTGTAATGGCAACCTGGGCCTCCATGCAACTTGCAGTATTTGCACTGTTCATTGCATTCTGTCACTGGGCATCATTTCGCGTTTCATTGCCTATTTCTGGTAAGTTGTCAAATGTATAAATGAAGCCAAACATAAAATGAACTTCTGTAAAAAAATATATATTTCTAGACTTGTAGAAAATTACTGTATTTACATGTACTATACATTCATTATAAGCAGAATAAGGCTATGTGGCACAGTGGATAAGTTAAAATATGCTGCCAAATAGTGCAGTTCAATATTTGTGGCTATCTGCCATGAAAATTATTTTCTGTATTAAATGTTTGGATTGTTTCATTATTATAAAATAAAATATGAATCAATGCGTAAGAAATCTGCTGCATTTTCTTAAGTTTGTAGGGAGAATCTAAATATAAAATTGTCTAAAATTATCAATCAGTGATATTCTTTACATAACATTCATTTCTTCTGCAGCCATACTTATTCTTGTTATTCACGACTCCCATTAAAACCTCACCCTCTGACTATAAAGATAAAAGGAGAAAAAAATTCTTAACTAGTAGTAAAAAATGCTTTACCTATGACACACAAAATTATAGAGTAAAAATTTAAATGTTTCTACTGTTAACAGAGCTTTTTCTGAAAAAATGCTCATATTTCTTGCATATTTTCTAGTAACATAACTTATACCATAAATATCACATTGTAGATTGTCCCACTTACATATATGAGACTCACAGAATAATTTAGCTCTGCAACTATTTGGTGAGTTTTCCTTCCACCATTTATATCCACCATGGATTTCTTTTACCATACTCACAGAACTTCCATAAGATAGGTAGAGAGTAATGCCTATTGACCATCAACTTTCTCTAGCCATTGTTCAAGACATTCCTTGAGTTTTATTGTTAAGACAACCCTTCCATGAATAACTGGGCTTTTTAGAGGTCATTTTATATAAAATAATCACCATATGCCATCTGTGCCAAAAGCATCCACTCCTTACTGATATGTAGATTGACCAATTTGGTCCCTATTCAGATTGTTAAATTTACTTGTACCATGTCAATGAAACCACCAACATTTTAATTTTAGTTTCTGTTCATCAATCAGTTGAAGGGATTGGTGAAAGAAAGTGCTAATTCATAAGAGTGATATTTTGAGTCACTGCTGGTTGTATGTTGCTTAAATTGAAAGACAAGCACATCAGTGTAATAAAACAAAACAGTTTATTTAGTAGACAGTTATTTCTAGCAGTATGAATGGTGGTACTGGTTACCAGCCTGTGCTGCATTGGAAAACACAAGAGGTACCATGATGAGACTAATCTCTACTAAATTAATTGTTAGCATTTTCTTTCAATGACACCTTCAGTTATTGTGTTGCAAATTGGGAACAGATCTTCCAATTACCCAAATCTCTATGAATGATGGAGTTATAACTGTCTTGCTTTTGGTGATTCTCATTTCCTCCAGTATCAGCTACAATGGCAATAGCCAGTTTTGTTTTAGTATCAGTCACACTTGTCTGAGGTCTGTTTTTATGCTTATTGATCGTCAACCTAAAAGGTTTAGGAATGCATGGTTTCATGACAATAGAAATTTTTTTTGAGTTTCCAGCTGCACTGAGTGGTCAAATATCCTCGAGCATTCAGCAGAATACTTCTCAGTCATTGTCATAACTAATGAGGAGCATTCAGCCAGAAGCTCATGAGCTTTTAATCACTTGATATAGTGGAAAGCTCAAGAAAATTGTGAAAGAAAAGGGTTTCCTTTCGCTCATGAATCATATTAGAACAATTTTCAGATGAAGCTTCTGCTCTATACAGTTAAAGCAACACTACTATTTTCTTGAACAAATTGTTATGAAACTTAAACACCATGTGTTTCCCTATTGTAGTCTCACATAATGCTTCACACTCATTGTTTCTGAATGGCTGCTGTCATCAAATACTTTTTGCCTAGTGTGTTGCTGTGTACTCTCCATGTGCAGCCACACACACACACGCATGAAACAGACACTGCCATTTGGATTCTAGTCCAATCACAAACATTTTTAATTCACCTTGTACATTAATATCCATAAGTTAACAGATTGTCAAGGTTATCATGGTTCATGAAACAAAATAGAACACAGAGATATAATACACATGCTAAAAGGTGTCTAGTAACATTGCAACACATGATACAGAATAAAGGTACTCCACAAAACTGGCCATGGGCCAAGTGTGGCACTTGATTATTTTTTATGTCCCTCCACCTGTGCACAAAGTCTGTCAGTACAGATTATAGTGCCCTCGCTTGCCAATATAGCACAATGGCTCTTTACTGTATCAATCCTGTTACACAGTATTGGCAGGTTTTCGTAAAATGTGCTAGGGACACACCAGATGAACAGAGGGCAGAAATCACCCCTCATTATAAACTATAACTTGTTCATAAATGGCATTACAAACTCATAGTCCCTCTGTTCACTCACTGTAACCATTACATCGCATTCATCACACCATGTTGTGCTTTTGTGCGAAGAGAATGCATCTGTCAAGTAATTGAGCATACATAGCAATCTCTGAAAGCTGACATCACGTGTGTTGTATGTTTCCACCTTGTCTTATCACAGTGTTGCAACATTTTAAATACTTGTTCTTATGTCTACAGATGTAAATTTACTGACAGATGGTAGTGCTGCTCTCCATGACATCAGTAGACTACAACAGTATTCACATAAATTCCATATGATTTGTGTTCTATCTATGCAGATTTTTTCTTGAATGGACATGGCTCTAAAACTGTTAAATTACTACTGTCAGTAGCCAAAAGGCAAGTATGCTAGTAACAATAAAAAATTAAAAAGAGAAATTTGTTGTGAAGCTACATATATTCACTAATTCTGTCATACTTAGACAGTAACAAGATCATTACAACTGTGTATTACCATTTCTGTGAGACAAGATGGAAAATCTAAAACATCCATTAGGGTTGCTAGCTGCAGTGGAGAATTTTACAAAGTATAATGGCTCATTGGCATGAAGGGAAAAAAAAGAAAAGAAACAATAAGGCCAGTTAAAGGTTCCATACTAGCATTTGCCTAATGTGATTGAAAGTAATTTAAGTTAGAATGATAATAAGAGTAACTGAAATTGATTCTCCTAAACTGCAGTTGAGGATGTTAATCAGTGGACTTACCAGTCAAGAAGACTCCCTTTCAATGTGTTGGCTCTTAACCACGTGCAGCCACATATTGATTGTTCCATTCCTAATGTGAACTGTAGGCACTGTACCATCACTTCAGAACTGATGGGTAAAAGGCTTGAGGAATATATGTGTGCATGGATTGCAAGTAGTGTGAGCACTGTTGGGAACCCAGACTTTCATGTATTGCATGTGTTGTATTTTATTGATCCAAGTAGTCATAATATTGTACAATTTGCACATATGATACTGATAAAGTCAGCATACATTTTTACAACTAATTTTTACAATTATATTGTTACAATTCTAGTTGTTTCTTGAAAGTTTGCTCAATATTACAACATGGTAATACATATTACACTGTACTTTCACTTGTTCATATTTGAGGGAAACGTGCACTATAATCATGTGTAAGTGATCAATTATTAAGAAATTTACTATTTATTACCTTTTTCAAAAAAATTATTTATTGTGTAAAAGTTTTGCTCCAGAAGATTTTTTTAAAATTTATATCTGAAAACGCTTGGTATTTCTGTTTAATTTCATCTGTACCCCAACATTTAGGACACTTTTTGGTAACAAGTTTTTCTGGCCTGAAAGGTATGAAGGTTAGACTGCTGTCTCATTTCTTACTTATGAATGTGTTCATTTAATATTAATGGGCTGTCTTTGCTTAATAGGTAAGATTTAACAAATGGTATAATACTATAAATGTAAACAGATGGCAGCATCATAATGCCAAGTTTCGTGAAATCTTGCCTGCCTCTGTTGCCTCAGATTGCATACTATGTGTTGCATTTTTCAGCATTTTAAAGACATCTCTACTAAGAATAACATACTTGTGTAAGAACTACTTTAGTGCTTGATTTGCTGAGTACCCTTAGTATATAATACACAGTTGATAGCTCATTTGAGATAGAACTGATGTGTATGTTTTTTGCACATTTATGATGAGATTGTTCTCATTGAATCAGTCACTCAATGATGACATAAGTAGTTTAATATTTTGATCATGGTCAGCTTTGTCTGTGCCAGTTACCAGAATACTTGTTTTATGTGCAAATAGCCATTTATGTCACCAACATACAACAGAAACAGTATGGGTCCCAAGATTGAGCCTTGTGGTACACCATATATAACAGGCATTTTTTCAGAGGAGTGCATAATACACTTATGGGCATTGATGTTCTCTTTTTTTTTAATTTAATTTCGACCTTTTGCAATCTGTTTCATAGATACGAATCTAACCATTAGTTCGCAGTTCCTCTCATACCTTTATTGGCCAACTTCCTGAGGAGTATGGTGTGGTCAGTAGTGTCAAAAGCTTCAGACAAATCTAAAAAAAGTACCAGTAGAAATTTCTTTGTTATCTAATGGTTTTATGGTTGTGTTGAGATTCATACAGTACTGTGGTTGTTGTTTTAGATCTTCTAAATGCATGCTGGTGCTCCAACAGTAAAGTGAATGTGTTAACAAAATTTTCTAATCTGGTGTGAACCAATTTCTCTAATATTTTTGAAAATGTGCAGAGTTGTGCTCCTGGCCTGTAATTAGCTACATCATTTCGTAGTCCCTTTTTGTGGAGTAGGGTAACTTTAGCAACCTGCGGGAGGTCAGGTAAAAGACCATTACTAAAGGATGCATTAATTGTAACAGTTAATGGTTCTACAATGTATTCCCCACAATTCCTTAGAATAAAATCTGGTATGTTGTCACTGCCACTGGAGAATTTATTTTTTTGTCTTTTTATAACTGTGAGCACTTCAGTGTTTGAGGCTTTGTGGAGAAACACTGATGCTTTTATGGTTTCCACATGTGTAGGGTGTTGTGTACTGGCTCTATGGCAGTTCTTCTTTATCAGGTTTTCAGCTATTGAACTGAAATAGTCATTAAAATCACTTATGATTTTTTTTGGGTTCTGATGTCACCTCATCATTTAGACTGAGCTTCAAGGTTTTGTTTATAAGATGGTTCTCATTGTCAGTTTCATTTTTCACAACTTTCCAAATGTCTTTCTCTTCATTTCTACATACTGTTATTAATTTATCGTAATATAATTTTTCTGCTTGCTGAATTACTTTTTAGAAGACAGTGCACTAAGACTTAAAAAATGCTCTAAACTTATCATCCATCTCAGGGTATTTTATTGACAAACTTATTTAATTGGATAGATAAAAAAATCTAGTCACCAAGCAGTGGCAGAACACTCGAATAAAAGCCTGTTGTAATTGGCAAGCTTTTGGAGCCAGTGGCTCATTCTTCAAGCAGTGGGGTTGAAGGGGAAGGAAAAAGGGTGAAGGAAAGGGACTGAAGAGGTCTAGGAAAAGTGGTAGATTTTGGGAAAGCCACACAGAACTGCAGATCAGGGGAGACTTACAGTACGGGATGAGAAGGAAAGACTGATTGTTGGGGGATGTATTTCATATAGTTCTTCAGGTAGCACTTTTTTGGCTAGAGACTATTATCCGTTTTGTTACACATGAATTTCTGCATTTGTTTCCAGTTCTTAATGGGAATGCAATGTTGAACTAATGAAGAAATATTTTGTGAAAGTAATTAAGCCTGGAACTAATGAATAAATGTTTTATGAAAGGAATTAAGCTTGCTACTCACATCATTTTTTTCAGGTTCCTCTGACAAGTTCTTAGTCTCTAGAATATAAGTGTTTTTCATTATGTTTTCTTCATTAAGCTGCCTTTGCACTGTACTTTTTATAGGACATTGATTTTTTCAGTGTAAAATTATTTTTAGCATCTGGGCTTCATGGTCACTGTAACCTGTGTTAATGATTTCAGTTGAGTAGTATTGCTTATCTACATTTATAAACATCTGGTTGAGAGCTGCTGATGTGTTTTCATTGATCCTTGTTGGAATTTCAGCAGTTGGAGATAACTCCAATGAATTACTAATATTTAGGAATTCTTCTGTGCTCTTTCCATGTTCAAGGAAGTTGATATTAAAATCTCCACATACTGGAAAAATTTTATTGACTGTATGAAGTTTATTTAGTAGCATACCAAGAGAGTGATTCAAGGGAGTGATTGAAAATCTGGATTTTATGGTCTGTACAAGTTCAGTATCAATGTCATAGTCTGTCAAGATAATTGAAGAAAATTCAAAATCTTTTACTGTCAGCATATTGTTGTGCTTTGTGAGGTGTTTGTAGTTCACATTAATTATAACATAGATAGCTGTACCACCTCCCTTACTTTCATTTTGACAAGATTACCTAACTACATTATATTCTCCAACTGGTGTTTTTTTCCAATATTACCTTTTGTTAGCCAATGCTCAGTGATACCGAGAACATCTAATTGTAAATTAGTTTTCAGGAGTAGCTTTATTTCTAACAATTTACTAAACATTGACTGCACATTGTGTTTTAATATTTTAAGAGGTGCTAATGTCTGTTTTCCATTGGGACAGATTGCTTTTTTGTGTGATTTAGACTGTAGATAAAGTTTTGGGGCACCATTCACCAAGTTCTCCTCTAATGTAGGTTTATGGAGTTTAATTTCTGCACCTGTTGTATTTTGGTGGGCTGCTAGCTGAGAGCTGTTGTTCCTGCACACAGAAAATCCTGGTTGTAGGCTGGAGGTCTGTGTTGTCATGTGCAAGATCTTCTCACTGCTTTCAATGATGCTGATACAGAGTGTAGCTGCACATTTCTTCTTGTTGTATCTTGAAGATCTTCAGTTGAGGAGGGCTAGATGCTCTTGTTGGTAACACATCCAGGGTCTTTGATAGTTGTCATAGTCTTGACTAATCAATGTTTTTCATGCACCTGCAGTTCAACCTTTTTACTGACAAACATAAACAATATGAACCAGTAATCAGAAATTACTGTGTTTTATGACCATTTTTAGATGGACCTGTAAGTTATTGAACGAAAACCCTCACTAGAGAAGCAAGTTACAAAGTAAAAGAAACATGGCCAGCTTGTTTCAGTTTATATGAAAATTATCACATGTTTGAGGAAATGAATATTAGTTGTAACCATTAAGGCCCATAGTGGGTAATGGAAGCTTTTGTGAACGATGACTGCCAAGTTGAACATCAGAACGCTTTATTCATGGCACAATTTCATATTAAGTTTGGTTCAGTTAACAACTGAAAGAGCGGTTGTGAGCACTCAAAAGTAACAGAAGCCAAGTCCACTGGTATGATAATAATTCTGTAGGGAGGCTTCATCTCAAGTGGCTGTAACAGCAATGTCTGTAGGGTCATGCTGTGTGGCATACCATGAAGAAGTGCAGAGATTGCGCAGTATAGACCATAGTGTCTGGGATGGTCTTAGCAAGTTCAGGTTGATGGGTTACGAGGTGTAGCTGGCTTCTGTCGTGGAACAGAATGAACAAATTCATGCTGCTGCTGGAGGTTGTACTCTGCCTTAAATATCTAGCAGGAGGAAGTCTGACTGTGATCACATGATAAGCAGATGGAACATGTTTTCTCAATAGAAGTAGTGTGGATTTCTTAATACACGCACTGCTCTTAAGTGTGGCTGGTGGTGCCTGTGGCAATCAGAGAATCAACAGACTGTTTGTAAATGGTATCATGTCCATAACACGTGGTACCCTTGAGATGTTTGTAAATTGTTTATCATGAAGAAAGCCCTGTAGGCCAATGGTAAGTAAACCTGCAAGGTGAAGACATTGTGCCAGAAGTGTGATGTAATCGGCCTATGGCTACTTCATAACAGTAACAGCATTGGTTTCTCTAATATACTTCTTGAGTTATTGTTTGCCAGAAATTGATATCTCCTGTATTCTGTAAGTATAAATTTGAGTCTGAATCCCCATTTTTCAATTAACAATCTTTTCTTCTGTGGTATGATACACATTTTAAGACGTTAATTACAAAATATAGCTATGTAGAGAAAGTATGTATGTGAACTTCCTTATTGACATAACTGAAAGTTGAATTCTATGCATGTGCTTATTCATCAGTTTCCTTGCAGGATTTCAGAGACAACTTCTAGACAATAGTGCTCTGATTGTCCTAATTGCCTGCAAAGTTGGTTTCCTGGTGCTCCCAGTACATGTTATACAATATAATCAGTTACCTCCTATCTCAGTTATGATCCTCCTTTGTGAGCAGGTAAGTCTTGGAATCTGTATGTTTGTGACATTTCTCTATAAAGTACTTACATAATCATTAATGAAGTAGTAGTACAGTTCAAATCATATTTTATGTAGACTTCTTCAGATTAGGTTACAGATTAGGTTAGATTTATTTCTTATTCCAATAGATCCATAATAAGTAGATCATTCAGGAACAATCACCTCCAAAGATAATTGTAACCTTATCTCCATAACAGAAGACAGTGTTATACAACAATATCAACAACAGGGATTTAAGTAAAAGTAAGCTCATGGGGAAGGAACTACAGATAAGGCACCTTTCAGGGCTTAGCATACAGTTCTTAGCAGATATCTGTGATCTGCTTTCAGACATAATTTTTAATTGCAATGTTTGTCAGTGACAGAAGCATGCTGATCAAGAATTCAAAGCAAACTGTAAAAGTCACAGATTGCTACTTACCATAAATTAGGCACATCAAGTTGCACACAGGCACAATTAAAAGACACTTACATATAGTTTTCAGGCACAGCCTCCATCAGTCAAAGAGAGATACACACACCATTTGCACACACAAGCAAGCAAGCACACTTCATGCACAGACTGTGGCCAACTTCAGCATCTTGGGCCAGAATGCAGAAATAAATCTAATTTAATCTCTGTTCTAATGTGAAGAAGTGTACATAAAGTCTGATTTGAGCTTTACTATTAATTCATTAATAATTATGTGAGTACTTTATAGAGAAATGTCTCAAATACCATTAAATAATAATTAGTGTAAGCTGATAACCAACATGGCTATTATTACTACATAACCATGTAATAAAATTAGTGTGTCACAATGTTTTGTAATTGGATGTATCATATATGTACTCTCCTTCAGTTCAGTTGTGTCATGGTCATTTTTAAGGGATTTGCTCAAGTTTTATTCTTCATAGTGTGCTCTTTCTCTTAGAAAAGCACATATTCCATTCAGAATGTTTCATCATCATATTATTTTGCACTCATTTCATATTTGTTAATCTTACGTTTTGTATTATAGATGCGAATGATAATGAAGAGCTATGCATTTTTACGAAGTCAAGTGCCAAAAGTTAAAATGTTCAAGCCTCATACTGATGCAACAGATGTCCTACTACCAGACTTCAACCACTTTGTGTATTTCATGTTTGCTCCAGCCCTTGTTTATAGAGACTCATATCCAAGGTAAGTTCAACATTTTTTCTTCTCCCTTCTATTAACAATTTTTCCCCTATAGAGTTGAAAATTCATAAAAATGAGTACATCAATGTAGCTTTGAGAATGTTCAACAATATTTTTCGTTTCCAATGTCAGTACACAAGATATTCATGAAAAATTTCTTGATACAAAGTTCGTGAATTTGTGCCTTGCCTAACTGTTTGACTACAGCAAATTACATCTTTAGAATCGAGTTTTGATTTGCCATCATTCATTCATATTTCATATAGTGCCTCCAAGAGTTCTAAACCCGGTCATAAAGAATAATAATCTCTGATTATGTTGACTGTGTGCACTGTGTTTATATTTAGCTCTCAGGCAGGGGTGCCATTTTTCAAAACACGAGCAGGCGTGCGGCGTACTTTGAACATATGTCTTTATGTTACCAAGGCAAACATGTATGTACAAAATAACTGTTTAATCTTAGTGTAATTAATGAATGGCAAAATAAACTTGCATAATATGACCTAAAGCACTTTTTAGTTCAACAGTGAAATGAACCTCCATCGTATCACTCTGCTGCCATGTACAGGTGATACCCCACAGTAATGACTACTGGAAGTTTTAAACAGTGCAGCTGCATCAGATCCCAGCCAGCCACTTATTCAATTACTAATTATCTTGTAGACAACTGCCTCATTGTGGGATTGTGTGACTAGCCCACAATCTGTGTCATTTTCGTGCACACAATGTAAATTTTTTCACATCTTGCCTGCTGTTTATTTTATATTACTGCTGCTCACATGGATATATGGCAAAACAATTTATTACTGTGTTAGCTGGGAATGAATAGGCATGGGCTTGTAACTGTGAAACAACAATGGAATGGTGCAAAACAATTTTATTTGTGGTTGGCGCACTTTATGCTTAGACACACCTGCTCAGGGGTTAACAGAAACTAACTAAACCTCAAAAATTTAACAAAACTTGTGAGCACTGGCTGTTGCAGATTACTAAACAAGTTTCAGAATAAAATGTAATTTTTCTGTTTTTGGTACACAGTGTCAATATGAATGGAAATCCTGCAGGATTAAAGGCCACCATAACTGAAGAAAATCTTCTTTCATATTTCTGAAATAGTAATAGATGGCAATTCACCCTAACAAAAATTTGGTGTAAGGTCTATAAAAATGAAGTTTTATGCAGGTCACTTTTCTAGTCATTTGTAAAGACATTCCTAGAGCAGAGGAATACAAGACACCATTCATAGTTAACTTTGTTATACTGTTACACAAACAGACAAAGATTTAATTTGCTCCAATGTCTGGGTTTCCTATTTGATCTCAATTTCATTGTTTGTTTACACTATATGTAACTAATGTTCAGCCAGACCTTCTCTGTATTTTATTTTTCTCATATCATTACTTACACTTCTTGTATACAAAACTTCTCTCCAACAATGTGTTGTATACCTAACTCTACTATGGAAGTATTTCCTTACTGGGTGACAGGGAACATCCCAATATTGGAGTCAATATGGTTGATAGTGGGTATATTTTATTCACAAAGAACAATTTATCATGTCTACAGCATATCATGATTCAGAATATGCTGCTGTCTTTGACTGGGCCACAGATATTCCTCTGCTCTCTGTGCGTGATAAGATGTGTCATGGCTGGTTGCAAAGCACGACATGCCTGGAACATTTCTCATAGTCATGTCATGTGAAGCACTGGTGCTGGTCGGGTAGCAAGTGGTATGAAAGATATCTCATGTGACTGTACCAGTACTTTTCTGTCCAGCTGGGGATGAAGAGAGCAACAGTAGTGAGTTCACCTCTGCAGTAGGAACTCCCCAGCCTGTGGTGGGAGTGCAGGCAGCAATGATGGTAGGAGCATAAGGCAGGCGATAGTGAGGATGCCATCTGTTGAAAGACAGACATCACACTGAATCCGCAGCTGTGATACATATTATGTATTCATATGATTGATTCACCTTGATGAACAATGAATCCACCACCTTCAGTGCAGATGCACAATTACATCAGACCTCCTATGGAAATCTCAAAGCAGCAAGCATGGAGGACACGGACAGGGACTGCGGATAGCTGGGAGCTTGGGTCGGTCAAGAGGCATGCCAAGATAATCCATGCAGTTTGCATCAAAGACTGTGTTCAAGTGGTGCAGTGGTTAACATATGTGGCTAGTGAGCAGGAGATCCAGAGTTCAAATCCTGGTCAAGCACACATTTTCATTCATTGCCACTGACTACGTGTGAAGTCCCAGTGCAGCTGATATCGATAGTTCTTTCTCTTTGCTTTCCTTTCTTCCACCTCCAACTTCAATTTACAAAAGATATTTGACTTATTAGATGCATGAAGCTGTTGTGCTGGTGTTTCATCAAGTGCATTCTTGAATTATGATCGAAGATGTACAGTCAG
Organism: Schistocerca nitens; assembly: GCF_023898315.1. Taxonomy (NCBI): domain Eukaryota; kingdom Metazoa; phylum Arthropoda; class Insecta; order Orthoptera; family Acrididae; genus Schistocerca; species Schistocerca nitens. Next base: position 252,156,682 of record NC_064615.1, on the reverse strand, counting down.
CCTCCCAGGTGTGAAGTCAAGGGGGCATGTGCTAGAGTCACCCATAGTGACAGTCAGAAACTTGCTGGTATTATGCAAGGTGATGGGCCTGTAGCAGCCAGTGTCTGAAGTTTTTGAACATACACAGTGCACAGTGGTCACAGGTCATGGCACCAAAACTGTAAACTGTGCCAGAACAGCCATGACTTTCATGTCCATGGTACCAATGGCCTTCTTGCCATGTAGCACTGATGTGACTTGTGGTCTGCTCATTGCTCCTTTTGATTGAGGGTAGTGACATCTTCTTGATGCATAATCATGGAGGATAGCACCAGGTCAGTCAGTGGGGTGCCCAGTGATGGTTGAATTATTGATTTTTCTGGTGGTGCAGAAGTTTTAAAACATTCTGACCACTGGCATCAAACCTTTTCCCGGAGGTTTAGCTTCATTTGATATCATTGTCAGTTGCAGTTGTGCTGGAAGTATAGCAATCCAGAGTGTCAAAATGGGCAGCATCTGGCATGAGGTCAATTTTAACTCAGGGTTATCACAAAAGCTGAGATGTCATTCTATCAGCATAGTTCGTTTTAGCTGTTGCTTGGTTGTCTTTGAGAGTCATTGTAATAGTGCAGATCTGACTGCATCATTCTTGTTATGGGTAGGTTATGCAAATATGACATCACTGATTATGTGATTATATCGGATGACAAACCACAGTGATGAATCGGTTGTCGTCATCTGAAGTACTTTATGAACTAAATACACACTCCAAGGTGGTGAATCATAAAGAGGGTTGTTCTGGTCAAAATGGTGTCATTTTACATTGGGAGTTGAGTCTGTGAGATAGCTAACAGCTTTGATGTGGCTCAGTTTCAGTCAGCCAAACCTGTATCACCAATGAGAGACCTTCCTGCAATTGAGGCACAGGAGATAACGCAGCTCCCAGGTTGTCACAATATAGCGTGGGTACACGTGAAGTGGTCATATGTCTGGTCACATTACAGAGCGTAGACATTGCAGTTGACTTGTCAACCATATTACAGTTTCAAATAATTTCTACTTAGTGGTTTTGTGCACAGTACTGAGAATTTGGGTTAAATTCCCATTCAAAGTTCAGCAACAAGTTGTCTGTTGGCTGCCATCATCATAGAGTACTAAGAGTTCTGTTGGTCAGTAATATTGCACTCATAGCCATTGAAAACTCATGTTTTATCACAGTCCAGTGAGCCGCACTTCACTCACATTAATCCCAGATGGGATGTTCCAAAGAGCTGCTAATGCTGCATTTACTATAACAGATGCCCACATTGTTACTGCGCATTAAGATTCATATGAAAATTTGCATCATGCATTTTATGATAGAGGTGACAATGAATGTCCCAATAACAGAGTGTGATGGCTGATAGTGAAATACTTCATTCAAAAAATGCAATACATCAACAGGTCTACATCATATCATGAGTCAGAATGCACTGCTGTCTTTGTCTCACTGACTGATATGTCTCTGCTCTTTGGCCAGAAATGCATGTCACTATCACTATCCCCACATTACAATTTATTATCAATGGATTATGAAGATATCTTTCTGTTTTGAATTTACTTAATCTCATATACACTCTTGCTGTCATGTACCTTCTTCCCACTCCCCCTTCCCTATTCATCATCTTCTCTTCCCCTTCCTTCACATTTACTGATTTTTTTGTGTTCCCATTCTGTCTCTCTTTTATATGTTGTAGTTTCTGAAAATGTCTCTTCCTTTTTAAAGCAAGCTCTTCTTCTCCATTGTTTGTATCTTCATTCACTTTTTTTCTGTCAATGTCTGTCTTACATCTCATCAACTGTACTCAGATATTTTTGTTAGTTTCCCTCCCCTGTGATTTCACAAATACACTCAATCCACTACTAATTTTAAAACTGTGTATTAATGTACAATATAAGCTGTAGCATGAACTGGATGATTTTTAAATCATTAAATAAATAAATCTTAGTTAATGAATATTCCTGGTCTAGATGGCCCCATGTATTCTGTTATGCCTGTGCCCTCCTGAAATGTTTTGTGGTTCATGGCTGGATGAGGAGAGTGTGGTATGATGAGGTGGGTGGTTGGGTTCCTCTCACTACCACACAAAATGCACACATGGTTAAAATACACTTTATTACAGGAACCAATTGAGTACTTAACTTCAATGATGTCCACCGAAGTTCTGTTGTTGACAGGAGTCAACAGGTATTAATTCTTGAATTTTGCCCATGCCCATCTCAGAAGTATATACAATTACTAATGTTCCCTCACAGCTAGCTAAGGTGTGAGGCAATGACTGTCACTGTGGAAGGTTAGAGCACAATGTGACGTATTGAGATACAATGTGATTTGAGTCCCGATGTGACATACTGAGGTGCTGAGGCTGACTGACAGCTCGGTTGGTAGCAGTGGCCTATATGCATGGTGCCCAGGGGCCATTATTGGCGCATAGCCTGGGGGCGTGTCTTGGTCTTCTCTTGCCATAGGTGCACCTAGTGCAGCACCTGCTATACAATGGTTCCTGGTGCCAAGTGGTGTGCTGGCAAAGTCGTACGCAAGCACGTTCCTCCCCCCACCCATACTGGAAGTGTGAACAACAACGGAGGGGGGGGGGGGAGCTGGATGTAGAGATGAGCCAGGAGCTGTAGCTGTGTAGGACTGTGTTCCTGGCTGTACCCCACCCTCTGGCTTGTGAGAGCAGAGGAATGTCCTCCCAAAAACACTGTTCAGGATACACATACAATTCTGAGGGTGTCTGCAGGGGCAGTGAGGAGGGCAGTGGTGTGTCCAGGTCCATCGAGTTGGAGAGTGATAATGGTGGAGGCGAGGGTGTGAGGTCCATTGGTTCATCCTGGGATGCTGTGGTGGTACCAGCAGATGGCTGCGAAGTACGCATGGTTCAGTGAGGCTGTGAATCTGGAGGAAGAAAAGCAGCAGAATCACAGGGCAAACCATTCTGGTGATGGCACTGCAAACCATTGAGACGTGCAGTTAGATACATATATGTACCAATGCGTTTCTGGATCTTGCCTCGCACCCAGTGCTGACATTGGCCAAAAACCCTGCAAGTAATAAGATCACAAAGTACAAAATGATACTTGCGGACCATAGGCAGCGCCGGATGCTGCAATAGGTGGAGTAAGTGAAGCAGTGTCCAATAGCGGAGGCCATGCAGAAGTTCTGCAGCGATGGTCCGTCATGTGGGTGGGAGCGATAAGAGACAAGAAAGGGTTGCAGTGGCTGTTTCTGTGTGTGGAAGGTGAGAACATCGCCATCTACTGTTTAAAAGTGTGTACAAAGCTTGCTGCTTCTCTGTTGGACTGGGAGTGAAACACAGTACTTGTTAGATGATGCGTGCCATTTTGTTCTCAAAACTGTTGAAAGTCCTGTGACTTGAACTGAGGTCTATTATCTGTAACAATGACTTCAGGCAATCCTTCAATGGAAAAATTGAGGACAGCACTTGAATGGTGCTAAGCGATGTGCTAGAGTTCATGAGCACTGCAAATGGGAACTTGCTAAAATAGTCTACCACCATATGTCAACAAGTGATGCAGAACGATCCTGAAAAATCAATTTGCACTCATTCCCATGGCTATTGAGTCTTAGGCCAAGCTGAGAATGTTGGTGGCGGAGTGGATTGATTGTCTGCCCAGGCGCAACACTGTGACATTACTTTTTGTGATAATTTCCTATGGGACCAAACTGCTGAGGTCATTGGTCCCTAGGCTTACACACTACTTAATCTAACTTAAGCTAACTTATGCTAAGGACAACACACACACTCATGCCCGAGGGAGGACTCAAACATCCAACAGGGGGAGCCGCGTGAACCCCTGCTAGGTGCCTCAGAGCACGCATCAGTGTGACATCATCTCTTCAATGTGAGTGCCAATGTCCTGCCAAGTACAGTGCCGGGGCACTATCTGTTTGGAGTGAACAATTCCCCAATGTCCTTGGTGAAGCAGTTGTAACACGTCATTTTGCAACATTGTGGGAATGAGCACACGTGATTGGCCACTGTTAGATTGTACTAATGACAACCAAAGTATTGGTGCACTTCTAAGTTCTGAATATGGTTCAATGAGCAAGGCCAAGACATGCAAATGTAATGCAAGAAAATCTTCGAATCAGGGTCCACTTCCATGGCCTGTGAAATTTTTCCGTAATTCAGTGGAAAAGAGTGCAGCAATTCAGAGTCCTGTGCGTCGATCTGGCAACAAGATGCGTCAGAGGAATCAAAGTCAGAGTTGGGGCTGCTCGGAAGGCAAGAAATAGCGTCAGCACCGCCATGCTTTGCTGTATATCTGTACATACCTCTGTACTAATACTGGGATAGAATCAAAGCACAGCATTGCCATTTTAGAGCAGTAAATGTAGGAACCGGCTTTGACGAATGATACAAGGACTGCAAAGGCTTGTGATCTGTCATTAAACAGAACTTGTGACCGAACAGATAGTGATGGAATGTTGTCACACCATACACAATAGCGAGTGCTTCTTTCTCAATTTGTGAATAACTGCACTGAGTTTGGGTTAACAACTTTGAGGCAAAAGCAATAGGTCTGTCATGTGCACCAGTTCTTTGTGAAATTACAGTGCCGATTCCATAAGAGGAATCAAACAAATGTAGTATGTCAGGTTGCCTAGCAGTGACTGTGGTTCAGATATATTGCTAGGAACAGACAGATCATAGATTCCAAGCAAATGGGATTGGAGCGGGTGCACACCCTGACTGTTTAGCACGTGACCTAAGTATTGTAGTTATGTCTGAAAAAATTCACACTTTTGAGATTGACACTAGAGTCCTAAATCCGACAACCCTCTAAAAAGAGTACAGAAATTGGCAATGTGATCCTCTGGCGTACACCTGAGACAACAATATCATCAAGGTAGTTCGAACGGAACGGCACATGAGCAGTCAGCTGTTCCAAGTAACGTTGAAAAATGGTGGGTGCAGAGGCACTGCTGAAGGGCAAACACAAATACTTAAACAGGCTTAAGTGTGTGTTAACAACAAACACTTTTGGTGATTCATCATCTAGTGGCATTTGCAAATAAGCATCACGAAAATCTATCTTAGAAAAGTAACGGCCTACGCCAAGACTGTCCGTAAGCTCCTCAGGGCAAGGCACTGAATAAGTTCCAAGCATTTTCTGTAGACTGACTGTAGTTTTGAAGTCATAAATTCGAATGTGACCTGAAGGCTTTGGCATCAAAACCAATTGACTTTCCCATTGACTAGCATGTATTGAAGCATTCACACCATTGTCTTGCAATTCTTTTAATTCACTGGCTACTTTGTCTTGTAAAGTAATGGGAGTGGGCCAAGCCCGGAGGAACTAAGGCTGTGCATTGTCTTTCAGGGTAATGTGCAGAACAGAATTATTAGCTTTTCGAAGTCCATCAGTAAAAAGGTCAGGAAATTCCTTAAGGAAACTAGCTACACTGCCTTTCGGATTAAAAGCAGTCACTGAAAATACATTGCCTTGGATGCTAAGGCCAAACAAGTCAAACGAATCTAAGCCAAAAATATTTTCACTGTCTCTTGATTGCAACAGAGTAAAATTCACTGTCCTAGTGTGAGATTTGTAGGTGGCAGGCAAACTGTACTGTACTGGGATTTCCTGTCCATTGTATGCAGTGACGTGCATGCTAGATTACGACAGACGTGGTGAGCCTAACTGTTTGTACGTGGCACGATTAAGCAAAATTACAGAAGCACCTCTGTCCAATTGAAAGTCAACACGATGGCCAGCAATTTTTAGTGTTACAAGTATTTTGTTAGAATGGCGTCACACTGCACTGGGGCAAGATGAGGGCATAACCTAATTTAGATAACTGCTAGAACCTGTTGTAATGTTGTTACTTTAATTTGCTATGAAAGCGGTGCTGATAGACAATAAAAGCGGATTAAAAGCTGTGAGCTGTCTGGGGACGTTAACCTTGCATTACTGAGCAACTGTTTCACCAGGTATCCAGTCTAGCCTACCAAATTCCCAACCAGACTAACATTATTTATAATCTTTTAATCGTCATGCGACAAACGATGATATATATATATATAAAAAAGAGAATTTAAATGAAAGGAAATAAATCAGTTTATATTTGGAAATAAAAACATTGATCATTGAAATTTCAGTATATTAAACTTGAGTCATAACTAAGCTGGTGCCTTATTTAGGACTGTAAAAATGTGAGTTTGTAATCTTACGGGACACATCAAATAGGGAGCCAAGATTGGGAGACTACATACAACACTGCATTCATAAAATAACACACAAAGAAACGTTGAAACATATGCAAGAGGAAATTAACCACCACCAACCGATTCAATTTTCACCCAAAGAAGTTACGTTCGTTGCGCAATCCTGTCCGTCATGTAATTACCACACACTGGTATACTAAATTCATACTAACTCTCTGTGAAATCTTCCCGAAAAGAATAGCTGAGGGCTACTTTGATGCTTTCACCACATGCTTCACGTGGTCAACTTGGTTTACACAAAGAGTGTAACTCCACAATAATTTTGATAATTAAAATAAATTACATCGAAACGCAATTTACTAAAGAAAAACCTCGAACTGGTTACTATCGTCTTACTATTAACCTGATGGGTCAAACAATTGTATAAGCACGTGATACTGGTCTCACAAAGTACACCCCACGTGGGTTGAACATAAAGAAAAGTTGCTATACTGAAAAATATTGTCAAGACGAGACTTTATAATCTCACGCACATTCGCATTGAAGATTGATGATGCTAGTTAGAGTTACTGATCAACAAGTGGTTCCACTTTACTCACAAAGTAGTGACAAAGCAACTACCGGAAGATATTCTGAACTTCACACTCGAATTACACTGCGTTGCAATTTAAGATAACATTAGATATTTTAGAGCTAAACCTGAAATAAAGGTGATTAAATTTTCAGTTAGGCTGAACTTAAGAAATCCATTGTCCTACAGACTTAGCAGACACGCGCTTAGCCGGAGATCTTACCACTTCAGACGCTCGCCACGGACCGACCGCCGTGGTCCCTTCCTGAGGGGTGGCTCACAAATACAAACGGAAGTGACCAGAGAGGCAGCTTCCTATACCAACATGACAAGGGATGGACAGGACCATACTAAGGATAGAAACCTCTTTGCTTTTAGAAAGTGTAGCTACCTGTTCCGACATTGGTCCTACTGTTCTCTAGCAGACAGGTTTGTCTGCTACCATCCAGCATGCTACTAGAAATACATATGCTCATTCATTCTTTCACACAGAAGGGAAGGGGAATGACAGTATCTTATCATATACAGTATATGAAAGAAAGCGGATGTAGGTTCCGTATGAGACTGTGTGACATGAATTACATATAAACTATGTTTTAAAGTGTAGTAGTGTGACAGATCGTTCTTGTTTATGTGTAAAAGTAACACGTTCCACTACTCAGTCTCCTCCCAGATAGTCAGAAACGCCACAGCAAATTTAGAAGAGGAATTTATGCCGTAAATGACAACAGATTTAAGAAATTAACATGAAAGGAATCCAACAGAGACCTTTCATAACCCCAACGCTCCGGGAAAAGACTGTGCAGGGAATTTTCTGGCCATGCTAGGACATTCCCAAGCAGGCTTCTCACACCCAACTTAAACCAAAAATGTAAAGAAAAGGCAAAAGGTCACCAGTTACTTGCTAAAACACAATAATTTCCACACATCTTTAGAATCTACCAATTTCAAAGAGAAAAAAACAATCTGTGACACCTATTTAAAAAATAGTGTAGACCTAATTCGGTCAGCAAGTAGAAAGAATGGTTCCAATGTCATTAATATGAAAACAATTTCTAGTTGTTACCCTTGTGGAGTTCACCAGTATTTGCTCATTGCAAGAGCCAACTGATCACAGGAAAATTTATGACTGTTTATTGACAGGTAAAATTTATGAAAATAGCAAAGGTGCCACAGCAATTAAAAAAGAACATGAAAATAACATCAGTATTAAAAAGCAGAACATTACAATGCACAATCCACAAAAGCAAAAAAAAATGATAAGAGAAAAAACATGTTTTACAAAGTGGTTATCACAAAAAAATCTATATCTTATAAAGCTAATAGTTTGTAGAATTAAAATAACTTTGTGGCACTAATTCAATGACCCTACCATATTTCAGTTAGTTAGCAAACAATGATCACTGTGTCATTATACTGAAACTACAATTAATTATGTGATTGTTACCCATAAGGGGTTCCTCACTATAAATATGGCCCATGCAAAGGCTAATCGATCACAGTCGAATGAGCATTAATAGCCATCTGACTGATAAAAGAAGCAATGCCACAGGAATGAATTTACGAAACAAAAATCACAAATCTAATACTTCACACAAAAAACAAACATTGATCAATAAAACAGCTCTGAAATTACAATAGTCAACGTCTAAAAAAAAAAACACCAATAAATAAAACACCTGCAAAATACAAGAGTCAGTCCAATAAAAAAAACACCAATAAATCGAACCCCTGCAAAATACACGATCAAAGTTTCTCTGAGAGAACACACGTATATGCATTGGACTAAGAACCGTATAATCACTGTTCACTGGCACACTCAGTAGTTCCACTGTTCCGAGGCACAATATAGGAGGGGGGGGGGGTGGTTCGTCGCCGCAGCTGTCAGTAGGGATTTTTGTCCATCTGTGGCGTGCAATCCCGCCGTCTCTGCCCTCTCATGAAGTTTCTCTTGGTGGCCCGTGTCACGTACATCTCGATTTGGTTCCATGTTTGTGTTGTCAAATTCGTGCAGTATCCTCGTTTTGACACGCCAGGTTGATATTCCTGGGCAAGGATGACACTTAATGGCTCTTCTTTGTGCCACCCTTAGCTACCAGAGAACATCGAACTATGATTTACTATCGCTTGACAGTGGGCATCCGGCAGGAAATGTTGATAGGCGTCGTTGAAGTCTGCCATTTGCTCTGGACTGTACCTGTCAAAAGGCTCCACGCCTCTTTATCCCCTGTCTTTTGTCGTTTCACCACGCCCGTCTCGCCACGGTCGCGTGCGTGTGGTGCGTTGCCAGGAGATTGATTTCCGCGCGGTGGACCGCTCGCCCATCTCAGGTCATTGCCTCCACGAAGGGTCGCACTGGTGCGGCCGCCCATTAGCTCCAGGTGCAAGGGAAAGTGTTTGTCGCGTGCCCTTCTTTTGTTGTCGACCGCGCTCCCGAAGTGGCCCGGTTGACAGTGTGTCCTGCTGGGAAACCCGCCAGTTTACAACTAGCCCTCCTCCTCGCTGCTCCCGCTGTCACGTAAGAGTTTAGCCGGTTCGCTTTCACGTTCTCAACTGCATTCACAGAAATTATTCATCATAGTTATGTGATTACAAAATGTCATACATAATACCACTTAGTATTGTCTTTCACAATTTTTAAGAACAAAAGTGAGACTTAATTTTTTTTTAATAAAAAAAAGTTAGATGAATCGACAATATAAAAATAAAAGTTAAATGACTTGACAATATAAAAAATAAAAGTGAAATGACTTGACAGTATAAAAATAAAAATTAAATGAACTGACAATATAATATCTAAATCCACATCACTAATGTTGTTCACTTGCGTTTTAATAAATCAAATGCTACTTATTAATTCACTAAAATGAATAGGATTATGCCTTGTGCAAGTACAGGTCAGGACAGCATAGGGTTCACATGTTATTTACACACACACACACACACACACATGCACACCTGTTGTCTATTCTACAAACTAACTACCCATAAACATGCATTACTCAAAATTCTACTTCAATTCACTACTAGTTAATACAACAAGCTACTTCATTGCTACTTCAACACAGTGTTTATACCACTACAACATTGTTCTAATTCGTCCTCTTCCTGACGCTCGCGGCATATGTCTTGTCACATGATAAATGTGGAGAAACTTTCCTTATACATACACAGTAAAAAGAACAATGGTTATTTACACGCCAAAACATTTATACCAGTTGACGCACCTGATAAGAGACTCGCAATTATACATTTATCATACTCATATGTTTACACATAAAACAGTAAGACAATTTCATCTAAAATTACGTTATCACAAGAATTAATCACACAGATGACTCTGAGCGGGGTAAAAATATTTTCCTTATACAGGTTATACTACATTTTCTTACCCATTTCGTTCCTTCTTTAAGTTACCTTTCGCTTCCAAATCAGTTATTTCGCCTGTGGTGGTTATTCTGGATTCATTTCTCATGAATGGCAAAATTGTGGTATCCTCTATTCTGTAAAACAGTTTCATCTTAACATATTGAACTTACAACAGACACAAAAGATCCGAATCCTCTTGTCGTTTAAATGACAAATGTTTTGCTTCATCCTTATTACCTGAAACCAAGCTTTCCTTCGGTCCCATAATCAAAATTATTTAATCTTCCTCTACCTTCAAGAGGGAAATTTCCTCAGTACAAATCATATAGGCTGCAGTGCACCCCGCACCAGCGAAAACAGTAAGCTGTAATGCTCACAGCATCAGCAAAACACATAAACGTCGCTTTTCTAGGACAAGTATTAACGCAGAATAATGTTTCAGGCTTTGGCTCAACATCAGTCAAGACTACAGAAAGGATCCATATTTCTGTTCCAATCTCCATTTGCTGAAAAACTGCTCGTATTTGACTACCACAATAATATTTCAGGGCCACGTAAATTACACAAACCACAATTCTTCTTTCACCTTGAAGGGAATCAATATACTGACGAAATCCACAGACAGCACTTTACATACTCAGCTATAAAGAACAAAAAAGACATATATCATCAATATTAACATATCATCGCATATTGGGAAGCCAATGGTTAAACAATCGTGTTATCGCATCCTGTTTTCAAGATTCTAAACTTACTCATTCCTTTCTCAGAGTTCTCCTATCTTAAAATATTCATACAGCACGCATACTATAGTAAGAGATCCTCATTTATACTGACAGATATAGAATAGTAATAGATATATAGTAGCACTGAAAGCAGAAAATCGGAAATAAGGCTACTAACAGCTGGGGACCTGGGTTTGCCAGACCCATAATACCCACAGATCGGATATTCCCGAGTTTTGCATTAATTCAACACAGAACTTGCTTCTCTCAGGAGCGACTCTTTTCAATTTACACAAAAAAAACCATAAACAGCATTCCACTCGTTCACAAAGAAACCTTTTACCTTCACATTTGAACCAACCTAAATCCTAATTGCACAAGGAAAGAAAAAAAACTACAAACATCACTTCAATCAATCACATAGAAACATCTTTATCACTATTTTTACCAACATATTATTCAAAATGCATTTATCACAAATGTAAACTAATTAATTGTTTCTCTTCACCGTCCTCTCTACTCCTCACTGTCCTGTGTACTCTTTTGCCATGTCGCTCATTTGTTCCGATTGGACGCCTTCTGGGCTGATCATTTGTCATTGCCGGTTTCGTTCATTTCCATTTGCTGGATTATGTCTAGGGTTGGCCGGCCGAATTTCAACATCATGTGGTGCTCCGCCTACAATCCTATCTCCACCGTGTTCATCGTAGTATCGATTCTGGTTGCCGTACCTGTTGCGTTCACGATCTTGTCCCCATCCTCGATCATTTCCGTTGTTCCACCTGTGTTCGCGACTGTTACCCCAGTTTCTATACGGCCGGTCCCGATTATTGTTCCGTTCGCGTCGCGACGACCAGTCACGCCGTTGATTAGTACTACGGCCACGACTGTGATCACGCTGCTTTGCCCCGTAATAACTTTGTGCCTGATTAGGCGGGCATTCTGCTGTATTATATTCCGACTCCTAGAGAAGTGTCTTAAACGTTTCCACGTCCTCTTTGCATCGTCCCGCAAGAATGACGTGGTGCAAGTGCATCGGCAATTTGGTGATGCATATCCTAATTAGTTCCGCAGGTCCGTATGGATCATATAGAAATTGATTCGCCTGCAGCATGTGGTCGAATAGGCGTGCTGGGCTGCCGAAACCAGACTGGTTCAAATTTGGCAGCATAATTATGCCATGCTTGACCCTATCTTGTGCCGCTTCCTACCAATAGGCGGAGATAAAGGCTTGTCGAAACTCCCGAGTGGAGTTGCATTGACGCGCTGCCGACCTTATGCGAATCGCCGGTTCGCCTTCCAAATAGCCACACATATATTCTATCTTACGTGAACTTGCCCAGTCGGGGGGAAGACAGAACTCAAATTGCTCGAGCCATGCTTTTGGATGTATTCCTTTTTGCGAATTTCGAAATATCTCAAACTTTCTCACCGTAAGGAAATGTTTGAAATCAAATCCCCGCATTTCCTCCTGGCAAGGCACTTGAATGTTTCTATTTTTCTCAAGTCTGCCCCTCAAAACACATTCTTCCCTGTCGCCAAAATCTCCCTTGTGGCCGGAGTCCCCATCTGCACTGTTCGTACGGCTATTTTTAGTGCTATTGGCGAGTTTGTAATTACACGCCATGCGGTTTTCCAGATGCGCCACGCGTTCTTGTAATTCGCCTGTTACAGCTTTGTGCCGCCTGTTCACTTCGCACTGTCCCTTCTGAAATCTAAGAAGCGAACGCACTTCTTCGGTCTCTGCGGCCGCTACCGGTGCAGTATTGTTCTCGCTTTCCGTCACCTTCATCGTGCCTACGATGTCCACTAATGCCGCAATCTTATCATGTATTTGTCTGTTGTTCTCCGCCCCAGTCTGCTTCAATTGTTCTACTTGCTGTTCAAGTGCGTGAATCGCTTGACTGTTGTCCGCTACTGTGTTGCTAATGGACGTGGGACAATGCGTTTCCACCTCTTGGACCCTCGAGAGTACCTGCTGGTGTTCTCTTTGGCATTCTTCTCTCAGCGCTTGGAAATTCCTAAGTAGCTGTTCTTCGCTCTCTTTAGATTTCGCATCGCGACTCCGCTTGCCCTGTTCTAAGGCTTGCAGACGGTCATCGATTTGTTCAAATGTACGGCCTAATTCTTTCATAATATCACTTTTTATTTCACTTGCCAGATTGTTTATTCTTTGTGAGATATCATCGGACACTCTCTGCATCGACTTGTCGACTTTATTTGTCTGCTGGATTAGTTTTTCGTCTATTTGTTGGCCTAGCTTGCGGATCGATTTTTCAGATTTCTGCGTCATTTGTTCGCCTAGCTCACGGATCGATTTTTCGGATGATCCTTTTTGTTCTCGGAACGATTTTTCTGATTTCTGCGTCATTTGTTCGCCTAGCTAGCGGATCGATTTTTCAGATTTCTTTGCGTTTTCTTTATTTTGTTGCAATAAGGCTTTCATGAGTTCTGCCAAATCAATTTGGTTAGTTGGAGGCAAATTAATTTCTGGCTCTGATGTGAGCCCGTTCGTCCTATTTTGCATTTCCTCTGAAATATTCCCCAATGCATTTTCGGAACCGTCCGACGCGTTAATATTCGAAATCAAATTATCCCCTTGGTCCATGTTGCTTAAGTTGTTGGACCACCTACTTTTAGCTTGGTTACGAGTCTGCATTAGTTCAATTTATACCCGGTACGCGACACACTAATCAAAATAAATGTATCCCCCAAAAATTACGACAGTCACACGAAAGGTACCCGACCTAGTGCGCACTTTTTCACACGCAAAACAAATTTATATCTTTGATCGAAGTCGGTGCAATTTACAAGCGAGAAAAAAAACACATACATATAAAACACACAAATATAGAAAACAACACAACGCCGCTCAACAACGAAGTGAATCTTTTGAAAGTCTCCTCAGAAACAACGCAGAAATTGTTTGAGCGCTGTAGGGAAAAAATATTAAGATTATACAACGCTTGCAATCTAACGTTTCAGAGATTCCAGAGTCTAGTGGGATCACAGAACAGAGTCGCCATGTGTAATGTTGTTACTTTCATTTGCTATGAAAGCGGTGCTGATAGACAATAAAAGCGGGTTAAAAGCTGTGAGCTGTCTGGTTAAGTTAACCTTGCATTACTGTTTCACCAGGTATCCAGTCTAGCCTACCAAATTCCCAACCAGACTAACATTATTTATAATCATTTAATCGTCATGCGACAAACGATGATATATATATATATATATATATATATATATATATATATATATATATATATATATATATATATATATATATAAAGAGGATTTAAATGAAAAGAAATAAATCACTTTATATTTGGAAATTTATTTTAACATTGATCATTGAAATTTCAGTAAATTTAACTTGAGTCATAACTAAGCTGGTACCTTATTTAGGACTGTAAAAATGTGAGTTTGTAATCTTACGGGACACATCAAATAGGGAGCCAAGATTGGGAGGCTACATACAACACTGCATTCATAAAATAACACACAAAGAAACGTTGAAACATATGCAAGAGGAAATTAACCACAACCAACCGATTCAATTTTCACCCAAAGAAGTTACGTTCGTTGCGCAATCCTGTCCGTCATGTAATTACCACACACTGGTATACTAAATTCATACTAACTCTCTGTGAAATCTTCCCGAAAAGAATAGCTGAGGGCTACTTTGATGCTTTCACCACATGCTTCACGTGGTCAACTTGGTTTACACAAAGAGTGTAACTCCACAATAATTTTGATAATTAAAATAAATTACATCGAAACGCAATTTACTAAAGAAAAACCTCGAACTGGTTACTATCGTCTTACTATTAACCTGATGGGTCAAACAATTGTATAAGCACGTGGTACTGGTCTCACAAAGTACACCCCACGTGGATTGAACATAAAGAAAAGTTGCTATATTGAAAAATATTGTCAAGACGAGACTTTATAATCTCACGCACATTCGCATTGAAGATTGATGATGCTAGTTAGAGTTACTGATCAACAAGTGGTTCCACTTTACTCACAAAGTAGTGACAAAGCAACTACCGGAAGATATTCTGAACTTCACACTCGAATTACACTGCGTTGCAATTTAAGATAACATTAGATATTTTAGAGCTAAACTTGAAATAAAGGAGATTAAATTTTCAGTTAGGCTGAACTTAAGAAATCCATTGTCCTACAGACTTAGCAGACACGCACTTAGCCAAAGATCTTACCACTTCAGACGCTCGCCACGGACCGACCGCCGTGGTCCCTTCCTGAGGGGTGGCTCACAAATACAAACGGAAGTGACCAGAGAGGCAGCTTCCTATACCAACATGACAAGGGATGGACAGGACCATACTAAGGATAGAAACCTCTTTGCTTTTAGAAAGTGTAGCTACCTGTTCCGACATTGGTCCTACTGTTCTCTAGCAGACAGGTTTGTCTGCTACCATCCAGCATGCTACTAGAAATACATATGCTCATTCATTCTTTCACACAGAAGGGAAGGGGAATGACAGTATCTTATCATATACAGTATATGAAAGAAAGCGGATGTAGGTTCCGTATGAGACTGTGTGACATGAATTACATATAAACTGTGTTTTAAAGTGTAGTAGTGTGACAGATCGTTCTTGTTTATGTGTAAAAGTAACACGTTCCACTACTCAGTCTCCTCCCAGATAGTCAGAAACGCCACAGTAAATTTAGAAGAGGAATTTATGCCGTAAATGACAACAGATTTAAGAAATTAACATGAAAGGAATCCAACAGAGACCTTTCACTGTGGTCAGTTTTGAAAACACTGCATTCACAGAATGTGTATGAGACCTGTTGCGAGAGAGGGAGGAATTGGTTGTTCTCTCTCCATTGCAAACAAACTGCCTGGACATGGCCTTTCCTTCCACGTTAGTAACATGTCGCGTTGCACGGTGGGCATTCTTGCTGCATATGCTGAGTGAACAGCGAGGGAAAGGCTTCACTAGCTTTACAGGTCTGGCTACTTGTTTACTAGGCTCTCTGTGCATCTGTAGGCATGCTCGTTGTGGCGGCTGAGTGAGGCGGTCACGGGCAAGAGGTGACTCGACCCGAGAAATCAGGTATTGATCAAATTTATCGGCAGCTATGGCACCAGAATCGAACTTATCTAATATTTTAAACGCTTGATGGAGCGAAGGATCAGAGTACTTGAGAATCTGTTCTCTAATTCTGCTATCAGGGACATTGTATGTGATCACACCATGAATCGTCATGTCACTATAAAAGTTGCCACAAGTACACATGGATTTACATTTCGTAGTGAGACTCTGTGAGTTGGTATACCAGTGATGGAACATCTGGTGCAGCTTTTTCTTGAAGTGAAAGAACTGAAATCTGGCTGCAGTGGCACGAATCTGATGTTCATAATACTGACTCAATTCACCTACTACATCATCATAGGAGAGTGCATCGGGAGATGACGTAGGGAAGAGTTTTTTATTTAAGTGAAACACAGGGGTTCCCACAGTGGAGAAGATATAATGAGATTTCACAGTACCTAGAATTCTTTGGACTTGACAGTGTGCCTGGAATTGGGTGAGATATTCGAGCCATTTTCCTTTTTCATCGAAGTGGCGAAACGGTGGAATGTTATTTGGTTGTATCACTTAATTGGTTGGTTGGGCAGCTGATGCAGCTTGTGCGGCAAGCCGTTGCTGTACAGTAGACAGCAAAGTGGCGATTTGCTGGTTCTGAAACTGAAAAAGCTGATTTAGTTCCAGAGCAGGAGCATTCTGCGGGTGAGAGGGCAGGATAGCCATTCTAACACTAACAAATTAGAGCAAAATATGAAAACCAATGTGCAAAACCTCTGAAAAGAGAAATAGATTAGTTCTGCAGTTCCAGTCCTGTAACACATGCAACAACAAGAACAAATTACCAAATAGACTCACTGCAATGACAGCTCCCCTGCAGCAAACTAGAACACATGAAAAGCAAATAAAACATTGTTTATCAGAACTCATCACCACTTGTGGCTTTGCACTCCTGTAATGTTTTTTGGTTCTTGGCTGGATGAGTAGAGGGTGGTATGATAGGTGGGTTGTTGGTTTCCTCTCACTACAACACAAATACAGTTTATTACAGTAACCAATTGGGTACTTAACTTCAGTGATGTCCAGTCTGAAGTTCTGTGGTTGACAGCAATCAACTTGTACTAATTCTTGAATCTTGTCCATGTCCACCTAACAGCTATATACACTGACTAACATTCCCTCACAGCTAGCTAAGGTGTGAGGCAACGACTATTGCTGTGGAAGAGTGGTGGAGCACAGTGTGATGTATTGAGATGCAATGCTGTCTGAATCCTGATGCGACATACTCAGACTCATTGACAACTCTGACTTTGGTGGCAGCCTATATGCACGTTGCCTTGGGTGTGTGTCTTGATGTTCTCTTGTCACAGGCGCACCTTGTTCAGTGCCTGCTATTCAATGTTTGCTAGTGCTGTCAGAGATGAAAGCCAGCACAAATTGAAGTACTGATTTCAGATTCATCCTGTTCTTCTGTTTCTCTTGATATGACATCCTACAGAACCTTCCTACTTCCTCTTTGGATAGTCAGATTTGTACAAACACTTTCCTCCTTTCTACTAGATGAAGGAATCCTTGCTTCAGAATACTTGTGTCAGATTTTGTACATTATTTCTTTGTTTTTTGTTAGATATTCAATGTGAACTTTATGAATATATCTTCTGGGTTGCAACATAAGATTACCAAGATTGTGCAAAATAATGGGTTATTAACTTGACACAATTCACCACCCTTGCCATAAATAGCCCTAATTGTCTTTTGTCACCTGCAGTTATTCCATAAGAAAATAGTACATGAAAAAAATGAGGCCAACATTTTTTTATTTGTTCCCCCATGAATAACACTCACAACAGCTAAAGCTCTTTGTTCTAGGCTTTACTCTTTGTTTGAAGATAAGACTATTAACTTGTGGGTAATTGTGACTACACTTGATCATGGTAGAATAGAAAATCCAACTTTCGTATGAAGATAATATACTATCAAGATGCAACAGACACAATTGAACAAACGTGTACCTCAACAACAGGCTAGAACCAAACTGTCAAACATCTCATATCTGTGAGATATTGTTGATATATTTGCTGCCAACAGTAAATTCATGGTTGATAGCTGCCACAGACCCTACCCTTCCTCCCCCTCCACCCCAGTAGTGTGGAGTGATATCGATATGTGGCTGTGTAGGCGGAAGCAGCAGTGGGGTGATGCTGGTTATATTGTATGGAAAGTTTGTCTGACCAGTCAAGTCATAGCTAGTCCTAAAGGAAGGCACAGCAGCAATATTTTTTTGGAGATCTACAGTGGTCCAGAGCATGGATATTGGCAATGATGTAGTCCTGGAACCATGCTGGTGGACGCAAATATCAGTCCATGCAAAACATTGGTTGTCCATAGAGGGTCCACAAACCTGTGTAGGAGCCTACAGTGAGACAGTGATGGTCGGGCAGTCATTGTTAGCAAATTTTACCATGAGACTGTCTTTGTAGGTGTCAGAAGGTAGCTGAAATGACTTCAGCTGGTTGACATGGCAGGATGACAGATTTTCCTGTGGTAGGGGAAGAGCAACCAGTATGAAGAGCATACTGGCCTGTAGCTGAACAGAGGTTCTCTGGCCTGAAGTCAGACACATCAACTATGAACACAGTAGCATTATAGCAGGAAGAAGTGAAAAGACACTCACATAAATTCACAACCTCATTTGCAGGAAGGAAGCCAAACAGAGGGGTGCTGTAGATGCACACACTTGGAGGGTTAACCCTCGTGGGAGAGTCAATGTCACATGGAATCATTTTATCATGGACTGGTGCCAGCAGAACATATCAATAGTCAAAAGGGGGCTCATCATCCATGGTCCAAGCAGGCTCCACCCTATTAAGAGAGACTGTTTGGCATTCTCCATTGAGAAGAATGTTTAAATTGTTAGTTGAGTGACTGAGTAAGGCAGCTGGAGTCCCCACCAGACACTATCACCATGGAACATGATGAACTCGCAATTAGCTACATTGTTACAAATGAGCACTCGTGGAAGTGTGTGAGCATGTGGGGAAGGTGTGCGAATGTTCCTATTATGTGAATGAACACACTCAACTAATGCATGTAAGTCCTCCATGGAGGCAGAGCAGTGTCTTCAACAAACTCAGCCAGTAATATAAGCAGCTCACCATGGAAGATTTTCATCCAGGGAGGCATTCAAATTATCTTTGTGGGCTGTGCGAATACTAAGCAGAACCCAAGATAAAGCTTCTGACCATGAACCTCCATGACACGTTAGGGCAGCTTTATTGGTCTGATGCTTTTATTCAATGGGACCATTACTCTGTGGGTGATATGCAGTTGTATGGTGTCTGTCTACACCATACCATGTACACAATTTGGAGAACAGCAGGGATTCGAACTGTTGTCCGTGGTCTATAGTAAGGATGAGGGATGGCCAAAACACTTCATCCACATGGAAACAAAGGCATGTGTGGCTGAGTCAGCTGTTATGTTGGCCAGGGGATCAGTTTTGACTCGTCTGGTAGTGTGATTGATACCCGACAGGATGTACTTACATCCCTTGGACAAGGAAATGGGACCAATTAAATTGAGATGCAAGTGACAGAGGCAACCCTTTGGGATGTCAGAACTGCCCAACGGTGGTCATGTGTGGCATCTGACCCTGCTATATTGGTAGAGAATACAAACCTGTGCACAGATGCAGCAGTCCTTCTGCACATGGGGCAAAACAAAATGTTCTCCAATGAGGCATGTAGTAGCCTTAAAGTCAGGGTGCGCTTTAGTGACAGTCAATGAATCACAACAAACAGTAGTAGTGGAGTCTGGCTGATGGTGGGCCACAATGTTTAGGACTGAACTGGCATCCTGGTGCAGGCTTGGCCAACTCATCCAAGACTTTGAGTTTATCCTGGAATGATAATCCGCTACTGCATTTCCGCTCCTTGTATGTGTCAAATGTCTGTAGTGTATTGACTCATGAGGTCCTTATAGTTGAATCTCCTCAGTGGAAGGTCTTGTGCTGGGTTTTGGGTGGCATCAGAAGCAGCTTATGCTCTGTGAAAATCTAGACTGTTCATCCTTTGATGTTATCATCATGAGTATCTCGTGGTGGAATGTTGATCCCTTGTGCCGGGACGCCATGTGTTTCTTCAAAAAGAAGCATGGGCCCGAGCTGTGTCACGAATGTGTTGCTGTAGGAGAGCACTGACTGAGGTGTCGCTCACATCAGCTGTAATGGTTATATCTGCACTGGGTGTGCAGGCATAACAGTGTGTGAATAAATGCAGTCCTTAGTGTGTTGAGTGCCTCGATCATTACTTCTGACCACAGAAATGAACTAGTAAGGTAATATACAAAAATATACTAAAGATATCTCAAAGTGACATATGCTTAGCAATTAGCAGATAAAAAGAAATCAAGCAAGACAATTTGAACTGCACTGATGTGGCATCCAACAAATGCGTACAAAATGAGGTATGGACTACAGTCCATGATGCACTGACATAAGACTTATGTGTTTAACATACATATGTGTTTGGTTTGCACTATGACATTTCAAGATACTATACCTAATATTTATAGAGCAGATGAATAAAATGTGTCTTCACTCAATTTACCACAACACCCATTACTTTACCCAAAAGAGTTTATGACAATTAAATTAAATCACTTTCTGCAGAGTAAACAAGAATAATAATAATATTTAACACTAATAGCATTCTAAAATAAGAAATTTATCACTAGATATTTAATGGCATAGTCACATTTCAAAATTGTAAAAGGATCTCCCCATTAAGTCAGATGGCATATATGTATCAAAATCTAAAGCACAAATCTATTACAAACCAGAATTATATAGTAGTATGAATCTGCAAATATAGTGTATATTTTCTTCCAGACTAAGGATCACTAATCATCCATGTTCAAAAGTCTTGTCTTCTACACTAAAAGGTAAAAGTAGCTGAAATTTTACCAATTTGCTTTGCTTACCTATAGCTCCTCTTATCTTTACACCTACAATGGGCATTTCCACAAAATTCTTATTATACTTGATCTTGTCCCTAAATTGTTCAGATATATCACAAATTGTGCTACCTGTATCAATCAGACAGTTGCCTTCCCAATAATCAATGTTAATTTTAACATAAGGATGCCCAAAATCTGAATCATTGTCTCTGTTGTCGGACAATTCATGCAAAAGATCACTTTGAATTTCATAAAATGCTCCATCCACACTTTCGCAAGGTTTTATCAACTTTACAGGTATCATAACATTACTTTGATTACTCATGTTGTTAAGTAAAGATTGAACACAATGAATAAATCCCATGGCAAAACTAACATCACTTGTTACAGAAGGGATACAAAACACATTACTGCAAAATTACACTTCCTGCTTAGATCCTCTTTCACTTCATTTCACCAACTGGAATACAAATTCTGACTAAACAGAGCCAACTTATTCCAGAATGCACCTTTATCTGAGTTATCATCATACTGGTCCCAAACAAACATAAAAAAGTTTTCCCCTTTATTCTCTAGGCTCACAGATACCTCACCTTTACTGTTTGGTTCATTACTCTGCAAGTCATTACTGGAAACCTGTTTTGACTAGACTGGTATTCCATGACCTTAACTTACATCATCACTTACCTAACCTGTATTGTCAATATCACTTACAAATAACTCTGAAACTTCATTATTCTTAAACTCAACAAATACCTGATACTCATGATCATCATATTCCTCCAAAATTACTTCATCAGCGACATCACTGACAATACAAGTCTCCTCTCCTTTAAAGTCATATACCGCACCTACATTCAATTGCAATAAGCCACCAGTCTCAGACTTACCTACCTCAGTTACTTCACATTTCTCATTCACATCTACATAAAAAATACCACCTACTTCAGATCCAATACAGTCATCACCTGATTTACTTACATCAACAACACTGTTTCTCACCCAAGAGAAGAAATCATTAGTACTCAAAATTCTGACATTCTGCTTTGTGATTAGCACTTACATCACCATAATTAAACATGGTATCCCAAAACCTTTGATCCAAACATAAATGAGAAATCTGATATTCCTACTGTTCAATTTCAGATACATATGCCATATCATTAACACTGTTGTTACTGTCTAATTGCAAGTGTAACTTAGGGATACTGTGTTTGTTATGTTTCCTCACCCCAAAAATGTGGACCTTCATTGAGGCAAACTGCTGTTTCCTGAGTAGGTTCTTCTACGATTGATTCTTCTATTAAAATGCCCATGGCTATCCCCATTATTTCTATCCTGCTGCTGTTCATTAAATCTCTCTCTATTGACACTTTGATCCTGATGAAAGTTACCATTATCACTCTTTCTGTGATTACTCCCATTGTGATTTCTATTATTCCTATTATTTTGGTAAATACTTCTTTCTACTGCCCTATCCAGCCTGTTTAAGACAGCCGTCAGGTAAATGTACCAAATCGCACTGCAACGTTTCTGGTAATCTCCTTTTAACCTTCATGTACTCGCGCTAGAAATAGTCACGTGAGCGCTCGCGCGGGCGGTCGGCCGACCGCCCGAGGGTTTCCATCAATCTCTTGAGGTTTTCCGTTTTTAAAGGTGATATTTCCATAAAATATCGACATAGGATATCTCACACAATATTGCAAACACATTTGTAATCAAAATTATTTATTTAACAATAAAATATACAATGGAATACAAAAAGGAAGCCAAATACCCAAATGAAATATAAGAACATTTTTTAATTGTAATGTTTTGGGACTATATAATGTAATGCTTCAGACTAGAATTATTCACTGTCTTAACTCGTCACAAGAAAAGCTACTTTTGCTTTGAAAAAAGAATTTTTGATTGAAAACGTCACAAACATTTCTGTCAGATGAAAAATTCTGATCAGTCTGTATCCATTTCATTTTCGTTTTGAGGCTGACAACAATTATTGCATGTAACTGTCGTGGTTGAATGTCGTAGACAGACGTTTCTTCCACATTCACCGCATTCTCGCTTTGTTTTTACATTCTTTTTTGAGCCACACAAATAACATATTCCTCTCCTTGTAGGGGCTGATACAGCTGGATAAACCACGTCACTCTCTCTGTAATTTTCCAAAAATACTAACAAATCTTTTGGTAAATGCTTCAATTTAGCTCTTTCTTTCAGGTTTAGCTCATCAGTTCCAAAGATAACGCATGTAAAATTGTCTTCTCGTTTTTTCTTTCATATTACCTGTGTTGAATTGAAAAATGCGTAACGAATTTATTCCTGCCAAGTCAAGTAAGCCGAAAAATATACATGCAGGCCACCTTTGTGTTCTTCTTGATGTTGAAATCCTGGAGCACCTTTGGTTGAATTATAGTCTGTTATTTGTACAGGTTTTTTCGTATCTTCATCTATGATGTCGGCATCATGCATTGCGGAGAGCACTACTACAGTACCAAACATGTAGTCTCCTACCACTGCATTTCCATTTACTGTCACAAATTCTGGGGGAATTTCTTTTTTATTTTTTCTCATTGTACCTAAAAAAGTGAGGCCTTTGCTAAGGAGGTATTCAGCCAACGGGTAACTTGAAAAATAATTATCAGTTGATACATTTCTATTTGTTCCTTCTATGCATTCAACCAATGTAGCGACCAAGTCGTATGATTTGTTGGAGAGTACGTTAGGGCCTGGCACTTGTTTTCTGCAATACACTTCTAAATTACATGTATAAAAAGTGCGTGCATCACACAGTGCATACATTTTTAACCCATATTTGGCTGGTTTTTGAGACATGTACTGGATGAATGAACATAGTCCTCTAAAAGCAACCAACATCTCATCAATAGTGACAAATTCCCCTAAACTGAACGAGTTTTGCTTGTTAGCAATGAAAGAAGACAAAAGTTCTTGTATAGGAGCAAGTTTGTCCATTGCTTGACGTTCCAATCTCGTGTTTAGGTCATCAGAACTTATAGCTCGTAGCAAAAATCTAAACCTATTTAGGCTGAAATTGGCTCTCAAAATTGTCAGACCTGTTCCATTGCTATTGAAATATTCAGAAAAATTTGCAAGGTTTCCTCTTTTGACCGCAATCAAAAACAGAGCACCAAACAGTGCTAGCATTTCAGCCATTGTTGTCGGCTTATAATCCCTTTCACGTACTTCAGAGTTACTGCTTCCTTCTGCCAGTGCTTGATGTGTCAATTTTTTGCTTTCAATATAAATATTCGTGTACCTTACGACCCCTTCTACCATTTTGGGTGTTATTATAGACTGAAACCTTTCCAGTCGAGTTTCACATTGTCTGGCTTGTCCTCTAGGACCTGGTAGAGTTTTGATTATATTTTTTGACTTCGATTTTCTGCTGGTAATATTGGCACTACTAGCCCAAATAGTTTCCATATCCTTACCTATATAAAATCTGATGTCATTTGTTGGTAGCTCCTGTTGATCTATGTCATTTTCTCCCCCGTTTTCCAAATCAATTTCCGACTCACTTTGATGTATATCATCTTCAATCCCTTCTTGTTCATTATCTGGGCCATCGGAAACGTCAACTTCTAGGGATTCCTCATGGTTTTTCCCCTCTGCTTCCTCTCTCTCCAATTCAGCCAAGATTCTATATATGTCATCAGACGTAAGGTTTCGTCATTCCCTTTAAAAAAGAAAAATAATTGTTACTTTTGCCAACAGAAATTTCTTAGAATGACGAAGTGCTAAAGTAGAAAGAAAAACAGAATTTGTGAATGGCAAAATTTATAGAAAGTAATGCACATTCACTAGAGAATTGGAAGAGTCTATAAAATTAAGGAATTATAGGGGAATTACAAAAAGAAATACTTACATCCCGAAGTAGACGAGTAGAACAAAGTCTCGTAAGAACAAAGTCTCGCAAGGCTGTAACTGACCGTTTTTGTAAGTGCCGTAAGCGCTTGCAAGGCGGTAAACTGACCGTGTTTGTAAGTGCCGTAAGCGCTCGCGAGGCGGTAAACTGACTGCCGAACGTGTTTGGATCTATTTGAACTTGTCCTGGGAGGCAGAGAGGTGCGACTTGGACGAACTTTGAGCAGCATCTGTCGGAAAAAGGTGCAACTAGAGAATACATGTCCCTCCCGCCGCCTCGTTACCTTTGTGGAGTAAGTATGGCGCGAAATTGCAAAAAGGCAGTCACTTCACTGCCCTAGCGAGCGCGTGAAGGTTAAGTGCATCAGTCAAGGTCATTCCATCGAATGGTTTGTCAAGATGTGTTAATTTTTTAAGTTGGTTCATATAAAACCTTTCAAAGGGCCATCCCTATTCCTATAATTAGGACCATTCAAAAATACACTTTTGATTCTGCCCCATTCTACTTCCGACCAAAATTTATTTAAAAAACTTTTCTACAGACTGTGATATGTTTCCCATTGACTTAAATTTAAATTTACCTGTGACAGAGCATCGCCTTCAAGAAATCTTTCAATAAATTTAATTCTCTGATTGATTGCCATTCATGCCTGACACAAAACTATCACTGCAGTGGTGCAGAAAGTCCACTGGATGTAAACTGTCTGATGGAAAACTTCTGATAGGAGTGTTGGATCACACAAAATCATTGTTTGCACACAGTTTGATTTACATAAATTTCCTGAACTCCTGAATTTTTTGACCTAAAACTGTTACATTAGTTTGCATGTTGTTTTCGATATTTAAGATTTTTTGGTTTAAACTGACGATATTTTGTTCCATTTTTCCGCTGCAGTCTTCTATTCAACTCTGAAATCAACAATATACTTTGACTGTTTTGCTGACTCAGCTACAAACTCATTTTTCAAAACATTAAATTTATTTTCTAAAACGCCAACTTTTTCGTTCACACTTTTTAACCCTTCTGACACTCCATTTTGTAACTCTGGAACGTGATTACTAAGTTCACCTATCTGATCTTGTGCCCTGTACATTTCGCTATTGTTTTCAGTTTTCAAGTTATTTAATTGTCTTCATACTGAAGTAAATTTGCCATCGTTATCTGTTCTTATTTCAGTTAACTGATTATTGACTGCACTAAATTTGCTCTTGTTATTTGTCTTCATTTCCTCTAGTTTTGCCAAAATCAACTGCAAAACGTCAGTCTTTACTGTTTCTTTACTGACTTTCAGTCAGCTCAAGCAATTCCAGACCGGATCCTGCAGCTTTCATTTCTACCTCACGTTTGCTTTCGTCCCTAATCCCTATTCATTTTGTTAACAAGTGCACGAGTCCACAAACAAATTAACTTCACAAATAATTTTTACTTATCTTTCCTTTCGGATTCCCCTGGCTGTACCTGTAAAGTCCTCCTCCCTTTTATTTGATGTGGTCCATCATTATTGGTAATACATCATCACTGTTGGTATAAATATCCTTTGTTGGTCAGTAACAGTTTTGCTCCATGTGATCAAAAATTTATTCATACATAAATTTTAAAAATCAACGAATAAAACCATTCCTGTGACAGACAAATCTTCATTATTAGCCAATTAATCATGGACGACGCCTACACTTGTAATCTCCCCCTCCTTCCTACTTCCATCTATTGTCCAGAGCAAACTATGTCCTGTCCAAGGAATTAGTAAGCCAAGTCTTTTATGAAGATTTGAAAGGAGCGAAGATTACAACAAAGTTTCTAGTTTACTTATCTTGTCATGTTGAGTTGATTCCAGTTCTTCTTGTCTAGGGGCATGATTCTTGGAGATTTTAACGTCACATCAGGTCCTCATGGTTGATTTGAACTAAATAAATCTGAAAATTGTTGTTGCAGCATTTTTTTAATTAAATATATTTTCTCACGTTTTAGTATATAATACAGTATTTTGATTTTCCACATTAACAATTCCGAAATTACATTGTTCACACAAAAATACAAAAATACGTCCAATTACACCAGAGACATGGTTATGACTCTCACAGTCTACGGAAAGAACAATATTTCAAAGGGTTTACAATTTTTCTTAATCAATGAATTTCTTCTATTTTTCCATTACATTATCAATTTCGATTATTATTTCATAAATGAATCCGGTAATAAACATAGTAAACAGCACAGGATTGTGTAATTAATAATAGAAATTTTAAGTGTGCCAATAATTCGTGACTTCGACTACTACCTAGTGTAACAAATTTGTCTGTGGAGGAAACTTTTGAAATATCTACCTGTTACATTGTGACTTATGGAACAGCCTTTATCTCTATTTACAGAAACCCAGTATTGGAAAATAAGAGAGAATTTTTTGAGAGATTGGACATCTTATTAAACACATTGTTTTTAATGAAAGTTAATGTAATTCTAATAGCTGATTTTAATATAACTTTCAACTCCAGTACTTCTGACAACTTGGAAATAAATAGCTTAGTTAAAAGCTATGGGATGAATATCATGCTGAAGAATGTAAACACCAGACCTGGTAGTGTAAACATAGGTACTTGTATAGACAATATTGTTACAACTTTTCATTCTTCAAAATACGATGCAAATGTGATTGACACTCTTCTTTCTGATCATCATGGAATTATTATTCATGTAAACATGGATGCACAATTAGTGACTGTAATACATCTGTTTTTCTAAAATGTCTCAGAGAAATTAACTGGTTGTGTGTATGGTAACACTGGAGCAGAAAACTAGTTCAACAACTTTCTTGAATTATTCATGTGGGCAGTTAACATTAGCCTGCCACTAAAGAACAAATGTGTTAAAATGAGCAGGGTATCGACTATCAATAAAAATAAGTGGTACTCACAGGAACTACGAAAACTTAAAGATCAATGCAACAATATCTACTACCTAGCAAAGAATTAATCTTGTCTGCATGCCAAAGTAAGATATAAAGAATGCAAATATCAATACAGAATGGGTATTAAGAAATCTAAATTAGAATATAATTGCAAATTGGTTGCACAAGCTATTAATAAACCTAAAGAAATGTGGAAAATCATTAATGAGAATCTAGCATTGGGTAGCAAAGAATTTGTATCTAGATCCAAAATTAGGGCTGATAGTTTTAATAATTATTTTGTAAACAGTGTAGATAGTGTAGTTACTAAGATACCTGATAGTAAACATGAACCTAGCTACAATTGGGATGTTGCCTGTAAAAACCAAAATGCTATGGAAAATGTGTTTTATTTTGAACACATTTCTGTAGAAGATGTACACTCTGTCATTCTTTCTCTTAGCAAAAGTGATTTACTGGATATTTACAATACCAGCTCTACAATGTTGAAACTTAGTAGTCATAATATAGCAGAGGTACTCTGTCACATCATAAACTACTTCTTTGATGAAATTTGTTTTCCTGAAAAATTAAAAGTAATCCCAGTCCACAAAAAAGGTGACAATAATTTGCCTAGCAATTATAGGCCAGTTTCTCTTGTACCACTTTTCCAAAGTCATTGAGAAACTAATGAGTATACAAATACTCAATTTTCTAGATTCTCGTCAATTACTTTCAAATAGCGAGTTTGGGTTTAGGAAAAATCTATCAACATGTGATGCTGTTATGAGCTACATATGTAACTGCCTCGAAGTAAAAGAAGAAAAATTTATTGTAAGTACAAAGTTTTTTGATTTATCAAATGCGTTTGGCACTATGTGCCACAACACTATGCTGCTGAAATTAAAAACTGTAGGTTTCTCAGTCTCTGCTGTTAAAATTATTCAGTCATACTTATCTAAAAGATCTCAAACTGTTTACTTCAATAACCAATATTCTAGTTTCATACACTTTAACCATGGTGTTCATCAAGGGTCAATCTTGGAATGCAATAGATGATACTACAAACTTTTACTTGTATGCAGATATCAGTTTAAGTGTTACAGTGCCTACGAACAATAACATAAGTAACTCTACCTCACTCAAGGTAGATATACTTTCTGATTGGTGCAATGCCAATAGCCTGTCTATGAACATAAATAAAACACAGGAATTTAACATTTCTTATAACAATAGAATCAACTTAGAGACAGTTCCTGTAAAGTTTCTTGGCATTGTTTTGCAAAATAATTTAGGCTGGCAGGCACATGTGAAATATTTAACACCAAAAATTTCTAAAGGAATATTTATGCTCAGAAAATTACAAGCAACAGTAGACAAGAAAATTTTGCTTTCTGTCTATTATAGTTATATTCACTCTCATTTGATTTATGGGACAATCTTGTGGGGAAATAATTGCTACTCAAAATGCTTATTTACAGCCCAGAAAAAAGCTGTCAGACTGATATGTAAAGTACCACCTAGAACTCACTGCAGATAATTATTTATTAAACTTAGTATTATGACCTTGCCATGTATATACACATTTCAATGTCTCTTGTACATTAGAAAGAAATTGTCTAGTTTTGATCTGAATTCTGAGTACATAGTTATAACACACGACACTGTAATGATGTAAGAAAAGACTACTGCTCATATACCAAAACTCTAAACAACTTCAAACACACATCTGTAGAGCTATTTAATAAACTACCAGAGTCTGTAGCTGAAAAAAAATTAACATATTTGTGAGAACTTTATTAATTCAAAATTGTTTTTAATACAATGGAAGATTTCTGTGAGCATAATTTCCAACATAGATTAATTATTTATGTATTTATTGTCATTGTTGTTTGTACATTTCTTGACGTTGCTTATACAAGCTTTACATCCCTGTAAATGTTTTGTTTTTGAACAATAAAAATTAATCAATCAATCTAAAGAAAATAATTTTAACTGTACATTCAGAACTGGTACTTACCGATTGTAATATCGAACCTACAGTATTTTGTAAAGTAATTCGTTTTCATAAATTTTAGCTTGAAATATGACATACTATGTATAAAATTACGTGAAAGTTTCCATAAAATCGACAGAGATGATATTGACCTGTCCAAAATTCGAAAAATAGTACTGGTATCTACCGACCTGTCCAAAATTCGAAAAATAATACTACTGGTATCGACAACTACTGTTGAGGAAAAGAAATGCTAGAGCAGGATGTCCCATTACAAACCCAACATAGTACTCAGCAACGGTGCACCAAAATGTCACATGGCTGTGAAGTATTTGTTGGTGAATTTCCTGACAGTTTTCAGCTGCTCAGTAGCGGAAATTTTATTTAATTATGGTACCTGACAAGTGGGAGTAGGCCTCATCGGAAGACATCAAAATAGCACCTGGAAGAATGTTCTGAAGAATTTCCTCACATACAGTTCTGCAAGTTTCAAAACCTCTCTTACTTAATTCTTTAGTAACCACTATTTTGTATGGGTGCATGTGAAGATCTCTGCGCAAGATTCATCTTGCACTCCTATTATACAATTGCAGGGCAGCTGACTGTTTCAAATGGAGATTGCTGGATGGATACATATTTTCAGTCATTGTTACAGTTCCGAGGTTGGCCAGTAGATTTTCTTTTCAGTGCAGAAGCTGATGTCCATAATCTTGATTCCCAAACTTTAATAGTTTTTGTTTCAGGAAAAGAATAATGTCAGCCAAGTACAAAGCGAATGTGAAGTGCTCGCTGAGTAGTAGTCACAGAAGTACCATTACAGATATAAACCTCCACTACAAATGCATGGTGGTCACCTACTCTCAAGCCAGAATACATATTCCAAAAATAATCATTAAATACTATAATGTCTAAAAACGTAATCACGAAAGGATAAACAGATATATGCAAAAATAAATGAAAATATAGCGTTTTCAGAATCAGAATTGCAACATAGAGGGAATTCAGATAAATTTAGAAACGACAGAAACAGCATTATAAGCTCCATCACCGTAAAATTTGCGGTCAGCAGGAAATGCATCAATGATATCTCTGTGAATGGAGATCTTTGACAGTTCGGTTCTAGCTAGTTGTTTGTTCCATTGTGTATGTTACCTCTTGATAGTCAATTATCTCCATGTGAAAAGTGCGTTTTCTGCTCTACTATGATCGATTGTAGTAATCTCTACCGCCATTGGTGGTCCTAAATTGTTTCATTTTCTAATTACTTGTTTCTTGTGTTTGTCCATGATGGTTGTTGTGGCCATGGATCACAATCAGTGGAGTGATACAATACCAGTGTTTCCTAGTTTCACACCTGGGTATGGCTGAAACAATGGTAGTCACCAGAGGCATACCTTAACTCTGTGGCCCTGACATGGCTGGAGACACTTGTGGCGACAGTCGACTGCCAGTAACTTCACCGGCGAAGCGCAAAGTAAAAGGTCTTTGGAGACTCGAGCTTCTTTGGGTAGTCCCGTCTGCAACTTGACTAGTGATATACGTGTGTCGTGAAATTGTGCATTGTTTTTCTTGTGTTTCTGTAAATATACGAACCGTAATAAAAGTTACTTATCGTAATAAGTTGGGATTTTTGGTGCGTGGACCGTCACTGTAGCCCTAAAACCCACATTGGTGACCCCGAGTCGCGAAAATACGTTGCAGTCGCTCGCTGTGTATCACCGGTTTCGCGCCAATAGACAATGTCGCAGCCTCCAGTTTTTACGGCAGTGCACGACGCCGAGACCGCAGAATGGTCATTTGACTGTGAAGCGCAACGCTTCACCCCGTGTGCCACTAATACACCGGGAATGTTCGTATCTCCCGTGTTTGCCTCGCTTGGCCGGACGACTCTAACCTTTGCCGGCATACCACACCGGGCACTGTACACATCGTCGTGGAAACCTTCTACGGCATTCTACGCTCAACAGAATGCCCCTTCAGCACAGGACCCCGGAAACCCCGAGTTTCTACCGCACAGCATGGACCACGCGGCTGGCCAGTTCCTGGGTCCACATGCACGGCCGCCGATTAACGTGCCCCCATTCGCGCCGGTCGAAGGGACACTCGCGCCAACCGCGCCGGACCATTTATACGCCTACCCGTCCTGCCGCCCCGCGCACACCTCGGGCGACGCACCTGCCGTGGTTCCGCACCGTCACTCGGCGCTCAATCGCGATCTCGCGCCTCTGCTCGAGATTCCTGCTGCGCCGGCAGTTGACCCGCCCGCACCTGCCGCGCCGTGCTCGTCGTGTGGCCGCACAGATTCCGTGCCTACATGGACTGGATACCACGTCTCGCCTACACAGCTAACGGACGTTCAACGCAACACATCGCCTGCCACTGAGGCACATTTCGCACCAGTGAACACCGTGCAGAATCCCCGTGCGTTTCGTGCCGCTCCTACAGCCCCGCAAACACTGGCCCCCGGCCGTTTTCCGCAGCTGCCGCCGTTACAACTGGACAACCCAGTGACGTGGTTTACCTTGGTGGACAACATGTTGGACATACACGGTATTGCGGACGACAGCACCCGTTTCGTGTGTTTAGTGAACCACCTGCACGACCACCCTGATCTCATCAGTGACTTATTGCTGAACCCACCTAAGAGCAACAAATATGCCTCTGCTCGCGCATTACTTATCGAACACCTCTCTCGTCCGCCGGCCGATACTATTCACAACATAATTTACGACGAGACTTTAGGCGACAGAACACCCTCACAGCTGTGGCGACGCTTGCGTGCACAGGTCGGTACCGAGATCCTGCCGAACTTAGCGCTCTGGGCTGCCGCAAGAACTACAGTTACATTTGTTTCCACATACCGCAGCGTCACTCGAGGATAAACTACGGCTGGCGGATCAGGCATACGCCATTATTCGACACAGCACAGTGTCTAACACCGCCGAGGTTGGTAACCCTGTGTGTATACTTCCACCGTCGGGCGGTAGAGGCCGGGCGCGTGTGTATCGCGGACAGTACACACAACAGCAGCCACCTAGCGGCCAAGACCGGGAGCCGCCAGCGGGTCGGCAACAGCCGCTCCCTACCCCAACCGGGCTAGCGCCTGCCCGCCCCACCTTCCCCCCGCCTGACGCTTCGGCTGGCGGGACGAGTACAGCCGACTCACGCATATGCTGGTTTCACACCACTTTCAGGGACGCCGCTCGCAACTGCCGTCCGCCCTGCGCGTTACCAAACGCCGCACGCGGGCCGCAGTAGGCGCCACGGCCCGCGGATACAGGCAGGGGCGCCCACAGACATTGCATTCTGTCAGATCCCCCACCCCACGAGGACGTCTGTACGCCTTGGATGTAGGTTCGCGCCGGTATTTTCTCGTCGATACCGGAGCAGACGTTAGTGTCATACCTCCCACATTTTCTGTAAAGGACACGACACCAACCAAACTGTCCCTTCGAGCAGCAAATAAGTCGACACTTCGTGTCGAGGGTTTGGCCAAGTTACCTATTGAACTCATACCTGGTAAACAGTTCACTTGGTCCTACTACGTGGCTGATGTCGAAGATCCAGTATTAGGCATCGACTTCCTTTTCCACTTCGGACTGTCTCCAGATCTTCAGTCAGCCGCATTATTACACCACGCCTCGTCCACGCACATTGCATGTTCAGTCGCTTCTTCGGCCCCCCCTCCACCTCGGCTGCCTGCCGACCTGGACACAGCTCCCATCAAGTGCTCTTCATCGGCGGACAGCCTCACAATTTCCACCGCCCATCTCCAGCCTGAACGCCCTGCAGTCGACGACCTCCGTCCTCACAACGTCGAACGGAACCGTGCTAGATCATCGGCTACGCAAGCCCTCGCCGAGGCACGACGCCTCGTACAACGCCTGACAACGCCGCCACCACCTGACACCGGAGATGCACCTCGTGGAACTTTGTCGACACCGAAGCAGACTGCTTCCCTGGCACATCAGGTTAGTGACTCTTGTGTGCTACCGATCCCCGTTCACGACGGCCCCCAAATGAGTTCACCAGCCAAGCTGAACGCTATTACGAATGGTACGACACACAAAATTGTCACGACAGATGGGCCTACAGTGCGCCATAAAGCGCGCCGACTGCCACCACATAAACTACGCCTTGCTAAAGTCGCAGTGGAGGAACTTCTAAGGACAGGCATTGTTCGCCCATCAGACAGTAACTGGTCCTCCCCCATACATTTAGTTCCCAAAAAGGACGGCACTGTGCACCTGTGTGGCGACTATCGTCGCCTCAACGCGCGGACGGTATTAGACAATTACCTGATACCTCACATACAAGACTTTGCGCAAGTACTTAGTGGAGCACGCATCTTCAGTGTCTTGGACTGCCGCAAGGCATATTTACAGATACCAATGGAACAGAGTGACATTCCAAAGACAGCAGTAATCACACCTTTTGGCCTGTACGAATTTTGTTACATGCCTTATGGTCTCAAAAACGCGGCCCAAGCTTGGCAGCGTTTTGTAGACTCACTTCTTTTTAACTGCACATATTGCTACACATACCTCGATGACATACTAATTTTCTCCCCCTCTGACAGGGAACATGAACTCCACCTGGCCACGATACAGGACTTATTGACACGTAACGGAGTCGAGATCAATAATGACAAGTCACAACTCCGCTGCACCGCTGTCACTTTTCTGGGGTACACAGTCTCCTTGGATGGTATATGCCCTCCGCAGGAGCGGCTCGACTGCATTCGTGAGCTACTCCTCCCAGTGTCGTTTCGCGAATTACGCCGGTTTTTAGGAACTGTCAATTTCTACCGTCGTAACCTGCCGATGGTGGCAGCAATTCAAGCCCCTTTGACTGATGCATTGGCCGGTAAACAAACCTCAGGTAGTCGTCGAGTACCGTGGTCTGACAACATGGTGAGAGCTTTTGAAGACCTTAAATCAGCGTTAGCACGTGGTGTCACTCTCACCCATCCTTTGCCAGATGCCTGCATCTCGATTACAGCGGATGCAAGTGATTTCGCAATCGGTGCAGTCCTACAACAGCATGTCAATGACACGACTCAACCACTCCGTTTTCTTTCCAAAAAATTATCTACAGCTCAACGTAAATGGTCAGCATTCGACAGAGAATTGCTTGCAGTTTCTGAAGCTGTAAAATACACTCCTGGAAATGGAAAAAAAAACACATTGACACCGGTGTGTCAGACCCACCATACTTGCTCCGGACACTGCGAGAGGGCTGTACAAGCAATGATCACATGCACGGCACAGCGGACACACCAGGAACCGCGGTGTTGGCCGTCGAATGGCGCTAGCTGCGCAGCATTTGTGCACCGCCGCCGTCAGTGTCAGCCAGTTTGCCGTGGCATACGGAGCTCCATCGCAGTCTTTAACACTGGCAGCATGCCGCGACAGCGTGGACGTGAACCGTATGTGCAGTTGACGGACATTGAGCGAGGGCGTATAGTGGGCATGCGGGAGGCCGGGTGGACGTACCACCGAATTGCTCAACACGTGGGGCGTGAGATCTCCACAGTACATCGATGTTGTCGCCAGTGGTCGGCGGAAGGTGCACATGCCCATCGACCTGGGACCGGACCGCAGCGACGCATGGATGCACGCCAAGACCGTAGGATCCTACGCAGTGCCGTAGGGGACCGCACCGCCACTTCCCAGCAAATTAGGGACACTGTTGCTCCTGGGGTATCGGCGAGGACCATTCGCAACCGTCTCCATGAATCTGGGCTACGGTCCCGCACACCGTTAGGCCGTCTTCCGCTCACGCCCCAACATCGTGCAGCCCGCCTCCAGTGGTGTCGCGACAGGCGTGAATGGAGGGACGAATGGAGACGTGTCGTCTTCAGCGATGAGAGTCGCTTCTGCCTTGGTGCCAATGATGGTCGTATGCGTGTTTGGCGCCGTGCAGGTGAGCGCCACAATCAGGACTGCATACGACTGAGGCACACAGGGCCAACACCCGGCATCATGGTGTGGGGAGCGATCTCCTACACTGGCCGTACACCACTGGTGATCGTCGAGGGGACACTGAATAGTGCACGGTACATCCAAACCGTCATCGAACCCATCGTTCTACCATTCCTAGACCGGCAAGGGAACTTGCTGTTCCAACAGGACAATGCATGTCCGCATGTATCCCGTGCCACCCAACGTGCTCTAGAAGGTGTAAGTCAACTACCCTGGCCAGCAAGATCTCCGGATCTGTCCCCCATTGAGCATGTTTGGGACTGGATGAAGCGTCGTCTCACGCGGTCTGCACGTCCAGCACGAACGCTGGTCCAACTGAGGCGCCAGGTGGAAATGGCATGGCAAGCCGTTCCACAGGACTACATCCAGCATCTCTACGATCGTCTCCATGGGAGAATAGCAGCCTGCATTGCTGCGAAAGGTGGATATACACTGTGCTAGTGCCGACATTGTGCATGCTCTGTTGCCTGTGTCTATGTGCCTGTGGTTCTGTCAGTCTGATCATGTGATGTATCTGACCCCAGGAATGTGTCAATAAAGTTTCCCCTTCCTGGGACAATGAATTCACGGTGTTCTTATTTCAATTTCCAGGAGTGTATTTCTGCACAGACATTGAAGGAAGGAACATAACAATCTTCACGGACCACCACCCCCTCGCGGAGGCTATCCGTAACCCTGTTACTGACCTTCCCCCACGTTGCCAATACACAACAGACATCCGTTACATTCGAGGGTCAGAAAATGTGGTGGCTGACTACCTATCACCTATCACTGCAATTTCATCCCCAATTAATTTCGATGAATTGGCCCACTTACAGCAGAGTGACACCGAATTGCACAACCTCTGACAGGACCCAGATACTTCCCTTCAGACCATTTCATGCAACCTACCGGGCACGGCCAAGCCACTGTGGTGTGATACATCCACGGGCACCGCTCGGTCTATTGTTCCCCCTGCGCTGCGTCGCCAAGTGTTCACTGCTTTACATAACCTGGCACATCCTGGTGCTAAGGCTACTACGTGCCTGGTTACAGAACTCTTTGTGTGGCCAGGTGTAAAGAGGGATTATCGTACTAGGGCTCGTGCTTGTTTACAGTGCCAGCGCAGCAAAGTCGGCAGGCACACACAACCCAGTCTAGGTAAATTCGACATCCCGAAAGGCCGCTTCCATCATGTACATGTGGATCTCGTAGGACCATTACCCATGTCGGATGGTTTCAGGTATATCCTGTCCGGCATTGATCGCGTTACACGTTGGGTGGAGGCATTCCCCCTGCAGGACATCACAGCAGATTCCGTAGCACGCACATTTGTATCCTCCTGGATAGCTCGATTTGGCTGTCCTACATCCAT
Source organism: Schistocerca nitens (assembly GCF_023898315.1). Classification (NCBI taxonomy): domain Eukaryota; kingdom Metazoa; phylum Arthropoda; class Insecta; order Orthoptera; family Acrididae; genus Schistocerca; species Schistocerca nitens. The sequence continues at coordinate 252,119,685 of NC_064615.1, read as the reverse complement.
CACCACCGACCAGGGAAGACAGTTCGAATCCCTGCTGTTTAACAAACTCTGCGTCCTCTGTGGGGTGGATAGATTCCGCACTACGGCTTACCACCCCCAGAGCAATGGACTGGTCAAGCGGTGGCACAGAACACTGAAAGCGGCACTCATGCGCCACGGTGGTGAGTGGTGCGATGCCCTTCCCTGGGTTATGCTAGGAATACGCACGGCTTACTAGGCAGACCTCCAGGCTTCACTTGCAGAGCTCCTGTATGGCAAGACCCTAGTCCACCCTGCAGAGTACGTCAACGACGAAGCAATCGCCGACCTGTCCGACCTCCCCATGCTAGTTGAACGGGTCCGGACACACATAGCCGCGATCCGCACGCCTCCTCCACGGCCACATACTCGCCCTCGCGTGTTCAGGCATGCGGCACTGGACTCTTGTGAATTCGTTATGTTATGGGATGACACAGTCAAACCGGCATTACAACCACCCTACTCTGGCCCACATCGAGTAGTGGTTCGCAGGGACAATACTATGGACATTCTCGTCAGTGGTCGCCGGCAGACAGTTTCCCTCCAACGCGTGAAACCAGCCTGGACGATCGAAGAATCTGTAACACACCCACCCGAGTCGAGTGTTCTTCCATCAGATGGTGACGACCCCGATCCCACACAGACCACCCACCCTCCTGTGTCCCACCATGATCATATGCGCACCGAGCCTACACCCGAGGGCAACTCAGCAGTTGCGTACGATGATATTCTACCCTCGTTCCAAACAGGCACTGCGTGTGACAATCCACAACCTCAGGCTCAACCTCATGTTGCGTGTGACATTACACCATCCCAAGTGTTGGTACCCAATACCTCCACAGAGTGTTCCAATGTTTCTCCCGAACTACGTTACTTTTCGCCCCCACCCCCCCTAGTGCACCCTACATCCACTGTCGACGAAATTTGCATCGCAATCAACGCCTCTGAGTGCCAACGCGACGAGCTTTCCTCGCAGCTCCACGAGGGATCCATCTTCGTCCTCCGCATAGGGGACACTTCACGTGGGTCCACACCCACGTCACACATCACCATCCTGCGCACAGTCCCTGTCCCAAATGGGGTGGATACGGCTGCCATAACCGCAACGTTCAGCACCGACGGGATGCTCAAGATTCGCATCCCCCTCTCCGCCGGTACTGCAACAACATCTCCTGTGCCCGTCCAGTTCACGCGCGCAGGTCGACCAGTCCGCCCCCCCCCCCCACTGGATGGCGGACTATACGAGCGCTAGTCCACCCTGCACAGACAGTATGGACACTTAGCACACGCTGCTATCAACCAGCGAGCATCCCACAACGCCACTACACAGGAAGACACCCACGTCCTTCCCCTAGTGCTCCGCACTCCTGGGGGGGGGGGGGGGGGGGCTCTGTGGCGACAGTCGACTGCCAGTAACTTCACCGGCGAAGCACAAAGTAAAAGGTCTTTGGAGACTCGAGCTTCTTTGGGTAGTCCCGTCTGCGACTTGACTAGTGATACACGTGTCGTGAAATTGTGCATTGTTTTTCTTGTGTTTCTGTAAATATACGAACCGTAATAAAAGTGCCTTATCGTAATAAGTTGGGATTTTTGGTGCGTGGACCGTCACTATAGCCCTAAAACCCACATGCTTATGCCACCATCAGTTCTTATGCAAGGTTATATCGACGATCAAGTTTCATTTGCACCTTCAGCCTTTGACCTGCTAACCCCAAAGCCTGATGTTATTTCCTACTACTTTAACAATACGCTGCAAGCAGCCCCACATGTGCTTTCTGCTCAACAAGTGACAACTTCCTACTATGTTAACATTACACTGCCTGCAGCCCCATATGTCTTTCAGCTGAACAAGTGACAAACTCGTTAATGGTCCATGTTCCCCAGTGTTTGTTCGGTACTGCTAATATGTCTTTTGTACAACTTCTGCCCCGCAGTCCAATGACCATCATCATTCTATCTGTGCTGGCCTACATCATACCTTTGTCTATTGCATTGTGCATCATGTGCGGCTGCAATCTTGTCATGTTAACCAAGACCTCCAGCGAAGTAGCGCACTACATTCCTGCTCCATGAGGCATCCTCAATCACGATCTCATGCCTACTGTCATGGATTCATCATCATAGCATCCAGTTACTCCTATTGTGCATGCCTCACAGATCCTATGACCCTGCAGTATAACCTGGCTGCCAGATTCCCCAAACTACCGCAACTACAAAAATTATAATCTTTGACAGTTCCAGTATGACCAGGCAAGGTTATATTCATACAGTTAAGATGCAACTTATTCGAGTTTAATTTCAGCGCCATTGATGCTGAGAACTGTCCAGACCTGAGCCACATGTTGTTAACAGGCACAGTGAGACGAGGAATGTCACTAACCTTCATGTCTGAATGTTGAGGTTCCACTGGGGACATGCTGGCTTTGGCGGTGTGATGGAGTTGTGCATCAAAGGTGAACATTTGAGGTTGCAGAGTATGCAGTGAGCCCATGACAGGTTCTCTAACATGGCGCTGATAAATTGTTTGAGCTCATCATTGTGAGCATGAAGGGCATTGACTTCTGAGAGCTTGTCCATGAAATCAACAAGTAAGGAAGCCAGATGGGAATTCAGTGAAGAACACTCGCTAGAGCAGAGTGAAATGGGTCACTCTTTAGGAAGCAAGGGTCTGGGTCAAACAAACAATCTCAAAATACGGGTGCCGCTATCATGATGTAGTAAAGTTGCAATTTGTAGATCTGAAGACAAACCATAGTATTTAAGAAAGTCTGTACCTGTGGCTGTCTCGTCGACATCTGCAGTGTGGGATATCAGATTAAACTGTCAAGTATGAAATGGACACCAAGTTCATCAAACACCATGCACATCGACGAGGGTCATGTTGGTGACACATGATGACAGTTCCACTGGGAGGTGAAAAGGAGGGCATGATCAACTGGGATGATGTTGACGTCTGCTGGATGATGTGGACAAGTTAGCTGGTTGTTGATTCTGATGGCAACCACTAATGACGTTAGTCTGACATCTGATCATGTTGAGGGACCTTCTCTTTCCCACAACTGATCGTGATTTGTGACGTTTTCTCAGCATGGTAAACTTCTATCATAAACAATTGCCACATGCTGTTTCCATTCAGATTCCTCTTACAGAAGTTTTGCATTTAGCTCTGTGTATTAATGTACCATATGTGTGAACGCTTTTTAATCCATTCTGAAGTGAACCCAGAATACTCATTGTTTTCAATATAAATAGGCAAAACATATGCCATGTGATGTGAGAGAGGTATTGAACAGCATACTTAGTGCATAAAACAATGTTTCAGGATTCGATGTGAAAGCTATACAGGAGGTTACCTATCAGTTGAGCGTGTGATGAGAAATCTAGGGAGGAAATTGAAAGATGTGGGTGGATCCACTCACACCATCCTGTATGGCTGCACCCTTGTGGGTCCAGTCGACTTTCAAGAGATCATAGGTGCTGAGTAATGTACTCAAGCTACTGTCAACTACATCAGTCTTACGACTGAAATTTGTAAATTGCTAGCCAAGAAATTATCCTATATCCAAAAATCTTGTATTTATATCAATTTCAAGGAACTATTTGCTTAGAAAAGAAGTTACTGCCTTCGACAGTGTTATTCCACGTAGATGAATGTTTTCTCAAGTAGGGGGATTAACTCCCCAATACATTATGTAACTTTAAATCTTGTTTAACTTTGGTTGCCTTAGAATTTCTTGCACGCTTGGAAGTAGAAAATGATTGGCCATGGAAGATTTTGTGGACAGACGAAGTCCACTTTCTTCTGACAGGATATGTCAGTACACATAATTGTTGAATGTGGACAATGGAAAATCCACACACAAAACAACCAGTAACACTTAATCCTAAAAAGATGACTGTGTGGTGAGGGTTTACTACATCATTTATAATAGGGCCATGTTTTTTCGAAGAGACAGTCCTGTCCTGTTACCTGTACCGTCACTGGTAAGAGCTATGAGTGTCTTTTATCCAAACACGTCATCCCAGCTTTCCAACAGCGTGGATGTGTGGATGGTATCATTTTTATGCAAGATGGCGCACCTCCGCACATGGCAAATCCAGTTAAGTAGCTGCTGAAGTAGCATTACAGAAATGCGAAATTATCAGCCGCCATTTCCCTACCGCTTGGCCGTCCTGATCACCTGACCTCAAGCCATGTGAGTACTGAGAGATTTTTGCTCAGTGTTCCGATTGCAAACTGAGCTGTATTGATGGTATGCATTGCACAACACAATCTGAACGTGATCCCAGAAACATTTTGATCTGTCGTGGAACATGCTGTTTCTTCTTCAACTTCTTGCTGAAAATGGTGGACAGCATATTGAACATGTTTTCTGCCAGTCACGCGGAAATTAATAATCCAATTTGATTTTGATTGATGCTTTTTATGCAGTTTATGGCGTCAGGACACTTAAAAACCGATGTAATTGATGCTTTTTATGTGGTTTTTGGCCTCAATACAAAAACCGATTTTTCCCATCCGATGTCATATGACGTTGCCGTGGTGGATAGGCTTACGTAACTAACACTATCACACCTGTACACTTATGCACACTGAGTTGTACTGTTTGTTTAATGTCAAACGTACACATTAGGCGTTGTTGTATGACTCATTTGTTATTTGTAGTCTACCACTATTAAATTATGATGCTTACAGCGCCATCTATTGCTACATTTTGTAACTATTTATTTTTCTTCTGCCATACGTTTTCCCCCTTCTTCGATAATATTCCATTGGAATTTGATGTGATTCTGACCAATGGTGTTATTTCTACTGCAGTTTGAAAGTTTAACGTTAATTATAATAGTTTGGTTGGTTGGTTTTGGGGAAGGAGACCAGACAGCGTGGTCATCGGTCTCATCGGATTAGGGAAGGATGGGGAAGGAAGTCGGCCGTGCCCTTTCAGAGGAACCATCCCGGCATTTGCCTGGAGTGTATAATAGTTTGTATGAACAATTACCAAATAGTGTGGAAGTGATTTATGTTTGTGATAATAATTTGTGTATATACTATATAACATGATTTATACATTTCTGATTTCACACATTGATTTTGGTCATCCTGCTATGTCACCATTCAAAGCTATTTATGACTCTGATTACCTGTATTTATCCTGAGTACTGCGTTATTGTATCTCATTGGAACTTGAGTTGTGAGCAAACTCATATTTAACTCTGTTTTGGGTACCCATGGTCATTGCAACTGTGTGTGTGCACTCAAGGAGTGTGTACAGCTATTGATTGAGGCTAGATACTTCCTCTAATTATCCTTTACATATGAATGAACTTATTGGTATATGATTATGAACTATATTTATTTTACTGTGTTGAAACATTTCTGCTGCTGTGTACCCAATATGGTTTGGATTCATTGGTGGGTCCCCACATTGTAAGCATAGGACCTTTTTTTCATTATTTTCTCTTTTCATAAGTCAAAATATCCTTACATACTGTGGTTTATGTGGCTGATTGATTTTGTGCTGTACTTCTACTAGTGATTGAGTATATTCTTCTGGTTAGTACCCATCATTGTAAATTTAGATTCTGAATTTTTTTCTCCTCTTTTGATGATTTTGAAGGTGTGACTATATAGATGTAAACTTGTAATTTTTAATTCTAATACTTCACATTGTCTCTGCACTTATTTCTATAGTTTGGTGTTGTAATGTTGTAGTTTTGATTTCGTATCATTTATCTTGGGACAGAATGTTCCACAGATCTGAAAGTCTGAATGCCATGTACTCATGTATGTGTACATTATGACTTGTGTAGTAGATGTTTTTCTCAAGTTTTCTGTAATATTTTATTCATCATGTACTCCTACACATCTGAATTCTACTTTATGATGGTTAATATGCTTATACTTGTGGTATTTACTATGTTTGTGGAAACAATGTTTCGCTTTTGAATTATGTTCATTTACATTAGGTCATTATGGTAACATTTTCTGTAATATTTTGTTATTCATTTTTACATAACATTAACAGGTATTTAAACCTCATTCATTGAAATGCAAAAGAGACTTAGAGATTACACTAGATTAGACCATTCTGTACGAAGCTAAAGCAACTTCACTTGAATTTTGTCCATAATTTTGGAAACTGTCACCATATATTAATTTTGCCATTTCACCACTCAGGTTTCACACTTATTTGGACTATAGACAAATTCTACGCAAGAAGAACTCTGTTTGTTGTAATCAGAAGTTTGCGAGATGCTATGTATTTGCTTATATACCTTTTGCAGTGGTTTGTAAGCTAACCTGTTGAGTTTGTCAAACCCATTTAAATGGTATCGATATGTGGCGAGCTATGTGTGTGTTATCTTTTATTGTTTCTACATCTTTATTCCTACATGCTGTTCTCTTCAGTCACAGTGACATTTGGTCCATTTCATAGGGCATGTGCTAAGAAACTTATTGCTTATCATGTTCTCAAGGTCCACATAACCTCAACAGCTTATGGGCTCAGGTACCCAGATAACCTTTCGTTAGAAGTATCAGGAATAATTGATTAAAACCTGTGTGTCGTGATCCAAAGTCCAGTGTGCTGCTATTCACAAACTATTGTTCTAGTCGACAAATATGGCGACAAATTATCTAAAATGTGCCGAAGCCAGTGATGTTAGTATGGAGATCACTGGCCGAAGCTGAAAGCACGTGAGAACTATGGAGATTGGGCGTTCACTATCGAAAATGTGCTTATTCTCGAAGGATTAGCGAAATGTTTCTCAGAAGTAATTTCATCGGAAGATTCGAAGGCCAAAGTGAAGATAATTCCTATGTTTGATCCATTTTTATATGTGCGCATAAGAGAAGAAACACGACAGTGAACTTGTGGAAGAAACGCACGACTCTGGTTTTTGGACAAGAATAAATTTATTGACAACACTGATATCAACACATCTAGAAAAATGTGATTCAGTGACTAATTATGTGAACCAGTTAGTAGATCATGGTCAGAAATAACGTGGAACAGGTTTTTCTATTAATGATTAATGGGTTGGTTTGTTATTGCTAACAGGATTGCCAGAACAATATTCTCCCATGATAATGGTAATTTAGCATTCAGGAATACCAATCACAATGGACGCAATCAAAAGCAAACATCTTGACGTGGAACTGGTAGTTCTTTCAGAGCCTAAAGTTGGCAAGGTGAACCAGGGTGTATACGACCCGGGAGATTCGGGAAAAACCCGGGATTTCTTTCATCCGGGAGAAAACCGGGAAAAACCCGGGAATTGTTTAGAATTCCGGGAATTTTTCATTGTTTTAACTATCAGTTAAATTTTTGTGATTTTGACTGGTAAGAACCAATACTCTTAACAAAGGATATTACTGTATCCCGCTACTGCAGAATTATACTGCAGCAACAAAACATGAACGAGAGAAAAAAGAAAACGAAAGTAAAACTTAAGTTGCAAAGGAAATGCACCGTATACAACAACAAAACAGTGCTCATACAAGCGTCTGCCAACAGCAAAGTGTGTCAAAGGCTTTAGGAAGACTATGCAATGCTTTATAACAACAAACTGCCTCCGATGACCGTGACGTGACAACTGTTTAAATTAGATTCATCTGAGTTGTTGCGGGCGGGCTCTTGAGCATGCGCAGTTGAGTCACGTATGAGCAGTACCTTCCCCAGCTTCTGGTTACAGAAGTGTGGCTGGGCGCTACTGCTTAATATTGCCTCGGGTAGTAAATCTGGGGTTGATGCACAGAGCAGTCTGAGTTGAGGTGGGGAGCGTCCACGTGACCTTTTATTTCCTCTTCGTTTATTGCTCTCACGTTAAATGATAACAAAACGGATTTTTGTGGCCGGGAGCTATCAAATGAATATGTTCGCATAATTACGGAAGGCTAAAATATATTATTAGTTTCAGATTTTATTTCCACCTTTCTGACAGAACAATGAAGTTATTTTTGCCGTTTTGGTAAAGAGATTTGGCTTATAATCTTTTCTGCTGAGGCAGTCAATTCATTTGAAACGAAGTGTTTAATTTCACACTATTGGTTAGTTTCACAACTGTTCGCTGCATTTCAAGTGCACGTATGGCAATTTTCTTTTTTTTTTTTTTTGGTCATCAGTCTACTGACTGGTTTGATGCGGCCTGCCACGAATTCCTTTCCTGTGCTAACCTCTTCATCTCAGAGTAGCACTTGCAACCTACGTCCTCAATTATTTGCTTCACGTATTCCAATCTCTGTCTTCCTCTACAGTTTTTGCCCTCTACAGCTCCCTCTAGTACCATGGAAGTCATTCCCTCATGTCTTAGCAGATGTCCTATCATCCTGTCCCATCTCCTTATCAGTGTTTTCCACATATTCCTTTCCTCTCCGATTCTGCGTAGAACCTCCTCATTCCTTACCTTATCAGTCCACCTAATTTTCAACATTCGTCTATAGCACCACATCTCAAATGCTTCGATTCTCTTCTGTTCCGGTTTTCCCACAGTCCATGTTTCACTACCATACAATGCTGTACTCCAGACGTACATCCCCAGAAATTTCTTCCTCAAATTAAGGCCGGTATTTGATATTAGTAGACTTCTCTTGGCCAGAAATGCCTTTTTTGCCATAGCGAGTCTGCTTTTGATGTCCTCCTTGCTCCGTCCGTCATTGGTTATTTTACTGCCTAGGTAGCAGAATTCCTTAACTTCATTGACTTCGTGACCATCAATCCTGATGTTAAGTTACTCGCTGTTCTCATTTCTACTACTTCTCATTACCTTCGTCTTTCTCCGATTTACTCTCAAACCATACTGTGTACTCATTAGACTGATCATTCCGTTCAGCAGATCATTTAATTCTTCTTCCCTTTCACTCAGGATAGCAATGTCATCAGCGAATCGTATCATTATGCCATAATAAAGAACCAAAGATGAGATAATACAGTACTGGTACTCCAAGAAAATTTACATACGAGTGTGCATTTTAAGCCGAATTATGTGTTTTAGTATGGTTCACGAAATTTCGACGCTCTTGAAGTATCATCTGATGTCTTGTTTCTTTTATGCAATACGTAAGATCTTTTAATGTTTTACACATACGAACATATGGGCTTCCTGCGTCATCGTAGCTGCACAAGTGCGGTGACGCCTGTTATTTGGCGTTCTCTTCCAACTGCTGAAACGAACCTATTTCTAAAAGGTCGCGGAAAAATATTGCGAATGGTGGTTTGAAAAGCGTTACATTCAAAGCAGATTTCCTTTTACGCAAGATGAACTATGTGCGAGATTGTACGATGAATTTCTTAAATCAAAAAGCGTTTGACTCTCATTTAAAAATCAACTCTTTGAGGACGACCATTTAGAAGAATTTCGAGCCCAAAAGATCAGACATTTACGTCATTTTACTGGCACATCTGTGTGATGATCTTTTTTGCGCGTGTTACACTTTAAGATACAACATTATATGTGGAAGCTCAGCTTCTTTTCCAGCTTATTAATCTTTGAGACTAATATTATATATGAATGCTGTGTATATTAATTTAAACCATTAACTTTTCTTATTTGTGTGTTCGCGCTACTTAAAAGTGATCTTGCTATTGGCAGCTCAAACGAAATAGAAGAGTTGATGACTATGAGATTAATTTTTTTTGCTGGAACTTCAGATCAGCTCGAGGACTCAACAACCGCGCAGGAGGCCCTTAGCAGGCCTGATGCAGAAGAATGGAAATGTGCTATGGATGATGAGATACAAGCTTTTGAAGACGACATTGCGTGGGAAGTGGCGAATCTTCCAAAAAGTTCAAGTGTTGTTCAGTGTAGGTGGGTGTTTAAGAAAAAACAGTGAAGGTGAAGTGAGCATCGTGCTAGACTAGTGGCAAGAGGATTCACACAGAAACCTGGAGTTGATTATGATGGGACCTTTTCTCCTGTGATAAGGCATTCAACACTAAGGCTTCTAATGGCTTTATCTGTTGAACTACATTTGAACATTACACTTGTTGATGTTAAGACTGCTTTTTTAATTGCTATTCTCAAAGAATATATTTTAACACACGAAGGATTGAATCTTTGTAATGATAAAAGAAAAATTTTGGAGTTAGAAAGGGCTACGTATGATTTAAAGCAATAATCCAGAGTGTGGAATCAGAGAGTAAAAGCTGTCTGGGTTACAAGAGATCTGATTTAGAACCATGTTTGTTTACGAAAGATAAAGGCTTAGTTACTATGACAGCTTTATATGTTCATGACTTTCGTATTTTTTCAAATGACTCAAGTGAGATTGAATTTTTGAAAAGTAAGTTATGTTCAGAGTTTGAAGTAAAGGATTTATGAATGGCTTAAAATTGTTTGGGGATGGAAATCAAATATGATAAAGCTAAAGGTGTGTTAGCCTTAAGTCAAGAGAACTAAAAGAAACTAAACTCCCGAACACGTCATGAAGGCCCAATGGTACTGCCTGGCAGCCCTGTCATCCTCAGCTCATAGGCATCGCTGGAGAACTATATTGATCAGTTAATGAGAAGGTTCAGTATGATAGACTGTAAAACTGTAAAGACTCCTATTGAAACCAAACTTGATTTTCTAGATGAGGAAACTAGAACTGACTATGTACCTTATCAAACCCTAATACTATTGTATTTATTGGTACTTAAAAGACCTGATATTTCTTTTAGTGTGAGCTACTTAAGCTAGTTCAATAATTCTTATACTAAAAAAAAAACACACACACACACATTGGATATGTGGTAAGTGAATTTTGAAATATCTGAAGGGAACTAAGAATCCTGTACTACAATTTAGGAAAGGAGATTTAGAATTATGTGGTTATGTAGATGCAGATTGGGCAAATTGTCCTTCAGACAGAAAATCAGGAGTGCAAAAGCAAAAGACTGTTGCTCTTTCTAGCAGAGAGGCTGAGAATAGGCTCCTTCTGAAGCTTGTTTTATTTATTTTTTACTCCACTGATCCGAATGCGATAAACTCACAAGGATATAGTAGTGTGTATCAGTAAACAATCAGTAGAAAGGTAGTAGTAAAGCAGTCAATCAGACAAAAGTAATACTACATGTTTGCTATACACATATGTGGTAAGAGTGACAGATTACATCAAACATTACACATAGAAAGTGAAAACAAATTAAAAACCAGTGAAAATGACTAATAATGTTGCATGCGTATGGTACCTGTCAATGACCTCATTTTATGTTCATAATCGGCATATTTTACAAATCATTAATGTCAAATGTCTCTTTGCATTTGCTTTCCTGATTTGACCATCACATAAACATTTTCTCAAAAGTACAATGTGTAACTTGCTTTAATCATACAATAAGTGCACCTGATCAGACTGCAACTTGTACCAAACCAAACTCTAGATACTAATTCTGCACTATGTGAACACTTACACACTTTGAGCAAAATGTTACAAACCCTGCTTCTAGCACCTTATAGAACAGGAAATAATCCAGATTAGTACTGGCATGAATTTTGTAATTCAAATTGTTTCTCAGAATTTATATATAAACTGTTTTCTGAAGTAAATTAATTGAATGTTTAGTCATGATTAAGAACAAAGATTGATGATTGTGGCAGTGGGGATAAATAGCTTCTTGTTATTCTCAGCAGTCAGATTCATTATTGATAATCACATGAGAATTACAAATGACAAATTGTTGGGACATGAAAACTGAAGTGTTGCATTATATTTACTGTAAATTTGTTTTTTGGTTGACGATTGACTCTCGAAGATTGATACTATGGAACAGAAAATTCTTTTGGCCAGACTAAAAATCCAAAGGTCTCAGACTCAGTCCTCAGTCCACTGTAAACTGTAGGCCCTCTTTGTCAGTTCAAATGCTGGAGGAAGGTAATGTCATGTCACAAACATGACTATGCCAAGTAAAGTATAGTCGTATTCTAAACAATATTCAGATTGATGACTGCTGTTCTTCAGCTAGTGGGTATGTGATTATGAATGAGTAAGACATTAGCAAATGAGAGGGTCAGTACAACAGTGGTCTAGGCCACTTTTTTAAGAAATAGACAAACTGGTCAATGTTATACAGTTGCAGTTTTTCTTGGAATTTGGAAGTCCCACGTTTTTTGGTAGTGGTGTATTCTATGATGATTGGTAAACTTTGGTGAATTAGTTTTAGAAATAGTGCAGTTTTTATGAGGCACCTGCAACTTGTTTTCTTGGTTACACCACTGTTGCACTGACATTTATGTGTACGTGAGAAAGAAGAAAAAATTTTATTTGAATAAATGTAATAGTTCTTTTACAAGTTTTAATATGAATTTAAAGTAACAACACACTACACAAAGTGGTTCTGTCAGTAAAATATTAAGATTATGAACTTATCATTGCAAGCAAGAGCTTTATTTTTCAGTATGTGTTTTGCAAGATTACACAGTAGGCCTCTCATCTTCCTTGGTTCTATTTTGAGATACCAGACTATTGTAAAGTGAATGGTGAATGGGTGGAACATATATGTTCATGTCAGTTGTGTTTTGGATATTATATCTGTGTAATTTTTCAGGATCCAGTCAATGAACTGGATACCATGACCTTTCATAGGAGCAGATTCCTGTGTTCTTGAAGCCTGATATTATGTTTTTAGGTCTCAAAGCATCTGGCCATACATTACACACAAGATCCACAATTTCTGATTCAGATGGTTTTCTCTGATTGCGTTTTTGCCACTGAATCAACTCAGTATTCCAAGTGTCCTTAAAAGGCTTGAAGCAACACTTGTCTAAAGGTTGCAGCTGGTCAGTTGTATGTGGGGGCAGGTTCACGATTGCAATTCTCTCATTCCTTGCTTTTTCAATTACTATGGGATCTAAATGACAAAGGTGACCATCCAACAGTAGAATAAAGGTCTCTCTTTCACAGTGTCACAGAAATGACTGAAGCAGCTCAAAAAGTTGATGACATCTTGAAACCATCAACAGCAGATGAATAAAATATGCCAGATAAATCTCATGCTCTCTTCCAGGAGCTCCATAGGTGCACTCCCTCAAAAATGATAAGTGGTGGAAGAGCCCTGCCTGCAGCTGACACACAAGCAAGCACTGTTGTATTGTCTTTTCCAGAACCCTGAATATCCCGGAAAAACTTCTGACCAATACCTCCAACAGCTCGTTCCCTGGAAGGATCAGCTGAAAATTCTGTCTCATCAAAATTCCATATATTGGCTGGTTTATCTTTGATGTCCAGCTCTTCCAATATTGCTTCTAATTTATCATAGAAATCATAAATAATAAAAGGATCACTTGTAGCTTTTCTACGATTCATTTCAAGAGCTACTGGCTTCTTCAGTGTTAATGAATTTCGCGAACAGAAATGTCTGAACCACTTTGAACCAGGTTTTACATCTTTAAAAAGTGTGGTCAAACCATTTTGTTGCACAAAGTCTTGAACAACCGACAACACTTCACCTCTTGTCATTGAAAATCCCCATTTAGCAAGTGTCTTGAAGTGATTGGATACAGTTGTTTCTTGATCTGCTGTCAAGTCTGTTTTCCTAGTTTGCACACCTGAGTGAGTACCATGTACCCTTCTGTGCAGGAACATTTTATTCATTTTATATTTCAATGCTACCTGCCGGAGTGAAGCTCCATCTTTCACCTCTTTTATGGCGGAAGAAATATCTTCTTCACTATATGGCCTTCCTTTTTTCTTATATGAAGGTGCCATACTGTTCCTGCCATGACTCAAAATATTCCAATGTAATATTATATAATAATGGCATAAAATAAATTTAAGAACAGTTGGGACCTATTTTAGATGAAACCTATACTTACGCCTACCTGTAAAAGAGACCTGAGATGAATAGCAGTACACCACTAACTCAAAACTGTAGCACAGTCTATATCCTCTGCTGGTGCTTTTGCTGCACTAATGTCAACAATAGCATGAAATAAAGCACTGCTGCATTATTGTCCTAACAACAATAGCAAGAAATACAGCACAATAGCTGCTGCATTATTGCCAATTGCAGCAAGTAACACGCATTTTAGTGAACAGAACGGCATGATTAAAAAAACAAAGAGTGTACCACTATTAGGAAAATGCTGTATCATATTTTGGGACTGGAGCGTATCATATTTAGGGATAATATTGACTGTTTATTAATTAACTCCATATAATAAATGTGAATGTAATGAATAATCCAGCAGACGGAGCACATCTTTCTGTCTATGTAATCCAAATTTGGTGGGTACAGAATCAATATTTCCAAGATTGTGACAAATATTGTAGAACTGTGTGCACATTTATTTTCGATGTGAAAAATGGTGACTGACTACATTATTTTTTACGTAGCTGCTGAGTTTATAATGGAAAAAACAACATATAACTGACCATTCCCAAAGAACAGCAGAAATAATAGTACGAACATTTGTTATAAGTAAGGTTTTCTTATGAATAGACTGGGTGTACCATTCTTTGGAAAATTTTTGCTGCATCAGTTTTAGGACACCTTACCCTACATGATTGTTTAATTTCGTTTGTGACCCAGGGTTTGATCTGTGATGTACCAGTTTTGCATCTATCGAACTTTTTTTGGGAATACCTCTTCAAATAAGGCTGAGAACTCATTTACGAATATATTAAATTTGGCATTAACATCATCCAACCTGTATACTGGGCTCCACTCCATCTGTTGCAGTTTGTGTTTAAAGACTTCACATGAATCACTAGTCATTATCCTAATAGATTTCCAGGTGGGGATTAATTTCTCGAGGGGTGTACTGTCATGCAGAGTGAGGAGCTGTCCATCATGGTCAGAAAGACCGTTCAAGACAGGGGTGACAGTGAAGCAGTGGTGCCTACTTAAATCTGTAAAAATATAGTCTATCAAACACTGACTCTCATGTGTGATTGTGTAGCACTGAGCATGCTCGGATCAAGTGTGCCATCTCTTTAACACTCCTGAAATTTAAATGGTATAATTGTCTAAAACGCTGCTTCAACAGGCCAAAGCAATGTTCGGAGATACGGAAGCGGCTGATCCCGCCCGTCTGCTTTGACCCATGACGTCACAAATATGGCGGAAACGACCATAAACCACGATTCCAATATGGCGCATATAAAGTCGTTAGGTACACATTATGAGGACGAAAATACATCGAAAAACAAACACACACATTCCACAGATAGCCTAATGACACTAACGGGACAAGTGCGGGAAATAGGGGGTTTTTGTGTGGGAACAAACTAAATATAAACAAATTTAGACACCCACCCCCATACAAAACTATGCAAAACGACGAAAAAACCGACAATACAAAACTCCCCAAATACCACTAAACACAATATCATGTGGAATCGGACACTTCCCTTGACCTATATAGCTCAACAGCAGCTCCCGATCCCGCCACATATTGGAATCGAACACTTACCTTGACCTATATAGCTCAACAGCAGCTTCCCAATACAAATACCAACATAGACCGACACATTGGGATCGAACACTTCCCTTGACCTATATAGCTCTACAGCAGCTCCTGATCACATCTCCCAATACAAATACCAACATAACCCCCACACATTGGGATTGAACACTTCCCTTGACCTATGTAACTCAAAAACATCTCCCAATACCAACCTTCACAGCAACACATTTCAATGAAATACTTCCCTAGACCCTAACACATACACCGAAAACAAAACAGTAAAAACTTACCACAAAGTTCCGGCGCCACAAACTAGGTTGGCCACCACAATCTCTCTCACTCTCTCTCTCTCTCTCTCTCTCTCTCACACACACACACACACACACACACACACACATACACACACCAACGAAAAAATACTCAACCAAAAGAAAGACCCGACCCACCCACACCTCAACTCCCCCCCCCCCCAACCAACCCAACCTCCCCGTCATCCCAAAATAAAAAACCCACAAACAAAAACCAAATGCAACATAAAAAATCTCAGTCACACACTACAACTCACCAAAACTTCAACAAAATAGATCCTCCACAACTAAATCACAAACCAACACATCCCCCCCCCCCCACACACACACAAACACTCTAACACGAAATAAACCACCCACCCCACCCTGAGCCGCAGCCACCCACCCACCTACCCAGACCACCCTAACCAACCACTTTTGGCCTATACATTTTACTCACAGCCCTTAAGAAAACCTGAAAAACACAATAGCCCTCAGGGACACTCTTCTGCCACCATTACTCATCTAAATGAGACTGAAGGTTGGAAGAGCGCCTCTTCCCCCTGCCAAGAACTGACTTAAGAGCCCCCCCCTCATCCCCTCTATTGTATTGGTGCAAGCACCCGTCTCATAATTTTTGAACTCTAAGCTATGGTTAACTGCTAAATGATGGAATCCCCTCTCACCCAACTCCCTATACGAAGAAAATGCATCAGAAACTACTGTGGACCCCAGTTCTATATACTCCTCAATTAACCCCACTAATTTGGCCTTAGACCTCCCTTCCACAACCCTAAAAACACATTCAGAACATTCACCCACCACTGAAACTTTAGCCAAGTTCATTTCTTCACCGCAAACACAGCATTTGACAACCTTGGTAGTTAAGCCGAAAAGCTGCAAAAACTTAATGAGCTCTAAAGGGGTGTTCCCCATCATAGCCCTCAGACGCACACTGTTAATCTTGTCTGTCATATCCATTCCTGAACAAAAAACAACAACCAATTAAATTTAATAAAAATACCACACGACATACAGCGAGCAACACTAAATTAACCTTCACACAAACCCACAAAATCGTTAACTCACTGAAACGAATTCCACTTCAAACAGACTCGAACAATACTCGATAATGAGCAACAGCAAACTGAGCCCGTTACACCACACAAATTAAAACCCTGAATGTACCACCAGAGGGCACAACAAACCACAACACTATGACATCTACAAACACGCCACACTCACAAACCAAACTCCGCGCCGTCATGACGTCACACACCACAACACCCTTCCGTCACGGGTCAAAACCGATGCGTGGGATCGGACGCTTCTGTCAACCTCAATGTTCTACGACAACCCCTGTTTTTGAGAGTGCTATATTGAAGTCACGTTGCACTCTGGACAAGTGAGCTGTATTTCTGAGTGGTGTTAAAAAATTTCTGGTGCAGGGATAGCCACTGTCACCCAAAAGATGAAAATCTCCACACTTTTCTTCGAGTGTTTGGTAGAGTGTGGACCTCCTGAACACACTCCCGTCATGCAAAGAGCCCAGATAGCCGACGAATAAGTCCCTAATCCGTCAGTTATGATCTGAAACTAAAAAAGTTGAATGGAAAAATAATTCTTCCTATTTATATTCTACTGGGGATCTTTCTGCGGGCTATTACTTCTAATGTGTGTACCGTCAATTGCCCCAATCGCACCAGGCAATCCATTTCCCCGGAAATGAGCCTCAGTCTCTGCTCTTTCTTCAGCGGACGGCCACTGTATAACTTCTCTTCCTAAATCACTGACGAAGTTAGTAACTCTCTGTGTAACAAATCGCAGAGAGGAAATACACATATTAAACCTACCTGTGACATCCGTGAAAGGTGCAGCTTTGTGGCCAGCAAACCACAAAAATATCAACATGTGCTGCAGTGGGAGCAGTTTTGCATTTCCCCCTGCCTAATAATTATAGAACCTTGAATTTCTAAATCTTTCACTAAGGTCAACTGCCCCGTGACGCTGCACACGGAAATGTTCTACAAATTCACTGTCACTATAGTGTGGCACCACATTCTCTGCGTAGTTTTCAATCCTTTGTCTCTTTTGCGGTTGGAACATTTCCAGCGCCTCATCGCTCCACACAAAATCAGATTAATATTTGCTGGACACCTGGATTAAATAGTGTTAATAAATTTCGCATTTCAACCACATGCAATTCCTTTGCACTCCTCCCAGTAAAGTTGACTTCATATGAGAATAAATAAAATGCTTACCTTACAATTCACGACGATGAAGTGTAAACAGCGAGAGAGGTGACCTACTACCACAACAGCTTCCAAGAGAGTGAACAGTGAACACGCACGTGGAGTCTGCCCCCACTCCAACTCACACAGCTCTGCGCATGCGTGAATCTGGCTGCTTGGCTGTGGCAGAAAAAATTTTCCGGGTTGTGTCTGGCAGCGCAGCCCCACTTCCAGAATCCAGAAAGCAGGAGAAAGCGCTGCTCATACCTGCCTTCAGCTCTGCGCATGCGCGTGGGCCTGCTGGTAACTCCTCAAACGAACCTTACATCATTGCTCAGAGTTATACTATGGAATATAACACTCAAAATATCTGGTCCATAGACCTAGGTGTTTGTTTCATTGGGCTTAAAAGGTCTTCTAAACTGTAAAATGACCTTCCCAGTAGAAATTGCTTGAGATGCTCCTTAAAAGAGGAATGGTCATCAAATTTGTTTTTAATATCTGGAGGGAGAGCGTGAAAACCTTTGCACCAGAGAATTGTACACCATTTTGCACCGTAGTCAGTTTTTTATATTCATTGTGCAAATCATGCTTTCTCTTAGTATCATATCCATGGTATTCACTATTTCTTTTATGAAAATCAGTATTCTTGCTGATGAAACCCTTAAGAGAAAATATGTACTGGGACGTGATAGTAAGAATTTTTAGTTTCTGGGAAACGTTTCTACAACTATATCTGGCGTCTACGCTCCTCATTGCCCTTATAACACGTTTTCAGGGCCAAGAGTATGTTCTTTGCTAGTGTTTGGTTTCCCCAGAATATAATAGCATATGTTATAAGAGAATGGACCCCGCCCTTCCCCCCCATGAACCATGAACCATGGGCCTTGCCGTTGGTGGGGAGGCTTGCGTGCCTCAGCGATACAGATGGCCGTACTGTAGGTGCAACCACAACGGAGGGGTATCTGTTGAGAGGCCAGGCAAACGTGTGGTTCCTGAAGAGGGGCAGCAGCCTTTTCAGTAGTTGCAGGGGTAACAGTCTGGATGATTGACTGATCTGGCCTTGCAACACTAACCAAAACGGCCTTGCTGTGCTGGTACTGCGAACGGCTGAAAGCAAGGGGAAACTACAGCCGTAATTTTTCCCGAGGGCATGCAGCTTTACTGTATGGTTAAATGATGATGGCGTCCTCTTGGGCAAAATATTCTGGAGGTAAAATAGTCCCCCATTCGGATCTCCGGGCGGGGCTACTCAAGAGGACATTGTTATCAGGAGAAAGAAAACTGGCGTTCTACGGATCGGAGCGTGGAATGTCAGATCCCTTAATCGGGCAGGTAGGTTAGAAAATTTAGAAAGGGAAATGGACAGGTTAAAGTTGGATATTGTGGGAATTAGTGAAGTTCGGTGGCAGGAGGAACAAGACTTTTGGTCAGGTGAATACAGAGTTATAAATACAAAATCAAATAGGGGTAATGCAGGAGTAGGTTTAATAATGAATAAAAAATAGGAGTGCAGGTAAGCTAGTGCAAACAGCATAGTGAACACATTATTGTGGCCAAGATAGACACGAAGCCCACACCTACTAAAATAGTACAAGTTTATATGCCAACTAGCTCTGCAGACGATGAAGAAATTGAAGAAATGTATGATGAGATAAAAGAAATTATTCAGGTAGTGAAGGGAGACGAAAATTTAATAGTCATGGGTGACTGGAATTCGAGAGTAGGAAAAGGGAGAGAAGGAAACATAGTAGGTGAATATGGATTGGGGGAAAGAAATGAAAGAGGAAGCAGTCTGGTAGAATTTTGCACAGAGCATAACTTAATCATAGCTAACACTTGGTTCAAGAATCATAAAAGAAGGTTGTACACATGGAAGAATCCTGGAAATACTAGAAGGTATCAGATAGATTATATAATGGTAACACAGAGATTTAGGAGCCAGGTATTAAATTGTAAGACATTTCCAGGGGCAGATGTGGACTCTGACCACAATCTATTGGTTATGACCTGTAGATTAAAACTGAAGAAACGGCAAAAAGGTGGGAATTTAAGGAGATGGGATCTGGACAAACTGATTAAACCAGAGGTTGTACAGAGTTTCAGGGAGAGCATCAGGGAACAATTGTCACAAATGAGAGAAAGAAATACAGTAGAAGAGGAATGGGTAGCTCTGAGGGATGAAGTAGTGAAGGCAGAGGATCAAGTAGGTAAAAAGATGAGGGCTAATAGAAATCCCTGGGTAGCAGAAGAAATATTGAATTTAATTGATGAAAGGAGAAAATATAAAAATGCAGTAAATGAAGCAGGCAAAAAGGAATACAAACGTCTCAAAAATGAGATCGACAGGAAGTGCAAAATAGCTAAGCAGGGATGGCTAGGGGACAAATGTAAGGATGTAGAGGCTTATCTCACTAGGGGTAAGATAGATACTGCCTACAAGAAAATTAAAGAGACCTTTGGAGAAAAGAGAGCCACTTGTATGAATATTCAGAGCTCAGATGGAAACCCAGTTCTAAGGAAAGAAGGGAAAGCAGAAAGGTGGAAGGAGTATATAGAGGGACTATACAAGGGTGATGTACTTGAGGACAATATTCTGGAAATGGAAGAGAATGTAGATGAAGACGAAATGAGAGATACAATACTGCGTGAAGAGTTTGACAGAGCACTGAAAGACCTGAGTCGAAACAAGGCCCCGGGAGTAGACAACATTCCATTAGAGCTACTGACGGCCTTGGGAGAGCCAGTCCTGACAAAACTCTACCATCTGGTGAGCAATATGTATGAAACAGGCGAAATACCCTCAGACTTCAAGAAGAATATAATAATTCCAATCCCAAAGAGAGCAGGTGTTGACAGATGTGAAAATTACCGAACAATCAGTTTAATAAGCCACAGCTGCGAAATACTAACGCGAATTCTTTACAGACGAATGGAAAAACAAGTAGACGCCAACCTTGGGGAAGATCAGATTCGATTCTGTAGAAATATTGGAACACGTGAGGCAATACTGACCTTACGACTTATCTTAGAAGAAAGATTAAGGAAAGGCAAACATACGTTTCCAGCATTTGTAGACTTAGAGAAAGCTTTTGACAATCTTGACTGGAATATTCTCTTTCAAATTCTAAAGGTGGCAGGGGTAAAATACAGGGAGCAAAAGGCTATTTACAATTTGTACAGAAACCAGATGGCAGTTATAAGAGTCGAGGGACATGAAAGGGAAGCAGTGGTTGGGAAGGGAGTGACACAGGGTTGTAGCCTCTCCCCGATGTTGTTCAATCTGTATATTGAGCAAGCAGTAAAGGAAACAAAAGAAAAATTCGGAGTAGGTATTAAAATTCATGGAGAAGAAATAAAAACTTTGAGGTTCGCCGATGACATTGTAATTCTGTCAGAGACAGCAAAGGACTTGCAAGAGCATTTGAACCGAATGGACAGTGTCCTGAAAAGAGGGTACAAGATGAACATCAACAAAAGCAAAACGAGGATAATGGTATGTGGTCGAATTAAGTCGGGTGATGCTAAGGGAATTAGATTAGGAAATGAGACACTTAAAGTAGTAAAGGAGTTTTACTATTTGGGGAGAAAAATAACTGATGATGGTCGAAGTAGAGAGGATATAAAATGTAGGCTGGCAATGGCAAGGAAAGCGTTTCTGAAGAAGAGAAATTTGTTAACATCCAGTATTGATTTAAGTGTCAGGAAGTCATTTCTGAAAGTATTCGTATGTAGTGTAGCCATGTATGGAAGTGAAACATGGACGATAAATAGTTTGGACAAGAAGAGAATAGAAGCTTTCGAAATGTGGTGCTACAGAAGAATGCTGAAGATTAGATGGATAGATCACATAACTAATGAGGAAGTACTGAATAGGATTGGGGAGAAGAGAAGTTTGTGGCGCAACTTGACCAGAAGAAGGGATCGGTTGGTAGGACATGTTCTGAGGCATGAAGGGATCACCAATTTAGTATTGGAGGGCAGCGTGGAGGGTAAAAATCGTAGAGGGAGACCAAGAGATGAATACACTAAGCTGATTCAGAAGGATGTAGGTTGCAGTAGGTACTGGGAGATGAAAAAGCTTGCACAGGATAGAGTAGCATTGAGAGCTGCATCAAACCAGTCTCAGGACTGAAGACCACAACAACAACAACAACAACAACAACAACAACATAGGATGAGTGGTAGTTGCTATTTGACACACCCAGTAAAAATCTTTGCTGGTAAAATGCTTTACAGAAAATGGGTAAGTAACTGTATTCAAAAAGGGAAATGTGCTTAATCATGTTTATATGGTTTCTTAAGCCAAATAAACTTCTTGATCTGGGGAAGATAAGTGTATACGCATTAGGATGTGGGCTTTCTTTTATTTCAAATGGACCAATGCAAATATCAAAAAACTTCTTAAGTTTGGCTGACAATAATTTTGATTTCTTTTGTGTCTTGATGAGTACAAGGTCCCCTGGTTTGAACTGTGTAGCTTTTCCTTTAGCTGCATGTCTCCTTTTTCTTGATTCCCCTTGTTTTTTCATGGTTTCCCATACACAGCCTTCTCTTTCTTGGGGTGACATAATTTTGCAAGGTGGGTACTCTGTTTTCAGTGAAGAAACTAGCGGGGTATTGGTTGTACATTATTTCATGTGGGGAAAATCCAGTGGAAGAGTGCTGCAAGCTGTTCGTTATTTCTTCAAAACTATTTATGTACTCTAACCAATTAGTGTGGTTCTGGCTACAGTAGGTTCTGCAAAGTCTTCCAATCTCTCTCATGTATCTCTCAGCTGGGTTGCTTGACAGGTGGTAAGCAGATATTAAAATGTGTTTAATTCCCGTGTCTTCAATAAAAGTTTTCCAGTATTTTGAGGTGAACTGAGACCCATTGTCTGAAAGTATTGCCTTTGGTTTTCCCACAGTGTTGAAATAATTACTTGTAATTTTTGAAACTATATGTTTGCTGGTAGCTTTCCGTAAGGGATAAAGCTTTTTAAATTTGGAGAAGATGTCTACCATGACATAAATATAACTGTAACCCCCTCTTGTCTTGGGTAATGGTCCGTAGATGTCGGTTGCAATGAGATCGAGTTTATTTGTGGGTAATATGTTCTGCATTATTCCCCTGGTTGTTTGGTTAGTCACTTTTACTCTCTGACATCTGTTACATGTTGATAACTTTTTCTTTACTCTTCTGCTAGTGTTGTAAAAATAAATGTTCTCTATTTTCTGAATCCACTTAGTGGTGCACAGTGGCCAAAGCTTTCATGTACATCAGTAATGAGTGTATCTATTTGTTGCTCAGGCCAACACAGTTTCCAATAGTCTAAATCCGGTTTAGGTCTTCTGAATAGTATCCTCTTGTGTACTTTATAGTATGCTTCTACCTTTTCTCCCCCAGTTTTTCCTATGTAGCTTTTGACTAGTTTCCAGTTTTCATTGTGGTTCTGAAACCTCCTAATGTCGTTACAGATTTTTTGTATTTCCTTTTCATCTTTAATGCCCTTTAGATACATAATTTTGAAAATTCTCTCCTCTTCCCCTTTACTTCCTTCCAAATCACTTCCCAAAGGTAGTCTGCATAAAGCATCTGCTACCACATTTTGTTTTCCCTGAATGTACCTCACTTCGTAATCAAACTGCTGGAGAAACATGGCCCATATGGTGAGTCTGTTATGGTATAACCTGTACTCTTGGAGATAGCTTAATGCTTTGTGGTCTGCCTGTACTATTACTTTACGTCCCAAGAGGTAATTTCTAAATTTTGTAAAACCCCAATGTATAGCTAGTAATTACTTTTCTGTCACTGTGTAGTGTTTTTCATGTATTTGCAGAATTCTGCTGGCAAATGCAATTGTTCGGTGTTCCATTTTTCCATTTACTTCCTTTTCTTGAAATAAATGTACTCCTAACCCTGCATTGCTGCTGTCAGTAGCTAGCCAGAAAGGACTTGACACGTCTGGTCTATGTAGAAGTTGGCTGTTACATAGCTGTGTTTTGATTTTGTTAAAAGCATCTTCACATTATGGTGTCCAATCCCACACTACATTTTTCTTAAGAGAGTTATACAAACAAACTGCATTTAATGCTTGATTACTGACGAATTTTCTGTAAAATCATGTGAAGCCGAAAAATGATTTCAGTTGTTTCTTGTTTCTAGGTGTTGGAAAATTTTCTATGGCTTTTATTTTGTCTTTGCCTGGCAAAATCCCTTGTTCTGTAATGATGTGTCCAAAAATTTTAACTCCTCTAGCCCAAATTTACATTTTTCTAATTTTAATGTCATTCCTCCCTTTCTGAGTTTCGTAAATACCTCCCTTAATAATTCAAGGTGTTCTTCCCAAGTTTTCCCAGTGTTTAAAATGTCATCTACATAAATGGTTAAATTTGAACTAGTTTCATGACCAAGTACAAAATCTAATGCTCTGATGAATTCTGCAACCGATACATTGAGACCAAATGGTACGACTGTATACTGATAACATTTATCATTATATAGAAAGGCTGTATATTTTCTCGAATCAAGACTAAGTTCAACTTGATGAAAACCAGCGGTTAACACACTCAAATTTACCTAACAGCTCATCTATACTTTCTGGGTGGTCATTTTCTCTGATGAGATACTTATTCAGATGTCTGGAGTCTAATACAATCCTAACGCTATTGTCTCCATTTTTTACAATGACCAACGGGTTGTTATAGGCACTGTAACTTCTTTCTATAACTTCCCAATTTTCCATTTTTTGTGTTTCTTTTTCCACAGCATTTTTTTTGCAAATGGAATTCCATACGGTTTTATAAAGAAAAGTTCATGAGGTTTTAACTGTAATTTACATTGATAATATTTCACTCTACCAGGTCTGTCATCAAACACATCTTGGAATTCCCATAATAACTCTTTTGATTTTTCCTTCTGTGTAATATTTAGGCTTCCAGCTTCCCCCAGTTTTTTCTCTATTAACTTATCAAACTCTTGACCCTCTGCATCTCCCTCTAAGGTCTCATCTGGGTAATAAACACCCTCATTTTCATGATACACTGATTGAATGTGGTTACAACTGTCACCACAGTTTAAAATTAACAAATTCACTACACAGCTTTGTTGCGTAACAGGTTCTATAATACACATTTGTTTTGCTGCAAAATTAAACCCAGCATTCAATTTTAATATCCCATCCATACCTAA
Source organism: Schistocerca nitens (assembly GCF_023898315.1). Lineage (NCBI taxonomy): Eukaryota > Metazoa > Arthropoda > Insecta > Orthoptera > Acrididae > Schistocerca > Schistocerca nitens. The sequence continues at coordinate 252,094,588 of NC_064615.1, read as the reverse complement.
AATGAAATTTTCATCCATGTTCAAAATTTAGGTTATCAATTTTAAAAGTAAGTAACACTTGTTTCTTAACTACCTTACTGGCTCTGCCTGTAGCTCCTTTCACTTTTAATCCAACAACTGGCATCTCAGGAAAATGTTGAGAATTTCTGAGGTTATCTCTAAGTCTAAAAGTGATGGCAGGAACAGGGCATCCTGTGTCTACTAACACTCTTCCTTCCCACTTGTCAATGTTTAACATATGGACAACATAGCTCAACAACATCTTTGTCTATTTCAGTATTTTCAAACAATAGATCATTTTCAATTTCTTTAGTTCCTAAGTGTAATGTCTCTTTCCTACACTTAGACACATCCCTCTCTGTTTGCATAGCATTGACATTTAAATATAAACCTTTGTTTTCATCTGTTCCTCTTAACGCTGTGTTGCCACTTAACAAACTACTGCTTTCACCCCATTTTTTATTAAGTCCACTACGGATTCTTATCCACCATGTAGGATACAAGGTTGCACTTACCTTTGCTAATTCTTTCCAAAAGGCATCTTTGTTTATACAGTTTCCATAGTTGTTCCACAAAACTTCTAAAAACTTTTCCCCTTTTTCTTGAAAACTCACATTTACATTCCATCCCTTTATATTTTCTTTAATATTATTGCCGGCCGCTGGTGGCCGAGCGGTTCTGGCGCTACAGTCTGGAACCGCGCGACCGCTACGGTCGCAGGTTCGAATCCTGTCTCGGGCATGGATGTGTGTGTTGTCCTTAGGTTAGTTAGGTTTAAGTAGTTCTAGGGGACTTATGACCTCAGCAGTTGAGTCCCATAGTGCTCAGAGCCATTTTAATATTATTATTATTACCATTGTCATAGATTAGTGTTTCATAGTTCCCAATAGGCAATAGCTTGTCATCAGATACACATTCCCTAGCCTGCATTTCACTTAAATTAACGCCATTATTACCCATATTTGTCACATCACTTACCTTTACCTCATCATCAGTTTTCAATTCTACAAATATTTTTATTTATTCCTCCACACTCTCATCAATAACATCACTTGACAGGATCATTATTTAAATATCCCTCTATTACTTCTTCTTCCTTCTCCACAACAACCCCATCTTCAGTTTCCCCCCTATGTATTTGAATCTGAGCAATTGAGTCTTTGGCTCCATTAAACACTTCATCATCCCCCCTCTTATCAACTAAACCCCCAAAAATAGATTCTATTTGTGGTGTGTCTGACTTGTTATTAACACCAGTATCTTTTTCAGCCCAACTATGGAACTCTGCAATACCTTCAACTTCTACACTTTCACTAACTACCTGTGCCTGAACACTGTTTTTATTAACTTATCACTTTTACTCATAGTATCCAAAACCTTTTATTAAATTCTAATTTATTCATTCTAACAACATCAGTATTTTCATGGTACTTACTCTTTACATTGTATCCTCTCCTTTTCTAGTTTCGGTTGTTGTTCTCTCATAATATTGTCTAGCCCCAAAACTATGGACATCTAGTGGGGCTGTCCACAGTTTCCCGGCTGGTTCCCTCGGTCTGTCTGTTTGTAGTTGTCATTTTGTTCACTAGTTTCAACAAACCCCCTTGTATCTTGTTCTCTTCCCCAATACCTATTTCTATCATTCCTGTTCCCTCTCCTCCATGCTCCCTCATGTGTACTGTTCCTGAAACCATTTTCATATCTCCTATCATATGCTATTTGGAGCATTATTTCTAGAATTTTCAAAGTCTCTCCTCCCATAATAATCTCTATTTACATTCCTGTTCCACCCCTCCCCACCCCCCATACTGGTTGTTGCCAAAACCAAAACTTTTGTTATTTTCTCTTTCCAAGGCCCTATCTAATCTATCTACAAATTTCAGGAACTCTTCCATTGAATTGTCTGGTCCATGGTCCAATTCCCACTGCAGTCTCTCTGGTAACCTTCTTTTTAAAACATCAATTTGTGTCATAATATCAAAAGAGTTATTCAAGTGAGCAAGTTTTTTCAATTGATCTCTGCAAAATTTTTGCATTCCCCCTACTTTCCCTCTATACACTGGTCCATTTATAGATTCTGACTTTAATCTGGCTTGTATGGATTGTGACCAAAATTTACAAATAAATTTAGATTCTAACTCTCCAAAAGTATTCCAAGAATCATTATTCTCGTTTGCCCAGGATAGGGCTTCCCCTTCTAGAAACCTTTTTACTAACTTACTTTTTATGTTATCTGACATTCCTACTACAAACATATCCTTACATTGGTGAATAAAGTCAATAGGGTGCAGATTTTCACTAGGAAAGCATTTCACTTGGATGTGCCCATACATTGTATTTTGATTGTAAAACATTTGTTTTGACATCACAACGTCTTCCAATTGTGTATATTTAGTGTGTATATTTTCTACTTTTGTATCTACATTAGTGGTATACAGGTTGTATTCTTGCCTAAGGTTTTCTGATGTTTTGTCTATTCTCTGATCTAATCTTTCTACTTCAGTATCTACTCTGTTGTTGAGGACAGCAATGCTTTCTGTGTTAGCTTGTATGTTTTTGTTTAAACTTTCAACTTTAACTTGAAATTCTTTTTTGAAGTGTATCAACTGTTCTCCAGTGTCCTTACTGAGGGTAGTTTTAATTTCCTCACACTTCTCATTGAGATGAGTACTTAATAGATCAAAATTCAAACTTAACTTATCCAGTCTATCTGTGTTTTCTTTAAGTTTCAAATTTACTTGTTCACTCAATTGTTTAAGTTGCGAGCTTATTTGAGTTGCAAACCCTGTTAGCCACTCTGTAAAGTTTAATTGTTCACCCTCCCCTGGTTCAATTTTTACATTTCCTACGATCTCATCACTCTCAGGTAGAGACATGTTAACTATTAATTTTTTAAACGACAACAACAACAAAATACCTTGCTTTTTTTCTGTAGCTATGATGTGGCGCCATTAAAATGCATTGTGGTAATCGCCGCTGCTTGCTGGATCGCTGCTGTGTCTCGATGCTAATGCTAGCTCTAAATCTGGTTGTCTAGGGGTAAAAAGATGAGGTCCCATGTTTTTTATGTGCTTTTGATGATAAATAATGAGCAAAACCAACAAATATTTAAACTTCAAATATTTATTACTCTGGTGGCCATCTTAATTCCACTGTCCACCAAAGACAATGACACAACACAAAGTAGCACTTCTTTTACACGTTCTTTGCAATGTTTATCCACCTCGAACAATAACACACATACACTTTACCAAAGTGACATTCAGACTCCGCTCCCGACCCTTCTTGCTGCTTGTATTTATAACCTTGTCAGAGAACTACTAAAAAGAGGTATAGTTTATAAGTCACATGTACATCTGTTATCGTAATTTGTGGAGGAAAGTTAGTAATTTATATCGAGTGACATAATTTAACAGGTTATTACAATGACAGACAGATTTGTTGACTTGACAGAATAATTCTTTGTTACAAAAAGGCTGTTTTTAGAAGTTTGTCAATTGACTTCTCTACTTTGCATAACATGAATTATGAAGAATTACATTGGTTTTCATCTAAAATAGAAGTGTTTACGTGAATACTGAGTGAAAACGGTCCAAGTGAACAAATAGGTTTCACTGGGTGATTTTTATTTAAGGAGATCCAAAATACGTAAGTTGGCCACTATTTTTCGTACTTAATATTAATTATTTAAGATGAACTTAGTGTTTTTACATGATTACATTTGCTGTATCAGTGATCAAGTGATATTATCCTTTGTGTGGGTCAGTTATTCAGTATAATTTAATGGGTTGACTGTTTATGGAGACAAGATATGCAGTCATTGTTAACATACACAATAACTTTTCTATAATCATAAATACCCGTTAAACTGGTTTAATTTGGAGGGTATCGCATACTTCGGTAAAGTAAAGCCTTTAATAGGTTCCGTTACAAGATGTAGTGCTTTAAACAAATGTATGCAGAGGAAAAAAAAATTTGTTTTCATGCTTACAACTGTTTTCATATGTAATAAACATAGTTAAAAACTTTTTTCATTCATAATAATACCCTTTGGTTATAATTTAAATGTAGGGCCTAGGCCTACTAAAGATGAAGGTGTCATTAAACCTTCCAATTCAAGTTATGGGTGTTACGCATGTGTTAATTAACACCCGAAACAAAAATTAGTAACACCCGTAACAGCTCTAAGAGTGTTACTGTAAAACATGTGCATAACCTCACTTTTACAGAAAGGTATTGTACAGAACAAATTTATTAGATCACAAGTTAAACTTTTGTATCGTTTTTGTTACGGGTGTTACAAGCTGCATGTATATTATAAAACTTACGAAATAAAGAAATGCAATTAGCTTACCTCAACAGAAAGAATTATTATGAGCTATAACAATGTTGATTTCAATATTCTTTGCAACAATAGAACAATCAGCCATAGATAACACAACTAATACTCATCTGGAAATAGCATAAAACATACCTCTCTGTGGTGCCATAGAGTAGCGCACTTTAAACACTTAGTGAAGGTAGAAATTTAATTTTTTCATATTCATGATTATTTTGCAATGAACAGATGTACTCTTAACTTGGCATTTTTAAGGTTATATTTGTAATTTTGTCATTTTAATTTTTTTGTCACAAAGTCTCTTGAACATAGAATGATCCAGTATTCTTTCCTCTGAATAGAACTTACTTAGTTCTAAGTTTAAATGAGACTTATGGCCATCTAAAAGTAACAAAACAGGAAGTGTGCCCTGTTTTTCCAGTAACCGTGGATAAAAGCAGTTTGCAACATACTCATAAAATATTGGTGCGACCATCCATCCTGACGCACTCTTTCCAACAAAGAATCTGTCATGATGAATGAATTCAGATATGTGTTTTGGAATCCTTTCATAAGGAAATAACTTTTCCACTAGCAGAAAAATTAGCCAAAGTAGTGACGCATTCCTTCTCTTTGCCAGGAGCAATGGTAAAAAGGAATTTTTTGGGCCTACGACTCCTGCAGTTTTTGGGCAACATTCAACTCCTGTCTCATCAGCATTGAATATTCGGTCACTATCAAGAAGTATGTCCTGACAGTTTTCTTCCTGAAGATATTTCTCAAGTTTGTCAAACCAGTTTCGTCTAATGCCTTCAGTCAAACTCACTTTCCCTTTTGATATGATTTCTGCATTACGATGTGAATTTGCTGGATGTCTTTAAGAAATAGTTTCACCCATTTCTCTCCTGACCTACAATTTGTAAAGGAATTTTTCCTTCCTCTATCCATGATAAATTTGTGCACAGCATCTTTCACCTCGTCCAGATGCATCGAAAAACCAATTTTTGCTTTCCCTAATATCCAAATCTTCCAACAGCTGTTCTTCATTTGGTGTTAAGATGGGGACTGGTCCCATCCGCCTTCCTTCAATAGTCCTTGTTGGACGAAAATCCCAGGTTGTTCTGAAAACATTCATAGGGAAAATATTGGCCATAAAAGATTCCAAAGTGAAAACTTCATTTTTTAGAAAGTCTCAGAAGCAATCAGACATTTATGTTTTTCCAAATGTAGAAGACATTCAAGAAGTTTCTATTTCAATAGTTCTGTGCAAACTTGTTCCCCTCTTTGTTCGTCGTGGTTGTTACAAGTTACCGTATGAAACTGCAGAGTACCTAATGTAAAAAAAATCTAATGACTGTAATTAAAAACAACTTGAAACAATTCATTTTTGTACTTTTATATATGTGAAACACTATTTTAAGACAATAAATATCATAAAAATTTCTTTTGATTCTTTTTTAACTTTTCAAGATCTGTTTTTAATTTTAATATATTATAATTTTGATTATTTCATTTTAAAAGACACTAAAATTGGTGTCATATTTAAAATGAAAAAAGAAAAACATTTTCACTGTCCCCAGTCACCTCTTTGGTGAGGTGAATGCAGTTTTGTGGAAAATATTTGTAGGTGTCCCATGTCACCCCACATGTCCCAAGTCACCCCACCCTGCAGGGTGACTTGGGACACCAACAAAAAATTAAATTAAAAATAAATGACCGAATTTAAGATAATATTTGATACATGAATGTAATCTACTGACCCAGATCTAACTTTTGATATATATATCCTTTTCATAAGTTGCATGGGCTCTGAGAAACAGCTAAGGAAACACAAAAAGTGTCCGAAGTCAACCCGTTTTACGGTACATTTAGATTCTAACTGCAACACTGCAAGCTACTACTCTAGAGACAACAAGGAAAGAGGTGGTGTAGCTATTTTTATTAAAAATTATGTCACCTTCATTTTCAGTAGTTTTGGGAATGAGTTTCAAGACCTGTTGTGGATCGAATGGAAAAATTCCAGTGCTTTTGAATCCGGCTTTTAAGTTGTGTCTCGTTGGGTCATTGTAATTCATAACATTGAGCGTCTTCTTCAGTGCTGCAGGAAATTTGTCCTTCGTAATAGGACCCTGATTCTTCAGCTTCCATTCTTCTAAAACTTTGCGCCACTCAGCCTTCAGTGTACAGAATTAAGCCCCATCAAGAGGTTGGCACAGATGTGTTGAATTGGGTGGCAGTAATACAAATTTAATGTTATGCTCCCTGCACTTCTGTAAAACATTTATGGAGATATGACTGGACAAGTTTTCTCCTATTACAGCCTTCGGCACTTCTTTGGGCAGCTTTTTCACATATGGAAGTATGATTCCTTCGAACCAATCTGAAAATATAATTTCATTAAACCGGGAAGTTTTTGAACATCCATAAAGTGCACCTTTTGGGTCATCCCGCCTCCAAGTATCATACACATGCGATGCACCACAAACAACATATGGTGGAAGCAGCTCACCACTAGCTGTGCCACAGAACATGACACTAATACTACTTTTTGAACTGTCCATTATACGGTACACAAGTTTCGATCCTCTTCGACCAGTGACCCTTTTAACTCCAGGATCGTCAGTATTGTTGGTTTCATCATAATTGATTATTGCTTTAGGAGGAATGCCATCGAAACTTTTCTGAAGTTCAGAAAAATATTCTTGCGTCATTGTTTGGTCAATTCTAGCACGCGCTCTTTTGATATTCATACACCATCGCTCAGACAGAATTTGCTTGTGTCTTTTTAGGAAAGACACAGTCCATTCCCATCGTGTAAGGTTGTTATTAAACTTTTTCACCCTTTTTCCCAGCCTGTCTAGATATTGTTTGACAATTACTCTAATATCCATTGAAGTCAAGGGAAAACCCATTGAAGTCCAGGGAAAACCCCACTCACTCGCAGTTACCAAATTGCTTACTATGAGGTCTTCCTCACGATAACTGAGAGAAGTTTGGCCACCGGATTTCTTGGGTGGAGAGGCTTTTGCTGATGATACCCATCTCTGAATAGAGCTCTTGGGGACACCATACTTATCAGCTGCTTGTCTTACAGACAAAGTTTTAGCTTGAACATCTGCCACAGCTTTTGCAAGATTCTCCGTAACATATCATTTGTAAAGCCTACCACCAACCTTCCTAATATACTCTCTAGGCATCTGAAACAACATTAACAGTTTCCTTGTAGATATTTAAAGTAGTATGTTCCTCAAACTATACTGCAAAAACAAATACATTGATAAACAAGTACACACAGTAATATGAAATGTGATGTAACCTAACATAACCTAACCTAACCCCTTAACCTAACCATAAAACAATAAGCAAATACTAACAATGACTCCAATGTGTATAAGAAACACCAACAAATTCATTATAATGCGCTTTTGTGCATACAACTCTCTTTAGTTAAGTCTAATGGAAGGTTTCTGCCGATCAACGACATGTCCCAAGTCACCCCAAGTTTGATGTCATTTTCAAAATCGAAAATTTCAGTCCAAAATATGGGCCTAAATTTTTATCTTTCTGTGGTTATTATTAGAGATAGAAGTGGGGATCGCATTTAAACATTAACCACATTTCCAGTATTAATCCATAACAACCAGCAGGCCTTCCTGTTTCACTATCATTTTTTTGTTAATATTTTGACAATTTTCAAATATTTAAAAGTAGTACTTACATTGATAACAAGTTGTTCCCTTCAACCTGAGGACATCAGCACACCATCACATAAACGATAACAATGAGCAAATCACAGTTCTGGCCGCCCACTGCTGCCAACATAATTAAAAACAAAACACTGTCAAAATGTCCCGAGTCACCCCACTGTCCCAAGTCACCCCGTTTTACGGTAATAAGTTAATGCCATTTGTGTTATGATGTTCGTCAAAGCATAATATTTGAGCATTGTTTATACAATTTCCGTCATTTATATTAACTGAAAGCTGATCTACTTTGCTGCTAAGTCCCCTAATGTTTTGTTGCGAGATGGACAGGTTAGACTTGTCTGTAGAGGTGTCACTTATCTTGGGTGCTTCTTGTTCTTTGTATCTGTAGTTAAAAAAATCTTTCAGATGTAATGGGCATACTACTTTCTGTCTGCTTGCTATTCCGTGTGCAGTCTGCTTGGCTGTTGTGTTTTCTTCTGTTGCTGGTGGAACTTCTTTTGCTTCTTCTTCTTCTGCAGGTGACATGATGACTAAAAAATTCGGCACTTATCGAGTTTAAAGGCACACCCAAGAAATCTTTGATTTTTTACCGATTATCGTCAATTTGACTATGCTGATCACGAATATGACATTTTTTTCATCAGTTTTTGAAACAGTGAAACAACATATTGTCATGTAATCGAAATACAACAATGCGTAAAGATCATTCAAGTTAAATTGCAGCATTCGGATAAACGCGCCTGATGTAATCAATCAGATTGTGAAATGGGCTTGATCCAAAGCGTTGCCGTCATAGAAAGTCGGCCAAATAGTTGGACAGCATATTGCGATGAGTACCAAACATGCGCTTGTTCTTCTGCCATATGCTTTCAGCATGATTAGTAGCTGCGTGAGTAATTGGATCAACGAAATGCATGGAATGATTAACAGTCAAATGCTGATAACCTAGATTCTGGACTGTGTTATACGCTCCCCACAAATCGGAAACAATAGTGGTCCCAGGCTGCACATATTATAGAATCGGCAGCAAAGTTGCAGCATCTCTTCGAACTACAGGAACGAAGAAGCTTTCTCTGGTCTTAGTGTCGTATCCGCTGAATACGCACTGTTCCTTAACCTTGTGACCTCGATTGTACTTTCGACGTTCAAAACAGGTTTCGTCGATCTCAACTGTACTCCCTGGACCGCCTAAAACAATCGGCTCTTGCACAAAATACTCGTGGCAAATGTCTCTGCAGAACTGTTTCCAATCCGCAGCCGTATTAGCCGAGATTTGCAGTTCACAAAAATTCCTGTTCATCGAGTTCGAAGCTCCATAAGTAAGCCATTTTGTTAATGAATTCGATAGACAGATGATTACCCAAGAAAAACAAACTTTGCGAATTGAAAACTACTTCTTCCTGCAAATGCGTCTTACAGAGCAGCGCCAAATACGACCGTCGGCACATTGCTTGCGTTCTAAGAACATTTTATTCGCACCGCCAAGGCATTGCCCATCTTCACAGAATCTCTCACGTTTCAGCAAACCATGAGCGAAAGCCCATTCAATAGCTGAATCACTATCACGACAAATGTCGAACAAATTTACCATACGAAATTCGGTCAAATCAGGGAAAATTCTAGTCATTACGAGTTAGTACAACAAACGCACAGAACAAACATCGAACTTACACTTAACTGCACTGTTATTTGACTTTAGTGTAAACTGAATGAGGCGATTTTATCCGAGTGCTTTTTTGTGGTACGATTTAGCTTGAATGATGTTTGCAAATAACATATTCGTGATCCGGTCAAAAAATGAAGAAAAAATTTTTCTCTCGATATATTAAAAAGTTTTTATTGGGGATGAAAATAAATAACATCTTAGAGATCAACATAGTCTAACTGATCAAAAAGTGAGAAAAAATATTTTCGAAAATTTTGTCCCCCTAAACTCGATAAGTGCCGAAAATTCTTGGTGTAGTATTTGTTGATTATGGCTTCTGCTACTTGGTGACGATCAAGTGATGAAGTTATTTTTGGAGCTTGCAAAATTTGTGCTTCATTCACCACAATCCTTTTTGGCTTGAACCATTTCGTAATTTGAGGCCGTTTTACGATTGATTGTGCCTTTCTGGCCTACTAGGTTTAAACCACTTCGTTATTTGCAAGTGATTGAGGGCTTTACTGTTTGCTGCTCGCCAAAAACGGTTTGTAATTTGCATTAGATTGCTACTTCTCCTGGTTTCTTCATTGTCAGGCGAGAGCCTGCCGTGGTGGCCGAGCGTTTCTAGGCACCACAGTTGTCGCGGGTTCGAATCCTGCCTCGGGCATGGATGTTTGTTGTGTCCTTCACAAGTTCTAGGGGACTGATGACCTCAGAAGTTAAGTACCATAGTGCTCAGAGCCATTTTTCGTCAGGCGAGACACTAGTAAATATTTTATCAGCCAGAACCTCTTTTCCTGATGTGTTTAAATGAAGGCCTTGAGCCGTATAGAACCTTCGCTCTAAAATGTTTGTGTCTATAACATCAACATTCTGGAAATGATTACATATTTCGGCGAAACTCTTGTTAGCGACACCAATTTTGCGGTTCACGCATGACCAACTCGGTAAATCATGATGCTGTGGGACATTCACAAAGAGAACATTTGTATGGGTTAAATTATTTAGACAACTTCTCAGTTCCCCGGGCGTGACTATCCCCTAAAACACAGATCATCTCGCGTTTTCCAATTTTCGCACTCGGGTGATCAATTAGCGACGGTCTGATTACTTTTCGGCTCCAACTGGCGTGTTCAGTGAATCTTCAGCAGTGTGCACAATAAAGTTTTTATGCTCTTGTGATTGACTGTTTTTAAGCACTAAAGTTTCACAGTTTTTACACACGTAAGTTTCAGTGTTATTTTCAGATTGCCCTTCCTGGAAACAGTTTTCTTCCGTTTCCTGATGACGAATCTTCTGTGTTCATCAGCGTCTCACATATTGGGGATTGAAGTTTCTACATGTCCATGTTTAAAGCACCTATTATAAATTGTAAACTGGAAATACGTTCATTAAACCTTGAAATTTCGTCCTTACAATTTACACACTTTTTCTTTTTACCATTAAAATTTACTTTTTTCCGCAGTGAAGCACGATTTCCTTTTACACTCACCACCATCTTGGAAATATTTAAGGACCTTTTTACATGAATTGATAAGCTGTAATAATTGTCACATTATTTAATGATTATCAGTGTGCCCTGAATTTGTCTGTTGATCATTCAAATCATAAAAGATGGAAGCACATTGATGTTGTTTACTTACAACTAATATGCCTGCAGACATAATGACAAAAGGATTGAGAAAAGAGAAACATTATGATTTCCTGAACTTGTAAGGTATAGGTATTTTTTAAGAATATCATTCAAATGTTTTGAAGTGGGGGAGTTAAGTTTGTCAAACCCATTTAAATGATATCACTATGTGGTGAATCTTCGACTGTTTCTACATCTTTATTCCTATATGCTGTTCTGTTCAGTTCCATTTCGTCCATATTCATTGTGTGTGCGCTAACATGTAGTAAAGTGTACCAATGTGAAATGTTATAATAAATCACCAAATGTGTACATTTTTATCATGTTCTCAATATCCACAGAACCTCAACATAACTTATACTTATGTTCATAAGGAAGTTATGCTCATACGCCCTAAAATTTTCTTGTAATTTTGGAATTTAACTTCGACAATTTGTGTTTTATCTTTTGGCTACATTTTGTACACTGTTTGGCAAAACTTACTGTATGTCACAAAAATATTATAAACACATTGATTCCATATTATGTGAGGGAGTTGTTGTAACAGGACATCCACCTCAAGCATTACTTTTCCTCAACAGTAGTTGTCGATATTATCTCAGTTGCTTTTTTGAACCTGTCATATGTTTTTATACACAGTAGATTGTATTTCAAACTAAAATTCATGAAAAGGAATTACTTTATAACATATTTTAGTTCCAATGTTACAATGTATAAGTACTAGTTCTGAATGTAGAGAGAAAATTATTATTATTATTATTATTATTATTTAGAAACTTTTGAAATTACGAATTATTGGCATACTTAAAATTTCCATTGTTAATCACGCCATCCTGTACTGCTTACTAAGTTTGTCTCTGAATTCATTTTTGTAATAATAATGAATGAATGAATGAAATTTTATTGTCGTTTAGCTATTAAAGCAATTGACAAAGTCAAGTTACATATATACAAGTTATACAGCATATATACATGGGTTAAAGATCAATATGTGACATAGGTTTTACATAAAATACAATATTTAAAATGAAATAATATGAAAGCATTGCATCATAACTGATTCAGTTAAAGAAATTATGCTGCACTCTCCAAATCGGTACCACTATGATATTTTACAGTTGTAAAATTCCTGAAGTGAGTAGTATGGATTTGCAGGTAACCAACTGAACAATTTGTCTTTAAATAAATCAAATGGAGCTTCTACCCATTCTAGTGGCAAATTATTAAACATCTTCATACCCACCACTTCGTAGCTGTTCAATGACTTGGATAATCTGTAGTAAGGTATGTCAAGATTGCTACTATTTCTGGTTCCATGAGAGTGTACATCTCTTCTACACTGGTATTCTGATAAGTTGCTCTTGATATGCAGTAGGGCAGTGTAAATATACATGTTTATCACAGTTAATATTTTTAAATTGATAAACAGTGGTTTGCAGTGGGCCAGTTTATCACTGTTTGTGATAATTCGAATTACTTTCTTCTGAAGTACCAAAATGTCCTGAAGGTGTGAGCTATTGCCCCATATTAAAAGCCCATAAGATGTAATACTTTGAAAAAAAAGCAAAGTAGGCTGATCTTACATAGGCCACAGGTACATAGTTTATTAAATTCTTTAACAAATACACCACTCTAGACAGCCTTGCACTAATGTATTTAATATGTGGCTCCCAAGTCAGTTTAGTATCTATAACAATACCTAAGAACTTAACACTATTCTTGAAGTCTTCTGCTGGCGGATCTCTCAAACTAAATACAATCTTTTGAGTTTTACTCTCATTAAGCAGGAACCCATTAGCTCGGAACCAGACTGATGCCTGTGATATTGTGTCGTTTGCCACAGTTTGGAGCATATCAATGTCTGAACTGATATTGAAAAAAGTGGTATCATCTGCATAGAGAATGGAGTGAGTATTTATGTAGGATGGTAGATCGTTTGTCATTAGGATAAATAGCAGAGGTCCTAATACTGAGCCTTGTGGCACACCGCACTTAACTTCAGCTAGCTGTGATCTCTGTTTACCAATACAAACAATTTGTCTACGGTTGCTGAAGAAAGATTCAAAAATGTTGTCAACTTCACTGTTTGTGATTCCGTAATAAACTAGTTTGTTGAGGAGTGAAATATGCTCCACAGAATCGAAGGCTTTGCTAAGATCACAAAAGGTAGCCTGAGCAAAATTTTTTCCTTCATAAGCATTAAGCACTTTTTAATCAGGGAGTCAATGGCATGCACTGTGGATTTGCCCTTCCTAAAGCCAAATTGTACCGCAGTAATAATGTTATTACATGTCAGATAATCACACAACTGGGAGTTGATGATGGATTCCAAAACTTTAGATAAAATAGGTGTCAGGGATATTGGGCGATAGCTAGATGGGCAATTTTTGTCTCCTTTCTTGTAAATGGGCACTACCCTAGATAATTTTAATACTTCTGGGAATACTCCTTCAGTTAGACATCTATTTATACATTTAGTAAGAGGATATACTATGTAGCCAATTATCTTTTTTAACATATTACAAGAAATACCATATATATCTTCACTATCAGATGGTCTAAAGTTATTTACAAGAGTTAAAACAACATCTGGTGTGACTTCTGTTAAAAGGAATTTATCGTTCAGGGTGTAGTCTGCATTATGGTATTTAATGAGATCAGCAACAGTCTCTTGTGGCCTCACAATGCTTTCCCTAATTTGGTTAACAGATTTTATACAGTAGTTATTAAATTCGTCTGCTGAAATTACTACCTCAACTTTCTGCTTGGTTTTGGCCACTGAATTTATTATAGTCCATGCTTTTCTGCATTTATTTTTTGATGACTCAATGCTGACTAGGTTATGTTGTTTTTTGGCCTCATTTAAAGCATACTTATATTCCTTTTGTGCTCTTGAGTACCTTTGTTTAGCCATATCAGTTTTCTGAAGTCTGTAAGAATCTCTATACAACAACAGCCTTCTTTTCATATTGGCTACTTGAGTGGTATACCATGGACTCTTACCCCTATGTCTATTACTGTTACTTTTAGGGTTAACTTTACATTTGTATTGAGGGCAGTTGGTCTCGAATATATTTAAGAAATAATGAAAAAATCTATCAAACAATGTATTGGCAGAGCCCTGAGCATTATTGTTAAACAGATGTGACCAGTCATAATTACTGAGTGAGACCATGAAATTAGACAATTTTTCTTGCGTTATTGGTCTTGTGATGACTATTTTAGGCTCTTTAAATTCCTTATACTCCATGTTAGGCCTATCTGTACCTATTTTTACCCAAACTGAGTCATGGTCCGAGAAATCGAAGACAGCTACATCTGAAGACAGTAACTCTCTATTGACATTTGTAAGTATGTTGTCGAGACAAGCGGACTGTCTTGTGGGTTTGCAGTTCGTAAAAATGAAGTTGAATTGTCGTAACAGGTTTTTAAATTCATTTACAGTGTGCACATCTTTGTTTACATCAAATGCGGCATTGATGTCACGACCAATCACAATACTATATTTCTTCCACTGAGGACTAAGAAAGAAATTTAGTAAAGTCTCAAGTTTTTCTAAAAATATTAATGGACTTCCATCTGGTGATCTATAAAGAGATACAATAGCAATTTTTAAATGATCCAGATATATGCCTGTGGCTTCAAAGTGTATCTCACTGCACAAAAATCCTAGATCTAGTTCATTACTACAATTTATTAATCCCTTCTTAATGTAAATTGATACACCCCCATGAATATGTTGCTCTCTGCTAAAACTGTTTGCTAAGTGGAAAACATCTAGTACATGAAAATTAATAATGTAATGTACTAGAAATTCATTTATTAAGAAAAATTGTAAACCCTTTGAAATATTGTTTCCGCAGAGTGTGAGAGTCGTATGCATGCCTCTGATGTGATTGGACGTATTTTTGTATTTTTTGTGAACTATGTAATTTTGGCTTTGTTAATGTGTAAAATCAAAATACTGTATGATATACTAAAATGTGAGAAAATACATTTACATAAAAAAGGCTGCTGCAACAAGTTTTTTAGTTCAAACCAACCATAAGAACCTGATGTGACATTAAAATCTTCAAGAACCATGACCATAGACATGAAGAAATGGAGCCAAATCAACATGACAAGCTAAGTAAAGTAGAAAGTTCATTGTAATCTTTGCTCCTCTCAAATCTTCACAAAAGACTTCGCTTACGAATTATTTGGACTGGACATTGTTTAATGTGGGCAACAGATGTAAGTAGGAAGAAGTGGCAGATTACAGGGTACACTTATTTTTAGAATATGGCGTAGGGAATATTTGATTCAAATCACTACTATCACATGAAATAGACTTTTCTTCAACCTAAGTTAAATCAGTTTGTTGTGACAACGAAAAGGGAGAAGTCTGGTTCCAACAAAATGGTGCCACACCTCCCACTTACTGGCATTTTCTATAAATGTTGAGTTGTTTCCTAGACATCTCTCTTCATAAGGAGACATCACCTAGCACCTGAAGTCACTTACTACCTTGAAATTTTTTTTTCTTTAACCCTGCAAACACTTAAGAAGATAATCACCCAGGAAGTGGCTGCCATTCCACCACAATTGGCATAAAAAACTATGGACAACTTCAAAAAAAGAACTCATTAATTTGTCAGTAATGGAGAACACTATTTACTATAAATAATTTTTAAAGCCAGCTGATGTAAAATGTCATAGTATTTGTTGTTCAGAAACAAAAATATTTTCTCGTTATCTTTGTTTGTATCTAATTTTTGAAATAGAGGTCATTTTGCTGGAGCCTGTACCATTCTTTCATGCAACAACTGAAGTAAAGTACATATTTATATAAGAGCATGCTCTTTATATTAATGTTAGAACCTGTTTCATTCTGTTTTATATTGACTTGCAGAACTAAGGAGATCCGCTGGAAGGTGGCATTATGGCATCTGACAGAGGTTTTTGGAGTAATCTTCTTCATTAGCTTTTTGTTTGAACGCAGCTTGGTACCCATGTTCAGAAATTTTGGAAAGCAACAGCTGTCTCCTAAGGAAATGGTTGTAGCCATTTTTGGTAGCATGGTTCCTTCACTTACTGTAATGCTTTGTGTATTCTATTGCATTCTTCATGCCTGGATGAATGCATTTGCTGAAATAACAAGGTTTGCAGACCGCATGTTCTACAAGGTATGATTTCCATAATTTTTAAACTAATAGGTTGCACAATTTAATAATTTCATTGGATTGCTGGATCTTAAAAAAGAAAAACCATACTTTATAAATATGTTATATGCATGTTTTTATTGGTCCTGACAAGATTCACCTTAATAAACAAGGGTATGTACTAGAAATTACTAGTACTTTATAAATGAATGTACTTAACATTTGTTACTAAAAAGGAATGCTCATGAAAGGTAACACTTTCATGCAATTTAAATGTGATAATGGGAAGTCCTGGGTGATACACAAAAAATGAAAGAATTGATGGCAAACTGAAAAATGAAGGCACATTTCGTCATTTCCCTTTACTAGGGAAACAGAAAGTACCTGGAAGTGTTTCAGCTAAGATTAGGGATTATCTGCAGAGTTTAGAGGCTGAGATTACTAAAAGATTTCAGGATTTTAAGAAAATTGAGCCTCAATTTAATGTTTTATCATATCCCATCACTGCTGATGTTGACACTGCACCACAGGAGCTGCAACTTGAACTGATTGACATGCAGGCAGATCACGCAGTGAAAGAAATGTTTAGTGCTGTAACTTTGGTTGACTTTTATAAATCTTTGTCAGCTGAAAAATTTCCATGTATCAACAAATTTGCAGGCAAAATGTTCTCCATATTTGGATTGACATATATTTGTGAACAAAGTTTTTCTTGCTTGAAAATCAACAAGAGCCAATACCGAAGCTGTTTAACAAACAATAATTTGCAGGCTGTGATGAAAATATCAACTAGCAGTCTGACTCCTGATTTCAAAAAAGTTGTGCAAAATTGTGAGAGGAAGCATTTGTCCCATTAAACTTGTTTTAAAATTTAATATATGTGGAGATGATATTAAATTAGCAAAATAAATGAAATTGAACACATCTATCTTATTTGAGGATGTCAGAAGGAAAGAGGTACAAGTGACTTTAGTCTTATCAAAATTATAAGAAGTATATTTATACCCCTTTGCTTCTGACTCTTTCATTTATACCTAATGATTTTTATGGTGCCTTTTATGAAATGTAAAGCTAACTAATCACATCTCATGTAAGGAAACTTGTTATGTAGTGCTGGTACGTCCTGTTTGTTTGTTTTCCTATGATGGAAATAGTGTTTCCAGACCCATGTCACATAACAAATTTTATTTCTGTATGTTCAAAGAATATTTTGTGACAATTCAGCCACACGTTTGTTACACCCTGTGTAGTTGGAGCATTGAGTGACTGATACACAGGAAACAAGAAAGAAAACATAGCAAAACTTCAGCATAACATCATTCCCTAGAGTTAATCAATATAGCGCCCCCCCCCCCACACACACACAGACACAAAACAAAGTTTCCCAGCTGACTACTTTGCCCTGGTCCTGCATTTTCGTGAAGGTGAGGAATTGCCAGTTAGTGGGTGAGATGATAAAAAAGATAGGGAGAAGCAGGAATGGGTGGAAAGAAAGGTGGCCGAAGCATGGGAAGAAAGGCAGCAGTGGAAAAAAAGTAGGAATATGGGACTGGTGAGCTCACCCTGGCACAAGCACGGGGAGTTTTGTGTGCCAGATGTTGAAGTGGAGGAGTGGACTGGGAGTAGGAGACAGAACAGAGAAAGAGGCAGACTGCATAGATGAGAGTGAGAATGTAGACCAAGTGAACTGGGAAAACGTGGACAGGGTTGAAGGTAAATATGGGACAGACACTAGTAGGAATTGAGGCCAGGATGATGGACAGATGTGCCTTATGACATTCCTCCTATGATTAAAATGCTAAACTCTTAACATGCTGTGGGATTTTATGTGATTGATTTTACTGATGTGACACGTCCTTGATTTTAGGTGTCTTATTTTTACAAATAGATGTACAGATTGTTCCTGACATATCTCATGTGGAGATGTTACATTGCTCCTTCTGAAGAAGGTGGTTTTAAATCTGTTGAAACCATGGTTAAGGTTAATTGAAAACAACCATTTATTGCAACTGATTGTCTGTCTTATTTACCAGCCATTCTGTAACTGAAATGCAGCCATGTTCAAAATAGTGCTAAAATATTGGGTGATCAAAAAGTTAGAATAAATTTGAAAACTTAATAAACCACGGAATAATGTAGGTAGAGAGGTAAAAATTGACACACATCCTTGGAATGACATGGCGTTTTATTAGAACAAAATCAAAAATGAAGTTCACAGAATGTCCGACAGATGGCGCTGGACAGCAAAATGTCAGTGACTGCGCATGACAATCGTGTATAAAAGAAGCTGTAATGAGAGAGAGAATCAGATGCGCCAGCAGTCGCAGCATGTTGACGTTACCTGAAAAGACGCTTTTAGTGAAGCTGTATTATCAGAATGGGGAATGTGCTAGTTTAGCGTAAAGGTCCGTTGACAAATGCAGCTGTGGCGAGAATGATTTTGAAGTTCGAAGCCACAGGTTGTTTAGATGATAGACCCTGTAGTGGCCGACCGAGCACAAGGCGTAATGCTGCTGAGACAGTTCAGGAAGAAATGGAGACTGTAGCAGGTTCGTCTATGCACAGGGAAGTCAGCGCTCGTGCAGTCGCATGTCGCACCGGCATTCCATACACTACTGTTTGGTTGGCAGTGAGGCGTACCCTCCGATGCTATCTGTACAAAAGTCATCGACATGGCGGAAGATGACGAAAGGTTGAGTAAAGTGTTGTGGACTGACAAAGCTCATTTCACGCTCCGAGGGTCTGTCAACGCCCACAACTGCAGAATTTGGGCTACCGAAAATCCTAGAACTGTTGTGGAAACTCCATTGTACGATGAGAAAGTCATGGTATGGGTTGGATTTACCACATCTACCGTTATCGGGCCTTTTTTCTTTGAGGAAATGCATGACTCTGGTTTTGTAACTGCTCCCGTGATGGGTGAGAGGTACGCCGATAATGTACAGAATCGCATCATCCCCAGCCTGGCCGATAAACACCTGCTGGAACGTATGATGTTTATGCAGGATGGCGCTCCACCCCATATTGCTAGACGCATGAATGATCTCTTGCGCGCGTTGTTTGGTGATGATTGTGTGCTCAGCCACCACTTTCATTATGCTTGGCCTCCCAGGTCCCCAGACCTCAGTCCGTGCGATTATTGACTTTGGGGTTACCTGAAGTCGCAAGTGTATCATGATCAACCGACATCTCTAGGGATGCTGAAAGACAACATCCGACGCCAATTGCTCACCATAACTCTGGACATGCTTTACAGTGCTGTTCACAACATTATTCCTTGACTACAGCTATCGTTGAGGAATGATGGTGGTCATATTGAGCATTTCCTGTAAAGAACAGAATCTTTGCGTTGTCTTACTTTGTTATGCTAATTATTGCTATTCTGATCAGATGAAGCATCATCTGTCGGACATTTTTTAAACTTTTATATTTTTTTGGTTCTAATAAGCACTCCAAGCATGAGTGTCAATTTGTACCTCTCTATCTCCATTATTCCGTGATTTATTCAGTTTTCAAATTTATACTGACTTTTTGATCACCCGGTATTATTGGAATAAAAATGTGTTCAGACCTGTGTATTGCATGAACATGAGAGAGAGTTAGCAAAAGATATTTTGCACTGACCTTATTTCTCATTAAATTTGTAGGGTTCTTTTTGTTTTGTTTCTGCTCAGTCTTTGTAGGTTCAGGATTCCATTAAGCTAATGCTGTTAGGAGGTATCCAGATTTGATTCATTCTTTCATCAAATAAGAAATACTATGTAGTAGGAGTCTTCGTTCTCTTCAAAATTATTTTATTCCGTCTTTCGAATTTTTCACAAATTGTCACACTTCTTGACATGAATTACTGAAACACACTATCAGAGTTCAGGATAACAGAGTGTACATACATTTCAAAGATATGTTTAGGTGATTTACATATTTGAAAAATATTTGTCTTTTACCAAAAAATTGCAAGTGGAAATATCATCAATGTAGGTATACATAGATTGCCACTTATTGTAAAGATGACACATTAAGTTGCAGACAGGCACAATTAAGACACTCACAAATATGCTTTCAGTCACAGCCTTCTTCAGGAAAAGAGAAATGCTCACCATTCATTCACACAAGGAAGCACACCTCACGCACCCATGATGGCCAACTCCGGCAGCTTGAAGCACAATGCAATTAATTGAGATATCACCTCCATAACCAGAATCAGGTTTTTCTCTTTTCCTGACAGAGGCTGTGGCTGAAAGCTTATGTGTAAATGTCTTTTAATTGTGCCTATCTGCAACTTAATGTGTCATCTTTATGGTAAGTAGCAATCTATCTTTCACTACATGGTTAGCAGATAATATAATTTCTTAAAGATTTTATGAATAATTATGAAAAAAATAAGTATTGCTGTAACACTAATTTTACTCGTTCATATAACTAAAGCACATCAAAAATACATAAATAATTCTTTATTGTTATTCTTGTGAATTATAAAGTATCAGGTTTTTTGGCACATGACAAAACAGTGTGTTGAACAGTTCCATTAAAACTGTGATGACATTTCCCATGTAAAAATATTCTCTCTCTCTCCTTTTTTATAAGTCCACTTTAAGATCAACGAAATTTATCCATACATCATTTTCACATATCTTCATACACTTCCCAACCACAAAATTTCTTTAGATGTGTTAACAGATGGACATTGGAAGGTGATATAACTTATCAACAAGGTACATGTTCCTATTACTTGTAATTCAAATTAAACAGTTCCCATCTTTGTGGCCATGTGCAATGACTTTTATTTTCTTCTCAATAGGATCCAACTTGCTATTTATGCATTTTTTTTTTCATCCAGATGGTGCAGCAAACTCAGATATCATCCGAATTATTGTTTTATCAATAAGTTAACCTAAATGCCATGAAATGCTGGCTACAGCATTCCCAGCAGATGTGGTTGTAGAATATCCACCTCTTTTAAGGTGTTTGGCCTCTGACTTAATATGAAAGCAATTGTAGATACACACAACATAAAAATTTGTTTCAATTCAAAATATGTAAAAATAGGATTTTCTCGATGAAAGCACAGTCGATGTCATCTACGGCTCATAAAGTGTTCCATATTTTTTAATATCTCCATGTGTAATTCTGACTGGACAAAAGTTGATAGTCAGACTATTTAAGTAAGCATATATTATTTATTTTGTCACAAAACATGCCAGCTTCATAAGAATCAGACATAGCTAAATTCATGGTGGATAACATTTTGTTATGTGTAGTGTCCTTATAACAGAAGTATGTAAATTTTTCTTCAATGTAAATTTGTGCAAGGAGTCATGTAGTGGAACTTGCTTTAAATGTTCACTTCACAATAAATAAAAAATAAAAATAAATAATAAAGTAGTAGGACCCACACTGTGACTAAAATGACAGTCATAATTGGAATCAATCAACTTCTACAATATCTGTCTGTAGCAATGGAAAATGGAATGATCACATAGGCTCAGTCAAGACAAATCATGTGGCAGACTTCAGTGTGTGGTAGAATAATACAGAGTCTACAAAGGAGATTGTTTACAAAACACTCACAAGACCAATCCTAAGATACTGCCTAGATGTGTGGTAACCATACCAATTAGGATTAATGGAGATACTTAATGTATTCAGAAAAGGTCCCCAGTTTGTTTGACCCATAGGGGAGTATCAGAGATGGTAAAAAAATGAACTGGCAGACACCTGTAGATAAACACAAACTATCTTGGAAAGTGTACTTACACATCGCAGGAACTAGCTATAAATGATGAGTAGAACCCCATACATATTAACTGCATAGGGATCACAATGGCAAGATTAAACTAAATTACAATGAAATGAACACCCTTTGCTGCTTGCAGGCGTTGACATACGTCAACATCTACATCTACATCTACATCTACATCCATACTCCGCAAGCCACCTGACGGTGTGTGGCGGAGGGTACCTTCAGTACCTCTATCGGTTCTCACTTCTATTCCAGTCTCGTATTGTTCGTGGAAAGAAGGATTGTCGGTATGCCTCTGTGTGGGCTCTAATCTCTCTGATTTTATCCTCATGGTCTCTTCGCGAGATATACGTAGGAGGGAGCAATATACTGCTTGACTCTTCGGTGAAGGTATGTTCTCGAAACTTTGACAAAAGCCCGTACCGAGCTACTGAGCGTCTCTCCTGCAGAGTCTTCCACTGGAGTTTATCTATCATCTCCGTAACGCTTTCGCGATTACTAAATGATCCTGTAACGTAGCGCGCTGCTCTCCGTTGGATCTTCTCTATGACTTATATCAACCCTATCTGGTACGGATCCCACACTGCTGAGCAGTATTCAAGCAGTGGGCGAACAAGCGTACTGTACGCTACTTCCTTTGTTTTCGGATTGCATTTCCTTAGGATTCTTCCAATGAATCTCAGTCTGGCATCTGCTTTACCGACGATCAACTTTATATGATCATTCCATTTTAAATCACTCCTAATGCGTACTCCCAGATAATTTATGGTATTAACTGCTTCCAGTTGCTGACCTGCTATTTTGTAGCTAAATGATAAAGGATCTATCTTTCTGTGTACTCGCAGCACATTACACTTGTCTACATTGAGATTCAATTGCCATTCCCTGCACCATGCGTCAATTCGCTGCAGATCCTCCTGCATTTCAGTACAATTTTCCATTGTTACAACCTCTCGATACACCACAGCATCGTCTGCAAAAAGCCTCAGTGAACTTCCGATGTCATCCACCAGGTCATTTATGTATATTGTGAATAGCAACGGTCCTATGACACTCCCCTGCGGCACACCTGAAATCACTCTTACTTCGGAAGACTTCTCTCCATTGAGAATAACATGCTGCGTCCTGTTATCTAGGAACTCCTCAATCCAATCACACAATTGGTCTGATAGTCCATATGCTCTTACTTTGTTCATTAAACGACCTTGGGGAACCGTATCGAACGCCTTGCGGAAGTCAAGAAACACGGCATCTACCTGTGAACCCATGTCTATGGCCCTCTGAGTCTCGTGGACGAATAGCGCGAGCTGGGTTTCGCGCGACCGTCTTTTTCGAAACCCATGCTGATTC
Source organism: Schistocerca nitens (assembly GCF_023898315.1). Classification (NCBI taxonomy): domain Eukaryota; kingdom Metazoa; phylum Arthropoda; class Insecta; order Orthoptera; family Acrididae; genus Schistocerca; species Schistocerca nitens. The sequence goes on along the minus strand of NC_064615.1, from coordinate 252,071,054 downwards.
CTACAGAGTAGATTTCTAGTCTCCAGAAAAGTCATTATACTCTAACATAATACATGTTCCAAAATTCTACAACTGATCGACGTTAGAGATATAGGTCTATAGTTCTGCACATCTGTTCGACGTCCCTTCTTGAAAACGGGGATGACCTGTGCCCTTTTCCAATCCTTTGGAACGCTACGCTCTTCTAGAGACCTACGGTACACCGCTGCAAGAAGGGGGGCAAGTTCCTTCGCGTACTCTGTGTAAAATTGAACTGGTATCCCATCAGGTCCAGAGGCCTTTCCTCTTTTGAGCGATTTTAATTGTTTCTCTATCCCTCTGTCGTCTATTTCGATATCTACCATTTTGTCATCTGTGCGACAATCTAGAGAAGGAACTACAGTGCAATCTTCCTCTGTGAAACAACTTTGGAAAAAGACATTTAGTATTTCGGCCTTTAGTCTGTCATCCTCTGTTTCAGTACCATTTTGGTCACAGAGAGTCTGGACATTTTGTTTTGATCCACCTACCGCTTTGACATAAGACCAAACTTTCTTAGGATTTTCTGCCAAGTCAGTACACAGAAGTTTACTTTCAAATTCATTGAACGCCTCTCGCATAGCCCTCCTCACACTACATTTCGCTTCGCGTAATTTTTGTTTGTCTGCAAGGCTTTGGCAATGTTTATGTTTGCTGTGAAGTTCCCTTTGCTTCCGCAGCAGTTTTCTAACTCGGTTGTTGTACCACGGTGGCTCTTTTCCATCTCTTACGATCTTGCTTGGCACATACTCATCTAACGCATAATGTACGACGGTTTTGAACTTTGTCCACTGATCCTCAACACTATCTGTACTTGAGACAAAACTTTTGTGTTGAGCCAACAGGTACTCTGAAATCTGCTTTATGTCACTTTTTCTAAACAGAAAAATCTTCTTACCCTTTTTAATATTCCTATTTACGGCTGAAATCATCGTTGCCGTAACCGCTTTATGATCGCTGATTCCCTGTTCTGCATTAACTGTTTCAAATAGTTTGGGTGTGTTTGTCACCAGAAGGTATAATATGTTATCGCCACGAGTCGGTTCTCTCTTTAACTGCTCAAGGTAGTTTTCAGATAAAGCATTTAAAAAAATTTCACTGGATTCTTTGTCCCTGCCACCCGTTATGAACGTTTGAGTCTCCCAGTCTATATCCGGCAAATTAAAATCTCCACCCAGAACTATAACATGGTGGGGAAATCTACTCGAAATATTTTCCAAATTATCCTTCAGGTGCTCAGCCACAACAGCTGCTGAGCCAGGGGGCCTATAGAGACATCCAATTACCATGTCTGAGCCTGCTTTAACCGTGACCTTCACCCAAATCATTTCACATTTCGGATCTCCGTCAATTTCCTTCGATACTATTGCACTTCTTATCGCTATAAACACGCCTCCCCCTTCACTGTTCAGCCTGTCTCTGCGGTATACATTCCAATCTGAGTTTAGGATTTCATTACTGTTTACGTCTGGTTTCAGCCAACTTTCTGTCCCTAGTACTATATGGGCGTTGTGACCGTTTATTAATGAGAGCAGTTCTGGGACCTTTCTATAGACGCTCCTGCAATTTACTATTAGCACATTAATATTGTTATTCCCTGTTGCATTTTGCCTACTCCTACCTTGCCGCGTCTCAGGAGGCGTCTTGTTGGGCCTAGGGAGGGGATTCTCTAACCTAAAAAACCCCCATGTGCACTCCACACGTACTACGCTACCCTTGTAGCCGCTTCCGGCGTGTAGTGCACGCCTGACCTATTCAGGGGGACCCTACATTTCTCCACCCGATAGCGGAGGTCGAGAAATTTGCACACCAGATCTCCATAGAATCGTCTGAGCCTCTGGTTTAAGCCTTCCACTCGGCTCCAAACCAGAGGACCGCGATCGGTTCTGGGAACGATACTACAAATCGTTAGCTCTGATTCCACCCCGCGAGCGAGGCTTTCCGCCTTCACCAATTCCGCCAACCGCCTGTACGAACTGAGGATGACCTCTGAACCCAGACGGCAGGAGTCATTGGTGCCGACATGAGCAACAATTTGCAGTCGGGTGCACCCGGTGCTCTCTATCGCCGCCGGTAGGACCTCCTCCACATCTCGGATGAGACCCCCCGGCAAGCAGACAGAGTGAACACTGGCCTTCTTCCCCGACCTTCCCGCTATTTCCCTAAGGGGCTCCATCACCCGCCTAACGTTGGAGCTCCCAATAACTAATAAACCCCTCCCCCCGTGTGCCTGCTCGGACCTTGCTGAAGGAGCAGCCACGTGTCCACTCACAGGCAGAGCGGGCGATGCCACACGGCCAGCCTCCACATTGACCCTCCGCCTCGTGCGCCGCGAACGCCGCTGAACCCGCCACTCCCCTTGGGGAGAGGGTGGCCCAACCGCGCCCAGTACCCGCGAAGGTGTCTCGACAGCAGGGACAGTGGGTGAAGCATGCAACACCTGGGGACAGATGAAAATGTGTGCCCCGACCGGGACTCGAACCCGGGATCTCCTGCTTGCATGGCAGACGCTCTATCCATCTGAGCCACCGAGGACAAAGAGGATAGCGCGACTGCAGGGATTTATCTCTGGCATACCTCCCGCGAAACCCACGTTTTCAACGTATTGTTCCATACTACATTCGTAGTGCCCCCGCCCATTATACTCATTACTCGCGGCGCGTTGCCGATTCCCGTAAGAGTTCTGGCACTGTTTGTCATTTGCACAGAAGAAGAACATGTCCGAAAGAACAGATACCATCTTAGTATATATATAGTTAAGGCTCACCGGCCACTTGATCATCTTCTTCTTCTGTGCGAATGCACAAATAGTGCCCGAACTCTTATGGGAATCGGCAAAGCGCCGCGAGTAATGAGTATAATGGGCGGGGGCACTACGAATGTAGTGCGCGACAATATGTTGAGAATGTGGGTTTTGCGGGAGGTGTGCCAGAGATAAATCCCTGCAGTCGCACTATCCTCTGTGTCCTCGGTGGCTCAGATGGATAGAGTGTCTGCCATGTAAGCAGGAGATCCCGGGTTCGAGTTCCAGTCGGGGCACACATTTTCATCTGTCCCCGTTGACATATGTCAATGCTGCAAGCAGCAAAGGGTGTTCATTTCATTGTAATTTCATTCTAACGAGCTGCATGGTTACCGATGTTATCTGTTCTTTCGGACATGTCCGAAAGAACAGATACCATCTTAGTATATATAAGATTAAACTAATTATAGTATTCACTGAGGTATTTAAACAAACATGTTTCCCATCTTCATATATGAATGGAACAGGAAGAAGCCCTAAAACTGGTACAATGAAAAGTACTCTGTCATTGCCATCACACTGGTTTTCAGAGTATGGATGCAGATACAGTGAACAGTTGAATTTTAACAGTCCTTACTCATAAAATCATTTCATATTTGCTATGATCAGCATAAAAGAAAAGCAGTGTGTATCGTACATAAAGTTTTCTCACAGTTAATTCTTCAAATAAAATACTTTTTGCTGTTATTCCTTAGGCATCTATTATAGCCTTAACTTTTGATTGTCCTAAACCACATTGCACACATCCTTTATGTTACCATGTATTGTTGCAGATTATGATGTCCTTCATATGGATCATCATCAAGAGAAGCATGGCCATATGTTATTTTAGCTATTCCAAAAGAGTGGACTTTGTACAAACCTTCATCAGTTTTGGAAGAACTCTATCGGTGATAAACCATTGAAAACAAATTGGTGTGCAACCATTTGAAGGGATCACCAAACTTTTAAAATCTATATAAACATAATTTTTCTACAGATAAATTTGAGTTCTGGTAGCAGGCATATCCAATAACCATGTTATCAATGGGATATTAAACTCAGTCAGCCTCCCTTAGCAAGCCTTCCTCTGACATCTTGACAATGATTTTTGTAGTCAGATGTTGTAGCTACTCCACTTTACCTTCGGTGCTCTTAGTAGCTGGCATCTGTTCTTTTGCTACTTGTAGCTGGCTGAAAACTTTCGGTGATGAAAGTACACTGATCAGAAAGAACATTATGACCACCTACCTGATAGTCCACCTTTGGCATGGATAACAGTAGTGACACATCATGGCATGGAAGCAGTGAGGTATTGGTAGGGCGCTAAAGGGAGTTTGCACCACTTCTGCTCAAACAGACACACAAGTTACTTAATTCCTGCAAGTTCCGGGGAGTAGGATGATGAGCTCTGACACTATGTTTAATCCCATTCCAGATGTTTGATTGGGTTGAGATCTGGTAAACTGGGGGACCAGCACATCAATAGGAACTTGCCAATGAGTTCCTTGAACCACTCCATCACACTCCTGGCCTTGTGACATGATGCATTATCTTGCTGAAAAATGCCGCTGCCATCAGGAAACATGACTGTCATAAATACATGGTCTGTAACCAGTGCACAAAACTCCTTGGCCATGATGGTGCCTTGCACGAGCTCCACTGAACTCATGGATGCCCATATGTGTATTCCACAGAGCATAAGCTGCCAGCTTGTCTCTGTTCCACAGTACAGGTGTCAAGGAGCTCTGTCCCTGGAAGATGACGGATTCGCATCCTCCCACTGGCAAGATGAAAATGTCAGAATTCATCAGACCCTGTAACACTCTGCCACTGCACCAAAATCCAGTGGTAATGACCACATGCGCATTTCAGTTGTAGTTGCCAGTGTTGTGGTGTTAACTCTTGCACATTCATGGGTCATTGGCTGTGGAGGCACGTTATAGGGAGTATTTTTGGATATACTTATACTCTGCCCAATATTGAAGTCTGATGCTCATTCTGCCACAGTTCACCGTCTGTTCTGTTATACCAATATGCCTGGCGTACAATGTCAGACATCAGTAAAGAGGGCTAGCCACCTAACACCACGATGTCGGGACACGGTTTACATCTCGGTTTTACCATGTGTTAAAGCCACTCACCACAGCGCTCCTCAAACACCTGACAAGTTGTGCAGTTTCTGAAATGCTCTGCCAACCCTCAGGGCCATCACACTTTGCCCTCGGCCAAATGCAGATAGATCACATGCTTTCCCCACTCCACACAGATACAGCACACTCACTGACACTGTATGCACTGTGCACATGTCTAGTTAGCAGTCATTCCTTGCCAAGTGTTGCTGCTATCACCAAGCTGACATCTATTATGAGATTGTCGTCAACTAGTTTGACATAGATGTCTTCGGGGATGAACTCGTGGGCATCGAGTGTGATGACCGCCGGGATGCTGGGCTGAGGAGTAGCCCCAATGATCTGTTGGCTGGGGACATGGGCATCATGCACAACGTGTGGGCTGGCTGAATTCATAGGGCATGAGATTACATTGTCATGGAGGACCCATACTAGTTCGTCTGTCTAGGAAAACCATCATTTTCTTCTTGTGGAGAACAATTTTGAAGGAGTGCAGGCCATGCCTGGCAACTGGAAGAAATCCGAAATATGGTGGCTGTATAGCTGGCTGGACAGTGTCATTGCACAGCATGATGTAGTTGCAGTCTGATAGCACTTTATATCTTGTGATTGGTAGAAGGTGTGCACTCCCGCTGACATTGTTAGCACTGAAATGCAAGTGAGGAAACATTCCCCCTCTCATGTCCCTGTTCCCCATGGAACATCATGGCCATCAGCCAACTTATTGTCTAAAGAATGTTTGTTTCCAGGAAAATAATCTGATTTGACGCACATGTCCAGGGTTTTCAAGGTTTTTATTTGGGATCAGCAACATAAGTGATGGAAGACCTATTGCAATGATATGTCAAGTTAATTAGTTACACAAAAATGACATCTAGAACAATTTAATCCACAACAGTATATGAATTAGTTTTAAATGATGAAAAGAAAAATTACTCCATTCTGTGCATAATTACATGAACATGTATACTGCTTATGTTAACTTTGGCATACCCTGAGCTACATCTTCACTTAGTCAGTATAGGGTAGCAGTAGCTATCACGCCATCAAATGAAGCAATTCTATAATGACTGAATTCATAATATCCAGTGATTTAGGGCACTATACAACAAGTTCGTTTATTTGAATGGATGCATATAGGGTCTGAAGATGGCATAATGAAATGCCAAAACTGTTAGTCTTCACACTAAATACAACAAATACATTATATACTTTTATTCAATACTTTACTACAGCATGAGCTTCAGGAGTAATGTGGCTAAGGTCAAAAAAGTATTTATTCTACAGAAGCTCACAATAAGAATATTATGTAAAGTTCATGACTTAACATCTTACAGTAGTCTCTTCAGGGCTGTGGGGATTCTTAACTTGCACGATGATGCACATACTTTATCATGGTACTTGTGGTTAATAATTAATGTGAACTTAGGATGAATTCTGCAATTAACTATCTCAGTGCTAGCAGTGGAAATAATTTCCACAACTACTATCCATCCCTATCCAGAATAGTGTTTCTTAACTCTTAGTGTGAAGGCCTGTTTCAGGTTGCCACTAGGCATCACACAGAAAATTGAATATCACCATATACTCAAAAAAAAGTGAGGGAATAGCTCATTGGTAACTCTTTCTGCAATTTAGCAGAATATTTGGATGCAAGGATTTACAGCTACATGGAGTGTCCAAAAATCATTCTCAAGGAGAGATTCATTTGGGTTTTATTGGCAGTGGTAAGAAACTGAAGGGGTGGAAAAAGAACAAGAATTAAATTGTGAATGATAGTTGACCGTGTGTGTGTTTTAACATAAATAAGTGTATAATTGTGCTACACTGAATACAAAGAATTTTTATTTTTATTTTCAGGACTGGTGGAATGTTAATTCCTATGGAGCCTACTATCGGAACTGGAATGTTGTTGTCCATGATTGGCTGTACACATATGTGTACAAAGACCTGAGTGAGCTGCTAGGTGGCAAAAGACGAACTATACTTGCTGTTTTCTCCCTGTCTGCAATTGTCCACGAGTACATTCTCACATTCATGTTTGGTTTCTGTTATCCAATGCTCTTCATGGCCTTTGAAGTATTTTCAGGTTACTATCATCTACGTAATTATATATTATCAGTTAGGTCTGACTTCGTCTGAGAGTTCAACATTGTGAAAAGTTTTAAAGAAATATACCCTCACTTATACACTGGTTGGCAAAACTTAAGGATGAAGGTAACTTTTGCATGATACATGACTGCCAAGTAACACAGCTCAATAAAATGTGTACCATACATAGAAAGAGCTACTACAGTATGTTACAGAAGCTAATAAACAGAAATATGCAATAAGATGAATATGAATGACATTTTAATTCAATGACAATAATTACACTGAAGTCACCACAGTTTATGATAATCTCCTGGACATTACAAAACACAGAACATGGTTCGTTACAGGGTGGGTGATCGCCATGGGCAGTAATGCATGCTCTGTGATGTGACCCCACAACAGCCCAGCCGTGAGGTCGGTTAGGAATACTTGTGGGCATTCCATTCCGCCACCAGCACAGTTGATAACTGCTGGACAGTTGTTGCTGCATGTGAACATGCTGCAATGCATCCTACACGTTTGATGGGATTTAAGTCATGGAATGGGCAGATCAGTCCATTCACTGAATTTTCTCTTGTTTCAAGAGCTCAGCCACATGTGCTGTTTGATGCAGTCACACATTGTCGTGCATAACAATGCGGTCTGGGTTAAATGCACCCTTGAAAAAATGAATGCTGAGAAGGTGTACAGTGTCACAAGAACTAGTGAGTGTATCAGGTTCAAAGATTTGGAGATCAGTAAGCCCATGCAACATTATCCCTCCCCATACTATAACACCTGGACCACCAAAACATTCATGTTCAACAATGCTGGAGTTCCGTTATATGGTGAGATTTGGAAGTGCACAATTCACCCAGGGGAATTGTTGAACATGATCATTCTGATGGCCAAGTGTTACTGTGTGGAGAGGAATACATCTGCATGGACATGTTGTCTTCCAAATCCTAAATTATGGTATTCTCATCAGTCAGTGTTGTTGTAATGCTACTCCTTCCACATTTGCATGTTTTGAGGGCAGCATTCGGCCCTGACATCATATTTATGGATGAAAATGTGTGACCTCATCAAACAGCACAAGTGGAGGAGCTCTTGGATCGAGAGGTTATTTGACAAGAGGACAAACCTGTCCGTTCCCCGAACTAAGTACCATTAAACACATTTGTGATGCATTGGGGAGATGTACCGTATTTACTCGAATCTATGCCGCACTCGAATATAAGCCGCACCTGAAAAATGAGACTCGAAATCAAGGGGAAAAAAAATTCCTGAATCTAAGCCGCACCTGAAGTTTGAGACTCAAAATTCAAGGGGAGAGAAAAGTTTTAGACCGCACCTCCAAATCGAAACAAAGTTGGTGCATTGTAACATGAGAGACAATTTAGGTCGAATGGATGAAGATACAACTACAGGAGTTTGGTTTGAGTCGTAAGCTTAGCAGTTAAGCTTTACCAGGTAGCCATTGCTATGCTCGAGGCGCTCCGTCCATATTCATACGGGGACCCTTCATTTTTCACGTGCTTCGTCAGGTTTGAATCGATTGCTTATTTTGCTTTGATCTGATAAGTGCCATTCTCTTTGTTATAGGTGTGTACGTCACTCTAAGCTGAAGATACATTATTGCACTGTTTGTCGCATTCTGATAATGACTGTTTACGACCTGTCGCCGCCCGCAGCATGGCTTGCTTTTGTGGCTTTTGTGCACGCTATCGCCTCTTACAATTAAAAAAAAAAGAGAGAAATAGTCTCACTAGCGAAACAAAGGCAAGTGACTGCTATTTGTTGTGACTTACATTGCTGGTTTCTTTGATAAACAAGAACCAAATAATAGACTGTGTATGACAGAAGATGCTCGCAATGAGAGTTTAGCGAAAATTTTTCTCCGTTTGAAAATCTTTGCAGACACCTCTTTAGTACATTACATTCTGCACAGAAATTAGAGTCATCTTAGATTTAAAAATTTAGTCAGTTGCCGTGCTTCATTTCTGACTGTATCAGTATTCAGCATAAGAATAATACGAATATAAACATGACATGCTATGTATATTCTTCAGCGTTTGCTATTGTCTCACTCAAGTTTCGTGGTTTATTAAACAGACAGGATTTAAATGAGACAGCAGCAAACACGAAAGAATACGTGGCATAATGTTTACATTCGTATTATTCTTATGGTGAAGAGAATACAGCATGTGATCCACGATTCATAAAAGTTCCTATTAGGAACCATCGCTTGTCACAGGTAGGAAAAAATTCAGAATGTAGAGTTGGCCATATTGACATACATCCCAAACAGTCTTGCCAGTCGGAGTAGAATTTTAGTGATGACTTCAAATGCAGAGTGTGTTGTCTTCAGTCCGTAGACTGGTCTGATGCAGCTCTCCACGCTTTTCTATCCTGTGCAATGCAGAGTAGCAACACTTATAAAATAAGAATGAAAATAACTTAGAAATTAAACGCTGAAATTTAAAACAAGTTTTTATTAGGTTTGTAATACATCTTATACGAAATATTTAAAATATGTCATGATTCTGAATCACTATCACTCGATTCTTTGTTGCTCATTTCTTCATACAGAGCATCGTCCTGCGTACCATCTAGTGCATTGGATATCGAACATTTTTTAAACGCTTGTTGCACAGTCTGATTTGGAACACACTTCCACGCATCATAAATCCATTGGCACACTTGCAACAAACTTGCGCGTTTTACACGTACTGTTGGTGTCAGTTGTCTGTTGCTTTTCAAAAGCCAGTCTGTGTACATGCGTTTAAGCTTGTCCTTAAATGGTTTATTCAAACAGACGTCAAGTAGTTGCAGAATTGACGTCATCCCACCTGGAGTTACTGTCAAGTCCGTTTTGCTTTCCTCTAATTCTCGTTTTACTGCAGGTGTTGTATGGCCTGCGTAAGCATCTAATACCGACAGCATTACGCCAGGACGACGATTCCACACTCCACCACCACCACCACCACCATCATCATCACCATCATCATTTAAGACTGATTATGCCTTTCAGCGTTCAGTCTGGAGCATAGCCCCCTTATAAAATTCCTCCATGATCCCCTATTCAGTGCTAACATAGGTGTCTCTTCTGATGTTAAACCTATTACTTCAAAATCATTCTTAACCGAATCCAGGTACCTTCTCCTTGGCCTGCCCCGACTCCTCCTACCCTCTACTGCTGAACCCATGAGTCTCTGGGGTAACCTTGCTTCTCCCATGCGTGTAACATGACCCCACCATCTAAGCCTGTTTGCCCTGACTGCTACATCTATACAGTTCATTCCCAGTTTGATTTCCTCATTGTGGACACCCTCCTGCCATTGTTCCCATCTACTAGTACCTGCAATCATCCTAGCTACTTTCATATCCGTAACCTCAACCTTGTTGATAAGGTAACCTGAATCCACCCAGCTTTCGCTCCCATACATTAAAGTTGGTCGAAAGATAACTTAGTCTTGGTACTGACTTCCTTCTTGCAGAAGAGAGTAGATCGTAGCTGAGCGCTCACTGCATTAGCTTTGCTACACCTCGCTTCCAGTTCTTTCACTATGTTGCCATACTGTGAGAATATGCATCCTAAGTACTTGAAACCGTCCACCTTTTCTAACTTTGTTCCTCCTATTTGGCACTCAATCCGTTTATATTTCTTTCCCACTGACATTACTTTCGTTTTGGAGATGCTAATCTTCATACCATAGTCCTTACATTTCTGATCTAGCTCTGAAATATTACTTTGCATACTTTCAATCGAATCTTCCATCACAACTAAGCCATCCGCATATGCAAGACTGCTTAATTTGTGTTCATGTATCTTAATCTCACCCAGCCAGTCTATTGTTTTCAACATATGATCCATAAATAATATGAATAACAGTGGAGACAGGTTGCAGCCTTGTCTTACCCCTGAAACTACTCTGAACCATGAACTCAATTTACCATCAACTCTAACTGCTGCCTGACTATCCATGTAAAGACTTTTAATTGCTTGCAAAAGTTTGCCTCCTATTCCATAATCTCGTAGAACAGACAATAACTTCCTCCTAGGAACCCGGTCATATGCCTTTTCTAGATCTATAAAGCATAGATACAATTCCCTGATCCACTCATAACACTTCTCCATTATTTGCCGTAAGCTAAAGATCTGGTCCTGACAACCTCTAAGAGGCCTAAACCCACACTGATTTTCATCCAATTGGTCTTCAACACTCCACCATGTCCTCCAAAAACCACACAGTTGCGTTTGCTCGTACAATTACAGTTTTTGGAAACACTTCCGATTTCGGTAAAGTCTTTCGCTTGAAAACTATGAATGGGGGTAATTTATGTCCATCTGCTGAGGAAGCAAGCATGACGGACATCCGCTGTTTTTCACCCCCTGATGTAAAAACACTTACGTCTTTCTTTCCTGTGGCGTCAACCGTATAATTTGACGGCATGTCAGAATATACTGGAGTTTGGTCAGTCAGAATATACTGGAGTTTGGTCAGCATTTCCTATCTGACCAAGAAGGTATTGCTTCTCTGTGCGCCGCCGCCTGATTATGAAGCGCTGAAATTCCACAAGTTTTTCTTCATAATTTTTCGGCAGCTTTTGTGCAACTGAAGTTCGCCTCCGAAGTGAAAAAACCCCAGCGTTTCATAAACTGATCAATCTAGCTGCGACTAGCCTTAAAATTTTCGATTTTTTGATCTTTGGTAATAACATGTGCCTTAATTTTTAAAATTTCGGCGTTCACAGGCAGCAATTTCTGACCCTGTTCCTTAAATTAATTTAAAATCGCTTCTAGCGAATGATATCGGCCACACTTTGGCGCACTAAATGCTTTCCTGCTACTTGAACATTCAAATAATTTGTCTCTCTGCAGTCGCCATCGCCTGATGTTGCTCTCATCAATCCCGTATCGCAGACCTGCAGTACGATTAGAACTTTGTTCCGCAAAATAAATAACTCCCGTCTTGAATTTGGCACTATAATGAAAGCGCTTCATTATGGTTCACTAACACCAACAAGCACTTCACAAAATTCCACGAAGCAGGAGGTGCCGCTACGTGAAATCTTAATCAGCCCAGCGTATCAACTCGTGCAACAACCCTAAAGGCTTATACATTGTTGGTATTATGTGTAAAGAAATTTATTTTTGTTGCTACGAGTATTTGAAAGGCTGCTACATTCGAAGATGAACAATACTGAATTTCTATTTACTTCGTTGGATAATGTATGAAAATGCAGTGGTCGAAACTCGGGCGGAGAAAAAAAGCTCGTCTTGTACCTTTTTTTTAAAAATTTATTTACTGACGCAGAGGTTTTGGCGCCAGTACTTATCTTTGTGCCTGCAAAGCATTCCTGTGTAGTGCTACATATATTCGACGGCAGAAGTTAGTTGTGGCAGCACCTACCCACATTTTTCAGAACTCGATACTTAGCCTGTAGGCTGTTTTTTGGATTACAAAAACCGGAAAAAAGCGCAGCTTAGATTCTAGTAAATACGGTATTGCAGCATGTCCTTGTGCACCAACCACAATCCAGCAGTTGTCAGCCACACTGGTGGAGAAATGGAATACCCTACCAACCCTGTAGCCGGCGTGGGAGCACATTACAGAATGTGTACTGCTGTCCATGGTGATCACACATCCCATAAAGAATAAAGTCCCACCTTTTGGAATGTCTAGGGGAGCATCGTGAACCACAATGATTTCAAGGAATGTATTGTCTTCAAATACAAACGTAATTTCTGTTCATCTCATTGAGTATTTCTTTCAGTTACCATCCATACATTACTGTAGCAGTTCTTTCCATGTATGGTCTAAGTTTCTTAGAGCTATGTTACTTGGCAGTGATAAGTCATGAAAAATTACTTTTTTTCCTTAACTTGAGCTTTCAGTGAAATTCTGTCGAAAGTCACATTCAATTAGTGTAACGTTCTCTGTACAGGAAAATTACCATATGATATGGAAGTTGGCATTTTTATCATGTGTTTATCTCTTTTTACAAAAGATTACTCCTCCTTGGCACTGATTATGTGCCACTATCATAAAAACAAAGCCTCTCTTTTGGGTTGTGAAGTGATCACAATGAAACCAGGAATTATTACTTCACTACAGAAATGTGAGCACTTCATTATAGAATTTCCCTTATATGATGCACGTTTGTCAGAAATACTTTCCGCTGATAATTTTACTGTGTACTCTACAGTCTAATCCTACTCTTCAAAATAATATCTTACAACTGAACTGAGCTGAAATTCAATTTCTAGCTATCACATATTGTCAAAAAAAAAGGATACTCAATGACAGGATGACCAGTACAAAGCATGATAAATAACTGTTAAAATTTGTGGTATAGTTCACTGAAAAATACAGAAAACTAATTTTTCGAGAGCTGAGGCAAATCATCATTTGAATCAAATTTGAAGTCCTCTATTTAAAATGACTATACAGCATACAGATAAGAGTGCTAAGGGTTAAAAACTTGTAAATTTTACTAGGTCTGGTTAGCTGTATCTACAGTATAAGAATTTTTCTGATCTTATGCTTTATCATGCAGATAAGAATAATTCAGTCTCTTGCAAATCGGTTTTATTTGTGAATATCTTTATTGGTATGCACAAATAAAACATTCAGCTGCAAAATGGGGAATTTTTTTCATCAAATGATAAAGCATAATTTAAATAGCAACTCAGGCGAAATGTTTCAAATATTATACTACTTTTCTGATGACTTGTATATTAATTCTCTCTAATTACAAAATTTCACTTCATGTTTGATTACTTTCGTTTACATATGTTGAACAATGTTTATAAACAAGGGCACAGCAAAATTACTTGTCTAAATGTCCACATTGCATTTTATCTTGAACTATTGTAAATCTATTTGTAAATGCAGCCACTGGTAACTAGTGCAACACAATATTTACTTAGAAAACACAGGAATTTGCCTGCAGGGGAACAGCAAACATTGGAAATTAAAATTGTAGAGCAGCTACAAGTTGCATGGTAACTATTTCTTTATTTTAACACTTTCACTTGACCAGCATGAGCATCTTCATAACTGTGAAAACACATTGCATTACACTACTACACAGCCAAATAAATTCACAGATTGAATTTCAACGTACTAATTTATGTTACATAGCAAAAGGCCACACAATACAGATTTTGGGTTGTTTTATGCCACCGTCCTGCATAAAATGGAATAAGTTGGTTGTGTACAGTTAACGTAAACTCTCTGGTCATGTCCATTCTAAGATTAAATGATGAGACATACCAGTTCTCATCGAGAGTGTTAAAGCCCTATCAGTATGTGTGTTGGTTGAAATCACCTTGCGAAGCTGATTGTAAAACACAGTAATACAAAAAACACTAGAACAACTATAACAAATATCCACTGCCTTTTTGAGTATTCACAGGTACAAGGCTAAAAAACTATACCTGCCTGTTAAAATAATTATGAAAAGAAATAGCAAAATTACAAATTAAAATTATAATTGTCATTTTTATGGGTGTTGATACACATTATGTATGTTACAAGTCATTAAGACCATTAAAATTAACCTATATTAGTGTAGATGAAATGCACTATTCAGACATGACGATATGATTCCTCTTACATCTACAGCTACTAGAATGCAATATATGAAGAGACAGATGTACAACATATGTATTTATTTACAACGTACATATTTTGGTGCACACATGAATTTGCGTTTACTCATGATAACAAATTTCAAACTGCATGAAACTTGCAAAATAAAACCAGACAACTATTATGAAGGCCATTCATGTTGGTTCTTGGTGCCATAAGGATAATTGTTGTCACTTGATGTTATTCATTTATTTATCTATTTATTGTGGAATCATACACACTTAGTTGTATTTAGTTCTCTAGGATTTTAATGAGCTTTTACAAATATGACATACGTAAGTCAATGTCTGAAGGAAAACAGTCAATTTTAATAACCAGCTGTGAATCTTCAAAATGTGTTCATACCCATGGGTGCAGTGACTCCTTACCATGTTTGACATTGACAGAGCTGACATGAATGGCCTTCCTGATTGTTATCTGGTTTAAATGCAAAAGTTCTATGCAATTTGAAATTTATTATATTCAAGAGGATACACTAATATCTACCAAATATGTACATTGTAAATAAACATATACTTTGCAAATACCTTTTTCTCCATATACTGCACTCTTAATCTGTAGACATAAGAGGAATCGTGTCATCATGTCTCAATGGTATATTTAATCCATGTCAGTATAGATTACTTTTGATGGCATTAATAACTTATTATATACATGACATATGTATATTAATGCCCATAAAAGTGGCAATTATAATTTTAATTTGAATTAATAACTAGATGTGATATTTTAGATTTGTATGTGTGAATGTGTAGCTGTTTGCTATTTAATGTAAGTTATCTCATTGTAAGTCAAATTTGTGATTTTAATTTTTTGCATGGTGGTGTAACACATTGTATTTCCACAATTCTGAAGGTGCTTGTATTGGTCGAGAGAGAAATGTAAAAACAGAGAAAAAGTCCATGAAACTTGCAGCTGCTCTACAATTTTAACAATATTGTTTCTTACTTTTATTTATTTATTTATTATTATTATTATTGTTGTTGTTGTTGTTGTTGTTGTTTACAGTGGGTCTGATGTTTGTATCACGTGATCGGCTGCCAGGTAGCAATCTTTTGATGTGGTTGCTCTTCACAATAGGAACAGGGCTTCTTATCAGCCTCTACATGATGGAGTGGTTCGCTAGACGCCACTGCCCTCGATTTATTGTAAGTATCAGGTATCTGACTACAGGTTTAAACTACGATTATAATCTAATGCATTTATTTTAGTTAAAGACTAATCTTTGTGCAATCCTTTTTGGAACATTTATGAGGAGCTTAAACACGATGCTAGAATGCTGTGCTGTAACACTCTGCACAAAAAATTAAAAAGACGAGGAGTACAAGGTGTAGCAAATAGCTGGTTGTGTTCATACCTAAAAAAACTGCAGGCAGAAGGTATCACTTTCGTATGAATTCAACACTAAGAATAAAACAAGAAACAATCCTTCCTTTCTAGCGAATTACCAATAAAAGATGGCGTACTGCAGGGCTCAGTCTTAGGTCCACTACGCTTCTTGATTTAAGTGGACAACTTCATTGAACATATGAGTCCCCAAGAAACTGTTCTATTTGTCAATAACACCAGCACATTGTTTACTGGATCCAGACCAGTAACCTTGCACTCAACAGCATAATGTTCTGTGAAAAGACTTTGAGTGGCTCACCAAAAACAAACTCACTATAAATACTGAAAAAGTTGTGGGTTTTATTTCCTCCATTTAATCAAATATCTATTCAAGTATGAGTAAAAACAGATGATCCCTTAGAAAATGAAAGTGTCCCAAAATGTATGGGTTTTTGGGTTCAGCAAGATTTAAAGTGGGACACACATATAAATAAGTTGTCTACACTCATCCATGATCTATTTTCTAAGAATATTAAAGTAAAAAAAAGCAAAACAACAGTACAGCAGGCATACTATGTGCAGTTCCAATTGCTGCTTTGATATGGGATCATTTCCTGGGGATAATCAACACACAGGGTAAAGGTTTTCAGTATGCAAACAAGAACTCTATGAATAATTTGTACCCTTAGAAAGATAGGCCTGTAAATCTCATTTTGCTGAGCCTGGTGTTCTGAATGTTCCAATTTATTCATTTATGAAACTATCTCACTCACTAGACTACCTCTTGAAAACAGGCAAACTACTACAGAACAAAACTGTACACAACTATTGTACCAGAGGGGAATAAAATATACATTAAAAATATCACAGGACAACAGACTATCAGAGGAGCATAATTAACATTGGTGTAATATTACACGATAAGATAACGGAGGATACAAAAATTGTTATGTATCCAATATTTAAAATTAAACTAAAGGCATTTCTAATAAATTTATGGGTTGGAGGCTGCAGACAGCTTAGAATATAGCAGAAACATGTAGTCACACATTTTATATTCTTATTACAGTTAGTGAGTGCATTATTTGAAGAACTAGCAGCACCATCTTCACCGCACATATCACAAAGTTATCCCTGACATAACACATTCTTCAAGAAACTTTTTGAATTCTCAACTCAGTGTTACACCTGTTATGATCTGTAGAAGTAAGCACTATTTTTACAGTTTTTGTACTTTGAGTGAAAATTTCTGAAAAGAAGACTGTACAATGAAGAATATATTATGAATGTATTCATTATTATTGAAAGATGATGATGTCCAACTGCCAGGGGGAGTTGTGTGTCATAATGAACTCACTAATGATTCATTGTGGCATGCACATGTGGAACAGCAGCTCACCCATTGTTGAAAAATAAATGAAAAGAGTTTGCTGTCAGAAAAAATTCTATAAATCACATGAAAGAGGACTCTACTGAGATCTTTCAGCAGGAAAATAAGAAAGTTATTGAAGCATCAGACAAAATTTCTCTCTTAATAGCAGAAAAACCTGGTACTATTGGTGAGATGTTATATAAATCTTCCATCTTATAGCAACCAGAATGGTTTTTGGGAAAGATAGTCACTGAAAAATTGACAGGACACTTTTCAAACAGTGTGTAATGAAGGATCAAAGAAATGGCCCTGGATATAAAAGTACAGCTAGTTAAAAGACTGAAAAGTCTCCATTCTTTATCCTCGCAGTGCGGAGACTCTACTGATATAGCTCAACATTCTCATTTAGTAGTATGCTGTTGATGTATGGATGAGACAGAAATAATGGAACCATTATGGTTTTCTAAAAACTAGGAAGTATCATCAAGTATGTCTAATGTATTTCCTACTGGAAAAATCCTAGTCTATTGGCTCTCACTCTATGATTCACACAAGGGCTCTCTTATAAAGCTAAAACACCTAAGAAACTGAACACTGCACTGAAAGTGACCATCAGTGTAATTAATAAAATTAAATGCTGTGAATACTCCTTTTTTTCTGAATCCTATGTAACGACGTACATGCTGAACAGCAGTCTTTAATCTTTCATATACAAGTATGATGTCTTTCAAAAGGCAATATGCTTAGCATGCTGCATGAATTGAAATCAGATGTGGAACTATTTCTTTTTAGAGAGAGGAAAGCAGACCTTTATTGTTCATTCACTGATGACACCTTTACATTTTCACTAGTATACCTTGCAGACCTCTTTGAAATCCACATTAATCTGCATTTGCAGTTTCAAGGTAAAAATACCACAATAATGGTTGCCAATGATGCCATAGACAGACTATGGAAGAATCACCTGGATGCTCTTATTACTAACTTCTCATCACTCCCTCAATTCAGTGAACTTCCAGATAGGCAAGAAACTGGCAGTGCAAGTTAGCAACATCACCCTTCACAATTTATGTGCATGACATTCCTAACGAAATTTACAAGGATGCATTTGAACTGAATTGTGTTGTGGATGAACTTAGGATATTTCCTATAGGAAACAAATGTTACAGGTCCGTTACTAAGGTTACTAAGAGATTTTGCCACTTACAGCAATTTAAAAATCACAAATTCACTTTTTAAGAAGAAGGATATACACAAGTATACTTGGGCCAGCAGAGGACTTAGATCAATAATTGACTGCATCTTAGTAAATGATAAGCTAGCGTGCCAAGTAGGGGATACAAGAATTTATAGAGGACAAGATCATTTCTTACTAATCTTTTTACAAAATGGAAGAAAATAACTAAACAAGTAACAAACCAACAAGATCAAAGTGTTTATAAGGTATACTTGCTTGAAGAGGACAGTATTAGACACCTGTACCAAAGGAGATCAAATGAAGAACTAGCAAACTTACAAATTAAAGACGATACAGAAGAAGAATGGCAAACTCTGAAGAATACTGTTTGCAGAGTAGCAGGAGGCGCTCTCAGTAAAAAGAAAAGAATATGGAAAGGAAAAGGCCTAAAAATTTGGAATTAGGATATAATGAAAGCTGTCAGAGAAAAACAGGATGCATCTATAAAACTTGTAGTCAACCCCACTATTGAGAACAAACAATACTACAAGGAGAAAATAAATAATGCTAAATGCATAGTAAGGAAAGCACATCAGGAGCACTGGGATAGGTTTATTTCAAATATTAAACATGATATCCATGGAAGACAACAAATGGCATATAAGGTTTTAAAAAACTGAAACACAACAGAAAGAGAGAAGATACCAATAAAAAGTATTGAGGAAGAAAGTGGATAAATCATTACAGCGAATTGTGGTATGATCATAGAGCACAGTCTGACGAATTAACGTCTGCACTAACATCACTTAAGAACATAAAAGCTACAGAAAAAGACAGCATTAATGCTGAATTATTAAAATATGGAGGAATGATGCTCCACCTATGACGCTACATCCCTTCAACGAATGTTGGAAGAAGAAGAGTATTCCCAAAGACTGGAAAACAGTTCTAGTAATATCAATTTTTAAAAAAGGAGATAAAAACCTGTGGGGTAATTACAGAGGAATAAGTTTACTGGACTCAGCATACAATGACAAGATTTTAAATACAAGATTTAAAATCATAGCAGAAGCAGTACTGCATGAGGAACAAATGAGTTTTAGCAAAGGATGCTCCACAATAGATGCAGTTTTTATTCTACAGCAAATAATAGAAAAATTGAGAGAGCATAATAAAGAAACACACATTGATTTTATTGACTTTAAAAAAAGCTTTTGACAATGTCAATAGACAGAAACGTTGGGAAATAATGACGAATCACGGATACCCAAAACATCTAGTAAATGCGATAAAAAGTTTATATCATGACACATGTATCACTCTAGATCTCGATGGTAAAACAGTTAATGAGGTACCAACTAACAAAGGGGTACGACAAGGCTGCTGCAGCTCTCCAACTTTGTTCAGCATCTACATTAATGAAATAATACATATATGGAAATCAGTCAGAATTTCAGAAAAGCATCTACCTAGACAATAACATTCTTTTAAATAATTTACTATATGCTGATGATGCATTGATCCTAGCGGATAAGGAAGATGACCTTCAGAAAGAAATCTACTTGCTAAAACAAATAAGTGCAAAATTTAATACGGAAATCTCAAAAGAAAAAACTAAGACAATGGCCTTGTTGGGGAAAGAACCACTCAGAACCAAAATAGTGATAGACCAGAAGATTTTAGAACAAGTAAACCATTTCAGTTACCTTGGATGTGAAATGACATATGGGTACAGCAGAGATATTGAAATTAAGCTTAGTAAATTCAGTTGGGTATGTGGAACAATCATCAGGACCCTAAAAAACAAAACCAGGAAAGACACTCAAATTAAATTTTACAAAACTGTTGCAGTTCCCACACTGCTCTATGGGAGTGAGACATGAGTGATTACCAAGAAGCAAGAAAGCCAGAATCAGGCACAAGAAATGAAATTCCTTAGATGTATTAGAGGCTGCACAAGAGAAGACAGGCTAAGAAATCAAGCTATTAGAGAACTGCAAATCTTTAGCCTCAATGATAAAATTCTAGATTACAGAAGAAAATGGAACGAACATCTACAAAGAATGGAGAGTGAGAAACTTCGCTTAAAGGCAAGAAATTATGTTCCATGGGAGAAGAGACAGAGGAAGACTGCGACAGAGATGGGTACCATAACAGGCAATTCCTGCCTAATACTTGAAGAGAAGATGATGAGATGATTAACTTAGTAACTTTATAGCAAGAACACAACCCTTTTAGGAATAGTGATCTTCTTCCTTTAATATCTAAAAGATGACTCATAGCAACAACAAAAACTTCATTGAGTAAAAGCATGGAAAATAAAAGAAACTCTTAGGAGCAAAGAAATTCGAGTTAAATGTGAAAACCATTGTTCAAGTGAAAACAGTTTCATTAGGTATTTAAATAAGACGCATGTTTGCAAAGGTATAGCTGTTTGGAAACAACTGGACTAAACAGTGTTGATACAATCAAACTGATGTGCAGACTTTCAGCTTTCTGTGTGTCTGGTATGATTGCTGCACCATAGCTTACATGTTTTCTTGTAGCATATTTAGCATAGGTGGCCTTTGTTGAAAAACTTGACATTCCAGTGCTCCCCATAGATAGAAGTTAGGAGGATTTAGGTTTGTAAAAGACAGTAGGTATTCAATAACACCTCTCCAACTAACCGATCAATCAGGTAGAGGGTCATACCATACAAGTATGCCCTAACATCTCAATGGCAATGAGATAAAATGTAATTTTGTTGTAGGTAATAATCTCTTATGTTCATAGAACTATTTAATATCAGGGAGTTACTGAAGTCTAAAATATATCAGAAACATCTGTTGAGTTAAAATACTTTCAAGGAAGACTAGATCAACCCAATCACATGATGACTAACCACACATCAGTTCTTCTCAGATCTACCTCTTAGCATCAACAAATCGATTCACAGAAGCTACAGATTGTGACTGTTATGGCACCTTTTAGTTTTATTGAACTTCATACGACCAAATAAACTTCTTAATCTTGAAAATGGCATACATGCCTTCAAACAACTCACTACTGAAGCCTTTTGTTTAGGTTACCCTCACTGATAGCATCTAGTAACCTTCAAGTAAGTACCTCCACTGTTCAACCTTCAGAGTGTTCTATAGACTTGAATCACTTATCCCACTTTAATGTGCACACGAAGTCCCAAATTTTTTCAATGACCTCATGAAATATTACATCACCATGGAACTGGGATATCGATTGTCGCTGTTCGTGATTACCAAGATCTTTACAATATGCCCATAATGAACAGTACCGTGTCTTCAAACTATCACAAATACAATAACTTATCCAAATTATTTCAGTCATTGTTCTTGCACTTCTTTAATATAAACACTATTCCAGCATAACTTCAATACAGTTTTGCACCAATTGAAGGAAAACCTCATCTCAACCATCCTCATTGAGCTGTCTTCTGTTTGTACCATGCATGCTGAGTATGTATTCTGGGACAATAATATACTACAGTACTGTGTACAAATCTTAAATATGTTTAATTTTGTTCCAAAGATACTTTCTGTAAAAGAGTACATTTGTTTGGATCCTCTCACATTACACCTGAGCTGGGACAGCTGTCAATGTTGTGAAACTACATCGTGATGACATTTATATTGTCATTAGCAGGAGATCTCAGCATCGTGCACACTTACACTCACTCTCTTACATGGTACTTCAGTTTTCACAAACATTCATATAAAAATCACAGCTGCCAAAATTGCATTCTGTTAATGGTTTTTTTTGCAGGATTCTACATGGGACTTCTTTGTGCCAAGGTCATGGTTCTGCTCTCCACTCACGTCTGAATAACAATAACTTGTGTACCATAAGTTAAGCAGGACTTCACTTTGAAAATTGCTCTCAAAAGTTGTGGATACTCAAGAGAACTAACTTTTAAGAATAGAACTAACTTTTAAAACGAGATTATGTCAGTGCACCAGAATAAATTATTTTTATAGTGTATATATACAGACATTTTAATTGTATTCTAGTAAGTCCATTTTGTTACAATATTCATAGTTTGTTGCAATGTTAACTCTGTGAAGAATGTGACTGTGAAAGTTGTACTTCTGTATGTGATGTACTTTTGCGCTTCTGTGGTGTGAAATGTTTCTATGTATATGGCATTTGTAACGTTCTTATTGTGGTTTTTTTACTTATCAATCAGCATCCTTGTGCTACATTTTAGCAT
The DNA here is from genome assembly GCF_023898315.1 of Schistocerca nitens. Taxonomy (NCBI): domain Eukaryota; kingdom Metazoa; phylum Arthropoda; class Insecta; order Orthoptera; family Acrididae; genus Schistocerca; species Schistocerca nitens. The sequence continues at coordinate 252,048,285 of NC_064615.1, read as the reverse complement.
CCCCTCCCCCAAGCCCCTTACGTTGCTTTTAATGTACAAACACTGAAGGTACTGTGTAATAATACAACAAGTACTGATGACCATGAATGTACAGAATAAGTCTCTTAATGAGTTTCTGTACATAAGTAAATGACAGAATTTTGTCTTAATTGTAAATGTGTTAAGTTGTTTGACTTTTAGAGAAGTACATAAAAGTAACATAGGTATATATTTGTTACAAAAATGTACATCATCATAAGTCATAAGTGACTCCACACCACATTAAAAATTCCTTTTCTAAGAAATTCAGCAAATACTATCATCTGTCCAACTACTGCGTTACACTGCTGTAATACTGGAGGACATCTGAGTTAGTGTCTTGCTGAAGTTCCCTTACAAGGTAGTTGTTGAAGCGGAGAGGATACAATCATAGTACTTGATTCTTAATCAAGTGTTCCATATCAGTTGGTTCATTTAACTTAAGATTAACGAAGCTGTCACATCCCGCAGATTTTTGTTTCATTGCCTGATGTCTATCTCCTGCCTTCATAAGTTTGGCAAAAGAAGATGCCTTCCCCCGATCTGAACCCATGGTGGCCGTCATACCAGAGTAAGACTCATGATTAGTACCTCGCAGTCACACCACCACCACCACCACCACCACTCAGCCAACATCATATCCACTTTCAGGTCACAGCTGGCTCCACAGTTCCTTTGCTTTGGTGTTTCCACACTCCTATTCTTCTTCCTCAACAAAAATACGTGCTCAGCAACTTGAATCCTTGAACCTCTTGTGTAATATCCATTTCCTAGATACAATACTACCCAACTGCTTCTGGTATGCTACAAGTGAGATTCACTGCAGTGGGATCACAAACAATTCCACAGCTGACACAAGGCCACTCAGGTCCATGATCATTTTGACTTATGAATCCCTGTCATCCATGTCTGACAGCATTATTTTGGGCACCTATTTCACTTAGTCTAATCTGTGGGTACATAATGTCCACCAGTCACTTTGAAAGCTCCATATTACCTGTTAAAATAGGAGACAGCAATGTCATAGTTGGCATTACAACAGAAGAAATTTGGGTAGTTCTTCACATTACCAGTGGATAAGACTGTCAGATAAATGATAACTCTGTCATGGTGTAGGATTTTAGTCCCAATAACATCAATATCATTAGTTCAGTCAGTATGTGTATAGACAATCGATTTAGTAAACACTTGAACATGTCAAACAATGGAAAACATGTAACAATGTTTTTGAGAAGGGAAGTTGCCACTCACCATATAGCAGAGGAGCTGAGTCGCTGATAGGCACAACAAAAAGGCTCACACAATTAAAGCTTTGAGACATTAAGGCCCTCGTCAATGACGCACGCACACGCACACACACACACACACACACACACACACACACACACACACACACATATGCAAGCAAATGCAAATCACACACATGACTGCAGTCTCAAGCAACTGAAACCACACTGCCAGTGCGCTATACCGATTTGAAAGTACAATATCAGTGCTGACTACCAGTCATTACGTTGCATTGTCATCAATCCAAGAGCTGCCAGTAGATAGGTCTGCCACACCATGAACAGAATAACTTACATCACAGAACGATTTTGTTAAATGGAATATAAATGTTTTTGACACTGAAATCAATACACGGTGAATGTGGCAGTTGTCATAGTATTGTAAATATGTGGGTTATGTTCTGTTAATTGATTACTGATTTTCTTTCATTAAATATTTTGTCTAGAGACTGGTGGATATTATTCCTTATCAGAATTTGTTGCAAAGAGGCAATCTTCATTAGACATTAATCAACATGTTATGATTAATTATTTATGTAATAGGAATTTGTTTAGGAAGCGAACTGGTCTAGACGTTCTGCGCAGTGCATAGCATTTGTACATAAATGTAAATGTGATATATGCTACCTAGCTTTGCATTAATAAGAAAAGGACACACAAACATAAGTTTTTTTTTCTTGTTTGAATAAAATAAACAGATATTAATGATATTTAAATTATTATAACTGGAAATAATTCAGAGATTAGTTATATTTATTACCTTATAAATGGTTTGGTGCCTCAAAATTGTTTGTACAGCAAATACTACTAAAAGACTGTGTGATCACTATGCATGAGCAAATTACCAGGGGAACATATGATACTAGTGCAACATTTTATCAAGAGTTCTGCTGCCATATGAAATGCTCAATCACCAATATCAAACAATGAAAAATTCAGGATGGAATGTAACAATATTACAGAAGGAAAGTTGCTACTCTCCATATAGCGGAGATACTGAATCGCGATAGGCACAACAAAAAGATTCACACAATTACAGCTTTTGGCCATTAAAGCCTTTGTCAGCAACACACACACACACAAAAATGCAACTTGCACAAACGTCTGCAGTCTCAGACAACTGAAATCACTAATATGATTTGCAGTCTGCTCAGTAACATTCTCAGTAGGCATATGTCCATACGAAATTTTTTGTTTCAAATGATAATTCGTGTAACATCCCTAAATGGTGACTGTTCCTCCTGGAAAACTCTGTGTTATGTAGTAAATATGGTTCTGAAAGTAATACTGTGTTACTTAAGCCAAAAAATTCATAATCTGTCAGGTCTTTTGTTTTTACATCATAGATAAACGACTTACTTAATAACTTGAAAAATAATGGAAATAACTGAACAAGTTTGTCAGGAGAACGTTTCCTTTCTAAAATCATAAGGTGTTACAACAACAGGTCTGTGACTTTTGCATCTTGGTGGAACTCAGAATTACGAAAATACTACATTTTCTTGTACTCCATTACTTGTGTTGGCTTCAGACTTAACTTTGGTACACATCTGAACAAATTATATTACTTTTTGTGTATGTTAAGTAGCAATAATTGTAATGATATGATATTGTGCAATTTCTGGCCACTAAGCCTGAGCTGCATTCACACACAGGCTCTGCGAGAGGTCATATACAGACTGAATTATATTCAGATGCTCACTTTGTATCTTCTCATTATATATTTTTTTAAACCTACAATCTCAATAGAGTGAACCTACCATTAGCTGAAAAATACTTCACATACTTACATGTGAGTTTTCTTGTACTGAACATAGTTGAAAAGCTGAATGGTGCTAACGTTAAGCCAAAGGTTGATAACATTATTGATGTTGTACAAACATTCGTACTTGTTGGTAGATGGTGTGCCTACATTTGAGCACACACCAGCAGCATTTTCTGAACATGTTAAGATGTAATTACATGTTGTATCCATATAGTGTTGCCTAAGATCAAATTCAGCTCTGACTATATTTGTGTAATTTTAATTACAGCTGAGGTAGCTGTAGATAACAAATTTCAGACTAATCATTGATCGAAATTTTTCATTAAAATATTTTGTTTTATTGTTCATTTGAGATTCATTGTGGTCTTAGTGCTAAATACGAACATTGTCTCAGCAGCAGAAATCATTTGTGTCCCCGAACTGCTGAAGTCTGGCCCTTAGGCAATGGCCTTAATGGAGCACAGATCAGACAGCACTTATTGAAATTTCCCCTGCAAACATGGGTTGACGATACTGTAGTGTCCTAGATGCAAGCATTTTGGGAGGCATGTGCAATTGGCAATAACAGCATCCAGCAGGGCAATAACAGTGTCCAGCAGAGCGTGCCCTTGTCACAGATGCCAAATTGTGTTTCTCGAGCATACAGGGAGCCGCGAGCTATAACCATAGAAGAAAATGTCACAGCAGTACTATAAAGGACAGAACTTTGTCTGTCTAGTCATTGCCAGTACAAAAGCATTTAAGCTTAGCTAATATTGACAGTGCATATACATTTTATTGTGTCAGTCAGTTCTGACAAAAGTAATTCACAAACATGTCTCACACATTTCTTGCTGTTAGTGATGAACTATTATTTCGTCTAGTGAGATGGCCAAGTTGAACATTATGAGACTGACGGGTTGCCCCAACCCACAGCTCATCCATTAGCTTCCACAAAAAGGAAGCAAGAAGACATGCTGGCATTGGAAAAAACATAATTTTTTACTGATGGAGAAAAGTTAGAGTGAAAATGAACCAAATGAGAAATTAAAACAAGATGATGGTTACATGTTTCTCATGAGTATTTTGCCTTCTATGAAGAAGTGGTCTACAATACAGTAACTGCATTTTCAGGAAGAAATCAGTGAGTGATTGACTGAAAAGTTGAATGAGGATCAGACTGGTTATTCGTCTCTTCCCATACTATATCGGTATCAAACAACACACACTACTCAAATTACCTATGCCGTGCTCGACTTTAAACTATTAGATGTTAAAGAAATTGTTTAAACTATTTTCGTTAAAAATGAAATTATGAAAAACCTACAAAACTTGTTGAATTCTGTTTTACTTACCTCCAGGTAACTATAAGCTTTTCTTGTGGCAATATGGTTGAAAGGGAATTGGTGCAATGTACTCTCAAGTGTGCATCGGGCTTTTTCCAAATATAATCAAACGTAGGCACAGACATCCTCGTGTATTCATGGCATTCATCGGAATCTGATTGTAAGCTCACGTAAAATGTGTTAAACCCTCCAAACAATTCTCTGTTTCACTAGAATACCTGTACTCTCCCTTACACTGAATAAATTTTCCATGATAGCTCTGGTAATATTTTCCTCGTAAATCCTTGTAAGGTTTAGTGAATGCTTCCTGCGCTGATTCATGAGCCCTGTTTGGCACCTGACATCACAACCTACAGGGCGGAAAATCTCTGACAACGCCAGTTAACCCTTGAGGTGAAACAGAATGTAAAGCGCCCGCCTGCCGACCTGTAATCTTTCTCAATCGATTATAAAGAAACTATTTCGCGAAAACTTGATTGTCACACGTCTCACAGCTTAATTGGTCAGCTTCATGAGTAACTGCCCACCTTTTCGTTAATGGTCATAGTTACTGTGATATTTGTAAGCTACAGCTAGAAATTCTTAAAGTTTGCCTTGAAAGAAATTTGCGTTTGGTGCATGTCAGATCATATTATGCTGCATATGAAATGTAGCTAACGTATGGAATTATTCTTTAAACTTAGAAGGATATTGCTGTTTCCATTCTCGACGAAATGGACTGTATGTAAAGCGATTCCTCCCTAACTCGACAACAAGAGCGCTAGATTGAAATATTCACAACATTTATCATATCTCAAACGGTTTAAGTTATCGAAACAAGATTTTGGCAAACGACAGTTCGCGGAGAGCATTTTACCATATCATTATATTGCGAAACTTCCATATGTAGAGCGTGATATTCAAGCAGCTACTGATTTTTTCAATGGAATATTGTAATTCTTGAGGTTGGAAAGCTGAAATTTCGGCGTAACTCGATAACCCAGCGTATTTTTTATATTCAACTACTGGTAATGAAACAGGCCACACGATGTTATTTCTATATCTCAGTTAACTGAGAAACATAAAAATAGTGAACAGCACATCGTATAGTTTTTTAATAACTATCCAGACAAAGAGTGAAGGATTGTATTTTTTCATCACAAAAGTATTTTTTTAGTTCATCAAAGATGTTGACAGTCTCTTTACACTTACATAAATGGGTAAAAGACTGGACTCTGCAAACTGAAGTGGTTTCATATTTCTCAAATAAAAAAGATATAGAAAGAAAATCCATTCGCCAGTTTCATTACAAATCATTGATTATCAGAAATATACTGGATTGTAGGATTACATCGAAATTTCAACGAAAGTGGAAATTTATTTTCCCCATTCCCCAGAACTATGCATTTTCATTTCCCTCAGAGAAATGTTATCAGTGAGGAGTTTTGAGTAACACATAACTTCTCTTGTTGCCATGCTAAAATCTACTGTTTTTGCCAAAACATAGTATTGTTTACGAATATTCATCTCACTGACAATCTAATGCAGTTAAAATTGTGACAGAATCCAAAGACAATATATTATCAAATTAGCAACTGAGGGCAACATAGTTTATGAAAAAGCCCACACTCAGTGTTAAAATGAACGAGATATGATTTAACTTATATTGTTGCAAAACACGCAGCAATTCTAATTTCAACAACTATCGTTGGCCTTAAACAGTACACTATTTCACTGAAAAGTCTGGAATAACTTGAATATTGTGGTAGTTGTGTAAGTTTCACGTATCAGTCATTTGTCAAAATACTCTCCTCTTTGCATGCTATCATTTGCCAAAATCTTGTTTCAGTCTCTCATACCGTTTACGAGATACAACGGATTTATAAATACTCATTTTTCGCTGTCACGAGCGTTCGGGCCGCAGCGCTTTGCACACGTTCCATTATCTCGAGACTGTAGACCGACTGCGATATCCTCCAAAGTTTAAAGAATGATTAAGTAGGTCAGCTGTATTTCATATTCAGCAACATATGATCTAACATCTAACAAACGAAAATTCATAACGACCCCTACTTTCAGTGTAAACCTTTCGAATGTATTGCAGTATGTTACTTATTCTCGAAATATCTCAATAACTGTGATCATTAAAGAAACGATAGGCAGTTCACATGAGACTGATGAATCAAGCTACAAGATGTGCAAGAATCAATTTTTTTTTTTTTTTAGCGAATAGTTTCTTTGAAATCGTTTGAGAGAAACTGCATATCGGCCAGCTTGGGAGACTTGCTGTTCACACGTGTCGAATTTTACACTGTTTGGGAAGTTCAGCATGTGAGGTAGCCATCTCCGCTCCCTGAAACCCGGCAGTCAAGCGTGCCATCTAGCAAATTTACGGTGAGCCTTACTCCATGTGCGACAAGACCGAGCGAGGTGGCGCAGTGATTAGCACACTGGACTCGCATTCGGGAGGACGACGGTTCAATCCCGTCTCCGGCCATCCTGATTCAGGTTTTCCGTGATTTCCCTAAATCGTTTCAGGCCAATGCCGGGATAGTTCCTTTGAAAGGGCACGGCCGATTTCCTTCCCAACCGTTCCCTAACCCGAGCTTGTGCTCCGTCTCTAATGACCTCGTTGTCGACGGGACGTTAAACACTAACCACCACCACCATGTGCGACAGGGTTTATAGGTATTCGACGCATATAGGTATACGGAACATGGGAGAGGAACCACGCTTTGACTGCTGGCACCCATGGAAGAGTGTGGGCCAAAACTGCAGATTCTCTCTTTTTCACCAGCATCCAGCTAGCTAGGACGCATTTTCTTTGAACCTTCTAATTTAACACCCCCAAGAAGCGTCCACATGATGTTAATCTTAACCAGCGTCGCTCTGCACCCGCACAACGTATTGTGGTGGTGTACGGGTATTAGAGATACACTTACCACGAAGTACACGAAATGAAGGAATTATGCTACCTCGGAAGCAAAAAACAGACGATGGATGAATCAATAAGAACATACGCTGCTCTGTAAAACGAGATAGATTAAGTAACGTATAACATTAACTAATAGGTGGAAATGAACGTAAGTGTAGGAGTATGTTGCCAGAACTCTCCCAGTCGTGCACAGAACATTGGACGTCACATAGTGTGCGGCCAGCGTGAGTGTAGTGCCACATGCGGTTGGCCCCACAGCACGAGACAGTTGAAGGGATCAGTGAACAGTTATGTTCCACTGTGGTGATATTCTTAATTTCAACATGGCCCATAGGCAACATATGGATAACTTCACACGGTAAACTGGAAGAAATATGAAGTCTGGTGAGTGTATCCCAAAAGTTTGATACTGCTCACAGCTTTGGTTAACGTGTATGGTGAGCGTTCCAAACCATAGGCACTGCTGCTGGGAGGAGAGGAGGTGGTTGGTGTGACGGTACGTCACATAAATATTGACATTTTTATAGGTTGTAAACCGCAGTTAAAGTATTTTATGAATATAATTAGTGTAAAAGATATAGTTAACGTTCTTGAAACTACTGATATACAGCGATAATTCAAGAGTAGCATCTCTATTTAATGTCTATGAAAATAAAAAAAGGATCGAAAGAGACGCTATTGTACGGCCGAGGAGGAAGGACGTACTTTATGGTGCACACACTGTTTTGTCTCGCGATACAGAAGGCAGCCATTGAGCGGCTACACATATTTTATGTAAGTTATTCGTATTTCTGCTATAATAAACTTGTTATTATTATTATCACAAAATGAATTTCTTTGTAATAGTTGTGACCTCAAATGCTCGTAGCGGCTAATTATTTTTAATAAGCATTTTTTCAGTAATTTCCGCTGCGAGAAGCTCATCTTCCAATGCAGCCTCTGGTCGGCCATTACGCGCCGAAGCATTAATTTATTTTTCAAAGTGTTAACAGTAACTGTAAGTGCGAGAGATTTCGTTGTAAGAACCTTTTTAAATTGCAGCAGATAATTAATTTATGTTAAAGTTCATTTTTTAAATTATACAGATTCCATGAGTACAGTAAGTTTTATCTTGGCCGCTCCACGACAACAATCGAAATTTTCTCGAGCCTTGCTTTGCAGTCAATAAATAGAAATTAACAAAATTACATTCCATTCAGTTAACGGCAACTATGTTTGTCATCACGTTCAAAATCTTAAGTTGGTGCATGAATAACAGCGGCCCTTCAAGAATTTTTCACAGTGCAACGGAAATATTACGAGTGCGAAAGTGTAACTGTTAGTTTCAGTAGTAATAGAAGTAGGTAGCTTCTTTGCTTTACTTGATTTCAGTGTTTTGTATGTGCTTTGTGTAGTTAGTATATTTTATGTGTGTGTCATTTTTTGGGGAAAATATATTTTGTGTATACTCATGTCTTACCATCAGGATTAATACTAGTCGAAATGGTGAAGACACGCCAAGGACAAACAGTTAGAGGGGGAAGATCTGTCAGGCTATGACACAGACGAAAATATACAAGAGTTTCCAATGAGGAACCCACCCACAGGCGGTAGCTCGATTAGAGCGGGCCGAGAGGTCATCGACCCAGGCGCTATATAATAGCGCTAAGTCCCCTAGAATTTAGAACTACTTTAACCTAACTAACCTAAGGACATCACACACATCCATGCCCGAGGCATGATTCGAACCTGTGACCGTAGCAGTCGCGCGGTTTCGGACTGCGCGCCTATAATGGCAAACCACAGTAGGGAAATGTCCCGATAAATGTATGCCGAGTGGAAAAAGCTGACTGCGAGAAAGTGCAATTGTCCAGGCGTTGCCGCCGCGAACGGAGAGGTAGCGCTACCAACTGTAGTGCAAGTAAAGCACAAGGAATCACTATTAAAACACAGGCAGTTCCAGACGTTTAATGATGAGAAAAAGAACGTCCATCCGGTAATCTTTATAAAAAGTTTCCGGAATATACTCCCAGCATCATGGACTGAGCGCCAAAAGGTTCAGTTTGTGATCTCTTTCATCACAGGCGACGCGGCACTGTGGGCGGTGGAAATCGCGGAGCAGGGTCCGTCGTTGTCTGAATTCGAAAGTAAATTTCTTGCCAGATACTGGTCCAGGTCTGTTCAGGAGCGATTCCGGAAACAAGTGTATAACCTGGAACCATTCAATCCCCCTCCAGGTAACTTGAGAAAATATTTTGAAAGATACCTGAACAAAACAAGACACTGGGACGAACCCATGCCTGACAGGGACGTTCTAAGAATTTTGAAGGCTAAACTGCCTATAACGATAAGAGAGGAACTCGTACACGTCCCTGACACGGACTTGGAGTTGTTTATGGCAACCATGGACTCCCTCGATTTAATACACGAGGATGACAGGCAGAGAGATCAGGGGAGTACAAACAACGGACGAGCGAACGGTAAAGGAAAAAACCAATCCAATAATAGCCCTCGTAAGAATGGGTATTCAAAGAGTGAGGAATATTCGCAATGGGGAAATTAACTAAGAAAGGAAACACTATGAATAGTGTGCCCACAGTGGATGGTCACTGGCACAGCACTGGTTACAATACGTACCAGCATGGCCAGTCAAACCCGTCTTCACCAAAAGAGGTGGAGAAAACTACGATCAAAAGAGACGAGGCGAAGGGGGAGGAAACTTCAACTTCGGCAATAAAAATATGAGAACTAACAATGAGCAGTGGCAATGGGCAGGGCCAGCAAACTGGCAGGCACATCAAAACATGCCATCAGGACATGTGCCTGTTAATCACATCAATGTCATCCCGATGCCACCGCCTCCACCTCAGCCTCCGAACAATCTGTCACATGTGTACGCACCGCAGTGCACGACACCAATTGTGACTGATAATGTTCGAATAACCGATGTGTCTGATCGCGTGTCGGCAGGGTATGACAGGCCGTCAAACTCTGGCCGACCTCTGTAGACCCTTTCCAGACGTTCGGCAAGATGGAAGAGGGGGGGGGGGGGGGGGGGCAGACAGAATGTGGGGGTGAATTTGCTCCGCTACAATGACGGATGCGAGGTGAAAGATGAACTGACAGTTGATCCGCGAACTGTGGACCAACAAGAAATAGAAGATGTGCAGGCTGCCTTTGTAGCAAAAATAAATGCGGTCGAAGTAATAATAATATTGGATACAGCGGCGAGTGCTTCTTGTATTGATGAGCAATCATTCAAGTGGGTGGATCGTGTGAAAAAGTTACCGACCCTGCCAGTAGAAAATTGTAGGATAGTAGGTGCCCTACGGGGCAGGGTGCAGCTAACAAAGAATCAGGAGCAGGCAGAGATTGCCCTGGAAAACGAAGCCATACTGTGCTCATTCCTGGTGATCAAAAATCTCACAGTAACTTGCATCCTGGGCCTTGACGCGCTTAGGGAACTAAAGGCAAAAACTGACCTCTCCCGAGCCAGATGCACCTTAACCTATCTAAACCGACAAATTGATCTGGCATTAATGAGGACTCCGGACGCGTATGTGAACTACTGCCAGAACGTCTGGGTAACTTTACAGGATCCTGACACGTTGAATCACAACAACTGTGTTGTAAATCAAGACAGCAGCGAACCGGGACCCGGTTGGGAACGGGAAAATGCTATTATTAAGCAACATATTGAATCAAAAGTAGCCGAATCTTCATACCTCAACCTGTCACAGCAATCTGATTTGAGCCAAGTGCTGAACCAATTTGTACAAGTGTTTTCAGAAAAACCGGGGATAATAAAAGAGTATGAGTTCGACATGCAAGTAAAACCTCACCAAACTTTCTGCCGTGCCTCCTATTCAATACTGTGGTCGGCTGGTGTTGGACGCGCGGAATATTAATAATATAATAATACCTGTTCGGACCCAGCCGGAAAATATAGGGGAAGAAATTCAGAAATTTCAAGGTGTTAAGTACTTAACAAGCCTGGATTTAAAAAATTTGTACTGGCAGGTCCGTTAACGCCAAATTCAAGAAAATATACCGCGTTTATATTCACCGGCAGAAGCTATCAATTTCGGGTTCTACCGTTTGGGCTCAATATAAGTGCGGGCGTGTTCATTGCAGCTCTGGACACCATGTTAGGACCTGACATTCTTGAAAAAGTAACGGTGTATGTCGATGACATTCTCATTGCCACAGAAACTAGGTCTGAGCACATGGAGATTTTGTACCGCATGCTGGCAAGATTTGCAGCCGTTGGGGTTACTGCCAACCTCGAAAAGTCAAAATTTGGCCGGCAAGAAATAAAGTTCTTAGGACATATTATTTCTCCGGTGGGGATCCTACCTAACCCAAAGAAGCTGAAAGCGATAGAGGAGATGCCGTACCTCAAGACGAAAAAGCAATTGAAAGAATTCCTTTTAAGGCCTCCTTTTTTAGGCGGTTTTTACCGGCGCAGTTGCTAAACAGTGAGGACTTACTAGGTCTGCTTAGATAGAATCGGCCATGGAATTTTACGGAAGAATGCAAGAGAGCCTACGATCAAATTATAGCGGTATTAGTGAATGCAGAAATCCTACACCATCCTGACATGTCGCGAGATTTCTGTCTAGCAACAGACGCATCTTTTTGCGGGCTGGGATGTTGTTTATTCCAAGTAGACAACAACGGCCAGCAAACAGAAGTAAAGATAATAGGATTTGCCAGCCAGGTGTTAAATTCATGTGAACGGTCCTATTCTGCAATTGAATTAGAGGCGCTTGCAGTAATTTGGGCCTTGAAGTAATTTCACTACTATGCATATGGCAAAGTAGTCATAATCTTTCGAGACCACCAGGCTCTCAGCTATGTGCATACATGCCGGTTGTTGCACAAGCAACTCGCGAGGTGGATTTTAGCTCTACAGGACTATGATTTTCAAATCAGACGTGTGAAAGGGTCGGACAACGTTGTGGCAGACGCGTTGTCTAGATTACCCCGAGCATTACCAGAATTTGCAGGGCTTGTAGAACAATCTACAGAATTCAAAATCTTGGTACTGGGAGATTCCATCCAGCGGAATAAATATGTGCGTATGTGTCGAGAGATCGCACACATGCAGCATGATGATCTGTTGTGGTGTAGAATAATGGATTCTCTAAGCAGTGATCCGTATGGGGAACTTTCCAAATTATATATGACACAAAATGACATTTTGTACCACCGAAGGACTGAAACATCTGAAAACTGGTGTGTGTGTATACCAACACAGTCAGTAGAGAATTTAATATGGTACACACACAATTCTTGGGGACACTGGCGGAAAGAAATGCGCAGACTTATTGTCTAGGTACTGCTACTTCCCAAACTTACATCGTAAGGTGAAGGCTCTAGTGAGAACTTGCCTTATTTGTCAAAACCGTGCACTCGTAGCGCGAGACACAAGCTACACGCAATAGTGCCGACAGCACCAGCATAGATTGTTGCTGTTGATGTGGTAGGACCCTTGCCGATAGCAAGACACGGGTTATAGTATGTTGTATGGACATTTTTCAAAACATTTGAAGTTGTATCCTACAAAAATGTCTACCACAAAAACAATAGTCAGGAAAATGGTATCAGATCACATACCAAACGTCAGAAAGCCGACGACCTTATTAACTGACAATGCTACTTATTTTAAAAGTCACGACTGGAAAGTGTTTGTTTGGGAACATAACATCAAGCATGTTTGTGTGTCATTGTATAAACTGAGCACGAACCCTGTGGAACATTGCTTCCGCGACTTCAACAGGTTTGTCCGCACATATGCGGCAAATTATCAAACAAAGTGGATTGAGTTAGTACCTCAATTCGAGAAAATACATAATAATATACCCCATGAACTCTTGACACAGGATTCACCTGACGAGGAGTGGTTAAACCCTTTGCCACGAATTCCACGACTTGTAAACAGAGAACAGAAGCTACAGCAAGCCATGCTCGGAATGCTACACAATACAACCATTAGGAAGAAGAAGTACGATCACACATTGAATAAACTCTACACCTACAACAGAGGAGACTTGGTGATGCTCAAGAGTCATCCCAAGTCCTCAAGTATAAAAAAAGTCAACAGAAAGTTGCAACTCCTGTATACAGGACCACATAAGATTTTAGAGATACCACATGAAGGGTGTTACCTGCTGGCACACCCTAACACAGGAAAGATAAGAGGGTTGTTCCCGCACAAGGAATTAAAACCGTTTATATTCAGGGGTACTTAAGGATATGAGCCTAAAATGTGTGGAATGTAAAGGTAGATGTAAGTTGTATGCCTAATTAGTAACATTTATTACATGTTTATTTGATTTTATACTTGGACTTGTTAGATATAGAGTAGTTGATAAGTGTATGTATGAGTGAGTTGTGACAGAAGGAGAATACTGCACTTAAACAAGTGCCATGACAGAAAAGAGAATAGCAAATGAATCTGCGTAAGGACACTCTGCACAGGATAAACCTTGAAAAGGGAAGAAGCATTGTGCATGGTCGTCGGACGGTCACATTAACAGCGAATCGCTGTACAAACGCGAGAATTCGCGTAATAAAAAATTTCAAACAGTATAATATCTCTTAACTTCCACACTGATAACATCTTGAAGGCGCTTGCAGGTACACCCGCGCGCAAGCAAGGCAGCTGCAACGCAACAATGACAAAAGTTTCTGAATAAGTGTTGAATGAATAAATTATACACATGCCATAAAACCTACTGAACTCACGGGTCCAGTATGACCAACTGGTCAACACTTTAAATAAGAGGTGACAACTAGGTCAATCACTGAATACTAACAAGGGAACCTCCCCATCGCACCCTCCCTTCTTCCTATTTTCTCGATTGATCTGTGTTCAGTTTTTCAAGGCCTATCCACTGTGCCAACTTATAACTAAATCTGAGGGGGGTGCGATGGGGAGGTTCCCTTGTAAGTGATAAACGGACCTAGAAGGAACTCTAATTGTACCATATCTATGTATAATATTAACACGTAAAATGGAAAGCATATTTATTATGTAATTCTAGTAAAATGCAATAAACCATGTTCCAATTTAACAGTGACTAACCGAACGCTCAAATAGTGAAAAGAAGGATGAAGTGAACTACGAATTGGAACAACACAAAAGTGTGAACAGTTAACTGTGCAAGAACACAACATGTGTGACTGTGTTTAACAGTGGAAGACTGTTCTGAAAGTATAGTGAACAAAAGAATAAAAATTAATAGCTCAAATGGTGTGCCTTTCGCAGAAAACAAAGTAGATACAAAACATGATAGACATCCACAGAGTGGATAAATGTTTCTGGAAAGAAGTGAGACTTCTGATAAACGGAGCCATAGCAGTGGACTGTGACAATACGCTATAGGTAGCGCACAGCGAACTGTGGTTTCCGGACTGGCAGATGCACGCTAGAAGCGATGCAGGCCAAGTGGTATGAAGCGAAAAGTGTTACTGCGATGTACTCAACTGGACACTCAAATGGTTCGAATGGCTCTGAGCACTATGGGATGGTTCAAATGGCTCTGAGCACTATGGGATGGTTCAAATGGCTCTGAGCACTATGGGACTCAACTGCTGTGGTCATAAGTCCCCTAGAACTTAGAACTATTTAAACCTAACTAACCTAAGGACATCACACACATCCATGCCCGAGGCAGGATTCGAACCTGCGACCGTAGCGGTCGTGCGGTTCCAGACTGTAGCGCCTTTAACCACTCGGCCACTCCGGCCGGCCAACTGAACACTCACCATAGTGACAGTGCGTACTGCGATCAAGTGAACACTTAGCTTAAAACTACAGTTATGTTAAACCACCGTAAAATGTGTGAGTTCGTACCAGAACTTATTTAAAGACATGGAACTCGTTCGTTCGTACATTCTTACAATGCATTCCGTAAACAGTGAACACGAGTGACTGTGGAGTGTTTGGGAAACTAATGAATTTTCTTCCAACACTTATAGCAGGTATATTTACTTTATTATGCTGATGAACTGATACTCGGTGAAATGTTTACATGTTGCGCGACGCGGCGAGCGATCGGCGATTGTCCTGTCCGTGCAGCGGCCGCGGCGCCCCGCCCACCGACCGGCAGCTGTTCGCGCCTGCGTCACCGCTTGGGCCAACGAACCAGAGTAAATATCCCTGGAGTGAGCATTCACATGCGCAGAACAGATTTTGTGTTGTCAACATACATTGCCGGCCTGGTCACGTGATCTCGGGACGTCGTGTGTTTGTCCGTATAGCGCCCTGTATATTTAGAATGTCACTACATCCCTAGTACAGACAGATTCTTTTGTACGTGTCGTGAATTATTTATATATGTTGCGCCGACATTTTTAACAGTATCCATTTGATACTGGGAACAAACCAGCTACGTAACTTTTAAGGGCAAGTGATATTACATTCTGCTTCTTTGCGATAGGTGTCATAGTTCAGATGCACTCGATTTTTGGTAGTTTTCGGTATGATACGGCACTTTATAGTATTGCAGAGCCTGGAGTACATTTTTGCAGTGATAGTCCTGCAAAACGACTTGACAGTACGCTAGTACTTTTGCAAGTGTCCGAAAAACACCGAATTTGCCAGACATTAGCGATTATATCCCTGCTAATTCGTCCTTCTTTTTTGTATTTATGCGTATTTATTTTCTCGTTTTTGCGAGCTAAGGCACAATTTTTCTTACTGGTGGCACTTTGAGGTATTTATTTAACGCATTTTAAGTACTTGCTCCCAGTTTATTAAATAAATAGTAGACTGAGTAATCTATATACATAATCGACAAGTCACTGACGCATGGGGAATAGTATTTACTGAAACAACTAACCATTCCGTTTCCTGTTCCACTAGCAAATTTACAAGAGGAAGCGATTGTTTGTAAGTTTTTGTACGAGCCGTAATATCTGTTATATAGTCAAAAAATCGTAGAAAAATAGGTCTACAGAACCAAGCCTTAATTATAAGGCGTCTCGAAATTTTTAAACATATACAGTGTCTCTTACTAATATGATAACTATAATTAGAGCTACATGGTATGTACCCATGAAAAGTTACTATCCCTCCTTTCACACATTTTTCTTTGCATCCGTAGCAACAACAGTAATTCACCCTCGCTATTACACTATCAACAAACGGTGAAACACAACAAAAACTCTTGATATTATAAACTTCAAACGCTGCAGAAAGCACACACGCACAGCGAAGTCCCGAAAACACGTGACAATCCTGGTTTAATGTTGAGAACATGCGCGGAACGCAATGCTCACTCCAGAGATATTTACTCTATGCAACGAACCGGCGCCGGCTGCTACAAGCGGTCACATACGCTACCTTCAACGCCAGCAGCGACACACCGCCAGACCAACAACAAACCGCTGTCGGCAACGTTTACTTCGATCAGAGCTAAAAATGTTGTAGTCGACGATGAACTGATACACCACGTAAAATTGTAACAAACTGATACACAAAAAACATAAAAATTAAAACAACTATCTGTACAAAAGAAAAAGACTGTTGAACGTTACGTGATTTCATTTTTTAATGACGATTTGTTGTAATGTAAATGTATATGTATATATTTGTCTGCTAATTTGTGTGCAGGGGCTACACATTCAATGTAAAAGCAAAACCAACAATCAGAAGGCCCCGGGCGGGGTTTTTTTGGCCGTTTTTTTTTCCCTTACGCCTGTAACCCGAATGGGGGAGCGTAAGTCAAAGTGCCTCAGGTCTGTAAGATACCGGTTTGTTCCTATTCATAATAAAACAGAAAGACAGATGGGACTAATAGACGTACTCACCTGTAATTGTGAATTATGTATGACGTCCATAATTGTGTAATGAACAGAGTATTGAACAGTGAATTGAAATAGGTGGGCCAAACATAAACTTTTGGCCATACACAAAACTGAACTAAATATAAAACCGTAGTGAGTCTGTAGATAAACAGTGGACTTTGTTACGTACACCATCACTAGGGCCCCCATGTGATGGTACGTCACATAAATATTGACATTTTTATCGGTTGTAAACCGCAGTTAAAGTATTTTATGAATATAATTGGTGTAAAAGATATAGTTAATGTTCTTGAAACAACTGATATGCTGCGATAATTTAAGAGTAGCATTTTTATTTAATGTCTATGAAAATAAAAAAAAGGATCGAAAGAGACGCTACTGTACGGCCGAGGAGGAAGGACGTACTTTATGGTACACACACTGTTTTGTTTCGCGATACAGAAGGCAGCCATTGAGGGGCTACACATATTTTATGTAAGTTATGCGTATTTCTGCTATAATAAACTTGTTATTATTATCACAAAATGAATTTCTTTGTAATAGTTGTGACCTCAAATGCTCGTAGCGGCTAATTATTTTTAATAAGCATTTTTTCAGTAATTTGCGCTGCGAGAAGCTCATCTTCCAATGCAGCCTCTGGTCGGCCATTACGCGCCGAAGTATTAATTTATTTTCCAAAGTGTTAACAGTAACTGTAAATGCGAGAGATTTCGTTGTAAGAACCTTTTTAAATTGCAGCAGATAATTAATTTATGTTAAAGTTCATTTTTTTAAATTATACAGATTCCATGAGTTTAGTAAGTTTTGTCTTGGACGCTCCACGGCAACAATCGAAATTCTCTCGAGCCTTGCTTTGCAGTCAATAAATAGAAATTAACAAAATTACATTCCATTCAGTTAACGGCAACTATGTTTGTCATCACGTTCAAAATCTTAAGTTGGTGCATGAATAACAGCGGCCCATCAAGAACCCGTCTCATATTTACTTACGCACGTAAGTAAAAGTGATAAGAAAAGACAATATCCCTGAGAGAAAGAATCATGCACTAACAAAAGAAAAATTCATGCTGTTCAATTAAAAATAACAATATATAAAATACATATGTAATTTTATATATATAACGTAACGAATGGCACCGACGTCACATTGGCCACAGTCAGCTACAGCAGCAGCTGACAGCTACATTGTGCAACAGGCAAACATCAGGTGCAATTGGAAACACATTTAACAGGTTTGCAAAATAGCCTCCCGCCCTACAGTGGCACGGCGACTCCATGAGAGGGGAAGGGGTGGTTTGATGTTCTTGTTGTGTGAAAACAGTGTTCCGCTGACACTCACACATTGGCGGCACCGTTCCGATGGTGCTAAGAGCGTAAGGGGTGGACCAACGAGGAGTGAAGTCGATGGCGAGAGATGGGTATATGTAATGTAGCCAGGAACACAGTCGAACTTGATTCTTCAGTTTCTCCCGGCATATTTCTTGCTTGAACAGTCCACAGGTGTACTGCCGGTCCATAGAGTCTATGACAGCGTGGTTAGAGACGCTATCGAAATTCGTACCTCGGACGGACCCATCAGCCGAGATTGCGGCTATAACCTTAGCAAGGCAGGGGAACCAGCATTGAGTCTAAGTAAAAAGACGCCCAGCAAAGAAAATGAACGGGCGTCCAGGGCGGACAAGGCAATTACGCCGACGCCACCACAGACGCCGATTTAAGCGTCTTGGCGCTCGCCGACACGCAGCCGCGGTCGCGGACCGCGGAGAGAACGCCTCGCAGGGGGAGAGGATTTAAGACTGCCGCCCGCCCTCAGGAGTTCAGTTCGTCAGCGCACCTGACGATGGCGACATGTCTGATCGCCCAAATATTGTGCCCGTTGGACGCAATGGACCGGCCGTACACCCGTGGACTGTTCGAGCATAGTCGAACTTGATCGTTTTGGTGGTCCAGGTGTTATGGTATGGGGAGGTATAATTTTGTATGGGCGTTCTGACCTCCAAATCTGTGGACACAACACACCCACCACTAAAAGTTATTGCAACATTGTAGTCCCTCCCGATGCGCCTCTTTTCAGGGGTGCATTTTTATGGATGACAATGCACGATCACAGAGGACAGCACAGGTGAAAAAGATAATGGAGTCTCTTGCAACGATAGCATATTTTGCGAATAGACTGGCCTACCCATTCCCCCGACTTAAATCCCATCGAGCACGTATAGAATACGTTGGGGGGACGTATTTCAGCACGGCCGTATACAACAACGACCATCCAAAGCTGTCAACCGAATGGAACGACCTACTACAAGAACTCCATACCAACCCTGTGCCAGCATGGGAGCGCATTGAGGAGCACGTACTGCCGTCCTGGATTATCACACAACCTATTAAGAACCATGTCCCACCTTTATTAATGTGCAGGGGACCATCATAAATTACTGTGACTTTAGTTTAATTATTGTCTTGGAATAAAAGTGTCATTTCTGTTTGCCTTACTGCGTATTTATTTCAGTTGCCTTCTGTACTAGTTGTTTCTATTGGTAGTTGCTGGTAAAACATTGTGCAAAAGTTACTTTCATCCTTGAATTCTACACTCCACTGTAAAAGATCAAACAATCACAGGCCAAAAAGATATTCACGGCGAAAAGAGGTCTACTAGTATCAAACATCGGCCTTATTTTGAGGAATAAATTTCGGAGATCGTTCATTTGGAATACTGCGTTCTGTGGAAGTGAATTATGGACTGTGCGGAAACCGAAAAAGAAGGCAATGGAAGCATTTGAGATATGGTACTTGAGGGAGATGGAGACTGTAAAAACTGTGGGAATGTATCAAACAGGTAATCGAGAACGTTGGGTGCCAGTGCTACTTAGAGTTGAATGGGTTGCCACAGGAGGCCAATTCGTGGTCGGACGCTTCAAACTAGTAAGAAGACTGACAGCCAGAGAGAACCAACCAGTGTGCCTCAGGTAACAACAGTCACCATACACTGTTTCCGCAACTGTAACACTGGACCCGAGGTCAGCATTGTAACATCAGTGTCGAGAGCCCAAACTCAACAGTCATCAACACCGTAATCGTCGTCATCACTGATTTACGAATAAGACAAGTGTTGGGACAGGCGAGAGCGAAGAACTGCAGCAGCGCTAACCTTAGCGTAAAAGATATTAAACTTCCTGGCAGATTAAAACTGTGTGCCCGACCGAGACTCGAACTCAGGACCTTTGCCTCTTGCGGGCAAGTGCTCTAGCATCTGAGCTACCGAAGCACGACTCACGCCCGGTCCTCACAGCTTTATTTCTGCCAGTATCTCGTCTCCTACCTTCCAAATTTTACAGAAGCTCTTCCGCGAACCTTGCAGAACTAGCACTCCTGAAAGAAAGGATACTGCGAAGACATGGCTTAGCCACAGCCTGGGGGATGTTTCCAGAATGACATTTTCACTCTGCAGCGGAGTGTGCGCTGATATGAAACTTCCTGGCAGATTAAAACTGTGTGCCCGACCGAGACTCGAACTCGGGACCTTTGCCTCTCGCGGGCAAGTGCTCCACCATCTGAGCTACCGAAGCACGACTCACGCCCGGTCCTCACAGCTTTACTTCTGCCAGTATCTCGTCTCCTACCTTCCAAACTTTACAGAAGCTCTCCTGCGAACCTTGCAGAACTACAGTTTTAATCTGCCAGGAAGTTTCATATCAGCGCACACTCCGTTGCAGAGTGAAAATCTCATTCTGGGAACATCCCCCAGGCTGTGGCTAAGCCATGTCTCCGCAGTATCCTTTCTTTCAGGAGTGCTAGTTCTGCAAGGTTCGCAGGAGAGCTTCTGTAAAGTTTGGAAGGTATGAGACGAGATACTGGCAGAAGTAAAGCTGTGAGGACCGGGCGTGAGTCGTGCTTCGGTAGCTCAGATGGTAGAGCACTTGCCCGCGAGAGGCAAAGGTCCCGAGTTCGAGTCTCGGTCGGGCACACGGTTTTAATCTGCCAGGAAGTTTCATATCAGCGCACACTCCGCTGCAGAGTGAAAATCTCATTCTGTAAAAGATATTGTTGAAATCTAAATGTAACAATAATAAGGTATTATCAGACCTGACAATTGTTGTGATCATAAAGACAAATAACTTTAGAATACACAAATCTCCGAATACCGGAATATGTCGAGTACAGTACCTTCTTATCGTCAATTATAGAATGTTGTATTAACAGCGGAAAAGAGGGAAATCTACGTATGTTATGTAAAGATCAAACTATTGCTTGTATCTTGTTTTTTTTTTTTGCGGTTGGAAACGAATGATACAGCGCTGGTTGTAGTTAAGAGATGCTGTAAAATCGTTTTCGTGGATAAAACTGAGTCAGGTGCCAGTTTTTTTTACATGAAGAGTGGAGCTGAACGAAAAATGTTCCGCGTGTCTGCTGCTCAGCTGCGTTACCGACAATTATCGCACATTGTTTCAAGGTTGGATACGATACTGTTGACAGGACGACACCAGCAGAGATGTGACAATGGTAAGATGAATTTAATATCGATCCAGTGACCTTAAAACACGACTTGCGTTACCAGCTGCTGGTGTGAAGGTCCCTAGTTCGATTGACATTGACCACACCGGACTTTTCTGCGGTGGGAAATTGTGGTGCAAGATCCAGCACCCACCTCATTAGTGCAAAAACAAGAAGCGGTTTGATTCAATATGTGTGTGTGTGTGTGTGTGTGTGTGTGTGTGTGTGTGGTGGACCAGCTTTACGACACGCTCTCAATCACTTTTCATCCAACAAATTGCATAAAATATAATACGTGTATGAAGTTCAGCCTGTAGCACTTAGTCTAGTATCGATTACGACACTTTTTCCTGTAATACTGCAATATCGGTGTTAGGTACGTTCTTTGACGTGAAACATATTTAAATAATTTTCCTTATTCCATAACTTCATGTAACCAGAATTAATTTTCTAAATGTCCTTTTTTTAAACTATGTTCTTTCGTGGTAC
Organism: Schistocerca nitens; assembly: GCF_023898315.1. NCBI lineage: Eukaryota > Metazoa > Arthropoda > Insecta > Orthoptera > Acrididae > Schistocerca > Schistocerca nitens. Next base: position 252,026,202 of record NC_064615.1, on the reverse strand, counting down.
AAATGTGTTAAATTATGATATGTATAACTACTTCAGGCGTAGGAACTGTAAGACTGTATGACATGTAAAAACTGGAGGGGCTTCCCTTCGCAACGAAAAGTCTTAGACGATAGTGCAAAACGTGGTTTGACTCGAAGTAGTGCAGGAAGTCTTTGTGGCATATGTAGTCAGCAGTCAACAAGCTAATGTATTCAGTGCTTACCGAGGCAAGAATTATAGCATGAGTGGAACAATTATGCCTCGAATGTGAATTACTATTTGTGATCATGCCGTCTCATCTGCTGATTTGCTCTGAAACTTTAAATTCGAACACCAACAAGACGTTTCACAGAGCATATAACATCAACAGCCATGATGGGATCTTCGGATTTCTTTCGATGCCTGTAGTGTAACTTGTCTGTGTATGTAAATGTAAATGAATCGTCTGTGTGTAGCATAATTGTAACATGTTGTATGAAATTGTCTTTTAAATAGATACTGGTTAACTATTTTTATCACGGGTCTTCTTAGAATCCTTTAAACTGTAAAAATGTTAACACTGACTTAATACACCCAATATTTCGGGGTGCTAAATAACTGATCGTAATTATTTTCTTTTTTTTTTTCATTCTTGAAGTTACGTTATTGCACACCAAAGCAGAAACAACATACGAACGTTATCTCTTTTGGTCTCAGGGTTTGAAACTGCAGCATTCTATACATATATTGGTAACACACTGATTTGTTAATTGTAACTGCATGAAGTATAATTTAGTTATAGTTTTATCTGTAATGGCTCCTGCGTGAAAAATAACGTACTCGACGTTAGTGGTACAGTACGGCAAAATTTGATTCAGAAAATGAAAATAATAACGGAGATGCTATACTACTTTCATAAATGTATAAAATGAATAAGTGTTGTCAATAATATCTGGGCTAGAAGCGCCGTAATTACCAAAAATAGCTGTACCGACCGTAACGGCAGACAACAATGGGGTAAGATCGTAACTAAAAAAACTTTCAATAACGGCAGGAAAGGACACAATTCTCCCATAAATAAAAATGTTTCAATAGTAACAAATATCATTTCGTATTATGAAAACGATTTAGATAAATCAACAACTATTACACTTATTACAGACCTCTTATGTGCAAGGCAGGAAGAGGGCGTCTTGCTAGGTCAGCGGTAAAACTCGAAAAGGTACAGTGTCTTCTCTTTTGCCAGACAAATGAAAGTTAACAGAGTATATATTGTCTTCTTTAATCATTGTCTACGCAGATATTGTCATTGTCCTTTTCGCTCGATGCTCTGCACATGACAAAAATCAATGTTTTCCACATATTACACAAAAAGTATTAAATCCTTTTCTCAAGTATATTCACAGGGAAAAATACGCCACAGAAGAGCGAGCGCCACGGCAACTACGGGCAGTTCAAGTAAAGTTTAGTACTGCACATATACGCATGGACCAGGAATTGCCTGAACTTTCGAATGATAAGTGATCTATCTTAGACTGTGTATCGTGAACACTGATAATCCTCAATCAGTTACCTTTATATGGTCCTTTTCCTGTTACGGAGATATTCGGAGTTCCTTTCAAAGTTTATGAACTATGTAATCAATATTGTTCAAAAGTGCTGCTTAAGTTCGTAGAGCTATAATTTTCATTATTGGCTAGTTAACCCTCTCTATGAAGTGCCTCACGTGGCATAGTTAAAGTACAACAAAGAAATAAACATTAAAAAGTGTTTTTTTAAGTGGCTAACTTCAATTATTATTAAAATCACTGTGCGGTACTTAAATTTGTCACTGTAAAACAGTGGTTACAAAACCAAGTATAGACCATAATTTACTTGAAATTATTTTGCCTAATTAGGCTTGCGACCATCGTAGTTTAGCTTCCAACGACAGTACTGTTGATTCGATTCAAACTAGAATATCTGTTGCATCCGTTCAAAACGTAACACTTCTAGTGACAAAACACAGTCCGATTAATTTCCATTAGTACATGATCACGGTCAAACTTAAATCCCTGTCGGAGGAGTAACACTTTAGAGGACTTGCTCTTATAGTAATAACATAGTATAAGCTGACGCTACGTTTTTATGAGTTACGCAAGGAAACAAAGACTGGATTTAGAATACTTCGCATACACGAACCACTTCTGATTCTTTGTTTTGGCCCAGTTTCCCGGAAGCTCTTATCACAAAGACATACCTGTAGAACAGAAATGACACGAGAGCTTTTATATGAAGATGCATCACAATACAAAGACCAGACATGATTTATTATCTCTCACCGTGGATTCCGGATGCCAACACAGTTGGAATCTACCCAAACTAATTTCACTTATCACAGACACACACGATAGCTTTATATAAAGTCCAAAGACACGTCAAGCCAGCAAAACTGCCTGACGAAGTGGCGCCACTTATACGTCTCTGCTGGAAGGTTTGTTTCATTTTTAGTCTTTTGTTTCGTAATCTGGTTATCAAAATAATAATCATAAAAAGTTTTTTTAGACTGCGGTAATTCCATAGCTTTAGCCCTTAAGTCATTTAACCTACCACTCACCATGTTGGCAAAACTTTGACTTTTTAAATGTAAGAAAGAACCCTACGGTCTCAATGGTGATAAGTCAAAAATTCAATAAATAAATTTTAGAAGTTGTTAAATAAATCGTAAAATAAGAAGTATTTGACATGAATATTGTTCGTTTTGGTTTCTAATGCAATCAGAGCGCACGTATCGTATAAAGGACGAAAAATGCGTGTGAAATTCATAATGTTATCAGAAATTTGCTATATAGTAATTACCAGTTACCCCGACATATCACAATGTTAAGACTTGAAGTGTTTTTCATCACAACAAGGCACAGTACACGTTCCTTTTAAGATTTATTATAAAAACTAAAACGCTCATTGCTGTTTTGCAGCGATTTAACCGTCCTTGAACAATATTTACTATGCAAGGAAACATTTAGCATTCTGATAATGAGTAAGTCGTAAAAGTAAGTAATAATAAACTTATCAATTTATTCTGCGTCTGAGTCAACTCTAATATTAAATACCAGTTTCGCAGTGTGCCCTCAAACACTACACACACACACACTTATCAGTCGGTTGCTTTCTGATGATTACCACACCAGCAATAGAACACAACACTAACAACGTTAATAAATGTACTTTCACATTTTCGCTGGTAAACATCGTGAAATATTCTCGAAATGGAGTAACTTACTCAGGGTGATTCATAAGTGAGGGTCCACCCTTCTAAAGCAAAACAACTGGATAACCAGAAATTTAAAGTGGTATGAGATAAGAGACGGGGAAAAACGTGCAAAGCTGTTACCAACATGGTGACCAATTTGGAAGCATCCATCATGGACGCAACTCGTAATTTCATAGAGGAAACGGTGTCATGTGACTTATCAAACAGATACATAACTACATGAGGGAAAAAAAGGGTGTCTTTCATTTGGGCATAGTCATTCTCCAGTTATGTCACGTTGTGTACAGATTAAGGCAAATGCTGGTGATAAATAGGGAACGGAATTTTATGTAAATAATTTTTCTTGTTTATAGATAAAAAAACTGTAATTAAAACAGAAATTCCCGAAACAACACACTTCAATGGTACAAAAAATCTACTTCGCATAAAAATACGTATTTTTGTAATATTTTATTTAAATAAATATTTTAAATAATTTTGTTAAAATGCATAATTTGTTATTTTTCTTTGCTATAAATTTTATTTTTAACAAAAAATCTCGTGCATCGTCTTATTATGAGAACGCTATTTGAATGAACTTCATTCGTAGAATTACGAGTATTGTGTAGTGGGTGAGCTACGTGTGCTGCTTGGCTGTCTGAATGGGAAATGCTTTGGTTGTGATGTGGACGGCTGCCGCATCAGTGTACCCAACAGTCTTTTGTCATAGCCCTCGTCTTGTTTGAAGAAGACTGTTTATACAGTACTGTGTCTTAAGTGAAATGGCCCGTGATATATGGGTCAAGGGTTCACTCTCGTTAGTAACAAGCAGTTGCTCAGTTTAGTGACATCTTTACAAGTAACGGGAGAATTATTTTTTGTAAAAAATGTGGGAAACCAGTGAATGCAGACCAGCGATCTCAAGTGTTGCAACATTTAGCAAGTAGTAAACATAGAATGGCCGCCTCACGTACAACTTCTAATATGCTCTTTTAGGTGAAGCAGCATCTTCTTTACATATCCTAGTTTTAGAAAGTTCCGAATATGATGGAGATTTATGCAACATTTTTCTTTCACCTGATATTTCTTTATATAAACTGAAAATTCGGCGCTCAGAAATATTTTAAAAAGTACACTAATTTTGAAACATTAGAAAAATCAGTATTAACAAAGACCAGAGTAGACTGCGAAAATAAAATAAAAACTTGGGTAAGAATTGACGAATCACCGGACTCTAGCGTTAGGAAAGTGGGAAATGTTGTAGGTGTGCTACAAAATGATACAATAGTTTCCAATTGGTGTTTTCTATTAGCCTGTAAAGAAATATCGGGATCGAATAACGGCTCGCTTATTCAATGAATCCATGCGGCTTTGTGCTCGAATGAGATGCAATTTGTTTTACTCTTACTTACGGATGCTGATCCACGTATGAAGAAGGCAGTGGAAAACTTTTCTGTAAGCTTGCCGTACATGATATACGTAACTTGTGTAGCACATAGTTCAGACAGAGTTATGTGAGCAGATAGGTACTTTGTATTGCTAAGTGGACAAATCGGGCGCTCGCAAATGGCAAAAAGGTGTGTGTGAAAGCGCCAACATGAAGTGATATGTTCAGAGCCAGAAATACACATTTTGCTCTTCTACCTGGACCTATAGTCATTCGTTGAAGGACACGGTTGGAAACAGGAATGTATTATGCAAAAAAGTTTGAAAAGTTTAAATCGGTGATCGAAGAACTAAATAAGGATGATGCTTCGTCAACTGAAATTTTTCAGTACTTAGTCAACGACAGTACACTAAAAAATGAATTATCTTACACATATGAAAATTTGTGTTTCTTGTTTCACTCTATAAAAAAAAGAAAGAAACATCAACTAGCTTGTTAACTGTGACAATTAATGAAGTGCACAAGATTGAGAAAAAAATTAATTGGCTCAAAGGTTCAAAAGTGGAAACTATTGAACTGGAGTTTAAAAGTGTGTTCCAACAAAATCATGGAGTTCATACAATGTGTAAAATTGCTAAAGTTTTGGAAGGGGAAGTAGACGTTGGTGAAATCGAAAATGCGCGTGCCAGTGAATTGCTTTTGCTGTAATATAAAAAAACTATTACCCTTGCGATGCAAAACTTGGAGAAAATTTTTCGTGGTTCACTGCAATAGCAAGTTGTTTCAATCCACCACTACGTCAGCTTGATGGATGAGTGATCTTTTAACGTAAGTAATTACATTTCTGCAACATTGAAACAAAATGTTTTTGCATCTTTATGCATGTTTTTTATATTTTTTCCAGATAAAAAACGAGATATATCAATGTTCTTCAGCACATACAACTTCGTTCCCTAGTGATAACACACAGACGAGTGGCTCGGTGGTTCACCCGATGAGGTAGCTCAGCGTGTTCGATCAAGGCGGTAGACACCTTCTATAACAAAATAATGAGTGATGATCTCATCTAGAAAGTAAGAAAGGTGTCTTGCGAAATCCGTAAAGGACCGCAGACGACATAACGAAGAAGAAACAGATCGAAAGAAATAGCACACACACAAAAGTAGTAATGGTATAGTGTCAGACTACAAATCCAAAGGCCTGGCAATGGTTTTTGATGTAAGAAATGCCGAATTGCACTTAAACTGTAGGACCCCCTAGAAAAACTGACTGGGTAATTTAAGTTCGAAGATCGGAGGAAGGCAGCAGCATACGACTTTCAGCAGGACCACATCTAGTAAAGCACTGTTCAAAGCCACAGTATCTTCGGGTTGATGAATGATTTACTTTACTTTTTAACACATGAAGGCGACAGAAAGTTGTAGACCTGTTGTCCAGCAGAATTTTGCCAAGGCTAACACCACTCTGCTATTCAGTGTTAAGGTCGTCGAGCAGATCTGTCGGACACTTATATAAGTTTTCGAACTCCTACAGAAATTCTACCAATCTCCACACTTGTCGAGACAGACACACCACTCATAAGCGCACGTCTTGACTCACCGACCTCCCGAAGCGCACTGACCCAGCCCAACATGGCCACTGCCCTCACACAGCCTCGATCTGTCGTAGAAAAACCTACAAAATTACACACGTACTGTACATATTACGATACAAATCGCACATCAAAACACTTTACTTGATATCGCTGGCGCACTAACTCCTTCATGACAGTTTCGTTGTCTTCTTATTAGTAAATCTAACATAATGTCTTACACATGGATTTGTACTGAAGTTTCGACACTTTTGCCGTGATGATGTTAGTTTTTTACTAAGTGCTTGGTTTTTTTTTGGGATATAGGAATCAAATTAAGTGAAATTTTAAACCTTAGTAGAATTAAATCTCAGAACATAGCTGTTGTCTATTATGTAAAACTGCCCCGACCCTTTTTTTAGCCATTTATTTTGAACTAAAATGCGGTTTTTAACCCTCGCAACCAACTGTAATAGTACTACCGAAATAGAAAATCTGAAGTTGATTCCGCAGTAGTATTGTTCAAGAGCTACCAGCGCACATTTTGTTCGTTAAGATATTAAGAACTTTGAGGCGTTTGGAACTTATTAACTTTTAAATGTAATTAATACACTCATAATTTCCATTGACCACGTCTAAAGTACTATCTACGTCTAAACCCACATAAGTGCGCAGCAAGTCACCGCAAGGTGCATGATGAAGGGTACCTTGTGCCACTACTAGTCATTACCTTTCCCGTCCCACTAGCAAATGGAGCGAGGGAGAAACGACTGCCTATATGCCTCTGTACGAGTTCTAATGTCTCCTACCTTGCCTTCACGGTCCTTCCGCGAAATGCACTTCGGCGGCAGCAGAATCATCCTGTAATCGGCCGCAAATGATATATGACCTCAGCTCCAGGCCACAAGTTGACCTGCAACGTCCACTCCCCTTGGGGAGAACCAATCGCAGTAACCCTTGAGACAACGTGCTAACCACCTGGCAACGAGCTACTTTGTGGCCGGATAAACTGCCAATAGCACAGGCTCAGGTGTAGTCTGCTGGTCAGATTGAGAACTCCACTTGTTACGAGTGTGCTCACCTCTGTCCAGACTCGCGCTGGTGATCACAGGGTTGCCGTGAGAAGTGGCACGTTGGTCCAGACACTGGACTCTTTTTCATAGTGAACGCGTTTGCAGTCCCTGTCTAACTACTCTGATGTATTATTTCAGTCGTTTACATAGGTCACTTCAGCTGAATGTCAAGATGAGCCGCTGAACAAGACTACAATCGACTTACTACCAATCTGAACCAATGCTCCATCCCGAATGATCTGGACACTGACGAGAAATTATAGCGTTTCCTCTCCTTGGATTAATTTTTCCCTGCTTCGAGGCTATATCTGATTGCATTGGGATAACTTCACCGATCTTTCTTACAGGACTTGTGCTCGTACACGTCGCAGCGACATGGACAAGCCAGAACTGTTCAGCCACGCTGGAACGCCATATAGAGCGCTGGCCGACGCTCAGATTGGAGAGCTCTGGTCCGCCCCCAGCTGGCCCGAGGACCCGCTGCCGGTGTTCGACGTTGGATGCGGTCCTGGTGACGTCACTAAGAAGGTACCTCTTTCTGTAGTCTCATTGCAGTCCCTGTCTAAGTCTGATGTTTTCTGGGAAGTGTTATCACTATACTGGGTGTTTCGCAATTCCTGTTGCAGACTTCTATGGTATGTAAAGGTGACTTAGTAGATAAAGTTCTGGAAAGGAAACCTCTACGGAAATGTCCCGTTTGGCTCTGAGTCCTATGGGACTTAACAGCTGAGGTCATCAGTCCCCTAGACTTAGAACTACTTAAACCTAACTAACCTAAGGACATCACACACGTCCATGCCCGAGGCAGGATTTGAACCTGCGACCGTAGCAGTCGCACGGTTCCGGACTGAAGGGCCTGGAACCGCTCGGTCACCGTGGCCGGCTGTCCCGTTTGGATACAAAATCATTTTGAAGATTGAATTACTTTCAGATATTAACACAGACTGTGAAGAGGGCGCCACCCTCAGTGCCTGTTGTAATTATGACATCACATATCATTTTCGTCCGACAACAACAGCTCGCAACTAGGACGGTACACTGTGGTGATCCATAGACGCGCCCCGTCTTCACTTGAAGAGAAGCTCCTTCGTCACGTAGAAGAGGACCCGACGTCGTGATACTCGATACACTGTCCATGCCATTGGATCCTGCAGAGCACACAGGCCACAGATGATTGTCTCCAATGTGTGCGTACCGCCAAGGGGGAGACTTGAAAGTGATACGCCTCGGGTCGTAACACATCTGAAATGTAACGTCCACTGTTCAAAGTGCCGTCAATACGAACGAGAGGTGACCGAGACGTGTAACCAATGGCACCCTATACCATCACGACGGGTGATAGCCAGTATGGCGATGACGAATACACGCTTCCAATGTGTGTTCACCGCGATGTAGCCAAACACGGATGCGACCATCATGATACTGTAAACAGGACCTGGATTCATCCGAAAATATGACTTTTTGCCATTCGTGCACCCACGTTCGTCGTTGAGTACACCATCGCAGGCGCTCCTTTCTGTGATGCAGCGCCAAGGGTAACCGCAGCCATGGTCTCCGAGCTGATAGTCCATGCTGCTGCAAACGTCGTCGAACTGTTCGTGCAAACGGTTGTTGTCTTGCAAAAGTCCCCATCTGTTGACTCAGGGATCGAAACGTGGTTGCACGATCCGTTATAGCCATGCGGATAAGATGCCTGTCATGTCGACTGCTAGTGATACGAGGCCGTTGGGATCCAGCACTGCGTTCCGAATTACCCTCCTGAACCCACCGATTCCATATTCTGCTAACAGTCATTGGATCTCGACCAACGCGAGCAGCAATGTCGCGATACGATAAACCGCAATCGCGATAGGCTACAATCCGACCTTTATCAAAGTCGGAAACGTGATGGTACGCATTTCTCCTCCTTACACGAGGCATCACAACAACGTTTCACCAGGCAACGCCGGTCAACTGCTGTTTGTGTTTGAAAAATCGGTTGGAAACTTTCCTCATGTCAGCACGTTGTAGGTGTCGTCACCGGCGCCAACCTTGTGTGAATGTTCTGAAAAGCTAATCATTTGCATATCACAGCATCTTCTTCCTGTCGGTTAAATTTCGGGTCTGTAGCACGTCATCTTCGTGGTGTAGCAATTTCAATGGCCAGTAGTGTAATTAAAGCTCTGTCTCTTCTAAATCGACTCCTGTTTCTTCGTTTATCACGTCAGACATATCTTGTCCCTCATAGTTGCCTTCAATGTACTGTTTCCACCTATCCGCTCTCTCCTGTGCATTTAATAATGAAATTGCCGTTACGCTCTTAATGTTACCACCCTTGCCTTTAATTTCGCCGAAGGTTGTTCTGCCTTTCCTGTGTGCTGAGTCAGTCCTTTCGACAATAGTTTATTTTTAGGTTTATTCACATTTTTCTTCTAGCCATTTCGTCTTAGCTTCAATGCACTTCCTATTTATTTCATTCCTCAGCGACGTGTATTTGTGTATTCCTGAATATCCCTGAACATTTTTGTACTTCCATCTTTCATCGATCAACTGAAGTATTTCTTCTGTTAACCATAGTTTCTTCGCAGTTACCTTCTTTGTACCTATGTTTTTCTTTCCAACTTCTGTGATTGTCCTTTGTAGAGGTGTTCATTCCTCTTCATCTGTACCGCCTGCTGAGCTATTCCTTATTGCTGAATCTATAGCTTCAGAGAACTTCAAGCATATCTCGTCATTCCTTAGAACTTCCATATCCCACATATTTGTGGATTGATTCTTCCTGAATAATCTCTTAAACTTCAACGTACTCTTCTCACTCTACATTGTGATCTGAGTCTATATCTGTTCCTGGGTATGCATCACAATCCAGTATCTGATTTTGAAATCTCTCTCTGACCATGATGTAATCTAACTGAAATCTTCCTGTATCTACTAGTTGAAATGTATGACAGAACTCAATTAGTCTTTCTCTTCTCTCATTCCTTGTTCAAAGCCCATATTCTCCCATAACCTTTTCTTCTACTCCTGCCCCTACTACTACATTCCAGTCCTCTATTAGATTTTCATCTCCCTTTTCGTGCTGTATTACCATTTCAACATTCTCATATGCTTCCTCTACTTCTTCATCTTCAGCTTGCGACATTGGCATGTATACGCGAATTATCATTGGCAGTATTGAATTGCAGTCGATTCTAATAAGAACAACCCCATCACTGAACTGTTCACAATAACACACTATCTGTCCTAAGTTCCTATTCATAACGAATCCTACTCCCATTATATCATTTTCTGCTGCTCTTGATATTACCCTATACTCATCTAACCAGAGATCCATGTCTTCTTTCCATATCGCTTCACTGACCCATAGTATATCTAGATTGAGCCATTGCCTTTCTCTCTCCAAATTTTCTAGTTTTCCTACCTCATTGAAGCATCTGACATTCCATGCCCTGGTTCAGAGAATGTTATCCTTTGGTTGGTTATTGTATCTTTTTCTTATAGTCACCTCCCAGAGATCCAAATTGGGGACTATTCCAGAATCTTTTGCCAATGGAGAGATCATCATGACACCTTTTCAATTACAGGCAGTATATTTTTTCGTTACTGTTCGTTACGTCTGTTCGGGGCGGACATAAAAAAAACACGCAGTCAAATTCATCTTTGATCCTTTCACATAGTTTTTTTTCTTTTTTTTTCTTTTTTACAGAGGGTGGTGAGCCCTCCTACCTAACTCGCTGAGATGATGTGCCGGAGATCCCTAGGTCACGGGTGCACAATAATTGCTCCATAAAAATAACTTTTTTCTTGAACAGTTCTACTGGAGTTTTTAGCTTGTAGGTGTAAATCTGGAGCGCTTCTAAAATATTCAGTTGCCTTGTGAAGTATTTCCATCTGCTCCACAAAGTTCGTATTTGTTGCTTTTTACGGACAACCCAATTGCTGTAGTATTGTTGTTAACAACAGCTTATAATTATTTATTAATACGAGTAGGAACCTTACAATGCTTAACTTTACTATGAAAATTGTTCGTGACAATAGTGTTCGGTCAGGCGCAGCTCATAGTTAGAGGCTCTAAGGCAGAGCCACTCCAAAAGATATATTTCAAAAATTTCTCGATAGTGTATGACGGAATTAGTTTATAAGAATGCATTGTGCATATTTTCCACATGGATTTAATTAATGGCGATCAACGTTTCTGGAACTGTTGATGTGTGATATTATGGGATGTTTTTCGAACAGATAGTAGCTATAGTCCGTTCATCATAAGAATAAACCTGATGTAAACAATGCACTATGTATTCTTCCGCGTTTGCTGGAACCTCATTGGATTTCTGTTTCATGTGGGACAACAGCCAACCTCTTTCGAGTACTGTCAAGTACAATAATAAGCGTACGTTTTGTGCTGTGCCTTACGCGCACGACGACTTAGCGATAATATGGGACAACTACTTTACCGGAGCATTTAACTTGGACAGCATTGGCAGGTCAGCTGGTGCAACTAGCCTGCAGTGACGTAGCCAGCTGCAGTTCACGCGTAAAAAGAGACGAGCAGAGGAGCAATACAGCTTCGAATGTCATTTAATTTTTAAGCAGAATGAAATATTACACTGGAAATCTCCCACAATACGCTCCTTAGACGACTAGACGAAAACAACACGTTATCGTTTTTAGCTAACGTACTATTGTTATTAAAAACAAGAGTGACGGAAGTTCCTGACTTAACCACAGGATAATTTTTCTGCATAAGCTGTGTGTAGCGTATGAGAGTATTGAAGGATGTCATCGTATAGTTAAATATTGAAGCCACTGAAGGTAATCGTCTGGTAATCTCTTAGCTCCTTCCTTATCCAAAACCGAGAAATACATTTCAGTTCTGGAAGTGCTACCTGCTACGTTGATGTCATCCTATCAGCCTATCAGCAACAGAATCCATGAAGCCAACCAGGCGCAGCATTTTCTCTTCTTCTTCTATAACTAGCCGAGCCGTTCTATATCCCGCCAGCGTTAGACAGTGACGTGTGAAAAAGGTGCTTGCGTTAGTTCCAGTACGTCTGGCAGCTTTGTTACTTCTCGGGCCAAATCCCACAGCTTGGCTCCAGATCAGTTCCGTTGGGTTCATATTGTAATGGCACAGCAGCAAATGTAAAAATGCAGCATTTGTATTATGTGTTCGATGCTGTACAAATGATTGTTTATCACGTTTCTACGATACTTATCTACGTCTGTGGTATAAAACGATGGACATAGTCCAGATAAAGAGGATTTGGTTTTTTATTGTTGCCTTAAAAATTAAATTATGTTTTCTTAATTCAAAGAACTTTTATGAACAGTCTTTCATAAAGCAACGATAATTAAGAATTTGTATTTGCAATGAAAACGGGAATTTCACGTCCAATATGTAATTAGAAACAAGAAGACGTGCATTATTAATAAAAAATGATTATGAGTTTTATAATTACGAGATGTAGGTGTTTCAAATTGAAGGAGAAAAAAAATAGTGTCGGGGAGATTTGAAACACGGCACTAATAACATCTTTTGTTCATATTCCAGTTCGCTACCGACTGCAGTATATGCAACGGTGGGAAAACTTCAAAGGCGATTATCTCCGTAAACTTATGAAAAACATTAAGAACAAGCTATTTCTCGGTACTTTTTTAACCGTGTTGCACGCGCTTGCTCCACTATGGAACAGCCTCAGCCATTTATACTGCGCATTAACAGCGCGACAATCAGAGCACAATGCTGCAGAGGCTGTGACTATACATGATTTTTTAAATAAAAACTACGTAGGTAAAGCGTGATTGAGAAAAACATTGATGGCTGTTAATACATTTGAATATCTGAAAGTTTCATTTAATGTAACGTAGTAATAAGATATCTAATACATAAGTAGGACCTACTTCCAAGAGCGTAACAGCACCAGTGTACGTGTCCTACGGCTTCTGACCAATCATCGCGTTTGTGTTTGTTTACATCAGGTTTATTCTTACGATGAACGTATTATAGTCTCCAGCTGCGCGTTGAAATGCCACTTAGCCCAGTGCAGCAGAGGTTTGGGCCTGTGTCTTTCTCGGAGTACAGCTCTTATGGGCGCCCCAAAAGCTCTGGTGTTTCAGTCTAAGCGTGTCCTATCAACCTGCATACAATTTTCATGTTCCACTGCTTACATCCAAGGGAAATGAACAGCGTCGCTGAAACTTCGCTATTGAATCCATGGCTCTGTGTACCTCTATTATGTTTAATTGCATCATTATGTGACATTTAGCATTATTACGAGGGCTATTCCGAAAGTAAGGTCCGATAGGTCGCGAAATGGAAACCACGGTAAAAATCAAAAATGTTTTATTTGCAACAGTTAGATACACCTTGCAGCTACTTATCTCCATAGTCGCCGACCCGACTTAGACGTGTATCGTAGCGTTGTACCAACTTTCCCATACCCTCGCTATAGAAGGCAGCCGCCAGTGCTCTCCGCCAATTCTCTACGCTGGCCTACGGCTCGTTGTCTTGTGCCGAAATGTTGTCTTCATAACCAGCGGTTCATGTGACCAGAGCTGAAACTCAGAGGGAGACAATTACGGGCTGTATTGTGGGTACTCTCACATTTCCATTTGAAAACGATGCAGGAGCATCTTCATTGCCCCTGCAGAATGCGGCTGAGAATTGTCTTGAAGACGAAACAGCACGACAGTTATGTAATGTTAGCTGCATAGCTTCAGGGGAAATTTCTCACCAGGCCCCCGTACTTGGCGGCAGACACTATTTTCTAGACATCTTTACGCACTCACTGCGAGCTCAGAAATGAGAAGAGCGACGTGATGCTAACTGGGGTTATACTAGAGACACTACCCAACACATCTGTGCAAAGCTTTATCGGATTTTCATAGTCGTTTCCATTTCGTGACCGATCGGACCTTACTTTCGGAATAGCCCTCGTATTTTCATAGTGCTTTTTTATGCTATTGTATATCCCACCCACCGTCGGAATAAATTTGCAAATGTCTCGCCAGAGTGCACTAGAGTATGGTAACATAACTAACACCACCCAGCGAGAGTTTCACGAATGACTGGAGGAAAAAAAGCGCGAAATACAGGGTGTTACAAAAAGGTACGGCCAAACTTTCAGGAAACATTCCTCACACAGAAAGAAAGAAAATATGTTATGTGGACATGTGTCCGGAAACGCTTACTTTGCATGTTAGAGCTCATTTTATTACTTCTCTTCAAATCACATTAATCATGGAATGGAAACACACAGATACAGAACGTACCAGCGTGACTTCAAACACTTTGTGACAGGAAATGTTCAAAATGTCCTCCGTTAGCGAGGATACATGCATCCACCCTCCGTCGCATGGAATCCCTGATGCAGCCCTGGAGAATGGCGTTTTGTATCACAGCCGTCCACAACACGAGCACGAAGAGTCTCTACATTTGGTACCGGGGTTGCGCAGACAAGAGTTTGAAATGCCCCCATAAATGAAAGTCAAGAGGGTTGAGGTCAGGAGAGCGTGGAGGCCATGGAATTGGTCCGCCTCTACCAATCCATCGGTCACCGAATCTGTTGTTGAGAAGCGTACGACCACTTCGACTGAAATGTGCAGGAGCTCCATCGTGCATGAACCACATGTTGTGTCGTACTTGTAAAGGCACATGTTCTAGCAGCACAGGTAGAGTATCCCGTATGAAATCATGATAACTTGCTCCATTGAGCGTACATACTGACGAAACTAAAATGAGCTCTAACATGGAAATTAAGCGTTTCCGGACACATGTCCACATAACATCTTTTCTTTATTTGTGTGTGAGGAATGTTTCCTGAAAGTTTGGCCGTACCTTTTTACAACACCCTGTATACCCCACGAGCGAAATATGTCCGAAATAGGCCCCTTGCTTGCTGACTGCGGTTTATGTGCGTTGTTAGCAAGTTTCTTTTTGTGAGTGTATTATGCATGGGTTTAGTGAGTTGTATATTCTGGCAAATAACGGCAGCATACCACGAGTTCGAAAAAAACACAATATGAATTGGGTGTGGAATTTATCAAGTAAAATTTTGGGACATGCGATTAAGATGAAAGTAAAGGAACTTGCTGCTCACAGATCCGATGTAAACATGGATCAAGGACAAGATCTGCGTAAATACAGGCAAGGGAATACACGCAATTTCAACAGAGCAGTGTATACTGTAGCTGAGTGATTTTGTGCGCTGTATCACTTAATTTGCGTATTTTTGTAATACACAAGTAAAAATACGACAAGTACAATGTGGAAATTACCATGGCAGTTGTTCAGGTTGCTCACGTCATCCAATCAGAACGCAAGATCCGTGACATCATGGAGACATCACTGTTTTCTCACGCGAACTCATAAGCGCCGCGGTTTGAGCAGACAAAACGCTAAACATTTGAATTTTAGAATCGAAAATACCAAATAAATTAAGCATGCACCAAAGCTAAATGCATCGCATTAAAGAGCTCTCCAAAACGCGTCTTTTAGTACGATTTGTTGTGGTAAACTGTCAGGAAATGTGACGCTCGGAGATAAATAAGCTACCTACAGATTTTATCTTGGAGTTAAGTTTTGGTGTTATTTAGTAGTTGATTATGTAACGGGAAGAAGATACGGTTTGTAAAGGTTTAGCTAGAGAGTGATATTTGTCTGGTGAACTTATTATTCTCTTCCACACACCAATGTTCTAGAGTGAAGCATGGAATCATTTTTTGAGCTGTTTCACAGCTGCAGAGAGCAAACAAGAAAGTGTACCTCTGTTCTGACAGGTCATAGCTCCGCGACTACCGCCTGGCACGAAGCTCCTGGCCTGCGACATCAGCCCAGAGATGTTGGAGTTCTGCAGGCAGCACAACGCACTACTCGGCACCATTACGTACGAGCTCTTTGACGCAATGACACCTCACCTGGAGAAATCTCCCGTGTGGCAGTACGCACCCTTCGGCAAGGTGTTCGCCGTGATGGTCATGCACTGGCTGTCTGACAACAGGTATTAGAACATAGAACATACATAGAAATGAACAAAGAACTGAACATCTTGACAGTAAATCCAATACACAGTTTATGGGTGCTGCAAGTGTAAAGTAGGTGTACCAAGCACACCATCTGCTGTCTGTAGTGTGTCAGCCAAGTTGGTAGCATCTGCTACCGTCACTGAGTGGGGAGACCAGGAATGCAGGGTGTAAAATAGCACGTCTCAGAAATATTAGAGTTTATTCTTGACATTAAAACATTACAGAACTTTATATGTACATGAGAGTGTTGTACATGGAGAATGGTGTACCTAGCCACTCATAATATTTCCCAATAGGCGTGTCAACGTAGTAACTGATTTCACTGTCACACGATGGAAGGCGCACTCCTCATTTTCTATTGTTTTTGTTGTTGCGGGACACGATGTTGTGTTCTGTGCAGAACTTGTAAATATTTTGAGTTCTACACATTTAAGTGCTGTGTGATATGTTAAAGCTATTTGGAAGACACCTTTATTTCTTAGGTAAAGAATTTTATGACAAGTAAAATTCTATATTTTTTAGAACTAGGTTTATAACGTGTGAACAGTTAAGCCATACCTCGTCTGTAATACACCGTCTTTTACGTTGAAAATAATAATTAAATATATTAATATTAAAATGAACTGAGATTCTGTGTTTTCTTAATATTTTTACCTGTCTTCTAAACGAAAATTTGTGCTAGTTGCCAATAGCTTCTATTTATGAACGTATTTAACTTGCAGTAGCCTTTTGCTAATACGTCTACATAACCTGACATCACTTCCTGATCGCTGATGTGTAGTAGAGCAATAATGGAACAGGCAGACTATTAAATGCAGTAATGAGAAGATTTATCGTGTGCATTTAGATTTCAGCAAGCTAGATGTCCCTTGGTGCAATACCATGTGGTATATTGGAACATTTTCTTCACATTAGAAAAAAAGCCGGCCGAAGTGGCCGTGCGGTTAAAGGCGCTGCAGTCTGGAACCGCAAGACCGCTACGGTCGCAGGTTCGAATCCTGCCTCGGGCATGGATGTTTGTGATGTCCTTAGGTTAGATAGGTTTAACTAGTTCTAAGTTCTAGGGGACTAATGACCTCAGCAGTTGAGTCCCATAGTGCTCAGAGCCATTTGAACCATTAGAAAA
The DNA here is from genome assembly GCF_023898315.1 of Schistocerca nitens. Taxonomy (NCBI): domain Eukaryota; kingdom Metazoa; phylum Arthropoda; class Insecta; order Orthoptera; family Acrididae; genus Schistocerca; species Schistocerca nitens. The sequence goes on along the minus strand of NC_064615.1, from coordinate 252,008,853 downwards.
AAAAACATGACTTCTCCTGAGGAATTTTCGTAATTTCAGAAATAAACAGCAGAACACGAAAAATGAATGCTATCATTTAAAAATAGGTAAGAAAATACTGTACATTAAAATTCTGTCACAAGGCTGACTAGAGGTGAAAGACTCCAAACTGTTGCAAAGTGTAACACACTCCTCTACATGGACCCGAAAATTCTTCGTTATAGAGGAATGAATGAAAGGTTTTATTATTCACGGCACAAAAATGGTTCATTTACTATATACATTTACACGTATGAAAATATTTATAATTCATGGCACGAAAATTATACATTCATGAACCAAAAATTATGAGCACCTGCTTAATAATGTCTTTGTCCGTATTTGGAACGAAATACGTCATTGATTCTGCGTATCAGGGACCCGACAGTTTGTTGGCAGGTTTGTGGAGGTATCGGGCATTAGATGTCTACCCACATTTCATGTAATTCGCGTAAATAACGGGCCGCTGATTTGCGTACGCGGTGATAGTGTCCGATAGTGACCCAGATGGGTTCCATAGGATTAACATTAGGCGAATTTGGTGGCCGAGACATCAACATGAGTTCACAAAAATGCTCCTCAAATCACTGTAGCACCGTTCCGGCTCCGAGACACGGACAATTATAATGCTTATAATGCTGAAAGATGACATCGCCATCAGGGAAGACATCAAGCATGAAAGGATGTAAGGTGGTACGCAGCTGTCAGCGTGTCTTTGGTTACTACCACAGGTCCTATGCCAGGGGCGGGCAAACGTTGCACGCGGCTCATGAGCACACAGCGCTGCACGTGTGCTGCTCGCGTGCAATCGTCGAACGGAGCAGTGGCGACAGCCGGCAGGTTGCCGCAGTGTAGTTCCAGGCTAAGCTGCGGACGTTGAAGCGAAGCGACCACTACGTAGTGAATTTCAGTAACCGGAAAATGCAGAGTGAATCAAGGAAACGGAGAATTGGAGATTTGCTATCTTTTAAAAACGAATGGGAGAATCATTTTTTCTCTGTGTAAAAACGTGAAAATTGGAAATGTATAATATGTGACAGTATTCTCGCTGGTTAGCGGAAGTTTAATATTGAACGCCATTATAATAAATTTCAGTATGTTGCCGTTCTTAGTGCAATAAAAGAGGAATTTTTCAAGCGATTTGGGGATATATCTTACTTATCCCAAGGTTTTGAATAGTTCTCGAGACAATCTGCTGTTTCTGTAGATGATATTCATCTCAGCTTGCAAATGGAATTAATAGGTCTACAGCGTAATTCTCGTCTGAGAGACAGGTTCCTTTTGGCAAGACGTGTGACAGAGTTTTATCACGACTTTCCACAGCAAGTTTCCTCGTCTCCATCGTGAAGCCGCGAAGATAATGTCAATGTTTGGCTCGACATACGTTTGTGAGAGATTTTTTTCTGTTATGAAAATTAATAAGTCTCGGTTAAGAGCAAACATCAGTAATGAAAATTTGCGTAACTGTTTACGTTTGTCTGTACGTAGAAATTTTGTCCAGACATTAAAGTATTGTAAACTCCACCTGTGATAATTAAATAAAACGTATCGTAGGTAACATGTACTCTTTCAAACGATGATTATTTTCAAGCACTCCTACTACCCTTATTCCTTCATTCAATAAAGCAGGCCAGGAAACAAAACGCATTACAGAGGAAGAAGCGGAGAGACGGTATGGCGGGGAGGGGAGAGAAGCGGGTGGCCAGCTTGCCCCTGTGTGCACGCAGAACACCTGTTAACTGCACACGTGCATGTGCACCGCACACGTGCAGAATTCCTGCCCGGCCCTGTCCTATGCAAACGCGGGAGTATGCATTCCATAGCATAATCTGCTCCCACCACCCTGCGTCTTCGCAGCGTGCAGCTCTGTTAACCTTAATGACGCCGTTTGTGGATACGACCATCGACATACCGTAGAGTAGCAGAAATGTGATTCACCCGAAAAGCCGACACGTTTCCATTGATCGACGGTCGAATCGCGATAGTCCCGTGCCCACTACAGTCGCTGTTGACGATGTCGTTGGATCAACATGTGAACACGTAGGAGTGGTCTGCTGCGGGGCTCCATGTTAAACAATGCACGATGAACGGCGTGCTCCTAAACACTTCCGCTTCCACCAGCACAGTGCTCTTTCGGCAGAGAGAGCACAGAACAGACAAGCCTCCGAATCCCATGTTCTGTGAAGAGTCGTGGATGTCCAACAATTTACCACCTAGTAGTAGTTTCACTGTCCTTCTACCTCTTTCCGTAGATGCTCAGAACAGTAGCATATCTTCGCTAGGTTATTCCCACGTCTGTGTTTGCTCCGCTTTCATACTTCTGTTACCTGTTACCGTTTCACGTGGTCGTAACGCCACCAGGCGGCATCCAACGTCGCGGTGGACAGTGATGTTTTGGCTCATCAGTGTAGGTTCGCCAAACCCGTTTACATTTAAAAAAGTTGCTCGAAGGGCCGTCCTCCAGCCTCTGTGACTCCCCTAAGCCTGCATTTCATACGTTGCCGTACGTGCGGTTTGTATTTAGTCAAATTCATTTTGGATATGCTCCCTCAAGCTATCGACATTGGGTATGGGAGTTCAATGCATCAATGATTTTAAATATCTCCAAAGAAAAAAAATCCATGGAATTCAAATCTGCTGATGTGGTAGGCAATGCAATGGATCCCCCTCGACCAATTGAACTGTTTGGAAACTAGTTATCGAGATACCGAAGAACTGTTTAAAGGCAAGCGGAGTACCATCGTGCGTAAACCATATCGATTGGATGATGACTAAACATAAATCGTGAAGCAAATAAAGTAATTCGTCTCGGAGAAGACTTAGATTCGTTTACGTTGCGGAAAGATGAGACGATCATGAATGAGTCCTCTCCATATGTTGAGGATGAACCTCTTTTGACGACTGTTTTGTCTTACTTCAAGAGGCGTTTCATAAGCGCAGACGTGATTGTTACGATGGTAATTGAAGGCTGGCCTCATCAGTGAGTAAGGTACACGCTAAGAACTGCAGAAACGTAGTACACTGGCCAAACATGTGCTGAGGCAAAGTTATTCTTGGATAAAATTCTGCCTCATTTATCCTGCGCTAGTTGAAGGTAATGCGTGTACAGAAGATTTTTATGCAGAATGTTCCAGATCATCATGTAGTTAAAGCCTTTCATTCTAGTAATTGTTCTAAATTATTTAGTCTCCTTAAATCTCGTTTCCACAGAAGTCGTTATACCAGAAAACATTTAATTTGTGCACCTATGATTCTTTTGATATCTGCTGCTATTATTATTATTATTATTGCTATTATTATTATTTTTACTATCATTGTTGCTATTGTTGTTGTTGCCACTTTTATCACTATTAGTGGCAGCAGCATCAGTAGTAAAAGTACTGCCAATATTAAGTTTATTAGTTCATAATATTACTTGCTCGCATTCTTACTATAGATCCTCAAATCAAAAAAATGGCTCTGAGCACTATGGGACTCAACATCTTAGGTCATAAGTCCCCTAGAACTTAGAACTACTTAAACCTAACTAACCTAAGGACATCACACACACCCATGCCCGAGGCAGGATTCGAACCTGCGACCGTAGCAGTCCCGCGGTTCCGGACTGCAGCGCCAGAACCGCTAGACCACCGCGGCCGGCGATCCTCAAATCATTTAAATACTATCTGTCATATTAGATTTGTCATTTCTTAGGTAACTATGATGTAAAAAAGATACTGTATGTGTGAATCCCTGGTCCTATGTAAGAGAATGCCTGGTGGCCCTAATCAGATCAAGACAAATAAATAAATAAGTAATAGATAAAATAAACCCTTCAGGAGTTATTTAAGCGATAAAGGAACTGAGGGACTACAAGCCAAATTGTGAGGAGCCGTTAAGACGCTTTAGGAAGAATTACACGGAGTATTTGTTTATGCCCAACGGTCATAGTACCGACAGAGATAGTCTGATGGCAAATTATCTACCCTCTCCTCACCCACGCACCCCCAACCTCAAAGAAAGGCATTGCATAACTGTACACCGGTGTTTCTTCGTATAAAGACATAATGAACTTACCAAATGGAGAATGTTTCACATAATCTCAGAAGTTATAATGAATGGTTGGTTTTACAGACGTGCCATCCAGAATATGCATAAACTGCTGGTACCGGGAGGAGAAGCTGTCTTTACGGTATTAGCTAAGAGTGTCCATTTGGCTGCTTATGAAGAACTGGTGAAAGACCCTCGCTGGGTTCGGTACATGAAGGTAACGTACAGACGCAAACAGCGCTCGCTTAATATTATTTTATGCTTTGTTCGTTGTCATTTGATCAGAGTATTAACCAGATAGCCTCTCTTCCTCAGCCCAAAGCACAACTATTAACTGCGGAGAATTTCTTCATCAAACAATAGGGACAGGAAGCCGGATCATCTTATCATTTGGCTGAGAGACCATTGTAAGTATGAAGACTCAAGAGAAGCACTTGTTTTCTTTGAGCCACGTTTCTGAACGAAATTATTCGCCGTTTTTGTCTTGCTTCGCCTAGTCTATTTGCAGGATACAGTTACAAATTGTTTCCTGCGAATAAAAATCTTGGTACAATTACAAACCCCTACGAACCATGGACCTAGCAATGGTGGGATGGGTTGTGTGCCTCAACGATAGAGATATACTCGCACATACAATAGATGCAACAATATACGGGGCATAGGAGGAGTATCCGAGTAGAGACTAGATTAACATACTGTTCCTGAAGAGAGACAGCATCCTTTTCATTAGTTGCAGGAGCAACAGTCTGGATGATCTGGCTTTGTAACATTAACCATCATAGCCTTGCTTTTTTGGTGTTACGAATAGCTGAAAGAAGCGGAAAGATACAGCAATTGTGTTTCCCGAGGGGATGCAGCTCTATTGGATGGTTACGATATCCTCTTGGATAAAATGGTTTTCCGTTCGCATCTCAGATCTGGGACTACCTGTAAAAATGTTGTCATCAGGAAAAGCAAAACTGGCAGTCAACGGGTCAGAGCGTGGAATGTTACATGCCTCAATCGGATAGGTAGGTTAGAGAATTTAAAACGAGAAAAGGCTGAAGTTAGATATAGCTGGAGTTAGTGAAGTACGATGGCAGGAAGAACAGGACTTCGGCTTAGGTCACCACAGGGTTAACAATACATAATCAAATAAGGGTAATGGAGGAGGAAGCCTAATGAACCCAAATTAAATATAATATTTATTTAGAAAAATCAAGCAATAATTTATTTTGTGAAGGTGAATTCTCCAAATCTTGCTCGTATCTCATCAAATACGAGACGTCACGTTCAAGTCCCGTTTTTTGTTCCTTAAGCAAACTTATGGCTAATAATAAGAGGCACATTAAGGTTGTTTATGACTTATGCAACCACGATGGAAGCACAAAATAATTTCTATGTCAAGCTTTCATATTAAGGTTCGGTATTCTCGTGCAAATAACTTTAACGAGCTTTCACCAGTGGCGGATACAGAAAAACGTCAAGGAGGGGGCGCTAAAGATATCTTGCGCTACCTTTACTTGTACCGCAATAAAAAATAATCGAGTCACACGCAAAGTTTAAGAAAGTTTTATTTAAACTGATTGTACACATATACAAGACAGTGCCATCTTATGATATAAAAAAGTTGCAATTGTGGTTCTATTCCTTAAATGATGAATTCCATGCTCCTGGCAAATGGGTTAATTACATCGACAAAAGGACAATCAATGCCAGGGTGAGTGTTCAGCAGAGCTAAGAGGCCGGCCGCGGTGGTCTAGCGGTTCTAGGAGCTCAGTCCGGAACCGCGCGGCTGCTACGGTCGCAGGTTCGAATCCTGCCTCGGGCATGGATGTGTGTGATGTCCTTAGGTTAGTTAGGTTTAAGTAGTTCTAAGTTTTAGGGGACTGATGACCACAGATGTTAAGTCCCATAGTGCTCAGAGCCATTTGAACCATTTTTAGAGCTAAACCATTAAGTCTATTCGGCGAATAGTCCGTATTTATAAAGCTACCTATCGAAGGTTCTCTGTACAAGAAAACAGTAGAAAATTCGCGACATTTCTCGAACAAATTCCAGACAGAATAACGCATCGAGATCATTAGAATGGCAGCGACTTTTCTCGTAGGTACACTATGTGATCAAAAGTATCCGGACACCCCCAAAAAATACATTTTTCATATATTAGGTGCATTGTGCTGCCACCTACTGCCAGGTACTCCATATCAGCGACCTCAGTTAGACATCGTGAGAGAGCAGAATGGAGCGTTCCCGGAACTCATGGACTTCGAACGTGGTCAGGTGATTGGGTGTCGCTTGTGTCATACGTCTGTACTCGAGATTTCCACACTTCTAAACATCCCTAGGTCCACTGTTTCCGATGTGATAGTGAGGTGGAAACGTGAAGGGACACGTACACCACAAAAGCGTACGGTCGACCTTGTCTGTTGAATGACAGAGACCGCCGACAGTTGAAGAGGCAGACATCTATCCAGAGTATCACACAGGAATTCCAAACTGCATCAGGATCCACTGCAAGTGCCATGACAGTTAGCCGGGAGGTGAGAAAACTTGGATTTCATGGTCGAGCGGCTGCTCATAAGCCACACATCACGCCGATAAATGCCAAACGACGCCTCGCTTGGTGTGAGGATCGTGAACATTGGAGAAACGTTGTGTGGAGTGACGAATCACGGTACACAATGTAGCGATCCGATGGCAAGGTGAACGTCATCTGCCAGCGTGTGTAGTGCCAACAGTAAAATTAGAAGGCGGTGGTGTTATGATGTGATCGTGTTTTTCATGGAGGGGGTTGCACCCCCTATTGTTTGGCGTGAACTATCACAGCAGAGGCCTACATTGATGTTTTAAGCAACTTCTTGCTTCCCACTGCTGAAGGGAAATCCGGGGATGGCGATTGCATCTTTCAACACGATCGAGTACCTGTTTATAATGCACGGTCTGTGGCGGAGTGGTTACACGACAATAACATCCCTGTAATGGACTGGCCAGCACAGAGTGCTGACCTGAATCCTATAGAACACCTTTGGGATGTTTTGGAACGCTGACTTCGTGCCAGGCCTCACCGACCGACATCGATACCTCTCCTCAGTGCTGCACTCCGTGAAGAATGGGCTGCCATTCCCCAAGAAATCTTCCAGCACCTGATTGAACGTATGCCCGCGAGAGTGGAAGCTGTCATCAAGACTAAGGATGGGCCAACACCATATTGAATTGCAGCATTACCGATGGAGGGCGGCACAAATTTGTAAGTCATTTTCAGCCGGGTGTCCGGATACTTTTGATCACATAGTGTATGTGTTAGCTATCTATATGCCAGACAGAAACGTATAAAACACGATGATGAGGATGCGTGTGCTACATAGGAATGTACAACTCCTCGAAGAAAACAATAAATTTTGAAAACCTGCAATTTCTAAGAAAAAGTGAAGAAATCGTAGGCACTTCAGTAAACTGTTTGAATACATAGACTCGAAGATTTTGTCACTTAAAATGCCTGTTATTAATACAGCGAGAAAATTTTCTTTGTCGGTACGCCCCTTTTCAAACAGCGTGTACGTAACCGTTATTCCAAGAAAGTCATCAGTGAACTTGTGTAAACATAAATGAAGTAACTGATTAATATTCCTGAGGCAGTAGTGACTTATTCGGAAACAGTGCCTTCGTGCAATTTTTATTGCGTACCATTATTGCCTATTTAGGTCTAACTACAATAGATTAGTTTTATGATAGTTAATTATTAATACAGTCAACAGAATTAGTTTCTAATAGTTAGTCCTCAAGTAAGTTTCACTATACTGTGACAATATATCAAGTTTTTACTGATGAAGAAATCTAAGTTTTAGTGACTACCGCTTCGTAAATATGTAGCGATATAGGCTAAAACCAACTGCATTAACATTGCGGTAGACTTATATTTCGTACAGTTAAATTCTGTGTTTGAGGCGGCCATGAAGTGTGAACCTAGAATGAAAAATTGTTTTCACGTTTATTTTTTGGAATTAATGCTACAGTGGAACTACAGTAATTATTAGATATTTGGCTTTCTAGAAAATATTGTAGGCAATTTTTAGTATTTAGTAGCTATTCGTAAATTACTAAATATCCACCTTTTTCTTTGAATGAAACTAGTTTTCAATTATTATTTATGCACGGTGGTCAGAAACAGTCTGCAAACCCTGTAGGGTAGGTTGTGCTGAGAAATAACTACTGAGGAAAAAAAATCGATGTGTTGTGCCGTTTCCGAGTTAACTGGCGTTAAAGTTAGCCAATCACGCCGTTGCGTAAGCAGATTCAAGCGGCCCACCATATGCAATTAGTGTCGGTAGTTCTCGTAGCGTAGATGTTAACGCACGAGACGACTCAGCCTTTGGCTCCGGTTCAGTCCTTACTACCGTCCCAGGTCCACTTTTTGTATCGCTCTCTTGTTCGGTTTCAGAAACCCAAACGAAGAACACATTTGGCGACAGCATCTCTGGCAGGCTGCTTGAATTTGCGCGTCCAATGGCATGGTGGGCTAAGTTTAAAGCCTATTAACTCAGAAAAGGCGCAATGTATCGAATTTTTTGCTAACAATTATTTCTCTGCATAACTTACCCAGCGATGCCCTCATAAGCTTTTCAGACTGTTACTAACCGCGCGCTTTACACATTTCAGTTCTGTACTGAAATAATTTGAGCGTGTATGAACTAGCTTCTTGGTATTACAGGGACAATTTGATGGTTTAATGATACTGGTAAGTATAAGGGGCATTCAAATGAAACCCGGTCACTAGTTTAGAGTAACGGTAACAATTTTATCAACTCAAAAATATAGTTATACACAGCACACATACTCAAAACTAGTCGCCAAAACTGTTGTCACCGAGCGAGGGGGCGCAGTGGTTTGACACTGGACTCGCATTCGGGAGGACGACGGTTCAATCCCGCGTCCGGCCATCCTGATTTAGGTTTTCCGTGATTTCCCTAAATCGCTCCAGGTAAACGCCGGAATGGTTTCTTTCAAAGGGCACGGCCGACTTCCTTCCCCGTCCTTTCCTAATCCGATGAGACCGATGACCTCGCTGTCTGGTCTTCTTCCCCAAAACAGCCCAACCCAAAACTGTTGGCACATTTATCCCATTGCGACACTAGCCGGTCGGTTCCATCCTTGGAGAAGCTATTAGGCTGCTGTCGGATCCAGGCCTTGACCCAATCACACACTTCGCCGGTGCCCCCGGCAAGGTCCCGACAGTCACAGAGGGCGGGCCTATTAGTTATAGGGAGCTCCAACGTTAGGCGGGTTATGGAGCCCCTCAGGAAAATAGCGGGTAGGTCGGGGAAGAATGCCAGTGTGCACTCGGTGTGCTTGCCGGGGGGTCTCGTCCGTAATGTGGAGGAGGCCCTTCCGGCAGCTATTGAACGCACTGGGTGTGACCGGCTGCAGATAGTAGCACATGTCGGAACGAATGACGCCTGCCGCTTGGGTTCTGAGGCCATCCTTGGTTCCTTCCGGCGGCTGGCTGATTTGGTGAAGACAACCAGCATCGCACGCGGAGTGCAAGCTGAGCTTAATATCTGCAGCATAGTGCCCAGAGTCGATCGCGGTCCTCTGGTTTGGAGCCGTGTGGAGGGTCTAAACCAGAGGCTCAGACGACTCTGCGACTATAATGGTTGCAAATTCATCGACCTCCGTTATTGGGTGGAGAACTGTAGGGCCCCCCTAGACAGGTCAGGCGTGCACTACACACCGGAAGCAGCTACTAGGGTAGCAGAGTACGTGTGGCGTGCACACGGGGGTTTTTTAGGTTAGAGGGACCCCCCCTTGGGCGAAACGATAAAATACCTGACGGCTTACCAGAGAGAACATCAGCATCGTTGATAAAGAACGTCCGTCCTCAGAGACCAAAAACAGGAAAAGTTAACGTAATATTGGTAAACTGCAGGAGTATCGAGGGCAAGGTTCCTGAATTAGTATCGCTTATTGAAGGAAATAGTGCGCATATAGTATTAGGAACGGAAAGTTGGTTAAAACCGGAAGTGAACAGTAACGAAATCCTAGACACAGAATGGAATATATACCGCAAGGATAGGATAAACGTCAATGGTGGAGGAGTATTTATAGCAGTAAAGAATTCAATAATATCCAGTGAAGTTATTAGCGAATGCGAATGTGAAATAATCTGGGTTAAGTTAAGTATCAAAGGTGGGTCAGATATGATAGTCGGATGCTTCTATAGACCACCTGCATCAGCAACCGTAGTAGTTGAGCGCCTCAGAGAGAACCTGCAGAACGTCGTGAAGAAGTTTCGTGATCATACTATTGTAATAGGGGGAGACTTCAATCTACCAGGTATAGAATGGGATAGTCACACAATCAGAACTGGAGCCAGGGACAGAGACTCTTGTGACATTATCCTGACTGCCTTGTCCGAGAATTACTTCGAGCAGATAGTTAGAGAACCAACTCGTGAAGCTAACGTTTTAGACCTCATAGCAACAAATAGACCGGAACTTTTCGACTCCGTGAATGTAGAAGAGGGTATCAGTGATCATAAGTCAGTGGTTGCATCAATGACTACAAGTGTAATAAGAAATGCCAAGAAAGGAAGGAAAATATATTTGCTTAACAAGAGTGATAGGGCACAAATCGCAGAATATCTGAGTGACCACCATCAAACGTTCATTTCTGAGGAAGAGGATGTGGAACAAAAATGGAAAAAATTCAGAAACATCGTCCAGTACGCCTTAGATAAGTTCGTACCGACTAAGGTCCAAAGCGAGGGGAAAGATCCACCGTGGTATAACAATCATGTACGAAAGGTACTACGGAAACAAAGAAAGCTTCATCATAGGTTTAAGAGTAGTCGAATCATAGCTGATAAGGAAAAGCTGAACGAAGCGAAAAAGAGCGTAAAGAGAGCAATGAGAGAAGCATTCAACGAATTCGAACATAAAACATTGGCAAACAATCTAAACAAGAACCCTAAAAAGTTTTGGTCATATGTAAAATCGGTAAGCGGATCTAAATCCCCTATTCAGTCACTCGTTGACCACGATGGCACCGAAACAGAGGACGACCGAAGAAAGGCAGAAATACTGAATTCAGTGTTCCGAAACTGTTTCACTGCGGAAAATCGTAACACGGTCCCTGACTTCAGCCGTCGCACGGACGCCAAAATGGAAAATATTGAAATAAACGATATCGGAATTGAAAAACAACTGCTATCACTTAGTAGCGGAAAAGCATCCGGACCAGACGAGATACCCGTAAGATTCTACAGTGATTATGCTAAAGAACTTGCCCCCTTTCTATCAGCAATTTATCGTAGATCTCTGGAAGAACGTAAAGTACCTAGCGACTGGAAGAAAGCGCAGATCGTTCCCATTTTCAAGAAGGGTCATAAATCAGATGCGAATAATTATAGGCCTATTTCGCTTACGTCAATCTGTTGTAGAATAATGGAACATGTTTTATGTTCTCGTATTATGACGTTCTTAGATAATACAAATCTCCTTCATCATAACCAACATGGATTCCGCAAACAGAGATCATGTGAAACTCAGCTCGCCCTATTTGTCCAAGAAATTCACAGTGCCGTAGACACTGGCGAGCAGATTGATGCCGTATTCCTGGACTTCAGGAAGGCATTTGATACGGTTCCGCACTTACGTTTAGTGAAAAAAAATACGAGCTTACGGAATATCGGACCAGGTTTGTGATTGGATTCAGGATTTCCTAGAAGAAAGAACACAACATGTCATTCTTAACGGTTCAAAATCTGCAGATGTAGAGGTAATTTCGGGAGTACCGCAAGGAAGCGTGATAGGACCTTTATTGTTTACAATATACATAAATGACTTAGTTGACAACATCGGTAGCTCCGTGAGGCTATTTGCAGATGACACGGTTGTCTACAAGAAAGTAGCAACATCAGAAGACTCGTACGTACTCCAGGAAGACCTGCAGAGGATTAATGAATGGTGCGACAGCTGGCAGCTTTCCCTAAACGTAGATAAATGTAATATAATGCGCATACATAGGGGCAGAAATCCATTCCAGTACGATTATGCCATAGGTGGTAAATCATTGGAAGCGGTAACGACCGTAAAATACTTAGGAGTTACTATCCGGAGCGATCTGAAGTGGAATGATCACATAAAACAAATAGTGGGAAAAGCAGGCGCCAGGTTGAGATTCATAGGAAGAATTCTAAGAAAATGTGACTCATCGACGAAAGAAGTAGCTTACAAAACGCTTGTTCGTCCGATTCTTGAGTATTGCTCATCAGTATGGGACCCTTACCAGGTTGGATTAATAGAAGAGATAGACATGATCCAGCGAAAAGCAGCGCGATTCGTCATGGGGACATTTAGTCAGCGCGAGAGCGTTACGGAGATGCTGAACAAGCTCCAGTGGCGGACACTTCAAGAAAGGCGTTACGCAATACGGAGAGGTTTATTATCGAAATTACGAGAGAGCACATTCCGGGAAGAGATGGGCAACATATTACTACCGCCCACATATATCTCGCGTAATGATCACAACGAAAAGATCCGAGAAATTAGAGCAAATACGGAGACTTACAAGCAGTCGTTCTTCCCACGCACAATTCGTGAATGGAACAGGGAAGGGGGGATCAGATAGTGGTACAATAAGTACCCTCCGCCACACACCGTAAGGTGGCTCGCGGAGTATAGATGTAGATGTAGATGTAGAATACCCAGTAATCGATGGTTCTCGTCCACGGTGATGCTGCGGTTGTCCAAGATCATATCCGGTATGACGACACGATGAGCCTGTCCAGGACGAGCTTCGTCTGCCAGTGACTCGCGCCCCTCAAGGAATCGTTTGCACCATTCCACAACACTTGAACGACTCAGACTGTACTCACCGAACACAGCCATCATCTGTCGATACATTTCACGGCCTCCAACTCCCTCCGCCGCCAAAAATCGAATCACTCCTCGTTGTTCCTGCCTATTCGCCTGCATGCTCGGTAGTGGACGATAACTTGTGTGACCACCTTCTCTTCAGCGTGAAAGGATACTATGCAACATCAAACGATGCGCACGCGTCAGTCTCTTTACCAACAGATGGCGCCACAATAACCACAATTACGTGGTGCCACCTTACGTGTAAGGCAAAGGTAGATGCGCTGACCAGGTTTCATTTGAATGAACCTCATATTTTTAATGGAGTTTTCTCTTTGTAATTTGAATAAATTAAATTGGGGTAAACTGCTATCAGTCTTGATTACCAGTTAAATGATACATTAAATTTCTTAAGTCTAGAATTTGGAGTTATTGTGATTTCCCTTGTTATAGCTTAACTGAGTCCAACAATGAAGAGTAAACATACTTCACGTTGACTTTCTTATAACGCCTTTTTTCGCAGTTGCAGTTATATACATAATGTAGGTTGTATACAGCAGCAAAACACAGCGTTTAACATAGTGAATATAGTACGTTCGTCTCTTAACAAAAATCCACGACACTTTCTTCTTTCAAATCTAGTTTTTTGCCTTACTTAAGCACACAGTAGAGTTACAACATGAATGTGGTGGATTCAGTGCTTAATTTCTGCTTTGTACGCATATTTTGTGCTCCAAAGGCTCCTTCATGTTTTAAACAACATGTTTGACTGCACTGCCGTTGTACTAGCAAGTAATTAATGGTGTGAAAGATAAGTTATATGTTTGTGTGAGGTGTGTAGAAAAATGTGTGTAACTGTTACAATGTTATTGTTACCATGTGTGCGAATATATCCGCAGTCAACTACAATCTTGAGTCACTATCTTTAAATGTGAACATTTTAGGTCAGGCTTTACCGTGACTGTTATTGACATTAAATAGAAAGAAATGTCGTGTGGCGTCAGCCTCCCGGCGGGTAGACCTGGTCGCCTAGTGCAAGTCTTTTGATGTGGTGCCACTTCGGCGACTTGCGCGTCTATGTGGATGAAATGAGAATGATGAAGACGACACAAACACCGAGTCCCGGAGCGGAGAAAATCTCCAACACATCCGTGATTCGAACCCAACACATCCGTGAATCGAACCCGGGCCACCCAGCATGACAAACCGGCGCGCTGTCTACTCAGCTATGGTGGCGGACATTGACATTGAATGAAACAACAAGTTTACTGTTACCAGTCACTGTTTATTTATTTATCTCCACGACGCGTTTCGAAGGTGGATTTACATTTGTTAGTATGGCATGTGCGTATGTGTTGTGTTACGATTTTTTTTTAATTTTTTTTTTGTTTACAAAATATGACAGTATACATGTGATGTGTTACGACAGTGAAAGAAACCTGTGGCCACTGGAGACACTGCCACTCACTCACTCACACACACACACACACACACACACACACACACACACCACACGCACACAAGTCATACTAACAAATGTAAATCCACCTGATGATGGAGGTTTAAACTTTCGAAACGTGTCGTGGAGATAAATAAACAGTGACTGGTTACAGTAAACTTGTTGTTTCACTTAATCACTGTCTTTAATATGTAAGAGAAAGACCACTACATGTTTTTCTAATGCCCTTGTAGAAAGAAGAAGATGTCTTTATGAAACACACTTCTAGTTTTGAATCAAAGAAGTGAGTTAAGCTGCTGCTTCCAGCAGGACGTGGAGACGTTCGTGTCTCCCTATCATCGCAGTGAGGGCCCAGCCAGCGAGTTCCGTCAGCTGCTGCAGAGCGAGGGCTTCCACGTCGTGTGCTGCGACGTGAGTCCACAGACGTTCGTATTCCCATCCGAAGCGCAGCACAGAGGTAAGGTCGTCCTGAGTTTCACCAGCCACCGACTTCGCGAATTAAACTTCCTTAGAACAATCCTCACCTATCTCCGTGTAGTATTTGCTTTACCCCACAACTAGATTTACGTGCTCACATTATCTTATATCATCACGAATAGTCTCCGTAAAAAGTAACACTTGTGTCTAACTCCAGTTACTAATTAGAGTAATGTCCTTACTGGAGTGCCGGCCAGTGTGGCCGAGCGGTTCTAGGCGCTACAGTCTGGAACCGCGCGACCGCTACGGTTGCAGGTTCGAATCCTGCCTCGGGCATGGATGTGTGTGATGTCCTTAGGTTAGTTAGGTTTAAGTAGTTCTAAGTTCTAGGGCACTGATTACCTCAGAAGTTAAGTCCCATAGTGCTCAGAGACTTACTGGAGTACAGTACCCTGCTTAGTCCCGTTAGTATAACCACCTGTCAAAAGCCTGAGGAAACACCTTATGCAGTGCGGACCACTGCGAGACGCTTAGTAAGTGAGTCAGTGAGGTTCTGGAAGGTACCGACAGATATGTGGAGCCATACTGACTCCAGTGCTGTGCCCAGCTGCGCTAGGTTGCTCGGCTGAGCACCCATGGCGCGAACAGACCAGTCTAGGTGTTCCCGTATATTCTCAGTTGGATATTGAGTTTGGTGGCGAGAGGAATGCGAACCACGCACGTAAACTGCGAGTTGTGTCACACGTTGCGTTGTCGTGGTAGTGAACGCTATCGTGCTGAAGAAAAGCAAACTGCATGTAGGGATTCACATGGTCCCCAGGGGTAGAAGCACACTTGTGTTGATCCACTGTGTCTTCCAGAATGGCGAGATCATCCAGGGAATACCAAAGAAACCTTCCGCAGACGATAATACTCCCTCCTCCTGTCTGGATCCTTCTGCCGATTGTTGCAGGGTGCCTGCTTTCAGGAATTTCATGCCGATGGAACGTGAAATTTGATTCCTCGGCAAAGCAACCTGTCGCCATTCAGTGGACATAGTGAACTTTATTTCCTAACTAAATGTATACGCGTTATTGATCATCAATTCAAGTAAAGTGATGTCAATTACCATATTAACAATGTATAAAGATGTCCTTTGTACATAGGCCGACTAATGAAATATGATTACCTTTCAGGTACAAAGTTATCCACCTTTTACATATACATCTACATCCATACTCCGCAAGCCACCTGACGGTGTGTGGCGGAGGGTACTTTGAGTACCTCTATCGGTTCTCCCTTCTATTCCAATCTCGTATTGTTCGTGGAAAGAAAGATTGTCGGTATCCCTCTGTGTGGGCTCTAATCTCTCTGATTTTATCCTCAGGGTCTCTTCACGAGATATACGTAGGAGGGAACAATATACTGCTTGACTCCTTGGTGAGGGTATGTTCTCGTAACTTTAACAAAAGCCCATACCGAGCTACTGAGCGTCTCTCTTGCAGACTCTTCCACTGGAGTTTATCTATCATCTCCGTAACGCTTTCGCGATTACTAAATGATCCTGTAACGAAGCGCGCTGCTCTCCGTTGGATCTTCTCTATCTCTTCTATCAACCCTATCTGGTACGGATAGCACATCGGTGAGCAGTATTCAAGCAGTGGGCGAACAAGTGTACTGTAACCTACTTCCTTTGTTTTCGGATTGCATTTCCTTAGGATCCTTCCAATGAATCTCAGTCTGGCATCTGCATTACCGACGATTAATTTTATATGGTCATTCCAATTTAAATCACTCCTAATGCCTACTCCCAGATGATTTATGGAATTAACTGCTTCCAGTTGCAGACTTGCTATATTGTAGCTAAATGATTAAGGATCTTTCTTTCTATGTATTCGCAGCACATTACACTTGTCTACATTGAGATTCAACTGCCATTCCCTGACCCATGCGTCAATTCGTTGCACATCCTCCTGCATTTCAGTACAATTTTCCATTGTTACAACCTCTCGATATAATACAGCATTATCCGCAAAAGCCTCAGTGAACTTCCGATGTTATCCACAAGGTCATTTATGTATATTGTGAATAGCAACGGTCCTACGACACTCCCCTGCGGCACACCCGAAATCACTCTTACTTCGGAAGACTTCTCTCCATTGAGAATGACATGCTGCGTTCTGTTATCTAGTAACTCTTCAATCCAATCACACAATTGGTCTGATAGTCCATATGCTCTTAGTTTGTTCATTAAACGACTGTGGGGAACTGTATCAAACGTCTTGCGGAAGTCAAGAAACACGGCATCCACCTGGGAACCCGTGTCTGTGGCTCTCTGAGTCTCGTGGAGGAATAGCGCGAACTGAGCCCCGCTCGATCGTCCTTTTCGAAACCCATGCTGATTCCTACAGAGTAGATTTCTAGTCTCCAGAAAAGTCATTATACTCGAACATAATGCGTGTTCCAAAATTCTACAACTGATCGACTTTAGAGATATAGGTCTATAGTTCTGCACATTTGTTCGACGTCCCTTCTTGAAAACGGGGATGACCTGTGCCCTCTTCCAATCCTTTGCAACGGTACGCTCTTCTAGAGACCTACGGTACACCACTGCAAGAAGGGGGGCAAGTTCCTTCGCGTACACTTTGTAAAATCGAACTGGTATCCCATCAGGTCCAGCGGCCTTTCCTCTTTTGAGCGATTTTAATTGTTTTTCTATCCCTCTGTCATCTGTTTCGATATCTACCATTTTGTCATCGGTGTATATTGAGTGGGTATCAATTGTTTGGTGTACAATAGGGTTTGAGTACATCTCGTCAAGTTAACGTAGGGCCACAGTAGGTCTTGAACTCTACCAATTCAGTTACGTCATCAAAAACGGAAATTTCAGAATCGTGTCTTCTTGTAGGAGCACAATTATAGACACTCTTACCAAAGGTCGGTACATCATCCCATTTTCGATGGCTGCGACATCCTGCCATTCTAGAAGGTTCTGGAAGACAGTCACACTCCAGCGGTCGGGGAATCCCAAGAACATTTTGCGCGCGCTTTCGAGACGTTAGAGCAAGTCAGTCTATGGCTAAGGGGCCAAAGGTGTCAGTCGGGCTGTGGCCCTGAATTCCGAACAAAAGTTTAATATAGCAGTATGAGTCTGAAAGTGATAAGGAGAAGAATCTTTAACGTGTTTTCTTACGGAAAATTGGTGGGAAGTAATTTTGTAAAACAAAAGTGTGCGCGATAGTGAGTTTCAAATAGTGTGAACATCAAAACGTGTAGCGTGTACAACAGTTATTAGTAGCACGTGGCAAACTAATTTCTTGGGCGGCCACGTATCAAAGTGGAATATCAGAAGTATCTCGAACACTTTTAGGTGATGTAACTGAATGACAGCAGAGGATCAAGTAGGTAAAAAGATGAGGGCTAGTAGAAATCCTTGGGTAATAGAGTATTGAATTTAATTGATGAAAGGAGAAAATATAAAAATGCAGTAAATGAAGCAGGCAAATAGGAGTACAAACGGCTCAAAGATGAGATGGACAGGAAGTGCACAATGGCTAAGCAGGGACGGCTAGAGGACAAATGTAAGGATGTAGAGGTATATATTACTAAGGGTACATCTACGTGATTACTCTGCTATTCACAATAAAGTGCCTGGCAGAGGGTTCAATGAATGATCTTCAAGCTGTTTCCCTACCGTTCCACTCTCGTACGGCGCGCGGGAAAAACGAGCACTTAAATTTTTCTGTGCGAACCCTGATTTCTCTTATTTTGTCGTGATGATCATTTATCCCTATGCAGGTGGGTGCCAACAGAATGTTTTCGCAATAGGAGGAGAAAACTGATGATTGAAATTTCATGAGAAGCTCCCGTCCCAACGAAAAACACCTTTGTTTTAATGATTGCCACTCCAATTCACTTATCATGTCTGTGACACTGTCTCTCCTACTTCGCGATAATACAAAATGAGCTGCCTTTCTTTGTACTTTTTCGATGTCATCCGTGAGTCCCATCTGATGCGGGACCCACACCGCACAGCAGAACTCGAGAATACGGGGGACAAGCGTGTTGTAGGCAGTCTCTTTAGTAGGCCTGTTGCATCTTGTGAGTGTTCTGTCAATGAATCGCAGTCTTTGGTTGGATCTACCCACAACATTAGCTATGGGATCGTACTTGTAACTGTAATCCCTTAATATTTAGTTGACTTTACAGCCTTCAGATTTGTGTGACTTATCGCGTAATCGAAATTTAGCGGATTTCTTTTAGTATTCATGTGAATAGCTTCACACTTTTCTTTATTCAGGGTCAATTGCCACTTTTCGCACCATACAGATATCTTATCTAAATCATTTTGCAATTTATTTTGGTCATCTGATGACTTTACGAGACGGTGAATGACAGCATCATCTGCAAACGATATAAGACGGCTACTCAGATTGTCTCCTATGTTGTTAATATAGATCAGGAACAATATAGGTCCCATAACACTTCCTTGGGGAACGTCGGATATTATTTCTGTTTTGATCTATGACTTTCCGTCTATTGCTACGTACTGTGACCTTTCTGACAGGAAATCACGAATCCAGTCTCACAACTGAGGCGATATTCCATAGGCACGCAGTTTGGTTAGACAACGCTTGTGAGGAACGGTGTCGAAAGCCTTCTGGAAATCTAAAAATATGGAATCAATTTGACACCCCCTGTCAATAGCACACATTACTTCCTGAATATAAAGAGCTAGTTGTGTTTTGCAAGAACATTTTCTGAATCCGTGCTGATTACGTGTCAATAAATCGTTTTCTTCGAGGTACTTCATAATGTTCGAATACAGTATATGTTCCAAAACCTTACTGCAAATCGACGTTAGTGATATGGCTTGTAATTCAACGGATTACTCCTACTTCCGTTTTTGGATATTGGTGTGACTTGAGTAATTTTCCACTCTTTAGATACGAATCTTTCTGTGAGCGAGCGGTTGAATGCAATTGCTAAATATGGAGCTATTGCATCAGTATACTCTGAGAGGAACCTGACTGGTATGCAATCTCGACCGGAAGCCTTGCTTTATTAAGTGATTTAAGCTGCTTTGTTACATCGAAGATATCTACTTCTATGCTTCTGATCTTGGCAGTTGTTCTTGATTGGAATTTGGGAATATTTACTTCGTCTTCATTGGTGAAGGAGTTTCGGAAAATCGTGTTTAATAACTCTGCTTTAGTGTCACTGTCTACAGGAAAATTAAAGAGACCTTCGGAGAAAAGAGAACCACTTGTATGAATATCAGGAGCTCAGGTGGGAAACCAGTTCTAAGCAAATAAGGGAAAGCAGAAAGGTGGAAGGAGTATATAGAGGATCTATACAAGGGCGATGTATTGGAGGGCAGTGTTACGGAAATGGAAGAGGACGTAGATGAAGATGAAATGGGAGGGAATACTGCGTGGCGAGTTTGACAGAGCACTGAAAGACGTGAGTCGAAATAAGGCCCCGGGAGTACACAACATTCCATTAGAACTACTGATAGCTTTGGGAGACCCAGCCCTGACAAAACTCTACCATCTGGTGAGCAAGATGTATGCTACAGGCGAAATACCGTCAGACTTCAAGAAGAATGTAATAACTCCAATCCCAAAGAAAGCAGGTGTTGCCAGGTGTGGAAATTACCAAACTATCGGTTTAATAAGTCACGGCTACAAAATACTGGCACGAATTCTTTACAGACGGATGGAAAAACTAGTAGAAGCCGACCTTGCGGAAGATCAGTTTTGATTCCGTAGAAATGTTGGAACACGTGAGGCAATACTGATCCTACGACTTATCTTAGAAGATAGATTAAGGAAAGGCAAACCTACGTTTCTAGTATTTGCACACGTAGAGAAAGCTTTTGACAATGTTGACTGGAATACTCTCTTTCAAATTCTGAATGTGACAGGGGTCAAATGGTTCAAATGGCTCTGAGCACTATGGGACTCAACTTCTGAGGTCATTAGTCCCCTAGAACTTAGAACTAGTTAAACCTACCTAACCTAAGGACATCACACACACCCATGCCCGAGGCAGGATTCGAATCTGCGACCGTAGCGGTCTCGCGGTTCCAGACTGCAGCACCTAGAACCGCACGGCCACTTCGGCCGGCAACAGGGGTCAAATACAGGGAGTGAAAGGCTATTTACAATTTGTACCGAAACCAGATGGCAGTTATGAGAGTCGAGGGGCATGAAAGGGAAGCAGTGGTTGGGAAGGGAGTGAGACAGAGTTGTAGCTTATCCTAGATGTTATTCAATCTGTATATTCAGGAAGCAGTAAAGGAAACATAAGAAAAATTTGGAGTAGAAATTGAAATCCATGGAGAAGAAATAAAAACTTCGAGGTTTGTCGATGACATTGTAATTCTGTCAGAGACAGCAAAGGAAGAGCAGTTGAACAGAATGGACAGTGTCTTGAAAGGAGGACATAACATGAACATCAACAAAAGCAAAACGAGGATAATAATCGAATTAAATCAGGTGATGCTGAGGGAATTAGATTAGGAAATGAGACACTTAAAGTGGTACATGAATTTTGCTGTTTGGGGAGCAAAGTAACTGATGATGGTCGAAGTAGAGAGTATATATAGTGTAGACTGGCAATGGCAAGGAAAGCGTTTCGGAAGAAGAGAAATTTGTTAACATCGAGTATAGATTTAAGTGTCAGGAAGTCTTTTCTGATGGAATTTGTATCGAGTGTAGTCATGTACGTAAGTGAAACGTGGACGATAAATGGTTTAGATAAGAAGAGAATAGAGGCTTTTGAAATGTGGTGCTACAGAAGACTGCTGAACATTAGATGGATAGATCACGTAACTACTGAGGAGTAGAATTGGTGAGAAGAGGAATTTGTGGCTCAACTCGACTAGAAGAAGGGATCAATTGGTAGGACATATTCTGAGGCATCAAGGGATCACCAATTTAGTAGTGGAGGACAGTGTGGATGGTAAAAATCGTAGAGGGAGACCAAGAGATGAATACACTAAGCAGATTCACAAGGATGTTTGTTGCAGTAGATACTTGGAGATGAAGAATGTTGCATAGGATAGGGTAGCACGGAGAGTTACATCAAACCAGTCTCTAGACTGAAGACCACAACAACAACAACGAAATAGCAAAAGATTCGTACTGTGAACTAGCTGAAAGAAACTGACTTATGTGACTGTTAAGGTCAGGTGATGTAGGATTGAAAGAGACTACTGAGGGACTTTAAAATTTCTGTAAGTGGTTAACTAAACCGTGGTTGATCTGAGTACTAGCTTCAGAATGATCATTAAAAATAGTTTCTCATACTTATAGAATGACGAGCGCAGGTTGGTTTAGTCGCATAGTTCAATTTAAAAGCCGCCTGAGTATCTGATGTAACGAGCCACTTCCACTTTTCTGACTGCCACAAAATTTGAGTGAACACTTAAATTATTCAAAGTAGTAAGGGGGAACGGAGGCTTACAATCCGTTGAAGAAATTTCTAGAGACGCCCATGAGAAAGAGAACTTCCACCCAGGATGAATACTGAAACTATGTACCTAATTTTCATGGTTTACACAAAGGATTCACCTACTGAGAAAAAAGTTTCGATACCTTTGTTTCTAAAATACTAATGCGTTGGTAGGCACTCAAAACCTTGTAACTCGATCTGTCTCTGAAAACCTCATGATTCCAATTACCAGTATTCCATTACAAAGAGATATTTAGAAGTGCATGGATTTCTCTAATCTGTCAATAAGTAGGCTTCTATCATATAGTTACACGTGTAGCATTATTTATATTCGAGTCCCGGTCGCAGCACAAATTTTAATTCATTTCGTCTGCTTCGACCATTATATATTTTTTAAATAACAATTTTTGCTTCTCTCGTTAAATTTAAGAAAACAGAGCTACGAGGTTTTAATTGCCTATCATCAAATGATGCCTGCGTTACGAGCGATACCATGTGTTTGCTCCACCACAGGCTTTTCTGATTTGTACTAACAATGTAAATTTCACCTCTTACTGTTTCAGCTGCCCTAAAATCAGTAAATGCGTTTCTGAATCGCATACTGGAAGACCAGAAGGATGACTTTATGGACGACTGGATGCATTATATGGAGAAACTTGGAGGCTTAACAAACCAGACTGAGGCCACCAGGGAGACGAAGTTCTGCATGCACTGTACGACAGTGGCTGCCGTGGGCAGGAAACTATAATACAGAGCCACCCACACATTTTGCAGCTGTGATTAACGATATTTAATGTCATTTTTATGTTATGAATCAGAAGTTCTCTTTCCATTAAGCCGCCAATGAAAAAAAATCTACGTATAGTAAAAGGAAGTCAGACGTAAATGTGGTAATGAAGTATTGTTCTTCTTCTTTGCAGTACCTTTACCCTACTGGATATCTTTGCTGTGTACTTGAATATGGGAACTATGCTAGAATACTGGCTTAGTGAAGTGGGGGATGTCGTAATGAAGGCAGTTTGCCATTGTCTTTGTCATATCTAGATGTGCGTATTTGTATCGGATGTGTTATTAATTACAACCCTACAATTATACAGCGGACTTTGGTATGTATGTATTTATGTCAATATTAGATCAAAACAGTATATCTTTTCTATCAAGTACGTTAAATGAATTTTCCTCCATAGTTGCTTCGTTCTCTGTGTTTATCAAGAAAAACGGCGTTGTTCATGAGAAGAAAGTAGTTGGTACCTTTTTCACATGTTCAAGTCCTAAATCGTTTGGTTGGATATCATACTATCATTTCGCTTACGTGGTATTTATTCACTAGACTAGTCAAGATGCAATGCCGTGCAGCTATAATCATTAACATGTCTCGGTTCGGTTTCATCAGAACTCTCAGTTATGCACCCGTGCTGGATACTGATTTCAAAGTTGTCCATGATAAACAATGGAAGCCTCTTGCTTTGACACGTAAATTTAGTCATGGAAGGTATATGGTGCCAGTAAAAAAGGTGATCTGCACCGACAACGCAAGTACTGTGTCTCAGTAGGTACAGCATTTGTTACTTATTACAGTAATTTATTATTTGACAGTTCCACTAATTGTGGTAGATATAGCTCAGTATGGTGTGTGCGTGTGTGTGTCAACAGAATTATTACGAGAATATATTTACTCAGTTTAAATGCCTGTTGTTGATAATTTGCAGGTGCGACATGCGTCACTCTTGTGTCAAACATTAAAATTGTCGTTGTGTAATATTCGCTAAACTGGATTCCAAGTCAGTAAATTAGTAAATTATATTATAATTTCACTGTTTTTGTTAAATCCTCAAAAGGAACCAATTAGCAGGCGAAGAAAAACATGTATCTTAAAAACCAGAGACTCCATATTAAATGTAGTGCACAGATATTGCAAGCGAGAAGTTGAAAGGACACTCTCTGGGACACTCATTTTTCTAAATTTTGTGTAAAAGAGGACTTCATTTATTGTTATGTCGCTTCTGCTGTTATAGACGACGTGTATGGATGCACGTTCTCGTGGCGATATCCGTTAATAAGATATTCTCGGTCTTCAGACCACTTGACAGAGCTTGAAACTCGAGAATATTTTATCTCTATACATTGCATGATTTACTGAATAATAACTTCAGTTTTATTTAAAAGATTTCAACAAGTCATTTTCAAAATCGTATAGTTGATCACAGTTTTTCACTGTGTAAGGTTTATTATGTTTCAGAGAATACGTATGAGGATGGTGCACTAATTGTTTGATATCAGAATGACGAAATGCTATGTCGAATCATGTGTTCTTTCATACAAAGTCGAAAATGCATGTCCTTTTTCTTGAAGTCCGCTTTAATACTTGTCACCACATTTTTCACATGGAAGTAGATAGGAACAAAGTGTCCTTTCAAACAATGAGGACGTACAATAGTCAGCCTGGCCCGATACACCAAAAGCAGAAGGTAAATGCGATGCCATTTGTACGGTAAAGAAAAAGCTGATGAAGTTATTCCTGGTAATTTAATTTGTTTAATTTGATGCGCGTTGTACTGGTAACTGCATCGCGCCATCGTAGTCTGACTTACTTTTCCCGAGGCAAATCATTCGTAAATGTATTGCATACGTTTTTGTAAGAACTACATACGCTGTAAGACAGAATTAATTATCCGAATGAGACGGAAATCGATGTATGTGATGCACATATACAGAGAAATAAATTAACACAATTAAAAAAATCGATGATTTGTTCAGCAGAAAGGGTTTCACAAACTGAACAAGTCAATAAAGCGTTTGTTCCCTCTGGCCCTTTCGCAAGCATTTATTCGCCTTGGTATTGACTGATATAGTTGTTGGATGTCCTCTTAAGGGATATCGTGCCAAATTGTGTGCAACTGGAGCTTCAGATCGTCAAAATCCTGAGCTGGCTGGAGCGCGCTGCCCATAATGTTCCAAACTCTCTCAGTTGTGGAGAGATACGACGACCTTCCAGGCCAAGGTAGGGTTTGACAAGCAAGAAGACAATGAGTAAGAAACTCTCGCTGTATGCGGACGGGCGTTATGTTACAGGCTGGTGAACAACATTGAGGGTAGTCATGTGTTGTTCTTGAGTAACCCCCAATACAATTACATTGTCAACGTGGTTTCGCGTTTCGAAATGCCTTTAATTGTTCGATGTATAGCAGGAATGTTGTGGAAACGTAGACCACCGAATGGCAACAAGGTTTATTGAAACAGGCGGAAAAGTGTATTTAACACCGCGGTTAGCCTTTTTTTACTGTGGGTAAACTGCAAACACAGTTCAGGAACCCTTCGAAAAAATATGACCGCTTTAATTTTGCAAGCAGACAGTCCAGTTGTGGTGTCATATACAGCTCGATGCTAGATTGGACGCGTTGATGAAATCATCAGAGATTCTATTAGATCCTATGGGCTGTCTTCCTCGTAGCCATCGGCATTGGCCGTTAACTACCTGGTATGGGTTTAATGACAACTCTTGTTTAATATGTAACTTATGTTTGTGTTGGCCAGTATGAAAGACAGTGTACACACTTTAGATTCAAATGGTTCAAATGGCTCTGAGCACTATGGGACTTAACATCTATGGTCATCAGTCCCCTAGAACTTAGAACTACTTAAACCTAACTAACCTAAGGACAGCACACAACACCCAGCCATCACGAGGCAGAGAAAATCCCTGACCCCGCCGGGAATCGAACCCGGGAACCCGGGCGTGGGAAGCGAGAACGCTACCGCACGACCACGAGATGCGGGCTCACACTTTAGAAAACGCAGCTCTACATACCACTTTATGAACTTGAAAAAATTTTAACATTTTAGTGTTAGATCAACAAATGCTAGTATTTAGCGCGTAGCTAGTTTGGATTAATAACCTGATAATAGCGCATCTTGGATTTCGTGTTTCCTACACAAACTAGCTTACCGCCCGTAGCGTCGCTCGCGTAGGCTGTATGGTCTTCAGTTTTTTCTAAATCTTTGATCGAATTTTTTGTGTTGTTCACATTTGCAACATCCACTCTTTTCATACTAATTAAGCCATGGAAGCCATAGAAAATAGTCTTCTCCGAATGTAAAAGTACTTCTGACAAAAAAGCGATTCTGGTATTATTTAATCATGCCTTTTGAGTTTTTGTGATATTTCCATTGAAACTTTCATTCCCTAACACTTATTTCCTTAGAAGTCCAATACCAATTTTATAGATATAGCCTTAAAAATGTTTCAGTGTAAAGGTAACGAAATATTTTTATAAAAATTTTGATCCCTATTTCACCCCCTTAGGGTCTGAATTTCCAAAAATACTTATACACTTATTTTTAATTTTTAACCGAGAAGTCAAATACCAGTTTTCAGAGATGTAGCTTTAAAAATGCTTTAGTAGTATTTTATTAAAGGTTTATTTAAATAAACAACAAAAGTGTCCACACACAATTTTACCCCCTTAGTGGTGAACGTTTCCACTTAACGTCAGGTACCTAGTAAATAAACTTGTCATCAACCCGAAAGTTGGTTTGTAACAGCACACCGTGTTACTAGATGATAGTACTACTGGAGGTGCCACCCCTTTGCCTTCCCCCGCTTTCTGAACTCACTGGCCCAGCCAGTTGTATGGGGACGAGAAGTTTAATGTCGTCTCCAAGCACGTCCGACGTTACTTGAATGACACCATTCCAGAACGTTGGACTGGAAGATGAGGAAGAGGAAGAGGAAGAGGAGGAGGAGGAGAAGGAGGAGGAAGTGGTGGTGGTGGTGGTGTAAAAGATGATTGCCGGTGGCCTCCCAGATCTCCAGACCTCACACACTAAGACTTACCTGGGGTTTAGGTAAAAGACTGCGTTTTTATACCCCCTATGCCTGACACTTTTGAAAGTCTGCGACATGGCATTGTTGAAGCTGTGAATTCGACAACTAGAGACCAGCTGCTTCGTGTGTTTGGCAGGAAGTGAGCCACCGTTTTGATATTTGTCGTGTAACACATGTTGCTCACTTTGAATGCACGAAAATTTGAACTTTTCTCTTTCCAGGAACGTTGGAGATGTGTTTCTATCTTTTGTGGGTCGTAAGCAATAAAGGTTTGAAACCTGTTCCTTCTTTTTGAACAGTGCTGCATAGCCCTACGTCGGGTGCCAATGATTAAGTGGCATCAGTAATTGACATCAATAATTAAGTGATGCCAACAATTAAGTGACGCCAACAATTAAGTGATGTCAACAATTAAGTGATGTCAACAATTAAGTGACGCCAACAATTAAGTGATGTCAACAATTAAGTGATGTCAACAATTAAGTGTCAACAGTTAAATGGAATCAAACAGCAAAAGGTTATGAGATTAAAGGATAGAGAGGTAAATAGAACATATAGTTTAAATGATTATAACATTAATGCTAACATTTATTTCAGTACCTTTACACAAGAATTATGTATCTCAGGGCCATTTTGACTGGGCATGGACATGACTCAGTTATTAAGGAGAAGGAGGAGGGAATGTATCCGCTAACTCTTCTTCATAGTCACTGGTCGTGTGGTGGTAACGGCAGCAGAGGCTGGGTCTTGGTAAGTGTCATAGGTAACTAGCGGCTTTACAGCGAGGCCTGGACCGGTCTCCGCGTTGCTTCCGTGTGTTGCCGCAACTGAAGCAGCGATAACACAGTGTCGGGAGGTGGATTTAGCCGATGAATGGATGAGCCCTATGTCCTCTTGCTTCTATACTGTCTCACCAACTGTCCTCTTCACTTCCAATCAAATTCATCTATGGTCAGTTTTTTTTCCTTCTCTCCACGTTGTCACCGGCAAACTAAACTTGCAATGCCGCCCAATGAATTATCGCCATTTCATGACCACAGTCCCCCTCCCCCTGCACCCAGCATAGGATGGAATTTCTCTGTCTTGTGTGGACTGGTGTCGAGAATTGATGTCATTCTTACATTTTTCACTGTCAGGGTTGTTCCCATTGTTGGTGACACACTGTTCCGATGTTTCCTGCATTCCTTAGCTGCTTTGGAATCAGCTCAACCACACATCCATTCTTTGTCACTGCTGTCTCCGCATGAGGTCTGGACAGTCTCATATTTCTGCTTCGTCTATGAATCTGCTGGCGTTCTTGATTTACAAGCAGCGTCCTTACTCCCAGATAACTTTTTTTTTTTTCAAGCAGGCTGATTTCTTCCATAGTTCTTGAGTTTCACGCACCTCCCTGTGCGAGTTCTTGGCACTTCCTGTGTACGCTCCGACTCAGTGCCTGTGGGGGTGCATGGCTGCTCGACAGATTCTCGCTTTAAGGCAGTTGAAAACGGCTGCTGTAGCTAGGACATTCACACGCCTACACGTATGCATTGTTGCTGGTTTTGTGTTTATGCTTTTTCTCAGTCCCTGCGGGGGTCAACAGTTATCAGCATGGCTCACTGTCCACTAGACTCTTTGCAAAGTGTCCATTCTTAAGCGAAGTGAGGGCATGTGGCAGCCTGCCTTTAGGTGGCTGCAGAAAGCCTCCACACCCGCATCTCCCCCAGCCGCTGAATGGGGACCGGCTTTGCCCTCGTCTCGGGGTCCAGACGCTGGAAGTTAGCGAAAGTGGCCACTGGCCGAGGTACCACCATGCGTTCCCCAGCTCAAGTGGCTAACTATCTTGTCATTCGTGTCGCTCGTTTGATGCTGCCCACCATGAATTCATCTCCTTCACTAACCTCTTCCACACTGGACTCGCATTTGGGAGGACGACGGTTCAGTCCCGCGTCCGGCCATCCTGATTTAGGTTTTCCGTGATTTCCCTAAATCGCTCCAGGCAAATGCCGGGATGGTTCCTTTGAAAGGGCACGGCCGACTTCCTTCCTCGTCCTTCCCTAGTCCGATGAGACCGATGACCTCGTTGGCTGGTCTCGTTCCCCAAACAACCCAACCCAACCCACTAACCTCTTCATCTGAAAGTAACACCTGCACCCTAGGTCGTCCATAATTATTTTTTTGGATTCATTTAAATCTGTCTTCTCCCTATTGTTTTTACCCCCTGCAGCTCCTTGTAGTACCATAGAGATGATGTAACTCATGCCCTGTCATCCTGCCGGCCGAGCGGTTCCAGGCGCTTCAGTCTGGAACCGCGTGACCGCTACGGTCGCAGGTTCGAATCCTGCCACGGGCATGGATGTTTGTGATGTCCTTAGGTTAGGTTAGGTTAGGTTTAAGTAGTTCTAAGTCTAGGGGACTGATGACCACAGATGTTAAGTCCCATAGTGCTCAGAGCCATTTGAACCTTTCATCCTATCCCTTCTTCTTGTCAGTGTTTTCCTTATGTTCCTTTTTTCGTCGATTCTGCAGACAGGCTCATTCCTTATCAGTCCACCTAATTTTCAACATTCTTCTGTAGCACCATATCTCAAACCCTTCGATTTTCTTCTGTTCCAGTTTTTCGACCTCCACCGGCCACGATTCACTTTGATCCAAACATACAGTCTCAAAAATCTCTTCCTCAAATTAAAACCTATGTTTGATACCAGTAGATTTCTCATGGCCAGAAGTGTCCTCTTTGCCTGTGCTGCTCTGCTTTTCATGTCTTCCTTGCTTCGTCCATCATCTGTAATTTTGCTTCAAGCAGGAAAAGTCCTCGGTATTCTCATTACTGCTACGTCTTATTACCTTTGTCTTTCTTCAGTTTACTCTCAATCCATATTCTATACTCATTAGCCTGTTCATTCCCCCCAATCTTTTAATCCTTCTTCACTTTAACTGAGAAGAGCAATGTCATCAGCGAATCTTATCACTGATATCCTTCAAGCCTTAGTTTTAATCCCACTCTCGAGTCATTCTTTTATAGCCGTAATTGTCTTTTTGATGTTTAAATTGAACATTTGAATTGGAGGACTGCGTCCTGTCTTACCCTATTTTAAACCAAGTACTTCGTTTTTCGTCTCCAGCCTTATTGTCCCCTCTTGGATTCCTTCAGTGTTGCTTCCATTATCAAGCGTAACGTGGCTACTGCCTCTCTAGCTTTACGAACGGTGACGACATCAAACTGATCGTCATCTTTCTTTTGTACATTACTCTTGTCAGCAGATTGCATTGATGGGCTGTTAAACTGATTGTGCGGTAATTCCCGCACTTGGCTCTTGCTATCTTCGGAATTATGTGGACGTTCTTCCAAAAGTCTGCCGTGCGGTATGGCCGTGCGGTCTTGGACGCGTAGTCATGGTTCGTGTTGCTCCTCCCATCGGAGGCTCGAGTCCTCCCTCGGGCAAGGGTCTGTGTGTGTTTTCGTCCTTAACGTAAGTTAGTTTAAGTTAGATTAAGTAGTGTGTAAGCTCAGGGACCGATGGCTTCAGCAGTTTGATCCCGTAGGATCTTACCACAAATTTCCAAATTTCCGGAAGTTTGATGGTATGTCGCCAGTCTCATATTCTACACACCCACGTGAATAGTCGTTTTGTTTGCCCTTCCTCAATGACTTTAGAAATTCCGACGGAATGATATCTATCCTTTGTACTTTGTTTGATCTGAGGTCTTCTAATGGTCATTCTGATTAATGCTGGATAACCTATATATTCCATATCAATTCCAATTTCTTCTTCTGTCAGACTTCAGACAAGTCTTTCCTCTCACAGATGCTATCAATGTACTCTTTCTACCTGTCTGCCTTCTGCATTTGAAAACGGAATTCCCATTCCACTCTAAATTTTACCGTCCTTACTTTTAATGTCACGGAACTTTATTTTTACTTTTCGGTATACTTAATCAGGCCTTCGGGCAACCATGTAGTCTCTGGTTCGCTCCTATTTGCAAGAACTTTGCCTTGTGGATAAGGACTTTTAATGATTTCTTAGTTTGATAATGTTGGGACTTGTCGCAGCCTCAGGGGGTCATAGAAAACTGGAGTCCTTGCTCTCGGTACAAACAAGCAAGACTCCTCCGCTTGATAATAATATATTCCACAAATTACTGGGCTGCCGTTCCTTTTTCGAACAAAACTAGTAAGTAAGAAAAATTTGACGTAAAATGCGTGATCAAACTCGTCGACTGTAAGAGTGGACTTTTTGAAAAACAATAAAAGTACATAATCGACTATACTCTGTTAATATTGCCAGTTCCGTCAACACGTAAATTAACTTCCATTTACGGGGATCGCAGCAGTCCAACCAATCACACACTAGGCCTGCCTTTTAGACGTAAAGTGAAGCATACTTCTGTCTTAACATATCTCTAAGTCACTTAAAAATGTATTTATGTAACTCAATGAGCCAGCGACGATGTGAGTCACAAACACACGAACACACTTCTCTGTAAACAGCTATTAATACTCCTCAGAGTTCCTCTGTACTATTTAGCTGTGAATATTTACTAAGATCTAGGAGGTCTTGAGTCTGCTAGAAGTATCTTTTACTAAAGTCTCATCAAAGTAGCAATACGAACTCCGATCACCGATTGCACAGCTATGTATGTTATTACTTGACAACACATGCGAAATTCCCTTATATAGTCATTGGCGTTAAATCATTATTCTTTTAATAATTCACCGAAGCATTTAACGGCCAGACAAATCTTCAAAACCCCATAATAGAAGTTTCACAGTAGCAAAATTCGGCAAATTCAGAGACAGTGTTTTACATTTCTCGCTCCTAATAACTCTCGTCTGAGAGTATTCATTTTCCTGTAAGATGTCAGTATGAGAACCTTCTCTTAAAACTTCAAAAAATGGTTCAAATGGCTCTGAGCACTATGGGACTCAACTGCTGTGGTCATTAGTCCCCTAGAACTTAGAACTACTTAAACCTAATTAACCTAAGGACATCACACACATACATGCCCGAGGCAGGATTCGAACCTGCGACCGTAGCAGTCGCACGGTTCCGGACTGCGCGCCTAGAACCGCGAGACCACCGCGGCCGGCCTTAAAACTTCGAACTGTCCGTCCGCGGTGCAAAAATTAACTCTCGAAGTCTCTTAAAAATTATTTATTCATAGCATCTACTCTGCTTCGGATTTCCACATCACTTCTCTTCAAAAACCATCTTCAATCACTACTAGTCACTGAAATAAGATTTTTTATACGGAACAACTTTTCAATCATCTTTGCTCAGATACAACAGAATTAACAACACTTCTACATTTCATTTTACTTCAATCTGAATTTCAATTGAATTATTGCAATAGCACGACAATGTCTTCCAATTTCGAAAGAGCTCTCTGGCCGCCGGTCGGAGTGCACTATCTCGCAGCTACCTGTGACGCAGTGACGCCGATAGCAATCTCCAACATCTTGTCTCTCAAGATAGACATGGAACAAATCAAGCCCATGCACAAAATCAACACAGTTATTGCACTAACATTAACAATGTAAATACACAAACATATATCAATAGTTATCTGACTTCGCTCTGCGGAAATTTTATATTTAATGTCCCATGAAAGTTTACAAATAAAACATTGCACTCAGTACTTCAGTATCCCACTTCCTTACCCGTTGATTTCTGTACGATTCTTCATCCTCGCTAAATTGTGATCAACAACTGGCCACACCTTACAATCCATCAGTTGATTTCGGAATCTCTGTCTAAGCATAACGTCATCCACTTGGAACCTTCCTTGCCTGCATGTATTTTCCAAGTGTACTCTCTCTTGTAATTCCTGAACAGAGAATTCGCTATTACCATTTGAAATTTACTTCAGAACTGAAATAGTCTATCTCCTCTATCATTTCTACTGCCTACTACTCCTTCCCCTACAACCACTTTCTAGTCCCCATGACTGACTCTCTGCCCTACTTTCCCATTCATAACGTATCCAACTCCAATTATACCACTTTCTGCTGCTGTTGATGTCCTATATTCGTCTGACCAGAAATCCTTTTCATTTCACTTCACTGACCCCTGCGACATCTAGATTGCGCCATTGTATTTTCCTTTTCAGATTTGGTAGCTTTCCTATTACGTTCTAATTTCTGACAGTACATACTCGCGAAGTATCAACCAGTCTTTGTTTATTTCACCTGTCTCATTCACATCCCCCTTGGCTCCCAGAGACCCAGATAGGGGACTATTGCGGAATCTTTTGCCAATGGAGAGACCATGATGTCGCTTTTTCAGTTATAGGTCACGTGCCCCGTGGATAAACATTATCTGTCTTTAATGCAGAACTTTCCGTTGCCTTCTGCGCTCTCATGCCATTGAGCCACGCAGTCTTAGGCGCCTTGCTACGGTTCGCGCGACTTCCCCCGTCGGAGGTTTCTCTCTTGGGCATGGGTGTGTGGTTGTCCTTAGCGTAAGTTAGTTTAAGTTAGATTAAATAGTGTGTAGGCCTAGGAACCGATGACCTTAGCAGTTTGGTCCTATAGGAACTTACCACCACCTCCACCACCACCACCACCACTCATGCCCTTGAGGATTGCTGACCCTTCCGCCTTAAAAGAGCAGTTTCTCCAGGGGGGTGGGAGGGGCATAATGCGTGCGCAGAACAGAGATTTTTCGCCGTACTGCGCATGACGTCAGTGTTGAGAAACTTCGCTCAGTTCGCGCGCGCTTTCTTATGTATTGAAGCAAGTAAGTTTTGTGTTGTTGCTGTTTGTTATCGTGTTGAATCGAGTTTATTCTTTCTGCGACACTTTAACAAAGCCGAATTGCGCCGTCGCTGTGTGTGAAAACTATAATCAGAAGACTCAAGGCCGGCCGCGGTGGTCTAGCGGTTCTGGCGCGCAATCCGGAACCGCGCGACTGCTACGATCGCAGGTTCGAATCTTGCCTCGGACATGGATGTGTGTGATGTCCTTAGGTTAGTTAGGTTTAAGTAGTTCTAAGTTCTAGGGGACTGATGGCCACAGATGTTAAGTCCCATAGTGCTCAGAACCATTTGAACCATTTTTTTTTTTTTTTTTTTTTTTTGAAGACTCAAGGGAGTAGTATTCTCTATCATAAGTTTCCGAAAGATCCTGAAACATGTGCTCGGTGGGTTCAGCTCTGTAGAAGAAGTGATAGTATTAACATTAAAAATGCTACTATCTGTAGCGTACATTTTAAAGAAGAAGATTATTTACGGGATCTCCAAGCTGAATTAATGAAACTTCAGCCAAAGAAGATCTTAAAGCCGACTGCAGTTCCTTCATTGCACCTCATTAAAGCCACATCTGCAGCAGCTGCCGCTGCTTCGTCTTCTGTCCAAGAAAGAAATAACAGAAGGAAAGATCGTGAAACACGTAAACGTGCACTTAACAGACTAGCTTCACTGTCAGCGAAGAAAAAAAAAAAAGTGGATCAAAGCACAGAAACTGAAAAAGGCCGCATCGAGGATGAAATGAAGAGGCTTCATAAGGAATTATCGCTACAGACAGAAAAAAAAAGCGTTTGATAGCTGAAAACAACACGCTGAGAACGAGAAACAAATTACTGGCTCATGCATTAAGCAGACAGAGAAAGCTATGCCAAAGCCTTCAGTATCAACGAAGTACTAAAGTGACAAAGTACACAAAGTTTCAAAAAAAGTGTTTACGAACGCACAAATTGAATGTATTCTGAAATCAAAGAAGAGCACCCATAGGACCCAGGAAGATAGAAGCAAAGCCTTGCTTCTGCGCTCTCTGTCCAGAAAAACTTATATTTATTTAAGAAATATAATGGGAATACCATTACCTGGATTTTCTACGTTAAAACGATGGATATCCAATTCTTTCCAGGAATTTTGACTGATGTATTGTACTTAATGAATAAGCAAGCAACAAACTGAAGTCAAGCAGAGAAGCTGTGTGTGTTAAGCTTTGACGAAATGAATGTGGACAGTCGCATATGCTACGACCAAGAAACTGACACCATATACGGACCACATAGCCAGGTACAGGTTGTTATGGCGCGGGGTTTGTGTGGAACCTGGTAGCAGCCCGTATATTATAACTTTGATACTACGATGAATCGGGATTCACTGATCAGTATCGTCAGAGAGACGCAGAAAGTGGGATCTGTCGTAGTTGGTATAGTGTCTGATTTGGGGGGTAAAAATGGGAAAGTGTGGAAGGAATTCCACATCGACTACACAAACACGTGCTTCACCAATCCAGATGATGAAACGAAACGTGTTTGGGTATTTGCTGATGTACCAAATATGGTGAAACTTCTCAGGAACCACCTTTTAGATGATGGTTCCTCATTAAGTGACGGAAGAACGATTACAAAGCGCGTAATCGAAAAAAATGGCTCTGAGCACTATGGGACTTAACTTCCGAGGTCATCAGTCCCCTATAACTTAGAACTACTTAAACCTAACTAACCTAAGGACATCACACACATCCATGCCCGAGGCAGGATTCGAACTTGCGACCGTAGCGGTCACGCGGTTCCAAACTGAAGCGCTTAGAACCGCACGGCCACACCGGCCGGCACATGCACGTAATCGAGCAGCTATTGTCGAAAGATAATGGAGAACTGAAACTGTGCCCTAAGCTTACTGCTCATCATCTGACAGTTTGTGGAAGAGATCGACAGCGCATTCATCTTGCTTGCCAACTCTTTTCCAACACTGTATCAGAAGCAATTTCTTTTGTAATGACTGGAGAAAAAGACACGGCAGAATTCTTCAAATAGGTGAACGACACTTTTGATATTATGAATTCGAGGGTACCTGTCGGCAAACGACCAAATTCAAGTGCTTTTGGATTGTGTAAGGAGACGCAGGAGGAAGTTCTTCGCAGATTCTACTCTGTCTGTGAAACAATGAGAGTGGGAAATCACAAAAATTTACTTCCTTTCCAAAAGGGATTACTCTCCTCGATTTGGTCACTGCTGGGTTGTTTTTCGGATTTAAAACATGGCTACGGTTTGAAGTATGTATTGACCTCAAGGTTCAACCAAAACTGCCTTGAAAACTTATTTTCCCAGATAAGAGCAATTGGCAGAGCCTATGATCATCCCCCACCCCCCACATGAACCATGTACCTTGCCGTTGGTGGGGACGTTTGCATGTCTCAACGACACAGATAGCCGTACCGCAGGTGCAACCACAACGGAGGGGTATCTGTTGAGAGGCCAGACAAATGTGTGGTTCCTGAAGAGGGGCAGCAGCCTTTTCAGTAGTTGCAGGGGAAACAGTCTGGATGATTGACTGATCTGGCCTTGTTACACTAACCAAAACGGCTTTGCTGTTGTGGTACTGCGAACGGCTGAAAGCAAGGGGAAACTACAGCCG
This sequence comes from Schistocerca nitens, assembly GCF_023898315.1. Classification (NCBI taxonomy): domain Eukaryota; kingdom Metazoa; phylum Arthropoda; class Insecta; order Orthoptera; family Acrididae; genus Schistocerca; species Schistocerca nitens. Next base: position 251,972,486 of record NC_064615.1, on the reverse strand, counting down.
TGTATGCAGCTTTACTGTATGATTAAATGATGATGGTGTCCTCTTGGGTAAAATATTCCGGAGGTAAAATAGTCCCCCATTCGGATCTCCGGGCGGGGACTACTCAGGAGGACGTCGTTATCAGGAGAAAGAAAACTGGCGTTCTACGGATCGGAGCGTGGAATGTCAGATACCTTAACCGGGCAGGTAGGTTAGAAAATTTAGAAAGGGAAATGGATAGGTTAAAGTTAGATATGGTGGGAATTAGTGAAGTTCAGTGGCAGGAGGAACAGGTGAATACAGGGTTATAAATACAAAATCAAATAGGGCTAATGCAGGAGTAGGTTTAATAATGAATAAAAAAATAGGAGTGCAGGTAAGCTACTACAAACAGCATAGTGAACGCATTATTGTGGTCAAGATAGACACGAAGCCCACGCCTACTACACTAGTACAAGTTTATATGCCAACTAGCTCTGCAGATGATGAAGAAATAGATGAAATGTATGATGAGATAAAAGAAATTATTCAGGTAGTGAAGGGAGACGAAAATTTAATAGTCATGGGTGACGGGAATTCGACAGTGGGAAAAGGAAGAGAAGGAAACATAGTAGGTGAATATGGATTGGGGGTAAGAAATGAAAGAGGAAGCCACCTGGTAGAATTTTGCGCAGAGCATAACTTAATCATAGCTAACACTTGGTTCAAGAATCATGAAAGAAGGTTGTATACATGGAAGAACCCTGGAGATGCTAAAAGGTATCAGACAGATTATACAATGGTAAGACAGAGATTTAGGAACCAGGTTTTAAATTGTAAGACATTTCCAGGGCCAGATGTGGACTCTGAGCACAATCTATTGGTTATGAACTGTAGATTAAAACTGAAGAAACCGCAAAAATGTGGGAATTTAAGACAATGGGACCTGGATAATCTGAAAGAACCAGAGGTTGTATAGAGTTTCAGGGAGAGCATAAGGGAACAATTGACAGGAATGGGGGAAATAAATATAGTAGAAGAAGAATGGGTAGCTTTGAGGGATGAAATAGTGAAGGCAGCAGAGGGTCAAATAGGTAAAAAGACGAGGGCTAGTAGAAATCCTTGGGTAACAGAAGTGATACGGAATTTAATTGATGAAACAAGAAAATACAAAAATGCAGTAAGTGAAGCAGGCCAAAAGGAATACAAACGTCTCAAAAATGAGATCGACAGGAAGTGCAAAATGGCTAAGCAGGGATGGCTAGAGGATAAATGTAAGGATGTAGAGGCTTATCTCACTAGGGGTAGGATAGATACTGCCTATAGGAAAATTAAAGAGACCTTTGGAGAAAAGAGAACCACTTGCATGAATATCAAGAGCTCAGATGGCAACCCAGTTCTAAGCAAAGAAGGGAAAGCAGAAAGGTGGAAGGAGTATATAGAGGGTCTATACAGGGGCGATTTTCTTGAGGACAATATCATGGAAATGGAAGAGGATGTAGATGAAGATGAAATGGGAGATACGATACTGCGTGAAGAGTTTGACAGAGCACTGAAAGATCTAAATCGAAACAAGGCCCCGGGAGTAGACAACATTCCATTAGAACTACTGACAGTCTTGGGAGAGCCAGTCCTGATAAAACTCTACCATCTGGTAAGCAAGATGTATGAGACAGGCGAAATTCCCTCAGACTTAAGAAGAATATAATGATTCCAATTCCAAAGAAAGCAGGTGTTGACAAATGTGAAAATTACCGAACTATCAGTTTAATAAGTCACGGCTGCAAAATACTGGCACAAATTCTTTACAGACGGATGGAAAAACTGGTAGAAGCCGACCTTGCGGAAGATCAGTTTTGATTCCGTAGAAATGTTGGAACACGTGAGGCAATGCTGACCCTACGACTTATCTTAGAAGATAGATTAAGGAAAGGCAAACCTACGTTTCTAGCATTTGCACACTTAGAGAAAGCTTTTGTCAATGTTAACTGGAATACTCTCTTTGGAATTCTGAATGTGACAGGGGTTAAATACAGGGAGTGGAAGGTTATTTACAGTTTGTACCGAAACCAGATGGCAGTTATGAGAGTTGAGGGGCATGAAAGGGAAGCAGAGGTTGGGAAGGGAGTGAGACAGAGTTGTAGCTTATCCTAGATGTTATTCAATCTGTATATTGAGCAAGCAGTAAAGGAAACAAAAGAAAAATTTATAGTAGAAATTGAAATCCATGGAGAAGAAATAAAAACTTCGAGGTTTGTCGATGACATTGTAATTCTGTCAGAGACAGCAAAGGAAGAGCAGTTGAACAGAATGGACAGTGTCTTGAAAGGAGGACATAACATGAACATCACCAAAGAAAATCGAGGATAATAATCGAATTAAATTGGGAAGTTTCCAACAATGCCTCAAGAGGTTATCACAGTGTACGCCAAAACCAGAACCTCCATCCGGATAAGGTACTTCAACACATCTGCAAAGGCACAGAGGGCCAAACAGCAGCAGCAGAAAGCAGCACACAAGTGGAGATCTTCTGCAGTCCCCTCCAGATCTGATTAAGGTATTTAAATTCTTCTTAAAATTTTTGAATGTGAATTCATTAAACCGGGCTCCTGTATCATTATGTGTAGTAATGTCTCAACTAACTAGACGTACGGTTGCTGCTTAATACCTGCATGAAAAAGATGGTACACACTATTGCCGACTGTGATGCACAAAATGTGTTTAGTAAACTGAAAGCTCCTGTAATTGTTGCGTTTCCAGTACTATTAAAAATTGTAAAATATATAAAAAGGGTCTGAAGCGTACCAGATTGTTGTCATTTAACAAAAAATATTGAATAATAGAATATAAATTGAGGGGGAGCCACAAATCTGTAGTTTTACTTTTGTCATTACCAGAGAGACAATATAAGAGTGTCACAGTCGTAGCAGGTATTAACATTCAGTCCCTGTATTGGTAAGCTTCGATCGAATCCATAATTCATTATATTGCCCTTCACTTTTCGTAAATTAATGTTAGTTGAAGCGCAGTAGTCCCGTATGCGAACGTCTCGCGCTGCTGACGCTTCTCGACAGTGACGTCACACGGAAGCGCCCGATCGCTGCCGAACACATTGGCCCAACCTTCTATGTAGCAACCTTGCAGTTTCTCATCCCAAAGCCAAGAGTGTACCCTGAACCTCTCTTCGCCCCTCCACCTTGTTTGACAAGGCTGTTGGCAGAACGATGGTGAATTCTTATGCCGGAAGTCATTGGTCACCACTGATAACGATTTCATTTAAAATTTTAACAATGGTTGGACTCGAAACTGGGACCAATAACGCTTTGATTAGAAGTGAAGGATGCTACGCATTGAGCACCCCTGGACTGTTGCTACTGCATATTAAGTCCTTGGTAGTTCACTGTGTACTTCACCTGTCAGTGCAGCAGTCTCCACCTTGATCCCTGAAGCTGATGCAAAACAGGTACTCATTTTGATACGATAATGTGACAGAATGTTAGCGAGCATCTGAAAGCATCTGGGAGTGACGGTGTGTGTGTGTGTGTGTGTTGGGGGGAGGGGGGGAGAGAGGGGTGTTTATGTGAGCGAACAGATTGTATCGGCAGGGTGTCGCCGAAGGGTGGTCACAACTTCATTAGTTCAGTTTTTCTTGTTTAGTGAATTCTCGTAGGAGCCTGGCGAGAGATTTAGTATTGCCCACCTTCCCCTTTTGGAAGCACTGGCTAGCTTCTTCCGCTTCGTCAGCTTCTTGAATAAGCATCCTTTCCTTCTGAATACACCTAGTCAAATGGCGTCTGGGTTTCAGACTGACACTCACTTCCCTTTGCATGACGGCAATTTGCTGACCATCGCAAGAGCAGTTCATCTCACCAAGTGAGACTTCTGGACAAATATCTTAACCTATTTGTCACTAAATGGAATATACGAAAAAGTTTTATTCGTGTTCTTGCTCCAATTCTTAGCACGAACCCCATGGTTCATTAGCTGAACCATAATTTTGAACTTTTGTTAGCCCAGTCCGTTGGCAATTGGTGCACTGGGAACTTAACAGTTAAGGCAGTTTTCAGTTTGGAGTAGACGTAAGTTGCACAAATCAAGGACGAAACCACAGTGGTATCAGAAACCGAGACACCCTTGGTCAAAATCCTATTGCGCTGCTTACTGGGGTACTGCCGAACGTGCTGGAACATTTGCTCAGTGGCTTTACCACCTTTTTATGAGGTACATCCAGCGAAAGGTGGTGGTCTGGTTTTAAGCTATTATTTAAGAAGGTTTGGTTCTGACTCGTCTACAGTTTTCCGGCCAATATAACGAGAGCCTCGTCAGATCCATTATAGTTGTCCCATTGATAACTGGCTTGCAGAATGTTGTCCCTGATCTATCTCAAGTTTTACCATTGTTTAGGATCCCAATACGTCACAATCCTAGCCTTATCGCTCCCTATGCTGTCCTCTCGTGATCGGAGAAGTCTTGCTTTGGGAATTCTCACATCTGGTTTGCATTGTACCTAAATTTTTGTTGCCTTCGTGTATCCTACTAATTCAGAAGTTAAATTCCCATACCGTCTAAGTATCGTTCAATACGCCTTGCCCTAGATTTCCTAATTTTTGGTATGGCACTCCTTTGCTGTCTTGTTTCTGTTCCCTAATTCTTGCTCTTGTCCCAACGAGCCATTTAACTTCCTGATAACATAAGTATCTGCCATTCTGAATACTGTATTCGCTGGTTTCCCACCTGCACCTATTCATGCACTATTTTGATGCAGCAATGTATGTCGTGCTAAATCCATCACTTGAGGCAACTGCTCCTGTAACCGCTGATATGAGAGCTCCAATCCCTGATACTCCATTTGGATCTGTTCTAATACCTCTTTCTCTTTGGCTTCAAGATGGAAACTGGTGCATATCTTATCCAGCAGCCATTCCTCATCCCTTACTTTCCAAGATTTTAAAGTTATCCCTTATGTCCATTGGTGGCTGGTTAACACAGTGTCACCATACCTGGAGTGCAGCACTCCTTTTTGAGTGGTTCATTCCGTAGGGTATCCACCACTCCTTCCCTGAAGAGTTATGTTGCCATCAAAATTACTGCACACATCGTTGTCCTCGGCGGTAGTTGGGAGAAGGAAACATTTTCACTCTCCCTCCCGCCTCGTCAAGGACGGATGTAGATGCTTCATCGCTGCACAGTGCACCTCGTTACAACAGCACGTCCCAAATCAATTTACATTCTAACTGTCAACCAGTCCCATTATGAGAAATCGTACCAACAAATGTAAAATAAATCAACCTACACTAACAGATTGTAACAACTCCATCGAGCTAGTACAATTATGAAGCCAAAACATGTTTTACAACAAACCTGTTTTGCGTACCTCACGAAGCTCAATACTCACAGGCATCATCTGAGTGCATATGGCGCCTCACGTAAGTACTGTGCGCTAGCTTCTGTCTCCATCCTTCTGTTCTTACCATTGCCTTCGTAGGTAATAGCACCTACAGTCGAGATAACATGTACAGGGTATTCTTAAAAGGTTTAACACGTTCTTTATGGATAATGGACATTTTCGTTGGTAACTGCAAATTCACATTCTCAGACGATGTCACCTCTATGACCTGATATGGCTCCTGATAGCGTATAAGAAATTTCTTCGTTTATGGCCTAAGGCGTATAGGGACCTGCTAACATGACCCATTGGCCAATCCTGTAGAAGTAACTTCACAATAATTTGCCTCAACTTTCCTACTACTGAAGAGCTCTAGTATTTGCTTCATTCACCAACTTCCAGACAGCCTTTAAAGTTTTTGAAAAATTTCATATTGATTCCCAATTTTTCCCAGTTTTAAATTTAATAACTTTGAATGATGATTGCATCCTCCTACCATATTCCACCTCATATGATTGTAATCAGTCCTCCTGTTTGGCTCAGGGTGGAAAGGACAAGTTCCTAGATTATGTATATTCAGTGAAGGAGATAACTGCTTTTTTATTGGAGACAAAATTGGTTTCCTGATCTGTAATTATTGTGTAAGGTACACGACAACCAGTTGTTTACCATCGCTTGTGCTGCTTCATCCACTTGTTGATTCAGAAATGGTAACCATTAGAACCTAATGTAAAAATGGCCTATGATGATTAACACAATGCAGTTACCTCCCCTGCCTGGTTAAATTGACCCAAAATGTCTATCGCCACCATTTCAAATGGCTTTGACACCTCCACTATCCTTTGAAGTGGTTTCTGTTAGCACATGGTACACAGTTCTTTACAAACTGGTTAATGTCCTTCTCCTCCAAATCCTTCCAGCTATTTTATAGTCCAATATCCTTTTCCCTCAATGTCCTGTTAATATGAGATCTTGAGCATCTTTATATTTTTTTCAGTGCTGCAGGTACCATGTTGCAGGGCCCAAATTTTGTCATCCTAGATGGTGGCCGATTGTGCAAAACAAACTGTGCTGGTGTTAGTGGCCTGCACCTTCTGCCATTCTGCGATGATTTGGTGAAACCCATTTATGACTCCAGTTTTCCTGCTCAACCCATCCACATTGCTTTGCTTCCTGCTGGATATGAGAATAAAAATTAAATGAATTTGATTTTGAAGTAATGCACATCGAGACAGTCTGCGTGACGACTCCTAACAGGTATTTAAGTGCTACATTGTCTGTTATAAGTTTGAATTTCCTGCACTACAGGTAACAATGAAAGTAAGTGATACCATATATTAAGTTCAACATCTTCTCCAAAAGTGAGTAATTGTGTCCCACTTTACTTAATTGTCTTGATGCATATGCTAACAGGTGCTCATTACCACTTCTTCCTGTCTCAGAATGCGTCCTACCACCTGGCTACTCACATCACACAGTAGGATAAACTTTTCGTAATCTGGAAATACCAACCAACAGGTAGTTTTTAGAGCTTTCTTCAGTTCTCAAATTTAGGCCGACTGTCAACCAAACTCTGAAATTTCACACCCATTCTTCAACAAATGAGTTAATGTGTGCTTAAGCTGAAGTCAAAGTCATGCGCCTGCACTGGGCAGTGATCAGCCACGACAGAGTTCCTCAGGACGCTCCAATGTCCATCCCACTAGGGCCACCAGCATGAGACCTGACATTTGAATGCTCCAAGTTTTCTGCATAGGTTTCCTGGCTCAGGCACTTCCCTCTTGATGCTGGAGGTTAAATCGTTGGTAGTTGACTAGATACCTCATCTGGCGCAGAAGTAGCCTCCACCTCTAGCTCTGAAGCTGATGGAGTCAGTGGTGGCAGACATGATGTACACACCTAAATACGATCACGTACAGAGAATGTTGGTAAGCATCTGGAAATATCTGGGAGAGAGGGTCTGATTTGGGGGTGGGGCAGAGCACTACAACAGCAGCACCTCTACCCTGGAAGGGACAGCTGTCTGTAATGGTCGAATCTCAACACTGGGTAGCTATGTCTTCTTTCATTCAGATTCCCTTGTTTAGTTAGCTCCTGCTGGGGCCTAGCTGGAGCTGTAGTATTGCCCAACTTCACCCACCAGAATCGTTGGATAGCTTCTTCCACTTGGTCGGTTTCCTCAATAAACGCCCGCCCTTTCATCCTAATGAAAACATCTTGTGAGACAGTGTCTGGAATTCATGCTGACACTCGCTTCACGCTGTGGTATGACGATTTGCTGTCGCAAGAGCTGTTCATCTCACTTGATGGAGTCGTCCTGGAACGAAGTACTTGACGTAATGAAGTCAATGAACCAAGACGAAAATGAAGAGAAAATAAGTCATATTTTCGTGATATGGGAGATTTTCTTTATTATTCGAATGCTGAAAAACTTTTAATTTATTTGGAAACATTTCTATTAAAATTAAATTAACAAATTTTAAGTATAAATCCATCAAATGAGCAGCCATCGCCATGGGGTACACTCTTGACAGTTCAGATGCCCTCCAGTGCCGAAAAGCAGAACCATGACACGGGGAATGTAGAAGTCCCTAGACGAATCCTGAAACAATTACTTACAGTATTAATCTCGGTGGAATGTGAAAGTCTTCGATCACAGAAGGCTTTATACTGTATGATGCATTTCGAATTCCAAGCAGCACTTTAGGATGAACCCACAAAATGAAATTTGTGTCGATTGGTGACAATATCTACATGTAATATCAAAATATTCCTAAACTACTACATTTTCTCATCAACCTACAATAAGGACTGGAATGTGCTGCTGGAAGTAAACTTCCAGCTTAGTTTAAAGTGGCTCATTACTCAAAATTGAGCAACACAGTACTTCAAAATTTTCTCTCCAGCCTTTGATATAAAAGAATTCTCGTAATGCTACTAAAACTAAATACTAACTCAAGTTTCTTATAATATTCGTAATTTTGGTTTATTATTTCCCTAATTGTCATTTGCAAATAATTATTTCTGTGATGTTAATTTCATTACGGGTATCCTCGGACTGAACTGTTACCCAGGATGCATTACTGACTTATACACTATGTACACCAAAATTTGTGCTCCCCTAAGTTATGGTAGATTTTGCTACTCTCAACGCAGTGTCAGGCATAGGCATATGAGATTTTCCATGGCAATTCAAAAATACTCAAGGTCTGGTTCCATCTACATTACAGCTCCATAACAATTTTCTCGTTTGTGTAATATGGAACTTATTTCAAAAAGCGATTCTGCAGACTATAGAGTAATTAGAGGAATTTGTACAATAGCCTGATTCTACGGTAAAGCAAGAAAGCATCAAATAGAAGCACAAGTAACAGAAATGGAGGAGCAAACATAGGTTTAGAGTGGGACGATGCACAAAAGGCATATTCACTTTTAACACTTCACTGAAACGAGGCTGGAAGTGGGAATGATGGTTCAGTTAACATTTCCTGATCTGCAGAAGGCATACGATGCACTCTCACCAAGTAAGCTGTGGGTAGCAGTGCAATATTTTGGTGTCGGCAGTAGGTATTTCCAGGCAATACGACAGGTGACAACGGTGTGGTTAAAGCAGGAACGAATATTCCCAAACCGTCTCTGTAAACAAGGGTCTAAGGCAAAGGTGTTCATTAGGAAAGTACACTCACAAGAAGTTTTACGAAGAGGAAGTGGAAATTATGACGAATGGAAATTCCTGTAGGACAAGAAAAACTGTATAGTTAGCTCTTCGAATATCAGGTGTTGATAACGAGATACAAAGGTGACTACAGTTTCATGTTAAAGAAACAGGAGAATACCCAAGATAGGGACTGACAAACGATAAAAAAGACATAAGACATGCTAGTGAGTGGAGAACAAGAAGGTGCGGGTGTAGGATTATGCAAAATTAAAAATATTTAAGTACCTTAGTATCATTTTACAAGATATAGAAGAGGCGCACAAGACATCACAAATAAAAATTTTCAAGGAAAAACGTAATTCACCAAGTATTTGCTGTGGAATGGCAAAGAAAGGAAACTATACTGAAAGATGGAGCTAATTGAACAGAAGGCAATTGATGTCCGTTGACATCGGCTTGTAGTGAAGAAGTTGTATCTACAGACGAACACGCTGACATCATTGGGGTGCAATTTTTCTTACAGGTGAAACGTTCGCTGACGTTTTCCGGCGACGCCAGGTGCTATTTAAGACTGGTTATGCCCCTGAGAGAATGCAGGGCACTCATTCTACAGCAAGCATATGCATGCAGTGTATGGTGATGATCATTCAGTCATCTGCTCCACGTGAAGGGCTGTAGCTCTAGAAAACCTGAAGTGTTTTATTCACTTTTAAAATATATTTCTCACGTTCAAAATGGTTCAAATGGCTCTGAGCACTATGGGACTCAACTGCTGTGGTCATCAGTCCCCTAGAACTTAGAACTACTTAAACCTAACTAACCTAAGGACATCACACACATCCATGCCCGAGGCAGGATTCGAACCTGCGACCGTAGCAGTCGCACGGTTCCGGACTGCGCGCCTAGAACCGCGAGACCACCGCGGCCGGCATTTCTCACGTGGAGACAGTTTTATCGTTTAAAAATCACTGTCCATTTACTGCGGTAAGTACACTGAGGTGACAAAAGTCATGGAATACGTCCAAATATCGCGTTGGACCTCCTTTTGCTCGGCATAGTGCAGCAGCTCGACGTGGCATCGATTCAAGAAGTCGTTGGAAGTCCCCTGCAGGGATAATGAGCCACGCATGCCTCTATAGCTGCCCATGATTGCCGAGTGTTAGGGGTGCAGGAATCTGTGCACGACATGGCCTCTCGTTTAAGTACCACAAATGTTCGATGGATGGCCCAGTCATTTGCTCGAGCAGTCCACAATATTCTTCAAACCAGCCTCAAACAGTTGTGGCCTGGTAACATGGTGCTGTGTTATAACAGATGTTTCCTCTCCGTTTTGTCAAGTTCAGTCCGCCAAGAACAAGTTACGGCGGTTTTTACTTGGAAAAGACGTGAGAACATTACACCAACAACTTTGGTTCATCACATCAGTCCTCTTTACTCGCAATTTCATCTGAGGCCATTCTTATCAGCATCTCGTCCCTTTTAGTGCTGTTTATTCCCTGGGAACAAACATTCAAGCACAGAAACCGCATACCACATACTAATAGTTATAAATCTAAGGGCACACTTTACATCTTATATCTAGAGTGTCATTATCTTACGTCAAGAAGATGTCATTCATGACTGCAACCGGTACTCCCTCCTGTTACCTCTCTGGGGCTTCCTCTTCATTCAGTCCTGCCTTCATTCCTCTGGATGGTTTACCTCCAGGAACCTTAAATTGCCTCCGTCTGTTGTCCTTGCTATGGTCTGTCACATACTCCTTACCAAGTTCTGCTCGCTCTCGGGGTCTCTCAAAGTCATCACCGCATAAGTCAGTAACACTTTATAGCGCTGCGTCTCTGCACAACACTAAAACACAAATACCACAACCACACAAAAATTCGGTGCCTTTTGCAACCGACAACTGGTCCCGTCGCTACCTCGGCGCGAGTCAGTACTACCACATAAGCGCATCTATGACACGTTTCCCCATCAATATACTTTGCAAAGGTTTACCTTTCCCAGCGTAACTACTTCTCGTTTCCCTTACGAGTGTTCCTCGCTTCTCCAGAGCAAATCATCACCATAGCGTACGAATATCTTCCTTCGACACTCGTTTTATCCACTTAGCTTCTAGCTTATGACCAGGCAAGGACAGCAAGAAGAGTATCAAATGCATTGCCTAAGATGTTGTGGAGTACTGTGATTATACTAAACTAAATGGTTGCCTGTAAAGGATGACCCTCCTGTCCCTTGTTCTTACTCTATCCATTGATATGCGGTGCAAGCCTCTTGGCTTACGAGACCTGACCGTTTCGATTTCAATGGCGTTCTGATGTGCGACACGTCTCACCCTAAAGGGTCCTGAATACACGTTGAAAAACTTACTGCTAATATGCTGGTGTCTGTTGGATAATCTATGAGTCCTCACGAGAACCTGATCGCCAATTTCCAGTAGTAATTGTCTAATGCGTCCCTTTTGTCGCCTTTTTATACTTAACGCCTCCTTCCTGATATTTGAAATTGCTAACTGTACTACTAGCCTGTGTCGTTGTCGCCTTTCTGGTCGCCAATCTACCAGTTCCCTAATTCTGTTGGGAAGTGACTGATTCTTCAGGACCGGAGTAGGACTGAGCTTCGTCGTCCCATGTGGAATTTCGTTCAGGATTCCTTGGAAGTCTGCCAGATATTGATCCCCTGTTTTCGCGTTCCGTATTACCGCGGGAATTACAGGGTGTGGTAGATAAGTAATGAGACTCAGTCTAGAAAAACAAATTTATTGATCCAATTTGTACAAAACGTTAATATTCTTCAAAGTACTCGCCTTGGGCGTCGACACAACGTTGCCAGCGCGTTTTCCAAGCTTCATAGGCCCCACTGTAGTCCGTTTGAGTTATCCCAGTTAGTGCCTTCGTGACAGCACGTTGGATGTTCGGAATATCGACGAAACGATGACCCTTCAGGCATCTTTTGACCTTCGGAAATAGGAAGAAATCAGGAGGACGCAAGTCAGGGCTGTATGGTGGCTGTGGCAAAACTTCAACTCCAATTCGGGTCAAGTAGGAGGTCATGAGTAACGCTGTGTGCGCCGGAGCGTTGTCGTGGTGGAGACGCCAGCGTTGAGCAAGGTCCTGTCGCTTCCGTTTGACGGCTCTGTGCAATCGCTGAAGGACTTCTTTGTAGAATTCGGCATTGACAGTCTTCCCCTGAGGGACAAACTCTTTGTGAATTAACCCCCGCTTGTCGAAAAACACAATCAGCATTGTCTTGATGCGGGATTTTGACATTCTTGCTTTCTTCGGCCGCGGGGGTGCCGGTGTCTCCGGGTCGTACTGGAATGTCCACGATTCGTCGCCTGTTACTACGTTGTCTAAAAAGTGTGGATTATTTTCCAAATCATTCAACATCTCACGGCAAACGTCCACTCGTTGTTGCTTTTGTTCGGCGGTGAGCACTCGGGGAACCAATTTTGCGCAAACTTTCCTCATCATCAAAATTTGCGTAACAATTTGGTGAACTGTAAATTTATTCACGGAGACCTCATCGGCGATCATTTTGAGACTTAAACGACGGTCGGAGTCCAGGAGTTCTTTCACTTTGGCCACCGTTTCATCCACACGACTCGTTGAAGGGCGTCCAGATCGTTCCATGTCTTCAACGGATTCCCTCCCGTTTTTAAATTCATTAAACCACCGGAACACTTGAGCTCTTGATAGGGAGTCTTCTTTGTAGGCCTCCGTAATCATAGCCAAAGTTTCCGAAGCATTTTTGCCCAAGCGAAAGCAAAATTTGATTGCATACCGCTGTTCTATCGAGCGATCCATCCTCAGCGTTTTCACAAGTGTCACGGGCACACAAACAATGTAATATGCGAAGCTCGACCCTCACTGCACCAGAGCTCCGACGCGACTGCGAACCGGTTCTGTTGTTAGCTCAGATCCCCCACCACGTGACGTACAGGTGGAGACCGCCCTGCGAGCGACTGGGGCGCCGCGCGGCGGCCAGTCTCATTACTTATCTACCACACCCTGTACGTGGCCCCTCTGACCTCCAGTCCGCTGCGTGCCATGAATTCTGTTCGTTACGATGGAGCCGTTCTTCCCTAGAGTGTCCCCAGCCTCTATTGCGTTGTCGTGGGCTGCAAGAGGCACGTCCACGCCTGTCATGTCCACGACCATGATTATTACTACCAGAAAACTGAGGTCTCCAACTCTGGTTGCGCCTTCGCCCGACATTTTCGTCGCGGTTACCTTCAAACCGAACGACGTTTTGCTGCTCACTTATATTTCTTTCGGTACCCAACTCTTGCATCTGGTTTTGAAAGCCACTAACTTCGTCCATGCCTCTTCATGCAATTGTAATTTCTTTACGCAGTTTGCTCGGGAGTTTAGTAAGACAGATTCTATTGAGTTTCTTAGGATTATACGGTGCGTCAAGGAACTGATTGCTCTTGACCATGTCTTTGTAGTACTCTACCGGGTGTCTGAACGTACTGTCTACGTAGTTCTCTCGCATTAAGATGCCTAATTTCACCCGCTCTAGCATGCTCCGAGACCAGAACTCGCTGAGGAAAGCCGCCTTAAAGCCCTAGTACGTTCGACAGTCCTTAAGCATTATTTGCATTCGGTTAGCCGCTTCACCTCTCAGGTGACTGCACGCGAATTTTATTCTTAGCATATCTCCCCAGGAGCGAGGCAGCGAGTGTTCAGATTGACTGAGCCACATCGAGGGCGCTACGTCGTGGTTCGGGTCGGGGAAAAGAAAATAAGATTGCACTGAGACAAAGTGTCTCCTGCATTCTTCCTCATCAGTATAAAAATTCATACCATCAGTCGTCCGAGTAGGCGGCTGCGGATTACGCCTTAAATTACCGAGTCTCTCTTCAAAATCACGGTATTGTTCTTCTTCTCTACGTCTACGTTCACTGCTGGAACTTTCTGCTCCCCTAGCCGCATTACTAACAGAATTACTGCCCTTGTCGCCGGCCGAAGTGGCCGTGCGGTTAAAGGCGCTGCAGTCTGGAACCGCAAGACCGCTACGGTCGCAGGTTCGAATCCTGCCTCGGGCATGGATGTTTGTGATGTCCTTAGGTTAGTTAGGTTTAACTAGTTCTAAGTTCTAGGGGACTAATGACCTCAGCAGTTGAGTCCCATAGTGCTCAGAGCCATTTGAACCATTTGAACTGCCCTTGGCGCTTTCATTTTCCTGCAGATTATTATGCAGGTCAGCTATCATGTCCCGACTGCGGTTGTTAATATCCACCTGCACCCTTGAGACTGAATTTCTGCGGATTCCGCAACAGGAACTGGCTGTGTCCTATCCGAGTCCGTTTCATTACTCAGCGCGATTTTCTCTACCTCACTCGTCAGGACACCTACCTGATTGATTACTTTATCAATCTCGTCTGCTTGCGCCGTTAGCTGCTCACCCTGAGCGGCCACCTGTTCGCTCATACGTGCAACCACTTCTCTCTGTTCCGTGCAGACGCTCTCTAATACTTCTCTAACTTGCGACTCGGAAGGAGGCACTATTTCCCGCAGGGACAGATCACTTTCAAGCACTGTGACCTGATTTTCGAGTCTGCTTGTGGCCTCGCTGACTTCGGTTTGCACAGACTGTATCTCCTTTAACATGGAGTGGGCCGGCCGAAGTGGCCGTGCGGTTAAAGGCGCTGCAGTCTGGAACCGCAAGACCGCTACGGTCGCAGGTTCGAATCCTGCCTCGGGCATGGATGTTTGTGATGTCCTTAGGTTAGTTAGGTTTAACTAGTTCTAAGTTCTAGGGGACTAATGACCTCAGCAGTTGAGTCCCATAGTGCTCAGAGCCATTAGAACCATTTAACATGGAGTCAGCCAGTGCCCGGTTTCCAGCAGTGGCTGTTTCGACTCGGGTTTCTAATGCTTCTAGGCGTTCCTGTTGGTGCCCCAGCTTGCGTTCCTGTTCATCGAAACGGGTACTAATTGCGCCTATCTGTTCATCTAATTTTCTTGTTAGTTCCTCGCGTAAAGCCTTATTTGAGTTATTAATTAGTAAGGTCAAATTATCTTCTAATGCCTTGTTTGAGTCTAGTAATGCCTTATTTGAGTCTTCTAACGCCTTATTTACCCTCTTCTGCTCATCGGCTTGCTGCTTCATGAATTGCAAAATACACTCCTGGAAATGGAAAAAAGAACACATTGACACCGGTGTGTCAGACCCACCATACTTGCTCCGGACACTGCGAGAGGGCTGTACAAGCAATGATCACACGCACGGCCCAGCGGACACACCAGGACCCGCGGTGTTGGCCGTCGAATGGCGCTAGCTGCGCAGCATTTGTGCACCGCCGCCGTCAGTGTCAGCCAGTTTGCCGTGGCATAAGGAGCTCCATCGCAGTCCTTAACACTGGTAGCATGCCGCGACAGCGTGGACGTGAACCGTATGTGCAGTTGACGGACTTTGAGCGAGGGCGTATAGTGGGCATGCGGGAGGCCGGGTGGACGTACCGCCGAATTGCTCAACACGTGGGGCGTGAGGTCTCCACAGTACATCGATGTTGTCGCCAGTGGTCGGCGGAAGGTGCACGTGCCCGTTGACCTGGGACCGGACCGCAGCGACGCACGGATGCACGCCAAGACCGTAGGATCCTACGCAGTGCCGTAGGGGACCGCACCGCCACTTCCCAGCAAATTAGGGACACTGTTGCTCCTGGGGTGTCGGCGAGGACCATTCGCAACCGTCTCCATGAAGCTGGGCTACGGTCCCGCACACCGTTAGGCCGTCTTCCGCTCACGGCCCAACATCGTGCAGCCCGCCTCCAGTGGTGTCGCGACAGGCGTGAATGGAGGGACGAATGGAGACGTGTCGTCTTCAGCGATGAGTCGCTTCTGCCTTGGTGCCAGTGATGGTCGTATGCGTGTTTGGCGCCGTGCAGGTGAGCGCCACAATCAGGACTGCATACGACCAAGGCACACAGGGCCAACACCCGGCATCATGGTGTGGGGAGCCATCTCCTACACTGGCCGTACACCACTGGTGATCGTCGAGGGGACACTGAATAGTGCACGGTACATCCAAACCGTCATCGAACCCATCGTTCTACCATTCCTAGACCGGCAAGGAAACTTGCTGTTCCAACAGGACAATGCACGTCCGCATGTATCCAGTGCCACCCAACGTGCTCTAGAAGGTGTAAGTCAACTACCCTGGCCAGCAAGATCTCCGGATCTGTCCCCCATTGAGCATGTTTGGGACTGGATGAAGCGTCGTCTCACGCGGTCTGCACGTCCAGCACGAACGCTGGTCCAACTGAGGCGCCAGGTGGAAATGGCATGGCAAGCCGTTCCACAGGACTACATCCAGCATCTCTACGATCGTCTCCATGGGAGAATAGCAGCCTGCATTGCTGCGAAAGGTGGATATACACTGTACTAGTGCCGACATTGTGCATGCTCTGTTGCCTGTGTCTATGTTCAATGGTTCAAATGGCTCTGAGCACTATGGGACTCAACATCTTAGGTTATAAGTCCCCTAGAACTTAGAACCACTTAAACCTAACTAACCTAAGGACATCACACACACCCATGCCCAAGGCAGGATTCGAACCTGCGACCGTAGCAGTCCCGCGGTTCCAGACTGCAGCGCCAGAACCGCTAGACCACCGCGGCCGGCTGTGTCTATGTGCCTGTGGTTCTGTCAGTGTGATCATGTGATGTATCTGACCCCAGGAATGTGTCAATAAAGTTTCCCCTTCCTGGGACAATGAATTCACGGTGTTCTTATTTCAATTTCCAGGAGTGTACTTGCTAACAGTGGGTTCTCGTGGCCCATATTTCCCGCGCTAGCCTGTGCTGTGAAAGTTGGCTCGGCCGCACGTTCCTGAATCGCACCATCCCTCATGCTGGTGGCTTCCAAGGTCGCCTCCACACTACCTGCCTCGGGCTCGAGTCCAGTTACAAACGCACTAGGCTCCATTGTTTGTCAGTCGCCCGCGGTCAGCTAACCCTCGAAGTTCATCGCCCCGGTTTGGTACTCCGTGCCAGCCGGCAATCCCTGCGCGCTGCACACTCCACCATTTTCGTTGTGCAACGTATCCATCTCTGCTATGCTTTTCGTGTGCGCTCTAGTAAAAATCCGACTCATTATCTACGTTTACGGTTTTAATCACTGTCCCCTACGCACTACACAACGTACAATAAAATAACCCAGAAATATCTAATTAACCAACCTCATGTACCAAAACACCCGTAAATTCAACAGTAGGACAAGACACAACAAAATCAGCAGAATACAACATAGATAGAAGCAACGCTGTATTCAGCACAAGCAGAATTGTGCTGCACTATACAAGAAAAAAATTATTATTTCATTCAGCTTTGTTAATTTAATGCAACCTAATTACTGATCAGAAGGACCTGTGACTCGAAATCCTGGCAGGGTCGCCACGTGCAACGTACCTTTCCACTACTGGTGGTGGTAAAAGTCTACCACATGCAACGTACCCTTCCAGTACTGGTCGTGGTAAAAGTCTACCTAAGTAGGTAGATTACCGTCGCTTCGACATGTCCTACCGCTCCTGCAAGCTACCGTCTGTAGTAAAAGGTTTCTTAAATTCGTGTGGTCCACGAAATTACTGGCCCCTGCGAGTTATTGCTGGGTATTAATAATTTCTGGCGGAAGGTTTTAACGAACCGGTAGAAATTTGAACGCAACGGATAACGCATTTTTTTGAACCACTACAGAAGGCACCTATACAGGGTTTAATAGGCAGTATATAGCTTTTATTTGCTTTCATGCCCCAGAATTCGACTGTGGTACTGACTGCCACCTATTCTTTATGATGGACGGAGTACATAATCAGTCGAGGATAGAGATTAATTGATGTTTATTCAGTACCGATGGTATTTCAACAACTAGTCGTGTTTCTCTCACAATGTACATCATCAATACCGATCTCTAGGTAACATGGTTCAGTTCCGCCACGGTTATTACATTCAGTTGCTATAGATTACTCAGAACAAGTTCCGCAAAGACACTACAAGCAAAACTAGGTCAGGGTGGAAGAGTATTTCGCAAATCTTTATCAAATCAGTGGGCATTAAAATCCGATACTTTTCCTAGTGGCAGGAGTATTTTACTTAACGCACAACATCGCCAACAAATCAAATCGTTATGGGGGTGCACAAGAAACATCACTTCAATGCTGTTCAACCCACATGGTCAAGTTTCAGTAGCCAACAGAAACCCAGAAAAATATGGACACACACGATAATTCCTTCCCTATTTTACACTCGTCCACTATCGTACGGTTATTCATCGTGTACAATATATTTTCAGACCGAAACTACAATTTATCAATGCGGCGGTTGCTCCAACCGACCACGTGGCGCGAAAGCAACTTCAAAAAGAAAACATATGGAAAATAAATAAAAATCCCCAAAATATTACTGTAAATGGAAGAGCAGATAAAAATACATTGAATGAGTGAATTTCCGTTAAGCACAGATCAATAACGTGACCGTGAGCTTAAGGCACATGGTGTGTTGCCTGAACAAGGCACTAACGCAAGGTCTACTGAAATTCGAGTAAATTAAGAAAACCAGTTCCCTTATGGGGTTCAGTGGTAATTTCGCACCTCATTACAGAGCAGATTTCAGACAATCTAATACCCATGTTAACATTACCAAAACGAGAGCTGCGTCTCCATGTCTGTCCAGCACCACGACCCAGGAACAAGTGCTCTCCCAACCGAATTCGTCTAACCGTCCCGCTTACAAACGTGGTGGGGGTGGCGCGCCAACCTGACAGAGCCAATTCGCGCGCCTACGTGTCATCTTTGCCCTGACCTGCAAACTTGGTCTCTGCTAATCATGTTCACACTTGGGGGATTGGTACTACCCTACCCCAGAACGACCATTCATGCAGTGTTACAATCTGTGCCTAAAGCTTTCTGCTAGTTCACACACTCACTCATTTATACCGTCCAGGCCGCACAAAGGGAAGGAAAATGGGAAACGTCGTACACAACAGAAAAAAATCAATAAATAAGACTGTTTAGTCCATTCTCTACTTTTGGTCACCAGCTGAGGTATTACCTGCAAGAGAAGAAACTCTTGCTAATAATTTCTGCTTGCTAGCAATTTAAATAAAACATTGGAACGGTACAACAAGTTCCGTTTCACCGTAGAACACGTGAATTCATGTTAAACAGGAAGAAACAAAGCTCAGTGTTAAGGAAGTTGTACAGTATACATACAATTTCACAATACATTCATAATAAATGTTCAGAAATATCTCCACCCAGTTCAATGAATTTAGCTGCACGTTTATGAACAGAATTTGTTGCTCGTTTCAGGAAAGTAATCAAATTTACTTGTATAAAAATCTTTGCTTCTCTGGATGTTCTGGAAAACTACTGCAGATAACGTCTGGGACATGTTTTATTAGGTTCACCAGGCCAATAACAACAAAATAAATAGATATCGTGCTTTACTTTAACCTCGTACAGTTTTGCGATGGCTTCATATTGGCGAAGTTGCTAAATTTCAGACAAAATCTTACTAGCTGTAACTCCGTAACTAAAGATTTGCGGACCTATGTTTATTATTTCAGTGGGCGAACGCCCAGCGCGAAGTTTCGATAATCGTGGCTATTCGGTTGTACTCCGCATTTGTCTTTAATATCTCGGCCATTTTGAGGCTCTGAATGTTATTAGATGCCTACGGCTGAAGAACGCCATTCGCGACCTAAGGCGGAACTACGATATGACGGGAAATTCAAACTGAAATTTGTACGGAGTTAAGCGCCGCACCCTGTACATGCAACCAATCTGAGGTAGAGTAACATTCACTGTAAGCTTACTTGTGGTTCGTGTGACAGCTTCTCTTCAGGGAGCTATGCAAGTTTTCTGTGGTAGTCCCGCTGCTATTTACCCTCATTTTCGGAAAGCTACCCCTGTTAGGCTAACAGGAGTCCTAATCGGTGTCTGCATCTGTGTTACGACTCTCCAGTTCAGCCTTAGATGCTTGTCGGGGGGTTTATCGAACCGACCACACTACTACTCTAACGTTCCACATTCTAACAGTGCACAGGAAAAACGAACACTTAAACCTCTCGGTGCAAGCTGCGATTTCTCTTATTTCGTTACGATGATCATTTCAGCATTTGTAGGTGAGTGTAGAAATATTTTCACATTCAGAGGAGAAAGTTGGTGTTCGAAATTTCGTGGGAAGATATCGCCGCGATGAAGAACGCCTTTGTTTTAATGATTCCCAACACAACCCGCATATCGTGTTCGTGACACTGTCTCCCCTATTTTGCGAAGATACAAAACGAGATGCCGTCCATTGGGCTTTTTCGATGCACTCCGTCAATAATAGCTGGTAAGAAGCCCATACCGCAGAGCAATACTCTAGCTTAGAACGGACAGGCGTAGTGTAGGTAGTCTCCTTTGTGGACCTATTCCTTCTCCTTAGTACTCTGGCAATAAAACGCAGGCATTAGTTTTCCTTACCCACAATACTATCTCTGCAACTGCTTCAGTTTAAGTTGTTCGTAATAACTGTAATCGCTAGGTTTTTAATTGAAATGGGAGCCTTTGGATTTGTGTAATTTATCGTGTAAACGAAATTTCATGGATTGCATTGTGGATGACCTCACACTTTTCATTATTTGGGGTCAACCGCGACTTTTCGCAGCATACATGAAGATTCTCAGTTGCTCAGTTGCGAATATGAACAACCATCAGATGTATGATGGAATGGCAACGAAAATCTGTGCCGCACCAGGACTCGAACAGTGATTTCCCTCTTATCACTGGCGGTCGCCTTACCATTAAACTATCTGAGCATGCCCCACAGCCAGACCCAAAGACCCAAACTTCCGCAAGTCTCCACCATGTGTCTACAACCTGCACTCTTACATTCATTCCATATATTCCCATACAGAGGAGATATTTTATCAGAATGTAGCTTGCCCAGTGTCGGCAATGAAAAATGGGGGTCACTACGAGTTTCTGTGGGGCATCTTAGGTCAATATGGTAACACAGTTACCATACTGAATAATATATAATCTTGTGAGGAGATATAGATCTCTTCAGTCTCATAAATGCATTGTATGTGGTGTACTCAAACTCGTGTATGCAGACAGTAAAGCCTGACTGAAATATTCGTAACATGCCTTTAAGCTCATAAATGGTTTGAAATTTTGAAATTAGATATTTGACCACGAAAGCATTCAAAAGGAAATGTACTTTGCTGTGTGGCTAATGCGTGGAATTCCATTATCTACCATTACATGTGGATCAAAACAGATTTTTTCCACATAATGATGTAATTTTCAAGGATTACCGACAGTATTTTAAATATTAATCGCTGTGGGTTTTACAACGCAAGTGAACACATTACCCTTCCATTTTTCTTTTTTTAAAAAAGGGCTCTTTCATTAACTACTGACTTGTTAGTTAAATAATACACTTTCAAGATTCCACTCAATTTCCACTGCATAGCTACTCAAACTGGTGACACTGATGTGAATTTTGTGCAACTGTTTCAGAGTCATGATCGGCCTCATCTTAATGCGGCTGTTACGCTCGTAAACATGGGACTGAAGAGGGCGCTGATGGCAGAAGGCATGGATCACATTTCAGTGGTGCCAGTTGGATCTGTCAGCAGATCAGGTTCACTAGGCATGGCCTGCACCTCAATAGGTAAGGGAAGGGAACACTGGAAAAGCTTATAGGTGACAGTGTAGTGGGTGGTGGTGGGATCACTCATGGAAAAATTCCTGTAGTAGTTGATGTTAGAGGTGCACCTCTTTTAGATTGAAGTCAGCTGATAGGTATACCTGCTTAAAGGAAGTCCCTCTAACTAAGGGCTCACCTTCCGAGGATGTCATGTTTCCAAGTAGAGAAGGAATTAGTATATTTCATCAAAATATAAAAGGTATTAGAGATAAAGTTAGTGAACTGCTTACAGATGTTGACTCCGAAATTATTGGTATGTCAGAGTACCACTTAAATAATTTGACAATTCAGAGGCTTCCTTTACCAGGATACAGATTAACTGGCTGTTTTTCAAGGAGTTCATTGTGGGGTGGGGGAGTGGCTATGTACGTAAAAAACAGTATTCCATTTGAGTCCATAGACCTACCACGGCACTGCACTGAACAGATTTTGGAATGTTGTTCAGGGAGAGTTGAATTTAGTGAAACTAAACTTCTAATGTTGATTTTTATAGATCATCTAACTCTGACTTCAGAGCATTTCTGTTCAAGCTAGAGAGGGCTCTTGATTCCCTTTTTAGGAAGTACCAGAAATTAGTTATATGTGGTGACTTCAATATAAAATTTGTATATGATGGTGCAAGAAAAAGGATGTTGTTAGATCTCCTAAATTCATATGATCTGATGGAGACTGTGTTTTTCTTTTTTTTCAACTAGGGTGCAGGGGAACAGTAGCACAGCCATAGACAATATTTTTATTCATTCTTCATCACTAGATGTGCATTCTGTTACTAAAAGCGTGAATGGCCTTTCAGACCATGATGCACAAATTTTAACTCTAAAAGGCTTTTATACTCAAACAAATGTCACATGTAATTACAAACTATGTAGGAAAGTTAATCCAATGGCAGTAGAGAGTTTTTTTTAACCTTGTCAAGGAACAAGAGTGGCAGGATGTTTATAGTTCCGATAACTTAGATGATAAATATAATGCTTTTCTTAACACATTTCTCATGCTCTTTGAGAGTTGCTTTCCATTAGAACGTTCTAAACAGGTACTAGCAGTAACAGGCATCCTGGGCAGCTGACTAGCGGGATAAGGATATCATGGAGAACAAAGTGGGAATCATATCAAAATGTTAGAAGTAGTCACAATCAAGCTGCAGTAGCCCATTACAAACAGTATTCCAATGTGCTTAAAATGTTATTAGGAAGACAAAAAGTATGTGGTATGCAAATAGAATAGCTAATTCACAGGATAAAATTAAAACCATATGGTCAGTTGTGAAGGAAGTGTCTGGTTAGCAGCACAAGGTCAATGAGATAAAGTCCGTGCACAGTAAAAATATTTCTGTTACTCATAAATCAGATATATTTACAGTATTTAACTATCATTTTCTGAGCATTGCTGGTGAATTAAATAAAACTTTAGCTTCTACAGGTAATCATATAAATCTCTTAGCAAATGCCTTTCTGAGATTGATGTCTGAAATACTCCTCTGTGATACAGACAAGGGGGAGATTGAGTCAATAATTAAATAACTGAAGACTAAGGACTCTCATGGTTATGATGGAGCGTCCAGCAGAACAATAAAGTACTGTGCTGCACATGTTAGCCATGTATTTAGCCATATTTGTAATTTTTCCTTTACGAATGGAGAGTTTCCTGAATGATTAAAGTACTCAGTAGTAAAAACACTTCATAAAAAGGGAGAAAGGGATAATGTAGACTGTTTTAGACCTATTTCTATGCCATCAGTGTTTGCTAAAGTTATTGAAAAGGCTGTGTATGTAATGATAATTGATCATTTTATATGACACGATTTGCTATCAAATGTACAGTTCGGCTTTAGAAGTCGCATAACAACTGAAAATGCTACATTCTCTTTTCTGTGTGAGGTACTGGGTAGGTTAAACAAAAGGTTTCGAACGCTAGGCATATTTTTAGATTTAACTAAGGTGTTTGATTGTGTTGATCACAAAATATTGCTCCAGAATTTGGACCATTGCAGAATACAGTGAGCAGCTCACAATTGGTTCAGCTCTTTCTTTAGCAACAGACAGCTAAATGTCATTATTCATAATGTTGATAATGGCTGCGATGTGGGGTCTGAGTGGGGCACAGTCAAGTGGGAGTGGCCCAGGGATCAGTGTTGGGGACACTCCCGTTCCTTATTTATATAAATGATATGCCCTCTAGTATTATGGGTAACTCTAAAATATTTCTGTTTGCTGATGACACTAGCTTGCTAGTAATGGATGTTGTGTAGAACATTGGCTCGCTTTCAAATAGTGCAGTTAATGACCTAAGTTCACGGATTCTAGAAAATAAACTAGCGCTGAATCACAGTAAGATTCAGATTTTACAGTTTCTAACATAGAATTCAACAAAACCTGACGTTTTAATTTCACAGAATGGGCATATTATTAGTGAAACTGAACAGTTCAAATTTCTAGGTGTTCAGATAGATAGTAAACTGTCGAGGAAAGCCCACATTCCGGATCTTGTTCAAAGACTTATTGCTGCCATTTTTACTATTCGAACAGTATCTGAAGTGAGTGATTGTTCGATACGAAAATTAGTCTACTTTGCTTATTTTCATTCGCTTATGTCGTATGGTATTGTATTCTGGGGTAACTCTTCCCATTATAAAAGGATGGCTCAGAAACGGGCGGTTCGGGCAGTAAGTGGTGTAAGTCCATGAACCTCTTGTTGACCTTTGTTCACGAGTCTGGGTATTTTGACATTGGCCTCTCAAAAAAAAAAAAAAAAAAAAATGTATATATATATATTCCTTACTGTCATTTCTTGTTAACAATATTAGCTTATTATCAAGAATAAGCAGCTTTAACTTAGTTAATATTCGTCAGAAATCAAACCTGCATTTGGATCGGACTTCCTTAACACCTGTGTAGAAAGGTGTGCAGTATACTGCTGCATCCATTTTGAACAAGCTACCACTTGAATTTAAAAATCTTAGCAGTAATCCACGCGCTTTCAAATCGAAACTGAAGAGTTTCCTCATGGGTCACTCCTTCTATTCTGTCGAGGTGTTCCTTGAAAAACTAAGCTGATTCTTGTTGTATTGTTGATTGCTTTTATTTAAACATACGGATTGACTTTTTGGGTCCATAACGTTTTATTTTTATCTGTTATTACTTTTATGTTGTAATTTCATGTACTGACATGTTCCATGAACTTGAAGATTTGCTCCTCAATTTGATCCTACGGAAATTGACGTGTAAATAAAAATAAATAAATAAATCAACTATCAATGACACTTAAGATTTACTTTGTTATATTGTTAAACTCTAGTTACGTATTGCGGCAATGAAGTTTTGCATGTTAATCATACTCCAAAATGATCTCCTCGTTGCTTGCTATCATGTGCCAAAACGTCATCTAGGTAAGTCAAACATTTTAGGAGGTATGTGGCATGTTATGAGTATTGCATTCTGGCTTCATCGTATCCACACACGAGCTGAACAGCGTATAATATATTTTCTTCAATTTGGATGTAGATGTATCTCTCTTCCTAAGATTATATAATTCCGTTTGTTAGCTACTTTTTATACGCATCTATAGATGACCTAATATACACCAGAAAAAGAACTCCAAGCGACTCCTAATTTTCATTGCTAATTGTTCGACTTTTGTGCAGAAGATTACTTAATCTCGAAATATCACAAGAACTATGACCGTCAACGAAGTGTTGCGCAGTTCCTCATGAAGCTGACTAATAAGGCTCTTAGATGCAAGAGGATTTTTCATATCAAGTAGTTTCTTTAAACTCATTTGAGGAAGATCGCAAATTAGACAGCTTGTGCACACTGCCGTTCGCGCAGTCGAGAAATCCTCTTAGATATCTTCACTCACTTCTAGCCAACGACCAAGTACACAGGCTGGGAAACTTATGTAAACCTTACTTTGTAAGACGCCCGGATAAAGCAAGCCGTGTGACGTAGGTGGATGCAGGTCGTAGAAGGGTATCATTGCAGAGAAAGCACAGTGTCACAGGGGAAGTTGTACTTTAGTAGTGACAGGAACGACGAGGAAAAATATTGTGGGAGTGCTTGAAAAAATGCTTAAAATATTAACATTTTGAGGTATCACTTTGAAGATGCAAGAAATACGGGAGTACTGCAAGGAAAATAATAGAAAAAGTTTTACTTGATAGAGTGTCAAACATAATAATAGAGAAGACGAGAAAAGGAACTGCTTCAGGCAGTGATGAGTGATCTCTAAGTCAACATTTTAAAATTGTTGAATTAGGAATCTAGGGAGCATTTAGTTAAAATGTTTTCGTGTTGTTTGCGCAATGGAACATTCGAACATTCCCAAGAGACTGGAGTAAAGCCAAGATAATCCTAATACATAAGGAAGGAATTACTGAAGATACAAAGACTAATTACTCTGTCTGCCGTCTGTCCACACTGTACAAACTTTTTAAAAGAATTTTGACTGCCAGATTAAGCACTACACCTGACATGGTTCAACCAACAGAGCAAGCTGGTTTCCACACGGAATTGAGTCCAATTAACCATATCATCACTCTAAATGTAACAGCAGAACAAATGAGAACCGTCTACCTCTTTGCCTTGCCTCTATAGATCTCGAAAAGGCATTCGATTAGATTAATCACCCAGTTGTGTTAGAGGCTCTATCAGAAGAACAAAACTGAGTTGAAGAAACCAATGAGTTTCCTGTTCAAAAGTGTGTAAAACAAGGTGATTACCTCAAAAACTATTTTCAGGAGTTCTAGAAATCGCAATGTCCAAACTGAATTGGAAAACAAAGTGAAGCGAAGTTCTGAGAAAGAGATTAAATAACCTGAGGTTCCGCTTATGATATTGTTCTATTGGCACATAATATAGAACCACTTCAAATACTGGATAGCAAACTTGTCTTAGTGTGCTCTGCAGTTGATTTTAAAATGACCTATGATAAAATAAAAATTATGATGAGTGAATAGACACCAGAGGAACACACATCTGTTCGAAGTATGTAACTGCAAAGGGTCACAAGTTATGTCTACCTGGTTGAACTTTTAAGTATGAAAGGAGACCTAAAAACCAGAAATATTCTGTCGTATTAAATTGTAATGGTAAGCTTATGAAAGACATTGTTCAGGTATGAAGTGTAAGATGTCGCCTGAGCTGAAGAAAACACTTCTTTGGACAATGTATAATGCCAGTAGTAACTTATGGCTGAGGGACATTTACATTAAATGAGTCCATTATTAGAAAACGAATAGTGAAGCAAAGAGGAATATAAAGGGAATAGAAAGATCAATGTTGAGCTACAAAATAAAAGTACATAAAGAAAACAGTTGCCGTTAGATATACAACGGAGGTTTGTAACAAGCACAGAGTGAATATCTTGAAATGGCAGTAGGCTGGTCACGTCCCTCGAAGAAAAGATGACGGAAGGTCAAAACAAGTACTAGAAAGGCGCCCAATTTACGGATAAAGACTGAGGGGAAGCCCACTGGACAAATAGTACAGAGACTTAACATAGACAGCTGGACTTAAACTGGCAACGAGAAGCTCAAGATCGGCAGAAATGGAAGAACCTGCTGGGAACATATGCTACACTCCGATTCACAGAAGCCACATCAGGTGGTCTAATTGGCTTATGATGATGATGATAACGACGACAATGATGAATCTATGTGGTGCAGTCAGTGTTAGTTTAGTTTATTAAAAAGTGGTGCCAACAAGCAAAGTGGAAATAATTTATAACTCAATACGAATGTTAATTTTTCTCATCATAATCGATGTTTGAGGAAAGCCTGCATCTGCGTCATTTATGATTTAAATAATGAAAAACTGCAATTTATTTATTTTTTCATGCTTAGGAAAATAAGTTTTGAGAATTTATTCTCATTTTCAAGTGCATTTGTTTACATGAATATTTTTGGTGATGTTTCTTGTTTGATTTTCTGCCCGTTTTGGATTGTAGATGTCTCTCTGAGGTTATACTGCAATCGGAAAATCAGACATAGTGAATCTTGAAGTGTTTTCACATGCTAGTGTTAGAAACGATATTTCTGTTTGTCTAGTTATAGGTATTGTGCCTGCTGCATTGTGAAGAATGTGACATACACTAATATCACTTACACTATATTTTTTGTAATCAAAAAGTGCTACAGAGATGATATGACAGTATGGTTTCACGAATAGTTTGTACACAGAGGTGTTACAGTGTTTTTGGATTACATTACACATATAAAATTGTCAGTTATAAAATTTATTTTTACCGCTATTGAGTACTGAATATAGGTTATATTTTTCATATACGTGGAAATATTATATATGGAAATATTTATTTATGAAAATTTGTACAGTTTCATGTGCAGGAGAAAACTTTGAAGAGGGTTAAGTGGTTCACTATCTTGTTTGTCCTTGCTTTTTGTCATTTACAAAAATGTCAGGCTTTCGACGATCGTGAACCGCAGGCATGGCTTGTCTGTACGATATGGGTGTAATGTGAGCTGTGCAGCAGTCGACTGTTCAGTTGAGTAATGTGATTGGAGTATGGCTGCGCAGCACAGGGAGAACTGTGAGTGGCGATGGCCGGTAGTGCAGGTGGCTGCACAGACCAGGGGCCCCTATTCTCTATCGTTCATACCGATCGGTAGGTTAGCCTTAGTAGCGATGTTATTTTCGGTTCCTTATCGAAACTTGCTATTCTGTAAACTTCTGAGACCTGTTACAGCCGATTTTCCTATTTTCGATTCCTTATCGAAACTTGCTATTCTGTAAACTTCTGAGACCTGTTACAGCCGATTTTCCGACAACTGTACGGAAAAGTGGTTGGGTTTTGGTATGGCTACTTGTCTGGTTCAGTATAATTTGTTTGCAGCTAGAATTTGTTGTTTTAGAATTACTGAGTGGTTTTAGTTTCAGATTTAGTGATTATGTTTTACTGAAGGATTACCAGGAAGCACATGAATGGAAAATGAGTTCATAATAGACTGTTTTCCTTTGTTAGAAACATGTATTTTATTGTGGATACTGTGAATGATTATAACATCAAAAACATTTTAGGTCAACATCCTCTGTAACTGAGAGCTTAAAAAATGGCTCTGAGCACTATGGGACTTAACTTCTCAGGTCATCAGTCCCCTAGAACTTAGAACTACTTAAACCTAACTAACCTAAGGACATCACACACATCCATGCCCGAGGCAGGATTCGAACCTGCGACCGTAGCGGTCGCGCGGTTCCAGACTGTAGCGCCTTTAACCGCTTGGCCACACCGGCCGGCAACTGAGAGTTTAAAAATCATTAAATTTCAAGGCTTCGGTCCTGCTTACATGTATTACAAGAGTGTTACTTCACGTGCTTTTCCCTGCAATGGTTTCGTTATTAATTGTCAAAACGCGTTTACGACTTTTAAGTAACAATGGAAAGGACTTTTGTGAAGCCTGATAGTGGAAACTTTCCAAAATTTCATACATTTACGGATTATGACCGCATTATTCGGCAGAGAAGTCAGCCTGCGTCCCTCTCCATTCGAATGAGCAGGAATAAAGCGGTCAATATGTACAAGTTATTGTGGCCAAGTGTTAAGGTAAGGAAGTGCTGTGCTGAAAATCGTAGGTTTGCATCCGCTAGTTATGTGTTTGTAACACATTTTGAAACTTTGTTATTAATGAAAGTTAAGTATTTTTCTGCAATATTCGTTGTTATTTTCATGTAAGAACGCGCTTTCTCAGTAACGGGTATCTTTGATTTCGTACTTCGATATGTTTAAGAAATGAAAGTTGAAATTGCTATAGAGGAAATTTCTGTGCGTGAAACAATTCGCAGTGACATTTATATTTTTCCTACCACAAATAATTCACTATTTACTTCCGAATACATAGCGATTTCCGAGTGTGTGGTTAGACAGGAATCTAAGAGTACAACCTAAATTACTGCGAATGACACTAGCAGCATTCATCTTTATACTCTTGCTTGTCAAAAGTATTCATCTGCTATTGAACCCTTAACAACGGTAGACAGAGGTGAAAGATCCCCACCATAATATTTTTAGACTGCAATATTCGTTGTTATTTTCATGTAAGAACGCGCTTTCTCAGTAACGGGTATCTTTGATTTCGTACTTCGATATGTTTAAGAAATGAAAGTTGAAATTGCTATAGAGGAAATTTCTGTGCGTGAAACAATTCGCAGTGACATTTATATTTTTCCTACCACAAATAATTCACTATTTACTTCCGAATACATAGCGATTTCCGAGTGTGTGGTTAGACAGGAATCTAAGAGTACAACCTAAATTACTGCGAATGACACTAGCAGCATTCATCTTTATACTCTTGCTTGTCAAAAGTATTCATCTGCTATTGAACCCTTAACAACGGTAGACAGAGGTGAAAGATCCCCACCATAATATTTTTAGACTGCAATATTCGTTGTTATTTTCATGTAAGAACGCGCTTTCTCAGTAACGGGTATCTTTGATTTCGTACTTCGATATGTTTAAGAAATGAAAATTGAAATTGCTATAGAGGAAATTTATGTGCGTGAAACAATTCACAGTGACATTTATATTTTTCCTACCACAAATAATTCACTATTTACTTCCGAATACATAGCGATTTCCGAGTGTGAACATTGTGCTTCATCAATACGATGAGCTTCAATAGCTGCAATCGCCACCCGCTCTCGAAAAGGCATTTTGTAAATTTTGCTTTTAAGATCCAAATTGTTGACGTATCGTATGGAAAAATAGGCTACTTCATCATTTGTATCTTTAGATGCGAGCTACTACCATAGCCTATGCACCTTCTTATTCTTTACAACCCTCTTAAACAATTTTTTGGGTGTATTTATAGATGTATTTGTACAATATCGAAGTAAACTCCATTCCTAATTGATATTATGAAATTTAAACTCTAAAGCAAGATGTCAATGTGGCTGAGAATAAAATAATATGACACTTATGACAGTTTCCAGAATGCTGTCAAATACCGTATCGTTATTATGCATGCATGGAAACATGTGGTCAGTCAAATTTGAGCAGTACTACGTACTCTAAACACTCTTTGAAAAATATCATGCCTGTGTCGGCTGCTAGCTGCTTCACGTTTGTGGTGCTGTGCACGCCGCAGTGCTCATGCACGGATCTACAGCTGGTTGCTTTTGATTGGTTGGCGCTCTGAGTACTGACAACAGCGCCTCAATGCACTAGAAGTGTGGGATCACTTCCGAAATGCTTACAGAATAACGTGGGGGCTCTCCTTCGAAAACAAGGATGCTCGATGGGCTCGCCTACCGATCCGATCGGCAGAGTGGCCGAAAGGTAAAGAATAATGCCCCAGAGGACGGACAGCACGCCGCGCCGCGTGGATGAGACGACATGCGTATTGGGCAGACACGTGTCCTCTGCATGCGATAACAGCCACAATGCAGTCGGCACGAATCGACAGGTCGTGGAAATGTTGATGGAATGGAGGGGTAGACTTTACACTGATAGAGCCGGAACACAGTCAATAAGTGGATCGTCAGTTGCATTGCAATGCTGTGCTCCTGCGGTTTCTGACGAGGCTGCAGTGTGAGAAGTGTCACTTTTAATCGCTTGGGCAAGATACGTAGCACTGTTAATGTCTGTCGATAGCGAAGGGCGCAATATTTCAACGAAATTCGCGCTCGGCGTAACGCAATGGGGGTGTGTGTTGGTCACATTGTTGCGGCACGAATTTGCACCGTTCACTCGAAGTACGGGGTCACCAATGTGGAGCTCCAGTATGTAGTGATAGCGCGAATGATAGACGACACAGTGGCACGGAGTGAACAACACACAATCTCGATTCACACAAGGATATATGACATAACATACTCGAGTCACAGAACGAACTGATATGCTATGTTGAGATAAACCTGTGAGTCGTTTTCTCTGGCTAACAATGCTAACTTTCCCACATCGTCACGATTCTCCTGTGGTTGCCGAATACATTGTGCCATTAGATAGCAGACTGGATGGCACACAGGCTAAGATGTTGAAAAATGGTGCCACTTAGTACGCATATCACGTACGTGAACAACAATATTTTTTATAAACTGTAAAATGCGAAGTTGTCGCATGTTACAGTGTGCGACGGTCTAGCCTGTGACGCTTATTGCGAGAGAGATATTACTACCACCTGTTTTGATTAAACACACTTCAGACATGTATGTACCCATAGGAAATGATGACTCTTAAGATAAATTTCCTCTGCTGTTACTACAGCTATTCTTGGATCTTCAAGTTTCATCACATTTGAAGCAAATTCCGTACAGTAGCTATTTCTCCAATGTCGAGGCACAATTATTTAAACCACTGTGTGCCACCTGTGGCCTATATTTTTCATCATAGAAAGCCACTAACCAACATATGCATTCACATAAGAGCCAATAAGAGATTTAGCCCGTCACAAAGATTCGTCATCAAAGAATTGTAGTTAGACGTAACAGGGAAGTTCTTTGTTTGATGAACGATGATGATGCTATACGGTTCGACGAAGATGATGTGGTCACATTGAACGTTCCTAATATTATCCAAACTAAGAACGAAGTGACTGCTGCACGAATCAGAAATACAATAAAGGAATAGGTTCAAAGTCCTTGGACATAAGACGATTAAATTTTTTATCGTTCATTTGATTTGTTATGTTTGGTAAATTCTCTAAAACTTTTGACTTCTTTTCGATTTTACGAAATAAGAATTTAGATAGAAATATATAAATAAATTTGGAAGTGTTGTTTTAATGTAATAATTTTTAAATTTAAAACTGCAAAATCTAGGGGTCACGAAAATGTGACGTTTGACATGCAGGGGGGGGGGGGGGGGAGGCTACAAAAATAATAAAACCCATGTGACGCAATTTACAGATGACCCCAAAGCAGTAAAACATTTAGAAAAAATATTTTCATTCAAACACCAACGTGTAACGTCTCCTTTTGTGGTGTTGAAATAAGGCGGTGTCCCCTTAGGACATACAACATACATGCCCTTGTATGTGTGTGAATGTGTTCTGAAAGTTTTTCCTTACCTTTTTGTTACAACCTGCATACAACAGCTTCACCAACAAATAATCTGATGGAGCTAGCAACATTATTCACTATGTCATCTACCTTAAGGGGTATGTCCAAACTTACTTTTACGTCTGAAGACATATCTCTGTAGTTATAACGACATCCTGCGTCATATTTGCTAGGGATTCTGCAGTCTAATCACAAAATTCTCTGATATACATGTAAGTTCTTAGTGTTATCTGTTTTATTGCCAGTACAGTAGTAGTCCGAAATTCCACACTCGGAATCTATGCAGGACATGAAGCGGTGCTGCAACATATGTTGAAGGTATTGGATTATCTTGGCAGCTCATACCAGTGAGAAACTAATAGTAAAATGAGGCTATTTGCAGGTGATGCAGTTATCTATAATGAAGTACTATCTGAAAGAAGCTTCATAAATATTCAGTCAGATTTTGATAAGATTTCAAAGTGGTGCAGAGATTGGCAATTTGCTTCAGAAATGTAAAACGCTGCACGTCGCGAAACGTAAAAAAAGATCGTATTGTCCTATAATGTCAATAAGTCAACTCATACAAATACCTAGGTGTTACACATTGTAGGGATATTAACTAGCCGGCCGCTGTGGCCGAGCGGTTCTAGGCGCTTCAGTCTGGAACCGCGCTGCTGCTATGGTCGCAGGTTCAAATCCTTCCTCGGGCATGGATGTGTGTGCTGCCCTTAGGTTAGTTAGATTTAAGTAGTTCTAAGTCTAGGGGACTGATGACCTCAGATGTTAAGTCCCATAGTGCTTGGAGCCATTTGAACCATTTTTGGATGTTAAATGGAATGATCATGTGGGTCCAGTCGTGAGTAAATCAGGTGGTAGACTTGGATTTATTGGTGGAATACTGGGGAAGTGCAATCAATCTACAAAGGAGATTGCTTCCAAATCACTCGTGCAACAGGTTCTAGAATATTGCTCAACTGTGTGGCACCCGTACCAGATAGGCCTAACAGGGGATGTTGAACGTATACAGAGAAGGGCAGCACGAATGGTCACAGGTTTGTTTAATCAGCAGGAGAGTGCCACAGAGATACTGAAGGAAATGAAGTGGAAGAATCTTGAAGATAGACGTAAACTGTCCTCAGGAATTCTATTAACAGAGTTTCAAGAACCGGCTTTAAAGTACTGCTCAAAGAACATATTACAGCCCCCTACTTATCGCTCACATAGGGATGATGAAGATAAGATTAGAATAATTCTTGCACGCACAGAGATATTCAACCATTTTTCCCGCGCTCCATACATGAATGGAACAGTATGAAACCCTAATAACTGGGACAATGGGGTGTACCCTCTGCCACGCACCTCACGGTGGTTTGCAGAGTATATATGTAGATGTAGATGGACGAACTTAATTTTTACTTTAATATTTATCAGTTTACCTCTGTACCTATGTGGTCAACACAACCGAGCGAGTGGCGCAGTGGTTAGCACACTTAGTAAACTGGACTCGCATACGAGAGCACGAGGGTTCAAAACAGCGTCCGAACATTTTAGGCAAATGCCGGGATGGTTCCCTTGCACAGGCACGGCCGATTTCGTTCCACATCCTTCCCTAATCCAATGGAATGGGTCAGCACGTCTGGGAAGGACACGGGTTCAGTTTCCGGCAGTGGCAAGGATTTTCCCCTGGCTGGAGGACTGGAATGCGGTGCCGCACTCAGCCTCGTGATGCCAGCTGAGGAGCTACTGGAGTGAGGCGTGACTTCTCAGAGGCCTGGAATGTTGACAACGGTCGAGAGAGAAGTGTGCTGGCCCCATGACCCTCCATACCACATCCCGCGAGTCAAAGGATCACACGGCGACCGGTCGTCATCGCGAGCTCTTCAAGACCTCATCGCGGAATTAAGTTGTTTTTATTGACTTAGCCTTTGTGACAAATACTCTTTAAACACCGTATGTTTGGTTTCCATTACCCGCAGGGAGTTGGTCTGCATTTATTGGCCTTGGTTTTGGCTCTGGTAGAATGATGTGGTGCTGTTATGCTCCCTGTTTACCTTTTGTGGCCGGCCGAAGTGGCCGTGCGGTTAAAGGCGGTGCAGTCTGGAACCACAAGACCGCTACGGTCGCAGGTTCGAATCCTGCCTCGGGCATGGATGTTTGTGATGTCCTTAGGTTGGTTAGGTTTAACTAGTTCTCAGTTCTAGGGGACTAATGACCTCAGAAGTTGAGTCCCATAGTGCTCAGAGCCATTTGAACCATTTTTTTTACCTTTTGTGAGGTGCTAACAATAGCAACTCATAACTACCATGGCTTTAAGAATCACAAGATAAACATGAGGGTCTTCTTAGATCTAACTGCAGCCCATCATACCGTCTCATGTGACAGATTCCTGCTCAAATCCGTCATTGTCATTCCGAGTCGAAAACTAACCACTCTAACTGGCAACATGCTGAACAGTAAATAGTTCCAGGTGTTCACAGAGAACTCTAAAATCAGAGTTCACGAAATAAATGACGGTATCTCAGAGGGTTTCTGCCCACTCCTTCTGAAATTGTATACACATTACCTTCAAGAAACGAAGTCCAGAAAGTGTATTTACGCTGATGATATTGCTCTGATGCCCCAGGGTCAAAGCTTTAGGGATGCTGAAATATCAGTAACATCAGATCTGACGACGGTGGATGCATCCTTCAAACGTAACTCTCCTCAAAATACCGTTGTGTCAACTTCCCACCTACGGAATAAACAAGCAAACTAGAGACATAACATCACGCTTAGAGATCAGACTCTCCAAATCTGCAACACTCCAAAATATTTAGATGTGGTCCTACACTGGTCTTTGAATACAATATCCATCTCCGGAATGAGGCAGCTAAAATCAAAACTCGTAACAATACCAGGTCTGCTCACAAAATTCCGGAACTTTGTCCACAGAATTTTTCTACGGTTACCTCTTACTTATTGTGCATTGTCTCCTTCGAAATACTCTCCTCCACAATTGATACACCGCTCCCAATGCCGTTTCCACTTCCGGAAGCAGTCTTGGTACGCCTCTTGCTGGATCGCGCGAAGCGCCGTCTGTGAATTTCCTTTTATCTATTCTTTCGTTGCAAATGTTCGTCCTTTCAACGGGGTTTTCAAGTTTTGAAACAAAAAAAAGTCCTCAGGGGCAAGCCTGGAGAATACGGAGGATGGGACAGCACAGTGATTTCGTTTTCTGTGCAATAGTCACACACCAACAGGGATGAAAGTTCGGTTGCGTTATCGTGATGCAAGAGCCATGAAGTGTCTCGGCACATTTCAAGCTGTTTCCTTCTCACATTTTCTCACGGGCGTCGCAACACATCCCAGTAGTACCATCGATTGACAGTTTGTCCCTGTGGCACGAATTCATGATGAACTAATCCTTCAAAATCAAAGGAAACTATCAGCATGGCTTTGACATTTGATCTGACCTGATGAGCTTTTTTTTGGTATTGGAGAACCTTTCCCGAGCCGTTGTGAAGACTGGACCTTGGTCTCAACATCATAACCGTAAACCCATGTCTCATCACCAGTTATGATTCTCTTAAGGAACACCTCGTTCTCATTCCCGCTATCCAAAAGCTCTTCACAGACTGCGAGGCGAAGGTCTTTCTGGTCTTGACTCATAGACCGTGGGACCATCTTGGCTGCAACACGACGCATTCCGAGGAAGATGCTACTCAATACAACACTGAAGAATCACTAACAGACGTACTGCAATGAAACTTCCGGCAGTTACACATTAAACACAGCCGTGTGCAGGGATGCCAACCGCATTTCTCTCCAACACACCACTGGCGCAAAATTATGAATGTTCCGGAAATTTTTGAAGAAACCATGTACAGTCTAGAAGTTAACAGAAACCGCCTGAGGTGTGACTGCACCAGTTCTCAGATCATCAGCTTTATCTCTATCATACTCAGCTGAAGAATACCGCTGTTCCATCTGCATAAACAGTGCTCACATTAAAATAATCAACACACAGCACAATCAAACAATGCCCCTCGTCACAGGGTGTATTCGTCTCATAAACATTCACTGGCTACCAGCGCTTAGTGACATTCCACCACCATCCATAAGAAGATCACAGTCATTGCTGAACGCGTGGAAAAGAATAAAAAAACACTCAGAATTAACTATTCATTCAGAAATTTCATTATCACAACCCCAGCGATTGAGGTCTCCAAGGGCATCGTTGAGCACAGCAGTCAGCCTGCAGGACATTGACTTCAACATGCAACATGCCTGGAACTATCAATGACAGGAACAATCTTCCGTCAACCAACGTCAATTAATTAAAATTCCCCGGGAGCGACCAGCAGTGCTTCGAATGGCTCTAAGCACTATGGGACTTAACATCTGAGGTCATCAGTACCATAGAACTGAGAACTACTTAAACATAACTAACCTAAGGACATCCCACACATCCATGCCCGAGGCAGGATTCGAACCTGTGACCGTAGCAGCCGCCTGGTTCCCGACTGAAGCGCCTGGAACCGCTCGGCCACAACGGCCGGCAATCGGATCAGAACTGACGGGGACAGATGTGGAGCATTGCTGCATCAGTGGGTAGGGAAATCCTCCCCTGAATCTGACTGCGGCGAAGATCAGCAAACTGTACGTCATGTAACACTTGAATGTTGCGTCAGAGCTTTCAGAGGTACGATGGAAGACTTTCTCAGTTAGTCTGTACAAGCTTCTGACTGTATTTCAAGACCGAACTTAGAGCTATGTATCGATTGCGAACTTCAAATTATGTGTATCTGTGTATGAATGTACATATCTGTTGTATGTAGTTGTCTAATATTACTCATGCCACAAATTAATAAATTGCTACCATACCGCATTTTTGTTTCCGTATGTCATTTCGCATTTTAAGTAGTGGTCTGGTATTAACAATAATGTCATCCTCCAGAACGTTTATCCTTATTCAATGGATTGGGTTCATGGTTCCGCCAAAGTGAGCTACATTTTATACGGCTTTCCAAAGTCCTGTCAGATAAATTATCGATGGTCCCACTAACACGGTGCCGGACAATGTCTTAGCCATTTGTATCGGGAATAATGTTTAGTCTCTGACCAACAAGCGCCTTTATGAGTGCATCTGACTCTTGAAATTCCTATTTCATCTCGTCTTGATATATGAAGGAGGAACACATCAGGACCACGCCGATAACGTCGAATGCCAGTGTCAGGCGAAGACAGGCCGTAGATCAATGTAGTTCAAACAGACTGCTTTCGAGTTCTGTTTTTAAGGGCCCCATGCACACACCAACTGACAGACCAGTCGATCGACTGACCAAATTCGTGTACAGCCTACACACGTCCCGACCCGACTTCACGCTGCGATTTCGGCGCCGCAGTGACAATAGACGAACTTTTGTCAGGGCGGTTGGCACGACAGCGCTACATAGGGCGCAGGTTGTTGGGTGCAGCGTTGTTGGAGATGCGTTGGTTGTCGGGTTCGCATACCCAACCGACCCCCCGACAAGAAACAGGTGGTCGGTCGATTGGTCAAAGCGTATGCACACGTCCAATTTGTCGGTCGGTCGGTCGGTCTGTCGGTTGGTGCGTGCATAGGAGCCTATAGGCCTCGGTTTTATTAATACCAACTTTAACTCAAATATTTCTTTCGGTTCTTTAAAGACGTTACTTGGTTCAAAGCAGAATATCATATTTAGATTAACATGTACTTGAACACACGTACTGCAGAACACTTTGACACCACTACTGTCGTTGCACAATGCCTGTGTACGGGTATAGCTTAGCGTCTTTGGACCAATCAGTTGGTGCAAATCTGCCTATGCACTGTTAGCTATTTTTCCAAAGAGTGGTGAGGTGAGTTGAGCTTGACCCAGTGATGTCAACATAGTCCACCGTCTCGGCGAGTTCTTGTGTACTTCAGTGTTTTAGAGTGCGTTGGTGGCAGTGTGAGGCTAGTCGTTTGTTTCATGCCTCGTAATTATAAATGTTTCTCGGTTATGAACAATTTTGTTGCCAGCAGCGTAACTATTTACTAGACAAAGATTTGTTTTGCTTATACAGGCAGTGATTCCAGATACTTTTTCAGCAAGGTTTCCGTGAATACTAACTCAAACTTTTATGCCTTTCGTATTAGAAAATATTTATATGTGCAATGAAAACTTTTACAAATCTTCCGTTGTTGTAATATGTAGGAATTAAGACATCAATTTATGAGTGCCATTTCGGTTTGAACTTATTTCAAGTGAGACTGCTCATGATACGAACTTCCTTGATTCTGGCACAATCGACATCATTTATGGATTAAAATTCAGATCCATCTTCGAAGTTTTTTGATCGATGGCTATTTATTTTGCTACCGTATTAAGTGCGAATGTAGGACGTTCCAGTCTGTGGAAAATGGAAAGTATCCCACGGCGTAGAAACATTGTAGAAAATCTGCAGGAATGTGGACTGAAGTAATCTTAATTTGATCGTCATCTTAATATCTGGTAATTCTGATGGCACGTTTCACCGAAACTTTTCCATGTTGGTTATAAACGGTGTGCTGCTAGTAAATTTAGATTCATTAAGATACTGGCGGAAATTTCCTGAAATTCGCGAAAAAATTTCGATTTAAGCCCCAGGACAGGGAGAGGACTATGGAAGCGGCGTAATAGATTCTTATAGTTACTTTTGATCTCGTGTAAACAAGGAGGCGGGTAGTTTGGCCGTTTATTTTCCCCTTAAGACACCACACATTCTTTCTGGAGCATATGCACTTGAGCTGTTGTGAAATGAGAGTACTTAAATTTGACTTTTACATAGCCCGTTAATACCCTTTTTTGTTTTGGTATTGGATAGTTCAAAATGTGAAACTGGATGGGTATCTTGTTATTACTTTTATTTAGCGGTCTCCACCGAAGAAAACTTAAAGCTGCTAGTTTAATACCTTCAGGTTGCATGATTTCACAGTAGCTGCTGTAATTTTTTTAGCAGTTTCGAAACCTTGTGAACAATTAGGTATAAAATGGTATCTGCGGCGTGCGTAACCAGGATTCGTTTTTTATAAATTGGAGACGAAATCATCTCCAACCCGGGTACTACAAATCACGTTTTTCATGTAGAACGATCGGAATATTCCTAAAATGTATGCGTTGGATAGCATTGCTTGATAAGTTAATTTTTCAAATACTTTCAATGTTCACTCGAGCAGTATAGCAACAAAAGCGCTGTGTCAACATCCCTTTCAATATTATTTAGCGATTCTGTAGGGACTGAATCAAGCTTCTACAAAAATTTTGGAATATGCCTTCTTTTATTAAACTTACATAATAAATGGTTTCTGGCGATGTTTGTCACTCTTATGCTGCTTCAGTAGGCCTGTAGAATTTGATAAAAGCGAGAACTTTTCACTAAATAGCGTTTAACGAACTTTTAACGGACTTCCCAATAGCAGTTTTAAAGAATTTTAACAAGTAGAATGTAAATGAAATTAACTCCGATTCCAGTTCAGAAACTTGTCAAACTAGGAAACAGATGCTACTGATCCGCTTTGATCCATTACGTAATCAGAACTGCGCACATATATGTAAAATAGCCCAATAATAAGACTGATAGTTCTCTCCACAACCACCGAGCGAGGTGGCGTAGAGATTGGCACACTGGACTCGCATTCGGGAGGACGACGGTTCAATTCCGCGTCCGGTCTGCCATATTTAGGTTTCCTGGATTTCCCTAAATCTTTCCAGACTAGTGTAGGGATGGTTCATTTGGACGGGCATGACGCATTCCCTTTCCTGTCCTTTAAACATTTATTGTGTACTCCGTCCCTGGTGGCAACAATGTTGACGGCATCTTAAACGCTACTCTTCCTTCCTCCATTATAGTACATTAGGTGACTTCCGTAGTATAACTTTTAACGTAACGTAGACCTCGGGCACGCTACTTATCGGTCTCACGACATCCTATAATTAAAAAAAAGTTTTGTTCAATGTACCCTCCTATGACATGACGTCGCATATTGTCGGATGTCAAAGCTGACATCTAGTATTGGTTGGTCATACCTACCCGAATCCGGAATGACGCCAAAAGTAGTCACAACATATGTTTCCTTTAAGAGTTTTATTAAGGAAAATAAGTTACGTACATTAATAGAACATTGGTTGCATCAAAGACAAACTGGATTGTTCGAATGGTGTGGATTCAATCGTTGACACTTTTCTTGCCTTGTCACACGTGATTCTCTGGCAGTAATGATTCAATGGAAATTAAGCAGCATTTCAGACGTCCATCTTTGAGTATAAGTCGACTAATTTTTACTGGAAATGCAGATTATGTATGCTGTATTTGGATAAAGTGAAGGGTCCGATTCCACAAGTCTGGTTTGACCCGGGACGTAAATGTGTTATGAAGCCACAAAGGCGCGGTGTGTCTGAAAGGAATTATTTGCAGAGGCCATGCTGGCGCCAGCGGTGGCGCGCTCTACTATGGTATGTGTGTTTCTAATTTGTTTGTGAATGACGTTCATGCGGCACTGAACTTAGTGCTGTATTACTCAATGTTTGGAAAGTTTGTTCCCGTGACGGTAAGTTTTGTGTCGTTAGTTTTTGGCTACTGGATTATTTTAGGTTTTGAAATTTAGTTCGTCGTGTTTGGAAAGAAGTTTTTTAGTTTCTTTCGGTGCTATTTGTGGATCTTACAACGAAATTTACTGTGTAGCGTGTGGCTGGTATCGCTGCTTTCGTTTGAGCTACAGGTAAAATGAAATATCCGATTCAAGTTCTATTTTTTTTTTGGGGGGGGGGGGGGGAGCGCAATTCATTTTAGAGGATTTCGTGTTACTTCACGGTTTTGTTTGTTTTGTAATCGTCACGTAATTATAGTTCATTAGCTTGCCCCCGTC
This sequence comes from Schistocerca nitens, assembly GCF_023898315.1. Classification (NCBI taxonomy): domain Eukaryota; kingdom Metazoa; phylum Arthropoda; class Insecta; order Orthoptera; family Acrididae; genus Schistocerca; species Schistocerca nitens. The sequence goes on along the minus strand of NC_064615.1, from coordinate 251,930,905 downwards.
CTAAAACCCATACTTCCCACATTTCTCCCGTTAATTTTATTTTATTGCGCAGTTTGCTGGTGTACTAAGTGACGTTATGGTCTTCACATTGTATGTGCTGGAAGTATGGGTGTCAGTCATCTCGATGTTGTCATGGATCAGAGACAGATGGAATCAGAAATTTCTATATTTCTCTGTATTCTCTTAAGAATAAACAATAAACGTTTGTTGCATGCTGGCGTGTTTGTAAATTAAGTAAACAGTTAGGTTTTCTCTGTAGTTTAAGGTTGCAAGTTTCGGGAGCAGTTTGAACTGCTTCCAGAAACAGGCTAATGTCTTTAGTTGTAACCAGTAGTCCCTTGCAAGATGAGTTTGATAGCATGGCAGAGGGTATGACATGTAGAGCAAACGTGTGGAGAATAACATGTAGTTGTTAAAAATTGTAATCACGTAAGTAGTTCGAAGGGAACGCAGAGAATTCTTGCAGAATCGATGTGTAGGATCTAACCGAATTATAGGTACTTTGCGTATTTCTTAGTTCTTCATGTGACTATTAAACTTCTCCGGGGTGCTTACTCTCGTTGGGTAACACACGTAGCAGTCTGTGTTCTGCCCTTCGCTGTCTGTAGTTAATCCAGAAGCTTACCTTCTTACATAGGGCACACTCTACAGCGATGCAATACTGCATTTTAGGTAGCAAAGCATTTCGTTAGCCTTACATTTGTTGATTTGGCTGCATTTCCGCAATGTCGAAAGTGAGAGCAGCGGCACTTCCTTTGTTCATTTCGGGCTAAGTCACATCCCACGTCATATTGACGAACAGTACTTTCACGATATGAGGTCTGCTTGTGTTACAAATGGATTACAGGTTACACCATTTTCCATGCCATTGGTCACAGCACGAAACTGTGCTAATGTAACTTTGGGCGATCGAGCAGTTACGTTGCAGTATCATGCTATTTTCATGGAGTAGCAGATTAAGTCTGCAGTGGAGTATGATAGGTTGTGGAGATTCTCGTTCGTGTTTACAGGTGGAGTGTTGCGATCCTACACGGCCGTTGCGTGGAGCTGTGCCGAGCTCAGGAGTGAACCCTGGGCCCACACCAGTACGACGGTTCTCGCTGGGCAAAGGCAGCGTTATCGCTTCTGTCGCAGTAGCATAGACAGACTTAAAAGGCGAAGGGAGCTTCCAGCAGTCGGAAGACGCCCAAGTGGAGAAAATGGCAGAGGAGGGAGATGTGCAGTCTACGGGTGAGTGTTCACAATCATGAAGATCCTGTTTGTTATATAGTGTTGTATAAAGGATTCTTGCCCCATAGTTTAGTTTCAAGTAGGAAATGTTCCCACGATATAGTAAATCAAATCCATCGCTTTCCTTGGGAGGGGGTGGTTGTGGAGAAATGGTCATAGGTATCGTGACTGGTCTGACGTGGCATTTCACGAATTTGTCCTGTACCAACCTCTCCATCTCAGGATAGCAAACCCAACGCCCTCACTTACTTATTACATAGACCTATATTCCAGTCTCTGCCTTCCTCTACAGTTTTTACCGTCTCCCCCCTACTCCTTCCCGTGTTAAAACACGCCCTATCACACTGTCCCCTTCTAATCAAAGTTTTCCGTATGCTACTGCCCTCACCATTTCTGAGGGGAACCTCTTCATCTCAGTCCACCTAATTTAACAATCTTCTGTAATTCCACATCTCAAACTTTTCGATTCTCTCTTAATTTGAGCTATAAATTTCTCTTCTCTCAGATTAGATTCGGTAACACATGACTCTGTCCAGCCATCCAACCTTTAATTCCGCAGGTCGTGGTCAAGTGGCTAGTGTTGATACCTCTGGATCACGGGGTCCCGGGTTCGATTCCTGGTTGGGTTAATTTTCTCCACCTGGGGACTGATTGATAGTGTTGTCCTCAAAATTTCACCATAATCTTCATTTGTGACAGTGGCTAGACTGGACTGTGTAAAAGTCGGCACTGTGTAAAAGTCGGCACTGTGTGCAGGTGCTGATGACCGCGCAGCTGAGCGCCCGACAAACCAATCATCCTCCAACCTTTAGTATTCTTCTGTAACAATACATTTCAAAAGCTCTATCTTCATATCTGAACTGATAGTGGTTCATGTATCACTTCTGCACACTCAAGACAAATACCTACATAAAAGACGTTGCAACTCTTAAATTTTTGTCCCACATAAACAAATTTCTTTTTCGGAAATTCTTTCCTTGCTACTGCTAGTCTGAATTTTATATCCACTCTACATCCGTCAAATTCCCTCTGTATCACCTGATTTGATTATTTTGCAGCACACTTCTTTTAGTTTTGATGTTCATTACATAACCTTTTTCCAAGATAATATCCATTCTGTAAAACTGCTCTTTAAAGTACTTAGTTATCTTACAGAATTAAAATGTCATCGGCAAACATCATAGTTTTAACATCTCCTCCATGAACTTCATTTTAAAATGATCTCTTGGTTTCGTTTACTACTTACAGATTGAATAACATCTGGGATAGGTTACAGTCATCGCTCTTCTGTACTACTGCATCCCTTTCATGTCCTTGGACTTAAAATTGCAGTCTGGTTTCTTTTAAGTTATTTCGAAGTCTTAATTGTTACACAACAGAGAATTTGTATGCATAAAGACACAGTTCATTTTTGATACATTTGACACGATCTTTGCTCACTAGCACCGCTAACCGGGATTGTTTAACTTTATCAACTTTTCTGCAAACTATATCTCAGCTGGGCAATGTTTCTTGATTTTCAGATTGCTTTCTAATGTTCCTTTCACTGTTCATACTAATTTGTCACAAAATACCCAAAATACTTTTTGGGCAACTTCTGTTTCTTTCACCTCACGTTCTTAGCCACAAAGGACACTTGTGGCCCATTCAGGAAAAAATACACTAACGTGTGAAGTTTTTCACCTACAGCACCTATGTGAAAGAAAACTGAACTGTTACGGATTCAGCACTTCCCATGTTAGCTGAATTTTAACGTTTTTATGTAACGTAGTTTGACGAACATGTACTTTCATTATAGGAAGTTTCGCTGTTGTGATCTGATAGTTTAGAACTATGGGTCACAATGAAACTGAACATTGGTAATTATCTTCCGTCATATAGAATTCTAAAGTTAACGAACCTGCACATGTAGTACGTCTCAACACATTTTCTGTAGTAAGTGCGTGGTACCTAATTAAAGCTGTACATCATGGGAAATATATAAATAACGCTGATTTTTCGAGAATCCTAATTTAGTGCATTATGCGTAAACTGTAGCATTTACTAGCACTTAAAGCTCCTATCCAATACGCTGGCCATGGTACCTGCATCTTCATTTCTGTCGTCTTGAGCATCTCCTCTGTTAATTGACAGTCTTACGAGGTTTGCTTTGATCATTCTTTTATCCACTGTTGGTATCGCTAATGCCTGTCCTAAATACCTGAAGCCTTGCCAAACGTTGACGCTGCTGACTTGTGACAGAACGACACGTAATGAAACCTTAGTTATTCCTGTGTTGCTCCTAACGCAGTAGTGCAGTATCAGGTTTGCAGACTTAAGGACGATGTCATTTTCATATTGTCAGTTGGCTACATAGCACTGTAAATAATAAATATCACTTATGCTTCTTCCTTACAGTGTCGCCAAATCATCTAAGAAATCCACACATGGAAGAACTCAGAGAAAGAATCAAGGTGAAGTATGAAATTACTTTTTAACAGTTACTGCTAACACTTCATATGAATCTTTAAATTTAAAGATGTTTGGAAGAAACTTGAGTAGAAACGAATCGCTTAATTTTTCAGCTACGGGAGTTCCGTTTGTACTTCGGGATATTATGGAGGCTATAAAGCGTGTGATAGTTAATCATCCGGATTTAGATGATAGCTTTCGCAAAACAGATACTGATTTGAAATGACGGTTTTAACTTTCTGGAATGCTCTCCACTGACTAGATCTCTCTCCTGGGAGAGGGGTGAAACTTGCGATGCCCTTGTGCCAGTAATAAATGACCTGTAGCAATCCGACAACTTTCAGGAAGTTTGATACCCGACTGCAGGACTGAAAAATGTACACCACTGACGCTTCATAGACCTCCTTCAACCGGCTCTTATCAACATACGCCTTTGATCTCCGCAACAACAGAGGAGTCAATCGGTCACTGTTTCCATAGAAATAGAAGGAATTCCAGTAAATCTGTAGGTTTTCGTGGCCGTTGTCAGCGGGCTGCATAGTTTTTCAGTTTCTTCGCACACAGTCGACTTTTCAGCCTCTCTACTGTGATACGGCAGAATTTGGAGCAGCGTGGGCTGAAGAGTGGAATTGTTGCCTTGCGGTCCAGATTTCGTCAAGCTTGGGAATCCTATTAGACAGCCATTCAAAAGCAACTGCTATGAAAGGTTTGGATCACTGAGATTCCTGTTTCGAGACAGGTCAAAGAGCACGACGCGTCGTGAGCTTCAGATAATTTCCGGGAAATCTAAGTAGTTTTTAGTATTCGTACGGTATTTGAAGTAAGTGATCCTTCGACACGAAAATTAGTCTGCTTTGCTTATTTTCATTCGCTTTTGTCGTATGGTATTATATTTTGGGGTAGCTCTTCCTATTCAAAAAGGCTATTTTTGGCTCAAAAACGGGCGGTTCGGGCAATAAGTGGTGTAAGTTGCGAATATCTTGTCTACTCCTGTTCGCTATTCTCGGTATTTTGACACTGGCCTCTCAATAGGTGTATTCTTTGCCATTTCGTGTTAACAATATTGGCTTATTCCCAAGAATAAGCAGTTTTCACCCCGTTAATACTCGGCAGAAATCAAACCTTCATTTGGATCGGAATTCCTTAACTCTTCTGCAAAATGTGTGCAATATACATTTCAATAAGATACCACAAGAGTTCAAAACTCTTAGCAGTAATCCACTCGCTTTCAAATCGAAACTGAAGAACAATTTTGGTAAACATTTTTGGAATACAGTGATCAATTAATTGTTATATTTTGATTAAAGTTCAGTCTTGATCACGTTATGTCTGTTTTAATGAGTAACCGGTTTCGGTTTTTTCTATAAAACCACAAGCTACACGTTATGTCTGTTTTAATGAGTAACCGGTTTCGGTTTTTTTCTATGAAACCATCATAAGACCCATCGGCTCCCTTGGGTTGGTAGGTGGAGCTCTCCTTGCTGCTGTGCACAGCAGCAAGGAGAGCTCCACCTACCAACCCAAGGGAGCCAATGGGTCTTATGATGGTTTCATAGAAAAAAACCGAAACCGGTTACTCATTAAAACAGACATAACGTGATCAAGACTGAACTTTAATCAAAAAAAAAAAACAAAAAAAAAATGAAGAGTTTCCTCAATGGTCATTTCTTAACTTTCTTGAGAAGTTCCTTAAAAAATTAGTGGTTCTTATGTTGTATTGTTGACGGAGTTTACTTAAACTTACGGCTTGACTTCTTTTGGGTTCATAGACATTTTATTTTTATACACTCCTGGAAATGGAAAAAAGAACACATTGACACCTGTGTGTCAGACCCACCATACTTGCTCCGGACACTGCGAGAGGGCTGTACAAGCAATGATCACACGCACGGCACAGCGGACACACCAGGACCCGCGGTGTTGGCCGTCGAATGGCGCTAGCTGCGCAGCATTTGTGCACCGCCGCCGTCAGTGTCAGCCAGTTTGCCGTGGCATACGGAGCTCCATCGCAGTCTTTAGCACTGGTAGCATGCCGCGACAGCGTGGACGTGAACCGTATGTGCAGTTGACGGACTTTGAGCGAGGGCGTATAGTGGGCATGCGGGAGGCCGGGTGGACGTACCGCCGCATTGCTCAACACGTGGGGCGTGAGGTCTCCACAGTACATCGATGTTGTCGCCAGTGGTCGGCGGAAGGTGCACGTGCCCGTCGACCTGGGACCGGACCGCAGCGACGCACGGATGCACGCCAAGACCGTAGGATCCTACGCAGTGCCGTAGGGGACCGCACCGCCACTTCCCAGCAAATTAGGGACACTGTTGCTCCTGGGGTATCGGCGAGGACCATTCGCAACCGTCTCCATGAAGCTGGGCTACGGTCCCGCACACCGTTAGGCCGTCTTCCGCTCACGCCCCAACATCGTGCAGCCCGCCTCCAGTGGTGTCGCGACAGGCGTGAATGGAGGGACGAATGGAGACGTGTCGTCTTCAGCGATGAGAGTCGCTTCTGCCTTGGTGCCAATGATGGTCGTATGCGTGCTTGGCGCCGTGCAGGTGAGCGCCACAATCAGGACTGCATACGACCGAGGCACACAGGGCCAACACCCGGCATCATGGTGTGGGGAGCGATCTCCTACACTGGCCGTGCACCACTGGTGATCGTCGAGGGGACACTGAATAGTGCACGGTACATCCAAACCGTCATCGAACCCATCGTTCTACCATTCCTAGACCGGCAAGGGAACTTGCTGTTGCAGCAGGACAATGCACGTCCGCATGTATCCCGTGCCACCCAACGTGCTCTAGAAGGTGTAAGTCAACTACCCTGGCCAGCAAGATCTCCGGATCTGTCCCCCATTGAGCACGTTTGGGACTGGATGAAGCGTCGTCTCACGCGGTCTGCACGTCCAGCACGAACGCTGGTCCAACTGAGGCGCCAGGTGGAAATGGCATGGCAAGCCGTTCCACAGGACTACATCCAGCATCTCTACGATCGTCTCCATGGGGGAATAGCAGCCTGCATTGCTGCGAAAGGTGGATATACACTGTACTAGTGCCGACATTGTGCATGCTCTGTTGCCTGTGTCTATGTGCCTGTGGTTCTGTCAGTGTGATCATGTGATGTATCTGACCCCAGGAATGTGTCAATAAAGTTTCCCCTTCCTGGGACAATGAATTCACGGTGTTCTTATTTCAATTTCCAGGAGTGTATGTTATTACCTTTACGTTGTAATTTCATGTACTGACACGTTAAATGATCTTGGAGATTTGCTCCTCAATTTGGTCCTAAGGAACTTGAGTGTAAATAAAATAAAAACTAACACTTGCATATCCACGATCTCAATGTCATCAGTTTGTAGGAGCGGTATCACATTGTCCTTTAAGCCAGATTTAGATTCGTTGCACATACGTTTGAGGAGGTAAACCCCTTCCCTTACCCCTTTGCTTATCTGGGAAGTGGTTAGCTGATGTAGTATCTATATTCCGATCTACTAGCTTCAGTTTGCGGGGAGTTCCAATAAACCTCTTATGTTTCTGCAACAGAAGAAAATAGAGAGAATAAAGGTTTAATTGTCAAAAAGGAAAGCTAATGGCGTTCGCGTATACGAACTTAGAATACGTTGAAAGCCTATGTCACAAATCTTGTTAGTGGATTCATGGGGTGGGCAAACTGGCATTGTGAATTACCAAAGCCAGCCACAGTGCACAGCGGTGGCTGCCCTGCTGGGTTGCTGAGTGCTGTGCCGTACATACGTTCAGTCTTCCTTTGGCTAAGTTGAAAACATCTTTACAGAGCAGAGAAAACTTTGTCTTTTCACTCAGGGGGATTGTACCATCGAGCTGATACATCCACTTTTTATTGCCAATAAAGTTAAAGTTAACAATACGCATGTTTTGCGATAGATGTAATCTCTTCTGAAAGACTATGTATGTGCCGTTCGAAGCTACGGTCACGAATATTACGAGGGCAGTTCTTGTGCCAGGGGGAACCGCCCCATTTGTCAGTGGATCTCCTCCTAGAATACAGAGCGTCTCAAAAGGATTGATACGACTTCATAAGAAACCGTCATCTGAACGATGGTAGACAGAAACCTAGTGTGAATTTTGACTGAAGTAAACGCAATCAACAATACAATATAAGAATCAGCTTAATTTTTCAAGGAACTCCTCATCAGAGTAGAAGGAATGACCCATGAGGAGACTCTTCAGTTTAGATTTGAAAGCGCTTGGATTACTGCTAAGATTTTTGAGCTCTTGTGGTAGCTTATTGAAAATGCATGCAGCACCATATAGCTCACCTTCGTTCACAAGAGCTAAGGAAGTCCGAGCCTGTTTCCAAAAAAGAACCAATTCTACAATCTTTTATCTTTTACAGGCCTGCACATACAATCTCGGAATACTTCCTGCAGTTACGCTTACTATCATTCCTTCTTTAGTCGTGGGTTCCCTGGTTTGGTGCGGCCGGCCACGAATTCCACTTGTACACCACACCTCAGTTATTTGTTGGTTTATTCCAATCTTTATCCCTACATTTATTACCTTCTACAGCAGGTTTGTCCTACATTTTACCATACCTGGGCGACGCGGAAGAAGACTAGTTTTGGGCCGCACATCATGTACGCAACAGTAATAATAACGGGCGGAAAAAGGACGGACGGAGGTACATACAATTAACAAACAACATCGCGTGGCAGGAATTTCAAAGTCAAAATATTAAATTCATCATAACTTACATAAACGGAAATGTATGGAATTGATTTTCTCACGTCTTGGGCCGCATGCGGCCCGTGGTTCCCGGCTTGGGCACCCCCATTCTATAACTACTTATATCAGGGCTTAATTTCGGCTGGAACGTGGCGGAACGATCTTCCTGCACCACCCAGGTACCTTTTTATAATCTCACGGCAACAAGTCTGCATGGAAAATTCAAAATAGTACACTTGTGTTAGAGCGCAACGCAACTATAATTTACCGCTGCGCCTGCGCCAGTGAACGTAACAATGGGAGACTAAAGTGATGCGACTTTCGTTCTCTCTCTCTCTCTCTCTCTGTCTGTCTCTCTGTGTGTGTGTGTGTGTGTGTGTGTGTGTGTGTGTGTGTGTGTGTGTCAGTCTTTAGCTTGCGTGCGACTGCCGGCAACCTCAGCGATCTAGTAGCATGGCGACGCTTTGTGTTACGTGTCAGTGAGAAATAACATTAGCGTCTGCATAATGTGTTTCCATGGAATATTTTTTGTGTGTCGTAATTTATGCCACAGCTGTTGCTAAACTGTTTGCACTGTGCATACATGGCTAAAATTTGGCAGACTTCGGAGCCAATACGTAAACATGCTTCCCCCTCGTGCCTTTGCTCATGGCGCTCAAAATATTTTCCTCTTTCACTGCTACGCACACTTGTTTAGTGACGGAACAACCGAATGAAAGCAAAAGATTCAATCAATTGTTGTAAAACAATCGCATAATTCGGTTGTAGTTTTATCTACCGGTTCAATTATTCCTTCATTCTTTTGAGTGAACCCAGTCTGTGGGACCTGCCAAATGAAAACATAAGATACCGTTGCTTGTTTTGCATGTTAGCTGAATTATTCACTGTGTGGCGAACACAGGTCCCCAAACTATTGCAGCATTTCCTTTCTTCCAGGCTGCTCTACCTCCCTTCCCTTTCCTTCTACTTCCCTGTCCTCATTCCTTTCACTTTGCTCCTTCGCATCCCTCTTGGCATTCTTCATGTCGGCGCAGCTATCCTTCTGACTCAGAATCGTCTTGTTGTTTTGGTTCGTTCTGCTTTTCCTCCTCTTTTTGGCTTTTCTTTATTGGTGCCCCTCCAGGGCTTGACCTCCATCTCTAAATTTTAGATCTGTGGTGTGATACAGATTGTGAAGAACTCCCTCCCTAGTGTCTTTGTTGTGGGTTCGTCTCCTCCTCTCTCTCCCTTTTTACCCTCCCCCTCCACCTCCCCCCACCTCGCTCGGAAGCTTGTCCATGTGGTACGCTGTTACGTACCCATCTGGTTGAGCCATTGACACCACAGGGATCATACTGCTGGTAGCTGTGCTGCGAACGCTTCGTGCAAGCCTAGGAGTGGTTTCCTATCTTTTCGGGGCATCAGAACTCCATAAAATGACAGTCGTGCCAGGCGACCGTTGCTGTGGCTGGGTGGTGCCCAAGAGGTGAGTCGACCCCAGGGGGCTCACGGTCCTTTCGTGAGTACGTGCGTGGCAGGCACGGGGCGCCGACCAGTTGCCACCTTCCTTCTTTCCCAGGCTACATTTACTTTCCCTTCCCCTCCTTCCCCACCCTTGCTCCTTCCCCTCCGCCCTCTCGTCTCCCTCTCCTTGGTGTCATTGTTTATGGTGGCCCCACTATCCTCCTGGATATGTTGGCTTTGCGATTTGGTTTTGTTGCGTAATTACCTCATCCTTTTGGCATTCTCTGGTCCCCCCTCCAGGGTTTGACATCCATTACTAAATTTCTGTTCTGTAGTGTGACCCATTTGGGGAAGAGCACCTTACCTAGTGTCTCCAAGGTGTGCCACCCTCCTCTCTTCCACCTTTTCTTTCACATTGTTGTCTGATGCTAGGGTCCATAGCCGGCGCAGTAGCCAGTTTGTGTGGTGGCGTCACTATCTACCCTTTGGGTTGAGCCCCCTGAACACACAGGGATCACACTTCTGATACCTGAGCTGTGACCTCATGTAAGCCTAGGAGTTATTGCATGTCATCCTGCAGCATCGGAACTCCTGGTCGCTGTGCCAGACGCCCCTTGCTGTGCTTGGGGGGCGGCCATGGGGAGAGCCCCTGATCGAAGTGGGTGGTATCAGGACAGACGCTATGCAAATGAATGCATACGGGTCCAGAAATCTCGCCGTTCTTCTTTGAATGAAAAAGGATCCTTTTCGTGCTGCTTCTTTTGCCCCTTTGGCCTTCCCTTCCATGGCTACCCCCTGGGAGGAGGGTCAGGCACGTTAGCTAGGGGCAAAACCTTTCCCCGCTATCTGGTTTGCACCAGGCCTGATGGGGATACTTTCATCAAAATCAGACATTTATTTTTTGTGGAACACATTGAGGGCAAGTTTGGCGAAGTCGACTTTCTGAGCAAGATGCGGTCAGGTTCGTTGTTGATCAAAACTACTTCAGCTGTCCAGTCTGAGGCCCTTCATGCCTGTGACCATCTTAGCACAATTCCTGTGTCCATTACCCACCACCAATCTTTGAATATGATTCAAGGTGTAATTTTTCACATGGACCTCATCCTTAAAACTGACAAGCAACTTAGGGACAATCTAGTACAGCAGGGTGTTCACTTTGTTCAGCATGTTCAGAAGGGCCCAAAGGACGATCACATTGATACTGGTGCTTTTATCCTGACCTTTGAAGGGGATACCCTCCCTGAGAAAGTGAAGTTATGGTTTGTCAATGTGATGTGAAGCCGTATATCCCACCACCTATGAGATGTTTTAAGTGCCTGTGTTTTGGACATGTCTTCCCGTTGTTCAGAGCCCTCTCTGTGGTGACTGTGGACAGCCCCTCCATGAGGGGAGTTCCTGTGTTCCCCCTGCTGTGTGTGTTAATTGTCATGGCAATCATTCTCCACATTCACCAGATTGCCCGGTTTATAAGAACGAAAAGAACATACAAGAGTATAAGTCCCTTGATCGTCTAACCTACATGGAGGCTCGTAAGAAGTATGCGCATCTTCATCCTGTGTCAATGACGTCTAGCTATGCTTTAGTTAAATCTTCACCCCTTCCTCCCACTTCCTTACCCCACCCCCACCTTCCAGGTCTAACGTCTGCTGCCACACGGCGACCACGAGAACCACCCCCTGCAAGTCCAGGGGTTACAATAGGCCCGAGGTATTCCTGCCTGTCGTATGAGGCGACTAAAAGGAGTTTCACATGTTTTAGCCTTTCTGTGATAGTATCCTGTAGGGTTTGACCTCCATTATTCAAAATTTTCCCAAAGAGCGAGCCAATTCAGGAAGGGCGCCTTACAAGGTGCATAGTGTCCATTTTGCGTTGAGATCTTCAGCCCACTTTCTTGTAATCGCATTGCAGTCCTGCCCATTCTCCATCTCTTGGGAGGGGACACCTTCCTGGGTGCGTTTTCCACCATGCACTATGCAGTGTCGATTTCTGCATCAATGATGACCATCGACTTCTTTGCACCTGATATCAAGCTCAGTAGACAGTCCGTTGTGGTGGGGCCGCCATGTACCCTGTTGGTTGTAGCCCCCTTGACCACACAGTGATAGCTCTGCTGATGCCTGCACCATTAACATCCTACACTCCTGGAAATTGAAATAAGAACACCGTGAATTCATTGTCCCAGGAAGGGGAAACTTTATTGACACATTCCTGGGGTCAGATACATTCACATGATCACGCTGACAGAACCACAGGCACATAGACACAGGCAACAGAGCATGCACAATGTCGGCACTAGTACAGTGTATATCCACCTTTCGCAGCAATGCAGGCTGCTATTCTCCCATGGAGACGATCGTAGAGATGCTGGATGTAGTCCTGTGGAACGGCTTGCCATGCCATTTCCACCTGGCGCCTCAGTTGGACTAGCGTTCGTGCTGGACGTGCAGACCGCGTGAGACGATGCTTCATTCAGTCCCAAACATGCTCAATGGGGGACAGATCCGGAGATCTTGCTGGCCAGGGTAGTTGACTTACACCTTCTAGAGCACGTTGGGTGGCATGGGATACATGCGGACGTGCATTGTCCTGTTGGAACAGCAAGTTCCCTTGCCGGTCTAGGAATGGTAGAACGATGGGTTCGATGACGGTTTGGATGTACCGTGCACTATTCAGTGTCCCCTCGACGATCACCAGTGGTGTACGGCCAGTGTAGGAGATCGCTCCCCACACCATGATGCCGGGTGTTGGCCCTGTGTGCCTCGGTCGTATGCAGTCCTGATTGTGGCGCTCACCTGCACGGCGCCAAACACGCATACGACCATCATTGGCACCAAGGCAGAAGCGACTCTCACCGCTGAAGACGACACGTCTCCATTCGTCCCTCCATTCACGCCTGTCGCGACACCACTGGAGGCGGGCTGCACGATGTTGGGGCGTGAGCGGAAGACAGCCTAACGGTGTGCGGGACCGTAGCCCAGCTTCATGGAGACGGTTGCGAATGGTCCTCGCCGATACCCCAGGAGCAACAGTGTCCCTAATTTGCTTGGAAGTGGCGGTGCGGTCCCCTACGGCACTGCGTAGGATCCTACGGTCTTGGCGTGCATCCGTGCGTCGCTGCGGTCCGGTCCCAGGTCGACGGGCACGTGCACCTTCCGCCGACCACTGGCGACAACATCGATGTACTGTGGAGACCTCACGCCCCACGTGTTGAGCAATTCGGCGGTACGTCCACCCGGCCTCCCGCATGCCCACTATACGCCCTCGCTCAAAGCCCGTCAACTGCACATACGGTTCACGTCCACGCTGTCGCGGCATGCTACCAGTGTTAAAGACTGCAATGGAGCTCCGTATGCCACGGCAAACTGGCTGACACTGACGGCGGCGGTGCACAAATGCTGCGCAGCTAGCGCCATTCGACGGCCAACACCGCGGTTCCTGGTGTGTCCGCTGTGCCGTGCGTGTGATCATTGCTTGTACAGCCCTCTCGCAGTGTCCGGAGCAAGTATGGTGGGTCTGACACACAGGTGTCAATGTGTTCTTTTTTCCATTTCCAGGAGTGTACATTTGCCAATGGGTAGATGCTCATCCCCTGGGGCATCGCAACTCCCGGCAATGGCCATCCTGCCAGGTGGCCTTTGCTGTGGCAGGGCGGCACCCGTGGGGAGGGCCCCTGGTCAGAGTGGGTGGCATCAGGATGGATGACACGAGATGTAGTCCATCATCTCTTGCTGTTGGTGAAACACCAGCAGTCTCTAAGCGATCACGAGCTCAATTCAACACACAGAAGTACAACCCAAAATCTTTCCCTTCCCTGGCCACACCATGGGAGGAACATCAGGCTAAGGATGGCAGCAGATCTAGTTCGCCCCGGTACCTTGTATGTTCGAGAGCTGATGGGGAATCTTTCATGAAGATGAAGCCTCAGTTGTTTGTTGAGCTTTTAGAGGGCAAGTTGGGGGAAGTGGAGGGCTTGTCCAAAATGAGATCAGTGTCAGTCTTGATCAAAACAGCATCCTCTGCCCAGTCACAGGAGTTACATGCTTGTGACAAGCTGGGGATGTTCCTTTAACCATCACGCCCCATTAGAGCTTAAATATGGTCCAAGGTATCATATTTCACACAGACCTTCTTTTGCAGTTCGACAATGAGCTACGCGCCAGTTTAGAGCAGGGAGGTATACATTTCGTCTGGCGTGTCCACCGGGGTCCGAAGGATAATCAGGTTGCCACTGGTGCCTTTAAGGGTGATACATTGCCCGAGAAGGTCAAGGTGATGGTATACCAGTGTGATGTAAAGCCCTATATCCCTCCCCCCAATGTGGTGCTTTAAGTGCTGGAATTTCGGCCATATGTCTTCCCACTGTACTTCCAGTATCACATGCCGAGGCTGTGGACGCCCTTCATGTCCAAATACTCCATGTGCCCCGCCTCCCATCTGTGTCAACTGCAGAGAGCACCATTCACCTTGCTCGCCTGACTGCAGGATTCTCCAGAAAGACATCCCGTGTGTATGACATAGTCTTACGCCACCATTACAACAGTTCTGGCACCATCAGCTCTGCCAACCCAGTTCACCTCTCAGAGCCAGAAGACTACAACTGCCCCCTTGATGGTGGGGGCATTTCCCTCTCTGTTGCTCCTGTACCACCTCCTTCAGGAGCAACACACCCCGCAACCATCGGGGACGTCTGTCCCCACTTCTAAGTCAGAGAAGCATAAGTCTTCTTCGGCTTCTTTCGATAGGTATGGGTCCCTTGGGTCACTCTCTTCCCAGGTTTCTAGTGGGGAAAAACGACACCTACCAGTGGCTGAAGAGCCCAAACACAGCTGCTTGTAGGGTTTCATGCTCATCCTCAGTTGCGAAGACTGATCCAGTGAAGTCCTCCCAGCCAGGGAAACCTAAGGAGCAGTGAGAGAAATCAAAAAAGAAAACCCTAAGACGAAGGAAATTGTGGTGACACCCACACCACCGCTACCTACAAGCTCTGCAGCTGAGGAGGGGTGGAGATTTTGGCGTCTGTTGAGGACCTAGATCTCGCCAGATCCTCAGATACAATGGATATAGACTGCTCAGGCAATAAATCGGTGACAGCAGGTGAGTCTGAGGCGTAAAGTACCTCATTCAATGTTCCATGCCTTCACAGTCTCATGATGTCTTCCTCCACTGGAATTCCAGCTGTTTTTTCCACTGCCTGGCTGAGCTACGGCAACTGTTAAGCTTTACACCTGCTATCTGCATTGCCCTCCAGGAAACCTGGTTCCCAGCAATGCAGACCCCTGCCATCTGCGGCTGTAAGGGACGTTACAGGAACCGTAGCGACTGTAATCGAGTTTCAGGTGGAGTTTGCGTTTATGTCCTAAATTTGGTCTGTAATGAACATTAGCCCCTTCAAACCCCTCTTGAAGCTGTGGCTGTCAGAATAAGGACGACGCAGAAAATAACTGTCTGCAGTGTATATCTTCCTCCAGATGGTGCAGTACCCCTGAATGCATTGGCTGCACTGATTGATCAACTCTCTAAACCTTTCCTACTTCTGGGAAATTTTAATGCAAATAATCCCTTGTGGGGTGATACCATGCTTACTGGCTAAGGTAGAGATGTCGAAACTTCACTGTCGCAGTTCGACCTCTGCCTCTTAAATACTGGGACCACCACATATTTGAGTGTGGTTCATGGTAGTTACTCGGCCATTGATTTATCTATTTGCACCCCAGGACTTCACCCATCTATCCACTGGAAGAGCACATGACGACCTGTGTGGTAGTGACCACTTCCCCACCTTCCTGTCACTGCCCCAGTGTCAGGCGCAGACGCCTGCCCAGATGGGCTTTGAACAAGGCAGACTGGGGAACTCTCACCTCTGCTGCCACCGCTGTATCTCCCCCACGCGGTAACATCGATGTGATGGTTGAGCAGGTGACTAGCAAAATTGTTTCTGCGGCACAAAACGCGATCCCTCGTTCTTTAGGCTACCCGAGGCATAAGGCATTCCCTTGGTGGTCGCTGGAAGTCGCTGAAGCAATTAAGGAGCGTTGGCGAGCTCTACAGTGGCATAAACGGCACCCTTCCCTGGAGCACCTCATAGCCTTTACACGGCTCTGTGTCTGTGTTCGCTACCTTATCAAACAACAGAAGGAGGAGTGTTGGGAGAGATAAGTCTCCACCATCTGGTGCCACACGTCACCTTCCCAAGTCTGGCCAAAGATCAAAAGTCTTTTCGGGTACCAGCCCCCAACAGCTGTCCCCGGTTTTACCATAAATGGCGAGTTATGTACCGACGCAAACGCGATTGCCGAGCACTTTGCTCGAGCCTCTGCGTGGGAGAGTTACTCACTAGCCTTTCGCACACTCAAACGGTGGCTGGAAAGGAAAGTCCAATCATTCAATACACGGTTCAGTAAACCCTATAACGCCCCATTTACAGAGTGGGAGCTACTCAGTGCCCTTGCACATTGCCCCGACACATCTCCTGGGCCTGATCTCGTCCACAGCCAGATGATTAAACAGCTCTCATCTGACTACAAGGGACATCTTCTCGTCGTCAACTGGATCTGGTGCGATGGCGTCTTTCCATCGCAATGGCGGCAGAGCACCATCATTCTGGTGCTCAAACCCGGAAAAAACCTGCTTGATGTGGATAGCTACGGCCCATCAGCCTCACCAACGTTCTCTGTAAGCTGCTGGAACGTATGGTACGTAGACGGTTGGGTCCCGGAGTTAAGTGGCTTGCTGGCTCCATGTCAGGGCGGCTTCCGTCAGGGTCGCTTTAGCACTGATAATCTTGTGTCCATCGAGTCTGCCATCCAAATAGCCTTTTCCAGATGGTAACGCCTGATTGCCTTATTTTTTTAACTTAGGTAAAGCATACGACATGACTTGGTGACATCATATCCTTGCCACATATGAGTGGGGTCTCTGGGGACCACTCCTGATTTTTATCCAAAACTTCCTGTCGCTCCGTACTTTCCGTGTCCAAGTTGTTGACTCGCATAGTTCCATCCATATCCAGGAGAATGGAGTCCTGCAGGCCTCTGTATTGAGTGTGTGTCTATTTTTAGTGGCCATGAATGGTCTAGCAGCAGCTGTCGGGTCCTCCTCCTCACCTTCTCTGTATGCAAACGACTTCTGCATTTCGTACTGCTCCACCAGTACTGTTGTTGCTGAGCGGCGCTCCCAGGGAACCATCCACAAGGCAGTCATGGGCCCTAGCCCACAGCTTCGTTTTCAGCCACAAAGTCGTGTCATGCACTTCAGTCGTACCGTTCATCTGGAACCCGCACTTTACCTTAATGACGATCCACTCACTGTAGTGGAGACATCAATTCCTAGGACTGGTTTTTGTCGCTACATTGACTTGGCTCCCTCATCTTCGTCAGCTTAAGCAGAAGTGCTGGCAGCACCTCAATGCCTTCCATTGCCTGAGCAACACCAATTAGGGTACAGATCGCTCTACGCTGCTCCAGCTCTACAGAGCCCTTGTCCAATCCCGAATTAACTATGGGAGTGTGGTTTATGGTTCGGCAGCGCCTTCAGCATTGCAGTTACTCGACCCTGTGTACCACTGTGGGGTTCGATTAGCGACAGTAGCTTTTAGGACGAGTCTGGTGACCAGCGTACTGATGGAGGCTGGTGTCCCTCCAGTGCATGTCAGACGTGCGCAACTGCTCGCCAGCTACGCAGCACACATTCATAGTTCCCCTGAGCATCCGAATTACCGTCTCCCCCCCCCCCCCCCTCCCGCGTCAGTCCATCGCCCGCATCCGCGGCCCAGATCGGAGCTAATGAATTCGGTTCGCGTACGATCCCTTCTGTCCGAACTAGAGTCCTTCCCTTTACCTCCATGGTGTACGCCTCGGCGGCAGCTTCGTCTGGACCTTTTGCATGGCCCAAGGTCTCCGTTAACCCCGCCGCTCTCCGCTGTCACTTCCTCTCGATTCTTGACGTGTTCCAGGGCTCTGAAGTGGTTTACATCGATGGCTCAAATGGTGATGGTCACGTAGGCTTCGCATATGTTCACGGAGGACATATTGAGCAGCACTCCTTGCCAGTTGGCTGCAGTGTTTTCACTGCAGAGCTGGCGGCCATATCTCGTGCTCTTGAGTACTCCGCTCATGCCCTGGCGAGTCATTTTTCCTGTGTACTGACTCACTGAGCAGCCTACAAGCTATCGACCAGTGCTATCCTCGCCACCGGCTGGTAGCGTCTACTCAGGAGTCCATCTATGCGCTGGAACAGTCCCTCCATTCCGTGGTATTTGTGTGGACCCCAGGACTCGTCGGAATCCCCGGCAACGAACTTGCCGACAGGCTGGCCAAAGAGGCGACACGGAAACCGCTTCTGGAGATAGGCAACTCCGAATCTGATCTGCGTTCTATCTTACGCTGCAGGGTTTTTCCGACTTTGGGAGATGGAATGGAAGAACAGCACGTACAACAAATTGTGTGCCATTAAGGAGACTATGAATGTGTGGAAGTCATCCATGCAGGCCTCTCGCGGGGAATCAGTTTTCCTCTGATGGCTCCGCATTGGCCGTACGTGGCAACGCATGGTTACCAACTCCGTCGCGAGGACCCACCTGAGTGTCGCTGTGGCTCCCAAATGACAGTCGTCCACCTCTTGCTGGACTACCCACTTTTAGCCACTCTGCGGCAGACGTTTAATTTTCCCAGCACGCTGCCTTCGGTGTTGGGCGACAGTTCCTCCACAGCAGCTTTAGTTTAAAGTTTTATACTTCTATGTAGGTTTTAGCGCATGTCCTTTGTCCCTCTGTGTCCTCCACCCTCGTGCTTTTAGGGTGGAGGTTTTAATGTATTGCAGAGTGGCTGGCTTTCCCTTTTCATTCTCGTGGTTGGCCAGCCACTGTAATGTGCTTTCATCTTTTACTCTCTTCTGTTTCTAGCGTCTCTGTTGTTTTCTTATCCTCTTTTTGTTCCTTTTAGTGTACGTTGCCTTCCCTTCCTTCTTGTGGCTTTTCCTTTCTTTCCGTTTTATGTTATATGTTTCGTCCGTTCTATTCTCACACTTGTGGCATTTTTTAAAATTAGGAACAAGGGATCGATGACCTCGTAGTTAGGTCCCTTCTGCCGCCTTTAACCAACCAACCACGGCCATTTAATTGTTGGTTTCGGAACTCCATTTTTGTATGGTGTTTTTTAGCCCTTTTTCCAAATGGTTGAAATGGATCTGAGCACAATGGGACTAAACTTCTGAGGTCATCAGTCCCCTAGAACTTGGAACTACTTAAACCTAACTAACCTAAGGACATCACACACATCCATGCCCGAGGCAGGATTCGAACCTGCGACCGTAGCGGTCGCGCGTTTCTAGACTGTAGCACCAAGAACCGCTCGTCCACTCCGGCCGGCCCTTTCTCAAAGTGCCTTGTTTAGCTGTCTCCTATTATGTCCATTGGGACTGACACACAGTCATTCCCCTCGTGTTTATGTTCTATAGTTTCGACTTGGGCGCGTATGACCTCAGTTGTTTTTTGCGCCATAAAACAAAACAAACCCAAGAACTTACTATTAGTAGTAAATTCTATAAGTAACGAATTTCATGATCTGAGGAAGTGACAAGTAAATGCCCGGATTTAAAGACCTTTTCCAGTGAGTAAGAGAATATTTTCAGAAAGTGAAGCTAAAACAAAGCAAATTTCTTTTACTAGGTAAAGACGATACACTAGAAACAGTTTTCTCTAAAATCAAACTAGGAACACTTCAGAGAGACAGATGACGAGTTTCCACTATTATTATAAAATGCTTTATTAATAGAGCCTGCAAACGCCACTACTTTCTTGTGTGAAAGTAGATGGGCGACTATTGTGGCAATGAAAACAAAAAATTGGAATCAGCTTGAACTTTGAAGACGATTTAAGATGTGCATTGGCAAAGACCAAACCGCACATATAAAAAGATTCTTAAAAGTAAACAGTACCAACTATCTCATTGACTTTCATTACTTCTTGGTTGGATATAGCACCTACAAAAACATCAGCCTTATTTGGTGAACGTTAATGGAGTAGGCCTATTATGTATTTTCCTGTAATTTTAAAGATACGAATGTTCAAACAAATTTTCCCCAATCAATATTTTAGCTAGGCACTAAATCATGTAAGAGTATTGGTTTCTATATGATGTACAAGGGTTGTCCAGAACGTAATGCACTGCATTTTTTCCTCAGCCGAAAATAATGCTGCGAATGCGAAACCTTATTTTAAGCCTCCTGAGTGAGCGCGCCAAGTTTCCGTCACTTCCAACAGATAGCATAGCTGCGGGACAGTTTCAAAATGGCGTCTGTAGGTGAACATTACAAGCAACTTGCCGTCATTGAATTTCTCACTGAAGAGAGAGGAACAATGGGGAATATTCACAAACGCTTGTGCACAGTCTTTAGAGCATCTGCTTCGACAGAAGTACAGTTAGTCGCTGGGCACGGAGGGTGAGGTCATCAGAAGGCGGTTCAGCGGAGCTTCCACGATTTGCAGCGGTAGCGGTGCGGAAGACCATCCATGGCTGTCACACCTGACCTTCCACTTGTTTGGGCCATTAAAGGGTGCCATTCGTGGAAGACATTTTGAGGAAGATGAGGTTATTCACACAGTGAAGCAATCGCTCTGCCATGGGGACAAGGATTGGTACCGACAGAGCATACAGGCCCTAGTTTAGAAATGGAGAAAGGCCATATATCGGATGGAGATCAAGTGGAAAAACATTGTGTGTAGATAAAACACACATTCTTTAATGTGTGTAATTTTCATTACGTTCAATGAAGAATTGTTGAAGGAAAACAAAAACGCGGTGCATTACTTTCGGGGCAACCCTCGTAGTTCAGGGTTAATGGTCTCAGGAAAGTTGGGAACCACTGCCCTGGTATCATAGAAGTTATTTCCTGATGTCTTAAAACATCTCCTACCATCGTGTTCCTTCTTGTCAGTGTTCTCCACATGTTCCTTTCTTCACAGATTCTGTTGAATATCCTCATTCCATCAGTCCACCTAAGTTTCAACGTCCTTTTGTAGCACCACATCTCAGACCCTCCGACTCTCCTCTTGCCCGGTTTTTCCACAGACCATAATTCACTCTTACACACTCTGAAATTTCTTTCTGAAACTAAGCCTTATGGTTAATGCAAATAGACCTCTTTCTCCCAGGAATGCCCTCTTTGCCTGCGCTAATCTACTTTGTGTCCTCATTTGGTCTCTCATGTGTTGTTTCGCTTCCGAGGTAGCAGCTTTTTCTCACTTCATCTACTTGTGGTCCCCAATATTGATTAGTTTATTGATAATCTCCTTTCTGCTACTCCACATTTCATTAATCGTTTATCAGTCTCTGTCGATGATCTGTACTCATTAGACTACGCGTCCACTCAACACGTCCCGTAATTCTCCTGCACTTGTACTGAGGGCAACAACGTCATCAGCAAACGTTAACGTTCGTACTTCCATCCTGAATCTTTATCCCACTCTTGAGCCTTTCTTCCATTTGTCGTTGCTTCTTACAAGGGAACCTCCCCATCGCACGACCCTCAGATTTAGTTATAAGTTGGCACAGTGGATAGGCCTTGAAAAACTGAACACAGATCAATCCAGAAAACAGGAACTTGTGTGGAACTATGAAAAAAGCAAAATATACAAACTGAGTAGTCCATGCGCAGCATATGCAACATTGAGGGTAATGTGAGCCAAGGAGCGCCGTGGTCCCGTGGTTAGCGTGAGCAACTGCGGAACGAGAGTTCCTTGGTTCAAGTTTTCCTTCCAGTGAAAAGTTTACTTTTTTATTTTCGCAAAGTTATGATCTGTCCGTTCGGTCATTGACGTCTCTGTTCACTGTAATAAGTTTAGTGACTGTGTTTTGCGACCGCACCGAAAACCGTGCGATTCCTAGACAGGAAAACACGTCTGATATATTCTATAGGACACTGGTGACGGCATGTGCGTCACATGACAAGAATGTTGTCGACCCACCTAACTTGTACACCGTTACATTGTCTAACGCTTCAGAGATCGATCATTCCTATAAATGTGTCTTCTCTGAAATTTTACTTCAATTGTCAATGGCAACGCCAGAACTGCCTCTCTCGTGTCATAATCTTTCAGAAAGCCTAACTGATAATCTGTTATAGACTCAATTTTCTTTTAAATTCTTCTCCCTACTATTCTTGTCAACTAGTTAGATGCGCCAACCGTTAAACCCATTTTGTGATAGTTCTGGCGGTTACCTACGCTATCTGCCTGCGTTATTGTGTTGATATGTTTCATAAATGTTCATCACCATGTAAAGTCCCCATTCCTAATCGTCTATTGGACTGCGATGTAAACAACCGTGATTGCGTACGCCTGATGAAATTTTATGAGGAGTAAGGTTATCGTTACCGAAGGAAAAAATAGCAGTTAGTAGGAGGAAAGCGTACAACAGACCTTTCTGAAAAAAGAATTTATTATAAACCTAACCTGAATACCGATAATAATTCTGAAACGAGTGGAATTTTTTGCAATCGCTCAGGAACCACACAGGGGGAAAAGGGTGTACGGTCGCCAGCCCACTAGGGAAATGAATATCCAAAATCCTAGGGAAGGTAATGGGGAAAGAAAATTAAGGAAATAATCCCCGGCGTGGCAACAAAAGGCTGTCTCGCTTTTTCACAACATAACAGTTCACGAGAAAATAAATGGCTCAGAAAGCACTGAGTTTGCAATTACTATGAAATACTAAATTTTGAAACCAAAGTTAAATGAAATTTCTGGTTAAGTAATCGACTGATTGTAAATGAAACTTTAAGTAAAAATAACTTCCAGTAGCCTCAGCGTAATTTCATGCAAAATTTGGAAAAGATGCAAGCAGCTACGCTAAACCCATTCGTGGTCGGCGACGTGCTTTACGCACCTTCCAACACCACCCTGCGATGGCGAACTGTATCAGTTACAAAACATTCCGTGCACAATGGCGTAGTGTTATCAAAGAAATCAAAAAGGCTTGCTGGGTGGCTTTCACCAGCTCATTCAACAGTTTTACTCCTTAGGTTGTCTGGGTGGCCTGCGCCGGCTATCTGGCACCAAGGTCCACTCCCCGATTTCTGGCCTGACTAGCGAATGAAGTCCTTATGGATCCTGAGGATGTCTCCAATGCGTTCGGCCGCTTTTTCGCGGAGGTTTCGAGCTCTGCCCATTACCGCGTTGCCTTCCTCCCCAGAAAACAAGCAAAGGAGGCACGGCCACCTTCTTTGCAGTCCTTGAATCGTGAAAGTTACAATGCCACCTTAACCGTGCGGGAACTCGAAAGTGCACTCGCCCGGTCCCGATCCTCTGCTTCTGTGGCCCGATGGTATCCATATTCAGATGCTATTCAGATGCCATATTCAGATGCTCTCCTGCAGGTAAAGGCTTTCTTCTTCGCCCATATAATCGCATCTGGACTGGAGGTCATGTTCCCACGCGCTGGCGTGAAGCGATTGTTGTTCCCATACCCAAACCAGCAAAGGACAAACACCTTCCTTCCAGTTATCGCCCCATCTCCCTTACCAGCTGCGTCTGCAAGGTGATGGAGCGCATGGTAAATTCTCGATTGGTTCGGATCCTTGAATCTCGACGCCTCCTTACCAATGTCCAATGTGGCTTTCGTAGGCGCAGCTCTGCTGTTGACCACCTAGTTACCTTGTCGACGTTCATTACGAACAACTTCTTGCGTAAGTGCCAGACGGTGGCTGTGTTCTTAGATTTGGAGAAGGCTTACGACACCCGTTGGCAGGCGGGCATTCTCCGCACCATGCACACTTGGGGCCTTCGCAGTCGCCTCTCTTTTTATTAATGAATTTTTAATGGATCGAATGTTCAGGGTACGAATGGGTTTTGTTTTGTTAGCTGCCTTTCGCCAGGAGAATGGGGTAACCCATGGCTCCGTTTTGAGCGTGGCCTTTTTTGCCATAGCTATCAATCCAATAATGGATTGCCTTCCAGCTCACTTTTCAGGCTCCCTTTTCGTGGACGACTTTACGATCTACTGCAGCGCTCAGAGAACATGTCTCCTGGAGCGCTGTCTTCAGCGTTCTCTAGACCGTCTATATTCCTGGAGTGTCGCTAACGGTTTCCGTTTTTCTGTTGAGAAAATGGTCTGTATGAACTTCTGGCGTTACAAACATTTCCTTCCACCATCCTTACATCTCGGTCCCGTTGCTCTCCCATTCCTGGAGACAAAATTTTTACGTCTTACATTTGACAGGAAACTTTGCTGCTCTCCACGTGTCTTACTTGGCTGCTCGTTGTACTCGTTCCCTAAATGTCCTCCGTGTTCTCAGCGGTACATCATTGAGAGCAGATCGAATGGTCCTGCTTCGCTTATATCAGTCCATTGTCCGATCAAAGCAGGGTTATGGGATCTTTGTGTACTCTTTTGCCCGGCCGTCCATCTTACACCGCCTAAACTCTATCCACCATCGGGGTCTACGTCTGGCGACTGGAGCATCCTACACCAGCCCTGTCGAGTCTGTATGCCGAATCTGCCGCATTACCGCTAAACTACCGGCGCAATATGTTGCTTTGTCGGTACGCCTGCCGACTAATGTCAATGCCCGACCACCCGTCATTTCTCCTTCTATGACGACTCTCTCGACCCTCCCTGTTGCTCTTGCACTACCTACTTTGGGAGTAACACACCCCCTCTCCCCCACCCATTGGGAATGTCTGTCTCCACCTCTAAGCTGGAGAAGCATCCAACTTCTTCGACTTCTCTTGCTTGGAAGGGTCCCTTGGGTCCCTCCCTTCCCAGGTTTCCACCAGTGGGAAGGATGACGCCCGCCGGTGGTGTAAGTGGCCACAAGCAGCTAGTCATAGGGCTTCATGATCCTCTTCAGTCCCAGAGACTGAATCAGTGAAACCCTTCCAGCCAGCGAAACCCAAGGAGTGTGAGAAAAGCCAAGAAGACGACCACTAAGACCAAGGAACTTCTGGTGGTTCCCACCCCACCGCAACCTACAAACTCTGCATCTGAGGATGGAGTGGAGATTCTGGCGTCCACTGAGGACCTAGATCTCGCTGGACCCTCAGACACCATGGAAGTCGATCGTACAGATACTCAATCGATGGCAGCAGGTGATCCAGCGGTGTAATCTGACTCTTTGATCCCTTCATGCCTTTTTTGGCCGCCTACAATGTCATCCTCCAGTGGAATTGCAGCGGTTTTTGCCACCACCTTGCTGAGCTCCGACAACTACACAGCCTTCACCCTTTCTTCTGCATTGCTCTCCAGGAAACTTAGTTTCTTGCGATGTGAAACCCCGCCCTCTGTGGCTATTGGGGTTACTACAAGGATCGGGCAGCTTATGAGAGGGTATCTGGTGGAGTCTGTGTCTACATCCTTAACTCTCTTTACAGCAAGTATGTTCCTCTTCAAACACCTTCAGAGGCTGTCGCTGTTCAGGTGTGGACGCCTCAGGCTGTTACTGTCTGCAGTCTCTATCTTCCACCAGATGGTGATGTCCCGCAGCATGTATTAGCTGCGCTGATAGCCCAATTGCCGCCACCTTTTCTGTTATTGGGCGACTTTAACGCCCATAACCTTTTGTGGGCTGGATTGGTGGCAACAGGCCGAGGCACTGTCGTTCAGCAAGTATTAGCACAGTTCGACCTGTCTCTTTTAAATAATAGTGCCTCCACACATTTCAGTGTGGTGCATCGCACGTACTGAGCCATCGACCTTTCGGCCTGTAGCCCTGGCCTTCTACCATTTGTCCAATGGAGTATACATGACGACTTCTGCGGTAGTGACCACTTTCCGATTTTTCTGTCACTGCCCCAACGTCACCCACCAGTGTGCCTCCCCAGATGGGCTTTGAATAAGGCTGACTGGGACTCGTTCTCCTCCATTGCCACTCTTGAGCCTCTTTCTCTTGGCGCCATTGATGTGGTGGTTCACACGATCACCACCGGCATCGTTTCTGCCGCACAATACGCAATTCCCTGTTATTCTCGGTCGCCTTGGTGGAGGACTGTGTCTTGGTGGTCACTGGAGACCGCTGAGGCGATTAGAGATAGTAGGCGGGCCCTCCAGCGTCATAAGCGGCACCCATCATTGGAACACCTGATTACCTTTAAACGGCTCCGTGATCACGCCTGACGCCTTATTCGCCAACGGAAGCAGGAGTGCTGGGAATGGATGTCTCCATCATTGGCACCCGTACCTCTCCATCACAGGTTTGGTGCAAGATAAGGAGAGTGTATGGGTATTAGACACCCGTTAGTGTACCTGGGCTTTCCCTAAATAGAGAAGTCTGCATCAGAAACGATTGCAGAACTCTTAGCAGAGCATTCTGCTCAGTGGTTGGAAAGTCGGAGCCTTTCATTCCACACACACCAACTGGAATCGTACAATGCTCCATTCAGTGACTGGGAATTCCACAGTGCCCTAGCCACTTGGCTTGATATAGCTCCTGGGCCAGATCGCATCCACTATCAGATGCTAAAACACCTCTCGGTAGACTGCCAGCAACACCACCTCGACTGTATTTGGGTTGAGGGGGAGTTCCCTCTCAATGGCGGGAAAGCAATGTCATCCCAGTGTTGAAGCCTGGCAAGAATCCCCTGGAGGTGGACAGCTACTGCCCAATTAGCCTCGCCAACATTATGTGCAAATTGCTCAAACTCCTGGTGAGCTGGAGGATGAGTTGGCTACTTGGGTCTTTGGGCCTTCTGGCTCCATCCTAGAGTGATTGCCGTGAGGGCTGCTCTGCCACTAATAATCTGGTCTGCCTGCAGTCTGCCATCCGCATGGCATTTGCCCGCCATCAGCATCTGGTTGCCATCTTTTTTGACATGCGGATGGCGTACGATACGATGTGGTGACATCACATCCTCACCACACTTCATGGGTGGGGTCTTATGGGCCTGCTCCCGCTTTTTATTCAGAATTATCTGTCGCTTCGTTCCTTCCCCGTACAAGTTGGTTCCTCCCATAGTTACTCCCAATTCCAGGAGAATGGGGTCCTGCAAGGCTCTGACTTGAGCGTCTGTCTCTTTATAGTTGCTATCAATGGGCAAGCTGCAGCTGTGGGAACGTCCGTATCTGATTCTTCGTATGCTGATGACTTTTGCCTGTACTATAGCTCCAGTAGCATTGCAGTTGCTGAACAGTGGCTACAGGGCACTATCCGCAGGGTGCAGTCTTGGGCCATCACACACAGCTTCCAGTTCTCAGGTGGCAAGTCATGCATTCTGCATTTCTACCGGCGTTGCACTGTTCTCCCTGAGCCACGGTTTTATCTTGACGGTGAACCTCTTGCAGTGGTGGAGACGCATGCCTGGTTGACTTGGCTCCCTCATATTTGGCAGCTTAAACAAATGTTGTGGCGCCATCTTAATGCTCTTCGTTTCTTGAGTCACACCAGCAGGGGTTACCCTTCTAAAACTGTATCAGGCATTGCTCCAGTCCCATCTTGATTATGGGAGTCTGGCTTACAGTTCGACATGTTTCACTGTGGGATCCGATTCGCAACTGGAGATTTCCACAGAAGCCCTGTAAACAGCCTACTTGTGGAGGCTGGTGTCCCTCCATTGCGGATCCGGCGCCAAAGACTACTGGCTGCTTATGCTACACATGTTTGTAGCTTGCCCAGGCATCCAAATTACTGCCTCCTGTTCCCCAACTCGGTCGTCCATCTTTCAGAATGGCGGCCCCTGTCAGGGTGTACGATCGCGGTTCGCGTCTGGGCTAGAGTTTTTCCCTCTCCCACCTCTTTTCTGGGCTCATACAAGTATACCCCCGTGGTGTGTGCCCCACCAGTGCCTTCGGCTGGATTTGGCACATGGCCCGGAGGACTCAGTCCCTCCTGATGCCCTCCGCCACCGCTTTCTTTCCATACTTACCGCGTTTCACGGCTCCGACATGGTCTATACTGACGGTTAGAGGGTTGCTGGTCGAGTTGATTATGCTCTTACTCTTGGGGATCTTTCTCAACAACGCCCGTTGCCGGCTGGCTGCAGTGTTTTCACTGCCGAGCTGCTTGCCGTCTCTCGGATGCCCAAGAGTATATCTGCTCCTGCTCAGG
The DNA here is from genome assembly GCF_023898315.1 of Schistocerca nitens. Classification (NCBI taxonomy): domain Eukaryota; kingdom Metazoa; phylum Arthropoda; class Insecta; order Orthoptera; family Acrididae; genus Schistocerca; species Schistocerca nitens. The sequence goes on along the minus strand of NC_064615.1, from coordinate 251,903,045 downwards.
TGAGTCCTTCGTTAACTATAGTGATTCCCTGAGCGGTTTACAAGCTATAGACCAGTGTTTCCCTCGCTCTCGTCTGCTGATGGCTATCCAGGAGTCCATCCATACTCTTGCCTGTTGCAGCCGCTCCGTTTTTTTTATGTGGACCCCAGGTCATGTCAGCATCCTGGGTAATGAACATGTTGACACGCTGATCAAACAGGCTGTCGGTGCACCGGCTTTGGAGATTGGCCTTTTGGAGTATGATCTCCGTTCAGTTTTGTGGCAGAAGGTCCTTGGTACCTGGGGGTGATGAATGGCGCACCCTGCCTTCACCCAACAAACTTCAGATCGTCCAGGAGACTACTGGTGTGTGGCACTCCTCCTTGTTGGCCCCTCACAAAGACTATTGTACTCTGCCAGCTGTGCATTGGCCACACCTGGGTGACGCACGGTTATTTATTGTGCTGCGAGGTCCCACCTCTCTGTCGCTGTGGTTTAGCATTGACAGTGATCCTCAATTTGTTGGACTGTCCGCTTTTAACTGCGCTTAGGCAAACGTTTGCGCTGCCTGAAACGCTCCCTGCACTTTTAACGGATGACGCAGCCATGGCAGGCTTAGTTTTGAGTTTTATTCGTGCAGGGGGCTTTTGTCGTTCTGACGGTTTCTCTCTTTTGTGTTGAGTCTGGCCTTTGGCCTACGCTTTTAGATTCGGTTTCTTAGTGTGTCTCTTTGGGGTTGGCTTTCCCTTTTTTGTTTAATCAGTCGGCCAACCACTGTGATCCTATGTGTTTTTTTTAAATTCCTCTTTTCTGGTCTTTGTCTATGTCTTGCTTGTTCTGTGTCATCCCTTGTAATCTCCATTGCTTATTTTTGTTCCTTGTGGGTGTTTCATCATGGTGGAAAAGGACCAATGGCCTTTGTAGTCTCGCCCCTTCAACTCCCACAAACCAACCTTTACTTGCGTTAGCATTAAGACACTATTTCTTGTCACCAGTAACGATACAGGACAGGAGTGGTCAGTGTTTTTCACAAACCAATTGATAACGAGCAACCAGAGATGTACATATGGCCACTTACTGATTTGTGTGATTTTGGCTTGATCATACAGTCCTCATACACCCGATTTTTGAACCCTACTGGTAGCATGCAAAATTCGCTCGATGATGGAATGACCACAGTTCATCACATTTGCCAGTTCTCGAGTACACTGACCTGGATCATTGTGGATTAGTGCACTTAAATGATCATCAGACCCCGAAGGCCTTCCTAGACATGAAGACTCATTGTCAAAAACGGTCCTCCTTTAAACGAGAAACTGTTTATGCCACGATCTGCACAATGGCGTTATCCCCATAATCGGCGCAAATGTATCTGGCTGCCTCTGCTGCTGCCTCCCCACTACTGAACTCGTGAAGAACAACATGACAGAATGTTAGGATTTCTCAACTTGACACTCCACTTTCTAGCGTCCACAGCACCACTCACTATCTCCAAATAACATAGCGATGAGAGAGAGAGAGAGAGAGAGAGAGAGAGAGAGAGAGAGAGAGAGAGAAAGAAAGAAAAACACAGCGCGCACACACACACACACACACACACACACACACACACTTTTATTTATCATAAGTCGTGTTGTATTGTTTATTATTTTATGTTAGTGTAAACAATGAGTTGTTTGGTTTATGCACCTGATCATTCGACAGGACTTTCTTTTCTGCTTTGTTTTTCTGTATGTGGTAATTTTCTTGCAGGTTTAGTGGTGTTTTTTATTGTTGATTCTAATTATTTTCATGTCTTCTCTAGGGATTGGTATGTGATTGTGTTCTACTAGGTATTCTGCAAATGTAGACTGGTTTGTTCCATACTTCCAGGTTATCATGTGATCTTTGTGTCTGACATGAAATGTTCTGCCTGCTTGTCCTATGTATCTGCCATTATAAGTGTTAAACTGTAACTGATGTATACCTGCTTTGTGGTATAATCTCCTTTTGTCGGTTTTAGAGTGTTTTTGGATAGAATTGTCTGTTCTGTATGCTATGTTTATCCACCATGTTCTGGAAATGTTGATTTTATGTGAGAGTTTGTGTTTGCATGTCACTGTGTACCATCTAGTTCTCCCTTATATTTTTTTCTGTATTTTGTATAGTTGTTATGATACGGAGTGATTGATTGGTTCTGTTATGATAAGTGGTTTTAGCTTTCTGCTTTTATTTTACTTTTAATTTTGTTGTTCGGCTTTGTGACTGTAACTACTGTACTCATTGTTTTGGGCTATCTGCATTATGTAAAGTTCTTTTTGGTAGTTTCCTTTGTTGTGTGGGATTATGTTGAGTCGATGGAGGATGTGTTGAGGTGCTGCTTGCTTTTTTTTTGGATCGAGTATTGGCGGATGATATCAGTTGCTGTGGGTTTACGGCAAATTTCACACATATGCTTACTATTTTGCTTTTTGATATAAAGAGAGACTTAATTTGTTCATTCTGTTCTCTTTCTATTGAAAATTTTATACTTTTATGTATATTGTCAGTTTTTTGTGGTTCATCTATTAAGTAAAGTACGTATTCCAAAAACCTGAACCAATAGAGTATGTTGTATTGTTGTTATTTTTGTGAAAATGATCTGTTAAGTGTGGTTAAGAAAATATTTATGAAGGCCCCTGACACTGAGGACTCTATTGGTGATCCTTCTTCTCATAAATGAAATTCATTATTGATTTTTAAGTAATTTTCTTCTGTTATGAGTCTAACGTATTTCCTTAATCTGTTCATGTGGGAGTGGACAGTGTTCTCTGGTCCTAATCTAAGATTTCTATTCTTTCTGGTTCTGGTGTCTTGGAATACATGCTTCCTATATCAAATGAGAGGAGTGTTGGTGAGCCTGGGATTTTTACATCTTTTGTTTTATTATTTGTGTAGTGTTTTTAACGGTTCTGTCTTCTTGTACTTAGAAATTTCCAGACAGTAATTTTAACATCTATGCTGCAAACTTTTTTTTCTGAAATTTAGTATTGGTCTTGCAGGGAGATTTGGCTTTGGAAGACAGGTGCAGCAAAATTAATCGTGGTCAGTTTTCTTTTACCTGTGTTATCCGGTGTGACGTCTATATTTTACTGAGTTTTTTACATTTGTAATGTTATTTTGTGAGGATAATTCTTGTTCTTTGTTTATAAGAACTACTGTGCTCTACTTGTCTCCTTTTGAAATGATAGTTCTTTCCTAAGTTTTATAGCTTCTCTGTCTGTGTTGTTTTTATTGGTTATTATATAACGGATTTCTTTTTTAATAGTTCTTTGTTAATCCAATGTTGACACTGCTGTTTGATCTATTTTCTCTTGTCAGTATAACTTCTGCTTCTATAACTAGATTTTGTGTGTAATCTTCACCTGCTTCTGAATTTACCTTGTATTTTAATCCTTTCTCCAACAGTTGTCTTTCCTTGCTGCTTATTTGTGTGTCTGTAAGATTCACTAATCTTGAGTAGACTTTGTGTGTTTTTGATCGTGATTTAAGTTTTTTGAGTTGACTAATCTTTCTTCTAAGAATGTTTCCATTCTCTGTACAGCAGCTTTTGTGTGACTTTGGACTTTAACTAGATGGGAGAAAACTGTCATAATATTAATGGCGTTTTCGAGTTGCAAATGTCTTGACTCACTTATCTCTTGTGTTGCGTATTGAAATTTGGTTTCGAATTTTAACTATTTGGTGAGCAGCATGCATTGGTTTTTGAGCACTAGGTCAACTGTTTTTAATCTTTACATTGATATTTTTACGTTCAAGATCATTACATTTGCGGTTGAATTTTGTGTGTTGCATGATTTCCTGAACGTTGAGATGAAGTCCGTTGAATTCCTGGTATAGACTACATCGACATGGCTGACGTGGCGTGAATGATATTATTTGCGTGGCCATACTCCGCAGCAAGCACAGAAATATTTGTTTAGTAAAACAAAATGTCTTATCTTGCTACGCTGTTCCATTTTCCCAGACGAGCTTTGCATTTTTTTCTCTGTAAGACATTACCTGTGGGATATATAATGATAGTTCTGATAAACTTTTGTTTAGATATATATTATTCGTAGTTACAAAGCAGTTTACTGCTCGCTTTTTATGCAAATAGATGATTACTTAAGATACTTCCTGGTTTTAGTTGACTTGGGTATGCCTTAGCTAATATTTTTATAAATCACATTGAATGGATCTATTTGCACAAAAATAGTAGCAAAACAATACAATATATTATACTTGTTCAGGTATACCTATGACATACACTGCTTAATAGATGAACTAGAAACAAAAATTGAAAAATTACACACTGACAACAATGTATACAAAAATATAAAATTCACAATGGAAAGACAACAGAATAAACAACTTTCTGGATATTACAATCAAAAAGCAAAATAGTAAGCATTTATGTGAAACTTGAGGTAAACGCACAGCAACTGACATCCCCAAATATTCGATCCAATCCCCTACACAAGTAAGGAGAACCTCAGCACAAGCTCCATTGAGTCAACACAAACCCACTCAACAAAGGAAACTACCAAAAAAAACTTTACATAATGCAGATAGCCCAAAACAATGAGTACAATAGTAACATACAAAGCTGAACAACAAAATTAAAAGTAAAATAAAAGCAGAAAGCACAAAAAGGCTGTTGACATCACAATACAAGCAATACCAATCACTCGTTACCATAACTACACAAAATAATCAGAAAAATATAAGGGAAAACAAGATAGTACACAACGACACACAAACTCTCACATAAAATGACCAACATTTCCAAAAGACGGTGAATAAACATAACATACACAACAAACAACTCTATCCAAAACGAAATCACATTCAAAAACGGACGAAAGCAAAGCAGGTATAAATCAGATACAGTGTAACACTGACAATGGCAGATACATAGGACAAGCAGGCAGAACATTTCATGTCAGACACAAAGAACACGCGAGAGCCTGGAAGTATGGAACAAACCACTCTACATTTGTAGAACATCTACTAGAACACAGTCACAAATAAACCCCCTAGAGAAGACATGAAAATAATTAGAATCAAAAATAAAAAACACCACCTAAACCTGCAAGAAAATCTCCACATACAGGAAACCAAAGCAGGAAAGAAAATCCTGTCGAATGATCAGGTGCATAAACCAAACTGCTCATTGTTTGCACTAACATATAAAATAGTAGAGTACAACACAGGACTGTTACAACAATGATGATGATGATGATGATGATGATGATGATGATGATAGTAATATACAAAAAAGAAAATCCATGCGTGTCTGCGTGCACGGACGCACGCAGAATTAGTGTTACGTCTATACTAGTGACAGAAGACTGAGAATGCATCAAAACATGTGCAACAAAATGAGAAAGGGTAGAAAAATGTCCGAAGCACAAAAAAGCGTGCTAAAGTTTCGTAAATAGAGCGATAGAGCGGTAGTGCGACCTGCATGTGCTCAGATCAGAGGAAACAGATACCAACTAAAAACGGAAAGAACATTTAGTAATCACTTACTTAAAAAAAATCGAGCAATGAACTGTTTTATAATACATGAATAATACAAAAAATAGTTCAAATGGCTCTGAGCACTATGCAACTTAAATTCTGAGGTCATCAGTCGCCTAGAACTTAAAACTAATTAAATCTAACTAACCTAAGGACATCACACACATCCATGCCCGAGGCAAGATTCGAACCTGCGACTGTAGCGATCGCTCGGCTCCAGACTGTAGTGCCTAGAATCGCACGGCCACTCCGGCCGGCTCACGAATAATACATCTCAAAACAAAAGTGTATGATAAGTCTCCCCCCCATGAACCATGGACCTTGCCGTTGGTGGGGAGGCTTGCGTGCCTCAGCGATACAGATGGCCGTACCGTAGGTGCAACCAAAACGGAGGGGTATCTGTTGAGAGGCCAGACAAACATGTGGTTCCTGAAGAGGGGCAGCAGCCTTTCCAGTAGTTGCAGGGGCAACAGTCTGGATGATTGACTGATCTGGCCTTGTAACATTAACCAAAACGGCCTTGCTGTGCTGGTACTGCGAACGGCTGAAAGCAAGGGGAAACTACAGCCGTAATTTTTCCCAAGGACATGCAGCTCTACTGTATGATTAAATGATGATGGCGTCCTCTTGGGTAAAATATTCCGGAGGTAAAATAGTCCCCCATTCGGATCTCCGGGCGGGGACTACTCAAGAGGACGTCGTTATCAGGAGAAAGAAAACTGGCGTTCTACGGATCGGAGCGTGGAATGTCAGATCACTTAATCGGGCAGGTAGGTTAGAAAATTTGAAAAGGGAAATGGATAGGTTAAAGTTAGATATAGTGGGAATTAGTGAAGTTCGGTGGCAGGAGGAACAAGACTTTTGGTCAGGTGATTACAGGGTTATAAATACAAAATCAAATAGGGGTAATGCAGGAGTAGGTTTAATAATGAATAAAAAACTAGGAGTGTGGGTTAGCTACTACAAACAGCATAGTGAACGCATTATAGTGGCCAAGATAGACACAAAGCCCATGCCTACTACAGTAGTACAAGTTTATATGCCAACTAGCTCTGCAGATGATGAAGAAATAGATGAAATGTATGACGAGATAAAAGAAATTATTCAGGTAGTGAAGGGAGATGAAAATTTAATAGTCATGGGTGACTGGAATTCGTCAGTAGGAAAAGGAAGAGAAGGAAACATAGTAGGTGAATATGGATTGGGTGGAAGGAATGAAAGAGGAAGCCGCCTTGTAGAATTTTGCACAGAGCATAACTTAATCATAGCTAACACTTGGTTCAAGAATCATGAAAGGAGGCTGTATACATGGAAGAAGCCTGGAGATACTGACAGGTTTCAGATAGATTATATAATGGTAAGACAGAGATTTAGGAACCAGGTTTTAAATTGTAAGACATTTCCAGGGGCAGATGTGGATTCTGACCACAATCTATTGGTTATGAACTGCAGATTGAAACTGAAGAAACTGCAAAAAGGTGGGAATTTAAGGAGATGGGACCTGGATAAACTGAAAGAACCAGAGGTTGTAGAGAGTTTCAGGGAGAGCATAAGGGAACAATTGACAGGAATGGGGGAAAGAAACACAGTAGAAGAAGAATGGGTAGCTCTGAGGGATGAAGTGGTGAAGGCAGCAGACGATCAAGTAGGTAAAAAGACGAGGGCTAATAGAAATCCTTGGGTAACAGGAGAAATATTGAATTTAATTGATGAAAGGAGAAAATATAAAAATGCAGTAAATGAAGCAGGCAAAAAGGAATACAAACGTCTCAAAAATGAAATAGACAGGAAGTGCAAAAGGGCTAAGCAGGGATGGCTAGAGGACAAATGTAAGGATGTAGAGGCTTGTCTCACTAGGCGTAAGATAGATACTGCCTACAGGAAAATTAAAGAGACGTTTGGAGAGAAGAGAACCACTTGTATGAATATCAAGAGCTCAGATGGCAACCCAGTTCTAAGCAAAGAAGGGAAGGCAGAAAGGTGGAAGGAGTATATAGAGGGTTTATACAAGGGCGATGTACTTGAGGACAGTATTATGGAAATGGGAGATAAGATACTGCGTGAAGAGTTTGACAGAGCACTGAAAGACCTGAGTCGAAACAAGGCCCCGGGAGTAGACAACATTCCATTAGAACTACTGATGGCCTCGGGAGAGCCAGTCATATCAAAACTCTACCACCTGGTGAGCGCGATGTATGAGACAGGCGAAATACCCTCAGACTTCAAGAAGAATATAATAATTCCAATCCCAAAGAAAGCAGGTGTTGACAGATGTGAAAATTACCGAACTATCAGTTTAATAAGTCACTGCTGCAAAATACTAACGCGAATTCTTTACAGACGAATGGAAAAACTGGTAGAAGCCGACCTCGGGGAAGATCAGTTTGGATTCCGTAGAAATGTTGGAACACGTGAGGCAATACTGACCTTACGACTTATCTTGGGAGAAAGATTAAGAAAAGGCAAACCTACGTTTCTAGCATTTGTAGACTTAGAGAAAGCTTTTGACAATGTTGACTGGAATACACTCTTTCAAATTCTGAAGGTGACAGGGGTAAAATACAGGGAGCGAAAGGATATTTACAATTTGTACAGAAACCAGATGGCAGTTATAAGAGTCAAGGGGCATGAAAGGGAAGCAGTGGTTGGGAAAGGAGTGAGACAGGGTTGTAGCCTCTCCCCGATGTTATTCAATCTGTATATTGAGCAAGCAGTAAAGGAAACAAAAGAAAAATTTGGAGTAGGTATTAAAATTCACGGAGAAGAAGTAAAAACTTTAAGGTTCGCCGATGACATTGTAATTCTGTCAGAGACAGCAAAGGACTTGGAAGAGCAGTTGAACGGAATGGACAGTGTCTTGAAAGGAGGATATAAGATGAACATCAACAAAAGCAAAACAAGGATAATGGAATGTGGTCGAATTAAGTCAGGTGATGCTGAGGGAATTAGATTAGGAAATGAGACATTTAAAGTAGTAAAGGAGTTTTGCTATTTAGGGAGTAAAATAACCGATGATGGTCGAAGTAGAGAGGATATAAAATGTGGACTGGCAATGGCAAGGAAAGCGTTTCTGAAGAAGAGAAATTTGTTAACATCGAGTATAGATTTAGGTGTCAGGAAGTCGTTTCTGAAAGTATTTGTATGGAGTGTAGCCATGTATGGAAGTGAAACATGGACGGTAAATAGTTTGGACAAGAAGAGAATAGAAGCTTTCGAAATGTGGTGCTACAGAAGAATGCTGAAGATAAGGTGGGTAGATCATGTAACTAATGAGGTACTGAATAGGATTGGGGAGAAGAGAAGTTTGTGGCACAACTTGACTAGAAGAAGGGATCGGTTGGTAGGACATGTTTTGGGGCATCAAGGGATCACAAATTTAGCATTGGAGGGCAGCGTGGAGGGTAAAAATCGTAGAGGGAGACCAAGAGATGAATACACTAAGCAGATTCAGAAGGATGTAGGTTGCAGTAGGTACTGGGAGATGAAGAAGCTTGCACAGGATAGAGTAGCATGGAGAGCTGCATCAAACCAGTCTCAGGACTGAAGACCACATCAACAACATAAGTCTGTCGTTACATATCCCTCTGATGCCTTAAAGTAAAGAAAGGCGAAACGCGTCTCTGAAACTGAAGAAAAGTGCAGCAAGAGAAGGTGTTTTTATTTACAAAACAAACAGATCTGTTAAACATATTGCCGGCCGTAGTTGCCGAGCGGTTCTAGGCGCTACAGTCTGGAGCCGAGCGATCGCTACGGTCGCAGGTTCGAATCCTGCCTCGGGCATGGATGTGTGTGATGTCCTTAGGTTAGTTAGGTTTAATTAGTTGTAAGTTCTAGGCGACTGATGACCTCAGATGTTAAGTCGGATAGTGCTCAGAGCCATTTTTTTGTTAAACATAGGGAGCTGAGTACTGACGATATGGCTCAAAGTTGTAGGTAGCTCGCAGAGACTTCCCTAGATGCCAGATATGTACTATAGTAGAGATGATATTGGTTCGAATTAGGACCCAGTAAAACATAGGCAGTTACCCCCTACATACATTTAATTAGTTACGTTTGATATCATCAGAGCTACAGAATTGTTACAGAGTTTAATAAGAGGCAACCAAAATGCAGTGTGTTTTGTTAAGCCTTCCTTACGCTTGTTTCCGGGAGCACAGCAGCTGCACGAGGAGACCCTGGAGCAACTGGAGCTGAAGCTGCAGCAGCTGCTGGAGACAGCACTGGTGGCGGCGGACGGCCCGCCCTCGACTCCCAGGCATCACCACCCCAACCACCCCCACCTGCTGTACGACAGCGCCAAGTACCGCAACAGGGAGTAAGTCAACATCTCTCTCTCTCTCTCTCTCTCTCTCTCTCTCGTGTGTGCGTGTAGGTACGCAGAGCTTGGTAAAAATATGGAAACACCGCGAGAGAAACGCATGCTCGGACATAAATGCAGATGGTAGCCAAGCATACAGATTCCGTTGTTGTATTTGATCTCGAACGGCACCTTTGAAATGTCGTCAATACGTTGCCAGTGTTAGTCGTGTTCTGTGTATGTGTGACTACATTATGTCAGAGGTAAGCGAATTCGAATGTGGAAAAACTGGAGCTTGTATGCTGTGGGAATCCATAACCTAGGTAGCAGAACTGGTTGGTGTTCAGAGCTAGCGTACCGAAGATTTATACCGCGTACAGGTTATGTGGGAAAGCATGATCCGCTAAGTCACAACGCGGACGGCGGTGTGTGTTGAGTGATAGTGACAGACGGTTATTGAAGAGGATTGTGAGGAAACCTAAGAAGCTGACAGCTGTAGAAGTCACTCCAGAACAGAAGGTCAGCACCAAAACAGGGAGCTATATAAGCAGGGAACTGCAGGGCGAGCTGAGATTCTAAAACCATTCACCAGTGATGCAAATCCCCGTAATGGGGAAAAAAATTGGGCTGAAACCTTCAAACATGGACTGTGGAGCAATGAAATGAAGTCATTTGACCGGATGGGTCTTGTTATACTTCTTCCAAACTTCTGGCCGAATTTAGGTCCCAAGAGGAAAATATAGCAGGAGTTGGTTGATGGTTTGGCAGCGGCAGCGTGGTACTCCAGGGGCACCATAGTTACACTAAAACGTCGTATTACTGCCAAAGATCGTTTGACCATTCTGGCTAATTGGGTCCATCCTACGGTATGTTTGTTCCCCAGTGCTGGTGCTGTGTTCCGAAACGAAAGGGCTCCTGTTTCCACAGCTCACATCATCCAGGACAGGTTTTGTGAGCAAGATGGATTACCGCATCTCGCCTGCCTGTCAGTCACCAGACCTTAATATTATGGAGCCTTTGTGGTCAATTTAGGAGAGAGGGGTGCATGATCGCTGTCTACAATTATCCTCCTTACCTGAACTTGCCGCTATTCTGAAGGACCAATGGTATAAGATTGTCTTGGAAACCATTCAGAGGCTACTGGAAGTCGTTATGATTGCGAACGGTTTTCGTGCACCATATTAGACATGGTAATGTTGCGTGTTTGGTTTTTGCATATTTTTGCCCATCCTTTATAATAAGTATTTTAATATAATTAGCTCAGTGTTTAATACATCGCTGTGGCATAACTGCAGTTCAGATAATTGCAGAACTTGAAAAGCATATGACACACATCTCAAGCAGCACAAGTCACCCATTTGACGTATGGAACAATGAGAGCGAAAAACACGTATCGTCATCATTTACTCAATATAAAATTGATCTGTGCACCCACCTTTATCAGCATTTCACTTACGGCAACAATGATAGACATACACTGATGAGCCAAAAAGTCTGCCCACCACGAAAGTGAATGCCATCTGGTGGCACTGCGTGCAGTTGTCGCGGTAAGAAAAATATTGAAGCTATTTAGACGGAACACAGATACATCAGAGATGGGAAAAAGGGGGAAATCTTTACATAATAGACGTCGACAAGGGACAGATTATGGCTTTGCTTCTGGGAACGAGCATTTCTGAAACGGCGAATCTGGTCGTCTGTTAGCGAGCTGCTGTAGTGAGCATGTATGGAAAGTCGGTGGACAAACGAGGAGGAGGAAGGGGGTAGGTTGGACGCTTCTCAGCTCTGTAAAGCAAGACAGGCATCGATCTCTGATGATGGATGTGACTACGTAAACAAAGCTGGTGCAGTGAAGTGTTTCGCAGGACATAGTTCAGCGCACATTTTTGAACGTGGGTCTCCGCAGCAGATGACACCCTAGGTGTGTTCCATGTCGATTGCAGAGGACAGTGATTCATCAAGATTGGATTGTCGACCACTGGAAACATATCGCGTTGTTCAGATGCTCAACGCTTCCCGGTACATTAGGTCGATAGTTGCATCTGGATATGTCAATAGATTATATGAGACCCTTGTGACATTCAGTAGAGGTAAACTGTCGTATAAATTTCAACCAGATGTTTGCAACGACCCCCCACCCCTCCCTCCCCCTTCCTCTCTTCCCTTAGAGGAAAATACCACGATCAGCTTCGATGTAGGAACGAGTGGAAACTGTGTATAGTAACGTATACAAATTGTTAAACTGAGGAAATGGAGACATTTGTGTGTAGTTTCATAAAGAAATATTCTTGTTCGCCAGTAGATATTCTTCTAATAAAATCTAAATTATTCGGGGTAAATCACCGCCACGCATACCATTTCAATATCTAAACACCTTACAGTTTGTGCGTTTGAATTTGGCCATGCTATCATTATACTACATGTAAAAGTTCATCTGTTGGCCAAGATTGTGCTGCTAGAAAATTTTGAGAGCATGAATTTCTTTGACCGGAGGTTTGCAGCTTCATGTCTGTTTAATCAATCGGTATTCTCATGACTGACTCCCACGATCTCAAAATACCTAAAACTGCCCACAACGGAACGCTACCTGTAACTAATAAATACGAGGGTTGGAACTTAAATAATGGCAACTATTTATCCACAACCCATACAAAAAAGTTACATGTTTGCAGCTGTTACTCTCCTTCAGAGTAGTCACCAGCGTTGTGTAGAAGCCGTTGCCAGCGATGTGGAAGCCGTAGTATACCGTTAGCAGGAGCGGTTGTATGCGATTAAGTATGGTCCTGTCGCATGAGCATACTACGAAAGATACCTAACTGGCACACAATTTGGACCAGATGTCTTGGTTTTATTAAGTGATGAAAGTTGTTCCACTGATCCGAGGATCCCCTCAAGGGCTCAGCACTTGTTTGTTGAGTACGGGCTTGGCTACACCGGGATTCCTGAGCTGTGGACTGGTAAGCGCCACCAGTCCCCCGTCACCGAAAGCTCTGGCCATGCTTCAGCGAGCACAGTGCGGCGGGCGCAGCGGTGTAATGTTGTGTGTTTTGAGAACGGGGGTCTTGGCTTAACAGACTTGACTGCGAGGAAGGTACACCCCCGTTCTCAAAACACACATTACATATATATAGAAACAAAAAGAAAGAAAGAAAGAAAGAAAGAAAGAAAAACATAGGTACAAAGAAGATAACTGCAAAGAAACCATGGGTAACAGAAGAAATACTTCATTTGATCGATGAAAGGGGAAGTACAAAAGTGTTCCTAAAATCTCAGGAATACAGAAATAAAAGTGGCTGGAGAACGAAATGAACAGGAAGCGCAGGGAAGCTAAGATGAAATGCTGCATGAAAAATGTGAAGAATTTAGAAAGTGGCTATCGGAAGGACGGACTCAGCATATAGGAAAGTCAAAACGGCCTTCGGTGACATTAAAAGCAAGTGTGGTAACATTAAGCGCGCAAGGGGAATTCCACTGCTAAATGTAGAGGAGAGAGCGGATAGGTATAAAGAATGCATTGAAAGCGTCTATCAGGGGAAGATTTATATGCCGTGATAAAAGAGAAAACAGGAATCGATTTAGAAGAGATCGGGGGTCCGGTATTAGAACCTGAACTTAAAAGAGCTTTGGAGGACTTAAGATCAAATAAGGCGGAAGAGTTAGATAACATCCCTTCAGAATTTCTAAAATTATTGGGGAAGTGGCAACAAAACGACTATTCACGATGGTGTGTAGAATGTAGGAGTCTGGCACCATACCATCTGCCTTTCGGAAAAATATCATCTACACAGTTACGAAGACTGCAAGAGCTAACAAGTGGGAGAATAGTCGCACAATGAGCTTAATTGATCATGCATCCAAGTTGCTGAAAAGACTAATATACAGAATAATGGAAAAGAAAATTGAGGAAGCACTGGATGATCAGTTTGGCTTTAGAAAAGGTAAAGGCACCAGAGAGGCAATTCTGTCGTTGCGATTTATAATGGAAGCAAGACTAAAGAAAAATGACACTTTCATAGGAATTGTCGAGCTGGAAAAAGGCTTCGACAATGTAAAATGGTGCAAGATATTCGAAATTCTGAAAAAAACAGGGGTAAGTTGTAGGGGGAGAGAGGGGTAATATACAATATGTACAAGAGCCAAGAGGAATAACAAGGGTGGACGACCAAGAACGAAATGCTCGGATTAAAAAAGGGTGTAAGACAGGGATGTAGTCTTTCCCCCAGACTCTTCAGTCTGTACATCGAAGAAGCAATGATGGAAATAAAAGAAAGTTTCAGGAGTGGAATTAAAATTCAAGGTGAAAGGATAACAATACAATTCGCTGATATTACTATCCCAAGTGAAAGTGAACAACTACTAATGGTCTGCTGAACGGAATGAACAATCTAATTAGTACAGAATAAGAATAAAGATGAAAGTAATGAGAAGTTGCAGAAATAAGAACAGCGAGAAACGTAACATCAGGATTGATGGTCACGAAGGAGATGAAGTTAAGGAATTCAGCTATCAAGGAAGTAAAATAACCAATGACGGACGGAGCAAGGAGGACATCAAAGACTAGCAATGGCAAAAAGGGTATTCCTGGCTAAGACAAGTCTACTTTTTTTAAACATAAGCCCTAATTTGAGGAAGAAATAACTGAGAACGTACATCTGGAGTGTACAGCATTGTATGGTAGTAAAACATGGATTGTGGGAAAACCGGAACAGCAGAGAATCGAAACATTTGAGATGTGGTGCAACAGACGAATGTTGAAATCTAGGTGGACTGATGAGGTAAGGAGTGAGGTTCTGCTCAGAAGCGGAGAGGAAAGGAATATCTGGAGAAGACTGATACGGAGAAGCGACAGAATAAGACATCTGTTAAGACATGAGGGAATGACTTCCATGGTATTATGTCGTATGGTATTGTATTTTGGGTAACTCTCCCCATTCTAAAAGGATATTTTTGGCTCAGAAACGGGCGCTTCGGGCAATAAGTGGTGTGAGTTCACGAACCTCTTGTCGACCGCTGTTCACGAGTCTAGGTATTTTGACATTGGCCTCTCAATATATATATTCCTTAATGTCATTTCTTGTTAACAATATAGCCTTTTCCCAAGAATAAGCAGCTTTCACCCAGTTAACACTCGGCAGAAATCAAACCTGCATTTGGATCGGACTTCCTTAAATCTTGTGCAGATAGATATGCAGTATACTGCTGCATCCCTTTTCAATAAGCTACCGCTCGAATTAAAAAATCTTAGGAGTAACCCACGCGCCTTTAAAACGAAACTGGAGGGTTTCTTCATGGGTCACTCCTTATATTCTGTTGAGGAGTTCCTTGAAAAAATACTGATTCTTGTTGTATTGTTTTTTGAGTTTAAACTTGTGGACTGGCTTTTTTCGGGTTCATAAACATTTTGTTTTTATGTGTTATTACTTTTATGTTGTAATTTCATGTACTGACATGTTCCTTGACGTTGGAGATTTGCTCCTCAATTTGGTTTTACGGAACTTGACGTGTAAATAAATAAAAAAAATTAAAATAAATAAAGAAGACTGGGCTAAAGGTGGAGGGGCTGTTTTCATTGATGACAGATGCCCCTCCTGCCCTGTCCCTCTTACGACGACCACACGAGCAATTGCTGTGAATGTTCTCGCGCCGTTCAATATCACAGGTGTTCTTTGAACGTTCCCCTAATGATGCTCTGAATGCAGACGCACTGGCAGAACTCTTCCAGGCGCTCCCACACCCATTAGTCCTTGTGGGGGGACTTCAGTGCACACAGTGTGCTGTGGGCTCTGCTACGACTTGCTGCCTTCTGAACGGTGGTCAGATAACACTTTGCCACAGCCACTGACCTTCGTTTTTGTTCCTCAGCTATTGCGGACTCAGTCCAGTGGGAAGTGGCTCCAGATTTACATTATAGTGACCACCAGTGTGGATCCGTCTACCGACTAGGACGATGGCTGACCGTAGAACACGTAGATGGATGATACAAAGAGCAAATTGTTTGCAGTTCAATCGACAGGCTATTTTTGAACAAAAGGACTGTGCACAGGAGGCGGTGGCTCGTACCACTTCGAAGATCCGACGGGCTGCCGCAGAGTCCATCCCCCGATCTAGTAACTAACACAGAAGACAGCCTGTACCTTTGTGGAATGACTACTGTCGACTGGCAATCGGGGTCAGACGAACAGTTCTGCAGAACTTCTCTTCAGATACAGAAAATCTTCAAGTCTGCTAGAGCACATGCGAGGCGATTGATAAGAGCGCAGTATGGCTTCCTGAACGGAATACACGACTTCCATTAATCGGTCCAGGTCCACCACGCAAGTTTTGGAATAAATAAGACGGATTTCAAACAGGTACACGTCCTCTTACGGCCTTGTCAAGTAATTGGGTCTTGGTGGACACGCTAGAAGACATGGCTCAGGTTTTAGTTGAACTCTTCTTTACTGTTACTACGTCATCCAGACAAGCTCCTGCTTTTCAGGTGTTCCGTACGGCTACAGAGATCTGGATGCTCAATTTCTTCTCGCGTAATGTAGTCTACAACCTTCCGTTCTTCATGTGGGAAATGGAATCAGCTTTGTCTACAGCCACACACTGCTCCAGGACCTGACTAGATCCAATATGCCATGCTTCGTCATCTGTGCTCCGTAGCGAAAGGACAGCTTCTCTCTTGTTTCAATCAGATCTGGTTTGGCAATATTAATTCCATTCTGGAGATAATGCAGAGACCGTAGCGCCAGTAACAGTTACCGCAGTGTATCCCTTATCAGCTGTATGGGTAAGACTCTTGATCGAATGGTCAACCGCCGCCTCATCTGGTTGCTCGAATCCTGAGGTCACCTGAGTCATTTCCAATGTAGTTTCAGGAGCTTCCGTACCACCCTTGACAGCTTAACTCTACTGGAGATGGCGATACAAGAGTCCTTCTGACGCTGAAACCATGCTATGTTCATAAGAATTGGGGTCCCCCAGGACAGTGTCCTCAGTGTCACACTGTTTGCCATCTCTAGTAATGGCATTTCCGGTGCTGTCATGAGCTCTGTTAAATGATCTTTGTTTGTGGATGACTTTACAGTCTTCTACTCTTCCTCTGGTCAGCTGACCATTAGGAGGCTGGAAACTTGGGCCAGGACAGCTGGTTTTCGGTTCTCGCCAGAGAAGACTACATGTGTCGATTTTAACTGGACTCGTCGAAATTTTAACCAACCAGGGCTCACAGTGGGGGACAATATCTTACGTTTTCAAGATACTGTGCACTATTTAGGTTTATCGGCGCGTTCTTCCTACCTCAAGATGTTAGATGCTGTCCACCATGAGGGCATTCGGATATCGACTGGAGCCTTTCGGACCAGCCCAGTTCAGAGTCTGTGTGCAGTGGTTGCACATTGGGCGACATATCGTTTTCGCTCGACAGGCGCTGAAAATCTCAGCGTCACCTCAGTCACTGACATTTCAGTCGTCCAGGCCACCTTTGAACTGCTTTTCAGGAATCGGTTCCATGCGACCAAGTCATGTGCTGAACTGAAGGTGTGCTACAGACAGTCTGAAGGATCTGTATGTCCCAGGCATCAACATATACAGCTAGGGATAGAACGCATTGCCGCCTTGGCGTCTTCAAAGGCCCAAAGTGATTTTAAGCTTGACACAGTGAAAGACAACTTGTACTCCAGATTTTGTTTTTACAACTTTTCGTGCATTTTAAGTACATACCACAGTTACATTGTTTATACAGATGGATCACAGCAAGAGAATGATCTCGGTTGTTTCTAAAGTGCGTCTTCTGGAACAATTCACAAATTATGATACAGAACTATATGGCATTCTGATGGCACTGGAGAGGGTTTATAGACATCACCGTACAGGTTTTTTCTCTGTTCACTCTCGTAGTGCACTGCAAGCACTTCACCAAATGTATACTGTAGACCTGCTGACTCAGCTCATCCATGACTCCTTACAGCAGCTGCAGCACCGTGGCAAGGTGGTGATCTTTGTGATCTTTTGTTCGGTATCGGGCCACGTTGGGATACAGGGCAACCACATGGTCGACAAAGCCGCTAAGGAAGCATGTTTGGATGATGCCGTCCTTAAATGTCCCATCCCGTTGCACCCCATCTTGTCATTTCCTGACTCATCATGCGTCAGCAGGAGACTGAATGGTTGCAGGTGACGGACAACAAACTGCGGTCGCTCAAATCGACCACAAAGGCTTGGCGGACTTAATGTCAGCCTCACCGCTGGAAGGAGGTTCTGCTTACCAGCCTGTGCATCGGGCATAGCCCTTTAACACATGACTTCCTCCTCCAGTGGGAGAATCCATCGCTCTGTGAAGATTCTGACGTCCCGCTTTCAGTTCAGCATATTGTGATTGCGCGTGTTCTACATAATGATATTAGGGCAGACCTCAGTATCGATGAAGATCTGCCCACCATCCTCGCAGATACCGACTCCAGTGTTAAAAGGATGGTGAAATTTTGTGAACCGTCAGGTCTCATCCCTAAACTTATGGGGAAGGGCAATTATAGATTATAAATTGCTCCGCATATGGGGACAGCCTTCGGCCTCTCCCATCAGATTAGCATGCTGACTTTTCGTCAGGGCACTGATGGTCATGAGCGCCCCTCAAACCTGATGATGACGACGACGACAACCCGAGGATGTGTGTTTCTATGTTGGCATCTGTCTTTGATTCATATTCTGCAATATTTACTTAGTTTTCATGGGTGAAGGAACTTCGGAAGGGTGTGTTCAGTAACTCTAATTTAGCAGCACTGTCATCGATAGTATTTTCATTGCTGTCTTGCACAGAAGGCATTGATTCCGCCTTGCCGTTACCATACTTTACATACCACCAGAATCTCTTTGGATTTTCTGCCAGGCTCCATGACAAGGTTTCACTGTGGAAACTATTATAAGCATCTCGCATTGAAGTCCGCGCTAAATTTCGAGCGTTGTAAAAGATCGCCTATCTTGGGGATTTTGCGTTCTTTTAAATTTTGCATGTTTTTCCGATACTGTTAATGTAACAGTGTTCCTACCTGTTTTGTTTACCATCGTTCATTAATTTGTTATGAATCTCTAAATTGCTGTTGATACTGTTTCTGTGAATTCAAGCCACATCTGGTCTAAACTTTGTTATTTACGAAAGAGTGGAGATTGTCTCTCAGGAAGGCGTCAAGCGAATTTTTATCTGTCATTCTTCAACAGATAAATGAAAAATATATTTTTGGGGGGTTTGGGAGTTACGGCAATCTATCTTGCTTCGACAGACCTGTGTTTACTAATCCCGGTATACGTTTTGATGCTCCTTGTTGGTTCCGGATTATTTGTTGCTAAGAGGCCAAGTGTGTTCACAGAACCGTTTACTATTCGCGTGATCTCATGAACCAATTGCTCGAAATTATAACGCCGTAGTGTCATTCGTTACAGCTGACTGCAATTAAAATAACGATCTGGATGAACAAGAGACCGGGATTAGTGGGGGCCATATAAAACATGTTTCGCTGTAAAGCCTTCTTGGGAAACATGCTTCGTTTGGTGTTAGTGTATGTTAATCTCTGCAGTTGCATATCACAACGTGTTGATTCATAGTAGACAGAACGTGCTGTTCACAAACTATTATGTGTTAACCTACATTCCTCTGAATGTGTCCCACACAGTAAGCCTGCCAGAGATGGTTCGCTGCCACAAAAACAGTTTTTGGCCCGAGAGTCGGTGCTCACGGAGATGCTCAAGGTACGGCACTTCCGCACCGTCTACAACATCTTCATCGCTACGCTGCTCATGCTCTTCCTGCAAACAGCTGTCTACGATTTTGTCATTGAAGGGCGGTAAGTAAACACAGCAGACAGATTTATATAAAAATGAAATTAAATATTTTCACTAGCATGGACTAGGCCTATTGTAAAACGTTGATATATCGACACATCGACATATTATCCAACAACCAATGATATATATCGGCGAGAATATTTCGCGCAATATATCGATGTCAAAATGGCAGTGTCGAGTGCCGATATTTTTACTTTATATTTTTATCACAATTTTCGATAAATATATAAAAAATTGTTCCATTGAAATTGTAGCAGAACATAATTTTACTTTGACTGTGTGAAGCAGTCCTAATACTTCAAGATTTCTCGGGTCTCCAACCGGGTGGTAGCGTTGATACCTCGCGACGTTTGGGGAAGTGTCATACTACCCATCTTCTGGCGAAGTGTCGAGATTCGCGGAGAGCGGGCTATTTATATGCGCGGTCACCCCCCTCCTCTAGACCTCGGGTGGCTGCGGTGGACCAGCGGCGTGCGCGCGGTGGTGGGGATGGCGGTCGCCCCCGGCGGCTGCGTTCGGTTCTCGGTGTAAGCATTGTGTCTGCGTCCGCGGCGGAGGACGTTGACGGGCTCGCTCCCGACGGATTGCCGCTATCGCAGGGTTCCATGCTGCGCTGAGTTAGCAAAGCAGTTGTCAAGCTTGAACGTGCATAGTTTTCCTCTCAATTTTTGCACTGCTAGCTTATTGATGTACAGAACATCTAATAGTAAATAGTCAATGTATTGCTCTAAAACTGGCAGTATATTTACGATGTGGAGCAGATATTTTTATAGGCAGGTAGGTAGATACTTTTTCGTCGATGTCTATATTTTCCCCCGATATATCGAGAGCCGATATAGATTTCTTAAAAATACAGATGTATCTGATTCCCAATATTTTTAAAAAATCAACAGTCCTAGTATTGACCTCTGGTTCCCTTTCCCATAAACCAATCTCTTTTACGCTCTTCACCAGCGTAGTTACATAGTTTATACTTAGTTTCAGGTGTGCAGCGGACTTGTTCAGATTTTGCGCACAATGTGTGTTTAGGAGACCGTCGCGCTCTTCTCTAGGCTCTGAGAGCTATGATACGGTTTCTCGCTGCCTTGACGCAAACGACTGAGCTATTGTTGGTGTGCGCAACTGTTTTTAGCGGAGTTAAGACTGCCGGCTCCAGCTACGTATACCAACGCCCAACCGACATCAAATAACATGATCCAGCTCCTGCACGGCGACGATTGACCACCTCAGCTCAAGGAAAGAGTTTTGAGGAGGTGGAACAAAACCTGGAATGTACTCTACGCGCCATGTCAGAATACTACCAGGAAAATTCCTTTAAACAAAAACTCTCAAATTCACAAATCAGGGCTTTCCGTACACACTTCTGACGTCAGTGTGGGGGCGATCTGTAGTATTATGAACAATGAAAAAGTTAACAATTATCAAGATCACTAAAATCATTCATTGATACAGATGACTGCTTTCGGCAATTCTGTTTTGCCATCTTCGGATATGCAAAAGATGATGCCGAAAATGCTACGATATAGCAACAAACATAACTAAAAGCATACATAATATATCCAAAATTTGCAATACGTGGAATAGCAATATACATATGTTTACATCATTACACAATCTTCAGTACAGTAAGTGGTGCTATGTATGTTGGTATCGTGAGCTATACTAGAAGTCGGCAAGTCAGTTTTAAAATACAGCTGTGTACACACACATTGTTGAAAGGGCTACAAATGCTCACATTCACCACCATTTTAAATCTGCCAGATCCCATCCTAAACATTTCTTGTGGTACATAAGTTTACCGGGTGGCGCATTGGTGGTACAGATAGATATCTAACACTAGATTAAGGCATAGATCTATTATTTCATATAACTGCATGTGCTTAAATTATTATATAACATAGAAGCCAAGGTAGTATCCTATTTTTTTAAAAAAAATCGTATGAAAAAATGTGCAACATCCATAAAACGTAATTTATGTGTAAAGCTTTTTATACCATTCTAAAAAATTCTAAAAACATTTCATGAACATTCTTAATAATTCCTTACCGAATTTTCCTTTACACAAAATCACGACCACTACGAAAACCTATAACCATTTAAAAGCTCTGTATTTACAGCGTATGGTATCGTATGTAGGGTAATAGTAATACTTCAAGGGATGGCTTGATATCTACATGCACGTATATGATAGTTCATCAAAAATACCTTCAAGGTAGGTGTCCCAACAATGGAACTATTTGTACTTTCGTCGTCAGTTACGATGTTTACATAAGTTTGTCAAGGAAAACCCTTAACTCGAACTAGGTGAACTCTCTTCCAATGTTAAATACCACCAATGTACAATTATTTCACAATGTGGGATTGCAATCGCTCTTCATCTAAGTCCATGATCTAGAATTACCAGCTCACTCTTATATACACCTTCTGTAGAACGATATTCATCTTAGACGGCTAATGCCAAAATGTCAACATGTACTGGAATATGAGCAGTGTCTAAATCACCATAATTTAAAAAATATATTTACAACAAATCCATTAGGCAATTTTTCATACATAATTACATTGTATACCAGGCTTTCTCTAAAAAATCTTTCTAAAATATTTATAGACATCTTTTTAACCATTATTAGTATCAAATTACATAAAATGAACTTAGTTACAAAAAGTTCTTGTCTTAAAATGCCGTAAGTGATCTAGTTTTATTACATTTTTAAATACTCTAAATCAGAGGTACAATAAATATGATACTTTTCATCTGCAGAGTATGCACTGTACTTATTTACCAATGGAGCTACAATTAATATTTTGCGTTTTTGTTCGCAGACATCCTATTTGTACTAGCTTGCATAGATCATCTCGTTCTAAGTCTAGGTGCAAGCTCGTTACCGATGTCCACCTGCAATTTTGTCACCTAAAGTTCAGTTTAAATCTCTTTCTTTGTTTTCCATGATCCACGCACACTTACAAGCCCCTTTAGATCACAAATGCTCGTATAATAACTCGTGGTCTAATTTCGGTATTCATTGATGTGTGTTCAATATTCACAGGTATTCTCTCTGGATGACAATCAATGTGCGAGCGTGTACATCATCTTCATTAATTTCAGTCTATCCCGAATTACTTGGAATCAACGACAAAAATTACATACGGGGCTATAAATAGAAGAATTCTTTTCCATTTTTTGACGTGTCATGTGGAATTGCAGAAGTTTTCTATCCTGTCATCAATCTATCTAACATTTATTGCCTCTTAATGTGAGGCATAAACGTGATTACTTATGACAAGGCGTCATGTGACATCTAGCTGAAACCTCGGCACCCGACATAATCTTCCGTATACAACGTTGTCTCCCAATGTCCAGGTATCTTCGTTTCTTTGATATGCACACACAATTATAAACCCATCTAGGATGGTAACTACTGATCTTGTATTGTTAACCCTTCATACACATCTGTTGTAGTATGGTTACTGTTTTCATGTGATACTCTTTAGATGATTAATATAAAATGTGCTATCATGAAATATAGTATGGCCGATTGTTACATTCTTCTGTCTACGCCTCATGATATATTAATATGTCAGAATTATAAAACATAAAGGATTCATGTAAAAGTCATATGACCGAAACCAAAAAACAAACTTTTTGAAGACATCAGATTGCACGCTGCACAATTTTAGGTCGCAGTCTAACACACTAAACATTGTTATTACAGATTTTAATACCTTCTATAATCTGTATATCCATTGTGAAGGATAGGTATCTGTTACCGTAGCAATGAGCACATTGGAACCTGAAGTCTAGGTAGATCAAAAAGTATTTCTCTTATCAGCAGTAACGCTTAAAAATGAAAGAAGTCAAAGAATCTAATGACATGCTACGTCTAAACGTGCATAGTTAAAGTAATCGTCGGTTTAAAGACGCGCTTGGACCTAATTAGCAGTATAACAGCTCATCAAAAACAGTAAAAAGTTTGACCAGATTCCAGCTGATCGTCTAACAAACGTTCCGGATGACTCTTTCGATTGCCATATACCTGCAAAATCTCAAAAATCCTCAACCTCCTCCCTTTAGGGCCTTATGTTTGTAATATATTTCTTGTCACGTAGGTGATCTCAAGAGGGACCTTCGTCGTCAGCACTGGTATGCTCGTTAAACCTTCTAAAAAAACCTTGGTATTCGCCACTATCTCACGTACGCCAGTCTTTCTATATTTGTATTTCTCTTTGTCTTTCTCAGTATTATGTCTCAAGTTTGATTTTACGGTGTTAGCAATATTAAATGCAAGTTTTTTTTTTTTAATTGCCGTTCTGACACTTTTCTTCTATATGCAATGCTAACAAATTTTGATTAAAAAGTCTTGTTTTGCAGTGCTATCACCTTCTTAACCTTCCTCTACAGGTCATCTACTAAGACACCATGGTAGTCACTGACTACAGCGATATAAGCTGTAATACTTTATTACCATGCTACATAGAATTGCAAGATACCGTTAGAGAAAGTACGTACAGACCAAGAGCTGAGGAAGAGGTTTAGATTGCGAAAGGGAGGCAAAGAATCATCTGCGTTAGGCTAGCCGAGAAATAGACATCTACGGGAATATGATACCCCCATGCATTTCGCTCAAATTAAACAAGATAAAATATCTTCTTCGTAACGTGAGCGACATGTGAATGTGGAATGTCTTACATGACAGGCTACCAGAACGATCGAAGGGAGGTGCAATGAATATTAGCAGCACACCCCATTAAAACTACCAAGCAAACCAGCTATCATAGAGCACTGTGCCGGGCACAATTATGAAATTAAATAAAACGGTATCGTGGTGCAAATGTCTAGTTTCTGGAACAGTAAAAGTCATCGATCAAATAAAGATTTCGGTAAAACTAATATTATTACAATGAGTTTGAGTTTCGAACAGTTTTACTGCAATGTTTTATGTGGTCACTGACATACAGGATTCTGAGCCGTGCGGGGTAGCCGCGCGGTCTTAGGCGTCTTTCACGGTTCGCGTACACTTAGGGACCGATGACCTCAGTAGTTTGGTCCCATAGGAACTTAACACAAATGTCCAATTCCAAATATTACATGTTTCTGCAGAGGATTACTGAGAGATATTTTTTACCAAGGCTATTAAATATTCACTCAGAACAAGTCTGTAAATAGTGCGTATCAGTTCCAGCCATACTTAAAGTGACGGGTCTAATTATGCAAAAAGAACATCAATCAGTTCTGTTCTCATTGGTCACTCCTATGGAGATCTATCGACATAGTCTTTGCATTGAATCTAGCAAGTCTACTCTAGCAGCTCTGTAACTGTTCCCTGCAAAGTTTTTGGAAATACAGTTCGTGAAGTAGTGGAATTTGTTACTGGAATTTGTCCGGGTACCACACAGTAATCGCCAAGTGGATAATGTCAGTAATGTTTCACAAATTTTGAGCAGAGATAATTAATTATAGAAAGTATTTAAATGTGACTGAACAGTCGCTACAATTGTTTGAGCAAGGAAAAACGCCCTTCCGAAATTGTTTAAATGAACACGAATAGTTTTCAAAGACGGTGGTGGTTCACTTTTCCTAAGGAACATGGGAAATGGGTGGTCATTTTTATCTCGAGATTAAGAGAGTTGATTTTTCAGGTGTTACTTGTATTTGGTTGGAGGAGTGGTGTGTTGTTTACATTGCAGAGTGAAGCTTGGCCTGTCGCTGGTGTGGTGGAACTTCTCCGGGTACTACACGGTAATCACCACGTGGCTCTGCATGCAGGCCGCCACCTGCTGCCTGTACGCAGTCTTCGGCCGCTGGTCTGCGCTGCGGGTCACTCTGCCTACTAAAGGTCAGTTACCGTAGGTTAAGTGAGCTTAGAAATTCGAGAAACATTATGTATGGCGATAAGAGGCTCAACACGGATAGGTGCTATTGTGATACAGAAACAAGATGGTGTAGAGGTATTGGGGTTCTCTGGTGGCGATAGCTGTGCAGCCAAAGTCACAGACAGCACGAAGAAATATGAATACTTCATGTCCCAATAGTTATTACGGAAGACCCGTGTCCGTCAGGCTGTTGGTGGTAGGTATCAAACTCGTGGTCCACAGTGCAGGATGTGTGGACGAGGCATACCCAGTAGTCACTACTACCTGTGATATCCCAAAACTAGCATTCCTGACGGCCGTGCTGTGCTGTGCTGTGCTAGCGCCAGTGCTATTATTCATCAGTAGGCCACTTCCACAGGGAAGGGGTACTTCTATCGGGATTACATTTAAAGAACAAAAAAAAATAACTATTCATGTGTACAAGCGTTTACAGATCTAGTTTAGAGATGGGACATGTGGCCTGGTGTCCTTACAGTAGAAAGCATCCCAGCATTTGCCTAAAGTAATTTTGGGAAATCACAGAAAACTAAATCACGATGGCCGGTGAAGACTGGCGCCTGCACCCTCTCGAATACAAGGTCATTCTGTTGAAAACATTGCTACCTCATTCGGTTGGTTCCTACTGTACAATATTGTTTTACGCAAAAGTTAATAAATAATGTAAAAGACTAGTGCTACGCTATTCATTCGTTTCTTATTGCCACTCAAACGTAACACTAGCAACACACACTGAAGCGATAAAGAAACTGGTATAGGCATGCGTATTGAAATACGGAGATACTTACACACGCAGCTTACAGCGCTGCGGTCAGCAACACCTATATAAGAAAAGTGTCTGTCGCAGTTGTTAGATCGGTTACGTCTGCTACAATAGCAGGTTTTCAAGATTTGAGTGAGTTAGAACGTGATGTTACAGTCGGCGTACGAGCGATGGGACACAGCGTCTCTGACGTAGCGATGAAGTGTGGATTTTTCCGTACGACGATTTCACGAGTGTACCGTGAATATCAGGAATCCGGTAAAACATAAAATCTCCGACATCGCTGTGGCCGGAAAAAGATCGTGCAAGAACGGGATGTCTGGCGAGTTTGGTGGCCAGTGGAAGT
Source organism: Schistocerca nitens (assembly GCF_023898315.1). Taxonomy (NCBI): domain Eukaryota; kingdom Metazoa; phylum Arthropoda; class Insecta; order Orthoptera; family Acrididae; genus Schistocerca; species Schistocerca nitens. Next base: position 251,876,444 of record NC_064615.1, on the reverse strand, counting down.
GTTTAAACTCACAAGCCTACTTTCTGGAGCCACTCTGCAGCAATTCTGGACGTGCGGGGTGTTGCACTATCCTGCTAGAATTTCTGAAGTCCGTCGGAATGCACAATGGACATAAATGGATGATGTATTAGGGGTCCCCATCCAGGATTCTTACGTACGTGTCACCTATCAGAGCCATATCTAGACATCTGTTGAGCCTACGCCACGTCGTGTTGTGGCACTTCTGCGAGCTCGCGGGGGCCCTGCACGATATTAGGCAGGTGTACCAGTTTCTTTGGCTCCTCAGAGTGGTTCCATAATATTACACTAAATACAGTATAAGGACCATAACGGAGATTTCATATACCCATTTTGCGTAAAGCGACTTCCTATTTGCTACCGCCAAAAACTGATTAAGCACCTCCTATAGCAAGTAAGATCACCTCAGAATGTCGTAGTATTAAACATAGCGTAGTCTTAGGAGTAACTTTTTCATGAAAATAAACAGCGTGAAAGTTTTATGTGGGACGTTTATCTCTGTTCTTATTTCTTACTTTTTTATCAAACCAGTAGTCGGTGTTATCTAATGGTTCACAGTCCAGAATATATTGCTTACTACGTACTTTTAATAATTTTTCTTGGGAATCTCTTCAACCTCCTTGGGCTATATATTGTAAAGTTTCATTCCCTCGTAAAAAATTCTGTTTTGAGTTTTATATTTTTCCTTTCTTTGTAAAGGAAAGTTCGGCCTAGCTCTTGTTCCATGATCATAGACAAAGCTATTTGTGCAATTGTAATGTTACTTATGATATGTATGGGTGGTGCATGAATGTATTTGCGTGGCGTAGTTAAGTCAGTGTTTCGAAAAGGTCCTTACAATGTGCTTGACTATTTTTGGTTACTATTCTTATTGCTGTTTCCTGTAGCTGATAACTGTGTTAATTTTATATATATATCTGTTCCCAAGAAATGAATTCCGTAGTTCGGAACAGTGTGTACATATGAATAGTTTGTAACTAAACGTCACTGGCTATTGCACACTGACGACGGAACTGGAAGGGCGTAACGTGCTCGTGACATTTTCTTTCCAAGTATCTTCATGTGTTCATGCAGTTTCAACTGAGAATCAATATACATTCCTAGAAATGTTATTTTTGTAGCACTCTATAGAGGTGCCGGCTATACTGAAGTGTCAGTTTCCTTTTTTAAAACTTATTTAGGAACCAGGTTTTAAATTGCAAGACATTTCCAGGGGCAGATATGGACTCTGACCACAATCTATTGGTTATGAACTGTAGATTAAAACTGAAGAAACTGCAGAAAGGTGGGAATTTGCGGAGATGGGTCCTGGATAAACTGAATACACCAGAGGTTGTACAGAGTTTCAGGGAGAGTATAAGGGAACAATTGACGAGAAAGGGAGAAAAAAATACAGTAGAAGAATGGGTAGCTTTGAGGGATTAAGTAGTGAAGGCAGCAGAGGATCAAGTAGGTAAAAAGATGAGGGCTAGTAGAAATCCTTGGGTGACAGAAGAAATATGGAATTTAATTGACGAAAGGAGAAAATATAAAAATGCAGTAAATGAAGCAGGCAAAAAGGAATACAAACGTCTCAAAAATGAGATCGACAGGAAGTGCAAAATGGCTAAGCAGGCATGGCTAGAGGACAAATCTAAGGATTTAGAGGCTTATCTCACTAGGGGTAAGATAGATACTGCCTACAGGAAAATTGAAGAGACCTTTGGAGAAAAGAGAACCACTTCTATGAATATCAAGAGCCCAGATGGAAACCCAGTTCTAAGCAAAGAAGGGAAAGCAGAAAGGTGGAAGGTGTATATAGAGGGTCTATACAAGGGCGATGTACTTGAGGGCAATGTTACAGAAATGGAAGAGGATGTAGATGAAGATGAAATGGTAGATATGATACTGCGTGAAGAGTTTGATAGAGCACTGAAAGACCTAAGTAGAAACAAGGCCACGGGGGTAGACAACATTGCATTAGAACTACTGACAGCCTTGGAGAGCCAGTCCTGACAGAACTCTACCATCTGGTGAGCAAAATGTATGAGACAGGCGAAATACTCTCAGACTTAAAGAAGAATATAATAATTCCAATCCCAAAGAAAGCAGGCGTTGACAGATGTGAAAATTGCTAAACTATCAGTTTAACAAGTCACGGCTGCAAAGCACTAATGCGAATTCTTTACGGACGAATGGAAAAACTGGTAGAAGTAGGTATTAAAATCCATGGAGAAGAAATAAAAACTTTGAGGTTCGCCGATGACATTGTAATTCTGTCAGACAGCAAAGGACTTGGAGGAGCAGTTGAACGGAATGGACAGTGTCTTGAAGCGAGGATATAAGATGAACATCAACAAAAGCAAAAAGAGGATAATGGAATGTAGTCGAATTAAATCGGGTGATGCTGAGGGAATTAGATTAGGAAATAAGACAAAGTAGTAAAGGAGTTTTGCTGTTTGGGGAGCAGAATAACTGATTATGGTCGAAGTGGAGAGGATATAAAATGTAGACTGGCAATGGCAAGGAAAGCGTTTGTGATGAAGAGAAATTTAACATAAAGTACAGATTTAAGTGTCAGGAAGTCGTTTCTGAAAGTATTTGTATGGAGTGTAGCCATGTATGGAAGTGAAACATGGACGATAAATAGTTTGGACAAGAAGAGAATAGCTTTCGGAATGTGGTGCTGCAGAAGAATGCTGAAGATTAGATGGGTAGATCATATAACTAATGAGGTATTGAATAGGATTGGGGAGAAGAGAAGTTTGTGGCACAACTTGACTAGAAAAAGGGATCGGTTGGTAGGACAAGTTCTAAGACATCGAGGGATCACCAATTTAGTATTGGAGGGCAGCGTGGAGGGTAAAGGTCGTGGAGGAAGACCAAGAGATGAATACACTAAGCAGATTCAGAAGGATGTAGGCTGCAGTACGTACTGGAAGATGAAGCAGCTTGCACAGGATGTAGTAGTATGGAGAGCTGCACCAAAGAGTCTCAGGACTGAAGACCACAACAACAAAAAACTGATTGCATATTGATCAGTTGATGGGTCAGCTGCTGGCGAGGCGGCTAAGGCGTAAGCAAAATGGATTGTCGGACAGCCGCGGCGTGTGGCGGACACCCCATGGATCTGTCGCTGGAAAGCCCTCTGTTCGGTCCTTGGGCCGTCGGTGCTGCGGATAGATCACCCCAGCCAGGTAGTTATCAGGATGGCAGTACAGCGATGGTGACTTCACGGGGAAAGCCCACGTTAAAGCAGACCCCCCGACTCGATGACTCGCCGTCAAGGACCCAGCATGATTAGGCGTTCCAGCGCGGGCTTTTTGAATATACCAATATGACTGACCAATTACCAGTGAATATTGTTCTTTTCAGAAGTAAATTTATGTACTTGTATATTTGTCTAGCATAGTGCAGGAACTCGAAATGGCACGGACCCAACAAATCGTTGGAAATACCTTGTAGAAACATTCAGCCATGCTGCGTCTATAGCCGTCCATAATTGTGGAAGTGTTAACAGTGCAGGATTTCGTGCACGACCTAACTTCTCGATTATGTCCCATAAATATTCGACGAGATTGACGTTCAGCGATCCGGATGGCCAGATCATTCACTCGAATTGTCCAGAACGTTCTCCAAACCAATCCAAACAACTGTGGCCCGGTGTCATGACGCAGTGTCATCTGTAAAAATTCCATCTTCGGTTGGAAATGTTCTCAAAGTAGCCGAACATAACAATTCCCACTTGGTCCAGTTGGACCAAAGGACCCAGTCCATTCCATGTAGCCACAGCCCACATAATTACCACCAGCTTCCACAGTACGTTGTTGAGAACTTGGAACCATGGCTTCGTGGGCTCTGCGCCGCACTTGAACCAAACCATCTGCGATTACCAATTGAAACAGCGACTCATCTGACCAGGCCACAGTTTTCCAGCCGACTGGGACCCAGCCCATGTGATTACGAGCCCAGGAAATGTGTTGCAGGTGATGTTCTGTTACTAAAGGCACTCGCGTCGGTAGTCTGCTGCCATAATCCAGTAACGCCAGATTTCACAGCGCTGTCGTAATGGATATGTTCGATGTATGTCCCACATAGATTTATGCGGTCATTTGATGCAGTGTTGCTTGTCTGACAATACTGGCAACTCGATTCAAACGCCGCTGCTCTCGATCTTTATTATGGCCGGCCGCGGTGGTCTCGCGGTTCTAGGCGCGCAGTCTGGAACCGTGCGACTGCTACGGTCGCAGGTTCGAATCCTGCCTCGGGCATGGCTGTGTGTGATGTCCTTAGGTTAGTTAGGTTTAAGTAGTTCTAAGTTCTAGGGGACTGATGACCACAGCAGTTGAGTCCCATAGTGCTCAGAGCCATTTGAACCATTTTTTTTTCTCGGTCTTTATGTAAATGCCATCGGCCACTGCATTGTGCGTGGTGAGAGGCAGTGCCTGGCATTGGGTATCATCGGCACACTCTTCATACTGTGTGTCTCCGAATACAGAATTTCCTAACAATTTCCGAAATGGAATGTCCCATGCGTCTTGCTCCAACTACCATTCGGCGTTCAGAGTCTGTTAATTCCCGTCCTGCAGCCGTAATCACGCCGGATACCTTTTCACATGACTCACCTGAGTACAAAAGATAGCTTTGTCAATGCACTGCCCTTCTTCCGTCGCCTCTATGCATATTTGTGTGTATACTTATGAAACTGAGTCAAATGCTGCTGAAACTTTATTTTAATATCTAATCTCTGTGCAGAGAATGTCTAACAGTTGACATACAGACTTCAAACTGTGACAACATCACAAGAAAACAGAATCCGAAGATGAAATTGTCGTGCTAAAAAGACTACACAAATCACATGCTTTTCGGTCGTAGGGACATGACTGACTTTGCTGTGCCCTGTTGTCGTTTGAAGGAGCCCATATGTTTTGTCATGGCGGATGTGGAATGAACAGGAATACAGCCTTTTGTTTGCACTGAACGAGCTTTATACGAATGTGTTTTTCGTCTGCAGCGTGGTCTGTGGTATCGGAGTTTTTCCAGGCGTCAGTATTTCTTTTAAGGAGCACATTTGCAATTGCATACACGGCATCAGTTAATTTTCTTCTTACACCTTGGACCGTCTCAAAAATCCTATGTTTGTTACAGGTCACCCGATCTTGATAGTCGGTCGTTTTCGCCATTTTGTGCTAATTTACCACAATAAGATGGTTCTCGGCTTCTGTACTAAGAGTAAATAACTAGCCTCGCACTCCAGCACGCTTCATGTGAAACCAAACTCGGACTTTCCTCACATGACATACTAAACGTATGGATGAACCCAACCAGGTAGATGCAGTGTTCCGTGATTCACGAGCATCATTTGCGTCAGTGCCACAGCTACGCTTATTGTCAAAAGTACAGTCATATGGGTATGAAGTGAAATTTGTGACTGGATTGAGGACATTTTGGTATGGAGTATGCAGCATGTTATATTGGATGGAGAGTCGTCAGATGTAGAAGTAACTTCAGGAGAGCCCCACGAAAGTGTTTTGGGTTCCTTGCTGTTCATGTCGTATATTAATGACCTTGCAGACAATATCAATAGTAAAATCAGACTTTTTGCAGATTATGCAGTTATCTATAATAAAGTACCATCTGAAAGATGCATAAATATTGTCAGATCTTGATAAGATTTCAAAGTGGTGCAAAGACTGTCAACTTCCTGTAAATGTTCACAAATGTAAAATTGTGCAATTCAGAAAACGGAAAACGTAGTATCCTAAGACCATAGTATCAGTGTGTCACTATTGAAATTGGCCTACACATATCAATACCTGGATGTAACACTCAGTAGCGATATGAAATGGCAGGGTCACATAGGATCAGTCGTAGGTAAAGCTGGCGTAGACTTCGGTTTATTAGTAGACGGCTGGGGAAGTGCAGTTAGTCTACAAAGGAGATTCCTTACAAACCACTCGTGATACCGGTTCTAGAATATTGCTGAAGTGTGTGGGACCAGTATCAAATAGGACTATCAGGGTTTATTGAGCGTGTACAGAGAAGGGCAGCAAGGAATGGTCACAGACTTGTTTAATCCGTGGGAGTGTCACAGAGATACTGAAGGGACTGAACTGCCATACTCTTGCAGATAGACGTAAACTATACCGAGAAAGTGTGTTAACGATGTTTCAATGACAGAATTAAAATTATGGCTCTAGGAATACATTACCCTACGTATCGCTCATACAGGGATCGTGAAGATAAGATCAATTACTGCATGGACAGGGGCATTCAATCAGTAATTCCTCCCGCGCTCCATACGTGAATGGAACAGGAAGAAACCCTAATGACTGGTACAATGCGACGCACCCTCTGCAAAACGCGACCGAGCGAGGTGGCTCAGTGGTTAGCACATTGGACTCGCATTCGGAACGACGACGGTTCATCTACATTTATACTCCGCAAGCCACCCAACGGTGTGTGGCGGAGGGCACTTTACGTGCCACTGTCATTACCTCCCTTTCCTGTTCCAGTCGCGTATGGTTCGCGGGAAGAACGACTGTCTGAAAGCCTCCGTGCGCGCTCTAATCTCTCTAGTTTTACATTCGTGATCTCCTCGGGAGGTATAAGTAGGGGGAAGCAATATATTCGATACCTCATCCAGAAACGCACCCTCTCGAAACCTGGCGAGCAAGCTACACCGCGATGCAGAGCGCCTCTCTTGCAGAGTCTGCCACTTGAGTTTATTAAACATCTCCGCAACGCTATCACGGTTGCCAAATAACCCTGTGACGAAACGCGCCGCTCTTCTTTGGATCTTCTCTATCTCCTCCGTCAACCCGATCTGGTACGGATCCCACACTGATGAGCAATACTCAAGTATAGGTCGAACGAGTGTTTTGTAAGCCACCTCCTTTGTTGATGGACTACATTTTCTAAGCACCCTCCCAATGAATCTCAACCTGGTACCCGCCTTACCAACAATTAATTTTATATGATAATTCCACTTCAAATCGTTCCGCACGCATACTCCCAGATATTTTACAGAAGTAACTGCTACCAGTGTTTGTTCCGCTATCATATAATCATACAATAAAGGATCCTTCTTTCTATGTATTCGCAATACATTACATTTGTCTATGTTAAGGGACAGTTGCCACTCCCTGCACCAAGTGCCTATCCGCTGCAGATCTTCCTGCATTTCGCTACAATTTTCTAATGCTGCAACTTCTCTGTATACTACAGCATCATCCGCGAAAAGCCGCATGGAACTTCCGACACTATCTACTAGGTCATTTATATATATTGTGAAAAGCAATGGTCCCATAACACTCTCCTGTGGCACGCCAGAGGTTACTTTAACGTCTGTAGACGTCTCTCCATTGATAACAACATGCTGTGTTCTGTTTGCTAAAAACTCTTCAATCCAGCCACACAGCTGGTCTGATATTCCGTAGGCTCTTACTTTGTTTATCAGGCGACAGTCCGGAACTGTATCGAACGCCTTCCGGAAGTCAAGAAAAATAGCATCTACCTGGGAGCCTGTATCTAATATTTTCTGGGTCTCATGAACAAATAACGCGAGTTAGGTCTCTCACGATCGCTGTTTCCGGAATCCATGTTGATTCCTACATAGTAGATTCTGGGTTTCCAAAAACGACATGATACTCGAGCAAAAAACATGGTCTAAAATTCTACAACAGATCGACGTCAGAGATATAGGTCTATAGTTTTGCGCATCTGCTCGTCGACCCTTCTTGAAGACTGGGACTACCTGTGCTCTTTTCCAATCATTTGGAACCTTCCGTTCCTCTAGAGACTTGCGGTACACGGCTGTTAGAAGGGGGGCAAGTTCTTTCGCGTACTCTGTGTAGAATCGAATTGGTATCCCGTCAGGTCCAGTGGACTTTCCTCTGTTCAGTGATTCCAGTTGCTTTTCTATTCCTTGGACACTTATTTCGATGTCAGCCATTTTTTCGTTTGTGCGAGGATTTAGAGAAGGAACTGCTGTGCGGTCTTCCTCTGTGAAACAGCTTTGGAAAAAGGTGTCTAGTATTTCAGCTTTACGCGTGTCATCCTCTGTTTCAATGCCATCATCATCCCGGAGTGTCTGGATATGCTGTTTCGAGCCACTTACTGATTTAACGTAAGACCAGAACTTCCTAGGATTTTTTTTTTTACTTTCGAATTCACTGAACGCTTCTCGCATAGCCCTCCTTACGCTAACTTTGACATCGTTTAGCTTCTGTTTGTCTGAGAGGTTTTGGCTGCGTTTAAATTTGGAGTGAAGATCTCTTTGCTTTTGCAGTAGTTTCCTAACTTCGTTGTTGTACCACGGTGGGTTTTTCCCGTCCCTCACAGTTTTACTCGGCACGTGCCTGTCTAAAACGCATTTTACGATTGCCTTGAACTTTTTCCATAAACACTCAACATTGTCAGTGTCGGAACAGAAATTTTCGTTTTGATCTGTTAGGTAGTCTGAAATCTGCCTTCTATTACTCTTGCTAAACAGATAAACCTTCCACCCTTTTTTTATATTCCTATTAACTTCCATATTCAGGGATGCTGCAACGGCCTTATGATCACTGATTCCCTGTTCTGCACTTACAGAGTCGGAAAGTTCGTGTCTGTTTGTTATCAGTAGGTCCAAGATGTTATCTCCACGAGTCGGTTCTCTGTTTAATTGCTCGAGGTAATTTTCGGATAGTGCACTCAGTATAATGTCACTCGATGCTCTGTCTCTACCACCCGTCCTAAACATCTGAGTGTCCCAGTCTACATCTGGTAAATTGAAATCTCCACCTAAGACTATAACATGCTGAGGAAATTTATGTGAAATGTATTCCAAATTTTCTCTCAGTTGTTCTGCCACTAACGCCGCTGAGTCGGGAGGTCGGTAAAAGGAGCCAATTATTAACCTAGCTCGGTTGTTGAGTGTAACCTCCACCCATAATAATTCACAGGAACTATCCACTTCTACTTCACTACAGGATAAACTATTACTAACAGCGACGAACACTCCACCACCGGTTGCATGCAATCTATCCTTCCTAAACACCGTCTGTACCTTTGTAAAAATTTCGGCAGAATTCAATCCCGCGTCCGGCCGCCCTGATTTAGGTTTTACGTGATTTCCCTAAATCGCTCCAGGAAAATGCCGGGATGGTTCCTTTGAAAGGGCACGGCCGACTTCCTTCCGCGTCCTTCCCTAATCCAATGAGACAGTGACGTTTGGTCTCTTCCTCCAAACAACCCAACCCATCCCCTCTGCAAAACGCGGTGTGTAGCTGTAGTAAAGAGGGAACAAGTCGACGGGTGGGGAGCAGCTGCGGCGCCATCGTTCAGACTCTTCGTACTCGAACAGCAGCAACGCAGCATAGCAGTGACGTACAAGCGGCGCCTTGATTTCTAATGTATGGAACGCACAACATCAGAGTCGACTTCGCCCAGTTTGATCTCTAACAATAACACCGCTCGAAATCGACGGAATGGTAGGTTGGCGAGATGGCGTAACACTGCCCCAGCTGATTAAGTTACGCAGCACGATTACGGCAGCGGTTCCTTCCCTTGACTTACATCCCTACAATGTATTTGGAAGTTGGACAGAGTTAGGAGCTATTATGTATGCAGTCGTTCTCCTGGTGGCATATGGAAAGTAAGTCTCAGGTCTGAAGCACTTACATACCAACGCTGGATGTCAAATAGTGCAGCCCAGAGTGGACCATGCCGTCCGGCAATGATTACTACACGGTTCTTCCATTTCCGGCCAAATGGCTTATGGACGCAAAGGACGGTCACTGAATGAAAATTTCGCACCCCTCTGCTGGGAGAATACTTGAAGACTCAAGTAGTCCTCCAAACACTTTGCTGTGTACATCTTAAGTTAGGTGTGTGTCTTTCTCGACGAAGCCGCTGAATCCAAGCACCTCTTGCAAAGCTCCAATGGCATTATTGAATTGTCACGTAACTTTACGGCAATGAGGGCTAAATTGAACCTGTGGGTGTCATTGCTATAAATTTTGTGCGTGAGTTTAGCCTTTCCTTGACACTGATTAGATGGGCTGGTAAGTTTCTTCTGTCGTGCTGCGTCTAACGAGGCCGTTCTCTAAATCAGGGCTTAGGTCGCAGTTTAGGGACAGTTTGTACTTACCCAACATTGGCTGCACAATTGAGCCAAAACGTTACGACCGCTGCCCAGTGCAAGTCTGCAAGTCGCCAGGTGGCGCTGAGGGCATGAAACGTTTCTAATACCATCTCCTGGTAAGATTGTCGGAAACTGAACTTCAAGTTCTACTGCTAAAAACTGCAACAAATTTTGCATCGGCCGATTCTGCTAAAACTTACGTCAGACCCTAATTGACAACGTGGTGTTGGGCACTCTTACTTAGTGGCAGTTTACCGGGGTCCATGCTCCTCTGTTGATACTGACCGACCTGCCAATACTGCGTCCTTGAAGATCAGCCACACTTCGTCGACCTATCGAATCCACCTGACCTTACCTCCAGTGCAGTTACCAGTACGCTGCGCTCCAATATATAAATTCTGCCTAATTAAGTTTTCAACTGTAACACATGGGAAATATTACTACACCTACAATTAAGATACTAATTCTGCTGAAAGTTATTAATGTTATGGAGCCCAGTGTATTTAAAATAAGTGGTTGTGCATTTGTAATTTCATGGAAACAAAATCACAGATGGCACTTAAACAGAACTCAAATCTTGCTCAGACATGTGCCAGTTCTTATGGAGAAAATATTTCCTGATTTCCAGCTTAGCATATATTTGCGTCAAGTGATCCTTGAAAGAAAGTGTCCTGTCTAAGGTGTCCTGGGCGGTCCAAAAGAGCAGTAACTTCCAGACAAGCCAAGGAGTAGAAGCTGCCACATAATCTCAAAGATTTCTTGACTAAAATGAATTCGTTACAAGAAACAGAGTTAATTGACCAAAAAGTAATTTGACATTGAAAATTGTTTGAAGTATTGGTCACTGTTCTATGTAGTCGAACACTTAAGTTCACTGGAGATGTCTTCATGGCACTGATTGCGACAAGATGATGCCAGCCTGTTCTCTACCCGCTCAAACACCGTTATTCACTAAATTCTTCGGAGTCAGTCTACATCTGCGTTGTTACTCTTCAATTGACACTTAAGTGTCTGCCAGAGGTTTCTTCGAACCACCTTAAACTATTTCTCTGCCGTTCCACTCTCTAAAAGCACTTGGTGAAGAAAGAATACTTAAATCTCTGTACGAGTTCTCATTGCTCTTATTACGATGATCATTTCTCCCTATGTAGATTCCTGACAAAATATTTCCACATTTATAGGAGACAGTTGATGGTTGAAATTTCGTGAAAATATCTCATCACAGCGAAAAACGCCTTTGTTTCAATGATTGCCTACCCCCCTCTCCCCCCCCCCCCCCCGAACTCGTTTATCATATACGTGATACACTATCGTATTTCACGATAATATGAAACGAGCTGCCTATATTTTAGACTTCGATGTCCTCCGTCAGTCCTATCTGGAAAGGACCCCATAGGGCACAGCAGTACTACGTGTTCTGGCAATAAATCAATCTTTGATTTGCCAACCCCACGACATTATTGTGAATGTCCCACTTCGTTGTTCGTAATTATAATTGCTAGGTATTTAGTTAGCTGGACAGTATTTAAATTTGTGGATTTATTTATACCCAAAATTTAAGATTTCTTTTTGTAGTCATGTGTATGACCTCACACTACTACTTATTCAGAGACAACTGCCACTTTCTGCATCATACAGATATTTTGTCTAAATAATTTAGCAGTTAGTTTTGATCTGATGATGATTTTTGTGTGACTGTAGACTACAGCAACATACGCAAACAATCTAAGAGGGCTGCTCAAACTGTCTCCCAAGTCGGTTATATGGGGCTTATAATACTTCCTTGAGGAACGCCAGATATCACTTTTGTTATATTCGATGATTTTCTGTCGATTTGTGATGGTCTGTCGACAGCACTCATTACTTGGAGTGAATAAAGAGCCAGCTGTGTTTCACAAAGATATGTTCTGAATCCGTGTTGACTGTGTCAATACAGTTTTCTTAAAGGTAATCCATAATTTTGGAACACAGTATATGACCCATAACCCTTCTGCAAGTTGACATCAGTGATACGCGTCCTTAATTCATCGGATTAATCCTACTTCCTTTCTTGAATATTGGTGTGGCTGTGCAGCTTTCCAGTCTTTCAGCACGGATCTTACGTAGAGTGAGCTGATGTATGTGATAGCTAGTATGTCCCTAATGTACCATGATACTCCGAAAGCAACCTAAATAGTAAGCTATCCAGACTGGAGCACTTGCCTTTATTATGTGCTTCAAGCTGCTTCGCTACATCGGGGGTATATAAATTAATTACGTGGGCAGCTGTTCATGATTCCAATTCTGGAATATTTGCTTGGTCTTCTTTGGTGAAGGAATTTCGGGAAACTAAGTTTAATAACGCCGCTTTAATGGCAATGTCATCGGTAATATTACCATTTGTATTGCGCAGTGAAGGTATTGTCTTGCAGCTGGTGTACTTCACAACCAGAATCTTTGAATTCGGTTACAATTAGAGATAGTTCAGTTCAAGGAAGCTATTAAAAAACGTTTTTCAGTGAAGCCCGTGCTAAGTTTCGAGCTCAGTAAATCACCAATCTTGGAAAATATGCGTTCTTCTAAATTTGGCATATTTTTTGTCGTTTCTGCAATAGTACTTTAGTCCTGTTTCATGTACGATAGGGAATCAGTACCATCTTCTGTTAATTTATTCGGTATAGGTCTCTAAATTGCCACAGATGATAATTCTTTGAATCCATGCCATATCCAGTCCTGTTAGGAAGCCTACAAGCAGAAATTTTATCTGTTTTAAATACACAGATTTTGCTTTTCTTCAGACGGATTTCAATGTTGAGGTGGCCAGTCTCGCTACAACGATCATGTGTTTAGCAATCTCTGTATCCGTCATATGTTCTCTATTTGCTGAGGACTGTTTGTTGCTGAGAGGCCAAGTACGGTTTCGCAACTATTCACACTTACAGGGCTCCTGCAGTAGTCAAAATAATTTTCAGAGAAAGCATTTAGTAGAACTTCTGACGATGTTTTGTACATACCGCCGGATTTGAACATACGTTTCCGCCAACATATCGAACGTAGACTGAAGTCACCACCAACTCTATCTGTATGAGTGGTGTTGGCCCTACCTATTTGAGACGATAAAATTTTCCTTTGAACCGCTAAAAGGAACCAGTTTTTAATTTACTCCGGTTGCCAAGTGTAACTTCTATCCATAGCTCCCAAGAACTATCTCCTTCAAATTCACTACAAGATCAAGTACTTCCAATAGCAACAAACAAGCCTCCACCACTTGTCAGTAATTAACAATGACTTATGAAGGTAACTCATATGTTCATAAAATTTTATCAACAATGTATTTTCAGCATAGATAATTACGTCACTGAAGCCTTAAGCCACCGGTACAGCGTCAAAATAAGTTGACGGAAATGTCCTTCAAGCAAGTCTCCGAATATACAGTGGTGGCTGTCACTTCGTGGTGTAGAAAACTGTGGTCATTTGTACTCCAGAACCGATTTAATTCTTGCAGCCTAGGTGTTAAGAGCTGACTGAGCCCGTAATTCTGTCAGGAGTGTCCACGACAGCATCTGAAATCATCGTCTATGATAGCGTCGACTTGGATGACCGCTTGCTACATCCGTTTTTCGCCAGGCCGTGCTGATGACTTGTTGCGGGCTGCTTCTACCGACTCGTATGTCCCCATTGCCGTGTCGAGCTTTCCCCTCTGGAAAACTTATAACTGGATCTGTCTCTCGGAGGCCCCGCCTTGGCCCCTCTCGGAGGCCCCGCCTTGGCCCCTCTCGGGGGCCCCGCCTTGGCCCCTCTCGGGGGCCCCGCCTTGGCCCCTCTCGGGGGCCCCGCCTTGGCCCCTCTCGGGAGGCCCCGCCTTGGCCCCTCTCGGAGGCCCCCCCTTGGCCCCTCTCGGGGGACCCGCCTTGGCCCCTCTCGGGGGCCCCCGCCTTGGCCCCTCTCGGGGGCCCCCGCCGCCTTGGCCCCTCTCGGGGGCCCCCGCCGCCTTGGCCCCTCTCGGGGGCCCCCGCCGCCTTGGCCCCTCTCGGGGGCCCCCGCCGCCTTGGCCCCTCTCGGGGGCCCCCGCCGCCTTGGCCCCTCTCGGGGGCCCCCGCCGCCTTGGCCCCTCTCGGGGGCCCCCGCCGCCTTGGCCCCTCTCGGGGGCCCCCGCCGCCTTGGCCCCTCTCGGGGGCCCCCGCCGCCTTGGCCCCTCTCGGGGGCCCCCGCCGCCTTGGCCCCTCTCGGGGGCCCCCGCCGCCTTGGCCCCTCTCGGGGGCCCCCGCCGCCTTGGCCCCTCTCGGGGGCCCCCGCCGCCTTGGCCCCTCTCGGGGGCCCCCGCCGCCTTGGCCCCTCTCGGGGGCCCCCGCCGCCTTGGCCCCTCTCGGGGGCCCCCGCCGCCTTGGCCCCTCTCGGGGGCCCCCGCCGCCTTGGCCCCTCTCGGGGGCCCCCGCCGCCTTGGCCCCTCTCGGGGGCCCCCGCCGCCTTGGCCCCTCTCGGGGGCCCCCGCCGCCTTGGCCCCTCTCGGGGGCCCCCGCCGCCTTGGCCCCTCTCGGGGGCCCCCGCCGCCTTGGCCCCTCTCGGGGGCCCCCGCCGCCTTGGCCCCTCTCGGGGGCCCCCGCCGCCTTGGCCCCTCTCGGGGGCCCCCGCCGCCTTGGCCCCTCTCGGGGGCCCCCGCCGCCTTGGCCCCTCTCGGGGGCCCCCGCCGCCTTGGCCCCTCTCGGGGGCCCCCGCCGCCTTGGCCCCTCTCGGGGGCCCCCGCCGCCTTGGCCCCTCTCGGGGGCCCCCGCCGCCTTGGCCCCTCTCGGGGGCCCCCGCCGCCTTGGCCCCTCTCGGGGGCCCCCGCCGCCTTGGCCCCTCTCGGGGGCCCCCGCCGCCTTGGCCCCTCTCGGGGGCCCCCGCCGCCTTGGCCCCTCTCGGGGGCCCCCGCCGCCTTGGCCCCTCTCGGGGGCCCCCGCCGCCTTGGCCCCTCTCGGGGGCCCCCGCCGCCTTGGCCCCTCTCGGGGGCCCCCGCCGCCTTGGCCCCTCTCGGGGGCCCCCGCCGCCTTGGCCCCTCTCGGGGGCCCCCGCCGCCTTGGCCCCTCTCGGGGGCCCCCGCCGCCTTGGCCCCTCTCGGGGGCCCCCGCCGCCTTGGCCCCTCTCGGGGGGCCCCCGCCGCCTTGGCCCCTCTCGGGGGGCCCCCGCCGCCTTGGCCCCTCTCGGGGGCCCCCGCCGCCTTGGCCCCTCTCGGGGGCCCCCGCCGCCTTGGCCCCTCTCGGGGGCCCCCGCCGCCTTGGCCCCTCTCGGGGGCCCCCGCCGCCTTGGCCCCTCTCGGGGGCCCCCGCCGCCTTGGCCCCTCTCGGGGGCCCCCGCCGCCTTGGCCCCTCTCGGGGGCCCCCGCCGCCTTGGCCCCTCTCGGGGGCCCCCGCCGCCTTGGCCCCTCTCGGGGGCCCCCGCCGCCTTGGCCCCTCTCGGGGGCCCCCGCCGCCTTGGCCCCTCTCGGGGGCCCCCGCCGCCTTGGCCCCTCTCGGGGGCCCCCGCCGCCTTGGCCCCTCTCGGGGGCCCCCGCCGCCTTGGCCCCTCTCGGGGGCCCCCCCCCCGCCTTGGCCCCTCTCGGGGGCCCCCCCCCCCCGCCTTGGCCCCCTTTTGTGTACTGCTTTGTTGTCACTCTTGTAGATCCTTCTGTGGTTAAAGATGGTACTTGAGCTTGAGTAAAATAAATCATAATTAGTAATAGATGTAATGGTATAAGTGATTATGTAAGAGTTCTTTTTTTTTAAGGTCGGATCTGTCATGAAATTAATACGACCATGGAAATCCGAAGAGGCTTTGTCCATGTATATTGTTCAGTCCGTCTAGTACTCCCACTGATCACGTCATGTCACTCTTTCCAGTTGAGAGCGTGCAGTGAGCACGTTCAATATCTAGAGCCACAGTGTATACAACAAATTGTGAAGTGAGTAGAGTCATTACACTGAGGTGACAAGTCATGGGATAGTGATAAACATACACAGATGGTGGTAGTATGGCGTAAAGACAGTACAGTGGCGGAGCTGTTGTTTGTATTCAGGAGATTTGCGTGGAAAGGTTTCCGATTGTATTATGGCCGCAGAACGGAAACTAAGAACTTGAACACGGTATTGTAGTTGGAGCTAGACGCATGGGGCATTCCGTTTCGGAAATAGTTAGGAAATTAATTATTCAGGGATACCAAATTTTAGGCTTTACCAGTCGCCACTGACAAAGCAGTGGCCACTTAGCGAACGAGAGCAGCGGCATTTGCGTAGATTGATCAGTGCTGATATACAAGCAATGCTGCATGAATTAATCGTAGAAATAATGTGGGAAGTACGACTAATGTATCCGTTAACACAGTGCGCCGAAGTTTGTTGTTAATTGGTTACAGCAGCAGATGACCGTTGTGTGTGTGTTTGCTAAGAGCACGTCATTGCCTGCAGCGCCTCTCCTGTGCTTGTAATCATATCGGTTAGAACCAATACGACTGGAAAACCGTGGCCTGGTCAGATGAGTCCCGATTTCAGTTGGTAAGACCTGATAGTAGGGGTTGAGTGTGGCACAGCTTCCACCACCTAAGGTGTCAATGAGGCTCTATGCAAGCTGATGGTCCCTCCTTAATGCTGTGGGCTTCGTTTACGTGCATTGGAACCGATCATTGACAGTAAATGATTATGTTTGGCTACTTGGAGACAATTTGCAACCATTCATAACCTTCATGTTTTCAAGCAATGGTGCATTTTTTGTGGATGACAACGCACAGTGTTACCAGGCACAATTGTTTACGAATGGTTTGAAGAATAATCTGGACAATTTTAGGGAATGATTTGGTCACCCAGATCGCTCGACGTGGATCCCATGGAACATTTCTGGGGGATGATTGTGTTCGTGCACAAAATCCTGCAACGCCAACACCTTCGCAATTATGGACGGCTTTAGAGACAGCATGGATGAATATTTCTGCAGGGGACTTCCAACAACTTGTTGAGTCCATGCCACGTCGAGTTGGTGTACTGCCGGGCAAAAGGAAGCCCGACAGGATATTAGGAAATAGCCTATGGCTTTTGTCACCTCAGTGTAGATTTCTTTATTCTGAGGGGTTCCACCTGATTTCCTGCAGCCCACTAACGTAACTGTCGTGCGTGACAGGAAAGAACAGCAATGGTGAAAGAGTTTTGAAGGACGACGTACATTAATTCATTATGCAGTCGGTCAGGGAAGGAAGAGATCGTCAACAGATGACTTTGTTAGAAAGGATCAGGTAGCTAGAGGAAATGGTCTACGAAGGGCAATTCAGAACAAGGGAAGGGGAATGTTGTAGTCAGGCATTGTCCTCCTTTGCGACACATTCTTGCACCGTTTTCGATGGGGGATGTTTGATTACTCACCATAGAGTCGGGTCTGCGCAACTTCCTATTTTCATCTCATTGCTCACATGACCAGCTGGCTATGAGGACGGCATTTTGGCACAAACAGCCTGCTGCAGAGCAGCGATGAGAATGGGCAGGAGGCCCAGGTGGCTGTGAGGAGGGCATCGGAAAGTCAGTACAGTCCTATGACAAACGTCAAGTTGGAGTGGTACTATGTAGAGGAGCAGCTCGAAGGTGTAGAAAATGTTGAAAATGAAACACTTTTCAATGTGGTTTCCATTTCGCGATCGATAGGACCTTGAGAATAAAATATCGCTCGTGTAAGGAAGGTCAGTTTGGTGGAGACCCTGAGAGGCAAATTCAATGACTGGTGTCTTGTCTGTGTAATATTTCTGGTTTTACAGCCATCGTATTCGTTTTCAAGAAGCTCTCCTTAGATCAGCTGAGAAGACAGCAGTAGCAAGATGACGTAACGTGGTGTGACGTACCGATGACAGATGGTTCACTCTGTACGGATATCGTGAGAAAGACCGCCAAAATTGTGGTCCTTCTCAGCGATTGACTGCTACTTTCGGAAGTTGCACGCCAAAGTGATAAACTTCTATTATTAATATTAGAGAAACTAAACAGCATATTTACTTGCATTTCAAATTAAAGCATCTTGTGGTATCGATATCTACGATGCCACAGCGTAGCTACAAGTTCTTAGGTTGGCACTAAGACAGACACCGACGACAGCGCCCTCTAGCTAGCGCTGTGCAGCTCCACGAGCGCCGCTCCACATTCTGCCCGTTTGATCAAGAGCAGCTTCTGCTTCGTAGACACACTTTGCCTTTGTTACTTCAATGATAGTTCGTCCTACTACTAGTAATTGTTAGCTTTGATACATGAACGGCTTCGCACCTACGCGCTCATCTAACGCAAAGTTAAATAATACTATAATTTGTATATGTTCATACAGCAGTATATTCTCCCATCGTCCCTCCTATGTGACTATCCACAATTCCAACTCCCGTACTTTCTATCCCTCTGCCGGCGTGCCCCAAGGCCCTGTCCTTTCTCCTCTCCTCTATCTCCTGTACACTGCTGATACGCCCAAACCTCCCCCCCCCCCCACCTATTCATCTTCTCCAGTTTGCTGATGACACCGCCTTCCTAGCCCTTTATCCTACACTTCAACGGTCCCAACGTACCATCCAAACCCACCTTGACCAATTCACCACTTGGTGCAACAAGTGGTTCCTCTGTATCAACCCCGCCAAGACCCAGGCGATCATCATAGGCCGCACCACCCGCTCCTTCCGTCTCCATGATTTCTACCTCACCATTTATGGCCGACCTATCCAACTCACTCCTACCCTCAAATACCTTGGCCTCCCCCTCGACCGCCACCTCACCTGGACTCCCCATCTCCTTACCATCCAAAACGAAGCTCACAACAGACTCCGCCTCCTGAAACTCTTGTCCGGCTAGACGTGAGGTCTGCATCCTTCCACCATCCTTCATAGCTACAAATCCTTGATCCGCCCCATCCTCTGGTATGCCAGCATAGCTTGGATTTCCGCTCCTCCCCAGTTCTATATCACCCTCCAAATCATCAAACGCCATGTGCTCCGCCTCACCTTCCACATCCACCTTGCATCCCCCACGTGCATCCTCTACAACCTCTTGCCCTTTCCCCACCTTATCCTTCTCCTTTTCCTTGAACACATCCACACACTATATATTGTCCACCGCCTTGATCCCCCTCACCCCCTGGTGTCTCCCTTTCTCTCCACGCCCAACCCGTTGCCGTGCCTTTACTGCTGTGTCTCACCCTCTCTCCATCTCCTCACCCTCCGCCTCCTTTCCCAATGCAACTGCCACCATCTACTCCTCCCGGATGATGAGCTTCACTCTGACATTTACCCTTCCTATCAACTCTAACCCCATTTTCCTGCCTCCTCCTCAGGGTTCCCTCTCCTCCCTCTCCCTTCTCCTGAGCGGCTTCCCTCTCCTACTCCTCCCTCTCTTATGCTCCCTTTCAGTGTCTTCGCACTCCATCCTGCCTTGTCTTCCCTCTTCATCTCCTGCCTCTTGGTGTACCTGTTGATGCCCCTACTTTCTTCGTCCCGCCACCTCCCATGCTGCCCCTTGCTCTCGCCTCCTTTTCCATCCTCTCTGACCTCTCCCTCGGCTGGTCCCACCTGGCAGTTTTCTACTTCACTGTGTGTGCTCCAAGTGGGTTTTAAGTGTGTTGTTCTGGAGTGTTTTTAATACTGTGGCCGACTTTCAACCTGTGCATGTGCATTCAGTGTCTTCTTTGCGTTTTAAGAATCGGCAACTGTGTTTTTTTAACTTTATGGTGACGTTTTTAATTGTCCCCCCATGAACGTCTCCCTGTCAGTGTATTTTTACCTCCATTATCTTTTTATTCTTGTTTTAGCTGTCATGTCACTCCGCTGAAGAGCGGAGGATTGTGCCGCTGACAGCCCTCCCCTGCCCATATGGGGCAGGGGAATGAAATCTCAATAAAGAAAAAAAAAACAGTATAAGAGCTTTACCCTATATGCACTAGCGGCTCTAGGTGCTTCAGTTTGGAACTGCCGAACCACTATGGTCACAGGTTCGAATCCTGCCTCGGGTATGGATGTGTGTGTGATGACCTTAGGTTGGTTAGGTTCAAGTAGTTCTAGGGGACTGAAGACCTTAGATGTTAAGTCCCACAGTGCTCAGAGCCATTTGAACCATTTTTTTATATGAAGTACCGAAGTACTTCACCTTTTCCTGCTCCTACTCGTGTCCTTCACTCTCGGCCTATTTTGCAGAAGCAGTTCACAGGAGCAGATCCACGCGCTGCCTACCCATGTGAGATAAAAAAACATCTCAATAGCGTGCTGTCATTCCATTATTTCACAAGTACAGGGTGGAGCAGAGGAAACGTTTCCCACTGTTGAATGACTGGGACAGGGTTTGATAAAAATTATAAAAACATGCATTAAGTGATAGATTTCTAATGCAGTTTTGAAATATACACACTTTAATTAGGTTCGAAAAATGTCTTGGAGATGACGTCGTCCTTGCTGGGTATAAATTTGGATCCTCTCCCGAAAGTTACGCATGGCTATCTCCAACACTTCATTCGACACGGCTTCAATTTACTGATGAATTGAATTCTTCAGGGCATCGATTGTGCGAGGCTTGTTCATGTAGACTTTTGATTTTAAATATCCCTACAAAAAGAGGTCACATATCGACAAATCGGGTGAGTGAGGGGCCAATATACATCACCATATCTCGAAATAACATGTCCTGGGAACATTTGTTGAGCCACTTCCATGGATGCTCTCGCTGTGTGAGCTGTGGCACCATCCTGCTGAAACCATATTTCCCTCGTGTTCACTTGATGCCTTTCAATTTCTGGACGCAGAAAGTTGTTTAACATTTTAACGTAGCGCGCTGATGTCACAGTAACTGCAGTTCCTTCCTTTTCAAAAAAATAGGATCGAACAATCCACATCTTTGAAATGCAGCACCACACTGTTGCTTTTAAACTGTGGAGAGGTCTTTGGTGTAACTCATGTGGGTTCTCCAGTACCCAGTACCGACAATTTTGAACATTGACGTAACCGTCTACATGAAAACGTGCTTCATCAGTCATGAAGACTGTAGCATCTGCATCTTCTGTAGAAATTTCGTCCATTACGTGGCTAAACTCTCTGCGCTGCACAAAATCCCCTTCACTAAGCTGCTGGACAGTCACTATCTTGTACGGATGAGACTTGAGATCATGATGTAAGAAGCAGTGATGCGAACGACGTGACACACCCAGCGGTACAGCCTGTCTTCTAGCCGATCGTTTCGAACTAGCAAGCACAGCCATTCTCACTCGATCTACATTTTCCGGAGTACGAACTGAACGTGGAAGACCAGGTGATTTCGTTTTCATCACTGATCCAGTACATCTAAACGCTGCAACCCATCGGAGTACAGTATTTCGATCAGACACTGCACCTCGACGTCCAACTATAAAATTTTGACGGAAAAGACGTTTCACTGTGACTACAGAATCATTGTTTCTACTGCTCGACAACGAAAACACGATGCTCTGTGCTCCAACGCTCCATAGCGACTGAAACTGCACTGTATGGGCAGTCTGCCAACACTCATTCAAGGTCAATACCCCCTCTCGTCGCCGCGTACTAGCTGTTCATAAAACATGAGTTTCCTCTGCTCCACCCTGTATTAATACCCTGCAGAATAATAAATCACTGATAAACGAAAAGGCAGACGAAGCACTTCGGAGATCCTCGGATCGCGCCTACATTACATGACAGGCGAAATGGTTTGGCAGTAAGATAGAGCTGGACTGACTGTTTTCGGAGACAGACCTGTTGTCTGCTGTGGTGTCAGTTAAGACCTAATTTACAATGTCTAGTTCGTAAATATTAGAGCTGTAATTACGAAAATACCCAGTTCATTAATTTGTTGCGGAAAAGAAATTATTTTTGAGTACAGTGTAATGTGATTGTGCAGTTTCTCTTGTTCTGCCAATAAAAAACGAGGGGCATCCCGTGTAAACAAACTGATTACATATTTATTCCTAACACAAGTTCCTCTCTAAGAGTCTCCTACGGTCTCAAGATACCTGATTCACGACCAACGTGCTGTTTCGTGCGCAGGTAACAGTTCCTGTAGAAGACTGGAGGTTGATGAACATTTAATAGAACTTATGCATACCACTCAGGGCGGTGGAAGCAAATACACCTCGCGTGTACTGCATTCTTAGTACAAATGAGATCAGTGACACCTCATCTGTGGTAAAACAAAGATGGTATGAAAGAGAGAAATATTTTTGAGTGAAGGGGTTTATAATACGCACGTCTATATAAATCTGCCTCTTTTTCGACTTGCCATGCCTGATCTTGGTAACTCCTGCGAACCCCCCCCCCCCCTTGCCCTTCGCCATTATTTGCCTGTGTGCTGCATAAAAGACTCACAAGCGACCATCTTTCTACCCTTGAACAGTGCCGCGCAATATTTTGAAAAAAATTGTGTGCCAAAACGTAGCAGAACCATCGCTGTTTGCTCTCAACTTCATGCTGTCATAATGTTAAAAGCTACACTTACTACACTAAGAGAGAAACTGTCCACTTCGGGTGTTAACCAACTGAGAAAGGCATAATCTGAAACTACCAAAAATTTTTAAAGAATAATATTTGCCAAATTTCTCCAGCTACCAAGTTCACGTTTTTGTCATTATGCAATCTATTCATTCTGACGTGTGTGTGTGTGTGTGTGTTTTGTTTCTTAAATGCTGGTACTCAACAATCAGATGCTGGTTCAGGGTACGGCCGACGCGTTCTGGACCTTGGTGGCCTGGTGTCCCTGCTGTGGTTCCAGATGCAGTTCTTAGTGCTGCCGGCGCGAATCCTGTATGCCAACAGCCTGCCCCCCGTATCTGCTATGATCATTCTTGGTGAACAGGTTAGTATTAGCGCGGGGAGCAGGTAACCACTGATAGATACCAAATCAAACTTTCGTACATCTTAACTATATTGCTTATTCTTTCCGTGGCTTCATACAATTCGCAAGTCAAATCTTAAACCAGTAATTGCTTCTCGGTTTACCTGAACAGCCTGTCACACTGAAATTGAAATTTGACATTTTCTACAATAACTGATTTCAGTTTGTTACATTTTTTCGACAGTTCAACATTTATAACTCACAGGCATTGTTGTATGCGTTATGTGCTACTGCTTTAATTTTTCTTTCAAAATCGTGAATACTCTCATTTGTAACAATTATCATTTTCTAGGTAAGGATGCTGATGAAGACGCATGCGTTCATTCGCAGCAACGTCCCGCATGTTCTGGCGTACAAGCCACATACAGAGAGAAGTTCCAGGCTGGTTCCGGAATTCAGCAAATTTCTGTACTTCATGTTCGTGCCTACACTGTTATACAGGGATTCGTATCCAAGGTAAATCTTCGCGTACCTTAACTGTTGATAGTTAACAAAGATGGTAGGTTCGTTATGACGTATCTCTTTCTTTAGGAAACATTTTGCATTAACAGCCAAAAAACTTTTAAGGAAACTCTGTATTTAAGCATGGATCCAGTTTCTCATTTACGTAAATTTTCGACGAGAACTAAAAGGTTGACAACCTTCGCATCCTAACTATGAAGTTCTTGGTTTACTTGGATAAATTGGCAAGGGTTACGCGCTGTGTGACTACTCGTAGTTCCTGAGCGGCTGAGACAAGTATTTTCCTGAACGGTGAGTGCATGCTGTTTCATTTCTTTCGCACTTGCGTTTCACTTCCACAGCTTATGCATACTAACATTTAACTAAGGCCGTATTACAAGGCAACTAGTAACTCTGGAACGTAATGCGAGGGCGTACAGTAATTAATGCAATACTTTTTTTTCTGAAAGGTCAATTAAATTAAAGATTGCAATACACCAGATTATTACCCTCTCTTTTGTCTAGAAAACCCTGTTTTTCTGTATAATCTCCGTTCAATGTGATGATTTAAGGCCATCTTACAGTGCAGGTCTGTATGCCCGCATGCTATCACTCTACTGTTGGACCCCGCAATCAAGGTATTGCTGCCTCAATAACCTCCCAATCATCTACATACTGCTTCCTGCGGAGTGCATTCTTCATAGAGTTACGCAAATGGAAGTCGCAAGGTGCGTAAGTGGAGGCGAACTTAGCGGGCACAAACCTTTGAATACTGCAACTAGAGGACGAGTGTGTCAGTACTACCAGCAGAGACTTCCAGTTGTGTAGCGAGGTGTTTGTTATTCGTCGATCATCTCGAATGGGTGTGTGTGCACGTTAAAACGTTGAAGTCACAGCTGTGTGCGGCCGGCCAGCACGCGGGACACGGGACAGACTAGCTCTACCTTGTCGGGATGATGACAGACGCCTCGCTCAACGACTCATCGTGCTTTTGTTAATTGCCAGGTCTCCGACGACATTCTGCAAGCGCCTATGAATATCCACAAGGCTCTAATTTTCCGTGAAAAGAAACTCAGTGACTGCTCTCTGCTTGGAAGGCACCTCCGTTAGAGACGCCTTTTTGAAGGCTGCGTATGGCGTCTCCACCTATTGGAACTTCGTGAAACTATAGGGGCTGAAGCGGGAATATTTCACGATACCCCACAACAAATTCCGCATTTCTTAAATGGGAATTAGCTGAGAAAAGTGCTGCATTGCTTACTTAACGCCTCTCATATAAACAGATTAACTATTGAGTAAAAGTCAGCACTAGGCTTTATCACCTACAAACAAGTGAAAAAAGTTCAGCTGATGTGCGTGTCGAGGTACGAAAAGCGAAGCTGCACTTCTGGTATTATGATGATGATGATGATGATGATGATGATGATGATGATGATGATGATGATGATGATTGGAACCGAGGTATATTTAAGCATTACCAGTGAACAAAATGCGTATTACTTTAACAGCACAGAACACTAAAAGAAACTTTCCTGTTATGATTATCGTAATACACGCACACGTACATGTTACTCATAACTAAAGATATGTACTATTAAAAATATCCGGTATATAGGTCACATGCTAACGAATATACGTATAGCCAAATCTGGTCACTCATCCTCAAGTGCTACCGCACTTCCATGGAACATACTATCCAGCTAATGCTATGCAGCCAAGAATGAATTCCTGTCTCACCGTTTTTAGCAGGCTGCCATACGTATTGCACTTAAACTGCTCGATTTCCAACTGAGGCGATAGGCGATCGCCAAATCTCCCACCATAAGTCCTCTTACCTTTGTTGCAAAACAATATTTTATTACTTTTACTCGAGACATGTCTCCCTTTAATAGAAGCCCTTTCTTCCATTTTATTTACTAAACCAAATGCTCACTGTGATGCTTCCTTGTAGTTTCGGCGTTGTTGCGCCGTGGTCCAGTCTCATAATTAAGTGTCCGTTAGAAAATGTCCTCTAGTGGGGGGAGGGGTGGGGAATTACTGGTTTGAGAAGCTGCCCATCTGTAAAACTGTCCAACCACTCTACTGAGAAAGAAGCGTATGGAATGCGCTGCCCTGGGATTGGCTGCAAATTGTTTTCGCCAACTTGGCTCCCAAGTATGCATCCGATCACATCCCACGATCTCGTTACCTTACGAAGTACAGCTTTTTGTCCATTTGTGCTATACTGTGTTCTCGCACAAGTTAGATACGTTACTTACTTTCTGCATTTCTATTAAGTTCATTCTTTTCTGTGGAGTTGAAATGGCTCTGAGCACTATGCAACTTCTGAGGTCATCAGTCGCCTACAATTTAGAACTAATTAAACCTAACTAACTTAAGGACATCACACACATCCATGCCTGAGGCAGGATTCGAACCTGCGACCGTAGCGGTCGCTCGGTTCCAGACTGTAGCGCATAGAATCGCACGGCCACTCCGGCCGGCTACTGTGGAGTCATGTGTTGTACGTTGACAGCCATGGAGTGACAGCTGGTTTAGCTGTGATAGTTTGTGGAAAAAAAAATCTTCGCCTGCCGACAATGTTTTGGTTTATTGCTGTTAGCACTGTGTGTGTGTGTGTGTGTGTGTGTGTGTGTGTGTGTGTGTGTGTGTGTGTGTGTGTGTTGGGTGTAGGTGTAAGATATTACAGGTATTAGTTGGCCGGTGTTTGCAGTTGGTGTGTAGCGTTAATGGGATGTGATAGCGTCGGTGTCCTACTGTATTATCACTTAATTACTGTTTCCGACACGATGTTACAAATTTGTTACTCGTATCAGTATTTCTGACAGTGTAAATTTTTGTGAAATTTTTTCTCTACAGTTCGTGGCATATATGCGTTTTCCGGATACGTATTTTAACACGTTATATTAGGTAATTTCGTCTGTCTCTGTTCGATGCGAATTTTGCAATTGATTTTAAACTATCTTCCCAGTGGTACAGTGACTAAGACATTTTAAATATAGCAAGTTATGCACTTGGGAAAAGGTAGTAGAATAAGTAAAATTTAAGTCACTTCAAGGCAGGAGCTCTCCAGATCGGTTATCTTACAGACTCTAAAAACAATGGTAAATCATTTTCAAAGTTTCGCGGCACAGTCATTGTTCCTTAAAATTTCGGTCGTACACCCACATAAATTTCACTTCTTCTAATGGTTAGTCGATCCACAATATACCAAAATACCACTGCGAATTGCGCAGTTGTGATATCTTCGTGAGTTTATTACAGAAAGTGGCGGATTCCATCGCAAAATTGCAGCTCGCAGTGAAATTTACGTATCACCGTGTAGCTATAGATCTAATTCCATGCATATGTTGAACCACTTTTCCGCTGATCAACGTCTCTGGCGCCTTGTATATCTTTGGCAGCATGCACAGTGGCACGGTCCGTGGGTTTAAAATGACTTGTAGTGCTGGAGCGCCAGTCAACCGGCTCACTCTAAAGATGGCTGGGCGCTATATAGCCGAAATATGAGGAGAAGAGAAGAAGCGATATTTATGTAGCTGGAACAATGGAAAAGCAGTACATAGTACCTGAGAGATGGTTTAAGGACCACAGTGCTTTACTGGGCCTGGTGCTGTGGGTATCTTTCGATCATTTAACTAGATTGTACATCCAGTTACAGGGAGACTAGCAGTTTTAAGTGGAATCCTAACGACATTTCAGCTTCCCATTTTTCGTTAAACTTTTCCTAGAGATAAAGGAAGTGAAGACGGAAAAAAGTCCCTGAACTGACAGAGGATTCAAACGCAGGCCTATGAATATACATTCGGGCACTTACCTACTCATCTGCGAGTACCATATAGAAACCTTATAACTTATAATGTAGAAAATATCTGCAGTTGGAGGACTGAGTAGTAGCAATTTTATAGTGGAAATAAAGGTCTACAGAAAAATACTGTGGGATTTGAGAGGCTTTATCTGTATTTAAGGAAATAAGATTTCTATCCTTAATGCTTTGTATTCCTTTTCGTGCAAATTATTACAGGGCAACATTTTACATATTGCAAAATAAATGCATTCCAGTGAGGCAATTAAAAATTCATAGTGTAGCAGTGGTGTTGGGTTGAGTAAAATCTCACTAGAACACCTTCAGTGAAATAATTAAATTGAATAACAAAATATTTGAATATGCTGCTCTTACTGCATACCTGCCTCCAGATAAAAGCTAGCTTATGTGAAGATCTTGTCATCTGGACGCTGTTAGCATCGGATATCGAATCTACAGCGGAGTTTTCAGCCGTATCATGTTAGAGTAAGGGACAGTGGGAGGACCACAGGAACAAAAACAATAAAACACAACAGAAGGCGAGGTAGCTTCTAGATAATGGGACGGCACCAGTCCACAGTTCTAGATTATTCTTTGTATAGCGAGTCCTCCACGGGAATAAGAAGTTACAAGAGGAAAAAAAATTGTCTGATTACTGCTAGTTTAACTCTAAAGAGGCCTAACTAGTAAAACATTTGAAACCACCTAGAGATGAAGATGGGAGACACTGTTGACCATGAGAAATTCTAGAAATGAAATCAAAGGGCAGCAAATGCGTCAAGTGTGTGTGCAGTTAGGGTGATTGAAATAGGCACGTGGATACCCTCCTGACGCGACCATATCCTTACCGACGTGACTCTACACAGAAATGACTCCATACAAATGGATGCCAATACATGTTAAGCAAAGTTGGCGGCAACTTCCACTTTTCTTCTCGTGATTGAGAGGGCTAGGTGTATTGAGAACTTGGGTAAGACAGGGCCCCGGAAAGCGTCTCATTTCTGTCATTGGCTCAGTGGGTACGCGGTGAAGCGTCTCCACAGGTAATGAAGAATTTCCTCAGTCAAATTTACTGGAGTAGCTGCACTGACCACTCCTATGGCATTTTAGGCAGAGTGACGGGGGAAACTCCGTGGCACTTAAGCTGGTTCTTCTGCAGTGGCATCAATCAGGATCCCGTGAACAGTATTCCTCGGTGGTAGTGGGTCTGCAACGCCAGTTTGAACAAAAAAAAGCCTCCTCTATTCAACGATCTAAGCCGTACTGTGAGTATACTAAATGTCATGGGCAGAAATTGAAACTACTTTTTCACGATCTGACGTTCCTGACTCTAACCACTTCGATGTCCAGAACAGCGAGAAAAATTGATATTTTACTAGAAATGTGCATATTGACTGTTTAGATAAGCACACAGATGACCTGTGATTGTGACCATCATGTCTGTAATTTTGCCCCCCTGCGTAAATCTGTTATTGGAATTTTTAAATGGTTATTAATGGGCGACTGGTCAAATGTAAAGTGATTTTGAAGTAGAAACGTGGGGGAAGATAGCCTATGTGGAACACTGCGGTGTAATGCAAGACCAGTATGTCACGAAATTTTGATGGGTCACCACCCAATTTAGTTAAAACTGGGAAAATTAATATTAGAAATGAATTAATAACTGAATTGGTCAGCATTACTAAAGCGTTCAGCAAGCAGGATCCTAAACCTCAACAAAAAAATCATAATCAAACATCTAAAAGTATTAGGTCTGCCTTTTGCACGTCAGAAACGACAGGCTGGATGTATTAAAATTCTTAAAAAGCAGAGCGGAACAGTCTTCACACTTTCAACAGTTTGTTCAAATAAAACATATAAAAAGAGCACAAAGTAATTTTAAAGTATGTTTGTCGTTGCCTGTTGTTTTACTAACACTATTATTATAGTGAGTGTTGAGGTATATTGTGGTGATGAATAAAAAGGAAATCTTAAACGGGCATGGGAAAAGTTGATATAAACATATACGATCGACACGTACAAAAATAGAGATAAAAATCTTTACCCATCGCAATAAGTCATAGCTCAAAGTCATCCCTATCACTATGATTCAATTATTGTGAATACGAATACTATGGGACGCTTTCCGACAAAGAAATTGATATGCATCGTCTTCTACATGAAACTAAGGTACACTCTAGTGAAACTCCCGTAAACGCCGTTAATATTCAAGAAAAAATAAAACTTACAAAGAGTCTTGAAAAGGCGGGCCGAAGTGGCCGAGCGGTTCTAGGCGCTACAGTCTGGAACCGCGCGACCGCTACGGTCGCAGGTTCGACTCCTGCCTCGGGCATTGATGTGTTCGATGTCTTAGGTTAGTTAGGTTTAAGTAGTTCTAAGTTCTAGGAGACTGATGACCTCAGAAATTAAGTCCCATAGTGCTCAGAGCCATTTGAACTCTTGAAAACTTCAAGAATACAAATATGAATCATATAGACACGAAGACTTATAAAATATCAAGCAGAATTAGGAGTAAAACTTACACAAGATTGTACTGAAATTACACACCGTGAAATTACTACCATGTGGTACGAACGAAGCTACACATTCTTATAACTGAAACGAAATGAAAAGTACAAGCAATAAAACAAACTAGAAAACATAACACACATATTCCAACTAAAAGAAAAGTCAGAAAACTGACCATCAAACCCCGTGTTAGAGTAACGACTTCGTACCTCACGTGTTCTGTTTTTGGGGCAGCGGATTGATAGTAATATAATAAATATCGTATTTCTTCGTTCGAAGCCGTCTTTTACGACAGCCTGAAAACTATTTCTGTAATCAGCCAGAAAGCGATGGACAACATACTGACCATAGTCCTCATTCTGCAAGTCCACAGTCTTATTGTACTCACTGAAAGAAATGTTTCTACTCAAAGAGACTAGGAACTATGACTATAAATGAAAATTTGACTTCTGATTCATATATTTGATAAAACTTTACACGCACAACGTAGTAATATTCACGACGACGACGACGACGACGACGACGTTGTCTCATCATAAATAGCACTATGAATAGTTCAGAGGCGACCTCTACGATAAGTTCCCATTAAAAGATCTTTCGCCCTGACTTCTAATAATCAAAGTTAATTGTTCGTTAGAAAAGTGAAAAATAATCTCACCACTTGCAACGCCGTTTTGTTAACATTACGATCGTACACAAAAAGTTACTTCCCCGAAATCTAAGCGATCCAGGACGGTGTTACAGTCCTCGCGATTTCACTTCCTATTCTTACCGGAAACACGAATTTAGCAGCAGATTCTGTGACGTCATCCGAGGTAGTGCGTAAGACCGTGATTGCTGGGTGCGAGGTGTCTTTGTACTGCCTCTCAGGCCGTATTTATACATCGGCGCAGCGGACGGCCGAACGGAACATCTGACGTCATCTGCTGTATGCCTTTAAATTGCGGCTTTCTTTGACACATGATAACACTGTCATGAACCAATTTAAAATCCTCATAATTTTTATATGAATGGAGTTAAGTTATCTTTAATTACAGAGAAAGTTTTAGCTCGACTGTATTTAAACTTCACCGGCTAGAATTTTTAGAACGCAACTGACAGAACATTAACTCTCAACTGCCTCTTTAAGATACATTGTATTGATTGGTATTTACATCAGTCTTGAAACTTATTGTGACTCTATTATTTAATGGATGTAATCACGTGTCGTAATCGGTACTGTGTATCATTAATTTAACTGATACTTAATCTATTACAAATAGGGATGGTCTTGTTCCAAATTTAGTTTTTAGTGAATTTCTTGAAAACTATTGTAGGTAGCTTAATGGGGTCACCAACTTAATGTTTTTATGTCAAACTGAAGCTTTATACGAGTTTTGATATTTCTGAGTCTAATATTTAGCGCGTTCGATTTTTCGTAATACGCCAGTTTTGACTGAAATGTTGTCTCGATCAAGATGAAACTTCTAAGAGTTGATTGTGACATACATGTGCACATTCTGAACAATTTTTTGGCTTCCCAGCATTGCTATTTAGCTCCACTTGTTTTTATCCCTAAAACAATGTATTTAGGGAAACAAATTCATCTGATCACTCTGAGATTTAACAATTTTAGCATTAATACGCTGAAGCATATGTTGCCAAAGTTTGGAAAAGGTACTTTAGTTCTTAATTTCATTCTTAGATTATGGCGCTATACTTTGTATGCTATGCACAGGCGCATTATGATGACGTGGCGCTAAGGGCAGTGAACTGGGGTTAAGTTCCGGCACACTCGATCGCCTCTGTATCTCTCACATGATACAGCGCTTGTTCTGCCACGTTTACACAAAGCAAGAACCGGAAAAACTTACTAAATACAAAATATATACGATACTCTCGAAAATATAAGAATTAGTCTACCGAACTTGAAACTGGACTAGCGAATCAAACGTGTACATCAGCTAGAATAGCTACACAGCATCTGTCATTAACACATCTCCCTGTAACGTACTTCCTCCAGGTAGCCAGAAGAGATAAGAGGGGTCCTTTTCGCCACCAACTTTACTATCGAAATACTACCAAAAGGTACAAATCTCTTCGCCTTGACTGAGAAAGCTACGTTGGCTGCACTGTTACTACCACAGCGGACAGCGAGACACTGCACTGCTACCATGTGAAAGACAGTTTCGACGTACTCACTCACTCACTCACTCACATACATACAAGATAAAGAGAAGAATTTGGAGGTTCAGAATGTGGGTAATATACACAGGATTCGGTGCTTAGTGGAAAAATCTATACCACAGTCACAAATGGTTGAGTGCGGACAGCATGAAATAAAGGTTCAGTAACATCAAAAGACTCTAAGAGAGGCGTTTCATTATTATTTATCGAATAAGTGGATACAGTCTCCGTAAGGGCTGGATGAAACGCTCGCTAAGACCTCTTCACCTGTGTGTGAAACTGTGGAGAAGTCTCTGGTTTACAATACATTCAAGTGTGTTCAGATATTTCTGGATTGTCAGTTTATTGGTAAAGATATGGTGAGAAATGTTCCGAATAATGGCTTTTCTCAGCGTAATGGCTTTTCTCGGCGTAATGGCTTTTCTCGGCGTAATGGCTTTTCTCGGCGTAATGGCTTTTCTCGGCGTAATGGCTTTTCTCGGCGTAATGGCTTTTCTCGGCGTAATGGCTTTTCTCGGCGTAATGGCTTTTCTCGGCGTAATGGCTTTTCTCGGCGTAATGGCTTTTCTCGGCGTAATGGCTTTTCTCGGCGTAATGGCTTTTCTCGGCGTAATGGCTTTTCTCGGCCCCCCCCCCCACACAATGGCTTTTCTCGCCCTTTTCTTTGGTGTGACGTCATAAGTGGGTGACTGTGTGTGAGATCGCTTTCTAAGTATATATATATACTTTTAGGTTTCAGATACATATTTTAACGGTTTTCGTGATAATATTTACTATATAAGTGACTTATTAGTGGTTTCTTCATTCACCTCTGCCTTTCTTGTGTTGTGACCTGATATTTGTCAGTGTTTCGTATCGAGCAACTTAACCTCTTACCTGTGTTTACATTCTGCGCTGACCAGTTGCAGCTGTAGCTGCGCATCGAAAGCTAAGTACTAATTAATTGTTTGTGTATAGTGGTTTATTTAGGTACTTTAGTAGTCTTCGACCGGTGTTCTTGGTGTTTCCTGGTGAAATAATTTCAGAAGAACCTTTTGGGAAGTGTTTTCAGTTTCGTTACTGTGTCATTAGACGTTTGATTCTCTTTCTGAATTAGTCTTTTGTTATATTCTCATTTGTTGTTGATTAATACTGTTAATAATAGTAGTTACTTCCCTTCTAGAGTAAGTTTGTGATTATTGTAGTCAGGTTTTTAACATCTTCTTATTGCAGTAGCGGAACTTAGATAAAGTAGTTTTCTTGTTTCAATAAGTGTAAAATTTTACCATGAGTGAGAAGTGTGGGCTTTGCCTTAGGTTCGTGAGTAGTGGATTGCGGTGTGAGACTTGTTCGAAGTATTTTCACTGGGGGGAACGCAGTGGGGAAGCCAGAGGGCATTCTGGTGAGATCCTCTCCTGGAACTGTAGGTTATGTAGCAAGAGTAAGCTGATAGAGGAGCAGGAGCGTAAGATCTGTGCCCTTCAGGTGCAGCTGAAAAACGCACAGTAGGAGCTAGATAGGATGAGGAGGTAGAAGGGGGTTGGGGAATGGGAGCTGGCTGTTGGCAAGATATCTGATACGAGAAGAAGATTTTCAGATAGTTTTATTATTGGTGTTTGCAATAGATATGACCAACTGTCAGAGTCTAGTGAAGAGGAATCTCTAGCAGCTGTAGATGTAGGAAGTATGCAGCAGACCTCAGCAGTTACGGTGGCTAGGACAGTTGCAAAGTCGAATAGGAAGAAGGTGGTTCTGCTGTTAGGTAGTTCTCATGGCAGAGGTGTAGGCCAGCAGTTACAGGAAGTGTTGGGGAGTGAGTACAAAGTCACCAGAATTGTGAAGCCTAATGCAGTATTGGCTCAGGTGACTGTTAACATAGGGGGTTTATGTAGGGATTTTACTAAAGAGGATCAGGTAGTGATTGTGGGTGGGGCTTGTAATAGTATTGATAGGGATGGGGAGTATGACATAGATGGTGACCTGGAAAAGATAGCCACTCAGACTGGCAACACGAATGTGCATTTCGTGGAATTCTTTCAGCTTCACGATCGGCCTCATCTTAATACAGCCGTCAGGCGTAATAACATGAGACTTGGGGGTGCGCTGATGACAGAAAGCATGGGTCACATTTCAGTGGTGTCGGTGGAGTCTATCAGCAGGACGGGTTTCACTAGACATGGCCTGCACCTCAACAGGTATTGGAAGGGAGGTTGGCAAAGCTTATAGCATAGGTGGGGGTGGTGGATCACCCATGGGAAAATTCTTGTACTAGTGGGTGTTAGAATTGCACCTTTTTTAGATTGAAGTCAGCTGATAGGTATTCCTACTTAAGGGAAGCCTCTCTAACAAAGGAACCACTTTTGACAAAGCTTAGGTATCGGAGTAATGAGGGAATTAGTATATTTCATCAAAATATACAAGGTATTAGAGAGAGTTAGTGAACTGCTTATAGATGTTTACTCCGAAATTATTGGTATATCTGAACACTTCTTAAATGAGGAGACAATTCAGAGGCTTCCTTTACCAGGATACAGGTTGGCTGGCAGCTTTTCTAGGAGCTCTTTGCGGTGTGGGGGAGTAGCCATGTATGTTAAAAACGGCATCCCATTTGAGTCAATTGATGTTTCAAAGTACTGCACTGAAAAGGTGTTTGAATGTTGTGCAGGTGTGGTTAAATTTAATGGAGCTAAACTGTT
Organism: Schistocerca nitens; assembly: GCF_023898315.1. NCBI lineage: Eukaryota > Metazoa > Arthropoda > Insecta > Orthoptera > Acrididae > Schistocerca > Schistocerca nitens. The sequence goes on along the minus strand of NC_064615.1, from coordinate 251,841,896 downwards.
GTTATTTATAGATCCCCAGACGCCGATTTCACAACATTTTTGCTAAAGCTAGAGGAGGTTCTCGGTTCACTTTATAGGAAATACAAAAAGTTAGTTATATGTGGTGACTTCAATATTGTGCAAGGAAAAGGATGCTGGTAGACCTCCTTAATTCATATAATCTTATGCAAACCGTATTCTTTCCAACGAGAGTGTAGGGGAACAGTAGAACAACCATAGACAACATTTTTGTTCATTCCTCATTACTAGAAGGGCATTCTGTTAGCAAAAAGGTGAATGGCCTTTTATATCATGATGCACAAATTTTAAGTCTAAAAGATTCTTGTGCTGCAACACATGTTAAATATAGTTATCAACTGTGTAGGAAAGCTGATCCAGGTGCTGTAGAGATCTTTGTATACCTTATCAAGGAACAAGAGTGGCAAGATGTTTATAGCGCTGATACAGTAGACGATAAATACACTGCTGGCCACCGTAAATGCAACACCCTCAAGGAAGCATCCGAATCAAGTGAAATTTACACCATGAGTTTGCAGCGATGAGATATGCAACTGATCAGAATTTCAGCGCAGACGCACATCAATCGCGCCTGTGGCGCCACCTCATAGCGCCATTTAAGGCTTGGCGATTTCGACGAGTGTACGTTCGGCACGTGTGTTTACCTTGTGGTTGTTTCACAAGACGATCAGTTATGCCTCGTAGACAACAGCGAACATCTTTTGATCAAGTATCCGAGTTCGACAGAGGAAGGATAGTGGCTTACCGAGATTGTGGATTATCATACACAGAAATCGCTAGTCGTGTTGGACGAAACCAAACAACTGTAATGCGGATATGTGACCGTTGAATGCAGGAGGGTATGACGGACCGACGTGGTCGATCGCATTCACCTCGGTGCACCACTGCACGTGCTGATAGGCAAATTGTGCGCATGGCAGTGACGGATCGCTCAGTGACATCCCGAACCATAGCACAGCACATTGCGTCTGTAACGCATCATCCAGTGTCTGCGCGTACCATTCGACGCCGTTTACAGCAGAGTGGTCTGTCCGCAAGACGTCCATTGCTTCGTCTACCATTGACGCAGAACCACAGACGTCTCCGTCGCCAATGGCGTGATGACAGACGGATGTGGACGGCAGAATGGAATGACGTTGTCTTTACTGACGAGGCACGCTTCTGTCTGCAGCACCACGATGGTCGGATTCGAGTGTGGAGACACCGTGGAGAGAGGATGCTGGACAGCTGCATTATGCACCGCCACACTGGTCTTGCACCGGGTATTATGGTATGGGGTGGTATTGGATATTACTCTCGCACGCCTCTAGTACGTATTGCCGGTACTTTAAATAGCCGGCACTACATATCCGAGGTGCTGGAGTCAGTTGTCCTTCCTTACCTTCAGGGCTCGGCCACAGCCATATTTCAACAGGATAATGCGCGACCACACGTGGCACGCATTGTCCAAAGGTTCTTCGTCAATAACCAAATTGAATTGCTTCCCTGGCCGGCTCGCTCTCCGGATCTTTCGTCGATAGAAAACATGTGGTCCATGATAGCTCAACGAGTGACCCAGATTACATTCCCAGCTGCCACACCAGATTATCTTTGGCAACGTGTGGAAGCTGCTTGGGCTGCTGTACCCCAGGAACACATCCAACGTCACTTTGACTCAATGCCGAGACGTGTGGCAGCGGTGATCTCCAACAATGGCGGCTACTCTGGCTACTGATTCTGGCAGGAACCACATGTCACAGACGTCTGTAAACGTAATCATTTGATACTTGGTCAACATGTTATCTACAAAATAAATTTTGTTGTGCTACCTCTTGTCTTTCTTGGTGTTGCATTTACGGTGGCCAGCAGTGTATAATGCTTTTCTCAAGACTTTTCTCGTGCTCTTTGAAAGTTGCTTTCCTTTAGAACGTTCAAAACAGGGTACTAGCAGAAACAGGCAGCCTAGGTGGCTGGCTAGAAGGATAAGAATATCTTGTAGAACAAAGTGGCAATTATATCAAAACGTTAGAAACAGTCAAAATCTAAATGCAGCAGCCCATTGCAAACAGTATTGTAAGGTGCTTAAAAATGTTATTAGGAAGGCAAAAAGTAAGTGGTATGCAGATAGAATAGCTAAGTCTCAGGATAAAATTAAAAGCATATGATCAGTCGTAAAGGAAGTGGCTGGTCTGCAGAGACAGGTCGAGGATATAGAATCAGTGCATAGTGGGAATGTCCGTGTTACTGATAAGTCGCATATATGTACAGTATTTAATAATCACTTTCAGTATAGCAGGTGAACTAAATAGGAACCTAGTCCCAACAGGGAATCATATAGCGCTCATAGAAAAAAAGTGTTCCGAGACTGTTACCTGAAATGCTCCTCCACGATACTGACAAGAGGGAGATTGAGTTAATAATTAAATCACTAAAGACCAAGATCTCTCATGGATATGACGGGGTATCTAGCAGAGTACTGAAGTATTGTTCTGTGTATGTTAGCCCAGTACTTAGCCATATCTGTAACTTTTCCTTTAGGAGTGGTCGGTTTCCTGACCGATTAAAGTACTCTGTAGTGAAGCCACTTTATAAAAATGGAGACAGGGATAAGATTGACAACTTTAGACCTATTTCTATGCCATCGGTGTTTGCTAAAGTTATCGAGAAGGTTGTATATACAAGGTTACTGGAGCATTTAAATTCACATAATTTGCTGTCAAATGTACAGTTTGGTTTTAGAAATGGTTTAACAACTAAAAATGCTATATTCTCTTATCTGTGAGGTTTTGGACGGATTAAATAAAAGGTTGCGAACGCTAGGTGTTTTCTTTGATTTAACGAAGGCTTTTGACTGTGTTGACCACAAAATATTCCTGCAGAAGTTGGACCATAATGGAGTAAGGGGAGTAGCTTACAATTGGTTCGCCTCCTACTTTAAGAACAGAAAGCAGAAGGTAATCCTCCGCAATATTGAGGGTGGTAGTGATGTTCAGTCGCAGTGGGGCACTGTTAAGTGGGGGCGTTCTCCAAGGGTTGGTGCTGGGGCCTCTGCTGTTTCTTATTTATATAAATGCCTTCTAGTATTACAGGTAATTCAAAAATATTTCTGTTTGCTGATGACACCAGCTTGGTAGTGAACGATCTTGTGTGTAATATTGAAACAGTATCAAATAATGTAGTTCATGAAATAAGTTCGTGGCTTGTGGAAATCAATTTGATGCTAAATCACAGTAAGACTCAGTTTTTACAGTTTCTAACTCACAATTCAACAAGAACCAATATTTTGATCAGACAGAATGGGCATATTATAAGTGAGACGGAACAGTTAAAGTTCCTAGGCGTTCAGATGGATAGTAAGCTGTTGTGGAAAGCCCATGTCCAGGATCTTGTTCAGAAACTAAATGCTACTTTATTTACCATTAGAACAGTATCTGAAATAAGTGACAGTTCAACACGAAAAGTAGTCTACTTAGCATATTTTCATACGCTTATGTCGTATGGTATTTTTTGGGGGAATTCTTCTGATTCAAAAAGGGTATTTTTGGCTCAAAAACGGGCTGTTCGAGCTATATGTGGTGTAAGTTCAAGAACCTCTTGTCGACCCCTATTCAATAGTCTTGGAATTCTGACATTGCCCTCACAGTATGTATTTTCTTTAATGTCGTTTGTTGTTAGCAATATTAGCCTATTCCCAAGAGTTAGCAGCTTTCACTCAGTTAATACTAGGCAGAAATCAAATCTGTATGTGGAATGCACTTCCTTGACTCTTGTGCAGAAAGGAGTGCAGTATTTTGCTGCATCCATTTTCAATAAGCTACCACAAGAACTCAAGAATCTTAGCAGTAGCCCAAACACTTTTAAGTCCAAACTGAAGAGTTTTCTCATGGCTCACTCCTTCTATTCTGTCGAGGAGCTCCTGGAAAAGCTAAAAAATTAAGCAAATTCCAGTGTTACATTGTTGATTTTCTTTATTTAAACTTACGACTTGTCGCCTGAATGTTTTTTATATTTCATTTTATCTGTTTCTACTATCGTGTTATAATTTCATGTATTGACTCGTTCCATGACCATGGAGATTTATCCTTAATTTGGTCCCACGGAACAATAAATAAATAAATAAATAAATAAATAATGACTTCACTCGCCCCCAATGACTTTACTCGCCCCCATTTTAGCTGTATGCTGCGAGTTAGGCTTGACAACTTCTGCCACAGGACGAAAGAAATCCGCTGGAAGGTGGTAGCCTGGCACTTGGCCGAGGTGTGCGCCGTCATTCTGTTCGTCAGCATCACCTTCGAGCGCAGCCTGCTGCCTCTGTTCGTGAACTTCGGGAAGCACCCTCCATGTCCCCGGTCGCTGATCGCCGCCATTTTTGGAAGTATGGTGCCGTCTCTTGCTGTGTTTCTTAGCTGCTTCTACTGTGTACTGCATGCGTGGCAAAACGCATTTGCTGAGATGATGTGTTTTGCTGATCGCATGTTTTACAAGGTAATACTTCAGAGCATTTACAACATTGTATATAAAGAACTAATATGTTACAGTTTATTTATTATAAATTGTTATAATTTGTTATAGTTTATTATAAATTATTTGTTATAATTTATTATAAATTATTTGTTATAATTTGTTATAAATTATAATTATTAAAATTATAATTTGTTGTTATAATTTTTTACAATTTATTATAGCACTTTATTATTAATTATAATTTATAAATTATATTAGTGTAGTGTCCATGCGTGTCTGTGTCGGTGCACTTTGAAGCAATGTTCCTTCAGACATCCATGCAAATAAGAAACTCTAAAGCTATGTTGGAATGACTTAATTGTGCGAGCACTACGGGAAGCAGATACTGGAATAGTTGGAGGTATGGTTCGGACCTGAAAGCGTGCTCGGGTGGCCGAAGCAGTTGAGGCGACTGCTTGCGACAAGTCTGAAATCTGATTTAGAGTCCCGGTCTGGCACAAATCTTCATATTTTTTGAGTAAATTGTATAGTACTTTGGGTACGGTATTTGCAATTTGGGAATACATTTCATGTTATTCGTTATTTAGTCCGTGAGACAAAAGTGAAACAGAACTGTAAAGTCTCTAAGCATTGTTGGCATTTAGGCAACAGAAAGGAGTTTTTTATTTAGTAATTCATTTTTCCTAACAATATTGTAGTCGCGAAGGCCCTTCCTGTTACAAACAACGAGTTCTTCACATTTTATCTTTGTTCTATAGAACACCCCGGTGTGATGACACCTTACATTTAGTGTGGAGTACTACTTTGAAGTAATTATAAAGGACATAGTACAAACTTATATATCCGTAATGGGAAAAGCAGTTCATTTGTGGGGAGTAAAAAGTCAGAATTGTAGACAGATAAATGAACTATATTTGGTGGCAAAATGGGCAATAATGAAAAGATGATGTACTTTAACTCATAACTCACAAGGTGTGGGCTCTCAGACCATGTCAGAATTTTCTAAGTCGCTCTCGTAGGTCAGTTACGGCGGATTGTTTTTATATACCACATACCCTCCTTTAATCACCAACCCTACGCATTATTATTGCCAGTTGCGTTATCGCCTTACTTGTTACTGACATGTGTTGTTGACATGTGATGGGGTCTCCTGGACCGCACCTTGTGAACTGCGGACCTGTTTTAGTCATTTGAGTACAAAATGTGTTCACAAGAACGTGACGAATTACGCATTCAAATTCGACGGAAATTTTAGTCAGTGGCTGGAGAATGATGCCAACGACATAGAACAAGTAGATAAAGAAAATAACGATTTTTAAATAGCCAGTGATCAGAATTCTGCTAGTGCACAAAAAGACTATTCAGAGGAAGAACTTCAGGACAATGGTGACGGGCATCTTTCAGTTTCTCCAACAAAATACTTAGTGTTAGTTAAAATTAAATGTGTTCTGAGCGGTGGTAAAGAAAAATGTAGATCTCAATACTAAATGTTAATTTTGCAGCCTTTTTTTTCTGACTATAGAGCTCAGTTTTTATATGCGTGTTTAAATCCCTGAAATTAGTTTTACGTGCAAATTTGCTTGCTACAGAGATACCAGAATTTTTGAAAACGTAAGGTTCAGTTCTCTAACAGTTCGTTTATGTGTACTATTGAAGAAACTTCACAAAAGTATTTTTTTGCGTGATAAACAATAAAATTCTGCTGGCTTTATTTAGTGCAATAAAATCGACAAAGAGTATTTAAACAGCACTTACCTATTTGTAACCATAAATGTTGTATAACATAAATTAAATTTTTACAGCTAAAATCTTTGTTTAAAGTTAGGGGTCGCAGAGGACACGCCTTGTAGTATACAGAAAAATTACGTCGTGAGTTAAGGGTTAAGAAACACCGGAGAATGGTAAAACACAGCTACTAAGAGGATGAAAAAATTCGTCCCTGAAAGACGAAAACGTAAGCGGAATAGAATGAATTCTTGTCAGCCTGACAGAAGTGTCAATACATAGACAACTTTTTGCAGAAGTGCGGATGCAAAACGATCATTTTCTTTCAATCCAAGAGGATGTTGAATTGTGCTTAGTGGTACGTACCAAGTACCACAGACGGAAAGCAGAAGTTGAAGAGCTTGGGTTTTTTTTAAGCTGTGGAACTAAAAAAGTTGCAACCTGCGTTGTAGTTACGGTACTCCGGCACACTTAATCTGTGATATGACGCATCATGGAGATGTTGCATTGCTTAGCCAGTGAAGTGGATGTAGCGTATGGTAGCTACGCAACTCATCTGGCAGCTGTCATTGTAGCTGGCTGTATCGCGCTCTGATACAGATGGAGTGAAGGATTCACAAGACTCAAGTATTCATAGTTAGAACTACACGTCGCTAGTTCTCAGAACTTGCGTCGTCTTGGACTAAATTTTAGTTCTGAAGGTCACACAGAAGGAAGGACAACACATGAACACGTTTGACATCCTGTCCAAAGGAAGTGCAGAACATTCTGGACAGCACAGGCAAGATAATTTTCTGCAAGTGATTAGCTTTCTTTGCTACCTATTGGTGATTCTCGTCGAATTCTGACTAAAATTCTTCCCAGTTTTCTGATACGCCACTGGGGTCCTATCAAGAACAGTAGGAGGGGGCGCGGGGGGAGTGTTATCCTCACATCGTTAGGGTACTAAGAATACGTCGAACTAACTTTTCATTCACTTGTACGCACAGGAGTTCTACTCACTGGAAAAGTAAATACCAATGGTCATTCACCTGGATGATAGTATTGATATCTTTAGAGCAGCAATCTAAGTGAAGTTAGGTCATTGGCACACCAAGGTTTACGTGAGGACAGAACCACCGCCATGCCGTTAACAGAAATGAGGAAGCCCAAGGCTGACTGGAGTGGCGCTGCTGAGAGACTTTGGTTCCAAACCACTTCATTCCTAAACAGTTTATCAAGTAAGTTTCATATCACTTCTGTGAAACATCTGAAAATTTTATCTGCGACGCGTTTTATGAACGGTATGTCGACCTGCTGTATCTAACGCTTAGCTAAAGTATAACGATGGCAATATTATGTAATCCTCATTTTGTCTGGCGTATTTTAGGCCATTGGGAGCAGGGGTGTGTGTGTGTTCTGGAACAAAGGGGGGGGGGGCGGCAATTGTTCTCCTCAGGTAAACAAACCAGCCAGTTACACTAATCTAATTTAATGACTCTTATGTAAACAAACTGTTCACTTGGGTCCATGTTTCTTTTTTTTTTTTTTTTTTTTTTTTTTTTTTTTTTTTGCTATAATTAATGGTCAGTAAGTGCCATGATAATTACCGTATTTTATGGACAAAATGTTCGTCTAGTGGGTTCGTGTTTGTTCAACGCTTTTAGCTTGAAGTGATAACTTTTATTTTTAATTTTCGTAATTCGTGTCCCAAAAATGAATGCCCCCCTCCATGCTTCTACTGGGTACGTCCCTACTACCACACTCACTGTTCCTTTGTGTCCGCAAAAAGAAGCAGCAGCAGTATATACAGGTTACATTATAAACTACAAGCATAGCATAGCACCTAGTGGTACTGGCCTAGTTTTAAAGAATGTTGAGCACCTTCGCTGTTTCCTGCTATTTGCTGTTTTGTGGCTAACTTTTACCAATATTTTTAAGAAGATGCACATTTCATTTTTATTCTGCTGATTTCCCCCACCTTTTAAGAAGATACACGTAAATGTCTTTCGCTGCTATTTTTCCCCACTTTTAGGAAGACAAATGTAAACACCGCTTTTGTAATTTCACAGAGTTTTTGAGATATATGTATGGGTTTTGCTGATATTTTATCAATTTTTGGGAAACAAAAGTAAAAATACTTAACATAACTGTTCAATGTTTTTCTCAGAATTCCACAACTGGCTGCTTTTTTCAGGAAGACACACAAAAATATCTGTCAAATACCACATCGTGGTAATGTAATAACTTAAATATTCAGCACTAAACGATGTATATTTAACAAATATGCACCAGGCCTATGTTTTGCTCAGATGAACTTACCTCTCAACTTTGTGTTCTCTCTCTCTCTCTCTCTCTCTCTCTCTCTCTCTCTCTCTCTCTGTGTGTGTGTGTGTGTGTGTGTGTGTGTGTGTGTGTGTGTGTGTGTGTGTGTGTGTGTCTAGCATGTAGACGCTGCTTCTAGTTTGCAACTACGACCACTGTCTTCGCCACCGTCGATACTCTGCAGTTTAGGAATGCAAACTGCCGGGATAGCGCGCGTATGACTGCCGCATCTATGTTTAAACAAACAGCACACAGTGTAGCGTCTCCCAAGTGCACTACAGATACTGCTGTGATGAGTTCCTTATAGATTGTTGCACAGCTGAACGGCCAGCAACGGTGGCGTCTGTAATGAGAGGGGAATAAAAAAAGCCTTACTCTCCTGCTCCACCACTGGACCCAAGTGTAGGGCACAGCCTGTGACAACGGTCTTCTGTACTCGTCAAGCGGACTCCCCATTCCCCACACCCATCGCTCGTGCTACCCCCTCCTTCACCAGTCCAGAGCCCAGTGGTCAGACAAGCGTGGTGTCTGCTGCTGAGGCCAGCATCTATGACCAATGAACGTATCTCAACTGAAAAAGGAACTAATGCGCTTTCTTACCACTATTCCTACATATTCAAGCAGACCACATGCCCACAAATTTGCGTTCCTCCTAGTTGCTTGTAGTATGATAAAAAGAAAATGTTGACGTTTTTGTTGTGCAACTGCAGCTCAAACACTTGCATATGTCAAGCCTTTACTTGTACAGATCGCTAAATTTTTTAATGTAACTTGCCTCTTAGTTGCTGACATGAAACGCTATTAACATCCTCTCACCCTAGTACATTTATCGGCGCAGAAAGACATGAACAGTAAGTTTTGTTTCGTCACCTACACTATATTTTGCAAACGAGTCATGTCATTGCGATAGTGCACAGGGTACACCTTGACAGCACATACTCAGAATACATCAATTCTGGCTGACACAAAGCTTTTATGTTTCCAGAGGTATAGGACTCCATACTGGTTATCACATTTAGCATTCAACCGCGATTTTTATATATATTTTAACAACGCGTTTCGAGAGACAATGCTCTCATCATCAGGTTGTAAAATCTATGTCGCGAAATTAAACGTACTAAAAAGACAAAATACCATCACCAATAGTTGGTGGGTCCATAGAGTAAAAAAGAATTAAAAGTATATTGGACTGTGGGTCCTCGTCTTACATTAAAGTTGTTGACGCAGGTCGATGGCCGTCCCATAGCTACCAAATATGCTGTCGACTGCGCCGGCTCGGGTGCTGTTGTGGACTAACGTGCCTAGGTGTTGTGGCGTGGTTACCGCCGTGTGCTTGACGGTAACGCTATGCTATTGGGCGCCTCATTTCCTTACTGCATTGGTCTGCCATCGTTAGCCTCTCGCAACTCCGTCATTGACATGCTACAAGTTTTAAGTCGCATGCCTGCCCTAAAATAATTCTAAAAACCCGCTAAAAAATCTCATTTCTTTAAAGTTATCTTGTACATTTAGGATATTGCTTTGTTTCTTTTCTATATGCAAAATATATAGGGCAGACAGGAAGATCATTCGCGATCCGGTATAAAGAACATAAAGATGCGTTCAGGTTAGGAAATTATGACAAATCATCTGTTGCGAACCATATATATGAAACAGGCCATCCCCTTAATAGCATAGAAGACAACGTAGAAATATTGCATGTAGAAAAGAAAGGGAGGAAACTTGACTTACTAGAGGAATTCGAGATAGCTATCCATGAAAAGAAACAAAGCAATATCCTAAATGTACAAATAAAAATCGCGGTTGAATGCTAAATGTGATAACCAGTATAACAACTGCTACCTCGACTCCATAATGGATTATATCAAATAGGACTCCATATTTTTGAAGAATTTCACGTTCAATTACGGTCTGACGATTCCTGTATTTTCCCTCGTTTCGACAATGTGTTCCAGTTACAGCACACTCTCCCATCGTTTTAGTTCTACTATTGTCCCGATCACATATACACCCTACCTCTCTTAGTAGTCAGGAATATTTGTTTCTCGTCTTCTACTAGAACCATTCGTGAACGGCGAGCGGGAAGAATGTCGGTCAGACTCTTTGTGCTGCAAATGAATTCCATAACTTAATTCACCGCCTTTCACCTATGAGTCAACGTAAATTCAGTCTGCCATTAAGTCCACCAATATACCGGCAGACAACACTTTCGGAAGAATGTGCACTATCCACCCAATCCTCTCAGGCACTCGAGAAGTCCCTAATATGTTAGCCTACTGCAACTGAGCATAAGAGTGATAATTGTCGAAATAACGTAATTAATTTAAAAAATGAACAACTGAGATAAAATGCTAAATTAAAAGTCAACTCTGTGTTGGTGACTTTAACATTTTCTTCCACAAGCCAATGAAAAAAAAAGAAAAGAAAACCTAGGAAACATATGTCTGATGCTGCAACGTACTTCAAGCTATTTGTTCAGTGTAATTTATTACATAACCATCATGTAACTAAACATAAGAACGTTCATTCTTTGCGAATACATTCATCTGCTCTGTTTTTGGCAGGTGGAAAGTACGTCTGTCGATCTAAACTTTTGAGCTGTAGTGCGATGCCGTTGCTTCATTCACAGCACTTAATCTAAGAGTCAACAATGTAAATTTAGTCTTCGTATTAAGATAGCAGTCCATCCATCTACAGGCGCACGCAACTCACAGAAGAATGTTACCTCTCACTGCATGATTTGCACCTAATTTTAGTTTCTGGTTTAGTATATTCAGTAACGTGATTCCAAATAGAGAGGTAAGGGGAGTGACCCCCTTACCAACATCTGCGTGCGATAAATCAGGCACACATTTATATGAAAAAGATGTATTAAAAAAATTTACTACCTATTCGATACGTTCACGGCGCATTTAATAGGTCCGTGTTTTGTTGTTAAATAATTGTTTAACACTGAGTATTCGTATAATTTTTGAATTACCGCGATGAGGTGACTGCTTGACCGATATTTGTACGTCTGTCTTCGTGAAAAAATGGCCATTTGGTTATTACTGGAGACAGATCTTCGTACAGAATACCAAGCTTGGGCACGCTAAGAAACAATGATGGCAATGGTGGGTTGTGACGATCAGCAGTACAGTGGTGATGGGGGTAATTTTAGTGAGACATAAATTGATGTCTTCAAAAGTCAGTTATCACATCAAGATAAAAGCATTAAATAGATGTGTAAACGCGAACTCACTAGGGGCCAGTCTTTACTATGCATTATGGTAATTATCATGACAGATATTGATATTAATTATAACCTAAATAAATAAAACATGCACCCAAATGAAATTTTATTTACCGAAGGACCATTAAATTACGCTATCTCAACTGCCCCTTCCTACCCACAGGTACTTTAATTAGTGCACAGTTCGAATAATTATGTGTGAACAAGAATGATAATAATTGAATATGCCTAAATATTACGTTAGTTGACGTAGAACACTATTTTTCCAGAGTTTTGGCTGCTGTGGGAAAATAAAACGGACAGTAATTGCTAGGTGTTCTGTTTGATCCTTCTGAGTTTATAACCCATTCACGAAGAGAGAAATCAAATGCCACAGTACTGATACTATGCTAGCTTCAGTATCCTTAAGGGTAGTCATTGCCTATTGCTTCAGAAGAGAGCAGTCACATACCAAACCGGTGGTTTTAAATGAAACTGGAATCTCGGTAGTTAAAATTCATATAAATAGTAAAGATGAGTTTTCAATAACAATCTGGCACATCGACGATCATAACTTAAGTTAAAATCACTTTCATTTTTTACTTTACTTTATTTTGTTTTGTTTTTGCTGCTACTTCACAGTTTCTTAAACTGACAAATATATCCGTTCGGCACATTATACTGTGTAATATAAAGGCTGAATCACCTAAAACGTGGACCACAAATTTTGCAGAAATGGATAGTGCTATTGATATGCGATTTCCACAGAATGAATTGGTAATCATGGGTTCGTATTGTTGGCCAATAAACAGATTTTAATAAAGACTGTTTTTTTGCGCAGAGGTGCACTTTTTAAATTAAGAATACCTGTTGGCGTGGACAGTGCCTGTTGGCGTGGACAGTGCCTGTTGGCGTGGACAGTGCCTGTTGGCGTGGACAGTGCCTGTTGGCGTGGACAGTGCCTGTTGGCGTGGACAGTGCCTGTTGGCGTGGACAGTGCCTGTTGGCGTGGACAGTGCCTGTTGGCGTGGACAGTGCCTGTTGGCGTGGACAGTGCCTGTTGGCGTGGACAGTGCCTGTTGGCGTGGACAGTGCCTGTTGGCGTGGACAGTGCCTGTTGGCGTGGACAGTGCCTGTTGGCGTGGACAGTGCCTGTTGGCGTGGACAGTGCCTGTTGGCGTGGACAGTGCCTGTTGGCGTGGACAGTGCCTGTTGGCGTGGACAGTGCCTGTTGGCGTGGACAGTGCCTGTTGGCGTGGACAGTGCCTGTTGGCGTGGACAGTGCCTGTTGGCGTGGACAGTGCCTGTTGGCGTGGACAGTGCCTGTTGGCGTGGACAGTGCCTGTTGGCGTGGACAGTGCCTGTTGGCGTGGACAGTGCCTGTTGGCGTGGACAGTGCCTGTTGGCGTGGACAGTGCCTGTTGGCGTGGACAGTGCCTGTTGGCGTGGACAGTGCCTGTTGGCGTGGACAGTGCCTGTTGGCGTGGACAGTGCCTGTTGGCGTGGACAGTGCCTGTTGGCGTGGACAGTGCCTGTTGGCGTGGACAGTGCCTGTTGGCGTGGACAGTGCCTGTTGGCGTGGACAGTGCCTGTTGGCGTGGACAGTGCCTGTTGGCGTGGACAGTGCCTGTTGGCGTGGACAGTGCCTGTTGGCGTGGACAGTGCCTGTTGGCGTGGACAGTGCCTGTTGGCGTGGACAGTGCCTGTTGGCGTGGACAGTGCCTGTTGGCGTGGACAGTGCCTGTTGGCGTGGACAGTGCCTGTTGGCGTGGACAGTGCCTGTTGGCGTGGACAGTGCCTGTTGGCGTGGACAGTGCCTGTTGGCGTGGACAGTGCCTGTTGGCGTGGACAGTGCCTGTTGGCGTGGACAGTGCCTGTTGGCGTGGACAGTGCCTGTTGGCGTGGACAGTGCCTGTTGGCGTGGACAGTGCCTGTTGGCGTGGACAGTGCCTGTTGGCGTGGACAGTGCCTGTTGGCGTGGACAGTGCCTGTTGGCGTGGACAGTGCCTGTTGGCGTGGACAGATTAAAAGTAGGCTAAATTAGAATGCCATCGATGTTTGTTGCAGGATTCTAGTGCGAGTCATTTGCCAGATACTTTATTTTGAAAAGTTCCCACTCTGACACTTTTACAGTACCTATGGTAGCACATATTATAGAACAATGCAAGTGTGTACACTAGTTACCTCAATTCTGACCAGTAACGAGACAATATCCAATAACAGGTTATGTTCAAAAGGACCACTGGCAGTGCTACTACATCCTTCTGGGGATTGGCAATAGACCAACAGTGCACGTTCCGGCGGTTTACCTGGTTGTCTTTGGTAAATGTGGCTTCTTCACTGAACAAGAGACATGATAAATCTGGAGTATCTTACATTGATGTCCATGTACAGAAGTTAACACGATTACTCAAGTAGAGATAGTGTTGAGGATCAGTGGACAAAGTTCAAAACCTAATGCAACGTCACAGGTTCCTCTGCCCATTCAGTCCGTGCAGAATACAAGCTATTCTATTACAATATATTGCCTATTTATATCTTAACTAATTCTTGTACAGTCTTTGTCATTTTGATTACATATCGTTTCTTCTGTAGCGGTTTTCACATCCTCCGCCACAGATAGTATTTCACACTTTGAATAACCATTTATAACAGCAAAATTTATAATTATATTTTACCTCACAAAATTGAGTCCATTTGAAATTCAATTAACAGAAATACATATAAATTATTTGTTACAGTGAGCATTATACATCGAAATGTTCTTTTAACTTTCACTTTGGATGCGTGCTGCCAGAGAACGTTACATACCCCATCTCGCCAGATCTGAACCTGATCGAACACAGTCGGGTTGCGATTCAATGTGGCATCAGAGCTCATTGCCTCCCCCCCCCCCCTTCCCCCTCGTGGACTTTACGGGGATTAGGTGTGGGCAGATATGATGCCAACCTCCCCCCCCCCCCCCCCAGTTACCTACCAAGGCCTCCTTGTTTCCACGACACGATGCGTCGCCGCAGTTCCCTTGCTAAAGGTGGACATACTGGCTATTAGGCAGGTGGTAACAGTATTCTGGCTAATCGGTGAAAGTGACTCTGTTACAGGTGCAAAGCAAACTTAAAGATTGGTGTTGTACACCTGCGGCGAGACCCGCTCGCAGTCAGATTTCCGCGCTCCGTTGCAGGACTGGTGGAACGCGCGGTCGCACGCGATGTACTACCGCACGTGGAACGTGATCGTGCACGACTGGCTGTACGAGCACGTGTACCGCGACGTGAGCCGCCTGCTGGGGCCCGGCCGACGCACCCAGCCGCTGCTCGCAGTCTTCCTGCTGTCCGCCGCCGTCCACGAGTACATCGTCACTTACACGTTCGGCTTCTTCTACCCCACGCTTTTTGTTGCGTTCGGCATCTGTTCAGGTGTGTGCTATCTCTTAATGCTGTACGGGTTCAAAGTTCCAGAACAAATTTAACTATAACGTGCAACGAAATTTAATGGCTAAATTTCTGAAATACTGCCAGTTTCTTTCGTTGCACCAGAGACATCCGAAATATGGCTTGAACGTGCCTACAACGTTCCTCTGTAGTAGAGCAAAAGCATGGCTTCTTGTGACGTCACCCTCGTTCTCCGCGACGCTTCAAACAGCAAGGTCTCACATGTGCAAGGAAAATTAGGTAAAAGCTTAGAAGTACATGTGAGCTATAAACTGGGTGAATGACTTCACACTGCTGTCACATTTCAGCAAAATTCTACCCACCGCCACAGTGCACGTGTCACGCGATGGGAATTTCGTCACACTTCCCCTTATCCACATCTCACCTCTTCCCTTGCTGCTTCTGCGACAGGGGTTGGCAGCGCGACGCCCAGCGTCAAAATCGAGCAGTTCTCTTACGTGTGGACGACGAAAAGGTTTCAAACACATCGTTGCTCAGAGCTGACACTAAAACGCCTCAGTATCAATGTCATAAAGGGCGTGAATGAAATAACTCCTTCCCTTGGGGATATTTCGCTATCGAAAACGATTGTTTGGTATGGGATTTGCACCAGGACGACGTTCTGGACAACATGTGTTGCAGCTGATCTCCCCATACGATTCAACCCTTCCCTAAGGACATCACGGTGCTGCAACCCCACTCAACGTGGTCCCGTCTCTTTGGAGTGAAGCATGAGCACAGTTTTTTTTCTCTGCGATACAGAATCAAAACGCTAGGGATCGCTCAAAAGCATTCGACGAAATCTGAACGCGATCCGAAACAAAAAGTGTGTCCACTTTTCCATACCTTCTTTTTTGGCACTCTCCTGTGGCTTATGCACGGGAGGAGAGAGGGGCGAATAGTGAGCTATAATGGAAGGTCTGACAATTTCCTCATGGGTTGACACGTCCATGGTCTCTTTCAGGACTTGGAGTAGTTGTGTACGACTTAGTAAAAAAAGGTAGCGAGAGGTGGGCTACAGTGTGTTGGGGCATCTGTCTTCGTAGGGAAGCTAGACAGGAACAGAGATGATTGACGAACAAGATAATACAATAAACAGATGATTTACTTAACTGGCATTTCTCAAAGCCTACGAAGGCTCACTACAAACAATGCAGCAAGGAGTAGTCCAGCTCCAGCTCTAGCTCTCAATATTAACAAGGAAGATGCTTTCTGAACTAAGTCACGAATGATGGTGTCGGAGCCACGACTGGGTGGCATCCGTGTAGTGTCACATAGGCTCCAAATGCAGGTGGTTGTCTGGCCGCCACCGGCCACCCTATGTAGCGGTGACAGAGGGCACTCTCAATCCCGAGCTGCTGTAGGCGTGGTTCAGCGGGCGTGCATCACTGGGTCCGCCGGATCCTGTAAGACTGCTATCGGAGTCTGATGGAGACTTCCAATTCCGTTAGCAAATTTGACGTCCATGGGATGGTATCGATAAGTAATACCACAGCTTCGAAATTTGTCAGTGTGGCATCATTAACAGAACTTAAACCTTACATGCACTTCCAAGCTCTGGCCATTTTTTAAAATTTTTTTTTCGTATGTCGACATCTTGATGTTTGAAGAGTAGCTGAGCACGAGGTTGACATTGCAGGGCGCCACGCTTTCGTACCATTACAGAGGACGACTACTGGCATGTTAGAGCCATATTACTAATCCCTGTGTTGCAATGGGAGGAATTGACATGGTTGCAAAAAAAGTAGCGCTTTAATGTTGTTGAGTAGTATATAAAAGAAAAACAGTGTTGTCGGTTCTACAGTATTTATTTTGTTAACTGGTTTTCGGATTACAGTGATACCGTCATACTTCAAATACATATCGTCGTCAAAGAGAACACTAAATTCGTGAAAAATACTGAAAAAGATTTTACACATTGAGAGTGAGGTACGAGTACAGACTGAAAGTCCTCTTTGACAGTGCAGTGATATTAAGGTGATACAGAAACGGAGTAAAAGATGGAACTGACAATTGCAACAACAGGATAAGTGGAGTACATACACATTTGCAACAAAATAAGTACAGGTATAGACTGAAATAATGTGGGAAGCACGGGGAAAATGTGAGGATTCAGTGAGTTTAGAAGAGGGGAAGTACTGGGCCTGTCTGGCCATATACTATTAAATCAGTTGTGTGTGCCAGACATTTGTTGGTCACCTGAACTTGATCTGTTTTAAGTTTTTGCCTTTGTTTCCTAAGTTGAGGACATTATACTACGGCTGGTGTATGTGGCCCACATGGAGATGCTCAGCAAATCTGAGGTCATAATTCTGCAACCTCCATCTGCGTTCATCTTCAGCCAATCTAATAGCTATAATTGTGCCTGGTTGACCAATACAACACAACTAGGGCAGAAATTTTGCATACTTCGCTGTTGGCTAATAATTGGATGTTAACTTTAATACTGAAACTATACTGTGCTGTGGTGGTTCCCACAGAGTAGAAAATCCTATAGTTTAGACTTCAGTGTTTTGGCTACATTGTCTGATGCTTCGCTAGACATAGAATTGTACACTACTTGCTACAAACATTGGAGAAACAACAGAGGGAAGGTATAGGAGGATTGTGTCAGTCAGGACATGGTTACAGCCATTTGTGGAGGCAATAAATTTTATTGTTTAAGTCTTTAAAATCTTATTTTTATGTATGAATAGATAACAACTCCTGCACACTTTAGTGGAAACCTGAAACTTGGTGTGTTACTGGCATTATTGTGCCTATAGCTGTAATTTATATGAAGTCCGAAACAATGTGATTGCATACTGATACCAATAGTCACAGCAGCCAATAGATGTGTGAACTGAATGTTTCTAGGTTGGCTGTTTGTTATCCAAAATTGTGGTGAGCTATCTTGTAGTGCATATCAACATAAACGGTAAATGATTTTTACCTATGTGAAGCAGCATTTACTATTTCAACTCCAAGACTATTCATTCAAGAAATGTTGGGAATTGTGCATGAATATCTCATCTAAAAGTGGACTAATAAGGAACTGAATAGCTAAGCCAGTTTCTACATAGTCCCTTCAATCACATGAGCCAAGTACGTGTAACTACCAAGTCTCAAGCCATCCATTTCGATAGGCTTGCCGTTAGATCTGTAGATAAACTCACTCCACTACTGGTATATTGGAATAAAATTGGAGATATCAAATGGTACTGATTTAGCACTGTGTGAGATAGGTCTTTTATTCTGTTTAGAAGGCGCGCTGATTTCGAAATACTAAGATTTCGATGATTCTTACTTTTTTAGTAGTGTAAATAGTGTCCAATTTACAGCTGGACAGGTGGGATAATTTTGATAAGGTAGTTGTTCAGCTTATAGAATCTGGGAGGCATGGAGTTAATGTTAACACTGTGGAACACAAATAACATAGTTCTTTCCATTTACGATTACGAAGTTTCTCTACCAAAAATACAGAAAAATCAATTAATATGGAAAGATTTAAAATTATTACACACTTTTTGGGCCATACAGTCTTAGCCGCCTTGCCATGGTTCACGCGGCTCCCCCTATTGGGGGTTAGTCCTCCCGTGGGCATGGGTATATGTAAAATGTTAGATTAAGCAGTGTGTAAGCCTAGGGACCGATTACGTCAGGAGTTTGGTCCCATTGAAACTTACTAACACCACATTTTTTGTTCCTGGTTACATTGATAGTAACCTTGGTTCGGAATATTAGCCCATTGCATGAAAAGTTAACAAGACACGTTACTATTCAAATCCTTATAGTGCACTGGTAGTTTTGGAGTGGAAGTGGATGGTGTAGAACAGGTACCAGGTGGTTCTATTACCCTCCACCACTGATGTAGCTCATGACGGTGGAGTGGTGGGCACGAGCCAGTTGGTTGTATGGACTCAGTAAGGTGAGCTGAAACAGAGTAAAAATGGCAGAAAGCAGCTGTGGGGGCTGTTGGGAAGTACCAATGAGCAAGTTTTCACATTTGTTCTTGTACCAATGTGGACTATCCAACGAGTCTTACACGAATGATATACCACTCACAGCCGTGTACCACGGTGTAAGAAGATTGGCCGTAAAATCAAATAATCCTAGTCGACAGGGACTAGAGAACAGTTGGGTGAAGCAATCAACATGATTGCAATCTGAGATCTGTACAGCTCCTAATTACTTCAGATGAATATGGCCTACTTGGAAAAACTTGCACGCACTTCCTCACCAAACTGACGCAATACAGTGAGCAGCCAGAACATTATGACTGCCAACAGCCAGTATGTCCACTTTTGGCACAGATAACAGCGTTGTTGCACGGAAGCAGGCCGCCTTGGTAGGTCGCTGGAGGGAGCTGGTACAATATCTGCACACTCACACATATCACCTAATTCCCATACGTTCTGGGGAGAGAGCGATGAGCTCTAACATCACTCACACCCCGCATGTGGTAGATATCGTTCAGATCTGGAGAGTTGCGCGGCCAGTGTATCAACTGGTACTCTCCACTCTGCCCCTCAGACCACTCCTTCACAGACCTGGTTTCATGACATGACGCATTCTTGTTCGTAAATGCCACTGCCGTCGAGAAACATGATCGTCGTGAAAGGGTGCACATGGTCTGTGATCAGACCTAGATACTCCTTGGCACCCATGATGTCATGCACGGGCTCCATTGGACTCATGGACGCCCATGTGAATGTTACCTGTATAACCCTATCGCTACTACTGTAATTCAGTATACTCTTACCTAAATAACAGAAACCCTGTTTCTATGTTGCCACGTATAACCCTGTCACTAAAGTTTAGTTCCCATATAAAGTACCCTATTGGAGGATAGTCCTATTTATAAGAAAAACTGATCAATAATGCTACCCTTTTTACAGGATTTGACCGTATGTCGTGTCTAATGGATAAGTAAATCAAACTATTCACTTCTTTTCCTAAGATGTTACCCAGCAGTTAGAAACGCAGTATGAATAATACATACATCAGAAAAAGTATTGCATCACCCCGTTTCTCAGAATTGCTGAAGACAGACGTTGACTGTGGATATTGTATTACACAAACAGTCCCTTTAACTGTTCAGAGGTCACTAAACCCGCCCAAAGATGTAAACAACCATGCTTGAGCAGCGCCTATGAGACGGACGGGGTTCCGACAGCCAATCGCTACAGTCATTCCACCAGGAATGAGGTACACGGCTCGTATTGTCTGTACTTCAACCATTCCTAGACGGTCAATACCGTGGTTGCGATCGTGTCCCCATTGTTACTTTGTGCCAGGAAGGGCTCTCAACAAGGGAACTGTCCAGGCGTCTCGGAGTGAACCAAAGCGATGTTGTTCGGACATGGAGGAGATACAGAGAGACAGGAACTGTCAATGACATGCCCCGCTCAGGCCGCCCAAGGGCTACTACTGCAGTGGAAGACCGCTACCTGCGGATTATGGCTCTGAGGAACCCTGACAACAACGCCACCATGTTGAATAATGCTTTTCGTGCAGCCACAGGACGTCGTGTTAAGACTCGAAGTGCGCGTAATAGGCTGCATGATGCGCAACTTCACTCCCGACGTCCATGGCGAAGTCCACCTTTGCAAGCACGATACCATGCACCGCGGTACAGATGGGCCCAACAACATGCCGAATGGACCGCTCAGCATTGGCATCACGTTCTCTTCACCGATGAGTGTCGCCTATGCCTTCAACCAGACAATCGTCGGAGACGTATTTGGAGGCAACCCGTCAGGCTGAACCCCTTAGACATACTGTCCTGAGAGTGCATCAAGGTGGAGGTCCCTGATGTTTTGGGGCGGCATTATGTGGGGCCGACGTAAGCCGCCGGTGGTCATTGAAGGCGCCGTAACGGCTGTACGATACGTGAATACCATCCTCCGAACGATAGTGCAATCATATCGGCAGCATGTTGGCGAGGCATTCGTCTTCATGGGGGGACAATTCACGCCCCCATCTTGCACAACTTGTGAATGACTTCCTTCAGGATAATGACATCGCTCGAGTGGCCAGCATGTTCTCCAGACATCAACCCTATCGAACATGCCTGGGATAGATTGAAAAGGGCTATTAATGGACGACGTGACCCACCAACCACTCTGAGAGATCTACGCCGAATCGCCGTTAAGGAGTGGGACAATCTGGACCAACAGTGCTTTGATAAAATTGTAGATAGTATGCCACGACGAATACAGGCACGCACCAGTGCAAGAGGAAATCTGGACCACCACCTTTGAAGGTCTCGCTATATGGTGGTATAACATGCAATGTGTGGTTCTCATGTGCAATAAAAAGGGCGGAAATGTTTTTGTTGATCTCTCTTCCAATTTTCTGTACAGTTTTCGGAACTCTCGGAACCGATGTGATGCAAAACTTTTTTTGATGTATTGTACTGAGGCTATGACAACTCAGTTTCAAGTTCATTTAGTGGTTTAAAACATGTTCTAATCGTCACCAGCCTATCCACGCAATGAAACACTGAAGTTTTGGAAAAGCAGAAGTATGAATTTTGCCTACTTTCTTGCTATTGTTAAAGTTCCTTCTTCAAATAAACATTACTCCAAGTAGACAATGTTGGTGCAGACACTGGAGTTTCTTTTTGACTATTACACCATTGTACATTACGTTTTAAAAGTGAAAAAATCCCAGTAGATAAATTCAAGGAAGCTAAAAAAAAATTTTGGCCAGGGGGACCTTCAGAAAAGCACTTCCCATAACCCAAAAAACTTAGATACTAAAGCACATTCTTTTTGTACTGAACATTTCACTTCACGAAAACCTCTTTCTTACTGGAATTTACTTTCAAAAGCTATTGTTCTTTGAACTAACTCTGTATAGCCATTGAACACTCTGTAGTAACTTGGGTACAGTCTGATTGAAGTTCATGTAAGCGAACTTATACTGTAACGCTATGCAATAGTTAACAAAACACAAAAATTTAAATGGTGCCTCATCATATTAACGTGGCAGTTCGTAAGTCGGATTAATGAAACACCAGGAAGGACCCTACATAGGTGTGTGATTAGGATGAAATAACAGGGTGAACCAGTTTCTTTAAAGCTCAAGAATGATTATTAAAACATATTTTAATTCAATGGTTCACGCTGTACAAAAGTAAAATACAAATAATTCTTACCTGGTGGCTATAGACTTGGGTGTGGCGAACAATTACGACGGCTACATTACCCACAGTACGACCTGCAAGTATCTTTCTGTATGGGCTCAATTTATCTTCTTGGCGTCGTCTAATTTTACATATAGTAGCCCAACAACTCGCAGCTATGCCGTCTTCATCCTAGGCAATTTTGTGCAAATTTGCAGGGAAAGTTTCTTCTGTCCCCAGAGCCACTTTCGTTTGAAACAAAAGCATACCGGCTTTTGTATAACACCTAATTTTTATATTGTTCCTAAGTGTGACCATTTCTTAAATTGTCAAATTTACATGAGCAATTTATACACACAAATATTTTTAAATATAAAATGTCATCAGAAAATTAAACATAATAAAAAGTTTACATAGTATTTTACGTACATTACTCTCATACAATGCAAAGAATTCAAACTTAAGTACATCACACTGTACTTCATATATACAGAAAATATAGTGCCAATTTGCGAGAATTTTAAAGCAAAAAATACAAAATTTCAATGAACCATAAACAAATAGTAATACCGGAAGCATAATTGAGCCGCCGCCATCTTGTCTCCATCCCACAGTACACGTGTCAAGGAACTGTTACCCTGGTAGATGACTGATGACGGATTCGCGTCCTCCCATCGACGTGGTGGTGGTGGTGGTGGAGGAATCTGAATCGGAATTCATCAGACCATGCAACGCTCTGCCACTGCACCAACGTCCAGTGCTGATGGTCACATACCCATCTGAGTCGTAGTTGCAAATGTTGTAGTGTTAACATCGGCAGATATATGAATCGTTGCCTGCGGAGGCCCATCATTAGGAGTGTGTTTAGTGCACTATGCATTCAGATGCACTTGTACTCTGCCCAGCATTGAAGTCTGTGCCCTGTTTTAGCGGTCTACCCTGTCTACGACGTCAGACATCTGTAATTGGGGGGGATGGGGGGCGGGGGGGGGGGGGGCGGGCTGCCCAACGCTAAAATATCTGGATGTGGTTGCGCCTCGGTGTCGTGCAGTTTTATAAAGGCTCATGCCTAGCCTCAGGGCCATCACAATCTGCCCT
Organism: Schistocerca nitens; assembly: GCF_023898315.1. Taxonomy (NCBI): domain Eukaryota; kingdom Metazoa; phylum Arthropoda; class Insecta; order Orthoptera; family Acrididae; genus Schistocerca; species Schistocerca nitens. Next base: position 251,818,555 of record NC_064615.1, on the reverse strand, counting down.
AGGTCAAACTTGCCTGTTCTACACATATGCAGCTACTCATTGATACTACATGCGCTGCGCATGTGTCCGACAAACAGTCGCTCTTCACCAGATCATGGTGCTGCTATTGCCTTGCACGGGTTTCTATCGATAGGTCGGTGGTCATAATGTTCTGGTTCAGCAGTGTATAAAGCCTAGAAACTTCCTAACACAGTATTAGCCCGATGTGCCGGCCGGAGTGCCGTGCGGTTCTAGGCGCTGCAGTCTGGAACCGAGCGACCGCTACGGTCGCAGGTACGAATCCTGCCTCGGGCATGGTTGTGTGTGATGTCCTTAAGTTAGTTAGGTTTAAGTGGTTCTAAGTTCTAGGGAACTGATAACCTCATAAGTTAAGTCGCATAGTGCTCAGAGCTATTTGAACCATTAGCCCGATGTCTCCTGTGGGCGACTTATTCTCTTTTCCAGTCTACTTACTCTCTACACTTACCTTGCAGCCTAATGAGCGTTTAACACTGAGAACTTGCGGAGAACTGTCGCGCTAGAATGGCTTTGGTTGTGTGCCGCAGTGGGTCTGGTGTTGGTGACGCACGACCAGCTGAGGGGCGGCAACGTGATGCTGTGGCTGCAGCTGATGGTGGGCACCGGCCTGCTGGTCAGCGCCCACCTCATGGAGTGGGAGGCCCGACAGCGCTGCCCTCCCGCCGTCGTGAGTACCCTCAGCTACATGGCACATACTGTGACACACTTGCATATCAATGTTCATGTTTGTTAAATGTCAGCTTCACCGTCTATCTGCGCAAGACATAGTTTCTAGGTATCATATGACTGCCAAATGAACTGTTGGCGCAAGAGTTTGCAACATGCAAGATCCTTTATCATTTAGTTACAATATAGGTCAGCAACTGGAAGCAGTTAATTCCATAAATTATCTGGGAGTAGGCATTAGGAGTGATCTAAAATGGAATGACCATATAAAATTAATCGTCGGTAAAGCAGGTGCCAGACTGAGATTCATTGAAGAATCCTAAGGCATCGCAGTCCGAAAACGAAGTAGGTTACAGTACACTTGTTCGCCCACTGCTTGAATACTGCTCACCGGTGTGGGATCCGTACTAGATAGGGTTGATAGGAGAGAGAGAGAGAGAGAGAGAGAGAGAGAGAGAGAGAGAGAGAGAGAGAGAGAGAAGAAGATCCAAAGGAGAGCAGCGCGCTTCGTTACAGGATCATTTAGTAATCGAGAAAGAGTTACGGAAATGACAGACTCCAGTGGAAGAGTCTGCAAGAGAGATGCTCCGTAGCTCGGTACGGGCTTTTGTTAGTTTCGAGAACATACCTTCACCGAGGAGTCAAACAGCATATTGTTCCCTCCTATGTATATCTCGTGAAGAGACCATGAGGATAAAATCAGAAGTTAGAGCCCACACAGAGGCGTTCACACAATCTTTCTTTCTACGAACAATACGAGACTGGAATAGAAGGGAGAACCGACATCATCTATCTTCTACATGTGAAGCAGTTTCTTCCTGAGAGTGCGAAAGATGTGTTATTGCATCTGCAGTTTGGTGGAGAGCTATGGATGGTTGCCTCATTCATTTCTTGTTGATCCTTTGTGGAAAAATGAAGAAATGAACGAAGACCCACAGTTTGATTAGTTAAATAACGAAACACTGTAACAGTTGCTTATGTTTTCATGCTTAGCGCAATGCGTAACCAGAATTTATCTTTTAGAGTGATTCTGCATACATTAATACATTTGGTGACGTCTGAGTTTTGATTTCCTGCCTCTATTGTATTGTAGATTTTTGTAAAGCTACACTGCAACACAGAAATTGGACAAAATGAATAATGCTAGCTGCTGCATAGCACAGACTGGCAGGAATTTTCAATTTAGATACACTGAACGCATCACCTGTTACTCACATAACGAATTTGCAGAATCAGCAATAGCAAAACCCACAAACGCTGGAACCCATTGGGAAACAGAGATGATAAGACACTCTGCGTCCAAAAATCACGTACAATACATTAAATGGATGAGCTTGAGATTTTTGTAAACCAAAAGAAAGCAGAAAAATTATCAAAGACTAACTAGGTAGTGAGCCACTTGGCCATCTTCAGTTTTTGCCTGTATATGATAACTGTAGAAATATATATATATATATATATATATATATATATATATATGTATGTATATTTCCACGTACATGGAAAAATATAACTGGTAATTCAGTACTCAATACTGCTAAAAACTTATCGGTGACATTTTTATATATATAATTTAATCCAAAAACACTGTAATACCTCTGTGTACAAACTCTTTGTGAAACCAAACTGTCATATCTCTATAGTATGTTTCGATTACAAAAAACAGTGTGATACTAATATCCGTGACATGATTTGCAATGGAGGAGGCACAATACCTATAACTAGACAAACAAAAATACCGTGTCTAACATTAGAGTATAAAAACACTGCAGGATCCAGTTTGTCCGACTTTTCAAATTGCAGTATAGCCTCAGAGAGACATCTAGAGTCAAAGGAGAAAATCACACTTGCAAACCCTATCAAAAATATTCATGTAAACAAATGGACTTGAATGTGAGAATAAATTCTCGAAACGTATTGTGCTAAGCATGAAAAAATAACTGGTGCAGTTTTTCATAATTTAAATCATAAATGACGCAGCTGCAGGCTTTCCTAAAACGTCGATTATCATGAGCGAAATTAACATTTGTTCTGAGATAGAAATTATTTTCACTTTGTTTACAAATCTAAAGAAAAGTAGTCCACTTTTCTTATCTTCATTCTAACGTAGCTGGCAGAAGTGGACGCCAGAGTGTTATCACTGAAGAGAAAACAGAGAGTGAGTCGAACTTTAGCAGGGACAGGGACGACAACGAATGACGTGAGAGTGCGTGAAAAAGAAAATTAACGTTTTGAGACAAAACGTTGAGGATACAAGAGCGATGATAGTACTACAAGTAAAATTATCGAAATAGTTTTATTTGATGAAGTTCGAATATAATTAATAGAGGAGACGAGAAAAAGAACTACTCCAGGCAGTGACCAGTGATGACATCTCAGTCGATACTTTAAAGCTAATGGATTAGCAATCTAGGAAGCATTTAGCTAAAATATTTTAGAGTTGTTTGTACAATGGTACATTCCCAAGAGATCTGAGTTAAGCCAAAATAAGCTCAATACGTAAGGAAGGTAATAACAAGATACAAAGAACTATTACTCTATCAGCCTTCTGCCCACACACTACATTTTTTAAATTAGAATTCGAACTCCAGATTGAGCACTGCACTTGACATGGCTCAACCAACAGTGCTAGCCGATTTCCGCACAGGATTAAGTGCAATTGACCATATACTCACTCTAGGTGAAACAACAGTACAAGTGAGTCCCATCTAGCTCTTTGTCTTGAAAAGGCATTCGATTCGATTAATCAACCAGTTGTGTGAGAGGCTGTAACACAAGAAAAATGAGTTGAAGAAACCAATGATTTTTCTATTCAAAAGTGCGTAAAACAAGGGGATTATCCCCGAAACTATTTCCAGCAGTTCTAGAAATCACAATGTCTAAACTGAATAGGAAAACGAAGTGAAGCCGGGTTCTGAGAAAGAGATGAAGTAACCTATGGTTCCACTTATAAGTATTGGAGTGGCTCCCAGTTAACCGATGAAGACTGAAGGGAAGCCCGCTGGACAGACAGTACAGAGACTTGAGAAAGACAGCTGACCTGAACTGGGAACGGGAAGCTCAAGATCGGCAGAAGCGGAGGAACCTGTTGGGAACCTATGCTGCACGCCGACTCAAAGAAGCCACATCAAGTAAATTGGCTTATGATGGCGACGGCGAACCAGTGTGGTGCAATATGTATTTTTTTTTTATTTACATGTCGAGTTCCGTAGGACCAAACAGGAGAATCTCCAAGGTCATGGAATTTGTCAATACATGAAATTACAACATAAAAGTAATAAAAGATAAAATGTTAATGAGCCCAAAGAAAGACAAGCCGTAAGTTTAAGTAAACTCAATCAACAATGTAACATAGGAATCAGTTTAATTTTTCGAGGATCAGCTCGACAATATAGGAGTGATCCATGAGGAAAGTCTTCAGTTTCGAATTGAAAGCGCGTGGATTACTGCTGAGATTTTTGAGTTCTTGTGGTAGTTTACTGAAAGTGGATGCAGCCGTATACTACACACTTTTCTCCACATGAGTCAAAGAACTGCAATCCAAATGCATATTGGATTTCTGCCTAGCATTAACTGAGTGAAATCTGCTAATTCTTGGGAATAAGCTGATATTGTAAACAAGAAACGCCATTGAAGACTATGTATATTGAGAGGCCAATGTCAGAATACCCACACCAGCCCCCCTGCGGGTCTGGGGTAAGAATAGGCCCGAGGTATTCCTGCCTGTCGTAAGAGGCGACTAAAAGGAGTTTCAACCGTTTCGGCCTTCCATGTGATGGTCCCCCTTGGGGTTTGACCACCATTTTTCAAAATTCTACAGAAGTACGAGCCTTTTGGGGAAGAACACCTTACGTGGTGTACCACTGGTCCTAAGTGCACTAAGACCTTGGCACTCAGCATTGCACCGGCGTTGTAACCATACCCACTATTCCTCAAATTGGGCCTAAACGCCTGATGGGTTGTCCGAGTTACGCCCATAGTGCATCTCCATCTGCACCAGCGATCATGATGGACTTTCCATGGCACCAGAAATCCAGCGCGGTAGCCAGCCCGTTGTGGTGGGGTCGTCATGTACCCTCTAGGTTGTAGCCACCTGACAACACAGGGATCGTACTGCCGATACCTGAGCTGCACCCTCCCCACGTCGGCCAAGGAGTAGATGCCCGTCTCCTTGGGGCATCAGGACTCCCAGCAATGGTCATCCTGCCAGGTGGCCCTTGCTGCGGCTGGGTGGCGCCCGTGGGGAGAGCACCTGGTCGGAGTGGGTGGTATCGGGGCGGACGTTTCGCAGATGAAACGTCAACACGTATCAGGTCGCTCTGCGGCCGAGTCTTTCAAAAGAAAAGGTACCGTTTCTAGTTCTGGTTCTCCTGCCCTTTCCCCCTTGGCCACTCCATGGGAGGAGGGACAGGCCTGCCGGCTTGGGGCGAAGTACTTCCCCGGCTATTTGGTCTGTTCTCGAACCGATGGGGGGACATTCGCCACCTCCAAGCCCATGTTCTTTGTTCAGCACATTGAGGACGTCTTCGGGGAAATCGAGGCTCTCAGCAAGATGCGTTCAGGGTCCATTCTTATCAAGACCACACAGTCGGCGGCGCTCCAGGCGTGCGACCGCCTAGGGGACATCCCAGTATCCATTTTCCCAAATCTGGCACTAAATAGAACGCAGGGGGTTATTTTTCATCGTGACCTCCTGCTACAATCTGATGAGGAGCACAGGGCCAACCTGGAGCGCCGAGGCGAGCATTTCGTCCGGCGAGTCCAGCGCGGCCCCAAAGACCGTCGCATCGACACCGGGGCCTTTATCCTCGCCTTCGAGGGGGACGTTCTCCCGGAGAAGGTAAAGGTGATGTGCTACTGGTGTGACGTGCGACCTTACGTCCCGCCTCCTATGCGCTGTTTTAGGTGTTTGCGCTTTGGGCACATGTCGTCACGGTGTGAGGCTGAGCCCCTTTGTGGCGATTGTGGACGTCCTCTTCGTGAGGAACATACATGCACCCCACCACCTCGGTGCATTAATTGTCCTGGCGTCCACTCGCCTAGATCCTCAGACTGCCCCGCATATCAGAAGGAGAAGAAGATACAAGAAATCAAAACTTTGGATCGGCTCTCTTATTCTGAGGCCAGGAAGAAGTATGACCGCCTCCATCCCGTGCCATTGACCACTTCGTTTGCCTCAGTTGTGTCCACTCCTTCCGCGGTATCCTCACCCCTATCCTGTTCCCCCTCCGCCTCCTCCGCCCATCAGGGGGCTCTGCCTCCGCCTCCCAAATCCCTCCCTTCCAAATCCTCCTCCCCCGTGGCCCCCACCCCCTCTGCCCCAGGGGCCACCCTTCTTCCTCCTCCTGCCCCCACGCCTCCTGAGAAGCGATCCTCTTCTCAGGCGTCCATCGGGGAAACGTTCCGGACCCCAGCTTCCGAGGTCCGGCGTTCGAAAACGGACCCCGCGCGTGAGGACCTTCTTCGGGTCCAGCCCACCATCCCTGTGCCTCCTCGGACTTCCAAGAAGGCCTCCAAGAAGAAGTCTCTATCCCCCTCTCCACCCTGGCGCGTTTCGTCTGACGCTCCATCCGTGAGTCGCTGCTCCCGGCCGTCCTCAGTTTCGCCGGGACGCTCTGCTGCCAGGCGCTCAGCTGGCCTTTCGTCGGCAAACGATGCTGCCCCTCCTAAACAACCAGGGACAGCGGCCGCAGCTGGCGACGAGTCGATGGAACTGGATCCGCCTCCCGTCGGTTGTAGCGTTGTTCCCTCGCAACCTGGCCCTCCGCGGCCGTCGAGGTGACCAGCTCTTCCCCCATCTCGTTCCCCCAACTTTTTGACAAGCGATGGCGTTGTTTCATTGGAACATAAGAGGTATTCGATCTAATCGGGAGGAATTACAACTGCTCCTCCGCCTGCACTGTCCGCTCGTCCTTGGTCTCCAGGAAACAAAGTTGCGCCCGACTGACCGTATTGCCTTTACCCACTATACCTCGGAGCGGTATGATCTCACCCCTGTGGACGGTGTCCCAGCTCATGGTGGGGTCATGTTGCTCATTCGGGACGATGTCTATTACCATCCCATCCCATTGACCACCCCACTCCAAGCAATAGCTGTCCGCATTACTCTTTCTGCTTTTACTTTTTCAGTTTGTACCATCTACACTCCACCGTCATCTGCTGTTAGTCGGGCTGACATGATGCACCTGATCGTTCAGCTTCCCCCGCCGTTTTTATTGTTTGGCGACTTCAATGCCCATCATCCCCTTTGGGGCTCTCCTGCATCCTGTCAAAGAGGCTCACTCTTGGCGGATGTCTTCAACCATCTCAATCTTGTCTGCCTCAATACTGGCGCCCCGACTTTCCTCTCGGACTCTACTCATACCTACTCCCACTTGGACCTCTCGATCTGTTCTACCACTCTTCCCCGTCGGTTCGATTGGTATGTCCTTTCTGACACCTATTCGAGCGACCACTTCCCCTGTGTCGTTCGTCTCCTGCACCACACCCCATCCCCACGTCCTTCGAGCTGGAACATACTGAAAGCTGACTGGGGACTTTACTCCTCCCTGGCGACCTTTCCGGACCACGATTTTCCCAGTTGTGACAGTCAGGTCGAATACCTCACGGCTGTTATCATCAATGCTGCCGAACGTTCCATTCCTCGTACTACTTCTTCTTCACGTCGCGTTTCCGTCCCCTGGTGGAACGAGGCTTGTAGGGACGCTATCCGTGCTCGACGACGTGCTTTACGCACCTTTCGCCGCCATCCTACGTTGGCGAATTGTATTGAATACAAACGACTCCGAGCGCAATGCCGTAGAGTCATCAAAGACAGCAAAAAAGCTTGTTGGGCCTCTTTCACCAGCTTCTTTAACAGTTTTACTCCCTCTTCCGTCGTTTGGGGTAGCCTGCGCCGGCTGTCGGGCATTAAGGCCCACTCCTCGGTACCTGGCCTGACCTCAGGTAATGAGGTCCTTGTTGATCCTGTCGCTGTCTCCAACGCCTTTGGCCGCTTTTTTGCGGAGGTTTCAAGCTCCGCCCATTACCATCCTGCCTTCCTTCCCAGGAAAGAGGCAGGAGAGGCTCGGCGACCTTCCTTCCACTCGCTGAATCTGGAAACTTATAATGCCCCCTTTACTATGCGGGAACTCGAACGTGCGCTTGCACTGTCCCGGTCCTCTGCTCCGGGGCCAGATGCCATTCACGTTCAGATGCTGGCACACCTTTCTCCGGCGGGCAAAAGCTTCCTTCTTCGTACCTACAATCGCGTCTGGACCCAAGGTCAAGTCCCCATGCGTTGGCGTGACGCCGTTGTTGTTCCTATACCCAAACCTGGAAAGGATAGACACCTTCCTTCTAGTTACCGCCCCATTTCTCTTACAAGCTGTGTCTGTAAGGTGATGGAGCGCATGGTTAATGCTCGGTTAGTCTGGATTCTTGAATCTCGACGGCTACTTACTAATGTCCAATGCGGCTTTCGTCGCCGCCGCTCCGCTGTTGACCACCTTGTGACCTTGTCGACATTCATCATGAACAACTTTTTGCGAAGGCGCCAAACGGTAGCCGTGTTCTTCGACTTGGAGAAGGCTTATGATACCTGTTGGAGAGGAGGTATCCTCCGCACTATGCACAGGTGGGGCCTACGCGGTCGCCTGCCCCCTTTTTATTGATTCCTTTTTAACGGATCGAAAGTTTAGGGTACGTGTGGGTTCCGTATTGTCCGACGTCTTCCTCCAGGAGAACGGAGTGCCTCAGGGCTCCGTCTTGAGTGTAGCCCTTTTTGCCATCGCGATCAATCCAATTATGGATTGCATTCCACCTAATGTCTCAGGCTCTCTCTTTGTCGATGACTTCGCGATCTACTGCAGTGCCCAGAGAACATGCCTCCTAGAGCGCTGCCTTCAGCGTTGTCTAGACAGCCTCTACTCATGGAGCGTGGCAAATGGCTTCCGGTTCTCTGAAGAGAAGACGGTTTGTATCAACTTTTGGCGATATAAAGCGTTCCTTCCGCCAACCTTACATCTCGGTCCCGTTGTTCTCCCATTCGTGGACACAACTAAGTTTTTAGGGCTCACGTTGGACAGTAAACTGTGTTGGTCTCCACATGTCTCTTATTTGGCGGCCCGTTGTACACGTTCCCTTAATTTCCTCAGAGTTCTTAGCGGTTCATCTTGGGGAGCGGATCGCACTGTCCTACTTCGCTTGTATCGGTCCATAGTCCGATCGAAGCTGGATTATGGGAGCTTCGTCTACTCGTCCGCTCGGCCATCCCTCTTACGCCGGCTCAACTCCATCCACCATCGGGGGGATACGTCTTCCGACCAGAGCCTTCTACACTAGTCCTGTCGAGAGTCTTTATGCTGAAGCTGCCGAGTTACCATTGACCTACCGGCGCGACGTACTGCTGTGTCGGTATGCCTGCCGGCTGTTGTCTATGCCCGACCACCCCTCTTACAAGTCCTTCTTCGCCGATTCTCTCGACCGTCAGTACGGGTTGTATGTGTCTGCCCTGCTGCCCCCCGGAGTCCGCTTCCGTCGCCTGCTTCGACAATTGGATTTTGCCCTCCCTACCACCTTCAGAGAGGGTGAGAGCCCGACACCACCCTGGCTCCAGGCTCCGGTTCGTATTTATCTCGACCTCAGCTCACTCCTGAAGGAGGGTACTCCGGCTGCAGTGTATTGCTCACGGTTTGTCGAACTTCGTGCTCGACTTGCCGTTCACACCTTTATTTACACCGATGGCTCCAAAACTGACGATGGTGTCGGCTGTGCCTTTGTCGTCGGGGCCGCCACCTTTAAATACCGGCTCCTCGACCAATGTTCCAGCTTTACGGCCGAGCTTTTTGCTCTCCATCAGGCCGTTCAGTATGCCCGCCGCCACCGCCATTCATCGTATGTACTCTGCTCTGACTCACTCAGTGCTCTTCAGAGCCTTGGAGCTCGCTATCCGGTCCATCCCTTGATTCAACGGATACAGCAGTCCCTCCATTCTTTCGCTGATAATGGTGGTTCTGTCAGCTTTCTGTGGGTTCCCGGACATGTAGGAGTGCCTGGGAATGAGGCTGCGGATGCTGCAGCCAAGGCTGCAGTCCTCCTGCCTCGGCCAGCCTCCCATTGTGTCCCGTCATCTGACGTTCGTGGGGATGTATGTAAGAGGCTTGTGTCGTTGTGGTGGGATGCTTGGTCATCCCTCCAAGGAAACAAGCTCCGGGCAGTAAAACCGCTCCCAACTGCTTGGACAACATCCTCCCGACCATCTCGGCGCGAGGAGGTCCTTCTGACCAGGTTGCGGATTGGGCATTGCCGGTTTAGCCACCGCTACCTGCTCTCCGGTGACCCAGCCCCGCAGTGCCCTTGTGGTCAGGCATTAACAGTGCGCCATGTTTTATTGTCGTGTCCCCGTTTTAGTCAATTTCGTGTTGTCCTGTCCCAGCCATCTACTTTACCGGATGTTTTAGCTGATGACGCTCGAGCAGCTGCTCGTATTCTGCGTTTTATAACTTTAACTGGCTTGCCCAAAGACATTTAACATTTTTACTTATTTTATCTGCATATTTGTCAGGTCCTTCTGGTGTCCCCCCATCCCCTTGAGTTTTACCAGATTCCATGTGCTCTCACAACAGTGACTGGGCGCTAATGACCTCAGCAGTTGAGCGCCCTTCAACCCAAACAAAAAAAAAAACCCACACCAGTGAACTAGGGGTCGACAAGAGGTTCTCGAACTTACACCACTCATCACCTGAACTGCTCGTTTCTGAGCTAAAAATATCCTTTGAGATTGGGAAGAGTTACCCCAAAATATAATGCCATACGGCATAAGAGAATGAAGATAAGAAAAGTGGACTACTTTTCTTTAGATTTGTATATTAAAATTTGGCGCCGCCTGACAAAGCGAAAATAATTTCTATCTCAGAACGAATGTTAATTTCGCTCATGATAATCGACGTTTTAGGAAAGCCTGCAGCTGCGTCATTTATGATTTAAGTTATGAAAAACTGCACCAGTTATTTTTTCATGCTTAGCACAATACGTTTAGAGTTGTATCTTGTTATTACCTTCCTTACGTATTGAGCTTATTTTGGCTTAACTCAGATCTCTTGGGAATGTACCATTGTACAAACAACTCTAAAATATTTTAGCTAAATGCTTCCTAGATTGCTAATCCATTAGCTTTAAAGTATCGACTGAGATGTCATCACTGGTCACTACCTGGAGTAGTTCTTTTTCTCGTCTCCTCTATTAATTATATTCGAACTTCATCAACTAAAACTATTTCGATAATTTTACTTGTAGTACTATCATCGCTCTTGTATCCTCAACGTTTTATCTCAAAACGTTAATTTTCTTTTCCACGCACTCTCACGTCATTCGTTGTCGTCCCTGTCCCTGCTAAAGTTCGACTCACTCTCCGTTTTCTCTTCAGTGATAACACTCCGGCGTCCACTTCTGCCAGCTACATCCACCTACGTCACGCGCCTTGTTTTAGTGGGGGTTGTCACAGGGTAAGGTTCACCATTAGTTTGCCAGGTTGTGTGCTTCCTTGCGATCCTTCTCAAGCAAGTTTAAAGAAACTACATGATTCAAAAAATCCGCTTCCATCACAAGTCGAATAGTTTGCAATAAAAAGTAGGCATCGCTAGCTTACCATTTTTATTTTTTTCTTCTTGGGGTGCATATTACGTTAAATGTTGATACACTCCTGGAAATGGAAGAAGAACACATTGACACCGGTGTGTCAGACCCACCATACTTGCTCCGGACACTGCGAGAGGGCTGTACAAGCAATGATCACACGCACGGCACAGCGGACACACCAGGAACCGCGGTGTTGGCCGTCGAATGGCACTAGCTGCGCAGTATTTGTGCACCGCCGCCGTCAGTGTCAGCCAGTTTGCCGTGGCATACGGAGCTCCATCGCAGTCTTTAACACTGGTAGCATGCCGCGACAGCCTGGACGTGAACCGTATGTGCAGTTGACGGACTTTGAGCGAGGGCGTATAGTGGGCATGCGGGAGGCCGGGTGGACGTACCGCCGAATTGCTCAACACGTGGGGCGTGAGGTCTCCACAGTACATCGATGTTGTCGCCAGTGGTCGGCGGAAGGTGCACGTGCCCGTCGACCTGGGTCCGAACCGCAGCGACGCACAGATGCACGCCAAGACCGTAGGATCCTACGCAGTGCCGTAGGGGACCGCACCGCCACTTCCCAGCAAATTAGGGACACTGTTGCTCCTGGGGTATCGGCGAGGACCATTCGCAACCGTCTCCATGAAGCTGGGCTACGGTCCCGCACACCGTTAGGCCGTCTTCCGCTCACGCCCCAACATCGTGCAGCCCGCCTCCAGTGGTGTCGCGACAGGCGTGAATGGAGGGACGAATGGAGACGTGTCGTCTTCAGCGATGAGAGTCGCTTCTGCCTTGGTGCCAATGATGGTCGTATGCGTGTTTGGCGCCGTGCAGGTGAGCGCCACAATCAGGACTGCATACGACCGAGGCACACAGGGCCAACACCCGGCATTATGGTGTGGGGAGCGATCTCCTACACTGGCCGTACACCACCGGTGATCGTCAAGGGGACACTGAATAGTGCACGGTACATCCAAACCGTCATCGAACCCATCGTTCTAACATTCCTAGACCGGCTAGGGAACTTGTTGTTCCAACAGGACAAAGCACGTCCGCATGTATCCCGTGCCACCCAACGTGCTCTAGAAGGTGTAAGTCAACTACCCTGGCCAGCAAGATCTCCGGATCTGTCCCCCATTGAGCATGTTTGGGACTGGATGAAGCGTCGTCTCACGCGGTCTGCACGTCCGGCACGAACGCTGGTCCAACTGAGGCGCCAGGTGGAAATGGCATGGCAAGCCGTTCCACAGGACTACATCCAGCATCTCTACGATCGTCTCCATGGGAGAATAGCAGCCTGCATTGCTGCGAAAGGTGGATATACACTGTACTAGTGCCGACATTGTGCATGCTCTGTTGCCTGTGTCTATGTGCCTGTGGTTCTGTCAGTGTGATCATGTGATGTATCTGACCCCAGGAATGTGTCAATAAAGTTTCCCCTTCCTGGGACAATGAATTCACGGTGTTCTTATTTCAATTTCCAGGAGTGTACATATGAAATGTAGTTAACATACTGAATAATTACGTAATCTTGAGAGGAAAGCTACATCTACCTCCAAATTCAAGAAATTGGATTACATGTAGTTCAGCTCGTATTTAGAGAATGTAATGCTCATAACGTGCCTCACATTTCATAAAATGTTTGACTTACCTAATGCCGGCCGAAGTGGCCGTGCGGTTAAAGCCGCTGCAGTCTGGAACCGCAAGACCGCTACGGTCGCAGGTTCGAATCCTGCCTCGGGCATGGATGTTTGTGATGTCCTTAGGTTAGTTAGGTTTAACTAGTTCTAAGTTCTAGGGGACTAATGACCTCTGAAGTTGAGTCCCATAGTGCTCAGAGCCATTTGAACCATTTGAACTTACCTAATGAGGTTTTGGCACGTGATAGCCTGCAAACAATTATTTTGCCATATGGTTAACATGAGAAACTTTATCTCAACATGTGAGAAGCTACAGAGTTTTTCTATATAATAAAGTAATTTTTAAGGGTCATAGATACTTGTAGTTGAAATTGAGTGGAATCTTGAAAGTGCGTTATTCAAGGAGCAACTGGGGGCAAGGTAAGTCAGTAGTTCATGAAAAAGCACGTTTTGTAAAAAAAAAAATAAGTTCAAATTGTAAAACCCACAAAAATTCTCGTAAAAATACTGTCAGTAACCCTTACAAATTACATAATTGTCTAGAAAAAACGGTCAGTATCTCATACGTTGTGCTAGGTAAACCAGTCTCACTTATTAACCATACAGCGAAGTACATTTCCTCTTTGCGTGATATGATGGTAGAAAACGCGTTTCAAAATCTCAAACAATTTGAGATATGTCACGAATATTTCATTCTGGCTGTACCGTCTGCAAGCACGAGTTTGAGTACACTATATGCACTCCATTTTCATGAAACTGAAGATAGCTACATCTCAAAATATTATATAAATATTCAATATGGTAACTGTATTTCATGTGCAGCAATGACCTAACATGCATAAAACAAACTCTTAGTGACTTATTTTTCATGGCCGTCACTGGACAGGCGACTTTAAAGTAAAATGTCTCCCAGGAATGGGAATACACACAACGAATGTACCAGTGCAGGTTATACACTTACGCTTGATGGCGTAAGGAAGTTTGGGTCTGGCTGTGGGGCATCCTGAAATAGCTCATGGTAAGGCGACTGCTCGAGATAAGAGGGAAATCCGGGTTGAGGGTGTCCTGCTCTGGCAAAAATTTTGGTTGCCATTCCATTATATAGCTGACGGTTGCTCATATTCGCAACTCTAAATACATTTCATGTAAATAAAACTGGCAAATAGTTAGCACACTTTCAAAATCTCGTTCTTGTGGAATACTAATAGTTCTTTATTCACTCGAAGTAATCAGTACTATAGGCAAAGGAGCGCAGGTTGATTACCTAGTTGTATATTTCGAGAGGCCTTTTTACACCGTTCCTCAAGAGGCGATTTATCAAAAGGGAACCTATGGTGTGTCGTGCGATTGCATTCGTAATTTCCTATCGGAGAGGAGACAGTTCGCAGTAACTGATAGAAAGTAATTGAGTAAAACAGAAGTGATATCTAGCGTTCGTAATAGACATAAACGATTGTGAAGACAATGTGAACAGCCGTCTTCAATTCTTTTCACTTGATGCGGTAATTTAATGTCTTGTAAACTCATCAGAAGATCAAAACCAGTTGCAAAATGATTTTGATAAGAACTGTATGGCGCGAAAATTGGCAGCTGATCCCAAATAATGAAAAGTGTGAGGTTATCATCATGACTGCTGAATGAACTGCATGAAATTTCGGTTATAGTACAAATCACACAAATACAAAGGCTTCCATTTCGACTAAATAACACTGAAAAAGAAACAATTACATAGTAAAGCCAACTAAAGCCTGCGTTTTATTGCCAAAGTACTAGGGAGAAGGAATAGGTCTACTAGGGAGACTGCCTACACTACGCTTGTCCGTCCTCAGCTGGAGTATTGCTGTGCGATATGGGATTCTTGCCAGATATTACAGACGTAGTACATCGAAAAAGTCCAAAGGAATGTATCTTGTTTTTTTATCTTCGCGAACTAGGGGAGACAGTGTCACGGATATGATACGCCAGTTGGGAATCGTTAGAACAAAGGCGTTCTTCGCTGCGGCGGTATCTTTGCACGAAATTTCGAACAGCAGCTTTCTCCTCTGTATGCGGAAATTTTTTGACACCCACCTTCATATGCTGAAATGATCGTCGTAATACAAGAAGAGAAATTACAGCTCGCACGGAGAGATTTAAGTGTTGGTTTTCCCCGCATGCTGTTAGAGAGTGGAACTTTGGAGAAACAGTGTGGGTGGTTCGATAAACCCTCCGACAGGCGCTTAAGTGTGAATTGCAGAGTAGTCACACAGATGCAGACACCGATTAGAACTCTTGATAAACCAGCAGGGGTAGCATTCGGAAAACCTTTGAAGATAAACAGCAGCGGGACTACCACAGAAAACTTGAAGAGCGCCCTGAAGGAAAGCCGTAACACGAAGCAGCAAGTAAGCTTACGGTAGATACTACTCTACCTCACATGGGCTGCAAGTACAGGGCGCGGCGCTTAACTCCGTACGAATTTCAGTTTCAGTTTGAATTTCCCGACATATAGTAGTACGACCGGAGCTCACGATTGGAGTTCTTCAGCAGTAGGCATCTAATAACACTCAGAACCTCATAGTGGTTCAAATGGCTCTGAGCACTATGGGACTTAACATCTGTGGCCATCAGTCCCCTAGATCTTAGAACTACTTAAACCTAACTAACCTAAGGACATCACACACATCCATGCCCGAGGCAGGATTCGAACCTGCGACCGTAGCAGCAGCGCGGTTCCGGGCTGAAGCGCCTATAACCGCTCGGAACCTCATAGTGGCCGAGATACTACAGACAAGTGCGGAGTACAACCGAAGAGCCGCGATTATCGAAACTCTTCGCGCTGGGCGTTCGCCAACTGAAATAGATTTTTCGGGTACCTGCGATCGGTTGTCGGCTATATTGTAGCCACGTATAACGCTTCGGAGAAGCCTGGGGTTCACGTCCTAGGTGTTGTGTCCAGTGAGGGTGATTTCATGCCACCACATTTCTTTGAAGAGGGACAAACTGTCGCAAAAGAAGTTTATCTGGAAGTTTCGACGAATGTCGTGAAACCGTGGATGGTAACTGTGGTCTCGGGGAGACAATGTCTTTAAACGGAACGGTGCACCGGCTCATACGATCCATTTACTCCAAAGCTGGCTTCGGAGTTCTGGTCAAAGGAGTTCTGGCCCCCCGAATAGCCCAGATTTGAACCCCCTCGACTAGTATCTTCGGAGAGTGGTAGAGTGAGTTACCAATAGACTAGGCACCCTAATGTCGCATCTCTAGGCACCGCTATCCAAGCAACATTCACGAATATGAACAGCGCTGTTTTAAAGAGTGCGTGCGATCGCTTCAAGACAAGATTGGAGACGATCACTGCGACTGAAGGGGGTTACATCGAGTAATGTTACTCTTGAAAGATACCACTATTTATATGTAAAAGAATTTTCATTTCTACTTTGTTTTATTAAATTGGCTTTTAAAAAAGTTTTATTTGTCTGGATTTAAGCGCAGAACCCTGTGAGCCTCCGGCAGAAGCTGACAAAATAAAGCGCGCCTTTCACGTGATCGACTGAAGAGTGCAATACTGTTCTTTTGCTTTACTGTGCTTTCACAATAAAACAGCTACATCAAAATGGTAGTGTCCCGAGGTGAATGTAAATACTAATTTACGTATAAATTTAAATGATACGTAATTGTAAATTTGTGTAAATTAAGAATGTGCTTTGACGTTTCAGAGGGTACGGTAGGATAGGGAATTAAGCAAACGGTCGATACTTTCGTTATGTCGTTATGAAAAGACCCACAAATTGTCTTTGCGTGCTTTACACCTATTTTCGCCAGCTGCGACATAGTCGCTTATATTAACAGTGATGCAAGACTGTCAAATGTTTTTTATTCCAGTCTTTGATCACAATATCAATTCTTTCGACGATGACCGATTTCAGTCAGTAATGACCATCAGATTTTTTATACACCATGTCCTAAAGTGATGATTTGACGATGGTATTACGGCCTTATCACTTTAGGACATGGTGTAAACAAAGATCTGAGGATGGTCATTACTGACTGAAATCGGTCATCGTCGAAAGAATTCATACTGTGATCAAAGACTGGAATAAAAAACACTTTACACCTATCTTCGCTGTTTACAAGAGCCTGGGAACTATTTCTGCGGTATCGAGAAAGCGATGAAGAACATAATGACCATAACTTACAGTCTAAAATTTCACATTACTATTTGTGCTCACTGAAAGAAAATGTTCCTAATAGCTATTTACTCAGTGGAATCAGGAACTATGACGGTAAATAAGTTTTGAGTTGTAACTGATGTACTCTATAAAAGTTCACATTCACAAAAGTCTTGGTTTTCTATCTAATATACTTACCTGAAACAGCAGTATTAGCACTTTAGAGGCGGCCTCTACGAGAAGTTCCAAGTAAAACGGTATATCGCCCTGACTTCTAATTAGCAAAAGTTAACTGCTCGCCTATAATTGGAAAATAATCTCGCATATGCCATGCAATTTTGTCAACATTGCGTGTGGCACTCAGTTACTTCCGTAAAATCTAAGCGATGTAGGACCGTGTTCAGTCCTCGTGAGTTCACTTTCTTCTTCTTCTTCTTCTTCTTCTTCTTCTTCGTCTTCTTCCAAAACGCCTTGAAGTCTGCCCAGCTCTGACGTCGTCCGAGGCAGCACGCACGCAGGCGTTTGACTGGCGCGAACCGATTGATATCTCGTTATGAAGTCTCTCTTCTTAACTGGCTCTCTGGTCATATTTATATACTGGCACGGCTAACCGTCAACCGGAACATCTGCTGTCAACTGCCCTAGACACAGGTAGCAGCATCTAAATGGCCCCTTTCTTGGACACGTATTATTAGCTCCGTCGTTTAACAATTTACAGTCTTCTTAGTTTTTATGTAAATTGAGTTAAGTTTGCGTTAGTAACTGAAATTTTTTAGCTCGACTGCATTTAAACTATGGCAGCTAGAATTTTTAGAACGGAACTGAAAGAACATGACCTCTGAACTGCCTCTTAAAGATTCCTTCTAGTCATTGTCATTTACAATACAGCCTTGAAACTTGGCACAGCTACCGAGCGAGGTGGCGCAGTGGTTAGCACACTGGACTCGAATTCGGGAGGACGACGGTTCAATCCCGTCTCCGGCCATCCTGATTTAGGTTTTCCGTGATTTCCCTAAATCGCTTCAGGCAAATGCCGGGATGGTTCCTTTGAAAGGGCACGGCCGATTTCCTTCCCCATCCTTCCCTCACCCGAGCTTGCGCTCCGTCTCTAATGACCTCGTTGTCCACGGGACGTTAAACACTAACCACCACCACCACCACCTTCGCACAGCTGTGTTATTGCTTAAATGTATTAGTGTTGTGATTAGGACTTTGTATTACAGGCACAAATGACAATATAACAGGAATAAGGACTTTCTCGTTCCAAATGTTTTAGTAAATAAGAAAACTAATAGAGGTAGCTTACGATATTATATGGTAATGTTTTTATATGAAACTGAGGCTACATACGAATTTTTTACCTTTCTCAGTCTAATATTTGGTTCCTTAAATTTTTCGTAAAAATGGCGATTTTGACGAAAATATTGCTCCGATCAAGTTGAGACTTGACTTTAATTGTGATATACATTTGCATGTTGTGAACAATTTTTAATTTTATAGTTATATTATTCAGTGCCACTTATTTTTTCTTAAAATAATATATCCATCGAAACGTATTCATTTGATCACTCCGAGACGTTAACAGTATTAATGTTAATATGCTGAAGCATACACTGGCGAAGTTTGAAAAATTTATTTTAATTTTTCAGTCTTAGGTTATTGTTTAATCATTTGTATGTTAAGCACAGGCGCGTTATGGAGACGTGGCACTAGTGGTAGTGAAGTGGGTTAAGTCCCGGCACGCTCGCTCGACCCTCTACCTCTTTCAGTGACACAGCACTTGTTCCACCTCACGTGCACGACCCACAACCAGATGCAAACTTCCACACATAGCCGTTTCTGGATAAGTCTATATTCGTATGCATTACGTACTTCACGTACAGGGGAAGGCATATCAAATGAAACTCGCTGCCTGGTATCGGTGGATGAATACGATACTGCAATGACTGTGTTCTAAAGGAAAATGACGCAATGTTCATTCGCATATGCACACATGTCCGAAGGAACGGGCATCGTATTTTTTTTACAACACAGGCGCTGCAATATCGTATCGATATCTCTCAACCATCTTCTAGATTGTCTTTAAAGTTTTCTTCGCTCAGGTGGTGTCAATTCATAGCGTCTCTTTAGTCATCGGTTATCGTTTGTTGGATGTGCTCATACCAGATCCATATTTAGCTACATATTGAATCGAGAACGTGTTTTTCTCAATTTTTTCGTCTCTGACTTTCTCGTCTGTAGATGGGACAACTTCTTCACTGAAAACTCATGTCGAGGGACATAAATTTCTGTTCTTTTTGGTTAGCTCCATATTTCCTGAAAACGATCTACAGCCGACAGAAAGACCTTCGTTTTCTTTCTAATTTTGACACTCCATAGCCAACACTTGGCCAATTACTCTTTTCCTTGCCAAATTTTGTTTGTGATGTCTCTAGCCTGTAAAATGACTCAGCTACTTAAATGTGCAGAGATTTTTAATTTTACTTTATCGTACGAGCCTTCTTCTCCTTTACCCACTAGCATACAATTTTTTTTTTTGTCAGTCAATCTGTGTTTAGAGTATTCTCCATACAGTGTCTATAAACGTAATTGCAGTCGTCTTTGTCTTCCGATATCAGGACCTGGCCGTCAGCGAAGAGTTAAGTGAACAGTATTTCTTGTCTTGCAGGAATTCCCGTTCCACTTCGCAAAACGTCTTGCCTAATGATCACCTTCGTCCGAGACCCTTCTTCACGGAGAGGTCTTGGGAATATTAGTTACCTGCTTTAACCATAGTATTGAAACAGACATCTGTCGAATTGCTTGAAAATATCTACTGCCGATGCCGAAATATTCAACTGCTAATCACATCTTAATGATACTGTATCGCATGCCTTTTGCAGATAAATAAAAGTGAAGCAACATTCACATTTATAGCGTCATTTCAATGAGGTGTTAAAAGTAAAAATGCCATTTGTGCATAGGGGTCCAACCTATTTTTGCTCCTCCGTTTGTTATTTGTGCTCCTATTTGATGCTTTATTGCTTTACCGTACAATCTGGCTGTTGCACTAATAACTTTAATTCGTCTACAGTGTGCAAAAACGCGTTTTGAAATAAGCTACATATTACACAAATTAGAAAATTTGTTGTGGGGCTGTAATGCCGATAGAACCAAACCTTGAGTATTTTTGAAGTGCCATGGAAAAGGCCTTATGCCTATGCCTAAAACTGCGTTGGGAGTAGAAAAACCTATCAGAACTTAGGGGAGCACAAATTTTGGTGTAATACTGTAATACTCCCCCCACCCCCCATGAACCATGGACCTTGCCGTTGGTGGGGAGGCTTGCGTGCCTCAACGATACAGATAGCCGTACCGTAGGTGCAACCACAACGGAGGGGTATCTGTTGAGAGGCCAGACAAACGTGTGGTTCCTGAAGAGGGGCAGCAGCCTTTTCAGTAGTTGCAGGGGCAACATTCTGGATGATTGACTGATCTGGCCTTGTAACATTAACCAAAATGGCCTTGCTATTCTGGTACTGCGAACGGCTGAAAGCAAGGGGAAACTACAGCCGTAATTTTTCCCGAGGGCATGCAGCTTTACTGTATGATTAAATGATGGTGTCCTCTCGGGTAAAATATTCCGGAGGTAAAATAGTCCCCCATTCGTATCTCCGGGCGGGGACTACTCAGGAGGACGTCGTTATCAGGAGAAAGAAAACTGGTGTTCTGCGGATCGGAGCGTGGAATGTCAGATCCCTTAATCGGGCAGGTAGGTTAGAAAAAGTTAAAAAGGGAAATGGATAGGTTAAAGTTGGATATAGTGGGAATTAGTGAAGTTCGGTGGCAGGAGGGCAAGACTTCTGGTCAGGTGAATACAGGGTTATAAATACAAAATAGAATAGGGGTAATGCTGGAGTAGGTTTAACAATGAATAAAAAATAGGAGTACGGGTAAGCTACTACAAACAGCATAGTGAACGCATTATTGTGGCCAAGATAGACACAAAGCCCACGCCAACTACAGTAGTACAAGTTTATATGCCAACTAGCTCTGCAGATCACGAAGAAATTGATGAAATGTATGATGAGATAAAAGAAATTATTCAGGTAGTGAAGGGAGATGAATATTTAATAGTCATGGGTGATTGCAGTTCGAGAGTAGGAAAAGGGAGAGAAGGAAACATAGTAGGTGAATATGGATTGGGGCTAAGAAATGAAAGAGGAAGCCACCTGCTAGAATTTAGCGCAGAGCATAATTTAATCATAGCTAACACTTGGTTCAAGAATCATAATAGAAGGTTGTATACACGGAAGAACCCTGGAGGTACTAAAAGGTATCAGATAGATTATATAATGGTACGACGGGGATTTAGGAACCAGGTTTTAAATTGCAAGACATTTCCAGGGGCAGATGTGGACTCCGACCACAATCTATTGGTTATGAACTGTAGATTAAAACTGAAGAAACTGCAAAAAGGTGGGAGTTTAAGGAGATGGGACCTGGATAAACTGAAAGAACCAGAGGTTGTACAGAGTTTCATATAGAGCATAAGGGAACAATTGACAGGAATGGGGGAAAGAAATACAGTAGAAAAAGAATGGGTAGCTTTGAGGGATGAAATAGTGAAGGCATCAGAGGATCAAATAGATCAAAAGACGAGAGTTAGTAGAAACCCTTGCGTAACAGAAGAAATATTGAATTTAATTGATGAAAGGAGAAAATATAAAAAATGCAGTAAATGAAGCAGGCAAAAATGAATACAAATGTCTCAAAAATATCAACAGGAAGTGCAAAATGGCTAAGCTGGGATGGCTAGAGGACAACTGTAAGGATGTAGAGGCTTATCTCACTAGGGGTAAGATAGATACTGCCTACAGGAAAATTAAAGAGACCTTTGGAGAAAGGAGAACCACTTGCATGATTATCAAGAGCTCAGATGGAAACCAAGTTCTAAGCAAAGAAGGGAAAGCAGAAAAGTGGAAGGAGTATATAGAGGGTCTATACAAGGGTGATGCACTTGAAGAGAATATTATGGAATTGGAAGAGGATATAGATGAAGATGAAATGGGAGATAAGATACTGCGTGAAGAGTTTGACAGAGCACTGAAAGACCTGAGTCGAAACAAGGCCCCGGGAGTAGACAACATTCCACTAGAACTACTGATGGCCTCAGGAGAGCCAGTCATGACAAAACTCTACCATCTGGTGAGCAAGATGTATGAGACAGGCGAAATACCCTCAGACTTCAAGAAGAATATAATAATTCCAATCCCAAAGAAAGCAGGTGTTGACAGATGTGAAAATTACCGAACTATCAGTTTAATAAGTCACAGCTGCAAAATACTAACGCGAATTCTTTACCGACGAATGGAAGAACTGATAGAAGCCGACCTCGGGGAAGATCAGTTTGGATTCCGTAGAAATGTTGGAACACGTGAGGCAATACTGACCTTACGACTTATCTTAGAAGAAAGATTAAGGAAAGGCAAACCTACGTTTCTAGCATTTGTAGACTTAGAGAAAGCTTTTGACAATGTTGATTGGAGTACTCTTTCAAATTCTGAAGGTGGCAGGGGTATAAAAAAAGGGAGCAAAAGGCTGTTTATAATTTGTACAGAAAGCAGATGGCAGTTACGAGAGTTTATTTATTTATTTATTTATTGTTCCGTGGGACCAAATTAAGGATATATCTCCATGGTCATGGAACGAGTCAATACATGAAATTATAACACGATAGTAGAAACAGATAAAATGAAATATAAAAAACATTCAGGCGACAAGTCGTTAGTTTAAATAAAGAAAATCAACAATGTAACACTGGAATTTGCTTAATTTTTTAGCTTTTCCAGGAGCTCCTCGACAGAATAGGAGTGAGCCATGAGGAAACTCTTCAGTTTAGACTTAAAAGAGTTTGGGCTACTGCTAAGATTTTTGAGTTCTTGTGGTAGCTTATTGAAAATGGATGCAGCAGAATACTGCACTCCTTTCTGCACAAGAGTCAAGGAACTGCATTCTACATGCAGATTTGATTTCTGCCTAGTATTAACTGAGTGAAAGCTGCTAACTCTTGGGAATAGGCTAATATTGCTAACAACAAACGACATTAAAGAAAATATATACTGTGAGGGCAATGTCAGAATTCCCAGACTATTGAATAGGAATCGACAAGAGGTTCTTGAACTTACACCACATATAGCTCGAACAGCCCGTTTTTGAGCCAAAAATACCCTTTTTGAATCAGAAGAATTCCCCCAAAAAATAATACCATACGACATAAGCGTGTGAAAATATGCTAAGTAGACTACTTTTCGTGTTGAACTGTCACTTATTTCAGATACTGTTCTAATGGTAAATAAAGCAGCATTTAGTTTCTGAACAAGATCCTGAACATGGGCTTTCCACAACAGCTTACTATCTATCCGTACGCCTAGGAACTTGAACTGTTCCGTCTCGCTTATAACATGCCCATTCTGTCTGATTAAAATGTCAGTTCTTGTTGAATTGTGAGTTAGAAACTGTAAAAACTGAGTCTTACTGTGATTTAGCATCAAATTATTTTCCACAAGCCACGAACTTATTTCATGAACTACATTATTTGTTACTGTTTCAATATTACACACAAGATCCTTCACTATCAAGCTGGTGTCATCAGCAAACAGAAATATTTTTGAATCACCTGTAATACTAGAAGGCATATCATTTATATAAATAAGAAACAGCAGTGGCCCCAGCACCGACCCTTGGGGAACGCCCCACTTAACAGTGCCCCATTGGGACTGAACATCACTACCACTCTCAATATTGCGGAGAATTACCCTCTGCTTTCTGTTCTTAAAGTAAGAGGCGAACCAATTGTAAGCTACTCCCCTTACTCCATAATGGTCCAACTTCTGCAGTAATATTTTGTGGTCAACACAGTCAAAAGCCTTCGTTAAATCAAAGAAAACACCTAGCGTTCGCAACCTTTTATTTAATCCGTCCAAAACCTCACAGAGAAAAGAGAATATAGCATTTTCAATTGTTAAACCATTTCTAAAACCAAACTGAACATTTGACAGCAAATTATGTGAATTTAAATGCTCCAGTAACCTTGTATATACAACCTTCTCGATAACTTTAGCAAACACCGATGGCATAGAAATAGGTCTAAAATTGTCAACATTATCAATGTCTCCCTTTTTATAAAGTGGCTTCACTACCGAGTATTTTAATCGATCAGGAAACCGACCAGTCCTAAAGGAAAAGTTACAGATATGGCTAAGTACTGGGCTAACATACATAGAACAATACTTCAGTATTCTGCTAGATACCCCGTCATATCCATGAGAGTTCTTGGTCTTTAGTGATTTAATTATTAACTCAATCTCCCTCTTGTCAGTATCATGGAGGAGCATTTCAGGTAACAGTCTCGGAACACTTTTTTCTAAGAGCGCTATATGATTCCCTGTTGGAATTAGGTTTCTATTTAGTTCACCTGCTATATTCAGAAAGTGATTATTAAATACTGTACATATATGCGACTTATCAGTAACACGGACATTCCCACTACGCACTGATTCTATATCCTCGACCTGTCTCTGCAGACCAGCAACTTCCTTTATGACTGACCATATCCTTTCAATTTTATCCTGAGACTTAGCTATTCTATCTGCATACCACATACTTTTTGCCTTCCTAATAACATTTTTAAGCACCTTACAATACTGTTTGTAATGGGCTGCTGCATTTAGATTTTGACTGTTTCTAACGTTTTGATATAATTGCCACTTAGTTCTACAAGATATTCTTATCCCTCTAGTCAGCCACCCAGGCTGCCTGTTTGTGCTAGTACCCTGTTTTAAACGTTGTAACGGAAAGCAACTTTCAAAGAGCATGAGAAAGGTCTTTAGAAAAGCATTATATTTATCGTTTACTGTCTCAGCGCTATAAACATCTTGCCACTCTTGTTCCTTTATAAGGATTACAAAGGTCTCTACAGCAACCGGATCAGCTTTCCTGAACAGCTGATGACTATATTTAACACGAGTTGCAGCATAAAAACCTTTTAGAGTTAAAATTTGCGCATCATGATCTGAAAGGCCATTCACCTTTTTTCTAACAGAATGCCCTTCTAGTAATGAGGAATGAACAAAAATGTTGTCTATGGTTGTTCTACTGTTCCCTTGCACTCTCGTTGGAAAGAATACGGTTTGCATAAGATTATATGAATTAAAGAGGTCTACCAGCATCCTCTTCCTTGCACATTCGCTTATACAATTAATATTGAAGTCACCACATATAACTAACTTTTTGTATTTCCTATAAAGTGAACCAAGAACCTCCTCTAGCTTTAGCAAAAATGCTGTGAAATCGGAGTCTGGGGATCTATAAATAACAACAGTTACAAGTTTAACTCCGTTAAATTTAACCACACCTGCACAACATTCAAACACCTTTTCAGTGCAGTACTTTGAAACATCAATTGACTCAAATGCGATGCCGTTTTTCACATACATGGCTACTCCCCCACACCGCAAAGAGCTCCTCGAAAAGCAGCCAGCCAACCTGTATCCTCATAAAGGAAGCCTCTGAATTATCTTCTTATTTAAGAAGTGTTCAGATATACCAATAATTTCAGAGTCAACATCTATAAGCAGTTCACTAACTTTATCCCTAATACCTTGTATATTTTGATGAAATATACTAATTCCCTCATTACTCGGGTACCTAAGCTTTGTCAAAAATGATTCCCTTGTTAGAGAGACTTCCCTTAAGCAGGAATACCTATCAGCTGACTTCAATCTAAAAAAGGTGCAGCTCTAACACACACTACTGCAGGAATTTTCCCATGAGTGATCCCACCAACCCCACCTATGCTGTCACCTATAAGCTTTGCCAACCTCCCCTTCCCATACCTGTTGAGGTGCAGGCCGTGTCTAGTGAAACCCGTCCTGCTGATAGACTCCACCGACACCACTGAAATGTGACCCATGCTTTCTGTCATCAGCGCACCCCCCAAGTCTCATGTTATTACGCCTGACGGCTGTATTAAGATGAGGCCGATCGTGACGCTGAAACAGTTCCACGAAATGCACATTCGTGTTGCCAGTCTGAGTGGCTATCTTTTCCAGGTCACCATCTATGTTATACTCCCCATCCCTACCAATACTATTACCAGCCCCACCCACAATCACTACCTGATCCTCTTTAGTAAAATCCCTACATAACCCCCCTATGTTAAGTCACCTGAGCCAACCCTGCATTAGGCTTCACAATGCTGGTGACCTGGTACTCACTTCCCAGCACTTCCTGCAACTGCTGGCATGAAAGGGAAGCAGTGGTTGGGAAGGGAGTGAGACGGGGTTGTAGCCTCTCCCCGATGTTATTCAATCTGTATATTGAACAAGCAATAAAGGAAACAAAAGAAAAATTCGGAGTAGGTATTAAAATCCATGGAGAAGGAATAAAAACTTTGAGGTTCGCCGATGACATGGTAATTCTGTCAGACAGCAAAGGACTTGGAAGAGCAGTTGAATGGAACGGACAGTGTCTTGAAAGGAGGATATAAGATGAACGTCAACAAAAGTAAAGCGAGGATCATGGAATGCAGTCGAATTAAGTCGGGTGATGCTGAGGGAATTAGATCAGGAAATGGGACACTTACAGTAGTAAGAGTTTTGCTATTTAGGGAGCAAAATAACTGATGATGGTTGAAGTAGAGAGGATATAAAATCTAGGCTGGTAATGGCAAGGAAAGCGTTTCTGAAGAAGAAAAATTTGTTAACATCGAGTATAGATTTAAGTGTCAGGAAGTCATTTCTGAAAGTATTTGTATGGAGTGTAGCCATGTATGGAAGTGAAACGTGGACGATAAATAGTTTAGACAAGAAGACAATAGAAGCTTTCGAAATGTGGTGCTACAGAAGAATGCTGAAGATTAGATGGGTAGATCACATAACTAATGAGGTATTGAATAGAATTGGGGAGAAGAGGAGCTTGTGGCACAACTTGACTAGAAGAAGGGATCTGTTGGTAGGACATTTTCTGAAGCATCAAGCGATCACCAATTTAGTATTGGAGGGCAGCATGGAGGGTAAAAATCGTAGAGGGAGACCAAGAGATGAATACACTAGCAGATTCAGATGGATGTAGTTTGCAGTAAGTACTGGGAGATGAAGAAGCTTGCACAGGATAGAGTAGCATGGAGAGCTGCATCAAACCAGTCTCAGGTCTTAAGACCATAACAACAACAACAACAACAACAACAACAACTACAGTATATTGAAGAAAAGTTCCATTCCCTGGTCCCTATAATGAAATTACTTTGATAGTAATAATTAATTGTAAATGACAATTAAGAAAGTAATAAACCAAAATAATGAATATTGTAATAAAATTTCCTAACTAGTTGAGTTAGTATTAAGATTTATATTTTTGTCGCATTGGAAGACTTCTTTTATATCAAAGGCTGGAGAGAAAATTTTGAAGTACTGTGTTGCTCAATTTTGACTAATGAGTCACTTTAAACTAAACAGGCAGTGTACTTTCAGCAGCACATTCCAGTCTTTGTTGTAAGTTGTTGACAAACTGTATTAATGTAGGAATACTTTGGTATTTTACATATGGATATTGTCACCAATCTACACAAATTTCATTGTCTGAGTTCGTCCCCAAATGTTGCTTGGAATTCTAAATGCATCATGCAGTAAAGTCTTCTGTGACCGAAGACTTTCACGTTCCACCGAGAGTATTATTGTAAATAATTGTTTCAGGATTCGTCTTGGGATTTCTACATTCCACGGTCATGGTTCTGCTTTTCCTCATTGGAGGGCATCTGAACTGTCAAGAAGTAACCCCATGGCGATGGCTGCTCATTTGATGGATTTGTACTTCAAATTTGCTTGTTTGATTTAATGCAATAATTTTAATAGAAGTGTTTCCAGATAATTAAAACATCTTTTAGCGTTCGAATAATAAAGAAAATTTACCATATCACTAAAATAGGACTAATTTTTCTCTTTATTTATGTCTTGGTTCTTTGGCTCCATTATGTCAAGTACTTCATTGCTCCACGACTACATCAGGTGCGATGAACTGCTCTTGCGACAGTAATCATAGTAATACCGAGGGATGCGTGTGACAGCATGAATCCCAGACACTGTCTCACAAGATGTTTTCATCACGATGAAAGGGTGTCTATTCAGGAAGCTGACAAAGTGGAACAAGCTATCCAGAGATTGAGTGGAGAAGTTGGGCAATACTACAGCTCCAGCTAGGCTTCAGCAGGAGCTGACTAAACAAGGAAAACTAAATAAAAGAAGTCACCGCTATCCAGTTTTGAGATTCGACCACTACAGACTGGTGCGTCTTCCAGGGTCGAGGTAATGGGTACATTATCGTATTTATAGGCGTATATTGTGTCTGTGACCACTGTCTGCATCAGCTTCGGAGCTAGTGGTGGACACTACTACAGTCACCTACCAAGGACTTAACATCCAGCAACAACAGGCAACTGCCTGAGCTGGGAACCCTCTGCAGACAACTTTGAGCATTCATATCACCAGGTCTCATGCTGGTGTCCACCTCCCTAGTGGGATGGACGTTGGAGCACCCTGAGGGACTGTCTTTGCCGATCACTGCCCATTGCATGCATGTGGCTTTGACTTCAGCTTAAGCAGGCATGATCGCATTTTTTATAGAAAAGTTATGAAATTTCAGTGATTGGTAGACTGTCAGTCTACGTTGGAGAATTGAAGAAGGCACTAAAAACTAGCCCTTGGTTGGTATTTCCGAATTACGAAAAAGTTTACTCTGTTGTGTGATGTGAGCAACCAGGTGGTAGGATGCACTGAGAGACAGTAAGGAGCTGCCAATGAACACATACCAACATATGCATTAAGGCGATTCAATAAATTGGGACAGCATTACTCACTTATATAAGATGTTGAACTTAGTATATGTAATCATTTACTTTCATTGTTAACTGCAGAGCAGAAAATTCATAGTTACAACAAACAACGCAGCAGTTAGGTGGCTGTTAGGAGTCTCCAGACTGACTGACTCGATGTGCACTACTTCAAAATCGAATTCACTAAATTTTAAAGACCAGCAGGAAGCATGGCAATTTGGATAGGTTGAGCAGGAAATTTAGAGCCATAAAACCGCTCTGCCAAATCTTGCAAAGTGGCAGAAGGTAGAGGCCAGTAACACAACCACAATTTATGCGCATTGGGCCACCATACAGAATGACAAAATTTCGGCCCTGCTTCATGGTACCTGCAGCAGCGAAAGACATGTAAAGAGGCTCAAAGGTGCTTATTGGAAGGAAATTAAGAAAAAGGTAACTGGATCATAAAATAGCTGAAAGAATTTGGAGAAAGAAGACATCAACCAGTATGTAAAGAACTGCGTCCCATGTACCAACAACAAAAACCACTTCAAAGATCAGTGGAGGTGTCAAGGCCATTTGAAATGGTAGGGATGGACAATTTGAGTCCATTTAAGAAGACAGTGGAGGTTAACTGACGTGTGAACCATCATAGACCACATTTCACATGAGGTTATGATGGTTACTGTTTCTAAATCAACAACTGAGTACAGCAGGACAAGAGATGGTAAACAACTGATTATTGAAGTATGCTCCACCTGACACGATAATTACTGATCAGGGCATCAGTTTTGTATAAAGTAAGCATGCAATTATCTCCTCTGCTGCGAATCCGTAAGCTATGATCGAGTCCCTTTCTCTCTCAGGTAAACAGGAGGACTGAGTGTAATCATTGCAGTAGTGGTAGAATGTTACGTGAACAGTTACCACTATGACTGGGACCTTTATCAGCCTTATTTAATAGCTGCATACAACTCAAAAATACACTTCAGTGTTGGGCTGCCACCGTATGAGGTGATATATAGTGGGAAGGTGTTACCTTTCAAAGTTATTAAATGTAAAAGTGGGAAAAAATGAGAAATGATTGGCATTTTTCAAAGACGTTGAGGGCTGTGTGGAAGATGGTGAATGAGGTAAATACAAGAGCCCATGAGTGGCAAGGAAGATGAGAAGTTGCTGTGAAGTTACTTCTAGAGGATTGGCCAGTGGGCCATGCTAGCAGGTCCCTATACACTTACGGCCATAAACGAAAAACTCCTTACATGCTACCAGGAGCCATATAAGGTCACAGAGGTGACATCACATCTGAATGAGTATTCGCAGTTACCAACCCAAATGTCCATTGTCCATAAAGGATGTGTTAAACCTTTCAAGGGTACACTGTACATGTTATGTCGACTGTAGGTGCTATTCCCTACGTAGGCAAAAAGGCAAAGATAAGAACAGAAGGATAGAGACAGAAGTTAGTATTCAGTATTTACAGGAGGTGCCACATGCATTCAGATCTTGCCGTTGAGTACAAAGTTTCATGAGGTATGCAAAACAGATTTGTTGTAAAACATGTTTTGGCTACTTAATTGTCCTAGGTCCGTGGAGTTGTTGCAGTTCGTTAATGTAGGTGATTTATTTCACATTTGCTGATACAGTTCCTCACAACAGGAGTGATCTAAAGTATAAAATGTAAATCTGATGGCAATAGATCTCTTTGGGGAAGGAGTAGTGGATGCACTACAGAATGAACGACTCAAAAAGGAGTGCTGTTCTCCAGGTAAGGTGACGCTGTGTTAACCAGCCACCAACGGACACCAAGGTTAACCTGAGACTCTTAGGGAGTAAGTAATAAGGAACGGATTCTGGAGAAAATATGCACTGGATTGCCTCTTGAAGCCAGAGAAAAAGCAGAATTGGAACAGATCCAAATGGAGTATCAAGGATTTCAGCTCTCATACGAGCAGTTACAAGAGTAGTTGCCTCAAGTGACGGATTTAGCACGACACACTTCGCTGCATGAAAATTATGCATTGATGGGTGCATTGATGGGTGCAGGAGGGGTATTACTGAAGATAGTTTTATGAATGGCAGATATTGATGATATCTGGGAGCTAAATAGATGATTTGACAAGAGCAAGAATTTCAGAATAGAAACAAGACAGCTAAGGAGTGCCATACCACACAATTAGGAAATACAGAGAAAGCTGTGTTGAACAATATTCAGATGGTAAGGGAATTAAACTAATGAATTAATAGGATACACGAAGACAACCAAGATTGAGACACAATGTAAATAAAATATAAGAATTCCCATAGCAAGACTTATCCAATAACTAGAGGGCACATAGGGAGTGACCAGGTGGATGCACTGGAATCTTAACCAATGGTAAAACAAGAAATAGATCAGGTACTAAATTGTGTGTCAGTTATCAGAGGGACAACTATAATGGATCTGTGTTGGCCAGAAAAACGATTAGATGATTCAGACCTAACCTTCTTAAATAGCAACTTGAAACAAGACCACCACCTGTCACTGGATGTACCTCACAAAACAGTAGTTTTGCCACTGAGTAATTGTTAACAGCGTGTTTGGCAGTACCACAGTAAGCAGTGCAATATGATTGTGACAAAGTGTGTGTCGGTTTCTGGTACCACTGTGGTTTCGATGTAGGTTTGTGTAACTTACATCTACTTCAGATTGAAAACTGCCTGAACTGTTGAATTTCCAGTGCACCACTTGGCAAAGGATTGGGCTAAAAAAAAGTTCACGATTAAGGTTCAGCAAATGAACCATGGGGTTTATGCAAAGAATTAGAGCAAGAAGACACTTTTTTTATTCCAATTAATGAAATGTAAGTTATTTCTTCAGGTGTGTAGAAAGGTCTCAATGTGGAGACCTGATTCCTCCAAAAAGGGAGGAATGAGGTGCCCTGACTGTTGAGATGAACCACACTTCTGTCAGTCAGCAAATTGCCATCATGCAGAGGGAAGTGAGTGCCAGTAGTAAAGCAAAGTTCGTACGAGCACAATTTGTTACTGCAGGTTGCGTACAGCAGGGGCAGGTATGCACTTGGGGGCAAACCTATTTTTCTCCTTTGATTGGCATGTACTTAACCTATTGTTCTCTTTTGATTGACAGGTCCTTAACCTATTGTCGCTCACCCCCTCAGACTCCGCACATCCCCGGACACCTCCAAACCACCCCCTTATCGATTTGATTAACTATTTAATTAAACCTAACACCCTCACCCATCTGCCTCAGAAAATTGTGGGAAGTTCACATTCCAGCAGGACAATACCACACACCATGACTACATCCACTAACCTAAGGAAATAGTGGGGAAAAAAGTCACTTGGGCTACCTCCACCAACCTAAGTCATCTTACCACCACCTCTTCCTTGGGAAAGGACTCAGCCTACGCTGGATAGGATGGATGTAAGTCTTTATTTTGCAGGCAGTCTTTATTTAAACAATTTGAAGCAGTACTGCCATCCAGAGTGTCCACCATGAGGGGTCCAGAATCCAACTGACCTAGTACACAGTACCGCCACCAGAGGGTCCCATCGCCCCTCCCATGACGTAATCCAAGATGGCGGTCTGGAGGGGGAAAATGGTGGGGAAAGGACTCAGCTTATACTGGGCTGCTGGAGAGGAAGGAATGTACTTTATTTATTTTCGAACAATTTATTTATGGACGGATTTGACATAGCATATTTATATACACTGAAGCAACACACCCTGACATGCTTGAGGTCGCAGTAAAAAGACTACAGACCTGCAAACTACTTGTAAATAATGCAGTACACTGATTTGCAGAGACACAAACAACTCAGGGGGAAACATGTTGCATAACCCAATGATCAGCACTGTACTCTAGGTGTCTTTACCTAATGTTTGGCCCTTTGTCGGTACTTTACCTATTATTCTGATAAGTGGTTTTCCATGTCACCCCCATTTCCTGAAACTATTGTACCGCCTTTATCAAATTACATAATTAGTTATGTCCTCCCACCATTTTCTGGTACACTTTTCTAATTTCACATGCTTTTTAACATGCATTCTACTTTGTCACCTACCGCCTTAAACTATTGTACTGTGTTTTATATAAAAATTATACAAATAAACCTATTGTTCTGCACTTAACCTGTTGTTACGCTCCATGTCACACACTCACGCACACTATCGTACCGCTAACACAACACATAAAAAATTTATGGAATTTATTAAATCGATACTCTTCACATGTGTGGGGTAGTTTTTTTAATTTGCAGCATCCTATTGGTTTGTGAAATCGATGAAATATAGTTCAAACAAAAGATCGCTAGTAAAAAAACACATGTCGCCGCCCTGTGTCCACTGGACTGCACAGGACGCTACCCCACACATTCCAAAGAGTCAGGATGCACTGGTGGCCCTCGTGAAGTGACGATGCAGACAATGCAGCTGTCAGCTGCCAAACAATGCACAGGTATCACTTCGCCTCTCCCCCCCAGGATGAGGCAGCGGCATCCGTTTCATACTTGATACCCGAGAAATTCCTGTCGAAATGTGTTCAGGTAGGCATCATTGCTGGCGCGAAGATGCACAGCTGCGGGTCCAGCGCCATAGAAATCTATTCCATTGCTTCCCAGAATAGCACAGGCTGCTATCTCTTCCTTGCGATCCTAATGGGACATTAGAGCTGCATCTAGCCATGCTTAACTGCCCAGCGCAGCTAACACATCGCCGCAAAATGTGCGCGTAGCTAATATCTCGTTACACAGACGACATTGTGAAATAAGAGGAAATATTTTATTATATTTATTTTTATTTTGTTGTCATAACGTAGTGGGCGCCTCAACATAACTGATAATTTGGATTTTGGCTTTGATTTTTTAATTTAAATCAAATTGCTTTTTGGAAAATTTGTTGTTTAGTACAAGTTCATCCGGAGCAAAATTATTAATCACGTTAATAACTGTAAGACGCACTGATATTGAAATACATTACATTTAAGGTGAAAAAGTAATAAAGTTTTTTTATATTTTTGCCTCAAGTAAATTTTCCTGTTCAAGCATAAGATCTTTGTTTATTATTTGCATTTCCCGCACACGTGCAAGAGAATTGTTTCTTACCATTTTTTTTATAATGCATTGTATTCAGTCATGTCTCTGAATCTCCACTGTTGAGCTGAAAATGAAAATCTTAAAACTACGTCTTCTGCTGCTCCATTTGTCGGCGGTGGAAAAAATGCTTATTATAATTTACTCGGGCGAATTATTTGCTTCAGACTTATTTTTTTCTTTATACAGATGAGACTTTCAGTGGCAAAAAACTATTTTACACAAATCGCCATATTGCACCAACAATTAAACCTGGAAAAGTGCCCTTCGTATAGTCAGATACAGGAACACACTTACTGAATTAAGCTGCTCTACCACTAAGGACAGGAGCTTGAATATTGGAGCATGAAACAGATTTCCAACCATGTTGATGTAATAAACATACTATTATTATCCTGCACCATACAAAATAGCTCCTTTTACATCATTTGTAGATATACTGCGAAGACAGCATAAGTACTTGCCCCATGGGTATACTCGTGGCACTAGATATTTCGTGCAAGGTCTGGTGGTCATCCACTCCAAACGTATGACCAGAGCGCCCTCAGTGGATCGAAGTCAGTCTCAGAACTGTTCTACACATTCGGGGTCTGCTCCCTTCGGCGCAAACGCGTTACTGTTTCTGGACCTGAGCTGACCTGCTTGCTTGCTTTATTTTCTACACACATCTACATACTCTATGATTACAAGAGCATTTACATCTATATGGATCCTCTGCAAATCACATTTAAGTGCCTGGCAGAGGGGTCATTGAACCACCTTCACAAATCTCTATTATTCCAATCTCGTGTAGCGTGCGAAAAGAATGAACACCTATACCTTTCTGTATGAGCTCTGATTTCCCTTATCTTATCGTGGTGATCGTTCCTCATAATGCCAACCACATGTGACACTATAATCACTCTGACTCCACACCATGTGACGTCCAATGTTCTGTGCACAACTGGGAGAGTTCTGGTAACATGCCCATTTCCGCCAAGTAGTTAATGTGATAGTTACTTAATCTATATCGTTTTTGCAGAGTGGTGTATGTTTTTCTTCATTTGTCCAACATGTGTTATTTTACTTCTGCGGTAGCATAATTCTTTCATGTCGTCTACTTCATGGTAAGTTAATCTCTAATATCCATACACCATCATCATACACTGTGAATGCACAGAGTAATGGTGGTTAAGATTGACATAACATGGGCAGTTTTAGGGGGCATTAAATTACAAGATTGTGTGAGAAAATGTTTCTTAGCTAGCCGGATGCCGGTGAAAAAGAGAGAACCTGCAGTTTTCGCCCACTCTCTTTCATGGGTGCCAGCAGTCAAAATGTGGTTCCTCCCCCACGTTTTGTAGTATCTACAAATGTCGAATGCCTATAAACCCTGATGGACATGGAGTAAGGTTTGCCGTAAGTTTGCTAAATAGCGCGCTTGACTGCCGGCTGTCAGGGAGAGGAGCATTTGGTTATCTCGCATGCTGGACCTCTCAGACGGTGTGAAAGTCGGCGCGTAAGCTAACAGGCTCAATTGATTATGTGAACAGCAAGGCTCGCAAGCTGGCCGATCTGTAGTATTTCTTAAAAGATCTCAAAGAAACTATTTGGTAATCCAACTTAAATTCTTGAACATCTTATAGATTCACTCATCAGTCTCATGTGAATTGTCTGTTGTTTATTTAGTGATTATACTTACTGAGATAGTTCGAGAATAAGAAAGGGATTTGGATTTTGGTGGATGTTAGATCATACGTCGCTACCTTTGAAGTGTAGGTAACCCACTGAATTGTTCTTTAAACTTTGGAGGATATCGCTGTCAGTCTACAGTCTGTAGAAAATGGATTGTATGTAAAGCACTGCGTCCTGAATCAGCGTGACTTCGAAAAAAAGCGAAGTATTCATAAATCCCTCGTATCTTATAAATGGTTTGAGTGACCGAAACAAGATTTTGGTACCTGATAGCACACAAAGAGGAGAGTATTTTGACAAATAATTGAAACTTCCACAACTACCACAATATCAAGCAACTACAGATCGTCAATGAAAGAATGTAATTTTTAAGGCAGTCAATAGTTGTGGGAGCTAGAACTGCAGTGTTTCGCAACAATAAAAGTGAACTCTAGCACTGAGCTTGCGCGTTTTCGTAAACTATTTAACAGTCTTGCCATCATGTGGTGGTTTTGATAACACATCGTCTTTGGATTTTGTCACAATTTGAACTGGATTAGAAGATTACTGAGATGAATATTCGTAAACATCATTCTGTTTTGGCAACAGAAATAGATTTTAACACGGCAACAAGAGAAGTTACGTATTACTCAAAATTCGTCACTGATAACATTTTTATGAAGGAAAAAATGTGTAAGAACTTTGGGGAAAATAATTACTACTTTTGTTGAAATTTCAGTGTAGTCCTATTATACAATCTATTTCTTATGAGTGATTGGTAATGAAACTGACCAAAGGCTTTTATTTCTATACACCATTTATTTGAGAAATATGAAAACATTTCAGTTTGCAGACTATTGTCTTTTTTCCCCTATGGTGTAAAGAGACTGTCAGTATCTTTGATGAACTTAAAGGTCTTTGTGGTGAAAAAATACATCTTTCACTCCGTGTAGGGACTGGAACTAAAAGACTGTATACTATAAGCTGTTCATTGTTTCCATATTTCACAGATAATTTAGATATAGAAATAACATCCTGTGGCCTGTTTTGTTACCAGTCGTTCATCATCGAAAATACGCTGGATTATAGAACATCGAAATTTCAACAAAATTAGCAGTATATTTCCCCAATTTTCATACGCATTTTCCTTCATCTAAATGTTATTAATAATGTGTTTTGAGTAATGGGTCACTTCTGTTGGTTCCTAGATTAAAATCTTCTTCTTTTGCCAAAACACAGTATTCCTGACATTGTTTCATCTCGAAGATTAACTGGTGTTGTCAGAGTGTTCTCGCCCCCGTAGGTTGTGATGTCAGATGCCAAACAAGACTCATTATTGGCTGACACAGGAAGCACTCAGGAAATCTTACAAGAACTTACAAGAAAAATAGTACCACAGCTATAATGGAAAATTTATCCAGTACAAGGAAGAGTCCAAGTACTCCAATGAAACATAGAGAATTGTTTGCGGGGTTTAACACATTGTACGTGAGTTTACATTTAGATTCAGTTAAATTCCATGAATACACAAGGATGACTATGCCTACATTTGATTATATTTTAAAAAGGCACGAAGCACACTTGAGAGTACGCTGCACCAATTTCCATTCACCTATATTCCCAGAGGAAAAGCTTACTGTTACCTGGAGGTACGTAAAACTGAATTCAATTTTTGTTGGTCTTTCATAATTTTTTTTAACGAAATAGTTTAAACAATTGCTTTTAACATCTGGTGGTTTAAAGTCGAACACTTGAGTAATGTGTGATGTGTAAATTATCAAGAATACTGATATAGTCTGGGCAGAGACGAATAACCAGTCTGATTCTCACTCACAGCTTTAGCTAACCACTAATTGATTTCTTCTTGAAAATACAATTTCTGTATTGTAGACAACTTCTTCATAGAAGGCAAAATAAGCATGAGAAACATGTAACCCTCATCTTGTTTTAATTTCTCGTTTATTTCATTTTCACTTGAACTTTTCTCTATCGGTAAAAAATTGTGTTCTTCCATTGCAAGAATGTCTTCTAGCTTCCTTTTTGTGGAAGCTAATGGGTGAGTTGCGGTTGGAACAACCCATCGGTCTCGTCATATTAAACATAGCGATCTCAGTAGACGAAACAATAGTTTGTCATTAGCAACACCGAGCGGGGTGGCGCAGTGGTTAGACACTGGACTCGCATTCGGGAGGACGACGGTTCAATCCCGCGTCCGGCCATCCTGATTTAGGTTTTCCGTGATTTCCCTAAATCACTCCAGGCAAATGCCGGGATGGTTCCTCTGGAAGGGCACGGCCGACTTCATTCCCAATCCTTCCCTAATCCGATGAGACCGATGACCAAGCTGTCTGGTCTCCTTCCCCAAACCAACCAACCAACCAACCATTAGCAACAAGAAATGTGAGACATGTTTGTGAATTACTTTTGTCAAACGAGAATGACACAATAAAAGTGTTTACTGACTGTTAATACTGACCATAAATGTTGCAATCGGCCTATTTTTATACTGACAATGACTAGGCTGCCAAATTTCTGGCCTTTATTGTATCGCTGTGGCATCTTCTTCCATGGATATAGCTCGCTGCTCCCTGCATGCTCGAGACACACAAACTGGAGTCTGGCACATGGGCACGCTCTGCTGGACGCTATTATTGCCAATTGCACATGCCTCCCAAAATGGTTCCATCCAGGACATTATAGTATCATCTAACCAAGTCTGTTGCATGTCGTAGGGGAAATGGCAATCAGTGCCGTCTGATCTGCTCCAGTCAGATCATTGCCTAAGGGCCAGACTTCAATAGTTCAGGGAAACAAAAGATTTCTGTTGAGCCAACAATAGTATTTGGCACTGAGACGACTACGAATGAAAAATGAACATTAAAAAATATCTTTAATGAAAGATTTCGATCACTGATTAGTTTGAAATTTATCTACAGCTACCTCAGCTGTCATTAAAATTACACAAATGTAGAGTAATAGCTAAATTTGATTTTAGGCAACACGAGATGAATACAACATGTAATTACATCATAACATGTTCAGAAACTGCTGCTGGTGTGTGCTTAATTGTAGGCACTGCATTTACATCATCAATAATGTTCCCAAACTTCGGCTTGATATTAGCACCATTCAACTTTTCAGCTATGTTCAGCATGAGAAAATTCACATGTAAGTGAAATATTTTTGAGCTAATGGTAGGTTCACTCTACCGAGATTGTAGGTTTAAGAAAATATGAGAAGATACCAAGTATCTGAATATAGTTCAGTCTGTATATGATCTACCAATTGACTACAAATTGTAATTTGCATCAGTTTATATCAGTGTAGTGACTTTTGCATATTATTTGTTCTTACAGAACCTGTGTGTAAATGTATCTCAGGTTTAGCGAGCAGCAGTTGCACAAAATCATATCATTACAATTATTGCTACTTAAGTTACACAAAACGTAATATAATATGTTCACATGTGTACCAAAGTAAGGTCTGAAGCCAACACAAAAAATGGAGTGCAAGAAAATGTAGAATTTTCATATTTTTGAGTTCCACCGAGATACAAAAGTCACAAAGCTGAATTTCTTACGTCTTATGAGTTTAGAAAGGAAACTTCCTTCGTACAAACTTGTTCAGCTATTTCCTTTATTTTTCAAGCTATTAAGTAAATTGTGTATTTGTGATGTAAAAGCAGAGAAACCTTACAGATTGTGAACTCTTTTGGCTTAAATTACAGAATAGTAATTTCAGCACCGTATTTACTATATAATACAGTGTGTCCCAGAAGGAACAGTCAACATTTAGGGATATTACAGGAAAATTCTGGTTTGAAACAAAAAACTTCATATCGACATATGCCCTATTTTGAATGTTACTACATGCACTGCAAATCGTGTTCGTAATTGAACAGTTTATATGCCAGGGAAACTCTTGATGAAATGTTGCAATACTATATGTCCTCTTGGTATTTTGGTCATGCTTAGTGATCACACTATATTTTAGTAGTATTTGCTGCATAAGTAAGTCTGAGGCCCCATATCAATTATAAGGTAATAAATATAACTAATCTCTGAATTATTTTCAGTTAGAACAATTTAAATATCGTTAAAATCGGTTGGTCTTATTCAGACACGAAAGAAACCTGTGCTTTTGTGTCCTTTGGTGGTGGCGGTGGTAAGTTCTTATGGGATGATGTCATCGCTCCCTAGGCTTCCAAACTACTTAATCTAACTTAAAAACTAACTTACGCTAAGTACAAAACACACACACACACACACACACACACACACACACACACACACACACACACACACACACACACACACACACGAGGGAAGACTAGAGTCTCCGAAGGGGTAGGCGAGCGAACCGTGGCAAGGGACTGTGACCGCGCGGCTACCTCGCGCGCATGTGTGCCCTGTTCTTCTTATGCTCGAAAAAGGCAAAGCTAGGTAGCATATGGCGCATTTACAGTTATGTACAAACAGTATCAATCGCAGAGAACGCCTAAAACAGTCCACTTGCTAAACAAATTCCTATTACATAAAAATTAATCGGTTGGTACTTTAAATAATCAGTCATAAAATCTTGATGAATGTCTAATACAGATTACCTCTTTGCGAGAAATTCTGAAAAGGAATAATGTCCATCAGTCTCAAGATGAAATAGTTATACAAAGAAGATCAGTAATCAATTAACGCGACATAACCGATGTAATTACAATGATTATGACAACTGTAGTCTTCAC
Source organism: Schistocerca nitens (assembly GCF_023898315.1). Lineage (NCBI taxonomy): Eukaryota > Metazoa > Arthropoda > Insecta > Orthoptera > Acrididae > Schistocerca > Schistocerca nitens. The sequence continues at coordinate 251,778,139 of NC_064615.1, read as the reverse complement.
TGTGTATTGATTTCAATGTGAAAAACATTTATATTCCATTTAACAAAACTGTTCTGTGGCGTAAGTTATCCTCTTCATGGTGATGGCAGGCCCACCTACTGGCAGCTCTTGAATTAGTGACTAAGCAGCTAAGTGACAGATACTCAGCACTAATATTGCTCTTTCAAATCGATATAGCAGATAATTTCTTTCTCGAGATACAAGCCCATCGTTGCGCATGGAAGAAAAAAAGAAAGGGGTTTGGATTATTAATTATTATCACGTGATACTCAGATTGTTAAAACCATTAAATATTATTATAAAAAGTGACTTAACTCTTGTCCTGTAGCTGCAAAGTTATGCAACAGCAGACCCACATATCAAGGGAGTGACAATGTAACAGTACCAGTAACGTAAGAAAAATTCACGATAATCTGATGGTAGGGTCAAACAATTAAGAGATATAGCCAACTACATGAAAATATGGTTTACTATTGAGAGATCACACAGGTTCGTTACACTGTTTCATTGCAGCGTCCTGTGGTCTCCACTGTGTGATATCGTATGTTAGCATTATCAGCTGAAGACAAGTGCTTTGTACTGCAATATAAACTTAATGATCATGCATGGCGATCACTGTGCTCTTTGAATAACTTTTTAATTTTAATCTAACTAAGACCTGTTTTTGACAAATACCACAGATAATTTACACATGGCCTAACACTGTTTACTTTTTTGCAAAGATCACGCTATTCTTTTCGACAAGTGCAGTTTAAGCCGCAAGTTATATCAGAAGTAAGTGTTCTGTCGTGTCACAGAACAAACTTTTATTTCGATAAATAATACATACAATTTTGGTTTCACTGAAGTGTCATACCAGGATCGAGCTAAGCTCATCGACAAGTGTCACTTGACGTTTATGTTAGATTAATAGTGCTATGATGAGGGCCATGTCTGTTTTTCTAGTGTTACAGAACAATCAGGATAGGTGGGAGTGCTATGTGTGTTTTGTACTCGACATATTACCTATTTTGATAAAGAATTTTATTTTGGTCCAAAGATACTGTTTTCGTTCATCAGAGATCTGCAATTGTACTGACGTACTAATATAAGCAACCCATGTGTGTTTTGTACTGGAAACCATTAGCTATTTGATAAGTACGTTTAGTCTGCTGCAAAGATCGTCTTTTCAAGGTATTGAATTTTCATCTAGGTGTGGAAACTTGTTCCACCATTGCCTTTTGTGTTGCTGTATTGTGTGGCCATGTTGTGTATTTGTAACTCATATTTGGAACATTATGAACGCATATATATATGAACTATGAAAATGTGTAGTTCAAGTGACACAATGTGTTAACTGTCTTAACAAAATGCAGCGTTTTTAGTGTGGTACCTTCTGCTAAAGTGTCCGAAAATGTAGCTTTGGTGGATAACAATGCTGCCACAGGTAGGCTCTAATTCAAATGTGGTGAAGTCTATATTAGCTAGTCAGTAACATCAATTATATTATTCTAGTGTAAACATGAACCTTATTCTCCTCTAAATCGTCCTTTGAGAGGTGATGCGTTACTGAAAAACTTCTAAAGATGTCAAGGTATGATGATAGTTATAGTTTTGTACCACTAGTAAAATAGCTTGAAGTATGCCTACGATCGAAATGTCAATATATTTACTTATTTTGATACATATTTCAGGCAGATTAGGCATGGAAAATCATTTCTTCTCTTTGTGGAACCTTGTCCAACAGTTTTGACCATTTTGTATGTTTACATTTTATATTTGCTCCTTACAGTTAGATATTGATATTAAGTAGTTGTTGATTAGGGAATGGAAGGGAAATACAGTCTGTAATGCTTTTAGGGACCCTTAGCTCCGTAGTTACAATCTGTAAATGGCGCAACATTCCTTAACAGTTCATTTTTGTGGATAGCCTCATGTAGGCCTAAAAACGAAGTATCAATGCTTGCTTAGCATTTTATTTTTAGTAACATGTGCTTTATATTGTTGTATAACAGTTGGACATGGAAATAACGTTGTGGCAATTGATTAGAGAGACCATAGTCAAGTTTTAGGCATCACACATTAACTGCAGTCTTCCAGTTGCTGACAGTTACAGAACAGCGAGTCATGCTGCGTATTTGTTTGTGTGCTTGCACGCTGAGCGTTGTATTTTTTAGATAACATGTGTTTTATGTAGTTATAGGCCTAGCATGTTATTTTAGTCACACGTGTTTTGTATTGCTGGATCACATTTTTATAGTGTGGAACGTAATTAATTATCTTCCTTCTCCCTAAACGTATGTTGGGTGAGATGAAGCATTACAGAGCAACTTTCAAAGTGTGATCTTTGTAACACAGCCTGAAGTACGCTTAAGACTGAAATGTTGTGCATGCTATGTGAATTTGAGTATCCACATTGTCATACAAATGTTTGTAGTATATTAATTGAACTAAGCTTGTTGACAAGAGTTGCTTAACCTGCCAGTTAGAGCTTTAATCTCTAGTTACCCCAGCATTGTCAACAACTTCACCTATTTTCATTTAAGGGGCTCCGGAACGCCCTATACTTGCAACGTTAAAATAACGCTTATAAATTACATCTTTCCTCACAAAGTATTTGAGGTAGGAAGTTGAACTTTTTACAGATTATTTATTGGAATATGGGCTACAACTTAACACAGGGATATTACAAAATTTTAGTTCAGTTATTAAAGATGATTTTTTTTCAATTGTAATGAAAATTCACAACATTTTTTTGCAATTTTTTATTTATATATTCAAAAATATACAGTTTTTTGGAAAAAGGCTGTGTTAAATTATGCGGAAGGTACTGTGTAACATTTACTGAAAGTTTGAAACAAATATGTTTGGAAGATCCTTAGAAAACATGTAATTAGTATGAGAAAATAAAAGTTTTGGGAATCGAGCGACAAAGATTGGATTAACTTTTTAGTGCATTCCAGGTCCATCGGATGGATTATCTTCATCCTCTGAAAACTCCTCCTCCTCCAGCTTCCTCTTGTTCCTCCTCCTGTTTACTCTTGCTTGTATTTCTAGACTCTTTACAGCCCTGTCTGCAGCCCGAATGCGTTCCTTTTCTAAAGCAAGCATCGCTCGTACCATGTTAGAACCTATCTTCAGTCCCATATTTCTAAATACCTTGCACCTTACAATGTTGCCATCATTGAAAGTCGCAACAGCATCATACACACCAAAGTGAAGTGTTTCTATTCCAACAAATACAGTCTTGGGGGATTCTCTACCATATAACACTATTTACACTTTCATTGGGGTTTTGAGTTTTTCCGTGAATACACTTTTTCAACAGTTCAGGTGCTGCTAAGTCTCTGAAAATAGGTTTTATCACCTCCATTACTGCATGAGGCAGACTATGCTTATGAGTGTACACTTCACCAGTTAGCAATCCTTTGTTATATTTACACCAACTGTCTTCTTCTTTGGGACACAAGCTATGTTGGGGATTTTCATCGGTTGAAGAAGTATGAAAAAAAAGAGCCCAAACAGCCTTCTTCATTTCGTCGACACTTTGTGTATTTTGCCTAATAGCCATTCCATAATAGTTCTGTATTTTGTCAATTACACTGTCAGTTAACCTTCCCTTCCCAACCAACCCTTTACCATCACTGAGTTTTTGTTTTTTGTACGAAGCTTTCAGTCGCCGAAACAATCGACAATCACACCAGCGATATATATTGAACCATCACAGGTTAGCCACAACACATACTTTATCTCACATCACTAAAATGTACCTGATGAACACGGACGTTAATAATACCACCATTTGACAGCAGTTTAACAGCGCCACAGTGGGTCACGCCCATGTAGAACACATTTCAAAAATTTTTTTAAAATAGTTGTAGTCTTCGGAATTGAATAAATTATATATATATATATATATATATATATATATATATATATATATATTAAAAGGTAATAGTCTGCAGATTCAGAAAACGCAAAAAAGTAAAAATTGAACTTTTCATGATTTTTGAGCCTTTTCGGAGCCCCTCAATAACACTACGGTGGGTTTAATATTTTTGGAAGGATGTTTCATGACTATAAGGCCTTATTCGACATATTTTCAATTCTGATTTTTGTTTTTCTGTATCACATCAGCTTTTTGTACAAATTACGTGTAAAGCTTTAGCTGGAATCATTTTTTTCTGACTCAGGATTCTTTAATTGCCCTAAATTCATTTATTTTGTAATCTTGTGCAGAATCACTATACACCGCGTTGGAATAGACAATTGCATATGTTAACTTACAATGCTAATAATTATTACAAAAGCGCAAAACTTGTATGGCAATTTAATTTCGCTTCGCTGGTTTCACAGCAACAAGTTCTTTTGACACGGGGCAAAACTTCTCTCCATTGACTGTCTATTTTCACCAGTGCCATCTCTTTTTAGCATGAAACAATAGTCAGCCATAACGTTCTTCAGTGACAGTGCCAAGGTTCGCAGGGAGGAAAATTAATATGTAGAAGATGAAGCTTCACTCATATTACATCCAAATTTCATGAAACTGAGACATTCCTTTAGTAATGATTTTGTAATTGAGATGTTCGTTGTTGCGCACAATGTTAGCCACTACTTCTTTAAAAAGAACCAGAGCTCTTTCCTCCACTGGATTCACTGTACTTTCAAACAAATCGTCTTTCATTGAATTTCTGATCTGCAGATTCACGAACATCACTTCTTTTAGCTTCTTGTAAGATATTTTTGGAAATCTTATCAAGTACAGGAAGCAGTTACCGTTTTTGGAAATGCTGTAGTGAACTATTCATTAGCTCAAGCGTGAGGTGGAAAGGAGGTCATTATATTTTGTGAACAACTGGTTCATTTATTACATTCTGTGAACCAAATCGGAGGGTTCTTCTTTCTGGCCAGTTAGTTGCCTTCGAATGCCTATTTTTGGCTTGGCTGTCACCCTCACAAATGAACACGACATTTTTGTGAAGCCGGTTTGTTGACTAAGTAACATGCCAGCTGCTCTCAAATCCCCACATATTGTACCATTGTTTTTCATAGTTGCTGTGCTTGAACACAATTTTGAGGTTTCCATACTGTGGGAAGCAGATAGGCCCAACGCCAAACAAAAAGCTGAAATCGATAGACTGAGTTCACAGTAAAATAATATTCATCTACTGATAACATTAAAATTACAGTTTAACTATCTGATGAACCTGGTACTGCCTGGGTATTCATTTTGTCAGTTTTCTGTTACAGACGAAAACAATAAGTGATCTGTATTTGTAATGAAGTATCGAAAAAATTTCATTTCCTTGTATTCGTGAAAACACCTCTGAACTTAAGAAACAGTCGTAATTTACAAATGTATTATTCGAACTGAGAAACGTGATTCTGAACAGTTTCTGTACAGTCGGTCCAGCTAATTCGTGTCTCTACAACGTAGTTTTGTGAACGTCTCTATGGCAACGGCTCTTTATGGGTACATAGACGGCTATCGTTTTCGCCTACAAACATTTGCGCTTCGCAGTTAAAAGTTGTCAAAGACGTTGCAATAGGTCAGGTATTTCCTTAAGTCGACTCGACTGTAGGAGTGTCTTATTGTTAGTAGTAAAGAATAAATGTATGAAAATTTCATGTGTGATATTGCATTTTTTACACACATCTCAGTGTTAATGAGGCTATACCTCTTGAATCATATGTCGTGCAATGATAGGTACATTCAGCGGCATATGTTAATACTGTCAGCGAAATATGCTGTGGGCAGAGTAGCAAAAACTAAATTTAAATGTCATGCACAATGCCGATGCCGCAATTTTTTGCGCATCTCAGTGTTTATGACGTCATGTCTGCAGAACAATACGTGGTACCATGATACACGTTTTAGAAGTGCGTTTAACGGCGTATGTGGATAGTGCCTACGACATTTGTTGCGAATGCAGTTACTAGCACATTAGTATTACATCTAAACATGACACATGATGTGGTAGTTTCTCACATATCTCATTGTTTATGACATATCTCCTGAACTGTAATAGGTAGGTGGTTCTTACTCCCACAACGATTGTTGCCTGACAGTAAGGGATGTGTACCAAGTTCGGTTGAAATTTGTCCACTGGTTTAGGAGGAGATGTGAAACTTACACACACACACACACACATATATATATATATATATATATATATATATATATATATATATATATATATATATATATATATATATATATATATAAAGGTGGCTACACTGAGTCACAGCGCCAGAGATTGCGCCAAAGAGTTTTATCCCGCCGCCTCCACTGGCAGTGCTTGTTCAGAAGTTGTGGTGGCTAGTGCTTGCTGAGAGGATGTTGATAGCTGTACTATTTGAGGCCGTGTCGTGTGCAGTTGTTTTGATGGGCTAGACAGCAGATGTTGTTCGAATGGAGATGTTGTAATGATCAGAGTGTACTTTTAGTCAATATATATGAAGGTAAAAACATTTTTTATTTTTTTAAATTCCCTTACTAACAATGCCTCTTGGTCACAGGCTCAGTCAACAAAGCATCTGACTTGTGTTCATGTATTAGACTGTAATTCGGGTTTCTATGTGCAATTATAGTATTTCATTTTTTTTTATTACTTCAGTGTAAATGGTGTTTAAAATACCTTGTCCTATTGAGGAAGAACCGTGCCAGATGTGTACGTTGAATCACACTTCCACACACAGAACAGTTACACTTGTGCTTTGTTGTTCCGTAGTTTTTGTTTCGTAGCTTTTATAGTTGCTGGGGACTTAATTAATTAATTGTGGTAACGGAAATTTCCTTTCATTCTTTGTTGTTATTACTAGTCAGTGCCAACCGGTTACGAGACTTCATAGCCGGACATACAGCGACTAAAATTAAAAATATTTGCATTATATATTTAATTAAGCCCCCATGCACGTGGCGACCGCTGCTTCGGATCGTCCCTTGGAATTCTTTTGATAGTAAAAATAGCAGACAGTAGTATTGTTGTAGTAATTTGTAGTTTAGTAATTGTAGTCTATATTGCATGTGTAGATTTGGTAATTGAACATTTGTAGTTGTCTTGTCATTCTTCTAGTGGTATGTTTGCAGAATTTAATTTTTGATGTCTTGTATACGGGTTTGACAATTTTGTGCAATTATGAAGATTTCAGTTGTTCGTTAATCGTGTTTTTCGGAAAGCATTTGGTGTGAATGGTATTGTTGGAAATAAAGTGTCACTGTGTGTAATTTTCGTATAGTGACGAGTTTTGTATGTTTTGTAAATGATTACGCGATCGATGAAAAAGGCAAAAATGATGGATAGTCAGAATGATGAAATTATTGACATGGCGAACTCGCCAACACAGGAGAACAGTATGATGAATAATGAAGTTGAAAACAATTTAATAGGTCGGGAATATAGTCCGGAACCATTTCAAAACTTTTCACAATCAAAAAATTTTCAGTATACGAGATTAACGACAGAAGATTCTGGAATAGTATCGAACACAGATAGACAAACTGCCTATTGGCTTCTGTCTCGGGTTCTTCGGCCGACGTTCATCTAATGATTTTTCTGACGTTTCGCCGCCAGCCGAAGTGGCCGTGCGGTTAAAGGCGCTGCAGTCTGGAACCGCAAGACCGCTACGGTCGCAGGTTCGAATCCTGCCTCGGGCATGGATGTTTGTGATGTCCTTAGGTTAGTTAGATTTAACTAGTTCTAAGTTCTAGGGGACTAATGACCTCTGCAGTTGAGTCCCATAGTGCTCAGAGCCATTTTTTTTTTTTTTTGACGTTTCGCCAGCACGAGTGGCTGGCATTGTCAAAGCTTCACCCTACATTGCCGGTGGTGAATTGGAGCCGAGCTCGCGGGCGCAGACTATATGTACCTGGCGCGCCAACGTCCGAGGGCTTCTCCGCGGTCATTTCCGGTGCGGTTCTCCTGTTGCTACCCTCGACGGTCGTTCGCTGCAGTACGGGAAGCCAGGATCCGTTTACCTTAAGGCTTTCCTGTTTCTTGTTCAAACTGTTCGCGTGTTTTTGTATTTCTACAGCTTCTCTGAACAAGCGCGTGTGAAGCATTATCACACGCGCTTGTTCAGAGAAGCTGTAGAAATACAAAAACACGCGAACAGTTCGCAATGATATTCTTTTTAAACGAAAATCGGTCGACAACTCTGTTTGGTTAGTTTGTATTCCTGATGAGTGGGTTAATAAATTGATTTGGTATACACATTTCAGTTATGCACACTTTGGTCCCAGAAAATGCTTTCATAAATTACGAGAAAATTGCTACTTCAGTAATATGCAAAAACGTATTCGATCTGTTCTTGCCAAATGCAAATTATGTCAAAAGGCTAAGCCGCCAACTATTTCTCACAGAGCACCGTTGTTTCCTATCATTCCAGCGAAATTAAAGGAGATGGCTGCAGTCGATTTGTTCGGTCCAGTGGCTCGTTCTACTAATGGTTTTGCGTATATTTTGGTAGCAGTGGAATTGACATCAAAATATGTGTGTTTTACACCTTTACGTAAAGCAACAGCTCGTTCAGTATCTAATGCTTTTATCAAACATTTTCTTGAAGAAGTGGGTCATGTTGATAAGGTTATATCAGATAATGGATCACAATTTCGCTCTAAAATTTGGCTTCGTACTCTACGGCGTCGTAAGATTAAACCAATTTTCATTTCACTTTTTCACCCTCAATCTAACGCTTCAGAGAGATGGATGAAGGAACTCAATAAATTGTGTCGACTTTATTGTCATCAGAATCACAGAACGTGGGATCAGTATCTTCATATTTTTCAAAACATTCTGAATGAACTCCCTAATGATTCAACTTCTTTACCGCCTATATTAATATTAAAAAACAAAGCACCGAAAAATCGCATTTCTGAAATAGTTACTTTTCCGCCTACACGGTAACTGCGGCATTCTGAAGTTGTCAACCTGGCTCTACAAAATATTGCAAAAAAATGGCTCTGAGCACTATGGGACTCAACTGCTGTGGTTATCAGTCCCCTAGAACTTAGAACTACTTAAATCTAACTAACCTAAGGACATCACACACATCCATGCCCGAGGCAGGATTCGAACCTGCGACCGTAGCAGTCGCACGGTTCCGGACTGCGCGCCTAGAACCGCGAGACCACCGCGGCCGGCAAATATTGCATCTGCGGCTGCTAGAAGAGAGAAATCAGCTAAACGTCCTGGTCGTTTAAAATCCTTGTCAGTTGGTCAAAAGGTGTTAATTAAGTCTCATCGTTTGTCTCACAAAGGAAAGGGCTTGTGTCGCAATTTTCTTTCTGCTTTATAACGGTCCATATAGAGTTCGCAAAATTATTCATGATAACACTGTCGAAGTAAAAACTCTTACATCTCGGCGCTCTTAGGGAGTACATCATATATCGAACGTTAAAATTTTGTTGGAACGACGTACTTTCGAGAAACCAACAGTTATACGTAAACATGCAGAGAATACAAGGATACCGCGCCGTGTTCCGGCGGCGGCACATACTCAAAGCAACAGTCAAGTCTGCGCTCCGCACGAGGCAGTCGTTGACCGCAAACAATTACTTCCTACGTCACGCCTATCTACAGCTGATCGAGCGTTCAGTGCGAATGCACTGACAGCCGTAAACAAATACACAGTCGAATTTCTCTGATTAAATTGAGTATAAAGCTATAGTGACTTGAAAAAATTATGTTATTAACGTTCAGTATTTTTCAGGATAAGGTTGTATAAAATATTTAAGAACTTCAGGTAAATTCTGTGTGTGTCGGACGTTAAGAGGACTTGCTATCTAGAAAATTTCAGGAAGAATGTAATTTCGAAGAAGAAACTAATAAACTAAAAAGGTAACGATTAATTGAGTTTATTTTTCAGGTAACATATTTCCACTTAGGTACGTACTTTATACGTAATTTGCTGCTCGCGATTAAGTGATTTATACTTTGTGTTAAATTTTATGTTCTATGAATTTACTTGTGAAGCGACGTGCTTGCGTACATTTGCTGATTTTGACAATGTTTTATTAATGAACAGGGTTGTTACTTGTTTATATTATGCATCGCTTGGCTGCTATGCTTTTTCACTGATGTCATATTTTTTTATTGTGTGCCTGCTGTGCTTATTTATTTAAATTATAATTGTCACCTGATTAATTGTGCTGATATGGTTATGTATGTAAGTTATACTTTGTGATTTATCTGCTTGCGCCTTCATGTTTACTTCTTAAGATTACATATGAACATTTATTTGATTATGCTGATATGATGCTAATGATCTGTTTATTATGTAAGATATATATTTGCTGCTTTGCGTATGGATGGCATATTTACATATTTCTGTTTTGTTGTCATAACTACTCTTTAATTTAGTATATAGAAATGCTGATATGCGGTGTACGAACATGGAGTTTAGGTCACACTATAGTATTAATTATAGATTGTTCGCTTGGCAGAGCCTCGTTGTAGGGATTGTGCTGCATCCACTTGTTGACATTCTGTTCTCTACTGGTATATTTACTCGCTTTTGCATGTTTTGCTTAGGCTCAGTGCTTTATATTTTAAGATAAGATAATGAACTGCTATAGTTCTACGAACGACATTGGTACAAGAAACTTCATTGAAGTCACATGAGCTGGAGGTTTTATGGAAGCTCTATAAATTTATGCTAATAGGAAGGAAGCTAACGACATGACATACCAACACTAGGTTTAGACCATTGACAGCTGTTACACTGCATTCTTCGTGAGCAATTGAAATAGCAAGTGACACTTGACACAAGAAATACTCCACATGTTTGCTTCTGTTTTGCCATAATTCTTGAAGTGGTGTACACACTGTGAAATATTATGATCATTCACACTCCGTACTCGTACTTACTTACTTACTTACTTACTTACTGGAAGTTCACTTAAAACTTCCGGGCAGATAGGCCGTGGTCGAACTATAAAACTGTCTCCTAACTTTTCGTCTCCGACTGCGGGAGACATCATCGGAGGTAAAGCGGCGAACCTCCGATGATGTCTCCCGCAGTCGGAGACGAAACGTTAGGAGACAGTTTTATAGTTCGACCACGGCCTATCTGCCCGGAAGTTTTAAGTGAAGTCAATACCGGCCGTGAAAGTTTACATTGTATGAGTTACTGGAAGTTATTCAAACTAAAGGCTGTTAGAGGTCATGTATGCATTTCTTTTATTTAATGGTGGACAAGGTAACCAAAATGTATTTTATAATTCATAATGAGTAGAAGATTTGGGTCATGTGGATTACACAGAGGTTGTGTGTGGACATTATGTCTTCGGATTGTATGGGATGATAAATTGAAGTTTGCAATAGAACTTTATCTGTACTTGTTCGAGGAGACTGACTAGAGGAAAGAGTTGTTATGGAAGTGAAATAATATTGGTGATAAGGTTTATATGTGTCGACGTATTGAAGAGGTATTATTGAGGTACTGAGATTGTGTGAAGTTGATGATTATTGGAGTTTTGGTGGACAAGAGGTAATGTAAATGATATTGATGATAAGGTTTATATGTATCGACGTAAGAGATATTATTGAAGTATTAAGGTTATCTGATGCTGATGATTATTGGAGTTTTGGTGGATAAGAGGTAAAGTAAGTGAGGAGCATATTTTTTTTGTTGGTTTATATGGAACAAGGAGGATGAAGATGGCAGACTAGAACACTCAAGTAGAAGGAAGATTGTCTACACACACACTTTGTTAAATCACTAAGCAGTATATACTTTTGTTTTTGGAGAGAGGAAGTATTTGCATATCTTGGCACACTGACAGTTGTTCAGCAACCGTACATTTGATTTGGCTTGGCAAACATTGGTCTTGACATGATGACTATGACGTTGACTAACTATAATTGACTGTTATACACTGTTGCCATTACTACTTGATACACATGTTGAACATCAAATTTTGACAGAATTGCATTTACACAGTTAACACTGTTCAATTACACAGTAGCACTTAATGTGGATGAAAGATGAGTGAGTGTGTTTTGTGTGTGTTCCTTTCCTAATCCCAAATAATTGGTACCAACCTACCTCCTAAATATTATTTTACTTGTTTGTTGTGGCTTGCACTGACACCCATAAATATTATAGGTTTACTGGTATTCGTGTATTTGTAATAGTTAATATGAAAATTATCTGATATCATTTGTGTGTTTATTATTATTCGTAAGTTTAGTGTAAAAGCATTGATAATAATTTTGTAAAAGCAATTGTGTGTGCATTCAAACTGTTGTTCATACCTGCACTTGTTCAACATTGATGGGTGCCACTTAGAAATGTTTAATTTATGCTAATGAACTGTGATGAACTGTCTAATTAGTGATAGTGAATATTATGGACTGTTACCTGCACCTGTTCAACATTGCTGGGTGCCACTGATGGAACTGCTTCTACTGAAATAATGTCACTTGTTGGTGTCTGCACCTGTTCAACATTACTGGGTGCCACTGATGGAACTGCTTCTATTGAAATGATGTCACTTGTTGGTGTCTGCGACTGCTCGCCATTTCTGGCTGCCACTGTTGGAGCTGTTTAAATACTGCTGATGAAATGTTATGAGACTGCTATTTGCACCTGTTGACCATTGCTGGGTGATACTGTTGGAACTGTCAAATACTCTGAGGAGTGCCAGTTGTTTATTGAACTACTTAAAGAATTTTATGTGAATATTTGTATAAACAGACTTTTTGTGTATTTACTGTTTATGAAATGTTATGAGACTCTTACCTGCACCTATTCGTCATTGCTGACGCTATTGATTGAATTGTTTAACCGCATGATACTTGTGTAAACTATTATGTAAAAATCACATGTATGCAAGCATTTGTATTCCTAGCTGTATTTTATATATTAGGTTATAGAAGGGTCAGTGCAAAGCCAAAATTTATCTAATTATGTGATATTTACTTATTAATATTATCTTTTATTTTTGTCTGTATTTTGGACGAATTTGGTGGTATTTTCACCACCAATGCTGGCAAAAATACCATCAAATTCTAGCCCGTGGAGGAGGGGCATATGAAAGGTGGCTACACTGAGTCACAGCGCCAGAGATTGTGCCAAAGAGTTTTATTCCGCCGCCTCCACTGGCAGTGCTTGTTCAGAAGTTGTGGTGGTTAGTGCTTGCTGAGAGGATGTTGATAGCTGTACTATTTGAGGCCGTGTCGTGTGCAGTTGTTTTGATGGGCTAGACAGCAGATGTTGTTCGAATGGAGATGTTGTAATGATCAGAGTGTACTTTTAGTCAATATATATGAAGGTAAAAAACATTTTTTTTTTAATTTCCTAACTAACAATGCCTCTTGGTCACAGGTTCAGTCAACAAAGCATCTGGCTTGTGTTCATGTATTAGACTGTAATTCGGGTTTCTATGTGCAATTATAGTATTTCATTTTTTTTAATTACTTCAGTGTAATTGGTGTTTAAAATACCTTGTCTTATTGAGGAAGAACCGTGCCAGATGTGTATGTTGAATCACACTTCCACACACAGAACAGTTACACTCGTGCTTTGTTGTTCCGTAGTTTTTGTTTCGTAGGTTTTATAGTTGCTGGGGACTTAATTAATTGTGGAAACGGAAATTTCCTTTCATTCTTTGTTGTTATTACTAGTCAGTCCCAACCGGTTACGAGACTTCGTAGCCGGACATACAGCGACTAAAATTAAAAATATTTGCATTATAAATAATTAAGCCCCCATGCAATATATATATATATATATATATATATATATAAATAAAATATATTACATTTTTATAATATGTGCAACAATTAAACGCAAGAAAATTTTAGCTGCAGAAGTAACAACAACGACAAAAGGATATTTAGTTAAAATTTTGGTATCGTGTTCAATATTATATAATTAAACATCATGGTCCAACGAAATTACGTCAGCAGTTAGATACATAGTCTCACTCCAACATTAAAGATATAAGAAGACTCTTAAGAAAATGTCTGGATACAACTTAGCACCTTGTTTAGTGTCATAGCTTAGGTGAGCAAAACGGTACTTTAAGTTCAGAACGGACTGGACTCAATATCACTTTGTGAATAATCAAGCAATTAAGAAGAATAAGATAATTGCAATAAACACGAAGCTCTCATTGGCAGGAGCCCAGCGCCGTCACATAGGCCTTGGTACTATAGCTGCAGGCCATCAGTAAATACACATATAAGGAAAGGTCACAGTTATCCTCAAACAACTGCCGGGTAACAAGAGTAAACTAAAAACCTTGCCGCGGTCAGATAGTATAGCAACACTTTCTATAAATTTCACAAGCTGACTACACATCAACAACATATCCTCCTGCAAGACTACAGTTAGATAACAGCATTAAAATATGTGTGCGATTCATAGATGGTTAAAGGTAATCATACAACTTTCCATTCACAACCTACACTCCCACGAAGTCTATCGCTATACAGAACCAATAGTGCACTTGTATAGCCAAAATTTTCCAACAATCTGATATACTCAGTCTGTTTATAAGACCACCACATCAACGACAAATATCCCTACAGTTAGTTATGCTGCCACTGTCTGGGAATAGTTACTCATAATTTGTTTTTTTTTTCCATTAGAAACTTTTGACAAACAGCACTTCCATACCGAAAATAAATGTGCATACAGCTGTAGAATACTTTTCACATTTACGCATATTCACTATATACGTACCAAATTTGTGTTACGTACACGGAAAATTATTCATTATTGACACATTTGTTATAACAAGGTAATTATTGAACGATCAATATAATCCTTAAGTATGATACGCTTCATTCCAAAATACACTGAGGTGACAAGTCATACCTTAGTGATATGCACATATACAGATGGCGGTAGTATTGTGTACACAAGGTATAATAGAAGGGCAGTGCTTTGGCGGAGCTGTCATTTGTACTCAGGCGATTTCGTGTGAAAGATTTCCGATGTGCTTATGGCCGCACGACGGGAGTTAACAGAATTTCAGCACAGAATGGTAGTTGGAGCTAGGTGCATGGGTCAGTCAGTTTCGGAAGTCGTAAGAGAATTCAATGGTCCCAGATCCGCAATGCCAAGAGCGTGCCTAGAATACCTCTGACCATGGACATACCAGTGGCCGACGACCTTCACTTAACGACCAAGAGCAGCGGCATTTCCGTAGAGTTGAGTGAATAGC
This sequence comes from Schistocerca nitens, assembly GCF_023898315.1. Taxonomy (NCBI): domain Eukaryota; kingdom Metazoa; phylum Arthropoda; class Insecta; order Orthoptera; family Acrididae; genus Schistocerca; species Schistocerca nitens. Next base: position 251,762,985 of record NC_064615.1, on the reverse strand, counting down.
CACAGAAATCAATGTGCGACGTACGAAGAACGTATCCATTAGGGCAGTGCGGATACATTTGGCGTTAATGAGCTATAGCAGCATACGACCGACGCTATGGATATGGTAACAGCACGGCATAGCCTGCAGCTACGCCCCTGGGCTCGTGATCATACAGGTTGGACCCTAGACGACTGTAAAATCGTGGCATGGTGAGATGAGTCCCGAAATCAGTTGGTGAGAGCTGATGGTAGGATTCGAGTGTGGTACAGACTCCTCGAAGCCATGGACCCAAGTTATCAACAAGGCACTGCGCAAGCTGTTGGTGGCCCCATAAAAGTGTGGCCTGTGTCTACTTGGAGTGGACTGGGTCCTCTGCTCCAGCTGAATCAAGCATTGACTGGACATGGTTATTTTGAGCTACTTGATACCATTTTCTGCCATTCATAAACTTCATGTTCCCAGACAACGATGGAATTTTTACGGATGACAATGCACCATCCCACTGCGCCCCCGTTGTTTGCTACCGGTTTGAAGAACGTTCTGAACAGTTCGAGCAATTGATTTAGCCACCCAGATCGCCCGACATTAATCCGATCGAAAATTTTTCTGACATAATTGAGACGTCAGTTCGTGCACAAAATCCTGCACCGGCAACACTTTCGTAATAATGGACGGCTATAGAGGCAACATGGCTCAATATTTCTGCAGTTTACTTCTAAAGACTTGTTGAGTCCATACCATGTCGAGCTGCTGCACTGCTCCGGGCGACAGAAAGTCCGACACGATACTAGGAGATATCTCATGACTTTTCTCACATAAATGTATGTATGACACGGTTCATTTCTAAAAGTGATACACTATCACCCAGTGCCGAGCTCCCAGCCACACAGCTGTGTACCGGGGGCGTCGCCTTTCCATGTGCCGACTACACAACTGCGGGAGATCCCATTTCTAGCAGTAAACTCATTGCTGAAAAAGAAAAGCCACCTAACAGAAAAGGAGCTGTCCAAAAGTAGGAGTTATGCAAAATTATGCCTGTGATCAAAGATACGTCAACTACACAAAGAAGAAAACAAACTAAGGAGACTGATTCTGACTCACACGTCTCTTTGAAGAGCGATGACAGCCCCGATAATATCTATCTGTTTAGATTTTACTGTAATGACAGATCTAGCACATGTAGTTGGAGAAGTATATAACTTGGTTAAATTTCTGGGAGGAAAGAGGAATTCACACAGCTACAGCTATGTCTGCACCGTTCAAAAAGTACTGAAAAATAACCTAGAGTTATGAATATACGGTACATTCTGTCGACAAAGACAAAACAGTTTTCAAATGGATGAAAAATAAATAATTGAAATATTGATTTGATACGGAAACTGCCATTTTCTCATGTTGCTGCTGGGGTGGGAAACGGTCCCGTTGATATTCATGAAAACATATGACAGTGATTCTCTTTTCTGAATCTTTTATTTTTGTATTACTGTCAATATAGTAAGTTTAATTGTAAACAGTTCTTGTCCATTGCTGGATAACTAAATAGTACTCGATTGAAATACAAAAAACAAAAGACCTCAACCTTCTCCACTGTTCGAACAATATCACTTGTGTATCATGCTTCGGACCTGCCGTGTGATGTCTAAGAATTTCAGTCCACAAAAATGGTACACAGTTTTAATTTTTTCTGGTCTGTATTTGTAGCTTTAAAGAATTAAATGCTTTCATTTTAAACCAGCACAAATTGCCTAAAATTTACAATTTTTTCCCCAACAGTTACTCTTCTGCTCTGAAGAGTACAGACAAATTTTGTGATTTTGTAACATATTTAAGCAATCTTAGGCTATGTCCAAATCTGTTAACAAAGCTTAAATAACTTGAAAGTTTCCCCCTGCATCTAACGATATTATCGTTACCTACACCATTTCACAAAAAAGTTCTAGGCTATCTAGTGAAACTTTATTATCATTATCATAAAATCTGATATGTAGCCGCATGGTTTGTATTATGAAAACACTTAATCCGACACCTCAGCATTCAAACATTTTCTGGAACTTTCAGCTACGGGAAGTAGAAGCAAAGAACAATAACAGAAATTAATCACTCTTCTCATAAATCATGAAAAATCTGTTCTCTTGCATCTGAGAACATATCTGACTGCAATTTTTGAAGTATTCTCTAACATCTAACAATTATATTGTAATACTCTTGCACGCTACAGACAACTTACCTCGTCTTTCCGCTGCAAATGCGTGAATATTCTTCATCCAGCGACATGCTAAAATAATTCAAAAGAAATACTGCGATCCATGCAGAGTACAGCGCATGGTCACAGCTAATGATGCAACCACTCTCCTTGTTTTTATGGAAATTAAATGAACAGGAGGGGTATAGTCAACAAACCTTAAGCGGTGTAAAAATGAAAGGATTCAACAAAAACTTTTAATATATGGTATTCTAAAAACTGATGATTGACACACTGACAAACTTCACTCAGACCTTTATTTTCCTTGAACATTTTAAAAACTTCAATTATTCCACAATTTCTTACATCAGTTACGTATCTGGTCACAACAAAGATATGAATATTACTTTCAAAGTGTGCACACACAAATTTGAGAAAATGCCTGCAGCGCTCAACTAGGAGCAGCAAAAAATGGCAAATTTCCAAACATCCTCAATTAATACAGAGCTCTCATCCGGCGCCACCATCACGGTCAGGATAGGCTGCAACCTCTCCTGACACGCGCCTTCTCCCCACGCCAGGCTGCGTCCCACTACTACCAACAGCTAACTGTTCGCTCGCTACCACTCGCAATAACAATATCTCAAAGTTGCTGTAGGCACGCAGCAGCAGAATCAATAGCCAACATCCCAAAAGACGATATGAACGTCCAACTTTCAAACTATCGGTGCCTAATCCGTTTAAATAGTAACTAGAAAATGGCGATATGGCCACTCCAAGACAAAGTACCTGATTCAAACAGAAGAATACATGGATTCCTTCCGTACTTCGAACTTGAGTAAACGCGCTATAATCAGGCTAAATTCAGGCTGCTCCATTCCCAGAGCTCACACTACTCTAGGGCAGCAATCAGTGTATGTGGTGGGCTCATAAACAAACCACATTGAGAGCTTGTGGAAAAGCACTTCTTGAGCAAACAAGCGACTGCCTTTCTTAGTGGTTCCGACCAACGACCAATTCACTGATCTCGTCTGTGTCTTGACTGCTGCCAATAACCAGTTCTGCCAACAGAGAGGGAAGAGCAACTACTAGGCAGTATAGGTAACCGACAGCCTGGGGCTGCTAATGCAAACCTAGGCAATAGTGCCGCATACGGCACAGTACATCTCCTTGTGGTGCACTGAGTGTGCAACTGGTATTGAGCCAAACAAATTTCCATTACGTAAAAGTACATCTTTCTGCTATGTTTTGACAAGACTAAATAACCTCCACTGATATGGATCATAAACGTTCAGTATCACAACAAAGAGCCATATCTTCTACAATAAATAGTTTTACTTATTCTGTTTCTCTGTTCCTGTACAGAGAGAATGAGTCTCCAGGAAATAGGTGTTTCGCTTTCAGTCTACGCCCGTAAAGTTTGGCAGGATCCCTTGTCAGTCAAGTCACGAGTTAAATCACTTAGATCGTTTTAACTAAATAATTATGGTACATAATCTTTTTCTGGCTTGTAATCACCTCTATCATCGCATTCATTTTTGGTGCTGCTCTCCTCTCGCAAAATCTTAAGAATCGTATGTGGGTTTGGAATAGGGAGAGATTCACAATGCATAACCGGTCGTAAGGGCGAAGAAATGTTAGGACATTTTGTATCTTTCTTTCTGTGTCCAACAATAACCATAACAACAACAATAACGATATACATGTTTTTGCAGCTCCTTCCACACTATGGGAATTGCAAAAAGCTCTGATTTTCTCTTCCCATTATTCCACAATCTCAGTCCCTTAACATATGTACGGCGTACGTTGTGAGGTGTTCAGATTTTGTCTTGATTACCAAGCCTTATACGAAAAGAGTTTGTTTAGTATACATTTTTCACAAAACTATTATTGACCAGTCTTTTCTTACCAATTAATAGCTAACACAAACACAATAGAATACGTTTGTGTTATTCAAACACTTGTTGAAACTCATTTAAGAAACTGGAAAAGTACATCTAACAATGCAAATGTAGTCTGTCAACACTGTAGCATATCCACAATCAACTGAAGCTTCCCCGTAGCAATCAGGTGGACGTGACAGTATAGCCAGCTACTCCACATTATTAAAATAAAATTTTTCTTACTTGCAATAAAATTTCTCCTTGTGAATCTTAAAGCTACATGAAAAATGCATTTACTTGGCTTTTGAAAAGGCTGTACACGGAAAAAAACCAATAACTGACTTGTAATTAGTAAGAAAAAGTACTCAAAGAACAGTGATAATTACACAGAATTAAAAATCATATTGGGTTGTATAATCCATTGCCTTTGATTGAGGCACAAAATCCGGATCGTTCAGATACTTTTGAACATAGCGCCGTACTGGATTGTTGCGTCAGCAGTCTTGCAAGGTATAACTGGTGTACTTCCAATGTTTTTGAATTTTTTTAATTTTTCAAATTTAATTGTTTTTAATTGCCCAATAGCACAACTGGGTTAGTTTCACTTATTGCAATTTTGAATTTTCCACCACCACCATCTTCCATCTTTTTTTTTTTTTTTTTTTTTATACCAACAGCGTCATTGTGACGTGGGACACACGCTAAAGGATACTTCAACCCAATAAAGACAAGGCAATAATTATCAATGAAACACAAACCCTGGCTTGTAATTTCCAACAGATTTTATTTAACAATTGCATGACAACAGCAAAATGCTGTTACCCCAGAATAATATACATAAGTACACTAGAAATTGAAACATTACTAAACAGACAAAATGTCTACGGGCGTCAAAGCCCACCCCAAACAAATAATTTTAGAAGCCTGTTTGCATAAATCTTAAGAACTATATGAACAGTAAATGGTTCACTGACAAACACTCCCACAGAAGCAGGACACCTTTTAAGATATAACAATTGCAAGACATTAAAAACCCAGTAGAATGAAAGGCATCTTTTAGGTATTACAAAAATTTCAGTGACAAGTAATGGCAAATCAAAGGTTTGCGGAAACTACAACTCAGATCGAGCTTGAATGAAAGCTGAAAGGAACGGTGAAAAAGGAAAGACGGATGCCTCGGCGTCACCAGGAACAAATAACAAAATATTCAACTTAGATTCGCCGGAGAACTGCTGTCTACGGATAAACACGGCGACTGCGCTATCGATTACAAATCAAACTGGCCGCCGCCAAGGCGTCGTCCCCCAGCTAAACGACCACCTACAACGGACGACGCGCACCGCTGATTACACCACGGAAACACCAACACAAAACCACACAGCAACTGGGCAGTACCCTGAATAACACATTCCTTAAAACATTACGAAATTTCAAAACAGGAATATTACCACACGGGATATCTGCACTATTTTGTCATTAATAATACGTGCAGACAGGCTTATTCCTGCCAGAGCAGGAAGTGATGATATACTCAAAAATATAAGAAGCTGGTCATAGTGCTAAATCACGCACTCTTAACTCATAATATAACCCCAGAACCGATTAGTTATATATATTCCATAAACACACACTCAGTAATAGCACCCAATAAATTTTTCATCATTGAACCACTGCTTGTTTACGACTGAACACGTTACCTAAAATCCAGCAGACAGCCAGAAAATTCAACCTGTGGTTATTTCGGAGTGCACAGACACACACTTAAATATACACTCCTTGCCCATATTTGAGTGCGTCCAAAACAGGCAAACCTCGTTCACACAGGTAACAACTATTCAATAAGTTGTGCACGTGTGGTCAATACGAAACAGATAACATGGGAGGCCAAATACTGTAAGATTCCTTAACTGCAAACAGCACGAAATTGAATATACATATATACAGCAGAACTTTAAGAACCTGAATAATTCCCACAGTTTGATTCTGTAGCTTATCCGGTTGCAGGCTGATATATACGAAAGGCGCTATCACATGTTCACGCCGTTTAGCAGCACAGACGGGACCATCGCCCTCTCACTAGACGCAGTACACACTCGCTGACCGCACGCACGCCTCCGTCCGCAGCCCCACTGCCCACGTGACAGAAAGAGGCGGAGCAAGCGCAAAGAGCGACCGACGAAAATCAGACTGCGCACCGTAACGCCCACCAACCGACCAAAACCAGCCCTCTCCCCACGGCGTCGTGCGCTAAAATAGCCGAAAAGCGACCAAAGAGGAAAACAGCGGCCACGCGATACAGAATCGATGTCAAAGGACTTAAATGAATATTGAGAAGCGACTGGCGCCAGCAGCGCCACGTATCAGTCGTCTTGGATTTTTTAAATTTTTCATCAGTACCATCTCGGATTTTTAAGAAATTTTCTGCCGTTGCCATCTTGGATTTTTTCACCAACTGCAGTGCAGATTAATGGTGGACACGTGAGTTGTGCGACAGATCTCTCATAACCATACTACCTCCATATCTTTTCAGCCAGTAGGTCTAAAAGCTTGAAGTTAGTACTTGACATGTATACCTTATCCTTTACAAGGCAGTCAGAAAGAATCCGTTTTACATCCCACGTAGAGTAACGGAGTAGAATTGTCTTCAGTGATGTGTCCTGCTGTGAAATGGGCCCCGATGATCAGTGAACGGTCCCTTGCCGCACAGTGGCACGCCCTTCATGGCATGCCACCTTGGGCTTATATTTCGTCAAGATAATGCCCACCCAAACACGACGAGTGTGTGTGTAAAGACTGCTCGCCTTTGAGCCTGTCAAACCCTACTTTGTCCAGCAAGGTCGCCGGATCTCTTCCCAGTTGAGAAAGTTTGGGGCATTACTGAAAGCGATTTTGACAACCTAACGCGCCAATTGGACAGTGGGATATCTAACAACTCCATCAACCAGTGCCAAACCGAATAATTGCTTGGTTAAGGCCCAGAAGTGTATCAATGCGTTAATCAAAAAATGGTTCAAATGGCTCTGAGCACTAAGCGACTTAACTTCTGAGGTAATCAGTCGCCTAGAACTTAGAACTAATTGAACCTGACTAACCTAAGGACATCACACACATCCATGCCCGAGGCAGGATTCGAACCTGTGACCGTAGCGGTCGCACGGTTCCAGACTGTAGCGCCTAGAACCGCACGGCCACTTCGGCCGGCCAATGCGTTATTCATTTACCGAATCTGTGAAGCTCTTTCTCTTAAACAAATCATCCAATTTTGCTCAAACTGTAGTCGTTTGCTTTTCTGTACGTGAACATCAGTTCTACCGACTTCCGTCTCATTCGGATAATTTCTTCGCGGTGCCTTTTTTCTCTTGTCTTTGAGTGAAATTAGTGTGAATGAGAAATATCTTACATCGTTTTAATATTAATAAACCAAGTCAATTTACATCGTTTTTTATTGCAGAACATGCTTGTCATAATTGATTATTAATTTTGTGTGCCAGTAACGAAGACAGTAGGCACAAGATTTCATAATATCTCGGGTGGGAGAAGTTTGAAAGTTGTCTCCCTTCGAAGGACCGGCCTTCAAATTAAACGAACTGTACTATTTAGTAAAAGAAGCCGCTCCTTACAACTTCCGTCGTGTAAGAAATATCCAAAATGATAGTACGATGAGCATCAAACGTCGCACCAGACTACTTTAAAAGGGCGGAAAAGAAACTCTCCCAGAACACGTTGATGCTCGGATTCGGTTACTACTCACCATACGTAAAAATAACTAAAAAATTTTCGAGGTTAGTGACATCTGTAGTTGCTCTTTAGAAAACGACCAGCTTTCTGGTGACGAAGTTTCATTTCATCATCTAACGAATTTCTGTGTATCATAATTGGACTCATGACAAGCAGCCCTCATTTGGCCATGGCTTTTTCACAAGGCTCGTTACCAATGGCGCAACTCTTTGGAGAAATGTTGCATTCGCAATAGACGTAATCGATATCTCGATTCGAGATATTGCAATCCTTTTAGATTATCCTGATATTTTCATGCTGTGAAACGAAAGCCTGCTAGTTAATCACTTAAAGCTAGAGATTTTTCTTGCTATCGTGTTTAGAAGTGTTGTTTCAGTGAGAAGTTCAGTGAAGTACTGTCGCTGTATATGACTGCATCCTACTAATTCGAAGTATCTCGTATTATTTTCTGCTGATACTGAAATTAGAGTATGTTTATTATCCCACTGTGAAATATGAACAATTTGTTGATTCTGCATCAGCTCCATACTGAACAATCATATACTATCGCTCGCTCTACGGAAGATCCGTACCAAAAGACTGGAAAGTTGCACAGGTCACACCAAAATTCAAGAAAGGTAGTATGATTAATCCACTAAATTACAGGTCCATAGAATTAACATCGATATGAAACAGGATTTTGCAACAGATATTGTGTTCGAACATTATGAATTACTTTCAAGGAAACGGTCTATTGAAAACATCATTCTTGTGGAACACAACTAGCTCTTTACTCGCATTAAGTGTTGAGTGCTATTGACAAGGGATTTCAAATTGATTCCGTATTTCTGGATTTCCGGATTTATGGATTTCTGTAACCACACAAGTGGCTTCTAGTGAAACTGCGTGCTTATGGAATATAGTCTCAATTAGTGACTGGACTCGTGATTTCCTGTCAGAGACGCCATAGTTCGTAGTAACTGACGGAAAGTCATGAAGTAAAACAGAAGTGATTTCTGGTGTTCCCCAAGGTAGTGTTATAGGCCCTTTGCTGTTCCTTATCTATATAAACGATTCAGGAGACAATCTGAGCAGGCGTCTTAGGTTATTTGCAGATGGCACTGTCGTTTATCGACTTGTAAAGTCATCAGAAGGTCAAAAAAATTGCAAAACGATTTAAAAAAGATATCTGAATGGTGCATTAATTGGCAGTTCATCCTAAATAAGGAAAAGTGTGAGGTCATCCACATGAGTGCTAACAGGTATTCGTTAAACTTCGGTTACACGAGAAATCAGTCAAATCTAAAGGCAGTAAATTCAACTAAATACATAGGAATCCAATTACGAAAAACTTGAATTGGTAGGAAGACATAAAAAACGTTGTGGGGAAGGCTAACCAAAGACTGCGTTTTATTGACAGGACACTTAGAAAATGTAACAGATCTGCCTACACTACGCTTGTCCGTCCTCTTTTACAGTATTGCTGCGAGATTTGGTATCCTTACCAGATAGGACTGACGGAGTACATCTAAGATTTCAAAGAAGAGCAGTACGTTTTGTAGTATCGCGAAATAGGGGAGAGAGTGTCCTTTAAACAAAGGCGTGTTTCGTTGCGCACCAATCTTCTCACGAAATTCCAAACACCAACTTTCTTTTCCGAATGCGACAATATTTTGTTGATGCCGACCTAGATAGGGGGAAACGATCACCATGATAAAATAAGGGAAATTAGAGCGCGTATGGAGAGATATAGATGTTTGTTCTTTCCGCGCGCTATTCGATATTGGATGGTAAAGAATTGTGACGGTGGTTCGATGAACCCTGTGCCAGACACTTAAATGTGATTTTCAGAGTATCTATGTAGATGTATATGAAGATGTAGATTCTAAAATAGCTAACTGTCAATCTCTTTTTTAAAAAAAGCGTTCTGCTTTCTGGGAAGCAATGCGCTGATTTGATAACTTTGAGTTGTCGACCCTATTTAAGTGTCAATCAGAAAACTATTTAGAATGAGAATTTCACTTCTCAGCGGAGTGTGCGCTGATATTAAACTTCCTGGCAGATTAAAACTGGAATCGGACGCGAATTTTATAAAATCTTGGTGCTGCAGAGTGAAAATATCATTCTGGAAACATTCCCTAGGCTGTGGCTAAGCCATGTCTCCGCAATTTCCTTTCTTCGAAGAGTGGTGGTTCTGAAAAGTTCGCAGGTGAGCTTCTGTGAAGTTTGGAAGGTAGGATACGGGGTACTGGCAGAACTGTGTGACGACGGGTCGTGAGTCGTGCTTGGGTAGTTCAGTTGGTAGACCACTTGCCCGCGAAAGGCAAAGGCCCCAAGTTCGAGTCTCAGTCCGACACACAGATTTAATCTGCCAGGAAGTTTCAGAAAACTATTTCTTTCGCCCTCGTACCTTAAATTATTTGCGATAATGCAAATGCAGAGGTTTGACGTCATTTTCCTTTGTGACACTTCTCCAGCTTATTCTGCTTAGAAATGTAAACACTTTAAGTTTTCTAGTGGCACTTTCTTCGCAAAGCTAAATAAATTCATGCCACTACTGTCCACTCTGAAAACATTTAGATATGCATAGATATTAAATATTGGGCAACAAAGAGCTTCGCTGAAAATTGTTTTTCTGGTCGCCTTTAACTTCAAGTACCACTGTCCGGTTACGAGGGCGCGTTGAAAAGTATTGCCTCCGAATCCTTTTATTTTGTATCCAATATCAGGAGTTACATGACATGCGTATTAGCCGGTCGACTTTTCCGCATCGCTGACGTAAGTTGCAACTCTCTGCCACTTGAGGACTCCCAACTATAGTATGCAGCATGGCGATGTGTTACGTAACAATATCAGTGCACTGCGAGACACTCAGGAACCTGAAAGCGCGAATTCCAAGAGTTTGTCCACATATCGAACACCCTCTCCTTCAGCATAACAATGCCAGGCCACACAGGAGCGCTGCGACATCTGCAACAATCAGACGTCTTGGGTTCGCTGTCAACGGCCGTCCTCGATACAATGTCGACTTGGCTCCATCCAATTTTGAGCTCTTTCAGAACCTTAAAGAACACTTTCGAGGACTTCAGTTTGATAGTGACGAAGTGGTGCAACCGGAGGTGACGGTGTGGCTCCGTCAACTAAGTCAAGCATTCTACAGTGACGATATCAACAAACATGCCCCTCGTTGGGAGAAATGTGTTATTCACCATGGTGACTACGTTGAGAAATAAATATGTAGGCATGAACAATAAAGATGCATAATCTTCATAAGGTTGGATTATTTAAATATCTTTAAGAGTTTTCACATAAAAAAATCGGAGACATTACTTTTCCGCACGCCGTATTACTTCACACTATTTGGGGGGTGCAATTTTGGTATTGCAGTGTTTACAAAATTTGGCATGAAAATAGGCCTAAGTCATGCAATAGTAACCCCTTTCGTAATAATCTGAGCTGCATCTCTCAGTGAATACCAGTAAAGGCATAAATTACAACTCTTCTTAACAATACATTTCCTATCGCCACCCTTGTCGACATGAGGAACGACTAAAGGTGCAAACCTTTAGTAGTCTCTCTGTTTGGTTACTTCACTCCATTCGATTGGTAAGCTCCCTGCTTATGCTACTGTTGTGGTATTTATACTAAAGCAGCAAACCTTTGGTAGTTCTTCATTTCGACAGAGGTGCGAAACGAATCATTTATGACTCTGATGTTAAAGTGAGGGAGAAACCAAAGAATTAAGGGAGAAAAGGAGTGTCATGTTGACATCCTGATAATTAAAGGCGGAACACTAGCACAGTTGGAATATCTTTGACAGGAGTATCGTCAAAACTGTACAGATCAGGATACTCTTATAGTGCCATTTACATCAGAGAGGCTTTTCCTAACAGACAGTTTACGGCGAGATAATTACATATGAATGTCTATAGTTAAATTTTCTGTTAACAACAGATTAGCAGGGGAAATCTGTTTGTGCTCTGCGTAGCTTCTCATTTGCGTTATTAAATATTGTTTCTTGTTCAAGCGGTGGTGTAAAGCTCCCAATTACAGTTTTCTGGCCATAGCCACCATTATGTTAAAGTGGATGTAGTATTTCGGCTCTTCACTGCTTCCAACGTCCTTTGATAATCCGTTCAGTTTCTCCATACGCTGTAGCCAGTCATCTAAGAAATTATCCTTCTGGTCTTCCGGAACACGGTTCAGGAATGGACATACTGACTTCATAAAATCTAAAAAAATAAAAAGGCAAATATTAGATTATGATGAAAAATCACAAAGCATACAAATATTATATTTGAATAATGGTTTAAGATATCGAAAGCAGCATTTTACCAAGATATAGTTCGCAAAAGAAGGATGTTCTACAGTATGTTCAATGCTTCAGACTTTATCTATGGAGGTACTGTTAATTAGTTGTTTATTCATCCATAGAGCATTTACAGACTGTGTCAGACAAGTCATATTAATTGAAAAACGAAACAATTTAAATAATTGAAGGTATAGCTCTAGGGAGCCTACATAATTAATTTTTCCCTTTATTGTTTTGTTTTATTCATTGTGTTTAGTAGTAAACGTCAAGACGTTCAGATAGTTCTACCTGAACATTAATTTTTCATTGTTTCTGTTTATATCCATGCTACAAAAGTTCCCGTTTTCGTCAACACAGGGTGATTTTTTTCCCTCATTTACAAAGTCTATGGATTGATCGATGAGAGGATACGGAACAGAAAAGATCTAATGAACTTATGTCCGGAAATTCATGATTTCCGGGTATTAGACCATATACTGTTATACAGACTGCGGTCTAATGCACGCTGCACCATGCAGCCATAGCTACAGTATGTGTTGAAAATGATTTTCGAGTGCCCCAAGGCATGTACGTACGCGCTGTAGCATGCTCTGTCTCACACGTTCACGTGGGCCAGGCTGCATCCGAACAGTGTCAAAGGCAGCATGAATATCCTCCATCCTTGTCTGCATATCTGGAATGATTCTGTGTACAGGATACTTTTGAGATGGCCCCATAACCAGAAACCACACCGGTTGAGATCCGGTGAACGAGCAGGCCATGCAACTGGACACCCTCATCCGGGCCACCGACCTGGCAAGACACGATTGAGATGCGTCCACTCGCCATACTATCTTGGAATACTGCAGCGGCGTGAGCTGCCGTCAAAGCGAAGATTTTTGAAAAAGGCTGCTACGTAAATAAGGCTCTTAGCTGGAAAAGTAATGTAGTACGGTATCTGGTTTCTCTTTAAAACAAAATTTGCTCCAGTCATAATATTTTGTCAATCTGGTTTCTCGTTAAAACAAAATTTGCTCCGGTCATAATATTTAGTCAATCTACGACAATGTTTTCAAAATTTTAGAAAGTATTTTGTAGTTGGAGCACAGCGATCGGTATAAAATGCTAAAGAACCGTAATTCCACGGATCTCCCTCCGGTTGCCGTCACCAGCAGCCATAACGGCAGAAAGAGCCTGAAGATGGCCCGAGGAACGAGCCGAAACCGGTTGCTAACAAATGACAAATCTGGAAACGCGATCGAGACTGTTTTTATTTGATTTTTATGATAGTGTTGTCATTGCAACAGTACGAACACATAAATGTACCCTATAACGTTTTTACTGTTTAGTAAAATAATAGCCATACTTGCTCTCATTCATTCAGTGGATTAACCGCGTTGTATAGAGTCATGTTACTGACGTAATACATAAATAACTTTATGAAATGAACATATTTACAAATCCATTACACTGTGTGCTGACACACCTATTATAAGTGTGCTTTGTTCTGACCGGGCGAGAACTGTAGCCCTCGTAGTATTCAAATCTGACAGCTGGTGTACATGTGTTTGAGGTTAGTTTGTTTGCAACATTATGTTAAATTTAAGGGTTGTACATGTCAGTGTATTTCACGTAATTGAGCCGTTTCTGGATTCACGTATACGTATTATTCAATAATATTTTCACGGTATACTTGTGGGAACTAAATGTCAGGGAATGATGCATTATTTCATATTGCCCAATGTTATTGGCTGTCTGTAGGTAAAATTGAAAGTTGTGAAATGTATTATACGGCATACTAACGGATCTACTGAAATTAGATTTTAATGCTAATGTCTCTGGCTAATGCTGTATGTCAGTCAGCGCAGTCTGTCAAGCTGTTTATTTTGCGCACTTTGATGTTTTGTGAAATGGAAATGGGTTCGAAACAGAGGAACGGACATTTATTATTGAAAGTATTTAGCGGTTTCCAGTCTCACAAAGTACTTAATTGTTGCATTACATATTTACACAGTAAAATAATATTGATGGAGAAACACTATTTAGGAACATATTTTTATTATATTTGATGTATTCCCAGTAACTTACAAAACCTACTACACCTAGAATGGAGCACAGAACATGTGACATATATATACCAAGAGTACATACATTAGGCCAAGAGGCCAATACACATCAACACAGTGCTGACACACATAACACGTATTTAGAGCACGAAATTTCAACACCGACTCTAGAACAAATGTTTTTATGTGCTCACAATAATCATGAACACTACATCATTTCAGAGTACTACGCATTGTACTCTATGTTGTTAAACCATACAGTGTTCCCAATTCCTGGAATTTGTCTTTACTGAAAGCCTTGGCCAATAAATCAGCACCTGCTTCCTCCGTACACAAAAAGTTTATAGCCGTATCCTTCTGTTTTAGAGATACCTAGTAAAATGGTGCCTAATATCAATATGCTTGAATCGTACACTTGTTATTTTCTTCTGAGCTAGCGTGATAGTTCCCTTGTTGTCGGAAAACACTTCGGTAGATTCAATAATCGTATGTGGCTCAGTTTCACCTATTAGAGCTCTTAACCATAACACTTCTGGTATGATGAAAGAGAATGCCGTATTCTCAGCCTCAACAGTAATCAAAACCACTGTTGTTTATTTCTTGCAATGCCAGGATATTAATCTTCCCATCAACTTGAAACAGCTGCCTTGAAACATTCCAGGTTCTAGTTCACTGTCTTACAATTACTTAATTGGTAATCACCAGTTCCTTTTAAATATCTAAATGTTCTTTTAACTGCAATCCAACGATTAATTGTAGGGTCTTAGTAAATAAACGGTGATCTGGCTTGATTTCATTCAATACAAATTTCACAACGCTAGTTACAACACATATCCCTTTTAACCTGTTGCCGTATATTTTAACAAGGCCAGACTTTTCCTATTAAGATGTCCAGTCCTTTATGCCGTAAAAAACTGTTTGCGGAATGTATTGAATAACTATTTCAAACTTCAGGAACATATAATTTATAAATAACTTTTTCTTTACTATCTGTGGCTGTCACACTGCTCCTCTGATCAATTATTTCTCCACCATTCAAAATAAAAATATTAACTTGTAGCCCTTATTCACTGTTTCACTAAGTGAAGGCAAATCTTAATATAATGTACATTACTGGCTGTAATACAGCTTTAGCATTAAAATTAAAGTTTGTCTTTCCTTCCCATTCACATTGTAATTGAGAACCAACCACTGTTAGACCAACACTGTATGTTTTAGGTGAAACATCGTATAAAACTCATTGGCCTTTGGTTATATTCATAAACACGGCAGAATCAAGGAACTAACCTTCACTGTTACTCCGAATTTTGCCATGAATAATATGCAGTGCCTTACCTTTACTGTTTGCTTTCCTTTCTGTTCCCTTTGAAACAAGACTTTTTTCTTGTGTACTCGTCTTTCCGTGCAGTGCGATGCAAAATGTCCCGTTTTTAGCGTTTATAACATCGAACAGGTTTCCTATGTCCTGGACAGAATATTTTTATATATTGTTAATACCTTGACTTTTACCCTGTCGCCTGTGATTGGTTTACCTGAACTATCTAGGCCTTTTGTTATGTGAAAGAACTTAGCATGTAGTTCCGTTAGTAACAAGGTACCAGTCCATTTATTAGCAATGTCGAATCCAATATTTCTTAAACGATTCAAAGTGGAAGAAGATTTTGTTCACATATTCATCAACATTTTTACATCCGTCTAGACGTGTGGTGATAAGCTCTCTTTACAAATCCATTTTCCTAGTCAACCTTCCGTCTTCAAACACTCTTCTTAGATTGTCCCATACTTCCTTTGCCGTGCTGGCCTTTTCTGTGTGAAGGTAATTAACATGATTGACTGGAAGAATTAATTTGGAATTTGCCTTACGATCTTTGTTCTGGAAATCTGAATCTGTGGGAATTCAAGGTTCCATCAATGACATCCCAAATGTCGTCCAACTTCAGATAAGCTTCTACTGCAGACTTCCAAGCTGCATAATTATCTCGACCCATAAACATCTCAGTCTGCCTCATTTGGGCATAAGTTATTTGGACAGTTGCAATACGAGTATTGTAGGCTATAAACTGCTCACGAGTGATATTAAGTATACCACAATTTAATGGTTTAAGTTATTCACTTCGGTCTTCCTAGGCCCATAACCAATTGAATTATATATCTGTACAGTAAAATAATATAGACGGAGAAATACTGTTTACGAAAATAGATTTTATTTATTATATTTAATTTGCTCCTGGAAGTTTGCAAAGGCATACTACACAAAAGCATACAACACAAAATCTAGCATAGATACCTAAGAATACATATAATAGGTAAAGAGGTCTGTACACATTAACTCACTGCCAACACACAAAACAAATATTTTGTTCACCAAATCTCAACATAAATGGAACGAACATAGCAATCACCATGAGAAAACGCAGCAATTCTATCAGTTGTTGTCGAAATACAGGGAAACGTACCTGGGAGCACATAAGCTTCATTTAATAAAGAAATTAAATTCATTGTGGACAAATTATAGGAAAGAACTGAAAAGAATTACGAGTGCATCTAAAAGCGAGACTGCTGATACCGAGCTACTGGAATTACCACTTTGGTGCGTTGAAGCCTTGAGCTTTTTGCAGGGGCACGAAATTTTTTAACGTAATTTAAGTAAAATTATGTGTACTTCTTGTTTTCAAATCTGGATGTAAATAAATAAATACTAACCAGATGTAATTAGAATTATAGATGTAATCACGTGAAACAGTATCTCTAATGAGCGAGCATCCATCCTCAGAAATTTCCGATACTCATTTGGCTCGCTTATTGTCAAATCACTTAGTACATTTACATGTGTCAGTTTTCCTCTCTTATTATATCACTCCTTCATTCGTCTACGCTTCCTCTTTTCTTGTATGAATGCGCAACCAGCCCAAATAAGAGCTGGCACCAGTATTTGCCATGTTTGCACATCCGAGATTTGACACCAATATTGTGCCATATCGATTGATTGTCTGGAACCAGCTGCTAATATGTTGCACAAAATTGCTGCCCAATATTATTGATAGTTTAGGGGCCACTTAATGAGATCAGGGGAACACTTGATTCCACAGTCATTAACACTGTTTGAACTTAGGTTGACCATTCACATAGTGTCTGAAAGTTGTCTTATAATTTGTCAACTTCCAATCATCGTATTTCAAGCACCTCTTAAGGCCTAGTCGCACTTGCCATCATGTCATCTCATGTTAAAATATTCCACTTCAAATAATAGCACTCATACTGGCCATCACATCACGTCACATCATGGCAAGATCGAAGTTTCTTGGGTACAAAGTTTTGAGAGAGCTGACGTCATCGTCCGTAGCTGACCATGTGACCTCAGGTCACTTCTTCCCAACACTCAACCTTGCTCTCGTCCCCCCACACTCCGTTTCATCCTGGTTTCGTTAGGTCGTGGTTTTCATTGTTGCTATCAGTTATGTTATTAATTATTTTTATTCATTCTTTGTTATTTTTTGCTATATATTATCGACTGGAAACAATTGTGACAGCCATGAGAGCTGAGATCATGCAATCTGAACTGACTTGATGTGACATGACATGTCACGATGGACAGTGTAAATACACATTGACGTGACAGGGCCTGACGTGATGGCAAGTGTGAAGTTTTCTACTAACGAGTAGTCTTTGCTGTAATACCTTTCCCCACTGGTCGATTATATGTGTAGTTGCTTCTGCTGTGCTGGTTTGTCTTAACTAAGGTATGTGAGGCAAGCGTAGGCTCGGCCAATGAGAGCTGAAGGCAGCTGTACTGACCTCATGCATTGCCAGTCTGAAGGGAACAAAGCTTTCTTTGTGCTATTTTGTTTTGTTCTGGCTATGGTGGTGTGATTTTTGCTTGCGTATGTAATGATGTGGTAATAAGAAGGGCTGCTCATAATTATACTGAGAAGGAAGCAGAATGGTGCAGGAATGCAGCCTTGGATTTTTATATGTGAAATTATACTGAGAACTGTATATTATCTTTCTTCATGCACCTGTGCTGTCACGTAAGATAATATGTATCTCTACCTCGAGCTTGGTGAGTTGTACTGGGGAAGTAGGTTCCTTTGGAAGGAAGCGGCATGAGTCGGACCATAAATTACGATTAACTTGGGACATTTTTCGTTCTCTGTGTACTGCACATTGATTCGTAAATGAGTTGAACAGCAAGTTTGTTTTTCACCAATCGTTTCTGGAATTTTCTTAGCGCCACAAATACTATATAGATGAAGTCATTGTCTTATTGTGGCTATGAGTACCACATGCTTTTGTGATGTTAACTGTGATGTTGCTTGTAAGAGTATTAATTTTGTACCTTGTGGGTTTAAATAATCCTAAGATATAACAAATTTGTTCTTGAAATACATGAGGCAAAGTTTATTTACGTTGTGCAATAAAGGTAATTAATTATAATCATGTCCCATCAGCATGAGCATTGTTTCTGTAAGAATTATTTTCACAAGACATAGGTTCTTCAAAAGAGAAAGATTGGCTGCAGTATTCCAATAGACATATTTCAGGTTCCCAAAGGTAAGATTACATCTAGAACCTTGTATCAGTAGTGGTACTGACATGTGTCCATGCAGTATTTTGTAAAATATTATGCTCTCTGCTTCTCTATACAAAAGCGTTCTCATTTGTTAACAAGAACCAAGCATGGTCTTTTCACATGCTTTGCCTATAAGGCGTAACATAAGAAATGTTTCTAGGATCCCATGTTAGTTTTAGTGATAGGGAAATTACTCATCACAAAATAAAAAAAAAATTCTGAGGAGTGATTTTACTTCTTTGCTTAGTATGTGTACTTGTGTTGAGCTGTTCTAGAATGGTAGTCAGGCTACGTCATAACATTATTTCCTGGGTGAATATTCATGATGGAAAGAGGGAACTTTTAAAGAAGACTTACTTCAAAGCTACACCATGACAGCTAATGTACATATTGGTGACCCTGCCAGGATGAAAGGACAGGAATTTCCAGAGTTGTCTAACAAATAATATTTATCTGTCTAATGAGTATTCTTGTTAATGTTCACAAATCTTTTCATCTATTTGTTATAAATTTTGTTCTCTGAAACAGTTATCAGTTTGGCATACATTTTATTACAGAATGTCGTTGCTTATGCTGAGAACACAGGACAATTTGCGCTAAAGCTTATGATACATATTATCTTTTCTCCATTTTTAAGCACTTAACTGATCAGTAATGAGTGCATACTTGGTGTGGACAAACAGAGTTTCTTCACTTAATTCTAGACATAACTGACTTTGAGGGAGAATAGTAAAGAGTACTTTGTCATGCTTATGTGATAATTACTGTGATAAGTAAGGACAATCTGGAAAGTAATTTTTTTGGTATTTATGGTCTAAATACGAATGGCGGTTGCTAATGATTACTTCTTACACTATTCTGTGTACTGAAACAAGAGACTGTCGAAACGTAGTGAAAAATTCTTGAATTTAAGGTATAATCAGCATTTTGTTATTTAAGTTTAAATATAGAGTGATTTTTTTCAAATGTAAGATTGCTAGATGCTAAGCAGCAGAATGTTTAAATGATGTACTTTTCTTGCTAACTTTTTTTGAGTGTTAATCTGATAAACATTTTCGTCTTGCCTTTTGCTGAAGTGCTGCTCTGTGTCTTAAGAACTGGATCCTGCAGAGCTAATTTTCATTCGTAATCAGTGTATATTTTGGCATGTGAGGTGATTTTCTAGATTTGGATGCTTGTTCTTTGGAAATGTGTTTTCCGTGAAGAATATTGGTGCTGATATGCTATTTATTTTGTTCAACTTGGAAACTCGTCTGCTGATAAAGAGCATATCAGGAACTTCTGTGATGTGTTTCAGCAGTTGATACTATGATAGCATGGACAGTGCTACAAATGGTTGATTCAGTTTTTACTGGCTGTGGTGTCGATTTTGAGGGCATCCTCCCCCCACCCCCTCCCCACAGGTACACTTTATCGCAGTTGTTCTACATGAAAGTGCCAAACAAACTGGTATAGGCATGCGTATTCAAATAAAGAGATACGTAAACAGGCAGAATACGGCCCTGCGGTCGGCAACGCCTATATAAGACAGCAAGTGTCTGGCGCAGTAGTTGGATCGCTTACTGCTGCTACAGTGGCAAGTTATCAAGATTTTAGTGAGTTTGAACGTGGCGTTATAGTCGGCGCATGAGCAATGGGACACAGCATTTCCGAGATAGCGATGAAGTGGTGATTTTCCCGTACGATCATTTGACGAGCATACCGTGAATATCAGGAATCCGGTAAAACATCAAATCTCCGACATCGCTGCAGCCGGAAGAAAACCCTGCAAGAACGGTACCAACGACGACTGAAGAGAATCGTTCAGCGTGACAGAAGTTCAACCCTTCCTCAAACTGCTGCAGATTTCAACGCTGAGCCATCAATGCGTCTCAGAGTGCGAACCATTCAACGACACATAATCGATATGGGCTTTCAGAGCCAAAGTCCCACTCTTGTACCATTAATGACTGCACGACACAAAGCTTTACGCCTCGCCTGGTCCCGTCAACACCGACATTGGGGTATTGATGGCTGGAAACGTGTTGACTGGTCAGAAGAGTCTCGTTTCAAATTCTATTGAGTGGATGGATGTGTACGGGTATGGAGACAATCTCATGAATCGATGGACCCTGCATGTCAGCAGGGGATTCTTGAAGCTGGTGGAGGCTCTTTAATGATGTGGGTCGTGTGCAGTTGGAGTGATACGGGACACCTGATACGACTGTGACAGGTGACACGTACGTAAGCATCCTGTATGATCATCCAC
This sequence comes from Schistocerca nitens, assembly GCF_023898315.1. Lineage (NCBI taxonomy): Eukaryota > Metazoa > Arthropoda > Insecta > Orthoptera > Acrididae > Schistocerca > Schistocerca nitens. Next base: position 251,742,046 of record NC_064615.1, on the reverse strand, counting down.
ATCCATTCATGTCCATTCTGCATTCCGACGGACTTGAACAATTCCAACAGGACAATGCGACAACCCAAACGTTCAGAAAGTAATCTTTCGGATTTATGGGCAGCCCTGCTGGATTCATGGTGTCAGTTCCGTCCAGCACTACTTCAGACATTAGCAGAGTCCATGCCACGTCGTGTTGCTGCGTGCTCGCGTGGTCCCTACACGATATTTGGCCATATAATAGTTTCTTTGGCTCTTCAGTGTAGAAGACTGATGGAAGAGGGATTGTCGAATAATTTAAGCATACTAAATTCATTGGTTACATTAAATTTATCTCATTTAATTAAATTCATCTCATTTAATTTTTGGATGGAGCCATCTAGAACTTAACAAGCTTTGCATAGGATTTAGGGTCTGGTGTGATGTTAAGGATACTGAAAGATCGTGTACAGTATTTGAGTTATTGTGTACAAGAGGCAGCACTTCATATAAATACCTTGCAGAATGTTGTTAGTTATTTCAGCTTTACAAGGATATTTCCTTAACATATTTTCAGCTCTTCATAGTTTCCAGAACGAAACTATGTCTCGAAACCTGGCAGAAGATCCAGTGAGAGTCTGATCGTATGTATAGTAGACCAGTGGCAAGACGCAATCAATACATTTACTACGCAATAACAATGCTGACGTCACTGACGACACTGCCACTAAAGCAGAGTTACTAAACACAGTCTCCCGAAACTCCCATACCAAAGGAGACGAAGTAAGTATTCCAAAATTCCAATCTAGAACAACTGCCAACATGAGTAACTTACAAGCAGATATCCTCGGTGTAGCGAAGCAGCTAAAAAACTTCAGAACGGCAAATCTTCTGGTCCAGGTTGTATACCAATCAGGATCTATTCAGAGTACGTTGATACAATGGCTCTTAGCAATCATATACAGTCGCGCTCTCGTGGAAAGATATGCCCCCAAAGACTGGAAACTTGTACATGTCATACCAGTAGCCAACAAAAGAAATGGGAGTAATCCGTTAAATTACAGACCAATATTACTAACGTCGACTTGCAGTAGAGTCCTGGAACATAAACTGTGCCTGAACATTATGAATCACCCTTAAAACAACGATTTATTGACAAATAGTCAACACAGATTCAGAAAATATCGTTCTTGTGAAACACAATTTGTTCTCTATTCTCAAGAAGCAATGAGTGCTATCGACAGGGGACGTCAAATTGATTCCATAGTTTTAGATTTCCAAAAGGTTTTTGACGCCGTTCCTCATAAGTGACTTCTAATTAAATCGCATCCCTATGGAGTATCGTCTCAGTTGTGTGACTGGATTCGTGATATCCTGTCGGGAATGTCACTGTTCGTAATAACTGACGGAATGTCATCGAGTAAAATAGAATTAACATTCGGCGTTCCACAAGGAAATGTAATAGGCCCTCTGTTGTTCCTAATCTACATAAAGGATTTAGGAGACATCGGAGCAGCCATCTTAGAGTTTTTGCAGATAATGCTGTCATTTACCGTCACATAAAGTCATCAGATGATCAAAACGAATTGCAGAATGATTTAGACAAGGTATCTGTAGTGTGCAAAAAGTGGCAGTTGAATCTAAATCATCCATATGAGCACTAAAAAGAACCCGTTGAATTTCAGTTGCAGGATAAATCACAAAAATCTACAAGCTGTAAACCAGCTAAATACTTCGGGATTACAATACAAATAACTTAAATTGGAATGATTTCGCAGATAATATTGTGGGGATACCAAAGCAAAGACTGCGATGTATTCCGCATGAGATAGGATTCACGAAGGACATCTACAAAGTTCAAAGAAGGACAGTTAATTTTGTATTATCACGAAATAATGAGGAGAGTGCCAGGGATATGATAAACGAACTGGGGTGGCAGTCATTAAAACAAAGGCATTTTAACTGCGGCAGGACCTTCTCATGAAATGTCAGTCTCCTATTTCTCCTCAGAGTGTGAAAATATTTTCTCGAAGAACACGTACATAGGGAGAAATGATTACCATAATAAACTAAGAGAAATCAGAGCTCGCACAGAAAGAATTAAGTGTTCGTTTTTCCCGCGCGCTGTTTCAGAGAGGAACTGTAGAAAAGTAGCTTAAAGGTGTTTCGATGAATCCTCTGCCATGCACGTAATTGTGAATTGCAGAGTAATCCTGTAGATACAGATGTGAATGATATAGTGCTGATTAGTAAGACACACAGTATTTTAGCTTGACTTGTTGTGTTACCCAATGCATGTGTTGTTTTGTGGGTAACTATATACTATATATTGTGCTTTGAAAATGTTAGTTTTAACAGTGATGATGTTGTAAAAAAAACAGAATTTCCAGTTTGGGTGCTTCACAGTACTCAATGGTAATCTGGAATCACTGAAACAAAGTAAAGACTACATGATGCAGATAGATGTTTACTGTTACAATCGTTTTGATAATCATTTCTTTTCATCATTAGTGTAGTGTGTGGCTAAGTAATGACTTCTACTTTTTATGTATTATTGCTTTAGGCTTTACACAATTCACATTTTATAGGCAAGTTGCTGTAAAGGTAACAATGTAACATTGTATTACGTAAATTAATCTTCATTTTATTAAACGTTACGAAGAGAACAGAAAGGGAGAGGGGAATTCGTTTCAAAGGACTTGATAAGAAAATAAAAACCAGTTATCTGGAACTGAGCAAGAAACTTAGCTGAGAATATAGAAAATAGTGTTGCTACTCTGCAGGGACAGTTACAGAAATATGAATCTGTTATTGGAGAGGTTACCATGAAATTCAATGTATTTAGCTTTCAGTCGAGGTGGGATTTCCACACACAATTTGGTGTAAGAATTTCTAATGTTGAGAGTAAACTTTCCATTGTTGCACAGAAGTGGTTAATTTCTGGCGGATGTTAATGAACAAATAAGCAGTTGCAAAATGATTTTCAAAGTTTTAGGGAAGAGTGTTAAGAGAATAAGAAAGAAGTGGAACCAAATCATGCAGTAGTTGATCACATTGAAGAACAGATTTCAAGTCATGCTACATTAAAGCCGGTGTTAGAAGATAATTCTGAAAAGTTAAGGCTTAGTTCAAACAAATAAATATCAGAGGGTAAGGAAGATATTACGAAAATGGATAAGAAAGTTCATGAATTAGGTTCTTCTCTTGCACAATTGGTTATAACTGTTATGGTTTTACTCTCCGTGTTGCTGTTTGTGAGTATGAAGAGATGATATCACTGTTGAGGTTTAAGGTAACGAAAATGGAAATGATCAGGAGGAGAAGGGAATTAGGACAAGATTGTCTATGACTGAAGAAAGATTAAGTGAAGGTACTGCATGTCGCTGTTACAGTAGGGATCACGTACTGCACAGTGATATGGATTCAGATCATGAAGACGAACCAGATCCTTTGTGCCATTACGGAGTTGGAGAACCCAGAGTAGTCATAGAGATCTTGATCAAGAGAATTACATTTCTGAGGGTGTGTCTGAATTTGCTTATATTAATTCCTTACCTTTCAGGAATACAGCAATTGTCATTCATCCTCATGTTTGTTGGAGCAATTTGATTTTATACTTCTGCCTAGTCTCCCTGCTGGCCGCAAGACTGAATTTGTGTACGGTTACTTGGAAAGTGAATTTGCTGTGCAGATACATACATTGACTAGAAATTGTGAATCCTATGAGGTGTTTAGGCCTATGTGCCTGCCTGCTTATTGGTCTGAGGCAGCACAACACTGACTTAAACACGGTCTTGCAATGATGTAAAATTTTTGAAATTGCGGTTAATACAATCCTGCTTGATTATTTGAACATATGTTATTGAAAAATCAATTCTTATACAGCCCTTATTGTCTTGCTACGTCGATTCGTATCTGTGTAATGAAACTTTTGTCACATTTACATCAAATTATTCTAGCTGCTTGAGTGAAAGATGACTTAGATTGTCAGAGTTTATTACAGATATTGGAATATGATAATAGTGATGAGAATGCTCCTGGAAGGAGTAATAATCAGTCTGTGTATCTTGATTGAAGTCTACAAGGGATTAGAAATTACGACCGCGAGCAATATATTGACGACGAAATAGATGTCGTAATGGGCAGTGGTAGCATCGATAATCATGATGATAGGACAGGTCGAGACGATTGGAATGGTAGACGCTTTATTAACAATAGAGGTAGGAGGGGATATACCAGGGATGGCCACTGGAGTGATAGGAACTAATGTCTGAGCACTGCGGAGCTGCAGTCAGCTGATCCACGGAATAAAGTGCCTAAAGGGCCTGTGGAGAGCCCACCAACACGGGAGTGACTGTTACCATATGCAGCCCATTTCGATGCTGGAAAAATGACAGAATAGCTATGAACAGGTAGACATGTTGAATTTGAAGATGTGGAGTAACTTTTGCTCGATGAGAGATGGGAAAATGTGAATACTGTGGTGAATACAATGCTTCAGATGGATGTTAATGGAGTTGTTTTGTCTTTTGTTCTTGATAAGCCTAGCCAGACATAAGTTGTTGATAGAATCAGATTATAAAATGAGACTCTCAAGAAACTGATCAGTAGTTTTGTTACTCAGGTAGCAAAATAACTGATGGTGGCCGAAGCAGAGACAATATAAAATGCAGAATGGCAATAGCAAGAGAAGCGTTTTTCAGAAGGAGAAATTTTTTAACATACCATAAATTTAAATGTCAGGAAGTTCCTCCTGAAGAACTTCTTATGGAGTGTAGCCCCGTATGGAAATGAAACTTGGACAATAAAAAGTAGAGCCAACAAGAGAATAAGATCATTTGATATCTGGTGCTACAGAAGCATGCTGCAGGTTTGATAGGTATAACTAAAGGGGAGGTATTGAACAGAACTGAGGAAAAAAATAGTTAACGGCGCAACCCGACCAAAAGATGCGTTGGCTGCCGCCCCCCTCCCCTCAAAAAAATATTCTGACCGTTAGAAGTCGGCATCATTCGAACACTTCGTGTCGACTGTTCTCTATTCGAGACTACTGCCACCCTCAGCGACCCCAAAGTTGTGACACTGTAATTTCCTGACGAAGAGTTGTTGTCTTGTGTGTCAGTAAATGATTAATTGACTAATAACAGTAACTGTACTTATGTTTAAATGATGAGTACCCAGCATTCCCCTGGTATGTATTTCTTCCATCCTTCTATTAGCAGCCGGCCTCGGTGGTCTCGCGGTTCTAGGCGCGCAGTCCGGAACCGTGCGACTGCTACGGTCGCAGGTTCGAATCCTGCCTCGGGCATGGGTGTGTGTGATGTCCTTAGGTTAGTTAGGTTTAAGTAGTTCTAAGTTCTAGGGGACTTATGACCACAGCAGTTGAGTCCCATAGTGCTCAGAGCCTTCTATTAGTACATCTCTGCCTTCCTCATCTCTCTGTCCTTTTCCTCTTCCTTATTCTCTGCCTGTCTCCTCTACACCTCTCTCTGTCCACCTCCTCCATCCACTAGTCACATGAGGGTAAAAATCATAGGGAGACCAAGAGATGAATACCCTAAGCAGATTCACAAGGATGTAGGTTGCAGTAGTAACTACTTTCCGTGCTATTAATACATGTTCATTTTCAGAGTGCCCATCTAAATGTTAACCTGCCTTCCTTTTGCTGCTGATGGATTACTGACCATATTAGAGTAAGGGAACTGAATGTTATTGAATGTTCAATCAGCGTCTTTGCAGTACACCATATATGACGGTGGTCAGACTTCGCTCACATTTGTTTAATTGGAGGCCAAAGTGGAGATGCGGGTAAATGTCTGACATTTTTGGAATGACTTGATGTGCTACAAGAATTTGTTTAAAGATTTTAATAATTGCATTGAACAAGTATTGTCCTAAATGTCTAAACTAATAAATATTAACGGAGAGCTTTACAGGATTTCTGGAATTCCAATGCTAAGAGATCGGTTCGGGCAATCTGCGAGGAAATTTTGCGCGTCAGCGCGTAGCTCGGAAAACCGTCTCGTCAGTAGCCTGGGCAACCAGGTGCACCGGCGAACGACTACGAGATGACCGGACGTCCTGCTTTACTAGCTACGAGCGCCCCACGCAACAAGATCAAGGAAACCAAGCAAGAAGTGCAACAAGATGACCTACGAGAAGAGAAGTACAAGAACCAGCATATCCAAAAATGAAGTAGATAAGGCAGTCAGTCTGCTATTAGCTACTGTACGTGTAGGTCAGAATCCCCGAGAAGGCACAACGACGACACGATGACGACAACAATGTTTAAATGAGCTTGTGTTTTGATAACTGTGTCTTGACTGGCAGCTGACTTTAATTCTATAGACATTCAATCTTATGAGTGTTGTTTACCAGTTGAATGATTGCATTGTGATATTTAAACAGAGCAAAAATTTACTAATGAACATTGTCTTCAGGTTAATGTCGTTTTTGTATTCGCATATAAATATGTAGTGAAATGTTCAACCTGTCTGTAAAGTAGTACAGCCCTGCCCCCACCTCCCCATCCCCCCCCCCACACACACCCATGCATACACACACACCCACACACCCACCCACCCACCCACCCACACACACACACACACACACACACACACACACACACACACACACACACACACCATTCCTCTCTGTGAGTTATGTTGTTCACCCCTAATGGAGGGAGGATAGGTGGGATTCAATTTATAATTTCAATTGAAGTCTCTCCCTATGACAAGAAAACCTACCAACAACATCACTATGAAACACTCTGCTCCTATGGCTCGTTCTACGAGAAGTTGGGTCAAACCTGTAACCGTCTCGTCGTGGAACTGAGCCACTAACAACAGTGCCGGACTGACGAGACATTGTCCGGAACTGCTGCGGGAATAATTTTCTCCATAGAAGCCTGAGGACACCTCATCTTCGCATCAGCAGAGGTCAATCTAGCTGCAAGAGAAATTTTCTCCACAGCAGCTTGAGGGCAAGCCTCTTCACATTCCCTGAGTCCAGTCTACCAAGTCCGGGTAGTCATAACATCACATCGAGGGGTTCATCAATAATAACATTCTAATGTTCAATCTGCACACATACTGAGCAAGGAATGCACACTAGATAAGAGACTAGCGACTAGTGAGGCAGGGAGTCTGTAAAAGCATTTGATTTACATTTTGGCCCCACCTTTGCTCCTTTCACCCAAACCTCAAAGGTGTCACACACTCAGATCGGTACCACCTATTGCATGTCGATAGAGCATCAAACAAAACACCGATTTAGTTTGAGCTACGTTCTGTCGTCTGGTAGAAGATGCATAAACGGTAATTAAAGGTAACACCAGAACTACGGAGCACAGGAAAAGCGTATCTGTGAGCGATTTTTTTGTGGATCTCGGGGTGTGTGAGTTGGTAGAGTGTGAGGTCATCGTACCAAAGGTCCCGGGTTCGCACCCCTCTGATTAAAAATCCTTTTAAGCGTTTAAGCGTGATATTTATATTGGAGAAACTTCTGCTAATACTGGATTCATATGGGCCCCACGAAGACACTAGTGTTCTTCGTGACAAGCACGTATAAAATAACCTACCAGGAAACAAAATCGCAATTCACGTAATTCCAGCAAACACAACCTTCATTTATCAACCGGACGATCTTCATTTCTTCAGAGTGTACAAGCATATGTCGCGTAAAATGTCTGATGCTGCTCGAGATTCTTCGGAAGAGATTAGTCAGCAACAACGGAAAAATCTTCTTAAGCTGCAGACCGTCACATACCGTCAGTTTGGTTCTCCACATTTGCATAATTCTCACCGTCACCGGTGGATAATGGCTTTAAAACTTGGACAAAGTTCTGTTTCAGACCCAAGCTTTGATTCGGCAACCTACAGGGTGGATGCACAAATGTGAGATTTATCAAAAGTGCTTGGTGAACAAAAGTAATTTGCTTCACACACTTCTTCGTATGCAGCCAGGATTGTGAAGCCTTAATTCCTGAACGAATCACGCTCTTTATTATTACTGCTATTACTTTTATTATTATGACCATTATTATTATTGTTATTATTATTACTTCTGAACGTGTGATGCAAATATTTTTTTCCTTTTCTGTTCTAGTTGTATATTCTGTGAAATTACAAATGTATTCTATAGGTTTACCACATACTTTCAAAGAAACGAAGCGAAAACAGACTGCCAAGTGCACAGTTTTATAAACATGAACGTGCTTCCATATAACACTTTCACTCATAATATAGTAATGAAAAATTTCAGTCATTGGTTTAAAACCCAGTACGCTTAGTACGACGATCTAACGCTCTACCAACTTCCCCACGGAAACAGTACGTGATAGTTACTGATCGTAATGCTTTTTGTGTGCTCCACAGTTCTGGCGTCGCTTTTAATTAACGTTTACGTCGTTCTGCTGGACGACAGCACATAGTACGAACTAAATCGGAGCTTTGGTTGACACACTATCGACTTACAACGATTGGTACAGATCTGAGTGTCTGACAGCGGGAGCTTTTTGCGTTAGCTGCACCGAGGCACGAGTAAAGAGTTGTTTCTCAGACACTGGTTGACACTAGAGGTAAAGGAGCTGCTCACCTCTGCGCTGCATCTCACTCGCGAAGAAGAGCACCTGCGGCGCCACGTCGCAGTGCAGCACCTGGTAGCCCTCGCTCTGCAGCAGCCGGCGGAAGTCGCTCACTGGGTCCTCACTGTGCTGGTACGGAGATACGAACTTCTCCGAGTCCTGCGAGGAAGGGAAAAATCCGTGAACATCGACACTCCACTACAACGCTTGCAAACGATTTGTCTTCAGGAAAGAATGCATCACATTCTGCTCCCAGCCCCACGCCTCATGGCTCATATCCCAGTGATAGACCTAGATGCATGAACTGTCCCATACGTCCTTCCACCACCACCTACTCCAGTCCATCAAAGGCAGGGCACCTGTGAAACCAGTCAAGTGATCTAAAAGCTAAGCTGCAATTACTGTGTTGTATTCTATGTGGGCGTGACTGCTAACAAGCTGTCTGTCTGCATGAATGGCCACTGACAAACAGTGGCCAAGAAACAGCTGGACCACCCCTTTGCTGAGTATGCTGCCAAAACAACTTTCTTAATGTCAATGGTTGCTTCACAGCCTGCACCACCTCGATCCTTCCCACCAACAACAGCTTTTCTGGACTGCTCAGGTGGGAACTCTCCCTGCACCATATTCTACGTTCCTGTAACCCTCCTGGCCTCAACTCTCGTTAGTCTTTGTCCTACTCTCCCTCTAGCCCCTTGCATGTTCCCATTCCAGCACTACACAGCCCTCTGCTCACCAATGTACCCACAATCTTTTTATCAGACTCCTTTCTCGTTAACTCCCCACTCCACCCTCCGTCTAACTTCCCGACTGCACCTAGCTGCCCTATTCGCTATCCATGGTCCCTGTAAGCTTCCACAGGTAGCACTTTAGCGTCCTCCACTCCACACTGCTATCCCTCCCCATCCCAGCCTTCTCATTACCCCCACCACCGAGTTCCGTCTCCCATCATGCGCAGCTGATCGTAGTGTGGCCTCAGCAGCCAGAGAGGGCTGTGGTCTCTAAGTGGTGTAAAAAATTTAAGCTTCTAAGTCGATGCAGTCAAAAGATACAGCTATGTATGTCACATATTTCCATATTCGCAAAACTCATTCATCAAGACCTATAGGATACTTCCATTGACCTAGAATCATGAAATTTGGCTAAAACAAGATTTCACAGTACAATTGTAAAGCAAAAAAAATTCGAAAATGCTTAATTTGTAATTCTATAACACGAAAAAATAATTTTTGGTCATTTTTTTATCCAACTGTCTATTTGTCTGTCCGTCTCTTAAGACAGATTTTCTGTGTAACAGATTGGCGTATCATATTCAAATTTATGTGATATACTAAGGTCTATGGCCACTTCGCGGTATAAAAATTTTAAGCTTCTAAGTCAATATGATGAAAAGAAATGGTCGATTATCACATATTTTGATACTCGAAACCTCACTCGCCAAACACCTTAGGGTACTTCCCATTGACATAGAAGCATGAAATTTGGCAAGAAGCAAGGTTTCACAGTACAAGTAAAGCAAACATCCGAAATTATTAATCTTTAATTACATAACACGAGGAAAAATATACTTTTGTCATTTGTTATCGACTTCAAATTTGAAAGTAAAACATTATCGAAAGTCTTGGAATCCCTGCGACCGATATCTTGCTAGTATCAATGTCGATAACAAGAAAAAATAGTCAGCATCATCGATTCCCATAATAGATAAACTCTCTACATACCTAATTAAGTTTGCAGCCCACCCTCAGTGCGCGAGTCCTACTCACACCTAGCAAACTTTTTTATTTTATTTTATTTATATATATATATGTGACTTCTGTTTCGTGTTATTAGCCCATATTGTAGTACAATGAGACTTATAGCAAAGATGTACATAAAATAACAAAATATGTAACATTTCCCCTTCCCACAACGAGGAATACAACCAATAGTATATGAAGGTTAGGTGTTGTACTAGCGTTAGCTGGCAAGTACTGCATTGCCGTGGTATCCATTTTGCCAATCTTCTATTAGAAACGATAACAATAAATGAAATGTGTTTGTCGTGAAATATTAAGAAAAATTCATTTTCGTGTATTCGTGAAAACACCTTCGAAATTATGAAACAATAGTATAAAAATATGTGTAGTGTACAAATGGATAACTACAGTATCCTAATTAAGAAACACAACCCCGTACAGTTTCTGTGCGATGGGAACGTGTGCTTCGCGTATCTACAACGCGATTTTGTAAACGTCTCTATGGCAATGCCTCTTCATAGCTCTATAGACGGCTACTGTTTCCGCCTAAGCTGTTTGTGCTTCGCAGTTGAAAGTTGTCACAGGTGTTGCAAGGTGTCGGGCATTTCCTCAAGCTGACTCGACTGTACGAGTTTCTTAGTAGTAAACAATAAATGTATTAAAACTTCATGCATGATTAGGCAATTTCTCACGCTCCCTAGTGCTTATGACGTCAACTGTCTTGAATTGTGTGAATCATGAACCATGGACCCTGCCGTTGGTGGGGAGGCTTGCGTGCCTCAGCGATACAGATGGCCGTACCGTAGGTGCAACCACAACGGAGGGGTATCTGTTGAGAGGCCAGACAAACATGTGGTTCCTGAAGAGGGGCAGCAGCCTTTTCAGTAGTTGCAGGGGCAACAGTCTGGATGATTGACTGATCTGGCCTTGTAACATTAACCAAAACGGCCTTGCTGTGCTGGTACTGCGAACGGCTGAAAGCAAGGGGAAACTACAGCCGTAATTTTTCCCGAGGACATGCAGCTTTACTGTATGATTAAATGATGATGGCGTCCTCTTGGGTAAAATATTCCGGAGGTAAAATAGTCCCCCATTCGGATCTCCGGGCGGGGACTACTCAAGAGGACGTCGTTATCAGGAGAAAGAAAACTGGCATTCTACGGATCGGAGCGTGGAATGTCAGATCCCTTAACCGGGCAGGTAGGTTAGAGAATTTAAAAAGGGAAATGGATAGGTTAAAGTTAGATATAGTGGGAATTAGTGAAGTTCGGTGGTAGGAGGAAGAAGACTTTTGGTCAGGTGATTACAGGGTTATAAATACAAAATCAAATAGGGGTAATGCAGGAGTAGGTTTAATAAGAATAAAAAAAATAGGAATGCGGGTTAGCTACTACAAACAGCATAGTGAACGCATTATTGTGGCCAAGACAGACACAAAGCCCATGCCTACTACAGTAGTACAAGTTTATATGCCAACTAGCTCTGCAGATGATGAAGAAATTGATGAAATGTATGACGAGATAAAAGAAATTATTCAGGTAGTGAAGGGAGACGAAAATTTAATAGTCATGGGTGACTGGAATTCGTCAGTAGGAAAAGGGAGAGAAGGAAACATAGTAGGTGAATATGGATTGGGGGGAAGAAATGAAAGAGGAAGCCGCCTTGTAGAATTTTGCACAGAGCATAACTTAATCATAGCTAACACTTGGTTCAAGAATCAAAAGAAGGTTGTATACCTGGAAGAATCCTGGAGATACTAAAAGGTATCAGATAGATTATATAATGGTAAGACAGAGATTTAGGAACCAGGTTTTAAATTGTAAGACATTTCCAGGGGCAGATGTGGATTCTGACCACAATCTATTGGTTATGAACTGCAGATTGAAACCGAAGAAACTGCAGGAAGTTTCAAGTTTCAAACTGCAAAAAGGTGGGAATTTAAGGAGATGGGACCTGGATAAACTGAAAGTACCAGAGGTTGTAGAGAGTTTCAGGGAGAGCATAAGGGAACAATTGACAGGAATGGGGGAAAGAAATACAGTAGAAGAAGAATGGGTAGCTCTGAGGGATGAAGTAGTGCAGCAGCAGAGGATCAAGTAGGTATAAAGACGAGGGCTAGTAGAAATCCTTGGGTAACAGAAGAAATATTGAATTTAATTGATGAAAGGAGAAAATATAAAAATGCAGTAAATGAAGCAGGCAAAAAGGAATACAAACGTCTCAAAAATAAGATCGACAGGAAGTGCAAAATGGCTAAGCAGGGATGGCTAGAGGACAAATGTAAGGATGTAGAGGCTTGTCTCACTAGGGGTAAGATAGATACTGCCTACAGGAAAATTAAAGAGACCTTTGGAGAGAAGAGAACCACTTGTATGAATATCAAGAGCTCAGATGGAAACCCAGTTCTAAGCAAAGAAGGGAAGGCAGAAAGGTGGAGGGAGTATATAGAGGGTTTATACAAGGGCGATGTACTTGAGGACAATATTATGGAAATGGAAGAGGATGTAGATGAAGATGAAATGGGAGATATGATACTGAGTGAAGAGTTTGACAGAGCACTGAAAGACCTGAGTCGAAACAAGGCCCCGGGAGTAGACAACATTCCATTAGAACTACTGATGGCCTTGGGAGAGCCAGTCATGACAAAACTCTACCATCTGATGAGCAAGATGTATGAGACAGGCGAAATACCCACAGACTTCAAGAAGAATATAATAATTCCAATCCCAAAGAAAGCAGGCGTTGAGAGATGTGAAAATTACCGAACTATCAGTTTAATAAGTCACAGCTGCAAAATACTAACGCGAATTCTTTACAGACGAATGGAAAAACTGGTAGAAGCGGACCTCGGGGAAGATCAGTTGGGATTCCGTAGAAATGTAGGAACACGTGAGGCAATATTAACCTTACGACTTATCTTAGAAGAAAGATTAAGAAAAGGCAAACGTACGTTTCTAGCATTTGTAGACTTGGAGAAAGCTTTTGACAATGTTGACTGGAATACTCTCTTTCAAATTCTGAAGATGGCAGGGGTAAAATACAGGGAGCGAAAGGCTATTTACAATTTGTACAGAAACCAGATGGCAGTTATAACAGTCGAAGGGCATGAAAGGGAAGCAGTGGTTGGGAAAGGAGTGAGACAGGGTTGTAGCCTCTCCCCGATGTTATTCAATCTGTATATTGAGCAAGCAGTAAAGGAAAGAAAAGAAAAATTCGGAGTAGGTATTAAAATTCATGGAGAAGAAGTAAAAACTTTGAGGTTCGCCGATGACATTGTAATTCTGTCAGAGACAGCAAAGGACTCGGAAGAGCAGTTGAACGGAATGGACAGTGTCTTGAAAGGAGGATATAAGATGAACATCAACAAAAGCAAAACGAGGATAATGGAATGTAGTCAAATTAAATCGGGTGATGCTGAGGGGATTAGATTAGGAAATGAGACACTTAAAGTAGTAAAGGAGTTTTGCTATTTAGGGAGCAAAATAACTGATGATGGTCGAAGTAGAGAGGATATAAAATGTAGACTGGCAATGGCAAGGAAATCGTTTCTGAAGAAGAGAAATTTGTTAACATCGAGTATAGATTTAACTGTCAGGAAGTGGTTTCTGAAAGTATTTGTATGGAGTGTAGCCATGTATGGAAGTGAAACATGGACGATAACCAGTTTGGACAAGAAAAGAATAGATGCTTTTGAAATGTGGTGCTACGGAAGAATGCTGAAGATAAGGTGGGTAGGTCACGTAACTAATGAGGAGGTATTGAATAGGATTGGGAAGAAGAGAAGTTTGTGGCACAACTTGACTAGAAGAAGGGATCGGTTGGTAGGACATGTTTTGAGGCATCAAGGGATCACAAATTTAGTATTGGAGGGCAGCGTGGAGGGTAAAAATCGTAGAGGGAGACCAAGAGATGAATACACTAAGCAGATTCAGAAGGATGTAGGTTGCAGTAGGTACTGGGAGTAGCTTGCACAGGATAGAGTAGCATGGAGAGCTGCATCAAACCGGTCTCAGGACTGAAGATCGCAACAACAACAACAACACTGATATATTTGTGTAGGTACATTCAATGACATGTGTGGATACTGCTTGCAAAATATGTTGTAAATAGAGTTGATAGTAAAGGAATAATAAACTTAAACGTCAAGCACAATGAGGCAGTTTTTCACGCACGTCAGTGTTTATGACGTCATATGTCCTGAACCACGTGTCTTGGGCATGGATGTGTGTGATGTCCTTAGGTTTAGTTAGGTTTAAGTAGTTCTAAGTTCTAGGGGACTGATGACCTCAGAAGTTAAGTCCCACAGTGCTCAGAGCCATTTCAACCATTTGAACCACGTGTGTATCATGATATACTTTTGTAGGTGCATTTAGCGGCATATGTGCATACTGTCTGCGGAATTTATTGCGAATGCAGTTAGTAATAAATGCAGAAGTAATAAATTTAAACGTCATGCATGATGCGGCATTTTTCGACGCATTTCATTTTTTGTGATGTCATATCTCCTGAACTATTTTAGGTACGTGGTACTTACACTCACAACAATTGTTGCCTGACAGCAAAGGATATGTTTATCAAGTTTGGTTGAAAGAGTTCCAGTGGTTTAGGAGGTGATGTGGAACACAAACACATATACATTATATATAATACATATAGATTCATTGCTTGGTACACATTCTAACTGTGCAAAATGACATACATGAATCGCAAGAATAGACTCCAGAGCGAAGCTTCCAAAAGAACACTATGCTGTGTGTAATTGGAGAGTCATTCCTTGATTTACTTCATTATAATCTTTCGTGACCTGCAACCTTAAGCATTGTGAGGTATGTCAAGTTCTATATCAACAGAGAAAAAAGCTGTTAAAAGCTGTGACGGTAATGCAGATCAATAAGAGTACAAAATTGTTTTATCTTATTGTCAACATGTCTAGAGGAGACAAACATATCATATATACACTGATGAGCCAAAATGTGACCCCTGCAAGACTGAAGGCCACCTGGTGACATTGTGTGCATGCGACGTGGTAAGAAAAGGATACAGGATTTTAGGTGTATAGGTGCAGATATTTCTGTTAATGCCTGAGGATAGAGTACTGAAAAACATTACATCAGTATTTACTTCATTTGTAGAGTAATAATTACAGGTATTATGAGTAGCATGTTTTTAGGTTGGTTAGTAGCTCCAAGTAAACGTGTTACAAGCAAGCCATTGATGTTTATTTTCCCTTTAGCAACTGCTCAGGCATTGAAATGTGGTTGTTTGGACAGGTGTAGTCCACTACATGGTGCAGTTACGACCAGGCAGAGAACATCAGGCACCAAATTATGTCATGTGTTTGCAGGAAGATTATTAGACACAGAGAAAGACCAACTAACACACTGAAGTGGTTACATATTTAAGTACCAATTGTGATACTTTCTGTACCTATACTCCTAACACCCTATATAAGTGGAGCAGACACGAATGGGGGAGTCACTCTAGCAACGATCTGGATTGCAAAGGGAGAATATACATCTCGGAGACAACAGGGCTGGTTGGCTGTTGACCTGCTACTAACACCAACTTTTGTGGAAAGCGGTTGAAGGACAGTGAAACAATGAGTAGGGTTTCCATGGGACCTTTAATCAAAGACATTTGACAGTTCTGGACTGTGTGAACCTACATCCCTCCATGCCTAATTTCTTCTTAAGGTAAACTGTCAGAGCTATAAGACCAGAATTGTGCTTGCAGTTGTTTAAGAGGGATGGCATTGAACTCATGTCGCTGTCTTTGTCGCCAGTTTCGCCTGATCTGTACCCAATGGAACACACCTGAGAATTTATAGGTTGCCAACTCTGCATCCACCAAACACCAGCCCGTAGTATACGGAAACTCTGTGACTTGAGCATACACATCTTAAGTCAGACACCTCCAGAAAACTACCGAGGGCGTAATATATGCCAACTGCATGATCTTTGCATAGGCATCTTAGGCCAAATATCTCTGGCAACCTACCAAGGGCATAATATATGGGAAATGCATGATCAGTGTGTAGGCATCTTGTGTCAGATACCTCTGGAAACTTACCAAGGGCATAGAACTGCGTCACCTTCGTGAGTAGTCAAAATATTTTGGTCATCATTGAAAAAAAAATATGTTAGTAGGAAAACATGAGAAGAAATGAAATGCATCTCTAGTGGAAGATAATGCAACATGACAGAGATTAGTTATAATCTGTATTATCGCAACCACCAGTGAATAGGATGAATTAGTTTGTGGCATGATGCACCATGACGACCATGACAAAACACATGTAACGAATTTTAAACTGCCTGTCAACATTGCATATATGTGGGCTGTTACTGAGACAGGGACGAGTTGCTTGACCTTACACCAACGGAATTCCCTGACCCCCAAGCTCTCATACTGAACACCAAAAACGCTGGAAATTTGGCAGTGTACGATACTAAATTGAATAATTAAAATCGGTACAAAATGAGCGATGATAAAAACTGTATCTAGAATAGAAAAGAAATTTCAAGCAAGTATTACTGCTGTAGAGACCTACAGGTCCTACGATACTTCAGGTGCAGGACTTGTTCTGAAATGATAATTAGGTAAGTTGTTAGAAATTAACATCCACAGACAAATATTGATTCAATCACCAGCAATGTCCCTACGGATTGGCATTAACAAGCATTATCATATTGTATAGAAATATGAGAAATGCATTATTGTAAATAGCCGACAGACACTGTGTATCTACTTCTACGACAATGCTCTGCACGCCATTGTGAAGTGCACTGCAGTGGGTACTTCTCAAGCTGCCTATTATCAGGGCACTTCCCGTTCCACTCAGGTATGGAGCATAAGAACAGTGATTGCTTAAATGCGTCTATCCATTCTGCAATATGTCTAATCTTGTCTTCAGCGTCCCTATGCGCAATGATATGTAAGGATTTGTAGTATGTGCTCAAACTCATCACTTAAAGTTGGTCCATGAAACTTTATAAGTAGGCTTTCACCAGATTGTTTACTTCTCTCTTGAAGTGTCTCCCTGTTCAGTAATTTCAGTATCTCCATGATGCTCTTCCATTAGTCACTTAGTGTAATAAACCTGTGACCATTCACGCTTAACGTCTTTGTATGCCTTCCATATGATCTGTTAGTCCTATTTTGTAAAGATCCCATACACTTGCGTATTATTCTAGTTTGAGAGTAGTATAGCTGTGCCATTTCGAGCTTAGCCTGCATTCTTAACCAATATCACCTTCCCACTCTTCCTCCTCTTATGACGTCAGATACTGTTGTCAGACTTCATGTTACAGGCCAATTTTCCTGTGTATAAAATGGTGGAAAAACGATGTTAAAGTCAAAATAATCAAATTGTGCTAGAGGCTTTTCCCCACTCTTCTGATGTCAGTGTGGAAGTAGGTTAGTTGTCCTGGATGTAAATTTGTGAGAAATCCAAGTTGCTAAGTTGTCCTGTTAGTGACACAGCTATATGACATCGCAATCCCAGATGGCTGACCCGTAAATGTGAGCACAGCCCTATGACGTTACAATTCAAGATGACTGACATCAGAATACAAGCACGGGCTCTTTGATATCAGAATCGAAGACGGGGATCCTAGAAGGCTGATACAACCACAGCTCTATGATTTCTGAATCCAAGATGGCGGACCTGAGAATACGAGAACATCCTCATTAAGTCACTATTCAAGATTGGAATACAAGCACAGCCTGTAGGTTGCCAGATCACGTTTTCTATGTGTGGAATTTAAGATGGTGGGCCTGAGCATACAAACACACAGCCTACGTGGTTGCCAAGTCACTTTGTCCTGAGTTTAAAATGGTGAGAAATTAAAAAGTCCTTGATATTCCCCAACTCCTGTGATGTTACAGATCATTTGCCTTAAGTCAAGTCCTCTAGTGCTATGCTTCAATAACTGCCACCAATGATCATGTAGGATCTTTATTTAAACAAATACCACGCTGTGGAGAGCCTCTGCATGTCGGAAAGGCCATGTGGCAGGGCTAATAGCCGCCATGCATACCACATATGAACTGCTGTTGTGGGAGGATTGGAGCCAAGAGCACCAAGTGTCACTCACTAGTTGGTGACAACTCAACTTACAGATGCAGCAGCACAACATCGATTTGAGTGCCCACCGCAAAGTGTCGAATAGTAGCTGGGATTTCCGCCACTAGCGTGCTGTTTCTCGTAGCGCTGCATTCACAACCTTTGTGGCCTAAGTTAAAATGGTTATGAAATTTTAAAATAGAAGAAGCATAATTATATTTTAACCCAAATTAAGAAATTGTAGGAAATTCAAAAGTCTTCTAAGTTTGAAATGGCAAACAGCCCAGGTGAACTAAACAAGAATTGCAGAAGCACATTCGTCTTCCTAGGGGAAGACTTAAGCTGAAGGAAAAACGTGTGCTATGATCTTGTTAAAAATTTCACTACAAAACTTTATTTATGGGATGGATGACAGCCGTTAAAACAATCAATAATTTGGCTTGGTCGTAGGCAAACAACAGTTGCGCCATAAACATGGTGATCTAATATGCTCCCACCATGAATCAAGAAAACCTGAGAACCAAGTATACTTATTCAAAGCAGCAAGTCGAACTGTAAACCTTGAAAACCTCAGAAATATACAGGGTGAGTCACCTAACGTTACCGCTGGATATATTTCCTAAACCACATCAAATACTCATGAACCGATTCCACAGACCGAACGTGAGGAGAAGGGCTAGTGTAATTGTTTAATACAAACCATACAAAAATGCACGGAAGTATGTTTTTTAACACAAACCTACGTTTTTTTAAATGGAAACCCGTTAGTTTTGTTATCACATCTGAACATATAAACTAATACGTAATCAGTGCCGTTTGTTGCATTGTAAAATGTTAATTACATCCGGAGATAATGTAACCAAAAGTTGACGCTAGAGTACCACTCCTCCGCTGTTCGATCGTGTGTATCGGAGAGCACTGCAACATACATTGCGTTTCTACAGAATGATCTGCCAACGTTGCTCGAGAATGTCCCACTGGAAACGCGTCGAAGTATGTGGTATCAGCATGATGGTGCACCTGCACATTGCGCAATTAACACTAGGCTGACCCTTGACAGGATGTTCGACGGGCGTTTCATAGGACGTGGAGGACGCATAAATTGGCAGGCCTGTTCTCCTGATCTTACACCTCTGGACTTCTTTCTGTGGGGTACGTTAAAGGAGAATGTGTACCGTGATGTGCCTACAACCCCAGAGGATTAGAAACAACGTATTGTGGCAGCCTGCGGCGACATTACACCAGATGTACTGCGGTGTGTACGACATTCGTTACGCCAGAGATTGCAATTTTGTGCAGCAAATGATGGCCACCACATTGAACATCTATTGGCCTGACATGTCGGGACACACTCTATTCCACTCCGTAATTGAAAACGGAAACCACGTGTGTACGTGTATCTCACCCCTCATGGTAATGTACATGTGCGTCAGTGAAAAAGACCAATAAAAAGGTGTTAGCATGTGGACGTAATGTGCTGTTCCAGTCTCTTCTGTACCTAAGGTCCATTACCGTTCCCTTTGGATCCCTACGTAATTCGGTGTTCTCCGATACACACGATCGGACAGCGGAGGAGTGGTACTCAAGCGTCAACTTTGGGTTACAATATCTCCGGATGTAATTAACATTTTACAATGCAACAAACGGCATTGATTACGTATTTGTTTATATGTTCAGATGTGCTAACAAAACTAACGGGATTCCATTTAATAAAAACTTAGGTTTGTGTTAAAAACATACTTCCGTGCATTTTTGTATGGTTTGTATTAAACAATTACACTAGCACCTCTCCTCACGTTCGGTCTGTGGAATCGGTTCGTCAGTATTTGATGTGGTTTACGAAATATATCCAGCGGTAACGTTAGGTGACTCACCCTATATATATATATATATATATATATATATATATATATATATATATATATATATATATATATCTTGAAATGCCAAAGAACCTGGTACACCTGCCTAATATCATGTAGGGCCCCCGCGAGCATGCAGAAGTGTCGCAACACGACGTGACATGGACTCGACTAACACTTGAAGTAGCACTGGAGGGAAATGACACCATGATCCCTGCAGGGCTGTATATAATTCCGTATGAGTGCGAGGGGGTGGAGATCTCTTCTGAGCACGTTGCAAGGCATCTATCTCAGTTATGCCCGAAACGTTCATGTCCTCGGAGTTTGGCGGCCAGCGCCAGTGTTTAAACTCAGAAGAGTGTTCCTGGAGCCACTCTGTAGCAACTCTGAAAGTGTGGGGTGTGGAAATGTCGTACTGGAATTGCCTGTCGGAATGCACTATGGACATGAATGGATGCAGGTGATCAGACAGGATGCTTACCTACGTGTCACCTGCCAGAATCGTATCTAGACGTATCAGGGATCCCATATCACTACAACTGCACACGCCCCACACCATTACAGAGCCTCCACCGGGTCGAACAGTCCCCAGCTAACATGCAGGGTCCATGGATTCATGAGGTTGTCTCCATAGCCGTACACGTCCATCCGCTTGATACAATATGAAACGAGACTCGTCCGACCAGGCAATATGTTCCCAGTAATTGAGAATGCAATGTCGTGGTTCACGGGCCCAGTCAAGGCGTAATGCTTTGTGTCGTGCGATCACCAAGGGTACACGAGAAGACCTTCGGCTCTGAAAGCACGTATCGATGATGTTTCGTTAAATGGTTCGCACACTGACACTTGTTGATGGCCTAGCACTGAAATATGCAGAAATTTGTGGAAGACTGTCACGCTGAACGATTCTCTTCAGTCGTCATTGATCCCATTCTTGCAGGATCTTTTTCTGGCCGCAGCTATGTCGGAGATTTTATATTTTACTGGATTCCTGATACTCGCAGTACTCACGTGTAATGGTCACACGGGAAAATCTCCACTTTATCGCTACCTCGAAGATGCTGCGTCCCATCGCTCGTGGGCCGTCTATAACACCACGTTCAAACTCACTTAAATCTTGATTACCTGCCATTGTAGTAGTAGCAACCGATCTAACAACTGCACCAGACACACGTTGTCTTATGTAGGCGTTCCCGGCCGCTGAGCCGTATTCTGCCTGTTTACATACCTCTGTATTTGAATACTCATGCCTATACCAGTTTCTTTGGCACTTCAGTGTAGCTTACGAATATTCCACATGTGGTTCAATCTGCATGGGTGTCAGATTTCCTATAGACTATGAGAGTAGGATGTTTTGGTAGATTCTATCTCAGTTCTAGCTCACTAGCTGATTCGTTCCTCTTAAGCTAGCTCACTAGAACTTACACAGAACTTAACAAAACTTCCTACTATAATCCACTTTTCAGGTCTAACTCACTTAATTTCTTTTAAATTACTTAGAATAGTTAATGGTTCAAAATGGTGCAAATGGCTCTGAGCACCATGCATCTTAACTTCTGAGGTCATCAGTCGCCTAGAACTTAGAACTAATTAAACCTAACTAACCTAAGGACATCACACACATCCATGCCCGAGGCAGGGCTCGAACCTGCGACCGTAGCGGTGGCTCGGTTCCAGACTATAGCGCCTAGAACCGCACGGCCACTACGGCCGGCTAGAAAAGTTAATAAAACTGAACATATTTTCGTATCACGTTAACCAATTTTTTTCATATAAAAGGTGAACGTAAGAAAATATAGTTCAATATTTCATATAAAATGTAAATGTAAGAAAATAAAATTTAATTCTTTATAAAAAGTGAACGTAAGAACATAAACATAATGAATTATGGTGAATGTAAGAAATCTATCCCTTGCTCAAAATTTTCCCAATTCTTTTTTCTGGAGCAGCCATAAGATTTTTATGAACCCTCGATTGTACTTGATTTTTTAGTGTTTTTTCACCGACAGTTCTACCTCATTCACACGTAACTTTAATTTTCTGATGTCTCGATACAATTTCTTTACAAATCCATCAAAATCCATCTTTTCGTTACTTATCTTTATAAAATTCATTAACATTCTTTTTTCTAGACAGTCACCACATTGCTTTAGCTATTTGATATTGTCCATTTAAAGATTATGAAATTTAATAGGACAAAATTAACTTCATTCCGAAAAAGTGCAAAACGTTTACTATCGAACACCTTCCACTCGGTTAGTCCTATAAACCGAGCATCTGGCCTCTGACCTCCCGTACGTCAGTGCATCTCGGAGCGTTGCCTCTGAGTTAACAGATAGCTCCATTATTTCGGGCTGAAACACATCACCCACTCTTTAGGACGGGTCTTAAACATGCCCATTGGATTGTGATAGATCATACGGAAGCGAGGATGGAGAAAGTTTTGTCAAATATCTAGTTCTTCACCAACCACTGACGCTTTAATGATTTCATGAGATAATGGTCAAAATCCTTCAGTCTTCATACTTGGTTTAGAGCTTTGACAGAGTAAATAAGCTCTAAAATTGTATGTGTATTATGTATTTGAGTGACAAAGTACATACTATAAGCACTACTTCCATCAGTTCATTTTGGATGTAAATAAGTTATTTACTTCACATTTTAGTGTTTCATTTGAAGTGAAGAAATGTAAATAACATGTAAATGATAGTATGAATAGTGAAAACAACTTTAAAAACAATTAATTAACGTTTAAAGTAGAACATGTTCAGCTATTATTTTCAATGTATCGTCCATCAGCGCCATCTCTGAAAGAAGTTTTGAACTGCCTTAGATTGGCGCGAGAGAATGTTTCACGTAATTCATGCTGCAAACATCGCAAAAGAAAGTTTACGTAAGTTCACTCAACGCGCATCCTTGCTTTCACTGACGTGAATTGTTGCTCTAGGTCAGTATTATCGTTATCTAGAGGCCACCCGCTGTCGGATTAAATAAGAGTTGTAAGCACCTAGTGCCAGCTGAAGCAGACTTGTCCTACAGCCAGCGATGTCCATCGATCTCACACAAATATTAACTGATTTTGAAATTGAAAAGGCTAATATAATCTACATAAAAAGAGCTATTCAGAAAAAATATAATGAGTAATCAATTTCTAATTAACATACTAAATTTTTCAGTTTTTATTTTCCTTATTTTTCTGAAATTTTTTTCTAATTTTTTATTCATTTATATAGTTAAAAACTTTCAGTAAGTATTCTGTGCCAAGAATTATAAGTTAAATTTTTCTTACAATACATTGTTACATACGTTAAAGTATCTGAAGGAATTTTTTCATTAAAAGTTCCACACAAAGTTTCTTAGTCCTTTCCTGTGAACTTACAATATTATTTCTACACGCCATGTTAATCACATAGATAGGATAGTTACTTATGAAATTTATGGAGTTATTTCAGCGTCTGATTTGAGTAGCATAACTCATTTAAAATCGAGAAATGGATTGTATGCTTTAAGAATATTATTAGGTGGATTAATATTCCAAATTTCCTGTGGGAAAAATTCATTTCTTCCATTTTTCTGTAGATTAACGTGGTCGAATAATGAAGAGTGAAGTAACATAATTTTTACGATTTGTCTGAACTGTAATAAATTCGAAATATGGCATATCAAATTCTGCAGAGTTATGTGATAGCTAGTTCGAAATTTTTCTTATCACTCAATCCTGCAACTTCTACGGTTGTACATGAACGTTTGGATTTTTCAGACTATTTTCTCGTTGTTCTAACTCGTAAGTTGGTTCATATTTGATAATTAGTACACGAATTTCCATCAGTACTATTACAATTTATCCTTCCTTAGGAAGTGTATCTGTAATTTCAATCCAGCATCATTATAATCAGGTCATCTAAGAATTGCCTCTCCAGAACTAGAAGACCTAGTAAAAATTACGTTAAGTCTCCTTCGCACATAATTTCTTTATAATCTTTAAAAATTCGCGAAGAATTGATAACGGATAAATTACTTTATTTTTCTTACTCTTTATTTTTCTGTTATTTAGAATATGTCCTTCTAAGCTTATTTTATTAATAACAGATGAAGTCAGATATAACACAGCTATTGATGAAATCAAAGGCTGTTCGATTATAGGTAAAACATTATTTCTTTCCTTTACGGTCCCAAAATCAAACAGTTTTGCCACATAATTATTGGATTTTCCATCATACGTTGGATAATACGATCCTGATCCATCTGGATTAGCTATAACAATTCTAAAGTCCACGAAAAATTGTGCATAGTTTGGATGAAGTCATTAATATTTATTTCAATCTCTGTACCCTCGTTGGGTACTGTTAAATTATTTTTACTTTTCTCATTTGCAAGGAATGATTTTTTTCATTTCCCGCCACTTTCAAGTTAAGAAAAGTGACCTAGGAAGTGTGGTCGTATTCTCAGGTGCACCATCTTGGATCGCCATCTTGGTTTCTGATGTCATGTTAAATATCACATTATATCCTAAGTTATAGTAATTACGATGATAAGTGAAATTGTGAGATTACATGACACATACACACATACTCTGCAAACAACTGCGCAAAGCACGGCAAAGGATAGGTAGTATTGTAGCACACGTTAGGGGTTCTCTGCCACACGATAAGCTGTCCCGAGATGCGATGAGTCGGCAACGTCTGGCTAGAAAGAACATGGCGCCGTCGGTAGTAGAGGGGGTGTGGCACGGTCGCTTAAAGCTGTCACTGCAGAGAAGACTCACCTCGCGATGGACAGGTATAGGTAGCGACGCGGCAATGTCAGATTTACGGGTGGCTGGTGCGTCCATGTACTGGTCATCTGATTATGTGCGATGCTTGTATTCGAAACGATTTACTTTTGTGTTTGTGTTGCTGCAACATACAAGGTTAGGGAAGCATAGTATATCCTCTTAATAAAGCTCCACCCGCTGGGCATTTCAGTACAGTTATGTCAGTAGCACGTAAAATTAACAGAGATTCATTTAGGCGAAGAAAATGGTAACGGATAAATTTTGGAAAGATGTAAAATGATAAATTATCAATCAAGGAGTCAGATGGACGTGTTACAAGAAGTCTGATTATGTTAGCAGAAAGGAGACGTAATTTACCATTAGAATGATATGCTTCTTTGTTTGCTAGTAATAAATTTTACGCAGTTTTAATAATTTAGTGACACTGTGCAGTCATTCTGGTTACATTTGTTATCATTTGTGGGCCGACTGTCGAGTAAACTGGTGTCTCTCTCGGCTTCGCCCTCGACGCCGCCAACCAGCATCGCATCTAAGTTTAGCGTGTTATCGTCAATCCATCACCTGCGTCTGTGCTGGTTCCCACGGTATCTTGCTCAACCCACAGAGGGTCTCCCGGTAACCAGCCAGAGGGTGCAGAACAGGGTCGCTCCAGAGATGCACCTCTTGCTGCACCCGCTGCAGCTTCGCTAGCCAGTAGAAAAATTATGACCTTCCGCCGCGCGAGTATTTCTCCCGGCACGGATCCGGCTAGAGCCAGCTCCGTCTTCGCCAGCCAGCGACTGAAGTAGCACTACTGCTTCGATACAGCCTCAGATAGGACGTCGCCCGCGACCTGCACACCGAGCCTTTGTGTCCCGCGCCGTGGACTAGTAGCGCTGCGCGTGAGATACAACTTTGCATACGTACTTTGTTTTGAAAACAGACTTTTCGTTGCTCACGAGAACGGAATCTAAGCTCTAAAGAATCTATTCTGACTTCGTTGAGGAACAGTTGTTTGTGACGAAACTTTCCTACATAAAACTAAGAAGAATTTCTGGAGAACGTTTGTTTTCTTCTGTTGTACTGCATCAGGAACAGTGACTGTTTCTGTTCGAAGCTCACCTATTCAAATAAATTAAGTTTAATTATGTTTACTTGTGATATTGTGGAAACATTCCGAGTGAGGAACACTTTATTGTAACAACTTGAATTAATCAGCGCAAAAGCGTACATCTTCCTCTGTGTTAGAATTTAGCTGGCCTTAAGGATATAAAGGGTGGCAATTATTGAACTATATGAAATAAAATCGTCATAACTTCTGAACGGTTTGCGTTAGGACGTTCAAACTGCACTGTTGGTCGCGTGGCATAATGGGAATTAGTATGCCCATTGTTGTTTGGTTTAGTGACGAGGCCCAATTTCACCTGTAGGGGTTCTGCAATAAGCAAAATTGGCGCATTTGGGGACTGAGAATCCGCATTTCACAGTCGGGAAGTCCAGTCACCCTCAACGGGAGACTGCATTGTGTGCAATGTACAGTCACGGAATAATCGGTGCGATACTCCTTGATTACGAGGACACTACCGAACGGTACGTGAGGGTTTTGGAAGATGATTTAATCCCCATCCCAGATTTCGACAAGGTGTGGTTCATGGAAAACGGAGCTCGGCCCCATCGAAGCAGGAGAGTGTTTGATGTCCTGGAGCAGCACTTTGTGGACACACATTGTGTCTCTGGGGTACCCAGAGGCCAATGCCTTGGGCCTCGACTGGCCGCCATATTCTCCAGGTGGGGCTGAAAACAGCCATTTAGGAAGTCATCGACGTTCCACCACTTCAGTGGGTCATGCAGAATTTCGCTATTCGTCTGCCTCTCATCACCGTCAATGTGGCACGTATATGGAAAGTGTCACAATCTAAATATGAATATCCGTAGTGACGATGTTGAATAAATTGTGTGCACACCTCGTAGTTTGTAACTAATTTACGTTTTATTCAAGTAGTTCAATAATTGTCCTCCTGTAAAAGGCATAATTATAAACGGGTGCAGAGTCTGCGCCTAAAAACTAGTTATTTTGGAATGTCCCACAAGAGGACGTCTGAAGCCCCTTTTACATGGACGATTTTGTGGCCTCCTTCGACTACACGTGGCAAGTGATTCTACTGTAGCGCCCTGCCATTTTATTCCTGTACCGAGTCTCGTCTGTCGTGAGTTGTTTCTCTTCTTGACACATCAGCGCCAAAATTGCTTGCCTCGTGAGAGCTGTCTGCTCAGCAGTTTGTTTCTTGTTTGGTGAAAATGAGGTTATCAGGAATAACTCTTTTTACTAAAATAAAATCTACATATAGTAACAGAAGTAAGAAATAGCAATGGAAATCTGTTAATGACCAAGACGAAATTCATAGCGGATGTTCTGGACAAAGGGCGTATGCTGAATTCTTCACACTCTGCAGATATGAAATAATAGGTAAAGTAGTGTCACCCAAACACTTCCAAACATCTACTTTTAGTTACTCTAAAAAATCCACTCAACATCAGAAATTTTGCATTGCCCGCTTATTTGGGAATCCACGGCACAGAAAACAAAAATTGGCGCTGAGGCAACCGTGTATTTTCATTTGCGATGTGCCCAGAACACCAAATCAGAAACGCAGACATTTTTGTAATGGCAAAATCCTCTGTTTCCCATGAGAGGTTTTTCACAGCACTCCTGAGCCAAAGTTAACACATGGTGGAATGTTTCGTTGTTCGGATGCAGGCTTGAAACTGCAGTTTGTGTACCATCGATGAGACTGTCCAGCCCGCCCTGGTCCAGATTGCCCCACTCTCGAATGACGATTCTGCGTAAGTGGCAGAGGACGTGGTCGTTGCCAATGTCCGACTGGTTTCACAGTATCGAAGAAGAAGAAGAAGAGCTAATAGCTTATAAGATGCCAATTTTACAGTCCATGTTTACTGAACACTTTTTCTTCCTGTCATATTCCTCACTACTGATCATTCCTCCCGGGAAACCCCCCCGCCCTCCTCCCCCAGGTTTGTGGCTCGAAATCAGTAGAGAATCGTAATTAAGAGGGTGAGAGGGTATACTGAAATGTAATTCCTCCGAATTTTTTAATTTGAAAACTCGTAAGGCTATCTAAATAAACCAAACTTTATTAACATTCTACTTCAGTATTCTTCATGTCTACATATTTACTGCTCAACAAAGTCACCTTGGCGAGGAACACACGCCCCCAATGAGAGACCAGTTATTTGATACAGTCATTGTAGAGCGTCTGACGTTATTGACTCAGCTAAAACCTTACCTCTAATTGCACTGATTCATCACTATCAAAGAAAGGAGGTGTTTCTTAAGTTTTGGAAAGAGATGATACTCTGCCACACACAATGAGGTTGTTGTTGTTGTTGTGGTCTTCAGCCCGAAGACTGCTTTGATGCCGCTGTCCATGCTACTCTATCCTGCTCAAATCTCTTCATTCCGAAATAAGTACTGCAACCTACATCCTTCTTAATCTGCTTATTGTACTCATCTCTTGGCCTCCCTCGACGACTTTTACTCGCTTCAGTACAAGCACAAACAACCCAGCATCGCACATTCTGTTGTCGATACAATCATCACTGTACACAGTTTTCATTCATCTACAGATTTCAATTAGAGGCATGTTGTCTGCGGTTAGAAACTTGATTACAACACGGCGTTTGTTACGCACCAACTTAGTTAACGTTACACATCTCTATTTTACAAGCAACAGTTCGAAACCATGTCGACCGAGTAATGTGCAAGATCTTTAATACCTCAACCTGTATAGAGAACAGAATTAAAAATTCGGAGGAATTACTTTTTAGCACGCCCTCGTATCTGTCGAACAGTGCCCTACTAGGCGCATCAGCGCTCAGAAGCTAGCAATTTTACCGTAGCAAAAAAGGTGACTACTACTGAGGTAGGTCGCATTCGGGAGGACGACGGTTCAATCCCGTCTCCGGCCATCCTGATTTAGGTTTTCCGTGATTTCCCTAAATCGCTTCAGGCAAATGCCGGGATGGTTCCTTTGAAATGGCACGGCCGATTTCCTTCCCCATCCTTCCTTCACCCGAGCTTGCGCTCCGTCTCTAATGACCTCGTTGTCGACGGGACGTTAAACACTAATCTGCTCCTCCACTACTGAGGTAGGGCATTTTTAGAATTATTAATCATCATTTGCCAAGTATTGCAAATGGCTCTGAGCACTATGGGACTTAACTGCTGAGGTCATCAGTCCCCTAGAACTTAGAACTACTTAAACCTAACTAACCTAAGGACGTCACACACATCCATGCCCGAGGCAGGATTTGAACCTGCGACCGTAGCGGTCGCACGGTTCCAGACTGTAGCGCCTAGAACCGCTCGGCCACTCCGGCCGGCGCCAAGTATTGCTGAGATTTAGCAGGACGACGGCTAGACCTAAGTGTTACCTGCATGTACTGGGCCCAACGCGAGTCTTTCGCCATTTCTTCAAGCACTGTGTAATGAGTCATGTTAGCTATTATGCTGAAGACAGCCTCTCCGCCAGACACCAACAGCTTGTGAATGTTCTGGACAGCACGCCTGTGAAAATATTAATTTATTAGGGGGCGTCGCCCCAGTGGAAGATACGCAAGATTTCTTGAATTTTTCTAAGAATTGTATGAACGAATTAGAACAAAACTATTTTTAATGAAAATATACAATAATAATACTGAAAACCCAAACAAAATAAGGTGTTTTTAATTTCATTAATACGTTGTACAAACGTGGTTAAATTAACGAGCTTCAACTTGCTGTTCCCAACGCCGAACACATAATGATAACGAAAACATTGTAAATGTGAGCACAAAAATGAAATTAAATGTGACGGTAACTTCAGTGTCGTTATAGGTCTTCAGCGTAATCATTCCTTGTTCTCTGTTGATATCTTGCGCTATTTGAAAACCAGCAGACTGCGCACACCTTGGTGAAAATTCAGAATGGCACTTCATTAATCCCATAAAAAAATTTTTTTGTTCCCGTAGCTTCAAATGTTTCATTAAATTATAGACAAACTTTAAAATTGCTACCTTTTTAGGGGCAAAGATTAAATTTTCTAAAAATTTAAGACGTCTGACTAGTTAATCCTCCAACCGATCAATGAAAGAGTTTTTAAATTTATCATAAGAACATACCATAGTTGCAACGTAGCCTGGTATTAAAGGCAGCGACATGTTCTTCTAATGGACTCTTAGGGACAGGGAGCGACCCTGCTGTTGAATGTTGCAGCTAATGCGCTATTGACGGCATTTTTTCCCGTCACTGCATCACATTTTGATTTCTTAGAAATTCTCATTCTGACACGATGAAAGGGATACGTTTTCATGTCCAACTTCTCTTCTGCTGTATCACACAACTCGAATAGATGAATAGATAATAGATGCTAATACCGTGGATCGGAGGGGGGGGGGGAGAAGTAACAACGGCCGGATATGCCGTTTTATTTTTACTGAGACCAGCAGCAGCTTCTCCCCTGTACCCGTCTCTAGTTTCCTTTCCTTCTTTTTCCGTTGAGTTCAAAGCGTGAATGATAATTTTTTCATGTCTCATAGAGAATAGAGGCGTTTATTTCCTCCAAAGTAGTTTTACAGCTTCTAGTTCTACACTACTCTCTCTGTAGTCTCTCATTCAAAGATGCCTTACAGAACAACATGTAGAGAATTATGAACTTTCGTGGTTCTTTCTGTATATCGAGAAGGAACATATTCAGTAAATAGTACGCTTTTGCAGCTTTTATTTTTCTTCCAGTTGACTAGTCGAACATGCGCCAAATCCTCTTCTGGTAAAAAAAAAAAGTTGCTTCTATCGGGAGACCAGAGGTGGGCTCCATCCTTTAAAATTTGTCTTTATCTAAAAAGAAAAAAGGAAACATTTTATAGTGAGCGGATGCTAAAAGGTTTCAAAAAGGGGTTGGATTGGCAATAAAATATTGTCACTTCTACCACGTCGCGGCAGTACGCAAGTTACTATGTGGAAAGTATAAGGTGGCAGTGTCTTTCCGGTGTGAGTTAGGGCAGCTCGGTGAAGGGCAAAGCAAAACACCAGCCGAGAAGACAAAGGAACGCACTATTTTTTGTAGAATACCATATCTGGGTGCACTTCATCAAAAAAAATTGCAGTCGTAAGAGATGTAAACCATTACTTCAGAGTGTTTTACATTTTCGGATGTAAGCAGAAAACCCAGGCACAAGCAAAAAAGCCCTGGTAAAGAAATATAATAAAGAGGCTGGATATTGTATTACATGAAATGATTGCCGTAAGAAATACAGGGTTATTACAAATGATTGAAGCGATTTCACAGCTCTACAATAACTTTATTATTTGAGATATTTTCACAATGCTTTGCACACACATGCAAAAACTCAAAAAGTTTTTTTAGGCATTCACAAATGTTCGATATGTGCCCCTTTAGTGATTCGGCAGACATCAAGCCGATAATCAAGTACCTCCCCCACTCGGCGCAGCATGTCCCCATCAATGAGTTCGAAAGCATCGTTGATGCGAGCTCGCAGTTCTGGCACGTTTCTTGGTAGAGGAGGTTTAAACACTGAATCTTTCACATAACCCCACAGAAAGAAATCGCATGGGGTTAAGTCGGGAGAGCGTGGAGGCCATGACATGAATTGCTGATCATGATCTCCACCACGACCAATCCATCGGTTTTCCAATCTCCTGTTTAAGAAATGCCGAACATCATGATGGAAGTGCGGTGGAGCACCATCCTGTTGAAAGATGAAGTCGGCGCTGTCGGTCTCCAGTTGTGGCATGAACCAATTTTCCAGCATGTCCGCGGGCTACGCGTGAAACTTGCACGCACGCGTTCAACTGTTTCTTCGCTCACTGCAGGCCGACCCGTTGATTTCCCCTTACAGAGGCATCCAGAAGCTTTAAACTGCGCATACCATCGCCGAATGGAGTTGACAGTTGGTGGATCTTTGTTGAACTTCGTCCTGAAGTGTCGTTGCACTGTTATGACTGACTGATGTGAGTGCATTTCAAGCACGACATACGCTTTCTCGGCTCCTGTCGCCATTTTGTCTCACTGCGCTCTCGAGCGGTCTGGCGGCAGAAACCTGAAGTGCGGCTTCAGCCGAACAAAACTTTATGAGTTTTTCTACGTATCTGTAGTGTGTCGTGACCATATGTCAATGAATGGAGCTACAGTGAATTTATGAAATCGCTTCAATCATTTGTAATAGCCATGTATATAGGACACATCTGTAGGTTATTTCAAATAAGATTTCAGGAACACCATATCTTAAATAACCCACGAGCTAAATTAACAGCGCACTTAGCCAAGAGGGACACAGCATCACAAGTCCTTCAGAAAATTAAAAAATATTCCATAAGAAAGAAAAAAGCCACATTTAGAATATGTTAGAGAGAGTAAAAACTTTTAGGTATAAAAACTGAAACGCACAATTCACGTTGAATAACCAATTGGAATTAAAGCACCATATCATTCTGGCTAATTTTGATTGTTTGTACGATTTGGTTTTAGAACTTAATAAAATTCTGTATTATTCTCGTGTGTAAAGGTATCGACCCAGCGCTCCTAGTCATGAGTACATGACGTCACACTGTCCATATGAGACCCACGAGAAAGACAGGCCACAGCGCGTACGTCAGGAAGGTATGCCTGAATTCGCTCGTTCGCTCAGCTCAGCAGACAAAATGCGTTCCTAGACCTGTTAACTCGTAGCTGGGTGTGTACACACTAACCAGAATTGCATCTTCTACTGGAATTTGCTATTATGAAGTCCTACTGATTAACAGTACTACAAGGAAATGTAATACTCGATATAAATGTGTATAGCATTTAGTCTATTCTGCTTAACAGTCCTCATTTCATACAAGAAGTGGTTCCTTCTGCAACTGATAATCATTGTGGCATGATTTTAATTTTGTTGTACCCCAGTACAGCCGTAACAAACTTTAAGTAGGCCTATGGACTTCCTATCATTGTAGGACTAATAACAGTAATAATCCATAATAGCGGATTCCAGTAAAAGATGCAATTCTCGTTTGTACGTACACACCTAGTTACCAGTTAACAGATGTAGAAACGCAGTTTTTTTCTGCTGAGTTGAGAGAACGAGCGAGCGCAGGCCTACATTCGTCACGTACGCTCCGCAGCCTCTTTCTTGCGGGCCTCGGTCCACATGGATAGCTTCCGTTCCGCTAGCCACATAATCTCTCCTTGTCGGTCATTCAGGACGCTTTTGCTTTGTCCTACACTGAGCTGCCCTTCTGTCACACTGGTAAGACACTGCCACCTGACACTTTCCACATAGTAATCTGCGTAATGTCGCGACCAATCATGTTAGTAGTGACAATTTTTTAACGCTAAACCGGCCCTTTTTAAAAACTTTCAGCGTCGACTCACTACAATATAAATTTTCTTTCGTCTTTTTTGATGGAGGCAAATTTTAAGAAATGGAGCACGCCATAGTATGACGATATTCACTGAATAGTAAATCCTCACTAGGAGCGACGGGTATGCCTGCCATCTTTTTAAGTTGTGACTATATTTTAGACATTCCTTTCTTAATTTTAATATCCTCAGTGACGCTGGACTTTGCTTTTTACCGCGTATGTTGCACCTTACGATGCGGCTTTAGGCAGCGAAACCCACTCTGCTTCAATGAAAAACAATTTAACCAAATGTTAGCGGACTTCTTCCTAACGTCATGCCTTTAAAAAGTTATTGGCCTGAATATAAAATAGTTTATTTCTATTTTAAACAGTGATCTTTACCTTCTGACTTGCCCTCGTAGTTACATGGTGCTCTGCGACTTCGTTTTAATACATAATACATTCAAAAATGCTTCAAATGGCTCTAAGCACTATGAGGCTTAAACATCTGAGGTCATCAGTCCCCTAGACTTAGAACTACTTATACCTAACTAACCTAAGGACATCCACACATCCACGCCTGAGGCAGGATTCGATCCTGCGACGGTAGCAGCAACGGGGTTCCGGACTGAAGCGCCTAGAACCGCTCGGCCACAGCGGCCGTCAAATACATTCTTCTGCCAGTCTGGCAACAAGCCTTACATAATCTAGTTTTATCAGTAACATAAGATATAAATATCGATAAACTAAAACTATTATTGGAGAAAATGTATGACTGCTTGTTAGGGCATTTCTTGCTCATGGAAGTACCACAGTAGCAATCCATAGCTGGAGTGATCAAGTGTAACCCCTCTTGTATTACAGTCGTAGAAGTAAGACAGGCCATATGTTGTACGGTATTGGATAAGGCGACAAACTGAGCACACACCTGTTGTCGGGCACCCAATGCAGCAGCAGCAAACAGAACACCTTGCCGAAGGGCGCGTACTGCCACACGGCGGAGGTCTCCAGGTCGGGCTGAACCACGTCCAGCTCCTCGTACGTGATGGTGCCTGGCAGCGCGTTGTGCTGCCTGCAGAACTCCAGCATCTTTGTGCTGATGTCGCAGGCCACCAGCTTCGTACCCGGTGGCAGCCGCGGGGCTAAAACCTGCCAGTACAGAAATATACTTTCAGATCTGCTCTTATAAGCTATGCAGCACGTAAAATAATCAGTGCTTCAGTTTCTCTGAAGAGGCAAAGCGATCCTCAGGTATTGCAGATCATTGATACAAGCGTGCTGTGCAATTTACAGACATGTCGAATATTGAGAAAAGAGGAGGGTGATGAAAGAGGCCACAGTTGTCGAATGGAGAGCACGGTGCAGATTACAGAGCGTCCAGTCCGTGTATCGTGGCCTGGTACATGGGGGCGGCTCGCCGCGCTGTCCGCGGAACATAGCTCACCGGGCCAGCTAAAGCCTGAAAGATGTAGAGTGCTGTCGGGGACGGTCTTAAAAGCTTGTAAGGGTGTTGCAGGGTAGGTTGCACTGGGAAATAATTATTAATCGTTTCTGATTTTGTTATTATTGAAGTTAGCTAGACAAGTAGTTGAACACGTGAATTCAAGCAGCGTACCGGAGAAGCTGTTGCCAGACGTGTTCTTCGTTCATTTCCTCAGACAACACAAACGTAGCTTCTGCTCACCTAACTTCAATTTATAACTTCCGGAAAAGGCACATTTTAACTGGTAATGAGCATTTGAAGAAGTGGTAACTCACGGACTAACAGATGTCTGTGCATTACCGCACTTTCGCCCGTGCAAGTGCTTGAATTGCTAATTAAATCGGACTTGCCACAACGTGTGAATTTTGTTCTCAGCAATTATTTCTCAGTACAGCCTACCCTGCAACACCCATACAAGCTTTTCAGACTGTCTCTGTCAACCCTGCGACAACTGACAGGTAGTTCAGGCGGCGCATCATCAACCGGTGTCTATCTGAAAACCCGCCGGTATCTTGGAAACTGCATCGGTTGTGGACGGCTCCTGTATACAAAGGGTGTGCTTGTCGGGTCCACGCCTTCAGCAAACGTTTAACCCTTGTGTGAGGAACATCGGCTGCGTTTGAGCTTTATTGGAGTTGGATTCGTTTCCAGATTCATGTGTCTTTGTGTAAGAACATTCCTCATAAATTGGCCAGAACACTAGCTACGTACAATTCGTTTCTTTTTAGGGTTCCTTACTTCAGTCGGTAAAAATCGAACCCCTGCTGGATTACTTTACTGTCGGTCTGTCTGTCTGTCCAACTGTCAAACACCCTTTTCCTCAGGAACGAGTAAACGTATCAAGTTCAAATTTATGTCACATGCTAATATCTACGGTCCCTTGACGGAGTAAAAACGTGAAGCTTCCAAGGCAGTGAAATCACGAGGTACGGCCACTTGCGACATATTTTGACAGTCGCAAGCTCACTCATCAAAACTATAGTTACTTCCCGTTCACCTAGAATCATGAATTTGGGCAAGAAGCAAGATTTCACAGTTTATGTAAATTTGTAATTGTATCACACGAAAAAATATCTTTTTGTCATTTGAAATCCGACTTCACACTTGAAATTAAAACATTTTCGAACGCCTTGCAATTCCTGGTACCAATATTTTGTCAGTATCAGTGTTCATAACAGGCAAAAGTTGTCGAGATTCTCCATTTCCGATATGGATGAACTGTCTGTATACATAATTAAATTTGTATGGAACCCTCACAGCGCGAGACCTAAACACACAGGCCAATTTTTCGTTGTACAGGATGTTAATAGTATCCTACTATGCATTACGAGGTTGCAGTATGGACTAAAACAAGAAAAAGAAATCCAGTCTACATGGGCTCTAAAATGCATAACTTAAGTGTTATGAGCATTTGTTCATATAGGCTCGTGTGAAACAAATTTCTAATACTGAACAAGTGGTCACAGCTGTTAATATATACATTTTAGAACCCATGTTTACTTGATATTTTTGCCTTGGTTTGAACCACATTATCACCTCTCAAAAAAAAAAAAAAAATCATCCGAACAGGCCTTGGAAGGCCCAACGGTACCGCCCGGCCTCCATGTCATCCTCAGCCCACAGGCGTCACTGGATGTGGATATGGAGGGGCATGTGGTCAGCACACCGCTCTCCAGGCCTTATGTCAGTTTACGAGACCGGAGCCGCTACTTCTCAATCAATTAGCTCCTCACTTTGCCTCACAAGGGCTGAGTGCAGCCCGCTTGCCAGCAGCGCTCGGCAGACGGGATGGTCACCCATCCAAGTGTTACCACAGCCCGACAGCGCTTAACTTCGGTGATCTGACGGGAACCGGTGTCACCACTGCGGTAAGGCTGTTGGCATCGCCTCTCAAATTATGGGATAATTTTGTAACATCTTGCATAAATAATCCCTGTTTAATCGTGAGCACCATGTTTTTTCTTGCTTTCGAAAAGAACATATCGATTTGTTACTTATTACACAATGGAAAATTCAAGACAGAAAGTAACAGTACTATGAAAAAGATAGTTGATACTCACTATATTGCGGAGGTACCGAGTCGAAGATAGGTACAACAACAATACTGTCAGAAAATGAGCCTTCGGATAACAGGGCCTTCATCGAAAATAGTCGGAGATGATGATCATGTATGTATGAGTTGCGGTTGCGAGTGTGTGTGTGTGTGTGTGTGTGTGTGTGTGTGTGTGTATACGTTGTCTATTTTCGACGAAGGCCTTGTTAGCCGAAAGCTCACTTCCTGGCAGGCTTTTTGTTGAGGCTGTCGGCGACTCACCATCTCCTCTATATGGTGAGTAGCAACTATCCTTTTCTTGTTAATTATTATAGGTGCCTGAAATTTGGTGCACCATTTGTGTATCAGGTCGTACTGTAAATCAGGAGATGAACAAGGATTATGCAAGTAAAATAGAAATCCCACAGCAAGTCTAAAATCTATTGTCGTATAGCTTTCTTTATTAAAATTCATGAATGGGTGTGATAAATGTAAAGCCCTTGTTGCCAGTGGTGATGAGATCCCTGTGAGAGGAATGGACAGTGACATTATCTCATTTACTCAATCTGCGCAGCGGCTCGTTAAAGCTACCATTTACTCGTACCCTGGCACATCAAATTGTTGTTGAAGCAGAAGATAATGAAGTAGCTGTAATAGCGGCAGTGCACCACAGCCCACGTATAAGCAATTACACCGCGATTCGAATATGTTTATAGGTAGTATTGTACAATATTGCATTGTCATAGGGATTATCCATACCACAAGTCGCTGTATCAAGAACTTCATGGCGCCGATTACCATAACCGGGTAGTGATTTGTAAATGGACACGTCAACAAATGCAATCGACCTCCACGTTATTCCGCGAGAAACTATTTTCCAGTGAGTCTATATTCACAAACTATGGTTGCGTTAACCGGGAACATATGCATTACTCGAATGAAGACAATCCCCACTGGTTACAGCAAGTTGACCATTAGCGTCCTTGGACGGTTTACATATGGTGATGCGTCATAGGAAACAAACTCATTAGTCCGTATCTTATCGACGGCACATTGAAGGGGCACAAACAGGGACAATGGGTACAACTGTAAGATATTGACCCGGACGTTCGACAACGTATGTGGTATCAGCATGACGGTTGCCCAGTGCATTACCCAATTGAAGCACCGGAGCTATTAAACCGTTTTTACACTGGTCGGTGGATCGGGAGAAGTGGCCCTGTTAATTGTTCTGCTAGGTCGCCGGATTTGATGTCACCGGATTTCTTCCGGTTGGGATATTTAAAAGATAAAGTACATCAGCAGGTGCCAACAGGCCGTGAAGACATGATCGACAGAATCAAAAACGGCTATGCTGCTAGTCCCGCATCTATGCATCTGTCCTGTGTACGGTCAATTGAAAAGTGGATGACTAAGTGTACTGAAGTTGGCGATACTACGTTTGAACACTTACTCGAAATGGAAAAGGAGAGTAGAGGTCGTCGCGAGCCATGGCCACAGTGCCGCGTCAAGTACTCCCCTGTTCGATTTGTCGGAGGACTACAACGTTGCGAATGGGGTTCACAATTAAAAGTTACGAAATACTAGCCTGGCCTAACTTAACAGCATGGAGGTGCGGTCCCAGATGCCATTCAAGGGCCATTGAGTATCATGTCATAAATTACGATTGGGTACCCATTTCTGTTCCTCTGATTACAGCGTCATCTGTGGCGAAAGGAAGGAAATGCTTCAGACAAAAGTATATACATTTGGCTGTAAAATCGTAATCTGCAATAAAAAAAACGGGGGTTCCCATTGAAGATTTCGAAGTTACCAATACCAGCCATGCACATGGTTGGGTGGCTGGTTGAGTGTGATATTACTGGATATTACTGGATGTCCCTCTCTGAGACAGAAAAATTGGAATTTGTACTTTTTTTTGGTCCGAAGTGTAGTTTCGAGATACTTCAGTGTCTTCTGTTAAAATGAACACTCTGTATAGCTCCTATTCTCAGTGGTCCTAGATATCCAAGAGCGACGATACTTTTCAGAATACGACGGAGTTGCTTAGTAGTCGATTGGTCTGATCGAGTAGTAACGTGACTGGAACTGAAGAACCCACCTTCCTGGTGACGTCACCGGGTCCGCAGCCAATGTCGAGCACCGGCAGCGGCCGCCTCGGCCACGTGAAGACCGACCACAGGTCGTCAACCTGTTTGGCGGCCAGCACTGTCAGGGGAGTGCACCCGAGGTTGTACAAGTCCGGCTTATCCATGCTGGTTAGAAGTCTATCCCCCTCACAGACAGGAACAAGATGCTGATGCCTGGAAGAAAGATGTTTTTAGAGAAATCTCCCTCCACATGAGATACAGTTTAAAGGGACAGTGGACGTTAACCTTTTGTCATTAGAGACGGAATACTGGTCAGTTTCTGGAAGACGTCTTTAAACCAAGGCCGAAGGAAACTGACTACTGCTTCCCAGTTATTTATGAGTTAATGAAATTTATCGTAAATAATATACCTCATTTTTCAAACCAACAGTTTTCTCCATGGGAACAGTTTTTAAGTATCTTTACAAAAGTTTAAGGTCGCCTATTCCGGTCCACAAGGGTGTCTATTATTCAGAAACACACATTAACAATATATTTCCAGCAGCCATAACGACTTTAGCTAGTAGTAAATTTCAGTTTAAGAGGATCCTATGGGATTTATTGGTGACCCACTCCTTCTATTTCATTCCTGAATTTCTTACTAGAACCGTTTGATGGGCGCTTTGTATATATTAATAACATCAAATAACACGAGCTTTTCGTAAAATAAGACTTCTGTACGTCTTCAGACCCGTAATGTGATCAGTATAATTAAGTGTTGTGAACCGATTTTGTCTTTGGTGGTGTACGGTTAGAACAGCCTGAAAATTATAATATACACCCCAGTGTACTGTACGAGTACGTTTACATGTTTCGTGGCAAGTTGGTTACTAATTGCATACAGATTATAATACGAGTTGCTGTTTTCCTTTTCCTGTGTATGTCAATGGCGCTGCGTTAATAATCACTTGGAAAACGTTCCTGGTGGATGAAACCGGTTCTAGCGTTCAAAAACAAAGTTATAACTGATGCCGTGGCATGTTTTCAGTTGGTTACAACTCGCGGATACCATAAACAATCATGTTAAAATGTAACCCCTAAATGTACATAATTTAACTTCCAATAGTCTTTCCCTGTGTTTCTGTATGATTTTTTATGCACTAACTTTTATCAATCATGCGTGCACGTCGTTGTGCTCTCTAGCAGATGCGCATTTGTCTCTATGTTAAATAGTAGCATCATAGACCGCACAGTAATTTTTGTGACACTGGACATGTTTGTACTACATTTTACGAGTTACTCACTGTAACGAAATTCTGATGCTATGCTCAGTCATTTCCTTTTCTTTTTAAAAGGTAAACATTGTAAGTAGGTAGAAGTATTTTCGAATAATATTTTTTCCGTCTATTTTAAATATGAAAATCATGAGTTAGCAATCGAGACAGAGCATCTTTTTATAAATGTGCGATCAAGACAAATTTTATATTAAAAATCAAGATAAAGTACTCCACAAACTTTGATCGTGTCAGGTCTCATAGAATTTTAGTTAACGTTCCTTCGAGGGTTTTACTCTAAATGGCACCAAGCGTCTGGCCCTTCGTTATCTGGTGGTGATGGTGGGGGGAGACCCTGCATCCGTTAAGTGTCAGTTTTAAGTGGCATATAAGTTGCTCCTACATAGATCGTATAATTTGTGGTCGTTCCTGTGACCGCCGGAAGAAATCTTTTGGTTGTTTCTTAAATAAAAATTTAAAATAACTCGAATGGTTACATGGATAACGCAATTCACGCTAACTTGTACTGAGACCCACCATTTACTTTGGCAAATTTGTTACAAAAACACAAGCGCGCGTTAGCGTTGCGTCCAATAAGCTCCACGTTTACCAGAAGAAGAGTGACATCTGCCTCTCCCTTTTTTTCATGTGGCTGGAGAAAGTGAGACGGCGTCAAAAATAAAATCGCTCACATGAGCTTCCAATCGGTAGTGAAGGATACTTGAAAAGAAAATATAAAGATGAAAACGCTACATAAAAGCACGAAACCTAACGGAAGGTTATTTTATCGCAACTTCGGGAGTTCTGACACAGTACAATAGCTGTAAGAGAACACTATATCATAAGGCTAGTGACAGAAATGCAGGAGACTACAAATCTATGTAGCCAGGACGAACCCATTTATGTTAATAGTATTGAACTTTGTCTACCAAACTGTTCTGGGTTGTTGGCCGCATTGTCAATACATAAATTGTCCGACGTTTCGACCACTACTGTAGACGGCTTCCTCAGGGCTTTGTGCTGAGTTACACTGCCTAATGAGAGAGAGACATTAGCGGACAGCGCGCAAAGCGACTTACACATGCGAGCGGGGCACCGCGGTGGTCGTACGCACACTGAGCGCGGGCACGCCGCTGCCCGCATTTGACGAGTACGCAGTGTTACGTCACAACTACATTCCGTTTGTGATTCACCTGTTTCCACCAATGGCAAGAAGTAATCTTAACACCAGTGAGATACGTCTTTACCCACCAATGACAAGCAATAATATAAAGACTAACAACGAACGCCGAACACCCCTTCTCCTATCCTCAAGTGCCCCATCAAATTACGTAAAGCAATTTCCTCCGCCTCCTGAGGAAGGTCGTTTGCAGTAGTGGCCGAAACGTCGGACAGGTCGCTTGCAGAAGTGGCCGAAACGTCGGACAGTTTTATATATTGATAATGCTGTCAATAGCTCAGAAGAATTTTATTGATAGTGACAGCTAACGGGCTCTGTAAACGTGTTAACGGTATACTACGCCTTCCACATCGCTGGCAACTGGTTCTATACAATGCTGGTGACTATTTTGAAGGACAGTAACAAGTGCAAACAGGTAACTCTTTTGTATCGGTTGTGAAGAAATAGTTGCCACTATTTAAGTTCCAAACCTCGCGTAATACTTATGGTTATCTGGCTTTCTAAACTTATGTATTTCACTAATGTTTTAAATTTCTCTGTGGAAACTATTATACAATTTTATTCCCTAATAGAAAATACTGTTTTAAGGGTTTGTTTGTTTTTCTTTGCTAAATGTAATTACGAAGTGGCTTTCGTCCTCTGGTGATTTAAAGAACTAATAGTGAAATACTTATAAATTGGCTGTACACTTCATACAAAATGGCCTTAATTCAGCGCCCGAATCTCGTGGTCGTGCGGTAGCGTTCTCGCTTCCCACGCCCGGGTTCCCGGGTTCGATTCCCGGCGGGGTCAGGGATTTTCTCTGCCTCGTGATGGCTGGGTGTTGTGTGATGTCCTTAGGTTAACAAACTGCCTATTGGCTTCTGTCTCGGGTTCTTCGGCCGACGTTCATCTAATGATTTTTCTGACGTTTCGCCAGCACGAGTGGCTGGCATTGTCAAAGCTTCACCCTCCATTGCCGGTGGTGAACTGGAGCCGAGCTCGCGGGCGCAGACTATATGTACCTGGCGCGCCAACGTCCGAGGGCTTCTCCGCGGTCATTTCCGGTGCGGTTCTCCTCTTGCTACCTGCGACGGTCGTTCGCTGCAGTACGGGAAGCCAGGATCCGTTGACCTTAAGGCTTTCCTCTTTCTTGTTCAAACTGTTCGCGTGTTTTTGTATTTCTACAGCTTCTCTGAACAAGCGCGTGTGATAGTGGTTCTCTACAGCCAGAACTTCCGTGTCGGCGAATTTTATTACGTGGTCGGTCTCATTCAGTGCGTGTTCTGCCACGGCCGATTTCTCCACCTGCCCCAACCTGCAATGTCGCTTATGCTCCCTGATCCTGGTGTTAATGGATCGTCCAGTCATCCCGACATAAACTTTTCCGCATGTGCATGGTATGCGGTATATTCCCGACATTGAAAGTGGGTCTCTTTTCTCCTTCGCCGATCTAAGACACTCTTTGATCTTCCTTGTCGGTTTGAAGATCGTCTTTACGCCATGTTTGCGCAATATACGGCCGATTCTGTCCGTCACTCTGGGAATGTATGGCAGAAAGGCCGTACCCGACATTTCTTTTTCTGGTTCCTTACTTCGCCGAGTGTTTGGCTCAGTTACACTTCTAATATAATTTGTGGAGTACCCATTGCTCCTCAGGACTGTTTCCAGGTGTTGCATTTCTCGTTTGAGGTGTTGCGGCTCACATATTCGTCCTGCTCTAGTTACGAGCGTACTAATCATGCCCCTTTTCTGGCTCGGGTGGTGGTTTGACAGTTTGTGCAGGTATCGGTCCGTGTGAGTCGGTTTTCGATACACGCTGTGTCCCAGGTTTTCGCCGTCCCTTGTGACCAGCACATCTAGAAATGGCAGTTTCTTGTCCTTTTCTACTTCCATGGTAAATGTTATGTTGGCATGGAGGCTGTTCAAGTGTCTTAGGAAGTCACCGAGCTGTTCTTCACCATGGCTCCACACCACGAAAGTATCATCGACGTACCTGTACCACACCTTAGGTTTGCAAGTGGCCGAGTCCAGTGCCTGTGCTTCGAATTGTTCCATGAATAAGTTGGCCACCACTGGACTGAGAGGACTACCCATGGCGACGCCTTCCAGCTGTTCGTAGAAGTCGCCATCCCACGTGAAATAGCTCGTGGTGAGACAGTCCAGTGGTGGCCAACTTATTCATGGAACAATTCGAAGCACAGGCACTGGACTCGGCCACTTGCAAACCTAAGGTGTGGTACAGGTACGTCGATGATACTTTCGTGGTGTGGAGCCATGGTGAAGAACAGCTCGGTGACTTCCTAAGACACTTGAACAGCCTCCATGCCAACATAACATTTACCATGGAAGTAGAAAAGGACAAGAAACTGCCATTTCTAGATGTGCTGGTCACAAGGGACGGCGAAAACCTGGGACACAGCGTGTATCGAAAACCGACTCACACGGACCGATACCTGCACAAACTGTCAAACCACCACCCGAGCCAGAAAAGGGGCATGATTAGTACGCTCGTAACTAGAGCAGGACGAATATGTGAGCCGCAACACCTCAAACGAGAAATGCAACACCTGGAAACAGTCCTGAGGAGCAATGGGTACTCCACAAATTATATTAGAAGTGTAACTGAGCCAAACACTCGGCGAAGTAAGGAACCAGAAAAAGAAATGTCGGGTACGGCCTTTCTGCCATACATTCCCAGAGTGACGGACAGAATCGGCCGTATATTGCGCAAACATGGCGTAAAGACGATCTTCAAACCGACAAGGAAGATCAAAGAGTGTCTTAGATCGGCGAAGGAGAAAAGAGACCCACTTTCAATGTCGGGAATATACCGCATACCATGCACATGCGGAAAAGTTTATGTCGGGATGACTGGACGATCCATTAACACCAGGATCAGGGAGCATAAGCGACATTGCAGGTTGGGGCAGGTGGAGAAATCGGCCGTGGCAGAACACGCACTGAATGAGACCGACCACGTAATAAAATTCGCCGACACGGAAGTTCTGGCTGTAGAGAACCACTATCACACGCGCTTGTTCAGAGAAGCTGTAGAAATACAAAAACACGCGAACAGT
Source organism: Schistocerca nitens (assembly GCF_023898315.1). Lineage (NCBI taxonomy): Eukaryota > Metazoa > Arthropoda > Insecta > Orthoptera > Acrididae > Schistocerca > Schistocerca nitens. Next base: position 251,697,587 of record NC_064615.1, on the reverse strand, counting down.
TTGAACAAGAAAGAGGAAAGCCTTAAGGTCAACGGATCCTGGCTTCCCGTACTGCAGCGAACGACCGTCGCAGGTAGCAAGAGGAGAACCGCACCGGAAATGACCGCGGAGAAGCCCTCGGACGTTGGCGCGCCAGGTACATATAGTCTGCGCCCGCGAGCTCGGCTCCAGTTCACCACCGGCAATGGAGGGTGAAGCTTTGACAATGCCAGCCACTCGTGCTGGCGAAACGTCAGAAAAATCATTAGATGAACGTCGGCCGAAGAACCCGAGACAGAAGCCAATAGGCAGTTTGTCAACAAGTGGCCACGAAAGCCTCAACAATTTTGTGTCCTTAGGTTAGTTAGGTTTAAGTAGTTCTAAGTTCTAGGGGACTGATGACCATAGATGTTAAGTCCCATAGTGCTCAGAGCCATTTGAACCTTAATTCAGCATACATATTTGTTGCTCAATAAAGTTTTAATTTGTCCTACATCAGGTGCAACTGCCACAAAAAGATCGTTACAAGGGATGTTGATCGAACTAACTGACTATGGCATCGGGAGTATTATACTCGTATTTGTTATACTGTAATACATTCAGACAATTGAGTTAGGTACACATTTTATGTATCTGTATGGCCTGTTCCTTTACTTAACGACAGAAGGAGTGGACATATGGCTGCAACTTGTTTCACACTACCGTCTACGTGTAAGTCGTTGCTGAGCCGTGCTGACCCCGGCTTGTGCGTTGCTTTAAAACCTGGCTGTTACTCTGCGTTCGGTTTCCCGCGGTTATTGCGGTTATGCCGTGGTTCTTCCTCTTTTTACGTGTGGCAGCAGCGGTGTGTATCGATATTTGCACCGTATACCATCTTCGGTCTGGTGTTTATAGTTCCGGCTTGGCGGTGTGCAGCCAATCGGTCGGTTGGAGCGGATCAGCAAGCAAGTGTCTGCGTGGCACATTCGGCCGGGTCCGCTGTCGGTCTCTGCGCAGTGTCGGAGCATGTGGAGGCTGTTCCGAGTGCTACGAGGTTCGTGGCTCACCGACCCAGGACATGAAAGTTGAGTGGTGATTCAATTACCGAAGCCACGTCTGTTCACATTGTTCCCTTGGTTGGTGGTTCGCTGTTGGTGGTATTCCTGGGCGCAACAGCGAGTGTTCGAGTTGGTGAAGATTTAGCCGCCGTGTGGTGGAATTAACTACATTTGTCGGTTTGAAATTCAAGTGCACCAGCGGAATTTTCTGCCTTGTGGCCCTTGGCATTCCGGTTACCTGCCCAAGTCGCTGACGTAAATTCAGGCAGTGTCCTTTCCTCACCTCTTGTCACTGTCCAACATGGTGTGTAGTTTTTGGCAGCTTAATGTATTTTTGGTTGTGGGCGGCTACGTCTGCAACTTTTTGGCTTTGGAATTCTCGTATACTGGTCGGCGGTTAGCAAGTGGTCTTGTCGGTGGGTCCCTGACTGTCTCTTGGTTGTGTTGCGGCGGATCGAGTATAGTTGGGCCGACTTCTTGTCTCACCTAAGCGAATTTTAAGATTTCAAGGGCAGACCGAGCGCCCTGGAAACTTATGAGCACCGTTGCCTATACTGCCTTTCGTGTTGGCGTTTAAGAGTGTATTTTTAATGGCTCATAGCCGATGGTTGGAAATCGTATGCTTGTAATTGTGTTTTTAAGTAAGTAAGTAAGTTTTTCTAAATTGGGCGAGTCTTACATTGTCTGAAGATAAAGCTTGGGCCTATTGCCTGTGGAAAATTTATGGTATTGTTTTAAAGCATCGGCCTTCAGCCGCTTTAAGTTTTAAGGATCTTACTTATCAAGTATCACCCTTTGGAAGATAAAGCTGTGGGCTTTCTGCCTGTTGAGAATTTATTGTAGTGTGTTGTTTTTAAAAGCACCGGCCTTCAGCCGCTTTAAGTTTTAAGGTTCCTACTTATCAAGTATCACATTCTTTCAAGATAAAGCTGTGGGCCTTCTGCCTGTTGAAAATTTATCGTAGTTGTATTATTCTTAAAATGATGGGCCTTCAGCCGCTTTAAAATTTTCGATTCTTACTTATCAAGTCTTACATCACTTGGGCTTAAATACTACTTAAGGTTAAAGCCTGGAGCCTTCTGTCTCAAAAAAATATTTATAGTTGTTGTATTTAATTCATGGGCCTTCAGCCGTTTTAGAATTAAAGGCGTTTTCTGTCGACAGACAAGCTTAGAAGTTGCGCTGTAATGTTTGGACAACTACATAAAGTGTTATGTTTGGAGATTAACTTACAGCCGATCATTCTGGCTCCCTTACGCAGTTCCTACTACTTGTCTTGTCCTGCGGGTTTAGCAGGACGTCTCAGTTGCTTTCAGGCATTTTATTCAGGTCATCGCAACTGCATTTGTAAGACCCTTAAGATGCTAGAATATGAGCAGTAGGGTACTAAGGCTCCCAGGACACTTTTGATATCAAATTGATATGTAAATTTATTCAGTTGATCAATTATAACTCCCACCCCCACCCCTATAACAGTCCCACCACCCACTACCACCTATAACCCCACCCCAAATCCACCACATACCCAAGTGACATCATGTGTTTTCCTCAGCCTGCACATTGCTCCCCAACGCCTTCCCCTCACCCATTCCCATTGGTGGGAATTGCAAATATGATGGCAATTTCGAATTATGGCGAGAATATCGAAATTTGGTGGAAATTTGTTAGTCCCACCGCTATCTTGACATCCCACCTCTCCCCCATCCCACAAAGGAAGTGGTCTGAAATTCAAAATGATGTTGCTATTTCAAGGACTCGAACTCTGGTCCTTTTGGACAGAAAGCCCAAGTGCACCCACAACACAAGGAAACTGTCCAGATGCAGGAGAGGAAGGTTAGGTTAGTGTATTTTATTTATTTTGGTTGGGAAATTGAACTACAGATTGGTCTTAATGACATAATTAATTGTAGAGATCAGTCCTAATTACACAACTATATGCATAGCACTGCGTAACTAATGCAGAAAATAGCAATAGGACACAAAAATTTCCATACAACTGATGTTATCTCTCTGGGAAAGGATTTCACAATACCACTCAACAGGGAGGAGTTTAATAAGTGTATTACTTTGTAACAGTTGATACTAAATGTGACACTTCTGTCACTAAATGTAACTGGGTTTTCTCTTTTGATGCTGTCAATTGTCAGGATAAGCATTCTAAAGCATTCTGTCAGGGTGAAAATATTAAATAAATTAACTTTTCTCTCTTAACAACATGTGGGCAGGGTGGGTTCTTCCTTACCTCGGGTATGAGGTCGAATGAAACATCAGTTTTACATAAGATAACTTTTATTGAAGATTTGTACAACTGTATCTTACTGAATGTTCTGGTTCGGAGAGCGGCAGCTGTGTCGTTTGTGAAGTCTTCTGCTGCGGCAGCGGTGGCGGCGGCGTCTGATTACGCGTAGCGGTGTGTATCTCGTGTCGCCGTCTCGCCCAGTTGACTGGAGACGCGCAGCGCGAGGTGGCCCGTTTAATTATTGCGAGCGAAGTCGCGCATCAGATGGTGATACCTTGGATGTGGCGTCCCAGTGTTTCTCTTCTCTAAGCGGCCGCGTGTGTTGTGCGTCGACCAGCGGAGCGGTGCGGCGGGGGAAGGCCAGTGTCCCGGACTCGAACCACGGACTCCCGCTTGCCAGTCTTCGGCTGTCAGCTCTTCATCCCAGCTCACAGGTGATTGCTGAGGTGAGGTCGTCCCCTTCCCGTCCTCACGAGTCACCCGGGTACGTAAAAATCAGACTTCAAATACCTTTTAACTTCTGTCTTCTGGCGCCGCGACTGATGCTTGCTATTCCATTACAGCGGCGGACTTGGTTCGTCTGCGCATGATGCAGACTCTTCTTGCATGACGGTCTTCAGCACCTAAACTGACTGAAAACTACTGCTACTCTTCTTCACTTCTTCGTCGTCTCCGTCTCCATCCCTCTGGCCCATTGCGTCTCGCGTATTTATTCACTTCAATTTACTGGAGGTGAACGACTTTACGGTCATTGCCTCTTCTGTCACGTTGAGAAGCTCCTCGAAGAATCTTCTTAACGTCGGTCATTGGCTCTTGGAATGTAGGCGAGGGCCTTTGATCACATGTGACGACTGAGAAACACTTGAGCCGGTCATTGCCTCTTCTGTCACGTTGAAAAGCTTCTCTAAGAATCTTCTTAACGTCGGTCATTGGCTCTTGGGGTGTAGGCGAGGGCCTTATCTCACATACGACAACTGAGAAACACGTGAGCCGGTCGGGCGATGCCCTGACGGCTGAATCGACAGCGCCCGCTTATGTGGAACTTGCTGACTTCACAGTCATTGTCTCTTCTGTTCTGCTGTTCTGCCCGCTGTTTGCGAGTATGTAACTCTCTAAACTAAACCAAGTTTTTCATTTATATTCTAATTTCTAGTTCACTTTGATTTCACTCATTTATTTACTTAAGTACCACTCAACATTCCTCCACCCCTCGGAGAAATTCGCCCTCGAATTTACCACTCAACATTCCTCCACTCTTCACACGGCAAAAGCACAAGCAATGAAAACTCTCGACGTAGAAGATTACACACGCTTCACCTTAAGTATGTTGAAAATACTTCATCACTTTACAAAAGCACTGTACGGTCATGAATCACATAGTTCACACATAAATGGTTGTAATAAGTGTAACAAATCTTGATGACAATGAATAAACAAGAATAGATGTTCACTTAGAAAATTACATAGCAACACCTGTTTAATCTACCCTATACTAATGCAAGAATATCTATTCTACAGCCTTGTTTATTTTAACATGAGACTGTTTAGTAAAGAGTGAAGTACAATAAACAAAATTAATACAGTAATGCTTAAAAGTAACCACGAAGTACACCAGTTAAGAGTGTGGTATCCAGTTAACAGGGATTTGATGAAGTGGTATATTATTATTTGGCTTATTTTTTCGTCTTAAATAAAAGAAAACTGTACAAAGCAGAAACACCAACACAAAGGTTCCAGATATACCCGTTCCTAGCATTATAATTTTAGATTTGTGTTCACTTTTTAATTGTAAGACATGTTGCATCATAACATCGACATCAATTTTGCCTTTCTGTGAGTTTATGAACGTATCTAATGACTTCAGAAGGGAACTGTCAAGGGAATCATTGAGGTAAGATAGGTTTTGTGTAGGAAATGCTTGCATGGCGTTTTCTGAAAAAAAACAAACGACATGGTTATGAACCTACCAATCTAGTAAAAACAAAAACAAAGAAAATAAGGAATACATCGTTAACTACAAGATACCTGTTTCTACGTCAACTTTTTTTTTTGTTAAAAAAATAAACCATTATCATGTATTAATTATTCACATTTGTATATTATCCACAGTCTACTAAGATTCCACCAGGACATTCGCACCCTTGATCGAAGATTGTATGGTGCCATGTCTGTATGTTGTGCTGGCGTGGCCACTCTTTTTCCTTTACGGGAACTTCCTCAACCCTTCGGAAAAGCAGACACTATTGTTGAAGGAATTACATCTGGAGCGCCCTTAAAAGGTTTTAAACGACTTGCATGGACAATGGTAGTTCGGATGGGCAGTTGCAATTTAACGTTGACTGGTGACGTGATCTCAATAATTTGATAAGGACCTCTGTAGTTTTTTACAAATTTCTTCGTTTTTCCTTTCGCAATGTAGGGGGTTGAAAGCATCACCCACTGACCTATTTTGTAATTTGGATATTTAGCTTGGGTATTACCTAATCTTTCATGTCGTTCCAAAGCCTTTGTATTAGATTTTTGAACCATTTTCCATACATCCTTCATCATTCGACTGAAATCTCTTACTGTTTCTCCGACTTTTCCGTTTTTCTGCCTGATTACATCAAACGGGGACGGCATTTTTCTCCCATAGACTACTTCATAAGGTGACATGCCAGTTGCTTCATGCGTTTTGGCGTTGTATACCGACACGATTATTGGTAAATACGTATCCCAATTAGAATGTTGTTCGTTAATATAATAACTAAGCATCTTGCCAATTGTCCGATGAACTCTTTCTGCGCGCCCGTTGCACTGAGGGTGTAACGGAGTTGTGCGTAATTTACGTATTTTTAGTAAGTGGCATAGCTGTTTCATTAATTCAGACATAAAATTAGATCCCTGATCTGTGATAATAGCTTCAGGTATGCCAAATTTAAGTATCCAGTTGTTAACTAAAGCTTGGGCAACTGTGTTTGCTTGCTGAACTGGGAGACTCACCATAGCTAGATAGCGTGAAAAGTGATCTATAATTGTAAGGACATACTTATTACCAGCAGGTGTTTTATGATATGGCCCGTAGAGATCCAGTCCACAGATTTGAAATGGACATGAAGCCTCAGGGAGCCTCTGTAAGGGTATTTTTGAACGAGAAAGTTCAGCTCGTTGTGCGCACGCAATGCAATTACGAACGTACTGCGCAACATACTTCTTTCTGGTTTGCCAACAAAATCGCTCTGCTACACGTCTTTCGGTTGTCCGCTGTCGACCGTGTCCTGCAAGGATATGATCGTGGGCCTATGCCATTATTTCTTGTCTAAGGTGTTGGGGAACAACAATTCGCGGTCCAAGTTTTGTTTTACGGCATAATACACCATCTTCAAAGCAAAATTGTTTTTGAGTTGCGTATTTTTTGAATTCTGTATCCTCATCTTGTGCCTTTCTCCAGTCCTCAGTATCTCGGCCTGTTGCTTCCAAAAGTGCTATTTTCCGACTTAGGCAATCTGCATTCGTGTGTTTTTTGCCTGGTTTATGGATAACTTCGAAATCCATTTCGGAAAGACATAGGGCCCAACGCGTGAGACGACTAGATGGATCCTTTAATCCAAGCAACCATTTTAAAGCTGCGTGGTCTGTAATGACCTTGAATTTCCTACCATACAAGTAGCATTTAAAGTATTTGATACCATAAATAACACTTAACAATTCTTTCTCCGTTGTGGAATAATTTCGATCTGCCGTTGTTAGTTGTCTCGAAGCGTAGGCTATGGGGTGTTCCGCGCCATTAATATTCTGACTCAAAACAACTCCTACTGAATGACCACTTGCGTCAGAGGATAAAATAAATTCTTTATTATAATCTGGGTAGGCTAATACTGGACTGTGTGTTAACTTATCTTTAAGGGTTTGAAATGCTGATTCACAATCTTCAGACCAATGAAATTTTGCACCCTTTTTCAATAATTGGGTTAAGGGTCGGGCAATTTCAGCGAAATTTTGAACATATTTCCGGTAGTACGATGCGAGACCAATGAAACTTTGTACTTCCTTAACGCGTTGTGGTGTTGGGAAGTCCTTAACTGCCGAAATTAATCGAGGATCTGTTTTAATTCCTTTTTCACTAATGACATGCCCTAGGTATGTATCCTCTGTCAATGCAAAAGTACATTTTTCCATATTTAATGTTAATTTAGCTTTTCTAAGTCTCTGAAAAACATTACGCAGATTCACAGCATGTTCATTAATGTCTTTGGAGAATACAATAATATCGTCTAGATATACACATTGCTGAGTTTTGAGTCCTCGCAATACTCCATCGAGTAGTCTTTGAAAAGTTGCTGGTGCATTTTTCAAACCGAAAGGCATTCTTTTAAATTGCCAATGGCCTCAAGGAGTAGAAAATGCTGTTTTATGCCTATCTTCAGGTGCAACTTCCAATTGATGATATCTGCTACGTAGATCGATTGTTGAAAAGTATTTACTGTTACCCAAACTGTCAATTATATCTGTAATGTTTGGAAGAGGATAAACATCTGAGATAGTTTGTTTGTTAAGGTGCCTGTAGTCACAACAAAATCTATATCGTTTAGTACCGTCGGGAGACTTCTTTGGAATAATTACGATATTTGAATTATAAGGCGAATCAGAATATTCTATAAATCCATCTTTTAGATGCTGTTCTATAAATTCATCCAGTACTGGCTGTAAGTGATGCGGAACTCTATAAGGCTTCCTATAAACTGGGGGGCTATTTCCTGTTGGGATCCTATGCTGTGTGGTATCTGTTGCTGGCAATGGACCTTCTGCATTAAATAAATCTTGGAACTCAACTAAAACTGCTTCTATCGTGTCTCTATCCTTTCCTTTCAAATGCTCAATCTTCTGGCGTAATGCGGTTTTATAGGCGTCTGGTTTCTGACCATCATTAATATCTGACCAAATGAAATCTTCTTCTTCAAAAGTACTGACTGTAGCTACTAATATTCCCTTATGCAAATCTTTGTCCTCCACTCCGAAATTGTCAATATGTACCGGTACTTTTCTTTCTCCCTCAGCGTCTTGAACCCGTACAACACTTCTACGTACAAAACAATGTGATACATCTAATTCCTCATTTTCCTCTAAAGGCTCTATTAGACACACTGTATCTGTAGGTACTTCGGGGTCAACGGTCATCCAGAAAAGCTTTCCTGAGCCATATGGTATCCGATCCCGCGAGTCAACCTTCAAGGACGTTGCACGCAGTATAGTTGATTTCGCCTTCCGGTTGGTGAAATCTTGCGGCAGTGGGCCCTTTGCAGCGGTGTCGCCTAGCTGAAACACTATTCCGCTAAGTTCTACAGTTTGCTGTCTGAGGTCGATTTTAGCGTGATGTTTATTCAGGAAATCCAACCCTAGGATCGCGTCGTACCCGTCAGTTACCTTTGTTACCACTTCTACATCTTGAAATTGTACACCGTAAATATAGAAAATCAGTGATGTACATCCTAATGACTTCACTGTACCTCCTCCTACTCCACTCAATCTATACCTTGGAGGGTCATATTTCTTTTCTCCAATACATTTATTACTCACTATTGGTACGTTTGCGCCTGTATCCACCAGTATCCTTGCCTCTTTATCCTGTATGGTAGCAGATAACCAGCATTCCGCCTTCACATTCGCCTTAATGGCATGGAATTTTATTGGGAACTCCTGGCGGCGGCTCCGACATTCCCGTTTGAGTTTAACTGCTTGAATGTGTGACCTATTCTTTGACAATTAGTGCATTGAGGTTGACTGCAGTTTTTTGCTATATGTCCCTGTCGATCGCACCTAAAACATCGTACTCCTGCTGAAAATACATTTCGCTTCTCCTTGTATCTGGTGGCAATGTCTATTTCTTCGAAAGCCGTCGCCACAGATACAGCTTCTGCTAAATTTTTAGGAAACTCTGCCCTGACACGACGGGACGTTTCAGGAGGTAACCCACGTAAAAATGTATCCAGAGTTCTATCTTCTGCCTCTTGTAAAATAACTTTATTTGCTTCATCACTAGTTGTCAACTGATAGGTGTTGATATTAACTTTTCTAATCCTATCTACAAAACTTTCTAACGACTCGTTTTGCCTCTGAGTGATAGTGTGTAATTTTTCCCTATAAAATCTACAGCTGTTCTGTTTTTGAAAACGTTTAAGTAATCCTTTCTTCAATTCCTCAAATGTTGGAGCATTTCGTAATTCTTCATGGTATAATACGTGTGCTTTAGCCTCTCCTAGCAATCTTAACTTTGTCATTTGTAAGAGCTGTTCATCTGACCATTATCCTAACTTTGCAGCTGCTACTAAATCATCAAAAAAGGCTGTTATGTCTTCGCCAGGTTTACCTGAAAAAGGAGTTACTAAGGCTGCTGCTGAGCAATCTAGGGTGGGAGGGAATGAACTGGTTTGCCTAACCTTAGACAACTGTTTAAATAATGCATTATTATCACTTCTAAGCTGTGCTATCTGATTAACTAAGCTCTGAATAGCTTCCTCAGTAGAAACCGCTTGTGGTGCTCATTCTGACTTTGTACGATTTCGTGTCATCATTTTACAAACTATTAGTTACACAATCTTACTACACTGAATGAAAAAGATGTTTAAATATTTTAGACAAACTCTTAAAATCATGAGAGAAAATACACTTCTAAATAAAGAAAATATTACGACTGCTGCCTATGCAACATCTATCCTTTCTCACATTAAACGATACTAACTGTGGACCTTTAGAGACTGTCATTCACACCTCATATTGAGCCAAGGGTTTTTCTCTGACTCCAAATGTAACAGTTCTGGTACTCAATGTGACACTTCTGTCACTAAATGTAACTGGGTTTTCTCTTTTGATGCTGTCAATTGTCAGGATGAGCATACTAAAGCATTCTGTCAGGGTGAAAATATTAAATAAATCAACTTTTCTCTCTTAACAACATGTGGGCAGGGTAGGTTCTTCCTTACCTCGGGTATGAGGTCGAATGAAACATCAGTTTTACATAAGATAACTTTTATTGAAGATTTGTACAACTGTATCTTACTGAATGTTCTGGTTCGGAGAAAGGCAGCTGTGTCGTTTGTGAAGTCTTCTGCTGCGGCAGCGGCGGCGGCGGCGGCGGCGTCTGATTACGCGTAGCGGTGTGTATCTCGTGTCGCCGTCTCGCCCAGTTGACTGGAGACGCGCAGCGCGAGGTGGCCCATTTAATTATTGCGAGCGAAGTCGCGCATCGGATGGTGATACCTTGGATGTGGCGTCCCAGTGTTTCTCTTCTCTAAGCGGCCGCGTGTGTTGTGCGTCGACCAGCGGAGCGGTGCGGCGGGGGAAGGCCAGTGTCCCGGACTCGAACCACGGACTCCCACTTGCCAGTCTTCGGCTGTCAGCTCTTCATCCGAGCTCACAGGTGACTGCTGAGGTGAGGCCGTCTCCTTCCCGTCCTCACGAGTCACCCGGGTACGTAAAAATCAGACTTCAAATACCTTTTAACTTCTGTCTTCTGGCACCGCGGCTGCTGCTTGCTATTCCATTACAGCGGCGGACTTGGTTTGTCTGTGCATGATGCAGACTCTTCTTGCATGACGGTCTTCAGCATCTAAACTGACTGAAAACTACTGCTACTCTTCTTCACTTCTTCGTCGTCTCCGTCTCCGTCTCCGTCTCCGTCTCCGTCTCCGTCTCTGTCTCCATCCCTCTGGCCCACTGCGTCTCGCGTATTTATTCACTTCAATTTACTGGAGGTGAACGACTTTACGGTCATTGCCTCTTCTGTCACGATGAGAAGCTCCTCGAAGAATCTTCTTAACGTCGGTCATTGGCTCTTGGAATGTAGGCGAGGGCCTTTGATCACATGTGACGACTGAGAAACACTTGAGCCGGTCATTGCCTCTTCTGTCACGTTGAAAAGCTTCTCTAAGAATCTTCTTAACGTCGGTCATTGGCTCTTGGGGTGTAGGCGAGGGCCTTATCTCACATACGACAACTGAGAAACACGTGAGCCGGTCGGGCGATGCCCTGACGGCTGAATCGACAGCGCCCGCTTATGTGGAACTTGCTGACTTCACAGTCATTGTCTCTTCTGTTCTGCTGTTCTGCCCGCTGTTTGCGAGTATGTAACTCTCTAAACTAAACCAAGTTTTTCATTTATATTCTAATTTCTAGTTCACTTTGATTTCACTCATTTATTTACTTAAGTACCACTCAACAACTTGTAAGCTTGCAGCTGAGGACTGTCTCTATCGCTGTTTGGCGTCGGAGTTCGCTACAGATGCCTGTTCGACAATCACATTACAGCCCAGGTAATCGAAGCCAATACATTCTACTGCAGCTGATGGAAAACGCTTCACTGTTTTAATTACACAGTGAATTGGTCGTGAAAAGAAAAACCAGCACTCATAATCAATGGGGAAAAATGTAGTTCCTAAAGATGGCAGAGGGGTGGCAGTTGAACATGCATTTTCCTCATAGTACAGCTAAGAACTAGCAAAATTATAGGCACTCCCACCTCCCATAATTCACTCCCCTACCTCCCTCACCCCTCCTTCCACCTTTGCGGGGGGGGGGGGGGCACAAGCGCTTTCAACTGCTACAGTGTGCCATCTGTGGCATACTGCCATTCTCCTTGGCCGCTGGCTGCACCCAGCCTTGAGGTGATGGTCTAGGCATCGGCCCTTCGCAAACATAAAAGGATGTAAAGCCAACTAAACAGTATGAGATAACTCAGGACCATCCCAAGTACAAACTGTTTGTTCATCTAAAATGTAGCTGCACTGCACTGCCCCTCACACTGCCCCTTCTGTTAAGGGGCAGCTGCCCTGGTGACCTCACACACAGAAGGTCCACGCCAGAAAGTGGCTACCTTTCTGAACGTGAAAACGCTTCACTGTAACAATAGTATTTAATGTCAAGGCACTTTTTGTATGCGAGCATCTTTTAAAAAGGAAAACACACTCAATATATCTTCAACTTTTATAGTTCTGTCTTCCTCAGTTGCGTGTAATATTACGGTATATTAATAATTTTACTTGTAAGCTTGCAGCTGAGGACTGTATCTGCTGTTGTGGAATGGGGAAAAAAACCGCAAATTGGCGTTCATAAGGAGAGGAACAACACCAAAAATGCAACAGGAGCGTAATATGTAGGAAATTGTCCACGCAACCTGTAAGTACAGTTCAAATCATTACTATTTAATAGGAAATACCAACCACCAGAACTGTTTATAACCTATAGGCACAATGACAAAAATTTAAATAAAATAGCTAACATATGTACATATTCCAGGCCACTGATAATGCCTTGCAGAAAATAAAGGCGAAACGCGTATGGCACTAAAATTGTGTTTTATTCAGTTGCTGTCAGACGGTCCATAAGTAAAAATTATTAATATACCGTAACACTCAATATAGTTTTTACGTTTGCTGCAGGCTACAATGCACATCTTATTATTTTGCGACACCTAACGAATGGAAAAAAACTACAGCACCGCCATCGATCATAGATGACCAGACTGCTGAGGCCTATACTGTAAGTATAGGGATTATTGTAAGTCAGATTGCGTTGCGCTAAAAATATTGTGTGTCAGTTTAAGGACAGTCATGTATACTTGTTCAAAGGGGACGTTTCATATGTCGACCCTTAGCCGAGGATACCTCACCGGAATCTTCTGATTTTTTTCTTGTAGTTTGTGTAATTAGTGTAGCTATTGTTTATTGCTAGCGCGTAATTGTAGAGAGAATCTCCTTTGTAGTTGCTTTTTGTTGTGACATGCATGTAGATTTGCACCAAGTATTTCGCAGCTGCACTTGCAATTAACTAGATATTATTTTCAGTGCTATGTTAATGTGTTCTCTTATTTTTGCTCTTCAAATTGTGTTTTTCTGTGTTATCGTGTGAAATATTATGACAATAATGGCGTGTGAAAAACGTAATACTAGGCTCCAAAGTAAACTGAGACATGACAGTGAAGACGAAAGCAGTGTGTTAGCGCCACCGTGTAATGAATTAACTAATGTTCAAAGTAGTAATTTGGTAATTGTGCATAGGGAAATGGAGTGGGCTGCAAATAATGGTGTAGGCAGTGAAACAATTAGTGACAGGGAAGCATTATCGATCGATCGGTCGGCAACAGCTTGCACCAGGAATCCGAAAGGACAGGACACATTCTCGCAAATACCGTAGATTCGGATTTTGGGACCTCACAGTTTTCTCAAATAAGTCAAGACACATTTTCTGCTTGTCAAAATGTGAACGTTGCCGGTGCAAATTCACTGCCGAAAAGCACTGAGGAACATGTTTCAGACACCAGTGCATTGTTATTACAATTAATACAACAAATGGGACAAACACAGCAAAAGCTTCAAAAGTTAGACACAATGGAACAAAATCTTCAAAAGTTAGACACAATGGAACAAAATCTTCAAAAGTTAGACACAATGGAACAACACCAGAGACAAACACAGCAACAGTTAGCCGCAATGGAACAAAATCTTCACACCACGCTTGAACAAACACGTGGAGATTTAACTACTGAGTTACATAAAATAGAATCGAAATGTCAAAAAGTCTGTAATGACGTAAAAACACAAATTTGTGAGCATTTCTAACCTATTTTTTCGCGTCATGAAAATGCATTACAAAATCACGAAGCAGGCATAAAAGAACTGCAATCTATTGTTCATGAAAGTTACGACACCTTGCGAGCTAAAATTGACTCAGTTGCATCTACCGATTCGGTTACGCAACTTGCAAAAACTCAGGAAAACTTAAAGGACACAGTAGATACGATTTCAACACAAATGGACACTCTGAAACTTGGTTCAGAAAAACACACAGAGGAAATAATTTCACTATTGGATATAGTAGCCGAACTTTCAGATCAGTTCACTAACTTATCTACATAGGTAGATGATGATCTGAATGACACAAGACCTGTAGCCTTCACGGACACTGAAGAGAATGAACAAATTACAAAATTCAAACAAAATCAAAATCAAATCAATACACAGTACAAAAGAGAAAACCGGGAAGTACAAGATCAGTTGGTGCAAGTAATACGAGAATTACATATTTCAGAGGACACTCGCGCTCCAGTACGGGAAGAGGGACATAGAAATACGGAACAACCACAAAATAATAACACAGGACACTTCGGAAATTATGAAAGAAATTGGCAAGGCGCATTGAATTTTGAGATGCAACCGCCGAAACGACGTAACAATGACCGATATGCGACTCGCCGACATGATGATTTTGACTATAAGCTGTTCATTACTACACGTCAATTCAAAACATCTAAGAATTCTGGCAATTCTCTCATTGTTTTCCTCCCAACTGGTCATTAGAGCACAGATTAGAATTTATGTGTGGCTACTTAGAGAATGAGCCAGCTGTAAGAATGCGATCGGTCATTCACGATTGTCACAGTGAAGGAAAATTTTATCATGCCTTCCTCTCAGCATATTGGTCTCAAGCTACACAACACCGAGTAAAACATAGAATCATAATGATGAAACATTTCGAACAATCTGAATTTTCCAGTCTTGTGAAATTTTTTGAAGACATGTTGCATAAGAATCAGTATGTGTCAAACCCATACAGCCCCTCAGAACTCATCCGCATTTGCTTAGTCAAATTGCCTGAACATTTACGACATATTATTTTAGCAGGACGTTGCAAAGACGATATTTAAGCTTTTCAGGGACTATTACAACAACTGGAAATTGACACTGACAATCGCGGAACGCGAAAACAGGAGCACAACAATTACAGCTCACATCCGTCACAATTCCGCGATGACAGAAATAATAACTGGACACGACAAGGCTATTCTTACAGCGTAAATCGTGACCAAAACAGACACCACCCGTATGACAGCCGTTGGCAGAATAATAGTTACAGTGAAAGATCACATTTCCGTAGTAATGAATATGACAGAGATAACCATAGAAACAGACAGTATGGGAACCAAAATAATTATTATCAAGGGAGACAGAATAACTTCAGATGCGACAGTTCAGTGCGCAGTTACGAGTCAGGGAGAAATTCTCCACCACGTGACCAACAAGAAAGAAGCTATGGAATCTACCGACATGACGACAGACGATACGATCGTAACGACAGACCTGAATTGCATCAGAA
Source organism: Schistocerca nitens (assembly GCF_023898315.1). NCBI lineage: Eukaryota > Metazoa > Arthropoda > Insecta > Orthoptera > Acrididae > Schistocerca > Schistocerca nitens. The sequence goes on along the minus strand of NC_064615.1, from coordinate 251,682,206 downwards.
CCGGCACGATTCAAACAGAGCAGGGCCCTCTCGACAAGGTGAATTTGTAGAAGTTAGGTCTCCTAATCCCAATAACGACGCGCGCAAACAAAGGAACAGACAATGACGCGCACCGCAGGCAGCCGCGTGCGCCGGCTGGCTCAGAGAAAAATAACATAGCCGCTAACCTTGAGAAAAATTTTAGCGTTCCTCACCGACATATACCGCATGATAATTCCGTTCAAGTTGAACCTCTGCGTACTAGGAAGAGTAAAGGATTGCACCACATTTCACATGTAAAACCGTTTATTGAAAGATAATCTACTTTTTAACTTTGTCTTTGCCATAAAACTTTTCACTTCACATTTCTACTATGCAAGGTCAGACTTAGAAACTGTTACCATGCAACAATGTTTGAAGTTAAATATCCAATCAAGAACCAAGAGAAATTATTTAAACAGAAATTACGAATGCATTGTTATAGTGAACAGACGTCACAGTGTTATTGTGTGTGTACATTCTTGCTTGTTAGTTGCACGATTATGTAACGACTATAAGGCTCACATACTTAGAACATATACCGGCACTGCTAATGAGATTTTCATGCAACATTTTGGTTTACTTGAAAAGAATTCTTTATTTGAAGTACTTTCTGTGGGATTAAAGATGACTTAGCACTTGGTTTCTTTGACAGCTACACAGTTATATCACGATGCTACTAATGTGTGACACAATTTACACTGTTGCTTTTGTGCTGTATCTGCTTTATATCTGCACAGTTTTTCTGAATTCTTCTGGAAAGTAAAACATGTTTAATAGTAACTTTGTGGTATAGCTACAATAAGACAGCCTTTTTTTTGTTTTGTAGCACAACAATACGTTACAGTATAGTACTTTCTTGATCGCGGTACTGTACGTAATAACTACGATATCTATACGCAAAGCATTTCACTTTTGTTTATCATGAGGTAAGTACATTGGCTTCTGCAGAACTTAGCTTTTGGAGGAAAATAACTATGACACTTCCACAGAGATTATCTTCCAGCAAGATGCACATTTAGCGCTACAGGACACGTATTTGAGTGATTAATTTTGTACTTAAATCATTTATTTTTAAAGATATTTGAAGTACAATGATACAAAGGTTTTCCGTGATACATTTCATTCCATTGCTGTAATCTGTAACACCTGAGGGTATAATTACATTAATCCTCAGGGGGGTACACGCCATTTTGTGTACCATGTGTTTGGCAAGCACAAGGAGCCCTAGCTAATATGGTATTTGCTTATACGACTTTACACATCGGTACCATATTTCTCTAACACACAAATTACACAGCTATCTGATCCTTTAACTGAGAGATAAACATTTTTTTTACTACATCAGTGACACATGTTTACGCAATTACACAGTTGGGTAACTTCACACTTATGAAATTGTATTTTGTCTGTACTTTGTGAACTGTTCATATTTTTTTGGAACCATTGTGATACTGTGAGAACTTTGAATGATGTATTTGGTAAGGGAGCATGATTTTAAAGTACGTTTGAGGTAGATGACAGTATTGAAATGAGCAGAGAATTTTTTTTAGGTTTTCACATTATTGCAGAAAGCTACGACGATTTTGAGATTTGACTGAGGTGTTATGATGTTATTTTTATGACGACGATGTGTATTATGCTGTTGAGGTATGTTTATGATCAATAAGCTGATGCTATATGAGGAATTTGATTATTCTACATATTTATAATGATGAAATATTGAAGAATGTCGACGAATATGTATATGTGTAACAAGGTAAGGAATAATGAGTAGTGGTTAGGGACTCTGACTTGTGAAAAAGTATGTTGGAAACCAAGAATCATACTTTAAGAGTTATCAAATGTGTGTAAATGCGTGAATGTATCACAATGCCGGCGAAAACTTTTTTGGACACTGTTATATTCATAAGATTTTGTTTCTACACATTTGCAACGCAAATTCTCGACCCGTGAAATTTTGTATATGAGACTGCCACTGTAGTGCAAACTGGTGTTGTAAATATTTCGGTAAGAAAGCCAAGTGACCTTGACGTAATGCGTCTTGAGCGGCTAGCTGTGTCAGATGCCTGGAGAAAAAGCCATTAGTGTGTGCCTTTTCAGAGGCACAGGTAAAAAAAAAAATAAAAGAAGCTATTATCCTTGCTATTGACATTTCTTTGTCGAAAGCATCGCAAATAGGAGACGCTCAAACTTGAAAACATATGATTACACTGTGGAGCTCTTAATTTATGATATTTACTAAAATTCCTAATGAAACGATGAGAAACATTTCACGGTTATTGTCTTGCTGGTTGAGAGAAATGCCATATGGCTTGCTTTATGTATTTATTTACTCATTTTGTTTAATATCTAGTTTCTAGCTGCACTGCAGAATTGGTTAAAATAAAATTTAATAGATGTACTAATATAGTTATTTTATGCCTACAGATCCAGTCAATTATAAATTTATGATCTACTTCCAAGAAAACAAGGGCACATAAATAGAGATTTCCCTTCACAGGAATTACATAAATAATTTTTTTACGATTTGGTAACTTATCTGCTAGCGTAAGTTTTTGTGATTCATCACTCTAGTGTTAAGATGTGACATAGTTATTAAACATGACCATTTTTAGTGTAATATTTTTTCTGCTTGAGCTTTGTCATGTTTAGATATAAGTTACTGCATTTGCTGCTGCTGTTTGCCAGGCATAGTGCTACTAAATTTCACTTTGTATTACTCTGTTAAGCTACTTTTATTACTGATTTATTTTTCTTGTTGCTGCACATTGGCTCATATTAGTTGTAATGTTGCATTGCTTGGTAATTTAGATTTACTGCAGCTTGCTTTGCCAATTTGAATTTTTTGTCACTGCTGTTTGTGTTAATTGTTTTGTGCTGCTGCATTGCCTCATCCCTTAGTTTAGCATCTGAGCTCAGTAGATTTCAGTTAGCTTAAGAGGGGATAGACTATATAAGAGAATGAGTTGCGATGAATTGGAAGAAATGCATTGAGAAATTTTACGAAAAAAGTACAGAAAGCAGGTATAGATAGCACTTTTTGAAATAATGAAGAACGAAGGGAGATCTCCAAGAAGTAAAGAAAGTTTTGTTTGCAAGATACTGCAGTAAAACAACCCATGTCCTTTCCCTTTCTGTTATTCCGCTATGTGTTTGTGTACTCTTGTATATTTGTGTTCTTCCTGTCTTTATGTGTTTATCTGATGAGAGTTACATTGTAGAATTTTTCTCATAATATGTTATTTGACAAACTGCCTATTGGCTTCTGTCTCGGGTTCTTCGGCCGACGTTCATCTAATGATTTTTCTGACGTTTCGCCAGCACGAGTGGCTGGCATTGTCAAAGCTTCACCCTCCATTGCCGGTGGGGAACTGGAGGCGAGCTCGCGGCCGCAGACTATATGTACCTGGCGCGCCAACGTCCGAAAAGATGTTTAGACATTATTCATTCTGTTTTGTTGCTCATATGTGAAGGTGATGTTTCAAAAGTTATTCTGATCTTTATGTATGTACTTATGTCATAATTCCTGGAACACTGATGTATCTGTTTCTTTCTATTCTTTTGTAAACCCTGTACTACTACAGAGTTATCTGTATTGTTATGTTCTTTAATGATGTATTTTGTACCTTTGTAATTGTATTCTTATGTTATAAAATTGTAATTGACACCAGTTCATCATATTATTAACTTGTAAGTTCCACTTCACTGTACACGTTTCTGTTGGTCATAGTATATGGACAATATGAGGGAAGTAGGGACTGATAGTGTTTGCACATGTGATAATAATTCAGCAAGGGACTGGACAACAGCATTGCTGATTCTAAGGACAATTCCAAAAAACTTTGTGAGTGCACAAGTGGTGGTTATGGACTTGCTATATTATCCGCAAGACTCTTCAATGGTGATTGTGCACCTGCACAGTCACAACAGATGGCTGCTGGCCATCTCTAAAAGGACTACAGTGGGTCTGCATCTTTGATGACCCACCAATACCATTATTTCTACAAGGACTACAGTGGGTCTACACCTTTGCTGACACAACAGTACCATTATTTCTACAAGGACTGCAGTGGGTCTGCACCTCTGGTGGCCCACCAATACCGTAATCTCTACCAGGACTACAGTGGGTCTACTGTGTGATGACCTACCTACCAATATTCTTCAAAACTTCGAATGACTCTGCTGTGGGTTTGCTCTGTTGTGACCCATTACCTGTCTGCATGTCAAGAGTCAGCATTGTCTTTCTGTTGGAAGGACAACACTACTTCTTCAAGACTGCATGGAAATCCACTACTTCCTTGTGCATTGTCTTTTACTGCTCACACTTTGAGAAAAACACTGCAATTTTACTGTGATGAACGATCAGGACTGTCTTTACGGACTGTGAGAAAATTTTTGATTTTGACCAACATTGTATCGATAAATGTGTGCATTTCATTTCTTTGTTATTGTAATTATGAAAAATTTTTCAAATCTGTATTGGCCACTGCCCAAAACAATTTGTAAAATTTTTTGTGGGGAGCATGGGGGCTATGTAAGTAGGCTGTTTAGATTTTTATATTGGTAACGCCACGTAGCGCTCTGTATGAAAATCACTGGATGTGCTGTGTGGAGTCTGTGGCTGGTTTGCATTGTTGTTCGCTATTGTAGTGTTGGGCTGTTGGCTGTTAACAGCGCGTAGCGCTGCGCAGTTGGAGGTGAGCCGCCAGCAGTGGTGGATGTGGGGAGAGAAATGGCGGAATTTTGAAATTTGTAAGACTGGATGTCATGAACTGCTATATATATTATGACTTTTGAACACTAGAAAGGTAAATACATTGTTTGTTCTCTATCAAAATCTTTCATTTGCTAACTATGCCTATTAGTAGTTAGTGCCTTCCGTAATTTGAATCTTTTATTTAGCTGGCAGTAGTGGCGTTCGCTGTATTGCAGTAATTCGTGTAACGAAGATTTTTGTGAGGTAAGTGATTTGTGAAAGGTATAGGTTAACGTTAATCAGGGCCACTCTTTTGTAGGGATTATTGAAAGTCAGATTGCGTTGCTCTAAAAATATTGTGTGTCAGTTTAAGGACAGTCATGTATAATTGTTCAAAGGGGACGTTTCATAATACATGTGCAACCTGCATAAAACTGAGGGAAAAATACTTCCACTATGTTGCTGCGGTAACTACTGATCACCGCAGAATGTTCTCATTATTTCGAAATCATCAATGGAGTAAAGAAAAAGCGAGAATTTAAACTCCAAAGAAAATACATTTGTGTTAAGCAATGTTTTTCAGCTTGCTCGACAAATTACACAACCTGAGAGCCTCACGTTCAAATCAATGTCTGTACAAAAAAAAAACTGTTATGTGTGTGTGTATTACAAACATTTCAGACACGTGAAATAACATTACAGAATACAGCCCCTCGCTCCATTTGCTCCACGTCAGAGAAAACACAATCATTTTACATTCGACAATAACAAGCTATAATTGAAGAGTACAGTGTTCTTTTGTACACTATGGCAGGACCCGTTTGCCAGTGTAATGTTATATCACACTAGCGTTTAGAAACAATTCATGAGAGTCTATCTTGTAGTAGAACCTCCTATAAGATTTTACTGTGTCTATCTCTTCCGATACATCGAAAGTATATACTGTCTGCATGCTTACATGTGACATTTTTACTAGATAACTGCCCTCTACTGTCCTGTCTGTAAAGATTCTGTCATAGAGCAACTATCATTTGCAATAACAGCAGATTTTTGCGTTCTAGTTTTATCAGCAATTTGATCATGTCAACTTGTTTCACACAACATACTCACATGTCGGGAAAAACACTATCATTTCGATGCTCTACAACGAGCTATAATTAAGGTGGTGTCTACCTTATAATTAGAGATTATGGAGTATGAAATAACATAGGACTTGTGGTAAGACGTATTTTTAAACACACAGTCGCGATCATAATAATAAAAACAGTTGTGATTCCATGAGAATAGATACAGTGGAGTTCTGTTGGTTTCATGCATGCATGCAAACTTTAATCAGTTATACCACTCCTTATAATAGAATCTCCTATAAGATTTTACCATACCTCTCTGTCTCCTGATGTATCAAAAAACAAATATCATCTTTGTGTTGACACCAAGCACATTACATATATACGTATCACTCCACTGGAGCTGATGGGCAGTGGTCGAAGTCTCTTGCGCAGATCTGCACAAAGTTTTTCAACTATACTAGAGGAAGACCATATCCAACATACTATAAATCACAAGAGAGGGTTCCTCTGTTATTCCTTCATAACCAATTTAGTATATTGTTTTGTCTTTTTTGTTGTTGTAACAGTTCCAAGCAGTATACAATTACAGCTTTGTGCACTGCCACTCTTTCTGTTATGTCCTAAAGGTCTGTGTCACGTGCTAAACCGACATTATTACGTTTCAATCCATTGGTTCTTACAGAAAGCTGAACACCACATGGTGTAACTATGCAGCTACCACCACACACAGGTTGGTAGAAATAAAATGCACAGGTGATGTTACCCAATGACAAAAGTCGGGAATACATCGCAACATGTTGAAACTGGAACAGCTTGCGGGATTGTAGAACATTTCCAACAGCTATCAGAAGGTGGTACCCTGTACAGTTAATCTCATCTTCCACAGTGATGGGATAGTGGATGCCTCAGCGTTCTGTTTCGAAGAGCATTGTTCCCTCATTTTTCAGTCATGTACATGATTACTGTTCTGGTGTTGACCCTCGCTGGAAGGTGTTTTCACAGTACATGTGAGGTACTAATAATAAAAAAGGTACTGTTATCTTATTGGTGGAAAAAAACATATGAAGGGTATTGCAGCATATAGAAATAGGATTAGTCTGCAGAATTGAGGAACGCATCCAAATAACTGGGAAGGTGATGACCCCAACGTTTAATATTATGCTCCACAGTGACGAGTAGCAGATATCCAATGTTCCGCCTAGGCTCTTTCCATCTCAACCAATTTTTTTTTTTAATCGTGTCAGAAGCATCGTAAATAAAATCAGAATTATTAACACATACATATCAAGTATATAACAAATACAGAAAGAGTGTAAAAGTATACAGATATATACGCAGGGTCAAGTAGTTTTTTATTTTATGAAGACTTGGACCAGAACCTGGCCACAACCTGCACTTCCGGGGTGGCATTCATCAAATCCTTCATGGCGCAGGTGCTTGGGCACAGCACACACTGCGTGAGGTGGATGGTGGTTTGAGTGTGTCCACAGTCACACAGCGCCGGTTCATTTGAGAGGCCCCATTTGCGCACATTCTCTTTGGATCGTGTAACACCAGAGATTTCCATGTCATCCATCCCTCCATATGGCCGGGAGGGAGTACTTCGTTTGGAACTAACCATTCCCCAAGGTGCGCGTTTTCTTCTCACCACATTGCCAGCCTCACTTGCTGTGGTGTCCCGACGATGTTTTCTACTGTGTGCAGGAAGCTTTTTCTAGATTTTAGTCGACAGCTGGCTGGCTGGTGTTTGTATAGCGGGTGAGCAGGTGAGGTCAACGCCTTTGTCTTTTCCTTCCTGCCCGCTATTTTCCTTCTAATATCTGGTAGGGCCACGCCTGCCAGGCAGTACAATTTATCAGTCGAGGTTGGTCTCAGACAGCTTGTGATGATGCGGCAGGATTCATTAAGCGGTATGTCCACTTGCTTGGCGTGGCTACAATTGTACCACATTGGGCACGCGTACTCCGCTGTTGAATAGCACAAAGCAAGAGCTGTGGTTCTCACTATTACAGGCTGTGCCCCCCATGTAGTGCCCGTTAGTTTGCGCACAATGTTGTTTCTCGCGGCTACTTTATGTTTAGTGTTCATGCAGTGCTTTTTATAGGTGAATGCTCTATCCAAGATGACGCCTAAGTATTTTGGTGTTTCGTAATGTTCCAGGGCACTCCTTCCCAGTTAAGTTGTAGTCTTCTTGCAGATTGTCTGTTCTTTAGGTGGAAGGTGCAGGTTTGGGTTTTCCCTGGGTTGGGTTTGAGATGGTTCCCCTTATAGCAGGTGGCAAGTTGTTAGAGGGCTTCTGACAGATTCTGTTCAACAGTTTCAAAGCTGTCTGCTTGAGCGGTAATGGCGCAATCATCTGCAGGTATGAAGCTTTCGGTGCCTTGGGGGAGGGGCTGGTCATTAGTATATATATTAAAAAGTGTTGGGGCCAGTTGTAACCTCGCCCTCACTTATCGACCTTAATGGCAGTGAAAAATTAAACCGCGTGTACCTAATGGAAATTTGGGAAAAGCAATTGTCACCGAAGATAATCTGTCGGTAAAGAGGGAGGAAAGGGTTACATCTAAATGAAAGGAAAAATGCAAATGAAATTGGTGAAAATTAATTTTGAGAAAAGGGTAAAATTAATAAAGAAAGTAAATGTGCGGCCGTTACGTTAACAATTAACTAGCGGTAATTAGATATTTGAGATTTGGTGGAAATTACGGTCGCCAGTCCTATGGACAATTACTATAGTAACTGAAAAAGAAAGGTTATTACACATATAACTAGCACTAGAAGCGTGGCAACTGAAGGTTGACACGTGTAGTGTGTAAACTGAAAGTTTGTCAGAAGTAATAAATTTCGCTACACTCTGACTTAATTTAGCAAAAGAATTAATAAAACCGGAAAATTGAAAGTTAATTTAGTGACTGAAATTAATAGTGAGCTTTGTTTCTGAAGCACATCGAAATTCAGTAAAATACGGTTAGTCTTGGGCTACCTCAACAATCATTTCAAAAGCTACTTGAATCTACGCAATTTAGAAATAAGAGATTTAACTTTGAACTTGAACTAAATGATTCTGAACAATTAACAATAGTAAAATTTAGTACGTACCAAGCTGAGCTGCAGTCACAGGTAAGCTAAAATATGCTAACAAAACTCGCACTCTTAATTTGTGCTTGTGTAATCTAAATATTGTAGCCAGCTATGAATACCTTAACTGAACTTTGAAATTAAAGCAGTGAAATGGAATGATATTACTTTAATGCTGACGTCTGAATTTCAACGACACTCGGGTTCATTTCGGAAACGGAAGGGACCCTGGTTGGTAATGCAATTGGGACAATGAGCAACAAAGGTTCATGCTATGTTGGTGTAATTTAGTTAAGAAAATGGAACAGTTTGAAAAGCTGAGGTCTGCCATACAGTTCTAAAACTTTACGTGCTTCCAGTCTTCCTTGTTGGTTGATTGAACGTTTGAAGCCGTCGAGCGAGGAGGTGGCGACAGTCACTCATTGTCGGCCGTCGCTGTTGCAGAAGCTGGATGTTGGCGCGCCTTCTTCTCGACACGGTCTCCAGCCGAAACGGGCTCTTGATGTGTGCCAGCTAACGCTTCCCGTCCGCGACACCATGTCCGAAACTATCATAGCAAGTCGAGCCCAATTACATGCTGCCAAACCCCGAAAGCGCGGCAACTCGCGGGAGCGTCACACAACACACCTGCTCCACTGCACTACCCCAGCCAGACTCCGCTCTGCCCGCGCTCCACGCGGCCGAGTTCACACTACCAAAGATCCTAAACACTTTGGTTCTTCACAGGACCTATCGATGTATTCGTTCGATAGCATAGTTTTCCCTAGGCAAGACCCAGCCTAAGAATACAAATAATATTTGCAGAACAACCAAATATACATCGACACACACACAGACACACACACACACATATATATATATATATATATATATATATATATATATATATATATAGTAAAACAGTTACAATATATAAAGACACAGAAATGTCATATCTTGAGGTAACAAAACAAGGAATAAAATTATAGTACAATAGATGGAAATAGGAGGATATGCATTTCCGGCGTTACACAGTACGCTTCCTTGGGGGAATCTCAACCAAATGGTGTCATTCAATATCATGTGGCAATGAAAAGCTTATCAGTGGATGGATTGGACTGTCAAAAGTCGTTCAATATGGGATGATGTACTCTAATACACACTGCAGTTGACGGTGTGCGAATTTTTGCAGTTTCACCAGTCGTTCGGTAATTTCAATGCCAGCCAGTGATACAGCACAATGCTTCCCAGTTTCTGTACCATCACTAAATCACCCCTCCAATACTTTGTAAGTACCATATACTAGATTGCGAAAGCAAATAGATGACTGTACAGTATGTCCATTCAGTCACATACACCAGACTATACCACTTGTTCCACAGTTTCGACGCCACACAGTAGAATGATTACCAGATTCTGTATCATCGCTAAATCACCCGTTCACTTCAATGCAAGTACCGTATACTGAATTGTGACTGCAAATAAATGACTGTGCTGTACATTCTTTCGGTCACATACACCAAAGTATATTAGACAGTGTTCCATACCGATGCAGTTAGGTTATCTATATATTCCACCACATCGATCATAGTGCAGAATTTATGGTTACAACTGGTCATCTTTCCCTGTATGATAGGTGTCACAGAGTATTCCCGCATTTGTAGGATAAAATTGGAGATTGGCAGAGCCCTCCCACGTTTTCCTTGACGAATCCTCCCCGCAACACTGTCGCCAATTTAATTAATTTATTTTTTATTTATTTACACGTCAAATTCCGTAGGACCAAATTGAAAAATAAATCTCCACGGTCATAGAACGTGTCAGTTCATGAAATTACAACTTAAAGTAATAACAGATGAAAGTAAATGTTCATGAACCCGAAAAACGTCAGTCCATAAGTTTAAGTAAACGCAATCAACAATACAATAAGAATCAGCTTAATTTTTCAAGGAACTCCTCGACAGAAGGAGTGCCCCATGAGGAAACTCTTCAGTTTCGATTTGAAAGAGCGTGGATTACTGCTAAGATTTTTGAATTCGAGTGGTAGCTTATTGAAAATGGATGCAGCAGTATACTGCACACCTTTTTGCACAAGAGTTAAGGAAATTCGATCCAAATGCAGGTTTGATTTTTGCCGAGTATTAACTGAGTGAAAACTGCTTATTCTTGGGAATAAGCTAATATTGATAACAAGAAATGACACTAAGGAATATATATATATATATATATTGAGAGGCCAATGTTAAAATACCCATACTCGTGGAGAGGGGTCGACAAGAGATTCGTGAACTTACACCTCTTATTGCCTGAACCGCCCGTTTCTGAGCCAAAAATATCCTTTTAAATATAATACTATACGACATAAGCGAATGAAAATATGCGAAGTAGACTAATTTTAGTGTCGAATGATCACTCAGTTATGATACCGTTCGAATAGTGAAAGTGGCAGTATTAAGTCTTTGAACAAGATCTTGAACGTGGGCTTTGCACGACAGCTTACTATCTATCTGAAACCTAGAAATTTGAACTGTTCATTTTCACTTATCATATGCCGATTCTGTGAAATTAAAACGTCAGGTTTTGTTGAATTGTGTGTTAGAAACTTTAAAAACTGAGTCTTACAGTGATTAAGCATTAGTTTATTTTCTACAAGCCATGAACTTACGTCATGTACTGCACTATTTGAAACCGAGCCAATGTTGCACACAACATCCCTTACTACCAAGCTAGTGTTATCAGCAAACAGAGGGCATATCATTTATATAAATAAGAAACAGGAGTGGCCTCAACACTGATCCTTGGGGCATCCCCCACTTGACAGTACCCCACTTAGACCTCATACATCACAGCCGTTATCAACATTGTGAATAGTGATCTTTTTCTGCCTGTTGCTAAAGTAAGAGGTGAACCAGTTGTGAGCTGCTTCCCGTATTCCGTAATGGTCCAATTTCTGGAGCAATATTTTGTTATCAACACGATCAAATGCCTTAGTAAAATCAAAAAATATTCCAAGCGTTCGAAACATTTTTTTAGCCCATCCAGTACCTAACAGAGAAGAGAGAATATAGCATTTTCAGTTGTTAAACGACTTCTAATGCCGAACTGTACATCTGATACATAATCGTGTGATATAAAATGATCAATTATCATTACATACAAGCCTTTTCAATAACTTTTGCAAACACTGATGGCATAAAAAATGGTTGAAATGGCTCTGAACACTATGGGACTTAACATCTGAGGTCATCAGTCCCCTAGAATTTAGAACTACTTAAACCTAACTAACCTAAGGACATCACACACAACCACGCCCGAGGCAGGATTCGAACCAATGACCGTAGCGGTCGCGCGGTTCCAGACTGAAGCCCCTAGAACCGCTCGGCCACACCGGCCGGCACTGATGGCATAGAAATAGATTTAAAATTATCTGCTTATTCCTTTCTACCTTTTTATAAAGCGGCTTTACTACTGAGTACTTTAATCGCTCAGGAGACTGACCACTCCTAAAGGAAAAATTACAAATATGGTTAAATACAGGGCTAACATGTGCAGCACAGTACTTTAATATTCTGCTAGACACTCCATGATAACCATGAGAGTCCTTAGTCTTCAGTGATTTAATTACTGACCTAATCTCCTTCATGTCTGTATCACAGAGGAGTATTTCAGACATCAATCTCGGAAAGGCATTTGCCAAGAAAGTTATATAATTTCCTGTATAAACTAAATTTTTATTTAAGTCACCAGCAGTGCTCAGAAAAGATTGTTAAATACTATACGTATATCTGATTTATCAGTAACAGAAATATTTTTATTGCCAACTGACTTTATATCGTCGACCTTGTGCTACTGACCAGACACTTCCTTCACTACTGACCACATAGTTTTAATTTTATCCTGTGAATCTGCAGTTGACACCTACTACATTCCACGTCTCGTGAAAAACAGTGCGAGCTGTGTCTGTAACTGCCATTCAGTAAAGACTATTCCGCATCAGTACAAGATGTCTCCAGATCAGTGCATATCGCGGAGGGTAGCACCTCTTATCGGTGTGTAGTAGACCTGGGAGTCTTTCAATCATATAACGGATGGTTAAGAATAAACGTGTGGTTCACACACGATGGAGCTCCAGACAGACGGAGTTTGAAACATTTCATGTATATCAACTGTGCTATCAATTCTGAAGTATTATTACACTGTCTGGAGTCACTACCAGGAAGGTACCAGCATGAGAGAAATGATTACAGGGCATAAACACGCATTTCTGTAGCTACAACGTTCTGCCCCTAAAAATGCTATATTGTTAAAGCCATATGGTTTCTGAAGTATTAATCATGAGGAATGCAACGCTCTTAACACTCCAATGCACGATATATTTGTCTGACATCGGACAGTTACCCTGCAGGTTTCCTACCCCAATCACCAATTCGACAAACCTTAAAATGATAAAACTACTTCCTTTTGCACTACTCTGGTGACCTAGGAAGGCATCGTCAGTGTATAACCATTGCTCGAGCAGTTTAAAAACCAACTAGAGCGAAGACACGACACTGCTGTCTGTCTCTTATGAAATTAATGGTTTTTATATGTCTTTTTAAGGGTAGTTGGAACACCTTATCCCGACAACGTAAAATTTAGTGACTTGGCTTCAATGTATTTCCGGAACCCCTGTTGCCATTGACACGAAACTTTTACAGGACATAAAACTGTATGTTCTGAATTTACTGAACTACAATAATTTCATTTCAGCCACTGCTTTCGGAAATACAATTTTTTAATCACACAGTTAAAATTTTGTGTACTTTTTTGTACGTTATCCTAAATAATTTTAGTTGTACATAACATTATGTTCTTCTATTCGAAGTGATTTTTGAGATTAAGTGAAAAATACAACAGAAAACCTAAATTCTCATGAACGGCTTCTGAAGTTTCGAAAGACTGTAATTCTCTTAATATATGCTAATATTTTATTTTTAGTCACTCAGAAGCATCCTGCACCATAGTGTGTATCATACTCTTGATCGTTTTCGAAGTTTTTTCTTCTTTTCTTCTTTCTGGACTCCTTAGTGGCCAAATGTGCTGCATACTCTGCTTTATCAATGTAAACCTTGTCCACTTTTCAGGTTCTCTGATGCAGTTTCCTTCAGCATTAATTCGCACATGCTGTAGCACTTTCACCCTGCCAATGTTGCCATCAATAAACGCAATAACAACATCACTGAGCCCCCACTTTAGTGTCTTCATTCCAACAAAATCATTTTTTGGTAAGGGAGTCCATATAAGTTTATTGATCGACTCATTGGAATTTTGAGTCTCACCATGCAGACACTTCAGTAATCCAGGATTTTCCAGGTCTCTGTAAATAAGTTTTATAATATCCATGACTGCTGCTGGGATGGAATGATAATGGCTGTATGAACTGTTTCAGTAGTGGGCATTGCGGTTATTGCACCATGAATCAGGTCCTGGAGGACAACGGTGGCGTACTTGTTTTTCATTCCCTTTACTCGAAAACCTATTACCATGAAACCCAAGTTTCTTAAAAACACTTCATTTTGGCGTCATACTTTACTTTTTGAGAGATTTACCAATATATTCGTCACTTTTCCTCTTAAAAACGTTAGCGCTTCGACGTACAACGCGTGTTTATACTACGAAACGACACGATACTGTTTTTGACAGTGCTACCAATGAGACACATAATTTAACCTTTATAACACAGAAATCCACAGCTTTCAACTCAAAAAATACCGGTTTTATTAGGTCTTGAAGTAATGCACGTAAAAATTTTAACACCATCGGTGTAGATTATATATATAAAAAAAATTCTTCGCATGTGAGTTTATAAGTTTGAGATATAAATAATCATTTTATTCAGAAAACTGCAAATTTTATAATGAGATAAAAATCCTAAAATATAAAAAAAATCCGTTCTGAGTCGGCAACGTATGTACCCTCAATGAGATTTGCCGATTCAGTTGCGCTTATTATTAGTATTAGTATCGGCTTTAATGGATACAGCTATGTCTCACTAGGAAACAGAGAGAGAGAGAAAACCGACTTGAATATTTTCGATAGCTGATACATTGAGGTACAACCCATGCCCTGCTGCACGAAACTGCACACAAAGAAGTCGTAACATCTTACAAAGGAGTAAGCACCACGAACAGCAGCCAAAGGAAATGTAACTGTCTTATTGCTGTTTATTGTAGCATTACCACAGCTCTGGTACCATTCCTCTTGCACAAAGAAGACCTGGTCTGATGTTAGGTAGTTTTGCTCGTGTGGGATAATACAGAAATTTCGTCGTAACTCCACATATCTTGAGTACAGCCTTCTCACACTACTGAAGGTGGTATTCGCGGCTTCAGCCCACTCTCCTACAGAACACTCTAGGGAATGGGTTAAGTCTGATAAACGCATTGATTCTTATTCTTAATATTTAAGGAATAACATTGGTTGTGAGAACCAACTATAATTCAGTAATATCTAGATTTGACAGCATATGTGAGAACACAGCTACGGATTGTTGTTTCATGTTTTCCGTATGTATATGGTCATATTGCTGGCATACCCATGCGTTGTTTGATTTTTTTACGAGATTATGTATGAGTTCTATACACCAACCTACTAAAAAATCCTAAGAATTCCCCCCTTACCAATGATCTACGTGCATGCATTTTTGGATAAAAAGTTCATGAAAAGTATAGTAACACTCGCCTCGTACCTAAATGAGAGTCAACGAATGGTATAGATTGGAAACTCGTAGTCTGGGAACAAATAAGTGTACTGCAATGAAACATCAGAGAGTTTTCCTGCAGACTCATGTAGGGATGCACTTTGTGGAAACTCAAAGTCTGGCAAAGCTGTACACATTCATCTGACCCTCCCTCCGCCGTGTAGGGATATGCAACAGGAAGCTGACATGTGTACAGAATTGATTTCTGCTGCTGCTCTCATATCTTTTCCCATAAATATATGCTCTTATTTCTTACCAGACGAGCTTCGCTACCTTTTTTTACTCCTTCCACCGTTGATACGTCTCGACAACCATGTCAGGACTTCTACAAACTGTAGACTTCGTGTTTTTTATCCTAGTAATATGTTATCCGTTAGCGGACAGTGTGTCAACTGCATTGAGTATCCTGGAATGTGAGAATTTCCCTTCCTCGTACCTACATAGTACACTCCCCTGGCAACGTAATTTATATACAAACAGCAAGTTATGCTTTTGTACTGCAACCATCCACCGCTGACAGCTCTCCATGCATGCGTGCATGATAACAGCTGCGGAGTATCGGTTTCAGCAGCATGTACGTTATTTTAGATACTGCTACAGCCCCGCAAATAGCGAAAAACTCTTTGCAAAACGATTCTATTTCACTCTGCTAATGAGCATAACATCTTCGATGCAAATTATATTACCAACATTTCGTAACAATATTGTCTATGTTCTCGAGTAATAACCAAGGCATCCTTCTACGCCTATCACAGCTCTTAAAGATGCACGATGAAGGCACTTTACCAACCAAATTTCGCTATTTTGTGTGCTATATGCCCGCTGGATGGATGGAGCGTCCTTCGTGAGTATTATTCTTATGTACAAGGTAGAACAGAACATTAGTCGAATGGTGCAGTATAGCTCTGTACTCGAATGCGGCCACTCACTAGCAAATATTCTACAGAAGCTATGCATTACCTCTATTTTCTGTATGTCTGTGTCCATGTTTTTGTTGCAGATGGCTCCAATAAACCCGACCCGGTCTTCCCGCTGGCGGATCCACCACGCATTATATCCAGAATTGTGTCAAGAGGATTAATCGCAAACCACTGTGTCTGGGATAGAGTTCGAAGTGGATCCACAAGCGAGAGGACGAGGTAAGATTTATGACAGCCATCCACGACAGTCGCATAGACATAGACATACAGAAAAATAAGCACATGCATTGCGTCTGTAGAATATGTGGTTGTGCGTGACTGGTGCATTCAAGGACGGTGCGATACAATACCGTCTGACATGTGCTATTCTATCTTGTACTTAGGAGCAATACTCACGAAAGGAATGTCGCCCTCCGTAAAACTAACACCTCGCATGCAAAACAGCTGAACTGGAATGATAATGTGCCTTCATTGTAGATCTTTAAGAGTATAAAAGGAAGAGTGATAGGCGCGGCAGGATGCCTTGGTTTGTTGTTAATACTGGAGATTACAGGCAATATTGTTAAGAAATATCGGTAATACAACTTGAATCGAAGATGTCATGATCTTTATCAGGATGAACTAAAATATGCTTACATCCCGACAGAATCGTTTTGCAAAGATATCAGAAACTATCACCCTCGATTACGGTAATGAAATCAACCTTTACCTAGGTTTCAGCCCAAATAATTGAGCCTTCCTCAAAAGATGTATCTGAATCTATAATTTGTCTAAGAGGGCATGGTCTAGAAATAAAACTAAAACAGCCTGAATAGGCGTAGACACATTTTAAAAATGCGGTACATAAGTCCTACGTCAACACGAAGACTTGACTTAAGCTCTGGCGTGCGCCTCATCTCCATGGACGCCGTACGGTGAGCCTCGGGAGCTCACGTTAAGCTAAGTGGGACTAGATAACGTGCTGCAAATCAACACGGCCCGCCTTGTTGATTTGCAACGCGTTATCTAGTCCTACTTTGTTTCACGTGAGCTCCAGAGGCCCGCCATGTTGATTTGCAACGCGTTATCAAGTCCTACTTTGTTTCACGTGAGCTCCCGAGGCCCGCCATGTTGATATGCAACGCGTTAACTAGTCCTACTTTGTTTCACGTGAGCTCCCGAGACCCGCCATGTTGATTTCCAACGCGTTATCTAGTCCTACTTTGTTTCACGTGAGCTCCAGAGGCCCGGCATGTTGATTTGCAACGCGTTATCTAGTCCTACTTTGTTTCACGTGAGCTCCCGAGACCCGCCATGTTGATTTGCAACGCGTTAACTAGTCCTACTTTGTTTCACGTGAGCTCCCGAGACCCGCCATGTTGATTTACAACGCGTTATCTAGACCTACTTTGTTTCACGTGAGCTCCCGAGGCCCGCCGTGTTGATTTGCAACGTGTTAACTAGTCCTACTTTGTTTCACGTGAGCTCCCGAGACCCGCCATGTTGATTTGCAACGCGTTATCTAGTCCTACTTTGTTTCACGTGAGCTCCCGAGGCCCGCCATATTGATTTCCAACGCGTTAACTAGTCCTACTTTGTTTCACGTGAGCTCCCGAGACCCGCCATGTTGATTTACAACGCGTTATCTAGTCCTACTTTGTTTCACGTGAGCTCCCGAGGCCCGCCGTGTTGATTTGCAACGCGTTATCTAGTCCTACTTTGTTTCACGTGAGCTCCCGAGACCCGCCATGTTGATTTGCAACGCGTTATCTAGACCTACTTTGTTTCACGTGAGCTCCCGAGGCCCGCCGTGTTCATTTGCAACGCGTTAACTAGTCCTACTTTGTTTCACGTGAGCTCCCGAGACCCGCCATGTTGATTTCCAACGCGTTATCTAGAAATACTTTGTTTCACGTGAGCTCCCGAGGCCCGCCATGTTGATTTCCAACGCGTTAACTAGTCCTACTTTGTTTCACGTGAGCTCCCGAGACCCGCCATGTTGATTTGCAACGCGTTATCTAGTCCTACTTTGTTTCACGTGAGCTCCCGAGGCCCGCCATGTTGATATGCAACGCGTTAACTAGTCGTACTTTGTTTCACGTGAGCTCCCGAGACCCGCCATGTTGATTTCCAACGCGTTAACTAGTCCTACTTTGTTTCACGTGAGCTCCCGAGGCCCGCCATGTTGATATGCAACGCGTTAACTAGTCCTACTTTGTTTCACGTGAGCTCCCGAGACCCGCCATGTTGATTTCCAACGCGTTATCTAGTCCTACTTTGTTTCACGTGAGCTCCAGAGGCCCGCCATGTTGATTTGCAACGCGTTATCTAGTCCTACTTTGTTTCACGTGAGCTCCCGAGGCCCGCCATGTTGATATGCAACGCGTTAACTAGTCCTACTTTGTTTCACGTGAGCTCCCAAGACCCGCCATGTTGATTTCCAACGCGTTATCTAGTCCTACTTTGTTTTACGTGAGCTCCAGAGGCCCGCCATGTTGATTTGCAACGCGTTATCTAGTCCTACTTTGTTTCACGTGAGTTCATGAGGCCCGCCATGTTGATTTGCAACGCGTTAACTAGTCCTACTTTGTTTCACGTGAGCTCCCGAGACCCGCCATGTTGATTTGCAACGCGTTATCTAGACCTACTTTGTTTCACGTGAGCTCCCGAGGCCCGCCATGTTGATTTGCAACGCGTTAACTAGTCCTACTTTGTTTCACGTGAGCTCCCGAGGCCCGCCATGTTGATATGCAACGCGTTAACTAGTCCTACTTTGTTTCACGTGAGCTCCCGAGAGCCGCCATGTTGATTTCCAACGCGTTATCTAGTCCTACTTTCTTTCACGTGAGCTCCCGAGGCCCGCCATGTTGATATGCAACGCGTTAACTAGTCCTACTTTGTTTCACGTGAGCTCCCGAGACCCGCCATGTTGATTTCCAACGCGTTATCTAGTACTACTTTGTTTCACGAGAGCTCCACAGGCCCGCCATGTTGATTTCCAACGCGTTATCTAGTCCTACTTTGTTTCACGTGACCTCCCGAGGCCCGCCATGTTGATATGCAACGCGTTAACTAGTCCTTCTTTGTTTCACGTGAGCTCCCGAGACCCGCTATGTTGATTTCCAACGCGTTATCTAGTCCTACTTTGTTTCACGTGAGCTCCATAGGCCCGCCATGTTGATTTGCAACGCGTTATCTAGTCCTACTTTGTTTCACGTGAGCTCCCGAGACCCGCCATGTTGATTTCCAACGCGTTAACTAGTCCTACTTTGTTTCACGTGAGCTCCCGAGACACGCCGTGTTGATTTGCAACGCGCTATCTAGACCTACTTTGTTTCACGTGAGCTCCCGAGGCCCGCCATGTTGATTTCCAACGCGTTAACTAGTCCTACTTTGTTTCACGTGAGCTCCCGAGACCCGCCATGTTGATTTGCAACGCGTTATCTAGTCCTACTTTGTTTCACGTGAGCTCCCGAGGCCCGCCATGTTGATATGCAACGCGTTAACTAGTCCTACTTTCTTTCACGTGAGCTCCCGAGACCCGCCATGTTGATTTGCAACGCGTTAACTAGTCCTACTTTGTTTCACGTGAGCTCCGGAGACCCGCCATGTTGATTTCCAACGCGTTATCTAGTCCTACTTTGTTTCACGTGAGCTCCTGAGGCCCGCCATGTTGATATGCAACGCGTTAACTAGTCCTACTTTGTTTCACGTGAGCTCCCGAGACCCGCCATGTTGATTTCCAACGCGTTATCTAGTCCTACTTTGTTTCACGTGAGCTCCAGATGCCCGCCATGTTGATTTGCAACGCGTTATCTAGTCCTACTTTGTTTCACGTGAGCTCCCGAGGCCCGCCATTTTGATTTGCAACGCGTTAACTAGTCCTACTTTGTTTCACGTGAGCTCCCGAGACCCGCCATTTTGATTTCCAATGCGTTATCTAGTTCTACTTTGTTTCACGTGAGCTCCCGAGGCCCGCCATGTTGATTTCCAACGCGTTAACTAGTCCTACTTTGTTTCACGTGAGCTCCCGAGACCCGCCATGTTGATTTCCAACGAGTTAACTAGTCCTACTTTGTTTCACGTGAGCTCCCGAGGCCCGCCATGTTGATATGCAACGCGTTAACTAGTCCTACTTTCTTTCACGTGAGCTCCCGAGACCCGCCATGTTGATTTGCAACGCGTTAACTAGTCCTACTTTGTTTCACGTGAGCTCCCGAGACCCGCCATGTTGATTTCCAACGCGTTATCTAGTCCTACTTTGTTTCACGTGAGCTCCCGAGGCCCGCCATGTTGATATGCAACGCGTTAACTAGTCCTACTTTGTTTCACGTGAGCTCCCGAGACCCGCCATGTTGATTTCCAACGCGTTATCTAGTCCTACTTTGTTTCACGTGAGCTCCAGAGGCCCGCCATGTTGATCTGCAACGCGTTATCTAGCCCTACTTTGTTTCACGTGAGCTCCCGAGGCCCGCCATGTTGATTTGCAACGCGTTAACTAGTCCTACTTTGTTTCACGTGAGCTCCCGAGACCCGCCATGTTGATTTCCAACGCGTTATCTAGTCCTACTTTGTTTCATGTGAGCTCCCGAGGCCCACAATGTTGATTTGCAACGCGTTAACTAGTCCTACTTTGTTTCACGTGAGCTTCCGAGACCCGCCGTGTTGATTTCCAACGCGTTAACTAGTCCTACTTTGTTTCACGTGAGCTCCCGAGGCCCGCCATGTTGATATGCAACGCGTTAACTAGTCCTACTTTGTTTCACGTGAGCTCCCGAGACCCGCCATGTTGATTTGCAACGCGTTAACTAGTCCTACTTTGTTTCACGTGAGCTCCCGAGACCCGCCATGTTGATTTCCAACGCGTTATCTAGTCCTACTTTGTTTCACGTGAGCTACCGAGGCCCGCCATGTTGATTTGCAACGCGTTAACTAGTCCTACTTTGTTTCACGTGAGCTCCCGAGGCCCGCCATGTTGATTTGCAACGCGTTAACTAGTCCTACTTTGTTTCACGTGAGCTCCCGAGACCCGCCATGTTGATTTCCAACGCGTTATCTAGTCCTGCTTTGTTTCACGTGAGCTCCCGAGGCCCGCCATGTTGATTTGCAACGCGTTAACTAGTCCTACTTTGTTTCACGTGAGCTCCCGAGACCCGCCATGTTGATTTGCAACGCGTTATCTAGTCCTACTTTGTTTCACGTGAGCTGCCGGCCGCGGTGGTCTCGCGGTTCTAGACGCGCAGTCCGGAACCGTGCGACTGCTACGGTTGCAGGTTCGAATCCTGCCTCGGGCATGGATGTGTGTGATGTCCTTAGGTTAGTTAGGTTTAAGTAGTTCTAAGTTCTAGGGGACTGATAAACTGATAACCACAGCAGTTGAGTCCCATAGTGCTCAGAGCCATTTTTCACGTGAGCTCCCGAGACCCGCCATGTTGATATGCAACGCGTTAACTAGTCCTACTTTGTTTCACGTGAGCTCCCGAGACCCGCCATGTTGATATGCAACGCGTTAACTAGTCCTACTTTGTTTCACGTGAGCTCCCGAGACCCGCCATGTTGATTTGCAACGCGTTAAATAGTCCTACTTTGTTTCACGTGAGCTCCCGAGACCCGCCATGTTGATTTTCAACGCGTTACCTAGTCCTACTTTGTTTCACGTGAGCTCCCGAGGCCCGCCATGTTGATTTGCACCGCGTTAACTAGTCCTACTTTGTTTCACGTGAGCTCCCGAGACCCGCCATGTTGATTTCCAACCCGTTATCTAGTCCTACTTTGTTTCACGTGAGCTCCCAAGGCCCGCCATGTTGATATGCAACGCATTAACTAGTCCTACTTTGTTTCACGTGAGCTCCCGAGACCCGCCATGTTGATTTGCAACGCGTTAACTAGTCCTACTTTGTTTCACGTGAGCTCCCGAGGCCCGCCATGTTGATTTGCAACGCGTTAACTAGTCCTACTTTGTTTCACGTGAGCTCCCGAGACCCGCCATGTTGATTTGCAACGCGTTAACTAGTCCTACTTTGTTTCACGTGAGCTCCCGAGGCCCGCCATGTTGATATGCAACGCGTTAACTAGTCCTACCTTGTTTCACGTGAGCTCCCGAGACCCGCCATGTTGATTTCCAACGCGTTATCTAGTCCTACTTTGTTTCACGTGAGCTCCCGAGGCCCGCCATGTTGATATGCAACGCGTTAACTAGTCCTACTTTGTTTCACGTGAGCTCCCGAGGCCCGCCATGTTGATTTCCAACGCGTTATCTAGTCCTACTTTGTTTCACGTGAGCTCCCGAGGCACGCCATGTTGATTTGCAACGCGTTAACCAGTCCTACTTTGTTTCACGTGAGCTCACGAGGCCCGCCATGTTGATTTGAAACGCGTTAACTAGTCCTACTTTGTTTCACGTGAGCTCCCGAGACCCGCCATGTTGATATGCAACGCGTTATCTAGTCCTGCTTTGTTTCACGTGAGCTCCCGAGGCCCGCCATGTTGATATGCAACGCGTTAACTAGTCCTACTTTGTTTCACGTGAGCTCCCGAGACCCGCCATGTTGATTTGCAACGCGTTAACTAGTCCTACTTTGTTTCACGTGAGCTCCCAAGACCCGCCATGTTGATTTCCAACGCGTTATCTAGTTCTACTTTGTTTCACGTGAGCTCCCGAGGCCCACCATGTTGATTTGCAACGCGTTAACTAGTCCTACTTTGTTTCACGTGAGCTCCCGAGGCCCGCCATGTTGATTTGCAACGCGTTAACTAGTCCTACTTTGTTTCACGTGAGCTCCCGAGACCCGCCATGTTGATTTCCAACGCGTTATCTAGTCCTACTTTGTTTCACGTGAGCTCCCGAGGCCCGCCATGTTGATTTGCAACGCGTTATCTAGTCCTACTTTGTTTCACGTGAGCTCCCGAGACCCGCCATGTTGATTTCCAACGCGTTATCTAGTCCTACTTTGTTTCACGTGAGCTCCCGAGACCCGCCATGTTGATTTCCAACGCGTTATCTAGTCCTACTTTGTTTCACGTGAGCTCCCGAGGCCCGCCATGTTGATATGCAACGCGTTAACTAGTCCTACTTTGTTTCACGTGAGCTCCCGAGGCCCGCCATGTTGATATGCAACGCGTTAACTAGTCCTACTTTGTTTCACGTGAGCTCACGAGACCCGCCATGTTGATTTGCAACGCGTTAACTAGTCCTACTTTGTTTCACGTGAGCTCCCAAGACCCGCCATGTTGATTTCCAACGCGTTAACTAGTCCTACTTTGTTTCACGTGAGCTCCCGAGGCCCGCCATGTAGATTTGCAACGCGTTATCTAGTCCTACTTTGTTTCACGTGAGCTCCCGAGACCCGCCACGTTGATTTCCAACGCGTTATCTAGTCCTACTTTGTTTCACGTGAGCTCCCGAGACCCGCCATGTTGATTTCCAACTCGTTATCTAGTCCTACTTTGTTTTACGTGAGCTCCCGAGGCCCGCCATGTTGATTTGCAACGCGTTAACTAGTCCTACTTTGTTTCACGTGAGCTCCTGAGACCCGCCATGTTGATTTGCAACGCGTTAACTAGTCCTACTTTGTTTCACGTGAGCTCCCGAGACCCGCCATGTTGATTTCCAACGCGTTATCTAGTCCTACTTTGTTTCACGTGAGCTCCCGAGACCCGCCATGTTGATTTGCAACGCGTTAACTAGTCCTACTTTGTTTCACGTGAGCTCCCGAGGCCCGCCATGTTGATTTCCAACGCGTTATCTAGTCCTACTTTGTTTCACGTGAGCTCCCGAGGCCCGCCATGTTGATTTCCAACGCGTTAACTAGTCCTACTTTGTTTCACGTGAGCTCACGAGGCCCGCCATGTTGATTTGAAACGCGTTAACTAGTCCTACTTTGTTTCACGTGAGCTCCCGAGACCCGCCATGTTGATTTGCAACGCGTTATCTAGTCCTACTTTGTTTCACGTGAGCTCCCGAGGCCCGCCATGTTGATATGCAACGCGTTAACTAGTCCTACTTTGTTTCACGTGAGCTCACGAGACCCGCCATGTTGATTTGCAACGCGTTAACTAGTCCTACTTTGTTTCACGTGAGCTCCCAAGACCCGCCATGTTGATTTCCAACGCGTTATCTAGTCCTACTTTGTTTCACGTGAGCTCCCGAGGCCCGCCATGTTGATTTGCAACGCGTTAACTAGTCTTACTTTGTTTCACGTGAGCTCCCGAGGCCCGCCATGTTGATTTGCAACGCGTTAACTAGTCCTACTTTGTTTCACGTGAACTCCCGAGACCCGCCATGTTGATTTCCAACGCGTTATCTAGTCCTGCTTTGTTTCACGTGAGCTCCCGAGGCCCGCCATGTTGATTTGCAATGCGTTAACTAGTCCTACTTTGTTTCACGTGAGCTCCCGAGACCCGCCATGTTGATTTCCAACGCGTTATCTAGTCCTACTTTGTTTCACGTGAGCTCCCGAGACCCGCCATGTTGATTTCCAACGCGTTATCTAGTCCTACTTTGTTTCACGTGAGCTCCCGAGGCCCGCCATGTTGATTTGCAACGCGTTAACTAGTCCTACTTTGTTTCACGTGAGCTCCCGAGGCCCGCCATGTTGATTTCCAACGCGTTATCTAGTTCTACTTTGTTTCACGTGAGCTCCCGAGACCCGCCATGTTGATTTCCAACGCGTTATCTAGTCCTACTTTGTTTCACGTGAGCTCCCGAGACCCGCCATGTTGATTTCCAACGCGTTATCTAGTCCTACTTTGTTTCACGTGAGCTCCCGAGGCCCGCCATGTTGATTTGCAACGCGTTAACTAGTCCTACTTTGTTTCACGTGAGCTCCCGAGACCCGCCATGTTGATTTGCAACGCGTTAACTAGTCCTACTCTGTTTCACGTGAGCTCCCGAGACCCGCCATGTTGATTTGCAACGCGTTATCTAGTCCCACTTTGTTTCACGTGATCTCCCGAGACCCGCCACGTTGATTTGCAACGCGTTAACTAGTCCTACTTTGTTTCATGTGAGCTCCCGAGACCCGCCATGTTGATTTTCAACGCGTTATCTAGTCCTACTTTGTTTCACGTGAGCTCCCGAGACCCGCCATGTTGATTTGCAACGCGTTAACTAGTCCTACTTTGTTTCACGTGAGCTCCCGAGGCCCGCCATGTTGATTTGCAACGCGTTATCTAGTCCCACTTTGTTTCACGTGATCTCCCGAGACCCGCCACGTTGATTTGCAACGCGTTAACTAGTCCTACTTTGTTTCATGTGAGCTCCCGAGACCCGCCATGTTGATTTTCAACGCGTTATCTAGTCCTACTTTGTTTCACGTGAGCTCCCGAGACCCGCCATGTTGATTTGCAACGCGTTAACTAGTCCTACTTTGTTTCACGTGAGCTCCCGAGGCCCGCCATGTTTATTTGCAACGCGTTAACTAGTCCTACTTTGTTTCACGTGAGCTCCCGAGACCCGCCATGTTGATTTGCAACGCGTTAACTAGTCCTACTTTGTTTCACGTGAGCTCCCGAGGCCCGCCATGTTGATTTGCAACGCGTTAACTAGTCCTACTTTGTTTCACGTGAGCTCCCGAGACCCGCCATGTTGATTTCCAACGCGTTATCTAGTCCTACTTTGTTTCACGTGAGCTCCCGAGGCCCGCCATGTTGATTTGCAACGCGTTAACTAGTCCTACATTGTTTCACGTGAGCTCCCGAGACCCGCCATGTTGATTTCCAACGCGTTATCTAGTCCTACTTTGTTTCACGTGAGCTCCCGAGGCCCGCCATGTTGATATGCAACGCGTTAACTAGTCCTTCTTTGTTTCACGTGAGCTCCCGAGACCCGCCATGTTGATTTGCAACGCGTTAACTAGTCCTACTTTGTTCCACGTGAGCTCCTGAGGCCCGCCATGTTGATTTGCAACGCGTTATCTAGTCCTACTTTGTTTCACGTGAGCTCCCGAGGCCCGCCATGTTGATTTGCAACGCGTTAACTAGTCCTACTTTGTTTCACGTGAGCTCCCGAGACCCGCCATGTTGATTTCCAACGCGTTATCTAGTCCTACTTTGTTTCACGTGAGCTCCCGAGGCCCGCCATGTTGATTTGCAACGCGTTAACTAGTCCTACTTTGTTTCACGTGAGCTCCCGAGACCCGCCATGTTGATTTCCAACGCGTTATCTAGTCCTACTTTGTTTCACGTGAGCTCCCGAGGCCCGCCATGTTGATATGCAACGCGTTAACTAGTCCTACTTTGTTTCACGTGAGCTCCCGAGACCCGCCATGTTGATTTGCAACGCGTTAACTAGTCCTACTTTGTTCCACGTGAGCTCCTGAGGCCCACCGCACGGCGTCCATGGAGACGAGGCGCACGCCAGAGCGTAAGTCAAGTCTTCATTTTGACTTAGGACTTGTGTACCGCATTTTTAAAATGTGACTACGCCTATTCAGGCTATTTCAGTTTTATTTCTGGACCATGCCCTCTTACACAAATTATTGATTCAGGTATATCTTCTGAAGAAGGCTCAATTACTTGGGCTGAAACCTAGGTAAAGGTTTGTTTCATTACCACAATCGAGGCTGATAGTTTTTTATATATTAGATTATCACGAATGCTGACTGTGCTGCAATGTTGAAAGTACAAAAGGTTTTGCAAAGAGTTTTTCGCTATTTGCGGGGCTTGTTGTTGGACCACCAAGTACATCACCGAAACAGATGACTATTATCACGTAGCCTATGGTCACTGCTGACCATAGAAGCGTACAGAAAAAACGGCTGAGATTGTGAACTTTAACAAATTAAAGAGAATAACAGATAGAATAAAGATTTACAATAAGCGTCAGAGATTGAAAGTGACCAACTGCACAAATGGTGGCCCTATGCAGAGTATTATACTGGACGATGTAATTGAGTTAGAGTGGAGAGTCAAAGGAACTGGTACACCTGCCTAATATCAGGTAGGGTCCCCGCGAGCACGCAGAAGTGCCGCAATACGATGTGGCATGGACTCGACCAATGTATGAAAAAGTGCTGGAGGGAACTGACACCTTGAATCCTGCAGGGCTGTCCATAAATCCGTGAGAGTAGGAGAGGGGTGGAGATCTCTTCTGAACAGCACGTTACAAGGCATCCCACATATGCTCAATAATGTTGATGTTTGGGGAGTTTGGTGGCCAGTGGAAGTGTTTAAATTCAGAAGAGTGTTCCTGGAGCCACTCTGTAGCAAATCCGGACGTTTGGGCTGTCGCATTGTGCTACTGGAATTGCCCAAGTCTGTCGGAATGCCCAGTGGACATGGATGGATGCAAGTGATCAGACAGGATTCTTACGTTTTTGTCACCTGTCAGAGTCGTACCAAGACGTATCAGGGGTCCCATACCACTCCAACTGCACACGCCCCACACCATTACAGAGCCTACACTAGCTTACACAGTTCCCTGCGGACATGCAGGGCCCATGGATTCATTATGTTATCTCCATACCCGTACACGTCCATCCGTTCAATACAATTTGAAACGAGACTCGTCCTACCAGGCAAGACGTTTCCAGTCATCAATAGCCCACTGTCGGTGTTGACAGGCCCAGGCGAGGCGTAAAGCTTTGTGTCGTGCAGACATCAAGGGTGCACGAGTGGGCCTTCTGCTCCGAAAGCCCGTATTGATGATATTTCGTTGAATGGTTCGCATGCTGACGCTTGTTGATGGCCCAGCATTGAAATCTGCCGCAATTTGCGGATGGGTTGTACTTTTGTCGCTCTGAACAATTTTCCTCAGTTGTCGTTGGTCCCGCTCTTGCAGGATCTTTCTCCGGCCGCAGTGACGTCGGAGATTTAATGTTTCACCCAGTTCCTGATATTCATGGCACACTCATGGAATGGTCGTAGAAAAAATCCGCACTTCATCGCTACCTTTGAGATACTTTGCACCATCGCTCTTTCGCCGACTATAACACCACGTTCAAACTCACTTAAATCTTGATGACCTGCCAGTGTAGCAGCAGTAGCCGGTCTAACAACTGTGCCAGACACTCGTTGTCTTGCATAGCCGTTGCTGATCGTAGCGCCGTATTCTGTCTCTTTGCATATCTCTGTATTTGAGTACACATGCCTATAGTACAGTAGTTTCTTTGACGCTTCAGTGCAGTATTGAGATTGAGGTGAAGAAAGAACGTTTACAAGAGGTAATGAAAAAGAAAGCCGACGCGTGAATACGGCGTCGTGACGCGAAATCGCAGTTTGGTAAGTTCGCAAATGGCGGCCTCGTTCTCGTTAATGATAACGAGAAATCAAGCGAGATTGATGATGAGATTCCAAAATTTAAATTGATTTATGGTGGACCATTTAAGATTGCCAGTATACCTCACACGAATCCTTACTGTTTAGCTTTTCCTAATTCTGGCAAGCTGTTAGGTGTTCGTAACATTGCTGACCTGAAGTTGGATCAGACAAGAACTGATAATTCTGAGAAATACTTTCCAAAATTAATTCCAAATTTATTTCTTGGACCAGACTATCATCAACGAATTTTGAAAAAGTGTAACGAGAAATTTAGCATAAAGAGTAAATGTTCTGGAAGCAACTGAAATGAAAGGGAAACCGAAGCTGTGACCAATTTGTGTGAATGTCACTCTGGTATTTGCATCATCTATAAGTTTGTAAATAATATATTGTAGAAATTCTTTGATACCATGTATTATGTAGGCGAATACCGATGCACTCAGAAAATGTGTGAGTTTCAGGTCTGTGTATACGTGTGAATATGGACAATGTTGAGTTACCCACATTGACAGAAATATGAGGACTCCTTGAGATTACTCGGAAGTGCCTTTCGAAGCATGGAAAACAGGTGGACGTTCTGGAATGTCACAACACAAACTGAGAAATCAAGCGTGCCACTGTGCCATACGCAACAACGCCAGGTCGGCACTGAGCCTCTGCGGGCTCTTAGAACGCTGCGACGTCCTTTGTAAATAGGCGTGAGGAACGCGGTGTTTCCCTTTTCAGCACAACCTCTGTAAACCTTTGTTGTAGACATTTAAGTTTTCTCGGGACGCTTGCTTGAAACACAGAAACTCTCATAATGAGAAACGAAATCTGTTAATAATTATGATACTTATGAAAAATTGTCTAAAGTAAACATTGCAACAAGAGATTTCTTGTCTCGCTTCTTATTCTTTTAGTCATTTTTATATACCTTTAACTATATTCCTTACGTTTTCTTGTACAGCAGTGAGTGGAGTCTTCATTTCAAAAGTATTGTTTTTTTTTTAAATGTTATGGTATACTATGATGATTTGAGTTATAATGGTTCAAATGGTTCAAATGGCTCGGAGCACTATGGGACTTAACATTTTAGGTCATCACTCCCCTAGAACTTAGGACTACTTGAACCTAACTAACCTAAGGGCATCACACACATCCATGCCCGAGGCGGGATTCGAACCTGCGACGGTAGCGGTCGCGCGGTTCCAGACTGAAGCGCCTAGAACCGCTCGGCCACACCGGCTGGTTGAGTTATAATGCCACAGTGCAGTCATGCTAATTAAATGCCCTCACTTAATTATGACAATTAATGAGAGGCTTAATGAATGATTAACAAATTTTATGTAAACAAAATTGAATGCATTTACCCACCTGCATATCCTTTTGTATTCGTCGGACATTCCCCGATTCTTTTTTCCCTTAGGAAAAAACTCAAAGAATGTAGGGCATATGTACACCAAAAATGCAGATGAAATACCTTCTGTACCATACAAATTTTTTCGCCGTTTAATATCCGTTAATAACTTGTGCTGTATTTTTGATTCTGAATGTGTAAGCTTTATCACAGAAACTATATTTAATACATAACCGATTTAACGGTGTATTTATTTCTGTCTACACACATCAAAAAAAGTTTTGCATCACCTCAGTTCCGAGAGTTTCGTAACGTGTACAGAAAATTGGAATAGAGATCAACATAAACATCATTTCTGACCTTTTTATTGCTTATGAAAACCTCAAATTGCATGTTGTACCACCATACGGCGAGACCTGCAGTGGTAGTTGTCCATATTGCTGTACACACCGGTACTTCTAATACCCACTAGCACGTCCTCTTGCATTCATGCATACCTGTATTCGTCGTGGCATACCATCCATAAGTTCGTTAAGACAGTGTTCTGCAGATTGTCCCACTCCTCAACGGCAGTTCGGTGTAAATCCCTCAGGATGGTTGGTGGGTCACGTCTTCCATAAACAGCCCTTTTCAGTCTATCCCAGGCACGTGCGATAGTGTTCATGTCTGCAGAACATGCTGACCACTCTAGTCGAGCAATGTCCGAAGACGAATGTCTCGCCAATATGCTACCGATATGACTGCGCTACCGTTCGGAGGATGGCATTCGTGTGTCGTACAGCCATGAGCACCAGCGACGTACGTCGGCCCCACATAATGTCACCCCAAAACAGCAGGGAACCTCCAACTTGCTGCACTCGCTGGAGAATATGTCTAAGGCGCTCAGGCTGGCCGGGCTTCCTCCAAACACGTCTCCGGCGAGTGTCTGGTTGCAGGCATATGCGACATTCATCGGTGAAGAGAACGTGATGCCAATCCTGAGCGGTCCATTGGGCACGTTGTTGGGCCCATCTATACCACGCTTCATGGTATCGTGGTTACGAAGATACACCTCGCCATGGAAGTCGGGAGTGAAGTTGCGCATCATGCAGCCTACTGCGCACAGTTTGAGTTGTAATACGACGTCCTGTGCCTGCACGAAAAGCATTATTCAACAAGTTGGCGTTGCTGTCAGGGTTCTTCCGAGCCATAATCCGGACGTAGCAGTTATCCACTGCTGTAGTAGCCCTTGGGCGGCCTGAGCGAGGCATGTCATCGACAGTTTCTGTCTCTCTGTATCTCCTCCATGTCCGAACAACATCGCTTTGGTTCACTCCGAGACGCCTGGACACTTCCGTTGTTGAGAGCCCTTCCTGACACAAAGTAACAATGCGGACACCATCGAACAGTGGTATTTACCGTCTAGGCATGGTTGAACTACAGACAACACGAGCCGTGTACCTGTTTCCTGGTGGAATGACGAACTGATCGGCTGTCGGACCCCTCAGTCTAATATCCTCTGTTCGTGTATAGTTGTTCACATGTCTGGCCGAGTTTAGTGACATCTCTGAACAGTCAAAGGAACTGTGTCTGTGATACAATATCCACAGTCAACGTCTATCTTCGGGAGTTTTTGGGTCTGGGGTGATGCGAAACTTTTTTTTATGTGTGTATAATTGATCGTAATTATAATGAATATAATGTAAATTGCTGGGTAATAGCCAAGGGAAGTTCATTTAACTGTCCCGAAACCATCGAAGAAATGACAGTAGCTGTCCCATTGTTTATCTTTGCGTATGGAGTCTCTGTCGCGTTGCGAGGAGAGAGGAAGCAAAGTAGATTGAGTCATGAAAGAGAGCGGAAGTGTTTGTTGGGCACTCCCGCAGACACAGTGTGCAGCTATGACCGCGCCAGTGTATGCTCACCAAATTCGTTAATTCGCGAGTATTGACAGCACGGTAGGAGGGGACAGGCGGAGGAAGCTGCAACTGTATCTATTGCCTGCCCCATAATTATTTTTTCTATGCACCGTGTTTTTGCATTGGATGCCATCAATTAGACAGCAACCTTACACATCACAACAGACACCTACTTGGAGTACAAATATTGATCACGACCATTGTGGAATAATGTTAATTGTGAACAGTGCAGCCCCACACTGTGCGAATGTTTAACAGAATACAACGAATTCTACCAGATCAACTTGGTATTTTTGGTGTGAATGGTTGGTGTGAATGGCTCCTCTCCCTGCTAGACAACAATTATTAAGGAAACATCATTGCAGGCAGCGCACAGAGCAGCAGATCAACCGCCACGGGAAAGACCAAGTACGTGGGTTTAGGCACACGGTCGTTAAATATCCAGCCCCGTTCCTGTGTGTAAGGAGTGTTGTACAGTCTCGAGTCCTAAAGGCTAGCTTTTATTTGTACTGCATATCTACCACCTTTTCCTCCCAGGCGTGTTACAAGTCTTCTGTTTCCGCTCCAGTGGTTATTTGCTTAAATTTCTTTGCTATTACCTTTCTTAAGTTCTGGGGACTCAATGCCCTAGAGAACTGGCGACCGTTTAATTGTTTCATGCAGTAGTTTAGTTTATCTGGATATATCACAGTAACTACCATTAACGAAACGATAGGCAGATCAACATGAAGCTAACGAATTAAGCTGTGAGATGTGTGAGAATCAAAATTTTTACCAAATAATGTCGTTATAATCGATTGAGACAGACTGCAGGTCGGTTAGGGGCGCGTGACATTCAGTTTCACCTCGAGAGGTAACTGCGGTTGTCTGAGAGTTCTCACCCTGTTGGTCTTGATGTCAGATGCCGAACAGGACTCATGACTGGCCAGCGCAGGAAGCATTCACGGAACCTTATAAGGACTTACCAGGAAAACAGTAACAGAGCTATCACGGAAAATTTATCTACTGTAAGGAAGTTTCCAAGAATACTGGTGAAACAGAGAGAATTTTTTGGAGAGTTTAATACGTTGTATTTGAGTTTACAATCAGTTTACAATCAGATTCCAATAAATTCCATGAATACACGGGGACATCTGAGCCTACATTTGATTATATTTGGAAAAAGCTCGGTGCACACTTGAGAGTACCTGCACCAATTTCCATTCAACTATATTGCCAGAGGAAAAGCTTATAGTTACCTTGAGATAAGTAGATCTGAAATTTTTGTTGGTTTTTCACAATTTTATTTTTAACGAAAATAGTTTAAACAATTGCTTGTAATATAATTGCGTACGCTTCCGCGGCCAGAGTCAGTCGACATAAAAGTTTTCTGGGTGTGGTACCGCGTCATAACGTATGAAAGTACTGCTGCTGGAGAAAAACTAACGTTTTGGCCACGGTTGCCGCAGCCGTCTTCTGGGTCTACTGGTGCGTCTTAGCTATGCAGTGTCCTTATGTTTTGTTGTTACTGTTCACTACGCATGCCATTATGTCATAATTTTAATAGTTCGTTTCGTAGATCACTTAAGGAAGAAGGAGAGGGAATTTTATTTTAATAGGTTATTGCGGTGGAGGGAGAGCGTAACCCCTTTTGTGTATTGGCTCTTGTGTTATGTGCGATGATTGGTGGTCACCATTGAATGAGAAGTTGGCTGCGATTTACCAAATGCTGGACGTCTTCCCCGCGGCGGGAGTCACTCGCCGGTAGTGCTCGTTACTCGTGTTGACAGTACGGTCTGTTGGGCTCTAATTGCTGGCAACCAAGAGGGACAAACCTGAGTCCATCTTCTCTATTCATGTTCTTAGGGTGTTTAAGTATTTCGATGGCCCCTCTGATTTTGCGCTTCGTCATAACCGGCTGCTTGGCCAACACACAGGCTTCGCTGAAGCAGCCGGTTATGATGAAACGCAAAATTAGAGGGGCCATCGAAATACTTAAACACCCTAAGAACATGAATAGAGAAGATGGACTCAGGCTTGCCCCATCGTGGCTGCCAGCAGTCGGAGTCCAACAGACCGAACTGTCAACACGAGTAACGAGCACTACCGGCGAGTAACTGCCGCCGCGCGGCCGACGTCCATCATTTGGTAAACAAGAGACAACCGACGGTGTCCACCAGTCATGGCACATAATACAAGAGCCAACAGACAACAGAGGTTACGCTCTCCCTCCACAGCAATAACCTATTAAAATTAAGTTCCCTCTCCTTCTTCCTTAAGTGACCAATGTAACGAACTATCATTTTAAAATTATGACGTAATGGCGTGCGCAATGAACGGTAACAACACAATATAAGGGACTCTGCATGGCTGGAACGCACTAGTAGATCCAGACGACGGCCGCTGCAACCGTGGCCGAAACGTTGGTTTTTCTCCAGCAGCAGTAGTTTTACACATTATAACGCGGTACCATACCCAGAAAACGTTTATGTCAAATGCTTATTAACATCTTATAGTTTAAAGGCAAGCACAACAAAGGTAATTTGAGTAATGTGTGATGTGCAAATTATCAAGACTAATTTGTCTGATACTGTCATAGACTGGGAAGAGAAGAATAACCAGTCTGATTCTCACTCGCAGCTTCAGTCAACCACTCATCGATTTTTTTCGCTGAAAACACAATTTCTGTATTGTAGACAACTTCTTCAGAGAAGACAAAATACTCATGAGAAACATATGACACTCATCTTGTTTTAATTTCTCATGTGGTTCATTTGGCTCTGAGAACTATGGGACTTAACATCTGTGGTCATCAGTCCCCTAGAACTTAGAACTAATTAAACCTAACTAACCTAAGGACACCACACACATCCTTGCCCGAGGCAGGATTCGAACCTGCGACCGTAGCGGCCACGCGGTTCAAGACTGAAGCGCCTTTAACCGCACGGCCACACCGGCCGGCTCATGTGGTTCATTTTCACTTGAACTTTTCTCCATCAGTAAAAATATTTGATTTTGGAATGCCAGCATGTCTTATTGCTTCCTTTTTGTAGAGGCCAATGGGTTATCTGTGGGTTGAGATAATCCATCAGTCTCGTAATATTCAGCAAAGCAATCTCGGTAGACGAAATAATAGTTTGTCACTAGTAGCAAGAAATGTGCGAGACATGTTTGTGAATTACTTTTGTCAAAACAGTATGACACAATAAAAATGTTTATTTACTGTTAACATTAATCTTAAATGCTTACAATCGACCTATTTTTATATTGACAGTGACTAGACTGCCAAATTTCCGGCCTTTATTGTACCACTGTGATAATTTTTTTCAATGGACATAGCTCATTGCTCCCTGAACGCTCGAGAAACACAAATTGGGCTCCATCACATGTGCACCCGCTGCTGGACGCTGGTATTGCTAAATGCAAATGCCCCCCAAAATGCTTGCATTGAGGACACTACATCTAACCAAGTTTGCGTTGCTTGTTGCAGGGGATATCACAATCACGCTGCTTGCCCCACTCCGTTCAGACCATGCCTAAGGGCCAGACTTCAGCAGCTCAGGGAAACAATTTCTGCTAAGGAGACGATCATACTTGGCACTTACAGCACAATGAATTATAAATTAATAATACAAGAAAATGTTTTTAATGAAAAGTTTCGATTTTTGATTAGTGTGAAATTTATTAACTACAGCTACCTCAGCTGTAATTAGAATTATACAAATGTAGCATCGTAGCTGAATTGATTTTAGTCAACACTGGGTACATAGCCATGTAATTACATCTATACAAGTTCAGAAACTACTACTGGCGTGTGCTTAATTGTAGGCACAACATCTACCAGTAACAAGTAAGAATGTGTGGACAACATCAATCACGTTCCCAAACCTTGGCTTAACATTAATTTCATTTAACTTTTCTACTGTGGTCAACACCAAAAAAAAATCACTCATATGTATGAGAAATATTTCTGAGCTAATAGTAGGTTCACTCAATCGAAATTGGAAGTTAAAAAAATATGAGAGGATACAAAGTGAGCATCTGTATATGATCTACGAATTTGCTACAGATTCTAATTTGCAAATTAGTATAGCGTCTTTTGCATACTGTTTGCTCTTCCTGGAGCCTGTGTATGAATGTAGCCCATGCTTAGCGACCAACAATCGCGCAATATCACATCATTAGAATTATTGCCATTTAACATACACAAAAAGGAAGTAATATATAATGGGGTACTAAAAGGTAGTATTTTCGTAATTTTGAGTTCCACCAAAGTACAAAAATCACAAACATGAAGTTTTAACAGCTTATTGTTTTAGAAAGGAAACGTTCTTCTGATAACCTTGTTGAATTAGTTCCTTTATTTTCCAAGTTATTCACCAAATTGTGTATTCGCGATGTAAAGACGAAAACCCTTTAGCGATTATGAACTCCTTTTATTATTAACTTACAGAATAGGAATTTCAGCACCTTATTCGCAACATAGTACGGGGTGTCACAGGAGGAATAGTCAACATTTATGAGTATTACAGGAATTCTCATTTGAAACCAAAAACTTCATATGGACATATGTCGTACTTAGAGTGTTACTATGCAGACTGCAAATCATGTTATTGATTGAACACTAGATCAAATACTGCACTAGTATGAAATTTTCCCCTGGTAATTTGGTTATGCTTAGTGATCATACAAACTTTTACTAGCATCTGATGCAAAAGCTATTCCGAGGCTTCATATCAATTACGAGGTAATAATTATAAACAATTCTGTTGGTGGAACATTCCCAACTGAGCATTATACCAGAGGATGAAAATCCCGCTACAGTTGTAAAGTTCTTTTATTATCACACGACCGGATTCAGGCTCTTATAAGCCCATCTTCAGGTGTCGTAACATGGTGCTGTGACCCCCAAGAGCCGAGGTGGTACACTTTCACCGCGGCGCTCGGGGTCACAGCACCACGTTACGACACCTGAAAATGGGCTTACAGGAGCCTGAAACCGGTCGTGTGATAATAAAAGTAATAAATATAACTAATCTCTGAAGTATTTTCAGTCAGAATAAATTAAATGTCGTTAAAATTTGTTTATTTTCTTCAAACAAGAAAGAAACCTATGCTTCTGTGTCCTTTTCTTATTGATGCAGAGCTAGGTAGCACATACCGCATTTCCAGTTATGTACAGATACTAGGCATTGTACAGAACGAATAAAACAGTTCGCTTAGTAAATAAATTCCTATTACAAAAATAATTAATTGGTTGCTACTATAAATAGCCATAAAATCTTGTTGAGTGTCTAATACAGATTACTTTTTTGCAACAAATTCTGAATAAGAACAACATCCATCAGTCTCAAGACGAAATATTTAGTGAATGAAGATCAGTAATCGATTGACACGACAGAACCCACAGATATGATAACTACAGCCTTCACTGTGTATCGATTTCAATGCAAAAAACATTTATATTCCATTTAACAAAATTATTCTGTGATGTAAGTTATTTTTTTCATGATGATGGCAGCTCTTGAACTGATGGTGATACTATCTAGTGACCAGTAGTCAGCACTAATATTGCACTTTTAAAAATGGTTCAAATGGCTCTGAGCACTATGGGACTGCTGTGGTCATCAGTCCCCTAGAACTTAGAACTACTTAAACCTAACTAACCTGAGGACATCACACACATCCATGCCCGAAGCAGGATTCGAACCTGCGACAGTAACGGTCGCGCAGTTCCAGAATGTAGCGCCTAGAACCGCTCGGCCACTCTGGCCGGCTATTGCACTTTCAAATCGATATAGCAGATAATATCTATCTCGAGATACACGCTCATCTTTGCACAGGGAAGAAAAAAGAAAGAGGTACGTGTTAGTAATTACTGTTATCACCTGATACTCAGGTTGTTAAAGTTATTAGACATTGTTATAAAATGTGACTTAACAGCAGAGCTATATATCAGGGGAGAAACAATGTAACAGCCCCCATAACGTAGGCAAAATTCACGATAATCTGATGGTAAGACTAAGAAATGACGAGATCTAGCTAGCTATATGAAAATGTGGCTTACCATTTTGAGATCACACTGGTTCGTTACACTGTTTCACTGAAGCGCCTTTTAGTCTCCACTGTGTGATAAAGAATGTTAGCATTATTAGCAGAAGATGACAGGTGTTTTGTACAACAAGATAAAGTTAATGATTATGCATTGCGGTCACTGTACTCTTTGACTCACTTTTCGATTTTAATCGAATTAAGATATATTTTTGACAAAATAATACAGACAGTTTAGACTTAGATAGACATTGTTTACTTTTGTGCAAAGGTCAAACTATTCTTGTCGACAAGTGCACTTTAAGCTATAAGTTACATCCGTGGTAACACCTGTAAGTGTTCTGTCGTGTTATAGAACAAACTTTTATGTATATCGATAAATAATACACACAGTTTTGGTTTTATTGAAGTTGTGTACCAAGATCGAACTAAGTTCGTCGACAAGTGTCATTTATCCTGTAGGTTAAATTAATAGTGCTTTGAGTGGGCCACATCTACTTTTCTAACAGTACAGAACAATCAGGCTTGGTGGGAATGCCATGTCTATTTTGTACTCGAAATATTACGTATTTTGATAAATAATTTTATTTTAGTCCAAAGATCGTATTTTGGTTCACCATTAGAGATCTGAAATTGTACTTATATACTGTGACAAGCAACCTGTATGTGTGGTATGTTCTAGAAATCATTAGGTATATGATGAGCACTTTTAGTTTGATGCAAAGATCGTCTTTTCAGATACCAAACGTTCACCTCAGTGTGGAAGTTTGTTCCACCAATGCCTTTGGTGGTGTGGGCATTTTGTGTGTTTACAACTCATATTTGGAACATTATGAAGGCATGTATCTGTACTACGAAAATGTGTAATTTCAGTGACACACTTTGTTAACTATATAAACAAAATGCAACATTTTTTAGTATGGTTCCGTCTGCTAAAGTGTCGGAAAATGTAACGTTGGTGGATGACCATGCCACCACAGGTAGGCTGTAGTTCAAATGTGACGAAATCTATATTAGCTAGTCAGTAACACCAATTATATTTTTCTAGTGTAGAACATGAACCTTATTCATCGTGCTTTGTGAGGTGATGCGTTACTGAAAAACTTCTGAAAAGTCAAGGCAACGGATTTGTGTACCACAACTAAAATAGCTCCAAGTATGCCTACATGTTACAGAAAATTTAGACATGGAACAGACTTTCTCCTCTGTGTGGAACCTTGTCCAGCATTTTCTTTGATCATTTTGTGTGTTTACATACCGTATTTTGCTCGTTACGATTAGATATCTGTATTATTTAGCAGAGAAAGGGAATACAAGCTGAAATGATTTTGGAAACCCTCTGCGCCGTAGTTCCAATCAGTAAATGTCGCAGCCTTTCTTAAAAGACCATATTCGTGCACAGCCTCATGTATACCCAAAAACGAAGTATCAACTAATTGTTTAGCGTGTTATTTTTAGCAATATGTGCTATACGTTGTTATATGACAATTAGGCATGGCAATAACAATTTGTCAGTCAATTTGAGAGTCCACAGTCAAGTGACAGGCATCGCACATTATTTAAACTGTTCCATTTGCTGACAGTTTCAGAACAGTGATTCGGACTGCCTATTTTTTTGCATGTTTGCATGCTGAGATTTGTATTGTAAGTAACATGTGTTTTGCACTGTTATAGGCCTGGTCAGTTCGTGTTTGGGCAGAAGCTCGTTTAGGTCTGCTTAGGAAGTTATTTTAGCCACATGCGTTTTGTATAGTTGGATCACGTTTTTCTAGTGCAGAACTAATCTTCTTCCCCCCTAAAATGATGCTTTGTAAGGTGTAGCATTACTGAGCAACATCCAAAGTGTGGTCTTCGTAACACTGCCTGAAGAATGTTTAAAACTGAAATCCTGTGCTTGCGTGTTTGAATTTAATTCATCTTACACTAAGTGTGTGGTGTATTAATCGGAATAAGCTTGTTCACATGAGTTGTTCAACGTGTAAGCTAGATCCTTAATCCCTAGTTACCCCAGTATTGTCACACTTTTATCTGTTTTTAATTAATAGAATTATACCGGCCTTTAACATTTTTAGAGGAATGTTTTGTGACTGTAAGGTGTTATTTGACATATTTTCCATTCTGATTTTTGTTTTTCTGTATTATCATGTCAGCTTTTTGTACATATGACATCTAATGTTTTAGATGAAATCACATTTTATTCTAACAGGGGATTTTTTTTATTCCATTAAAATTACTGTGTATAATTACTACACAATGCGTTAGAATAGATAACAGCATATGTTAACTTAAAATGCTAATAATTAGGGGACTGATGACCTCAGATGTTAAGTCCCATAGTGCTCAGAGCCATTTGAACCAGCTAATAATTGTTACAAAGCACAACACATGTGTGGCAATTTAATTTCGCTTCGTTGGTTCCACTGAATGAAGTTCCTTCTGACAAGAGGCAAAACTTCTCGTCATTGATTGTCTGCCTTCGCAACTGCTTTCTCTGTTTTGCATAATGTTTGCGTTTCGCCTTCCGTGGTAAAACCGTTCTACTTGTTCTTCAGTGATAGTGCCCAGGTTTTCAGGTAAAAAATCAGTATGCCAAGGTAGAAAATTAAACTTCACACTCATGTTACACCCAAATTTCATGAAATCTGGCAACATTGTTTTAATCGTGGTTTTGTAATTTAGATGTTTGTTGTCGCTCCCGAAATTGGTCACTACTTCTTCAAAAAGAATCAAAGCCCTTTTCTCCACCGGATGCATTGTACTTTCAGACAAATTATCTTTCATTAAATTTCTGATCTGTGGCCCCACAAGAAGCCCTTAGTAATGTTTCTCATAAGATACTTCCGGAAATCTTGTTACGAGTTACATGAAGCAGTCACAATTTCTTGGAAATGTTGTTTCGTTAGTCCAAGCGTGATTTGAAAAGAAGATCATTGTATCTTGGATGGTGGAAAAACTAGTTCATTTATTACATTCTATGAATTCAATTGGAGGGTTTTTCTTTCACCCCAGTTAGTTGCCTCCAAAAGCCTGTTTTTCGCTTGGCTGTCCCATTCACAAATGACATAAGGCATTTTTCTGAAGCCGGATTGTTGACGTAGTACCGTGCTAACTGCTTTCAAATCCCCACATATTGTGCCAAAATATTTCTCATAGTTCCTGTACTTCAACACAGCTTTGAGGTTTTCATATTGTGGGAAGCAAGTAGGCCCAAGGACAAATAAAAGGCTGCCATCTATAGATTGAGTTACCAGTAAAATAATATCCGTCTACTGAAAACACTAAAATTACAATTTGACTAGCTGACAAACCTGGCATTGCCGAGTATTCATTTTTCCAATTTTCTGGTAGATACGGCAACAAAAAATGAACTGTATTTGTAGTGAAGTATCGAAAAAATTTCATTTCCATGTATTCGTGAAAACACCTTTGAAATTATGAAACAGTCGTATCAAAGAAATGTGCACGATGTACCGATGTATAAGTACAGTATTCAGATTAAGAAACGTGATCACGGATGGTTTCTGTACACTCGACTCAGCTAATTCGCGTGTCTACAAAGCGGTTCTGTAAACGTCTCTATGGCAACAGCTCTTCATAGCTCTATAGACGGCCGTCGTTTCCGCCTACAACTGTTCGCGCTGCATAGTTGAAAGCTGTCGAAGGCGTTTCAAGGTGTCAGGGATTTCCTTAAGTTGACTGACTGTTGGAGTGCCTTATTGTTATCAGTAAAGAATAAATGTATTAAAATTTCATGCGTGTTGTGGCGTTTTTTTCACACATCTCAGTGTTTTTGACGTCATATCTCTCGAACTATAAGTCGTGTAGTAATATATTTGTGTAGGCACATTCAATGGCATATGTGGATACTGACAGCGAAATATGTTGTGGGCAAAGACGTAAAAAATTTAAACGTCTTAACACGATGCGGTAGTTTTTGCGCGTCTCAGTGTTTACGATGTCATATCTCCCGATATATATGTCCTACAATGATATACTTTAGCAAGTACATTCAGTGGTATATTGGATACTGTCTACAAAATCTGTTGCGCATATAAGTAGTAGAAAAGAAGTAATAAATTTAAATTTCATGCGCAATGCGGCAGTTTTTCATAAATCTCAGTGTTTATGACGTCATGTCTGCTGAAAAATACGTGGTTCCATGATGTAGTTTTTAAAGCGCATTTAGCGGCATACTTGGATACTGCCTAAGATACATATTGCTAATTCAATACGTCACACACGACATGGCAGTTTCTCACGCATCTCATTGTTTAAGACGTCATTACTTATCTCCAGAACTATAATAGGTAGTTGGTTCTTACCCCCACAGCGATTGTTGCCTGACAGTAAGGGCTACGTGTACTAGTCTTGTTTGAAACTGATCTAGGTGGCTTGGAAGGAAATGTGGAACTTACATACATACATACATACACATACACACACACTCACACACACACACACACACACACACACACACACACACACACACAAACACTGCATTTTTATAATATGTATGGACTTACAACAAGGTACAGTCATTAAGCCTATGAAAATATTAGCCCCAAAAATTATAACTACAAAAAAATTTAAATTCTAGCACCACGTTTAATATTGTAGCATTAAACAAAATGTTGGTCCAGCGAACTTAGGACAGCAGTTAAATACAGTTTTGCTCCAAAATTCAAGATATAACAAGACTCTTAAGACAACGTTTAATTAAAACTTTTCAGTGTCATAGCGTACGAGGCAATAAGGTTCTTTAAGGGTCTCCGGAACGCCCTATACTTGCAATAACGCTTATAAATTACATCTTTCCTCACAAAGTATTTGAGGTAGGAAGTTGAACTTTTTACAGATTATTTATTGGAATATGGGCTACAACTTAACACAGGGATTTTACAAAATTTTAGTTCAGTTATTAAAGATGATTTTTTTTCAATTGTAATGAAAATTCACAACATTTTTTTGCAATTCTTTATTTATATATTCAAAAATATACAGTTTTTTGGAAAAAGGCTGTGTTAAATTATGCAGAAGGTACTGTGTAACATTTACTGAAAGTTTGAAACAAATATGTTTGGAAGATCCTTAGAAAACATGTAATTAGTATGAGAAAATAAAAGTTTTGGGAATCGAGCGACAAAGATTGGATTAACTTTTTAGTGCATTCCAGGTCCATAGGATGGATTATCTTCATCCTCTGCAAACTCCTCCTCCAGCTTCCTCTTGTTCCTCCTCCTGTTTACTCTTGCTTGTATTTCTAGACTCTTTACAGCCCTGTCTGCAGCCCGAAGGCGTTCCTTGTCTAAAGCAAGCATCGCTCGTACCATGTTAGAACCTATCTTCATTCCCATATTTCTAAATACCTTGCACCTTACAATGTTGCCATCATTGAAAGTCGCAACAGCATCATACACACCAAAGTGAAGTGTTTCTATTCCAACAAATACAGTCTTGGGGATTCTCGACCATATAACACTATTTACACTTTCACTGGGGTTTTGAGTTTTTCCGTGAATACACTTTTTCAACAGTTCAGGTGCTGCTAAGTCTCTGAAAATAGGTTTTATCACCTCCATTATTGCATGAGGCAGACTATGCTTATGAGTGTACACTTCACCAGTTAGCAATCCTTTGTTATATTTACACCAACTGTCTTCTTCTTTGGGACACAAGCTATGTTGGGGATTTTCATCGTCTTAATTGTTTACAGTAATAACACATACCTTTGGCTTTCCAACATTTCTCCTTTTCTTAAAAGCCTTCAGAGGATTTCTAATAACTTTACTTTTACTCATTATTATACTTCAACAAAACAGAGACTCAAGCGAGATAACGACAGAGTAAATAAACATGAAACAATCGACAATCACACCAGCGATATATATTGAACCATCACAGGTTAGCCACAACACATACTTTATCTCACATCACTAAAATGTACCTGATGAACACGGACGTTAATAATAACACCATTTGACAGCAGTTTAACAGCGCCACAGTGGGACACGCCCATGCAGAACACATTTCAAAAAAAATTTAAAAATAGTTGTAGTCTTCGGAATTGAATAAATTATATATCTATTAAAAGTTAATAGTCTGCAGATTCAGAAAACGCAAAAAAGTAAAAATTGAACTTTTCATGATTTTGAGCCTTTCCGGAGCCCCTTAAGTTCAGAATGGTCTAGACTTGATTTCATTTTGTTAATAATCACTCAATTAAAAAGAATGAGGTAATAATTACAATAAACACGAAGCTCTCATTGGAAGGAGCCCAACGTGTTACATAGGCCTTGGTACCGTAGCCACAGTCCATTAGTAAATACACAAATAAGGAAATGTCAAAGGCTACCCAGAAACAGCTGAGTGGTACCAATACTAA
Organism: Schistocerca nitens; assembly: GCF_023898315.1. Taxonomy (NCBI): domain Eukaryota; kingdom Metazoa; phylum Arthropoda; class Insecta; order Orthoptera; family Acrididae; genus Schistocerca; species Schistocerca nitens. The sequence goes on along the minus strand of NC_064615.1, from coordinate 251,637,817 downwards.
ACTAGGAATTCTTGCCGCGGTAGGAGAGTATAACAACACTTTGTGCAAGTTTCACAAGCTGGCTGCACATGAACAATGTGCCGTCCTACAAGGCTTCAGTTACAGAACTGCCTTAAAATATATGTGCTATTCATACATGGTTGTAGGTAATCATACAACTGTCCATCCACAACTCACACTCACACGAAGTCTATCGCTATTTGAACCAGACGACACAACGTAGGGTCAGGTGCCCTAGTCATGATATAGCCAAAACTTTCCAACTATCTGATACATCGAGTCTGTTCATAAGAAAACTATACCTACTACAAACATTCCTACTGTCAGTTATACAGCCAAAATTTAGGAATAGGTAATCATAATTTGCGTTTTCAACAGAAACATCACTTTTGAATTAAAATACTGAAAATAAATATGCACACAGTTCTAAAACACTTGCCACATTTACGCAATTAACGAAATTTGTGCTACATAGAAAATTGTGCTGTGTAGGTTGGATTATTCATTATTTACAGATTTATTATAATCAGATAATTGTTAAGCAATCACTACAATACTTAAACATGATACGCTTCGTTCCAAAATACACGGAGGTGATAAAAGTCATGGGATAGCGATATTCATGTATACAGATGACGATAGTATAAATTACACAAGGTGTAAAAGGGCAGTGCGTAGGCGGAGCTATCATTTGTACCCACCTGTTTCATCTGAAAAGGTTTCCGACGTGATTATTGTCGCGCAGTGGGAATTAAGGGGCTTTGAACACGGAATGGTAGTTGGAGTTAGACTATGGGACATTCCAAATCATTAGGGATTTCAACATTCCGTGATCCACAGTGCCAAGAGTGTGGCTAGAATACTAAATTTCAGGCATTACCTCTTACCACGAACAATGGTGTCACCGACAACATTCACATAACGACCGAGAGCAGCGGCGTTTATGTAGAGTTGTCAGTGCTAACAGTCAATGTGGGGGGAAAGACTAATGTATCCATTATGACAGTACGAAGAAATTTGGCAGCAGAAGACCGGCGCTAGTTTCTTTGGTAGCAGTACAACATCGCGTCTCCTGGGCTCGTGACCATAATGGTTGCATCCCAGACGACTGGAAAACCGTGGGCTGATCAGATGAGTCCCGATTTCAGTCGGTAAGAGCTGATGGTAGGGTTTGAGTGTGATACAGACCCCTCGAAGCCATGGGCCCAAATCATCAACAAGGCACATGCAAGCTGTTGGTGGCTCTGTAAAAGTGAGGCGTGTGTTTACAGGGATTGGACTGGGTCCTCTTGTCCAGCTGAATAAAGCACTGATTGTACATGGTTACGATGAGCTGCTTGGAGACGATTTGCAGCCATTCATGGACTTCATGTTCCCAAACAACGATGGAGTTTTTATGGATAACAAAGCGCCATATCACGGGGCCACCATTCTTCCCTAATGTTTTTAAGAACGTTCTGAACAGTTCGAGCGTATGACTTGGCCACACAGATCGCCCGACGCGAATCCGATCGAATATTATGGGACATAATCAAGAGGCCATTTCGTGCACAAAATTCTGCAGCGGCAAACTTTTAGGAATTATAGGCGACTGTAGAGGCAGTACGGTTCAGTATTTCTGTAGAGTACTTCTAACGACTTGTTGAGTCCATACCACGTCGAGTTGCTGTACTACGCCAGGCGACGGCAGGTCCGACTCGATATTAGGAGGTATCCTGTGACTTTTGTCATCTCGGTGTATGACAGTTCATTTCAAAAAGTGATACACTGTCATCTAATACACAGCACCCAGCCTTACAGCGGTGTACCGTGAGCTGTCGCCTTTCCGTACGCTGGCAATACAACCGCAGGAGACTACATTTCTAGCAGTAAACTCATTGCTGAAAAAGAAATGCCTCCTAACAAAGAAGGAGGTCGAATCTCGGTCTTGCACACAGTTTAAATCCGCCAGGAAGTTTCATATCAGCGCACACTCTTCTGTAGAGTGAAAACCTCATTCTGGAGACCCCACCAGACTATGGCTAAGCCATGTCTCCGCAATATCCTTTCTTCTAGGAGTGACAGTTCTGCAAGGTTCGTAGAAGAGCTTCTGTGAAGCGTGGATGGTAGGGGAAGAGGTACTGGCAGAATTGAACCTGTGACGACGGGTCGCGAATGGTGCTTGGGTAGCTCAGTCGGTAGAGCACTTGCCAGAGAAAGGCAAAGGTCCTGAGTTAGAGTCTCAGTCCGGCACACACTTGTAATCTGCCAGGAAGTTTCATATCAGCGTACACTCCGCTGCAGAGTGAAAAACTCATTCTTGCCGCTCAGGAGGTTTCAACAAATGAGCGGGCCAAAAACAAGAGATACAGGAAGCTATGCTTGGACCAAAGCTATGGCAAGTACACAAAAAAGAAAAGTAACTAAGGAGACGTATTCTGCTTCTGACATCTTTTTCAAGAGTGATGACAGATAGATAATGTCAACCCAGTTGGAGAATCCACAGTAGATCCTATTGTAATGACAGATAAAGACCATATGCGATTGCAGGCTTCCTCGGCCTATTTCAGCTATGAAATCTTCACGGGTTATCAGCCGAGTGGCGTCGTCTTCTAGTGGCAACGTTTCAATGGATTGCGTATCTTCAGGTCTGAAGACGATGGACACGCAGTCCACTGAAACGTTGCGACTAGAAGACGACGCCACTCGGCTGATAAACCGTGAATATTTCATAGATCAAGACCATATTGTTGGAGGACGTTGTATCTTGGCTAAATTTCGAAGAGGAAAGAGAAATTAACACAGCTACATATGTCTGCACCATACAAAAAGTAAAATAAATTCCTCTTATTAGTAAGACTGATTTGATACGGAAACTGACGATTTCTCATATTGCTACAAGGGTCATAAATATGTTACACGAGGGCCCTGCTTCATGTTTAACGGTCCTGTTCATGTTCATGAAAAAATATGAAACATTGATTCTCTTTTGTGGATCTCCTATTTTTTGTATTACTGTCAGTATAGTCCAATTGTAAACAGTTCCTATCCATTGCTGGTTGACGTTATAGTAATCATATTAAAACAATAAAAAGAAATAGACATTTCTGTAGTTCAGTCTGACATATACACTCCTGGAAATTGAAATAAGAACACCGTGAATTCATTGTCCCAGGAAGGGGAAACTTTATTGACAGATTCCTGGGGTCAGATACATCACATGATCACACTGACAGAACCACAGGCACATAGACACAGGCAACAGAGCACGCACAATGTCGGCACTAGTACAGTGTATATCCACCTTTCGCAGCAATGCAGGCTGCTATTCTCCCATGGAGACGATCGTAGAGATGCTGGATGTAGTCCTGTGGAACGGCTTGCCATGCCATTTCCACCTGGCGCCTCAGTTGGACCAGCGTTCGTGCTGGACGTGCAGACCGCGTGAGACGACGCTTCATCCAGTCCCAAACATGCTCAATGGGGGACAGATCCGGAGATCTTGCTGGCCAGGGTAGTTGACTTACACCTTCTAGAGCACGTTGGGTGGCACGGGATACATGCGGACGTGCATTGTCCTGTTGGAACAGCAAGTTCCCTTGCCGGTCTAGGAATGGTAGAACGATGGGTTCGATGACGGTTTGGATGTACCGTGCACTATTCAGTGTCCCCTCGACGATCACCAGTGGTGTACGGCCAGTGTAGGAGATCGCTCCCCACACCATGATGCCGGGTGTTGGCCCTGTGTGCCTCGGTCGTATGCAGTCCTGATTGTGGCGCTCACCTGCACGGCGCCAAACACGCATACGACCATCATTGGCACCAAGGCAGAAGCGACTCTCATCGCTGAAGACGACACGTCTCCATTCGTCCCTCCATTCACGCCTGTCGCGACACCACTGGAGGCGGGCTGCACGATGTTGGGGCGTGAGCGGAAGACGGCCTAACGGTGTGCGGGACCGTAGCCCAGCTTCATGGAGACGGTTGCGAATGGTCCTCGCCGATACCCCAGGAGCAACAGTGTCCCTAATTTGCTGGGAAGTGGCGGTGCGGTCCCCTACGGCACTGCGTAGGATCCTACGGTCTTGGCGTGCATCCGTGCGTCGCTGCGGTCCGGTCCCAGGTCGACGGGCACGTGCACCTTCTGCCGACCACTGGCGACAACATCGGTGTACTGTGGAGACCTCACGCCCCACGTGTTGAGCAATTCGGCGGTACGTCCACCCGGCCTCCCGCATGCCCACTATACGCCCTCGCTCAAAGTCCGTCAACTGCACATACGGTTCACGTCCACGCTGTCGCGGCATGCTACCAGTGTTAAAGACTGCGATGGAGCTCCGTATGCCACGGCAAACTGGCTGACACTGACGGCGGCGGTGCACAAATGCTGCGCAGCTAGCGCCATTCGACGGCCAACACCGCGGTTCCTGGTGTGTCCGCTGTGCCGTGCGTGTGATCATTGCTTGTACAGCCCTCTCGCAGTGTCCGGAGCAAGTATGGTGGGTCTGACACACCGGTGTCAATGTGTTCTTTTTTCCATTTCCAGGAGTGTATTTCTTGACATAAATTTCCTAGAAATACGCCCCATGGGAAAATCCCATTTGCATTTATGTATCGTTTTGTGGGTTCTCTACCTCTTTTTTAAGATCTCAATTTTCGTCTTCAGTGTACATAACAATATCACATGTATATTATGTTTTGGACCTGTCGTGTCATATCCAAGAATTTCAGTCCACGAAAATGATAGACAATTTTTAGTTTTGCTAGTCTGCATTTGTAACTTTAAAGAATTACATACATTTATTTTAAACAAACTCTCTAACATTTACAATTTTTTCGCAACACTTTTTCTTTCAAGAGTACAAACAAATTTTGTCATTCTCTATCATATTTATGTCATCTTAGCTTATGTCCAAATCTGTTAACACATTTTAAATAACTTGAAAGTTATTATAAAAAATTATTACTATTGTAGGGCTAGTGGTAGCTTCAACATCAAAAATTATTATTATGGCAACACATGCACGAAAATGTGTAAAGCTCTCTCTGACCGTATTATCGTTACCTACACTTTTTCTCCAAAAGTTGCTAGGCTATCTAGCGAAACTTTATTATCGTTACCATAAACTCTCATTAGATGATTCATTCCATTCAGCAGAACATGTAACACTTATTTACCTTCTATCAGGATAGCAAGGTGATCAGCGAATCATATCATTTATGTTCTTTCACCTTGAATTTTAATCCCACTGCTGAATCTTTCTTCTATTTCCATCATTGCTTCTTCGACGTACAGATTGAACAGAAGGGGCGTAAAACTACATCCTTACCTTACACGCTTTTTAATCCGAGCACTTCGTTCTTGGTCGTCCACTGTTAGTATTCCCTCTTCGCTCTTGTACATACTTTATATTACCAGTCTTTCCCTATAGCTTACCTCTACTTTTCTCGGAATTTCGAATTTCTTGCACCATTTTACATAGACGTACGCTTTTTTCGGGTCTACAAATCCTACGAACGTGTCTTGATTTTTCTTTAGTCCTGTTTCTATCATAAACCGCAACTGATCGTCATCAACACATCCTCAACTTTCCTTTTCATTCTTATATATATTATTCTGCTCAGTTACCGGAATGTATGAACTGTTAAGTTGATGGTGCGATAATTCTCGCACTTGTCAGCTCTTGCAGTACTCGGAATTGTGTTGATGTCGCCAAACTCATACATTCTACACGTGAATAGTCGGTTTGTTACCATTTACCATGATGATTATAGAAATTCTGATGGAATGTTATCCATCCCTTCTGCCTTATGTGATCGTAAGTCCCCCAAAGCTCTTCTAAATTTTGATTCTAATACTGGATCCGCTATCTCTTCTTAATCGACTCCTGTTCCTTCTTCTATCACATCAGACAAATCTTCTCCCTCATAGAGCCTTCAATGTACTCTTTCCACCTGTCCGCTCTCTCCTCTGCATTTAACAGTCGAATTTCCGTTTCACTTTTAACGTTACGACTCCTCTTTTAATTTCACTCAAGGTTATTTTGACTTTGCTATATTCTGAGTCAGTCCTTCGGTCAATTATTTTCTTTTTAGATTCCTTCACTTTTTTCCTGCAGCCATTTCGTCTTACCTCCTCTGCGCTTCCTATGTATCTCATTCCTCAGCGAATTGTATTTCTGTATTCCTGAATGTATCTGAACATTTTTTTTCTTCCGTGTTTCATCGATCAACTGGAGTACTTCTTCTGTTACCCATGGTTTTTTCGCAGATATCCTCTTTGTACCTATGTTTATGTTTCCAACTTCTTTGATTGCCCTTTTTAGAGATGTCCACTCCTCTTCAACAGTACTGCCTACTGAGCTATGCCTTATGGCAGTACCTATAGCCTTAGAGAAATTCAAGCGAGCCGGCCGAAGTGGCCGTGCGGTTCTAGGCGCTACAGTCTGGAACCGAGCGACCGCTACGGTCGCAGGTTCGAATCCTGCCTCGGGCATGGATGTGTGTGATGTCCTTAGGTTGGTTAGGTTTAATTAGTTCTAAGTTCTAGGCGACTGATGACCTCAGAAGTTAAGTCGCATAGTGCTCAGAGCCATCAGCCAGCCAAATTCAAGCGTAGGCCATCATTCCTTAGTACTTCTGTATCCCACTTCCTTGCGTATTGATTCTTCCTGACTAATGTCTTAAACTTCAGCCTACTCTCCATCACTGTTATATTGTGATCTGAGTCTATATCTGCTCCTGGGCACGTGTTACAATCCAGTATCTGATTTCGGAATCTCTGTCTCACCATGATGTAATCAAACTGAAATCTTCCCGTATCACCCGGCCTTTTCCAAGTATACCTCCTCCTCTTGTGGTTCCTGAACAGAGTATTCGCTATTACTAACTGAAATTTATGACAGAACTCAATTAGTCTTTCTCCTCTCTCTTTTCGTGTCCCAAGCCCACATTCTCCTGTAACCTTTTCTTCTTCCCCCACAGCTGCATTTCACTCCCCCATGACTATTAGATTTTCATCTCCCTTTACATACTGTATTACCCGTTCAATATCATCATACACTTTCTCTGTCTCTTTGTGTTTAGTTTGTGACTTCGGCATGTATACCTGAATATCGGTGTTGGTTTGCCGTCGATTGTGATGAGAACAACCTTATCACTGAACTGTTCACAGTAACACACTCTCTGCCCTACCTTGCTAATCATAACGAATCCTACTCCCGTTATACCATTTTCTGCTGCTGTTTATATTACCGTATGCTCATCTGACCAGAAATCCTTGTCTTCTTTCCACTTCTCTTCACTGGCTCCTACTATATTGAGCCTTTGCATTTCCCTTTTCAGATGTTCTAGCTTGCCTACCTCGTTCAAGCTTCTGACTTTCCACGCCCAAACTCGTGAACGTTATCCTTTCCTTGGTTATTCAATCTTTTTCTCATTGTCGCGTTCTCTTTGGCAGTCCGCTCCTAGAGATACGAGACTATTCCAGAATCGAGACTATTCCGGAATATTTTGCCAATAGCGAGATCATCATGACACCTTTTCAATTACAGGTCAGATGTCCTGTGGATACACGTTATGTGTTTTAATGCATGGTTTCCATTGCCTTCTGTATCCTCTTGCAGTTGTTCATTGCTGATACTTCCACCCTTAGGTGCAGTTTCCCATCCCAAGGACAAGAGAGTGCCATGACTCTCTGTCTGTTCCTACGTCCTCTTTGAAATGGCTACTGGAAGGATGAGGATGACTTCCTATGCTGGAAATCTTCAGCTGTCAACGGTCATTATCAATCAAAATTTAAGCTGTGGCAGTTTTCGAACTCGGGACCGATCACACTACCGCTACACCAGGAAAAATTAAGTCTTTTGTACGTGCCCGCAATTTTTGAAATATTCAGTTATATTGTAATGTTCCTGCACGCAACAGACAACTTACCTCGTCTTTCCGCTGCAACTGCCTGAATATTCTGCATCCGTGTAATATTCCTGCACGCAACAGACAAGTTACCTCGTCTTTCCGCTGCAACTGCTTGAACATTCTGCATCCAGCAACATGCTAAAATAATTCAAAAGAAATACTGCGATCCATGCAGAGTGCAACTCATGGTCACCACTAATGTTGCAACCACTCCCCTTTTTTTATAGAAATTAAATGTACAGATGTGGTTTAGTCACAAGCCTTAAGAGGTGTAAAAAATTAAAAGAATCAATAAAAACTTTTAGTTCGCTATATTCCGAAAACTGACGATTCACACCCTGCATACTTTACTCGGACCTTCTTTTCCTTTAACAGTTTTATTACCAAAAACTTTAATTATTCCACAATGTCTTTCATGACGTATCTGGTCACAACGAAGATACGAGTATTACATTCAATGTATGCGCACACAAATATGACAACATCCATGCAGTGGACAAGCAAGCAACAACAAGGAGCGGCCAAAAGGCAAATTACCGAAAATCTTCGATTAATACAGAGCTCTCCTCCGGCGCCACCATCACGGTCAGGGCGGGCTGCAACCCCTCCTGACACGCGGCTTCTCCCCACGCCAGGCTGCGTCCCACTACTACCAACAGCTAACTGTTCGCTCGCTACCACTCGCAAAAAAATAATATCTCAAAGATGCTGCATGCACGCAGCAGCAGAATCAATAGCCAACTCTCCAAAAGACGCTATGAACGTCCAACTTTCAAACTCTATCGGTGCCCAATCCGTTTAAATAGTAACTAGAAAATGGCGATATGGCCACTCCAAGACAAAGTATCTATTTCAAACAGAAGCATACATGGATTCCTTCCGTACTACGAACTTGAGTAAACGCGCTGTAATACCTGCCGTTAAATTCAGGCTGCTCCATTCCCAGAAGTCACACTACTCCATGGCAGCAATCATTCAGTGTGTGCGGTGGGCCCATAGACAACCACATTCAGAGCTTGTGGAAAAGCTCTTCTTGAGCTAACAAGTGGTTCCGACAAAGGACCAGATGACTGATCTCGTCTGTTTCTTGACTGCTGCCAATAACCACCTCTGCCACCAGAGAGGAAAGAGCAGAAAACACTAGGCAGTATAGGTACCCGATGGCCTTGGGCTGCTAATGCAAACCCAGGCAATAGTGCCACATACGGAACAGTACATCTCCTTATGGTACACTGAGTGTGCTACTAGTATTGAGCCAAACAAATTTCCATTACATAAAAGTACATCTTTCAGCTATGTTTCGACAAGACTACAAATAACCTCCACTGATTTGGATCATAAACGTTCAGTGTCACAACAAAGAGCCGTATGTTCTTCTATAAATAATTTTACTTATTCTGTTTCTCTGTTCCCGTACAAAGAGAGTGAGTCTCCAGGTAATAGGTGTTTGGCTTCCAGTCTAAGCCCGTACTGTTTGGCAGGATCTCTTGTCAGAGTCAAGTCACGAGTTAAATTACTTAGATCGTTTTAACTAAATAATTATGATACATAACCTTTTTCTAGCTTGTAATCATCACCATCATCGCATTCATTTTTGGAGCTGCTCTCCTCTCGCAAATTCTTAAGAATCGTATGTGGGTTTGGAATAGCGAGAGATTCACAACGCATAACTGGTCGTAAGGGCGAAGAAATATTAGGATATTTTATATCCTTCTTTCTTTTTGTGTCCAACAATAACCATACAACAACAACAACAACGATATATATGTTTTTGCAGCTCCCTCTGCCCTATGCGAATTGCAAAAAGCACCGATTTCCTCTTCACATTATTCCACAATCTCAGTCCCTCAACATATGTACTGCGTATCTTGTGCTGTGCTCAGCTTTTGTCTTGATTGCCAAGCCTTATACGAAAAAAGTTTGTTTAGCAGACATTTTTCACAAAACTATTAATGACCAGTCTTTTCTTACCAATTAGATAGTTAACACAAACATAATAGAATACGTTTCTGTTATTCAAACACTTGTTGAAACTCATTTCTAAGAAACTGGAAAAGTGCATCTAACAATACAAATGTAGTCTCACGACACTGTAGCATGTCCACAATCAATTAATGCTTCCCCCTAACAGTCAGATGGTTGTCACAAGTGTAGCCAGCTACTCCATGTTATTAAAATACAATTTTCCTTACTTGCAACAACATTTCTCCTGGTGAAACATAAATCTAAATGAAAAATGAGTTTACTCCGCTTGTGAAAAAGCTATACACGATACAAAAAAATTAATAACAGATCCGAAATGAGTACGAAAAAGTTCTCCAAGAACAGTGAAAATTTCACAGAATCAAAAATTATATTGGGTTGTATAATCGAGTGCCTTTAAATGCGGCACAAAATCCAAATCGTTCAGATACTTTTGAACATGCGCCGTCCTGGACTGTAGAGTCAGCAATCTTGCAAGGTATTACTGGTGTACTTCCAACGTTTTTGGATTTTTTAATTTTTCTAATTTAATTGTTTTTAATTGCCCAATAGCACAACTGGGTTAGTTTCACATCTTCTAATTTTTAGTTTTCCACCAACGCCATCTTAAATTTTTGATTCTCCCATCAGCGTCATTGTGACGTGGGACACACACTCAAGGATACTTCAACCCAATAAAGACAAGGCATTAATTATCAATGAAACACACACCTTGGCTCATAATTTCCAACATATTTTATTTAACAATTGCATGGCTACAGCAGACTGCTGTTACCCCAGAATAATATACATAATTACCCTAGAAATTGAAACATTAGTAAGCAGACAAAATGTCTACGGGCGTCAAAGCCCATCCCAAACAAATAATTTCAGAACCCTCTTTAGATAAATCTTAAGAACTATACAAACAATAAATGGTTTACTGACAAACACTCCCACAGAAGCAAGACACCTTTCTAAGATATAACAGCAGTAAGATATTAAAAACACAGTAGAATGAAAGAATGAAAGGCATCTTTCAGATATTACAAAATTTCAGTGACAAGTAGTACCATATCTGGGGTTTGCGAAAACTACAACTCAGATCGAGCCTGAATGAAAGCTGAAAGGAACGGTGAAGAAGGAAAGACGGACGCCTCGGCGTCACCAGGAACAAATAATGATATACTCAACTTAGATTCAGCGAAGAACTGGTGTCTACTGGCAAACACGGCGACCGCGCTATCGGTTACAATTCAAACTGGCCGCCGTCAAGGCGTCGTCCCCCAGTTAAACGATCAGCTACAACAGACGACGCGCACCGCTGATTATACCACGGAAACACCAACATAAAACCAAAACAGGCAAACCTCATTGTGCACCAGTGGTCAATACGAAACAGACTGCAAGGGAGTCCAAACACTATACTCGTAAGATCCCTTAACTGCAAACAGCACGAAACTCAATAAACATGTATACAGCAGAACTCTAAGAACCTGAATAAATCCCACCGTTTGATTCTTTAGCGTATCTGGTAGCAGGCTGATGTATATGAAAGGCACTTTCACATGTTCACATCGTTTAGCAGCACAGACGAGAACATCGCCCTCTCACAAGATGCCATATACACACGCCGACCGCACGCGAGGCTCTGTCCGCAGCCCCACTGCCCACGTGACAGAAACAGGCAGAGAATGCGCGAAGAGCGACCGTCGACAACCAGACTGCACACCGGAGCGCCAACCAACCGACCAAAACCAGCCATCTCCCCATTTTTTTCTTTATTGTGATTTCATTCCCCTGCGCCATATAGGCAGGGGAGGGCTGTCAGCGGCACAATCCGCCGCTTTTCAGCCGAGTGACATGACAATAAAACGAGAATAAAATGTTACATAAAAGGCGATAAAAAAGGGTGACATAAGACAGAGTAAGGGGAGATAATGGAGGTAAAAATACTCTGACATGGAGACGTTCATGGGGAGACAATGACAAAAATCGACATAAAGTTAAAAAACACAGTTGGCAATTCTCAAAACACTAAGAAGACACTGAAGGCAAACGCACAGGTTAAATGTCAGCCACAGTGTTAAAAGCACTCCAGAACAACACACATTAAACCCACTTGGAGCACATACGATAAAGAATAAAATTGACAGGTGGGACCTGCCGAGGGAGAGGCCAGAGAGGATGGAAAAGGAGGGGAGAGCAAGGGGAAGCAGGGGAGGCGGCGGGATGAAAAGAGTAGGGGTGTGAGCGGCTACACCAAGACGCAGGAAACTGGTGGGGCAGGAGATGAAGAGGGAAGACAAGGCAGGAGGGAGTGCAGAGACACTGAAGGGGAGCACAAGAGAGGGAGGGGGAGTAGGAGGGGAAAGACACGAGAAGCGAGGGGGAGAAGAGGGAGCCCTGAGGAGGAGGCAGAAGGAAGATGGGGTTAGAGTTGGTAGGAAGGGTACATGTCAGGGCGAAGCTCATCATCTGGGAGGGGTAGATGGTTGAAGTTGTGTTGGGAAAGGAGGCAGAGGGTGTGGAGATGGACAGAGGGTGGGACACAGCGGTAAAGGCACAGCAATGGGCTGGGGTTGGACAGGAAGGGAGACACGAGGGGGTGAGGGGGATCAATGTGGTGGACAATATATAGTGTGCAGATGTGTTCAAGGAAAAGGAGAATGTGAGGGAAGGGGATGAGGTCGTAGAGGATGTGCATGGGGGACGGAAGGCCGATGCAGAAGGCAAGGTGGAGCGCACGGTGTTCGAGGATTAGGATGGATTTATAGAACCTGGGAGGGACGGAAATCCAAGCCACGCTGGCGTAACAGAGGATGGGGTGGATCAAGGATTTGTAGGTGTGAAGGATGGTGGAAGGATGCAGACCCCATGGCCAGCCGGACAGCAGTTTCAGGAGGCGGAGTCTGTTGCGAGCTTTGTGTTGGATGGTAAGGAGATGGGGAGTCCAGGTGAGGTGGCGGTCGAGGGTGAGGCCAAGGTATTTGAGAGGAGGAGTGAGGTGGATAGGATGGCCATAAATGGTGAGGTAGAGATCATGGAGATGGAAATAGCGGGTGGTTCGACCTATGATGATTGCCTGGGTCTTGGAGGGGTTGATACGGAGGAACTACTGGTTGCACCAAGCAGTGAATTGGTCAATTTGGAGGGTACGTTGGGACCGTTGAAGGTTAGGATAAAGGGCTAGGAAGGCGGTGTCATCAGCCAACTGGAGGAGATGACCCCTCTCCCCACAGCGTGGTGTGCTTAAATAGCCGAAAAGCGACCAAAGAGGAAAACCACGGCTACGCGATACAGAATCGGTGCCAGATATCTTAAATGAACATTGCAGATGACACTGTCGTTTATCGACTAGCAAAGTCATCATAGGGTCAAAACAAATTGCAAAACGATTTAGAAAAGATATCTGAATGGTGCATAAATTGACAGTTCACCCTAAATAACGAAAAGTGTGAGGTCATGCAAATGAGTGCTAAAAGGAATTCGTTAAACTTCGGTTACACGATCAATCAGTCAAATCTAAAGGCACTAAATTCAACTAAGTACCTAGGAATTACAATTACAAACAACTTAAATTGGAAAGAACACATAGAAAACGTTATGAGGAAGGCTAACCAAAGACTGCGTTTTATTGGCAGGACACTTAGAAAATGCAACAGATCTGCCTACACTACGCTTGTCCATCCTCTTTTATTAGACTACTGCTGTGAGGTGTGGGATCCTTACCAGATAGGACTGACGGAGTACATAAAAAAGTTCAAAGAAGAGCAGCATTTTTTGTACTAACGCGAAATAGGGGAGAGAATGTCACTGAAATGATACAGGATTTAGGATGGACATCATTAAAACAAAGGGGTCTTCGTCGCGTAGCAATCTTCTCACGAAATTCCAATCACCAACTTTCTCTTCCGAAAGCGAAAATATTTTGTTGACGCCGACCTAGATAGGGAGAAACGAACACCATGATAAAATAAGGGAAATCAGAACTCGTATGGAAAGATATAGATGTTCGTTCTTTCCACGCGCTGTACGAAATAGGAATAATAGAGAATTGTGACAGTGGTTCGATGAACCCTCTGCCAGACACTTAAATGTGATTTGCAGAGTATCCATGTAGATGTAGATGTAGATGTAGTGACTCTCCACGTTCAGCAAGACATTCGGGGTTTGAGAAAGATCATTTAAACACATTAATCCATTTTATAAAAACTTGTTTCTGCAGATTGAAAATATCATTCTGGAAACATTCCCTAGGCTGTTGCTAAGACATGTCTCCGCAGTATCCTTTCTTCCAGGAGTGCTAACGAGCGAGGTGGCGCAGTGGTTAGCACACTGGACTCGCATTCGGGAGGACGACGGTTCAATCCCGTCTCCGGCCATCCTGATTTAGGTTTTCCGCGATTTCCCTAAATCGTTTCAGACAAATGCCGGGATGGTTCCTTTGAAAGGGCACGGCCGATTTCCTTCCCAATCCTTCTCTAACACGAGCTTGCGCTCCGTCTCTAATGACCTCGTTGTCGACGGGACGTTAAACACTAACCACCACCACCACTGGGAGTGCTAGTTCTGAAAGGTTCACAGAAGAGCTTCTGTGAAGTTTGGAAGGTGGGATACGAGGTACTGGTAGAACTGAAGCTGTGAGGACGGGTCGTCAGTCGTGCGTGGGTGACCCAGTTGGTAGAGCACTTGCCCGCGAAAGGCAAAGGCCCCAATTCGATTCTCGGTCCGGCACACATATTTAATCTGCCAGTAAGTTTCAGTAAAGTATTTCTTTCGCCCTCGTACCTTACATTATTTGCGATAATGTAAATGCACAGGGAGTCACACCTAGTGATACGTGGCTGGCGACCACGGGGCCCCGAGCTGAGTCCTGGCATTGCTTCCACTTACTTATGCCAGACTCCTCACTTTTATCTTTCCTATCTGGCCACCCTCGGCCAGCTCTTGTTCTTTTCCGACTCTGACGCTATTATGTTTCGAAGGCTAGGGGTCTTTCATTTTCCAACCTATACTTCTCATGCAGCGTCTGACCCGGAGCGGGCGGCTGCAAAAGGCGTCTGTATCCCATGTTAGGGGCGGCCTCCAGAGCTGCGGAAGGCAACGGAATACCACCGCAGATTATCTTCCCTGCATAATGCAGTCTCCATTTTATGCACAAAGAATGGCTTCCTCTCATGTTAAATCAGTGTCCGGAGGTAAAATAGTCCCCCATTCGGATCTCCGGGGGGGGGGGGGGGGGACAACTTGAAAGGAGGCAAAAAATCAAAACGAGAATTGGTACCTGGAGTGTCAGAACTCTGCTACAAGCAGGAAAACTAGAAAACCTTAAAAGAGAGATGGAAAAGGATCATACGGACCTCGTAGGAGTTGCTGAGGTAAGATGGAATGGACATGGAGAGTTGCAGTCAGATGAATATGTATTCTACTACTCAGGAGGAGAGGTAAAAGGAATTAATGGAGTAGGAATGATTATGACAAAGGAATTGGCTAAATGTGTGGAATATGTTATTGGTGTAAGGCTGAAAGGAGCACAAAAAGATTTACTGATTGTCCAGGTGTATATGCCAACTTCAGAACATGATGACCAAATTGTAGAGGAAACGTACAATGTAATAGAGAGAATAATGGACGAAAATAAAAAATGCTGCAAAATAGTAATGGGAGACTGGAACGCCATTGTGGGAGAAGGGAAAGAGGGAAACATAGTAGGCAGTCATGGTCTTGGAAAGAGAAATGACAGAGGTGAATGGTTAATTGACTTCTGCAGGGAAAGGCAGCTGATAGCGGCAAACACATGGTTCAAGAACCATAAGAGGAGGCTCTACACTTGGAAATCACCAGGGGATAAATACAGAAACCAAATCGATTTTATACTGGTAGAAGAAAGATACAGGAATGGAATCAAGAAGGTGCACACATTACCAGGTGCAGATATTAATAGTGACCACAACTTACTTATGGCAGAAATAGAAATAAGAATGAAAAAACTGAAAAAGGCGACAATGGTGAAGAAGTGGGATCTAGAGAAGATAAGGTTCAACAAAGAACAAATTACAGAAATGCTGTCTCGGGACTTTCTAAACACATTACGAGACAAAGAAGCACCTGATATTGCCAACGAGTACTGGAATATGCTGAAAGAAGGAATCATTAAAGCAGGACAGCAAAATATAGGATATGTAAAAGAGAAAAGGTCAAAAAAACCATGGGTCACACAAGAAATGATTTCCAAGATGGAGGAGAGAAGAAAATTGAAAAACAAGAACACTGAAGATGCAAGAAAGATATACCGAAGGTTAAATAACGAACTGCAAAGAGAAACAGAGCAGGCTAGGAAAAAATGTCTAAAAGAGGAATGTGATGAAACTGAAGAACTGGACAGGAAGGGAAGATACGACTTACTAAGAGTAAAGACTATGACATGGGAACAAAACAGAGCAGGAAGTGCTACTATGGAAAGTTTGAGTAAAGACGAGGAGGTAGTGTACAAAGATCGTGACGATGTCCTCCAGAGATGGGAAGAATATATAAAAGAGCTATATGACACAAATAGCAAACCAGAAACTCTGGAACTTGAATCAAATAACATTGTAAGTGATGAAGAGAAAGGAACGACCATCATAATGGAAGAAGTAAAGTCTGCCATTGCTGCAATGAAAAATGGCAAAGCAGTAGGTACAGATACAATACCGGGAGAAATACTAAAATGCTTGAACCACAATGGAATAAGAGAAATATTGAGGTTATGTAATAAAATATATGACAGTGGTGAATGGCCTGAGGACTTTTTGACAACAGTAATGATTCCATTACCGAAAAAACAAGGAACCAAGAAATGCAGCGAGCAGAGGACAATCAGCCTCATTTCACATGCAGCCAAAGTGATGTTAAGAATAATTAATAAAAGACTTGAAAAAGTAATAGAGGAGAATCTCGGCGAGGAGCAGTTTGGCTTTAGACGGAATACGGGCACCAGAGATGCAATAGGGCTCCTACGAATCTTGGGAGAAAGGTTTATTGAAAAAGGAAGAGACCTATGTATGTGCTTCATCGATTTAGAAAAGGCATTTGACAATGTGGTTTGGGACA
Organism: Schistocerca nitens; assembly: GCF_023898315.1. Lineage (NCBI taxonomy): Eukaryota > Metazoa > Arthropoda > Insecta > Orthoptera > Acrididae > Schistocerca > Schistocerca nitens. The sequence goes on along the minus strand of NC_064615.1, from coordinate 251,620,864 downwards.
AGCTGGCGACTATTATGAGGGAAAAGAGAGTGGACTGAAAAACCAGAAGACTTATAAACTCATTATACCTTAATCAAAAAGTTTCACTTAAATTGAGAGGAGAAAGTACAAACTGGATCAGACTAGGGAAAGGAGTAAGACAAGGATGCTGTTTATCACCTACTCTTTTCAACCTGTACTTGGAAAATATGATTGACCAATGCTCATTAGATGACAAAGGAGTAGAAATTGGAGGACGAAGAGTAGGGTGCTTGAGATTTGCTGATGACATGGTGCTTCTAGCCACAGGGGAAAAAGAATTACAGGATTTGGTGGACACCATTGCAACTAACGGAAAAAAATATGGAATGAAAATTAACACAAATAGAACAAAAGTATTGGCAATAGGAGGAAATAAGGAAATAAAAATTGTGCTGAATGGAGAAACACTATAATAGGTGCAAAATTTTAAGTAACTTGGAAGCAGGATAGATACAGACTGGAAGTGCACCACAGAAATCAAAACAAGGATAGCAATGGCAAAAGAGGCGTTTTATAAGAAAAGGAGAATCTTCTGCAGCGGTCTGGACAGAGAACTCAGAAAGAGACTCATAAAATGTCTTGTATGGAGTGTTCTTCTATATGGCGCTGAAACATGGACTATGAGGAAAAAAGACAGAGAAAGGCTGGAGGCTTTTGAGATCTGGACATGGCGGAAGATGGAAAGAATAAGTTGGATGTACAGAGAAAAAATGAAGAGGTACTGAGAAGAGTGGGAGAGAAAAGACAGTTACTAGATGTAATAAAGAGAAGAAAAAGAAATTGGATTGGGCATATATTAAGAAAGAATGACGGACTGATAAAAACAGTTTTAGAAGGTTATGTAGAAGGGAGAAGGAAGCTAGGAAGGAAGAGATTCCAGATACTGGATGACATGATGGGCGGTACAACATACAGCAGCCTTAAGAAGGAAGCAATGGATCGCAGAAAATGGAGAGGCAAAGGACCTGCTAATATAGCAGATAACTGATGATGATGATGAAATGCACAGGTTTGACGTCATTTTCCTTTGTGACACTTCTCCAGCTTATTCTGCTTAGAAATGTAAACACTTTAAGTTTTCTAGTGGCACTTTCTTCACAAACCTAAATAAATTCATGCCACTACTGCCCATTCTGAAAACATTTAGATATGCATAGATATGAAATATTGGGCAACAAAGAGCTTCGCTGAAGATTGCTTTTCTGATCGGCCCTTAACTTCAAATACCACACTGTCCGATTACGAGGGCGCGTTGAAAAGTAATGCCTCCGAATTTTTTTTATTTTGTTTTCAATATCGGCTGTTACATGACACTGATATTAGCCGGTAGACTTTTCCACATCGCTGACGTAAGTTCCAACCCTCTGCCGCTAGAGGGCTCCAAACTATAGTATGCAGCATGGCGATGTGTAACGCAACAGTGTCAGTGTACTGCGAGATACTCTGAAACCTGAAAGCGCGAATTCCAAGAGTTTGTCCGCATATCGAACACCCTGTCCTTCAGCACGACAATGCCAGACCACACACGAGCGCTGCGACATCTGCAACAATCCGACGTCTTTGGTTCACCGTCATCGACCATCCTCGATACAACGTCGACTTGGCTCCATCTAATTTTCAGCTGTTTCAAAACCTTAAAGAACACCTTTGAGGACTTCAATTTGATAGGGTTGAAGCGGTGCCATCAGAGGTGAGGGCGTGGCTCCGTCAACTTTGTCAAACATTCTGCAGTGACGATATTAACAAACATGTATCTCGTTGGAAGAAATGTATTCTTCGCCAGGGTGCCTATGTTCAGAAATAAATATGTAGGCATGAACAATGAAGATGCATTATCTTCATAAGGTTGGATTATTTAAAAAAGTTGTAAGAGTATTCACATAGAAAATCGGAGACATTACTTTTCAGCACGCCCTATTAGTTCACACTATTTGCGGGGTAAACTTTCTGCTTGTGGCATTGTTGGTATTGCAGGGTTCACAAAACTTGCCATGAGAATAAATTATGCAATAGTAACCCCTTTCGTAATAATCTGAGCTGCATCTCTCAGTGAATACCAGTGAAGGTATAAATTACAACTCTTCTTAACAATATATTTCCTTTCGCCACCGTTGTCGACATGAAGAACGATTAAAGGTGCAAACCTCTAGTAGTCTCTCGATTCGGTTACTTCACTACGTTCGATTGGTAAGCTTTCTGCTTACACTTCTGTTGGTGTTTATACTAAAGCAGCAAACCTTTAGTAGTTCTTCATTTCGACAGAGGTGCGAAACGAATCATTTATGCCCCTGATGTTAAAGTGAGAGAGAAGCCAACGAATTAAGGGAGCAAAGGAGCGTCATGTTGACATCCTGGTAATTAAAAACGGAACACTAGCACAGTTGCAATATCTTTGGCAGGAGTATCGTCAAAACTGTACAGATCAGGATACTCTTATAGTGCCATTTACACCTGAGAGGCTTTTCCAAACAGATAGTTTACGGGAAGATAATTACATATGAATGTCTATAGTTTAATTCTCTGTTAACAACAGACTAGCCGGGGTTGTGCTCTGTGTTTGTCATTTTCGTTATTAAATATTGTTTCTTGTTCAAGCGGTGGTGCAAAACTCCCAATTACAGTTTTCTGGCCATAGCCACCATTATGTTAAAGTGGATGTAGTATTTCGGCTCTTCACTGCTTCCAACGTCCTTTGATAATCCATTCAGTTTCTCCATACGCTGTAGCCAATCATCTAAGAAATTATCCTTCTGGTCTTCCGGAACTCGGTTCAGGAATGGACATACTGACTTCAGAAAATCTAAAAAAATAAAAAGGCAAATATTAGATTACGATGAAAAATCACAAAGCATACAAATATTATATTTGAATAATAGTTTAAGATATCGAAAGCAGCATTTTATCAAGATAAAGTTCGCGAAACAAGGATGTTCAATGCTTCAGACTTTATCTAACGAGGCACTGTTAATTAGTTGTTTATTCATCCATAGAGCATTTACAGACTGTGTCACACATGTCATCTTAGTAGAAAAACAAAACAATTTTTAAAGAAATTGAAAGTATAGCTCTAGGGAGCCTACATAATTAATTTTTCCCTTTATTGTTTTGTTTTATTCATTGTGTTTAGTAGTAAACGTCAAGACGTTCAGATAGTAGTTCTACCTGAACATTAATTTTTCATTGTTTCTGTTTATATCCATGCTATAAAAGTGCCCGTTTTCGACAACACAGGGTGATTTTTTTCCCCCATGTACAAAGTCTATTGATTGATCGATGAGAGGATACGGAACAGAAAAGATCTAATGAACTTATGTCCGGAAATTCATGATTTCCGGGTATTCGATCATATACTGTTATACAGACTGCGGTCTAATGCACGCGGCACCATGCAACCATAGCTACAGTATGTGTTGAAAATGATTTTCGAGTGCCTCAAGGCATGTACGTACGCGCTGTAGCATGCTCTGTCTCACACGTTCACGTGGGCCAGGCTGCATCCGAACAGTGTCAAAGGCAGCATGAATATCCTCCTTCCTTGTCTGCATATCTGGAATGATTCTGTGTTAAGGATACGTTTGAGATGGCCCCATAACCGGAAACCACACCGGTTGAGATCCGGTGAACGTGAGGCCATGCAACTGGACACCCTCGTCCGGTCCACCGACCTCCCAAGACACGATTGAGATGCGTCCAGTAGGCTGGAGAACCATCATGTGGCCGCCACATAACCCTTCGAATCATCAATGGCACTTCTTCCAGTAAGGGGGGCAAAGTCACCCGCAAGAAACGCCGATAGTTCCGGCCCGTTAGGCGACGCTGAAGGAAGACTGGTGCCAAAAGACGATCGCCAATTATCCCGGCCCACACATTCCGGCTGCTCTAATGCTGATAATTCGCTGTCACCATACCATGGGGGTTCTGCATATTATAGCACAGATCACTGATAAGAAAGTTGAACATGCCACTCCTCGTAAAGGTGGTCTCAGCTGTGAATAGGACAGACAACACAAATCCCAGAAACGTGGTTGCCTGGTGAAGAAACCAGTGACGAAACTGCTCCCGATGTGGAAAGTCTGTCTCTAGAACGCCCTGCACACGTCTGAAGTGATGAGGGTAGTAACAACCGATATAGAGAAATTTCCACACGGTCGTCTGGCTTACCCCTTACTGGCGGGCAAACCGAATGGTACGGTCGCCTTCCTGATGTGTTAATCATATTTTCTTCCAAGTCTGGTGTTCGAACATTTCGGGTACGTTCTTCATGGTTTCCTGTTTCCTGAAACGACCCTGTCTCAGACAAATGGCGATACACTGTTGCAAATATTGAATGCTGTGGCTACTGTCGGTGAGGATAGCTCTCCTGATAAAATCTTGCTGCCCCCCCCCCGCCCCCCCCCCTTTGCCATTTGCCTTTCCGCAAGTGAACACTATGTCGGAACCATTGTGTACAACACTGTATCACACCCACTTCAACATGAATAACATAGAGAAGTGAATCGGACACAACGTTACCAATTACTATGGCAGGAGAGGGTTCTAGGGCATGACATCTGAGGAACTGTACCACCCTCTAGGAGAAAACCATGCATACTGTAAGTGTGGCTGCATGGTATTGCAGCGCGTATTAGACCGCAGTTTCTGTATCAAAGTATGATTGAATAAATGACCTCTAGCGTGGAAACCATGCACATTCGGACGTATGTTCATTAGACATTTTTTCCGTATACTCTCAGTACATGGTAAAAAAAAGACCCTGTAGAGACTGAGCAATAGAGTTGTAGGCCCGTGAGTAACATGAGAACGCGGACTGCAGATATGTGGCATGGCTGGTGCGTTGGTTTTCGTGCGTTAACTCACGGATAAATCATTTAAATTAATACGTGTGCGTATTGATGGGAACTGCAAAAAGAGATCGAGTAATATAATGTGAACTGTGTGTCGCACTTTTGTTCTTGAATAAAATGAGACAGTTTTTGGGCCCAAATCGGTAGGTCACTGGTGGAACAATGTGTGTGCATGGTACCTCGTTTGAGTGTTTCGAACAATGTACTTTTAAGTGAGTAAATCTAAAACTGTGTCGTGTAAGTCACTAAATTGAAATTGTATCACAAGTTCCACTGAGCGGAAGAATATACGAACATATGACTGAATGTTTCAAATTATGCATATCTGGACCTGCAATTTCACGACATCAAGCTCACGCCGACAGCTGCGCCAGTATCGGAGTCCTGTCTCTACCTCAGATGTATAATGGACCTAAAAACATTTTCAGCATATTATCGTCCAATACCAGACTCGCCATACTATCTTGGAATACTGCAGCCGTGTGAGCTGCAGTCACAGCGAGGATTTTTGAAAAAGGCTGCTACGTTAATAAGGCTCTTAGCTGGATAAATAATGTAGAACGGTATGAGATTTTCACTCTGCAGCGGAGTGTGCGTTGATATGAACCTTCCTGGCAGATAAAAACTGTGTGCCGGACCGAGACTCGAACTCGGGACCTTTGCCTTTCGCGGGCAAGTGCTCTACCAACTGAGCTACCCAAGCACGACTCACGCCCCGTCCTCACACCTTTACTTCTGCCAGTAGCTCGCCTCCTTCCTTCCAAAAGACAAAGGTCCCGAGTTCGAGTCTCGGTCCGGCTCACAGTTTTCATCTGCCAGGAAGTTTCAATATAGTACGGTATATGGTTTCTCTATAAAACAGAATTTGCTCCGGTCATAATATTTTGTCAATCTGGTTTCCCGTTAAAGCAAGATTTGCTCCAGTCATAATATTTGGTCAATCTACGACGATGTTTGCAAAATTTTAGAAAGCATTTTGTAGATGGAGCATAGCGATCGGTATAAAATGCTAAAGAACCGTAATTACACGGATCTCGCTCCGTCTGCGGTCAGCAGCAGCCATAACGGCAGAAAGAGCCTAAAGATGGTTCGAGGAACGAGCCGAAACCTGTTGCTAACAAATGAAAAATCTGGAAACGCGATCAGGACTGTTTTCATTTAATTTTTAAGACAATGTTGTCATTGGAACAGTACGAACACATAAATGTACTGTTCGCTCCATTCCGCACCCTATAATTTTTTTACTATTTAGTAAATTAATAGCCATACTTGCTCTCATTCATTCAGTGGATTAACCACGTTGTATAGCGTCATGTTCCTGACGTAATACATAAATAACTTTATGAAATGAACATATTTACAAACCCATTACACTGTGTGCTGACACACCTATTATAAGCGTGCTTTGTTCTGACCGGTCGAGAACTGTAGCCCTCGTAGTATTCAAATCTGACAGCTGGTGTACATGTGTTTGAGGTTAGTTAGTTTACAACATTATGTTAAATTTAAGGGTTGTGCATATTAGTGTATTTCACGTAAATGAGTACATTTCTGGGTGCACGCATACATATTATTCAACAACATTTTCACGGTATACTTGTGGGAACTAAATGTCAGGGAATGACTCAATATTTCATATTGCCCAATGTTATTGGCTGTCTGTAGGTAAGATTGAAAGTTGTGTAATATATTATACGGCATACTGACGGATCTACTGAAATAAGATTTTAAGTAAAATGTCTCATGCTAATGGCGCTGGCTAATATTGAATGCCTGTCAGAGCAGTCTGCTACGGTGTTTAATTTGTGCATTTTGATGTGTTGTGAAATGGAAATGGGTTCGAAATAGAGGAACGGACATTTATTATTGAAAATATTTAGTGGTTTCCAGTCCCACAAAGTACTTAATTGTTGCATTGCACATTTACACAGTAAAATAATATTGATGGAGAAACGCTATTTAGGAACATATTTTTTATTATATTTGATGTATTCCCCGTAATTTACAAAGACATACTACAACAAGAATGGAACACATAACATCTAGCATATATACCAAGACTACATACATTGGGCCAGGAGGTCTATACATGTCAACTCAATGCTGACACACATAGCACATATTTCGAGCACGAACATTCAACACTTCCTGTTGAACAAATGTTTTATGTGCTCACAATAATCATGAACACAACATCGTTTCGGAGCACTACGCATTGTACTCTGTGTTGTTAAACCATACAGTTTTTCAAATACCTGGAATTTGTCTTTACTGAGAGCCTTGGTCAATAAATCAGACCTGCTTCCTCCGTACACAAACAGTTTATAGCCGTATCCTTCTGTTTTAGACGATACCTAGTAAAATGGTACCCAATATCAATGTGCTTGAAACGTACACTTGTTATTTGCTTCTGAGCTAGCTTGACAGTTCCCTTGTTGTCGGAAAACACTTTGGTAGACTCAATAATCGTATGTGGCTCAGTTTCACCTATTAGAGTTCTTAATCATAACACTTCTGGTATGGTGAAAGACAATGCCATATAGTCAGCCTCAACAGTAATCAAAACCATTGTTGGTTATTTCTTACAAGACCAAGATATTAATCTTCCCATCAACTTGAATCAGCTGCCTGTAATAGAATGTCTGTTACGCAGTTCTTTTCCCCAGTCAGCATCAATATAACTTTCCAGGTTCTAGTTCACTGTCTAACAATTACTTAATTGGTAATCAACGGTTCCTTTTAAATAAATAAATTTTCTTTTAACTGCAACCCAGCGTTTAATTCTAGGGTCTTAGCAAATTTTGTTCACAATATTAGTAGTGAAGGCACTATTTGGCGTGGAAGTTTGAGCTGATTATAAAAGAATTGCCACTGCCTGCAAATAAGGGAATTGCTTTTTCACATTCTACCTTCGTTTTCTACTAACAGCTTTGTGGCAGCCGTGCCGAGAAGTGCGCGAGCTGTAGCTAGTGCCGGCCGAAACTAGCGGTGCCCGCCGCCACCACACCCGCAGATTTACCATTTGGCCAGATTTTGGGAATGGTGCGAAGTGCACGGGCTCGCACAAGACAAAGTGTAGACCAGTGTGAGCTGAGAAACGGACCACTATAGACGTGTATCCATGTGTATAATTCTGTTTGCCGCAAACCAAAGCGTCGAGCTCTGGACCAAAGTGTTGAGCTTAAACTGAGTTCCCCACAACGCGATCTGAATCTTTTAGACAGCACCACCCGTATCGTCACGTCGCGACCACAAAGTACACGGCGCACAGTGGGTGGGAAGACGGTTATCGGTTTTGTCTGTTCACGCGTCCATTGTTTCATCGCCGTTACGCAATCGGATCACGTGCTCCTTAGTTACGGAGTGTACAATCCCCATCTCACTCGTATGGTTTCTTTCCTTGTGGTGCACTCGTAAGTATCATTCGTAGAAAAAGAAAATGGTTCAAATGGCTCTGAGCACTATAGGACTTAACATCTGAGGTCATCAGTCCCCTAGAACTTAGAACTACTTAAACCTAACTATCCTAAGAGCATCACACACATCCATGCCCGAGGCAGGATTCGAACCTGCCACCGTAGCGGTCGCGCTGTTCTAGACTGAAGCGCCTAGATCCGCTCGGCCACACCGGCCGGAGTAGAAAAAGACTCTAATTCCTTTTCTGCAGCTTTCTTCCAATAAACTGCACTCGGGCTAACCAAGGTTTCTTCAACTGTAAGAGGTTACCGTTGAATATTTGAGCATCCACACACATTTTATATTCTGGATACAATTTAGATTATGTTCTACATGATGAACGCCGCAAATTTACGTTCATTGCTGCTGGAGTTTCCTGGTTCTCATTATCCTTTTCATCTTCAGTCAACATATCTGATTCTACCTGAACAGCTCTTTCATGTATTTTAAATCCAAAATTTTCTGGTGCTTTTGAACGCTCTTGGACATCTTATTCAGATTAATATGTGCACATACGTTTTCACTGTACGTTTCATTCTCACCAATTATAAAAATATTACCTCTCTGCTAGTTAGTCCCGTTTTCGATTCAGGCTTTACGATTCAGTAACCTTGGAAATCTTCACAATTTCCAATAAATATGACTTTCAGATTTAGAGCCCCATTTTCTTCTAAGTGGTTTGAGAACTTGTACCATGGCCTTACATTTAAATATTCTTAGATGGTATAGATCTGGCTTCTTTCCAGTCCAAATTTCATATGTGGTCGTGTTTGGTAAATCTTTAGTAGGCGATTTACTATTCGGATCCTCTGCACTTGATTCTGCTTCTGCCCAATAACATATGAGTAATTCTGGATCCTTTAAACATGCTCCTTGCTTTTTATAGAATTTTTCTGTTAGCCTGTTTTGCTACTGCGTTATGGTCAGAACTAAAGCAAGCTGCAGTTTGATTTCTGATTCCAAGTTCACTCAGTCGTTGTCTAAATTGTTTATTGACGCATTCGGTACGATTTTCTTACCTGATAACTTTTATATTCTTACCACTCCTTCTTTCAGCTATGACGCGAAAGTGGAAAATATCTCGCTCACTTTGTCCTTGGTTCCAGGGAAATAAACGTGGGTATATCTAGAAAAATTACCAATCAAGGTAAGGAAACAACAAGTGCTCTGATAGATTCCTTTTCCATGGGTCCAAACGTCTGTGAGTATCAGCTGTGAAAGCTCAGTACATCTATTTTTACTTGTTTTAAACGATAATCTGGCTTGATTTCATTGTAAACAAATTTCACAACGCAAGTTACAACGCCTATATTCCTTTAACCCTGTTGCCGTGTGTTTTAACAAGGCCGTACTTCTCCTACTATGATGTCCAGTCCTTTATGACATAAATGTAAAGGATAACTATTTCAAACTTCAGGAACATCTAATTCATAAATAACTTTTTCTTTAGTATCTGTGGGTCTCACACTGGCCCTTCTGATCAATTATTTCTCCACTATTTAAATAGAAAAATTACCTTGTAGCCCTTATTCACTATTTCACTAACTGAAGGAAAAATATTTAGCAGCATTCTTAATATAATGTACATTATGAGCTGTAATGCCGTGTGATTCTGCATTAGCATTGAAATTAAAGTTTATCTTTCTTTCCCATTCACATTGTAATGGAGAACCATCCACTGTTAGGCGAACAATGTATGTTCTAGCTGAAACATCGTATAAAACTCATTGGCCTTTGGGTATATTCATAGACACTGCAGAATCAAGGAACTAATCTGTACTCTTACTCCAAATTTTGCCAAGAATAATATGCAGTGCATTACCTTTACTATTTGCTTTCTTTTGTGTTCCCTTTGAAACAAGACTTTTTCTTGTGTACTTCTTTTTCCTTGGCATTTATAACATCGAACAGGTTTCTTCTTTTTGTATTTTCGATACGAAGCCATTCCTATGTCCTGGATAGAATATTTTTATATATTCTTAATATCTTGACTTTTACGCTGTCGCCTGTAATTGGTTTACCTGAATTCTCTAGGCCCATTATTATGTGGGAGAACTTAGCGGTAGTTCCGCTAGTAACAAGGTACCAATCCGTTTATTAGCGATGTCGAATCCAATATTTCTTAAACGATTCAAAGTGGAAGAAGATTTTGTTCACATATTCATCAACATTTTTACATTCTTCTAGACGTGTGGTGATAAGCTCTCTTTGCAAATTCATTTTCCTAATCAAACTTCCTTCTTCAAACGCTCTTCTTAGATTGTCCATACTTCCTTCGCCGTACTGGCCTTTTCTGTGTGAAGGTAATTAACATGATCCGACTAGAAGAATTAATTTGGATTTTGCCTTACGATCTTTGTTCTGGAAATCTAAATCTGTGAAATTCAAGGTTCCATCAATGACATCCCAAAGATCGTCCAAGTGCAGATAAGCTTATACTACAGACTTCTAAGCTGCATAATTATCTCGACCAATGAACTTCTCAATCTGCCTCATTTGGGCAGAAGTTCTTTGCGCAGTTGCAATACAAGTACTGTAAGTTATGGACTTCTCACAAGTAATATTAAGTATACCACAATTTAATGGTTTAAGTTATTCACTTCGGTCTTCCTAAGCCCATTACCAATTGAATTTTACATCTGTACAGTAAAATAATATAGACGGAGAAATACTGTTCACGAAAATAGATTTTATTTATTATATTTAATTTGCTCCTGGAAGTTTGCAAATGCATACTACAAAAAAGCATACAACACAAAATCTAGCATAGATATCTAAGAATACATATAATAGGTAAAGAGGTCTGTACACATTAACTCACTGCCAACACACAAAACAAATATTTTGTTCACCAAATCTCAACATAAATGGAACGAACATAGCAATCACCATGAGAAAACGAAGCAATTCTATCAGTTGTTGTCGAAATATAGGGAAACGTACCTGGGAGCACATAAGCTTCATTTAATAAAGAAATTAAATTCATTGTGGACAAATTATAGGAATGAACTGAAAAGAATTACGAGTGCATCTAAAAGCGAGACTGCTGATACCGAGCTACTGGAATTACCACTTTGGTGCGTTGAAGCCTTGAGCTTTTTGCAAGGGCACGAAATTTTTTAACGTAATTTAAGTAAAATTATGTGTACTTCTTGTTTTCAAAACTGGATGTAAATAAATAAATACTAACCAGATGTAATTAGAATAATAGATGTGATCACGTGAAACAGTATATCTAATGAGTGAGCGTCCATCCTCAGAAATTTCCGATACTCATTTGGCTCGCTTATTGTCAAGTCACTTAGGACGTTTACATGCGTCAATTCTCCTCTCTTATTATATCACTCCTTTATTCGTCTACGCTTTCTCTTTTCTTGCATGAGTGCAAAACCAGCCCAAGAGCCATATAAGAGCTGGCATCAGTATTTGCCATGTTTGCACATCCGGGATTTGACACCAATATTGTGCCATATCGATTCATTGTCTGGAACCAGCTGTTGATATGTTGCACAATATTGCTGCCCAATATCATTGATAGTTTAGGGGCCACTTAATGAGATCAGGCAATCACTTGATTCCACAGTCATTAACACTGTTTGAACTTAGGTCGACCATTCACATTGTGTTGGAAAATTGTCTTATAATTTGTCAACTTCCAAATATCGTATTTCACGCAGCTCTTAAGGTTTAGTCGCACTTCCCATCATGTCATGTCATGTTAAAATATTCCACTCCAAATAATAGCACTCACACTGGCCATCACATCACGTCACATCAAGGCAACATCAAAATTTCTCTGGTACAAAGTTTTGAGACAGCTGACGTCATCGTCCGTTGTTGACCATGTGACCTCAGGTCATTTCTTCCCAACACTCAGCCTTGCTCTTCGTTTCAGGTTACGTCATAATATTATTTCCTGGGTGAACATTTATGATTGAAAGGGGGAATTTTCATCAGGATGACTCACTTGAAAGCTACAACACGAGAGCTAATGTACATATTGGCGACCCTGCCAAGATGAAAGAACGTAAATTTCCAGAGTTGTCTAACGAATATAATTTACCTATGGAATGGGTATTTTTGTTAATGTTCAGAAATTTTTTCATGTATTTGTTGAAAATTTTATTCTCTGAAACAGTTATCAGTTTGGCATACATTTTATTACAGAATATCGTTGCTTATGCTGAGAACACAGGACAATTTACGTTAAAGCATATGATACACGTTATCTTCTCTCCTTCTTTAAGCACTTAATTGATCAGTAATGAGTGCATACTTGGCGTGGCTCAAAAGAGTTTCTTCACTTCATTCTTGACATAACTCACTGTGAGGGAGAATAGTAAAGAGTACTTTGTCATGCTTATGTGATAATTACTGTGATAAGCAAGGACAATATGGAAAGTACTTTTTTGCTGTTTGTGGTCTAAACACGAATGGCGATTGCTAATGATTACTTCTTGCAATATTCTGCATACTGAAACAAGAGACTGTCGAAACCGGCGGAAAATTTCTCGAATTTAAAGTATAATCAGCATTTTGTTATTTAAGTTTAAATTTGGAGTGATATATTTTTTTCAGATAGAAGATTGGCAGATGTTAAGCATCAGAATGTTTACGAATGTTGCAGAGTGAAATAATTTACTTTTCTTGCTAACTTTTTTTTAGTATTAAACTGATAAACATTTTCTTCTTACCGTGTGTTGAAGTGTTGTACTGTGTCTTAAGAACTGGATCCTGCACCGCTAATTTTCATTCTTAATCATTGTATATTTTGGCATGTGACCTGATTTTCTGGATTTGGATGCTTGTTCTTTGGAAGTGTGTTTTCTGTGTAAAATATTGGTGCTGATATACTATATATTTTTTTCAACTTGGAAAGTCGTCTGAGCGGCTCTAGGCGCTACAGTCTGGAACCGCGCGACCGCCACGGTCGCAGGTTCGAATCCTGCCTCGGGCATGGATGTGTGTTATGTTCTTAGCTTGGTTAGGTTTAAGTAGTTCTAAGTTCTAGGGGACTGATGACATCAGACGTTCAGTCCCAATGTGCTCAGAGCCATTTGAACCATTTTGAAAGTCGTCTGCTCATAAAGAGAAGCAAATCTGGAACTTCTGTGATGTGTTTCAGCAGTCGATTCTATGATAGCATGGACAGTGCTACAAATGGCTGATTCAGTTTTTAGTGACTGTGATGGCGATTTCGAGGGCATCCTTCCCCCCCCCCTCCCCCCCCCAGGTACCCTTTATCGCAGTTGTTCTGCACGGAAGTGCCAAACAAACTGGTATAGGCATGCGTATTCAAATATAGAGATACGTAAACAGGTAGAATACGGCGCTGCGGTCGGCAGTGGCTATATAACACAGCAAGTATCTGACGCAGTTGTTAGATCGCTTGCTGATCCTACAGTGGCACGTTATCAAGATTTAAGTGAGTTTGAACGTGGCGTTATAGTAGGCGCACGAGCGATGGGACACAGCATCTCCGAGGTAGCGATGAAGTAGGGATTTTCCCGTACGACCATTTGACGAGCATACCGTGAATATCAGGAATCCGGTAAAACATCAAATCTCCAACATCGCTCCAGCCGGAAGAAAAACCTGCAAGAACGGGACCAACAACGACTGAAGAGAATCGTTCAGATTGACAGAAGTGCAACCCTTTCGCAAATCGCTGCAGATTTCAACGCTGGGCTATCAACAAGTGTCAGTGTGCGAACCATTCAACGGAACATCATCGATATGGGCTTTCAGAGCAGAAGGCCCACTCTTGTATCCTTGATGACTGCACAACACAAAGCTTTACGCGTCGCCTGGTCCCATCTACATTGACATTGGGGTGTTGATGACTGGAAACGTGTTGCCTGGTCAGACGAGTCTCGTTTCAAATTGTATCGAGCGAATGTGCGTGTACGGGCGTGGATACAACCTCATGAATCCATGGACCCTGCATGTCAGCAGGGGACTCTTCAAGCTGGTGGAGGCTCTGTAATGGTGTGGGTCGTGTGAAGTTGGAGTGATATGGGACGCCTGATACGTCTAGATACGACTCTGACAGGTGACACGTACAGAAGCATCCTGTCTGATCACCTGCATCATTCATGTCCATTGTGCACTTCGACGGACTTGGGCAATTCCGTGGTGCCCGTTCCCTCCAGCACTACTTCCGATATTAGTCGAATCTATGCCACGTCGTGTTACGGCATGCTCGCGGGGTCCCTACACGATATTCGGCAGGTGTAATAGTTTCATTGGCTCTTCAGTGTAGAAGACTGATGGAAGAGGGATTTTCAAATAATTTAAAGCATACTAAATTCATTGGTTCCTTTAAATTCATCTCATTTAATTAAATTTATCTCATTTAATTTTTGGTTGGAGCCATCTAGAACTTAACAAGCCTTGCATAGGATTTAGGGTCTGGTGTGATATTACGGATACTTAAGGATCGTGTAGAGTATTTGAGTTATTGTGTACAATCAGGCAGCACTTCATATAAACACCTTTCAGAATGTTGTTAGTTATTTCAATTTTACAAGCATTTTCCCTAACCTATTTTCAGCTCTTCATAGTTTCCCGAACGAAACTATGTCTCGAAACCTGGGAGAAAATCCAACGAGAGTCTGATCGTATGTGAGGTACACCAGTGGCAAGACGCAATCCATGCATTTACTGCGCGATAACAATGCTGACGTCACTGACGACAGTGCCACTAAAGTAGAGTTACTAAACACAGTTTTCCGAAACTAGCCTTCCCACGGAGACAACGTAAATATTCCAAAATTGCAGTCTAGAACAACTGACAACATGAGTAACTTACAAGCAGATATTATCGGTTTAGCGAAGCACCTAAAACACTTAAGAAAGGCAAATCTTCCGCTCCAGATTGTGTACCAATCAGATTCCATTCAGAGTACGTTGACACAATGGCTCTGTACTTAGCAATCATATACAGTCGCGCTCTCGTGGAAAGATCCGTCCCCAAAGACTGGAAAGTTGCACATGTCATACCAATACCCAACAAAGGAAATAGGAGTAATCCGCTAAATTACAGACTAATATCCCTAAGGCAACTTGCAGAAGAATTCTGGAACATAAACAGTGCTTGAACTTTATGAATCACCTCGAAAACAACGATTTACTGACAAACAGTCAACAAAGATTAAGAAATATCATTCTTGTGAAACACAATTAGTTCTTTATTCTCAAGAAGCAATGACTGCTATCGACAGGAGACGTCAAATTGATTCCATATTTTTAGATATCCAAAAGGCTTTTGACACCGTTTCCCCACAAGTGACTTCTAATTAAATTGCATCCCTATGGAGTATCAGTTGTATGACTGGATTCGTGATACCCTGTCGGGAAGGTCACTGTTCGTAATAACTGACGGAATGTCATCGAGTAAAACAGAAGTAATGTTCGGCGTACCCCAAGGAAATGTATTAGGCCCTCTGTTGTTCCTAATATGCGTAAACGATTTAGGAGATATCAGAGCAGCCATCTCAGATTTTTTGCTGATAATGCTGTCATTTACAGTCACATAAAGTCTTCAGATGATCATATCGAATTGCAGAATGATTTAGACAAGCTATCTGTATTGTGAAAAAGTGGCAGTTGAATCTAAATCATCCATATGATCACTAAAAAGAATCCGCTGAATTTTAGTTCCCGGATAAATCACAAAATTCAACAGGCTGTAAACCAGCTAAATACTTAGGGATTACAACACAAATAACTTAAATTGGAATGAGTTCACAGATAATGTTATTGGGATACCAAACAAAAGATTGCGATTTATTCCGCATGAGACAGGATTCATGAAGGACATCTAAAAAGTTCAAAGAAGGACAGTTCGTTTTGTATTATCACGAAATAACGGGGAAAGTGCCAGGGATATGATAAACGAGTTGTGGTGGCAGTTATTAAAACAAAGGCAATTTTACCTGCGGCAGGACCTTCTCATGAAATTTCAGTCTCCTATTTCTCCTCAGAGTGTGAAAATATTTTGTTAGCGAACACCTACATAGGGAGAAATGATTACCATAATAAAATAAGAGAAATCAGAGCTCGCACAGAAAGATTTAAGTGTTCGTTTTTCCCGCGCACTGTTTGAGTGGAACTGTAGAAAAGTAGCTTCAAGGTGTTTCGATGAAACCTCTGCCAGGCACGTAATTGTGAATTGCAGAGTAATCCTGTAGATGTAGATGTGAATGTTGTAGTACTGATTAGTAAGAGACCCAGTATTTTAGCTTGACTTGTTGTGTTACCCAGTGCATGTGTTGTTTTGTGGGTAACTAATTACTATATACTGTGCTTTGAAAATATTAATTTTGATAGTGATGATGTTGTAAAAAAACAGAATTTCCAGTTTGGGTGCTTCACAGTACTCACTGGTAATCTGGAATCACTGAAACAAAGTAAAGACTACATGATGCAGATAGATGTTTACTGTTACAATCGTTTTGATAATCATTTCCTTTCATCATTAGTGTAGTGTGTGACTCAGTAATGACTTCTACTTTTTATGTACCATTGCTTTAGGCTTTACACAATTCACATTTTATAGGCAAGATGCTGTAAAGGTAACAATGTAAACTTGTATTACGTAAATTAATCATTTTATTAAACGTTACGAAGAGAACAGAAAGGGCGAGGGGAATTCGTTTCAATGGACTTGATAAGAAAATAAAAACCAGTAATCTAGAACTGAGCAAGAAACTTAGCTGAGAATATAGAAAATAGTGTTGCTACCGTGCAGGGGCAGTTACAGAAATATGAATCTGTTGATGGAGAGGTTATCATGAAATTCAATGTATTTAGCTTTCAGTCGAGGTGGGATTTCCACACAAAATTTGATGTAAGAATTTCTAATGTTGAGACTAAACTTTCCATTGTTGCACAGAATTGGTTAATCTCTGGCGGATGTTAATGAACAAATAAGCAGTTGCAAAACAATTTTCAGAGTTTTAGGGAAGAGTGTTAAAAAAATAAGACAGAAGTGGAACCAAATCAAGCAGTAGTTAGTCATATTGAAGAACAGATTTCAAGTCATGCTACATTAAAACCGGTGTGAGAAGATAATTCTGAAAAGTTAAGGCGTAGTTCAAAAAAATAAATGTCAGAGGGTAAGGAAGAGATTACTAAAATGGATAAGAAAGTTCACGAATTAGGTTATTACTGTTATGGTTTTACTCTCCGTGTTGCTGTTTGTGAGTATGAAGAGATGATATCACTGTTGAGGTTTAAGGTAACGAAAATGGAAATGATCAGGAGGAGAAGGGAATTAGGACAAGATTGTCTATGACTGAAGAAAGATTAAGTGAAGGTACTGCATGTCGCTGTTACAGTAGGGATCACGTACTGCACAGTGATATGGATTCAGATCATGAAGACGAACCAGATCCTTTGTGCCATTACGGAGTTGGAGAACCCAGAGTAGTCTTAGAGATCTTGATCAAGAGAATGAGATTTCTGATGGTGTGTCTGAATTTGCTTATATTAATTCCTTACCTTTCAGGAATACAGCAATTGTCATTCATCCTCATGTTTGTTGGAGCAATTTGATTTTATACTTCTGCCTAGTCTCCCTGCTGGCCGCAAGACTGAATTTGTGTACGGTTACTTGGAAAGTGAATATGCTGTGCAGATACATATATTGACTAGAAATTGTGAATCCTGTGAGGTGTTTAGGCCTATGTGCCTGCTGCTTATTGGTCTGAGCCAGCACAACACTGACTTAAACACGGTCTTGTAATGAAGTAAAATATTTGCAATTGTGCTTTATACAATCCTGCTTGATTATTTGAACATATGTTATTGAAGAATCAATTCTCATAAAGTCCTTATAGTCTTGCTACGTCGATTCGTATCTGTGTAATGAAACTTTTGTCACATTTACATCAAATTATTCTAGCTGCTTGAGTGAAAGATGACTTAGATTGTCAGAGTTTATTACAGATATTGGAATATGATAATAGTGATGAGAATGCTCCTGGAAGGAGTAATAATCAGTCTGTGTATCTTGATTGAAGTCTACAAGGGATTAGAAATTACGACCGCGAGCAATATATTGACGACGAAATAGATGTCGTAATGGGCAGTGGTAGCATCGATAATCATGATGATAGGACGAGACGATTGGAATGGTAGACGGTTTATTAACAATAGAGGTAGGAGGGGATATACCAGGGATGGCCACTGGAGTGATAGGAACTAAGGTCTGAGCACTGCGGAGCTGCAGTCAGCTGATCCACGGAATAAAGTGCCTGTGGAGAGCCCACCAACACGGGACTGACACTTACGTAGCCGATTTCTATGCTGGAAAAATGACAGAGAATAGCTATGAATAGGTAGACATGTTGAATTTGAAGATGTGGAGTAACTTTTGCTCGATGAGAGATGGGAAAATGTGAATACTGTGGTGAATACAATGCTTCAGATGGATGTTAATGGAGTTGTTTTGTCTTTTGTTCTTGATAAGCCTAGCCAGACATAAGTTGTTGATAGAATCAGATTATAAAATGAGACTCTCAAGAAACTGATCAGTAGTTTTGTTACTCAGGCAGCAAAATAACTGATGGTGGTCGAAGCAGAGACAATATAAAATGCAGAATGGCAATAGCAAGAGAAGCGTTTTTCAGAAGGAGAAATTTTTTAACATACCATAAATTTAAATGTCAGGAAGTTCCTCCTGAAGAACTTCTTATGGAGTGTAGCCCCGTATGGAAATGAAACTTAGACGATAAAGAGTAGAGGCAGCAAGAGAATAAGAGCATTTGATATGTGGTGCTACAGAAGAATGCTGCAGGTTTGATAGGTATAACTAAAGGAGAGGTATTGAATATAACTGAGGAAAAAAATAGTTAATGGCGCAACTCGACCAAAAGAGCGGATCAGTTAATATGAGACGTCCTGCACTATTAGTGAATAGTTAGTCTGGTAATTACTTATGGGAGAGTAACATTTTCAGAGCCCAAGTATTCAGTAGAGAATGCAGGTTCATAGATTGTAGTAATCACGCAGAGATGAAAAGGCTTGCACAACATTGACTAGTGTGGGGAACTGCATCAAACCTGCCATCAGATTGAAGATCACAACAATAACAACAAGAGCAGCGAGGCCATTGCCATAACGGACCTGTTGATATTACATGTATGCGCTATCAACTGAACCAAACACGGCCATATAATTGGAAAGGTACACTTATTTTAACGAGACCATCACCATGTTCAAAGAGTAATAACAATGAAGTCTTAAATACAAATTCCACGGAATATTCAAAGGGCAGATGCGATTCATTTTGGAATGTTAGCACCATGGAATAAATAAACAACGGCTTTCCTGCAGTGTCTGCCACTGGCGTTTGTTTAGCATCTCTGCAATGCTCTCGCGTCTACTTAACGCGCTGCTCCTTACTGGCTCTATCTCGTCTGTTAACCCGACTTGGTAAGGATCTTAGACTGACGAGCAGAACTCACGAGTAAGCGTTAAGAGTGTTTTGTAAGGTACTCGCTTCGTGAATGAATTACATTTCCTAAAGATTTTTTCTTTACTTAATTCTAGATGAGTGGTCGCAAACATTCCTGTTTAAGAGCCAATACTTACATTGTTGGGCGGTAGTTAATTCTGATTTAGTGGTCGTCATACTTTTCTGTAGAAGAGACAATACTGGCATTGTGGGGTGTGTGATGCCATGACTAATAACGATATATAATTTTTTTCTTTCTTTTACTACCTTGTACTCCATAGATATGTTTCTGATGACGTAGAATATTTTTCATTTGGTTATATAGTGTAGCACATGAAGTGTGTGTGCCTATACTGGACATTCTTGTGTTAGACCGGTTTGAAATCTGACTTTATGGTGGATGTTCTAAACGGACGTTGTATTATGCAAACGCTGTTGGTTTTGCAGAACGATGCCTGTGGCAGTGACAATGCACTCGTGAACACACAGTACAGTTGTCGGTTTAGAATTGAGCAGCATTACATAAATTGTGAATTTAATATTGCGCATTTTCTTGACTACGATATATGACATGTGCTAAAATACTAACTGCCAATGTGGAAACTGTGAACAGTTTTGCTATATTAGTGACTGTTTTCGTGAGAAAAGTGTTATTATTAACCATGAATATTAACGGTAGATGGATTGTCTAGCTTCGCAATTGGCAAAGTATAGCAAGTGGAAGGTTAATTTAAACACGATGTGGACTGTGCCAAACTATCCCCTGTGAAAGTTGCAGGTGAACTAATACGACCTTCAGGTGCTACATCAGCAGTTACTTTGTTCCGGCCTACGACAAATTGATGCTACGTCACTTATTACCACTGCCAGCCAAAACAGTATGAAAAGAACGAGGATATTTTAATGCCAGGGACATGACTGGATGAACTTACAATAGTGATATCAGCAACTTCACACTGCTTACACCGCCGTCGCCACAGCACGCCGACCCAGAACAGATAAGACTCAAAAAACATTCCCCTCTTCGAGAAACACAATTGTAAGCAATTTAATTGCTTTATGCTCTGTAACAGACTAATGTCTGTAAATAAAAGTAGTGTATTGTAAAGATTGTTCACCTTCAGTGATTGTTGACCCGATCACTAACAGCAGTTTCTCCCATCATCTATTAGGTTTTGCTTTTCAGTGTATTTGTACTAGTCGTTGCATGCGTTGTATGTGTCTTTTGGAAGGGTGTGCTTCGATGTGTATATACAGTAATTTAGACAGGAGAATTGATGTGTTGCACTGGCGACATGTGGCCAGACGTGTAAGTTGAGGCATCTGCCATTGAAGTTATTTACACCGACCAATTACAAAGCTGTAGCTTATTCGCCATTGGTTCAAGTTAGCGTATTAGAAGAAACTTTGAATCTGACAACTGTCATAGTACGCGATCTTAATGTAATATTTCCATTCATTCATGTTTAGATGCATATTGATCTGGGTTTAACGGTTACAGAGGAAACTTTGAATCTGACAACTGTTATTGTATGCGATCTTACTGTAATATTTCCATTCATTAATGTTTAGATGCATATTTGTCTGGATTTAACTATTACTGGTAAGCAAATCTACAGTACATTGTGTCATTATTTATCAAATTAACTTCAGATTGTTTTACTGTTTTCCAATATCAAAGGTTTTTATTATCAGAATTTTAACAGGGTTGGGAAACTTCTCATATAGAGGTGTGCTTTTGAAGTTTCCGGAAGTAAAACGGGTTCGTGGGGTTTACACAATATTAATTTACTTCATGTAGTTTTTCTTTAACTTTTCTGATTACAGATTCACGATCATAGTCAATCTCCAGGAATCGTTTCCTTCACAGGTGGCACCTGGGGCCTCATATGTCCTGATATTATTATTAATCAGTAACCTACACGTTACACACCTACAATAGACTAGCTGTAGAAAGGGCATGATGAGTTGGATGCCGCCCTACCCCCACCCCTACCCCCCACAAAAAAAAAGAAAAAAATTCTGATCGTTAGAAGTTGGCACCATTCTAACACTTGGTGTCGACTGTTCACTTTTCGAGACTACTGCCACCCTCACAGACCCCAGAGTTGTGACACTGTAATTGCATGACGAAGTGTTGTTATCTTGTGTGTCAGCAAACGATTAATTGACTAATAACAGTAACTGCACTTATGTTTAAATGATGAGTACCCAGCATTCCCCTGGTATGTATTTCTTCCATTCTTCTGTTAGTTCATCTCTGCCTTCCTCATCTCTCTGTCCTTTTCCTCTTCCTTATTCTCTGTCTGTCTCCTCTCCACCTCTCTCTGTCCACCTCCTCCATCCACTAGTCTTAGGAGGATAAAAATCACAGGGAGACCAAGAGATGAATACCCTAAGCGGATTCAGAAGTATGTAGGTTGCAGTAGTTACTACTTTCCGTGGAATTAATACATGTTCGTTTTCAGAGTGCCCATCTAAATGTTAACCTGCCTTCCTTTTGTTGCTGATGGATTACTTACCGTATTAGAGTGAGGGAACTGAAAGCTATTGAAGGTTCAATCTGCGTCTTTGCGGTACACTATATATGACAGGGGCCAGACTTTGCTCACATTTGTTTAATTGGAGGCCATAGTGGAGATGTGGGAGCATGTCTGACAATTTTGGAATGACTCGATGTGCTACAAGAATTTATTTAAAGATTTTAGTAATTGTATTGAACAAGATGTTTTACAGAATTGTTGAATATTGTCCTAAATGTCTGAACTAATAAATACCGACGGACAGCTTCACAGGATTGCCTGAATTCCGATGCTAAGAGATCGGTTCGGGCAATCTGCGAGGAAATTTTGCGCGTCAGCGCGTAGCTCGGAAAACCGTCTCGTCAGTAGCCTGAGCAACCAGGTGCACCGGCGAACGACTACGAGGTGGTCGGACCTTGTGCTTCATTAGTTACGAGCACTCCACGCAACAACAGCAAGAAAAACAAGCAAGAGATGCAACAAGATGACCTACGCGAAGAGAACTAAAAGAACCAGCATATCCAAAAATGAAATAGGTAAGGCAGTTAGTCTGCTATAAGCTACAGTACGCGTAGGTCAGAATCCCTGAGAAGGCGCAACGACAACACGATGCCGAAACGATGTTTAAATGAGCTTGTGTTTTGATAACTGTGTCTTGACTTGCAGCAGACTTTAATTCTGCAGACATTAAATCTTATGAGTGTTGTTTACCAGTTGAATGATTACATTGTGATATTTAAACAGAGCGAAAATTTACTAGTGAAGATTGTCTTCGGGTTAATGTTTTTGTATTCTCAAATAAATATGTAATGAAATGTTCAACCTGAGTGTAAAGTAGTACAGCCCTCCCCCCCTCCCCCCCTTCCCACACACACACACACACACCACTCCTCTCTGTTAGTTTTGTTGTTCACCCCTAATGAAGGGAGAATAATTGGCACTCAATATCTAATTTAAATTGAAGTCTCTCCCTATGACAAGAAAACCAACCAACAACGACACTATGAAACACTCTGCACATCTGCTCCTATGGCTCGTTCTACGAGAAATTGGGTGAAACCTGCAACCAGCTCGTCCTCGAACTGGCCACCAACAACACTGCCGGGCTGACGAGACATTGTCCGGAACTGATGCGAGAATAATTTTCTCCACAGAAGCCTGAGGACACCTCATCTCCACCTCAGCTGAGGACAATCTTGCTGCAAGAGAAATTTTCTCCATAGCAGCTGGAGGGCAAGTATCTTCATACTCCCTGAGGCCAGTCTACCACGTCCGGGTAGTTATAACATCACATCGAGGGGTTCATCAGGAATAACATTCTAATGTTTAACCTGCACACATACTGAGCAAGGAATGCACACTAGATAAGCGATTAGCGACTAGAGAGACAGGGGGTCTGTAAAAGCTTTTGATTTACAGTTTGGGCCCACTTTTGCTGCTTTCACCCAAACCTCAGATCGGTACCACGTATTGTATGTCGATAGAGCATCAACCAAAACACCGATTTAGTTCGAGCTACGTGCTGTCATCTGGTAGAAGATGCGTAAACGGTAATTAAAAGTAACACTACGAAGCACTGGAAAAGCGTATCTGTGACCGATTGTTTTGTAGATCTCGGGGTGTGTTAGTTGGTAGAGTGTGAGGTCGTCGTACCATAGGTCCCGGGTTCGCACCCCTCTGATTAAAAATCCTTTTAAGTGTTTAGGCGTGAAATTTATATGGGAGAAACTTCTGCTAATACTGGATTCGTATGGACCCCACGACGACATTAGTGTTCTTCGTGACAAGCACGCACAAAATAACCTACCAGGAAACAAAATCGCAATTCGCGTAATTCCAGCAAACACAACCTTAATTTATCAACCGTCCGATCTTCATTTCTTCAGAGTGTACTAGCATATGACGCGTAAAATGTCTGATGGTGCTCTAGATTCTTCGGAAGAGATTAGTCAGCAACAACGGAAAAATCTTCTTAAGCTGCAACCCGTCACATACAGTCCGTTTGGTTCTCCACATTTGCATAATTCTCACCGTCACCAGTGGATAATGCCTTTAAAACTTCGACAAAGTTCTGTTTCAGACACAATCTTTCATTCGGCAATCTTCAGGGTGGATGCACAAATATAAGCTTTATCAAATGTGCTTGGTGATCAAAAGTAATTTTCTTCATACACTTCTTCTTAAGCAGCCAGTACTGTGAAGCCTTAATTCTTGAATGGATCACGCGCTTTATTATTACGGCTATTACTTTTATTATTGTGACCATTATTATTATTATTATTACTTCTGCACATGTGATGCAACTGTTTCTTCCTTTTTGTTCTGGTTGTATATTCTTTCAATGAAACGAATCGAAAACAGACTGCCAAGTGCACAGTTCTATAAACATGACGTAGTTCCATATAACACTTTCACTCGTAATATAGAAAAGAAAATTTGCAGTCATTGGGTTTTAAACCCAGTATGCTTAGTACAACGATCTATTGGTCTACCAACTTCCCCACGGAAACTATGCCTGATAGTTACTGATCGTAATGCTTTTTGTGTGCTCGGTAGTTCTCATGTTGCTTTTAATTAACGTTTACGTCGTTCTACTGGACGACAGCACATAGTACGAACTAAATCGGAGCTTTGGTTGACACACTATCGACTTACAACGATTGGTACAGATCTGAGTGTCTGACAGCTGGAGCTTTTTGCGTTAGCTGCACCGAGGCACGAGTAAAGAGTTGTTTCTCAGACACTGGTTGACACTAGAGGTAAAGGAGCTGCTCACCTCTACGCTGCATCTCACTCGGGAAGAAGAGCACCTGCGGTGCGACGTCACAGCGCAGCACCTGGTAGCCCTCGCTCTGCAGCAGCTGGCGGAAGTCGCTCACTGGGTCCTCACTGTGCTGGTACGGAGAAACGAACTCCTCCACGTCCTGAGAGGAACGGCAAAATCCGTGAACATCGACGCTCCACTACAACGCTTGCAAAAGATTTGTCTTCAGAAAAGAATACATCACACTCTGCTCCCAACCCCATGCCTCATGGCACATATCCCCGTAACAGACCTAGATGCAACAACTGCCTCATACGTCCTTCTATAACACCCCCCAACATCCCGGTATTTGCGAAATTACAAGTTAACAATGACCGTGAATTATGAATTTTGACCCGTGTCGGAATAAGGCATCCGAATCCGAAGTAAATAATGATTATTCCGCGGGAAACAGGAGACGTTATAACTTGATCATTATTGAATGAGTAATTTCATTCAATAACGATCGGTAAATGAAATATTGGTAACAGTGGAAATAAATTGGAAATAAATTTTGCCAGTGGAAATTTTGCCGAAAGAAATGATTAAGTTGTAAAAGCAATTAAAAAATCGGTCGCCAGCTCAACTGATGAGCGACGGTACTGTTAAGTACGTGAATAATTGTGTCAAAGATAAAATTTACCTGTTTGTAGCGCAGCAGGTGGAACGTGAACTTTTATGTGAGTGCTGTGTCAGGCTCAGTAGTCATATAAAATAATGTCATAACAATCTAACTTCACTTAAACATTAGTGGTTAACTTTCAATAAGTATTTTGATAGTTATTTTGTTCATAATTTGTCAGCTAAGTGCAATGATGACAACACAGATAATTATCTATCTAGATTTTGAAAAATGGACTGTTATTCTGTCTTTAAAATTACGTACTTTGCACAGTTTAATCTACTGATAATGAAATATATTTCCAATAATTGATTAACTATATTTTGAATGATAATAATTCATTAATTGGGCGATTGTCAGGTGGAATAAGCTTTATAATTTCATGAAATATCCTTGAACTAACTTCAACTGAAAAAATGGTTCAAATGGCTCTGAGCACTATGGGACTTAACATCTGAGGTCATCAGTCCCCTAGAACTTATTAACTACTTAAACCTAACTAACCTAAGGACATCACACACACCCATGCCCGAGGCAGGATTCGAACCTGCGACCGTAGCGGTCGCGCGGTTCCAGACTGAAACGCCTAGAACCGCTCGGCCACACTGGCCGGCCACTTCAGCTGAATATGCATGGAAATAAATCTTAATAATCAATTTTATTACTTCAGTCTATTATTAAGTTACTACGGTTGGCATAAGCTTATTAAGTGCAACAATTAACTATGATAACCAATCGTTCAAAACAGTCTGAAATTTACTCTTCACCGACTATGTTAATAATTTGATAATTAACATATCTTCTCTTGATTATGGCGTGACACACTCGGTTCAATAAGATAATTAAGGATCGGAAGGAATCTACTTGGTGTTATTGTCAGGTGGAATGCAACACTTCGATTATACAATGCTTGTTATTTATTGTTCAACTTCAGAGAAAAGCACAGTCACTGGCAAGCCTTCTACAATTTTATCCTACGAAAATTACGTAGATCTTACTTCCCTCGTTGTCGGTGGATCGACGGAAGTCCACGGCGGCGACACAGTGTGGCAGCGGGCTTTTACTGTTGCGACTTGGGCCCACAGTGCGCTTCACATTTAAGCCCTCGTTTCTTCAGCACTATGGCCATTAATCGATAATAACTTGCCCGGCCATGCTTCCAGATATGCCGACCATTACTTTCCCGTCGTACTTAGATCCACACACTAGCCGTTAGATGTAACATAGCTAGGAATAGCAGCATTCGACTGTACGTCTTACTCCGAGCACGGCGCCACTGCTACTACTGCCAGCTGGCGCGCTCCCGCGCCCAGCGGCACGATAAAACAATCTCTCTGACTTCAACGTTAACTAAATATGCCCTGACTTGCCAGTGTTAAATATTACATAATTTAAACATAGTATTTACAATACATATTTACACTAGACAATACAAACTGTTTCATGTGTTAAGTAAGCGAAAAAATTCATAGCAAGGACTGCGTTGTAGCGTCACACTTCCACCATCACCTACTCCAGTCCATCAAAGGCAGGGTTACCTGTGAAACCAGTCAAGTGATCCAAACCTAAGCTGCAATTACTGTGCTGCATTTATGTGGGCGTGACTGCTAACAAGCTGTCTGTCTGCATGAACGGCCACTGACAAACTGTGGCCAAGAAACAGCTGGACACCACATTGCTGAGCATGCTGCCAGCACAACTTTCTTCATGTAAATGGTTGCTTCACAGCCTGCACCACCTCGATCCTTCCCACCAGCAACAGCTTTTCTGAACTGCTCAGGTGGGAAATCTCCCTGTAGTATATTCTACGTTCCTGTAACCCTCCTGGCCTCAACTGTCGTTAGTCTTTGTCCTACTCTCTAGCCCCTTGCCTGTTCCCGTTCCAGCACTACACAGACCACTATACGCCAATGTACCCATAGTCTTTTTATTAGTCTCCTTTCCCGTTAACCCCCCCCCCACCCCACCCTCCGTCTAACCTCCCGCCTGCACCTAGCTGCCCTACTCGCTCTCCATGGTCCCTGTAAGCTTCCACAGTTAGCACTTTAGCGTCTCCCACTCCACACTGCTATCCCTCCCCCTACCCCCGCCCCCAGGCTTCTCATTACCCACACCACAGAGTCCCATTATGCGCAGCTGACCCCAGTGTTGCCTCAGCAGCCAGAGAGGGCTGTGGTCTCTAAGCGGTGTAAAAATTGTAAGGTTCTAAGTCGATGCAGTCAAAAGATACAGCTATGTATGTCACATATTTCCATATTCGCAAAATTCATTCATCAAGACCTATACGATACTTCCGTTGACCTAGAATCATGAAATTTGGCTAGAAAAAAGGTTTCACAGAACAATTATAAAGCAAAAAAAATCGAAAATGCTTAATTTGTAAAACTATAACACGAAAAAATATTTTTTGGTCATTTTTCATCCGTCTGTTTGTCTGTCCGTCCCTTAAGACAAACTTTCTCTGTAACAGGTTGGCGTATCATATTCAAGGTCTATGGCCCCATCGCAGTGTAAAAATTTAAGCTTCTAAGTCAATACTATCAAAAGAAATGGCCGATTATGACAAATTTTGATACTCGAAACATCACTCACCAAAACCTATGGGGTACTTCCCATTGACATAGAAGCATGAAATTTGGCAAGAATCAAGGTTTCACAGTACAAGTAAAGCAAAAATCCGAAATTATTAATCTTTAATTATATAACACGAAGAAAAATATTTCTTTTGTCATTTGTTATCGACTTCAAATTTGAAGGTAAAACATTATCGAAAGTCTTGGAATCGCTGCGGCCGATATCTTGCCAATATCAATGTCGATAACAGGAACAACTAGTCAGCATCATCATCGATTCCCATAATAGGGGGAAAATGACACCATGATTCCTGCAGGGCTGTCCATAATTCCGTATGATTGCGAGGGGTTGGAGATCACTTCTGAGCACATTCCAAGGCGTCTCAGTTATGATCAAAACGTTCATGTCCGCGGAGTCTGGTGGCCAGCGTCAGTGTTTAAATTGAGAAGAGTGTTCCTGGAGCCACTCTGTAGCAATTCTGGACGTGTGGGGTGTGGAACTGTCCTGCTGGAGTTGCCGAAGTCCGTCGGAATGCACAATGGACATGAATGGATGCAAGTTATCAGACAAGATACTTACGTACGTGTCACCTGCCAGAGTCGTATCTAGACGTATCAGGGGTCCCGTATCATTCCAACTGCAGACGCCCCACACCATTACAGAGCCTCCACCGGTTTGAACAGTCCCCAGCTAACGTGCAGGGTCCATGGATTCATGAGGTTGTCTCCATAGCCGTACACGTCCATCCGCTTGACACAATTTGAAACGAGACTCGTTCGACCAGGCAATATGTTACCAGTAATCAAGAGTGCAATTTCGGTGTTATGGGGCCAAGGCAAGCCGTAATGCTTTTTCTGGCCGCGGCGATGTCGGAGATTTAATGTTTTATTGGATTCCTGATGTTCGCGGTACACACATGAAATGGCCATAGGAGAAAATCCCCACTTTATCGCTACCGCGAAGATGCTGCGTCCCATCGCTCCTGGGCTGACTATAACACCACATTCAAACTCACTTAAATCTTTCTAACCTGCCATTGTAGTAGCAGTAACCGATCTAACAACTGCACCAGACACTCTTTCTCTTATGTAGGCGTTCCCGGCCGCTGCGCCGTATTTTGCCTGTTTACATCTCTCTGTATTTGAATACTCATGCCTCTCCCAGTTTCTTTGGCGCTTCAGTGTAGCTTAAAAATATTCCACAAGTGGTTCAATCTGCATGGGTGTCAGATTTTCTATGGGCAATGAGAGTAGGACGTTTTGGTAGATTATATCTCAGTTCTAGCTCACTAGCTGATTCGTTCCTCCTGAGCTAGCTCACTAGAACTTACACAGAACTTAACAAAACATCTACTTTTCAGGTCTAAATCACTTAATTTCTTTTAAATTACTTAGAAATGTTAATAAATCGGAACATTTTTTTCGTATCTAGACAATCACCACACTGCTTTAGCTGTTTGATATTGTCCATTTAAAGATTATGAAATTTAATAGGACAAAATTAACTTCATTCCTAAAAAGTGCAAAACGTTCGCTAGCGAACACCTTCCACTGTGTTAGTCCTATAAACAGAGCGTCCGGGCTCTGACCTCCCGTACGTCAGTGCATCTTGGTTCTGAGATAACAGAGGGCTCCATTATTTCGGGATGAAACACACCACCCGCCCTTTAGGATGGGTCTTAAACTTGCCCTTTACATGGTGATAGATCGTACAGAAGCGAGAATAGAAAAAGTTTTGTCAAATAGCTAGTTCTTCTCTAACCACTGACGCTTTGATGATTTCATGAGATAATGGTCAAAACCCTTCAGTCTTCATACTTGGTTTAGAGCTTTGACACAGTAAATATCCTCTAAAATTGTATATATATTAAGTATTCGAGTGACAAAGTACATTCTACAAACACTACTTCCATCAGTTCATTTTGGATGTAAATAAGTTATTTTCTTCACATTTTCGTGTTTTATTTGAAGTGAAGAAATGTGAATAACATGTAAATGATAGTATGAATACTGAAGACAACTTTAAAAACAATTGATTAACGTTTAAAGTAAAACATGTTCCGCTATTATTTTCAATGGATCGTCCATCAGCGCCAACTCTGAAAGAAGTTTTGAACTGCCTTAGATTGGCGCGAGAGAATGTTCCACGTAAGTCATACTACAAATAGACCATGGAATTATGTCAGCATCTGATATGAGTAGTGTAACTCATTTAAACTCGAGAAATGGATTGTATGCTTTGAGAATATTATTTGGTGGGTTAATATTCCAGATTTCCCGTGGGAAAATTTCATTTTTTCCATTTAACGTGGTCGAATAACGAAGAGTGAAGTAACTGATTATTTTTACGATTTGTCTGAAATGTAATAAATTCGAAATATGGCATATCAAATTCTGCAGGGTTATGTGATATCTAGTTCGAAATTTTTCTTACTACTCAATCCTGCTACTTCTACAGTTGTACTTCATAAAAAGATATCTTAACTTTCGATTTTTTCAGAATATTTTCTCGTTGTTCTAACTCGTAAGTTGGTTCATATTTAATAGTTAGTGCACGAATTTCCTTAAAGTCTTAATAAATTTTTTTTTAAATTTTAAAAAACAAAGGACAGAAGAGTAAACATTCTTAAGATCATCGAAAAGCCTATATTCTTAAATAGTTTATTTATTTTATCTGAAATAGGTCCCATGTATGTCATTTTTGTAAATCTCTTCTTGGAACTCACAATTACAAATAAGAATGGAAAACATAATATTTCTATTTATAGAAAACCCACATCAACCGACGTAATAATAAATGCTAAATCATGCCATCCAGCAAGATACAAAATGGTATTTTTTAAAGCTATGATACATAGGATACTGAAATTTCCTCTCCAACATGATGCAATCCAGACGGAAATTGATACATCAAAACAGATAGCAGTTGCTAACAATTATAATTCCCATCATGTTGATCTGTTATATCAAAAATTACAAGAAACAAGTGATGCTGTTACAAATTCCAAGAAGAGATTTACAAAAATGACATACATGGGACCTATTTCAGATAAAATAAATAAATTATTTAAGAACACAAGTGTGACAATAGCATTTAAAACTAATAACCCCCTACAGATGAAACTGAAACACTCAATTGGAGACTCAAATATATACCAAAAGTCAGGCATTTACAAAATAACATGTAATGACTGTGAGAAACAGTATATTGGCCAAATTGGCCGTAACTTTTTAACACGTTTCAAAGAATATACTACTGGTACTGCATGTACCAATCAATATTTGGTCAACATCTTGATGGTTCCAATCATTCTGAGGGTTGCATTTCTAACACTTTGAAAATATTACATACTGTGCCAAAAGGAACATTGCTAAATACCTTAGAAGAAATTGAAATCTTTTCACTTCACAAAAGTAATCCATTATATGTTTTAAACGAAAAACTTCAGTTCAAAGATAAACATTTCTTTGAGCTTTTCGATGATCTTCTTTAGAATGTTTACTCTTCTGTCCTTTGTTTTTTAAATTTTTTTAAAAAATAATAAGACTTTTAGGAAATATTTTATCTTTACATTGTAATTTTATTCACCAAACATTATTTTATGACTGACTATCTGTTTTAGAATTTTTGCTTATATGCTTTTAGACTGCATATTGCTAATTCACATCCTTTTATTTTTGAAACTATGGCTTATAATTTTATAATTTTTCTTCCTTTTTCATTATTTTTATTTACTTATAAGACTGGCATATAACTTGAGGAATAGCAATGCCTTTAAAAATTGTCACATGTAATTTACATTGTTATCTTCATAGACAATA
The DNA here is from genome assembly GCF_023898315.1 of Schistocerca nitens. Taxonomy (NCBI): domain Eukaryota; kingdom Metazoa; phylum Arthropoda; class Insecta; order Orthoptera; family Acrididae; genus Schistocerca; species Schistocerca nitens. The sequence continues at coordinate 251,588,740 of NC_064615.1, read as the reverse complement.
TTTCATATATACGGACAACTACTTCGTATTGTATTTGTGCAGCATGTAGTATACATGTCAGCTACAGATTATTGCAGCTTACACATTGAAAATCGTTTCAATAAAGACATGTTACTGTCAATAATACATCGTCTGGCGCGACAGTCTTCGCCATTCCACTTTCACAACAACTTCGTTGGAGAGAAGCCTGCTGCCACATCTTTGCACTGGCGTTTGTCCTCACCATGGCAACCACTAGTTCGACTATCGACTTTACAACAACTATCAGTGGAAAGAAGCCTGGTGCCTCATCTTTGCAACGGCGTCCAACTTCACCATGGCAACCAGTGGTTCCAAACGGTTCACTAACAGGCCTTGAGAGGGCAACCCATGTACAGCCAAACCGAAGTTCATTTTTCCTACATAGTTAAATATTTTTAACGCTTCTTAATTGACAATAGCTCTTTAATAAGCTAAGTTTAGTGTGTATTTATTTTTAATTCTTGACAATGTTCTTTTAACTAAGAAATTTTAAATTGTAATTCACTTATAACTCATTGGTTAGTAATGACATCATGCAGTCTGAAGTGGGTGGAGCCTCCATTATGTATAGTAAGACGTGCACTGGTTTCTCCAGTATTGATTCTCCAACAGAAAGAGGTTCCTACTCAATGGTAATTCATCTTTTTATAGCTTTATAACTTTATGTATCTTCTTTAATGTATGTAGCCCACTAATTAAAGCTTTGTATACAACCTGTAGGTCTGAAGATGACCACAGTTGTGGTCGAAACCGGTCACCTTGATAAATAAATCGTGATCAAGACTGTTTTTAATAGTAAATATCAAAGAATGTGCGATTCTAGATAAAATGTTATTTCTTTCCTTTACAGTCACAAAATGAAACAGTTTTGTTACATTCTTATTGGATTTTTCATCATACGTTGGATAGTACGATTCTGATTCATCTGGATTAGCTATAACAGTTCTTAAGTTCACCAAAAATTGTGCATAGTTTGGATGAAGTCATGAATATTTATTTCAATCTCTGTACCCTCGTTGGGTATATTTAAATTATCTTTGCTTTTCTCATTTGCAAGAATGATTTTTTTGATTTCCCGCCACTTTCAAGTTAAGAAAAGTGACCTAGGAAGTGTGTTCGTATTCCCAGGTCCACCATCGTGGATCGCCATCTTGAATTCTGATGTCATGTCAAATATCACATTATATCCTAAGTGATAGTACTTTCGATAATAAGCGAAATTGTGAGATTACATGACATATACACACATACTTTGCAAGAAACTGCACAAAGCATGGCAAAGGATAGGTAGTGTTGTAGCACACTTTAGGGGTTCTCTGCCACACGAAAAGCTGTCCCGAGTAGCGATGAGTCGGCAGCGTCTGACTGAAACGAACATGGCGCCCTTGGTAGTAGAGGGGGCGTGGCACTGTCGCTTAAAGCTGTCACTGCAGAGAAGACTCACCTCGCGATGGACAGTTATAGGTAAAGACGCGGAAATGTCAGACTTACGCGTGGCTGGTGCGTCCATGTACTGGTCATCTGATTACGTGCGTTGCTTCTATTCGAAACGATTTACTTTTGTGTTTGTGTTGCTGCACCATAAAAGGTCAGAGAAGCATAATATATACTCTTAAAGAGCTCGAAACGTTGAATATTTCATTATAATTGTATCAGTAGCATATAAAATTAACAGAGATTCGTTGAGGCGAAGAAAATGGTAACGCATAAATCTTGGAAAGCTTGTTAACGAAACATGATAAAATAACAATCAAGGAATCAGATGCATTAGTTACAAGAAGTCTGTGCTAGCAGAAAAGGACGTAATTTGCCATTGGAATGATACGCCTCTTGGTTTCCTAGTAGTAATTTTCGGCAGTTTCAATAATTTAGTGATACTGTGCAGCCATTCTAGTTATATTTGTTATCATTTATGGGAGAACTTTGGTGTAAACTGGTGTCTATCTCGGATTCGCCTGCGACGCGCCAACCCGCAATGCATCACTGTTCAGCGGGTTATCGTCAGTCCAACACCTGCGGTCATGCTGGTTCCCGCCGTATCTTGCTCAATCCACAGAGGGTCTCCCGGTAAGCAGCTAGAGGTCGCAGAACAGGCGTCACTCCAGACAAGTATCTCTAGCTGCATTCGCTGCAGCTTCGCTAGCCAATAGGGAAATTATAACCTTCCGCCGCGCGATGTGTTCCGCGCCGTGGACAAGTCGTACTGCCCGTGAGATACAACTTTGCATACGTACTTTGTTTTGAAGACAGACTTTTCATTGCTCACGAGAACGAAATCTAAGCTCTCAAGAATCTATTCCGGTTTCGTTTAAGAACAGTTATTTGTGATGAAACTTTCCTTCACAATACTAGGAAGAATCGCTGGAAAACGTTTATTTTCTTCTCTTGCGCTGCTTCAGAAACAGTGACGGTTTGTGTTCGAAGTTTACTTGTTCAAATAAACGAAGTTAAATTATGTCTACTTATGATAGTGTGGAAATATCCCGAGTGAGAAACACTTCATTCACTCTTATTGTAACATCTTGAATTAATCAGCACAAAAGCGCGAATTAGAATTTAGCTGACCTTAGTGATATACGGGAGGGGGGAGGGGGCAATTGTTGAACTACATGAAATAAAATCGTCATAGTTTCTCTGAATGGTTTGCATTAGTACGTTCAAACTGCACTGTTACTGCACTGTTGGCTGCGTAGCATGATGGGAATTAGCATGCGCATTGTTGTTTGGCTTAGCAACGAAGCCCACCTTCATTTGGATGGGTTCCTCAGTAACCAAAATAAACGCGTTTGGGGGACTGATAATCCGCATTTCGCGATCGAGAAGTCTCTTCACTCTCAGTAGGTGACTCTGTGGTGGGCAATGTCCAGTCACGGATTGTCGATTCGATATTCGTTGATGGTTGATGCCACGGTGACTACCGAACGGCACGTGACGGTTTTGGAAGATGGTCCCATCTCCATTATACAAAGTGACCCTAATTTCGACAAGATATGGTTCGCGAGAGACGGAGCTCGACCCCATCGAAACAGTAGAGAGTTTGATGTTCATGAAGAGCACTTTGGGGACACACATTATGGCTCTCGGGTACTCAGAAGCCACTGCATGGGCCTCGACTGACCACCATATTCTCTGGATCGGAACACATGCGACACCTTTTTGTGGGGCTATATTAATGACACGTTTGCAGCAATAACCCTAAAACCATCTCTGAGCTGCAAACAGCCATTCAGGAGGTCATCGACAGCACCGCTGTTCCGACACTTCAGCGGGTCATGCAGAATTTCGTTATTCGTCTGCGCCACATCATCGCCAATGATGGCTGCAATATGGAACATGTCGTAATCTAAATCCGAATATTTGTAGTGATGTTCATATGTTGAATAAATTGTGTGCACGCCGTAGTTTGTAACTAATTTACGTTTTATTCAAATAGTTCAATAATTCTCACCCTGTAGAAGTCGTAATGATGTACTGGTGCAGATTCGGCTCCTAAGAACTGGTTATTTTGGAAAGTGTCGCCAGAGTATGTCTAAAGCCCCTTTTACGTGAACGATTTTGCTGTCTCCATTGACTACTCGTGACAAGTGAGTCTACTGCAGGACCTCTGGCGTTGTACTAATGTAACAAGTCTCGTCTGTCACGAGTGGCTGCTCTTGATGACGCCTCAGCGCCAAAAGTGCTTGCGTTGTGAGAGCTGTCTGGTCAGCAGTTTGGCTCTCGAAGTGAGGTTATGAAGAGCAATCCGTTTTACTGAAATAAAATCTACATATTGTAATAGAATTGAGAAAAAGCAATGATGATAAAGTTTATTATTAATGATCAAGGCGAAATTCATAGCAAATTTTCTGGACAAAGGACGTATGCTGAATTCTCCACTCTCTGGAGAAATGAAAGAATAGGCAAATTGTCACCCAAACACTTCGAAACATCTGCATTTATTTCCTCAAAAAATACATGCAACAACAAATGTGCATCGCCCTTTTATTTGGAAATTCACGGGACTGAAAACAAAAATTGGCTTGAAGCATGCGATTGTTTTCATTTGGGATGTGTTCAGATCACCAAATCAAACACACAGACATTTGTGTAAGGACAAAATCCTCTGCTTCCCACTGGAGGTTCTTCACAGCATTCCTGGGCCAACGTTAATATGTTCAGACGTGAAACCTTCGCTTATGTATCTTGTCCCACTCTCCAGTGACGATTCTGCGTAAGTCGCAGAGTACATGGTCGTTGTGCGATTGGTTTCACAGTATCGAAGATGAACAGGTGCTCAAGGCTCATAAAGCATGAATTTTACAGTCGATGTTTACTGGGCATTGTTGCTTCGAATGATCGTTCCTGTCATATTCCTCAATACTGATCACTGCTCTCGGGATACCCGCTAGGTTTGTGGCTTGAGTTCAGTCGAGAATCGTATTTGCGAGGATGTGCTGAACTTGAATGACTCCGAACTTTTTTAATTAGAAAACTCGCAAAACTTTTTAAATAAAACAAACTTTATTAATATCTACTTCATTATTTTTCATGTCTATAGACTTATTTCTCAACGCAGTCACCTTGGTGACGAAGACATTCCCCCAACTAGAGGCCAGTGTGTTGATCAGTCATCGTAGAATATTTGACTTTCTGACGGAACCAAAACCTTACCTCTAATTACACTGCTTCATCGCTATTAAAGCGAAGTCTTCTAAGCTGTTCTTTAAGCTTTGGAAAGAGATTGTGCTCTGTCACTCACAATGAGGTTGTTGTTATTGTGGCCTTCTGTCCGAAGACTGGTTTGATGCAGCTCTCCATGCTATTCTATACTGTGCAAGTCTCTTCATACCCAAATAAATACTGCAGGCTACATGGTTCTGAATCTACTTACTGTATTCATCTCTTGGTCTCCTTCGAGGGTTTTTACTCCCTTCATTATTAGCAAGAACAGCCCAGCGTCGGACATAAGTGATGTCGATACAATCATCACCATACATAGCTTTCATTCTTCTATGGATTTCAATTTGATGCACGTTGTCTTCGGTTAGACACTCCATTGCAACACATTGTTTCTTACGCACCGACATAGTTGCGGTACATACCGCTATCTTACACGCTACAATTCGAAACCATCTTACGTCAGTCGACTGAGAAATAAACCAGACCTTTAGTACCTCTACCAGTATAGAGAACAGAATTAAAAATTCGGAGGCATTACGTTTCTACAAGCCCTCGTATCTGTCGAACAGTGACTTACTTGGCGCATCAGCGCTCACAAGTTAGAAATTTTACATTGTTACCTTCGTTGTATGGAGGTATACGAGACGATCTATGGACTTTCACATTTCCTTTTAAGCACATCTGGTGCACGATTTTGCTTTAAATACCAGTTGAGGCGGACAAAAGGCACCAGGTAAAAGTGTTTATGGAATCTGCTGAAATAAATTTTTAAATTTATTGCAAACTCTTTGCATTGGCCACAAAATTTATTGTAACTTATTTGTTTGTACAGTTCGGGGGAACTGCGTTCATTTGAATTATCAATTGAACAAGAACCGGCTGATGCAATCAGACACCTAGACAACGTAGAGCCATAGACAGTAATGTGATTGCATTCCAGTTCAGCCATATTCCAAGGGATAGTGCAGTATAATTTATTGTTATCAGCTTGGCCGGTAATACCGCATCAAAAAAATGGTTCAAATGGCTCTGAGCACTATGGGACTCAACTGCTGTGGTCATTAGTCCCCTAGAACTTAGAACTACTTAAACCTAACTAACCTAAGGACATCACACACATCCATGCCCGAGGCAGGAGTCGAACCTGCGACCGTAGCAGTCGCACGGTTCCGGACTGCGCGCCTAGAACCGCGAGACCACCGCGGCCGGCAATACCGCATCTTCCGGTTCTTAACGTACATGAAACTCGGGAAGACTGGGTGCTCGGATGCCTCTCTCTGCGCTATGATTAGCCCTGTTCATTAACCACGGGACACCAGAAGACTCCTGTTGATGATCGCAGCAGGGTGTCGAAACGTCGAGTACTCGAGAACGTTGAACAACTCTGAGAATCTTAAAGTCAATCGTAATGGGTACGACAGTCCTCAGATTTATAAAAGAAAATTCTTCCTGGCTAGTAACTTTAGTTTCGTTTGAGGAAAAGGCAGGATGCAGTGGTGGTCAACATGGTCCCTCCCACCCACAAGTGGGCGTTTCAGCTTTCGTGGTGGGCGGTAGCCGGTAGGGATTTTGAAAATACTTTTATTAGGCTTTAAAGAAAAATTTTGACAATAAGGGACTGACTATTGTATGTTTTAACTTGATTTAACTCGGCTTTATAAATTTTGTAAAGTAAACTTATCCCTACTTCATAAATCATATTTACTGTGTAATCGGTGGACGGTTAGAAAATTTTACAACTAACACAGAAACAAAAGTGGGTGGCAGGCTAAACAAGTTGACTTCTCCTGAGGTAGGGCATTTTTAGAATTATGAAACATAATTTCCCAAGTATTTCTAAGATTTAGGAGAATATCAGGTAGACCTAAGGGTTACCTGCATGTACCGCGCCCAACGCGAGTCTTTCGCCATTTCTTCAAACGCTGTGTAAAACACCATGTTAGCTATTATGCTGAAGACAGCCTCTCCTCCAGGCACCAACAGCTTGTGAATGTTCTGGACAGCGCGCCTGTGAAAATATTAATGTATTAGGTGGCGTTGCCCCAGTGGAGGACACATAAGACTTCCTGAATTTTTGTAAGAATCAATTGAACGAATTACAACAAAACTATTTTGTGGTGAAAATGTACAACAATAATACTAAAAACCCACACAAAATAAGGTGTTTTTAAGTTCACATTATGCAAACGAAGTTAAATTAACAGGCTTGAACTTGCTGTTCACAACGCCGAACACATTATGAGAACGATAACATTGTAAATGTGAGCACAAAAATGAAATTACATGTAACGGTAAATTCAGTGACGTTATAGGCCCCAATATAATCATTCCTTGCTCTCTGTTGATATCTTGTGCTATTTGAAAACCAGCAGATTGAGCACACCTTGGTGAAAATTCAGAATGGCACTTCATTAATTCCATAAAAAAATTACGGACTACAGCTTTTTTGTTCCTGTGACTTCAAATGTTGCATTAAATTATAGACTAATTGTAAAATTACTACTTTTTAGGGGAAAAGAACAGTTTTTCTAAAAATTTAAGATGTCTATCCTCCAACCGATTAATGAAAGAGTTTTTAAATTTATCATACGAACATACCATTGTTGTACATAGCCCGGTATTAAAGCGACATGTTCTTCTAACGGACTCTTAGGGACAGGGAAGGACCTTCTCATGAATTTTGCAGCTATTGCGCTATCGACGGCATTTTTTTTACTGTCACTGCATCCCATTGTGATTTCTTTGAAATTCTCATTCTGGCACGATGAAAGGGATACGTTTTCGCGTCCAACAACTTTCCTAATATTATTTCATAACGACCATGTTGTCTTCATTTTCTTCTGCTATATCACACAGCTCGAATAGATGGCGATACTGTGAACGGTGGGGGGAGGTGGGGGAGAAGCCACAACGGGATATGCCGTTTTATTTTTAATGAAACCAGCAGCTTCTCCCCTGTACCCATCTATAGTGTCCTTTCCTTCCTTTTCCGTTGAGTTGAAAGCGTGAATGAGTTTCATGTCTCGTAGAGACCAGAGGGGTTTATTTCCTCCAAAGTAGTTTTGCAGCTTCTAGATCTACACTACTCTCCCCGTAGTCTCTCGTTCAAAGATGCCTTACAGAACAACCTGTAGCGAATCATGAGCTTTTGTGGTTCTTTCTGCATATCCAGAAGGAACATATTCAGTAAATAGCACGCCTTTGCAGCTTTTATTTTTCTACCATTTGGCTAGTCGAACATGTGCCATCCCCTCTTCTCGTAAAAGGAAGTCGTTTCTAACGGGAGAGCAGAGGCGTGCTCCATCCTTTAAAATTTGTCTCCATCTAAAAATAAAAAATAAAATATTTTATAGTGAGCGGACGCTAAAAGTTTTCAAGAAGGGGTTGGATTGGCGATAGAAATTGTCACTACTAACACGATTACTCGCGGCAGTATGCAGATTACTATGTGGAAAGTATAAGGTGGCAGTGTCCTTCCGGTGTGAGTCAGGACAGCTCGGTGAAGGACAAAGCAAAACACAGGCTGAGGAGACAAAGGAACGCTCTATTTTTCTTTTTTTTTTAGAATACCATATCTGGGTGCATTACGCGAAAAAATTTGCAGACGTATGAGATGTAAAAACATTACTTGTACGTATTCTACATTTTCGGATACAAGCAAAAAACTCAGGAACAAGGAAAAAGCCGTGGGAAATAAACATAAAAAAGCGGGCGTATACTGCATTACATGCAATGACTGCCGTAAGAAACATATAGGACAAACCGGTAGGCCATTACAGATTTCAGGAACACTTATCTTAAATAGCGCACTTAGTGAAGAGGGAGACAGCATCACAAGCCGTTCAGAAATTTAAAAATATTCCATAAGAAAGAAAAAAAGCCTCATTTTGAATATGTTAGAAAGAGTAGAAATTTTTAGATATAAAAACGAAAACACACAATTCAGGTTGAATAACCAATTGGAATTAAAGCACCATATCATTCTTGCTAATTTTGACTGTTTGTACGATTAGGTGTTAGTACCTAATAAAATTGTGTATTATTCTCGTGTGTAAAGGTATCGACCTACCGCTCCTAGTCATCAGTACATGACGTCACACTATCCATATGGGTAACTTCCGTTCCGCCAGCCAGCTAGTCTCTCTTCGTCGGTCGTGCTTTTGCTTTGTCCTGCTCTGCTGTCACACTGGTTAAGACACTGCCACCTGACACTTTCCACACAGTAATCTGCGTAGTGTCGCGGCTAATCATGTTAACAGTGACAATTTTTCAACGCCAATCCGGACTTATTTAAAAACTTTTAGCGTCCACTCACTATAAAATATTTTCTTCCGTCTTTTTTTATGCAGGCAGATTTTAAGGAACACGGCACGCAGTAGTATTGACGATATTCACAGAACAGTTAATTTTAAGTAGGAGCGACGGATATTCCTGCAATCTTTTTAAGTTGTGGCTATATTTTAGACATTCCTTTATTAATTTTAATATTCACAAAATTTGCTGACACTGTACTTTGCTTTTTCCAACGTATGTTGCACTTGACGATACGGCTTTAGGCAGCGAAACCCACTGAGTTTTAATGAACAAGAATTTCACCTACTGTTAGCGGACTTCTTCCTAACGTCATACATTTCAACAGCTGCAGCTGCCCTGAACATAAAATAGTTTATTTCTATTTTGAACCGTGATCTTTACCTTTTGACTTGCCCTCGTAGTTACACGGTGCTCTGTGACTCCGTTTTAATACACAAGACATCCTTCTTGCAGTTTGACAACAGGCCTTACATAATCTAGTTTTATCAATAACAAAAGATATAAATATCGATGAACTTAAAATATTATTGGAGAAAATGTATGACGGATTGTTACGGTATTTCTTACTCGTTGAAGTACCACGATAGCAATCCATAGCTGGAGTGATCAAGTATAGCCCCTCTTGTATTACAGTCGGAGAAGTAAGACAGGCCAGCTGTTGTACGTAGTTGATATGGTGACAAACTGAGTACATTTAAATGCGAACATTTTTAGGTTAGACTTTACCGTGACTGTTACTGACATTAAATGAAACAACAAGTTTACTGTTACTAGTACTGGTAACAGTTAACTTGTTGTTTCATTTAATAAACTGAGTACACACCTGTTGTCGGGCACCCAATGCAGCAGCAGCAGACAGAACACCTTGCCGAAGGGCGCGTACTGCCACACGGCGGAGTTCTCCAGGTCGGGCTGAACCACGTCCAGCTGCTCGTACGTGATGGTGCCTGGCAGCGCGTTGTGCTGCCTGCAGAACTCCAGCATCTTTGTGCTGATGTCGCAGGCCACCAGCTTCGTACCCGGTGGCAGCCGCGGGGCTAAAACCTGCCAGTGCAGAAATATACTTTCTGATTTGCTCTTCTAAGCTATGCAGCATGTAAAGTTAATCTGCGCTTCGGATTCTTCGAGGACACAAAGCGATAAACAGCGTGCTGAGTGCGACTTCCAGACTTGTCGAGGATTGAGAAAAGAGGGGATTGGCAGAAGAGGCCACAGTTGTCGAATGGAGAGCACGGTGCAGGTTCCAGATCGTCCAGTTCGTGTGTCGTGACCTGGTACATGAGGGTGGCTCGCCGCGATGTGCCATGGAACATAGCTCACCGGGCCAGCTAAAGCCTGAAAGATGGACAAAGCTATCGGGAACAGTCTTAAAAGCTTGTAAGGGTGTTGCAGGGTAGGTTGCTCTGAAAAATAATTATTAATTGTTTCCATTTTTTTATTATTGATGTTAGCTAAACAAGCCGTTGAAAGACAGCACAGACGTAGCTTCTGCTCACCTTGCTTAAATTTAGAACTTCCGAAAAAAGCACAGTTTAACAGGTGATGAGCATTTGAAGAAGTGGTAACTCACATATGTCTGTGCATTACCGCACTTTTGCTCGTGGAAGTGCTTGAATTGCTAATTAAATCGGACTAGTCGCAACGTATGAATTTTGTTCTCAGCAATTATTTCTCAGTACGGCCTACCTTGCAACACCCCTACAAACTTTCCAGACTGTTCTGACAACCCTGCGACAACTGATAGGTAGTTCAAGCGGCGCATTATCAAGCGGTGTCTATTTGAAAACCCGCCCGTATTTTGGGAACTGCATCGGTTGTGTCCGGCTCCTGAATACACGGGATGTGCTTGTGGGGCCTACGCCCTCAGCAAGAGTTTAACGCGTGTATGCGGAACAGCGGATGTGTTTGAGCTTTGTTGGAGCTGGATTCGTTTCCAGATTCGTGTGTCTGTGTGTCAGAACACTGCCCATAAACTGGCGAAAACACAATGTACGTACAATTCGTTTCTTTTTAGGGTTCCTTTCTTCAGTCGGTAAAAATGGAACCCCTGTTAGATTACTTTTCTGTCTGTCTGTCTACCCTACTGTGAAAAACCATTTTTATCAACAACGGGTAAACATATCAAGTTCCAGTTTATGTCACATACTAAAGTCTACCAAGTGCACATTTATGTCACATACTGATGCCTACTGTCCCTTGACGGTGTAAAAAAGAGTGAAGCATCTAATGATAGAAAGCAGGTTTTCAGGACCGGATGACATACTCCTGTTAAATCCTTCGAGGTATAATGTCGTCGTCTTCTGTTCCTCACGTTCTGCCCTGAACTGCGCTGGACGTTTTGAGAGGCGTTGCTCTTTCACGACTCAAGTCTCAACGGAGGAGCAACGCCTCTGGAGATGTCCAGCGCGATTCAGGAGGGAACGCCAGGAGCAGAACAGTATCGTGAATCACGACATTATACCCCGAAATGTTTACCAGCAGCAATGAAGCTTCTAAGTCAGTGAAATCCAAAGTAGGACCATTTGTGTCGAATTTTTTGGCATTCGCACACTCATCCATCAAAACCTATACTTCTTTCCCGTTGACGTAGAATCATAAAATTTGGCAAGAAGTAAGATTTCACAGTACAAGAAAAGGAAACAATCAGTAAATTGTTAATTTGTTATTATATCACACGAAAAAATGTCTTTTTGTCACTTGCTATCCGACTCCAGACTTGAAATTAAAACATTCTCGAAGGTACTGGAATCCCTGGGACCAATATTTTGCCAGTATCAATGTTGGTAACAAGCAAAAATCGCCGAGATTCTCGATTTCCAAGATGGATGAACTATCTGTATACAAAATCAAGTTTGTATGGAACCCTCACAGCTTGAGTCCTAAACGCACAGGCCAATGTTTCGCTATACGGGATGTTAAAAAAATCGAACTATGCATTGCAAGGTTGCAGTATGGACTAAAACAAGAAAACAGTCCAATATACATGAGCTCTAAAAGGAATGCCTGAAGTGCTATGAGGCTCGTGTGAAACAAATCTCTAATACTGAACAAGTGGTCACAGCTCTTAATGGATGCATGTTTACTGGATATTATTGTCTTGGTTTGGGCCACACTATTACCACTCAAACTATGGGATAATTTTTTAACAGCTTGCATGAAGAATCCCTGCTTAATGGGGAGCACCATGTTTTTTCTTGCTTTGGAAAAGGATACATTGATCTGTTACTTAATATACAATGGAAAATTCAAGATGGAAAGTAACAGTATTAGGAAAAGGACAGTTGCTACTCACTACATAGCGGAGGTGCCGAGTCGAAGAAAGGCACAACCAAAAGACTGTCAGAAAATGTGCTTTTGGCCAATAAGGCCATCACCGAAAATAGTCGGAAACTGTGATCATGTGTGTGTGAGTTGCGTTTGCGGGAGTGTGTGTGTGTGTGTGTGTGTGTGTGTGTGTGTGTGTGTGTGTGTGTGTGCGTGTGTGTGTGTGTGTGTGTGTGTGTTTATTTATTTTCGACGAATGCCTTCTTAGCCGAAAGCTCACTTTCTGACAGTGTTTTTGTTGTGGCTGTCTGCGACTTAGTTCAGGTATACGGTGAGTAACAACTGTCCTTTTCATAATATTGTTAATTATTATAGATATCTGAAGTTTGCTGCACCTTTTGTGTACGAGGTGGTACTGTAAATCAAGATATGAACAAGGAATATGCAAATAAAATAGAATCCCCACAGAATGTCTTAAATCTATTGTTGTACATAGGATGTTACATATCGCTTTCTTTATTAAAATTCATAAATGGGTGTGATAAATGAAAGCCCTTGTTGCTGGTGGTGATGAGTTCTCTGTGAGCGGAATGAACATTGACATTATCTGATTTACTCAATCTGTGCAGCGACGCGTTAAAGCTACCATTTACTCGTAATCTGGCATATAAAATTGTTTTTGAAGGAGAAGCTAATCAAACAGCTGTAATAGCGGCAGTGCACCACAGTCCACCGATAAGCAATTATATCGCGATTTCGATATGTCTGTAGGTAGTATTGTCACAGTACTGCATTGTCATAAGGATCATCCACACCACATGCCGCTGCATCAAGAACTTCATGGCGCCGTTTTCCGTAACCGGGTAGTGTTTTGTAAATGGCCACGCCAACACATGCAATCGACCCCCACGTTATTTACTCAGATATTATTTTCTAATGAGTCTACACTCAGAAGCCATGGTTCCGTTATGCATAACTAGAGTGAAGACAGTCTCCACTGGTTACAGCAAGTTGACCATCAGCGTCCTTGGTCGGTTAACATCTGGTGTGGCGTCATAGGAAACAAGGAAACAAACTCAGTCCGTATCTTATCGACGGCACGTAGAAGGGGCACAAACAGGAACTACCGGTACAACTGTAAGACGGTGCCCCCCCCCCCCCCCGGACGTTCGACAACGTATGTGGTTTCAGCATGACGGTTGCCTAGTGCATTACGCTATTGAAGCACTGGAGCTATTAAAGCGTGTTTGGATCAGGAGATGTGGCCCTGTTAATTGGTCTGATAGGTCGCCGGATTTGATGTCCCCGGATTTCTTCATGTGGCGATATTTAAAAGATAAAGTGCAACAGCAAGTGACAACAGGCCGTGAAGACACGGTCGACAGCATCGGAAACGGCTATGCTGCTATTCCCGCATCTATGCTTCTGTCCTGTTTACGGTCAGTTGAAAAGTAGATCACTAAGTGTATTGAAGTTGACGATACTACGTTTGAACTCCTACTCGGAAAAGTAGAGTAGTGTTCGCCACGAGCCAAATAGTCCCCTGTTCGATGTGTCGGAGGACTACAGCTTTGCGAATGGGGCTTCCAATTAGAAGTTAGGAAATACTGGCATGTCCTAACATCGCAGCATGGTGGTGGAGTCCCAAATGCCACTGGATATTCAAGGACCGTTGAGTACCATGTCATAAATTACGATGGTGCACCCATTCCTTTTTCTCCGAATACAGCGCCACCTGTGGCGAAAGGAAGGAAATGCTTCAGACAAAAGTATATAGATTTTGCCATAAAATCGTAAACCGCAGCAAAAACTGGGGGTTCCCACTGAAGATTTCAAAGTTGCACTAACCATCCTGCACAGGGTTGGGCGGTTGGTTGAGTATGGTATCATTGGATGTTCCACTCCGAGACAAACAAATTGGAATTTGAACTTTTTTTTGGTCCGATGTGTAGTTTCGAGATACTTAAGTGTCTTCTGTTAAAATGACCACTCTGTGTACCTCCTTTTCTCGGTGGTCCTAGATATCGAAGAGCGACGGTACTTTTCAGAATACATCGGAGTTTCTTAGCAGTCGATTGGTCTCATGGAGTAGTAACGTGACTGGAAGTGAAGAACCCACCTTCCTGGCGACGTCACCGGGCCCGCAGCCAACGTCGAGCACCGGCAGCGGTCGCCTCGGCCACGAGAGGACCGACCACAGCTCGTCAACCTGTTTGGCGGCCAGCAGCGTGAGGGGAGCACACCCGAGGTTGTACAAGTCCGGCTTATCCATGCTGATTAGAAGTCTATCCCCCTCACAGACAGGAACAAGATGCTGATGCCTGGAAGAAAGATGTTTTTAGGGAAATCTCCCTCCACGTCGGATACAGTTTAATGGGAAGGTGGACGTTAACCTTTTGTCATTAGAGACGGAATAATGGTGAATTTCTGTAAGACGAAAGAAACTCACTACTGCTTCCCACTTACTTATGCGTTAATGAAATTTATGGTAAATAATTTACCTCATTTACAAGCCAACAGTTCAGTCCATGGAAACAGTTTTCAGGTATCTTCAAAAAAAATTTAAAGTCACCTACGTCGGTCCAGAAAAGTGTCAATTATTCAGAAACACACATTAACAATAAATTTCCAGCAGCCATAACGACTTCAGCTAGTAATAAAGTTCAATTTAAGAGGATCCTGAGGGATTAGTTGGTGGCCGACTCCTACTTCATCCCTGAATTTTTTACTATGAGGGTTGAATGAAAAGTAATGCCTCCACCTTCGTTAATTGGGTTTGGATGGGAATATTTTAATAAATCAAACCCAGAAATAATCCTTAGAATGTGATCTTTAATTACCAATATTCACCTTTCCACATAATCACCACCGAATTGGATACATTTCTGCCAACGATGAACAAGTTTTCTGACACCGTCACGGAATAAGTTGACACTGTTTCCGCAACCACAGTCCACAGTTCTCTCAACGTCTTCATCATAGGCATAATGATGTCCTTACAGATCGTCTTTCATTATCGGGAACAGATGGAAGTCAGACGGTGCTAAATCTGGTCTTTATGGAGGATGCCGTACGGTGGTGCGATTCGGTCTCTAAAATTCTGCTGTGGTGGGACGTGAAGTGTGCGGTTTGGCATTGACATGCTACAGGAAAACATTTCCCTTTTCCTTTCAAGCCCTTTTTAGCCGTCGTTTCAGAGTTCGCAGCGTTGTGATGTAACGCTCTGAATTCATTGTTGTTCAAAGATCAAGGAAATCAACATGGACAACACCTTCTGCGTCTCAGAACACTGTGGCCACGATTTTTCCAACTGAGGGCTACGTCTTGAATTTCTTTTCCTGGGGCGAGTCTTTGTGTCGATATTCCATAGACTGACGTTCCGTCTCCGGGTCGTAATGGTGTACCCACGTTTCGTCTCCTGTCACAATTAAATGGGGAAAGGCGTCGCCTTCATTCTCGTAACGCGAGAGGAGTTTCTGGCAAATTTCAGGTATGTGCGCTTTCATTTCAGCAGTCAGCATCCGGGGTACCCATCGTGCACAGATCTTCCGATGGCCAAGCAAAGCAATAATGTGACCGACACGTTCTTGTGAAACGTCGACTGTGCTTGCAGTTTCTGTCTGAGTGATATGGCGATCGTCCTGAATCAGTCTGTCAACATTTTACTTGTGAAACTCGGTGTTTGCTGTCACAGGATGTCCCACCTTCTCTTTGTCACACAGGTCAGATGTTCCCCCTCAACACCTTAGACGTACTCGCCCAACGACGCACAGTACTCACATCAACACAATCACCACAAACTGCTTTCATTCTCTGATGAATCTGCTTTGGGGTGATACCTTCTGCTGTCAAGAATTCAATGACTGCAGGTTGCTTAAATTGCATTGACCGACCGTCTGCGCAGGTTTCCATACTTTACACTGTAGCAACACAACCGTTCAAATTGGTTCAAATGGCTCTGAGCACTATGGCACTTAACAGCTATGGTCATCAGTCCCCTAGAACTTAAGAACTACTTAAACCTAACTAACCTAAGGACATCACACAACACCCAGCCATCACGAGGCAGAGAAAATCCCTGACCCCGCCGGGAATCGAACCCGGGAACCCGGGCGTGGGAAGCGAGAACGCTACCGCACGACCACGAGATGCGGGCACAACCGTTCAAAGCCTAGGCTTCCCGCCAACTGGAACTGCAGAAAAGAGGCTACGGAACAATCCATTACCTGCTGTATACTAATGCTGCCAACTGTTGAAGAGTTACGAAGGTGGAGGCATTACTTTTCAGTCAACCCTCGTAGAACCATTTGATGTGTACTTTGTATATATTAGCAACAGCAAATAACATGAGTGTTTCGTAAAATAAGACTTCTGCACGTCTTCAGACCAGTAATGTGATCAGTGTAAGTAAGTGTCGCAAACTGATTTTGTCTTTGGTGATGCACGATTAGAAGAGCCTGAAAATTATAATATGCACCTCAGTGTACTGTACGAGTTCGTTTACAAAAAAAATGGTTCAAATGGCTCTGAGCACTATGGGACTCAACTGCTGAGGTCATTAGTACCCTAGAACTTAGAACTACTTAAACCTAACCAACCTAAGGACATCACAAACATCCATGCCCGAGGCAGGATTCGAACCAGCGACCGTAGCGGTCTTGCGGTTCCAGACTGCAGCGCCTTTAACCGCACGGCCACTTCGGCCGGCAGTTCGTTTACATGTTTCGTGACAAGTTGGTTACTAATTGCAAACAGGTTACAGTACCAGTTGCTGTTTTCCTTTTTCAGACCACTACTAGTCGACGTCTACGTATCTCTACGGCGCTGCGTTCATAATGACTTGAAAAACGTCCCTGCTGGATGCCACCGGTTCTAGCATTAGAAAACAATGTAGCACCTGATGCCGTGGTTTGTTTGAAATTGATTACTACACTTGCGGATACCAGAAAGACTCATGTTAACATGTAATCCTTAAGTGCACACAATTTAACTTCCAACGTTCTTTTCCCGTGTTCTTGTATGATTATCTATGCGACCGTGCACACCGTTGTGCCTTCTAGCAGATGCGAGTTTGTCTCATTGTTAAATAGTAGCATCCTACAAGCACAATAATTTTTATGACACTGTACATGTTTGTACTACATTTAACGAGTTATTCACTGTAACGAAATTTTGATGCTATGCTCTCATTTTCTTTTCTTTTTACATGGTAAATATTGTAAGTAGGCAGATCTTTTTGAGAAAAATATTTCTTCTGTTTATTTTAAATATGAAAATCGTGAGTTCGCAATCGAAACAGAGAACCTTTTTTATAAACGTGCGATCAAGACAAATTTTATATTGAAAATTAAGATAGAGTACTCCACAAACTTGATCATGTCATGTCTCATAAAAATGTGGTTAATGTTCCATCGTGGGTTGTACTCTAAATGGCACCAAGCGTATCACCATTCGTTATCTGGTGGTGGGGAGACCCTGCATCCGTTAGTGTCAGTTCTATGTGGCATGTAAGTTGCTCCTGCATACACTCATACGAGGGTTAGAACTTAAATAGTGGCAACTATTTACTTACAACCGATACACAAGAGTTACATGTTTGTCCTTCAAAGCAGGACGCCTTCCATATCGCTGGCAACGGGTTCTACACAATGCTGGTGACTACTTTGAAGGACAGTAACAGGTGCAAACATGTAACTCTTTTGCATCGGTTGTGAATAAATAGTTGCCACTAGTTGAGTTCCAACCCTAGTATAACCTGTGGCCGTTCTTCGTGACTGCCGGAACAAATCTTTTGGTTGTTTCTTAAATGAAAATTTAAAATAACTCGACAGGTTAAATGAATAACGCAGTTCACGCCAACGTGTATTGTGACCCACCGTTTACTTTAGCAAATCTGTTATAAAAACATGATGGCGTGTTATCTTTGGGTCCACTATGCTCCACATTTATCCCTTTTTTCATGTGGCTGGAGAAAATGAGACGGTATCAGAAATGATATCGCTCGCATGAGCTTCTAATCGATAGTGAAGGATACTTGACAAGAAAATATAAAGGTTAAACGCTACATAGAAGCACGAAACCTAACAGAAGGTGTTTTATCGCAACTTGGGGAGTTCTGATGCAGTACAATAGCTGTAAGAGAATACTACATCATTAGGCCGGTGATAGAAATGCAGGCGACTACAAATCTATGTAAAAACTAAACTAAACTCCTCCCGAGCAGGCCATGAAGGCCCAACGGTACCGACAGGCCACCGTGTCATCCTCAGCCCACAGGTGTAACTGGATGCGGACATGGAAGGGCATGTGGTCAGCATACCGCTCTCCCGGCCGTATGTCAGTTTCCGAGACCAGAGCCGCTACTTCTCAACCAAGTAGCTCCTCAGTTTGCCTCACAAGGGCTGAGTGCACCCCGCTTGCCAAAAGCGCTCGGCAGACCGGATGGTCACCCATCCAAGTGCTAGCCCAGTCCGACAGCGCTTAACTTCGGTAATCTGACGGGAACCGGTGTTACCACTGCGGCTAGGCTGTTGGCACAAATCTATATAACCAACACAAATTCATTACTGTTAATACTGTTGAAGTGTGTCAATGAAACTGTTCTGGGTTTGTAACCTCCCCCTCACTTATCGACCTTAATGACAGTGAAAAATTAAACCGCGTGTACCTAATGGAAATTTGGGAATAGTAATCGTCACCGAAGTTAATCTGTCGGTAAAGAGGGAGGAAAGGGTTACATCTAAATGAAAGGAAAAATGCTAATGAAACTGGTGGAAATTAATTTTGAAAAGGGGTAAAGTTAATAAAGAAAGTAAATGTGTGGCCGTTACGTTAACAATCAACTAGCGGTAGTTAGATATTTGAGATTCGGGGAAAATTACGGTCGCCAGTCCTATGGACAATTACTATAATAACTGAAAAAGAAAGGTTATTACACATATAATTAGCACTAGAAGCGTGGCAACTGAAGGTTGACACGTGTAGTGTGAAAACTGAAAGTTTCTCAGAAGTAATAAATTTCGCTACACTTAATTTAGCAAAAGAATTAATAAAACCGGAAAATCGAAAGTTAATTTAGTGACTGAAGTTAATAGTGAGCTTTCTTTCTGAAGCACATCGAAATTCAGTAAAATACGGTTAGTCTTGGACTACCTCAACAATCATTTCAAAAGCTACTTGAATCTACGCAATTTAGAAATAAGAGATTTAACTTTGAACTTGAATTAAATGATTCTGAACAATTAACAATAGTAAAACTTAGTACGTACCAAGCTGAGCTGCAGTCACAGGTAAGCTAAAATATTGTAACAAAACTAGCACTCTTAATTTGTGCTTGTGTAATCTAAGTATTGTAGCCAGCTATGAATACTTTAACTGAACTTTGAAATTAAAGTAGTGAAATGGAATGATTGTATTTTAATGCTGGCGTCTGAATTTGAACGACACTCGGGTTCATTCCGGAAAAGGAAGGGACCCTGCATGGTAATGCAATTGGGACAATGAGCAACAAAGGTTCATGCTAAGTAGCTGTAATTTTGTGATGCAACAATTTTAAAAGTTTGAAAAGCTGAGGTCTGCCATACAGTTCTAAAACTTTACGTGCTTCCAGTCTTCCTTGTTGGTTGATTTAAGGTTTGAAGCCGTCGATCGAGGAGGTGGCGACAGTCACTCTTTGTCGGCCGTCGCTGTTGCAGAAGCTGGATGTTGGCGCGCCTTCTTCTCGACACAGTCACCAGACGAAACGGGCTCTTGATGTGCGCCAGCTAATGCTTCCCGTCCGCGACACCATGTCAGAAACTATCATCGCAAGTCGAGCGCAATTACATGCTGCCAAACCCCGAAAGCGCGGCAACTCGCGGGAGCTTCACACAACACACCTGCTCCACTCGCTACTCCAGCCAGACCCCGACTGCTCTGCCTGCGCCCCACGCGGCAGAGTTAACACTACCAAAGATCCTAAACACTTTCGTTCTCCACACGACCTATCGATGTATTCGTTCGATAGTATAGTTTTCCCTATGCCAGACCCAGCGTATAAATACAAATAATCTTTACACAACAAACCAATTATACATCGACATAAATGCATATATATATATATATATATATATATATATATATATACATAGTAAAACAATTACAATATATAAAGGCACAGAAATGTCATATATTCAGGTAACAAAATAAGGAAAAAAATGTATAGTACAAAAGATGGAAATAGAAGGATATGCATTTCCGGCGTTACACGTGCCCCACATTGTCTGAGGATGTTCGTGTAACGTAGACAGACTCAGAAAATGTCCCAAAAAAGAAACAGCGGAAATGCATATGCTCACAACATCAACAAAATTTAGCATTCGTCTAATTAAGCATAAATCAATTTTCAGACCATAATAATTGAGTGGAGACACTCCTAATCTTATTCCACTCTGTCATCTTGCACAAAATAAAACAGGTTGACAACATATTAAAATCCATAGAAAAAATAGAAAATGGTTTAGCTATTCCAAAATCATTAAAATTCGTAACACTATCAAGAAATGGAATACTATTTACAAAATTAATCAGAGTACATGGTCAAAAAAAAACAGGTATATCAAAATACGCAAATTAATAATTAACTGCATAGAATACACATTTTATATAACCTTTTCATAATTAATGCTCTCGCCATGAGAGTTCACTAAACGCTAAACAAGAAAATAATATACAGCAGATCGACAAAAACATAAATATTGACAGCAGAATTCTTTCACATCAGCTGTCCGGGAAGAAAAACAACTCCGCCTTCCGTACCCGCAAGTACAATGAATGCCGACAGCGGCACAAGAGCCGACAGCGGCTCCGCCTCGCCAGTATTGTTGCGCCCGCCTGTGCGGCACGCTTGATCTCACTCGCCTGTGCAACGGCATTTCCAGAACGTCCGTTTCACTGAACTCTTTCGGAAAAACTCACTCCCGAGTAGTCTCAAGGAGTCCATTAACACTATCACAGTGGATAACTCAACACTGTCCATCATCACACGCATGTACTAGCCTGAAACTTAAAACAGCGTCTAAGTACATCGGCAATGACTAGTGAAACACACATTCATGAAATCTTACAGCTAGTTACAAAATCATATTTACATTGCTTCATCTACTGTGACTCAGCTGAAAACTTAAACTAGCAGCTTGGATTTTTCAACTGACTATATCATGATTAAATTGTTTAAAATTAAATTGATTAATCAAAATTAATTACTTATTAATTACAACTTCTTTAATGACCTCTAGGTCAGGCAAAAGCATCGCAACATGGCACATCCTTAAATCTTACACTCTATTTTACATACTGTACAAATTACCCATTGTGTGGTATTAATCGATCCTAGGTGGGTACAATTTCAAGTCTACAATGTTCCGTATACCTAATAGTTTTCCAGAGCTTGGATACTCTAAGCAATAAGCATTTGTGTGAGGTATACCAATGACTTTATATGGTCCATTATAAACAAACCTAAATTTAGAGATTTCATGGTCTATCTCGCTCGATTTCTCATGAGCTTTTACAAGTACAAAGTCTCCTATTGCAAACTTAGCAAAATGCGCTTTAGCGTCATGACGACGTATGCCAGCATCGGCTTTTAGCTTCATTACTTCTCGCAAACGATCTTTTTTCACACCAATACTAATGTTAATCCGTGGAGGGAATTTGATTATCTCTTCCACTAAACTTTTACTTCTGTCATCAAACAGGATTTCCTCTGGAGACAATCCCGTCGATTCATGTCTCAAGGTGTTCATAATTCTCTCAAATACTGCTACATATTTGCCCCATGCCCTATGGTTGTCATGGCAATAGGTACGGCAAAGTCGGCCTAGCTCACGCATATACCTCTCAGCGGGATTTCCAGCCGGACAATAAGCTGAAATATGGATCACCTCGACCCCATTACTTTCCATGCCTTCATTCCACAACCTAGAAGTAAATTGTGCCCCATTGTCTGATAGAATCGCCTTGGGCTTACCAATATGAACAAAATAATCGTTCACAAGCTTGCTATAGACCGCTTTGGCTGTAGCTTTCCTAATCGGGTATAGTTTGATGAACTTGGAAAAAGCTTCTAGCACTACTAAAATGTAGGCAAAGTTTCCTGATGACTTGGGCAAAGGTCCGTACAAGTCCACGCACAGTAATACAAAGGTGTCGTTAGGCCTTATACTTTGCATAGGACCACGATTCGTACAGTTGGTAACCTTCACCTTCTGACATAAATCGCAAGTTTTCACTCTGTCAGTAACGCGTTTTAACATGTTGTTAAAATGCGCTACTTCACTCAGCTTTTCCGTACATTTCTTTGGTCCACAGTGACCATACGCCAAATGGTAGTAGTCTATTATTTCCGTGACGTATTTGGTGGGCCAGCATACCCGCCAAATATTACTATCTTCACTCTTACGTATGTACAAGATATGATCGTATATCTTGTAATACTTCCTCAATTTTTCTCCTTCTGGACTCCTTTCGTCATATCGGGTTTTCACCATATTTAAACAACCGTCCTCGTTCTGATGACGACGTAGATTCTTACAGACGTTCATTATTAATTTACGTCCCTCAACTTCTTTAAAATAGTATAATTTGACCACTCCATCTGACTCATCTTTCAATATCTCTTGATTAGACTCGGGCAACCGCGACAGCGCAACCGCTACGCAATTGTCGGTCCCTTTTACGTAACAGATGTCACAGTTAAATTGCTGTAAATACAGCGACCACCTAGTCAGTCTTTCGTGAAGTAGTTTACAATCCTTCAGATAAGTGAGCGCCTTATGGTCCGTATGAATAATCACCTTACGGTCCCATAGGTAACCCTTGAACTTTTTGAATCCCCACACGATAGCGAGACACTCTTTCTCAGAATTCGTGTAGTTTCGCTCACCTTTTGATAAAGTTCGACTCGCGAACGCTATCGTCCGGTGTTCCTTATCCTCTCCTTTAACAACCTCTTGGAACAGTTCTACCCCCACCCCGTAATTCGACGAATCCGTTCCCAGATGGAAGGGTAGCGATAAATCAGGATGAAATAGTATGTTAGATCTTAACAACTCGTCTTTTAATCTCTCAAAAGCGGCCTGACACCCGTCAGTCCACACAAACGGAACGTTTTTGCGTAAGAGGTTATTCAAATTTTCATCATTAAACACTTGTCCTTTTACAAATTTACGGTAAAATCCTGATAACCCTAGAAAACTTTTTGTTTCCTAGACTTGGGTGGAGGACAATTCCTTATTGCCTCTAGTTTCTCTGGGTCCTTCGTAATACCAGCAGTGGTAATTACATGCCCTAAAAATTTCAGTTCCTGCTTCACAAATTCGCATTTCTTTAGCTTTAGAGTCATTCCGCCACGGCGCAATGCTCTAAAAACTTCAGCTAACAGGTCACAATGGTCATGCCAAGTGGCATTGGCCAACAATAGGTCGTCAACATATACAGTTAATCTTGAACTCAAAGCCGGTCCTAGCACTTTGTCTAGGGCCCTGATGAATACGGACACAGATATATTAAGTCCAAACGGCAGTACTCTATACTGATAACACCTGCCCGCAAACAAGAAGGCGGTCTATGGCCTAGATTCTTCTTCGAGTTCTATTTGCCAGTAACTAGCCGTCAGATCGAGGCTAGTCATGAACTTAACGTCATGAAAACGTTGCAAAATCTCCTCCATACTCTCTGGTCTGTCTGTTTCACGTTGAACGACCCTATTCAACGTGCGTGCGTCAGTCACAATACGCACACTACCATCCCGTTTTGCTACAATGACCAAACCGTTATTGTATGGACTCGTACTTCTTTCAATCACTCCCCATTTGATCATCTTATCTATCTCCCGTTGCACTGCTTCCTTTTTGGACAGCGGTATAGCATACGGTCTCACGAAGAATGGTTCGTGCGGAATTACATGCAACTTGCATTTATATCCTTCCACAAGTCCCGGTTTGTCTGAAAACACACTCTTATTCCTCATTATTACTTCATACAGGCCTCGTCTTTGTTCGTGTGTTACGTTTGACACACCGTCTACAATACTTTCCAATTCACTTTCTACACTATTGTCAATGCAGAGATTCCTCACATTATAGTAGTTCAAATTCATACCTACATCAATACCATCCGGCCAGTTAACAATGTGTATAGGCTGGTATTGCCTATGCACACCGTCTCCTGCCTCGTCAAAACTAACTACTATTGTTTTATCTTGTGACGTACAAGTCAAAGTTTTGCTTTCGCAATTAATCACTGCACGGTACTTTAATAGCCAATATAACCCAATAATTACTTCCGTAGTTAAGTCTGGCACGACGACAAACTCTTGTTCAAATCGTGCCCCACATATCTCGAAGTTGACAAAAATCTGTTTTGTGACCGGTTTACTGGCCTTCCCAGTAGCACCGATAATTTTCACTCCTGTTACTGGCATAACTACGATGCCAGGTCTGTCTTTCAGTAACTCAAATATTTTCCCAGATACAGCACTCAGTTCTGCACCGGTGTCAATCAACACGTTTAGTTGTAGGTCGTGCATATTAACAGACACTACTATCTGTCTACACTTGTCCTCGACTGTTTCTTTATTTTACCACAGTAAATCCTCGTCTATATCCAGGTCATTCCAGAAAAAACCATCCGGCTTTGATCCTAAATTCGGCTTATCTGGCGGCTTTTTCAGCCTCTGTTCACATACCGTTTTAATTTCAACACGTTTGTCCTGAGGCTTAGTCTGTAGCTTCGCCTCCAATACCGAAACCTTTTCCTGTAACTCGTCAACTAGTGAGTGTTGCTTTGCTATCAATTCACTAATTGTCACCTTCGTTGATTCCACTTTGGTCAGATTGATCTCATCTGCCAATCTACCTGGAGGAATGTGCCCAGTAGTATCTGCAATTACTTCCTCTGGATCTGCGCAACCCACACTGCTACCGTCTGACCGTATAACGTCAGCTCTAACCTCATACACGCTGTAATCTACGTGCTTTTCTACCAATCGTGTCCGGCTATCACTAAAATTCTCGTAATTTTTCTCCTCAATACTTTCGCAATGTTTAAACTGGAGTTTTGCGTCGGATGGGTCGGCCACTTCTAACACTATAACTTTCGGTAAAGTCTGCCGGTTAGGGCCAGAACTTTCCGTTACTACTTCAACATCCAACTCCTGCGGGACGAAACACGACGAATCTTGCTCGTGCTCCCCATTAACATCAACTATTTCTAGTAAAGTCTGCCGGTTAGGGCCAGAACTTTCTATCACTTCACAAATACTATCTTCCTGTGGGACGAGACGCGGCAAATCCTGCCCGCGCTCCCCATAAACACTTCTCCCGTACAGGCCCCTATAATCTCTTAGTTCGTCGTATAAGCGACCGAACTGCCTTAACCAGACCTCATCCCTCTCTGCATCCCCTCGCTCAATGACGGACGTGTTATCCGACATCTGATCTTCTCTCAACAATTGCGAATCATTCTTAAACTCAATCCCCAGTTCCGCTGTGGGTATTACAGCTGCCACTTTATAATCGATTTCCGGAACACTACTTAAATTGTTCTCACTGACAGTGAATGTACTTCCTACTGCCGTGTATACAGCTGATCTACTACTTGTGGGCGCTCTCCTTTCTCCTAACACGGGCGCACTCTCCCGCCGTTGATTATTCCACACGGAATTTTCATAACGACGACACCTGAATTTTCTCCTGTTATTGGGCCGCCAAAATTTCTCCACGCCCGGTCGGCCCCTCACAGGCGCGGCTAATGGTTTCCCTGTATCGTCCCAGCAGATACGCTCCCCGGATGCTGCTGAGGCGGCTGATCACACCCTCTGGCGTTATTACTATTCTGTGAAGCCCGTATCACGCTAGTATGATACTGGTTTCCGTCATTCCTGTTATTATTTGCATTGTACCGATTGTTATTACGGTCCGAACCATTATTGTTATTGCTGCCATGGTTGCGGTATGCATTATTCCCATGGTTATCGTTGTTGTGGTTGCTGTGGTACCCGTTGTTGTTACCACGCCCTCTACCACTGTCGCGATTATTGAGCCAATTGTCCTCGTTCTCCACTCTTTCCAGGAAATCATTTATTGTCCTGTAATTGCTTCCTACGTAGCGTTTTGTATCATCTGGAAGCTTTTTGTAGAGTTCCCAGACTATTTAAGATTCCGTGCGGCGATCACGCAAATATTCCAATTTGCGGATCCAGCCCTCACATAACTCCTTCATCGAACCGCGCGAATTCGCATCGAAAGGCCTCGATACGACAAATTCGCGCCAGATACTTTGCTGTTTTTGCTCTGACCAGTATTCAGCCAGAAACAAATTTTTAAATTCGTCAAAAGTCAGGTTCGTAATGTTGAGGTTTAAGCCCCAACGCTTGGCATCACCAGCCAACACATCAATATAATCGCATTAATTTTTCTCTCATTAGTCCATGATCTGGGTAAAACTCTTTCACAATTCTTAATTAAATCCGTCGCGTGTATACCGCCATTTTTCAAGGGGTCGAACCGCTCCTGTTTCGTCAACAATTCCGAACTATGTGCATAGATTGGCACATAGCTCTGTTTTTCGTCAAGTTTCTTTTCTAATTCCGACACTCTCGTAATCACTTGGCAAGTGGTTGTCGCAAGCGTTTCTACTTCCCTTTTTTTCTCTTCGCAAGTATCTACTTCGGATACTAAAGCCTTTAAAGTTTCCACCTTCTTTTGATCCTCTTTTTTCGCTAATTGAATTTGTTCCGTCACCTTATTCTCGATGATCGGAGCAACTGATTCTCCTACACTTTTCTCGATTCTGCTGATTTCGTAATAAAAACGAGTATTTATGCTCGCAATTTCCGCCTGAACGCCTATCATTTCCTGTTTAAGAGTACCGATTTCGGTATTAATTACAACAATATCTTCTTTGATTTTATCAACTTTTGTGTTAACAACTCCAACATTGTTGATAACAACGTTAATAGCTTTGTTCTGATTGTCTAGCATCCGTTCAATTTTTTCAGACTGAGCTTCTTGCTTGGCAGCCTGAGCTTCTTGCTTGGCAGCCTGAGCTTCTTGCTTGGCAGCCTGAGCTTCTTGCTTGGCAGCCTGATCTTCTTGCTTGGCCGATTGACTCTTGATTTCGTTAATCAAAACATTCAATAAATCAGTTAAATTCCCGGAAACTACCGGTTTTACTTCCGTAGCGGCTTCCTCTTTAATTGTCCCCCCGTATTCGTCATCAAGGGATTCAGATTTGATTTTCACTTCCGATTCCGAAACATTTTCTAAAGTTTGGAATTCCATTTCTGCTCTTTGTTGCGTTTCGGCGGTCGCGTCTTTCATGCTAGCCGCCTGCCCCTGAACAACGGGTACCGCGTTGCGCGTTTCCCACTGTTCGACCGATTGTTCCGTATCCAAGTCTACCAAATTTTGGCAGTTGTTGCCTTCACTCATTTTAATAATTTTCAATATAAATGCCAAATCTCAAATATAATTAGGATTACTCCCACTACTTATTCTCGCTGACGTAACGGCCTGTACGTAACCAGTACTTTGTTACGAGATTTGCACCATACAAAATTCGTGTCCAGAACAACCTCAAATCCGAAGATTGTCCTGTCACCAGGTCGCCACGTGTAACCTCCCCCTCACTTATCGATCTTAATGACAGTGAAAATTTAAACCGCGTGTACCTAATGGAAATTTGGGAAAAGCAATCGTCACCGAGGTTAATTTGTCGGTAAAGAGGGAGGAAAGGGTTACATCTAAATGAAAGGAAAAATGCTAATGAAACTGGTGGAAATTAATTTTGAAATAGGGGTAAAGTTAATAAAGAAAGTAAATGTGCGGCCGTTACGTTAACAATCAACTAGCGGTAATTAGATATTTGAGATTCGGGGAAAATTACGGTCGCCAGCCCTATGGACAATTACTATAATAACTGAAAAAGAAAGGTTATTACACATATAATTAGCACTAGAAGCGTGGCAACTGAAGGTTGATACGTGTAGTGTGAAAACTGAAAGTTTCTCAAGAGTAATAAATTTCGTTACACATAATTTAGCAAAAGAATTAATAAAACCGGAAATCGAAAGTTAATTTAGTGACTGAAGTTAATAGTGAGCTTTCTTTCTGAAGCACATCGAAATTCAGTAAAATACGGTTAGTCTTGGACTACCTCAACAATCATTTCAAAAGCTACTTGAATCTACGCAATTTAGAAATAAGAGATTTAACTTTGAACTTGAATTAAATGATTCTGAACAATTAACAATAGTAAAATTTAGTACATACCAAGCTGAGCTGCAGTCACAGGTAAGCTAAAATATGATAACAAAACTAGCACTTTTAATTTGTGCTTGTGTAATCTAAGTATTGTAGCCAGCTATGAATACTTTAACTGAACTTTGAAATTAAAGTAGTGAAATGGAATGATTGTATTTTAATGCTGGCGTCTGAATTTGAACGACACTCGGGTTCATTCCGGAAAAGGAAGGGACCCTGCTTGGTAATGCAATTGGGACAATGAGCAACAAAGGTTCATGCTAAGTAGCTGTAATTTTGTGATGCAACAATTTTAAAAGTTTGAAAAGCTGAGGTCTGCTATACAGTTCTAAAACTTTACGTGCTTCCAGTCTTCCTTGTTGGTTGATTGAAGGTTTGAAGCCGTCGATCGAGGAGGTGGCAACAGTCACTCTTTGTCGGCCGTCGCTGTTGCAGAAGCTGGACGTTGGCGCGCCTTCTTCTCGACACGGTCACCAGACGAAACGGGCTCTTGATGTGCGCCAGCTAATGCTTCCCGTCCGCGACACCATGTCAGAAACTATCATCGCAAGTCGAGCGCAATTACATGCTGCCAAACCCCGAAAGCGCGGCAACTCGCGGGAGCTTCACACAACACACCTGCTCCACTCGCTACTCCAGCCAGACCCCGACTGCTCTGCCCGCGCTCCACGCGCCAGAGTTAACACTACCAAAGATCCTAAACACTTTCGTTCTCCACACGACCTATCGATGTATTCGTTCGATAGTATAGTTTTCCCTATGCCAGACCCAGCGTATAAATACAAATAATCTTTACACAACAAACCAATTATACATCGACATAAATGCATATATATATATATATATATATATATATATATATATATATATATATATATATATATATATATATATATATATATATAGTAAAACAATCACAATATATAAAGGCACAGAAATGTCATATATTCAGGTAACTAAAATAAGGAAAAAAATGTATAGTACAATAGATGGAAATAGAAGGATATGCATTTCCGGCGTTACAGGTTGTTCATCGCATTGTCCGACGTTTCGACGCTATTGCAAACGACCTTCCTCAGGGCTTTGTGCTGCGCTGCAATTCCGAGTGAGAGAGAGACCTTAGACAACGGACAGCGTGCAAAGTGACTCACATAGGCTAGCGGGGCACCGCGGTTGTAGTACGTACACTGTGCTCGGGCACGCCGCTGCCCGGTCCCGACAACGAGTAAGCAGTGCTGCGTCACAGCTACCGTCCGTTTCTGATTCGCCTGTTTCCA
Source organism: Schistocerca nitens (assembly GCF_023898315.1). Lineage (NCBI taxonomy): Eukaryota > Metazoa > Arthropoda > Insecta > Orthoptera > Acrididae > Schistocerca > Schistocerca nitens. The sequence continues at coordinate 251,558,901 of NC_064615.1, read as the reverse complement.
CCAATGGCATGAAGTAATCTAAACACCAGTGAGATACGTCTTTACCCACCAATGACAAGGAATAATGTAAAGACCAATAACGAACGCCTAACACCCCTTCTATCCTCCGGGGCTCTATCAAATTACGTAAGGCAGCTTCCTCTGCTGGAGTATAAACTTTAAAGTCTCTCACATTCAACAATCTAGCTCAATACAAAGTCCTGAGGAAGATCGTTTGCAGCAGAGGCTGAAACGTCGGACAGTTTTATATATTGACAATGCTGTCTACAGCGCAAAAAAAAAAAAAAAAAAAAAAAATTATTGAGTGTGACAGCGGCCGCAGAAGCCTACGCTTACACTATTGATCTCTTTCTCAATTTATTTTTATTAAAATGTCCATAGGCTACTGCATGCTACTGGCACATGTAGTGAGTCTAGACTGTCAGCTCAGCACCCAGGGTATTTCATAACAGTCAATGGCTGTAGACTGACACGAGAGTCCCTACACAGTGTACTCATCACTGTCACATTATGCGTCCTTGGGTGAAGAAGCTCATAATCAATAAAGTTAAATTACAAATTAACCGCATTTTTCGAGTGTCGTTCATTCACGACAGTAAAAAGCCCTGCCTGTTCGTTAAACCACTAATAAATCCATTTTCCGAGAGTTGCGACTCATGAAAAGTTACTAAGTTCTAACCAGCAATTACTATTTAATAACAGCGCAAGTTCACATAACCGGAGGGAGGAAAGTAAAACCCTTTAAATGTTTTCGGAAACAGAACTAGGACACGGTAAAATTTACCAGCGCTGAGAGCACACACATGTAAGACAGTGTGTCAGCCGGGAATGTGGTGCTGAGTGGCCACGCGAACCGACATGGATCCTGCCAAGTTCGTGGTCCCAAACTCAAAGTTCTTCTGTATTTTTTTTTTTTTTTAACCTTGCCAAGGGTGGAGGCCGTCCACGCTCACAACGACGTGGTGACCATCTCAGAAGACCCACTGTCTCCTCCATGTTTGTTAATTACTAATAGAGGACCTGTGACGTTACCCGTACATCTACTGTTGGTAAGCCCGCCACCAGTAGCTGAGTGGTCAGCGCGACAGAATGTCAATCCCAAGTGCTCGGGTTCGATTCCCAGCTTGGTGGAGATTTTGTCCGCTCAGGGACTGGGTGCTGTGTTGTCCCAATCATCATCATTTCATCCCCATCGACGCGCAAGTTGCCGAAGTGGCGTCAAATCGAAACACTTGCACCCGACGACTGGTCTACCCCACGGGAGGCCCTAGTCACACGACACTTATTTATTTTACTGTAGGTAGTATTACCCAACAAAACGGTCGCATCGAGAAGACAGATAGTGGATGAAAAACGAGCGAAGGGCAGTGTTTTCAAGGGCAGAGGGAAAAATGTGCCAAGGCAAGCGTCAAGAGAAAAAAAAACCTCTTCGATTGTTTGGTCAGGTAGTAAGAGCAGTAGCGAGTTGCTTGCTATCAGTGACGGAGCATAATAGCTTAGGTCGACATAAAGAGTGTTCGAGAAGTGGTACCGCTGGGCTGGGCACCTGCGAGGTATCCTGGACCAGCTGCAGCGTCTGTGTCTGCGACATGCCAAGACTGTAATATAAGTGGTGATTGGTCGTAAATTGATCACTGTATAAGGATTCTGGATGGGTTTGTTTGCTTTTAGTGTGCAGTTCCGCTTCCCTGCGCTACCGATTGGTCGGCTGGTTACACCTGGCGGTGCCCGTTAATTTTGCTGTGCTGCAGGGGTTCACCAGTATCTGTCATGTCTGTGTGTTCGTGTTACCCATAGGCGGTTAATTGTCCCAAAGTACGAGGGCAGTTCAATAAGTAATGCAACACATTTTTTTTCTCGGCCAATTTTGGTTGAAAAAAGCGGAAATTTCTTGTGGAATATTTTCAAACATTCCCGCTTCGTCTCGTATAGTTTCATTGACTTCCGACAGGTGGCAGCGCTGTACGGAGCTGTTAAAATGGCGTCTGTAACGGATGTGCGTTGCAAACAACGGGCAGTGATCGAGTTTCTTTTGGCGGAAAACCAGGGCATCTCAGATATTCATAGGCGCTTGCAGAATGTCTACGGTGATCTGGCAGTGGACAAAAGCACCGTGAGTCGTTGGGCAAAGCGTATGTCATCATCGCCGCAAGGTCAAGCAAGACTGTCTGATCTCCCGCGTGCGGGCCGGCCGTGCACAGCTGTGACTCCTGCAATGGCGGAGCGTGCGAACACACTCGTTCGAGATGATCGACGGATCACCATCAAACAACTCAGTGCTCAACTTGACATCTCTGTTGGTAGTGCTGTCACAATTGTTCACCAGTTGGGATATTCAAAGGTTTGTTCCCGCTGGGTCCCTCGTTGTCTAACCGAACACCATAAAGAGCAAAGGAGAACCATCTGTGCGGAATTGCTTGCTCGTCATGTGGCTGAGGGTAACAATTTCTTGTCAAAGATTCTTACAGGCGATAAAACATGGGTTCATCACTTCGAACCTGAAACAAAACGGCAATCAATGGAGTGGCGCCACACCCACTCCCCTACCAAGAAAAAGTTTAAAGCCATACCCTCAGCCGGTAAAGTCATGGTTACAGTCTTCTGGGACGCTGAAGGGGTTATTTTGTTCGATGTCCTTCCCCATGGTCATACGATCAACTCTGAAGTGTATTGTGCTACTCTTCAGAAACTGAAGAAACGACTTCAGTGTGTTCGTAGGCACAAAAGTCTGAACGAACTTCTCCTTCTTCATGACAACGCAAGACCTCACACAAGTCTTCGCACCCGAGAGGAGCTCACAAAACTTCAGTGGACTGTTCTTCCTCATGCACCCTACAGCCCCGATCTCGCACCGTCGGATTTCCATATGTTTGGCCCAATGAAGGACGCAATCCGTGGGAGGCACTACGCGGATGATGAAGAAGTTATTGATGCAGTACGACGTTGGCTCCGACATCGACCAGTGGAATGGTACCGTGCAGGCATACAGGCCCTCATTTCAAGGTGGCGTAAGGCCGTAGCATTGAATGGAGATTACGTTGAAAAATAGTGTTGTGTAGCTAAAAGATTGGGGAATAACCTGGTGTACTTCAATGCTGAATAAAACAACCCCTGTTTCATAAAAAAAATGTGTTGCATTACTTATTGAACTGCCCTCGTAGTAGTGTTCCGCTGCAGCCTCTGGTCGGCCTCATGTAGCCGTGAACTGTACTTTCCGTACTGACTAGTCGTTGCACTCCAAATTATAGACCCTTACACAAATTGATCAAACAAGCCAGACAGCTATTAGTGGACACTAATACGGGCTGTGTCCACTATTCGCCCTTATGACGGCTTGAACTCCGTTGGAGACACTTTCACTGGGGTGTCTGAATGTCTGCGGAGAAATGGCAGTCCATTATTCCCCAAGATCGGGAAACCGGAGAAGGTAATTAGAGGCTGGCGTGTGGGACGAAGCCGATGTACAAACTCTCCCCAAAGATGTTCCATTGTGCTCAGGTCAGGACCCAAGGGAGACCAACCAATTGTCAGGAACGTTATTGTCCACAAACCACTGCCTAATAGATCATGCTTTATTACTGGTTGGATTGTCTTGCTGATCGAACACACACTGCTGTCAAATATGTGCTGTAAAATTTGTTCATGTTATTCCTCATTGAGACTAATGGTCTCAAGCGCAACCAAGAAAATTATCCTCATGCCATTATACCACTTCCTTCAAACTTAAATGCTCTTCAACAGCTCTTCAACAAATTTCTGCGCCAAGCCAGGTATTTCCTTCGCAGGTCTTCAGCAAATTTCTATGCCAAGCCACGTATTTCCTTCGCAGCTCTTCAACAAAAAAAATTAAATTTTTACACTACACATGATGGCAGGAAATTTTCTATGGGCGTTTACCAAACCCAAAACCTTTCCATCGGACTACCACACGCTGTAGCGTGATTCATTGCTCCAAGTCACTCACTTAGCGTAAACCACTGTCCATCTCTCTCAAGAGGTGCTCAATATCGACAACATGAATTTGTGGTTCATGAGGATCTGCGAGACCATTTTCCCCCAATCCCTTTTAACTAATTGTGCTAGGTGGACTGCTGCTAGCACTTTGTAATTCAGGAGTGATTTCTTCTGCTGATTTTATGCAATTTTCTACAACCACTCAAGGTAATGCTTCTCCGTCAGTACATGAGACTTGCGTGGTCATGGTTTTGCTGTGAATGTTGCATTGTGTTTCCAATCCTCAGTCGCAGTGCCAGCAGTCCTATTGTACAGCCCTATAACAGTTGAAATGTACGTGACTTATTTGTTTCTCCGTCGACATCCAACGTCACTGAGTTCTAGTGACTGATCCATTCTGCTGTTATTGATCCTCTACTGACAACACAATACTCACCACCTGCATCTATACTAGGAGGTACGCTTCTCGTGATACTTGGTGATCAATTCCACATCACATATAGATGTCCATATACTTTGGATCAAATAATGTACATAGAGCAAGTAAAATTACATATGCAGCTGCACATTTTCGAGCTGATTAAATGAACCATAGCAGGAGGCTGTACGTTGAATAATTCGTTCCTAACTAACAATTAATTGATTAATATAATATCGCAATTTCAGTAAATTACCAGCAGGCCCAATACAACTAGCACATCACCCTTGTGTAAAGTTAGCTGCTATTTCTGCTGGTACAATCCGCTTTGTAGTACTTTCAACACAACTTCAGTCACGGCCGATTTGATATTCAGCTCAATCACCCTAGGAATAGCAATGCATTTTCAACAACGGGTAGTACCAATTTGTGGAGGGGGATACTTATGCCCACCCTAGAAAAAAAAAATTCTTTAACTGTTGTTGACTCATATTAGCAACATAATTTTTAAAGGGGTACTGGTGTGTAACTGCGCTTTAGAACCTTTTAACACACACTTAGCAATATCAGTGAACTTTCAATAATGTGTGCAACTAATGAGTAGGGGATTACTTTATGACCGCCACAAAAAATTTTAAAAATTTATATTTCATTAATTATTATTCACATATTCACTACATACTTTTTAAAGAGATATTAATATGTACATATGGTCGTGAAGCTGGAAATACTGAATATGACATTCATTGTGAAACGTTACATCTGCTACTACAACAGTTTTTTTTGGGTTATGTTTAACTTAAAGATTTGTAAGAAATACGGAATCTGGTATATGGCTTCATTAGAAAATGCAAAATTTTAGAACGTAAATTACTAGACTACATAACAGTATTTTCAGAAGATGGGTACAAATTATCGCCTCAAACTCCATTGATACTGCAAAGGTTAATTGACTAAAATTAACGAAATACATGACAAATAATGTACATTGATTAGATTTGACTTAATCAGGAAAGCAAACAAACGGTGGTCTCTGCCTCCTGTTTCCCAGCACCTAAACTAACTTTATTGTGTGGTATTTCCCCTTGTCATTCCACAGCACCCTTAAACACAGTAGTATGAGTCCCTTCATAGGGAGCAGCGAAAGCTGTGACTCGAGAGAGAAGTGTAGAAGTTAACCCCCTTCCCCTTACCACCATCCCCACCTGTTCGTCACACTTGCCATTTGGTGGCTTCTGTGAAGTTTGGAAAGAAGTGGGAGATGAGTTCCTGGCAAAAGTAAAACTGTGGAGTTTGATCGTGAATTGTGCTTGGGTAGCTTAGTAGATAGAGCAATTGTCCGCGAAAGGCAAGGGAACTGGGTTCCAGTCCCGGTGAGGTGCACGGTTTTAATCAGCCAGGAAGTTTCGTGTAAATGCACACTCCCCTGCAGAGCGAAAATCCATCTGGAAACATTCCCCCATGTCTGTCAGTCTAAGACAACACGTCTTTCAGTTCTTAAAATCTGTGTTTGATTTCAGCCATGAACGAGAAAAACGGTGAATGTCGGCTCCACTTCCTACAGTCGGCAATGGCAGAAACACAGCGCTGCAGGGCCGGCGCAAGCCCAAGTGCCGCCCCGTGTGAGCTGTTAAATTGTGCCCACCCCCCCACCCCCCCCCCCACTCACCGGTTTTTTTTTTTTTACAAAACAATTAAGGAATTTTATTTTAAACAAATCCTTAGGAAATGTCAGCAATCAATCGCAATTTTTGTTTTACTTTTCAGATATACCTATGTTTCGGTCACTGACTGGCCAGTCTCAAAGCTTTTACTATGTGCTTACATCTAAACCGTCATGTTGACAGTTACGTTCAGTATGACGGTATAGATGTAAACATAACTCAAAGCATTGAGAATAGCCCCACTGTGCCCGAAATCTATGTAGATCTGGAAAATAAAAACAATAATTGCGACTGATTGGTGACATTCTCTACAGATTTGTACAAAACAGTCACTGGGCACCAGCTCAAAAATGGAGTCAATGATTGAAAAATCTAGCTAATTTTAATAAGCCTTGTGAATTTACAAAAATGTTCAAATGTGTGTGAAATCTTATGGGACTTAACTGCTAAGGTCATCAGTCCCTGAGCTTACACACTACTTGACCTAAATTATCCTAACGACAAACACACGCCGGCCGTGGTGGACGAGCGGTTCTAGGCGCTACAGTCTGGAACCACGAGACCGCTTCGGTCGCAGGTTTGAATCCTGCCTCGGGCATGGATGTGTGTGATGTCCTTAGGTTAGTTAGGTTTAAGTAGTTCTAGGAGACTGATGACCTTAGAAGTTAAGTCCCATAGTTCTCAGAGCCATTTGAACCGTTTTTTGACAAACACACACACCCATGCCCGAGGGAGGACTCGAACCTCCTCCAGGACCAGCAGCACAGCCCATGACTACAGCGCCTCAGACCGCTCGGCTAATCTTGCGCTGCGTGAACTTACAGTTAACATAAATAAACGTTTTTCAATGGTTGTGAACAGATAATATATTCATGGAAAACAAAATATATTTACAATGTAACGATATCCAAAATGGTCCAAATGGCTCTGAGCACTATGGGACTCAACTGCTGAGGTCATTAGTCCCCTAGAACTTAGAACTAGTTAAACCTAACTAACTTAAGGACATCACAAACATCCATGCCCGCGGCAGGATTCGAACCTGCGACCGTAGCGGTCTTGCGGTTCCAGACTGCAGCGCCTTTAACCGCACGGCCACTTCGGCCGGCATGTAACGATAATTTGGTTTGAACAGTAATATTTACAGTAACTATTTAATGTTGAACAAAACAAGAAACAGCACAGTATATAACCAAGACACAGATCATAATATAGAAATTTTAAAAAATACTAGACAAGTCGAACCTTCCTGGCTTTTACTTGTGCAAACTCTTTCACACGATCTGTGTAATTTAAGTCCTCTGCAAGCTCGTGCTCAACTGATATTGTTGCAAGATCATTCACACGAGTTTGGCTCATCGTTGATCGGAGGTATGTCTTTATCAATTTCAGTTTTGAGAAACTCCTCTCTCCACTCACAACTCTCAGTGGGTGTGTTGAAAGGTGGCTACACTGAGTCACAGCGCCAGAGATTGCGCCAAAGATTATTATTCTGCCGCCTCCACTGGCGCAGTAGTAGTTCAGAGGTTGCCGTGGGCAGTAGTAGTTCAGAGGTTGCCGAGGGCAGTACTAGTTCAGAGGATGTCGAGTGCAGTTGTTGTTCTGTCGGGCGAGAAAGTAGATGCTGTTCGGTTGGTGTAATGTATTGATGGAAGATGTTGCAATGATCACAGTGTATTTTTCGTCAATATATACTGAGGTAAAAAAAGAAAAATCTATTTGACATTTCTTTAATGACAATGCCTCTTGGTCACAGGTTCAGTCAACAAAGCATCTGACTCGTGTTCATGTATTAGACTTGTAATTCTGGCTTCTATGTGCAATTACACTATTTCTGGTTTTTCAATTAGTTCATTGTAAATTGTGTGTAAAATATCTTGTCGTATTGAGGAAGAACCGTGCCAGATACATGTACGTTGAGTCACACTACCACACACAGAACAGTTACACTTGTGCTTTGTTGTTTCGTAGCTTTTGTAGTTGCAGGGACTTAATTAATCAATTGTGTTAATGGAAATTTCTTGTCATTCTTTATTTTTATTTTATGCAGTCAGATTGCGTCCTAATATTACTCAGGGCCAACCGGTTACGAGATTTGGTAACCGGACCACAGCTACTAAAATTATTGCATTTTAATTAAGCCCCCATGCACGTGGCGACCGCTGCTTCGGATCGTCCCTTGGAATTCGTTTGATAGTAAAAATAGCGGACAGTAGTATTGTTGTAGTAATTTGCAGTTTAGTAATTGTAGTCTATATTGCTCGTGTAGATTTGGTAATTGAACATTTGTAGTTGTCTTCTCATTCTTCTAATGGTATTTTTGCAGAATTTAATTTTTGATGAGTCATATACGGGTTTGACAATTTTGTGCAATTGTGAAGGTTTCAATTGTTCGTTAATCGTATTTGTCGGGAAGCATTTCGTGTGAATGGTATTGTTGGTGATAAAGTGTAATATTGTGTGTAATTTTCGTATAGTGACGGGTTTTGTATGTTTTGTAAATGATTACATGATCGATGAAAAAGGCAAAAATGATGGACAGTCAGAATGACGAAATTGTTAACATGTCGAACTCGCCAACACAGGAGAACATTATGATGAATGATGAAGTAGAAAACAATTTAATAAGCCGGGAAAATAGTCTGGAACCAGTTCAAAATTTTCCACAATCAAAAAATTCTCAGAATACGAGATTAGCGGCAGAAGATTCTGGAATAGTATCGAACACAGATCGTTTGACAGCTATGACGAAGGAAGTTAGTTTTACGGGAAATGTTAGGGGCGAAAAGAATTTCGAACCAGATAATATGGGGCAGTTGATGAGTGCAATATTAAATTTGGGATCACAAATAGGAACAATTAAAACTGATATGGGAACAATGGAAATACGGTTAGACTCACGAATAGGGACATGGTTTAAAAACATGAAAGATGAATTAAAGAAAGAAATTAGAGAAGAAGTACAACCGATTTTGAATGCTCACAATAACAGATTAATTTCAATAGAAATTAGACAAAAGGGACAGGATAGAGAACAGGAAGAAAGAGATCGTGTGATAGTACAAAAATTTTCAGAGTTAAATTAACAACGTACACATGATAAGGAAGAAATATTTGAAAGAATCGAGGAATCCATACCAAATGACAGAATAAATAACCTAACACAACAATATGAACAGTTAACCACTAAATGTGTCAATACTGAAACCTGAGTCTCGACACTTACGGAAGACGTAAATAATCAGAAAGAACAAATAGGTGACTTATCGGAAAAAGTTGAGGAGACTTCAGATAAATTGACAAGTCTTAGTTTAAATGGGGACAGAGAATCAGATGATACAGCTCCATTGCCATTTGGAGAAACAGAAGAGTACCAGAATATAAATAAACATGTTGAAAATCAGGGAAAATTTAATGAACGCGTTAAAAGAGAATTTGAGGCGTTAAGAAAGCAAGTTAAACAAATTGAAAGCGAAATCGTAGGAAAAGACAGTAGAATAAATTTAGAATCACCGATAGCAGCAGGTTTTGAAGAAAATAATTTATTTCATTTACGAGATGCAACAAGAGAGCGCCAGGCGCGCGAACTTGACAATAATCGACATTCGGACTGGGACAGACGCGGCAGGTCTTTGTCGCTGTGACTATAAACACTTTTTAACTGTTCGGAAATTTAAGATCTTTCGCATTTCTAATAATGACATACATCCATGTTCATGGTTAGATCAATTTATGTACGCACTTCCGCCAAATTGGCCACTAAGTCACAAACTGGAATTTCTGTGTGGCTATTTATGTCCTCAGGGGATTCACTACACTAAGTGAAAATGTGCCGTAGCATGCACAGGGCTCCGAGCTGTAGTGGTGCTATTTCCCTTTTATTTTTCTGCACTGCTGCCTACTCTTTTACTATTCTTTGTATCTATCAAAAAAACTCTTCAACTATCAATCTGTTCTAGAAAAGGAGTCAGTAAAGAATAACCGGATATGACTATTTTACCCAAAAGTGACAGTTTTCAAGATATTGATGAAAAACGAACCGGCGACGCGCATGGCGCACTTACTAGAAATTGTAATAATGTAAATGATTTTTATCACGCATTTCTAACGGCATATTGGTCCGAAAACACGCAAGACAGAGTCAAACATAGTCTTATTATGCAGCGTAATTTTAAACAGTCTGAGTTCCGCTCGCTGGGAGAATACTTTGAAGACATGATTCGAAAGAATCAATTCCTTTCCAACCCTTATAGCCCGACTGAATTAATTCGCATTTGTTTAACTAAGCTGCCACAATCGATAAGACACATTGCTTTAGCCGGAAGATGTAAAGACGACATTGAAACTTTTAAGACTTTGCTACAAGAACTTGAGTATGACAACGACGACGGAACTTCTTGTAATTTTTTCGGTAACGGTAATCACAACAGATTTTCAGAAAAAAGGGATAATGATCGGAACGGACGTTATAGCGGTAATTTTGAAAATGACAGACGGAACAGACAGGCGATAGATACCAGCCTTATGACAATAACAGACGTTCTAACAGAAATTACACAGACAATTATAATAACGGAAATTCCTACCGGAATGATCAATCATACGGAAACAGTAATCGGTATCATCAAGACAGAAATTATTCATACAATAGTAGAAATTCTTACTACAGAAATAACCAGAGTAGTAGATCTAACAATAATTTCAGAAGTGACAGTCGAAATTACACAAGAAGTAGTTATGTAGGTAGCGAGGAAAACAGAAATTTTAACAACAGACACAACTAAGAATTTACATGTAACAGACAGGAGGGACCAAATTGGCATCCTCCACATGACAGAAATTCAGAGAGACAAGTGCAAATCGTAGAAATTGATCCGCGAAATGACGCGAATAATCAAAGACGTGACGCAAACAATCGACAATGACTTGTAGCTTCGGCTTCTGGCAGCAATATAGACGGTTCAGAAAGTAATGACGCTACGACTTTACGTACGCTTGGAAGACATGAGAGATATTTTACTAGACGAAAATGAAAATAATGTAGACGCATTTTTACATCCTGTTATTGAAGTATGTGTGAGTAAGAATAAGTTCACTGCGGTTTTAGATTCTGGGAGCCCATTGAATGTTATTAGTGAATCAGTTTTTCGTATATGTGTAAGAACTATTGCTTGTCCTGTGTTACCTGTTTCTAAAACTACAATTCGAGGAGCTATTTCTGGAAAAAGTGTGGAAGTCAAACAACAGACCAACTTAAATTTCATTTGTCGAGGGTATAAATTTTCTGCTAATTTTATTATTGTTCCATTACTCAGTACACAAATTATATTAGGTATGGAGTTCCTTAACACACATAAGGCAATTCTAAACTTTAAGGAAGGAAGTGTGAACTTGACTGTTGCCGGAATGCCGAGATGTTTGAAATTTTTCGAGTGTGTAACGAAATCTGAATCAGACACGAATCGTTTAAGGTTTCTTACTTCTGATGTTTTCGCTGAGTATTATGACGACAATGTGTTCATTCATGACAACGACAATAGATACAGAGACGCGATGGATGATATGATTAATAGTGAAGAATTAATTCATGAAAAGGTTAACAAAGCTGAAGTGACAGATGACGTTGCAAGAGAAGAATTGCACCAAATTTTGACTTCACATGCTACAGTATTTTGTCATCACACAGGAACCATACAAGGCTTACAATATTTATTTAAAGTAAAAGAACACACACCATTTTGGGGGAATACGTACGCTATTCCTGTGGCTTATAGAGACAAGGTTAAGAATTAACTTCAATGCATGTTAGATCACGGCATTATTGAGTCAGCAGTCAGTCCTTATACCAGCCCATTACATGTCGTTCTTAAAAAGGATGGGTCGTTTGGTTCTGGATTCCAGACAGATAAATAATATCATCATTCCTGAAACTGGCCGTCCACAAAATTTAGATGAACTTCTTCAACATTTCCATGGAATTAAAGTTTTATCCACAGTTGATATGCGCGCAAGTTTTTGGCAAATAGAACTCCACCCTGATTGTAGAAAATACACTGTCTTTTTAGCCTTTGGTAACTGTTATCAATTTCGGAAATTACCGTTTGGACTTACTGTATCTTCAGCAGCATTCATTCGTGGTTTAAACGAAATTTTACCTCTTTATCTACGTAACAATATTACTTCATATGTTGACGATATTCTTATTGCTAAACGTTCTTGGAGTGAGCATAACAGAATTTTGGATTCATTATTACGTATTTTTGCAAGAGTTGGCATTACAGTGAACTTGGAAAAATCTGAATTTGGTCGTACTCAGGTGAAATTTCTTGGTAATATTATTTCTACAGAAGGTATTCTTCCTGATCCAGAGAAACTAGACACTATTCGTAATTATGCTGTTCCTACTACAAACGTGATGTTCGTAGTTTCCTTGGTATATGTAACTTACTTAGACGCTTTGTTAGTTTGGACAATTTGGCCACACCTCGTTTATGTGAACTTTCTGCAAAGAATTCTAATTGGTGTTGGGATGAGGAAGCTCAATTAGAATTTTAACAACTTCATGATGCTTTAGTTGCTGCTCCACTTCTTTCACACCCGAATTTATCTAAAGATTTTTGTTTGGCGACGGACTCATACAAAGGCCTAGGTGCACACTTATTCCAAGAGATAGAAGAAAACGGCGTTGTAGTCCAGAAAACTATTGCATTTGGAAGTCGTGTTCTCTCTAAATCAGAGAAGAATTATTCGATTACGGAACTTGAAGCCTTGGTTGTTGTTTGGGCTTTCACAAAATTTCGCATCTTTTTGTATGGCAGACATACTAAGGTTTACACCGATCATCGATCTCTGGAATTTCTTATGTCAACAAAATTAACACAAGGAAAATTGTCACGATGGGCGCTATATCTACAGGAATTTGATTTTAGTATTGTTTACATACAGGGTTCTTCAAATATTATTGCTGATGCTTTATCACGTGCACCTATGGGTTTGAAACAAAGTGCTGAGGAGGACTGCAAAGAAAACAATTATTGTTTGATGTATATTCAAGGTGTTGCGTTTGAAAATTTTATTTCGTCTTCGCTCCAGGACATCGCTAAGGAGCAAAACAAGGATGCAATCTGGAAGGACATTAAGGAGAAGTGGAGGAGAAAGGAAAGCGTAGCGATTAGACAGTATTATTTAGTTCGCAATGATATTCTTTTTAAACGAAAATCGGTTGACAACTCTGTTTGGTTAGTTTGCATTCCTGATGAGTGGGTTAATAAATTGGTTTGGTATACACATTTCAGTTATGCACACTTTGGTCCCAGAAAATGCTTTCATAAATTACGAGAAAATTGCTACTTTAGTAATATGGAAAAACGTATTCGAATTGTTCTTGCCAAATGCAAATTATGTCAAAAGGCTAAGCCGCCAACTATTTCTCACAGAGCACCGTTGTTTCCTATCATTCCGGCGAAATTAAAGGAGATGGCTGCAGTCGATTTGTTCGGTCCAGTGGTTCGTTCTACTAATGGTTTTGTGTACATTTTGGTAGCAGTGGAATTGACATCCAAATATGTGTGTTTTACACCTTTACGTAAAGCAACAGCTCGTTCAGTATCTAATGCTTTCATCTATCATTTTCTTACAGAAGTGGGTCATGTTGATAAAGTTATATCAGATAATGGATCACAGTTTCGCACTAAAATTTGGCTTCGTACTCCACGGCGTCGTAAGATTAAACCAATTTTCATTTCACTTTTTCACCCTCAAGCTAATGCTTCAGAGAGAAGGATGAAGGAAATCAATAAATTTTGTCGACTTTATTGTCATCGTAATTACAGAACTTGGGATCAGTATCTTCATATTTTTCAAAACATCCTGAATGAACTCCCTGATTCAACTTCTTTACCGCCTATATTGATATTAAAAAAATAAAGCTCCGACAAATGGCATTTCTGAAATCGTTCCTTTTCCGCCTACACGGAAACTGCGGCATTCTGAAGTTGTCAACCTGGCTCTACAAAATATTGCATCTGCGGCTGCTAGAAGAGAGAAATCAGCTAAACGTCCTGGTCGTTTAAAAACTTTGTCAGTTGTTCAAAAGGTGTTAATTAAGTCTCATCGTTTGTCTCACAAAGGAAAAGGCTTGTGTCGCAAATTTTTTCTGCTTTATAACGGCCCATATAGAGTTCGCAAAATTATTCATGATAACACTGTTGAAGGAGAAACTCTTAAATCACGGCGCTCTAAGGGAATACATCATATATCGAACGTTAAAATTTTTGTGGAATGACATCCTTTTGAGAAATTAACAGTTACACGTAAACATGCAGAGAATACAAGGATACCGCGCCTTGTTTTGGCGGCGGCACATACACAAAGCGACAGTCAGTCTGCGCACCGCACAAGGCATTCGCTGACCGCAGACATTTACTTCCTACGTCACGCTTATGTGCAGCTGATCGAGCGTTCAGTGCGAATGCACTGACAGCCGTAGACAAATACAGCCTAATTTCTCCGATTAAATTCACTATAAAGCTATAGTGACTTGACAACTTATGTTATTAACGTTCAGTTTTTTTCCAGGATACAGTTGTATAAAATATTTAAGAACTTCAGGTAAATTCTGTGTGTGTCCGACGTTGAGGACTTGCTATTGAGAAAATTTCAGGAAGAATGTAACTTCGAAGAAGAAAGTAATAAACTAAAAAGGCAACTATTAATTGAGTTTATTTTTCAGGTAACATATTTCTACTTAGATATGTACTTTATACGTTTTTGCTGCTCGAGATTTCGTGATTTATACTTTGTGTTAACTGATTTTGACAATGTTTTATTAATGAACAGTGTTGTTACTTATGTATATTGTGCATCGCTTGGCTGCTATGCTATTTCACTGATGTCATATTTTTTATTATGTGCCTGCTGTGCCTATTTATTTAAATTATAATTGTCACCTGATTAATTGTGCTGATATGGTTATGTATGTAAGTTTACTTTGTGATTTATCTGCTTGCGCCTTCGTGTTACTTATTGAGGTTACATATGAACATTTATTTGCTTATGTCATATTTTTTATTATGTGCCTGCTGTGCCTATTTTTTTAAATTATAATTGTCACCTGATTAGTTGTGCTGATATGGTTATGTATGTAAGTTATACTTTGTGATTCATCTGCTTGCACCTTCATGATTACTTAATGAGATTACTTATGAACATTTATGTGCTTATGCTGATATGATGCTAATAACCTATTTATTATGTAAGATATATTTGCTGCTTTGCGTATGGATTGCATATTTACATATTTGTGTTTTGTTGTCGTAACTACTCTTTAATTTGGTATATAGAAATGCTTATATACTGTGTACGAACATGGAGTTTAGGTTACACTATGGTATTAATTATAGATTGTTCGCTTGGCAGAGCCTCGTTGTAGGGATTGTGCTACATCCACTTGTTGACATTCTGTTCTCTACTGGTATATTTACTCGCTATTGCATGTTTTGCTTACGCTCAGTGCTTTAGATTTTAAGGTAAGAAAATGAACTGCTATAATTCTAAGAACTACATTGGTACAAGAAACTTCATTGAAGTCACAGGAGCTGGAGGCTTTATGGAAGCTGTATAAATTTATGCTAATAGAAAGGAAGCTAACGACATGAAATACCAACACTATCTTTAGACCATTGACAGTTATTACACTGCATTCTTCGTGAGCAATTGAAATAGCAAGTGACACTTGACACAAAGAAATACTCCACATGTTTGCTTCTGTTTTGCCATGATTCTTGAAGTGGTACACACTGTGAAATATTACGATTTATTCATTCAAAGTCTTATGTGATCATTCATACTACGTACTCGCACCTACTTACTGAAAGTTATTCAAACTGAAGGCTGTTAGAGGTCATGTATGCATTTATTTTATTTTATGATGGACAATGTAACCAAAATGTATTTTATAATTCATAACGAGTAGAAGATTTGGCACAGGTGGATTACACAGAGGTTGTGTGTGGACATTGTGTCTTCAGGTTGTATGGGATGGTGAATTGAAGTTTGCACTAGGATTTTATCTGTACTTGTTCGAGGAGACTGACTAGAGGAAAGAGTTGTTATCGAAGTGAAAAGATATTGGTATACATATCGACGTATTGAAGAGGTATTATTGAAGTACTGAGATTGTGTGATGTTGATGGTTATTGGAGTTTTGGTGGATAAGAGGTAAGGTAAATGGTATTGGTGATAAGGTTTATATGTATCGACATATTGAAGAGATATTATTCAAGTATTGAGATTATGTGATGCTGATGATTATTGGAGTTTTGGTGGATAAGAGGTAAAGTAAGTGAGGAGCATTTTATTTTTGTTGGTTTATATGGAACAAGAAGGATGGAGATGGCAGACTAGAACACTCCAGTGAAAGGAGGATCGTCTACACACACACTTTGTTAAATCAATAATCAGTATATACTTTTTCTGGAGAGAGGAAGTATTTGCATATCTTGGCACACTGACAGTTGTTCAGCAACCATACATTTTGATTTGGCTTGGCAAACATTGGTCTTGACATGATGACTATGACGTTGACTAACTATTATTGACTGTTATACACTGCTGCCACTACTACTTGATACACATGTTGAACATCGAATTTTGACAGAATTGCAATTACACAATTAATGCTATTCAATTACACAGTATTACTTAATATGTGGATGAAAGATGAGTGGGTGTGTTTTGTGTGTTTTCCTTTCCTAATCCCAAATAATTGGTACCGACCTACGTCCTAAATATTACTTTACTTGTTTGTTGTGGCTTGCACTGATACCCATAAATATTATAGGTTTACTGATATTTGTGTATTTGTAATAGTTAATATGACAATAATCTGATATCATTTGTGCGTTTATTATAATTTGTATGTTTAGTGTAAGAGCATTGATAATAATTTTGTAAAAGCAATTGTGTGTGTACTCAAACTTTTGTTCGTACTTGCACTTATTAACATTGGTGGGTGCCACTTGGAAATGTTTAATTTCTGCTGAGGAACTCTGATGAACTGTGTAATTATTGCTGGTGAATATTATGGACTGTTACCTGCACCTGCTCGCCATTGCTGGGTGCCACTGATGGAACTGCTTCTACTGAGATAATGTCACTTGTTGCTGTGTGCACCTGTTCAACATTACTGGGTGCCACTGATGGAACTGCTGCTACTGAGATAATGTCACTTGTTGGTGTCTGCACCTGCTCGCCATTCCTGGGTGCCACTGTTGGAGCTGTTTAAATACTGTTTATGAAATGTTATGGGACTGCTGTTTGCACCTGTTGAGCATTGCTGGGTGCCACTGTTGGAAATGTCAACTACTCTGAGGAGTGCTACTTTTTTATTGAACTATTGAAAATATTTTATATGAATATTTGTATAAACTGATTTTTTTGTGTATTTACTGTTTATGAAATGTTATGAGACTCTTACCTGCACCTATTCGTCATTGCTGGTGGCATTGATTGAACTGTTTAACTACTCTAACAAATGATACTTGTGTAAACTATTAGGTAAAATCACATGTATGCAAGCATTTATATTCCTTACTGTATTTTATATATTAGGTTATTGAAGGGTCAGTGCAAAGCCAAAATTTATTTAGTTCTGTGATATTTGCTTATTAATATCATCTTTTATTTTTGTCTGTGTTTTTTGGACGAATTTGGTGGTATTTTCACCACCAGTGCTGGCAAAAATACCATCAAATTGTAGCCTGTGGAGGAGGGGCATATGAAACGTGGCTACACTGAGTCACAGCGCCAGAGATTGCGCCAAAGGTTATCATTCCGCCGCCTCCACTGGCGCAGTAGTAGTTCAGAGGTTGCCGTGGGCAGTAGTAGTTCAGAGGTTGCCGAGGGCAGTGGTTGTTGAGATGATGTCGAGGGCAGTACTAGTTCAGAGGATGTCTAGTGCAGTTGTTGTTCTGTCGGGCGAGAAAGTAGATGCTGTTCGGTTGGTGTAATGTATTGATGGAAGATGTTGCAATGATCACAGTGTATTTTTCGTCAATATATACTGAGGTAAAAAAAAATCTATTTGACATTTCTTTAATGACAACGCCTCTTGGTCACAGGTTCAGTCAACAAAGCATATAGCTAATGTTCATGTATTAGACTTGTAATTCTGGCTTCTATGTGCAATTATAGTCTTTCTGGTTTTTCAATTAGTTCATTGTAAATGGTGTTTAAAATATCTTGTCGTATTGAGGAAGAACCGTGCCAGATACATGTACGTTGAGTCACACTGCCACACACAGAACAGTTACACTTGTGCTTTGTTGTTTCGTAGCTTTTATAGTTGCAGGGACTTAATTAATCAATTGTGTTAATGGAAATTTCTTGCCATTCTTTATTTTTATTTTATGCAGTCAGATTGCGTCCTAATATTACTCAGGGCCAACCGGTTACGAGATTTCGTAACCGGACACACAGCTACTAAATTTATTGCATAATTCATTTATTTCTTTTTAATTAAGCCGCCATGCAGTGTTAGGAGAATTATCAGAGCATTGTTAACATTAGGGCAAAAATTATGTCTTCCTATAAACTTCAGAGTCTCTTTTGGACCTATTCCAGGTTTCAGTTATGTTGAAAGCACTTTTAGTTCACCCCTCAACTCTAGTACATCAATGTCGCTTGACCCATGATCTTGCAAAATCGCTGCGACGTTTCTACACTTTGTGTCCAGGCTGTCAGGATGTGCATTCTTCATCTCGCCGATGTCGTAGAGAAAATAAACACAATGAGATTTCAGTTGATTGAATCTCTCATCCAAAGATGTGGTTACTATATCTAAAAGATAGTAGTAGAAATCAATCTTGTAACGTTTTGTTGGGTCATCTGTTGTCTCATCCCTTCCTTCATAGGTAAAGTGTATTGGCTTCTTACTTGGTCGCTGGGAAACACTTATCCGTGGTAACGTTAGATCTTCTAGCTCTAATTCTGTAGCCAATTCTTTGGAATCCGTCAAGAAAGACACAAACTTTTCTTCTGTTCTGTTGGTCTCAAAATATGCTTTCGTTTTTTCAAGCATTTCCACGGCCTCAGAAACATAAATGTCAATGGTCTGGACGGTCTTACTGACTACACTGATGTGAAGCAGAACATCGTACCAGATTGCCAGAGAAGTGAGAAATGTGTAATTTTTTATTTGATTCGCAAGTGACGTTGCTTCGTGAGCGGTCATGCCATCGAATTCTTCTGATATCTGAACCAGTGCATCATAAACGCCTCCAATTTGAAACATCAGGGGAGTAAGTGCATCGATGCGACTTTCCCACCTAGTATCGCTCAGTATGCTTCTTCAAGACATCCCAACATCGAACGGAGGATGAGAAGAAGTCATACAAGCATTTCACTGTCGAAAACATGGAAACAGCATATTTAGAAGACATAGCGGCATCGTTTACTACAAGATTCAATGAGTGACTGCTGCATGGTACATAAAATGCTCTATTGTTCATATCTGAAATGCTTTTCTGGAGACCAGACTTCTTTCCTTTCATGTTTGCTCCATTGTCGTATCCTTGCCCTCTCATATTGCACAATAGGATATTTTTATCTTCGAAGAACTTGAGTACGACCTGCATCAAAGTGGAGCTTGAAGAATCGGGCACTGGAAGAAATCCTAGGAAATGCTCCCGAATTCGGACATCGTATACCCCGTCGAGTCTTGTCTCCTGGGCGAAACGTACCACAACTGTCATCTGCTCAACTTTTGAAATATCTGGTGTACAGTCCAGAATTATACTGTAATACTTTGCAGATTTCATCATTAGTAGAATGTTGTTGGATATAGATGATTCAATAAGATGAATTATTTCATTCTGTGTTTCTTTTCCAAGATAATGATGACCCTTGTTCTCACCTTGCTTTGTTCTGTGCAGGTGCTCCATCATCACAGTGTCGAATTTTCCGAATATTCAACGAGTTTCAAGAAGTTTCCGTTGTCGGGCTGAAAGAGTGTATCTGTACTTCCTCTGAAAGGCAGACATTGCCGACCCAGGAAATGAATTATTGCTATTAAGCGCTCAAGAATATTTTTCCGATGTTCGCTTTCAGTATTCAGAAGCCTTTGATAATGGGCGTCGACATTTCGTGACTTTTTCAGTCCCTCGGAAAACACGATCCACTTTTTATGTGAATTCAACTGCACGGTAGACTTCCCGTGACTTTCGAGATACGGAGCAAGGTGCTGCCAGTCGCTTGTATCGTTCTTTTTAATTTTTACTGTAGATGGCGAAAAAACTTTGCAACAAAAGCAGAACACAGCATCCTTGCTCTTTGAGTACACCAACTAATGTCTATCTGCTTCTTCTAAATTCTTCAAAGAATATCTGTAATGCATAGGGCTGAAACGCCGGTTGTCCGCGTTTTTAGGACATTCTTCAGCTTCCTTAATGCGCTCGGGAGGACGTCGCATGACCAAAGTCGTTCGAAAGCAGTCGGTTATAATTTCCGGCCATCTTCCGGTATCTGAGTCAATTGTGTCTTCCTGTTTAGGCTCGCCTTCAATCCCTTTTCCGGTGGTGAGTACTTCGGCTGATGTTCCTCCGGTATTTTCCGAATCGGGTCGCCTAATTTCAGTTCTGTCTGATGTTTCAATCTCGGAGCTTTCGTCACGAAGGAGGTCTTGAGTCCAGACGACCCACCATCAGCATTGCTACTGTATGCGGTGGTCGCAGTACTGTGTTCGTCAACTTTCTGGTCATGTCCTGAAGATGAAGATGTAGCTGCAGTAGCTCCACTGGTTTCTGTACTTTCACGATCTATCTTTCCACCCTCGCTGCTGCTAGGTCGTTCTCTCTTTGGCTTGAAATATCGTTGTAGTGCATCCTTTTGCTTCTTATCGTCATCTTCCTTCAGCGCCCGTCTTTTCCTATATTCACTGCCAGACAGTCTTTTTCTACCATTGGACATGTTTCGATCCAGCCTATAAAGAACGATTACGTGAAACTAACTGTTGATGTCAATGTACTAACTTTATTTACAACACACTTCGCAGACAATTTCCTGATATTCCACTGCACGTAAACGTAAAATTATATTACTGTAGGATACAGTGCTCAAGAGATGAAGTCATAAGAACTGAGGCGCGTGAAATTGAATTTCAGGCCGAATTTCACTACAGACGCAGGTGAAACAGTCAAAGAGTGGGGTGGAAGACAATGGAGAGAGGAAGCATAAGGAGATGGGGTAACATAATAATGCAAAAAATACGCACCCGGGCATCGACGGGTACTAATGCTAGTCGACATATATTACCTCACTGCACTGCGGTTGTTCATTTCAAAGAACTGACACTCGACATCTTTAGTAATTTCCATGTGTCACTTCTTTCGTGTCTTATTATGGAATAAGGGATAACAAATTAGTCATCGCCGTATCACTTCACTTTTCTTCGCTTTATTTTCATTCTGGCTATTGGAACGACGCATGCTTCTTTGTCGACTTGCCAATTTTTGAAGTAACAGATCATAAGAAAAATAAATTTTCCTATTCTGCAATCTTGAAGGGGAAAATTTTTAACTTATGAGTAACGTGCATGCGCAATACTAATTGTACGTTATATGAAAAGCACTTACCTATTACATCTCAAGTTGCAAGAAATTCGGACGCATCAATTCTTCTGTTCTTACGAAACGCAATGAAGTGCTTCTGACTAATCTTGAATCCCTTGGCCAACTACCGAAACGAATTCTGTAGTTTTCGTTGTGGAGAACGCAACAATACCTATTGCCTTGAAAGGAGAAGTGGTGACACGGCAGTGCCAGGAACTAGGTCACGTGACGAGTTACAGCGAGGCTACGGTTAAAGTAGCGCCCAAGAAGAAGAAGCAAGAAGCTCACAATAAGTATGTGACCGATGATAGGGATAAATGTATTATCAGGCAGCAATTTCTATGGCATTACGAACAATAGCAAGAAATACGAACTTTGCGAAAACTGCACAACTTTTGTCAAACAAAAATGAGCTTCAAAGCTAGCAAGGAAACCCTTAGAAGCAATGTTCTGTCTATGGATTTTAGTTTTAGAAGATATCAAAATTAACGTTTTGTTTTGTGCGGACAAGAGGGCATTGTTGCTAAAACACCATACTTCCTCAGGTTTTCATCAGAATCAAAGCGACCAGTAGTTTACTAAGATGAAACATGGATTCACACGCATTACACAGTGAATAAATGTTGGCAAAGTGATAGTGTGTGAGTAGTACTGTCAAACAAAAGTGCCGGTCAGAGATTAATTGTTGTTCATACAGGCGGAGACAGGTGTTTCATGGCTCAAAAACCAAAACGCCCGACTATCACTCAGCAACGGATAGCAAAAATTATCAAAAATATGTCGAAAACCAACTTATGTGGGGCTTATTAGCAATGTTTTTATCCCTTGTAATTACTCGCAGTGTATTTACCCATTCGGAATATTTCTAGCCATTGTAGGTGTTGGACATGGTTGACTGTAGTAATGTTCAACCATTTTTTTCCATAATGCGGGAAGAATAAAATACTCGTAATCTGCCATTGAAGGGCTTAGCAAAATTGCTTCAGGCTTAACATGTAACCGCAGTATCGAACATTGCATTTGTATTTCCAAATTATATTTCGTCTTCTGCAAAATCAGTTGCGAGTTAACGCACGGCGTGTAAGTTTGGCAGCGCTCCACTTATAAGAATACTGGCGTGTACGCCAGACTGCTTACCCCTCTCTGTTCCTCCGGCGTAAACACGGCGGTGCTGCCACAGTGGAGAGGAAGAAATTAGTCCTCAGGCGGCAGGTAGCCGAGGCGCCATGCCACAGTTCCCGAAGCCGCTCCCTCCGAGGTTTGGATTCGAATCCCCTCTTCGACATGAATGTTGAGTTTGTCCTAAAAAAAAAAGAGGGGGAAGGGGCGGCTGATTTGCCGCCCCTCGAAAAGTGCCGCCCCGTGCGGCCCCACGTTTCGCACGTGCCTTGCGCCGGCCCTGCACCACTGCATCACACTTCTTACATTTAGTTTCAAAACTTGATACGTTAGAGGTAGGGTCGCACACGGTCTATAAACGTCTATGATTTACACTTTAGAGCACGGATGGGCAACCGGCGGCCAGCGGACCGAATCCGGCCAGCGTTTGGTTTCAATCTGGCGCGCGGAAGAAGTTCGTGGTAGAAGAGCGAGGCATCGCAGAATTTTGTTAGGAATTTCTTCAGACAGCTATTGTGAAACGTCATAAGTAAATAAATATTGTTTACTATGCGTAAACAAATGTAAACACTTGATCACGTAAAGTGAAGGCACCCTCAAAACTATTTGTTTTGAAACATAATTTACTGACGTGGCGTTTCAATAAGGAGATGGCGGTGCGTTTTCCCATATACATTAACGACAGGGACGCTATAGTTCTGCCTTCATACGCTACGAGCGCTGCTGTCGCGTCATGTGACGAGTAGGCCCACGAGATACGTACGTGAATCAGGCCCGCACAGCATCAAAAGTTGGCCATGTCTGGTCTACAGTGTCTACAGTACATGCCGCCATCTTCCTCAGCGTGTGCTCCCGAAGTGCAGGACATTCGACGCTTAGATGGACGCACATGCTCTGGCGGCTCCACTCTAGGACTGTTGATATTTTTAAAAGCATCAGGCACTCGAAATTCGGTACTTAAAGATATATCACTATCAGACATCTATATATCGAGGGAAAGTATCGATACATCGACTGAGAAATATCGACGCAACGGACTACAAAAATGTCCACAGCTCATTGTAAATACACTTCCAGTTTTAGTGCTGTGTATTTAAATATTGATTTATTATTAGATATTCTTTGTTTCAAACAGCTAGCAGCCTCCTCATTCCCTTTAGAGCAAGAATAGAAAGGAAAACGATTCACTTCTACGCTTGGCGATAACCAGTTTGCTAACAATGGTAATAAATTACCATTGTATGTAAGTGGCACAATAAAAGGTGTCTGATGGGTTCTTCGTTCGATTTCGTCACATATCGGATTTGTCCAGAACACTTCACGCCGACTTCCCCATTTTTTCATTTGTGCAGTCTCGCCGATTACGGCAGCATTTACACTCACACGTACCTGCCCACCGCAAACACCAATCTTGTCATTGAAGAAGAACTATTTAAATATTCATCCTTTTATTTGTATTTATTGTCGTTTCTCTTTTCTGTAAATAGTATATGAAATGAAATGAGTGTGCGGCATTGTTGGCCGGGAGGCCCCATGTGCGGAAGTTCGGCCGCCATGTGCAAGTCTTATTTCAGTCGACGCCACAATGGGCGACTTGCGCGCCGGTGATGAGGGTGAAATGATGATGAGGACAACACAGGTAGCACCCACTCCCTGAGCGGAGAATATCTCCAACCCGGCCGGGAATTGAACCCGGGCCCACTGGCATGGGAGGTGAGGTTGTTACCACCCAGCTAAGCAGGCGGACTGTAAATTGTATAATAACTTTCAAACAGATTTATTTTCAAAGATGTATGTAAGCTGTAGGAAGAGATAACGTTGAAAAAGAATGAACCACTTCACCTTCAGTTTTTTTCTTTTTTTTTTTTTTCTCGACAAAGAATCGTCTTTCGTTATCTGTCAGTCGAATTGTAAAGACGTATGAGAATGAGACATGTGAAAAATGCTGAATAATTACCATATAAAAACGTATCGACACGGTTTTTCATTGACAGTCCAACAATTCCATAACCTTGGAATCCCGTGAAGTTATTTCTTGGACATTTTCTTTCCAAACTTTCATCAAATATTGGACGGCGGTCTTCGATACGACGCTTCATATTAACTGAGGTACCTGAATGCACTTATCTGCTTCCTTTTGTGGCCACCATATTTAATTTTATTCTTAGGTCATGCTAAGCCGCGATCAGGAACGTGTAACTATTTCCCTTTCACAAAGTCCATCGAGTCTATTTCTTTAAAGATAAAATAAATGTATTTGTCCCCCAACTTTTCTTTATATAGGCCACAAGAGACACGCCATGCGTGTAAAGACGTATGAGAATGTGACGTGAGCAAAATGCTGAATAACTACAATATAAAAACGTATCGAGACTGTTTTTCATTGACGGTCCAACAATTCCACTACCCTGGAATCACGAGTTTCACACAGTGACACGTAACTAACCAGTATAAATATTTGAGAAACATAGGATCATTTTTTATTTGTGGTCTCATTTCATCGAGAATGTACGTCCTCTCTTATTCTTATAGCTAGTCCGGTGCCGTATTTTAGTAACTTTTGTTCCATATCTTAATCGCACCGCCGCTTAACGGCGGAATTTATTACGCGATTTGTAGGAAAGTCTTCTGTTCCCAAACTGCTGCGCCGATTGGCCGAAATGTACAACAATAATCATTAGTAGAAGCAAATGGAAAACTTACAATGGCGACCGAATTTCATGACCATTGTTATTGCAGAATTCATAAATAACTATTCAACTGAAGTATTTAAGTAATTTTTATTCAACCATTGTTGTGGCTATGATAAATTTGTTGTTGTTGCATGTAACGCCAACCGTGTACAGTTCGAGGAAATCACTAACTAGTCCTGCGTACGCAAACCAAATTTAAAAGGAAAATAAACAGAGAAAATTTTGGAAAAGGGAATTTTATTTAACCATTACCAACCAAAAGAGCTGTCCGACGCGGGAGAGATCATAAGTTAAGGATAAAAGCACTATTACGCTTCTATTGGCAGTAAATGTGAGCTAGTTTTTCATTTTTCCGACAACCACTGCGTAGAACGCATTAATTTTTCCAAAGTTTTTGCTATGAATTTGCGTAAAATTTAGCAGTTTTATTACACGAGGATATATCACAAGTTGGTGGAGCATCTTCATTTATTGCGCTCGTAGAAGTCACTTATCAGTCTTCTGTTTCATGAGAAACACATTTTACTACAATGAACTTGACTAACGAGCGTGACGTCATCTGTGATTTGATTACATGTAGTACGAGCTGCAATAGTAGTGAAGTTCAGCTGCACGCTGATTTACGGCTATATAATGGTATGGCGAAATTAAGATCACATACCAAAACTATGGATAATTCATCCAATGAGGAATCAGTTGCTCAATCTATGTCCAACACAGAAGTAGAAAACTTTGCAGATAGTGATAGCGCAGTCGCAGCGACTAGTTATACTCAGTCGCAAGTGACAGACGATAATATGTCAGCTGTGGAAACTGTACCAGATTCCGCAAATGTACAAGGTCCAGTAGAGCCAGTCGTTATGCAGATGTTTAGAGTAATGCAGATAGATTTGATGTCACAATTTGTAATTCAGAAAAAGGCACCGGTGCCGTTTTTTTGTGCACAATGTAAATTGTTTGGAGGTAAGGCCGCGATTGCTACTAACGGTATTGCGGATTGGAAAAATATTTCTAGTATTTTATCTCTTCATGAGAATTCATTGGAACACAAAAATTCTGAGGTATCACTCATAACATGAAAAAAGTCACTTGGAACAATAGATAACCATTTCGAGCCATATGTTGAGACAGAAAAAATGTACTGCCTCAGTGTGTTCAAAAGGGTGTTTGCTGTAGTGAAGAAACTAACAAGTCGTGGACTTCCCTATGTGGACACATTGAAAGACTCCATTCATTACATAATGGTCAATTTATGATGTCTCTTGAACTTATAGCCGAGTTTGATCCTTTTCTTGATGAGCACATTGAACGATATGGAAATCCAGGACAGGGACATACAAGTTATCTTTCTTCAATAGTCTTCTGAACGATTAAAAAGAATTATCATAAATGAAATAAAATAGACCAAATATTTCTCTATAATAGTAGATTCTACTGTGGACATTTCACATATTGATTAATTATCTTTCATATTAAGATATGTAAACGAGAATGGTGACCCTGTTGAAAGTTTCCTTCTGTTATTATCAAACCTGGGACACAAGTCCGAAAACTTAGCTGAGGCCGTACTAAAAGTCCTGTCTACAAACTCCATTGGTATCACTGACTGTAGAGGCCAGTCATATCACAAAGCAAGCAATATGTCAGGAACCTACACTGGTTTGCAAGCACGCATTAAAGAACGAAATCCAAAAGCACATTATGTGTCGTGTGCAGCACATTCTTTGAATTTAGTCGGCACTAGTGCTGCAAGCTGTTGTCCGGAAGCATGTTTATTTTTGAGGGTAGTGGAAAACCATTGTAATTTTTTCTCTGCTTCTACATAGTGCTGGGATAAACTTCTTTCTTTCATGAAATTAGGAAACAAAACGATAAAAAGTTTATCAAAAACACATTGGTCAGCAAGAGAGGAAGCGTGTGTAAGTCTATATGAAAAATTGGAGGGCGTTATCAATGCCCTCACACATATTGCCAATAACACGCTTGGAAAACTAGTTGTGCGAAATGAGGCTTCAGCTTTATTGAATCAACTCAGCAGACTAGAAACAGTATTCGTGATGACTATTTGGAAGGGCATACTCCAGAGATTTAATAGTGTAAACCTGAAATTACAAAGTGTAAATATTGATACTAAAATAGTGCATGAATACTATGGGTCACTTGGAGGATTTATTGCATCTATTCGTGGCATGTTCGACTATTATGAAAATAAATCCATAGATATTGTGACTGATATAGGCTATGAATGCAGCTATAAAAGACGACGAAAACGTGAACTTCATGATGACGAAGAAGCAGACTCTGAAGAAGTTTTTCTGACTGGAAGGGAAAAATTTGGAGTCGAAACATTTCTCCCAGTACTCGACAATTTGTACGCCGAATTAGTGAGGAGGAAAGAAAGCTATAGAAAACGCTTGGACTCCTTCACAGTTTTCAGTAACCTTAAGAACAGAATGAGATTTTCTCTCTGCAGAGGAGTGTGCGCTGATATGAAACTTCCTGGCAGATTAAAACTGTGTGCCGGACCGAGACTCGAACTCGAGACCTTTGCCTTTCGCGGGAAAGTGCTCTACCACTCTTTTATAACTTAGAGCACATTTATTGGATTTACAAACTACGTTTTACCTGTTCTTTTTACAGTTGCCGAAGGCAGAACGCAGAACTAAACCTCGTTTACGTGCAGACGTGACCAAAGGCGCCGGACAATATTGAAAAATACCCAAATGACCCAGGCCGCTCGGCGCTGTACAGTCAAGTCATACTGATACTGTAGTACATTACAGATGCTGCCTATTCTTGTCGTCTGCTAAGATGTATAGTTATCACGGAAATATACGTTATCGGAGAGTACGCTCAGATGAAAAAGTGTTAATAAATAACGTAGTTCAGTTCTGTCGATAAATATCGTTAGACAGAGCTATGGTGAGAACAGTAGCTGCAGTACAAAACTGTTCATCCCTTACATGGATTCAAGGTATTGTTACACTTATTATGCAGCATCTAGCTACACAGACCCTAATGCTTTACACTTTCCCTATTAGACTATAAAACAAATTTGATTTTTCCACACTAGTCTGTAAAATTATGTGATAGCAAATCAAGTTCTGTGTTTGCTCATCTGTATTTAGTTATTAGTTTGTTCACCGAAATCTCTATTTCAATTTCATTTCTTACGCTTTCCCATAGATCCACGTGTTAATAACGAATGTGTTTTTTTTTTCTTTATCTGCTACACATTCAAGTTATAAGACCGTAAAACGACAGTTCAATTTTAATTTTGCACGCATCTATGTAAAAGTACGTAATTATTTCTAATGTATGACACGCTCGCTTCAATTTTTACATCGTAACACAAATTTTTAATTTTCATTTTCAAGGGTTTCGTTTAAAAGAACATATTAAAAGTGAACGTATAACAAAAATCCGTTGTCTCCTACACGCTCTGCTGAATTTTTTGGCCATAAAAGAAAAGTTATTTTCCTTGTTTCCGTTTCTGTTGTCTTTCGACAGAAGAGTGTGTTAACACAGCGCAGTTTTAAGTTTGTTTTATCCGCTGCCATACACCAAGTACAGTTCAGGAACCGTATTACATTTTGATTCAGCGCGACTAGACCGCTGGCGCGTCCTTCAGAACAACGAATAGCAGAATACGGAAACAGCTCACAGTGCTGCCACCCAAAACGGCAGTTGTGAAGTGATCGGGTAATAGTTATTATTTTAAAACATTTTTTGTGTGTGTGTGTGTGGGGGGGGGGGGGCGCATATAATATGCTGTGCCTAGGGGCGCAAAATTTTTAAATACGCTACTGCCCTTCAGGCGGAATGACAGGCACGTGCCAGATACTGTTTACTCATCTATGGTTTGCCAAACTGACAGTGTGCGATTCGTGAACAAAATAGTTGTTATTGAGGAAAGTGAACAAATGATATGTGGCACAACAGAATGGTCAGTGTATCGTAAGCATGTGAGAGTAATGCGCGCGGCAGGAATGTGGAAGCTAGCCAAGCGTGCTTTGTGACAGGAAGAGTTCACGTCGTTTGAAAAAGATTGTCATGTAAGTAGATCTGCCTTTGTCCGCAATACATTTCAACAAATTAAATGTATCAAATCTCCGCACTCGTCTGGGATACTCATATTTTCGGAATAATACCGATCACTACCTTATTTGTGTAGCCTGTTGTATAATTAGTTCAAATGGTTCAAATGGCTCTGAGCACTATGCGACTTAACTTCTAAGGTCATCAGTCGCCTAGAACTTAGAACTAATTAAACGTAACTAACCTAAGGACATCACACACATCCATGCCTGAGGCAGGATTCGAACCTGCGACCGTAGCGGTCACGCGGTTCCAGACTGAAGCGCCTTTAACCGCACGGCCACACCGGCCGGCGTATAATTAGTTTATTAATACTGATGCTCTGTATGTAACCACTGAAATGCTTTTTCTTGTCACGACGAGCCGATTAAAACATCGTTTTTCGTGAGGACTTCTAGACCGTTCCTAGCTTTCAGGGGAAATGTGATGTCCACATGTACGTAGTATAATGTCTCTTATTACCTTCATATCCAAATAATGATAGTAAAGCTTTTGTACTTCATATGTTGGATACTTTTTACCATGAGCGCATAGGGGTCATACCTGTGGAAATTACGCCTTTTCGACTTTTTGTAACGGATGATAAAGATACAACAGCATAACAGGCAGCAAGCACATAACATTGTTTTAGTTTCCTTCCTTGCTTCTAGATCACACGTTTTTATAGTATTCCTTACTTCATCATTCACTATCCTCACGATGAATTGTCTGTCCCTTCCTACGATCTGAAAACATTTTGGAGGCAGAAGATACGATTCCAGTGGGTAATGGCTCACCACTAATTGAACTGTGCACTGTTCTTCACAAAAGAATAAAATAAACAAAAAAGTATACAGATATAGCTAGCTGGAACCTATTTTGTACTAACGAAAAGAGATGGAGCGCTTAAACGGCGAAAAACGAAACACTCTTCAATGACAATAAAATTCAGTGTACCATAAGGCTGCATTTGTGAATTTACAAACAAGCGAGCTGCGCTGCGCCGCGCCACCCGCCGTATACGCGTCTCAATTTGCGCCCAGCGAAGGCTTCTCCGTCACTCAGCGTGGCGTGTCGGTTTGTCTTTTTCGTAATTTTGGATCTTTCTCTATGGACTTTATGCAATCCTTTTGTGTTTTAGAAACTATAAATCTGATTGAATCTTCCTTCTACACTGTTTTTTTGTCACTGATTTAAACGCTTTGATGCATGTTTTTCTACTTTTGATGTTTATCACTTTTTGCCTATAAAATGGCTAAAATTAAAGTTTTCGTTCCGAAGGGTAATTTCCAAGAATAATTGCCTATCGGAGTCGCTGGGTCCAAACGATAAATATCGAACGTGCTGTCGGAAATCGAACGTGCGACTCAGGTGGCGGGCGTTATGAGTATACGAGGGCTATTCCGAAAGTAAGGTCCGATCGGTCACAAAATGGAAACGACTATGAAAATCCGATAAAGCTTTGCACAGATGTGTTGGGTAGTGTCTCTAGTATAACCCCAGTTAGCATCACGTCGCTCTTCTCATTTCTGAGCTCGCAGTGAGTGCGTAAAGATGTCTAGAAAATAGTGTCTGCCGCCAAGTACGGGGGCCTAGTGAGAAATTTCCCCTGAAGCTATGCAGCTAACATTACATAACTGTCGTGCTGTTTCGTCTTCAAGACAATTCTCAGCCGCATTCTGCAGGGGTAATGAAGATGCTCCTGCATCGTTTTCAAATGGAAATGTGAGAGTACCCACAATACAGCCCGTAATTGTCTCCCTCTGAGTTTCAGCTCTGGTCACATGAACCGCTGGTTATGAAGACAACATTTCGGCACAAGACAACGAGCCGTAGGCCAGCGCAGAGAATTGGCGGAGAGCACTGGCGGCTGCCTTCTATAGCGAGGGTATGGGAAAGTTGGTACAACGCTACGATACACGTCTAAGTCGGGTCGGCGACTATGGAGATAAGTAGCTGCAAGGTGTATCTAACTGTTGCAAATAAAACATTTTTGATTTTTACCGTGGTTTCCATTTCGCGACCTATCGGACCTTACTTTCGGAATAGCCCTCGTATTTACGTTGGTCACTACAGCAACGACAAAAGAAGAGCGTTACAAAAATACTTGTAATTATAAAGGAGACGACTTACCTTACTCGTCGTCGGTGGTGTCGTCATGTGAGAGTGCATTACGGTGGTCTGGATGGATAATTTGGAAGAGTCGAACCATGTATTCTTCCTGATACTCGTTTGTTTTCCACACAGTCCGCAGTGAAATTGTAACGGTATTTCAGCATCGAAACTGTTCATACGAAGTTCTACACACTTCGCACCACCACAGTCTCCACAGTCCCTTCTTTCCTCGTCCGGTAGTATTCCACGTTCGCGACAAAAAGTCGAACAATTTTCTACGGTGGCTAAACATGGAATTAGATTTTTCCATGTGAGAGAATTCGCCGAAGAAACGTCAAGAACAGCACACATCCCACTCACTAACGACATAAAACGTCTGGGTTTCCTTAGCAACTTACAAACAATTCGCGGAGGTATGTAATTTAGAGCAACTAAGGGAACGACGGAAAACAGATAAAAATGGCGATCACAAATAATTGATCACAACACCCACCACCGGCGTCGGATGATCGATTTACAATCGCACGTTCGATATGCATCGTTTGGACACCGCGACTTCGATAGGCAATCATTCTTGGAAATTACAGAAACTTTTACAGTCATTTCCCTACACTATACTGTTGTTTTGTCAGAAATTTCGTTAAAATTTCAGCAACCCTTTACAAGAAAACCCCTACCGTATGTTACCACCTATGAGTCATCACAAGAGAAATTTCTTCCTTGTCACTTCTACACTACTGGCCATTAAAATTGCTACACCACGAAGATGACGTGCTACAGACGCGAAATGTAACCGACAGGAAGAAGATGCTGTGATATGCAAATGATTAGCTTTTCAGAGCATTCACACAAGGTTGGCGCCGATAGTGACACCTACAACTTGCTGACATGAGAGAAGTTACCAACCGATTTCTCATACACAAACAGCAGTTGACCGGCGTTGCCTGGTGAAAAGTCGTTGTGATGCCTCGTGTAAGGAGGAGAAATGCGTACCATCACGTTTCCGACTTTGATAAAGGTCAGATTGTAGCCTATCGCGATTGCGGTTTATTGTGTCGCGACATCGCTGCTCGCGTTGGTCGAGATCTAATGACTGTTAGCAGAATATGGAATCGGTGGGTTCAGGAGGGTAATACGGAACGCCGTGCTGGATCCCAACGGCCTCGTATCACTGCAGTCTAGATGACAGGCATCTTATCCGCATGGCTGTAACGGATCGTGCAGCCACGTCTCGATCCCTGAGTCAACAGATGGGGACATTTGCAGGACAACAACCATCTGCACGAACAGTTCGACGACGTTTGCAGCAGCATGGATTATCAGCTCGGAGACCATGGCTGCGGTTACCCTTGTCGCTGCATCACAGACAGGAGCACCTGCGATGGTGTACTCATCGACGAACCTGGGTGCACGAATGGCAAAACGTCATTTTTTCGAATGAATTCAGGTTCTGTTTACAGCATCATGATGTTCGCATCCGTGTTTGACGACATTGCGATGAACGCACGTTGGAAGCGTGTATTCGTCATCGCCATACTGGCGTATCACCTGGCGTGATGGTATGGGGTGCCATTGGTTACACGTCTCGGTCACCTCTTGTTCGCATTGACGGCACTTTGAACAGTGGACTTTACATTTCAGATATGTTACGACCCGTGGCTCTACCCTTCATTCGATCCCTGCGAAACCCTACATTCCAGCAGGATAATGCAAGACCGCATGTTGCAGGTGCTGTACGGGCCTTTCTGGATACGGAAATTGTTCGACTGCTGCACTGGCCAGCTCATTCTCCAGATCTCTCACCAATTGAAAACCTCTGGTCAATGGTGGCCGAGCAACTGGCTCCTCACAATATGCCAGTCACTACTCTTGATGAACTGTGGTATCATGTTGAAGCTGCATTGGCATACCTGTACATGCCATCCAAGCTCTGTTTGACTCAATGCCCAGGCGTATCAAGGCCGTTATTATTGCCAGAGGTGGTTGTTCTGGGTACTGATTTCTCAGGATCTATGCACCGACATTGCGTGATAATTTAATCACATGTCAGTTCTAGTATAATATATTTGTCCAATGAATACCCGTTTATCATCTGCATTTCTTCTTGGTGTTGCAATTTTAATGGCCAGTAGTGTAATACTTCAAAGATGGTAATTGCTTTTGTTAATTGTTCCTAGAAACGCGAGTAGCGTTTCCTAGTTGTTAGTTGATGAGAAATACCTTTGGTGAGGTCCAAAGTATTTCCAATTTGTGTGGCTCCGATATCACATAAAAAGCACAATTTTCTCTTAAATTACACGACAACATTTTTTAGCTCTGTATTCACATCAGACTTTTCCGTCGATGTACACTGTTTTTCGAGTAGGAGGCGCTGTTTGTACGCGAAAACCGACGCTAAAACTTCACGAGCGCGCGTTGCTGCTGCTGCCGCTTCGTGCGTCAGACGCGTGAATGCGGCAAGGGCTGCATCGGCGCCCTCGGCCTCTGGGTCAGGCATGGCGGCGACTGTCTCTTCTAGGTGGTCCCGGAAGTGGTTCCAGTCGACGTTGCGGTACTGCTTGCGGCCCTCCGGTGTTGCGACTCCGTCAGTGACGAGATCGAAGATCACAGGAAGGTCATCGGACGGTAGCGCCACGCGTGTCGTCGCGATGGCGTCGTGTGCGGCACTCTTGATGATAGCGACGTCCAAGACGGCGGCGGGGCCGCGTTTGGGATAGTGTGTTGGGTCAAAAGGCCCCACCACAATCGCGTCATGTTGTTGGGCCGCTCGCAGTAACCTCCTCCCGCTGGTGGTCGTCACCCGGGAGTTCCACTCCGGGTGTTTGGCGTTCAAGTCGCCGCCGATGAACAAGTTGCCACGCATCGACAGAAGCGAGTGGAGGTCTCGCGGCTGCAGCAGCCGTCCTCGTTGTCGATACGCGGCCACGAACTTTACCTGACCCGCTGAGGTGTTGACCACAACACCAGTGGCCTCGACTGTGGTCAATTCAGGCAGCTGGAACGGATGGTGGCGTAGCGATGTCTTCACATACACCGCCGTTCCGCCGCCCGCCGTCTCTCGGACGGTGCGGTAGCACCGGAAATTCGGCGCCCGCACCTGCACTCCTGGTTTCAGCCAGGTTTCGGTGACGATGCAGACGTCCACGGCCTCGTCACGCAGAAACTGCCGAAACTCGCCAGCTTGGTCACGAATACTGTTCGCATTCCAAATGCAAACGCTGAGCCCCAGTATTGGCGTATTAACCATGATGTGGGGCAGGGGCCTGGTTGGCCGCAGTCAGGGCAGATACTTTCATCTGAGGAAGCTGCAGTATAAGGTGCTTGAATTCTCGCAGCATTTCACGCAGCTTGAACGACGGCTGCTGCTGCTGCCTGACAGGGACAGATGAGCTCCTGTGGGTCGGTGGAGTCTAAGCCGGAAGGCTATTCCTCCAAACTGACGGAGCGTGTGATGTGGCCTGACTTCGTGTTTGATGTCCTGTCAGTCTGCTCGGACGGTGTTCTGGATGTGCTGGCAACTCAGTGGTCGCGAAGCAGGTGGGGCCATCTGGTTGCGTTAAGACGCTGCACCCTGTGGCCCAGGGCTCGAAGGAGCGGATTTTCGGACTGCGCGTTCTTCTCGTAAAAGAGCCGTGCAGCCAGGCGAAACATGCCTCGAACAGTAGGGATGTTGGAGACTCGGTTAAGGTCGTCCGACGGGAAGTCCCGAGGGAGGTGCAATGCCAGACGTAGGATCCGGTTCTGAAGTCGCTGGAGTCGATCGACGTGGGTCGCTGCAGCATTGCCCCAAAACACAGCGGCGTAGTCGATAATCGGGCGTATGAGCGTAAGATAAGAGTGCAACACCCAGTTCTGGCGGGAGCGCAGGTGTCGGATTTAGAAAGGGGTAGAGTTGAGTCATTCTACCCCTGACCTTTTTGACGATGTCGTCGATATGGTGTCTCCATGTGAGCCCTCTATCCAGCGTCACACCCAGGTACTTAGCGGTATTGCCCCAAGGTACGGCGGTTCCCCTGATGTCGAACGACGGACTGACCGTGTCCCGTATTTATGTCTGGACGGTGTCTGGCGTTCCCTGCGCCGTCCGCTCCCACTGCGACCGTGTCGGTTGGTCGCCATATGTTCCGTCTTCCGTCCGCACCCGCTTCCACAGTTTTCCCCGGTGGCGGCCGTTTCATGGCGTTCCCTACTAGGTGCGCGCACGCCATTCCTAGCACTGTCGACAGGCTGCGTTTGCATATCTTAACATCGATCTATTTCCTATGTGGAGGCCAATTTTATGAACAGACTGAGGGAGTGGCGGTGGGTAGTCCCTTGTCTCCGGTAGTGGCAAATCTGTTTATGGAGAGATTCCAGGATGAGGCACTTACGACCGCTGCCTACAAGCCGACCTGTTTCTTTATGTACGTTGACGACACGTTTGTCATCTGGCCACATGGTCGGGAAAAACTGCACGAGTTTCTTGACCTTCTCAACTCGAGACACCCCAGTATTAATGGGGGTAGGACGTGAATCGGGCCGACTTGGAGCAGGAGAGGCACCACGGGACACTTTTATTTACACTGTCTATACATTTACAAATAAATTCATACAACTTTGTTAGCATGACCAGGAAGGATTCAGAATTCACACTCATAGTAGAGGAAGTTCAAAAACCTAACAAAACAATTTTTTTTACATGTCAAATTTCATCATTTTTTCACTTGGTATTGGCTGCATTTGTTGCTGTAGGTACACTTTTCTTCATAAGTAACAGAGATTCTTCGATGAATTTTGCATAGCGTACAAACCATACTTACAGGTGTATGAAACTCTAGAATTTCCCAAATATGTTAAAAAATGTGGAAAAAATTGAGATAATTAACTATAAAATTCGAGTTCTCTCTAAACACGAAGTTTAAAACGTAACAGCCCATTCATTTTTCCATAGATTAAATAAATTCTAGAGTTTCATACACCTGTAAGTATGGTTTGTAAGCTGTGCAAAATTCATCGAAGAATCGCTCTTACTTATGAAGAAAAGTGTACCTATAGCAACAAATGCAGCCAACAGTAAGTGAAAAAAATCATGAAATTTCACATTTAAAAAATATTATTTTTTCGTGTTTTTGAACTTCCACTGCTATGAGTGTGAATCCTGAATCGTTCCCGGTCATGCTGAAAAAGTTTTATGAAGTTATTTGTAAAAGTATAGACAGTGCAAATTAAAATGTCCTGTGGTGCCTCTCCTTCTCGAAGTCGGCCCTTTTGACGTCCTACCCCGCTTAAGTTCACAATGGAACTAGAAAATAATGGTCAACTTCCTTTTCTGGATGTCCTGGTGAAAAGGAAGACAGACGGCACATTAGGTCATAGTGTGTATAGAAAACCTACACACACCGACTTATACCTACAGGCTGACAGCTGCCAGCATCCGGCACAAAAGAATGGGGTGCTGGGAACACTTGTTCACCGAGCCAAAACACTGTCCGACTCAGACAGCTTGACAGCAGAGTTAGAACACCTACAACTAGTGTTCGCAGACAACGGATACTCAACAACGGAGTTCTGCAAGGTGCTACATCCCTCCAGATGACTTGATACTGAAGGAGAAGAACA
This sequence comes from Schistocerca nitens, assembly GCF_023898315.1. NCBI lineage: Eukaryota > Metazoa > Arthropoda > Insecta > Orthoptera > Acrididae > Schistocerca > Schistocerca nitens. Next base: position 251,521,658 of record NC_064615.1, on the reverse strand, counting down.
AGAAGAAGAAACCAGTAGGGTAGCCTTTCTACTGTGTGCAGGACCTATTTCTGCTAAGATCAGCAGAATACTGAGAAAGCACAATATCAAGAGTGTGTTCTGCCCACCAAACAAGATCGGGGCACTCCTTGGAACTGTTAAGGATGATCTGGGATTGAGAACACCTGGTATCTACCATATACCATGTGAATGCGGTATGTCTTACATTGGCGAGACCACCAGGACCGTGGACATAAGATGTAAAGAGCACCAAAGGCATACCAGAGTACACCGGCCGCTGTGGCCGAGCGGTTCGAGGCACTTCAGTCCGGAACCACGCTTCTGCTACGTACGACAAGCCACTAAATCGCCAATAGCAGAACATTACTTGTAAATTGAGCATACCATGAATTATGATAAAATCAGGATCATATCTCAGACCCCCAAATTTTGGGATAGCGTAATCACTGAATCGATCGAAATCAAGATGACAGGGAACTTGATAAACCGGGATGCTGGATACCAACTCAGCACGACGTGGAACCCAGCTTTAGACCTATTACAAAAACAACGGAAGAAAACACAAGACCAGGAGCATGATAGGGGTGCTGGAGAAAGTCGGAACGGTCACCAACAGCAAACGCAGCCTGTCGACAGTGCGAGGAACGCGCCTGGCGGGAGCGGACTTAGGGAACGCCTTGAAACGGCCGCCACCGGGGAAAACAGCGGAAGAGGGCGCGGACGGAAGATCGGCTGGCCGGAGTGCCCAAGCGGTTCTAGGCGCTACAGTATGGAACCGCGCGACCGCTACGGTCGCAGGTTCGAATCCTGCCTCGGGCATGAATGTGTGTGATGTCCTTAGGTTAGTTAGGTTTAAGTAGTTCTAAGTTCTAGGGGACTGATAACCTCAGAAGTTCAGTCCCATAGTGCTCAGAGCCATTTGAACCATTTTGAACGGAAGACGGAGGAACACCTGACGGCCAATCCTCACGGTCGCCCTGGAGAAAGTCTCCTGTACAAGCTCTTAGTGCAGGGGCTCCCCGTGCCCCATGTTCGCCTCATCCGCAGTTATCTGGCAGATCAGACGTTCCACGTGCGGGCCTTGACTGGGACGTCCACCGACCGCCGCAGCCGGGCAGGTGTGCCACAGGGGTCAGTCCTCGGGCCGATCCTCTACACCCTGTTCACCGCGGATACTCCGAAGACTGACCGCGTACCGCTGGCTCTGTATGCGGATGATACTGCTGTCTTCGCCCGAAGTATGGGGCCCCATCTTCTGCAGCAGAGGCTCCAGCTCGCATGCGACGATCTCGTCCGTTGGGCGGTCAGGTGGCGTCTCCGCTTTAATGCAGCGAAGACTCAAGCCCTCATTGTTACCCGCCGTCGCGTCCCCTTGGACCTCCGACCACCGCCAATCGCCGGCAGTGCTGTTCCATGGAGCGACACCGCGCGATACCTGGGCATCACCCTCGACCGCCGTCTTACGTGGCGCCAACATATCGCGGATGTCAGACGAAAGGCATCAGGAAGACTCAGTCTTCTTTATCCGCTCCTCAACCCGAGCTCAACGCTACCTCCTAACCTCGGGGTGACTCTCATCAAGGTGCTACCTCCGCCCTGTCCTTGAGTACGCCGCGGTGGTATGGGGGAATGCTGCTGACGATCACGTCCAGAAGCTGCAGACCCTGCAAAATCGAGCACTCCGGCTTGCCCTCCACGTGGATCGCCACTTCCCTTCGGCGGTTGCACACCAGATGGCCGGAGTACAACGACTGCGCGAACGTTTCCGCGAGACAGCGCAACTCTTCTATCAGAAGACGCAAGTTTCGCACAATCCGAAAATACGGGCGCTTGGGAGGAAAATTCACTTTCGAGCATCCACCCACTGTCCAGACCTGCTAGTCGACCGGATCGGTTAGCCAGTGACGACCTCCACTGACGGATCGCCCATAAGACAAACATCCCACGATGTCCGCATCTCTCACCAACTCAGACTCAGGAGGAGAAGCTGCAAGGCTGGACACTCCATACGCACACATCCACTGAAGATCCGTGGCGAGCGAGCGAGCGAACCTGGAGAAAGTCGGAAGAGTCACCAACAGCAAACGCAGCCTGTCGACAGTGCTAGGAGCGCGCATGGCGGGTGCGGACCTAGTAGGGTACGCCATGAAACGGCCGCCACCGGGGAAAACAGCGGAGGCGGGCGCGGACGGAAGACGGAACATCTGGCGACCAACCGACACGATCGCAGCGGGAACGGACGGCGTAGGGAACGCCAGACAGCGTCCATACATAAATACGGGACACGGTCAGCCTGTCGTTCAGTCACAGGAAGCACCTGATGAAGACGCCGAGGTACGACGTCGAAACATTGTATTAGAAAAACGCAGACCACCGGCAGTATACCCGATTCAACGAGATGTCACAAAATCGACGGGAAAGACTAAGAAATTACAATGCTGATTTCTTGTAGTTTGTGTAATTAGTGTAGCTTTTGTTTATTGCTAGCGCGTAATTATAGAGAGAATCTCGTTTTTAGTTGCAGTTTTTCATTGTCGTACTGTAAAACAGTTGTGGTATGCATGTAGATTTGCACCAAGTATTTCGCAGCTGCGCTTGCAATTAACTAGATATTATTTTCAGTGCTATGTTAGTGTGTTCTCTTATTTTTGCCCTTCAAATTGCGGTTTTCTGTGTTATCGTGTGAAATATTGTGACAATAATGGCGTGTGAAAAAGGTAACACTAGGCTCCAAAGTCAACTGAGAAATAATGTGACGACGAGCGTAGCTTATCAGCACCACTGTGTAAAGAATTAACAGACATTCAAAGTAGTAATTTGGTAATTGTGCATAGAGAAATGGAGCTGGCGGCAAACAATGGTGTAGACAGTGAAACAAGTAGTGAACAGGGAAACGTTATCGATCGATCGGTCGGCAACAGCTCGCCTCAGGAATCCGAAATGACAGAACACAATATTGCAAATACTGTAGACTCAGGTTTTGGGTCCTCACACGATCGCAGCGGGAACGGACGGCGTAGGGAACGCCAGACAGCGTCCATACATAAATACTGGACACGGTCAGCCTGTCGTTCAGTCTCAGGAAGCACCTGATGAAGACGCCGAGGTACGACGTCGAAACATTGTATTAGAAAAACGCAGACCACCGGCAGTATACCCGATTCAACGAGATGCCACAAAATCGCCGGGAAAGACTAAGAAATTACAATGCTGATTTGCTTTTTTGTTCATAGGAGTACCGTATAAAAGAATTTGTTCCTCCAGGACAAATTGTCAACCAAGTGCTTCCCTGAAAGGCTTAGGAAAAGGGAGAATCGAGTGAGACCGGACATTGCAGACAAGTGGATGCTGCGTCGTGACAACGCCTCATGACACACGGCCGCTTTCATCACGGAATTTTAAACCTCAAAAGGCATTCCTGTTGTTCCACAACCCCCCTCCACCCCCCCCCCCCCACTTCAACTGATCTGAGTCTTCGTGACGTTCTTCTTTTCCCGAAATTTAAACATGTCTTAAAAGGACGTCATTTGCGGACTCTGTAGAACATTCCATACAATGTGACCGAGATGTTAAAGGTCCTGGCAGTTGAAGCCTTTCAGCGCTGCTAGCACGACTGGAAACAACCACTCCGCCAGTGCATAGCTGCCGGAGGGTACTACTTTGAAGGGGTCATTCATCTACATCTACGTGATTACTCTGCTATTCACAATAAAGTGCCTCGCAGACGGTTCAGTGAACCACCTTCATGCTGTCTCTCTACCGTTTCACTCCCGAACGGCGCGAAGGAAAAACGAGCACTTAAATTTTCCTGTGCGATCCCTGTTTTCTCTTTATCGTGATGATCATTTCTCCCTATGTAGGTGGATACCAACAGAATATTTTCGCAATCGGAGGAGAAAACTGTTGATTGAAATTTCATGAGAAGATCCCGTCACAACGAAAAACGCCTTTGTTTTAATGGTTGCCACTCAAATACACGTATCATGTCTGTGGCACTATCTCGGCTACTTCGCGATTATACAGAACGAGCTACCCTTCTTTGGACTTTTTCGATGTCATTCGTCAGTCTCACCTGATGCGGCTCCCACACCGCACAGCAGTATTCCGGCATAGGGCGGACACGCGTGGTGTAAGCAGTCTCTTTAGTTCGACCTGTTGCAACTCTTTAGTGTTATGCCAATGAATCACAGTCTTTGGTTTGCTCTACCCACAACATTACCTATGTGATCGTTCCAATTTAGGTTATTTGTAATTATAATCCCTATGTATTTAGTTGAATTTACAGCCTTCAGGTTTATGTGACTTATCGCGTTATCGAAATTTAGCGGATTTCTTTTAGTACTCAAAATAACTTCACACTTTTCTTTATTCAGGGTCAATTGGCACTTTTCACACCATACAGGTATCTTATCTTAATCTTTTTGCAATTCGTTTTGGTCATCTGATGACTTTACAAGACGGTAAAAGACAGCATCATCTGCAAATACAAATACGTGCTGCTGAAAAGAAGTATGAACAGGTTCACTGCTGCCGGAAACTGAAATTAACATTTTCAGGAAAATAAGAAATCTGAGTTGATGTAGGTGTGGAAAACAGTCCACTAGCCTTACCACCGACTTTTTTCTTCAGACAGATCTTCAAAAACACCTAGGAGAACGTCATGATGGATTTCCAGTGATTCTGTTGATTGTACTCTCACCCAACACCTTGCAGGACAGAATGGTTGCAAAATCAGTCTGGGAATGTTTTTTTACAAAACTGTCTTCGTTGTCTTCTTGTGGCGAGGAAAACACTACTAGCCTCTTTGGCGAATATCTTGACTTGAGCTCACGAATACTGTAGAAAGTCTTGCGCGTAACTAATACCTTCCATTGCATCTTGCGCTACCAAATTCAAATTATGCGTCGAACAATGAACAAATATAGCTCTCGGCTCCAATTGAGTAATTCTATTTTGTAGTCCTGTTAAATGTCCACTGACATTCCTCTCACTATCATAATACTGATCACGACACGGATAAACGTGTTATGACACCCTCGACAGCTTGTACTTCAACTTGAAGATTTTTGTAGACAGATCTAAAGCATATGGATATTTATTCCTTCACTGATATGTCGGAAGTCTCATGTACAAAGAGGAAAAGTGTTATGCTGCCTTCATTTTTCCACAGTATTTTGAGAGACAATTTCATTCATTATATAACAGGGAAATCCCATTTATATGTAGTTCGCCGCAACTAAAAATTCAGCCGGCCGGAGTGGCCGAGCGGTTCTAGGCGCTACAGTCTGAAACCGCGAGACCGCTACGGTCGCAGGTTCGAATCCTGCCTCGAGCATGGTTAGTTAGGTTTAAGTAGTTCTAAGTTCTAGGGGACTGATGACCTCAGAAGTTAAGTTCCATAGTGCTCAGATCCATTTGAACCATTTTTGAACTAAAAATTCAGCTCAGGAGCATCTGCTGCTCTACACAGCACCAACTGGTGATTTCGGCCAACAATTGCAAATCTGGCGCTGTGAATGCAAGAAAGACGTACAGAAATGTTTCCATATGTAACGGATTAGGAACGGGACGTGTGCAGAAAAGGTCAAGGAAGCGAGAAAGGCATGATGTTGATTTTATAGTTAACCACAGCTCACACAATTCGTTCAATACGAGCACCGGGAACGTCGACGAGATGCTGCATGTGTCAAACGACGTGATCAACAGTTGCTCGGAGCTGCTCCGTTGGAATCTCAGCAACATGTTCCTATATAACGGCTTTCAGATCAGGTCGAGGCCGAACGTGTCCTTGGTAAACACGCGTTCATTTACATATCCCCAAAACGAAAGATCACATGGATTCAGATCAGGTGACCTTGCAGACCATGCATCCGGAAAACCTCTGGAGATAACACGACCTTGGAAGATTCACTAAGCATATCTGTCAATGAGCGAACGAAATGAGGTGTTGCGTCATATTTCATGAAAACAGCGGTTTCAACACAGTTCCGCTCTTCCAAAGCAGGAATCACATGTTGTATAAGGAGGTATCGATAAGGTGTAGACGACACGGTACACCTGACAGGTCTTCTGGGTGTATTTTCTTGAAAGAAGAGCTGACTGACAATGAAGGTGCTTGTGAATGCACACTACACAGTCACATTCGGCAAGTGTAATGGCTCTTTGTGCACAACACGCGGTGTAACAGTACCCCAAATTCGGTGGTTCTGTGTACTCACTGCATCCTGTAGTGTAAAATGTGCCACGTCAGTTCATAGAGTGATTTCCCTAAATCACTCCAGGCAAATGCCAGGATGGTTCCTCTGAAAGGGCACGGCCGACTTCCTTCCCCATCCTTCCCTAATCCGATGAGACCGATGACCACGCTGTCTGGTCTCCTTCCCCAAACAACCAACCAATCAGTCCATAGAATATTGCCCGGCCACATGTCATCAACTTCGATCCGTGCCAGAAACGGAAGAGCAAATTCGGAACCTTGCCGCGGATCATGAGGTTTTCTGGTGCTCCACCGTCTGGATCTTGTAGGGGTACCAGTTTAGTAAACAGAACGCACTCATATCCGTACTGTTGACCACGGGATGCATGATTCTCGGGAGACTGCGCGCGCACTAGCGCTACCCGGCATGTTCTGCACGGTCGGTTGCAGCAACAGCAACTCCGTCGATAACTTCCACCGGGGTAAGGCGCCTTCCTCTTCCAGGCACCGCACGAAGTTCTCCTGTGTTTTTCAATTTCGTTCTCACCTTCTTTAAAACATCTAATGACACCGAACCTCTCCTCAGAACGTTCATTCGGCGGTACTCTTTTAGCGCAGCACTGTAACTGCTGCCGCTCACACAAAAGAATTTCACTAACAGTGCACTGTCTCTAACCTCGATAACCATACTGTTCACTCAGGTCACGGCTTGTCAAATAACAGCGTTGGTGCTATGCCGTCATTCAAATGGTTTAAAGCTCCAGCTTCGCACCTGGTGGCCAAAACTGGAAGTAATTTTTTTCTGATGTAAATAGGATCCGTACTAATGCATTATCATTCCTACAAAGCTTCGTTGGATTTCGGTGAGTAGTTTCACTTTAATTAAAACCAACTGGTATCTTTTTCCATCCTTCGTGATATACGACCTGTCTGAAACTTGTTGCTGTTATACTATAGGAAATGACGGAAGAAACATTCTCGGATTCCTCATTTTCTGACTGAACGTATTTTGCAATGTGTTCAGTGTCAGTAATCTGCCCATGATGACGACGACAGACGTATGACGAATTTATCCAAAGTGAGTAGCAAACCTACTGCTCGAATTCGAAAGTATGTAAAGAGGCAATACTCAATATGTAAGGTGTCAGGCAAATCCAACACCTTCCATGAAAACCCTGACATGATAAGCAAATCCAGTAGTATGTCACATAGCTCCGAATAAATCGTGACATTAAATTAACCAAAGTAATACGAGTAACGAGTGAGCAAATGGAATACCACAGACTAACACAAGAATGCCTAAATGCATGTCATACCTTCCCACTGTGGGACAGACGCAGTTCCGAGGGGAGAAACGAGAACAGAAGCCGAGAGCAGAACCGTGTTAAGCTGGAAGGCCCTACGATAAGGGACGGACGGACACCCACGTCGCCAGCTAACCGCTAGGACCACACCACCCGCAAGTTTTAGCGTGAGACTTTTTCGCGTCGCTGTTACGTCAAGACCACCCCCCAGCCAATGTTAAAAGCTAGAGCCCTCCAGAAGAACGGTATAGATCTTACGATAACACAAAAAGGGCTACACCACCCGCAAGTTTTAGCGTGAGACTTTTTCGCGTCTCTGTTACGTTAGGACCACCCCCCAGCCTATGTTAAAAGATAGAGCCCTCCAAAAGAACAGTATAGATGTTACGATAACACTAAAGGACCACACCAGCTGCAAGTTTTAGTGTGAGACTTTTTCGCATCTCTGTTACGTTGCAAACTTTAAAAACATTGCCCCACCACGAAAAGTATTACGTTTCTCATTGGATAGACAGAATTTTTGTAGGCGGAGCTTAAGGTTAACATTGAGACCCTGATTGGTCAGATGAAAACACTGCCAGATAGTTTTTTTCAGACCAACTTCGGTAAATTGTAGTAAGGAGAAGTTAGGAGGGAGTTCCTTCCGAGAGCGAGGTGAGCGGAGCTGTGCTGCCCGCCGCCCCCTGACGAACACCGACAAGGTAAAGAACGCACGCGATGCCGCATAACAGCGCATAAAGCTTCACACAGAACTGCAGAAGTCTCATCTGTTACATCCCTTTTTGCGTAATACTAGTGTCGATCGTCGATTAAAGTTCATGGTGTTCACATTTGCCACTTGAAGTAAAAATCTGAAACGCGATGATTTTTCTGTTATGTAGTTATTGAGAAGCCACATCAGCCACTGTAATTTACGACAAGTTAGATAAGTAATTAAAGATAATTGAGGGTCACTGTAGACCATTTTGATAGTTTTCCCTTTTGTGAAACTTAATTGAAACCTAGATTATAGATGTGATATGGCATAGGTCATCCTTCGATCCATTGTAGAATTTGGAAACCCATTCAGGGAATATTCGTTCACATTTTTGTTGAACGCAGTCGGTTTTTACCATCCTGTATTAAAACATTTCCTTTTATCAATAGTGCAATTTATAATCGATGTTTTGTGAGTAGAATAAAATTTCCAATGGTATACTTAACTGCTTTTTCGACGTTATTTGACCAGCCAACTAAAAATAGGAAAGCCTTGAACCCCTTCCACTAAATTTAGTTAGTATTAAGATTCTTTTACAGGGAGTGCAGTGGAGCTGACGCTGAAATCATTAAGTATATGGTTATATCATCGCTAGTCTCACTGAACTCTTCTGAACTCTACATGTCGTGTGTGGTCTGGCGTCTCCTTACCAGCAACAGGTCCCAGGTTCAAACTAGTCAATTCCCTAAAAAACACGCTCAGAGCGTCGTTGCGCGAAAGTGGTAGGGAGACACGATATAGAACAAACAGACACCACGCAGAATGTTTAGAAATATTGATACAGTTTTCCACATGCGTCCAGTAGTCGTACCACGTTTAGAAACGGCGAAACTTTTTGCCCGGCGAAGAACTCTTGTCCCAGGCATCCGGTCGGTAGACCCTTTTCGTAGTAACTGTTAACACGGTGACAGCCCTTTTTCTGCAAATGAGAACTTTCCTATACACAATCTAATCTGCGTTGTCCTTCCACGTCATTACCTCTCGGAGAATGATTACAAGCTAGATTATAGGAAAACAACTTCACTGAAATAATAAACCACGCTCTTATCTGATTAAAACAAACGAAAGATAAAAACTCATTATTGAGGCAGTCGATCACAATCGGAATCCTTATGTTTCGTTTTATTCTTTATTAGTGCTCATTATCGGCAAATGCTTATTTTAAAACAAATGTTGACAAATTAGTGGGCAAATTGTTGCGTGTCTCTTGTAAGGAAACATCAAAGTAACCTAAAAAGACGGAATTCTATTCACACTATACTTCCATTGTTCTTCTGGGGACTGCCTTTGATTCGACCAGAGACAGGCGAAAAATCGCATAGGTTTTTTACCCTTGGCTCTTTCCTTGGCACTTTTTTCCTCTGCTCTTCAAACCGCTACCCTTTGTTCAACTTTCGACCCAATCTATCTCCAGATGAGCTCGTATTAATGGTTAGCCTTAACCAGCCGTACGCAAACATCGCAGTACCCACATCCTGCACGACCTGACTTTAGTGATAACTAACCATTATGCAGAGTTGGCAGTAGAGCTTTTGTGTTGGCCATCATGCCGGTGTGGGCCTGGAGGGGCTCCACCTTTTATATAAAAAAAAGAAACCGAGGAAGCAAGGAGTGTGTTGCTTGGTTCTTGGTTTGCTTGGTTGCATTTGCACAAAAACATTTGGAACAAACAATTATGTTTTAGATGTTAGAAATGTTAACTTCCACCACATTCTTTTAATCCCTTTTCTTAATAATGGTAAAGAGAAATATTTATTTTATTCTGTTTTCATCAAACTAACAATCTTATTTGTGTGGGTGCTCGAGCCCCAGAGTATTGCACGGAAGTCTTCGATCCGTTTAGCGATTATACGTAGGACCAGAATTTGCTCCAGTTCTCGGGCAGCATCTTTCGCAAAGGTACGATGGTGGTAGTTACTATATGTTTCGCGTATCGTTCTTTATACAGACGCACGAATCTACCGATTTTTGCCAAACGTCATTTGGGATTTCTTTTTTGAACCGAGTGTGGTTCTTCGGTTCGTCAGCATTTTCCGAATTTTATTTTTGTTATTAGACCACACTGAGTCTTTGCTGTCCTTGATCCGCACTCGGAACATATTTCTCCAAAGCAAGATTTACGATCCGTCTACACTCTGCCCGTAATTTCTCCATGTGTATCATACTGGAATTAAATGGTGTCATCTCACTGCCTAAGTGGGATACTAATAACTTCCTAATTTCTCTTTCTTGTAAAAATACTCTTCTAGTTTTCTTGGTCGATTTGTTAACTTAAATAATTAGCGGTCGCTATGATGACATCATGATGACTTGCCCCGTATCTCTGTACTGCCACGGTGGATAAGGACGGTCCTGTTCTTATCTACAAGATACAAAATATTTCCATTGCGTCTAGGTTGTCTAACTATATGTTCAGGAACAACAAAACTGAAGTATTTTTAGGTGTTCATATCGATGAAAACTTGAACTGTAAGAAGCATGTCACTGAGCTGCTCAAACAATTGCGTTCGGCTACAGTTGCTCTACGTATGACTGCTAGTTTTGGGTGCAAAAGAATCAGCCTCCTGACATTTTCTGAGTACTTTCACTCAGTAGTGTCTTACGGAATAATTTTCTGGGGTAACTGAACACTTAAAAGGAAATACTGATTGCACGGAAGTGAACAGCAAGAATAATATACGACGTTCACCCGTAGTCTTCATATAAGTACCTCTTGAAGGATTTAGGCGTTTCAACTGTGCCATCACAATACAAATATTCGGTAATGAAATTCGTCATAAATAACCCACTGTCTGGCTGTGCCCTCTTGTAATGTTTTGTGGTTCCTGGTGGTATGCTAGGTGGGTGGCTAGTTTCCTCTCACTTCAACACAAAATGCACACGTGGTTAAAATACACTGAATTACAGGAACCAATTGTGTACTTCACTTCAATTATGTCCAGTCTGAAGTTCTGTGGTTAACAGCAATCAAATAACATGCACTAATTCTTGAACTATTCACGTAGTGAAGGGAGACGAAAATTTAATAGTCACGGGTGACTGGAATTCGACAGCAGGAGAGCAGGTGAATATGGATTGGGGTAAGAAATGAAAGAGGAAGCCGTCTGGTAGAATTTTGCACAGAGCGTAACTTGATCATAGCTAACACTTGGTTCAAGAATCATAAAAGAAGGTTGCATACATGGACGCTTCCTGGAGAAACTAGAAGGTATCAGATAGATTATATATATAATGGTAAGACAGAGATTTAGGAACCAGGACTTAAATTGTAAGACATTTCCAGGGGCAGATGTGGACTCTGACCACAATCTATTGGTTATGAACTATAGATTAAAACTGAAGAAACTGCAAAAACGTGGGAATTTAAGGAGATGGGACCTAGATAGACTGACTAAACCAGAGGTTGTAGAGAGTTTCAGGGAGAGCATAAGGGAACAATTGACAGGAATGGGGGAAAGAAATACAGTAGAAGAAGAATGGGTAGCTCTGAGGGATGGAGTAGTGAAGGCAGCAGAGGATCAAGTAGGTAAAAAGACGAGGGCTAGTAGAAATCCTTGGGTAACAGAAGAAATATTGAATTTAATTGATGAAAGGAGAAAATATAAAAATGCAGTAAATGAAGCAGGAAAAGGAATACAAAACTGAGATTGACAGGAAGTGCAAAATGGCTAAGCAGGGATGTCTAGAGGACAAATGTAAGGCTGTAGAGGCTTATCTCACTAGGGGTAAGATAGATACTGCCTACTGGAAAATTAAAGAGACCTTTGGAGAAAAAAGAACCACTTGTATGAATATCAAGAGCTCAGATGAAAACCCAGTTCTAAGCAAAGAAGGGAAAGCAGAAAAATGGAGGGAGTATATAGAGGGTCTATACAAGGGCGATGTACTTGAGGACAATATTATGGAAATGGAAGAGGATGTAGATGAAGATGAAGATGAAATGGGACATACGATACTGCGTGAAGAGTTTGACAGAACACTGAAAGACCTGAGTCGAAACAAGGCCCCGGGAGTAGACAACATTCGATTAGAACTACTGACGGCCTTGGGAGAGCCAGTCATGACAAAACTCTACCATCTGGTGAGCAAGATGTATGAGATAGGCGAAATACCCTCAGACTTCAAGAGGAACATAATAATTCCAATCCCAAAGAAAGCAGGTGTTGACAGATGTGAAAATTACCGAACTATCAGTTTAATAAATCACAGTTGCAAAATACTAACGCGAATTCGTTACAGACGAATGGAAAAACTGGTAGAAGCCGACCTCGGGGAAGACCAGTATGGATTCCGTAGAAGTATTTGAACACGTGTGGCAATACTGACCTTACGACTTATCTTAGAAGAAAGATTAAGGAAAGGCAAACCTACGTTTCTAGCATTTGTAGACTTAGAGAAAGCTTTCGACAATATCGACTGGAATACTCTCTTTCAAATTCTAAAGGTGGCAGGGGTAAAATACAGGGAGCGAAAGGCTATTTACAATTTGTACAGAAACCAGATGGCAGTTATAAGAGTCGAGGGGCATGAAAGGGAAGCACTGGTTGGGAAGGGAGTGAGACAGGGTTGTAGCCTCTCCCCGATGTTATTCAATTTGTATATAGAGCAAGGAAACAAAAGAAATATTCGGAGTAGGTATTAAAATCCATGGAGAAGAAATAAAAACTCTGAGGTTCGCCGATGGCATTATAATTCTGTCAGAGACAGCAAAGGTCTTGGAAGAGCAGTTATACGGAATGGACAGTGTCTTGAAAGGAGAATATAAGATGAACATCAACAAAAGCAAAACGAGGATAATGGAATGTAGTCGAATTAAGTCTGGTGATGCTGAGGGAATTAGATTAGGAAATGAGATACTTAAATTAGTAAAGGAGTTTTGCTATTTGGGGAGTAACATAACTGATGATGGTCGAAGTAGAGGGGATATAAAATGTAGAGTGGAAATGGCAAGGAAAGCGTTTCTGAAGAAGAGAGATTTGTTAACATCGAGTATTGATTTAAGTGTCAGGAAGTCGTTTCTGAAAGTATTTGTGTGGAGTGTAGCAATGTATGGAAGTGAAACGTGGACGATAAATAGTTTGGACAAGAAGAGAATAGAAGCTTTCGAAATGTGGTGCTACAGAAGAATGCTGAAGATTGGATGGGTAGATCACATAACTAATGAGGAGGTACTGAATAGAACTGGGGAGAAGAGGAGTTTGTGGCATAACTTGACAAGAAGAAGGGACCGGTTAGGTTAGTTACTTATACGTGAGACTATCCGTCTCTCATTAAAATTTACGAATGATCTCTCACTGTGTAATATGTTATCTCCAGCGCCCTTCTTGCTCTGTAAAATGACACATTGACATATGACTATAATGTGACTTAGTTTGGATTAACTAACGTACGTTACTGAAACTTCCAGACAAATTAAATCGGTGTGTCGGACAAGGATTAGAACCCGAACCTTTGCCTTCCGCAGGCAATGTTCTTACTTGTAACTTCCCATTCGTCTTACAATTTACACTGAAGCGCTAAGGAAACTGGTATAGGTATGCGTATTCAGATATAGAGATATGCCGAAATCGGCAGCGCCTATATAAGACTACAACTGTCTGGCGCAGTTGTTAGTTCGATTACTGCTGCTATAATGGCAGGTTATCAAGATTTGAGTGAGTTTGAACGTGGTGTTATAGTCGGCGCACGAGCGTTGGGACACTGCATCTCCGAGATAGCGAAGCGCTAGCTTTTCTTGTACGACCGTTTCAAGTGTGTACCGTAAATATCGGGAATCCGGTAAAAGATCAAATCTCCGACATCGCAGCGACCGGAAAAGATCCTGCAAGAACGGCACCAACTAAGACTGAAGAGAATCGTTCAACGTGACATACGTGCAACGCTTCCGCAAACTGCTGCAGATTTCAATGCAGGGCCATCAACAAGTGTCAGCGTGCGAACCATTCAACAAAACATAATCGATAATGGCTTACGGAGCCGAAGGCCCACTCTGCACCCTTGATGACTGCGCGACACAAAGCTTTACGCCTCACCTGGGCCCGTCAACACCGACACTGGACTGCTGATGACTGTAAGTATGTTACCTGGTCGGACGAGTCTCGTTTCAAATTGTATCGTGCAGATGGACGTCTATGGATATGGAGACAATCTCATGAATCCATGGACCTTGCATGTCAGCAGGGGACGTTTCAAGCTACTAGAGCCTCTGGAAGGGTGTGGGGCACGTGCAGTTGGAGTGATATGGGACCCTTGACAGGTCTAGATATGACTCTGACGAGTGATACGTATGTAAGCATGCTGTCTGATCTGCATCTATTCATGTCCATTGTGCATTCCGACGGACTTGGGCAATTCCAGCAGGACAATGCGACACCCCACACGTCCTAAATTGCTACAGAGTGGCTCGAGGATAACTCTTCTAAGTTTAAACGCTTTCGCTGGCCACCAAACTCCCCAGACATGAACATTATTGAGCATATCTGGGATGCCTTGCAACGTGCTGTACGGAAGAGATCACCACCCTCTCGTACTCTTTCGGATTTATGGACAGCCCTAGAGGATTCATGGTCTCAATTCCCTCCAACACTACTTCAGACATTAGTCGAGTCCATGCCACGTCGTGTTGCGGCACGTCTGAGTGCTTGCGAGGGCCCTACAAGATATTAAGTAGCTGTACCAGTTTCTTTGGCTCTTCAGTGTAGATCATTTAATCAAATTAATTTCCTCTTCGAAACATTTAAAATGATGTCCTCTTTCACATCCATGCCATATTCTGACCTTTATGTGTGCTATCTCTCAAGTGCTGTCGGTTCCGACGTATTAATCCTCTAGCCGTCAGATCCCGCTGCGACTCCTTGTTCCACGTTCCCGTTTAACACCTAGTGATTGCTCCGACCGCAGCAACTGACTTCTTCCATGCCTGGCGTTGGCTTCGCGCTACGTTTTACGAGCGGCGCCTAACTGCCTCTTAATCACAAGTTTATCAGTTTGTGGTGCTAATCCACTGTGTTGGCGAAAACAAGGCGCTCGTTTACTGCAACAGAGCGACACGTGTCGCGAACGTGTCTCGAGGAAGCTTCTAGTTCTGCCTGAGAGACTGCGGTCTTAGTGACACCGACAGCGGCTGATTACGGCAACGACCGACTTTGTCCGAAGACGGCCGATCTTTTCAAACCAGTACGTTGCTGCGAGCGCGGTCACGATGCAGCCGGTCTCAGAATTCGTACAGAATTCGGACGACATTCGACGAAATTCAAGTCAGTTTTTTTGGTCGAATCTCCCGACGTTCTCACACACGAAATATGGATTGTGAGAAACTGATAAATTGAGTCCAAGAAAAATGGTATTTGTGTCATGTTGAGAATATAAAATATCGTAATCAGGATATAGCTCAGAATTTATGGACTGAAATGACAACTTTATTGGAAACCATAGGTAGGCAAAATCACAGTCGTGTATTTTAGGCGTAAATTATAACCCCAGAAAAAATTCGTTCAAGAGAAAAGAGTGGCGTATATTACGCTTAAAGTTACCATACGCGATGTTTTTTGGGTTTTGGTAGCTGAGCACTATCGGTCTACAAATTACTGTTGCTAGTTACTGGCGTTTTTACGCCAGCAGGGTCGCCATTCTTTTACTTGAGGTGACTGCAAATGTGGTGTATGTGTTACCACTTTTCAATATATCAGCTGTGAAAAGCATCTTATTCTAAAATTTATGGTTGCCTGTCGCACCCATCTTTAGTGACAGTCACTGAAGTGTAACTGACATACTCTTTTGCTGAATTTATTTGTAGTTGTGGAGAGTGTTCGTTATCTTCCTTTTCAAATATCACCACGAATAATCTCGAGTACATAATAGAACATTTCATTCTTCATCTCATACGCTGATGGAAAAAACTCGCAGTACCAAGAAGAAGTGGTACAACGAAAACGATTGTTGGTAGGCGTGTTTCTACATCTGCAAGATGATGTCTGTTCGGACTTTGTGTCATTTGCAAACGAGCGGCGCATGGTAGAAACACAACATAGGCTACTATAACCGCTTTTCGATTGGATGTTAAGCGAGGCCAGCATAGTCACTCACGATGAACGACGTCGGACAACAATGGAGCACATAATCACTTCGCATGGGATCGGGAGAAAAGCGTATCAAGTGTAAGTGTAACCTAGGGCTGCGGTCACACTGGCACCGACTGCATTCCGCCGACGACCGACATCGGCCGAAGACGGCCGATCTTTTCGAAACAGTACGCCAGTGCGTTCTCAGTCTTGAACGATCACACTGGCACCGACTGCATTCTGCCGATAACCGACATCGGCCGAAGACGGCCGATAGTTTCAAAAAAATACGCCAGTACGTATGCGGTCCTGTTACAACCGTTCTCAGTCTCAACGCCCGAACGTACAGACTTCGAACGACGGTGAGCGGATTTCAAATCAGTTTACATATTGTCTTCTTAGTTTTACAGCCTCTTTCTTCCTCAGTCGCAGTTACACAAGTTATATACGTTAATACCGTCTTTCTGCGACAGTAATAAAAGCCATAGTAAGACTGACGCGTTTCACTTTATATTAACGCACCTTCAGAGGTCGCTGTGAAAATAAATCTTTTCTTCAGATTTTGTTTGCTGTGATCACGAACAGTTATCATTCTTCAACTTGCTTCTGCAAGCAATAAGTCCCAGAAGTAGGAGGATTGACAGAGTAATTTTTGTTTTTTCATAGTCCATAGTATGGCCAGTCTTTATACATTGGTCAGCCACGGCTGATTTGGTGGCCTGGCGTAATTCGGTATGACGCTTGTGTTCGCGGCACCTCTCTTCTACAGTGCGGACTGTCTCCGCAATGTATGATTTTCCGCACTGACAGGGAATTTGACAAACGCCTGGTTTTCAAAGGCTTAGGTCATCTTTCACTGAACCCAGTAGAGTCAAGGTTTTGGCAGGGGTCGGAATACACATTTCACATTGTGTTTCCCCAGGATTCCACCGATTTTTCTTGAGGTGCTTCCGACAAAGGGAATGCACGCCAATGACTTGCGTTCTTCTGTTTCTTCTTCTTGTTCCCTTGGCGCAGTCTGTCTGAGTGCATGGCTTATTTGCTTCTGGTTGTACCCATTTTTCCGAAACGTTGTCTCAAGGTGCTGCAGTTCTGCTGGAAGGCTCACCTTGTGAACAAGTGTGCGCTGGACGCCTTCACGGTGGGAGTTGTGGTGGCAACTGAAGGCATTTATGTACAAATCGGTGTGTGTAGGTTTTCTGTGTATACTGTGTCCCAGCTTGCCGTCAGGTTTCCGTTTCACCAGGACGTCAAGAAACTGTAGGGCAGGCACCATCCTGCTCCACCTCCATCGTGAACTGTATGTTGGGGTGCAGCGAGTTGAGGTGTTCGAGAAATTCATTTAAGCTGTCCCGTCCATGTAGCCAAACAACGAACGTGTCATGCACGTAGCGGAAGAAACAAGTTGGTTTTTGTTTGGCTTGTTCTAGTGCCTTCTCCTCGAAATTCTCCACAAAAAAGTTGGCTACAACCGGCGAAAGCGGGCATCCCATGGCGACGCCATCTGTCTGTTCATAATAATTTCCGTCGAACAGGAAGTATGTTGAGGTGAACACGTACTCGAAGAGCCTTGTTAGGTTGTTGTCGAATTTCTTGCTTATCAGATCGATGGAGTCTTTCAGTAGTACCCTAGTGAAGAGGGACACTACGTCGAAGCTCACTAACAAGTCGCTATCCTGGAGCCGAAGTTCTCGTATACGATGCACAAAGTGGATTGAATTGCGGATGTGGTGTTCGCATTTTACCACAAATGGACTAAGGAGACCCGTCAGGTGTTGGGCCAGTTCATACGTTGCTCCTCCTATGTCGCTGACTATTGGGCGCATAGGTGTCCCATCCTTGTGGACCTTTGGTAGCCCATACAGTCGTAGCGGTGCAGCCGCTCGTGGTCGAAGTTTCTTGATAGCTGTTCCATCAAAGGTACTGCGAAGAAGTTCAACGGTTCTTCTTTGGAGGCGACTTGTCGGGTCTCCTTCTATCCTTCTGTACGCAGCGTCATCGAGAAGTTCGTACATTTTTCTCTTATATTCTGAGTGCAGGAGCAGTACTGTAGCATTGCCTTTGTCAGCAGGCAAGGCCACCAACTGAGGATCGCTGCGTAACTCGCGGATGGCCGCTCTCTCCTCCTTCGCCGGCCGGTGTGGCCGAGCAGTTCTAGGCGCTTCAGTCTGGAACCGCGCGACCGCTACGTTCGCAGGTTCGAATCCTGCCTCGGGCATGGATGTGTGTGATGTCCTTAGGTTAGTTAGGTTTAAGTAGTTCTAAGTTCCAGGTGACTGATGACCACAGCAGTTAAGTCCTATAGTGCTCAGAGCCATTTCTCCTCCTTCGAGGTGTTCTGTTTCAGTGGTGCGGCCCTGGTGAGCGCACGGCACGTTTCACGACGTATTTCTTCTGCTTCATTGGCCGGCAGAGTGTAGGTGGCCTGCTCCACACTGCTTATAATGTCCACAATCGGTAGAGATGTCGGGGTTGGGGCGAAGTTGAATCCTTCCTTGAGCACCGACTTTGTTGCGTCATTGATCGTTCTTCCTATAAGGTTGAAGACAATACGCTTAGGTGGTTCTTGCGTAGTCTTCTGACAAACTGCAAGGCGTTCAAGTTTCGATGTCTGCTTACTCGTAGCTTTTCTTCGTACGCCGTCTGCTTGTGTCCAGGTGGCAGCGTTAGCCCACTCCCATGATAAGGGAGGTAGTACTGAAGGTATCCTGAGATGGACATCGAGCAGTTTCTTCGAAGTGTCATCCAGGCAGCGGCGAGTATAACGAATTCTCTCTCTTACCAGCGCTAAGCTGGCTCGTCTCATGATGCGCCTGGCCGCTGCAGTCCTTACGTGGTGAGTTATCTTGGCGAAAGGCGGCACGACAGTACTGTCTCGGCATCTAAGCAGGAACGCAACTGAGCACAGCAGTCGCTCCTTCTTGTTCCGCAGCTTGTCCAGCATCTTCATCTCTTGAAGCATTTCCTCCCCGTAGAGGTACTTGATATGCGATCTGAAGTTTTCCCGGCGTATTTCCAAGTTCTCGGGTATCCGACTGGGTAGCGTCGTAATTTCTCCACAATATTTCGGCAGACACAATAAAGACAGCGGCCTTCAACTCAGTCAGGCTTGGAACCCTGCACTCAGGCTGGAGAGAAAGATGCGGTCCCAGAGATCGAGGACCTCCCCAGACGGCGGCAGCAGGGAGACTGCAGACCCCAGTTCAGACCCAGGCGCCGCTTCCCCCACCACCTCCAGTAGCCGCCACGCCGGCCGCACCAAAGCACCAGGAGAGGAACGGTGGAGGCGCTAATGGCTAGTATATATAGAGCGCCGAGAGGAACAGCACAGCATTCGTCAGGAACCACCTGAAGATGGCAGTGTGTACGTCTGCCGAAGTATTGTGGAGAAATTACGCCGCTACTCGGTCGGATACCCGAGAACTGTTCGAACTGCACCTCGTTGTTTACACGAAAAGCTAGAGTTCACGCCAGGCGAGCGGCTGCTCACCGCTCAGAGACTAAGTCCCGCCATACCACACTTCCTAGCTACCTAAAGACCGACTGTCCGCTTTCGCACCTCAGTCCGAACTGTCCCTCTCTGCCCGTCTCCGGACGCGTTTTCTCGCGCACAGAATATCCTCGCTCAAGTGACTAGAGCAGTTCCCTTCCCTGAAGCTGTCCATCTGGTTGGCTACAGCTTTTTCTACATTATTTTACATTTCAACATATTTAAATAATCAAAGCTTGACCACTTTCACGTTTTAAATAAAGTAACAATACTATCCTTTACATAATAAACTTCAAAATCTTTCTTAACTTTGAATGTCACGGCCAGTAGCGTAGCACCAATGTGCTTTCTGGTAAATAAATAAAGAACAAAAGTAACGGTTATGCACTAAACTTAACAACAAATATTCTACTACGTAATGATTCGATAAGGTGTCACGCTCTCATCGTTCAATGTGTTTTATGTGGAGGAAATGATGATTTAATGCTTAACTGAAAATACTGCTAATTTAAATTCACTATTTCGTTTAAACAAATAAAGTTACAGAGGTGATATTTACAACATTTGTCATTTTAATGATGCGCTTCTATATGAAATGTCGATTGTTAAGATCGACCAAAGCGTTCAGATTTTACCATTCAGGTCTTTGTTACAAAAATTGTTAATTTCACTTTAACAGTAAATACTTAACTATTGTAGATATGATCAATATTCAAGTTTTAGTGGGATCAGCACGAAAATTTATGGAGGATGGTAGATTAAAATTACTGTGGCTTAATTCCCTGAATTACTACAGGATTAAATAGTTTTCATATATGTTTCTCTTTATGGTCGATCTTAGGTCCGCCATATTTAACACTGATACGTCTTCCTGGCCACAAACAGCTTCTACGGGGTTTCCCTATGACGTAGGTTCTCGTCTGTCTCACTCGCACACTACAGCACCTAGGCCACATTCAGCACAATAGACGCCTGTGAATTTCCGCATCTCGTGGCGAATCTGCACTCTTTGTGGTACACTGTCCCGGACGACAGGTTCGCTTCACAATTCCTTAAGGCTGACTCTTTCGGCTCTATAGTTAAATGAGAGCGAAATGCTCGTTAACTCACACGCAGCACTGAAGAAACAGTCTGCTTGCTAGTTTTACTAATGCCTGCAGCAGGCTTTGAATTCACTGCACTGACTACATGGGCCTTGTGACTAGATTTTTGTGAGTGGGCAGAATTATTATGTTTGTTCCAGTGCAAACATACAGATTGTACGTGACCCTTCTTGTCACAAGTGTATCACTGTGCTTGTCTGGACGGGCAGTCATGGCGTTTGTGCCGTGAATAGCAACGAGAAAATGACTTAACTCTATTCACTGATGTGTCCACCTGTTTAAAGAACTGTTTACACATCTTGGCGCACTCGTGCTGTTGCTACCATCTGGTGCAGCCGTGGGCAAGGGAAGACTCAACTCGATAAACTGGCGGCTGCTCAAATTTATCGGTCGCTACGGCACTGGAATCATACTGATCTAGAATTTGCACTACGTGATGAAATGATGGATCTGACTGTTTCAGAATCTGTTCTCTAAGATTGACATCAGTTTCATTGCACACGATTGCATCACGCAACATAACGTCTGAATATAAAGCACCACAAGCACATCTGAATTTGCATTTCCTCGTCATACCCTGCAAATCTGTTACCCACTCGCGATAAGTTACTTCTGATCTTTTCTTGCAACAAAAGAATTGGTACCTAGCTGCCACCACATTCACTCGTTGGTCATAATAGTTAGAGAACCTACAACCTGGCCATAGGTAAGTTCACTCGGGGTGGCGTTAGGGAACAATTTCTGAATGATTTGAAAGACTGCACTTCCTACCTTTGACAAAAAGTAATGTAGTTTTACAGTACCTGATACTTTGAGAGCAATGATGTCGGCTTCATACCGTTGCAACCACTCGAGCCATTCCACTTCTTTTTTCGTTAAATTGGCGAAAAGGCGGTATGGCACTTGGAGCTACAGTTGTTGCATGTTGGTCGGTTGGTCGTGCTGCGTTTGGCACTTAGTTGGCCAGTAACTGCTGTACCATGTTTAGGAGGGTCGCAATCTGCTGCGTCTGAAACTGAAACATCTATGTTAGCTGTGTTGCACATTTCGCTTGCAGCTAATGTGCCTGAGTAGTTGATGGGACAGGTCGGTTGCGGAATAGCCAAATGCAATAAAAAGACAATGCAAGCAATAAAAATAGGCACACAAGCAAAGAAAATTTCCGCAACGCCCACCTAAAAACACTGAATAGAAAATAACACTATAAGATACATTGTTGAAACATGTAAAGACACCCCTGCAAAGAAAAGGCAAGGTAGAATTAAGGCACAAGGAAAACATAAAAGCCAACGATGAAACAAAACAGAGACAGTCTGTGGCAGCTGGTGGCTCTGCTGAGTTAACAGGTTGTCTTTACGTTATTGCTCCCATATCGTTGGCACCATGTTATGTGGACATCTTCGCCACCATGTTGTTGTACTTAGGAATCCTGCATACTCGGTTTGCTAGACAAACACACAAATAATTCATATTAATGAATTTTATTATAACAAGACCAGTACAAATACTTAGCACCGATAGATGTGTTGCAAGCAAAGGGCGACATACGAAATAATCGATCTCCTTCGGAAAAGACAAAGTCTGTGCTACATGGAGATCACTAATAATAGAGGCTACAATGCATTGGTTAACGAAGTGGCTAACGTTGAAGCTGATATTGAAGTGGGCTGCCACCAGTCGGGCAGGATGCTTATGTCCTCTTCACCTAGGGGCCACTGTCGTGGCGTTGTCGTCCTGGAGGGAGGTCGGTCAGCATGCAATTGGCTGAACTCTTCAGAGCCGTCTCTTCTCTGTCGTTCCCGACTGGCGTGCCAGCGTTAATTTACGCAGTAACAAAATTCAACGAAACATAATCAATATGAGATTTCTGAACCGAAGGCCCACTGTGTACCCTTGATGACTACACGACACAAAACTTTACGTCTCGCCTGGGCCCATCAACACCGACATGGGACAGTTGATGACCGTAAATATGTTACCTGGTCGGACGAGTCTCGCTTCAAACTGTATCGAACAGATGGAGACAACCTCATGAATCCACGGACCTTGCATGTCAGTAGTGGACTGCTCAAGCTGCTAGAGGCTCTATAATGGTGTGGGGCTTGTGCAGTTGGAGGTATATGGGACCCTTGATAGGTCTAGATATGACTCTGACGAGTGACATGTATGTAAGCATCCTGTCTGAGCATCTGCATCTATTCATGTCCATTGTGCATTCCGACGGACTTGGGCAATTCCAGCAGGACAATGCGACACCCCAAACGTCCCAAATTGCTACAGAGTGGCTCGAGGAAAACTCTTCTTAGTTTAAACACTTGCACTGGCCACCAAACTCCACAGACATTAAGGTTATTGAGCATACGTGGGATGCCTTGCAACATGCTATTCAGAAGAGATCTCCACCCTCTCGTACTCTTACGGATTTATGGACAGCCCTAGAGGATTCATGGTGTCAATTCCCTCCAGCACTATGTCAGATATTAGTCGAGTCCAAGCTACGTCGTGTTGCGGCATTTTGCGTGCTCGCGAGGGCCCTACAACATATTCAGCAGGTTTACCAGTTTCTTTGGCTGTTCAGTGTATAAGGTGGTTTGCAAATGTGATGTGTGTTTCTCCCCTTTCAGTGCCTTAGCTGTTTATAGTATTTTATTCTAAAATTTATATGCTCCTGATTAAGGAGGTCTAACTCACTGTGATCATGTTGTCGATTGATGTTACCAGGTAGCCTCTGGCCACGGCGTCTTCTACCCGTTGATGGTGCCATAGTGAACCTCTTCCGGACACGTTCAGAAAACATCACGATAGCTGTGGTACATCATACTCTTTCGTGGAGCGGGCAGAAAGAAAATGTTTAATACTGATCGAGCTTTAGAATATGACGAAAACGTGGAAACACCGCAAACAGAACACGGTACCACGCTCAGTACGGTGTAGGAAACTCGTTGGCATTCAAAACAGCTACCAGTCATCTCAGAAAGGAGAAATACAGGTCCTATGTGGTAAAGGGACTCTCATGCCATTCGCTCTGCAAAATATCGAAAGTTCAGGTAACGATGATGGAGGTGGATAACGATCACGTGTTCTTCTCTCCAGAGTAGACCACAAAAGCTGAATAATACTGAGGTCTGGTGACTGTGGTACCCGGGGTAGATGTGACAATTCATCCTGACGCTCACAAAACCAATCCTGGGCGATGTAAGCTGCTTCAAGGGGCCGCGTCATCTTGGAACACAGCGTCACCACTATGGAAGAAACATTGTACCACGGGATGTGTTGAACATCTGTAGCAGACAACCCCTACAGACAGCCATGTCGACTCAACGGCATCGTCAGTTACGACTGCGGTGGGTATGGGATCATCGAATTTGCATTGTGGCTCGAAGGAAACGTGTCATCTGGTCAGCAACATTCTTGAGAACGGGGCTCTGAAGCAGACAACATGTATGTGTTCCCACATCCAGGCAACTAAATCGTTAGTTTTTATTGCGTTGGGCATGGAATAATTGAAACTGGACCATTGACCAATAGAAATGTGTCGCCTGCTTGTGTGAATCACGTTTCGTGTTACATCAGATCGATGGTCGTGCCAGGGTAGACCTTTATCCAAGCGAAAGGCTGCTCAAAACATGTACCACAGCACTCATGTAAGCTGGTGTCGGCAATTTTATACTATATGGGACGTTCATCTGGACTTCCACGTGCCAGTAATCTAACAAGGGAACCTCCCCATCGCACCCCCCTCAGATTTAGTTATAAGTTGGCACAGTGGATAGGCCTTGAAAAACTGAACACAGATCAATCGAGAAAACAGGAAGAAGTTGTGTGTAACTATGAAAAAAAAAGCAAAATATACAAACTGAGTAGTCCACGTGCAACATAAGCAATACAAGGACAATGTTAGATCAGGAGTGCCGTGCTCCCGTGGTTAGCGTGAACAGCAGCGGAATGAGAGGTCCTTGGTTCAAGTCTTCCCTCGAGTGAAAATTTTACTTTCTTTATTTTCGCAAAGTTTTGATCTGTCCGTTCGTTCATTGACGTCTCTGTTCACTGTAATACGTTTAGTGTCTGTGTTTTGCGACCGCACCGCAAAACCGTGCGATTAGTAGACGAAAGGACGTGCCTCTCCAACGAGAACCGAAAACATTTGATCGCAAGGTCATAGGTCAACCGATTCCTGCACAGAAAAACACGTCTGATATATTCTATACGACACTGGTGACGGCATGTGCGTCACATGACAGGAATATGTTGTCGACCCACCTAACTTGTACACTTGGCGAATGGGTAAAAAGATTCTTCTACCTTGCCCGACTTAGGTTTTCTTGTCGTTGTGATAATCACTCCCAAAAAAGTGATCGCATCGGACGGACTGACAGATAATAATTGTCTGAAAATAAAAACTTCGCACTCGAGGGAAGACTTGAAGCAAGGACCTTTCGTTCCGCAGCTGCTCACGCTAACCACGGGACCACGGCGCTCCTGAGCTAACAATATCCTTGATGTTGCCTATCTTCTCATGGACTACTCAGTTTGTACATTTTGCTTATTTTTTTCATAGTTCCATACAACTTCTTCCTGTTTTCTCCATTGATCTGTGTTCAGTTTTTCAAGGCCTATCTACTGTGCCACCTTATAACTAAATCTGAGGGGGGTGCGATGGGGAGGTTCCCTTGTAAGGTATCATGACAGTTGTGAACTATGTGAACATTACTGCAGGCCACCTGTATCCTTTCATGCTTGGTGTCTTCCAGAACAGCGATGCATCTTCCAGCAGGATAATGGTCTGTGCCAGTAACGTGCTGTAGTGGTATGAGGAGCATGGTAGTGAACGTACATTGATGGCTTGGCCAGTACTGGGCGCCAGCGCCAAAGCCAGTGACCACAGGCCTGCAATTTGCTCGAACCAAGTGACTTGCGTTTATTTGTCTGTTGTGAGGTACCTCCAGAAAACTACCAACCACTTGTCGAATTCATGTCGCTCAGAATCGATGCTCTATTGCCTTTTAAATGTGAATCAGCACGTTCTTCTTCAGGTAGTTCAAAATTGGTTCAAATGCCTCTGAGCACTATGGGACTTAACATCTGAGGTCGTCAGACCCCTAGACTTAGAACTACTTAATCCTAACTAACCTAAGGACGTCACACACATCCAATCCCGAGGCAGGATTCGAACCTGCGACCGTAGCAGCAGCGCGGTTCCGGACTGAAGCGCCTAGAACCGCTCGGTCACAGAGGCCACCTTAGGTTATCAACCTAATAACCTCTAGATATAGAGACATTGGTCATAGAATTAAAGGTACCCTAGCTTGATAGCACAGAGATACCCCTAGCATATGGTAATAGTAGGTGCTGACTAACCTACCCAATATCAGCTGGAAAAACCATGCATATGTTTTGCAAAGTAATACTGAAAACTTTGTTTTGAATAACTAGTGTGACAACCCACTTGCGAAACAAGTACTCAACACTTCATACACTCCTGGAAATTGAAATAAGAACACCGGGAATTCATTGTCCCAGGAAGGGGAAACTTTATTGACACATTCCGGGGGTCAGATACATCACATGATCACACTGACAGAACCACAGGCACATAGACACAGGCAACAGAGCATGCACAATGTCGGCACTAGTACAGTGTATATCCACCTTTCGCAGCAATGCAGGCTGCTATTCTCCCATGGAGACGATCGTAGAGATGCTGGATGTAGTCCTGTGGAACGGCTTGCCATGCCATTTCCACCTGGCGCCTCAGTTGGACCAGCGTTCGTGCTGGACGTGCAGACCGCGTGAGACGACGCTTCATCCAGTCCCAAACATGCTCAATGGGGGACAGATCCGGAGATCTTGCTGGCCAGGGTAGTTGACTTACACCTTCTAGAGCACGTTGGGTGGCACGGGATACATGCGGACGTGCATTGTCCTGTTGGAACAGCAAGTTCCCTTGCCGGTCTAGGAATGGTAGAACGATGGGTTCGATGACGGTTTGGATGTACCGTGCGCTATTCAGTGTCCCCTCGACGATCACCAGTGGTGTACGGCCAGTGTAGGAGATCGCTCCCCACACCATGATGCCGGGTGTTGGCCCTGTGTGCCTCGGTCGTATACAGTCCTGATTGTGGCGCTCACCTGCACGGCGCCAAACACGCATACGACCATCATTGGCACCAGGGCAGAAGCGACTCTCATCGCTGAAGCCGACACGTCTCCATTCGTCCCTCCATTCACGCCTGTCGCGACACCACTAGAGGCGGGCTGCACGATGTTGGGGCGTGAGCGGAAGACGGCCTAACGGTGTGCGGGACCGTAGCCCAGCTTCATGGAGACGGTTGCGAATGGTCCTCGCCGATACCCCAGGAGCAACAGTGTCCCTAATTTGCTGGGAAGTGGCGGTGCGGTCCCCTACGGCACTGCGTAGGATCCTACGGTCTTGGCGTGCATCCGTGCGTCGCTGCGGTCCGGTCCCAGGTCGACGGGCACGTGCACCTTCCGCCGACCACTGGCGACAACATCGATGTACTGTGGAGACCTCACGCCCCACGTGTTGAGCAATTCGGCGGTACGTCCACCCGGCCTCCCGCATGCCCACTATACGCCCTCGCTCAAAGTCCGTCAACTGCACATACGGTTCACGTCCACGCTGTCGCGGCATGCTACCAGTGTTAAAGACTGCGATGGAGCTCCGTATGCCACGGCAAACTGGCTGACACTGACGGCGGCGGTGCACAAATGCTGCGCAGCTAGCGCCATTCGACGGCCAACACCGCGGTTCCTGGTGTGTCCGCTGTGCCGTGCGTGTGATCATTGCTTGTACAGCCCTCTCGCAGTGTCCGGAGCAAGTATGGTGGGTCTGACACACCGGTGTCAATGTGTTCTTTTTTCCATTTCCAGGAGTGTAGTTACAAACAGATCAAATATTTTCGAAACTGTCATCAATCGCAGAGAGATTAGTGAACACAATGCTTTTACAGGAATAATGATCACAAAAGGTGAAAGGGTCACCAAGAAAGCTAGGAGTGGATTTTTAGTTGATCGACCGGATAAAGAGATATTATCAACTTATTTTAGTGATGAACTAACAACATGCAAATATAAAATTCATATCATTCGGTGCTCACACACTTTTTTTAATTTTTTTTTTTTTTTTTTTTGGTAATGGTTTCAACATAACATTCATTATCGATATCCCTGTAAAATAAGAATCACTTTACAAAAGTACATTTGCCAACATTGCATTCCAATCATGGCAGATCCCCATATTCAATCTGTATGTTCATGCTGTGAAGCTATTAGCATCCATAAGCTAACTTTCTTCAAAGAATACCATATTTAAAGGAATAAATATGGTTAGGTTGCTCACCAGCCTGTCCTGCAGAAGCTTGGTAAGTCAAAATTTCTACTACTCTCAAGACCAGTAGATAACAAAGAGAGACAGACTGTAAAATGAAAATTGACTGGAGACTTGAGGGCACAGTTAGCACATGACCAGTACATGAACTGGTAATGTTTCTCAGATTC
Source organism: Schistocerca nitens (assembly GCF_023898315.1). Lineage (NCBI taxonomy): Eukaryota > Metazoa > Arthropoda > Insecta > Orthoptera > Acrididae > Schistocerca > Schistocerca nitens. The sequence continues at coordinate 251,493,230 of NC_064615.1, read as the reverse complement.
AGAAGCACTTTAGTTCAGGCCGAGTCTTAAATTTTAAATAACATATACAAATCAAACTGTAATGGCTCTCATACACACTAGTTATACAAGGACTTTTACTGGCTAGTCCCACTCAGTTATTTAGTAGGAACCTGGAGAATATCTCCACTCTTACTGTACATGTACATAGCCATCGGCGAAAAACACTATAATCCATGTTTAATTTAGTGTGGTTATGCATTAATTTAATTTTGGAATGCAATGTTGGCAAATGTACTTTTGTAAAGTGATTCTTATTTTACAGGGATATCGATAATGAATGTTATGTTGAAACCATTACCAAAAAAAAAAAAAAATTAAAAAAAGTGTGTGAGCACCGAATGATATGAATTTTATATTTGCATGTTGTTAGTTCATCACTAAAATAAGTTGATAATATCTCTTTATCCGGTCGATCAACTAAAAATCCACTCCTAGCTTTCTTGGTGACCCTTTCACCTTTTGTGATCATTATTCCTGTAAAAGCATTGTGTTCACTAATCTCTCTGCGATTGATGACAGTTTCGAAAATATTTGATCTGTTTGTAACTACACTCCTGGAAATGGAAAAAAGAACACATTGACACCGGTGTGTCAGACCCACCATACTTGCTCCGGACACTGCGAGAGGGCTGTACAAGCAATGATCACACGCACGGCACAGCGGACACACCAGGAACCGCGGTGTTGGCCGTCGAATGGCGCTAGCTGCGCAGCATTTGTGCACCGCCGCCGTCAGTGTCAGCCAGTTTGCCGTGGCATACGGAGCTCCATCGCCGTCTTTAACACTGGTAGCATGCCGCGACAGCGTGGACGTGAACCGTATGTGCAGTTGACGGACTTTGAGCGAGGGCGTATAGTGGGCATGCGGGAGGCCGGGTGGACGTACCGCCGAATTGCTCAACACGTGGGGCGTGAGGTCTCCACAGTACATCGATGTTGTCGCCAGTGGTCGGCGGAAGGTGCACGTGCCCGTCGACCTGGGACCGGACCGCAGCGACGCACGGATGCACGCCAAGACCGTAGGATCCTACGCAGTGCCGTAGGGGACCGCACCGCCACTTCCCAGCAAATTAGGGACACTGTTGCTCCTGGGGTATCGGCGAGGACCATTCGCAACCGTCTCCATGAAGCTGGGCTACGGTCCCGCACACCGTTAGGCCGTCTTCCGCTCACGCCCCAACATCGTGCAGCCCGCCTCTAGTGGTGTCGCGACAGGCGTGAATGGAGGGACGAATGGAGACGTGTCGGCTTCAGCGATGAGAGTCGCTTCTGCCCTGGTGCCAATGATGGTCGTATGCGTGTTTGGCGCCGTGCAGGTGAGCGCCACAATCAGGACTGTATACGACCGAGGCACACAGGGCCAACACCCGGCATCATGGTGTGGGGAGCGATCTCCTACACTGGCCGTACACCACTGGTGATCGTCGAGGGGACACTGAATAGCGCACGGTACATCCAAACCGTCATCGAACCCATCGTTCTACCATTCCTAGACCGGCAAGGGAACTTGCTGTTCCAACAGGACAATGCACGTCCGCATGTATCCCGTGCCACCCAACGTGCTCTAGAAGGTGTAAGTCAACTACCCTGGCCAGCAAGATCTCCGGATCTGTCCCCCATTGAGCATGTTTGGGACTGGATGAAGCGTCGTCTCACGCGGTCTGCACGTCCAGCACGAACGCTGGTCCAACTGAGGCGCCAGGTGGAAATGGCATGGCAAGCCGTTCCACAGGACTACATCCAGCATCTCTACGATCGTCTCCATGGGAGAATAGCAGCCTGCATTGCTGCGAAAGGTGGATATACACTGTACTAGTGCCGACATTGTGCATGCTCTGTTGCCTGTGTCTATGTGCCTGTGGTTCTGTCAGTGTGATCATGTGATGTATCTGACCCCAGGAATGTGTCAATAAAGTTTCCCCTTCTTGGGACAATGAATTCACGGTGTTCTTATTTCAATTTCCAGGAGTGTATATTGCTTGTAATAAGTTCATTTGAAAAATTTTTTTTTATTATAAATTTGTGCTTCATGCAGTGTAACATCAGCGAGTTAACATACGTCGTCTTGCTCTCTCTCTCTCTCTCTCTCTCGCCCTCTCTCTCTCTCTCTTTCTCCATCCCTCGGCAGACTCAGCTGGTATGTGTGTTATCAAGACATGTGTTATTAACGATTAAGATCGAGTATATTTACATTTTTGAACATGGTGCATACAATTCGGATGTATATTTTTTTCACAAAATTCAGGTATGTGTGTGTTTGTGTCTATTACTAATAATAAAGCTCGAGTACTTATATCTTTCTGAACATGATACGAAAATTTCAGACCACGGTGCAGTGGGTGTCAGCTAATCACGGTAATTTTCTAATGTTGTTCAAATGGTTCAAATCGCTCTGAGCACTATGGGACTTAACATCTGACGTCATCAGTCCCTAGAACTCAGAACTACTTAAACCTAACTAACCTAAAGACATCACAAACATCCATGCCCGAGGCAGGTTTCGAACCTGCGACCGTAGCGGTCGCGCTGTTACAGACTGAAGCGCCTAGAAACGCTCGGCCACATCGTCCGGCTTTCTAATGTTGTGTGACCTCACATTACAGATGACATGTAATGATGAGGCAAAGGTGGAAGGAAGAGAGAGAGATAGAGTGTGAGATGTGAAATTCACTGTGGTCTATAAGAAACACAGAAATATATGTAAGTAATTTTAATAATGAGGCAGAGAAAGAGGAGAGACCGGAAAAATGTTTTGTGATGAAATGTAGATGATGGGGCAATAGAGTATTTACAGAGATATGTGCCCCCACCCAACAGTATGCAGGATAATGTGTAATCTGACCATAGTTCTCCACAGACCATCAATGTCCGCTGACCATCATTGTGTGACAGTTTGTTACCATTTCATGTAAATGACGATGTATTAGCAGTTTTTTACAGTTTTGTTGGATGCTTATCTCCAAGTGATTATGCAATAGAGGACAATTTGTTACAATTTTGCGGCAGTTTGTTACAGTTTGGGGGTAAGTTTATACAGTTTTGAGGAGGGGGGGGGGGGGCGGTAAGTTGAAACAATCTGGTGGTAACTTGACACAGTTTGGTAACAAGTAGACACAATTTTTGAAACAAAGACACAGTTTAGGTGTCAAGACAATACAGTTTTGGGGGCATGTTGATGCTGTTTGAGGTCAAAATTACACAGATTGCATGGCAACTTCATACAATTTGGGGGGACAAGTTGATATAGTTTTAGAGGAAGTTGGTACAGTTTTGGGACAAATTAATACGTTCTTGCAGATGAAGTTCATACAGTTTTGGAGCAAGCTGATACAATTTTGGGGCAAGGTGACAGTTTTGGGACAACTCATTACTGTTTTACTGTAACATGGAGGACAATTTTTTACAGTATGGTAGTAATTTGTTATAGTTAAGGTGTAACATTGAAAATATTTTTGATGACCCTTTCGTTTTTAGTGCCTAATCAATCCATTTTTCTAAACAGTGACCAAAACATTGACCAATTCTGGTTACCCTTACCATTTCTTTCAACAGTCCTCACACCAAGAGGTAAATATACCACTTAATGTAAAATATCTTATACCATTTTATGTAAATGTCTTTGACTTTCATGGAAATAATGTAACATGACATAAATTTTACACATCATTTTAATATTATGCTTATTAAATACAAAGGTATGTCTCTATGTATATGCCGATATCATTGACTGCCCCAAAAATAATGGTAGTTGGAACCATTTTTATACATAATTTTAATATTACATTGTTTAAAGGCAGAGGTGCGTATGTGTACACAATTATGTTACACTTCCTCGGAATAATGCATATCTTTGACTTTAGTGACTATTCTAGAAAAGTTTACATAGTTTTTTACTGCATCCTGTATTCGAACTTAGCGCCAGTTCTATGCAGTTTACCGTCTCATTTTAATACTATTGGCTGTGACTGCCTAGAGAGGAGGAAGGGAGATGGTGAAAACTGGGCTAGATCCACCATTTTTAATTTATTTTTTCACACTAGCACAAGTGGTTTGTGTTGTATTCTATGGTATTGTATTATATGGAAGTAGGGACCTACAAATGACAGAGGGGCTTCGTTCCCACCATAGCCGTCAGTGGCTTACAACCCCACAACAAGTTACAGCAGTCCACTCATCCCACCGCCGCCCCACACTGTATCCAGGGTTGTTGTGCGGTTTGGCCCCCAGTGAACCCCCCCCCCCTCCCTCCCTCCCAGGAACTTCTCACACCAGACGAGTGTAGCCCCAATGATTGCATGGTAGAGTAATTATGGTGTACATGTATGTGGAGAAAGTGTTTGTGCAGCAATCGACAATATAGTGTAACTGAGGCAGAATAAGGGGAACCAGCCCACATTCACCAAGGCAGAGGGAATACCGCCTTAAAAGTCATCCACAGACTGGCTGGCACACCGAATCGCGACGCTAATCCGCCGGTCGGATTTGTGCCAGGGACCGGCACGTCTTCCCGCACAGAAAGCAGTGTCTTAGACTGCACAGCTAACCGGATGGGCTACAAGTGGGTTACTTCTGCTACCTTGGATTATGAACAGCTGGAGAGGAGGAGGGTGAAAGGGCACATGGCTTGATGAAACCAGCGATACGGTTGATGATTCCACTGATAAGATTGCCACTGCATGTAGGTAACCCACATTAACACTTGCATTTTTCAGTGTCCAGTGGCCCCTATGTTGAAATGTGACATCAGTGGCATCACATACTCCCACACTGCATTTAAGTGTAAAGTGGGCTAGAATGCACGCAGATATACTACTTATGTTTTAGCTCCCTTCCTAAACTGACGTGTTTTAGTATTCCTTTAAATCTTCATGGGAAAATTATTAGACAATTTCATTCTCTAATATAAAAAGCTGTTTTGAGTTTTTGTTTGTTATTCTTTGGTAAATGCAATTCCAAACTGGCTCTTGTCCCATTACGTTTTAAAGAACTATTAGTGAAACACTAATATCTTCCTTGTTATGCACAACAGACTGACGCAGTAACGAAACCCAGTTCTTCAAATAGTTCTTTACAGTGACCCCCCCACTACTACATTTAGTTACTATTCTTGTGTGCTTTTTCAGCTCTTCGAAAACTGTACCCATGTTTTGTGCCTTTGAACCTCAGACCTGAAGCTCTGAAGATGATGAAGTTGTGCTTCGAGATGGCTGACCGAGGGTGGCAGAGTGGTTCTAGGCGCTACAGTTTGGAATCGCACGATCCTTACGGTCGCAGGGGATGTGTGTGGTGTCCTTAGGTTAATTAGGTTTAAGTAGTTCTAAGTCCTAGGGGACTGATGACCTCAGAAGTTAAGTACCATAGTGCTCAGAGCCATTTGAACCATTTGCTTCGAAATGTATATGGACATTGTTAAACCTTCCTCCCCATTCCCAATCCCCTGAGGGAAATCTGCCTTAGCAGCCCAGTCAATGAAGACTGAAAAAGGTGCTGATGGAGAAATAATTCGTGTAGTCGCAAATTATTACACACTGTTTAGGAGCGATTGCCATGAACAACATATTAAAAATTCTGACAGGGGGGTGGGGGCTGAGAGTTGGAATGGTGGTGTGTTTTAACGTCACTTTTCTTAAGGGTTTCTTAAACAACTCGAAAACCCTCTGGCAAAAACGTAATACAGTAGAAAATTAAACTACGCTAAATTTACTATAGGAAAGGTCATATTCCTTTTTCTCTAGAACCAATAGTTTACATGATGTGGAGGACTGAAAAATCGCAAATTATTAAAAATGATTTTTCATTGATATAAAATCCATGTCCAGAATGTTATACTTTTTCCTTCATTGAGTGTACTTACATAGCACTATCCCTATGGGCGAAGAGGTTTGTGTACTGTGTAGCCAGAGGGTTACGCTAGTGTTAGCTTAGGTACCAGAAGGGTTAGCCATGCTGGACATGTCGAATACGAAAAGCCATATGAAGTGTGTCCCACATTCCCACAATGGCTTATCGATTGCTTTCTCCTATCCTAAGTCAGTCCTTACCCCGCTTATGTTCCTGTCGTCTCCAGTTAAAAGTAAAGGACAGAGCAGACTCTTAGACATAGGGAAGCCTGTCTCCCTAGAGGGAGGTTGGTAGGCCGCAAAGTGGCAGCCCCACTATCTACGCTTGAGCAGGCTCATCAGGCGGCCAGGTGAATCTTCCCAACTCTTACTAATACCCAATACAGCCACAGGCAAGTTCAGATAGACAGATGACCGACCCAGTGATGAGAAACGTTAACAATAAAAGAAGTTCCAATACACTTAAGGTAGCTGCACGAGATTTCAGAGGATTAGCAAACACAGAACATGAATTAGTAGATATTTCAAGGAAGGCCAAGGTAACAGAAACAAAGAAAAAGGTAGAAGGTAGCAAATATGTACGAAAATATTTGGTGTTTTATAGTCGGTCAGGAAAACACAAGAGAACAAGCAAAGGTGTGGCCATTTGTAAAATGAGGTAGTTGGTAATGTTTCATTGATGACTATATAATTTTTGGAACTGGATGTCACATGAATAAGGTAAAATCTGCTAAATACATTGTTTGCTCTTCAACAAAATCTTTCTTTTGCTAGCCATATGCCTCCTAGTAGTTAGAGCCTATAGTAGTTATAATCTTTTTATTTAGCTGGTTGTAGTTGCTGCTTGCTGTAATTGCTGTAGTTCTTGTTATGACGTTCTATGAGGTAAGCGACTTATGTAAAATTATGGGTTATTGTTAGGATTTCTTCCAATTCATGGCCATTCCTTTGTGTTAATTATTTGAAGTCATTTCTTCATTTTAGAGCAGTCCCATTGCGTTGGGATTGTATATTGTGGGTAATAAATTAATAGGTTAAGCTTGTGTTGTCATTGTCAGGGAATATTCTGTTGTTCAGTGTTGAAATGATAAAATATGTAACGAGACAATAGCAGCAATTTCATTCAGCAGTTGTCTGCCCCTGGTAGCTGAGTGGTCAGCGCGACAGAATGTCATAGCTAACGGCCCGGGTTCGATCCCCGTCTGGGTCGGAGATTTTCTCTTCTCGGTGACTGGGTGCTGTGTTGCCCATATCGTCATTTCATCCTCATCGACATGCAAGTCGCCGAAGTGGCGCCAACTCGAAAGACTTGCACCAGGTGCACAGTCTGCCCGATGGGAGGCCCTAGCCACACGGCATTTCCATTTCCACTCAGCAGTTTAAGTAAACACAAAGAAGTTTCAGTAAACGATAAGAAGTTTCCCCTACTCAAGTTATTTCAGTGGACAACGTAAAGAAGTTTCACCCCTTGAAATGCCTTCTGTATGCAGACGATGCCATACTGATGGCGGGTAATGAAGATGTCTTAGAGAAGACTTAGAGAAAAAATTAACAAAGTTTGGGAGTAAATGTCGAACAATAAACATATCTCCAAAACTAAAACGAGGAAAGACACAGGATTGTAATTGTATAAGACAACGGCAGTTTACGGATTTATTCGAGGGTTATAAATAAACGCCTAGAAGGCGGCAAAAGGCAACAGAAATGAGATTTCTAAAAGCAGTAAAGGGATACATAAGAGCCGACAGTTTTACAAATTCAGAACTTAGTAAACAACTGATTGTATGTAATATCGTCAATAAGATACAAGGAAATGGGAGAAACGGGAACCAAAAAATTGAAATAATGAGTGGAGAAAGATCATCTCTCATGATAAAAAGACTTGACCATTTGGGAGAAGATGTTTGGGTGCCATACAAGCTAACAAAAGCAGGCATAATGCTTAAAGTGAAGAGGGTAATGATGGTATAAAACCCTACAGTGTAAGGATACCGCTCCATTTACACAGTCTTTATGTGTAATATCTACATTTAATTTCACAGTATCATTTTCCCTTTTCAAAACGAAACTTGTGGCATTTCTTTCCTTTATTGCCTATTGAGCAATTTTAAATTTCTCGTATGTATTACTTATTTCCACTGCAAGGACTTTTTTTCAGTGACCATAAAGTTGCTGTCATCAACAAAGTAAAATTTTTCACCTTGACTAACGCTATTGGGAAAGTCATTAATGTGTACCAGGAAGAGTATTGGGTCTAATATACTTCTGTGAACAACTGCTATATTAATATACTAAGGTTTCATAAGTGTTTCACTAAAAGTTTAACCTTATTTGTGGTCAACGGTGTCAAAAACCCTGGACAGGTCTGAGATCGTTCTTGTGACACACTCATCCTTGACAAGAGCATCGACTACCATTTTAGTAAATTCTGCTCTGGCTTATATTGATCATCCTGACATTTATCACTCTGGAACCGAAACTGCGATGCACTTCGAAAGTTGCTAAATATATTTGCAATTAGCCTTTACATCAACAAAAATGAGTATTTATATTACCACGGAAGTTCCGTTTTTTTTTTATTTGAAACATTGGCAGTAGTCTGAAAAAAAGATATTTGTAATTTTATTTTGCCTCCTAGATCTAAATACTGTTACTTACATCAGTTTCATCTGATTTACACTTACTTGAAGCATTGTCTGTTTGTATACTTTCCGGGTGGAAGCCGAAAACAGACAAAAACGCTGCAACTAAAATTCTCATTTAAATATCTTTTTCAACAAATTGGTTTTAGATCTTAAAGGCAAACCGAAATTGTAAATGCGGTTCATTCCATACCACTGGCGATTTACAAATCAATAAAACAAAGCACATATGGTAATGTAAATATACAGTTGTTAGTGGCTGCAACATGGATTTTAAATATCTTTAGTAATTATAAACCAACTATGATCACTATGAGTACACAAAGATAAGAACGCAGAAATTTGTATTTATTTTCTTAGAGTAACAGGGAAATGAGGCTATGTCTTCTCCATTGACTTTCTTTGCCAGAAGCCCCACTGTCACTCCCACCTGTTACAAATATTGTGGAAAATTTCCTGTTGTGAATGACCCAATTATTATGTTTGCTTTACGTTGTTTCAGCACACAGATTGCTACTGCATCTACCCCTTTAGTTTTTGCAAAGTTTTACTAATGTTGTGAACTGTAGTTAACAATAACATTATTGCAATCATTGCATATTCATTTCATTTATTACATCTATGCTTGAGAATTTCTCTGCAATACTTGAAAAAAACACATTCAAAAAATTTTGTAGTTTATTACTTCATCTCCATCTCTAGCCTGTATGTTATGCTTTTTCTCCCTTCTTTTCTTTTTATGACGTCCAAGACTGCTTTGCTTTTATTTTCTGCACTATAAGTTTATTTTACGTTACACAAGTTCTTACTAAAAATAAGCACAGTGTACCTGTGATAGAAATTTAAGAATTCTGGTTGAGTGTGGCTCTTTTATATGGAAATGAAAAAAATATTTTTATACCATTTTTATACAGCTGGTCCGAAATACTTCTGTATGTGTTCGATAGGTTGTGTCTCATCCTTTACAATACGCTGTCTCATCCTTTAAAATACGCACACATATTGATGTACGAGGGGGTATCAAAGAAAACCGGAATAACATTCCCATGGGCAGAGCTTGCGTAGTACGCATTTCTGCTGCTAGGTGTGTAGTGCAACTGATTGCCAGTTCAGCGCCGCCTGCGTTGTCGACCTGGTTTTTTCTGTTCATCTGCAGTGATTGCTTTTGCTACCCCTGTTTTGTTCTTGTTTCGTTTGTTAGGATGCTAAGTTTAAGTGAACAACGTGCAACTGTGAAATTTTGTATTCTACTCGTTAAAAATGCTGCTGCAACCGTTTTAATGTTGAAAGTATCTTACCAAGATGACGCTATTGGGAAAAACTCAAGTGTAAGAGCGGTTTGCTCGATTTAAAAATGGCGACATGTGGATTGATGACAAACCTCGTTCTGGACGTCCATTAACCGCCAGAATCGACGAAAATATTGAAAAAATTCGAGCGCTTGTGCTCACAGACTGTCGACAGACAATTGATCAACTGTTAGACATAGCGAGTTATCTTGGAGCTCGGTTCAGGGAATTTTAACGGAAGATTTGGGAATGAAAATGGCTGTTACCAAGTTTGTCTCTCGGATTCTGACTGACAATCGAAAGGAATGTCGTGTTATGTCGTGCTTTGAAACAACATCTTGAAACTGGTCCAGATTTTTTGTCAAAGGTGATGAGTGATGGTGCTATGGTTACGACCCATAAACAGTGCAACAGTCAAGCCAATGAAAGACGTCATCGTCACCCTATCCAAACAACTGTCGTCAAATCAAATAAAACATCAAAACAATGCTGATTTGCTGTTTTGATGCCAAGGGCATAGTTCATTCAGAGTCTGTTACCCCAGGTCACATCGCCAATCAAACCTTTTATTTGGAGGTTTTGAGAAAATTGCGCAACAGTTGTAACGCCGGAAATGCATATCCTCCTATTTCCATCTATTGTACTGTAAGTTTTTTCCTTATTTTGTTACCTGAATATATGACATTTCTGTGCCTTTATATATTGTAATTGTTTTACTATTTGTGTATATATATATATTTATGCATTTATGTAGATGTATAATTGGTTTGTTTCGTAAATATTATTTGTATTTTTACGCTGGGTCTTGCCTAGGGAAAACTGCTATCGAACGATTACATCGATAGGTCGTGTGAAGAATCAAAGTGTGTAGGATCTTTGGTAGTGTTAACTCTGCCGCGTGGAGCGCGGGCAGGGCAGTTGGGGTCTGGCTGGAGTAGCGAGTGGAGCAGGTGTGTGGTGTGACGCTCCCGCGAGTTGCCGCGCTTTCGGGGTTTAGCAGCATGTAATTGCGCTCGACTTGCGATGATAGTTTCTGACATGGTGTCGCGGACGGTAAGCCTTAGCTGGCGCACATCAAGAGCCCGTTTCGCCTGGGGACCGTGTCGAGAAGAAGGCGCGCCAGCATCCAGCTTCTGCAACAGCGACGGCCGACAATGAGTGACTGTCGCCACCTCCTCGATCGACGGCTTCAAACCTTCAATCAACTAACAAGGAAGACTAAAAGCACGTAAAGTTTCAGAACTGTATGGCAGACCTCAGCTTTTCAAATTGTTCTATTTGCCTCGAAAAATTACAGCAACTTAACATGAACCTTTGTTGCTCATTGTCACAATTGCATTGCCAAGCAGGGTCCCTTCCTTTTCCGAAATGAACCCGAGTGTCGTTGAAATTCAAACGCCAGCATTAAAATAATATAATTAGATTTCACTGCTTTAATTTCAAAGCTTAGTTAAGGTATTCATAGCTGGCTACAATATTTAGATTACACGAGCTCAAATTAAGAGTGCGAGTTTTGTTAGCATATTTTAGCTTACCTGTGACTGCAGCTCAGCTTGGTACGTACTAAATTTTACTATTGTTAATTATTCAGAATCATTTAATTCAAGTTCAAAGTTAAATCTCTTGTTTCTAAATTGCGTAGAGTCAAGTTGCTTTAGAAATGATTGTTGAGGTAGTCCAAGACTAACCGTATTTTACTGGATTTCGATGTGCTTCAGAAAGAAAGCTCACTATTAACTTCAGTCACTAAATTAACTTTCGATTTTCCGGTTTTATTAATTCTTTTGCTAAATTAAGTCAGAGTGTAGCGAAATTTATTACTTCTGACAAACTTTCAGTTTTCACACTACACGTGTCAACCTTCAGTTGCCACGCTTCTAGTGCTAATTATATGTGTAATAACCTTTCTTTTTCAGTTACTATAGTGATTGTCCTTAGGACTGGCGACCGTGATTTCCCCCAAATCTCAAATATCTAATTACCGCTAGTTAATTGTTAACGTAACGGCCGCACATTTACTTTCTTTATTAACTTTACCCCTTTTCAAAATTAATTTCCACCAGTTTCATTTGCAATTTTCCTTTCATTTAGATGTAACCCTTTCCTCCCTCTTTACCGACAGATTAACTTCGGTGACGATTGCTTTCCCAAATTTCCCATTAGGTACACGCGGTTTCATTTTTCACTGTCATTAAGGTCGATAAGTGAGGGGGAGGTTACACGTGGCGACCTGGTGACAGGACAATCTTCGGATTTGAGGTTGTTCTGGACACGAATTTTGCATTGTGCAAATCTCGTAACAAAGTACTGGTTACGAAATGGTCGATACGTCAGCGAGAATATTAGTCTGAGGAATCCTAATTAGATTTGAGATTTGTTATTTATATTAAAAATTATTAAAATGAGTGAAGGCAACAATTACCAAAATTTGGTAGACTTGGGTACGGAACAATCGGTCGAACAGTGGGAAACGCGCACCGCGGTACCCATTGTTCAGGGGCAGGCGGCTAGCATGAAAGACGCGACCGCCGAGACGCAACAAAGAGCAGAAATGGAATTCCAAACATTAGAAAATGTTTCGGAATCGGAAGTGAAAATCAAATCGGAATCCCTTGATGACGAATACGGGGGGACAATTAAAGAGGAAGCCGCTACGGAAGTAAAACCGGTAGTTTCCGGGAATTTAACTGATTTATTGAATGTTTTGATTAACGAAATCAAGGCTCAGTCTAGCAAGATAGAAACTCAATCGGCAGAAATTAAAGCTCAGGCTGCCAAGCAAGAAGCTCAGTCTGAAAAAATTGACAGGAAGCTAGACAATCAGAACAAAGCTATTAATGTTGTTAACAACAATGTTGGAGTTGTTAACACAAAAGTTGATAAAATCAAAGAAGATATTGTTGTGATTAATACCGAAATCGGTAATCTTAAACAGGAAATGATAGGCGTTCAGGCGGAAATTGCGAGCATAAATACGCGTTTTAATTCCGAAATTAGCAGAATCGAGAAAAGTGTAGGAGACGCAGTTGCTCCGATCATCGAGAATAAGGTGACGGAACAAATTCAATTAGTGAGAAAAGACGATCAACAGAAGGTGGAAACTTTAAAGGTTTTAGTATCCGAAGTAGATACCAAAGTGAGGAAGCAGGCTAATACCTGCGAAGAGAAAAAGAGGGAAGTGGAAACGCTTGCGACAACCACTTGCCAAGTGATTACGAGAGTGTCGGAATTAGAAAAGAAACTTGAAGAAAAACAGAGCTATGTGCCAATCTGTGCACATAGTTCGGAATTGTTGACGAAAGAGGAGCGGTTCGACCCCTTGAAAAAAGGCGGTATACACGCGACGGATTTCATTAAAAACTGTGAAAGAGTTTTACCCAGATCATGGACTAATGAGAAAAAAATTAATGCGGTTATTGATGTGTTGGTTGGTGATGCCAAGCGTTGGGGCTTAAACCTCAACATTACGAACCTGACCTTTGACAAGTTTAAAAATTTGTTTCTGGCTGAATACTGGTCAGAGCAAAAACAGCAAAGAGTCTGGCGCGAATTTGTCGTATCGAGGCCTTTCGATGCGAATTCTCGCGGTTCGATGAAGGAGTTTTGTGAGGGCTGGATCCGCAAGTTGGAATATTTGCGTGATCGCCGCACGGAATCCGAAATAGTCTGGGAACTCTACAGGAAGCTTCCAGATGATACAAAACGCTACGTAGGTAGCAATTACAGGACAATCAATGATTTCCTGGAAAGAGTTGAGGACGAGGATAATTGGCGCAATAATCGTGATTCTGGTAGAGGCCGTGGTAACAACAACGTGTACCGCAGCAACCACAACAATGATAACTATGGGAATAATGCATACCGCAATCTTGGCAGCAATAACAATAGTGGTTCGGGCCGTAATGACAATCGGTACAATGCAAATAATAATAGGAATGACGGAAACCAGTATCATACTAACGTGATACGGGCTTCACAGAATAGTAATAACGCCAGAGGGTGTGATCAGCCGCCTCAGCAGCATCCGGGGACCGTATCTGCTGGGACGAGACAGGGAAACCATTAGTCGCGCCGGTGAGGGGCCGACCGGGCGTGGAGAAATTTTGGCGGCCCAATAACAGGAGAAAACCCAGGTGTCGTCGTTATGAAAATTCCGTGAGGAATAATCAACGGCGGGAGAGTGTGCCAGTGTTAGGAGAAAGGAGTGCGCCCACAAGTAGTAGATCAGCTGTATACACGGCAGTAGGAAGTACATTCACTGTCAGTGAGAACAATTTAAGTAGTGTTCCGGAAATCGATTATAAAGTGGCAGCTGTAATACCCACAGCGGAACTGGAGATTGAGTTTAAGAATGGTTCGCAATTGTTGAGAGAAGATCAGATGTCGGATAACACGTCCGTCATTGAGCGAGGGGATGCAGAGAGGGATGAGGTCTGGTTAAGGCAGTTCGGTCGCTTTTACGACGAACTAAGAGATTATAGGGGCCTGTACGGGAGAAGTCTTTATGGAGAGCGCGGGCAGAATTTGCCGCGTCTCGTCCCACAGGAAGATAGTATTTGTGAAGTGATAGAAAGTTCTGGCCCTAACCGGCAGACTTTACTAGAAATAGTTGATGTTAATGGGGAGCACGAGCAAGGTTCGTCGTGTTTCGTCCCACAGGAGATGGATGTTGAAGTAGTAACGGAAAGTTCTGGCCCTAACCGGCAGACTTTACCGAAAGTTATAGTGGTAGAAGTAGCCGACCCATCCGACGCAAACCTCCAGTTTAAACATTGCGAGAGTATTAAGGAGAAAGATTACGAAAATTTTAGTGATAGCCGGACACGATTGGTAGAAAAGCACGTAGATTACAGCGTGTATGAGGTTAGAGCTGACATTATACGGTCAGACGATAACAGTGTGGGTTGCGCAGATCTAGAGGAAGTAATTGCAGATACTACTGGGCACATTTCTCCAGGTAGATTGGCAGATGAGATCAATCTGACCAAAGAGGAATCAACGAAGGTGACAATTAGTGAATTGATAGCAAAGCAACACTCACTAGTTGACGAGTTACAGGAAAAGGTTTCGGTATTGGAGGCGAAGCTACAGACTAAGCCTCAGGACAAACGTGTTGAAATTAAAACTGTATGTGAACAGAGACTGAAAAAGCCGCCAGATAAACCGGATTTAGGATCAAAGCCGGATGGTTTTTTCTGGAATGACCTGGATATAGACGAGGATTTACTGTGGGAAAATAAAGAAACAGTCGAGGACAAGTGTAGACAGATAGTAGTGTCTGTTAATATGCACGACCTACAACTAAACGTGTTGATTGACACCGGTGCAGAATTGAGTGTTGTATCTGGAAAAATATTTGAGTTACTGAAAGACAGACCTGGCATCGTAGTTATGCCAGTAACAGGAGTGAAAATTATCGGTGCTACTGGGAAGGCCAGTAAACCGGTCACAGAACAGATTTTTGTCAACTTCGAGATATGTGGGGCACGATTTGAGCAAGAGTTTGTCGTCGTGCCAGACTTAACTACGGAAGTAATTATCGGGTTAGATTGGCTATTAAAGTACCGTGCAGTGATTAATTGCGAAAGCAAAACTTTGACATGTACGTCACAAGATAAAACAATAGTAATTAGTTTTGACGAGGCAGGAGATGGTGTGCATAGGCAATACCAGCCTATACACATTGTTGACTGGCCGGATGACATTGACGTAGGAATGAATTTGAACTGCCGTAACGTGAGGACTCTCGGCATTGACAAAAGTGTAGAAAGTGAATTGGAAGAGATAATCAAATTCCCTCCACGAATTTACATTAGTATTGGTGTGAAAAAAGATCGTTAGCGAGAAGTAATGAAGCTAAATGCCGATGCTCGCATACGTCGTCATGACGCTAAAGCGCGTTTTGCTAAGTTTGCAATCGGAGACTTAGTACTTGTAAAAGCTCATGAGAAATCGAGCGAGATAGACAATGAAATCTCTAAATTTAAGTTTGTTTATAATGGACCATATAAAGTCATTGGTATACCTCACACAAATGCTTATTGCTTAGAGTATCCAAGCTCTGGAAAACGATTAGGTATACGGAATATTGTAGACTTGAAATTGTACCAACCTAGGATTGATTAATACCACAGAATGGGTAATTTGTACAGTATGTAATATAGAGTGTGAGATTTAAGGATGTGCCATGTTGCGATGCTTTTGCCTGACCTAGAGGTCATTAAAGAACTTGTAATTAACAAGTAATTAATTTCTGATTAGACGTTTTAACCAATTGAAAAATCCAAGCTGCTAGTTTAAGTTTTCAGCTGAGTCACAGTAGATTAAGGAATGTAAATATGCTTTTGTAACTAGCTGTCAGATTTCATTAATGTGTGTTTTACTAGTCATTGCCGATGTACTTAGACGCTGTTTTAAGTTTCAGGCTAGTACATGCGTGTGATGATGGACAGTGTTGAGTTATCCACTGTGATAGTATTAAGGGACTCCTTGAGATTACTCGGGAGTGAGTTTTCCGAAAGAATTCAGTGAAACGGACGTTCTGGAAACGACGTTACAAGGGCGAGTGAGATCAAGCGTGCCGCACAGGCGGGCGCAACAATACTGGCAAGGTGGAGCCGCTGTCGGCTCTTGTGCCGCTGTTGGCTCTTGTGCCGCTGTCGGCATTCTTTGTACTTGCGAGTACGGAAGGCGGAGTTGTTTTTCTTCCCGGACAGCTGATGTGAAAGAATTCTGCTGTCAATATTTATGTTTTTGTCGATCTACTGTATATTATTTTCTTGTTTAGCGTTAAGTGGACTCTCATGACGAGATAATAATTATGAAAAGGTTATATAAAATGTGTATTCTATGTAATTAATAATTAATTTGCGTATTTTGATCTACCTGTTTTTATGACCATGTACTCTAATTAATTTTGCAAATAGTATTCCATTTCTTATAGTATTACGAATTTTAATGATTTTGGAATAGCTAAACCATTTTCTATGCTTTCTATGAATTTTAATATGTTGTCAACCTGTTTTATTTTGTGCAAGATGACAGAGTGGAATAAGATTAGGACTGTCTCCACTCAATTTTGATGGTCTAAAAAATTGATTTATGCTTAATTAGACGAATGCTAAATTTTGATGATGTTTTGAGCATATGCATTTCCGCTGTTTATTTTTTGGGACATTTTCTGAGTCTGTTTAGGTTACACGAACATCCTCAGACAATGTGGGGCACGTGTAACGCCGGAAATGCATATCCTCCTATTTCCATCTATTGTACTGTAAGTTTTTTCCTTATTTTGTTACCTGAATATATGACATTTCTGTGCCTTTATATATTGTAATTGTTTTACTATTTGTATATATATATATATATATATATATATATATATATATATATATATATATATATATATATATATGCATTTATGTCGATGTATAATTGGTTTGTTTCGTAAATATTATTTGTATTTTTACGCTGGGTCTTGCCTAGGGAAAACTGCTATCGAACGATTACATCGATAGGTCGTGTGAAGAATCAAAGTGTGTAGGATCTTTGGTAGTGTTAACTCTGCCGCGTGGAGCGCGGGCAGGGCAGTTGGGGTCTGGCTGGAGTAGCGAGTGGAGCAGGTGTGTGGTGTGACGCTCCCGCGAGTTGCCGCGCTTTCGGGGTTTAGCAGCATGTAATTGCGCTCGACTTGCGATGATAGTTTCTGACATGGTGTCGCGGACGGTAAGCCTTAGCTGGCGCACATCAAGAGCCCGTTTCGCCTGGGGACCGTGTCGAGAAGAAGGCGCGCCAGCATCCAGCTTCTGCAACAGCGACGGCCGACAATGAGTGACTGTCGCCACCTCCTCGATCGACGGCTTCAAACCTTCAATCAACTAACAAGGAAGACTAAAAGCACGTAAAGTTTCAGAACTGTATGGCAGACCTCAGCTTTTCAAATTGTTCTATTTGCCTCGAAAAATTACAGCAACTTAACATGAACCTTTGTTGCTCATTGTCACAATTGCATTGCCAAGCAGGGTCCCTTCCTTTTCCGAAATGAACCCGAGTGTCGTTGAAATTCAAACGCCAGCATTAAAATAATATAATTAGATTTCACTGCTTTAATTTCAAAGCTTAGTTAAGGTATTCATAGCTGGCTACAATATTTAGATTACACGAGCACAAATTAAGAGTGCGAGTTTTGTTAGCATATTTTAGCTTACCTGTGACTGCAGCTCAGCTTGGTACGTACTAAATTTTACTATTGTTAATTATTCAGAATCATTTAATTCAAGTTCAAAGTTAAATCTCTTGTTTCTCAATTGCGTAGAGTCAAGTTGCTTTAGAAATGATTGTTGAGGTAGTCCAAGACTAACCGTATTTTACTGGATTTCGATGTGCTTCAGAAAGAAAGCTCACTATTAACTTCAGTCACTAAATTAACTTTCGATTTTCCGGTTTTATTAATTCTTTTGCTAAATTAAGTCAGAGTGTAGCGAAATTTATTACTTCTGACAAACTTTCAGTTTTCACACTACACGTGTCAACCTTCAGTTGCCACGCTTCTAGTGCTAATTATATGTGTAATAACCTTTCTTTTTCAGTTACTATAGTGATTGTCCTTAGGACTGGCGACCGTGATTTCCCCCAAATCTCAAATATCTAATTACCGCTAGTTAATTGTTAACGTAACGGCCGCACATTTACTTTCTTTATTAACTTTACCCCTTTTCAAAATTAATTTCCACCAGTTTCATTTGCAATTTTCCTTTCATTTAGATGTAACCCTTTCCTCCCTCTTTACCGACAGATTAACTTCGGTGACGATTGCTTTCCCAAATTTCCCATTCGGTACACGCGGTTTCATTTTTCACTGTCATTAAGGTCGATAAGTGAGGGGGAGGTTACACAGTGTTCATCAAAAAAGACCAGATTTGTGGCAGACAACAGACTAGTTCTCCCACCATGACAACGCACCTCCACACAGAGCCATATCTGTTTGGCTACAAATGGCATGGTTCCGTTTTCCCATGCAACTTACTCGCCTGACCTGGCTCCGTGCGACATTTTCTTATTTCCACGCATGAAAAGGGGCATGAAAGGACACCGATTTCACATCATTGAAAAAGTCAAGAAAAAACACGACAGAGGACCTGTTAACCATTTCTAAAGATGACTACAAAAAATGATTCGAACAGTGGAAGCATCGGTGGGACAAATGGCACTGAGCACTATGGGACTTAACATTTGAGGTCATCAGTCCCATAGAACTTAGAACTATTGAAACCTAACTAACCTAAGGACATCACACACATCCATGCCCGAGGCAGGATTCGAACCTGCGACCGTAGCGGTCGATCGGTTCCAGACTGAAGCGCCTAGAACTGCTCGGCCACCCCGGCCGGCTCGGTGGAACAGATGTACTGGTTGTAATGGACAGGATTTTGAAGTGGATAAGATTGTTTTATAAACAGATTGAAAATATACAGCTTTTAAAAAATAATTCCTTTTTCTTGGGTACCTCATATATATATATGGAGCAGCTTTGCTTACTGCAGCTACAAAGACATGTCTTAGCTCACGTGAGCTCTCTCCTACTTTTATTGCTCTCCCAAATAATAACCCTTCTATTCCAAGACGCCAGACAACAGCCGTACCTCCTTTGGGAGACAAGCTCTTTGAAACGGTATTGTAGCCATTCCAAAGTAGGGCAGCAGTATCACAAATGTGTGGTGACGTTACTAACCCAGCATACTAGTGTAGCTGCTGCCGCACATTTAGTAAGCTGGGTCCTAGACGGGAGAAGAGGTGCCTCAAGCGATGAGATTGCTACTAATCATCATGGAATATAGCACCCATCCTGACTGGGAAAACAGTGCCGCCAACGTTCTCTCAGTTGCGAATACATGCATTTAGGAAAACGTATGGAACGAGGAGAAGTGGTGCAGAGAAGCGGTCAAATTTCTTTTTGTATTTTTTTTAGTTTTGCACAAATCGGATGCTTATTCTGAATGCTGATTGGAGACACAGTAAATGCTGTTTTTCTGGCTATTAAACGCTTATTAGATGATATATCGTGTGCCAGTTTTGGAAAAAAAAGAAAAAATTATGAAATTATTTTTCTTTAGACAGTGTCAGTCTTTAGCCCCAGCTAGTCGATTTTCCTGTGCACTTACAGCATAAGAATATAAATAAACATTTGTCTTTCCTTCAACACTCGTTTTCTCGTATTACGACATTTTTGTCCGACAGAAAAAGCATCGCTAATAATGACGCTGCTGGTATAACCCCTACGAGAATCAATAATTTGAGAGTACGTGCTCAGTGGAAGAGAGACACTTCATTGCAGCACGCAATAAGATGAGAATTTGGCTCGGATGGAAAGTGTGTCCGGATGGCAGAGGCCGATACGGTAACTGTTACTGAGAAGCAGGGCATCCGGGTTGAGTCCTAGCCCGGCACAAATTTTCAGCTTTCGCCGTCACATGACCACAGTTTCCTGTACGGCTGAAAGTCACAAGTATCCTTCCTATTCTTTCCCCATCCTCTACTTCATATAGATTTATCCAAATCAGTAAAAAACATAAGAATGTTAGATATTGTCTTCAGCAGGCGGAAGAGTGCTGTACGTCGTTTCCTTTCACTGTAGGAAGTTTCAATGTAGAAACTGTTTGAAAAGAACATGGTTAGATTCGTCGTGAAAAGCAAGAGGAAACACGAGGAGAGCGTTGAAGGAGTAGTTAGGCAGCAGAATACGGATGAGACTCCTGCACCATCCTTGGAAACAGTGTGCGTTGTGTCTTCAGTGATGAACTTGTTGAGGCCGCTGACAGTGAAAATCGTAAGTGCACTATGAAATCAGAGTTTTTTGTCTGTTTTTTAAAAACTGTAAATGTTATTGTTGTTTACGCAAAGTGAAGAACTATACCGTAAAAAAAAAAGAATGATTGGCTCTGAGCACTATGGGACTCAACTGCTAAGGTCATTAGTCCCCTAGAACTTAGAACTAGTTAAACATAACTCACCTAAGGAAATCAAACACATCCATGCCCGAGGCAGGATTCGAACCTGCGACCGTAGCATCAGAGCGGTTCCGGATTGAAGCGCGTAGAACTGCTCGGCCACAGCGGCCGGCTACTACACCGTAAATCAAAGTTTTAACTTCAAAGCACGTACCTTAAACTTCTACAGAATACAACTAGCATTATAGTGATTTTAAAAAATATTTTCTTACCTTCGAAAAACATGACTTAGAACTTTCGAAGCATATAAGTTACCTGAAATACGGGGTGATAAAAAAGTCAGTATAAATTTGAAAACTGAATAAATCACGGAATGATGTAGATAGAGAGGTACAAATTGACACACATGCTTGGAATGACATGGGGTTTTATTACAACCAAAAAAATACAAACGTTCAAGGAATGTCCGACAGGTGGCGCTTCATCTGATCAGAATAGCAATAATTAGCATAACAAAGTAAGACAAAGCAAAGATGATGTTCTTTACAGGAAATGCTCACTATGTCCACCGTCATTCCTCAACAATAGGTGTAGTCGAGGAATAATGTTGCGAACAGCACTGTAAAGCATGTCCGGAGTTATGGTGAGGCATTGGCGTCGGATGTTGTCTTTCAGCATCCCTAGAGATGTCGGTCGATCACGATACACTTGCGACTTCAGGTAACCCCAAAGCCAATAATCGCACGGACTGAGGTCTGGGGACCTGGGAGGCCAAGCATGACGAAAGTGGCGGCTGAGCACACGATCATCACCAAACGACGCGCGCAAGAGATCTTTCACGTGTCTAGCAATACGGGGTGTTTTTTTCTGTTCTAATAAAACCCCATGTCATTCCAAGCATGTGTGTCAATTTTTACCTCTCTATCTACATTATTCTGTGGTTTATTAAGTTTTAAAATTTGTACTGAGTTTTTGATCACCCGGTATAAATGAAAAATGCGTAGTAATACAAAACATCCGCTTCATCAGCATTGTTTTTATATTTTTGCGGTGATATTGTTACACGTTTTTTTGTATAATCTAAAAATGTACTTTTTCTAATAATAGCTGCAAAAACGATCTTCAGTGCCTTTAGTTTTTAAAAATTAGGTGAAGCATAATGCATGGCTTTAACTCAGCGAAGATTACACAGGAATTTGTCGAATCTGTACTGAAGTGCGTGAGCGAAAGTTAGTAGCTCCTTTCCTCAGGAATGCCTTTCTTGGGTTGGCAATGGGTTTTCAAATTGGAAACATAGAACAAATGACTCACACAAGTCCTTCTCTTGTGAATTACATCGAAGCATTAAAATACGTTGAAACTACTAAAGTCGTACAATCGATTTCGTCACTATAGTTTGAAACAAGTGATAGATAATAGAACCACATTACTGGAAACAAATCACCGCGTTAAAGGCACTGGACCCAGTAACGACGGAAATTTCAAGTATGTGACGTTTTTAAATATTCGAACAAAATACGTGGGAGTTACCATCTTGGTACTAAAGAGACGGTTACAAACGGCTTCGTCCCGAGTTGATGGAAACTGCAGTATTGTATGGAATTACGGACGGGATAAAAACTGTCGAATATTTTACAATTTTATTAGATGGAACTCGGGGCATTTCCAAACAAAGGAAGTCTCTGTTTGCTTCAGAGTCGTTTGTGAAGATCTAAGAGCAACCGAATGTTTTATCAAATTTTATTTCGCAGACAGTACTACAGCAAAAATTTTGTGTTCTCTCATCAAAGACATTTTAGCCTTGCAAAAATTACCACTCTCAAAACTCAGAAGCCAGTGTTAGGACGGGGCAACGAACGTTTTGGCGACGCCTCATGTGTGCAGTGACGAACACGCAAAGAATAACTTCGAGCAATAGTTGTCCGTTACAATGCTTATGATTATCATGTCGTCGTGCAAGAAGGAACTGAACAAGTGAAAGATTTATGGAACATTGAACGTTACTCACCGAAGAGCTGTGCTCAGTTCAAAGAGCTGCAGATTGAATTCGGGAAATAAAGTGAAAAATGTTTGTCTTCTCCATCAGCCTGCTGCCCAGAAAGGCACACATTACGATTAAAATTTTAGCGAACGGTGGTTGACGTTTTATGTTTATATTTTTACACGGTCCATTAACGTGAATACCGCATACGTTCGACGTCAAGCCACAATAACCACTCACAGACGGCAGAGGAAGGTGTATAAAGCACGTCTGGGGGACGCGAAAAAGAGTACAGTCGTTGTCGTAATGCGGAAACAGAACGGTTCATCTGACGTCCAGAAGGTCATGATCATTGGCTTTCAGGTCACGGGTGGAAACATTTCCGAAACGGCTAAGTTTGTAAACTGTTCGCGTGCTGACATGATTAAAGTATACTGTGCATGGCAAAATGGCGCCATCCAAAACCGGCGTTAAGACAACTGTGTTGCACCATGGGCCATAGATGACAGGAGTGCAGAGGTTGTACAGGCGAACAGACGTGCAACTGTTCCGCAACTGATCGCCTAGAAGAACCTAGGGCTACCACCAGTGTCTACTCAAAGAATGTTGCTGCGTATGGACCCCTCCAGCAGGCGCCTAATTCATGCACCCATGCTGTCTGCTGTTCGTAGGCGACAAAGGCTGGAATTTGCACGCCATTGGACGTACACTGAGAAGCGACAGGTCGCCTTTTCAGATGAATCACGTTTTAGGCTCCTTTGGAGAGAAGTCTTCCGAAGTAAGAGTGTGGTGTGCGTGCTGTAAGACCTTCGGTACACACATCATCAGATTATTTGACTTGTCGCTCTAACGAAGAAGGCGAGTGTCAGCAATATGTCTCGTGGTCTTATCGTGGAGTGGTTATCTTCTGCCGTTAGGTCAGACGATAGAAATGCCACTTGCACGCTTAGAGTAGCAGATTGACGGTGACCAACTTTAAACAGAACTTGATTAATTTTCACACACATTTATTAAAATAATAAAAAGCGTAGACATTACGTAACTGGATTCTGGACGCTGTTTACAATTGACAATCTGAAGTTCCTTTGGTCTTGGTACGTTAATCTTATTCTCACACATCTCTGATACTTGACAAAGTGTCTATACATTTCTCTTCATGGCTATGTACAGGAATATGATAATCTTATTAGGCGCAGACTGAAACTAGACTACAGACTAATGAAAACTAACGCAGACTAACGCAGACTGACTAATCGGAGGTCTGTACACTCGTTATAATACCTCGAGCGTTCAGGTATCACTGCGCGAGTGTGATTCGCGAAGAGAAAAGGTTCTACGTTAGCAGCAATCTCATTGGCTGCGTTACATATTAATACGCGGATCGGCGGAAGCAGAATTTGGTCCGTCTCTAAGACAGCTCCATCTCGTAGTGCGGAGTCGGACGAGCGTTGCGCCTGCGCTGTTGTGCTTAGCGGGGCGCGCTCTATTGGGAATGTTGTGTACGCGCTGACTACGCGCAACTATGTACACAACAAAGAGTGATTTCAGATGTGCCGCAGGGGAGTGTCGTGGGACCGTTGATATTCACAATGTACATAAATGACCTTGTGGATGACATCGGAAGTTCACTGAGGCTTTTTGCGGATGATGCTGTTGTATATCGAGAGGTTGTAACAACGGAAAGTTGTACTGAAATGCAGGAGGATCTGCAGCGAATTGACGCATGGTGCAGGGAATGGCAATTGAAACTCAATGTACACAAGTGTAATGTGCTGCGAATACATAGAAAGAAAGATCCCTTATCATTTAGATCCAATATAGCAGGTCAGCAACTGGAAGCAGTTAATTCCATAAATTATCTGGGAGTACGTATTAGGAGTGATTTAAAATGGAATGATCATATAAAGTTGACCGTCGGTAAAGCAGATGCCAGACTGAGATTCATTGGAAGAGTCTTAAGGAAATGCAATCCAAAAACAAAGGAAGTAGGTTACAGTACGCTTGTTCGCCCACTCCTTGAATACTACTCAGCAGTGTGGGATCCGTACCAAATAGGGTTGATAGAAGAGATAGAGAAGATCCAACGGAGAGCAACGCGCTTCGTTACAGGATCATTTAGTAATCGCGAAAGCGTTACGGAGATGATAGATAAACTCCAGTGGAAGACTCTGCAGGAGAGACGCTCAGTAGCTCGGTACGGGCTTTTGTTGAAGTTTCGAGAACATACCTTCACCGAGGAGTCAAGCAGTATATTGCTCCCTCCTAAGTATATCTCGCGAAGAGACCATGAGGATAAAATCAGAGAGATTAGAGCCCACACAGAGGCATACCGACAATCCTTCTTTCCACAAACAATGCGAGACTGGAATAGAAGGGAGAACCGATAGAGGTACTCAAGGCACCCTCCGCCACACACCGTCAGGTGGCTTGCGGAGTATGGATGTAGATGTAGAAACCAGACACACTGCCACAATACATCGGAAGGGTCCAGGCTGGAGGAAGGAGTTTTATCGTCTGGACGATGTTTTCGTGGCATTTGCTGGGTGATTTTGTCATTCTGAAAGGCGCAATGGACCAGTACAAATAAGCATCTATCCTTCGGGTCATGTGCACCCCTACATGCAGTTTGTTTTCCCTCAGCACGATGGCATCTACCGGCAGGGTAATGCAACGCGTCACACAGCTCGGGGCGAACCTCGATCGTGCTGTTTGCGCGTCAACCGAGAAACAGCGCAGTTGGCTTCAGCAACGGAGTCGGCATGGCCACACTTCCCTGTCGGTACCCTCCGGAACCTCACTGACTCACGTTCCGCATCGTCCCGTGGTCAACAGATAGTCATTCAGGATTTTGACAAGTAGTCACATTAATGTGACTGGAAAACGGATACACTTTTATCGTACAAATGGGTAGTACGAATAAAATCGCTGAACGCTATTAAGGACAAATTGTAAACAACTGATACTGTTGTATAAGTGAGGTCTGCCCCGAATAGCATTTAATTTAAAAAAAATATTTTAAGAACCATTTTAGTTATTATTGTAGTTTTTATCCATAAAAAGAGCCGTTTTTATGAAATTTTCTTCTATTTACATTTACTAGGGGTGTTCGAGCGGCGTTGGAGGGGGGGGGGGTGGACGGTGGAGTGGGAAACCTTTTTTGTACAGCAACTCATTCGATAAAATAGATACCTCTATGCGTGGATGACACAGACTTGGCCTCGTTGGTGCAGGCTCAATTACTTTTTTAACTGCTGTTCTATTTCTGGCACAAATTGCTGACCTATGCCTAATCCACGACAGTAAATCAAAGCACGAAATATATTCGTGGGCATTTAAAATCATCTAATTTCTTTTCACATTTCCTTTTGGTTACCATTCAGCTAAATCTGCAACGGTCCCACACAGACTTAGCTAATTATCCATATGAAAAGTGCTCATTTCCTATACGGCGGCGGTACATGCGTAAATGAAAGGACGTGACAGAGTGGTAAAAAGGGACAATCGTGCTTGGGTGTGTAGCCAAATGGTGTGTAAAGTTGGTGGATGTGTTACTGTTTCTGGACAGACTGTTCAACGTATTGTAACACTCCCTAGGCCGATGTACCACATTGTAACATCTCCTCTGCGGAATGACAAACCCTAACTTATAACGTACTGGACCCCTTTGACTGTCTGGTACGGTAAGCGGTAGACTTACAGGATTGCGTGGCCTGTCCTCTTCGTGACTTACCTCCGCGGTGGCAGCGTAGTCAGCCTCCGCACTGTCTCGATCTGTAATCTTACCTGCCCTTACCTGCAATTCAGCTGCTCATACGTTATTTGGCACCTTGTGGATTCTGGACTTAGTAAAAACGTAGAACTTAGGTTCTGGAGAGGAATTCTGGTGCTACTAAATAATGCAACGCAGCTCTCATAAAAGCAAGTATATTCTAGAGACTCATTGGCCTCAAAATCATTTTATACAGTTTATTAGAAACCAGTTGCAAAATCGTAGTTTGCACGCCAGAATCCAGTCAGATAGAGGTCAGACGGATATGCCACTCGAAGTACGTTTAAGACCGCGGTCGGATACCGATTGCACTTGGTCGTTGTCTGTCAGACTAATCCCAATTGTGATCGTGTTAATATAATTCACTCAGCTGCCTCGCAGGTCTTTTAGTACACAAAGCCAGGATCTTGTATTACTGGAACTCATTCTTTACGGAACTCAGTCTTACTAAAACTTGGAACCCAACGCAAAAATAAGCATGATCATAAACAACTGGTCATAACGATCACTGGCAGAAAACAAAATCAAAATTGCAACAGCAGGAGTGAGCACAGCAGCTGACTTACCGTGTTCAATGACTGTCGTGTTGTTGTATGTACTGTGCTTGCAATTGACTATTTGCGTCTATGCCTCAGTAATTGCCACATATTAAGATATACATTCATTCACAGTCAAAATAACTTCACCACCAAACCGAACGTTACTTTGTCACGGTCTTATGCAGATTCAGCAAAGCTTAGTCGGTAATCTTGTGGGAGCACAACTGCCGGCCACCCGTACTGCTCCCTGGTGTAACTGCTAGTCCTCAACAGTGGCGTGCTGTGCGCTCCTCCTCCCTCACTAAACCCATTTTACCTTATACTTTCCCTGTTGCTTTCTGCACATATACACTTTCGATTTACACTCTTCTGCAAATTTTACTCTGGCCCTCTGCTCCAATTTGAAGTTTTTTCTGGCCCGACCAGTCCATCTTCTCCATCTCCAAGAGGTGTCCGCCTGTGGATGCTGCGTCGTATTCCTAAGCTACCCCTGGCTGTTCTGTGTTCTTCCGCCTTCACGTTCTTGCAAATCACCGTGCTGGCCTACCGTGCCCGACTCGGCTCTTATCGTAACCCTTCGGCACGCTGCCTCCGCTCTGGCCGTCCGTCTCTCTGCCATCCCGCTGCCTTCTAATCGACGCTCGCTTAATTAAAAAGGCTAGAACTGTAGTTTCATTTCCAGTACAACAGCCGGCTTCTTTTCTGACGTCAACTCATATTCTTAGCTATCAAATGAAGTTCTTAAAACTATTGCTTATCTGAAGCGTGGTCATTCGTGCACAGCACATTGCCACTTTTCACCCCGCTTGGAAGATATGATATTTCTGTAGTGCTTTAAAATTATGCCTTTACTGTTACCCAATTTCAATCTTTCACTCCTTTGTTTCTCATCTGGTACACCTTCAGTCTTCCTTTTCGATGATTAATCTTAATACTACTGATTCTCATTTCTCCTCCCAACACAACAATTTCCGTCCCACTTAATACACTCCTGGAAATTGAAATAAGAACACCGTGAATTCATTGTCCCAGGAAGGGGAAACTTTATTCACACATTCCTGGGGTCAGATACATCACATGATCACACTGACAGAACCACAGGCACATAGACACAGGCAACAGAGCATGCACAATGTCGGCACTAGTACAGTGTATATCCACCTTTCGCAGCAATGCAGGCTGCTATTCTCCCATGGAGACGATCGTACAGATGCTGGATGTAGTCCTGTGGAACGGCTTGCCATGCCATTTCCACCTGGCGCCTCAGTTGGACCAGCGTTCGTGCCGGACGTGCAGACCGCGTGAGACGACGCTTCATCCAGTCCCAAACATGCTCAATGGGGGACAGATCCGGAGATCTTGCTGGCCAGGGTAGTTGACTTACACCTTCTAGAGCACGTTGGGTGGCACGGGATACATGCGGACGTGCATTGTCCTGTTGGAACAGCAAGTCCCCTTGCCGGTCTAGGAATGGTAGAACGATGGGTTCGATGACGGTTTGGATGTACCGTGCACTATTCAGTGTCCCCTCGACGATCACCAGTGGTGTACGGCCAGTGTAGGAGATCGCTCCCCACACCATGATGCCGGGTGTTGGCCCTGTGTGCCTCGGTCGTATGCAGTCCTGATTGTGGCGCTCACCTGCACGGCGCCAAACACGCATACGACCATCATTGGCACCAAGGCAGAAGCGACTCTCATCGCTGAAGACGACACGTCTCCATTCGTCCCTCCATTCACGCCTGTCGCGACACCACTGGAAGCGGGCTGCACGATGTTGGGGCGTGAGCGGAAGACGGCCTAACGGTGTGCGGGACCGTAGCCCAGCTTCATGGAGACGGTTGCGAATGGTCCTCGCCGATACCCCAGGAGCAACAGTGTCCCTAATTTGCTGGGAAGTGGCGGTGCGGTCCCCTACGGCACTGCGTAGGATCCTACGGTCTTGGCGTGCATCCGTGCGTCGCTGCGGTCCGGTCCCAGGTCGACGGGCACGTGCACCTTCCGCCGACCACTGGCGACAACATCGATGTACTGTGGAGACCTCACGCCCCACGTGTTGAGCAATTCGGCGGTACGTCCACCCGGCCTCCCGCATGCCCACTATACGCCCTCGCTCAAAGTCCGTCAACTGCACATACGGTTCACGTCCACGCTGTCGCGGCATGCTACCAGTGTTAAAGACTGCGATGGAGCTCCGTATGCCACGGCAAACTGGCTGACACTGACGGCGGCGGTGCACAAATGCTGCGCAGCTAGCGCCATTCGACGGCCAACACCGCGGTTCCTGGTGTGTCCGCTGTGCCGTGCATGTGATCATTGCTTGTACAGCCCTCTCGCAGTGTCCGGAGCAAGTATGGTGGGTCTGACACACCGGTGTCAATGTGTTCTTTTTTCCATTTCCACGAGTGTACTATTGTCACTTAAATACTAGACACCAATAACTTCCTTATTAGATACTATACAGACAGTAACTTTGCACTATGACTACTATCATTTCACGACTCCAGTTTCTAAATACTGTCTTTGGTTTCTTATTACACCAACTGTGAACTTACAAACCTACTGATATGAGGCCTCGGCATCATTCATGCCACCTCTTACTCTTCTTTTTCTGTTTGTTTATATTTGTTACTTTATCTTATATAACACCCCTTTATTCACAACCTTCACACTGGCATATTACTTTTGTATGTCTACCAGAACCGCACTTTCAGCTACTCTCTTGTGCTCTTAAGTTTCTGTATCACTTTAATATACCTAATATATGTACAAAACTATTCCAATGTGTGACTGACGCTAATGGCTACTCAGTCCATTCTACACATCTTACAGGACTCTACTTTCACATCTTACAACTACGTCATAGCGTCTTATTCCCTTAACTACTACTACAGAAAAACTTAAACGTAATGCTTCTTTAATAGTTAGTGCTTTCTACCGGCTCTGATGATTATTCCTCATCTTTTCTCTCTACTTTCAATTCATCTCACATTCCAGAAGTGCCTTGCATATAGTACTAGACTCCATCTTCCTTCATCCTAAAAATTAAACCATTCCTTTAACATTACATGCCCTTTTCCTCACGTAACTTCTGCTGCTTTGCATTTCCGCAACTACTTCTCTCCATTCGGACTCTTGTCCTCGCTCCTTTTACACTCCTGTCAAGAATCCTTGATAGAAAGGTGGTTAGTAGAAGAGACTGAAACACAGAAAGCAAGAATTGCTTCAGACTGCCGAGGTGCGCACAGCTGCAAACTGTGAAGTCTCTCCTGACTGGGAGACTCCCTACGCTTAATTATGACACTCTCCACTCACGTACCTCTTCAATTCTATTACATTCCTTAGTCCAAAAACTTGTGGTTAACTCCCCACCAAAAATGGGCCATGATACACTAACAGAAGTTTCTTTATCTCTTGGGACACCTTTCTCCATCGCTCTTTGGTCTTAACTAGTACCAAATCCCCTGGTTTAAACACCGTTGCCTGAGTGCTAGCATCGTGTCTCTTCTTTCTTTCAGCTGCCCGTCGATTCATTCTTTCTCTGGCCAACTTTTCTATTTCATCTTTAGTTAGACCTCTGCTCACCGGAAAAACTACTTCGCTCTCAATAACATTCTTTGGTTTATGTCCAAACATTAATTCACATGGAGCAAAACCTGTTGCTTCATGCCATACATTACTGATTATCTCTTCAAAATTTACAATAATGTTTTCCCAAGTTGTGTTTCTCCTGTGACAGTAAGCCCTATGTAACCGGTTCAACTTCTTCATCACCCGCTCACTGGGATTCCCTTGAGGGAAATATGGCGAAATTCTGACGTGTCTCATTCCATATCGCTCCAACATTTCTGTAAACTTGTGAGGTGTAAACTGAGGACCATTGTCTGACAATAAAGCAGCTGGCTTCTCCACCTGCACAAAATAATCTTTCTCCAGCTTTTCAGTCAATATCCTGGCATTCGCCCTCCTGATTGGGTACAACTTTACATGTTTTGCAAACACATCTCACACTACAAAAATATAGGTACAACCACCACTGGATACTGGGAGAGGCCCAAACTAGCCCACTGCTATCAATTCTCGAGGTCCTTCTACTTGCACGTTCTGCCGCAAACCTTGAATGGGAACCGTAACTCCTGTCACCTTTTGACATTTATCACAAGATGCGACTCGCTCCTGCACCCTTCGCTACATGTTCTCAAATATTACCACGTGTTGTAACTTTCCAATGCATCTTCGTGCCCCATAAGGTTGTAACCTCCCCCTCACTTATCGACCTTAATGACAGTGAAAAATTAAACCGCGTGTACCTAATGGAAATTTGGGAAAAGCAATCGTCACCGAAGTTAATCTGTCGGTAAAGAGGGAGGAAAGGGTTACATCTAAATGAAAGGAAAAATGCAAATGAAACTGGTGGAAATTAATTTTGAAAAGGGGTAAAGTTAATGAAGAAAGTAAATGTGCGGCCGTTACGTTAACAATTAACTAGCGGTAATTAGATATTTGAGATTTGGGGGAAATTACGGTCGCCAGTCCTAAGGACAATTACTATAGTAACTGAAAAAGAAAGGTAATTACACATATAATTAGCACTAGAAGCGTGGCAACTGAAGGTTGACACGTGTAGTGTGAAAACTGAAAGTTTGTCAGAAGTAATAAATTTCGCTGCACTCTGACTTAATTTAGCAAAAGAATTAATAAAACCGGAAAATTGAAAGTTAATTTAGTGACTGAAATTAATAAGAAGCTTTCTTTCTTAAGCACATCGAAATTCAGTAAAATACGGTTAGTCTTGGACTACCTCAACAATCATTTCAAAAGCTACTTGAATCTACGCAATTTAGAAATAAGAGATTTAGCTTTGAACTTGAATTAAATGATTCTGAACAATTAACAATAGTAAAATTTAGTACGTACCAAGCTGAGCTGCAGTCACAGGTAAGCTAAAATACGGTAACAAAACTCACACTCTTAATTTGTGCTTGCGTAATCTAAATATTGTAGCCAGCTATGAATACTTAAACTGAACTTTGAAATTAAAGCAGTGAAATGGAATGATTGTACTTTAATGCTGGCGTCTGAATTTCAACGACACTCGGGTTCATTTCGGGAAAGGAAGGGACCCTGCTTGGTAATGCAATTGGGACAATGAGCAACAAAGGTTCCTGCTAAGTTGCTGTAATTTTGCGAGGCAAATGGAACAGTTTGAAAAGCTGAGGTCTGCCATACAGTTCTGAAACTTTACGTGCTTTTAGTCTTCCTTGTTGGTTGATCGAAGGTATGAAGTCATCGATCGAGGAGGTGGCGACAGTCACTCATTGTCGGCCGTCGCTGTTGCAGAAGCTGGATGCTGGCGCGCCTTCTTCTCGACACGATCACCAGAGGAAACGGGCTCTTGATGCTAATGCTTCCCGTCCGCGACACCATGTCAGAAACTATCATCGCAAGTCGAGCGCAATTACATGCTGCCAAACCCCGAAAGCGCGGCAACTCGCGGGAGCGTCACTGAACACACCTGCTCCACTCGCTACTCCCGCCAGACTCCCTCTGCTCAGCCCGCGCTCCACGCGGCAGAGTGAACACTACCAAAGATCCTACACACTTTCGTTCTTCACACGACCTATCGATGTATTCGTTCGATAGCATAGTTTTCCCTAGGCAAGACCCAGCGTAAAATACAAATAATATTTACAAAACAAACCAATTAGACATCGACATAAATGCATAAATATATATATATATATATATATATATATATATATATATATATATATATATATATACAAATAGTAAAACAATTACAATATATAAAGACACAGAAATGTCATATATTCAGGTACCAAAATAAGGAAAAAAATTTATAGTACAATAGATGGAAATAGAAGGATATGCATTTCCGGCGTTACAAGGTCCATAAATTTCGTGCACTAGGTCTATTAATTCATTTACATATTGCTGCAGGAAACAGAGGTTCCACTCCTCCTGATCCTCTCTCCTTCTACTAAACAATACCCCTTGATAAATTTTATAAAATATTTTCACTTTTCGATGTTGCTTTGATTGTAAAATTTGGTTAACATATCTTAAATATTCCTCCTGATTCTGCTGTATTCTTATATGCTCACATACTCGCGTAATTATGGCCCCATGCTTCGATCATCTCGTCATCAACACCCGCAAACAATCCAAGTTTCCCTTTTTCAAAATGGTTCAAATGGCTCTGAGCACTATGGGACTTGACATCTGAGGTCATCAGTCCCCTAGAACTTGGAACTACTTAAACCTGACTAACCTAAGGACATCCACACACATCCATGCCCGAAGCAGGATTCGAACCTGCGACCGTAGCAGTCACGCGGTTCCGGACTGAAGCGCCTAGAACCGCATGGCCACTGCGGCCGACTTTCCCTTTTCCTCAAGCTCTGTTCCCCCTACCGGTATTATGGATAATACATTTGCGATAGTGTTATACCTCCTTTAATGTATCTAATTTCCATATCAAACTGCTATAGATACATCACCCAACGTCCCAGTCTAGTATTATGCAAACGACATGTCTTCACAAAGGTTAACGACAGATGGTCAGTAAGCACTATTGTGTGATTACCCAACAAATAATCCTCAAACTTCTGAATCCCATACAATATAGCCAGGGCTTCCTGTTCTGCAACACAGAAGTTCCTTTCAGCTGCTGTAAACATTATGCTAGCGAATGCAATGGTTGAATGACTTACAACTATGTGCACGACAGGGGGTACTACAACCGTGTTTTTTTCTTATGCCACCTCATATTCTTAACTATCAAATGAAGTTCTTAAAACTATTGCTTATATGAAACGTGTTCATTCACGCACAGCACATTGCCACTTTTCAGTATCTACGAGGTGCATTCAAGTTCTAAGGTCTCCGATTTTTTTTCTCCGGACTGGAAAGAGATTGAAACATGCACATTGTTTTAAAATGAGGCCGCGTTCATTGTCAATATGTCCCAGAGATGGCAACACCGTAGGGCAGATGGAATTTTACCGCCAGCGGCGAGAATGAGAACTGTTTTAAATACTTAAAATGGCGACGTTTTCCTTACTTGAACAGCGTGCAATCATTCGTTTTCTGAATTTGCGTGGTGTGAAACCAATTGAAATTCATCGACAGTTGAAGGAGACATGTGGTGATGGAGGTATGGATGTATCGAAAGTGCGTTCGTGGGTGCGACAGTTTAATGAAGGCAGATCATCGTGTGACAACAAACCGAAACAACCTCGGGCTCGCACAAGCTGGTCTGACGACATGATCGAGAAAGTGGAGAGAATTGTTTTGGGGGATCGCCAAATGACTGTTGAACAGATCGCCTCCAGAGTTGGCATTTCTGTGGGTTCTGTGCACACAATCCTGCATGACGACCTGAAAATGCGAAAAGTGTCATCCACGTGGGTGCCACGAATGCTGACGGACGACCACATGGCTGCCCGTGTGGCATGTTGCCAAGCAATGTTAACGCGCAACGACAGCATGAATGGGAATTTCTTTTCGTCGGTTGTGACAATGGATGAGACGTGGATGCCATTTTTCAATCCAGAAACAAAGCGCCAGTCAGCTCAATGGAAGCACACAGATTCACCGCCACCAAAAAAATTTCGGGTACCGCCAGTGCTGAAAAAATGATGGTGTCCATGTTCTTGGACAGCGAGGGCGTAATCCTTACCCATTGCATTCCAAAGGGCACTACGGTAACAGGTGCATCCTACGAAAATGTTTTGAAGAACAAATTCCTTCCTGCACTGCAACAAAAACGTCCGGGAAGGGCTACGCGTGTGCTGTTTCGCCAAGACAATGCACCCGCACATCGAGCTAACGTTACGCAACAGTTTCTTCGTGATAACAACTTTGAAGTGATTCCTCATGTTCCCTACTCACCTGACATGGCTCCTAGTGCCTTTTGGCTTTTTCCAACAATGAAAGGCACTCTCCGTGGCCGCACACCGCTGCCATGGAATCATGGCGTCAGCGTTGTGAAAAATGTGTACGTCTGCAGGGCGATTACGTCGAGAAGTAACGCCAGTTTCATCGATTTCGGGTGAGTAGTTAATTATAAAAAAAAATCGGAGGCCTTAGAACTCGAATGCACCTCGTACTAGCACTGGTGTAACACACGTGGCCACGAACCACGACATCCGAATTGTGGTCGGAAAAATTTCCTAACTGAGAGAGGCTCGAGACGTGTTTCACGGCTTGTGAATGAAAATCACTTCCAGACCCAACAAGAATTGCTGCAGGCAGTGAATGAAGGTCCATTCCCACCTGCTAGCGAGAGAAAATTGCTACAGGGGCCGCAGGAGTGAAAGTTTGGAGTCAGTCATGGCGCAAGACGCCAACGCACACACAGACAGCTAAAGACGACAGCACCGACGTTCATCGGACTGGAACAAAATGTGACCACTTTCCTGAACACTCGCCCCACCCCGTGAGATCTCGACTGGCCTCCAAAATCACCGGACTTGAATCCCATAGAAAGTTTGTGGAACATGTTGGAACAACGGGTAAAACGTTGACATCAGCATCCCCGCAGTTTGGTGGAATTATGCGATCCAATCTTCAGCGAGTGACTTCGATACGACGTACCTGCACAATCTTGTAGACCAGGCAGTTATCAAGGTAAAAAAAAAAGTTTAAATGTGTGTGAAATCTTCTGGGACTTAACTGCTAAGGTCATCAGTCCCTAAGCTTACACACTACTTAACCTAAATTATCCTAAGGACAAACACACACACCCATGCCCGAGGGAGGACTCGAGCCTCCGCCGGGACCAGCCGAGTTATCAAGTCCAGGGGCGGAATTACACGCTGTTAAATGACGCTTGTAATTATTTCTCTAGGAGTGACTAATTTTTTGTCCGTTGGGGTTATTTGAGCAGTTATATCTAGGGGTATGTTTTTGATACGTAAAGATTTAAAGATGTGTAAAGATTAAAAGAGATGTAAAGACAGAGGTATATAAGGATTAAAAGATGTCGATGGGGTAATCTCGCGTGTTGAGCGGAAATAGAGTTACGGCGGCGATGTCAGCTTGCACTAGGGTGACAGAAGTCTGTGGAGCGCGGGGTAGCCGTGCGGTCAGAGGCGCCTTGCCTCGGTTCGCGCGGCTTCTCCCCGTCGGAGGTTCGAGTCCTCCCTCGGGCGCGCGTGTGTGTGGTTTCTTTAGCGTAAGTTAGTTTAAGTTAAATTAATTAGTGTGTAAGCCAGCAATTTGGTCCCATAGGAACTTACAAACAAATTTCCAACATCCAAAGTCATTGTATACCTCCGAATATTGTGTCTGACCTCCTTTGGCCCGGTGTAGTGGAGCAACTCGACGTGACATGGATTCAACAAGTCGTTGGAAGTCCTCTGTAGAAATAATGAGGCATGCTCCCTCTATAGAAGTCCGTAACTGCGAAAATGTTACCGGTGCAGGATTTTGCGCACGTACTGAGCACTTGGTTACGTCCCATAGATGTTCGATGGGATTCAAGTCGGGCGTTCAGGGTGGTCAAGTCATTCGCTCGAACGGTTCAGAATGTTCTTCAAACCAGTCGCAAACAATTCTGGATCCCGATGACATGTTTGGGAACATGAAGTCCATGAACGGCTGCAAATGATCTCCAACTAGCCGAACATAACCGTTTGCAGTTAGTGATCGGTACAGCTGGACCAGAGGACCCAGTCTATTCTATGTAAACACGACCCACATCATTACGGCCCCCACGAGCTTCCACAGCGCCTTGTTGACAACTTGGGCTCATGGCTTCAAGATGTTTGCACCACTCTCGAAGTCTACCAATTGAAATCGGGACTCATCTGACCAGGTCACGGTTTTCCAGTAGTCTAGAGTCCAACAGATACGGTCACAAGCCCAGAAGAGGTGCCTAAGGCAATGTTTTGCTGTTAGCAAAGGTACACGCATCGGTCGTCTGCTGCCATAGTCCATTACCGCCAAATCTCGTCACACAGTACTAATGGATACGTTAGTCGTACGTCCCATATTGATTTCTGATGTTATTTGATGCAGTGCTGCTTGTCTGTTATCACTGACAACTCCACACAAACGGCGCTGTTCTCGGTCATTAAGTGAATGCCTTCGGTCACTGCTTTGCCCATGGTGAGAGGTAATGCATGAAATTTGGTATTCTCATCACACTCTTGACACTGTGAATCTCAAAATATTGTATTCCCTGACGATTTCCGAAATGGATTGTATCATGCGTCTAGCTCCAACTACCATTCCGTCAGGCGGCCATAATCATCTCAGAAACCTTTGCACATGAATCGCCTGAGTACAAATGACAGTTCCGCCAACGCAAGGTCGTTTTCTACCTTGCTTACGCGATATTACCGCCATCTGTGTGTGTTCATATCGCTATCTCATAACTTTTGTCACTTCAATGTACGTTGTTCATGTGGATACCCATTATTAATCTGGACATCAGCACACGAAGTAATTTATAGCCGACCTTACTGTATTATATATAGTAAGAGTCACACTAAAACTGTGGGTTCTTCGGAATAAATGGACTTCCATTTCTGAGTTATATCAATATGAGTGGAAGGCCATTTCAAGTGTGTTCTATCACTTGAAAGTTAATGAAAAAGTCAGCAGACATCGTCTTTCATATCACACTGGTGCCTGGATTCTATTACGTCTCAGAATCTTGACAAATAAGTAAAAGAATATACCTGTACCATATATGAGGTCGTGTGACTAGGGCCTTCCGCTGGGTAGACCGTTCGCCAGGTGCAAGTCTTTCGATTTGACGCCACTTGGGCGACTTGCGCGTGTAATGGCTGTAAGTGCAGACATTTTTATTGATGACGGAGGATGGTGTACTGAACAATATTGTGTGTGTTTCCTTCATTTGCAGACTAATAATTTAACTATTAGGAGTAGTATGTTTTTACGTTCGTTAGTACTTCCAAGTACATGTGGCATTAATGCTTATTTTCCGTTGGGGAGCAGGTCAAGTATTGCAGTGTGGACGCTTGGACACAAAACGGTTAGTCTGTGCTGCAGGAGTTGTCCATTTAGCGGTGGATTTATGACCATGCAGAAAACATCAGGTAAGTGACATGATATCAGGACAAACTCCACTTACAGCTAGTAAAATTGTTGTCATTAAAACACTACCAGTTTAGCGGATTTAAGCCGCATTATTAGGTGAACAACATTAAAAGTTAATAGGAATACCCATTACTCCTAGTCAAAATTTATTATTCAGGGAACACCGTCAATACTATAGCGACGTAGAGAAGACTCTCTTTGTCGTTCGTGTGGGTCGCTTTTGACTTGCCCTGCAATGAGCTGCCCTGCTGTCACACAGATGCGAGCAAATTTTAAAGAATTGGGCACGTCTTCTTTACCTTTCGCTGGCCATAATTTTACCAACTGTAAGCGGAGTTCTTCCTAACATCATGCCTTTGAACAGTTGCCCAGAATATAAAATAGTTTGTGGGCAAATTATGTGACGTGTTTGTGGGACGACTCTTCGGCGCAGAAGAAAACATAATCAATACGCTGATGTGTGAACATATTAAGATACCACATATGAAAATATTGCAAGTATACCTCTCTCTGTATTTATGAACCCAAAACGTATTAATTTTTCCTTTGTACGTTACATTGTTTACGGTAATTTAAAATGCGTAGGAGTGATCTCGTTTTGGTTTGTGATACTTCTTCAACTTTTACAGCTTATTAGAAATATAGACACATTATGTTCTCAAGTAGCAGTTTCTTCGCAAATACAAGTAGGTACGGGCCGTTTTTGCCCGCTAGACAACCCTAAAAAAACAATTGCCTGCAACAAAGGTCTTCGTTGAAGGTCATGGGTGGTAGCCAGAAAATAACACAGATTAAATAAGTAAATTAAATATCTTTCTTTTTGATCAGACTTTAACTTGCTTTGTTTCTGTTGGTATTTATGAATGTATAAGTTTATACTGACTGAGAATTTTGATGTCTTCCAACTCCAAACAGCTACTTCTTGATTTATCGTTCAGATAAAGCAGTGTAGATTAATTATGTTTTGAAAATCTTGTACGTTGCGCTTGTTCTTGCTCTGGAGTTTGGAAATTTTGATACTGCTGCAACTTTGTACTAAATGACAGAAAGTGCTACTTCTAGAGGTATCTACACTCGTGGAAATGGAAAAAAGAACACATTGACACCGGTGTGTCAGACCCACCATACTTGCTTCGGACACTGCGAGAGGGCTGTACAAGCAATAATCACACGCACGGCACAGCGGACACACCAGGAACCGCGGTGTTGGCCGTCGAATGGCGCTAGCTGCGCAGCATTTGTGCACCGCCGCCGTCAGTGTCAGCCAGTTTGCCGTGGAATACGGAGCTCCATCGCAGTCTTTAACACTGGTAGCATGCCGCGACAGCGTGGACGTGAACCGTATGTGCAGTTGACGGACTTTGAGCGAGGGCGTATAGTGGGCATGCGGGAGGCCGGGTGGACGTACCGCCGAATTGCTCAACACGTGGGGCGTGAGGTCTCCACAGTACATTGATGTTGTCGCCAGTGGTCGGCGGAAGGTGCACGTGCCCGTCGACCTGGGACCGGACCGCAGCGACGCACGGATGCACGCCAAGACCGTAGGATCCTACGCAGTGCCGTAGGGGACCGCACCGCCACTTCCCAGCAAATTAGGGACACTGTTGCTCCTGGGGTATCGGCGAGGACCATTCGCAACCGTCTCCATGAAGCTGGGCTACGGTCCCGCACACCGTTAGGCCGTCTTCCGCTCACGCCCCAACATCGTGCAGCCCGCCTCCAGTGGTGTCGCGACAGGCGTGAATGGAGGGACGAATGGAGACGTGTCGTCTTCAGCGATGAGAGTCGCTTCTGCCTTGGTGCCAATGATGGTCGTATGCGTGTTTGGCGCCGTGCAGGTGAGCGCCACATCTCTACGATCGTCTCCATGGGAGAATAGCAGCCTGCACTGCTGCGAAAGGTGGATATACACTGTACTAGTGCCGACATTGTGCATGCTCTGTTGCCTGTGTCTATGTGCCTGTGGTTCTGTCAGTGTGATCATGTGATGTATCTGACCCCAGGAATGTGTCAATAAAGTTTCCCCTTCCTGGGACAATGAATTCACGGTGTTCTTATTTCAATTTCCAGGAGTGTATATTGCGTCTTCCGTTACAATGTGTGGATATAAAGGAACGCTACATATGTAGTTACAGTGTATACATTCAGCATTACATTACATGATCTCTATCTTACGGTAACGACTGACAGTTCCATCTAGTTTGATCGATAACGAAATTCTCTTTTATTTTTCCGTGACGTCTTTTTAATTGTCATGGTGCGCTCTTCATTCGATGGCGTGGCTCGTTTCGTCAGGCTGGGACACCGCAGCACGGAGTAACTGTTACGCCAGTATCAACCACAGTGCGTAGAAAACTATTATCAACGTCCCACCTTATAGACACGGAGCGTCCATTCGTACCAGTTTAAATGCACAAACAATAACAAAAACTTCCAAACAGATATTTTTTACTAATAAAAAATACTTTATATCAGGTTATTTCATTTTTTTCTGTTACTAAGGTTCTGCTTGTACTGTTGTTAGTGTTTGGCAGCGTCCACGACATCCATCAT
The DNA here is from genome assembly GCF_023898315.1 of Schistocerca nitens. Taxonomy (NCBI): domain Eukaryota; kingdom Metazoa; phylum Arthropoda; class Insecta; order Orthoptera; family Acrididae; genus Schistocerca; species Schistocerca nitens. The sequence goes on along the minus strand of NC_064615.1, from coordinate 251,452,559 downwards.
AAGAATTAACAACGTGGTTGCAATCCCATTTCTAAGAGAAAGCTTTGGGTCTCTCAGCGAATAGCTGAAGACGCATAAATTATGGCTTTTTATATGGTTAGGTTAATTACGGGATAGTTGGACCACTTTTTTCCTTGATCATAAAATGTCTGTGTCTTTCAGATTTTTTAACTTCTTGCATTATGTTCATATAGAGAGTCATACAAACTTAATTGCCATGTAGTATTGAGACACTGCTACTTAAAATACAAGAGACGTGATAAAGTGAAAACACAGGGTGTTTCCCTAAGGGCGTGCAAAAATTTAAGGGTACGTAGAGGATGCTCCACTGGACAATTTGAGGTAGTGAACCTGGGGTAGGATAAGCCAATTTAAGGAGATAATGGGAATAAAAACACATTACTGAATACTTTCTTATGTACATTAGTTACGGTTAATTGCAAATACCATCACCCACACAATGAACGTACCATTTGTACTGTATCTTACAAAATGTGCTCAAACTGACGGCCATCAACCTCAATGCAAGCATGACATCGGCGTACAAGATTCTAACGCAGCCTGACAAATATCCCCAGTGTGTTTAGAATCACATCGCATGCAGCTACAATTCTAGCAAGTAATTCCATCTACGTATTCACTGGGGTCCCATACGCAACCCCAAAGGGGTTCCGGTCAGATGACCTCACAGGCCATGGAAAAGGACCTCCCATTCCAATCCTGAGACCAGCAAATACAGCCTGAGGTGGTTGCGGACATTCACACTGAAGAGAGGCGGTGGACCCTCCTATTGTATCCACATCCGCTCACGAACAGCCAAGGGTACGTTCTCCAACAACTCAGGTAGAACTCTTTGCACGAGCCTCGAGTAAAGATGGCCATTCAGACAGCCTGCTACATCATGACTTCCTAGTAATCAGGCTCATCTTCCTTGTTTCCTTGCAGGTGGTGGGGAATGTACATGTAAGTAAACAGCACAGTAATTGTAAACTTGTACGGATGTTGGTTGTAAAACAGTAGTGCTAGGCAAAGTGGTGTACAAGTTTAATTCCATGTCTCCTTAAAATGACTTCTCCGACCTCAGGTGCCCTACCTCAAATTGTTCAGTGGAGCGTTCTCTACGTCCTGTTACATTTTTGGACGTTCTGTCGGAAACACCCTGTGTACACGAGCGATCCACCTCTCCCATAGGTATATTGGTGAGATGGACCAATGTACTGGGAGAAACGGGTCTCATCAAAATGGCTATACATGAAGAAAAGAGTGAATTAAAATTACACATTTTTATTCGGAATATGCTGTTATCAACACAGAATTTTACTATTAAATATTTTAGTCAGAAACAGTATTGTCAGTGTGTTATAAATCTTGTTTGAACACTGGCTTTTCCAATGAGTTACTGGTTTTGTTCAAGCATTAGCCTATCTTTCTCTCTCCACAGCAGTTACACGTACTGTATTACCAACTGCAGAACAACATTCATGAGACCATCGTGAATTGAAGCACACTGAATCCGATCGTAATTTTCATTAGTTCTGTAATAGATTCCGTAACACCCAACACGTTCATCTACATCTCATTCATCAAAGTTATTATTGTAAGCTTCTACAATGTCTTCATTTGATGAACACAGTGAGCTAGTTGCAGCAGTTTTCCTCTTTAGCGTCTTAGATCTGTTTTTCTCTTCACTAATATTTTCCTTCATGATCTGTTCTTACCTTTCTTCTGTTTCCTTTCTTTTCTTATCCCTGTTTTCCTTGCAGTTCCAATAATTTCAGAAGAGCTTAGCCATTTGTGTACAGTTACTGCCTTCCTCTTAAAAGGTTAGGTTAGTGTTGTTTTAACGTCTCGTCGACAACGAGGTCATTAGAGACGGAGCGCAAGCTTGGGTTAGGGAAGGATGGGGAAGGAAATCGGCCGTGCCCTTTCAAAGGAACCATCCCGGCATTTGCCTGAAACGATTTAGGGAAATCACGGAAAACCTAAATCAGGATGGCTGGAGACGGGATTGAACCGTCGTCCTCCCGAATGCGAGTCCAGTGTGCTAACCACTGCGCCACTCCTCTTAAAATTCATGGTTTTATCAATGGAAGAAACGGGTGACATTTCTTCCAAAGTTTTAGTCTGTGTTGGCTTAGGAGTACTTAGTTTTGAACAGGTAATTTTGAAAGTCTTAGGTCTAGTAGGATTGGGTCTGAAGTCGTGTCAGTGAAGGAATTTGACTTCTACAGATACCTCTGCTCTTTCCCTCTTCTTTTGATGTGCTTGAGATTACGTACTAGGTCTTTTGGAGTGGTTGGTGGGCCTGCGTGTGAGATTCTGTTCCCGACTGGGAGAAATGGGCCATCGCGACTTCTATCTGCAGGCAGCGAATTTGGAGGTCATTTTAGGCTATTTTCATACCTATACATTTGTCAAACCCACAGTAAAGAAAACTGCATCAATATTGTGCAAACTACGTCTTAATAATAAAATTATGCAACTCCACGATAAAACTTTTCGGAGTAGCATAACAGAGAGAGTGATTTTAATCCGGAACTATGACGAAAATAACAGCAACACTTTTGCACCACGTTTGTTCACGAAAGAACTTTCTCACAAGTAGCGGGAGCTGCTCTCTAGCGGCGCATTTGTGAAATTTTCCACTGGCCCGTCTCACCCAGTGCTCCACCCCTCCCAGACTTACCCTGCATATCGTTTCGACTACAAAACTGCAGCTTTACTATCTCTTCATGTCGACAAGAGTAGCGAAACGAATCAGTTGGGATCTTGATGATTGTTGAGGGAGGAACCGACGTATAATGAGAGCAACGAAGCGTCACATCAACATTCTAGTAACTAATGACGGAGCACTAGCTCAGCTGGAATATCTTCGGTAGGAGTATCACGAAAACTATCCAAAATGGAAATCTTTTATACTGCCTTTCACGACTGAGAGGCTTTCATTAACACACAAAAACTCATCATTTACATGATAATAAGCACATAAAGAGGTCGATTGTCAATTCTCTGTTAACAATAGCTGATTCTGATGAATTCTGCCTAGAGTAACATTTCTGACATGAAATATTGTTTAGTGTTTAAACGACACCGTGAAACTCTCAGTTAAAGTTTTCTGGCAACGGCTACCATTATTTTAAGGTTGCAGTAGAATTTTGGATTTTCACTCCTTCCAACATCCTTTGATAATCTCTTCAGTTTCTCCGAACGCTGCATCCAATCATCTAAGAAAGCATCTTTCTGGTCTTCTGGAATGCAGTCCAGAAAGGCGCAAACCGATTTCAGAAAATCTAGAAAAATAGAAAAGGCAAGTGTTACATCATCTTATTTAAAAACTATATAGCATACCAGTATAGTAGTTGACTTAAAATATGGAAACCACTATTTTAGCAAGAGGTAGCGTGCAGAAGGACATATGTTGTACACTATGTTCAGTGCTTAAGACGTTTTCTATTGAGATATTCTTTGGTAGTTAGCTAGTTGTTTATTCATCTATAGAGTATTTGCAAAATTATATAAATCACGCCATCTTAATGTAAAAAAAGGAACAATATTCAAAAACTTAACGGACTCATGTATACAGTAGTACTGACGCCGGCGTAGATTGACATGTTGTGTTCTTAAATATGATATGTTGTGTCCAGTGTTTTTATATCAGTTTACAAACAAGTTTACAATTAATGTGGAACATACTTTTACACTTTTCGTCTGTATTATACCACTGGTCACTGCACACACCACGCACACACGTACTTCACTGCTGTTAACTACACTGCAGTACTCTGTGTGCGTGCACGCACCATACACACGCACGCACCCCCCCCCCCCCAAAAAAAAAAAAAAACACACACACACACATAGACTTTGGCTGCCATTAGGACGCTGATAATACTTATAGCATGCTATTGAATTTTCATGTGGTTCCCTTGGTCTGTGTGAAAATAATGAGGCAACATTGCTCCACAAATCTCAGACATACGATTTTACAATAAGATTCATGAAACAATGACAGTTTACTGTAGAATTATCAAGTAACGTTAACTTTTTACCATTCCCTGTTCTGTGTTATCAGATAATCGTTGTCCTAATAGTATGAATTATTGAAGAGGTATGTCTTAACTGACATTTTACATATTTGGATTTTAGTTGTCTCTTTTATCTCCTTGCGCAATTTAATGCAGAATTTTATAATCTCGTAGAAAATACTGTTTTGTGTTTTATATTCATTTACTCTCGGTAAATGTAAGTTTAGTCTGGATCTTGTGCCATGACCATGAATGCAGCTGTTTGTGAGGTAATTACTGATGTTGTTCTTATCGATGTGCATAACAGATTGGCAGCTGTACTCACATAGTGCAGATGTTTACAAGGAGCTTGGGTACTACTTTTAGTGCTTATTCTCTAGGAACTGCTCTTGTTTTAAACGAATCAGTATTCGTAAAGGTAGTAGAGGTCATTTGAAATGTCAAGTACTGCAGTGAAGCTGTTCGTAAAAGAAGTTGACTATGACTGCCTGCACATTGCTCTCTGATGATAATGCTGAACGACCCTAGAAAAAATGTCCAATGCCATTTCTCTTGCCTTTATATTCAGTAAATACCTCTCCTCTTTTTGTAACAGCACTGTCTAACTCTTAACAATCGTCACTTTCCTACATTCCCGTCAAAGGACTATCGAATTCTGGTTAAATGAGTATAGTTTCCTTTAAAAGATTCAGAATAGTGTTTATAGATCAAAGACTACCCTTTCCTTGCTTGCTGTTTGTCGTTAACTTTGTTTCGATATAATCAGCAGTTCGTGAACTGTTAAGAATGTCCACATTATGCAAGAAGTCCTGCATATTTCGATACAATGGTGACCAGATATCCTAAGGTGGTGTCCGGCAAAACCAAAACTCATGCCATTCAGCACAATATAAAAAAGCCTTCTTTCAGGCAATGACTAGCATTACTCAAATTACACAGAAATACTAATTAAATTAACAAAGAACTAAATACAGCATGAATAACGACATTATTATGGCAAAGGATAGATTGCTACTCACTATATAGAGGAGACGTTGAGTCGCAGACAGGCGCTACAAAAGGACTGCTTCAGCCTCCTTCCAGGTCACCATGACCAACAATATCCTCACCCACAATTGCTTCACCTTTGAGGGCATGACAAAAATAAGTACGGGATACAGCGATGGGAACCCACATGGCAACATCATATGCCAACCTATTCATGGACCATCTAGAGGAATCCTTCCTAACCACAGAGAATCTCAAATCCTTCACCTGGTTCATATTCATTGATGACATCTTTCTAATCTGGACTGAGGGCGAGGATACCCTGTCCACATTCCTCCAGAATATCAACATCCTCTGCCCAATTTTCTTCACCTGATTCTCCTTAACAAGCCACCTCCCTTGATGTTGACCTCCGCCTCAACGATGGCTACATCCCTACCTCCATCTGTATCAAACCTACCAACATCAGCGATACCTTCACTTCGACAGCTGCCACCCATTCCGTACCAAAAAAGTTCCTTGTATTCAGCTAGCCACCTGTGGCAGTCGCATCTGTAGTAATAGTAGGGTCTCACTAAGGCCCTGACACACCAGAATTGCCCTCCCAACCTTGTACAGAAACAGATCTCCAGTGCCCTGTCTGTCTAGTCACCTACCACCTCCTACATTACCACATATGGCCACAAAGTAATACTCAGGACCGATTGTCCTCAGCAATTCGGTCCCATAGAACATATTACAATTAAAAAAAAAGAAGCACTCACCTCACGACTCAGTACTACCCAGGACTGGAGCAACTGAATAAAATTCTACATCAGGGTTTCAAAGACCTCTCATCATGCCCTGAAATGAGGAATATGCTACCCAACATCATTCCCAACTGTCCCACAGTGGTATCCCGCCATCCACTGAATCCACATAATATCGTTGTCCGTTCCTTTTCTACCTCTGCTCTCAATCTCATGCTTAATGGCTCATATCTTTGCAATAGACCTAGATGCAAGAGCTGTCCCATACATCCTCTTACAATCATCTACTCCAGTCCAGACACAAGCATAACTTACCCCATCAAAGGCAAGGCTACTTATGAAAGCACTAAAGTAATTTACAAACTAAGGTACACACCAATGTGCTGCTAGTTCTAAGTAGACATGACTACCAATAAATCGTCTGTCAGCATGAGCGGCCACTGACAAACATCCAGCCCAACAAAATATGCGCCCATTTCAACGACTACTTCACAGTCCTTCCTCCCAACACCAGGTTTCTGAATTGCACAGATGTGAACTCTCACTGCAACATATCCCACGTTCTTGTAACCCCCCTGGCCTCAACTTAACCAGTCTCTGTCCCTGACTCACCTCTACCCCTTCCCTACTCCCACTACCGTGTTTTATATTCCACCAATATATCCACTTCTCTTTCTTTCCTTTACTTCTCTCCTTTTCTGCTCACTTCCCCGCCACCCTCAAACCTCCCAACTGCACATAGTAGCCCTACCCTGTCCCCACCATGTCCTGTATGCTCCTACAAACAACACTACATCCTCGTCACCCTTAACCTGCTATCCCTAACCTGCTTGTTACCCCCATAACCACAGATTGTTTCTCCCATCTGGTTTCAGTGCCTAGAGACATTGGCCTGTAAGTGTGAGTTTGCTTGTGTAAATGTTTTTGTGTTTTCTATTTTAGAAGAATGCTTCTGTCTGAAAGCACAAATGTGTAGCAGTCTTTTTGTTGTGCCCATCTGCGATTCAACATATCCTCTATATGGTGTCAAACTCTCAATTCTCATAATAAAGAGTTAAATACCATGCACTGTATTGCATCCAAAAAGGCTTAAGTTTTCCATAGTTGATATGATGTACAATTCTCAATCTCAATTTCCTCAGAATACAACTTACATTATGGTGATAATACTACAGAAAGTTTAAAATTTGTCTCGTTTCCGTTTTATTGCTGGGTTTCATATAGCCTCAGTGTATTGCTCCACAGGTTTCGTGTTAGATTTGCTTTTAAGATTGCTGACACATTGGATTAATTACTTGCACATAATATTAAAACTAACAACAACAAGTTTGTATCTAATGTTACACATAAAATCTTTTGGACTGACTTCAAAGCTTTTTATACCGACCAACCAGCTACAAACTTCAAAACTAAATACAAATTATATACAGAGACAGGAAGGAAAACGCAGATTATAAATGCACCTTCGCTTCCCACCTAATTGCAAAAAGACTCAGTGTTACTAATAATGACAATAACCTCACGATTTTGTTCAAAACGGAGAAGGGTACCCATGGGCATCCTGGAAGAAATTGAAATATGTAAATATGTGCGGAAGCATACGAACAAAAATCTTAATAAGCAAAAAGCTTTAAAAACATTGTTTTTCTTGACGGTTTCCAGAACATGTTCGATGTGTTGAAATGTAACTGAAAGTATTAAACAAACAGAATTGTGACCTTCCCCCCCCCTCCCTCCCCCTTGTTGCAAACAACAGGTCGTGTAGACATCTTGCTTTTGTGCAAAGATGCACTTCCATTTGTTTAATATCGATAGGTTTCCAAACACGACTCTTAGGTTCTTTGCTTGTCGCCTGCTGTCTAAGCTCTTTGTACATTATTACCTCGTATGTGTCATTCTCTTATGTATCTTTGTAAAGCTCTTATATGTCATATATTTCCGTTTTTTTTTCACTTTTAAAGCAATGTATTTATGTCCTTATTTCTATCTGGCTCCCCTGTCCACCTTGTCTGCTCTCTACATGCCCTCCCTGAAAACGGCTACACCTCCTACTTAAGTATCGCCATTTAACGTGTCTCATCAGTTTGTATGTGTGTTCTCACGACGATAGACATGTAAGTTCACTTTATACGTATAATGTCCTTAAATTGTAGACGAGTGGACATGGAACATTATTTATTTTACGATTTTGTTTTGATGATCGTTGTGGATGATTTGTTATACAACATTATTTACTTTCTATGTTTGTTTTGACCATGTTTGTTCGAAGTTTCCTAGTTATATGAGTTAATTCATTGTACTTTGTTTTTCAGTATTGTTCAGATAGCCACTGGAAAACGGTATTGGAGCAGAAACCAGTCGTGGTGATTAAAAGAGAAAGAAGGTGCAACTAATGCTTTCATTTGATTGTTTAGAAGACCTGTTTGCTCCTTGCATTTTATCCCTGCTACCTAGAATATTTCAAAATGTGTATACCATTCAACATTGTCAAAAGCATTCTCTAAATACACAAAATGTTGGCTTGTCTTTCTTTAACTTATCTTCTAAGACAAGTCGTAAGGATCTGTATTGCCTCGGATTTCCCTACATTTCTCCAGAAGTCAAAGTGATCTACCACGAGGTCGACTTCTATCAGTTTCTCCATCGTTCTGCAAATAATTTGTTTCATTTTATCGCAATCATGACTCACTAAGCCAATGTTTCGTTAACATTCACACTTGTTACCGTTTGGGTTCTTTGTAATAGGTATTATTGCATTATTCTTGAAATCTGAACATATTTCACCTGTCTGTTATGTCTTGCGTACCAGAGGGAATAGTTTCGTCATGGCTGGCTCTCCTGAGGTCTCAGAAAATCTGAGGGACTGTCATCTGCTACAGTGGCCTTGTTTTGACTTAGATCTCTCAGTGCTCCGTCAAATTCTTCTCATACTATCATATCTCCCATTTCATCTTCAACTAAATCCTATTCCCTTGTTAAGATACTGTCTTCCATAAATCCCTGTCACATTTCAGTTTTCTCTCCTTAATATTTCCCCAAGTCATGCTTGCCTTCACAGCCTTGCATATTTCATAGAACCACTCCTTCATTGCTATTTTTCACTTCTTGTCAGTCTCATTTTTCGGTACCCTTTTGTCTATTTCACTTCCTGCATTTTATGTTTTCTTTCTCCTTTCGTCAGTTAGGTTCTTTGCATCATGTGTTACATTTCTACTGGGCCTTACGTTTCTGTCTATTTGATCCTCTTCTGCCTTCACTACTTCACCTCTCAAAGCTACTCGGTTGTCTTAACCTCCCTTTGAAACTGTCAGCAACTTCTGGTTCTTGCAACTTACTAAGTCCCTAATCCTTTAATTTCATACACTTTTTCACTTTCCCCAGTTTTAGTCTACAATTCATAACCAATAAATTGTGGTTATGAAATTCTCTCGAGCTTCTAGCTGTATCACGTGGTTTAAAAACCATGGCTTGCCGCTAAGCAAAGTTAGGATCCGGCCACTGTCTCGCGAAGAGACCATGAGGATAAAATCCGAGAGATTAGAGATTAGAGCCCGCACAGAAGCGTACCGACAATCCTTCTTTCCACGAACAATACGAGACTGGAATAGAAGGGAGAACCGATAGAGGTACTCAAGGTACCCTCCGCCACACACCGTCAGGTGGCTTGTGGAGTATGGATGTAGATGTAGATGTAGATTGAAGCATGTACAACTGGCATGCAACTGAAACATTAGGTCTGTGGTGCTAGAACAAGCAACTGTCATGTCACAGAAAGGTAGCGTGGCTATATAAGGCCGTCAGTAGCAACCTTAAGGCTGCGTTTGTGCTGCCATCTCAGTGTTCACTTCTCGCTGGCATGGCCCAGCGTTGATGAAACAGCTCTCTGTGTTTAGCGATCCACTTAACTCGCATCATCGCTGCTCGCCCTACTGCTGACAACGATTCTCGCCAGGCGATGACATGAAATTGGTTTATGTTTGGTGCTGCATCACAGCCTTATGTCCTGAAACTTGGGCTGTGATTGGCTGCTTCAAGGTCATTTCAGCAGGGCCGCGTTTGACGCTGGTAGCACTCTGCCCAGCACATGAACAGCTGCAGGGTAATTACTTCCAGTGGGCAGCCGACTGGATGGCAGCAGCATAAGTGCAACAACGCTACTGGCTAGAAGCAAGGTGTGATGTGCCAGCAGCGAGCTGTGAGGTGCCAGCGGCAAGGATGTAGCATAAACGTACCTTTAGACAGTCACCACTCGACAAAGGTCAGCGAGTACTCAGCCGAAAGCTTGTGGATTTTAAAACCACTTGATAGGGTTGGAAGCTCAAGAGATTTTCATCAATATATATCGCCACAAAACCTGTTATGTTTCTTTGCACACTGCTGTGTGGTTCTTTTGGCTTGGCTCTGAGCACTATGCGACTCAACTGCTGTGGTCATTAGTCCCCTAGAACTTAGAACTACTTAAATCTAACTAACCTAAGGACATCACACACATCCATGCCCGAGGCAGGATTCGAACCTGCGACTGTAGCAGTCGCACGGTTCCGGACTGCGCGCCTAGAACCGCGAGACCACCGCGGCCGGCTGTGGTTCTTTAGTGGGGACAGGTGCGAGGGACAGAGGCTGTTCATGAACTGAAAATTCAGATGAAATTTATTCAATATCTAATATCAAACAGTAAAGGATCTTTGCATCGTGTGTTAGATTTCTACTGGGCCTTACGTTTCTGTCTATTTGATCCTCTTCTGCCTTCACTACTTCATCTCTCAAAGCAACTCGGTTGTCTTAGCCTTGTATCTTCAGATACAAAAGATTTATAAATCTGCCACTATCCAGTACAAAGTCTGTTCAGAAGGTGTCGAGCCTCGGGCACTGTGCATGTCGGTAATTGCTATTCTAAAGGTAAACACACAAAACATGCTCAGCCTATGAATGTTCCAAGTTACGTACAGCTGCCGCTGGAGCTCTGGAGAGGGGATGCTTGCATCTCATTGGCAGCAGCGTAATCGTTTGAGGCAGCGTCCTCGTACCAAGGTGGCGGCTGTAGGAAGCGCGGCGACGTAACTGGCAGTGTGGGTATTTGAAATTGTGGCCAACGGTAAACCGGACGATACCGCAAACGCATGCAATCGTAAATTGTGGTTAGAGTGTACATCTAGCCAGGGAAATGTTTTGAAGTTTAAAATCTGGTTTCGGAATCTCTGTTTTACAGTTATATGGGCTAACTGAAACCTCCCAGTGTCTTTCGGTTTCTCCAACGTATACAACTACCTTTCATGATTTTTTTCGAGTCTTACATTCTCGCTCTTCAGCTGCATTAATTACAGACGCTGTGTATCACATCGGTACTTTTCATTTTGCTAACATTAGTACTTCATACTATTCATTTGACGTACTTTACAATTTCACCACAACACACATATGCTCCCATTCCATAGACCTCACATTACAGACGGAATAAATTTAATGTCTCGTCTTGAGTATAATTGTGGTTGACATTATGAACATCTTCAGTTCACTACAATTTCCAAGAGCTTATGTTTGTTGCATAATATTCTGCATTTCCATACTGTTATATACGTTTGGAACACGTAATGTCTAACGTGTACAAACTCCATGCATTACTACCGAAACCATATGACCTGTATTTCAGTAATGCGCAAGCCAAGGTATGAGTTTTTGTCAATTAATAATCCTAGTTCTACATCCTCTCCCATGACATATATGGTCGTTTTTTAGTGTGCTCACATATTCACTTCAAGCTAGATTGTTACATGGTTCGCTACTATTCAGTTACACTTTTTTATAAAATTAATTTTTAAATTTTAAATCTTTTTAATTGTATCATTAGCTTCTATTTTAATTCAAGTTTTTGACACTCATCTAGGTATGCCTAAATGGCTCTGTTGTAAGTCAGCTACCATGTTCGATTATTCTAAATCGACTTCAGTTCGTCATACTCACGTAATATTTTAGCTTGTGATGGCCGTTTATTTTTAACCGCTAGACATTATTATGATTCAGTGTTATACCATTATGCATTAAGAAACTAAATCATTTCAACTGTAACATTAGCTTCAATTTAATTTCAAGTTGTTGCCACTCAGCCAGGCTAACGTAAATGGTTCTGTTATTGTATGTTCGATTATTGTATTATAACTACACTGGTCATATCCATTTTAGGTTGCGATGTCTGCAAACATATTCTTTCACAACTTACATTTTATTTTGTGATTTAGATCGTTTTCATGTTTACATTGTACTACACAAGTTAATGGTTGCAAATATGCTCTCTGTTTTGTTATTGACTAACTAGTATCTCTGTTGCGTCATACACGATGTTGCCTCATGAAGCACATTTCATACTATGTAAAACATTTTATGTAATGTCAATACGAGTTTCTTCTCCATATAAGTAGCATAAATATATCTTTGTCAAGTTATCCATGATATTCGGGCATGTAGGTCATCACTATGAATGGTTTCTTTGTAAAGTTGCTCTTTGACTTCATTTCTATGGTCAGTGCTAGCACCAACTATGGGTCTTCGTTTCCTTCTTCGGTAGCATAATCGCCTCGGTCAGTTGGCACAGTTTTTCTTCGAACACACAACAGCACTGTCAAGTATGCCTACATGAGATGAGACCTGTATAATATTCAGTCAGTGTCCTCACTTTCGTGAGCGTTTTACTAAAATTAGATATAAAGGTATGATGTTGACTGAAAATTCCGTTATGGATCACTAATATACAAACTTATTTTAATACACTTTATCCCGGAGCTTCTGTCTGATGATGAAATTTTGACACGCGTAACGGTTAAAACAAAAGTTGTGCGATCAAGACCTTTCCATATGTCATAGTTGTGCCAAATCTAAAGCGTCGCCTGCCTCAATCATGGATGCATTTCTCCGTCACGTAATGGAATCGGTCGAACAAGCACCCTGTAAGCTGCCTCTTTCGTGGATGAGTTACATTGCCTTAACCCTCTATTGCACAAGAACAGTAAAACTAAGAATTTTCCAATAACAACTTTGGATTTATACTTCATACTGCCCATGAATGAAAAATAGATGATGATAAACTTTCTAGTATATATATTTTGGAAAATATCACTCTGTATGTTCAAATATACACTGCGCAAATACGGATGTAATGAGTTCGTACATATTAGTTCGTATAAGGTACTACATTTTTGGAGAACAGAGTTCAAAATTTATGGTACATCGACAAATTAAGACTTTAAATTAAATTTTATTTAAAAAACGAAAATAAAAAACATTATAAAAGTTGGGTATACATCAGTTAGCAAAATGTCACTACTATGCAGTTACATATTTCCAGAATTTATACATTGTGAAAATTGTAGAAACAATTTCTATCTGGTACAAAACACAAATAGGTGTTACATTTGGTACACATTACTTTTGTTATTTTTTGACATTTATTATATTTACATCTGGCAGATTTTTCACAGTAGTTAGGCCAGTGATCGATTCTCTCCTTCCTGATGTCAGCATTTGCTGTATTTGGCTGCCTTCTATTTTTGGTGCCACTGCCTGGTGAGCTATCCAGCGATTGTCTCTTGGATGGTTTTCCTGACCAGCATAAGGATTCAGCAATATCAAGCTTGAAATCAAACAAAGCCATCTGGGTTTTCTCTTCAATACTATTTTCATGACAGGCTCTCTTGTAAAGTAGCCAAGCAACAACACAACTCATGTCTAATAAATGGAAGAACAGTCTCATGTAATATTTCTTTGACCTGATTTTCGTTCTGTACAGAGCTAATAAGGAGTCAATAGTGTCAACACCTCCCATAAACTTGTTGTACTCCTTCACAATCTTTGGGCATTTTATTTCGATATGTTGCTTTGTTTTTTTGTCATATCTTGCAACCTGGCTTTCTGGGTGAGTGCCTGAAAAGGTGCCCAGAAGGCTGACACACCTGTTGTCTTGCCATTACACAAGAATCAGGTCATATCCAGAAACAGATGCAGTGGATTCAACAGATGTGCCTCTTCCCTGCTTTTTCATTTCAGCATCAGATGGCATCTTATTGTTTCTCACTCTATTCAACTGTACTGTTCCCAGACAGTGAATACCACATTTTACCAGCTCAACTTGAAGCTCTGGACTGGAGAACCAGTTATCACAGAACAGTTTATGATTTTTGTACTTTGGTATTCTTTCAGCCAATCTGAGCACTACATTTCCACTGGCGTTTACATTAGGAAGATGACTGGGTTGATTGACGGGTCCAGAATAGATTTCGAAATCATAAATAATACCACTGGCACCTGCTATGCAATATATTTTGTAGCCCCACTTTTTTGGTTTCTTGGGATTATACTGTTTCAAGCTACTGTGACCTTTGAATGGCACAGTTTGTTCGTCCACTGCAAGGTGTTCTTCAATTGGTATTTTTGACAATTTTTTTCGCAGCATATCTGAGTATACTGTGCACGTCAGTGGCACAGTTACATCACATGAGCCAGTACAGAGTTCTGAAAATATGTATATTTAAATATACACAGTGCAATAGAGGGTTAAGATTATTCCTATGAAAGTCAGTCTATCAACTGCTTTTCCTGCTATTTGTTTTTTGTGGCCGTTCCATGTAAGGTCGCTCTGGATAGCTGCTACTCGCAGATATTTTAGGGTAGATGCTCTCTCCAGCAATTTGCCATCAACAGTGTAGTTGCGCAGTAGTGCATTTCTTTTCCCATGTATGCACAATATATTCCATTTATCTACGTTCAGGGTCAACTGCCAGAGCCTGCACCATTCATCATTCCTCTATAGGGAAATCTGCAAAGCGAGACTGTCTTCTGGCTTTGCTACTTTATTGTAGACAACTGCATCATCTCCGATCAGTCTCACAGAGTTTCCGACACTTTCTATTAGATCGTTTATAAACACTGTAAATAAGAATTGTTCTGTCAACTTCCTTGGCGTACCCTGGCCTTAACAAGCGTCGATTTTGTTCCGTTAAGAGTGGCGTAATGAGTTCTGTCACCAAGGAACTCTTTAATCCAGTCGCAAATCTCGTTAAGAGTGGCGTAATGAGTTCTGTCACCAAGGAACTCTTTAATCCAGTCGCAAATCTGGTCCGATATTCGATAAGTTCGTTTTGTTTTTTTCAATAATGGCCGTTAGGGACGTTGTCGAATGCCTTTCTAAACTGAAGGAAGACGGCATCAACGTAAGCACCGTTGTCTACAGCGCTATTAATCTCGTGGCGCAACAGAGCGAACTTAGTTTCGCAAGATCTGCGAAATCCATGTTGATATTTACAGAGGAGATTTTCGTTCTCTCAATATGTCACAATTCCTCAGCTTAAAACGTGTTCCATAATTCTAAAATAGATTGATGTCGAAGATATAGGCCTATAATTATATGCATCGGTCCTAAGACTCTTCTTGGAAACGGGAATCCCCTGGTTTTTTTTTTTTTCAGTCGCTAGGTGCCTTCGTTTCTCCAGAGATATACGATAAACTGCTGCTAGAAGAGGAACAATTTCTGTCGCATAATCTTTGTACAGTCTTACAGGACTGGTCCTGATGCCTTTCGCAGTGGTTAACAGACAGAACTCGCATACGGTACAAACCTGCGACGCGCCATCGAGATCTAGGTGTTCCGTAATTTTCCCAAATCGCTCCAGGCAGCTGCCGGGTGGTTTCCTTTGAAAGAGCACGGCCGATTTCCTTCCCTATCCTTCACACAGCCAGAGCTTCTGCTCCGCCCCTAATGACCCCGATGTCGACGGGTCGTTAAACCCAATTTTCCTTCCACTACTAAGCGACTGTAACTGTTTTTTTACTCCGGTATCGGTCACCTCCATATTTGCCATTTCGACGTTCGTACGATGATTTAAAGGAGGGACATCATTACTTTCGTCCGCAGTGGAAAAATCTCGGGGGGTCGAATCAGTATTTCGATCCTCTTGATCTTTCGTTTCCATGCCAGCATGATGTCTGAGTGACTGGATAGATGATTTCTAACAGCTTACTGATTTTACGCAATATTGAAACATCTTAGTGTTTTTAATCAGATCGTTTGACAATACTTTACTTTCAAAGTCATTGAACAACTGTCTCATTGCTCTCTTTACGCTCCTTTTCACTTCCTTCAGGTTTTGTTTGTCAGTAAGTTTTTTACTTTTCTCGAATCTGTGATGAAGCTCTCTTTGTTTACGTAGCACTGTTCAAACACGCCTATTAAACCCAAGATGATCTTTCCCGTTCCTTAAGACCTTGCTCGGAACATTCTTGTCTAAAGCGTAGTGAACAATGCTTTTGAATTTCTTCCATTTGTGATCCACAACTTCATCCGTAGCCGTGAATAATTGATGTTGACTACTCACACACTCTGCAATTTGTATGCTACCACTCTTGCTAAGCAAAACTATTTTTCTTTTTTTTATGTCACCAGTCTTCTGAATGGTTTGATGCGGCCCGCCACGAATTCCTTTCCTATGGCAACATTTTCATCTCAGAGTAGCACTTACAACCAACGTCCTCAATTATTTCCTGGATGAATTGCAATCTCTGTCTTGCTCTACAGTTTTTAGACTCTGCAGCTCCCCATTGTACGATGGAAGTTACTGCCTGTTGACTTAACTGATGTCTTACTATTCTGTCCCTTCTTCTTGTCAGTGTTTTCAATGTGATGAAGTGATAGTCGGGAAAAAACCTCCAGCTGCAACGCTAACAGCAGCTCACTCAAAGGTAGTGTGCCGAACCTCCTCAACTGCCACATGCTTTCACCGCAGCGTCCTGCAAACTTGGGGGACTAGTGTAGCATGTTTTTAATGGCACAAGTGCACCTGTGCTACTCATGACATTGAGTTGTGTCTGAAATGAGGTGAAATTGAAACTAGTAGTGGAACTGAGACGAACACACCTAAGGCCATCTTGGTCCTTACGAAGACCACACGCCATTTGAATAACAAATAGTTAGCACAATGGAAAAGAAGCCAAAAGGTCTTGAATCGTACACTGCACTCTACATGTAGGCTTAGAATTGTTGGCAGACCATGCATGCTAGTGAAGCAGCTCTACAGCGGATTCTTGTGAAGCTATCTTGCATCACAGTTTTACACAAAACTCCCGTACATTATGGGTGCACACCTGACGTCCAATAACATGCCAGATGCGTTCAGATCAAACTAATTTTGTGACAATGATACCAACATAAGTGCTCCTCAAACCACTACAGCATGATTTGAGCTCTATACCACAGATAACTAACTATAAGGGCACTTGTGCTAGAGGTCTATTGCCACTCATTATAACGAGTGTCAGAAAATGTGATATGAAACAAAGCACAATGGGCTTCAGGATATCTAAAAGCCTGCCAGGTTGCTACATAACATTTCACCAAATGCTTCTACATGATACAGCAAAACTGTAATAAACAGCTTCCATGTTGCAGTGAAATTGTAACAAAATACCACTGTTACATGGAAATTGTAGCAGAATACTCCAGTTACAGCAAAACTGGTAATAAATTGAGCCATGTTCCTGTGGACTTCCAACAAATTAATACTTGTTTTAACAAACTCAGTAACAAATCGCTGCAGCTACAGGAAAAATGATATTAAACTACCTCATATAACAATGAAATTGTAACACAATACCCCATGTTACACCAAAATTGTATTAAAATGCCCCATTTTACAGCAATAATTATAATCAGTTACCCCATGTTACAGTGAACTCTTAACAAATTACCCCATATTATAGAAAACTGTAACAAAACTCCTCATGATTCACTAAAACTAGTAACAAATTATCCAATACACCTCTGTAGTGCAGCAAAAATCGCTGAACACAACTAGCAGAGTTATATAATAGCTGTAGGACAGATCACAGACCCTACACAATAAGTCAATACAGGTTTTGCTTCACTCACATACCAGTCGTTCTGATACGGGACTATTAATAGATGAGACGTCATAGCTTTCGCAGGTATTTGTTGTCATTGCCAAAGACTTCTTAGGTCCAACACAAATGTATCTACTAGGTTTTTTTCCTGACTTCATTCAGTATAATTGTTGTGGGACGATTTATAGCTCACAGACATTCCATAAGTGATGCAGTCTGCATTCCTGCCAAATTTCGCTTTTCCTACCGGATTACCCCATGATACCACAGCGCAAGTAAGTCTCTTGTGCTAAGCATGTAGTCCACGTTGGACACTTATAAAAATTCTAGATGGCAATCCATGGTGGCAGACCTTAGAGCAGCCATGTTATGACTCAGTCCAAGACAGCAATGGAGGGCATCTTTGGTGATGGCTGACCTGGGGCTACAGACATATTTTGTGTTGTTACCAGTTCAAACTGGTTGTTGTAATTTCCCTGGCATCACATTCTTATGCTTCCATCACTCATTTACAGTGTCTAGGCATACTGTGCACCATACTGAGAGGCTGATCATCATAAAGCACTATCAGAGATTCACAACCCTCAAGGAGAGTAAAAAATGGACTTGCACAGTTGATTTTACATACTAACCTCACTCATTGTTTATTATTACTATTATTCTATGTGTGTGTGTGTGTGTGTGTGTGTGTGTGTGTGTGTGTGTGTGTGTGTGTGTGTGTGTATTGTCACAGTTTTCATTTATTGTTTCTCCATCACACAACAGTCCTCATATTGAACATGCAGTGCCCAATAAATTGGAGCAGCTCCAGAAATCAAGTCAGCATGCAGATAGAGATCCTGATATAGTGCTTGATATATCAAAACAGCACACAGAGTTGTTTCCAAACTTAAAGTTTCCTGTGTATCCAACGTCTGCATTGAATGTTGAGCCACCAGCATTGTATAATGCACTTGGCACATGTGAGCAGAAATCATGTCAGCATGCACAATCTTTTACAAACATTGAGTTTCCACTGACACCAGTGTCTGCATCACCCGCCAAGACACAGTGTCCCTATGAAAATAATGTTACTCTTTTCAGTCTGCAAGCTGAATGCAGGTGACAGTAAATGTTTTGTTGCAGGTTTGTCCTCAGACCATGAGGTCCACAGTAGTAATTTTTGAAAATCCACGATTTATTGACATGGGAGTAGTGCTTTCAGACTGTGAATGATATCGATTATGTAATAATTTAAGAGAAATGACTGTAGAGTTCAATGGCCAAACTTCTGAAGTGTTGCTGGAGTGACATTTAATGTGTGTTGAGGACTATCTAAGAACAGTGAAAACATAAAACAACGAGAATAGCACACAGTGCACTCCCTTTCAGAAATCTACATTCAGAAACTTGATTTGTACTAGCTTAGTCATCCTATATATTGTGCACAAATATCTTGGTTGGTGGCCTTATGTGTGTGGATTTTGTGGAAATCTGTGGGATGCAGTTACAGAGCAGGCCTGTTAGAACACTTCAGAGGAAGCCTTTGCTACAATTTTTGATGGGAATGGTGCTTCAGTATGCAGTGTGTATGATGCATCAGTATCATTACCCAATGATGGTGCAGAATTTCATACAAATTTGTACTTATTTGTGTATCCTGTCACGCTAGTTCCAATTAAGCTAAGTGAAAATAAATGGTCGACTACATTCCAAAACTGTGTTTCATTTCATCAAAAGCCTCAAACACACTGAATAAAGTATGCAGTTCAGATTATTTACGTACAATTAGCAGAACAGAACCATTTACATGTTTAGTCATCTACATAGAGAAGCATTCGAGACGTATCTCACGGAGGAGCTGGTTGTACATAGAGGCAGGAGCATGTAGAAGAAGTGTAGCTCAAGTTTAAACGAATAGAGTCCCAAGAGCAGAGTACATATTTACCTAGTAGAACAGTTTTTAATATGACAGACTATGACTTTACAGTACAGTTATTAATATATCGAAGAGCCGTAGCACAATTTTAAATGAGACGAAACTTAACTTAGTGATGACATCGGGCTATTAAATCGTTGTTTGTTCAAGGTTCCAAACTCTTCAAGTTCTCCACGTAAGACGCGAGTAATGGTTCGAATCCTCGTTCGGCACAAAAATTTTCATAATATCCTTTCAGGCTTTAGCATGAGCATACCTGACTGTTGATGGAAATTTATTTTGATTTTTAACTTCTCTTCATTCGTTGTCAATAGCGATATGTGACGGTTTCTACTCCCAGTGAAACACGCATCTTTTCGTCACATAATGTCAGGTTCAAACATGCCACTCCTACCTACTCGCGAAAAAGAATTCGATAGCTAACGTGTCTTCGTGTGTAGTAAACAACGGTATATGTGGGGTTCGATGCCCAGTTATCACTGTATTCTTCGTCCCATCTAGTTCAAAACTGCGCACATCCCGCTCCTGGTGAAAGAGACCGATTTTACGATTCGTGGATAGAAAACAACGGCTATAAGTGTCGGATTCGAAATCCCGGATGGCAGAAATTATTCATTTTTCCCGTCATTACAGTTTCAAACATCTCGCTACTGCTGAGAAAATTTCATATCTGGAATTTGACTGTGCGTCTATAACAATCAGATTCGGTGCTGGGTTCGAATCGCCATCTAATACACACATTACGTCATTTCAAATTTGTTACTTGGGGATGAAACCCGTATAACATATTTCGTGGTTTTTTTACAGGGACAACTGTCCAATACCAAAATTTTTGTCATTTTGTTTAAATTTCAGGTTTGTTAACTGATACTGGCTAAAAATGTATTATAACGTGTCTATTATGGTTAGTCAGTAATGACGATTAGCGTTGTAGTCGACTCTCGCAACATATACAAATTTCATTTTTAGTGTCATTTTGTGTTAGATAACAAGTGCGGTGGGTGGTTTTCGAACTGCACATAGATCAACGTGCTATCATGGATACAGTGGAATTAAAAGTAATACGTTGCTGACGAAGTGATTTCGACAGACCGCTTTAAGCTGTTGATCATGGTTTTTTTTTTTTTTAAGTTGTTAGTTCATTAACATGAGCGAGAAGTGTTTGAGCTGCCGTAGGAAAGTCAGTTCTGGGGTTCTGTGCAGCTGTTGTGGCAGATGGTTACTTGGGGTGAATGTAGTGGCATGGAAACCGGGGAAGTAAATGGGTCTCTCCCATGGTATTGCAGATTATGTGCAAGGGATAGGAAAACAACGGAACAGGAATGAAAGATTAGAGCCCTTCAGGCTGAACTGGATAGTGCTAGGGAGGAACTGATGAGGTTAAGGGCGGAGAAGGGTGAAGACAGGTGTAAAGTGGGAGCAAGGAACAGGGGACACAGAAAGAGAACAGTATCTGGCAGTTTCCTCATTGGCACAAACAACAGATTTGCCTTGCTACCTCAGTCAACTAAGGAAGAGGCTCAAGTAGATGTATGTGTTGTCAACACTCAACAGACTTTCACTAGGAAGCCAACTGCTGCAAAAAAAGTAGAAAGTAGGAGGAAAATTCTATTGTTAGGTGGTAGTCATGGAAGAGATGTGGGCCAGATCTTACAGGAAAAATTAGGTGACAGGTATCAAGTCAGCCAAGTGACAGAGGATGTAGAATCCTTGTGCAAGGGTTTTACAAAGCAGAATCGTGTTGTGGTAGTGGGTGTAGCGGGAAACATTATTAATGGGGATCAGGGCTACAATATTGAGTGTGACCTGGCAAAAATAGCATCTGCAAAGAACCATACAAATGTTGGCTTGGTTTCCTGCTGTCATGCAGTATGATCAGCCCCAACTGAACAGCTCTGTCAGGAGGGTCAATATGGAGCTAGATCAGCTGCCTCGGCCAGCTACTTTGTCAGTCGTAGGTTTGATTCCTGTTGATGGTATTGGTAGGTGGAACTTCACAAGACATGGCCAGCATCTCAATAGGAAACGGAAAGGTAAACTGGCTGGGATAATAGCAAAATCTTTAAAGAGGGGGGGGGGGGGCGAAAATCATGGGAGTACTCATTTAGGCTAAGATCAGTGTCTAATCATCCTACATTGATTGAAATTAAGCTTAATGAAAAGTTCAGACAGGCAGGTACTAGAGATGTGAAAATATCACAAGATTTTCATAACAGTGCAGTGAAAAATAATGTTAGTACATCACAGAATTCAAATGAAAGCACAGTGAAAAATAATGTTAATATATTGTATCAGAATATCAGGGGATTATAAAACAAAGTAGGTGAGCTTCTTGTTTGTTTAGCAGATTTAGAAACTGAGGGTGGAATAGATGTCCTGTGCCTGTCTGAACATTATATAGTCACAGGTATGGAAATGGTGAATGCAGGTGGATATAAGCTTCCAACACATGTAAGTAGAAACACTATAGAGAGAGGAGGAGTTGCTATTTATGTTAAAATCTGTCATAACGTGAAAAATTTGAAAACTAAAAAATTTGCATACAGCAACATATAGAAGCATGTGCATGTGAACTTAAACTAAATAATGGCACATTTATAATTGTACCCATGTACAGACCCCAAATGGGAAATTTTGAACTATTTTTGAAAAGCTTGGATTCTTTGTTGTGCTATCTGTCGTACAGAGGAAAGCAAATTATTGTTTGTGGGGATTTCAATGTAGATTTTCTGGAAGATTCTGATAGAAAGCTTGACCTTGTTGACATTAGTTGTTGATTTTCCTACTTGGGTGGTACGGGAAAGCAGCACACTAATAGATAATGTATTCACAGACCAAGATAAATTTAATCAAATAAATACTTTTCCCATTAAGAATGGTCTTTCTGGTCATGATGCACAGTTAGCTACAATGTATGATATAGCTCCATACAGTAATGCAAAACAGTCATCCAACATTTTTAATAATCATTTTTAAGTGTTGTAGGGAAAATAGGATCCAGCTGTTTATTAGAAAATGCGAGGCAGAATATGGAAGAGGCAGTATCTATGCAATTTGATAAAACTGAAATTCAACCCACCTCTCCTACTGAAATTAGGAAAATAATAAATTCACTCAAAAGTAAAAGCTCACATGGAATTGATAGCATTTCCAACAGAGTACTAAAAGCTTGTTCCCAACAAACAAGTAGGATTCTCAGCAACATATGTAGTAGCTGACTGAAAGAGGGCATTTTTCCAGATAGACTGAAATATGTTATTGTTAAACCATTGCATAAAAAAGGGGATAGGTCTGATGCTAACAACTACTGCCCAATCTCACTTCTGACAGCTTTGTCCAAAATTCTTGAAAAAATAATGAATTCAAGAGTAGCATCACATATTTGTAAAAATGAAGTACTAACAAAATGTCAGTTTGGTTTTCAGAAAGGCTTTTCAACATAAAATGCTATGTGTTCACTGATATCATCCATTGGGATATTCTGTGATGTCTCAAAGCCTTTTGATTGTGTGAATCATGAAATTCTTCTAGATAAGCTTAAGTATTGTGGTATGAGTGGGTCATTGCACCAATAGTTTAATTCATACTTAACTGGAAGAATGTAGATGGTTGAATTAACAGTACATAGTCTACAAAAACCAGCAATGTTCAGTCTTGGGTCCCTATTGTTCTTGATATATATTAACGACTTGCCGCTCTATATTCATGAAGATGCAAAGTTAGTTCTTTTTGCTGATGATACAAGTATAGTAATCACACCAACAAGCAATAATCAGCTGATGAAACTGCAAATAATGTCTTTCAGAAAATTATTAAGTGGTTCCCTGCAAGGCAGAATACTAAACATTTCTGGGTGTGTGCATTGATGAGAAATTGATTTGGAAGAAACACATTGATGATCTGCTGAAATGGTTAGGTTCAGCTACTTATGCTATTAGGTTTATAGTAAATTTTGCTGATAAACATATCAGTAAATTAGCTTACTATGCCAATTTTCATTCACTGCTTTCATATGGTATCATATCTTTGGGCAATTCGTCATTAAGAGAGAAAGTATTCACTGCACAAAAGCGTGTAATCAGACTAATATCTGGAGCCCACTCAAGACCACTTTGCAGACATTTATTTAAGCAACTTGGGATATTCACAGTACCTTCGCGATACATGTATTCACTAATGAAACTGGTCATGAATAACCCATCCCAGTTCAAAAATAACACCGAAGTGCATAGCTAGAACACTAGAAGAAAGGATGATCTCCACTATTCTGGATTAAATCTCACTTTGGCACAGAAGGGGGTGAATTATGCTGCCACAAAAATCTTTGGTCATTTGCCAAATAGTATTAAAAGTCTGACAGATAGCCAACCAACATTTAAAAGCAAATTAAAAGAACTTCTGAATGACAACTCCTTCCACTCAATAGATGAATTCTTAGATATGAAGTAGTAACTGTAAAAAAAAATTATTATTTTGAGTAAAGAAAACTTACATTAAAGTGGCACGTTCCACATCATTACGAAATGTCGTTTTCATGATCTATGGAAGAAGGATGTATGTATGTTAATAAAGCACTCACCAAGTGAACGATGGTTGATAGATAATTAGAAAATCGTTTATAAAACGAGAATACAAGAATGACTGATGTGTTATTGTTACGTTCATTCTTTGTGTCAGGTACTAATGAGAGCGGTAACACTTGCCAAATGTCACTTTTTTTAATACCTTTGAGTTTACAGGCATTAAGAACTGACTCAGATGTTCAAATGGTTCAAATGGCTCTGAGCTAGAACTTAGAACTACTTAAACCTAACTAACCTGAAGACATCACACACATCCATGCCCAAAGCAGGATTCGAGCCAGCGATCGTAGCGGTCGAGCAGGTTCCAGACTGTAGCACCTAGAACCGCTCGGCCACTCCAGACGGCGACTCAGATGTTCCCTGATATTTGTAGTATCGTGTTATTCACTTATATATGGAGCTATCGGCATATAGTACAGTGTTTTCTAGTGGTCAATTGTGATAATCATTTTGTACAATCAGATGACTACAGTGAAACGAGATTAACAGATCTGCAAGACAGTTACGTTAAGTGAGCTGCCTGCAAGTAAGGTGAAACGTAATTCAGGTCATCGGATACTTTTGAGAACAGTAGTACGTCTCCAACAGATATATGTAATACTGTATGGCTGATATGACCTTAAAATATTGGTCTAAGGCTGTAGGTTTGCATTAAATCATCGTCTCGTTCACATTATGAGTTCTTACCTGTCGTCAATGCTGCCAGCAAACGTTTTCTTAACTCGCATACTATCCGAATCAAAGTCAGTTTCTTGGAGGTTAGCGAGCACTCTTTCAGGACGGTAGAAATGGTAACTGCCGAAACGTTGTCGAACATGAATTTCATAAACATTTGACACCACATATCTCTGGAAACCCATCAAGAGCTTATGTCATGCAGAATCGACAGTGTAATGGTAGTTGGAATTAGACGCATGGAAGATTCAGTTTCGGAAATCGTTAGGGAATTCAATGTTCCGAGATCCACACCTTCAAGATTATGCGAGAATACCAAATTTCAGGCATTACCTCTCACGCGCAATGCAGAGGCCGATGGCCTTCACTTAACGGCCCCAGAGCAGCGGCGGTCGCATGGAGTTGTCAGTGCTAACAGACAAGCAAAACGGCGTGAAATAATCCCTGAACTCAATCTTGGACGTACGACGAATGTATCCGTTATGACAGTGCGGCGAAATATGGCGTTAATGGGCAATGGCAGCAAACAGACACGATTGCCTTTGCTAACAGCACGACCAGCACGACGTCAGCTGCAGCGCCTCTCCTGGGCTTACGACCATATCGATTGAACCCTAGAGGGCTGGGAAACCATGGCCTGGTCATATGAGTGCGGAATTCTGTTGGTAAGAGCTGATGATAGGGTAGTGGTGTAGATTATACGAAGCCATGGATCTAAGTCGTCAACAAGGTACTGTGCGAGCTGGTGGTGGCTCCATGATGGTGTGGTCTGTGTTAACATGGAATGTGCTGAGAGTTCTGGCCCAACTGAACCGATCTGAAGACCATTCACATGCATTAATGGACTTTATGTTTCCAGACAACGATGGAATTCTTATAGAGTACATCATGTCACTCGGCCACAGCTGTTTGCTAGTTGGTTTGAAGAACATTTTGCACTGTTTAAGCGAATGATTTGGCCACCCATATCGCCTAGCATGAATCCCATTGAACCTTTATGGGAGATAATTGAGAGGTCATTTTGTGCACAAAATCCTACACTGGCAACACTTTCGCAGTTACTGATGGCTTTAGAGGCAGCATGGCTCAGTATCTGTGGGGGTCCTTCAGTGACTTGTTCAGTCAATGCCAAGTCTAGCTGCTGCACTACATCAGGCAGAAGCAGATCAGGCACGATATTAGGAGGTGTCCCACTACATTTGTCATTTCATTGTATGTCAGGCGCTGGAAACAGAAATCATAAATTGAAAATATTAGTAACGTCATATTCTATACAACTAAGAGGTCAGAAACTTTCCAGTTCTAAAATTAGAGTGGAGACAAGTGTGATAAATGTGAAACCATGTACTCAGCTGTGTTGGGAGAGCACTAACTGAACTAAACCATAGGTAACTAACAACTACCCATATTTCTAAATGATGACATATAATAGTGACACAAATACTCTGCTAGCTCTGACGTGCACAGGTGTAAGTGGTGTGTGAGGTACGTGGACACCATGTTGCATCATGCAGAGCACTCAGTCCCATGGTTCTAATACAACCTTACACCATTAGCCCCTTGAGTCTACAGGACACAGTAGTAAAGGCATGTGGTAGCTGAGGAGGTTCAGTTCACTCTCTCTCAGTGAGCTGCTATTAGCACTTTGTTGAGCTGTGCTACATCCCATACTAGACTGACATGGCATCCAACTACTGTTCCATCGTAGATACTCTGTGAGCAGTGACATGTGAGGCTGAAATAGTCCACTTTGGCCAGAGATGAGACTGTACCTTGCATCAGGCAACAGTAGCATGCAGCTGACCACTAACTGGCAGCAAGTGCAGATGGCTCCAGGGCACGGAGTAGTGAGGGCAGTGTGGTGTCGAGTACCTGTGGACTGATGTGATATGGTGCGAGTTCTGTGTGTGGGTCTGCATGGCACGTTTAAACAAATTATACACAAGTGCTTTACTCTGTCATTTCTATCCTACTACACACGACTGTGACAATTGTTTGACATATGTAGATGTTACAGCAGTAAACTACACAGTTTTAAAGTTAGGGCACGAGGTGTATTTCTGACAATCAGAGGACTTCAATCATTTTAAACTTAAAGTAAACGACTTTTCTAATTTCAAAAATGGTTCAAATGGCTCTGAGCACTATGGGACTCAACTGCTGTGGTAATCAGTCCCCAAGAACTTAGAACTACTTAAACCTAACAAACCTAAGGACATCACACACGTCCATGCCCGAGGCAGGATTCGAACCAGCGACCGTAGCAGTCTCACGGTTCCGGACTGCGCGCCTAGAACCGCGAGACCACTGCGGCCGGCTTTTCTAATTTCTTACAATTTTGAACTTAGAACAATTTGATACAGATAGGAGAAGTATCCCACAGGTCTGCCATCTAGGATCCCCATCTCAGACTTTTTAGTTTCACCTCAAGAGACAATAACCCTTTTTTTTTTTCATCATTCTACTGACTGGTTTGATGCGGCCCGCCACTAATTCCTTTCCTGTGCTAACCTCTTCATCTCTGAGTAGCACTTGCAACCAACTGCAACCTACGCCCTCAATTATTTGCTTGACGTATTCCAATCTCTGTCTTCCTCTACAGTTTTTGCCCTCTACAGCTCCCTCTAATACCATGGAAGTCATTCCCTCATGTGTTAGCAAATGTCCTGTCATCCTGTCCCTTCTCCTTATCAGTGTTTTCCACATATTCCTTTCCTCTCCGATTCTGCGTAGAACCTCCTCATTCCTTACCTTATCAGTCCACCCAATTTTCAGCATTCGTCTATAGCACCACATCTCAAATGCTTCGATTCTCTTCTGTTCCGGTTTTCCCACAGTCCATGTTTCACTACCATACAATGCTGTACTCCAGACGTACATCCTCAGAAATTTCTTCCTCAATTTAAGGCCGGTATTTGATATTAGTAGTCTTCTCCTGGCCAGAAATGCCTTTTTTGCCATAGCGAGTCTGCTTTTGATGTCCTCCTTGCTCCGTCCGTCATTGGTTATTTTACTGCCTAGGTAGCAGAATTCCTTAACTTCATTGACTCCGTGACCATCAATCCTGATGTTAAGTTTCTCGCTGTTCTCATTTCTACTACTTCTCAATACCTTCGTCTTTCTCCGATTTACTCTCAAACAATACTGTGTATTCATTAGACTGTTCATTCCGTTCAGCAGATCATTTCATTCTTCTTCACTTTCACTCAGGATAGCAATGTCATCAGCGAATCGTATCATTGATATCCTTTCGCCTTGTATTTTAATTCTACTCCTGAACCTTTCTTTTATTTCCATCATTGCTTCCTCGATGTACAGATTGAAGAGTAGGGGCGAAAGGCTACAGCCTTGTCTTACACCCTTCTTAATACGAGCACTTCGTTCTTGATCGTCCACTCTTATTATTCCCTCTTGGTTGTTGTACATATTGTATATGACCCGTCTCTCTCTATAGCTTACCCCTACTTTTTTCAGAATCTCGAACAGCTTGCACCATTTTATATTGTCGAACGCTTTTTCCAGGTCGACAAATCCTATAAAAGTGTCCTGATTTTTCTTTAGCCTTGTTTCCATTATTAGCCGTAACGTCAGAATTGCCTCTCTCGTCCCTTTACTTTTCCTAAAGCCAAACTGATCGTCACCTAACGCATTCTCAATTTTCTTTTCCATTCTTCTGTATATTATTCTTGTAAGCAGCTTCGATGCATGAGCTGTTAAGCTGATTGTGCGATAATTCTCGCACTTGTCAGCTCTTGCTGTCTTCGGAATTGTGTGGATGATGCTTTTCCGAAAGTCAGATGGTATGTCGCCAGACTCATATATTCTACACACCAACGTGAATAGTCGTTTTGTTGCCACTTCCCCCAATGATTTTAGAAATTCTGATGGAATGTTATCTATCCCTTCTGCCTTATTTGACCGTAAGTCCTCCAAAGCCCTTTTAAATTCCGATTCTAATACTGGAGCCCCTATCTCTTCTAAATCGACTCCTGTTTCTTCTTCTATCACATCAGACAAATCTTCACCCTCACAGAGGCTTTCAATGTATTCTTTCCACCTATCAGCTCTCTCCTCTGCATTTAACAGTGGAATTCCCGTTGCACTCTTTATGTTACCACCGTTGCTTTTAATGTCACCAAAGGTTGTTTTGACTTTCCTGTATGCTGAGTCTGTCCTTCCGACAATCATATCTTTTTCGATGTCTTCACATTTTTACTGCAGCCATTTCATCTTAGCTCCTCTGCACTTCCTATTTATTTCATTCCTCAGCGACTTGTATTTCTGTATTCCTGATTTTCCCGGAACATGTTTGTACTTCCTCCTTTCATCAATCAACTGAAGTATTTCTTCTGTTACCCATGGTTTCTTCGCATCTACTTTCTTTGTACCTATGTTTTCCTTCCCAACTTCTGTGATGGCCCTTTTTAGAGATGTCCATTCCTCTTCAACTGTACTGCTTACTGCGCTATTCCTTATTGCTGTATCTATAGCGTTAGAGAACTTCAAACGTATCTCGTCATTCCTTAGTACTTCCGTATCCCACTTCTTTGCGTATTGATTCTTCCTGACTAATGTCTTGAACTTCAGCCTACTCTTCATCACTACTATATTGTGATCTGAGTCTATATCTGCTCCTGGGTACGCCTTACAATCCAGTTTCTGATTTCGGAATCTCTGTCTGACCATGATGTAATCTAATTGAAATCTTCCCGTATCTCCCGGCCTTTTCCAAGTATACCTCCTCCTCTTGTGATTCTTGAACAGGGTATTCGCTATTACTAGCTGAAACTTGTTACAGAACTCAGTCTTTCTCCTCTTTCATTCCTTGTCCCAAGCCCATATTCTCCTGTAACCTTTTCTTCTACTGCTTCCCCTACAACTGCATTCCAGTCGCCCATGACTATTAGATTTTCGTCCCCCTTTACATACTGCATTACCCTTTCAATATCCTCATACACTTTCTCTATCTGTTCATCTTCAGCTTGCGACGTCGGCATGTATACCTGAACTATCGTTGTCGGTCTTGGTCTGTTGTCGATTCTGATTAGAACAACCCGGTCACTGAACTGTTCACAGTAACACACCCTCTGCCCTACCTTCCTATTCATAACGAATCCTACACCTGTTAAACCATTTTCTGCTGCTGTTGATATTACCTGATACTTATCTGACCAGAAATCCTTGTCTTCCTTCCACTTCACTTCACTGACCCCTACTATATCTAGATTGAGCCTTTGCATTTCCCTTTTCAGATTTTCTAGTTTCCCTACCACGTTCAAGCTTCTGACATTCCACGCCCCGACTCGTAGAACGTTATCCTTTCGTTGATTATTCAATCTTTCTCTCATGGTAACCGCCCCCTTGGCAGTCCCCTCCCGGAGATCCGAATGGGGGACTATCCCGGAATCTTTTGCCAATGGAGAGATCATCATGACACTTCTTCAATTACAGGCCACATGTCCTGTGGATACACGCTACGTGTCTTTAATGCAGTGGTTTCCATTGCCTTCTGCATCCTCATGTCGTTGATCATTGCTGATTCTTCCGCCTTTAGGGGCAATTTCCCACCCCTAGGACAAGAGTATGCCCTGAACCTCTATCCGCTCCTCCGCCCTCTTTGACAAGGCCGTTGGCAGAATGAGGCTGACTTCTTATGCCGGAAGTCTTCGGCCACCAATGCTGATAATTTATCAAAATTTAGGCAGTGGCGGGGATCGAACCCGGGACCGAAGACGTTTTGATTATGAATCAAAGACGCTACCCCTAGACCACGGGTATTGCATTATTTAAGTTCTACGCCATTTTACAATGCAGAACTCTACCCTACTTCCACAGGGACGTGATAGGAGTGAATTTCCTGCAATTATATACACAGGGCAATTGCTCTGTAATACCAGGGAGTGACGGGCAGAGAGAGGAGGAAAATGTGGCAACAATGCATTATATCATTTATGACAT
The DNA here is from genome assembly GCF_023898315.1 of Schistocerca nitens. Classification (NCBI taxonomy): domain Eukaryota; kingdom Metazoa; phylum Arthropoda; class Insecta; order Orthoptera; family Acrididae; genus Schistocerca; species Schistocerca nitens. Next base: position 251,421,781 of record NC_064615.1, on the reverse strand, counting down.
CACAGGGGAGTGGAGGTAGAAACCTGGCAACAATGAAGAGTGCACTCGTACTCCCATAGCTATACTGCTTACTAGTCAAATGACAGGGCGACATTGTTACTGCTACCTCACCTGTTGATAATGAATATTCACTGTCGATAACCTCTGTCATTGGTTGTCTTTTATTGTGTAGTGGCACTCGTGTTTATAATGTGTGTGTGTGTGTGTGTGTGTGTGTGTGTGTGTGTGTGTGTACATGTGCTTTGTCCTTTCGCAACGCTCTCCCATTGCATTTATGCCTTGATAATTACAGGGTTAGCACCTGTTACAATATCAGCAGTTGTTAAAGACTTCATACGGCCGCATTCCCGTATGTTGCTTGAACATTTTATACACAGAGAGAAACCCAAGTTTCATTGACTATGAAGTGGTCTGCCACAATGGCTTCTGAGGCAGGTGGTCTAAAAAGCATCTGCTTAACATTTTTGGCCCGCCTTTGATACTTAGCATTACCCAGATGCGTATATTGCATTGTTTATGAGACGTTGGTCCACATGAGAGGTAAAGTAGCTGCTCACCTCTGCGCTGTACCTTGCTCGGGAAGAGGACCCTCTGCGGAGCCACGTAGCAGCGGAGGACCTGGAAACCTTCATTCTTCAGCAACTGACTGAACTCGCTGACTGGGTCCTCACAGTGCTCGTACGGAGATATGAACTTCTTCAAGTCCTGTGAGGAAGGGAAAAATCCATGACCATAGAATGTCCACTACTACACTGGCATAAGTTAGACTTCAGAAAAAAGAAAACAATGCGTTTTGTTAATTTTTTTTATCAACAGCAGGTACAACATTAGCGTTTAAATTAGTGAATGACACCACTTCAGTAGGCTTAAATGGAGTACATACTGAACACTTAAAAAAACTGAGACACAAGATGATTGACATGAACAGTGACAGTGACTGTTAGGAAAGAAAAAAAAAACAGAGTTTAAATAAAGAACTCTGGCAACAGCCAGACGATTGGGCAAGACCCAACAACTGGCGACGAGAATCCTCCGAACCCAATGCCCGACGGCCACGAACTTTTAGTTAACATTGTGCTAGCGCCTCAGTTCTCTCTGGTCTTTACTTTGCAGGAGAGCTTAATTGCTTTAACAGTTTCTTGTCGTTTTTGCTACTCAGGTGGGCGTTGCAGGAAATTCTCTTTGTACATATTTTTGTCTTTTTATTGCATTTGTGCCTTCCAACATGTGCCCCCCCCCCCCCCCTCCACCTGTCCACCTGCTGCTCAGGCGCCGCAGCTACAAGCGTTAAGGCCGGTTCCCACTAGGGCTGCCGCGCGTCAAAACCGCGCGTCAGCGGCGTGGTTGCCATGGAAACGGCGTCAGCGGCAAGGCGCGGCGGGCTCTGCGTCGCGGTTTGCCCATGTCGAACCGCTTCCGCTGCCGCATGACGCGCCCCAGGTGCGCGCCGCCAATCACAGAACGCGCTGAGCGTGACGTCAGGTACGCAACCCCGGGCCACAAGAACTTTCGCCGAACCGCTGGCGCGGACGCGGCGGCAGCTATGAAATACTTATCATCCGATTCCAAGGAAACTATTCGATAGAAAAATTTGATTCTTGGGCATGTTACAGCCTGATATCTTCTCTCGATAAAGGGCCGAATTTCTTTTCGATATTCGTCGTGGTTACTTGCTGTATCGCATTTACGTAAACCTTTACACGAAATTTGAATGAGTGTGCAGAGGTAAAAACGCATTGCGTGGACTTTGCGTACAGTTCATTTTAGGTAATACATTATTGCGTATGAAATTTAGTCAACATATCGAAATTGTTTTTAAAGGTGAGAGCAGATCGATAGCTATCACCGTTCTCGAGATATTGCATGACATGTCGGCGGACGGGCTATGCCGTGACCGCGCGCGGGTTGCACGCGGCGCGACCGGCACTTCGTCCTGCTCGTCGTAAACCGTGTGGTTGTATCAACCGCAAATTTCGTAAACGGTTCAAGAAATCGAAACGTGTTTTTTTTGCAAACGATAACTTGTGAAAAGTCATGTATTTCGTCGCATGATAAATATCTTAATCTGTTTATCTACCGAGATATGAAAGTAACTACAGTTTTTCAGAAGGGATAGATGAATTGTTTTAAACAGCATTTAATAGCATGTGGAATGAGAAGTTAAACCGAAACTAATTTGCTGGTATGTCATAAAATGTAATTTACTAAATATCTACAGCTGTTGATTATTTCCTTTGGTAAGTAACACTTTTTTTTCTTTCTCCAGTGAACTTTACTGATTCAACACGCGTTTCGCCTTTTACTTTAAGGCATCTTCGGTGTAATCTAGAATGATTCAGTTTTGTTTTGATATGTGATACTTGCAGATTATAAAACAGTTCACATCTTTTTTTACGTGAATGATTACTTACAGTGAATCGAGTTTTTGGCGGACATATACGTTTCGCCTCACCTGGTCACATGCTTGCCGCTGCCGTTGCCGCACGCCGCGCTGCCGCGCTCTAGTGGGAACCGGCCTTTAGATGCCGCACAGCTAATGCAAATGCTTCAGGTGCAGCAAATATCTACGTTGCTGAACATGATGCAGTACCTACTGACCAACGCTGACACGACCGACAGAGCAAGCACCGCCTACTGCAGCTGCTATAACATCTTCTCGACAGTTTTTTGACCAAGAAGAGGAGTGGCTCGAGTGGCTCTCGCAGTTCGAGGCACATTTACTAGCCCACAATGTTGCAGGTACTGTGAAACTTCCCTACCTGCTATCCACGGTAGGAAGTGCAGTGTCCAGATTAATTCAAAAACTCTTTCCTAACGCCACTCCACGTTAATCTGCATACGCCAGTGTTATCTCTTCGCTAACTAACTATTATGACCAACAAGTGAATGTGTTAGCAGCTAGGTATCAATTCTTAAATTGCAAAACACGGTCAGAACATACTCATCGTGAGTCGGTAACAGATCTGCAAGGTATGACAAGGAAATGCAAATTCAAATGTGCTTGCGGTGCTTTGTATTCAGATGTTATGTTGCGTGATGTGATCGTGATCGGTGTACCTGATGTCAAACTCAAAGAACAACTTTTGAAACAGTGTGATCCACCATTTTAGCAGGTAGTGTTAATACTAGATCAGTACGATTCCGGTGCCTTGCCAGTTCGCTACACGGGCGACTACACAGGCGAACAGAATTAAGTCTTGCCCTCAATGTTATACATGGCACAAATGACAAGATTGCTCCTCCCGCAGAGCTCAGTGTTACCCTTCTGCTAGGAAAGGACATGTGCAATCCGCATGTCTGCAATGAAGCAAACATAAGAATTCGGCGCACTCACAAAGTTCTAGTCATAAGGCCCATTTCATTAATGCAGTATATTCAGAGTCTGCAATGGGCATCAGCAAAACTACCAAGCGTGGAGTTTCTTCAGTGATATGGCAGTCAAATAAAATTTTTGTTCATTTACTTACTTGTGGGAAACCTGTGAAATTTCATTTGGACACGGGTGCCTCTGTCACATTGCCCAATCGTCACACATATGAACTGTTAGGCTCCCCACAACTGTTTAAAACTAGCACACAACTGATGGCTTGTAATGGATATGTACTTTGCCTGCCATGTATCGCTCACAAATGCAAACTGTGACTTTTAGAGTGCTACAATCACGCGAGTGTGAGAACATATTTGGTCTTGATTCTTTTGATTTGTATGGCTTTAACATTCATGTCAATGTGTTGTCAGTGTCTGCATTAAATGCAAAAGACAGTGTAGCTTGCTTGCTAAAAGAATTCCCGGAACTCTTTTCTGAAGGCTTAAACAAAGCTAACAGTTTTGTATCACAAATTATACTGAAAGACAATGCTCAGCCAAAATTTTTCCAGGCCAGAACTGTTCCATTGCACTATGGGATAAAGTCGCTGCTGAACTTAAAGACTTGCAAGATAACGGAGTTATTGCACCCATTTCAGCTAGTCAATGAGCAAGTCCACTGGTTTTGCTCCACAAACCTTTACGTCGCATTCACCTCTGTCTTGACTTTAAGTCTACAGTTAACCCACAAACTGTCATTGATACTTATTCATTGCCACACCCGGAGGATCTCATGGACAAATTAGGCTCTGGACGCTATTTTTCAAAAACTGATTTGTGCGACGCTTATCTTCAAATACCGCTCGATGAAAAATCTCAAAAAGTGTGTGTAGTGAATACTCATTTGGGCTTGTTTAAATATTTGCGTTTTCCTTTTAGCAGTGCTTCCACACCCGCCATTTTCCAGTGGTATTTGGAACAGCTGACTACACAAGTGTCCAACTGTTCAAACTAATAGGACGATACTGTAGTAGCAGGTCGTACACCTGAAGAACATAATGCAAATTTGCGTACTTTGTTTCGTGTGTTATCTGATGCAGGATTAAAGTGTAGCTGGAAAAGAGTAATTTTTTTAAAGGCTGAAATGCAGTATCTTGGTAACGCCATAAACAGTCAAGGTGTAATCTTCTTCAGTGGCATTTGTTAGCCATACGAGATTTGCCAGTTCCTCACAGTGTTCCGGAACTGCAGTCAGTTTTGGGGAAAATGAACTATTATATTCGGTTCATACCGAATGCTGCACGGATCACAGCTCCATTGCATCGTTTTCGTCGCCAGAATGTCCCTTTGTGTGGACAGATGAATGCCAAGCAGCTTTTTAAAAACTTAAAGCTGCATTGCTCAGTGATACATGCTTAGTTCACTTTGATCCTGTCAAGCCAGTTGTGTTGCAAGTTGAGGCATCTTCTTACGGAATTGGTGCAGCGCTTTCGCACAGAATTGGTGATAAACACTGGCCTATTGCTTTCGCATCAAAACTGTTGTCCAAAGCTCAGTGTAACTATTCACAAATTGAAAAAAGGCTTTGGCTATTGCGTATGGTGTCACCAAATTCCACCACTATTTGTATGGCAGAAAATTCTACTTAGTAACGGATCACAAGCCTTTGCAGTCCTTGTTTCATCCGATTAAACCGGTTCCTATACGAACTGCCCAAAAATTGCAAAGATGGGCTTTGTTGTTGTCTCAATACCAGTACAAGAGTATGTATCGTCCGACAGCTCAACATGGAAATGCGGACGCCCTTTCACGTCTTCCGACTGGCCCTGACAAAAACTTTGACGCTTCTGCTGCGTCTTGTTCTCACATAAATGCTCAGGATTCTGAACTGCTTCAATCTTTTTCTCTCCACTATAGGAAAATTGCACATGCAACGGAAGCTGATTCAAATTTGAACATTTTGCTAGGATACATTCGCACATCTTGGCCTCGCTCGTTGCATAGCATAAAGAACTCCGTAGTGCGCCGATACTTTGCACTTCGGCATAGCCTCGCTGTACATAAAGGTGTAATTCTTATTCAAAATGACAGTGGACAGTCACGTGTGTTAATCCCTAAAACTTTGCAAAAAGAAGTGTTGCATTTACTTCACAAAAGAACAATGGGGGATTGTTCGTACGAAGCAGTTACCGCGTCGACACAGTACTTGGCAGGGTATGAACGCCCAAATAGAACAGATGAAGTCACAGTGTCACGCATGTGCAGAACATCAGTCCGCTCCACCACAAATATTCTCTGCTTGGCCTAAGTCGCAATCGCCATTACAACGTGTGCACATACACTCTGTGGGACCTTTTAGGAATACTCATTGGTTGATTGTGCTTGACTCATATAGCAAGTTCCCTTTTGCTGTGCCAATGAACTCGACAACATCGCCGACCTGGGTGTCCGAGCGGTTCTAGGCGCTACAGTCTGTAACGGCGCCACCGCTACGGTCGCAGGTTCGAATCCTGCCTCGGGCATGGATGTGTGTGATGTAAGCATTTCTGTTTCTTATTTATATAAATGATATGCCTTCTAGTATTACAGGTGATTCAAAAATATTTCTGTTTGCTGATGACACCAGCTTGATAGTGAAGGATCTTGTGTGTAATATTGAAACAGTAACAAATAATTTAGTTCATGAAATAAGTTCGTGGCTTGTGGAAAATAATTTGATGCTAAATCACAGTAAGACTCAGTTTTTACAGTTTCTAACTCACAATTCAACAAGAACTGACATTTTAATCAGACAGAATGGGCATGTTATAAGCGAGACGGAACAGTTCAAGTTCCTAGGCGTACGGATAGATAGTAAGCTGTTGTGGAAAGCCCATGTTCAGGATCTTGTTCAGAAACTAAATGCTGCTTTATTTACCATTAGAACAGTATCTGAAATAAGTGACACTTCAACACGAAAAGTAGTCTACTTCGCATATTTTCATACGCTTATGTCGTATGGTATTATTTTTTGGGGTAATTCTTCTGATTCAAAAAAGGTATTTTTGGCTCAAAAACGGGCTGTTCGAGCTATATGTGGTGTAAGTTCGAGAACCTCTTGTCGACCCCTATTCAAAAATCTGGGAATTCTGACATTGCCCTCACAGTATATATTTTCTTTAATGTCGTTTGTTGTTAGCAATATTAGCCTATTCCCAAGAGTTAGCAGCTTTCACTCAGTTAATACTAGGCAGAAATCAAATCTGCATGTAGAATGCAGTTCCTTGACTCTTGTGCAGAAAGGAGTGCAGTATTCTGCTGCATCCATTTTCAATAAGCTACCACAAGAACTCAAAAATCTTAGCAGTAGCCCAAACTCTTTTAAGTCTAAACTGAAGAGTTTCCTCATGGCTCACTCCTTCTATTCTGTCGAGGAGCTCCTGGAAGACCTAAAAAATTAAGCAAATTCCAGTGTTACATTGTTGATTGTCTTCATTTAAACTTATGACTTGTCACCTGAATATGTTTTTTTTTCTATATTTCATTTTATCTGTTTCTAATATCGTGTTATAATTTCATGTATTGACTCGTTCCATGACCATGGAGATTTCTCCTTAATTTGGTCCCACGGAACAATAAATAAATAAATAAATAAATGGCAGTTGTGGGGAAGGCGGATAGTCGTCTTCGGTTCATTGGTAGAATTTTGGGAAGATGTGGTTCATCTGTAAAGGAGACCGCTTATAAAACACTAATACGACCTATTCTTGAGTACTGCTCAAGCGTTTGGGATCCCTATCAGCTCGGATTGGGGGAGGACATAGAAGCAGTTCAGAGGCGGGCTGCTAGATTTGTTACTGGTAGGTTTGATCATCACGCGAGTGTTACAGAAATGGTTCAGGAAGTCGGGTGGGAGTCTCTAAAGGAAAGGAGGCGTTCTTTTTGTGAATCGCTACTGAGGAAATTTAGAGAACCAGCATTTGAGGCTGACTGAAGTACAATTTTACTGCCGCCAACTTACATTTCGCGGAAAGACCATAAAGATAAGAGAGATTAGGGCTCGTACAGAGGCATTTAGGCAGTCATTTTTCCCTCGTTCTGCTTGGGAGTGGAGCAGGGAGAGAGGATGCTAGTTGTGGTACGAGGTGCCCTCCGCCACGCACCGTATGGCGGATTGCGGAATATGTATGTAGATGTAGATGTAGATGTAGATGCAGATGTAGATGTAGATCTTTCAGTCTCTCTTCCCCCAGATTTACAGGTCCAGAGGACAACTCGGCCACAGCAGCCGCCAGAGGGTGTCATCATCACAGCGCGGGACGACCACATGGAGCCTTCGCCTCTTCCACCTCCTCTCGTCCTACCCATGGAGCTGGACTTGCCCACACTGCAGCAGTCGCTGCCTTCTTCATCTGGCTCATGGCAGCAGAAGATGGACGGTTACCCTTCTGGTCGTTTTCAGGGAGAGGTTTCCGCCAGAGCGCAGGCCGGATGGGGGGGTATGGCCGGAAGCTTGACGTCCCCTGCAGCCACAGCTCCCGGGCCCCACGATGCGCGCCCACACTTCTGCCCCCCCCCCCCCCTCCCACCTGCCACTGTGTTCACACGACGGCAGTCCACCGCTTTGGGGGAAGGAATGTTCTAATGTTCTGGCGTAGCCACAAGCGCCGGAACGAAGACAAAGAATGCAAGACCAGAGATGGTGGTGAAACGACATTGGCCAATGATGCGCGGAATAGGACCGCACCACGACAGGAGCGCCCTCAAGCCGAAGTGAATATAAACACCGCTCCTGCCAGCCTCGGCCACTGAGATCAGCTCAGTATACGGACATTAGTGGACAGGATTCGCAGAGTATTAGCACGGCCCAGGAGAGACTGCTACGAGAAAAGTTAGTAGTGATCCACAAACTGTGTGACAGACTTGCCTCAACATTGCATACATCACAGAACTGTTTCATATTGCCTGTCGCCCATCGCTTGCGACACTTGTTCTAAATCCCAAGTTAAGTATTGCGACACTTATTGTAAATCCCAAGTTACGTATTGTCAATCTGCTTTATTGAAATAAAACTGCAAATGTTATTTGCTTGAACTGTTATACAGCATTCCGAGAATGCAGAATCCCTTAGGCACCCTATACGAGACTAGTAGGCAAGTTCCAACAAGGATTATAGTGTTATTGTCGACTGCTTACCGTCTATTAAACTTATCATACCTTACGAAAATGGCTAAGTATGGAAAGAGAAAGTGTCATTTTCGGACGAATACATAAAAGAGTTGTCTTTTGTCAAGAAAGGAAAACTTATCAAGAAGCGTTGTATGAGATTTGTAGCTGTTTCATCTCAGTAGCTCACGGAGGTAAGTCAAATGTGAGGCATCACATTTCTACAAAGAGTCACACAAATAGATTCTCAATAGCTTCGATATCAACGCCTATGTCGTCTTCATTCATGATTAAAGAAGATACCCAGGAAGAATGGCTCTTTGCTGCTGCAGAACTAACAACAGTTTATAAAGTTGTCGAGCATCATCAGTCCTTCAGTTCTTTGGCTGTACCGTAAAAGTGAATGCCGCCATGTATACTGACTCGAAAAAAATGTCGCCACAAAGCAGTCTACAGCCAGGACCGAAGCAAAGATGATTGTTAAAAATATTCTCGCACCACACTCCGGGTCCGAATGCATAAAACAATTGGAAGAAGTTTCATTTTAAGGCATAGGCACCAACGCATCGGACCACAAGCCTGAAAGGTGTTTTCTTTAGTTGTTCAGTACTTAACTGGAAGTGACGGAATCCAACAGAAGCTTTGAAGTTTGATTCGCTGAATAATGAAACACTGGAGACAACTGAAAAGTTTTGTATAGATACTTTAAGACAATTGCAAATTCCGTTAGATGTATTAGTCGCTTTTTCTGCAGACAGTACCAATACCAACTTCGGAGGACTTCATCAAAGCGGCCGGCGGAATATGTTTCATCAAATGAAAGAAAAATTACCAAAGGAGTTTGAAGGAATTGGATGCCCTGCCCATATTATTCACGACAGTACATCAAACGTTGCTGGAGTGTTAACTTTCGACATTTAAATAATGGTCATCAAAATATTTAATTGTTTCTCAATACACATGGAACGACAGAGAACGTGGAAGAGTTCTGCTTACACGTTGATGTCAGTCACCAGACTCTTCTGCCTCACTCAAATACCAGACGGCTGTCGTTAATGCCCGCAGTTGAGAGAATTGTTAAACTTTGGATTCCACTGAAACAATTTTTGACCCCGAAGACAGATCACCAAGAATAATTTCAGACTTTTTCAGTAGTCTGATCAGTGAAATTTACTTCAAATTTCTGCAGTCAGACTTGGTTCAGCGTGGAGAAGAATAATATATTAATCGACACTCAAAGACGTCTGAATGAAAAGAAGACTGCCAATTTTAATGTCATGCAAACCAATATGAATCTGAACAAATTAAAGAATGAGAAACCTAACCAAGAAATAATTATTTTGATTTCGAAATTTGAGGTAAAGAAAATGGCTTACTGTACCATAGCATTTGATTACTTAGATAAATGGACTACTTCTCTTAACAAGTGTCAAGTATTTGACTGGATGACGCTAGCTGAAACACCAGATTGGGTGACGATTGAAAAATGGTGTAAAGGTTTCAGATGAAAATTGTTTTCAGGAATACATGTATCTGAAGATCTTTTTAGGAACTAAGCGTGACTCAGAAGAATGAAAGTCTAAACACTCTGTGTAAGGAAGGTGGATTTACTTTCTTTAGGAAACCGAAAATTCTGAACGCAAATGTCAGCTGCTAAAATTATGGAAGTATCTATTTTCTAATACCGCACATAACGCCACTGTGGAAAGAGTACTTTCGGTGATGTCTCCTTGGTGGACTAATGAATTAAATGAACTGCTGCCAGGGACTGTGGAATGAATCTTACAACCCCAGTTCAACTACGAGCTGACGTGCTTGGAGTTTTGTAAATTTTAAAAGAGAAAAAAAGACTTGCTGAAAAAGGTGAAACATTCCGAAAAATATGGTGTACCAACTACTTCTGTCGCAACAAGTTCCATGGAGTTGTTTTATATGTAAAAAGTAATTACATTAAATAAATTTTTTACTTCATTTCTACACTGACATCTCAGAGCGTCCCGACGAGGTCCCAGCTAGATATAAAAATCCTACTTCGAATATTAGCAGACTTCATGACAGTACAGTACCTTGTTTCTTCACTTGCACGGAATGCATCACGCTCAGCATTTTAGACCTCCGTGCTCTGTATGGTCATCAACGTCACTGAACCACTCACTACATGGTAAGCGCTTGATTTACACACCAAGCATGTGGCACCCACCAATGATTAACAGTTGATTTCAATCAGAAAACAGCTCGTGTGAATCAGACCTTAAGGCCAGGCTGGTGCTGCAGGTGGTACTCGGGTTTTGCCCACGCCAGTAGCATGAGCTGCGTCACTCTTGCACAGGTACATCAGCTATAATTTGCGTAACAATTCTGTGAGACGAAGCGGCCATTCGGATGAACTTTACTAAATTTTCATATGTCGTAACCACACTTTTATTGTTTCCAAAAACATCTTACGTGTTTCAACATTCTGTCATTTTCAACACTGCCTTAGAAAATGATGTTGTGTCGAAACACGTGGGATGCTTTTGGAAATAATAAAAGTGTTGTCTAGAAACAAGAAAAGTTATTAAAATAATTGTAGTGGAATCAGCTGCAGATTTCAGTGTATGTGTGCCTACTGTTGGTCCATAGCACGGTAGCTCTGCACACTTTCTCAATTTCTAGAGTGTAGAGTCAGCACAGAATAAGGTGGCTTGTAGGTGCGCAGTCGGCAGGCCAAGTGTGGGGAGAGTGGTAGTGGTGTGGGTTACTGGCAGGCGCTGTAGGAGAAATGCCAAGCGCTCGAGGGGAAGTGCCATTCTAAACTGAAGTCTACCTTCACATTTTTTGTAAATATTAAGTAGAGCGCCTCCACGCCCACACTCGCATGGTGATCATTCAAACAGATTTATCCCTCTGCTTTGGTTAGTAGCTATCAAGAACTCCACTGAAAACGCAACAAAAGTAGCTATTTATTTTCACCTGGCTTGTTAACGACCTGTAACTTTCTGAATGGCGACATGAGTGGCGAATTTTGACTAAAACCTACAGATTTCTCTTGTTGCCACTTTAAAATTTGCTTCTTTTCCTAAAACCCAGCAAAGTTAACACAGTGTCACCGCAATAACATCTTGTGCAGACACAATTGCAGGAGAATTCTGCAACAGTGGTTTATTAAGAAGTAAGGAAATAAGGGGAACAAGGTCAACAGTTTATTAAAAAGCACATCCTCAGTAGAAAAATAAATGTGTAATGTCTTCGCTTGTGTAGTTTCAAAACCCACAGTATTTCTCGTTTAACAGCTATTGGTGGGCCTTAAAAATTACATTATTTCATCGAAAAAGTCTGTAGTTTAGTGGAATAATACGGTAGCTAATGAAGTTTTGCATAAAAACCATATGGTAAAGTACTCTCCACTTTTCATGCTGTCATTTGCCAAAATCTCATTTCAATATCTCAAACCGTTTTTAAATATTAAGAATGTTGTGGATGTTTCATTCTGGTTTTACCGCTGGTGCGCTGCGATCTCAAATGAGTGTGCTACGTGAGATCAATTTTCTCGAGATTGGTAACAGATAGACATCCACCCAAATCTAAAGAAAGATTCAATATGCTAGCCAAATTTCATATGCAGTAACACATTATGTAACATGCGCCAAACGCAAAATCATAGCGATCCCTGTTTTTCATTGCAAACTTTTTCGAATTTCACTCAGTGTCTTACTTCCATACAAATATCACAGTAACTGTGACCATTAACGAAATGATAGGCTCATCCTCATGAAGCTCGCATATAACGGTATAAATAACGCAAAATGAAATTATTTTACCAAATAGTTTCCGTAAAATCGTTTGAGAAAGACCGCAGGGCGCACGCCTCTTTTCTGTAATCGCAAACCGGAAGAAAGTGGGCAAACATTTAACGGCCTCCCCTTCTGAACAAACGAATGAACTCGCCCAGCGTTTTGGACGAAAACTGGTCACTGCGGATAGGTCACCGTATCTTGCGCAGACTCTATCGTATTCAAGCGAATCTAATGCGCCATGAAATGTAACATGTACTGCAATTTTAAAAACATATCATAAAAAAGAGTTTTTTGGTACATCACTGGTAAACTAAATTTATTTTACACGACAATAGATGTAAAAGTGAACTATCAAAATAACAACAATTTTATGTGACCCACTGTTAAGTGACACAATCATAATTAAAAAAGAACCTCTAACTTGATTACTACAGGACATGCAAACAACATTCCTTATATTCCTGTAAGTAACCTTTGAAATGATTATTTATACTAACGTTCAGGTGCTGTAACACAGAAGTCGGAATCCTCCAGGAATAAGGTCACTGGCTGAGCTTTGAATGAGTCAAGGCATAGAATTGATGGTAGTTTGGAAAGCCCACCAGGACGAAGTTCTCATACGTTTCGGAGCCACAGAAGCATTAAAGTTTCAGTCATTCATTCCTCCTCTTTATTTAGAACAATTATGTCATCAGGCAAAAAATATTTCATTTTTAGGCGTTTTTAGGCTTCTTTTCCCGTTGAACGTTAAGAAAGCGAGAAGTTTGCGCCCATCTGCTGTTATTGCCAGCATCTCAGTTATTTGCTGTTTCTCACACCCTGATGATAACTTCTTTTGCCCCCAGTCGTCAATCGTATAATTACCTGGCGTATCAAACCCAATTTGCATCTCAACAGCGTTGGCTATTTGGCCCATCGAAAAGTTCTTCTGTTTCCGAAGTGTGGTGACATACAGCTGAAATTTGTGATGCTTTTTCTCAAAATCCAAAGGAAGCTTTTGGTATACTTTCCTACGGCGTCTTAGAGTCCAGCCAGCCCATTTCATAAAGCCCCTCGGCATATTAAGAAATTTTTGCTTCATTTATTATAATGTCACTAGTCACAGGTTGCACATTCTTTCTCCTTACATTTTTTAAGGATACCTGTCGCAGGATTTGCTTTAAGTAACAGTTTAGGAACACAATAGACACCAGCGAAAAGCGTTTATTGAATTTGCTAAATTAAATTTTCAGTTTTATACAAAAGGTTTGTCTCAGCTAAAGTAGTTTTTAGTGCCTTTTTATTTGTACAGTTACAGAAAACTGGGTTCATTTGAATTGTTAGTTGATCTGAAAGTGGCGGATGCAACCAGTGCTGTACACAACGTAGAGCCATAGATAATAGTTTTTCTTCAGTCTGTCAGCCTACTTCGTATTTGCTAATGATTTTTCCGATGGATTTAAATGAGTCTTTTATGGAACTCTTTTGATCTCCTTTGCCCACGATACGGCTTTGAGTTGTTCTAATTGCGTCTCAAGCCTGTGAGTGAGTCTTGCACCTGGGCGTTTATGGATATTCCCAAAAAATTTCAATCTTCTTTCCCTGTTGTCAGCTACGAGATTCGATACTTTTTTGGTTGTTTTTCCGGATTGTAATCTGTATCCCATTTCTGTTGTTTTGGGTGCAGAGTATCTTTCTCAGAATTTTCAGTTCTTATTTAGAATATATTTCAGATCATATTTTCAGTGTAATGTAAGCTTTTAGCTACCCTACAAGTATTCGGGGTTGATTACTATGTTATAAAGCCCGATTTTCGTGCGTATGGACGTACACATTTTGTTGTCTAAATGCTTGAAGCGTGAATTTCTCTCGATTTGTCTATATTTCATGATTAGTTGTTGAGTAAGATGGTTTGAGCAGAGGTGCTATGTTATTTTTGGAAGGATATTTGGAGACCAACTCTTTTAGCAGGTTCTATTAATCTGTGTGTCTCATTGCTGTCGTCCCGTCGTCTGCTAGTTTTGGCAGATCGTCTTCGAAACTTATGCAAGAAATTGAAATGTCGGTTTTAGGTCTTCCAAGTCGTATCGGTTTCCAAAATCCTAGTTTCAGGTGACTTTGTCGAAAGTGGGATAGAAAACAAAGCATCGCCGGAGAGAACGCTGGTGTTGGTCAGAAATAGCTTTGACGTTCACTCATCAATTTTATTTTCGAGGTTGTGTTGGTGAGTGGTCTTTTTTTTAAATTTAAGGGTTTTGGATCGAGACCTTTGCATTTCGAGGACGACTGTTGTTATTATTAACATTTATTGTTATCAATCTGCTTCGAGGCACTGTATCTTCCCATTCAACAGCTTCTGAAGCATGGAAAAATGACTCCTCAAATGCCTCTGTGTGTGCTGTAATTAGTCTAATACAGATTGCTGAACCAGCCACTGATACCAGAAGACTCTTGTATAATAGCACAGCAGAGGGATCGAAACGTCGAGTATTCAAGACCGTTGAACAACTAAGAAAATCTTAGCAAAAGCTTACATATTTCTATAAGAATAGTCTTCCTAGCTGGTCACATTATTTGTGGTTGAGAGAAAGGTAGAATTTTCTATGGAATTACTAGTGATCGTTTCTAAATAATTTCTAAAATTTAGTAGTGAATTGTTTAGACCTGTACATTACCTGCATGTACTCTGACCAGCGCGAGTCTTTCGCCATGTCTTCAAACGCAGCGCTAAACACCATGTTAGCTATTACGCTGAAGACAACTTCTCCACCAGGTACCAATAGTTTGTAAATATTCTGGACAGCATGCCTGCGACAATATCCATTTATTAGACGAAGCTGCCGCAGTGGCGAACACATTGGCCTCTACTCAGTTATAAAAAGGAAACATAAAAGAAATATGGTAAACTGTTTCATGGCGAAAATACACGACGGAAAATAATGCGCTTTTAATATCGGTTTATGATTGTTTTGTGTAATACATTAATAAAACTGACACTTTAACTGGTAAAACTATTAAGACCTTGAGATGAGACAATGGGAAAGATTATTTAAATTCAGCTGTTTATCAATTTATAAGACAGAAAGGAATCATTTTAAATGAATGTCCTTTCTGTGTAGACGAATTAATTGGCACATCTGAACGATAGAGCATGTTAGTTACAGATATGTCAAGATGCCTGCTAGATGAAACAAAAGTTGATAGGAGATCCTGGCCTGAACTAGTTTTTGCAGCTGTGTACCCTAAGAGCAGAACTTTAACTAATACTATTCAAAGGAAAACTCTTTATGAGATATCGTTCGGGAAGCAGTTTTCGTATGTAACTAGAACAGTTGAGAAAGTCAACGAGGGCTCGTAAAGCAGGCTTGGGAATTTTCATAGGGTACAGTGAAATTGAATGCAGAGTATTGATTTACAATGAAGTTATCATTGCCATACATGTTGGTAACATGGAAGAGGACATCAAGTGTATTGATCTGAAGGACTCTAATTCAGTGAGACATCATTTTAGTGACTATGATAACGATATCAAAAACATAGACAATGAATCTATAAACGAGCAAATGGAAGAAAAAGGTATTAAAGGGCGTTCTGTCAGTCATAAACGAGAACAAGAATTTGAGTCGAGGAGGTGTCAACTAGGGAATGTAGAGTGCTTGATTGATTTAATGACTGTGTCATGAGTAGTTTCATTTCTGTAAACTTCTGTAGTGCTGATAGTCCAGAAAATATGGTTTTTTTGGGGGGGGGGGGATTATGAGTAGTAGTGAGGGAAAAGTTTGGGAGCAAGAAATGGATAAGGAAACTGAATGCTTAAGTAAAAATAAACATAAAAAACTACTCATTAAACAAGTGAATGTAAATGTTCCTGTAAAGTGGGATTTTACAAGAAATCTGATAGCACTTACGAAACAAGATTAGTTGTAAGGGTCTTTCAACAAAAGAAACTGTGGATGATGTTTATTTATCACTTGCTATGATACAAACTTTGAGACTTTTGTTGTCGTATTGTTGCCAAAAGGGCTTCATTGCAGAACAAATAGATGTAAAGACGGCATTTGTAACTGTTGAAGTTTTCTCAAAAATTTATGTAAAGCAACCACCAGGATATGAGTATGTAACAGGCACTGTCTGTAAGTTTTTTAAAGCATTATATGATCTGAGAAAATTTCTAGATCATTGTATGATTGTTTGGATTAGTCTTTAAAGAGTATACATTTTAAAAGAACTAAATATGATAAGTACAGATTAGGTAATCTTCGTGCGCTACTTATAATTTGCTTAATTGCAGTAAAGGTAAAAGGAAAATACAAATAACCAAGAATCTGTTACCGAAGCGATTTAGAAAGTACAAATTATCTTGGGATAACTACTGATTTTATTTATGAAGAGAGTGTAATGGCTTTTACTCAGGACAGCTATACTGAATCTCTAGCTATTAAATATTGGATTACACATACAGAGTTGTACAGTGCACCAATGGAAGTTAATTCTGAAATTAGAACCAGCACAAGATTCAAGTCATTATATTAAGTACACGAACTTGATAGGTGCTCTGCTGCATATTAGGCCAGAAACACGACCAGGTGTAAGTTACATTGTAAACTAATTGAGTACGTTTTTAAATTATTAAGATGATACTCACTTTAAGTATTTTTTGTGAGTGCTGCTATACTTGCATCAGACAAAAGGATTGAAGTTAACATATAGATCGACTGAAAATGCTGATCTCTTAAATTTTTTTTTTAGATGTGGATTGAGCAGGTGATTGTTTAGATCTTAAGTCTACATCAGGCTATGTAATTACATTATTTGTAAATATGATATTTTGGAAACATAAGAAACAAGGAGTGTTACATAATCTTCTACTTTCGCTAAATACATAGCACTGCCAGAAGTTGTCACTGTGATTAAGTTAATTCGGGATATTTTTAAAGTTTTTGATGGAAAGTCTGATGATCCTGTTAAAGTATGTGAAGACAACCCGGGGGCCACCAGTGTTGCTAGGTACGGTAGCTTTATAAAAAATTCAGAATATAGTGAAATACGCTACAATTTTGTGAATGAATGTTGTAGGAATGGAATTTTATACGTTTGTCAAGAAGATTCAGAACAGAATCTTTGAGCAAAGATAGATGCCGCCGCGGTGGTCTCGCGGTTCTAGGCGCTCAGTCCGGAACCGCGTGACTGCTACGGTCGCAGGTTCGAATCCTGCCTCGGGCATGGATGTGTGTGATGTCCTTAGGTTAGTTAGGTTTAAGTAGTTCTAAGTTCTAGGGGACTGATGACCACAGATGTTAAGTCCCATAGTGCTCAGAGCCATTTGAACCATTTGAACCAAAGATAGATTTGTAAAACTTCGAGAAATCTTGAATGTAATTTGACTGTGACAGAGGCATGTTGGAGTGTGGTACATTTATATCGATAGCATCAACAGTGTCGAGAGTGCTCTCAACAATGAGTGTGTAATGCACGTACAACAGTCAGTCACTTCCGTGACTTGACTGGGTTGGCTGTGTAAAGAGAGATATAAATTGTATTTAACTTTTCGTTATCAAATATTTTGAAGAACTGGCATTCGAAGATAGGTTAGTTTCGATAACAAAGTAAAGCTTGCCCATTCTTAATTCATGCAGATTTTAATCAACATTTTAATAGTTTCTTTAAACTTACCAGAAGACAGTCCGCAGTTGATATGAAGATTATCTGCCCATCATCAGCAACAATGGATGTTCAGCTAACAACGGATTTCTCTCGACTGACAAG
The DNA here is from genome assembly GCF_023898315.1 of Schistocerca nitens. Lineage (NCBI taxonomy): Eukaryota > Metazoa > Arthropoda > Insecta > Orthoptera > Acrididae > Schistocerca > Schistocerca nitens. The sequence continues at coordinate 251,403,809 of NC_064615.1, read as the reverse complement.
GACAGAAGGAAAGTGGCTTTAGAAGCAACACAGAAGTGTGTTCCTCTACAAATGCAGTACAGCTGGTTCCTGCCTTCCAGCGTGCACGGGAGTGAACCAAACTCTCTGGCTCTGGCACATGCTGACACTGGTGCAAACAACAACTTGTGATTACTGTCAGTTTTAATGAAACTTTTTTTCACTATTCCGCCTTTGTAAGCAGACTCTATGAGAGTTTTCGTCAAACTGGAACGCCCCATCAGCATGATGCAACAGTTCCGCATAGCAACACGAACTTCCACACGAGACAGCAGTCCACTGTTCAAAACAAATAAATCCTAAGTTCTACCTATTTCAATTACTCCGAAACTAGTAATCAGATTTTGAATAGTGAAACGTCATTTAATTCGCCTTTTTGAATTACGATACTAGCAGCGGAAATTAAGATACTTCAGTTTGAAAAACAGAAGTTGATATCAATATCTCAGTAATTAATACAGATATGAAAAGAGATTTTACGTCATTTAGTGAAGAAATTTCCAAAAATCAGTTGGGAGAAAAAAGAATTACGATAACGTAAGCCATTCGGGAAATATCAAAAGCATAAATAAATCACGTTGCATGCATAGTAAAAGTGGAGTTCATAATAGCACGGTTGTCTTCGAATCAGTTGACAAGTGATTAGCAAAAAACGTAATTCTGAACCAACATCTGTTTGTAGTAAAGGCCATGACCCAAATTTTTCGGGCAGTGTGAATGTTAGAGTCGGTCGAACTGTTGCTATTGAACGAAATGACCTATTATACCGATCCAATTAATGACAAGTATATTTGTTTTCATGCCATTGTTCGTCGACGCCTTTTACAATCATGACTTTTAATGCATAATTTACATAGGTAATTAGCTTCTGTTAACCGAACAGCTCAAACACTACAAGTTTTATGATGATGGCGAAAACGGCAATAGGGCTGCTACGTTGTGTCATGCAAAACCGGTCGACTGTAGGCAGTCGAGAGTACAGAGTATCACGATTCCATACTGTCAGTCATCATAGATCAGTGCTTCCCAACCCTCTTAGAACAATACCCCTGAGTACAATTAGACATTAGCTAGTACCCCCCCCCCCCTGCCCACCCCCTGTCGTCTGTTGCCCCCACCTTGCTGCCCCCACCCCCTGTACCACATTATCCCCAACTTCAGCACCTAACTAAACTGTAGAATTAAAGACTTTTCTTGGAACATTTTTATTTTTAAAATGATGAAACATGGATGATACTTAGTTTGTGTGTGTGTGTGTGTGTGTGTGTGTGTCCTTGAATGAGGAAGGAATTCCTGGTGCATCGAAAGTGCTACCCACAACACCTTCTCAGATAAGAAAGGTAATAGTGAGGGTTAACATTTGCTACAAAACATATTTCCCCTGCATTACTCTTCTCCGTTGCGACACATGCTTGATATGCACACTACAACTCCATTTAAAATCAACCAAGTTAACATGTGTGCACTATACTTATCGTTCGTAAATCGCATAATTGCTGCACTCCATGTTTCTGAACTGGCACAAATTGGAAGACTTCAGGCTGTTAATGCTTTATGTCTGACTATATCCACTAACAGTAATAACAATAATAATAATACTTTGTGCTGTATAGTAGCCCTTATGTACTTACTGCTGTGTTGTGGTGTCAGTTAATTCATTTATCTGTTTCGAAGCGAGTAATGAAACAATTCCTGGACTACTGCAGGTACTACCTACAACCTGAAGAAGACACTTTCTTGAGATATTTAGTATTTTTTACGTATACGTCTCACTTTTATCATCAGTGATATAGCACAGTTTATGTATATTGTGGGTGGACTTCGTGAGAAACCTGTAACCTCTACTGCATTAATGCTACTAACTGAGAAAAAGTAACAATTGATAGCTTATATAATCAGTATTACAGTCTTACAAAATTTTGATAGTAGTAACGATCTTTTGAAAATAACAGAATCGAATCAATTAGTTTCTGTCCCTCAGAAAATATCATTTTAGGGTCGGCCACACACTTAGAAAACGGACGGAACATTGCTACAGCTGAACGAATGATTCGTGATAATCGTCGTTCCGGAACTGATGATATTATGTAAGAGTTGAACATGAACCACGGTTCAGCATATGCAGTCATCCATGAATGGTATCGCGATGTTTGTGCTCACTGGGTACTACAACAGCTGACAAACACAATCGTGGACGTTTGAAAATTCGAAACCACGTTTAAGGAGTTCTGAAGAGGAAGAAAGATATTCAGTTGCTTATTAATCGTTACGAAGAGCAGGTCGGTCACTACGAACCACAGAGGAAGAGGCGAGCATGGTTTGAAAACGTCCATTTCCGTCTACAGAAAAAAGGTCAGAATCCATGTTTCTGCAAGAAAGATTATGACAATGCTTCTGGATATTAAAGATCCATTGCTGATTCATTTCTGTAATAAAGTTCAAGCAGTGACCAATGACAGCCACTGAGAGGTATTGCGAAATCTGAAACCCAACACCAAAATGAAAAGGAGAAGGAAATTTTCAAAAGATAATCTACGATTTTGCTTCAGAATAATGCTCACCGTGATACAGCTGGTAATAACAACCAATTACTTTATAAAATTTCTATTTCTAGCTGATGGAGCACCAACTGTACGGTCCTTATCTTGCTCCAAGTGTATTTTACTTCTTTAGTCTGATGAAGGAGCATCTGCATGAATCAATTTTTTTCTGAGATAACGATGTTTCGGAAGCGGTGCAAAAGTTTTGTACGTGCACAGTACCACAAAGGTTCTTCTAGGATGAATTTAGGAATTGCCTTAAGAGAAGGACCAAGTGCATGGAGGTTCAGGCAGGTTATGTAGGGATATGATATTACTTGCAATGTTGTTCTCCCAACAATGTTGTTCTCGCTTTAAACAGTAGTCCACACCTTTTGACTATCCCACCTAGTTACGTGGTATCCAATGGCTTTGCTCTAATAAATGATACACCTTATTGGTGACCTTATAACTATCCTTGTGTAGTCTACTTTTATCGATATCAAAAGACATATTGGGTTCGTAGGGTTTCTCCACAAGTTTAATAAACACAACAGTTACCAATAACAGAGACTTTGGTTATCAATAATGTATTCTCCTTCCCTACTTACAAAACTCTGCCAACGCCGGGGTAACTTTTCGATTCCGCGACTATACAGATCACGTGGTTTTGAGGCAAAGAACTCATCGAGCCACGTTCAGAGCCCCTTTTCATGCGGAAAGTAAGTTCCTTGAAGGGTGTTCAATAGACAGCTGAAATTTGAAAATCTGAGGGTGCACGATAAGGTGAATAAGATGGGTCCGGAATGACTTCCCAACACAACTCTTGTATAGTGTTTTGTGTCAGTCTGGCAGAATGCGAACGGGCGTTAACGTGGAGTGGCATCACTTCACCCAATCTTCCTGGTCGTTCCTCTACGATTGTGTCTGCAAGACGTCTCAGTAATTGACAATAATTGCCAGCAGTGACGGTTACACCTCAGGGAAGCAATTCGTAGTACACCGTACGGTCGCTGTTCCAGCAGATGCATAACTTTATCTTTTGTGGATGCGCGCAGGTCTTCGTGCGGAGAGTTTCTGCTTTGTTTGGGCTGAACCATTCCGTTGTTTTCCTTATGTATGCGTAAATATAGGAATTGTCGGTGTTGTTGACGAACCAATTGATGACGAGCAAGCACATACGGTAAGCCGGAATTTTTGTGATCTTTGCCTGGAGCGTGCCGCAATCATATACACGATTTTTGAACATTCCCCTATTGCATGCGAATGGTGGAATGAGGGGACAATCACAGTTCATCACATTTGCTGGCTTTTGAGTGCACTGACATAGATCATTGGGGATTAACGCGTTTAAACGATCTTCTCCAAACACCGAAAGCCTTCCTGAACATGGAGAGTCATTAATGTCAAATCGATCCTCTTTAAAATTAGAAAACCATTTTCTTGCCGTGCACTGTCAAATGGTATTTTCCCCACAGAAAGTGCAAATGTTTCTGGCTGCCTCCCCTGCTACCACACCTCTGTTGAACACAAACAGAAGAATACGTCGGAAATTTTCCGATTTCTGCACTTGGCCTTCCATTTTCTAGAGTCTACAGCTGCACACACTACTTCTGCGTGACAAAACAACAACATGTAAACTCAAATAACAACAGTGAATTACAAATAAAAAAATGACAATCGATAAATTAATCCACAGCAACAGGAATACCAACATACAAAACAAAAAGACTACACACTTATGCACCAACCTAATAAATATCTATAAACTTAAAATATGTATCGTTGATTGGTTACAATATTTCTTACACGTAGCGGTATTACAGTAGCAATCCACAGCTAGAATGAACAAGTGTAATCCCTCCTGGATTACAGTTGGAGAAGTTAAACAAGACTGAGCAGGTGGTGTAGTCCATAAGGCGGCAAGGCTAGTACGTACCTGTTGTCGGGAACCCAGTGCAACAGCATCAAACAGAACACCTTGCCAAAGGGCGCGTACTGCCACACAGCGGAGTTCTGCAGGTCCGGCTTGAACACATTCAGCTCCTCGTACACGATGGTGCCGGGCAGCGCGTTGTGGAGCCTGCAGAACTCCAGGTTCTTTGTGCTGGTGTCACAGGCCACCAGCTTCGTGCAAGGTGGCAGCCGTGGGGCTAAAACCTGCCAGTACAGAACTGCACTTTAATATTTGCTCTTGTAAGCCACACTGCATGTAAATTTGAGCCGGCCGCTGTGGCCGAGCGGTTCTAGGCCCTTCAGTCCGGAACCGCGCGCCTGCTACGGTCACAGGATCGAATCCTGCCTAGGGCATGGATGTGTGTGATGTCCTTAGGTTAGTTAGGTATAAGTAGTTTATGAAACATCCCCTTTGGAAAATTATTAAATTACTATGCTGGTAAACTTCTACGTTATTTGATACAAAGACAGCTGAGTAAAACTGACGTACTCAGTCATCTCTCTACTTATTCTGATCATCACTAAACTGACACACAATAATTTTTTTTAGCGCAACGCAGTCTGACTTTCAATAATCCCTACAAAAGAATGGCCCTGACTAACAATAACCTATATCTTCCGTGAATCACTTACCTCACAAAAATCTTCATTACTCGAACTACTGCAATACAGCGAGCGCCACTACTGCCAGCTAAATAAAAGATTCAAACTACTGAAGGCACTAACTACTGATAGGCATAGTTAGCAAATGAAAGATTTTGATAGAGAACAAACAATGTATTTACCTTAATAGTGTTCAAAAGTCATAATATATATATATCAGTTCAAGACATCCGGTCTTACAAATTTCCTTTTTCTGACCGACAAACGTCCAGATCGTCCGCTCTCAAAACTCTGCCATCTCTCTCCCCACAACCACCACTGCTGGCGGCTCACCTCCAACTGCACAACGCTACGCGCTGTTCACATCCAACTGCCCAACACCACACAAGCGAATATTCCAACAATGCCAACCAGCCACAGACTGCACACAGCACAGTCAGTGATTTTCATACAGAGCTCTACGTGGCGTTACCAACATAAAAACCTGAACAGCCTACTTTCAAGTTCTATGTTTAGGGGACTTATGACCTCAGATGTTAAATCCATAGTGCTTAGAGCCATTTGAACCAGCACTTCTCTGAAAGTTACAAATGGTTAACAGGCCAGGTGAAAATAAATTCCTGCATTTTCGGCGGAATTCTTTTTAGATACTAACGAAAACAGAGTCGATAAACGTTTTTGAATGGGCACCATGCAAGTGTAGGGGTGGAGGGATCTCACTTAATATTTGCAAAAAATGTCAGTGTAGGCTTCAGTTGAGATCGGCACTTTCCCTCCAGCGCTCGCCATTTCTCCTATAGCACCTGTCCACAACTGCCACCACCACCTCTCTCCCCACACATGCCTTGCCATCTACGCATCTCCTCGCCACGGTATTCAGCACGGACTCTACCCTTTGCGCAATGTTGGAAGGCCTGGGCTGGACGAGCTGAAACCTACACGGTGTGTGACTGTAGCTGCGGTGCTCTCCATTTGGCAGCTGTCTGCCCTCTTCTCAATCTTTAACGAATCTGAACCACCGCTGGAATACCTGCCTATCAATTTGCACCTTCTCAGAAACCATTTACAAAAATGGCTCTAAGCACTGTGGGACTTAACATATGAAGTCATCAGTCCTCTAGACTTAGAACTACTTATGGTTAACTAACCTAAGGACATCACACACATCCATGCCCGAAGCAGGATTCGAACCTGTGACCGTAGCAGCAGCGCGTTTCCAGACTGAAGCGCCTAGACCGCTCGGCCACAGCCACCGGCTCAGAGATGTGTCATGAGTGGAGAATTTTGAGTAAAACCTATACATTTCTCTCGTTCCCATGTTAAAATATGCTTCTTTTGCCAAATCGCAGCATAGTTTACACAGTCTCACCACGCCAAGATGTTGTACAGATGCAGTTGTTACAGAATTCTGAAACAGTGATTTGTTAAATTTATTAAGTGAGGAAATGAAGAAAAATGAAGTCAGTATCATATGAAAAAGCACATCCTCGATAAAAAATAAATGCGTAATGTCTTGACTTATGTTGTCCCAGAACCCATATTACTTCTCGTTTCACCACCTGCCTCAAAAAAGCTTGCAGTAGAAAGATTTGTTGAGACTAGCGAAGACGAACAAGTACTCACCGCTCTTAAGGTATGTCTTTCAGAGTCCACGTCTACTGAACGTTATTTTCCATATTCGTCCATACTACCATCTCTCAAAATATAATTTTTTTAACACCCTGTATAAATAATCCGTGCTTAATCGTGAGCCCCAATTTTTTTCTTACCTTCGAAAAGGATATATCGATCTATTACTTGTCATAGGAATTTAGGGCATAGCTGTTGTGTATCAGGTTGTACTGTAAATTTGAGGACGAACAAGCCACATGCAAATCAAACAGACATATTTCCTAATGACTTAAATATATTGTTCTACATACGAAATTATGTGTCTCATTCTTTATTAAAATTCATAAACGGGTGCTATAAATGTGAAGCACTTGTTGTTAGTGATGAGTTCACTACAAGCTAGATGAACAGTGCCATAAACTTATATTTACTCAGAGTGTGCAGAGGTGCATTAAAGGAACCATGAAATTTGCCGTTTCACATTCTCGGTAAAGAATAACGATTGTTTCATACAGCTTTATCTGATGACTTTGAAAGTTCGTTCCTAAGCACCACAAATCACAGAGAAGTGTTTAAGATGCTTCTGGCAATTAAATTTGACATTCTTTCTTTTCTGAGGCACGTACCTGTAGTAGAGATGTAACAGAAATCACTTCGAAAATATGACATATTTTCGAAATATTTTCTCAAACAGTTATTCTAAAAAAAAAAAAACAATCGCCTTACAAAAAATAACAGGTGGAATTTGCTAACATTTTCAAAGCAATTCTCAATTTTCGAGTAGTAGTGTGTGTGTGTGTGTGTGTGTGTGTGTGTGTGTGTGTGTGTGTGTGTTTGTGTGTGTGTGTGAATGTGTGAATGTGTGTGTGTGTGTGTGTGTGTGTGTGTGTGTGTGTGTGTGTGTGTGTGTGTTTACAAGCTTTCTCTTCTGAATGTTTGTTTTTCTGTACCGTGTGATATAAAGTTTGTATTTTTGGCATCAGGTTGCTCGAGAGTTAAGCAAGTAACCGCGTTGGAGGTTAGCTGTGTTTAAACCTGTATTTAACTTCCATGGATAATCACAGGGAGCATGGTACGAGAGCGCTGCCTAACTTACGTTTTAACATTTTCTTTAAAAGACAGAGGTAGCCTGTTTCATCTAAAAGACGATGTTTTACTTATTTATTTTTATTTATTTAGCGTATGGCTAATACAGACATATTATGAAATTAAATTACCTATACATATGTACAAGAAACTTAAGTTTGTCTTTACAACTGAATATCCAGTCCTTCAATCCAGCGCACTGCATCTGGAGTTGGTACCAGGAAGTCCTCTTTGGCGCCGTGATAGGCTCGAATCTTGCATTCACTGACAATGTGGTGAACCGTCTGGTATGGAGCCCCGCAGTCACAAGCTGGATCAGACAGCTTCTTCCACTTAAAGAGAGCATCCCTGCACCTGCCATGGCCGGTACGGATTCTGTTGAGAGTAGTCCAGGTCTTGCGTGGTAAGTCGAATCCACTTGGAAGTTTAGCACCTGAGAAGACGTTATGCAGGTGCACATCTGTCACTGCTTCCCACCGACCTTTGCATTCTTCAAGAGGTTTGAAATTCTTAGCAACCATGTCAGCAGCGTCGCACAGAGTTGGATGGCGTGATTTCAGTCTCTTGCGATTTAAAAGTGGCAGGTCGCTATGCACGGGTAGGTTAGAATTCCTGGAGATCTTGTAGAATTCTCTCATAAGGGCAGTACATCTGCGTAGATCAGGAGGCATTATACCGGTTAACAGTGGAAGCCAATAAACTGGAGTAGATCTGATTGCGCCAGATATTATGCGCATTGTCGGATTCAGCTGGGTATCAACAAGCCTTGTATGATGACTGTTCATCCAAACAGGTGCACAGTACTCAGCACTTGAGTATACCAAGCCCAGAGCTGAAGATAGCAGGGTGGTTGCTGAAGATAGCAGGGTGGTTGCTGAAGATCCCCAGGTAGTTCCGCATAGCTTATGGAGGATGTGGTTTCGAGTCCTCAGCTTTTGAGCTAAGTTAAGGTGTTGTTTGAAGCATATTGTACGATCCAGGATGATACCAAGATATTTTGGGTTCCAATTATGAAGAAGAATTCTGCCTCTGAAAATTACTTCCAGTTTTCGTTTGCCAACCGGTTATTTAGATGGAAGCAACACACTTCTGTTTTACTCACACTGGGTTGGAGTCTCCAGATTTTGAAGTAATTATCTAATGCAGACAGGTCACTGGCTAGAATCTCTTCTGTTGTCTTCATTTCCTGGTGTTTTACGGCTAGAGCCAGGTCATCGGCATAGCAGTATTTTCTGGACGAATTGTCAGGTAGATCAGATAGATATAGGTTTAACAATAAGGGTGAGAGAACTGATCCTTGAGGCAATCCGTTCTTCAGCTTCCTCTCCTTACTTATGTTGCTTCCACTGATTACCTGGAACTTACTTATTATTAGCTAAGTAAAACAATGTAAATTGTATCACTAACTATAAAGGTAATTTGTTGTGACAAAATACGGAGTGTTTCGAAATGAATATGGGGGTTTTAAGACTTTGTAGCATTTATTACATTCAACTACTGATTATTTGCCCATTTACTAACTGTTGGTTGGCTAGTATTGGTGAGCAGCTTATTGGAGAATGGGACACCTTGAATGGTCTCTCGTTCTTGCCATCCAGATTTACAAATGAAATGACAATTTCTGAGACTGGTCTCATACAGATATGATTTTATGTGTATAGACTGAAGCAGAGAGTGAAAAAATGTACCAAGACCGGGAATTGAACCTGGGTCTCCTGTATGCTAGGCAACTATGTTAGCCACTATAACACCTTGATACAGCTGCTCACACAACTGTACCGATTAGCTTGGCACACCCCCCTACCCAACCAAAACTCTCGTTGTTCTGGAATAGCACCTCAGCATCGAACATAAATGGAGGACCAAGCCTGAAACGCAGGTGCAGTCTATATACATAAAATCATGTCTGTATGAAACCAGTAAAGACTCTGAAATTGTGTCATTTCATTTGCCCATGCCATGGGATATCTAGTTTCAGCCCTTGAGGTTGAAATTTGTAATGAACCCATCAATGCCGTTTCTAATTTGCCCCTCCCCCATTCACCAGGATAAGATGGAAGATGCACAGTTTATCAAAATGGTTAACTTTTTCAGAAATTTCATTCCAGACTTTGCTCAACTAGCTGCCTACTTAAACCAACTTCGTCGTACGAGAGAGCAGTTTCAGTAGTCAGCTCTTGGTAAATGGAAATAGGCTCTCAGTAATGCCCTCATGCTAGCCATTATAGATTTTCAGCAGCAATTTACTATCCAGACTGATGCCTCCGGTTCTTGAGTTGCTGCAGTCCTGTTTCAAGAATAGGATGCTGAACATGAGCCAGTCATGTATCCTACTCTTGGCAGAAGAGGTTAAATACTCCACATACAAGTTTGAAGCACTGGCAGCTTTATGTTACCTGGAAAAAATGAATTTCTATATGGAGCTAAGTTGGGTATTGGCTAAGCGCCGCATGATTGGCAGAATAACATGCTGGACAGTTCGAATTTCAGCTTTCCACTTTGCCGTAAAACCCACAAAGGATTCTGACAACCATCTAGCCGATTGCTGAGTCGAATGTTTAGTGTGCATCAGGAATCTTCTCAGATCATAGAATCAGGTGTCCGCCTGCTTAGCTGAGTGGTAAAGTGTTTGCCTACCATGCAGTGGGCCCAGGTTCGATTCCCAGCTGGGTTGGGGATTTTTTCCGCTCATGGAGACTGGGTGTTGCGTTGTCTTCATTAGCCTTTCATCATCATCACCGACGCGCAAGTCGCCCAATGTGGTGTCGACTGAAATAAGACTTGCGATCCGGCAGCTGAAACTTCCCCATTTGGGGTCTCCCAGTCAACAGTGCCACATGATCATTTTCATGTTATCAGGTTATAATCTTCAATGTAGTGCAGCTATACTACCTGATATTCCATCAGTTTTCTCGAATTTGAAGAACCGGCAGGAACAGGATCAAACGCTCAGGAGTATTCCTTATTGGGAAGCAAGTAGCTGGGCGTCATCTTAACAAAGGTCCTTATGTCATTGTACACACTACACTGGGAAGTTAAAGATTTGTCTCCCTAAAGAGTGAAACCCAGCTGTATTTAAGTACTTTCATTACTCATGTGGGGCTCATTTGGATACTTTTAAGATCTTAATGAATATAAAAGTGCGCCTTACTTGGCCATTCCTTAACTCAGACGTCAGATAGTTAAAAAATTAGAAAAGGAGTGTCAGGAACATCAGTATGCTCAACCCGATTCCAATTCACATCGTGGCTTCTTCATTCTACTGTGGAGAAGAAGCTGTTGGAGCATTTTTCGTGGTTTATTTAAGACAGTTTTCATGCAATAAGAGTGACAATAGGTATAATTTTGATGCAGTGGATGCTTTCACACAGTTTGTGTGTCTTGTCCCATGCACCTACTTTCGCTTCTACAAAATTTAGGAAATTCTATTTTGGTTGCTCCATATCGTATATCATCACCATCCCAAACTATTCTCAGCCATCATTCACTAAACATATTAATCAGAACCTTAAATAAGCGCTGATTATTTATCGTTGCCAGTCTCAGAGTAACTGTGATAGATCCATCAACTGGCTTAATTTTGTTTCTAATTTTGCTATGCATGATGTGCATATGACCACACTTGCAAAATTAATGCTCGCATAGATGACTAAATCTCAATATCAAACCTTTCGTCTGCCAATGACCTCTTGCCTGAAAAAATTGATCCTTACACCATTAAAAGACACTGGAGCAAGACGATTAAAAACATTAATATTCCACATAGGCAGGAAGTTCAGACGTCTAACGACAATAGGTGGCCTACACCATTACGGAGTGGGGAGACCCTTTTCATAAAGAATTTCTGAGCTAAGAGCAAGAAAGCAGGAAAAAATTCTGCTAAGATATTGTTGCATTTTGTTGGACTTTGCTAGATTCTAAAGTTACCCACACCAGTTAGTCTCTCAGTTAAAAATTTTGTTACTGATACACATCAAAGGGTTCACACTTAGTCAGGTCAAAGTTAGGGTTCCTTCTAATGATTGTGTGTTCAGAGTGCTCAATTAAAAAGAAGAAGAAGGAAAGTCACTCAGATCAATTATTCCCGATCTCTCCTCCCCCCCCCCACCCCCTGGTCGTCCTTTAGGAGGGAAGGATTGACCCATGTAGTGCTTTGTGAATTAAAAAACAAGGTTTGATCTCTTTAACTGTGTAGGTAAATAAGCACCTCCTTTGCTTCCAACCAGAAGACAGGCACGCTCTCCACCATGCTGGCTCAGTAGCATTGTACATGAGCTTGCCTTCAGTCATTTACCACTGATAACTGCAGTATGGCCATCAAACGACAAGCGCTGTCTGCCATGTGGCATGTGGATACTATGAGCATTTGGTGAAGCTGAATATGAGTTTGATCGGGTGTGTTTCCTTATTCTACCAACATACATACTAGATTCAGTGGAACACGCCCTTGGAGCTTTGTCTTTTAATTGTGTCTACTGAATTGATACGCAAAGCGTGACTAGTGAGTCATAGTTACTGGTGCTTGTTGAACTTAATTGGTGAGTACCTTTTATGTGGACTGTACAGACAGTTGTTTGCAGCTATCTGCTGTGTCATAGGATTCTTTACACTATGTATATTGTATTTCTTTAAGCTTGAGTTAACCCCAATTTCATTTCAAAAGCTTACCAATTCCAGCTTGTTTAACTTACATTGCTAAAATTGTTTATGTCACTGTTATTAGGGATGTGCTGTCTACGTCTTGTCTATTGGGTTTCAGCATTATTGTTAATTTATGAATTTTATATGTGCTGGTTACGTGTAATTTATTTTGCACTCAGGATTAATGCAAGTTCAGTGTTACTATCTGTTGTTGTAGTTTAAGCCACTTTCACATTGTAGTTTAAATTTTATTTATACATTCTTTTATAGAATTACCTTCAGTTATAACAACTTAAAATCAATAGATGTGCGTTGGTATATTCTCTCTTGGCTGAGATTTGCGTTTTACCCAATTCCATGTTTGCCTGTTTGTTGCTAGTCTCAGGCTCTTTAATCGAACAAGTGCCACTTCTTTATGAGAGTATGGATAATGCACCTCTGATTTAGATATTTTAAAGAAATTATTCAGATAGTGAAGGCAGACGAAAATTTAGTAGTTATGGGTGACTGGTATACGATAGTAGGAAAAGGAAGAGAAGGAAACGTAGTAGATGAATATGGATTGGGGGTAAGAAACGAACGAGGAAGCCGCTTGGTAGAATTTTGCACAGAGCATAACTTAATCATACCTAACACTTGGTATTCAAGAAACGTAAAAGAAGGTTGTATACATGGAAGAACCCTGGAGATACTAAAAGGTATCAGATAGATTATATAATGGTAAGACAGAGATTTAGGAACCAGGTTTTAAATTGTAAGACATTTCCAGGAGCAGATGTGGACTCTGACCATAATCTATTGGTTATGACCTGTAGATTAAAACTGAAGAAACTGCAAAAAGGTGGGAATTTAAGGAGATGGAACCTGGATAAACTGAAAGAACCAGAGGTTGTACAGAGTTTCAGGGAGAGCATAAGGGAAAAATCGACAAGAATGAGGGAAGAAATACCGTAGAAGAAGAATGGGTAGTTTTGAGGGATGAAGTAGTGAAGACAGCAGAGGATCAAGTAGGTGAAAAGACGAGGGCTAGTAGAAATCCTTGGGTAACAGAAGAAATAATGAATTTAATTTATGAAAGAAGAAAATATAAAAATGCAGTAAATGAAGCAGGAAAAAAGGAATACAAACGTTTCAAAAATGAGATCGACAGGAAGTGCAAAATGCCTAAGCAGGGATAGCTAGAGGATAAATGTAAGGATTAGAGGCATATCTCACTAGGGGTAAGATAGATACTGCCTACAGGAACCACTTGTAAGAATATCAAGAGCTCAGATGGAAACCCAGTTCTAAGCAAAGAAGGGAAAGCAGAAAGGTGGAAGGAGTATATAGAGGGTCTATACAAGGGCGATGTACTCGAGGACAATATTATGGAAATGGAAGAGGATGTAGATGAAGATGAAGTGGGAAATATGATACTGTGTGAAGAGTTTGACAGAGCACTGAAAGACCTAATTCGAAACAAGGCCCCAAGAGTGCATAACATTCCATTAGAACTACTGACAGCGTTGGGAGAGCCAGTACGGACAAAACTCTGCCATCTGATGAGCAAAATGTATGAGACAGGCGAAATACACTCAGACTTCAAGAAGAATATAATAATACCAATCCCAAAGAAAGCAGGTGTTGACAGATGTGAAAATTACCGAACTATCAGTTTAATAAGTCACGGCTGCAAAATACTAACGCGTATTCTTTACAGACGAATGGAAAAACTGGTAGAAGCCGAACTCGGGTAAGATCAGTTTGGATTCCGTAGAAATGTTGGAACACGTGAGGCAGTACTGACCCTACGACTTATCTTGGAAGCTATATTAAGGAAAGGCAAACCTACGTTTCAAGCATTTGTAGACTTAGAGAAAGCTTTTGACAATTTTGACTGGCATACTCTCAAATTCTGAATATGGCGGGGGTAAAATAGAGAGAGCGAAAGCTTATTTACAATTTGTACAGAAATCAGTTGGCAGTTGTAAGAGTCGAGGGACATGAAAGGGAAGCAGTGGTTGGGAAGGGAGTGACACAGGGTTGTAGCCTCTCCCCGATGTTATACAATATGTATATTGAGCAAGCAGTAAAGGAAACAAAAGAAAAATTCGGAGTAGGTATTAAAATCCATGGAGAAGAAATAAAAACAGTAAGGTTCGCCGATGACATTGTAATTCTGTCAGAGGCAGCAAAGGACTTGGAAGAGCAGTTGAACCTACATCCTTCTGAATATGCTTATCGTATTCATCTCTTGGTCTAACTCTACCATTTTTACCCTCCACGCTGCACTCCAATACTAAATTGGTGATCCCTTGATGCCTCAGAATACGTCCTACGAACCGATCCCTTCTTCTAGTCAAGTTGTGCCACAAATTTCTCTTCTCACCAATTCAGGGGATAGTAACTGTTCTCGAAAGAACAGATACCATTGATGACAGTGCAGCTTCTCTAGGATAAACGATAATTAAATGAAACCCTCAGCTGCCGACAGGTGTTGTTGATTTACCTCGATGGGGACAGCTGAAAGTAAGTGCACCGACTGGGACTCGAACCCTGGATCTCCAGCTTACATTACATACACCCCATCGATCTGAGCTAAAGAGGACGCAGATAATCAACGCGACTGCAGGGAATTATATATATATATAAAGGCTACCCAGCCATTGACCTTTGTCTGTGAATGGGCATAGGTTACCCGAACTCTTCCGGGAATCGTCACTTTAATTTGCGCTAGTAATGAGTGGATCTGGTATTAGGTACATTACGTATGTAGATTGTGGACAGTTTGGAATGTGGGTCTCACGGGAAGCGTGCAAGGAATAAGATCCTGCAGTCGCCCTATTTATCGTGTCCTTGGTGGCTCAGATAGATAGAGCGTTTGCCGTGAAAGCAGTAGATCTCGGGTTCGAGGCCCGGTCGGGGCACACATTTTCAGCTGTCCCCATCGAGGTATATCAAAAATACCTCTCGCCACCTGAGGGTTTCATTCAATTATCACATGTTCTTTTGTTTTCTTTACTGCTAGCTTAGTATACAGATTGAACAACATCGGGGTAACCACTGCTTCCCTTTCACGTTCCTCGACTCTTATAACTACCATCTGGTTTCTGTACAAATTGTAAATAACTTTTCCCTCCCTGTATTTTACCCCTGCCATCTTCAGAATTTGAAAGAGAATATTCCAGTCAACATTGTCAAAAGCTTTCTCTCAGTCTACAAATGCTAGAAACGTAGGTTTGCATTTCCATAAGCTATCTTCTAAGACAAGTCGAACGGTCAGTATTGCCTCACGTGTTCCAACATTTCTACGGAATCCAAACTGATCTTACCCGAGTTCGGCTTCTACCAGCTTTTCCATTCATCTGTAAAGAATTCACATTAGTATTTTGCAGCCGTGACTTATTAAACTGATAGTTCGGTAATTTTCACATCTGTCAATACCTGCTTTCTTTGTGATTGGAATTATTATATTCTTCTTGAAGTCTGATGGTATTTCGCCTGCCTCATTCATCTTGCTCACCAGATGGTAGAGTTTTGTCCGGACTGGCTCTCCCAAGGCCGTCAGTAGTTCTAATCGAATGTTGTCTACTCCCGGGGACTTGTTTCGACTTAGGTCATTCAGTGCTCTATCAAACTCTTCATGCAGTATCATATCTCCCATTTCATCTTCATCTACATCCTCTTCCATTTCCATAACATTGTCCTCGAGTACATCGCCCTTGTATAGACCCTCTATATACTCCTTCCACCTGTCTGCTTTCCCTTCTTTGCTTATGACTGGTTTTCCATCTGAGCTCTTGATACTCATAAAAGTGTTCTCTTTTCTCCAAAGCTCTCTTTAATTTTCCTGTAGGCAGTATCTATCTTACCCCTAGTGAGATAAGCCTCTACATCCTTACATTTGTCCTCTAGCCATCCCTGCTTAAGCATTTTGCACTTCCTGTTGATCTCATTTTTGAGACGTTTGTATTCCTTTTTGCCTGCTTCATTTACTGCATTTTTATATTTTCTTCTTTCATCGATTAAATTCAATATTTCTACTAGGCATCGTCTTTTTACCTACTAGATCCTCTGCTGCCTTCACTACTTCATCTCTCAAAGGTACCCATTCTTCTTCTACTGTATTTCTTCCCCCCATTCCTGTCAATTGTTCCCTTATGCTCTCCCTGAATTTCTGTACAACCTCTGGTTCTTTCAGTTTATCCAGGTCCCATCTCCTGAACTTCCCGCCTTTTTGCAGTTTCTTCAGTTGTAATCTACAGTTCATAACCAATAGATTGTGGTCAGAGTCCAAATCTGCCCCTGGAAATGTATTACAATTTAAAACCTGGTTCCTAAATCTCTGTCTTACCATTATATAATCTATCTGAAACCTTCCAGTATCTCCAGACCTCTTCCATGTATACAACCTCTTTCATGATTCTTGAACCAAGTGTTAACTATGATTAAGTTATGCTCTGTGCAAAATTCTACCAGGTGGCTTCCTCTTTCATTTCTTACCCCCATTTCATATTAATCTACTACGTTTCCTTCTCTTCCGTTTCCTACTGTCGAATTCCAGTCACCCACGACTACTAAATTTTCGTCTCCCTTCACTATCTGAATAATCTCTTTTATCTCATCACACATTTCATTAATCTCTTCGTTATCTGCGGAGCTAGTTAACATATAAACTTGTACTACAGTGGTAGGGATGGGCTCGTGTCTATCTTGGCCACAATAATGCGTTCACTATGCTGATTTTAATAGTTTACCCACACTCTAACTTTTTGTTCATTATTTTCCTATTCATTATTAAACCTACTCCTGCAATACCCCTATTTAATTTTGTGTTTGCCGGCCGTGGTGGTCTAGCGGTTCTAGGCGCTCAGTCCGGAACCGCGAGACTGCTGCGGTCGCAGGTTCGAATCCTGCCTCGGGCATGGATGTGTGTGATGCCCTTAGGTTAGTTAGGTTTAAGTAGTTCTAAGTTCTAGGGGACTGTTGACCACAGATGTTAAGTCCCATAGTTCTCAGAGCCATTTGAACCAATTTTGTGTTTATAACCCTATATTCACTTGACAGGAAGTCTTGTTTCTCCTGCCACCGAACTTAACTAATTCCCACTATATCTAACTTTAACCTATCCATTTCCCTTTTTAAATTTTCTAACCTACTTTCGCGATTAAGGGATCTGACATTCCACGCTCCGATCCGTAGAACGACAGTTTTCTTTATCCTGATAACAATGTCCTCCTGAGTACTCCACGCCCGGAGATCGGAATGGGGGACTATTTTACCTCCGGAATATTTTACCCAAGAGGACGCCATCATCATTTAGCCATACAGTAAAGCTGAATGCCCTTGGGAAAAATTACGGATGTAGTTTCCCCTTGCTTTCAGCCATTCCCAGTACCAGCACAGCAAGCTCGTTTTGGTTAGTGTTACAAGGCCAGATCAGTCAATCATCCAGACTGTTGCCCTTGCAACTACTGAAAAGACTGCTACCCCTCTTCAGGAACCACTCAACACATACCCCTCCGTTGTGGTTGCACCTACTGTACGGCTATCTGTAGCGCTGAGGCACGCAAGCCTCCCCTCCAACGCCAAGATCCATAGTTCATGGGGCGAGAGGGGTGGGGGGACTCAAGAAGTAAACTATTATACTCAGGAATAACAGTTTACTAAAATGTAGGGATCCAAATAATTAACATTGGGTGGTGTGTATACCAGATGATCTTGTAGGTAAGCTGATTTGCTATACTCATCTCAGTTAGGTATCTTCTGGATCTAAGAAGTTCTTTCTTAAGCTGTGTGACAGATCTTGCTTCATTAACATGGAGCGGAGAATTCATCGAGCTCTAGCTTCATGTAAACAATGTCAAAAGGCGAAACTGCCAACATTGTGCCATCATGCTCCTCTATTTTCCATCATTCATTCAAATTTAAAGGAACTTTCTGCTTTTGACCTCTTCGTCCCTTTCCCAAGAACTAGCAAGTGTTTCTCATACATTTTTGCTTTTGTGCAACTAACATCAAAATCTGTCACTGAAACTCTCAAGATATTGCAGATTCTAAGTGTCATTTATTTCTCTTCTATTCAATTAATACACATCTTTCTTGGTTCAGACAATTCTTCCTGTACTGTAACGTCTAACTAAGCATTCTTTCTGTTATGTTACGACATGGATTTCCTGTTAATATGGTTATTTTGATTCTTTGGATAGGTAATAATTATAATTTTATGAAAATCTTTGTAGTGATAAATGTGCTGTGTAAAACGGGGCTGACACAAGAACAGGGAGGGAGCGAGTGCCATATCGATTGTGAGACAGTCGGACAGTGCGAGGCAGAACGCCGGTGCAAGTATACGGGTATGCACTGAGTAGCAAGTTACTGTCGCATCTGAGAAAAAATGTGCGCCACACACTGCCGAACACTTTTTCCCCAAATACACCATATATTAATACTGATATTGACATTGTGAAAAGAAAATGTTAAACTGTTTCAAGTGGTGTGAACCTCGTGGAGTGCTGGAAACTGAATTGGCAATGCAAATGCAGATAAGCAATGAGTGTTGTCTGCTGGATTAAACTGATTTCTGTGGCATGAGATACAAAAACTAATGTTTTCTGAAATCTTTCATTTGCAACATAGTGAGGTTTCTTGCTCATTAAAATATTAATGGTCGATATCAGAACAGCTAAGCTATTAGCCACATACAACAGTTAATCACTAGATGGTGAATTCACGAAAGTGATACGTAGGGCAAAACGGAGAAGCTGTAACTTGATGATCTGTGACTTGAAATGAATTGTACAGTCTTTCAGAAACTGTATCAAAGAACCACTGAATATTTGGGTAATAAACCGATCTATATTCCACATCACAACCATCACAAACTGTGAGAACACATATTTGACATTGTACGAATTCTACCTGTAATATGCAGGTCCTTTTCATGCCTTGTTAATAACTGCAGGATGTCTACAATATGAAGTCTAGTTTCATTTTGTCTTGGTTAACTCTGCTTAACTCCTGTTTTTATTATTCCGTTGCACGTTATAAAAGTTATCGCCCCTCCGACATTTAAATAATTTCAGTCATATAGCGTATATTCACATATGTGCCAGATTCAATATAAAGAGGTAAAATATCACGGAAAGAAGCCGGTGCATCTACTCTTATGAACTCCGAAACTGAAGTACAAGTAGGAGTGGAGGCTTTCAAACTTCCGTAATATCAGGAGAAACACAAAGTATTCTAAACTATACAGGGCATTTCACAATTCATGTTTCACACTTCTAGAGTTTCTAGAGAGGAATTAGTAGATGAAGTTTTACACTGAAACCAGTGTCCGGAAACGTAACACAACGATACTACAGAGAACATGTAAATGTACATACATTATGTGATCAAAAGTATCCAGACACTACCAAAAAACATACGTTTTTCATATTAGGTGCATTGTGCTACCAGGTACTCCGTATCAGCGTAATCATTAGACATCGTGAGGGAGCAGAATGGATTTCCAATGTGGTCGGGTGATTGGTGTCACGGATGTCATACGTCTGTACGCAAAATTTCCACTCTCCTTAACATCCCTAGGTCCACTGTTTCCGATGTGATAGAGAAGTGGAAACGTGAAGGGACACGTACATCACAAAAGCGTACAGGTCGACCTCGTCTGTTGACTGACAGAGACCGCCGACAGTTGAAGAGGGTCGTAATGTGTAATAGGCAGACATGTCTAGAACATCAAACAGGAATTCCAAACTGCAACAGGATCCACTGCAAGTACTATGACAGTTAGGCGTGAGTGAGAAAACTTGGATTTCGTGGTCGAGCGGCTGCTCATAAGCCACATATCACGCCGGTAAATGCCAAACGACGCCTCGCTTGGTGTAGGGAGCGTAAACATTGGTCGATTGAACAGTGAAAAAACATTGTGTGGAGTGACGAATCACGGTACACAATGTGGCGAATGCCCGCTGAACATCATCCGCCATTGTGTGTAGTTCCAACAGTAAAATTCGGAGGCGGTATTGTTATGATGTGGTCGTGCTTTTCATGGAGGGGTCTTGCACCCCTTGTTGTTTTGCGCGGCACTATCACAGCATAGGAGTACATTGAAGTTTTAAGCACCTTCTTGCTTCCCACTGTTGAAGAACAGTTCGGGGATGACGATTGCATCTTTGAACACGATCGAGCACCTGTTCATAATGCACGGCCTGTGGAGGAGTGGTTACACGACAACAACATCCCTGTAATTGACTGGCCTGCAGAGTCCTGACCTGAATCCTACAAAAAACCTTTGGGATGTTTTGGAACGCCGACTTCGTGCCAGGCCTCACCGACCGACATCGTTACCTCTCCTCAGTGCAGTACTTCGCGAAGAATGTGTTGCCATTCCCTAAGAAACCTTCCAGCACCTGATTGAACGTATGCCTGCGAGAGTGGAAGCTGTCATCAACGCTAAGGGTGGGCCAACACCATGTTGAATTTCAGCATTACTGATGGAGGGCGCCACGAACTTGTAAGTTATTTTCAGCCAGGTGTCCGGATATTTTTGATCACATAGTGTAAATACAATGTGATTTCTTGATGTCGTTACAAACTTTCTAGGATGGTGGAGAAGGATATACGTATCAATTTGAGGTAAGGGTCCCTGTACCGGAAACAAACGAATCGAATGTTACAGGCGGAAACTGTTCTGTTACCTCTGACAGTGTAATACAGGTGCCGGTACTGCTGTTGATAAGGTTGTAGTGTAGGTAACTTTCAGACCGGTAGTATGGATCAAAATAAGAAAAAATGTTAGTAAAAGTGGGCTCAAAAATGCATACCTTAACAGCTATGAGCTTTTGTTCAGTAAAGGAAATGTGTTCCACACTATCGAATTTGAACAAGTGATCGTACTATACTTATAATAATAATAAACACTACGCGAAGTTTTTGCTATTATTAAAACTGTTCTAAACACCTCAGACTTCATATGAAGCCATAGGCCTACAAAAAAAAAAAAAAAAAAAAAAAAAAAGTTGTCCACAGTAGCTGCGGATTTGAGAACCTACTGAATGGGAGATCGATGTTGGAACTAAACACAGATGTATTTACTAGCCTGTTTCTACTATTTATGCTTATTATCGTGTAGTTATTCGTATCCAAGATGAGCAGCCATTTACTTTGGCAAGTGTATTCATTTTTCTACTTCGATCTGGATTTCCTTGAGCGACTACACTTCCCAGAAGACAACGGAGTTGCCTACTATTTGGCACGTCTGACTGGATGGTAATGTTGCCAGGACTGAAACGCTGTACCCACCTTCCTGGCGACGTCACCGGTCCCGCAGCCAACCTCCAGCAGTGGCAGCGGCCTCTTCGGCCAAGTGAGATCTGACCACAGGGCGTCAATCTGTTTTGCGGCTATCAGCGTAAGGGATGCGCAGGCGAGATTATACACGTCTGGCTTATCCACGCTGATTATGTACACATCTTGCTTATCCATGCTGATGAGGTGTCTATGTTCCTCACAGCCAGGAGCAAGATGCTGATGCCTGAAAAAAATATTTTTTTGGAGATATCTCGCTTCTCTTCAGCCACATGCTAGTGGAAAGATATAATTAGATAACGATCGCTATTTTTGGAAGTGATCTTTAATCCAGGAACTGTGGATACAGACTACAGCTTTCTGCTATATTCATTCCTTAATGAAATTCGTCATAAATAATATCCTTTAGGCAAAAAAACGACGCACCACGGTGGAATTACCCGAGTTAGACGGAAATAGGTAGATGTCATGTACATTTACCGGCAAGCAGATGATTACAGTTTCAGAAGCTTCAAGAGGTCAACAGCGAAAGGATAAGGAGGAAATTTTTACCCAGGTCAATACTGAAAAATCCAGGGGATAGTTATTCGTTGGGAGACGAATATCTGAACAAAAATTTTGCGATCTAAGGTTCGGAAAATAAATTCGAAGGGCTAAAGTTGACCATAATGGAGGAAAATTTAAATTTAAGACGTTAATTTAGAGAAATTACGGAAAGCGATAAAGAATTAGACAGCATGGAGAAGAACCGAGAAAGAACATTACCGATGCCGGTCGGAAATATTGAGGAGCTCAAGTCCCTGCTAAAATTTCAGCAAGAACAATGCGAAGTAAACAGGCATCATGGAGGGCTAGCAAATGAGCGTCATGAAAGCTTCCTACGGGTTGCAAGATAATAGAATAAAATTGTTCTTTGCTAACGTCTTGCTAGTTGATTCTAGATGCGACCTGCGTATGCGACTATACGGACAATAAATGAAGAAGCAAAAACTTATGGCTATCTTGTTGATTCCACGAAATAACTGTTCAACAATCCGTTAGCTCATAATACCCCCACATGCATCTGCAGCACGAATAATAAATTGTAAATTAGGAAATCACTATTTGTAGGACCTCCGAAACAGTGGTTGGATTTGTAAGTGTTGGATACGCTGCAGTCTAAGGGCTCACCAAAACATTTGTCGCATTAACCCTGTGAAACACACTAGTCATAAATGCAGGCAGGAATTTGCTGTGAAAAATAATGCTCACTACTCACAGAGTTAAAAATTTTAACTAACTGAGTTTGTTCAGTTACTGTAATATTTGCCACAAGTTAATAATTATTTAATGGGCAAGGACTTAAATGTAACGGAACAGTACCTCACATTTCCACAAAGTTTCGGAAAATAATCAAAGTTTCTTTAGAAGAAGTTTTAAGTTCCACAACTGCAAACTAATTTCCTAGTGTAGATCATTCTCAAAAATGACAGTGGTCAAGAGGTCAGACTAGTTTACCTGACGTGAAAGCTGAAATTACTTCAGAGTATTCGCTAGCAACACATGTGAATATCACAAGTCCATAACTGAACATTTGAAATAACTTCTGCACATTCGAGAGAAGACCTATTGTCGCTCATATGTACTTCCGGTTCCCTTCGTAATGCTGTGCTACTTTTCATGTTTCATTTGTTATTTACGTGAAAATTCATGCTTTTACTATTGGAGTGCACGCTTCAGCCCGTGATCCAAAATAGGTGTTCAGTAAGACGTATCCATTTTTATTTTTTTTATTTACACGTCAGGTTCCGCAGGACCAAATTGAGGAGCAAATCTCCAGGGTCATGGAACGTGTCAGTACATGAAATTAAAACATAAAAGTAATAACAGATAGAAATACAGTGGTTGTGAATCTGTAAAAGTCAATCCATGAGTTTAAGTAAACGCAATCAACAATACAACAAGAATCAGCTTATTTTTTCGAGGAACTCCTATACAGAATACGAGTAGAAGGAGTGACCTATGAGGAAACTCTTCAGTTTCGATCTGAAAGCTCGTGGATTTCTGCTAAGATTTTTGAATTCCAGTGGTAGCTTACTGAAAATCGATGCAGCAGTATACCGCACACCTTTCTGCACAAGAGTTAAGTAAGTCCAATCCTAATGCAGGTTTGATTTCTTCCGAGTATTAACTGAGTGAAATCTGCTTGCTCTTGGGAATAAGCTAATATTGTTGACAAGAAATGACAGTAAGGAATATATATATAGAGAGGCCAATGTCAAAATACCCACACTCGTGAACACGGGTCGACAAGAGGTTCGTGAACTTACACCACTTATTGCTCGAACCGCCCGTTTCTGAGTCAAAAATATCCTTTTAGAATGGGGAGAGTTACCCCAAAATATAATACCATATGACATAAGCGAATTAAAAGTAAGCAAAGTAGACTAATTTTCGTGCCGAACGATCAATCACTTCAGATACCGTTCAAATAGTAAAAATGACAGCATTAAGTCTTTGAACAAGATCCTGAACGTGGGCTTTCTATGACAGATTACTATCTATCTGAACACCTAGAAATTTTAAATGTTCAGTTTCACTTATCATATGCCCAATCTGTAAAATTAAAACGTCGTATTTCATTGAATTGCGTGTCAGAAACTGTAAAAACTGTGTCTTACTGAGACTTAGAATTAGATTATTTTCTACAAGGCATGAACTTAGGTCAGGAACTGCACCATTTGACATCGAGCCAATGTTGCACACAACATCATTTACTACCAAGCTAGTGTCATCAGCAAACATCATAGACACTTCGTATGTGAAAAATGCTTAAGGGGTTGTTGATATATTAATTTTCAAAATTTATTTTACACTTAAAACGTTTAACATAAAATAACTTAAAAACTCCTGTTAGGATTGAGGGAACATTTTTACCCACGAACTCGTCTAATTTTTGTTCGACTTCTGTGTAACTTGTTAGATTCAGATAGATATATTCCAACAGAGTGCGTCGACTGTGAAGCTTCATATGTGGACCAGACTGGTAGGAAGTTTCGAACCGGATTCAGTGAACATTTGATTAACAAGTATGAACAAATTAAACAGAATTCGTCCTTTGCAGAGCACCTAAAATCTAGTGGCCGCCACTCTCCGAAGTCTAGCAATTTACATGCACTCCATATCGCCAGCGAAGGAAAAAGGCTAAATCTTTTAGAGGAAATTGAAATTCTGAAACACTTCGGTGCGGGGAAATGTATTTTATTGAACGATCAGTTGGTTAGCAGAAACCAGTCTTATTATGATACCCATTATTCCAACCCACGAGTAACTTTTACTGTGATTGTGACGCTAATTTCTTTCATTCATTATCTTTAACTGGTTTGACTAACGTTGTAGCGTCATTTTAAGTTTTGCAGCTTGACTGTTTAAACATTTTTTTAACTGTATAGGTTTCTTTTTACCGATACCAATTTTGTGTTTTTGGACCTATTTCATTAACATTCTTGCACTAAATGCATTTTTATAATGCACTGTTTTACCTAATTTGCCTTTCGCATTTGCAATTTAGTTACGCAATCTCCTTTTGTAAGCACATTGGTTAGCTAACGCCATGTAACTGTAACGTTTGCTACTACGGTCGTATAATGTTGCCTCTACGGCTCTATGTTTGTGTGGCCGGCTTGGAGGGTTGACGTATCCTGTTTCAGACATCCTTTTCCACTGTTTGTCAGCTGTATGCAACGTTCCATGCTGTGTACGCCAGAACGCGGTTGGCTACGTGTTACGTAAGATTTATTAATTTCCCTTGGTTTCTCATCGTTTTCCTGTCCAGCAGACACTGTAGTTTGTATTCCCGGTTCCAGACTCCGTAATGCTTTTATTCATCCCATGCCGATAGGACGATGGCTCCTTACAAAATTTTATCTTAATGCCATATATCGGCATTAATGGACGAATGCTGGTTTTCCACATTAATTTTTACGTAAGTTTACGTTATGGTTAATTGTAGAGACGGATGCACAGCCTGCAACTTTGCTTCTTTGTGTTTCTATATTAACTCCCCATTTAATCTGTGCACGCCTCACTATTGTCATTTGTCACCACCAGGTCAATCTGATGAGGCTCCAAAAGAGCGAAACACGTCTTTCCGGTAAATAAAAAAAGATTTTGCAACCGAGACTGTATTTATTTCAAGAAGCTCGTTCTAATTGCTTCATCAAAAATCTTTGAACACGCTGTTCACTTTCAACCAATTACTGCTTAATTTAATGCTACCCACACACATGTGTTGCTCACCCTTAATTGCTATAATTATCCCCAGCAGGTGTTTCACTATCAACACTCAGCTGCTGAACACCATCAACAAATAAACATGCTTGCACAACCTCTTCACTCGTACGATTAGCAACACTATTTCACTTCATTAGCATTCACCATATCCCCAGCTTCCCTCGGTATAACATTATCCGCGCAACAGATCCCCATCACTTAAAAACACTGCCACAGGAACTATTGCTTACTCATAATAACCTTAAACCACATTAAACCACAGAACGTACTCTCTGCACACAAATACCCTAAATGACTGGAGCATACACTTCCATGTACACCCTAAGAAAATAAAAAAAGACACACCACGAAGGAGTTATCCTAATGGAACGGAAATTGGTAGATGTGACTTTCATGTAAACGCCAACAAATGATTACGTTTTCAGAAAAAAATTGGATGGTTTATTCAAGCGAAAGAGCTTCACAAGTCGAGCAAGTCAGTAACACGATAGTTCACCGCTGGCCCTTATGCAAGCAGTTATTAGGTTTGGCATCGATTGACAGAGTTGTTGGATGGCCTCCTGAGAGATACTGTGCCCAATTATGTCCAATGAGCTAGTTATATCGATAAAATCCTCAGTTGGTTGTGGGGATCCACCCATAATCCTCCAAACGTTCTAAACTGGGCAGATATCTGGCGATCTTCCTGGCCATGGTAGGATTTGACGAGTATGAAGCCACGTGGTAGACTCTCTTACTCTGTGCTGAAGAATATTATCTTGCTGAAATGTAAGCCCAGGATAGCTTGCCTTGAAGGATAATGAAAAGGGGAGTAGAACATCGTCGGCATACCGCTGTGCGGTAAGGGTGCCCACTGTGAAATGAAATGGCACACCAGACCATCACTCCAGCTGTTGCGCAGTACAGCGGCTGACAGTCAGTTTGGTATCCCACCGCTGTCTGAAGCGTCCGCAGACACGACTTCACTTGTCGTCGGGGCTCCGTTCAAAGCAGAACTCGCCACTGAAGGCAGTGCTACTCAAATCATTGCGATTCCAGGCTCGTAAGCATGAATTCCAAAAATTTCATTAGTGGTGGCCTGGTCTTCTCTACTACGAGGCTTAAAGTGTCTATTAGAATAACCCTTGTAAAGAGCGTCACCATCAGGTATTCTTGACCCAGTCGGAAGTTCTGGAGCAGCTGGACGAAAACAGATGGAATGGTGATGGGCTGCCCACTATCACCAGTGGTGTTATGCTGGAGCCAAGGTTGCCCATGAGGGCCGGCAACCCATATTACAACACAGAGGACAGGGTAGTCTATGTCCAAGGCGTACCAAAAGCACCATGGTAAACACCGGCTATTTACATACAAGATACTGTAAACAGATATTTCGAGCACTACTTCCTGCAGAGGGAGCTCGAGCCATGGCCTGCAGGAAGTATCACTACGCCAAAACCTGATTGGCTGGAGACAGCTATTTAGGGGCTAGGACCAGCCCCAAAGTTCAGTTCACTCCAGATGCCGACGGACTTTGACCGCTGAAGATTACGTCTTCGCCTCTGGACTTTTACTAGTGTGTGTGTGTTACCACGAACCTTTGTGGAAAATTAGAAGTGAAATTTTGTCTCAATTAGGAGACTTTTACTGGCATCGTTATTGTTACCTTTCTTTTGTTGTTCAGTCATCACCCTTGTAAACTAACATAATTAAAAGTTGTGTTTGTGAAAAATTGCGAATTGTCAGTCACAACAAGTGGTGGCCAGTGTGTTTATGGAAGGAGCTGAAGAAGAAGCTCTGAAGTCAGCAATCTACAATCCCTCATGCTTTTTTTTATATCAAGATGATACATTCATAATCTGGCTGCACCGATGACATGACCTAAAGACGTCCCACAACACCTGAATTCACTGCACGAAAACATAAAATCACAATGAAAACAGAAGAAAATAATCAGTATCCATTTCTGGACGTGTTCATTAAGTGGAGACGAGATGTTAACACTGGGATACAGCATATGCTGTAAACCGACACATTTAGATTTGTACTTACGTAACTCCAGCCATCGCTCTACTTCAGAAAGAGAAGGTGTACTAAGCATACAAGTGCATCGAGCACGCGAAATATCGTACGGTCTAGCAGTCACATCGCAGCATCTACAGACAGTGTTTCATACGTACAGTTACAGCGACCGTCAGATACAGTGTGCTTTAATACCGAAGAAGCCGAAACCACAGCCTGCTGAGCGTGAAGATAAACCTGTCACAATGACAATTTTCCCATACATCTGTAACACATCAACAAAAATCAGAATAACGCTCTGGAAACATAACGTCAAGTGTGTGTTCTACCTACCAGCCATGACGAAAGCCTTGTTGGGATCAGTCAGGGATGACCTGCGGCTCCGGAAACCGGGAGTCTACCGCAGCAAGACAGCAGCTATTGTTTCAGCAGCACGACAGGAGAGTATAGCCTTCGTTTGTGAGACGAGCTTCAGACAGAAGCGGCTTATTTTTATTTATGTGCCCGGTTAGTAACTTAATTCGTAAATGTCATACGCGTTTGTGTGCTTACTAGGCACAGTCTTGCGTTTTAATAACTATCTAGTGTACAGTTCCGCCTTCTTTAGTCCGAGTAGGGACTATGATTGCTGTGTTCGGATACAGGCTGAGTTTATGACCACTCGCTCACAGCTCCAGGGGTGCTGGCTTCGGTCACAATGCAGCTTGAAGCTGCTGCCAGTAGTCATCACGTGGGGCGGGGGGGGGGGGGGGGGGAAGGGGGGAGGGAAGCGGACAGACGTGTGACGTGTGTGGACGTACATCCTTCATATCCCCTAATCGGTGCACTACCGTGACTGGCGCGTATATTGCCCTTTCTGATGTTGACACGTCTCCCATGGTCGAGTGGGAAACCATACTAAGGTGTGGCAGGTAGCGAAAGACTTTACAGGGAGCCGATCTACAGGCCTATCTGTTTCATCTGACAAATAAATTTAGGCACTACCCGTGCCTGATAAACATCCTGAGCAGATAGTTTGCTTGTCCTGTTCCCGACGGAGCCTCTTAGCCCTCAAGACCTGGGCATTCGAAGAGAGAAGTATTATGGATAGATAGGACCTCCAGTGCTGGGCTCATAACGAGTCCCCTGAGATATGGCTGTTAAGGAGGGGAAGAAATCCAGTGAGCACTCTGTGTGCATACCGGGGAGGGGGGAGGTAAAAGTCATCTCACACGTGGAACAGGTCCTAATGAGTGTAATGAAAAGTGCAGGGTACAGCCAACTGCAGGTGGAAGCTCACATAGGTACATATAGTGTTCTTCTTTTGGACCGAAAGAGATGCTCTCTGGTTTCAGGCAAATACCTGAAGTGGTAAAGAGTGCCAATCTTGCTTCCAAGATTAAAGCAGAGCTCACTATCTGTAGCATAATCGACAGGACCGATTGCGGACATTTCGTACACAACGAGTGGAGGGTCCGAATCAGAGACTCAGATAGTTCTGCGACCATGTAGGCTGCAGATTCCTTGATTTTCACCATGGAGGAGTACTGAGTTCTACTTGACACCTCAAGGGTCCATTATACTGTATCTGCGTGTAGCCAGATATCAGGACATGCCTCAGAAGCCAGATGAAATACGGGTGAAGCCACAAGGGGGGAGGATCGCCTGCAGGAGAGAACACGACACCTTGTGGAAGTCGAGCTAAAGACGCCTGACTGACAGCGAACGAGGGACAGACTAGGACAAGCCAAAGTAAGCTATGCAACAACGAGGTACAAAGCGGAAACCTTAGCCACAACGATGTCAACGGGACAAGAGGAATGAGAGAGAGACAAAGCAAACCATGATCATAGCGAAATGCCAAGCGAAGTAGTCATCGAATAGTCTGTAGTCCATCGATGATAGTAACCGATAATATCAGACGCCAGTGCAAAATTGACTGACCGATAGCTAGACGCTCCTGTTTATACCGGCCGCAAGGAACGCTGTTGGCCAGTGTATTCACGTGGCGAGACGGGTGGCACTCTCCCTATGCGAGTGTAGCTCTGGAGCATTACTGTGCCCTTTAATGGCCATCAAGGTCCATTTCCTCTGACGGGCATTCAACTTCTGCAGAGCCCGACACCAGGCATTACACACAGGAGGCGGCTGCGTGGTACTGGGTGCTCTGTTGACTGAACTGGGAAGTTTTGGGTTAGAGGTTTTCGGGAGCAATAAAAGGGGCTTCAGTCTCAAAGCGTGAAAGGCAAACTCAAGAAACTGTAGATACTGCAGCAGGAAACTGTCGTAGCTCTGCTGGGAAAGACCCAAAGGTCCAAGCGCTAATAAAAGCACTGGAGCTCAAATCGTCATAGGTACTAAAGCCGGAGATAAAAGCACTCCGCCGTCAGGCCACAAGTGGCCCACCGGGACCATCCGACCGCCGTGTCATCCTCAGCTGAGGATGCGGATAGGAGGGTCGTGTGGTCAGCACACCGCTCTCCCGGTCGTTATGATGGTTTTCTTTGACCGGAGCCGCTACTATTCGGTCGAGTAGCTCCTCAATTGGCATCACGAGGCTGAGTGCACCCAGAAAAATGGCAACAGCGCATGGCGGCTGGATGGTCACCCATTCAAGCGCCGGCCACGCCCGACAGTGCTTAACTTCGGTGATCTCACGGGAACCGGTGTATCCACTGCGGCAAGGCCGTTGCCGGTAAAGCCGGAGATAAGCTCAACCGAAATTTTTATAAAGGACCTAAAGTTGTTCTGAAAGGACAGATTGAACATACTTAGTGATGACGTGTTTGTTGCTGTTAGTAGCAGCTTATCTTGTAGCGAAACTGAAGTGGATGGATCCTTTGAGTTAGTAGAGGAAGGTACATAATACGAGATGCACTTTTTTAAAAGCATGTTAAGGACCAAAAAGTAAATGCAATTGCATTTTTATAGTGTTAATAATATCTCCCGCTATCTAACTCTACCACACATTTTCCTGTATTTGCAGTAATAAACAAACTTTCAATGGGTTATTAAATTTTCATAAACAAGGCATTACATAGAAGTGAGGTAAGGGTTTCCTAACATGAGACGATAAACATATTTTTTATTACTAGTAATATGAAATATGAACTTACACTTTTTATATCTTCATTGATCTCTGTTGTCCTTCACTCATTTCACACTTTCAGGGCATCGCGCACGTACAAAATTGTCTTCCTAGACACCGCAATCTTCATGGGCCCAGCGATGACATTTCGCGCACTGTTTCCACTTTTTCCTATGTTTGTAATCAGAAACAGCGCCGTGTACAAAGCAGGCATCACTGCAGTCTGAATCACCACTCTCATCAAGATAGGCATCGGATTCAAACTTACTACACCTCTCTTCCGCTTTGAAGATTTTCCACTCATCTTCCCGATTACATTTTTGGCTGTTTTATTCTTAGCTTCGGCTGGTAATTTTTTCTGTTTAAATTATTGCAACCGCTTCACTTATATATGGCGTTGTTAACTCAGGACAGAGCGAAGACAATGTTACTTGAACGGCCGGATCTCCAGATGTCTTTGCGATCTGTGGAAGAGGTCTGATGTCTGTATTGTTGACAGCTTGACCAACATCACTATGACTAGTTTAATTTCCGGTATCACTTTCTTGTGGAGAGTCAGAAAGGCGGTGAATTGAAAAATCATGCTCCCTAAGGACGTTTCCTTTGCGCAGGATGAGACCTGTTTTTCCGAAGGGACTCAAAGACGCTTCCATTGATGCTGCTCGGTTGAAAGCTGCCCCAGTTACCTTGGTTATTAATAAGTGCGCGACAATACGGCCTGGGTTACTTGCCAGCCGTGTTTCTATCTCCCGGGCATCGTAGGTTTTCAAGGGCTCTATAAATCCTATAAATTTCGTCAGAAATAGCTATCAAAACGCTTTGGCTTTTCTGGTTATATTTGTTACATTATGTTTTGTGAGTACTGTGAGCAGAGCACTTTGAATTTGGAGGAATATCAATTATCTCATGAATAAAATGCTGCCCTAATAGAAAGGTCCGGAAAACAGGCCAAGTTTCCACTTGGAGGACTATCCACAGTAATCCCTGTTTATGTTAATATAATAAAATAAAAAGAAACACAAATTTTATTACTTTTCTATAATAAGAGATAAAATATTGTCGTCTTATGATATTATTATATAAATTATTGTGAGACAAAGAGTTCCCGTCATATGTGATACATATCGTAATATGCGACACTATCGCTGTTTGGATCCCTGTGTTATTGCTTATTAGGACTCTCGCCATCTTGCTCAAACAACCACGTTCATGCTACTCCACTCGTTGGAAAATGAACCTAACTGTCAATAATTATAGGTGATTTCATCACAAATAAGAACAATAAAACAGTACAACAATATCCATTCACACTTAAACCCAAATATTAACTTGGAACCGATGTAACAAATACTTTACATTTTATAACAGCGTCTATGCACCCTGACCAGCTCAATTATGCCGTCCTCGTCGATGTGTCGTCCTTTGACCCGCTAAAGTCCTGTTTAAGAAAATCTCCAACAGAGTTCAGCATCTACTACGAGCAAAGTTCAAGTGTACCATATTGGGAAACTACTGCATAATAGACACCTTTCCTCTACGGGT
Organism: Schistocerca nitens; assembly: GCF_023898315.1. Taxonomy (NCBI): domain Eukaryota; kingdom Metazoa; phylum Arthropoda; class Insecta; order Orthoptera; family Acrididae; genus Schistocerca; species Schistocerca nitens. The sequence continues at coordinate 251,371,202 of NC_064615.1, read as the reverse complement.
AGAAATAAATTAATAATTGCCTCATTTTACCGATCTCCTTTCTCAGATGATCCAGTTTCTGAAGATTCAAAGAAAATTTGAGTATCATATGAAAAAGGTACCTTACTCGTGGTGACTTCAATGTACCTTCGATATGTTGCCGAAAATGCGTGTTCAAAACTGGTAATAAGTGTAAAACATCGTCCGAAATTGTAATAAATTCTTTCTCCGAAATTTATTTTGGGCCATTGGTTCATGAGCCCTCTTAAAGTGAAAAGGGTAGCGGAAACATGCTCGACGTCTGTAATGTATCATCTTGCTTCCCCTGTAAGGTTTTTGTTATTTAAAACTGGTTCATGATTATGTCAGTAAAATGTTATCGAAAGGAGCATCCGTTACATTGGCAGTAATAAAAGAAAACATGTAATCACAAAATTGGCAGGAAGGTATTAACATTGTTGGTCTTTTCTTAGAGCATAAAATTATTTTTACTCGTATGACTTTACTTTCATTCTCTTGCAAGAATATCAGACCAAGCAGTGGTCATGGTAAAGCAGCGTGCTTGGGGACTAGAAACTGTGTTATGGTTCATACTTAATGCAAAGAGTTAGTTTTCCATAATAATAGCAATCGGACTTCGTTTAAAACGCATGCTGCAGTTTCGACTTGCACATGTTGAAGTGAGGAAACGATAGCGCGCCTATAGCACCCGATCGTCGCGCTACAGAACTGACTGCTTCCAACTAATTAACAGGCCAAAAATTATATAAAAAAACTTCATTACTACGGGAACGTGGGAGTTTCTACTTTGCTACCAAAATAGAGGAAGTAATTTAAACGCCATTGTTATACAACACAGATTGCAAGTTTCAGAAGTGATACCTCATATCATCAATGCTCGAAGAAGAAGAAGAGAATATCAGTTCCACTAGTTTAACAAAATAGGATCGAAAATCTCTTTCACAGATAATTCAAATACAAAGATGATTCTTATTTTCTTATTTCTGTCTTTAATATCGAAATGTCAGGTACAGTTAGGGTGGTTGCTTGAAATGAAATCTGTTGTTATACCCTATAGCAACGAATAATCCTGAGCAAATAGGGAGCCTAATGGTCGCTACAGGGATTAGTGACGACAAGGTCATTGTAGCAAGGCTGAATACCGTAACAATCAAACCCACCAAAAATAAACACAAATATATCTACTTCAAAAAGCATATAAAATCGCTTGAAGCCTTCCTAAGGGTCAGTCTCCATTCCTATATAATAATTATTCTGAACCAGAAGAAACTTCAGAAAATCTCGAAAACAGTGAAATTAGTGAGAAACATTGTAGATTCGTACGGTGGAGGTATGGTGGAATGTATACAACACGATACGATACGGAAATACGCTTTATTATACACGAGCGGTACAAAACGAGAAAAACGCGTATGCAGTTCTGCTCTACTTGGAACCACAGAACGTACTGTCACAACATAGTTCACATCATACATCGTCCGTTATGAAGCAGGATCGATTGTCAGCGGGACTACAAAACATGGTGTACCCCCCCCCCCCCCCCTCGCTCCACCCTACCCCCACCACCCTCACCCTCGTAGTGCAGAGCACGCGGAGAAGATGATGTGATTCTCGATGCACAGGACAAAGATGGTAAACTTGCGTGTATGCAGGAGGGTGCCGAGTGCCACCGTAGCGAGATTGTTATGGGGTTTCAGTTAGCGGGGGCCTTGCGATGCGGCCAGCTGGCGGTGTGTAGTCTTCGTTGTCCTTCGGTGATAAGGCAGAAAGGTTGACGTTCTGGAAACGGTGATTGTGAGAAAAGTGGCGGGAGACAGCCTCGATGTGATGACTGCCTTGTCGGCATCATTGGGCCGTTAGTAAGAATGCGTTAAGTGCCGACTGCCGGAATCATTCCCAGTGTCGCGTTCAGGATGTTGACCTTTGACGACCAGAAACCTGTCAAACAGTTTGACGCTCAAGTCGTGGGAGGGAAGACTTTGATGTCAAGCTTTACAGCGGTATCGGTGATGTCTACAATGTGTGTTGTCGCATTGCCATAGTGATGTGTCCGCACATGTTTCCGACGGTTTACTGATACTGTGTTGGGTCTTGAATTCCGTAGTATGTGTACCACGGTTTAGAAGCTTGTGCGGGTCTGTATAAGCATGCTGTAAACCGGGCCGAATTGTATCGTCTCGAGGCATGACGTGGTTAGCACATTAGACTCGCATTCGGGAAGAAGACGGTTCAAAACCGCGTCATCCAGATTTAGATTTTCCGTCCGTGCTTGTGATCCTTCTCAAATGATCTCGATGCCTACGGGATGCTAAACTCAATATTCCTTCCTTCCTTCGAAGTATGACGTGAGTGGAGCCCACTATTGCTTTTCGGTTGAAAACTTTAGAAGTGCTGTGAGGTTGTGGAGGCGCGGGTGCGGTACTTTAAGCCATTTTACCATGGTAACAAGGGTGGGAATGTCGGTGGTTCCTGTCGGTGGCACCTGTTGCATGAAGTCACCGAGGAGGGCAAGCGGTTCGCCATACATAACTTCAGCCAGGGTGGCACAGAGTTCAGTTTTGTGGGTTGCGCATATGCCAGAAAGCACCCACAGAAAAGCTTCTGCCCAGTGTCCGACATGGCACGTAAGAATGGCTTTTAATGTGTAATGCCCAGTGCTGTTTTTCTGTGGAACGCTGGGGGATGCGTACCCCTAAACTTTTTCGTCGACAAAGTATTTTTTTTACGATGATGAGAACTTGGAAGAGTGCCAAAGATTCTTTTCAAGGACGTAAATTTTATATTTCACTTTTTCGTGTTGGTAATCGCAATACGAACGATACCAGCGCAGTTTTCGGTGGGAAAAGCGATGTCATTGACTGTTTCAAGCATTTAGAAGCTGCGGCAACCGTTTTTGACAACTGAGTCACTGGCAGCCAGTTCGACAACAACGTAGTGCCTTCGCCTGCTAATATTGGGCGATGGTAGTGCTAGACGGTTATGCGTACGCTCAAACGCCGAGCTACCGATAGATGTCTATACGGTCCCTCTATCATGATGATGTTGATGACGTCATGGCTAAAAGCAGACGGGAGGTATCCCATGCCTCTGTTATAATTAATTTTCGCTTCATTACATCCAATGTCGGAGTACCTTCAAACTTTTTTTTTAGAAAAAAAAGCACTGGTGATGCTATTGCTTTGCTAGTGGTAAGGTGTAGTTAGATAACGATGGGTACCACAGAGATTACACAGTTCACTGAAGAGAGCAGATTCGAACTGTCGGCCTTGTTTTGGCCTGGGCACCCTTATTGGGAAATCCAGGTGTCGATGAAGGGTCTCGCTGTTGATTCTGCTGACATGTCTTACAGACGGATTGTTTCTACCCACCGTGTTAGGCGACAGATGGATGAGAGTATATATCAATAACTCTCAGATTCAGGAAGGGGTCCCACCAGATCAAGGTGGACTTATTGGAACCATCCTTTAGGTACTGTGGTTGTACAAGGCATCCTACTTTGCTTATCTGACACAGTATGCAAGCAAGTATCCAGTCTTTGGAGTCTTTCGTGATGTTCGGACATACAACGTGATCGGTAACAAGTTGTGTCGTTGATCGACTGCCAGGATGCGGCAAATTGTGCAGCTACTCAGAAATGATCTGCCGAAATTGATGAGGTACTAAGGCAGATGTCGCACAATATCCGCCTTGTTGTGTTCAAAATAGTTCAAATAGCTCTGAGCACTATGGGACTAAACATCTGAGGTCATCAGTCCCCTAGAACTTAGAACTACTTAAACCTAACTAACCTAAGGACATCACACACATCCATGCCCGAGGCACTATACGAACATGCGACCGTAGCAGTCGCGCGGTTCCGGACTGAAGCGCCTAGAACCGCTGGGCCACCGCGGCTGGCTGTTGTGTTCAGTATCGGGTGATGTTAATAGTTGTATCCTTGAGATCTTTGAACTGTTAATCCTGCTGCTTTACTTCCGCAGATTTATCGTAAACAATTGTCAGACAACACTGATCCATGAAAGATTATCAGCAACGGCGTTATCTGCGCCCTTGAAGTGCCGTACGCCGGTTGTAAATTTTGCGATGTAATCCAGATGGCTGAAGCGTCTGGTCAGTGACCTGTGTAAATGACTAATGGTCTACCTTCCATGTCGTCCTTAAACTGACGGCTTGTCTAGTAGACAGTGAGGAGTCCGCAGTCACAGGCAGGCCATTAGCTTTGGGAAGGAGTCAGTATTATCGATAAAGATATGATTGGGTTTTGAGCATCTGCCACTTCCTATTGGAAGCCCATGGCAATCGCGAAATCTCTCACATCCGCCGTTATGGATAACTGAGGAGTGGGGAAGTGGGTGCGCCAGGGTCGTCGCCTGCGTCAGAGCCTTTCAGCTGGTCGAAGGCTTCCTGCACGTCGGCGGTCCAGTTCAGCTTCCATTTACCGTTAGCGTTTTCCCTTTTAAGGGCCAATGAGAGAGGGGCCTGAATGATGGCTGCTTGTGGGACATGGCATCGCTAGAAGCTGATTATCCCTGGGAACTGACGTAATTCCAGGTACTCTTGTAGTAGTGATAGTCGGCGAATGAGTTCCGCTCATTGTGGAGTAGGGTGGCGTTGAGAAGATGACTGAGAAAAGTAACATCAGGTTGTCAGAGTTGGCTTTTTTCATAATTAATTGTGGTACCATTTGCAGTAAGTATATCGAAAACTTGAAAGAGTTGAGAGTCGTGTATGTCATTATCCTGGGAAAAAATTAGGATATCATCAACAAAGCATGGTAGAAAGGTAGCAAAATAGGCCATCATCCAAAAACCGTTGCCAAATGGTTTCGTTTTTGAGGCCATGTGCCATAAAACGATGCTTTCATAAGCCAACAGCTGTTATGATTGCTGTCTTTTGCACGTCTTCTGTGCTCAATGGAATCTGGTGATAAATTTGTTTGCAATTCAGGGCGCTGGAGTCAGAAGCACGTACAAAGTAGTGATTAAAGTCCTGTATATTCAGTATCAGGTAGCTGCAGTCATAGTTTGTGCATTAGGATTCTATAGTCACCAAGTACAAGCACAAAGTACTGTCTTTCTTTGGAGCTAGTTTAATGGGTGACCTCATGATCTGTTCAAATGTCTCACTATTCCGGTTTTTAGAAGTTCGCCAACTGCCGCCTCGGTCACGCGAAGTTCCATTTGTGACGGTGCACTAGCTGAATAACACTTGACGAGAGGTCATTGGTGGTTCGAAGTGTGGTAAGAGTCGGGAGCACTTGAGCAGGAGGCGCATTACTAACCTTTTTATTTCGTGGATGTTCCGTAGTAGGTGGCGCTTCCTCTGAGGCTATTGTAGACATACTGGAAGTGTGTTGTGCCTGCATGACAGGATCGTCATTAATGGTTGAGTAATTTTTGAGAACATGTCTCTCTGGAGAACAGCGGTTTATTTATTATTTAAAAATGAATATGAAGAGTCACAACCGCAATAAACTTATTTTTTTCTATACGATTACCGGTTTCGGTCCGTTTTAGACCATCTTCAGACCCACACCATGATGGTAGATGGTCGCTGGGAATAGGGCAGGCACTACACCTCCACGAACGTTAATCTTATAAATAAAAGAAAGAAATTTACGCTTGTGATTGTTCATATTAATTTTTAATTAATAGCTGGGGTTGGTTGAATGTTTTTTAGGTGACGTCGTGTTGCAGTGAGCTCTTCATACATTTTTTTATTACTGGTCGTATTGTTTCGTTCTCCTATTGGAGGAGTAGGGATTTAAGGCAGGAGTCGAAGTAAAGAAACTAGTTTTTTTTTTTTATTGAGTGAGCTGATGTAGTGGAGCAGGTGACAGTAGTGGTCATCCGTTAAGGTGCTCTACTGCTTGTAAGCAGGAGAAGTTGTAGCAGGGATGTGTTGCGTTTCCAGGAGGGCATGACCATTGACGCCAGTGACTTCGCGTTGTGGTGCGTCTATTGCGGGCTGCACGACTTTTTTGATTGGTCGCAGGGCAGACGACAATTTCACGCGGCTTTGCCTAAATGAGTGTGGTAGCAGCATCGTCACGGTGTAGCCTGAGGAGCGCGATTTGCAGTCATTTGTTTTGTTGATTCAGCCGTGTGAAGGTCATTCTTCTGGGCAGAGACTGCGACGTCTCAGCTGGCGGTGGTCGGGTGTGGTCGGGCTGGTTCGGTTGTCACCAGAAGCAGACCACGTTGGGGCTGGTGCTTCTGCCCGTCTTGGTGGCACTGCCATCAACTAAACTGATTCACTGTCAGTGTTGACCAGCGGTGAGAATTAGGTTACCTTCCATTCAGGAAGCTGTTGCACTCAGTGACTGTTACATTGACTTGTAAATTATAGATTGCAGCGATCAGTCGTCCTTTTTAAATTTTATTGTGCACCTCTAGATTTCGGCTAGAAGCTAGCCATTCTCAATGCTAAGAATACAAGAAGTACATAGTTAGATGATGTCATAAAATGTTACAAGTAATGGCTTAACTCGTATGGTTTGTATATTACATACCACTATTGTTTACGCTCAATGCATGTAATTCCCTGTTGATCGGGCTTCACCCACAGTTCATTGAATACTACTGTTTGCGGAAGGCAGGCTGTATGGAGAACACATCGGTTGGTTACAGGGCGCCATCTACGTGAACTACGTATATAAACTTCAAGGGAAGTAAACCACTTCAAATTTGCACGAGAATTACATAAAATGAAAAATAAGTAAAATTCTTACTACGGAAAAATGAGCCTAGGATTGCAACTATCCTTAGAAAGTACAGTATGACACTGTCTTTAGCAAAAGAATAAAATAACTTAGGGTGTATTTTTCAACACTCTGTAGACGTAAAAAAACATATTTGATGCATCTGGAGTTTATGAGATTGATTGCCCAGACTGTAGGGCCTGTTATGTTGGCCCAACAGCAAAGAGACTGGAAATCAGGTTTGGGGAGCACGTCGCACTGGGGGAAGGGAAAGATACCATGGAGAAATCGAATATGGTGGCGCATTCACTTACAACGAAACATAAGGAGCCGACTTTGACATCCAATGTGAGGTTGCTGCATAAGTGCGAGAAGGGCAGGTTCCTCGACCTCTGGAAGAGCTCGAGATCTTCTGCCCTCGCGAAAATACCGGCAGCAACCTGATCAAAAATGAAAAATGCGCGGTTTTGGGAATTGTTCGAAGATTTGTTGTTGGGAAACGATGTAGGGTTTGACCCAGTAGAAAAGAAGTAACACCTGCCGTCTTACCAATCTGTGGCAGCCATTTGCATCATACTATACGAGTACGATGATTATAATTCTGAACCAACAGAACTTCTTCCATGACATTTTAGTTCCGATGCGAAAACAGTATTATTAAGAGCAATTCAACTATTTAGTAAATATGATGAACAATATACTTATTTTGTTTTAATAAAGGGAGATATAATATAAAGATAAATATATTTAAGCCATATCAACTAATAGGTGTATTCAGCACGTGTCTTCTTGTGTTCCATAAAAAATTTTAAAAAAAGTTTTACCCACCTGACGTAATTTAAATGTTTTGATAATAATAACATACTCACAAGGAGTGAACATGGAAATTTTATTACTTGCTGGCAAATATGAAATAAGTCGGTCGACAATGTAAGAATTTTACTTATGTTTTATTTTATGTAATTCTCATGCAAATTGGAAGTGATTTACTTTCCTTGAAGTTTATATATGTAGTTCACGGAGATGGCGCCCTGTAACCAATCGCTGTGTTCTCCATACAGCCTGCCTTCCGCAAACAGTAGTATTCAATGAACTGCGGGTGAAGCCTGATCAACAGGGAATTACATGCATTGAGCGTAAACAATAGTGGTATGTAATATACAAACCATACGAGTTAAGCCATTATTTGTAACTTTTTATGACATCATCTAATTATGTACTTCTTGTATTCTTAGCATTGAGAATGGCTAGCTTCTAGCCGAAATCTAGATCTGCACAATAAAATTTAAAAAGTACGACTTATCGCTGCAATCTCTAATTTACAAGTGGTGAGAATTCTATCCTCTAATTTGTATCAGTAGTCCAACGGTTCCCACTTGATGATTATCATGGCGAGCTGCACTTGCAAGGTAGTTTAGCTATTCACAGTGCGTACAGGGTATGCTCGGGCATCAATATTGAGAATCTGTTAATGTTCGTTAGCGTTGCCACAGTTATGATGGACCTTTATTTGTTAACTGTTCATTGTAGATCACTTGTTGCAGATGCTGTTCTGGTGTCCTCGATAGACGTTGGAGAAGTGCTGATTTTGTTGTAGAGTATTTGTTGTCCTCTGGTGCTGAAAGGACAGTGTCACTTATGACGTCTGCAGGTTCCTCAAGTGGCTGAGTAGCATGGCGAATTTTGCCACATCACTGGTAACGCATGTGTGACAAGGATGCTGTCCACTGTGGTGAACTAAATGGATGGCTGATCGGACCGGGACGGTGGTAGTTCGGGGTGAACACTAAATCGGTTGGAGGTGACATCAGCAGGTAGTCATCCAGGTTGGCACGGAAGAATTGGTAGTGATAACGCAGGCGAATGTCCCGTATGTGTACGCGGCTTAGTGGACAGCAGACTGTGCTTCTGCGTGGGCGGCTGTGTCGACATTGTGTCGAAAATTAGTTCATGCGAAACAGAAGAGACGTCGTTCAACTCGGGCGATCGCGTGTGCGATCGAACTGATACTATAGTTGGAGTCAGGAACGATGGCGGTCCAATTTAGGATGGTTCTGGTAACCTACGTCGCGCATTTTTGCACACCCAATGAGAGTTCAGTTGCGTTCTAGTGCTATGCTGTGAATGTTGTAGCCAACGCGAGCTTAAAACGTGATCGTAGTGGGTTAATACGTAAATTTTTATTCCGTTTGTTGTGTCCGCAGCCCGTGGTCTTGCGGTAGCGTTCTCGCTTCCCGCGCACGGGGTCCCGGGTTCGATTCCCGGCGGGGCCAGGGATTTTCTCTGCCTCGTGATGACTGGGTGTTGTGTGTCTTTAATCATCATTTCATCACCATCGACACGCAAGTCGCCGAAGTGGCGTCAACTCGAAAGACTTGCACCAGGCGAATGGTCTACCCGACGGGAGGCCCTAGCCACACGGCATTTCCATTTCCGTTTGTTGTGAGTTGTCATGGCTGATGGTGGTGGTAAGCGGAAAATACTACACAAGCAAGAGAGGGACATAATATGCCGGATACAAGTTCGGGGATCGGTCTATAGGCGGTCGGAAGTGACCAATTGTGAAACAGGAGTGGCTGCAAAGTCCCACAGTAAGTCAGTTGTACGGCACCACTGTTCGACATTATTGGCACCACCGCTATTATGGCTGCTGGTGGCGGCAGACGGAGCGAGAATCGTAAAAGTACGGTTGTCACTGCTCTTTCCGTCTGCCGCTACCAGCACCCATAATGGCGGTGAAAAACCTGAAGATGGACTGAGGAAAGGGCCGAAACCGGTTGCTAACAAATAATAAAAAAAATCTGAAAACGTGATCGAGACTGTTTTTATTTGATTTTTAGCGTTTTTACCGATCACTATGGTGCTGCAACCACAGAATGATTTCTAAAATTTTAGAGTGGTACTTCAGTTTTGAAAAATAAGGTTTCTCGAAGGGTCTGTTGCGGTGCACTATGTACTTCGGCCGCAGTGGTTAGACAACGGCTCCATTGTTATTGCGCAGTGTGCGGTTCAGTATGTTTTTGTTGTAATTCGTGGTCATCGCGGTTCACAAATGTAGATCAGTACTGTGGAGCTGCTGTGTGGAATATACACTCCTGGAAATTGAAATAAGAACACCGTGAATTCATTGTCCCAGGAAGGGGAAACTTTATTGACACATTCCTGGGGTCAGATACATCACATGATCACACTGACAGAACCACAGGCACATAGACACAGGCAACACAGCATGCACAATGTCGGCACTAGTACAGTGTATATCCACCTTTCGCAGCAATGCAGGCTGCTATTCTCCCATGGAGACGATCGTAGAGATGCTGGATGTAGTCCTGTGGAACGGCTTGCCATGCCATTTCCACCTGGCGCCTCAGTTGGACCAGCGTTCTGCTGGACGTGCAGACCGCGTGAGACGACGCTTCATCCAGTCCCAAACATGCTCAATGGGGGACAGATCCGGAGATCTTGCTGGCCAGGGTAGTTGACTTACACCTTCTAGAGCACGTTGGGTGGCACGGGATACATGCGGACGTGCATTGTCCTGTTGGAACAGCAAGTTCCCTTGCCGGTCTAGGAATGGTAGAACGATGGGTTCGATGACGGTTTGGATGTACCGTGCACTATTCAGTGTCCCCTCGACGATCACCAGTGGTGTACGGCCAGTGTAGGAGATCGCTCCCCACACCATGATGCCGAGTGTTGGCCCTGTGTGCCTCGGTCGTATGCAGTCCTGATTGTGGCGCTCACCTGCACGGCGCCAAACACGCATACGACCATCATTGGCACCAAGGCAGAAGCGACTCTTATCGCTGAAGACGACACGTCTCCATTCGTCCCTCCATTCACGCCTGTCGCGACACCACTGGAGGCGGGCTGCACGATGTTGGGGCGTGAGCGGAAGACGGCCTAACGGTGTGCGGGACCGTAGCCCAGCTTCATGGAGACGGTTGCGAATGGTCCTCGCCGATACCCCAGGAGCAACAGTGTCCCTAATTTGCTGGGAAGTGGCGGTGCGGTCCCCTACGGCACTGCGTAGGATCCTACGGTCTTGGCGTGCATCCGTGCGTCGCTGCGGTCCGGTCCCAGGTCGACGGGCACGTGCACCTTCCGCCGACCACTGGCGACAACATCGATGTACTGTGGAGACCTCACGCCCCACGTGTTGAGCAATTCGGTGGTACGTCCACCCAGCCTCCCGCATGCCCACTATACGCCCTCGCTCAAAGTCCGTCAACTGCACATACGGTTCACGTCCACGCTGTCGCGGCATGCTACCAGTGTTACAGACTGCGATGGAGCTCCGTATGCCACGGCAAACTGGCTGACACTGACGGCGGCGGTGCACAAATGCTGCGCAGCTAGCGCCATTCGACGGCCAACACCGCGGTTCCTGGTGTGTCCGCTGTGCCGTGCGTGTGATCATTGCTTGTACAGCCATCTCGCAGTGTCCGGAGCAAGTATGGTGGGTCTGACACACCGGTGTCAATGTGTTCTTTTTTCCATTTCCAGGAGTGTATATAACGCAGTACTGTACGGAAAAACGCTTTACTGTATAAGAGCTGCACACAACAAGAAAAGCACATCTATGTACTTCTAACCACTGCACAGTTAACACCAGAGATAGTCCGTAATGAAATGGATCGATTTACGTGGGATTTCACACATTCTGCCCCACAAGATGACGCGCATTTGATAGCAGCAACGCCGGGTATGTATACGAAACTGCGCCTAAAGGTGTATTAGGAGGGACACAGCTCCCGACATTTGTGAATTCTTTCAAAGGTTAAATAAAAAATGGATGCAGGAAATAATCTCCGACGAAATGGAATGATATATACAAAAAGTGAAATTCCTCATTCAATTTCACATAATCATGACGTGCTCAAGGCCAAATTTAAGGGTAGATGCGAGAAGTTTGAAGGTGAAGTTAGTAAGAACACTGTTCAAAGAACAAAAGGTTCATTGTAAGAAGTCTGTACTGAAACTTTTGATTTGGTCAGACAGCAGAATCAAGAAATTACTTTTGAAAAATAAAATTGCACTGACAATGCAAAATCTGTAAATAAAATGTGTTGTAGTTTACAAGCTCAGTGTGTCGAACATTAAGTAAAATTTAATGACGTTAACGAAAAAGTATGCAGACGTGTCGACAAGATAGCAATATTTTATACCGTGTTTTAAAGAATGCAAATAACTCAGTATTAAGTGGAGCTGAGTATTGAACTTACGGAGTTACCACACCTGGACTTATTATACATTACAGTTCAAATTAGAAAAAAAAATTCAGTATTCAAACCAGTTTGTGGCAGACATCCAGTGAATTTCATCAAACTGTTTCGAAATGCTTTCCGTAAAATATATTCAGAGAGACGAACAGTGATAGATGAGTTAACTTTTAAAAGATAAAGCTCATGTCTGGAGCCCTAAAGCGTCGGAAAAATGTGGAACTTTGAAAGAATTTATTGAACAATTATGGGTCATAAATCCGTCACTGGGCCATCAAGAAATCATTGTTGACACGACCAAACTACACGTGGAATGGCGAACCATCAGAGAATATTTACAAAAACATTAGGATAAAAATGCTGATTTAGGTCATCCAGTAACAGATCAGAGTTGACAGAAATTTTAATTCAAAGGTTATCTTTTGCTGTGTGAGAAATTTGGAACTGTCCGTGCAGCAAGAAACTTAAGAAATATGTGTCATATTAGGTCACAAGGAGAATAATGATCAGAAAATGAGGCAACGCAGCAGATAGAATAGGTTGTGAGCCACATTTGTCACCACGTGAAGAGAAGCTAGTTTCCACAGTATTTGAGGGCCACCAAATCTGTTTGATAGAAGGGAAAATAGACCGCGCAGAAACATAGATCATAGGCAGCCTAGGGAAGTTTTTAATCGTTATGAAGAGGATTATCGGCCGTATAATTATAGACAAACTCATGACAGATCGTTGGATCGTGAAACGAATGAAAAACGCATGACCACCCGACCTTCACAGTTAAACTAAATGATGGGACTCGGCCCGTAACTGTAATTGTAGTTATCGAGTCAGCACTTGCCGCTAATACACTCCTGGAAATTGAAATAAGAACACCGTGAATTCATTGTCCCAGGAAGGGGAAACTTTATTGACACATTCCTGGGGTCAGATACATCACATGATCACACTGACAGAACCACAGCAACATAGACACAGGCAACACAGCATGCACAATGTCGGCACTAGTACAGTGTATATCCACCTTTCGCAGCAATGCAGGCTGCTATTCTCCCATGGAGACGATCGTAGAGATGCTGGATGTAGTCCTGTGGAACGGCTTGCCATGCCATTTCCACCTGGCGCCTCAGTTGGACCAGCGTTCGTGCTGGACGTGCAGACCGCGTTAGACGACGCTTCATCCAGTCCCAAACATGCTCAATGGGGGACATATCCGGAGATCTTGCTGGCCAGGGTAGTTGACTTACACCTTCTAGAACACGTTGGGTGGCACGGGATACATGCGGACGTGCATTGTCCTGTTGGAACAGCAAGTTCCCTTGCCGGTCTAGGAATGGTAGAACGATGGGTTCGATGACGGTTTGGATGTACCGTGCACTATTCAGTGTCCCCTCGACGATCACCAGTGGTGTACGGCCAGTGTAGGAGATCGCTCCCCACACCATGATGCCGGGTGTTGGCCCTGTGTGCCTCGGTCGTATGCAGTCCTGATTGTGGCGCTCACCTGCACGGCGCCAAACACGCATACGACCATCATTGGCACCAAGGCAGAAGCGACTCTCATCGCTGAAGACGACACGTCTCCATTCGTCCCTCCATTCACGCCTGTCGCGACACCACTGGAGGCGGGCTGCACGATGTTGGGGCGTGAGCGGAAGACGGCCTAACGGTGTGCGGGACCGTAGCCCAGCTTCATGGAGACGGTTGCGAATGGTCCTCGCCGATACCCCAGGAGCAACAGTGTCCCTAATTTGCTGGGAAGTGGCGGTGCGGTCCCCTACGGCACTGCGTAGGATCCTACGGTCTTGGCGTGCATCCGTGCGTCGCTGCGGTCCGGTCCCAGGTCGACGGGCACGTGCACCTTCCGCCGACCACTGGCGACAACATCGATGTACTGTGGAGACCTCACGCCCCACGTGTTGAGCAATTCGGCGGTACGCCCACCCGGCCGCCCGCATGCCCACTATACGCCCTCGCTCAAAGTCCGTCAACTGCACATACGGTTCACGTCCACGCTGTCGCGGCATGCTACCAGTGTTAAAGACTGCGATGGAGCTCCGTATGCCACGGCAAACTGGCTGACACTGACGGCGGCGGTGCACAAATGCTGCGCAGCTAGCGCCATTCGACGGCCAACACCGCGGTTCCTGGTGTGTCCGCTGTGCCGTGCGTGTGATCATTGCTTGTACAGCCCTCTCGCAGTGTCCGGAGCAAGTATGGTGGGTCTGACACACCGGTGTCAATGTGTTCTTTTTTCCATTTCCAGGAGTGTAGTATTCAGTGTAATATGGATTATGACACAAGAGGTGACTTGATGCGAGAGTAGGAAGTGATTGCTGAGATTCGTTGATGCCTGTTACTAAGATTAATGTTTGCGATATTAACTGGGGTCCTGGACAGCGGTAGACAGCTCTGCGGACTATCGAATGAATTATATCTACAGTTAACTGAGAATACACAGACCCCGCTGCACTGTGCCGAAATTGCTACCTGCAAATGTCCACGTAATTTGCCCTGCTACGCTTAGGCACAACCTCGTCCCAGCACAAGAAGAAATCGAGAAAAAATAAATAAAACTAATATTACTAAACACTAGTGGAAAAACGGAACCGAGACGTATCTGATTTATCAGAAGTACACAGGTAAGGATGAATATTGAAGTAATATAGACGTACTCAGCACCTAATAGAGATGTTACCTGAAATGGCAATTATTCCTCCCAAAATTATTGCAGACTCCCTGATTAAATCAGTACCCACTCTGTTATAATTAACTTTCTACTAATCATGAACCTCGCTGCTACGAAGAAAATTTCCGCCAATTTTACTGTTAGTGTAATAGACTTTGTCCTTGGTTGAAAAGTTTAGAAATGAAAGGGGTGAAATGTTGGTGTAACTTGTTTTAGGTACTACGAGTCGAATTATATTCCAAATTTAATTCAGAATTGGGCTCCTCGAATTTTATTTTTGTGTGACGGAAGGTCATATTACGTGAGATTGTGTACGGGCTTAGCAAGTGATTCTGGTACGCTGATTTTGGTGCCAGGTAGAAATTTTAGTAAGTCCTGATACGATAGTTTTGAATATTGAATTCGGTATTTTTCTGAATGGGTTAGTTTGTGATTAATGCGTTCTTAGTCTGTGCACACACCAGTAGGTTGGGTGTCGCAAATGGTTATTGATGATTGAGGAAGTTAAGTGTTAGCCGGTACCGTATTTTTATTTAGATATGTACTACGAGGGAGTAACGTTTGTTGTATGTAGAGTGGTGATTTATCGAGCTGCAGTCTCCAGTTCTAATTGATCAAGCACAGAAACACACGGACCAGAATTCACGCTCATAGTCAGAGTACTTCTCACGTAAGGAGTAATAATGACGTAACAATTGAGGTAGTAGTACCCTAGTTGTACCATTCTGACGCAGAAAAGTCCAGACCACACATATGGTAAAATGCACACAAATGATAAACAAGTACACAGCTGAAATCCGCGTATCGTCCATGCAATTTGGTAGCGAGCATGATTTTCACAAGCTTGCCGCACAGCACTACGTTGCCGGAGGAGTGTAGTTATTATTTTTTTTTTTGGGGGGGGGGGACTGAGGATTCTTTATTTATGATAATACTCAGTCAAATTATCAACAAGTTTACATTTCCACATACGCCAGTTCCTCTACACCAAACATAAACAGCTTCACGTTAATCAACCTTACCGCGTCAACGGGTCCTCACTACAAAAGGCATCGTAGGATAATAATACAACGTGCCAATGTTCTTACTAATAACTTCACCAACATTGAAAGTACTACACAACGACGTCACGGCTATTAAAATTTTCAAGGTCACCAACACTCTTAACACCTCCAAAGCGCAATAACCATGGTACACCAACCACTTGCCATGACTAAATTTATCATTATTAAAAAGTGCAAAATTCAAAACAGCGCCCATAAAAACACAAGCGCCATCAAGGACAGCATGGAAATCAACACCTTTCACCTTTACTTTTTCTTCTCCTTGGCCCCCGTAGCGATTTCATTGTTATCAATAGACTTGTAAACAGCAGGGCGTGAGCGCCGGCTCCTCCTAAAATGACGCGGCATGGTGCTGCGCGACAAGCTTGTGAGAATCATGTGTGAGAATCACAACCGGAACGGACTTCTGAGAAAATGAAGACCAATGAGACCCTACCCAAACGGTCTTTTCTAAGGCCACTTATGATGATGTCGATAAACATTGAAGGAATATCGAGAGACAAAGAAGTTTTATTATCTGATTTGTGTAAAGAATATCAATGTGACTTCCTCCTGATTCAAGAAACTCATCGGGGCAACACAAGACCCACGCCCAAAATACACTCCTGGAAATGGAAAAAAGAACACATTGACACCGGTGTGTCAGACCCACCATACTTGCTCCGGACACTGCGAGAGGGCTGTACAAGCAATGATCACACGCACGGCACAGCGGACACACCAGGAACCGCGGTGTTGGCCGTCGAATGGCGCTAGCTGCGCAGCATTTGTGCACCGCCGCCGTCAGTGTCAGCCAGTTTGCCGTGGCATACGGAGCTCCATCGCAGTCTTTAACACTGGTAGCATGCCGCGACAGCGTGGACGTGAACCGTATGTGCAGTTGACGGACTTTGAGCGAGGGCGTATAGTGGGCATGCGGGAGGCCGGCTGGACGTACCGCCGAATTGCTCAACACGTGGGGCGTGAGGTCTCCACAGTACATCGATGTTGTCGCCAGTGGTCGGCGGAAGGTGCACGTGCCCGTCGACCTGGGACCGGACCGCAGCGACGCACGGATGCACGCCAAGACCGTAGGATCCTACGCAGTGCCGTAGGGGACCGCACCGCCACTTCCCAGCAAATTAGGGACACTGTTGCTCCTGGGGTATCGGCGAGGACCATTCGCAACCGTCTCCATGAAGCTGGGCTACGGTCCCGCACACCGTTAGGCCGTCTTCCGCTCACGCCCCAACATCGTGCAGCCCGCCTCCAGTGGTGTCGCGACAGGCGTGAATGGAGGGACGAATGGAGACGTGTCGTCTTCAGCGATGAGAGTCGCTTCTGCCTTGGTGCCAATGATGGTCGTATGCGTGTTTGGCGCCGTGCAGGTGAGCGCCACAATCAGGACTGCATACGACCGAGGCACACAGGGCCAACACCCGGCATCATGGTGTGGGGAGCGATCTCCTACACTGGCCGTACACCGCTGGTGATCGTCGAGGGGACACTGAATAGTGCACGGTACATCCAAACCGTCATCGAACCCATCGTTCTACCATTCCTAGACCGGCAAGGGAACTTGCTGTTCCAACAGGACAATGCACGTCCGCATGTATCCCGTGCCACCCAACGTGCTCTAGAAGGTGTAAGTCAACTACCCTGGCCAGCAAGATCTCCGGATCTGTCCCCCATTGAGCATGTTTGGGACTGGATGAAGCGTCGTCTCACGCGGTCTGCACGTCCAGCACGAACGCTGGTCCAACTGAGGCGCCAGGTGGAAATGGCATGGCAAGCCGTTCCACAGGACTACATCCAGCATCTCTACGATCGTCTCCATGGGAGAATAGCAGCCTGCATTGCTGCGAAAGGTGGATATACACTGTACTAGTGCCGACATTGTGCATGCTCTGTTGCCTGTGTCTATGTGCCTGTGGTTCTGTCAGTGTGATCATGTGATGTATCTGACCCCAGGAATGTGTCAATAAAGTTTCCCCTTCCTGGGACAATGAATTCACGGTGTTCTTATTTCAATTTCCAGGAGTGTAGATGGAATGAAGATGATCTTGGAGAGACCACATGAACGGTACCGTAGTGCCACCTTCGCCAGGCCAGGAATTAGAGTCACTTCTGCATCACTGATTGACAGCAAGACATTGACATATTAACTGTTCGAACTCAGCAGTATAGCGTTACCTCTGTGTACAAACCCTCAGAATCAGATTTTGTCTTCACTGAGCCTGGCAATTTCAGTTACCAAGACTTTAATTTTTTATTGGGCGATTCAACTGTCAGAGCACTACATGGGGCTATAAAGAAACTAACAGCAGCGGATTGGAACTAGAGACCTGGGCTGAATTAGACGATCTACTGGTCATAAATGACCCGAAACTGCCAAGCTCCTTTAATAGTGGCAGATGGAAGAAAGGGTACAATTCCGATAACATCTTTGTTAGCAAGAAACTCGCTGCCCAATGTGGAAAACTGATTGGGGAGCCAATTCTCCACACGCAGCATCGGCCCATAATTTGCACAGTCAATGCAGTTGTTAAGCTAGAACAAGTTCCTTTCAAAAGAAGGTTCAATTTTAAAAAGGCCAATTGAAAGAAATTTAGAGAGCTCATTGATGTAGAAATAACAAAAATCCCCCCACAACCTGAGATGTACGACTCTTTTGTCAAACTCGTTCAGAAGGTCTCTAGGAAAACAATACCGCGAGGATGCAGAACGCAGTATATTACGGGACTGTCTGAGGACGCAAAGCCATTACTGGAAAAATACCAGAAGCTCTTCGATAACGACCAATTTGATTATGAGACACTTCTAGCAGGCAATGAACTCATGGCAGTCATATCTGAGAACCGCAAAGCTAAATGGTGTGACCTCGTGGATAACCTGGACATGAAAGTGAACAATAGGCGGACTTGGAAACTGTTAAAGAACCTTAACGGTGACGCCACAAAGTCAAATGATAAATTTACTAACGTCACGGCAGACCAAGTCGCCACTATTCTCCTTATGAATGGCAAGACCCACGGCAGAAAGTACCAGAAACCATTAGCATGTGATCCGGCAGAGGAAAATCATCACCTCAAGGCACCATTTAAAATGTCAGAAATTACTGCAGCCATTTCCAGGTTGAATATTAACAGAGCTCCTGGTATCGATGAACTTAGAGTCGAACAAATTAAAAACTTTGGCAGTAATACCCTACAGTGGCTGCTAGATTTGATAAACGCATGTGTGGAAAGGCTCCATTTTCCAAAGATGTGGAGGAGAGCCCGAGTGGTTGCACTTCTGAAACCAGGAAAGGACTCTGATGATCCAAAAAACTTCCGACCTGTGTCTGTTTTATGTCACTGTTTTAAGATCTTGGAACGCCTGACGCTAAGTCGCATAGAAAGCATCTTGGAACAACAGATCATCCCACAGCAGGCTGGTTTCCGACCAGGCAAATCGTGCTGCGGTCAAGTCCTGAACCTGACCCAACATATCGAGGATGGGTTTGAGAGGAAAGAGATCACGGGAGTAGCACTCATAGACCTTTCAGCTGCATATGATACTGTAAACCATCGGAGACTCCTCAGGAAAGTATATAATGTGACAAGAGATTACCATTTAACATCACTGATAGGTACTTTCCTGCATAATAGGAGATTTTTCGTTTGTCTTCAGGGCAAGAAGAGCAGGTGGTGAAATCAGAGGAATGGCCTGCCTCAGGGAAGCGTCCTCGCCCCAGCTCTGTATAATATATATACACTCCTGGAAATGGAAAAAAGAACACATTGACACCGGTGTGTCAGACCCACCATACTTGCTCCGGACACTGCGAGAGGGCTGTACAAGCCATGATCACACGCACGGCACAGCGGACACACCAGGAACCGCGGTGTTGGCCGTCGAATGGCGCTAGCTGCGCAGCATTTGTGCACCGCCGCCGTCAGTGTCAGCCAGTTTGCCGTGGCATACGGAGCTCCATCGCAGTCTTTAACACTGGTAGCATGCCGCGACAGCGTGGACGTGAACCGTATGTGCAGTTGACGGTCTTTGAGCGAGGGCGTATAGTGGGCATGCGGGAGGCCGGCTGGACGTACCGCCGAATTGCTCAACACGTGGGGCGTGAGGTCTCCACAGTACATCGATGTTGTCGCCAGTGGTCGGCGGAAGGTGCACGTGCCCGTCGACCTGGGACCGGACCGCAGCGACGCACGGATGCACGCCAAGACCGTAAAATCCTACGCAGTGCCGTAGGGGACCGCACCGCCACTTCCCAGCAAATTAGGGACACTGTTGCTCCTGGGGTATCGGCGAGGACCATTCGCAACCGTCTCCATGAAGCTGGGCTACGGTCCCGCACACCGTTAGGCCGTCTTCCGCTCACGCCCCAAAATCGTGCAGCCCGCCTCCAGTGGTGTCGCGACAGGCGTGAATGGAGGGACGAATGGAGACGTGTCGTCTTCAGCGATGAGAGTCGCTTCTGCCTTGGTGCCAATGATGGTCGTATGCGTGTTTGGCGCCGTGCAGGTGAGCGCCACAATCAGGACTGCATACGACCGAGGCACACAGGGCCAACACCCGGCATCATGGTGTGGGGAGCGATCTCCTACACTGGCCGTACACCGCTGGTGATCGTCGAGGGGACACTGAATAGTGCACGGTACATCCAAACCGTCATCGAACCCATCGTTCTACCATTCCTAGACCGGCAAGGGAACTTGCTGTTCCAACAGGACAATGCACGTCCGCATGTATCCCGTGCCACCCAACGTGCTCTAGAAGGTGTAAGTCAACTACCCTGGCCAGCAAGATCTCCGGATCTGTCCCCCATTGAGCATGTTTGGGACTGGATGAAGCGTCGTCTCACGCGGTCTGCACGTCCAGCACGAACGCTGGTCCAACTGAGGCGCCAGGTGGAAATGGCATGGCAAGCCGTTCCACAGGACTACATCCAGTATCTCTACGATCGTCTCCATGGGAGAATAGCAGCCTGCATTGCTGCGAAAGGTGGATATACACTGTACTAGTGCCGACATTGTGCATGCTCTGTTGCCTGTGTCTATGTGCCTGTGGTTCTGTCAGTGTGATCATGTGATGTATCTGACCCCAGGAATGTGTCAATAAAGTTTCCCCTTCCTGGGACAATGAATTCACGGTGTTCTTATTTCAATTTCCAGGAGTGTACAAATGACCAACCAGTGCCAAACATCACGCGCCAATTTAGGTACGCCGATGACACTGCAGTTGTAGCCCAAGGTAACAATTTTATGGATGTAGAGGAGAAATTAACTAGTACCTTGGAAGCTCTCTCCCAGTGTTATGAGGCAAACCACCTAAGGCCGAACCCTTCCAAGACACAGGTCTGTGCATTCCATTTAAAGAACAGGGAGGCAAATCGCGAATTAAATGTAATGTGGAGAGGTGAACGTCTCGAGCATTGTAAAACGCCCAAATATCTTGGTGTCACGTTGGATCGCACACTGACCTATAAACATCATTGTAATGCCACAAGGGAGAAAGTCTCAACTAGAAACAACATCATCAGGAAACTAACCAGCGGATCCTGGGGGGCAAACCCAAAAGTCCTGAGAAGTTCAGCCCTTGCGCTCAGAGTGTCAGCCGCGGAATACGCCGCTCCAGCATGGTCTGCATCAACACACGCGAGAAAAGTAGATGTCGCGGTGAATGAAATGTCACGGATTGTTACCGGATGCTTGAGACCAACCCCAGTGCACAAGATGTACTTAATCATGGGGATCGCACCGCCCAACATACGACGTGACATCGCTGCAGAAGCCGAAAAAACCAAGCAAGAAAAGGACGTTCGTCACCCTTTATAACGACACCAGCCTACTGAAAGACAGCTTTGTTCGAGGAAGAGTTTCCTGTCATGTACCCGAGCCCTGGAAGGGTCGGCTGCAGAGAATCATTTGAAAAGGTGGGAAATCGACCTGAGAAACCCCCATCAAGATGTAAAAGAAGAACTGGCGCCTGGTGGAGACCTAACATACACAGTCTGGAGAAAACTAAACAGTATGAGGGTAGAAGTGCCAAAGTGCAAGAAAAACCTGCAGCAATGGGGTTTCCTAAAAGAGAATGAGAACACTCTCTGTGGTTCTGTCCAGGATCCTAAATACCTGCTTATCTGTCCATATTTAGACCAGACCGGCACAGACTTGTGGAAGGCAAATGACAAGGCCATATTGGCTGCTGATTTTTGGAAGTCTGAAGTCTAGTTCCGCACACGGAAAGTAAGTAAGTAAGTGTGAGAACCATGTTCACCATCAGTTTGCATGGACGATACGAGGATTTTAGCTGTGTGCTTTTTTATAAAAAAAATGGCTCTGAGCACTATGGGACTTAACTTCTGAGGTCATCAGTCCCCCAGAACTTAGAACTATTTTAGCCTAACTAACCCAAGGACATTACACACATCCATGCCCGAGGCGGGATTCGAACCTGCGACCGTAGCGGTCACGCGGATCCAGACTGTAGAGCCTAGAACGGCTCGGCCACCTCGGCCGGCCGCTTTTTTATCATTTGTGTGCATTTTACCAAGTATGTGTATTTACCGACTGGACTTGTATACGTGCAGAGCGCCTTTTATGCTTTGACTTCATGTAATGTAAACATTGCAATTTCATAGCAAGTTCCAGAATATTGGATGATGGAAGCATAAGTTTGTCGAAACGGGTCATCTAGGAGCAATAAAAGTGTCTACTTTATGCTCGGGGCATATGAAGTGTGTTCATTTCTTGCTGTGGTATACACCACTTCTAACAAACACCGAACAACGCGCTCCAGTACGCGGCCGCCAAATACATCGCTGGCCGCACTTCTCTGGGCGGCCCGCTGCTTCCATCGCTGGCCGTCTTCACACGCACGCTCCCTGACGTGGCCGAGAAATACATCGCTGGCCGCAATTCTCCGGGCGGCTCGCGGCTACCATCGCTGGCCGCCTTCGCGCGCGCGCGTTTGTCAGCACACAGCAATTGGCTACACCAGGAAACATTGCGATTGGTTTTCCCTGGAAAACAGCGACCCCAGCCGACGGCTCCATTAACTAGCAAGCCTTATATAAACCGCGCCGCCGCCGAAAACGACAGTTCTCATCGGGAAATGCAGTACGCCGTGTTCCAGCTGCTTGTGGATGACTCGCCGCACCACTCGAGGTTACCTGGCTGCTCGGCGGAAAATCTTTCGACTTCACTTGGAGAGACTGAACTTCACTGGACTTGGGAATAATTACGGGACGTGCACCCCACCATGCACATTCGGACATTGGTATAACCAAACTTTAATTCTGCATTACTTCTGAGTGTGAGCCTGGGTAGACGCTTGGCTAACATAATTGTTAAAAAGTGATATGTGATTTAATAAACCAGACTGAAGAGGTTATTGTGTTATTCCTGGTTATAACACTTACTATAGTTTATTTTCCCTCTTTTCCAAGTACTGTTTTTTACAACAAACAAACGTCGTAGTATGAATGAGTAATCACAAAACCCGATCCCCCGCCTAACCGGCATAAACAATAAAAAATTAAATAAAAAACCTACACACCACCACCACCACTTTAGTTCTCAACTTAAAAGCACATGTTCAAAAATTCTGCCTCCTCAAGTGTTGGCTTATCACGTTCCTACTTACAAAATATTAATTTAATGTCACTCGTCATGCTGAACTGCTAAAATAATGGCCGCAAGTTGTATTTCCGCGTCGGAATGTTTCAACTAGGTTACTACGATCTCAATTTTCACTTTATTATTACTCCTTACGTGCGAAGTGTACTGAGTATAAGCATGAATTCTGGTCAGTGTGTTTCTGTCCTTGATTCATTGATCAATTAGAACTCGAGACTATAGCTCGATAAATTATCAATCTACATACAACAAACTCTACCCCATCGTGATACGCATCTAAATGAAAATACACTAGCAGCTAACACTCAGCTACCTTAGAGTGTAAAGAATGTAAATGTCATGTGACTAGGGCCTCCCGTCGGGTAGACCGTTCGCCGGGAGCAAGTCTTTCAATCTGACGCCAATTCGGCGACTTGCGCGTCGATGGGGATGAAATGATGATGATTAGAATAACACAACACCCAGTCCCAGAGCGGAGAAAGTCTCCGACGCAGCCGGGAATCGAACCCCTTACGATTGACGTTCTGTCGCGCAGACCACTCAGCTACCCGGGGCGGACTAACCATTTGCGCCACTAAATCTACTGGTGTGTGCACAAACTAAGAACACCGTAACCACAAACGGACCCACTCATAAAAATACCGAATTCAGTATTCAAAACTGTCGTATCCCACGACTCACTAAAACTCCTACCAGGCACCAAAATCGGCGTACCAGAATTACTTGACTAAGTCCGTACACAGTCTCACGCAATGCTACCTTTCGTCATACAAAACATAAAATACGAGGAGCCCAACCCTGAATTAATTTCGGAATGTAATTCGACTAATAGTATCCAAAATGCGTTACTGCAACACTTCAGCCCTTTCCTCTCTGAAATTTTCAACCAAGAACAACGCAAATTACATTCACAGCACAATTCGCCGAAATTCTCAAACCCACGAAATAATCGATGCACTTCCCACCATCAGTGTATCGATTCCGACACTTGCAAATGTGTCCCAACTATCATTCAGTAACGAACACGTCGCCTTCCCGACCTTAGCTCTCTCTGTCTTCGACTTTCAGTAGTGACTGACTCTCCTCCCATTGAACACCATAGGTGAACTATTCTTTTAGACAGACATACGGCGCTGCCATTATTTTTAACAAATGAACATTTCGTAGCCGTCGATTGTTCTCTTAGCGACCAGGATTATCTTTGGCGTGGCCAATCGCTGCTGCGGCCGGCGACGCAAGTCGATCTTTGCCCCATCTTCTTGAATGCTTGCGTGGCCCGACATTGTACTGGCTTTCTACAACATTGGTGTTAACCATGGGCATTACTTACAAAAGCAAGACATATCGTACATCAAGCTCTTCGACTTAACTTACTGTATGCTCGATCACAATAGTTTAAAACGACAAAATACATCGTGAAGGTACTAAAGGCAACCAGATTTATTTGACACGTCACACGTCTTTCGCTGCGAGTACTGTTCGCACTGTCAGTGCTGTTACAAATAGAAGCAAGCTGATTAAGAATCAGACATTGCTGGAGTTCTACATCACTGGCGAAGAATACGAGCAAAGTATTCTGGTAGTTCCATCATTATCTTTTTCATCAGTTGAGTGTATTTTAGAGACGGACTGGATGACGGTGAATAAATATGAAGTGGATTTAGCTGTGAGCGAAGGCTAATGAAGAAAGAGAAGTTACATTTAGGGAATGTGTTAATAAGGAAGAGATGAGCGCTGCGTGCATGAATTTACGATTTATTGATAATGTGGATAAGGAGGGAGCTGCGGCGGTTCAGATAAATGTTATTGTTTATGTTAGAAGGAATACAATGCAGGCGCTGTCCTCTGTCAAATCATAAGCAAATTCAAGTGGTATGAGAGAGTTGTCGGAAGACAAGAAATAAAAATTAAATGAAGTGCTTCGTCATTATCCTATGGTATTTTCTAAGCTTCCAGAATTACTTAAAGGTTGGAAAGGTTCAAAAAATGGCTCTGAGCACTATGGGACTTAACATCTGAGGTCATCAGTCCCCTAGAACTTACAACTACTTAAACCTGGCTAACCTAGGGACATGACACACAGCCATGCCCGAGGCAAGATTCGAACCTGCGACCGTAGCAATCGCGCGTTCCCAGACTGAAGCGCCTAGAACCGCTCGCTTGGAAAGGTAAACTGAAAGTAAAAGAACATGAGGTGTTCCACAGAAAAAGTTATCCTGTACCATCTGCAAGGCGTGAAGTTGTAGACAATGAAATTAAACGAATACTGTGACACAATCAGATAGTCACCACTCAAATCCAGTACATGAGGTTAATAAATAAAATGGATCTTTCAGATTAGTTTTAGATTCAGGGGCAATTAACAGAATTATTTAACTTCAAAAGGCCAAACGGAAAGCTGAGACGAATTATTCCAATGTTTCAAACGCGTGAAATAACTTAGCAGCTTTGAGCTAACGAATAGGTTTTGGTAAGTGGAGTTAGATGAAGAAAGCAGAAATTATACGCTACAATACAGACTTCATATTTTTCACATTTTTTATTTTCAAATTTTGATAGTATTGATAGTATTTTTCGATTACAAATGTATATATTTCGACTGTTTATTATTAACAGTAGTTATTTGGAATATTGTAAAGCAAATTTACAGCAAACAATTTTAAAAAAACAATGTTGTATAGAAATGTACCTTAATGAACATGTTGGCAAAGTCAGGATTTTGGCAGTGTGTTATAACAATCTCTAACCAAAGATGATGTCGACATGATTCTAACTTCGTTGGTACGCGAGAGCGAGCACACGGAGAGAAGAGGGTTGCAAGTTGACCGTGACAGAGACTGAAAATCAATAACGACAAAAGCGCAGGAAAAAATTAGTCTGAGAACTTTATGGTGATAAAATGCTGGGCTGGTTATTGGAAAGACAACGAGAAATAGTGGTTGCACAGCGTAACAATTATTTTGGACGAGTTCAAGAGTATTAATGGAAGAAGAGTACTGTGTGCTCAAATGTATTTAATTCTGCTCATAGCCCGCATCTCGTGGTCGTGCGGTAGCGTTCTCGCTTCCCACGCTCGGGTTCCCGGGTTCGATTCCCGGCGGGGTCAGGGATTTTCTCTGCCTCGTGATGGCTGGGTGTTGTGTGATGTCCTTAGGTTAGTTACGTTTAAGTAGTTCTAAGTTCTGTGGGACTGATGACCATAGATTTTTAGTCCCATAGTGCTCAGAGCCAATTCTGCTCATAATGGAAAAAAGTCTGATGCCTAACAACTATCATCATCAAATCGTCATGCTGTACCTACAACAACTCCACATCAAAGTAAGGCTGTGCCATTTCAAACATTTAGGAATGTAAAAGACTTTCCAACGTTATAATCGAAAGCAACTTTCAAAGAGCATGAATCAGAAACCAAACATTCCCTCCTGGGATGTACCGTCTGATACTCGACAGATCTTAGGGAAAATTTTGAGTTATAATAGATGAACAGCGGGGTCAGCGGTGGTGCAACGACTTCAACGATTATGTGGTACGTTGGGGTGCTGCTCAAACCATCCTAGCACGAGGTTACATTCGGCGCATGCCTCTGCTGCTGTGCTTGGTGAATCTGGGGTGGATGCCACGACGCTGGTCGGAGGTTTGGCTATGTGGTATTCACAGTAGCATGGGTGGCGTGACTGCTGAGTACATGGAGCGGGGTGCTTAGCTCACTTGCTTTGTTGCTGCAGTTCGTGTTGTATCTGGTGGGTTTAGTAACTATCAACTGAGGAAACGGTACTGCCTATCAACCCCTCCAGGCGGGTAGCTAACTCGCGTTGCAGTCGGCGGTGGTGAGCGTTAGCGTCGCCTTCAACAATGCTTTGCAAGCTGTACGACGAAAGGGCTGCGGCTGCTGCTTCATCGTCACTGGTCCTTGATCTACTCAACGGTGGTACTCCATCTGGCAGACATTTTTAAAATATTATGTTTGATGTCTGTTCTTGCGGACATGTCCGAAAGAACAGACTCACCACATAATTACGGCGATGATGACCAGTGATTCCTTCAGAACAGCTCGAACTCTCATGGGAATCGCTCAGATGCCGCGAGTAATGAGGATAACGAGCAGGGGCATTACTTCAGTAGTGTGAGGCATAAGCTGAGAAATTGGGTTGGATGGGAGGCGCACCAGGGTAGTCCGTATGACAGCGGTGACCACTGTGTCCGGATGGCGCGGACGCCACCGCATCTTCCTAGCAAGCAGGAGACCCGGGTTCGAATCCCGACGTGGCGTTAAGTTTCAACTTGCCCCATTCCTACAAATCAGTGCCGACTGGCAGCCAATATGTATAATGCCTTAGTGTCTTGACATTTAAAAAAAGTTCATGAAGACATTAACTAATTACTAATAGACTAAACTATGGAAGGGAAGGCTGATTATAAGAAGGACTGGCTATCAAATATGACGAAAAAGACAAGTTTGCAACAGATTCAGAATCTGTAGGTAGGGACTGTGATAAAGACATAAGTGATGTGGTGTCTGTGGAATCAAAAGAGGAATTAGCTCAGGGAAGGGATAACGACTCTGGTGATGAGGAGGCCTTGAGTTTTCTCAGTGCTTTCAAAAGTATCTGTAGAGAATTAAAATCACATTTGAATGACCTAAAAATTATAGTAATTTAGAATCTAAATTAGACTTTAATATTGCTCAGTTAGAAAATAAGCTAGACACTCATTACAAAGAGTGAAAAGATGAACTGCACCACGAAACTAAGGAATCAAGAGAACAGGTGAGTCAGTAAGAGGGGCCCTTAAAGAGGATATTACTCAAATACAATATAAGGTTGAGAAAGTAATAAAAAGACGTCAAGAGAATTTTTAACGTATAAAGATTAGTTTTTGCAGATTTTGCGACATCAAACAAAAATATAGATAATGTAAGTGTTAAAAATGCTACTTTTATGGCGGCCTTAAGAGAGGAACAAACTGAGGCTATCTGTTCTGTAAGGAAGGACTTCTAGGAAAAGAACCAGTCTGAAGTAAGAGAAGCCTTAGGCAAGTGAAATCTGTAGTTATTGAGGAGGCTGGCGAAATGGATAGGAAGTTTGGAACGATGGTTACTGAACTGAAGTCCTTTGTCGACACCTAGTGTGATAAAACTCAGAAGTCGCGATCTGAAATCTGAGAAAGACTGACGCTGGCCGGATGTGGTAAAGCTTCTTTCGAAAGGGTTATGCGCCTCACTAGACAAATGATAAAAAAAGCAACTAGAGGAATTTAAGGAACAAGGTTTGATTTGGAATAACGGTTGTTAAATAAGGGGTATCAGAAGTAGAAGACCTGAACTACACAATTTTGCCCTTTACGATCCTGCTGGGGATCTGCATCCTGTAATACCTTCAAAGACCATCCAGGATGCATTTTCAAAGCGATGAGCAGAGGGGTATAAAAGCAGATTTGTTTTGAGTTATCTGAGAGGCCAAGTGGACCATTGGGGATTCATGTACCAAGATAATTATAAAACCTTTGATGAATTTCAGGCAACCTTCAAAACCCGTTTTTGGTCAGAAAGTACTCAAGTTAGTTTAACGATTCTGTGCCCTGGAGTAGCTTAGCTTACCACGCCTATTGTCATTCTCTGCTTTCGTATGGTATCATATTCTGGGGTAACTCATCACTGAGTAAAAGAGTGTTCATTGCACAAAAGCGTATAATTAGAATAATTGCTGGAGCTCATCCAAGATCATCCTGCAGACACTTATTTAAAGAGCTAGAGATCTTGACTGTAGCCTCACAATATATATATATATATATATATATATATATATATATATATATATATACTTATGAAATTTGTTATTAACAATCCGAACGAATTCAAAAGTAATAGCAGTGTACATGGCTACAACACTAGGAGAAAGGATGATCTTCACTGCTCAAGGTTAAATCTAACTTTGGCTCAGAGGGGGGTAAATTATGCTGCCACAAAAGTCTTTGGTCACGTACCTTAATAGCATCAAAGGTCTGACAGATAGCCATATAACGTCATAAGGAAATTAAAAGAATTTCTTAATGGCAACTCCTTCTACTCATTAGATGAATTTTTGGATACAGTAAGTGGGTAATTTCCCCAACCCCCACAAAAAAATTAAAAATATTAAGTGTCATGTAATATTTTGTGTATTGTAATATCTTTATAGACACCTTTTATTAACCTAACATGTTCCACATCATTACGAAGTGTCGTATTCATGATCTATGCAACAAGTACTAATCTAATCTAATTAGTAACTTTGAGGGACGCAAGACATATTTTGAAAGGTACGTGAATTTTCTTCAATAGTTGGATGATCCTTTAAGTTCCAAGTGCCTTGTACACATAATAGTAAGTAGACTATCCTATTAATTAAGGGAGAAAGTAATAGGCATGAACCTCAGTGATGTGCAAGGCTTCCTTGATTACTTAGAGCAATTAGATAGGTTAGAAAAAAGCACATCTATGGTTGAGAATTATGGAGGTAAAACAGAAACGGATACTCACTGGATTCAGGTGGAAAGAATCAGCGTAATTATAGAAACGTAAGTGGGTTTATCAACCACCAGGGAGGTGCTCATAGTAATAGTGGTGGCAACCCAACGCTAAAAACCTGTATTGGGAAAATATACACTGAGGTGACAAAAGTTGTGGGATACCTCCTGGCGTCGTGTCACACATCCTTTTGCCCCGCTTAGTGCAGTAGCTCAACGTGGCATTGACTCAACAAATCGCTGGAAGTCCACTGCAGAAATATTGAGCCGTGCTGGCTCTGTAGCCGTCCGCAATCGCGAAATTGTTGTCAGTGCAGGATTTCTTGCACGAACTGGCCTGTCAATAGTGCCTCATAAATGTTCGATGGGATTCACATCGAGCGATCTGTGTGGCCATATCATTCGCTCGAGTTGTCCAGAATGTTCTTCAGA
Source organism: Schistocerca nitens (assembly GCF_023898315.1). Lineage (NCBI taxonomy): Eukaryota > Metazoa > Arthropoda > Insecta > Orthoptera > Acrididae > Schistocerca > Schistocerca nitens. The sequence goes on along the minus strand of NC_064615.1, from coordinate 251,340,978 downwards.
CCAGTCGCGAACAGTTGTGGCCCTGTGACGGGACGCATAGTCATCCACAAAAACTCCATCGTTGTTTCGGAACTTGAATTCCATGACCGGCAGGAAATTATCTCCAAGTAGCTCAACATAACCAGTCCCAGTCAACGAAAGGTTCAGTAAGACCAAAGAACCCAGTCCAATCTATGTTAACACAGCTCACTGTGGACCCACCACCAGGTTCCAAAGTGCCTTGTTGCCACACACGAGCCCTACCATCGGCTCTTACCAACTCCAATCTGGACTCATCTGACCAGTCCGCAGTTTTACAGTCGTCTATGATCGCGAGCCCAGGAGAGGCTCTGCAGGTGATGTCGAACTGTTAGTAAGGCGCTCGCGCCGGCCGTCTGCTGCCATTAATGCCAAATTTCGCTGCTCTGTCCTAAAGGATACGTCTGTCATACGCCCCACATTGATTTCTGAGGTTATTTCACACAGTATTGCTCGTCTGTCAGCAGTGGCAACTCCGCACAAACGCCGCTGCTCTCCGTTGTTAACGGAGACCGTTGGCCACTGCTCTGTCCGTGGTGAGAGGTAGTACTTTGGTATTCTCGACACACTCTTGACACTGTGGATCACAGAATATTGAATTACCAAACGATTCACGAAACTGAATGCCCCATGCACCTAGCTTCAACCACTATTCCGTGTTGAATGTCTGTTAATTCCCATCGTGCGGCCATAATGACGTCGGAATCCTTTTCACATAAAACACCTGCGTACAAACGACAGTTCCGCCAATGTTCTGTCCTCTTGTATCTTATGTACGTCATATTACCGCCATCTGTGTATTCGCAAATCGGTATCCCATGACTTTCGTCAACTCGTTCTATGTCCCTTGATAATGTTAATTATAATTGCAGCAAAGGAGAAATGACAGATTTTGAACGGAAGACAAAAAACTAAAGGTGGTCGAGGGAGTGCCCCTACCTTTGGCTAAAAAAAGTTCTGGGGCCATTACACCAGAATTAACAGAACTTAGTAATTTAACGACTAAGGACTCTGATGCAAAGGAACTACAACGGGTTTAGTGTCCAGATCCGGGTGGAAGTTGCATTGTGGGTATGAAGGGCAACTAAATCATGGCGTACAGAACATTTTTCACAAATAAAAGATAACTATTAAGCTAAATCAGTATTTTATGTGGCGAAGAAATATTAATTACAATTATTGCTTGTAATTTCGTATTATTCTAGAGTATACGATGATTATAAACTGCCTGCCGGAGTGGCCGAGCGGTTCTAGGCGCTACAGTCTGGAACCGCGCGACCGCTACGGACGCAGGTTCGAATCCTGCCTCGGGCATGGATGTGTGTGATGTCCTTAGGTTAGTTAGGTTTAAGTAGTTCTAAGTTCTAGGGGAATGATGACCTCAGAAGTTAAGTCCCATAGTGTTCAGAGCCATTTGAACCATTTTTTTGATTATAAACTTAACTTTGAAAGATTGTTAACCTGTAATGAATACTCAGGTGAAGATCCAAGTTTCGAACACAGTGTGTGGGTGTGTGTATATGTGTGTGTGTGTGTGTGTGTGTGTGTGTGTGTGTAGGTAAGTGTGTGTAGGAAGTCTGACTATTAGCTGAGTTGCTGAAGTATGTAAAGCTTTTAAGTATTGTTGTGATAATCATATTAACACGAACGAGTATGTAAATGGTTTATTAAGCTGTAAATAGGGTTTACGGAAATATTATGTCAGTTACTGCCTATGGAAGGAGTTAAGTTTATTAGTGATGTTGTCAGTCATGCTACGTTCCGTAGACCCACTGTACTTACGAGTAAGAAGCATATTACTTAACACAAAGGTGGATGGTAAGGACTTAGGGCGCCATTGTTGCCCACCCACATACAGGTAGAGGCATTACGTTTTCGCTTCGAGGGCACTTAAGACCGTTGAAAATGGTGCGCCTCACATAAGCCAGTCACAGATCTGGAAAAAGGCTTTTTTTATTTCAAAGGAATTTAATATAAATTACACTATTTTACTCACTGACGCGAAATAGCCATATGAATTCATTTATTTATTTACTAATCAAAGAAAATACTGAAGTTTAAAAAAGTGTAAATATTTACATACAATAAGAAGTGTTATAATGTAATCGATTGTTTTCATCTGTTGGGGCACTTGTTGGACAGAGAAATACTTAGAATCAAACAAAATTCTCACAGACACAAATGCATGGCTGTGCAATATATCTCATAGGCACTTTATTGAAGACGAATATTAAATGAATATTATTTAGGAGAAACGCTATTTTCGCAAGCAATATAATCTTTGTATTTATAAATAATCTTGGTATAGTAGGAGTAAATCCTGTATTATCTATAACGGAAATCTTAATTAAGCTCCATGAGCACTTTTAAATACGTGGAGCGGACGATTTACACCCAGTGCCAATATCTTTTCTTGGTGACCTGACGAAGCAAGTTACGACTCACTCCGTGTTCTTGGTATTGAAATGTGATTGTAGCTGCAAGTAAATGCGTAAAACTGATATGACAGATGCGATCTAGCATCACACAATGAAGAAGGGGAACCCCAGGTTCTATTGCAACATGTGTAGGCAATTAACTCGTATGGTGAAATCGCGCAACTACAGTCACTAGCTATCATTGCAAGAAAATAAAGAAAACTAGTGCATTTATGAACCCCTACCGCCCACTATTAATAGCGAGCGTTACAGCTTTCATGGTGACCGATAGTCAGTAGACGTTTTCAAAACATTTTCATTAGGTTTTCAGAAAAGTTTGACATAAAGCATTTGGTAAGTAATTATTGTTATATAGTTTAACTTGCTGTTACTCCGCTTCACAAATTTTATAAAGGAAAGTTAATTTCCTAATTTATAAATCTCCATTGCTGTGGAACTGGTAGGCGGTTAGAAAATTTTAAAAAATTTAATTTGTGGTAAGGTCTTATGAGACCAAACTGCTGAGGTCATTGGTCCCTAATCTTACGCTAAGGACGACACACACACCCTTGCCCGACGGAGGACTCGAACCTCCGACGGCGATGGGTGGGGGGGAGGGGAGGGGGGGGGGGAGCCCCGCAGACCGTGACAAGCCGTCTACCCGGCGTGGCAGAAAAATTTTATTACGAACAGTCACACAAAAGTGAGCGGTAGGTAGAAAAGTTTGACTACCCATAAACTAGAATTTTAAATACCGTACTTTACAATGTCGTCATAAAATATTATTTGATTATGATTGGAAATTTTTATTTTGAGTAGTATAAGGAAAATATGCCGCTACATGTAAATTTTAATAAATATGAGTACAAAATCAATTTTCCCATAAATATGCAGTTATTTGCTCTTTAAAACTGAATCAGTTACTTCTCAAAGGTGAGAACGATAAAGAACGCTGCCAATGCATACATTCAGACTAATCAAAAACTATGCAATTTGCATACAAATCCGGGCTCTGCTCATACGAATGCAAAGAAAAACTGCTAATGTAAACACTCATCACAGCCGATTTATCTAATCCTGAACTACGTCTTACGATTAAACTAGATAACAACTATGTCGATGCCTGACTTGATACTGATAAGCCATGAAAAACTCACCAGCCACAGGGAGAGGAGGACGACCCAGATAATATGGAAACAAAGACTCATCAGAGGCGCTCGCGTTCGCTTTTATACCTCCCCCACCCCCGTTCCCCCTCCACACCACCCACCACAAAGCTTACATGGAGTGCAACCTACGCAAGTTTTTACCGAACAGAACAGTTAACTTTCGGATGCACTCTTACTTGTTAATCAAATTGATATTGTTTGCTACAGAAATATCATTGCAATCAACAGAGACGCGATCTTTTGTATACACCACCAAAGAGTTGCTACAAAACTTTATATTGCTCCAGTTAGTTCCGACTATCGGGTCATTAGGTTAGTGATGTAGCACGAAAACTTTTTTGATAGTTGGACGGGTTATTCGTGTAACTGATATAATCAGATCTGAAGATGGTTCATGTTGAGCCGGAATAATTCATTTAAAAAAAAAAATAATGCAGACAAGGCGGAAGGTAAAAAATTTGTTTTACAACCAGCGATTGCTGATCTCTACGGACATTGTCAGTCTTTGTCTACGTCGTCATCCTCTGGAACACATTAAGGTTTAAAATTCTACACAGTACATTCTACAGTAAGGTACAATGCTTGCCAGCTGTTTACAAAATTGTCTAAAACTACTTTCAGCGAAATAAAGTTTAATAGCAGCTTTTTGATGATTTATATAAGAATGGGTTTTATCAAAACTGTTGAGGATAATTCAAAGACTATTTTTTGGCAGAGAAATCAGTAACTTCATATTTAGTAATGAAAGTAGTGACAGATACAACAAAGTACCTGGAATTATTCAGTGATGCGTATTTTTATAGACAATTAATACTTTTCATAATTAAAATGTGTTAAATCGAAGAATTACTAAGCATTCATCTTGTATTTGTTACAAGTCATCTGCGTTCACTATGTTCCTCACTGGACGTCAGCTATGGACATAATTAGTAAGTACCAGTAAACACACCATCTACGATTATTTAAAGAATCGAACTCCCAGGTATAAAACAGTTTCAGACATCTGATTTCTTTACAAATGAGTTAATGTGTTACATATTTGATGTTAAGCTCGTAAGCAAAAAAACTTTCGTGAAGGTGTTGCATTGGGTGTAAAGTTTATTGGAAGTCGCTAAGTGTTCTCATTCTCAAATATCGGATGACTGTCATCTTGGTAATTTGCCCGCTGTGAGTTAGGCCGTTTCGAGACACAGCAGTCCCTAAGTGTAATAATAGACTTACAAAGTTAAAACTTTAATATCGGTGCTTGTACGACAGTGTGCGGTACCAACATATCCAAAAAGCCAAGCGCGAAAATGGTGTCTCTCAGGCGGTCTTATCTCGGGTTCTATTACTCACAGAGATAAGGGTCCAAGTGTTCTTGATAGCCCTTGGTTTAGTGACCATTTGTATACCTATCGGAAGAATGGGCATATTGTAGTTATCCTACAGTAAAGGGTCAAAATTTAAAAATTAGTGATTTCCTCCATGCCAGAAAAAAATGAGAAAATAGGTTTGCTCTTTTGCATTAGGTGTGGTCTACGGTCGACCTTAGGCTGCGTATATTGACATCATTTATCCATGAGCACTCCTTGATAAAACCCCGAAAAAAACATGTTTCTTGGGTACCAACTGTGGGGACACACATAATTTATATTCGTGGCAAATCATCGAAACGCTTACCATTTGTTCTTAAGATGTTGTTCTGGGGGAACCTTGAAACTTTTTTTCGATATGATTGTTCGTTACCGAGATCCACGTGTTCAAAGTAACCGTATTAGGCACGTAAAAATACTCGGAATATACGATTTGAGGCGTACATGTAGTTTTAATTGACGTAATGAACACATGGTGAGGGTTCTAGGGTCATCGCAAGGATTCAGAGGTCACTAGGTTATTAGCCACCATTTTTTCACCAGTAAAACTTTACGGCACGGTATCTCTGCTTTATCAGCTCTTCACGCCTAAGCAAACACGCCCAGGATGGTACGGTAGTGACAGAAAATTAGCTAAAAAGGTTCTTAGCAGGCCTGAAAATAATTTAAATGACTGCCAAAAATTGTGTTAAGATGGAAAAACTGCAAATTCAGTAATATAATTCCAACATTTTTAATCTTGCAAAATAAAAAACAAGCCGGGCGTATTCGATTAATTGTGATCGATGGCAGAGTATCTAGAGAAGATGTACAGTTAACGAATTTGTGTTAACCTAATACTACACGTTCTTATTTGCCGCTTGTATTTGTCGTTGTGTATAAATGTGTAGAAGTATGTGACTGTCGAAACTTTACTGACCTATAGAATTCGTTTTATAGAAGCAGCACACGCTGCTGTAGCAGCAAAATGAAGGGAACCGGTTGACAAACGCTGCTTTCGGAACACAAAGAAGACAGTTATGTTCCTCTTTAAAAGGATCTGACATAAAAGTGGTGAACCAGCTGGCTCAATAGTCATTCCGCCTTCCTTATCAAAATGTTTGGCCAAAAGCAGAGAAACAGTGACGGTGAAAGAGAGAGGCGATAGTGCCTGCGGGAGGGAAAGAGAGAGGAGACGGTGATAGTGGGAGAGAGAAAGTGGCAGTGAAAGAGAAAGAAAAATGGATGAAGACAATAGCAGTGGGAGCCAAAGAGAGAGGAGATATTGATGCTTAGTGAGAGAGAGAGGCAGTAAAAGAGTAAAAGAGTTGGATGGGGATACAAGGAGTGGGATCAGAAGATAAAGGGGAAGGTGGAACTCATGGATGAGTGGAGACCATATACAGGCTTGAAGGTTGGATCCTACCAGACCGGGTCCGCGGCTCGTGGTCTCGCGGTCGCGTTCTCGCTTCCCGAGCACTGGGTCCCGGGTTCGATTCCCGGCGGTGTCAGGGATTTTCACCTGCCTCGAGATGACTGGGTGTTTATGTTGTCCTCGTCATTTCATCCTCATTCATGACAGTGGCGAGATTGGACTGAGGAAAGTTTGGGAATTTGTAAGGGCGCTGATAACCGGATAGTTGAGCGCTCCAAAAGACCAAACATCATCATCATCATCTTACCAGACCGGCGAACTTTAAGATGTAGGGATAGGGGATGCCACATTTTGGACCGAAACTTTAAACATGTAGGTAAACGGAAAAAATGAGTTGGACTCCTCAGATATTCGGAGCAGTCAGTGTATGGTGGGGACAACGGAAGCGGGAAAGAAAGACAAAAGGAGGCAGTGTAAGAGAGAGATAAGACAGTCGAAATGTAAATCAGTGGCACGCAACGGAGATAATAGGCGAGAGACATACCATAGAAAGACAGTGGCAATGAGAGGGTAATTATGTGTATGGAAGCTTAACGGCAAAGACAGACTGTATAAACGACGATTTGAAATGTTCTACCTTAAAAGAGCGCGGAATATATTCGTATGCCCAAATTTTTGGCAACGAAGGCTGGGACCCACTTTTCTGACAGTCTTTTAAAGATGAACATGCTCCCCTTTTTTTGTTCTCCGACAGGACCATTTTTCCGCTGGTGAGATTACGCTTCTCAATGACTAGATTAGGGCAGCATTCAAAAGCTTTGAATTCCGTCAGTAGCTACTATATGAACTACTGAAACTCAGATTTTTGCTGCCCCTGGAAGCCGTTAGATACCCAACCTGCATCTGCTGTTGGGAACCGTGTACTGGTTAACCGTTTGTAGTCATAGACGAGGCGCCTCTCGGCTCTCATTTATATTTACGAACCATCACAGACTATGTACGAAGGCTATTTGGAAAGCAAGGTACGATCGGTCGCGAAATGGAAACCACTGTCGAATTCAAAAGTTTTATTTGAAACAGTTAGCTAGACCTTCCATCAACTTCTCTACACAGTCGCCGTTCAGACTTAGACATTTGTCGTAGCGTTGTACCAACTTTCCAATGCCCTCGTCATAGCAGGCACTCGCCTGTGCTTTCCGCCAAACCTCTACGCTGTTCTACAGCTCGGTGTCTGTGCCAAAACGTTGTCTCCATAGCTAGCGGTTCATGTGAGCAGAGATGAAACTCAGAGGGAGACAATTATGGGCTGTGTAATCAAACACTTCCTATCGAAAACGTTGCAGGAGCATCTTCGTTGCCCCTGCTGAGTGCGGACGAGAGTTGTGATGAAGAAGGAAATGCATGATAGTCATTTTATGTGGGCTGAATAGCTTCAGGCGGAATCTCTTACCACACCCTCACACTTTGCGGGAGACACTTTTTTCTAGGCATCTTTAATTGCTCACTGCGCGCTGAAAACTGAAAAGAGCGATGTGACGCGATCGACAGGCATACTAGAGACACTGCCCAACACATCTGTACAAAGTTTCATCCGATTTTCACTATCTTTTCCATTTCGCGATCGAGCAGACCTTACTTTCCGAATGGCCCTCGTCACTTAGTCATCGGGTAGCGCCTCTCTTGCTGTGTAGAACGGCACCTTGACGTGAGACATAAATTTTACTTAGCGTGGATGAAGTAGCTTACGCTAATGAAACTTTCTGATAGACTGAAATTGTGGCCAGGACCGGAACGCGATCCCAGAACCTTGGGTTTCACAGGCAGTGTTCTTACTTGTCACTTACCAACCATTCATTCTACAATTTAGATCATTCCATTAGCTTAATTGCCTCTTCCTAACATTTAAAATGATATCTTCATTCTCCTCTGTACCGCATTCCGACCTGTACGTGTGTTATCTTCCACGCGCTATCGGTTCTGACGTCGTAATCCTCCAGCGGTCAGACCATGTTGCAAGTCTGGCTGCGCGTTTCCGTCTGCACGTACTTTAAGCTCCAGCTGCTGCAGCAGAAATTCTCGCTATCGCTAGTTTGCTTCGCGCTAGCTGCTGCTAATGGCGCCTCGCAGCCACACGTTCATATGTTTCTCGTTTTGAGGCTCACACCTCCTACGTTGGCAAAAACTGGACGCTCTTTTTCTGCAACACATCGATGCCTGTCGTTAACGTTCGACGCTCCACCCAAGTCGATCTACTCCCTGTCTGTCTTTTCGGTAACCACGAAGAGAAATGCAACGAGTTTGTGGACGTCAACTGTGACAGAAACTCGGTGCGGGCGCGTACATGAAACATTCCGGTAACTGTGTCATCTTTTACAGTGCCATGGACTGGACGGGAAAAAGGCATTTAGTACTGATCGAACTACGTCAACGGAGATCGTGAAATCATAAATGTTGCGATTGTAAAGCCTGGCATGTCCCATCGTGATTGTGCGTTTGGATTCCGCGTCCTGCGGAAACCAGCGGACCGAGATCTGCTTCGTATTGCACAAAGACAATCAACATCCACTTACGCCATGTCGCTCAATAGGCGTACCCACCACACCGCATAAAGCATATGAAACAACATCAACTGGAACTGGGAAAAGGCTAAAGTCGCCACCAGCCTCCCAACCCAAATTAAAAAGCTCTGAATCAATTGAAAATGAACAGTCATTTTCTTAAATCTGTCCCACTCAACCTAGAGTAATTTTCCGAAGCTTTATTCCTTACATGTTCTTCTATTGTGTCTAATAGTACGGCTAGGCCACGAGCTGTTTGCTAAGTGGAACGACAATTTCAGCAGGAGTATAGGTAACAAAGAACATCATAAAGTGTGAACTATCAGTGAAATAATCAGAGACAAACCTCGTGAACAAGCATCTAGTTTGACCAACGTCGTCTTTAGACCAGCTTAAACAATAAATGTTACGACAGCCAGTCAGTATCGGTACTTACCTCCCAGTTGATTTGGATGGTGACGGATTCATTTTTTTCTATTTGCATTGAACTAAAGTAACAGATTTTTCATAAATAGCTTAAAACAAAGGCGAGCATACGTTTATTTCATTTGTGGATCTACAGAAAGCTTTTGACGCAGTTGACTGGAATATACGCTTCTAAATTCTGCAACTAGCAGGCATAAAATACAAGGAGCGAAACGTAACGTACAACTTGCACAGAAACCAGTTTCTCAGGCTAGCAGATGGGAAGTTGCTGTACACACAATGATCCTGACGTCAGCTGATAGTGTGTGTAGTGTTATGAAACAATACTGTGTGTGGTACATGCCGTGTGGATATGAGTAATGACTGAACACTGCAGTGTGTCTTTTGTTACGAGGGCTATTCCGAAAGTAAGGTCCGATAGGTCGCGAAATGGAAACCACGGTAAAAATCAAAAATGTTTTATTTGCAACAGTTAGATACACCTTGCAGCTACTTATCTCCATAGTCGCCGACCCGACTTAGACGTGTATCGTAGCGTTGTACCAACTTTCCCATACCCTCGCTATAGAAGGCAGCCGCCAGTGCTCTCCGCCAATTCTCTACGCTGGCCTACGGCTCGTTGTCTTGTGCCGAAATGTTGTCTTCATAACCAGCGGTTCATGTGACCTGAGCTGAAACTCAGAGGGAGACAATTACGGGTTGTATTGTGGGTAATCTCACATTTCCATTTGAAAACGATGCAGGAGCATCTTCATTGCCCCTGCAGAATGCGGCTGAGAATTGTCTTGAAGACGAAACAGCACGACAGTTATGTAATGTTAGCTGCATAGCTTCAGGGGAAATTTCTCACCAGGCCCCCGTACTTGGCGGCAGACACTATTTTCTAGACATCTTTACGCACTCACTGCGAGCTCAGAAATGAGAAGAGCGACGTGATGCTAACTGGGGTTATACTAGAGACACTACCCAACACATCTGTGCAAAGCTTTATCGGATTTTCATAGTCGTTTCCATTTCGTGACCGATCGGACCTTACTTTCGGAATAGCCCTCGTAAATAACTTACTTGTAAAACAGTAGTGTACGGTAGAGATAAACGGAACGAGCTGGCACTGTTATAAACAACTTGGCCTTGTATTCAAGAGGATAGAGTATCCAATCTTCATCCTACCATCCTGACTTAAGTTTTCCGTGATTTCTCTAAATTATTTCAAGCGAATGCCAGGATGGTTCCTACTATAACGCCATGTTCCATCCTTTTCATCTTATTGTTGTGGTCTTCAGTTTGAAAACTGGTTTGATGCAGCTCACGAAGGTGCTCTAGCCTGTGCAAGCCTCTTCATTTTCGAGTAACTACTGCAATCTACACCCTTATGAATTTGCTTACTGTATTAATCTCTTGGTCCTCGTCTACGAATTTCACCTCCGCTGTCATGCTATGCCTGTAAGTTGGTTGATGTCTATATATGTGATTTAGTGTATCTTGTTTGTTGTTCTTAAATTATAATAAAGTGTAAAAGAGATCTACGGATGAATAAAACTGTTACTACTACTGTTACTAACGCTGCAGACTGGAATGGTAAGAGTCAGAGAACATGAAAGTGAATCAGAAGTTGAGAAGGAACCGTGATATGACTGTAGCCTATACCCGGCGTTATTCCTTCTGAACAAACACTAAAGGAAACCAAAGAGATATCTCGAAAGGGAATTATATTTCAGGAAGAAGGAATAAAAACTCTGAGGTTTGCCTATGACATTGTAATTCTGTCAGGGACGGCAAAGAACTTAAAAGAGCAGTTCGTTGGCTTGGATAGTGTCTTGAAAAGGCATTCATTATTGTATTTTCTGTATTTGGCATTGTCTGTAACGTTCGATGCATCCATGATCGTAGGAACAGATACGGCTGACGATTTATAGCCGTATTAAATCAGGAAGTGTATTTGCAGATTGCGAATACCGGTACCAAATGGTTCAAATGGCTCTGAGCACTATGTGTCTTAACATCTGCGGTCATCAATCCCCCAGAACTTAGAACTACTTAAACCTAACTAACCTAAGGACATCACACACATCCTGGGACCGTAGCGGTCGCGCGGTTCCAGACTGAAGCGCCTAGAACCGCTCGGTCACACCAGCCAGTCTACCGGTACCCGCATAAGCTTTTGTAGTAAGCAACGACTACAATCTGCGGTTTCAGCTTACAAGAGCTAATAAGTATACTGGTTATTTTCACGTGAGACTTTCTGACTGATGTCTCTCGGGAAAATTCAGCCACTATGTATTTAGAGGGCCTGATGAAGACGAAGTGTATTGTCGCGACCGGTTGCCAATCAATTGATAATGAAATTACAGCTGACGGTAGTGCTGAATACCGTAATATTCCTATCGTCTGTGGTCCTCTCTCCCTATTTAACGAGGACGAATATGCCGGAAATAATGTTGGTTTTAAAATAGCGGCATACGTCCATTCTCCAAGCAGATAAGCCCGCTATCGCTGAACACTATTTCCACTGGTCAGTGGATGAAATATAATGAAACGACAATTGTGGCCCATAAGTCAAAGTTTCGGAGCTCAATCATCAATGAAAACATCTGAAACATTTCATGCATCAAGATTGAGAAATTAGGTAGTGTACCTCAAAGTACACTCTTCACGAACACTTTATTAACACAAGATGGCTACGCAAGCGTACCTTTTTCTTAATCACTTCAGCATTTATCAGAGACCAACGACACAGGAGACTTGTACATTAGTGATGATGTATGCTTTTGCTGTGAATTACATACATATATACACTTTTATTGCATTTACACTTTAAAGAACACACATAAATAATATATCACAACCATAGTCCACTGGCATATTCAATTAATGGCTATCTACAGTAAGAACTTAAAAACATTTCTGTGATTATATATGGCAAATTTTTATTCATGCTCCTCTACTTATATGTTTCTGGAGTCTTCTGTAAATAGAAAGATTAGTAAACAAATATTTTGTACTCTTCAAAAGACATAAGTCAAGAGGTGTAAATATGTATTTTAGGAAATAGCTAAAACTAGAGACTGAATGGAACATGATTTTTGTTGGAAAAATATGCTACTTTTTTTCATTTTCAAGGGTATTATTGAGATACACAACACTAACTGAAAGTCATATGAACACCACTTGCATATGAGTTTTGTAATTCGTGCATATGCAAAATGAAAGCATGAACAGTATATGTTTGTTGAAATATTAGATATAGAAATTTTGTAAAACAGTTCTCACTTAATATCACGTAATACTAATATATAATTTGTCTAGATTCTGAACTAGTGATGTTTCCCAGCTTATGTTGGGCCAAAAAGACTCATTTTCTTATTTTGCGAATCTGTTTTGGTGACTTTATTTCGTGGTTGTTAGTCAGATTTACCGAATTTGGTGCCTGACGGTTCGTTATCATGCAGAAAAGTAATAACATGATGCACACTGTCTATGCCGAAACCACTTTAAGAAGCAATGTGCATGTGCGTAGGTACCAGGGAAACTGTGACTAATATCCCCGTACCAGAAGTGTAGATATTTTAAGGTTAATTGACAGACCGTTTTATTGTTATTCTGGTTGTACGCCGTACTACCAGTTCATACATACAGACTCAATTCGCTTGTGATTCGTGGACAGTCCGAACTATTGCACAGTGAGAACATGATGTAAATCGTATTGACTCATATGTACAAAAGCAACCGTGTTCACATTCATGGAGTAACGGAGTAAGTTAGTAGTGGATAAACTGTTAGCTGAATAATCAAGTTAAGGAATAAGCCTATCTACTCATGTCCAATAGAGACCTTCCGATTTACTCGTTCCGGTGACATGATGGTGGAACACATGACCTTTGACCGTGGTGTGAGATGGTTAATCATGAACAGAGACTAATAAACTGTCATGAAGAATACGAAAAAACTTCTATGCGCATTATGAACATGTCAGGCACTGTACTCAACAGAACATTTCAACTTCCCATACGGTATTGTTGGTACTCCAGCAGTTTGAGTGCATTACGCCGATTAACATAATAGGTTGGTACGTAAATTCTTCGCGTTTTTCCATAATTTTAAGCAAAACACAACAGATACACATGACAGAGAACTGAGTGATAATATATTCATATTCACTATTTACAACAGTTTGCCTACGTTGGGGTAGCTTTTAGATTCCGTGACTGTAAAAATCACATGGTTTTGAGGGGAAGAACTCGTCGAGCCATGTTCGCAGCGCATTTTCATTCGGAAAGAAAGATCCTTGAAGGTTGTTTGATAGAGAGCGGTAAAGGTGAAAATCTGAGGGCGCAAGATCAGGTGAATAAGGTGGGTGCAGTCAAACTTCGCAACTCAACTCCTGTATGGTGTTTTTTGTCAGTCTCCCCCCTCCTCCCTCTTTTTTGTCTGTTGCTTAGCCCCCCCCCCCCATCCCCCTCATTGTCACCAACGTTAGCACATAACTAAACTATAGACTGATAGACTTATTGCAATACTTTTATTTTTAAAATGATGAAAGATGAATGATATTTAGCTTGAGTATGTGTGGGGGAGGGGAAGGAGAGTGATAGAATGAATGATGAAGGAATTTGTGGTGCATCGCAAGTGCTACCCACCACTCATTCTCAAATATGAAAGCTGACTATCCACAGTGAGAGTATACACTTGTTATAAAACATACTTCCCTTACAATACTCCTCTCCATTGTCGCACTTGTTTGACCTGTACACTGCAACCCCATTTAAAATCAAACTTGTGCAGATGTGTGCACTATACTTACTGTTCTTAAATCAGCTGATTGCTATACTATTTACTGAAAAGGCAAAAATTGAAAGATTTCACGCTGTTAATGCTTTCTGTCTAACCACTCTAATAATAATAATTATTATTATAATTATAACGTTTACAGCACTATAATAGCCCATATGTAGTTACTGCTGTGTCATGCTGTCAGTTAATTCATTTATCTGTTTGTAAGTGAGTAATAAAGCAATTTATGAACTACTGCAGGTACTATCTACAAGCTGAAGAGGACATTTTCTTGAGATATTTAGCATCTGTTGCGTATATCTCTCACTTTTATCATCAGCGATGTATGGGACAAAGCACAATGTATGTGTGTAGTGGGTGGACTATATGAGGACACTATAACCTCTGCCGCATTAATGCTACTAATTGAGAAAAAGTAATTATCGATAACTGATATAATCAATATTAGAGTTGTAATCTCGTCTCTTCTTCCTACTTCCACCTATAGTCCAGATTAAACAATGTCCAGTCCAAGTAATTAATAAGCGAAGTCTTTAATAAAGTTTTGAGAGGAACGAAGATAACAGTAAAATTTCTAGTTTACTTAGCTTGTCATGTTGAGTTGGCACCAGTTTTCCTTATCTAGGCGTCCGATTCTTGAAGCTGAAAATGTCACATTAGGTCCTCACAGTTGGTTTGAACTAAATAAATCTGAAGATTGTTGTTGCAGCGATTTTTTGCGTAAATATATTTTCTCACATTTCAGTACATCATATAGTATTTTGATTTTTCACTTTAACAAAGCCGAAATTACACTGTTCGCACAAAATTACAAAAATTCATCCAACCACATCAGAGGCATCCTTATGACTCTCACACTCTGCGGAAATAAAAATAGTCCATAGAGTTAACAACTTTTCTTAACAAATGAATTTCTACTAGTTTCAATTACAGTATTAATTTCGATTATTATTTCATAAATGAATCCAGAAATTAACACAGTAAACAGTACAGGGTTGCGTAATTAATAACAATGGGAATTTTAAGTGTACCAATAATTCTTAATTTCAAATGTTTCAAAAAAAAATAATTTGAACTGTACATTCAGAACTAGTACTTATCGATCATAACATCGCGACTAAAATATTTTATCAAATAATTCATTTTCATAAGTTTTAGCTTGGAATGTAACAAACTGCGTATAAAATTATATGAAAGTTTTCAGGAAAGCAACTGAGATAATACCGCCCTGCTCAAAATTCGAAAAATAATACTGGTATCGTCAACTACTGTTGAGGAAAAGTGATGCTAGAGCAGGATGTCCCGTTACAGAGTCTTACAAAATTGAGATAATACTAACGACCTTTTGAAAATTGTTTAGTTTCGTGACTGAAACAGAATCGAATCGATTAGATTTCACCCCTCACAAAATTTAATTTTACCCCTCAGGGGGTAATTACCCCCAGGTTGGGAGCCGCTGGTCTAGTAGAATGTGGGCAGGCGTTATCGTGCAGTAGCATCACTTCAGGCAGTCTTTTGGTCGTTGTTTCCAGACTGCGTTTGCACAATATCACAGTTATTGATAATAAATGTCAGCAGTGATGGCTACACCTCGGGAAGCAATTCGTTGTACACCGTACCGTCGCCATTTTACAAAATGAATAACGTTAAATTTTGTGGCTGCGATCAGTTATTTGTACCGGAAATTTCTGATTTGTTTCAGCTCAACAATTCCTTTCTTTTCCTTAAGTTAGCATAAAGAGCATTCCTCGTCATCAGTTACGATACAGGATCGGAATGGTCCGTGTTGTTCACGAGCCAATTGAGCAAGCACAGACGCACATATAGCCACCCGCTGATTTTTGCGATTTAGAGCGTGCGGTATCCGTACATTCGACTTTCGAACGTTCCCCATTGCATGCAAATGTTTCAAGATGTTTAAATGATCACAGTTCATCAATTTTGCTAGTTCTAAAGTACACTGACGTGGAACATTGTGGATTAATGCGTTTAAACGATCTTCATCAAATCTTGAAGTCTTCCTGAACGTGGAGAGTGAGTAAAGTCAAGGCGACACTCCACAAAAGCAGAAAATCATTTTCTTGTCATTCTCTGTGCAGTGGCATTATTCCTACACACGGCGCAAATTTTTCTGGTTCCCTCCGCTGCTGTCACCTGTCTGTTGATCTCAAACAGCAGAATATGACGGAAATGTTCTTTTAGGAAGCCGCAAAACGCGCGGTAATTCTGCGCTACCTCGCTCTTTCCACAGCCCAAACGAATACATACGAGGTGTGGCTAGAAAAAAACCGGACTAGTACTGGTGAAACAATAAAACGAATGCAATAAGGCTGAAAGTCGCGTGGCCTGTCACGTGACTCTCGCTCCGCCTACTGCTCGAGTTTCATCTGCCTCCTGCACTCAGTCTGCCCGTGGCGTCTGTTTTAAGTAGTTGACGTTTTGTCTGTGCGTCGGAAAATGTTGAGTGTACAGAAAGAACAGCGTGTTAACATCAAATTTTGTTTCAAACTAGGAAAATCTGCAAGTGAAACGTTTGTAATGTTACAACAAGTGTACGGCGATGATTGTTTATCGCGAACACAAGTGTTTGAGTGGTTTAAACGATTTAAAGATGGCCGCGAAGACACCAGTGATGACACTCGCACTGGCAGACCATTGTCAGCAAAAACTGATGCAAACATTGAAATAATCGGTAAACTTGTTCGACACTTTCCTTGTCAACTCCTGTTAACTCAGACACTGCTCTGATTGTTAAACGGCGATCTTGTCGAACAAGTTTACCGATTTTTTCAATGTTTGCATCAGTTTTTGCTGACAATGGTCTGCCAGTGCGAGTGTCATCACTGGTGTCTTCGCGGCCATCTTTAAATCGTTTAAACCACTCAAACACTTGTGTTCGCGATAAACAATCATCGCCGTACACTTGTTGTAACATTACAAACGTATCACTTGCAGATTTTCCTAGTTTGAAACAAAATTTGATGTTAACACGCTGTTCTTTCTGTACACTCAACATTTTCCGACGCACAGACAAAACGTCAACTACTTAAAACAGACGCCACGGGCAGACTGAGTGCAGGAGGCAGATGAAACTCGAGCAGTAGGCGGAGCGAGAGTCACGTGACAGGCCACGCGACTTTCAGCCTTATTGCATTCGTTTTATTGTTTCACCAGTACTATTCCGGTTTTTTTCTAGCCACACCTCGTACACTCGTTGCAAAGGAAAGGCGGTTGAAATTGAAAGTACGTGGTTGGTAAAAGTGGACAGTGTTTAGACACTACACTGCGAGACACAGTGACAGATGCGTGCGCGCTGCTTGGCGGTCAGTTCCGAGATCTCCACTTGGTACCCCATTCTGTAGCGTCCACAGCTCCACTCACTATCTCCAAATGACAAAACGACAATATGTAAAATCAAACAGCAACAGTGAACATAAATTAAAAATGACAGTCGATAAATAATCCCATAGCAACCAGAATGCCAACACGCACAACAAAAACACTATGAACTTACGCACCAACTTAATGTATATGTGATGAAACGCTCTAATAAATGCACTACAAACATGTTCTGTGAATGCGATTATAAGTGTATGGACAGCTTTTTGCAGAAGTGTTAAGTGGGGATGCGATTTTCGACAGACTGTAGTCTGCTGCAATACGTCAGTAATAGCATCGCGAGTTTTATATCATCGACTGGTAGCTCCCCAGGCCCTCTCGATTCCAGCTGCAATCAGATTTTAAAAAATGGACCTTTCTGACCTCCGCTTCCTCATATAAACGAGTGCGTTAACACCGTTCCACTTTCAGGAAGCTTCTATTTGATTTATTGCTTATTCTGACGTTTCTTGTACGAATAACGAATTTTGCACGTGATACTACCTTCGGGTTTTGCTGGAGTGCACTTTTCCAGAGTTGTTTTCCTGTAAGCAACATGAGGAGCACCGATGACCCGAAGACACCACGCCGCTGGCTGGTTCAGAAGAAAAGCCCCACGAGCAACACATGTCAACAGCACGCTAACAAAGAAATCAAAATATGAACATTTATTTTTATTTACTCGTTCGGCATCACAGAGGCATAATTTACAATATTCTTATCACTATATACTAAAAAAGAAAACAATATAATTCTACACTATATTAGATACGTTTTTGAGCCACTCTATGGCTGAGTCACTGAGTCTATGTATGTCCATGAGTTCACCACCATAGAACATACACTTTGCACACGAGTAGATGGTCCATTGTCTGTATTTCACCGCACTCACATACAGCGCTGTCTGCCAGGCCCCACTTGTTCATCAGGTGTTTACAACTCCCAACACTCGTTCTGACCCGGTTTAGAGCTGTCCACACTCTTCTTGGTAGGTTGAAGCCATCAATCTTCTTGTTCGGATCGTGTACTAAATTTTTGTTCTTAAATTCACTTGCCGACCATACTTCGTTCCAGGCCGTTCTCGGCTCAAAGGCTTGTAGTTCTTCACCGATTTTCCAAAAGGGTGATCTGGATTTAAGCCTGTTTGTCGGTGTCAGATCTTCGTGGATAGGGAGGTCCGGGTTGTCTATAATTTTCCTGTAGGTTTTTAGGGCTAGCTGTGATCGCCTGATTTCTGGAGGCTCTATGTTCGCTAGTACAGGAAGCCATGCACAGGGGGTGGCCCTGAGTGTTCCCGAGATTATTCGCATTGTCTCCCTCAGCTGGACATCCACTTTAGATACGTGTGCACGTATATATTGCATACGTGTGCAATATGAACATTGTAAAGAACGTAACCATCAAGAACATCTATTGTCTCTTGTTGACACCGTAAATAGTAAATCCACCTCCTCCACTCACCTCAGCTGAGGAAAAATAAGTAACCAAGTTCAGCGTTGAAGATGGAATTACATTTTGTACACAAAAATCTAACCTCCACGTGAGTTAAAACAAACTAGTCTAGCGTACCTGTTTCACAATGTACCACTCAAAGCGTTCAGTTTTCGCTTGTACTACCATTTTGAATTGTATAAAGCCAATAGCTCAATGTTGAAGGATTCTCTTGGGGTTTTCCCTGGTTTTCCTCAAGATTAGACAAAATGGCGGTGCAAAAAAAAAATTACTAGCTGGTTGTGAAATAATATCCAGTCCTGAGATCGAAACAAGAAATAAACTTTAAATGGATCGCTGTTAAAATATCAGTTTTGAATCAGACATAATGCTACGACAAGCGTACGCAGTACTTGGTTTGATAATTTTAAACACGTTTGTACGAAAATCCAACCTGAAAACCTAGCAATCAATGTCTTTTTCCACTAAAAGGAAACGACAGTCTTACGAAAATAAATTTTAAAAAAAGTCAAGTAAGTAATGAGAATTGCCTTCAGCCAAAAAAATTGTGGAAGTTGTACGGAAACAGCCATTTTCAATAACTAAAGATTTCTTCTGACACTTGGAGTTTGTAGTATCTCGGAAATATTAGTCCCCATGTAGGAAATTTCAGAGTAGTTGCTGTTTGATAGTAACAGTCAGAGGGACGTAGCATGTGCACTTTACTGCTGCCGAAGTTCAGTTACTCCAGTGCTTCTTGCGAGTGAATGTGTGAAATAATGGACACTCTGGCCCTGAAGCTTGATGAGAAAGGAAGTAGTGTCAAAACCCTGCCGTACTGTATCAGTCGATTTGGATTTTTACGTAACCACGATTTCACTAGACGCCTCTACTTAGGTAAATGTTTAAACAGAAGTAAGTCCATCCACATTGGTGAGAACTGAAGTTAAAATATTGTTGTTGTAGATAGAACCTGATCATAACACAACGGTTATTCATGTTACGTGTGTTGACTAATACATTTGGTATGGCCATAGTTTGATGAGTTGATGGTAATGCACGACAGAGCCTGCATCTTCAAAGTAAATATTTCAACTGCGACTGGCGAAAAAATAAAAATAAGGGTGCTAACCGTCCGCTCGGAAAGCGTAGAGTGCAGTCCATGTGATACATAGCCAACCACAGAGACAAGAAAGAAACATAAAAGTATAGATAAAAAAGTGATATAACTTTGTCACGCACATATATAAAGAAAACAGTTTTGTTAATATAATAAGCAGTGGAAACAGAAGACTGTAGCAATTAATAATTTCATATTTTATAATAAATAATACCCTGCTGCCTTATGCGGGAGCATATTTTCTCTCTTAACCACTATACTAGAACAAAGAAAGTATCTGAGTGCCGTTTAGTGAAACCAGAAAGTGGAGTACACATCTGTAACCAACAGTATAGCGGCAGCAGCAGAGTCGTGAGGACGCGTCTGTAGCAACAGCAGCTTATCTTTCACACACAGCATTTAGTTTAGTTTCTGGTTTCACGTACTTCTGGAAAGAAGCGGTTTATATCTGTGTTGACTAGTATTTACCAACTTACTCTAAGGTCTCTCTGCGTGAATCTTAGTGCATTTTGTTTATGTGAGGTGACTTTGGAGTATATTTCAAGCTAGAACTAGCGCAGCAGCACAACTTTAGATGGTACCCAGCCACTTCTTGGGTTAATGTGCATTACTTGTGACATAGACAAAAATTCGCCCGATGCCAGCAGCACTCGTGCACTGCGTGTTTCGCACAACCTTAATTGTGTATGTAGACAGTGTATACACATCGGGAATCGGGAATCTAGCCAATTTTTGTCTGTTATATCGCACTGATACTGGCAAGTTATCGACCTCAGGGATTCCAAGATTCTCGAGAATGTTTTTATTCAATAATATATGTGAGACAAAGTCATGCAGTAGGCAGGCGACCATTATTACAATAATCAGCGCTTCTCCATTCAGACCGACAGGGAATCAATGGTAAAAGTCAAACATCAGGCAAGAAAGGACTGTATTGCTCATGTGACGCGTTTCGGAATTTATGCATCATCAGATATCCAGGAGCGATTACAGCACGTAGATATGTCGTTTCAGGTTGTAAGTGAAACAAACATTCACAGACCTAGTGCAGGCAAATTAGGAAAAATGGAGGAAAAATTTATTAAGTTTTGAAACTTTAGTATACACTTGTAGGGGATGGAGAAGTAAAAAACAGAAAAGTTACCTCCCTTATCGGGGGACCTTCCCCCTCCCCGACTCCTTAATGTAATTCATTTTCCTTTTTTCAAACTTTACAAAAAACGGTTAATTTAACGAAGTTATCTACGACAGAAACTATTTCTGGTGAAATTCTACTCACAGAGGGTCAAATGCATGTTTAAGCAAGGTAATAAGTTTACGAATGCCAAAACTTGTAGGTAAAAAAAACTGAAATATTTTATTTATATGGAACGATGTTGCTTTATAGTCTTTTACTTTAGAGCCGGCCGTAGTGGCTGAGCGGTTCTAGGCGCTTCAGTCCGGAACAGCGCGACTGCTACGGTCGCCGGTTCGAATCTTGCCTCGGGCATGGATCTGTGTGATGTACTTAGGATACTTAAGTTTAAGTACTTCTAAGTTCTAGAGGACTGATGACCACTGATGTTAAGTCCCATAGTGCTCAGAGCCATTTGAACCATTTTACTTTAGATTCGTTGTTGTTTTTGTTGTGGTTGTTGTTGTGGTCTTCAGTCCAAAGACTGGTTTGATGCAGCTCTCCATGCTACCTTGTGCTGTGCAAGCTTCTTCATCTCGAAGTACCTACTGCAACCTACATCCTTCTGAATCTGCTTATTGTGTTCATCTCTTGGTCTCCCTCTACGACTTTTACCCTCCACGCTGCCCTCTAATACTAAATTCGTGATCCCTTGATGCCTCAGAACATGTCCTACCAAACGATGCCTTCTTCTAGTCGAATTGTGCCACAAATTCATCTTCTCTCCAATTCTATTCAGTACCTCCTCATTAGTTACGTGGTCTATCCATCTAATCTTCAGCATACTTCTGTGCCACCACATTTCGAAAACCTCCATTCTCTTCATGTCCCAACTATTTACCTTCAATGTTTCACTTCCATACATGGCTACACTCCATACAAATACTTTCATGAAAGACTTCCTGACACTTAAATCTATACTCGATGTTAACAAATTTATCTTCTTCAGAAACGCTTTCCTTGCCATTGCCAGTCTACATTTTATATCCTCTCTACTTCGACCATCATCAGATATTCTGCTCCACAAATAGCAAAACTCATCTATTACTTTAAGTGCCTCATTTCCTAATCTAATTCCCTCAGCATCACCCGACTTAAATCGACTACATTCCATTATCCTAGTTTTGCTTTTGTTGATGTTCATCTTATATCCTCCTTTCAAGACACTATCCATTCCGTTCAATTGCTCTTCCAAGTCCTTTGGCGTCACTGACAGAATTACAATGTCATCGGCGAACCTTAAAGTTTTTATTTCTTCTCCATGGATTTTAATACCTACTACGAATTTTTCTTTTGTTTCCTTTATTGCTTGCTCGCTATACAGATTGAATAACATCGGGGATAGGCTACAACCCTGTCTCACTCCCTTCCCAACCACTGCTTCGCTTTCATGTCCCTCAACTCTTATAACTGCCATCTGGTTTCTGTACAAATTGTAAATAGCCTTTCGCTCCCTGTATTTTACCCCTGCCACCTTTAGAATTTGAGAGTATTCCAGTCAACATTGTCAAAAGCTTTCTCTAAGTCTACAAATGCTAGAAATGTAGATTTGCATTTCCTTAATCTATTTTCTAAGATAAGTCGTAGGGTCAGTATTGCCTCACGTGTTCCAACATTCCTACGGAATCCAAACTGATCTTACCCAAGTTCGGCTTCTAGCAGTTTTTCCATTCGTCTGTAAAAAATACGCGTTAGTATTTTGCAGCCGTGACTTATTAAACTGTAGTTCGGTAATTTTCACATCTTTCAACACCTGCTTTCTTTGGGATTGGTATTATTATATTCTTCTTGAAGTCTGAGGGTATTTCGCCTATCTCATACATTTTGCTCATCAGATGGCAGAGTTTTGTCAGGGCTGGCTCTCCCAACGCTATCAGTAGTTCTAATGGAAAGTTGTCTACTCCCGGACAGTTGTTTCGACTCAGGTCTTTCAGTGGTCTGTCAGACTCGTAACGCAGTATTATATCTCCCATTTCATCGTCATCTACGTCCACTTCCATTTCCATAATATCGCCCTCCAGTACATCGCCCTTGTATAGACCCACTATATACTCCTTCCACGTTCTGCTTTCCCTTCTTTGCTTAGAACTGGGTTTCCGTCTGAGCTCTTGATATTCATACAAGTGGTTCTCTTTTCTCCAAACGTCTCTTTAATTTTTCTGTATGCAGTACCTATCTTACCCCTCGTAATATATGCTTCTACATACATTTGTCGTCTAGTCATCCTTGCTTAGCCATTTCGCACTTCTTGTCGATCTCATTTTTGAGACGTTTGTATTCCTTTTTGCCAGCTTCATTTGCTGCATTTTTATATTTTCTCCTTTCATCAATTAAATTCAATATCTCTTCTGTCACCCAAGGATTTCTGCAAGCCCTCGTCTTTTTACCTACTCGATCCTCTGCTGCCTTTACTATTTCATCTCTCAAAGCTACCCATTCTTCTTCTACTGTATTTCTTTCCTCTGTATTTGTCAATTGCTCTCTAATGCTCTCCCTGAAACTCTCTACAGCCTCTGGTTCTTTCAGTTTATCCAGGTCCCGTCTCCTTAACTTCCTACCTTTTTGCAGTTTCTTCAGTTTTAGTCTACAGTTCATAACCAATAAATTGTGGTCACAGTCCACATTTGCCCCTGGAAATGTCTTACAATTTAAAACCTGGTTCCTAAATCTCTGTCTTACCATTATATAATCTATCTGAAACCTTCCAGTGTCTCCAGGCCTCTTCCACATATACAACCTTCTTTTATGATTTTTAAACCAAGTGTTAGCTATGATTAAGCTATGCTCTGTGAAAAATTCTTCCAAGAGGCTTCCTCTTTCATTCCTTACCCCTCTTCCATATTCAATTACTACTTATTCTTTTCTTCCTCTCCTACTATCGAATTCCAGTCCCCCATGAGTTAAATTTACGTCTGCCCTCACCTCATCTTAAATTATAGGAATGAAAATCTTTTTTCATGAAAATTAAGAATTAGTGTAAAACCAATGAACAATTACTTTTGTTGTAACATATTTACAATCATATCTAACGCATGTAGACAGTGGAAATACCACGATATCTATCAAACGGATAAATATTTTTTTTTTTTTTTTTTTACATAAGACCCCATATCTGGACTTGCAGGTAAACTGGGTAAGAATGGACGCGTCCTGCATCAGTAGTGGGTGGCAAACGAGAGAGTATGTCAGCATTGTTTGCCTGACTCACAAGTACATTCACAGATTTAATTCCATTAGCATTTAAGTTGCCATCATCAGGACTCTGTACTGTTTTTGTGTAGAGAGAGAATATAAATTTCTCTCCTGCTTTTGCAGTGGTGTTAGGAGACGGAGCAGGATCGTTGAATATCTGTGGAATATTACGAAGTTGGGGATGTCGGCTGAACAGTTGGAAAGCTTGCGGCTTTCCTTTCCCAAACAAGGCTGAAGTGCTGTCGCAGCCACTTACTGTATGAAAAAAAAGTATTGAATTCTTGCATTCATGATCGAGTGAGGAGTTACGTAATCTTTAGAACTGTAACACCTTATTCTGATGCTGCATTTACCTTCCATCATCAGGATTATGTCTGTGTCGTCTGGAGGGAGAGCGATAAGTAGCACAAGAAGATCAGCTACATCCTGACACACTATAATCACTTGCCGGTAAAATTTTGAGGCATTTATTGCTTTTGCAACAATTTCAACATCTGCATCGTCATCCGCAAAACTGATTTCAGTACCAAAACTGTCTAGTTTTTGCACAAGATGTGTAGTAAATATTTCCTTATTGCTGAGGTTACTAAGAAAGGCAGACTGTGATTCAACGCATAACGTCTCGTCATTAAAGAAAATTTCTGGTGGGGTTCGCTTCATCGTTCAGCTTTCACGTACAATAGCTTTCTGAATATCCGTCAAATACAACAGAAACGTCATCTTTATAATGTCTCTGATTATAGGCTACTGAGGTTTTATAAATGTCACCAAAAGTTCCATTCTCGGGGCCACACGACGTGGTGGATAAGAAACCCCAGATCTATAACAGAGAACTTCGATTCATTATTGTCAATATTCCTTTCAGTTACTTGATTGAAAAGATTTTACAGCGACGACCTTTTTGTTTTCCTCATCAATCCACTGCTGTCAAGCAGAGACATTGGCACACTCGATAATTCGTACCTGAAGCAATCCTTTAAATCATCAGGTGAATGAAACGTGCGCAGTATTCTCTGAAATAATTGAGTTGTATCTACTTCAATTATATATTTTTTTCAAGCCTAACAGTTCACATGCACATTTTCCTAACCATGCTGGATCGCTGAAGCTTCAGAGAACCAAATTTTGGCAAGACAGTGACTATTGTTCGAAGAGCTTCTTCACCAACAGACGCAGTTTTGTAGCAGTTTACTTCCTGAGAAAATCCTGATGAATACAGTTGCTCCTTATAAGCAAATGGTGTGTGTTGTTGTAACCATAGCTGAAATCTTCTGCGTATTCTTTCGTCAGTTTCCATCCTCCCACTCTTCAGTTCAACATGTTGATCTCTCGAAACCAAATGTAAATTCCAGAACTGTTCCATAGCTTCAAATATCTGATGTGCTATTGGCATACCGCAAATCCATCGGTTCAACACACTATCGGTTAAACCTCTTCCGTGTAAAACACCTCCAACACTCTTCAGTTTCTTCATAAGCGTTTGTTCTATCGTTATGTCGGTCCATACCCCACACCAGTACTTACCAGAGCATCGAACCGTGAAGAAGCTGTCCCTGGTGAATGTATCGAACTCCGCGGGTTTCATGTTTTCTTTCAGTTTTTCCATGTCCCGGAGGTACAAATGACACGCCTTGGCATAAGGAAAGTGTCCAGTTGCATGGCATATTGGGAGCATAGCTCTCACACATTCTACACTCCTGGAAATGGAAAAAAGAACACATTGACACCGGTGTGTCAGACCCACCATACTTGCTCCGGACACTGCGAGAGGGCTGTACAAGCAATGATCACACGCACGGCACAGCGGACACACCAGGAACCGCGGTGTTGGCCGTCGAATGGCGCTAGCTGCGCAGCATTTGTGCACCGCCGCCGTCAGTGTCAGCCAGTTTGCCGTGGCATACGGAGCTCCATCGCATTCTTTAACACTGGTAGCATGCCGCGACAGCGTGGACGTGAACCGTATGTGCAGTTGACGGACTTTGAGCGAGGGCGTATAGTGGGCATGCGGGAGGCCGGGTGGACGTACCGCCGAATTGCTCAACACGTGGGGCGTGAGGTCTCCACAGTACATCGATGTTGTCGCCAGTGGTCGGCGGAAGGTGCACGTGCCCGTCGACCTGGGACCGGACCGCAGCGACGCACGGATGCACGCCAAGACCGTAGGATCCTACGCAGTGCCGTAGGGGACCGCACCGCCACTTCCCAGCAAATTAGGGACACTGTTGCTCCTGGGGTATCGGCGAGGACCATTCGCAACCGTCTCCATGAAGCTGGGCTACGGTCCCGCACACCGTTAGGCCGTCTTCCGCTCACGCCCCAACATCGTGCAGCCCGCCTCCAGTGGTGTCGCGACAGGCGTGAATGGACGGACGAATGGAGACGTGTCGTCTTCAGCGATGAGAGTCGCTTCTGCCTTGGTGCCACTGATGGTCGTATGCGTGTTTGGCGCCGTGCAGGTGAGCGCCACAATCAGGACTGCATACGACCGAGGCACACAGGGCCAACACCCGGCATCATGGTGTGGGGAGCGATCTCCTACACTGGCCGTACACCACTGGTGATCGTCGAGGGGACACTGAATAGTGCACGGTACATCCAAACCGTCATCGAACCCATCGTTCTACCATTCCTAGACCGGCAAGGGAACTTGCTGTTCCAACAGGACAATGCACGTCCGCATGTATCCCGTGCCACCCAACGTGCTCTAGAAGGTGTAAGTCAACTACCCTGGCCAGCAAGATCTCCGGATCTGTCCCCCATTGAGCATGTTTGGGACTGGATGAAGCGTCGTCTCACGCGGTCTGCACGTCCAGCACGAACGCTGGTCCAACTGAGGCGCCAGGTGGAAATGGCATGGCAAGCCGTTCCACAGGACTACATCCAGCATCTCTACGATCGTCTCCATGGGAGAATAGCAGCCTGCATTGCTGCGAAAGGTGGATATACACTGTACTAGTGCCGACATTGTGCATGCTCTGTTGCCTGTGTCTATGTGCCTGTGGTTCTGTCAGTGTGATCATGTGATGTATCTGACCCCGGGAATGTGTCAATAAAGTTTCCCCTTCCTGGGACAATGAATTCACGGTGTTCTTATTTCAATTTCCAGGAGTGTATTTTGTTGACGCCTACATACATAGGGAGAAACTATCACCATAATAAAGTAAGAGAAATCAGAGCTCGCACTGAAATATATAGGTGTTCGTTTTTTCCGCGCTCTGTACGAGATTAGAATAATTAAGAATTATTGTGAATGTGGTTCGATAAATCCTCTGCCAGGCACTTACGTGTGATTTGCGGAGTATCCATGTAGATGTAGATGTACCTGCAGGAAGCGGCTACTAGTATAATGGAGTATTTGAGTGTGCACATGTTGGATAGAGCAATCCCTGCACAGGCCGGATAAGATGGGTTCTGATTCTAGACAGGTTAGTATTCGCCGAAGCAAATCGGAGTAAGAAAATTTTATGGAAGGTTATCGGAACTAGCCTTGATTATAAACGGTAACAATGACCACATAGTCCTAATGACAGATACATGACTGAAACAAAACTTTAATAGCAATGAAATTCTTAACTCTGACAAGAATGCATTGAGCAAAGATAGTATGCTGGTAGTGGAGATGTGTTTATAGTCATAAAAAATACGATAATATCTAACTAGATTAGTACAGATTCCAAATTAGAAATAATTTGGGTGAAGATAATAAAGGTGAACCAAATACGGTCATCGAATGCTTCATGCATCAACATCAATGGTGGCGAAACGTTTGATGGGAACCTTGGAGAATATTTCGGGTAAATTTCCTGGCTATTTTATAGTTTTAGGTGAATATTTTTACTTACCGGCTATAGTCTGTAAACGCAAGTGATTACCGCGGGTGGTATGGACAGGCGATCGTGTGAAATTGTTAAGTGTCTTATCCGAAAATTACTTTGAGCAGTTACTCAGAGGCAGAGACTTGTGAAGGCAGCCTCTTAGACAGGCTGGCGACAAACAGACGCGAACTTTTCGACTCAGCTTAGAACAGGGACTCAATTATCAAAAATCCGTTACAGTATCACTGAATACGGCTATAAATAGGAATACAAAGAAAGGTACGAATATATTTCTATTTAGAAAAAGCGACAAGAGGCAGATTTTAGGTCGCCTAGAGATAAATATGAAAATTTCATGTCCAACACTGACATTGTTGAGCATCAATTGATACAGCCCAAGAGCATCGTACAACACTCTTTAGACAGGTACTTGCCGAGCAAAGTTGTGACGGATTTAAAGGATCCTCCTTGGTTCGACAACCGTATTAGAAAGCTGCTACGAATGCAAAGGCAGCTTCACCGCAAGTTTAAACGTAGCAAAAGTCGCCCAGACAAACAAATCAGCGTAAAGAAGGCTATGTGTGAGGCGTTCAGTGAATTCGAAAGTAAAATTCTATCTACCGACTTGACAGAAAATCCTTGGATGTTTTGGTCGATGTAAAGAAGGAATTTGGTAAACGTAAAGAAAGTCAGACCAGAGAGGTTGTAAAAGCTGAAACCAGTCAACTGATAAAGAATATTCAGGATGCTAGACTAAAAGTAGTAGAAAAGTGAGGTACATGTAGGTCAAACCTTAATAGCTAAACATAAATATAGCTTAAGTAACAAGAGTGAATCATCTGTTTTTAATAATAGTAGAGCTTTATGAGTTAGATGTGTATCACACTCATTAGAAGCAAGAGGCCTGAGGGATGAATTTGGTAAGTATGGAAAGATAGATCATGTATGGATTTTATAAATCGTGCAACACCTGCAATAGATGATATGGTAAATAGTGAAAATGTTACAAAGTGTATTCACCTTTTACAAAATACTGTATTGCATGGAAGAATGTTAAAATTTAAATGTGTAAAAGAATTAGAGCCTAACGTATTTGGAAACGTTAGACCTGTGGTCAAGACAGGGACAGCGAGAAACGATGAATTACTACCACCTAAGTTATTAGAAATGAGACTAATAAGTTAAGGTACTTTATGAATTTTAGCTTGAGAGCTTGAGATAGGAAGCTGAGGATTCATAATCGGCTACATGTCTCTTCATCAGAAAATCTCTTATCTACCTTATCGATCACCTTTCTAAGCTCAGCATGAAATTAAGATGTTTAATCTATACCAACAAAAACAATATTACTATCTAGGAGACACTGAAATGTCTTGTGTCTATATAAATCTTCTTTTACTATCATTGAAGTATTCTGTTATCAGCTTAGGTCTCAATACATTTATGAAAGTCGTATTTCTTATTAATTCCTCATACGTTTTAAAACCATAAAAAATATTTTAGGTATATCGGATTCAACTGGTACCGGTAATCCTTCTTTGACTTTAACTTGGTTCTAATGTTTACGTAAGTGCTAAATTCTGAGCTCTTAACAGTTGTTACTTTCTTTATGTGTGAGTCCACAGCCGCGACATCATTTCTGAATGATAAAATCATTTTAAATGTCCACCAAGGTTGTCAGTTCTTCATACAAGATGACATTTACTGTATTACTTATTACATCACATTCATCTACATCTAAATCTACTGATTACTCTGCAATTCACGATTAAGTGCCTGGCAGAGGGTTCATCGAATCACTTTCGAGCTAGACTGAAGAGCGAAAGAAACTGACACACCTGCCTAATACCTTTTAGAGCCCCCGCGAGCACGCAGAAGTGCCGGAACAGGATGTGGCATGGACTCGACTAATGTCTGACGTAGTGCTAGAGGGAATTGACACCATGAATCCTACAGGGCTGTCCATAAATCCGTACGAGTACGAGGGGGGTGGAGATCTCTTCTGAACAGCACGTTGCAAGGCTTCCCAGATATGCACAATAATGTTCATGTCTGGGGAGTTTGGTGGCCAGTGGGAGTGTTTAAACTTAGAAAAGTGTTCCTGAAGCCACTCTATAGCAATTCTGGAAGTGCCAGGTGTTGCACTGTCCTGCTGGAATTATCCAAGTCCGTCGGAATGCACAATGGACGTGACTGGAAGCAAGTGGTCAGACGGGATGCTTACATACGTGTCACCTGTCAGAGACGTATCTAGACGTATCACGGGTCCTATACCACTCCAACCGCACACCGTTAAGGAGCCTCCACCAGCTTTAAAAGTCCCCTGCTGACATACAGTGTCCGTGGATTCATGCGGATGTCTCCACAGCCATACACGTCCATCCGCTAGATACAATTTGAAACGAGGCACGTCCGGCCAGGCAACATGCATCCAGTCATCAGCAGTCCAATGCCGGTGTTAGCGGGGCCAGGCGAGGCATAAAGCTTTGTGTCGCGCAGTCATCAAGGGTACACGAGTGGGCCTTCGGCTCCGAAAGTCCATACCGATGATATTTCGTTGAATGGTACGCACGATGACACTTGTTGATGGCCCAGCACTGAAATCTGCAAGAATCTGCGGAAGGGTTGCACTTCTGTCACGTTAATTGATTCTCGTCAGTCGTCATTGGTCCCGTTCTTGCAGGATTTTTTCTGGCCGCAGCGATGTCGGAGATTTGATGTTTTACCAGATTCCTGACGTTCACGGTGTACTCGTGAAATGGTCGTACGGGAAAATCCCCACTTCATCACCACCTCGGAGATGCTGCGTCCCTTCGCTCGTGCGCCGACTATAACACCGTGTTCAGACTCGCATCTTGAAAACCTGCCATTGTAGCAGCAGTAACCGATCTAACAACTGTGCCAGACTCTTGCCGACCGCAGCGCCATATTCTGCCTGTTCAGATATCTCCATATTTGAATCACATTCCATACCAATTTTTTTGACGCGTTAGTGTATTTCTCTACCGTTACACTCTCGAACAGCGAGCAGGAAAAACACATATTTAAACGTGTCGCGTTGGCCGAATGTTGTTCTCCCGCACGCGAGTCCAGTGTGCTAAGCACTGCGCTACCCCGCTCAGTGAGACATGCAGGAAGTTACTCTGGGTGATTGCGGGAACAGACCTACAAGTGACATATTATGTGTTGCAGAGCCTGTAAGGATACCATGATCGATGTCCTTGTCAATGAGCTTCCTGGCAGAAGGCGCTAACTGGCGATCCATAGCTTTCAGAACTTTCTACAGCCTCTCGTCTTTTCCAGCAGCCAAGGCATTGTTCTGTTGCGTCGACAATACCAATTAGTAGCAAGTGTCCAAGGGTAGTAGTGGGAGACACTCGGTGCAGTGAACTTGTAATGAAATAGTTGTGAGTCGGAAATATACGAAGTTGAGTTATAAAATGTTTAACAGCGCATGGAGAGGATTATTAGGTTAGAATAGGAATGTTGAAGCGTCCATGGCTTTTTTGTTTTTAGTGAATGAATTAAGAATTTTTCTGCATCATCAAAGAAGTAAGTGCGATACGATTAGGTATGGTTCTATTCTTTGGAAGTGGAATAAACTACGTTAAAGGGTATCAACGTATACTGAAGAAGAACCTTACAATCGTTCATGGTTAATTTTCTTGTAAATGATAAGCCACATCGAAACCAGGTAGGCAGTCTGCTTTATCGGTCGTGGCTATAGTTCGACAGCCAACCGTTAGGATAACGGTCAGACCACGTAAAATTAGTTGGGTTATAGCTTACAAGTAGCGTACCGTTCCACTATACGGTTTTCGAATTTAATAATCGCAAGAAGGAACCATACTGATAAACACAAGTTAAAAATAGGATATGCACTGTGTGCACTAACAACAACAGTTGCTGATATGTACAGGAGAAGCGTCGCATGTGTGAAACAACGAAAACTATTATCAAGCAGGATAGGAGATCGGTTACAGTGGTGCGGGACATCACATCAGAACACATTTACAACGGCAGCGCAGCGAGCTATTTTATCAAGCGGAAAAACGTGTAAGCATCGAAAAAACTTTACTGGCATAGTCGGTTGCGTGTGGCACAGCTGCTGTAGGCATTTCTGAGCAGAAGTAGATGTGAGTTTTCAGTGTGTGCGGGAAAAAACTAATGTATTACGTCAGAAAGTGAAAATCAGTGTATCGAAGCTAAAATAATAGAAGTCACGGAGAAAAATATCGAGACAAAAAGTGAAAATACACTCCTGGAAATTGAAATAAGAACACCGTGAATTCATTGTCCCAGGAAGGGGAAA
Organism: Schistocerca nitens; assembly: GCF_023898315.1. Classification (NCBI taxonomy): domain Eukaryota; kingdom Metazoa; phylum Arthropoda; class Insecta; order Orthoptera; family Acrididae; genus Schistocerca; species Schistocerca nitens. Next base: position 251,308,465 of record NC_064615.1, on the reverse strand, counting down.
CTTTATTGACACATTCCTGGGGTCAGATACATCACATGATCGCACTGACAGAACCACAGGCACATAGACACAGGCAACAGAGCATGCACAATGTCGGCACTAGTACAGTGTATATCCACCTTTCGCAGCAATGCAGGCTGCTATTCTCCCATGGAGACGATCGTAGGGATGCTGGATGTAGTCCTGTGGAACGGCTTGCCATGCCCTTTCCACCTGGCGCCTCAGTTGGACCAGCGTTCGTGCTGGACGTGCAGACCGCGTGAGACGACGCTTCATCCTGTCCCAAACATGCTCAATGGGGGACAGATCCGGAGATCTTGTTGGCCAGGGTAGTTGACTTACACCTTCTAGAGCACGTTGGGTGGCACGGGATACATGCGGACGTGCATTGTCCTATTGGAACAGCAAGTTCCCTTGCCGGTCTAGGAATGGTAGAACGATGGGTTCGATGACGGTTTGGATGTACCGTGCACTATTCAGTGTCCCCTCGACGATCACCAGTGGTGTATGGCCAGTGTAGGAGATCGCTCCCCACACCATGATGCCGGGTGTTGGCCCTGTGTGCCTCGGTCGTATGCAGTCCTGATTGTGGCGCTCACCTGCACGGCGCCAAACACGCATACGACCATCATTGCCACCAAGGCAGAAGCGACTCTCATCGCTGAAGACGACACGTCTCCATTCGTCCCTCCATTCACGCCTGTCGCGACACCACTGGAGGCGGGCTGCACGATGTTGGGGCGTGAGCGGAAGACGGCCTAACGGTGTGCGGGACCGTAGCCCAGCTTCATGGAGACGGTTGCGAATGGTCCTCGCCGATACCCCAGGAGCAACAGTGTCCCTAATTGCTGGGAAGTGGCGGTGCGGTCCCCTACGGCACTGCGTAGGATCCTACGGTCTTGGCGTGCATCCGTGCGTCGCTGCGGTCCGGTCCCAGGTCGACGGGCACGTGCACCTTCTGCCGACCACTGGCGACAACATCGATGTACTGTGGAGACCTCACGCCCCACGTGTTGAACAATTCGGCGGTACGTCCACCCGGCCTCCCGCATGCCCACTATACGCCCTCGCTCAAAGTCCGTCAACTGCACATACGGTTCACGTCCACGCTGTCGCGGCATGCTACCAGTGTTAAAGACTGCGATGGAGCTCCGTATGCCACGGCAAACTGGCTGACACTGTCGGCGGCGGTGCACAAATGCTGCGCAGCTAGCGCCATTCGACGGCCAACACCGCGGTTCCTGGTGTGTCCGCTGTGCCGTGCGTGTGATCATTGCTTGTACAGCCCTCTCGCAGTGTCCGGAGCAAGTATGGTGGGTCTGACACACCGGTGTCAATGTGTTCTTTTTTCCATTTCCAGGAGTGTAATTTTACACTGCACAAGCTACGATCCGAAATAGTCGTGGCTGAAAAAAAGGTAGATGCAGATTCAGAAAACGCTGAAACGTCCAGAACAGAATCTGGTTTCATTGAAGGACAGGGAAGTGAAAGACAGTAGTACACCAATTACACTTCCGTGACTCTGGCTCTGGCGCATAGTACTGCATCTGCAACAGCAATCTGAACAGTAGTTGGCACCACAGTGACACAACGAACTGTTACAAATCGTTTACTTCAAGGACAGCTCCGAGCCAGACGTCCTGTTGCGTACATTCCACTGACACCAAACCACCACCATTTGCCACGTCAGTGGCGTCAAGCGCGAGCTCATTGAAGGGCAGGGTGACGGTCTATTGTGTTTTCTGATGAAAGCTGGTTCTGCCTCGTTACCAGTGATGGCAGTGTATTACTTAAAAGGAGGTCAGTTGAGGGCGTGCAACCAGCTTGTATGCGTGCTGGACACACTGGACCTCCACTTGGAATTGTGGTCTGGGGTGCGATTTAGTTTGACAGCAGGAGTACTCTCGTTGTTATTCCAAGCAACCTGACTGCAAAAAATGTACATCAATCCGCTGATTCGATCTGTCGTGATGCCATTCATGAGCGGCTTCCAGGGGGCATTTTTCAACGGGTTAGCGCTAGCCCACATACCGCTGTTGTAACCCAACATGTTCTCCAGAGTTTTGACATATTACCGTCGTCTGCTTAATCACCAGATCTGTTTCCAATCGGGTACATATGGGAAATCATCGGAAAACTCTAGCGTCATCCACAAACAGCATTAATTGTCCTGAATTGACCGGCCAGATGCAACTGGCACGGAACTCTATCCCACAAAATGACTTCCAGCACAACAAAATGCATGCACGTTTGGATGCTTGCTTTCAACATTGTGGCAATGACAACGGTTATTAATGTACCAGCATTTCGCATTATCTGGCGCTTACATTAACTTGTGATTTTGCAATGTTTATCACTTAAATACGTTACCTAGAGAAATGTATTTCTGAAATTTCATTCCCCTATATTAATTTTTTTGTGTTGCAGTTTTTTCCATCATTGTGTATTATACAGAAAGCAGCTGGAAACCTAAATACAGGATTAAAGAGCATAGCAATAATTGGGGGAAGTAGAAACTTTGGTTAAGAACTGCAACAGATTCTGACGGTGAGGAAGACACACTTACGCAGGCTTAAAAGAGCAGTACCCGAGAAACCATCATCATTTATTGCGCATACACTGGCAATTTAGGCCCATGGCAGAAGACAAATTTATACAAATACAAGACATACGTACAACATAGTGAAATGATTAACACATCAAGTCCACGAATCATGACAAAATAGTTGTAATAATAGAGGAATTAATTACTTATGTTCGCCCATTTACTTCTGTCTCGAGCATCTTCAATGCCGGCTGTTGGATCTGCTTCTTCCAGGGTCACTAAGGTCCCGTCACTCCACCTCATTCGCGGGTGACCTCTTGGACGTCTACCAACCGGGTGATGTAGAAATTCTCTGCTCGTAGAACAAGTCCTGCCCACTGCAGCCTTCTGCTTGCAATCACTCTTCCAACCTCAGTTTTCTTAAACCGCAAATACAGAACTATACAGTGTTTTCTTTCCCATCTTGCATTTGCTGCGTTGTATACCGCGTCATAAATTTTTCTTAAAATTTCTTCTCAAACCCGTGAATGCTCTCTTCCATTGCCTGTGGAGTTGCTCATGTCTCACAACCATACAATATAACCGGTCCCACCACTGACATGTATAGCTGTATCCTGCTTTCCTGGGGTACGCAGCGTGAAATACATAGGTGCTTTAAACTGTAGTACACCCGGTTCGCACTTATTATTGTTTGTCGAATTTCCTTCTATATCTCACTTTTATTAGACAGTATTGACCCAAGGTATTTGAACTTTTCAACTCTTTCAAAATCATGACCGTCTATACAGATGACGTCCACTTCATTTTGTCGACGAGAGACTACAATATACTTTTTTTCTCATCATTGAACAGTAACCCTAGTTTGCTAGCTTCGAGTATTAATAGGGAAAAAAGAATAGATTTTGCAGTGAGTTGGATTTTTGGTCTTAGAGGGTATTTTATGATTAGAATTGTGGATGTAAATTTGTCCTTCTCACAGACCACAAACATTTAATGGTTGGCTTTGGATCGAAGAATACTGTTTCTATGCAGACTGCTCAACGTTTGCACCGCTGGCGCTACTTTCGTAGAATTACGACTACGAAATTATATTCACGCCCACGGTACAACACTCGAACGTAGATTTGCTTTCACGTTTGTGTAGCAAATAATTTCAGTTCAAGCAAGTATCCTGACCAAATCCGATCAAATCTCACAATGAAAGTAAAATTAAGTCGTTATTGATAAACATTTTTATGTAGGTTCTGTCTACGAAAGCCATTCCGATCTTTTCTGTTAAAATAATAGCATATAGTGGTTTCCTTTCTTCCTCTTTGTTCAGCCTCAGTGCTAGAATGTCGCATTACTCCCGAACTAGCGAAGCTTTTGTATAATATTTGGCTTTTTAAATTAGTTGGAAGTACTCAGTTTGATGACACTATGATCGCACGTTATAAGCACTCTATCGTCTTTTCATTTCATTATTTGTAACTCGAAGCTTCAATCTGCGTTTATACACGAAGTCCGATTACTATTATGCAAACCATTTCTTTGCACTGACATTTAACAGCAAAACAGCATTCCATCAGAATGAAATGAAACTCGTAGTCTCTTATAGAATCTCTTAGACCATAAAAAAGGTAAACGAACCAATGCCTTATTTCTAATTTCATGATTAGGTGTTTCCTTTTCTTATTGGCAAGTGGTGTATCTTTTCTTCTATAACAATGTAGTCTCACGAACAAATTTAAATTAACACAACCCATACTGGGAAAGAAAGGAGTTACGTTACACTGGCGACAGTTCGACAGGACGAATTTACAACAGTTTTGTGGTATTATATTATTACACGTTGTTTTTCTCTGTTTCATGTACTAAACAGAAACTGTAAAATACTGTACTGTCGAAAACGAACTGAAGTGAAGAAGAACATGTCTCATTAAAAAGAAGCAACATTAAATAAGAGAATTTCAAACAATTTAAGAAGCAAGGAGGAAACAGGAACAGTAATATTTTTTTTTGAAACTATTTATGTTCTTTATGCCACAACGTATGAGGTAAGGACAATATTATTTGTTTCCTTTGCTTACGCATATTATAATTGTTGCCGATTGAATTAATTATTCACTGCCCATTTATTGTTCAAAGTATGAAAATTCTAATTTGTTTGTAACTGCATGCGATATCATAAAGCTACGTTGTATAAGGTGACTGTGCACCGAGTGCGCAACATAGTATAGTTCTGCTGCATTGTTTCAACAGACTAATATCTTCTCACTGAAATGTTCACGTTCTGCATTGTTATTTCTATATGCGTGTGTGCTGTTATCAAATTAAAATACGCAATTTGCTCAGACAGTTTCAGCCATCTATGTGTTACGCTAAAGATAGGAAAATCTGTAAATCTGGAATCTGAAGAACATATGTAGAATAATAAGCCAAAACTAGACAATTCGCTGATACAGCTATCGAAAACATTGACGCTTCAGGATGCGAAATGAAACTGCTGATGAGAGTGAATAAAATATTCTACCAGCAAGTTGTACTCAACGCTCATTTATGATGTTGCAGCGAAGTTCAGAGGCGATAATGAAAACAAGTAATGAATCCTTATTATTACAGGAAGATAAAATGTCGTCTAAGCTGACAAAATAGTCATCGCAGCAGTATGCCTTAACAACGGTAATTTCTAAACTGAAAACGGTATACCAGGGCATTCTTGGGGCCGTACGAAAATTGATGTTAGGGAAAACTCCGCCAACAGCTCGTAAAATTGTTGTTTGTCAAAACAAAACCGGTTTCACGGCCTAATGCCGCACCATCACGCGCAACAATGTTAAATGATCATACGCATACCCATCGCTCACAAAATTTACTACTCAGTGAATATCTTCAGTACTATGGCGAGAACCATGGACCTTGCCATTGGTGGGGAGGCTTGCGTGCCTCAGCGATACAGATGGCCGTACCGTAGGTGCAACCACAACGGAGGGGTATCTGTTGAGAGGCCAGAGAAACATGTGGTTCCTGAAGAGGGGCAGCAGCCTTTTCAGTAGTTGCAGGGGCAACAGTCTGGATGATTGACTGATCTGGCCTTGTAACATTAACCAAAACGGCCTTGCTGTGCTGGTACTGCGAACGGCTGAAAGCAAGGGGAAACTACAGCCGTAATTTTTCCCGAGGACATGCAGCTTTACTGTATGATTAAATGATGATGGCGTCCTCTTGGGTAAAATATTCCGGAGGTAAAATAGTCCCCCATTCGGATCTCCGGGCGGGGACTACTCAAGAGGACGTCGTTATCAAGAGAAAGAAAACTGGCATTCTACGGATCGGAGCGTGGAATGTCAGATCCCTTAATCGGGCAGGTAGGTTAGAAAATTTAAAAAGGGAAATGGATGGGTTAAAGTTAGATATAGTGGGAATTAGTGAAGTTCGGTGGCAGGAGGAACAAGACTTTTGGTCAGGTGATTACAGGGTTATAAATACAAAATCAAATAGGGGTAATGCAGGAGTAGGTTTAATAATGAATAAAAAAAATAGGAGTGCGGGTTAGCTACTACAAACAGCATAGTGAACGCATTATTGTGGCCAAGATAGACACAAAGCCCATGCCTACTACAGTAGTACAAGTTTATATGCCAACTAGCTCTGCAGATGATGAAGAAATTGATGAAATGTATGACGAGATAAAAGAAATTATTCAGGTAGTGAAGGGAGACGAAAATTTAATAGTCATGGGTGACTGGAATTCGTCAGTAGGAAAAGGGAGAGAAGGAAACATAGTAGGTGAATATGGGTTGGGGGGAAGAAATTAAAGAGGAAGCCGCCTTGTAGAATTTTGCACAGAGCATAACTTAATCATAGCTAACACTTGGTTCAAGAATCATAAAAGAAGGTTGTATACCTGGAAGAATCCTGGAGATACTAAAAGGTACCAGATAGATTATATAATGGTAAGACAGAGATTTAGGAACCAGGTTTTAAATTGTAAGACATTTCCAGGGGCAGATGTGGATTCTGACCACAATCTATTGGTTATGAACTGCAGATTGAAACTGAAGAAACTGCAAAAAGGTGGGAATTTAAGGAGATGGGACCTGGATAAACTGAAAGAACCAGAGGTTGTAGAGAGTTTCAGGGAGAGCATAAGGGAACAATTGACAGGAATGGGTGAAAGAAATACAGTAGAAGAAGAATGGGTAGCTGTGAGGGATGAAGTAGTGAAGGCAGCAGAGGATCAAGTAGGTAGAAAGACGAGGGATAATAGAAATCCTTGGGTAACAGAAGAAATATTGAATTTAATTGATGAAAGGAGAAAATATAAAAATGCAGTAAATGAAGCAGGCAAAAAGGAATACAAACGTCTCAAAAATGAGATCGACAGGAAGTGCCAAATGGCTAAGCAGGGATGGCTAGAGGACAAATGTAAGGATGTAGAAGCTTGTCTCACCAGGGGTAAGATAGATACTGCCTACAGGAAAATTAAAGAGACCTTTAGAGAGAGCTCAGATGGCACCCCAGTTCTAAGCAAAGAAGGGAAGGCAGAAAGGTGGAAGGAGTATATAGTGGGTTTATACAAGGGCGATGTACTTGAGGACAATATTATGGAAATGGAAGAGGATGTAGATGAAGATGAAATGGGAGATAAGATATTGCGTGAAGAGTTTGACAGAGCACTGAAAGACCTGAGACGAAACAAGGCCCCGGGAGTAGACAACATTCCATTAGAACTACTGATGGCCTTGGGCGAGCCAGTCATGACAAAACCCTACCATCTGGTGAGCAAGATGTATGAGGCAGGCGAAATACCCTCAGACTTCAAGAAGAATATAATAATACCAATCCCAAAGAAAGCAGGTGTTGACAGATGTGAAAATTACCGAACTATCAGTTTAATAAGTCACAGCTGCAAAATACTAACGCGAATTCTTTACAGACGAATGGAAAAACTGGTAGAAGCGGACTTCGGGGAAGATCAGTTTGGATTCCGTAGAAATGTTGGAACACGTGAGGCAATACTAACCTTACGACTTATCTTAGAAGAAAGATTACGAAAGGGCAAACGTACGTTTCTAGCATTTGTAGACTTAGAGAAAGCTTTTGACAACGTTAACTGGAATACTCTCTTTCAAATTCTGAAGGTGGCAGGGGTAAAATACAAGGAGCGAAAGGCTATTTACAATTTGTACAGAAACCAGATGGCAGTTATAAGAGTCGAGGGGCATGAAAGGGAAGCAGTGGTTGGGAAAGGAGTGAGACAGGGTTGTAGCCTATCCCCGATGTTATTCAATCTGTATATTGAGAAAGCAGTAAAGGAAACAAAAGAAAAATTCGGAGTAGGTATTAAAATTCATGGAGAAGAAATAAAAACTTTGAGGTTCGCCGATGACTTTGTAATTCTGTCAGAGACAGCAAAGGACTTGGAAGAGCAGTTGAACGGAATGGACAGTGTCTTGAAAGGAGGATATAAGATGAACATCAACAAAAGCATAACGAGGATAATGGAATGTAGTCAAATTAAATCGGGTGATGCTGAGGGGATTAGATTAGGAAATGAGACACTTAAAGTAGTAAAGGAGTTTTGCTATTTAGGGAGTAAAATAACTGATGATGGTCGAAGTAGAGGGGATATAAAATGTAGAATGTCAATGGCAAGGAAATCGTTTCTGAAGAAGAGAAATTTGTTAACATCGAGTATAGATTTAAGTGTCAGGAAGTCGTTTCTGAAAGTATTTGTATGGAGTGTAGCCATGTATGGAAGTGAAACATGGACGATAACCAGTTTGGACAAGAAGAGAATAGAAGCTTTCGAAATGTGGTGCTACAGAAGAATGCTGAAGATAAGGTGGGTAGATCACGTAACTAATGAGGAGGTATTGAATAGGTTTGGGGAGAAGAGAAGTTTGTGGCACAACTTGACTAGAAGAAGGGATCGGTTGGTAGGACATGTTTTGAGGCATCAAGGGATCACAAATTTAGCATTGGAGGGCAGCGTGGAGGGTAAAAATAGTAGAGGGAGACCAAGAGATCAATACACTAAGCAGATTCAGAAGGATGTAGGTTGCAGTAGGTACTGGGATATGAAGAAGCTTGCACAGGATAGAGTAGCATGGAGAGCTGCATCAAACCAGTCTCAGGACTGAAGACCACAACAACAACAACATGGCGAGATAACGAAGACGTGCTCCACTCATTAAAACTGGCCTATATGGGAGCGACGGCAAAGTAGCTCGGTGCAGGGCAAAGTAAAAGCGACCCTCACGAACGAAAAACGGAGACTAGGCCCTGAAACCGGTTGTGTTTAAATAAACAACAATGTAACCGGCTGTTAGAGGAGTTATTCCTGATATCATCCCTTTCACCGGCTTCGTTAGCCCGGAATATACACTCCTGGAAATGGAAAAAAGAACACATTGATACCGGTGTGTCAGACCCACCATACTTGCTCCGGACACTGCGAGAGGGCTGTACAAGCAATGATCACACGCACGGCACAGCGGACACACCAGGAACCGCGGTGTTGGCCGTCGAATGGCGCTAGCTGCGCAGCATTTGTGCACCGCCGCCGACAGTGTCAGCCAGTTTGCCGTGGCATACGGAGCTCCATCGCAGTCTTTAACACTGGTAGCATGCCGCGACAGCGTGGACGTGAACCATATGTGCAGTTGACGGACTTTGAGCGAGGGCGTATAGTGGGCATGCGGGAGGCCGGGTGGACGTACCGCCGAATTGCTCAACACGTGGGGCGTGAGGTCTCCACAGTACATCGATGTTGTCGCCAGTGGTCGGCGGAAGGTGCACGTGCCCGTCGACCTGGGACCGGACCGCAGCGACGCACGGATGCACGCCAAGACCGTAGGATCCTATGCAGTGCCGTAGGGGACCACACCGCCACTTCCCAGCAAATTAGGGACACTGTTGCTCCTGGGGTATCGGCGAGGACCATTCGCAACCGTCTCCATGAAGCTGGGCTACGGTCCCGCACACCGTTAGGCCGTCTTCCGCTCACGCCCCAACATCGTGCAGCCCGCCTCCAGTGGTGTCGCGACAGGCGTGAATGGAGGGACGAATGGAGAAGTGTCGTCTTCAGCGATGAGAGTCGCTTCTGCCTTGGTGCCAATGATGGTCGTATGCGTGTTTGGCGCCGTGCAGGTGAGCGCTACAATCAGGACTGCATACGACCGAGGCACACAGGGCCAACACCCGGCATCATGGTGTGGGGAGCGATCTCCTACACTGGCCGTACACCACTGGTGATCGTCGAGGGGACACTGAATAGTGCACGGTACATCCAAACCGTCATCGAACCCATCGTTCTACCATTCCTAGACCGGCAAGGGAACTTGCTGTTCCAACAGGACAATGCACGTCCGCATGTATCCCGTGCCACCCAACGTGCTCTAGAAGGTGTAAGTCAACTACCCTGGCCAGCAAGATCTCCGGATCTGTCCCCAATTGAGCATGTTTGGGACAGGATGAAGCGTCGTCTCACGCGGTCTGCACGTCCAGCACGAACGCTGGTCCAACTGAGGCGCCAGGTGGAAATGGCATGGCAAGCCGTTCCACAGGACGACATCCAGCATCTCTACGATCGTCTCCATGGGAGAATAGCAGCCTGCATTGCTGCGAAAGGTGGATATACACTGTACTAGTGCCGACATTGTGCATGCTCTGTTGCCTGTGTCTATGTGCCTGTGGTTCTGTCAGTGTGATCATGTGATGTATCTGACCCCAGGAATGTGTCAATAAAGTTTCCCCTTCCTGGGACAATGAATTCACGGTGTTCTTATTTCAATTTCCAGGAGTGTAAAATAGTTATATGAAGATGGAATCTGTTCCTTCGGACATAACCGTGCAGCTCTCTAGAATAAAATGATAATTAAATCAAGACCCTAAGCTGCCGATTGGCGTTGATATACATAAACGGCTACAGTTTATGTGTGCCCCGACCGGAATTCGAACCCAGAATCTCCTGCTTACATGCAGACGCTCTATCCGTCTGAGCCACCAAGGGCACAGAGGATAATGTGACTGCAGGGATTTATCCCTTGTACGCTCCTTGTGAGACCCACATACCCAAATTAATGTCCAGATACTACATTCGTAGTGCCCCTGCCCATTACACTCACTACTCGCGGCAGACAATCTTACCGAGACCTATAAGAGTTCGGACAAGGCATGTGCATCTTCACAGAAGAAGGTCAATGTCCGGTTGGCCTTAACTACACTACTGGCCATTAAAATTGCTACACCACGAAGATGACGTGATACAGACGTGAAATTTAACCGACAGGAAGAAGATGCTGTCATATGCAAATGATTAGCTTTTTCAGAGAATTCACACAAGGTTGGCGCCGGTGGCGACACCTACAACGTGCTGACACGAGGGAAGTTCCCAACCGATTTCTCATACACAAACAGCAGTTGACCGGCGTTGCCTGGTGAAACGTTGTTGTGGTGCCTCGTGTAAGGAGGACAAATGCGTACCATCACGTTTCCGACTTTGACAGCCGGTCGGTGTGGCCGTGCGTTTCTAGGCGCTTCAGTCTGGAACCGCGGGATCGCTACGGTCGCAGGTTCGAATCTTGCCTCTGCCATGGATGTGTGTGATGTCCTTAGGTTAGTTAGGTTTAAGTAGTTCTAAGTTCTAGGGAACTGATGACCACAGATGTTAAGTCCCATAGTGCTCAGAGCCATTTCAACCATTTTGAACCTATCGCGATTGCGGTTTATCGTATCGCGACATTGCTGCTCACGTTGGTCGAGATCCAATGACTGTTAGCAGACTATGGAACCAGTGGGTTCAGGAGGGTAATACGGAACGGCGTGCTGGATCCCAACGGCCTCGTATCACTAGCACTCGAGATGACAAGAATCTTATCCGCATGGCTGTAGCGGATCGTGCAGCCACGTCTCGATCCCTGAGTCAACAGATTGGGACGTTTGCAAGACAACTACCATCTGCACGAACAGTTCGACGACGTTTGCAGCAGCACGGACTATCAGCTCGGAGACCGTGGCTGCGGTTACCCTTGAGGCTGCATCACAGACAGGAGCGCCTGCGATGGTGTACTCAACGACGAACCTGGGTGCACGAATGGCAAATCGTCATTTTTTCGGATGAGTCCAGGTTTTGTTTACAGCATCATGATGGTCGTATCCGTATTTGGTGACATCGAGGTGAGCACAAATTGGAAGCGTGTATTCGTCATCGCCATACTGGCGTATCACCTGGCGTGATGGTATGGGGTTCCATTGGTTACACGTCTCGGTCACCTCTTGTTCGCATTGACGGCACTTTGAACAGTGGACTTTACATTTCAGATGTGTTATGACCGTGGCTCTTCCCTTCATTCGATCCCTGCGAAACCCTACATTTCAGCAGGATAATGCACGACCACATGTTGCAGGTCCTGTACGGGCCTTTCTGGATACAGAAAATGTTCGACTGCTGCCCTGACCAGCACATTCTCCAGATCTCTTACGAATTGAAAACGTCTGGTCAATGGTGGCCGAGCAACTGGCTCGTCACAATACGCCAGTCACTACTCTTGATGAACTGTGGTATCGCGTTGAAGCTGCATGGGCAGCTGTACCTGTACACGCCAACCAAGTTCTGTTTGCCTCAATGCCCAGGTAGATGACGGCCGTTATTACGGCCAGAGGTGGTTGTTCTGGGTACTGATTTCTCAGGATCTATGCACCCAAACTGCGTGAAAACTTAATCACATGTCAGTTCTAGTATAATATATTTGTCCAATGAATACCCGTTTATCATCTGCATTTCTTCTTGATGTAGCAATTTTAATGGCCACTAGTGTATATGAAGATGATATGGAAGTTAAGCTGACTCATGTCGTTTTTCACGTCTCCGATACAGTATGTCATTTTTAGTGAGACATCTTATTCTGTTTTCTAGAGATCTTAATTTCTCCTATATCTATTGAGTTTTGAAGGATTAATCTGGTATTGATATATGAAAGATAGGTTATGTATAAGCCAGGTGCATGATTTGTAGTTTCCGATGTCCTGAGTAGTCAAAGGACACATTATAGACTAAGTTTTAAGGTACACAAGCTACCACCACCAGTAAATAAATGCCCTGGGGTACAGCGAGAGGTTTTTTTCCAGGCACCAGTTTTGCGAAAAGCGCCCTCAGCAGTCTTGACCTTAACTGTTACGAGGCCTACTGTTTTTATCCGTGCCCTTGCGAACGCTTACTAGCTGTGACAGCTAGAAAATATTATTTTAAGAAAATTTTCGCCACTCTTTATGAACTTTCTGTGCTCAGTAAACAACTTATCAACATTTATCACTTGGACCAACAAATGAAAGAGGACGGGAAAATTTATGTTTAATATGTCGTGGCTGCGGTGTTTTTTATGCAGATTTGAAAAAGTCCTTGCTGTTAAGAGATATTTTTGTGGGAACTGTGTTTCTGAATTACATTGCCCTTGTCATTTAAACAAACTTAACTATGGGATTAAACGATAAAATTTTTTCTTAATTTTATGTGATTAAACAAATTAGCATTGTTTTAAAAAATCATGTTTGACCAAGAATTTCCATGCGAGGATCACCTCGTGACGATGTAAAACTACACGTATTTACGAAATTTGATATTTCAATTTTATCAGCTGTTGCATAGCAGGAGTTGAGAGGCCTGCATGAGGGATGTCCTTACCCCTTGGTGCTGACTTTAATGAAGGCGAATTGGGCACTTAGCTTGCCCACGACCACAGGAAGGAGTCAAAAGAAGTCGCCAACACATGCCAACTCTTTATCGCTGTGCTGACCGCCTTGTCGGGAGTTGACATGCAACAACCCCCTTCGGAACTTAAACCATGAGTAAGACAATTTTGTGGCAGTGTTATGTGACACAATCATGACAAAGGAAAATGCACACACTTGTGATGTAAAACAATCCGTTGTTACTGAGTTCATGCTCATTGGAGAAATTTCTGTTTTATTTTGTTGTATTATTCTCACAGGGGGGGAATCCTTTTGTAAATGTGTGTGATTTTTAAAAGAAAGTAATTGCACGGTGAAGATAGTTTAATGTAATGTATGTAACTGTTTTAGAAACTGAATCTGTGGCAAATATCACCACAAGATGGAACAACTTATGCTCAGAGATGTCTATCTTTCTGTACAGTGTTTGTATCAGGTCAGTACAAAAAGCCACGGCACCCTACCTTCAGAAATAAGTTTTCTGCTTTGTTTTCTTGCCGCCAGATTAGTGTGATGTTTGATTAACATAGCTGCACACGTATTTAATAGACTATTTTTTTCTTACGCAAACACCCTTAATTTCGTGATCCAATTTGTTAGCTATTATGGACACATGGGGATGTAAGTCACTTGTACTTGTCAGATGAGCTGCTCTTTTCCAACCATGTTTTTTGCAAAAAACAAATTGTTTACAAATTTCTGTTTAAGTGCAAGACATAAGGTACTGTAATTATCCTGACTGTTTTTTTTATTCTTTGTTGTATGAATGAAACAGGCATTTAGCCACCTTGACGGCTCATATATATTTGCTGTAAGATTGAAAGGGGTCCTTATTTTCACTTTTGTTTGACTAAATCAGTTAATTTGTTGTATGGATACTTAAACCAAGTGGCGGATGAAAGGGGGCGACTTCATTTCTTTTTGAAGAAGGACAAAGCAGTGATGTAACATGTTTGATATCTGTTACAGTTATGGGCTAATTAATTGCGTGAGCTTGGTACATGTTGCTGGCAGGGGAAAGTATTCCATTTCTCGCCGGAAGTGAGTAGGTCTGGAGCGGTCGGCAGTCCTTTAGTTTCGGCAGAAGGCTTTCCATGATGTCTCAAAAGCAGGCAACGAGTGCCTCCTGGTGGCTTGCTGCCAGTTTTTTGCAGAAATCGGTCCTGTTTCCAGAATTTCTTATTGTGGACAGTTTCAGGTGCTGATCTGCTTGCCACAGGTATGGTGCCGCCAGTTACCATAGCTTTCCCCTGAGGGCGCTTCAGAGTGAAATTTGCCTTTTTGTCCACACATTAGAGGGGAGCTGTCTACCGGCGCTACCCGGGCGCGAGAAATTTCGGTGGTTCCCTTCAAAATTACGGACTGTCCACTTCAACGCAACATCCCTGCTACCAGATGCAGTGTGGATGGTGCTGACCACTCGAGAGGTACTGCTCAAAACCAGTATCAACCTCATGGGTCGTAATGATGCTTTTTGCAGGTTTTCAGTGGGAAGCTCCTGCTGTTTTCCCCGACTTTACGTAGAAAACGGAACATATTCGTTTTTACTACACTCCTGGAAATTGAAATAAGAACACCGTGAATTCATTGTCCCAGGAAGGGGAAACTTTATTGACACATTCCTGGGGTCAGATACATCACATGATCACACTGACAGAACCACAGGCACATAGACACAGGCAACGGAGCATGCACAATGTCGGCACTAGTACAGTGTATATCCACCTTTCGCAGCAATGCAGGCTGCTATTCTCCCATGGAGACGATCGTAGAGATGCTGGATGTAGTCCTGTGGAACGGCTTGCCATGCCATTTCCACCTGGCGCCTCAGTTGGACCAGCGTTCGTGCTGGACGTGCAGACCGCGTGAGACGACGCTTCATCCAGTCCCAAACATGCTCAATGGGGGACAGATCCGGAGATCTTGCTGGCCAGGGTAGTTGACTTACACCTTCTAGAGCACGTTGGGTGGCACGGGATACATGCGGACGTGCATTGTCCTGTTGGAACAGCAAGTTCCCTTGCCGGTCTAGGAATGGTAGAACGATGGGTTCGATGACGGTTTGGATGTACCGTGCACTATTCAGTGTCCCCTCGACGATCACCAGTGGTGTACGGCCAGTGTAGGAGATCGCTCCCCACACCATGATGCCGGGTGTTGGCCCTGTGTGCCTCGGTCGTATGCAGTCCTGATTGTGGCGCTCACCTGCACGGCGCCAAACACGCATACGACCATCATTGGCACCAAGGCAGAAGCGACTCTTATCGCTGAAGACGACACGTCTCCATTCGTCCCTCCATTCACGCCTGTCGCGACACCACTGGAGGCGGGCTGCACGATGTTGGGGCGTGAGCGGAAGACGGCCTAACGGTGTGCGGGACCGTAGCCCAGCTTCATGGAGACGGTTGCGAATGGTCCTCGCCGATACCCCAGGAGCAACAGTGTCCCTAATTTGCTGGGAAGTGGCGGTGCGGTCCCCTACGGCACTGCGTAGGATCCTACGGTCTTGGCGTGCATCCGTGCGTCGCTGCGGTCCGGTCCCAGGTCGACGGGCACGTGCACCTTCCGCCGACCACTGGCGACAACATCGATGTACTGTGGAGACCTCACGCCCCACGTGTTGAGCAATTCGGCGGTACGTCCACCCGGCCTCCCGCATGCCCACTATACGCCCTCGCTCAAAGTCCGTCAACTGCCCATACGGTTCACGTCCACGCTGTCGCGGCATGCTACCAGTGTTAAAGACTGCGATGGAGCTCCGTATGCCACGGCAAACTGGCTGACACTGACGGCGGCGGTGCACAAATGCTGCGCAGCTAGCGCCATTCGACGGCCAACACCGCGGTTCCTGGTGTGTCCGCTGTGCCGTGCGTGTGATCATTGCTTGTACAGCCCTCTCGCAGTGTCCGGAGCAAGTATGGTGGGTCTGACACACCGGTGTCAATGTGTTCTTTTTTCCATTTCCAGGAGTGTATATATGAAGGTAGTATCCGTTCCCGAAAGAACGGATACCTTTGATGACCGTGCAGCTTCTCCAGAATGAAATGCTAATTCAATCGACACCCTAGCTTCAAACAGGCGTTGATATACGTCAGTGTGGACATATTGAAAATGTGTGCCACGACCGGAACTCGAACCCAGGATATCCTGCTTACATGGTAAACGCTCTATCCATCTGAGCCACCGAGGGCACAGAGGATAGTGCGCCTGCAGTTACTAATTCCTTGCACGTTTACGGTCAGAGGAGCGTGCCCTCGGTGGCTCAGATGGATAGAGCGTCTGCCATGTAAGCAGGAGATTCCGGGTTCGCGTCCCCGTCGGGTCACACATTTTCAATATGTCGCCAATGATGCATATCAACGCCTGTTTGCAGCTACGGTGTCGATTTAATTATCATTCAGATCATTTTTCAGATTGGCAACATCATTCAACATCGCCTTCTATTGGAGCTTAGGAATTGCCAGGAGTTCTGGAGACAATTTAGAATGGATATTTTTCGATTCCCGTCTATCCTCTGGCACTGAACGGCGCCCTCTCGATGTATTTGAAGAACCTAAGTTGCACTCAGGCAGTATCAGAATCCATCTTCCGAGCAGCTCAGATTTAAGTTATTTGGTTATATTTATTAATGAACGTTGTTGTGGTACAAGATCTCGGAGAATACCTTGACCTTCCTTAGTATCTTCTTTATGGTAAACGACGAGATAGCAGGAAATTTGACTTTACAAGAGCGCGCCCAGGTTGCTTCGCGTTTTGAAGTGTGCCGATCTGTAGCCCACGTTCAGCGGCAGCGGCAAGGCCTTCATGGCCCTCGTGCCACACATGATGCTAAAACCATTAGGAACTGTCACACCAAGCTAACGACAACTGGGTAAGCGCAGTTCTGGCAAATCAAACACCGGGCAGCTCGTGAGATGGAATAAGCAGGCACGCGGTGAATATTGTGTTAAAGAAGGACCTGATCTGGAAACCCCAATATGGTCAGGAGTTATCGAGAGAGGATTTAGAGAAGCGGATGGAATATGCGGAAATGATGCTGTGACGGCATAACGGTCGGCCAGATTTGTTCAAGAAAATTATTTTGAGCGTTGGGGTCAATCGACACAACTGCCATTATTGGAAAGAAACAAATCCAGAAATTACAATCGAAAAATCACAAAATCGACCAAAATTGACAGTATGGGGCGGTATGACCGCAGATCATCTCATTGGCCCATTCATACTGCGACACACCGTGAACAGCGACCGGTAACGCCTGATGCTGAATGAATGTGTGTGGCCACTAATATCACCCTTGGACAATGTTGCGGATATTCTTTTTCAGCAGGACGGAGTACCATCTCACTTTGTCTGCGTCTTTCGTGACTGGCTGGACGAACATTTTCCAGGACGTTGGCTTGGACAGCGAAGGCCCCATGAATGGCCCCCTGTGACTTCTTCTTGTAATGTTGCGCAAAGAGGAGGTATACTGAACAAACCCACATCCTCTGGACGAATTAGAGGAGAGGATCACAGTTGTCCTCGGAAATGTAACTGTGACTTTAGTGCAGAAATCACTTGATGACATTCCTATACGTTTACGTCGTTTGGTCGACAGCGCAGAAGCATCTGTGGAATTGTAGTGTAGTACACATACTCTCATGGTCCTGAGAACCGACTTCAACTGGTTCGGTGTACAAATGTTCATTAATAAAAAAATTTATGCACATTTAAAACTAGGGAGCGACTTCTCACCCACCCTGTATATTAAATATTTGTCTTATTATCTTGCTTTTGCAACCTGTTGAAGTCTTACTAGTTTTGCTTCCAACAGTCTTCCAATAAACCACCAGTCCACGAAGTTTAGAATCATTTTAATTTGCTATAGTTTTCAGAAAATTTGTCAGTATTATTCATTATCAGTTGACCATTTAATTGGGTTAAATAAAAGTTTTGTCCTCTCGACCTGACTTACGTTTTGAGATTCCTAAATGTCGTACAACTTCCATATGTTAGACAGCCCTTAAATACAACGAGCCACATTCCTTGAATGTTTACTTCATTGTGGTGATTTTCTGTTGTGTGCAGCGACTGAGCATTAATTTTAAAGATGTAATTGGTGCAGAGATGGTAGTTAATGTCATAGGCTCACGAGCTGTAGAGCGTTACTTCGACCTCCTACCGTTCTGTTAATCGTGTCACTATTCACGTTACTTGTGCCAGGCGTCCCTGTAGGAACATTTTGCATAATTCACATTTAATTTTCGCAGACTCTAAATGAAGTAATTACACGCCGATGTAAGTATTTATTACAAGACGAGGCATGTAATTTTCAATACATGAAATTATCTTTATTTGACGTACAGTTTCTGCTCACTGTGGGTTAGCATAAAATAATGAAATATTTTGTATAAATATCGACCGTGAACTTTCTCTTAAAAACAGACTCACTGAAGAACCTGTTGTGTCATTAGCAGACCATAATGTTGCCTAAAAGAAATTGAGTGATGCCTGTTTTAAGAGAGGTGCGATGTATTCGGCTACAGTTTTCTGGCTGCGGCCACCAATGACGCGATGTCGATGTAGCACTTTGGCCCTTCCGTATCCTTTGATAAACCCTTCAGTTTCTCTGCACGCTGTATCCAGTCATCAATGAAATCATCCTTTAGGTCTTCTGGCACGCGGTTTACGAATGCACACGCCGATGTCAAGAGATCTGAAAGAATAAAAAGGTAGGAATTATTATTATAAATTACAAATAACATACAAGTATAGCATTTAGTAGCGATTGAATTTATGGAAGCTAGGGTTTTGACATGTGATAGGATGCAAAAGGCTCAGTTTTATGCTGTACTTTCAATGCTTGAGGTTTTTAACTACCAAAAAACTGAAGCAGTTCTGAAGTGGGGGACAAGGAAGGAACCTCCAAGCGTGCACTGAGATAAGAGACCGAGAATCATCTGTCAGATAATGCCGGCGTCCCCCGGAAACGTTGCAATAAAAGACAACGGCCAATCCTTCCAACACCGGAAAAGTAAAAAGAATGGGCCCTTCTCAGAGCCAACTCTGACGATTGCAAGCCTAAACGTAGACGGTATCACCAAAAACAAACAACAAATCATATCACAACTTTGCCGCACGCACAAATGGGACATACTGTGTATACAAGAAACACACAAGAAAGAAGGGGCAATAAGACCAGAAATAGAAGGAATGAAATTAGCCATAGAAAATCCACATCCTAAATATGGCAGCGCTGTCTTCACAAAACCTGAGATGGCCATAATATCAACTAACAGAACTACATACAATAACATAGAATTACTGACTGTTGAGTGTAGCACCTTCACCGTAACGTCAGTATACTAGCCGCCCGGAGAGAAGTTCAACTTGACTTTGCCGCCAAACTTCAACAACCAGAAAACAGAGTTCATCTTAGGAGACTTCAACTGCCACAGCACATCATGGGGCTACAAACGTACAGACGACAACGGACATAAATTAGAGCAGTGGGCGGAAATAAATAACTTATCCCTGATCCATGATCCCAAGCTACCATGCTCGTTCAGCAGCAAAATCTGGAAGCGCGAATACAACCCTGATATTTGTTTTGTAAGCGCAAACGTGGAAGACCGACGCTTAAAAACTGCATACGCACCTCTTTCTAAAACACAACACCGACCTATCGGAATCCAAATATACACTGCTCTGAGAACAACGAAAATACCATTCCGCAGACGCTTCAACTTTAAAAAAACTAAATGGACAGAATATGCTGTGGAACTGGATGCAGAAATAAAAAATCTACACCCAATTCCAGAAAATTATCAAACTTTCGTAGAGACCCTCCAAAAGATTTCTCGAAGACACATACCCCGAGGCTGCAGAGACCATTTCATCCCAGGTCTCTCTGACGAATCAAAGAACATCCTGAGGGAGTACGAAATGCTTTACGAACAGGACCCCTTTGGTGAAGAAGTAGTCCAATATGGAGAAACACTAATGGAAATGATTAGTGAATCAAGACAAAGGAAATGGGTCGAAACTCTGGAAAGAATGGATATGACCCACAGTAGCAAAGTCGCTTGGAACTTAATAAAAAAAACTTAATTGTGACTTTGGGACAGCTAAACAACGCTCTTCAGTAACACCCAATCAAATTGCCCTCCAGCTCCTACCAAATGGAAAACCCAACAAGAAATTTCAGAAAATAAAAATCAGCAGAATTCAGAGTCAAGAGTCAAGCATGTTCGAAATACCATTTACCATGAAAGATCTTAATCATGGAATGAACTCAATGAAAAACGGGAAAGCAGCGGGAGACGACGATATATGCGTGGAACAAAAAAATGGCTCTGAGCACTATGCGACTTAACTTCTGAGGTCATCAGTCGCCTAGAACTTAGAACTAATTAAACCTAACTACATCACACACATCCATGCCCGAGGCAGGATTCGAACCTGCGACCGTAGCGGTCACGCGGTTCCAGACTGAAGCGCCTTTAACCGCACGGCCACACCGGCCGGCTATGCGTGGAACAGATCAAACAGCTCGGACCTAGTGCCAAGCAATGGATCCTGCAGCTCTTTAATCATTGCTTAAAAACGTGTAAGATCCCAAAGAAAGAAATCAAAGGTAGTGGCGCTACTAAAACCTGGGAAAGACGCAGGTCAACCGAAGAACTACCGCCCAATAGCACACCTGTGCCATCTGTACAAACTGTACGAACGAATAATCCTAAACCGCATAGCAAATATCGCAGACCAAAAGCTCATTCCCTAACAGGCTGGATTCAGACCCGGGAAATCATGCACCAGTCAAATCCTAGCACTCACAGAACACATAGAGGAAGGGTTTGAAAACAAACAAATAACAGGTGTAGCATTGGTGGACTTAAGTTCTGCATACGACACCGTCAACCACAGAAAGCTCATGGAGAAACTGTACTGTACATTTAAGGATCATCAGTTCACAAAAATCATAGAATCTCTGCTGCAAAACAGACAGTTCTATGTAATGCTGGACGGAAAAAAAAGCCGATGGCGTCGACAAAAGAACGGCCCCGCCCAGGGCAGTGTGCTGGCCCCCTTACTATTTAACCTATACACCAATGATCAGCCAACACCGGAACGTACTACCCATTTCTTGTATGCCGATGATCTGGCCATTACAGCGCAAGGAAATAGCTTCGAGGAAGTAGAAGGGAAGTTACAAAGCTCGCTACACGTAACGTCTGAATACTATAAAGAGAACTCCCTCAAACCAAATCCATCTAAGACACAGGTTAGCGCTTTCAACCTCCGCACAAAACAGGCAAACAGGAAGCTGAGCGTCATCTGGAATGGCAATAAACTGGACCATACGGACAAACCAACATACCTTGGTGTTGTGCTGGATAGATCACTGACGTACAGATACCACTGTGAAAAAACGTGCCAAAAAGTTGCTGCCAGGAACAATATTTTAAGAAAACTGACGAATAGTAAATGGGGAGCCAGTCCGACTGTATTACGAACAACTGCTCAAGCACTTTGCTTCTCCACGGCAGAATATGCATGCCCTGTATGGTCTCGATCCACATATGCCAACAAAGTCACTACAGTCCTTAATGAAACATGCAGGCTAACAACAGGATGCATGAAACCCACTCCACTTGGGAAAATATACAAAGCAGCTGGATTCTCATCTCCTGAATCCCGAAGAATTGCGCACGAACATACAGAAAAATTTAAACAGATTTTCGACGAGCGCCACCCGCAGCATGGTTCTTCATGTGGACGTAGCAGACTTAAATCTCGCAAGAGATTTCTCGCTAGTGAATTGAACGAGCCTCCGAAGGACTACCCTGCCTCACGAGAAATACCCAGCGGCAGTACATCAAGCTGGAAGATTTGGAGAACACTGAACCACATCAGAACAGGCGTAGCACCAGTTAAAGCAAACCTAATCAAATGGGGCTCAAGGACGAAGGAGACAACAAATGCGACTGTGGTGAAGTTCAGGATATGGAACACCTTCTACAGTGTTCCCTCTGCCCCACAAGGTGTACCCTTGACGAACTATAGCTTGAGAAGAGAGAAACATTGGACTTGGCCCGGCATTGGGCTGAAAGGCTCTGAAACAAATCTCCGGACACGAAAAAGTAAAGTAAGTATGCAGAACTGTATTGTCATTGTCAATAAAGAACTTTCGAAAGTAGAAGTATACAAACTACATACGACATTTCTTATCGTTTGCAGTGGAGTTACACGCAAAAGAAGTTAGAAACGTTCCAAGCAAAAATGCCTAAACTGCCTCCGCTTTGCAGCTTTCCATCCAGTGAAAAGACACCAAATTCGGTTACAAACAGGCTATACCTTTTGTGTTGCCCTTGTTTTCGGTATCTTTCTCGCCCTTTCTGACAAAGGTTCTTTTGTGAATCAAAACTAACGTCATTTCATTATTATCAACTTTGGAATAGATTTTGAAAGTTGGCAAAAAGTACATGGATTCATTTTAAAAAAAGTTTAGGTACTTCGATAGCTCACAGACAAACATTCTCATCTCATTCCACGTTGTCTGGCAAGAGAACTCCTTTGGATGTACTCACTCAACCGTTCGTGAAATTTTACCTCTCACGACATTAACAAATGCTTTCCGTTATGACGGGGACCAGACGAATGGTAATTGCATTTTACAACGTGTCTAACAAAACGGATAGTTTCTAGGGATGCTTTTATTTTCACGGGTTATGGTTTTTATATCAAAAAGGCGTATGTCACCCTCGGAGCACAAAATGTAGGCTGCGATTATTAAGATCGTTGACATAACAGCTCGAACTCCCAGTTAAGATCAATGAAACAGGCGAAATACCATCAGACTGCAAGGAGAATTCAACGATCTCCATTCCAAAGAATGCTTGTGTATTACCTTACTAACAATTTAAAAAGACATCGTTGCAAAATAGGGACGCGAATTGATTAGAGAAGGATATAACGATTAGTAGAAGGTGACCTGGAAAAAGATTGGTTGGGTTTCAGAGAAATGAAGGAAGATGCGAACCAACACCAATCCTACGACTTACCTAGGAAACAGCTTGAGGAGGGGCAAACCCACATTTACACCTTCACTTAAAACTTCCGGGCTGATAGGCCGTGATCGAAGTATAAAACTGTCCCCTGACGTTTCGTCTCCGACTGCAGGAGATATCCTCGGAGGTACTGCGCCGAACTGCGAAGAAAACTCGAAGAAGCGCTGATTATATAGGCAGTACAGAGGGCGATACTGTCGATCACGTGGCATCGGCTATGAGATTTTACTGCACTAACAACGAAAACGTAGCAAGCGATGAACGTTTTTCCTTTAATAATTTTGTGTGGGGTATCAGCGAAAAAAGTTTCGTAAAGGTTTGAATTTGTTAAGTTTCTTGGAATTGTGTTTGCGCATCGTCAGTTGTGCTGCCTACAGACACCCAGTTCTCCCATGGTCGACGTTTTCCACAATGTTATTCATCCATGACGTCTTAAGGTCACATATGACACTTACTCACAAGTCGCTTTTGTGTTTCTTTAAGTTCAGAGTCAGTTATGGAGCAACAGTTAGTGAAACGCTTACAGTGTAAATACATTTTGAGCTATAATTCCATAATTAATTATACAACGAAAATTAAGTTATATCAGTGAAACGTTTACTTATTCTTTGTTTAGTTACTACAAAGTTTTTTGACAGGCACAACTACAGGTGTTTAAGGTTGTTGTATGGGAAGTTTTAGGCCATCATATATAAACACTGATCTTTTTATCGCTTCTGTAGAGGCTTTGTAGCTGATGTGGGTACATTTAACAAGTTGTGTGAGCGCGTGGTACAAACTGAGTTGGCAACACTGTCACTGGCTAGCTTTGCCATTTTGAAAGACGCACTCAGAATGACCAAATCCCAAGGTTCATTTGTCAACCTGTTGCCAGTACCGTAAATAACTAGATACCTTCCAGTAAGACACCAGATTTTTATGAACGATTTGCATTTGCAAATTACTCCCACACTTCTTCATTTACACAAAACTTCCGTTGTCTTGTTTAATTCATCCTTTTCGAACAATAGCAAAATTTAAAATACTGCTACCGCCAAAAAATTGCTGCCCAGGCTGGTGGCAGTGGCAGTAAAAAATACCATACTTGCCTCAGTGTCTTGGTTGGTACAAGAGCTATGAGTAGTGTATCTGATGAAAAGAAAACTGTTGCTCGTGTGGGATGAAGTGTTTCGGTAGTGCAACGGGTGTGTGCAGAATGGTTCACGGAAGGCCGTACAACACGACGAGATGGGTCAGTTCGTATCACCCAGACCAACCCCCCGAGAAGATCGACACTTCATCCGAATGGCATTGCAGGACACATCTGCGTCTTCCTCGGCTCTGGCGCAACAGTGGAACATTGTAAAACATCGTACACTTTCAAGGGTGATAGTCCGTCGGCATTTATTACGGCGTGGTTTACGCGTGTGTCGTCCAGTTCTCCACCTGCCTTTGACGAGAGTACGAGAACATGCTAGACGGCAATGGTGTATGGAACGACGTCACTGGGGACAGGAATGGCATCAGACAGTGTTTTCGGACGAATCCAGATTCTGTTTGTTTGAAAATGATGGCCGCATTCTTCTTCGCTGCAGACAGCGACAGCGGCATCATAGTGACTGCATTCGCAAAAGACGTTCAGCGCCAACTCAAGGCCTAAAGGTGTGTAGTGCTGTTGGGTACAACCACAAATCACAGTTGGTGGGTGTCCAGGGCACTGTGACCCGTAGCCGTACCCTTTCTGCACAACACCTCAGACACCATTTTTCAGCGAGACAGTGCACAACCACACGTTTCTGCACGAACACCTGCCTTGTTGGTGTCACAAGATGTCAGCCTATTGCCCTAACCCGAAAATCAGCAGACTTGTCGTCAATCGAAAATGTGTGAGATTGGTGAAACGACAGGTGCAGCTATGTGACCCAATGCCAACCACCACAGATGAACACTGGAACCACGTGAATGTAGCGTGTATGGCTATACCACAGGATGCCATTCGCATCTTATATGCATCGATGACATCACGCATGGAACAAGATATCAGAACCCATGGCGGATCTTGTGCCTACAAGGCAATAGGACACATTCTGAACTGAGGCGACTGAAATGCTAATCATTTATGCAGAACATACTAATGTACACTACTGGACATTAAAATTGCTACACCAAAAAGAAATGCAAATGATAAACGGGTATTCATTGGACAAATATATTATACTAGAATTGACGTGTGATTACATTTTCACGTATTTGGGTGCATAGATCCTGAGAGATCAGTACCCAGAACAACCACCTCTGCCCGTAATAACGGCCTTGATACGCCTGGCCATTGAGTCAAACAGAGCTTGGATTGCGTGTACATGTACAGCTACCCATGCACCTTCAACACGATACCACAGTTCATCAAGAGTAGTGACTGGCGTATTGCGACGAGCCCGTTGCTCGGCCCCCATTGGTGAGGGATCTGGACAATTTGCTGGCCAGGGCAGCAGTCGAACATTTTCTGTATCCAGAAAGGCCCGTATGGGACTTGCAACATGCGGTCGTGCGTTATCCTGCTCAAATGTAGGGTTTCGCTGGGATCGAATGAAGGGTAGAGCCACGGTCGTAACACATCTGAAATGTAACGTCCACTGTTCAAAGTGCCATCAATGCGAACAAGAGGTGACCGAGACGTGTAACCAGTGGCACCCCATACCATCATGCCGGGTGATACGCCAATATGGCGATGACGAATACATGCTTCCAATGTGCGTTCACCGCGATGTCGCCAAACATGGATCCGACCATCATGATGCTGTACACAGAACCTGGATTCATCCGAAAAAATGACATTTTGCCATTCGTGCACCCAGGTTCGTCGTTGAGTACACCATCGCAGGCGCTCCTGTCTGAGATGCAGCGTCAAGGGTAACCGCAGCCATGGCCTCCGAGCTGATAGTCCATGCTGCTGCAAACGTCGTCGAACTGTTCGTGCAGATGGTTTTTGTCTTGCAAACGTCCCCATCTGTTGACTCAGGGAGCGAGACGTGGCTGCACGATCCGTTACAGCCATGCGGATAAGATGCCTGTCATCTCGACTGCTAGTGATACGAGGCCGTTGGGATCCAGCACGCCGTTCCGTATTACCCTCCTGATCCCACCGATTACATATTCCGCTAACAGTCATTGGATCTCGACCAACGCGAGCAGCAATGTCGCGATACGATAAACCGCAACGGCGATAGGCTACAATCCGACCTTTATCAAAGTTGGAAACGTGATGGGTACGCATTTCTCCTCCTTACACGAGGCATCACAACAACGTTTCAGCAGGCAACGCCGGTCAACTGCTTTTGTGTATGAGAAATCGGTTGGAAACGTTCTTCATGTCAGCACGTTGTAGGTGTCGCCACCGGCGCCAACCTTGTGTGAATGCTCGGAAAAGCTAATCATTTGCATATCACAGCATCTTCTTCCTGTCGGTTAAATTTCGCGTCTGTAGCACGTCATCTTCGTGTGTAGCAGTTTTAGTGCCAGTAGTGTATATGTCCGGCAATATGAGCGTTGAAGGTGTGCTGGTTTCGTTTTTTTCTTCTTCTTCTTCTGAAGATGAGTATAGCCCTT
This sequence comes from Schistocerca nitens, assembly GCF_023898315.1. Classification (NCBI taxonomy): domain Eukaryota; kingdom Metazoa; phylum Arthropoda; class Insecta; order Orthoptera; family Acrididae; genus Schistocerca; species Schistocerca nitens. The sequence goes on along the minus strand of NC_064615.1, from coordinate 251,281,573 downwards.
AACGCAAAGTCGCCGTGCTGGCTGGACTCCCCCTAGCACTCTGATACTTATGAGGAATTCCTTCGGCTGATTTCACTCGATTCTTTTTCAAGCTCCCTCCGCTATGCTCGACGGTCGCTGCCAGTCAGTTCATGACGTCTGTGTGCTTTTAGTTTAGCTGTGTTTGTTCCTTCGCGTTTCCACTTCACTGTCACCAGCAGTCGCTTTGGACAGCATTAGAAGTTTTATAATGTCCCTGGTGGATGAGTGTCTCAGGCGACATCCAATGGCCAGGCCGCATTCGAAGTCACTGAGCAGGCCTGACCGACACATTGTGCTGTCACCACTTCTCTACGACAACACAATTCTCCTCGACTCTCCCAACATTCCTCTGTTTCGTTTATCTCAGCCAGCGTCAGTAGTATCGTTGGTGTGTGTCGTTACGTGTTGACGTGAACGTTTAAGTTTAATTCCTTTGTTCGTTTGTTTCGTTTCTGTCAGTGTTAAAATGCTAACCATTGCAGAACGTGTGTTTTTAGTCGAACAAGTGTTCAAAACTGGCCGTAAATACACAGTTTCAGTTCGTCAAATATTTAATTCAGTTTTCCCGAAGACAACACTCCCACATCGCGATACTATGTGAGATTTGATTAACAAATTTCGAAGTACGGGTTCAGAGACAGATGCACCGAGTAGTGGTCGTCCTAGCGTTTTGTCTGAGGATAAACTACTCGATATTTCCGATAAAACGTCCATGAGTCCGAACAAGACAGTATGAAAACTCGTCCAGGTTAGTGTTGGAACGGCCCACACAGTTGTAACGAAAATTTAGAACTATTCCCAAACAAAGTCGTGCAAGAACTGAAAAATTCTGATCATGGCAAGATACTGCATTATTGTCAATGGTTCAAAAATTTCGTTTAACAGAATGTAAGGGATATTCTTAATGATACTTTTTTCGCTGATAAGGCGTGGTTTTATTTATCCGGGTACATGAACTCGCAAAATTCTCGTAAGTGGAGTACTGCAAATCCATTGTGTATTCGTGAGGAACCACTTCATTCTGTGAAACTAGGAGTTTGGATTGCAATTTCTAGGCGTCGGATTGTGGGTGCCATATTTTTCAACGAATAATAAACGCACAACGATACTGCAGTGGTATTATGTATTCATTCATAGAAGAACTTGTGTTAAGTGAAATACTGAACGGTTATTTTCCACAAGATGGTGCAACCGCGCATACAGCTCGCGTTTCAATGTCACTGCTTGCTGACGTTTTTGGTGATCGCATAATTTCACAGGGACTTTGGCCTCCACGATCGCCTGACCTAACACCACCTGACTTATTCTTCTACGGTGCAGCGAAAGCAACTGTCTATAAAAACCGTCCAAAATCTATCGATGAATTGAAAACTGCAATATCCACTTTCACTGCTTCTGTTACAGAAGACACGTTACAACTTGTGTTTGGAAACATGATTAGCGAATTGAATTGTGTATTCAACAACAGGGGGGACACTCAACATTTAATGTGAAAATTTGTGAGTAAAAATGAAGATTAAATAAATTAATAACTTGTATTTCACTGAGTTTCGTTTCGGTATATTCACTGCCGCATACGGCACGCGCGGCTATCAATCATACGCCACTGCGAGGAGACTTTTTGAACACCCCTTACAACAAAACATGTGGCACTCAGCGTGCTAGCATTTGTCGAAAACACCCTTAAGATATTTTGAACAGTTCACGAAATAAAAGGGCTACTACATCTTACGTAGCTCATTTTGTACATACAGGGCACTCTGAGCCGACTGTACACTGAGGTGACAAAAGTCACACGATACCTCCTAATATCGGGTTCAAAATGGCTCTGAGCACTATGGGACTTAACTTCTAAGGTCATCAGTCACCTAGAACTTAGAACTACTTAAACCTAACTAACGTAAGGACATCACACACATCCACGCCCGAGGCAGGATTCGAACCTGCGACAGTGGCGCCTAGAACCGCTCGGCCACCCCGGCCGGCCCTAAAATCGGGTCCCACGTCAGCGTGGTGCAGCATCTCGACGTGGCATGGACTCAACAATTCATTGGAAGTCCCCTCCAGAAATACTGAGCCGCCGGCCGCTGTGGCCGAGCGATTCTAGGCCCTTTCAGTCCGGAACCGCGCTGTTGATCCGGTCGCAGCTTCGAATCCTGCCTCGGGCATGGATGTGTGTGATGTCCTTAGGTTAGTTAGGTTTAAGTAGTTCTAAGTCTAGGGGACTGATGACCTCAGATGTTAAGTCAATAGTGCTTAGAGCCATTTGAATATTGAGCCATCTCGCCTCTACAGCCGTCCATAATTGCGAAATTATTGCCGCCGCAAGACTTTGTCCACAAACTGACGTTTCGATTGTGTCCCATAAATGTTCGATGGGATCCATGCTGGGCCATGTGGCTGGCCAAATTATTCTCTCGAGTTGTGCAGAATGATCTTCAAACAAATGACGAACAATTGTCACCCTGTGACATGACGCTTTGTCATCCGAGTCCACGAATGGCTGCAAATGAGCTCCAAATAGCCGAATATAACAATTTCCAGTCAATGATCCGTTCAGTTGGACCAGAGGACCCAATCCATTGCATGTAAACACAGCCCACACAATTATGAAGCCACCACCAACTTGTACAGTGCCTTCTTGACAACTTGGGTCCATAGATTCAGGGTCTACGCCACACTCACACCGTACCATTAGCTGTTACCAACTGAAATCGGAACTCATCTGACCAGGCCACGGTTTCCATTCGTTACTTGCGTCCGTCATCTGCTGCCATAGTTCATTAACGCCAAATTTCACTGCACTGTCCTAACGGATACCTTCATCATTCGTTCTGCTATGATTTCTGTGGTTATTTTACACAGTGGTGCTTGTCTTTTAACACTGACAAATCTACGCAAACGCCGCTGCTCTCGGTCGTTAAGTGAAAGCTGTTGAGCACTGTGTTGTGTGTGGTGAGAGGTAACGGCTGAACTTTGATGTTCTAGGCACACTCTTGACACTGTGGATCTCAAAATACTGAATTCCCTCACGATTTCCAAAATGGAATGTCCCATGCGTCTAGCTCCAACTACCATTCCGCGTTCAAAGTCTGTGAATTCCCGTCGTGCGACCATAATCACGTCGGGCACCTCTTCACATGAAACACCCCAGTTCAAATGACAGCTCCGCCAATGCAACGTTCTTTTATATCTCGTGTACACGGGCTACTGCCATCTGTATACGTGCACATCGCTATCCAGTGACTTGCACATCGCTATCCAGTGACTTTTGCCACCTCAGTGTGCCGATATTTTTTCTCGGAAACAGTTCGTTCGTGTTTTATTGGTAAAATAAGTATTATACATGTCCTGTGAATACACCTTACGTGTTTTTAGTACAGTGGTTTCGTTTGTCTTCTTCAAAAAAATGGCTCTGAGCACTATGGGACTTAACATCTATGGACATCAGTCCCCTAGAACTTAGAACTACTTAAACCTAACTAACCTAAGGACATCACACACAACACCCAGCCATCACGAGGCAGAGAAAATCCCTGACCCCGCCGGGAATCGAACCCGGGAACCCGGGCGTGGAAAGCGAGAACGCTACCGCACGACCACGAGATGCGGGCTTGTCTTCTTCACCCTCATGCTGTTATTCATTGCTGACTTTTCCTTTAGGGCCAGTTTCCCATCACAGGGGCAAGAGTGTGCCCTGAACCTCTATCCGCTCCTGTGCCCTCTTTGATAAAGCCCTTTGGCAGAACGAGGGTAACGTCTTACGCCGGAAGTCTTCGACCGCCATTGCTGACGATTTTGATTCAAAATTTATGTAGTGGCTGGGGTTGTACACAGGACGCAGGACGGTTTTGATTATTAGATAATGACGCTAATCGCAGGCCACGATTCATACTTGGGGATCTATGTAGAAAAGAACCATTGCTCACTGCTGCATATATGTTCCGAGAATAACAGCGAGTGGGTCCTTTTTGAGATTTTGGTGTCCATACATATTATAAAATTGAATGTAAGTATATATGTATGTTACAAGCCTTCTACTAAACCGTTGTATTGATTTCAACCAAATTTGGTGGGTAAGAATCATTTACTTCTCAAAGCGGTAGAGGTCAAAAAGGAGCGTAGCTCACGATCCACAGCTATCCAGAGAATGAGAGTACTTCGTGACTTGCAACAAACTTCACACATTTTGTGAAACCTTTAAGAGACTTTTCTCGCTGACACTCCCCACAAAATGATGAAAGGAAAAATTGTTTATCACTTACTGCATTTTCGCTCTTCATGCAGTAAAACTGCGTTATCAGGCATGATCTTTTACTTTATTACTTCTTTACCACTAACTCTATTTGAAACACACTTCGCAGAGGGTACCTCTGGATGTACCTGTACAATCAGATCATTGTGCAACGCATAGTTCTGGAAATATAACGTCACCAACATTGGCCTGTGTGGAAATGAAACTACAGGGCGATAATCGCAAGAGATACAAGCGAAATACGTGTACAACTACGTGTGAAATACGCTAAATACATTTGAAATATATGTGATATGTGCGTTCTTGGGTAAAGCTATGGGTAAAAAGCTCCTTGTCAATCCCTGCATAGGGTCAACCACATTTGGCACCCATACCACTATCTACCTGAAAAATAATATTGTGGGGATAAGAACCAGCAAACGTCTATGGCAGTGAAAGTGAAAACGTGGAAAAAGTATTGGGGGGGGGGGGGGGGAGAAGATGGACAGACACAGAGGGCAAAAGAGGAAATGGGCAGGGGTGGAGCATGGAGGAGATAGACAGCTAGAGGAGGAGGAGGTATACTTAGAAGGCGGAGTGGAGATGGACAAAGGGCAAAGAAGCAGACAGACAAAGGGAGGATGAGCAGATGGACAGACGGAGGTGGGGAGGAACAGATGGACAGAGAGGTGGGAAGGAGTAGATGGATGGTGAGAGTTGGACAGGAGCACATGGACAGGGAGAAGTGGGGAGGAGCAGATGGACAGAGAGCGAAGGGTAGAGGTGTTAGACAGAGAGAAAGGAAGAAAGAGATGGACAGTGGCAGGGGACGGTCGGGGCGGTGGGGGGGGGGGGAGGAAGGATTTGAACTAACAGAAGACTGGAATAAATACTTGTCAGGGCAGTGCCAAGTATTCAGCTAGTTTCTACATATTGCACTCCATGTTCTGTAGCTATGGTATTGATGCACAAATCACATTTACGTACACTGATGGTTATCTCTTTTGCCAACTTCTACATTCCTGTAGAGAACAAACAAATGGAGTGCCTCTACAAATGAGCACTTCTTTTCGAACTGAAACGACGTAATATTGTTTCACTGCTCAGCTTAAGCGATTTGACACTGCAACGCTGACAGAGTGAAAAAGTGGAAGCTGTAGCTGAGTCGGCGTAAGTTGTTGATTCCTGACACTCGGAGTGGGCTGGGTGTGGCAGCTTTGTGGGCCTACCTCAATAAATAACTAAAGCAATTTTGTAAAAGTCTCCATGGCAACGCCTCAGTGCTGTCACAGCCCTGTAGACGGCTACTGTTTTCGCCTGCTTTGCAGTTAAAAGCTGGCAACAGCGCTGCGATCTGTCACAGATCTTCTTACACCATATTGACTATCGGCTGAGAGTAACGGGAGAAGCAGTTACAGACAACGTCAGAGGTAGATATGGTTCGACCACACGAAATATTCTCCACCCTATGTGGACAGCACCGGCAACACCTTGGCAGTATGTTGGCTTTTGCATGCAACAACATGGTCCATCAGAAATATTGCCCAGCTGTCTCACAACATTTCTGTGCATTATGGCCGAATTGCACCAATGTTGATGGCAAGACAATTGAGGCCACACACTGCCATAAAATATGACCGACGTAAAGACGTCTTTAGCTCTTACAAGCACTGCTTACAGCTTACAACTGTCTGGCAATGTTGTACAGACAAAAAAAAAGAAGTGCGCGAAACTGATTGACACATTAGAGGTAAAAAAGCTGCTCACCTCTGCGTTCCGCCTCAGATGCGCAGACGAACGAGTGCGGACTCAGGTCACAGCGCAGAACCTGGAAGCCCTCGCTCTGCAGCAGCTGACGGAACTCGCTGGCTGGGTCCTCACTGTGCTGGTATGGAGATACGAATTTCTCCACGTCCTGCGAGGAAGAAAAACAATCACAACAGCGCTTGCTTCATTTAGGCAAAAAATAGTATCTCTCAGGGTATTGTTATACAATCAAATAGCGTTAGCTCATTCAACATTTAAAAAATAATATTGTTAATATTAGTAGTCTTTCTTCCCCGCAGCTATTTCAATTCTGTTCATCATGTTGCTAAGAAAAAATTCGTCTTTTCCTACTTAATGCTTATTTCGTTTTCAACCAAACATGTTTTACCTGCTCATATTAGGTATCGCGACTGGCCTATAATACAAATAAAATTATTTAATTATACACATTTTGTGAGGAGGTGTGTAGTGTTCCCTGACATCACATGCAAATTACTTATTCGTAAATATGTGGGTAGTGATTTATCACTCACTTTCACTCTTATATTCTTTTCCTATGTTCAATTGTTTTTTTATAGACACTGTGTGGGCACAATACAGTTTTCCAATTGATAGTAGGTCATATTTACACATTTCACTACATACAACCTCTTCTGCTCCACACTGCACGAGGCCCTACAAAAAACTATATGTAATAAATAAAAAGGAAGTTAGAAAATTTAGAAAGACACACACAGTGCAACGACCACCAAGCCTCCATCCATTCCCACACCAACACCCTCCTTCATTCTCACCCTCTGTAGCTCCCACGATCATTCAGTAAACACTACTGCAAGTGAGCAAGGTAGTGTGCAACAGGAAAGGTAATGAAATGTATAAATGTCAGCTACTATCGACTGTAAATGTGTACTGTGTGCATCTGGTGCCAGCAGATGATCCAATGCACACATCTACATCTACATACATACTTCGCTAGCCACCAAGCGGTGTGTGGCGGAGGGCACTATTCGCACCAAAGTCATATTTCCCTCCCTCTGTTCCACTCGCGGATCGCGCGAGGGAAAAACGACTGTCTGAACCCCTCAGTACGAGCTCTAATTTCCCTTATCTTTGAATGGTGGTCATTGCGCGATATGAAAGTTGGTGATAATAATATATGCTCTACATCCTCGGTAAATATCGGATTTTGGAATTTAGTAAGCAGCCTCTTCCGTTTAGCGCGTCGTCTATCTGCAAGTGTGTCCCACTTCAAACTCTCTATGAGACTTGTAAAGCTCTCGCAAACAGCTAAATGTACCAGTCACGAATCTTGCCACTCTTCTGTGGACCTTCTCAATTTCTTGAAGCAGTCCCAACTGGTAAGGGTCCCATACAGACGAACAAAACTCAAGGACTTGACGAACTAAAGTATTGTAAGCACTTTCCTTTGCTGAAGAACTGCATCGCTTCAGGATTCTAGCAATAAACAACAATCTAGAGTTCGCCTTACCCGTTACTTGTGTAATCTGATCCTTCCATTTGAGATCATTTCGAACAGGCACACCCAGATACCTGACGGATGTTACCGCTTCCAAGGACTGGCCATTTATTTTGTGCTCTTACATTAATGGGGATTTTCGCTTTGTTATACGCAGTAGGTTACACTTGCTAATACTGAGAGATAACTGCCAGTCATTGCACCACGCATTTATTTTCTGCAAATCCTCGTTGATTTGTTCACAACTTTCGTGTGATACTACTTTCCTGTAGGCTATAGCATCAAAGGCAAACAGTCTAATGCCGCTGTCAATACCATCAACCAGATCGTTTATGTAAATCGTAAAAAGCAGCGCACCTATCACGCTGCCCTGGGGCACACCTGAAGTTGCTCTTGTTTCTGTTGAAGTCACCCCTTTCAGGACGACATACTGCTCTCTGTCTGTTAGAAAACTTTCTATCCAACCGCATATGTCATCGGATAGACCGTAACCGTGCACTTTTTGGAACAAGCGACAGTGTGGAACTGAGTCGGACGCCTTTCGACAGTCGAGGAATATGGCATCACCCTGGGAGCCGGTATCTAGAGCCTGTTGTATATCATGCACAAAGAGGGCCAGCTGTGTCTCGCATGACCGCTGCTTCCTAAAACCGTGCTGGTTTCTGCAGATGAGTTTCTCAGTCTACAAAGGTCTGAACACAAAATATGCTCCACGATTCTACAACAAATCGCTGTCAGTGAAATTGACCGGTAATTATGAGCATCCGATTTTCTACCCTTTTTATAGATTGCTATGACCTGTGCCTTTTTCCAGTCTCGTGGAACTTTCCGCATTTCCAGTGATCTCTGATAGATGATGGGATAAATCAGAACAATATATTCATAAATCCAGGAGGGCGTGCTGGTCGGGGTGGCCGAGTGGTTCTAGGCGCTACAGTCTGGAACCGCACAACCGCTACGGTCGCAGGTTCGAATCCTGCCTCGGGCATGGGTGTGTGTGATGTCATTAGGTTGGTTAGGTTTAAGTAGTTCTAAGTTCTAGGGGACTGATGACCTCCGACGTTAAGTCCCATAGTACTCAGAGCCATTTGAACCATTTTTTGAACCAGGAGGGCGTGTGTGTTCCAGATCTCCTTGTAAACAACTGGACCGATTTCAACCAAACGCCTTACACATGTCCCTTCCTGTCGGACAACAATCGCTGTTGGGGTAAAAATCACCTATTCATCACATTTCAGAAAATATGACGTCATAAACATTGAGATGAGTGAAAAAAATTCCGCATCATGCATGAAGTTTTAATACATTTATTCTTTACCTTTGAGACGCTCCTAAGGTAGAGTCAATATAAGGAAATCCATGACACCTGAGATCTCTTTTTACAGCTTTAAACTTCAAAACGTAAACATCTGTAGGCGGAAACGATAGCATTTGATAAAGCTATGAAAGGATGTTGCCATAGCGACGTTTACAAAATCGCGTTGTAGACACGCAGCCTAGCCTGCAAAAACCGTCCGGGTCTTGTTTCTTAATTTGGATGCTGTGCTTACACATTTGTACATTGTGTATATTACCTTGTACGACTGTTTAGTATTCTCAGAGGTGTCTTCACGAAGATATGGTAATGGAAGTTTTTCGATACTTCACTACAAACACAATTTCTTGTTCGTTTTCGTTTCTGATACAAATCTGGAAAAATTAATACCTGAGAAATGCTCAGTTTGTCAGAATAATTTAAATGTGCTGCCAGGATAAAATACAGATCTCCTAATAAAATGTGTGTAAATAATTTTCTTTATATTATAGGTCACCGACGAAGCCGGTACGAATAATCGATACATATTTTGGTTAGAAACAGGACAGGCGTTCGTCTTCAAAAGAAGGAGTTTTTGTTACCTACATGCTAAACGTAATTAAAAGAGACACATTCAATACCATAACTCAATTTATTTCAAATTATAAATCATTCTGTTGAGTAATTATTGTTATGAGGAGGCGGATTATTATACGTCCACAATAGGATTTCCGCTCCCTTTCCTTAATTTTTCGAAATTTTTCAGTTTTTATTAGGAAATTCCAATGCTGAAAAAAACGAAATAGCTGAATGTCACATTTTGTGTCGTTGCGGCGCGCTGAGTGCGCCAGTGAGACACGTGAAATGACGGAGAAATACATTTCTCATTCCCATAGGCTCTGCAGAGCCTGCTCTTACAAGAAAGCGAAGTCTTTTCTGTCCTTTGAGAACAGAGACACCACAACAACCTGACACGAAAGGTTTGCATTTGTCTAATGACGGGGGTGCGCAGTGAATGTGGTGCATAGCACGGGCTCTTGTTTGAAGCTACATAATTTAATCAGTTATCGGTCTGGTGCTGACAACGAGCAGGGAAAAATATACACACTGCAAGACAATATTTTATTCTTTTTCAGTTATGTGTCGTTAAATCGTAGCACCTGTGATAGAGTGTGATACATAGAGTGTGATACACACTGCACAATGTCGATTAATGGAAAAATATTATGGCAACCATAAAAGTTACACAATTCTTCGTTGCTAATAGTGCAGCCATCTTCATTGCTGTCAAGGTGGGTGTCATCAATAGACCAACGACCGTAATAAATTCACACAATGGGAATTTATAAAAAAATATTGTGGCATACATAAAAACCATTAAGCGCGTATGTCAAGCCAATCGAGAATCGTAATGAGAATCTGTTCTTTGGTACGTCCGCCGCGTCAAAATACCAGACTTTTCGCAATAAACAGTTACCTGATGTTCTGTAGTTGATACCTGAGCCAGAGACGGTTTTCCTGGTAATTCACTGATGAAATGATCATTTCCAAAACATAAAACAAACAATGGACAGTGTTGTTTGCACTTAGAGAATATCTTACCTGCATGTACTGCGCCCAGCGAGGGTCTTTAGCCATTTCCTCATACGCAGCGAAAAGTCCCATGTTAGCTATCATTGTGAAAACAGCTTCTCCGCCTACCGACAGCAGTTTGTGCACATTCTGGACACCACGCCTGTGAAAACACCCACTTATTACGACTGCTATAGTGAAAATTATTGTTCTCCAGATATTAAATTAACATTTGTTAGAGTAGGACTGTTTGGTAGAGTATAGAATAAGATTTAAGTTTGTCCCAGCATCACGGCGGTTGAGCTGACGAGTACACGCGTCGTGGTGTGCACCCTACGACGCTGAATCACTGCCGTTTTAAGTGATGTGTGTCTGTACTGGCCCAGAATATAGCTCAGGGATGGAGGTGTTGCTTGCTGCATAGTGTGAACTGCTTCTCTCTGTTAGCATGCGATGCTGCTGATATTACCCCAGTCAATGAGGACAATAGAAAGTTTGACTTTTCCTACCGATTGTTGAGTGGCGTCATTCCCTGCCTGACATTTTCGGGGTTGGGTTGGGTTGTTTGGGGGATGAGACCAAACTGCGAGGTCATCGGTCTCAGCGGATTAGGGAAGGACGGGGAAGGAAGTCGGCCGTGCCCTTTCAAAGGAACCATCCCGGCATTTGCCTGGAGCGATTTAGGGAAGCCACGGCAAACCTAAATCAGGATGGCCGGACGCGGATTGAACCGTCGTCCTCCCGAATGCAAGTGCAGTGTGCTAACCACTGCGCCACCTCGTTCAGCCATACATTTTCGTTTTAGCTTGGAGATTACGCACCCATACCTCATTTCTCGCAACAGTTCTACCCAGATATCCATCGTCTGAGACCTGGAAACGCTGCAAACGTTCTTCAAAGATATCAACGCAATAATCTCTCTATCAGTCAACTGATGCTGCACCCATCCCGGCACAACATGGACAGTGTAGTCTTCTGCACCAAGACTAATAGCCCAAATAGTGGCTAATTGGTTTACAGTATGTTTTCTTTCACAAGCTGTTCCACTGTTGCAATTTTTCTGTTCGCCAGTACGCGTTTTCAGCACCATTCATACACTTGCTGCAGGGACACACTCGAATTGTATTGAGGTTTCATTTTTGGATACGTTCCATAGGTTTAACAGCTTTACTACTAAACACACGTGTCACAGATCGCTACTCCAGCGCTGTGAAAGTAGCCAGTGAGGCGACCATCATTGCGTTGACACAGTTTCATTTTCTGTGATGCGACAATATGTAACTTTCGATCATTTGTCAAAAAATGGTTCAAACGGCTCTGAGCACTATGGGACTTAACATCTGAGGTCATCAGTCCCCTAGAACCTAGAACTACTTAAACCTATCTAACCTAAGGACATCAGACACATCCATGCCCGAGGCAGGATTCGAACCTGCGACCGTAGCGGTCACGCGGTTCCAGACTGAAGCGCCTAGAACCGCTCGGCCACACCGGCAGGCCGATCATTTGTCGAAACACAAGAATAACTCCCTCTACTAACAAAATAGATACTTCAAATTTTAGGAATGTTATAGCTCTTTTAAGCTTTTCATCAATCTCGTAATTGACGTCACTGTTTAAAAAATACCTGAACGCTTAGAAGTTTTACAATTCTGACTAAAGTAGCTCGATTTCTAATGAAGGTAGCAGTAGGGTTACTGCAGTCGACCGTACAAGTCAGTCCATTTTAAGCAGGCCAAACTGCAGTCTTGAGGTTGGAATCCATCAGTCACCATACGTCAGCCTGGTTATTGACGTTATATATGTCGCTGTTTTGTAACCATATGTAAAATCGGATGGAGAGAACACAAGCAGCTCCCACAAAGCTCAGAAAAGCGTATTTTATTGAAGAAAATGTAAGGTACTTTAGCACTTGAAAAACCAGCCGATATTACCTTAAATGTGAACATTTTGGGTTAGGTTTGAGCGTGACCGTTATGAGTATCAGTCAATATAGAAACTGTATGCGACACCCGTGGCACTTGTAGTGCAGCCTGTTACCATTTACAGACAATGCCACAAACAGCCTAAAGCTCGTATTAGAAATCGCCCTGGCCTAATCATCAATTTAAATCTACTTACTAATGGAGGTTGTCACATAACCTTCGTTTATCGAAGTAGACCGATAGCGATACCTACCTACAAACTCTTTGAATATAAGCAAAAATTCCATATCTGTAAATTCCATTTTTATACATAAGTCATATTTACCACAACAGTACAATATTGCTTATCGGTTATTGATTGTATTGACGCAAAACAATCCTTCCGAAATTGTACCACAGTGTAAGGTAAGAAATTCGTATTTCGAATGCTGAAACCACATTAATATGTTACCCAATATTTTGTTGCCATGAACTGTGGATCAATAATAGGTAAAGACTATAGTAAAATAGTGCGTTAATTGGGAACCTCCTCATTTAGTTACTTCCAAAACTGTGTCGCATATGAAAAATGAAGTTGTTATGTAATGTTGATATTCAGTTCAATGATTGTTTTGAAAAGTGACATTTATTCAGCACATGCTGAAGGACAAAAAATATGTGTCACGAATTATGCAAACTCCCGTAATCCAAAAGCATCATCTCAGTTAGTATTAGTAAAATATTACGTTGCAAATATTACCGATTCGCAAAATCTAAGAGCAGTTTTATGAGTAAGGAAACGCCTTTCACATGTGAAACTGCATCAATGATTCTTAGCCCTTTCAAATTTTGTGAATTTTTTTTAATTTGGTGATGTAGCTGCCAGGTCTAGTGTCAGGTTCTTCGACTGGCGATTCTTTAACGATTTTTCTGACGTTTCGCCAGCACTAGTGGTTGGCATTGTCAAGCATTCAGTCTCCATCACTGGCGGTGGAATGGAGTCGAGCACGCATCCAGAGATTATACGCTAATGAGCCGAAACATTAGACCACCTGCTTAATAGCTGGTTTGTCCGTCTTTGGAACGAAACACATCACTATTTTGGGTAGAAATCCGACACTTTGTGGGTAGGTTTGTGGAGGTGTGTGGCATTAGACGTCTACGCACGGGTTATGTAATTCGCGTAAATAACGGGCCGCTGAGTTACGTACGCGGTGATGGTGCCCGATAGCGAAGCAGATGGGTTCCATAGGATTTCCATTAGGCGAATTTCGTCGTCACAACATCACCGTGAGTTCAGTATTCACTATTATACCCCTGTTTTGGCTCCCGGACAAGGACAGTTATACTGCTGAAAGATGACATCGCCTTCGGGGAAGACATCGAGCATGAAGGGATGCAGGTAGTTCACAGCTGTCAGCATATGTTCGATTACCACCACAGGTCGTAAGCAAAGCGCAGGAGAATGTGTCCATAGCAAATACTGCTCCCACCAGCCTGCGTCCGTGGCGCGCTGCACGTTTCGAGCCAGCGTTCGCCTCGATGGCGGCGTTTGTGGAGACGACCATCGACTTAGTGTAGCAGAAATGTGTTTCACCCGAAGAGTCGACACGTTTATATTGATTGATCGACGGTCGAATCCTGATGGTCCCGTACCCACTGCAATCGTAATTGACTATTTGGTTGGGTCAACTTGCGAACACCTAGGGGTGATCTGCTCCAGAGCTCCACGTTCAAATGGTTCAAATGGCTCTGAGCACTATGGGACTCAACTTCTGAGGTCATTAGTCCCCTAGAACTTAGAACTAGTTAAACCTAACCTAAGGACATCACACACATCCATGCCCGAGGCAGGATTCGAACCTGCGACCGTAGCGGTCTCGCGGTTCCAGACTGCAGCGCCTAGAACCGCACGGCCACTTCGGCCGGCCTCCACGTTCAACAATGTACGATTAACGGTATGCTCCGAAACACTTCTCGCGCCTGTAGCACGAATCCTAGGCCTAATTTCACGCGCGCGAATGGTAAGTAAGCAGTGAATTAAACTTATAGGTTAGCCGAGCGGTCTAGGCGCTGCAGTCATGGACTGTTCGGCTGGTCCCGGCGGAGGTTCGAGTCCTCACTCGGGCGTGGGTGTCTGTAATTGTCCTTAGGGTAATTGAGGTTAAGTAGTGTGTACGATTAGGGACTGATGACCTTAGCAGTTAAGTCCCATAAGATTTCATACACATTTGAACATTTTTTTTAAACTTATAGGTAAACGTTTCCAGTTGGTATAAATGTAAGTGTTGCTACATTAGTGGAAGATGAACGGGAGTTAGATTTTAGCATACAGCCTCCATCTAAACAGTGTTTAACAGAAAGTAATCAGAAACTCCCAGTTCATCTTCGCCAAAGCAGTTATAATCACATTAGTATGCAGTATCAGTTATCTTTAGTACACCAGAACATTCAGGGACTCAGAAATAAAGTTGATGAACTACTCATTTGTATTGATGAAATGAATTCATCTAACCAAATTGACATAATCTGCCTCTCTGAACATCAAGTGATCACTGGTATAGATATGTTTGACATTTCAGGATTTAAGCTACCTTCCTACTTCTGCAGAGTAGATATGGATGGAGGAGGAGTTGCCACATTTATTATAAACTGCCATAAATTCAAGAACATTGACATTAATAAATTCTGTTTAGAGCAGCATCTAGAAGTATGTGCAACAGAAGTAGAGTTCCATGACAGATCCTATATAATAGTAACTATTGACAGAGCACCTGCAGCAAATTATAATCTATTCATAAATCATCTAGAAGCTCTTTTGGGTTATTTAACAGGAAGAAACAAAGAAATTTTGATTGCTGGTGACTTTAATACAGATTTTCTAATGCAGTCTTCCAGTAAATATTTACTGCAGTTAGTAATGTTGTCTTTCAATCTAACTCACACTGTAAACTTTCCAACTAGGATCACTAAATCCTCAAGGACAGCCATTGACAACATTTTTATACACAAATCAAACGAACAAACTCATATCATAAAACCTGTAAGAAATGGACTATCAGATCATGACATGCATCTCCTTGTTTTAGATGTAAATTCTAAGCAGATTATCAAGACTGCTAAATCTGAGTACAGGAGAGTAGTCAATCAACCAAAAATTGAGTGTTTCAGAAAACTGCTCGAAGATATGAACTGGAAAGATGTATATAGTGCTCATGACATGAATGAAAAATATAACACATTCATGAACAATGTCAGTACCATGTTTGAAAACTGTTTTCCTCTAAAAGTTACTCAAATTAAACAGAAGCCTATGATAAAACCATGGATTACCCAAGGAATAAAGATTTCCTGTAAGACAAAAAGGAAAATGTATCTGTCGACCAAGAATAGCTCCAATGCTGATGATTTAACTAAATATAAGGAATACTGTAAAATATTAAAAAAAGTAATTCAGACATATAAACAAATGCACTACGAGAAGAAGATAGCAATGTCAGGGAACAAAATAAAAACAATATGGGATATGGGAGACTGGTAGACCCAGAAAGATACAGGAGCAAATAGCGTTAAGGGTGGATGACACATTAGTAACCGATGGGCACAGTGTGGCAAATCTATTTAACAAGTACTTTATATCCGTTACTGATAGAGTGGGATTGTCAGGATCAGTAAATAATGCCCTTGAATATCTGAAACTAGCCTTTACAAATAGCTTCAAGTACATGAATACGTCACTCACTTCACCAAAAGAAATAACTTCCATAATAAAATCTTTAAAAACAAAGCATTCTCGTGGTTATGATGAAATATCAACAAAATTAATTAACACATGTTCTTGTGAGTTTAGTACAATTCTAAGTTACTTGTGTACCCAGTCAATTATAACTGGGACATTTCCTGACTGGCTAAAATATGCAGATGTTAAGCCTCTATTCAAGACAGGGGATAAAGAGATACCATCAAACTACAGACCGATTTCACTTTTGCCAGCATTCTCAAAAATTTTAGAAAAAGTAATGTGCAGGCAGCTTCTCAACCATCTGCCCACAAATAAGATATTATCAAGAACACAGTTTGGATTTCTGAAGGGTTCTGATATCGAAAAGGCACACCTACAGTGAAAATGTACTTAATTCATTAAATAACAAATTACAAGCAGCAGGTATTTTCTGTGAGTTTTCAAAGACATTTGATGGTGTAAACCACAACATCCTTTTAAATAAATTAGAATTCTATGGTGTCATGGGCAGTGCTGCAAAATGGTTCAAGTCATACCTAGCTAACAGGAAACAAAGGGTTTCAGTACAAGGGACTAGTGAATTAAGTCATCAGTCATCATCAGAATGGGAAGAAATTACATATGGTGTCCCACAAGGATCCATCTTAGGGCCATTGCTTTTTCTTGTGTACATTAATGATCTCTCATCAGTTATACTGCCAGAAGCAGAGTTCGTTTTGTTTGCAGGTGATACAAGTATTGCAATAAATAGAACGTCGAGTGTAGTTCTAGAAAGGTCTGCTAATGACATTTTCATGGATATTAATAAATGGTTTAAAGCCAACTCACTGACATTAAACTTCGAAAAGACTCACTATATGCAATTCAGAGGTTTCCACCCAGCATATGCATAAAGTATAAGGAAGAGCAGATAAAAGAGGTTGACAGTCTTAAATTCCTGGGATTACAACTTGATAATAAATTCAGTTGGGAGGAGCACACCACAGAACTGCAGAAATGCCTTAACGAATCTGTATTTACAATTCGAGTGTTAGCAGACATAGGCGACATAAAAATGAAAAAGCTTGCATATTTTGCCTACTTTCGTTCCATAATGTCATATGGTACAATATTTTGGGGTAACTCTTCAAGTCAAACAAAAGTTTTCAGAGTCCAAAAGCGTGTAATATGTATTATTTGTGGAGTAAATTCACGGACATCCTGTAGAAACCTCTTCAAAGAACTGGGTATACTAACTACTGCCTCTCAGTATATTTACTCCTTAATGAAATTGCCCTAAATAATATATCTCTTTTTCCAACAAACAGCTCAGTTCATACATACAATACCAGGAACAAAAATGATCTGCACAAGGACTTAAAAGCACTTACTTTAGTTCAAAAAGGGGTCCACTACTCAGGAATACTCATCTTCAACAATTTGCAAGCAAACATAAAAAAATTTAGTTACAAATAAAGGTCAGTTTAAAAGGAGCCTGTAAGACTTACTAGTGGACAACTCCTTCTACTCCATTGACGGATTTTTTAATAGAAACAAATGATGTATTGTATATACTCATACTATTAGTATTGTTATTTCAGCTTAAAAAAATGACATGTTCTGCATCCACAAGGATCTCCTCAGCACGGATCTATGGAACGAAAAACTAATCTAATCTAATCTACTTGTGCGTGCACCAGCATTGCGCTCTTCCGGTAGAGATGCCAGAGATCACCATCTATCCTACTTTACAGAGCAGAACAAGCCTCCGAGCCCCATGTTCTGTGAAGAGTCGTGGACATCCAACCATTTAGCGCCGAGTAGTAGTTTCACTATTTTTCTACCTCTTTCTGCCTCTTTCAGTAGATGCTCAAGACAGTAGTCCTGAATATTCGACCGGCTTCGCCGTTTTCGACATACTCGTTCACAGACTCTGGGTAACAATAATCTGTCCTTTGTCAAAATCGATTATCTCAATAGATTTCCTGATTTGTAGTGCATATTTTCGCTAGGGTGACCCCCATCCGTGTCTTCTCCGCTTACATACTTTTGTTACGGCGTCACGTGCCTCCAAAGCCACCAGGCGGCATCCAACGTCGCTGCTGTCAGTGGTCATAATATTTTGGCTTATCAGTGTAATTATGTACATGTCGCGCCAACGTCTGAGCCGAAGGCTTTTCCCTGGTCATTACCAATGTGGTTCTCCCCTTACCACTTATAACGTCGTTGGTTGCAGCACAGGAATCCAGGATCCGTTTTTCTTGGAACTTTCCTCAAAAATGGTTCAAATTGCTCTAAGCGCTATGGGACTTAACATGTGAGGTCTCAGTCCCCTAGACTTAGAACTGCTTAAACCTAACTAACCTAAGGACATCACACACATCCATGCCAGAGGTAGGATTCGAACCTGCGACCGTAGCAGCAGCGGGGTTACGGACTGAAGCGCCTAGAACCGCTCGGCCACAGCGGCCGGTGGAACATTCCTCTTTCTTGTTGAAGCTACTGGGCCATAATATGACCTTTGTTTCTTGTTGCTAGGTGGGGTCGCTTCAGAGATATGAAGGTCAACTTTGTTTTTCTAAATGGGATGCTATAGTTTCTGATAGAAGCTATCGAGACGAATCCTATGATGTGCAGCAGTAAGGTCTTTGAAGGTCAACGAAGGTAAAAAAGGTAGCATGAACGTCCATTTACAGAAGGGGTTCGAAGTGATGACCATTGGTATTAGTGCAGTGCTGCAATCTTCTTATCATGGATTGAGTGGTGTTCCTTATCACATCGGCACTTATCGAAGCACATGCATTCACAATTCTCTCTCGTATATCGTGGAAATAGTAAATATTCGCCGAATACGGCGTATCCATCTAACGTGCCATTGACATGTAACCACCATTCGACGGTTTCACAATACAACACTAATAGGAGCGGTAAGACTAGTATCGTCGAATCAGCGAATGTGAATGACGTATTCCTTCGAAGAACAGGTCCATATGCTTCTCATTTGCGGAGAGTGCCAACAAAATTCAATGAGAGCTAGAGGCTTACACGCTGAAAGATATCCTCAACGTACTCACCCTACACGTCGTAAATTTAAATATGTGTATGATAAATTGAGAACAACTGGATCTTTAGCGCATCGGAAAGATAACCGGCAAAGGAAAGTTACTAACGAGGATACGGAAATTGGTACTCTTGCCACTGTGGTTCGAGATCCTTGTGTTAGTTCGCATCAATCGCAAGGGAATCTGGCGTGAGCCAGAGTAGTGTTGTTCGTGTTCTGCATCGCCATAAATATCATCCTTACCATATCAGTCTCCACCAAGAATTAACTGGTACGGATAGTATGCGTCGCATTGAATTCTGCCGATGGGCTCAACTTCAGATTCAGAGGGATGACACATTTATTAATTTGATTTTATTTACTGACGAGTCTACATTCACGAACTATTGAAATGTTAATTTGCATAACATGCATTATTGGGAAACTGAAAATCCATGTTGGCTGCGGCAAGTTGCTCATCAAAAACCGTGGTCGGTAAATGTACGGTGTGGGATTCTGGAGGACAGAATTATAGGCCCCTATTTCATCGAAGGAAATCTAGCACACCACATTCCTGCAAGAAACATTAGGTCTGTTATTGGAAGAAATACCTTTAGGAAGAAGGAATAAAATGTGGTATCAACGCCATGGGAGTCCGGCACATTTTTCGCTGATGGCTAGAAATGAGTTGCAGCGACAGTTGCCAAATCGTTGGATTGAGCGCGGAAGAGGTGTGTCGTAGCCGGCTCGTTCGCCAGACTTGACGGGTCTGAATTTTTTCTTGTAGGGATTCGTAAAAGACATTGTTTATAAAGACGTTCCAACTACACCTGAAGATATGCGAGAGAGAATTGTCAGAGCGTGTGCTTCGATAAGTGCCGAAGTGATAATGAATACCACTCAATCCATGATAAGAAGATTGCAGCACTGAATTGATACCAATGGTCATCACTTCGAACTCCTTCTGTAAATGGACGTTCATGGCACTTTTTTGACCTCCGTTGACCTTCAAAGACCTTGTTGTTACACATCATTGGATTCGTCTCGATCCCTGCTATCAGAAAATAAGTACCAAACTATAGCATCCCATTTAAAAAAAAAACAAAGTTGACCTCCATATCTCTGTAGAGACCCCACCTAGCAATGAAAAACAAACGTCATATTATGGCCTCCGATGTCCCATGCAACGTTTGTCCCACAAACTTTTCAGCTCCTGTCATACTTTCGGAGTTTTTCTTGGTGACAACAGTTAGTGACTCACCCTGTATATATATACCAAACAAATTAATAAGAGATGGTTCTGGTTCCCCAAGGTACACAAGACGGATCAGAACACTGTTGCAGAGGCAACGAAGAAACCATGTCAAATTTAAAACAATGCAAAATCCCCAATATTGGCGAAGTTACCACAAGTTCGAACTTCAGCACGATCTTGAGTGTGAGATGCTTTTAATATCTTCCACAACGAAACTCTGTCTTTAAATAAGGCAGAAAACCCAGAAAGATTCTGGTTGTGTGGAAGAACACCAGCGGAAAGACGCAATCAATATCTTTATTGCGAGATAGCAGTGTTAATGTTATTGATGACAGTGCCACTATATCAGAGTTATAACCACAGTTTCTCGAAGTTCCTTCACCAAATAAGATGAAATAAATGTTCCAGAATTCTAATCGGGAGCAGCTGCGAACAAGAGTAACTTAGGTATAGATATCCTTGGTGCAGCGAAGCACCTTACTTAATAAAGGTAAGGCCTCCAGTCCATATTGTACACCAACTTGTTTCAGGGTATACTGATACACTAGCTCCACACTTAGCAATCGTATACAACCGCTCGCTCAGAGCACAGGCCAAGAAAGGAAATCGCAGTAATCCGCTGAAATACAGCCCCAGATTACTAACGGCGATCTGTAGTAGGTTATTGGAAAATTATCAATTTCCTCGAAGAAAACGATTTTTTTGCCAAATGGCCAACACGGATTCATCAAATATCGTTCTTGTGACTATTTCTTCAATATCACGAAGTAATGAGTGCTGTCGACAGGGGACGTCAAACTTCAGATTTCCAGAGAGCTTTCGACAGCGTTCCTCACAAGTGACTTCTAATCATACTGCGTGTGTACAGCGCATTGTCTCAGTTATGCCACTAGATTCGTGCTTTCCAGTCAGAATGGTCATAGTTCGTAGCAACTGACGGAAAGTCATCTAGCAAAACGGAAGTAACATCCGGCGTTCCCCAAGCAAGTGTTATGGGCCCCCTGATGTTCCTGATCTATTGATGCAATTCACGAGACGATCTCGTAGGTCGTTTGCAGGTGATGCTGTCATGTACCGTCTTGTAAAGTCATTAGATGGTCCACACCAATTGAAAAATAATTTAGACAAGATGGTGCAATCGACTAAATAATGATAAGTGTGAAGTCATCCGCATCAGAATCCGCTAAATGTCGATTACACGATAAATTCCACAAATCTAAAGGCTGTCAATTCAACTAAATACCAAGGGATTAGAGCTACAAATAAGTTAAGCTGGAACGATCATATAAATAACGTCGTGGAGAATGCGAATCAAAGACTCAGATTTATTGGCATAATACATACATCAAAAAAATTTTGCATCACCCCAGTTCCCACAACTCCTAACGATAGACGTTGACTGCGGATACTGTATCACAGATACAGTCCCTTTGACTATCCAGAGAGCCGGCCGCGGTGGTCGTGCGGTTCTAGGCGCTCCAGTCCGGAGCCGCGCTGCTGCTACGGTCGCAGGTTCGAATCCTGCCTCGGGCATGGATGTGTGTGATGTCCTTAGGTTAGTTAGGTTTAAGTAGTTCTAAGTTCTAGGGGACTGATGACCACAGCAGTTGAGTCCCATAGTGCTCAGAGCCATTTGAACCATTTGAACTATCCAGAGATTTCCATAAACCCGCCCAAAGATGTAAACAACCATGCACGAGCAGAGCCTATTAGACGGAGGGGATCCGACAGCTGATCAGTTTCAGTCATTCCACCAAGAAGGAGGTACATGGCTCGTGTTGTCTGTAGTTCAACCATTCCTACACGGCCAATACCGCGGTACGATCGCGTCCGCATTGTTTCTTTGTGCAAGGAAGTGCTCTCAACAAGGGAAGTGTCCAGGGGTCTAGGAGTGAACCAAAGCGATGTTGTTCGGACATGGAGGAGACACAGAGAGACAGGAACTCTTGGTGACATGCCTCGCTCAGGCCGCCCAAGAGCTATTACTGCAGTGGATGACCGCTACCTACGGATTATGGCTCGGAGGAACCCTGACAGCAACGTCACCATGTTGAATAATGCTTTTTGTGCAGCCTCAGACGTCGTGTTATGACTCAAACTGTGCGTAATAGGCTGCATGATGCGCAACTTCACTCCCGACATCCATGGCGATGCCCATCTTTGCGGCCACGACACCATGCAGCGCGGCACTGATGGGCCCAACAACGTGTCGATTGGACCGCTCAGGATTGGCATCACATTCTCTTCACCGATGAGTGTCGCATATACCTTCAACCAGACAATCGTCGGTGACGTGTTTGGAGCCAACCCGGTCAGGCTGAACGCCTTAGACACACTGCCAAGCGAGTACAGCAAGGTGGAGGTTCCCTGCTGCTTTGGGGTGGCATTATGTGGGGCCGACGTACGCCGCTGGTGGTCATGGAAGGCGTCGTAACGGCTGTACGATACGTGATTGCCATCCTCCGACCGATAGTGCAACCATATCGGCAGCATATTGGCAAGGCATTCGTCTTCATGGACGATAATTCGCTCCTCCATCGTGCACATCTGACTTTCTTCAAGATTGCGACATCGCTCGACTACAGTGGCCAGCATATTCTCCAGACATGATCCCTAGCGAACATGCCTGGGATAGATTGAAAAGGGCTGTTTATGGATGAGGTGACCCACCAACCACTCTGAGGAATCTACGCCGAATCGCCCTTGAGGAATGGGATAATCTGGACCAACATTGCCTTGATGAACTTGTGGATAGTACTCCACGACGAATACAGGCATGCATCAATGCAAGATCAGTAGTTACTGGCTATTAGAGCTACAGGTGTATACAGCAATCTGGACCACCATATCTGAAGGTCTCGTTGTTTGGTGGTACAACGTGTGTGGTTTTAATGAGCAATAAAACGGGTGGAAATGATGTTTATGTTGATCTCTGTTCCAGTTTTCTGTACAGGTTCCGGAACTCTCGGAACCGAGGTGATGCAAAACTTTTTTGATGTGTGTACTTACAAAATACAGCAGGTATACCAAGGAGACTGGCTACACTACACTTGTCCGTCCTCTTCTGCAGTATTGTTGCATTGTGTGGTTTTCGCATCAAACAGGATTGCTGGAGGACATCGGAAAAGTTCAAAGAATGGCAGCTCACTTTGTAATATCACGAAATGTGGTTCAAATGGTTCAAATGGCTCTAAGCACTATGGGACTTAACATCTGAGGTCATCAGTCCCCTAGACTTAGAAACTACTTAAACCTAACTAACCTAAGGACATCATACTCATCCATGCCCGAGGCAGGATTCGAACCTGCGACCGTAGCAGCAGCGCGGTTCCGGACTGAAGTGCCTAGAACTGCTCGGCCACAGCGGACGGCCGCGAAATATGGAAGAGAGTGGATCACCATAAGAGAAATCAGAGCTCGACGGAAAGATTTAAGTGTCCGTTTTGCCCATATACAAAAGCTCATTCATCTTTGAAAAACCAGTGTTATTCATGAATAAATGAATAAGTAATTTGTTCATGGTTATTTTTTGTCGTTGCACATTTGATCTGCACAAAAAGAGTAAAAAGAGAAAGCCGTTTATATAGGAACGCTACAGCTAATGCATATTTGTAGTAAAGAGTCACATAGTCTTTAGATCATATAACCCATATAAATAACATTATATGAATATTTTTTGGGTATTGCACGATTGATCTGTACAACACACAAAGCAAAAAGAAAAAGCTATTTATACACGCATGTTACCGCTAATGCATATGAGTAGGAAAACATGATAGACCCTTTAGATCGGATAGCACATATAAATAACTTTATACTCCCGAAAGTCATAAGACATCCATTTTGAACACATATTTCATTTCTGGGCTTACACTCATCGAAAAATCTAAAACACATAATTTCTTGCTGCCTCATTTGGCAGGCTCAGTAGATATGACTTTATTCGTACAAATATGGAAAATGAAGCTTCGTGGATGAGATACGTTCGTTTTATTAAACAGTTCTCTTGTGAACTTGTTATTTTCTCTATTTTGTATCCTCAAGATTTAGATCCTATATGATGAACATACGTTGTACTTTTTGATAGAAGCCCAAGTTTAGGTTGAATGTCAGAACTTAACTGGAACTACCTTCAGTACCACCAAAACTTGTATCCATACTGATATCAGTGTTACATCTGTCGGATAAACTCTAGCGTACGATTCCACCCGTCAGCTTCGACAAATGACTCATACTGAGCTCAAAGATGCAACAAACACAAGTTTTCAAAATGACGAACAGTACTTGTAAACGTTTCCATGGTGCCAAAACGTAGTCACGAACTATAACAGCGCGAAAAACTTAATTTACTATTATAGAAACTAACGGGACAACCACGAGAAAATGGGGTTTTGGAGGTGTAGAAAATAACATCTAACAATCTCAGAATCACAATAACAGTAAAATATAGGAAAAACAAAAAAAGTTAGGAACAAGATATACCTATCGAAAAATCACGTAAGCTGAAAAAAAAATGGTTCAAATGGCTCTAAGCACTTTGGGACTTAACATCTGAGGTCATCAATTCCCTAGACTTAGAACTACTTAAACCTAACTAACCTAAGGACATCACACACATCCATGCCCGAGGCAGGATTCGAACCTGCGACCGTAGTGGTCGCGCGGATCCAGACTGTAGCGCCTAGAACCGCTCGGCCAGCCCGGCCGGCCATGACGACGTGACTCAAAGCCGAGAATTGTAATCTTGTGCTAGAGTTGACCCAACCTATCAGTACAGAACGAAACTGTAGTTAGTGTTAAATGTTCTTTGACGTACATTAGCGAAATGTGAGTGTCTTTTGACGGTTAACTGCGTTTGTATTTTGTCATTTTGTATGTATCTTGCAATGACCAGTCATACATGTGCTAATTTTTTTACCTGTTTTTGATTCTTCCAGTACGCCCTTATAAGATGATTCGCATCCCAGATATGACCTACAACAAATTATTCTTTTAAGAAGCCTAGCGGCTATATGATGCTTTGTCATAATTATACATGGGGCTTTCAAAATGTAATCCAGCACTTTTTTCTTGGCCGATATCGATTGTAGAAACGTGGAATTTGTTGGGGGAACACCATGGAATATTCTCGCGTCAGTCCCCGTAGTTTCATGAAGTTCCGACAGGTGGCGGCGCTATACGTAGCCCTCAAAATGGCGTCTGTAACGGAGGTCAGTTCCGAGCAGAGAGCTGTCATTGAGCTTCTTTTGGAGGAAATCAGATCACCACAGTTTGTATTGCATTGTATTGTATGTTAACCGGGGTCTAGAAACGACTACCGCAGTCCACTTCACGCCTCCGCCGCCCCACACCGAACCACTCTTTCAGGTTTATTGTGCAGTTCAGCCCAAGGTGGATCCCCGCCCCCTAGGGAATGTCTCACACCAGACAAGTGTAACCCCCTATGTTTGCGTGATAGAGTAATGGTGGTGTACGCGTGCGTGGAGAACTTTTTTGTGCAGCAATCGCCGACATAGTGTATCTGAGGCGAAATAAAGGAAACCAGCCCGCATTCGCCGAGGAAGATGGAAAACCGCCTAAAAACCATCCACAGACTGGCTGGCTCACTGGGCCTCGACACAAGTCCACCGGGCGGATTCGTGCCGGGGATCAGGTGCTCCTTCCCAATCCGGAAAGCCGTCCATTAGACCACATGGCTAACCGGATGGGCTCACCACAGATACACGTAGGTGCTTGCAGATTGTCTACAGACAACTGGCAGTGAACAAAAGCACGATGATTATTTGAGCAACGCATCTGTCATTATCGCAACAAGGTCGCGCAAACCTGCCCAAACAGCCAGCCAGCCAGGTGCACACAGCTGTGACTCCTGCAATGTTGGAACGTGCGGACACTCTCATTCAGGTGATCGATGGAACACAGTCAAAGACCCGGCTGCACAATTGGACATCTCTTTTCTTAGTGTTGACACACTAGTCCATTAGTTGGGCACTCAATGGGTGTTCTCCCTCATCCACCCTAAAGCCCAGTGAATACGCCCTGCTAAACCCACAGGACAGGACAAGTAGTAGGAATTGTGGAAGGGGGCCAGAATGAGCGGCTGTCGGTTACACTCCAAACATAACACTTTATTTAGTTGTCCAAATAATTACAGCGCAACTTCTAAACTTGACTATCGACAGAAAACATCTTTAATTCTAAAATGGCTGAAGGCCCATGAATTAAATACAACTGATATATATATATATATATATATATATATATATATATATATATATATATATATATATATATATATATATATATATATATATGAGACAGAAGGCTAAATAGTATTTAAGGCCAAGCGACGTAAGACTTGACTTGTCAGATAGATTAAGTTTTTAAAAGCGGCTGAAGGCCCATAAATTTAAAACAATGTAACTACAATAACCTTTCAATAGGCAGAAGACCCAGGCTTTATGACAAATAAGAAACCTTACTTCAAACGGCTGAAGGCCTTTGTTTGAAAACGAACTGCAACCAATTTTCCAAGGCAGAAGGCCCAAAGCTTTTAACCTTAAATAGTATTTAAGCCCAAGTGATATAAGACCTGGTAAGTAAGAATCCAAAATTTTAAAGCGGCTGAAGGCCCATCATTTTAAGAAGCCTTCCAAAAGGTAATACTTGATAAGTAAGATCCTTAAAACTTAAAGCGGCTGAAGGCTGATGCTTTTAAAAACAATACAATTAATTTTTAACAGGAAGAAGGCCCAAGCTTTATCTTCAGACAACGTAAGACTATCCGAATTTATAAAAACTTACTTTAAAACGGCTGAAGGCCTTGTTTTTAAAAACACAATTAAAACATTCAAATTTCAACCAGTGGCTATGAGCCATTAAAAATTCACAATTACACGCTAATAAGCAGGCAATATAGTCAACAGCGCTCAGAAGTTTCCAGGGGGCTCGGTCTGCCCTAGAAATCTTAACGTTCGCTTAGGTGAGACAAGAAGTCGGCCTAACTATACTCAATCCGCCGGCAACACAACCAAGAGACAGTCAGGGACCCAACGACAAGACGACATGCTAACCATCGACTAGTATATGAGAATTCCAAAGCCAAAACGTTACAGACACAGCCGCCCACATGGAAATATACATTAAGCTGTCAAAAACTACACACGATGTTGGACAGCGACAACAAGTGAGGAAAGCACACTGCCTGAATTTACGTTAGCGACCAGGGCAGGTAACCGGAACACTTATGGCCACAAGGCAGAAAACTCCGCTGGTGCACCTGAATTTCAAATCGACAAATATAGTTCATTCCAACACATGGTGGCTAAATCTTCACCAACTCGAACACTCGCTGTTGCTCCCAGGAATACCACCAACAGTGAACCACCAACCAACGGGACAACGTGAACAGACATGGATTTGGTAATTAAATCACCACTCAACTTTCATGTCCTGGGTCGGTGAGCCACGGACCTCGCAGCACTCAGAACAACCCCTACAAGCTCCAACACTGCATAGAGACCGCCAGCGAGCCCGGCCGACTGCTCCGCGCGGAGACTTATTTGCTGATCTGCTCCAACCTACTGACTCACTGCCGGTACGACGACAACATTTAAAACAAGTTGGCAGTGGAAATCACACCAAATACACACACAGTTTGACAAACACTTGCACGAAGACTCGAACGACACTCAGCAGTGGCTGTGCAATCACGAAGACAAATCTGGAGTCGATACACACTCACACAGACAATCCACAAGCGATCGGCGAACCAATTCACGTCGTCCAGTAGGACGACCGAGCGACGATCCACGAAGACCGTCCCCAGGTCAAGTGATGCGTGGCGGCAACGATCGGGCGAGCCATGGACGTCCAGGACTCACTACTGCTCCAACCCAACTGAACTATTCCCGTGTTCCAACTCCACGACTGACAGGTCCGAACTGCCATCCTGGCACGATCCAACTGACTCCACGGCAGACAACAGGGAAGTACACTACTGGCCATTAAAATTGCTACACCACGAAAATGACGCGCTACAGACGCGAAATTTAACCGACAGGAAGAACATGTTGTGATATGCTAATGATTAGCTTTTCAGAGCATTCACACATGGTTGGCGCCGGTGGCGACAACTACAACGCTACAACGCGCTGACATGAGGAAAGTTTCCAACCGATTTCTCATACACAAACAGAAGTTGAGGAGAAATGTGTACCATCACGTTTCCGACTTTGATAAAGGTCGCATTGTAGCCTATCGCGATTGCGGTTTATCGAATCGCGACATTGCTGCTCGCGTTAGTCGAGATCCAATGACTGTTAACAGAATATGGAATCGGTTGGTTCAGGAGGGTAATACGGAACGCCGTGCTGGATCCCAACGGCCTCGTATCACTAGCACTCGAGATAAAAGGCATCTTATCCGCATGGCTGTAACGGATCGTGCAGCCACGTCTCGATCCCTGAGTCAACAGATGGGGACGTTTGCAAGACAACAACCATCTGTACGAACAGTTCGACGACGTTTGCAGCAGCATGGACTATCAGCTCGGAGACCATGGCTGCGATTACCCTAGACGCTGCAACACAGACAGGAGCGCCTGCGGTGGTGTACTCAACGACGAACCTGGGTGCACGAATGGCAAAACGTCATTTTTTCGGATGAATCCAGGTTCTGTTTACAGCATCATGATGGTCGCATCCGTGGTGGCGATATCGCAGTGAACGCACATTTTAAGCGTGTATTCGTCATCACCATACTGGCGTATCACCCGGCGTGATGGTATGGGGTGCCATTGGTTACACGTCTCGGTCACCTCTTGTTCTCACTGACGGCACTTTGAACAGTGGACGTTACATTTCAGATGTGTTGCGACCCGTGGCTCTACCCTTCATTCGATCCCAGCGAAACCCTACATTTGAGCAGGATAATGCACGACCGCATATTGCAGGTCCTGTACGGGCCTTTTTGGATACAGAAAATGTTCGACTGCTGTCTTGGCCAGCTCATTCTCCAGATCTCTCACCAATTGAAAACGTCTAGTCAATGGTGGCCGAGCAACTGGTTCGTCACAATACGCCAGTCACTACTTTTGATGAACTGTGGTATCGTGTTAAAGCTGCATGGGTAGCTGTACCTGTACACGCAATCCA
The DNA here is from genome assembly GCF_023898315.1 of Schistocerca nitens. Classification (NCBI taxonomy): domain Eukaryota; kingdom Metazoa; phylum Arthropoda; class Insecta; order Orthoptera; family Acrididae; genus Schistocerca; species Schistocerca nitens. Next base: position 251,252,133 of record NC_064615.1, on the reverse strand, counting down.
AGCTCTGTTTGACTCAATGCCCAGGCGTATCAAGACCGTTATTACGGCCAGAGGTGTTTGTTCTGGGTACTGATTTCTCAGGATCTATGCACCCAAATTGTGTGAAAATGTAATCGCATTTCAGTTCTAGTACAATATATTTGTCCAATGAATACCCGTTTATCATCTGCATTTCTTCTTGGTGCAGCAATTTTAATTTCCAGTAATAGCAGTGCAGCAAAGATAACACGTGAGGGCTGTATCAATAGGCGCTGCTGCTGCCGCCGACAGGCAGACAAAGCAGCAACTCAGTGACAACAGAAATTGAAACTAACATAGCGAGGTGGCAACACGAAAAAGTGTAAAATAAGAGATGGCACGAGCGCGAACCACACACGGCTGACCCGGATCTCGCTCGTTGCGACTTCCACCTATTTGTCTCAGAGTAGGATGCACTCAGCAAGAAGCAATACGTGGATAATGAGGAATTTATTGATGCAGCAAGAATATGCCTCCGAAATCGACCAGTAGAGCGGTACCACACGGACATACAGCCCCTACCAGTAAGGTGGCGTAAGTCCGTCACATTGAACGGAGATCATATTGAAAAACAGTGTTTTGTAGCCAAAAGAGCAGGGAATAATATGGTGTTTTGGAACCCTGGATAAAAACCAACCTGCTTCCAGAAAAAAAAGTGTTGCATTATTAAGCGTCAGTTTTACATAAGGCGCATTGAAGTTTATAGCGCACTTTTTGTTTATCACTCTTATATGTTACTTGGCTCGATTTAAGAATGATATAGTGGCCGAAACTAGTCACCAACAAATATGGCACTCATCAAGCAGCTCTTTGATGTTCCAAAAGTAATTCTCTTTCTGGAGCCGCGCGACCGCTACGGTCGCAGGTTCGAATCCTGCTTCGGGCATGGATGTGTGTGATGTCCTTAGGTTAGTTAGGTTTAAGTAGTTCTAAGTTCTAGGGGACTGATGATCTCAGACGTTAAGTCCCATAGTGCTCAGAGCCAATTCTCTTTCATTACTAGTAGTGCTTTAAAATGTGTGTAGAGTACAGGATTTGGCAATTACAGACCAAATAGCTTTTTATCGGCTTTTTCCAGTGCTAAATAGGAAAGAAGTGAGTGCTTTTCAGAATTCCAACTTTTGTCAGGAGAACTGTCAATGTAGATGCACATTACTCAGTTGCATTGTCCTGAAGTGTGGTAGTACATCTGTACTGACAATCTACTAACAGTTCATGTGTGGTATACTTTTATCGAGCACAAAAGACACAGATGAGTGCAGACTTAAAATTGCTGAAACTCGCTGTGTGGTTACATCATTGTGTACAGGATTCTATTGACTACGGTGTCTAAGTGAAGTGTGAGCGGCTGGCTGTTGTAGATATCAAGACGTTATGGTGAGTACGCACCTGGGGTCAGGCACCCAGTGCATCAGCATGAAGGCGAACACCTTGCCAAAGGGCGTGTACTGCCACACGGCGGAGTTCTCCAGATCAGGTTCCAAAAGGTCCAGGCGCTCGAACGTGATGGCGCCAGCGTGTGAGTTGTGCTGCCTGCCGAACTCCACCATCTCCGGGCTGATGTCGCAGGCCACCAGCTTCGTGCCAGGTGGGAGCCGCGGGGCTAAAACCTGCAAGCACACAGATACGTTTTCTGGATACGCTGTAACGCGCTTGGAAGAATTATGTAGTGTATCGTTTATATGAGAAGGAGGATCTGTTACAGTGTCATTCCGTAACCCTGACAGAAGTGCGATGATACCGGTCTTCAGACCCATCGAAGATGGAGAACAAAGGAACAACTGACAAACAAAGCCCACCTCTGCGCAATGTATAACATTTCTGGCACCCAAGAGAAGTTTGCTTTCCATCTATCGGTAGATACCACACACACGCACTCAGGAAGTCATGTGACCAAGCAACGTGTAAACGTCAGTCTGGTCCCATCTGGGTACGGTTCAATTTATGGCGTTTGCAAAACAATAGCGTACTGCGCTGTAAAGGGGGTGACAACTGTCACCACTAATATTCATCATTTTGATTTACAGTTCCTTGTATTGGCCGTGTTTGCAGATAAAATTGTCGGATGTGAGGTCCGCCAGTTACGCAAAACACCGTTTTTCTCAGTACCATCATCAGTGATTTTCGTTTTTATTTATTCTGCAATGTGAACATTTTTGTTAAATGATTATAAAATTACGTGCATTTTTAGTTCAAATAACAGATCGTTTCTTTTTGTAAATACCTTTACATTCATTCACACCAAATGTAAAGGTAATTACAAAAAGAAACGATCTGTTGTTTGAACTAAAAATGAACATAATTTTATAATTATTTAACAAAAATGTTCACATTGCAGAATAAATAAAAACGAAAACCCACTAATGATGGCACAGTGGCACCGAAACATGTTTGGGTACTGAGAAAAACGGTGTTTTGCATAAATGGCGAACCTCACATCCAACAATGTCACCAGTAATGTTTGAACTGTCGAGTGGTTTCCATCTTTTAAGTTTCTTATAGGTCACCTTTCGTCAGTTTGTAAAGTCATAACAGTCACATATTAATAGCGACAGTTACAAGAAATAAATTAATTCTGATTGCCATTATGAAATATTATTTACCTCTGCAATGAAATGCCGGCCGGTGTGGCTCAGTGGTTCTAGGCGCTTCATGCTGGAACCGCGCGACCGCTATGGTCGCAGGTTCGAATCCTGCCTCGGGCATGGATGTGTGCGATGTCCTTAGGTTAGTTAGGTTTAAGTAGTTCCAAGTTGCTTTCAACACAGTGCATCTTGGTCCCTAACAGACTGTGTCATGAAGAATGCCTCATTGTGCTAATTTACGAAGTTTGACCTCAGATGTTAAGTTCCTTAGCGCTCAGAGCCATTTTTCTGCAATTAAATATCCAGACAGACCTAATTAACCGCTGAACTGTGGTTTGAACTCGAATCCTTGCCTTTTGTGGGCAATCTTTTTACTAGTGGATGTATCCAAGCAAGTATCGCTTTCCGACTCAAAGCTTCAGTATTTGAGTTGCGATCTTCGAGTCCATCCATTACGTTCGCTTAGATAGTTCAGTAGGTACGACTGTTTCCCCCGGGAGATAAGGACCGGCTTCGAATCCTAGAACATGTCATTTATACACATTGCAACAACGAGTGAGGAAGGAAAATTCCAGGAAATGCCCACTTTTCATCAGTCATCTAATATTTATGTGTGTGTAAATGTGTATAAGTTCTGTTTTGTGTGATGTGTGGCAGCGCTATATCCATGGCGATCCCAGGTAGTGGACAGTAGTCAGTTGGCGTTCAGCGATTTCTCCAGACACTTATCTGGGTGAGCAGATCAGTTAAAGTTCACCTGTTCTGGATAATGTGCAATATCGAGACGAGTTGTTGACTAGTTGCTTGTAATGTACCTCAGCTTTGGCGCTAATTACCAGTCACTGTTCCAATTCCCATCTGACAGGTGCTTTTGCAGATGTGTAACACCAACAGAATGGATCTCTCAGGTTTCAGTGGCATATGTGAGCCATCTCAGATGAGCTGTGGGTTGCTCAATGTGTATGAGCGACTGAATGCCTATAAGTCATAAGGGCGTTCACATGTACTGTTGCTTCTCAACACAGTGCATCTGGTCCCTAACAGACTCTGTCAGGAAGAATGCCTCATTGTTCCAGTCTACAAAGTTTGACCATATGCATGAAAAAGCGCAGCAGATGAAAGATACTCTCACTGCAATTAACCTAAGTGGTAAACATTTTGCTGTACCACATTCAAGATACTTAGCAGAGACCTCCATTTCGCAACCACTCCTAGGAATGAGCCTATTTCAAGTTTCACCAGTGTAATGGAGCAAGTAACCAGCACACATCCACTAAACGTGGAAGAAGAAATCCGAAGGAGAACTGCAATTCGATCACCAAGACGATAGCTCCAAAATCGAACATTTCCAACAATGAGAAGCTGGCACTCACGAAGCTCTGGAAATACAGTAGCATCTTGATGTTGCTAGCTGACAAAAGGGAATTCCACAGTTGTTATGCAGCAGACTGATTACGATCAGAAAGTTCTGGAGGGTTCAGGCATGTGGAATGTGGCCCTATAGTCAGCGTGGATAAGTAGACCAGGGTTCTCTTGAAGCCCGCAAGTGTGCCTAAGAGGGTTATCAAACAACTATGACTTTATTTTTGACCTCTGCTTAAGACAGTATTACTACTCAGGGCACATATTGGTTGAAAGCACCGATGATGGCTGTTAATCAGTTGAAATCGATTTGCAAAAGTGAATAAATAAAACATGATTTTGGGACTGGTGCTGCATATTTCGTAACTTGAAAATATACAGGAGGACAGAAAAGAACCTATGATGTAACAGCACCATAAATTTAGAAATTATCTAAATTTTTCATTAAGTTGTAAAGCGATGTCGTAGTGAATTGATAGTAACCCCACAAAGACCACTTTAAAACTATGCTAATATATATCTATACTCAAATATCTAAGTGTTTTAATTATGTGAATGGACTATTAATCGTAAACGACTGTCATAGTCGCAAGGGAATGATAAAGTATTATGTTGAATTCATATTTGTTTCAGTCATTCGAGTACGCAGGGGAACCACGGTGTTATTTCGTTTGGAGTGTTTTTGCGATGACCTTGACGTGCTTAACGACCGAGTGCAGAACTGAGCAGCAGTAGCGAACTCGCCTGTAGGCAGTGAAGTGGTGCAGTCGACGTTCTGGAACGCACAGTTAAAAAAATATTACAGTGCGGCAAAATTTTGTTAAGACGGTCAACGAAGTGTTGTTACAGTAATGTTCACGCTCATTTGTTGTTTCAGTGAAATATTTGTCACGGATGCAAGATTTTTCAGGACACAAATTGTGGTATTTCGAGATATAACCAAGTTATAGAAGTTTTAACGCAGGTAGGCAGTGCAGTGAAGTGTTTGTAATTGTATTTTGTAGGGAAACAACCAAACCCTATATCCACAAAACATTTCGGGTAAATTTATACGACAGCCTTTCACAGTAATTCAGATAGAGGTCAAAACACGGTTACAGCTTATCAGAATTGTTGTTCCGAGTACAAACGATAACAAGAATAGACACCTTAAATTTACGTTTTTACCTCTCAAAATGTAACCAGTTACTACGGGCTTACTCTATTGCAAGCTCTTTGACTGCGCCGAAGGCGTTGAGGACGTGTTTAAATGTGGGCCCTGGTTTTCCTTTAAGCGTTATTGACGTCCCATTCCACCGACCTCTCACTACTAAGGAGGTGTTACTTCCATAGCTTGGTGAATTAAGAAGTTTCGAGTATTTACCACAGCAGATACTTGCCTTTTTGAGTGCTGTCTTTTGCAAATAAACCTCTTTTCGAAATCTTGAACCGTTTATGTATGAATTATGACGATTGTAATGACCAGCGACAGAACTGAGTGTGTTCCGCGCGACCGTCCGTCGGATATAAGAACCAGTAACTTGAGAGCGAAATGAGATATCGTTCTGCTCTCAATTTTAAACAAAATTTCGATATCTTACCTACATTTCATAAGTCTACCACACAAAAAGTTTACGCAATGCCTTTTTGCCTCTGCAAATTCTCTAAAATTTCGTGAAATGATTTACTTAATTTGATGCTGCACAGTAGCGGTAGCGTTCTCGCTTCCCACGCCCGGGTTCCCGGGTTCGATTCCCGGCGGGGTCAGGGATTTTCTCTGCCTCGTGATGGCTGGGTGTTGTGTGCTGTCCTTAGGTTAGTTAGGTTTAAGTAGTTCTAAGTTCTAGGGGACTTATGACCACAGCAGTTGAGTCCCATAGTGCTCAGAGCCATTTGAACCATTTGCTGCACAGTAATTACGTTGAATAAAGAAAAGAAATTCAGTTCTTTATCGAGAAAAGATGTCAGACTGTAAGTTATGCAGAAATGAAAGTGTTACGAAGAATAGTTTTCTTAAAAATGGATGACAGGTATTTCATTGCAGCTGGCAAGTCCACTTGGACAGAACTGGGCACACCAACAGTCCGTCGGATATCAAAATCAATAACTGGATAACGAATTGAGATATCGTTCTGCTCCCAAATTTAAATTTAAGTTCGGTATCTTACCTACATTTCACAGACAGCAATGTATGAGGTAAAATGAACCATATGTAAAGTTAATGCAAAGAATTTTTACCTCTGAAAATTCTTTAAAATTTCGTATAACGTTTTATTTAATTTGATGCAGCACATTAACGATGACGAATAGTGAAAAGAAATTCAGTCCTTTATCAAGCAAAGATATCAGATGGTAAGATGTGGGAAAATCAATTGTCTTTTACAGAGTAGTTTGATGAAAGGAAAAAAAAATTAGAAGTGCAGCGATGAAGCAGGGAAAGTGAATATAAACGCTGAAAAAATGAGATTGACAGGAAGTGCAAAATATGTTAGCAGGAATGACAGAAAAAAATGTAAGGATTTTGAAGCATATTTCACTAGGGGAAAGATAGATAGTGCCTGAAGGAAAATGAAAGAGGCCTTTTGCGGAAAAAAAAGCAGCTGTCTGAATATCAAGGGATCAGATGGTAAAGTAGTTCTAAGCAAAGAAGGGAAAGCTGAAAGGTGGAAGGAGTATATAGAGCAGCTAGAGAAGGGTGATGAACGTGAAGGCAGTATTATAGAAGGGGATGTGGGCGTAGATGCAGATGAGAGGGGAGACATGACACTGGGAGAAGAGATATGACACTCTGAGAAGAATTTGACAGAGCTCTGAAAGATCTGAGTCGATTCAAGACCCCCACCCCCCGGGGTAGACGAAACTTCTTCTTGGGAGAGCCAGCCATGACAAAACTCTTCCATCTGGCATGCAAGACAGATGAGACAGGCGAAATACACTCACGCTTCGAGAAGAATGTAGTAATTCCAATTCCAAAGAAAGCAGTTGCTGACAGGTGCGAAAATTACCGAATTTTCAGTTTAATAAGTCTTCGTTGCAAAATACTGACACGAATTCTTTACAGAAGAATGTAAAAATTTGTGGGTAGCTGACCACGGGGAAGATCGCTTTGGATTCGGGAGAAATATAGGAACATGTGAGGCAACATTGACTCTTCGACTTATCTTAGAAGATAGGTTAAAGGAAAGATAAACCTCCGTTTTTAGCCCTGTTAGACTTAGAGAAAGCTTTTGACAATGTTGACTGGTATATTCTCTTTGAAAATCTGAAGGTAGTAGGGGTACAATACACGGAGCGAAGGCTATTTACAACTTGTACAGAAACAAACGGCAGTTATGACAGTCGAGGGGCATGAAAAGGAGGCAGTGCTTTAGAACGGAGTGAGACAGGGTTGCAGCCTATAGACGATGTTATTTAATTTGTACATTGAGCAAGCAGTACAGGAAACCAAAGAAAATTTTGGAGTAGAAATACCCGTAAAATTTGGAGAAGAAAAAAACTTTGAGACTTGTCTACGACGCTGTATTTCTGTCAGAGACAGTACCGGACTTGGAAGAGCAGTTGGTCAGTGTTTTGGAAGGCAAATATAAGATGAACATTAACAAAAGCAAAACAAGGATAACGGAATATAGTCTAATTAAATCAGGGGATACTAAGGGACTTAGATTAGGAAACGAGACGCTTAAAGAAGTAGGTGCGTTTTGCTCTTTGGACAGACAAATAACAGATGATGGCCGAAGTAGAGAGGATATGAAATATAGAGTGGCAGTGACAAGTAAAGCATATCTTAAGAACAATAATTTGTTAACAGCGTATATGGATTTAAGTGTGCGCCGCTCGTGGTCTAGCGGTAGCGTTCTCGCTTTCCGAGCACGGGGTCCCGGGTGCGATTCTTGGCGGAGTGAGGGATTTTCACTTGCCCCGAGATAATTGGGTATTGTTGTGTCGTCTTCACCATCATCATTCATCCCCATTACGGTCGGAAGAAAGCAACGGCAAACCACCTCCATTAGAACCTTGCCCAGTACGGCGGTGCGGGTCTCCCGCATCGTTCCCCTACGCTCTGTCAAGAAGCATGGGACTTCATTTTCATTTCCATAGATTTGTGTTAGGAAGTCTTTTTTGACGATATTTGGATGCAGCGTTGCCATGTATGAAGCGTGGACGATAAACAGCTGAGAAAAAAAGAGAATAGAAGCTTTCGAAATGCGGTGCTACAGAAGAATACTAAAGATTAGATGGGTCGATCACGTAACTAATGAGGAGGTACTGAACAGAAATCGAGAGACAAGAAATTTGTGGCACAACTTGACCAAAAGAAGGGATCGGTTGAAAGGACACATTGCGACATCAAGGTATCACCAATTTAGTATCGGAGAGAAGTTTGGGGTGTACAAATATTGTAGAGGGAGACCAAGAGATGAATACGATAAGCGGATCCATAAGAATGTAGGCTGCAGTAGTTATTCGCAGATGAAGAGACTCTCACAGGGTAGAATAGCACGGAAAGCTGCATCAAAACAGTCTTCGAATTGAAAACTACGACAGCAACTGTTTTCTTAAAAGCGGGTAATAAGTATTTCACAGCGGCCGGAACACCTGCTCTTAGCACAGGTAGCATTATTTGGTGAGCAGTGCACCGACAACAAAGCCGCGGTCAGCACGAAATGCAGGGAGCACGGCTGTAGCAGCGAAAGAGTTAAAGCGCATTTACTTGCATTTATTCACTTTTTTAAAAAATGAGCAGCCATTCATTTTGACAAGTGTAACAGAAGAAATATTGAATTTAATTGATGAAAGGAGAAAATATAAAAATGCAGTAAATGAAGCAGGCAAAAAGGAATACAAACGTCTCAAAAATGAGATCGACAGGAAGTGCAAAATGGCTAAGCAGGGATGGCTAGAGGACAAATGCAAGGATGTAGAGGCTTGTCTCACAAGGGGTAAGATAGATACTGCCTACAGGAAAATTAAAGAGACCTTTGGAGAGAAGAGAACCACTTGTATGAATATCAAGAACTCAGATGGAAATCCAGTTCTAAGCAAAGAAGGGAAGGCAGAAAGGTGGAAGGAGTATATAGAGGGTTTATACAAGGGCGATGTGCTTGAGGACAATATTATGGACATGGAAGAGGATGTGGATGAAGACGAAATGGAAGATAAGATACTGCGTGAAGAGTTTGACAGAGCACTGAAAGACCTGAGTCGAAACAAGGCCCCGGGAGTAGACAACATTCCATTAGAACTACTGACGGCCTTGGGAGACCCAGTCATGACAAAACTCTACCATCTGGTGAGCAAGATGTATGAGACAGGCGGAATACCCTCAGACTTCAAGAAGAATATAATAATTCCAATCCCAAAGAAAGCAGGTGTGGCCAGATGTGAAAATTACCGAACTATCAGTTTAATAAGTCACAGTTGCAAATACTAACGCGAATTCGTTACAGACGAATGGAAAAACTGGTAGAAGCCGACCTCGGGGAAGATCAGTTTGGATTCCGTAGAAATGTTGGAACACGTGAGGCAATACTAACCTTACGACTTATCTTAGAAGAAAGATTAAGAAAAGGCAAACCTACGTTTCTAGCATTTGTAGACTTAGAGAAAGCTTTTGACAACGTTAACTGGAATACTCTCTTTCAAATTCTGAAGGTGGTAGGGGTAAAATACAGGGAGCGAAAGGCTATTTACAATTTGTACAGAAACCAGATGGCAGTTATAAGAGTCGAGGGGCATGAAAGGAAAGCAGTGGTTGGGAAAGGAGTGAGACGGGGTTGTAGCCTCTCCCCGATGTTATTCAATCTATATATTGAGCAAGCAGTAAAGAAAGCAAAATAAAAATTCGGAGTAGGTATTAAAGTTCATGGAGAAGAAGTAAAAACTTCGAGGTTCGCCGATGACATTGTAATTCTGTCAGAGACAGCAAAAGACTTGGAAGAGCAGTTGAACGGAATGGACAGTGTCTTGAAACGAGGATATAAGATGAACATCAACAAAAGCAAAACGAGGATAATGGAATGTAGTCAAATTAAATCGGGTGATGCTGAGGGAATTAGATTAGGAAATGAGACACTTAAAGTAGTAAAGGAGTTTTGCTATTTAGGGAGTAAAATAACTGATGATGGTCGAAGTAGAGAGGATATAAAATGTAGACTGGCAATGGCAAGGAAATCGTTTCTGAAGAAGAGAAATTTGTTAACGTCGAGTATAGACTTAAGTGTCAGGAAGTCGTTTCTGAAAGTATTTGTATGGAGTGTAGCCATGTATGGAAGTTAAACATGGACGATAAATAGTTTGGACAAGAAGAGAATAGAAGATTTCGAAATGTTGTGTTACAGAAGAATGCTGAAGATTAGATGGGTAGATCACATAACTAATGAGGAGGTGTTGCATAGGATTGGGGAGAAGTTTGTGGCACAACTTAACTAGAAGAAGGGATCGGTTGGTAGGACATGTTTTGAGGCATCAAGGGATCACAAATTTAGCATTGGAGGGTAGCGTGGAGGGTAAAAATCGTAGAGGGAGACCAAGAGATGAATACACTAAGCAGATTCAGAAGGATGTAGGTTGCAGTAGGTACTGGGAGAAGCTTGTACAGGATAGAGTAGCATGGAGAGCTGCATCAAACCAGTCTCAGGACTGAAGACCACCACAACAACAACAACAACTTTTTTTGTAGGGCTTTCTGAATTTCCAGCACTGATGATAGTTTACAGAAAGCCACAAAGTTTTCCGGCTCGTCGAAGGGTCCTAGTGAGTAGTAATGTGACTGGAAGGAACTGAAGCAGCGCCTACCTTGCTGGCGATGTCGCCGGGCCCGCAGCCGATGTCCAGCGCGGGCAATGGCGGCTCGGGCCACGTGAGCACCGGCCACAGCTGGTCAACATATTTCGCGGCAGTCACCACGAGGTCCGCGCCGTTGCGACTGTACATCTCTGGCTTGTCCATGCTGCTCACCTGTCTGCGACACTCGCCTTCAACAGCAAGATGCTAATGCCTGTACAACAAAAGTGGGCAGGTATAAGCTCAATCTAGCGAAGGTTAGCGGGACATTAAGTCACGCCAAAGCTGAAGTACAGAATTTAACTACATTAAATTCCCTACAAAAAGGCCCTGTTTATCCTTTCTGTAGGTCTAATACACTACTGGCCATTAAAATTGCTACACCACGAAGACGACGTGCTACAGACGGGAAATTTAACCGACAGGAAGAAGATGCTGTGATATGCAAATGATTAGCTTTTCAGAGCATTCACACAAGGTTGGCGTCGGTGGCGACACCTACAACGTGCTGACATGAGGAAAGTTTCCAACCGATTTCTCATACACAAACAACAGCTGACCGGCGTTGCCTGGTGAAACGTTGTTCTGATGCCTCATGTAAGAAGGTCGCATTGTAGCCTATCGCGATTGCGGTTTATCGTATCGCGACATTGCTGCTCGCGTCGGTCGAGATCCAATGACTGTTAGCAGATTATGGAATCGGTTGGTTCAGGAGGGTAATACGGAACGCCGTGCTGGATCCCAACGGCGTCGTATCACTAGCAATCGAGATGACAGACATCTTATCCGCATGGCTGTAACGGATTGTGCAGTCACGTCTCGATCCCTGAGTTAACAGATGGGGACGTTTGCAAGACAACAACCATCTGTACGAACAGTTCGACGACGTTTGCAGCAGCATGGACTATCAGCTCGGAGACCGTGGCTGCGGTTACCCTTGACGCTGCATCACAGACAGGAGCGCCTGCGATGGTGTACTCAACGACGAACCTGGGTGCACGAATGGCAAAACGTCATTTTTTCGGATGAATCCAGTTTCTGTTTACAGCATCATGATGGTCGCATCTGTGGTGGCGACATCGCGGTGAACGCACAATGGACGTGTGTATTCGTCATCGCCATACTGGCGTATCACCCTGCGTGATGGTATGTAGTGCCAATGGTTACACGTCTTGGTCACCTCTTGTTCGCAATGACGGCACTTTGAACAGTGAAGGTTAAATTTCAGACGTGTTACGACCCGTGGCTCTACCCTTCATTCGATCCCTCGAAACCCTACATTTGAGCAGGATAATGCACGACCGCATGTTGCAGGTCCTGTACGGGCCTTTCTGGATACAGAAAATGTTCGACTGCTGCCCTGGCCAGCACTTTCTCCAGATCTATCACCAATTTAAAACGTCTGGACAATGGTGGCCGAGCAAATGGCTCGTCACAATACGCCAGTCACTACTCTCGATGAACTGTGGTATCGTGTTGAAGCTGCATGGGCAACTGTACCTGTACACGCCATCCAAGCTCTGCTTGATTCAATGTCCAGGCGTATCAAGGCCGTTATTACGGCCAGACGTGGTTGTTCTGGGTACTAATATCTCAGGATCTATGCACCCAAACTGCGTGAAAATGTAATCACATGTCAGTTCTAGTATAATATGTTTGTGCAATGAAAACCCATTTATCATCTGCATTTCTTCTTCGTGTAGCAATTTTAATGGCCAGTGGTGTATTTTTCGGGTAGCGAGCGAGAGAATATGAAAATCTCGCTCGTAGCTTTTGAAGGCGGGTTGCATAAAACGGCAGCGGCAGGGGCAGCTGACTCACGCTGTACAGCAGCACGTTTCAAAACCTTCAGTTCTCATTTTCTCTGCCCTGTTTATCGCCAAGTGTCACTTCCTTACAGGTCTACAGGTATCCATGCAAATAATTTCAGAAAAGATACCCAACATTTAAATTTACGTGTCATATCAACAGATTTCTCTGTCTCAGAAACACTTTTATCGCTACTGTCGGTCTGTATTTAACACCCTCTCTATTTCGTCCATCGTTGGTTAACTTTGCTTCTCAAATAGCTCAGCTCATCAACTAATTTTAGTGTCTGGTATCCTTAGCTAATTCTATCAACATCCCCTGACTTAATTCGGCTACATTCCATCATCATCGTTTTAATTTTCTTGATGTTCACGTTATAACGTCTTTAAAAGAAGACTAAACTGAAACAAATTGACTGCTCTAGGTAACATACACCTCTAATCATCCATGGGCGCTACTACCTAACTTGAAAAGCATGTCTCCCTGAAATTGTACAGTAACGTTATCAATAAAGGAAATAAATTCCTAATACCACCCTGTGAGTGGTGTTACTAACCACCTTCTACACGGAGCACGTCCGTATCTCACCACTGATTTCTAGTATCAGCCGCACGCAGTTGACGTCAACAAGTGTATGGGCCTGAAGATGACGTTGTTACAACGTTGAAACTAGTTGCCAAAATAAAATCGACACCTTAAATACAGTTGGAGGAATTTCTTCATTTTTAATATAAATTTGATGGCCTGGCTGTTTGGTCGCCTCCCCCAAACTAAACAACAAAACAAACAATAATTTTTAGTACACGACACACGTAACGTGTACAAGTCAGATGTAGACGGTCTGCCACCTGACGGCAGAGCGAGTGAAGCAGGGACTTCAGCAGACGCTTCATCCGCCGGGGAGAAATAGCAACCGTTCTGTTCTGCTGTGGATCCGAGCATGCGCAGTGGAAGTGTATGCAGGCGTGCGCTCATGTTGCATCTCGAGTGGGCTTTCTGCTCGTTAATTTTTTCAAGTGTGAGCAGCAGACGAGTAAATAAGTGAGATCTTGAGGAATTTTTGGGTAATTGCGCGAAATACTCAACACGTCTTTCAGTGAGAAATGTTTTATAAATACAGTAAATGAAAATTTTCTGTTTTTCACTGCCGCTGAGAAAAGTTGTACATCTAATGATAGCTTCTTATTGTAAAAATGGGATGAAGCAGTACGTATCACCCTGGTTCGTGAAAGAACCGTACGTATTTTATCTGACTGTATATCTTGCATTATTCCTGTATGCCAGGAAATATAGTGTTGAGAGAATACCAGTCAGGGCAGTTGTGCTGGCCGCGACCAATGAGGATTGTAAAAGCCGTTTTGCTACTTGTCGGTCGCACTATTGTGAAACAGTTCCTCTCATTACTGAGTCACTTGCGCGAATTCCGTCATGTATGACTGACAAGGCACATCCATTCTGACGAAGTTCGTAAGGTCCTGCGGACCTTCTGGCCTCGGCTCCTTCATTAACAGGAAGTGTAATTATGTCACTGTATTCAGCCCTTCTTTCCAGCCAGGGTCGAATCCAGTTCCCACTCCTAGCATAACGTCGTCGCTATGCCTGTCCTATCGACTAGGGCGGACACTGACATGGCAAATGCTGCATAGAGAACTGCGTACTTCGTGTCTAAAATCCTGTGAAGCATAAGCAGACACAATCACTTGCTCGTACCAGCATGACATAAAACGAATATTTCAGTTCATAATGCTGTATAATCGTAACGTAATTTCATTGTAGCTGTACAAGATAACAATAACTTCTTAATAAACACTAACAAGGGAACCTCCCCATCGCACCCCCCTCAGATTTAGTTATAAGTTGGCACAGTGGATAGGCCTTGATAAACTGAACACAGATCAATTGAGAAAACAGGAAGAAGTTGCGTGGAACTGTGAAAAAACAAGCAAAATATACAAACTGAATAGTCCATGGGCCACATAGGCAACATCATGGACAATGTGAGATCAGGAGCGCCGTGGTCTCGTGGTAGCGTGAGCAGCTGCAGAACGAAAGGTCCTTGGTTGAAGTCTTCCCTCCAGTGAGAATTTTACTTTCTTTATTTTTACATCGTTATTATCTGTCCGTTCGTTCATTGACGTCTCTGTTCACTGTAATAAGTTTAGTGTCTGTGTCTTGTGACCGCATCGCAAAACCGTGCGATTAGTAGACGAAAGGACGTGCCTTTCCAATGGGAACCGAAAACATTTGATCGCAAGGTCATAGGTCAACCGATTCCTCCACAGGAAAACACATCTGATATATTCTATACGACACTGGTAACGGCATGTGCGTCACATGACAGGAATATGTTGTCGACCCACCTAACTTGTACACTTGGCGAATGGGTAAAAAGATTCTTCTACCTTGCCCGATTTAGGTTTTCTTGTGGATGTGATAATCACTCCCAAAAAAGTGATGAAAACACAATAGTTTGTCACATAAACTGAAAACAAAAAAATTAAACTTTTCACTCGATGGAGGATTTGAACCAAGGACCTCTCGTTCCGCAGCTGCTCACGTTACCACGAGACCACGGCGCTCCTGTGTTCTTGGAGTCCTTGATGTCGCCTATCTTGCCATGAACTACTCAGTTTGTATATTTTACTTATTTTTTCACAGTTCCACACAACTTCTTCCTGTTTTCTCAATTGATCTGTGTTCAGTTTTTCAAGGCCTATACACTGTGCCAACTTATAACTAAATCTGAGGGGGTTGCGATGGGGAGGTTCCCTTGTAAGCTAGATCTATCAGAAGTTTCAGTATGAGTAAATAGCATCGTCAGAAAATATCAATTATCACACCCAACAACGCAGCCACGCCTGTGATTACGAATACCTGATCAGCCAGAACATTATGACCAGCGACCTACTATCGATATAAATTCGTCCAGGCGATATTAGCGCCACCTGGCGAAGAATGACTGCTATTCAGCCACACACTCGGTGCACGTAGTGAGGTTCAGGCCGCTATCCGTGTGTAGAGTGAGGAACGCGCGCGATCTATCTGAGTTTGACTGAGAGCAGGTGATGATGTCCCGGAGTCTCGGCATTTGTCGGCTGTTCTAGGAGTGCTGTGATGTGTTTCTTCAACATGTGGAAAAAACAGAGTGAAACGACATCCAGACGTCGTGGTGTTGGACGGCCACCCCTCTTTACAGATGTCGGACGTCGTAAGCAGGGTAGACTGGTAAAAGAAGACGAACAATGGCGGAACTAACATCAGACTATAATGCCGGGCGGGGTATGAGTGTGCGAAACATGGCAATGTGCTGTGCACAAATGACCACCCTTAGATAAGCAATAGTTTTAATAACTTCATTCGATAGCTAAGAACATGAAGTGGTTTCAGAAAGAAACCCGGTTGTTGTACGAGCAAAGAAACTAAAGTTAAAGCCTTTTTAATTAATCAATCATCGATTAGAATGCAGCGTGATAGCAGACGGGGATGGAAGGCCAGAGCGGAGGTAGCATGCCGAAGGGTTACAATAAGAGGCGAGTCGGGCACGGTAGCCCGGCACAGTGACCTGCAAGACCGTGAAGGCAGAAGGACACAGAAAAACCAGGGAAGCTTAGAATACGAGGCAGTATCCAAAGGCGGACACCCTTTGGGGATGGGGAAGGTGGCCTGGTCCGACCAGAGGCTGCCAAAGGGTAGAAAAGTAGTTCGTTTGATAAAACTTCAAATTAGAGCAGAGGGCCAGAATAAAATATGCAGAAGAGTGTAAATCAAAAGTGCATTGCACAGAAAGCAACAGGAGAAGTATAAGGTAAAATATGTCTGTTTTAAGGGGGGAAAAAATGGTTCAAATGGCTCGGAGCACTATGGGACTCAACTGCTGAGGTCATTAGTCCCCTAGAACTTAGAACTAGTTAAACCTAACTAACCTAAGGACATCACACACATCCATGCCCGAGGCAGGATTCGAACCTGCGACCGTACCGGTCTCGCGGTTCCAGACTGCAGCGCCAGAACCGCGCGGCCACTTCGGCCGGCTTTTAAGGGAAAAGATGGTGCTGATGTCACAAGCAGTTTTGTGTGGGAGAATGGCGCACAGCACGCCACTGTTGAAGACTAGCAGTTAGACCAGGGAGCAGTACGGAAGGCCGGCAGTTGCGCTCCCGCAAGATTACCAACTAAGCTTTGCTTTTGGCTAAATCTGAATAAGACCGGGACAAAGTAACGTTCGCATAGGAGGTGAAGTTATTTTGACTGTGAATGAATGTTTATCTTACTGTGTGACAATTACTGAAGCATAGATGCAAATAGTTAATGGAGCAAAGCCTATTGCGTGCAACCGCACGACAGTCAATGAACACGGTAAGTCAGCTGCTGTGCTCACTCCTGCTGTTGAAATTCTGTTTTGTTTAGCCAATTGGTTATGATCATGCTTATTTCTATGTGTGGTGTCAAGTGTAAGTGAAGACTGAGTTCCGTGGTATCCGGTAATACAAGGTCCTGGCCTTGTGCATTAAAAGACCCGTGTGGCAGCTGAGTGAATTATATTAATACGATCACAATTGGGATTAGCCTGATTCAGACGACAACCAAATGCAGTTGGTATCCGACAGTGGTCTTGAACCCAATAAGAGCGGCATATCCGTCTGACCACTACCAGGCTCGCCGGCCGAAGTGGCCGTGCGGTTAAAGGCGTTGCAGTCTGGAACCGCAAGACCGCTACGGTCGCAGGTTCGAATCCTGCCTCGGGCATGGATGTTTGTGATGTCCTTAGGTTAGTTAGGTTTAACTAGTTCTAAGTTCTAGGGGACTAATGACCTCAGCAGTTGAGTCCCATAGTGCTCAGAGCCATTTGAGCCACTACCAGGCTCGATACAGATGTATAAACTACGATTTTGCAATTTGTTTGTAATAAATTGTATCAAAGGATTTTGAGGCCAACGTGTCTCTAGAATACAACTGCTTTTATCAGAGCTGTATTGTATTATTTAGTAGCAACGACATTCCTCTCCAAAACGTTCTACGTATTTACTAAGTCCAGAATCCAAAAGGTGCGAATAACGTATGAGTGGCTGAACTGCAGGTAAAGGCAGGTAAGATTACAGGTCGAGAAAGTGCGGAGGCTGACTACGCTGCCACCGCGCAGGTAAGTCACAAAGAGGACCTGCCACACACCCTGTAAATCTACCGCTTACCGTACCAGACAGTCCAAGGGGTCCAGTACGTTATAAGTTAGGGTTTGTCATTCCGCAGAGGGGATGTTTTAAAGTGGTACATCGGCCTAGCATGTTACATGTGCCTGAGCACAAAGTACACTGAACACTCCTAACAATGGGCCTCCACAGCCGACGACCAATTTATGTGCCAGTGTTAACACCACGACACCAAATGGCTCTGAGCACTATGGTACTTAACATCTATGGTCATCAGTCCCCTAGAACTTAGAACTACTTAAACCTAACTAACCTAAGGACATCACACAACACCCAGTCATCATGAGGCAGAGAAAATCCCTGACCCCGCCGGGAATCGAACCCGGGAAACCACGACATCGGGAACTACGACTGAATTCAGCATGTGACCATCAGCAATGCACTTTGGCATGGTGGCAGAGCTGGTGGGAGGGCGCGAATTCGTAGCCTTCCAGGGCAGCAGCTCCTTGACGCCTGTACTGTAGGACGGAGACAACCTGGCCGCGGATCCATTACGGTCTGGAGAACAATCACATAGGCATCCATGGGGTCAGTGGAGCTCGTGCAAGGCACGGCCAAGGACTATCGTACACAGGTTGCAGGACACCTACACCCCTTCATGACTATCATGCTTCACGGTGGCAGTGGAATTTTTCAACAAGATGATGTGCCATGTCACACATGTGTGACGGAGTTTCAGTTGATGTGCTGGTCCCCCAACTCGTCAGATGTGAAACCGATCGAACACATCTGAGATGTGACAGAACCTGGCGTCACACTCATTGTCCCCCTCCCCGAAATTTACTGGAATTAAGTGACTTGTGCGTGCACATGTGATCCCAACTCCCTATAGCGACTTAGCAAGGCCTCGTTGCCTCCATGCCATGACGCGTCGCCGCTGTTATCCGTGACAAAGGTTATAATATTGTGACTGACAAGTGTATTTACCACTTGGGCGCTGTTTCACACTTACACGTTAGGTATATTGTGTAACAGTGCTAATTAAAAAGTTGGCAGATGCAGATCTGTGCGTTTGGAACGCTGGTGCAAACTTGTTTATGATAGATGTGTTGTGTAATACCACCTCTAGCGCCCATCATGAAAGGTAGAACGCCCTCTAACAGCGACCAGGTTGACTACCACTGGTGCAGAAGAAATAAGATGCGGCCTAACAACCTAGAAGACTTTTACCTTCAATGACATCGGCCACGACAGCCTACAGACTAGTCCATTACTTGTACTCTGAGGGCAGGCACAGATGTGAAGGAGCCACGATGTGCATGGTGCACAATACGGTGAGTCTTCCTTATGGTGGTCAGACGTGATCGACTGGAACCTTGACAAGTACGCCTGCCCCCATGTTCCTATGTGGTCCAACATTGGGCTACTGTACATCCAAATCAGGATATTCCACGATTCGCACAGGCAGCCAAATGGAGACCCAGACTGGGGCCACTTCCGAACTGTCAGGTGTTGATAGTGCTGCCTTAGAGCAGTACGCAGCATCTGTGTCTTTCACATCACTCAACATCTGACGCTTTCCACGCACCATATATACTGAAGACTCAAAGAAACTGGTACACCAGCCTAATATGGTGTAGAGCCCCTGCGAACAAGCACAAGTGCCGCAACGCGACGTGGGTTGGACTCGCCTAATGTCTGAAGTTGTGCTGGAGGGAACTGACTCCACAAATCAGTAAGAGTACGACGGGGTGGAGATCTCTTCTGAACAGCACATTGCAAGGCATCCCAGATATGCTCAATAATGTTCATGTCTGGAGAGTTTGGTGGCCAGCGGAAGTGTTTAAACTCAGAAGAGTGATCCTGGAGCCACTCTCTGGCAATTCTGAATCTGTGGGGTGTCGCATTGTCCTGCTGGAATTGCCCAAGTCCATCGGAATACACAGTGGACATAAATGGATGCAGGTGATTAGACAGGATGCTTACGTATGAGGCACGTCTCAGAGTTGTATCTAGACGTATCAGGAGCCTCAGATCACTCGAACTGCACACGCCCCACACCTTTATAGGGCCTCCACCAGCTTTAACAGTCCTCTACTGACATACAGGGTGCATGGGTTCATGAGATTATCTCCATAACCGTATACGTCCATCCGTTCGATACAAATTGAAACGAGACTCGTCCGACCAGGAAACGTGTTTTCAGTCGTCAGTAGTCTAATGTCGGTGCTGACGGGCCCAGTCGAAGCATAAAGCTTTGTGTCGTGCAGTCATCAAGGCTCCGAAATTCCATATCGTTGCTGTATCGTTGAATGGTTCGCCCGCTGACATTTGTTGATGGTCCAGCATCGAAATCTGCAGCAATTTGTGGAAAGGCTGCATTTCTGTCCCGTTGAACGATCCTCTTCAGTCGTCATTGGTCCCGTTCTTGCAGAATCTTTTCGGGAGCAGCGATGTCGGAGATCTGATGTTTTACCTGATTCCTGATATTGACGGTACACTCGTGAAATGGTCGTACGCCAGTCTTAAAAATGGGCATATATTCGATGCCGCAAGAAACCTATAAAAACAAGTGCACATAAAAAATGCTCTACGCTGTTGTCCTTTCGTGTTGTACTGATGGTACTAAACTTAACCCAATGATCATTTTCAAGGGCAAAACAATCCGTTTGTTGTTCACTTACATATCAAGGGTTCGATGGACGAGGCTGGTATAAAATTGTGGATTACCAGTGTGTGGGAGAGAAGAAAGGTGCTTTATGAAGAAGAGTTCTCTTCTTGTGCTAAATCTGTCTAGTAGCCATTTGAAAAATTGTGCGGAGTAGAAACTGAGACAGGGAAATACGGAGCTTGCTGTATTCCGGGAGGATTTACGTCACAATTGCAACCTCCAAATCTCTCGACAGATAAACCATTTAAAGTGTATATGAGAGAGGAATGGAACACATGGATGATGGATGAAACCCAACATGAATTCACCCCGAAGGAAGCTTTAAAACGATCTACAATCAAAGAATTGTGTCAGTGGATAAAACAGTCGTGGTGTAGAGTGAGAGAAGCCATAATCGTTAAATCTTTCAAGAATTGTGGCATAAATAACGCTTTTGACGGCAATGAAGACCACCTAATATATGAAGAGGACGACGATGACGGCGAAGAGGAAAAACAAAAAGGAAGTTCAGAAGACGTTTTTCAGGGTTTTAAAGGTCAGATCGGATTTACAAACTAAGAATTTTTTAAATCTGGCTTTCAGTCTAATAATAAAAATACTAAAAATGTTATTTTTTAAAAAAATTCTTAAAAATTATGCGCGTCTTATAGTCAGTAGCGTCTTACAAGCCGTAAAACACAGTAATTCTGTGGGCCTTCGGAGGCCTCCTGGGAGAGGGGTATAATACATAATTAGATTGTAATAAATCTTACTTGAGTTTCGCTAATGGATTGCGCGCAGGTAGTTTCTTTCGTTTTATACATAGTGTCCATACCTTTTGGGTCAAATTGTAACAGGTGATAGTGGGTCCACAACCGATTATATTGAAATGGGGAACCAATGGTCGGAAATGCATATTTATTGTGTTATGGACACACACAGCGTACACCGCATAACAACAACGTAGCACGTAGATAACTGCTCACAACGACGAACACCGGTCTCGATGCATGTACTGCAACGGGGCATGCAGTTGCGTCGCACTCTCTTAAAGACCCTGGGTGTCTGTTGTAGACCGGAACCGACAGCGGGTGATAAACAGCGCACACCCCTTGCCACCAAACAGGTACTGTACACATCTTAACTCAAAGCACGTGTGTCATGTGCCGACCGCATGCATCACATCGGTGCCTTAACTGTGCCGCACGCACACCACTATCCCTGGTGCCAGGTGCCCATTCATCACGACGGTGCATCAGCCCACTTCGATGCTCATGGCCGCGAGCACCCGAACAGCATGTACCTTCACCGTTGGATTGGAAGAGGAGTTCCTGTCCTATGGCCAGCACTATCGCCGGATCTCACACTTCTGGACTTTTTGCCCGGGGGTACGTTGCTAGCGTCTAAGGTACCTGTCTCCCGGTACAACAGACACCAGGGTCTCTGACAGAGCGCGGCAGAAATTCATGCGCCGTTGCCATGCATGCAGTGGGACTGGCGGCCATCCCATTGAACAGTTTCTACGAGGGGCGTTTGAAAAGTCCGTTCAAAGTCCGAGAGATGGCACAACCAGCGCGTATCGAGGTCATGTTTAGTTACTAGCATCTTTGGAAAGCACGCACACCAAGTTTCGGCCATATTGGTCTACTTCTTTGTGTTTGGCCTTTGTGTGAACCAAGGAAGTCGAGTGTCAAAAAATGGACGAAAAAGAATTTCGTGTGGTGATTAAACATTACTTTATGAAAGGCAAAACGCCTCAGGAGACTAGCCTGATAAACATTACGGTGACTCTCTACCTTCGATTAGAACAGTTTATAAGCGGTTTCCAAACTTTCGGAGTGGCCATATGGGCACAAGTGATGCTGAACGTTCTGGTCGCCCTGTGGAGTTTACGACTCCAGAAATCATTGATAAAATCCGTGATATGGTGATCGATGACAGAAGAATTAAGGTGCGTGAGATGGCTAGTGTTGTGAGCATCTCGAATGAATGGGTACATAATATTTTGCATAAACATTTGGACATGAGAAAGCTATCCGCAAGATGGGTTCCGCGACTGCTCACGCTTGACCAAAAACGGAATCGTGTGAAGTGTTGCAAGGATGGTTTGCAGTTGTCCAGGAAGAATCCGCAGGACTTTAAGCTTCGTTTCGTCAGTGTGGATGAAACACGGATACCTTACTGTACTCCTGAGACCAAAGAACAAAATATAAACATTGGGTTACCAATGGAGAATCTGCACCAAAAAAGGCGAAGACCATTCCTTCGGCCGGAAAGAATATGGCGACTGTCTTTTGGGATTCGCAAAGGATAATCTTCATCGACAATCTGTAAAAAGATAAAACTATCACAGGTGCATATTATTCATCGTTATTGGACCGTCTGAAACCGAGCTGCAAGAAAAACGCCGGCGATTGGGCCGCAAAAAAGTCCTTTTCCATCACGACAATGCACCAGCACACACCTCAGCAGTTGTGGTTGCAAAATTAATGGAAATAGAATTCCAACTCGTTTCACGTCCCCCCTACTCTCCAGACTTGGCTCCAACGGGCTTCTATTTGTTCCTCAATATCAAGAAATGGCTGGTGGGACATAGATTTTATTTAAACGAGGAAGTGACTGCAGCAACTAAAAGCTATTTTGGAGACTTGGACAATTCCTATTGTTCGGAAGGGATCAACAAATTAGAACAGCGTTGGACGAAGTGTAAAAGTCTAAAAGGAGACTATGTTGAAAAATATAAAAGGTTTACCCCAAACACGTAAGTAGTTTTTATTGTTGTTACGCGGTGTAGACTGTGTATGTCCATAACACAATAAATATGCACCTCGACCATTGGTTCCCTATCTCAGTATAACCGGTCGTGGATCCACTATAACCTGTATATTTCAGAATTGGGGGTAGGTAGAAAGGTGCAATTTGCTCCATAATGACCACACGCATCTGAAGTTATTCAGGTTGTGGACGAAAGTGTCCCCCCGCCCTCGCCTCCCTCAGACAAAATTTGACACACAAATCCAGCGGAAACCTATTAGATTTTTCTTTCCTTTTTTGGGCTTTGTGAAGAATTTTTGAATATCGCTTAGATATCACGTGTGCTACATATGGTGCACACATTGAACACCATTAAACAGCTACTGTGACAATTAGGTGTGTATATTATGTCGCAAACCGTACTTTCCTACCTACATATCCCCATTTTTTAAATATACTTGATCAAAGTTGTAAAATTCATTTTCGGACACTGTGTTTTCCGTACTTTTTATTGAGAACAATGAGAACCCGCCAGCAATAGATGATCGCACGCACGTCGCCGCAGCCCCGCCCACCAGACAATTCAACGTTTTAAATGTCATTTCTCTTCTGCTCATGGATTTGTGATACAAGTTCGTATTCATTACTGCAGATAAGTACTACGTTTGGACATAAAAATGTCTGTAATGTGCTTTCACAAATCCTTGTCACTTTACTGTGTAATTTATATCACAGCAGCTTATCGCTATGAGGCACGCACGCTGGCGTTGTCAGCACTGAAAGACAAACGAGGAAACATGCCTAATCTCACGTCCCCGCTCCCCGCGATACACTTAGGCCTTCGGCCAAGTTATCGTCGACAGACTATGTGTGTCCGGGAAAATAGTGCGATTAGACCCGAATGCCGGGCGTTTTAAAAGTCTATCTATGGCGTCTGCGTTTTAAGGAGGGGAGGAGATTAGTGTTTAACGTCCCGTCGACAACGAGGTCATTAGAGACGGAGCGCAATTTCGGGTGAGGGAAGGATGGGGAAGGAAATCGGCCGTGCCCTTTCAAAGGAACCATCCCGGCATTTGCCTGAAGTGATTTAGGGAAATCACTGCGGCCGGCCGAAGTGGCCGTGCGGTTAAAGGCGCTGCAGTCTGGAACCGCAAGACCGCTACGGTCGCAGGTTCGAATACTGCCTCGGGCATGGATATTTGTGATGTCCTTAGGTTAGTTAGGTTTAACTAGTTCTAGGTTCTAGGGGACTAATGACCTCAGCAGTTGAGTCCCATAGTGCTCAGAGCCATTTGAACCATTTTTGAAATCACTGCGTTTTAAGGCCTACTCACACATCACTTGCGGAAAACCTTCGCTGTCCACACTATCAGCGAATGGCTTGGGCTTTATATATGCACATAACCTACGGCAAGTGTCTTCTGTCTTCTACATTGTCTACGGCATTTCAATAAGCTTTCTTCAAGAGGCACGGGAACCCACGTCGCCGTTTTCGCTTCCTTCCTCCTTGTGATACGTTTCGACAAATCTTATCTTTCTGCTTCAGGATTGTCGATAGCGTGGATGAGAGAATCCTGAAACCATTCGCTACGTTCTTTTTATTTTGTTTCAGTTCAAGTCCCACAGGCTATATAATCAGCTTCTTACCTGCGAAAGACTTTGAAGTCATTTCTGCAAGAGATTAATGTTTGTCCGCAGCTCGTGGTCGTGCGGTAGCGTTCTCGCTTCCCGCGCCCGGGTTCCAGGGTTCGATTACCGGCGGGGTCAGGGATTTTCTCTGCCTCGTGATGACTGGGTGTTGTGTGCTGTCCTTAGGTTATGGCTCTGAGCACTATGGGACTCAACATCTTAGGTCATAAGTCCCCTAGAACTTAGAACTACTTAAACCTAACTAACCTAAGGACATCACACACACCCATGCCCGAGGCAGGATTCGAACCTGCGACCGTAGCAGTAACGCGGTTCCGGACTGCAGCGCCAGAACCGCTAGACCACCGCGGCCGGCTGTCCTTAGGTTAGTTAGGTTTAAGTAGTTCTGAGTTCGAGGGGACTAATGACCATAGATGTTAAGTCCCAAAGTGCTCAGAGCCATTTGAACCATTTTTGATTAATGTACTGTAGTACAAAGGAGTGTCACAAAAAGTTGAATACTGAAACAATTATCTGAATGACTAACGAAACAGTTCGAACAACCGATTGTTACATAGCCGCTGAATTCTTGTTATAATAACAACCGCTTAGCTTTATCGAGCAAGACACATAGGTTTTCTTCGATTTAAGCACCCACCTTGTACCTTAAAATGTTGCATTTTTACTGAAGCATTGTAAATTTTACTTCTCCATATTATATTCGAAGGAAGTTATTATCTGTAGTTTATACACTAGTTAATTACAATTATGTTTCCCAATGGTCGTGTGACTAGGGTCTCCCGTCGGGTAGACCGTTCGCTGGGTGCAAGTCTTTCGATTTGATGCCACTTCGACGACTTGCGCGTCGATGGGGATGAAATGATGATGATTAGGACAACACAACACCCAGTCCCTGAGCGGAAAAAATCTCCGACCCAGCCGGGAATCGAACCCGGGCCCTTAGGATTGACATTCTGTCAAGCTGGCCACTCAGCTACCGGGGGCAGACTTTCCCAATGGTATGTCCCGTGCAATACAAGTACGAAATATCCTGTTTTACATCCCATATTAACAACAACAGATTGGCAGGAACCGCGACCTTGTATCAACTGAAATCGTAAATTTTGCAAAGTTTTGGTAATCTAGGGTTAAAGATATGATTCGTGTCCGACTCGTGGAGTGACCTTAAAATATTCAACACCGGAGGTGGAATAAAACAGCAAAAAACTGGATAAAGTTTTGGAATACACAGAGACGGCAGAAAATCAATGTACATTGGGTAAATTCCCAAGCTGGCATCCCCTATAATGAGAAAGTTGACGTCTTAGCGGAGCAAGCTGCATCAATAGGAACCGTCGTCGATTTTAAATTGCCGTATATGACTGCTTACGTGAGGTCAAGGTATACATTAAAGGTAAGAGACGTGGAACGTGTCTCAACAAAAGAAAGGTGGATATAATGCGGCATTACATCTTCAGTTTCTTATGTTGCCCTTATAGCATTATGAAAATATTCCTCAACATCCCCAGAAATTTGGCCGGTGGGATTCGTGTTCAACCTCTATAAGCGAACTCCGCAATGATTGGTAATTTTTATGTGAACCCACTCTATGTTTAATTTTTATAGTACTTTCCACGAAAGTTTTTTGACTGTTACGTGTATAAGGATGATCGATAGTTGAAAAACTTATGCAAAGTTAGTTAGGAAAATCAGGTGTTGAGTCCGTTACGGAAAACGAGGTAGGCGCGTAATGTGTGCGCGCCAACAAGGGAAATACCTCGTCTCGCACGCCTAAAACAGAATGGAAGAAATCATGAAACGTTATTTTTTTTTTTTGAGCCATCAGTGTTCTGATTGGTTTGATGCGGTCCACAACGAATTCCTCTCCTGCGCCAACCTCTTTATTTCAGAGTAGCACTTACATGAAACGTCCTCAATTATTTGCCGACAACCTTGTCGTCTTGGATATTAATAAATTGCTTCAGCTGTATTTTTTCCTTTATTATTAGATGATTGCCGGTTTCGTGGCACTTAACCACATCTTCAAGTGAACGGATAACTAAAACACTAGAGCTAAAAACCTCGGAAGTTTGTATCCAACATTCGTTGTCTGTCATAACAAAACGCGGTGAGTCTCAGAATAATACAGCCGGATTCCAGTGTGGTGAATGGGTCCGCTTCTCCGGTCTATACGCAATCACGAACAGGAAATGCAGCGACGTGCTGTGTCACACTGAAGGAAACAAAGTAAACAGCTCGTCTGTAGATAGCTCGCGCAATGCGGGACATCAAAGGACCACCGATCATCCGGCCGCGCCATGAAACCGGTAGTGATGTAATAATAAGGGACAAAATGAAGCGGCTTATTAATACTCGAGATGACGTACACTATTTGTTGGACATATTCCAATCCCCATTTTTCCCCTACAAGTTTTATGTCTACAGATCCCTGTGGTCTGTGGAAGCTATTCCCGGATGCTTTAACACATGCCCTATCATTTTGTTCCTTATATATGACGGTAGTATCTGTTCCCGAAAGAACACATACCGTGGATGACCATGCAGCTTTGCTAGAAATGAAATGATAATTAAATAGACACCCTAGCTGCAAACAGGCGTTGATATACTTCACTGGGGACACGTTGAAAATGTGTGCCCCGACGGTGACGCGAACCCAGGATCTCCTGCTTACATGGCAGACGCTCTATCCATGTGAGCCACCGAGGGCACAGAGAATAGCGATTTAATTATCATTTCATTTCTAGCAAAGCTGCATGGTCATCCACGGTATGTGTTCTTTCGGGAACAGATACTACCGTCATATATAGTTAAAATATGGCTTCCCGGCCATTGACCTTCTTGTGTGAACGCACAAGCTATGCCCGAACTCGTACGGGACTTGGTAGATTAATCTGCCACGAGTAATGAGTACGATGGGCAAACATCTATTAGGCGCACTACGAATGTAGTGGTGTGGACATGTTGGGAATGTGGATCTCACGGGGAGCGTGCAAGGGATAAGTCCCTGCAGGCGCGCTATCCTCTGTGCCCTCGGTGGCTCAGATGGAGCCGGCACGGTAGCTCAGCGTGTTCGGTCAGAGGGTTAGCTGCCCTCTGTAATAAAAAAACTGAGTGAGTCGATCAAAAACGAACTTCAATGGGCGTCAGGTGACGTCCGCCACGAACATTTGAAACGAACAATAAAGAACAAAATGAGATTAAAAAAAAAAAAAAAAAAGATGGATAGAGCGTCTGCCATGTAAGCAGGAGATCCCGGGTTCGAGTCCCCGTCGGGGCACACATTTTCAACATGTCCCCAGTGAAGTATATCAACGCATGTTTGCAGCTAAGGTGTCTATTTAATTATCATTTCATTTTGTTCCTTCTTATTGTCAATGATTTTCCCATATCCCTACATCCGCCGATTTTGCGGAGAATCGCCTCTTATGTTATTAGTCCATCAAATTTTCAGCGTCTTTCTGCAGCACCACATTTCAAACGCTTCGACAGTCTTCTCTCTCAGTATCCCACCACAGTCCACGATTCACTAACATCCGACGCTGAGCTCCAAACGTACGTTCTCAGAAATATCTTCCTCAAATTAAGGCCAACGTTTGATACTAGTAGGTTTCTTAGGCCAGGAATGTCGTCTTTGCCAGTGCTAGTGCATTTTATCTCCTCCGTCGTATGTTACTTTGCTTCCGAGGCAGTAGAATTCCTCACTCCGTCTACTTCGTGGTCACCAGTCTGGATGTTAACTTCATCACTACTCGTTTTTCTGCTACAAGCCATTACGTCCGCCTTTCTTCGGTTCTCTCTCAACCCATATCCCCTGCTCAGTAAATTGTTCATTCCGTTTAGTACGTCCTATAATCCTTCCATGCTGTTAATGAGGATAGCAACATCATCAGCGATTATAACCGTTGACATTGTACTACTTTGGATAGCTCTCAGTTCCATTTATCAGTAAAATAAACAGTACGGTCGCTAGGACCATCTGAAGGTGAGAGTACTAGTCGCGGTGCTTTGTAGCTGTACACGCAGTATGAGTGAGGCCGTTGTGGTAGATGGTGAAGTGAACGTAGTAACGACAGACATGACTAGGTGGGAGACAATTAATCCTGTGAACATTGTTAAGTTGTTACACGTAAAGGTACACTGAATAATGTACACTGGATAATAGAAATGTCATTGAAGTGGAGAATAGGCCGTTTGAGTGTACGTTACATGCTATGAAAATGAAAAAAAAAACTTGTTATGGGGACTTACTGGTAATACAAACTGGTACATTGGAGACATTACTATGAATCTATTGGTGGAGAAGATATGAGAAATCCCGCAGTTCTGAAATGTCTTATCCAGCAAATGAAGGAGCTACAAGCCGAGATAAATATGCACGTTAACTGCCCCAAATACTGCGAATAAGCGCGCTACTGAGTACTGATGACCAAGCATTGGATAATAATTATGAGGAGTATTATATCCAGGACTGCAATTATTATAATTAATTAACGGTGTATTCGTAGAAATCATCTGCAGGGTGATACGCAAAGGTCACTCCCAGGTCACTTCAAGGGAAACGGACACCAAACATAACAATTGAAGCTTTAAAATAGTCAGTAAGAGAGCAGTTTGACAGAGAGAGAGCCAATGGGTCCATCAGAGCACAATTGGCGCGTTCAACCGTAGGGTCTGCATGCTGCCAGAGCTATAGCTCTTGGCAATTTTAAAAGCTTATTTGCATTTCGTCATTGCCTTCAAAGCAAAATATACGAGGGTAAGTCAATTATTATCCTCAACTTAGTTATATTTTTGTTTATTTTGGTAGTACTGTCCTTATACATTGATGACGCATGCTCTGTTTATTCGTTGTTATATCTTTGCAATGTTCAAGCTGCTAGGTTAGTTTCGTTATCGCTGCCGTGCTGTTAATCATGACTGCTCCGCTGTCTATTTGCACCAAAGAAGAGCAACGTTTAGTGATCCATTTTTTGTGGTCGGAAGGCGTATTAGAGGCCGAAATTAAAAACAAAATGGTTCAAATGGCTCTGAGCACTATGGGCCTTAACATCTGTGGTCATCAGTCCCCTAGAACTTAGAACTACTTAAACCTAACTATCCTAAGGACATCACACACATCCATGCCCGAGGCAGGATTCGAACCTGCGACCGTAGCGGTCGCGCGGCTCCGGACTGAGCGCCTAGAACCGCTAGACCACCGCGGCCGGCTGGGCCGAAATTCATCGAAGACTTTCGGTACAGTATGGGAACAGTGTTTTGCCACAACGGAGTGTCTACGAATGCATTGAAAAATTCCGAAATGGTCGCACGAGTATTACGCACGATGAAGGACCAGGACGACATTTTACCGCCACAAATGAAGAAATCATTGAGCGTTCACGTGAAATGATTCTCTTAGACAGACGATTAACTATTGACGAAGTGGCACATCGACTGCAAATTAGTCACGGGTCTGCCTACGAAATCATCCACAACAGACTTGCGTTTCATAAAGTTTGTGCGAGATGGGTCACAAAAAAACTCACACAGTTTCATAAACAAACGCGCTTGGACATCTGCAAAAAACATTTGGATCGCTATGGTAACGAAGGGGACAACTTCTTACACAGGATCATTACTTGTGACGGAACGTGGATCCATCATTACGAGCCGGAGAGTAAACGGCGGAGTATGGAATGGAAACATCCAAATTCGCCGTGCAACAAAAAGTTCAAGACCCAACCGTCCGCAGGAAAACTGATAATTACGGTTTTTTGGGACGCACAAGGTCCAGTACTGGAACATTATGGGGGAAGGGGCACAACAATAAACAGTGTACGCTACAGTGAGATGCTTACTGCCAGGCTAAAGCCTGCAATTCGAAGCAAACGCCGAGGATTGCTGTCAAAAGGTGTTTTGTTGCACGACAATGCCCGTCCGCAAACTGCTGCCCATACTGCTGAAATGCTCCAGAAACTCAAATTTGAAGTGCTGGATCATCCTGCATATAGTGCCGATCTTTCCCCTTCTGACTATCACTTGTTTGGTCCACTCAAACAGGCATTAAGCGGCCGTCGATTTTCCTCGAACGAAGCAGTTAAAGAAGCGGTGCATTCCTGGCTCGCAGCTCAACCGAGAACCTTTTTTATGAGGGCATCAGCAAGCTTGTACAACGATGGACCATGTGCGTTGAAACGCAAGGAGACTATGTCGAAAAATGATGTTATTGTAAGTTTCCTATTTGATTACAACAAAATTATATAACTACTTTGCGGATAATAACTAACTTACCCCCTTAGTATCTTTTCCAAACAGGTCGCTACGGCCATATCTCCCATAGAGGGTGGAGGAAACCGTATTATTATGCCGACAGAAGTCTCATTTGTCACAAATGTGAACATGCTCATTAAAGACGAAAACATAAATAAGGAACGAGAGGTGAACAGTGAACTGTTTCCTTATGCAGTACTATCACATAGACGGGAAAATCAACAGCTGCTTTTGATATAGTCTGTTCAAAGGCCCACACACAGTTACACAACAGATATGGCTGTGTCTACGGATGCTAGATAAGTGACGGGCTGCAAACATTTGTTTGCAGGAAACACAGGGGACATTAGGTCAATAGGTTGATAAGAAAGTAGTCCACGAACTTACATATTGGAGCGAGACTGAGGAAATGACTAACACACACATGAATAAGTTTTTACATTCGGGCATCGATGAATACGTTGGTGAGGCTGGTCTATTACTTTGCGATCCCTGGTCAGAACACAGCCTGTAGAAAGTTTTCCTACCAAGGATATTACGTTCGTGATAAGGGCACAGGTCATCCCCGTTTTCAAGAAGGGACGTCGAACAGATGTGCAGAACTATAGACCTATATCTTTAACGTCGATCAGTTGTAGATATTTGGAACACGTATTATGTTCGAGTATAATGACTTTTCTGGAGACTAGAAATCTACTCTGTAGGAATCAGAATGGGTTTTGAAAAAGACGATCGTTTGAAACCCAGCTCGCGCTATTCGTCCACGAGACTCAGAGGGCCATAGACACGGGTTCGCAGGTAGATGCCGTGTTTCTTGACTTCCGCAAGGTGTTTGATACAGTTCCCCACAGTCGTTTAATGAACAAAGTAAGAGCATATGGACTATCAGACCAATTGTATGATTGGATTGAAGAGTTCCTAGATAACAGAATGCAGCATGTCATTCTCAATGGAGAGAAGTCTTCCGAAGTAAGAGTGATTTCAGGTGTGCCGCAGGGGAATGTCGTAAGACCGTTGCTATTCACAATATACATAAATGATCTTGTGGAAAACATCGTAAGTTCACTGAGGCTTTTTGCGGATGATGCTGTAGTATATCGAGAGGTTGTAACAATGGATAATTGTACTGAAATGCAGGAGGAATGGTGCAGGGAATGGCAATTGAATCTGAATGTAGACAAGTGTAACGTGCTGCGAATACATAGAAAGAAAGATCCTTTACCATTTAGCTACAATATAGCAGGTCAGCAACTGGAAGCAGTTAATTCCATAAATTTTCTGGGAGTACGCATTAGGAGTGATTTAAAATGGAATGACCATATAAAATTAATCGTCGGTAGAGCAGATGCCAGACTGAGATTCATTGCAAGAATCCTAAGGAAATGCAATCCGAAAACAAAGGAAGTAGGTTACAGTACTCTTATTCGCCCACTGCTTGAATACTGCTCACCGGTGTTTGATCCGTACCAGATAGGGTTGATAGAAGAGATAGAGAAGATCCAACGGAGAGCAGCGCGCTTCGTTACAGGATCATTTAGTAATCTCGAAAGCGTTACGGAGATGACAGATAAACTCCAGTGGAAGTATCTGCAAGAGAGACGCTCAGTAGCTCGGTACGGGCTTTGTTGAAGTTTCGAGAGAATACCTTCACCTAGGAGTCAAGCAGTATATTGCTCCCTCCTACGTATATCTCGCGAAGAGACCATGAGGATAAAATCAGAGAGATTAGAGCCCACACAGAGGAATACCGACAATCTTTCTCTCCACGAACAATACGAGATTGGAATAGAAGGGAGAACCGATAGAGGTACTCAAAATACTCTCCGGCACACACCGTCAAGTGGCTTGCGGAGTATGGATGTAGATGTAGACGTAGATGTAGAATGCCATCACAGACAATCAAATACTGCTATCATCTGAATGTATATTTTTATACACAGTCGAACTGCATGCCTTGTTGGTTTCGAACGCTTGCAAAATTCCAAACGGTAGGCTACATTATATGATTGATATTTCATCATCTGTCTTTGCTCTTTTACCAATAACCAATGTTATGCACCGAGATACACAGCTGCGCTAACATATGCGTAGGAAAGTTCTGATTGCGAGGGTGACATTGATATTGCATCATTTGACAACATCATCATTGTGGTTTCTGATATTAGACTGCTGCAGTGCGAACACACCGAAAATGATGTAGCAGATCCAAGCGTGTGCTCTGCTCCATTTCGCTGTGTTTTAATCACTTTCTTGAAACTCCACATCTGCACTTCGCTGGCTTTTAAGAGAAGAACTACGATAGTAGAGCAACTTCTCATTTGGGAAACATGACTCTGTAAGTAGGCCCTCCACACGTGTTAGCACGTATAGTTTCAAGGAAACTATATCTCATTTATCATTCTTGTGAACCTGCCGCTCACAATTATCTATTATATGGTATTGTCTATTTAGCGATTTATACTCCTGTAGTATTTAGATCCGTTAAAATTCAAACATTGATTTTACACAAATTCAGAGTTTTACAGATGAATGATTTTGATAGTTGGTAGAACAAATACGTCACTGTATATTAAGATCATTTTATTAGGCTTTAGGAGATTGAGGTAGAGCACTTTTCCTGTACGAATAACACACAGCTGGCTGGACGCTAGCGCTTACAAGACAAATGGACCCCTGTTAGCGTAACCATAGGACTCCGAACGTATAGCCTCGGATGATGATCATAACTTGCGTGTCAGCAACAGAGAAAAGTAACAGACAAGGTTTCATTGCGTAGTACGGGGAATACAGGGTGAATCAGAAAGCCATCGACAAGCTTTCTTTGGTGGTATGTAGTAGGGCCAAAACAAGAGAAAAAAAAATCAAGTAAACGTGAGCTTTAGAGTGCAGATCTTAAGCGCTATGAGCACTTATTCATTACGAGAGGTTTGTCTCACAGTAGAACAGGTGAACAAGTGCTCATAGCTCTTGAGATATGCATTTTAGAACCCACGTTTACTTGACTTTTTTTCTTGCTTCGGTCCATACTATCACCTCTGGACGTTTGTCGGTGGAGTTCTGATTCATTTCGTATAAGCGGAACGAAGTGCCTATAGTCGGTCGTGACTGCCGTATCCGAGACACATTCGTAGAGGGGTTCTTTGAATAATGAAAACAATGACCTATGCACTGATACAGTTTCACTGCTCTTCCTGGTAGAGTATTGGGTAGTATTGTAAATGGATGGATACCTGCAGTGTATTTTTGTTTTTCAAACTGAAAATATCGAATGTATTTTTCTTTTTTGCGTATGTATAACCTACGAATGTCCCATTTCAAAAAAAAAAAATGGTTCAAATGGTTCTGAGCACTATGGGACTTAACATCTGAGGTCATCAGTTCCCTAGAACTTAGTACCACTTAAACCTAACTAACCTAAGGACATCACACACATCCATGCCCGAGGCAGGATTCGAACCTGCGACCGTAGCGGTCGCGCGGTTCCAGACTGTAGCGCCTAGAACCGCTCGGTCACGCCGGCCGGCGTCCCATTTCATGTCATCTCGAATAGGCTCCTCTTCGACGTCTTATATTTGTCATAAAACTTATAAAGGTTTAAAATTATATACTGAAACAAACAGCGAGTGATTAAAATAACATTAATTAATTGATTTTCAAGAGAATCGTTAGTATAGTTTTTAGTGAGTGCTGTACAGTAGCTAGTTCTCATAGTTAATCTTTTTAGTCAGTCTTTCATTTTCAGTTGTAAACACTCCTAAAGTTCATAAAGTTTTTGTCAATAACATTCGAATATAACTTAATATAGCTACGAAATAGAAACCGTATTCAAACAATTGTTGTAAATGCGTTCTTCCACGGTGCTGTTGCTTATGTGCGTGTGTGTCTGTCTATTTATTGCGAGCTCTGTTGCAGTTACATATTCCGAGTGTAGTTCGAAGTGGTATTGTGAAGGAAATAAAAGTTTCTTCTAGGTAGACATTACGGCGGTGACGTGATTAATTAGCGTTTCCAGCAGCAGTTTACAACTGTCCGATAGAATTTTAAAAGTATATCAGTGAAATTATCGATATTTACTTATGTTCTAGATTCATGCTTCTTTCTTGCATTATCTGCGTAAGCTAAATAACGAACTGGTTAACATTAGCACTTTTCGAAACAGGACTACCTACCATTCATTTTCCTTACCTAATTTCTGCTAATAAATAATGTACGCCGAATTTGACTACTCTGTTCTCGTACTTCATCGAATTTCTGTCTATATTACACCATAATTTTTCGTTAGTCTGCGACAACTTCGGTGTAAGTATTGTGATCGATAAATTATCTTAAGCACTACTACTAGAGCTGAAAACATATATTATGTAAGAGAAATGCGTAGATGCAGTTAAAGTAATAGCAAACTGAATCTGTGCATTGCCGTTTGCCTATAAGTACGCATTAGGGGAGACCGGCGAAATACCGACACCTTTCGGAGTTTTCGTTTTATTTTAGAATCTGTCACTTGAATGAATAAATTCATGGCTGTCGGACCCAGTAATGTTACACGTATAGCTGTATAAGAAAAATCGAAAAATTTTGAATACCTTCGGAGCTGTACAAACATTTTCTCAACTCTGTAACCTCCCGGTATTGCCCCGAGTACAGGGGTAATGCTGACACCTTTACAGGGTAATACCAACAGTATAAAATACAGACAGAATAAAGTTCTTGCTCTAAGAAAGTAAACAATTTATTATCTTCACATGTATCAAAGTACATATAAAGCATGTTTTTCGTAAATGATGTTCAGGTTGAAAACATAAATCAATTTCAGCTTAATTGGAACCTAGAATTCTGTTGATATTTGTGTGATAATTTTCTTAAGGAGCTTACTTCAGAATTTCTCTTTTTAAAATCAGAAACCCAGTACTCTCTAGCATTTTGATAATTTCATCGAAATTGTGCTTAAGGCCTAATTTTTGTTCAAGGTCACAGTCAATTCGCAGCAGTTCGACCAGAGAAATTATACTAAATAATTGATAATTGTGCCAATATAGGCCACAGAGTAAAACGAGTAGAAACAGATCTCCCCCCCCCTCCCCCCCCCCCCCACCCCACCGTGAAAGGCGTCTTGTCTGCGTTATATTTCAGTCGATCATAAAATGTAATTTTTAGTATGTTCATCTCCTTTGATACGGTGTTCAGTTATCTCCCTGACTTCACTATGCTTAACACCTTTTTTATGGTTTCTTCAGGCCATTTAGCTCTGTCAGATTTTCTTTTCCTTGTTCTTGCCATCTGAAATTACATATAAGACCTCACTGAAGTGTAAACAACTATTTTACTGAAGTTTATAGTGTGGGGAAATATTAATACTCTGTCGACATTGGCCCATATTCATCTGTCGATATTCCTCCACTCCGACATCATGGCGGAGACCAGGCTTCAATGGCTTTGATAATGCTCGAATGGTTAAAAAAATGCGTGCTAAAAGGTGCTCTAGAAAACATGCTGTCTACTTACGTTATAGTTCTTAACATTAAAAAAGTATTGAAATGCTAACCTCAGTGTAAAAATAAACAAAAAATAACATCAAAAGTAAATAAAAACTATTTGTTAGCGCCTATGTAAGACTGTAGCTTATAATAACTTATTGCCTCTGCATCCTACTTCTGGCATTATTCGCTATGCTGCATCACAGTCTCCTAATGACTAAAGCTCTACTGAGCTGAAAAAAAGGCTGGTGTCGGTATTGCCTTGTTAGTCGCTATTTCTCCGGTTCCTCTACTCTTACGTAACCTACGTTTGTATGTATAGCACTGATATTTTTCAGAAAAAAATATTTATGTCACTAGGAAAAGACGTAACATACCAGCTTTTCACTTTGACTTCAGCTGTGGTTTCCACTAATACCAAGAATGTAAGTATGTAACTATCCACCTGAAAAAATGTTGGCGTGACCTTCGAAACGCGTAGTGATACAATAAACAAATGACTTGCGCATAAAGCTTTTATTTATACTTAATTATCGTCGCATTTCTCATCATTCCGATCGCTATGGACGAAATAAATTATTCACTTCAACTACAGTAATGATACACAGGTCCAGCTGCTAATTTGGTGAAGGTTTAACGAATTTGAAACTGCTCGCTGGCGCACAAGCAACTCCCCTACCAATTTTTCAAAGCATGAGCAATCGAGTCCATGTCTGGGAAGATGCTGGCACACCTGTCAAAACTCACCCACCACCAACGAAGACCGCGTCACAGATGACTAGGACACCGGGGCAATGGCGTCCGACGTTTATATAGCAGATAAATGAGTCCCCCCAATCCCCTCCCCTCCCACTAGTTCAACGGTTACGCGGTGATTACCACTTGACTAGTCTACGAGCTAGCTTTCTCTCTACGTATCTATATAAAATATTTATACGTGATTGGCTGCGCTCTTATAAACCGACAAATTTCGTGCAATACACTCCCGAAAAATTATAATAATTAACAGAGAGACAGTTAATTTAATTTTTTCTAATAAACATATTGGCAATTAAAAACATAAAAATTATATAAAACTTGCAAGTACACTGTGAGTGACGGAACAGGTTTGTTTCTTCATAAGCGTTAATGTGGTATTGACGCGCTGCTCTTCTGTGGCAATTTGTTTACAGCACGGACTGAACGTGACGTTCGTGAAAGTCGTGACCAATTTAATTTTATAGTAATTGACATAAATTCTTCAAGAATAATGCAACTGTCACCAGAGGGAGGCAGAGCAATACATCATTCAGATGATGGTAACGCGGCCTTAAGAAAGCATCGCTATCACCTCGTAGTATGTCCAGAAAAAGTTGCAGATTTATTATTAATAAATTTCATATCTACAACCATTTATCAATATTGTTTGGTGCAGCCGGTATCTGACGGCATCGAAGCCAGATGGAATCAATGAGGAGATATGAATGACCGAATCATTTACAATAATTTCTTGCACGTAATAAGCGCAAGACACACTAAAATAACTCGTATCTGATCTCGGGGCGTGATTTTCTAAGTCCAGTAACAACTAACGAGTGAACGCAATGTGCGTTCCACCATTACGTCTCTTCACAATGACCTGCCGACTTCGCTTTTGAGCCAAAAATTATCTGATTTTTTTACGTGTCGTTCGTATTTTATTCTAAGAATAAATCCAGGAATCGTCAAGTTGATTTAACATCTGCTCTCTAAGGCAGCCTGAGAAAAAAGACGTAAGAAAAATGTGCAGAGCTACGCCCCTACCACATGACAAACAAAAGATACGTTTTTGTGTCTGTTTTGTTTTGTTTATGTCACTCATTTTCTTTGGGATTACTTTACCATTCACTACGTTTACATGCGACACATCATCCTGAAGATGAAAACCGAATTTCGGAAACCGTTTTCCGCTTTCTCGTTTACATGTTAAGGGCTGAATCGGATTTGTTAGCCCAAATAAATATGGCATCTGGAAAACTGCTGATCCAATTTCTGATTCAGTCAACACAACTGTTATTTCGCTTCACTTAAATATTACAGGTCGACAGCTTCATGCTCAGTCTAATATTTCTGCTTCTCCTTCACTGCACAATAAGTCCATATGAACCGAATATTATGAAGACAACACGTAACTTGACAAACCGGGCACGTTTTAATACCGGTTTCGTTTACTTGGAAGCGAAAATCGATTGCGGAATTCGAAAACAGGCACTAGAACCGGATATCCAGAATCGATTTTGAAGTGTCAACATGACCACCCAGAAGCAGTACTGGAAAATCGGTTTACGAAATGCGGTTCTGGGAGCCCCACGTAAACGGGCCGATTATATGGTTCTTGAAGCACAGAGATTCATGAAACATTTTCATGAATTAAAGAAAAATAAAGCGCCCACACGCGCGAAAAATGGGTTCCTACAGAACGTTTACAAAAAAATAGTACATTTACGTGACGTAATACTTTAATATACTTTGTATTATTATTGACAGTTTTACTTAAGTTTTTTCATGATCTGTTAAGGTCAACGAAATTTGTTGAGGTCAATGACTATTACAAAATTTATGAAACATCACTAAACAAAATGGCTCTGAGCACTATGGGACTCAACATTTGTGGTCATCAGTCCCCTAGAACTTAGAACTACTTAAACCTAACTAACCTAAGGACATCACACACATCCGTGCCCGAGCCAGGATTCGAACCTGCGACCGTAGCGGTCCCGCGGTTCCAGACTGACGCGCCTAGAACCGCACGGCCACACCGGCCGGCTGAAACATTTCGGCTTCAGTCTCTTCGGTTTTACAACGTTTAAGATCGTTTTCTTGTCAGTCAGTGTGTGTATTCCGTACAAATTTTGCAACGGGTTTAAAACTTGCCGAGCCTAGACTAGCAACTTTCAACACAGCTCAGCAATGCAATATTAACTCGCTTTCTTGTCTCGTGTACGTCGGAGGGCAGTTTGTGTACCACTGTCGTTTCCCAGTTTTCCTGTTGCAGTCGCGAATGGTTGGCGGGAAGAGAGGTTGTTGATAAGCTTCCGTGTGAACTCGATTGTCTATCGTGATATGTACGTACGAGGAAGCACTATACAGGTTGACTCAGGTGAAGAAAGACCGAAATAAAAATTAAATTTACCACGTGTCTGTATTGCAATCACATCAAAATGTTTGAAATCGACTGAAAAATTTCGCATTCACACAAAAACAAAAGGCAGAAAATAATTATTTTGACACAAATAACCTTCTACTATACCATTTTTTTAAGTTAGCTTAACAAATGTTAAATAATTTCTGCTAGTCCCATAGAGACTCCTAACACCATACAAAAAGTCTTGAAAATTTGTGACTTTGAAAGTTTAGTAGCTATGGAAATAAGTACACCGTTTAAGACGAAAAACGTGAGGCACGTGCAGTACACAAATTATGCATGAATATTTCACTTCCTTACTATTATCTGTTGCATGTGTCCAGGATACTTCTTCTTAAGTGTTGCAAATATTTCCACAGTAGCCCGGCCGTTTGGCCGAGCGGTTCTAGGCGGTTCAGTCTGGAACCGCGCGACCGCTACGGTCGCAGGTTCGAATCCTGCCTCGAGCATGGATGTGTGTGATGTCCTTAGGTTAGTTACGTTTAAGTAGTTCTAAGTTCTAGGGGACTGATGACCTCAGATGTTAAGTCCCATAGTGCTCAGAGCCATTTCCACAGCTATTAAAAATTCAAATCACCATTTTCACACACGTGTGTGTATGTGAGTGTATGTTTGTGTGTGTGTCTGAAAAATAATTCCTCCCGTACAGATTCCTAACCCTGGTTAGGAGTCTGCGTGGGAGAAATTATTTTATACTTTTCAGCCCGATTTAAAAAAGTGGTATATTAAAAACTGATTTTTATTTAAATAGTTTTCCAATATTACTTGGCATACTGCCGTCAACAGGTGTTACATGTACATTAATTTTTAATTATAGATTCATTTTAAGTGCGATGAGGTATATTTCCTTGGTCTGGCATTGATATTAAGTACTGAATCTTGTCGCTCTCCAGTATAATTGATTCATTTTAAAGTGCGCCATTGTGTGTGTTCCCAGAATGAGATTTTCATATTTCAATGCAGTGAGTGCTAACTTGAAACTTCCTGGCAGATTAAAACCCTCTGCCGGACCGAGACTCGAACTTGTAACCTTAGTGTTTCACGGCGAAGTATTCCAGCTACTGAGCTACGTAATCACGATTCACAACTCCTCCTCATAGCTTTATTTTTGCTAGTACCTCACTTACTGCCTTCAAAACTTGACTGAAGCGCTCCAGAGAAACTTGCAAGAGTCGCGCTCCTGGAAGAAGAAGGGATGTTACGGAGATATGGCTTGGCCACAGCCTGGAGGATGATTCCAGAATAAGAATTCCGCTCGGTAGCGGAGTGTACGCTGATATGAAAGTTCCTGGCAGAGATACTTGCGGAAGTAATGCTGTGGGGACGGGTCGTGAGCCGTGCTTGGGTAGCACAGTCGCTAAAGCACTTGCCCGTGAAAGACAAAGATCCCAAGTTCGAATATTGGTTCTGTACACAGTTTTAATCTGGCAGGAACTGTCATATCAGCGCACACTTCACTACAGAGAGAAACTCTCATACCGGAAACGCCTCCCAACCTGCGGTTAAGCTATATCTCTGCAGTATCTTTTCTTCCTAGAGTCCTAGTGTTGCAAGTTTCGCAGGAGAGCATCTGTGAGGTTTGAAAGGTAGGAGGCGAGATACTGGCGGAAGTACAGCTGTCAGAGTTGAATACATCCTTATCTGGCTCACAGAGCAAACTACGATATCATTTCACACTTCCAAATACCGTTGTTTGCATTCCAAAGATAGTTGCCTCAGAAGATTCCAATATGGAATACTTGTCATATTAATATAAAGACACTTAGTTAATATTATCAAAGGTAAGTAAAGCCACATACATCTCTGAAAAAGTATAACATGTTCCATGACATAAGTTTTCTTATATATGAAAAGTCTGTATTCTTAGTGTGTGTACTACCTTTGCAATTGACGTACACTGTAGAGGAAAAACATTATGACCACTACCCATTGCGAGTTGGATGTCGTTTTGTGGCGTTGAGCGAAGGTGACGCGATAAAGAAAGTTCTAAGTGGATCAAAGCCTGATGGGGAATCATTCTAGCGACGACAAGGGCCGCAATGGGGAAATCTACTGATGTAAGCGACTTTGACAAAGCTGAAATTATTATTACACAGAGCCTGCGAACGAGTATCTCGAAAACGGCGTCGCTGATCAAATGTTCACGAGCTACTGTAGTAAGCATCTATAGAAAGTGGTAGAAAGACAGTGAAACCACAACTTAAGTGGTTGGACGTCCTTGACACTTGACATACCGTGGGATTTGGGGGCTTGCTCGTCTGTAAAACAGGATAGTTAGCGATCTATGGCACCACTGCCGAAAATGCGCAATGCTGGTGCACGCACAAGTGTTTCGGAGCACACCGTTCATCGTACATCGTTGAACAGGGGGCTCCGCAGCAGACGACTCCTGCGTGTTCACATGTTGGCCCAACGTCATCGTCATTTACGATTTCAGTGGCCACGGGGTCGTCGGGATTGGACCGTGGATCAATGGAAACGTATTGCCTCTTCGGATAAATCAAGTTTTTGCTACACCAGGTCGATGGTCGTCTCCACAAACTCCGTCATCCACGCCAACAGCGGTTAGAAATGCGCAGCACACTGAGGACGCAGGTTGCTGGGAGCTGTATTATGCTTTGGGAGACATTCTGCTGCGCTCGCATGGGACCCGTGGTGGTAATCGAAGATACGCTGACAGCTGTGGACCTTTCGTGTTTGATGTCTTCCCCACCACCGATGTCATTTTCCAGCAGGATAACTGTCCATTTCTCAAAGCCAGAACCGCCCTATAGTGGTTAGAGAGGCGTGGTACTGTACTCACATTGATGTCTTGGCCACGGTATTCACCTGATGGGAATCCAGTGAAACCCATTTGAGTCGCTATCAGGCGCCAT
The DNA here is from genome assembly GCF_023898315.1 of Schistocerca nitens. NCBI lineage: Eukaryota > Metazoa > Arthropoda > Insecta > Orthoptera > Acrididae > Schistocerca > Schistocerca nitens. The sequence goes on along the minus strand of NC_064615.1, from coordinate 251,209,634 downwards.
CAACGCGTACACAAATCAGCGGCCCACTGTTTAAGAAAATTACTTGACTTGTGTCTGGACATCTGGTGTGACATACATCCACAAACCTACCAAGAACCAGTCGAATCCTGATATGCAGTATCGGTAACATATTTCTTTCCAAAGATGGACCAACAAGTTACTAAGCAGGTCGTCATAATGTTTTGGCTCGTCAGTGTAACTTTTATGCTAGCAGTTTAGAAGCTTTAGAATGTAAACAGTTGCACGTGCAAGTGGTGAATGTTTATTCTTATACTCCGTGTGCCACACAACGACGAAATGAGCAAAAATGGAAGTAAAGACGTCATTGAGATGAATTTAAGATGCGGTTCAGTTAAGGGGCTCACTAAAATGAACAAATCTTTGTGGACAGAGACTAATTTCGGTACATAACGTTACTGGCACACGCAGCAAATAGACCTCATAACACTTCAAATGAAGCTATAAGTATAATGTTCGTGTAACTGTAAAGCTCCTGTCTGATGACAGAATGTGCTGGAACGCGTCGTGCCGATGGGTACTTGCAAATTAAAGTGACTGAAGGGCTGAAAAATTATTTCACAAATTAACAACAATGTCTTAAATTTTACTGTCGAAACCTTCTCGGGATTTCAGCAGAGCGGCAGCTCGTCTTGAAGCGGAGTTTTAACGAATCTGTTACTCGTCATTATGAGGTAAAGACGACGACTGGGTGAAAGTTGAAAACCCGATTCATGACGAAGGTACCTTTCCTCTGATAGGATTTCATCTGACAAATTTCCCGATAAAGCCAGCACTGGAACACTCTAGCACTTGTCTGCTAGACCGGGGACTCCATCCCGGAATTTCGCTTTTCGCGGACCTTGGTCTTACCGTTGAGCTATCCAGACACAATTCACAACCCACCTCACATCTTGATTTCTGCCATCATCTCTCTCCTACTTTCCAAGCTTCACAGAAGCTCTCATGCATAACGTCCGGGACGGACACTCCTGGAAGAAACGATGGCTTTTTTAAATTATATTTCTGAGTGATTCTAAATGTTATTATTTCTACATAAAGAAAAGTATTATCTGCTCAATAACCTTCAGATCGTGAGCTACTCCCTTAATTATATACATATGGATTGGTGAATTCACTCACGTCACTTTTGTTGCTATGCCTATGGTCAGTTTCAGAAGTGAAATTAATAATAAAATTAATTAATTTAGTAACATTGAACCTTAAATTGCTGGTGTAACCATGTACCACCATAGTAAAATAAATACAGTGAATAGCTGAGGAAGTGTGAATGAGAATAGTGGCGCATTTAAATTTACAGAATAATGATAAGGTTTGTTTATCCTTTAGTAACTACAATTGGCTGACAAACCTCACACGAAAATGACAAATACATTGGCAAAGCATACATAGGGGTGGCAGCTATACAAATTCTCCCCTGAATTAATCCTTTCTACAACTCAATCTGACTTTGTTTACACGAGTCCATTGTCAGGCCCAACTTTATTCAAATGGAATCAACTACGACCACGTGCGACTGCTACGGTCGCAGGTTCGAATCCTGCCTCGGGCATGGATGTGTGTGATGTCCTTAGGTTAGTTAGGTTTAAGTAGTTCTAAGTTCTAGGGGACTGATGACCACAGCAGTTGAGTCCCATAGTGCTCAGAGCCATTTGAACCATTTTTTTTTAACTACGACAAAATACACCACACACCATGGTTCACCTGAAAGCAGGGACCTGTGAATACCATTTAACAGCCCTTTCACCTCGATCCAGGTGGCAGCAGAAAACGGCGCTCTGTGGGGGACAAGCGGCGCGCTGCGGCCGCTGTGATGTTCTGACGCGTCCACGAATATTTGCTAACTACGCTGAGTGGCGTTCTGATTATCGGAACGCGAGAAACTTCCCTATAGAGCCCTGAAATCCCGGCGCATTTCAGTGTGAGGTGCATCCGTTCGCTGGTCTGGCCAAACCAATTAGAGTCACGGACACGACGGTGCATGCTGTAATTATCAGACGGCCGACTCAAAAAAAGGTTCAAATGGCTCTGAGCACTATGGGACTTAACTTCTGAGGTCATCAGTCCCCTAGAACTTAGAACTACTTAAACCTAACTAACCTAAGGACATCACACACATCCATGCCCGAGGCAGGATTCGAACCTGCGCCCGTAGCGGTCACGCGGTTCCAGACTGAAGCGCCTTTAACCGCACGGCCACACCGGCCGGCCAGCCGACTCAGGACGAATATGTTCACCCTTGTGACACACGATATGTCCGAGATGATATACATTTCCACTGCCGGTACAGCTGGAAACTGCCACTGGCCCTTAGTCCACCACAAGATACAGACCGTAAGTCTCACCCACTAGGGAAAGACCTGAAGTTCTCCACCAGGGGAGGATCAGAAGTCGAAGAAGGCAAAGAGTCACAAGCGCTTTCAACCAGGCCTCGGTACAGGAGCTGCTTAAGCGACTGGTTCGTGAACACAACAGTGTAGCTCAAAGAACAAAATTTGTAATCCCATGTAATGCTTATCATCTTTTAGTAGATCTTTTAGGAACAATTTGATGTATGAACCAAAGCTTTTGATCTCAAACTTTTTCTGAACTGTATTTTGTGCTGCAAGTGAAATAAAGCATGTTAATTATTTATGTACAGCATAGATATACTTATCTCGAAATAAAAACGAAGTAGACGCTTGATTTTTTCTACTTGTTCTTTACGCTATTACATTTGAAGTAACCTTCAATAATATGTTGTTGTCACAAATTATGGCTCAAAAATTTTCTTATAATGATTGTCAAACATTTCAGTATTTAACTCATAGTTTTTCCTTAACAAAGCCGTCAGTTTTGAATTTTAAGTCACAGCAACAGTCTGCTCATTAGTTAAGCATGTTTTAAGACAGTACACAAAATTTCAGCTCTCTGTCTTTAACAGTTTTTAACCAATGTGTAAAAGAACATCAAAAAGTGAACTTCGGAAAATACAAGAGAAAAGTTAAAGCTTCGTTTGCTATCTACCCTGCTTAACACTAACTCGTCTCAGTTGCATATTCATCTTGTTTCTGGTGTTGTTCTCCCCCACCACATTTTTGTGCAGACTTCTTATTCTTGCTTCTTTGGTGGCTTCCAACATTGATTTCTCTGCTTCGAAGAGTCTCCTGAGATCAATGTCAATTAAGTTCATTGCAAATTTAGTTCACCAGGCACTACCATCAATTCTGTATTCTTAAACCTTGACCCTGCATTATCACTTGAAACGTAGCAGAGCATCCAGCTCACTTATTTTCAAAGTACATAGTCCTATCAGAACAGTTTTTTCGGTAGCCATTCCTATGTACAGTGTTTAAAACTCCCATTTAGGTTTTGAGCCCTACCATGTAATTACTTGCCTAATAATCTTGTGTCATTAAGACATCATAGACTAAAATGTCATAAAAAACAAACAAGTGAGAACAAAATTCTGTTTGTAACAGACATGTCTGAATGACGTGGTGGCGTCACCATGTGTGCAGACACTTAAAAAAAAAAAAAAAGCAAGCCTGTGATTTTTGGGCTTTCTTCGGTACAGTTTGCTCAAAGCAAACTTTTTCTTGTTCAGAAAACTTCACATAATCTTTTAAGATAAAAATTAAAAAATCTATTTTTGACACTTATTCACGTACTCGTCCCCTTGAGGTCGAGTAGAAGTGAAGCCAGACAGTCAAATCTAGACATCTTGTCGAACGTGAGACAGCTTTTAAACATGACATCAACGATAAAATCATTGAGTATGCTTCCCTCAAAGCAAGGAAAAACGCAATTCCTGGAAAGGCTGTTTTTTTCCTCAGCTCTGTTATAGACCTTCTTTTTATTTCCAATCAATAATTTATTTGTGCTGTTTGAGACTTTGTCGACGTAGTAACTGCTTCATTGGTTCACAGGCGTCGCGTCCGATAACGTTGTGGAAGCTGCACAAAATTTCAACGAGACAGCTGCTCGTCATCTTCAGATGCTTACTGACATGCTGCTGCAGTGCTCGCCGGTATACAAAAAAGTAATTTATTTACTATTAATAATTTATAAGGAGCAAATAAAATCCGTTCTTTGTTTTACATCATAGTGTAGAAAGTTTGTACAATTTTTAATTGAATTACTACATCGATATATTTCATTGTGTAATATTTTTCATGAATATAGTTCATTTAAGTATTTTTATTAAACCTGTTTCCAAAATTATAAAATTTGGCTAACCTCCATATAAAAAAAAACGCAGAAAAGTAGTATTACCCGGGCTGGGAAGAAGACGCAGCTTTAGCACTTCCGCCAGGGGCGCATGACCAACTAATAACTATTCTGGTCACGTAGGTCCTGAAGAGTATTATTAATTTTACCTAGTTTTGACTGATTAATATACATTCACACTTCGAACTTTCCGATAATTCATCCCACGAATTAGGTACTTACGTCCGATTAATATCCTCTTCGAGAACGTCGAAATGATGTCGCCAGTTACTTTGTGCTACGTATGGTTCCAGACTCTCCTTTGCTCTATATTACAGTCGAAGCTGTACGTGCGCAATCTTACTCGCGCCATCCGTTCCGCCATAAAAGCCCTGTCCTGTAGTCACGTTCTCGTGTTGTACTTCGCCTGCCTGGTGCAGCAAGTACTCTCGCTGACGCCAGGTTCGCCCGTATTACTAGCTGCGGTCGACAGTGCACACCGAGGCAAAGCACTTACTCAGTTGCTTGTCATCTTACATGGTCTGCGTCCGACACGGGCAAAGATTTCGTAGCTTTGGTTCAAATGGCTTTGATCACTATGGGACTTAACTTCTGAGGTCATCAGTCCCCTAGAACTTAGAACTACTTAAACCTAACTAACCTAAGGACATCATACACATCCATGCCCGAGGCAGGATTCGAACCTGTGACCGTAGCGGTCGCGCGGTTCCAGACTTTAGCGCCTAGAACCGCTCGGCCACCCCGGCCGGCATTTCTTAGCTTTCTCCTGCTCAAAACGCATCTTGTGCGGAGACACGTAGTGCACTTATTAATGAAACTGTAAATACATCTACATACAAGTGACTCCTTTTTCTATTAACCACGTACGTGTACCAAACACGGAGTACGTTTCACCTTTGGACACGGTACAATTCCAGCTTGACGCCTTTTTGTAGTGGTTGCAGTAGTTCTCTTCTTGTTCTTGGTGTTTATCCCGCGCTAACAGGATCCGCTTGCTGGCACATATGCCCCGATTTGGGGCTGTCAGGGGCATCTACATAGGTGGCATTGATGAATTCCATATCCTTCTTATTGCGGTCCATCCATTGCGTCTTGAGCCTGCCACGAGATCGTGGGACATTTATTTAAAGATGCATAACTGTTCTTGACACCGAGTCTGCTTTACTGCGCATGACGTGTCCGTGCCATCGTAACCTGCTTTCCCGTAGTTTGCCTGAGATGGGAGCAACTCAAGGTCGCTGTCGAACGTCGACGTTTGTTGCACGGTCAAATCGGATAAGCTAAAGGGAACATCGGAACATAGGCGTTTCCATCACGCGGAGAGCCTGCTCATGCTTCGTTACCGTTGGCCAACATTCTATTTCTCTCATTCCACTTTTCCGAGTATCCAAATTTGTTCAGGTTTTAGACACTTGTGCAGGAAGGACACAATAAGCACACGTGATGGCGAAGGTCTGACAATATGCGGTCTTGCGTCATCGTGTTGAAAGATGACGTTACAGAGACCACGAAAACAGGGTACAGCCACTTGTTTTAACACGAACGAAATGTAACGACTGCTATCAAACTTACTGGTTACACGAGAGACGACTGAGCGTGTTGTATGGGCAATGGCATCCAGTACAGTCACGACAGTTTTTAAAAAAAACACATTCTACATTCTCCAAAATGTGTAAATACTGTTACTTAATTCTTTGTTCGCACAATCTTTTGACCTGTAACAGGGATTTTCTGTAACTGCGAGCTTCCTATAGAAGAAATACAGTGCTTAATATATTCCAACGTGTCCTGAATCGTCTGAATTCCCTGATATACTGATCAGCCAGAACACTACAACCACCTACCTAATAGCCAGTATGTCCACCTTTGGCACGGGTAACAACGGGGACGCGTCGTGGCATGGACGCAGTGAGACCTTGGTAGGTAGTTGGAGGGAGCTGGCATCACATCCGCAGACACAAGTCACCTATTTCAAGTAAATTCAGTAGATGCGGGAGATGAGCTCTGAAGCAACGTTAATCACATCATAGATGTGTTCGATCGGGTTCAGATGTGGCAAGTTGGTGGGCCAGGACTTCAATTGGAACTCGCCACTGTGTCCCTCGAACCATTCCATTACACTCCTGGTCTTATGACATGGCGCATTATCTTGTTCAAAAATGCCACTACCCTTGGGGTACATGATCGTCATTAAGCGATTTACATGCTCTGCAACCAGTGTACGATACTCCTTGGCCGTCATTGTGCCTTGCACTAGCTCCACTGGACCCACAGGTACCCATGCGAGTGTTCCCCAGAACGTAATGGAGCCGCCGACAGCTTGTTTCCGTATCGCAGTGCTGGGGTCAAGGAGGTGTTCCTCTGGAAGACAACAGATTTCCGCCCTCCCATCGGCATGATGAACAAGGTATCGGGGTTCATCAGACCATGCAACGCTCTGCCACTGCGCCAACATCCAGTACCGATGGTCACGTGGTCATTTCGATGTCGTGGTGTTAACACTGGCACATGCATGGGTCGTCGGCTGTGGAGGCCCGTCGCTGGGAGCATTCGGTGCGTTGTGTGTTCAGACAAAAGCATTAAAGTCTGATGTTATTTCCGCCACAGTTCTCCATCTGCCTAGCCTATGCCGTTCGACATCTGCAGTGAGGGGTGGCCACCCAACCCCAAGACGTTTGGACGTGGTTTCACCTTGGGTTCGCCAAGTACTGAAGACACTCACCACACCACTCCTCGAACACTCGACAAGTCGTGCAGTTTACTAAATGCTCGTGCCGAGTCTCCGGACCATCACAATCTGCCCTCGGTCAAACTCAGATTGATCGCGCGCCTTCCCCATTCTACGCACGGACAGCACGCTCACCGATACCACATGCACCGTTCGTGTGCCTGACCGGCAGTCATTCCTCAGGTGACGCTGCTATCGGCTGGACGGGTTTGTATCGATAGTGGCTCTGTGGTCATAATGTTCTGGCTGATCAGTGTATACCAATTGAATTTAGCCCTAGTTCGTATTACAAAGAAAACACGCAACGGAAATCTAATTACTGGACTTAAGCTCTACTAATCAGGAATTGAATTTTAATAAATGCTTCCTAGTAAATTTCTCTTACAGGCTACATGACGTGAGTGGTCTTAAGAGGGTGGATGGCTTGCTGGTAGCACATTGGGGCAAAATTTAATGACCTACATTGAAGTTGAGAGAACATTTATTTACAGAATGGAGCGTAGTCATGAACTGCATTAAACATGGAGCACATATAAAGTCCTAATTCTACGATTTCATAAGAACAATCTATAACTGAGCCAAAAGTTGGTTAACATTTGGAAATGGACTAATTGATGTAATAACGTAGGCAGAGGCGCACAACTTGACACACATGCCTGAAATGACATGAAGTTTTGTGGCACCGAAAACGGGTGCAAAAACCGGCCAACAGAAGGCGCTGGACAGCGGGTTCCTGCTTTCCACAGTGTCAGCGTGACGGATGTCCGTATGCCAATGTGTTACAGATTCGCACCATCGCTTGCCTGACTGACAAACACGTGCTAGAAGACACGACTTTTATGCAGGATGGGGCTCTACCCGTATTGCTACACGCGTGAAAGTTGTCTTGCGCATGTCTTGTGGTAAGGATCGCGTGCTGAGCCACCACTTCCGTCATTCTTAGCTTCTCAAGTACCCTGGCCTCAAACCCTGTGATCACTGGTAGTGGTGTTACCTGAAGTCGCAAGTCTACCGCGATCGTCCGTCCTCAACGAAGAAGGAAGATTCATTTTAACGTCTCGTCGACATCGAGGTTATTAGAGACGGGTCCGATCTCATTAGGGATGCTAAAAGACAGCACCCGACTGCAATTTCTCACCACATCTCACCACATCTGCTGATGTGCCGTACACAACTGTCCACAACATTCTCCCTCCGCTACAGGTATTGTTGATGAATAACGACAGACATGTTGTGCAGTTGTTATAAAGAACATCGTGTTTACCAAAAATCAACAGTTATGCTAATTAATGCTTTTGTATCACAGGGCCGGCCGGGGTGGCCGAGAAGTTCTAGGCGCTACAGTCTGGAACCTCGCGAACGCTACGGTCGCAGGTTCGAATCCTGCCTCGGGCATGGATGTATGTGATGTCCGTAGGTTAGTTAGGTTTAAGTAGTTCTAAGTTCTAGAGGACTGATGACCTCAGAAGTTAAGTCCCATAGTGCTCAGAGCCATTTGAACTTCTTTTTTTTTTTTTGTATCGCAGGATCTGTTGTTCATTTTGTGCATTTTGTTTTTGTTTCAATGAAACTCATGTCATTTCAAACATAAGTGTCAATTTTTACCTCTCTACTGTCTTCTTCTTTGTAAGAATCAACCTACATTAACTGTACACAGCCACGGTCTCACCATGTCAGTTTTAGACAAAATAGCTTTCTGATATTGTTCTTGCGATGACTTATTGAAGGTTTTCTATTTATAGGTTATAAGGAGCGCTGCTTAAGTATTACAAAACATAGCGTAAAACGGAGAACAATCTTAATATTTGTGACATTTTGATCTCGTTGGATTTAATATTGGTGAATGCAGTGGAGGTGTCTCGAAACATTTGTTTGTGTGTAGGGTGAGTGCCATCGAAGCAATCACGCCAGAAAATAGTATTCTCGTTTGAAATTTGTTCGTTTTGAAGTGAATTATTCTTCACATTCAAGTAGACCAAAGGACTTTGATGACGACGCTTTTTCGATTTACTACTATGGTTCACATCAGTGTACCTGATAAGCAGTAGATACGACGAACAGCGAGTGTTTAAACTTCGTGCGACAGTTGCATTCAGTGACCAATGCTGGCGGACAAAAGAAAGAGAAGACGATTAGGGCCAAACGTCCAGTCGTGATTGGGGATGAAGCAGAAGCTCGGGTTCGGTAGGGATAAAAATGAAATCTGCAGTGGCCTTTCAAAGCGAAGATGCCAGCATTTGCGTTAATCGATGTAAGGAAATCACGGAAAACCTAAATCAGGATGGTCTGATGGGGATTTGGACCACGATATAACAAATTCATAAAAAGAAAGAAATTGTTGAACACTAACGAAATATATATCGAGTGTAAGCCATAATGAGCTCACAAAATGTAATCTTAATTTCTCTCTTATTTTCGTCTGCTTTGTTCAATAAAATGACACAAAACGCTATACGTTAAAATTTTATTTCCACTCGATTGTCAGTTCCAAGGTACTCTGGTAAGCAGCGACCTCTTTACTAGCGTAATCACTCTGGTAAGTGATGTAATAAAAATAGGACCAGTAACAAACATCGTATGTCAGAGTCAGGGGACCATCTCTCTGAAACAATCCAGTAAGAAACCTATTACGTCATTCTCAACTACGTTTGTCGACACAATGCAGTGCATTCAGTGTATCTGGTATCAAACCTCCATCAAGCAAAATTACAGGCTTGACAGAACTATGTTATGTGCAGTTTGGACTGAACTGAAATGCTACGTAAATTTATATTAGGATGGAAAGATATTCCAGTTTGCTGGAACTGATTTTATGCTCGTAAAAGTCGTCACATGATTATAATTATACCACAATGCTCGGCGGAATATGTTTCTCTTGATACTGTATCACTGAAGCACTCTTGTTAAACATGTAACTTGAAACTGTATGCCTATTAACGCAGCCAGACTCAAATTTAAGCACGGATGTTCCGTACACATCTTCGGAGGCCACACATTGTAGAGAAGGGATACACAACATAAGCCCTCTGGGCCGCATGCGGCCCGTTACGTCTCTCCCTACGGCGTGTGGGAGAACATCGAAGGATGATCAGTTGCACAATTCTTTTGTATAAAATTTTATGATTTTGTAAATTAATCTGTTATGATAAATCTAGATAACATTTAAAATTTCTTTGCCTCAGTACTAATGGCAGTCTCTGCGACAACTACACTACTGGCCGTTAAAATTGCTACACCAAGAATAAATGCAGATGATAAACGGGTATTCCTTCGACAAATATATTATACTAGAACTGACATGTGATTACATTTTCACGCAATTTGGGTGCATAGCTCCTGACAAATCAGTACCCAGAACAACCACCTCTGGCCATAATAACGACCTTGATACGCCTGGGCATTGAGCGAAACAGAGCTTGGATGGCATGTACAGGTACAGCTGCCCATGCAGCTTCAACACGATACCACAGTTCATCAATACCAGTGATTGGCGTATTGTAATGGGCCAGTTACTTGGCCACCACTGACCAGACATTTTCAATTGGTGAGAGACCTGGAGAATGTGCTGGCCAGGGCAGCAGTGGAACATTTTCTGTGTCCCGAAAGGCCCGTACAGGACCTGCAACATGCGGTCGTACATTATCCTGCTGAAATGTAGGGTTTCGCAGGGAACGAATGAAGGATAGAGCCACAGGTCGTAACATCTGAAATGTAACGTTCACTGTTCAGAGTGTCGCCAATCCGAACAAGAGGTGACCGAGACGTGTAACCAGTGGCACCCCATACCATCACGCCGGGTGATACGCCAGTATGGTGATAACGAATACACCCTTCCAATGTGCATTCAGCGCGATGTCGGCAAACACGGATGCGACCATCATGATGCTGTAAACAGAACCTGGATTCATCCGAAAAACTGACGTTTCGCCATTCGTGCTCCCAGGTTCGTCGTTGAGTACAACATCGCAGGCGCTCCTGTCTGTGATGCAGCGTCAAGGGTAACCGCAGCCATGGTCTCCGAGCTGATAGTCCATGCTGCTCCAAACGTCGTCGAACTGTTCGTGCAGATGGTTGCTGTCTTGCAAAAGTCCCCATCTGTTGACTCAGGGCCGGCCGCTGTGGTCTAGCGGTTCTGGCGCTGCAGTCCGGAACCGCGGGACTGCTACGGTCGCAGGTTCGAATCCTGCCTCGGGCATGGGTGTGTGTGATGTCCTTAGGTTAGTTAGGTTTAAGTAGTTCTAAGTTCTAGGGGACTTATGACCTAACATGTTGAGTCCCATAGTGCTCAGAGCCATTTGAACCATTTTTTTGTTGACTCAGGGATCGAGACGCGGCTGCACGATCCGTTACAGCCATGCGGATAAGATGCCTGCCATCTCGACTGCTAGTCCAGCACGGCGTTCCGTATTATCCTCCTGAACCCATCGATTCCATATTCTGCTAACAGTCATTGGATCTCGACCAACGCGAGCAGCAATGTCGCGATACGATAAACCTCAATCGCGATAGGCTACAATCCGACCTTTATCAAAGTCGGAAACGTGATGGTACGCATTTCTCCTCCTTACACGAGGCATCACAACAATGTTTCACCAGGCAACGCCGGTCAACTGCTGTTTGCGTATGAGAAATCGGTTGAAAACTTTCCTCATGTGAGCACGTTGTAGGTGTCGCCACCGGCGCCAACCTTGTGTGAATGCTCTGAAAAGCTAACCATTGGCATATCACAGCATCTTCTTCCTGTCGGTTAAATTTCGCATCTGTAACACGTCATATTTGTGGTGTAGCAATTTTAATGGTCAGTAGTGTAGTTTAAAACAAGTTTCCATTATTGAACTTATTAGTAATGGAAGTGCTTGCGACAGTTTGGGTCCAGTGGCGCTATCATCAAACAGCGATCTGGAAAAAAAATGCACTACTAATCCGCTCCACTAAACAGGTGGTATGCGCACCTGTGGCGCATACGTAGTGATTTAGGGTGGGGGGAACTGATTTATAGGCTGCTATCTCACGCGGACGAAGTCGCAGATATCAGCTATTTACTTCACACACACACACACACACACACACACACACACACACAAGAATTGAGAATTTTCGAACGCTTACGAAACTATATTTTCGTAAGTTACCAGTACGAGTGTTCTGGATACGTAACTTCATTCCTTGAAGATCACCGTTTGTGTTTTACACTCGTGCCATAGAATACACCATCCCTGAACTTCATTGTATGTCAAAGCAAAGAAACGTGCGTTTTTGAGAATTTTCGGAAGCTACAATTTTTCTGTGTATAATCTACGATTAATTTATAGTAAATCGGAGTTTATGATTCTGTTACTGTAGCTGATATTGTAACTAACACGTTGAGTTTCACCTAGTTTCTCCTTAAAAAGAAAAGCCCTATATATTATCTGCCATATCGCAAATTAACTCTGTTTTTGAGTTTGCTAACAAGTCTAATAAATCTCGGTTGTCCTAATAGAAATCTCGTGTTGTGTATTAGCTTCAATTCTTATAGGGAATTAACAAGGTTTTAGCTCAAAAGATTGAAAGAGAGTCAGTGGGCTTAATTTAAAGTAGTTTTTTCACTGTCCTGTCATGCATATTGTACCATCCAAAATGCAGCCCCCATTGAGAATACTGTTCTTGAACACAGAATGCGTTGGTTGACTTCTGTAAACGGCTGGAAATCGCCCTGACCACTGCTAAACGAGTGGCAGCTGCTGCGAGTCCGTGTGCTGGAAGAGCTCCCGCGAGTCGTATATCTGTGATACCGGTACCAGAGGTACATCAAGTACTATCCTCTCCTGTGGATCCTATCTCCTCTGGAGAAAGTACAGGATCTGTCACTACTCCTCCACTTGACTGCGAGTGGCGTGTCACGGCAGATAAGGCGTCCTGTACTGTGTGGATGGGGACCAGACAAGACTCAGGGTGTTGTACCGGTCCCTATAACCAACACGTTTGAGGTGCTGTCTTTCACTGAAACTGAAGCAGTGGGACTCACTTCAAAAATGGTTCAAATGGCTCTGAGCACTATGGGACTCAACTGCTGTGGTCATAAGTCCCCTAGAACTTAGAACTACTTAAACCTAACTAACCTAAGGACAGCACACAACACCCAGCCATCACGAGGCAGAGAAAATCCCTGACCCCGCCGGGAATCGAACCCGGGAACCCGGGCGTGGAAAGCGAGAACGCTACCGCACGTCCACGAGATGCGGGCAACTCACTTCACCTACTTGGGAAAACCTGTTTTTTCCGATGTCAAGAGGAGGCAAACGCAAGAGGTAGGCGTCTATTAATCTCCGACAGTTCATACGTACGGGGAATGACGGTACCTCTTAGGCAAGGGACAGGAAAGGACACCAAATGCTCTCAGTATGAATGTCTGGGAGCCTCATTCGACTTGTTGAAGAGGCTATTCCAGCAGATGTTGAGGGTACAGGATGCAACCAAATGCAGACTGTGGGCCACATTGGAATAAATGGTGTCTGCCGTCTGGGCTCCAACTTCATACTTGGGTCATTCCAGCGACTGGCAGAGAAGGTCGAGAAGTCTAGCCTTGTGCATGGAGTTTCAATGAAGCTCACAATTTGCAGCATTGTCTCCAGAACTGATCGTGGCTCTTTGGTTCTGAGTCGACTGGAAGAAGTGAACCAGAGACTTGGAAGTGTCTGTCACAAGCTAGGCTGCGACTTCTTGGACTTGCGCCATAGGGTTGAGAACTGTAGGTTCCCCCTGAATAGGTCAGGTGTGCATTGCTCATCACAGGCTGCTACTCAAGTACCTATGTGTGGGATGCACACAAGAGTGTTTTGGATTAGGCGACTCTCCATCCAATCCAGATAACGATAGCTGTGGGTAACCCCGAAGTTCCAGTGTAAGATCGAAAGAAATGACTCCCACACGCGAGAGTATTAAAATTCTAATGGTTAACTATCGAACCATAGCAACACTGTGCCAGAGTTTGAAGCGCTCCTGAAAATATGCGAAGCTCACATAACGCTAGGTACAGAAACCTGAAATTGACAGCAGTGAAATTTCTGGGGGTAATCCAACTGGATATCGGAAGGTTAACCAAGTGGGAAATTAAAGTGATGTATTTATCGCTGTGAAAAGAAACTCAACACCGAGATAGAAATTGAAGCTGCATGTGAGATTGCTTGGGCAAGACCCGGTGTCAGGAGCGGGCATAAAATGATAATTGGGTCCCTCTATCGTGCACCAGACACATCTGATGTAACTGAAAATTTTAGAGAAAATCTCATTCATTTATACGTAAGTTCCTCAGTCATACTGTAATCATCGGTGGAGATTTTAATCACCCGACAACAAATATGGAAAAATTAGTTTTGTTAGTGGTGAGAGGATTAGACATCCAGTGAAATATCACTAAATGCGTTCTCTGAAAACTGACAAGAACAGGTAATTCGGAACCCCACTCAAGGCGGAAATACGTTGGACATAATGGCAACAAACAGACCTGACGCTGTTGTGGGAATAATGATTATTGAAGTACGGCGGACAGTGAAAACATGCAGAAAGATATCTATGTCTAATAAAATAGATAAAAAATCGTTAGTGTCATATCTCAATGAGGAACTTAAAACTTCCAGGGCAGGGCAGGAGCATGTAGAGGCACTATGGCTCAAGTTTAAAAGAGTAATTGACTGTGCACTGGATAGACATGTACCCAGTAGAACCTTTCGTCGTGGGAGAAACCTTCCATGTTATACAGTCACTGTAAACAACCTTCAAATGAAACAGAGATTACTGCACAATACGCGTAAAACGAAAGGAAACGGCGATAGACAGAGACGTGCTGAATGAAGGGCGTTTGGTTGTCAACAGAGCAATGTGTAATGAGTTTAGTGACTACCGTAGCAGAGTATTGTCAAATGATCTTTCACAGAACCCAAGGAAATTCTGGTCTTATGATAAGGTTGTTAGTGACACCAAAGTTAGTATCCAGCCCCTAGCGATTGAGGCAGGAAGTGAAACTGAGGATAGCAAAGCAGAAGCTGAAATGCTTAATTACATTTTCGAATATTCGTTTACGAAGAAAGCCCAGGAGAATTGCCCCAATCCTCGCAACACTGAAAAGGTCAGTGAAATAAGTATTATTCTCAGTGGTGCTGAAAAACAGCTGAAATGCCTGAAATTGAACAAAGCTCCCTGTGAGATTCTGTACTGAATTTTCGGCTGAGATAGAACCTCTTCTAACTATAACCTAACACAGATCCCTCGAACAAAACGCCGTGCCCATTTCTTGGAAAAAAGGCGCAGATCACACCCGTCTGCAAGAAGAATAGTAGAAGTGATCCACATAAATATCGCCCAATATCCTTGACATCGATGTATTGTGGAATTTTAGAACATATTCTGAACTCAAACATAATAAGATACCTTGAACAGGATGATCTCCTCCATGCAAACCAGGATTGATTCCTAAAATATCGATTACGTGAAACTAAAGTCGCTTTTTTATTACCTGCCTTACTGAAAGCCTTGGATCAAGGGTGTAGTATCTCTTGATTTCCGAAAAGCATTTGACTGAATGCAACACCTACGCTTATTGTCAGGAGTAGGATCACATGGGGTGTCAAGTGAAATTTATGACTGAATTGATGACTTTATAATAGGGAGGACGGAGCATGTTATCTCGGATGGAGAGTCATGGAAAGATGTAGAAGTGACTTCGGATGTATTCCAGGGAAGTGTGTTGGGCTCCTTGCTGTTTATGTAGCATATTAATGACTTTGCGGATAATATTAATATATTAACCTCAGATTTTTTGCAGATGATGCAGTTATCTATGATGAAGTGCTGTCTGAAAGAGGCTGCATAGATATTCAGTCAGAACTTGATAAGATTTCAAAGTGGTGCAAAGATTGGCAGCTTGCTTTAAATGTTCGAAAAAGTAAAACTGTGCACCTCAAAAAATGAAAACAACGAAGTATGCTACGACTGTAATATCAATGAGTTACTGTTTGAATCGGCCAACTCATACAAATACCACTGTGTCACTGTGTAACACTTTGTAGGGGTATGAAATGGAATGACCATATAGGCTCAGTCGTGGGTAATGCAGGTGGTAGACTGCGGTTCGTTGGTAGAACACTGGGGAAGCGCAATCATTCTACAAAGGAGATTGCTTAGAAATCACTCGTGCTACCGGTTCTAGAATACTGCTCAAGTATGTGGGACCCATAACAAATAGGACTAACAGGAGATATTGAACATATACAGAGAAGGGCAGCACGAATGTTAATAGATTTGTTTGATCCGTGGGGGAGTGTCACAGAGAGACTGAAGGAATCGCAGAGTCTTGAAGACAGACGTAAACTATCCCGAGAAAGTCTATTAACATAGTTTCAAGAACGGGCTTTAAATGGTTACTCTAGGAATATACTACAACTCATTCACACAGGCATCGTGAGGATAAGATTATTAGAAAGAATACCTAATAACTGGTACAATGAGATGTATACTCTGTCATGCACTTCATGGTGGCTTGCAGAGTGTAGATGTAGTAGACGTAGATAAAACAAACAATACATGTAACTGTTGGGCTTTCATGCGATATGTGAAGTGTTCCCAGTGCTTCTTCTTCTTTCGATTTCGGCCATCTTTGGACCACGTTCAACAATTCACTTGCCCGGCTTTTTGATCTTTTTTCTCTCTTCCCAATATTTCCTCATCATTTTCGAATGGTTCCTCCTCCGCTCTTCCGACCATTTCCTGTTATTATTCTTTAGTTTCGTTTCTTCTGGGAAACACTTAATTTCGTTCACTATTTGTCTAAACTTTTTCCTGTCCCTGATTGACTCACGGGTGACATTAAAATAGGCCAAATCCTTTTTCACCATCTGTATCCATTTATTGTTGGTTTTTTCGTTCCTGTTACTATGTTCAAACACTTTTCTTGTTAGTCTGTTTCCATCCATCCTCGACAGGTGACCATAAAACGTTAGTCTGCGTTTACGCATTGCATCACTCACTTTCTCAATAGTTTTGTATATTTCCTTATTACTCTTTAGCTTGTACTCTTCTCCAATCTTTCTCGGTCCTAATATTTTTCTCAAAATTTTCCTTTCTTTCCTTTCCATGTTTTCTATTTCCCCCTTTTTGTTAAGAGTTAGGCACTCCGATGCATACAGGCATTCTGGTCTAATGACAGTTTTATAATGTCTTAATTTAGCTTGAATCGAAATGTTTTTTTTGTTATATATGTCTTTGGTTTTTTGAAAAGCAAATTCCATTTTCCTTGCTCTCGCCTGGTTTGCACTCTTGTCTAAACCATTCACTTGAATTATTTCACCTAAATACTTAAATTTTTCTACTCTCTTAATATTGCCGTATTTAGTAATAAGATTTTTCTTGTTATTTCTATGATTAGACATATACACGGTTTTTTCAAATGAAATCTGCAGTCCAGCTCTGGCCGAAACTTCTTGTAGTTTCTCCAAGTAATTCTGAGCTATTTCTTCGTTTTCTGTAATTATTGCCAGATCGTCTGCAAAAGCTAAACAGTCCACTTCTATTTTTTCTTTTTTTGTTCCAATTCTGATGTCATTCTTGGTGCCTTTGAGTTCTTCTTTCCATATTCTCAACATCTTTTCCAGTACGCAGTTGAAGAGGATTGGGGATAAACCATCACCTTGTCTAACACCTGTTTTAATTTCGAACTTCCTTGAAATTTCACCCATAAATTTAACTTTGGCCTTACTGTTTGTTAGCGTCTGTTTGATAATTTGAATTGTTTTCTTATCGACCCCAAATTCTTCCAATACAATCAGTAATGTTTCTCTATCTACCGAGTCGTATGCTTTTTTGAAATCTACAAATACTATTGCAAATCTCTGGCCTCTTGAGATTCTGTAACGAATTAGTGTTTTCAGGTTAAATATTTGTTCAACACAGGATCTACCTTGTCTAAAACCTGCTTGATATTCACCTATTTTTTTATCCAGAACTGGCTCCACGATTTGAAGTAATTTCCTTGACAAAATTTTGTATCCTACTGGTAGTAGCGAGATCCCTCTATAATTATTAACATTCATCTTATCCCCCTTTTTGTGTAGTGGGTGTATCAGGGCACACTGCCAGTCTTCAGGAATTCTTTCTTCGTCCCAGATCTTCTTAAACATATGTTCCAAAACTTGTGGGAGGTTGGTATCCATTATTTTTAGGATTTCTGGTACTATGGAGTCTTCACCTGGGGCTTTATTGTTTTTTAGACTGTGTATTATGTGTTTTATTTCTTCAGCGTCTGGAGGTTTTGACTCGGTATTAGTATTTCGGTGGTTTTCAAAACTCATTTTATCTTTGGGGGGTTCACAATTTAGTAGATTCTCGAAATATTTTGCTAATATTTCACAATTAGTCTTGTTTGTCAAACCTAGCTTGTTCTCTTCATCTTTAAAACATAAATTTGGGGATTGGTATTTGGTTAGCTGTTTTCTAAAAGTTTTGTAGAAATCTCTAGAATTATTTCTTTTAAAGTCTTCCTCAATCTGTTCTAGGTTATCCTGAAATTGTCTTCTTTTTTTATTACGGAAAAGCTTAGCTGTTTCTCTTCTCTGGCTTTTAAAATTGTCAAGATCTTGAGGATCTTTTGTGGAGTTCCATTTCTGCCACAATTTCTGTCTCTTCTCCAGGTTCTCATCACATTCATTGTCCCACCATGGATGTCTTCTTACTCTTTTCACGAGACAATTTTCTTCTGCTATTTCAACTATTTCGTTTTTGATCTCCTCCCATCCCGCTTCCTTATTTATTGTGGATATGCCATCGCTATCTTTGTGCAATGCTCTGTGAAACCGTTGTTTAATTTCTTCATTTTTTAAAGTTTCTGTGTTATATTTTGGAATTTTGTAAAAGGTTTTCTTCTCTTTTCGAAATGGGAGTGGTCTGAATTTAATCGTAGTCAAATAGTGGTCTGAATCAACATCAAGGCTTTTCAGCACTTTAGTGTTTTGAATTTCTTCTTGACAATGAAGTGAGATAGCCACATGGTCAATTTGGAATTCTCCGAGAAGTGGATTTGGTGATCTCCATGTTTTAGTTTTTCGGCTCAGCTTTTTGAAATGTGTTGTCATTATTTTCAAGTTGAAATGCCTACATACCTCTATAAGCCTTTCTCCATTTTTTGAAGTTCTTTTGTGACCTGGGAAGAGGCCTACTGTTCCATGGTATTTTTTCTCCCTTCCTATTTGTGCGTTAAAATCGCCTACTAACATTTTGATGTTCTTCTTTGAGCACCTATCCAGTTCCATTTCAAGTATCTCCCAAAATTCTTCAACTTTCTCCGGGTTATTTTTGTTGTCCTGGTTTATGGGTGCATGGCAGTTGATTATAGAGTATCCTTTGTTTTTACATTTAATCTCAAGAATGGATAGTCTCTCAGAACTCGAGTAGAAGTTAGTAACTGAATCTAAAATTGAGTGATGTACCAGAAATGCTGTTCCCAGGTATGGCATTTGTTTCATTAAGATTTTACCTGGTTTTCCTTTAAATAAACGATAGTTTTCAAAATCTAAAGCAGTTTCATCTAAAAACCTTGTTTCTTGCAATGCACATATTAAAATTTCTTTCTGGTTCAGCTTTTCAATCAATAATTTCAATTTTCCTACTTTAATTAGAGAGTTTACATTTAGGGTTGCAAACATAGTTGCTTTCTTAAATTTCAGTGTTGAGGGCTGCATACATGTTGGTTGGGGTCCTCCAAAATCCTTTGACCCCTTTGCATTGTTTCTACGAACAACGGAGGATTTGCCATTCGGTCTACCTCTTGGAGTAGTGTCTATCTTTGACGACGTTCCCATCATGCTTTGCAGTAATTGTTGGATAATAAATTAGGGGATCGGGTTGCCCCGAATCCGACATTAAAACCAAGGTAGTAAGCCCTGGAGTTAGCTCTTCCGCTCTCTCTGCCGTTGGGAAATTGTTCCTCTTCCGCCATTGAGACCGTTGGCTGGGTTTCACCTAGTAACCCTAGGCAGGGGCCCTATGACAGGGTGCTACCATCTGGAGCCGGACGGACCCTGGTTTTTTTACGAGGTTGTTACTCCTCCCCCTCCACACTTCCCCATCCTCTTGTTTTTAGATGGGCCCGGGCTTGGGACCGGCTTGCGGCGGTGTTTCCCAGTGCTTCAAAGTTGTAAAAAGATGAAAAACTGCCAAGGTAGTTTACTATAGTGTATGTGACCTAGGGTCAGGTTGTCACACTATATTTGAATTTGATTTCTGACGTTCATACCTTGCAGCTAGAATTGAGCCACACGTACGCCTACATACTTGTATTGTTGTCGAATGAATATTGCTGGCATAGCTTTGATTAAAGAAGAAAACTATTGTCCTTGGTTAGGAGTTCAAATTCAGATGTCTCGAGACGAACTTACCACTTTACTTATAGCTTGTGTCAGTTATCATGAGCCCTCTGCTTTTCCATGTTCGGGCATGGTAAAGTTGGAGTTTTAATTATTAACGTTGACTTCAAGGTGGATAGAAATAGTGGGTGACAAGAACCGCAAGCGAAATTATTGTGTCTGAATAAAGAGTATTTAATACGGAGTGAACAAATAAGTACTTTTTATACCTTACGACGGTAAAGTACTTTGGTATGCCGCGAATCAATCGCAGTTGTGTAAGATTATAATATCTTACGTCGTTTTGAATCGAAACATGCTGATACGGCGAAGTTGGATGATAAAGTAAGGAAAGTAGAGGCACCAAATTTGCTAAAATCTTTGTATAGTCAACAGCAATTTTCCAAAGAAACAAAAGACAGAGAATGAAATGGCTACCCAAGTAAGCTTCTTAATTCGTAAAGACATTGCTGCTGGTGTAAAGCCTTTTTAAAAAAGTGCATGATGATCGCTTTATCAGAACTAGCGCAGAAAAAAATCAAATTTTTGAGAGTAGGAGCTTTTCCAGGATGACAGTTCAAAGAAGAGTGCATGATAGCTCTGCCAACCTTCACGACCGGTTAAGAAAGGAAGCTAAAGAATTCAAGTGGTGCTCACTAGGATGACAACACAATCTTTTGAGTTGTACAACGCGTAAGCATAAATAAAAAATAACCGTTATTTTCATCCCAATGTCAAACGTGATAGTGTGTTGTTGGCATATAACATTTAGATGAGTGCTGTGAAGACATGTTACTTGCTAAGGAGATATACTGTTTATTAAATGTCAATAAATTGCATGAGGTTTGCAAGAGTTGTTATCTACAAAACATTTGTTCAAAAATGGCTCTGAGCACTATGGGACTTAACTTCTGAGGTCATCAGTCCCCTAGAACTTAGAACTACTTAAACCCATGCCCGAGGCAGGATTCGAACCTGCGACTGTAGCGGTCGCGCGGTTCCAGACTGTAGCGCATAGAACCGCTCGGCAACACCGGCCGGCAAAAACATTTGTCATTAGACACTGTTGCTAAAAATCTTCTTCTCCTTCTGCCAGTCTAGGATTAGGCCTCGTGACCTATTTCGGCTTCACCATCTCCTCCTCAGTCTTCCCACACTCTTTCCACCGCGATTGTATTCCATCGCTTATCAAGCGATTCTCTGAGGTGACATACGCAGTACATGCTCTTTCCAATCCTGCATTCGTTGGATTTATTTTTCAGTTAATGGTTGTATCACCAATTCTTTCTTATTTCTTCATTTCTTATTTTGTCTTCTCTTGTGCAGTCTTTCACTGAGCTAAGGAACTACATTTTTTATGTTGCACGTTGTCTTAGGTCTTTCGGTCTTTGATGTCCAACTTTCTGCTCCTTATAGTACTCTGAGTAGTGCCATAACTACATAAAATTTCATCTGGGTTTCTCTTCTGGTTTTACCCTTCAATGTTCTTCTTTCCAGTAACGTATGTCAGGCGCCAGCTGCCAGCTGTAACACAAGCCGCAACAGGTAAGTAACCGATTTTGTAACATTTTACGAGTTCCCACCCAGGAGCGAATTATACAGTTTTATCTGTGTGCTTAGGTAGCTTATTTTCTTGAATTTACGGGTGTTAATTTAATATTTAATAGACGCAGTTCTTGGGTTTACGTTTCTGTTGAAAGTAAAAAGATTTTGTGACATATAACAAGTTCCTAATCAGGAGCGAATTATTTAGTCTCACATGAGCTTTGACAGTTCAGTTTTTAAATCTCTATATGTTAAACTAATTATTACACACAGTTCTTGAGTTTTAGTCAATGTCTACAGTAGAGTTCTGTAGCGCATGACATAACCCTTTGCTCATCTGTGTAGTGTAGTTTTCCACTGTCTTTAGTATGGACAGGGACTGTGATTGCTGTGCATGCATGCGAGCCGAATTGGTGACACTTCACTCTTAGCTCCAGGTTGTGATGGCTTCGGTTACTCAGCTTGAAGCTGCAGTGGATGGGCATCACTGTTGTAGGCCTGCCGTGGGGATGCAACTGACGTCCAGCGCGATCCACGAGTTCGCCGATCCGTCTGCACCGGTGGCCAGCCCAGTTACTGCTCACTTTTGGTCGAGTGGGAGGTCACTTCGGAGCGTGGCAGGCGGTGAAAGACTTCCCAGGGGGCTGAATATAAGATCTCCCCATTTAGTCTGACAAATAGGTTCCAGGTGCTGACTGTGGATGACAATGTCCCTCAGCTTTCCTTTCCATCGCCAGTCTATCTTTTATAATTTCTCTACTTTAAGTGTCTCATTTCCTAATCTAATTCCCAAAGCATCACCTAATTTAATTCTACTACATTCCATTATCCTCGTTTTGCTTTAGTTGATATTCATCTTATATCCTCCTTTCAAGACAGTGTCCATCCCGTTCAACTGCTCTTCCAGGTCCTTTGTTGTCTCTGACAGAATTACAATGTCATCGGCGCACCTCAAAGATTTTATTTCATCTCCATGGATTTTAATTCCTACTCAGAATCTTTCTTTCGTTTCCTTTACTTCTTGCTCAATATACAGATTGAATAATATCAGGGATAGGTTACAACCCTGTCTCACTCCCTTCCCAACCTACTGCTTCTCTTTCATGCCCCTCGACTATTATAACTGCCATCTGGTTTCTGTGCAAATTGTAAATAGCCTTGCGTTCCCTGTATTTCATCCCTGCCACCTCCAGAATTTGAAACCAAGAATTCCAGTCAACATTGTCAAAAGCTTCCTCTAAGTCTACAAATGCTAGAAACGCAGGTTTGCCTTTTCTTAATTATCTTCTAACATAAGCTGTAGGGTCATTATTGCCTCACATGTTGATTGTTTCTTGCCGCTAACATACTTCACATATGACCAGAATCTCTTTGGATTTTCTGCCAGATTTCGAGACAAAGTTTCGTTGTAGAAACTGTTATAAGGATCTCGCACTGAAGTCCGCGCTAAATTTCGAGCTTCTGTAAAAGATCGCCTATCTTGGAGATTTTACGTCTGTTTAAATCTGGAATGTTTGTTTCATTGTTTCTGCAACAGTGTTCTAACCAGTTTTGTGTACCAAGGAGGATCAGCTACGTCGTTTGTTAATTTATTTGGTATAAATCTCACAATTGCTGCCGATACTATTTCTTTGAATTCAAGCCACATCTGGTCTACAATTGTATTATTAATATGGAATGAATGGAGATTGTCTCTCAGGAAGGCATCAAGTGAATCTTTATCTGCTTTTTTGAATAGGTATATTTTTCGCTTATTTTTGGAGGATTTGTGGATTACAATATTCAATCTCGCTACGACAACCCTATGTTCACTACTCCCTGTATCGGTTTTGATAAATAGTATTGTTCACACTTCACATGTAGAGTATGTAATACAATACTCGCATAGTGGATACGTTATCCTCTTATAAGTGAAAGAAAATTATGTGTTATGTATTGTTTTCTAGAGTAAGATAGTGTGTTAATTTTGATTTCAATCTTCACATGTGGCGATTACTTGATATAGTATTATTACACAGTGGACGTAACGATCTCTTGGTCTTGGGTAAGAATTACTTAGTCTCAAGCTTTCTTTTGAATGATGGCACTCTGTGTCGCAATAGACGTTCGAGATTTAAGTATATTTTACTTTAATGTTTCATCGAGCTGTATAATAAGATTCAGCTATACATCTTGTACAAAATTTATAAAGATGTCTGCGACAGGTTTTTCATTGCAGACACACACACAGATACACGCGCGCGCACGCGCGCGCTCACGCTCGCTCATGTGCACAAAATCCTTTTATCTACATCGTGGTAGAATTACAATGGGAGTCAGTACCATACCATTTTTCATTATATGCAATTATCTGTGTAATTACAGTTCTGAAGATGGCTTACAATTTTAGCCGAAACTCGTAATCAATAGTAATAATAAATTGCGATCTTGACCAATAACACTGTGTACGTGTTGTATGAGTGTCAGTTTCACTGTCATTTAATTCCTCAAAAGATCGTTACATGAAAAACTTAACACTAACATTTGGATAAGGTTTCTGATTGCGTACTTGAGTATTTATTTATTTATTTAATCGTATGGCTAGGGCCCCCCGTCGGGCAGGCCGTTCGCCGGGTGCCGGTCTTTCAATTTGACGCCACTTCGGCGACCTGCAGTCGATGATGATGATAGGATGATGATGAGAACAGCACAACACCCAGTCCCTGGGCGGAGAAAATTCCCCGACCCAGGCGGGAATCGAACCCGCGCCCAGAGGATTGACAATCCGTCACGCTGACCATTCAGCTACCGGGGGCGGACAACTTGAATATGAAAAACTAAAAGAACAAATGAAACTGTAACAAAGAATACCTAAGCTATCTGACTCCGTCTTTGAAAAAGAATTTACAGCTGATACAGAATCTGACTTGTGCAACGGAATTTACTGGATTAGAGTACATGACATGTTGTGGTGTGTCAGTGTCTCTGGTTTGACCCAAAGTTTTCCACTTACCTATTCAGATGACTACCTTTTTCCATGTGGTTTACAGCAATTCGCAGCAGCAGCGGCTAGAGCTTATTCTTACTAAGAATGAATTTAATAAAGAGGAGTTTGCTTGGGTGCTGTTAACTACTAAGTAACTTGTGAGAACGGATTTCATAAATTAAGTCTATTTAAAATTTCAGAAATTCTAATGACCAATAATAATGACAATTGCATAAGTATCTATAATGACTGAGTGCCAGATTAATAAATTAATTCAGTTTCAAAGTTACATTAACATTTAATAAGCACAGCATATTATTTAGATGTGGAGAATAACTATTATTGTATGCAGGATGAGGAGGCTTCTTTAAATGACAAGCAAAACATGGGATTATTGCAAACTCGGACTAACAACTACGAGCTAATTGGAAATTTTACCTTGAATTCCATCTTCAAACGTAGTTACGCCATCTAAACCTCTCCAGGCTATATAAATGAAATCAGGCCTTGAGTGTGGTAAGATCTGCCATCACTGATGTGAGGGCAGCATGGCATGCCCTCCGTCTCCGATTTCTCGACCGGCACTACTACTTCCACTCTCGCATACAGACCTAGTCTCACAACAATGCCTAGGATCGCGGGCCCATGTTGCGCCCTCTGATTGTTACTATCGATATCTGACTCCTTACACAAAGCAAATAATAGCGTTAAGTTGGCTATATTGTTTTCAATGTAATGGAGAGTTCTGACACACTCCTTATAATGATTGACTGATCTGGCTTCGTAACATCAACCAAAACGGCCTTGCTCTGCTGGTACAATGAACGGCTGGAAGCAATGGGAAACTACAGTCGTAATTTTTCCCGAGGGCATGCAGCTTTACTTTATGGTTAATGACGATGGCGTCCTCTTGGGTAAAATGTTCCGGAGGTAAAACAGTCCCCCATTCGGATCTCCGGTCGGGGAGTACTCAGGAGGACATCGTTATCAGGAGAAACATAACTGGCGTTCTACGGATCGGAGCGTGGACTCTCAGATCCCTTAATCGGGCAGGTAGGTTAGAAAATTTATGGGAAATGGGATAGGTTAAAGTTAGATACAGTGCCAATTAGTGAAGTTCGGTGGCAGGAGGGACAAGACTTCTGGTCAGGTGAATACAGGGTAATAAATACATAATCAGATAACGGTAATGCGGGAGTGGGTTTACTAATGAATAAAAAAATAGGAACGGGGGCAAGCTACTGCCAACAGCACAGTGAATGCATTATTGGAGCCAACACAGACATGAAGCCCACGCCTACGACAGTGGTAAAAGTTCATTGCCAACTAGCTCCGCAATTGACGAAGAGATTGAAGAAATGTATGATGAGATAAAAGAATTTATTCAGATAGTGAAGGGAGACGAAAATTTAATAGTCATGGGGGACTGGAATTCGATAGTAGGAAAAGGAAGAGAACGAAAATTAGTGGGTGGATATGGAATGGGGCTAAGGAATGAAAGAGAAAGCCATCTGGTAGAATTTTGCACAGAGAATAACTTAATCATAGCTAACACTTGGTTTGAGAATAATGAAAGGAGGTTGTATACGTGGAAGAGGTCTGTAGACACTGGAAGGTTTCAGATAGATTATATAAAGGTAAGTCTGAGATTTAGTAACGAGGTTTTAAATTTTAAGACATTTCCTGGGGCAGATGTGGATTCTGACCACCTGTTATTGGTTATAAACTGTAGATTAAAACTGAAGAAACTGCAAAAAGGTAGTAATTTAAGGAGATGGGACCTGGATGAACTGAAAGAACAAGAGGTTGTAGAGAATTTCAGAGAGGTATTATGGAACGATTGACAAGAACAGGGGAAAGAAATACGCTAGAAGAAGAGTGGGTAGCTTTGAGAGAGGAAATGGTAAAGGCGGCAGAGGATCAAGTAGGTAATAAGACGAAGGCTAACAAAAATCCTTAAGTAACGGAAGAGATATTGAATTTAATAGATGAAAGGAGAAAATATAAAAATGCAGTAAAAGAAGGAGGCGAAAAAGAATACTAACATCCCAAAAATGAAATCGACAGGAAACGCAATGGCTAAGCAGGGATGGCTAGAGGACAAATTTAAGGATGTAGAAGCATGCTTCATTAGGGGTAAGATTGCCGGCCGCGGTGGTCTCGCGGTTCTAGGCGCGCAGTCCGGAACCGTGGGACTGCTACGGTCGCAGGTTCGAATCCTGCCTCGGGCATGGATGTGTGTGATGTCCTTAGGTTAGTTAGGTTTAAGTAGTTCTAAGTTCTAGGGGACTGATAACCACAGCAGTTGAGTCCCATAGTGCTCAGAGCCATTTGAACCATTTTTAGGGGTAAGATTGATAATGCCTACAGGAAAATTAAAGATACCTTTGGAGAAAAGAGAACCACCTGTATGACTATCAACAGTTCAGATGGAAAACCAGTCCTGAGCAAAGAAGGGAAAGCAGGAAGGTGGGAGGGGTATATAGAGGGTCTATACAAGGACGATCTACTTGTGGGCAATATTATGGAAATGGAAGAGGACGTAGATAATGGTGAAATGGGAGATATGATACTGTGTGAAGAATTTGGCATAGCACTGAAAGACCAAAGTCGAAACAATGCCCTGGGAGTAGACAACATTCCATTAGTACTACTGATGGACTTGGGAGAACCAGCAGCGACAAAACTCTTCCATCTGGTGAGCAAGTTGTATGAGACAGGCGAAATA
The DNA here is from genome assembly GCF_023898315.1 of Schistocerca nitens. Taxonomy (NCBI): domain Eukaryota; kingdom Metazoa; phylum Arthropoda; class Insecta; order Orthoptera; family Acrididae; genus Schistocerca; species Schistocerca nitens. The sequence goes on along the minus strand of NC_064615.1, from coordinate 251,182,068 downwards.
CCTTATGGAAGTGACACATGGGCGATAAATAGTTTAGACAAGAAGAGAATAGAAGCTCTCGAAATGTGATGCTACAGAAGAATGCCGAAGATTGGATGGGTAGATTACGTAACTAATGAGGAGATACTGAATAGAATTGGGGAGAAGTGAAATTTGTGGCACAGCTTGATTAGAAGAAGGGATCGGTTTATAGGACATGTTCTGAGGCATCAAGGGGTCACCAATGACCTAGTATGTCAACGTCACACCTTATAAAAACGTGCACAGGTGTCTTCGTGATCTCTGGAGGCATCTTTCAATGTTTGGTGGTGAGCTTATTCTTTTGACAACTATCGCATATACGGATATATTCTTCTACAGCTTTCTTCATACCGTTCCATGCTCGGTACTTCCTCATTCGCTCGTGGGTTCTTCCCGTGCTCTGGCGTCCTCCAGTGGGAGAATTGTTAAACTGTTTTAATATAACGGCTTTATCAGCCGCACTTATTTCGTCTTTCCCGGCTCAGCTGTTTCCGGATATACTTTTCTATATCCTTGATGCAGTTGTCGCATTTCTGAATGATAATCTTTTACTGTTCTCGGATCAGTGTCCTGCGTCATTGTCGGCCGCGCCTGCTCGCGTGTGCCAACAGGCCCGCTCTCATCGCCTGCCCCGCTGCCACAGCTTCCATTTCCACCGAGTCTTGACTTACAGGGTGATAATGATTGTACTACGTGAAACAAAATCGTCATAACTTCTGAACGGTTTGCTTTAGGACGTGCAAACTGCACGGTTGATCGCGGGACATGATCGGACTTAGTATCCGCATTATGGTTTGGTTTAGCGGCGAAGCCCACTTTCCTTTGGATGGGTTCGACAACAAACAAAACTGGCGCATTTGCGGGACTGAGAATCTGCATTTCGCGATCGAGTAGTCTCTTCACAATCAACAGGTGACTGCGTGGTGTGCGGTGTCAAGTCACGGAATAAATCGTTGCGATATTCCATGATGGTACGGTGGCTACCGAACGGCACGTGGAGGTTCGGAAGATAATTTCATCCCCATTATCCAAAGTGACTCTGATTACGACAAGACGTGGTTCATGCAAGACGGAGCTCGACTCCATCGAAGCAGGAGAGTGTTTGATGTCCTGGAGGAGCACTTTGGGGATCGCATCCTGTCTCTGGGGCACCTGGGGGCCACTGGCACGGGCCTGCATTTGCCGCCTTATTCTCCGGATCTGAACACATGCATCTCCTTTTTGTGGGGCTGTATTAAAGACTAGGTGTACTGGAGGTCATGGACAGCATCGATGTTCCGACATTTCAGCGGGTCATGCAGAATGTCACTATTCGTCTGCTCCACATTTGGCAGGCATGTCGGACATGTCATAACCTAAATCCGAATACCTGTAGTGACGTCTACATGTTAAATAAATTGTTTGCACGATGTAGTTTGTAATCAATTCACATTTTTTTATATACGTAGTTCAATAATTGTCTCCCTGTAGGCTCACAGATGTGAGACTCGGAAAAGACCACGATTCTATGACCTTAATTAGCAAGAAAAGTTTCGTGGTTAGTTAAAATTGTGTCCAACATAAAAATTCGGGTAAAGAAAAACAAAAGAAGAAATCTGTGCAGACCATACACCCCATGCGAAAGAAGCAGCAAGCGGTAAGCTAGTTACGAGTAAACATGTATGCTCATAAAATATTCCTTATATAGGAAAAACAAAAACTTGCATAATACAGTACTTCCTCCGCAAAAAGAATGGTAATTGCCTCACCAACACCGTCAGGTTCGAAAAGGGGTCATCTCCAATACGTGCGAACGCAATTACTGAGCACAGTAATGGTAGATGTTGTTTCACGGTGGGATCAACTGTGACATGGCAACGCCACGTCGCCATGCCTAAACATGTTGCGCAGTAAAACAGTGTTTTGCGTCTCCTGAAAAATTTACTTCATGCGACAGGATACATTCTCCAGCTCACCGACTGAAACGTACTTCCCTAGTTCTGCAACTGAGATATGTGAATGGCAGGTGAGTCTATTTTCAAAGGTGGCATGAAGGCCCTCTTCGCCGGGTCGTTATCTGCGTGGGTTTTTCTTCATGGGCTCCCTCGCGTATGGTTTCTTCAGATCTACATGTGAGGCACGCGTTTGTCCAAATTTTAGACGTTCAACCGATGCAAAACTTTGATCGTGGCAAACAGGCCTCACCTCTTTTGTCTTCTGATTGGAGGAGGTGCCTGGTACCACAAAAGAATTCTTCTAGTCCCTTGATCAATGCGCTCCCTCCAGATTTTCTTTTTTTTCGGTCTCTGTGCTTGGAAGTGAGAAAAAATTGTTTTAGGACAGAAGAATGCAGGAAGAGTCGAGTCGCAGACGAGTCGCCGTGCTCGTGTCTGGTGAGCACCATGTGCTGGCTTCTGTGAGCTCTTAGGCGCTGGTTTGTGACGGGAATTAGTTCAGATTTTTCGAGTTGGGAACTTTCTGTAACTTTAAACTCATTGTTAGAAGCTTTATGAGGTTGTGGCGAGTGATAACTCTGGTGTCATTTAGCTATACTCAGATGGGGCAGAACTTGTTCTCTACGCGGTCACGACTCACTTCGTGCACCATGATTACGGTCGTTTCACGTTTTCTTTCTGCTGCGAGCATTAACGCAATTTTTACGACTCAACTTATGGCTAGAAAATGGTGAGTATCATCTCTTGTACTTCTACGAAGCTCTGAGACTTTGAGTGTGAGCGGCCGGCCGCGGTGGTCTCGCGGTTCTAGGCGCTCAGTCCGGAACCGCGCGACTGCTACGGTCGCTGGTTCGAATCCTGCCTCGGGCATGGATGTGTGTGATGTCCTTAGGTTAGTTAGGTTTAAGTAGTTCTAAGTTCTAGGGGACTGATGACCTCAGATGTTAAGTCCCATAGTGCTCAGAGCCATTTGAACCATTTTTTTGAGTGTGAGCGCACATGCGTCCATTATGCGCCCCTGACTCAGCGTAATCCTCGCTGAATAATAATAACTCCGTTAACATTTGAAAATTCGATACTTGTACTTCACAGCAGAGAGGTAAAAATTCATTTTCATTTGCACTCTAGTTAGCTTACCTTTTGCCACAAACTTCCTTAACATATTACAATACAAAATTCCCCGTCGTCTGCATTCACAGTGTCTTAACAATTTCTCACGCTAGTTCGTACAGAGTTCATCAGTAGAGCAATGATCTACATGTTTACTTTAGACCACATTCACACATCATTCACACTTCTAAAACCATATACAAAACTGTAAAAACATAAATAAACAAAAAAGCCTTCAAGAATAAACAGAACAATTCACAAAAACACACTCTTGACCTGTTTCTTGAATGTCTCTATTCGCTACTGTCCTCTAGCACATGAAAATTATAACTACGTACTAGCCTTAACCCGCTTCAGACAATCTGTCACTGTGCACATGAGTCATTCTGACGACGGACATTCTGGTGACGAACAATTTATGACGAAGGTAGTGTGCAGGGACGAGGCACAATTTAAACTTAATGGAACCTTGAATCGGCATTACAGAGTGTACTGGGCACCGCAAAATCCACATATTCATGTGGATAAAGCGGTGAATCTACTAGGGATTAATGTGTGGTGTGGACTACCATCTAGTAGGACCCTTTTCCTTTGATACTACTGTCACTGGAGAAGTGTACCTGGAACTGTTACGAATATCACTTTTGCCAGGTATACGTGCGCTTTATGGAGCTGATGAAGAGGTCTTCTACCAACAGGATGGGGCGCCACCACACTAGCACCCAGCCGTAGGAGCTTTCCTGAATGACAATTTTCCGGGGCATTAGATTGGACGAACAGGGCAGTTCCCTCCACGGTCGCCAGATCTATGGACTTTTACTTGTGGGGAACTGTGAAAGATAACGTCTACCGACGTAAGCCACACACGCTGGAGGAACTTCGCCAGGAGATTACAGCGACATGTGCAGCTATCTCCACTGTAACATTGACCTACGTAGTTGTGGCGACCGCTCGTCGTTCTGTTATCTGTATAGCCACAACGGTGAACATTTTGATTATTTAAAGTAAGCATGTGCTAAACTGAAGGTTGTACAACATGTGTGATCAATTATTAAAAGTAAAATAAACATAAGTAATACTTTCCGTTCCTTAAATTATGTACACATTTTTCTGGCGGACTCTGTATCCACTGCGGTGATGAAAGTCTTGGGATACCTCCTAATATCGTGTCGGACATCCTTTTGTCCGGTGTAGTGCAGCAACTCGATGTCTCATACTTTCAACAAGTCATTAGAAATCCCCAGCATAAATATTGAGCCATGCTGCCTCTATAACCTGCCATAATTGCGAAAGTTTTGCCGGTGCAGCTTTTTGTGCATGAACTGACCTCTCCATTATGTCCCATAAATGTTTGATGCGATTCATGCAGGGCGATCTGGGTGGCCAGATCCTTCGCTCGAATTATGAAGTATGTTCCTATCGCGAAAAATTGTGGCCTGACGTCATGGCGCATTGTCATCCACAAAAATTCCAACGTTGTTTGCTAACATGAATGGCTGCAAATGGTCTCCAAGTAGCCGAACATAACCGAGGACCCAGTCCGTTCCACGTAAACACAACGTATACCGTTACGGTGCCATCACCATCTTGCTCAGTGCCTTGTTGATAATTTGGGTCCATGGCTTCGCGGGATCTACGCTACACTCGCAACCTGCCATTATCTCTTACCAACTGAAATCGGGGCTTGTCTGACCAGACCACGGTTTTCCAGTCGTCTAGGGTCCAACTGATGTGATCACGAGCCCAGGAGAGGCGCTGCAGGCGATGTCGCTACCAAAGGCACTCGCATCGGTCGTCTGCTGCCGCAGGCCACATTCGCCGCACGTCCTAAGGGATACGTTCTCCGTACGTCCCACATTGATTTGTAGGTTATTTCACGTAGTGTTACTTGTCTGTTAGCAATGACAACTCTACGCAAACGCCGCTGCTCTCTCGGTTGTTAAGTGAAAGTCTTCGGCCACTGCATTGTCCATGTTGAGAGGTAATGCCTGAAATCTGGTATTCTCGATACTATGACTCTCGGAGTACTGAATTCCCTAATGATTTCCAAAATGGAACATCCCCTGCGTCTAGCTCCAAGTACCATTCCGCGTTCAGAGTCTGTTAATTCCCATCTTGCGGCCATAACGACGTCGGAAACCATCTGGCATGAATCACCCGAGTACAAACAGCTCCGCCAATGCACTGCCCTTTTATACATTGTGTGCGCGATACTATCGCCACCCATATATGTGCATGTAGCTACCCTATAACTTTTGTCACCTTAGTGTATTTACTTACCACTCCAGTCCGTACTTCTGCTGCTCTCAAGGAAATGCAAAGTACAACTATAATAAAAATATATATGACGGTAGTATCTGTTCCCGAAAGAACAGTTACCGTTGATGACCATGCAGCTTTGCTAGAAATGAAATGATAATTAAATGGACACCCTAGCTGCAAACCGGCGTTGATATACTTCATTGGGGACATGCAGAAAATGTATGCCCCTACCGGGACTAGAACCCGGGATCTCCTGCTTAATGTAGTGGTGTGGACATGTTGGGAATGTGGGTCTCACGGGGAGCGTGCAAGGGATAAGTCCCTGCAGGCGCACTATCCTCTGTGCCTTCGGTCGCTCAGATGGATAGAGCGTCTGCCATGTAAGCAGGAGATCTCGGGTTCGAGTCCCGGTCGGGGCACACATTTTCTACATGTCCCCAATGAAGTATATCAACGCCGGTTTGCATCAAGGGTGTCCATTTAATTATCATATAATAAAAATTATTTCTGGAAAGGAATATTTCCTCAACTCTCCATTTACAGTCTTTTTCTTTAAATCCCACATCATACTTCATGAGGATGAAATAAAGTCCGTTTTTATTAACCATCTTACTAACACCAATATGAAGTACTTGTCCTATAAAATAAGACACCATATAGATTTCATTTTAATTTCAACTTTTTTAGGAATTTTTATACAATTTGCGATATATTTAGTTTAAGGCTATAGTTCCTTTGTTGTGTGTAGTATTTTCATCAATATAGTTCATTTAAGTAACATTTTTCAATTATATTTATTTATAAACAAACACCTTCCGAACAGACTCTGAAGCCGAACCGAACGGCCGCCGGGTCGTCCTCAGCTCACCGGCGTCACCCGATGCGGACGCAAAGGGGCTTGTAGTGAGCACACCGCTCTCCCGGTCGTTGTAAGTTTTCGTCACTGGTGCCGCTACTTCTCAACCAAGTAGCTCCTCAATTGGCCTCACAAGGGCTGAATGCACCCCCGCTTTCCAACAGCACTTCGCAGACCAGGATGGTGACCCATCCAAGTGCTAGCCAAGCCCGACAGCGCTTATCTTCGGTGATCTGAGGGGAACCAGTGTTACCATTGCGGCACGGCCGTTGGCATCACATTTATTTACAAAATTAAAAAGTTTGTTAACACCGCGTAGAAAAAAAATTACAGAAAGATGGTTTCTGCTGTGGGATGGGGTCGCAGCTTTTTCAGTTCTGTCAGGGGCGCTGGATCACTTGTTACCGTCACGGTTCTCTCCTACAGCTTCTTGCCCACGGCGACCATTGAATTCCAGTGCATGTAGAACTTAGTCTCCCTAGCAAGCCCAGCATCCTTCGTTAATCCCCCCAGTTTCTCCATGTGCTGTATCCAGTCATCCATAAATTCCTCCTTTCGCTCTTCCGGTATGCGGTTCAGGAAGGCACTTACTGATTTTAGAGCATCTGAAACAATAAATAAACGATACAATGTTATGTTGGCATCAGTACAAATCGTAAATATCCCTGGTTTGGCAAATAAGGGTCTTTCATGTAATTAGGGTACCATTAAAATCCACAACCAATTCAAGATATGGAAACACTTTTCCACAATTCCGCAAATAGAAGGATATTTTAGCGATATCTGTTATCATTTATCAAAATCCATTAAGGTATGCTTTCAGATGAGGTAGCATCTGTATTCACGGTGACAGAACTTTGGGTAAACGCACGAATACGATTTGCATCCTCGTAGTGCCGTTACTAGCGCCACTCTTATCTGACCGGCGCGGAATTTAATAAACATCGTCTTTCAGAAGCAGAAACACGCCTACCAATTTTCGTTTGTGTTGCACAACTCCTTCTTGGTGTTATGATTCCTTTTCCATTATTCTAGTTAGCAGACAAACATTCTTCCGACGATTGTAGATTTTAAGTTTTCTTCGTACATCCATATTTAAATGGTTCAAATGGCTCTGAGCACTATGGGACTTAACATCTGAGGTCATCAGTCCTCTAGAACTTAGAACTACTTAAACCTAACTAATCTAAGGACATCACACACATCCATGCTCGAGGCAGGATTCGAACCTGCGACCGTAACGGTCGCGCGGTTCCAGACTGAAGCGCCTAGCTGGTATAATTTTTATTAAAAATGAAATTCCCCCAGCTGTACTTAAGATTTTTTATTTACTTCGCTACTAGTTTCGGAGTTGCGTCAACGCCATCTTCAGGCCCGTACACTTTGCTGAAATCAGTTGTGTGTAGCTCAGTCTAGAATTCAACACGTGCTCCACATGGATGGCGGGCGGTAACTATTGTAGATTTAAGTGGTCGCAGCGCTTCACAGTTGCCGACCAGTTATGCCGCATTCCGAGTTCCAGTTCTAATTGCAATTATCACAGTCATCTGTCACTCAACGCCTTCTGTCATCGAAGAGTTTAACTACCGACAGCCCCACTGAACTATTACATTGGCTAGTCATGGTTCACTGAGTAAAACTAGACCAGCATTCAATACTTGTTAAGTGTCACGTCTTCTTACAAACTAAAGTTAAGTCTTTACTTGTGTACATATTGATTTACTAAAGGAATTTTAAGTGTTTCTCATTGTGTCGCCAAAATTATTCATGTTTTAGGTTACTAGTGCCCTGTGATGAGAGAGATGCAGCACGCAAGCTCGCCACCTTAATGCAGTAACTACTGATTTCTGTAGTACGGGGTTCACTTCCTGCTACCCTTACAGTGTGTGCCAAACTTACACGCTGAGCACAACACTTTGGTCCTTACCTCCTCTTCCCGCAAGAAGCACATCAATTCCATGCATCGGAGGATCTTAACTCCCGGAGTACCTCATACCGAAATAAGCGAAACTAATTAACTAGGCAATAGCTTCCAAGTAGTCGAGAAGAAGCTAGAGTAAGATCCGAAATCTATGGCATTTAAGGTAATACAAAATGGAGAAGAGAAAATGTGACTAGATGGCGTCCAGGTTAACCACGTAGTACATGACTTAAGAAAAGCGTTCGATATAGTTCAGCACTGTCACCTAATGCAAAGAATAGGCTGTGACTTAATGCAAAGAATAGGGCGCGGAATATCACACCACCTTTGTAACTGGATTGAAAAGTTCCTTGAAAATAAGGCGCAGCTTATCATTGTTATTGGAGAGAAATATCCATGTGTAAAAGTAACTTTGGGTGTACCTCAAGGAAATGATACAGATCCATTACTGTTCAGAATGGACATTAATAAAACTGACGAACTACAGAGACGGATTCCTGATTGGAAATGGAGAAAAAAAGATCCTATGAACATGTGCCGGGAAATGCATCATTGCCAAGGTAGATGACGCTGAAGATTGACAGTTCCTCTGACCACGTGCCATGTGTTCCTTGTGTGTTGCAGGCTGTGTGATTGACGCAGGGTACTGTAAGCAGCATGTCGGGAAGAAGACGAGATGGTGTTTGTCTACGGCAAAGCAAGTCGAAACGGTCGAGATGCAACACAGCTATACCGAAACAAGTACCCTCACAGACACCAGCTACATTACACAACATTTCAAGCCCTCTTTGAGCATTCGAGTGATTATGGCTCCTTTCAGACAGACGAACGTGCAGGGAAGTGGACTGTGCGTTCACAAGACTTGAAGGACTGGATCCTACAGGCTACTGAGACGAACCGTAATACACGATTCAGGCAGCTGGTCCGCCACTTTGATTTCAGCCTAAACAGACTACTTGTAACCTGCGCGCCCGGTTGGCCGTGCGGTCTAACGCACGGCTTTCCGGGCGGGAAGAAGCGCCGGTCCCCGGCACGAATCCGAGCGGCGGATTTGTGTCGAGGTCCGATGAACCGGCCAGTCTGTGGATGATTTTTAGGCGGTTTTCCATCTGCCTCGGCGAATGCGGGCTGGTTCCCCTTATTCCGCCTCGGTTACACCTCCAAGTACGTGTACACCACCATTACTCTACCACGCAAACATAGGGCTTACACTCCTCTGGTGTGAGACGTTCCCTGGGGGGTCCACCGGGAACCGAACCGCACAATAACACTGGGTTCGGTGTGGGGCGGTGGATGCGTGAAGTGGACTGCGATAGTCGTCGGCCGGCCGAAGTGGCCGAGCGGTTCTAGGCGTTTCAGTCTGGAACCGCGCGACCACTACGGTCGCAGGTTCGAATCCTGCCTCGGGCATGGATGTGTGTGATGTCCTTAGGTTAGTTAGGTTTAAGTAGTTCTAAGTTCTAGGGGACTGGTGACCGTAGCAGTTAAGTCCCATAGTGTTCAGAGTCATTTGAACAATTTTTGATAGTCGTCGTGGGGTTGTGGACCACTTCGGCTGCGGCGGAGACGGAGACTCTCCGTCGTTTCTACGTCCCCGGTTAACATACAATACAACACAATTTGTATCCTGCATGACTACCGCTACTATCTCTATCGTCTGCAATTCCATGGAGGCCACTTTGAACAACTGTTGTGACGTGGATGCCATGCAATTCTGTATTGTTTTCCAGGACAATTTGTTGTCGCTGCACCTACGCCGTCCATTTCCGAACACGTGTTGATAGGATCTTTTTTCCTCAATTTCCAGTCAGAAATCAGTCCCTGCGATTTGTCTGTATTATTAATGTTGACTGAGCTGTTGGATGGCGAGGGAAGTTACCCCACAGTGCTCACGGATCATGCTTTTCTATTGAGAGAAAGCTAGAAAGTTCTAGCAAAAAGTGAGAAAACGTGCAGATGATGAACGCATGGTTCAGTGATTCTAGTTGATTCTGGACATACAAAAAAGGAAAAGTAGTCCGCATATATAGGAGAATAGACCGGATATTGTATGATGACACGATTGCCAGACAGTCACTGGTCGAAACCACATCTATTAAATATCTGAGAGTAAGCGTACACAGTGATTTCAAGTGGAACTACCACAACAAACTAATCGTGGGAAAAGTAAGTGACAGACCGAGATTCACTGTCAGAATTCTCAGAAAGTATAGCACACCCACTTAGGAGGTAGTCAACAGAAGTCTCATTCGACTGACACTTCAATATTGTCCGACAATTTGGACGTTTAACAGATAGGCTGGACGGGTGAAGTTGAGAAGATCCAAAGACAGCAGCACTTTTCGTCACCGGTTACTTTGGAGTGTACGAAAGTGTCACAGAGGCGCCCATCCAATTCCAGTGGTAGGTGCTATAAGAAAGCCTTTGAACTTAACGGAGTGGTTTATTGTTAAAAATCTCGAGAGCATGCCTTAATCGCAATTTTAGCAACCCTGTTTACCATTTCTTTTGATGCTTTACGTATTTTTTGATTTATTGCCTTACTCGCGTCACTTACACAAAGATCTAATCCTGCTTGTTGCATACTAGATGGAAGGACATTTATACAATTCACAGGAAGTGATACTCGTTCACGAAGACAGTTGCTTGCAAAACTCAGGGAGTGCTCACCTCTGCGCTGCAGTTCGGATGGGAAGACGAACTTCTGCGGACGCACGTCACAGCGCAGAACCTGGAACCCCTCACTCTTCAGCAGCTGACCGAAGACGCTGACTGGGTCCTCGCAGTGCTGGTATGGTGATATGAACTTATACAGGTCTCGCTGGAAGAAAAAGAATCCATGACGCTTCGTATTCCTCTTCTAAGTGAACTAACTCCTTTCATGTAGAAATAACGGTATATTTCGCGAAGACGCACCCTTGTGTGGCACCTATTCCGCCCGTCACCTAAAAGAGTAGTCCAGTTTGAAATTCTTACGCGCATCATCCCCACCAACCGCCAGCACCCAACGAATATCGTACTGTTAGAGTTAGAACTGCACTGTAGGGCAGTGGCTACCGGACTGACTACGAATCGACTATCTTCGGTTTCCTCGGTGCTCAAAGATAGCAGTCAATCCGCGGCCACTGCCCACAGTTGATAAGTAACTGCAATCTACACCTTCCACTCTATAGATGAATATCTTAACAGAGACTGTTACACCAGTTTCAGTAAAAATGTCTGTTACATTTCAGTTTTGATAGCACTTGGTACCAACAGTCAAGATTAGGTATTTTGTAGATAATAAATGAATTAAAAGTGCATAACTATGTTTCATTCTGGCAGTGTATTAATTTTGTAAATATTAGCATTTCCAGCTTACTATAATTTATTCATCTATTTTGATATTCTCCTGACAAATGGTCAGGGTAGTGAGTATTATATTCAAATGTTTTATGTTTTTATGTTATACTTTCTGACTTGTTCCGCACTCACGAGAATTATCTCATTTTTGGGTCTGTGGAATGAAAACTGAATCTAATCTAATCTAAACTACTTCCAGTGAATCTACCGAATCGTTTGCTCAAGGCTAATTTGATGCAATAGTTTATTTATGAAAAGAAAAAAATTGAACATATTCAAGCTAATATGTCGTTCAGTACTATTTGTATTGAAGAAGCTGTATTTCCTCTTCCAGTGATTTAGTCAATGAGTAGTCTGTGTTCTAAATTTTGTACCCAAAATGGTAAATACTTAGAGAAAGAAAAGGAACAGTTTATGCTACATGGCCAGTAAGACTAAGAAAATAAAAAGAGAAGGCACATTTTATTTTGAACATCAGGTTACTGTCAAACATTTACATCTGCAACATGGTGATGAGTTTTTGGTAGGACCATTAATGTTGTTGGCGGGGTCTTCAGTCTGGTTTGATGCAGTTCTCCATGCTACTCTTTCCTGTGGAGGCCTCTTCATCTCTGTGTAACTTCTGCAGTTTACATCCATTTCAGCCTACTTATTGCATTCAAGCCTTGTTCTCCCTCTACTATTTTTACCGTTCACACTTCCTTACATTACCAAATTGACAATTCTTTGATTCTTCATTATGTGCCCTACCAACCGATCCATTCTTTTAATCAAGTTGTGCCATAAATTTCTTGGATATTCGATACGTGCATCTAATTTTCAGCACTCTTCTGTAGCACCACAATCCAGACGCTTCTATTCTCTTCTGGTCCGAACTGTTTGTCGGCCATGTTACACTTCGATATGTGACTACATTCCAGACAAATACCTTAAGAAAACACAGTAAAACTGATGTTAGATTACACCCATTCCTCTTTTTCATAAAATCTTCATTTTAAATTCTCTCTTTCTTGACCATCACCACAAATTATTCTGCTTAAATTGCACATTCATCTAGTACTTTTAATGTCTCATTCCCTAATCTTATTCCCTTACCATCGCATGATTTAAGCCGCCTACATTCCATTACCCTTCTATTATGATGTTCATTTTATAAGCTCTTACCAAGACACTTCCATTCCGTTAACCTACTCTTCCAGTCAAATGAATCTGTACGGTTCCAGAGATCTTTTCAAGTCTCGATCATCTATAATGTATACAGTCCTATTTGAGACTTGAAAAAGTCTCTGCAAACAAGTAAGGTATTATCCTTTGATTAAATCACCTGTGCCTGGGTTTCAGGTGGGATCCCCTGTTTCGTTCGATGCTAAGATGCTATTTCAATACAGCTGGAGAGCCTCTGCAATACTGTTCGTATTTAAGAGGAAGTCCAAGTGGGCTGGTGCGTGAATGGTCATTTAGACTGAGAAGGGTTGTCCATGCAGCTATGCAAAGTCAATGTGTCAGGATGGCATCTAATTAGTGAGCAGAAACCATGGGTTCCAATCCAGGCGTTGTTACAAATTTTCATTCTTCGCTTCATTCTGCATATACAATCTCCAAAGTCTTTTTCCCTCTCCGGAAGATATGTCATCGACAAACCTCAAAGTTTTTATTTCTTTACCCTTGTCCCGCAGTTAAGAATGTTGACGAGATACAACGTATACAATGAACAACTTTGTGTGATTGACGTAATACTGCTTTTGAAAATGACGGAATGTCGAAACGCATAAGGTGGTTTTGAAATAATAAAAATAAGCGTGGTCAAGACATCAAAAAATTTATTCAAATGCATCCGCATTGCCGCTTCGTCTCACAGCATTCTCACGCAAATTGCAGCTATAATTTCCTTTGCAAATTTCTCCTTTATTTCATTTACTGCTTGCCCAATAAAAGAAGTGAATAACATAGGGGATAAGCCAAAATCCCATCTTACTCCCTCCTCAACTACGGCTTCCCTATTATGTCCTTAGACTCTTACAGCTGCAGTGATGTTTGTGTACAAGTTGTGAATAACCACTCGCTCTCTGCATTTTATACTTGATACCTATAAAATTTCATGAAATGTTGCCCAGTCAGCTATGTCAAAAGCTGTCTCTAAATCTGTGAATGCTATAACGTTAGGTTTGCCTTTCTTCATCCTAACTTCTAGGATGTCCTATATTTCTGCAGAACCTAAACTGATCTTCCCCGAGTTTGACTTCAACCATTTTTTCCATTCTTCTGCAAAAAAAATTCATGTCGATACTTTGCAACAAAAAAAATGGTTCAAATGGCTCTGAGCACTATGATACTTAACTTCTGAGATCATCAGTCCCCTAGAACTTAGAACTACTTAAACCTAACTAACCTAAGGACATCACACACACCCATGCCCGAGGCAGGATTCGAACCTGCGACCGTAGTGGTTGCGCGGTTCCAGACTGTAGCTCCTAGAACCGCTCGGCCACCCCGGCCGGCGATACTTTGCAATCTCTAGTTATCAAACTGATACTTCCGTAGTAATCACTTCTGTCAGCACTTGCCTTCTTTGGAATTGGAATTATCACATTCTTCCTAAAGCCCGAGGGTATTTCGCCTACCTCATATATCTTGCACTTCAGGTGGAATCATTTTATCACGCTTGGCTCTCTCAAGGATCTCTTTGTATAACATTGTCCCCAAACTTGCTTTCCTTACACGGACTCTCTACATATTCCTTTCACCCTTCACCCTTCAGCCTACCCTTCTTTGCTCAGTAATGGTTCGCCATCTGAGCTCTTGATATTCATAACACCTGCTTCCCTTTCCTCCAAACGTCTCTTTAGTTTTCCTATATACACCAGCTATCTTTCTGCTCTTTTTGCATGCTTTTACGCATTGCATTTTTCCTCCAGCCATTCCTACTTAACAACTTTGCATTTCCTGTCAATCTAGATCACTAATAAGTCTAATGAAATGGTGAAGACTGTTTCCAGTGTTGATTGGGGTCTTTTCGTTTCGATCCGAGTGGAGGGTCTGAACCAAAGGCTTCGTCGTCTCTGTGACGGTGTTGGCTGCAGATCCCTGGACCTGCGTTACAGCGTGGGGATTTGTAAGACTCACTTTGATACGTCAGGGTTGCACTACACAGCCCGCATCTCGTGGTCGTGCGGTAGCGTTCTCGCTTCCCACGCCCGGGTTCAGGGGTTCGATTCCCGGCGGGGTCAGGGATTTTCTCTGCCTCGTGATGGCTGGGTGTTGTGTGCTGTCCTTAGGTTAGTTAGGTTTAAGTAGTTCTAAGTTCTAGGGGACTTATGACCACAGCAGTTGAGTCCCATAGTGCTCAGAGCCATTTGAACCATTTTTTTTTTTTTTTTTTTGCACTACACAAAGGAAGCAGCTACTCGAGTAGTAGAGTACTTGTGGAGTGCACATGGAGGTTTTCCAGGCTAGACGGTAGTTTTAGGTGCTTTGATGAACACTTGCCAGTCGATACGCAGCAAGAGAAGTCAGACGGCCTTCAGAAGAAAAACACTTCGACTGTCAAAAGTTTTATCAGTAAACTGTCGAAGTACCGTAATAAAGTTCCGCAATATACTACCCTCCAGAAAAGTTCTCGCTCACAGATTATCCTTGGGACCGATAGCTGGCTGAAAGCCGAAGTGAAAAGCTCTGAGATATTTAGCAAGTCGTGGAACGCATATCGTGAAGACAAATTAGAGGCAATAGGATGGGGAAGTTGACTGCAGTTAACAAAAATATTGTCTCTACTGAGTTCGAAGTTGAGTGTGACAGCCAGGTTATCTGGTCGCGTTTTTTACTGAACAACTGACTCCGCTGTGACAGTTCTAGATTCATCAAAGAAAGTCCCCAGTCAGTAACGCCTAAATACCCAGATTACGCAATACTAGTTGGAGGCGACTTTAACCGGCTGAGTATAGACTGGAATGTCTACGA
The DNA here is from genome assembly GCF_023898315.1 of Schistocerca nitens. Taxonomy (NCBI): domain Eukaryota; kingdom Metazoa; phylum Arthropoda; class Insecta; order Orthoptera; family Acrididae; genus Schistocerca; species Schistocerca nitens. The sequence goes on along the minus strand of NC_064615.1, from coordinate 251,166,665 downwards.
ATTCATTGTAGGGGCTACAGGCAGACAGTCATGCGGAATACTTTTGAACACTTTTTCTGAAAACTGTCTTGAGCAGCCAGCTCGGCAGCCCACCGGCATTGGAAATATCTTAGATCTTGTAGCTACAAATGGGTCTCACCTTATCGACAGCGTCAGTATAGAAATGGTGTTTAGCGATCATGATGTCATAATAACAATGTCATTATGCCAACTGTTAAAAAGTTAAAAAATCAGTAAAAAAGGCTAGGAGACTGTTTCTGCTAGACAGAGCAGACAAGCAGTTATTACCATCTCACTTAGACAGTAAACTGACATCACTTAGTTCCAGTAAGATGGACGTGGAGGAATTATGGGAAACGTTTAAGTAGACCGTAAATTGTGGTCTGGAGAGTAATATGCCTAGTAAATGGATGAAGGATGGAAAAGACCCACCATGGTTAATGACAAAATGCGGAAGATGCCGCCGAATCAGAGGCTGTCGCTCTCTCGGTTCAAAATAGAGGTCACAAATGACGACAGGGAAAGGATAGTAAAGATTCGTGCGTCTGTGAAGAGCTCTACGCGCGAAGCATGTTACGACTACCACCGTCACACATTATCAAAAGATCTGGCAGAGAATCAGAGAAAAATTTGGTAAAATTCATAAGAGGGTCTATGGCTTCGATTCAGTCACTCGTTAACCAGTTTGGTCTGGCAGCTGACGATAGCAAAACGAAAGCAGAAGTTTTAAATTTCACGTTCAAGAAATCGTTCACATAGGAAAGTAGTACAAAATGACCATCAGACAGACTCTCATATGAACGACATTGTAATAAGTATCCCTGGCGTAGAGAAACAGCTAAAAGATTTGAGAGCAAATAGACCACCAGGTCCGGATGCAATCCCAATTCGGTTTCACAGAGAGTGCTCTACGGCATTGGCCCCTTACCTAGTTTGCATTTATTGTGAATCTCTCGCCCAGCACAAAGTCCAAAGCGACTGGAAAAAGGCGCACGTGACTCCAGTATATGTGAAGGGTAGAAGAACGCAGCCTCAAAATTACAGGCCAATATCGCTAACTTCGGTTTGCTGCAGAATCCTTGAACATGTTTTCAGTTCGGATATAATAAACTTCCTTAACACTGAGAAGCTTATGCCCACGAATCAGAATGGTTTTATAAGGCATCGCTCGTGCGAAACTCAGCTTCCCCTCTTCTCATGTTATATACTGAGAACTGTGGAAGAAGGGCAACAGGCAAATTACATATTTCTAGATTTCCGGAAAGCCTTGGACACGGTGCCCCATTTCAGGCTGTTAACGGAGGTACGAGCATATGGAATAAGTTCACATATATGTGAGTGGCTCGAAGACTTCTTAAGTAACAGAACGCAGTATGTTGCCCTCGACGACGAATGTTCATAAGAGATAAGGATATTGTCAGGAGTGCCCCAGAGAAGTGTGATAGAACCACAGTTGTTCTCTACATACATAAATGATTTGGCGGACAGGGTGGGCAGCAGTCAGCGATTGTTTGCTGATGATGCTGCGGTGTGCGGTAAGGTGTCGAAGTTCAGTGACTGTAGGAAGACTCATGGTGTAGGGGTAGCGTCTTTGGCTCCTTATCAAAAAATTTTCGGTCCCGGGTTCGAAACACTCCATCCCCTAAATTTTGATTAATAATCAGCAAAGGCGGCCGAAGACTTCCGGCACCTCATTCTGCCAAAGGACTTGTCAAAGAGGGCGGAGGATCGGACAGCGTACTCTCTTGTCCTTGGGGTGGGAAACTGCCCCTAAAGGCGGAAGAATCAGCAATGATCAAAAACATGAGGGTCCACAAGGCAATGGAAACCATTGGCAAAAGTATCCAGAATAGTCCTCCATTCGGATCTCCGGGAGGGGACTGTCAAGGGAGATGATAAAAAGATTGAGTAACCAACAAAAGGATAACGTTCTACGAGTTGGGGCGTGGAATGTCAGAAGCTTGAACGTGGTAGGGAAGCTAGAAAATCTGAAAAAGGAAATGCAGAGGCTGAATCTAGATATAGCAAGGGTCAGTGAAGTGAAATGGAAAGAAGACAAGGATTTTTGGTCAGATGAGTATAGGTAAATATCTATAGCTGCAGAAATGGTATAACGGAAGTAGGATTCGTTATGAATAAGAAGGTAGGGCAGAAAGTGTGTTACTGTGAACAGTTCTTTGATTGGGTTGCCCTTATCAGAATCGACAGCAAACCAACAACGACAACGATAGTTCAGATATACATGTCGAGGTCGCAATCTGAAGATGAAGAGCTAGAGAAAGTATATGAGGAGGTTGAAAGGGTACTGCAGTACGTAAAGGAAGATGAAAATCTAATAGTCATGGGAGACGGAATGCAGTTGCATGGGAAGGAGTAGAAGAAACAGTTACAGGAGAATGTGGGCTTGAGACAAGGAACAAGAGAGGAGAAAGACAAATTGAGTTCTGTAATAAATTTCAGCTACTAATTGTAAATACTTTGTTTCAAGAATCACAAGAAGTGGAGATATACTTAGAAAAGACAGGGTGGTATGGGGAGATTTCAGCTAGATTACATCAAGGTCAGAAAGATTCCGAAATCAGAAACTGGACTGTAAGGTGGACACAGGAGCAGATATAGGCTCATATCACAATACAGCAGTGATGAAGAGTAAACTGAAGAGAATAGTCAGGGAGAATTAATATGCAAAGAAGTGTGGTACGGAAGTACTAAGGAATGACGAGATACACTTGAAGTTCTCTAAGGCTATAGATGCCCGCCCGGTTGGCCGTGCGGTCTAACGCACGGCTTTCCAGGCGGGAAGGAGCGCCTGGTCCCCGGCACGAGTCCGCCCGGCGGATTTGTGTCGAGTTCCGGTGAACCGGCCAGTCTGTGGATGGTTTTTAGGCGATTTTCCATCTGCCTCGGCGAATGCAGGCTGGTTCCTCTTATTCCGCCTCTGTTACACTATGTCGGTGATTGATGCGCAAACAAGTTCTCCACGTACGCGTACACCACCATTACTCTACCACACAAACAAAGGGGTTACACACGTCTGGTGTGAGCCGTTCCCTTGGGGGTCCACTGGGACCCGAACCGCACGTTAACCCTGGGTTCGGTGCGGGGCGGCAGAGGGGTGAAGTGGACTGCGGTAGTCGTCGTGGGGTTGTGGACCACTGCGGCTGCGGCGCGGACGGAGCCTCTCCGTCGTTTCTAGGTCCCCGGTTAACATACAATGCAATATACAAAGGTTTATAGATACAGCAACAAGAAATAGCTCAGTAGGCAGTACAGTTTTTTCGGACATGTCCGAAAGTACAGACACCATATCCATGTAAGTATATATTTCTGGCAATACCGGCCATGACCTTCTTCTTATGTGCGGATGCACACATATTCACCGAAATCTTACGGGACTTGGTAAAAATGTCTTCCACGAGCAATGAGTGTGTTGGGATGGGACATTACGAATGTAGTGTGTGGACATACAAGGTGAGAATTTGGGTCTCGCAAGAGACGTGCGCGAGATAGTCCCTGCAGTCGCTCCGACCTCTGTGCCCTCGGTGGCTGTCAGCTTTCGGCTGCGGCAGGGCGAGGACGTCCGCTGCGCCCCGCCGTGCGCGACCGTGAGCGCTTGCTTGTGTTTACCTTCCCGCGGCGCGAGTTGTATTTGTTCCAAGTTCAGTGCGACTATGGCACACACATGGCGCCACGATACGATCAAAATTACCTTCCAACCAGATCATGCGCGTCCACGAGCCTATGAAATAGAACAGTTCACACGCGTCGATCTACGTTTAGATTCGGCGACTGTCGTCGGAATACATTTTTCTATAACGGCGAGCGTGGTTTATGTTAAAATGACCAGTGCAGAGGTCTGCGCAACAGTGGTGTCTAAATACACGAACTCACTCAAATTCAAACATTCTGACGGGCATATCGGTGCAGTGACGGTGGATCATGCAGGTATGGTCCTGAGGACTGGAAGGGTTTTTGAGCTCCCCTTCGAGGTCCCAGAGGAAGTTGTCAAGGACGCCTTCCGACCAAATGGCAATGTCATCAGCCACACTGCACAGAAGTGGCAAACTTTTTCGACGTATAAGGTCTACAATGGTGTGCGCCAGCTTAAATTTGAGCTCAAGAAACACGTGCCGTCCTATTTGTGTGAACATTGGTGGCTGTCGTGCCATCATAATGTACGACGGTCAACCGCGTACCTGTTCCGGATGTGGGCAGGAAAGTCATGTTCGATCGAGCTGCTTACAACGTACAATTACGCAGACACCAGTGGGTGTCTCCGTTTCCCCGACGGGGACGACAATCCTGCCCCTCACGTACGCTCAGACGACGATGCGCACAATAGATGAGGACGAAACGTGCGATCAGGCACGTCCATCGACGTCAGAAGGACCAAGGGAGGAAGAGGAAGGACCCCTGATGCCAACCCAGATGTCGCCCCTCCACAGCAAAAACAGTAGCAACAGTCGCACGGAATCCAGACACAACATAACATTCAGAACAAGATGGACGTGGACGCGAACATCGTCCCGACCGCGGCTTTCCTAGCGGAAGGTGATACGACTCTGGATTGCCTCCCACATTCGGATACGGGTGTCCACGTTCGAAAGCAACATTCGCCTCGACGACGCAAGCGACGTCGGCGGACCCCTTCCGACGATTGCCTCCTATACACGGCCGGTCAAGAAGGTGACATCTCGTCAGACGGCATGGATGCTGCACCTGCTGAGGATCTAAGTGGTGTAGACGGTTCGCTTGCCCATACTACGAGTGCACCACAGATGCAGCAGGTCGCGTCGATGGATGGCGCTCCGTCCACCTCCACCAAAGACGACTCGGGTGAGAGCATCGTGTTGCATCCACAGTGGTCGGACGATGTTGAGGAACTTCCTGGAGAGGGCACGAGTGACGGGGGAGGGGATGCCACTCGTAGCGTAAAAGACTCATAATCTGTGACGGGTTCGGTGGGTCCGGCATCTCTTGCGGTTATCTTTCGATTCCCATGGCGTCTACCCTAGGTGAAGCGGCTAGGCGGCACACCTTTCGCCTTGCCACAATCAATGTCAATGCGATAAGGGCACCACACAAACTGACAATGCTACAACGCATGCTCGATGCGGCGGACGTCTACGTGGCCCTCTTACAGGAAGTATGTGTCGCTAGTTTCCCTGACTTCTACGGATATACCGTCCACATCTCCCACCCCTCTTCTGTCGATTGTGGTGTGGCTGTCCTGCTACGGGAAGGTTTGGCGGCTACGGACCTACTGTACCTACCGAGTGCAAGAGCCATGGCCGTAACTGTCAACGGTGTTCGGCTCGTCAATGTATATGCCCCTTCAGGATCAGGGAGACAGAGAGATCGGGCCCGCTTTTTTAGGAAGATATTACTCGTCTATTTGTGGGCCGCATAGCGTGACCTGCACCTGCTCAAAAATGGTTCAAATGGCTCTGAGCACTATGGGACTCAACTGCTGTGGTCATAAGTCCCCTAGAACTTAGAACTACTTAAACCTAACTAACCTAAGGACATCACACACATCCATGCCCGAGGCAGGATTCGAACCTGCGACCGTAGCGGTCGTGCGGTTTCAGACTGTAGCGCCTTTAACCGCTCGGCCACTCCGGCTGGCGCACCTGCTCGACACGTGTCACCACATCCATGGCTCAGCTCCTGGTTACACCCATTATACAAGTCATTCGTCCAGTCGGTTAAATAGGATTTACGTCACAAGCACCCTTTCGACGGCGACGAGAGGAGCAGAGCTCTGGCCCACTGCATTCACCGACCACACAGCCTACATTTGAAACCATTGCCCTCCAACCTGCACGTGTGTGGCGCAGTAGGTCCCCCTGGAAACTGAATGTCGCCCATCTGGACGATCCGGCATGTAAAGGTGCTATCGAAGAGTCGTTGAACGCGTCCTTACAACGTCGTGGTCGTTACCGATCGACCCTCAGTTGGTGGAGTGAATGTGCGAAGCCTGCTCTTAGGCGCCCCTTCATGGCTTACGGCCGGGAAGCGGCGGCATGGAGGAGGAGCATGGAAAACTTTTATTACACCGTCCTACGGGAATGTCTTGCTATGGAGCCCTCACCTGACAGCCAGATCATAGTCATTCGCGCGAAAGCGTAGCTCGTCTCCTTAGCACGCCATCATTTACAGGGCGCTGTTATACGGTCGCGTGCTCCAGACACGATACAATCAGAAAGGCCATCTATGTACGACGTGCTCCTAGGGCGCAGGAGGCGCCGTAGGGCACTGGTAACCGACATGGTAACGGACGACGGTCGACACGTGGTAGAACAAGCAGATATAGCAGAAGCCTTCTATGGGCATTACGCTCACCTTTATTCAGCAGTGCTCCCTGATATGGCGACGGTAGACACCGTTACAGCACATGTCTACGGCACAGTTCCACCAAACATAGTGCCGACTTTACTGGGAGAAGTGACAGAAGAGGAAGTGCTCGACGCCATTGGAAAGGTGCTCCCCATAAATCAGCAGGAATCGACGGATTACCATTAGAGTTCTATCGAGCATTTAAACAACTGTTGGTACCGTGCTGGGTTGAAATTTGTCAGGAATTGATGTCCCCGGGTATACCGTTGCCTGCACCGTTCTTGGAAGGACTGATTGTACCCATCCATAAGCCGAAGGGACGGAATCATGTCCGTGATTATCGCCCCTTAATGTTATTGCACAGCGACTTCAAGATCTTTTCGAGGCTGCTATCAGAACGTATTCGCGGCACATTATTCCAAGTGCTGTCCAGCGATCAGACGTCCTTGGAGGGACCCAACAACATCAGAACTGCGTTATGTCGTTACAGAGATCTCATCTCCCATGCACGGGTGAGACGTTTGCCGGCAGCCCTGACGTCTATTGACTTTAGCCAGGCTTTTGACCGTGTGGGCCACACTTTCTTCACGGCCGTTCTACGGTGCATGGAATACCCCGACCCCTTTATCACAGTGTTGACACGCCTTATGCATGGTGCTACTTCTCGAGTTCTTGTTAATGGAAAACTAACGGCACCCATGCCATTCCGCAGATCAGTACGACAGGGATGTTCATTATTTACACTGTTATTTGCATTGGACTTAGAATCTTTGTTATGTGGTCTCCGAGACAGGCTCACTGGGATACAGTTTGGCGGCTCCATCTATCGCTGCGGATGATTTGATGATCGTCAAACGTGGAGCTGACGATATGGCGGTGGCTTTGGACTGGATTGCAACCTACGGTACAGCTTCTGGTAGCCAAATCAACGTTGACAAGTCCGTCGCCTTGAGCATCGTGATTGGGCTACCGCAGGAACACATTGCCCCCCTACGTTTCAATGATAATGTCCGCTGTTTGGGCTTATATTTCATGAACGACATGCGATACGCGACTACGCTCAATTATCGACATCTTCTTAACCAAATTTGGGCCGGAATTGCAAATCAGCGCTTGCGATCCCTCAACATCGTTCAGCGGGCGTATTATGCCAATGTATACCTTGCGTCCCGCATACCGCATGTCGCCCAAACGCCCAAACGCTACCCATTCCGAACCCCTTGGCGCGCAGCATTATGGCAGCGCTGGGATACTTCGTCAGCGCTGGTATTTTACTGAAGATCAGATACGTATCTCTTACCCTCCCCAAGGAAAGAGGTGGTCTCGGCCTAGTTAACGTCCATAACAGGGCCATTGCCCTTTTTGTTAGCTCGCATTTATGTCTGCTGCGCTGTTGTCCCGCAAGCCTCACGAGTTTGCTTTTGACGGCGCTACGGCCTGCTTCACTAAGAGCGCCGGTGCCGCTACAGGAACCCCAGCGCTCCTCTTTTATATAGGACTTTTCTATTTAGAATAAAGTTATTCCAGTGTACCGCTCACGACACCACGAATGGCCACAACTCGACGCCTATATCACGACATGCTGCAACGCCGCCCCCTAAATGTAGTCGAACTAAAATATCCTGATGTACGGTGGCGCGTGGTGTGGAAGACTGTACACGATGCCATGCTTGATTCCGATGTTGTTTCCCAATGGTATGTAGTCGTTAATGGGAAGCTGGTGACTCACGAACGTCTCTACAATATCCACATGGCAGAATCTCCCAATAGTGTGGGTTCTAATACAGTAGACTCTGACGAACACCGCCTCAGCTGTGGAGAGGCGGAAACGGTTTGGCACCTAGTGCGGCAGATGTTGGCTTATCTCTTGCGAATTACGCCGGAGCATATATCTGCACTCACGTTATTGTTTCCGGATGAGACATTTTACCCCAAGACTCGGACCCAATCCGTCACCTGGATACGTGGACATGCGGTCCATTACCTCTATCGTGACGGACACAAGAATTTAATTGACTTCTGGCTCTATTTGCAAGAAAGACATCATGCTATTTCCGGGCATACCACATATCGAAAATGCTTCGCAAACTACCTAAGGAGTGCCTTTCACAGCCCGCCGTGTAGCTGGAATGTTCCAGGCAGTGGCAGATCAGGTCAGAACGAACTGCAAGCGATCATACATTGAACTATCTTTATCAGTGGGTGCAGTCGCTGGGAAGCCTAACTACGAAGTGGTAGCTTTATTTTCATGCTATTTATGTGTCTTCATTCTGTTTTAGTTTTCCAGGATTGATTAAGTATGACTGTTCGCACATTGATATCTATATAAATAAAAAAATAAAAAAAGTTGCTCAGCTGGATAGAGCGTCTGCCATGTAAGCAGGAGATCCCGGGTTCGAGTCGCGGTCGGGGAACACATTTTTACCTGTCCCCGTTGAAGGTATTAACATAATTCTAATTATCCGAGAATTATGGCACGATCAGCTTAACAGTTCATGCATTTAAGTTGCTTACAAAAATAATGTACAGAATAAGAAAATTGAGGATGTGTTAGATGACGATCAGTTTGGCTTTAGGAATGGTTAAGGCACCAGAATGGCAATTCTGACATTACGGTTGATAATGGAAGCAAGACTACAGAAAAATCAAGACATGTTCATAAGATCTGTCAACTTGGAAAACGCGTTAGACAAAGTAAAATAGTGTAAGATGTTCGAAATTCTGAGAAAAATATGGCTAAGCTATAGGGAGGGACGGGTAATATACACTATGTACAAGAGTCAATAGGGAGTAACAAGAGTGGACGACCAAGAACGATGAGCTCGGATTAAAAATGTTGTAAGACAGGGATGGAGACTTTCGTCCCTACTGTTCAGTATGTACATCGAAGAAGCAATGATGGAAATAAAAGAAAGTTTCAGGAGTGGGATTAAAATTCAAAGTGAAAGGAGATCAGTGATACGATTCTCTGACGACGTTGGTATCCTAAGTGAAAGTGAAGAAGAATTACATGATCTGCTGAGTAGAACGAACTTTCTAATGAGTACAAAATACGGACTGAGGGTAAAACAAAGAAAGACGAAAGTAATGAGAAGTAGCGGAAATGAGAACAACGAGAAACTTAGCATTAGGATTGATGGTGAAGAAGTAGATGAAGTTAAGGAATTCTGCTACCTAGTCAGCAAAATGACCCATGACATATGGAGCAAGGAGGATATCAAAAGCAGACTAGCACTGGCAGAAACGGCACTCTTGGCCAAGAGAAGTCTACTAGTATCAAACACAGGCCTTAATTTGAGGAAGAATTTTCTAAGCATGTAGGTTTGGAGCACAGCATTATATGGTAGTGGGACTTGGACTGAGGGAAAGCCGGAACAGAAGAGAATCGAGGCATTTGAGATGTGGTGCTAGAGACAAATGTTGAAAATCTGGTGGACTGGTAAGGTAAGGAATGAGGAGGGTCTGCGCAGATCCGGAAAGGAAATGTGGAAAGCACTGACAATGAGAAAGGACATGATGATAGGACACCGGTTAAGACATCAGGGAATGACTTCCATGTTACTAGAGAGAGCTGTAAAGGGCAAAAACTGTAGAGGAAGACAGAGATTGGAATACATACAACGCATAATAGAGGACTTACGCTGCAAGTGCTACTCTGAGATGAAGGGGTTGGCACAGGAGAGGAATTCGTGGCGGGCCGTATCAAACCAGCCAGAAGACTGATAACTCAGAAAAAAGGAAGATACAAGACTTCTAGTTAGTGCGGTGGATGGCATGTAGCTCTACAGCTGTGGAAAAATGTAAGTTAATGTCGATGAGTAGGAAGAACAAACCTGTAATGTTCGGTTACAGTATTGCTAGTGACCTTCTTGGCACAGTTTAAATATCTGGGCGTACGTTACAGAGCGATATGAAATGGAACGCCGGCTGGAGTGGCCGTGCGGTTCTAGGCGCTACAGTCTGGAACTGAGCGACCGCTACGGTCGCAGGTTCGAATCCTGCCTCGGGCATTGATGTGTGTTATGTCCTTACGTTAGTTAGGTTTAATTAGTTCTAAGTTCTAGGCGACTGATGACCTCAGAAGTTAAGTCGCATAGTGCTCAGAGCCATTTATGAAATGGAACAAGCATGTGAAAACGGTGATAGGAACGGACGCTCGTGCGACGTATACTTGAGTACGGCTCGAGTGTTTGGGTTCCGCGCCAGGTCGGATTGAAGGAAGACATCGAAGCAATTCAGAGGCGGGCTGCTAGATTTGTTACCAGTAGGTTTGAACAACACGTAAGTGTTACCGAAATGCTTCGGGAACTCAAATAGGAATTCCCGGAGGGAAAGCGACGTCCATTTCGAGAAACGCTATTGAGAAAATTTAGAGAACCGGCATTTGAAACTGGCTGCCGACGATTCTACTGCCTCCAACATACACTGCGTGTAAGGATCACGAAGATAAGATTCGAGAAACTAAGGCTCATACGGTGGCGTATAGATGTTCGTTTTTCACTTTCTCTATTTGAGAGTTGAACAGGAAAGGAAATGACTAGCAGTTGGACATGGTACCCTCCGCCACGCATCCTACAGTAGCTTGCGCACTATCCATGTAGATGTAGTATCTTACAGTAAGGTATTGTAACTAACGGGGCAAATCATGCTGTAATGCAGCAGAAGTAAAGTATGTTACCGTCTTCAAGGGATCCCCTTAGAAATGATCTTGTTGCAGCAGGAAGCTCCATTCCCTCACTGTGTACATTCCTTCCTGACCTTTGCGCTAGAGGTGCGGTGATATGCCAGACGGTGTTGCCATCCTCCATCTAGCAGCAAGACGCTGCCTGGAGCAGAATGACCCACGCAAGCAGACAGCCACAAGTCACGTGACTGTTTCGATTACCGCCGCGAATCAGCTAGCTGTTATGTCACGACGCGGAGTCACTTCTTTATCAGACACAGCCTTTACTGCCACGCTTCTGCGGTGGTTTACACTCGGACAACACAGTGACACTGCAGGCTGACATCGGCCCAGCTGTGTAGATACAGGGCGTTCCAAGAGGAATAGCAAACATGTTAGGAGGTGGTAGTATAGACTATTTCGAATAAATCATTCCATTCAATACGTCTGAATATTATTGGTTACAGAGATACAGCTGTAAGAACGTAACCCGAACAAGTACTCATAGAAGGCGTTATCGAAAGCAAATTATATAATTCATAGTCGATTTTTACACTGTTCGAATGAATTAGGTGAACACACATATAAACATCCGATATATTAAATCTATTTTGATGCAAGCGATAGCTGTGGTCTTACTGCATGGCTTGAGGCAATGTAGGCAACAATTAAAATCATTCGCCGTCTATTGGCAGTGACAGAAGTTAAAGTGTCAGGTGACTCTGCAGAAGGAAGTGAATAGTGGTGACCCATTGTTTTCTAGTGAGATACTCCATGGCTGTTGTCATTTGTGGACATCGTATCCAACGATTCACATGCGATGCGACATCTTCATGCAGTGCAATTTGCAAGGGTGGTCTGTTTGATCCAAAAAATGATGGACGTTCGGTCGTGTTGCTGCAGACGACAATGTCTCTCCATCTGTCATCCATAGGTTCTGGAGTGCTACAGAGAGAGAGAGAGAGAAAGAGGTCAGTACAAAAGGCTAGTTAACAAGTCCAGCGACGCATTACAACGGCACCTGAAGATCGATATCTGGCCATATCGGCGTTGCAGAGTCGTACTTTTACCCCCTGAGCATTGCAAGACGATTACAGACGGGCCAGTGAAGCCGCAGTGTCCGATCAGACTGTAATGAACAGGTTACGAGGAAGGACCTTACAACCCAGACGTCCTTTTCGAGTAACCCGCTTGACACACCATCTTGCAGCCCGCCTTCAGTTCTGCCGTTCTAACGTCAACTGGCAACTTCGTCAATGGCGAAACGTGTTATTCACAGACGATTTCAGATATCGTCTGATGTAAGGTGATGTCTGTCTCCGTGTGCGGAGACCTGTAGTGAGCGGTACCTAGCAAATGTTGTCCAGGAAATCGGTACATTTCCAAGGTTCTTTGACGATTTTATTTATTTATTTACACGTCAAGTTCCGTAGGACCAAACTGAGGAGCAAATCTGCAAGTCACGGAATGTGTCAGTACATGAAATGACAACATGAAAGTAATAACAGATAAAATACAATTTTTATGAACTCGTAAAAAGTCAAGCCATAGGTTTAAGTGAGCCGTGCGTGGCTCATGTTCCCGCCATAATGTATTTTACACCCCGTTTTTAACGGACTTCCACCTAACTATGTTAATTTAAATTACTGGTGTCACTCAGTTGCTGCTTTGCCTGACCGTGAGCGGCGCTAGCAGCGCGTTTCAATATATCCCCTCTCGTAGTATCTTTGCTCGGCTGCTGTTATTTCCTGGTCGTTGTCTGAAGTAAGCCAGTTCGGGTCGCGAGTTCGCGCGGCCAGTCAGTTGGAACGCGTCTGGAGTGCAGTCCGGACCTGCCAGTCGGGGAGTTGCAGTGCTGCACCAGTGCAGTCGGGTTGGGGCAGCAGTGAGGTCTGCGTCGACATGGCTCGCCCGACCACTGCCGCCACGCATCACTTCAGCCGGGCCGCGGTCTTGGTGGATCGTCGGTCGGTCGTCCTACCGGACGACGCATTTTGGCTCGCCGATCGTTCATGAGTCGGCTGTGTGGTTGTGCATCGACTCTCGATTTGTCTTCGTGCGTGCTTAGTTGCTGCTGGGTATCTTTCAGGTCTTCGTGCAAGTGTTTGTCAGGTTGTGTGTGTAGTTGGCGTTATTTCTACTGACAACTGTTTTAGATGTTGTCGGCATTCGGAGTGGAGACGGTCGGTTGGTGCGGGCCAAGGAAGTTATCTCCGAGCGGTGCAGTCGGCTGGGTCCGTTCGCTGGTGGTCCCTGCGCAGTGTCGGAGCGTGTGTGGAGCTGTCCGATCGCTACGAGCTTCGTGGCTCACCGACCCAGGACGTCAAAGTTGAGTGGTGTGTTAAGTACCCAAGCCACGTCCGTTCATGTTGTGTCGTTCATTTCGGTGGTTCGCTGTTGGGGAGCTTTTCCTGTGAGCAACACCGGGTGTTTGTAGTGGTGAAATCGAGCCGCCTTGCGGTGGAATTAGTTATATTGGTTCACTAGAATTCAAGTGCACCAGCGGAATTTTCTGCCTTTTGGCGGTTAGTGTTCTAGTTACCTGCCCTGGCCACTGACATAAATTCAGGCAGTGTTCCTTTTTGGTGAAGTTAACTATATTACCTTATTTCAAATTCAAGTGTACCAGCAGAATTTTCTGCCTTGTGGCCGTTAGTGTTCCGGTTACCTGCCCTGCCCACTAACATAATTTCACGCAGCGTTCTTTCCTCACCTGTTGTCGCTGTCCAACATGGTTTGTAGTTTTGACAGCTTAATACATACTTCATGGATAATTATGTCCGTAAGAGTCTGGTCTTTGAGCTTTTATGCACCGATTGGTGGCGAGCAAGTCGTTTGCTCGGTCGGTCTGTGACTGTCTCTTGGTTGGGTTACCAAAGGATCAAGTGCAGTTGGGCCTACTACAGGTCTCACCTAAGTCAACGTTAATTTTTCGTGGGCAGGCCCACTCCCTCATGGAGGCGTCTCTGTACTATCCTATTCATGGGTGTTTAATGGTCTGTTGTTAATCTATGACAGCAAATGTTGTAAAATAAAAAAAATTTATTGTGTTTTATGTAAATCAATTTATGTAAATCAGTTGTGGGCCTTCAGCCGATTAAAACCTTATTCTTAAATTTAATAATTGTCGTTGCGTTGATTTTTCATTTAGTGTGCATTTGGCCATTGAAAATTTAAAGGTTAAGGTATTTTTGAATTTGTGGAAAATCAACTGTGGGCCTTCAGCCGCTTAAAGCCTTATTCCCAAAATTTCCCCTTAAGCGAAAACATTGCGAACTTCTGCCTTAAAATATTATGGTAATATATTTTGAAACTTAATTGTGGCCTTCAGCCGTTTGTATTGATTCTTGAATATGTTTGTTCTATCTAATTTTGCCTTGAGGCTTTCCACCTAGCTGATATATGAATTATTTTATTTGCTATTTTAACTGCAATTCTATCTTGTTGATTTTTAAGATTTCTTGTTTGGAGGCCTTCAGCCGTGAAAGAATTTCATTTTGAAACTCGTAGCTGTAAAGGTTCGGCTATGTGCCGTTTTCGTTTGAAGGTGTTATTAAATTGCAATAAATTAAAATTTGAGTGAAACTGATGAACACCTTATTTGGCCCTTCCCACAATCCTAATCACCTGTTCTGCCCAGCGGGTTTAGCGGGCGTATCATTAAGTAAATGCAGTCAAAAATACAACAAGAATCATCTTAAATTTGCAAGGAACCCCTCGACAGAATAGAAGGAGTGACCCTTGAGGATACTCTTCTGTTTCGATTTGAAACTGCTAAGATTTTTGAATGCTTGTGGTAGCTTCTTGAAAATGGATGCACAAGAGTTAAGGAAGTCCGATCCAAATGCATGATCGATTTCTGCAGAGTGTTAACTGAGTGAAAGCTGCTTATTCTCGGGAATAAGCTAATAATGTTAACAAGAAATGACAGTAAGGAGTACATACACACATCAAAAAAAGTTTTGTTTCATCCCGGTTCCCAGAACTCCTGACGATAGACGTTGCTGTGGATATTGTATCAGAGGCACAGTCCCTTTGACTGTTCAGAGATGTCACTAAACCAGCTCAAGGAAGTAAACAACCATGCATGGGCAGCGCCTATTAGACAGAGAGGATCCGACAGCCGATCAGTTCCAGTCATTCCACCAGGAAAGAAGTACACGGCTCATGTTGTCTGTAGTTCAACCATGTCTAGACGGTCGATACTGCTGTTCGATCGCTTCCGCATTGTTACTTTGTGCCACGGAGCGTTGTCAACAAGGGAAGTGTCCAGGCGTCTCGGAGTGAAGAAAGCGATGTTGCTCGGACATGGAGGAGATACAGAGGGACAGAAACTGTCGATGACATGCCTCGCCCAGCCAGCCCAAGGGCTACTACTGCAGTGGATGACCGCTGTCTACGGATTATGGCTCGGAGGAACCCTGACAGCAATGCCACCATGTTGAATAATGCTTTTCGTGCAGCCACAGGACGTCGTGTTACGACTCAAACTTTGTGTAATAGGCTGCATGATGTGCAACTTCACTCCCGACGTCCATGGCGAGGTCCATCTTTGCAACCACGACACCATGCAGCGCGGTACACATGGGCCCAACAACATGCCGAAAGGACCGCTCAGGATTGGCATCACGTTCTCTTCACCAATGAGTGTCGCATATGCCTTCAACTAGACATTCCTCAGAGACATGTTTGGAGGCAACCCGGTCAGGCTGAACGCCTTAGACACACTGCCCAGCGATTGCAGCAATGTGGAGGTTTCCTGCTGTTTTGGGGTGGCATTATGTGGGGCCAACGTACACCGCTAATAGTCATGGAAGGCGCAATAACGGCTGTACGATATGTGAATGCTATCATCCGACCGATAGTGCAACAATATCGGCAGCACTTTGTCGAGGCATTCGTCTTCATGAACGACACTTCGCGGTCCCCCTGGGCACATCTTGTGGATGACTTCCTTCAGGATAACGACATCGCTCGACTAGAGTGGCCAGCGTGTTCTCCAGACATGAACTCTATCCAAAAAACATGCCTGGGATAGTTTGAAAAGGGCTGTTTATGAACGGCGTGACCCATCAATTACTCTGAGGGATCGATGCCGAATCGCCGATGAGGAGTGGGACAATCTGGACCAACAGTGCCTTGTGCCACGACGAATACAGGCATGTATCAATGCAAGAGGACGTACTACCAGAGGTACCGGTGTGTACGGCACTCTGAACCACCACCTCTGAAGGTCTTGCTGTATGGTGGTACAACATGCAATGTGTGGTTTTCATGAGCAATAAAAAGGGCGGAAATGATGTTTATGTTGATCTCTATTCCAATTTTCTGTACAGGTTCCGGAACTCTCGGAATCGAGGCGATGCAAAAGTTTTTTTTTGATGTGTGTATATTGAGAGGCCAATGTCAAAATACCCAGACTTGTAAACAGGGGTCGACAAGAGGTTCGTGAAATTACACCACTTTTTGCCCAAACCGCCTGTTTCTGAGCCAAAAATATCCTTTTAGATTGGGAAGAGTTACCCCAATAAAATATAACACCATATGACATAAGCGAATGAAAATAAGCAAAGTAGAGTAATTTTCGTGTCGAACGATCACTCACTTCAGATACCGTTCGAGTGCTAAAGTTGGCAGCATTAAGTCTTTGAACAAGATCCTGAACGTGGGATTTCCATGACAGTTTACTATCTATCTGAACACCTAGAAATTTGAACTCTTCAGTTTCACTAACCATATGCCCGTCCTGTGAAATTAAAACGTCAGATTTTGTTGAATTACGTGTTAGAAACTGTAAAAACTGAGTCTTACTGTGATTTAGCGTTAGTTTATTTTCTACAAGCCATGAACTTATGGCATGAACTGCTCTACTTGAAACCGAGCCAATGTTGCAGATAACATCCTTTACTACCAAACTAGTGCCATCAGCAAACAGAAATATTTCAAAGTTACCTGTAGTACTAGAGGGCATAGCATTTATATAAATAAGGAACAGGGGTGACCCCAACACTGATCCCTTGGGCACCCCTTACTTGACTGTACCTCACTCAGACCCCACATCACAGCCATTCTCAACACTGTGAATAATGGCCTTTTGCTGTCTGTTGCTAAAGTAATAGGTGAACCAATCGTCAGCTATTCCCCGTATTCCGCGATGGTCCAACGTCTGGAGCACTATTTTGTGATCAACACAATCAAACGCATTAGTCAAATCAAAAACTATGCCTAGCGTTCGAAACCTTTTGTTTAACCCATCCAGTACATCACAGAGAAAAGAGAATATAGCATTTTCAGTTGTTAAACGACTTCTAAAGCCAAACTGTACATTTGATAGCAAATCATGTGATAATGATCAAATATCATTACATGCACAGCCTTTTCAATAACTTTATCAAACACTGATGGCATGGAAATAGGCCTACAGCTGTCTACATTATCCCTTTCCTCCTTTTTATAAAGCGGCTTTACTACTGAGTACTTTAATCTTTCAGGAAACTGACTATTCCCAAAGGAAAAATTACAAATATGGCTAAATACAGGGATAACATGTGCAGAAGCCAGTCTGATGGTCGTGGAGCACAGAGGGAACACCCAGAACCACATCGGACGGAAAACGGAACGGCAATGTTCCATAAGATTGCAGCGAACGGGTGCTGACCACAGAGGGATCGCCTGCAATCGCCAGTGGAGGGGGAAGGCCACAGACATAAATACTGGATCAGGTCCACTCTAGGAGCAATCTCAGGTCACACATGATGAAGGTTACGAGCTACTTTACCGAAATATTGTGCAGGTGCGACGTTGATATCCGGCAGAACACCTGACGACCCAAGATGTCATCAGATCGCTGGGAAACTGTGAAGAGTTACAACGTTTTGGTATTTTATTGACCATGTAAAGACGTGAAGGTGACTTTCGTAAAAATTACACTCAGAAAAATTATCTGACTTCGAGAAAAATAAGTGACTGCAGGTTCTAATGAATGTCATATGGCCGGCCGGGGTGGCCGAGCGGTTCTAGGTGCTACAGTCTGTAACCGCGCGACCACTACGGTCGCAGGTTCGAATCCAGCCTCGGGCGTGGCTGTGTGTGATGTACTTAGGTTAGTTAGGTTTAAGTAGTTCTAAGTTCTAGGGGACTGATGACCTCAGATGTTAAGTCCCATAGTGCTCAGAGCCATTTGAACCATTTTTGAATGTCATATGCCAACAGTAATTACCAACAAATGGCTTTTGAAACGATCGAGAACCAAACGAAAAGCTTACGTATTTAATTTCCTCCCTTTTATGGATAAAATCTATTTTCTATTTTTTTTATCCAAAACGAAGGACAGTATTCAAATACAAAGGTCACAATATGGAGTTTATTTTTTATGCTTCAATGAAAATTCAGTCTACACACGTAAATACTTCGCACACTCCGTATTACAGCCTAGCGACAGCGATCAATAAGGACCTAATCGCAAGAGAACAATAGTGTATCAGAGCTAGATAATAAGAGAGCTAAAGAACAAGAGGGTTTTTCTCACACCTGTATGTCGTTTTATAATATTCTGACAGTGTTACCATTGCGTAATTTTTATCCCAGTACTAGTTACAAGGTTCATTCATCGCTGCATTACATTGATGTTTTTATGAATAAAATTAAATGTTGCTTCACTTAAGCGTACCAGAAGCTGTCATATAGTAAGGGTGAAAATTCGTTATGTCTGGCAGTGGGGCCACATACACTCCACTTACGTCCCATAATACACATTTATCGTTCGTTCACAATTAGATGGTCCATAAATTCCCTGTAGTCGACAGATGTAGTTTAGACTGCGCAAGACATCTGTAAATGTTCTGGCAAAATTATCGTTTTCAAGACGTAAAGAAATAAAAAAGAGGGCGCTGTTAGCACCGGTACGTTACCTCCATGTACTGGGTCCAGCGTGGATCTTTCACCATTTCTTCGTATGCAGCGAATAACGGCATGTTAGCTATTATTATAAACACAGCTTCTCCGCCTGGCGCCAGGAGTTTGTGCATATTCTGCACAGCACGCCTGTGAAAATAAGGAAACAACCATTCGCTATGACTGTTGTGATCTCCATTAGGTAACTTCTCTGTATATGAAGAACTGCCATGGTGCTGTTGATTACTGACTTATAAGTACGAAGTAAGTTCAACTAACCTGAACATTCTCAGTGTCAGTATTGGTAAATCAGGAGAAAGATTATATATTTTACAAGATTTTTCGAGACATAACATGAGGTCAGAAACAAAAAATTTACTGATGCCTAGACTATCCTCCGTGGGCACCAGTGTCGGGCTCCACAGCGGCAGCTGAGTATCTCACCTGTTACTAGTGAGGTAGCCATATAGCCTGATCCCGACATGGGATCCACACCCCTTTCTGCCTTGGTAGTACTTACTGAACAGTGATTTCATGAGCTAATGTGCTCTCGAATTATTAAAGAGGAGGGTACGGTAAGAAACCTTCATTTGTTTTGCTTGCTTGTAATTCGTGAGTTAATGTGGACTCGAATTATTTATTACTGGAGAGCTGAAAGGAAAATGTCCTTAAAGGTTCGTTGCTGTGCAATAGGTGGAAATATGCCTGGGCTTTTTCCTTGGAAGTTTTTTGGTCGGCCACAGCTGCTCGCACAATGTTTTGAGCTTGACGTCGACTGTGCTACGCAGACGTCCAGAACCTTGTCTACATGTGTGGAAATGGTCCAAACCATTGTTGAAAGCAGCGAAACACCACTGATGCATTACGTCCAGCATGTGCAGCAGTTCATTGATACGTCCATCCAGATTCCCACAATGCGACCTCATTCAAATGGCCGAAGCTGTTCTACCAGAGTACGTACTCTTCAGTGGGACATCGTTGTCCCCCAGAATGAATGTTGCAAATATTTTACCTCTAAACTCAGCACGGTTACTGCCCGCAGAGGGTGCCCAGACGAGACTACCGAGCGTTATTGATAAGCGATGACCATGACAAATGAATCATTAATACTACAACGTCTCAGTAAGTACATATTACACCCTGGTGCCCCTGAACAGATTGTTTGAGGGTGTTGCATTTTTTTTCCGGCAGTGTAGGTTTTGCGGAGTTAATAGAGTCAAGAACTACAGAGAAGTTACCAGATTGTCCTTCATGCTGTATTACGCCGAAAGCAGCCACAGCCTCGGCTATTCACCCCAGCAGCTCCAAAGCTTGTCTCACGTGTCCCTTGTAAGTCACCGAGGCACTAGCGCCTCGTGTTTGCGCTTTTCTGACTGTAGCAATCAAGCCGCTGAGGCCGCTGGTCACGATAAAGAAGTTCTGTTCTTAAGAACTCCGAGAGTGGGGAAATTTTGCGAGTCATGAAATAAAGCGTAAACTCCGCGACGCACGGCTAAGATTTGGCTCTGCGTTGGTGCCAGGCACAGCTGTATTTGTGGGAATTCTTTTCTCTCTGTATTGTTGTTGGAGCTTCAAAGTAAATGGTTATCGAAAGATATGTTTGTTGTCATTGGGCCCTCGATCTAAACCTTTCCCTGAGGAGACGTTTCTCACTTCTTTACCTGTGTTATATACCATCGCGTGTTCATGCTTTTCGAAGACGTTGCAGGACTCCATCCCACAAGCCAGTGGGGTTATACGAAATTCAAGTGGAGATCCATTAGCACATTATCTGGCCACAAGCTGCCTTACTCACTCGCCCAGCTGCACAGGACAAAGCACTCTTTGGTGCAACATCTCAGGTAGAAACCCTTTCTTTCCCAGTAAAGCCGGCCGGGGTGGCCGAGCGGTTCTAGGCACTACAGTCTGGAGCCGTGCGACCGCTATGGTCGCAGGCACGAATCCTATCTCGGGCATGGATGTGTGTGATGTCCTTAGGTTAGTTAGGTTTAAGTAGTTCTAAGTTCTAGGGGCCTGATGACCTCAGAAGTTAAGTCCCATAGTGCTCAGAGCCATTTGAACCATTTTTTTTATCCGCGTACTCTACACCTCCCGCCGACTTGATCGACCCCATCCCCTGGTTGCTCTTCTCCTCTCCAACCCCTGCCCACTGCCATGCCTTCACCCCACCTAACCTCCACCTCTACACCCTTCCTCTGCTCTCCCAAAGTGGCTGCCATCAACTCCCCCTTCTGGATGATGCCCTCTCGCCCTCCATTTATCCCTTGAAACACGTATGTTGTGCGGCAGCGATGCTGAGACATTGTAGAATCTCTGACCAGAGCAGTTGCGCTCGACTCGCAGTAGCGAGCAGTCAGTCAGTCTGCAGTAGTCTGTGCTCAGTAGTGCTTGGAGTCTGTTGGTAGCTGTCGCGGAGAGTAGTATGTCTGTAGCAGTTGCGTCGGCGGGCGTCGGCACAGCGATGGTCAAGATTCAGGACAAGGTATAATTTTATTAAATAAATGTTTATGCAGCTTTGCGCTTATCAGATAATGTAAGGTCCACTCATTGTAATTTAACTTTCAAAAATCGCCCCCAATAATAATTTGGATTTAAAAACAAATTTACAAACAATCATTCAAATTCCCTCCATTTCCCTTTAACAAAATTTTTTAAAAAAAAAAAAAAAAAAAAAAAAGGCAATTGCAATGTTTTTCCTCCAAGCCGCAGCCAACAATAAGAGCAGAATTTTGACATGCAGTTTTAATAAGGTAAGAAATTTATTCTGAATTCGCACAGGGCAAACACCGACATTTCGGTTTAATTGAGTTTTGGTTATCACTGTAGTTTCATTGTCATGAGATTATCTTTCATTATTTAATGGTAACTTGTACTTGAGTCAGATAGCGAGCTTTCATTATGTAATTGTCTTTGTCATTAATATTTTTGCGGGAAGGTTACACTTAGCTTTGGCTCCATTACTAATAAATATAGTCTTTTGAAAATTTCTGTGGGGAGGTTACACTTGGCGACACCCGGTCCAGGATCGTATTTCGTGAGAATCTTTTGAAAAACAGTCAGATATCTGCTCTTATTTCTTAAATATAATTAGGATTTGGCGTAACGCTTTTACTAATCTTGTGACTTTCTTTCTACAGGTCAACGGCAATTCGTTGCTCTGTTGTATTTGTGTGTTGATTTTGCATTGTGCTTATTTGTTTTGTGATTAATTGTGACTACTGTAAAAATGCCGCGAAAGACTGTGAATAGTGTATCGCGAGGTATCATGAATGAAGTTACCGACTTAAACATGACCGATAGCAATTGTGAAACGCAGAGTAATGATGACAATCCTGCGTTCACTAACAATCAGTGCGTTCCAACCGCTAATGATGACCTTTGTCTTAATGATGAACAAACGAACTCGGTTATGTCCTCTGTTAATTTGACGACAATTGATGACGCGGGGAGCTCTGTTGTAATGAGCGCCGCCCAGCTTAACACACCCGGTTTGGAAAATTCAAATAACGTACAGACAAATTTTTCGAATGAAAATGATCAGTGTACTGAAAGTACGCCGGATTTATTTAATTCCGAAATAGTGACTGACAGTGTACGTTCGACTGACAAATCTTTTTGCAAATTACAGAATGACCAAATGGTCGCACAAAACGCGACAGTTGCAGGTACGAAATCAAACAGCACAGATAATAGAGTAGAGAATGTTAAATTGGGTCAAATTATGGCAGTATTACTACTAATGAATGAAAAACTGGAAAACGATCTCAAAGAACATAAACTAATTAACGAAAGTTATAAACAATCGAATGAAGAACAAGACAACATTAATAAAAAAATAAAACAACTTAGTGAACGGAATGAACAGATTGATGAACAGATTGAAGCCATTGCCGCGCAATTTTATGATAGTACAAGACAATTACGTGAGGATACTAGGGCTTGTGCTAATAACAGTAATAAAGAAGTTGGCACTGTTGCACAAGAATTAAGTAGCACACGTGTAGGCATAACAGAATCACATAAAGTCGAAATTAATGCAGTCACTGAACAATGTTCAGCAAACGCAACACAGATCCACGAAATTAATGCAGTCACAGAACAATGCCCTAAAAACGCAGTACAGATACACGACGAGTTTAATTTAGAGTCAGTGGAAGTTTCACACACTCTGAATACGGAAGTCAATAATAAAAGTGAACGTCAGAACAACCAAATTGACGAAAGTATTAAAGTAACAGAATTAACAACTATTTCAGTCACCAATACGTTACAGGATCCGCCACATTGCGAGCATTTGTCAGAGTCACGCAGCGCGTATAATGTGAGCAATTTACAGAGACTACGCGACTTAAAATCCGAAAAGCTACGCGACTTAAAACCTGAAAAGATACGCAATTTGAAATCCGAAATGACACAGACAAACAGATTCTCACACAAACCTGAACGTTTTCTTAAATTCAGTGACAAGAACGTACATCACGAGCAATTTTTATTTGTAAGAAAATCTAAGGAATTTAATAATGACAGAGCACAGATACACGATTTGCACTGTATGAGACAATTTATTTTTGTACTTTCACCATTATTACCTGTAATGCAGAAACGAGCTTTGAACCTGTTACGACAATTTGCTATTGTACTTTCATCAGTATTGCCTATAATGCAGAAATTGGAATTAGCAAGAATACAGCAATTTGTGTTTGAAATTTTACCACCATTGCCTGCAACGCAAAAACTAAAATTTATTTGCAGTGCGTAATAGACCTCAGGGGATTCATTACGCTTTAATGAATATGTGCCGTAGCGAGCATAGGGCCCCGAGCTGTAGTAGTGCTGTTTCATCTTTAGTTTTCTGCACTGCTGCCTTCTCTTCTACTATCCTTTATATCTATCAAAACAGCTCTTTAACTATTGCTCTTCCTAGAATTAAGAAAAATGAGTAATGAGAACCCGATAAGACAAAATTTTACCGAATGTGACAATATTCAGTAGGCACTCCCGTAATGACAACTACCGCCGTAATTTTAATAACATAAAAATCGTAATCATCAGTATATGTAAAATTAGCAGCAACAGCGAACGCATTTTTGTAACAATAGACGTTTTTCACCACAACAGCATGAAAGTCAGTCGCTTAGCATACCTAACCAACAATGCAGTCTACAAGGTCAACCAGGCTTTAATGTTTCGCCGCGTGCACGTATAGTCCCAGATTCAACAAATAGTAGCGCACGACAGCAAAGGAATAACTACGTACAGAAAACACGGTATTTCAATTCCTATCGCAATGCACCGTATAGGAATGACTATCACGACAGACATAAAACCGATGAGCACAATTATCAGCGTACATATAATTACAGTCGATCTTTTCAGCAGCAAGAATGTCAGCAACAACATATAATCATGAATGAAACAGACAATAGGTGTCATCTATAGCGTAACATGTCAGTAAGAAATAACAGAGCAGTTTAAATAGTCAAAATACCACAGCATCGTCCCGTAAATAATAACACGTAAGATAGAATTTGACCAGACAAAGTACAGGTAGTCTATTCCAGTAACGTAAGCAATACTTATTGACACGCAGAATTTTGTTCACGAGAATGTTATTTGAAACATGCTTTGTTGAATGCTCCACTTTTATCGCACCCAGACCTTACCAGAAATTTTTCTATTGCCACCGACAGTTCCAACACAGCTTTAGGCATACACATTTTTCAGGAAATTGAAGAAGATGGTTCTAAAGTAATTAAGAACATCGCATTTGCAAGCCGCATTTTGTCACCTGCTGAACGAAATTATTCCGTCACAGAACTAGAAACATTATGTGTTGTATGGGCTTTTACGAGATTTAGGCATTTTCTTTATGGCAGACACACCACCGTTTACACAGATCACAGAGCTATTCAATTCTTACTTTCGGCTAAATTCACTCACGACAGGTTAAGTAGATGGAAACTTTATTTGCAGGAATTTAATTTTACGATTGTTCACATTCCCGGCACACAAAATGTTATAGCAGACGCACTTTCTCGTTCTCTCAGCAACAATCAGCAAGACGTAGCAACCAACTTCTGCAAAGCAAATTTCAGCGTCATGTACATTCAACAAGTTGCATTTGAAAATTTTATTTCATCGTCATTACAGGACATAGCACGAGAGCAAAGCAAAGACAATGTGTGGAAAGAAATTAAACACCTTTGGCAAGATAAGAATAATGTTACGATTAGAAACCACTACACTGTACGCAATGACATTCTGTTTCGCCGCTCTCATCCAGACAGCAACAATTGGTTATTATGCATTCCTGACGAACTGGTTAACAAATTAATCTGGTACACTCATTTAAGCTACGCACATTATGGAGCAAGAAAATGTTTTCTGATACTGAGACAGAACTGTTATTTTACAAACATGGAAAAACGTATACGACGAATTTTAGCGTCATGTAAAATTTGCCAGAAAGCCAAGTCTGACACCACTTCACACATTCCTCCATTATATCCCATTGTACCTGTTAAATTAAGACATATGGCCGCAGTAGACATTTTTGGTCCAATTCCGAGAACTAATAGAGGTTTTTGCTACATCTTTGTCGCTGTTGAACTCACTTCAAAATTTGTTACCTTCACTCCGTTACGCAAAGCTACTGCTAAAACTGTTTCGAAAGCATTTGTCAAGCATTTCTTATTTCATGTAGGGCATGTGATGAAAGTAATTTCTGACAATGGATCACAATTTCGTTCTGTCATATGGACACGCATGTTACGAGCTAGAGACATTTCTCCGATTTATATATCCAAGTACCACGCCTCTTCGAACCCTTGTGAACGACTAATGAAAGAAATTGGTAAACTGTGTAGAATATACTGCCACAAAAGACATGTTAATTGGGACACACACGTACACTCATTTCAAGATGTAATTAATTCCATTCCAAATGAATCCACTATGCTACCTCCGTCTGTTATACTGAAAAACGTTGAACCACCAAACAAAATCAAAGAATTAGTAACATTTCCTACATCTCGTCGATTACGACACCACGAAATAATTGACATTGCGGTGAATAACATCAAACGTGCCGCAGAGCGCCGGAGAAGACAGCAAAAACAGGTTTGTAGACACCGAGACTTTCACGTTGGACAGAAGATATTAGTACGTACACACTATTTATCCAGCAAATTAAAAGGTAAGTGCAGTAAATTTGAACTTCTATACGCAGGTCCATATCGGATTCGCAGCATTCCTCACCCCAATGTTGTACACGTCGAAACTCTGAGAACCAGAAAATCGAAAGGCAACCATCATGTGTCAAACATTAAACCCTTTATCGAATGAAACCACTTTACGATGTAACATGCTATGAGGCCGTTTACACATTTTATGACCACTTATGCAATTATATTCACATGACTAATTACTGATGATTATCGTATTTTTTCTTGGCAAGTGCCCGGCAAGGTAAGGTTAGCAGGTCGCTTTTCTTGTCGTTATACATCAGACCGTGCACATTTTTTCAGATGAACTTACACATTTTATGACCACTTATGCAATTATATTCACATGACTAATTACTGATGATTATCGTATTTTTTCTTGGCAAGTGCCCGGCAAGGTAAGGTTAGCAGGTCGCTTTTCTTGTCGTTACACATCAGACCGTGCATATTTTCCAGATGAACTTACACATTTTGTGACCACTTATGCAATTACATTTATGTGACTACTTATTGATGATTATCGTATTTTTTCTTGGCAAGTGCCCGGCAAGGTAAGGTTAGCAGGTCGCTCTTCTTGTCGTTACACACTAGACCGTGCATTTTTTCAGATGAACTTACGCATTTTATGAATAATTATGCAATTCTCTATAATGACGCATTAATTTTATCAAATTCTCTCTCCATTGAAGTCTTTAATTATCGCATCTATTAACTACACTACATATAAGCTGAACACAACGAATGTCACATTTTGTCTTTCTTATGTATGTACGATTGTTTTCATGTTTTGTTTGTATGCACTGTGAACTAGTTAAGGTATAACACACACCATTTGACTTTGACATTTTGCCTTGTGATATCTCAACATCGTGACTGTTTTACATTTTCCTTTTTTGCTGCTGCATTATGATATTCTCTGTACACTTTTTGCCTTTAAACACTGTCTATGCTTTGAGATATTACGTTTTCTGTCATGTTATGCTGTATGCTTAATTGAGTCACCATTAACCAGTCACTATTTAATGGGTATAGGATTTAAATGCAAGACATTAATCTTTGTTCATCAGTTTCAGAAAGAAATGATGCGTAATGGAAATAAATTAAACAGATGAGAATTTGACCTACGGAATAAACGAAAGAAGATGCAATAACTTTATGAGGAAGAGTAAATGGATCAGAATTAACAAGCATTAACAAGAATATACTATACACATCGTCGAATAGCAGTCTTAACTAATTTTTTCTTTCAGAATACGAAGCGATTGATGCAAGCTGTCAGACAGAACTACACATTTTAGTTTTAAGTGATGAAATATGCTAGAGATAAGGAATAGTTGTGTAATGAGTAATGAAGTGATTTTTTTACAGATGATAATTAATGCTGATGAAGAATAATGATGATGAATATGGTACTATGAATAATGAAGCTTTTCTTTACAGGTGATGATAATGATGAAGTTATGATGATACGAATAATGAAGTTTTTTTTCTTTACAGATGAGGATAATGTTGAAGTTATGTATTTATGCTATGTAGTTATTTAAGTATTTGTTGCAGTTTACTTTGACAGCAGGTGTTATATTGCGTAGTAGGATGACTGAAGGTTTTGGAAAGGACAGCTATGGAACACATTTTTTAAACACATTACACTACCTGTTAATTCGAAGTTCAATACTTCTCAGCATAGTCTGCGTTTCTTCTTTCAGCTCAATAATCCATTTTGTATTTTTTCCAGGAGATGCTTTTCATGATACTTACTAAACTTGTTACTTATTATACCTGTTCTAGTACTTACATTTTATTTTTTTTACCCATTTGTGTCTATCGTTATAAATGTCATCACATATACTACCTTGTATCACAACCTTGCTACAGCTGACTCATGACGAATGACGTTACACATTTTTCATTATATGAACAACCTAGAAGCAATTTTTTCCTCCTTTTTTTTTTTCTCTTCTTCTTGCTTTCTCGTATAATTAGCTAAAGCAATGTAGTGCTAGCACAAAAACAAAATGTATTACCAGTCTCATATAATGTCACTAGTTTATGACATAATTCAATAATTGATGGCCACTGAGTGCCAATAATTAGTGTCACATAATGAACTATGTATTAATTGTCATTAATTAGGTACTGTATTCAATTTTGACTTCATATCTTTAATAATAGGCCACTGAATGCCAATAATTAGTGTCACATAATGAACTATGTATTAATTGTCATTAATTAGGTACTGTATTCAATTTTGACTTCATATTTTTAATAATAGGCCACTGAATGCCAATAATTAGTGTCACATAATGAACTATGTATTAATTGTCATTAATTAGGTACTGTATTCAATTTTGACTTCATATCTTTAATAATAGGCCACTGAATGCCAATAATTAGTGTCACATAATGAACTATGTATTAATTGTCATTAATTAGCTACTGTATTCAATTTTGACTTCATGTCTTTAATAATAGGCCACTGAGTGCCAATAATTACTTGTAAATATGTCATTTGAATGAGGAAAGATGTTTTGTAATACTCAATACTTGATGGCCATTGATTGCCACTCTTGTCTGTAAATTAATTAATGAACATTTTTCTGTAATACTACATTCATGGTACAGAAATGTTCAATAACTGAGCTATATATGCTGCATACTACTTATGTAATCACCTATTAAGGCTTGTCTGTTAGTTAATGTCCTTTAACTTCTGAGCTAACTACCCTGAATTACTGTAATATCCATTTGTCCTATACATCCTCCTAATCATGGAGCACTATATTTGGTTTTTGCACTAATTCTACGTTGGTGTGCCGCTTCTTAAAAGCGTGGTGTTGACACGACATGCTGTCCACTACTGTAAGCGATGAAACTACTTATGTAATCACTAATCAAGACTTTGTTATGGAGCACTGTGTGCCGCCTCTTAAGAGCGTGGTGTTGACACGACATGCTGTCCACCACCGTAAGCGATGAAGACGTTATTATGGTCCCACTGTTTGGTGTACCTGGTGTACTGCCAAATGATAGCATGGAATATGATTACGATGTTTCAGTATCTTGATACGCTGATAAATACTTCTGGGAACGGTCCTGCAGATTGTATCACTTAGTATTGTGATTCTGTGGAAAGATATGGACTTTCAGTGCAGCTATGTGCAAACTAAGGTGCTACAACCATGATGCAATCCTTTCATTTCCTATCCTAATAGTAAAAATCATTTTTAACTAACACCATTTATGTTCATGGCCTATACATTTTTTCTCGATTTGTTGAACTCCAGTGCGAGTACACTTATGTCACCTGTCGACATGATTTTTTTGCTATTATGTTTATTTACTGTGAAAATACTAAAGACATTTTGATTTGTTCTGAAGTGCAGTATGTGTGCACTCTTGTCATTTATATTGTATATACTTTTTGTGATTTGATGATTTTTTGTACACTTGCGTTTATTTCTTATGAAAATGTTCAAAAATTTGCAGTGCATGTGCACTTATGTGAATATGTTTTCAACTGAACTCCAGTGCCTGTGCACTCTTCTCATTTTCAACATGATTTGTGTTTTTCTGTACAATTGTATGATTTATGTCATTTGTTACTCATTGTATATATATTTCGTCTTTGCACTTTGTTATCTGTCAAATAATTTGTATATACATTTTTCGGATTTGCTGATATGCTCAGTACTTATATTTTCTCTTGTCTGTAATGTTTTGTAATCAGTGCATGCGCACAACATTTAATTCATGTATTACACCCAAATAATTTGTAAATGTTAATTAATTAAATGAAAAATTTGTTACGATGGCAAGTCCAAATGACTCACCATCGCTGCCAAATTTTTTGCCCCCCAGTGGAGGGTTATGAAACACGTATGTTGTGCGGCAGCGATGCTGAGACATTGTAGAATCTCTGACCAGAGCAGTTGCGCTCGACTCGCAGTAGCGAGCAGTCAGTCAGTCTGCAGTAGTCTGTGCTCAGTAGTGCTTGGAGTCTGTTGGTAGCTGTCGCGGAGAGTAGTATGTCTGTAGCAGTTGCGTCGGCGGGCGTCGGCACAGCGATGGTCAAGATTCAGGACAAGGTATAATTTTATTAAATAAATGTTTATGCAGCTTTGCGCTTATCAGATAATGTAAGGTCCACTCATTGTAATTTAACTTTCAAAAATCGCCCCCAATAATAATTTGGATTTAAAAACAAATTTACAAACAATCATTCAAATTCCCTCCATTTCCTTTAACAAAATTTTTTAAAAAAAAAAAAAAAAAAAAAAAGGCAATTGCAATGTTTTTCCTCCAAGCCGCAGCCAACAATAAGAGCAGAATTTTGACATGCAGTTTTAATAAGGTAAGAAATTTATTCTGAATTCGCACAGGGCAAACACCGACATTTCGGTTTAATTGAGTTTTGGTTATCACTGTAGTTTCATTGTCATGAGATTATCTTTCATTATTTAATGGTAACTTGTACTTGAGTCAGATAGCGAGCTTTCATTATGTAATTGTCTTTGTCATTAATATTTTTGCGGGAAGGTTACACTTAGCTTTGGCTCCATTACTAATAAATATAGTCTTTTGAAAATTTCTGTGGGGAGGTTACACCCTCCTATCAACTCTGATCCTCACCTCCCCCTCCCTCCCTCTATTCTTTTCCCAGGCTTCATTTCCCCCTTCTTCCATCCCGTTTTTTTTTCACCTACCCCCTCTTTTACCCCATTCTCTCCCCCGAGTCCTTTTGCTTTTCCCTCCTCTGCCTTCCCACTCCTTTCCGCATCTGTCCTGCCCCCTCCCTTTTACGTGTCCTCTCCCTTCAGTGGCCCTCTTTTCGTTTTCCTCTCCACCCCTTTTTCCCCCTCATCGGTCTGGGTCCTTGCCCCCCCCCCCCCCCCCCCATCCCCCATCTGCCATCATGTCTTCTCTATGGTGCAGTTTTA
Organism: Schistocerca nitens; assembly: GCF_023898315.1. Classification (NCBI taxonomy): domain Eukaryota; kingdom Metazoa; phylum Arthropoda; class Insecta; order Orthoptera; family Acrididae; genus Schistocerca; species Schistocerca nitens. The sequence continues at coordinate 251,135,610 of NC_064615.1, read as the reverse complement.
AGTGAGTGTACCGTCTTGTGTGTCCCCTTTCATTGTTGCGAACAGACACTGTACTATCGCTAGGTGTTTTTTCTTTAACTCTTGTGAACAGAAACTGGACTGTCACCTTGTGTTTTAATTGTGCCTGGCTCATTACTATGTGTTTTAATCAGCATCACCAACCCTTTGTTTTTTATTTTCGCTTCGCCACTTTTCACCTTGTTCCAGTTTTAACTAGTCACCGTTTTGTCACCCGTTTATATTGTTTTACTATCTCCTCATTATCTTTTTAACATCTGTTGGCTGTTGAGCGGCATATTAGTCAATTACGCCCTACGCCTCATGTCGGTAGTACAAGCAATTACGTCCGGTCGCATCAAAAGTTGAGTTCGAGTGCTACCAGGTGGCAGTACCAGTAGTTCCGTCTAAGTGCTCCAAGCAGGCAGACCTGGCGCAGTAGCGTACCGCGTCTTCACGCCACCGACTCTGGCGCTCATCGTGTAAGCATGTCACAGACAAGATCACAGGAGAGCTATTTCTGTTGAATGTAGCTCTTTGGATATTCATTCAAGGATATTGTAATTGAGTTTCGTTTTGTAACTAAAGGCATTTCTTTTAAAGTGTCTTCAAGCACTCCTCAGTACGAGGATACTTCACCAGCAGTAGATAATGTTGCAAGAATTTTGTACGTTGTACCTTGACATCACCTTGCTAGCATGCAAGTACGTTTCTGGACATGGGTTCCTGTTCAAAACATTACGTACGCATGTATGTAAACATTTTTTTACATTGTAAATTCAAGGGATAATCAATAGGTGTAGCTTACCATGGGTTTCTGTTTAATTCTTTAATAATATTCACTAGATAGCCCATAGCATGAAAATAAGCACCAGATCCAGCTTCTACCACACATGTTTATTGTTTTTCATTGTTGAGTGTCCCTTCTGCCAACTAGAGTGTAGCTGTTAACATTGTGTGGCAGTAGATTTCCTTAAGTTTCTTATAGTAAATCACCTATTATGTAGCTAGATGGATAGGGACTGTGTCTGTTGTGTGCGGATGCAGCAGGAGTTGGCCACAGTCCAAACACAGCTGGAAGCTTTGTTGGGCATAGTCAACAGGCTCCAGAGTGCCACCTTGAGGTGCAGTGGGGATGGGGTGCCTGGGGCAGCTTCTGCTGTTCTAGATTTGCAGGGGGGGATGTCACAGCTCTCTGTCACTGAGCCAACCTAAGGTGCAACTGAACTGGCCAGCCCACTCTCACCTCAGTGTGGATGGCAGACTGTGTCGAGGTCTAGAGCCTCAAGGCGAAGGCTGCATGGGGGATGCAGGCTCCTGCCAAAACCCATGCACTTTGCTAATAGATTAAGTGTGCTATCTGACTCTGGGGGGAGACTGAGCTGGACCAAAATGCACCTTCTGCCACTAGGCCACTCCTTCTGCGAGGTCCGGACAGGCACGTGGGGATAGGGGTTTGTTAGTTATTGGGAGCTCCAATGTTAGGCGGCTCAGGGAGCCCCTCAGGAACAAAGCGGCTAGGGCGGGGAAGAAGTGCAAAGTCCACTCAGTGTGCTTGCCGGGGGGCTTTGTCCAGGATGTGGAAGAGGCTCTTCCGGCGGCTATCGAGCGTGAGGGGTGCAGCCAGATGCAGATTGTTGCACATGTCGGCACCAACGATGCCAGTCTTCGAGGTTCTTAGGAAATCCTTGGGTCCTTTCGACAGCTGGCTAAATTGGCGAAGGCGGCCTCCATCTCTCGAGGAGTGGAAGCCAAGCTGACGATTTGCAGCATCATACCCAGGATGGATCTGGGTCCTCTGGTTTGGAGTCGAGTGGAGAATCTAAATCAGAGGCTAGGACGGCTCTGTGACGAAAATGGTTGTAGATTCCTCGACTTACGCTATGGGGTGGAAGGTTGTAGGGCGCCCTATACGTAGGGGTGCACTATACGCAGGAAGCAGCTACATGGGTAGCACAGTACTTGTGGTATGCACAAACCGTTGGCCTGAAAAATTACCAGTTCATGACACTGATGTGGGTGTGGCAACTGTAAAAATCGTTCGTTCGCCTGAATATGCTAAATCTCATGTTAGTAAATTGTCGAAGTGTCCGTAGCAAGGTCCCCGACTTACTCTCCGAAATAAATAGTAGTAATGCCAATATTGTATTAGGTACCGAAAGCTGGTTGAAACCAGACATAAATAGTAGTAAAATTTAGAACTCAGATTGGACAATGTTTAGGAAAGATAGGACTGATGCTATGGGAGATGGTGTGTTCACTGCATTTAAAAGCTATTGAAACGCAGTTGAGATCGATGCTGGGTCAGACTGTGAAATAATCTGGATAAAGCTGTCAATCAGACAAGGGTTGGCCATTGTATTAGGATGTTTTTATAGACCACCAGTATCCGCAACAAACGACGCAGAACGTTTCAGGGAAAGTCTTGAGTACATAGGAAACAAATATCCAAGTTAGCCATTAGTTATAGCTGGAGACTTCAATCTGCCGTCCATTGACTGGGAAAATTATACGTTTAACACGGGGGGCAGAAGCAAAGACTTGTGTGAAGTTATTCTAGGAGCGCTCTCAACATACAACCTTGAGCAGTTGGTTAGAAAACGAACTCGAGATGGGAACATATTAGATATCTTCGTGACAAACAGACCTGATCTTTTTGAGGAAGTTAGTCTAGAAGAAGGTATTAGCAACCGTAATGTTGTGTTGGCTTCTACGTCAGTGGAAGTTGCAAAAAAACTCAAAGAAACAGCCTAGAGTTTTCTTGTTTGGGAAAGCAAATAAAATTGTCATTAATGAATATCTTCATAGTCAGCTCCAAGCATTCACGGCGGGACACAAAAATATCGAGCATCTTTGGTCGGAATTTAAAGGTATTGTCCACCTCGTGCTAGAGAAATATGTGCCTAGCAAAAACATAGGAGAGGAAAAGGATCCACCTTGGTTCAACAAACATATTAGGAAGTTGCTGAGAAAGCAGAGAATTTTACACAATCGTTTTAAACGTAGTCCCTGTCCCGCTGACAAACAGAAATTATGCGAAATGAAAGCAGCTGTCTAAAGGTCAATGAGAGATTCTTTTAACGAATTTGAAAGCAATATTTTATCTGTAGATTCTAAAAATAACCCCCAAAAATTTTGGTCGTACGTAAAATATATTAACGCCATAAATAATTCAATACCTTCTCTTGCTGACAGTACGGGTAATGTAGCGGATGACGATAAACAGAAGGTCGAAATTCTAAACCTAGCTTTCAAAACTCGTTTACGGTAGAGGACTGCAGCACCAGTCCCCCTTTCAATTATCGAAGAAACGCAAGGATGGCTGACATAGTGTTTAGTGTATCTGGGACTGTAAAACAGTTAAGATCCTTAGATGTCAGGAAGGCTTCTGGCCCAGACGGTATGCCCGTAAGATTTTATGTTGACTATGCTACAAATAATAGCATCATTCTTATCCATCATCTATCAGAGATCATTGGAACAGCGGGAAGTTCCACGGGACTGGAAGAAGGTCCAGGTCATAGCAATCTATAAAAGGGTAGAAAATCGGATGCAAATAATTACCGGCAAATTTCACTGACATCGATTTGTTGTAGAATCATGGAACATATTTTGTGTTCAGACATAATGATCTTTCTAGACTCTGAGAAGCCCGTCTGCAGAAACCAGCACAGTTTTAGGAAACAGCGGTCATGTGAGACACAGCTGGCCCTCTTTGTGCATGATATACAACAGGCTCTAGATACCGGCTCCCGGGTCCATGCCATATTCCTCGACTTTCGAAAGGATTTCGACTCAGTTCCGCACTGTCGATTACTCCAAAAAGTGTGAGCTTACGGCTGTCCGATGGCATATGCGGTTATATAGAAAGTTTTCTAACAGACAGAGAGCAGTATGTCCCCTTGAATGGGGAGAATACAGCAGAAGCAAGCGTAACATCAGGTGTGCCCCAGGGCAGCGTAATAGGTCCGCTGCTTCTTACGATTTACATAAGCGATCTGGTTGATGGAATTGACAGCGGCATTAGACTGTTTGCCGATGATGCTGTAGTCTACAGCAAAGTAGAATCACACGAAACACACGAAACACAAATCAATGAGGATTTGCAGAAAATAAATGCGTGGTGTAATGACTGGCAGTTAGCTTTCAATATTAGTAAGTGTAACCCATGCGTATAACATAGAGAAAATCCCCATTAATGTACGAGTACAAGATTAATGCCCAGTCTTTGGAAGCGGTAACATACGTCAAGTATTTGGGTGTGGCTATTCGAAATGATCTCAAATGGAACGATCAGATTACAAAAGTAACGGGTAAGGCGAACTCTAGATTGCGGTTTATTGATAGAATCCTGAAGCGATGCAGTCCTTCAACAAAGTAAATTGCTTACAATACTTTAGTTCGTCCAGTCTTAGAGTATTGTTCGTCTGTATGGGACCCTTGTCTGTTGGGTCTGATTCAAGAAATTGAGAAGGTCCAAAGAAGAGAGGCAAGATTCGTGACTGGTACATTTAGCCATCGCGAGAGCGTTACAAATCTCATATCTCATAGAAAGTTTGAAGTGGGACACAATTTCAGATAGACGACGCGCTAAACGGAAGGGGCTGCTCACTAAATTCCAAAATCCGATCTTCGCCGAGGATGTTGAGCATATATTATTACCACAAACTTTCAAATCACGCAATGATCTCCATTCAAAGATAAGGGAAATTAGAGCTCGTACTGAGGAGTTCAGACAGTAGTTTTTCCCTCGCCCGATCCGCTCGGTGGCTAGCGTAGTATATATGTAGATGTAGATGTAGACCCCTATAAAAGTCCCAGAAGTTCGTAATGGGAATTTCCGAACAACCTGCATACTCGATTGAAGATCCTAAGAGCATGAGAAAAATTCGGACAGTCATTGGTGCCAGTAGTAGGCAACTGAGTTACTGCCTTTCTTCCGCCTTTTGTGAAATGAAATGAGGTCGCTGCCTAAGCAGTCCGTAACTGTCCTGCTATGACGATTTATTACAATTTTTCCGAAGTCTTGTTTACTTAATATTGCGCAACATCGCTAAGGCGTGCCATACTGGGCACTTTGGAGCCTTTTGCGCATCATTCTCAGAAATCGTGAGACAAGCTTCAATCATACCGACAAGAAACATTTTATTGATGGAAGTGCGAGGGCACAAATTTAAACTGTGAAAGCTTGAACTATGTAAAAGATAACTTTACAAAAGGGAAAGGGCAGTATGGAAAGCCGCCAATCAGAAGGTTTCTCGCTAGGGGCAGAGTAGTGAAACACGCTGCGGTAGGCGTGTTTATAATAAATGAAAAGGACAATAGGACTCACTTTTTTTTAAATAATGACCGTTTTCGGTGTGACCAGCAGATCGTCTCCAGACCTAAGTTGGGAAGAGGAAGAATGGGATGCGACAATAAAAGGATTACTTTAGTGTGACACTATATTTAATACGAACAATGGTACTATAAATAACTGAGAGATGACTTCCCTATCAATCTCCTCGATAGCTTTGTTTCTCAAATCAACAGAGTGCTTTATCGTGCAGTAGCACACGTGATGTAGTTTTGTCGGTCGATTTTCTTACTCTGCGACCAAAAGGTGTCTCAGTTGTACAGTGTCAAAAGCCTTCCGGAAATTCAGAAATACGGAATCGATCTGAAATCCCTTGTCAGTAGCACTCAACACTTCATGCGAACAAAGAGCTAGTTGTGTTTCACAAGAACGATGTTTTCTAAACCCATGTTGACTGTGTGTCAATATACCGTTCTCTTCGAGGTAATTCATAACGTTCGAACACAATATATGTTCCAAAATCCTGCTGCATATCGACGTTAATGATATTGTCCTGTAATTAAGTGGATTACTCCTACAACCTTTCTTGAATATTGGTGTGACCTGTGCAACTTTCCAGTCTTTGGGTACGAATCTTTCGTCGAGCGAACGGTTTTATATGATTGTTAAGTACGGAGCTAATCCATCAGCATACTTTGTAAGGAACCTAACTGGTATTCAGTCTGGACCAGAAGACTTGCTTTTATTAAGTGATTCTCCATCTACATACTCTCCTCCACAACTGATACACCGCTCCCAACGCCGTTTTCACTTCCGGGAGTAGTCTTGGTATGCTTCTTGCTGGATCGCGCGAACGCCGTCTGTAGATTTTCGTTCTTTCGAAGGGATTTTCAACTTTGTAAATTAAGAACGTCCGCAGCAGCCATGTCTGGAGAGTACCAAGGATTAGGCAGCACAGTGATTGCGTTTTTTGTGTAATAGTCACGCACCAACAGGGATGAATGTGCGTGTGCGTTACCTTGAGGTAAGAGCCAAGAATTGTCTCGCCACATTTCAAGTGGTTTCCTTCCCACATTTTCTCGCAGGCGTTGCAACGCGTCCCGATAGTAATGGTTCAAATGGCTCTGAACACTATGGGGCTTAACTACTGAGGTCATCAGTCCCCTAGAACTTAGAACTACTTGAACCTAAGGACAAAACACACACCCTTGCCCGAGGCAGGATTCGAACCTGCGACCGTAGCGGTAGCGCGGTTCCAGACTGTAGCGCCTAGAACCGCTCAGCGCGTCCCGATAGTACCACCGATTAACAGTTGGTCCGTCTGGCACGAATTCATTATGAGCGAATCCTTCAAAGTCAAAGAAAATTCTCGGCATGGCCTTGACTTTTGACGTGACCTGAAGAGCTTCTTTGCGTCTTGGAGAACATTTTCCGACCCACTGTGAAGGCGGAACCTTAGTCTCAAGATCATAAGTGTAGACCCACGTCTCATCATCAGGTATGATTCTCTGAAGGAACATCTCGTTCTCATTTCCGCGATCCAAAGCTCTTCACAGATGGCGAGTCGAAGGTTGAGCCGTGGGACGAACTTGAGGGAAACCCGATCCATTCCAAGATGCTGTGTCAGGCGTTCATGCCATGATCCATCTGAAATGGTACCTTCTTCTGCAATCTCTCGGACAGTCAGTCTTCGATTGGCACGCACAATTTCGTTGACATTCCTAACATGAGCGTCGTCGGTAGAGGTCGGAGAGCGTCCTGAACGAGGTTCATCTTTAAATTCCGTCAGGCAATTTTTAAACCGTGTCAGCTACCTGTAACACTGAGTACAGCTTAAGCACTCATCATCGCAGGCTTCCTGCATCATTTAGTGTGTCTCTGTAAGCGTTTTCTTGAGTTTCACGCAAAATTTAAAGCGAATTTGTTGCAGCAATTTAATCATATAATGACATGGTTGGAGACCGTCGCCGTTATTTGAAGTCAGATGTTGATGGTGTTGAGACAGCAACCAGCCACAAACATACTTTCAGTTCCTTTATTCAAAGGGAACCGTTACCGGTTTCGAATCGTTATGATTCACCTTCAGACGGTTTTCATGCTTTCATTACAACCTTTTTTTTTACAGATTAATTGTCCTAAAATACACTCCTGGAAATTGAAATAAGAACACCGTGAATTCATTGTCCCAGGAAGGGGAAACTTTATTGACACATTCCTGGGGTCAGATACATCACATGATCACACTGACAGAACCACAGGCACATAGACACAGGCAACAGAGCATGCACAATTTCGGCACTAGTACAGTGTATATCCACCTTTCGCAGCAATGCAGGCTGCTATTCTCCCATGGAGACGATCGTAGAGATGCTGGATGTAGTCCTGTGGAACGGCTTGCCATGCCATTTCCATCTGGCGCCTCAGTTGGACCAGCGTTCGTGCTGGACGTGCAGACCGCGTGAGACGACGCTTCATCCAGTCCCACACATGCTCAATGGGGGACAGATCCGGAGATCTTGCTGGCCAGGGTAGTTGACTTACACTTTCTAGAGCACGTTGGGTGGCACGGGATACATGCGGACGTGCATTGTCCTGTTGGAACAGCAAGTTCCCTTGCCGGTCTAGGAATGGTAGAACGATGGGTTCGATGACGGTTTGGATGTACCGTGCACTATTCAGTGTCCCCTCGACGATCACCAGTGGTGTACGGCCAGTGTAGGAGATCGCTCCCCACACCATGATGCCGGGTGTTGGCCCTGTGTGCCTCGGTCGTATGCAGTCCTGATTGTGGCGCTCACCTGCACGGCGCCAAACACGCATACGACCATCATTGGCACCAAGGCAGAAGCGACTCTCGTCGCTGAAGACGACACGTCTCCATTCGTCCCTCCAATCACGCCTGTCGCGACACCACTGGAGGCGGGCTGCACGATGTTGGGGCGTGAGCGGAAGACGGCCTAACGGTGTACGGGACCGTAGCCCAGCTTCATGGAGACGGTTGCGAATGGTCCTCGCCGATACCCCAGGAGCAACAGTGTCCCTAATTTGCTGGGAAGTGGCGGTGCGGTCCCCTACGGCACTGCGTAGGATCCTACGGTCTTGGCGTGCATCCGTGCGTCGCTGCGGTCCGGTCCCAGGTCGACGGGCACGTGCACCTTCCGCCGACCACTGGCGACAACATCGATGTACTGTGGAGACCTCACGCCCCACGTGTTGAGCAATTCGGCGGTACGTCCACCCGGCCTCCCGCATGCCCACTATACGCCCTCGCTCAAAGTCCGTCAACTGCACATACGGTTCACGTCCACGCTGTCGCGGCATGCTACCAGTGTTAAAGACTGCGATGGAGCTCCGTATGCCACGGCAAACTGGCTGACACTGACGGCGGCGGTGCACAAATGCTGCGCAGCTAGCGCCATTCGACGGCCAACACCGCGGTTCCTGGTGTGTCCGCTGTGCCGTGCGTGTGATCATTGCTTGTACAGCCCTCTCGCAGTGTCCGGAGCAAGTATGGTGGGTCTGACACACCGGTGTCAATGTGTTCTTTTTTCCATTTCCAGGAGTGTATAAATAATACACAATTACAAGCACGCTACACAGATGGTTGCTGAACACTTCAGCGAGTAAAATTTACGTGTGTAACGATAAGAATGCAGTGGGAATGTATTCACATCTGTTGGACGAATGTAATGAAAACAAAACTCCAAATCGACATTTCAAATAAGTCACGCCTAGTGACAATCTGTAACGCAACCATCTGTGTGGCGTGCTTGTAATTATGTATTCTTTATATTTTAGGACAATTAATCTGTAAAAAAAACGTTGTAATGAAAACATGAAAACAGTCTGAAGATGAATCATAACGATTCGAAACCGGTAGCGGTACCCTTTGAACAAAGGAACTGGAAGTAAATTTGTGGCTAGTTGCTGTCTCAACACCATCAAACGTGTTGCTTCTCTAATTCTGCCACCTCGAAATTCGAAAACTGTGAGACACAACTTTGTGCTCAATACAGCACTGAACAATAACTAACAGACAAACAACACTGAAACTTCCGGCAGTGACACATTATCAGTGTGCGGGGATGGAAACCGCATTTCGTTCCAACACACCATTGGCACGAAATTACGAATGTTCCGGAACTTTTTGAAGAGACCTTATATTTATAGAATGAATATGTAATGAATGTCATTGCATAAAAAATCCACTAAACATTAATATTTTAGTTTCGAATTCATTCCACCGCTGTAGCATTGACATTCATAAAATCATTCCACGTGCCGTTATAGCATCGTGGGACGCACTCCTCTCTTATATGTCTGATAGATTGTTTCAGTGCAGCACAGTCACTCGACAACAAACCATTTATAGAGTTTATTCTATTTAATTAGACCCACGGTTTCCTTTCAAGTTCGACACTCGCAGTATCACAGTTATATTTCTCGAACCGTTCTCGTTCTCGGTAATTTCCGATGTGTTGGCAGTTCTTGTTCCAGATATCTCTTGTTTTGGTGTTACTTGTATCTAGCTGTTCAGCATGCAGTAGTGGCGGGTGTCTCGAACGAAGCCAATTTCTTCATAAGATGAACTGGCAGTTCTTCTATATTGTGGTAATCTCCAAGCAGGGTCTCAGTATATGTTGCTTAGCAGCGTAAGCCAGTAGGAGCTCGTTTGATTGTAGCAGTAAGCATGCGCATCTTGTTGTTGAGCTGCGCATCGATGACGTTTGTATGACTACTATTACATCATAATGAAGCATAGTATCCAGCGGGCGAACAAGAACAGTGCAAGAGCCGATGTACGCTAAGTCTCCATTAAGCCCATGAGGTTGCACCACATGGCCTCTGAATGACGTTGTTGCGAATTTTTATCTCGATTGATGTGTTTTCCAGGTGTTTTTTACAGTACAGAGTGCAGTCGAGTGTGATGCCAAGGTACATGGGTACTTGTTGTGACGGAGAGTACTGCCGTCAAATTGCACCTCGAGGTAAGTGTTAGCTTGTTTGTTGTTAAAATCGAAACTCACAAACCTCGCTCATAATGGTACTGGCCTTCAATCTCCATTTCTTTTTAAATACGAGTTCTATGTTAGTGTTCCCTCTGACTGACCAAACAATTTTGATTGACAAGCCAGAACGATATCGTCTGCATAGCAGAATTTCCCTGGAAATGTTTTCGGGAAGTCAGAAATTAAAAAAAAAAAAGAAAGTCTGAACAGGAGAGGTACGAGAACTCAGCCCTGTGGCAGGCCATTATTTAATTTCCTTTTTGAGATTCTGTTTTCACCCATGCGGTGAGACATAGCTCCACGGGATACAATTATCAAAGAATATATCGCGTGGAGAAACTTTTGGACCCTCTTCCTCGCCGAATGGAGACCTTTGTCAGGCCTAGATGCGACGATACACTGCATTAAAATGATATCTGCTGTGGGTGACTGGAACCCCCATACGGTGTGTGGTGGACAATTTCCTATTCCGACATAGTTGCAAAAAGCGAAACTTGGAAGACTTTTGCTCTCGATTATCTGCAAACGTGGAGGCCACGCACCTGTTGTCAGGAACCCAGTGCATGAGCATCACGGCGAACACTTTGCCATAGGGAGCGTACTTCCAAACGGTGGAGCGCTCCACGTGAGAGTCCATCACGTCGAAGGGCTCGTACGTGATGGTGCCCGGAAGCGCGTTGTGCTGCCTGCAGTACTCCAGCATCTCTGGGCTGATGTCGCAGGCCACCAGCTTCGTGCCAGGGGGCAGCCGTGGAACTATGACCTGTCATAACAAAAACACATTGCCGGGTTTGTTCTCCAAGGCTATGACAAAACTCACAAAATTATTTCATGATCACTTTAGAACAGTCCTGGTTGGAAATGTCAAACAAATACACTGGCACTTTCGAAGAAGGTTGAGAGCAGCCTTTTGCTAATTAGGCTCCTGACTGAAGCAAGTGCCTCTGCTCTCGCCTCCTCGCAGTTTGGAGCACAAACGGATTTCCCTCCCTCTCGTAGTGTAAAAAATGTCATAGGCATCTTTTCCTTCATTTCAGCTTTGTATCTCTGTGAGCTGTTGAGGCACGCGGCATACTCCACATTACTCATAAAGACATGAATGATCGACGTAAGAGTTTTCTGGTTATGGTACCGCGTCATATTGTATAAAACTACTGCTGGAGAAAACCAACGTTTCGGCCACGGTTGCACCGGCCTGGTAAACCTAGAAGGCCGCTGCAATCGTCGCCGAAACGTTGGTTTTCTCCAGCAGTATTTTTATGCAATATGACGCGGTACCATAGCCAGAAAACTTTTCTGTCGACTGATTCTGGCCGTGGAAGCCTACGCAGTTAGACTTGAATGATGTTATTGCGTGATAGAGTGATACATAGTTCCACTATCGATGTCTGCATACCCATCATCTACGACCAACTCATATACTGATCCAGAAGAAACATTTGTCGTATCTACTACTGTCCGTTTGGGTTCTCTAACTGCACAGAAACGTGAAAGCATACCGTGTGAGAAATCTCGGAAACGAGAAAATATGAAAATGCAGCAACTGAATCGGCCGAAGAAAATACTGACGCCTAAAAAATGAGATTCACAGAAAATGCTAAATGGCTAAGCAATAATAGTTAGAGACAAATGCAAGGCTGTAGAAGCGTGCATGGCTGGATGGAAGATAGATCCCGCGAATAGGAAGATGAAAGAGAGCTCTGGAGAAAAAGAGAAACAGCTGTATGAGTATTAAGAGCTCAGATGGTAAACCAGCACTTCGCAAAAGGGGAAAGCTGCGAGGTGAAACGACTATACAGGGTGATTCCGTGATGATGTTACAAACTTCTAAGGTTGATGGTGAAGAGTTGAAAATTACAAGAGAAAAGCGCTCTGGTACCTCTGACAGTGAATTAACTGTACTGGCACGGTTGTTGCTAAGATTATGGGGTAGACAACTTTCAGAGGTGGTAGTATGAATCAAAACAAGAAAAAAGTCTAGTAAACAAGGCCTCTAAAATGCATTCATTAAGAGCTACGAGCACTTGTTCCTTTTCGATACTGTCAAACTCGTCTCTTCTGCTGCAACCTCTTTGGTTTCGACAGATTTGGAGGAGGTAGTATGGACAAAAACAAGAAAAATAGTCTAGTAAACAAGAGCTCGAAATCGCATACCCTAAGAGTTAAGGGAAATTGTTCAGCAGAAGAGATGTGTTTCACAGTAGCAAAGCTGAACAAGTGCTCATAGGTTTTGCGGTATGAATTTTTAGAGCTGTCTTTACTACAAATTTTTCTTGTTTTGCTCCCTAGTACCATCTCTGAAAGTTGCCTGCCCTACAATCTTAGCAACAACACTATCGGTCGGTGCATGTATTCCACTGTCAGAGGTATCAGAACGATTTTCACGTATCACTTTCGACTCGGTCTTTTCCGTACTACGGTCCCTAACTTGACACGGAAGTATTTATCATTCTCCATCAACCCTGAAAGTTTGTACTATCATCACAGAATCACCGTGCATACAGGGCGTTCGGAAATTCCTGTTACAATCGTCTAGGACTTCTAGAGGGGAGTGAGTACATAATACACTGAAGCGCCAAAGAAACTGATATAGGCATGTGTATTCAAATACAGAGATATGTAAACAGGCAGAATACGGCGATGCGGTCGGCAACGCCTCTATAAGACAACAACTGTCGCGGAGTTGTTAGATCGGCTACTGCTGCTACAATGACAGGTTATCGAGATTTAAGTGAGTTTGAACATGGTGTTATAGTCGGCACACGAGCCATGGGACACACCATCTCAGAGGCAGCAATGAAGTGGGGATTTTCCCATACGATCATTTCACGAGTGTACCGTGAACATCAGGAATCCGGTAAAACATCAAATCTCCAACATAGCTGCGGCTGGATAAAGATGCTGCAAGAACGAGACCAACGACGACCGAAGAGAACCGTTCAGCGTGACAGAAGTGCAACCCTTCCGCAAACTTCTGCAGATTTCAATGCTGGGCCATCAACGAGTGTCAGCGTGCAAACCATTCAACGAAACGTCATCGATATGGGCTTTCGGAGCCGAATGCCCACTCGTGTACCATTCATGACTGCACGGCACAAAGCTTTAAGCCTCGCCTGGGCCCGTCAACATCGACATTGGACTATTGAACACTAGAAACATGTTGCCTGGTCGGACGAGTCTCGTTTAAATTATATCGAGCAGATGGGTGTGTACGGGTATGGAGATAAACTTATGAATCCATGGACCCTGCATGTCATCATGGGACTGCTCAAGCTGGTAGAAGCTCTGTAATGGTGTGGGACGTTTGCAGTTGGGGTGATATGAGACCTCTGGTACCTCTAGATACGACTCTGACAGGTGACAAGTAAGCATCCCGTCTAATCACCTGCATCGATTCATGACCATTGTGCATTCCGACGGACTTGTGCGATTCCAGCAGGACAATGCGACACCCCACATGTCCAGAATTGCTAAAGAGTCGCTCCAGGAACACTCTTCTGAGTTTAAACACTTCCGCTGGCCACCAAACTCTACAGACATGAACATTATTGAGCATATCTGGGATGCCTAGCAACGTGCTGTTCAGAAGAGATCTCCACCCCCTCGTACTCTTACGGATTTATGAACAGTCCTGCAGGATTCGTGGTGTCAGTTCCCTCCGCGCTACTTCATACATTAGTCGAGTCCATGCCACGTCGTGTTGCGGCACTTCTGCGTGCTCGCGGGGGCCCTACACGACATTAGGCAGGTGTACCAGTTTCTTTGGCTTTTCATTGTATTTTGAATAGGAACCCATGTCCGTTTCTTGTCCTGGTATGCAGAGGATAGACTTTCTTTCGTAGGTACAATGTCTGCTAACAAAGTTGGTGGTCGCTACATCAAGCAGCTATTGCAATGCATCAGGTATTGTTCTGTGTGAACTGTATGATGGGTTCTTTTTTGTTTCGGAATAATTTAAACACGTAATCTTTAAGTGTTAATACAGACAAATGTGTTTAAGTGATGAATGGATGTTTCATCATGTTTCCTTTCGAACTGTTACCTAATAATTGTACTACGTCACACCTAATTTTGCGAAAAACCTAACGGTCTTCCAAAAGAACAGGCTAAACACAGTTGCTGATGGCGTGTTTCTTGGTGCGAAAAGTAGTTTATCCTGTAGAGAAACTGAAGTGGATGGTTCCTGTGAGTTAGAACGGGCAGAAGTCAATCTTGGCAATCGAAATAAAATATTAATTGGATCCTTTTACCGATCTCCCAAATGAGATGATACAATTGCTGAGACGTTCAAAGACAATTTGAGTTTGATTTCAAACACGCACCCGTCTCATACAACTACAGTTGTTGGGTGGTTTTAATTTACCCTCAATATATTGGCAGAAATACATATTCAAAGCTGAAGGTACGCATAAAACATCATCCGAAATTGTGCCGAACACATTCTCTGAAAATTATTTCCAGCACTTAGTTCATGAGCCCATCCGAATAGCAAAGGGATGTGAAAACCCACTTGACCTCTTAGCAAAAAATAATACTGAGCCAATAACGAGCATCAAAACAGATACAGGGAGTAGTGAACGCAGGGCTGTCGTAGCGAGACTGGACATTAAAACCCCCAAACCTCTAAAAATAAACGGAAGATACATCTATTAAAAAAAGCATTTAAAAATTCACTTGGCGCCTTCCTGAGAGACAACCTCCACTCCTTCCAAATTAACCACGTAAGTGTAGGCCAGATGTGGCTTGAATTCAGAGATATAGTATCAACAACAATTGAGAGAGTTATACCAAATTAATTAACAAACGACGAATCTGATACCCCATGGTACGCAAAACGGGTCAGAACACTGTCACAGGAACAACGAAAAAAGCATGCAACATTTAAACGAAAGCCGAAATCTCCAAGATTAGCGATCTTTAACAGGAGCTAGAAATTGAGCACGGACTTCAATGCGAGATGCTTATAATAGTTTCCACAAGGACATTTTGTCTCGAAACCTGACAGAAAATCCAAAGAGATTATGATCGTATGTAAAGTATGCTAGCGACGAGACGCAATCAATCCTTCTCTGCGCACAGCAATGGAAATACTATCCATGACATTGCTGCTAAAGCAGAGTTACTAAACACAGCATTCCGAAATTCCTCCAGCAAGTTAGTCCGGAACCGCGCGACTGCTACGGTCGCAGGTTCGAATCCTGCCTCGGGCATGGATGCGTGTGATGTCTTTTGGTTAGTTGGGTTTAAGTAAGTTCTAGAGGACTGATGACCTCAGATGTTAAGTCCCATAGTGCTCAGAGCCAGTTTTGAACCTCCAGCAAGAAGACGAAGTAATATTCAAGATTTCGAATCAAGAACAGCTGCCAACATCAGTAACTTAGAAGTAGATATCCTTGGAGTAGTAAAGCGACACATATCACTTTTATAAAAGCAAGTCTTCCGATTCAGACTGTATACTAATTAGATTCCTTTCAGAGCGTGCTGATGCATTAGCTCTCTACTTAGAAATCATATACAATCGCTCGCTCGATGAAAGATCCTTACCCAAAGACTGGAACATTCAAGAAAGGTAGTAGCAGTAATTCACCAAATTACAGGCCAATATCATTAACGTCGATATGCAGCAGGATTCTGGAGCATATATTTGTGTTCGAACATCATGAATTACCTCCAAGAGAACGGTCTACTTACATCCAGTCAACACGGATTTAGAAAGCACCGTTCTTCTGAAACACAACTAGCTCTTCCCACACACAAGGAATTTCAAATTGATTCCGTATTTCCAGATTTTCAGAAGGCTTTCGACACTATACCACACAAATAGCTTGTAGTGAAATTGCATGCTTATGGAATATCCTCTGAGTTATGCGACTGGATTCGTGATTCCCTGTCCGAAAGGTCACAGTTCGTATAGTAATTCACGGAAAGTTATCGAGTAAAACACAAGTGATTATTGGTGTTCCTCAAGGTATTGTTATAGGTCCTCTGCTCTTCCTTATCTATATAAACGATTTAGGAGACAATCTGAGCAACCTTCTAAGGTTTTATGTAGATGATGCTTTCGTTTATCGTCTAGTAAAATCATCAGAAGATCAAAACATGTTGAAAAACTACTTACAAAATATATTTGTATGATACGAAAATTGGCAATTGACACTAAATAATGAAAACTGTGAGGTCATCCACATGAGTGGAAAAAGAAATCCATTAAACTTAGGTTACACGATAAATCAGTCAAATCTGAAGGCCGTAAATTCAAGTAAATATCAAGGAATTACAAATACGAACAACTTAAACGGCAAAGAACACATAGAAAATGTTGGGGGAAAGGCAAACAAAAGACTGAGTTCTAACCGAGCGAGGTGCCGCAGTGGTTAACAAACTGGACTCGCATTCGGGAGGACGACGGTTCAATCCCGCGTCCGGCCATCCTGATTTAGGTTTTCCGTGATTTCCCTAAATCGCTCCATGCAAATGCCGGGATGGTTCCTCTGAAAGGGCACGGCCGACTCCCTTCCCCGTCCTTCCCTGATCCGAGGAGACCGGTGACCTCGCAGTTTGGTCTCTTCCCACAAATAACCCAACCCAACCAACAGATGAGCCACTGAGTTCAACTGGCAGAACACTTAGAAAATGTAACATATCTACTAAAGAGACTGTCCGTCCACCTTTGGAGTACTGCTGCGGTGTCTGGGATTAACAGAGTACACCGAGAAAGTTCAGAGAAGAGCAGCACGTTTTGTATTATCGCGAAATAGAGGAGAGAACAAGCAGGATTTGGGGAGGACATCATTAAAACAGAGGCGTTTTTCGTTGCGGCGGAATCTTCTCTCGAAATTTCAGTCATCAACTTTCTCCTCCGAATGTGAAAATGTTTTGTTGCCGTCAACCTTTATAGGGAGAAACGATCATCTTAATAAAATAAGGTAAATCTTAGCTCTCACGGAAAGATATAGGTGTTCGTTTTTTTCATGCGCTATTGGAGAGAGGAATAATAGAGAATTATTGTGAAGGTACTTGAATGAACACTCTGCCAGGCACTTAAGTTTGATTTGCGGAGTCTCCATGTAGCTCTAGATGTAGAATTCAATTCCTGAAGCAGAAGTGGATGAGTTAGACATCTGAACTGAAACAGTCGTAGAACGGAAACGGTGCGTTTTCAGACCTGGGTTCCCATTTAAATAAAGGGTGTATCAAAAAGAATCATCAGATTTGGCGGGTCTATATTTCTGAAACTAATAAATATGCACAATGAATTATGTTTTTTGATGAACGGGAAACTCGAAAAGTTTTTTTTTTTTTTTAATAGGTGTTCAGTATGCCCCCCTTGAGGTGCATGGCATGCGGTATTCAAATTGCTCCCACACTGCAGCGAGCATGTCTTGAGTTACAGGTTCCACAGTTGCAGTTATGCGATGTCTTAGTTCATTCATTGTTGCTGGTAACGGAGACCCATAAACAGAGCCTTTTATAAACCCCCACAAGAAATAGTCACATACAGTCATGTCCAGTGACCTTGGAGGCCAGTATTGTAAGGCTGAATCATTTGGTACAGTGCGCTCGAACCATCGTTCAGTAATCCTTTGATTTAAAAATTCCCACACTTCCAAATGCCAGTGTAGCGGTGCCGCATCCTGTTGGTAAATGAAGTCTGCAACTGTGGGAAAAGGAAGTTCTCAAGCATATCGAGATATGTGCTTCCTGTAACCTTGTTCTCGGCAAATAAAAATGGACCATACAACTTTTCCCGTGAAACTGCACAAAACACATTAAATTTTGGAGAGTCCCTCTCATGTTGTACAATTTTATGTGGTTGTTCCGTACCCCATAATCTCACATTATAACGGTTCTCTTTCCATTTACATGGAATATTGCCTCGTCACTAAACACTAAGCATGGAAGAAAATTGTCATCCTCCATCTTGTCAAGAACGAGATTACAGAACTCCACACGTTGTTGTTTGTCACCTAACGAAGAATTTGCAGTAGCTGAATTTTGTATGGTTTCATGTGTAAATTTTGTCGCAATATCCGCCAGACGGACATCGGGGGGATGTTGAGCTGTCAAGCTGCAAGGCGAACGGATTTCTGCGGACTCCTTGTGAAACTATGGCGGATGCGTTCGACGTCTGTGTCAGACACTCGAGGACGGCCCGGCGATTTGCCTGTACACAGACAACCTGTTTCTTGGAATTGTTCAAGCCATCGTCTAATGCTCTGTGCTGTAGGAGGATCCACTCCATACCCAGTACGAAAGTCACCCAGAACAGTTATTAATGCCACGCACTGCGCTAAACGTGGAACACAAAACGCTTCCTGTTGTCCCGACACGTTTTTTACTAGAACTTAAGTGGGCGCACACTTCCGCTACCTAGCAGGAACCATGTAAAACCCGAGAGTTTGCTGTTCCCAACAGTATGTTGTTCACGAACGTATCTCAAATAACATAATAGTTACGATTTTTTTTTAAATTGGATGATTCTTTTTGATACACACTGTGTTATGTACTCACTCCCCTCTCCAAGCCCTAGACGTTTGTAACGGGAACCCTGTAAAGGGCTATACAAGGGAAATGATCTTGAAGATAATGTTTTACAAAGAATAGAGGAAGAAAATGGAGATGAATAGTGCGAAAGGAATTTGACAGAGCACTGAAAGCTCTAAGTGGGAACAAAGCCACTGCAGTATACAACATTCTCTTAGAATTATTGAGCCAGCCATGAGGGATCTATTCCACCTGATATGCAAGATATATGGGACAGGCGGAAATACCCTCAGACTTCAGGAATAAAATATCGATTCTACTTCCAAAACAGGTTGGTGATGACTGGTGGCAATACTAGCGAACCATCAGCTTAATGAGTCACGGTTGCAAAGTACTGACGGAACTTGCGAAAGACAATAATATCATAAAGTCAGCACATGATTCTCTTCAGACCAGACCAACTGCAACGCATTTTTCCGTCAATTTAGAACTCTTAGAACGTGACTGTCATTAAAAACGTCAAATGTACTTTTAATGTTATTGCACATGTAATTAATATGTAATTAAAATATATCATTTCCTCTTAGTCTATTAAAATAGAATCCTAAACGTGTATATCACAGAAACTAGAGCTAATACAAAATTTGTTTGTCACATTTGTTTCCTCAACCCGAAATTATTAGGACATGACTCACGAATACCAGAAAAGCTTGTCATCTGTTGTTAGATAGGTTGGTCCCATAAAAGGATTCCGCAGTTTATTCACACCTAAACAGCGAGATTCATCACTGAATATTGTTCACCGTTAGTCTGCTATTGTCCTTGGTATATGACATTTTTGGGCGATTAGGTCATCCTTCGTAGACGCCTTGTCACGGAGCTGATTGGCACAGTGAGGGGTAACAGGGGTGCAATCTGTTGCTCCTTGGATAGAAGAGAAGACGTCGTATTATTCTGTGTCTGTCAGGTAAATGTACGGCCGTCACTGCAAGTCGCATTCCTGCCTCTTTCAGGCCTTCTCCTTAAACACTGTTTGTCTTCTCTCGTCCAAACTGTGTGTGTGCGTGTTTGTGTGTTGTGTGCTTTTTAATAATTGACAAGGCACTCTTATGCCCTAATAACAAAAGAAAGGGAAATCTCACTCTCTAGGAAGAGAATTTCATACACACTGCCATTAACAGAAATGAAAACACGTCCTATGACAAAAACGCACTAACAGCGGGCCAAAATTCTCACTCCTTCGTAGTTGTTGTTGTTGTGGACTTCAGTCCTGAGACTGGTTTGATGCAGCTCTCCATGCTACTGTATCCTGTGCAAGCTTCTTCATCTCCCACTACTTGCTGCAACCTATGTTCTGACCACAATCTATTGGTTATGAACTGCAGATTGAAACTGAAGAAACTGCAAAAAGGTGGGAATTCAAGGAGATGGGACGTGGATAAACTGAAAGAATCAGAGGTTGTAGAGAGTTTCAGGGAGAGCATAAGGGAACAATTGACAGGAATTGGGGAAAGAAATACAGTAGAAAAAGAGTGGGTAGCTCTGAGGGATGAAGTAGCGACGGCAGCAGACGATCAAGTAGGTAAAAAGACGAGGGCTAATAGAAATCCTTGGGTAACAGAAGAAATATTGAATTTAATTGATGAAAGGAGAAAATATAAAAATGCAGTAAATGAAGCAGGCAAAAAGGAATACAAACGTCTCAAAAATGAGATCGACAGGAAGTGCAAAATGGCTAAGCAGGGATGGCTAGAGGACAAATGTAAGGATGTAGAGGCTTGTCTCACTAGGGGTAAGATAGATACTGCCTACAGGAAAATTAAAGAGACCTTTGGAGAGAAGAGAACCACTTGTATGAATATCAAGAACTCAGATGGATACCCAGTTCTAAGCAAAGAAGGGAAGGCAGAAAGGTGGAAGGAGTATATAGAGGGTTTATACAAGGGCGATGTGCTTGAGGACAATATTATGGAAATGGAAGAGGATGTAGATGAAGACGAAATGGGAGATAAGATACTGCGTGAAGAGTTTGACAGAGGACTGAAAGACCTGAGTCGAAACAGGGCCCCGGGAGTAGACAACATTCCATTAGAACTACTGATGGCCTTGGGAGAGCCAGTCATGACAAAACTCTACCATCTGGTGAGCAAGATGTATGAGACAGGCGAAATACCCTCAGACTTCAAAAAGAATATAATAATTCCAATCCCAAAGAAAGCAGGTGTTGACAGATGTGAAAATTACCGAACTATCAGTTTAATAAGTCACAGCTGCAAAATACTAACGCGAATTCTTTACAGACGAATGGAAAAACTGGTAGAAGCGGACATCGGGGAAGATCAGTTTGGATTCCGTAGAAATGTTGGAACACGTGAGGCAATACTAACCTTACGACTTATCTTAGAAGAAAGATTAAGAAAAGGCAAACCTACGTTTCTAGCATTTGTAGACTTAGAGAAAGCTTTTGACAACGTTAACTGGAATACTCTCTTTCAAATTCTGAAGGTGGCAGGGGTAAAATACAGGGAGCGAAAGGCTATTTACAATTTGTACAGAAACCAGATGGCAGTTACAAGAGTCGAGGGACATGAAAGGGAAGCAGTGGTTGGGAAAGGAGTGAGACAGGTTGTAGCCTCTCCCCGATGTTATTCAATCTGTATATTGAGCAAGCAGTAAAGGAAACAAAAGAAAAATTCGGAGTAGGTATTAAAATTCATGGAGAAGAAGTAAAAACTTTGAGGTTCGCCGATGACATTGTAATTCTGTCAGAGACAGCAAAGGACTTGGAAGAGCAGTTGAACGGAATGGACAGTGTCTTGAAAGGAGGATATAAGATGAACATCAACAAAAGTAAAACGAGGATAATGGAATGTAGTCAAATTAAATCGGGTGATGCTGAGGGAATTAGATCAGGAAATGAGACACTTAAAGTAGTAAAGAAGTTTTGCTATTTAGGGAGTAAAAAAACTGATGATGGTCGAAGTAGAGAGGATATAAAATGTAGACTGGCAATGGCAAGGAAATCGTTTCTGAAGAAGAGAAATTTGTTAATGTCTAGTATAGATTTAAGTGTCAGGATAACCTTTCTGAAAGTATTTGTATGGAGTGTAGCCATGTATGGAAGTGAAACATGGACGATAACTAGTTTGGACAAGAAGAGAATAGAAGCTTTCGAAATGTGGTGCTACAGAAGAATGCTGAAGATAGGGTGGGTAGATCACGTAACTAATGAGGAGGTATTGAATAGGATGGGGGAGAAGAGAAGTTTGTGGCACAACTTGTCGAGAAGAAGGGATCGGTTGGTAGGACATGTTTTGAGGCATCAAGGGATCACAAATTTAGCATTGGAGGGCAATGTGGAGGGTAAAAATCGTAGAGGGAGACCAAGAGATGAATACACTAAGCAGATTCAGAAGGATGTAGGCTGCAATAGGTACTGGGAGATGAAGAAGCTTGCACAGGATAGAGCAGCATGGAGAGCTGCATCAAACCAGTCTCAGGACCGAAGACCACAACAACAACAACATCATGTTGTCGTTGTGGTCTTCGGTCCTGAGACTGGTTTGATGCAGCTCTCCATGCTGCTCTATCCTGTGCAAGCTTCTTCATCTCCCAGTACCTATTGCAGCCTACATCCTTCTGAATCTGCTTAGTGTATTCATCTCTTGGTCTTCCTCTACGATTTTTACCCTCCACACTGCCCTCCAATGCTAAATTTGTGATCCCTTGATGCCTCAAAACATGTCCTACCAACCGATCCCTTCTTCTCGACAAGTTGTGCCACAAACTTCTCTTCTCTCCAATCCTATTCAATACCTCCTCATTAGTTACGTGATCTACCCACCTTATCTTCAGCATTCTTCTGTAGCACCACATTTCGAAAGCTTCTATTCTCTTCTTGTCCAAACTAGTTATCGTCCATGTTTCACTTCCATACATGGCTACGCTCCATACAAATACTTTCAGAAACGACTTCCTGACACTTAAATCTATACTCGATTTTAACAAATTTCTCTTCTTCAGAAACGCTTTCCTTGCCATTGCCAGTCTACATTTGACTTCCTCTCTACTTCGAACATCATCAGTTATATTGCTCCCCGAGTAGCAAAACTCCTTTGCTACTTTAAGTGTCTCATTTCCTAATCTAATTCCCTCAGCATCACCCAATTTAATTTGACTACATTCCATTACCCTCGTTTTGCTTTTGTTGATGTTCATCTTATATCCTCCTTTCAAGATACTGTCCATTCCGTTCAACTGCTCTTCCAAGTCCTTTGCTGTCTCTGACAGAATTACAATGTCATCGGCGAACCTCAAAGTTTTTGCTTCTTCTCCATGAATTTTAATACCTACTACGAATTTTTCTTTTGCTTCCTTTACTGCTTGCTCAATATACAGATTGAATAACATCGGGGAGAGGCTACAACCTGTCTCACTCCTTTCCCAACCACTGCTTCCCTTTCGTGCCCCTCGACTCTTATAACTGCCATCTCGTTTCTGTACAAATTGTAAATAGCCTTTCGCTGCAACCTACATCCTTCTGAATCTGTTTAGTGTATTCATCTCTTGGTCTCCCTCTACGATTTCAACCGTCCACGCTGCCCTCCAATACGACATTGGTGATCCCTTGATGCCTCAGAACGTGTCCTACCAACCGGTCCCTTCTTTTAGCCAAGTTGTGCCACAAATTTCTCTTCTCCCCAATTCTATTCAATACCTCCTCATTAGTTATGTGATCTACCCACCTTATCTTCAGAATTCTTCTGTAGCACCACATTTAGAAAGTTTCTATTCTCTTCTTGTCCAAACTATTTATCGTCCATGTTTCAGTTCCATACATGGCTACACTCGATACAAATACTTTCAGAAACGATGTTAACAAATTTCTCTTCTTCAGAAACGCTTTCCTTGCCATTGCCAGAGTACATTTTATATCCTCTCTACGTCGACCATCATCAGTTATTTTGCTCCCCAAATAGCAAAACTCCTTTACTACTTTAAGTGTCTCACATCCTAATCTAATTCCCTCAGCATCACCCGACTTAATTCGACTACATTCCATTATCCTCGTTTTGCTTTTGTTGATGTTCATCTTATGTCATCCTTTCAATACACCGTCCATTCCGTTCAACTGCTCTTCCAAGTCCTTTGCTGTCTCTGACAGAATTACAACGTCATCGGCGAACCTCAAAGTTTTTATTTCTTCTCCATGGATTTTAATACCTACTCCGAATTTTTCTTTTGTTTCCTTTACTGCTTGCTCAATATGCAGATTGCATAACATCGGGGAGAGGCTACAACCCTGTCTCACTCCCTTCCAAACCACTGCTTCCCTTTCGTGACCCTCGGCTCTTATAACTGCCATCTGGTTTCTGTACAAATTGTAAATAGCCTTTCGCTCCCTGTATTTTACCCCTGCCACCTTTAGAATTTGAAAGAGAGTATTCCAGTCAACATTGTCAAAATCTTTCTCTAAGTCTACAAATACTAGAAAGGTAGGTTTGCCTTTCCTTAACCTTTCTTCTAAGATAAGTCGTAAAGTCAGTATTGCCTCACGTGTTCCAACATTTCTACGGAATCCAAACTGATCTTCCCCGATGTCCGCTTCTACCAGTTTTTCCATTCGTCTGTAAAGAATTCGCGTTAGTATTTTGCAGCTGTGACTTATTAAACTGATAGTTCGGTAAATTTCACATCTTTCAACAGCTGCTTTCTTTGGGATTGGAATTATTATATTCTTCTTGAAGACTGAGGGTATTTCGCCTGTCTCATACATCTTGCTCACCAGATGGTAGAGTTTTGTCATGACTGGGTCTCCCAAGGCCGTCAGTAGTTCTAATGGAATGTTGTCTACTCCCGGGGCCTTGTTTCGACTCAGGTCTTTCAGTCCTCTGTCAAACTCTTCACGCAGTATCGTATCTCCAATTTCATCGTCATCTACATCCTCTCCCATTTCCATAATATTGTCCTCAAGTACCTCGCCCTTGTATAGACCCTCTATATACTCCTTCCACCTTTCTGCTTTCCCTCTTTGCTTAGAACTTGGTTTCCATCTGAGCTCTTGATATTCATACAAGTGGTTCTCTTTTCTCCAAAGGTCTCTTTAATTTTCCTGTAGGCAGTATCTATCTTACCCCTAGTGAGATAGGCCTCTACATCCTTACATTTATCCTCTAGCCATCCCTGCTTAACAGTTTTGCTCTTCCTGTCGATCTCATTTTTGAGACGTTTGTATTCCTTTTTGCCTGCTTCATTTAGTGCATTTTTATATTTTCTCCTTTCATCAATTGAATTCCATATTTCTTCTGTTACCCTCCCTTCACTACTTGATAAATATCTTTTATCTCATCATACATTTCATCAATTTCTTCATCATCTGCAGAGCTAGTTTGGATATAAACTTGTTCTACTGTAGTAGGCATGGGCTTCGTGTCTATCTTGGCCAAAATAATGCCTTCACTATGCTGTTTGTAGTAGCTTACCCGCACTCCTTCATAGCGTGACATAAAATTACTAAAAACTTAGCAGAAATACAACAATAGTTTTATAAGGTTAATACACACACACACACAAATACACAGAGAGAGAGAGAGATTGCCTCCACCATCCACCCTTCCTCCATCCCCACCCTGACATCCCATTTCACTCTCAGCCTCTAAGCTCCCGTGATCCCTAAGTCAATCTTACAGTAAGTCAGCAAAGTTATGTGGAGCATGCAGCAGGAGGGTTATGTGTAGTTAAATCTATAACTATGACATAATATTAATTGAAAATGTGTAGTGTGTGAATCTAGTGCCTCCACAAGAACCAATGAACGCATGAAAATAATAGAAAGCTGAAAATAAGTGATAAATCACAACCCTATAATTATAAGTAGATAATTTAAATTTGCTACCAAGAAACACTACTGATATTCTAACAAAATATGTATAATTAAATGATTTTCTTTAGATTATAGACCACTAATAATACCTAGTATGAAAAGATGAAATACTTTTGGTTAAAAATGAAATAAACATTGAGTCACAAAAGACGGATTTGTTCTTTTCTTACATGATAGACATGATTGAAATATAAATAGGCTTAGTGTAGGGTCAACTCTCCTATTTAGGCAGATTGTATTCCATTTCTTCATATTTAAAATGAACAGCCAATCGCTATGCAAAGTGCAAGTTTTGTTTGAGTCTCTCTGGACTTAATTACAATTCTGCAGCAATTATACTAGTCTGCAGTTTAAAACAATTTGTCAGATAATTGGTTGAGAGTAGATGTTCTTCAATTAATTTTTATGCTGATTCTAGAAATAACTTTCGTTTTTCTCTATCACGTCACATTTTTACACAAAATGAGAAGTAAGCGTTTGACGATTTTAATTTCTGAGCACACAAATATATTCGAACATCATTTCACACAAGGTGAGTTTCTAATCAAAACACATTATAAAAATGAAATACTTTTAAGTAATACTCTGCGGAACTCCCCTAATTTACTTCGTGGCTGCCTGGTATAGAAGGAAGAAGTCAACTGTCTCTTCTTTGACTTCCTTGTAGATCCTTGTGTATGATGACTGTCCTTCAGCATCCAACAGTAGTCGCCCATCATAGTTGTACTGCAGGTCCTCTAGTACCTCCTCTCCATCTCTTTAATATCTTGGTGAAAACAACCACCCTGCTCTTCACTATAATGTTCCAAATTTTCCGGAAAGTTGTCGAAATGTGAATGTAGAACGTGGACTTTCATATTCCTGTTAAAACCCACCTTCTTGAAATTTTGTAATATTGCTTCAAAAATGGCTTTGTAATTAGGGATTTTGTTATTCCCTAGAAAGTTCTCAGCAACTGATGGGTAGTCGGCCCATGTGTCTTTTTCTCTCTTAGCTCTCCTTATCAAAATCTTCGTCCTTCATCAATTTCTTAATTTTGGGAGCAACAAAAATTCCATCTTTCGATTTGTCTTGTGTGATGATGGGAAATTTCTTAGAAAAGTGTTTGAAGTAGGGTCCATTCTGCGGTACAGCCTTTACAAATCGATTCATCAAACCCAATTTTAAGCGTAGAGGTGGAAGCAAGTTTTATACCCCTGCATTCAGTTCGTGCAGGGTATTTTTAATTCCAGGGACAAAATTTCTCCGCGCTGGTCAAACTCTCGCACTCCACTGTCTTTGCCTTGTCCGACAGACCCATTCACATAGAAAGCAATATTTTTTTGTAAACCCAGCTTGTTGTCCTAATACACACATCAAAAAAAGTTTAACATCACCTCGGTTCCGAGACTTCCGGAACCTGCACAGAAAATTGGAATAGAGATCTACATAAACATCATTTCCGCCCTTTTTATTGCTCATGAAAACCACACATTGCATGTTGTACCACCATACAGCAAGACCTTCAGAGGTGGTGGTCCAGATTGCTGTACACACCGGTACCTCTGGTAGTACGACCTCTTGCATTGATGCATGCCTGTATTCGTCGTGGCACAAGGCACTGTTGGTCCAGATTGTCCCAATCCTCAACGGCGATTCGGCATCGATCCCTCAGAGTGGTTGATGGGTCACGCCGTCCATAAACAGCCCTTTTCAAACTATCCCAGGCATGTTGGATAGAGTTCATGTCTGGAGAACATGCTGGCCACTCTAGTCGAGCGATGTCGTTATCCTGAAGGAAGTCATCCACAAGATGTGCCCAATGGGAGCGCAAATTGTCGTCCATGAAGACGAATGCTTCGCCAATATGCTGCCGATATGGTTGCACTATCGGTCGGAGGACGGCACTGACGTATCGTACATCCATTACAGTGCCTTCCATGCCCACTAGCGGCGTACGTCGGCCCCACATAACGCCACCCCAAAACAGCAGGAACATCCTCCCTGCTGCACTTGCTGGGCAGTGTGTCTAAGGCGTTCAGCCTGATCAGTTTGCCTCCAAACACGTCTCCGACGATTGTCTGGTTGAAGGCGTGTGCGACACTCATTGGTGAAGAGAACGTGATGCCAATCCTGAGCGGTCCAATCGGCATGTTGTTGGGCCCATATGTACCGCGCTGCATGGTGTCGTGGTTGCAAAGATGGACCTCTCCATGGACGTCGGGAGTGAAAATGCGCATCATGCAGCCTATTGCGCAAGGTTTGAGTCGTAACACGACGTCCTGTGGCTTCTCGTAAAGCATTATTCAACATGGTGGTGTTGCTGTCAGGGTTCCTGTGAACCATAATCCGTAGACAGCGGTCATCCACTGCAGTAGTAGCCCTTGGGCTGGCTGAGCGAGGCATGTCATCGACAGTTCCTGTCTCTTTGTATCTCCTCCACGTCCGAGCAACATCGCTTTGGTTCATCCTGAGACGCCTTATTGAGAGCCCTTCCTGGCACAAAATAACAATTTGGACGCTATCGAACCGCGGTATTGACCTCCTAGGCATGGTTGAACTACAGACAACACGTTCCGTGTACCCCCTTCCTGATGGGATGCCTCTAAGTGATCTGCTGTCGGACCCCCTCCATCTAATAGGCGCTGCTCATGCATAGTTGTTTACTTCTTTGGGCGGGTTTAGTGACATCTCTGATCAGTCAAAGGGACCGTGTCTGTGATACAATATTCATAGTTAACGTCTATCTTCAGAAGTTCTGGGAAGTCGGGTGATGTAATACTTTTTTTGATGTGTGTAGTCTACTAACAATTTTGAAATCACCGAAGATAAGCCATTTGTGTTCCTCATACTAGATATTTGTTAACAGTATCTTCATGCTGCCATACGTCCCTTTCATTTGAACCGAAAAGGCGACTGGTATGAACTCATAGACGTAACCATTCTGCAGTAACGCATCTCTCAGGCTTCTCGTTGATGACTCTAGAAAAAGTCTCCACGGAGTAGGATCATGTTCAGTGGCACAGAAGTGGATTAATTCGTTTATGTTATTGCATTAAACCAAGGACTCGTTCTGTGAGAATGAAGGATCTAATTCTCTCTCTATGCACCGTGAGTAATGTATTCTTAGTTCCAGAAGATTCTTACTTTCTGACCGGGAGCCAAGTACTTGCACAGATTCCTTACCCAAACTCAAATCTCGTACCGCATCATTAAGTTTACTCTGAGAGAACAGTTGTGGAATAAAATAGCATTCAGTCTGGTGGACATCACTATAGTCTTCGGTAATGGCACCAAGTTCATTTTCATCACCATCTTCTGCCACGTTATCTTAAACAGCTGTTGGAAGTGGAGCAATCAGATCTTCTCCAGGCGCAACTGCCCTAATGGCTGAATAATGCTTGGATATGTAATTTGTTTCTTATTTTTCGAACTGCATCCCTGAACGTTAGCCGGCCGAAGTGGGCGTGCGGTTCTAGGCGCTGCAGTCTGGAACTGCGAGACAGCTACGGTCGCAGGTTCGAATCCTGCCTCGGGCATGGATGTGTGTGACGTCCTTAGGTTAGTTAGGTTTAAGTAGTTCTAAGTTCTAGGGGACTGATGACCTCAGAAGTTGAGTCCCATAGTTCTCAGAGCCATTTGAACCTGAACGTTAACGAAACACAAGTAATACTGATTAAGGAGAGTTTTAGACTTCCTCCGCGCCACTGAAATCGTAAATGGCATGCATGGTTTTTCTTTTCCTTTCGTCTGCTATCTTAACCTCTGAACACAATAGCGGCAAACTGTCTTTAGCGCCCATCCCTTGTCCTGGTCATTAAGTTTCATTTTAGAATAAGCATGGTAAGTGTTCTTCACAAAGCCTGTTATAACCTTTCTCTGCATAGGCAATGTATAATTTCCACAAATGCAACGCAAAACGTTTGGATTGTTCATATATTTGTGTGTTGACATTGTAGTCACCACAAACAATAGGCGAACTGTTTTATTAATACTGTCTTAAATATACAAAATAATTGCAACATAGCGCCGGTAATGCAACCCTGTGAGATAAACAACACTTGCAAGATCACACAACAACAACTATTATCAACAGGGGTGCGTATACTTAGCCATATTGAGAAATTTTCCTCCAACAATACCCACACCTATTACAAGAGAAATATATCTTTGCGTCAAAACTTTACGTGATAGGCAGAAACTGAAAAAGAGATTTCGAATCAGCCTAAAAATTCAAAATAGCATCAGGTATTTGTTTTCAGAAATCTGATACCATGCAGACTAGTATTATACGTTCCAAAAGTTGTGAATCAGTGGCTCAGTAATGTAAATAGTGAGAACAGTGGTGGGCTCGAACGGGAGGATGGAAGCCATTAAGGAAAAAGTGACAGACTGCTGAGTCAAAGGCCTCAGGCTCGATTTTCCGATTAGTCTAAGGATATTTATTCGGCACGTATCACTTCTATCAGCTCTGGCAATGTTTGATGACTGGCTAGTTGCATCGTGGTTCGGAGTCCACGTTGACTGTAGGTCCTTTTATAACTAGCTGCGTAACTCTGTTCAAAAGTCGGAAGAAGGCAAGGAAATACCACCTCAAGATACGCCTGGTAAACCACCGTGCTGTCCAAGTCCACTTTCGGATTGATCACAGAAAATGTCAGATATCTTCACACGATTGTCTGACTGTATGGCAATGTCACTGGAACGAAGTACCTTCTTAGTGACGTCGCCGGGCCCGCAGCCGACGTCGAGCACCGGCAGTGGGTCCTCGGGCCAACTGAGGATGGACCACAGCTCGGCAATCTGGGCTTCTGCCACCGCCGTGTAGGGCGCGCCGTCGCGACTGAACAGTTTTGGTTTGTCCATTTCGCTAGGATGTCTGCGACTCTCTGTCCTACGGCAGAATGTTAATACCTGAAAAAGAAATTATCCCACTTTAAACAGTTCTACCTGAATAATGCGGAAAAATTAATCGAAGGATAGGAAAGAGTTTGAGATCTCGCGACATCGAGATTAGTGTGGATGGGACGTTGGTACAGACTGGACAGCAATTGGGAAGGAATTCGGTTGGAGCCTTTTTCTGAGATTTGTTTGGTCGTTTTCCTGAAGTTATCTAGAAAAACCTAAGAAAATCTACATCAGGGTAGCCAAATGGAGATTGAAATTTAGTTCACCTCCGAAACGAGTCCAGTACCTTGACGACTTCGCCACATGTGCCATTTATACTGCGCTTGCAGTCCATACTCCACCAGGCACATATCACGATATCTAAAACTGGGGTTTACTTTCAATATAAGGTCGATAACTTCGCTATAGCCCAAGCTCAGTTGAGAAAGGAGGGAGCGGCTGTGAGCAGTGAAACTTCGTTAAAAATACTTGGCTCACCTGGCAGGGGTGATAGTACCTCATGAGGGCCCCTCGTCACGGTAACCCTGAAGACCTCAACGGCACTGAAGGCGGAGATGAATACTATCGGTGGGGCAGAACTGGCGGAAGAGGCAACCCTGCAACCCAACGTCCACGTCGTAGAGTGTGCTCAGCTGGCGAATTGGGTGGGCTGGTACTGGTCAGCAGCGGGACCAGTACTGACTTGATGAACAGAGCAAATGATGCTTTAGGTGGATCAAGATCGAAGACTCAAGGGCGAAACCAATCATAACCCGGTTCTTCGGCCGTGATACTGCGATGTGGAAAGGAAATGGAGAGACAACCTCGTTATCATATTTCCTGAACGCCGGAAGACGGCGAATAATGATGGCAGTTACTGGAGTAAAAAATTTTGAAGGTAAACTGCTACGGGTGGAGAGTACTTCAGGCGGTGTCATCAAAAGAGACGACCACGTCAACTTGATGAATGTAACTCCATCTTCTGGTGGAGTATGGGACTACGGCTGTTCAATGTTAAATAAAAACAATACCAATCGCCGTTATATAAGTTTATTTCTAGGCAGCCAGTTTCGACGTTACACTACGTCATCTTCAGGCCAAAACTGTGGAGGATATAACACAGCAATAATTACATACTGAAATACAGAGCATATTGACTAAAAGAATAAAGTGTTGCATATTACTTTACATAATGAGAATTATACAGTGAATGTTATATCAGAGCAATAAATCACACTGAAATACAGAGCGTATTGCTTAAAGGCTGCAAATGTTACATTTAAATTTACCTAATTAAAATAACTTAGTCTTAATAGAACTCCATAATACATCGTAATGTACACTATCAGATTTCATTAGTTATTCATACATAGTGTAAAATCTTCAGTATCGTCATAGAAGTATTAATAAAACAGAACTGTTATAGTAACGTAACCATCAGTCCAGCATATCTATTGTCTTCCAAACGTATGACTATACGTGGCAGACGCTTGGTTGTCAAAAGGTAAAAGACGGGTAAGAGGAACCGATAAATCATAAGTAAAACAGTACCATGATCATATGTCAGGTGAAATAAAAAAGTTGGGGAGGGGGGTTCGCTATAAGGACTAGGACTCTTTAAAGTAAGTATATACAAAGGACGAACCAACAAAAGGCACTGCAACTATTGAACCGTTACAGTTGTACTCAATGGTTGTAGATAATATTCTACAATGGAGGAACCACGGGAATACTCGACGATGACGACAGTAAGAGGTAAAAATCAAAATACGCAAGGTAAAAAGTATCCTTGCGTCTATGCAAGAGATAGGCCTTAGATACCACAACCTAAATTAGATATTACGTACGTTAAACTTTTTTAATTTCTTATAACTTTTTTAAAACACCTTTACCAACAAATTTGTACCATTATATTACTGGAGAGTATCTATGGAATGAAGAAATCAACAGTAGTCCCATTACAGGAAGTCGCGCAGATACCATTATTAGACTATACCACTATGGATATTAAGTATCCAATAGTGCTCAACCAAACCAGGATACTGACTGCTACGTCGCAGCTATGACAGGTAAGAGACGGGTAAAAGGAGCGACAAACCATATGTAGAACAGTATCATGATCATATACAGGTGAAGTAAAAAGGGGGTGAGATCCTTGCGTCCACGTAAGGTATAGGTCTTAGATACCACACCGTAAAATAGGTATTACGTACGTTAACTTTCTACAAACTTTTTGAACCACCTTTTCCAACAAATTCGTACCACTGTATTACTGGGGAGTGTCTATGGAATGCAGAAATCAAAATTAGTCCCATTACAGGAAGTCGAGCAAATACCATTATTAGACTACATCACTATGGATATTAAGTATCCAATAGTGCTCAACCAAACCAGGACGATGACTTTGCAAAACAAGAGGTGATCTGAAGCTGATCCACAAAATGAGTCAAATGCGAATCCACATTAGGTCCAAATTAGCAAAACACAGAATAATATACATTGCAACGTATCATATCTGAATATCTCACTACTTAATTATGTAATCGCAGAATCCTGCTGCATATCGACGTTAATGATATGGGCCTGTAATTAAGTGGATTACTCCTACTACCTTTCCTGAATATTGGTGTGACCTGTGCAACTTTCCAGTCTTTGGGTACGGATCTTTCGTCGAGTGAACTGCTGTATATTCACAATAAATGCAAGCTAAGTAAGGAGTTAATGCCGTAGAGCACTCTCTGTAAAACCGAATTTGGATTGCATCCGGACCTGGTGGTTTATTTGATCTAAAAATCTTTCAGTTGTTTCTCTACGCCAGGGATTTTTATTACAATGTCGTTCATATGGGAGTACTTTGGGTTTAATTACGTAGTTGGTCTGTCTGTTTGGTTTTACTGTTCCCCACTGGTGTTTGTAACTGTCATATCTATACAATTTTATTGGGTATTTAAACGTGTAGTGGTGATTATTTATTCTGTTTGTATAGATACAACAGTTACAAACATCATTGCGATACAGTAAAACCAAACAGACAGACCAACTACGCAAGTAAACCCAAAGTACTCATATCCTAATGGTATAACTATACAGAACATGTCATGTAAACCGACTACTATTTGTTACGTCGGGCCTACATAAACCCATCTTGAACACAAAGACACAAATCGATCCGAAAGGAGTCTACTCACCTGCTCCAATCCAGTAATGTTCGTGTTACAAATATAGCAGTGCCATTAACTGGTCTCGTAATAGCTGTGCTGAAGAGAGGGGTCAATATGAGTAATGAAGCGACGAAATATAACACACATTAGATCCATGACCTTCAAAACATACTCACAAGAGCATAAGTGCTCGCTGGACAAGAGTCAGCAACTGTCACTCCATGACAAAGATGACCTCACAACTTTTGTCATATCCTTGTAAGATCCTACGGCGACGAGTCGATATATCGCAGTTCGGTTACTGGTGCAGGAAGGACTAGGTCACTAGGATATTATAAGACGATGGACACAAACATGACAAGGAAACTGATGGGTAGCGACAAGTAATGACTAGTGCCTACCTAAACTAGACCTCAGTTATAACATCGTCAACCCCTAAAAAATTGATCAAATGGCTCTGAGCACTATGGGATGTAACATCTAAGGTCATCAGTCCCCTAGAACTTAGAACTACTTAAACCTAACTAACCTAAGGACATCACACACATCCATGTCCGAGGCAGGATTCGAACCTGCGACCGTAGCGGTCGCGCGGTTCCAGACTGAAGCGCCTAGAACCGCTCGGCCACACCGGCCGGCTCGTCAACCTCTAAAATACGTCGTAAAGACACCAGGGAATTCGCGAGGTATAAACTTACGAAAATTTTACGGGACGACTCTCCACCAGTATTAACACTTCTGTATAACAAAGTTAGTCAGAATAAATGTACATTACATAAAACATATGGGTAATGGGTAAAATTACAAGAAGTCACTAAAGGTTTCCAAGAACCGTTTATTTTCAAAAATTACCTGCTCATTTAACAGGCCATCAGGTTTACTATGTAAATGGATAAATATCTCCATCTCTTCTAGTAGGTCCATCGTTCCCCCTTTATCTACAGGGTGTAAAATCTCTAAACTGTCAGCAATGCTTCAAATGTGATGCTTATTGGTTTTAAGGTGTTCTTTGAAGGTGGAATGTTTAATTGTATGTAGGGATGTGTGCTCTCGGAACCGTTCCTTAAAATGATCTACCCGTCTGGCCAATATAAAAAGCATTAAAATCGTTACGGATTATGCATTCATGCCCGTTGTGTGAGCCCCTTAATGGGTGCTTCCTCGGCCAATTGTATGTTTCATAATCCTTTTTCTTTTTTTTTTTCGAAAATACGTAAGGTGGCTGAGTTAGTTGGGACACCTTGTATATCGTATGACAGTAGGAATTATCGTTGTGAACAGTGGGCAAACACAACAGTCTGGTGCATTAAGAATTCAGAGAAAATAACGAGCGTTGCACTCGGCATCTCGTATGATCAAAGATTTGTTGTATAACGAGTACTGCGTCTCGTCCCGATCCAGAACGGGGACGCTAATTTCAATACCGAATGTCCCTCCTGAGAGTCACCATGTGCATTTTCTCTCGCGTTTCGGTAGGTACCTCCAATTTCGTTTTAGCGCCGTATAGCTGGATGATGACATTTGGTTTGTGGGGCTCTCAACTGCGCGGTTATCAGCGCCGATGCAAGTTTCCAGTCCTCACACAATCCAGTTTCGCCACTTTCACGAATGATGATGAAATGATGACGACAAAAACACGCAGTCCCTGCGAGGAGAAAATCCACGACCCGGCCGGGAATCAAACCCGGGACGACGTGATCTAGAGGCAGCAACGCTAGCCAATGTGTGTATAGCTGGAGTCGCCCCAAACAAACTCCGTTCATCATATCTTTCAGGCGACACCCATTCGAAACAGCAGTTTCAAATTAGTTCAAATGTCACTGAGCACTATGGGACTTAACATCTGAGGCTATCAGTCCCCTATAACTTAGAACTACTTAAATCTAACTAACCTAAGGACATCACACACATCCATGGCCGAGGCCGGATTCGAACCTGCGACCGTAGCGGTCGCGCGGTTGCAGACTGAAGCGCCTAGAACCGCTCGGCCACAGCGGCCGGCTTCAAATTATTCTATTACGATATTTTGTTTATCGATATATACTAAAAGGGACAGGAAAACGCGCTACTATGCCGCCAGCCAGAACGATGAGAGGCACTGTCCTTCTCCGAAGTTCATTTTTACAGGTTGCTTCACGTTATTCATCGCCTCTAGTAGTCCGCAGCTCGTGGTCTAGTGGCTAGCGCTGCTGCCTCTGGATCATGGGATCCCGGGTTCGATTCCCGGACGGGTTGGGGATTTTCTCTGCTCAGATACTGGGTGTTTGTGTTGTCCTCGTCATTTCATCATCATCATTCGTAACAGTGACTACACTGAAGTGTGAAAAAAATTGCACTGTGAAAAAATTGGGACTTCGTACGGGCGCTGATGACCGCGCAGTTAAAAAATTGTAAATTTATGGTAAGATCTTATTTGACCAATCTGCTTACGTCATCGTTCCCTGAGCTTACACACTACTTAATCTAACTTAAACTAACTTACGCTATGGTAACACCCATGCCCTTGGGAGGACTCGAATCTCCGGCGGGGGCAGCCGCGCGGACCGTGCAATACGCCTAAGACCGCGCGGTCCATGTAGTTGAGCCCCCCCACAAACGAAACATCATCACCGCCTCTAGTATCTTTTGTCTTCTAGTACGAGCCTGCGTCTCTACTACATGACCTTCTCTAAGTACGTATTCGGTTCTGTCGCTCTCACTGTGAGGTTCGAGCCCTAAGTGCCTCTCGCGTTACGTTAAGGCCCCGGTAAGGCAAACCTTGTTTGTCAATAGCTATTCTCTGTTCTCGGTTTTGACAAACAAGAGCGTAGGCTTACCAACGAATACTGTCAAATTGAACCCCACTTCTGAAGTAGCAGTCGCGCTGTGCGTATTGTGTCGTTAAGTATTGTGTCACAATGGTACTGGCCACCGATTTAGAAAAAGTATTTCTTGCGTCTTCTTTTGCACTGTGTATAAATACACTACTGCCATTAAAATTGCTACACCACAAAGATGACGCGCTACAGAGGTGAAATCTAACCGACAGGAACAGGATGCTGTGATATGCATCACTTTTCAGAGCATTCACACAAGGTTGGCGCCGGTGGCGACACCTACAACGTGCTGACATGAGGAAAGTTTCCAACCGATTTCTCATACACAAACAGCAGTTGACCGGCGTTGCCTGGTAAAACGTTGTTGTGATGCCTCGTGTAAGGAACAGAAATGCGTACCATCACGTTTCCGACTTTGATAAAGGTCGGATTGTAGCCTATCGCGATTGCGGTTTGTCATATCGCGACATTGCTGCTCGTATTGGTCGAGATCCAATGACTGTTAGCAGAATATGGAATCGGTGGGTTCAGGAGGGTAATACGGAACGCCGTGCTGGATCCCAACGGCCTCGTATCACTAGCAGTCGAGATGACAGGCATCTTATCCGCATGGCTAAAACGGATCGTGCAGCCACGTCTCGATCCCTGCGTCAACAGATGGGGACGTTTGCAAGACAACAACCATCTGCACGAACAGTTCAAATGTTTCAAATGGCTCTGAGCACTATGGGACTTAACATCTGTGGTCATCAGTCCCCTAGAACTTAGAACTACTTAAACCTAACTAACCTAAGGACATCACACACATCCATGCCCGAGGCAGGATTCGAACCTGCGACCGTAGCAGTCGCGCGGTTCCGGACTGAGCGCCTAGAACCGCGAGACCACCACGGCCGGCACGAACAGTTCGACGATGTTTGCAGCAACATGGACCATCAGCTCGGAGACCGTGGCTGCGGTTACCCTTGACGCTGCATCACAGATAGGATTGTGTACTCAACCACGAACCTGTGTGCACGAATGGCAAAACGTCATTTTTTCCGATGAATCCAGGTTCTGTTTACAGCATCATGATGGTCGCATCCGTGTTTGGCGACATCGCCGTGAACGCACATTGGAAGCGTGTATTCGTCATCGCCATACTGGCGTATCACCCGGCGTGAAGGTATGGGGTGCCATTGATTACACGTCTCGGTCACCTCTTGTTCGCATTGACGGCACTTTGAACAGTGGACGTTACATTTCAGATGTGTTACGACCCGTGGCTCTACCCTTCATTCGATCCCTGGGAAACCCTACATTTCAGCTGGATAATGCACGACCGCATGTTGCAGATCCTGTACGGGCCTTTCTGGATACAGGAAATGTTCGACTGCTGTCCTGGCCAGCACATTCTCCAGATCTCTCACCAACTGAAAACGTCTGGTCAATGGTGGCCGAGCAACTGGCTCGTCACAATACGCCAGTTACTACTCTTGATGAACTGTGGTATCGTGTTGAAGCTGCATGGGCAGCTGTACCTGTGCACGCCATCCAAGCTCTGTTTGACTCAATGCCCAGGCGTATGAAGGCCGTTATTACGGCCAGAGGTGGTTGTTCTGGGAACTGATTTCTCAGGATCTATGCATCCAAATTGCGTGAAAATGTAATCACATGTCAGTTGTAGTATATTTTTCCGATGAATACCCGTTTCTCATCTGCATTTCTTCTTGGTGTAGAAATTTTAATGGCCAGTACGAGAAAACTTCGGTTTGGGGAATTACAGTATGGATTGGTGACTTTGTTCTGTGTACAATTTTGTTTCTCTTTACACACGTTACGCGACTAGGTTTGTGATTTCCTGTCAGATAAGTCACATTTCGTAGCAATTAACGCGTCACGCCGATGGGTACTGGTACATAAAAATGACTGAAGCTGCAAAATTATTTCACAAATTACTAACAATACCTTAAATTTTACTGCCGAAATCTTCTCGGGATTTCAGCGGAGCGGCAGCTCGTCTTGAAGCGACGTTTTAACGAATCTGTTACTCGTCATTATGAGGCAAAGACGACGACTGGGTGACTCGTTGAAACGCCGCTTCAAGACGACGATGCCTTTCTGCTGATAAGGTTTCATCAGACAAATTTCCCGACAATTCACCTTGATTCAGGCGGAATCAGAAAAAGGTGCGCTGTGGGCGAGAACCGGCGCGCTGCGGCAACTGTAATGTTCTGAAAAAAATTGTTCAAATGGCTCTGAGCACTATGGGACTTAACATCTGAGGTCATCAGTCCCCTAGAACTTAGAACTACTTAAACCTAACTAACCTAAGGACATCATACACATCCATGCCCGAGGCAGGATGAAAAACTGCGACAGTAGCGGTCATGCGGTTCCAGACTGAAGCGCCTAGAACAACTCGGCCACATCGGCCGGCCTAATGCTCTGACGCGTCCACAAAAATATTAAAACTACGCAGACTGGCATTCTGATTATCGGAACGCGAGAAACGTCCCTTTCAGAGCCCTGAAATCCACGCAGATTTCAGTGTGAAGTGCACCAGTTCGCGGATGTGGCCAAACCAATTTGACTCACAGGCACTATTGTGCGTGCTGGAATTGTCAAAGTTCAGACGGCCGACTCAGGACGAATAAGTCCACTCACATGACACATGATATGTCCGAGATGATACCCAGTTCCACTGTCGGTTCAGTTGGAAATTGCCACTGGCTCTTATTCCATAACAAGTTACAGACCAAAAGTCTCACCCCCTAGGGAAAGACCTGAAGTTCTCCACCAGGGGAGCATCAGAAGTCTAAGAAGGCAAAGAATCACAAGCGCTTTCAACCAAGCCTCGGTACAGGAGCTGCTTAATGCGACTGGTTCGTGAAGACAAGGGAGATCGTGGGAAATTTGTCAGTTTTCTCAACAGTGTAGCCCAAAGAACAAGAGTTGTAATCCCATGTAATGCTTATCATCTTTTAGAAACTCTTTTAGGAACAATTTGATGTATGACCTTGTGTGTAACATCGGAAGTTCACTGAGGCTTTTGGCGGATGATGTTATAGTATATCGAGAGGTTGTAACAATGGAAAATTGTACTGAAATGCAGGAGGATCTGCAACGAATTGACGCATGGTGCAGGGAATGACAATTGAATCTCAATGTAGACAAGTGTAATGTGCTGCGAATACATAGAAAGAAAGATCCTTCATCATTTAGCTGCAATATAGCAGGTCAGCAACTGAAAGCAGTGAAACATCCCCTTAGAAAAATTTGTAAATGACAGTGTTGGAAAACCTCTTACGTTATTTGATTTTCCAACAGCTGAGCAAAACTGAACTTACTCAGACATTTCTCTCTTTACTCATTCTGATCAACACTAAACTGACACACAATATATTTTTTTCTAGCGCAATGCAATCTGACTTTCAATAATCCCTAAAAAAGAATGGCCCTGTCTAACAATAACCTATACCTTTCATGAATCACTTACCTCACAAAACTCTTCGTTACACGAACTCCTGCAATACAGCAAGCGCCAATACTGCCAGCTAAATAAAAGATTCTAACTACTGAAGGCACTAACTACTGATGGTCATAGTTAGCAAATGAAAGATTTTGATGGAGAACAAACAATGTATTGACCTTAATACTGTTCAAAAGTCATAATATATATATATCAGTTCATGACATCCAGTCTTACAAATTTCCATGTTCTGACGGACACACGTCCAGATCGCCCGCTCTCAAAACTCTGCCATCTCTCTCCCCACATCCACCACCGCTGGCGGCTTAACTCCAACTGCATAGCGCTACGCGCTGTTCACATCCATCAGTTCATGACATCCAGTCTTACAAATTTCCATTTTCTGACGGACACACGTCCAGATCGCCCGCTCTCAAAACTCTGCCATCTCTCTCCCCACATCCACCACCGCTGGCGGCTTAACTCCAACTGCATAGCGCTACGCGCTGTTCACATCCAACTGCCCAACACTACAATAGCGAATATTTCAACAATGCCAACCAGCCAGAGACTGCACACAGCACAGTCAGTGATTTTCATACAGAGCACTACGTGGCGATACCAACATAAAATCTGATCAGCCTACTTACAGCAGTTAATTCCATTAATTATCTGGGAGTAGGCATTAGGAGCGATTTAAAATGAAATGACCATATAAAATTAATCGTCGGTAAAGCAGATGCCAGACTGAGATTCATTGGAAGAATCCTAAGGAAATGCAGTCCTAAAACAAAGGAAATAGGTTACAGTACACTTGTTCGCC
Organism: Schistocerca nitens; assembly: GCF_023898315.1. NCBI lineage: Eukaryota > Metazoa > Arthropoda > Insecta > Orthoptera > Acrididae > Schistocerca > Schistocerca nitens. Next base: position 251,094,824 of record NC_064615.1, on the reverse strand, counting down.
CACTGCTTGAATACTGCTCACCGGTGTGAGAACCGTACCAGATAGAACTGATAGAAGAGATAGAGAAGATCCAACGAAGAGCAGCGCGCTTCGTTACAGGATCATTTAGAAATCGCGAAAGCGTTACGGAGATGATAGATAACTCCAGTGGAAGACTCTGCAAGAGAGACGCTCAGTAGCTCGGTACGGGCTTTTGATGAAGTTACGACAACATACCTTCACCGAGGAGTCAAGCAGTATATTGCTCCCTCCTACGTATATCTCGCGAAGAGACCATGAGGATAAAATCAGAGAGATTAGAGCCCACGCAGAACCATGCCGACAATCTTTCTTTCCACGAATAATACGAGACTGGAATAGAAGGGCGAACCGACAGAGGTACTCAAGGCACTCTCCGCCACACACCGTCAGGTGGCTTGCGGAGTACGGATGTAGATGTAGATGTAGCTTTTGGTCTCACACTTTTTTCTGAACTGTATTTTGTGTTGCAAGTGAAATAAAGTATGTTAATTATTTAGGTAAAGCATAGGTAAGCATATCTCGAAATGAAAACGAAGTAGAATTTTGATTTTTTCTATATGTTCTTTATGCTATTATGTTTAAAGTAGACCTTTAATAATATGTTGTTGTCACAAATTATGGATCAAAAAAATTTTAATAATGAGTGTGAAAAATTTCAGTCTTTAACTCATAGTTTTTCTTTAAAAAAGCCATCAATTTTGAAATTTATGTCACGCCATTAGTCTGCTCATTAGTTAAGCATGTTTTAAGACAAAATACAAAATTTCAGTCCTCTTTCTCCAATTGTTTTTAACCACTGTGTAAAAGAACATCAAAAAAGTAAACTTCCGAACAATTCAAGTGAAAGTTAAAGCTTGTTTCTCTGTCCTCCCTTCATAACACTAACATGTCTCAGGTTCCTATTCATCTTGTTTTTGGTGTTTTTTCCTCTTCTCGCCCTCCCCCCCTCCCCCCTCCCCCGCCCCACCCCTTTTCTTGTTCAGACTTCTTATGCTTGTTTCTTTCGTGGCTTCCTTCACTGATCGGGAGAATGAGGACAGGCAAAAGTTAGAAGAGATTCGTGCTGCTGTAAAAAGAGCCACCGTCATACCCTAGCAAAAGATCTTGCTGAAAACCCAAGGAAATTCTGGTCTTACTTAAAATCGGTAAGCGGATCGAAGGCTTCCATCCAGTCACTCACTGATTAGTCTGGCCTGGCAACGGAAGACAGCAAAACTAAAGCTGAAATTTTAAATTTAGCATTTGAGAAATCTTTCACGCAGGAGGATCTACAAACATACCGCCGTTTGAGTCTCGTACAGATTCCCGTATGGAGGACATAGTGATAGACATCCCTGGGGTTGTGAAGCAGCTCAATGGGTTGAAAATAAATAAATCGCCAGGTCCTGATGGGATTCCAATTCGATTTTACAGAGAGTCTACTGCATTGGCTCCTTACTTAGCTTGCATTTATCGCGAATCTCTTGCCCAACGTAAAATCCCGAGCGACTGGAAAAAAGCGCAAGTGACGCCTGTATATAAGAAGGGTAGAAGGACGGATCCTCAAAATTACAGACCAATATCCTTAACATCGGTTTGTTGCAGGATTCTCGAACATATTTTCAGTTCGAATATGATGAATTTCCTTGAGACAGAGAAGTTGCTGTCCATGCATCAGCACGGCTTTAGAAAGCATCGCTCCTGTGAAACGCAACTCGCCCTTTTTTCACATGATATCTTGCGAACCATGGATGAAGGGTATCAGACGGATGCCATATTCCTTGACTTCCGTAAAGCGTTTGACTCGGTGTCCCACTGCAGACCCCTAACTAAGGTACGAGCATATGGGATTGGTTCCGAAGTATGTGAGTGGCGAAGACCTCTTAAGTAATAGAACCCAGTCCGTTGTCCTAAATGGTGAGTGTTCATCGGAGGTGAGGGTATCATCTGGAGTGCCCCAGGGAAGTGTGGTAGGTCCGCTGTTGTTTTCCATCTACATAAATGATCTTTTGGATAGGGTGGATAGTAATGTGCGGCTGTTTGCTGATGATGCTGTGGTGTACGGGAAGGTGTCGTCGTTGAGTGACTGTAGGAGGATACAAGATGACTTGGACAGGATTTGTGATTGGTGTAAAGAATGGCAGCTAACTCTAAATATAGATAAATGTAAATTAATGCAGATGAACAGGAAAAAGAATCCCTTAATGTCTGAATACTCCATTAGTAGTGTAGCGCTTGACACAGTCACGTCGATTAAATATTTGGGGGTAACATTGCAGGGCGATATGAAGTGGGACAAGCATGTAATGGCAGTTGTGGGGAAGGCGGATAGTCGTCTTCGGTTCATTGGTAGAATTTTGGGAAGATGTGGTTCATCTGTAAAGGAGACCGCTTATGAAACACTAATACGACCTATTCTTGAGTACTGCTCGAGCGTTTGGGATACCTATCAGGTCGGATTGAGGGAGGACATAGAAGCAATTCAGAGGCGAGCTGCTAGATTTGTTACTGGTAGGTTTGATCATCACGCGAGTGTTACGGAAACGCTTCAGGAACTCGGATGGGAGTCTCTGGAGGAAAGGAGGCGTTCTTTTCGTGAATCGCTACTGAGTAAATTTAGAGAACCAGCATTTGAGGCTGACTGCAGTACAATTTTACTGCCGCCGACTTACAATTCGCGGAAAGACCACAAAGATAAGATAAGAGAGATTAGGGCTCGTACAGAGGCATATAGGTAGTCATTCTTCCCTCGTTCTGTTTGGGAGTGGAGCAGGGAGAGAAGATACTAGTTGTGGTACGAGGTACCCTCCGCCACGCACCGTATGGTGGATTGCGGAGTATGTATGTAGATGTAGATGTAGATGATTTCTCTGCTTCGAAGAGTCTCCTTAGGTCAACGGCAAATAAAGTCCTTTGCATATTTAGTTCGCCAGGCACTCCCATAAATTCTGTAATCTTAAACCTTGACCTTGCGTTATCATTGAAACATAGTAGAGCATCGAGCACACTTATTTTCAAAGTGTGTAGTCCTACCAGAAGAGTGTTTTGGTACCCATTCCAACACACAGTTGTTTAAAACTCTCATTTGGGTATGGAGTCCTACCATGTAGTTACTTGTCTAATAATCTTATATTATTAAGACATCAGAAACTCGAAAGTCATAAAAACACACAAGTGAGAACAAAATTCTGCTTTTAACAGAGCTGTCTGTATGACATCGTCGAGTCGTCTCGTGTGCAGACACTTTTAAAGTGCCTCTGAATTTTGGGTTTTCTTCGGTACAGTTTCCTCGAAGCAAGCTTTTTCTTGTTCAGAAAACTACAGATTATTTTTTTAAGATGACAATTAAATAATTTATTTTTGACGCTTATTCACGTACTAGTCCCCTTAAGGTCGAGTATAGGTGAAAGCAGACTGTAAATCTAGATATCTTGTCGAACATGATACAGTCGTTAAACTTGACTTCAACGATAAATCATTGAGTCTGCTCCCCTCAAAGCAAGGAAAAACGCAATTCCTGGAAAGGCTCTTTTCTCAGCTCTGTTACAGCCCTTCTTCTTTTATTTCTAATCGATAACTTATTTCTGCTGTTTGAGGCCTTCCTGACGTAGTAACTGCTTCATTGGTTCTCGGGCGTCGCGTCGGATAATGTTGAGGGAGCTGCACAATATTTCGACTAGACAGCTGCTCGTCATCTTCAGGTGCTTACTGACGTGTTGCTGCAATGGCTCGCCAATATATAAAAAATAATTTATTTACTATTGATAGTTTATGAGGAGCAAATAAAATGTGTTGTTTGTTATACAGCATAGTGTACAGTAGCTGCCATAATTAGTACAATATCGATATAGCTCTAGTTTCAATTTTTTTTAGAAAGTTAGCACAATTTTAATAGAATTATTACATTGTTACATTTGATTGTGTAATATTTTTCATCAATATAGTTCATTTAAGCAAGTTTTTTCAATAATGCATCATTTTCATTAAACCTGCTTGCAAAATTATAAAATTTGGCTACTTTGTATATAAAAAATTGCAGAAACCCTGTACTACCCGGGCTGGGGGGGTGGGGGTGGTGGGGGGGGGGGGGCAGGGGAGGAAGGCGCAGCTTTGGCACTTCCGCCAGGGGCGCATGATCTATTCTCATCACGTAGGTCCTTGAGGTGTTACGTCAATTTGATCTAGTTTTGACTGATAAATATATATTCACACTTGGATCTTTCCAATAATTCATCCCATAAATTAGGTACTTACGGCAGATTAATATCCTCTTCGAGAACGTTCAAATGATGACGCGAGTCACATTGTGCTAGTTATGGTTCCAGACTCTCCTTTGCTTTATGTTACATTCGAAGCTGTACGTGCGCAATCTTAACACGTGCCATCCGTCTTGTGATAAATGCCCTCTCAACCATCAGATTTATCCTGCAGTCACGTTTCCATGTTGTACTTCGCCTGCCTGGTGAAACGAGGACTATCGCTGCCGCCAGGTTCGCCCGTATTTCTAGCTGTGATCAACCCCGCATACCGAGGCAAACCACTTGCTCAGTTTCTTGTCATCTTACACGGTCCGCGTCCGACCTAAATAAAGGTTTCGTAGTTTCCTCCCGCTCAACACGCGTCTTTGTGGAGACATGTAGTGCACTTAACAATGAAAGTGGAAACACATCTACATGCCAGGGGCTCCTTTTTTGTTTTTTAAACACGTATACATACCAAATAGGGAGTACTGTTCAGCTCTGGAGACGTTACAACTCCAGCTTGACGTCTTTTTGTAGTGCTAACTGCAGTTCTCTTCTTCTTCTTAGTGTTTATCTGCGCTAGCAGGGTCCGCTTGCTGACACATCTGCCTCCATTTTGGTCCATCAGGAGGATCTTCATAGGTAGCATTGATGAATTCCATGTCCTTCTCAATGTGATTCATCCATCGAGTCTTGGGTCTGCAACGAGATCGTCAGTCATTTATATCCAGGTGCAAAGCTGTTCTTGCCATCGAGTCTGCTTTTCTGCACTTAACCTGCTTCCCCGTAGTTTGTTTGAGATGGGGTAATTCCAACTCAGTTATTCTCATTAGGAAGGGTGAAGGTCCCCTGAGAGTTGAGCAGATTTTGCACAAGTAAGACCTGCTTCGAGCTTTTTGTCAATAGACCCAGCATCTCTGCTAGACCGGAGCAGAAGTACCATGCCGCCACTGTCACCCCCAGAAAGTAACTGCGCATGATTTTTTACCAGTTGTGTTCGGATTTCGATGAACAAAACCCTGAAATGCGACCAGTATTGGAAAGTCTGTTGTTTTCATTCCAAAATTTGGTGTACACACTCGAACTGAGCCGCCTTACCATCGTGTTTGGCGCAAAACAGCCGACCAATCATGGGACACTGCTCCGTTGCAGCAGCAACCTTTTATTCATTAAGGTGTGCTTTGTACCCCAAGAGTGGGAAGTATCTGCAGCACTCTCCCATTTTTTCCTGAAATAAGCGATATTCTTGTCAGTCACACTAGCAACAGCATTGAGCCGTCCCTTCAATATTGAGATTTTTTATAATGGAGAGTTGTGGAGAGAGTACATGTTTCATGATCGATTGCTGTCCACCGAGAGGATCACTCGACTCCTGTCCACCACTGGGTGCTGATGGGCACAGGGTTTGCTAATGTTGGGGAAATGTAAATGACATGCATTTGCAGATCGCACTTGCTTACTTTGCTATGAAACTGTATTGCTTCATTTGCTTATAATTTTGTGGCATCTTGTTGGCTCATTAACTTTGGTATCGTGAGCTGCCTCGGTGAACAGATTTTACTATATATATGCGTGTGTAGTCTCTGTTATGTTGGACATGATCAACGCAACTGACACACACATGTAGGCCCTATGTGCAGGATGTCCCACCTAAATCCGCTACCTCGTATATTCCCGAAATGAAAAATGTGACACATGCATTTTAAAAGGGATGCACCTCTGTCAGGAGCTCACACAATCGGCAGGAATGCATAATCCATAAGGGTCAATTAACAACGATTTCAACACAAAGTTAGGTTTTTTTAAATGACACATGTATGTTTTCTCTTCAGAAACGAAAACTAAAGGTACAATTTAGTTATAAGAAGTGGTTCTAGTGTACTAAACCCAATTGTTAGTGGCACACAGCCCACATAAAGTTTAATTGTTAGTGGCACACTGCCCACAGAAAGTTCGTGTTTGCACATGATATCGGGCACGGGAAACACACTCACAAATAACCGGTATTTTCACGAGATGAATCTGCGTCGCCGGCCGCGGTGGCCGAGCGGTTCTAGGCGCTTCAGTCCGGAACCCCACGGCTTCTGTGGTCGCAGGTTTGAATCCTACCCCGGGCATAGATATGTATGATGTCCTTAGGTTAGTTAGGTTTAAGTAGTTCTAAGTCTAGGGCACTGATGACCTCAGATGTTAAGTCCCATAGTGCTTAGAGACATTTGAACCACTTTGAACCTGCGTCACCTCAACAGATGTTCGAAGTGCCACCCATCATTTGCATCAGTATATTTATGGACACAGTGAACGAGTGAGCGTTGCACAGATTGTAGTGTTTTCACAGATATTCCCACACAAGCAGCGGTAATGCGTTAGTGCATATCCTCTGGTGTAGTTGGACGTCTGCGGTAAACGCACTCCGTCATTTTGTCCCAGAGAAAGAAGTTGAACATCATCACTTCAGTGGCTCGGGCTGGGCAGTTCACAGGACCTCATTGTCCTAGCCACCCACACAGAGGGAAAAAATCCGAATATCAAGAAAAAATTAAGGTAGTGCAATGAAATTTCGGGATTACATTTGTCTAGGTAACATATTTAAGTGACCAACGTTGCAAGATAACAAACTAATGAAGACACGAGAAAAGCCTTCGCCAAAGTGAAATGCTGATACGTTAATAACAGTGTAATCCCCAGAATGTTGAATGCAAACGAGCCTGTATTGTGTCGTACAGGAGGCGGATGTCAGTTTAGGGGATAGACTTCCACGCCTGTTGCACTTGGTCGCCATCCGCTGCGGCCGAGCGGTTCCAGGCTCTTCAGTCCGGGACCGCGCTGCTGCTACGGTCGCAGGTTCGAATCCTGCGTCGGGCATGGATATGTGTGATGACCTTAGGTTAGTTAGGTTTAAGTAGTTCTAAGTCTAGGTGACTGATGACCTCAGATGTTAAGTCCCATAGTGCTTAGCCATTTGAACCCTTTTGAACTTGGTCGGTCAGTAGAGGAAGGTTAATGCTGATTGTGTAATACGCTGGAGTTGTCGTCTGATGACGTCCCAGATATGCTCGATTGGAGACAGATCTGGCGATCGAGCAGACCAAGGCAACATGTCGACACTCAGACGAGCATGTTGGGTTACAACAGCGGTATGTGGGCGAGCGTTATCCTATTGGAAAACTCCCGCTGGAATGCTGTTCATGAATGGCAGCAGAATAGGTCGAATGAATAGGTCGAATCACCATACTGACGTACAAATCTGCGGTCAGGGTGAGTAGGATAACAATAAGAGTGCTACTGCTGTCATACGAAATCGCAACCCAGAGCATAACACGGGACATTGGTCCTTACCTGGCTTCCTTCTAAGCATCTCACAGGCATCACCAGGACCGACAGAGAACCGACTTTCATCAGGAAACACAACAGACCTCCACTCCTACCTCCAACGAGTTCTCGCTTAACACCACTGTGGTCGCAAACGCCGGTGGTTTGATGATCCGCCGAATGCTCGCTATGGGGCGACTGGCTCGGAGCTGTCCTTGAAGTAACCGATTTGTAATCTACATCTAAATCTACATTTATACTCCGCAAGCCACTCAACGGTGTGTGGCGGAGAGCACTTTACGTGCCACTGCCATTACCTCCCTTTCCTGTTCCAGTCGCGTATGGTTCGCGGGAAGAACGACTGCCGGAAAGCCTCCGTGCGCGATCGAATCCCTCTAATTTTACATTCGTGATCTCCTCGGGAGGTATAAGTAGGAGGAAGCAATATATTCGATACCTCATCCAGAAACGCACCCTCTCGAAACCTGGACAGAAAGCTACACCGCGATGCAGAGCGCCTCTCTTGCAGAGTCTGCCACTTGAGTTTGCTAAACATCTTCGTAACACTATCACGCTTACCAAATAACCCTGTGACGAAACGCGCCGCGCTTCTTTGGATCTTCTCTATCTCCTCCGTCAACCCGATCTGGTACGGATTCCACACTGATGAGCAATACTCAAGTATAGGTCGAACGAGTGTTTTGTAAGCCACCTCCTTTGTTGATGGACTACATTTTCTAAGGACTCTCCCAATGAATCTCAACCTGACACGCGTCTTACCAACAGTTAATTTTATATGATCATTCCACTTCAAATCGTTCCGTAAGCATACTTCCAGATATTTTACATAAGTATCTGCTACCAGTGTTTGTTCTGCTATCATATAATCATACAAAAAAGGATCCTTCTTGCTATGTATTCGCAGTACATTACATTTGTCTATGTTAAGGGTCAGTTGCCACTCCCTGCGCCAAGTGCCTATCCGCTGCAAATCTTCCTGCATTTCGCTGCAATTTTCTAATGCTGCAACTTCTCTGTATACTACAGCATCATCCGCGAAAAGCCGCATGGAACTTCCGACACTATCTACCAGGTCATTTATATATATTGTGAAAAGCAATGGTCCATAACACTCCCCTGTGGTACGACAGATGTTACTTTAACGTCTGTAGACGTCTCTCCATTGAGAACAACATGCTGTGTTCTGTTTGCTAGAAACTCTTCAATCCAGCCACACAGCTGGTCTGATATTCCGTAGGCTCTTACTTTGTTTATCAGGCGACGGTGCAGAACTGTATCGAACGCCTTCCGGAAGTCAAGGAAAATGGCATCTACCTGGGATCCTGTATCTAATATTTTCTGGGTCTCATGAACAAATAAAGCGAGTTGGGTCTCACACGATCGCTGTTTCCGGAATCCATGTTGATTCCTACAGGGTAGATTCTGGGTTTCCAGGAATGACATGATACTCGAGCAAAAAGCATGTTCTACAATTCTACAACAGATCGATGTCAGAGATATAGGCCTATAGCTTTGCACACCTGCTCGACGACCCTTCTTGAAAACTGGAAGTACCTGTGCTCTTTTCCAATCATTTGTAACCTTCCGTTCATCTAGAGGCTTGCGGTACACGGCTGTTAGAAGGGGGGCAAGTTCTTTCGCGTACTCTGTGTAGAATCGAATTGGTATCCCGTCAGGTCCAGTGGACTTTCCTCTGTTGAGTGATTTCAGTTGCTTTTCTATTCCTTGGACACTTATTTCGATGTCAGCCATTTTTTCGCTCGTGCGAGGATTTAGAGAAGGGACTGCAGTGCGGTCTTCCTCTGTGAAACAGCTTTGGAAAAAGGTGTTTAGTATTTCAGCTTTACGCGTGTCATCCTCTGTTTCAATTCCATTATCATCCCAGAGTGTCTGGATATGCTGCTACGATCCATTTGCTGATTTAACGTAAGACCAGAACTTCCTAGGATTTTCTGTCAAGTCGGTACATAGAATAGTTCGTTGAGTCACTTTAGTGCCAACTGGTGCTTGAACCGCTGCTGCAGACGCAGTACGATGCGCCACAGTCATACGCTGAACACGGCAAACAGTCTTTACTCTCGGTAGTGCCACGTGGCTGTCCCGAGACCGGGCTTCTTGCGACCATACCTCCCAGTGACCATCGCTGCCAGCAATCGTATACAGTGGCTACATTCCTGCCAAGTCTTTCTGCAATATCGCGGAAGGAACATCCAGATCCTCGTAGCCCTATTACGCGACCTCGTTCAAATTCAGTGACCTACTGATAACGCTGTCTTCGTCGTCTTAATGGCGCTCTTGACTAACATCATCTCATTTCGTCCAGTCTCAAACCTACTGACGCTCATGACCGCTAAAGCGCATATTTAAAGCAAATCAGATTTTCCTCATAGTGGCGCTACTAGCGCCATACCGCCAGTCTTATGCGACTGGCACGAAATTGAAATACACTCCTGGAAATTGAAATAAGAACACCGTGAATTCATTGTCCCAGGAAGGGGAAACTTTATTGACACATTCCTGGAGTCAGATACATCACATGATCACACTGACAGAACCACAGGCACATAGACACAGGCAACAGAGCATGCACAATGTCGGCACTAGTACAGTGTATATCCACCTTTCGCAGGAATGCAGGCTGCTATTCTCCCATGGAGACGATCGTAGAGATGCTGGATGTAGTCCTGTGGAACGGCTTGCCATGCCATTTCCACCTGGCGCCTCAGTTGGACCAGCGCTCGTGCTGGACGTGCAGACCGCGTGAGACGACGCTTCATCCAGTCCCACACATGCTCAATGGGGGACAGATCCGGAGATCTTGCTGGCCAGGGTAGTTGACTTACACCTTCTAGAGCACGTTGGGTGGCACGGGATACATGCGGACGTGCATTGTCCTGTTGGAACAGCAAGTTCCCTTGCCCGTCTAGGAATGGTAGAACGATGGGTTCGATGACGGTTTGGATGTACCGTGCACTATTCAGTGTCCCCTCGACGATCACCAGTGGTGTACGGCCAGTGTAGGAGATCGCTCCCCACACCATGATGCCGGGTGTTGGCCCTGTGTGCCTCGGTCGTATGCAGTCCTGATTGTGGCGCTCACCTGCCCGGCGCCAAACACGCATACGACCATCATTGGCACCAAGGCAGAAGCGACTCTCATCGCTGAAGACGACACGTCTCCATTCGTCCCTCCATTCACGCCTGTCGCGACACCACTGGAGGCGGGCTGCACGATGTTGGCGCGTGAGCGGAAGACGGCCTAACGGTGTGCGGGACCGTAGCCCAGCTTCATGGAGACGGTTGCGAATGGTCCTCGCCGATACCCCAGGAGCAACAGTGTCCCTAATTTGCTGGGAAGTGGCGGTGCGGTCCCCTACGGCACTGCGTAGGATCCTACGGTCTTGGCGTGCATCCGTGCTTCGCTGCGGTCCGGTCCCAGGTCGACGGGCACGTGCACCTTCCGCCGACCACTGGCGACAACATCGATGTACTGTGGAGACCTCACGCCCCACGTGTTGAGCAATTCGGCGGTACGTCCACCCGGCCTCCCGCATGCCCACTATACGCCCTCGCTCAAAGTCCGTCAACTGCACATACGGTTCACGTCCACGCTGTCGCGGCATGCTACCAGTGTTAAAGACTGCGATGGAGCTCCGTATGCCACGGCATACTGGCTGACACTGACGGCGGCGGTGCACAAATGCTGCGCAGCTAGCGCCATTCGACGGCCAACACCGCGGTTCCTGGTGTGTCCGCTGTGCCGTGCGTGTGATCATTGCTTGTACAGCCCTCTCGCAGTGTCCGGAGCAAGTATGGTGGGTCTGACACACCGGTGTCAATGTGTTCTTTTTTCCATTTCCAGGAGTGTACATTTCATCTTTCACATGTAGAAACACGCCCATCAACTTTAGTTTATCTCGCACAACTGGTTTCTGATGCTGGGATTTTTTTCCTGTCAGTATATTTGGAAACATTGCATCCAAAATTTCCGAGGAAACAAATGTGCAGTGTGCGGTGCATCCATCCATACTGGAAATCACTGATAGACGCGTTTCCGGTCTCACGTCCTCCATGAGACGGCGTAGAGTGTCTCGCAGAAATGATACATACCGCCGTCCAGTTAACGTCCTCTGATAAAAGTAGGGACCTTCAATATGGGTACGAATGATGCGCTCCGAACACTGATATCCCACAGTCGTTGATGAGCAATCACGCGAAGCCAGTGGTGTCTCAACACGGACCAGTAGTGCATGTTTCGCAGATTCACATGACGACGATTTGTGAACGATCCTTCATCCGTAAACAACGTACCGTGTAGGATGTCAGGATGGTCTTACGATTGCTGAAGGGTAAAACGACAGTATTCCATGTGGGATCCAAGGTCATTCCACTACAGGTCTTGGTGGAGTGAGATATGAATGAAACGTATCCCTGTGCAAAACTGTCCACACACTACTACGGCTTATCCACAACCGTGTACAGTGCGTTGTACACTCACCTCAGGACTGTGCGTTACAGCAGCCAGAACAACAACTTAGTTGTCATTTTTATAGTCTGATTAATATTACTTAATAATTGACACTTCAGGGGCTGGAGCTGTTTTCATCCAATCAGGGCGCTCAAGGTCACGCTCGAACCGTTCGCCGTAGTCAAACTGCGACAACAATTGGTCAGTTCACCTTGTAGGACTTGCTTTCTTGCTGTGTTTGTATCCCGAATCCTGAATAAATCCCTTTAATTTCGTATTTCATCACACATGATAACCATAAAACAAGACACACACGCACACACTCACATACACGACTATATATATATATATATATATATATATATATATATATATATATATATATATATATACATATATATATATATATATATATACACGCGTTTCATACACAGCACCAACCAAACTCTACTGGATCATTCTGTGCAAGAAGCGATTCAGCACCACATACACAATTATTCGCACGACATTACGTGAAGACAAATTTCTGAAAGCTGCATTTCAGCGTTACTACAGGAATATGAGCCATACATGTAATAACATGAAGCATAGTAGTGACGCAACGTAGTGGATAGCGCAGTAACTTCTCATCTGGAAGGTCGTAGATTCGAAACTCGGGAGGGATAGCGAATTTTTTTTATTGCTGAGTTTAATCAAAAATTTATGAACTGACACGCCGAGTTTCTGTGGCAGCTGTAATCGAGCGGTAGCCGGCAGGCGATGTAGCAACACTGCAGTGGCATGCGACTAACGTTGACTCGCAAGTAATTTTAATTATAGTTTCTGAGTTTCTATGTTTCTACGTTGATGCTTTCTGGGTGCACAGCTGCCTATTTCCGTGAGACTTGTGCAGATTTTCGAACTGGTACGATGGGAAAGAACGCCGCCAATCTGTTACGACTGTGGTTTCATTTCTGTGACATTCGCAATAAATTAACAACATATCTAGTTTTTATTCATTACTGAAGACCGGAATATCAACGGGAAGATCGCAGATATTGCAACAGGAAAAGCACTGTCCGAAATGTACGTGAAATCCGTCACAGTATATTTTCCTGTCTGATACCGACAGCATTACAGGTGGTCCGAGCAGGAGACACCCGTAGATTGGACAGTGTAGGCAGAAAGTGCGTACTGATAGTGATCTGTTTACGGCAGGTTGCAGGACAGTGCAGGCAGGTTTTGCCCACTGCAATAGGGCAGAAACAGCAGCGCCGTTGCCGTCCTATGAAGTCTAATATTTCAGAGTGTGTTAAGTTTAGAACAGTGAAGACAAGTCAGCCACCTCCCGTTTTCACTTCTGTTGAAAAAAAAAACACACACACATGTGCCATGTAAATAATCGTAAGTTTGTGCTGAAAGTGGTGGATTATGCATTCCTGCCCATTGCGCGAGCGCCTGACGTGGGTGCCTCCCTGGCCAGTTGCATGTTTCACAGTCTATTTCTTTTCGCAAACATATGAGGTGCCACCCTGTATACAGTTCATCAGTAGGCGTGACTGCCACCCTGTATATAGTTCATCAGTAGGCGTGACTGTCTTGATTACTTCATTGCGCCCAAAGGGTTGAAACTCTTTGCGGGAATACAGGACTTGCGGCGAGCAGGAAGGCGAATGGACAGTGCACGCTACTTGGCGTGTGACAAGTTGAGAAGCTGGGGGGAGTACGGGAAGCGTTTCAGCATGGCCGTGGCGGTTAGGAGGCATATCCAGACTCGAGTCCCGGTCTGGCACAAATTTTCAACCTTCACCATCGAATTATTTCTATGCCGATTCCTTCGCAACTTAAACAGATTTTGTTGCGTTTTCTCCGCATAGTCTTCTACACTTTTTGATACCTCCCTACAATGTTAGTGTCATTTTCTAATTTGAATTGAGCTTTACAGAACTTCGCTCTCTGTTAATTTTCATTCTGGTTTTTGTCAGGCATTAGGGGAAACAGGTATGTGTAATCTCAGTTGTTTAGCTTTTCCACGGTTAAGCGAACCTCTAATAATAAATACAACCTGGTACAAATGGCAACTTGTTGTTTTCACTGTGACAGCGTTATTGTTGTGTACAATGGCTAAACTTAACAATCGGGTATATTAAGAATTCACAAAAAATAATGAGCATTACACTCACTCGTCTTGTGAGAGCAAAAATTTGTTTCACAACGATTATAGCTTCTCAACTCTATCCAGAAAGAGGACGCTAATTTCAGTACCGGGTGCCTCTCTAAGAGTCGTCACGTCGTCTCTCGTATTCCGCGAGGTATTTCCAATTTCAGTTTTGCAATGTACAGCTGGAGTCACCTCAAACAAACACCGCTCATCGTATCTTTCACGCGACGCCCATTGTCGACGAAAGCGTCGGTTGGATCCCGTTAAGAACAAACTCACTCTTGAAGCGAAATCTTACGTGCCCTTTCGATAGCGCAGTTCCGAATTACTTTGTTACGACATTTTGTTTATCGATATATTGTGTGTGTATTGAACCGGGGTCCTAGAATCGACGGAGAGGCTTCGTCCCACCGTAGCCTTCAGTGGTGCACAACCCTACAACGGGCCACAGCAGTCCACCCACCCCACCGCCGCCCCACACCGAACCCACGGTTATTGTCTTATTGTGCGGTTCGGCCCCCAGTTAACCCCCCCCCCCCCCATCCCTCCCCACACCCTCCCCCCGTTAAACTTCAGTTATACGGCAAATCAAATAAATCTAAAGGCCGTAAATTCAACTAAATATCTAGTAATTGCAATTAGGAAAACTTGAATGTTATGTGGAAGGCGAACCAAAGACTGCGTTTTATTGGCGTAACGCTTAGAGGATGTAACAGATCTATTAAAGAGACTGCCTACCAACGCTTGTCCGTCCTCTTCTCGGAGTACTGCTGCACGATGTAGAATCCTTACCAGATAGGATTAACGGAGTACATCGAGACAGTTGAAAGAAGAGCAGGACGTTTTGTATTATCGAGAAATAGATGTTAGAGTGTCACGGACATGATACAGGATTGGGATGCACATCGTTATAATGAAGACGTTTCTCGTTGCGGCGGGATTTTCTTGCGAAATTTCAGTTATCAACTTTCTCCTCCGAGTGTGAAACAAAATTTTGTTGACTCCTACTTCCATAGGGAGAAACGGTCATTATAATAAAATAAGGGAAATCAGAGCTCGCACGGAAAGATAGAGGTGTTTTGTTTTTTTTTTCCGAGAGTGGAATAACAGAGAATAATTGTGAAGGTGATTCGATGAACCCTTTGCCAGGCACTTAAGTGTGTTTTGCAGAGTATCCACGTAAATGTAATGTAGATGTAGATAAACTGCCATGCATGGAACTGCTTTTTTTGTTGTTTTTTTTCCCCTAATGTACGTTTGCATGCTTATTAACATGTTACTTTAAATTATTACCCACGAACATGACATTGTGAAGTTGTAATTTTGTACGAAACTGTGAATTGTTGAACTCGGTGTAACGCCAAGTGAGTTGTGTCGAGCTATAGAAATATGTCGACATAGGTGCGCCAGCAAAAAGTCTGGAGAGCGAGAAAGGTGATGATTTTTGTGCGACGTGTGTTTTGGAGTGGTGCGTTTTGGCCGATGTTAAAAAAACTGTTTTATCCGTGATAAGCGTTTTGATTATGGTGTGTACTGTGGACAAAGGAACTAATAATCAAACGTGTCTCATTGCTTCTCATTCCGAATTGATATTCGGGCATCAGTCTGAACTACAATTTGGAGATATGAATGTGCATGTGTAGTATCGAGTGCACATGCCACTAACTGTATGCTGTTTACTGCAGACTACTAGAATGAATAAGAAATGGCGTAATGCAACTATTCATCGTGGATTGACATTCAGGTGATTAATCTTAAAACTTATAAGAAGCAAACTGCTAACCCGCATGAATCTTTGCGTTACTGTATCTAGTTGCAGTGCGAATCCGGAGTGTCAAACTGAACTAGAAATACGTTAATGCACTTAGTCAGTTAGTTACATGTTACAGAGATCATCTGAACGATTCTTTTATCGAAATGTTGTGGAACGAGCCAGTTTACAGGGTACACATACATGATTAGTGTTAACATTAATTAACGCATTGTTATTTGTTATTTTTAGTACTAATTATGCAACTACACATTTTTACTGGATATTAGTTTTTAAGTTGAATTTCGTCAATGGAATAGAAGTGTTCAGGAGAAATGATTTCGAATTAGATTTAAAACTTGCTTCGCTAACTGTCAGACATTTTATGTTACTGAGCAAATGATCAAATATTTTTGTTGCTGCATATTGAACTCCTCTCTGAGCCACTGACAGCTTTAACAATGGGTAGTAAGGATCATTGTTCCTACTAGTGATGTAGGTATGTACATCACTGCTCTTCTCAAATTGTGATGGATTATTTATGACGAATTTTACTAGCGAATATATGTACTGTGACGGCACAATTAAAATGCCTAGCTCCTTGTAGAGGTATCTACATGATGTCCGTGGGTAGAAATGATGTATTATTCTTATTGTTCGCATGTGTGCAATCAACACTTACGTTCTAAGTGATCCCACCAAATTATTCCGTGAGACATTATTGAGTGGAAATATGCAAAATATGTCATGAGTCTGATACGTTTGTTTACAAGGTCAGCAATTATACGAAGAGCAAAAGTAGCTGAACTAATTCTTTGAGAAGCTCAGTAGCACGCTTCTTCCAGTTCAAGTTTTCATCTATATGTACACCCAAAATTTTGAAGTATTCTAGCCTATTTACTGATTCCTCCTCATGCGCTATGTCATTTGTTGGTATGACTCTATCTATTGTGCAGAGTTGAATTTAGCGTGTTTATTCAGAACTTAGTGACAGTCCATCTTCAGAAAACCACTTAATAATTGCTTGGAAGATAACATTTTCCAACTCTCCTATTGATTTCTCTCTATCGGAATTGATTATAACGCTAGTATCATTTGGAAAATATACCAATTTTTCTTTTTGAATGTTAAGTGGAAGGTCATTCACCTACGTAAGGAGTAGCGGTGGACTCAAAATTGAAAGCTGTGGGACTCCTTGTGTAATTTTTTTCCCCCAGTTTCTAAAATTTTCTACCTTTCCGACACTGAATTATTCAGCACAAACTTTTCCATTCTGTTTGTTCAGTATGATTCAAACGGGCAGTGGATAAAGGCACCTATTCTAAGAGAGTAATATGATCCATACAATCAAACGCCTTAGAAAGATCACAAAAAATACCAATTGGCGATATATTTTTATTTAAGCTTTGTACTATTTAATGAGCGAATTCATAAATAGAATTCTCAGTCGAGCAACCCTTCTGGAATCCAAAACTGTGATAAGTTAAGTGTCTCTACTTCAACGCGCTATTACTCTCGCTCAACTGATATCCGGAACATTGATCTTAAATCTACGATGTGTCCATGTGGGATCCAAGGTCATTCCACTACAGGTCTTGGTGGAGTGAGATATGAATGAAACGTATCCCTGTGCAAAACTGTCCACACACTTCTACGGCTTATCCACAACCGCGTACAGTGCGTTGTACACTCACCTCAGGACTGTGCGTTACAGCAGCCAGAACAGCAACTTAGTTGTCATTTTTATAGTCTGATTAATATTACTTAATAATTGACACTTCAGGGGCTGGAGCTGGTTTCATCCAATCATGGCGCTCAAGGTCACGCTCGAACCGTTCGCCGTAGTCAAACTGCGACAACAATTGGTCAGTTCACCTTGTAGGACTTGCTTTCTTGCTGTGTTTGTATCCCGAATCCTGAATAAATCCCTTTAATTTCGTATTTCATCACACGTGATAACCATAAAACAAGACACACGCGCACACACTTACATGGCTCGTACCGCGGTTTGTTAAATCGAGTTATAAATACATTAATGTACTTTCTTACTACGGATTGTGATATTTTTAAACGTTCCAAATCGTGATCGAACGGGAAACAGTAAATTCAAAACTGTGACTACAAACGGATAACAAATGTAACGATTTCTGAATACTTTGTGTGGTAATTTCACGAAGTGTCTTATTTGCGTTGCCGCTTGTAGATAAACTAATCGAGATGATTCTTCAAACATCGCGCTGTCCCGCTGCATCCACAAACGGATGGCAACGATCAAGATGATTCGCACGACGGCGATAATTACTGGACTGTGCGCGACTGGATTGTGATTCATCAACGCGGACGATGATTACACGCCGACAGTTCCAGCTAACTGGAGGATGACTTTGCATATGTTATAAAAGCTTAACCCTCGCTGGCTATTGTCGCAAAGCATTTTGCAATAAAGCTATGATTTCTGCTCTAGCTGTATTACTCTCTCATTATCACCGCATTTCTCACAACTGAAGTCCCCATCATTTACTAACGTCCTGCTGCAGTGTTAGAACTTGCCAATCATATTTTCTGATACTGCCCTCATTACTGCAAATAACTACTGTTTTATCAGTGGTACTTGAGACCTCAGTGTTTTTTCGCTTTTATTGCCTACGTGTTTATTGCGTTGCATGCAAGTGTTATTTTCTGCATTTGCCTTAGTTTTTGTGCCAATTTTAATATTGATAATTTCAGATGTTGGTAAAAAACACGCGTTTGCAGTGTCCATCATTAAGCTAGCTGGCAGCAGCGAATCACGAATAGTTGATGTTTTCCTGTTAGTGAATTACTTTGGTAGGGGGGATGTTTTGATTTTTACATTCATTCAGTACTCCTCATCCTGTGATTTTCTGAGCCTTGCTTGCATGTATGGTAGAGAACAAAAGTTATTGCGATCTGTATAGGTGTAATATTCGATTAATCCCGAGAAAAGTTAAATATTCTTGATTTCCATTATCTCCAAACATATGTACGTGAGATAAAACGGTCACTTTTGGTAAGATTAATGTTCGAGAGGTTCCTGTTACATCACACAGGCCGCCGTGTGGTGAGAAGGCAGCGTTGTTTTAATGCTATCTTGACGAAATCTGACAGTCTTTGAGTACGAATTTCGGAATTTACTGAGTGTCACTTCCGTGTTTGTCTGTTCGTTTTGTTTTTCTTGCGTCTGCAATAAGGCGATCGAAACGATGTTCGAAGTGGTGTTACTGATGACGGAGGCATTGACAGAAGGGCGGAAGAGAATGTTAAGAAAAATGGAAGAATCACACAAAGAAGTGGATATACAGATAGAAACTGTTAGCAAAGAGGCAAAAGCAAATAGAAAAATGGTAGATGAATCACAAAAAGAAGTGGATGCACCGTTTGACAAACTAACTAAACGTAGATCAAACACCAGAAAAAGTTAAACTTAGAATATTTCCATACCAAGAAGAGTCGGGAAGTATTAGAAACGAAGAAGTAGAACGCTTGTATAAAATCACTTAAGACCAAGCTATTGAAGTTCAAATGGTTCAAATGGCTCTGAGCACTATGGGACTTAACAGCTGAGGTCATCAGTCCCCTAGAACTTAGAACTACTTAAACCTAACTAACCTAGGGACATCACACACATCCATGCCGGAGGCATGATTCGAACCTGCGACCGTAGCGGTCACGCGGTTCCAGGCTGTAGCGCTTGGAATCGCTCGGCCACAGCGGTCGGCGCTATTGAGGGTAAACAAGGGAAAGCCAAAGTAGTGAGTGACTAATCAGCTTTTCCAGGTGCGTAGTAGGAAGAATGAGGCAAAAGTGGAAGAAATTAAAGAGACCGCTTCTGAAGCTGTGAAAACGATGACTGATTTAAAAAAGAACTCTAAAACAAAAATTTCTTGGGGTCATTTTCAATAATGCAAACATATAATAATAGTAAGCTTTACTACAAATTTTGCGATCTCATTAGGGAAATAAATTCAATTTCTGTTGTAAATAGGGTTAGAAGTTAAAGTTGGAAGCCAAGTTACAGATGAATAGTCTGAAAACAGTACGTCGAGAATAAGCAGTGCAAGCTTAAAAATAAAAAGATCAAAATGGAGACAAATATTGAAGGAACTTAGACACTATTCTTGGATGACTACTGCTCCAAGGATAGACATAGCGAAATAATGGAAGCTTTTCAAACAGCCCCAGAGTATTACAGGAAAATGTGAAAGGATACAGTTAGGAAATAATTAACAAATTGAAACATTCAGACAGTGCAGGGAGTGACAGAGATTTTGTTGGAGTGTTGGTAGGGAAATTACCTTATTACAAGAGATGTTAGTTGGAGGGTCAGAACTAAAGGTTACATAATTTCTCAGAGTGAGGGATATTGGTGAATGGCAATCGAACTGTTGTCTGTAGGAAAATGAAAACTTTAGTAGAATCGATGAATTATAGGACCAAGGAGGAATAGTACAGAAGTGATCTGCGGTGACAATTCAGACATCAGGGTATTCACTACTCTTTCACGAATATGTGCACGCTGTTTCAGTGCTGTTTCTTTCCTTAGTTTTCTGCTATGCTTCCAACGCTTCCTGTACTATGTATCTGTCAAAACAACCATCGGTGTAAACCTTTTTTTGGTTATTAAGTGAGATCCCATTGTGTATCAGATCTAATTTCCGGCCTGAACACCGTGTATTGGTGCGATTTTGTACG
Organism: Schistocerca nitens; assembly: GCF_023898315.1. Taxonomy (NCBI): domain Eukaryota; kingdom Metazoa; phylum Arthropoda; class Insecta; order Orthoptera; family Acrididae; genus Schistocerca; species Schistocerca nitens. Next base: position 251,074,182 of record NC_064615.1, on the reverse strand, counting down.
CTGAGGTAGAATACGAAAGGGGGGAAATGGGAACAGATACCTTCTTGGTGTGGTAGCTTTTGACCAGCCTACAGCTCCCGAAACTTGCGTTCATGTTTGGCGTCTAATTCTTCCTTAAATATTAGCATTTGATTAATAATATACCTATATACAACACCAAAAAGGTTTGCACTCAAAGCAGCTCTTAACGCAAGGTGTGATAAGTATTATCTCCAATTTGCATCCTTCTTCTTTTTATACAAGTCCCTACTCTCATTGCCAAATCATAATTCGCCAATACTACAAATATATTCACTAGCCTGTCTAAGCACAGCTGAAATGTACTTAGGTACAACCTCATGCACTAAATACCACTTGCCAAGATCCACATCAGCACTAATACTCACTAACGTGCGAAGTAAAAGAAATATGAATAGTATGACCCCACGTCCCTATTAGGCATAATTTGACACATGTTTTTCTTGATAGAATGTCCACAACTATTTTATAAATTATCCATGATTAATAATTTATGATATCAATCACACAAGATGTATTAAATTTTGTTTTCCAATAAAATGAGAGCACAAGCAGGTTTAGGGCAACAGTTCCATCTTCAGGAACAGCTGAAAAATTACAACTAAATGTGGCGTCAATAGATATTGTCAAAACTCTAAGAAAATCAGCAAAACTTGTAGTAACATTCTAAACAGGATACCATAATACCTACAGAGTGAGAAATGTGGGAGCTGTTATAGTGTAGTGAGAAGAGGGATTTTTTGCCAATCTTGTAGGAAATACTTTCACTGTGGGGGGGGGGGGGGGGTGATGCAGTGTGGAGAATGTTGGGAGAACAGAAGAGGCTCTCTCCTGGAAAGGCAGAGTATGCAGTAGGAACATTTTGATTGGGGAACAGGAAAGGAAAATCTGTGCCCTTCAGGCACTGTCGGAGGAAGCTAGAAAGGAACTCATAAGGATCAAGGGAGATAGGGGGGAGGAGGGTGCTTAGGAACTGGTAGCTGGTAGGAGGATAGGAAGGAAGAGAATGCAATCTGACAGTTTTATCATCAACACAGAAAACATGTATCTACCACTGCCAGAGTTAAGTGGAGAAGAGCCTCAGGTAGAACGAGGAGCAGGAAAGGTGCAGCACACTTCAACCAAGGCCAAGAAGCCTAGGAATGTACAAAGTGTTAGGAAGAAGAAAGTGCTGCTACTAGGTAGTAGCCATGGGCGAGGTGTAGGCCTTCAGTTACAGGAAAGTTTAGGGGCAGCGTAGCAGGCCACCAGTATATTCAGGCCACCAGTATCTTCAACCCTAATGCAGAGCTAAGTCATGTGATAGAGGACCTAGGGTCTTTATGTAAGGACTTTACAAAAGAGGACGATGTGTGGGGTGGCAAACAGTTTGGACAGGGATGGCACATATGACATAGGCGGTGACCTGGACAAGATAGCTTCTCTGACCCATGGCACCAACGTACACTTTCTTGAGCTGTTCTGGCGTCATGATCAACCACACCTTGATGGAGCTGTGAGGCGAATCAGTGTGGGGTTAGGGATGGCTCTGAGGACAGCCAACTTCGCTCATGTTTCTCTGGTGCCCATGGGGACTATCAACACATGGGGTTTCACTAGGCACGGCCTACACCTAAACAGGACTGGGAAGGGAAGATTGGTACAGCTGATTCATGAAAGTATATGGGGTGGATCTCGGGCCACACATGGTCAAATATCTGTTGTCATAGGTAGAAAAAGTAGGTCTCTTTAGGATAAATCCAGACAACGGGTTCCCCTGCCTAAAGAGTACCTCCAGCACTTTAAAAAATACTGAAACAATCACTCACAAGACAGATTCTAACACCTCAAACATCATATATACTAGATGTCACAAAGAAAAACAAACCATTGGAAAGAGTAACATGGGGAATTTCACAGACTTGACAATCCTCCATCAAAACATGCAATCAATAAAAAATAAAATACAACAATTAGAAGAGCTCCAATCTTTGAACTGCACAGTAGTTTGTATTACTGAGCACTGGTGTAGAGACACAGAAATCCAACATGTAGTATTATCATTGTATGAAAAGGCAAACTCTTACCGCAGAACTACTTCAAGGGGTGGAGGATCATGCATTTGTATCAGAAAAGGAACACAGTTCAAATCAAGACATGACCTCAGTACCATAAGTGAAGAGAAACACTTCGAAATATCAGCTGTTGAATTAACAGGGCTTGATATCACCAAGAAATTAATAATTTTGTGTTTGTATAGATCTCCCAGTGGTAATGTGGACACTTTTTTCGATAAGTTAACAGAAGTTCTAGATAAAGTCTCAAGTACAAAGGTCAACACAATTCTGTGTGAGGACATTAATATCAGCACTAACATCATGAATTAATCCAGCAGCACCTTCATAAACATCCTTCAAAGTTTTGGCATGTCCCTATTGGTCAATAGTGCAACAAGGGTTACCACAAGGATTTCATCAGTAATTGACCATGTGGCCAGAAATATGAACAAGGAAAAATGCGATGTAGCTGTAAAAGATCTTGGACTATCGGACCATCTCTGTCAGATAACAACAGTAAAGTCAGGTACTGAATAATTCCCTAAACCAGGCTCATCCAATAATTGCGCCCCGCGGGCGCGCCCACGCCTCACGGGCGCCAGGCAGTGTAGTTCAACGCCCCGCCCGCGACCGTGTGTCGCTAGTGTCGCCATAGGAGCGAGAGAGAGAGCTGCGGAGCGAGTGAGACCGCACACCACTGCTCTGCGCTGGACTGTCCCGCAGTCAGATCCAACACAAACAGAACAACAGAGGAAGTGCACCTGTGTAAAAGAGGCCGATGAGCGGTAAAACAAGCAAACCACTTACCGTTTAAGTAACAACTAGTGTTCGTGTGGCAGGTGGCAAATGGCTCTGAGCACTATGGGACTTAACATCTGTGGTCATCAGTCCCCTAGAACTTAGAACTACTTAAATCTAACTAACCTAAGGACATCACACACATCCAAGCCCGAGGCAGGATTCGAACCTGCGACCGTAGAGGTCACGCGGTTCCAGATTGAAGCGCTTAGAACCACACGGCCACACCGGCCGGCCGTGTGGCAGAATTACTACGCAAAGCTTTAGAGAACAATATCCAAAACAAGAATCGAAGAACATCTTAGTTGTCTTCTGACCCACAGGTTCATTCTATTAGTACAGCACATGCACACTCGTCATATGCACAATAGGCGTCTTCTGAAAAATATATCAGTTTCTTAAATGAACAAGAGTCATAAATATTCTGTTTTAGAAATAACTTTATGTAAGGGATATAGAGTCTCATTCTTACTGTTAGCAGTTACAAGTAAATATTTTTTATTGTACTTCGGGCTACATATCTTTGTATCCCTTTTCAGAGTTTAGAAATCGTATCCTTAGTTTGCTGTTTTGTACGTAAGAATTTTAAAAGACAAAGTTTGAAAACTTATTAAAAAATAGAATTAAGGTTATAAAGCTCTTTAATTCTTACACTCAACATTGGTAAAGAAGACAATTAACATTTTACACTTTTTACTTTTTCGAGGAAACGGTTTTGTCAATGTTTGGTACAATATTCCCTGAGACTGATAACCTCAAAGAATTAGTCAATTTTTTATCGCCAAGTAATGAACGGTTCTTAGTTTTAGCAAGTTTTAAAAGAGAGGAAAAGTGCTCACAGATATACGTGGAACCAAACATTGAGAGAACTTAGGCCGCGTGCTTCTGCAAAAGAGGATATTTCTCTCGTGGAAGACAGCTGTAAAAGTAATCCAAAGTTTTACGCATGAGAAAGCGGTCCTTCAGGCGGATATGGCACTGCAGGTCAATCAGCTCTAGTTGAAGCACTCGTGAGACGTCCTCTGCCCGAAGCGAAAACGGGCGAACAATTATATCTAAGGCCGATTGAAGCTCACTTATCTCCAAAAATCTGTTTTCAAACCGTTCTTGTAATTCGCAAATGATTGCAACATAATCTGAAAAATCCACATCTTCTTTAACGCTGTCTAGTGCAGGAAAGTATCCACAATTCTTCTCGCGCAATTGTTTTTCCCACAAAATAAGTTTTTAAGGTCCAGTACAGAAAATGGCCCAGAGATCACCAGTGTGTGTGTGTGTGTGTGTGTGTGTGTGTGTGTGTGTGTGTGTGTGTAGTGTTATAAAACAATGTGTGTATAGTGTGTGCAGTGACTGATAGTGAGATATGAGTGAACAATGTGGCATTACATTATTTAATAAGTTATTTGACAAAAAAGTTTTGTATACCAGGAGTAAATCTAATGATTGTCTCTAACTAGAAGTCTGTAAATAAATGTGTTTACGAATTAGCTTATTTAAATTGATCTAAATTTGTAAATACTTTGACATGTCCTATATCCTTGTAAAAAGAGATCTACGGATGAATAAAACTACTACTACTACTACTACTCATATAAGTCAACTAAAACGAGGCAATATAGTGATTCTCCTTTGCATGGCGTGTAAGCAGAAAATATCCGTCACTTATTCCAGAGCTGTGTGGAAAACCACACACAGAATATTTCCTACATGAAACACAATATATCCCCATGTATAAAAGAATGTAACCACTTCGAATCAACTCAAAACATAAACTAATAACGACCAAACATCCCACAAAATCAACAGAACCTAACAAAGGTGCAGGCTTAAGCTTGTCATTAACATGCGACTGCATTAGGCGATTTAACCAGACTTCCACATACTGAACCCAGAAGAAAAGGCGATACGACGTTTCCGCACTGCCGGTGTCATTGCATACGTGATATGTCCCCTTTATGTAAATATTCTGCCTTACCAGTACCGCATTCACCCCCGTCTAGTACCACAATAGCCAGGTGACTGAAGTATTGCCGTGTGGCCGACACTTAAGCGAGGCTAAGCTCTTAATCTGTTATCCCAGCAGCCGTCGTATCTAATCGTCGCGAAAAAAACCGCGACATCAACGCCATTCATTTGCAAGAGACACATTATCATTACGAATTAACAGTACCTGTAATAAATCGATTACAGCAACAGGTGGAACCAAAATTAAGTAAGTGGAGGTATCCTCTATAATGACACTCATTGAGTTACACATCACCATGCGACAGCATACACGAAATCGTCACTAAGTCGCACTCATTCTGAGCTTTCGCTAAACTAATACCTCTTGGAGCCAAATATTAAAAGAAATTATTAAAACCACCATCGTACATATATTAATAACTAGAAAGAAAAAGGCTCCTATTTCAGCTCAAAAAATGCGAATACGTTCTGGGCAGCGTTGAGTGTGTAAAAGAAGAAAACTAGCTTTTCGACTTATCTGTCCTTCAGAGACATGTAAATGAAAACTTTTTTTTTTTACGAGTTAATCCTACTCCCCCTGCGCAGTGAGCTTGAAACCGATTCGTAATTATCTTTTTTAAACTCGTGTATATGTTTGTAACTATTGTTTGTTCTGCTGAAAGACATACGGAAGTATGTGATGTTGCATCTCTGAGAATAATAAAATTCTGATTGAAAGCAAAAGGAAACATAAATTAATTACTCTTCCTACAGATCACAAAGAAATCAATTCTCAAGTTTCTGACTGCAAGTTTTAAAATACTCTCCAACAACTCCTAACAACTGTTCGACGATGCTCCAGTTCGCTACGAACAACTTACCTCATCCTTCCGCTACAACTGCCTGATCAGCAACATGCTAAAAATATTTCAGAAGCAACACTGTGGTCCATGCAGAGTGTCATGAATGGTCATAATAATTGCAACAATACTGCCATATTTCATTAATAGAAATTGAATGTTCAGGAGGCGTTTGGTCAACAAGTCTTAAACGGTGTAAAAAAACGAAACAAACCAATAAAGACTTTAATTTACTATATTCACAAAACAGATTATTTAAACACTGACAAAGTTTATACAGACCTTAACACTTCCACAATGTCTATACTCAATAAACACGTCTCTGCCATAGCAAAGATACGACTATTACTCTCAATGAGTGCATACACAAATCTGACAAAATCCCTCCAGTGTGCAAGCAAGCAACAACTACGTGCAGCAAAAAGGAAAATTAAAAAATAAATTAAAAAACCAATTATTACCAAAGACTCCTCCGGTGCTACTGGCACGAATGCGGCAAGCTGCGACCTCTCATGTCGCGCGGCTTCTCTCCGCCGCAGGCTATGTCTGACCACTTCTTACTCGTCTCAACAACTGTTCCCTCACTACTATTCGCGATAATAATATCTCGGACTCACAGTTTGTGTATGCACACCATAGCAGATTCATCGATCAACTTTGCAAAGCAAAGAAGTATCAACGTCCGACATTCATAACCCCCACCCTCACTTTTAAGATTTTTTGGGATGATTCTTGCCTAACATGTTGGCAAGAAGCAAACGCGAAATTCTTCTAAAATAAAACAGAGAAAAATAACATCAGATGTTTTACAAATGTGATAGAACACATAAACATAAGCAAACAATTACATAAGCTGTGGACGTAATAGGAAAATGACTAGCTGTTAATTTGTAGTAAAGAAAAAATAATATACAAGAAAATCTTGTGCAGGTAAGCACTCACCTCCATCTGATGTTGATAGTACTTCATTTGACAGGATAACAAAATGTTATATATTGTTCTCAAAGAATGTAAAAAGTGTCTTTCATTTGTGTGGATACAAATATTACACAGAATAGCAAATAGCGCAAAGGGAAAGAAAATAAATATGCAAGTAATGCTGTGCAGGTAAGCACTCATATCTGCATGGCATTGGAGGTAGTTCATTTGACAAGATAACGAAATGTTATTTACTGTTCTCCAAGAGAATAAAAATCATCTGGCAATAGAAAAACAGGTAAAGCAACACATGTTTTAGGAGCAGCAGACTCGGGGACAAGTCACACTATGTCCACCGACAAACCACACTAAAATGTTAATACATTCATTTGACGACACACAAGTTTGAGATGTAAGAAGACTCAGAGACTCATTACATACAGTATGTCCACTGTCAACAAAACCAAAATGTTTTAGTGTTTCACTCCTTTTCATATTCAAATAAAGATGCTGTACAGAATCAGTAGTAATAGTATAAGACACAATATACTTCGTTGAGTAACAAAGATTTCATGAAGATCATAAAAGCATTGACGTTGTACCCCTTTGAGAAAACAGGTTCTCATCATCGACATAGAAGATCAAAAGTCACATATATGACACAATAACACAAACATATCATAGTGAATAAAAGAATAACACTAAGTTATATACATTTGAATATAAAAGTCAACATTGTTTGAATACGCACATAAGCTCAGTGCTCAGTAAATAGCTCAAAATATGTATGACCACAGATAATTGCATACGTGTGGCGAGTTCCTTGAAATACAGTTGTAAATATGAAGTTTAGGCCAACCACATAGTGGCAAACTCGTTTTATAAACAATCATTTTTTGATGGTACAGCACACAGCGTATGATAAAGTACATGTTTCGAACCAGAACATGCAAAATCTGTGACATATAATGTAACTGAATGACATACAGATTTGTCCAACGATATTAATAATGACATATTTAAAAAATGTTACAATTAGTCGTAGATCCCAGAGTTGGTATATACTTAGTAATTACAAGCAATTTAAATTGTCATACAATAGAAAATTAGCGTTGCTCGAAGATACATTCACATACACACTACAAATACAGGTAAGCAATTAAATTATGAAGATCATGTAACACAATTTCTGCAGCAGGCATTAAAGAAAAATCATATGTTAGTGTACATGCAACTCCTTCTTATACCGGTACAGTATAAGTGACTTGAGCTTCAGTCAAAGTAAGTTAGGAAAGAATGTGATTTCTTATGACTGCATATTCAATTTAGTTCTCATAAATTATTACACATACAATCACAGAGTAATGAGTCTGTGTATTTCCTTATTATTACAACATAATTACTTCGTTTTTAACGATCATAGTAATTTTTACGTGATGATCATCGAATAGAAAGTAGTAAGTAGTATAAAAATTCAATATCGTCAGATGTCACATGTCAGCTTGTCAGTGAGTGGAGTCAGAATCGAATGAAGTCAGAATCGTATGGAGTCATAACCCTATGGCCACACATAGTTAACCACAACAGCAAAATAAATACAATGTTCAAAGGACATATCTTATAAAGTAACTAATAATGAAGTAGCTTACTCTAGGATGCAGCACAAAAAAGATTTATCCCCTAACTGTTCAGTAGTAGCTGAAAGAAATGGTTTTAATAACCGAAAATGAAGCATACGGCCTCTCTTGAGCTTAAGTATTGCGTAACGACAAGAGAAAAAAATTATCTACTTACAACCATTAACTTAACATGATAGAATCGGCACGGCATCACAGCTGTAGCACAACCGTAAGAGAAAGTCTGAAATAAAATTGTTTAAATAGAAAGACACTAAAATGTTTAAGTAACTTATTTTATGCAATTGTTACAACCTTGTATTAAAATGTAGTTGATCAACTTGTATCAAGGCGTAAAAATACTACAAGCTGGAAAGAAAATACTGTCAAAATGCATAACATATTTATTATACAAGTCAGGAATCAACGTTTCTAACGTGACTGGATCCTTCTGGGATGTCTAATTCTCCGTAACAGACCACTGCAACATTTACATTGTCAGAATGTAACTCGCTCGCTACGTACGTTTTATTCCGATCTGCAAATATTGTTTAGTTCATACAAACGCATAGAGTTCTGCAATAGAGAAAAATTCAGTTATAACCATGTCACACACAAAAGATAAAGTATAGTAAGTGTAAATAGTAATACGTGGAAAAACAAAATTTTTCACTGAAACAGTTTCATTTTACAACTTCGCAAAGCTAAAAAATTCATTTCACACATACATAAGATCATTTAGCAGTAGAGAAAAAAATCTTTGCCCATTGCCCGGCGGATATATATATATATATATATATATATATATATATATATATATATATATATATATATATATATATATACACTCTTATTTCCAAATAGGTGTCAACTGCAAGCACTGGTGTTTCATACAGGTAAAAGTTCAGTGTTTTTGGAGTTTTCAATGTATATAGCAGGTGTGATTGGTCTCTCAAACTGTAATTCGTGTTTTTTTCCATAATTGATAGCTCTTAACGTCATAATACATCTCGTCAGTAGCAAAAACACTTCAGTAGTACTGTCCTCTCAGAAATCCTTTCACGACAAAATAAATCTCTCTTGAAAATATCACTGTGACTCTACCTTCGAATAAATGGTACACAAACAGAGCCGCCATGTATCTAGTATAGTTGTGGTTGGCTTCGTTTAAGGAGTGTACATTCCTTACCTTGTCTTGTTCAATAAATAGCTGCAAAAAAATGCTTCCTCACTAAGTCGTATATAATGCCGCTTCTGTCTTCCTCAGAACAACATATTTCATTAAACTTCAGCATAATATCCTTCGAGCCATAATTCACTTCACATAATATTCCATAAGTTCAACATAATATATGATAGTTGCACCATAATATACCACAGTTGCAGTATAATAAACCATAATAACAACACAAGCCTCCCATGGCAATCCTAAAGCAAAATTCATCATAATATTTGATATCTATATCGCACAGAATTCATTTGATTCATCACTTGTATGCATACAACTCTGAAATTATCACTCCTCAAAATACTTCCTAAATAGCAGAACAAGCATCAGTCAGAAACGTTCCTAGTTAAACTAGTGCCCATCAGAAATACCTTTCTCAATTCAGAACTACTCATACACAGTCTCATTCAAAATGAAGTCAGCAATTATTCCTCTAGAATTCATGACCTACTTGACATAATATATATACCTGCAGAAAAAATAATCTCATGCACTTTCCTAAAAAATAACATAGTGTTCTGTCTGGTAAAGGTAAAGCAAAATGTACGTCAGAAGTTACAAGACACAAGAAACTTCATTATTTGTGCAAACAATCTTCCTTAAAAAATAAATAAAGTAAAATAATGATTATCTTAGAACCACAAAAACCAAGTCCACTCCGCTATATCAAGCTCTCAGAAGTTCCAAGATCATGAAGTAAGATAACAGTATTACGTTTCGATCAGATATTTCACCAGTAAACTCAGAATAATACGATATGAATACAGATAGTCCACAGATGGCTTACCATTCCATATTGTCTTAGTCCAAACATAGATGCAAAAGAAAATTGTCTTCTTTCACTGTATTGTCAAATTAAAAGTACTTTTCTTCACACAACAAGAATCATAGATCATCACTATTCATTAAAATTCCTCATTATTTAGATTGGCAGTAAGAGATACATTAACAGATATACAGATTAGTTGAAGAATATGAAACAATGCTGAAAGCTAAAGTAATAAAATGTATTGCAACAGCTGGGGCATCTATGCTCGCCACTGTACATGTTTATCAAAATACAGTTAACCACCTAGGGTACCACTCTCTGTACACTTCGCTGTTCGATTCATGATGAAGACCTCGTGATTTACGTGTGCGTATGGTTTAAAGTTCCACAGCATTTGCATGTGCGATTCGCCGTATGCGGGAAGTGCCTTCATACACCACGAAAAACTTGCTACTTAAAGACTTCCCTTTAAGAGATAAATGATGCGATTTGAGCAACAGTTTTTGACCTACCTGCAAACTCTTGATGTTCACTCGTGGATTCTGTAGCTTCTTCCTTTTATCTACGGATTTCTTGATGTTTTCCAGAGCTAAATTAATCATTTTACGGTGTTTTAAACGTCGTCGTGTAGGGAGTGCTACTAATAGAATCTGGTGGTGGTTTATTCGTTAATAGTGCAAGAAGTGGAGGCAAAGTTGTTGAATTATTCGGTAGTCCGTTAACGATACTTTGAAAATCAGATAGGTATAAATCACAATTTCTGTGCTGACGATAGCAGTACAATCTACGAAGTTTATCTAATTCTTTCATATTGCTTTATGAAGGGTTACAAGATGGTATAAAAAGTGATATAAATATTGGTCTAATTCTTCTACATGTCAAAGTTTTTAATCATGAAAAATTTGAAACTGTTTTCCTGTAGCTTGAAATTTTGTTCCTGTTTGCTACTCGATTCTTTGTTCTCGCCACGAAGTTCGTCGCTAAGTTTTTAATCTGTAATTTCATTATTGGATTTTCTAAACCACTCATTACTGGATTTTCTCATTTCATCAAGCTGAGCTAGTATTAATAGTGTAACATTATAACTGAAAGAGGGGAAGACAAAATTACTTAGCTCTGCAGAAGTAGAAGCAATACCTAAATCTCTCATAACGAAATCGGGTTGTGTTATGGTATTTTGATCGTTTGAATTGCTTGTAATTACCTGCAGTTCGTCACGCATGACGAAAATAATAGACTGCACTCTTACTATTCACAGTATTGTTCGAAAGTTCTCTGACTTCATTATCCTGATAAGAATTTTCTACACCATGTCTCAAATTTTTCGAAACTTCGTTTGAAACTACTTCTGTCCTCTTGTACAGTTCTGCCTGTGCTCTAGTTTTCATTGTCGTTGTAGCAATAAAGGAAATAATACAAAATGTAAAAAAAAAGCTGAAGTAAAAAGTTTTGAATTAATGCGAAGCAGTGCCCAAGGAACAAAAATGCTGTGCAACAACTTCCTCTAACTGAGAAATCGTCCAGCCAAACGACATCCTGGCAGGCAGATCGGCAGGTGAAACTATATAGTAATTGTGTTGCTTGAGGCTTTCCCGACGGACATGTTGTATATATGGTTCTCGGGCGAGACGTCGGATGTCATAGTGAAAACTCCACAATATTTCGTCAGCGCAACTGGCCGACATCTTCAGGTGCGACGAACACACTGCTAAGGCAGGACCAGGGCTCCCCATTTATGCCATTTATGCCATTTATGCCCATTTATGCCCCATTTATGCCATTTATGCCCATTTATGGCATAAATGGGGAGCCCTGGTCCTGCCTTAGCAGTGTGTTCGTCGCACCTGAAGATGTCGGCCAGTTGCGCTGACGAAATATTGTGGAGTTTTCACTATAACATCCGACGTCTCGCCCGAGAACCATATATACACTATATAGTAATTATTTTTAACCAATAAAGACTTTAACTTACTGTATTCATAAAAAAGATTATTTAAACACTTAACAAGCTTAACACAGACTTTAATTATTCCACAATTTCTGTACTCAATAAACACGTCTCTCCCCACAACAAAGATACGGATATTACTCTCAGTATAAGGGTACACAAATCCGACAAAACCCATCCAGTGCGCAAGCAAGCAACAGTTACGTGCAACAAAAAGGCAAATTACCAAAAATCCTCAATTAATACCAAAGTCTCCTCCGGTGCTACTAGCACAAGCGCAGCAGGCTGCGACCTCTCGCCGGACGCCGTGGCCGAGCGATTCTAGGCACTTCAGTCCGGAACTGCGCGGCTGCTACCGTCGCAGGTTCGAATCCTGCCTCGGGCATGGATGTGTGTGATGTCCTTAGGTTAGTTAGGTTTAAGTAGTTCTAAGTCCAGGGGACTGATGACGTCAGATGTTAAGTCCCGAGCCATTTGAACCTTTTGCGACATCTCATGTCGCGCGGCTTCTCTCCACCGCACGCTGCGTCCGACCACTTCCGACTCCTCTCAATAACTGTTCGCTCGCTACTGTTCGCGATAGTAATCTTTCAGAGTTTATGAATGCACACCACAGTAGGATCACTGATCAACTTTGCAAAGAAGTATTAACGTACAACTTTCAAGCTCTCTTAGTTGCAAGATGTTGGTACACCTGCATCTTGCAATTTATAGACTGAAGTCCCTGATCCTGTACCCCAAATCCAGATGATTCGCCACCCGTAGCAAACAATAAGTAATATCATATGACAGAAGAACTTACATACAGGGTGGAGAAAAATTGTGACACAAAGTTTTAACCCTGGACAGCTGATGGCAGTAGGAACCAAAATTACTAATGTTGTGTAGGTCGACAACACACCATTTTTAAACTACGGAAACTTGGCGCCACTCCGTCCGATTGGCCGTAGTATTGCCCTGTTGCCGTTCGTCGGTTGACGGGCAGTGCTAAAGTTGTCGGTTAACACATACAAACGTCCATCGCTCCGTCACTGTCCCAACTTGATACGCACACGTGTCGAATAGGTCTTGCTGTTTGTCGCCAACTCACGTCAGAGGCATTCACACGTAAGTTTCCCTTCGGAGCACACATACGTCACCTGCGATTTAGTCATACACTAGGCATGGCGGCACTGTATTCGTTTGAAAGACAACGAGGTATGGTTTTTGTTTATGGACTAGCCGACGGTAATGCGCATGAAACTCGACGGTTGTATGAGGAACGGTACCCAGCAAGACGCCACCCACGTTTACAGTAGTTCTCCGGCGACTTGGCGAAACAGGCTCGTTAGCGGGATTTCATGGTGATGCTGGAAGACCTCGAACACGGCAGGATGCTGCATTGAAGAGACTGTTCTCGAACGATTCGAGGAAGCATCTAAGACAAGTACTCAAGCAGTTGGACATGACTTGGGGGGTCACTCATTGGTTGGTCTGGGAGGTTTTGAGGGATGACGGCCAGTATCCATATAGTTTCCAACCTGTCCAGGACATAAATCCTGTGGTGGAATATGACCACAGGCTAGGGTTTTGCCGGTGGTTTCTGCGACGTGTTGCACGTGATCCCGACTTCCCCCCCCCCCCCCCCCAATTGTGTTGTTTACCTACGAGTGCACCTTCCATCGGGATGGCCTTTACAACACTCGAAATGTTCATTACTAGGCAAGGGTAAATCCTCACGTCACGTACGTCCACGGACACCAGGAACGATTTTGGCTCAACATTTGGACAAGCATTGTGGTGACCATCTGATTGAGCAAGGCCGGCCGGTGTGGCCGAGCGGTTCTAGTCGCTACCTGCTCTTCTGGAAGAGGTTCCTCTGGTTACACAGCTATGCATGTGGTTGCAGCATGATGGGACGCCCGCACATAACTGTCGTACTGTGCTCGGATATTTAAATGAACTCTTCGACGACCGAATAATTGACAGAGGCGTTCGTAGGACATGGCTCCCGCGATCACCAGACCACACGCCACTGGACTTTATCCTGTGGGGATTCTTCAAGGTTCTAGTTCACCCACCCAGACGCGAACCACCTAGAAACGAAGAGGAATTAATGGATAGCTTTCAGCATGCCGCCAATCACATCAGGGCAATGCCAGGAATCTTTGAAAGAGTTCGGCAAAATACCGTTCGACGTTACCAAGCTTGTGTCGTATCAGAGGGTCAGCAGTTCGAGCACCTGCTTTAAGTAAACAATGTCCTAGCTACAAAAAAGCCCTTTTAAGGGCCGACACTTTTTGTAAAAGACTTTCTGTACGCGAACTAACAGCTGCTGACGGGTTTGTTCCCAGAACGTCTTATCATGAAACTACAATAGATGTGTCGGGACCAAGGCGGATTCGCCCCCAGGCCTCTAGAGTGGAAGGATGGCGCGCTACCACCGAGTGTGCGGGCCGCATTGGATAAATCGCGATTTCTGGCAGGCAAAGCATTCGCGGTCATGCGATGTCCAGAGCATCTGGCAACAGGGCAATCCCGCGGCCAATCGGAGCGCGTGGCGCCAAGTTTCCGTAGTTTAAAAATTGTGCGCTGTCGACCTACACAACATTAGTAATTTTAGTTCCTACTGGCATCAGCTGTCCAGGATTAAAATTTCGTGACACAATTTTTCTCCACCCTGTATACAGCTAAAAAAGTTTTTCTGGAGGAATAAGATTTCAGGAGGCGGATTTGTTGCTTTGCTGTGGAGGAACACAAACATTTTTTTAATTTCTGGCTGGCTGGGGGGGGGGGGGGTAGGGTTAATTTTTCCCCGAGTGGACCATTTCTCTCCCAAAACCACCCCCTGTTACATATATGGTAAACATCGTGTGACTAGGGCCTCCCGTCGGTTAGGCTCTTCGCCGGGTGCAAGTCTTTCGATTTGAAGCCACTTCGGCGACTTGCGCGTCGATAGGAATGAAATTATGATGATTAGGACAACACAACACCCAGTCCCTGAGCGGAGAAAATCTCTGGCCCAGTCGGGAACCGAACCCGGGCCCTTAGGTCTGACAGTCTGTAGCGCTGACCACTCAGCTACCAGGGACAGACACATTTATGGTGAGGAATGAAAGAACAGATAGATACAAATTTTTGTGTGCTTCTGGAGCAGTGGTTCCCAAACTTTCGTAGATCATTACTCCTGAGTGCTATCAGATATTAGCTAGTACCCTTCCTCCCCTCCCCCGGTACCATCTTTTGGCCTTCCCCCTCCTCATTATCACCAATTTTAGCTTCTAACTAAACTGTGGAATGAAAGACTTTTCTTCGAAAACTTCTATTTTTAAAATGATGAAAGATGAATGATATTTTGTGTGTGTGTGTGTGATTTAGAATGAATGATGAAGCAATCTGCGGTGCATTGCAAGTGTTACCCATAACTTCATCGTAGATAAAAAAAGGTTAACTATCCACAGTAACGGTAGCCATGTGCTACAAAACGTACTTGCCCTTTATTACTCGTCTCCGTTCCGGCATTTTCTTGACCTCCACACTGCAACTCCATTTAAAAATCAAACAAGTTCAGATGTGTGCACTAATCTAACTGTTTGTGAATCACGTGAATGCTGGACTCCTTACTTTGGAACTGGTACAAATCGGACAACTTCAGGCTGTTCATGCCTTGAATCTAACCAGTGTAATAATAACAATAAGTACTGTGTACAGCCTCATGTAGTTACTGTAGTGTCATACTGACAATTAATTCGCCTATCTGTTTCGAAGTGAGTAATGAAGCAATCACTAGACTACTTTGCTATAATAAGTACTGTGTACAGCCTCATGTAATTACTGTTGTGTCATGCTGACAATTAATTCACCTACCTGTTTCGAAGCGAGTAATGAAGGAATCCCTAGACTAGTTTGCTATGGTTCCCAGCTTTTACTGTACCATAATTTCGATATTAGACAGTATTGGGACAACCTGCGTTCTGGGGCAAAGTACCGTTATCCAAGATGGCGGCGATGACGTCATCCAAGATGGTTGCCGTGATATCATCCAAGATGGCGGATTTTGGTGAGAAGTCTGAATTTTGGCGGGAAGACAGGACAATTGGGCTACCTCCACTAGCCTAACCCACCCCCCCTCCTCCAGAAAAATGGTGGGAAGTTCAAATTCCATCAAGACAATGCAGCACACCTAAGAAAATGGCGGAAAGAGAGGGAAATTGGGCTACCCTCACTAACCTAAGTCACATCACCCTACGAGTTGGCAGGAAGTTTGAATTTTGGAGTATGGCATGGAAGAAAGAGCACTTGAACTAACCTAAGTCACCTCTTCCTAGGAACTGGAGGGGCAAAAGGACTCAGACTCAAGTCTTTATTTTATGCAGTACAGCCATCCAGTGTGTGTGCTTACCACGAGCTCCAGACTCCAACTGACTTAGTACACACTACCACCAGCAGAGGGCGCTGTCGTCGATGACGTCAGCTGATGACATGAGTACCATTATTCAAAATGGAAGCATACATTGTGTTCACCACATGGCCTAGCACCCAGTACTGTTAACAGAGGGCGCTGTCGTCCCAGACATCATCTGATGACGCGAATACCGTTATTCAAGATGGCAGCATACATTGTTTTCACCACTTGGTCTAGTGCATATTGCCACGAGCAGAGAGTGGTATTGTCCGTTCCGTGACACAATCCAAGATGACGTTCTGGGGTTGGGGGAAATGGCGAGAACCAATAGGAACCCTTAATCCAGACACGTACTCGACTTTAGCCAATAGGATGGAAGTATCTGGTGCCGTCATTGTAGGAGATATAGGCGAGATTCAGCAGCTCTGGGACCTCAGTCTTGTCCAGTCAGTCAGCAGCAGCAGCAGAAAAAGAAGAAGAACCATGAAGCGCCAACAGCAGTCGCACTCCAGCACAGTCACACAGAAGAGGATTAAACGGAAAAGTAAGTATCCCATATCACATCTTTCTCTGTTGTTAACCTTAGTATTATTATTACTATTACTATTCAATGTTTTCGCGTCTTGGTCCATGTCTAATGCGTCCTCATCTTTGTTCAACAGGGTCGAGCGCGAACATGTCAAGCTCTGCTGCCACCTGTAGCAACCTCGGCTGCCATCTTGTCGAGACCTGCAGCAACAGCATCCAGGGCATCTGAACGAGTAGCGGCCATGTGGGACCCGGTAGCGGACATAGCCCACTTAATGGAGCAGGACAAGGAGTTGCTGTTACCTGTCCCACTCATCGATTTGTGTGATGAGGACATGCGATCTGCCCCTGACACATTGAATGCTCTCGCTAGCGGTGTTAAACAACAAGATGGAGGTCTGTACTGGTCACCAACATATGATCCATCCCAGCAGAACAACCCTGTGATAGCGCAACCACAGAGTGCAGATACTGTAGATATGAAAGGCGTCGAGTGCACCTACGCTTCTCACCTCCACATACAATTTAACTCCCAGTGGATCGAAACGTGTGAACATTGCTATAGAAGCGCATCATGTCTGGGGGTTACATGCAAGAATGGAGAATGAAAGTGTATCCAAATGTGTTAAAGTGCCAATTTCGGAGTTTGACTGGGATGAAATACGTCGTGCAGAGAGCTACATCAATCAGCAGATGACTACAGAGTATTATCCAACTCGTCCCCCCCCCCCCCCCCAGACATCCGCCTTACTGGTGTGACACTTTATATTACAACAGTGTATGATGACTGTGCATTCTGTGTGAAATCAGGTGACAACTGTGTATATCTAAGACATGCCTCAGTTATGAAGTTATACGATGTGGACACTGCCATACGTCTTGCACTGGACAGACTGAACCATTGGTTGCCTATAATAGACTTTGCATACAGTGATGTTATAAACTCCCTATGTGTGCATAGCGTACATGTTGACGATCTTAAGTAGCACCTTTGTTCACACACGAACGCTAAACCTAAAGAGAAACAGATTAAAGGTGTGTGCGAAAAACTTAAGTACTATGAGTCATCTATTGGCTTGAGTGAGATATGCGCTGAATTTATTGCATTCAAAAAGCTTTATTTGGTAAATACTGTACAGGTGTGAAGAAGAAGAAGATACACACAGATTTTAATGATATTCCTGAAATACTACATCCCATGTATGATATTTAAATAAATAATTTATGTATATATGATCTCAAACAGTGTTTGTGTTTTATTTCACACCTCTCTCATTATAATCAAATATTACAATTATTAATATTTTAAATGCTATACGAGTTATTGAGATGATCATTGATCAAGTTACTCTTCATGGGTAAAATATATAGCTGTTTTCTCTGTGTAGTCAATATAGCTCAGTCGGTTAAGTGATGGAACTATAATGGCTACACATACTATTATTATCCTTTCAAGTGTATTTTTCTATATATGTCAACTACTTGTCTGTACCTGGTGTAGTTAGTATCATGACAGGGTGGGTGAAAAACCCTCATCACAAGGACTTTGTTATCGGTGACTGGTCCTATGAAGATGCAAATGAAGACCTGAAGAAGAACAAGGAGAGCGGAATTCTCCTTCCTGATAATATACGAGCAATTATTGTAGGTCCATCCAATTGCGGGAAGACTAATGTCCTCGTTACTCTGCTAACACATGAAGATGAGGTTCGATTTGAACATGGTTGTGTATTCTCGAAAACGCTGTTTCAACCCAAGTATCAGCTATTGCAGGAGACATTGCGCTGTGCAGATGGTATTACATACACGATATTCAGTGAAAGAGGTGATATCCCTCCACCTGAAAAAGCAAATCCAAACACCGTCTTCATATTTGACGATTTTGCTGTGGAAAACCAAGACCATATTCCAACATACTTCTGTTTCGGCCGTCATATGGTTGCTGGTGTATTTTATCTAAGTCAAACATATTCCAGAATCTCCAAACAGTTGGTTAGGGATAACGCAAACCTCATTATAGCCTTCAAACAAGATAACCTGTATTTAAAACACATTTACCAGGCACCTGTCGGAACGGACATGTCGTTCAATGATTTTGTAAAGATATGTGCAGATTGCTGGAACCATTCACAGTATGGGTTTCTCGTCATTGATAAAACAAGAAAATTGAGTGATTGTAGGTACAGGCGGAACTTTCCAGACTTTTGCATATATAGCACGGTAAGAGAAGTTGGTACACCAGTCTACGCTACACCGTGGACAAATTCGCGCGTATGTCTGCCTCTCAACCCGAGTGGGTGGGTGTAGACAGACAGAACATTCGCCTGTACATGGATGCGAACATTCAGGCTATTGCGCATAAAGTTGCAGGTATGCGCAGGGAACTAGAGACGTATTACGAGACTCTTCTGAGAATAGTGAATGCTTTAAATGAGCTAGTTAATCAAGTCAGTAAGGAAGTAACCGACTTCACTGAAAAGGTCGATGCTATTGAGGGGAAAGTAGATGTAGACTTCCTTGTTGTTGAGAACAGTGATCACGATCATAGGAAGAGAAGGAAGAGAATGACGAGGTATATAAAGCCTCACGCTGCGGAGATGTCTGATTAGTATACACCGAGATGTCGACGAAGCAGGAAGTGATTCAGGCGCGTAAAGCAGTTCGTGAGAAATTATGGTTGCTGAGGTTAGGGCATATGGTTCAAAATGGTTCAAATGGCTCTGAGCACTATGGGACTCAACTGCTGTGGTCATAAGTCCCCTAGAACTTAGAACTACTTAAACCTAACTAACCTAAGGACAGCACACAACACCCAGCCATCACGAGGCAGAGAAAATCCCTGACCCCGCCGGGAATCGAACCCGGGAACCCGGGCGTGGGAAGCGAGAACGCTACCGCACGACCACGAGATGCGGGCTAGGGCATATGGATCGACAGCAAACACTAAGAGAGACCTTCAAGACGGTTACTGAATCTCTCCGACAGTTCTCAGCAAAAACAAAAACACACGATAACGACGTTGCCATTGATGAATTCATTATTCGTCACATCCTCGGTCAGATAGACAGAACATTCGGCGTTAGCAGGGGAAGACCGTACATGTTGGGTACGCATCTTGTAACTGTAACTGATGACACAATACAGATTGGTGATAGATAGTTTGAGAGAACACCCGGCTTCATGAATCTTATTTTCCTAAGACCTACCAAAAAAACTATAAATTATTCAGTTAATGGTAGGGAAACATACCGTGAAATACTGCACACGACTGGTGTTCACAAGATCACGAAAAGCCTGAGCAACAAGAAATATAAAACCATTATAAAACCAACACTTGAAGGCGAAAACAACAACAGCAGCAGCGGTGATGGTATTGACATTGACCATAAAGCAGTGAACAATCGAGTCCCCCTACATATATTATGACGGACCCAACGACTAATAGATCGATTACGGTTGCTCATGGCATCAGCTGCTGCAGGTAATACAGTTCATTCAAATGAGGTTGTTTCAGTAATCTCGGAGCTTAGAGACAGAGGTATCATCGAATAAGTATGGAGACAGTAGTTCCAGAACTGCACAAACCAGCACGCAAAACATCCCTTCGCAGGCATGTTATGATTAAAGGGTTGGATGACATGTTGCAAGCTGATCTTGTAGATATGAGGGAATATTCACATGAGTATAATGGATCGAAATATATTTTAATGGTTATTGATACACACTCCAAATTTGCCTGGGCATTACCTGTCAAAACAAAAACGGGTAGAAACGTCGCGGATGTTTTTGAGTTTTTGCTACAGACGGGAACGAATCGATGCCCAGACAGCCTCCAAACCGACCGTGATGCAGCGGTACGGAATACATCACTACTCGACATTCATTCACCTGAAGGCAAGTATCGTGGAGCACCTGAACATAACAATAAAAGGTCGAATGTGTATGCGTTTTAACCTTCGCGGCTCATACAAATGGACAGATATACTTCCAAAAATAATTGCTCAGTATAATCGAACTAAATATAGCACAATAAAATGAGACCAATCGATGTTCGTGATAACGGACTTATGGATATGGTGTACTATCGCATTAAGATGCTGGATCCAAGCAAACAGAAATTTAATGTAGGTGATTTGGTGCGTGTCGCAAATTACAAGCCCGCATTTGAGAAATCATACCTACCGAACTGGTCAACCGAGATATTTACAGTTTCAAGGGTGCAACGAACGAATCCTAGAACTTATGTGTTGAAGGACAGTGAAGGTGAAGAAACTGCAGGCTGCTTCAACACCGAGGAGATGCAGAAAAGCTCAGAACCGGATGTTTTTTTCGTGGAGAGAGTCATAAGACATCGGGGAAATAAAGCAATAGTCAAATGGCTTGGTTTTCCTGCTACACAAAACAGTTGGATTGATGCCAACGATTTGCTATATAATGTGCGTCCATTGACCGCAACCACCACAGTAGCATAACATGCGTACTAGGAGACGCATTAGAAGAGATGGTGGTATTCTAGGCAAACTGCCTTTGGAATTACACATCCCTGGGTACAACTACTATGGACCTGGGACAAAGCTTCAGAAACGCTTGGCGCGAGGTGATAAAGGAGTTAATCTGCTCGACGAAGATGTATGGAACACGACATTGTATACGCTGCACATAAAGATCTGTCAAGTCGTCACATTTCAGATAGGATTTTAGCTGATATGGCTACGGCGATACTGAGAAGAAAGGTCAACGCACTGCAGCATTTACAGTCGATAAAACCATGAGTAGAAAAATTAAGGTGGGTTTAGGAGTGACGAATTTCAAGCTGCAATTTGTGCGCATTACAAGAAGAGGAACGAAAAGGGAGGGAAGCAGGGCTGTTTGAAGAACTATATCCTGACAGCGATGAATGCAGCTAAAAACGCACTGAAGCAGAAAGATGTGGGAAGAAGAAGAGGATCGGTTAAAGCACCTCGAGTTCTACCAATAGCCAAGATATCTGACGGTTTTATTCCATTTCTCGGCCCTCTCCGCGCTCTCGGCGGTAGGTTCCGCTCGCTGTGGTGCTCGAACGGTCAAAAACTTGCAAAACTCCCAAGCACAGTTAGAAGAGGCAAGAAGACAGAGCCACATGATGGAAGCCGCAGCCATCGGAAAACGACTACACTTGAAACCGTACAGGAAAGGGCTTGGTCTATTCATAAATAAAAAAAGCCCATTAGCGGTCCTACCAGATCGACCACTCACAAATATAGATCTTCTTAAGTTTGTTAGAGCCAAATTCAAGGTACCAAGATTCCGTGGTGTGTTTATGCGGTATACATTACCGAAGACTATGTGGAAAACTGGTGAATGCGGTATTGTGAATTTAGATGTTGCTGGAGGCCCTGGCACCCACTGGGTGTCATATGTTATGAAAAACGCGGATACCGTCTACTATTTCGACTCATTTGGTGACCTGCAACCACCAGAAGAATTACAACGATACTTCACTCACAGAAGACGTGTGCTCTACAATTATCGACGCTATCAGGACTTTAATACACACCTCTACGGACATCTTTGCATCATGTTTCACTTGACGTTCACAAAGACGAATAAGAAGAAGCATGTTATGTAAGGAGGATGTTTAAACATTCACTCATCGGTTGAGGTTCAGATGCAATGTCGTAAACTTTGACGTTGAAAGGACGGTCATCTGTATTGCGTGCAAATTACTTCCCACCAATTGATTTGAGTGCTGGTCAATGGAGTATTGCATTGATTGGACTGGAGACGTACAACAGCATCCTGAATATCACCGAGACTAACAATAAACTGCATCTCGATATTAATGGTGAAAAAGATATTATGGAAATAGAATTTGGTGCATTCGATACCGACGATTTAAACGACGTCTTAAAACAGTCCGGAAAAGGTATTGAACTACGTGCAAACATTGATACACTTAAATCTGAAATAAGAACTGTAAATGCAACGATTGACTTTAACCAGAAAGGTTCAATAGGACGCCTGCTTGGATTCACAAAAGGACAGATTTTGAAGAAGGATCAAACTAAATTTTACAAGTCGAATCAGACAGTGGACATACTTCCAGTCAGCACAATGCGTGTCGAGTGTAACATTGCAACGAACTCCTATCTCAACGATACTCTCATTCACACTATTTACGGATTCTTCCCCTCAGTTGCAACGGGGTATAAGATTGTTGAGACCCTGGCCAATGCAATATACCTTCCAGAGACAGCTCAGCCATTAGACTATTTGGAGGTGCGTATTGTCGATCATGTTTCTCTTGACGTTCACAAAGAAGAAGCATGTTATATAAGGAGGAGGTTTAAACATTCATTCATCAGTTGAGGTTCAGAAGCAATGTCGTACACTTTGACGTTAAATGAACGATCATCTGTATTGCGTGCAAATTACTTCCCGCCAGTTGATTTGAGCGTTGGTGAATGGAGTATTGCATTGATTGGACTGGAAACGTAAAACAGCATTCCAAATATCAGTGAGACTAACAATAAACTGCATCTGGATATTAATGGTGAATAATGTAATATGGTATCATATTCTGGAGCAACGCATCAAACCGAGCAAAAGTTTTTAGGGTGCAAAAGCATGTGACAAGAATCATTTGTGGTGTAAATTCAAGAACGTCATGTAGAAACCTGTTCAAGGAACTTTGTATTCTAACCACTGCTTCTCAGTATATTTATTCCTTAATGAAATTTGTTGCAAGTAATACATCTTCATTTCCAACCAATAGCTCAATATATAGTATCAATACTAGAAATAAGAACAATCTATAAAAAGAGCTAAAATCATTTACCTTGGTCCAAAAAGGGGTCCAACATTCAGGAACATACATTTTCAATAAATTTTCAGCAACCATTAAAAACTTCGTTTCAGATTAACCATGGTTTGAACAGAGTTTGGAAGACTTTTTGATAGGCAACTCCTTCTACTCCATAGATGAATATCTTAACAGAGACTGTTGAGCCAGATTAAGTAAAAATATTTGTTGGATTTCAGTTTTCACAGCGCTTGGTCACAACAGCCCAGGTAAGGTATTTTGTGTATGATAAGTTTATCAATAGTGTGTAACAGTGTTTCGATCTGACAGCGTGTTAATTCTGTAATCCTGTTCCAGTTTACCGAATTGTATTCGACAATCTCCTTACAAATGATCAGGGTAGTAAATATTATATTCAAATGTTTTATGTTTTTATGTAATACTTTCTGACATGTTCCATACCCACGAGAATCATATCATTTTTTGGGTCTAAGGAACGAAAACGGAATCTAATCTAATCTCTTGAAGTCAGCACGAATTACAACCTTTTTACGTAACTTTTCTATCTGCAACCTACACAGCAAGGTTTCAAATTTGTCTAGAAATGCACATGTAGCTGAATAGTAAGGAATATGATATAAGCTAATAATTAATACGCCGTAATCCAAAAGCTCCATGCAGCAGCTTTCAAATAATAGCTCCTCGTTCAAGCAATTAAAAGTCTGCCTGACTTCAATACTTAGCGATTCTTCTGCTAGAATGCACAACCCTCCAAAACCGATTTTTCTACAAAAATTCACTGCTAAATTTTAACCGTTAAGTGGGTTTATCAGATCTATATTTTCACTTTTAAGCCAGGATTCGCTTAAGCATACAACTTTTACAAAACTTGTGTTCTCCAGAAATACTTCTAGTTCATACAATTTATTCATCATTCCTACTGATAGACCGTCTATATTAAGATGCATTATGAAATTATTACGATCTAAATCAAACAGAGAATCATTTAACTGTCAATCGAATGTGGCACCTGCGTGGGTCTTTAATTCTAAACTGCATTCGTTATTTTGTTTTGCGTGGGCCAAATTCCACGGGAATTTGTACACTCAGTTTCCCTGTGAAGGAGCGCCCAGCACAATAACAG
This sequence comes from Schistocerca nitens, assembly GCF_023898315.1. Classification (NCBI taxonomy): domain Eukaryota; kingdom Metazoa; phylum Arthropoda; class Insecta; order Orthoptera; family Acrididae; genus Schistocerca; species Schistocerca nitens. The sequence continues at coordinate 251,049,210 of NC_064615.1, read as the reverse complement.
ACTTATTTCAACTTTCGTTGACGAGAGAGATCTCTCAAGAGCATGCCTTATTTAATAACTAGCATCATTTTACCGTATTTGTTGAGATGCATTCCATGGTATATGAAACAGTTTTTCATAATTAATAACGTCTATCATCTCAACATTCACAAACTTGGCGCAGAAGCTTTTCAGCTTCAAATTAGTAACTCTAATTTCTCTGTTAACGCAAGAGCAGTCTGGTCGTGGCAATGTTGTTACGATAACATTGATGAATTGCAGGAACCGCAGCACAGTTTGTCAATAGAGGCAGTTTTCGTTCCCGTAGACCATACTAGCACCCCCTATGAACACAGCACAACCGGTCCTTGAGAAATCAGAACATTCTTTCTTCATTAACACTCCCCATTATCCCATCGAACTTTGCTCCAGCGTTTACGGTGGCAGAAACCTGAACATTGTCATTCACATTGTTTATCAATAACTCCGGAATGTTTCGTGCGTGACTGTTGCCAAATAGTTTCACTTTTTTCATTTGTAGCCGTTCTTCTACTGGTGAGCCGTTGTTTGACGTACAGTTAGCACAGGCCTTTGAAAAACCGTTATTACACGAAGCTGAAATGTCTGTCGGAGTTTCCTTGTGTTTACGGCTGTCTTCTTTCGATAAAGTACAATTTGTAGGCTGGATCAATATGTCTGCTTTGTTTACATCGGATTCTTTATTATGATCTTGTAGCGACGGAGGGTTAGGTTAGTGGTGTTTAACGTCCCGTCGACAACGAGGTCATTAGAGACGGAGCGCAAGCTCGGGTTAGGGAAGGGTGGGGAGGGAAATCGGCCGTGCCCTTTCAAAGGAACCATCCCGGCATTTGCCTGAAACGATTTAGGTAAATCACGGAAAACCTAAATCAGGATGGCCGGAGACGGGATTGAACCGTCGTCCTCCCGAATGCGAGTCCAGTGTGCTAACCACTGCGCCACCTCGCTCGGTAGCGACGGAGGAAAGTATATTTTATTTTTCAGAAATGCACTCTTATTCTTCAGAGCAGTATACTTTTTACATAGAGCAAACATACCACTTTCAAGTGTTCTCATTATTTTGTCCTTTTTTTTCTGATTACGTCTCCAAATTTGGGTTCACAGGCATCAATAACACACGTAAGACAAGACCAGTTACAAATGGTTCAAATGGCTCTGAGCACTATGGGACTCAACTGCTGAGGTCATTAGTCCCCTAGAACTTAGAACTAGTTAAACCTAACTAACCTAAGGACATCACACACATCCATACCCGAGGCAGGATTCGAACCTGCGACCGTAGCGGTCTCGCGGTTCCAGACTGCAGTGCCTAGAACCGCATGGCCACTTCGGCCGGCAGTCAGTTACAAACTTTATGCTTACTTTGGAACATTTCTCATGAAACCAACGGTGACAGTTACTACACAGGATACCTTTTAACATTTTGTCACAACTCTTGCATTTGTTTGTACTTTTAAGTTCATTTTTACTGGTGCAGTTTTCATTTTACAATTTTACCGCACGGCTCCATTTTTTACTCTCAGAGTTAACAAGTGGGGCGAAATTTAATAACGTCCCTGATCAAGGGAGAAACGCAGCAAGAGCTACAACGCGTTAACTTTCATCAACTTAAGATCTCATATTCATCAAGAAGTTTGTCATGCAGTAAAGAGGTGCAGTGTTTTAACCTTAACAAACTTGTCATCGAAGTTGCTGCTTACACTAAATATTTGAGGTAGTGATACTTTTTGTCTGCAGATGGTTGGCCGGCCGGGGTGGCTTTGCGGTTCTAGGCGCTACAGTCTGGAACCGCGTGACCGCTACGGTCGCAGGTTCGAATCCTGCCTCGGGCATGGATGTGTGTGATGTCCTTAGGTTAGTTAGGTTTAAGTAGTTCTAAGTTCTAGGGGACTGATGACCTTAGAAGTTAAGTCCCATAGTGCTCAGAGCCATTTTTTTCTGCAGGTGGTTGAAACCATCAATTAAAAATGGTGTATAACGAAGCCATCACATCTGATTGTAGTTTCAGTTCCTTTTGTAGTTAATGCTACCTTCTTGAAGACCGCTGGATGCTTTTTCTTGTCCATTTATTTCCATTTAGTGTATCGTTGCAGCAAAGAAATAAATAAAAGGAGATACGTTAAAAAAAATCATTGAAGACGCGCAAATACCATCTGACAGACAGTGAAGTTTTTTAATCCACAGAACTTCAAAACTCTTTCTATGCTAGACTAAGCAATTTTGATGGAAATATAAGGTATAATATGTGCACCAAACCATTTTGTTTATTTTTGGAGAAAATCCAGAATGTAAACACAGCTATTTGCATAATGAAAATGTGTCAGTTACACTGTAGGTAAGATATGCATGTGCAGTAGACTTAAGGCGACTGATGACCTCAGAAGTTAAGTCGCATAGTGCTCAGAGCCATTTGTAGTAGACTTAGCTATCAAACAAGTATGTTGCGAATGCTTCATGCTGCTATGATACATCTGTACAACAACATACATGGTGCGCCCGTTATCTCTATGGCATTCATATTTTGGCCAATAATTTACTCCAGCAAAAATTCCTTAATAAAAAATACAATAATATTATTACATACTGAGAATTTGACTCTGTGATGAATGAAATCTTACAAAAGTACTGTAATAAAAAAAATGCAGAAAAACTTTTAACCTGATGTCTTAAATAAACATTACTGATATAGGAACATGGTTTCTTTATTCACCGCCAAAAAAATCTTTTCAGGTTGTGGGACAGAGAGCAAACACAAAACAGTAACATAACACAACTCAGTAAAAATACAGTTTATTTCAGAAGATACATAAATTTTAGCGTTATCCACAAAAGAGCTTGCGCTACTTGCAATAGCTGCACTGTCTTGTTTCAAATCTCTTGTATCTCAAATGCTCCAAAAATTCTGCTACTGAATAGAAGCGATGATTTAATAAGAATGCCCTTAGGGTTTTACAAAGTGTTTGAATGATGTTTGGTTTCTGCCTTATGTGGAAGACTTTTGTAAATTTTTATATCATTGTTCATTGCGGAAGTTTTGCAGGCTGATGACTTTATTGACTGGACATGAAGCTTTTCCTTTTGTCTTGTATCATGCTCATGGATACTAAAATTTTCATTTACATCTTTCAAACTCTTTCTAACATACATACAGATTCCTACTACGTACGAGGGTTGCCCAGAAAGTAATGCACCGCATTTTTTAATTTTTTTATCAGCCGAAAACAATGCTACGAATGCGAAATATTATTTATGCATTATTTGCACTCTCCTGAGTGAGCACGGCAAGTTTCCTTCACTTCTGACAGATAGAGTAACTGCAGGGCAGTTTCAAAATGGCGTCTATATGTGATGTGCGATACAAGCAACGTTCCGATATTGAATTTCTCACTGCAGAGAAAGAAACTGTGAGGAATATACACAAACGCTTGTGCAAAGTCTATAGAGAATCTACTGTCGACAGAAGTATAGTTAGTCGCTGGGCACAGAGGGTGAGGTCATCGGAAGGGGGTTTGGCGGAGCTCCACGATTTTCAGCAGTCGGGGAGACCATCCACGGCTGTCGCATCTGACAAGTTGCAGCGAGCTGATGTTGTCATTCACAAGGACAGACGCATTATGACTCAGCAGTTAGCACTGCATCGTCAATCAGCAAAGGAAGTTTGGATGCACTTATCCGCACTCATGAATATTCAAAAGTGTGTGCAAGGTGGATCCCGTGGTCAAACAGTGGATCACAATCTGCAGAAAAAAAAGTTGTCTTGATCTGTTGAAATATTCTGAAGCTATGGGGAGGCCTTCTTGTCCCGGATTGCGATAGGTGATGAAACCTGGGTTCACCATTTTGAGACCGAAACAAAACAACAGTCGATGGAATGGCACCATTCCCACTCCCCACAGTGGAATAAATTCAAAGCAACTGCTTCTGCCAGCATGGTCATGATCACCGTGTTCTGGGACTGTGAAGGTGCGATTCTCACTGATGTGATGCCAAGAGATGGTATCATTAATTAAGAAGCATGTGTCAGCACATCAACAAAACTCGAAAACGCACTTCTACTAACTTCGGCACCATAGCAACTCTGGAAACATTTTGCTGCAACACAATAACGCTCAGCTCCACAGAAGTCTGACAACTGCTGAACACATCGCAAAACAGGGTTGGACAGTGTTACTCCATCCACCCTACAGCCCTGACCTAGTCCCCTCGGACTTCTACTTGTTTGGACCGTTAAGGGGTGCCATTCATGGAAGATATTTTGAGGACAATGAGGATGTGATTCGCACAAGCACTGGCTCTGCCACCAGGACAATGATTGGTACCGACAGGGCATACACACCCCTGTTTCGCGCTGGAGGAGGGCCATAGAACAGGATGGAGATTACGTGGAAAAATAGGGTTCGCAGATAAAACACCATTATTTCGTTTGCGTAATTCTCATTATGTTCAATACAGAATTGTTGAGGAAAAAACATGTAGTGCATTACTTTCTGGGCAACACTTGTGCACCCAGAGGCGTCTGAGGCGTGGCTCCTTATATCGCTCCTCTCTAGAGCCTGTGTATCGGGAGAATGACTCATGCGTGCACAGTGACAGATATCGGAGATGTGTTTGGAGGGGACTTGGTCAGGCTGAACGCCATACACTACTGTCCAGCGAGTGCAGCAAGGTGGAGGTTCCCTGCTGTATTGGAGTGGCATTATGTGGCGACGACGTACACTGCTGGTGGTCATGGAAGGCGCCGTAACAGCAGTACGATACGCGAATGCCATCCTCCGACCGATAGTGCAACCACATCGGCAGCATATTGGCGAGGCATTCGTCTTCATGGACGACAATTCGCGCCCCCATCGTGCATATCTTGTGAATGACTTCCTTCAGGATAACGACATCGCTCGACTAGAGTAGAAAGCATTTTCTCCAGACATGAACCCTATAGAACATGCCTGGGAGAGATTGAAGGGGGCTGTTTATGAACGATGTGACCCATCAACCGCTCTGAGGGATCTACGCCGAATCGTTGTTGAGGAGTGAGACAATCTGAACCAACAGTGCCTTGATAAACTTTTGGATAGTACACCACGACGAATACAGGCATGCATCAATGCAAGACGACGTGCTACTGGGTATTAGAGGTACCAGTGTGTAGTCATCTGGACCATCACCTCTGAAGGGCGTAAATGATGTTTATGTTGATGTCTATTCCAAATTCCTGTACAGGTTCAGGAACTCTCGGAACCGAGGTGATGCAAAACTTCTTTTGATATGTGTATGTTAAGTAAGTTTATGGTAAAAGGATAGCTAAAGTAAGTGCAAATGAAAATAGTTAATAACGTGAAGTACGAGGTGCGGCTAGAAAAAAACCGGACTGATGCTGGAAAAAACATTTATTTACAATTATTTACAATTTCATGTTATCTCCTTCAATTTACTCTCCTCCTCGGTCTCTACACCGCTCCATACGAATTTTCCACTGTTCATAGCAATGCTGCAGATCATTTTCGGTAAGTCCATACATTACTTCCGTCGCTTTTTCTTTTTGAACACACTTTGTTCATGTTGAAACTTTCATGAAAAATCTGCCTAACACTTTCCTTGTCAACTCCTGTTAACTCAGACACTGCTCTGATTGTTAAACGGCGATCTTGTCGAACAAGTTTACCGATTTTTTCAATGTTTGCATCAGTTTTTGCTGACAATGGTCTGCCAGTGCGAGTGTCATCACTGGTGTCTTCGCGGCCATCTTTAAATCGTTTAAACCACTCAAACACTTGTGTTCGCGATAAACAATCATCGCCGTACACTTGTTGTAACATTACAAACGTTTCACTTCCAGATTTTCCTAGTTTGAAACAAAATTTGATGTTAACACGCTGTTCTTTCTGTACACTCAACATTTTCCGACGCACAGACAAAACGTCAACTACTTAAAACAAACGCCACGGGCAGATTGAGTGCAGGAGGCAGATGAAACTCGAGCAGTAGGTGGAGCGAGAGTCACGTGACAGGCCACGCGACTTTCAGCCTGATTGCATTCGTTTTATTGTTTCACCAGTACTAGTCCGGTTTTTTTCTAGCCACACCTTGTATAAACAAAATATCAGGCTGTTAAATATTTATTTTAGGAAAAAAATATGGTTAGAAAGTGTGTTATTTGTTGATTCGTTTGTCATGAAAAACGCGGACTAACGTGGGAGAATAATGTTTTTCTATTGGTCTTAAAGAAAACTGACCAGTCAGAACGGAGTATTCTTCGCGCGTCTTTTTCTTGGAGATATACACTACTGGCCATTAAAATTGCTACACCACGAAGATGACGTGCTACAGACGCGAAATTTAACGGACAGGAAGAAGATGCTGTGATATGCAAATGATTAGCTTTAGAGAGCATTCACACAAGGTTGGCGCCGGTGGCGACGCCTACAACGTGCTGACATGAGGAAAGTTCCCAACCGATTTCTCATATACAAACAGCAGTTGACCGGCGTTGCCTGGTGAAACGTTGTTGTGATGCCTCGTGTAAGGAGGAGAAATGCGTACCATCACGTTTCTGACTTTGATAAAGGTCGGATTGTAGCCTATCGCGATTGCGGTTTATCGTATCGCGACATTGCTGCTCGCGTTGGTCGAGATCCAATGACTGTTAACAGAATATGGAATAGGTGGTTTCAGGGGGGTAATACGGAACGCCGTGCTGGATCCAACGGCCTCGTATCACTAGCAGTCGAGACGACAGGCATCTTATCCGCATGACTGTAACGGATCGTGCAGCCACGTCTCGATCCCTGCGTCAACAGATGGGGAAGTTTGCAAGACAACAACTATCTGCACGAACAGTTCGACGACGTTTGCAGCAGCATGGAATACCAGCTCGGAGACCATGGCTGCGGTTACCCTTGACGCTGCATCACAGACAGGAGCGCCTGCGATGGTGTACTCAGCGATGAACCTGGGTGCACGAATGGCAAAACGTCATTTTTTCGGATGAATCCAGGTTCTGTTTACAGCATCATGATGGTCGCATCCGTGTTTGGCGACATCGCGAAGAGCGCACATTGGAAGCATGTATTCGTCATCGCCATACTGGCGTATCACCTGGCGTGATGGTATGGGTGCCATTGGTTACACGTCTCGGTCACCTCTTGTTCGCATTGACGGCACTGTGAACAGTGGACATTACATTTCAGACGTGTTACGGCCCTCGGCTCTACCCTTCATTCGATCCCTGCGAAAACCTATATTTCAGCAGGATAATGCACGACCGCATGTTGCAGGTCCTGTACGGGCCTTTCTGGATACAGAAAATGTTCGACTGCTGCCCTTGGCCAGCACATTCTCCAGATCTCTCACCAATTGAAAACGTCTGGTCAATGGTGGCCAAGCAACTGGCTCGTCACAATACGCCAGTCACTACTCTTGATGAACTGTGGTATCATGTTGAAGCTTTGAAGCTGCATGGGCAACTGTACCTGTACACGCCATCCAAGCTCTGTTTGACTCAATGCCCAGGCGTATCAAGGCCGTTATTACGGCCAGAGGTGGTTGTTCTGGGTATCGATTTCTCAGGATCTATGCACCCAAAGCCGGCCGGGGTGGCCGAGCGGTTCTAGGCGCTTCAGTCTGGAACCGCGCAACTGCTACGGTCGCAGGTTCGAATCCTGCCTCAGGCATGGATGTGTGTGCCGTCCTTAGGTTAGTTAGGTTTAAGTAGTTCTACGTTCTAGAGAACTGATGGCCACAGATGTTAAGTCCCATAGTGCTCAGAGCTATTTGAACCATTTATGCACCCAAATTGCGTGAAAGTGTAATCACATGTCAGTTCTAGTATAATATATTTGTCCAATGAATACCCGTTTGTCATCTGCGTTTCTTCTTGGTGTAGCAATTTTAATGGCCAGTAGTGCAGAATGATTACAGCACTGTAAAGTAACCAGAGTCTATCTAGCCTTTCAATGGTGAGGTCATGTGTAGTATGAGCGTTGAAGGTAGTTATTATTTGCCGGTTTTAGTTGTGCTACATGCTTCAAAAGTGTTTTAAAGTGGAGGCATATTTATTTCAGTGTGTTATTTAGACTACGGATTTTTTAAAGTATTTTGTGTGTGACAAAAGACAGTAATTCTGCGGGCATATTGAGTACTGGTAAATCGGTGACTAAAAACTTGAGTGGATTAGACGCCGATAAACTTAATAGTATGGCGAGTATTTTCATTTAATAACAATCTGTGCTTAGTGCCTGTTCAGATTTCGGAAAATGCGTTACCATAAACTTTTTAACGTGAATGAAAGGGTTTGTGCATGACTGTGTTAAGAATAGCACGGGCTTGGCAGTGTACAATATGAACATACCAAAGTTTTGCCAGTACTTCTACCTTTCATTCAAACTATGACCTTTTCCTGACTCTCGGAATAGTTACGTTGTGTGCAGCCTGGTTCGAGTTGCAGTATGGTAGGGTTCTGCTCGGCTTTCTTACCAGCGATCTGCTGCAGAGAGTTCATGGATAGGTGCAGGTAATGGACGAAAGAAAACGCGCTGCCGCATGTGGTGTATCGGTGTTGGGAAAACAGTTAAAAACCCGTAGTTCACTGAATCCGTGGTTGAAAGAAATATTGTGAAAGACCGTATAGTGAACGATAATGAAAAATTTAGCAAATCGGTTTACGCGGAATTTTGGACGGATCACGTTTCGAGTCGCCGGAGAGAGTTACAAGAAAGAAGTAGATGTTAAACAGTCACAATAACAATGATGGTGCATCAAAGAGGCAGTCAGCGTCATAATGGTGTCAATGAGCAGCAGTAGGGCAGGTAGCGCTGCCAACTTAACACGATCAGCGGGAATCCTGCAACTGGTACGGAAGACGAAGGAGGTCGGACTCGCAGTTTCAGCATGCCGAGGCTGCAGTATTCAACGAAAGATAAGTTTTTTACATTTGTTGTGTGTGTGTGCTGGAAGACTGAGTAACATGGAAAGTGATAAGGATTTGGTAAATACCATAAAAGAGGAAGAACTCTCGTTCAGTGTAAGTGCTTCACAAATTAGCACACCTGAACAGAGACAAGGAGTAGTTGTTACAGTAAAAGAGGATGTTTTTGACGATATTTCTGTGTTATTTACGGTCAGTGGAGCAGAATGAGCTTTAAGGATTTCAGTAGATGTAATTAGTGAGGGTAATGTAAGTCCTGAAAGTGACATTAAGCATGAAATCGGTAACAAACAATTGTGTAATGACAGTGTTGATAGTGTTACTGAATCAAATGGGGATGCCAAATTTGGTATAGTATTTGTGGAACAGGGTAAACAGGAAACAGTAATGCAGAAATCAGAACGTGGAAGTATGGCAGAATTGTTTGCAGCATTAATTGGTTCTATAAAAGAAGGAAACAAACAACATACTAACTTGGCTGAAACAATCGGTCAGAGATTTATTGAACTTGATGAAAAACTCAAAAACAGGCAGCTGTTTTTAACGAAATGCGGAAAAATGATGAGAAGTCGTTAGAAAATAAAGCGGATGGCAACATTTCTCAAGTTGAGAATAACTGCCAGCAATCCATTACAACTACAAAAAGTGAATTAACAGATGCCTTGAAAAAAGTTGCTATTGGAAACAAACAAAGGGTAGATTTGATAAAAGAAAATGTGCAGAAAGTAGAGGTCAAAATGGTGGCTGTAGAGTCTATATATGTAAATGATCACAAATTGTTAGACAGTAAAATCAGCTCTGAACATGCCAAATGTATGAATGAAGTAAAAAGTGTGTTTGACTATGTAGGTGTGTCTGAAGAAAATGTTCTTCAGCTAACTAACCAGGCAGAAGGGGTTGAAAATAAGTTGGATGAGCATAGCAGTGGATTATGCCAACTTGAAACTAACCTCAGACATGGAACAAACCATAATGGGTGTAGTTTTGTAGTAGAATAGTCTGAAATATCATACCTCACCAACAGACGTTTTACGTTTTGATCCAACAGGAAATGTACATCCAAAAGAATTTTGGAAGAACTTTGAAGGTGTTCTACCTAGTTTGTGGTCAGACAGGCAAATAGTAGGGTTTATTACTTCTGTGGCGACTATCGACTCTTCGAGTGAGATATCTCCGCCATAGCAGGCTCTCTGACCCATGTGGACTTACTGTGCGCCGCCATATTGCTTCCCATTCTGTTGTGTGCTGCCGACTGTATAAGACGTCGTAAATATTCTTGCATAATAAAGTTATATTAATGTATGTTGGTGTGTTATTTAATGATCGCTGCCGCTCCGCACATCAGGAATAACCACATTGGTGACCCCGATCTGTTTTAGTTCAATTCGCGAGTGCTATTAACAGTGATTTGTATTGTGCTAGGAACAATGTTTCAACAACCGTTCAGTCCCTGTGATGCGACTTCTCAGACGCAGTTTTTCAAAGCAGAAAATGAATCCATTCCGGAAATTACGCCGCAGTTTCAGTGCCAAAGTGAACTCCGCTGTCATCCGGATTTTTACCTATGTGGCCCCAAGATAAACTTAACGGTTCCAGCTTAGCCGCCACAGCACGTTCCCGCGCCTACGGCTGCCTCACGACCGTCGGACTGCATTCTGCTTATCGACGCCCCAGCACTGCCAGCACCTGCCGTTCCTGCTCATCTGCTGCACCCACACATGACGCCTGCTCCACAGCCGCAGACTATGCAACTCTCCACGGACATCTTACAACCGCTCAGGTATGATGCAGACGCGTCTCCCGCACCGCGCGCCATCCCGGCTCCTGTTCGTCTTCCGCAAGTTTTCCCGACGGTTTCGTCCGTCTCTGCCGCGTCGGTATCAACTGCGCCCGCTACACTCCCGACAGCTCCGGCATGCCTACCGCCTACCGCCCGCGCCTGCGGTGGCACCGGCCGCCCCACCCGCGCCGGTCCACAACGTTTTATCGATTTCCACGCCGGGTTCTTTCGCTTGGCAAACACCGGTTGCGTGCTCACCAGTCCGAACTGCACCTGTTTCCACGGTACTGGAGAGACTTCCGCACCCAACTGTGCCCCCACCAGCTGGGGCCCCAGCAACTGTACCTGCCTACACTATGCAACCCAACTCACATGTCAAGACTGAACTCTCTTCTTGCACTCCTGCTGCTTGTAAATCGTGTGGTTTTGTCCCTAATAACCGGATTAGTACAGCTACTGTGTGCCAGCCTCCTGGTGCCTACAATCCCGATTTGGCACCACTCTACACTGCTACACCGTCTGCACCTCCAAGTAGTGTATTCGCTGCACCGACCGTTCCTCAGTACCTCGCGCCTAGCAGATTCCCAAAACTGCCAGCCCTACAAACGGAGAACCCTAAGACACGGTTTGCATTAGTGGATAAAATGTTGGACATTCACAGCGTGCTAGACGATGGAGCCCGATTTGTATGCCTTCTTAGTCACCTGCACGATCACACAGATCTTATTAGTGACCTGCTGCTTTCGCCTCCCATGCAGAATAAATACGAATTTGCTAAAGCTTGTATCGTTGAACGCTTATCCCGTCCCCCTGCTGAGTCGATCCAATGCATCATCCATGAGGAACACATCGACGACCGTACCCCATCACAGCTGTGGCGCCACTTACGCGCCCTTGTGGAAACAGACTTTCTACCAGACGTTGCACTTTGGACAATTTGGCTGCTTAAACTTCCTTCTGAGCTACAACTGCAGCTATTGTCCCATATCTCTGAGCCCCTTGAAGCACGCCTGCGCATCACCGACTGTGCCTATAGCATCATTCAACACTGGTACCTCCAGCATTCGAGTCCGGCATCCGCCGCCCCCACGCATTATGCAGTAACAGAAGCCAAGCCTGGCCGTGGCAGGACACGTGCCACGCTGTCAGCGCAAGCAACGGCCCCGCCACCCCGTGGTCGCCCGACTGCACCACCTACTTTTATGTTGCCACCCCAAAGGTCACCAGAGACGGCCGAGCGAGCACCTGAGTACACTCCAGCCGTGCAGCTGGCCGCCTCACTGCCCAGCCATGCTCCTGCACCGCAAGCTGGCTCTCCTTATTGCTGGTTCCACGCTAAATTTGGTGATGCGGCTCGCAACTGCAAGCCCCCGTGCACTCTCCCAAACGCTTATGGCGGGCACGTCTAGGCGCCACGTCCCACCGCGCTGCCTCACGGCGCCTACCGGCATCTCGTCCGACGCCTGCTGCACTGTCTTCCACTTCGCGCCTCTTCGTCGAGGACACCAACACCAAACTTCGTTTTCTAGTGGACACTGGAGCCGACATTAGTGTTATCCCACCCTCCCTCACCCCTAACATAGATCCCTTATGTGCACCACCACTGATAGCTGCTAACAATTCCCCGATTCCGGTGCTAGGTTCCTCACATCTCCTGCTTAAATTTGCCCCAGATCAGGTTTTCCCCTGGACATTTTACGTTGCGGAAGTTGATGCACCTGTACTGGGCCTCGATTTTCTTCATCACTATGCCCTCTCCCCTAATCTGCAAGCCGGCTGTCTGACTCACGTCTCCGGTTCGAGTGTTCCTGGTGTGTCACAACATTCCCCCCTCCCCCCCCCCCCCTCAGCCCGAAGTTCCTACTAACTGTTCACACTCTGCCCTTTCAGAGTGTATGTCACTTGCTGCAAACCTTTCTTCTGCTCTCTCAGCTTTCTTGGGCGAGCGTTCAGACGTCGATGCATTGCGCACTCAGAATGTCGACCTGCGTCTTCACATTGACGAAGTCCATGCACAACTGTTGCAGGCACAAGAGCAGCTTCTACAACTCTGCACACCCACTCTTGCATCGTGGACAAGCCTCCACAGCCTGGTCATTGTGCCACAGCTGTGATCCCATTAACAGTTCGGCCAGCCTCTGCCCCTACCCCCCCTGCCCCTATCCCCCCTGCCCCTACCACCTCTGCTTCTCCCACGTTTTTGCGTGCAATTGCCAATGCCACGGAACAAACACAACTGAAGGACCCCCTGTGCGGCATAAGGCGCGCTGCCTAAACACGGAGAAACTTCGCCGTGCTAAAGACATTGTTAAAGATCTTTTGGATTCCAACATTCTCCGTCAATGTGATAGTAACTGGTCATCACCAATCCATCTCGTGCCGAAGAAGGACGGTACTTTCCGCATCTGTGGTGACTACCCTGCTCTTAACGCACGCACTACCCTACCCTATCCCCCACATTCAAGATTTCACCTAGGTGTTGCATGGTTCCCAGATCTTCTCCGTTCTCGATTGTAGCAAAGCATATCATCAGATTCCCATGTTCCCCGACGACATCCCCAAGACAGCCATAATCACTCCATCCGACCTCTTTGAGTACTGTTCCATGCCATATGGTCTCAAAAACGCTGCACAGACATGGCAACGCTTCATCGACGCTCTGTTGTTTGACCTCCCTTTCGCCTATGCCTACTTAGATGATATTCTGATTTTCTCTCCCTCACCTGGGGAACACACTCTCCATCTTTCCAGAGTGCTTGCACTGCTCGCTGCTAATGGAGTGGAGATCAACCATGAGAAGTCTCAGCTTAGCAGTCCTGAGGTCACCTTCTTAGGTCACACAGTCACGGCCGAGGGTGTCTGCCCTACCTCCTCTCGGGTTGAACTCATACTTAGCCTCCCTTCCCCAGAGGACTTCGCTGAACTTCGCCATTTTCTAGGCATGGTGAACTTCTACAGGCGCCACCTGCCCCATGCTGCGTCTATCCAGATTCCTCTGACCGACGCTCTGGCGGGTAAGGATACTAAAGGCAAACGCAAACTCGTTTGGACACTGGAGATGGCCGATTCATTCAAAAATCTCAAAACCGCCCTCTCTAAAGCTGTCACACTCGCTCACCCCGCTCCCGACGCACCAATTTCTATTACAGCTGATGCGAGCGACACTGCAATTGGTGCGGTCCTTCAGCAACATGTATTAGATACCCCCCAACCCCTCAGTTTCTTCTCCAAGAAATTAACGAAATCCCAGTCCAAATGGTCCGCTTTCGACCGTGAACTCCTCGCCCTGTACGAGGCGGTCAAATATTTCAGAGCCGATGTCGAGGGTCGCCCGTTCACGATTTATACAGATCACAGACCCTTGGCAGATGCAATCCGTAACCCCTCACGCGATCTCCCCCCACGATGCTTCCGCCATATGGATTTCATATCCCAATATTCCACTGATGCAAAATATATCAGAGGCGCTGACAATGTAGTCGCTGACTATTATGATTATGATGATGATTATTAGTGGTTTAGGGCGCACAACAGCGAGGTTATCAGTGCCCGTTCCCAAAAGTTCAATTCAGAGCCGAATTGTTGCTGACTACCTGCCCCGCATCAACATCATCACTACCCCACTTGACCTTACCGACCTGGCCCGCCGGCAAACCGAAGACACCGATATTCGTGCCTTGCAACAAGACACAACCTCTTCCCTCAAACTGGAACTACGTGCATTCTCCAGCACCACAGAACTAGTCTGGTGCGATGTTTCCACTGGTAGCCCCCGCCCTCTCGTACCCGCAGCTCTCCACCACTCTGTTTTTGATGCACTCCACAACCTAGCTCACCCAGGCATCAAAGCGTCCACCAGATTGGTCACGGAAAGGTACGTCTGGCCCGGTGTTAAACATGATTGTAGGATGTGGGCTCGCGCCTGCATACCATGTCAGAGAGCTAAAGTGGGCCGCCATGCACTTCCTCCGCCAGGCACTTTCGACATACCTAAAGGACGTCTGCGACATGCCCATATTGATATTGTAGGTCCCCTCCCTCCTTCCAAGGGCTTTCGATATATCCTGTCTGTTATTGATAGGGTCACTAGATGGGTCGAGGCAGTCCCTTTGGAAGATATTTTGGCTGAGTCTGTGGCTCGGGCCTTCATTGCTACTTGGATTTCCCGATTCGGAAGCCCTACCTCACTGACCACCGACCAAGGTAGGCAGTTTGAATCACAGCTGTTCGCCTCCCTCTGTTCGTACTGTGGCGTCGCAAAGTTTCACACAACCGCTTATCACCCCCAGGCCAATGGACTTTTGGAGCGCTGGCACCGCGCGCTTAAAGCCGCACTTATGTGCCACGGTGGCCAGTGGTCTGAATCTCTCTCCTGGGTTTTGCTAGGCCTCCGCACTGCATACAACGAGGACTTGCAAGCCTCCCTCGGCGAGATCCTTTACGGGGAGCCTCTGGTTTTACCAGCCGAATTTGTTGAGGATACGCCACTACCAAGCTCTTCTGAGCTCCCAGCACTCGTCGAGAGCGTCCAAGGGCACATCGCGCTCATCAAACCTCCCTTACCATCTGCCCACTGTAGGCCTCGTGTGTTCGTGCATAAGGAACTGGCCACATGTGAATTTATCATGTTACGTGACGACACAGTACGGACAACCCTGCAGCCTCCCTACACTGGTCCATTTAAAGTCCTGTCCCGAGGCCCTTCCACATTGTTGATACTTAACAACGGCAAACCAGTAACTGTTTCACCCCACCGGGTGAAACCAGCGTGGACCTTGCAGGAGCACTCTGCAAGTGACCCCGACGTGCACAATGCCTGCCCTCCTTCCCAGAAACCCCATCATGATTTGGACGGGCCCATCACCCCTCCCCCCTTCCTCCCCCCTTGCAGCCTACATCACGGGCCGGACGACCCGTGGTTCCACCCCGCTGGCACAGGGATTATGTCCTAGCTTCAGTTGAGCTTGCTACACCTACCCCCAAGTGTTGTGCGTGTGATTTCACCATGGACAAGTGCTTTTGTGACCATCAAGTGTCCCACCCCCACCCCCACCAGGCTGGCACAGGACTTGGTGCACCACCGTGCTCCGCACTGCATGGGGGAGGGGGGGGGCTCTGTGGCAACTATCGACTCTACGAGTGAGATATCTCCGCCATAGCAGGCTCTCTGACCCATGTGGACTTATTGTGCGCCGCCATATTGCTTCCCATTCTGTTGTGTGCTGCTGACTGTATAAGACGTTGTAAATATTCTCACATAAATAAAGTTGTATTAATGTATGTTGTTGTGTTATTTAATGATCGCTGCCGCTCCGCACATCAGGAATAACCACACTTCTAAATTCTTGGGGGGGGGGGGGGGAGGCTAGAACTTGGGGGGTTATTGCTACTGAACAGTACGGTACTCTAGATAAATTTAAAGAGGCATTTTTTTTAAAAATATTGGGGCAAGCAAAAACAAATTGAGTTGCTAAATAGCTGGGGAAAAGTTTAATCCCAGAAAATAAAGCGTAAGAACGTTCACATTGAAGTGGATGACAAATTTGTCATATTTAAACAGTAAAGTCGAGCCAGAACAAATTGTTATGGGCCTGGAAGATAAATTGCCCATGATCTGGTGAAACAAAATTATTGCAACTCCGAGGGATGATGTTCATAAATTCATTAGTTATTTGGAGAGAGTTGAGAAGTTGTTGCATGAGGAGGAGCATACAAATCGTAATGTCAGACCACCAAATAATGCAGAACCACAGCAGAATGTAAACGTTTAACAGAATTGGTGTGTACCGTGGAAATAGCAGAAGCAGAGGTCCCAGGAGATTGCGATATCAAGCAAATGATAGGCGAAATAATGGGGAGCAGGTGCACAATTATCGATCGTATTCTCTGATGCAAGAGGATGATATTGCGCCATGGCGACAGCAAATGGGGCTAAATGTAAAAAATGGTACAAAATCCCAGAATCCATTAAACTAAATGGCGTCCGTGAAAGGGCTAACATTTACAAGACAGGAAATAGTAATTTTAACCTGCTAGCAAAACCCTTTGTACGTGTAAGCACTAAGCAGACAGGGATTATAAGTGAGGAGCAGATGAATGAGCTACATAAAAATCTATACATTTAACGGAGGTTTTGGGGATTTTTTGGACAGACATAAAATAAGCACTCTATTGCAGATGAAATGGGTGATGTATTAGCAGAAAATGTGACAGAACCTGATTATCAGAAAGTCTTAGCAACCAAGTTGAAGTCAAGTCATGTTCTGGGGAAGGAGAAAGTACAGAAGCTGGAGAATGATGATGATGTGTGGTTTTGTGGGGCACTCAACTGCACCGTCATCAGTTCCCGTGCAGAGTTCCAACTTTTTGACAGTCCAGTTTTGTCTCTGTCACGAACAATGATGATGATGATGATGAAATGATGAGGACAACACAAACACCCAGTCCCCGGGCAGAGGAAATCCCTAACCCGGCTGGGAATCAAACCTGGTCCCCATGATCCAGAGGCAGCATCGCTAGCTGCGGACAAGCGGCAGAATTATGGGAGATCAGTGATGTCAATGTAGAAGAAATACTAGCATCTATAAATGACGGCACTTGTGATGCTATAAGGGCGAGGCAGGTGTCATACATCTGTAAGTGAAATTTCCACACTCCTAAACATCCCTAGGTCGACTTTTTCAGATTCGATTGTGAAGTGGAAATGTGAAGGGACACATACTGCACAAAGCATACAGGCCAACCTCATCTGTTGACTGACAAACCGCTGACAGTCGAAGAGGGTTGCACTATGACAGTTAGGTGGAAGGTGAGAAAACTTGGATTTCATGATCGAGCAGCTGCTCATTAGCCACACATCACACCAGTAAATGACCAACAATGCCTTGCTTGGTGTAAGGAGCATAAACATTGGATGGCTGAACAGTGGAAAAACGTGTAGAGTGATTAATCATGGTACGTAATGTGGGTATAGCGAATGCCTAGTAAATGTCATCTGCCAACATGTGTAGCGCCAACAGTAAAATTTGGAGGTGGTGCAGTTGTGGTGTGGTCGTGTTTCTCATGGAGGGGGCTAGCATCTCTTGTTGTTTTGCGTGGCACTATCATAGCACATGGCTACAATGATGTTTTAATCACCTTCTTGCTTCCAACTGTTGAAGAGCAGTTTGGGGATGGCGATTGCATCTTTCAACATGAACGAGCACATGTTCATAATACACGGCCTGAGGCAGAGTAGTTACACAACAATAACATCCCTGTAATGAACTGGACTGCACACAGCCCTGGCCTGAATCGTATAGAACATCTTTGGGATATTTTGGAGTTATGACTTCGTGATGGGCCTCACTGATTGACATCGATGCCTCTCCTCAGTGAAGCACTCTGAAGAATGGGCTGCCATTCCCCAAGAAACCTTCCAGCACCTGATTGAATGTATGCCTGCAAGAGTGGAAGCAGTCATCAAGGCTAAGGGTGGGCCAACACCATATTGAATTCCATCATTACTGATAGACGGCACCAAAAACTTGTAAGTCATTTTCAGCCAGGTGTGTGGGTACTTTTGATCACATAGTGTATGTTGCATCATTTTTTCGAAAAAATAATTTGACCAAATAAGAAGTAGCCAGTGTACCAATTAGGTATTGCGGGAGGCTGGAAGATTTAGAGGGCTACAATGAGTATGGATACAATGTGGGGATGGACCCAGAGGAAATCAAGATGCTACAGGAAATAAAAGAACAAAAAGTTAAAGAGATGCCAGATTTAGAGTTGAAAAGATACATTAGTCTAGAATTAGCTGTGAGCTAAGCTTGGAGGCCTCAGAGGGCATTGTAACCTATGCAATGCTAGGTGTTTGACGAACACCAGGTGCCAGGTTGTTGACACTGCTATTTCAGTTTCTTTGCATATTGTCAATCTTCCTCTTCTGTCATTCTTTACTGAATCTATCATATTTAATTTTCTTCTCTATCAGTGAAGGAAAAGTGTTTGAGAGCCTCAGAGGGTGTTATGGTGTCTTATAATGAAGTAAGTTTTATGGTGAGAGAAATGGGGGGTCAAACTGTAATGGAGTGAAGTGACAACGTAAGTATATTGATGTTCGAAAATAATTAAGGTATGAAGGTGATGATGTAAAGGGAAAGTGGAAATAGGGTGCATTATACTGCTGAAAGCTGACAGTAAGGATTGACTTTAGTAATATGAGAAGTTATTCCATGGTATGTGGAAGTGTACAAAGCCTTAATGCATCAGTTAAAATAATGGCAAATAGGAAGGCATATACTGTTGGAATATGTAAAAATAAATTGGAGGCTGAGTGAAATGTAGGGAAATGAAAGTAATTGGGTGTGACAAGAGCAGTTAATAAAGAAGGTTTTGAAGAGGAACACTTAAGTGTAGAGGTCAGGAAAAGGCATGTTCTAATGATGAAAAGGGATATACAGTGGCCACATAGCTAAAGGAAGTTTAACAAATATGACAAAAATATACCTGGATGAAGCTGAAGAAAATTTATTATGAAAGGAGTATGAATGAATGTGGAGATTTTTATATATTGTAAACAAAAAAATTGATTTATGTTCAACAGTGGTAAAAAAATTATGTAGAAGTCATGCAAAGAGAGACTGCATAAAAGTGGTAACTATTTATTATAAAATGTTTGTAAATAATTATTTTGTGTGAAATGTGTTTTTCACAATTAAATGTTCTCCAGTATTGTTAAAGTAAAGAAAAAATTTAAGATAGCTACTAGGTTTTCTTTAAAAAAAAATTATTAAATCCTCTAATGGAACTAAATTCTTGAAAAAAATTCCTGATAGACTTGATCTTGTTGATTAAAATAAAATAAGGAAGCAACACACTGTTAATTTACTTTCATTTGAAGTCAAGTTAAACAAAATATAAATTTTGTAAATAATTTCCTGTAATAATAAGTGATTTTGTATAAGGATGTATGCAAAGAAAGTAGTCTTAGATGGAAGTATGGTTTCTGGGACAACATTGCATGTAAACCCTGGCTGGACAGATATGTGGAGAGTGGAGGAATGTTATGGATGCTACAATGCAAAGGTGCGACTATGTGATGTGCTGTGCTGGTGCTAAGGTTAATAAAATAGTGAACAAGTAGTTAACTTCAAAAGACTTTCATGAAACGTGACTTTAAAAATGTTGAAAAGTTATTGAAATTTTGAAAATTTGCATCAATTATGTCAAGGAAGAAATGATTTTTCATAAAGAAACTAAAAGATTAGACTAGGTTAGTTGTAGACTGCCGAGTCTGGAGTAAGAAATTTGTAATTTTTGTTTATAAGAATGAGAATTTATTTGAAAGATTTAAAATTTCAATTTGATAATTTGTATAGTTCTAAAAATGTTGGAAAAAACTTCATAATCATAGGGGGTGTGAGTTGTGGTATCATATATCACTCCCGTATGGAGCCTGTGTATTGCGGGAATGACTCATGCGTGCATCGTGACAGTTGGTCTGAAGCAGGTTCAGTCGAGTACGTAGGTCTCATTTTCATCAGCTAGAGGACAGTAGCGCACAGAGACATTCAAGAAACAGGTCAAGAGAATATTTTTTTTTAGTTGTTCTGTTGCACAGAGAGATTCGAGAAACAGGTTAAGAGAATATTTTTTGAGTTGTTCTGTTTATTTCTTGAAGGCTTTTTTGTTTATTTATGTTTGTAAACTTTTGTATATGCTCTTAGTAGTGTGAATGATTTGTCATTGTGGTCTAAAGTAAATATGCAGATCATTGTTCTACTGATGAAAACTGTACAAAGTGGTGTGAGAAAGTTTTAAAACAGTGTGAATGCAGACAATGGGGGATTTTGTATCATAATGCACTATGTGATTGAAAGTATCCAGACACCCCCAACAACATACGGTTTTCATATTAGGTACATTATGCTGCCACCTACTGCCAGGTACTCCATATCAGCAACCTCAGTAGTCATTAGACATCGTGAGAGAGAGCAGAATGGGGCACTCTGCAGAACTCTCAGACATCGAACTTGGTCAGGTGACTGGGTGTCACTTGTGTCATATGTCTGTAAGCGAGACTTCCACACTCCTAAACATACCCTATGTCCACTGTTTCTGATGTGATAGTGAAGTGGAAACGTGAAGGGACATGTACAGCACAAAAGTGTACAGGCCAACCTTGTCTGTTGACTGACAGACTGCCGACAATTGAACAGGGTCGTAATGTGTAAGAGACAGACCATCACACAAGAATTACAAACTGCATCAGGATCCACAGCAAGTATTGTGGCAGTTAGGTGGGAGGCGAGAAAACATGGATTTCATGATTGAGCGGCTGCTCATATGCCACACATCAGGCCAGTAAACGCCAAGCGACACCTCACTTGGTGTAAGGAACATAAACACTGGATGATTGAATAGTGGAAAAACATTGTGTGGAGTGATGAATCACGGTGCACACTGTGGCGATCCGATGGCAGGGTGTGGGTATGGCAAATGCCCGTTGACCGTCATCTGCCAGTGTGTATAGTGCCAACAGTGAGATTCACAGGCGGTAGTGTTATGGTGTGACCTTGTTTTTCATCGAGGGGGCTTGCACCCCTTGTTGTTTTGCATGGTACTATCACAGCACAGGCCTACATTGATGTTTTAAGCACCTCCTTGCTTCTCACTGTAGAAGAGCAATTCAGGGGTGGCGACTGCATCTTTCAACGCGATCGAGCACCTGTTCATAATGCACAGCCTGTGGCGGAGTGGTTACATGACAGCAACATCCCTGTAATGGACTGGCCTGCACAGAGTCCTGACTTGAATCGTATAGAACACCTCTGGGATGTTTTGGAACTCTGACTTTGTGCCAGGCCGACCCTCATCAATACCTCACCTCAGTGCAGCACTCCCTAAGAATGGGCTGTCGTTCCCCAAGAAACCTTCCAGCACCCCATTGAATGTATGCCTGTGAGAGTGGAAGCGGTCATCAATGCTAAGGGTGTGTCAACACCATATTGAGTTCCAGTGTTACTGATGGAGGGTGCACTTCATTTTCAGCCACATGTCTGGATACTTTTGATCACATAGTGTCTGTTTAGCAAGTTTATGGTAAAAGAATAGCTAATGCAAGTGCAAATGAAAATACACTCCTGGAAATTGAAATAAGAACACTGTGAATTCATTGTCCCAGGAAGGGGAAACTTTATTGACACATTCCTGGCGTCAGATACATCACATGATCACACTGACAGAACCACAGGCACATAGACACAGGCAACAGAGCATGCACAATGTCGGCACTAGTACAGTGTATATCCACCTTTCGCAGCAATGCAGGCTGCTGTTCTCCCATGGAGACGATCGTAGAGATGCTGGATGTAGTCCTGTGGAACGGCTTGCCATGCCATTTCCACCTGGCGCCTCAGTTGGACCAGCGTTCGTGCTGGACGTGCAGACCGCGTGAGACGACGCTTCATCCAGTCCCAAACATGCTCAATGGGGGACAGATCCGGAGATCTTGCTGGCCAGGGTAGTTGACTTACACCTTCTAGAGCACGTTGGGTGGCACGGGATACATGCGGACGTGCATTGTCCTGTTGGAACAGCAAGTTCCCTTGCCGGTCTAGGAATGGTAGAACGATGGGTTCGATGACGGTTTGGATGTACCGTGCACTATTCAGTGTCCCCTCGACGATCACCAGTGGTGTACGGCCAGTGTAGGAGATCGCTCCCCACACCATGATGCCGGGTGTTGGCCCTGTGTGCCTCGGTCGTATGCAGTCCTGATTGTGGCGCTCACCTGCACGGCACCAAACACGCATACGACCATCATTGGCACCAAGGCAGAAGCGACTCTCATCGCTGAAGACGACACGTCTCCATTCGTCCCTCCATTCACGCCTGTCGCGACACCACTGGAGGCGGGCTGCACGATGTTGGGGCGTGAGCGGAAGACGGCCTAACGGTGTGCGGGACCGTAGCCCAGCTTCATGGAGACGGTTGCAAATGGTCCTCGCCGATACCCCAAGAGCAACAGTGTCCCTAATTTGCTGGGAAGTGGCGGTGCGTTCCCCTACGGCACTGCGTAGGATCCTACGGTCTTGGCGTGCATCCGTGCGTCGCTGCGGTCCGGTCCCAGGTCGACGGGCACGTGCACCTTCCGCCGACCACTGGCGACAACATCGATGTACTGTGGAGACCTCACGCCCCACGTGTTGAGCAATTCGGCGGTACGTCCACCCGGCCTCCCGCATGCCCACTATACGCCCTCGCTCAAAGTCCGTCAACTGCACATACGGTTCACGTCCACGATGTCGCGGCATGCTACCAGTGTTAAAGACTGCGATGGAGCTCCGTATGCCACGGCAAACTGGCTGACACTGACGGCGGCGGTGCACAAATGCTGCGCAGCTAGCGCCATTCGACAGCCAACACCGCGGTTCCTGGTGTGTCCGCTGTGCCGTGCGTGTGATCATTGCTTGTACAGCCCTCTCGCAGTGTCCGGAGCAAGTATGGTGGGTCTGACACACCGGTGTCAATGTGTTCTTTTTTCCATTTCCAGGAGTGTAGTTAATAATGTAAAGTATAAACAAAATATCAGAATTTGTAATATTTATTTTGGTAAAAAGTACAGTTCAAAAGTGTGTTATTTGTTGATTGGTTAGTCACAAAGTGTGGACTAATGCGGGAGAATAACGTTTTTCCTTGGAGACATAGAATGCTTACAGCAGTCTAAAGCAACCGGACCTAGCCTTTCAATGGTACGGGCATGTGTAGTATGATCTCTGAAGGAAGTTTTAATTTGCTGGTTTTAGTTGTGATACATGCGTCAAGAGGTTTTAAATTGGAAGCATATTTATTCCAGTGTGTTTTTTAGAAAGTACAAAATTTAAGTAATTTAGTGTATGAGAGAAAGCAAGTAATTCCACGTGGCCTATTGAGCAAATCGGTGACTAAAAACTTGAGTGCATTAGACACTGATAAACTTAATAGTATGGTGAGTATTTTCATTTAGCAACAATCAGTGCTTAGTAGCTGTTCAGATTTCAGGAAATACATTACCATAACATTGCTAACATGAATGAAAGGGTTTTTGGATGACTGTGTTAAGATTAGCAAGGGCTTGGCAGTGTACAATATTGAGGTTCAGAATATACCAAAGTTTTGCCATTACTTCCATCTTTCATTCAAAATCTAGACCTTTTCCAGATTCTTGGACTAGTTCCACTGTATGCAGCCCGTTGGGAGTTGCAGTACAGTAGATTTCTGCTCAGGTTTCCTACTGGCGATCTGCTGCAGCGAGTTCAGACGTAGGTACAGGTAATGCGCGAACAGAACCACGCTGCTACAAATGGGAGGATTGATGACTTTTGAAAAATGGGTTTGCAACAATCTGAGCATGTTGCATTGCTCTTGCAGTTCTTTTCTGGGTTAGGAAAACTAGTGCATTAGGTGGTGTATTACCCTGAAATATAATTCAGTCAGCAAGATGTTATAGAATTGAGCAAAGTAGCCAATTCGGACAGTGCTTGCTGTAACAGTGAGTAACTGTGGACTATAACATTTTTTATTCCATTTATTTTGTTTATGTGTGTATGCCATATATCTAAATACTTTGTTTCCAGAGAAGATGAAATTTTGTTGGAGTTTGTCACACCGGTGTTGCATGTACCACCTTTCAAACAAAAATATAGGAATGTTATTTTTGTGTATTAGTGGTTTACTTATTCCCTTGAAATCTATCTAACTGTGCTAAAGTTTTATTTAAAGCCAGTTTTAATTGACTTCGGGTGTTTCCCGTAATAAGGACGCTTGTGTCATCTGTAAAGAAAGTATTTGTGATCCAGTGTCAAGAACCTATGTGTTTATACAGAGAAGAAAGTTGGTTGGCCTAAGGATGTATCTGTGACACACTTGTTTTAGCATTTTTGCATCTGAGAAACATCTTAGTGTTTTCATTTAGTTAATGTCTTATTTGTATTTCCTGTTTCCAATTTGTCAAGTATGAAGTGAACCATTTTAGTGCAATGCCTCTATACCATATACTTGGAGCTTGTCGAACAGCATGTTATGGGCCAGACGTCAAATGCTTTACTTAAATCTAAAAAAATACCAGTGTCACTTTTTTATTCATTGTTTGCAGGGCATTGTGTATGACATCAAACGGCACTAGTTTATTTGTTTTTCCTGAGTGCCTGCTGAATATCAGTGAGAATTTTGTTATTCTCTAAAAATTTCATTAAGATATTATACATTACTTTTCTATGATTTTGTTGAAGCCCAGTACGGCAGTTGGTCTGTAGTTTTATTTACCTCCTATCTTGGGAATAGGGACCACTTCAGCGATTTTGTAAGTCTGAAAATGTGCCAGTCAAAGATCAACTGCTGTACCCTCACCAGGCAGTAAAATGCCTGTAATACATTTCTTTATGATGCAATCATGAACACCATCAATTCCTGATGACCTTTTTGTAAGAGTTGATGCAACATGGATTATTTCATCTGTAGTAGGTTCACGAAGAGACAGGAGGAACACGACTGCACTTTTTGCTTCTGTTTCTTTCTAGTATCTGTTTTGTCACTGACAAATTATTTGTGATATTTGCAGTTACACTCAAACGATTTGCAATGTGTTGTGGATCACTTTTACCCTTCTTCTCCTGGTTCAGAGTGATGTTTTCCATTTTAGGGGACACTACTTGCTTCCTTCTTTATTACTTTCCATACTGCTTGGCTTTTATTTACCGACTCCATTATGAACTTATCATTAGCTTTTTTTTTTTTTTTTTTTTTTTTTTGCCTGGACTATCAGTCTCTTGTACATTTGAAGGTATTTCTAAATGTAGTTGTGCAGAAAAGGGGTCCTGTTATTGTTTCTCCCATATCTGAGTAATTCTCTTTTCCTTGCACCCAATATTTTGGTACCTGTTGTTATTTATCTCTTTGCTTTTGAAGACTCACCTCATTACTTGTGTTTTGAGAGGGAATACAATTTCAAAGTAATCACAGAAAAATGTTAAAGAATTTCTGTTGGTGTCATCCGTTTGTTGAAATTCTTCCCACCTTTCACCGTTGTTTTTGGTTCTGGGTGGGCAGCAAGCAGCTTTGTAGGGTAACAACTTTAGCTTCATGATAACAAAGGCTTGTACTTTTACATTGTCCAAAACTGTTTGTATTCACAAATATCTAATCCAGGGAAGTGGCAGTAATTTTTGTGATTCTTTCTGTGGTCTTTATGGTCTGTTTTAAGTTTAAAGCATCTATGAGGTTGAGCAGTAGCTCTTATTTTGCTGGTTCCAAGTAAATCAATGTTAATGTCCCCACACAGCACTAATGACTTTTTGTCTGGATGGAGCCTGTTTAGTCCATATTCAAGCTTATTTATGAATTATTCAGTTTCCATTTGGGGTGCAATGAATACATTCTACAACTGTATTTGCCTTACAAAATTCTGCTGTTTGTCCTGCAGCATTGCTTTTCCCTTTTAAAAATTAAGTTTCAAATCAAATATTGGTTACCTTTCTCTGCTCTTATTCCTGTGGGTACTAGATGCTCTGTTTAATACTACTAGTGAACTGCTCGGTATTTGGGCTCGTTGCAATTAACAGGAAATGCAAAAGCTATCACTGATACTGTTAATAAATGACACTAACATGAAAACTAGGGTTTATCTGCATCACAGAAGGTATTTAACAACATGTAATGCTTATAAATTTTATTTCTAAGGATTTTAGACATTGAGTTTGAAGGTAGTGCTCTACCTGAACTATGCACAGGGATCAGTGGTAGCCCATGTGCAATTTTACAAATGTGTTACCATGCGTTGGCTGGTAACTTTTCAACTTACAATGGGAGTAATTTTAACTTAATATATTAATTTTGAGTGTATTAACTGAACTGTTTAAATATATTCAAATTTTATAATTAATTGCTTAACATTGGAAGGAATAAGCTAAAATGAAGAAAAACTATATTAGTAGCAGCAGGAACTGAACCCAGGCTAACAAATTACCTGCTGTCAACCACATCCCCCCACTTCTGTCACTCCTAATAAACCCCTCAGAGTAATTTGAGCAATATGCTACATCTATTTTCAAAGAAACTATTGATCTGGTGTTGTGAGCAATGTAGCACTCTTAGTGCCAGAAGGAATGACATCACATCAGAGCATGTGCAGTCAAACACAGACAACTGCACTCCTCCTCCAAATTTATTGGAGCGCAGCTGACCATCTTTGATTTCAGCACCTGATGCTTGTTAATAATTATTGTGGAGAGAAGGGTACAAAACATGTTTTCACCTCTTATTTGCATGCAAGCACGCATTCAAAGAGAAACGGCACAATTCTAGTGCGGTATTTACATTGTGCTGGAGCACATTAGTACACGATAACTTACGGCCAGAGTATACTGTGGTGGTATGGGCAGCAGTTCTATGGACCGAAAATGATAAGTACCCACCAGCTCACCATACTTTCCCTGCAGAGAGATTTTAAGGAAGGAAATCATGTGTGCCTTCTTCAGTGATTCGTGTTTACTTCATTCTACGTGTTAGCTCCCGGATACGGTGATGATGCATAAACAAAAAATTTACCTTAGCCCCCACAGAGCCCCAACCATTCGCAAGTCAACTTCATTACATAGATATCCAACTGTTATATTAGAAAGCATATGTATCACCAGTCAGTCATGCAATACCTTTGAGACCAAGATGAAAAGCACAACCTTGTACAATAAAGCATAACTTAACACAGTATATTCAGGTTATTTTAACAAAACGTCTAACATTGTCTGCACATCAACATAGAACTACATGCTACCACTGCATGCAGTGAGAACCTATAATGATGCCATTTTCACAACAATAATAGGCTAAAAAACAAATGTCTGGGTACAGATTTTGGTGCATGAGGAACAGGCAAATCCTTCAGTGTGCACACAAGTGTGTGTGCTCATCAGATTAAACAAGGGCCTTTGGCAGTACGCCAACCAGTGCTTTGCTTTCCTAGTGATCCTCGAAATGTACCCAGTAGGAATTACAGTGAGACAACCGGAAGCTTCTGATTGGTTATGCAAAGGGGTAGTGACAGAAATACAACAAATCTTAGATCAAAGGGTAACAACCAATACCCAGCTCCTGTAATGGAAAGAGGAATATGGCAGAACATCTGGCACACGACTAGTCTCAGGTAACTGAAGCCACACTCTTATACATATTTTTAATTAGATTATGTTAACAAGAATTTAAGTGGTATGCTGATCCACTTGAAAAGTTTTGTTCATTCTAAAATAGATGGAGGATCTGCAAAGGGAGCCTCAAAAATTGTCAGGAGGAAGAGCTTGAATAATGCAGCACAGGGCTTCCTAGACTTAATGTCCTATCATGTTCCAATACGGTGAGCAAATTTAAGTGATTTTACAACGGGAAAAGGAGGGGGGAGAGGCGACAGAAATAAGGTAGATGAATGTAAGTTTCACATTTTATGTTTTATTATTTTCACAAAGTAATCATTTAGTTAAAAAAAGGTTCTCTGGATGTCTCAGGAAGTATACATTTTTTCCTTTACAGCATTTAGCACCAAGTCGTCACTCTGTAAATGGTGTCTTGCAATTAAAATATAGCTTTAGATATAACATTTTCATCTGCTTCGTCTTCATGCACGACTTATTTCACACAAATACAAACATTCAACTGACTACATATAAAACATGACAATGCATTAAAAGAATATATGGAATAAAATAAATAGTATGAGATGATACACGAAATGAGAAAGTGAATGATGGTTCACTGCCTTTTCTTGTGCTGATTTCTTTGACTGTTGCCTTCTCTGTCCTGCCCTGCCATGCACTGCAGCTGGAAACATTACAGTGGCACGATTTAGCACTTTGAAATCATCACCGTCATCTGTATTTTTCCTCTGACTTCTTGTCTTTTTTTATCCTCAAGATGACTTTTTGTGTGTTCTACTTCTGTAAGACTGAACGAAAGACAAATATTAATTAATCACACAGTAAACATAAGAAAGGTACATAATTTAAACAAATTGCAGCAACATTTTAGCCCAACAGGAGTGTGATCAGAATACTTAGCATTTTCAGTCATTCTGGTTTTACAAACAATTTATCATGAAGATCAACAAGCAGGCCTTTACTGTAACAAATGAAACAACCTTTTGGAGTAAGAACAAATTGTACTAAGCACTATATTTATATTTCGCTTTTCATGTAGCGTACAAATTAAATTTCTACACTTTAGATGTCTTATTCATGTATGCTTGGCTGTCAGAGACAGCGAAGGACTTTGAAGAGCAGCTTAACAGACATGCCTTTTGAAACAGACAGGAGGTTAAAGATGAATATGAACAAAAATAAGACAAGGTTAAAGAAATGTTGTCTAACTAAATCAGGCGATTCTGATCAAATTAGATCATGACATCAGCCACTGAAAATCAGTAGACGAGTTTTGCTACCTGGCCAACAAAACATTTGATGATGGCTGAAGTATGGATGGCATAATTTCAGAGTGACAATGGCAAAAGAAGTATTTCTCAAAAAGAGAAATTTGTTACCATCAAATATAAATATTAGGAAGTCTATTCTGAACACAGTTGTCTAGAATATGGCCTTGCATGGAAATGAGGCAAATTTATGGCACAACTCTACTAAAAAAGTGATCAATTGATTGGGGGCAGGGGTAACAATAGTAAATGGAGGCTGATTGATGAATATGGTAAGCAGGTTCAAATGGGTATAAGTTACAGTAGTTATTCAGAGGTTACGAAGCTTGCACAGGATGACCAACAGGGAGAGCTGCCTCAAACCACTCTTAGGAGTGAAGGCGCCAACGCCGACGCCTGTTCGAAATCCCTGAAGGTTCTCCTTGTCAAGATCTACGAATAACATAAATGAGTAAATAATTAATTAACCAATCAATCTATCCCTGAGTTAATGTTGTTCTGTTGGTTCCTGTAGATTTGTCAGACTTACAGACAAAATGAAATTTCGAAACTTGTATATATTTTAACTGACTGAACTGTGGGGATCTTTGTGAAACATTCTCCATTGTATTAACTAAACAAACACTTTTTAGCCTTGTTTCACAAACTTTATTATTACTGTGTGACCTATATTTCAGGTTGTAAGGCCATCCTCTAGTACATAACTTTTGTACGTTGTAAATTAAAATCCACGTGCAGGGTGTATCAACAAAGTGTCATTCAATTTGGCATGTCCATTTCTGAAACTAATAAATGTCAATTTTTTTGTGTGTTTTGATCGAAGGGAAACTCAAAAATTTGTTTTTCATGCCATTTCATAGGTGTTCAATATGCCCCCTTGAGATGCACGGCATATGTCAATGGAGTATTCAAATCGTTCTCACACTGCAGTGAGCATGTCTTGAGTTACAGCTTCCACAGCTGCTGTTATGCGATGTCTCAGTTCATTCATTGTTGCTGGTAATGGAGGCACATAAACAGAGTCTTATGAACCCTCACAAGAAATGATCACACAGAGTCATGTCCAGTGACGTTTGAGGACAGTAATTTAAGGCTGAATCATTTGGTTCAGTGTGACCAGTCTATCATTCAATAATCCTTAGATTCAAAAGTTTCTGTACTTCCACATGCCAGTGTGGCATCCTGTTGATAAATGAAGTAGTTTGAATCCGTCTTCAACTGTGGAAAAATAAAGTTCTCACGCATATCGAGATATGTGCTTCCTGTAACACTGTTCTCGGCAAAGTAAAATGGACCATACACCTTTCCTCGTGAAACTGCACAAAAAAAAAACATTATAGTTTGGAGAGTCCCTCATGTTGTACAACTTCATGTGGTTGTTCTGTACCCCGTATTCTCACTTTACAACTGTTCACCTTTCCATTAAAATGTAATGTTGCCTCGCCCTGAACACTAAGCGTGGAAGAAAACTGTCAGCCTCCATATTGCCAAGAATGAAATTCCGGAACTCCACACATTGTTGTTTGTCACCTTCAAGGAGAGCTGGCAGCAGAATTCTGTACAGTTTCATGTGTAAACATTGAAGCAACACACATCAGGTTGACATCAGTTGCATGTTAAGCTGTTTAACAGCACTTCGAATGGGTTTCTGTGAACTCCTGGTGAAACTATGGCGGGTGCATTCAACATCTGTGTCGCACACAGTGGGATGACCTGGCGATTTGCCTTTACACAAACAACCCGTTTCTTTGAATTGTTCATGCCATTATCTAATGCTCTGTGCTGTAGGAGAATCCACACCATATGTAGTTTGAACGTTATTACTGATTGCCACTGCACGAAACTTTGAACACACAACACTTTCTTTGCTGATCCATTATGGACGGTAGGACAATGCCTGGCATGTATTTCTTGATGCAACACTTTACCAACAGCCAACATAAGAAGTTCATAAAATAAATTTCTACAATACATATGGCTGTTGGTAAATTATTGCATCAAGAAACACAACAGTTTCTGTTGTCCCAACACCATTTTTACTAGAAGTGAAGTGGGCGCATACTTTTGCTACCTAGCAGGAACCATGTAAAACTATGTAGTTTGCTCTTTTGAACAGTACATTGTTCACACACATCACAAAAATATTAATGGTCACGATTTTTTTTAATCTGATAATTCTTTTTGACACTCCCTGTATTTTTTGTCTGTATGTGAAGTCTGATCTCAGAAACTACTGTAGGGACTCCGATACAGTTTCCACTGACATACAGACCAATTTATGAGGAGGGTTTATGTATTTCATTTATTACTGATAGCCAGGTAAGTTGTCCAGTTAGTACAACGCATGTGAAGCCAGATGGGTCACTAGTTATTTTACAGACTTGTTTGATGATTACCTTACTGCCCTTACTTCTGTTCTACAGTGAAACAGGCTGCAGGTTTTTATCACCTATCCTCAATTCTCCCTTGCCCAGTGGCTAAAAAGGCATGTCTAGTTCAAATTTTATTGAAGGTTCGCATCACTTTCAGTTGTTGTGCACTTTCTTAACGATCACAACTGCTTCTATTGAAGCTCAGTTTATAGTTTGTCAGTTATCACCTTTCCTGCTGATATTCGTTTTTCTTGAAACTTCAAAGCTACACCGAATATCAGATTGTTCACCTAACCTGTTCACCACAAACAATTAAATAAACTATATAGACTGTTTGAGATACATCACTATGTGGTTTAAACTCAACACTAAACGAAACCTTTTCTTTCTTAACAACTTTAACTGATATCAAAGAATGCCACGCAACAACCTCTTAGTTGCTGGTAGTTCTCAGACTTGCACCTACATTTATGAAGACTTTACATTCTGCTTGATGGGTACCATATATATTGTTGTGCATAACAGGACAAATTACGTATCATTTATGTATCTGCCAACTTACTTCTTCTGCTATTGCTCTCAGTTCTTCTGCTGCTGCCTTTCCAGTCTGTTCAACCATACTGCAAAATATACTGTTGTTGTCACTGAGTAGTATGTGTGGATGGTCAAATTCCTGAAAATTTACAATAGAAAAGTAGTGGATGTAAGTATTTAAGGCAACAGTAAAACTGTGAATACGTATCTTATTAACAGCTTACACAGTAACAATCTTTCACGACCAACAAAACACAAAAACAATTACAGAAATTTGATTATTAACATTATTGCTGCAGGCTAAGTTCAAACAAAATTTTATTTTTAAATTATATTACTAATGTGCTGAAGTAGAATAAACAAATAAATACTACTGTTTTAAATCTTCCAGCTTTCATCCCAAGGTTTCTTTTGATATATGAACACACTATCTTCATCAGTATGCATGGAGTGAATACCTTCAAGTGAAAACAGGAACAATTTTTGCCATCTTCTATGCCCACTACACAACCTGTCACATTCTCAATCTTCCGTTCAACAAGGTGATAATCCATCTAAAACTTAATGGAACTTCTAACATTAGCAGAATTTTTAGTATTTTCAACCCACTTAATTATGTGAACCGCAAATCCTCTAGTGTAGCCGTCCTGGATGTTACTCTATTGTGACTGCCATTGCCACATAACGTACCTTAGTCCCTGCAAAAAGGGAAACTGCTTTGGCTGAAACTGGAAAACCATTTTATTCACCGCAGTGACTGAGGTTGTATGTTAATGCATTGAGACATTTTTCGAAGCAAATAAAATTGTTTTACAGTTAGGTTTCTTAACAAAACTGGCTATGGAGAGATTAATGTACCAACTGATCTCAGATCATGAAATCGGGGAGGCAAGGAAAGTGTGGAAAATACTGACAAGGAGAAGGGAAATGATGATAGGACATCTGTTAAGATATGAAGGTATGACTTCCATGGTACTAGAGGGTATTGTAGAGGGCAAAACCTGTAGAGTAAGAGACAAGTTGGAATACATCCAGCAAATAACTGAGAACGTAGGTGGCAAGTGCTGCTGTGAGATGAGGAGGTGGCAAAGGAGAGGAATTCGTGGCAGACCACATCACACCAGTTAGAAGACAAATGACTCAAAAAAAGAAAAAAATTGTCATACACAGCCACACATTGTGTGTATATGGGCAGATGAACCAGCCAACAAACGCCCACTTAGTGTTATTGACCAAGAGTCGTGCTCCAGCTACCACTATAGGTCACACAGGAGACAAATCTCTCAAACTGCAAATAGGATCTAGCCTGACTATGGAAGAACATCAATGAGTTTATTTGTTCTACGCAAAAGTTCAGATGCTTTCATATCCTGAGCTGACGGAAGACAGACCAAGTTGGACTGGTAAAACACTGTAACACTGGAGATCATGCATCAATTAAGTCCAAGTCTTACATGGTCTCACTGACAGAACAACAGGTAACATTCAAGATAATGACAATGAGCCTATGGAGTCTTTGGCCCTCTCCTGCAGTCCTTGGCGGAAGAAAGACGGCAAATGGCAATTATGCATTGACTAATGATGACTGAACATAATCATGGAAAATTATGTCTATCGAAGCTGCATATTGATGGCACTTTAGACTACTTGGAAAGGGCGAAGTATTTCTTAACTATTGATATGCGGACAAGATTCTGGCAAATAGAGATTGGTGAGGCTGACTAGAAGAGTTATCCCATTTGGACTATCTAACACTGAAGCCACCTTTGAACGTATCTTATCGTATCGCTTTAGGGCACAAAAAACAACTGGGGTCATACGAGCCCAAGTCTAAACTATAGAACATGAACACACAGAGGAGTTGAACGACTACACATCAGTCCCAATGGACAGACTAGAAGACAGCTAAAAACAGGCAAATGGAAAAAGGGCTAAGAAACACCATGCAGAAATGGAGGTCCAAAACTAAAAATTAAATGGTCTTGGCCACACTGCTTCGGCAGATAAAAAGTAAAACGTGGTCGACAGCCTGCGTGTCATTCACTAAAACAGCTGATAAATGAGACAGCAAACCCAAGCTGGAACACAAATGGTTAAATAAAAAAAAGGGCATTCCAGCAGGAAGTGGCAGACAGTTAAAATTTGTTATAAGGACAAAGTCTTCCCCCCATGAACCATGGACCTTGCCGTTGGTGGGGAGGCTTGCGTGCCTCAGCGATACAGATAGCCGTACCGTAGGTACAACCACAACGGAGGGGTATCTGTTGAGAGGCCAGACAAATGTGTGGTTCCTGAAGAGGGGCAGCAGCCTTTTCAGTAGTTGCAAGGGCAACAGTCTGGATGATCGACTGATCTGGCCTTGTAACAATAACCAAAACGGCCTTGCTGTGCTGGTACTGTGAACGGCTGAAAGCAAGGGGAAACTACGGCCGTAATTTTTCCCGAGGGCATGCAGCTTTACTGTATGATTAAATGATGGCGTCCTCTTGGGTAAAATATTCCGGAGGTAAAATAGTCCCCCATTCGGATCTCCGGGTGGGGACTACTCAAGAGGATGTCGTTTTCAGGAGAAAGAAAACTGGCGTTCTACGGATCGGAGCGTGGAATGTCAGATCCCTTAATCGGACAGGTAGGTTAGAAAATTTGAAAAGGGAAATGGATAGGTTAAAGTTAGATATAGTGGGAATTAGTGAAGTTCGGTGGCAGGAGGAACAAGACTTCTGGTCAGGTGACCACAGTGACCACAGGGGGTGGTTTTTTTTTTTTTTTTGGGGGGGGGGGGGGGGGCGCAAAACTTCTATGGTCATTAGCGCCCGGTCCGTGACTTAGGAAGCGGTAAAAAACCGAAATTTAAAACCAGCAGCAATGAGAACGAAAGTCATAAAATTGGAGAAACTAAAAGCGGAAGGAAGGCTTAAAAATCCACTACAGAAAGGGGTTGGTTGTCCCCAAAAAAAGCTTCAAATGACTGACGTCATTTCACTGGCACTAATAAACCAGAGAACGTGGTCGGCGGAGCGCGTGTCATCTGCTAAAATCGACGATATATCAGGCGATAGCTGTAGACGGGAGCGTAACGGATTAAAATAGGGGCACTCAATTAAAAGGTGTCTTACCGTCCACAGCTGAGAGCAGTGGGGACAGAGTGGGGGAGGATCGCCGCTTAAAAGATGTCGATGGCTAAAAAGGCAGTGCCCTATCCGGAGTCTAGTTAAAATTACCTCCTCCCGACGACGCGGTCAGGAGGAAGAGGTCCAAGCACAAGGAAGAGCTTTCATGTCCCACAATTTATTATGGGTAAGTGTCGACCAATGCGTGTGCCATAAATGGACAACATGTTGACATAGAACGCTCCGTAGATCGGCGAAGGGAAGCGATTGAATAGCTGGCCGAGGAAGTGAGACTGCAGCCTTGGCTGCAATATCGGCCGCCTCATTTCCACAGATACCAACGTGTCCCGGGAGCCAGAGGAACGACACCGAGACGCCCCCCAGGTGGAGCAAGCGCAGACAGTCCTGAATCCAGTGGACCAGAGGGTGCACAGGGTAAAGAGCTTTGAGACTAAGGAGAGAGCTGAGAGAATCGGAGCAGACTACGTACTGTATCCGCTGATAGCGGCGGATGTAGTGGACAGCCTGGAGAACAGCGTAAAGCTCCGCAGTATAAACCGAACACTGGTCGGGAAGCTGAAAGTGATTTGGGGTGTCACCAACAATATAGGCACTCCCTACACCTAACGATGTTTTCGAGCCATCGGTGTAAATAAATGTGGCGTCCGTCATTTGTGCACATAGAGCAGCAAATGCCCGACGATAAACAAGTGAAGGGGTACCATCTTTGGGAAATCGACAAAGGTCACGGAGCAGGCAGATCCGGGGACGGAGCCAAGGTGGTGCTGTACCCCCAAGTTGTCAAGAAGGTTTTAGGAAAGCGGAAGGAAAGCGAATGGAGCAGTTGACGGAAGCGGACTCCCGGTGGTAGTAGGGAGGAGGGGCGACCTGCATACCCTACATCAAAGGAGGCGTCGAAAAAAAGGTCATGGGCTGGATTAGCAGGCATGGAAGACAGATGGCTAGCATAACGACTCAGAAGGACTGCTCACCGATTGGACAGCGGAGGTTCAGCAGTCTCAGCATAAAGGCTTTCCACAGGGCTGGTGTAAAAAGCTCCAGACACTAAACGTAATCCACGGTGGTGGATAGAGTCGAGACGCCGAAGAATAGACGGCCGAGCAGAGGAGTAGACTATGCTTCCATAGTCCAATTTCAAGCGCACTAAGGCGCGATAGAGGCGGAGAAGGACCACTCGGTCCGCTCCCGAGGAGGTACCATTCAGGACACGGAGGGTGTTAAGGGATCTCTGACAGTGAGCCGAAAGATAGGAAACGTGAGAGGACCAGCACAGTTTTCTGTCAAACATAAGACCCAAGAATTTAGCGACGTTGGAAAACGGAAGGTTGACAGGACCTAGATGTAAGGAGGGCGGAAGAAACTCCTTACGTCGCCAAAAATTAACACAAACGGTCTTACTGGGAGAAAAACGGAAGCTGGTTTCGATGCTCCAAGAGTGGAGGCGATCGAGACATCCTTGAAGACGACGTTCAAGAAGGCTGGTCCGTTGAGAGCTGTAGTAGATCGCAAAATCGTCCACAAAGAGGGAGCCCGAGACATCAGGAGGGAGACAATCCATAATTGGATTGATGGCAATGGCAAACAGTACAACACTCAGCACGGAGCCCTGGGGTACCCCGTTTTCTTGGGAGAAGGTACGGGAGAGAGTAGTGTTCACCCGCACCCTAAATGTGCGCTCTGCCATAAATTCGCGAAGAAAAAGGGGCAGCCGACCTCGAAAGCCCTAAGAGAACAGTGTGCGGAGGATGCCTGTCCTCCAACAGGTATCGTATGCTCTCTCCAGATCAATAAATATTGCTACTGTTCGGCGTTTCCGGAGAAAATTGTTCATGATATAAGTGGAGAGAGCAACAAGATGGTCAACTGCAGAACGATGCTTTCGGAATCCGCATTGGGCAGGTGTTAAAAGACTGCGGGATTCCAGCCACCACGCTAAACGGTAATTCACCTTACGCTCCAAAACCTTACAGACACTACTCGTGAGAGAAATGGGGCGATAGCTAGAGGGGAGATGTTTGTCCTTTCCAGGTTTCGGAACAGGAACGACGATAGCTTCCCGCCATCGTCTGGGAAAAGTACTGTCGGTCCAAATTCGATTATAAAGGCGAAGGAGGTAACGCAGACTATGGGTTGATAAATGCAGCAACATTTGGACGTGGATACCATCCGGTCCTGGGGCAGAGGAGCGAGAAGAAGAGAGTGCATGTTGGAGTTCCCGCAAGGAGAAAACAGTATTGTAGCTTTCGCGATTTTGAGAGGAGAAAGCAAGAGGTCGCACTTCCGCTGCACGTTTCTTCGGGAGAAACGCTGGCGGGTAATTTGAAGAGCTCGAAATCTCAGCAAAGTGCTGACCCAACGAGTTAGAAATGGCGACGGGGTCCACTAATGTGTCATGCGCGACAGTGAGCCCAGAGACCGGGAAGAAACTAGGCGCGCCAGATAACCGTCGAAGCCGACTCCAAACTTCCGAGGAGGGAGTGAAGGTGTTAAATGAGCTAATAAAGAATTTCCAGCTTGCCTTCTTGCTATCGTGGATGACACGACGGCATCGCGCTCGGAGCTGCTTATAGTGGATACAGTTGGCCAAAGTAGGATGGTGGCGGAAAACGCGGAGAGCACGTCGCCGCTCACGTAGTGCATCACGGCATGCCTCGTTCCACCAAGGAACTGGGGGGCGCCGGGGCAATTCGGAGGTGCGTGGTATTGAATGTTCCGCAGCTGTAAGAATAACGTCGGTAATATGTGCGACCTCATCGTCGACGCTGGGAAAGTGACAGTCATCGAATGTCACTAGAGACGAAAAAAGTGTCCAATCGGCTTGGGAAAACTTCCAGCGTCGCGGGCGCATGTAGGGCAGTTGAGGCTGCAGTCTAAGGACACAAGGAAAGTGGTCACTCGAGTGTGTATCATCAAGGGCGAACCATTCGAAGCGCCGAGCTAGCGGAACAGTACTGACTGCAAGGTCCAAATGAGATAAATTTGTCGTGGAGGCAGACAAAAACGTAGGGACCCCAGTGTTGAGGCAAACTAGATCTGCTTGGTGGAAGACGTCTAGCAATAGTGAGCCACGTGGACAAGGATGTGGAGATCCCCAAAGCGGGTGGTGGGCATTTAAGTCCCCAACCAGCAAATATGGGGGTGGAAGCTGACCAAGAAGATGAAGGAGATCAGCTCGTGCCATTGGTGTGGACGATGGAATGTATACAGTACAAAGAGAGAACGTGTATCCGGAAAGGGAAAGACGGACGGCGACAGCTTGGAAGGAAGTGTTTAAATGGATTGGGTGATAATGGAGAGTTTCATGGAGAAGAATCATGAGTCCTCCACGTGCTGGAGTGCCTGCAACAGAGGGGAGATCATATCGGACGGACTGAAAATGAGGGAGAACAAAGCGGTCATGGGAACGCAGCTTTGTTTCCTGAAGACAGAAGATGAGCGGCAAGTAGGATCGTAAGAGGATCGACAATTCATCCCGATTGGCTCGAATACCGCGGATATTCCAGTGGATAATGGACATAGGGTGAACAAAAAATGGAGGAATGTGACCAAGGTCGCTGTCAACTCAACGACTGCTCTGAGCTTGCGACCGACAGCATGGAATGGCATTCAGCCGAAGGCAGAAGATCCTGATCCATAGGTTGGTCAGGAGCAGCTCCTGCCACCAGCGACCGGCCGGTTGATCGGCCGCCAGCAGTGCGCCTCGGTGACACGGAAGACGGCCTAGGGTGATTTCCGCCAGGTGGTGCTGTAGATGGGACACGCCTTGGCGGAGAAGGAGAGGAACTGCGTTTCTTTGTAGCCTTCTTGGAAGTATGATGTTTAGAGGAAGGAGGAACCGATGGTTGGGAAGTTGCCGTACGTAAAAACTCTTCACGAGTATGCTCTTTTTTTGAAGTCTTGGTGTCGGACTTTTGGGCTCGAGATTTAGCAGAGCCCGACGAAGGGTGAGCCAGAGAGTGGGCAAGCGAAAGTGGTGAGGTTGAACGGGCGATCTTTGCGCTGGCCGATCTGACGACCGTGGCACTAAAGGAGAGGTCGCAAGTCTGCGTGGCCGCCTCCTTTGTTGGCCGAGGAGAAGCAAGGACAGTGCTGTATTTTCCTTTCTGAGGCACGGTGGGCTGCCGACTGGCGAATAATTTTCGAGCAGCAAAGGTTGACACCTTTTCCTTTACTCTAATTTCCTGGATGAGCTTTTCGTCCTTAAAAACGGGACAATCTCGAGAGGAAGCAGCGTGGTCACCCATACAGTTGATGCAGCGAGGGGATGGAGGTGGACAAGCACCCTCATGGGCATCCTTGCCACACATAACACATTTGGCCGGATTGGAACAGGACTGGCTGGTGTGATTGAACCGCTGACACCGATAGCAACGCGTAGGGTTTGGGACATAAGGGCGAACGGAAATTATCTCATAGCCTGCTTTGATTTTCGATGGGAGTTGAACTTTGT
This sequence comes from Schistocerca nitens, assembly GCF_023898315.1. Classification (NCBI taxonomy): domain Eukaryota; kingdom Metazoa; phylum Arthropoda; class Insecta; order Orthoptera; family Acrididae; genus Schistocerca; species Schistocerca nitens. The sequence goes on along the minus strand of NC_064615.1, from coordinate 251,009,569 downwards.
GAAATGTCAAGAAGACAGTGCGGGTTGGAATGATGTTCGTGTCAACCTTTTTCATAACTCTATGAACAGCCGTTACGCCCTGGTCAGACAGGTAGTGCTGAATTTCTTCGTCAGACAGACCATCAAGGGAGCGTGTATAAACGACTCCACGCGAGGAATTTAAGGTACGGTGCGGTTCCACCCGGACAGGGAAAGTGTGTAGTAGTGAGGTACGCAGCAATTTTTGTGCCTGGAAGGCACTGACTGTTTCTAACAACAGGGTGCCATTCCGTAATCTGGAACAAGACTTTACAGGTCCTGCAATTGCGTCGACACCCTTCTGAATAATGAAAGGGTTGACGGTGGAGAAGTCGTGACCTTCGTCAGACCGAGAAACAACAAGGAACTGTGGCAACGATGGAAGAACTGACTGTTGCTGAGACTCAGTGAACTTACGTTTGTGAGCAGACATAGTGGAAGGTGAGGAAACCATTGCGGAAGAATCCCCCATGATTACCGGCGTCTCCGATGGCGCGCTCCTCCCTTGTGGGGGCCCTCTCTGAGGGCACTCCCGCCTTAGGTGATTGTTCTCACCTCAGGTCACACCTCCCGACAAACGGACGGAGGGACCAATCAGCACTTTCGGAAGGTATCAGCTCGGGTAATCACCCCTCCCTGGGCCTGGCCGTTACCAGGGGGTACGTACGTGTCCTACCTGTCTACTCGGGGCGGGGAATTACGCGTTACCCCGTCACCGGCTACGCATGGAAGTGCGTGGGTCGGCCTTCAGTCACGCACAGGGAGGAAGAAAGAGAAAGGGAAAGGAAAGAAGAGAGGTCTCAAACGCCGCAGCGGAGAAAAGGATAGAGAGAAGAGGTAAGGAAAAGAGAAGGACAAAGGAAGGATGAAGACTTGCAAGCAAGGAAGGCGAAGAATGTGGTACATTTACAAGCTTCCGTCTCCGGACGTAGGCACAAACCATACCCCCAGAGGGGGAGAAAGGGAAGGAAAGAGCCAGAGGTGAGGGGGGTGGGGGGGGGGGGGGCGAAGATGGGGGATGGGGAAGGATGCGGAAAGGGAAGGTATGCAGCCCGGAAAGGAAGGAAGGCCACATCAGCTCGGGGTCCCGTGCTTGCTACGCACGTATCCACAAAAGAGTTGTGGATCCCCTGGGGGGGACCACAGGGTTATAAACACAAAGTCAAATAGGGGTAATGCAGGAGTAGGTTTAATAATGAATAGGAAAATAGGAACGCGGGTAAGCTACTACAAACAGCTTAGTTAATGCATTATTGTGGCCAAGATAGATACGAAGCCCACACCTACTACAGTAGTACAAGTTTATATGCCAACTAGCTCTGCAGATGACGAAGAAATTGAAGAAATGTATGATGAAATAAAAGAAATTATTCAGATAGTGAAGGGAGACGAAAATTTAATAGTCACGGGTGACTGGAATTCGAGTGTAGGAAAAGTGAGAGAAGGAAACGTAGTAGGTGAATATGGATTGGGGCTAAGAAATGAAAGAGGAAGCCGCCTGGTAGAATTTTGCACAGAGCACAACTTAATCATAGCTAACACTTGGTTTCAGAATCATGATAGAAGGTTGTATACATGGAAGAACCCTGGAGATACTAAAAGGTATCAGATAGATTATATAATGGTAAGACAGAGATTTAGGAACCAGGTTTTAAATTGTAAGACATTTCCAGGGGCAGATGTGGACTCTGACCACAATCTATTGGTTATGACCTGTAGATTAAAACTGAAGAAACTGCAAAAAGGTGGGAATTTAAGGAGATGGGACCTGGATAAACTGAAAGAACCAGAGGTTGTACAGAGTTTCAGGGAACAATTGACAGGAATGGGGGAAAGAAATACAGCAGAAGAAGAATGGGTAGCTCTGAGGGATGAAGTAGTGAAGGCAGCAGAGGAACAAGCAGGTAAAAAGACGAGGGCTAATAGAAATCCTTGGGTAACAGAAGAAATATTGAATTTAATTGATGAAAGGAGAAAATATAAAAATGCAGTAAATGAAGCAGGCAAAAAGGAATACAAACGTCTCAAAAATGAGATCGACAGGAAGTGCAAAATGGATAAGCAGGGATGGCTAGAGGACAAATGTAAGGATGTACAGGCTTGTCTCACTAGGGGTAAGATAGATACTGCCTACAGGAAAATTAAAGAGACCTTTGGAGAGAAGAGAACCACTTGTATGAATATCAAGAGCTCAGATGGCAACCCAGTTCTAAGCAAAGAAGGGATGGCAGGAAGGTGGAAGGAGTATATAGAGGGTCTATACAAGGGCGATGTACTTGAGGACAACATTATGGAAATGGAAGAGGATGTAGATGAAGATGAAATGGGAGATACGATACTGCGTGAAGAGTTTGACAGAGCACTGAAAGACCTGAGTCGAAACAAGGCCCCCGGAGTAGACAACATTCCATTGGAACTACTGACGGCCTTGGGAGAGCCAAGCCTGACAAAACTCTACCATCTGGTGAGCAAGATGTATGAAACAGGCGAAATACCCTCAGACTTCAAGAAGAATACAATAATTCCAATCCCAAAGAAAGCAGGTGTTGACAGATGTGAGAATTACCGAACAATCAGTTCAATAAGCTACAGCTGCAAAATACTAACACTAATTCTTTACAGACAAATGGAAAAACTAGTAGAAGCCGACCTTGGGGAGGATCAGTTTGGATTCCGTAGAAATACTGGAACATGTGAGGCAATACTGACCTTACGACTTATCTTAGAAGAAAGATTAAGGAAAGGCAAACCTACGTTTCTAGCATTTGTAGACTTAGAGAAAGCTTTTGACAATGTTGATTGGAATACTCTCTTTCAAATTCTAAAGGTGGCAGGGGTAAAATACAGGGAGCAAAAGGCTATTTACAATTTGTACAGAAACCAGATGGCAGTTATAAGAGTCGAGGGACATGAAAGGGAAGCACCGGTTGGGAGGGGAGTGAGACAGGGTTGTAGCCTCTCCCCGATGTTGTTTAATCTGTATATTGAGCAAGCAGTAAAAGAAACAAAAGAAAAATTCGGAGTAGGTATTAAAATCCATGGAGAAGAAATAAAAACTTTGAGGTTCGCCGATGACATTGTAATTCTGTCAGAGACAGCAAAGGACTTTGAAGAGCAGTTGAACGGAATGGATGGTGTCTTGAAGGGAGGATATAAGATGAACATCAACAAAAGCAAAACAAGGAAAATGGAATGTAGTCGAATTAAATCGGGTGATGCTGAGGGGATTAGATTAGGAAATGAGACACTTAAAGTAGTAAAGGAGTTTTGCTATTTAGGGAGCAAAATAACTGATGATGGTCGAAGTAGAGAGGATATAAAATGTAGACTGGCAATGGCAAGGAAAGCGTTTCTGAAGAAGAGAAAATTGTTAACATCGAGTATAGATTTAAGTGTCAGGAAGTCATTTCTGAAAGTATTTGTATAGAGTGTAGCCATGTATGGAAGTGAAACATGGACGGTAAATAGTTTGGACAAGAAGAGAATAGAAGCTTTCGAAATGTGGTGCTACAGAAGAATGCTGAAGATTAGATGGGTAGATCACATAACTAATGAGGAGGTACTGAATAGGATTGGGGAGAAGCGGAGTTTGTGGCACAACTTGACCAGAAGACGGGATCGGTTGGTAGGACATGTTCTGAGGCATCAAGGGATCACCAGTTTAGTATTGGGTGCAGCATGGAGGGTAAAAATCGTAGGGGGAGACCAAGAGATCAATACACTAAGCAGATTCAGAAGGATGTAGGTTGCAGTAGGTACTGGGAGATGAAGAAGCTTGCACAGGATAGAGTAGCATGGAGAGCTGCATCAAACCATCTCAGGACTGAAGACCACAACAACAACAACAACAACAACAACAACAACAACAAAGTGGCGGGGTGGCGCCACTGAGCAAATGACATTGGCTAAAAAGGCAGTGCCCAATACGCAGCAGAGTTAAAATAATCTCCTCATGGCGGGAGGGCCAAGAGGAGGTTGTCCAAGGTGCTGGGGGAGGCTTAATAAGCTGAAGCTTATTCCCGCGAAGGGAGGACCATTGGCAATGGCAAAGGGACACCACCTCCACACAGATGTCAATGCGGAGTTCATCGGAGGGAATATACGTACTTGTGGGCTGAGGTACGAGGACGGCAGCTTTGGCAGCTGCGTCAGCAACGTTGTTTCCTGGCAGACCAATATGACCAGGGACCCACAGATACATGACACTGGCTCCACGAAGACTGAGCAAATGACAGTTTTTCTGGACCCACTACACTAAGGGATGAGCAGTGTACAGCGCATATAGACTTTGGAGAGCACTGAGTGAGTCTGAGCAGAGGACACAATTGGAAAGGTTGTGTTGTCTGAAGTATTCTGTGGCCTGATACAAGGTGAAGAGCTCGGCTGTAAATACTGATGAGTGTTCACCCGACCCCATGGTCAGTCTGAGAGCAATCAGTGTAGACAAAGGTACTATTGCGAAGTTCCATGTGAAGGTCGTGAAACTAGAGGTGATAGACTGAGGCTGGAGTTGTGTCCTTAGGAGCAAATTAAGGCCAAGGTTAACATGGAAATGGAAAGTTCACGAAGCCAAGGTGGTAAAGGATTCACACCCACCGGGTAAGTTGCAGGTAGTGTGAAGTTAAGCCACTGTAGTAAGTGGTGAAAGAGGACTCCAGGAGGTGACAGAGAAGAGGGACAAACCCCATACTGATGATCAAAGGAGGCGGCACAGGAGGGGTGGCCATCAGGGCAGAAAAACGGTGTGCATACCTGCTGAAGAGAAAATCATGGAGGTAGGACAGTGGGAGTTCAGCAGCTTCAGCATACAGACACTCAACCAGGCTGGTGTAAAAGGCACTGTGGCCGAACAGGTGCCATGATGGTGGATAGTGTTGAGACAGCGTAAGAGGGATGGATGTGCAGATGCATAAACAAAGCACCCGTAGTTGAGTTTCAAACGGGCGAGGGACCGGTACAAATGGAGGAGAGTGGTGGTGGTTCAATCAGCAGTCCAGGAAGTACCATTGAGGACACGTAGGAGATTGAGGGACCACATACAGCAGGCTGCCAGGTAAGACACACGAGAGGACAAGGAGTTTCCTATCGAGCAAGAGCCCCAGAAATTTCATAGTTTGCCAGAAGTTAATAAAGACTGTTTTGTCGGGGGAAAAGCGAAAGCCAGTGTTGATTCTCTAGGAGTAGAGGTGATCAAGACAGCATTGAAGACACCGCTCAGTGAGACATGTCCACAGAGAGCTGCAATAGATGGCAAAATCATCTACAAAAAGAGAGCCGGAGATGCCCAGCAGGAGACAGGCCATTACAGGGTTAATGGTGATAGCAAAGAGGATGCGCTCAGGACAGAACCCTGAGGCACACTTTTCCTGGATAAAGGTGTCCGACAAGGCAGAATCCACACACACCTTGAAAACTCTGTCTTGTAAAAATGCCCGAAGGAAAAAGGGCAGACGCCCATGGAAGCACCATGTGCAAAGAGTACCAGTTGTCCAGCAGGTGTTATAGGCCTCCTCCAAATCTAACAACACTGTCACAGTCTGGGATTTCCACAGAAAACCATTCACGACATGGGTGCACAAAGTAACGAGATGGTCAACTGCAGAACACCATGCTTTAAATCCAAACAGTGCATTCGTTAGTAAATGTTGAGACTCGAGCCACCACACCAGCCAGGGATGAATCATACGTTCCATCACCTTGCATACGCAGCTGAAAGAGATGGGGCGGTAGCTAGATGGAAGGTTTTTGTCCTTGCCGGACTTAGGTACGGGTACAATGATGGCTTCAAACCAGCGTCCGGGAAATGTGCACTCTGCCCAGATGCAGTTGTGTATGTTAAGCAGGAAATGATTGCCCACAAGAGAATGTTCTGCAAATCTGTATGTGGATGGCGTCCGGCCCTGGGGCAGAGGATTGGGATGAATTGAGAGCATCATCGAGCCACCTCATAGTGAAGGTGGCATTATAGCACTCACGATTCAGAGAAGACAAGGGTATTGCCCGAGCCGCCTCCACTCGTTTCCAATGCCGGAAGGCAGGGTGATAATGCAAAGTGCTTGAAACTTCCACGAAACGGTGACCCAAGGTGTTGGAGGTCCACAATAACATCGTCTGCTACTGTCAGGCTGGAAATTGGGGAATGGATCTTGGTCCCAGAGAGCTATCGGAGGTTGCCCCACATGACAGAGGAAGGTGGAATTGGTAAAAGAACTAGTGAATGAAAGCCAGCTAGCTCTTTTGCTATCCCAAAGGACGCGACAACACTTTGCACCCAACTGTTTATAATGAATGCAGTATGCCATCATAGGATGGTGGTTAAAAATACAGAGAGAGCACATCTCCATGTGCGAATCGCATCGCGGAATGCCTCAATCCACCAAGGGACTAGAACACGATGTGATAATGAGGAAGTGCGAGGAATGGAACATTCTGCAGTAGCAAGAATAACATTGGTGACGTAGTCCACCAGGTCATCACAACCAGGGAAAAACTTTTTCTTCGAAGGTCGCCAGGGAGGAGTAAAGCTGCCAGTCAGCCTTACTAAGCTGCCATTTGCACCTGCACCCAGGTGGGATAGGAGTCAACAAACAGATAGCACACAAGAAATGGTCACTTGAGTAGGTACCAGAGAGAACGGACCACTCAAGACAATGGGCAAGCTGGGCAGCACAAAAGGACAGGTCCAAATGGGAACAGATGTGTGAGGAGTCTGAAAGGAAAGTGGGGCTCCAGTGTTAAGGCAGAAGAGATTAAGTTTGTTAAGAAGGTCAGCAAAGAGGGCAACTCTTACAGGTCCTGGGAGAACCCCAGAGGGGATGATGCGCATTTAAGTCACATAGTAGCAAAAAATGGGGGAGGTAGCTGCCCAATAAGCTGAAGGAAGTCTGCCCTGGTGACAATGAAGGACAGAGGGACATAAATGGTACAGAAGGAGAAAGTCAGGCAGGGAAGGAAAAGGCTCATCCCTTATGAGCAGCACAACACCCCCATGAGATGGAATGCCGACCTCAGGGGGAAGGTCAAAACGAGTTGGTAAGTATTGTGAAAGCTCAAAGCAGTCGTGAGGGCGCAATTTTGTTTCCTGAAGGGGATGCTCCAATGCTAAAGCAGCCGTAAATCGTCTTTGTGGGACCAAAGGCTGCGAACTTTCCATTGGAGGACAGTCATGAGGAGGAAGAGATGGAGGTCTGTCAAGTCAGCAGTCACCGAGTGACAGATGGTGTAGAGTCGCTACTACAGGGCACAGGAGCAGGAGGATCCTGCTCCATGGGGTCCACAGAAGCATTGGCTTGCTTGTGTGATCGGTCCATGGAGTACAACACTGAAAACGGTTGGTGATGTGGTTCAAATGGCTCTGAGCACTATGGGACTTAACATCTTAGGTCATCAGTCCCCTAGAACTTAGAACTACTTAAACCTAACTAACCTAAGGACAGCACACAACACCCAGCCATCACGAGGCAGAGAAAATCCCTGACCCCGCCGGGAATCGAACCCGGGAACCCGGGCGTGGGAAGCGAGAACGCTACCGCACGACCACGAGATGCGGGCGCTGGTGATGTGCACCGGCAATACAGAGGCTGGCCGGGCTAAGGTAGCATGTGACGACACCGTCTAACAGGATCGTCGAGTTGGTGAAGGAGAAGACCGTTTGTCTACTTGAAGCGTTTCTGGTTACATCTACATGGATACTCTGCAAATCACATTTAAGTGCCTGGCAGAGGGTTCATCGAACCACCTTCACAATTCTCCATTATTCCAATCTTGTAGAGCACGCGGGAAGAATGAACACCTGTATCTTTCCGTACGAGCTCTGATTTCCCATATTTTATTGTGGTGATCATTCCTCTGTATGTAGGTGGGTGTCAACAAAATATTTTTGCATTCGGAGAATAAAGTTGGTAATTGGAATTTTGTGAGAAGATTCAATCGCAACGAAAAATGCTTTTCTTTTAAAGATTTCCAGCCCAAATCCTGTATCATTTCCGTGACACACTCTCCCATATTTCGCGATAATACAAAACACGCTGCCTTTCTTTGAACTTTTTCGATGTATACGATCAGTCCTATCTGGTAAGGATCCCACACCGTGCAGCGGTATTCTAAAAGAGGACGGACAAGCATAGTGTAGGCAGTAATAACAAGTAGAGGCATATGATATTTCACCAAGATGACAAAAGCCCAGTTAAGTAATCTATGTCCTAAAAATGAAGCCCTACTAGAATTCTGAGGCACGGATCAATGAAGCAGGCTTCGAGGAAACTGAGTAGACACTTGACAAACGTGAAGCTGTGACTTAAGAGGCTACTCTTGATACTTATCATACTGAAGAGGATGTGACAATATGACCAAAACACAAGTGTCCACCACTGCTGCCATAAAGAGGACTACAGGCAAGATCTATATGCAGCTGCTGCAGTCGGTTTCAATGAGAAGTTCTGAAATAGCAGGTGGCTTTTCCACCAGGAGAGGAAGCAATATCATGAACTGTGGAGTTTGCAATGTGGCATAGCCATCAGCATCACTGGCTGGTATGCTCCTGGTCACCAGTTCAAACCCAACCACTTGTGTACATTTGTTATTCAGTATTTATAATTTCTGAAAGGTTCTCTAAATGTATCATGTCTGTATATTTTAAAATTTTTGATTTTATAAACAGTAGTACTCTCCAATCAGGAGCACAGTTGTATTCTGTTCCCTGTACATTGGAGTTCGTAATGAATATGCTTTCAGTGCTAAGTGCTGTACTTCACTGATGACCCTGCTTTTGGGTCTAGACTAGAGTGTGGTAACATGACAATATCAATATCAATCAGAGGTAATTATGGACTTCAAGGACAGTTAAAAGTGTGCAATACATTGTGAGATCATGGTAAGTCAGTTTAGTATGATCCCTAAAACCAAAGCTAATATTTTTTAAAGGCTCTGACAATGTCTTGTTAATAAAAGGAACCACTCTAGCAAAGCAGTCTCCAAAATTTATTTATCAACTACATTATACGCATTCCACCAGCACTCACAAGCATCTCATCTCAGTACCAGCATATTTCAAGATTCAAGCTAAAGACTATGAAACACTTTCATGTCCTTGTCTCCCATTAACCATACAATTAGTACAAACGTCTTTGTACATCACCCATATTTTACATTTCTCCTAATGGAGGAAGCCTTGGTACCGAAAGCAACAGGCTGCTTTTTCCAGAAGCAACCTGTCTTTATTGCCCACGTCCCTGAGTTACTTATTATTCATTGCATAGAAGATGAATCTGTTGCATTGACTCCTCAAAATTTTTTGTTACAGCAGAAAATTCATTTAACAGTATGCAAGTAAATGCATGCTTACCTTGAGATTGCCACCATCCATAACTAGGACCTTATCACTATCCATAATGGTATGTAGTCTATGAGCGATTGTAAGAACAGTGCAATCACTAAACCTCTGACGAACTGTCTGCTGGATAAGTGCATCAGTCCTGCAACAGAAAGCAATTTTTAGAATTGAGGGAGGGAGTTTTTCTTCTTCTTGGGCCTGCGTCACACCTTAGTCATGCACAAACATATTGAATTCAAGTGAATAAGTGTTCCTTTATTCTCCATGAATCAATCTTTGTGAACCAAAAATTAACCTGTGAATCAGTAGCATATGAGGTTAAATTATCAAGTGACCTTGTAAACAGAGATGGATGTTTCTGCTTAAATTCTGCATGGAATCCTGCTCCCTCCCTGGTCAAACAGAGGGACAGAGTTAGTGCTACTTCGCCTGCTGATTATTTGTGTTCACTATCAGTAACTTCTGATACTTGTCCTCTTTGGCTGTGTAGTGGCCCTTTTTTTTGCATGTTATTTTCTGCATATGCTTTACATACCGAGATTTTAAATTTCCTTTCACAAAGCTGCTTCATTGCTTTTGTGCCCTGAATATGACAGTTGAAATATTGGTGGTTGTCGAAGACATCATCCGAGTGCATTCCCAATGGCTGCATTCCCGCAAGTTATTTGAACACCAGGAGAAATCAAGTGTCACAACATTTGACTGTAAAAAATATTAATTTATATACCAAACAAAATGTGTATAGTAGACTGCAAAATGAAGCAATGCCTGATGCATACAACACAGGTGTATGACACCACAGTAAAACTGGGTGGGAGATGCTAGTGTAACACAGTTTACTACGAACCCCATAAGCAATATAACGAATTTTATAGTACAAAACATAACATTTTTGCCAAGATGTTAGTGCCAATGGTGTTGGTGGACAGTTCTTGACCATGTAACATTAAAATATTAGAAGGAATATTTTTAAACACCTTAAACTGAATTAGTTTGCAGTTAGTTGTCTCTTATTCCTAAGACTTACAAGGCTGCAAACTGAAACACCACTAAAGACTATAGCCAGCGAAAGTTCTCGTTAGAAAGTAACCTTCACTTAAGCAGTTACATGCATCACAAAACAACAAATTAATAGGCAAGCACTTTTCTATAAAGGTCACAATTCCTGAAGAAGTTAAAAATTTGGAACACAGGCAACAATGGCTATACTATATCAAGAACTTACTGTTTTTTGTATTAAACAAAAAACAAAAGCTGCATTCTTTACAGACTTATGAAATACAATTTTGCATTCATTGTAAATCTGTATAAATAATAAAGTTTAATTACCACAGATTACACAGTGTTAATTACATAATAAAGAACACAATCCATTATAATCTTTGTAACTTTAAAAATAACTTACACAGGATCCACATTAGCTGTAGCTTCATCAAGAACAAGTATTTTATTTTTGCGAATAACTGCTCTGGCTAAGCATATCAGCTGCCTCTGTCCAACACTGAAATTTGATCCAGCCTCAGTTATTAGATAATTAAGGCCTGCTGGTGTTTCGTTCACTACATCTTTCAGCTCTACCTGAAAAAAATGAAAAATATAATATGGGGCAAAAAAGAAAAAGAACTATTAACTCTGATTATGTTAGATAATGTACCCTTGTAAAGTGAAGTGCGAAATTGTGTGTGAAGCAAATCACATAATTCTAACCAAAGAATTTACACATTGTAAGTTAATACAAGCAGAGCACTACAATGCTTGATTAGTCAAGATAGGGACTACAGAGATTATGTCGTCAACCTCAGGGATTTGTCTAACACCACATTGCACACAGAGGAGATTCTTCTAATCAGGGAGAAATCAGCTGTGGGGTTCTGGAATGCTAGGCATGGTCCTATTGGAGAAGGAACAACATTGCCTTCTTTCTACCTTTGAAATGACTTATCCAGCCAGTTATTGGGCAACCCACAGTTTAACATGGACTCCAAACCATGATGCAACTTGGTATTTTTCACATTAAGAAATTACTGCCAGTGGTGCCAGAAGCATTAAGTGAAGCGGTAAGTGTCAAGTGACGAAAAGTCTTATGACCATCATCAGGGCATCAAATCCTAAATCTTTGCTTTGAGGAACAGTTTGGTTTCAGGAGAATTGCTCAACTGTTAATGTGATTTACACGTTAACTCACGAAATTTTACAAGTACCAAATAAAAAGATAGCACCAGTGGTACTTTAAGTGGCCTATCTAAGGCATTAGAACATGCAAGTTACAAAATCCCTTTAAATAAACAGATTTTAGTGAACTGATGGTACGTCCAACCAGTAGATGATATTATCGAACCAAAAGAATGCAAGAAGTTGTACTTAGTAATTAATTTATTCAATCTATGCACACAGAGGAGATTCTTCTAATCAGGGAGAAATCAGCTGTGGGGTTCTGGAATGCTAAATAGTATGTGTAAGTAACTGCACCAATAGTAATGTAATACACAATATGGAAATAACTAGGATGGAAACATCAAAGAATTTAGCGTCCCTATTATTGAGATTATGAATTGGAGAAGCACATTTTAGAAATGTTAAAAACAACTTATCACACTCACTTTTGCACTTTGAATCGCTGCAAATCTTGGGGAGAGAAATCCATAATGAATTTAGACAACATAGTTTGGAGATTTGACAAGTGATCTATTATAAATTATCAATTAAAAATGTGAAGACCACAATAACCATTTACTTAAAAACAAAGAAAGTTTTCAATGCTCAAAAATGTGCTGTAAAAATAATGTGTTGTGTTCACTCGTGATCATCTTGTAGACATCTGTTTAAAGGGTTAGGCACTCTGACTACTGCTTCACAGCGTATGTATTCCCTTACGAAGCTTGCTGTAAATAACCTACCGCAGTTCAAAATCTACAACAATAAACCCAATGCCAGAAGAAAAAATACATTAATTACGCCATATAAACACTGTATTTACAAAAAAAAAAAAAAAAAAAAAAAAAAAAAAAAAAAAAAAAAAAAAAAAAAAAAAAAAAAGGGTACCCAATGTTGCCAAAATTTTTGATCACCTACCCAATAATGTGTCTAAAGAACAGCAAAGTTAAATTTGAAAACAAACTGAAGAAGTTTCTCCTAACAACTGCTTTTATTCCATAGAAGACTTTCGGACAGGAATTACTGATTAACATTTGTATAAAAAAATAAATAAAATGTATCACTCGTAAATAGTCAGAATGTACCTGTACTTACTTACAATGGTGAAATTAAAATGAGAAATTACTAGTTATACAACAATACAACTAAACATACAAATAATCCATGGAACATGAAACTAACCAATCACCTAACCAGTTAATTGCTGACAACAGACTCATACCACTTCTAGCATCTTTAATATTCTTCCTTCCACTTTTCATCTGAAACCATTCATGTACAACACCTTCAACTCATCATATTCCATTCATATACAGCACATTATTTGCCAGTAAGTTCCATAGATTGAAGTTTTTCCAACACTGAAAATCATATTACAGAATGGATTTCACATTCGCTTATATTTCAACAAGAAGAAATCAGCGTGTCTTTCACACTATTCGAGCATAAGCACACTGACATTATTTCCCATGCAACATAAATTTTGGTGACTTTCAGGTGAACCTCATACACTCTCACTTTTTTTGTTTCACAATCAGCTATCCAGACACATACCACTCTCAAGTTATGCTTTTGTAGATTAACTTACTAATCTCTTAGAAATACAAAGTTTTTTTTTTCTCCACACACATTTCCTCGTTATCAAAACATTGTAACTCTGATCTTAAATGAACTTCATCCATCAAATCACATGAATACTTACTGCTTCCAGTGCAAGCCACAATTCAGAATCTGGGAACTCATCAAATGGATCCAGGTTCTTACGAAGAGATCCAGAAAAGAGCACTGGCTCTTGAGGAATTATCGATATCTTAGGACGGAAATCGTGCAGGCCTATAGTGCTTGTGTCTATGTTATCTATTAAAATTTCTCCTTCAATGTTTGCTAGTCTAAAGAGTGCAGCCATGAGAGATGATTTGCCTGCTCCTGTTCGACCAACTATGCCAACCTGAAAACAAAAATTTGTGAGAACAACATACATGATGTAAATGGGAATGAAACTTTGCATATCCACTTTAAACAGTGAAATAGCCATCCAGAGCTAAGGCACTTTTCCACAAAAAGTTAGATGAAAGTACTCGAGTAGAATATTATTTCTCAGTTGCTTTATAATAACACAAGTGTGTCCTCATCAGAAACTGTATGTGGCCTAGAAACACAATTAACAACATACATCATCTGCAAAACTAAGAGTGAACCAACAGCAGCTTTCCTTATCAGGCAACTGCAATGAAGTCCATTTCTTTCTTCTTTCTGTGGTATGGCCTAACTACAACCTAATACTTGCAATACGTGCATTCTTTTGTGATGTTATTAGTTTCTTCTTTGTTGCCTCAAAAAATGTGGCCTTTTGCAGACCCCAACCTTTTTCCTGCTTGCCTCTTAATTCATTACCTATTACTTCTCCTCATTCTAATTTTATATATAAACATGCAAACTATTCTGCAGTTTCAGGAAAGTGTGAAGTTCCTGTTTGCTTCATTTTTTAATTTTTCTGTCTCAGTGCGCAATATCTATTTTCCCATTAAAATAACAATTTGACATCCATTCATCCCACTGGGCACTAAATGCTGCCACCATCTGAAGAGCATGATGGATTCCTTTTCAAAAATTCCATAGTGATGGCAGCTGAAACTTAGTACGGTACTTCTCACAAATTAAGGATTTAAAATTGAATATACATCTCCTAAGAATGAACCATCATTTATATTTCTGATGAAGTCCACAGAAAAATAAAAGATATTTTCATCTTCAGTTTTCTCAGAAATCTGATTTGTTAGGAAACAGATACACAGCTGCTTACCCCTGGCTTTCTTTCCACAGATCCTGTGAAGGCAATGAGACAATTTTCCTACACATGCTAAATTCAATGTTAAGGCATGTAGGCATGAAGTATGAAGGTAACTTATCTAATAAGAAATTTCTCATAAATAATAGAAATTTGTAACTGCCTTACAATTTATTTTTCTCCTGTTTGCTTTACTTTAACCCGCTGCAGGTAACAAAAGGTTAGCATCTCTACTATGTGAATATTTATGAGGAGCAAGGTTCAGTTACCTGAATTCATTTTCTGTTTATAAATCTTAATTATTACATTTTTCCTTGAAGGTTTAACTGAGGTACCTGCCCTTGCTTATGCTCTTCTAATGCAGACATATTCATCCAACAGAACATAATAGCATGATCCGAGTATGTTATATTACTAACCTTTTCTCGTGGCATTACAGTAAAATTTAAATTTTTCAGCACAGGTGGTTCATTTTCATTATACTTCAGGAACACATGTTTAAATTTTATCTGTCCTGCTGATGGCCAGTTGGGTGGTGGTTTTTTACCTGTAACATGGAAGAGAAGGTATTTGCTACTATTAAGACATAAATTTGTTTACTCAACTTAAGTTTTCCTTCACATGTAATACAACCCCCGATGCATTACTCACATAGGGATCATAAGGATAAGATTAGGGTAATTACTGCGCACTCAGAGGCATTCAAATAATCATTCTTCCCAAGCTCTATATGTGAATGGAACAGGAAGATCCTAATAAGTACAATAGGATGTATCCTCCCCCATGCATCTCAGTGGTTTGCCGAGTGTATATGTAGATGGTCCACAAAAGAAAGTCATCACCACTGTATCTGACATATGCACTTCTGACAGTATGCTCACTTTTTGACACTGTGTGTATATGTCGATTACTATTCATAATATAGGCATTTCATCTATTACCTGATCTCACAGCAACCCTTGACAACAGAATTAAGCCAAAATCAGACTACTGGGAGTAAATGTATAGTTTTCAGTTACTATCGAAGTTAAATATGTCCCTTAAAAATCATTTTATATATCATTAGGACATTTACAATATATGTACTTTGTAATATCTTAATTTAAAAGTTTTATGCCCAAATTCACCATAGTTAGTTGACAGAGTGCAGCTTCGAGGCATCCAGAAACTAAACATAACTAAGGAATTACCCTAACTATACACTGCAGCAATGCAAAAGGAGTGAAGTACACTTAATGCAAAACGTATTGTTTGGAGAAAAACATACTATCACTCACTTTATTTCAACTCAATCTTTGTGAAACCCAAATTAATATGGATAAGAATTAGGCAGTTGCAACAGTATAACACAGTCCCCTGATACTTTATCCCTATCTGGTTTTAATTACTTAGCTCCGGAGGAGGACACTGACGGCTCACTGTATGTTCAGTCTCATTTACATGCCCAACAGTTGCTCAGCATGTCAACTGTGGCAAGTGGCTACCAAAGCTGTACCCTACAAAACACAAAGAAACCTCTGTGCCAATTTAGTACCAGGCAGGAAGTATACCTTGGCTCTTTGACTGTGTGACAACTTTTGATAAAATATGAATTTTTCTAATTTAGTTTAGGGGAAAACCACAAGTAAACTGAAGAAATTTAAACAGCATGAGCTGTGAACAGTTTGTTTCGATAGTAAACGCTTTACAGTAAGAAAACTGTCTTGTACCTCTGCCTAGGGGCAGCCTACATATAGATGTTTTTCACTGACAAAATACATCTAACTGTGCATCACCTGATGGAACAGCCACAGTCCAAAGAAAATGAAGAGAATTTTCTCTACCAGAAAGGTTATTACCATTGTTTTCTGGGATTATTTTCACCAATTACATTCAAAGGTTAAGACAATAATTGTTAGACACAAATTCAGTTTTATCTCCAGTGGATGAAAAATATAGTTTGAATGAGGTCAGGACTGCAAGAGAGAGCCTCTTTCTGTGAAGTGGTGAAATTGCAAAGTCACTTCTGGCAGTAGTTAGAAGCCGGCAGCCCCATACGCATCATGTTTCATTTAGAAAACTCCTGTAGAAAGGGCTGGCGTCATCTCTGATGTGTGTTTACTCTGGTAGGCAGAGCTCTTATCAGCTTAACATAAGGTGAAGTATTGTCGCTGCACGTTTGCAAGGAGGCAACACAACAATGACACGCTTGAAGTTTCGAGAAACCTGCAAGTTCATTTCTATGTCAGACAGTAGCCCCCCCCTAGGAGATAAGGTGCAGGATGCACCCAGGCACGGGCTATGAACTCAGTACCCCTTTGAGATGTCCACGAGTCTGTTGATGACAGACGGCAGAATACCACAGTTGGACGGCATCTTTTCAGGCATTGGCAGCATCAGGCCTAGGAGAGGCTGATGTATGAATAGTTGGTAGAGGTGGGAGCTAGTTTTAGACAATGATAGGTAACTATGAATCACCTCATCAGCTGGTGTGGATTAGTAGTTGGTGTAGGCAGCAGATGACAGACACTGCTGGAGCACTTTATATTTATACTCCCTCATCTCAGTTCTGAGAAGATCTACTCTGCTTCCACACACACACACACACACACACACACACACACTCTCTCTCTCTCTCTCTCTCTCTCTCTCTCTCTCTCTCTCTCTCTCTCTCTGCACAACGGTGGATACGCTGTACCACTACCAGTCATTTCCTTTCCTATTCCACTTGCAAACAGAGCAAGGGAAGAACTATGCCTCCATATGAGCCCTGATTTATCTTTCTGGTCCTTACACAAAATGTGTGTTGGTGGAAATAGATTCTTTCTGCAATTAGCTTCAGATCCCTGTTCTCTAAATTTTCTGAACAGTGTTCCTTGGAAAGAATATTCTTTCCCTCCAGCGATTCTCATTTGAGTTACCGAAGCATCTCCATAATACTTCCGCGTTGTTCAACCCTTCTAGTAGCAAATCTAGCATCCCACTTCTGAACTGGTCTGAAGTCTTACTTTCATCCAACCTGGTACAGATAATGAACACTGAAGCAGCACTCAATAATAGATCACACTCTTATCTAGCATGCTGTCTCCTTTAAAGATGAAACACATTTTCTAGAAATTCTCCCAATAAATCTAAGTCTACCATACGCCTTCCCTACCATAATCCTTATATGCTCATTCTTTCGCATAATTTTGCAACATTATGCCCTGATCTTTAAATGATGTGACTGTGTCAAGCACGACAATACTAATGCTATATCCAAACATTACATGTTTGTTTTCCCTACTCATCCGCATTAACCTACATTTTTATACATTTAGAGCGAGCTGCCTGTCATCACATGAACTATAAAGTTTGTCTAACCTATCTTCTATCATCCTACAGTCAACTTTGAAATCTTCCTAAACACTACAGCATCAACAACAAACAACAACACATTACTGTCTGCCAGATCATTTATGTATACAGAAACAGCAGCAGGTGTATTACATTTCCCTGGGACCCTCCTGAGGATACCCTTATCTCTGATGAACTCACCATCAAGGACAGCATACTGGGTTCTTTGGGTCCCTCAGATATTTTGTAACGTATTCCATATGCTCATACCTTCATTAATCATCCGTAGTGGGGCCCCATGTCTAATGCTTTCCCAAAATCCAGAATTCTGCCCTCTGCCTCTTGCCCTTCATCCATAGTTTGCCATGTATTCTACAAGGTAAGGGCAAGATGAGTTGCACATGAACAATGCTTCCTAAAACCATGATGATGCATGGACATAAGCTTCTCAGTCTCAAGAAAATTTATTGTGTGTTCAAGGATTCTCCAGCAAGCAATTGTTAGTGATATTCATCTGTAATTTTGTAGGTCTGTTCTTTTACCCTTCTTATATACAGAAGATACTTGCACTTCTGAGTGCACAGCATGAGGTAAACCCACATGCCACAAACCAGTTCGTGTCCTGCATCATGCAACTTCATCATTTCTCCACCTACACATCAGAATATCACAGGCAACAAGCCAGTCCACCTTGCCACTAATTGTGAAAGCCACTGGTGTTTAATTACACTGCGGCAATGCACATACCCACATAATTGCTTTGCTAGAAGGAAAACTGAGGGATTGCAACTTTTTACTTTACACCCACTGCTTTCCAACTATCGCCACATCTAAAGAAATTAGTTAATGGTAAACATTTTAAGTCCAATGAAGTGTTTAAGGTAAAGGTAATGGACAATGTTACAAGCACTCTACAACCAGGATTCAAGGATGCAATCTACTGAATGGAAATATATTGGACAAGGTACAGTGACGTAAAAGGAGTTACGTAAAATTTAGTTCAACCTAAAGAATTATTTTGCTGGTTTTCTGATTAACTTTGTTTTTACATCTGAGCTTGAGTCAGTGCTTTTGATTCCATTCTCACCTGATTACAATATTGTGACTAGTTTGCAAGTTTGTCCAAAAAATAAGGCGACTTTTCAAATTGCGCAGGCAACTTACATTTGATTATTGATCTTTTCTACTTGTTATGTTGGTACACATGTCCTGAACATATATTCACAGTTTCAAGTATACAGCGTACTTTGTTTGCTTTTGACAGATAGAAAGGTTAAAAGTGTTTTAGTGTGCTCGACAGTTTTAGATTATTATAAAAAATGGACCAAAGAATTTGCATAAAATTGAGTGTGGAAGTGTCAGTGTCATACAGTGAGTCGGTTCTAAGTAATAATTTAAAAAAAAAAAAAAAAAAAAATTGTTTACAAGTGGTACAAGCTCTTCCACGACGGTCGGAAAGATGTTAATGACGAACCTCGCTCTGGATGCCCCAGCACATCAACAACGTATGATAACACCAAAGCTGTGAAGAAAATTGTTTGGAAAATTGTCTAATTACCATAAGAGAAGTTGCTGAGGATGTTGGCATATCGGTCATCTCATGTCACGGAATTTTTTCGAATGTTTTGGGCATGAGGTGTGTCAGCGAAGTTTGTTCCAAAACTTCGCAATTTTGATCAGAAGAACTGTCTCACGAGCATTACTCAGGGGCTGTGGAATGACATCAAAGATGACCCCTATTTGCTCAAAAGGGTCATTAACTAGTGACAAAACATGTTTTTATGGTTATGACGTCAAAACCAAAGCCCAATTGTCCCAATGGAAGCATCCCGGAGAGCCAAGACCGAAAAAAGCACACCAATTTCAATCAAATGTCAAAGTTTTGCTCAATTACCGTGACATAGTGCATCACAAATTTTTGCTTCTAGGTCATACAGTCAATAAGGAGTATTACCTGAACATTATGCGCTGTTTGCGAAAAGCAATATGCAAAAAACATCTAATTGCAGAAAAACAATTCATGGCTTTTTCATCACAACAATGCACCTGTTCATTCATAGTTGTTTGCGGGAGATTTTATGGCCAGGAACATGACAATCATGTCTCAGCCAGCATTTTCACCACATTTGGTCCCCCGCGACTTTTTCCTGATCCCAAAACTGAACAGACTTATGAAAGGATGAAAATTTTCAACAACTGAGGAAATAAAAAAATGCATGGCTGGAAGTACGCACGGCTGCACCATAAAGCGCTTACGGGGGGAGCGCTTACGGGGGGAGCACTTCGAGGATTGGAAGAAGAGTTGGCACAAGCATATTGTATCTGAGGGGAATTACTTTGAGGAGGCCAACATAAATGTTGATGAATAAAGAAATATTTTTTATAAAACTATGAAGTCACCTGATTTTTTGAACACATCTCATGCACAACTAATGATCTTACAGTAATTTTACTCAAACACTGTAATGGCAACAGTTGAAGTGATTTGCAATCCAAAATTATAACTGATTCAGTTCGTTTATTCTAAATTTCATTAACTGTTTCTTATTTTTAACCGTTTCTTTTTTTTTGTCAAAATTTCTTTTGATTGTTAATGCGCAAAAGTAGTCACATGGCAGCGAGTCAGTTTTAACTGTATCTGCACTTGTCCGGATATTCACTGTTCTTTGGAATAGATGCCTTCCTAAAGAATAGGGAATATTAGGTGCATGTGTCATAAAAATCTTAAGTGGAAATGTAGGTGTGGCATATCAGCTATCTTGGGTGGCTCTCAGGACTAGTATTTCACAAAGAATACTAGGTACGCAGTAAAGTTCCAGTTAAGTATGAAAGTTAGTAGTGAGGTACTGGCAGATGTACAGCTGTGAGAACAGGCTGTGTGTCATACCCAGATATACCAGTCTGTGACAGCATTGTCTGCAAAAGGCAAGGTTCCAGGTTTTAGTCTTAGTCCGGCACACAGTTTTAACCTGTTTGAAAGTTTTGAAAACAGTATACGGTCTGCTGCTGAATGAAATATTAATTTCAGGAACAAGTTACAAAACTTACCATCAGATGATTCTAGTGATGGTTCAGGCTTTAAATCGGCAAATTCTAGAACACGTTCTACACCAGTCATCTGGTTTATGAGTTCAGCTGATTGACGGATACCCCATTGGAACATGCCCATCAAATTGAGAGACTGTGTGATTGCCAAACCCACACTCCCTCCAAACACATCTGCAAGAGTGCAACATCATGTCAAATTTTAGCAACTTAAAAAAAACACATGTAATTTACATCTGCACATAAAAAGCGTAACTTCAAGTTAAGTAGATGCTGTAACAATTAATATGGTCATATCCTCTATGATCTGAGGTGGAGGTTGTCCACAAATAATATTGTTTCTGAAGAATTTCGACACAGCATATCTTGTGAGGTGAGAAGTCGACAACATTCTTACTGACTTACCTTGTCCCAGAATTAGAAAGCTGTAAGCAACAACAGCAAGATAAGCAACACAAACCAAATCCAACCATAGACCAAATGCTCTACTGATAGCCATAAATACGTAGAAAGCAGAAGAATTTATATCCTGTAAAAAAATACACAGGTACTTAATGAAAATGCAATATTTGTTGTAGTAACTGAATGGCATGGGATAGCTGGATATACAAACCTGAGTACGATCAAATTCTGTTTCGAGCATTTGCTGTGCACGAAATGCACGTATAGTGGATAGACCTTGCAGTGATGCATTGGTATGAGAAAAAACTGGACTGCGAGCTGGAAAGAAAATAATAATTATTAAAAATTGATCATCATGAAATTTACTTTTTTCCAACAGTGAATTTCAGATCAGTTTTCGTGATTGTTTTATACACACATTTCCTTTCCAAGCAGCAGCACTGTAAGACAAGAATTTCTGAGGAAGATAATTAAAACTATTTTCATCCTGAGAATGATATGACAAAGTAATAAATGTACAGATTCAGTTTTGATTTTTCAAGATGTTCCATGCATGATTCACATCTCTGTTGGAAAACCCCTAAAATGCTGATAGGTTCATATTTAAATGGCTAAGCTAATTCCCTTCTTCAGCTGCTGCTTTGCATATGGATTCCAAATACATTAAAAGATACTGTTTGTGTCACATCTATATTTATGGGGGGGGGGGGGGGGGGGGGGGGGGGAACCTCCAAGCATCTGCAGTGCAGTTTGATACGCATCTGATTCAGTCATTCTGTGAGGTGGACGTACCATTGGCAACACAACCAACAAACAAGGAACCAAATACACTGTTAGTCTTTTGGCTCTTTTTAAACTTTCAGCCAACAATTATTTCTGTTGAAAAGCAGCAATATTCTCTCACCAGTGAATAGGATGCTTCTCGGATTTAAGGCCTTTCTCAACATTATTTTCCTTTCCTTGCCAATTCAATAATTACAAAATTTACAGAATATTGATTTTGGCCTTTCAATGACATTCATTGCAGTGCAACTCTTACTTCACAATGCTACAGACAGAACTGACAACACACTTAGCATAGACCTAGAACCAAAAGTTAACTATTTGCATGTTACAGTAAGACTTTCAGCACAGTCTAAATACGCTCACAGATTTTTTTCCAGTCACTGCTGTGCAGACACTACAAACTGGCAATTGGCCACTAACAGAAATGAATTCTTATTTCGACCACCAGAGGATAGAGGAGTGGTATGAGGGAAACAAGCCTTGCCTCCCTCTTGCAGGGCTGCCAGACTGGACTCATTTCCTGCATTTCTTCGAAAGCAGAACTGCCTACCCCTTTTGGTGCTGTGAGGGCCATAATGAAACTTGGTGATGGGGCAGTGTTAGTCTCTTCACTGATTGCAAAATAAGAAAACACTTGCATGAGAAGAAAAACAGCATGCTGGAGGACTTCTATGCAACGTCTGCTGTGCAAGATAGGACCTGGATAGAAACTAACCATGAAACGCGATACGTGATGACGAGTCTGGCAACCCATGGTTTTCACCACAAGGTGTGGTACAACAAATTATTTCATGAACCAAAACTAAACAAAGTGAGTGTGTGTGTGTGTGTGTGTGTGTTTTTTTTTTGTGCTTGGAATTTTACGACCAATACCATATTATCAAATGCAGGAATAGACAGATCCATAGTAGCTTATAGCAAAGACAAGTAATGTGAATGTAATGTAAGGTGAATGTAATTCTTTGCAAGGTATCTGTGCATTTCCAATAAATAATAAGAAAATAAGAAAACAATGTGCAATGAACAAAGCCAAGCCTTCAGTCCTTGCTACCATACAAATGCTTGCTGAGAGTGCGAGTGTTGTCAACGAGGAAGTTTAGGTCTCACCTCTGTCGATGACGCAACCACAGTTCAAAACACCTGCCACACTTAACTGCAAGTGTAACAAGTTTGCATGGGCATGTGCATGTGTTTTGTGCAAGCAAACAAATCCCTAATGCCTCCACATGTTTCAAGCATGTGTGTACAAGCATAAGTTTGCACCAAAAATACGTTTTTAACTCTGATGTTAATACACTGGCTTTGGAAGTGTTCTCACATTTTAAAAAAGAAAAAACAAACCTGGAAGCATGGTATGTTGAGTAAACTAGTGTGGCATCAGAGCATCAGGCTTACTGGTATCTCATTGCCTTTGTGCAATTTATTTTTTATGAGCATTTTCTTTGGGCTTTGCCAGATGATTTGCAACACCAGTAACTGAAAATTGGTCAATTTTTGATATTCACATGCAGAAAATAAAGCTACTTCAAACTGTCTCTGATCAAATAGTTCATAGGGTAGAATTCAATATGAATTAGCATTTATTAGGTAACTTCACATTTTCCCATTTTTGCATTTTGAGATACAATTCTCATCTACATTCGCACTTGTCACAGAAGCAAATTAACATAGACAGATTACATGTACACAATGCTTGGGACCTGCACCCAATTTCTTATTTACTGCTTGTCATTTCATCCCATGAAAATGTAAAACATCGAAAAGAAGTGTTACACAGAACAACCACAAGCAGAGATATACATATGGGGACCCTACAGGCGTTCAAGTCACATGGGGACCGCCGACCTGAGTGTCCGAGCAGTTCTAGGCGTTGCAGTCTGGAACCGCGCGACCGCTTTGGTCGCAGGTTCGAATCCTGCCTCTGGCATGGATGTGTGCGATGTCCTTAGGTTAGTTAGGTTTAACTAGTTCTGAGTTATAGGGGACTGATGACCTCAGAAGTTAAGTCCCATTGTGCTCAGAGCCATTTTCACACGGAGACCCAACAGGCGTATGAGGCACTAGGAAGGAAAGTCTGGTATACATCAGGACACAGCAATGTTTTTTCAGAGTAAGGGTAAAAACCAGACAGTGACCACTCAGTCTAAGTGCTCAAAGAATCTTAAGATGAATAGCAGAAGTCAAATAGTGGGTGCAAAAACGGACATTCCAGAATTGAACAACAGTATTATAAAAAGGATAGGTTGTTAGTCACCATATAGAGGAAATGTTGAGTCGCAGGCAGGCAAAACAGAAAGACTGCTACACATTTAATCATTTGGCCAAAAGGCCACCTCCTGAAGTAGAAAAAAAAAAAAAAAAAAAAAAAACTCACACGAGCGCAAAACTAACTCACACGAGCGCAAAACTAACTCACACGAGCGCAAAACTAACTCACACGAGCGCAAAACTAACTCACACGAGCGCAAAACTAACTCACACGAGCGCAAAACTAACTCACACGAGCGCAAAACTAACTCACACGAGCGCAAAACTAACTCACACGAGCGCAAAACTAACTCACACGAGCGCAAAACTAACTCACACGAGCGCAAAACTAACTCACACGAGCGCAAAACTAACTCACACGAGCGCAAAACTCACACGAGCAAAATTCACACAGATGACCACTGTGGCCAGACACTGTCATAGCTGTGTCTAATGGGAGGGGTGGGGGTGGGGGGGCGGCAAGGAGCAGCAAAGGGGTGGGGAATAATAGACTGGTGTAGGGGAAGCTGTAGTGCTGCTTGTGAGAGCATGCAGGGACATGGTGGGGACAGGGCATGACAGCGGCTAGGTACAGCCTGGATGTTTGGAGGAGGAGAGCAGAGAAGAAGACATAGGGAAGGGGAAGGGGAAAGGACCAGTGGGTGTGTTGCTCAAATATAAATCTATGTCGTGCTAGAGCAAGAGCGGAGAAGGGGATATTTAAGTGGAGGACAGGGACTAGTGAAGGTTTAGGCCAGGGAGGTTACAAGAGCATAGGGTATGTAAGAGGGAGTAGGGAGTTCCTACCTGTGCAGTTCAGAGAAGCAGATGGTGATAGGAAGGATACAGATAGCACAGACTGAATCACTCATTGAAGTGAAGCACATTGGTGGTGCGCCTGGTGGTGGGGGGTCATGGCATCTACCTTGTCTCATACCTCATAACCTTTCAGTAAACCTAAAAGTGATGACTGTCTCCTACAACCACCACCACCACCACCACCACCACCACCACCACCACTCCAGTCACAGCCATCTCCTATCCCATCAAATCCCAGAGCTGGCTCTGAAAGCAGTCATCTGTGCTGCTTTATGTGTGGGCATAATGAGTAAGTTCTTTCCACATGAATGGCTGCTAAAACTGATAAAGACAGAGCTAGACCACTCAGTTGTTAAACATGCTGCCCCACACAGTGTACTTCACTTCCATGACTGTTTCACCATCTGCACCATCTGTATCCTTCCTACCACCACTAGCTTTTCTCAACTGTGCCAGAGGGAACTCTCCCTGCAATGCACCCTATGTTCCCTTAACCTCTTTACCTCAACCTTCACTAGTTCCTGCCCCTGCCCTCCATTTAACATTTCCTTCCCTGCTCCCACTCCAGTACATCACAGCCTTTAATTTCACCAATGCACCAACTAGTCCTTTTCTTCATTACTTTCACTGCCACCCCCCCCCCCCCCTCACAAACCTTACTCTGCTATCCCTTCCCCTCCCCTCCATACTTCCTCCTTACCCCCACCACTAGATTGCTGCTGCCATCACAGTTACAACTCAATCTGGCCACAGTGGTCAGAAACAGTGGGCGTGCGCACACGTGAGTATGTCACTGCAGGTGGTGATCTGACCTAAAGCTGAAATGTACAGCAGTCTCTGTGCGCCTTTTTGTGACTTAACGTATCTTCTACATGGTTAATATTGTCTTTCCATGCAAACCTGCAATTTCTAATTCTGAAAAATAGTTTTCTTATTTTATATACTAATGATTATACCGTATTTACTCGAATCTAAGCCGCACCTTTTTCCGGTTTTTGTAATCTAAAAAACCGCCTGCGGCTTAGAATCGAATGCAAAGCAAGCGGAAATTCTGAAAAAAGTTGGTGGGTGCCGCCACAACTTACTTCTGCCTTCGAATATATGTAGCACTACACAGGCATGCTTTGTGGGCACAAAGAAATACTGGCGCCAAAACCTGTGCGTCAGTAAATAAATTTAAAAAAAAGGTGGAAGACGAGCTATTTTCTCCGCCCCGAGTTTCGACCACTGCATTTTCATACATTATCCAACGAAGTAAATACAAATTCCGTATTTTTCATCTTAGAATGTAGCAGCATTTCAATGTACTACGAAAATCCGACTGGCAAGACTGTTTGGGATGTTTGTCAATATGGCCAACTCTACGTTCTGAATTTTTTCCTATCTGTGAGAAGAGATGGTTGCTAATAGGAACTTTGATAAATTGTGAATCACATGCAGTATCCTCGTCACCATAAGAATAATACGCATATGAACATTTTGCCATGTATTGTTTCATGTTTGCTGTTATCTCGTTTAAATCCTGTCTGCCTAATGAACTACAAAACTAGAGTGAAACAACAGCAAATGCGGAAGAATATACATATCGTGTCATGTTTATATTCATATTATTCTTATGCTTAATAGTGATATAGTCAGAAATGGAGCACGGCAGTTTACTAGATTTTTAAATCTAAGATGACTAATTTCTGTGTAGAATGTAATGTACTAAAGAGGCGCCTGCAAAGATTTTCAAACGGTGAAAAATTTTCGCTAACTCTCGTTCACAACATCATCTATCATACGCAGTCTATTAGTTGGTTCTTGTTGATCATTACCAAAGAAAGCAGCAGTGTAGGTAACAACAAATAGCAGTTTCTTGCCAGTGTTTCATTAATGAGACGATTCCTCTCCCCCCCCCCCCCCCCTTTAAAAAAGAAAAAGTGGCAGTAGCACGCACAAAAGCAAGCCATGCCGCGAGCAGCGACAGGCCGTAAACACGCACTATCAGAATTCGACAAACAATGCATGACACAGTACAGTAACGCATTTTCAGCTTAGAGTGATAAACACCTATAACAAAGAAAACTGCGCTTATCAGATCAAAGAAAAATAAGCAATCAATTCAAACCAGACGAAGCACGTGGAAAAGGAAGGGTACCCATATAAAAACGGACGGAGCGCCTGACGCATGGCAATGGCTACCTGGTAAAGCTTAACTGCTAAGCTTACGACTCGAACCTAACTACTGTAACTGTATAGTCATTCATTCGACCTAAATTGTGTCTCATATTAAAATGGACTGACTTTGTTTCGATTTGGAGATGCGGCCTATAGTTTTTCTCTCCCCTTGAATTTCGAGTCTCAAATTTCAGGTGCGGCTTAGATCCGGGAAATTCTTTTTCCCTTGATTTCGAGTCTCATATTTCAGGTGCGGCTTAGATTCGAGTAAATACGGTACCTTATGACACTTTTGGCAGGATACGTAGCCAGCCAAATGGGTACAGGAGTCTTTTACCCTTTGGCAGAACAGATTATTACGATTATGATGATTAGTAGTAGTAGTAGTAGAACAATAAAACACAGTGGTGGTGGTTGTGACCCAGGGAAAGGAGCCTGCAAGGCCAGCCAGTATCTGGGGTATATTTTCCTGGCTTTATTTGAAGATGAAATCAATATTTGTGAAATATACGTGTGAAGACCTCACCATAGAAGGTGTAAAACAAGACTCACTGGCAATGAGTTTAGCCTCTCACAGGGAGAATATTTGTGACACACTCAGTTCCCTGTCAACAATGTTATCACACATAACTGTTACTTACACTTTATTACCAAACATGGATATATTATGTTAATTGCATTTTACTGGCATTCTACATGTTCCTCCTAAACTTTCAATGAAAGTGTGGTAATCTCATTCTTGACATGTTTACATACTGTGTGTGACAAATACAATTTCTTACACAATTTTAAAAACAAAATTATATTGAATAGCTGCAATTACTTTGGAAAAGTAATATTTGCACGTTTACTCACTTATTGATTCTAGACGCTTCAGGCTGCGTGATGCACTGAGGAATATTGTCCGAATCAACCAGAAGACACCAGCCAGCACTATAGTTGGTATCAGTGTCCAATAATTAACAACAGCTACTATGATGATTGTCCCTACAAGTGTGAGGATTATCTGGAAAAGCAGAAGTAATCTTTAGTACACAGCATATCGTTTGCCAGACTATTTGCA
This sequence comes from Schistocerca nitens, assembly GCF_023898315.1. Classification (NCBI taxonomy): domain Eukaryota; kingdom Metazoa; phylum Arthropoda; class Insecta; order Orthoptera; family Acrididae; genus Schistocerca; species Schistocerca nitens. The sequence goes on along the minus strand of NC_064615.1, from coordinate 250,981,441 downwards.
TTACACATCTACTTGAACACGGAACAATATTGCTATTATTTTGCCAGTTTATCAGGCTTGATGCACAGGAACTAAAAAAATATTAACACTTCCACCCTGAATACCTTTGTTTCAAATGATGTTGGCTGCTTGCATCTGGAAGTGTCAGCAGGTGTAATCCCATATTACAGCTGCACACGACCACTTGAGTACTACCTAAATCACGGCATACCCTAGAATGACTTCAAAAAGCTATTGATAACCTAATCCACTGTGAACAGGAAGATTTCAATCTCACTCCTCCCACGTACAAGTCTAGTGCATTAATGCTGTGACATCCCAATTCATTTAAGGTATTCGTAAAGTTGACTGATCACTTCTGTTCATTTTAGCAGATGTAGTAAGAGAAACTACACACAGGCTATTATGTTTGACTTGTGTCTTCACATATGATTGTATCACATCAAAGGTAAAAGAAGGCAACATGTATAACCAGTACAGAAGAGTGATATATCAACCTCACTATCAGGGAGTATGCCTTGTTTAGGATTTGTGAAAAAATTCTGTTCTACTTGTTGCATCAAACAAAATGCCTTCAGTGCCAATTTCAACACTGTCGTCTTCATCTTCAGAAAGAACAGTGCAGTGGCTTTTACAAAGAGGAGGACTTCTGTAGTTTCCTTTAATTCCTCATCAGCATCCAAAGAGTTACACAACTATAAACAGTTGAGCCCATTTTGTTTCAGCCTCATACAAGACCATGCTCAAATGGCATTAAACATGTTTAGTAAGATTAATAACTGTCATTTTCTGAACTGAAAACGTGCTTTAAAATTAGGCCAAATCCACTGACATCCTAATTAAAAAACTTACAACTGGAGTAGTAGTAATTTCTACAGCTCAGTCTGTCTGGTGATCAAACATAGTAATCCAAAAATTTAAACACTACAGTTGCTTCAGAACCACTTTTTGGATTACAGAGAGTGAAACATCATTGAACTTTTCAGTCTCAGATTCTATTATTAGTAAAATTAATTACCATAGCTGCAATATAGCAAGTTGATACAGATACTTATTTAGAATTTATCTTAGTGGGAACAGAACTATATCTGCATCATTACGCTGCAATTCACAAGTGCCTGGCAGAGGGTTTATGGGACTACTTTCAAGCTATTTGTCTACAGTTCCACTCTTTAACAGTGCATGGGAGAAACAAACACTAATCTTTCTATGCTCTGATCTCTTATTGTGATCATTTTCCCTATGTACATTGGCACCAACAAAATATGTTCGTTGCCTGAGGAGAAAGTTGATTATTAAAATTCCATGAGAAGTTCCTCTCACAGTGAAGAAGGTCTTTTTTTTAAAAAAGATTGCCACCCCAATCCACGAATCTTAACCATGGCGCACTCTCCCCTGTTCCGCACTAGTACAAAACGAGCTACACTTCCTTTCACTTTTTAATGTCCACCATCAACCCTATCTGAAGCGGACCCCGTACTGTGCAGCATTACTCCATAAGAGGACAGACAAGCACAGTGCAGGCAACCTCTCTAGTAGTCTTGTTGCATTTTTTAGTATACTGCCAGTAAATATCCATCTTTGGTTCACTTTTCCCACATCATCTTTGTTGCCATTCCAATTTAAGTTATTCATAATTATAATCCCCAAGTGTTCAGTTGAATTTTAGATTTGTGTGATTTGGTGTGTAACCAACATTTAATAGATTCCTTTTGGTACTGATGTGGATGACTTCACTTCCAATTGCCAATCTTTGCACCATATACATACCTTGTCTAAATCATTTTGCAATTGGTTTTGATCATCTGATGACTTTACAAAATGATAAATGATGGCATCACCTGATAACAATAAAAAATAGCTGCTCAGACTGATTTAAGTCATTTATAGATCAAGGAAAACAGAGGGCCTCTACCACTTCCTTGGGGACAATCAAATATTACACGTACTTATTCAATGACTCTCAATCAATTACTACAGACTTTTCTAGCAAAAAATCATGAATCCCACCGCAGAACTGAGATGACACCCCACAGTCACACAGTCACACAGTCACACAGTCACACAGTCACACAGTCACACAGTCACACAGTCACACAGTCACACAGTCACACAGTCACACAGTCACACAGTCACACAGTCACACAGTCACACAGTCACACAGTCACACAGTCACACAGTCACACAGTCACACAGTCACACAGTCTGGTTTTAAGTCTCTTGTGAGGAATTGTGTCAAGTCTTCTGGACAACTGAAGACATGGAATCAATTTGACATACTCTGTCAATAGCACTCATTACTTCACAAGAATAAGAGCTAGTTGCATTTCACAAGAATTTTATTTTCTGAATCTCTATTCACTATTTGTCAGCACATCCTTTTCTTTGAGGTAATTCATACTGTTCGAACACTGTGTATGTTGCAAGATCCTACTGTAAACTGATTTGTGCATGTGTGTGTGCGTGTGCGCTGATCACTCCTATATGTCCTTTCTTGGATATTACTGTTACCTGTGCAACTTGCCAGACTGTAGGTACAAATCTTTCTTTCATGACCAGCTGCATACAATTACAAAGTATGGAGCTATTTTATCAGCATACTCTGAAAGGGACCGAACTGGTATACAACCTGGATTGGAGGCCTTGCCTTTATGATGTACTTTAAGCTTGTTTGCTACACCAGGGCTATCTACTACTAAGATACTCATGTTGGCAGTTGTTCCTTATTCAAGTGCTGGAATATTTACTTCCTCTTCTTTGCTGAAGAACTTTTGGAAAACTATATTTAGTAACTCTGCTTTAATGGTGTGGTGATCAATATCATCACCATCGTCATTGCAGAGTGAAGGTATTGATTGCATCTCGCCGCCGGTGTACTTTATGTATGACCAGAATCTGTTTGGATTTAACTGCCAGATTTTGAGACAGTTTCATTGCGGAACTTATTGAAAGCATGTTGCATTTAAGATCTTGTGAAATTTTGAGCTTCTGTAAAACTTTGCCAATCCTGAGGATTTTGCATTCTTCTAAATTTCTAATGCTTTTTTCATAGCTTCTGCAACAGTGTTCTGGTCTGTTTTGTGTACCATGAGGGATCAGTACTATCCCTTATTAATTAATTTGGTATATATATCTCTTAATTGCCCCTGGTACTATTTCTTTGAATTCAAACCAAATCTGGTCTTCACTTACATAGTCTGCCAAAGGAGTGGAGACTGTCTCTTCAGGAGGCATCATGCCAATGTTGTTTGGTTTTTTTTTAAATACATATATACTGTTTGTGATTTTTGTGGGTTTGGATGTTGAATATTCAGTCTTACTGCAACAACTTTATGGTCACTAATCACCTTCTCTGTCATGCTGCTTCCCGTTTGCTCAAGATTATTTTTGGCTAAGAGGTCAAGTATGTTTTCACAATCATTTACACTTCAAGTGGGCTCCTGAACTAACTGTTCAAAACAGTTTTCTGAGAAAATACTCTGTACCATTTCAGATGATGTTTTATGTCTACCACCAACTTTAAACATGCGTTGTTTCACCAATGGATCGAAGGTAGATTGAAGTCACCACTAACTGTATAATAATATATTAAATGCTTTTGTAAACTGGAGACAACAGATGAGGTGACTCTTCCTGCATGTTTCACTTATGTTTACGCACCTCTTGTTAGCTTAGAAAAATCCTCAGACTAAAAAACTGAATGGTTATGATACAAAGCCTGGATTAATTGCTAGCACTTGGGGTTTGTCTCAAATATCATTTTAACCAAATGGTATCTGTCATCTTTCCCCCCCTGCTCATTGCAGTATATAAAAGGTTATTACTGCACATACTCTGGAGAACTCTGCCACACTGAATGCTTCAGAAATCCAATAAGTGAACTGTTGGATAATTTTCATTTCTCATGTATTAGGCGAATGAATTGAGAATGTACTCTTAGTTCCAAATAAGTAAGTTTGTTGGAATCTTTATTTTCTACAGTAGCTATATGACTATTCTTAAATAAAATATCATTTTACTCCACTTTTGCAGGAAGCAAAAGGGATTTTGTTTGTAAAAGCATAAAAGTCAAGTCATTTGAAATCACGTGAGTGGTAAGAGTCAGAAGAATAAAAAAGGCACATCAACTGGGAAAATTTAAGCAACAACAAAAAGGAAGTGGTTTAATTGATAAAGACATTGTTCATGCATTTGGCACAATAATGGAAGCAAGAACAGGAGTTTTGTTAACTATATGAATACCAGAACTGGCAAGTTATGCATACGCAACAATCTAACTATAGTGATGTCACTTCACTGAGGATCATTTGCCTGGATGATCAGTTCTGGAGCTCTGGTTATGAGAATTTCATAGGGCATCTGATAGTGTGTGTGGCTCAGAAACTTCAGCCAACTGCTCTAGCATGCATGCATATGAAGAAGCTCCCACTTCTATAAGTTATGCATTTAAAAAATGTATATAACTAAAAGGCAATATTAAATGTACATAATCTGAACTATTTACCTGAAAACAGTCCACAATTGTAATAGGAAGAACTTCATCTACATTCCCTATGTCCTTCGAAAACCTGTTGAGTATTCGACCTGAAAACATAATCAAAGAAAATAAAATGAGTTATTTTGCAATTGTCTATTACAGACTACTAACAGCAGGATGTTAAGGAGTGGTAGCACCATTTGGTGGAAGAGCAAGTGTTGAATGGGATGTACAAGGAAAAAAGCAGTTTTACTATTATTTCCAAAAGCTATTAGAAGTTTTGCAATTATTACTCATCTCCTATCCTGTTTAAATTTTATACAATAATGATCCATGGTGAGGAAATTCTTGAGAATGTTTGACATTTACATCAACCATTTCCTGGAGGATTTCCTACCACTTTCAGCTAAGTGTTTGCTCAAGAAAACAAGACAGTAACAGATGAAAAATTAGGATAAATGTTAGAGACTTATGACAACTAACACAAACATACATTCAGTAAAACCGCACTTCAAGAATGACATAGCCAAATAACCTGATGACTGACAGCTTGTTTGGGTGCACTACATCACTACATGTGGCTTTCAGCACCCATATGGAAAGTATTATATGAATGTGATTAAAATGAACACAACATTGAATTATAAGTGATGCGTCCATCACAACGGAACACATTAGAAACTCAAAACAACAGTTTCGACAGGAGTCTTGACAACTCACAAAGTTTTAAAATCTGAACCACACTCATCATCTTAGCAGCTAAAATGGAGGAAAAGTCCGTACTTAAATTTATTTCCATTCTCTTGTATGAACCCAGCAAACAGGCTATTAGAATATTATGATTGAAATGTCTTCCCTGCAGGTGGCATCAGCTGGGCAGGCATCTCCCCACAGTAGATGACATGGGTCAGCTAACTGTCTGTTTCCATGACTGGAAGGAGGATTGCCACAGCCAGTTTGTTTCACACACTGCAGCTGCTTTTCAGACATTTCTAGCCACTGTCTCCAAACAGCTTTTGACTTTCCAGTTCAACAGTGCAGAAATGTCTAAATGCAGACAGCATATTTTATACAGTGCCCCCTGCAAGCTTCCTTTGTAGTAAAATAAATTTTCTCTTTTCCTTTGATTCTGATGTGCTCTGGTGCCAAGCAAAATACTACTTCCTTTCCCAGGTAAAGTAGGCAAATATGGGAGTTATGAATCATTTAGGGCATTTTCTCTGCTGTGTACATATGTGAAATTGCTATGAAAGTAGGGGGAGAATCTGAATTGGTGAGAAAACTGTTCTAATATCCCTCATGCCCCAGAGTCTTTAGGATTAAAAAGAGAGTTCTACACTGCAGGCTGTACATTCATTTGAGCCAAATCCTGGAAAGAGACTGTAAAACAACACCCAAGTGTGAATGAAGATGTGTGAATGTGTGTGCGAATTGTTTTCCTTTTTTATGTCTGATAAAGGACTTATCCACTGGCTTATAGTATTAAGCAATTTCTCAATGTGCCTGTGCCACTGAGTGCCGCCTCTATTTACATAGTAGCAATCTATCTTTTTCATATTATTTTTATTCTACCCAGATTTTCCATTATCCAATTATACATGTACACTGTGACAAAAAATGTAAAGCACCTAGAATGGGAGGAAGAAATGAAATAAAACTTCACAGGTTGAGGTGGTATATGATGTTATTGCAACAGTTACAAAACTGTGTCCACATGGCAAAATGAGCCCACTCATAGCATGATGTTGCACCACTTCTGGCCTAGCTGCATACACTGACTCAGTTGGGAATGGTGTCAAAGCAACTGTATCCTCTCCTATGGCAAGCTGATACACAATTGCAATACTGGCATTGGGCTGGAGTTTATGTCTGAGCTAGTCTAACATGTTCTCTCTGGGATCAATATGGGGATGTTGCTGTCCACAGGGGTGCCTCAACATCATGAACACACTTCATACACACACATGCCATGTGCCATGATACTGTCACATCAGAAGTAACACACTAGGATGATGGATGTCTGAGATTTTGCTGTGCTGTCAAGAGTTGCCTCAATCACTACCAGACATGAGCTGAAGTCTTACCTGATTGCTCCCAAATTTATGATGCCAAGAGAAATGCCACTATCCCTCTCCAAAGCATTGGAAGAATAGGATCTCTCTGATGATCATAATTTGGGGCAAGGCAGAGCAGTGATTCATCACTGAACACTGTGACCCATTCTTCAGCAGACGTTTCCCAGTCACAGCATCACTCCAAGTGCAGCAATCTTGTGTCGGGGTTGTTAACAGTAGTCCTTCATGGGACAGTAATTTCTCAGCCTGAGTGCTACTAGTCTCTGACCAATGGTCTAAGATAACATTAAGTGTGGCAGGGTGTCCATTACTTTCTCAGATGGCACGCACATATGTGCAGGGGTTATTATGTGTTTTCTGTACAATACAGGAACCTTCCTCATGGAAGACAGATGTGTTCGACCTGAACCTTTGTGAATAATGTGCCTGCCCTCACACTTCCTTGCAGTCAAACAATGAACCACTGTCGAACCTGAAAGTCCCACAAATCTGGATTTTGTACCATTCTACCAGCTGGCCAAATGGATACACAACAAGGCCCCTTTCAAATTCTACCAGGTGCTGGCAACACTGTCTCTCACAAGCATGTGGCATCTGCATGTCCTTCGCTAAGATCCCTCAGTATTTTATGTTGTTCTCACCTTTGTATCTCCTGCCGGGCCTCGTAACAGCACTAAACATAACATACTACCTTTTACAGTTAATTTCAACTTTAATCAATTATGTACCCACTGATTGTGTGTGTGTGTGTGTGTGTGTGTGTGTGTGTGTGTGTGTGTGTGTGTGTGTATGTGTGTGTGTGTGTATGTGTGTAGTTACACAACATCTGATCATGTCTTCTGGATGCTTCACTTACATCAGGTAGTATACATTAGATAGATGTGTGCCACCTTCATGATCCACACAATTAAGTCAAAATCCACACTCCCTGTGAATCAACATGTACTGCTGTTATGCTGTTCAGTGGTCACTGAAGCATGCACAGAGCCTATGGTGACAGACACCTAATAGCACACAGTCACCTGCCCCACAGCTAAGGAAATCTTTGTTCACAAAACTCATAACTCTTGGTATCCATGACTGAATTCTTTGAGTTGCTGGCCATTTAGCACCACCAAGTAACACCTACAGCTTACGGATGGCTACAGACGTGGGTAAGCCTAACCGAAGGAGAGAATGGTACAACAGAGTAATGTCCATTCCCAATGTAAATCATCAAACCTGTTTGCACACACAAGATTGATTTGCTGGTGAAAGAGTATTAAAGCATTTATGGAGAGGTGAGGAAAAAAAATCGTAGGTGTGTTTTCAATATAGCACCGACTGAACGAATGTTTGATTAACATGATACATCATTAGGGCATATCTTTTGCTGAGGCACATGGTGGTGGTGGTGGTGGTGGTGGTGGTGGTGGTGGTATTAGCAAGGTATGGGGGCAAGAGTCATGTCAGCACAGATTACATATCATCCAGGAAATGATTTTCCACTTCTATACACGAGTAAAACTTTCGCAGGAGATGATACAGGTATTTCGTCACCTAATAGAGTGGTTTGATGTGGGCCTTCTAAACAACAATACTAAAGTGTTATAGGAATAAGAAAATACTTGATAAGGAAACAAAATTTAGTACTTTTCTTTGAAGGTAAAACAAAATAATTATTTAGAAACAGTGAACTGAAAAGTTTTAAGTAGAACTTCACTGCATACTGAAATTTACAATATCTTTCACCTGAGCAATGTGTGTTTCACACATACTAGTTTACAAAAATCAGTTTTTTAAAGAATGATTAGAGTATGAATTTACACATACCTGATGGATTATTGTTGAAGAAATGCATAGTTGCTCGTGTAACTCCAATAAACATTTGATTGTGAAGCCTCATGGATGCACGTATGCAAAGAATAAAAAATGATATAGAACGAAGTATTGTTATCAGAATTGTAGCACCTATTATTGCACTATATATGTACACACTTGTGTCTCTGCTTGGTAGCCAGCCATGCTGTGAAAGGTCTGGCTCCGTCTCATTATACAAAGCCAAACTAGTTTTATTTTCCTGGGATAGGCTTTGTAGCACTTCCTCTGAATTGGCCCTAAAAAGTTTTAAAATTGGTGATTAGCTGTGCATTCCAATACAGTAAGTCCAAAGCAGAACTAAAACTAATACACAAAAACTTGCAACAGAAATATTTACCAGTAAGATAGCCAGTAATCACCACCCAGGACAGAGACAGGTGTTAGGATAAATACAATGGCCACGAATAACTGCAGGCAATAGTTGCCACCATAAGAAAAATATGCATAGTAAACAGCTTTCTTGACACCACCAGATGTTCTCAGTTCTGCTTCTTGCCGTGGTGCTGAGTTTTCTTCTACCGATACTGTCCGCTAAAATTAAAAGGCATTTCAGGTTATAAACTAGCATTAATTATTTTTATTACATCTTAGACAAATACCTGTAGATATAATAAAATTTAAGGAACTTCACATGAGATTAATATTAGGATCACAGTACCATTAGTTTTTCTCATGAAGATATTTATGTATACCAAGTCATGCAAACAAGCAGCCTAAGATGATCAGCTTTCATAGTGTTATTCTTACATACCCCCATCACTACCTTTCTCCTACTATTCATTCCATACCCCCATAAGCCTTTTTTCACATAAACATGATGTGTACAAACACGTGTGTGTGTGTGTGTGTGTGTGTGTGTGTGTGTGTGTGTGTGTGTGTGTGTGTGTGTGTGTGTAGAAAGAGAAAAGAAACAGAGGTGGGTATCAGAACAATACCTCCTAGAAAGTATAGGGTAGGGGTAGGGGTAGGATTAGGATTAATAGATAAGAGTTTGGTGTCAGTGAAAGAATGCACTACAACTCACCTCAATGAGATTTGATTTCTCTACAGCTTCCTCAGAGTCACCATCTCCTGCAGTGCCTGCAATTCCCTCGTCAGAATTCATAAGTTTAGCAAAGTCTAGACCAGACCGCTGAAGCTCAGAGTAACTGCCTTTTGCTTCAACTACACCCTGCAAATTATTTTCTAATCAATGTAAGTTTATTGATGAATATCAAGCAATGAGATACTATCAAAATAAATTTATGTAGTGATAATCATTTTTTAATAGTTTGAAATTCATATGAAGCTATAAACTCATTTTAATGATTAACATGGAAAATAGCTGTCATACTCCAAGAAGTAGTACACGTAACTTGAGCAAATTAGTAAATTGTGAGTGTGAAAGAGCCTCCAAATAACTGACATCCTCTTACCAAGTTTATTCCCAGCTAATGACTGCCTAAAAATCAATTAGAAATCTATGATAATTTACATCACCAGAACACTATGGTAAACATTGCTGTGCGGACTACCGAAGTACTGTGTCCTCTCAAACACAAACTAATATCTTCAGCATATTTTATCCGTAAATTGTCACTTTGCCAGGGCTCTCCGGCATTGGAATAGCTTCCATCATTATTGAAGATAATGAGATTTAAATGTCTTGGGGAAAATTAATTGTAAGATCTGTAAGAATTAAAAATCATCCCACTAATGATTGCATCTTTAATTATGCACACCAGGTGCCACAGAATATGAAGGTATTTCTAATATACTGCTATTTATTTCACAGCCTCCCTCAGTTTTACTTGAAAAGGAAACATCTAATTTAAACTGCTTGTGATTGCACCAAGGCTAACAGGAACAGAACATTCCAGGTAAACTACATTACCGACCGTCTATATCCAACACTGTTTTATTTTCTCTACTTGCCGAATTTTTATTAACATTGTGTGATTAACAACATTCAATATGAATATAATTAGAAAGCTTCTTATCTGCCTTTTTTTTAATGCTTTCACTAGAACACTTAATTCGCACAGAGACTGACAATGAAACAGTTTAAGAGCGAGGTGGACTTCTCAAAGAATTCAGCAAAATTCATTTGAGTAAAGTACACCAATAATATGTAAATGCTTAATTATCACTGAACTAATTTCAAAATCAAGTATATATTTTCCCACTATATAACACAGTGAACTAGAGCGCTCATACAAAATGCTGAACTATGAATTACTTGTTAGTTACATCTATCAGTGAGGGAAATTCTCCATTATTCACTATCTTCTTTAAGTACACAATTCTAAATGCATGTTACAAGTGACTTCCACAATAAAAACAAAATTTCACCTTGTTTCTTTTTAACGGGGATTAACTACAAAAATGAAGTTTGTTTGTGCAAATTACACAGCCTGACACTGATTTGCTGTATTACAGAAGAGAAAAAAGCATGGAAAATTCGTATCAGCCCAAAATACTCATACTTTCTCTGATGTGAACAGATGAAGACATTGCTGTGTCACCACCATCACTGAACTAAAAGTTTCTTGCTTTTACTTTAAATGTAACACACAAAATTAACTGTTTCAGAATTTCATTGTTTTATTACCATTATGATTGGTTTCCCTATCGGTTGTGTGTGTTGCATGAAGTATAGAAAGAAAATAAGTACTCAGCATCCGAGACACAATCCCCTCAAACAATAGCACTGAGAGCCAGAGTTTTTTCTTCTGGCTAAAAGAAATGAAAAGGTTTTAGGAAGAGGGGCCTAGTAGGAATTTATTAGGGCTGTCACTCAGAACCCCAGAACACTTTACAGAGAACACAGGCAGCATAGTGTGTCTCAAATACAGAAGAAAATTATTATGTGACTTACCAAATGAAAGTGCTGGCAGGTCGACAGACACACAAACAAACAAACAAACAAACAAACAAACAAACACAAACATACACACAAAATTCAAGCTTTCTAAACAAACTGTTGCCTCATCAGGAAAGAGGGAAGGAGAGGGAAAGACGAAAGGATGTGGGTTTTAAGGGAGAGGGTAAGGAGTCATTCCAGTCCCGGGAGCGGAAAGACTTACCTTAGGGGGAAAAAAGGACGGGTATTTTCCCCCTAAGGTAAGTCTTTCCACTCCCGGGATTGGAATGACTCCTTACCCTCTCCCTTAAAACCCACATCCTTTCGTCTTTCCCTCTCCTTCCCTCTTTCCTGATGCGGCAACAGTTTGTTGCGAAAGCTTGAATTTTGTGTGTATGTTTGTGTGTATGTTTGTGTTTCTTTGTGTGTCTGTCGACCTGCCAGCACTTTCATTTGGTAAGTCACATCATCTTTGTTTTTGGATATACTTTTCCTACGTGGAATGTTTCCCTCTATTATAATGAAGAAAATTATTAGATACATATGTACTGCACAGCAGAAAGAATCTTGTCACTTATTTCATAAACTACAAATTCTGTTTCCTTCATATAAATTTACAAAATTACAATCTTTCAACAATGCAGACAAAAATTGGGGAAACTACTTTTAACCACACATATAAAATGAGGAAAAAAAAGAATTTTTGCTACCTGAACACCTATCCCTGAAATATACGGGGATGACAATATATATTAATGTGTAAAAACATGTTTAATATGAAACCTATGATTCTAAGTGGAAGATTACAGCAGATTCTGTGGGAAAAAAATGCTACTATTTGGTAGAAGAATACATAGAGGATGAAATGATAATCTGATCCTAGTAATCATAATTATTAGGATGCTCTTATAAGTTTTTTTTATGTTTATGGCAACGTTTCACCACAATGTTGACTAATAAAATAACCATAATAATAATGTCAGGATGTACCAACAACATAGGGCTGACAATTATTGTACAACAGTCCAAACCAGATAAAAGCAAGAAGGAATATTTGCTTGATTTCATTAATAACAATAATCACTTATGAAGTGGTACCTGAAAATTGCCTTCCATTATTGTTTAATGAATCATGAAGCACACCACATTGATAAATGGACAATATAAAATGTCAGAGGTTTGATTGTACACTTAACTACTAAACTTAATCATGAAAAAACAGCTTTCTTGCACACTATCTAACAAGAGGGACCATGCACCTCATTATACCAGTCATTGGCACTACAACATCAACAGGAAAGAATGGGCAGGAGAGAATGGGCAGGAGAGAATGGACAAAAGTTAATATGGAAAACATCTAAGTAAAATACTGAGATACAGCACAAAATCTAAGCTTACCTCATTAAGAATAACTATTTCATCAACATGATGAAGAAACTGGATTTGATGAGTGACCAGAACACATATGCTATTTCTAAGCAGCCCTACAATACACTCATCAAACAGATGTCTTGCTACGTGGGGATCAACTGCCGAAAGCGGATCGTCAAGAAGGTAAATGTCTGCCCTCCGATATACTGCCCTGTAAGATAAAGGTTTATCTTCAAAATTTTGAAATAAATTAACTACTATGAAAAGCAATCTTGGAAACCTAAAACTATAGTTTATCAGTCAGTATTCACTTCAATTACAGTTCAGTGCCACATCTTACACTTGAACTGTTTGAAAAAAAAAAAAAAAAAAAAAAAAAAAAAAAAAAAAAAAAAAAAACCACACACACACACACACACACACACACACACACACACACACACCACTTCCAATGCATTTTCACTACATAATAATTTCCTTCCTTTGAATAGAATATATGTAGTCACATACAAATATACATAGTTCAAGAAATAAACAGATATACAGATATTTACAATTTGATGCTGATAATTTTCAGGTGATATGTGCAACTGAATAAAACCAATTTTATCATGCCATGAGCTTTTTGGCATTAAGAAACAAAGACACCATTTGTGGCCTGAAATATCTACATATTTATGTGTATACTATTTTTCCTTACATGCTAAACAGTGCTTTCAGCTTAGAAGCAGTTCTGACACTTTCTGCCTTTCAGTAATGTAATAATCGTCCAATTTGGAAGTACCTACCTGGCAAGATTGACACGGGCTTTTTGTCCTCCACTTAACATGATTCCTCTATCTCCAACAAGTGTCTTATCACTATGTGGAAATGAGGCAAAGTCTTCTTCCAATGCACAAGCTTTTATTACACGCTTATACCACACTCTGTCATATGGTTCACCAAACAGTATGTTCTGACGCAGAGATCCCGCAAATAACCAAGGTTCCTGTGATGCGTATGATGTTTTCCCTCTTACAATCAATCTTCCTGAGGTCAGTGGCAGCTCACCAAGAATGGTTTGTAATAAAGATGACTAGAAAAAATGGGATCATCATAAATAAAGGTACACCATTTTTAAGTATTTACAGGGCAGTCAAAATAAAACTGGTCCAGATACTGAGCACCACATATCAATCTTAACATTATGGAACAGCTTTTCAACATTCTGATGTGCTTCAAAGTTCATATAGTTGGACAGCTTGAACCAAAGAAATTAAAATTTTATCATCTAAATATCCAGACACCATCTGATACAGGAATCACCAGAAGATATTGGAATGCATTGGTTGGAAGTTTTTGATTCATGCACAAGAAAGTTTCTAAGAAACATACAAATTCTTTTTGAAAATGTAATCACTCTATCATTCTTTAAGACCTAACCTACAGGAGTGACATGGTCTCAATTGACTAAATGTGTCAAGTGAATCTACTGCAGGACCCCTCGCATATTACCATATTTACCAGATTATAAGACAAGGTTTTCCCCCAAATTCATTGTTTGAATAATGCAAGGTCTCACAAACTATTGCTGGTGAGGTCAACTATTTTACTTTTGCATAATACATTAATACAGGGTTCATCCAACATTTACAGATGAAACTTCAGAAATTGATGTGTGTCACAGATTTGTTTTCAGGAATTTGGAAGGGTTGGAGAGGGAGAGCAACTTGGCTGAGAAATAGGATGAATGTGGGAAGTGGCAAGTGAGCAGCAAGTTTGTGATGCTGTACCATGGGAAATTATGCCATGAACCTTTGCTTTTCATGAACATTTACCACATTTAAACTGCAGTTTGCCTGAATCCATTTATGATCTGAATTCACTTTCCTTTAAAGTAGGACAAATACTCAATAGTATACATTTCTGCATGAGATGATAGAAGTCTAGACAAGGACAAGTGGTGTACTTCCATGTTCTGTACAGCAATGTTGTCACTATGTAGTGGTTCTAGCTGCTTTGCTTTCCCTCTTCGTTTGATGTCCTCAGTGTCGACATACTGTATTGCTACACTGGCTGAAAAATGAGTTTTAGATTCAGACAGTGACTACAGTAAATAATGTAGTCGACAGGTGCACAGTTGCATTTCACAGTACTTTAATTTTATTGTTCACAACCCCCTAATAATACACAATTATATGGCCAGTGCACTATTGTTTAACTTTTGATCAGCCTCATGAACAGTTTTTAGGCAAACTGCCACATACTGTTACAATAGTTTACTATTTAATGTCTACGAGCAGTAAAAACCTAATCACAAAATTCACAGTTCTTTATGAACAGAAAGGTACGTATGGTGCTGACACTGTCATTGTTTTAACACATGGCCTAATTGTGTAACCCTTATTTCACAGTTAAGTTGAAGCGTTGTTGTTGTTGTTCTAACCAGCTTAGGTTTCTCGTCAAACTCTCCCGCGGACTGACTGTGTTGGGGCCAAAAATCGGGCCCTTGTATATCATCACAATAATAGGTACTGAAACTAAGTTAAATTTACAGAAATTACAATTAAAACTTAACTCATTAAATTAACTGAATATATCGAAAAATTCGTTCCTTTTAAGGATACAGAGACTTATAAATGGGGGAAAATATCAAAATTTTTTTATAACTTTACTGAATACAATAGTCTTTACTGATTACATTGATATATACACATTATAGGGTTTCAAATGGAAGATGACCTATATACACCAAATTTTGAAGTTATGGTCATGTATGCCACCACACCCCCTTTATTTCTGTTACAGAAACCAGTATTATTTCAAAAAGAAATGAACTTTGTGTTTCCAGCGATTATGCATATGATACATTGTATATGTTGGTAATGGTGCAGGTTTCTAGTGTCTGTAAAGATTATCTTTGCTAGTATTCACTTTTGTTTCACTGAAGCAGTTTGTTCACGTGTTACTGAATGTATGTTGAGCACATATCCTTTAGTGTGCAGTAAATACGAATTATGCCACACATCAAGAAATTCAATAAAAGGAAATTCTGTAGTAACCAGTTCAAAAACAAAGCAAGCCACACTGTTGAAACGAACCTATGTATCAGTTCAAATCAAACAATGGAAAATCCAGGATGGAATTTAAGAATCCCGGAGAAGGGAAGTTGCTACTCACCATATAGTGGAGATGCTGAGTCGCAATAGGCACAACAAAAAGATTCACACACTTATAGCTTTCGGCGATTAAGGCCTTTGTCAGCAGTGGACACACACACACACACACACACACACACACCTGTAGTCTCAGAAAACAGAAACCACAGTGTGATTTCAGTTCTCCGAGACTGCAGACGTGTGTGCAAGTTGTGTTTACGCGTGTGCGCGCGATGCCTTGCAGGAGAATTCGTCGCCATTCTAAGACAGACAGTTTATAAAACCATCGAGAACATAGAGTTTGCCACAACAGCTGGAGACAAGAAGAACCGCATACCAGTTAAGAGTGTTGCTGCTACTGCACTTGTCGACGGACCTTGTGTTTTCTGTGGTTGTAGACTTAATTTTAGTATTGACATTAACGACACATTTTCTCATGGTAATGGTTGGCTCACTGTAGCCATTGTACGTGGAGGTACGGGAGTTCCTAATGTACCTGGACTTGAAAGTTTTGTTGATAGAGACATTATTGCCTATCGCACCTACCATATGGCAGAACTTGCAAACAAAGACTTTGGTAAATCTGCTTATATGTAGTCATCTGCATTGTCTTTGTATACTCTTAATAAGAGAAAAAAATCTGTAAATGAGTCTGTATTCATTTGTGTGTGTGTGTGTGTGTGTGTGTGTGTGTTTTCTGCTGACAAAGGCCTTAATGGCCAAAAGCTATAATTGTGTGAATCTTTTTGTTATGCCTATCGCGACTCAACTATGTATTAGTTCTTCAGGGAAGAAACTCCCACATGGCACGCCTCCTGGTGATTCAAATTTTTGCGTTAACAAGGACACTGTTTGTAGTGGATTTGTTGTTGTTGTTGTTGTTGTTGTTGTTGTTGTTGTCATCTTATCTTCTTTGATAAAAGAAGTGGAGAAATGTAAACAATGTGATGGTGTGGGCTGTCTGGAAATAACTAAACAACAAAGTAGCAGGAAAGGTTTAGTGTCAAAATTAGTTTTTCTGTGTAGATCCTGCAACAAATCTACCTCGAAAATGACTTCGAACATTGTGCATAATTCATATGATGTGATTTTGAGGATAGTGTATGGAATGCATGCAATAGGAAAAAAGGTTGCTCTAACGTTTTGTGGTTTGAAGGACCTTTCTTCTCTGCCCAGTAGGTTCAGCACCTCCATAAAAATACTTTGTGTCTAAAGCATCTATGAAACATGCAGTAGAAGAAACTAAGTATTAGTGGAACCAGGGACATTGCTGATGCACTTTATGGGACATGGCAACGTCGAGGACATCGTTCCTTGAATGGTTTTGTAAGTGCTATTTCTCTAGAAAATGGGAACATAGTCTATGTTGAGTGCTTATCTAAGTACTGCCACACTTTCCATGGCAACACTGAAGGACATATTGAACGTAAGTGTTCTATGAATTATGATGGTTACAGTGGAGGTATGAAATGTGATGGAGCTCTAAAAATATTTCAGAGTTCGGTGCCTGTTTATGACATTAGATATATGAAGTACCTACGTGATGGGGACTCAAAGCTTTCAATAAAATTAAGGAGTTCAATGTTAATGGTGATACCTTGGTAACAAGATTGGAGTGTTGTGGACACGTGCGAAAGAGGATTGGTGCTAGATTGAGGAAGCTATGGAGAGAAATTAAAGGAAAGTTGCTATCTGATGGAAAATCTCTGTCTGGCCAAGGCAGACTGACAGAAACTTAAATAGACCACCTTCTGAGTTATTATGGACTGGCCATTAGATGAACTGCAGCTCTGAATGATGTTACAGCAATGAGAAAAGCTGTATGGGCCACCTACTTTCGCAAGTTGTCCACAGATGACCACGCTGTTCACAGACTTTGCCCTAAAGGAGCAGATTCTTGGTGTGGTTACCAAAAAGCAAAAGAAAGTGGTCAAATATACCATCATAAGCATTCTCTTCCTGAGCCTGTTATGAATAAAATAAAACCAATCTTTAGACACCTGAGTGACTGTTTTGCTTAGTAAATGTGTTCATGGGGGGCAATCAGAATACAAATGAAATTTTCAACCATTGCATATGGGAAATATTACCTAAGAATGTTTTTGTAGGACTAAATACATTAGAAGTTTAGTGTAACAGATGCAGTGATATGTTTGAATGATGGAGTGATAGGAAGGTTGGGAGTCAGAAATTTAGGCTTAAAATGTGGCTCTAATATGGAAAATCAATTGCTTGTGTGTGACAGGCAATGGGTGCATGAAACAAAGATTTGCTCTTAAAGTTACCATACAAGCAAGAAGTACTAAAAGGAATGCCAAGAGGAAGCTTTAAGATGAAGAAATTCTGCAGAATGAAGACAATGCTTCAGGGATGTTTTGAGGCATAGTTCAATTGAACTCCTATCTTCATTCGCAATTTCCCCACAGAATTTTACTTTTCAGAATTCAGGTACAAATATTTCCTGAAGTTTATAAAGCATAGCTCTAATTTTTTCTGTGGCTTTCAACAGTCTATACTTATTAGACCAAAGCTTTATTGCAGAATCAACTAAATTACAGAAAAAATAACATTTTTACTACGAAAAAAATTTTTAAAATTAAAATGTAAATTTGATATTTTTTTTATCCTTGCATTATATATAATAGGTGGAATTAAATAGGTCTAGTACCTCAGCCACCATGTCATGCATACCTGGTAAAAATTTGGTCTCCTTCAAATGTGTAACGTTGTTTAAATGGTACCTCAATTTGAGGAAGCATTTTGGAAAAATAATTGCACCAGTTTCTTTGTATTTTTTATAGCCCTAAGTAGGTTCAAAAATATTCAAAATACTTCTAAATTGTTTAGAAAGTGTGCTGCACTACCTGATACCAATAAACAACCTGTAAAACATATATAAACAGTGCTTGAAAGACATAGGTGTTGATTTTTACATCATATTGAGCTGAAAAAGTACCCAGTATCCTTAACACTCTTCTACTGCAAGGTTTAGGCCGAATTATTTGTTTAAATGATGGAATTAACAAATATTGTTATGCAAACAATACTTTTGAGGAAACTTAATTACTTTGGAATTAAGGGCTGGCTTTGCTAACAAGTATTCAAATAGAGATAAATAGATACTTTAAGAATGCTATTGTTTCATCTCCCAAATGTTTATGATTAGTTCAGAATTTATATTTATTTATGTGTCAACAATAGAATTTAAGTTATGAAACAATTACTGATTTTTGCCCTCTAACAAAAGATACTAACTAGGAATAGTCCAATTAAATTAGAAAAATCAATTACATACCTAAAACTATGCACAAAGCGCCAATCTTTCTTTTATGAAAAAACAGATTATATTCACGTACGTTAATGGTAATTAGTTAAACATGAAAAAAAATCAATTTAAGATGACAAAACAAGAGGTGAATTAAAATTATCCTAGCTCATCACAACTACTCACAGTAAGGTACGATAGGCACAAAAGGGGTTGGTGTCAGCTGCTGATCCTAAACAGCCAACGAGACATCAGCAGGCAGACGTTAGGGAAGAACAGTCATACTGTTAACAGTTACGTATTGAACTCCTTTGCATTTTTCACAGCTTATATATGATATTTGTATATACAGAACAATTATGGAAAAATATGTAAAATAAGGAAAGGTGACTGCTTACCCATAGAGAGAGATTCTCCTACAACTTGAGAAAAGAAAAAAAATTGATTGTGAAAGCTAGCAAAGCAAAGTCCTGTACCTTTCGTTTCTGCACCTGTGGATGACATGGTGCTTCTGCCTTTTGGTGAGCCATCTCTTTTGTTCCTAAATAATTCATTATTCTCAACTTTAACATTGTTTTTGGGTGTACATATTGATGAGGACTAACTAGGAAAAATCACATTTTCGAATAGCTGAAACAACTTAGTTCAGTCACACTTGCACCTAAAATCAATGCAGATACTGGAGGGGAATAATGGTCTGAGTTAACTCATCTGTAAGAAAGTAAGTTTGCTTTGTTCAAAAATTTACTGTAAGAGTAAAATGTGATGCTCCCCATTTATCTTTTAGACATCTGTTTAAAGAGATAGGAATTATGGCTACTGTTTCACAGTATATTTATTTCCCCATGAAATTTGTTGCAAATGATCCACTGCAATTTAAAATGAGCAATTGTGTTTCCCCAAGTACTCTTTGCAATGCGTTACAAAAATGTGGCAAACAATAAAATACAGACTAACATGACTCCAGTATAAAATGCACTACTACAATATGAGTGGTGAGCACTACGACACTGTCAATATCTGATGTTAGTAGACAATACCACTGTTTCCATATTTGCTCTGCTCTGTCTTTGGCTGTCAGAATTTTATGTCACTGACATTTTCGAAAATGTTGCAGCTGATTTCCACACTGGTATATCATGAGCATGCACCACAAGCTGTCTACACTAGTGCAATGTTTTATAGTGGGTGTCCTTGTTTCAGATAATTCGCTAATTATTTCACCACAATTTATATTAGGGTAGAGGGAGGGAAGTTCGCCATATTTGCCTTTCTATTGCAACAGATTTGTTAGCATTCACTAACATCTGTTGGCAATCATGAAAAAAAAAAAAAAAACGATTCAAAGCATGCCCATTCTATGTTGCCATCTGGTTGTAGCACAGAAAATTACGTATTGTTCTCACAATCAGTAGGGGAACACATTTTGTGAGAAGACTGGCACTTAGACAGGGGATATTTTTTTCCATCTCCACCATTTGAGATCCGTTTTCACTACTGTAAGTATAAATAAATTACTATTTTGACTGCTAAAGTGTATAAATATGTGCTGCAAGTGAAACGACAAAGAATTGGTTTTAAATTACTTAACAATGCTGTGATATATTATTGTATAATAAAGCATGCTTCTAGAGGGAATTTCGCCATTAGTGTGGCGAGTTTCCCTCCCGTTCACATCTGACGCCATACATCGACATTTATTAGACTAGACTTGTAAACAATAAAAAAGAGATTATTGTAGAATAGCTACCTTACATAATATTATGAGAATTTTTCCTTTAATTGGCCACTTAATGTTAATATTCATCAATTTTAATGTTGGCAATAATTTTGGGGGAAATTAGAAGTTCATCCACATTTCATATTCTGTTACCTTGTTTAAAATTAGTTAAATGGTTAGACTATAAGGGTCTGTACGGTAAATGGAAAGAAGAGGATTTAAAAAGTGCTGTTACAGCTGTCTGCAATGGACAATCTGTGTACGCTGCCGCTGAATTGTATGGGATTCCAAAGAAAACTCTTGAAGGCCATGTAAAATGTGCTGGTAGCAGATCACCAAGAAAGATGTTCGGCAGGCTACCAACTCTTTCAGTGGATCAAGAAAATTAAATTACTACCCGCATCATCAGACTCCTGCCTGTAGGATATGGGATTACAAAAGAAAAACTACAGACGATGGTTTTTGAATATTGTGTAAAGATAAATAGCCTGAACATGTTTATAAATGACCATGCAGGGAAATTTTGGTTTCAAGGATTTCATGCATGCCACCCTGAAATAGTTTTCAGAA
The DNA here is from genome assembly GCF_023898315.1 of Schistocerca nitens. Taxonomy (NCBI): domain Eukaryota; kingdom Metazoa; phylum Arthropoda; class Insecta; order Orthoptera; family Acrididae; genus Schistocerca; species Schistocerca nitens. The sequence goes on along the minus strand of NC_064615.1, from coordinate 250,960,124 downwards.
AAGGAGAAAGTTTGAGTTACGGAATATTGATGCGTTTTAACGCTGAGAGTATCCCAGTATTATAATCTTCTGGTTAAAGTTTATGATGCCATGAATCTTTCATCTACCCCACAGCTGATCTACAACGTGGATGAAACATGATTGCAACTCACTCTTAATCCCCAGGAGAAAATTTTAGCTTTGGAAGGTTCAAAGCGTGTTCACGTGGCAACACATGGGGAAAAGGGAGAAACTGATAGTCTTGACTTGTGTCAATGACACTGGAACAAATTTCCATGACATTGCCCTCAAGGTCATTTACCTTTTATAGCCCCTCTATCTACTCCTTCCACCTTTCAACTTTCTCCTCTTTGCTTATTACTGGAGTTTCATCTTAGCTGTTTATATTTGTACAGTTGATTTTCCTTTTTCCAGCCATTACTAACTTTCGTATAGGCGGCACCTACCTTTTTTCTAGTTATACAAGCTTCTAAATCCTTACATTCCTGGTTAGCCATTTTGCAGTTCCCTTCAATTTTATTTTTGAGTCATTTGTATTCCACTTTGCCTGCTTCATTTGCTGCATTTTTGAGTTTTGTTCTTTCATCAATAAAACTACCGTATTTACTCGAATCTAAGCCGCACTCGAATCTAAGCCGCACCTGAAAAATGAGACTCGAAATTAAGGAAAAGAAAAAATTCCCGAATCTAAGCCGCACCTGAAATTTGAGACTCGAAATTCAAGTGGAGAGAAACGTTTTAGACCGCACCTCCAAACCGAAAGAAAGTTGGTCCATTGTAATATGAGACACAATTTAGGTCGAATGAATGACGATACAGCTAAGGTAGTTTGGTTCGTGTGGTAAGATTAGCATTTAAGCTTTACCAGGTAGTCATTGCTATGCGTCAGGCGCTCCGTCCATATTTATACGGGTGCGCTTCCTTTTTCACGTGCTTCGTCTGGTTTGAATTGATTGCTTATTTTTCTTTGATCTGATTAGTGCTGTTCTCTTTGTTATAGGTGTTTCCGTCACTCTAAGCTCAAAATGCATTATTGTACTGCGTCGTGCATCATTTGTCGCATTCTGATAAGTGTTTACGACCTGTCACCGTTCGCGGCATGGCTTGCTTTTGTCTCATTTCGTTTTTGCTTTTTCGTCTCATTAGCGAAACAATGGCAAGAGAATGCTATTTGTTGTTACTTACACTGCTGCTTTCTTTGATAATGATCAACAAGAACCAAATAATAGACTGCGTATGATAGATGTTCTGAAGGAAAGTTTAGCGAAAATTTTTCTCCGTTTGAAATCTCTGCAGACACCGCTTTAGTACATTACATTCTGCACAGAAATTAGCGTCAACTTAGATTTAAAAATCTAGTCAGTTACCGTGCTTCATTTCTGACTATCACTATTCAGCATAAGAATAATACGAATATAAAAATGACATGATATATTCTTCCACGTTTGCTGTTGCCTCACTCTAGTTTCGTAGTTTGTTAGGCACACAGGATTTAAATGAGATAGCACAAAACACGAAGGAATACACAGAAAGATGTTTACATTCGTATTATTCTTATGGTGAAGAGAAAACTGCAAGTGATTCACAATTCATAAAAGTTCCTATAAGCAACCATCTCTTCCCACAGGTAGGAAAAAATTCAGAATGTAGAGTTGGCCATATTGACAACCATTCCAAACAGTCTTGCCAGTCGGATTTTCGTAATACATTGAACGGCTGCTACAGTCAAAGATGAACAATACGGAATTTGTATTTACTTCGTTGGATAATGTATGAAAATGCAGTGGTCGAAACTCGGGGCGGAGAAAAAGGCTCGTCTTCCACCTTTTTTAAAAAATTTATTTACTGACGCAGACGTTTTGGCGCCAGCATTTATCTTTGTGCCTGCAAAGCATGCCTGTATAGCGTTACATATATTCGACATCAGAAGTTAGTTGTGGCAGCACCTACCAATATTTTTAAGATCTTCCGCTTACTTTGCACTCGATTCTAAGCCGCAGGCGGTTTTTTGGATTACAAAAACCGGGAAAAAAGTGCGGCTTAGATTCGAGTAAATATGGTATCTCTTGTGACATCCAAGGAATTCTACTAGATCCTATTGTTTTACCATTTGATTCTGTTGTCTTTATCACTTCACCACCCCCCCCTCCCCCCCCCCCCTCCCCAAGGTACAAAATGTACTCTTATTTCAGTATTTAATCTGTTACTAAATCTCTTCTATTGCCCCCAAGAAAGTCAGAACGTAACTGAACGATGTATTTAGGTACCAAAGTACATATGCAGAACATGCTGCACAATCAAAATCATTACCAAGAACTGAAGTTTTCATGATCGTATTATATCCACCATGGACATAAAATTCACTACCTTTAACAATGCAGCAATCTACATTTGACCAATTTTTTAGTCTGATAATGTTACACATATTTCTGATGTCTCCCCCCTCCTCCCCCCCTCACCCCCGCTCAAACTCTCCCTCCCCCTTCCTCTGTCTCCCCACTTCTAAAACACAGTCCATCAAGAGCCACTTCAAACAAGTTGATGACCACCATCTGCATGATGTTCAAATTGCTATGTGAATGGAGAAAGTCCGTTTTAACTCATTCCATGTGCACTTACAGAACATAACAATGAAGTAAATTTAACATGCTAATTGGATACAGTAAAAATTTACAGAAGCACACAAGAAGTATTATGCCCTGCTTACTAACCTTCCCTGCACCCACAGGCCCAATAACAGCAAGCAGCTTTCCTGGGACAACTTCTAGAGACACATTCTTCAAAGTATTGTCTGGTGCATCATCCTGCCATTTTGCAGTTGCATCTTCTAATTTAACAACTGGATTTTCTTTCTGAATTTGTTCCTTTTCATCCTTCAGAAGGATAATGCCATTTTCATGAACAGCACCCATGTTCACAGTCTTTATTTCCTCATATCTGAGGAATTTCTGTGGATATATCAGTTAGTTTATTAAACATTTATGTATGAAAAGTGTATGTCAGTCTACACACTTAAGAACATTACCTCAATACGTCTGCCAGAAATCAGACCCTCAGCTACAGCAGTGATTGCTTTAGGGAAAGATTCACTCATCGTGTGTTTCATGAGGTTGTAATATGCTGCTACAACAAAAACCTAGAAACAATAACAAAAATTTCACACAGTAGGATAAGAATTCTTATTAACTGTATCTTTAATCAAAAAGTTTGATAAATACTGGAGAAATTCTCTAACCTTTTCCGCTGTCACATCTTCTCCCATCATTACATATATTACAATGCTCACAAATGTAGATAGTCTAGTAATAAAAACACCCATTGAGAATGTAATAGCTCGAATGTACTGCATAGATTTTATAGCATTCATTTCTTTCCTATGGAAAACGAAAAAGCAATTATGAAACACAGTCAGAACACTTCGAAAATATTTCAGAAGTTTCTTCAACAAATGGTTTATATGTATTAACTAACAATGCCAGTACTAAAAATCATACACAGAGTAAACTAGCTGAACAGAAACAAGACAATGGACCACAGTAGGAAGATATGCTCACATAATAAAGGAAGGAACAAAAATTGCAGCTACGGTACTTTTGCAGAAAAGAAAATTCAATTTGTAAAACTGCTAATGTATGGAAAAAAAAAAGGAAATATGAGGAGAAAGGAGCATCGAAGCATCATATACAACTCCCCAAATTTCTCTGTGCATTTCTGAATACAATCATGATCACACATTTTTTTAAAACGTGAAATAATCACACTGATTAAGATACACACCTGCGTGCAGCAGCAACTAAATTTGTGAAAGACTTTTCCCATGCATACATCTTGATAACCTGAATTCCAGAAATTATCTCATTCATGATGCGGACTCTATCATCTGTGCGAAGAGCTGTTTTGTATCGAAATTTTGATGTCAATCTTCCAAGATACCCTGTAAAAACATGGAGTCTCAGTAGCTTACTGAAGCAATAACACTATTACAAGTGAAAAATAAACAACACAACTAGTTGTTGTTGTTGTTGTTGTTGTTGTTGTTGTTGTCTTCAGTCCTGAGACTGGTTTGATGCAGCTCTCCATGCTACTCTATCCTGTGCAAGGTTCTTCATCTCCCAGTACCTACTGCAACCTACATCCTTCTGAATCTGCTTAGTGTATGCATCTCTTGGTCTCCCCCTACGATTTTTACCCTCCACGCTGCCCTCCAATACTAAATTGGTGATCCCAGACTTTAAAAGCTAACATGATTCCCCTTGCTCCTATTGTACTGCAGCATCACCTTTCTGCAGACAGCCAATAAGAATGTAATTCATTTAGTAAAGTAAGGTAGTGCCTCATTCAATCACAGAAAAGGTAAGGAGCAGATACTAAACGTTTATGAGTGTCGGCAATATTTAGGTGAGATGAAAACAATTAACACAGCAGCCACATTGAAGCATTACAAAATGCTTTAAAGGAAAGAAAAAATGCACATGTAGTTTTCCCCTGTTGCAATAATTTTTCAACAAAAGTACATGTCAATGACTGTCCTCTACAAATGACTAACTGTACACCTGCTTCAATACATAGCTTGCCTGGAACTGGAGAGCTACTCCCATGTCTTAAGTCAGTAAGAGGCTCACTAGCTCATTGGTACAGTGCCAGATTATGGATCCTAATGTCCAGGGGTTGAGTACGAGTCAGTCCTAGTATTTCTGTTCTGTGACTTAACTTTTTCTTCTGGTAAAAAGAATGTAAAAAATGCCAAGTAGCACCATGGTTCAGAGTTCAAATTAAGCTCTAGGGTCCCCTATAATTTACTGGGTGAGTCAGTTGAGAGGTCAGAGGAAGGCAAGGGATACCACCTCCAGTAAGACCATACGCAAAGTATGCACTGTGGTGTTCGAACCAACCTTCGTCATGTTGGTAGCTTTACAGAAGAGTAAGGGAGTGTGTGTGAAGAGGCATGATCATTGTTAAGAGATCTAAACCTACATACCCAGAAGAAACACTCAGCAAAAACTGAAAGCTCTTCATAGTCAGTAAGTGGAAACAAAAACTGTTACATTCCTAATGCAATTGGTCTTTTTTTTTTTTTAGAAGATGGCCAAATACAAACATCTGAGTAACTATCAGATATTTTTAGCCCATTATCAGTGTGGCCATTCAATACAGCAGGGAACATAAGTATAATATTTAAGAACACCACAACGGTCTTGAAAACATGTTCAAGGCATTATAAGCACCACAAATTCATTTTATTGGAAAGAAAAGGAAAGGTTATCACTGCATACCACATTTTACAGACCATAACACACTACGGACTATACGACACACCTTAATTTTTCAGCAGTTTTTTAAAAAGTAACATTTTTATCATCAGACTGCAAAGTCAGCTTCAAAAATTCTAGTTTATAAAACCGAACTGACATTCGAAGTCCCTGAAAATTGTCATCTGAAATTTTCTTGTCCTCTCCACTGACAAGTTTGTTTGTAGGTCATTTTAAACCTGCCTTTAGTGTGAATTCGTGTTGGGAGTCCTCCATCATCCGCTTGTTACAGTCTTTCCTCATGTAGACCTTAAATGGTTTATTTACCAAGACATCAAGAGGTTGCAATTGTGAATTAAGTCCTCCCAAAATAACAGCAAGCTCGCTATTTCCCTGTATCAATCTCTCTTTCACAGAATTTTTAAACGACTGCTGAACTGATCTAGCACAAGAAGAGAACTCTTCTTCAATGAAGCACCTCTCCTTCTCTCCCATACCATTAATCTGTAACTTCATACCAGCCTCATCCACCCAAGACTTACATACACCACCACCACCACCACCACCACCACCACCACCACCACCTGGCAGTATTTTACACAGTTTTGGGATTGTTTTTCTATTGAAAATGATCACTGGATTACTGCTAGTACTGTCAGCACAAAATGAAAGGAAAACGGTGTATCATCCACTTTTTTTATAGTTACAGTTTTAGCACTTTTCATGGCAACAGTTCTGTTACTCAGCACATCAAATGTCAGGAGTTTTGTACATATTCACTATTTAGCTTAGTTCCACAAAGGTTTTCTTAAGGTACACTGCAGTTATATCTTATGAGCATGTATTTGAATATTTCTTGTATTAATTCCAATGCTACTTTGACAGTGTCCTTGAATCCATTTCGATATGTCATCGCCTAGCTTTGGCTATTTTGTACACAGTTCTCGATTTGCACATTTACATAGTCTTCCTTGTTGGTGGAGGGCCAAAATGCCACTCAGCTGCTCTGTTCCCAAAGTGTGCTACATATGCTATTACATTTCATTTATAGCCCACGTCATATTAATAGCTTTTATTTTTTTTCCTTTACAGAACTAGCTACTAATAAAAATACTGCACTGTTATTGACAACACCAATCACTTTCCATTCAAGTTCACTGGCACCATAGTCCGCAATGACGCAGCATTACGAGGCAGAAGAGAGGAAGTGTTAGCAAGCTTGTGAATCCCTGCAACTCTTGTTCGTTGTTGCACTGCTACTGCCAGCTGAATCCAATGTTGGCAGATAGAGGTAGGTCTCCTGTGGCATCTAATATATGCTCATTTTTAAGACTGGAGGGAATTTTAAATCAAACATTGGACATTTTTATATTCAAGTATAAGACACATCTGAATTTTAGAGACTTTTTTTTAAGAAAAAAGTCCATCTTATAGTCTGGATAACATGCTTTCTATAGTAATGTGTAAAGTGGAAATTGGTTTCCAAGAGTCTGTAAATGTTGCCGACTGAATCACAATTATTTTTTTTTATTTTTTTTTTTACAATATTCTAGTAAAATTCTGATGGACATAGACTGTATGTTTTTTTAAACAAAAATTAACTGGTTTCTGTTAAACCTTCTATGAGACAAACTTTAATGCTTTGCTGTGAATGCGCAGTTTTATTTTATTCCTCGCAGTTCATTTTAAGTAGAACAGCTCAAATTAATTGGGTAAATCTGATGTGATGCTTGGTATACTGGTATGAGAGGAACCACTCCAGCTGCTGAATGTGACAACAGTAGCTTTAATAACATCATTTCACATATTTTCCATCTCTGAACTAGTACCAATACAAGGCTTCGGACAATCCAGATTGTCTAGTAGTAGTAGTAGTAGTAGTAGTAGTATCATAAATCAGTAAGCCAAAGATACAATCTTCCTAATATACAAATTTTGTGTTACGAGTTCCCAGAAAAAAAAAATTACACATTTTCAGAGTTGGTTTTAAAGAACCTATAAATTGCTATTAAAAAATATAGCAAGTGTACATCCAAATTTTTATTAGAGTTTCGTGTGAAAATTTGAAATAAATTCATCAAGAATTTTTGTGAAGCTTTTCATCCACATACTATATGATCTATTACAATGTTGAGTTCCATACCTTAGAAGTGGGTGAAGTTGCAAAAAGGAGCCGAAATTTTGTTTTCTGGCAGTTCTCAGGGATACCCGAAATTAGGATGCATATCCAATCATGCAGCAGATTAGAGAGAATTCAACAGCATGCAGCCTCTAAGCAGCAATCTGCAGATTTGTGTGGGAAATGACTTAATATGCCCAATATGTTTTTGCTTAGTTTCACTTCACTTTTAATTCAAATGGAGGAGAAGTAAATGACTAGATAATGAAAAAAGCATGAGGGAACATTATGTGAGAGTAAGAAACAATGCAGCAACATAATTCAACCTTTACATAGTAAAAGGAGTAGTATGAGGATTGGTCAAATTTCTAATTATGACTGCATAAAAATAAAAGCATGTAATAATTTTTTGTGCGATTGTAGGAAATCTATAGTATTGGTAAACATTGAAAGCCTCACACTGTAGTACTGCTGTATGCCTTTAGAGGAGCCAGAAAAAAATCTGCAGTCTACTGATAGTAATGTATTTTCTGTCAAATGTTAACTTTCACGGTCAGAATTGTCACAGTTAACAAAATGTTCTGGGCTATTATGCCATGGTCTAATGGATTTCACGTTAAAACCCAAAAATTTCGTCCCCATCTTTGAAAGACATTTTCACGGGGGTATCACAGCTCTGTTGAATGAATGTAACAAGACAGGGAGTGAATTTTACATTCAACAAAGCTACAATCCCCTTGAAAATGTCATCTGCAGATAGGACAAAAGTCAGGTTTTAAAGTAAAATCCATTCAACCATGGCGTAATAGGCTGGAATATTTTATTAATGTGTTTTCTGCATTTGAAGAGGAACATGCTGCAACAATCTATGCAGAGTTCATAGAAGTGCACAGCAACACCACACTATCAAATGACAGTTGTTAGGTGGTGTTTCCAGAGTGGTCAAACAAATCTGAATTATGAACAAAAAGACAAATCATCTCTGTGAAGAAAAACATCAAAAGCATCATTGTGAAAGTGAAAAATCAATTGCGGGAACAGTCACAAAAACATACTACAGCAACCTCAAACTACCGGAGGCTCAGGACAAACCATTATAGCCCAAAGACAGCTTGAGATTGGTTGGTGTCAACATCTGCAATAGTTGTGCCACTGCTCTGGCCTTAACTTAAGCATTGCAATGAATGTCTATGGCCCTTCTCTGCATGAAGAGCTCACTTCCATGCACCACTAAGATTATATCCACCATCACAATTGAAGGTTCTCTCTCACACATTCTTGTTTCTACAGCTTCTTTAATTATACAGTCCCAGTACATGGGAGCAGAGGGATAAGACTTCTGTTTCACCAAACAGTATTTTATGTTCGAGAGGTTGCACTCAGCAACTGCAGATTTCATCAGCTCACGATTTTTAATATGCCATTCATGTTCTGCACAGTGATCAGAAATGGTGCGGATGGACTTGCCAATGTAATTTCTTGTGCATTCATATGGGATGTTGTAAATTCAAGGAATCCTGAAGCCAAGACTATCATTTACAAGGCATACCATCTGCTTTACTCTCTCTGGAGGTCGAAAAACAGATCAGATACCTTGTCTTCCTAGGAATCTGCCTGTTTAGCTGGATGCAGCACTGCAGAAGGGAAGGAACGCAACTGGTGGCCCATCCCGTGAATGTTCAATATTTCCACTTTTCATTTTCTTGGCGAATGCCGACTCGATATCACATGACCCATTGCTGTTCCTCTGGAACACTTACCAGTACTTCAGATAACTGATTTCAGAATCCAGGTGGTCTTCAGCAGAAAGTTTTTGCTCTGTGTACCAGGGTATTTAATGCCACTCTCTTCTGTACTGGATGGTGGAAACTCTGGGCATTCAGATATAAATCTATGTGCAGCAGTTTGCAGTACACACACTGAGTGGCCAAGACATCCATCTGACTTTCATTGTACCAGAACATCTAGAAACAGCATCCTTCCCTCTTTCTCTGTCTTGGCGGTGACCTGGATGCATGCTACTCATGTGTTCCTGGAAGTGCTCAAGAGCTTCTATGCCATGCTGCCAGACCATAAACGTGTCAACATTATGATAAAATGAAGATAGATGAAGGGGAGCTGAATTTAATGCACATTCTTCAAAATGTTCAATAAAAAAGTTGACTGTTGCTAGAGCCAATGTTTATACCTTACCATTCCATCCATCATTTCATAAAATTTGCCATTGTACAAAATGTAGATGGTTAACATAACATGTATGAACAATTTAATCATTTCAAAGAGTTGGCCAAAACGATATTTCACTCATGCTGGATGTAATCTCACTGTATACAAAAGTTCCTGTGGAGGACACGTTAAAACTGTTGGCAGAGCATTTTCCTCCTTAAACGATAAAGTTGTTCTGACATGTTATGGCTACCACCTGCTTCTTTTAGGACAGCCATTTTCTCCATTTCATAAAATTTACTATGGGTTCTCTGTTGTCTCTATCAATGGTCAATTTTTTTTATGGAATATTTTGAGGAACACTCATTAAATTCAGCTCCCCTTCGTCTATATTTTATCGTTATGTTGACGACATGTTTATGGTCTGGCCACATGGTGTAGAAGTTCTTTATCAGTTATAGTAACATATGGAAAGCATGTACCCAAACATCCAGGTCACTGTCAAGAAAGAGGAAAGGCTGGCACTTCTGGATGTTCTGGTACAACCGAAGTCAAATGGGCTTCTCAGGCACCCAGTGTACTGCAAACCAACAAACACTGCTTTATATCTGAATGTCCGTAGTTTCCACCATCCAGTATAGAAGATACCAGCTTCAAATACCCTTGTACACAGAGCAGGCGAAGTTACACTCAAGCAGCAGATGCTTGCGGATCACTGGTGCAGCACGCTACCTGAGCTTGGCCACAAGAGAAGCTGCAAAGCCGTGCACGGAATGTGGTGTGACCCCAATGCAAATTGTCATGCACCGTTATTACGACACAGCAGAACTACTGTGTTTTCATGCCACAGAATGGGCAGAAACGGCCAGAAGAAGACGGCAGACCCAGAGAAAATGCTTTCGACACCACAACGCACTAGGAATGCAGAACAGAAGCATGACTAACGTTGTGCACCTGTCCCCCTCTGTACAGTCAGTGAATTAGTGGGTCGTGGGCAGAGATGTACGATATCGTAGCCAGCTGCTGCAGGGAAGAAATAGGTGTAGAGTCCCTCGACTCTGATGCCATTGTCCAGTTGCAGGCAGCGAGCATGGCCAACCGCCGCACACTGGAGAGCGCAGTGGTTGTGCACATAGTTGATCCACCTACTGTGGAGAAGACGACCACACTGAAACAGCGCGAAAAGTTATCCAAGGCTCTGATCAGGGGCTGCCTCGGCTCTGTGATGAGAATATGGACCAGGAGGGGCTATCATGTGACAGATTCCGGGGTGCAACCACTAAGTTGCACAATCGCATGAAGAAGAAAAGACTGCCGCTGTACAATGTCATTGTGGAAACTGTGATAGATGGCAGAGGCATCTTCAGGATAAGGAGGCTCTTAGGCTTACCTGCGACCATCTAAGCTCTTTCCCCTAGCCATGGACCTTAAGCCTCAGTGATTTAGGTGCCAAGCTGAAGGACATGTGGCTAAATACTGCCGCAACTGGCCACGATGTGTTAAGTGTGCTGGGGTGCACGACACCTGCACCTGTGATAGACGACGAGATGAGTCATCAACTTGTGCTTGCTGTGGTAGGCCACACGTGGCAAACTGGCATGGCTGCCTGGCCTTTCCCAGCGACTGAGAAGACAAGACGACCACAATTTAAGTGTTGCTGAACAAAGGCGCAACCGAAGAGGTGAGAAGACAGCCCCCACTGCCAACAGGTGGCTGGAATACCGTGCCGGCGGAGTGGCGCAGGGGACCAGCCACCAGTTGTAACACAGCAGATGCCACAAGAGCAGGAGATATGCGCCATGCTGGCAGCCTTCAAAGCCACCATGGACACAAATAGGGCAGTTTTTAAGGCCAACCTGTCTGCAGAGACAGAGGAGGCATGCAGCCAACTGCAGCAATTGTGCTCGCAGCTGGCGCTGCTTCTGTGTGGATGCCACAGGTGAAGGGAAGACACCTGCCACTGCTCCCCTTATGGAGCAGCCGGCAGAAAAACACAGCATGACGGACGTGCCAAAGGAGGAGAACACGGGTGCCGCCGCAAGAACTCCAATGCCCATCGGTTCCGAGCATCTCTGCTCTGACGAGTGGGCTACCACAATGATCAGGACACTCACTCAAGGGTGGTTGTTGTTATTGTTGTTGTTGTTGTTGTTGTTGTTGTTGTCGTCTTCAGTCCTGAGACTGGTTTGATGCAGCTCTCCATGCTACTCTATCCTGTGCAAGCTTCTTCATCTCCCAGTATCTACTGCAACCTACATCCTTCTGAATCTGCTTAGTGTATTGATCTCTTGGTCTCCCTCTACGATTTTTACCCTCCACGCTACCCTCCAATGCTAAATTTGTGATCCATTGATGCCTCAAAACATGTCCTACCAACCGATCCCTCCTAGTCAAGTTGTGCCACAAACTTCTCTTCTCCCCAATCCTATTCAATACCTCCTCATTAGTTACGTGATCTACCCACCTTATCTTCAGCATTCTTCTGTAGCACCACATTTCGAAAGCTTCTATTCTCTTCTTGTCCAAACTATTTATCGTCCATGTTTCACTTCCATACATGGCTACACTCCATACAAATACTTTCAGAAACGACTTCCTGACACTTAAATCTATACTCGATGTTAACAAATTTCTCTTCTTCAGAAACGCTTTCCTTGCCATTGCCAGTCTACATTTTATATCCTCTCTACTTCGACCATCATCAGTTATTTTGCTCCCCAAATAGCAAAACTCCTTTACTACTTTAAGTGTCTCATTCCCTAATCTAATTCCCTCAGCATCACCCGATTTAATCTGACTACATTCCATTATCCTCGTTTTGCTTTTGTTGATGTTCATCTTATATCCTCCTTTCAAGACACTGTCCATTCCGTTCAACTGCTCTTCCAAGTCCTTTGCTGTCTCTGACAGAATTACAATGTCATCGGCGAACCTCAAAGTTTTTACTTCTTCTCCATGAATTTTAATACCTACTCCGAATTTTTCTTTTGTTTCCTTTACTGCTTGCTCAATATACAGATTGAATAACATCGGGGAGAGGCTACAACCCTGTCTCACTCCCTTCCCAACCATTGCTTCCCTTTCATGCCCCTAGACTCTCATAACTGCCATCTGGTTTCTGTACAAATTGTAAATAGCCTTTCGCTCCTTGTATTTTACCCCTGCCACCTTCAGAATTTGAAAGAGAGTATTCCAGTTAACATGGTCAAAAGCTTTCTCTAAGTCTACAAATGCTAGAAACGTAGGTTTGCCTTTTCTTAATCTTTCTTCTAAGATAAGTCTTAAGGTTAGTATTGCCTCACGTGTTCCAACATTTCTACGGAATCAAAACTGATCTTCCCCGAGGTCCGCTTCTACCAGTTTTTCCATTCGTCTGTAAAGAATTCGCGTTAGTATTTTGCAGCTGTGACTTATTAAACTGATAGTTCGGTAATTTTCACATCTGTCAACACCTGCTTTCTTTGGGATTGGAATTATTATATTCTTCTTGAAGTCTGTGGGTATTTCGCCTGTCTCTGTTTACTCCCGGGGCCTTGTTTCGACTCAGGTCTTTCAGTGCTCTGTCAAACTCTTCACGCAGTATCTTATCTCCCATTTCATCTTCATCTTGTCCTCAAGTACATCGCCCTTGTATAAACCCTCTATATACTCCTTCCACCTTTCTGCCTTCCCTTCTTTGCTTAGAACTGGGTTGCCGTCTGAGCTCTTGATATTCATACAAGTGGTTCTCTTCTCTCCAAAGGTCTCTTTAATTTTCCTGTAGGCAGTATCTATCTTACCCCTAGTGAGGCAAGCCTCTACATCCTTACATTTGTCCTCTAGCCATCCCTGCTTAGCCATTTTGCACTTCCTGTCGATGTCATTTTTGAGACGTTTGTATTCCTTTTTGCCTGCTTCATTTACTGCATTTTTATATTTCTCCTTTCATCAATTAAATTCAATATTTCTTCTGTTACCCAAGGATATCTATTAGCCCTCGTCTTTTTACCTACTTGATCCTCTGCTGCCTTCACTACTTCATTCCTCAGAGCTACCCATTCTTCTTCTACTGTATTTCTTTCCCCCATTCCTGTCAATTGTTCCCTTATGCTCTCCCTGAAACTCTGTACAACCTCTGGTTCTTTCAGTTTATCCAGGTCCCATCTCCTTAAATTCCCACCTTTTTGCAGTTTCTTCAGTTTCAATCTGCAGTTCATAACCAATAGATTGTGGTCAGAATCCACATCTGCCCCTGGAAATGTCTTACAATTTAAAACCTGGTTCCTAAATCTCTGTCTTACCATTATATAATCTATCCGATACCTTTTAGTATCTCCAGGATTCTTCCAGGTATACAACCTTCTTTTATGATTCTTGAACCAAGTGTTAGCTATGATTAAGTTATGCTCTGTGCAAAATTCTACAAGGCGGCTTCCTTTTTCATTTCTTCCCCCCCCAATCCATATTCACCTACTATGTTTCCTTCTCTCCCTTTTCCTACTGACGAATTCCAGTCACCCATGACTATTAAATTTTCGTCTCCCTTCACTACCTGAATAATTTCTTTTATCTCGTCATAGATTTCATCAATTTCTTCGTCATCTGCAGAGCTAGTTGGCATATAAACTTGTACTACTGTAGTAGGCATGGGCTTTGTGTCTATCTTGGCCACAATAATGCGTTCACTATGCTGTTTGTAGTAGCTAACCCGCACTCCTGTTTTTTTAATTCATTATTAAACCTACTCCTGCATTACCCCTATTTGATTTTCTATTTATAACCCTGTAATCACCTGACCAAAAGTCTCGTTCCTCCTGCCACCGAACTTCACTAATTCCCACTATATCTAACTTTAACCTATCCATTTCCCTTTTTAAATTTTCTAACCTACCTGCCCGATTAAGGGATCTGACATTCCACACTCCGATCCGTAGAATGCCAGTTTTTTTTCTCCTGATAACGACGTCCTCTTGTTTAGTCCCCGCCCGGAGATCCGAATGGAGGACTATTTTACCTCCGGAATATTTTACCCAAGAGGACGCCATCATCATTTAAGCATACAGTAAAGCTGCATGTCCTCGGGAAAAATTACGGCTGTAGTTTCCCTTTGCTTTCAGCCGTTCGCAGTAGCAGCACAGCAAGGCTGTTTTGGTTAATGTTACAAGGCCAGATCTATCATCCAGACTGTTGCCCCTGCAACTACTGAAAAGGCTGCTGCCCCTCTTCAGGAACCACATGTTTGTCTGGCCTCTCAACAGATACCCCTCCGTTGTGGTTGCACCTACGGTACGGCCATCTGTATCGATGAGGTACGCAAGCCTCCCCACCAACACAAGGTCCATGGTTCATGGGGGAAGCACTCAAGGGTATCAGCTACATTATCCACTACATGGAAGAGAGAACTGCGGCCCTCACTGAGCTTGTCAGCACAGCCAACGAGGGAGGAGTGGTGCTGCTAAGCGACAACATATCTCCGAGTGTTTGGCTTTGACACTCTCCCACCAGACACAGATGGGTGACCTGGGCCTTTCCCCATGCCTAGTCACCATTGACGCTGGTCAACAGGGGGCTCCCACAGCCTAAACTGCAGCACTGTAACAGACTGGTCTCGTATGATGAACATATGGCTTGGCGTGGTATCCACTTGCACGATACCCACTTCTAACTTAACCCATCCTTGCATGACGTGCCGCAGTCAACAAGATTCTGCTACTGCTCTTACCACCCCACCTATCGCAGAAATTTTTCCCTTGGCACTTGCTTTGGCTCTTTTTTCCCTCTACCCTTCAAACCACTACCCTTCGTTCACTTTCGACCCAGTTTGTCTCCAGATGAGCGCGTATTTATTGTTAACCTTAACCAGATGTACACAAACATCACAGTATCCACACCCTGTGTGACCTTCCTTTAGTTGAAACTAACCCTTATGCAGAGATGGTAGTAAACCTTTTGTGTTGGTCATCATGCCAGTGTTGGTGTGGAGGGGCTCCACCTCTTTATAAAATTTATATAGTAACGAAGTTTCTTACTAAGACCGCTTTGATTCAGAGGAAAAGTGAAAATGTTGAACATTCACGCGATGACATACCAAATTGCATTCCTTCCCTTCTGCAGTGGTACATCCAGCAAAATAGAGTCCTGAGAAGATGAGGCATCCGATCTGTTTCCCAACCACCTAAGAAGGTAACACAGATGCCATGCCTTGTTAAGGATAATCTCTACTCCAGGATACCTGGAATTTACAACATCCCATGTGAATATGCAAGCAATTACATCAGTCAGTCCATCTGCACCATTTCAGACTGCTGTGCACAATGTCAACGGCATACAAAAAAAAATCCCCGAGCTGGTGAAATTCGCAATTGTTGGGCACAGCCTCTCAAAAACAAGCTCCCACACAACTGGACTCTACAAGTAAAGAGGCTGTGGAGATAATAGCAGACAATATTAGTGGTACATGGAAGTGAGCTCTCAATGAAGATAAGAGCCATAGATATTCATCACAATGGTTACAGCAAGGCAGGAGCAGTGGCACCACCAGTGCAGGTGTTGACACCATCTGTGACAGCATGATTTAATTATCAACCCATCAGATGTCATCTTTGGGCTATATAATACTACCACAGCAGTGATTTTGATAGTCTGTTGTTCCTGACGACGATTGTGGAAATCATCAAAAGCTCGAGGTTTAAACCTGATTTGAGACAGCAAGAAGTCCAAGAAAGTTTCATGCATATCGTCCATCACTGGTAAAAATACATGACACTTTGGGATGAATATGCAGATGGAGACTAACACAATCATCAAATTTCACTGTTGCATGCACAAACACGCAAGAGACAAACAGACTGATTCTGTAGGATGGAAGGAAGATCAAGACTTTCTAACATTATGTCAACAAAGGCATACAGGACTCTTGTCAACAGTGGCAATTCATGATCGTACGAGGAGGAGATCAGTTTTTCTTGTTCTACTCTACCTCCTGTAACCTAATACTCTGGCTAACATCCATTTGTATACCTGTCACTCTTCCAGATGGACACACTGTCTTAATGAACCTATGAGGACAAAGAACACTTTCATTCTGTGACAACTCTACACAAAGTTTTAATTCATGGTACAACACAATTTCCTGCGTTTGTGTAATCTCTATTAGGCTGCAGTTGTAGTGGAGTGGCACAGCATAATCAGAGCAGCACTGGCGAAACAAATCAATGTTGTTGAATGTGCATGATCGTAGTGGTGATGCAAGCAGAGCTGTGGGGTCAGTACCATTGCTGGTGTTTGTGTTTACTTTGGCATCAGCAGCAGAAGGCTTGATAGCAATTTTTTTTCTCTGTGTCCTTTATGGAACCAGTGATACAACCACGATCACAAATGATCTGATAATGTGGCAGCAGAATTACAAACTACAAGCACAGAATACATTTTCATAATCTTTTTTCTTTCAGTGTCATAACTACAGGCAATAATAAAGTTAAAGTACCACAGCTCATGAACACACGAAAATCTTTTTTTATTATGTGAAATAAGTACTCAAAACTGCCTCATAGGGACAGCTTTATTTGAAGCTCTGATTAAGTTTCAACCTGCCTTATAAATGCCTTGTATACAATACAGAATTTCCACAGCATGTTGCTCATTGACACTCGGGGGGTCCCTCTAGGTCAATGACAGTGTCGTGGAGAACATGTAACTTTCACAATAAACATGAGAAAATTATGGTGAAGTCTGTACTAGCTTTCAGAATGTGCTCTACTTAGTGCTCATTATTCCTGAAGCACATTCAAGTAATTGTTGTGATCTGGAAAAGCGTTTCTTGAAATATTCTTTCCCTGGATCTATTACCATGAAGTGTTTCAGGTTGGTTTGGGCTGCATGGTGGTTCGTTAATACTTCACCTCATGCACCTAACATTTCAATAAGTTGCCACCTGAACACTCCTTTTACATACAATGAATGTTGCTTACTGAATATTTGGTCACCATTGAGTATTAATTAATCAGTATATAACTAAATTCATGGCAGATTAAAACTGTGTGCCCGACCGAGACTCGAACTCGGGACCTTTGCCTTTCACGGGCAAATGCTCTACCATCTGAGCTACCGAAGCACGACTCACGCCCGGTACTCACAGCTTTACTTCTGCCAGTATCTCGTCTCCTACCTTCCAAACTTTACAGAAGCTCTCCTGCGAAACTTGCAGAACTAGCACTCCTGAAAGAAAGGATACAGTGGAGACATGGCTTAGCCACAGCCTGGGGGATGTTTCCAGAATGAGATTTTCACTCTGCAAGTTTCGCAGGAGAGCTTCTGTAAAGTTTGGAAGGTAGGAGACGAGATACTGGCAGAAGTAAAGCTGTGAGTACCGGGCGTGAGTCGTGCTTCCGTAGCTCAGATGGTAGAGCACTTGCCCGCGAAAGGCAAAGGTCCTGAGTTCAAGTCTCGGTCGGGCACACAGTTTTAATCTGCCAGGAAGTTTCGTATCAGCGCACACTCCACTGCAGAGTGAAAATCTCATTCTGGAGTATGTAACTAATCTGTGCCCTGAATCTGTGTGTGTTCTTCCTCCAACTTGCCTCATACTTTGCCTCCTTACAGGCTGCTTATAAAACAGCTGAAAATTAACTTCTCGTTCATTCTACCACATAAATGGGAAGTGAGATTCCATTCACTTTTTTATATGATCTTCTAAACTACAACTCAATACATGATGAATGAGGACAGCTACTAACTCATTTACTATAGAAATTCTTCCAATCCATACATGGCATACAGCAAACCAGTGCTTGGTTAAAAACAGTCTTGGTTGCAATTTTAGTTTTTTTATTTTTCAACAACACGTTTTGCCTTATTTAGGCATCTTCCCGTTATCTACATAGAAAACAGGGAACAAATACATCTATTTAAGAATCGTGATCGCATTGTGCAGACTTAGATAACCTATAGGCATGTACAAACATATCAGCTATTGAAAGAGTAAATACCTTAATTTGGTATTTCTTAGAAGAATCCTTTAGTCACTGTAGCCAAAGGGCATCATCTAATATATCCAGCCAACATCACCTTCATTAAACTCAGTAAAAACTAGAAATATAAAATAGTAAAATCATTACCTTTTCTAGATGGACGCGACAGGCACCAAGATCCGTGTAACGCGTTCCCATTCATTACTCGCTCCTGGGAACAGGAACGCATTATGCAGATCTTGGTGCCTCTCGTGTCCATCTAGAAAAGGTAATGATTTTACTATTTTATATTTCTAGTTTTTACTGAGTTTAATGAAGGTGATGTTGGCCTGATATTCTACAATGCCCTTTGGCTACACTGACTAAAGGATTCTTCTAAGCAATACCAAATTAAGGTATTTACTCTTTCAATAGCTGATCTGTTTATACATGCTTATAGGTTATCCAACAGATGTATTTGTTCTGTTTTCTATGTAGATAACCTGAATATGCCTAAATAAGGCGAAACGTCTCGTTGAAAAATAAAAAACTAAAATTGCAACCAAGACTGTTTTTAACCAAAACTCACTTACTGCCCTCTGTAGTACATACATAACACCAAGTATTCAACTTGATAATTAACTATTACAATACACCAATTATCTTTGACATTTTGCATTCTCATATTTCATCGAGCTCTTTCTTCAGCACTGCTCAATCCCTGGAACTCACTCTCTCTTCCTCTGCAGCTAGGTCATCTGACTTCTACCCACTTCCGAACAGTCACTGGATCAATTGCTCTGATCTCAGCATCTATGATTTAAAACACCTCCACACAGTGGGGCGCTCACCACTTACACCAC
Organism: Schistocerca nitens; assembly: GCF_023898315.1. Taxonomy (NCBI): domain Eukaryota; kingdom Metazoa; phylum Arthropoda; class Insecta; order Orthoptera; family Acrididae; genus Schistocerca; species Schistocerca nitens. The sequence continues at coordinate 250,940,800 of NC_064615.1, read as the reverse complement.
TTATCAACTATTCCCAATCACTAACATCTTTTCTCTGACTTTTATTTAACGATGTAATACCTCTCATTCAAGGAATGAGATGTATCACTTAATGAAGGCAACACCTGAATCCTTTGATAGGGGAGAGTCTAGTGGTCTATTAAGCTCTCCTCCTTGCAGCAAGCAAGATATATTGAAAGAATAAAATCTACCGCCTTCTCTTTCTTTCCCGTATCACCCAATATCAATTACAATGAATTTCCTGTCAGGATCTGCAACTGCTTGTAGGATGATGAAAATGTTTTGTAACTATAAACATTGCACCAGAATTTTCTGAGTGATTTAGGTGACTGTTTTCTGCCATTATCACCAACTGCATTTGCAGAGTTCCGTATGTTGTATAAATCATTTATAGTATTCGGAAAATCATCTTTAGATGGCACTCATGTCATGGCTGAAGGCAATCCCACAACACTAGTATTTGACTCCAGAATTCTTACGAAGGTTATGAGTACTATTGTAAAAGTCAGAGACCTGTGTCGAACACTGCTTCTGGTTTCTAGGACCTTCTAAATATTCTCTTTTTACCAGCTGTCTATGGCACTTGGAAAGTTATAATATTCCATTGAAAACAATCTGTCATTACTTGTATCTCACACTATACACAATAACCATATGGCAAACTACTCTCCACTTTGCATACTATCATTTGCCAAAATATCGTTTTGATATCTCGAACCATTTATGAGACACGTGGGTGTCATGAATATTTTATTCCTGCTTTATTGTCTGGGAGTGCAAGTTTAACAGAGTGTGCAATATACGACCCATTTTCTCGAGAATCCCACTCCAAGTTTAAAGAATAGTTCAATATGTTAACTACTTCTGGTATGAAGCAACACATGACTTGACTTGCACCAAATGCAAATTCAGTGACTCCTATTTTTCATTGCAAAGTATTCAATGCTCTTTTAGTAGTTTGCTCAGCTTTGAAATATCATAACCGTGCTGATTAACGAAATGATAAGCATATCATTATGCACCTGATGAATAAACTACAAGATGTACAAGAATCAATTTTCTTTTACTGTGTAGCTTGTTTAAAATCATTTGAGAAAGACTGCAGATTGACCAGCTTGTGTGTTTGCCATCCCCACAGTCAAGTGAGCCTGCCTGTTGCCATGCTGCTCCCTGGCCCCACTATCAATGGGACCAAAGCAGCTCTGCCCTGCTTTGTTGTGCCACTCCACTATAATGCAAGACTTACATTTATTATTTTTATAATCCACTTACCTTGAAAGGGAATGAATAGCAACATGCAAAGAATACCACCAAAGGCAGCAATACCAATTCTAGTCCATATGAAATATGTTACAACAGCTGTTTCTAGAGGCCCAAGCCACAGATAGTGACCGAAGATGAACATAAAATCAAATCTGTGCACATCATTAGCCATCAGATTGACCACTTGTCCCACAGTTGTTTGTGCCAGTGCTGTCTTACTAAGCCTCAGTGCCTGTACAACATAAGGAAAAAAATAGAGAACTTGTCTTGTTAAAAAAACACAACACACACACACACACACACACACACACACACACACACACACACACACACCAAAATTCTTTTTTGTTTCTACCATGCTGTACAGTTTGTATGCCTGTTAATCCTGTCACAATAGTTCCTATTTGGTTCACAAGACGGACTACTACTCTACTTTATACAGCAATGCACCTATCTAGTTTGGCAATATTATGACAAGGATAGATTGCTGCTCACCATACAGCAGAGATGTTGAGTCTTGACTGAAGATCTCTGCTACATGGGGAGTAGCTTTCTATCCTCTTCGTAACATTCTCGATATTCCATCCTGGATTTTTCCATTCTTCAACTATGTAGTTTGTCAAATTGAGATCTGTTCATAAAATTCCAGAATATTTGTAATTTCGTGCCAATGGTGTGCTGGAGCGAGATGCAGTTGGCATCCGTGAACATGCCTGTGTTTTATGTGTAAGTGCTGGACGTCCCAGTGTCTTATGTCTCTTAGTTATTGTTCAGTGCTGTATTGAATAGAGCATTTTGTCGTACAGTTTGTGAATTTCGAGATAGCAAAAAAGGAGGAACAACGTGTCTGCATTAAATTGTGTGTGTGGAACACACTAAATGATTGAGGAACTCTATGGTGATGAGTAAGCCATGCTCGGTGTTACAAATGGTTCATGCAGTTTAAAAATGGCTGGACATTAGTAAAAGATAACCCTCGTTCAGGACGTCTACCAGCAGCACTCATGCCAGAAACGTAAACAAAATTGTGCATTCCAATCTAAGACTGACTATCTGAGAAATTGCAGAAGGAACATTTCAGCTGGATTGTGTCATGAAATTCTGACATCTTTGAATGCATGTTGCCTCCAACTTCGTCCCAAGGCTCGAGTCAATACCAAAAGATCTTGGCCTCGCAATCTGTGAAGATCTTTTGGATTGCACAAATGAGATGTTCCTTATGAAAATCCTAACTGGTGATGAGTGTTGGTCTATGGTCATGATGGTAAGACCAATGTTCAACCTTCACAATGGGTTGGGAAAGTTTCTTCAAGACTAAAGAAAGCTCGTCAGGTCAGGTAAAATGTCAAACCCATGATAGTTTTCTTTGACTTTGACAAGTTGGTTTATAACTGATTTGTGCCACAGTACAAACTGATGGTACTATCAGAATGTGTCATGACACCTGTGAAAAAATTTGAGATGGAAATGGCCAAAAACGTGTCTAGAATTCACGGCTCTTGCATCACAATAACACACCTGCACATTCATACCCGTTTGTGCATGACTACCGCACAAAAAACCAAATCACTGAGCTGCCTCATCCTTTGTCCTCTCCAAACCTGGCCCCTGCAGACTTATTTCCAGAGTTTAAAACCTCACTGGAATGACAAAGATTTGGAACAATAGATGCGATAAAAGAAAATTCACAGACAACACTTCGCACAATCCAGCAAGTGGTGTTTCTGAAACTGGGAATGTCACTGGGAGTAGTGTGTCAATTCTGGAGGTGAGTATTTTGAAGGAGACCATGCACAGTAAGTAAAAGGTAGGCTTAGAAAAATTTTTCAGCAAAGTTCCAGAATTTTTTGAATAGACCTCATATCGGCCCAATGCCCTTAGGAAAAGCTTTTATATTATGAAATACGCCTACCTATGATATACAGTCTAAAATCTCAAATGTTTATCAACCCCTTTTTTTCAGGAAATCAATCAAAAAGCTAGTGAAATAATAAGAATTGCACACATTTGTCAGTCATTTACGAAATAATATGCAGGATAATTACACATACCTTAATACCTACTTATCTATCTTGAAAAATGCCTCTGTGTTTAAGGAGAAATTGTCATTGGTAAATAATCAATTTAATGTTAAAAAAAACTTTTGTCTGATAAAAATTTGGTTTTTGTAGGTAGATTTCAATAGTGGGTAGTGCAGATGATTTCTGTTTCTAGCATTTTACTTGTAAACATGCCTTCTTTATTCTTGCTCTAGTTTACAGTTGACAACTTTTGTGCATCAATAAATATACTGTAAGGATGAAGTAAAACTGATCTGTTTAAAGACATGTTTACAGGATGCATGCTGTTCCAACTAACTTATTTTCATATCCTGCAGTTTATTCATATATGAAAATACACAAATTAAACTCAGCTTTCCAATTTAAATGTGAGTAAAGTTTAAAGTTCTTTTTTTTAATAATAGTAGCTTAACTAAAAGGTTTTAACTGATGGCTTACCTGCTTAATTTAGCAAGTGTATGTAAACTCAGAACTTTATACCTGTTGAACATTTCTTGTTGGTGTATATACCACATTAATCAAAAGAGTCATTTGACAGCATATTTATTCTAATTCATTCAGTTTTTTAAATGATTATCTTGTCTGTAAGGTGGGACATTTCTCCCTCATGAGCAAAACAAAATTTTAATTTTTTCACAAAAAGCACAGTACCATCAAAGGTCCCATTGTAAAGACATCATATAATTGCGAGTAACTACCATTTCTGTCCTAATACATAATGAGTACCGTAAGGCAGAAGAAATGCAACAGCAGCAAGTTTTTGAAGAAGCAGTCCTTCCTTAATATGAATATCTTTATAAAAAGACACTATTCTAACAAAGTCAACTGGTTTTTAAAGATTCTGCCATCCTCCATCAGCAGCAGTGCTGACTACTGCCACTTGAAATTTATGAACGTGGCATAACCCCACTTGCTAACTACTTTTCTTTTTTACTCCCTCTTACACATGTTGTAAGTGTACTATGTAAATATTAAATTTTCAAGCTCTTTTCTGTTCTGTATTTTCAAGGCCTTGTTGTCCAATCTGTGGTTTTTCAGGTTGCTGATAACAGCTTAAGTGGTTTGACACTTTCCTTTAATGGAATACCCAAAATCTGTAATTCACTACAAATAATTGGTTGTTCTGTCACTGACCGGAAACTCTTGTTCCCTTCTTCCTGAAGACTTTTTCAGAGAACTGTGTGATTAATAAGTTACATTTATTCAAAATTATTGGTTTCCAGATTGTCAATCTTAGAATGTAATCCTTTCAGAAGTCCTGTGTCACTATCTTACTTCTAATTTTTCCTTGTTCGAGGAATGTATTATTTTGATGGAATAACATTTAAGTTAATGAAATATCTCAGTGGGAAATCCGAGTTTTCAGAAATTTCTCAGCTGGCTTTTCTAAAGACCTGGGATACAGCGCAAATCCAAAATTGTGCTAAACAACATAGCACCTACCATCTATAGTATTTTGACAGTATGTAACCAGTTATTAATCAAGGTAATTTCTTGTCTAGTAGGTGTATGTATCTATTTACCCCATACTTTATGTTGTCATTTAAAAATTAACAACTGGGTATTTTAACATTTTTGTTATAACTTTCCTGCACACATTGTTAAGTAAGTTGGTTGGTTGGTTGGTTTTGGGGAAGGAGACCAGACAGCGTGGTCATCCGTCTCATCGGATTAGGGAAGGATGGGGAAGGAAGTCGGCCATGCCCTTTCAGAGGAACCATCCCGGCATTTGCCTGGAGTGATTTAGGGAAATCATATGTTAAGTAAGTGATGTTCACAAAGTCACACTGTTGAGCATATTGTGTGGAGGCCCAGTTCTGTTTGCACTTTCATTGAGTAATTTTCATACAGACACTTGTCACAGAGCTTTTGTCATTTTTAGCCACTTGCATAAGGTTGTGATTCTGTACCTATTCTGTGTAGACCACAGAGTAATGTCATTTGTTGATACAATTTGGAATCATCCTACTTTATATTAGTTTGCCGAGATTTATTGTTACAAGTGTGAATTCACAATATAAAAGCTAATTAGCCATGTAGTCAATGCATATTTTACTGTTATCAGGCAGTGAAAGGACAGACTCATTTTGTATCCAGCTGTTATTTGTCCTACAATGCGGTAATGAAGTATATCTGGCACAATCTGCCACACGTGAATATAAAATTACTGAAAAACATTTAAAAACTCTTCTGGAAGACAATTCTTGTGGGTACTAATAAATTCGCCTGTGCAGTAGCAGTTTTACTGTGGAAGGGAGTGGCTGCAAACAGATAAAAAGGGCCAGAGATTGAAAACTAACACGACATCGTTTCAAATTCAGTGAAATTAATCCTGTACCAATGTATTACATCTGATAACATCCACCCTTGCTTTGTGCAGGAGGATGCCACTTACCTTTCTGTAAATAAGTGAACAACTCGCAACCCTCATCTTTAGGCCTAAATGGAACATTGCCATCATATATGGATGTAGTACCAAAGCAGTCACCAAGGAGCACATTATCACTGCTGTTGCATACAAGTAAGCATCAGATATTGGTATCTGACTTCCCGGAGTGAAATACTGCAACAGAAGACCAAGAAAGAGTGGCTGTGCCACCCTTCAGGTTTCACAAAATATTACAACGCATGTCCCCAAAGCTAAAAAACAATCATGATTTTCAATAAAGATACACAAACAATTTAACACGAGTTTATTTCTTAATGTCTGTAGCTTAGAAACAATACAAAAATTACTACCTCCTTATTTACTTGCAGTCCCTGAGAACAGAAGTTAATTTAAAATATTATACTAACAGACAAGTCATCACTTAAAGTATTTTAAGTACAGTTAGATATGGTTCATCTGTATATTTTAAAAATGGAAATGAAATGGTGAATGTTAAATGAACTGTACCTGTTTCAGTAATCCTAATCATTTTCAGCAATGAGAAATATTAAGACCCATGACTACTACAAATTAGTTTATGATACTGTATGTAATTTTTACAAGTAATCAATCCAAGAATACATGCAGAAATTCTTTACCTTACTAATTTGCAAATCCTTAAACTGTGTAATCTACATCTACACTCTGTAAATCATTATTAACCACATAATAGAGAATACTTCCCGATGTACCAGTTATTAGCGCTGCTTCTCACTGAGGTCACACATGGAACATGGGAAGAATGACTGCTTAAATATCTTGGTATGTGCTATAATTAGACTAATCTTTCCTTCCAAATTCCTATGGGAGTGATACATAGGGAGATTTTGTACATTCCTAGATTCCTCTTTCAAATCTGGTTCTCAAGACTTTGTAAATATGCTTTCACAGGCTAGTTGGCATGACAATCATGAAATGGATGGTGTCAGCCGAACTGAATGATTTTTAGGCAAGCTGCTTTGTGGCCCTATCTCCAGGGGGTGCCTCTCTACTGCTGAGCACCACCTTGTGTACCCCTCCTTCCCTCTCACTGTTAACCTCAGGCCTGCAATAGCTGGGTATGGTGGCTGAGGGACAATGTGCAGCCATTACAAGACTCACATACCACCCCCCCCTCCCCCCCCCCCCCTCAGTCTCTCTCTATTCCACAGCAGTATTGGGACACTGCCAATGAAGAAGCTGCACAACTGTGTGTGATGCTCAGTTCTTCAGTTGCCATGGCATCACCAGATCTTCCCACAGACTGTCATCATGCTTTGAGAGCAATATAGGCTGTACCCTAAGCTTAACTTAGTTCTAAACTACTGTCCTTATCTCAATGTCATGTAGCTGGATCCCTACCTATTGTTTTAAAATACAATTCTAGAATGTGGTGGCCTGTTTTATTAACTTGGTGCCATTTTAATCCATGCTATGCACATTGGAGAGGTAGTGCTCCACCACAGCTGACTTATTTGGTTGGTTCTTCATCTGTGTGACACTTTTGCTCCATGCATCTTTTCTACTTCTCCAAGATGGTCTGACTCTCATACATTTTTTCCAAATTGCTACGGAATGTGTTAGTTCCTGCAACCCTCCATCATGCTTAACAGAAATCCAGCAAGACACTCTTTGCTTTAGTGCGTACTTTAGTATCTCCGCCACAGCAGTTGAAGAATCCATAAGCAGCTGGCAGGTACTAATGTGCTGGCACGGTGCTTGCAGTAACAGGGCTGTCTATGCCTTAGGAGGCACACCACACCTAGCACTCCAATTCTGCCGAAGCAGTGTTAAGATGGGGCTCTTGCAGAGCAGGTCAATTAGTTTCTACACAAACGGGCTATGGATTTTTTGTTCCAAAGGGTGCTGGAAATAATGCAGTAACACAAGCGAGCTCCTAACTCATAAGCAATGGGTAATTTTAGCAGAGGCATCAGCAGTCCAGCAGCACCTACTATGACGAGAGGGATACACCAGGTACCAGAGCAAGCAGTGGCCATGATGGCTGGGCCTTCACTGCCACACTATCTTCCAGCACCATGTCTTTCCTAGACTTTGTGCCTCTCCAATGGTGGACCATCTCCAGGTTCCCTCCAGCTGCTGCCAGGCTCTGACCTGGAAGGGGAGCAAGTCAAGATTGGGGCTCTCCATTCTGCACTGGTACAGGCACCCTGGCACCACATTCCATCACTCAAGAGTGATATCCATGACTGGAGGCTGCCATTATCTGTAAGTATTCTGGCAGTTTTCCATGCTGCTGCCATCTGTGGCAAGCAACCATACAGCTTCTAAACGGGACACACCACTGAGTGAGCTCTTGGCGTCAGCATTTCTGAGTGCAGATGTCTTCACCTACTGGTTGACAGCTGGTCACACAACACACACTGTCTTGACCACATGCATATAGGGGCAGGGTCACTGCACCACAATGCTACAAATTGTCACAGAAGTTTCAATAAAATTTCTGACTTTTGATGTTTATTGTGACTCATCAGCCTACATCCCTGCCACAACCCTCCATCGTATACCGTATTTACTCGAATCTAAGCCGCACTCTAATCTAAGCCGCACCTGAAATTTGAGACTCGAAATTAAAGGGCACAGAAAAGTTTTAGGCCGTGCCTCCAAATCGAAACAAAGTTGGTCCATTGTATGACGATACAGCTACAGTAGTTTGGTTCAAGTCTTAAGCTTAGCAGTTAAGCTTTACCAGATAGCCATTGCTATGTGTCAGGCGGGTCCATATTTGTACGGGTACCCTTCCTTTTTCACGTGCTTCGTCTGGTTTGGATCGATTGCTTATTTTTCTTTGATCTAAGTACTGTTCTCTTTGTTATAGGTGTTTACATCACTCTAAGCTGAAAATGCATTACTGTACTGTGTCATGCATTGTTTGTCGCATTCTGATAGGGAGTGTTTACGACCTGTCGCTGATCACGACATGGCTTGCTTTTGGGCGCACTACCGCCGCTTACAATTAAAAACACAACAACAACAGAGAGAGAGAGAGAGAGAGAGAGAAAGAGAGAGAGAGAGAGAGAGAGAGGGGAATCTTCTCATTAGCGGAACAATAGCAAGAGACTGCTACATGTTGTTACTTACACTGCTGCTTTCTTTGATAATGATCAACAAGAACCAACTGTGTATGACAGAAAATGTTCTGAACGAGAGTTTAGCGAAAATTTTTCTCCGTTTGCAGACGCCTCTTTAGTACATTATATTCTGCATAGTAATTAGAGTCATCTTAGAGTTGAAACTCTAATCAATTGACCTTGCTTCGTTTCTGACTGTAATACTATTAGGCATAAGAATAATATGAATACAAACATGACATGATATGTATATTCTTCCGCGTTTACTGTTTTCTCACTCTAGTTTCGTAGTTTATTAGACAGACAAGATTTAAATGAGATAGCAGCAAACACGAAAGAATACATGGCAAAATGTTTATATTCATTATTCTTATGGTGAAGAGAATAATGCATGTGATGAACAATTCATAAAAGTTCTTATTAGCAACCATCTCATCTCACAGGTAGGAAAAAATTGAGAATTTAGAGTTGTGCAACCTTGACAAACATTGCCGACAGTGTTGTCAGTCGGATTTTCGTAGTACATTGAAATGCTGTTACATTCGAAGATGAACAATACGGAATTTGTATTTACTTCGTTGGATAATGTACGAAAATACAGTGGTCGAAACTCAGGGCGGAGAAAAAAGCTCGCCTTCCACCTTTTTTTAATTTATTTACTGACGCAGAGGTTTTGACCCCAGTATTTCTCTTTGTGCCTGCAAAGTATGCCTGTGTAGCGCTACACATATTCGACGGCAGAAGTTAATTGTGGCGTCACCTACCAACATTTTTCAGAACTTCCGCATACTTTGCACTCGATTCTAAGCCACAGGCGGGTTTTTGGATTACAAAAACCGGAAAAAATGTGCGGCTTAGATTCGAGTAAATATGGTAACTGAAGTGACGTTTCACCCTGATTCCACATTAGTTGGCATCAGAAGTGGGATTGACAATCGCTGCAAATGCATCTATGGATGAAGAAGATAACTCTACAACCCTGCAATAGTTGAGTCAACAACATGTAGTGAGGTGAGTGCAGTCTTTTTGTGTACGCTTTTCCATGACTGAATATTGTGAACAGTCAATGTGTCTTTCGCAAAGTGTGTAACTGTATCACAACTTTCAGTATGTGGCAGACAGTGTTCAGTGGGTGTGTAAATAAGAACATTAGTTTTATAGTATGTATTATCACGAGTAAGCAGTGTGGCTCATTTTCTGTAAGTATAATATAAGGTGTGTATCAATTCAGGTAGTGAAGCTTAACACAACGAAGAAGTATTCATTGTTCCCAGTATGGGAAGTAATAATTCTAAGTAGCCACTCAGGCATAAAAGTTACAGTAAGAAGTACTATGCAGAATCACTGCAAGTGTCGTCCTAATAATTTGATTTTGTTTGCTTTTTGTATTTATAGAATAGAGATTTTGTGATGCTAGTCTGAGAATTGCAGGAAATGTGCGTTAGTTTTCCCCATTTGCAAATGGGCAGTGATGATGTGCAAGGGATATGGTTCAGTATACAAGCAAGTAAAATAGTGAGTAGTGTTGGGGCAGTAGTATGTTTAAAGGGTCCTTGTCATTTGTGTTTGTGTAATTGACAAAGGTTAATCAACTTCAAGGTCAGTGTCACAAGCAGCACAGTTTTCAGTACCACAGGGGAGGGGGGGGGGGGGGGGGGATAGGTAAGATATGAGCAGACAATGGAAAGTTGTCTAAGATACCGGTAGCACTTTGGACTAAGGAGAATAAAATAGCTTTTAGCAATTCTCCGGTGTGTGAGAAGTATCCGTGGAGGAGAACTGAGGTAGCAAGGGAAGAGGTAAGGATGGAAAGGAGGAGAAAAGAGGAAGCAGAAAGGAGGGAAAAGAGGGAGAAGGAGAAACTTTAAAGGAAGGAAAACAGACCTATGTTTAAGTTACCTGTCCTCACAAGATGTCTAACTACTATTAATGTATTTAAATCTGTCAACCTTGCGAGAGGTTGGACAAAATTTTATGACTGACTGGTTGGTTGGTCGTTTGTTTGGCTGGGGTTTCAGGGACCAAACAGCAAGGTCATCAGTCCCTTGTTTCAAATGTGGTCCATTCAGACAATTTGATATCTCAGAAAAGTCAGAACGATAAAAGGGAAAAGGCTAAAAAACGTACAAGTACAGTCGTGTCGTCAATGGTAAAAACAAAATGAGTGAAGTCAGCAAGAGAGCAACCCCAAGGCTATGCTAGAGGCAGGAAATATCCCACCTCTGAAGCAGTAGAGGCAAGACCACCTGCTATTTAAAAGCATTCAACCGCTAGAATGTAGAAGTGTGTATGGGAAAAGGAGACTAACCAATTCTAAAAAGTCATAAAAAGCAGAGGAAAAGGGAAAGAAAAGAGGATCTTGGCCATGGAGGGGAGTCTGGAATCGACAAACACAGCTTACAGTGGGAGACACCCCAACCCTTACCACCCTGCCCCAACACCAGAGTGAAATTAAAAACCTTAAACTGAAAATAATCACTTTCATGGAGGAAACTGAGAACCAGTTCAACCATCCGGGAATCGTCAGCCAACATTAAAGGTGAAGTGCAGGGAAGTCTGTACTTAGTACACAGAGCCAAAAGAAGGGGCATTCCACCAAAATGTGGGCTACTGACGAAGGCTCCACAACCACAAAGTGGGGGTGGCTCATTACGCAAAACAAAACCACGGGTCATCCTGATATGGCCAATGCGGAGACGACACAAGGTGGTTGAGGCCTTTCGAGAGAGGCAGAAGGAAGAACACCACGGGACTGGTGTCACCTTAATCACACGAAGTTTATTAGACAGGGAGGTAGCCTCCCAAGAGTTGGCCCATCACTGTGCAAAGTAGGATTTGATGTGAAGCCATAAATCTGCTGCAGGAGGGGTTACGGAGAACAGGGGTAAGTGACTGTTCCACCAGCCAAACGATCAGCAAGCTCATTACCAGGGATACCCACTTGGCCAGGGACCCAAAGGAAGTCAACGGAACAAGCAGCGCAGTGAAGATCAGCGAGATAGTCATGGATGGCAGAGACTAAGGGATGGCAGGAAAAACACCGGTCAATAGCCAGAAGGCCACTCATTGAGTCTGTATATAACAAAACGTGGTTGTGTTGGGACTGCTTAATAAAGGTAAGGGCCTGGGAAATTGCCATCAATTCCGCAGTAAACACCCCACATGAAGGTAACAGGAGATGATTTTCCATGCCAATAGAGGAGGTGAAGGCATATCCCACACGATCAGCAGATTTAGGGCCATCAGTGTAAAAGAACAACAGCATCCCGAAACTCCCATAAAATTCAGCAGAAAAAACAACGGAACACCATCAGGGGAATGGAATCTTTCGGACCTCGGCGGAGATCAATCCGAATTCAGGGCCAAGGAGTGTGGGAGACAGGACAAAGAAGGATGCTGAAAATCATGGCGAAGAGACACAAGGTGGAGCCCAACTGGTAAACCCGCCAGAGAGCGGGAATCAGGTGAGTGACGTCCATGGGCTGGGAACAGGATAGAATAGGAAGGATGAGTGGGAGAGGAACGGACAGCGATTGCAAAAGAAACCAGAAGCTGGGACTGCCGAACAGAAAGGTGGGGGGGGGGGGGGGGGGGGGGGACCCAGCTTCAACCTGAAGACCATCAACTGGGCTAGTAGGGAAGGCACCAGTGGCCAAAAGGATACCACGATGGTGGACCAGATCCAGCAGGAAGGAGCAGCTAAACCATAAACTTGACACCCATGGTCCAAGCGAGACAGCACTGAAGCCCGATAAAGGCGGAGAAGGATGGAGCGGTCCGCACCCCAAGAGGTGTGGGCAAGGAAGCAAAGGACACTGAGTTTACGGAAACATCCTGCCTTCAGAAGTCTGATATGAGATAGCCAAGTGAGCTTGTTATCGAAAAGAAGACCCAGGAAATGAAACTGTTGGGACCACAGGTAATCGTTGTGCATCGAGATAGAGCTCCAGATTGGGGTACGGTGACAGAAGTGGACCACACGTGATTTTAAAGGAGGGAACTGAAACTCGCATGAGAGGGTCCATGCAGAGGCATGCCATATAGCTCATTGGAGCTGCCGCTCTGCAGAGGCCATCGAAGAGGAACTAACCCAAATGCAGAAATCATCCACATACAGAGCAGGGGTGACCAAAGGACCGACAGAGGCCACAAGTCCATCTATAGCAATGAGGAAAAGAAGTACACTCAATACAGAACCCTGTGGGATGCCGTTCTCCTGGGTCCAGGGAGAACTAGAAAACAGTATCAACCCGAATCCTGAACAACCGATGGAACAGGAACTGGTGCATAAAAATCGGGAGGGGGGCGCCAAAGACCCCACTGATGAAGTGTAAGTAAGATGTGATGGCGCCAAGCCGTGTCATAGGCCTTACGAAGGTCGAAAAACACTGCAACCAAATGGCGGCACTGGGAAAAAGCCTGCCGAACTGCGGATTCCAAGCGAAGTAAATGATCAATTGGAGACCGTCCCTCTCGGAAGCCACACTGGTAAGGGGACAATAGATCCCAAGATTCGAGGACCCAATTGAGCAGACAGGCTGCCATCCGTTCAAGTAACTTGTGAACATTTGTCAGACTAATTGGCAGATAGCTTTCGACAAACAGGGGGTTCTTACCAGGCTTAAGGACAGGAAGCACAATGCAATCCCACCACTGAGAAGGGAAGTCACCCTGGAGCCAAATACGGTTGAACACCCGGAGAAGATGTTGCCGTTGTGGAGCACTGAGATGTTGAAACAGTGGGTTATGAATAGAGTTTGGGCCAGGGGCCCTATCATGAGAAGAAGGAAGTGCAGAAATAAGTTCCCATTCAGTAAAAGGTTCGTTGTAAGATTCTGACTGACAAGGGCCATAAGGCGGAAGCTTTGGCCCGCTGTTTCTGGTGAAAGAAAGCAGCCGGATGGGAGGCTGATGCTGATGCTGATGCTGTTGCAAAATGGGTCACAAGATGTTCTGTGAGAATCAACGGGGCCATGCAAAGGCCATCCGGGAGGTGAAGGCCTGGGAGGGTGGATTGCCGATAGCAACCTTGGAGAGAGCGAAGTGTAGCCCATACCCGTGACAAAGGGACAGTAGAACTGAGGGAAGAAACGAAGCACTCCCAACACATCCGTTTGCTCTGTAAGATTAAGTAACAGGCTTTAGCACAAAGGCGTTTAAAGGTAATAAGGTTGGCAGCGGATGGGTGCATATTCAGGTGTTGCAAAGCTCAACGGCAATCACGGATGGCAATGGCGATGGCTGTACTCCACCACGGGACTTACTGGCGGTGAAATGGTCCAGATGAGCGCGGTACAGCAAGGCTAGCAGCACGAACAATCACGTCAGACACATCATGTAGAACATCAATACAACCCGACAGAGATGGAGAAAAAACGACCTGTGCAGTGTACAGAGGCCAATCGGTGTGTTGGAAAGACCAACGAGATAACCTGTCCATCGGGGAGCGGGGAGGGAGTGAGAGAATCAACGGGAAATGGCCACTATCACAAAGGTAGTCGTGTGGCAACCAGTGTAATGAAAGGAGGAGGGAGGGAGAAGAAAAAGAGAGTTCAATGGCAGAAAAGGTACCATGACCGGCACTGAAGGGGAGTGAGTAGGGGAGCCATCATTAAGAAGGCACAAGTCGTGGTCTGCAAGAAACTGGTCTATGAGAAGACCTTGTCTAGATGGAAATGCACTGCCCCACAAGGGGTGATAAGCATTAAAATACCCAAGGAGGAGGAAGGGAGGAGGAAGTTGCTGACGGAGGGCAGTTAAGGCAGCAGGTGTGAGAGTCCTGTCAGGAGGGAGATAAAGACTGCAAACTGACCTCGGAGTCTAGGTGGACCCTAACAGCAACCACTTCCAATGTAGTTTGAAGAGGAATTCATGTGCTAGCAATGTCTGTACAGACCAACGTACAAACGCCACCAGAGGCCCGCATGGGACTGACCCGATTTCGAAAGAAAACACGGAATCCACAGAGGGTCGGTGAGTGATCGTCAATAAAATGAGATTCCTGTAGAACCACAAAAGCTGTAGAGTAAGACGAAATATGGGATTTCAACTCCGGAAGGTGATGGTAATATCCATTACAATTCCACTGGATAACCACAGAATGATTCAAATGGGAGTTGTACAGGCTAAAGCCAGTCATGCTGCCCGGTCACCACCCGTCACCAACAAGGAGGGGGTGACATCCATGAACAACAGATCAGAATGAGGCTGCGAAGCCGGGGATGGGACCTCTGGTGACAACAGAGTCTCCTTGTCCCAGGACTTACATTTCTTCTTCTTTTCTGTTTGAGATTGAGGAGGATTGTGCAGCATGAAGGAGCCAGCTGCAGCAGGATCAGGAGAAGAAAGATCAGGCGACCTGGGGGCCCACAGACCGAACCATCTGGATCCTTCCCTCCACCACCAGCTTTTCTGAACTGCGCAGGTGGGAGTTGTTCTAACAACACATTCCAACACCCTCCATCCAACAGTTTTCACCCCTTCTGTCCTCTCATCTCCCACCCTGTTTATTTGCAGCCAGCCCCCTGCCAATGCATCCACCCATCTTTCCCCACTCCTCTCCTTTATTCCTCCTTTTTCCCCCACCTCCCTGCCCCACAACCTCCTGACACTTCCACCTGTTGGCAGTCTAGTCCCCCTCCCCCACCTGATTGCTGGTGGCATCCCACATGATGTTGCAGTCAAACAATGGAAATTGCCGGTAGAAATTTCAATAATGTGGGAAAAGATATTGCTACTTACTGTGTAGAAGACGCGTCAACTTTCAGACAAGCACAGTTAAGACAATTTACACAAAGCTTTTGGCCACAGCCGTGTGTGTGTGTGTGTGTGTGTGTGTGTGTGTGTGTGTGTGTGGTGTCAAAGGCTGTGGCCAAAAGCTTTTTGTAAATTGTCTTAACTGTGCTTGTCTGAAAGTTGACGTGTCTTCTACACAGTAAGTAGCAATCTGTCTTTTCCCACATTATTGGAATTTCTACCGGGAATTTCCATTGTTTGACTATACCTGACAAAGTTAATGGTAGGTGGTAGATTGATTTTTATTTCTACATCGTGACTAACATGCCAGAATTTTTACATTCACGGATATGGAAATGGAATGCTAAGAGGATAGAGAATGAGAAATTTCACTGAATTTTTTTTATTGTGGCACAGGTGATATGCTGAAAATTATGGATTACTGGTTCAGATCCTTTGATCTTGCAGTTTTCAACAAATTTGTTCCAACATCTTACACTAATTTTTAAAACTTTCCTGTTCTGTGAGAAGGCCAGAACCAGAAAAGAGTGTTCATGTGTAGTTGGGAATGTTGTTGTTTAACTATTATCTACATCTACATGGATACTCTGCAAAATCACATTTAAGTGCCTGGCAGAGGCTTCATAAAACCTCTTTCACAATTCTCTATTATTCCAATCTCGTATAGCGCACAGAAAGAATGAACACCTATAGCTTTCCGTACGAGCTCTGATTTCCCTTATTTTATCATGGTGATCGTTCCGCCCTATGTAGGTCGAGGTCAACAAAATATTTTCACATTCAGAGGAGAAAGCTGGCGATTGGAATTTCGTGAGAAGATTCTGTCGCAACGAAAAATGCCTTTCTTTTAATGATTTCCAGCCCAAATCCTGTGTCATTTCTGCGACATTCTCTCCCATATTTCGCAATAATACAAAATGTGCTGCCTTTCTTTGAACTTTTTGGATGTACTCCGTCAGTCCTACCTGGTAGGGATCCCACACCGTACAGTAGTATTCTAAAAGAGGACAGACAAGTGTAGTGTAGGCAGTCTCCTTAGTAGGTCTGTTACATTTTCTAAGTGTCCTGCCAATAAAACACAGCCTTTGGTTAGCCTTCCCCACAACATTTTATTGTTCAGTGTGTTTCAACCATCAAGGTACCTATACTGACAGAAACCTGATGTTCAAATGGAGAGTATTGTTTAATGACTATTCCATCCACACACATTCCCAGTAAGACTATTTGCACTGGCTAACTGTAAGACTAGTTATGTTTTATTTTACTGTGTATGGAGACAAATACAACATCAACTGTTACCATGGAGGGAGAAAATGATAACAAAATACCGTTTTTGGATGTTTTAGTTATGAGACAGACAGATGGAAGATTGAAACAACAGATTTTTAGAAAAATAACGCACACAGACAGATACTTACATAAAAACTCTAACCACCATCCACAACAAAAGAGAGGTGTGATTAAAAGTCTCGTTGACAGAGCCAGACAGATTAGCACGCCGGAGTATCTAGACGTCGAATTAAAACATCTGAAGCACGCTTTTGAGAAAAATGGCTACTCAAAGAAAGAGGTAAGCAGAATTCTGCACCCAAACAACAAAAAGCCTAAGGACAAGCCCAAAAAACGATGGAAGAATACAGTCTCTCTCCCTTTCATGAAGAAAGTAACGGATCAGATTGGAAAGATTTTAAGTAAACATGATATTAGACCTGTTTTTAGACCAACGAAGAAAATTTGTCATGTTCTCCAGTCTGTAAAAGATAAACGCTCTCCTCTATCAGCCAGTGGCGTATATAAAATTCTGTGTACATGTGGAAAAGTTTATATTGGAACAACAAAAACAAGCGTAAATACACGGTTAAAAGAACACAGAAGTCTTTGCCGATTAGGAAAAACAGATAAATCGGCTGTAGCAGAACACGCTTTTCAGTCAGGAAATCATCAAGTGAGGTTTTCCGAAACAAAAATTTTATCTACGACGACGAACTATTACCCACAGCTTTGTAGAGAAGCAATTGAAATATATAAACATAGGGATAATTTTAATCGGAAAGAAGAGACCATGAAACTTAGTGGTATTTGGACAGTAGCACTACAGAATTGCTAGACCGTTTTATCCGTGACGAGATTACGATCGATAGTTAAGTTTTATCTCTGACAAAGATTATCTCTGCATATCACGTGTAACTCTGGTCACGCCCACTTTCTACGATATATAAGTCGCTCTCAGACGTCCGACCCGTCAGTCGGCAAGACTCACCGGAGGAGAAACACCCCTCTAAAGGTGTCCAGCGCAGCTCTGGACGAAACGTTAGGAGCTGAAGAGTTTCATGGACCACGACCTTACATCCTGGAAGGTTTAGCAGAAGATACTACAGAACTGCCACATGTATGTCTGCTTATAAGAACATGCACAACATGTCTGAACTCAATAGTTAATGAAACACCAGGAAACCTGTTTATGTCAACTGATCCCATGGCTGCCATGAGGAGGTTGTAGAAATGGTTGTCAGGCAAAAAGGACAGAAATGTTTAGGGGCGATTAACAAAGTGCTCTCTACTGGTAAGTGAATCTGGTACCTTTATGCCTGCATTTCTCACCTAAATTGGCATAAATAGCAGGCTGCAGCAATTTGTCTGTCAGACCTTATAAGTGTCATTTGCACTGATGAAATACTTGGGAAATATGACTACATCTGAACTTTCAGTCAGAAGACCATTTTCACATGCAAACACTGTTCACTCCTTAAAGTACGGGGGCCAAAAAGCCACATATAAATGAAAAATACATATAATACCACCACATGTTTTAGTGTGTATAGAGATTTATTGCACAGAGAAGAATTCCCAAAAAAGATAAAATTTTACTCCTATTTTGAACTTATTTTATATAGTAAGTTTTAGAAGTTGTAAGTAAGTATTTCCAAAGCACTAATATCAATGACATACTGTACTTTTCCGTTCTATTTTACAAACGTAAATAAAGGGTAAAGACAGTTCATAACACATAATGTGTGTGATGTGAGGGAGGGAAAGAGGGTAGGACAGGGACTTACGTTAGAATTCTAGTAGTAACTGGTATTCAAAATCATGTGTGTACAAACCGGACAAATAGTTCAAGAGTTGCTCGGATTACTCCATACATCATGTATCTCCAACCATATGCACTGAGCATAACACGTACATAGCTGGGGTCCTTTTCATTTTTTGCTGATTTTTTGCATTCTTGTTTCCACAGCCTGGAATAACAAAATTGGAACTTTGTTTTCAATCAATAAAAAGAAACACACACACACACACACACACACACACACACACACACACACACACACACACACACACACACACACACGGAGGGAGGGAGGGAGGGAGGGAGAGAGAGAGAGAGAGAGAGAGAGAGAGAGAGAGAGAGAGAGAGAGAGAGAGAGAGAGAGAGACAGAGAGAGAGGGGGGGGGGGGTTAGAGGAAGTAATCTCAATCCTTTTCTTCCCACACAAATTCAAAAACTGTAGATCATCATATTCTTCACATACCTTTCAAATCTTTCTCCCAGTGAGGATGACTTGTGCTCTTTCAGGGGCGCATACAAATCTTCTACTTCGAAGTCCCTCTTTAAGCCAGTTTTGAAAATTGGTAGAGTCCACCTAAATGAACACATTCACATGAGAATGAATTTACTTCAGACATTAAACTTTTAATGTTAGAAATAAAAATTAACTCTATACTGAAATGGAATGTCATGTGGCTAGGGCCTCCCATAAGGTTGACCGGTTGCCTGGTGCAAGTCTTTTGAGTTGACGCTACTTCGGCGACTTGCACATAGATGGGGATGAGACGATGATTAAGGCAGCAACACCCAGTCCCTGAGTGGAGAAAATCTGACCTAGCCAGGAATCAAACCAGGGCTCCTGAACATGGCATTCCATCACTCTGATGCCTCAGCTACTGAGGCAGACAACTATTCTCAAAAGCATATTCAAAAAAATTTCTGGAGACAACAGGCTGTAACAGTCTTTAACTGAATTATTCACAGAACAGAGGTTTAGAAATGATCACTGGTTCATCATAATATGTCAATGTTACGTTTCAATGTAAGAAAGGACATTTTATAACATGTACTCCAAGTCTCATACAGCCAGTTTATTTTGCTCTTTGAAAAATTCTTTTGCCCTAGCAAAACCTAATTAATAATTATAAAGGGGACTGCACATGCATGCCCCATGTTGTCAGGTGTCTGGACTCCCCTAAATATTCACCCTTCAATGAAACAGTCCTCCTCCCCTCCAAAATGGAGGATTTAGCAGATGACTAAGGTGTTTGAGTCTGCATTTTGGCTGATCAAGATATTTTCCATCCTGACTATCATGTTTGTCACTCTGGAAAAGCCACTCACACATCAGTTCCTTCACTCTAGCGAAGAAGAAAAAGTCACTACATGTCACATTAGGAGAAAGGTAGGATGAGGCAAAAATTTAGTCTAAACCAGCTGCGTGTGGAATGAGTTGCACCAATGTTGTGATGACAAAAAACCTCTGGCATCCAACTCCACAGATTGCTTTGCTCCATATCATGGTCATAGTGATGCACTTAACATTTGTCCCTTATGTTTAGATATCTAAAGTCATCTGGACTGGCCCCAAAAGGTTGCAACATTTCCACTGCTGGTTCAGTGCAGCAGGCTTATTAAATAGGATTAAACAGTTGTGGAACCCAGTGGGCTGTGACATTTCTCATGTTAGAAATGTCATGCAGGATACTTAAAACTGATCCACGGCTGATTTTCCGTTTTTCTGCTATCAACTCAATTGTGATACATGTGCCTCTGGGCACCAGCACCTCACTGTACTTAACATACTTTAAGCAGCCGGAGTACCCTCCTTCGGGAGCGAGCTGAGGTCGAGATAAATATGAACCGGAGCCTGGAGCCTGGAGCCAAGGTGATGTCGGGCTCTCACCCTCTCTGAAGGTGGTAGGGAGGGCAAAATCCAATTGTCGAAGCAGGCGACGGAAGCAGACTCCAGGGGGCAGCAGGACAGACACATACAACCCGTACTGACGGTCGAGAGAATTGGCGAAGAAGGACTGATAAGAGGGGTGGTCAGGCATTGACAACAGCCGGCAGGCATACCGACAAAGCAGTACGTCGCGCCGGTAGGTCAATGGTAATTCGGCAGCTTCAGCATAAAGACTATCAACGGGACTAGTGTAAAAGGCTCCGGTCACAAAACGTAACCCCCGATGGTGGATGGAGTTGAGACGGCGTAAGAGGGATGGCCGAGCAGACGAGTAGACGAAGCTCCCATAATCCAGCTTCGATCGGAATATGGACCGATACAAGCGAAGCAGGACAGTGCGATCCGCTCCCCAAGATGAACCACTAAGAACTCTGAGGATATTAAGGGAACGTGTACAACGGGCTGCCAAATAAGAGACGTGCGGAGACCAACAAAGTTTCCTGTCCAATGTGAGCCCTAGAAACTTAGTTGTTTCCACGAATGGAAGAACAACGGGACCGAGATGTAAGGATGGCGGAAGGAACGCTTTATATCGCCAAAAGTTGATACAAACCGGCTTCTCTTCAGAGAACCGGAAGCCATTTGCCACGCTCCATGAGTATAGGCTGTCTAGACAACGCTGAAGGCAGCACTCCAGGAGGCATGTTCTGTGGGCACTGCAGTAGATCACGAAGTCATCGACAAAGAGAGAGCCTGGGACATTAGGGGGAATGCAATCCATAATAGGATTGATCGCTATGGCAAAAAGGGCTACGCTCAAGACGGAGCCCTGAGGCACTCCGTTCTCCTGGAGGAAGGCGTCGGACAATACAGAACCCACACGTACCCTAAACTTTCGAACTGTTAAAAAGGAATCCATAAAAAGGGGCAGGCGACCGCGTAGACCCCACCTGTGCATAGTGCGGAGGATATCTCCTCTCCAACAGGTATCATAAGCCTTCTCCAAATCGAAGAACACGGTTACCATTTGGCGCCTTCGCAAAAAGTTGTTCATGATGAATGTCGACAAGGTCACAAGGTGGTCAACAGCGGAGCGGTGGTGAAGAGAGCCACATTGAACATTGGTAAGTAGCCGTCGAGATTCAAGAATCCAGACTAACCGAGCGTTAACCATGCGCTCCATCACCTTACAGACACAGCTTGTAAGAGAAATGGGGCAGTAACTAGAAGGAAGGTGTCTATCCTTCCCAGGTTTGGGTATAGGAACAACGACGGCATCACGCCAATGCATGGGGACCTGACCTTCGGTCCAGACGCGATTGTAGGTACGAAGAAGGAAGCTTTTGCCCGCCGGAGAAAGGTGTGCCAGCATATGAACGTGAATGGCATCTGGCCCCGGAGCAGAGGACCGAGACAGTGCAAGCGCACGTTCGAGTTCCCGCATAGTAAAGGGGGCATTATAAGTTTCCAGATTCAGCGAGTGGAAGGAAGGTCGCCGAGCCTCTTCTGCCTCTTTCCTGGGAAGGAAGGCAGGGTGGTAATGGGCGGAGCTTGAAACCTTCGCGAAAAAGTGGCCAAAGGCGTTGGAGACAGCCACAGGATCAACAAGGACCTCATTACTTGAGGTCAGGCCAGGTACCGAGGAGTGGGCCTTAATGCCCGACAGCCGGCGCAGGCCACCCCAAACGACAGAAGAGGGAGTAAAACTGTTAAAGGAGCTGGTGAAAGAGGCCCAACAAGCTTTTTTGCTGTCTTTGATGACTCTACGGCATTGCGCTCGGAGTCGTTTGTATCCAATACAATTCGCCAACGTAGGATGGCGGCGAAAGGTGCGTAAAGCACGTCGTCGAGCACGGATAGCGTCTCTACTAGCCTTATTCCACCAGGGGACGGAAACGCGACGTGAAGAAGAGGTAGTATGAGGAATGGAATGTTCGGCAGCATTGATGATAACGGCCATGAGGTATTCGACCTGACTGTCACAACTGAGAAAATCGTGGTCCAGAAAGGTCACCAGGGAGGAGTGAAGTCCCCTGTCAGCTTTCGGTATGTTCCAGCTCGAAGGACGTATGGATGGGGTGTGGTGTGGTGCAGGAGACGAACGACACAGGGGAAGTGGTCGCTCGAATAGGTGTCAGAAAGGACATACCACTCGAACTGACGGGCAAGAGTGGTAGAAGAGATCGAGAGGTCCAAGTGGGAGTAGGTATGAGTAGAGTCCGAGAGGAAAGTCGGGGCGCCAGTATTGAGGCAGACAAGATTGAGATGGTTGAAGACATCCGCCAAGAGTGAGCCTCTTTGACAGGATGCAGGAGAGCCCCAAAGGTGGTCAATGGGATGGGATGGTAATAGACATCGTCCCGAATGAGCAACATGACCCCACCATGAGCTGGGATACTGTCCACAGGGGTGAGGTCATACCGCTCCGAGGTATAGTGGGTAAAGGCAATACGGTCAGTCGGGCGCAACTTGGTTTCCTGGAGACGAAGGATGAGCGGACAGTGCAGGCAGAGGAGCAGTTTTAATTCCTCCTGATTAGATCGAATGCCTCTTATGTTCCAATGTAACAAGGCCATCGCTAGTCAAAAAAGAGGGGGAACGAGACGGGGGAAGAGCTGGTCACCTCGACGGCCGCAGAGGGCCAGGTTTCGAGGGAACAATGCTACAACCGGCGGGAGGCGGATCCTGTTCCATCAAGTCATCGCCAGCTGCGGCTGCTGTCCCTGGTGGTGTAGGAGGGGCAGCATCATTTGCCGACGAGAGGCCAGCTGAGCACCTGGCAGCAGAGCGTCCCGGCGAAACTGAGGACGGCTGGGATGGAGCGTCAGACGAAACGCACTGGGGTGGAGAGGGGGATAGAGACTTGTTCTTGGAGGCCTTATTGGAAGTCCGAGCACGGGGTGCGTTTTCGAACGCCGGACCTCGGAAGCTGGGGTCCGGAACGTTTCCCCGATGGATCGCTTCTCAGGCGGCGGGGGAGGGGGGGGGGGGGAGGAGGAGGAGGAAGGGTGGCCCCCGGGGCAGAGGGGGCGGGGGCCACGGGGGAGGAGGATTTGGAAGGGAGGGATTTGGGAGGCGGAGGCGGGACAGGATAGGTGTGAGGGTACTGCGGAAAGAGTGGAACACAACTGAGGCAAACGAAGTGGTCAACGGCACAGGATGGAGGCTGTCATACTTCTTCCTGGCCTCAGAATAAGAGAGACAATCCAAAGTTTTGAGTTCTTGTATCTTCTTCTCCTTCTGGTATGCGGGGCAGTCTGAGAATCTAGTCGAGTGGATGCCAGGACAATTAACACACCGAGGTGGTGGGGTGCATATATATATGTTCCTCATGAAGAGGACGTCCACAATCGCCACAAAGGGGCTCAGCCTCACACCGTGACGACATGTGCCCAATGTGCAAACACCGAAAACAGCGCATAGGAGGCGGGACGTAAGGTCGCACGTCACACCGGTAGGACATCACCTTTACCTTCTCCAGAACGTCCCCCTCGAAGGCGAGGATAAAGGCCCCAGTGTCGATGCGACGGTCTTTGGGGCCGCGCTGGACTCGCCGGACGAAATGCACGCCTCAGCGCTCCAGGTTGGCCCTGAGCTCCTCATCAGATTGTAGCAGGAGGTCCCGATGAAAAATAACCCCCTGCGTCCTATTTAGTGCCAGATGCGGGACAATGGACACTGGGATGTCCCCTAGGCGGTCGCACGCCTGGAGCGCCGCCGACTGTGTGGCGGAGGTGGTCTTTATAAGAACGGACCCCGAACGCATTTTACTGAGAGCCTCGATTTCCCCGAAGATGTCCTCGATGTGCTGGACAAAGAACATGGGCTTGGAGGTGGCGAACGTCCCCCCATCGGTTCGAGAACAGACCAAATAGCGGGGGAAGTACTTCGCCCCAAGCCGGCGGGCCTGTCCTTCCTCCCAGGGAGTGGCCAAGGGGGAAAGGGCAGGAGAACCAGAACCAGGGACAGTACCTTTCTTTTTAAAAGACTCTGCCACAGAGCGACTGATACATGTTGACGTTTCATCTGCGAAACGTCCGCCCCGATACCACCCACTCCGACCAGGGGCTCTCCCCACGGGTGCCACCCAGCCTCAGCAAGGGCCACCTGGCAGGATGACTTGCCGGGAGTCCTGATGCCCCAAGGAGACGGGCATCTACTCCTTTGCCGACGTGGGGAGGATGCAGCTCAGGTATCGGGAGTACAATCCCTGTGTTGTCAGGGGGCTACAACCTAGAGGGTACATGACGACCCCACCACAACGGGCTGGCTACCGTGCTGGATTTCGGGTGCCATGGAAACTCCATCATGATCGTAGGTGCAGATGGGGACGCACTATGGGCGTAACTTTTACAACCCATCAGGCGTTTAGGCCCAATTTGAGGAACAGTGGGTATGGTTACAACGCCGTTACAATGCTGAGTGCCAAGGTCTTAGTGCATGGAGGACCAGTGATACACCACGTAAGGCGTCCTTCCCCAAAATGCTCGTACTTCTGTAGAATTTTGAAAAATGGAGTTCACACCCCAAGGGGGACCATCACATGGAAGGCCGAAACGGTTGAAACTCCTTTTAGTCGCCTCTTACGACAGGCAGGAATACCTCGGGCCTATTCTTACCCCGGACCCGCAGGGGGATTGGATCAGCTGGAATGCATGCAGTTTGAGTCTGTGCAATTCACCAAAATGTTAAGCTTATGCTTAGTGGAGCTGGTATATGTGAAAATTATAAGGAGATTCTCAGCAAGGCAGTTTGAACTCTAAACAGTGCATGCTACATCGCTGTGAAAGGTGTCCTGGGCCCGAAGCTGTAGCATCTGAAATTGCCAGCTATTTCCTAGATCATGAGCCACAGGAAATTTTTGTGTTTAAGCAATGGATACATACCGATCAGGCCACACTGGACACGAAGCAAATGGTAGTGGACGAATTTATTGAAGATATAAAAAATATGGAGTCTGTCATGCCATCATTACATTGCCAAGCATCAAAGCTTGCATCTTAAAGGCCTTAAATGTCATCTGAAAGATGAAGAGCTTGTTGTCCTAAGGGATTTTGCAGAAAATTATTCTTTTATCATTCAGGATACTGTGCAAGGCTTCCACTGGGACAATAGTCAAGCAACAATTCATCCATTTGTTATCTACTTTCGTCAAAATGAGAAAGTAGAATCTTTCAGTTTTTGCATTATCAGTGATTGCTTGCGGCATGACACTATTACAGTTCACGTTTTTATCAAGGAGATCATCAAATACATAAAAGCACGGTTTGCACAGATATCCCACATTCATTATTTCAGTGATGGCTCCAGTGCTCCATATAAAAATTTCAAGAATTTCCTAAATTTGTCCTATCGTAAGAGTGATTTTGGAATGACAGCCGAATGGAATTTTTTTTCTACTAGTCACGGGAAATCACCTTGTGATGGGATTGGAGGTACAACAAAGCGGTTAGCAGCAAGAGCAAGCTTGCAACAGCCACTTAATGGACAAATTCTTACTCCCCTAGATCTGTTTCACTTCTGCTCTGGAAACATTAATGGAATTAAATTTGTTTTCGTCAGTACAGATGAAATTGAAAAAAATATTGTCACAAGAAGAGAGGTTTAAACTTTGACAAACTGTAGCAGGCACTAGAGAAAATCATCACTTTTTATCTATTGATATAACAATAATTCAGGTCAGCACAGTTTCAAGTGATTGTTCATCTTTTCTAGCTAAAATGGGTCACAGTAATGAAGGAGGCATATTAATGTCTGCTCTCCAACCAGGACAATATGTTCCACGCATCTATGAAAACGTGTGGTGGATTGGGAATATCTGTGTGACTTCCACAGAGCAAAGGAATGCATTAATAAACTTTATGCACCCACATGGTCCAGCAAATTCATTTTATTGGCCACCAAGAATTGACAAGTGCTGGGTTCCAGAACACCACATTATTGCAGTTATTCCAGCTCCATCAGTAAATTCGTCCGGCCGGCAATACACCATTCCTCTTGATATGCGACATTAATTTTCTGATGAATATCAAAAATTGAAATAAGTTAGAGGAAACAATCTAAGGAACCCAAGAGTGCCTTCTAATTTTACACATGGCACTTAAATAATATTACTATCAGGCTTGGGATCCTGTGGTAAAGAAACCCACCCGTGGCTGTTGTTGCTAAGCTATCGGGCGTGGCCCCTATGGCAATGGGAATGCTGGTTTTCTCAGGTGAAATGAAACTAGCAGTGGTTAAGCCACCATGGACCATAGCAACTCATTTATACACTTCTTTTCCATCAGTAAGCTGGTCTTGTTCATTTAACAGGCAATTAATAATCAGATGATCATGCAAATAAATTTTACAATTTACATTCATTCTTAATAAGTGTGGTGTGTGTGTGAGAGAGAGAGAGAGAGAGAGAGAGAGAGAGAGAGAGAGAGAGAGAGAGAGAGGAGGGAGGTGACAATTAAGAAATAACATTGTTTCTATTTTTATTCTTTTGCTATTCGGACTTAAGCTAGGTCCTATTCATCAGGACTTCTTATTTCACTCCCCCAGACATTAATAAATATGTGTAAGGCAAAATAAAAGATTTCAGGTATGATTTGAGTGCCAGAAAAATGTGTTCAAACTTCCAGTGCACCTCTTTGATGATGCTACTTTTTAGGGCCTTATACGCTTGCATTGCAGAACCAAATCCACTTTTCTAGATAGTTTAGAATATGCTCTTCCTAATGACCAAAGTTTGGAGAAAACACTTTTTTGAAAAATTTGACTAAAAATACCCACTTAGCACTTTTTGAAAAATCGTCAATTTTACGCTAGATTTGTGAAATAATGGAAAGCAATAGGAGAATGAAATTTTATATTCTAAGACCTTGTGTTGGTGAGTTATGGTGTGCGAAGTTCCATGTACATCCCACAATTACTTTTGGAGATATAAAAAACAAAGTTCGCATTTTTTTTAAACAGCTATTTTTTTGACCAACTTTGCTTCAAATTATCTATATGAAAATTGCTCAGAAATCCTTTTCTAAATATTTTACTTTAAAGAGCTCTGAAAGTTGTATAAGATGGCCAAATTTTGTTTCTTTCATGCAAATACTTAGAGATATCTCAAAGTTACTGAAAATTCAAGGACGCACTATAGAAAGCTGTGCTATGGTCTTAAATAAGTGACTGTATCTCCGAAAGTATTGAATTTCTGAAACTGAAACTTTACCAGTGTTCATTGAGAACATGTGTGAATGTTCATACAAAATTTCATCAAAATCCATGAGGGTCATGTGGGAGCCTCTAGACGACTTGGCATGGAATGACCCATATAGAAACAAGCCTATCAACTTTTGTTTATATGGCACAACAACTCCTTGGTGAGATCTTTCCGTCGTTGTATTTGGATCTCTCATCTGCCACCAGTGATACCCACTAAGCTAGTACTACACTACGCTAAATTAATAATGGTACTTTTAAGACAAGGTTTGAAGCCTACAACGAACTTCAATAAACACTTTTTAACCTTACCAGAATGTGATGGCTGACAGCGGGCTTGCAGAACTTCTTGGATGAGGCAAGGTAGCAGCATCGTCCTTCTCATTCATTGTCACACTCTGGAAGTTAAATACGGCCACATTAGAAACATATCTAAATCTAGAATACCAAATCCTAAAATATAAATTATTGCAGCTTTCACCATACAGATGTGGTATTTGCTGTAAGTACAAACCCTTTCATAAAACAGCCACACTTTCACCATCCCATTCCAATCGCAAATGGTGTGCGAGAAGAGTGATTACTAATAAACTCCAATTTCTCTACTTTTACTGTCACTGACCATTCTGTAAGATGCAAGCGAAAGGCACGTTCTTAAGTTGGAACGTGTTTACGTTGTAACAATAAACCTTTACGATGTGTGACATACGTAGCGTCCAACGCAGGAGTTGGACAAGGGATCTTGAGACACGGTCGTGGACCTCCACGACACACTCCCACTTACTTGACTTAGTGACGAAACACGCAAAATTTAAAGGATTTTATTTACTTTAATAATCCTACCTTACATGGTTCACAAGATGACCAGGCAGATTTATGAATTGGTTTAACAATTAGTTTACGAGTGAAGCGTTCAAAGAATAAAACTATCTACCAACTCGACCGAAAATCCAAATAAGTTCTGGTTCCGCGTTAAATCAGAAAACGGATCAAAACCATCTGTCATGACAGACAGGCACAAACGCGATGAAACAGATAACACAGAAAAGGTCGAAATACTCCAAGTTGCTTCTAAAGCTTGTTTCACAGAGGAAGATGGCGTAGTTCCTCGTCTAAATCTTCGTACGAACGACAAAATTACATATCGAAGAAAGTGACCAAGGGATGGAAAAGCAACTGAACTCGTGCAACAGAGGAATGGTCACTGGACCCGACGGGATATCTATTCGATTCTACATAGAATATGCAAATTAACTTGTCCCTCCTCTATTAGCTTTGAACCGTAAGTCTATAGAGGCGCGAACCGCTCCTAGTGTTAAAAAAAGTTATTCTCATTTTCGAAAAGGGTCGTCGAACAGACTCACAGAAATATAGGTCTTGACGTCGGTCTGCTGCAGAACTTCCGAACGTATTTTGTCCTTATATATTATGCAGGCCGATAATCATCTCTGTACGAACGAGCAGATGTTCCGAAAACGACTGTGTGAAAGCCAACTCGCTCTGTTCGTCTGGGAGACCCAGAAAGTAGTAGATACAGATGGCCAGGTAGAAGCGGTGTTCGTCGACTTCCGGAAGGCATTCGATATAGCTCCGCACTGCCGCTCAACTATCATCATACGAGCTTATGAGGTATTATACCAACCGTGCGATTGGATTTCGGGCGTACCTCAGGACGAGTGTTATAGGAGTATTACTTTTCACAATATACAGTATATACATGACCCAGTACGTAAGGTCGGATGTTCCAAGAAGCTTTTTCAGACATGCTGTTGTATATACATAAGTCGCGATGACAGAACTGTAGCAAAATGCATGGTGCAGAGTGTGGCAGATGACCCTCAAAATAAATGTAACATTGGAAATACATATACGGACCCTTTACTGTATGATTACAAAATTGCCAAACAATTACTGGAAGTATTTACTGCCGTAAAGAGTCTCAGAGTACGCCTACGAAGCGATGTGAAGTTCAACGGCCAGAAAATTAATAGCGAATAAGGCAGATACCATGCAGATTCATTGGATGTTTAACAAAGGAAGTAACTTACAAAACACTCGTTCGACCAATACTTTAATACTGCTCGTCAGCGTGGGATCAGCACCAGATAGGACGGATAGTGGAAACAGAAGATCCAAATAAGAATTGCATGTTTCTTTACATGTACATTTAGTACGTGGGAAGGGGTCACGGAGATTCTCAGCCAACTCCAATGGCAGACGCTGTAGGAGAGGCGTTCTGCATCACGGTGCGGTCTACTGTTCAAGTTGCGAGGGCGTCTGTCACTAGCATATCAACTCAATGTATTGCTACCTGCTACGTCGTCCTAAAGAAAATACCTTCATGGTAAAATTGGAGAGAGTCGAGCACACACGGAAGCTTTTTACCAGTCACTGTTGTTCTCGCAAACTATATGCCACTGAAACGTAAGGGTGAAGTGACACTTGTATACGAAGAACCCTCGGCCACACACCGGAAGGTGGCTTGAAGTACAGATGTAAATGCAGTCAACCTTAAAGCTGGTTTGACTCTAGCAACATTGATGTCCCATCCTCCAATTTTTACTGACGTCGATGCAAGAGACCAATCGCAAACAGTGCTTAAGTGCGTGGATTTCCTTTCGCCATGATGAGGGGTGGGGCCTCAAGTCAGCAATGCGTACTCATCTGTATATGAAACAACATTTCACTTCCTTAACAGAGGATACTTTTTTAAAAATTTTCGTCATTAACAGATTGTAACTATTTCTACCAAGACCATAAAAATGTCTAGATACTGAAACTATCGCCACAGTTGACTGACTAGAGGCATTATCATAGCAAGGAAGATCTACTGTTTAGTGTCCCAGCCCAGGTCAGAATGATTCGGGATGTACAAGAAAGTGAATGGCAACTTGCCTTAACCGTGGTAAAATTTTAAAAGAACAGTCATCGGATGAAACGTTAACTCTTGACTGCAGTATTAACGATCTGCCGACGCACTCTTATCAGACCGATGAAGACTAGTTGTGACGTTGTGAATCGATGTTAAGTGAGGCGAAATTACAGTTTCGACTACGCGAGGGCAAATGAACAACTTAGGTTTATTGGGAGAACTTTAGAAGTTTGTTGGGGCTACAAACTATGTCGTAATCCATTCTCTAGTACAGTTGTTCCAAACCTGGGGTAATTACCTCCGAGGTGTTAAATTTTCTGAGGGGTTACAAACTGAACGATTCGATTGAGTTTCAGTCACGAAACTAAAGTATTTTCAGAAGATCATTGGTTTTATCTCAATTTTGTATCACTAACAGTGATTCTATAACTTATGCATGATTAATTTTCCTCAATTAGTAGCCTTAATGCAATAGAGACTAAGGTTCCTCACACAGTCCACCCAAAACATGTGCTTTGTCCCGTACGTAGCAGTTGATAAAAGTGAGACGTACCAAATGCTAAATATCTCAAGAAAATGTCTTTTGAAACTGTAGATAACATCTGCAGTAGTGCAGAAATTGCTTTATTACTTCCAAACAGACAAATGAATTGACAGCACGACACAGCAATTAACTCCGTAAGGGTTACTATAGTTCTGTACACAGTTTTATTAAAAAAATTATTATTATATATCATTTTGAAAACAAAAGTGATCTAACAGAAGCCTTTCACTCTACAGTTTAGATAGTTGCTGAAGTTGGTGATAATGGGGGGGGGGCTAACCATGGCACGGCGGTCGGGGGGTACCAGCTAATGTCTGAGCGCACTTAAAGGTATTGGACTAAGAAAGGTTAGGAACCACTGCTCTGGTACGTCTGTAGTGTTCACGAATCTCGTCAGGACGCAGCACCTTCACAGAACTTCCGAATTCTAAGCAATGATTTTTAACTACCTAGTTGGTGCAGTCAGTTATGAAGACCGTATTAGTACATCCTTATCGCGAGACACTGGGTGAGTGCAGAAATAGTACCACAAAGATGCTTACCAAGGCCTATACAGCAATTTTTCCAACGCCCCCTTCGCGAATGGAACGGTAATGTTAGAAAAACGTAGAAACTGCGCATAGCCATACACAATGCACTGAGTTGCGAAGTATTTACACTAATACACATGTACGCTGGCATATGAAGGAATATTTACTCTTACTGCAATGGATTTGAAGTCTTGTGTACGTCAAGTGGCTAAAATATCCCGTGTTCGGCAACGCAACCTGGAGCACCACGGAATACAGTAAGGCCCCGATAGCATGCTCAGGAAATTTTTAATTCCCAATTTTAATGGTAGCCGCCAATTTCGTACATTTAAAACTGACAAAAGAGAGACAAAGGAAAATTTTGTTATATTCAGTTTTTCATAGAACAATGCGAAATATCTGAAGAGGAACGACAAAGCTAACAAATCACACATTATGAAACTGAGGAAATGTGTTACCGTATCTTTAAATGAGACGAGGGTATCTTATGTTGTCGGTATTTATTATTTTGGCAAGAGTCTCGGCACAAGCAATTTTACTGCAATATTTCTCTAACCAAATGCCAGTGCTATAACAATTAATGGATTTTCGAAACTTGGCACTTATGTCTATCTAATGATGAATTCGATTGACAGCGACAATGTATTTCCATTTAAATAAAGAATTTTTGTAGTAGAAAATAGTTTAACAACATTTTCCTGTAGATTTTTTTACAAACTGAACAATTGTTGGAACAGGTTACACAAGTGGCGTCATTTCAAACCGTGTCAAAGTTGCACCGGGTCTACAGAATTGAGAGAGAAAATTTTGATTTTTGCATGAAATGAATGATTTTTCCACTTACCGCTATATCTCAACTGGTTCATGAAACGTTCGTTAGTCTTTAAGCATCTTGCACCTTGAAACCACGTTAATCGTTTTCTACAAATGACAAATGAGCTCTGCATGATCTCTGCGTCGTGAGCATGTTATAATGGTTCAAGAAAACATGCATGATAAGCGTGTCTCACGTTTGCAGACAGATCTGCGGTGCATGCTCTCCTGTGAAACTGTATTTAAAAAAATACTTATGCTTACGATTAGTAAATATCACAGGTACTTTTTAACACACAAATTTCAATGATGATGATAGTGGGCTGCGATATTATAAAAGAAAGCTCACTTTTACAGCAACCGATTCTGTCTGCTTCAGTACAATGGGAGACTCCCGAAATTCAGAGTATTTGTTGGAATGAAGAACGAAATATTTTCAAATTGCGCTGAGAAACCCTTACGCTTAAAAATATACCCACGTTTCCTAACCCGCTGGAAAGTAATGAAAAACCAGCTAACAGAAGGAGTGGTAATTGTGTTCAAATTGCTACGGGAACTGACTTGAACCGCAACGAAAGCCCCTTGGAGAGGACAAGGGTAGATGATTGGGGTGAAGGGGGGATGGGGGGGAGGGGGAGGGGGAGGGGGGGAGAGAGAGAGAGAGAGAGAGAGAGAGAGAGAGAGAGAGAGAGAGAGAGAGGTTATGCTAATTTTGTTGGCAAGAGTAAGCCGCCTTGATTAAGGCAATATCAAGCAAATGCACATTATAATGACTATCAGCATAACGGTAAAATCTTTCAAACGGTTCTTTGGCTTTCGAAGCATATTTCGAACGGTTTCATCATTAAAATACAAACTCCAAAATGTACCCATACACAAAATGTCAAAAATCATTTCGTCACATGACAATACTTACAAGCACTGTAATTCTTTAAAAAGGTTTCCGGTAGAAAGAAATCCAGTTAAGTGCGAGTAGGATTTGCGCACAGACGATTCCGCACACAGTTCATCCTGGGAATCGAGAATTTCTATGATTTTGCGTGTTATCGATACTGCCAAGATATCAAAATGTGTAACAAATGGCCGCATCTTTTGATTACACTGACTTTTAAGCTTAAAAAATCTTTGGCCTTTCGGCGATTTAAAAAGTTTGTGACAGATTTCGATACCTCTACCCATTCCTCAGAAAAGAGGTTCTCAACAGTCAGACTGACAATAATGGGGTCTGTTTTTTACCAATTGAGATACAAAACTTCAAAAACTACCATATCGCAACCCGAACGAACGAGAATATACAGAGATCTCGCAGCGATTAAAGTAGTCCTCTAATTTTCGAAGAGTTATCACATTTCAAGTTAGAAAAACTGTATGCAATATAAAACGAGTCCACGAGGAACGTTTTTAATTGAAGTAAGATAAGTGAACAAGTTTTCATCTGGGAAACAATTCCCTTAAGCGTGTCAAACGGATCTAGCATTTTGATTAAATAATACGACGAAGCAATATGAGAACTACAGGAGGTCACTGGCGGCTTAGCTGTAACAAATAGTCTACAGATTCCGGCGAAATGGCAGTACGTATTTCTGTGAGATGTTCAAGACAAAGATTATGATGTGTAGCGCGCACTTTCCTCAATAACGCGATGTAACAGCGGATCCGTGATCCGCTTCTCACAACCACTCATTTTCACAATTGAATGATGTTACACCATCCTAAAGAAAGAAACAAGCAATTAGGATGACGGAACCCCAAGAAAACTTAATTTTATCTATTATCGATTAGAGGACTAAGTTTTAGTACAACGGAGAAATAATTCTGTTTTACCCTTGCCTACCGCGTTATGACTCATATTTAATATCACCACTCGACTTTGTAATGTCAACAAATTTAAGATGCTCAATACTAACCAACTAACGACGCTTTTGACACTTTCTTGCAATCCTTGACTTGAAATCAGTGTCAGTGATTTCCCTGAAACTACCAATACCCTATACTTACGTAAAATATATCTAGTGTTTTGCCATAAGATACTGATGACATGGTAGGCTAACTTTGAACCCAAAAAAATGCTTTAGTGTAAACAATGTAAGAGGGTTATCCCTGCAGCAATCATCAAAGGCTCCTACTATTTAGGCGCAAATCTTCAACTAGTCACACAGTTCCTATACTTCGCACCTACACTTGAAAACAGTTCGTCGCCAGGAGAAATAAAAAGCGGAACTCTATCAAACACAAACAATGGAACAAGAGAAGTGACACTGGAACAAGTCGCTCCCTCCAGTTCTCTTCTGCACTTCAGATTTCAGTAATTTAAGCTCATCCGCGTAACAAACTAGTATCATCCAGACAAGGGAATTCCCCGCGCTTATCCGACATCTGCATGCATGCACGCGTACGCTCTCATCCGCTTTCCGGCACAAATTTCGAACTTTTACTGACGATGTCCAAACTACTTGGTTATAACAATATCATGAAAAGGAAAGCTGCTACTCACAATATAGCGGACATGCTTGGTTATAATTAATAACATGCTGAAATTTATTTAAATGACTAGCACATCTGTACCAACAGACTGAAGGCAAAGTTTCCAAAGCAGATAGGTCCCCCCCCCCTCTCTCTCTCTCTCTCTCTCTCTCTCTCTCTCTCTCTCTCTCTCCCCCCTCCCTCCCTGCCCCCCCCCCCCCCCCAACATTTCTGTTGGGGAAACTGTTCGGGTTACGTAAACAGAAAGCAAGTGGGATGCAATTTTTGTTTGCATTTTAAGCATAAACTGTCATTTTTCGGAAATGTATTTATAATACATATGTTCCCGTGTGGAGTTGATAGTCTCCCATCGGGCGCCTCCCCAGGTGGCGGATAGGGGAATGCTCTCCAGATATGGAGGGTACCGGGGGAAATAAAATACCCGGGGTGGACCAAAACTATCAACCGAAATCCACTAACGCCTGCCTGGTATCCAGCGGTTAGGGGTCAGCGTCTGTTCGCCTAGATGGTGCGGCTGCAGCAACCTTCTTGGTCTCAACAATCAAGTCGTATTCCTCGTAAGGACCACCACCAAGTTAGTTTTCAACTTGAAAACCAAACATGATGGTAACACAAGGAATGAATCCACTACCCCAGGCACCAGTCGCAAGGCTGGGTTTACCTGGTCATCGGATTCCGAGGAACCAGGAGCATCATGTTACGCCTAAGGTTGAGAACCAGACGACATCCAGATTATTACACACAAAACAAAGACACTTCATCGGTACACTTCATACTAATACTCTCTTCAAACTAGGCAAGATCAAACAACTTACAGACGTGCTGCAAAAATTCCAGATCAAAATCTTTGCAATCCAGGAAACACGATTTACGGACGAAAACCATTTTGACACAGACAATTACAGGATCTACAAAGGAAAACCAGCAGTTAAAACTAATGAGAAAGATCTCCAACAGTTTGGTACAGCATTTGTAGTCCACAAATCTATCAGCGACTCTGTCATTGACTTCCAGTCTGCCTCAGAATGTATATCAACGCTCTCCGTCAAATCGGTCAACAAAGCATATACCTTGATCAACGCACACGCACCTACAAGTAACTATAACAAGAACCACCCCCAGAAAGTGGATGACTTCTGGAATGACCTTGAAGAGACGACAAACAAAATTGCCAAACACCATGTAATAATCTTGTTAGGCGACTTTAACGCACAATTAGGCAAAGAGAAAAAATACAGGAAAATCGCCGGAATACATATAGCTCACAAGAGAATTAACAAGAATGGGAAAAGATTGATAAACTTTTGCGAAAATTTCGGCCTCGTAATTATGTCAACACAATTTTAAAAAAACCAACAAGAAACTGTATACTTGGAAGTCGCCCAACACAATGTTGGGTGAATTCCAGATAGACCATATGGCCATCTCCAAGAGTAACACAACAAATTCGTAATGTGAAAACAAGAGAATTTTTTGAATCAGACCACCATCTTGTACAGATAAAGACCAGATTACAACCTAACAGAAAAAACCCAAAACTAAAAGTGCTGAGACCAGACCCCGAATACATAAAACACAACGAGGAAAACATCTTACAGGAAATCAGTCAGACAAACACCACAAACTGGACAGAACTTGTGGACGTCCTCAAATACGCGATGAAATTGGGTCAACCCCCGAGAAGGAGAAACACAGGTGGTGGAATATAGTATGTGACCAAGCAATAGAAGAAAGGGCCAATGCCTGGAAAAACTTCAATAGTCACAAAACATCAGAAAAATGGCAACAGTTTCTAGTAATCCGAAAACAAACATCGAAAACAATTCGGAGGGAAAAAAGAAATTATGACAAACGGCGACTAGATGAGATAGAACAAGACTTTAAGAAGAACACCACCACGAATTTTTATAAGGCGTTTAAAGAACATATTGCAGGATACCAGCCACCCAGTCTTTGCTTCAAGAAACCGGATGGTTCACTAGAAACCAACACGAAGAATAACTGCCAAATCCTCGCAGACTATTCCAACAAACTTCTCAACTGCGAAGGACCTACAGAGGATATTCACTACCAGACATCTACACCAAATCCCGACGCTAAACCACCAACCATCAATGAAATAGGAGAAATTATGAAGACACTGAAAAAAAACAGAGCTCCAGGAGAAGATGGAATTATTGCAGAACTATGGAAGTTAAATGATGAAAAATTAACAGGAAAAATCCACAAAATGGTATTAAACATTTGGGAAACAGAACAGATCCCTTCTGAATGGAAATACGCACTCATCCATCCACTACACAAAAAAGGGAACAAAATTGAAACAAATAATTACAGGGGTATCTCACTCGTGCCGGTCACATATAAAACCCTATCAAAAGTTTTCATGAACATATTAGAAGAACAAGCTGACCACAAATAGGAGAATACCAGGCTGGTTTTCGCAAGGGACGATCCTGCATAGAACAGATCTGGAATCTGAAAATGATTCTCCAGATGAGAAACACCCGAAACACAGTGGTCACTTTTGTAGATTTTAAAAAGGCCTACGACTCTATAGACAGTAGCGCTCTGCAACACGCTGGAAGAATTCAGCATTGACAGACAAGAGCAATCATTCGGCAAACATTAACCGACACAGTCTCCAAGGTCAAATTTATGGGGGATATCTCTGAACCATTTGAAATCCAAACTGGAGTGCGACAGAGTGACGGAGTTTCACCATTACTCTTTAATATCATTCTTGAAAAAATTGTCAGGACATGGGGAAAAAGAAGTCAAAAGAATCCAAATTGGCATTAGAAAAGATAATAGATTCAATGTGAAGTGTTTAGCTTTTGCAGATGACCTTGCAATCCTCACAAATAATAGAAAAGAAGCCACTAACGCCATAGAGAAGTTACACGAAATTGCACAAAGAATTGGCCTGCAAATTTAATATGAGAAAACCCAGTACATAGAGTGGCACAAGACAAACTGCCTATTGTGACAACCCATGGGAAAATCGTACAAGTACCACATTTTAAGTACCTGGGAGAAATCATCCAGCTATCAGGGTTCAACCTAAAGGCCAATGAGGAAACAAAAAACTACAGAAAGCATATAAACTCATGTGCAACTATAACAAAAAGTCCATATCCATTAATGCAAAATTGAGGCACTACAACACTGTCGTACTTCCGGAGGCACTGTATGCATTTGAAACAACACAAATAAGTGGGCAAACTAAAATCAGAGAAATAGAGAAACAAGAAAGGAAAATTCTCAGGAAAATTTTTGGCCCGATACAAGAGCAAGGAATCTGGAAGACGAGACCAACATCAGAATTATATAAATACACAGACATGATTACGGATACAATAAGGAAAAGAATAATGCAGTTCTACGGACATATCCACAGGATGAATGAAAACACAATTTCAAAGCGAATTCTTAAAGTCATCAACTCAGGCAGGGGAAAAACAAAATGGATAAAAGAAGTTGGAGAGGACCTCAGACAAGCACACACAACAGTAAACGATGCAGAAAATAGAACTGAATTCAGGGTCATCATCAAAAAAACAAATTTGACACCACAACACGGAAGATACCAGGATGCAAATGGACAGCGGAGCGAAAGAAACAACACAGTGAACACACGAAGAAAATTTGGGCTCAGAAAAAACGATCAAAAGGAATTCAAGTTCAAACGCTCTTTAAATGGGAATAATCGATAATAATAATAAAGGCGACGAAAAGAACAAATCACTAATAGGGCTAACCCCCCTTTTAGTGTGATTAGTTGGTTCAGGACAGAACTAATGAAGCCTCGGACAAGCGCTGTCATGGTCTGGGACTACGCTTGAACCCTATGCCCATCCACAATGGTAACGACACTGCTAGCCACACGGAAAATGATTTAAATCCAAATAGAGGTGTTTTGCAGGACATGCTTCCTGCAACAACCCTAGAAGGAAAACAGGCAGAGGATGAGATGGTCTGATGAAGTTAACCGACACCTCATGTTCTGTTATTGCCAAGCAACAAACTTGGGAACCAACACAACTGGATACAGATCACAAGTATACACAACATTTATTACCAGATACCCAGAATTAAAATTTTTAACAGAACAACGACTAGCTGATCAGATCCGTGTAATAATCGAAAATAACAGGATACCCCAGTCAGAATTAGAAAACATCAAACAACAAGTACAACAAATACTGGAACAAAATAATGTACAGTCAGAAGAAGAAGAAGAAGAAGAAGAAGAAGAAGAAGAAGAAGAAGAAGGAGGAGGAGGAGGAGGAGGAGGAGAAGAAAATACAGTAATGGACTCAAACATCCCAGAGAAAACAAACCGAGAACAACACGCATCAATTAAACAATCAGAGGAAAACGAAATCTTAAGACAGCCACCAGAACAAGCACAAATAGAACACGAAGTGACACACATGTTAGATATAGAAGAAAAATTTCAGCTGACATATATAGAATACAAAGACACAAATACAGACATTAGACCATTCTTGCAAAGACCGCCAAATAACCCACAAGTCGAAACAACAATAAAAACTATCAACACAATCATACACAACAAAATAAATGAAAGCACAACTATGGAAGAGTTACAACTACTGGTTTATATAGGAGCACTCACTACACTAAATATACACACTATGCAGAGATCAGAACCAACCAACACACAGAAGAAACCCACAAAACCAGCATGGCAACACAGGCTACAGATCAGAATAGAAAAACTGAGAAAAGACATCGGACAGCTAACACAATTTATAAGAAATGAAATGTCAGAAAAAAACGAAAAAGGTTAGGTCAAATCTCACAAGAAGCGATAGAGCAATTAGATGAAAAGAAACATAAATTACAAGCATTGGCCAAACGACTTAGAAGATACAAAAAAAGTGAAAATAGAAGGAAACAAAACCAAACATTCGACACAAACCAAAAGAAATTTTACCAGACAATAGATAACACACACATTAAAATAGACAATCCACCAAACATAACAGACATGGAACACTTCTGGAGCAACATATGGTCAAACCCGGTACAACATAACAGGCATGCACGGTGGATACAAGCAGAAACAGACACAAGAAGATACCACAAATGCCTGAAGTGATAATTCTGCAACATGAAGTCACCCAAGCAATTAATTCTACTCACAATTGGAAAGCCCCTGGAAAAGATAAAATAGTAAATTTCTGGCTAAAGAAGTTCACCTCAACACATTCACATCTAACTAAATTATTTAACAGTTACATTGCAGACCCATACACATTCCCTGATACACTTACACATGGAATAACTTATCTGAAACCTAAAGATCAAGCAGACACAGCAAACCCAGCAAAGTATCGCCCCATAACATGCCTACCAACAATATACAAAATATTAACTTCAGTCATTACACAGAAATTAATGACACATACAACACACAACAAAATTATAAATGAAGAACAAAAATGCTGCTGCAAAGGAGCACGAGGATGTAAAGAGCAACTGATAATAGATGCAGAGGTGACATATCAAGCTAAAACTAAACAAAGGTCACTACACTATGCATACATTGATTACCAAAAAGCTTTTGATAGTGTACCCCACTCATGGTTACTACAAATATTGGAAATATACAAAGTAGATCCTAAATTTATACAGTTCCTAAACATAGCAATGAAAAATTGGAAAACCACACTTAATATCCAAACAAATTCAAATAATATCACATCACAGCCAATACAGATTAAGCGTGGAATATACCAAGGAGACTCATTAAGTCCTTTCTGGTTCTGCCTTGCCCTGAACCCACTATCCAACATGCTAAATAATACAAATTATGGATACAATATTACTGGAACATATCCACACAAAATCACACATTTGCTATACATGGATGATCTAAAACTACTGGCAGCAACAAATCAACAACTCAACCAATTACTAAAGATAACAGAAGTATTCAGCAATGATATAAATATGGCTTTTGGAACAGATGAATGTAAGAAAAATAGCATAGTCAAGGGAAAACACACTAAACAAGAAGATTACATACTGGATAACCAAAGCGACTGCATAGAAGCGATGGAAAAAACTGATGCCTATAAATATCTAGGATGCAGACAAAAAATAGGAACAGATAATACAAATATTAAAGAAGAACTAAAAGAAAAATATAGACAAAGACTAACAAAAATACTGAAAACAGAATTGACAGCAAGAAACAAGACAAAAGCTATAAATATTTATGCTATACCAATATTGACCTACTCATTTGGAGTAGTGAAATGGAGTAACACAGACCTAGAAGCGCTCAATACACTTACACGATCACAATGCCACAAATATAGAATACATCACATACATTCAGCAACAGAAAGATTCACATTAAGCAGAAAGGAAGGAGGAAGGTGATTTATCGACATAAAAAACCTACATTATGGACAGGTAGACAATTTAAGAAAATTCTTTATAGAACGAGCAGAAACTAGAAAAATACACAAAGCAATCACTCATATAAATACATCGGCTACACCATTGCAATTTCATAACCACTTCTACAACTCTTTAGATCACATAACATCAACAGACACGAAGAAAATAAATTGGAAAAAGAAAACACTACATGGCAAGCACCCGTGTCATTTAACACAGCCACACATCGATCAAGACGCATCCAACACATGGCTAAGAAAAGGCAATATATACAGTGAGACGGAAGGATTCATGATTGCAATACAGGATCAAACAATAAACACCAGATATTACAACAAGCATATTATTAAAGATCCCAATACCACAACAGATAAATGCAGACTTTGCAAACAACAAATAGAAACAGTAGATCACATCACAAGCGGATGTACAATACTACTAAATACAGAATACCCCAGAAGACATGACAATGTAGCAAAAATAATACATCAACAGCTTGCCTTACAACATAATCTTATAAAACAACACGTTCCCACATACAAGTATGCACCACAAAGTGTACTGGAGAATGATGAATTCAAATTATACTGGAACAGAACCATTATAACAGATAAAACAACACCACATAACAAACCTGACATACTCACCAATAAAAAGAAGAAATCAACACAACTAATCGAAATATCCATACCCAATACAACAAATATACAAAAGAAAACAGGAGAAAAAATTGAAAAATTTATCCAACTGGCTGAGGAAGTCAAGGACATGTGGCATCAGGATAAAGTTGACATTATACCAATTATACTATCAACTACAGGAGTCATACCACACAATATCCACCAGTACATCAACGCAATACAGCTACATCCAAACTTATATCTACAACTACTGACATCTGTAATTATTGATACATATTCAATTACCCGAAAGTTCCTAAATGCAATGTGACGCTTGATCAAGGTCGCGTCACTTTCCATTTTTAACCAGACATAATGTCTGAGAAAGGAAAATAATATAATAATAATAATAATACATATGTTATTCGTTAATTTTCTTTGAATTTCTGTAATTTAATTTCATAGTATGATTAATCCTTGCAGTACCGCGTATCGCACTGCGTTCATCTCGAGTAACATTTTTTATCCAGTTGTATGATTTCTCCCATTCCCAGGCCACTGCGCGTTCGACATTGTGATCCACCTTTTTAAGTTCACTATTTAGAAAAAGCCTATTCGTAAACATGTATGATAAAAACAGAAATAAAAGCTGCTTATTGGTACTCAAAATTAAATATCGGAACGGCAATAATACTGACGGCAGAGTAACGAAAGTACACACAACGGTATTGATTTAACAACGGCGAAACTACAGATTATTTCCGCTCAGAAGTGAAGACTTTGGGCGGCGTCGACTTTTCTTCATTCGTTTGCTCCCACAGACTGGTTTCACTCTAAATTACAGCGGACTGGATCGATTGTTTTTGTTCGGTTGTTCACATTGCTTACTTCTCCCGCCAGAGTTGCGGAAAACAGTATAGCATTCGAGATCTGAACCTGCCTCCAAAGTACTATCTACCGTTCAACTCCAATGCGGCTGAATTGCGGTGAGAAAAACAGGGTGTCGAAATCGACACTGCGGGAGATACTACAGTACCCTTTGCGAGCAGAACCGAAACCGGTACACAAACCGCAATGTTATTACAACAGTGCGAATCCTTGTAAGTGATTGAAGCGACCTTTCATTTAGCAGAAAAAGCCGACACTCAGTTCCTACTCATGGAGAACCAAGTTATCTAACGTTGCGAAAGAGACTGAAGAGAGAATTACGAATAACGTGCCTTAAGCTTCAGTTTCTGATTACGTCCGAAAAAGGTTAACATGTCTCACGGCAGCGGAGGATGTACAAGAACAGTCTGCCACTAGGTACCACCCCTGACCCCTTACGTGCGAATTTTCTTCCCGCAGGGATTTCTTTAGGGGCAAAGCTTTCATCACTTCGCTTCCAGCGACACATTTGACGATGTATTACCATAAACATCGCAAAGACCGACCAAACATGCATCAGAGTTTGGCGAGAATGGAATTAGTGCTTGGATTCTCGCTGCACCACACTGAGGTCCATATGAAGTGCATTGGAAAGCAGTCGGAAAGAGCAGTCCGTAAGATGTGACTAGGGCTACATATTTACTTTCAGTGTTTACAAACGTGCAGCACTATGAAATCTTCTGCCAATTTACGCCCATTGCAGTAGTGGCACGGCCTACATCCTTATTCTCCATAAGTCTCGAACTGCATAACACGGAACAGTTGGTAACTATGCTGACGACTTCAGCTATTTCATTCGAGTATGGAACGATGGACAAATCAGTGCGCCTGTGTCTAGTATCTCTACGGAGGATACACGACAGAGTTAGCAGGATTCTTGCATATGCTTCCGGTAGTACCGGTTCTGTAAGTTCACTGAACAATGTCAACATTCTTCCTTTTAGCTTCCGTTATGCTTCACTATACGCCGTGTTGACCAAACAACACGTCACTGAGGAGGGTCGTAAGCTATACGAGGTGTGGTTAGAAAGTAACGGTTTTTTTTTAATTTTTCGGGATTTATACATCCTACTATCAATTTTTATCATCTTGTTACTGCACTTGTTTCTGACGTATGTATGCATGGTCGGAAATACCAAACGTTTTCGAGTGCTCGGCAAATTTTAACTTACGATAAAGACGGCTCAAAGAATTTACATTACATTTTACTTGAAAAATGGGGTAACGTGCAGCACAACATTCGAAATGTTGACTGGAGTGGTATAAACGTTTCGAAGAGTGTAGAGAACACGTTGTGGACAATGACCGCTCCAGAACATCAATTACTGACTACAGTGTGGAAGAAGTGAAGAAAATATATCAGGAAAATCGCCGAATCACCGTCGGAGAGTTTACTGACTATGTCGGCATATCCTTTGACTTATGTCAAGCAACTTTTTCGAATGTGTTCGGAATGAAACATGCAGCAGCAATGTTTGTTCTGCAGCTGCTGAATCTCGACCGGAAACGACGTCGCATCGGTATCGCCCAGGAATTGCAGAAAGAAGTCCACGACGATCCAGAACTTCTATAGAACGTTTAAAAAGTTGACGAAACTTGAGTTTACAGTTATGACGTCAATACCACGACTCAACTGTCTCAATGGAAAGCGAAGAGCCGAGACAGAAACCGAAACACATTCGACAAGTTCGATGACATGTCAAGATCCTTCTGTTTCCTTCGATTATAATGAGATAGTTCGTCATTAGTTCCTGCCGCAC
Source organism: Schistocerca nitens (assembly GCF_023898315.1). Classification (NCBI taxonomy): domain Eukaryota; kingdom Metazoa; phylum Arthropoda; class Insecta; order Orthoptera; family Acrididae; genus Schistocerca; species Schistocerca nitens. The sequence goes on along the minus strand of NC_064615.1, from coordinate 250,896,079 downwards.
GATCGCACAGGCAGTATGGCATACTGCCCAGAAGTTATGCGATGTTCGTTTGAAGCAATCCGAAGAAAAACTACCAATTCTTACAAAACCCACTCGTGGAATCTGCATCACGATAATGCTCCCGCTCACATCTCAATACTTGTTCTTGATTTTCTGGCAAAAAAAAAAAAAAAAAACAGTTATATTGCCTGAGTCACCGTATTCGCCGAACATGGTCCCCGCGATTTCTTTCTAATCCCGTGGCTGAAGAGAACCATGAAAACACCTCGATTTGCCGCTACTGATGACATAAAAACGGAATCGTTGATGTGGTTTAAGAGCGTAACAAAAAGCGAATTCCAGAAGTGCTTCCAAGATTTGATTGATTTATTTATTTGGGGGAGGAGACCAAATAGCGAGGTCATCGGTGCCATCGGATTAGGAAGAATGGGGAAGGAAAGCGGCCGTGCCCTTTCAAAGAAATCATCCCGGCATTTGCCTAAAGCGATTTAGGGGAATCACGGAAAACCTACTGTATATCAGGATGGCCGGACGCGGGCCCAAGATTGGAAAAATCGCTGGCAGAAGTGTCATATCTCAGAGCGATTTCTTCGTCACTTTTTGATCACTCCTCGCAGATGTGCTCCGAACACGCTGAGATCATACCTATGAAACTTAAAAAGTTATCAAAGATTTCATGAACCACGTTTATATAGTCTGCAGCTGCTTCAGAGCTGCTGCTGCTGCCAGGGTTTTCCTCTGCCGGAACGCTTTACGAATCCTCGTACTTTTATGGAATATCATTTTGAGGGTTGGTAAAATTTTACGAAATGAGAATGTTGTTTCACTTACGTTAGTGGTTACTTCAACGCCAAATCGTAAATAGTAACAGAGAAATCATAAACTTTTAAAAAAATAATTTGTATTGTCAAAATGTCGATAAAAACACATGTTACTAATAGTGTTTTGCGAAACCGTTATTCACTTCCCATGAAACGCTGGTGTTCCGCGGAACACAGTGTGGTAAGCAATGCTTTAGAGTGCAATATTTAAGTTTATGAAGCTGCAGAAATAACATTACTCACGTTTTACTAATAATTATTAGCACGATGTGACCCGCCGGCATGCTGCTATCACCTAGTGCATTACAGTTACATGTAAATTGTATTAATATGAAATGTGGTTATTGTTTTTGCGTGGGCCAGTGAGGTTATGTACCGAAATTTAACCATTTTGCTGTTCTGGGACACTGAGCACAATAATAAACACATGACTTAACACTTTCACATTCAGATGTTTTCACTCCAAGCGCTTAACTTCTAAGACAAACTTATTTCGACGAACATACCGTAAGTAATAAAAATTCTATTTTATAACTCATTTGTGTGGCGCACACATGAAATAACATGATTATTTTCTATTACTTGGTCATTTAATAATGTTTTGAAATTTATCTTTTCCTGTCAAAATAAGAGTTTTACATTGGCGAAATTTTTGAAGATATTTACAATGGCACTTTTCTAAATTACCATTTACGAACGTGGTACTGAACACCGTTAGTGAAAGGAGACCAGCAGTAAAAAACAAACCGAACAAGGGAGAAAAGAACTCTCATCCGTCATGATCCCGTGCGAACTTTATGTAAGTAGATCTGCGTGTTTTGATGAGAGAGTTTGAGCGTATCAAAATAAATGGTAAATGGCCGTATCTTTCAATTGCACTGACTCAGATGTTTAAATTCTTTTAAATCGCCAAGAGACCATAGACTTTAGCATGTGACAAATTTCACCTGGTCACCTCTACCTGTTCCTGAGAAAAAGGGGTCTTGACAAAGTGAATCTACAAAGGTTCCTAATGAAGAACCTTTATTATTTCATAAAGTAACACAGTCGCTGACCTCAATTCCATACAAGACATAAAACTAAGTAAACCTGAAGCGTTTAATGTGGAAGATCCTCAGATATCCAGTAGTAAAATTTGAATACCTTCCTCCGGCAATCGGCAAGCTGAGCATCCGCTACCGCAAGACGTGTGATGCGGTTTGGTCGTCTGGTAAGTAATGCACAACAGGGACCCCGCTGCGCCTAAGACTGGCGCTACTAAATCATGTACATACGAACAGTACAATGCCCTATCACGCACCGCAGTTGGTAAACTAGTATCTACGTCCGGAACGGGCTCTGGCAGTAAATGTGTCACAGGCCGAGAAGTGCTGGAAACAAGCCTCTTTGGGACGTACGCAACAAATGCGTTTAGAGGGCCTACGCGCTGGCTATTTATTGCGCAATAATATGGTGTCAACATTTTGCGCGAAAGTGCGAGGCCAAGAACGACATAGCATTGTTGCTTAATATTTATGCCTGGGACCAGTGTTTCCAATTTAGCGACTTTGTCGCTAGCGTCTTAGCGACAAAAAAAACTTTTCAGCGCCAAAAATTATTTAGCGACTTATCTGGCGACTTGTAGTACTGACGACTTTTGAAGTACAAATCAAACCTATTTTGGGCCAGTATTTTCATTTAAAAAACTAAGATTTTAACTATAGAATGGGTCCTACCACTGACTGTTCTAGATTTACTAAGCTAAATTAAGTTCTTATATCATGTAGTATTGTTCAGCATTTAGTAAATCTGAATGTGGGAATTGCCTACAGAGTAAGAAAACCATGACTATAGAACAATTCATTATTCATTACCCACTAGCCTGTTATCGTCGATAGCGTATCGATCTATAATTCAACTTTTGAACTGACAAAAAACATACGTAATATTAAGTATAATAAAATACATTTCTGTCCAGCAACCTCTAATTTTTCGAAATGTTAACTCGCAGTCAAATTATTACCACATGCACAGTGGTAACGCAAAAACAATTCGGTGGGGGTATCTCAGACATTATAACGTTTTAGACAATGAACAATAGGACTGGTATCGAGTTACCGAGTGAGTAGATTGTTTCATGACCTCTAATTCACCTGCGTTTTAATGTATTTTCAGTGAGTATAAATTGGTGAAACATATGTTGTGGTGGCTTACATAATGGATTTACCGCAGAAGAAGCAGTACGCTCAAAAATATCGGGATGCGTGGGAAGCAGAACCTAAATTCAATGGGTAGCTGAAAGCAGTCGTTGGAGACTTATCCACGGCAAGATGTCAAGTATGTGCAACAGAGTTTTATGCTAAATTGTGTGATATTAGAAAGCATTCGAAAACTATTAAGCATAAAGAAAGAATTGGTTAAAAAAACACAAACCACCTTACCTGTGAAAATTCTTCCGAAAACTGCAGTTAGAATAGTAAGCAGTGCGGAAGGGGGTCTTTCTTTATTTATTGCTGAACATTGTTCTATTTTAGCTGTAGATCATTTAGGAATACTGTGCAAGAATGTGTTTTCCGGTGATGAGGGCGCTAAAAACATGCAATCACATCGTACAAAGTGCACTAACATTAGAACTGAAGTTTTGGCTCCATATTTTACACAATCATTGGTTGAAGATATAGGTAACCAAAAATAGAGTGTACTAATAGATGAATCCATAGATTTATCAATATTTAAAATGCTAGGTATCGTTATACGTTACTATAGTGTAAACAACCAAACCATTAGATCAACATTTCTCAAACTCGCTGTAGTACAAACTGCAGATGCAAGAAATATGGCTGCTGTTCTTGTGAATTCTTTGAAAGATCTCAAACTTCCAATCGCTAATATGGTAGGAATTGGCACAGATAATGCTTCTGCAATGGATGGAATAAGCAATGGGCTTTTCGAACAACTCAAGAAAGAATATGGTTTGAAGCATTTGGTATTGATCCGTTGCATTTGTCACTCTCTTCAGCTTGCAGTTTTGCATGCCTCAGTGAATACCATACCTACAAACAGAGTTTCTTGTACGGGAAATCTACAATTGGTTCTCCATTTCACCCAAAAGACAGGAGGATTATAAAAAGGTTTATGAGACAAATTGTGGAAAACAGCCACTAAAAATTTTGAAGGTCTGTGCAACACGTTGGCTTTCAAGTGAACCAGCAGTACGAAGAATTCTGGAGCAGTGGGAAGAACTAAAGCTACATTTTTCACTTGCCATGGTTCAAGACACTTGTTACACTGCCGATCTTTTGTACAAGATGTATTGTGACGACTCATCATCTTTATATGTTTTACCTTAAACATGCTTTAAAAGACGTACAAATAGCAATAAAAGCTTTTGAAGGACAAGACACTTATTTCTCATGCAGTCACTCTGACAAAACATAGTTTTTCCAACTGTTGATCACACCAGTTCCAAGCGAATATATGTACGCAAATCCGAACCTTGGCTTTATGTTTGAACAGAAATTGTCTGAAGAAAATAAAGTTCATTTGAAGAAGAGATGCATTCAGTTTAGGCAAACTCATAAAAGAAATTCAACAAAGACTGCCAAGTAACGGTTCGATCCTGAAAAAACTGTCAATGCTGAATGTTGAAGAAACACTACAAGTGAATAAAAATAATGCAGTAGCTGATGTAGCCAAAGAATTGGGTTTTAGTGGCGATTTCATAGACGGTATGATGAAAGAATGGCATAATATCAACTTCATTAGGTGGAATAACACTACTAACACTGTTCGATTTTGGAGTGAGGTTTTGCAGTATAAAAATGCAGCAGGGAAGAATCCTTTTTCTTTGATTTCACAGCTAGCAATGACTGTTCTATGCCTACCGCATTCATTCAAATGCAGAAGTTGAAAGAATATTCAGTTCTATGAACATTATAAAAACTAAACAACCTAAGAGATTATCGTTAAAGACAATTAATGCTTTGATCATATTGAGAGACCAGCTGAAGAAACAAAATAAAGATTGTGCATCTTTTGACATACCGTCAAACGTATTGGAGCTTATTGGAATGAACAAAAGTTACTCCTTTGCGACCAAACCAGTCGAACTGCAACATCTTTTGAGCGACGTTCAACCCTCTACATCAAATACAGTTGTGTCAGAATATGAAACAGAAGAGTTATTCGATCTTCTGAGTGACGACGATGAATAGCTCACATACCAGTATGTATATATTTTGTAACCTAATTTGCGTTCTTGCTTTCTTTTGTTACAAATATAGTTGTATATTTCTAGTATTTTTTACTACTGTGATTGAAAAAAACAATGTGTGTTGCGTCAATTATGATAACATGTTTAATTAAACATTAGCGTATTTTATATGTATGTTGTTGCAAGCGATTAGTCATTTAATTAAGACAATATAGCAATTACGTATGAGAATTTTTATTAATATTTTATTAATATTTCATTAATGTTTTATTAATATTTTATTAACCCCCCAACTGGCTTATTGCACCATTCACAGCACGAAATTTTCAATACACCCCTAGTAAAATCAGTTTTAGCGACTTTCTAGCGACTTTTAATATTGAATCTAGCGACTCGGGTTTTTTAGAGTTGGCAACACTGCCTGGGACACGTCAGTTAGAACTCTGTCTACATGGACAACATACGGGCGTTGAAAGATGTGGAACTCCTACATATTACGACTGACTTGCATGCCTTGCAAAAACCACATGAAGGAATTATGCAGAACGGACGGAGAATGTCTGAAAACTTCAAGTAAACCTTTCAGAGGACTAGGGGCTCATTCATAGCAGAATAGATTCCTGAACTACAACAATTCCAAATTAAACAAGTGAACTGCGCAATCTGTCGTGTACATATGTTTTTTCTATATATTTCTCTTCTGCAACAACTGCTGCGAACGGAATGAAACTATTATTTACTAATTACTGAGTTAAAGCTTATGTCCGTGGTGTGACATCTGTTTCAAGAAAATGAACACGCACGCTCACTGACCAGCCGCCTTTATTTGGCAATCCTGAGAATTGCTGAAAGTAAATAATATTGCCTACTGTCATGACACCATGATCTTCAGTTTCCTCTGCTATTATAAACAACGGTGTGTCTGGAGTTTCCTGACCAGTCTGGAATTTCGACTTACAGAGTACCGTATGGTGCTTTAATACACATCCTCCTACACACTCCCTTATCGTTTGTCGTTTATTTTTTCAGACCTTTGCGGAAATTAGATCGGGGCGAATTTAATCTCTCTCGGTCTCGGCAGAAACTGCCATTTATTGCTCAATACTACATACTGCCCTGTATAGTGAGCTAGCATCATTTTTAAAGCTATGCAGTCTTCAATAATTTCGCAGACCGTCTAACCGCTCTGTCTGTCAAATTATTGTACGCAGTACTGGTGTAAGTGCCCTTTTGACCGCTGGTCCCGAACAATCTTGCTAAGACCATTACCCCCGATGGCAATCAGCTATTATCTAGTACAGTAGAGTCTCGATAGTTCGAGGTGACAGGACCGGAACCACCGCGGACTATCTAAATTTAAATGGGAAAAAGAAATATTATGATACTGTAAGTAATACAGGTCAAAATGTGAACTTTTATCTTAATAAAGTATTTACACATGCATTTGCATTGGCAGAATAAAAATAGTTATTTATTTAGACGAGTAATAGTGAAGTGTCTTGTTTGGCGAAGCTGCAAAGTTTTCTCGCGGCAGTTTCACGCCACTGTCTCAGGAGCAGTACGTCAGTTGGTGTCGCCTCAAGCGGTTGTTCCATGTAGCATATGGCGGCCTCGAGAGCAGCGTAGACATCGATGTGACTCATCATCGGTGCAGCCTCTGCCTCGTCACTCTCACATGTCAATTATAGAAGAGTGTCACTTCCAGATCTTGTCCTAATTTAACCACTCGCCTACTTCCACCTCTTCCGCCTCTTCACACCCTGGCAATCTTCTCATTAAATTACACAATGGTTGATCGTCCTCATCCGCTGAATCTTCAGTTGATGTGTCTGGCATACTTTCCTGTAGAATTTTCCTCCATGACTTAGAAATTGTGTATGACTATTTCGCTCCAAGATTCGCTAATCCAGTACACGACGTCCTTCAAAGTCACTTTCTTCAAAGCTCCTACAATGCTTTCGTTAATGAGATTTTCACTCTGCAGCGGAGTGTGCGCTGATATGAAACTTCCTGGCAGGTTAAAACTGTGTGCCCGACCGAGACTCGAACTCGGACCTTTGCCTTTCGCGGGCAAGTGCTCTACCAACTGAGCTACCGAAGCACGACTCACGCCCGGTACTCACAGCTTTACTTCTGCCAGTATCTCGTCTCCTACCTTCCAAACTTTACAGAAGCTCTCCTGCGAAACATGCAGGACTAGCACTCCTGAAAGAAAGGATATAGCGGAGACATGGCTTAGCCACAGCCTGGGGGATGTTTCCAGAAAAACAGTTTGGAAGGTAGGAGACGAGATACTGGCAGAAGTAAAGCTGTGAGTACCGGGCGTGAGTCGTGCTTCGGTAGCTCAGTTGGTAGAGCACTTGCCCGCGAAAGGCAAAGGTCCCGAGTTCGAGTCTCGGTCGGGCACACAGTTTTAATCTGCCAAGAAGTTTCATAATGCTTTCGTTGTCTTCGGGATATAGGGTTGACTGTAGCAATCGCCGTCGATACTTTTTTTAGATATTCCAGAACGCCCTGATCCATGGGCTGAATGAGACAGGTAACGTTTGGTGGGAAAAACAAGTCGCGGATACCGTCGTACTGCAGTTCTCCTGCACTTGGATGAGAGGACGCATTATCCATGAGCAAAATTGCTTTGTATGGCAGTCCCCTTTCTTTCAAAAAATTCTTGCAGTCAGGTACAAATGAGTTAAAAAATCAGTTCATTTCCTGATTCATCTAGGCATTATTCTGAGGTGTATAGACAACCGGAAGAGCTGAGATGGATACATTCTTGAATGCTCTTGGCTTGGCAGACTTCCCAATCACAACTAGTTTTAGTTTGTGGCTTCCAGTTGCATTTGAAGCTGTCGTAACTGTGAGCCGCTCTTTGCTTTTTTGTGCCCAGGAGCACTTTTTTCTTCACAAGAAGAAAGTGTTCTCGCTGGTAACATTTTAAAATTTAGCCCAGTTTCGTCACAGTTATATATTTGTTCAATAGACAAATTTTCGTCAGTTATGATTTTTTTAAACTACGATAATTCTTGAAACGGCCTGAGCGTCACCAACAGATACTTTTTCTCCACATACGTTTAGTTGACGCACTCCATGCCTCTTCTTCCGGCAGCTGATTTCTGAAAAACAAAGCTTTTTCTTGCAAGATTGGACCAGAAATCTGAGCACCCTTCTGTCTCTGTTGGGTAAACCACACGAACAAAGCCTCAGTTGTTTTCTCGAAGTCTTCTTTATACTCCTACGACTAAGAGATTCGTGTGAGCATTTCTGTGAAGAAAACTGTTCCAATTTAAGTCTGTTTCTTCGCCAGTCACCAACAGTAACTTCACCGACACTATATTCGAGAGCAAGTTTATTGTTTCTCCTTTGTCAAGTCGTCTTAGTGCTTTTAATTTTAGATGCAAAGGCACAAATTTCCTCTTTTTGTTACAGCACTCGTCCTTGTAAAATGTAAGGTGTACGACGGAACACACAGCCAACAAACAAAACGACACACAACACTGTACAGTACAGGTACTGGGAACCACAGCAGCATATGAACTCCCCAGTTTTGATCGGCAGCAGCCGGGGTATTTCATGCCATACTGACAACAGATGTTCGTGCAACAGGGCAGCGAGCTAATCGTCGGTGTTGGTAGCATTGTTGTCTGCTTTGTCACTGAGCTGTACTCTCCCTATGTATCTTTTGCAATGATGTTTTCATTATTTATCATGTCAGTAAAAAAGTAGATCGTTGCAACTTTTTTTTAAAGAGGCTCGGATTATTGGAAACTAACTGCCGATACTCTAACTATCGAGACTACTACACACATTGCGCTATACACGTTCTGTAGGTGACAAAGTCGTGGGACAGCAATACGCACTTGTACAGATAACGGTACTATCGTGTACACACGGTATAAACCGGCAGTGAGTTGGCGGAGCTGTCATTTGTATTCAGGTGTTTCGTATGAAACGGTTTCCCACGTGATAATGGCCACACGACTTTGAACACAGAATGATAGTGGGGCATTCCATTTCGGAAAGCGTTAGCGAAATCAATATACCTAACTCTACAGAGGCAAGAGAGTGCCGAGAACACTCATTTTCAGCCATTAACTCTCACTACACACAACGCAGTGGCTGACCGTCTTCACTTAACGACCAAGAGCAGCGGTGTGTAGATTAGTACTTTTTCCATAGATCATGAATACGACTCTTCGTAATGATATGGAACGTGTCAGGTTAATAAAAGGTATCTATACACGATATTACATTACACAAAATATTACATGACAATATTTTTCATTTTTATGGTGGGGGTTGGGGAAATTACCCACTTACTGTATCCAAATATTCCTCTAATGAGTAGAAGGAGTTGCCATTAAGAAATTCTTTTAATTTCCTTTTAAATGCTATATGGCTATCCGTCAGACTTTTGATGCTATTAGGTAAGTGACCAAAGACTTGTGGCAGGATAATTTACCCCCTTCTGAGCCACAGATTTAACCTTGAGTAGTGAAGATCATCCTTTCTCATAGTGTTGTAGCCGTGTACACTGCTATTACATTTGAATTCGTGCGGATTGTTAATAAATTTCGTAAGTGAATATATACAGGGTGCGTCAAAAAATGTAGACACACACTTTGAACTGTCACAATTTATTTCCCGTTCTACAAGGTTAAATATCCGTGAGAAAGTAATGTTATGTTTCTTCAACAGGTGGCAGCAGCGGAAAGGTGGTGGTGGTTGTTGGGATGTTTAAGGGGGACTAAACAGCTAAGGTCATCAGTCCCCCATTCCAAAAACAGGCGAGACATAAATGCACGAAGCAGGTAAAACCCCAAGGGGAAGGAGACTCCCCCCCCCCCCCAGGCCCTAAAAGAACACAAATGCGGTAACGAACACTACAGACACGAAGAGTACAGATGAACACCAGACAAAAAGAAACAGAAGAAGATGGCCAGAGACTGGTTGACTGACCACGACAACAAAAAAGGGAAAGAGTCAACCAACCGACTACACACTAAAATCTGCAACCAAATATGAGAGACTCGAGGACAAGAGACACACAAAGGGAAAGGTGCAGAACCCCCCCTAAATGGAACCATAAAAAGGACTACCACGGATAAAATGTAAAACATTGTCAGCCATGGAGGCATCGTCGCATAAAATCAAAGGCAAAGTGCCCGGGAGATTAGACTGCCGGAGGGTGCGCAGTCGGGGACACTCCAATAAAATGTGGGCGACCGTCAGCCGGGACCCACACCGACACAGGGGGGGGGGGATCCTCCTGACGCAAAAGATGGCCGTGCGTCAGGTAGGTATCGCCGATGCGCAGCCGACACAGGATTACAGAGTCCCTGCGAGAAGCCCGCAGGGAGGAGCGCCACACATCGGTCGTCTCCTTGACAGCCCGCAGTTTATTCGGGGCTGTCATGCCACGCCACTCAACAGACCACATCCCAAGCACCTTACGGCGCAACACCAGCTGCTGATCGCGAGCCGTAAGGCCGATCTCCAAAGCTGGGGCGTCGATCGCCCCTTTGGCCAGCCTTTCAACACGTTTGTTCCCCGTGATGCCAACGTGACCTGGCGTCCAAACAAAGACCACCGAACGACCAAAGCGGGTAATGGTGGAAACAGACTCCCGAATAGAGGACACCAGAGGAGAAGAGGGATAGCAGCGGTCGATGGCCTGGAGGCTGCTCAGGGAGTCACTGCAGATGACGATGGACGTACCTGAGCAGGAACGCATATGCTCAAGAGCGCGCAATATGGCCACCAGCTCTGCAGTAAAAATACTGCAGCCAGCCGGCAAGGAGCGCTGTTCAACATGGGCAGCGTGAGCAAAAGCGTAGGCAGTGCGACCATCAACCAGGGAACCATCAGTGTAGACAGTCTCACAGCCCGGAAATGAGGCGAGGAGCGCAAGAAAACGGCGACGGAGGGCCACAGGCGGAACCGAGTCCTTGGGTCCCTGTGCCAAGTCCAGACGGACGGACGGCCGGGGCAAACACCAGGGAGGCGTAGGTGCACGGACCCGGAAGGGAGGCAGAAGAGGGAATGACCCCAGTTCAGACAGCAGGGACTTGACGCGGACAGCTATAGAAAGCCCAGACCTAGGTCGCCGTTCGGGCAGATGGAGGACCACGGCAGGGAAAAGCAGGCGACGATTGGGATGGCCCGGCGAGCAATGCACGTGGACAGCATAGTCGGCGAGCAGTCTATGGCGGCGAATCCGCAGCGGGGGAACCCCGGCCTCCACCAGTAGACTATCCACGGGGCTCGTACGGAAAGCGCCAGTTGCAAGCCGAACCCCACAGTGGTGTATGGGGTCTAACAACTTCAACACTGAGGGCGATGCAGACCCATAGGCCAGGCTCCCATAATCAAGCCTGGACTGCACAAGGGCCCTGTACAATCTCAACAGCGTGCAGCGATCCGTACCCCAAGATGTGTGGCTGAGGCAGCGGAGGGCGTTGAGGTGCCGCCAGCACTTTTGCTTCAGCTGAGTAATATGAGGAACCCATGTGAGCCGGGAATCAAACACGAGTCCTAAGAAGTGGCAAGTGTCCACCACTTCAAGCAGGTGCCCGTCGAGGTAAAGTTCAGGATGAGGGTGGACTGTCCGACGCCTGCAGAAGTGCATAACTCGAGTCTTGGCTGCAGAGAACTGAAAACCGTGAGTCAGACAGCGGAAAGGAAGTAACTGCAACATGGCGGACGTGCGTTTGAGATTTGAAGCGCGGAAGCAGATAATTAAGTGGTACTGGAAGTTTGAGAATGTAGCTGCTGTTCGAAGACAGTGGAGAAGTGAGTATGGTACAAAACCACCAAGGTTAACAATTACACGTCTACAAGACAAATTCGAAATTCATGGAACAGTGTGTGATGTGCATAAAGGTTGATCAGGGCGACTTCGCACAGCTGCAAGTGATGATTCCACAACTGCGGTCTTGGAACTGTTTCAGCGTTCGCCTCAAAAATCTTCAAGGCAAGCGGCACGTGAGAGTAATGTTAAGTGCTAGTAGTGTGCTACGCATTCTGAAGAAAGGCAAGTTCCGTGTGTACATTCCAAGGCTGGTGCAATAGCTAAGTGACGACGATCCAGATCGAAGGTTAGAATTTTGTGAATGGGTTCAGGAGATGGTGAGACGTGAACCGGGATTTATGGGTAGCGTAATTTGGTCGGATGAAGCCCAATTCAAACTCAATGGAACTGTCAATATGCGTAATTGTATTGGGCTGAAGATAATCCTCACATTACAGTTGAAAAGGCTGCGAATTTGCCTGGTATAAATTTGTGGTGCTGTTTGTTTGCAAGGGGACTCATTGGACCTTTCCGCTTTGAAGGTACTGTTACTGGAGAAACGTACCTAACAATGCTTGCTGATTCCATATTCCCTGCCATTCGTGCATTATACGGTAACGATGAGTTATTTCCAACAATATGGCGCTCCGCCGCACTATCATAGGGACGTATGAGCATACCTGGATCACAATATGCCACGCCAGTGGATAGGACGCAGGGGACCAATCGAGTTTCCTGCACGCTCTCCAGACCTCACGCCGCTGGATTTCTTCTTATGGGGCACAGTTAAAGATAAGGTGTACAAACGTAAACCACGTAACCTTGACACACTTTGGAATGAGATTCGGGCGGTGTGCGCAGAAATCTCATTGGACACTTTGGTAGAATGTATGGAATCAGTGGTGACTCGTACTCAGAAATGTATTGATGCTGAAGGCCACCAGTTTGAACATTAATCACATCTGCAAATTACATTTATTTTTCCAACTGGATTTTAAGCTTTCCATTTCCAGAAATTTAACACTGTAGAACGGGAAATAAATTTTCTATGACGCTTCAAAGTGTTTTAACGCACACTGTATATTGTGAGGCTACAGTGAAGATCCCTAGCTCTTTAAATAAGTGTCTGCAGGATGATCTTGGATGAGCTCCAGCAATTATTCCGATTACACGCTTTCGTGCAATGAACACTCTTTTACTCAATGATTGGTTACCCCAGAATATGTCATACGAAAGCGGAGAATGAAAATAGGCGTGGTAAGCTAATTTACTGAGATGTATATCGCCAAAATTGCAATGACCCGAATAGCATAAGTAGCTGAACTCAAACGTTTCAGCAGATTTTCAGTGTGTTTTTTCCAGTTCAACCCCTCATCATCAATGCATACACCTAGAAATTTTGAATATTCTACCTCAGCTACCGATTTCTGATCGAAGTCGGTATTTATTAACGGTGTCATTCCATTACCTTGTGGAACTGATTGCACTGCGTTTTGTTAAAGTTTAATGAGAGCCCATTTGCAGAGAACCACTTAATGATTTTCTGAAAAACATCGTTTACAATTTCCCCAGTTAATTCTTGTCTGTTGGGTCAGATAGCTATACTTTTATCATCGGCAAAAAGTACCAGCTTTGCATCTTCGTGAATATAGAATGGCAAGTCGTTAATATATATATTAAGAACAGCAGAGGACCCAAGACCGAACCTTGCGCACCCCATTCTTCATTGTGCGCGTCAATGCTAACACACAAGCCGCACTGCGTGAAATACCCGGAGAAATCAATGTGGGACTTACGACAAACAAACCGTATCCGTCAGGAAAGTGCGGCGAAATTTGGCGTTACGGGGCTGTGTTAGTAGGCGACCGACTCGAGTGGCTAAGAGCGGAGTGTGACGCCGGCCTCACGTAGCCATGGACCCAAGTTGTCAACAACGCTCTGTGCAAGCTGTACGTGGCTACATAATGGTTTACATGGAGTGTATTGCGTCCTCTAGTCCAACAAACCGTCACTGACCGGAAATGGTTATATTCGGCAAACTTCCATTTACCTGGAAAGTTTAATTGCCGAAATGCTCATGCAATTGCGGCTCATGAACAAGATTTGACGTAGCTTAACGTTCTTTGCGCGATGTCACAGAAAAGGACTGAGACATTTTTCTTCATTGAGAAGACTGAAGAGTAACTCCTACCTTAATATGTTTCGGTTGGTTGTTTCTGAGAATTTCACCTTCCAACAAGACGGACCACAGCCCCTCATTGGAGTCTCAATGTTCGTTGCTACCTAAAATGAGAAATTCTGCTTCAAGTCGGGTCTTTTTGGACGAACAAGGAACACAATCTTCTTAAAACTTCCAAATAAAAGGTTTGATTGGCGGTCTGACGTGAGGAACAAACTCTAAATGTACTACGCCCTTAGCATCAAAAAATCAAATCAGCACTTATGTTTGATTTGACTTTTTTGGAACGGGATGACGATATAGTCTTCCATTGGCGTGACTGTTGCTTTGTTTCTGGGTCATAACCACAGCACCATGCCTCATCACCAGTAATGACTTCACAGAAAATCTGAAGCAGTTTCATGCTGCTGTTTCAAAGCACGCCACGTTTGAACTCCACGTTCCTTTTGATTGTCAGTAAGAAGCTAAGGATGAAACTTGGCAGGAACCCTTTTCATTCCCAAATCTTCCGTTGAAACTCGCTGAAGCGGGCTTTACGATAACCCACTAATCTCCGACAGTGGATCAGTTGTCTGTCGAAGGTCTGTGAGTACAAGCTATATTTTTTTTCAATATTTTAGTCGATTCGGGCAGTTGATGGACGTCCAGGGCGAGGTTTGTCATCAATCTACAAGTCGCCATTTTTTAATCGAGCAAACTGCTCGTGTAATTTAGTTTTTCCCATAGAGTCTTCTTGGTAAGCTGTTCAAAACAGTTTCAGCAGAATTTTTACCTAGTAGAAAACAAAATTTTTGGCAGCTGCACGTTGTTCACTTAAACCTGTCACCATAAAAAACGAAAGAACAACGAAACAGCGTTAGCCAGTAAAAACAATCGCTGCACATGAACAGAACAAGCCAGGTCGACAGCACAGGCGGCACTGAACTGCCTAGCGGCAGAAATGGGTCTTACACAAGCTCCGCCGACGGCAATGTTATTCCTTTTTTTTTTTCGGGCGCCTCGCCTGACATTTTGTGACTCACAGCGCAAAGCATGTAAGTGTCCGGATCAGCGTGTGAATATTCCTTTTATCGTTCGTTACATCATCAATTCCTTTTTTTCTTCCTCAGAGTGCTGGAAAACCCTTCTCGATGAATACGTAATAGCACGTTTAGTACCTTAAAATATTATGATCACCTTACGATGCGCTCCACACCTGGTAAAACAGTACGAACACATGCACAAGAACAAAGATGATACTAATGGGACGACGATGAGAGAAGTATTCTGATTAGGAAGTATTTAAGGCAGGAGTACAGTATCTCTCCCTGCTGTTCAACCTGTACAACGAAGAAGCAGTAACGTAAACAAACGTGGGTGGGATTAAAATTCATGGTAGAAGGATCTGTATTTTAAGATTCGCTGATGACATTGCCACCAGTGAACACGAGGAAAAAATGCGGGACCTGACGTGAATTACTGAGCACGTACTACGGATTTATAATAAACCAAAGAAATGCGAAAGTAATTATTAGTAACAGGAATGAGGTTAGCGATAAGCTGATCAAAATATGGGATCGCAATATAGGCAAAGTCAAGGAATTCTGTTACCTAGGACGCGAAGAAACATGGCAGAGGAAGGAAAGAAGGACTAGATAAAAAGCAGAGTAACACAGGGAAATAGGGCCTTGCTCGCTAGTAATATCAACCACAGGACTTGAAAAATAACATTTTGTGAACGTACGTCTGGAGTAAGGCATTGTGCAGTAGTGAATCATAGACTGGGGGGAAAACCCGAGAAGATTATCAGTTCTTGTGAGATGAGGTATTATAGGAAGCTGAAAACTAAGGACTGATAAAAAGGCTCTCAATCGTTGAGGAAATAAAGCACTGATGAAACACTGATTATAAAAAGAAACAGCATCTTACGACGTGCGTTAAGGCATTTAAACACGTATGTTGTATGGCGGCGATGGCGAGGCATTGCAGAGTCTCTGACCAGAGAGCTATTTGTCGTTCCTAGTCTGCGCTTGACCCCGCGAGAGAGCAGTTGCGGTCGAGTTGCGAGAGAGTTCAGTTGCATGTAGGGAATCGGCAGTTGTGTGTGAGGAGTCGGCAGGCGTCGACATGGCGATCTGGTCAAGATTCACGACAAGGTATATTTTTTAATAAGGTAATGAAGCAGCATTGCGCAAATCTGATAATGTAATGTAAATTAACTGTAACTAATTTGTTCAAGAATCGCCCCATAATAATAATTTTTGTTTTCAAACCAAGCAATTTAACAAAACAAACATTTTATTGAAAGAATATTTGCCTTCCATTTCCTTTAAAGAAAAATTTACTTAAGTTCAAACAATGTTTTCGATGCATTTCCTCCAAGCTATGGCGAAAAATAAGAGCAGATGCAGTTTTACTGAGGTAAGAATTTGAGTTTAATTATTGCACAGGGCCTAAGATAGATTTCTGTCTATTTGCGTTTTCATTGTCACTGAGATTTTATTATCATTGAATTGACTTACATTTTTTGTGCAAAGCTTACATTTGGCTCAGAATGCTATTTCTGATTTATTGTCGTTGTCATTAAAAATTTTTGTGGGGAGGTTACACTTAGCTCTATGTCTATTCTCGTTTAAAATATTATCTTAAATAATTGTGGGGAGGTTACAGCATCACAGTGGATTAATTTCAATGGGAAGCCAGAGAGAGGGGAAACTGTACAAGAAGACTGTGGATGAAAAAAATTCTTTCGGCTGACCGCGCAAAAATCAGCCCCTCGGAGTACAGTCGAGCGCCAAACAGTATTACTGTTAGTTGTCCAAATAACAAAATCAACGACTATTAACTCGCCTTTTGGTGTAAGACTATCAATAAGAACTCTTCTCATCAATTCTTCCTATAATGGGGCAAATCTGCAACAATAACAGAGCTAATGATTTTACAATGGAACGAAATTACCAAAAGCAGTTGTGGCGGAGACTTAACACTACAAAGTAAGTGCATAATTTAAATACGTTCAAGACGATGACGCAGAATCACATTTACGTCACACTACATTACAGCAACAGGGCCAAAGCGGCCTTCAAAGCTTAACTACGAACGACTGGTAACTTAGACGTGGTCTGTCCATCGCTTCCAAGCACTGTGGCTGCAGCATAGTGCTTGGGTTGGCGACAGCTTTCCTTTTTTATAATATGATGCCACTTTCCTGAACTTTTCCTACCTTACTTTATGACCATGATAAAGTCTATAACAATAAACACTTTTGCATTCACCGTTGCCTTGTTCAATCTGATAAAGACCAAAAAATTCCACTGAACAAGTTACTTAGTGCTTCCTTTCAACAACTTCGGCAAGTAGCTCGCTGATGTTCCACAGCGTCATTTCCGTCACAGAAAGCCGTGAATAGACGACACAAACTTTTTCATCATAGTGGAAATTATCTTGAACTGTGGTGCAAACTTCAGATTTTTGTTGGAGCACGGTGTTATGACGACAGCGACTGCCAAGCGAAACCAAAATACTGTACAGTTTCTCCGTGCTACCCGCGTTTCGACGTGATAAAAGCGTAAATGTCAAATACCACTATGAGTAAATGAAAACTTAGTGAATGACGAAAGTTTAACATTTTCATTCTGTATCACACTAGCGAACCCTGTAATGATTTGAATTCCTATGTATGTACACTCCTGGAAATGGAAAAAAGAACACATTGACACCGGTGTGTCAGACCCACCATACTTGCTCCGGACACTGCGAGAGGGCTGTACAAGCAATGATCACACGCACTGCACAGCGGACACACCAGGACCCGCGGTGTTGGCCGTCGAATGGCGCTAGCTGCGCAGCATTTGTGCACCGCCGCCGTCAAGTGTCAGCCAGTTTGCCGTGGCATACGGAGCTCCATCGCAGTCTTTAACACTGGTAGCATGCCGCGACAGCGTGGACGTGAACCGTATGTGCAGTTGACGGGCTTTGAGCGAGGGCGTATAGTGGGCATGCGGGAGGCCGGGTGGACGTACCGCCGAATTGCTCAACACGTGGGGCGTGAGGTCTCCACAGTACATCGATGTTGTCGCCAGTGGTCGGCGGAAGGTGCACGTGCCCGTCGACCTGGGACCGGACCGCAGCGACGCACGGATGCACGCAAAGACCGTAGGATCCTACGCAGTCCCCTACGCAACCGTCTCCATGAAGCTGGGCTACGGTCCCGCACACCGTTAGGCCGTCTTCCGCTCACGCCCCAACATCGTGCAGCCCGCCTCCAGTGGTGTCGCGACAGGCGTGAATGGAGGGACGAATGGAGACGTGTCGTCTTCAGCGATGAGAGTCGCTTCTGCCTTGGTGCCAATGATGGTCGTATGCGTGTTTGGCGCCGTGCAGGTGAGCGCCACAATCAGGACTGCATACGACCGAGGCACACAGGGCCCACACCCGGCATCATGGTGTGGGGAGCGATCTCCTACACTGGCCGTACACCACTGGTGATCGTCGAGGGGACACTGAATAGTGCACGGTACATCCAAACCGTCATCGAACCCATCGTTCTACCATTCTTAGACCGGCAAGGGAACTTGCTGTTCCAACAGGACAATGCACGTCCGCATGTATCCCGTGCCACCCAACGTGCTCTAGAAGGTGTAAGTCAACTACCCTGGCCAGCAAGATCTCCAGATCTGTCCCCCATTGAGCATGTTTGGGACTGGATGAAACGTCGTCTCACGCGGTCTGCACGTCCAGCACGAACGCTGGTCCAACTGAGGCGCCAGGTGGAAATGGCATGGCAAGCCGTTCCACAGGACTACATCCAGCATCTCTACGATCGTCTCCATGGGAGAATAGCAGCCTGCATTGCTGCGAAAGGTGGATATACACTGTACTAGTGCCGACATTGTGCATGCTCTGTTGCCTGTGTCTATGTGCCTGTGGTTCTGTCAGTGTGATCATGTGATGTATCTGACCCCAGGAATGTGTCAATAAAGTTTCCCCTTCCTGGGACAATGAATTCACGGTGTTCTTATTTCAATTTCCAGGAGTGTATGTATGTATGTATGTATGTATGTATGTATGGGAATTCGGTGTACGCCCAGATCTCCTCCCCTACCCTATGTCCATATCACATTCTCCTTCCTCCTCCTCCTTCCCTCCCTCCCCCCCACCCTACCTTGAGACTACTTTATTGTTACTGCGAACGAAATCTTGCTTGAGGCTTCAAGTTACTAGATCGTGGGATGAGCGAAAGCTGCAGAATTTGACGGAAACATGATTCCGAACTTTTCTTTCTTGATTAGTTGCCGCTATTACATGCGACATAACCTAGAGATATTTTAGTTCATGTTCTGCAGTTTTTTGGGAACTTGAAAAGGACTCCATGCGTAATCTATGCTGTGTTACTGAACTTCTGATTTGAAATTGCTGTACCTTTGCGAAAGCCTGAAAAGAAAGCCTAAGACCTGATCTTTATGAATGGCGCAGGTGGAAACTTATTCACTCGTCGCATTCCGTTGATACCCAGTGATTCTATATCCAGAGGTAGAAAAAGCTGTTACCACAATTAAGAGTTATGTCCGTTGCGAAAACAGTCACGCGTACCATAGTGTGTTAAGAAAATCTAGACCACTGGTTAAAAACAATTCGGTATTCTCCTAGAGTACCTAGAAATTAATAAAGGAAAATCATGCACACGCCAAGTGACTGGATTAGAAATACTGTCCTACAGGGGACGACGACGACAGTACTATTTTCTCGGTAGCGACCTGTGGCATGCGAGTATAGTTTGAATCGGTGCTAGTGGCACTAGTACCTAGAACAGTGGCTACTGCTCTGGCTGAAATCCACAGAGAAAAACAAGGAAACAAATAATGACTTCAGCCGTTTCCAATCATCGTCTATATGTGATAACTATATCGCTAAGAACAGTGGATACCCAACACCAAACTGTAAGTTTGACCATCTTTCTATAACATAAGCGTAATGTCTCCATTTTCTTTTAATGTCCTCAGTTGGACTAACTGATATTTAAGTACGAGGGTAAGTCAATTATTATCCGGAATTTAGTTATATTTTTGTTTATTTCGGTAGTAATGTGGTTTTACGTTTGTTTATTTGTTGTATCTTTGCAATTTTCAAGCTGCTCGGTTAAAAAAGTTTAGTTATCGCTGCCGTGCTGTTAATCATGGCTGCTCCGCTGTGTTTTATGGTCGGGAGGCGTATCAGGTGCCGAAATTCATTTAAGATTTTCGGTGCAGTACGGGAACAGTGGTTTGCCACAACGTAATGTCTACGAATGGATTGAAAAAATTGCAAAATGGTCGCAAAAGTGTTACGCACGATGAAGGAGCCGGGCGACCTTCCACCACCACAAATGAAGAAACCATTGAGCGTTCACGTGGAATAATTCTCTTACGATTAACTATGGATCAAGTGGCACATCGTCTGCAAATTAGTCACGGTTCTGCCTACGGAATCATCCACCACAGACTTGGGTTTCATAAAGACTGTGCAAGATGGGTCCTGATACAACTCACGCAATTGCATAAACGAAGGCGCTAGGACACACACACACACACACACACACACACACACACACACACACACACACAAAATTGGATGGCTATGGTAACGAAGGGGACAACTACTTAGACAGGATCATTACTGGTGACGAAACATGGACTCATCATTACGAGCCGTACAGTAAACGGCAGAGTATGGAATGGAAACAAAATTCGCGCGGAGAAGAAAAAGTTGAAGATCCGACTAACCGTCCGCAGGAAAACTGATGCTTGCGGTTTCTTGGGACGCACAAGGTTCAGTACTGGAACATTATTGGAAAAGGGGCACAAAAATAAACTGTGTACGTTACAGTGAGATGCTTACTGCCAGGCTTAAGCCTGCAATTCGAAGCAAACGCCGAGGATTGCTGTCAAAAGGTGTGTTGTTGCACGACAAAGCCCGTCCGCATACTGCTGCCCACACTGCTGAAACGCTCCAGAAACTCAGATTTGAAGTACTGGATCATCCTCCATGTAGTCCCGATCTTGCCCCCTTCTATCACTTGTTTGGTCTACTCGAACAGGCATTAAGGGGCAGCTGATTTCCTCGGACGAAGTAGTGAAATAAACGGTGCATTCCTGGCTCGCAACTCAACCGAGAACCTTTTATGAGATCATGAGGAAGCTTGTACAACGATGGACCAAGTGCGTTGAAACCCAAGGAGACTG
Source organism: Schistocerca nitens (assembly GCF_023898315.1). NCBI lineage: Eukaryota > Metazoa > Arthropoda > Insecta > Orthoptera > Acrididae > Schistocerca > Schistocerca nitens. Next base: position 250,874,901 of record NC_064615.1, on the reverse strand, counting down.
TCAAAAAATGTTCTTTTAAGTTTCCTATTTGATTACAATAAAATTTTGTAACTACTTTGTGGATAATAATTGACTTACCCTCGTATTTCGTGCGAGTGGGATATTTCGGAGAAAGTCTTCCAATAAGTAGACCTTCGGGACACGAAATTTCCAAGTAAAAGTGAATGAGAAAAATCTCTAGAAAACTATGGTTCTGTATACGAAACATGTTGTCTGAGCACAGCAAACTAATGAGACTGGAAAACCTTACTAAAAAGAATGTACGTCAATATGGAAGTTATGAGCATCGTTCAGTTCTTCACAATAAATGTTTAACTACAGAGCCCATATTTCAGAACCTATGGTGTGTGTGAAAAAAAACATTCCTCGACAAAATGTGAAAGTTTACAAGTTGCCTCTCTAACAGAAAATATGTTACGTGCATGAAGGACGAACTGCTTTGCATTTAGTTGATAATTAACAGAATCGCAGTTTCACATCCATAAAACACTTCAACAAGAACATTATAATGTATTCAGTATGTTTAGTAAATCATCTTAATCTTAGACATCGCTCTGTACCAAACACACACAATTTTCAAACCACTTTGAATGAGGTGGTGGTCAACTACGGGATCCTGCAGATGATATTCAAGCCATATCGAAACAGAAGTCTGCGCGCTTCCTTCCTGCGTAATATTAAGACCTTTAAAAATCCATCTTTCGCTCTCTTGGCAACTGCAGGAAACAGTTGTACTGGGCACCTGGAATATAGTTTGGAAACATTTGACTTCGTTATAACTTCTTGTTTAATGCGATATCGTACCAATACTGTGTTGAAGTGAGTGAGCCACTGTAGTAATGAGTTAAAAAAAATCAGCATTTCCGTTAAACTATGATTATCATGAACTACCCCTGTCACGCCTTGTTGATGCACCCATACTCGTGTGTGTGTGTGTGTGTGTGTGTGTGTGTGTGTGTGTGTGTGTGTGTGTCAATCTCTACCATTCCCTTGTATTATTTTAAGGAACTGTGGCTTTTTGGAGCGTTCGTGAAGTTCCATATTGTTGTCACGACTCCAACGGCAGTTTCGTTTCGAGTGGATGCGTACAGCCGAAAAATTTAAAGTTCTGCTAAGCACCACCGAGCAGTTTCATATTTTCTTCGGCCTTCTGTGAAAAACAGCTCTTTGAACTAATGTCTTCTGCATCCCTCACACAGAATTGACAATCAAGAGTGAGCTTTACTTATCTTCGAGTCTAATTAGCAGACATTTAACCCTTTGAGGCGAACAACACGAAAAATGTAATTTTAAAATTTTTCACGGAAGTAATCTTTATCAAAGTAATCAACGAATGTCAGAAGAAATTGCCAAAAAGGTAACCCTCAATTTTTTTAGGTGGTCATTTCCTAGACATAATCTCCCATCAATGAACTCATGCCTGAAAGGAACTATAGTCCTAAATTACAAGCACAAATCGGCCTAAAATTTAATAAATATCAAAACTACATACTGTCCCAGTTATTTCGAAATCGCTCATAACAGCAGAAGTACAAACCCAAATGTTCGTTACAATAACAGTGCGTATACTCAGTTTCACTGTCAATGATCTCCTCAAAGTGGGTATTATTAAAAAAAAAAAAAAAAAAAAAAAAGCACGTCACAATCTCTTACAATCGTGTGACACTATGTCCGCTCCTCTAGTGACTGCAACAACGCGGCACGTTCGTGGAGGTACCTCAGTTTACCACTAGATGTCTGTTTTGCAAGAACATCGATGGTTTCACGCTAAAGGCACTAACGAAACTAAAAGAATAAAATGGCGCTTTCAGGCAGGAATCACTGGTACTAAAACGGTTAATGCAATTTTATTTACAATAACTGTTTATGATTCCATCGGTTTTTCTCAGTCTTAACGTGAAATTTTATATTGTGAACCGCTACTGCGGCTCATCTTAATTCAACTCATATCTTTTCTCAATCACAACGAACACTCTGCCCGCACTAGCTTAGGTTTTATGTCGTAACGGCATACGTTAAAAATTAACAGTACAAGTAGCGGAAACAGGAAATTCCTACCGTGAACATACGAGAACTACGTTGCATTACATGACACTCCAACGCACTGCCGTGGAACATCTACTCTGCCCCTATCGCTAGAGGAGTTGTGTTATATACGTCTCCTGGCCGCACCTCCCTCCACTTCTGGAGTACCGCGCGAAAGCGAAAAAACCTGGGGATTCACTCAGACTGTCTGAGCCACCTATCTGCTGCGCCCCCCACTTACGGATGAGCACGGCAGAGGCCAACTAGGTGCTCGTGAAGTGAGAGAACACCGGAGCGCCCCGGTCCAGTTAACTATGAGAGTGGGGACTTCCCTGTTGAGTGGGGGGGGGGGGGGGTAGAGGGGAGAAGTTACGCCAACAAGAGGGGGGAATCCCCACGATCTATAGGCAGCGACCACTCCTACACCTTATTCCTGACTATCACAATGCTTTATCGCTAATCTCACCTGGAGAACGGATCAGGGCAATAAATAATGACTTTTTCAAAGATCTCCTAAGCCTGCTGAATCGTTTCCCGTAATAAGCAATCTTTTCGCTACGCTGTTTAGGAAAACTTCAGCTTTTTCCCCTTAGCTGGAAGTTTGTTTTTAGCGAAAGTGAGTCAGAGTTTAAAGAATGTCGCAAATTCTCCGAAACGTGACGTGGGAACATATTTTAAGCACTATAGCAACAGTGAAGCATTTAAGCTTAGTCGTAGCGATAAGCAGACAATAACAGTTCATAGTGAAACTCTGAACAAGGAAACGCTACTGATCTGTATTATTTGGGGATGCGTCTAAGAACTGTTAAGACGTTAGGACAAAGTAAAGCTGTAATTAACACTAAGGTATGTTTAAACAGGACACTGATTTACTACACCGTTCTACTGGAGATGGAATTACCCAGTTTTTACAGGGGAGGGAGGGGTCTGAAGTTTAACGCAGATTTTGTACCATGATACAGACGGGGCATTTTTCACACCAATGACGTGGTAAGACATGAAAATCCTGACCGATGATTGCACCCAAAACCTTTGGAGCCATATAATCCTCGAATTCACCACACTTTACAAAATTTGTCTCAAAATACTTATTTCACCGTTGTATTTAAATAAAAAATTTATAAATAACGACACTGACTTGTCGGTATGGAAATTTTGATAGTGCCTTCCACCCGTTTTCTTTGGCAAGAGTCTACAGAGAGAGTTCCTTTGTAGCAGCTCTATGCTGCTGATGACCTCAGATGTTAAATCCCATAGTGCTTGGAGCCATTTCTATGTTTTTGCCTTCTTTGGACCGCATTTGTGATTTTTCCTTTTGTGCTTCAATTGTCTTAGAATTTGGTATCTTATTACAGCGTAATTACTATTATGAATCTTGCAGACTTTTCGTTGAAAGTATTATGTTTCCATATTTTGTTGTGTTCTGTAGTAATGAAGTACCACTAATGCTCCAGACTTATCACATATCTCCTCGTTATCACGTAATGTTTGTAGCTGGCCGGTAAATAGCAGTACGAGTCCATATTATTGGATGTGTTGTTCGGAAGCAGCACATCTTTGGTTACCATGTGATGCGATGTCTTCACTGTAACAGCATGTTTTTCTGTTGTATAGTTCCATAGCATACTTTTTTCAAAACTACTGTGTCTGTGCTCCACTGTGTATTGCAAGCGGAAGGACGGTGAGCCGCACTATTTTATCATCCCAATATTTGTATGATTTACTTAGGGCTGTGTCAAGAGTGTGACATGTGAAAGATGAATCGAATCCGCTCTAGACATTTATAACGAGCTTTAAGAGTGTAGTGCCTATCGATTATAAACTATTCTGACAGTGCTTTGTAAAGGACGGGGCGAAAAATTTTTGAAGTTCATTTTGTAATTTAAGTCAGTTTTTGGCCTGAGAATGAAGTTTAACGAGTTTCACAGTAGTTCAATTACAACAGAAGTTTCTTCCAGCTGAAATATAATTAGTCTTCTAACATATGCCATTGTGGTAACTAAAGACGAATGGAGTGCCTAATCGTTTTTCTGCTTCATTTGCGGGAAGAGAGCGGAAAGAGTAATTGTCAGTAATTACTTTTTACATGCGAACAACTTATGATGTAACGCATGTGTGTCATTAATTCTCCATGAGTAATTTACTAAAGCAATGACGAATCTAGTGAGAAAGACACTGAACACACTGCCCTATTTCAGAAAACAGTAAAACTAGTAAGAAATAGGTGTTGACAATTTTTCTTTCCTCACTGCATTTTGGTGTGCGAAAGACACTACTACTGTCATCACTCAGCAAATATTTTTAACCAGAAAATGTATGTTCTATATTAACACACAGATGAGGCGCTAATTTAGTTTGTAGGCGTAATCAGTATTATTGTTCACTGCACTGTCCTCCACGTGAGGGTTTTTGGCTAAGATTTGCTCGAGCTCCTGATTTTCGAGTACCCTCAAATGGACTCTTCACGGTTGTCAGTCAAGTCCTGTGTGCTTCCTTCTCAGAACACTCGGCCTCCAGTTTTCTCGTGACTTGACAGGAAACAACATTAACTGTCAATACCTAGTTGTCTGTATATCCAGAATTTCTCAGACTTCACCTCTGCAGTCATAACCGGTTGCATGTCTTTTGGCGCTCAATGTGACTAATTTCCCTATCACTAACGTCTTCGGCGCAAGCAGTCCACACGCGCAAGCAGTCCAAACACGCGCAAGCAGTCCACACGCGCAAGCAGTAAACTTTACATTAGAATTTATGGTTATTCAGGGAACAGAAACCACTCTGGAAAGTGAAGCTGAAGCCGGAGTTGCTACTTGCATTATGAAGGAATAGAAGTATAAAAACATCTTCAGATTTTACAGAGATTATCTTTACCAAGCTTGTGCTGCGGAAGTAGAAATTCGTGGGTATTTTTCGTTAACAGTCACAACAATATAGACGTCCCTTTCTGGAGACTGAATTATTTCTCTAACTACATACTCTATTAAAATTTAACTTCTGAACAAAATGAGATTTGCTTATTTTAATTTAGATGTTTAGAACGGATACCTAGTCTACAGCTATACGCAAGTCCTTGTCATTTCATATTTTACAACACAATTTGCAAAAAGAGTTGTAGAAGTCAGCAGTGCTGCTTCTGTTAACATCTGCATACACATCGAGATTTCAAAAACACTTCGTAAATAATGTTACTTCCAATTAAACTGAAAGACTAAGAAATGAAAGAAACTTACAACTTTAGGAAGTATTTGTTATATACAGACAGGAAAATGAATACAACACACACAGCATTATGAAACTTTTTCCTTGGGAACTGTAGGCTATGTTACACAATTCAAGTTTAATAAATTAAGATCACGTTTTGTTACTTTTTACATGTGTGGTGTTGTGGTCTTTTGTAGTAAGACTGGTTTGAATGCAAATTTCCCTCCTACTCTATCTTGTGCAAGCCTCTTCATCTCCGAATAACTATTGCAAACTACATCTTCCTTAATCTGCTTATCACATTCATTACTTGTGTCACCCTTTTATTGTATGCACTAGAGAACAAAACGAAATCTACTGCTGCTACCGCTTCTGAACGTAGTACTTCACTTTCCATAGCAGGCTTTCACGACGGCTACTTCAAAGTACTGGTTGATGCTTGGTAAATCGCTCATGTGTGCGAGTCGAAGCAAGTGATGTCGCTGGAGATACCGCCAGCGATCCGTCTCTCAGATGTTTGAGGGGGGTAGGAGTGGGGGGGGGGAGGAGGGGCTTTACAAAGTTTAGAGATCGTGCGCGACTGGGGACCCATGGTGACTTCCCGTATTTGCCGATGGGTCGCGGGGACTCCCCTCCCTTCTCGTTGTTGAGGCCTACTAAATGGGAAGTTACAATACTTAAGTTCCCCAGAGAGTGATATTCGTTCGTCACGGTGTTTCGACAACAAATACTTACACGATCCTTTCTAACTGTGCTAACAGTTACACGTGATAGGTTTCAGACGTGATTGTGTCCACGCGACGGGAATTAAAAGACTTACAACGGGGATTGGTAGTTGGAGGTACTTGCATGGGACATTCCATTTCGGAAATTTTTAGGAAATTCAATATTTACAGATCCACAGAGTCAAAGTGCCGAGCACAGCAAATTTCAGGCATCATCTCTCGCCACGGACCACTCAATGGCCGACGGCCTTCACTTAACGACAGAGCGTCGCCGTTTGCGTAGAATTGTCAATGGTAAGTGGTAAAGCAACACTGCCTGAGTACACCGCAGAAGTCAATGTGCGGCGTTAAGTGCGTCGCACGCTCTAATTGCTCGGCCTTCTGCTTTAGTTACCCGAGGAGCGCTCGGCAAATGATCGCAAGATGAAGTTGAGTGCGATAGCAAATCTTTATTCGACATAATATATCCTTAGTTCGGAAGACTGTGGTTGCAGCAATGTTTGGGAGAGATTTTCATCAGTGACTGACAAGGGTGTCGATTACATGCACTGTGGCAAATATTCTACTGCGCGGTCGGCGCAGCTCTCGCGGCTTACCGACCTCGTCCACGCAGTGGGGCCTGCTGTTTCTCTGAATGCAGCTTTATGACTGGGTACTACGGTGCTACAGTTTTATACTTGACATGGCCGAACTTTGGCATGCAATAGTTTAGCGTCAATAGCTTCCGAAGAAGGCCAAATTTTTTGGCTGAAACCTGGGTAAAGATTGGTTTCTATTTGCAACAGAGGCTGACGTGTTATATGTTTAATTTAGTAGAAGTTTGTCGTTACAAAGAATTTAAGTATGGATTGTGAAAAATTTTCTTTAAAATATACTGATTGTGTAAGGAAAACTGTGTCAAACACGTCCCTAATGATTGCACAACGCATTGTTGCCCTGAAGTTTTTATGATTAACGTTTCCTTACAACTTTAGAAAGTATTATTAATGTATTTATCAGCACGAATTACTACTTTTCTATGTAAGGCCAGTGTTGAACCAAAGCATTCCGAAGACACCGAGTTGTCACTCATCAATTGTTGTGTGTTATCTACGTACTAATAGCAGTAGACGTGTGACTCAGATGTAATGGAGTTTCAGTTGTAACGAGTAAATGAATACAATTTTTGTTTACCTGTGACGGATCTTTCGATTTCAAAACTAACCTGCAAGTATTGTTAATGGATTCAGTATTTCCGAAAAAAGCGCAATGAAGCCAAGACACCTGCAGTGAAGAAACGAAGTATGAGGAAATCCTCTAATTCAAGGTAAGTAACCATCATTAAAGCAACATCGCCTGCTCCAAATTTCAAAGATTAGCGGAACAACTCATGTTTGCTAGAATAGGAGCGATAAAACAACAAGGCTATCACGAATAGAAATGGAGACGAGTCCGGAGAAAATCGATTTTACATCATCTCCAGGTATTCGAGCTTTTAACAGATTAATTATTTTGCCGATATTTGTAAGAACATTTTTATATCGAACTGTAGTATCTGTCACAATAGATATTTTGCTGTACGACCTTCCACTTTTTGTGCTGTCTGACCATGTGTGTTACATAAGCACACTTCAGGCCTACAACCGGTTACGCACAGGTCAGACCGCCGCCTGAGGCTTACCAATAGGTTTCACGCATAACTTGCTCGCTACTTCTTCCGCGACATCACGGCGCTGTTTCATGCTAATACCTTTTCGTCTAACACGCACTTACTAATTCTCTTATTGAAATCGACAAGAAATACAACGTACTTCTAGCATGAGATTTAGACCGTACTTTTACAGTTCTCACATTTCAGCTCCGGACAAAAGTGCGCTTTATCATCAAGCATCGTAGCTTACTTCGGAAGTTCGACAATGATTTCGAAAAGTCGGCGTCTAGAGTCCCTTAAATGTTTTGGCGTTTCTTGATTAAGCCAGATATTACCGATCGAATCATTGTGCCTTTAGTAACATGCGGAAGGAATTCCCTCCAGAACAATGGAGATATTACTTTGTTTTTGGTTGATTTGTGTACCAGTTCTGAATACAGAGTTATTAGATAGTGTTCTGTAAGCAGAACCACCATCAAGAAGAGAGAATTTGAACATTATCTACACTACCAGCTGTCGACCTGCGTCAAATAACGACAGAGTGTAAGAGGGAAGTTTCTGCAAATGAGTTTTCTAGCACAAGTGGGGTTGAGGCTATTGAGCAGAGATATTTTCTACCTTTCCCTTTGCTTACGTCTTCTGGGAAGCTCATATTCCACGCTACCGCGGTAAGTGTAAATCGGGAGAGTTCTGTCGTGACCTGTTGAGCTTAGAATACTAATTTGGAACAGCAGACGGAACAGGTCTCAGCTTTTCTGTTACGCAATCTACCGTGGAGGAACCAAGCAACTGGGGCTTAAACTCATTGCGTACAATGTGCGGTGCACACATCATGAGCGAAGTCGTTTTTAGCCCAAGTGCTCATGCTGTACCCATCACGGAATGAGCTCAAGGTGCAGATGATACACCTGTCTCCAGAATGAGATTTTCACTCTGCAGAGGAGTGTGCGCTGATATGAATACACCTGTCTGTCTGCTTTGTTTCTACCACAGCGACCCGCACTGTCTCTACGATACACTTGTCACCAAACAGATGGTTAACGTGTAAAATAACGGGCCAGTGATATTCTGTAAGACTATGAAGGTCACCTCTGTATTAGCTCAAGACACTTAGGGATAACGTTGTGTAATCCCCATCAAGAATCCTTGATCCTATAATGAACGTATTCTCTTTGGCAGACAATAATGTGATGTCTAAACCAACTACCGTTCGCGAAGTTAGCGAATAAACAGAATTTGAGACGTTACATGAAAGGTTATCAGCCGACTTTGTCATAATTTCGTCCACACCCAACAGCCCAGAATGCTCTTCACAAACGACGACATACCTCACTTCAGACAATAGGATTGTCTACATAGAATGTGTAGCTTTTGCGCTGCGCTTTAAGTGAAATGTTGCTTGATTCAGACAGACTCACTGCTGAACAAAAGGCGCGGCTGCGGAAATTAAAAATGCAAATGCTACTCGTAAGGAGCGTATATTTTGAGTTTAACATACACAAGAAATCACTACACAATGACAACGTTTAAGTACATCGGTACGTCATTCGGAGACACGTAAATAGGAACGGACTGTGAATGAGTTCACCGTCAGAGAAACTAACGCATTGACAGAAAAATGCGAGCAGTGGGCAGCTACAAGGGGCTTAGAACTGCCGAGGATGTTTCTGAAGATGACGGGCGTCTAAAAATAGATGAAGTAAAATGTGCCTAGCATGTGGGTACCGTCAGCAATAAATGCTGCCAAACAGATTTCTGAGCTGAGTATGAAATAGTAACAAGGAACTCATCAGAAAAACGCTGACATTACGAACTATATTTGTCTCGCTGAAAGAGTGGTCACGTGTTCAGAGCATCGAACTGGGCGAGTTAACATAATGTTTCGATGAGCACTATTCGTTACCATAACTCCAGCGACATTGTACAAGGGGACTCGAACTTTTCAGTCCGAAGGCCGTGTAGTCCAGAATAGGTATGTCAATGGCGCCAAACCGTCGTGAACGCTAAAGCAAACATCCCACAAACGCACCAGGTTGAAGATGCCCTTTGGTGAACATCGTGTTCTACTTAGCGAAGTAGTCCTTAACTGCTTTCTGCACATCCTCGTCCAACAGCAATCTTTGATGCTTCAAGGCAGTTCTTACGGGACGAAAGGCGTCACATGGGGAGAGATTAGGACTATAGGTCGGGTGCTCGAATGTCTCCCACTTTAATTTGCGTAACTTCTGCGTTAAGGCGTTTGCGACGTGAGGACGTGCATTATCATGAAGCAGCAGGAGCACCAGCACCCCTTGCAGTGGTTTGTGACAGACATGCTGCCCCATACTCATTCTCCATTCTGCGATGGACGTCTACCGGCGTTTGTCTTTCGGCAGCTAAGACAAGAATATAGCACGATGATTCTCTTTGGATAGATTTGGTAATAACGTCACACTAGTTCTTGTGTCCGCATTTACCTTGCTCACACATGGGAAAAAGAACTAATGCCAAACTAATCCGTTGCCTGAATGTCTGTGCTTATGTAACCGCATCTGAGTTGCGCTACGGTGCGTATACGCTGCAGCAACGCCCTCAGACGTAAACCTTTCGATCGTCCCTTATATTATGGGAATACTCTAGGCTAGAAGGTCCTTTCGAACAACTGCACAGCATTTTGAATGTGCACCAACATCACAGTCTAAGGGTGTTCAAAAATTATTCAAATGGCTCTGAGCACTATGGGACTTTACATCTATGGTCATCAGTCCGCTAGAACTTAGAACTACTTAAACCTAACTAACCTAAGGACATCACACCCATCCATGCCCGAGGTAGGATTCGAACGTGCGACCGTAGCGGTCACGCGGTTCCAGACTGAAGCGCCTACAACCGCACGGCCACACCGGCCGGCTTCTAAGCGTGTATTAGTTAAAATGGTTTCGGTAGAAAGTGATACACCCTTTTAAACCGCCGCACCAGAGAGGAAACTATTCTTGGTCGTAGCAAGAACTGTAAAATTAGGATCCATGTCCCAGCCAGATTACCAGGAACATCAGGAAAAGCTTTCTGGATGTCCGACTAGTATTTTATGAAATGCATAGCACGGAACAGTTTTCAGGTCTTCTATTGTTAGTACCTTTCTAGGTTTGAAACAATCATCGTAGAAACTGTGAGCATAACACGTGAAACAGGCAGAAATGGATCAAGTGCAATCAGTTATACACGAGGCAGTAAGAAATAATGGTTTAAGATCCAATGCACTATCTGATCAAAAGGTCCAGCCACCCCTTGTAACGTCGAATTGACCACTAGATACGACGAGACGTGAACCCGCAAGTATAAAAGCAGACGAGTATTCTGTGGTCAATAGAAAAGCAGTATCAGCAGAACTGGTTGGTCAGAACAGCTCAGCTCAATGACTTCTAACACTGACTAGTCGCTGGATGCCACTTGATTAACGAGCCCATCAGGGACATTTCCACGCTTCTATAGCAGAAGGAGACTGCTGGTGAGGTGATTGTGTAGTGGTAATGCGAAGGTACAAACATAGCTAAACCAGGACCAAGCAGGTCTCATGTACGGACTGGCAGGGGCAATCGAGCACTGCTGAGGACGGTTTGCAAAAAGTCAGCGGAAGGAATCAAACTGCTACCAACACTCCAGCTGGGGACTGCGTGTATGGAGTTAAAAATAATGGTGACGACGGTCCAGCAGCTCTTAATAAGTCATACAATCCTTTTGTGTTTCGATCTCTTTCTCACAGTTTTAGATAAACGAGTTGCGTAGACTAAATACTACCTTTTTCAGCTATAATTAAAGTCTTATCAAAACCAAACTTGTTCCGCTTTATTCTAAAGCACCTGTTACAATACGGATTTTCTCTTGCAATTTTGTTTGCTAGGATAGTGAACAGTTCGCGTGATTTAACTTACCATTATAAACAGTATTGATTCTTATCATTACTCACGGTTTCATGTCTAAGTTGTTCTTCCTGTTCTTCCACTATTTGTGTCAGTGACCACTGAAGATTCTTTAAAATAAAGCGAACCGCGTTTGTTCTTCGTAAGACTCATTACAGTTGCAAAAGACGGTATTTAACCTATACAACTTCGCACATTCCTGTTGGTCAGTGCTAAGAGGGAAGGAATCGGGCAACACTTTGAAGACGTTACCGGCCACCAGGTCCGCCCCCGGTAGCTGTGTGGTCAGCGCGACAGAACGTCAATCCTAAGGGCCCGGGTTCGATTCCCGGCTGGGACTGGGTGTTGTGTTGTCCTAATCATCATTTCATACCCATAGACGTGCAAGTCGCCGAAGTGGCGTCAAATTGGAATACTTGCACCCGGTGAATGGTCTACCCGACAGGAGGCCCTAGTCACACGACATTTACATTTACCGGCCACCAAGTATAACATCAACATTGAAGTGTTAATGAGGTAGTGGTGTTACGGTATTGGGAGGGGGGTCCTTTAGTGATTATGGTGTACTACAGCTATATTGCGCTTAAGGAAATGCTAAATGCAAGACTCCGCGCAAACCAGGACGCGCCGAGACATGCATATTATTTGTCCACGATAAGTTGACGTCTGGCGCGGTGGCTGTCGGTAACGCCCGTGCTCCCGCATTATGGCTGCCAAGGGGAGAGGAGCGGCCGCTTGTAGCAGGGCTGGCACCGCTACCTGCGTTTTGTCTTCAACACGAATCTGAGGAGGCACTCTAGGAAATACTGCTGGCTTAAGTAACACTTCAGTCGGATCGGACATCACCTCATTTATTGACATATTCATGATCGAAGTTTATCTGCAACTTATTTATTCTCACTTACGGAAAATAATGAAAAATGGAAGGAGAGGTACAACTTTAGACACTATGAATAGAGTGTCAAAAATGATTTCTGGAATCTGAACATTGCATTTATTAAACACAGCACTGCAGTAATGTTCACGAAGTGTAATTAACCGTGTCTGAAATAAATGTCAAAATGAAGTTCACTGAAGATCACTGTCGTTTGTGTTTGATTTAGTATCACCATCACCGCTTGAGGAAGGTGTTGATAACTTGGTCAACAACCATTCCCATTCTTCCATCTCGTGCCCAATACTATCGCCCAACTGCTACACTTTCCTGTGGTAACCTTGCCACTACAGTGCAGTAACTGAAAAAGTAGCATTAACAAAGTTCTGCAATTTTTCCTTAGGCATGTCACTGGTGGCGTTTTCTGAATTTTTTTATTTTAGCCCATGGCAATTGATTTAAATCACAGTTATAGGACGTTAAACTGACTACTTTGTGACCTCTGCTCTCAGCGATTTTTTCCACCACGTACACTTTCACGGATGGTTTGTTTTCCTTTATTTTAGGTATCAGTTCAGTCTCTCTCACTGACTCGTCTGCTCGCGACCACTGTAACATCGTAATCCTGTAATCATATTTATTAAGCATTCTGTTTTACTTCCTGCCGTGGTATGGTGCATTATCCATACACAATCACAGAAATGGGTGGAATATTAGGAACCAACATATCTGCACTCCCCCGTCCCCTTCCGTCGAAGTCCGCTAGTTTCGTACGCTTCAAGAAGTTCCCAAGTTAATGGAACAGTTTCTTGAATGAAACTTCCTGTCAAATTAGAACAATGTGCCAGGCTGGGTACACGCGTATGAGTCCAGGTCCATCACAGTTCTGTCAGGAAGTTTGAAATTAGCCATCCTCCGCTGCATGTTAAAAATTCGTTTCAGTTCTTGCTTCTTGCTGGAAGTACTTGCCGAATTTGTCATTTCGAGGAAGTTTTTCTCAAAATTACAAAAGTGTGTTCAATATCTATGCGAAAATACCAGTGGCGAGAAGGAGAATGGCACAAAGATTGAAGGGCAGGAAGAAATACACCTTCGGAGCCTATAAATATAACTGGCACCTCCAGTAAAGGAAGTGCGAAATTTACCAATGAATTGGTTTCTTCAGAAGGGAAAGTTGCTTGGCAGTACAAGGGTCTTCAAATTTTAGCTGTTTTTTCATGTTAGCGTAAACAAAGACGCATTACGTTTGTGATAAAGTAGTAAATACTGCTTGCAAAAATCGAAGAGAGATTAAAATTCAGTCTCTTGGTGAGATACCGCGCCGCATTGTTGTCTCCTGTTAGCAAATACTCATACAAATTTGAACACCCTTGTCTATTGTATAAAACATCCTCGAGGTTTTTAATGTAAGTGAAGTCTTATTTTAGTTGATTGAATAGTGTTTCTTGGTACCGTCAAAATGACTAGCGCTTTTTATTATTTTATGTGTGTGTTTCGTTACTATATTTGTTCATTAATAATGTATCAACAGTGGCGACTGCTCTGGTTTTTAAGGATAGCTGCACTTCTGCAACAAGTACTTGCACCAGGTTCCTGAAATAAACTTGCCCCAGTTTCTTGATGAAGTGAACTGGAGTAAGTTTTTGTCCTAATGTAAACGCTTCAGCAAGTGCTCACAGAAGTTACTTGCTAGTGGAAACAGGCCTTTCGTTGACACTTCGTCTTGTGGCGCCTTTACGTTCGCAGAATTCTGAGACACATGAATCTCCCAAGTAGTGCCGATTTTCTCCGCTTTTGGCAGCACTAGCGAAATCGACAAGTTACCGTGGCCAAACAGTAACTTTACGAAGGCTGCAGCCACCATTTTTATGTATTATGAGATTTTTTTGATACTCGAATGTATGTATAATGAAGTGGTAAAACCCTATTTTAATAAAAATCAGCCCTTTTATGAAAATTCTGAACTTCGTCCATTCTTCGTGCCTCTCGGCCACAAGCTCCCCATAAAGCCAACTTAGAAGGTTCAGGTCACAAAACGCTTAAAGGATTGCCGGTTCTCGCATTACGATGGTCAAGCCCATGGGTGCGGGCAGGAATGTTATATTACTGAGCAAATAAGACTGTTTCAACGCTTTTTCTGAGCAATGACTTCCTTGAGTGGTAAGTTTTTGTTAATATTTCAACGAACAATGTCCGGAAAACATGCATTACAACCCCTGTATTTCTTGAATTTGTTATTGTTACAGCTTAGCTGACTAATTCTTAATATGCTACGCGATTCGTCCAACTGTGGTCTTATCAACCACTTATATACTTGACCTGTTTAACAATCTGCTCTTCTGCCGGCTGTTCGCGTCGTTCTCGCACGGTATTTCGACGACGTGACTCGTTTTCTTTAAGTGTTTCCTCTGATACATGGTTATTAATTTCGACTAGTATTACAGATTTATTGATGAATGTGCAGTTTCTATATTTTTAAGACAAATTCTGACTCACGCTCTGCGTTAGTACCCGTTTAGAACAATCCCAGCAGCCTCTTCGAAGCTCTAAACTTAAGATGCAGGAGCATGGCATTCGCAGAATTACCTCTAGGAGCAAGCCTCTACGTACGTGGCTCTGTTTGGTCCAGGGTGACATTTGTGTGCACACCATGTTAACGAAGTAACCGCTAATCGCCTTTGCTACCCGTGACTAAGCTAACTATGCCGTTAGTTACGTGCTCGTCAGGTGGGAGAGTGCCACGACGATACTACGCTTCGCTAACTGCACCCACATTTTCGCTGTGCTTCCGTAGTAGATCGTCATTTAAAGTCACTAAAGCGAAGTTTTCCCGGAAAATTGGTCAGTATTCAGAGTAGGACAGGAACGATCATTCGAAGCAAGAAGGTCGAGTAAACTTGGGTCCTAAAATGTATAAATTACTAGACAGAACCACTTTATAGTAGACGAGATTTGTTTCACATTGGCGAAGATAAGTGCTCATCCCTCTTAAGGTATGCATTTTAGAGTCCACGTTTACTGCTTTGCCTTCCTTCGAAGGAGAGTCACTACCATATTCCTAAATATTAACCATTCCTCCTGCGACACCCTGTTTAATCAGACCTTTTGAAATTATCGACCTCACAGAAGTATCAAATATCGCTTTAAGAGGTTTAAATATTGTGCAATTCGTGATGTAGTACCAGCCATATCTCATTACTCATAAAAAGGGCAGGAAGTAATTACGTGTAGAACTCTTCAGACAACTTGCATGTGTGTGAAGTACAATCACAGCATCAGGTTTCCACGAGAGTTATCTCACGTTCCCGACGAATAAAAGTTCTCCCTCTGGTGTATCACGGTTAACAAAGAAGTGACAATAGTATGTCGTAAATAATTTAACACATTACTACCATTTTTCTGTACTTTTTGGTATCTTTCCTTTCGGATGACATACGATTTCAGTCTTTCACTGCCCATACAAGCATAGAAACAGGAAGTAAATTTTCCGACAGATTTATTATTCGTCTGTATTATGGTATCAATACTTACCACCAGATGCTGCTACACACCTGATTTTTTAATTATAATTGATTTTCTCGTATCTACTCACAAACACGAATGTCTTCCAGTTAGGAGGCCTACATTGCAGAACTTTCTTCTGGTCATTCCTTTGTATTTCTTGGCACTGAAAGCTGCAGCACCGTAAACTCAAGGCATACTTTCCAGTTCCCGCAATGAGTAAGCCCGACTTCTGACAAGCAGTCATGAACTGTAAACTGTGGCACAAACAGTTGTAAAGATCATGGACACACAACTGTCGGCTTTTTATTTCACGGACATCAAACTAATGTACCACTGAAGAACGGGAGATAAAATATTACTACTTGGGTATGAAGCCTATGTAATTCGCGTGTAGTTCATTATCTCCTCCCTTTGAACACGATATGAACGAAACTTTCATTTTCACACTTCTTGCAAGCCGTTTTATTTCCAATTTTTAAGGTATTCGCTATTTCCGTGGTTTGGCAAATTTATTCTATTTTAACGCTGCGGCAATCGCCTGTAACCTAAATGAGGGAAGTCGTGCGCTCCTTGTTTGAAGCGCGTGAACTCCGTCCTGTCGACCGTTTTGACTGTATCGACATACAGTGCCTGATTTAGTGAAGCTTCCACATGGGTAGAAGGAAGCCGAATGGAACTTTGTTTTGTAATCACTGAAATGTCACATACCACCTCAAACAGTCAAACATACAAAAACCTTTCAAGCATGAGCCCACTTACCACCATGCTGTTGCAGCCGCCCCTGGCCTGGACGCATCGACTGATTCACTCGGGAAGCGCGTCACAGCCTCTGTACCGTTTCCTGAGGTAGGCCGGCCCACAACTATTTTAACTTTTCCTTAGTATGCTGGATTGTTGTTTTAGGGCGCAAAAGCAACTTAAGTCATACGCTCCCGTATCAGAACCTTAGAATCAGAGGAAAAACGAGTCACATGGGACTATACACGATAAGCCCAATCAACGGAAGAAAAGACAGCTAAAAGCAAGAACTTCCTCCTGGAAAAAGGCCCACAAAATACTCCGTATAGACAGCGGAGGTCCTGAAATAAAGATTAGATGTCTTTCACCATATTACTACGACGGATAAGTAAAACGCGGTTAAACAGCTGTGCTTCGTTCGCTAAAACGGCCGATAACTCAGACGGCGAACATACATTAGGACGTAAGTGGTTAAAAAAGACCATTCGGTCAGGAAATAATGAACAGTCAACAGCTGATGACATTGTGCACAAAGTGGTGGGGGATCACCACGTAACTGGCGATGACTGAAACGACTGCCCAATACGGAACCTAGCTAAAAATAATTATCTCGTGGCGGAAGGACCGAGGAGGAAGTCGGCCAAGCAGCTGGGAGAGATTTGTTTCCCCGGAGTCTGTTCCCATGAAGGGAAGGCCAGTGATGCCAAACTGACACCACCTCCTGACAGACGCAACACGGAGATCGGAAGGAACGGAAGAACTGGCAGGCCGAGGTAAGGGGCCTGCAGCCTTGGCAGCAACGTCAGCAGCTTCGTTTCCCGCCAGACGTGATCAGAAACCCACGAACATCACAGGGGCTCCGTCAAGAATGGCCAACTGAAAGCTTTCTTCGCCCCATCGCACTAAGGGATGGACTGTACAGCACACACAGGTTCCGAAAGAACAGAGAATCTGAGCAGATGACAATTGACAAACGTGTGTCGCCTGATGTACTACGTGGCCTGATACAGGGCGAAGAGGTCTGCTGTAAATAATGAGCTGTGTTCCGGAAGCCGAAATCGAAAATGGTCGGTGCCAATGACGAAGGCACAACCGACACCACGGTCAGTCCGAGAGCTATCAGTGTACACAGAGGTACTATCGCTAAATTCGCTAAATTCCGTGCGAAGGTCGAGAAACGTACAGCGATAGATCGAATCTGGAGTAGTGTCCTTGGGAAAAGAATGAAACCCCAGGTGAACACTGACGGCCGCAAGAAGTCAAGGTGGTCAAGGGTTCACACCAATATGGAAAGTGGCAGATAGCGTGAAATTCAGCATCGGAGCAATGGGCGAAAGCGAGCTCCAGGAGGAAACAGAAGAGGGGGGGGGGGGGGGGCGGGGCCCCTCCATACCAGCGGTCGAAGAGGTCATCGAAAGCGGAGGCATAGGATGGGTGCCCGAGCATGGCGACAAACGGCATATGGGTACCCGCTGAGAACATCCCGTTGGTATGACAACCGTAGTTCGGCAGCTTCTGCACACTAACTAAACTGGGGTGGTGTAAAGGGCGCCAGTGGCCAAATGAATGCCACGATGGCGGACTGCAGACTGCGTAAGATGGACGGACGCGCAGAAGCATAAACGCAACACCCACCGTCTAGTTTCGAACGGGAAAGTGATCGGCACGAACGGCGGAGGGTGGTCCGATCCACTTCCTAGGAAGTAATGTTGAGGACACGTAGGACATTGAGGGACTGTGTATAGCGGGCGGCCAGGTAAGACGTGGGAGGACCAAGAAATATTAGTATGAAGCACGAGCCCTAGGAATTTCATAGTTTCAGCTAACGGAAGAGCACAGGCCCAAGATGTAAAGAGGATGGAAGAAACCCATTGTGCCGCCAGAAATTCAAACAAACGGTTGTGTCAGTGGAAAAGCGAAAGCCATTGTCGATTCTCCACGAGTAAAGACGATCGAGACATCTCTGAAGACGCCGCTCAAGGAGCCACGTCCGTGGAGAACTGCATTTGTGTGCGACAGTATACGTCCGAGCTGGTCCCACCCGTGATCTATCTGGTTTTAGTCTGGTGCTCTTTCTAGCCACTGGAGTAACTCAACACGCAGACAGTTCACAGATAAACGGGCCATTGTTGAAGTGCATTGTCCAGTTGAAAATCAACTGATGTTGTTGCACGAGAGTAACACATGGTTGGTTGGTTTGTGGGATTAAAGGGACCAGACTGCGACGGTCATCGGTCCCTTTTTCCAAAAAATTAAAACCGCCCAAAGAGAATAAAAAACGAACAGCAGGAAAGACGTCAGACGACACAGGACGAGAAAGACTCCGACAGAGAGCAGACAAAACAAAGTAAAACACACAGTGTGTGACGGTGGTTGGCCGACCATAGAGACAAAAAGGAAAAGCCAACCACCAAGAACACATTAAAAACTCAGTTTAAAATCAGAGGCTAGAAGCCAGAATCAACGCTAAAAAAAACTAACACTCAGATTAAACTATAAAAACCCCCTGCCCGAATAAAACGCAAAACAAAGTCCACCATGGCAGAATCCTCTAGTAAAAGGGCAGGGAGCGTGTCAGGCAGTGCGAACGTCTGCCTGAGCACAGCTAAAAGCGGACACTCCAATAAAATGTGCACCACAGATAAAACGGAGCCGCAGCGACACAGAGGCGGGTCCTCACGGCGCAATAAGTGGCCGTGCGTCAGCCGAGTGTGCCCAATGCGCAGCCGGCAGAGGGCAACAGACTCCTTGCGAGAGACCCGCAAGGAGGAGCGCCACACACCGGTAGCCCCCTTGATGGCCCGAAGTTTGCTGCGTGAAGGCAGGGCGCGCCATTCAGTGTACCAAAGGTCCAGAATTTTGCGGCGTAGGAACGCTCGCAAATCTGTCTCTGGGAGGCCAACGTCCAGAGATGGTGCACTAGTCGCCTCTTTCGCCAGCCGGTCAACATTCTCGTTGCCGGGGATCCCAACATGGCCTGGAGTCCACACGAAGACCGCAGAGCGGCCGCAACGCGCAAGAGTATGCAGGGACTCATGGATAGCCATCACCAGACGGGAACGAGGAAAACACTGGTCGAGAGCTCGTAAACTGCTCAGGGAGTCGCTACAGATAACGAAGGACTCACCTGAGCAGGAGCGGATATACTCTAGGGCTCGAAGGATGGCGACCAGCTCCGCAGTGTAAACGCTGCAGCCAGCCGGCAAGGAACGTTGTTCGGAATGGTCCCCTAGAGTGAGCGCATAACCGACTCGACCAGCAACCATCGAGCCGTCGGTGTAAACAATGCCAGAGCCCTGATACGTGGCCAGGATGGAAGAAAAGCGGCGGCGGAAGGCCTCTGGAGGGACCGAGTCCTTCGAGCCCTGTGCCAAGTCGAGCCGAAGGCAAGGGCGAGGAACACACCACGGGGGTGTACGCAGAGGCGCCCGGAAAGGAGGTGGAACAGGGAAAAACCCAAGCCCGCAGAGAAGCTCTTTGACGCGGACCGCTATTGTACAACCAGAGCGGGGCCGGCGCTCTGGCAGATGGACGACCGACTGTGGGAACAGCACACGGTAATTTGGATGCCCGGGCAAGCTAAAAACATGGGCAGCATAAGCAGCCAGTAATTGTTGGCGTCGGAACCGCAGTGGAGGGACACCTGCCTCCACTAGTAAGCTGTCCACAGGGCTGGTGCGGAAAGCACCAGTGGCAAGGCGTATCCCGCTGTGGAGAATTGGGTCCAGCACCCGCAACGCAGACGGGGATGCTGAGCCATATGCCAGGCACCCATAATCCAGACGGGACTGGATTAACGCCTGGTAGAGCCGTAACAGGGTAGAGCGGTCGGCGCCCCAGCGGGTGTGGCTCAAACATCGCAGAGCGTTTAGATGCCGCCAACACGTCTGTTTAAGCTGCCGGATATGAGGCAGCCAAGTCAACCGGGCATCGAAAACCACCCCTAAAAACCTGTGGGTCTCCACCACAGCAAGGAGTTCGTCGGCAAGATAAAGCTGCGGCTCAGGATGGACTGTTCGGCGCCGGCAGAAATGCATAACGCGGGTCTTGGCTGCCGAAAACTGAAACCCATGCGCTACAGCCCAAGACTGCGCCTTACGGATAGCGCCCTGTAGCCGACGTTCAACAGCTGCAATGCCAGTAGAGCTGTAGTAAAGGCAAAAGTCGTCAGCATACAGGGAAGCGGAGACAGAATTTCCCACGGCCGCAGCAAGCCCGTTAATGGCTATTAAAAACAGACACTTAAAACAGAACCCTGTGGCACACCGTTCTCCTGGACGTGGGAGGAACTAGACGAGGCAGCGACTTGCACGCGGAAGGTACGACACGACAGAAAATTGCGGATAAAAATCGGCAGAGGACCACGAAGACCCCATCCATGAAGCGTAAAAAGGATGTGATGACGCCATGTCGTATCGTACGCCTTCCGCATGTCGAAAAAGACAGCGACCAGGTGCTGACGGCGGGCAAAGGCAGTACGGATGGCCGACTCCAGGCTCACCAGATTGTCGGCGGCGGAACGGCCTTTACGGAACCCACCCTGAGACGGAGCCAGAAGGCCCCGAGACTCCAGTACCCAATTCAAGCGCCGGCTCACCATCCGTTCAAGCAACTTGCAAAGAACGTTGGTGAGGCTAATGGGACGGTAGCTGTCCACCTCCAGAGGGTTCTTTCCAGGTTTCAAAACGGGGATGACAATGCCTTCCCGCCATTGCGACGGAAACTCCCCCTCGACCCAAAGACGGTTGTAAAGATCGAGAAGGCGCCGCTGGCAGTCCACTGAAAGGTGTTTCAGCATCTGACAGTGGATGCCATCTGGCCCAGGAGCGGTATCAGGGCAAGCAGCTAGGGCACTGCGAAATTCCCACTCACTAAATGGAGCATTGTAAGATTCTGGGTGGTTGGTGCGAAACGAAAGGCTCCGACGTTCCATCCGCTCTTTAATGGAGCGGAAGGCCTGGGGGTAATTCGCAGAAGCGGAACTCATAGCAAAATGCTCTGCTAAGCGATTTGCAATGACGTCGGAGTCAGTACAAACTGCTCCATTCAGTGAGAGCGCAGGGACGCTGACAGGTGGCCGATAGCCGTAGACGCGTCGAATCTTGGCCCAGACCTGCGATGGAGTGACGGAGTCCAATGGTGGACACATACCGCTCCCAGCACTCCTGCTTGCGTTGGCGGATAAGGAGGCGGGCTCGTGCACGCAGCCGTTTGAAGGCGATAAGGTGGTCTATGGATGGATGTCGCTTATGACGCTGTAGTGCCCGCCGACGATCTTTAATCGCGTCAGCGATCTCAGGCGACCACCAAGGCACAGTCCGCCGCCGAGGGGACCCAGAGGAATGGGGAATGGCAGATTCGGCGGCAGTAACGATGCCAGTGGTGACTGATTGAACCACCGCATCAATATCATTAGAGAGAGGCTCAATAGCGGCAGTGGAGGAGAACGAGTCCCAGTCAGCCTTATTCATAGCCCATCTGCTAGGGCGCCCAGAAGAGTGGCGCTGTGGTAGTGACAAAAAGATCGGAAAGTGGTCACTACCACACAGGTCGTCATGCACACTCCATTGGACAGACGGTGAGAGGCTATGGCTACAGATTGAAAGGTCAATGGCGGAGTAGGTGCCATGCGCCACACTGAAGTGTGTGAAGGCACCATCATTTAACAGCGAGAGATCGAGCTGCGACAATAAATGCTCAACGATGGCGCCTCGACCTGTTGCCACTGACCCACCCCACAGAGGGTTATGGGCGTTGAAGTCGCCCAATAGCAAGAAAGGTGGCGGCAATTGGGCGACCAGTGCAGCCAGAACATGCTGCGAGACATCACCATCCGGTGGAATGTAAAGACTGCAGACGGTAACAGCCTGTGGCGTCCACACGCGTACAGCGACAGCCTCTAAAGGCGTCTGGAGAGGGACAGACTCGCTGTGCAGAGTGTGAAGGACATATATGCAGACGCCACCAGACACCCTTTCATAAGCTGCTCGGTTCTTATAATAACCCCGATAGCCACGGAGGCCGGGGGTTCGCATTGCTGGAAACCAAGTTTCCTGGAGAGCAATGCAGAAGAAAGGGTGAAGGCTGAGAAGTTGGCGGAGCTCAGCTAGATGGTGGAAGAAACCGCTGCAGTTCCACTAGAGGATGGTATTGGCCATGGCTGGGAAAGGCGTGACGGGACTGGGAAGGCAGATTACGCCGCCGGGTCACCTGCTGCCCGCGATTGAGCACCCGCGCTAGTGCTATTCATGGCGTCTGAGGGACCGGCGAGATCCATGTCCTCAGCGGACGCCAGAATCTCCACCTCGTCCTCAGACGCAGAGCTGGAAGGTTGCGGTGGGGTGGCTGCCACCGCGAGTTCCTTGGGCTTAGAGCTCTTCTTCTTTGGTTTCTCACGCTGCTCCTTGGGTTTAACTGGCTGGGAGGGCTTCACCGATGCAGTCTCCGGGACTGAGGAGGATCGTGAAGCCCTTCGACCAGCTGATTGTGGGCACTTACGCCACTGTCGGTCGTCAGCCTTCCCGCTGGTGGAAACCTGGGAAGGGAGGGACCCAAGGGACCCCTTGCGAGCGTGAGAAGCCGAAGAAGTGGGACACTTCTCCGGCTTAGAAGCAGGGACGGACGTCCCTGATGGGGGGATGGTGTTGCCCCTGAGGTAGGTGGCACAGGAGCAACCCGGTGGGTAGAGCCCCCCACTGGCAAGGGGGCAGGAGGAGTTGTACAACTCAGCGATCCGGCCGGAAGTCGCGAAACTGATGGGGCGAGCACAGGTGTTGTAGCAGCGGCATAGGAAGATGTCATTCTCACTGGATGTAAGCGCTCGTATTTCCTTTTGGCCTCGGTATACGTCAGTCGGTCCAGGGTCTTATATTCCATGATTTTGCGCTCTTTCTGGAATATTCTGCAGTCTGGCGAGCAAGGTGAATGGTGCTCCCCGCAGTTGACGCAGATGGGAGGCGGGGCACACGGAGTATCGGGATGAGATGGGCGTCCGCAATCTCGACATGTGAGGCTGGAAGTGCAGCGGGAAGACATATGGCCGAACTTCCAGCACTTGAAGCACTGCATCGGGGGAGGGATATAGGGCTTGACGTCACATCGGTAGACCATCACCTTGACCTTTTCTGGTAACTTATCACCCTCGAAGGCCAAGATGAAGGCACCGGTAGCAACCTGATTGTCCCTCGGACCCCGATGAACGCGCCGGACGAAATGAACACCTCTACGTTCTAAGTTGGCGCGCAGCTCGTCATCAGACTGCAAAAGGAGGTCCCTATGGAAAATAACACCCTGGACCATATTCAAACTCTTATGTGGTGTAATAGTAACGTTAACATCCCCCAACTTGTCACAAGCAAGTAACCTGCGTGACTGGGCGGAGGATGCCGTTTGTATCAGTACTGACCCAGAGCGCATTTTAGACAAGCCCTCCACCTCCCCAAACTTGTCCTCTAAATGCTCGACGAAGAACTGAGGCTTTGTGGAGAGAAAAGACTCCCCATCAGCTCTCGTGCAAACTAAGAATCGGGGCGAATAACTTACCTCCAGCCTGAGACTTACGCTCTTCCCACGGCGTGGCCAGGGAGGGGAACGTTTTTGGGTCGTACTTCTGAGCATTAAATTGAGCCCGAGAACGCTTAGAGACTGCTGGCGGCTGGCCGCCAGCGAGAGATGATGTACCACGCTTCATTGCGGGTCATCCGCCCTGATGCCACCTACTCCGACCAAGGGCCCTCCCCACGGGCGCCACCCAGCCGCAGCAATAGCCACCTGGCAGGACGGCCATTGCCGGGAGTCCCGATGCCCCAAGGAGATGGGCATCTACTCCTTGGCATACGTGGGGAGTTAACGGCGCAGGCATCAGTAGAGCGATCCCTGTGTTGTCAGGGGGCTACAACCAAGAGGGTACATGGCGGCCCCACCACAACGGGCTGGCTACCGTGCTGGATCTTAGGTGCAAAACTGTCCAAGGTCGTCGTCGCAGAGAAAAGAAACACTGCAGAGTGCAGCGTGGTAATCGCCCAAGAGATCGAAAACGAGCGGGACACCATTGCAACGACGAGAAAGCCGGCTAAAGGTCTAATTGCACGACGGATACAGTGCACCATGTAAGGCGCCCTTCCCCAATTGGCTCGCTCTTCGGAATAATTTAGAAAGATGGAGGTCAAACCCGAGAGGGGACCTGCACAGAAGGCCGAAACAGTTGAGACTCCTTTTAGTCGCCTCTTACGACAGGCAGGAATACCGCGGGCCTAGTCTAACCCCCGAACCCGCAGGGGGAAGTAACACATGAGGATGCAGGATGTCAGCGGCATATCGTTGTGCTGTCAGAGTTGCCTCAGACTCTACCAGCCCTAATCTTTAAGGCATACTCGATGGCTACTCACACAGTGACTTCAACAGAACACTGCGCCTCTCCAGAACATTGCAAGAATGGGACCTCCCTCCATGTCGCCGCCATATTCGCCGACGTTTGTCATCTGGAGTAGCGGAATCCGCGTGGGGTACGGTGGCCGATTCGCAGGGACCAGTTTTCGTCCAAAACGTTGGGCGAGTTCATTCGTTTGTTCGGAAGAATTGCCCTACAAGTGTCTCACCTTTTGGCCGAACAGCGATGACAGAATCTAGGTGCACACCCCGCAGTCTTTATCAAACTATTTTACAGAAACTGTTTGGTGAAAAGTTTCATTTTCGCTTTACTTCTAGCTTTATACATCAGATTCATGATGACGAGCCCATCACTTTGTTAAGGTCATTGTGATATTTTCATGGAAATAAGACACTGCGTGAAAATCTGAGTGTAAGGTGGCAGAATGAATGAAAGTCAATTTCGCACCTTACAGAAGAGTTTTATACATCGTAACGGGAAGGTGAATATGACACCTAACTTACTTCGATGGCAATGAGCAGATTTGCCTATATGTATGTATGCATGCATGCAGAAGGGATGACAATCAACGGTATTACCACACCACTCCTATATAATGCATGCCAATGGGCAGAAGGTGAAATGCGAGAGGAAACGTTTTGTGTGGAAACCAGTGCGAGCAGACGCAGAGGCCACACTCCGGGAGTGTGGAATGCCAAAAGGATACTAACAAAACCAGTGACGCATTCGATCACATGAACTAACTGCAAGTGGTACACACATGACGACACCTGTAACTTTTTAGGTATCTGGAGCATGCACAAAACGTCCGATTGGCGGAAACGCACCGGGAAGGAGTAAAGTGCCGAGATTTTGACGCAGTTTCATGGTAGGACCACTGCGATTGGTAGAGAGTGTTTCCACAAAATACGAGGAACGCTCCTATTGGTCGAAAAAAACCGTAACGTGGAGAACAAAAGAACCCAGGTGGGGAGAGAGATCGGCTACGTGAAAGACGAGAGCGAAATTTTAGGGGACTCTTCTCTCAACTGGCGTCAAGTGCAGAATGGATCTCTCAATGCTGTGTACGATGCAGAGGAGAAATTTGTGTGAACACTGCGTTCACAGCGGCTGACCTCCAGCTAGAAATTAGCTGTAGCATCGCTGAGCTCCAACTGTGGAGAAACGAACCGGCCAATTAGTTAATTGTTCTTGCGAGAACTGAGAGGGCATTACAATATGCACACTGCTCCAGCCATGCAGGTGTATATTGCCACAGCCTGAGACTAGGGATAAGTTCATGTTTTCTCGCATATCAAGAAACATACGGACAGTTTCTGCTGGAAAATTCAGCAAAGGCTTAATTAGTTTTATACGAATTTCAGTGGGCGAGAGCAGCCATGTAGACGACAATTCATCGCAGTTGAGGTGAATACCACGTGCAGAGGCATAAACTTGTTGGTTCAGCAGCTTGTGTCCACTGTAAACTCTAGCTACCTTGGGTAATATTTTGCGCAACTTGTCACAAAACAAACCATCTTCCATAGACTTGATTGTCATCCTAAAAATAGTACCTAACTTTGAACCAGATGATTGATCGTAGTGCTGGCCAACATCATAACGTAATCGCAAGAACAATTTTGTAAAGAAAGTTCCAGTTAAAATTTAGTACTGTTGTGTTCAGGATTAATTCACTTTCAGGGGTCGAGATGCGTCATTTTGAGAACTGTCTTAACATTGTCACATTGTAAACTGTGTAAAAGCGTGTATTTCCGTGCCAAATTTGCAACATTAAACAATGTCATTACAGCTTACACAGTTGTGTTCAGTCATAGAATAAGAGAACACCTAACCGTAACATAACAGGAGAAGTTTTCAATGAAAAAATAGAGGTCGCTATGATGGTGTGTTTGATGCATATTACATAATATGTTGTGAAATTTAGCTACTTTAGACTTTGGTAGAGGTATTTACCTGTCAACAATCTCGTGAAAATTAATCTGACGTAGCACACACCATTGCTATCACGCCAAGCCATTGATAAAGCCAGAGTGAAATATCCACAAAATTGCTCGTCTTTCAGAAATTTGACATACTAAAATGAGATTTTTCCTAATATTAGTATG
The DNA here is from genome assembly GCF_023898315.1 of Schistocerca nitens. NCBI lineage: Eukaryota > Metazoa > Arthropoda > Insecta > Orthoptera > Acrididae > Schistocerca > Schistocerca nitens. The sequence goes on along the minus strand of NC_064615.1, from coordinate 250,847,811 downwards.
TAAGAAGGCGATTTTTCTGCTATGTGGTTATGATGCTAAACTTCATTATCTACCCTGTTATTCCTAGCTACAGACTTCTTCGATGAAAATTTTTAAGGGCTGACGATAACTGGTGAAATGAGAAATGCTATGGATTTGGGACCAACATAAGTGAAGACTTAACATTTTTTGTACCGAGAATGTGCCTTTTCAGAAGCTACTCACCTTCCTTTTCTTCCATTCCTCACTTAAACTTTATAATCCACTGTTTCAAAGTTCTCTCACAATTGCGTCTGGGCGACATATTACTGAGGTTAGACACTATAAACACTGTTTCGGCAAAAGAAGCAAATTTTAACATGGCAACCAGAGAAATGTGTAGGTTTCCCTCAAAATTTGGCACTATACTTCACTGAAAGCTGTGAACAGTTAACAAGCGAGAAAATAGATCCATGCATTTTCAGCTGGATTGTTTTTAGATGCTAACTAAAGCAGAGGTGGCAGATGTTCTTGAATGGTCGCCGTCCAGGTGTAGACGTGGAGGGGCGCCACTTAATATTTATGAATAGTATGAGGGTAGGCTTCTGTTAGAACGGCACTTCCAGCGCTCGGCATTTCCCCTACAGCGCCTGCCCATAACCCCCACCACTACCGCTGGTCGTAGGTTGTGTTACAAAAATGAACAGCATAGAGACGGAAGAGATGACACTGTCTGCAGGACCTGACCATTTTGCGGGACAATGCTCAAGCACGTACAATGCAAGCTGTTACTGATTTGTTTGACTGATGTAGCTGCTAAGTGCTCTATCACCCACTGCACTCCCCTGACTTAAGCCCTCGTGAGTTCAACCATTCCTAAACTGAAGGAAACACTTCACGGCATTCGCTTCAGAACTGATACAATTTCGTCTGGTAATAGACCGCGCCGCTCGAACTGTCAACAAAACCGGCGCTGTTAAGAGTATCGCTGGCCACGAGTTATACAAAATGCTGGTGACTACTTTGAAAATCAGTAAAACTTTGAAACACTTATCTATTTTGTACGAGCTGTAAATAAATAGTTACCAATACTGAAGTATCATCCCTCGTATCTTAACATTTATGGCACACTTCATATGAATGAATCTTTGAAACTGACACATTAAGGAACGCTAAGTCAAAATACGGCTCTAAGGGTTTCTATACTGGTCTACTGCCTTAATTGCTCCACTGCTTTGATTTTATTATTGGTACTGTAAAATGGCTACTCTACTGTATCTCACTGGCAAAGAACTGGCAATTCTGATTATTCGCACATCATTCATAAATGCATCTCCTAATCAACTTATTTTCGTTTGATACTAAGATAATCTTTTTGAGTTACAAATGAAATTTTTGAGCCTTCGTAACCAAAAACCAATCAAACCCGGTTATGTTCTGCAGTAAGTGTCATTTTTCCCTCTATGGCTGTTAATCGCTTCCTACCGATCCTGTGAGAACTAATAGAGCACTACTAACGGTTTAAGAGGTATTAAATCTGATCAAGATAACGTAACATTAGCAGCTCCGATGAATCAATGCAACAAAACAAAAGGCTGCAGGATTTCGTCGCCACATTCACTCGTTGTACTGTCTTCTGAGCTGTTAGATCGTGATATATTCTGTTCGGAATCCAACCTATTCCTGTTCGAAATTCTAAAATACTCTACCTTTCTGCGGATATTCCATAGGATGTTGTATGATTTTTGTGCGGTTGTCTGAAAACTGTCCAGCTTGTGTCCCGTCCACTTACAGGTTTTTCTCTCTCCAAGCTTTTTTACTGACAGCAGGTAAGGAACTACGGGCGGTAATGTTATCAGCACGTTGTCGTGCTGCCATGGTGGCTTCCTGATATTAGTTGCACCTCGCGCGCCGTGGGTGTTTACGTCCTAATGGCGTGTAGCCAGCAAGACTTTAACCCTGCACCAATCATCTCTATTAGAACTTAATTCCTCATTCAAGACTTCGACTACTTCTGAGACTTACCTACTATGAGTACACGGTGGCGCACGAGAAACCGGCCCCGACTATTGGACTGCTCATTCATTATCGCCCGGCAACTGGAATCTATTGTTTCGACGCTGCTGCTTGCATTATCTTATTTGTTATTTTCTATCATCAATTTATTATAAGTTCATCTGTTTTTTTTTTGTATCTGCTCGTGGCGGGCAACAATTTGTGCGTAACTGGCGAAGTCTCTACTCGGGGACGGTTTTGTGCACCATATTTTCTTTGGCAAGCACTCATGACCAGGCTATCGATTTCAACATTCTTGGTGCTCCGCTACTGCTGGTTTAACAGTGCCCTAAGCGCGGATGGCGTCCGTACTCTGTAAGGTGGCGTTTTATTGTCCTCCCAGTTTTGCCAGTACATGCCAGGAAGTTCAGTAAGTAATGCAACGTTTTTTCCGAAAGAACGCTGGTTTTATTTAGCAGTCAAATACACCATATTATTCCCAACTTCTGTGCTACAAAACTATTTTTCAACACAATCTGGTCGACATCGGAACCAACCTCTTACTGGTGTATAGATGTGTCAGCATTACCAACTCAGACGTCGAGTTGTGAAACAAGGTGTTTGTCATATGTCGACTGAGTGTCCGCACTTTCCATCATTCCAGGAGTCACAGCAATGTGCAGCCAGCCAGCTCGTGGGAGATCGGACAGGTTTGTAATAACGACATTTGGTTTGGGGGTGGAGGGGGGCGCTGGACTGCGTCGTTATCAGCACCCATACAAATTTCGAATCTTTTCGAACCTGGGACCCCGTGATCCAGCAGCAGCAGCAACACTAGGCACTAGACTACGAGCTGCGTACAGGTTTGGGAGACCTTGTTGCGATGAAGACAGACGCGTCTCCCAACGATTCACCGTGCTTTTGTTCATTGCCAGGTCTCCGTGTAGACATCCTGCAAGCGCCAGTCAACATCCGTGATGCTCTCGTTTTTTGCTAAAAGAACCTCGATGACAGCTCTGCTTGGAACGCACCTCCGTTACAGACACCATTTTGAGGGCTACGTATAGCGCTGCCACGTATCGGGACTTCATGGAACTACAGGGGCTCAACTTTAAGTATTTGACAATGTCTCAACAAATTCTGCATTTTTTCAACCGAAAGTGGCCGAGAAAAGTATGTGACGCATTACTTTTTGAACGTCCCTCGTACTTACTACTACAGGTTGCTTCGCAGACTATAGAAGGGGTGAGTCATGACTGTTGTTTCTTTCGTGTTGACTTGAATACGTAGTCCTTACTCCAGTCTTCCAAAGATTTTTCTTACACGTTGACCTTACAGAGGAAGAAAATGTTCCTCTTTTTTTTGCATTATTCTGCTGCTGCCAGCACTGATTCAGTGCCGACGCCTGTTTTTCGACAATGTTCAGCCAGTCGGGAGCAACGCAACAGTTCTGAAGATACCAGGAGAGGGCTCGAAACGTCCAGTATTCTAAAATCTTGAAGAGAAATACAAATCTGAAGATATTTTAAATCAGAAATGAAATCACTGCTGTTTATGTCACAGCGAAGGTTTCATGAGGTAAATAGAGCAATCAAATGTGATACGAGATGATAGTTACGTGTGGAAAAGCATATGACAACTTACAAAGAATTCACACTTCAGAAACAAGGTAAAACGAATGGTTCACAGCATGTGTAAAATCAGCAACACGACTACGTCGTACCGGGGAGCTAAATTTGGTTTGCTTCGCAGCTCTACTTTTTCCTGCAGGCTTTCCCAACACTTGTCGCCTTGTTCTTGGTAGGCCTTGCCTAAATCCAGGAATGGTCTTTCGTTACACGAAGTATGAGGATTACAGCAAGATTCTTTCGCATTATTCGCTTACTTGAGCAGACAACACGAAACCAGACAACAGCTGGCGAATGGGATTCCGTTTCTGTACCTGCCCGCTCCAGCACACACTGTCGCTTTTCGACGACGACTACTGAGGACCTTGCATCATGTTGTGAGTGTTTCCTATCCTGATGATTCAGACCTCTTCTCAGAAGAACAGACCGGGAATCGCCTGTCTCCTGTACTCCGATAGCCGGTGCACAGATTGTATTGCGCTACGCACGTGCCAGGCGCAGAGATAGTGTGTAATCGGCTGGTGATAGCAGCAGAAAAATGGACTCGCGCATATATACGACACACTTGCATGATGTCACATCACGGAATCTATCGAAAGCGACTGTGGATATCACACCAATGGCTTACGTTCATCTCTTACGGCAATAGTGTTCCACAAATTCGGTAGAAAGGCGGTGTAAGTCCGTACAGGATAAAGACAAGCATTAAGACGCCGTCGGCCTCTTCTTGCCGTTACTTTTAAGCTTTAAATTTAGACAGCGCATTCAGATGTGTGGACTGACCGTTCAACGTGTGCTCGCACGACTGGATATTTGCAACGTTGTGCATTTGCCTTCAGTCAGAAGACTTGTATGCAGCCGCCCTCCAATCTAGTCTATCCTGTGTAAGCCCCTTCATCTCTGCATAACTACTGCAACCAACATTCATTTGAAATTGCGTATTTTAGTCTATCATTTGTCTCCCTCTAGAATTTCACACCCTGCCCCCTTTTCAAACAAACTTCGTACTTTCACTACCTAATTGTTGATTGACACCTCAAGTTTTCAAATATTTCTCCCTGATTCGTCTCAGTACGTATTCAATACTTATCCGATCGATCTGTCTAATCTTCAGCATTGAGTAGTACCACATTTCAAAAGCACGTAAAAATGCACTGCCGGAAAAAAATTGTACATCTTGAAAGGCGAACTATTATGATTCGATGATGGTACAAGTCAGCTGCGGGACAGTAGATGTGCTGATAATGGTTGTATCGTAATCAGCTAACAGTAGTGGCACAGTTACCAGAGGGCCGTCTACGTCTACCCATTAACAGGAGATGCTCACAGCCAGAAGGCTCAGTGTCGTGCAAAAGTATGAAGCAAGCAGGCAAATATGCCACGGACATGCAGTAGTTTTTCCTACAGCCAACTGAGCAAGTTTGAAAGGGGGTCAAACTGTGGCCCTCCGAGTGGCTGGTTGATTCTTTCGGAGAATTGCCATACAAATTGGCCTTTCTGTGAGAGTCGTGCAACGAGGCTGGTATCAGTGGTCACACGAAAATTCTCACCCCCGTAGATGAGGTTCTGGACGTCCACGCAGCACCGACGCCCGTCAGAATCATAAGGGCGGCAGTGGCAGATCGTACAGCTACCACAGCACAGATGAGAGGGCTTGTGGGCCCGGACGTGTCAACACTAACTGTTGCGAACTGGTTATTAGCAATGGGAATGCGGCCACGCACACCTCTAGCCCTTCTCACGCCACAGTACTGACATGAACTGCCCGACTGGTGCTGTCACAGTATCACTTGGAAGATGGACAGGTGCGCCGTGGTCTTCAGCGATGAAAAATTCCGCCTGCATTCAATTGACGGTCATTTGAGCGTACGCTGTGGAGTTTGTGAGCGCTGTCTCTAGAGTGCAGTCGTCCAGGACACTGGCTCCACCCCAGGACTTACGGCCTCTGGTGCTATAAGCTCCAGCTCTTACATGATTGATGTTTCTGGAAGAGACGCTAACCAGAGCGCCGTACGTCTAGAATGTTCTTAGACCCGTTCTACTGCCGTCCTTTCAAAGGAAAGGTGATGTCTTGTTCCAACAGGACAATGCTTTCCCACACACTGCCCGTGAAACTATGTGTTCTGCAACATGCAGCAACTTCCCTGACCAGCACGGTCTCTGGACTTGTCTACAACCGAGCAGGTGTGGTATATGATGGGACGAGAAGTGACTCGTGCGATCCGTCAACCATCATCTCTTTCAGAACTACGTGAACAGGTCGAACAGGCGTGGCATAACGTACCCCAGGAAGGTATTCGCCATCTGTGCGATCGACTGGATGCGAGAGGCAGCGCCTGCATTGCCGCCCGTGGGAGCTACATCACGTACTAATACGGGTGTTTCAACATCTGTCGATACCAGGGACCACAAAACTGCTTTTTATGCTATTTATCTGTAAATGTAATCATTTCAGGTACTCCATACACACTGTTAGAACAGTAACTCTTGAGTGGATTGGAAACCTATACAAAGGCTGTATTAATTTTTTTCCAGTAGTGTAGTTCGTTTTCTTTAACGCCTCTCTCGCTATTGGCAATCCGTACTACTCTTCGCCATTTTGCAGCTCGAACAGCAAATTACTACAGTAGTTGCGTCATTTCGTATCTTTTGGCATTCCTTAATTTACTTTGATTACGCTCCACTAACCTTATTTTACTTGTGTTCATGTTAATCGTATACCTTTTCAGGACGCTATACATTCTGCTCAGTCGACCTTCCAAGTTTGTCATCTGACGTAATGACAATGTCACCAGAAAAACCTCAAACTTATTTCTTCTCCTTTACCCGTAAATCCCTCCCAAATTTCTTGTCTCCTTTTCTGCTTGCTCAACACACAGACTGAATAACGCCTGGGAAAGTCTCACTCCCTTCTCAATTATAGCTTCCCTTTCGTGTGTCTGGCTGCAGTCAGGTTTCCGTTGCACTTCTAAACAACATTTCGCTCCCTGTATTTTATCCCGGCTACTTGTATCCTGTCAGGCTCCTTGCGGAATCAGTGAAGTTATTCTCGACGAATGTGGAAATGCGTCCAGCGATTCCGTAAGCTTTGAGTGTCGTCCGCAAACCGAGCTGATGTGGACAGGCTGTTCCGACACATTAAGGTCTCCATTACACCGATGGCAGAGGATTCTGAACTACTTGTCATACAGAAACAGTGGTTGGAAATAAATATTTAGTTTATTAAGAACGAACTTTCACTTTGAAACGTCCTCGCAGATTAGAACTGTCAGACTGGGACTAACCCAGCACCTTTGCCACAGGCTGTCTCAGCCATGTCTCCGCAATATCCTTTCTTCCAGGGCTGCAAGTTACGCTTGAGAACTTCACGTTTGGAAGGTAAGAGAAGAGGTGCTGGAGGAACTGAAGCTGTCAGGACAGGTCATGAGTCTAACCCAGGAACCTAGGAAGCTCAGCTGGCAGGAAAAGGTTTCGGGGTAGAGTCTCTGTCCGGCACACAGTTCCAATCTGCCAGAACTATTCATACAGCGTACCCCACGCTGCAGAGTGAAACATTCGTTCTGGAACTTATGCGTTGTGGTAACAATCTAAACCCATAGCTATGTCCACAGTGATGACCGCCCGTCACCAAACATGCATTACAACAGCGCATAAAATGATGTCGCACTCTCACCACTACGCAGCTGACCGAATTTAACTTTGGGTTTAAAATAGTTTGATGTCATTGTTTTCACATGTTTTTGATGAAGAGCAATTGCACTTCACCAGTATTCCCCGCAGCGTCTTCTTGCAAGTGTGCATTTCACACGCTAGTTGGCGAATACCTAATAATGAATCTGTTTGCACACGGTCTTACACCACCTTCTCAACTTCTTTGTCGAGAACTTTGACCAGAACTCTCTAGCAACAAAGTTTGTCCTAGGTTTCTATTGAAAATGGTTTACTTCTTCCAATTAAGATGACTGCTGTTGCGAAATGTATGTCCGTACGTGCGCTTTGATTTACGGGCACTACTTGCTGCAGCACCTTATTTTGAATACTTATTTGTCAGTTTTCCTAACGAGTAACGCTCCGTTACTCGATAATTGAACCAGCGTTCTGGAAAACTACGGGGCGGATGTGCAAACTGCACAACCTCTCCCACAACTTTTGTCCACTCTGTACGCACGATCTCCCGTTACTTCGACATGACAAGCAATCCTTTAGCACGATTCAGACAGTCCTGAAAATGCACTATCTTTCACAGCTTTGGCAGTGCCTTCGCATGCTCCTATCTAACCTTGGAACACAAGATGGTAGTGACTGTGCGGCGTTAAGGAAACCACCAGGTATATGCATTACGATCCCACGAATATGGAAGAAATTTTCTCCATACTTCTAGAAATTTTTTTTCTTAATAATTTGTTCTAACAAAGGGACCTTACTGACTCTGAAATTCAGTTCGGGTTGAGACGTCGCAGGCTGTTAGTACAGCTCAAGGGTGTCCATCCACGTAAGTTATACAGCGTACTAGCCAGAAAATTCCGTGAAAAGGGCTGTAAAGTTTTACGCACAGCTCATATACCGGTCCATTTACACAAAATGGCTGCACCTCTGGCAGAGACTCTTGCCACTTGCGCCATCCAGGTTCGATCCTACATTTGGGTATCGTCTTATATTTGTTGTAAAAATTATAACAACTTTCAAATAAAGCCAATGACCTGAAATATCTAATCGTAAGTAACTATATATAGCTAATGAACATAAAATGTTAAACAATATCTTTTGAAGAAGTTGAATAATTTCAAATGACTTAAGGGAAGTACATTAAACCATTAATTTCTATTGTCATTATCATCTTACAGAGTTGGTATTACACAGAGGAGACAAAAGCCATGGGATACCTCCTAATGTCCTGTCGGACGTGTTTTTGCCCAGTACAGTGCACCAGTTCTATGTAGCATGGACTCAACAAGTAGTTAGAAGTCTCCTGCAAACATACTATAGCTGTGCAGAATTGCTGAGTGTTGCCGGTGGAGGGTTTTGTGCACTTCTCGATTACGTCCCATAAATGAAACTTCCTGGCAGATTAAAACTGTGTGCCGGACCGAGACTCGAACTCGGGATCTTTGCCTTTCGCAGGCAAGTGCTCTACCAACTGAGCTACCCAAGCACGACTGACTCACGGTGAACTGTGGCTCGGTGACATCGCGCATTGTCATTCATAAAAATTCCATCGGCGCCTGGGAACAAGAAGTTCACGAAAGGCTGAAAATGGTTTCAAAGTAGCCGAAGATAAACATTTCCAGTTAGTGATGGATTGAATTGGAGGACCCCGTCCATTCCATTTGAATACAGCTCACACCATTAAGGAGACACCACCAGCTTGCACAATGCCTTGTTGACAACTTGGGTCAATGGCTTCGTGGGGTCTGCGCCACAATCTTACCCTACCATCAGCTCTTACGAACTGGAATCTAGACTCATCTGACCAGTCGTCTAAGGTCCTTTCGATATGGTTACGAGCCTAGGAAAGGCGTTGCAGGTGATGTGCAGTTACAGCCCGCGTCACTTAGAATGGCGCTTCCGCTCATGGAGGTGGGGCGATAGCGAAACCTTGAGGGGATGAGGTCCGCGCATGCAAAGCGGCAGAGACCGTCCGTGTTGCCGAAGTGTGTTGCTACAGGCAACAATCAGGTTCATTTTTCTTCGGTACATCGTATTATACGTTCAAATCTACCAGGGAAAACCGACTTCGATCAGTCGCCTGCAGAAAAAAAAAAAAATCTTACTTCACATCTTGGGTGTGATTGCTCCACAGCAATAGCCTGCGTGACGTCGAAACAACTGACGCAGCTATGTGCAATTTTTCTCAAAACGATTATCTAGGGACAATATCAAAAATGGTTGCAATAATTGCTATTTATTGGTATTTGGACTATGTTATTTGTAAAAATGTAATTCATAACAAAATAAACTTCAAACTCTAACAGAAATCATTACATTTCTTGGACAACTGCTTCTACTCCATAATTTTTGTATGTGCGTAATGCACGTCTGAGTTTCACTGTAGTTCAATGTAAATGATTATGCGTAAAAAGCTATTATCGGCAGCAAGGACTAGTGCAAAAGACTATAGTATAAAAATTATCAGTGTCATTTTTTCGGATATTGTAAGTTTAAACTAATTCGTTCGACTTTACAGTGGGAGAACGTATTTATGATCCACTGAACAAGCAAACCACCATCTTCTGTGATTAATTCGACAAAAAGCTGGCCGAAAACCGATATCTCGATGGGTACCCCTCCTTTCATTTCAAGGCATTTACCAGTTCGTGCCTTCAAAATGACGGATTTATTTGTCGAAATATAGCAGGTTTTTACGAATTTATCCGGCATAATTCTCGGGAGTAATTAGAGCATACAAAACGCTGGGAGAAAGCTTAACTTCTCCTTGGGCAATGTGTTTAACATAGTCTGAATACTTCATAGGCTACATATTCCTAAGCAATAAAACCTAGGACGCCCTTGTGTACTACGTATGCAACTGATATGTTGACAAAAACATTTTTAAACCGTGAGTCTTTAAAACAAAAAAGGTTATTTCTTTACCTTGTTTCGAAGTCTACATCGTAATAGCGTCTGCTATCCGTGCCCATGTCCAAACCATGTGATTGTAAATTTAGGATGATACATTCAAGGCTTTTATCCATCTTCACCTTCGTCTCGAAGTCTTATAGCTGAAACTTTTCAGCCACACAGGGCGAATGTTTTCTAAATGTTGCGTATCTTAACTGAGACTGAATTTGGGTACCAGCCAAGTGATGTGCGAAACTGACAAAGAACCACCCTCAGACTTGCCAGCACACCGACTCCTGTCGTTAATACGCCGGGAGAATTTCATTCGCGGCCGGCGTACGTCCCAGTCACGGAAGCGGCGCTTTAACAGTGAAGGCAATCTGGGAGTGTATTTTTCAGGAATGCCGCCATGATTTCCGCTTCTAATGCGGCATCAGCTCAAAAACTGCTCTCTCGAACTTAAGCCCCACATTTACTTTAAAATCAAAATTTTACTAGTAAGATTTTTCTTGTTTAATACAATTATGCTGTACGACTGAGTGTAGTGACATGATTACTGGTGCGCCTGTTTCAAGATGTGAATTTAAGGAGCCAACTTCCGTCAGCATAACGTGTACCCTAGAGATGCAGATGATCAGATCTGCGCATGAGTGAGATACAAGTTCAGTGGCTAGTGATAGCACGTGCGTTCACCAGTCAAGGTTAGCACTTGACTTTGAGCGTACCTCCAGAGAAAAAACCAAAGAAATCTCTGATAGTAGATGCAGCCACTTGTGACTACAAGTGGTTGGAGAACTTAGTAGCCAAGTGGAGCAAGAGTCTCACCTAATACGTGCCGACTCCTCCATAAAGCTGTGCACCAAATATAATGAAGTTTCACACGTCGCTGATGTGTGTGCGTAAACCCTCAGTAGCGTGCGTCTGTAAATTCGCATCGTACCGAAGGGACGCTAATCATTTGTGTGTATTTTTCTGTTTAGTTTGTCCTTAAGTTAGTCGATTTTAATGCTATTTCTTTTATAATGGCCAGCTCTTTTTCGGAATCAGTGTTCAGTCTGTTTAAAATGTATCTCACTGCAGCCTGTTTCTGATTCTGCAAGTGGTTTGAGTTTGCATTTAAGATACTGTCACTTCCTGTGGATTTTCTGTATGTGTCAAATGCGTGTTTGCGATTGTCTTATTATGGCCATGTCCAGAAAGTTTAATGTATTTTCTTGTTTTTCTTCTATTGTGAACTTTTTGATTTTTGTGTACAGTATTTATATCTTTGTGTAGTTGGTGTATTCTATTATTTAGATTCGTTTATCATGCATATTACGTCACCCATGTACCTGTACCACTATATGCAGATTTTTTGTTAGGAGTCAAATATTAATTTTTCTATGTGACTCATGAAAATGTTGGCTGATATTCCTGAAATAGGTGAACCCATGGGTTCCTGCCTGTGTGTAGTATTCTTGACTGAACTCTAGTTTTGTTGTTATTAACTGTAACCATTTTATTGTTTCGTTTGTGTTTTATGAGGTTGCTGCATTTTCAGGTTTTCTTAATTATTTTTATGGTTTCTTTAATGGGGATGCAATTGTACATATTTTCTACATCAAATGAGAGCAGTGTTGCTTGCCAGGGGTTTTGATGTCTTGTGTGTTCCAGTAACAGTTATTTTTTATTGTTCTAAAATTTTAAAGTTTATAGCACTGGGTGAGCTGTGATGCCATTTGTTTTCCTTGTAGGTATGTGGGGAGCTGCTCTAGAATTTACTATGCACAGACTGGAAAATTTTCTTTACTGACTTTTGCTCAACGTGTTGTGGAAGACACTGATTTTCTGTACAAGTCTGTCTCTGTAAATGTATACTGTTTTTGAATGTTTTTAAGATGTTAGGACTGTTAGTTGGGTACGATTTTAAGTTCATGTTTGCGCAGATGAGCTGTTCTGTTTTTCCTACATATTCTTTTTGTTTTCATGAGGGGAACACTATTTCCTTTTGCGAAATAGTTTTCTGCTTGCAGTTTAACTTTGTAAGTTTTGTTTCATCACTTATTTTTAAATTTGCTTTCTTTAATGTGTTGCTCTGTTTTAATTTCTTCTTTTATTAATTCCCCAGCTAGTCCCGTATATGACCTTTTTCCTCCTGTAGTGAGAATATATTCTGATTCTGCAATGAGATCATCTATTCCTTGTTCACTTGCTGTCAAATCAACATTGTGTTTTAGACCTTTAAGAGCTGCTGTTCGTTTTCATTTAGTGTTGCATCTGTAAGATCGGTCACTCTTCGACAGAAATTGTGGGTGTGAATTTGTTTCTTGTTATAGGGTTTTGTGTGGTGCGAGTTGAGATTTGTAATTTTCTTATGCTTTAGCGCATTTTGTTTATTACCTGTGGAGTATTCGACTTTTTTCACGATGGAAGCGATAATAGCTTTTGTGCTTTCTGAAGGTGAAATTCGTGTCATTCTTGGTGTAGTGTGTGTTCTTCATATGTAATAACTTAATTTCATGATTCAACCACTCATTTTTAGTACCCTGTGTGGCGATTTTTGCTGCTTTCGAACCGTTTATGATCTTAACATTTATGTACTTTGGCGTAATATTCTTACGTTTTCCCCTCATCATTAAATGTGATCGTTTCAACAGTTCCATACAGATTACAATTAGTAACCAAACTGGTAATACAGGGCAATTGGGAATGCTTGATATGGCATCAAATTCTTCATTTGTGTGGCCATATTATCCATAATTGCTTCACAATTCCTGAGAGTATTTTGTTCCATTGTTACAACAAGAAAATGCTTGCTTTTCTCATAGGACATTTCGTTTTGCTGAGGTAAGGCATCAGTGGCCTGTAATTTAAGATATTTACAATTGGATTTGTTTTTATGAGAAACGTTTACACATGGGTTCACATATTTGAGAAAAAATATGTCTAGTGTGTTCACGAATCATACAGAAAAATTAAACGGTAACAAAGGAAAGCTATATCATCTACTAGCACAGGTACGTGAATGATGTTATATGCATCGTAGATAAACCTAAAAAATTACAGCAACTATACGAAGACAAATATACCGTACACAAAACAAAATTCACAATATAAGAGGGAAAAGAACAACTTTCTATACATAACTGTAAGAAAACACACACACACACACACACACACACACACACACACACACACACACACACACACGGAGGGAGGGAGGGAGGGAGGGAGGGAGGGAGGGAGGGAGGGAGGGAGGGAGGGAGGGAGGGAGGGAGGGAGGGAATTGCAAAATTATGTGGCGTTTCTGTGTCAGATTTTGTTGACGGACGAGGTACCGTTCAGAAGCCATACGCATGCCCTACTGATCAGTTTAAAATCCATGCAGGCTGAGAGAAATGGATAAAAACTATCTTTGTCAACGTGTCGTGCGTACTTTTCGAGATTTGCGCCGTTTTTATTAAACAGCCCACACAGTTATTTGAAGACTTCCCACTGGAGGCGATCCATGTGGAACCAACATGATGAATCTCTGGAACGGAACATTTGCAGATCGCTCGATAGGTCGCGATGGAAACAAAATGGCCTGCGTGATTACGATATCTCAGGAGATTTAGCTATAGGGAAAACAAGAGGTCTACAAGGAAACACCGATGACGTCGAAGATATGGAATCTCGTGGAACAGGTTTATTTCTTTTGTTAAGTCCGGGTGTAACTACGTCCATGGTCTGTCCGAAAATTGCTTTATTGTGTCCGCCAAAGCTAAAAAAGAGAACACGGTAGTAATAATAATAGTAGTAATAAATTAACGAACCATAACTGAGTTACGTGTTCGCATGCATTTGTTACGACATGGTTTATGGCGCTGCTATTTACATTTACATAGTTACTCTGCAATCCACGGTGAAATAAATGGCAGAGGGTTCATCGCATCACCTTAAAGCTATTCCTCTACCGTTCCATACTAATAGTGCGCGTAAGAAACGGACAAGATTGCCAAACCCATTCACGTATCATATCAGTGGCGCTTTCCCCTGATTTTGCGATATTACAAAAAGGTTACCATTCTTTGAACTTTTTCGAAATCCTCCGCCGATCCTACCTGCGGATCCCATGCCGTATCTGAATCCTCCAGAGAAGGACGTACGAGCGTAGTGTAGCCAGTCTAGTAAACCTGGTGTATATTCTCAGTGTTCTGCCAATAAATCTTAAGCCTTGGATTTGTTTTACCCACAACATTATGTGATCGTTCCAATTTTAGCTATTCGTAATTATGACCCTGAAGTATTTAATTGAATTTACCGTCTTTAGATTTGTTTGATTTATCGTGTAGCTGAAATTTGGAGGATTCCTTTTCGTACTCATATGGACAACTTCACACTTTTCATTATTTACAGTCAGTTTCAACTTTTCACGCCATACACATCTTACCTAAATCGTTTTGCAATTTGTTTTGATCTCATGACTTTATAAAACGGTAAATAACATCACGTGCAAGTAATCTGAAAGTGTCTCCTAAATCGTTTACAAGTGTGTGGATCAGAACAGCAGAGGGCCTATAACACTTCCTTGGGCAACAGTAGATGCTACTGCTGTTTACGTTAGTCCATGGGCACGCAATTTCATTAGAAGTCGCTTGTGAGGAAGGTGTTGAAAACCTTATGAAAATCTAAAAATTTGTCATCAATTCTACATCCCCTGTCAATAGCATTCATTATTTCGTGATTAGTTTGTTGTGTTTCACAAGAACGCTATTTCCTGAATCCGTGTTGGCTGTTAGTCAATAGTCAAAATCGCACTGCAATCTACGTTAGTGATATGGGTCTGTAATTTAGGGCATTACTCGTATTTCCTTTCTTGGGTATTGGTGTGACTTGTGCAACTTTCTAGTCTTCGAGTACGGATCTTTCAACGCGCGATCAGTTTTATGAGATTGCTGTTCATCAGCATACTCAGAGGAACCTGACTAGCTATACAGTCAGTACCGGAGACCTTGCCTTTATTAAGTGATTTAAGTCGCTTTGCTACAGCGAGAGTATCTGCTACGTTACTCATATTGCCAGCTCTTGGTTCAAATTCTGGTACTTCGTCGTCTTTGGTGAAGGAATTTTTACTGTTTGATCGAGTTCCACTCGTCAGTGCGAAGTCTTCTAACGCTCTTTACAACTCCATTCAGTATATCGCTACATAAGAGACTTAATTCGACAATCATAATCGTTGGAAGTTGCTTGCGCACGATATAGAAACCTCACCATTCGCCGTTGGAAGTCAGTCACACCTCGACATATTTATTCGTTCTGGCTATATTTTGGTTGGGCTGCCTTAGCTGCCTAACGTTGTAGAGTCTATATGATCTCAAAATCCTCAAAATCGCTTGAAAACCGGCACGACTCCTTTTAACGGGCCTAGAATGGCTGTCTTTTTTGCCCAATACGCGCATTTGTCTGCGGCGGGGCCTTACACCTTAAGATCCTTTCTAGCGAAATTTTGTTTTCCTTGTTTTAGGCAACTCAAGGGAGACCATGACAACAGAGCCCGCATTATTAACTGCAAGATTGTTATTGGCCAAGTGTAAGTTTGACAAGTGAATGTTTGACCATGTTACATCAATTCATGCAGTCAAGGTTCCCCAAGACGCCTCGCCCTTTTTCTAATCATTACTTCCAAACTGGAGTTACCAAAAAAATTCATTAATTATGACCGTGATATTGACAGGCGGGACATTAAAAAGCTTGTTACAGGCTCTTTCGTACCAACGAAGCTCTACCAAGGAGGAGCGAACAAATTGCTGGAAAAAGTTTCGCACCACACAGATTACTTTTTACCTAAAATCTCATTTTGGAAACTCCTTTGACGATAGGAAATCGATGCGTAATATACTAATGGAAGCGAAAACGAACCTTCACTCCTACAGGAGCTCAGCAAAGCTAGGTTCTGACAAGTGATGAATGGGCATGCGGCTTGTTCACTTTTCAGTCCAACATGTGTCGAAGGGT
This sequence comes from Schistocerca nitens, assembly GCF_023898315.1. Taxonomy (NCBI): domain Eukaryota; kingdom Metazoa; phylum Arthropoda; class Insecta; order Orthoptera; family Acrididae; genus Schistocerca; species Schistocerca nitens. Next base: position 250,831,696 of record NC_064615.1, on the reverse strand, counting down.
CAATTCGAAACCAAACGTTGCGGAAGTTGTCCCTTTACAAGAAGACGGTTTCTCAGAACTGTCCTGAATGCCCGCCAGAGAATTTCCTTGAACAAGATCACGACAGCTGCTTTCACCAATACACATCTGAATACACATCTGAAGACAAAATCTAATCTACCACTAACTTGTTGAAGAATCAGGTATCTAATGCCGAAATGCAGCCGGTATCACCACATGCTAGGATTCGATGATAACTAGGTTTACACATAACTAACTAAGCTACCTCGGAAAGATTTTTCCAGCGATCTGTCACTTCTGCTATTGAACTTCAAATAACCTACACAACACTACTTTAAAATATTTGAAACCGTTAAAGTGCAGTTATCAGTTATTCTCCAGATAATCTGGGTGATCTGCAGATTGCCTACGGTGATCCGTTAAAGTGCCGAAAAATGTTTCGTTCCTAGAATTATTTAGGTGATTTGCAAATTACCTATATAATCTGTGCATTAGCTATGAAGCACTCCGAGTGAAAACAAAATCTTTGCTGGAACAGCAGCAAAGTTTCTCTTCGCTGAAAAACTGGCAAAACGTTATTAAGCTTTCGCTAGCAAAGGAATTAATACGATCAAACAAATTAGTTGTAGAGCCAATAAATCAATCAATTAGAAAACTGCAACACAAAGAACAAAGCGGTTTAACATATTACAATTAAGGAAATGAATTTGCGAGACATGAAATTAGGCTTACGGATTACCGCTATCTAATGATTGGTGACACTTTGAATTGCATAGTAATTGGTTTTTGCTACAAGCACACTTATTTCTTGAACATTAGACTTGCAGTCACGTTTTCTGAAGCCCTGCCAAGTACCAAGGGACTGTGTGACGTAAAGATGTTTCTACACAGAGACATCTTTCGATTGAAATCGATATTTGCAAATACTGAATACATGTTTTGCGTAGAACTGTTTTAAAATACTAGTTTCAGTACCAGGTTTATAAAAGACATCCACTGTTTTCCTATGAACTACAGTTGAAATGGAGGGGCATCAGTTTTTGCGTACTTCCGATATTTTAATTCTCACAGCGACACTTTGGGTGCACTGCATTAGAAACTGCTAAAATTTTCTTCGCTTGCTTTTCGAAACTTTTCTTTGCTTCATCACGAAACTGTGAAGACAATTCTGTTGAAATTGAGGATAACTTATAGGTGACTTCAACACGCAGAGGTGATTCCTTGGAACTACAGGGTTACCAAGTGTTTTTCCTAACTGTGTCCTCAATCAATGGTGTAGAAGTCAGTTTAAGATTAATACCAATGAATTCTGATATTTCTGTAGGTGAGTATGTAAAAACATGTGATAAGGTTATGTCTTCTTGCGTAAGATTTCACTGTGGTCCCATAATCACATTCTTTTGTTGACGTAATTTTTTAAAGATGCTTCAGTGTTTATCGAATGTTGTATGTTTTGTGGTATAATAGAAGAAGACAATCCCACTTTTTTCGGGACAACCTAACATGCCTCCGTATGGACTTTTGGAATTGCACAATGACAGAATTCTTCATGTATTTTACAAATCTTAGGGCCCTCATTCCACTTTTTATTGTGTTTGTCAGCCATCCAAGTAGTTAGCGTGTTTGCAACGCCTTCATTCGTTTGTTCTAACCTTTCTCGACTTTGGCTGTGTGTCGGTTTACCGTTAAACATTTTGATTTTTGGCCACGACTGTTACACATTCTAATAATAATTACAGAATTCGCGTCCGTTATCGAAATGCAAAATACTTGGAGCGCCAAAGTGGAGCTAAGTATGAAGGAAGTTGAAGGATACCTTCATCCACCCGTTTAGACGTAGGCGGCTTCAATAAAATTTTGTGACCTGGGTTTTGTAAACGAGAAGAAACAAACTGTTCATCTGTTTGATATTGGTAATCTATGAGATCCACTCGTCATCTGCTACTGAAATGCGACATAACTGGCCTTACAAAAATCCCTTTTTCGCAGCGTTTTGTTGACAAAGCTCACACAAATCCAAAAATTATTTGGGCTTACGTTTTGTTTTTATAGAAATTTAATTGCTTGATCATTCTGTCTCCTTCACCGTGTAAACTGACAAATGAGAACACAATATGTCAATTCTTCGGCATGGACGAACTTTTTCACTCTTTCTGTGGCATCCGACAACGGCTCAATTTTTCACAGCCTTGTACAGTCAACATATTATACGTCTGAAATATTCGATAATCTCGAGATCATTCTTCCTCCCTGGAAACTTTTTCGTTTTGTCATTAAAACACTACTATGACAAATTCACGCACTGGCGGCCGACGCAAATTATGTTAAATGAAAACAATCGCCGACGACAAGACGTTGGCGAAACCACACTAAAAATTGAGGGCGAGGGGAAGGGAAAGACAAAATTTTGAACTTGAGGGAAACGGATGCCATTAATGTGCACATTACCTTGGTAAAATGAGGAAAACTCTTGATTCAGCACGTTAAGGAGCAAACCAGTTGCTCTGCAGATTAGCTGGGTAGACTGCACATTAACGGCTGTCGAGCTTTAGCGATAACATTTTCACTGTAACTGTCTAGTGCTTTCGGAAACAAACAGCTGAAGTGGATTCGCTACTTGATACGTGGGGAAAACCACAAAATTGCTTCGGTAACCGCCGATAAAGTCTCTACGTACAGTTTCTCTTGTCCAATTAACTTAAGTCATAATCTATATCAACAATCATCGTTGAAAACTAACTTGATGTAATACCACATTTTATTACGGATGTAACTGTCAGATACTGTGTTGTGTACAGGAACCAAAGGCGATACTCCTTGCATAAGGAAAGCTACATTATCAATGCACTATCTCTGATTTTTATTACGTCTGTTGTTGAATGTAATGTTAGCGACTCCTATTTCGTCCTCTCTAAGAAAGACGAAGGGAACTTATAGTTGTGAATATTACGTATTACAACTGGATAGTAAGAGCAAAAGCCGTATTCAACGAAGAAATAACCGAGCGCTCATCTGACAATTAGGTGGACTAACGTATATATTACTCTTTATAGTGATTCTGATTAGTACAGAAAGTTTCAGCTGCACGACGTCGAGTTGGAGATAAAATACACACAAGGCGAGTTCAGTTTCAATGGACATTTCAATACACCATTTTAAAACCAAAATACTTGCTAATTTTGTCTATAAAACCATAAAATACCACAAAAATAATCTGAGGACCTGCATGCAACTATGTTTCAGAGATCCAACCCATTCTCCACAATTCATCGACGGCTACAGCTGAGTAGGTCTACCTAAGGACTGTCGCAGCCAGGAAGTCTTGTAATACGAAGAGATGAGAAAATGCAGTTTAGGGCAGATGAACAGAGCCAAACGTTATTTTAGGTTATTGGATTACTGCTGCCAAGGGACGACACCTGTTGATTTAACAGTCTTCGTAATACTGGTTATAAATGAACGACTTTATACGCTGAAGTGTCGAACCCCAGTTAGAAGACTGCAATATCGTCCGTTCGTCATCACAAGGAAACTACCAAGTCCAGAACCATATTAATCCCGAGTGTGTTTTACTCGGCTTTCGAGGTTATGCCTGTATTTCTCCGGTAAATTACAATAAAATAAACAAAACGCTTTGCTAATTTCTATTGTTACCACAGTGCTCCAGTCTGATTCCAGAAAAGCCTTCCACCATCACTACTGATGATAGTTTTCGTTGTATTCCGCAGCTTTGATAAATCTTAGAAGTGGCGTATTATAACACGTGAAGCTCCTGTGAGAGATTCCATACATCTACCTTTCTGTAACAAAATATTATTTGGGACTTGCCTTTTGTTATATTGCACGTGCCTACTAACAAAAGTTTGTACTGGAAAATGGTCTCACTGAAACCAGTCTTACAAATAAAAATTAAAATATACAGCAGTTTCACGTGTTACAGCGTGTCATTTCTATCAAGTATTGCTAGTTTCGTTACCTGGTTCAGCCTTCGCCTGCTGACGCCCTTGTTGAGCAGAGACTGATTGTTCCGTCCAGTGATCAGAACTGAAGGCGCTGTCACAACTGATAAAAGCAGTTATCGTGAGAGCCGACCCAGACGCCTATCGTGATAACCGCGAAGCGGCGGAACACAGGAGCCAGGCGGGGAAGGTCTTAAGCTTTGAGCTCTGTCTGGCTGCAGATGCACTGCTCCAAAGTGCACCGTATGGGGGAAATCACAGCAGACTAACAAAATGTGAAGATGAATTCTAAGCCTGTTCCAGCTCGTTCGCTAGAGGATGAGAGTCGGCTGTCGGTAGGACGTTCCACGTGATCATGATTTTTATGTTTCTTCTTGTGAGCAGCTACATGCAACTGAGAAACGCCGTTTTGTTTTATTATTTAAGTTTAGCTCCTAAATAAATCTTACAACAATCACATTTTGACTAACGAGGAGATCCAGCATGTGCCAGCACTCCATATCCCAGGAACATCGCTCATTGGAAGAGGTGTCTAAATAAGTGATCTCTTGTCTCGACTTATCCGTATATACTGGAAGATACTAGACGGTCAAGGTTTTAGAGGTATTTTCGAGACACTTTTTGTGCCTTTACCGCGCAATATCCTCAGATGAATGTTCAGTGGTCAACGTCACGAATTCTTAATTTTGCTACCCCTGTTGGAAACCCGATTACTGTTCTTATTTACTTTTATTGTTTCATTTATCTATCCTCATCAGTAGGTTACTACTCGAATGTGTGTGATCAAAGTAGAGAATACAAGGCATTACGTTAACTGTAAAATTATAACAGGATTTCGCAGTAACTGTCAGGTATATATATATACTTTTATTCATGTGTATGCTTCAGGGAGATTTGGCGCGTTTCCTTGGTCGATACCGATAGCAGAAGCAATCTAAACACGGCTACTCTGACCACCACGAGCATCGCGCGAAGGTAGGTTTTCCACAATGCCATTTTTGTATGTGTCGCACTGGGGAAAGAAACGTTAACTTCGCTGAGAGATCTCGATCATCGTCAATTTCGCGGCAGGCCAAGCATAACGGATCAGTCTGCCGAAAAATGGCGCTTGCAACTGATTAGAATCAAGATGCACTACAGGAATATCACCGAAAAGAATTTCAAACCATATTCTCACTTTTTTTAAAATTTATTTCGCATACAATTAGTAGACGAGTAAGTACAACGTTGTATCAATATACACTGTAAACATTCCTGAGGTTATCTACAGACATGGGTATACATATGAAAACAAAAATAAAAGCAATACTCGGGTTTCTAGCAGGGGGAGGGGGGCGCAAAATTAAGATGCCGCGACGCTAATGACTGTACCACCATTTTGTCTGATGATATCACGCGTTGAAACTTTTTTTTTTTCAGAAACGCTGCAGGATCTATGGATAAGCTGAGACGTGTGTTGACCCTTCTTCCACTGAGCGAAGATACACGGAATTTGGGTTATGGCACTTACCGGGTTCTCCTCCTAAGATACTTTTTCCTTAGGATCAAAGCAAAAAGGTTCATCTAAGAAGGTGATTATTATATTTGGGATTAAAATCCAAAAGAAATGTTAGTCCTTCACTGAAATAGCCGGATAACACTGTAGCGAGTGATGAAGACCTCCATAGCTTCAGTAACTCTTAAAACCTTCTGTGGAATAATTTTTACATAGAAGCGAAATACGTAAATCCTCGTTTTCTGAAACTGTAAAAATTTATTTCACTTATCTAATCAAATATACAAATGATATATGTCAACAAAAACAACAAATACCTCTTTTCTCACTAACATTTAAATGAGGGAAAAGGGGAATGGCACAGGGGTTCATTTCAGCCCAAGCTAGAAACTAGACTTAAATCACATCTAGGAACAGAAGCTCATCTACCCTTTGAGATCAATGTCTATAAACATACAGCCGCATAATTCGCGTTTCGGGATCAATTTGGTAATCACCGACGCGTTCACGCGACAAATACTAAGATCATATCGTGGATATTTACCTATGTTACACAGGATAAAAGTCATGCAACTAATATTCAAACTGAAACTTCCAGGCAGATTAAAACTGTGGGCCCGACCGAGACTCGAACTCGGGACCTTTGCCTTTCGCGGGCAAGTGCTCTACCATCTGAGCTACCGAAGCACGACTCACGCCCGGTCCTCACAGCTTTACTTCTGCCAGTATCTCGTCTCCTACCTCCCAAACTTTACAGAAGCTCTCTGCGAACCATGCAGAACTAGCACTCCTGAAAGAAAGGATACTGCGGAGACATGGCTTAGCCAGAGCCTGGGGGATGTTTCCAGAATGAGATTTTCACTCTGCAGCGGAGTGTGCGCTGATGTGAAACTTCCTGGCAGATTAAAACTGTGGGCCCGACCGATACTCGAACTCGGGACCGAGTTCGAGTCTCGGTCGGGCCCACAGTTTTAATCCGCTGCAGAGTGAAAATCTCATTCTGGAAATATTCAAACTGTTCTCAATTGTTCGTCAGGTGGTACTGTACCAGCGGAACACTACTTCCATTCTTAGATAGTACATGCATAAAGTTTACAGTAATGCTTTCAAAACTTCGCCCTAATATCTCCAATCACATTTCTGAAGAGTGCTGGCGATAATTCTTCGACTTACGCGATTTCATTCAGTCACTGCGGCGGCATATTTTATGAACGACTTCTTGGACACCGTCGTGTAAATCGTAAACACGAGTGGTTAGCTTGTGGCTGTTTAGTCCCGCGGATAGCTCTGTCGCCAAACATCAAAAACGGGGAAGACCAATGGCTTACGACACACTTTTGAAGGGTGCCCTCACTCATCTACAAGTTGCACATCACGAGAGAGTGTTATTAGCTAATTTTGTTGCTGAACGTTAAGCGTGAAAAACTGTTTCTATTAGCTACTGTCCGTACACATGAACAACATCTGTACTAGAAAATATCCCAGAAACTTCATCCATGTTGAGCCTAAATTTGTTGCATAAAGTTCTCTTTCCGGCTATTTTGGGGTCTCGTTACATTTATTGTGTAATTTTTTGTAACTGATGTATGCCTCTCCTCAGTATTTCCCACATTATCATACTTACACTGTCAGTGGGTCTGATCATGCAGTGAGAGCCCATCTGCTTACATACTACACGTTCTTCAATTAGTTGTCTGGTTACAAAATTTATGTCTGAACTGGACTTACCCTTCCTGAACCCTTCTCTCTCCTCCAACAAGTTTTTTTATACAATTACTTTGAGTGTGATTAGTTGTCACTGAAAATTGATGTAATTACTGAATAAGCAAGTTTCTCTCAAAATTTTATTAACCTTCAAAATAAACTAGGTGTTTTCCATGGAAGTACCAGGACTCGCAAGGCATTCCGTCAGATGAAAGGTTTCGAAACCACTGGGGTATTGCAAAATTAAGTTTATTTACATTCATGAACTGTTCTCGGTCATCAATGACTTAAGCACATCACCGACTTTTGATTCAGAAAACTGACGGAAAAAGGCAATACCAACAGGAAGATTCGATCAACAGACCAGGCGCTTTTTACACTATGGGCTCGTTGCAACTTCTTTGAACACACACGTGCGACCATACGAAGTGTGTAAGTACGTTTAAAACTTTAAGTCCTTATTTTCTCGGTAACTGTTGGTACTTTCTTCTGTTTACGTGTGCTGACGTCCAAGTTGTGCCCAACATATCCTGTCAATATGAATGAAATCGTTGAGGCGAAGTTAGTACTGTCCCCAGGTCAGTATCGTATCAGTGGTACCAAATCACAGTTGCATTTGTGCATCCGCCTTCCTGCGAAAACACGGGTCGGTGGGGGACAGCTGCCGCATGATGCGTTGTAGTCATGTGCGAAACCTTGAAACACGTATGTTGTGCGGCAGCGATGCTGAGACATTGTAGAATCTCTGACCAGAGCAGTTGCGCTCGACTCGCAGTAGCGAGCAGTCAGTCTGTCTGTAGTAGTCAGTGCTCAGTAGTGCTAGGAGTCTGTGAGTAGTGGTAGCCCAGAGCAGTCGGCGGGCGTCGGCACAGCAATGGTCGAGATTCAGGATGAGGTATAATTTTATTAAATAAGTATTCATGCAGCTTTGCGCTCATCACATAATCTAATCTATATTCGTTGTAATTAATTTTCAAATCGCCCCAATAATAATCTGATTTCAAAGCAATTTTTAACAAAGAATCATTCGATTTCCTTCCATTTCCTTTAAACAAAAATTTCAATTAACTTCAAAAAAATTTAGTTATTGCGATGCATCTGCTGCAAGCTGTGGCGCAGATTAAGAGCAGAATTTTGACATGCAGTTTTACTAAGGTAAGAAATTAATTCTAATTTTTGCACAGGGCCAAAGACCGACATTTCGGTTAAATTGAGTTTTGATTATCACTGCAGTTTCATTGTCATGGGATTATTTTACATTTTTGTGTGGAGAACTTGTACTTGAGTCAGATAGCGAGCTTTCATTTAATTGTCTTTGTCATTAATATTTTTCCGGGAAGGTTACACTTGGATCCATTTCTATTAAGTATTGTCATTACAAAAATTTCTGTGGGGAGGTTACACTTGGCGACACCCAGTCCAGGATCGTATTTCGTTGAGAATCTTTTGAAAAACAGTCAGATATCTGCTCTTATTTGCTTAGATACAATTAGAATTTGGCGCAACGCTTTTATTAATTTGTGACTTTCTTTCTACAGGTCAACGGCAATTCGTTGCTCTGTTGTATTTGTGTGTTACTTTTGCATTGTGCTTATTTCTTTTGTGAATATTTGTGACTATTGTTAAAATGCCGCGAAAGACTGAATAGTGTATCGCGAGGTATTTTGAATGAAATTACCGACTTAAACAACATGACCGATAGTAATTGTGACACGCAGTGTAATGATGACAATCCTGCGTTCACTGACAATCAGTGCGTTCCAACCATTAATAATGATGTAGATCTTAACGATGAACAAACGAACTCGGTTATGTCCTCTGTTGATTTGACGACAATCGATGACGCGGGACGCTCTGTTGTAATGAGCGCTGCCCAGGTTAACACACACGGTTTGGAAAATTCAAGTAACGTGCAGAGAAATTTTTCTAATGAAAATGGACAGTGTACTGAAAGTACGACGGATCCATTTAATTATGAAATAGTGACCGACAGTGTAAATTCGACTGGCAAACCTTTTTGTGAATCTCAGAATAACCAAATGGTTACGGAAAATGAGACAATTCCAGATCCAGCATTAATTAACACAGAGAACAGAAATGCTAATTTTTTATCGGATCCAATTATGGCATTTTTGCAACAAAATTTCAGAGAACAGAATGAAAATTTCAAACAGCTTAGTGAACAGGCCAGACAACAGAGAGAAGATTTCAGGCAACTTAGTGAACAGAACGAACAGCTAAATGAAAAATTAGATAACAATTCCAGACAGTTAAATGAAAAATTAGATAACAATTCCAGACAGTTAAGTGAACAAATTAGAGCCGTTGCCGCGCAGTGCCATGACACTAAGGAACAGTTACGCGAGGAAATCGAGGCTTGTTCGCGAAAAAGTAGCGAAGAAATTAAGTCTGTTGCTCAGGAATTAAGGGAATTGCAAACAGCTGCAACAGAAACACTTAGAGCGGAAATCAGTACAGTCGCTAAACAATGCTCTGAAAAAGCTACACAATTACGCGACGAGTTTAAAGCAATGACGGTAGAACTTTCGCGCACAATGGATGAAAAGATTGATGCGAAATTCGAACAACAGAACACACAAATTAACGAACGTCTTAGTCTTCACATACAAAACAGTGATACGCGTTTCCGCAAATTTATTGATGATCAAAATAAAGTAAAACGTCAAGTAATGGAAACAATCACTGCTCAAAGACAGGAAGACAAACGTAAAATGTTTGCGAAAGCAAAAACATACGTAGACAACAATATTGCTACAGTGTCCGACGAAATTAATTCCATCAAACAGTTGAACGCGGAATTACGTGATGAGATTTCTGATCTTAAATCGAAAACAGATACACACACAGTGGATATTCAGACAGTGACAGACAGGTTCGAACAATTAGAACTAACACAGGATTCCGATGTTGTCAAGGCTGACGTTAGAAAACTGAACGAAACTACACGTAAATTGCAAAACCAGATTAATGCCACTGACACTAAAACCGATGATCAGGTTAAAATACTGACTGAAAAATGTGATGAATTGGCCAGTCGTATTGACGTCATCGAAAGTACTAATGACAATAAATCAGACGATACTTCACCGGTTTCGTTTAGTCAAACACCTGAATTTCAAAATTTGCAGCAGACAATTAATGAGATCGATTCGTCTAATAACACGTTGCGCAGAAAGTTGTCAAGTTTACAGCAGGAGGTAACAGAGATGAAAAGTATTTCAGTTAATAACACATCACAGCAGACGCCACTTTTCGAATATTTGCCAGACTCACGCAGCGCGTGTAATTTGAGTAATCTACAGAGAGTACGGGACTTAGATTCCGAACAACCACAGTTCAATAGATTCTCTTACAATCCTGAACCTGTTCCATCACACAGAGACGATAATTTCGATTACAAACATTTTCTGTCAGTAAGAAAATTTAAAGTGTTTAAGAATGACAGAACACAGATTCACCCACTGGATTGGATTCAACAATTTAGCTTTGCTTTTCCACCGACTTGGCCCGTTACGCATAAACTTGAATTTATTTGCAGCTTTTTGGAAGGCGAACCGGCAACTCGTATGAGGCCGATCGCGAGACAATGCTATTCAGTAGAAGAGTTTCAGAATGCCTTTTTATCTGCATATTGGTCGAAAACGACACAGCGCGGAATTAAAGATCAGTTAATTAGTTTGCCGAATTACGAGAACACAAATTTTCCCAGTGTGACGCAATTTTTTGAGCACATGGTGCAACAAAACCAGTACCTAAGTGAACCTTATAGTGAATCTGCACTTATACAATTATGCATTTCTAAACTGCCACGATCATTAAGAGTTTCACTTCTAACGGGTCAGCAAAAGGAAAATATTTCAGCATTCAGAGATCTGTTACAACTCTTAGAAGTACAACAATCTGATTATTCTTTTGTAAATAAAAACTTTTCGTATAATAACCAAGGTCAACAAACTTACAGTAATTATGATCAGGGACGTAATTTCAATAGGAAAAATAACAGACGCTTTAGGAACGACAACTACCAGAACTTTAACAGCAGACAAAATTCTCATTATCAACATCATCAAAACTTTCAGCAACAGGAACCACCTTTTAGTAACAATAGACGTTTTCCACCACAACAGCATGAAAGTCAGCCGGTTGGAATACATAACCAACAATGTAATGCACAAGGTCAACCCAACTACAATGTTTCGCCGCGTGCACGTATAGTCCCAGATCCAACAAATAGTGACGCACGGCAGCAAGGAAATAACTACGTGCAGAGAAGACAGTATTTCAATTCCTATCGCAATGCACCGTATAGGAATGACTATCACGACAGACGTAAAAATGACGAGCACAATTATCAACGTACATATAATAACAGTCGATCTTACCAACAGCAAAATCATCCACAAGAACCTATTCTCATGAACGAACCCGACAGTAGGTATCATCCAGAGCGTAACACGTCTGGAAGAAGTAATAGAACTGTTCAAATTGTAGAAATGCCACAACATCCTCCTGATAATAATAACACGTCTGATAGAATCTGACTAGATACTGTACAGGACGCATCTTCCAATAACACAAGCACTACTTTCGACACGCAAAATGTTGTTCACGAAAATGTAATTACGTTTGACGACATCAGAGACACTCTTTTGCAGGAAAAACCAGTTGTTCAGAAAACCATTTCACATCCTGTCATCGAAATTAAAATTGGTTCATCGAAATTTTCAGCAGTAATCGATTCCGGATCACCTATGTCAGTTATAAATGAAGAAACTTTTAACGAGTGTAACAAAGAAAACACCTATCCCACATTACCTTTAGGCAAAACGAAAGTGAAAGGAGCAGTATCGAGTAAAGGAGTAGACGTTAAATTACAGACACATTTATCATTTTGTATTGGAGGTCACACATTTCACTCAAATTTTTGGATTGTTCCTTTATTAACAACAGACGTAATTTTAGGTACTAATTTTCTCGTACAACACGACGCAGTGGTCGATTTTCAAAATTCCTATTTAATGTTGAAGGATGAAAATGTGCAATTGGCTTTAGAATTTCAGCACTCATTATCTGCGGAAGAACAAACAATTAACCGCACAGAGGTCATTTCCGCAACACGTAACATAGACTGTAGTTCCACATTGTTCACGGATACGTACGTACATAACTATAATACTCCAGACGAAACTGACTACGACGTAATGCAAATGATTTCTGATAAAGTTAAACAAAGCAGTGCAAATACAGACGACGAACGAACGCAATTACACAAAATTCTTTTACAGCAAGCTCCAGTTTTCGACAACATTCCTGGTACTATGTCCGGCTTTATGTATGAATTTCAAGTCAAACAGCACGACACATTTAAAGCAAAGCATTATCCCATTCCATATATCCACAGAGAACAAGTTAAAAAAGAATTGCAGGATATGCTCGACCAAGGAATTATAGAACCGGCAGTTAGTCCGTACATAAACCCGCTACATATTGTTAAGAAAAAAGATGGCTCACTTCGCCTCGTACTTGATTCACGTCACATTAATGACATTATTATTAATGAAACAGATCGACCACAGACATTAGAGGAACTTCTACAGAAATTTCACGGTACAGCTATTTATTCCACATTAGATTTGAAATCGGGATTTTGGCAAATTCAACTTCATCCAAATTGCAGAAAATATACAGCTTTTCTCTGTTTTGGCGACTGTTATCAATTTTGCAAATTACCGTTCGGCTTAACTATTTCCTCTGCAGCTTTTATTCGCGGTTTGAACACAATACTTCCGACAGAACTTAAAGACAGAATCACGACATACGTAGATGACATTCTTATTGCAGAAGCTAACTGGACTGAACATAATCTGATTTTAGAACGACTATTGCAAACTTTCCATGCACAAGGACTCACAGTTAACCTCAGTAAATCGCATTTTGGTAAAACTTCTATAAAATTTCTTGGACACGTAATTTCAGCAGAAGGCATTGCGCCTGATCCAGAAAAACTTCAAGCTTTACGTGACATTACTGTTCCTACGACAAAGAAACAATTACGCAGTTTTTTGGGCTTAACTAACTTTTTTCGCAAATTTATTCATCATTCTGCGTTAGATACACCTAGATTATGCCAATTAACAGGTAAAAACACTATTTGGTCATGGGATAAGCAAGCACACTCTGAATTCGTGAACTTGAAACATGCTTTGTTGAATGCTCCACTTTTATCGCACCCAGATCTTACCAGAAATTTTTCCATTGCCACCGACAGTTCCAACACAGCTTTAGGCGTACACATTTTTCAGGAAATTGAAGAAGATGGCTCTACAGTAATTAAAAACATCGCATTTGCAAGCCGCATTTTGTCACCTGCTGAACGAAATTATTCCGTCACAGAATTGGAAACGTTATGTGTTGTATGGGCTTTTACGAGATTTCGGCACTTTCTTTATGGCAGACATACCACCGTTTATACAGACCACAGAGCGATACAATTTCTACTTTCCGCTAAATTCACTCACGACAGATTAAGCAGATGGAAACTATATTTACAGGAATTTAATTTTACAATAGTTCACATTCCCGGCACACAAAATGTTATAGCAGACGCATTATCGCGTTCTCTCAGCAACAATCAGCAAGACGTAGCAACCAACTTCTGCAAAGCAAATTTCAGTGTCATGTACATTCAACAAGTTGCATTTGAAAATTTTATTTCATCGTCATTACAGGACATAGCACGAGAGCAAAGCAAAGACAATGTGTGGAAAGAAATTAAACACCTTTGGCAAGATAAGAATAATGTTACTATTAGGAACCACTACACTGTACGCAATGACATTCTGTTTCGCCGCTCTCATCCTGACAGCAACAATTGGTTATTATGCATTCCTGACGAACTGATTAACAAATTAATATGGTACACGCATTTAAGCTACGCACATTACGGAGCAAGAAAATGTTTTCTTATATTGAGACAGAACTGTTATTTTACAAACATGGAAAAACGTATACGACGAGTTTTAGCGTCATGTAAAATTTGCCAGAAAGCTAAATCAGACACCACTTCACACATTCCTCCATTATATCCCATTATACCTGTTAAATTAAGACATATGGCCGCAGTAGACATTTTTGGTCCAATTCCGAGAACTAACAGAGGTTTTTGCTACATCTTTGTCGCTGTTGAACTCACTTCAAAATTTGTTACCTTCACTCCGTTACGCAAAGCTACTGCTAAAACTGTTTCAAAAGCATTTGTAAAGCATTTCTTATTTCATGTAGGGCATGTGATGAAAGTAATTTCAGACAATGGATCACAATTTCGTTCTGCTATATGGATACGCATGTTACGAGCTAGAAACATTTCTCCGATTTATATATCCAAGTACCACGCTTCTTCGAACCCTTGTGAACGACTAATGAAAGAAATTGGTAAACTGTGTAGAATATACTGCCACAAAAGACATGCTAATTGGGACACACACATACACTCATTCCAAGATGTAATTAATTCCATTCCAAATGAATCCACTATGCTATCTCCGTCTGTTATACTGAAAAACGTTGAACCACCAAACAAAATTAAAGAATTAGTAAACTTCCCTACATCTCGTCGATTACGACACCACGAAATAATTACAATTGCGCTGAACAACATCAAACGTGCCGCAGAGCGCCGGAGAAGACAGCAAAAACAGGTTTGTAGACGCCGAGACTTTCACGTTGGACAGAAGATATTAGTACGTACACATTATTTATCCAGTAAGTTAAAAGGTAAGTGCAGTAAATTTGAACTTCTATACGCTGGTCCATATCGGATTCGTAGCATTCCTCACCCCAATGTTGTACACGTCGAAACTTTGAGAACCAGAAAATCGAAAGGAAACCACCACTTATCCAACATAAAACCCTTTATTGAGTGAACATACTTTATGATTTATCACACTGTAATACATTTTCAGATATTTATGTGATCAATTATTGATGATTATCGTATTTTTTCTTGGCAAGTGCCCGGCAAGATAAGGTTAGCAGGTCGCTCTTCTTGTCGTTACACATCAGACCGTGCATATTTTCCAGATGAACTTACACATTTTGTGACCACTTATGCAATTACATTTATGTGACTACCTATTGATGATTATCGTATTTTTTCTTGGCAAGTGCCCGGCAAGGTAAGGTTAGCAGGTCGCTCTTCTTGTCGTTACACACTAGACCGTGCATTTTTTCAGATGAACTTACGCATTTTATGAATAATTATGTAATCCTCTGTAATGACGCATTAATTTTATCAAATTCTCTCTCCATTGAAGTCTTTAATTAACAAGCTGAGCACAACGAATATCACATTTTGTCTTTCTTATGTATGTACGATTGTTTTCATGTTTTGTTTGTATGCACTGTGAGCTACTTAAGGTATAACACACACCATTTGACTTTGACATTTTGCCTTGTGATATCTCAACATCGTGACTGTATTTCATTTTCCTTTTGTTTGCTGCTGCATTGTGATATTCTCTATACATTTTTGCCTTTGAACACTGTCTATGCTTTTGACATATTACGTTTTTCTGTCATGTTATGCTGTATGCTTAATTGTGTCACCATTAACCAGTCATTATTTAATGGGTATATGATTTAAATGCAAGACATTAATCTTTGTTCATCAATTTCAGAAATAAATGATGCGTAAAGGAAATGAATTAAACAGAAGTGGGAATTTCACCTACGGAATAAACGAAAGAAGATGCAATAAGCTAATGAGGACGAGTAAATGGATCAGAATTAACAAGCATTAACCAGAATATATTATACACATCGCAGAATAGCAGTCTTAACTAATTTTTTCTTTCAGAATACAAGGCGATTGATGCAAGCTGTCAGACAGAACTACACATCTTAGTTTTAAGTGATGAAACATGCTAGGGATTAGGAATAGTTGTGTGATGAATAATGAAATGATTTTTGCAGATGATAATGAATGCTGATAATGAATAATGATGAAGAATATGGTACTATGAATAATGAAGTTTTTGTTTACAGGTGATGATAATGATGAAGTTATGATGATATGAATAATGAAGTTTTTTCTTTACAGATGAGGATAATGTTGAAGTTATGTATTTATGCTATGTAGTTATTTAAGTATTTGTTGCAGTTTACTTTGACAGCAGGTGTTATATTGCGTAGTAGGATGACTGAAGATTTTGGAAAGGACAGCTATGGAACACATTTTTTTATACACATTTCACTACCTGTTAATTCGAAGTTCACTACTTTTCAGCATAGTCTGCGTTTCTTCTTTCAGCTCAATAATCCATTTTGTATTTTTTCCAGGAGAAGCTTTTCATGATACTTACTAAACTTGTTACTTATTATACCTGTTCTAGTACTTGCAATTTATTTTTTTTACCCATTTGTATATAATTTACAAACGTGATCACATATAATACCTTGTGTCACAACCTTGCTACAGATGACTAATGACGTTACACATTTTTCATTTATAGGAACAACCTAGAAGCAATTTTTTCTTTTTTTTGTTTTCCCTTATAATTACGCAAGCAATGCATTGCTAGCACAAAAAACAAAATGTATTACCAGTCCCATATAATGTCACTATGATAATTCTGCATAATACTAATTAGCTCTGAATAGTATGTCACTTGAATAATGACTTCTTATTGTATTGAGACTACTTATTATGCACATGATTCTTAATGCTATGATTGTAATTAACTGATTTTTAATAATGACTTGTTAATTCGATAATTGATGGCCACTGAGTGCCAATAATTAGTGTCACTTAATGAATTATGTATTAATTGTCATTAATTAGCTACTGTATTCAATTCTGACTTCATGTTTTTAATAATAGGCCACTGAGTGCCAATAATTAATGTAACTAAATGTTTTGTTAGTAATTATGCCATTAATTAACTACTGTTTTCAATGATGACTTCTCCTATTAATACTGAATGATGATAAAAGTTGCTAGGCCACTGAGTGCCAATAATTAATGTAACTAAATGTTTTGTTAGTAATTATGCCTTTAATGAGCTCCTATTTTTCAATGATGACTTTCACGATAATACTGAATGATGATAAATGTTTTGTACTAATTAATAATTGCTAGCCACTGAGTGCCAATAATTATTTGTAAATATGTCATTTGAATGAGGAAAAATGTTTTGTAATACTCAATACTTGATGGCCATTGATCGCCACTCTTGTCTGTAAATTAATTAATGAACATTTTTCTGTAATACTACATTCATGGTACAGAAATGTTCAATAACTGAGCTATGTATGCCGCATACTACTTATGTAATCACCTATTAAGGCTTGTCTGTTAGTTAATGTCCTTCAACTTCTGAGCTAACTACCCTGAATTACTGTAATATCCATTTGTCCTATACATCCTCCTAATCATGGAGCACTATATTTGGTTTTGCACTAATTCTACGTTGGTGTGCCTCTTAAGAGCGTGGTGTTGACACGACATGCTGTCCACCACCGTAAGCGAAGAAGACGTTATTATGGTCTCACTGTTTGGTGTACCTGATGTACTGCCAAATGATAGCATGGAATAATACTACGACGTTTCACTGTCTTGATACGCTGATAAATACTTCTGGGAACGGAACTGCAGATTGTATCACTTAGTTGTGATTCTGTGGAAAGATATGGACTTTCAGTGCAGCTATGTGCAAACTAAAGTGCTACAACCATGATGCAATCCTTTCCTTTCCTATCCTAATAGTGAAAATCAATTTTAACTAACACCATGTATGTTCATGGCCTATACATTTTTTCTCGATTTGTTGAACTCCAGTGCGAGTACACTTATGTCACCTGTCGACATGATTTTTTGCTATTATGTTTATTTATTGTGAAAATACTAAAGACATTTTGATTTGTTCTGAAGTGCAGTATGTGTGCACTCTTGTCATTTATATTGTATATACTTTTGTGATTTGATGATTTTTTTGTACACTTGCGTTTATTTCTTATGAAAATGTTCAAAAATTTTCAGTGCATGTGCACTTATGTGAATATGTTTTCAACTGAACTCCGGTGCCTGTGCACTCTTCTCAATTTACGATATGATTTGTGTTCATTCTGTATACCTTTTATGATTTATGTCATTTGTTACTCATTGTATATACATTTCGTCTTTTACTGATACGTTCTCCACTGCAGTGCATGTGCACTCATGACACTTGTCAACATGATTTTTTTTTGCTTGTTATGAAACTGCTAAAGAATTTTTCAGTGTGTGTGCATTTTATTATCTGTCAAATAATTTGTATATACATTTTTCCTGATTTGTTTTGTACTTATATTTTGTCTTGTCTGTAATGTTTTGTAATTGGTGCATGCGCACAACATTTAATTCATGTATTACATCCAAATATTTTGTAAATGTTAATTAATTAAAGGAAAAATTTGTTACGATGGCAAGTCCAAATGACTCACCATCGCTGCCAAATTTTTGCCCCCCCAGTGGAGGGTTATGAAACACGTATGTTGTGCGGCAGCGATGCTGAGACATTGTAGAATCTCTGACCAGAGCAGTTGCGCTCGACTCGCAGTAGCGAGCAGTCAGTCTGTCTGTAGTAGTCAGTGCTCAGTAGTGCTAGGAGTCTGTGAGTAGTGGTAGCCCAGAGCAGTCGGCGGGCGTCGGCACAGCAATGGTCGAGATTCAGGATGAGGTATAATTTTATTAAATAAGTATTCATGCAGCTTTGCGCTCATCACATAATCTAATCTATATTCGTTGTAATTAATTTTCAAATCGCCCCAATAATAATCTGATTTCAAAGCAATTTTTAACAAAGAATCATTCGATTTCCTTCCATTTCCTTTAAACAAAAATTTCAATTAACTTCAAAAAAATTTAGTTATTGCGATGCATCTGCTGCAAGCTGTGGCGCAGATTAAGAGCAGAATTTTGACATGCAGTTTTACTAAGGTAAGAAATTAATTCTAATTTTTGCACAGGGCCAAAGACCGACATTTCGGTTAAATTGAGTTTTGATTATCACTGCAGTTTCATTGTCATGGGATTATTTTACATTTTTGTGTGGAGAACTTGTACTTGAGTCAGATAGCGAGCTTTCATTTAATTGTCTTTGTCATTAATATTTTTCCGGGAAGGTTACACTTGGATCCATTTCTATTAAGTATTGTCATTACAAAAATTTCTGTGGGGAGGTTACAACCTGTAGTACCTGGTATGCGAGATAAGGACTGAGTCCTGTCAGCGTGTTAGGTTACTCGGAATGTGCTGCGGTAACACTGTAACCTTGCAGGTCGTTGTGACCAACACAATGGCAAGCGGTCCAACTATAAAGGCTGGCCACCATCCAAAAGCCATTCTTTGTAGTTATGTGAGGCTGCCCTGAATAAGAATGTCAGATAACGACAGCTATTTCAAATACTAACAGAAGGAGTGCAAGGGACACAGCTTAGGTTCATGACCTCCAATCCAGTTCAGAGCTGAACTCTTCGTTTGTAATTTTCTCTCTGCGTTTAAAATTTTACCGTAAAAGATATACTTTTTCGAATCCATATTCTGCCGTTATCTATGTATACTACTTTTGCAATATAAAGGTATATCTGTATGTATATTTGTCAGACAAGCACCTGATATTTACAGACACAAACGTTTGCATGAAATTAATATACGCGGTCCAGCGACAGGGCTTCTTTGTAACAGCACGGCACATGGAGAGCAAACGCTTTTAATCTGAATCGCGACAGGCTTCTTACGGGAAGTTTTTCAAACTTAAGACAGTACCCGTACTTACTGACACGACAAACCAAACATGGAATTTCAGCAGTTTGTGCTTTTCTTTGCAAGTGTAATAAGCCCGCCAAACATTAAAGGGAGAAATAGCTGGCACTTCAATATCACTTTAAACAGGTATGTCACAACCTGAATCTGGTCAAACACTTTGAAGACAGGTCAACCATGGGGGGGTCAGACACTTTTCCGAAACTACTAAAACAAAAGAATTGGTCTTCCACAAAATTCATTTCTAGCACTTCGATTTTTTGTTTTACTGAGTCGAATGCAGCCGAGAGACAAAGTACTTCTAAATGTCATGTGGCGGGTATTCTGAAGATTTTTTGATGCTATTGTTAATTTGGTGTGTGTGTGTGTGTGTGTGTGTGTGTGTGTGTGTGTGTGTGTGTGTGTGTGTAATGAATAATCCGAAAGATTCTGATCTGCTGCTGTTCCCTGTTTAGCGTACGCACAGTGTCAGTTGTGTGTGTGTTAGCTATAACCACTGACAATAGACAAACCAGAAAGCCAGATTGAAATAATATCCTACTAACTGTACCTAGCTACACTTTGCTGCGAATCGGTCTACAAAAATTGAAAATAAAGCAAAGAGAAAGACGTTTCTAATAGGTATAGGAATTATATGTCCTAAACTCCTCCCCTCCCCTTTCTCTGTCCGTCTCCCCTCGCTTCGTGCATATCATCCTCCCCCTCTCGATCTGTCTCCTCCTGTCCCCTCCGTCTACATCTACATCTACCTCCACATTTTCTACGTCCACTTCCACCCACCCACCCACCTCTTCGCCCCTACCTCTGACCTTGAGCTTGCTATACTACCACAAATTCGGATTCCGTAGTAGTAGTATGATCAGATTAGCCAAAGGTAGAAGTACTGTTTGACAGCGTTTCACTATTGTATATATATATATATATATATATATATATATATATATATATATATATATATCCCGAATTGTATAGTCTGTGTGTCTAAACGTTTATTAGAGTAACGTGTAAAAATTGGAAGTAAATCTGAAAGGTATATTGAGGTTTTTGGTAACAATGTTTTTATTAGAATTCAACTGTGTGAAAATTGCAAAGCAATCGGTTACGAGCTTACGGAGATACAAGATTTTGAACGAACGAACATTTACGCTTTTATTTATTTAGATTTCACAACGTGTGCATAGGGTAAGCAGTTTCCACCCAAGCGGCACGAGAAGCCCACAACTAAGTAACAAGCAAGAGCGTTAAAATACTGCCGAGAACACCAGGTTCATCCTCAATAACGATAACAAAATCGCTCCTGCGCCATTAACGATAACGAAATTGTCTGTCATGCGTATTGAAGTGGCTCTAATGAAGTGTCTGAAGTGGTTCGGCAATGACAGTACTTTAAGCATATGTGCAAGTCATTGCCATTTTCACTAGGAGACAAGTAGTTTATGCAAGCCGGACCTAACAAATTATTCCTAATTTCAAAGCGACAAGCTTTCAACTTCTTTAATATACACAAAATTTTATCAGTTTGGTAAAGCAGAACGATTTGACGAAAATACCAATTCAAGGTCCCACTGAAAACCCGAGCGAGAAAGAGAAAAACTGACGAAAGGAAGGTAGATCCTCACGCCCCGCTGAAAAATAGTTGTTAAGGCACTGGACTAGTTCTGGATGTGGGGACTTCACACCCGTGCGGTCAACAATATCTAGGTTTACACTGTAGGAAATACAGCAAGCAGCCAGATGTTTGTTTGAAATCATTTTATTGTACCAGTACTAGTTTCGGGCCTGAGCCAACTGTCAAATGGCAACGTTGACTTCCTTGCAAGTTACACATTTTTGTCTTCTTGAAAAGCCCTCGTTTACGTATTACAATAGAGGTTTGGATTTGTTTTACAATCCATGCGGATCAATGAACTGTTTAGTTCATTTATCAGTAAGGATAGTGAAAGAACATGAAACCCGTGTTCTCTAACCAAAATGAGTAGAATGTTAAAGTTTTTCGTGGCATCCCTAAACTGTGCGCCCAAATGTCACGGGTAGAATTGTCCCATTTGAAGATGTGCCGTGTAGGAGGGCCTCAATGTTTGGTATAACACGAGTGAAGAGAGACTGAGCAGTCCGTCTGACAAGTGTGTAGCGGACATGAAGCTGCGAGTTGTTACTAGAAGTGCGTTTATGATCGCTTCGAGACGCATGGGTCATAGCGCATCTGAGATTACACAAGAATTCGGGTTTCGTAGTTCTCGCACCCTTTCTACAGTAACTTTTTAACTCAACTTGAAAACGATAGTATTTTAAATTTTCAAATCGCCGAATTTCGGTAACTGAATCAAGCAAAATTGGAATGTCAAGAGGATTAGGAGGACTGATGTTAGGGGCAATGTGTCTGCTACGAGCCTGCGCAAATTGCTCCACTGTCATTAGACTAGCGAACTACAAGTCATTCTATGCACCTGTAGTTCCCAATCAACACCTGTCGTCGTCGGTTCTAAGACTCGTTTGTTGAGTCGTACACGCTGGTCTGTTCCGCGGAAGCCTCTTCGTCCGTATAGCTACTGCAACCTACATTCACTTAACCGTGTTTACTGCTCTGAAGCACCGCTCTCCCTCAAATTATTACTACACACACACACACACACACACACACACACACACACACACTTCCATATGAACACCAAGCGAGATGGCACAGTGGTTAGCACACTGGACTCGCATTCGGGAAGACGACGGTTCAATCCCGCGTCCTGCCATCCTGGGTTAGGTTTTCCGTGATTTCCCTAAATCGCTCCAGGCAAATGCCGGGATGGTTCCTTTGAAAGGGGACTGCCGACTTCCTTCCCCGACCTTCCCTAATCCGCTGAGACCGATGACCTCGCTGTTCCCCCAAAAAACGACCCAACCCATAACGAACCTGACGCTTCCTTTATGCCTCTGGGCGTGTCGTATCAACTGATACGTTTTAGTCAAGTTGTGCCGTAAATGTTTTCCGCAATTCGGTTCATTAGCTCTTCATTAGTTAGACCCATCCGGATGGCCGCATCCGTTAGCACGCCGCTTCCAGGATTCGAGACGGCGAGCTGGCCCCGGATCGAATCCCACCGGCGGATGGACGAGGAGTGGTTTCCCCACATACCACAAAGGTACTGGATAAGTCCAGGAACAAGATGACGTCTTTAGTAGTTAATTCATCTAGCAATAAAGATACTTGTGTAGAATCATATTTGAAAAGCTTCTGCAGTGAGGGGACAGGCATGGAATAGCGGTATCCACATATACATACGGCGGTAGTATCGCGTACACGACTTAAGAAAGGGCAGTGCATTGGGAGAGCTGTCATTTGTACTTAGGCGATTGACGTGGAAAAGTTTCCACAGTGATTATGGCTGTAGGACGGAAATTAACAGACTTACAAAGCGGAATGGTAATTGGAGCTAGACGCATAGGGCTTTTCAATTGGAAAATCGTTACGGAATTCAATATTCCGAGATACGATGTTAAAGGTATGCTGAGAATACTAAATTACAGGCATTGCCTCTCACTACGGACAACACAGTGGGCGACGGCCTTCACTTAACGAGCAAAAGCAGCGTCAGTGCTAACAGACCAGCAACACTTCATGAAATAACCGTACGACAAATGTATCCGCTAGGACAGAGCGGCAAAATTTGGCGTTAATACGCTACGGCACCAGACTACCGACGCGAATGCCTTTGCTAAAAGAAAGACATCGCCTGCAGCGCCTCTCCTGGGCTCGTGACCACATCGGGTAGAGCCTAGACGACTGGAAACCGTTGCCTGGTCACATGTGTCCCGATTTGACTTGGTAAGAGCTGATGATAGGGTTCGAGTGTCGCACAGACCCCTAGAAGCGATGAACCGAAGTTGTCAAAAAGGAACTGCACAATCTGGTGGTGGCTCCATAAAGGTGTGCGCTGCGTTTACATGGAATGGACAGTCTTCTGGTCCAAATGAACCGTCCATTGACTGGAAATTGTTATGTTTGCCTACTTTCAGACCATTTGCAGCCGTTCACGGACTTCATGATCCCAAACCTGTCAGCAGGCCACAATTGTTCGCAATTAGTTTAAAGAGCACACTGGGCAGTTCGAATGATTTGGCCACCCAGGTTGCCCGCATGAATTCTATCGAACATATATCGGACGCGCAATCTACACTCCTGGAAATGGAAAAAAGAACACATTGACACCGGTGTGTCAGACCCACCATACTTGCTCCGGACACTGCGAGAGGGCTGTACAAGCAATGATCACACGCACGGCACAGCGGATACACCAGGAACCGCGGTGTTGGCCGTCGAATGGCGCTAGCTGCGCAGCATTTGTGCACCGCCGCCGTCAGTGTCAGCCAGTTTGCCGTGGCATACGGAGCTCCATCGCAGTCTTTAACACTGGTAGCATGCCGCGACAGCGTGGACGTGAACCGTATGTGCAGTTGACGGACTTTGAGCGAGGGCGTATAGTGGGCATGCGGGAGGCCGGGTGGACGTACCGCCGAATTGCTCAACACGTGGGGCGTGAGGTCTCCACAGTACATCGATGTTGTCGCCAGTGGTCGGCGGAAGGTGCACGTGCCCGTCGACCTGGGACCGGACCGCAGCGACGCACGGATGCACGCCAAGACCGTAGGATCCTACGCAGTGCCGTAGGGGACCGCACCGCCACTTCCCAGCAAATTAGGGACACTGTTGCTCCTGGGGTATCGGCGAGGACCATTCGCAACCGTCTCCATGAAGCTGGGCTACGGTCCCGCACACCGTTAGGCCGTCTTCCGCTCATGCCCCAACATCGTGCAGCCCGCCTCCAGTGGTGTCGCGACGGGCGTGAATGGAGGGACGAATGGAGACGTGTCGTCTTCAGCGATGAGAGTCGCTTCTGCCTTGGTGCCAATGATGGTCGTATGCGTGTTTGGCGCCGTGCAGGTGAGCGCCACAATCAGGACTGCATACGACCGAGGCACACAGGGCCAACACCCGGCATCATGGTGTGGGGAGCGATCTCCTACACTGGCCGTACACCACTGGTGATCGTCGAGGGGACACTGAATAGTGCACGGTACATCCAAACCGTCATCGAACCCATCGTTCTACCATTCCTAGACCGGCAAGGGAACTTGCTGTTCCAACAGGACAATGCACGTCCGCATGTATCCCGTGCCACCCAACGTGCTCTAGAAGGTGTAAGTCAACTACCCTGGCCAGCAAGATCTCCGGATCTGTCCCCCATTGAGCATGTTTGGGACTGGATGAAGCGTCGTCTCACGCGGTGTGCACGTCCAGCACGAACGCTGGTCCAACTGAGGCGCCAGGTGGAAATGGCATGGCAAGCCGTTCCACAGGACTACATCCAGCATCTCTACGATCGTCTCCATGGGAGAATAGCAGCCTGCATTGCTGCGAAAGGTGGATATACACTGTACTAGTGCCGACATTGTGCATGGTCTGTTGCCTGTGTCTATGTGCCTGTGGTTCTGTCAGTGTGATCATGTGATGTATCTGACCCCAGGAATGTGTTAATAAAGTTTCCCCTTCCTGGGACAATGAATTCACGGTGTTCTTATTTCAATTTCCAGGAGTGTATATATCAGTTGGTGCACAAAATCCTGCACCGGCAACACTTTCGCAACTATGGACGGCTAGACGAGCAGTATAGCTTAATATTTCTGCAAATGATTTCCAACGACTTCAGTCCACGACACGTCTAGCTGCTGCACAACACCTGGCAAAAGAAGGTCCGACAGGACATTATGAAATATCCTAAAGCTTTCGTCGCTTTAATATATTCTTTTCTTGGTTGAATTGTCTATCCTAGATGTTTCGGTTCTGTACAAGGCTTCACTTCACGCACACAACTTCAGAAGACATTCTAACCATTTATACTATTAGCAGAAACTTGTTTACTATTGCTTATCTGCGTTTTATATCCCTCTGCTTCTGCCATTAACTATTTTGCTGCCCAAATTACTACTGCTTTAGTGTCTTCTTACCAGATTCCCTGAGCATCGCATGATTGAACTGGGCTGCATTTCATTGCCCTTTGTTTCATTCCGGTAACATGTTTTAGCACTTTTTAAGGCACTATTCCGTTCAACTGTGCCGTCTCTGACAACTGCAATTTCATCACGAAAACTCATTTCTTCCGTGGTTCGTTGGTTGATTCAGGGGAAGGGACCAAACAGCGACGTCATCGGTTCCACCGGATTAGGGAAGGAAATCGGCCGTGCCCGTTCAAAGGAACCATCCCAGCATTTGGCTGAAGCGATTTGGAGAAACCACGTAAAACGTAAAACAGGATGGCCGGTCGCGGATTTGAGACGTCGTCCTCCCGAATGCCAGTCCAGTGTGCTAACCACTGCTCCCCTCGCTAGGTTTTTATACCTTCTCTAACTATAATCACCTTTTAAATTTCTCTACGGTTCCCTGTACTCTTTGCAGAATCTACTATTTAAATAACATCGCGGATCTCTTCTCGACCACTGTTTCCCTTTCACGTCATTCAATTCGGTAACTGCAGTCTAGTCTCTGTCGAGACTACTATAGTCATCGATGTCAAAAGTTTTCTACAAATTTACAAACGCTATACACAGTCACTGTACCTTTAAACTCTTCCATATTGAATTTATATTTGCCTCTCTTTCAATCTTCTGAAGTATGATCTGTATTGCCTCCCGAGTTCCTGCTTTCAAATCATTCAAATGGCTCTAAGGACTATGGCAATTAACATCTGAGGTCATCTGTACCCTAAACTTAGAACTACTTAAATCTTACCAACCTAAGGACATCACACATATCCATGCTCGAGGCAGGTTTCGAACCTGCGACCGTAGCAGCAGCGCGGTTCCGGGCTGAAGCGCCTAGAACCGCTCGGCTACAGTGGCCGGCTTCCTGCCTTCCGCAGAATCCAAATTTCCCCGTGGTAGAAGTGGGAGATTTCCCGTTCTTCTGTAAATAATTCGAGTCATTATTTTGCACCTATGACAAATTGATGCAACTGACACCCACAAATTCTACATCTGTAGGAACGTTTGACACGCACTCAGTTTTAATTTGAGCCCTCAAGGTGGACGCGTTGAGGGCATCGCACCATCTTTCCCCACCGTGAGAAGACAAAGAGTGAAGCGATCGGGCAGACACGCGACCGTCACAAGGCGTGGGAACGCCAAGGTCCATCAAGTTGTGTCTGCTCAAGGTGACGCCTTTCTCTGCCAAGGCCTGCGGCGTCGCCACCTTCCTGTGTGAGTTGGGCCGGTCACAAGACCCGGTTACGGGCGAGTAGAGCCCGTTTCACCCGAGCTACTTTCTGATGGAAACAGTACTCGTGATGTGCTCGTGTTGTGTGTGGATTAGTACGAACCGAATGAGTTACATTAACGATGACTTACACTGATGAGCCAAAACACCTGCTTAATAGGTTGTTTGTCCGTATTTGGAACGAGATACACCTGATTTTGCGTATCAGGGATCAGACAGTTTGCTGGCAGGTTCGTGAAGGTATCTGGCATTAGATGTCTACGCACAGGTTATGTAATTTGCCGATTTGCGTACACGGTGATGGCGCCCGATAGCGACCCAGATGGGTTCCCTAAGATTTACATCAGGCGAATTTGGTAGCCGAGACAGCGAGAGTTCTTTATATGACTGCTCAGACCACTGTAGCACGCTTCTGGCTCAGAGACGCGAACAGTTTTACTGCTGAAAGATGACATCGCCGTCGGAGAAGGCATCAAGCGTGAGGTTCGCAGCTGTCAGCTTGTTTTCAATTACCGAATAGGACCCATACAAGCGCAGGGTAACGTCTCCCATTGCATAATACTTCTCCCACCAGCCTCCATCCGTGGCGCGCTGCACTCAATTTTTGAACCGCTGTTCACCTAGATGAGGGCTCTTTTTGAGGCGACCATCGACCAAGTGTAGCAAAAAACGTGCTTCGCCCGAAGAGCAGACACGTTTCCATTAATGAAATCCCGATGGGTTCGTGCCCTCTGCAATCGTAACTGACGATGCCGTTGGGTCGACACGTGAACAAGTAGCGCGTGGTCTTCACGGAGCTTTATGCTCAACATTGTATGATGAACGGAGTGTCCCCAAGAACTTCTGAGTATACGAGCACTGCGCTCATTCGCCAGAGGGCCACATATCGCCATCTATCTTACTTTACAGAGCAGACAAGCCTCCGAACCCCACGTTCTGTGAAGAGTCGCGGATGTCTAACCATTTAACGCTTAGTGGTAGTTTCACCGTACTACCTCTTTCGGTCGATGCTTACGACAGTAGCACGTGAACATTCGACCAGATTCGCCGTTTTCTAGATACTCGTTCGTGGGCTCTGCGTAATTATAATATTTCCGTTGTTAAAGTCGCTTACATCTATTTCCCCATTTGCATCCCACATCTTCGCTAGGGTGATCCGCCGTCCACCGTGTTCGCTCCGCATACACACTTTTTACCGCGTCACGTGCCCGCAACGCTACCAGGTGGCATCCAACGTCGCGGTGGGCAGTGCACTGTGTTGAAGGTGGAGCACTAATCTTGAGCAGGGTGTAACCACAGCACACGCGCGGTTACAGATGTATGCTAACATCGGCACTTAAATCTGCGCCGCTTTTGCTCCTATTAAGTTAACGAATTTTATGTCTTGCTGACTTTTGTTTTATTGTTTGCTAGGTTTTCGCGACATTGCGAAGGTTGCATGACGATTTCAGATTTTTCCCCAGAAGACCAAAGTAAGAAATTACCACCGCCAAAATGCTCCTGTCGGAGCACGAAAATAGCAAATACGCTCCTGTTTATTAAGACTGACCGAGAAGTGGAGTACCAGCTGGCTCAGCACGTTTTCAAATTTTCCCAAAAATTTTGGCATGCCAACATAATCGCGCTCTTTTTAGCAGGCAACTCACCTCAGTCCCACAAGCTCCCCAACTGTAACTGGCTCACACTAGTCCATCGCTCTAAGTCGCTCATTTCCATCCACTCCCACTTGTCCATTCTCAATCATTCAGCCCAACTCATTGCGCCACACACACACACACACACACACACACACACACACACACAATCATTGGCTCTCACCCACTTCCACTTTTTTTTTTATTCCTTCCCTCCCTGACAGTATCTCCTTCAATCTTTTCTTAGCGCTGCTCTGTGTGTGTCTGTCATGATGCTCCACCCTTACTGCGTCCATCGCTCTCAACACTGTCACTGTCCCCTCCCTTTTTATACCGCAACATCTGTACTGTCCTCTACTATTTATTAGTTCTTCGTCTCCTTTCCCACTGCCGCTGTCTTCTCTCGGCATAAAAAAGCCATGTTTGCATGCCAAAGTGTGGAAAAAATTTTCATCTGCTGATGAAGATAGAATAAGGCAGCCAGTATCCACTTTTCACTCAATCTTTTAAACAGGAACATATTAACCTACTCTGACTCCATTAGGAGCATTTTCCTACTTGTTCCCTCGTTTGCCCTTCCATAGCAGGGCGTGTAACTCGTATGAAAAGAACATTCTTCTGTGACACTGAAATAACGCAAGATTGTAAATTTACCCCTCAGACCGGATTATCTGTGCGCAAAAATTTTGCTTATGCTTCTGTACTACAACATGAGGTTCCCAGATAAGACACTTTACAACATATTTTTCTATGCTACGTCACTTTATAAGCTAAGCTTTTGCCTCACACCAGTATCACTTGCTTGTTTTGCGTGTACAACAGAGATAACTTTGAACCATTGTATCTCTGAAACCGATGAAGTTACAAGAAAATTTGCAAGATTGTGCAATATAGGGGTCTTCGGAATACATCGTAAAAATTACAGCCATTTACTGTGAGTAGCCGCCTTTGATTCCGCGTCTCTGTTTTGGTACTCAAAAACCATGTTTATCGGGTTTTCTCAGGAACCGATCATGAAGTGAATGCTGCCTCCATAAGTAGTATCATACCACCACACTGTAAGTAAAAAGAACCAACCGATTTGCTCCATTTGCCTACGGTGGAGGAAGTGCGTAATATTCAAAGTTTGACCCCGAACTGTAGGACAGTTACGGCAAGAGTATTTTCTGTTGGGTATTCAAATCGTCCCAAGCTTACGGGCGATCGGAAACACACTCCCCTAGCTTTTAACACCAGTAAAATCCGATTTATGAGCCCTGGAAAACGAGTTAATTTAAGGAATTGCGTTTTGGAACATTAAGTACGCACGCTGTTGCACGTGTACCGAGTGTGCTTCCAAAGCATCTGGACAAAGCAAAATGCTACACTGTGCTTAAATACGTAGGTGAACTGGTAGTGTTACCAAAATTGTTTGGACAGTGAAAAAGTCACGGTACTGAGCGAGAATGGTTCCCGTGCATTTTCAACTTTTCCCGGCGTAATGAATAGTCCATTACATTTCGGGCATTCAGCCACGCAAATAAAATTTGTTCCACTGATATTTCGGCCTCGTATCGTTCGGAATATCAGTGGAAGAAAGTTTATTTGCGCGGCTGTATGCCCGAAATTTAATGGAGAATAGTTCGATTTGTTATGTTAAAAAGATAAGGCATAGGACAACGTAAAAAGGCGGTATGCACTCATTTTTTAAAATGTACTGATGGTTCCCGGTTAAACTGTCTTTGCCGCCTGAGTGACGTAAGGTAATATTCCTTTATACAGCACAGTTGATGAGCTTTATCCTGATATGGGAAACAAACAAAAAAACTTTTATTTTCATTTTTCATGTTGAACGGGCGGCGATAGGAGAACCGCGGGTTCGCGTACTTTGTTAGGAGCGGACAATCTCGTTTCCTGTGGCCATTATTAACTTAAAACAAATAACGACTGTACGAATATAATCTTTGTAGTAACTGTTCCCCTTTTAACTCGTAGCAGAAGGCTGTTTGCGTACGACTTATTGGAAAACCAAACAAGGAGCGTTTAATAAGTAATTTAACTTTTTTCGAAAGAGGGTTGGATTTATTCAGGATTGAAATATACCATACTTTTCCCGCTGTTGGCTATAAAACCCTATTTTCACCAATCTCCGTTCAATACGACGGCCTTACGCTACCTTACAGGGAGGGCCTGTATTTGTTTTAGGGAGCAGAAACAACTAAGGCCACAAGCGCCCATGTCGTAACTGTGTAACACTAATTAAGTAGTTAAAAGCGACTAGTTGTTAAGCCCAATCGACGGAGGAAAAGGAAGCCAAAAACAAGGACTTTGTTTGAGAAACGTTCACAAAATACACCGTAGAGACAGCGGAGGTCCCGAACTAAAAATTAAGTGTCCTTCCCGTATTGCTACGACGGATATGAAGTAAAACGCTGTCGACAGCCCGCGTGTCGTTCGATAAAACGGCCGATAACTCGGACGGCAAACATACACTGGAACGTAAGCGGTTGAGGAAATGGTGAACCGTCCAAGGTTGGTGACAATGAGTGCAAAGTGGTGGGGGACCACAACTTAATAAATGGCGTCGGCTAAAACGACAGTGCCCAAAACAAATACGCGACCTAGCTAATGATATCGCGGCGATAGGGCCGGGAGGAGGTCGGCCAAGCCGCTGGGAGAGGTTTAATTCCCCGGAGCTTGTTGCCGTGAAGAAAAGAGCGGAGGTGATGCCAAAGAGAGACCACTTGCTCACAGACGGCAACACAGATACTATCCGAAGGAATGGAAGAGCTAGTAGGCCGAGGTAGGACTGCAGCCTTGGCAACAGCGTAAGCAGCCACGTTGCCGATCAGACCGAATCAACAGGCACCCACAAAATCACTGTGGCTCCATCAACAGCGAGCAAATGGAAGCTTTCTTGGACGCATTGCACTAAGGGATGGATTGTGTACAGCATACAGACGATCTGATGGGCAGAGAGAATCAGCCTATGACAAAAATCCTGTGTACTGGATGGCCTGATACAGGGCTCCGGTGTGCTGAAAATGTAGCGGTGTGCTGAAAATGTAGCGGTGTGCTGAAAATGTAGCGGTGTGCTGAAAATGTAGCGGTGTGCTGAAAATGTAGCGGTGTGCTGAAAATGTAGCGGTGTGCTGAAAATGTAGCGGTGTGCTGAAAATGTAGCGGTGTGCTGAAAATGTAGCGGTGTGCTGAAAATGTAGCGGTGTGCTGAAAATGTAGCGGTGTGCTGAAAATGTAGCGGTGTGCTGAAAATGTAGCGGTGTGCTGAAAATGTAGCGGTGTGCTGAAAATGTAGCGGTGTGCTGAAAATGTAGCGGTGTGCTGAAAATGTAGCGGTGTGCTGAAAATGTAGCGGTGTGCTGAAAATGTAGCGGTGTGCTGAAAATGTAGCGGTGTGCTGAAAATGTAGCGGTGTGCTGAAAATGTAGCGGTGTGCTGAAAATGTAGCGGTGTGCTGAAAATGTAGCGGTGTGCTGAAAATGTAGCGGTGTGCTGAAAATGTAGCGGTGTGCTGAAAATGTAGCGGTGTGCTGAAAATGTAGCGGTGTGCTGAAAATGTAGCGGTGTGCTGAAAATGTAGCGGTGTGCTGAAAATGTAGCGGTGTGCTGAAAATGTAGCGGTGTGCTGAAAATGTAGCGGTGTGCTGAAAATGTAGCGGTGTGCTGAAAATGTAGCGGTGTGCTGAAAATGTAGCGGTGTGCTGAAAATGTAGCGGTGTGCTGAAAATGTAGCGGTGTGCTGAAAATGTAGCGGTGTGCTGAAAATGTAGCGGTGTGCTGAAAATGTAGCGGTGTGCTGAAAATGTAGCGGTGTGCTGAAAATGTAGCGGTGTGCTGAAAATGTAGCGGTGTGCTGAAAATGTAGCGGTGTGCTGAAAATGTAGCGGTGTGCTGAAAATGTAGCGGTGTGCTGAAAATGTAGCGGTGTGCTGAAAATGTAGCGGTGTGCTGAAAATGTAGCGGTGTGCTGAAAATGTAGCGGTGTGCTGAAAATGTAGCGGTGTGCTGAAAATGTAGCGGTGTGCTGAAAATGTAGCGGTGTGCTGAAAATGTAGCGGTGTGCTGAAAATGTAGCGGTGTGCTGAAAATGTAGCGGTGTGCTGAAAATGTAGCGGTGTGCTGAAAATGTAGCGGTGTGCTGAAAATGTAGCGGTGTGCTGAAAATGTAGCGGTGTGCTGAAAATGTAGCGGTGTGCTGAAAATGTAGCGGTGTGCTGAAAATGTAGCGGTGTGCTGAAAATGTAGCGGTGTGCTGAAAATGTAGCGGTGTGCTGAAAATGTAGCGGTGTGCTGAAAATGTAGCGGTGTGCTGAAAATGTAGCGGTGTGCTGAAAATGTAGCGGTGTGCTGAAAATGTAGCGGTGTGCTGAAAATGTAGCGGTGTGCTGAAAATGTAGCGGTGTGCTGAAAATGTAGCGGTGTGCTGAAAATGTAGCGGTGTGCTGAAAATGTAGCGGTGTGCTGAAAATGTAGCGGTGTGCTGAAAATGTAGCGGTGTGCTGAAAATGTAGCGGTGTGCTGAAAATGTAGCGGTGTGCTGAAAATGTAGCGGTGTGCTGAAAATGTAGCGGTGTGCTGAAAATGTAGCGGTGTGCTGAAAATGTAGCGGTGTGCTGAAAATGTAGCGGTGTGCTGAAAATGTAGCGGTGTGCTGAAAATGTAGCGGTGTGCTGAAAACCGATACCAAAAATGGTCGGTGACAATGACGAAGGTGATGGGTCTTGCCCACTTGTCTTGTATAGAGGAGTGCCTATGGAATGCTGCGTTCTCGGAATGCTATACAAAAATTCAAGCCAACAACATTAGTAGTTTTATTTCAATAAAGCAGATTGACAAGTACAAAGATGTCGCAAGCAATGGGCGACATGCAACCTAAATCCGAGTCCTTGTTATATAGAATGTTGAAACGAGGCTGTCAGTTTGCTGATCACTATTTTCGTAGCACTCTCGTTTTAATACTCAGCCAATACTCCCCGAAAGTCCGGCCAAGAAAGGCAGGAGCGGCGCTTATATTCGCTTCTTGCAGGTGTCCCTCCTGTCGTGGCGTGATTCTAATGAGCGCACCACTGGCCGATGTTTCATCGCCTCCTCTGTCTTGCGTTCTTCGTCTTCGTTCCGGCGCTTGTGGTTACACCAGAACAGAAGGCACAGCCGACAACACGTTCATTCAGAGCCATCAGTGTACACGAAGAAGCTATCGCTAAGTTGCCTGCGAAGGTCGAGGAACTTACAGCGATGGATCGAATCCGGATTAGTGTCCTTGGGAAGCGGATGAAAGACGAAATGAAAACGAGCCGCTGCACGAAACCAAGATGGTAATTTGTTCACACCCATCGGGAACCCCTTTGTGACCGTACGGTACCACTATTGGTCGACGTCTTACTGCAACAATTAACACCCCATCATCCAGGTGCTGCTTCCCGCACTGGGCAGAACAGACGGAAGTCTGAAGGTGCGAGATTCGGCTGTTGGGTAGATGAGGATAAACAGTCCCTCTTGGTTGCGCAGATTTGAGAGAGACCTTGCGTTCTCAAGGAGACGGAGACGTTCGTCTGCATTCTCTGTGGCGACGAACACATCAGGAGTGGCAGCCGCGTATGGCCGGCTGGCGTGCGAGAGAGCGGACAGGTTTACGAGACCTTGTGTGATGACGCCTCGCTTTACGACCTATCGTGCTTTTGTTCACTGCCATGTCCCCGTCGATATTCTGCAAGCGCCTATGAATATCTGCGACGCTCTGGCTTGCAACCGCTCGGTGCTTGGAAAGCACCTCCGTTACAGACGACAGTTTCAAGACTGCATACAGCGCCGCCACCTATCGGAACCGCACGAAACTATCGAGGTTGAAGCGACAATGTTCCAGAATGTTTAACAAATTCCGCATTTTTCAAACGAAAATAGCTGAGAAAAAAGTTTGTTGCATTACTTATTCAACGCCTCCGCTATCAGTATAACAATGCATTTGTGACAACTTATATGACCAGCCAAAGTAAAGCTCTCCCTCATTAAGCTGGTAACTCGGAATTCAGAGCACTTCGGCAAACCACAACTTACAGCTTATTCCAGTAACAGCGTCCTGCTTCAATAGATGGTGGACTAAGTTTAGAAAAGGCCGACACTGACGTACGTATAAGATATCGTTCTGTGCCTGAATTCCTTACTGCAGAAGGTGAAAGACCCCGTCGCTTTCACGAAAGGGTGAGGGTGTATGGAGATGCTGCAGTGGGCGTCGGCACCGTTAGACGTTGCAGAGACTATGGAGAGACTGAAGGGCAAACGTAGTCGGCTGATGCGAAATGGAGCGGCCGACCAGAGACTGCAGTGACTTCGCAACAGATCCAGCGCGTTGTCCAAGCAATCCGTGACGACCGCCTGATAACTGAGGAAGTGTGTGGACAGTCATCCAGCGGTCAAAGGACTGCGATGATCATCACTGAAAAACTGGGCTACTCCAAGACTGTGCACGCTGGATAGCGAAAATGTTGACGGAGCAGAATGAAGAGGCAAGGGAAACAATTGCATCCAATTTCTTTACAGCACTTAAATTCGGTCCCCTCAAAGAAGCTCATCAGGGTGGGATAAAATAGGTCCCCTAAAACTTAAGAACAATAACTCTAATGTGTTATTTTGTTCCATGCTATAGAAGGCATGTGAAGTACCACGGAACGTAAGTAGGGCGCCCCACTTCTCATCACGAATGAAATGAATGCTGGTTATAGAAGGTGCGTTTGTACCTGTGAAGCTTTCCATGCGCACTAGGTGCATGCGGTTGCACAAAGAGGCAAGGAGGCGCATACACCGGTGCAAATTTACGCATACCTGTGATTTGTGCGCACAGGATATTACGTGCAGGCGTCCGTATCTCCATTCCAGTCGTGGGGACAGGTGTAGTACAGCAGTGGTACGACTGACCGGTTCTCTGCGTTTGGTGCTCTGTTTTACTACGTATTGCTGCATGAATCCAAATTTGCCTTCCTGTTAGCACTAACCGAGTGGTCTAACGAGGCACTCGTGGGATTCTGAGCGTAATGGTGCTTTCCCTTATTCGTGGTTGGTTGATTCCACGGGTGAAATATGACTACGCTTCCTCAGAACGAAGTTTGGAATAAGAAACGCAAACCTGAGGAAAATGAAGAGCCTTTGTTCGCACTTCCGACGAATACACGTTGAATTAGACGTTCTGGGGGCCTTTATGTGACGAAGCTATCTTGGGTCCTTTACAACCAGTTTTGATTCACACAGTTTAAGTCGACAAGGGCACTTGAAGGGACATTGTAATTGTGCTTATTTCAATTACATTGGCTTCCACTATTGTGTTGATACTGCAGTACCAGGTAATTATTCTTTGCTGTCCAAAGCCTCCTAAAGTCCGGGTAATTCCACCTCACGTCAAAATCTAGCGCGGCATCCAACCAACAAGAACACGGCAAAGTATGATCCCGTCAACGCTTCCTTTCAATATAGGTCGACCTCTACAGCTTACGAACAAACATTACCATGTTCTTGGGCTATTGTGCCTTAACGGGTTTGTTGAGTCTAAACCCTTAAGGCATGTAAATATGCATAAAATCTCTGCCCTTCATTAGTTATAGAACGACATCACTATTCATTTTCCAAACGTAAATGACAATGTCACCATTAAAATGTCTTAAAATCCTGTCATATCTTACTGTTAAAACAATGGCATCTCAGAAGTGACCGAGTAGTTTGTTTACATATTCGTTTGAAGAAACAGCGTTGTGAAAAACCAAAAATTTCTATCGAAAGGTGTCGTCAGATGATTTTTTTAAAGATTTTCGTGAAGGTGTAACAAGTTATTATCACTTCGTCCGACTTTTGATAATCAGTCACCTTAGGAAAATACTGTTTACAGTCTGCCGGTTTTCATCGTGGTCCTCCCTCCGACAGCGATTAATCTTGTGAATAGTTTCCAGAATGACATTTTCACTCTGCAGCGGAGTGTGCGCTGATATGAAACTTCCTGGCAGATTAAAACTGTGTGCCCGACCGAGACTCGAACTCGGGACCTTTGCCTTTCGCGGGCAAGTGCTCTACCAACTGAGCTACCGAAGCACGACTCAGGCCCGGTACTGACAGCTTTACTTCTGCCAGTACTTCGTCTCCTACAATCTGCAAGGTTCGCAGGAGAGCTTCTGTAAAGTTTGGAAGGTAGGAGACGAGGTACTGGCGGAAGTAAAGCTGTGAGTACCGGGCGCGAGTCGTGCTTCGGTAGCTCTGTTGGTAGAGCACTTGCCCGCGAAAGGCAAAGGTCCCGAGTTCGAGTCTCGGTCGGGCACACAGTTTTAATCTGCCAGGAAGTTTCAATCTTGTGAATGTCTACAATGCCTGTTGCTGTTCCAGGAATTATCTATGCTGTGCACACCTTGATTAAACTGATGAATTAAACAATTTGTGTGCCAAAGCCTTCGACGAAATCAGGGAAAAAACTGAAAACTTTGCGTCATTCTTCTTCATCACAATGCCAGCTGTGGCAGCACGACGAACTAATTTGATGTTTCTTTGCGCGGATACACATGATTTACCCTCTAACGTTTTTTTTTTCTGCTCCCTGACAAGCAAGAATTGCATGAACAGCGATTTTCACGATCAAAAAACTATATTTCCGAAAACATGAACCGCTCTGAGTTCTTGATGAAAGTAAATTATTACACAAGAATACGCTTTTTGCCTCTTAACAATGGAGCACGTCTATGGTGCACAGAGGTAGCTGATTGGATAAAGGGCGGATTGAACTGACTGGCACCCCATTCGGAGGCAGCAGACTGTGTAACGACTTAAAAATGCCGTGAAATTAATTTGCTCCCATGCGAGTAAGTAAGGCAGTAACCCTAATGGCGGGTGAACTAAGACCGGCGGGTTGCGGAGACGATTACTTGAGAAGAGGGCACTAGAAGTAGTGCACAAAGAATGAGCAAAACCACTTGGCAACATATGTACTGCCGAACCG
Organism: Schistocerca nitens; assembly: GCF_023898315.1. Classification (NCBI taxonomy): domain Eukaryota; kingdom Metazoa; phylum Arthropoda; class Insecta; order Orthoptera; family Acrididae; genus Schistocerca; species Schistocerca nitens. Next base: position 250,793,855 of record NC_064615.1, on the reverse strand, counting down.
AAGACTCTATGGAATGCGCACTATACTCCGCGACCCCTTGCAGCAGTAAACACTTATTTCGGCAGAGCTGGAGAAAAGCTACGCTGAGGTGATAGTAGTCATTGGGTGGCAATATGCACATATAGATATGCCGGTAGTACTGTGTACACAATGTATTAAAGGGCAGTGCATTGGCGGAGCTGTCATTTGTACTCAGTTGATTCATATGAAAGGCTTCCCACATGATTATGGCTAAACGATGAGAAAACGCACTGAACGCGGATGGTATTGGAGCTAGACGCATGGGACATTCTATTTGGGAAATCGTTAGGGAGTTCAATATTCTCAGAGCAAGTGTCAAGAGGGTTGGTTGGTTTAAAAGGATGGGGGAGAGAGAGAGAGAGAGAGAGAGAGAAGAGATCGAACTGCGAGGTCATCGGTCCCTTGTTCCCAGTAGAACAATTACCCAAGGGAAAGAAGACGTATGGCACAATAACAGGAGAAAGGAAGAACCAGGATGAACGACAGATGGGAAGCGAACACTACAATGGACAAAACAGGACAAGAAAACCACAGAGTCGCAAGAAACAGCGAAAACAGATTAAAAAGAAAGATTACAATGGCTTGCTGACCATGAGGAGAAGAAAGATCAAGCCAGCCACTCTTCAACACACTAAAACCTCCATCCTAAAAGCCCTAGGATGGAGTGCACCTACGGACAAAGGACATGCGCTAAAACTCAGATCAAATGATAAAACCTACCCTCGCGAATAAAACGTAAAACTAAAGCTGCATTGTCGCCCAGCACCGAAGGTAGGGTGCTGATAAAGTTAAAAGTGGGCAGTCCAGCAAGAGGTGGACGACTTATTTGGGTGCCACAGGGCACCGATGTGGGTCCTTGCGACAGAGGAGGTACAGATGTGTAAACCACGTATGGTCAATGCGGACCCGACGAAGGACAACTGATTTCCTGAGAGAAGCCCGCAGGGAAGACTTCCACATATTCGCAGTCTCCTTAATGAGACGCAGTTTGTTGTGCATACTGTTATGCCACTCCATCTCCCAAAGCCGAAAAACCTTAGGGAGTAAGACAGAAAGCAGGTCAGTTTCAGAGATGCCCATCTCTAGGAGCGGTTTCCGCGTAGCCTGTTTAGTCAGCCTGTCAGCAAGTTCGTTGCCTGGGATTCCGACTTGTCCCAGGGTCCACACAAACACCACTGAACTACTGGACCGTTCCAGGGCAGAGTTGGAGTCCTGGATGTTCGCTACCGAAGGATGGCGAAGGTAGCACTGGTCGATGGCTTGTAAGCTGCTCAGGGAGTCATAACAGAAAAGGAACGACTCACCAGAACAGGAACGGACGTACTGAAGTACACGAGATAGGGCCACAAACTCTGCAGTGAATACACTGCAGCCAGCGGCTGTTCAATATGGCCTCTGTGGACATATGCCAAGCCAACATTACCATCAGTCATCGAGCTGTCGCTGTAAATAACTTCACAGCCCCGTAACACGTCAAGAATCGAGAGGAAGTGGCAGCGGAGAGCGGCGGTGTTAACGGAGTCCTTAGGGCGATGCAAATGGTCCAGACGAAGCTTCGGCCGAGGTGTACACTACGGAGGGGTACGTCAATGGACCCTCAAGCAGATGTGGTAAAGGGAAGGACTAGTTCGGAGAGAAGGGATTGCACGCGAACTGCAATCTTGAGCCCCGACCAGGGCCGCCGATGCGGGAGATGAACTGCCGTGGGTGGGAAAAGGAGACAGTAACTAAGACGCCCAGGAGAACTACGAGTCTGAGCAACTTAACTGGCGAGCAGTTGCGCATGTCGGATCCGCAATGGAGGGACTCCGGCCTCCACCAGGACACGGTCACCGGACTCTTTCTGAAATCTCCCATCGCTAGGCGAACGCCACAATGGTGCACTGGGTCGAGTAAACTCAACGCTGAGGGCGCCGCCAAACCGTAAACCAGACTCCCATACGTGGGCTCTTAAGAGCTGCCGAAGCATAGAGCTATCTGCTCCCCAGCTGGTGTTGCTCAGGCAGCGGAGAGAATTTAGGTGCTGCCAGCATTTCCGCTTAAGCTGACGAAGGTGAGGTAGCAAAGTCAGTCGGTCGTCGAAAACCAGTCCTAAGAATCGATATGTCTCCACTACAGTGAGTGGGTTGTCATTAACATGAAGTTCAGGTTCCGGATGAACGGTACGCCGCCGACAGAAGTGCATGACAAACGACTTCGCGGCTGAAAACTGGAAGCTCTACTTTAGATGACTGGAAACATGTTGCCTGGTCGGACGAGTCTCGTTTCGATGTTTTTCGAGCGGATGGAAGTATACGGGAATTGAAACAACCTCATGAATCCACGGATCCTGCATGTCAGCAGGTGACTGTTCAAGATTGTGGAGCTCTGTAATGGTGTGTAGGTGTGCAGTTGGAGTGATATGTGGCCCATGATATTTCTAGAGACGACTAACAGGTGACGTACTTAAGCATCCTGTTTGATCACCTGCATCCATTCAAGCCCATTGTGCATTCCGACGGACTGACAATTCCAGCGACATCCCACAAGTCGAGAATTGCTACGGAGTGGCTTCAGGAACACACTTCTGAGTTTAAACACTTCCACTTGCCATTAAACTCCCCAGACATGATTATTTAGCATATCTGGGATGCCTTGCAACGTGCTGTTCTGAAGAGATCTCTAGCCCCCTCCTACTCTTACGGATTTATTAACATCCCTGCAGAATTCATGGTTTCAATTCCATCCAGAACTACCTCAGTCGAGTCCACGCCACGTCGTGTTGCGGCACTTCTGCATGTTCGCGAGGGCCCTACATGATGATAGGCAGTTGTACCAGTTTATTTGGCTCTTCGGTGCATTTCGGAAACCGTTAGTGTACCAGTGTAACAATGCACCCAGTGAAACCATCATTTGTGAGGCAATGGTTTATGGACAGTAACATTCCTGAAATGGACTGGCCCACCCACAGTTCCCACCTGAACCAAATGGAATGTCGACTTCGCTCTACAACCCAGCGTCAAACATCACTACTGAAGGGTAGTAAGGCTCCCAGCTCAAATGGATTTCGTTCGTAAGTGCTACAGCAGCTCGCACCGCTAATCATCCCATACGTTACTTTCTAAATGACACCCTTCAACTGGTGTAACTGCCTGGAGCCTCTAAGATATCGAGCATAGTTATTAGAAAATCGTGGACAGAAGTCCATCAGAACCCAAATTTATCGACCGATCTGCCTTCTAAATTTACTGCCTGAAGTCCAGGAGCTTCTTTTTGCTCGCCTTCAGGCACACGTACTCTGTAAGGCCTCATTCCACATCAGTTCGGATTTACACTCGGAAAATCTATGGATGATGTGGTTAAGCGGGCTGTTCGAATAGTAGTATAAGAAAATAAATATGGAATAGCAGTATTCAGAATGAAATTGTCACTCTGGAGCGGAGTGTGGAATGAAACTTCCTGGCAGACTTAAACTGTGTGCTGAACCGCGACTAACTATAGACATTTGCCTTTTGCGGTTAAGTGCTCTACCGACCGAACTACCCCAGCACGTCTCACGAGCCTTCCGCACAGGTTTATTTCCGTCAGTATCTCATCTCCTACCTTCCTAACTTCGCAGAAGCTCTCCAAGAATATCACTTCTGGAAGAAATTGTAGCGGGGAGGCATGGCTTAGTCACAACCTGGGGGAATTTTTCGTATCGGCGCACACTCCCCGAGAGTGAAAATTCCATCCTAGAAACATTCCTCACGCTATGGCTAGGCCATGTCTCCGCAATATCCTTTCTTCCAAGAGCGCTTGTCGCAAATTTCGCAGAAGAGCGTCTGTGAAACCTGAAAGGTAGGAGATGAGGTACTGGAGAAAGTAAAGCTGAGAGGACGAGAAGTGAGTTGTGCTTGGATAGCTCGGTCATAAGAGCAATTGGCCGCGAAAGGCAAAAACGTCCCGAGTTCGTATCTCGGTCCAGCACAGAATTTTAATCTACCACGAAGTTTCATAATGGCAGTACTAACAGATGTATCAGGGGACTTTGATGATTTATGGTGGCCCGCTATGTTCGCACGCCTTTTGAGACATGGAGCTCTAAACAGAAGTCTTTACATAGAACCGCCGAGTGGCGAGCGAAGAATCGCAAGCTAGTCAAAATATCAATAAGGGTTGCCCGCAGGGGTAATTTTTTTTGTGGTTTTAGGGCGCAAAACTGCTATGGTCATTAGCGCCCGGTCCGTGGCTTAGGAAACAGTAAAAAACCGAAATTGAAAACCAGCAGCAATGGAAACGAAAGTCATAAAATTGGAGAAACTAAAAGCAGAAGAAAGGCTTAAAAATCCACTACAGAAAGGGGTTGGTTGTCCCCAAAAAAAGCTTCAAATGACTGACGTCATTTCACTGGCACTAATAAACTTGAGAACGCGGTCGGCTGAGCGCGTGTCATCTGCTAAAATGGACGATATATCAGGCGATAGCTGTAGACGGGAGCGTAACGGGTTAAAATAGGGGCATTCAGTTAAAAGGTGTCTTACCGTCCACAGCTGAGAGCAGTGGGGACAGAGTGGGGGAGGATCGCCGCTCAAAAGATGTCGATGGCTAAAAAGACAGTGCCCTATCCGGAGTCTAGCTAAAATCACCTCCTCCCGACGACGCGTTCGGGAGGAAGAGGTCCAAGCGCAAGGAAGGGCTTTCACTTCCCGCAATTTATAATGGGGAAGTGTTGACCAATGCGCATGCCATAAATGAGCAGCTTTGCGACATAAACCGCTCCGTAGATCGGTGAAGGGAAGCGATTGAATAGCTGGCCGAGGAAGAGAGACTGCAGTCTTGGCCGTTATATCGGCCGCCTCATTCCCACAGATACCAGCGTGTCCCGGGAGCCAGAGGAACGCCACCGAGACGCCCCCCAGGTGGAGCAAGCGCAGACAGTCCTGAATGCGGTGGACCAGAGGGTGCACAGGGTAAAGAGCTTGGAGACTGAGGAGAGAGCTGAGAGAATCTGAGCAGATAACGTACTGTATCCGCCGATGGCGGCGGATGTAGTGGACAGCCTGGAGAACAGCGTAAAGCTCCGCAGTATACACCGAACACTGGTCGGGAAGCCGAAATTGATTTGGGGTGTCGCCAACAATATAGGCACTCCCTACACCTAACGATGTTTTCGAGCCGTCGGTGTAAATAAATGTGGCGTCCGTCATTTGTGCACATAGAGCAGCAAATGCCCGACGATAAACAAGTGTAGGGGTACCATCCTTGGGAAATCGACAAAGGTCACGGAGCAGGCAGATCCGTGGACGGAGCCAAGGCGGTGCTGTACCCCAAGTTGTCAAGAAGGTTTTAGGAAAGCGGAAGGAAAGAGAATGGAGCAGTTGACGGAAGCGGACTCCCGGGGGTAGTAGGGAGGAGGAGCGGCCTGCATACCCTACATCAAAGGAGGCGTCGAAAAAAAGGGCATGGGCTGGATTAGCAGGCATGGAAGACAGATGGCTAGCATAACGACTTAGAAGGACCGCTCGTTGATTGGACAACGGAGGTTCAGCAGTCTCAGCATAAAGGCTTTCCACAGGGCTAGTGTAAAAAGCTCCAGACACTAAACGTAATCCACAGTGGTGGATAGAGTCGAGACGCCGAAGAATGGACGGCCGAGCAGAGGAGTAGACTATGCTTCCATAATCCAATTTCGAGCGCACTAAGGCGCGATAGAGGCGGGGAAGGACCACTCGGTCCGCTCCCCAGGAGGTACCATTCAGGACACGGAGGGTGTTAAGCGATCGCAGACAGCGAGCCGAAAGATAGGAAACGTGGGAGGACCAGCACAGTTTTCTGTCAAACGTAAGACAAGAATTTAGCGACGTCTGAAAACGGAAGGTTGACAGGTCTTAGATGTAAGGAGGGCGGAAGAAACTCCTTACGTCGCCAAAAATTAACACAAACGGTCTTACTGGGAGAGAAACGGAAGCCTGTTTCGATGCTCCAAGAGTGGAGGCGATCGAGACATCCTTGAAGACGTCGTTCAAGAAGGCTGGTCCGTTGAGAGCTGTAGTAGATCGCAAAATCATCCACAAAGAGGGAGCCCGAGACATCAGGAAGAAGACAATCCATAATTGGATTTATAGAATTGGCAAACAGTACAACACTCAGCACGGAGCCCTGGGGTACCCCGTTTTCTTGGGAGAAAGTGCGGGAGAGAGTAGTGTTCACCCGCACCCTAAATGTGCGCTCTGCCATAAATTCGCGAAGAAAAAGGGGCAGCCGGCCTCGAAAGCCCCAAGAGAACAGTGTGCGGAGGATGCCTGTTCTCCAACAGGTATCGTATGCTCTCTCCAGATCAAAAAATATTGCTACCGTTTGGCGTTTCCGGAGAAAATTGTTCATGATATAAGTGGAGAGAGCAACAAGATGGTCAACTGCAGAACGATGCTTTCGGAATCCGCATTGGGCAGGTGTTAAAAGACTGCGGGATTCCAGCCACCAAGCTAAACGGTAATTCACCATACGCTCCAAAACCTTACAGACACTACTCGTGAGAGAAATGGGGCGATAGCTAGAGGGGAGATGTTTGTCCTTTCCAGGTTTCGGAACAGGAACGACGATAGCTTCCCGCCATCGTCTGGGAAAAGTACTGTCGGTCCAAATTCGATTATAAAGGCGAAGGAGGTAACGCAGACAATGGGTTGATAAATGCAGCAACATTTGGACGTGGATACCATCCGGTCCTGGGGCGGAGGAGCGAGAAGAAGAGAGTGCATGTTGGAGTTCCCGCAAGGAGAAAACAGTATTGTAGCTTTCGCGATTTTGAGAGGAGAAAGCAAGATGTCGCACTTCCGCTGCACGTTTCTTCGGGAGAAACGCTGGCGGGTAATTTGAAGAGCTCGAAATCTCGGCAAAGTGCTGACCCAACGAGTTAGAAATTGCGACGGGGTTCACTAATGTGTCATGCGCGACAGTGAGCCCAGAGACCGGGGAGAAACTAGGCGCACCTGAGAACCGTCTAAGCCGACTCCAAACTTCCTAGGAGGGAGTGAAGGTGTTAAATGAGCTAATAAAGAATTTCCAGCTTGCCTTCTTGCTATCGCGGATGACACGACAGCATGCGCTCGGAGCTGCTTATAGCGGATACAGTTGGCCAAAGTAGGATGGTGGCGGAAAACGCGGAGAGCACGTCGCCGCTCACGTAGTGCATCACGGCATGCCTCGTTCCACCAAGGAACTGGGGGGCGCCGGGGCAATTCGGAGGTGCGTGGTATTGAATGTTCCGCAGCTGTAAGAAGAACGTGTGTAATATGTGTGACCTCATCGTCGACGCTGGGAAAGTGACGGTCATCGAATGTCGCTAGAGACGAAAAAAGTGTCCAATCGGCTTGGGCAAACCTCCAGCGTCGCGGGCGCATATATGGCTGTTGAGGCTGCAGTCTAAGGACACATGGAAAGTGGTCACTCGAGTGTGTATCATCAAGGGCGAACCATTCGAAGCGCCGAGCTAGCGGAACAGTACTGACTGCAAGGTCCAAATGGGATAAATTTGTCGTGGAGGCAGACAAAAACGTAGGGACCCCAGTGTTGAGGCAAACTAGATCTGCTTGGTGGAAGACGTCTAGCAATAATGAGCCACGTGGACAAGGATGTGGAGATCCCCAAAGCGGGTGGTGGGCATTGAAGTCCCCAACCAGCAAATATGGGGGTGGAAGCTGACCAAGAAGATGAAGGAGATCAGCTCGTGCCATTGGTGTGGACGATGGAACGTATACAGTATAGAGAGAGAACGTGTATCCAGAAATGGAAAGACGGACGGCGACAGCTTGGAAGGAAGTGTTTAAATGGATTGGGTAATAATGGAGAGTTTCATGGAGAAGAATCGTGAGTCCTCCATGTGCTGGAGTGCCTTCAACAGAGGGGAGATCATATCGGACGGACTGAAAAGGAGGGAGAACAAAGCGGTCATGGGGACGCAGCTTTGTTTCCTGAAGACAGAAGATGACCAGCGAGTAGGAACGTAAGAGGATCGACAATTCATCCCGATTGGCTCGATGACCGCGGATATTCCAGTGGATAATGGACATAGGGTGAGCAGAAAATGGAGGAATGTGACCAAGGTTGCTGTCAACTCAACGACTGCTCAGAGCTTGCGACCGACAGCATGGAATGGCATTCAGCCGAAGGCCGATGATCCTGATCCATAGGTTGTTCAGGAGCAGCTCCTGCCACCAGCGATCGGCCGGTTGATCGGCCGCCAGCAGTGCGCCTCGGCGACACAGAAGACTGCTGAGGGCGATTTCCGCCAGGTGGTGCTGTAGATGGGACACGCCTTGGCGGGGGAAGGAGATGAACTGGGTTTCTTTGTAGCCTACTTGGAAGTATGATGTTTAGATGAAGGAGGAACCGATGGTTGGGAAGTTGCGGTACGTAAAAACTCTTCACGAGTATGCTCTTTTTTTGAAGTCTTGGTGTGGGACTTTTGGGCTCGAGATTTAGCAGAGCCCGACGAAGGGTGAGCCAGAGAGTGGGCAAGCGAAAGTGGTGAGGTTGAACGGGCGATCTTTGCGCTGGCCGATCTGACGACCGTGGCACTAAAGGAGAGGTCGCAAGTCTGCGTGGCCGCCTCCTTTGTTGGCCGAGGAGAAGCAAGGACGGTGCTGCATTTTCCTGTCTGAGGCACGGTGGGCTGTCGACTGGCGAATAATTTTCGAGCAGCGAAGGTCGACACCTTTTCCCTCACTCTAATTTCCTGGATGAGCTTTTCGTCCTTAAAAACGGGGCAATCTCGAGAGGAAGCAGCGTGGTCACCCATACAGTTGATGCAGCGAGGGGATGGAGGTGGACAAGCACCCTCATGGGCATCGTTGCCACACGTAACACATTTGGCCGGATTGGAACAGGACTTGCCGGTGTGATTGAACCGCTGACACCGATAGCAACGCGTAGGGTTTGGGACTTAAGGGCAAACGGAAATTATCTCATAGCCTGCTTTGATTATCGATGGGAGTTTTACTTTGTCAAATCTCAAGAAGACAGTGCGGGTTGGAATGATGTTCGTGGCAACCCTTTTCGTAACTCTATGAACAGCCGTTACACCCTGGTCAGACAGGTAGTGCTGAATTTCTTCGCCAGACAATCCATCGATGGAGCGTGTATAAACGACTCCACGCGAGGAATTTAAAGTACGCTGTGGTTCCACCCGGACAGGGAAGGTGTGTAGTAGTGAGGTATGCAGCAATTTTTGTGCCTGGAGGGCACTGACTGTTTCTAACAACAGGGTGCCATTCCGTAATCTGGAACAAGACTTTACAGGACCTGAAATTGCGTCGACACCTTTCTGAATAATGAAAGGGTTGACTGTGGAGAAGTCGTGACCTTCGTCAGACCGAGAAACAACAAGGAACTGTGGCAACGATGGAAGAACTGTCTGTGGCTGAGACTCAGTGAACTTACGCTTGTGAGCAGACATAGTGGAAGGTGAGGAAACCATTGCGGAAGAGTGCCCCATGATTACCAGCGTCTCCGATGGCGCGCTCCTCCCTTGTGGGGGCACTCTCTGAGGGCACTCCCGCCTTAGGTGATTGTTCACACCTCAGGTCACACCTCCCGACAAACGGACGGAGGGACCAATCGGCACTTTCGGAAGGTATCAGCTCGGGTAATCACCCCTCCCTGGGCCTGGCCGTTACCAGGGGGTACGTACGTGTCCTACCTGTCTACCCGGGGCGGGGAATTACGCTTTACCCCGTCACCGGCTACGCATGGAAGTGCGTGGGTCGGCCTTCAGACACGCACAGGGAGGAGAAAGGGAAAGGAAAGAAGAGGGGTCTCAAACGCCGCAGCGGAGAAAAGGGCAAAGAGAAGAGGGAAGGAAAAGAGAAGGACAGAGGAAGGACGAAGACTTGCAAGTGTAGAAAGCAAGGAATTTGTAACAGTTTCGAGCGTCCGTCTCCGGACGTAGGCACCGACCATACTCCCAGAGGGGGAGAAAGGGAAGGAAAGTGCCAGAGGTGAGGGGGGGGGCGAAGATGGGGGACGGGGAAGAATGCGGAAAGGGAAGGTATGCAGCCCGGAAAGGAAGGAGGGCCACATTAGCTCGGGGTCCCGTGCTCGCTACGCACGTATCCACAAAATAGTTGCGGACCCCTGGGGGGCGGTGGGGTGGGGAGGGTTAGATTTGTGGGCTTGCTTCCTTGAAACTAAAGAACCTCTTAAAGTTAATGGAAGTGGAGATGGATGGCACCAAAGGAGTAGTCTAATATCCTTACGACCTCCTTGTGATAGCGGCCAATGGTAAAGAACACCTATTAGCGTAACAGAACTGCTACATACCATGAGCAGTTTATGTGCTAGAAATAAACTCACCATTGTGGCAAATACTCCCGATACATTGTGTTAAAACTTATAAAGGAATCTTATAGTTAAATTACAAAAATGAAATGAGCATGAAAGGACACTGGGTTACACGACACTTGGGGAATATACCTGGACCTGTAATTAAAATTGTGTGAGCCTATCAAAATAGCTACAGAAAGGACATGCCAGTTACTGCATAAACGTACTAGGATCAACACAATTACGTATTACCAATGACTACAGTACAAACAAATGACTGAGTTCTCTTCGAATGAACAGAATGTTTTGCTGCCAGTGTGTGGACACATCGACTGCACAGCAGCCAGTACGAGTGTGGTAAGGGGCCGACATAGGTATATTTTCCTGCGGCTCTCTGGAGCTTTCGGCACGAAGTCAGTGGACGCACTGTTTTGTACTCAGGATATACCTGACAGACGTAAGTATTAAGTACTGCGGGGCTGAGGATGGTCTGATTAGACACAGCGTGAGACCTCTTCGAGGACAACAAACCTCGCGGGAGGTCAGAATGTGGTGAATGAACACGTGGCAGAGGGAATAGAACTGCGAAACGAGCCGCAAGGTGCAAGTATTCTTCTCCAACATCATCAGGGAGTGACTGAGGATGAAACTTGTCAATCACACCTGGGACATTTTATTTCATAACCGGCCATGGGCGATACCCCACGCATTTGCTGAATGTAAACCTCAGCAAGAAGGTTGATTACACTTGTGAAGAGAGAGGGACCCAGGAACAATCACTAAGAGCATGGTTTCCCAAATTGTTCCTTGGAAGACCAGAGAACCGCCGGAAATGCCCCGCGAAAACCGTAACACTGCGATTTTTTGACTTTTTTCTTATTCTGTAAGTGTTATTGTGATGTGTTATTAGTAATGATTTCAAATTGAAGTAATCGCTGAAAAAACAATTTCCCTTCTCAAAAAATTTTTATAAAACTTCTACATCCAAATGGATGCTCTGCGAATCACACTTAAGTGCCTGGCAGAAGGTTCATCGAATCACTTTCATAATAATTCTATTATTCCGATTTCGTTTAGCACGCGGAAAAAACTAACACCTATGTATTTCCCTTATTTTATTATGCTGATCGTTTCTATCTATGTAGGTCGGCGTCAACAAAATATTTTCGCTTTCGGAGGAGAAAGTTGGTGCCAAATTTCGTGAGAAGATTTCTGCCGAAACGAAATACGCCTTTCTTTTAATGATGTGCACCCCAAATCCTGTATCATTTCAGAGACACACACTCCCCTATTTCAAACAAATGGTTCAAATGGCTCTGAAGACTATGGGACTTAACATCTATGGTCATCAGTCCCCTAGAACTTAGAACTACTTAAACCTAACTAACCTAAGGACAGCACACAACACCCAGTCATCACGAGGCAGAGAAAATCCCTGACCCCGCCGCGAATCGAACCCGAGAACCCGGGCGTGGGAAGCGAGAAAGCTACCGCACGACCACGAGCTGCGGACTCCCCTATTTCGTGACAATACAAAACGTGCTGCTCTTCTTTGAACTTTCTCCATGTACTCCGTCAATCCTACCTGGTAAGGATCCAACATCGCGTAGCAGTATTCTAAAAGAGCATGGATAAGCGTACTGTAGGCAGAGTCTAGTGGATCTCTTACATTTTCTGAGTGTTCTGCCAATGAAACAGTCTTTTGTTAGTCTTCCCCACAACATTTTCTATTTATCCTTCCAATTTAAGTTGTTCGTAATTCTAATTACTAGGTATTTAGTTTAATTTACGGCCCTTAAACTTGACTAATTTATCGTGGAACTGAAGTTTAATGGATTTCCTTTAGCAGTCGTGTGTATCTTAGTTTTCGTTATTGAGAGTCAAATGGCAATTTTCGCACCATTCAGGTATCTTTTCGAAATCTGTTTTGCAACTTGTTTTGATCTTCTGATGGCTTTACTAGTCGATAAATGACTGCGTCATCTGCAAACAACTTAAGACGCAGCTCAGATTGTCCCCTAAATCGTTTATATAGATAAGGCACAGCAAAGAGTCTAACACTACCTTGGGGAACACCAGAAATCACTCCTGTTTTACTTCATTACTTCTCGTAAATTACTACGAACTGTGGCCTCTCCGACACGAAAACACGAGTCCAGTCACGTAACAGACAATATTCCAGAAGTACGCAATTTCATTACAAGCCACTTGTGTGCTGATTGTGGTTAGTGTTTAACGTCCCGTCGACAACGAGGTCATTAGAGACTGAGCGCAAGCTCGGTTTAGGGAAGGATTGGGAAGGAAATCGGCCGTGCCCTTTCAAAGGAACCATCCCGGCATTTGCCTTGAACGATTTAGGGAAATCACGGAAAACCTAAATCAGGATGGCTGGAGACGGGATTGAACCGTCGTCCTCCCGAATGCGAGTCCAGTGTGCTGACCACTGCGCCACCTCGCTCGGTAAGCCACTTGTGTGGTAGCGTCTCGAAAGCGTTCTGTAAATATAGAAATACGGAATCAATTTAAAATTCCTGAACACTTCGTATGAGAAGTGAGCTAACTGTGTTTCACAATAACGATGTTTTCTAAATCCTTGTTAACTGTGTGTCAACAGGCCGTTTTCTTCGAGATAATTCATAATTTCCAAACACCATACGTGTTTCAGATTCCTGCTGCATATCGACGTTGATGATACGGGCCAATTTAGTTGATTACTCCTACCTTTCTTGAATATTGGTGTGATGTGTGCAACTTTCCACTCTTCGAGTAGGTATGTTGTTGAACAAACAGTTGTATATGATAAGTACGGAGCTGTTTTATCAGTATACTCTGAAAGGAAACTAACTGGTGTACAGTCTGGACCGGAAGACTTTTGTTAAGTGATTAAAGTTGCTTCACCCCGATTACATCTCCCACGTTATTCATGTTGGCAGCTGATCTTTATTCGAATTCGGGAATATTTACTTCGTCGTCTCTGCTGAAGGAAGGTCGGAAGGCTGCTTTGGCAGCACTGTCGTCGATAGTATTTCGATTGCTATCGTGCAGATAAGGCGTTTATTATGTCTTGTCGCTAGCATACGTAAGACCAAAATTTCTGTATTTTCTGCCAGGTTTCGAGACAAAGTTTCGTTGCGGATACTATTATAAGCATCTCGCATTGAAGTCCGAGCTAAATTTCGAGCTTCTGTGGAAGATCGCCAATCTTGGAGATTTTGCATCAGTTTAAATTTGGCAATAAGTAAGAGGATTCTCGAAGTATTCCGTGAGAGGGACAGTTTGAGAACCCCTAACAAGAGACGAGACTGTGGACCGATCTCAACGACTGTGCAGACGGAATATGCAGTGTACTGCATAAGGGGTACTTGCAGAGTAGATGGGAGAAACGACTCCACAGACAGTACTTGTGAGACAGGTGACAGCAGTAGCGGTAACAGATCTGGCTACGATGACACAGCTGAAGACCGACAAGCATGGTGTAAGGACTAAATGTGTAGTCATCAAAGTGTCACGAAAACAAGTGTTCATTAGACAGTAATGCTAGATTGTGAGAAACGCAGACATACGGGACAGCCTAACCTGCCACGCACAGTAATCTAACGTAGTATATGTCTGATTACAACATCCGAGGGCGAGAGAGGCTAAAGTAGTGTTGAGGTCCTCGCCCTGGTATAGCGAGAAGTAGGAGATCGGATGGTGGCTGCCCTGGAGCGAAAGTATCAGTGTCTGTGAGGCACTCCCTCCTAGCATCGGTGGAGGTGTTTCATAAATCTGAATTGTTATCTTCCTATTTCCACATCGTAATACATAAATTGTTAGTTTTAAGAATTTCAGTTTCCTAAGTAGTTTTAAGTTTGAAAGTGTTAACGCTGCAACATTGTTGAACTTTCATACAAAAAATAAATCAAATACGCTTCGTATTTTGTATGCGTACAAAATATTGCGAAAACACGGTCTTAGTACCTACGTGCATTGTTTGTAAATAGCAACAAATAAATAATTCACTACCTTCTCTGGCTCCCGGTTTTGGGGAAGAAGGGGCTGTCATTTCTCCACGGGCATTCAGACAACTCACCGACAAGCGTCCTCCACCAGAGTTACAATTGTGGATACACCCCATTTTAATCTCTACTAACAGTATACCGAACAATTTTCATCACTTGTTATATATTGTACTAATAGCAATTTCTCAGAGACCTGCTGACGTACTGAGAATCTGTATTGAACAGTGAAGGGGAGAGGAGATACTTTCGAGACATAGGCTACTAGGCGGTTTGCTCGCAAATTCTTGAACATATTTTCAGTTCGAATATAATAAATGTCTGAGACTGAAAAGCTTCTGTCCACAAATCAGCTTGTGTGAAAATCAGCTTGCCCTTCTCACATGAAATTCTGCGAACCATGGATGGAGATCAGACAAACAATCCATACTCTTACACTTCCGAAGAGCATTTGACACCGTACTCCACTGCAGACTTAACGACGGTACGAGCATACGGAATAGGTTCCCACAAAACTGTCTTTGAGATACCTCAGGCAACAGAACCCAGTACGTTGTCCTCTATGGCGAGTGTTCGGAGGCAAAGGTATCGTCGGGAGTGCCCCAGGGAGGTGTTATAGGAACGCTATTTTTTTTCTATATGCTTAAGTGATCAGGTGAACAGGGCGAGCAGCAATCCGTGGCCGTTTGCTGTTGATGCTGTGCTGTATGAAATGTCACCGTTGAGTAACTGTAAGAGGATACAAGGCGACAAATATTCTAGTTGGTGTGATGAATGGCAGCTAGCTGTAAATGTAGGAAAATTAAAGCAGCTGAGTTGGAAAACCAATCACTGAATGTTCGAATACAGCATGATCAGTGGTCTGCCTGACAGTCAAATCGATTATATATCCAGGTAGTACGTTGCTAAGTGATATGAAATGGAACAAGCACGTAAGGAATGTAGTAGGGAAGGGAATGGTAGCTTTCGATTTATTGGAAGAATTTAGGAGAGTGGTTCGTCTGTAAAGGACACTTCATATAGGTCATAGCGCGACCCATTCGTTAGTACTGCTCGAGCGTTTGAGATCCTTACCAGGTCGGATTGAAGGACGACATCTAAGCAAATCAGAGGCGGGCTGCTACTTTGTTACCACTAGGTTCGAACAATACGCAAGGGTGACATGCTTCGGGAAGTGGGAATTCCCTGAGGGAAGGTGGTGTCCTTTTCGAGGAACACAGAGAAAATTCACAGAACCGACATTTGAAGCTGACTGCAGGTAGATTCTAACGCCGCCGACGTAGATTTCGTGTAAGGACCGCGAAGATACGAGAAATTAGGGCTCATACGGACGCCTGTAGACAATTTTTTGCTCTAGCTCTATTTGCGAGTGGAGCAGGAAAGGTTCAAATGGCTCTGAGCACTATGGGACTCAACTGCTGTGGTCATCAGTCCCCTAGAACTTAGAACTACTTAAACCTAACTAACCTAAGGACATCAGACACATCCACGCCCGAGGCAGGATTCGAACCTGCGACCGTAGCAGTCGCACGGTTCCGGACTGCGCGCCTAGAACCGCGAGACCACCGCGGCCAGCAACAGGAAAGGAAATGAGTAATTGTACAGGGCACCCTACGTCTCGCACCGTACGGTAGCTTGTGGAGTATGCTTGTAGATCTAGCAGGTTGTTCAGAAAAGTACAGTCATGATACCGACCACTAGTTTTCAGACAACTTACTTGTTACTTGAAAATAATATTCCGGTTACTCGTAACTGTTGAGTATCATTGGAATTTTAACGTCTTTCCACTGTAAATACAGAAGCAAATGTGACTGTCACTTTTTCCAGTTACGTAACCATCCAGTTGGGCAGCACCAGATCAGTGCCAACGCTCCAGTGCATACGGACACAGCTGGACAACGAACATCTGCCGCCTGATCCCTTAAATTAGGCGTGAACCCGACTTCAATTATAGCTTGCCACATGCGGGCAGGCTTTTAAGTTACGAACGTCGTCTGTATTCTTCGAACCGTTTACCGCGGTTACCAGTTTCCTCCAGAACGCCGGCGCCTACGCAAAGAGGCATTGTGAAATACTACGTAGCAATGGACACTTAGCAGAAACATTTCAGTCTTCCTGTTGTTGCAACAGGTACTTAACGCCATAACATACCGAACAAAAAACATGCAAAGTAAGGAAACGCCTAACATATGTAGAACCACAATTTGGTATCTAATTTTACGGTTAAATGGTTGTAAAACGTATATGTAAATTTTCGTTCGAGAGACAAAAGACAAAGCGACAAGGCTCATGTTTCTCACAAAAGAAGGTGCCTGATCAAATCAGTGTAGAGGGTAATGTAGGAAAATTTACAGGTTTTCAATTCCGAGCAGTCTCTTATGCTTACGTTATAGCCGAGGAAAAAATCTTTCCCCATTAAAGTTTTCTCAACATCTGTATGTTGTGCTATTTAGGGCTATTTTGGCAACCCATAGTGGGAGAAATACTTCGAGAGGTTTTTTTTTGTTTTATGACGAGATGACGTAAAATATTGCTTTCGCATCTACTCATCTTGTACATGAAGGTCGATAGTAAGGAATGCGTAGTTTATTTGGCGACGCAATTTGGTAAGTCACTTTAAGACTCAGCATTCAGTATTAATTTTATCGTCTATGAATTTTGTAGTCTGTCGTTTCGATGCAGCAACGAACGCGTTTGTTGTCATAGCTTCTTCCATCGATTTTATGTAGCACCAAAACCGTGTCTCCTGAGAAATCAGTAGTTATATTCTTTATGGCGAATCCGATGGACGCTTCTTCCCCAGCTGGTTTTACTTTTTTGCCCAAAGTAGCACTAGATTTTCAGGGAAAGGGGAAAGGACCAGGAGGGGGGGGGGAGCGAAGGATATGTGTGTGTGGGCGGGCGGGGGCGGCATTATTATTGTTTGAAGCTTCTGAAGCGCTGCTGTGAAATGTTTCGCTTTGCGAGTTTGGACTGGTTTGGAAGCTGCATCTACAGGTTGACAATTATTGAACTATATCGAAAAATGTAAAGTGGTTACAAACTACTGCGTGCACACACTTCCAACATGTAAACATTACAACAGATATTGGGATTTAGGTTGTAACATGTTCGATATGCCTACCTCCAGTGGCCATGATGTGCCGCAGACTAATATCTAAATTCTGCACGACCTGCTGAACTGTGAACATCGACACTGTCGATGACCTCCTGACTGGCTGTTTTCAGTTGAGCAATGGTATTGCAGTTACTGCTGTACACCTTGTGTTTAATATAACCCCACAAAAAGGAGTCGAGTGTTCAGATCCGGAGAAATGGCGGCCAATCGAAGCCCATGCCAGCGGTATCTGGGTTCCCCAGAGCCAGACTGGTCCCGAAAGTGCTCCTCTAGAACATCACGCACAATTTCTTCGATTGGGTCAAGCTCGCATGGGCCACATCTTGTCGAAATCAGAATCACCTTGGATAATGGGGGTGAAATAGTCTTGTGAAACTTTCACGTACCCTTCGGTAGTAAACGTGCCATCAAGGAATATCGCACCGATTATTCCTTGGCTGGGCACTGCACGCCACACAGTCACCCGTTGATGATTAAGAGACTTCTCGATCGCGAAATGCGGATTCAGTCCCCCAAATGCGCCAAATGAAAGTGGGCTTCATCGCTAAACCAAACCATACAGCGCATACTAATTCCCATCATGCCCCGTGGCCAACCGTGCAGTTTGCATGTCTAACGCAAACCGTTCAGAAGATAGGATCTTATTCTACATAATTTAGTAATTGTCATCCTGTAGTTTAATGTTATATATTTCAGTTACTGATCAAATGATTATCGATGATATTTGTATTTGTGTAGGAGTATGGGTTAGGATATCCGCCGCTCGTGGTCTCGCGGTTGCTTTCACGCTTCCCGAGGACAGGGTCCCGGGTTAGATTCCCGGCGGGGTCAGGGATTTTCACCTGCCCCGAGAGGATTGGGTGTTCCCCATCATCCCCATCATCCCCATCATCCCCATCATCCCCATTACGGTCGAAAGGAAGGCAACGGCAAGCACTTGCACTAGGACCTTGCCTAGTACTGCGGTGCGGGTCTCCGGCATCATTCCGCTACTCTCTGTCAAGAAGCATGGGACTATTTCCATTCCATGGGTTAGGGTAAAATGTAAAACAAAAATTCGCTTATTTCCTCCTATTCGCATGACTTCTTGTCGTTGCTGATGATTATGATGATTTCAGTGTAACTATTGGATTTCTGCAGAACTCCAAATGTATCTCGTCGCAGCTGCTGCTAGCTACACCCATTTTAAGTCTAATAGTCAAACCTGAGTCTCCCTCTAATTTTTTACCGTCCACACTTCTCTCCATTACCAAATTGACGATCCTCACGATGTGCTCTAACACACTATCCCGTATTGCGGTGAACATGTGCCATAAATTTCTGTTCTCAATGCGATTCTTTACCTCTTTGTTAGTTGTACAATCTACACATCTAATCACAGCACCGTTCGTCACACGCGGAGCAACAGATCTGTGCACGCTACAAGAAGGGTTCTCGAGGCGTTGTCCCGGTAATTTTAGGGATTGGGCTACCAAGACCAGTTATAAAAAATCCCAACCCCACGATGGAACCTGACGAAAGTTGACTGGATTAAATATGCCTTACATCGAGAACACAATCGCATACTGACGAATCCTGAGAACTACAAAAGGTTCACGCAAAGCACGCGATTAGGGAGGAGTCAAGCCCTGAAGGACTAAAGAACTTTAAGCACTGAAGGAGACATTTCAGAGCAGGGACGACGAGACAGCGGAACAACTGGTTAACACTACGGAGGAGCAACGCAGGAGTAGATGGAAAGAAGCAATGGAAGGTCTTATATTACCCACTCCAGCAGGAGGAGCTGGGGCCTTCTGCGGAATTTAGGCGGTCCCAGCGCCTCGTATGCCGTCCCTGGGTTCTAGCCCATCTGAGGTGACGACTATCCTGAAACTAATCTCCAGAATCCAAGTGAAGACAGCTGAAAATATTTCCAGAAACTTGAGAAATATAACAATAATCCAGTCAACATGGACTTGTGAAAGAGGGTAAACAGAGGAGATAACCCAGACCTTTAAGCTAATTAAGACAGGAAAAGCACCTGGCACCGACGAGAACCTACCCGGGTTTCGAAGGAACTAGATATTTTAGGAAGGTGATTGACCGAACTCTGCACAGAATGCACCAAAACTGGCGCTCTCCTGAAGATCTGGAAAGAATTAAAAGTCATCGCAGTGCTGAAACCCGGGAAGTCTGGAGATAAAAATTTCAGACCGATATCCCTGCTATGTCTCTCCTGTAAACGTTACAATATTAATGACTAGAATAATACCATACATCGAAGTCAACCACCTTACATACAGAGCGGGTGTTCGAGAAGGTGGAAATTGCTATCACGTGCTATCTCTCAACACATATTGAGAAAGGCTTCCACAACCAGATGAAAATCTGGCCTGTTTCTCCTAGAACTTACATCGGCTTACGGCACATGTATTGACGGCCTACTGATTAAGCTAACTACAATCAGATGCAAACAGACTTACACCTTACTCAGAAACATGTTAACAGACAGGAAAATCAAGGTTTTTTGCTTCATGACATGAACAGGAAGTGTATAATTCTGAATAATTCCCTGCCACAGCGTTTGGCAATTGCATCCATTCTTTTCAATCCATATATTGCCGACATGTCAGACTTCTAAATTTGTGTAAGAAGATGACTTGGCCATCGCATACCAAAGTAAAAATTTTAGCGACCACGAAAAAATATTTAATGCAGACCTGGAAGTACTGAACACCTACTACTCCAAGTGGCACCTACGTCCCAACCCTAACAAAACGATCAGCACCATAACGCACAGAAAACTACCACTTTGAACGGCCAAGACACTAGGCATGGAGAAAATCCGAATACTTTGGAATGAAATCAGATAGCACTAACGTGTAACTCACATCCAGAAGATTAAACCAGAAACTAAAACCCCGTAATGCTATCCTGTCTAAACTATCTGGAACGACGTGGGATTTTGGAGCGAGCTCATTGAGGACTTCAGTACTAGCCCTTGTCTACGGAGTGGCTGAGTATGTTCGGCAGTCTGGATGAATAGTGCACACGTAGCCAAAGTGGACGTCCAACTGAAGGAGACAATGCCAGCATCATTTACATCCAGTGCCACCCCTTGTACTGGCTCGCCGTTGTTGCAAAACAGAGCCCCCTGACGTTACGCGATCAGGTAGCCCCAAGATCACACAGAAAAATCCTAGACAACTCCGAACTTCCTGTGTACCAAGATCTAGCACCTGTAAACAGACAAATCCATGCCACCTTTACGGAAAATCTGCGGAAAACTACAGGTGTTCGACCCAAAGGCAGCTTGGAAAGAACTATAACCCATTTCTGCACACCTTTTAGGTAACCTTTCATTTCTTGTGTTTCGAACCTGCTACCGTCAAAACTTCAGAATATTTCCGTAGTTCACTTGGTGCATTTTTATGCTTTTTGTTTGTCGAATTCAATCTCTTGGGTTATATAAGGATTTCTACTGGAGCATTTAAAAAGCCATTCATCAAAATGTATTCACTGAAATACTCCAACTGTACACTGAGTACCTATCTTCTTTACGTATGTCCTTATAATGCTACATAGTATTACAAATATTCTTGAGCCACTAGGCTGAGCTGACCGTTGGTGGCCGAGCGGTTCTAGGCGCTTCAGTCTGGAACCGCGCGACTGCTACGGTCGCAGGTTCGAATCCTGCCTCGGGCATGGATGTGTGTGATGTCCTTAGGTTAGTTAAGTTTAAGTAGTTCTAAGTTCAAGGGTCTGATGACCTGAGATGTTAAGTCCCATAGTGCTCAGAGCCATTTGAACCATTTTGAACCACTATGGCTGAGTTGGAGTGTCTTGGTATGTCATTCAGATTACCTCTTAGCTATGCACTTTATACTGAAGTAAATGGTCAATTCACTGGATTTCCTCGAACTCCCATTCAGGACTGCCCGATAGGCCCCAATTGTTCATCAGTTGCTCACGTCTGCCAACACTCGTCTTGTCACGATTCAGAGTTGTGGACAATTTCCTCGTGAGGTTGAATTTGTCTTCCACCCTCTTTCTTTTCATACTCTGTAACTCCAATACCCCACCATATTTTCATTTCCCTCTAACAGAAGAATTTCTTTTATGACACACAATTACATGTGTCTGTGGAGCTGTTAAGCTATATTTAAACTACAATACTCTTACAGGCCCTGGCTTCGTGTCGTTCTCTGTTGCTATAATGCGTTCCTATGCTGTTCATCGTAGGTCACCCAGACACGTATTTTCTTGTTGGTACAGTCCTGCATTGCCCCTATTGTGTTTAAAACCCAGCGCTGACGTGACCGAACGTCCTGTTATTGCCATCACATTTCACTAATTCCTTGTATTCTAACTCCAACCCATTCATTTCTCTTATCAAATTTTCCAGCTGACTTGTCAGATTTCGGGGTGTTTTATTCCACACTCCATCACGTAAAACCTTAAGTTTGTTCTTCCTAAATTCACCATGTTCCAGAATAATACCCGCCAGGAGACTGGAACGGGAGACTTTTCTTCCTCCAGAATATTTTACCCATAGTGATGCTCTTGTTTAACCCAGATAAATCCGTATGCTCTGGGAAATATATACACTCCTGGAAATTGAAATAGAACACCGTGAATTCATTGTCCCAGGAAGGGGAAACTTTATTGACACATTCCTGGGGTCAGATACATCACATGATCACACTGACAGAACCACAGGCACATAGACACAGGCAACAGAGCATGCACAATGTCGGCACTAGTACAGTGTATATCCACCTTTCGCAGCAATGCAGGCTGCTATTCTCCCATGGAGACGATCGTAGAGATGCTGGATGTAGTCCTGTGGAACGGCTTGCCATGCCATTTCCACCTGGCGCCTCAGTTGGACCAGCGTTCGTGCTGGACGTGCAGACCGCGTGAGACGACGCTTCATCCAGTCCCAAACATGCTCAATGGGGGACAGATCCGGAGATCTTGCTGGCCAGGGTAGTTGACTTACACCTTCTAGAGCACGTTGGGTGGCACGGGATACATGCGGACGTGCATTGTCCTGTTGGAACAGCAAGTTCCCTTGCCGGTCTAGGAATGGTAGAACGATGGGTTCGATGACGGTTTGGATGTACCGTGCACTATTCAGTGTCCCCTCGACGATCACCAGTGGTGTACGGCCAGTGTAGGAGATCGCTCCCCACACCATGATGCCGGGTGTTGGCCCTGTGTGCCTCGGTCGTATGCAGTCCTGATTGTGGCGCTCACCTGCACGGCGCCAAACACGCATACGACCATCATTGGCACCAAGGCAGAAGCGACTGTCATCGCTGAAGACGACACGTCTCCATTCGTCCCTCCATTCACGCCTGTCGCGACACCACTGGAGGCGGGCTGCACGATGTTGGGGCGTGAGCGGAAGACGGCCTAACGGTGTGCGGGACCGTAGCCCAGCTTCATGGAGACGGTTGCGAATGGTCCTCGCCGATACCCCAGGAGCAACAGTGTCCCTAATTTGCTGGGAAGTGGCGGTGCGGTCCCCTACGGCACTGCGTAGGATCCTACGGTCTTGGCGTGCATCCGTGCGTCGCTGCGGTCCGGTCCCAGGTCGACGGGCACGTGCACCTTCCGCCGACCACTGGCGACAACATCGATGTACTGTGGAGACCTCACGCCCCACGCGTTGAGCAATTCGGCGGTACGTCCACCCGGCCTCCCGCATGCCCACTATACGCCCTCGCTCAAAGTCCGTCAACTGCACATACGGTTCACGTCCACGCTGTCGCGGCATGCTACCAGTGTTAAAGACTGCGATGGAGCTCCGTATGCCACGGCAAACTGGCTGACACTGACGGCGGCGGTGCACAAATGCTGCGCAGCTAGCGCCATTCGACGGCCAACACCGCGGTTCCTGGTGTGTCCGCTGTGCCGTGCGTGTGATCATTGCTTGTACAGCCCTCTCGCAGTGTCCGGAGCAAGTATGGTGGGTCTGACACACCGGTGTCAATGAGTTCTTTTTTCCATTTCCAGGAGTGTAGTTTCCCTTGCTTTCAACTGTTCTCAACACCAACACAGCACTGTAAAACTGGCGAATGTCGAAAGCTCAATCGATCAATCATTTACCGTACATCCACATGATTCCATTTCATAATCAAGTGCCTGGCAGAGGGTTAATCAAAAGAAAGCTATTTCTCTACCGTTCCCATCTCTAACAGCAGGCGGGAAAAACGAACACTTAAATCTTTCCGAGCGCTCTGATTTCTCTCGATTTTCATCCCTCCTTACGTAGGTGAGCACCAACATTTTCACACTGAGGAGAAAGTTGGAGACTGAAATTTCATGAGAATGTCCTGCCGCAATGAAAAACCGCCTTGTTGTAATGATTGCCACACTAATTCACGTATCATAGCCGTGGCACTCTCGCCCCTACTTCGCAATATACAAGACGAGCTGCCCTTCTTTGAACTTTTTCGACATCCTCCGTCGACCCGATCTGATGCCGGTCCCACACCGCACAGCAGTACTCCAGAAGAGAACGTACGAGTTTAGCGTACGCAGTCCAGAATACCTGTCGCATTTTGTCAGTGTTCTGTCAGTAAATTGCATTCTTGGTTTGCTTTACGCACATTACCTACGTGATCATTACAGCTTCACTTATTCGTAAGTGTAATCCATAAGCATTTAGATGAATTTACAGCATTTAGATTTGTGTGATTTATCGTGTAACCGAAATTTAGGATTCCTTTCGGTACTCACTTGGATAGCTTCACACTATTCGTTACAGTCAATTTGTTTTGATCTGATGCCTCTGAAAGGCGGCAATTCACAGTATTATCTGTACACGGAGTGCTACTCAGATTCTCTCCTGAATCTTTAATGTGGGTCAGGAACAGCAGAGGGCCTGGAACACCTACTTGGGGAACGCCAGATATTACTTCTGTTTCACTCAATGATTCCCTGTCAAGTACTACGAACTGTGACCTTTCTAACAGGGAATCCTGAATCTAGTTGCACAATAGACCATAGTCCATAGGCACGTAATTTGATTAGAAGTCAATTATGAGGTAGTGTATCAAAAACCTTCTGGAAATGTAAAAATGTGGAATCAATTTGACATCCCCTGTCAATAGCAGTCATTACCTCCTGCGAAAGAGCTAGTTGTGTTTCGCAAGAACGGTATTTTCTGAATCCGCGTTGGCTGTTTGTTTTCTTCGAGGTACTTAATGATATCCGAACATGTATGTTCCAAAATCCTACTACAAATCGATGTTAGCGGATTACTTATATTTCCTTTCTTGGGTACTGGTTTGACTTGTGCAACTTTCAAGTCGTAGGTACGCATCTCTCAACGAGCGATCAGTCGTGTATGACTGCTCAATATGAAGCTGTTGTGTCAGCATACTCAGAGGAACCAGACTGGTATACAATGAGGACCGAAGGCCATGTCCTCATTAAGTGATTTAAGCTACACCGTGGATATCTACTAAGTTTTCTGCCACTGCAGTATCATCGTCTCTCCACAGATATCCCTGTGCTGGGGTTGCACCTACTGTATGTGCATGTGTATCGTCGAGGCACGCTGATCATCCCATCATATTAAGGTTCGTGGGAGAGCGTGACTAAGCAGTATTTTAATTATTATAATTTTTATTAAGTCTTGTCTGAAATTACTGTTTGCTTTTAATTTTATCGCGTAATAAACGCGTTAACACGTCTATTGTTCAAACAACCTGTTACTATTGGTGCGTCTGGGTTCGTAACACACTTGCCCGGTATAAAAATTGGCGTGACACGCGCACCGAGGCGTAAGAAGGAACTTCCCACGATTATGACGCTGCAGTAAAACGTGACAGAAAGAGAGACAGGACAAAGGACTGCTCGGACTGGTGACGCACTCTCAGGACAGAAGGGCACATCTGGCCTCGTCCGCCATATCTGTGCAGCTGGGAAGTCAATGCCTCCACGCGTCCGTAAGCCACGATTCGCATTTTTATATTGTCGGAAGTCATCAACGTGAAAGTAACATTTTCACAATAATGAAAATGTGCCATACACTGTTTTAAACTTTAAAGTCAATCTGATGATAGCACTGGAAGAAAAACTTCTCTCAAAAGAATCAAAAATTGAGGGGGGGAAAGCTTGTGAAACACGGTATGTTATATTCACACACGTCTTGCAAACATCAGATGCGGGTTTTGCTGTCGTCTGCATGAAGTATCGCCGTTGGACGACTGTAACGAAATGTATAAAGACTGAAAATTTTCGTTTTGTGTGATGTATGACAGCCCTTTGAAATTGGATGAAGAAACAATGCCTACAACAAAGAGAAATAGCCGCACAGTATGTGATGACGGAATCAGTGGTGAACATATTTAGCACATACTGTATTTAAGGGTAATACTAAGAATTACAGTTAATTCAAAATGAGATGAGAATTTTATCTGCAAACTCACCTGGCATTTATGGATTATAAAAAAGCAACTGACAGAACTCTCAGAGAGAAACTAAGGGCAATAATGGAAGAGAGGTATCCATGAACATCTGATCGCAGTCTCCGAAAGCCTGTATATGAACACCGGAATTAGACTTGGCATGGGTAAAGAGAACACCTGAAATACAAACAGATGGAGTAAGGCAGGAGTATAGCTCGTCACGAACATTATTCGATATCTATACAGATGGCATGGTCAGGGAATAGGTAAGAGAACATCAGGCGTACATGTTGGTAGGAATAAATTTATTAACGCGATGTTATTTGCGAATGATTGTTATAGAAGACAACGAAGATAAATTACAACTGGTATTACAGTGAACTAAATAAGCCAAAAGTAAGCTACAATCTGACCATGAATAGTTACAACTAGAACCATTCCTTTATAGGTATCCACCCAGTACGAATAAAAATAGACAAAATCTAACAGGCGGCCCATTTCACGTATTTAGAATGTGCCATCTTATGATCAGGAAATGAATATAAAAAAACTAGTACTTAGTGTGTCTGTGGCAGTCATACGAAAAATAAGAGACAAGTGAACTTTTATAACGTCAAGTCATATTCTATTGTATGGGGCAGAAAATTTGACACTAAGATTTAAGGCAACTAGAAGTATCAGGAACGAAATTGCTAAGATCTGTGTAAGGC
Organism: Schistocerca nitens; assembly: GCF_023898315.1. NCBI lineage: Eukaryota > Metazoa > Arthropoda > Insecta > Orthoptera > Acrididae > Schistocerca > Schistocerca nitens. The sequence goes on along the minus strand of NC_064615.1, from coordinate 250,767,325 downwards.
TGCTCTAGGGAAGACAAAATCAGGAATGTGTATATATATATGATCTAGTAAAAAGCATCGGATGCTCTTTAAGGCTATTCGCAGATGAGCCAGTTGTCTATACCAAAATAGCTATGCCAAAAGATAGTAAGAATTTGCAGAACGACCTGCAGAGAACTGATGAATGGTGCAGGCTCTGGCAGTTTACCCTGAACGTAAATAAAGGTAACCTATTGCGAATACATAGGAAAAGAAATCCACTACTGATGACAAACAGCTGGAGACAGCGTCTGCCGGAAAATATCTTAAGTGGAATGACCACATAAAACAGATAGTGGGAAAAGCAGACACCAGACTGATTCAGATTCATCGGAAGAATTTTAAGGAAATTTAACTCATCCACGAAAGAAGTGGCTTGTAAAGCGCTTGTTTGCCAGATTCTTGAGTATCGTTCATCTATCTGGGATCTCTCTTAGGTAGGGCTGATGAAGATCCAACGAAGAGTGGTGCGTTTCGTCACGCGATCGTTGAGCTTGCGAGAGCGTTACGGAGATGCTCAAACTCCACTGGCAGACATAAGAGAGGCGTTGTGCATCACGGAGAGATTTACTATTGAAATTTCGGGACAGCACTTTTCAGGAGTAATCAGACAACATATTACTTCCCCCCACATACATCTCGCGTATTGACCACGAGGAGAAAATTCGAGAAATCAGAGCCAATACGGAGGCTTACTGACAGTTATTTTTCCCATGCACTATTCGCGTGTGGAACAGGGTTGGAGGCATCAGATAGTGGTACCGAAAGTACCCTCCGCCACACACCATTAGGTGGCTTGCGGAGTATGATTTAGATTAATAAGCGAAGAATAGGGAGACCATCCAATGACCGAAAAGCAATTCAAAACAAAGAAAAAAATGGAGAGAACATGGGTTCACATGTCACCACAAAGACCTCCTGAACTGGATATGGGTTATAAACCGTGGGACAAAAGTAGTATGGGAAGACCGAAGATGAGATGGTGAGACCGGAAGAGAAACTAGGTCTAATCCTGGAGTGGCAGAATAACAAGCGATATCAAAACGTCCAGCAAAAAGATTGCGGCTTCGTGAAAGGGTTTTGAATACGATTCATGACAGAAATTAACTCTCACCTAACTTTCTTTTAGGACGGATCATCGTTCTACCTAAGATGATACGTTAATTCACAAAGTAACCGTTACTAGAGTTCTGAAAAGCCTAGCGTAATACACGAGGCACCCCTGCATGATCTAAATAAGTGTGGTGTACCATTAGCTTTGAAAATCATAGCCCCTATTTTGCCAGGAAACCGTTAACGGTGGTACATTGGTGGAAAATAATTAGCAGCCTCTTTTTTGGTCAATCAACAGAGGGAACGTCATTTCGTTATCTTAGAGCAGGACTCTACGACGGCACAGAGCCAACTTAACTTTACAGGAAAATCTTGACAATATTCAAGATATCACAGCATATAGCCTCCTCGTCCCCCCCCCCTCCCCCCTTGCGATTTTTGTCTCTGGTGGGCATTAAAAGTGTGTACTAATCTGCACATTTTAGATGAACTTAAGACTAACATTCTTCAAGAAATTTCTGCCATTTCTCAGAGTGAACTGCAGAGTGTGAAGAGCGATTTTCTAAGCAGGAGTCAGAAATGCCTGAACAAGAAAGGGAACCAGTACCACCATCTCCCTGCTTAATAAACGTAATTTTCTTTTTAAGTGTGTGTTATGTATGCTTGAAATAAATGACGCGACGAACCGACTGCACTTATCACCGCGTTGCAGGCAGAGCAGCCGGCCTCGCTGGCTCATTGCGAAAGCAGTTGCGTTATCGACTGATCATACTGTTTTAGTAGTAGTAGTAGTAGTAGTAGTAGTAGTAGTAGTAGTCGTAGTCCGTAGATCACTTTTACAAGGATACTGGGCATTCCTTGGTACTACAGAATGTGATCAGCAAAAATTTAATTTATACAGGCACATACTTCAAATTATGTTTGACTAGTATGGAACAGGTAGTCTGCCATGACTATGGCAGGAACCACTCCGACATGAAGTAATTTAGGAAAGTCACTGAAAACCTAAATCAGGATGACTGGATGACGCTTCCACCCTCCCAAACAGAAGAACAGGGTCAAGCACTACTAACTCATTCGATTTAAAAATAGTGTACGAAACTGCTTTACAAGTAACTCATCACAGACATTGAAGAGCCAAAGAAACTGATACACCTGCTTAATATCGTGTAGGGCCTCCGCCAGCACGCAAATGTGGCGCAACACGACGTCGCATGGGCGCTACTAGTGTCTGAAGTAGTGCTGGAGATAACTGACGCCTTGAATCCTGCAGGGTGTCCACAAGTCCGTAAGAACAGGAGGGGGTGGCTATCTCTTCTGAACAGCACGTTACAAGGCATCCCAGATATGCTCGATAATGCTCATGTCTGGGGAGTTTGGTGGCCAGTGGAAGTGTTTGAAGTGGAAGTGTTCCTGGAGCCACTCTATAGCAATGCCGGACGTGTGGGGTGTCGCATTGTCCTGCTGGAATTGTGAATGTCCGTCGGAATGCACAATGGACACTAATGGATGCAGGTGATCAGGCAGGATGCTTAAGTACCTGTCACCTGCCAGTCTTTTCTAGATGTATAAGGAGTCCCATACCACTCCAACTGCACACGCCCTACACCATGACAGAGCATCAACCAGATTCATGAGGTTGTCTCCATTCCCGTACACGTCCATACACTCTATACAATTTGAAACGACACTCGTCCGACCACCCAACATGTTTCCAGTCAACTGTCCAATATCGGCGTTGACGGGCCCAGGGGAGACGTACAGCCGTGTTGTGCAGTCATCAACGGTACACGAGTGGGCCTTCGGCTCCGAGTGCCCATGTCTATTACGGGAGGAGGGGCGAATGGTTCGTACGCTGACACTTTATGGGTCAGCACTGAAATCTCTAGCAATTTGCGGAAGGGCTGCACTTCTGTCAAGTTGAACTGTTCTCTTCAGTCGTAGTTGGTCCCGTTCTTGCAGGATCTTTTCCGGCCGCGACGATGTCTGAGATTTGATGTTTTACCGGATACCTGATATTCACGGAACACTCGTGAAATGGTCATACAGGAAAATCCGCAGTTCATTGCTACCTCGGAGATGCTGTGTCCCATCGCTCGAGCGCCGACTGTAACACCACGCTCAAACTCAAATTTTGATAACCTGCCATTGTAGTGGCAGTAACCTATCTAACAACTGCTCCAGACACTTGTTTTATATAGGCGTTGCCGACCGCACTGCCGTATTATGCCTGTTTACGTATCTCTGTATTTGCTTACGTATGTGTATAGTAATTTCTTTGACGCTTCAGTGTAATGTGAAAGGCTAGTGCTACACAATGATTCATTTCTCACTCCCAATCAACGCACGTACCTCAGCTGACGTCAGGACCATTTTGTGTACCTCAACTTCCGGTTTGCTAGCCCGACAACAACAAAAAAAAGAGACTCCATTTATAACGATGGATGTTGAGGTCAGAAAAAAAGGGTAAGGTGTTATATATGGCTTAGCTTTGAGAGTAAGGTTTTCCAGAAAACAGCGTTTGGAGTAATCAAGTAGACAAGATACACAAATTCAGATATCCATGCTAGTACCCTAAGAGGTCAGCATACACCATATTGAAGTGCAACGAAGGTGCTAGGGGAACAAACGCGAACCTGTAGCAGGAATACGACGTAGCTCTCACGTATTACTGTGGGGGGCGACGGGTACAACTTTATGGTACTTGTCCTCTAATTTTTAGGTACCATGCTGTCTTCTACAAGGATCTGAAGACTATGTGCGGAGAGCCAGAAAGCGATGAAGAACATACTTTTTTTTGGTTTTAGGGCGCAAAACTGCTATGGTCATTAGCGCCCGGTCCGTGACTTAGGAAACAGTAAAAAACCGAAAATGGAAACCAGCAGCAATGGGAACGAAAGTCATAAAATTGGAGAAACTAAAAGCAGAAGAAAGGCTTAAAAATCCACTACAGAAAGGGGTTGGTTGTCCCCAAAAAAAGCTTCAAATGACGTCATTTCACTGGCACTAATAAACCCGAAAACGCGGTCGGCTGAGCGCGTGTCATCTGCTAAAATCGACGATATATCAGGCGATAGCTGTAGACGGGAGCGTAACGGGTAAAAATAGGAGCACTCAAAAGGTGTCTTACCGTCCACAGCTGAGAGCAGTGGGGACACAGTGGGGGAGGATCGCCGCTTAAAAGATGTCGATGGCTAAAAAGACAGTGCCCTATCCGGAGTCTGGTTATAATTACCTCCTCCCGACGACGCGTTCGGGAGGAAGAGATCCAAGCACAAGGAAGAGCTTTCACGTCCCGCAATTTATTATGGGGAAGTGTCGACCAATGTGCGTGTCATAAATGAACAACATGACGACATAAAACGCTCCGTAGATCGGCGAAGGGAATCTATTGAATAGCTGGCCGAAGAAGAGAGACGGCAGCTTTGGCTGCTATATCGGCCGCCTCATTTCCACAGATACCAACGTGTCCCGGGAGCCAGAGGAACGCCACCGAGACACCCCCCAGGTGGAGCAAGCGCAGACAGTCCTGCCCGCATCTCGTGGTCGTGCGGTAGCGTTCTCGCTTCCCACGCCCGGGTTCCCGGGTTCGATTCCCGGCGGGGTCAGGGATTTTCTCTGCCTCGTGATGGCTGGGTGTTGTGTGCTGTCCTTAGGTTAGTTAGGTTTAAGTAGTTCTAAGTTCTAGGGGACTTATGACCACAGCAGTTGAGTCCCATAGTGCTCAGAGCCATTTGAACCAAGCCAGTCCTGAATCCGGTGGACCAGAGGGTGCACAGGGTAAAGAGCTTGGAGACTGAGGAGAGAGCTGAGAGAATCTGAGCAGATAACGTACTGTATCCGCTGATGGCGGCGGATGTAGTGGACAGCCTGGAGAACAGCGTAAAGCTCCGCAGTATAAACCGAACAAAGGTCGGGAAGCCGAAAGTGATTTGGGGTGTCGCCAACAATATAGGCACTCCCTACACCTAACGATGTTTTCGAGCCATCGGTGTAGGTAAATGTGGCTTCCGTCATTTGTGCACATAGAGCAGCAAATGCCCGACGATAAACAAGTGAAGGGGTATCATCCTTGGGAAATCGACAAAGGTCACGGAGCAGGCAGATCCGGAGACGGAGGCAAGGCGGTGCTGTACCTCAAGTTGTCATGAAGGTTTTAGGAAAGCGGAAGGAAAGAGAATGGAGCAGTTGACGGAAGCGGACTCCCGGTGGTAGTAGTGAGGAGGGGCGGCCTGCATACCCTACATCAAAGGAGGCGTCGAAAAAAACGTGATGGGCTGGATTAGCAGGCATGGAAGACAGATGGCTAGCATAACGACTCAGAAGGACTGCTCGCCGATTGGACAGCGGAGGTTCAGCAGTCTCAGCATAAAGGCTTTCCACAGGGCTGGTGTAAAAAGCTCCAGACACTAAACGTAATCCACGGTGGTGGATAGAGTCGAGACGCCGAAGAAGAGACGGCCGAGCAGAGGAGTAGACTGTGCTTCCATAATCCAATTTCGAGCGCACTAAGGCGCGATAGAGGCGGAGAAGGACCACTCGGTCCGCTCCCCAGGAGGTACCATTCAGGACACGGAGGGTGTTGAGGGATCGCAGACAGCGAGCCGAAAGATAGGAAACGTGGGAGGACCAGCACAGTTTTCTGTCAAACATAAGACCCAAGAATTTAGCGACATCTGAAAACGGAAGGTTGACAGGTCCTAGATGTAAGGAGGGTGGAAGAAACTCTTTACGTCGCCAAAACGTAACACAAACGGTCTTACTGGGAGAAAAACGGAAGCCGGTTTCGATACTCAAAGAGCGGAGGCGATCGAGACATCCTTGAAGACGTCGTTCAAGAAAGCTGGTCCGTTGAGAGCTGTAGTAGATCGCAAAATCGTCCACAAAGAGGGAGCCCGAGACATCAGGAAGGAGAAAATCCATAATTGGATTTATGGCAATGGCAAACAGTACAACACTCAGCACGGAGCCCTGGGGTACCCCATTTTCTTGGGAGAAGGTACAGGAGAGAGTAGTGTTCACCCGCACCCTAAATGTGCGCTCTGCCATAAATTAGCGAAGAAAAAGGGGCAGCCGACCTCGAAAGTCCCAAGAGTACAGTGTGCGGAGGATGCCTGTCCACCAACAGGTATCGTATGCTCTCTCCACATCAAAAAATATTGCTACCGTTTGGCGTTTCCGGAGAAAATTGTTCATGATATAAGTGGAGAGAGCAACAAGATGGTCAACTGCAGAACGATGCTTTCGGAATCCGCATTGGGCAGGTGTTAAAAGACTGCGGGATTCCAGCCACCAAGCTAAACGGTAATTCACCATACGCTCCAAAACCTTACAGACACTACTCGTGAGAGAAATGGGGCGATAGCTATAGGGGAGATGTTTGTCCTTTCCAGGTTTCGGAACAGGAACGACGATAGCTTCCCGCCACCGCCTGGGAAAAGTACTGTCTGTCCAAATTCGATTATAAAGGTGAAGGAGGTAACGCAGACTATGGGTTGATAAATGCAGCAACATTTGGACGTGGATACCATCCGGTCCTGGGGCGGAGGAGCGAGAAGAAGAGAGTGCCTGTTGGAGTTCCCGCATGGAGAAAACAGTATTGTAGCTTTCGCGGTTTTGAGAGGAGAAAGCAAGAGGTCGCACTTCCGCTGCACGTTTCTTCGGGAGAAACGCTGGCGGGTAATTTGAAGAGCTCGAAATCTCAGCAAAGTGCTGACCCAACGAGTTAGAAATTGCGACGGGGTCCACTAATTTATCATGCGCGACAGTGAGCCCAGAGACCGGGGAGAAACTAGGCGCGCCTGAGAACCGTCTAAGCCGACTCCAAACTTCCGAGGAGGGAGTGAAGGTGTTAAATGAGCTAATAAAGAATTACCAGCTAGCCTTCTTGCTATCGCGGATGACACGACGGCATCGCGCACGGAACTGCTTATAGCGGATACAGTTGGCCAAAGTAGGATGGTGGCGGAAAACGCGAAGAGCACATCGCCGCTCACGTATTGCATCACGGCATGCCTCGTTCCACCAAGGAACTGGGGGGCGCCGGGGCAATTCGGAGGTGCGTGGTATTGAACGTTCCGCAGCTGTAAGAAGAACGTGTGTAATGTGTGACCTCATCGTCGACGCTGGGAAAGTGACGGTCATCGAATGTCGCTAGAGACGAAAAAAAGTGTCCAATCGGCTTGGGCAAACTTCCAGCGTCGCGGGCGCATATATGGCAGTTGAGGCTGCAGTCTAAGGACACACGGAAAGTGCTCACTCGAGTGTGTATCAGCAAGGGCGAACCATTCGAAGCGCCGAGCTAGCGGAACAGTACCGACCGCAAGGTCCAAATGAGATAAATTTGTCGTGGAGGCAGACAAAAATGTGGGGACCCCAGTGTTGAGGCAAACTAGGTCCGCTTGGTGGAAGACGTGTAACAATGGTGAGCCACGTGGACAAGAATGTGGAGATCCCCAAAGCGGGTGGTGGGCAATGAAGTCCCCCAACCAGCAAATAGGGGGGTGGAAGCTGACCAAGAAGATTAAGGAGATCAGCTCGTGCCATTGGTGTGGACGATCGAATGTATACAGTACAAAGAGAGAACGTGTATCCAGAAAGCGAAAGACGGACGGCGACAGCTTGGAAGGAAGTGTTTAAATGGATTGGGTGATAATGGACAGTTTCATGGAGAAGAAGCATGAGTCCTCCATGTGCTGGAGTGCCTTCAACAGAGGGGAGATCATATCGGACGGACTGAAAATGAGGGAGAACAAAGCGGTCATGGGGACGCAGCTTTGTTTCCTGAAGACAGAAGATGACTGGCGAGTAGGATTGTAAGAGGATCGACAATTCATCCCGATTGGCTCGAATACCGCGGATATTCCAGTGGATAATGGACATAGGGTGAACAGAAAATGGAGGAATGGGACCAACGTCGCTGTCAACTCAACGACTGCTCTGAGCTTCCGACCGACAGCATGGAATGGCATTCAGCCGAAGGCAGAAGATCCTGATCCATAGGTTGTTCAGGAGCAGCTCCTGCCACCAGCGATCGGCCGGTTGATCGGCCGCCAGCAGTGCGCCTCGGCGACACAGAAGACGGCCGAGGGCGATTTCCGCCAGGTGGTGCTGTAGATGGGACACGCCTTGGCGGAGAAGGAGATGAACTGGGTTTCTTAGTAGCCTTCTTGGAAATATGATGTTTAGATGAAGGAGGAACCGATGGTTGTGAAGTTGGGGTACGTAAAAAATCTTCACAATTATGCTCTTTTTTCGAAGTCTTGGTGTCTGACTTTTGGGCTCGAGATTTAGAAGAACCCGATGAAGGGTGAGCCAGAGAGTGGGCAGGCGAAAGTGGTGAGGTTGAACGGGCGATCTTTGCGCTGGCCGATCTGACGTCCGTGGCACTAAAGGTGAGGTCGCAAGTCTGCGTGGCCGCCTCCTTTGTTGGCCGAGGAGAAGCAAGGACAGTGCTGTATTTTCCTGTCTGAGGCACGGTGGGCTGTCGACTGGCAAATAATTTTCGAGCAGCAAAGGTCGACACCTTTTCCTTCACTCTAATTTCCTGGATGAGCTTTTCGTCCTTAAAAACGGGGCAATCTCGAGAGGAATAGGACTGGCTGGTGTGATTGAACCGCTGGCACCGATAGCAACGCGTAGGGTTTGGGACGTGAGGGCGAACGGAAATTATCTCATAGCCTGCTTTGATTTTCGATGGGAGTTGAACTTTGTCAAATGTCAAGAAGACAGCGCGGGTTGGAATGATGTTCGTGGCAACCCTTTTCATAACTCTATGAACAGCCATTACACCCTGGTCAGACAGGTAGTGCTGAGTTTCTTCGTCAGACAATCCATCGAGGGAGCGTGTATAAACGACTCCACACGTGGAATTTAAAGTGCGGTGCGCTTCAACCCGGACAGGGAAGGTGTGGAGCAGTGAAGTACGCAGCAACGTTTGTGCCTGGAGGGCACTGACTGTTTCTAAGAACAAGGTGCCATTCTGTAATCTGGAACAAGACTTTATAGGACCTGCAATTGCGTCGACACCTTTCTGAATAATGAAAGGGTTGACCGTGGAGAAGTCGTGACCTTCGTCAGACCGAGAAACAACAAGGAACTGTGGCAACGATGGAACCATGGACCTTGCCATTGGTGGGGAGGCTTGCGTGCCTCAGCGATACAGATAGCCATACCGTAGGTGCAACCACAACGGAGGGGTATCTGTTGAGAGGTCAGACAAACGTGTGGTTCCTGAAGAGGGGCAGCAGCCTTTTCAGTAGTTGCAAGGGCAACAGTCTGAATGATTGACTGATCTGGCCTTGTAACACTAACCAAAACGGCCTTGCTGTGCTGGTACTGCGAAGGGCTGAAAGCAAGGGGAAACTACGGCCGTAATTTTTCCCGAGGGCATGCAGCTTTACTGTATGATTAAATGATGATGGCGTCCTCTTGGGTAAAATATTCCGGAGGTAAAATAGTCCCCCCTTTTGGATCTCCGGGCGGGGACTATTCAAGAGGATGTCGTTATCAGGAGAAAGAAAATTGGCGTTCTACGGATTGGAGCGTGGAATGTCAGATCCCTTAATCGGGAAGGTAGGTTAGAAAATTTAATAAGGGAAATGGATAGGTTAAAGTTAGATATAGTGGGAATTAGTGAAGTTCGGTGGCAGGAGGAACAAGACTTCTGGTCAGGTGACTACAGGGTTATCAACACAAAGTCAAATAGGGGTAATGCAGGAGTAGGTTTAATAATGAATAGGAAAATAGGAATGTGGGTAAGCGACTACAAACAGCATAGTGAATGCATTATTGTGGCCAAGATAGATACGAAGCCAACACCTACTACAGTAGTACAAGTTTATATGCCTACTAGCTCTGCAGATGACGAAGAAATTGAAGAAATGTATGATGAAATAAAAGAAATTATTCAGATAGTGAAGGGAGACGGAAATTTAGTAGTCATGGGTGACTGGAATTCGAGTGTAGGAAAAGGGAGAGAAGGAAACGTAGTAGGTGAATATGGATTGGGGCTAAGAAATGAAAGAGGAAGCCGCCTGGTAGAATTTTGCACAGAGCACAACTTAATCATAGCTAACACTTGGTTTAAGAATCATGATAGAAGGTTGTCTACATGGAAGAACCCTGGGGATACTAAAAGGTATGATATAGATTATATAATGGTATGACAGAAATCCAGGAACCAGGTTTTAAATTGTAAGACATTTCCAGGGGCAGATGTGGACTCTGACCACAATCTATTGGTTATGATCTGTAGATTAAAACTGAAGAAACAGCAAAAAGGTGGGAATTTAAGGAGATGGGACCTGGATAAACTGAAAGAACCAGAGGTTGTACAGAGTTTCAGGGAGAGCATAAGGGAACAATTGACAGGAATGGGGGAAAGAAATACAGTAGAAGAGGAATGGGTAGCTTTGAGGGATGAAGTAGTGAAGGCAGCAGAGGATCAAATAGGTAAAAAGACGAGGGCTAGTAGAAATCCTTGGGTAACAGAAGTAATATTGAATTTAATTAATGAAAGGAGAAAATATAAAAATGCAGTAAATGAAGCAGGCAAAAAGGAATACAAACGTCTCAAAAAATGAGATCGACAGGAAGTGCAAAATGGCTAAGCAGGGATGGCTAGAGGACAAATGTAAGGATGTAGAGGCTTTTCTCACTAGGGGTAAGATAGATACTGCCTACAGGACAATTAAAGAGACCTTTGGAGAGAAGAGAACCACTTGTATGAATATCAAGAGCTCAGACGGCAACCCAGTTCTAAGCAAAGAATGGAAAGCAGAAAGGTGGAAGGAGTATATAGAGGGTCTATACAAGGGCGATATACGTGAGGACAATATTATGGAAATGGAAGAGGATGTAGATGAAGATGAAATGGGAGATAAGATACTGCGTGAAGAATTTGACAGAGCACTGAAAGACCGGAGTCGAAACAAGGCCCCCGGAATAGACAACATTCCATAGGAACTGCTGACGGCCTTGGGAGAGCCAGTCCTGACGAAACTCTACCATCTGGTGAGCAAGATGTATGAGACAGGTGAAATACCCTCAGACTTCAAGAAGAATATAATAATTCCAATCCCAAAGAAAGCAGGTGTTGACAGATGTGAAAATTACCGGACAATCAGTTTAATAAGCCACAGCTGCAAAATACTAACACGAATTCTTTACAGACGAATGGAAAAACTAGTAGAAGCCGGCCTCGGGGAAGATCAGTTTGGATTCCGTAGAAATACTGGAACACGTGAGGCAATACTGACCCTACGCCTTATCTTAGAAGCTAGATTAAGGAAAGGCAAACCTACATTTCTAGCATTTGTAGACTTAGAGAAAGCTTTTGACAATGGTGACTGGAATACTCTCTTTCAAATTCTAAAGGTGGCAGGGGTAAAATACAGGGAGCGAAAGGCTATTTACAATTTGTACAGAAACCAGATGGCAGTTATAAGAGTCGAGGGACATGAAAGGGAAGCAGTGGTTGGGAAGGGAGTAAGACAGGGTTGTAGCCTCTCCCCGATGTTATTCAATCTGTATATTGAGCAAGCAGTAAAGGAAACAAAAGAAAAATTCGGAGTAGGTATTAAAATCCATGGAGAAGAAATAAAAACTTTGAGGTTCGCCGATGACATTGTAATTCTGTCAGAGACAGCAAAGGACTTGGAAGAGCAGTTGAACGGAATGGATGGTGTCTTGAAGGGAGGATATGAGATGAACATCAACAAAAGCAAAACGAGGATAATGGAATGTAGTCGAATTAAGTCGGGTGATGTTGAGGGTATTAGATTAGGAAATGAGACACTTAAAGTAGTAAAGGAGTTTTGCTATTTGGGGAGCAAAATAACCGATGATGGTCGAAGTAGAGAGGATATAAAATGTAGACTGGCAATGGCAAGGAAAGCGTTTCTGAAGAAGAGAAATTTGTTAACACCGAGTATAGATTTAAGTGTCAGGAAGTCATTTCTGAAAGTATTTGTATGGAGTGTAGCCATGTATGGAAGTGAAACATGGACGGTAAATAGTTTGGACAAGAAGAGAATAGAAGCTTTGGAAATGTGGTGCTACAGAAGAATGCTGAAGATTAGATGGGTAGATCACATAACTAATGAGGAGGTACTGAATAGGATTGGGGAGAAGAGGAGTTTGTGGCACAACTTGACCAGAAGAAGGGATCGGTTGGTAGGACATGTTCTGAGGCATCAAGGGATCACCAATTTAGTATTGGAGGGCATCGTGGAGGGTAAAAATCGTGGGGGAGACCAAGAGATGAATACACTAAGCAGATTCAGAAGGATGTAGGTTGCAGTAGGTACTGGGAGATGAAGCTTGCACAGGATAGAGTAGCATGGAGAGCTGCATCAAACCAGTCTCAGGACTGAAGACCACAACAACAACAACGGAAGGTATCAGCTCGGGTAATCACCCCTCCCTGGGCCTGGCCGTTACCATGGGGTACGTACGTGTCCTACCTGTCTACCCAGGGCGGGGAATTACGCGTTACCCCGTCACCAGCTACGCACAAAAATGCGTGGGTCAGCCTTCAGACACGCACAGGGAGGAAGAAAGAGAAAGGGAAAAACAAAGAAAGAGAAAGGAAAGAGGAGATGTCTCAAACGCCACAGCGGAGAAAAGGGTAAAGAGAAGAGGTAAGGAAAAGGAGGACAAAGGAAGGATGAAGACATACAAGCAGAGAAGGCGAAGAATGCGGTACATTTACGAGCTTCCGTCTCCGGACGTAGGCACAAACCATACTCCCAGAGGGGGAGAAAGGGAAGGGAAGAGCCAGAGGGGAGGGGAGGAGGGGCGAAGATGGGGGAGAGGGAAGGATGCGGAAAAGGAAGGTATGCAGCCCGGAAAGGAAGGAGGGCCACATTAGCTCGGGGTCCCGTGCTCGCTACGCACGTATCCACAAAAGAGTTGTACACCCTGGGGGGGGGGGGGGGGGGGGGGGAAGAACGTACTGTCCATCGTCTTCATTCCACAGGTCCACTTCTCAGCTCGCCTAAAATGAAATGTTCTAACACTAAGAATAATGCGAAGGAGTCAAGAACCAGGTCAGTAAACGGAAGTATTTTTAACGATACAGTATATTATGATCAAAGTTCACGCGCACAAGAGTAAGTACGAAAAATCATTACAGATAGTCCCATCGTTCTGAACACACTAAACAGTTCTCAGGCGACATCTACCGGTTATTCTCACTTAACGAAAAGTTAACTGCGCCGCTTAAAATTCACAAACTGAACTTGTCACGCGATTTTCTATGAGATAGTGTGCGCTCACAAAACAGAACACAGATACGAAACAGAGGCTTTCCACAAATTCATGACCCAAGTAATTTCACATTTACACAGTTTCACCAGTTATACGCAGTTTTAAACGTTTGACCGAAACACAGCGTCAGCCATTACTAACGTCATTCGAGGCACAAGCGGACGGCAACAAATTGACGGCGGAGCGTAGCACATTACCGTAACCTCACAGGTGCAAACACATCGTTATTTATGTATGTACGGTGTGGAGGCACTTGAAAACAACGATCCCAATTTTTCTGAAAGTATATCTGTACTTTATGTTCTAGAAAATTATTAACCCGAAAGCTCTAATTTTGAACTCCAGAACTTTTTAAATGGAACCAAAGGTAGATAGGGCCTCTATTTTTGACTTCGGTACCATGAAACTTTACAATATCTTTAAACTTCGTACAGGACTATTACACATCGTGAATACAGTGCTGTCATCTTGGTTTTGTAGCGTAATAACGAAGATTACTTAATCTCTTTACAAAAATTTTTGTATGAAATTTGGCTGCTTTTTAATATCGCAAGTTGATGAGGTATCTTCTTGGATATTCCAAAAGTTGATCTAATATTATTCGCTTCTAATATTTCAAAAAATTAGAGGTAGCTTCATATAAACATGTTCCAATAGTAAAAGTCCCTATCTTTAATATTTCGCGCTTCTTAGCATTTTAAAGGAGTGGATTTTTGAAGTACGCAGCGAGTCATGCTGAGATTCACAGCATTTGACAGTTTCATAGTCTTACCTAATCCGATAAAGTTTTGAAGTGATAATTAAACATTTAATTTACGTAAGTATATGGTGCAGTGTCTTTCTTAGCGACTGACTGCATATGCTAAGGCGCTATGTTGGACTGACTTCGACCGAGCTACTGGGAGAAAATGCACGGGCTTTCTTAGCTACACAACTGTTGGCTAAATTCATAGAACATGTGTTCCACTGACCGACTACTATGCTGCTACCGTCATATCTGGCCCATAGAACAAGAGCTTGGGGCACATACAAAGCAAGTGTCATTTTTTCCCTCGCTCTGTTATCACTCACTGTACATTTGCAATGGGAATGTTACTGAAATTCCTTCACCAAAAACGACAAAGTAAATATTCCAGGATTCGATTCAAGAACTGGCAACGGAAGTAGTTATCCTCTATGTGGAGAAGCAGCTTAAATCAATAATGGCAAGACCTCCGGTCTAGATTATATACCAGTTACGAGGGTAATCCCAAAAGGTCTAATTTTTTAGAAGTACAGAACTGTGTGGCAGGTTGTCACACTGTTATGAAGAGTGCTTCACATGCTGTGTGTAAAATGCGCACGCCGCACTGAGGCGCTCAGTCTTGGCTTGGCAGCCGTTGAGAATGGAGCTCCCGTTGGATGTTAGCGCCAAGTGCGAATTGCGCGTAGTTATTCGGTTTTTGAACGCAAAGGGCACTGCACCGATTGAAATCCATCGCCAACTGACGGAAGTGTATGGTGAGTCGTGCATGGATGTCAAAAATGGAAAGCGATTCAGCTTTGACGAGGTGAAACAAGAGGTTCATAACTTTCTTAACAGCATGGCGGCGAGCTGGTATGACATGGGCATACAGAAACTGCCACAGCGTCTACAAAAATGCATCGACGGAAATGGTGATTATGTCGAAAAATAGCTAAATGTTTGAGCAGTAAACTGATGTAAACCAGTGTAGAAATGAACAGGTGTATGTACTTATTAAAAAAATAGGAGACCTTACTTTTGGGATTACCCTCTTAGATTACTTTCAGAGAATGCTCTTGTTACAGCTCCATACTTACGAATCATAAGCAACTCTGTCGTCGAAAGCTCCATACATAAGGATCGCAAAGTTGCACACGTAACACGAACACTCAAGAAAAAATAGTAGTCTGCTGAATTACAGACCCATATCACTGTCAATTTGCAGTGTACCTTCGGAACACATGCCGTGTTCGAACATTATGAATTACCTCGGAAAAAAAAAAGCCATAACCAACGTGTATTTAGAAAATACCCTTCATGTGAAACACCACTAGCTCTTTATTCTCACAGAGTAACGACATATGTATGGGGCGAAGAAATGGCAATGGACTAAGGACTGGAACAATGAAGTCATCCAAATGAGTACTAAAAAGGATCAGCTAAATTTTGGTTACACGATGAATCCTACAGATCTAAAGGCTGCGAATTCAAATGATTACTTAGGAATTACGAATAACAAATTGGAACAGTCACATATATAATGTTGTGGGGAAAGCGAACCAAAGACTGCGATTTATTTGCATGACACTTGAGAAAAGCAACAGGTTTAATAAGACACTGCTTACACCAAGCTTGTCCGTCGTCTTATGGAGTTTTGCTGCGCGGAATGGAATCCGCATCAATTAGGATTGGCGGTGGACATCGAGAAAGTTGAAAGAAAGGCAGCTCGTTGTGTATTATCACGAAATATGAGAGTGCCACGGATATGATACACAATTGGGGTGGCAGACATTAAAACAAAGGCTTTTTCGCTGCGGCAGGACCTTCTCATGAAATTTTAACCACCAAATGTCTCCTCCGAATCGAAAATATTTCGTTGGCCCCCACCCACATAGGAAGAAATGATCATAATAAAATAAATCAAAGCTTGCGCCAAAGATTTAAGCGTTCGTTTTTCCCGCGCGCTGAAGAGTGGAACGATAGAGAAACATATCTGCTGAGTTGAATCCTCTGCCTGATATGACTGAATTGTAAAATAGCCAAGCAGATGTAGAACGGAATAGATCAGAAAATCCGTGCTATTGGGTTGAATTGCCCTCTGCCGGGCTTTGCGCAGCGGATTGTGGAGCATTTATGGAAATTTCGCTCTGGAACGCCTAGAGCAGTTTCAGTCTAACTTTCTATACATTGACTTCCTTCCTGATACTTAAGATGTGGGGTTAGGACCCCGCTAATACTCCTGGGAATATGGATGGGATAGGAGAAGGGATACTGAAGCATAAATAAGGTCCGGACGAGTTTCAAGCAAAACTTGGGAGACCTGTAGTTTTCCAAATAAACTTTGTGACCAGCAGTCACGGGAAACGTTGTTCCATTTGAAATTGTGAGGAATGAAGCCGTAGTAACGCGGCTAAATGGATGGAAGAAATTTCTGAGAATGTACCTTTGCACCACAGAATTTTAAGGCAGTGAAACATCGACTGTGGGAAAACCGGAACAGAAGAAGATCTAAGCATTTGATATGTGGTGCTACAGACGAATATTTAGTATTTGGTGGACTGATAAGGTAAGGAATGAGGTGGTTCCGTTCAGAATCGGAGAGCAAAGGAATAGGATGAGAGGACATCTGTTAGACATTAGGGAATGACTTCCATTGTACTAGAGGGAGCTGTAGAGGGCAAAAATTGTAGAGGAAGACACATTGGAATACAACCAGCAAATAAGTGAGGACGCAGGTTATAAGTGCTACTCTGAGATGAAAAGATTGTCACAGGAGAGGAATTCGTGGCGGACAGCATCAAACCATGAAAACCCATGGCTCAAAAGAAAGATGGCTGATACGACTAGTGTAGGTGGGATATCCAGACAGGATGTTACTGACAGGTGAACACAGCCGCATGTCGCGAGTAAGACTTTGAACGTGAGGTGAGCGTTGCAAGAAGTGTCAGCCGTTGCTTATCAGATTACGCAAGAATTTGGGTTTCTGAGGCCATTAGTAAATTTTGTGGATCTTCAGTGGATTAGACAAAGTTTTCACACGCGTAAACCTTAGGTAGTCTATATGAAAAAGATCGCCGCCGTACTGTATGTGGTGCGTCAGGACTTGCTGAGGAAATGCACTGGGACAATGCAGGTTCTGCAAGGGTTGGACAGAAATATGGAAAAAGCGAGCAATGCAAGCTTTAACGTAAATGCACATGCTGGCTAAGCAATGTCTAACAAGTTTGAAGTGTCAGCCGTAGTCAGAACGCTGTTCTGTGTAGTTGAGAGTCCATTATGTCAGAGCTAGTTTACTTCGAAAGTGGGCAAATTTTTGATGTTCGCATCGTGGGTGCCTCTGTAACCAAAATAGCCGAAGTGTTTCGCGTTTCAGAAGACAGCTTATCCAAAATCTGTAGCGCATACAGGGAAAGCCGAAAATTAATCACCTCAGAAGTCAGAACGCGGGACGAAGTGTGGAGTGATAGTGACACGGTTGTTGGAGAGGACAGACGAAAAATTAGAGGACAACAAAAATCACTGCTGAAATGAATGTCGCACTCCTGAACCCTGGCAGCACCAAAAGACGACGAGAGCTCCATGAGCTGGGAACTGCACGATGAGCTTATCAGCGATGCAAATGCCAGTAAAAGGAAAACAGTCTAAGCCATAGAAACCTGGACTATGGAACAATGGAAGTAAGTCCTCATCGGTTGAGTTGTTTGACACTGTTTCCAGTTTCTGAGTGAATTTACAAGAGAAGCCTAGCGGGGTGATGAAACCATGCGGGGTAGCGCCACGGCATTCTCCATCCTTCCGTAATCCAAGCTTGTGCTACACATCTCTAGTTACCTCGTTGTCGAGGGGAGGTTAAAAACTCGACTCCTCCGTGATGATTTCGGCAGCCTTATCGTGGTGTTCCAATTGTCCCATCCTTACTCCCAAGAATTATGTGATTGGTCAAAATGATTAGGTTCATCCCATTGTTGTGCAATATTGATGCTGTGTTACAAGACAAGGCCCATGTTCGCACAGCTCACATCGTCCAGGGCCAGTTTTGTGAGCACGGGGATGAATTTTTGCATATTCTGTGCTCTCGGGAATCGCAGATTGCAATGTTATTGAGCCTTTGTGGCCTACGTTGGACAGAAGGGGGCGTGACCGCGAAGCACCACCACCGTTGCATAAACGTGCCACTACTTTGCTGGAAGAACGGTGTAAGACTTCCCTGGAAACCATACAGGACTTGTATTTAACCATTCAAAGACGAAAGGACGCTGAATGCCACGGTTTTCCTAAGTTGAATTTTTGGTGGCAGCTTAACGTTTTCCAGTCCCGTTTTACACTAAGTGACTGTCACAAAGCACAGAACCACCTCCCCCACCAGACACTGATCAAATTTAAAATTCTGATAATTTGCTCATTAACTGGTGTATTGTGTGTAAGGTTCAACACATTGTACAAGTAAGAGAGTTATAAACTAAGTTTTGAGGCAGCGCAATTTTCTCGTCCTACCCAGTGCGACTTCGCCGTCCCACCACTTAGCCACATCTTTGTGAATAACTGGGATAATGGGCGTAAATTTCCAGCTGAGATCTAGAACTCTGAATTCTTTTGGAAATACCTGTGTGGCAACCTTCATTGTGCAGAGTGTCATGCACCGGAATGAACCAATGTGGCACATTTAAACTGGCACAATGCGAGCGATCCCGAATCTTAGCCTTTGACGAACAACGCCCTACCACCATCAAGGTGTCTGTGCTGCTGGGTGAACTACGAGCTACGTACTGGTGGTTTATTGTCTTTAACTGGACCTAGAGCTTGCTCTTATATCTGAGTGGGTAGATATCAGCAGAAGTCCACCAACGATTTAAGTTCCAAAACATGATACAAATTCAATTTCCAGAGTGAGTTCTTCACTCTGCATGGGAGTGAGCGTTGATATGAAGCTTCTTGCTGGCAGTGTGCCGGACCGAGACGAACTCTGGGCCTTTGCCTTTCGCAGCCAAGTGATTTATGTCTGAGCTACCAAAGCGCGATTCACGACCCTTCCTCACAGCTTTACTTCCGCCAGTACCTCATCTCCTACCTTTGAAAGGCAAAGGTCCCGAGTTCGTGTTTCGGACCGGCAGTTTTAATTTATCAGGTAGTTTCAGATTAAACATGGCATTCTGCCACCGCTCCCTCTCGATCTCCAGCAAATACTGTTCCAGAGAAATAGCCTTATTAAAAAGCTGTCACTTTCTTCGTGTGGGATACCACCATAATATTTGATTGGCATATTAATTGGTTTCACCTCTGCTCTTTTTTTTACACGTATTTAGTTCATTCAGTTTAGGTGAATGATAAGTAGTCCTGCAGCGACTCGCATGCCACCCTGGCCCACGCTGACTTACTGCAGTGCAGCAGCGCTGCTCAGTCGCTGCTCGAGCACGCGTCACTTATCGTGCTTTATTTTTCCTGTTAATACATAGCGACAAAACGAATATCGGACTGGACTCATCTGGGGCCGATCTATCGAATGGGCACGCAGAATTCCGCTTTCAAGATCATTTTATTTGGAATGCGAAACAAAACGACACCTGCCGTCGACACTGGTGCGAGCAGTATTTGTTTAGGCTGACTCAAGCTATACAATGCAAAATCTGACTTGAAAATATCTCCGAAATACCAGAGAAGAGGCGCCTGATCGAAACTTGCTGTGAAAATGTGTGTAAACAATAGCCGAAGTGGAACCATTAATATGTCAAACTATCGTCTTCGGCGCTCCTTTACTATACTCCTATGTTGCTCTTCGGATCTAACAGTAGGACACAGTTGCAAGGTCTGGACACTTCAGATTCAGTGTCTATCGAAAGCAATCTTTTCCATAATACTCAGCAGGTGAAGGGGTGAAGTTTTTGTAGCTGCCGCGGGCGCTTTGCAGTACTGTGTAATATTGGCGTTCTCGCTGCAAAGTTCTGTGTGAGCATGTCGTCGTAATACGCTCCACATGTCGCAATCGCACAGCAATCTCACTCTCTTCCTGGGACAACGTGTATCACGTTCGCTTGCTGACGGTCAAACATGTGCCGTTCCAAGTTACCTTCATAACACCACAATCAACGAATGAAACAGCGCAATCCGAAGCATCGCTGTCTATACGGAGGGTTATGCCACTGTTTTCTGCTTCTTTTAACAATAACGTGTGAGGAGTATAGGACGTGTCGCTGTAGATCACTGGCAACGAAACCAGCTTCCTTACTTAGGAACTATGTTTCATTAATTTTATCGACTGTGTGTTTCGGTGGATGTTAAAATCATTAACCGCCGTTCCTATCTAAACTTTCAATACTACGTAAGCACTTGGTAATACGAAGCAGCATGTGGAAGTATTGACATACCAATGAGAATTACTGTATAGGTGTTGTCAGAGCAGTCATATTACACTTTTCTCGCTGCGTCTACGTTTACCACGTGCACTACTTTGGGATCACATGTCAAGTTTGTTTTACCGACGTGTCCGACCAAATACTATATACGAAGTCCGACCTCCCCGACTTTTGTTAAGTTTTTTAGCGGTGAAGGAGAGAACGCCTGTTCCAAGCTAACGATGCAAGCGCGAGGAATAAGTGTAAGGAGAAATAAGGAGGTGTACCTTAAGGATATAAATGCAAAAGTAGTATTATGAAACCGGAATTTCCTTATGGATGGTGCTAGCCGTCGGTCTAGGGCCCGTGAGATAGCGTCTGCAGCGCCATCTACTTCCTGTAACGGCTGACGACGAATGTCAACATGGTAACAAAGTACCATACATCGGTATCTGTTTCAAACCCGTAAACATGTCGAGTATTGTGCCTACGAACTACGATTTCCGGACAGCATTGCTTTTCTGTTATTTGGTGAAAACTGCTGCAGAATCGCGTCGAATGCTTGTCTAAGCTTTCGGCGAACATACACTTGAGAAAACAATGTTTCGAATGATTCAAAAAATTCAAGTGATTATTTTGGCGTGAGAAACAAAGAGCGCTGAAAACCACCGAGAAAGTTCGAAGACAATGAATTGCAGACACTGGATCAAGGTGATAAACTCAAAGAGGAACAATTGAATGTGACGCTGGAAGCCTTTTCTCTTGGACTGAAAGCTATGGGAAAGGCGCAGAAAGTGGGAAAATGGGTTCCGCACGAACTGAATGAAAGACAGCAAGTAAATCTTGTGAAATGCTGCTCGCCAGATACAAAAGATCTTTTCCCCACGGAATTGTGACAGGTGACGAAAAATGGATATATTTTGAGGATCCTAAGCGTTGTAAATCATGGGTGAATCCAGGCAAACCATCGACATCCACTGCAAGACCAAATGCTTTGGAAGGAAGACAATGCTCTGTTTGGTGGGGTCAGAAGGGTGTCGTCTATTATGAGCTGCTAAAACCTGGTGAAACCGTTAACACTGATCGCTACCAACAGCAAATGGTCGATTTAAATTGAGCATTCCGTGAAGAATGACTGCAATATGGAAAAAGACCAGAATCTTATTGCTCCATGCTGAAGCCCCATCGCACACAGCAAAACGGGTCAGGGAAACAATCTAGGCGTTCAGTCGGGTAAATACTAGGGCATGCGGCTCATTCTCCAGACTTGGCTCCGTCCGATTATCATCTATTTGCACCACGGGCACACACTCTCGCTGAACAACGCTTCAATTCGTATGAAAATCACGAAAATGGCTCGCTGACTGGTCCGATTCAAAAGAACTTTTTTTGGCGTGGCATTCAATAGCATGCCGGAGAGTTGGGAGTAATGTATAAATAGCAATGGAGATTATTTTGAATAAAATATTGTTTCTCAGTTTCAAACAACTGACGTTTAATTATTGCAAGCACCAATGCTTTTCCTATCTGTGTCCGACGTTTTTCTTTGCAGGCCGGATGAGCCTAACAATGTTGCAAGGACGCTAGGCGCAGAGCTAACGAGGCAAATACAATGGCCGGATCAGCCAATCCTGTTCTTGATAAATTGGGTTCAAATGGTATTTATACGAAACTGCACTTTTTATTAGCGAGTCTAGTTGAAATGACTTAAGTTATACGTTATCTTTCAGTTTGTTGTCCCAAAAGAATAGATAATTACTTGTTTAATTGAGACCTTGTCTACTTTGAGCTACTATTATCTTAGGAAGAAGACTGAGCAATTAAGAAGACTGAGCACTTCGTTGCTACATTAATTGTCAAATTCAAAGGCTGTCTACTAATTGGTTTTATTTAAGCACGTTTAAGGTTGATCTCGCAAAACGCAGACCTCTTAATACGATTGGCAACACAGGACTGCTTGAAACAAGTAGTTAGAAATTTAGGGTAAAATGTATGGCTAAGTATTACGCCGAGTTCGCCTTTTCTGTTTTTGACTTGGCAAACCCAGTCGTTAATTGGTCCGTTTACGGTAATTTTGTTTCCAACCGATTAGAAGTTCGTCAGTACAATTTTATCTATTGTCTGACTTTATCAAAGGTGAAAAAGTGGAAACGACGGAAAACATAGGGCCTCTTACAATTTGGGTTACCGTTCATACTGGCATAAAGACCGACGCTGTTTTAAAAGACTAACGCTTACGAGGTAACTGCGAAGAATTCTACGTAATCTTAAGACAATATTTAATACCCCCACTCCAGTTTTACGAGAACCGGTTTCGCGGCGAGCAACACAGGCTTGTCTTCCTATCGGTAATGCAGTTCTAGAAAAGTTAAAAACCCATTTTGTTGTTGAGAGGAAAGGCGGAGAAAGTTATTTCAACGAAAGGACGAAGTAGTCTTGTCACTATAGACCGACCTCTAAGGTCAGAGATGGCACGTCGAAGTATTCTGTCTGAGGACATCGAGGTAAAACGAAAAATTAAAATTTAACGTAGCGTCAGTATCAGGGGGAAGCACGAGTTCTAAAGGCACTTGTTTCAGGCAGGAATGTCGCAATGCAAATCAAATGCCTTTACAGCGTCTTTTACGAGGCGCTCTCGGTGCACAAGCCAAGGTTTTCGAAGCTCGAGCTACGGTAGCACTTTATGTATTAATGAAGTTACTGAGCCACGAACAAGTGAATTTGCCTGAAGTACTACCAATGCGGCGCTTTGTAATTCAGAGTGGAACAGTAAATAGACGAGCTTTCGAAACTGTTTCTATAATAACGAGTTGTGCTGCCTCTTTTCTAGATTTAAGTTATTTTTCGTATTTTTATTGGTGTTTCATTTCTTAATTAATAGAGAGGCGGGGTGCCTAAAATACCAGAGCAAAGAACTAAGTTAACTAGAAACAAGACGCAGAATAAATGGTTACGAGTTTAAAGTCTTTCTTTCGTCAAAGTATAAATGTGACGAAACAACTTAAAATTTTTCACTTCTTCGGCGATTTTTACTGAGACTGCTGTTCTTATCTTCGATGTTGATTCGTGTAAGTGTTCTCGAGTTGAAAATAATTTCAAATAAAACTATAGAGTCGTGTGCATTATGGGCATATCCTGAGTCATGTTCCATTTTCAAATAATTAGTAAAAGCGGATTTAGCACTGTAAATTTAAATTGGAAATCTTTTCCAAATTACATTGAAAAGTGATTGTTTTCTACAGGAAATACGATTACTGATTTCGTAATTTCAAAAGAAATTCTACTAGCCGAGGTTACTCCAACTTTGGCTTTAAGTGTACCTGTTAGGCACAAAATACAACTTTCATAACGCAATGTAAAAATATTGTGCCAAATATTTTAATAATATTCAGATATGGGAAACATCTCTACTCCACCGAATCACAGTTACACGTGAAACAGCTCTGCGCTTCACACGGGAAATTGATGTTACTGAAATGCCACAGTCTTCCACCATGATAAATTCTTAAGTAATAATAGTACCACATAGTTTATTTTAATTGTATGTAGTTACACAGTACAAATTCAGAGAAAATTCAAAAAATTTCAGATAATGATTCCGCCACCGAAATAAATTACCCTAGAAACGCGAAAATTTTTAACAACATTGCAGTAACAGTGACTGCGGACTGGTTGCCGTTGGATAAGTCAGAAATATTCAGATTTGATTCTCTGTGGGTCCTATGATTAGTCACACATCACTTCTTTCACTTCTCTAAATGTAACTGATGCTAAAAACTTCCAAGTTTCACAGTGATTCGGATCGCAAGTTAAGTTGTGGGTCCTCCTGTAACTTGCTGTAAGGCTTATTACACGGATCGAAGGAAAGAAAGGTGATAACCCGATAGGACATTGAGAAATATCTCACAGTTGTTTGTAAATGATGGAGCGCAGCAATAAGCCTCTTTTTGCAGGTTTTGCCGTTATCAATACACTATTTTTTAATCTCGATGCACGTTAGTTGCCTGTTGTTCAGGGCTAGGCACTAGCCGAAATCTGGATTTCCGTAATAAAACCTGAAAAAAAGTGATTGCTGCGCTCTATCATTTATAAATTACATAACAGTGGCGGAGTGCACCCACTTTTCTAATGGAAGGTAACCTGATATCACTGTTCGATCGTAACGAGCGTGGTGCGGAATTTTGCTTCAGCTTAGTTTCAGTGTTCCTAACAAATTAGTGCTGCCAGGTTCACTATCTTCCAATGTGCTCTCAGCTGTTCGACAAAGGAGTTGTGTAACTGGGGTCTGACCCCATAATAGCTAGTATGAGGGTTTTTCTGTTTTCTGCTATCCTGGATTGAAATGGCATTATCTCTTAACGAAATGACAGTAAATAATCCTCAATTGGATGAAAGAGCGTGTCAATCTTTGACAAAGTAATAAGTGAGCTCTGCTGCAACGATGACTCAAATCTTTGTATGGTAGAAGAAAAGGTGAAATCTTTAGGCTGATTGTGAGAATTTGCTTTCATTTCATTCACATAATTCTGAAATAAAAAACCTAGGTTCTGATGAGTCAACCATACCAATAGTGCAACAAAAACGTAACAGTTACGTGTTAAATTATTTATCTGAGATGCTGCAGTAGAACATAACATTATCTGATGCAGTTTTCAGATCTTCGTAAAAACGTACAAGGAAGATCTCTTAAGTATAGCAGCGCAATGGATTGTGCAAAAAGTATGTAAACACGTGAGGTGAAACGAGTCAATCTTATGCCGTGTTTGCTTATGTGACTCAAGAAAGAAATTGCAACACTATTTCGAAACGTGCCACCTTATCGGCAGTGCGGCTCTTCAGTGTTTGCTCAGCCACAACAATGAGTGTGTGAAAGAAGACAGACGAAATTACATCAACATTTGCTCACAATAGCTTCTTTCCGTGTAGCAAACTCTCAAAACTATTGCGGGTTATGTCGGCAACTCTGATGTGCTAACAGTTGCAGTTTTTTCCGTTCTAAGACTGGATTACGCAACGTTACTCAGAAACACTAACAATTACTCCAGCACATCCACTTAGCGAGGATACAGAGTAATTTATACTTATGTATTATTCAGGAGGATATGGTCTAAATACCAGTTCCGAACACACAGTTTTATATGGTCTCATTTTTCTTCAGCAGTTAAGGTGGATACTACTAATGGCTCTTTGACTTAGTCCACAATCTACAACAAATATTGCACCACAAACTTATCTATGCTCCCCTTTGAGTCAGAAGTAAATGAACTTAAATGGTGCAATATTTGGTAGTGTTTCTTCAATAAATGTTTTGTAAGCTGAAGTGTTACCTACAGACCTTGGCATACTCTTGGGTGAGTAAATAGGGAAGAACAAACTTTTGCAGTATACAGAAAGTGTCTCCTGCCTACACGCAATCCAAAAAGCTTTAGAAAAATATTTCCGCTTCAAATTGAACTAGCCATTCCTTAGTCCAACCTAATCTTTTCTATTGTGACGTAATTCAACACGGCACAAGCAGTGGTTACTCCAGACGATCCGACGTAGCTATGAACGCCTGCGTACGACTCGAATGTGCGATATTCGGTTGTTTCATCCTATCAGTCCTCCTCATACTTAGGTTGGATGAGACCGGATAGGCCGCGGAGCTATTTTCGCGTGCTCTGTTTACTTCAACGGTTCCTTATTGGTGTCCTCAACAGCTCTTCTCGCATAACAAATACCTATCATTCCAGAACTGCAATACCAGATCGGGTAGATCCAGTATCTTTCGCTGTACCTTTGCATAACATCAAATCATCAATTTCAGCCGCATTCATTACTAAATAATAACAAACAATAACAATAACAGGTACGCGTACGACAGCATGCTTACCTGCGTAAAAACGGGATTTTACAGTGCTCATACCTCGGGTTTTACTGGTGACAAAGTAGAGCCGAGTATTTTTTGATAGCCCTTGGGCTAGGGACCATTTGTATACTCGACAGAAGGATCGCTAGTCTCACTATCCTACAGCACAGGGACAAAGTATGAATATTACACACTTCTTACTGCTTAGGCAAACGTAATAAATTGTTAGTTCTTTTTGCATTTGATGCGGTCTACCGTAGGCTTTATGGAACTTAACGGCGGCACCATTAGTTCACGGGCGTTTGCTCGGAAAACCCCAAGAAAGGGCCCTTTTTACTGTATTTTTGCCACCACCAGCGTACCAAATCCCAGTCGAGGATTCAATGACGGCTATGCACAGCAAGTGGTTACAATTTTTTCCTGTGGATTCCTACGATCCCGATATCTAACACCCTTTAAAATTTTCTTGATGTAGGCCTACCTACAAATTTCTAAGATACAGAGGTTCAAAGTTATACCACTTCTACTAGTAAAATCCGGTATAATATGAAATCTAGTAACAAATAACTGCAGTAAATTGCTCATATTTTAACGGTATGTTCTCCACGCATTTATATAAAACACTATCTCCCCGTTTTCAAAAATATTTATCTGTTATCGATATACTTCCAACACCCAGGCGCGGATTCCGAGGCGGCTATACACAGCAAATGGCTATAATTTTTACGATTTATTCCTAAGATGACCATCTGAAATTTTCTTCATATCTTTATTGGTTTCCGGGATACAGATATTCAAAGTTACCCTACTAGTACATGCAAAATACGCACGTAAAATTAGGTGAGGCAAAAACGTAGTTTATAAAGTGACGCATCACAGACAATTGTGCTGTGTAGTGTCTCCGTTATCTGGGAACCTCGTATTTTAGTACTGAAGCAAACTAATTTTTTTGCACATAAAATCCGATCTGAGGTCTAAAATTAGTTTTGCGACATTTCAATTTCACATAACTAAATTGTACATAACTAAATTTTACTATCCAAAACATTTCTTTTTATAAGAGGTGTCTTGCTGCAGCAGGGAAAATAAGCCAACGAGCAGAGAAACGTTTCTATCACAGCACAAAAACAGAGTATGTACCTGTTTATTTAAAACACTCATCAGTGGGGCACAAGTTGTCTCGTTCTAAATTCCTCAGCACCTTTAAAAAATTTTCCCAAAAATTTTGGCCTGCGAGCATAGTCCCGCTTTTTCATGCTCAGACAAAAGACAGTGGCAATGGCAGAGAGACAGAAAAGTAACAAGTACGGAAGATAGTAGACACCGGTTCTGTTATAGGAAGAGCGAAGGACAATGGCAGTGTATGAGGAAGAGGGACAGAGTGCCACTGGAACTAAGTTGACAGTGACAGAACGCTGGTAGAAAAAGAATGAACGACAACGCCAGGGGAGGAAGCAATAAAGAGGGTGAGAGCCAGAGATAATGGGAAAGAATATATGACGATGACAATGGAGAGAGAGAGAGAGAGAGAGAGAGAGAGAGAGAGAGAGAGAGAGACTATTAGAGTAAAAGGAGACTAATAGTGGGAAATAAAGGGACTGTGGTTATGACAGAGAGAAAGAACAATGAACTGGGCTGAATGAGAGAGAAAGGACAACTGAGTGGATGGGTGTGAGCTACGTATAGCTATGGAGTAGTGGGTGAGAGGAACAGTTAGCGGAGGCTGTGGGATTTTTTTTTTGTGGTTTTAGGGCGCACAACTTCAATGGTCATTAGCGCCCAGACCACGTTAGGAATGCACCGCGAGGCACAAGTTTAAAACAGCAACTAAAAGGGAAAACACGATAAAAGACAGACTGACAGGCATAGGATTAAAAAAGAAAACAGCATAATCAAATGTCCTTTGAGAGGGTTGTCAAATTGATAAAATGAAGAACGCGAGCAGCTGCTCGTGGGTCATCCGCTAAAATGGCTTCTACAGTACATGGCAGGCCAAGATCGAGACGCAGGGTGTTAAAATCCGGACACGACGTTAAAATGTGGCGGACCGTCAGCAATTGCCCACATGGGCAGAACGGCGCCGGCGCAGCCGTCAGCAGATGGCGATGGCTGAACCGGCAGTGGCCAATTCGTAACAGGGCCAAAACGACCTCCTCCCGCCGAGAAGGGCGGGTGGAGGACGTCCAAGCCGCGGGAAGAGGTTTCAAGGCCCGAAGCTTGTCTGTAAGTGCAGCCCAATCGGCATGCCACAGCGATAAAATGCGCCGACAAATTACCCTGCTACAATCTGACGAAGGGACACAACAAGAAGCTGTCCGAGGCTGGAGGACCGCAGCCTTGGCCGCGGCATCTGCAGCTTCGTTCCCAGGGATACCGACATGGCCAGGAACCCACATAAAGCTAACCGGAGAACCGACGTCCACCAGCTGCTGAAGAGAGCGTTGGATCCGGTGCACGAAAGGGTGAACCGGGTACGGATCACTGAGGCTCTGGATGGCGCTCAGGGAATCGGAGCAGATGACATAAGCAGAATGTCGGTGGCGGCAGATGTAAAGAACAGCCTGGTAGAGGGCAAAGAGCTCAGCTGTGATGACCGAACAATGGCCATGGAGCCGGTATTTGAAACTTTGTGCCCCAACAATAAAAGAACACCCGACCCCGTCATTGGTCTTAGAGCCATCTGTATAAATGAAGGTCATATTAATGAACTTCGAACGAAGTTCGACAAAACGGGAGTGGTAGACCGAACCGGGGGTAACCTCCTTTGGGAGCGAGCTGAGGTCAAGGTGAACGCGAACCTGAGCCTGGAGCCAAGGTGGCGTGTGGCTCTCGCCCACTCGAAAGGTTGCAGGGAGTGAAAAATTAAGGTGTTTAAGGAGGCGACGAAAGCGAACTCCAGGGGGTAGCAGGGCAGAGACATACAACCCGTATTGACGGTCGAGACAGTCGTCAAAAAAGGAACGATAAGACGGGTGGTCGGGCATTGACAGTAGCCGACAGGCATACCGACAAAGCAGTATATCGCGCCGGTAGGTGAGTGGCAATTCGCCAGCGTCAGCATGAAGACTCTCGACGGGACTAGTATAAAACGCTCCGATCGCAAGTCGTAAACCCATATGTTGTATGGAGTTGAGGCGGCGTAAGATGGATGGCCGTGCAGAGGAGTATACGAAGCTCCCATAATCCAGGTTGGAGCGAACGATCGACCGATATAGACGAAGTAGGACGGTTCGATCCGCTCCCCACGACATACCACTGAGAACACGGAGGACATTTAGAGAACGGGTACAACGGGCAGCCAAATATGACATGTGGAGACCAGCTAAGTTTCCTGTCAAATGTAAGACCTAAAAATTTTGTTGTCTCCACGAATGGGAGAGCAACGGGACCGAGTCGTAAGGACGGTGGGAGAATCTCTTTGTAGCGCCAGAAGTTAATACAGACCGTCTTCTCGGCAGAAAAACGGAAGCCATTGGCGACACTCCAGGAGTAAAGACGGTCAAGAGAACGCTGAAGACAGCGCTCCAGGAAACATGTACACTGCGCGCTGCAATAGATGGTAAAATCGTCCACGAAAAGGGAGCCTGACACATCAGCTGGGAGGCAATCCATTATTGGATTGATCGCTATGGCGAAGAGAGCGACGCTCAAAACTGAGCCCTGTGGCACCCCATTCTCCTGGCGAAAGGTGTCTGACAGGACAGAACCCACACGTACCCTGAACTGTCGATCCATTAAAAAGAAACGAATAAAAAGAGGGAGGCGACCGCGAAGGCCCCTTGTATGCATGGTGCGGAGAATGCCCGCCCTCCAACAGGTGTCGTAAGCCTTCTCCAAATCAAAGAACACAGCCGCGGTCGGGCGCTTCCGCAAGAAGTTATTCATAATGAAGGTCGACAAAGTAACCAGATGGTCAACAGCAGAGCGGCGCCTACCAAATCCACATTGTACATTGGTAAGTAGGCGTCGAGAGTCGAGCAGCCAAACCGAACGAGAGTTAACCATTCGCTCCATCACTTTACAGACACAGATGGTAAGCGAGATGGGTCGATAACTGGAAGGCAAGTGCTTGTCCTTCCCCGGGACAACAATAGACTCGCGCCAGCATGCGGGAACATGTCCCTCAATCCAGATGCGATTGTAAGTACGAAGAAGAAAACCTTTACCCGCAGGAGAAAGGTTCTTCAGCATCTGAATATGAATAGAATCAGGCCCTGGAGCGGAGGACCGTGACCGGGCAAGTGCGTTTTCGAGTTCCCGCATGGTGAATGGGGCATTATAACTTTCACGATTCGAGGAGCGGAAGTTAGGTGGTCTAGCCTCCTCTGCCTGTTTGCGGGGTAGGAAGGCAGGGTGGTAATGAGCGGAGCTCGAAACCTCTGCGAAAAAGCGGCCGAAGGCATTGGAGACATCCTCAGGGGCCCCAAGGACGGCATTCGCGACCGTCAAGCCAGAAACTGGTGAGTGGACCTTAGTGCCAGATAGCCGGCGCAGGCTACCCCAGACAACAGAAGGAGTAAAACTGTTGAAGGTGCTTGTGAAAGCAGCCCAGCTGGCTTTCTTGCTTTCTTTAATAATACGACGACACTGTGCACGTAATCGTTTATAAGTGATACAATTAGCCACTGTAGGGTGGCGTTTAAAGGTGCGTAAAGCACGTCGACGAGCACGTAAAGCGTCTCGACTTGCTGCGGTCCACCAGGGGACTGGTACGCTACGTGGAGAAGAAGTAGGGTGACGGATGGAATATTCAGCAGCAGTGAGAATGACTTCCGTGAGGTGTGCGACCTGACGATCGCAACTTGTGAAGGTTTGATCCTGACAGGTCGCCCTGGAAGAGAAGAGCCCCCAGTCTGCTTTGGAGATGGTACAACTAGATGAGCACGGAGAGGGGGTATGCTGCAGGAGATGGATAACACACGGGAAGTGGTCACTCGAGTATTTATCAGGAAGTGCATACCACTCAAACCGGCGTGCAAGTTGGTTAGTAAATGGGAATAGGTGTGAGATGTGTCCGAAAGAAAAGTAGGGGCGCCAGTATTGAGGCAGACAAGATTGAGCTGGTTGAAAAGGTCTGCTAACAGGGAGCCCCTCGGGCAGGATGCTGGAGAGCCCCAAAGGGGATGGTGGGCATTGAAATCTCCAGTTAACAAAAATGGTGCAGGTAGCTGAGCAATAAGTTGCATCATGTCTGCCCTGGTAACAGCAGACGACGATGGTGTAAACGGTACAAATGGAAAATGTAAAAGTGGGGAGAGTAATTCGGATGGAAACTGCCTGCAGGCCGGTGTGCAATGTGATGGGATCGTAGTAAATATCATCCCGGACCAGCAACATAACCCCTCCATGAGCCGGAATACCTACCACAGTGGGTAGGTCAAAACGCACAGAGGTGTAGTGTGCCAAGGCAATTTGATCGCATGGACGTAGCTTCGTTTCCTGCAGGGCTACGACGAGCGGACGGTGCAAGCGGAGCAGCAACTTCAAGTCCTCTCGGTTGGAGCGAATGCTGCGAATATTCCAGTGAATAAGTGCCATCGTAAGAAGAAAAGGAAGATGAAAGAAGGGGTCACCTCGAAGGCCGCTGAGGGCCTGGCTTCGAGCGAGCACTGCCGCCGCTATCAGTAGGCGGACAGTCATCGTCCATTGGTTCTATAGGTTCATCGGCCATCTTGGTAAGATGGCCGGGAGGGGGAGCTTCCTCCGCCGGTGAACGGCCAGATGTTCGGCTACCAGCGGTGCGGCCAGGCGAAACGGATGACGGCCTGGGGCGGCAACCGCTGGGTGGCGCAGGAGAAGAAATGCGCCGTGGCGGAGAAGGAGAACTGTGCTTCCTATGAGCCTTCTTGGAAGGTCGTTTGGTGGAAGTACTGGTCGATGGCTGGGAGGTCGAGGTACGTAGGAAGTCTTCACGGGACGGTTCCTTCTTGAAGGCCCGTGCATCTGACTTCTGGATCTTCGTCTTAGCAGAAGCTGATGAAGGGGCTTGTGTCTGTGGGGTGATGGGAGGAAGAGGGGACGTCGACCGCGCGATCTTAGCACTGGCCGAACGGACGACCGTGGTGCTGAAGGTCAGATCGCATGTCTGGGTTGCCACCTCCCTGGTAGTCCGAGGAGAGGCGAGGACAGTACTGTATTTCCCCGCCGGGAGCAGCGTGGGCTTCCTACTAGCAAACAGCTTGCGAGCAGCCGAGGTGGACACTTTCTCTTTGACCCGAATTTCTTGGATACAGCGTTCTTCATTATAGATGGGACAGTCGCGGGAGGACGCTGCATGGTCACCCTGACAGTTCACACAACGAGGAGACGGAGGTGGACAGTCACCCTCATGGGCATCCCTGCCACAAGTGACATTTAGCCGCATTGGAACAAGACTGGCGAGTGTGATTAAAACGCTGACACTGGTAGCAGCGCGTAGGTGTCGGAACATAGGGGCGAACAGAAATAACCTCATAGCCCGCTTTGATGCGCGATGGCAGCTGAACACTATCAAAGGTCAAGAAAAGTGTCCGGGTCGGTACAAGGTCATTGTTGACCTTTTTCATGATCCTATGGACAGCCGTCACGCCCTGCTCAGCGAGGAAAGACTGAATCTCCTCGTCAGTCAATCCGTCGAGGGATCTAGTATAGACCACACCACGAGACGAATTCAAAGTTCGGTGAGCCTCCACCCAGACAGGGAACGTGTACAGGAGTGGCTCGAAGCAGTTTCCGTGCCTGAAAGGCGCTCTCAGTTTCTAGTAACAAGGTACCGTTACGCAACCTGGTACACAACTTGACAGATCCGGCTATGGCATCTACGCCCTTCTGGATAACGAAAGGGTTGACAGAGGAGAAATCCTTTCCGTCCTCAGATCGAGAAACGACGAGGAACTGTGGGGCAGGCGATAGTGCTTTTGTCACTGGTGGCTGGTCATGTTTCCGTTTGTGGGCAGAAGTCGAGAGAGAAGAAGAGAAATCCATTGCGGAGGAATCCCCCATGATTGCCAGCGTCTCCGATGGCGTGCTCCTTCCTTATGGGGACCCTCTCAGAGGGCACTCCCGCCTTAGGTGAATGTTTACACCTCAGGTCACACCTCCTGAGAAACAGACGGAGGGACCAATCGGCATGGTCAGAAGGTATCAGCCCAGGCAATCACCCCTCCCCAGGCCTGGCCTTTACCAGGGGGTACGTGCGTGCCTTACTTGTCTACCCAGGGCGGGGAATTACGCGTTACCCCGTCACCGGCTACGCATGCGAACGCGTGTGTCGGCCTTCAGGCGCGCACAGCGAGGAAGGAAAAAGAGGAAAAGGAAGAGAGAGAGGACAGACTGTCTCAAACGCCGAGGCGGAGACCAAAGGAGGCAAGGAGAAGGAGGCAAGGAGGAGGCAAGGAGAAGGAGGCAAGGAGAAGGAGGCAAGGAGAAGGAGGCAAGGAGAAGGAGGCAAGGAGAAGGAGGCAAGGAGAAGGAGGCAAGGAGAAGGAGGCAAGGAGAAGGAGGCAAGGAGAAGGAGGCAAGGAGAAGGAGGCAAGGAGAAGGAGGCAAGGAGAAGGAGGCAAGGAGAAGAAGGCAAGGAGAAGAAGGCAAGAGAAAGAGTAAGGAAGACAGTGAGATGGAGAAGAACAAAGAAAGGAACCAACCAAAGGAAGGAAGAAACGAGAACTGAAAAACCAAAAAGACCACAAATATAGGTCGTGGAACCGTCCGTCTCCGGACGCAGTCGCTAACTACCCCCTTGAGGGGGATGGACTCCTTTTAGTCGCCTCTTACGACAGGCAGGAATACCTCAGGCCTATTCTAACCGCCGGACCCGCAGGGGGGAGGCTGTGGGAGTTTGAGGTGATTTGCATGTTAAAGCGCAAATATGTTCGCATACCTAAATTTGAGAAAAATTTTGAAGATGCTGCTGAGGAAGATATAACGACGCAGCTGGAATCCCACTTTTTAGTCTTTTAAATGAACAGGAACATATTCGCATTTTTTTGTGCTCCAATAGCAGCATTTTTTCGCTGATTTTACATGACAAATTCCACATATTCATACTATATAAATAATAACTATATATATCGCTCATGTGCTCTACAAAGTGCAATGTTGGCAGACAGATTGTCTGGATAGATGTAAGAGTCCCACGTCTATACTTGCCAGGTCAAAAACGCATAAAACAAAAAACCGCCAGTACCAAACATGAACCATGGACCTTGCCGTTGGTGGGGAGGCTTGCGTGCCTCAGCGATACAGATGGCCGTACCGTAGGTGCAACCACAACGGAGGGGTATCTGTTGAGAGGCCAGACAAACATGTGGTTCCTGAAGAAGGGCAGCAGCCTTTTCAGTAGTTGCAGGGGCAACAGTCTGGATGATTGACTGATCTGGCCTTCTAACATTAACCAAAACGGCCTTGCTGCGCTGGTACTGCGAAGGGCTGAAAGCAAGGGGAAACTACAGCCGTAATTGTTCCCGAGGACATGCAGCTTTACTGTATGATTAAATGATGATGGGGTCCTCTTGGGTAAAATATTCCGGAGGTAAAATAGTCCCCCATTCGGATCTCCGGGCGGGGACTACTCAAGAGGACGTCGTTATCAGGAGAAAGAAAACTGGCGTTCTACGGATCGGAGCGTGGAATGTCAGATCCCTTAATCGGGCAGGTAGATTAGAAAATCTAAAAAGGGAAATGGATAGGTTAAAGTTAGATATAGTGGGAATTAGTGAAGTTCGGTGGCAGGAGGAACAAGACTTTTGGTCAGGTGATTACAGGGTTATAAATACAAAATCAAATAGGAGTAATGCAGGAGTAGGTTTAATAATGAATAAAAAAATAGGGGTGCGGGTTAGCTACTACAAACAGCATAGTGAACGCATTATTGTGGCCAAGATAGACACAAAGCCCATGCCTACTACAGTAGTACAAGTTTATATGCCAACTAGCTCTGCAGATGATGAAGAAATTGATGAAATGTATGACGAGATAAAAGAAATTATTCAGGTAGTGAAGGGAGACAAAAATTTAATAGTCATGGGTGACTGGAATTCGAGAGTAGGAAAAGGGAGAGAAGGAAACATAGTAGCTGAATATGGATTGGGGGGAAGAAATGAAATAGGAAGCCGCCTTGTAGAATTTTGCACAGAGCATAACTTAATCATAGCTAACACTTGGTTCAAGAATCATAAAAGAAGGTTGTATACCTGGAAGAATCCTGGAGGTACTAAAAGGTATCAGATAGATTATATAATGGTAAGACAGAGATTTAGGAACCTGGTTTTAAATTGTAAGACATTTCCAGGGGCAGATGTGGATTCCGACCACAATCTATTGGTTATGAACTGCAGATTGAAACTGAAGAAACTGCAAAAAGGTGGGAATTTAAGGAGATGGGATCTGGATAAACTGAAAGAAGCAGAGGTTGTACAGAGTTTCAGGGAGAGCATAAGGGAACAATTGACAGGAATGGGGGAAAGAAATACAGTAGAAGAAGAATGGGTAGCTCTGAGGGATGAGGTAGTGAAGGCAGCAGAGGATCAAGTAGGTAAAAAGACGAGGGCTAATAGAAATCCTTGGGTAACAGAAGAAATATTGAATTTAATTGATGAAAGGAGAAAATACAAAAATGCAGTAAATGAAGCAGGCAAAAAGGAATACAAACGTCTCAAAAATGAGATCGACAGGAAGTGCAAAATGGCTAAGCAGGAATGGCTAGAGGACAAATGTAAGGATGTAGAGGCTTGTCTCACTAGGGGTAAGATAGATACTGCCTACAGGAAAATTAAAGAGACCTTTGGAGAGAAGAGAACCACTTGTATGAATATCAAGAGCTCAGATGGCAACCCAGTTCTAAGCAAAGAAGGGAAGTCAGAAAGGTGGAAGGAGTATATAGAGGGTTTATACAAGGGCGATGTACTTGAGGACGATATTATGGAAATGGAAGAGGATGTAGATGAAGATGAAATCGGAGATAAGATACCGCGTGAAGAGTTTGATAGAGCACTGAAAGACCTGAGTCGAAACAAGGCCCCGGGAGTAGACAACATTCCATTAGAACTACTGATGGCCTTGGGAGAGCCAGTCATGACAAAACTCTACCATCTGGTGAGCAAGATGTATGAGACAGGCGAAATACCCACAGACTTCAAGAAGAATATAATAATTCCAATCCCAAAGAAAGCAGGTGTTGACAGATGTGAAAATTACCGAACTATCAGTTTAATAAGTCACAGTTGCAAAATACTAACGCGAATTCTTTACAGACGAATGGAAAAACTGGTAGAAGCGGATCTCGGGGAAGATCAGTTTGGATTCCGTAGAAATGTTGGAACACGTGAGGCAATACTAACCTTACGACTTATCTTAGAAGAAAGATTACGAAAAGGCAAACCTACGTTTCTAGCATTTGTAGACTTTGAGAAAGCTTTTGACAATGTTAACTGGAATACTCTCTTTCAAATTCTGAAGGTGGCAGGGGTAAAATACAGGGAGCGAAAGGCTATTTACAATTTGTACAGAAACCAGATGGCAGTTATAAGAGTCGAGGGGCATGAAAGGGAAGCAGTGGTTGGGAAAGGAGTGAGAGGGTTGTAGCCTCTCCCCGATGTTATTCAATCTGTATATTGAGCAAGCAGTAAAGGAAACAAAAGAAAAATTCGCGGTAGGTATTAAAATTCATGGAGAAGAAGTAAAAACTTTGAGGTTTGCCGATGACATTGTAATTATATCAGAGACAGCAACGGACTTGGAAGAGCAGTTGAACGGAATGGACAGTGTCTTGAAAGGAGGATATAAGATGAACGTCAACAAAAGCAAAACGAGGATCATGGAATGTAGCCAAATTAAATCTGGTGATGCTGAGGGAATTAGATTAGGAAATGAGATACTTAAAGTAGTAAAGGAGTTTTGCTATTTAGGGAGTAAAATAACTGATGATGGTCGAAGTAGAGAGGATATAAAATGTAGACTGGCAATGGCAAGGAAATCGTTTCTGAAGAGAAATCTGTTAACATCGAGTATAGATTTAAGTGTCAGGAAGTCGTTTCTGAAAGTATTTGTATGGAGTGTAGCCATGTATGGAAGTGAAACATGGACGGTAACTAGTTTGGACAAGAAGAGAATAGAAGCTTTCGAAATGTGGTGCTACAGAAGAATGCTGAAGGTAAGGTGGGTAGATCACGTAACTAATGAGGAGGTACTGAATAGGATTGGGGAGAAGAGAAGTTTGTGGCACAACTTGACTAGAAGAAGGGATCGGTTGGTAGGACATGTTTTGAGGCATCAAGGGATCACAAATTTAGCATTGGAGGGCAGCGTGGAAGGCAAAAATCGTAGAGGGAGACCAAGAGATGAATACACTAAGCAGATTCAGAAGGATGTAGGTTGCAGTAGGTACTGGGAGATGATGAAGCTTGCACAGGACAGAGTAGCATGGAGAGCTGCATCAAACCAGTCTCAGGACTGAAGACCACAACAACAACCAAACACAGGAATAACCGGAAAATGTGCATTCTGACAATAGAAGTAAACGGAAGCCAGACAGGAGTGCAACCTCAGATTTTCAAATAACTAAAACGAAACAATAGTTTCCAAGACGGATTAGAAGGATGGTTTACGACATTCGTAGGTTTGAGTCTGGCTGTGAGCCGTGCACGGATAGCCAAATGGTAAGCAGGAAATCCTGGTTCGAGTCCCGTTCCGGTACAAACTTTCATTGTCATTCAATTCTACAGCTGATGGTTGTCATTTGTGATTGCGAATACATTTAATGCAGAAATACATTATGTTTGCGTACATTTTACGCTGACTCAGTTTTAGATCTCACTAGAGAGCATGTATTCCAACACCAATTTATGCAACTGAGTAAGGTATGATTTGTACTCTTAGACATTAGAAGATCAGGCGATGGCATATGTCTCCTACCATTATTTGTTCCAAACTACTGGTTGAACTGTGTTCTTCGCACGAATACAGTAGTTCGTGTCCCACAATCACTAATGTTTCAACCGTGGGTGACGTTTTTTATACAAAAAATTTCCGATATCGTCCCTTACAGTGTCGTAACGAGTCTTTACTGGCTCTGGATAAACCAATACAGGCAGTTCAAACTTACATGGCTGTCTTGCCGTTGAAAACATCTGTCTTTCTTTTCCACAAATCACTGATACATTTGAAATACAAATTTCATTCACACTAACACTTGACTGAGAAAGAGCATGCCTTTCCAGTTGAACTAGTTTGTAAACAAAACCACAAAGCCTAGTGTTAAAATACTAAATCAGCTATCATGTAAATAAATTTCTTTTCAGTAATGTGTTTCCTTCTAGCTTGATTTTTAATTCTGCGATGGTGTCAATGAAATGGTTGCGATCAAACAGTTGGCGACTTTGCTGCTCTTATTTCGCAAAAAAAAAAAAAAAAAAAAAAAAAAAAACTACAGATTTGCAGCAGGCTGAGTCACTCGAGCCGAATTCTTGTCTGCATTTATGTCTCACTAGACTGCTACCACTAACTACGTACTAACTGAATTAAGAGCCTTGTGGCTGGAGAAATCTCACGATAGGAAGTAACGCAGAGCTAGCTAGTTATGACAGATACCAGAGAAGGTGATATTCACCGGGTGCAAAGCTTTACACGCATGTGCGATACTTGGATCGATAATCTCTCGTCCATCGCGTTACTTAACAGTAGCGGCGGGTACAAACTGAAGCAAATACATTGAGCCTCGGGAGAGATTTTTGCGGCACGCATGTCGACGTGGAATGTAACGTGATGGCGATAACCTATCGTGTGTAACTGCACAAGGTCGCTGGTAACTAGGTCGAGACAAAGTTCCGTCTACTGTGGACGGACTGCTTGTCAAATCCCAAGTCTCAGGCTACAAGAATGTTCTTCAAACACTAGAAAACACCCAGTATCGTGCACAAAAATCCCGAAATACATGCTTCAAGTGCTTCCCATGCCTCGTCGAAGAATTGAGGCACCAGTATTCCAATAAGCAACACTTGACAATACACTATGTAAGAATAGCAAAAATATTAATAGCAAGATGATTTTTTTTTCTTTCAGTATAAGGGTGCCCAATCGTTTGCAACTGGTGACAACCCTAGCGAAATATCTCTCACGAAAATATTATGCTTCAGTATGGAACTGAATAGCCTTTCGAATAGTCTAGCTACATCACATCACATCTGACCATGACGTCCTCGTACGTGGAAAGAGTGCACTTTATTT
The DNA here is from genome assembly GCF_023898315.1 of Schistocerca nitens. Taxonomy (NCBI): domain Eukaryota; kingdom Metazoa; phylum Arthropoda; class Insecta; order Orthoptera; family Acrididae; genus Schistocerca; species Schistocerca nitens. The sequence goes on along the minus strand of NC_064615.1, from coordinate 250,727,883 downwards.
CTGATGCTCGATATTTACAAAGTCATTTTCTTTTTAACGAATATTACCTTATTCTTCCAGGCAGCAATTTTGTTCGAACACAGAATCAATTCTAATTCTGCTCTACATGAAAATGTGTGAAGTAAAATGACACTTCTGTGAATCATTCACACTGCCCTTTCTAGTTTGACGCGACCTGAATTATCAACCGCTGGGAACAATTCTATGTTTAAGCCACCCGCAGACATTTATGGGTAACAGTGGAGGTATAATTTGACTACGTGTACGTCAGCGACTTGCCTTGTGCTTTTTAATTGTCGAGTTTAGCGTCTAGTTGCTTTTTATCACCACTAGCAACGCTAAGGTTAGTATCTGACAGCATCTACGTAGATACTCCGCAAGCCACCGTAGGATGCGTAGCGGAGGGTGTCCTGTTACCACTACTAGTCATTCCCTTCCCTGTTCCACCCGCAAACAGAGCGAGGGGAAAAACAGCTATCTATACGGCTCCGAATGAGTCCTAATTTCTCACATCTTCGCTGTCTTCACACGTAATGTGTGTTGGCGGCAGTAGAACCGTTCTGCTGTCAACTTCAAATGCAGGTTCTCTAAATTTCCTCCAGGCTGTTCTTCGAAAAGAACGTCTCCTTCCCTCCAGGGATTCCAATTTGAGTTCTCCAAGCATCTCCGTAACACTTGTGTGTTGTTCAGACGTACAGGTGACAAATCTAACATCCCACCTCTGAATTGCTTTGATGTCTTCCTTCAATCCGACTTGGTTCGGAACCCGAACATTCGAGTAGTGCTTAGGAATAGATCGCACCAGCGTTCTATATGCTATCTCTTTTACATGTAACCCAAATTTTCCTAAAATTCTCCAAATAAACCAACGTCTACCATTGGCATTCCCTACCACAGTTCTCGCATGCCCGTTAGATTTCACATCGCTTTCCGACATTACGCCTCCATATTTAAACGACTTCACTTTGCCAGGCAATACTGTATCCGACCATTACAGGTTTCTTCTTACTACCCAACCCCATTACGTTTTTCCACATTTAGACCTGGCTGCCATTCATCACACCAACTAGAAATTTTGTTTATGTCGTCATGTACCTTCCTACAGTCACTCAACCTGGACACCTTACCGTACACCATAGCATCATCAGCTCACCCTGTCCACCAAATCATTTATGTGTAAGGAGAACAGCAGCAGTCCGATCACAGTTTCCTGGGGCACTCCTGACGAGAGCCTTGTCTCCGATGAACACTCGCCGTCGAAGGCAACATATTGGATTCTATTATTTAAGACTACTAATCAAAACGTCCTGCGGTCCCCGCTCAACTCCCAACCACTGCTTGGATTTAGAACAGCAGTCTGCGGTGACGGACGAAGATTTCCGGTGTAAGGAGTCCCTATCGTTTTGGCAACGGCCTAGCTAAAGAAAGCTGAAGAGTGGACAGAAGCTGGGTACACCTTGTCCTTGAGATGAGCAAATAACCCCAAAAGGCGGAAAAATCATCACTGAACAACGGCATGATCCAGAAAGCAACGGAAATGACTGCATTAACCAGACGACGTGTACCCACCGGAAATATGGCTTCCAACTGAGAAACTGTCTGATGATCGAGTCACTGGAGACATTCCGGATTAGCCTCCATTAGGACTTCAGTCTGACTGACAAATGGGAGGTGACCATGAAAAGGAGTTTAAATAACCAACGAAAGTGTCCAATTCGAGTCTGATCGTGAGACTTGGTGGGGAAGTTAATCTGAAAATAATACACGGCCCCAATATGGAAATAGGTGTCGTGGAGTGAAATGGAATAAAGAAAGTGATTTATGCCGAGATCAATATGATAAAACCCCAATGGCTGCAGAAAACTTAACTGGATTAGGATTCGTCGTGAACAATAAGGCGGGTCAGGACTGTGTAGAGTTCAGTGCTAGCTTCGTTCTCATTGGAAACAGGAGCAAAACATCAACCACACTGAACCACCCTGTTTCACTCCCATTTCAACTTACTAACGCTTCCCTCATGTCCAGCTCTATTAACAGTAGTCTGGTTTATGGACAAGTTTTAGATTGTCATTCGCTCCTAGCAATTTACCTATGAAACCTTTAGAAATTCAAAAATTGTACTCCACTAATCAGTGTTTGAGTGTTTCTACGAAGTCTAGGAGAAGTAACTAACTGAATGTGTCAAATGTTTCAGTACCACCAGGGAAGGACAAGCGCCTCTAAGTGCATGACAATAATACAAAGCGTGGCAAATTAGTGTAACAATTTAAATCTTTACTTACACTTCGTAAGCCATGGTATGTCATTGAGGATGACAACCGTGCTCTCCTCCACTCAAGATTGCTTATTCTTTTGAATGCGCCTTTGGCTAATTGCGCCATCCTGAAGCGTTCATATCTTATGAAACTTAAGAGCAGCGTCGTGAGGCGAATATACTTCAGACGTCTGTGAAAGTTTCTTCCAAATTTCCTCCTTTATTCCCCAAGCAAAGTGTTGTACATTTTCGCCATTCAGGTATTAACCATATGAAAAGAATCTGACGATCAAAACAATTGCAAAATGACAAGATCTGAATGGTGTGAAAAGTGGCATTTGACTCTAAATAATGGAAAGTGTGATGTCCACATTGATATTGCAAGAAATCCGCTAAATTTCGGTTACACGATAAAGCGCAAAAATCCGAAGGCTGTAAATTTAAATACTTACGGATTACAATTACGAATAATTTGAACTGGAACGCTCACACAGATAATTTTATGGGGCAAGTAAAGCAAAGACGGCGATTTATTGGCCGAACCTTAAGAAAATGCAACAGGTCTACTAAAGAGATTGCTTACTCCTACAATATTGTCGTGTGTTGTGGGTCCTGCATCAACGACGATTAACGGAGGACATCGAAAAAGTTGAAATAGGGGTAGCTCGTTTTGTATCATCGTGAAACAGAGGAGAGTGTGCCATCGATATGATGCACGATTTGGGGTGTCAATAATCAACACTAAAGCGTTTTTCCTCTCGAGAGGAGCTCCCCATGAAATTTCCATCACCATCTTTCTCCTCGGGGTATGGAAATAATCTATTGGCGCCCATCTTAACATGGGACAATCATAATGAAACGAGAGCTCGCACGGTAAGATTCAAGTGTTCTGTTTTTCCCGCACGCTGTTCCAGAGCGGAACGGTAGACTAGCAGCTCGAAGGTGGTTCGAGGAACCTTCTGCAAAACACTTAACTGTAAATCGCAGAGTAATAATGCAGAAGTAGATGTTCAAATATTTGTAAAGGACCTGTTTCGTGCAATTTATGTAATCCTCTCAGACTAAAGTTTTTTATGGAGGAAAAATTTTTATTCTGTCATGCTACGAGGGTAATCCCAAAAGTAAGGTCTATTTTTTATACGTACATAGACCTGTTTATTTCTACAATGGTTTACATCAGTTTGCAGCTTGAACATGTAGCTATTTTTCGATATAATCACCATTTCTGTCTACGCATTTTTGTAGACGCTGTGGCAGTTTTTGAATGCCCATGTCATACAAACTCGCCGCCATGCTGTTCAGAAAGTTATGAACCTCTTCGTTCACCTCGTCATCGGAGCTGAATCGCTTTCCGGACACATTTTCTTTTAACCTAGGGAACAGGTGATAGGAATATACGGTGGGTGATTATGTTCCACTGAAACTGTTGCAGAAGAGTAACGGTATGCCGAGCGATGTGTGGGCGAGCGTTGTCATGGAGAATGTGTACGCCCTTGCTCAACATTCCTCTTCTACGGTTCTGAATTGCCCGTTTAAGTTTTTTCACAGTCTCACAGTACCTGTCAGCGTTAATTGTGGTCTCAGCGATTCAGCTCCGACGACGAGGTGAAAGAAGAGGTTCATAACTTTCTAAACAGCATGGCGGCGAGCTGGTATGACATGGGCATACAGAAACTACCACAGCGTCTACGAAATTGCATAGACAGAAATGGTGATTATGTCGAAAAATAGCTAAATGTTCAAGCTGTAAATTGATGTAAACCATTGTAGAAATAAACAGGTCTATGTACTCATAAAAAACAGGAGACCTTACTTTTGGGGTTACCTTCGTATCTTATTTTAGAGGCAAGATTAAAGATATATGAACCTGTTTTGCAAATATATTTAAATATGGCATTTTTATGAACTAAAAATTTTTAAACGCTTGCTGTTTTAATGAACTAATCAGAAATTGCCATGGAAATATCAACATTGTTATTCAGTGGAATTAAATCAAAGAAACATTTCCATGTATTCTGATGCTCACAAGCTGCTGCGCACTGCTACATTCAACTGGTATTTTTATGATTATGCACAACAGATGGCAGCACCTTTACGTGGCGAACGGATAGAATATTCACAAAGTTTTACACAAGTTTTCCACGTAGGAAGACACACTGTTGTAGCTGAGACCCAGCAAAAACGAACGTACACAATTCTAGCCAGTGGGGCATTGGCTTAAGAACTATAATAGCATCCAACTTTCACAACTTCGACACTATTTATGCGGTGTAAGACGTAACAATTATCCCAGTTTCACTTGCATTAAGACTGAACACTGGTCTGCCGGTTACAGGATGTAAGTGGGGAAATTTGTCTTTCCCGGCTACTTTTGAGAATGGCGGCTTCGTGGGGGCTCTATTCCCTTTGTACTGTCTGATTCAACTTCCCGTTGACCGCACTCCATGCTGTGAAGTCACGATTTGCAGTTAGCACCAAGCATTGTGACAACCTGTGAGTTGGTATCTGGAATATTTTCTATAGCAGCCACACCGCAAACTAATTCACGTAGGCCAACCTTCTGGAACACAGTATCTTGTGTTAAACTAAGCCTGTAACCTTTAAGAATTTCTTTCCATTTTCGGAACAGTTCTCGCAACGCTGTATTCTCCGAAACTTAGAAGAAAAATTTGGAACACGAGTGTAAGCTTTTAGCATAATTTGAAGTAATAGTCTAGTTCGCAAATTTTTATTAAAATTAAAAAATCTCATGTCAGTGGTAACCGGTTTCGATCACATCGAAATCAGCAGCAGACCATGTCCCATTAGGTGGTGACCGGACGAAGAAGAGCGGAGCAATGAGAAATGGCTGAAGACAACTTGAGTAATTGCCGGAGGCGTCTTCCGACTCCTGTTAAGTGCCACACTCATATCTGCTCACCACATAAGGCATGGTCTGATGATCGTGATATGATCTAAACCGGTTACTAGTGACATGAGATTTTTAATTTTTAATAAAAATTTGTGATTAAGTCTGATTTCCAATTACCTGACCAGATCACTGCTTTTTCCAACAATGTATTCAAGTGTAAACGTATGCTTCCGCGAGCGTTGTCAGTTAAAATTCTCCTGGGTTTGTGGCCGCATTGTCATCTAGGCGCCTTCCTCAGGGTGTATTGCAATACACCCCGAGAAAGGCGCCTTGCAACAGTCGCCGAAACGTCGGAATTTTACAGTTGACAATGCGGCCTCAAACCCAGAAGAATTTTATTGACAATGTATTCAAAAATTATTTCAGTAAAATGTTAACTGGATGCGGGGAGGGATATTATGTTCATGAGCCCCGTTACCCCCTCCCCTCCCCCCTCTCCATGCTGCTTTTCCCTACTCGCCCTTGTAAGATGAATTCTCCATTCATTTGTTCAAAAATGTTCAAATGTGTATGAAATCTTATGGGACTTAACTGCTAAGGTCATCAGTCCCTAAGCTTACACACTACTTAACCTAAATTATCCTAAGGACAAACACACACACCCATGCCCGAGGGAGGACTCAACTCCGACGGGACCAGCCGCACAGTCTGTGATGCAGCGTCCGAGACCTCTCGGCTAATCCCGCGCGGCCATTCATTTGTGTTCGTAATTGGGCGAAAATAAGAAAATATTTTGACGCTGTACATGAAAGGTGTCATTGATCTAGAGTGCTTGTTTCCAGCACTGCCCTTATCGATCTTTTCAGCTGTCCCTTCTGATAATCGTCAACGTTTCCATGGAACACTTTAGTGCTCCTTATGGAGCAGGTGTGTATTCATTTGCCCAATACTCTTCGCAGCCAACAGGCTGATTTAGACGTCTTCCATACAGCTTCCTCCCATGTCGATAGTTTGTGTTCTGGTGGTGTTGAGACATCCTTCCTTGAAAACAGTTTTTCTGTAGTTTACAAAATGAAAAAGTACCTTCCAAATTCGAAGAATAGTTTACAATTAGACACTACGCATGAAACGTTGCTTAAGATATGTTCACCACTTGACTAAGAATTCATGATCTCTAACTACCATGCCGAAAGCGTGCATTTACAGATTTATCGAATTTTCATGTGGCACGCCTTTGAAGAAGGTATTTCTGCACTACAGGCAAAAAGTTTTAGCAATATCCTCCAATGGAACGTAACATTTACGGGACTGTGCTGTGCCATGACTCGCGGCAAATCACACAGCTCTATCGATTCATTCCTTGGGTAGTATTGCGCCCCCCCCCCCCCCCCACACACACACACACAGATGAGTAAATTATGGGCGAATATTTATACCTGAAAGTTAAGAAGTCTCGTTTGTAGATTCAGTTCCTAGTTCATTTTATAAGAAAATCATGATACAGTTACAACTTTAATGCTTCAAATGTTCAGTGCTGAAGCAGCAAAAATTTCCAGTAGGTGAGAATACAAGTAAAGTGAATAGCACTTTAATTTTATGTTTATTTTCCTTCCGCAAAAAACGGTTCAAATGGCTCTGAGCACTATGGGACTTAACTTCTATGGTCATCAGTCCCCTAGAAGTTAGAACTACTTAAACCTAACTAACCTAAAGGCATCACACACATCCATGCCCGAGGCAGGATTCGAACCTGCGACCGTAGCGGTCGCGCGGTTCCAGACTGTAGCGCCTGCAACCACTCGGCCACCCCTGCCGGCTTCCTTGCGCATTTGAGTGTTTGTTGACATTCCGTTACTACTACAGCAATACTGTGACAACGCAATTCCGAATTTTTCGCCTATTATCTCTATCAGTAACTGAGTATAGATCTTTGAACTTAATGACAGTAAATTTTCTGAACAGAATACGAACAACCAATGAACTTCATGTAATTTTGATCTAACGAACTGCTGGTTTTTTCTACTCCTTGTGCTTTTCTGCTGATAAACAGAGCTCGGGAGTTAACTTTCTGTGGTCATCAGGCCCTGGTATTATTGAGTTGTGCGTTCCATCCACACTCACTTCACTGTCTTTGTCAAAATGATTAAGATAATTTGTCCGAAAACAAGAAAGCTAGCCCCCATGTGCAACGAAGTGCACAGTTTCTTGTCTCACTTTTATCATTTAGGCTAATAAGTAAGTGAGTAATATGTCAAGTGACGGGGCAGATGAAGCTTTTGTCTGTCACATGATACAACTAATTCTAACTGAAATGGGCAATTATGCTCCTGATTTAAGAAGCAATCTGAGACGCTAATATAAAAATAAACATAATTTAACACCTGTGCAACAATGGGATGCTAATTTACCTATTCCGCTGGAATTTGCGTAAATTGTGACCACACTGCTCCTATAATAAAGCGTTTCGTAGCGCAACACAGTATTCAAGCAGGTGTCAAAACTCAAATGATAAACAAGCGAATTACTTCTTTGGCACAAACTGCCCCACTTTATACAGCCAGTAGACTGAGTTATAAGCATTTAAAGATCTAAGCACATGCACATCATTGCAATTATGTGATTACAATAATTCACATTTCTAAGTTTATCGCATGACAGATGAAAGTAGGTGCAATTTTGGGATCTCCAGCAGCGCAGTTTTCAACAGTTCCAGCCATGACAGAGCTGTAAACATCCGCATTTAAAAGTCTACCGCTGGTTTACAACACACTGACGCTCAAGAGCAATGGCCACAGCCATAAGTCAGCAGCTGTTCTTTGTGAGCGCGAGGCGCCGCGTGGACTCACCAGTTAATCACGCAGCGGGCGGCGTGCCAAGAGCTGCTGCAACCTGCCCCAACGCCGTAAGCCGTGCACCGTGCCACCACAGCTGCCGGTCAGCTGAGCACTGCACAACCCTGTACCAGAACCGGCCGCGCGCGTTCTGCCCACAGCTGTCTCGTTGCGCAAGATGGGGCAACGTCGCCGAGCGGCGCATGCGCGCGCACTCCGCTGCCAAGAGCAACCGACAGACGCCCGGCGTCGTCGGCGTCCATTGTATGCACAGCGGTTCGCGACTCCCAGGAACTCGGCACCGTTCTGTCGGGGAAGCCCAGTCTCTCGCGTGGTGACACAAGTCCTTTAAAAGACCTCTCTCTATCTCTCGCTTCGCAGTAAAAACAAGCTGGCCGGTGTGACCGTGCGGTTCAAGGCGCTACAGTCTGGAACCGCGGGACCGCTACTGTCGCAGGTTCGAATCCTGCCTTGGGCATGGATGTGTGTGATGTCCTTAGGTTAGTTAGGTTTAAGTAGTTCTAAGTTCTAGGGGACTGATGACCACAGATGTTAAGTCCCATAGTGCTCAGAGCCATTTGAACCATTTGGCTACAAAAACAAACATATCAATTACTCATAGCTGCAGTTCAAAATTTTTCGTTTCTAATTAACTCTTTTTAAAGAGCGACTAACTTTATTCGTAAAATTTGCATTTCTTTGTAATATTGCGTTATTTTAGAAAATGGGAAAAGTGAACAGTGCTGTTTTAATAACAATGCCGACAGAAACGAGCAATCCGCGCGGGATTAGCCGAGCGGTCTTAGGCACTGCAGTCATGGACTGTGCGGCTGGTCCCGGCGGAGGTTCGAGTCCTCCCTCGGGCATGGGTGTGTGTGTGTGTGTGTTTGTCCTTAGGATAGTTTAGGTTAAGTAGTGTGTAAGCTTAGGGACTGATGACCTTAGCAGTTAAGTCCCATAAGATTTCACACACATTTTTGAGAAACGAGCAACGAACACGTGGCATAAGAAATGGTACACCATTGCTGAGACAATAATGTATCTGTTACATGTGGCTATTACATGGTATGCGTATACGGGCAGTGTACAAGACTTGCCTCATCTGGTCTATACGGTAGCTTCTCATTGTCGTCATCAAATGGTTCAAATGGCTCTGAGCACTATGGGACTCAACTGCTGTGGTCATAAGTCCCCTAGAACTTAGAACTACTTAAACCTAACTAACCTAAGGACAGCACACAACACCCCGCCATCACGAGGCAGAGAAAATCCCTGACCCCGCCGGGAATCGAACCCGGGAACCCGGGCGTGGGAAGCGAGAACGCTACCGCACGACCACGAGATGCGGGCTTGGCGTCATCAGTATTACAGAGTGGCGCCATCCGTAGTCTGGAAATAATTTTTCGAAGTGCTGTACCACTGAAGTACAATGGTCAATTTGCATTAAAAGATTAAAAACGGGAGGAGCCACAACCAACTTATGACAATATAAGAGAAAACGTAAAACTTAACAGTTCATTCAAAATTTACAATAAAAACAGAAGGCAACTGATCTGCCGCCTGTGTCTGCGTAACACACCTTTATCTGCTTGTAATACTTGAAAACACAAATTACCGATCTTCCAACGCAGTTTTCGCCACTTTGCTCTGACTATTTGTAATGTTTTTTATTCCAGTCTTTGATCACAATATGACAATATGAATTCTTTAGATGATGACCGGTTTCAGTCCGTAATGACCATCCTCAGATCTGTAATATACAAATACATACACCTAGTGAGCAGTGTGTCTTTCAACATAATACAGCAATGCGTATCACAATATACTATCATACAACCAGGGAAATGTACAGAAAACACGGTAAAACGTACCTTTCTTACATCATGTCCTAAAGTGATAAGGCCATATGGCATCGTCAAAACATATAATCAGCATAACATTGTCATATACATCTAAAATAAGGTGTCGAATAGGCCTCATCGTCCACACAGTCATTATTGCAACTGACTACTAAAGTACAGTAGCTACCAGAAATCTGTTTGCCTGCATCCTGGAATAAAAAACATTCGACACTATTGTATCACAGTTTGTATACGCGACCATGTCGCAGTTGGTGAAAAAAACATGTCCAAGGAGTGTTCTGATCCACGATCACAACTCGATCTTCGAGCACAGTTCCAAAACGTAAGAACCAGTAGGACAGTACTGATGATTCTGTAACAGTATTCAACTACTTATCACTTTTCGAGAAAAGCAGCGAACGGTGGACGGACTAAGTTTTCTTTTATTTGCTCAGTTAACATTTCGATTCTACTTATCTTGAAAATGAGGGAGTGAAAATTTTTCAGACCTTGTTCGATTTCTGCGCTTATTACAGAAGCAATAGGGATAAAAATCGAAAATAGATTGCTTGAGAAAACGGTTATTTTGAGAAGTTGTAGTAGTCCGGTTAACTTGCGTTGGAAAAAGAACGATGTAACAGAAGAGGGGTTGTTTCAACGATAACCACCATCCACACTCTCCCATTGGGCATTCTAGATGGCCATGTTTCTGTGCATTGCCAGGATCACCAGATCTTTCTTGACTCCATCCACCTACCTCTGTTTTGGTCTACCAAGGAGCCACATCTGCAAGTAGATACACATTCCGCAAGTCATCTTTTGGTGCATGACAGGGGGTACCTTGTACAAGTACTAGTCATTTCCGCCGGCCAGGGTGGCCGAGCGGTTCTAGGCGCTACTACAATCTGGAACCGCGTGACCGCTACGGTCGCAGGTTCGAATCCTGCATCGGGCATGGATGTGTGTGATGTCCTCAGATTAGTTAGGTTTAAGTAGTTCTAAGTTCTAGAGGACTAGAGCAATGCAAAAAAGACTATCTATATGTCTTCGTATGAGCTGTAATTTCTCTTAAGTTACCTTCGAGGTCCTTAACGAGAAATGTACGATGGCGGCAGTGGAATTGTTCTGCAGCCAGCTTCAAATTCTGGTTCACTAAACTTTCTCAATGACGTTTCGCGAAAAGAACGTCGTCTTCCCTCCACGGATTCCCATTTGAGTTCACGAAGCACCTCCATAATACTGTGGTGATCGAACCTACCGATAACAAATCTAGCAGCACGCCTCCGAACTGCTTCGGTGTCTTCTTCAAGCCGACCTGATGGGGATTCCAAACACTCGAGCAGCACTCAAGAGTGGGCTACACTAAGCGCTCTCCTCTACAGGGGAGCTGCACTTCCTTTAATTCTCCCAATAAACTGATGTCGACCAGTCGCCTTCCCAAATACCGTCCTCTCGCCTATGGAGCTGACGATAGGGGGGAGGATCCAAATGGCACGGGTTGTGAAGCAGCCATTGAACTCAAGCGCAATGTGGTCAGCAGCATGTTCTGCTATTTACGCGTTCGTTCCATTTCATATCGCGTTGCAACACTACACCTTGACACCTGGATATGTAATTGACGTGACTGTGTCAAAGAGCCACTACAAATGCTGAATTCGAGCATTATGGGTTTTTTATGCTCTTCTTCATTAACTTACGTTTTTCTGTATTCAGAGCAAGCTGCTATTCATCATACCAACTAGAAATTTTGTCTAAGGCATTTTGTATCCTCCTGCAGTCATCCAACGACAGCTCTCCGTACACTACAGCACCATAAGCAGAGCGCAACAGATGGCTGCTCACCCTCTCTGTCGTAGCGCGCTCTCTCTCTCTTTCTCTCTATGGGGCTCACCTGACGATGCCCTTGTCTCTGGTGAACATTCGCCGTCGAGAACAACGTACTAGGTCCTATTACACTACAGGCCATTAAAATTGCTACACCACGAACATGACGTGCTACAGACGCGACATTTAACCGACAGGAAGAAGATGCTGTGATATGCAAATGATTAGCTTTTCAGAGCATTCACACAAGGTTGGCGCCGGTGGCGACACCTACAACGTGCTGACATGAGGAAAGTTTCCAACCGATTTCTCATACACAAACAGTAGTTGACCGGCGTTGCCTGGTGAAACGTTGTTGTGATGCCTCGTGTAAGGAGGAGAAATGCGTACCATCACGTTTCCGACTTTGATAAAGGTCGGATTGTAGCCTATCGCGATTGTGGTTTATCGTATCGCGACATCGCTGCTCGCGATGGTCGAGATTGAATGACTGTTAGCAGAATATGGAATCGGTGGGTTCAGGAGGGTAATACGGAACGCCATGCTGGATCCCAAAGGCCTCGTATCACTAGCAGTCGAGATGACAGGCATCTTATCCGCATGGCTGTAACGGATCGTGCAGCCACGTCTCGATACGTGAGTCAACAGATAGGGACGTTTGCAAGACAACAACCATCTGCACGAACAGTTCGACGACGTTTGCAGCAGCATGACCTATCAGCTCGGAGACTATGGCTGCGGTTACCCTAGACGCTGCACCACAGACAGGAGCGCCTGCGATGGTGTACACAACGACGAACCTGGATGCACGAATGGCAAAACGTCATTTTTTCGGATGAATCCAGGTTCTGTTTACAGCATCATTATGGTCGCATCCGTGTTTGGCAACATCGCGGTGAACGCACACTGGAAGCGTGTATTCTTCATCGCCATACTGCCGTTATCACCCGGCGTGATGGTATGGGGTGCCATTGGTTACAAGTGTCGGTCACCTCTTGTTCGCATTGACGGCACTTTAAACAGTGAACGTTACATTTCAGATGTGTTACGGCCCGTGGCTCTACCTGTGGTGTCACCGCCAGACACCACACTTGCTAGGTGGTAGCTTAAATCGGCCGCGGTCCATTAGTACATGTCGGACCCGCGTGTCGCCACTGTCAGGATCGCAGACCGAGCGCCACCACAAGGCAGGTCTCGAGAGACGTACTAGCACTCGCCCCAGTTGTACGACGACGTTGCTGGCGACTACACTGACGAAGCCTTTCTCTTATTTGCCGAGAGACAGTTAGAATAGCCTTCAGCTAAGTTAATGGCTACGACCTAGCAAGGCGCCATTAGTTACTTCATGAATCTAAAGAGTCTCACTTGTATCATCAAGAATGCTGTATACCAAAGGACGATATAAAAGTTAAGTGTTCTAGTAGCTACGTTCTTTTCTTTATCACATTCATTACGAATCCTGTTCCAGACTTCGCGCCAGTCGGCGTGTGTGTACGTGTGCCCTTTCGGCTACCCGTCTCTGTGGACTGGCTGCCTTGTCAGTCCACTACACTACCCTTCATTCGATCCCTGCGAAACCCTACATTTCAGCTGGATAATGCACGACCGCATGTTTCAGGTCCTGTACGGGCCTTTCTGGATACAGGAAATGTTCGACTGCTGTCCTGGCCAGCACATTCTCCAGATCTCTCACCAATTGAAGACGTCTGGTCAATGGTGACCGAGCAACTGGCTCGTCACAGTATGCCAGTCAGTACTCTTGATGAACTGTGGTATCGTGTTGAAGCTGCATGGGCAGCTGTACCTGTACACGCCATCCAAGCTCTGTTTCACTAAATGCCCAGGCGTATCAAGGCCGTTATTACGGCCAGATGTGGTTGTTCTGGGTACTGGGTTGTTGTCCAATGAATACCCGTTTATCATCTGCATTTCTTCTTGGTGTATCAATTTTCACTTCATTCACTCCGTCTTCAGGCCACGAGTGGCCTACCGGGATCATCCGACCGCCGTGTCATCCTCCGAGGAGGATGCGGATAGGAGGGGCATGGGGTCAGCACACCGCTCTCCCGGTCGTTAATGGCCAGTAATCTCACATTGGAATAAGAAGTAAAATAATCCCGCAGATATTTGAGACGACTTAGAGTCACATATCTGGGAACCTAATCCATATGCTCCGACGTTCGTTAACAGTCTGCACTGGGCCACCCGCGTCAAATTGTCTCCGTAAATCTAGGAATATGGAATCCGACTGTTACCCTTCACCCATGGTGGGCAGGATATCGTGTGAGAAAAGGGCAAGCTCCGACCCTTGAATGACTGTTTCCGCCGTTTATAGGTAAGGCGGTCCGGATTCTGCCGGTCGTAATCTCACAATGGAATAAGAAGTAAAATAATCCCGCATTTCTATAACCTGCTCGTACAGCGTGATAGGGGGCTGCAGGTAATTTCACGGTCATTTCTCTAGTATTTGGATGCGATGAACGCGTAACAGCCTTTGTACTGTTTGAAATTATAAGCGCGCAATGTCATCAGAGATGCTGTGGCACCTGGAGGCTTGTTTCGATCATCTCTGCTTTGCAAGGTGCGCGGGAAATGATGCGCGCTGTTAACCGTGAGATGAGGAGTGACAGTAGTCGGCAGTGGCGTGTCATGAGTTGTGGTACAGCATGGGCCGAGTGGTACGGTTGCAGTTATGTTCTCAGGACATTTTGATGTACTGATTGATTGAAGGATATCGAGAAGAATATTGCGTTGTGATTATTTTGATGAGTAATAGAAGATTGTAATTAGATGGGGAGCTATTAATATCAATGGGGGCTACTCTGAGAAGAAGGTAGAGCTGGGAGAGGCTGCAAGCAAGATGGGGCTGGACGCTTTAGCTGTTAGTGACATTCGGGTATGGGGTGAGAAAGAAGAGGAAGTGGGAGAATACAAGGTCTACCTGTCAGGAGTCAAAGCAGGAATAGCACAATGGGGTGTAGGGCCTTACATCAGGAAAGAAATGGAACCCAGCCTAGTTGCAATAAGGTATGTAAACGAACATCTGATGTGGATAGATTTGACAGTGGCTAGCAAGAAAATTAGGATTGTGTCAGTATATTCGCATTGTGAACGGACAGATCAAGATAAGATGGATAGTTTTTATGAGGCACGCAGTGATGTAGTTGTTAGAGTAAAGGACAAGGACAGTGTTCTGCTCATGGGTGATTTTAATGCCAGGATTGGAAATCGAACAGAAGGGTATGAAAAGGTTATGCGTAAATTTGGAGAGGATATGCAGGCCAACAGGAACGGGAAACAACTCTTGGATTTCTGTGGCAGTATGGGATTAGTAATCACAAACTCCTTTTTTAAACATAAGAACATTCACCGGTATACTTGGGAAGGCAGGGGAACCAGATCTGTCATTGACTACATAATAACAGATCAGGAATTCAGAAAGGCTGTGAGGGACACACGTGTATTCAGGGGATTCTTTGATTGCACTGATCATTATATAATCTGCAGTGAAATTGGGATTGTGAGGCCGAAAGTGCAGGAGGTCAGGTCCATATGTAGGAGGATAAGAGTGGAGAAACTTCAGGATAAGGAAATCAGGCACAAGTACATAACAGTGATCTCAGAAAGGTACCAGTTAGTTGAATGTAGTGAATTACAGTCACTGGAAAAGGAATGGACAAGGTACAGGGACACAGTACTAGAAGTGGCTAAAGAATGTCTTGGAACAGTACTGTGTAAAAGTAGGATGAAGCAAACAGCTTGGTGGAATGACACAGTCAAGGCAGCCTGTAAAAGGAAAAAGAAGGCGTATCAAAAATGGCTACATACTAGAACTCAGGTAGACAGAGAAAGTTATGTTGAAGAAAGAAACAAAGCCAAACAGATATTTGCAGCATCCAAGAAGAAATCTTGGAGACAGGTTGGAGACTATGGGTCAAGCTACTGGAAAATGACAAGTATTTTGGACAGGCCAGGAAAACTGCTGGTGAATCCTGTGGATTCCTTGGGCACATGGAGGGAATATTTTGAAGAGTTGCTCAATGTAGGTGAAAATACGATCAGTAATGTTTCAGATTTCGAGGTACAATGGGATAGGAATGATGATGGAAATAGGATCTCATTTGAGGAAGTGGAGAAAATGGTCAGTAGATTGCAGTGCAATAAAGCAGCTGGGGTGGATGAAATTAAGTCGGAACTCATCAAATACAGTGGAATGTCAGGTCTTAAATGGCTACACAGGATAATTGAATTGGCCTGGGAGTCGGGACAGGTTCCATCAGACTGGACAAAAGCAGTAATCACACCAATCTTTAAGCATGGAAACAGAAAAGATTGTAACAACTACAGAGATATCTCTTTAATCAGCGTTGTGGGTAAAATCTTCTCAGGTATTGTTGAAAGGAAAGTGCGAGTATTAGTTGAGGACCAATTGGATGAGAATCAGTGTGGGTTTAGGCCTCTTAGAGGTTGTCAGGACCAGATCTTTAGCTTACGGCAAATAATGGAGAAGTGCTATGAGTGGAATAGGGAACTGTATCTATGCTTTATAGATCTAGAAAAGGCATATGACCGGGTTCCTAGGAGGAAGTTATTGTCTGTTCTACGAGATTATGGAATAGGAGGCAAACTTTTGCAAGCAATTAAAGGTCTTTACATGGATAGTCAGGCAGCAGTTAGAGTTGACGGTAAATTTAGTTCATGGTTCAGGTAGTTTCAGGGGTAAGACAAGGCTGCAACCTGTCTCCACTGTTGTTCATATTATTTATGGATCATATGTTGAAAACAATAGAGTGGCTGGGTGAGATTAAGATATGTGAACACAAAATAAGCCGTCTCGCATATGCATATGCAGATTCGATTGAAAGTTTGCAAAGTAATATTTCAGAGCTAGATCAGAAATGTAAGGACTATGGTATGAAGATTAGCATCTCCAAAACGAAAGTAATGTCAGTGGGAAAGAAATATAAACGGATTGAGTGCCAAATAGGAGGAACGAAGTTAGAACAGGTGGACGGTTTCAAGTACTTAGGATGCATATTCTCACAGGATGGCAACATAGTGAAAGAACTGGAAGCGAGGTGTAGCAAAGCTAATGCAGTGAGCGCTCAGCTACGATCTACTCTCTTCTGCAAGAAGGAAGTCAGTACCAAGACTATGTTATTTGTGCACCGTTCAATCTTTCGACCAACTTTGTTGTATGGGAGCGAAAGCTGGGTGGATTCAGGTTACCTTATCAATAAGGTTGAGGTTACGGATATGAAAGTAGCTAGGATGATTGCAGGTACTAGTAGATGGGAACAATGGCAGGAGGGTATCCACAATGAGGAAATCAAAGAAAAACTGGGAATGAACTCTATAGATGTAGCAGTCAGGGCGAACAGGCTTAGATGGTGGGGTCATGTTACACGTATGGGAGAAGCAAGGTTACCCAAGAGACTCATGGGTTCAGCAGTAGAGGGTAGGAGCAGTCAGGGCAGACCAAGGAGAAGGTACCTGGATTCGGTTAAGAATGATTTTGAAGTAATAGGTTTAACATCAGAAGAGGCACCAATGTTAGCACTGAATATGGGATCATGGAGGAATTTTATAAGGGGGCTATGCTCCAGACTGAACGCTGAAAGGCATATTCAGTCTTAAATGATGATGATGATGATGATGATGATGATAGAAGATGATTCAATTTAAGGTAATTGATTTCAGACTTTGCACTTTATTGCGGCAGCTTGTAGTTGCGCATTCTTGGTTCAGACATCCAGAGACTCGAGTACAGGCAAAGATAAAGAGCCATGAATAATTTTCGACTTGAATTTGGTGGTAGGAATAACTGTTGAACATTTAATATCATTTTTGCGAGTTATATTTTTGAAAAGATCTCATTTGATGTTAAAGACTACTTACGTTTGTCTACTCAAGAACTGTAATTTTTTGTGTATTAATGTTTGTGAAGCAACGAAAGAGAGTTTTTTTTTTTCAATACAGAACTTTTCTAATCAGAAAACTAATTACATTTGATGTTATAGTCTATCCTGCTGTGTTCGTCTGTCGCCTATAACCGAGCTGTAGCCTGCAGCAGATGTTGCAACACTGCAGTGGCAAGTGACAGATGTCAATTGTCAAGTAATTTCAGTCGCACTATACCTGTACCCACTTCTGTATGTCACTTAACATTGTGGCGTGTACTTGAAACTAAAGGTTCGATTAAAGCAATGGAATCTGGTACTTTCATGGTTTGTGGTCTGTAGTATCAAACGATATTGCATATACCCAACTCTTAATAAAGTTATAGGCTGAGGTGGCCGTTTGTTGCGGTAACTAACTACAGCATCTGGTAAGCCTCATCTATGTTTTTATAAACCCAGTGTCTGTGCCCTTCTGCATGTTCATAGCTAACATGTGAAGAAGCAATTAAAGTAGACCAGTAAGCCAACTCAGAATCTCATTCCCCTTATCATCACCATATCTACCTCCTTAGGCCAACACCCAAGTCTTTCTGTGCTAAAAAATCTCAGCTAGACTCCATCGCCGTTACACAACCTGTACGTAGCCATTTGTGGACCGAGAAACTGATCACCTAAAAATCCCGCGTCACCACTGAAGGTGAGTTTCAAAAATATGTTGCGACACACGACGGATTACGACATGCAAAACTGCTGTCGCAGTTGTGGATTACTGGCTTCGATCCCTGATTGAGTAGCTTTACTAAGATGTAAATTGCCTTAGAGAGCATCAGATAGGATTTTCTCTTAGGAGAACTAGCAGAACCTAGTTTTAGGACGAACAGGCTTGAGCTTTTAGGATAGATCAAGTAAAATGCACAAGCAGAGCAGTCCTTTTTAGTGTACAGCAGGAGAGAAGCAAGAATGAAGGAAGATGTAGCCGTCCTGCGTGGAAAAATTACGAGACCACTTGGGCAGACCACAGCAGTAAAGACAGATCTTCGCCGCAGTTACAACCAAGGTAGGGGACACCGACCCATAAATAAACGGCATGTGTGTGCTGACCTCACAGAATGCCAACCTTACACTTGCACGAGGCGTCAACACAACACCGCCACCTGACCGGGAAACGTGGTGAATGAATCACAGAATAGTACGGAAACGACATCTGCAGCTACGAAAGAGGGCGAAAAATCAGCTAATATGAATCTGAAAGTTAATGAGGCCCCCGCTCAGCTGCCGCATTTAAGTTAATCCCGAGAGCCTTTGATGAAAATAAAGATGAACTTTGGCAATTCGTAGATAACTCTGACCAAGCGTTCGAACTAACGACAAGTCATAGTCGTAGTATGCCATTAAAACTATGATTGTGGGTGCAGCTGCAAGTAAGTTACTCGTACACGATGTGACAACAAGTTAGGCAAATGTGAAGAGCATTTTATTGGAGGACTATGAGTCAAAATGGACTTTGGATTAGCACGCGTGTTTATTATTCTCCCGTAGATAGAAAAGGGCAGAAAGTATGGCCGAATGGGCGACACGCGTTGACAAATTGCAGCATCCATTTCGAGAAGTCTTCCAGGGAGTGAAGAGGGCGTCAGAAGTTCCGTGCGGTCATGCTCTAACTGAGAAGCGAAAGCAGTTTTTATGCACGGAATCATATATATGAGAAGTTTGAAACAGTCGTGAGAGCAAGAGGAAACGATTTAACATCAGCACAAGTAGTGAAAACCGTTAACAGAGAAGCATTAATCGTCTTTTGGAATCCAGTCGCCTGAGAGATTACTGGTTTAGGTATAAGAGAGAAGGCCAGCATGCAAGGAATTGCACTATGGAGAAACACGTCTGGAAAATCGACGCCATGCAGCTGAATTGTAGTCGAGCAGAGAAATGGGCACTCCATTCACCACCACCACCGAGAAGGATAGCGGAAAAGCCCTATGTAGAGGTCATCACAAGGAAACTGGAAGCAAGCGACCGACGGTGTGTTGTCGATGCGATTTTCAAGGGCATCCGGGGCCACATGATGAGACGAGACCCGTGATATGTTACGTTGTAAAGAACCAGGACACTCAGCCTGACTGTGTAACGCCGATGCTAAGCTAGGGATACGAAGAGTCAGAAACAGGGAAACGGAAGCACGGCATCAGTATGCACTCGACCTCTGCCGCGAAGTTGTGCTCAAAAGTGATGGAACAACCGACTTTGTAACAACCGATTGCTAAATCAATTGTATTTTCTTTCAGTGTTTTTTTCAGTCGAATAAACAACCTAATGAAACTAGTCTCTGTTGCCATGTCAGATATAAGAATATTTTCACTCCTTCACCAGGTTGAAGTGGTTTCACTGAATGCGAGACAACCGAATGACTCAAGTCTGTGTCGATTACGAAAGTTATACGGATGTTTTCACTCAATCTCAGGGTTTCAATGATTTTATTGGGCCATTTCTTCAGTCTTTTCGATTATGCATGAACCGTAATTAGGACGACAACTTTTTTACAGACAAACTATCTTATTTCAAGGGGATATGAGTATAATTTGTATTTCTGAAAATAAAGTATTTTCAAAATATACGTGTTCACTTACTTAAATACGAATTTTCGTACTTGTAGCATTTGAAACGTCCCCTTTTTGAAAAATTATACAAGACTGTGCTTAAACTGACACACAATATTTTTTAGCGCAACGCAATCTGACTTTCAATAATCCCTACAAAAGAATGGCCCTGACTAACATTAACCTATACCTTTCACAAATCACTTACCTCACAAAAATCTTCGTTACTCGAACTACTGCAATACAGCGAGCGCCACTACTGCCATCTAAATAAAAGATTCGAACTACAGAAGGCACTAACTACTGATAGGCATAGTTAGCAAATGAAAGATTTTAATAGAGAACAAACAATGTATTTACCTTAATAGTCATAATATATATAGCAGTTCATGACATCCAGTCTTACAAATTTCAAAACTTCGCCATCTCTCTCCCCACATCCACCACTACTGGCGGCTCACCTCCAACTGCGCAACGCTACGCGCTGTTCACATCCAGCTGCCCAACACTAAAATGGCAGACAACAATGCAAACTAGCCACAGACTGCACACAGCACAGCCAGTGATTTTCATACAGAGCGCTACGTAACGTTGCCAATAAGAAAACATAAACAGCCTACTTACACATTAAATACCAATTTTTGGTTTGTTTTAAAAGTTTAATAACTGGTGCTGCACTGTGAATTAACGCGTTTACAGGGTGCTTCACAAAGATATGCAAATATTTTAATATGTTATTCTACAAGTAAAACTAAAGAAAAGAGTTCATATAAACATAAGTCCGCCAATGTTTAGTTACGGAGTTACGGCTAATAAAAGATTTTGCCTGCCATTTGGCAACTTCGCTGACATGAAGCCATTGCATAACTGTACGAGTTTAAAGTAAAACATGATTTCCATTTGTTTTGTTGTTATTGGTCAGGTGAATCTAATAAAACATGTCTCAGACGTGTATCTGCAGTAGTTTTCCAGAACATACAAAGACTATTATACAAGTAAATTTGTTTACTTTCCATTAAGAATGTAGAAACATTTATGTCATTGTTGGCAATCGTTAGTGAATTGTTTCAGTCGTTTCCTAACCTTGAAACGAGTTAGTTTTCTGTATTGTGCAATTGTCTGGAATTTAAACAATTTGGGAAAAGTAGTAAACAAGTTAAAAAATTTACGAAATTACGTCTTTGCTTCTCTGGATGTTCTGGAAAACTACTGCAGATACACGTCTGGGACATGTTTTATTAGATTCACCAGACCAATAACAACAAAATAAATGGAAATCGTGCTTTACTTGAACCTTGTATAGTTTTGCAATGGCTTCATATTAGTGAAGTCGCTAAAGTTCAGGCAAAATTATTTATTGGCCGTAACTCCGTAACTAAACATTTGCGGACCTATGCTTGTATGAACTTTTTTCTTTAGTTTTACTTGTAGAATAACATATTAAAATATTTACTTATCTTCGTGAATCACCCTATATAAATGAACAATCACTTTTAATTCGGTTTTATTAGGGTTGTTTCTTGTCTGTTTGTTCGGTCCAAAATTTGCAATTGATTTAACTTCCTAAAAAGCTAGAGACTTGAAACGTTCAACATAGCCCATAACTGGAATGCACTGTAATATTAACCCGCTTTCGAGTCTGGTGTGTGGCGGCCCGCCTTCCTGTTAGGCACAAATTTTCAATTGATTTTGAACTAACTTCCGAAAAGCAGGAGACTCGAAACTTTCAACATAGCTCAGAACAATATGACAATGTAACATTAGCTAACTTTCTTTTCTGGCGTGTGAGGGAGAGCACTTGGTGTACCACTGCTATTTCCCTGTATTCTTGTTCAGGCGTGAATGTTTCACAGTTAGGAGCGAGTGCTGCTAAGCTTCCGTGTGAGCTCGATACTCTCTCTCTCTTTTTTTTTTTTTTTTTTTTTACATTCGCGGCCTATTTGCGAAATACACATAGGAGGAAGCAACATATTGTCTGACTCTATTGAAGGGCGACTGAAATAAAAACACCTGTAATTTACCACTTGCCTCTGTTGTCATCTCGTCAAAATAGTTGACATCAATTGAAAATTTTCACACACACAAGACTAAAAAGCAGAAAACAACTGTTTAAATTAAAACTTTTTAATAGAACACGTTTTTAAAACGGACTAAAAAGTATTACATTATTTCTCCAAGTCCCATACAGATTCCTAACTCCATATAGATAATCTTGAAAATTTGTGCTTGTGAATTTTTAATAGCTGTGACAATACTTGTAAAATTTAAAACGAAAAACATGGAGCGCGTGCAGCAGATAATAGTAAGGAGTGTGGATAGTAGCCTGCGTTGAGGAAAATCTCAGAACAGTTCATATCATTTGAATTACAATACAATTGTTAGTGACTGAGCTGAACTATTCATGCGTCAGTTGACTATTGCATCGTTTCACGTTTCTAGTTTTAACTTTTACAAATATTGTCATTTTCACTGTAAATGTAGATAGCCTTCTCAATATCAGAACCCTTTAGAAATCCGAACTGCGACTTTGACAGTATGTTATTTGTGTTAAGATTGTTATGAAGCCGAATGTACGTTACCTTTTCTAAAAATTTTGAGAATGCTGGCAAAAGTGAAATTGAACGGAAATTTGACGTTATTTCTTTATCTCGCTTCTTAAACAATGGCTTAACTTCAGTTTATTCAACCATCAGGAAAGATTCCACTGATAAACGACTGGTTACACAGATAGCTTAATATGTTACTTAACTCAGAATCACAGTCTTTAATTAACTTTGTTGATATTTCATCATACCCACTAGATATTTTTGATTTTAAAGATTTTATGATGGACATTACTTCTGCTGGGGTAGTGAGGTTCAAATTCATATTATGGAAGTTACTTGAAATGTCTGGTCTGAGCCGGCGGGAGTGGCCGTGCGGTTCTAGGCGCTTCAGTCTGTAACCGTGCGACCGCTTCGGTCGCAGGTTCGAATCCTGCCTCGGGCATGGATGTGTGTGATGTCCTTAGGTTAGTTAGGTTTAATTAGTTCTAAATTCTAAGTGATTGATGGCCTCAGAAGTTAAGTCGCATAGTGCTCAGAGCCATTTGGACCATTATTTTTTGTCTGGTCTGAGGTATCCCATAGCAGCATCTACAGAACCTGACAACCCCACCTTTCCAGTAACAGTTATCAAATGTTTGTTAAAAAGTTCTGCAACACTATATACATCTGTTACCAATGTATCATTTACTCCTAATGTTATTTGCCCCTCTTCATGTCTGGTTCTACCAGTCTCCTGTTTCACTATATCCCATATTGTCTTTATTTTGTTATCTGATATGACTATCTTTTCCTTGTAATATATTTACTTTGATGTCCATATTACAGTCTTTAATATTTTGCAGTATTTCTTGCAATGCGGTATAGCATCAACATCAGAGCTGTTTCGCATACACAGATACAGTTTTTTTTTATATATGAAACCTCTATTCTTTGAGTAATCCATGGCTTCTTTGTAGACTTTGCTATAACCTTGGTTAGTTTTTTTTTGGCGGGGGGGGGGGCAGTGTTCAAATAAGGTAAGCACTTTATTAGCAAAACTGTTATATTTTTCATTCATGCAATGAGCACTGTAAACGTCACTCCAGTGAATGTCTCTGAGGAGTGTCCTAAAATAATCAGTTTTTGGCTTATTAATTAACCTCTTGAGTTCAGATTTAACAGATTTTATATCCTGTTCAGTATTAACATTTAACAGAAGGAACTGCCTGTCATGGTCTAAGAGGCCATTGACTATTGGTTTTGTGATATAATTTTGTTCATTGGACTTTTGTATAAAGATATTATCAATGGCTGTTTGTGAGCAATTGGCTACCCTAGTTGGGAACTTTACAGTGGGAATTAAGTTGAATGGTAGTGTTACTAACTCAAATAAGTTCTTATTGTGAGAGTATTTAAGAAAATCTACATTGAAGTCACCAGCAACCACTATTTCTATGTTTTTGGTTGTTAAATGGGCCAGTACAGCTTACAGGTGGTTTATGAACAGATTGAAGTTACCTGCAGGTGATCGATATACACTTAATATTATGAAGGATTTCTTACGAAATTCTACTTCTGCTGCACATGCTTCCATGTGCTGTTCTAGGCAAAATTTATGAATGTCTACGTTCTTAAAATTATGACAGTTCCTTATGAATGTAGCAACTCATTCCTTTCTACATTTCTGCTCTACAAAAGTGAGATACTAACCTAAACCCTTTAACAATTAAAAGTTCTATTCCAGTGGTCACAGGATGTTCAGAGAGGCAGATTATGTCAGCTGGGTTTGAAGAGTCTAATTCATCTATGCAGATAATTAATTCATTACTTTTATTTCTCAGTCCTCGAATATTTTGATGCAATGAAGATAGCAGACATTTCACATTGACTGAGTTAAAATTGGGTAAAGTTGAAATATCTGCAGATTGGTGAAAATTCTTAAACAACAGTTGCTTATGCTGATGTAATAAGCTAGAATTATGTTTTTTGGTTTCTTTCTCAAACTGTAGGTTTATCTCAATCCTAACCTCTCTTAAAACTTGGTTTCTTTCTGCCCTCCCTAGCCTAAAAAAAGATCTTTTCTGAACCCTATAAACACTGGCATTTTATCACTCGTGACAGCGCCTCCCCCCTTTAACTTCCCTGCTATTTTCCCAGCCAGTTTACACTTCCCTTTCCTGTTGAGGTGAAGGCCACGCCTAATATAATCCCACCTATTGAGAGAATCAACAGGAACCACACCAATGTGTGACCGTGCACCCGACAAAAGCAGCCATTCGAACTCCACATTAACTCTCCTGACAGAAGTTACCTGCAGGTGCTCGATATACACTTAATATTACGAAGGATTTTTTTATGAAGTTCTACTTCTGTTGCACATGCTTCCATATGCTGTTTTAAGCCAAATTTATGAATGTCTATGTTGTGACCGCACGAGATCCCGTCCGATCCTGTCTCATCTAGTTGGCCACTACACGACGAAGCGAAGACCACAGAAGAACAAATATTTAACTTTTAAAGGCAATAGAATCGTAATATGATTGTCAAACATTTGGTTCCCCTATGGTTGGTACGAGTTACTCAGATCTGTCTGAGATGGTGTAGAGGAGTCACAATTTAGATATACCGTGTACAGTCGTCTGGAAAACACAGATGATCGGTGATCTAGTTGAGATCGCGAACAGTTAATTTGTTGGGAATATCTTCGATGAGCTGGTTTGATTTGTGGTATAGATTTCCTTAAGAGGGGATCAGGGTATGTTGAGGGCTGTGAGTTTAGACTTTCTGGTCGTAAGTTTTTGAAAAGTCTAGCTACGTCGTTGTCTGTGGTTGTGGTGATAGTTGTTGCTGTGAAGGTGTGAGTATTAGTTGTTATTGGTCACAGAAGCAATAAGTTACGGGCTATCAAGCTGAGCAAAAGTTGATGCACGAATTGTAGAAGCTGTTTCTACGTTTCGAAAAGTTAGATGTTTAGAGGAGTTGCAGCCAGTCACGAAACTGAACTATTAGTTGCGATTTGTAGCTATCCTGGCGGGCACAAGACACTGATAGTCGTTGTGGCTGTATCTGGTGGATTTTGGCGTATGCACACTCTAAGGTAATTGATTATTTGCGATAATTTTGTGGATGGTGTAGGATGCATATTCTAGGCTAACTGAGAATTTGCACAGCATATACGTTGAGAGAATACAGCTATTGTTGCTTGCGAATGTATGACTGCAAATAGTATGGGTAGTGGAATATATTAGGAGAACAGAAAGCAACATTTCAACGTTTAGCAAGCACCTCAGAGACACTAAACACCAAGTAAAAAAAATCAATCAGGTTTTAAATATTCTACACATAGTAACAAAAAGTAAGAAAGAATATACTGGAAGAAACTGAAGTATACAGTCAACTAATAAGAACCCCCACACTAGCTACTGAATGACGAACTAGAACTAAAAAATAAAAAAAAATTAGATAACTTCAGATCAATGTTGGTTGAAAGTTAATTCATTATTCTTTTTTCTGGACTACGCATAATGCATACTACAAGAGGCTTATCGTTCCTTCTGCATATCTGCGCAAATGATATTGCAGTATAGGTGTATATATGGGTAGTATTGTGAAAATTGTGCACATTGATTTTCTCCTTCACTACTCCCCCACCCCTTTCGTCTTCACCTACATAATCAGACTACCCCACCTTACATCCTTTCCCACATCATCAGTACCCTGTCACTCCTTATTTACTTTACTTAAAAAGTGAAGATTCTTCATTATACTTTATTGTCTTTGAATTAATGGAACAACTGGTGTTATATTGTGCATTACTATATTTGATATGGAAAATTGTCATGTACTTCTTATGTTTTTAACGTTCAGTACAGTTACTATATTGTTAACCCTCATACAATGTAGGTTATGTTCTTTCTAAATAGTTGTGCAAATAATATTGCAGTATAGGTGTACACATGGTGAAGACTGTGTACACAGTAGACATTAGTTTTCCTCTTTCCCTTTTCCCCCTTTTTTTTAAATCTTAACCCACATATTCCGACTATGCTTCCCATACCAGCCAACAAATTTCTTTTGGATGCTGTTCCCCTTCCACAGTTAAATCTGGTCTGTTGTTCACAGACCTTTTAATAATAGAACATTACCTCTCCATGAAACTTTACCTATAAAGTGAAGATTGGTCTTTAGGTTTTAATATAATTTAAAATAATGGAACAACTGGTGCTAAGTACTACATTTTATATTTATAATGAAGAGCTGTACTGTACATTTTAAGTTTTTAATATTTAGTACGCTTACTATAGTTGTTAACCTCCATACAGCAAGAGGCATACCATTCCTTTTAAACACCTGTGTAAATAAAATTGCAGTGTAAGTGTATGTATATAGGTAACACTGTAAACATTGTGAACATTGGCTGTCCCTCTCCTACTCCCCCCTCCCCCCTCACTTCACCTACTTAATCTGACTACCCTATCTTTCCTCCCTCCCATATTAATAACTCGCCACCCTCAAACTATTTAATATCTCTGATCTATTCCTGTTAATCCTAATGTGTATCATTTCCTGATTCACTATGCACCAACACCCCTCGCCACCCATACTCTTACTTTTTTCCCCATTTTGTACGATTGTACACATGGTTTCTTATAGCAATCATTGATGGTTTTATGCAAACGGTTTTAAATTACACCAACGTTGGTCAGTTATATAATATAAATGGTAACCATTTAATAGATACAACTGATCAGTTTTTTAAACATGGTTGTAATTCATAACAATGTATAAATGCTTATTTTACAGTTCACCATGTATCAAATATTTCACTATTGCAAGATTTGATTGTTATGTTTCTTTAATTACTATTGTGTAAGTCGTGTTTTTACATGCACACTGGAAAGTTGGCTCTTTACGCCATATTATGTAAACACTGGAATCCTCTGCCCACTTCAAAGATAATGTAACCAGCTTGTGTAATAAAGAGCCACACTACCTGTTCCCATATCATACCACAGATAGCGTGGTGCAAACTGGGGTCCTTTTATGATGATCTTTGACGATCGTTTCACTTTATGTCACTTTTTATTTATTCTTATTTTATTTGCGGTAAGGTCTTATGTGACCAAACTACTGAAGTCATCGGTCCCTAAGACTACACACTAGTTAATCTAACTTAAACTAGCTTACGCTATGGACAACACACACACACCCATGCCCGAGGGAGGACTCGAACCTCCGACGTGGGTAGCCGCACAGAGCGTGACAAGGCGCCTGAAATCGCGCGGCTACCCCGCTCGGCGTTTATGTCACTGGCTGCTTAGAAACAGTGTAGCAAAGTTTAAAACCTGTGATTTGGTCATCTATTTTTCCATAAACTCATCAAGTGAGTCATGATAATTTCCAGTAAATTGGCTACTATACAAATGTTCCCGAATGTATTTCGATAAAATTGGTTTATATAATCGAAGAAACATGTTTTGACGATTACTTGGGTTCCGCTCATGTCTGATGATTTACAGTACGTAAGTAAGAGAGCAAATCATGGAGCCCACACATTGAATGAACTGTTTGCTATTTTCTAATGCTTTGTCTGATACTTGTACTTTTATTATGCTTTATCTGTTGCAGTTGCAACACATGAAAACGGCCTAAGGCAGAAATTTAGATTGTGAAATAAAACTTCTACAGTCAAATGGTGGCTATGTCTTTCAGAAACTTTTGTATGACTGTGGCTCTGTACAAAAGTGAAATCGTTTACTGAAGTGATTTAATGCGCTCCGTTGTAGAGTGTCTCACCGATAGAGAGCATTTGCTTGTGATGAATTTCCAGCAGTAGCCGAAGGTATCTCGCACAGAATCATCTTAAAGTACTGGAAACTGCATTTGTCCTATTTGATAGTGTTATAATTTGTATAATATTGCCTGATAATATTTCCATTAAGATTTGTTGATATGACGATTATTGTAACAACATCCTGTACAACAGAATTGCAGTTCGTGATTAAGACTGATCCAACAAGTGTCAGGAGCAAAAAATTCGTATTTATTAACAGAAAATATACTAGTTCCAACGTGTATTACCTATTTACCACTGCCAACGTGCCTTAATGTTACTGACAGGAACAGTTAATTGCATTCATGGCAGTTTGACATTTTCTGCACTTACTGGTGACTCACGCTTGTATTCTTCTGTATTGCTGTAGCAGATGCGGTAACTGCTTGCAGCTACGAGGACGTAAGCCTAATAAAGAATCCTGTTTAAAATTTAACCTTCTGTTCGTACTGGGGACGAGGTTTTGCTAGTAACAGAGGCAGGGCTGGATAGTTCATAATATGAATCATCCTTGCAGATATTCCATATCGCATTGGATTATCTTGGGGGTTACGTCTTACCTGGTCATATGATTTCTCCCATTCATATAGCCTATATTACTCTGATTCATGTATACGTGTATTTATGTAATACTTAAGGTTGCTTTGTTTTCATCAGGCTTTGGTTCATCATATCAGTTGCAGCATTATGTTTCCACTTAAAGCGGCACAAACAAACAAAATACATTTATAAATTTCAAACTTTGCACGTTCTTACAACAATCGAAACATAATTATGCAACCCAAGGTTACCTCTAAAGGGAGTCTTATGTGAGTTCAAATGTGTCTGAGTAATAGTGTTAATATGCAGATATGTTTTTCGCGTTGTAAGAGTCTATGTATCGTGTAAATGAGGCTGAAATGGTTAATCTGCTCAACATTCACCTATATGAGGGTAGAGAAAACACGTAAATGAATCACACTCAGGCAGGCTGGCACAAGCGTTTCGAAGTGACGGGGAATAAAATCGAGACGACCCTCACCTTCCCAAGTCTGGCACACAGACACACTTAAAAGAAAAACTTTACATTATAACATATTGTACCCATATTCAAATACGCTATGAGCGTTGTTGTTCAATTTCAGTGCAGGCTCAGATGTATTTCAGTTAATTAGCTTAGGGGCAAGTCAGGATTTTGCATCATTGCATTTCCCAGGATTGATCCTAGTATTGAGGGCGTCCGGAGACGTACTGAAGGGACTTTTATACAACTGTCCGGGACAAACCAGGACCTTTCTTTCGTGTTTGCAGAAATCCGGTTGATTGGAAATAAACAGATTGTAATAAACCTTAGTTATAATTCATTAAATGAGGGCCTGCTCGCAGCTAGGTTCTTCATTTTACTCCACTAAAAACCCAGAGGCAAGCACACTTAGACGCTCTCCTATACACTTACCAAATTGATCTGTATTACTTTGATCATGTATATTTCAGAAGCGGTAATTGGTAGGAAGGTGCGGTTTGCGGCGTAATATTCACAAACACCTAAACCTAGTTTCTGCCCCTTATTTTCCCATGTCAGTTATTAACTGACAACTCACCCACCCACCCAATCACCCATCCCCCCTCCCCCCCCCCCCCCCCACACACACCAGCAGTTGGCTCAGTGTGTGGAATGCTTGGTACAGACCAGATCTGGCACCCAGGTTCTGTGGAACGCCATTATTTGTTTTTATTTTTTATTTTTATTTTATTTTATTTTTTTTTTTTTTTGTCTTTGGGCGGAACCTGCAGGGACTGTGAACTCGCATCAAAGCAGCAGCAGCACACGTTAACGAGGACACGCTAGGCCGGGCATGGAACTGGAAAATCGCTTGGATGTTCTGTGTGCTACATATGGCGCACACATTTAAGGTCACCATCCGTCTTCCCCTCTTATGTTTCTGACAGTCACGATTTTTCTAACTCTGTCCTGATTTTTTTCGAAATTGATTCTGGATACCTATTGTTTCGGATTTAAGAATTATGAAACGATTTATCCCAAATTAGACGTTCATTTCAGCTGTATCAGTAAGCTGCTACTGAAAAGGTATTTTCCCAAACAATTACTGAAGGTAGGAGACGACGTACTGGCAGAAGTAGAGATGTGAGGACAGGGCGTGAGTCGTGCTTGGGTAGCTCAGTCGTCGGCATGGTAGCTCAGCGTGTTCGGTCAGAGGGTTAGCTCCCCTCTGTAATAAAAAAGAACTGAGTTAATCGATCAACAACGAACTTAAACGGATGTCTTACGACGACCACCCCGAGCAAATACAACGAACAAAATGAGATTAAAAAAAAAGTTGGTAGAGCACTTGCCCGCGAAAGGCAAAGGTCCCGAGTTCGAGTCTCGGTCCGGCACACAGTTTTAATCTGCCAGGAAGTTTCAAGTAATGAATGTATGGAGCAGTGACGGAACAATTTGTTGTAGAAACTATACGAAAGCAATGTTAGTGGCTAGAGTGAATTATGATGAAACTTGAGTTTAATGTATTCATGTGCTGTTGGAGAATACAGATATGCTGAAGAAAATTTACAGCACTGATAAATACTGTATGTCTGCTCGCACTCCTTTATCTTAAGAGGCACTAATGAAACATAAAGTAATATACTTTTTATAAAAATTAAAATAACAGTTTGCGTTAATTACATCTAATTAAGACTTTTATCAGAATTTTTTTAATGTGTCCCGATTTAGGTTTAGAGAATTTGGTCATCTTAACACACTGAACTCTGGTAATGGCTGCTAGAACCGCAGGTATGTATGAATACTGCACCGCAAACCGCACGTTTCTCCGTCTCCCCATTTCCGAAATATATACCATCAAACTTGTAAAGATCATTTTGGAATACCCTGCATTATCCATACTTAATTACTGAGACTATGAGAAGCTGCCGACATTCAGCGATTGCATTCACCGCAACGCCACTCCACTCGCCAGACAATTGAATATCTTAAATGTCATTTGCCTTCTACTTATTGAGCTGTATTAAAACTTACTTTATTGACGTTCATATTCCTTATTGAGAAAGAGTGCCACGCCTGAACAATAACGACTCTGTAATGGGCTTTCACAAGTCCTTGTTACTCTTGTGCACAATTCACATCGACTGATCGGTAGGAGGTGCGCGTTGTCAGCAATGGAACGCAAGCGTGGAAACATACTACTGTCATGCCCCTCTTTCCGTGGTAGATCGTGGCCAGTGGCCAACTTAGTCGTCCACAGATTCTGTGTGTCTTGGGCAATAATCCGTCCTGACCCAGATGCCAGGGGTTTTTGTCTTGGGTCGGCAGTTTAAGCGATGGTAGGTCAACCCCAGCGATACGTCAGCTTAGTTAGTTACCCGTTAATGGCGCATGGAACAACCTAATTCACAACAATATATGAATCAGTTTTAAATGATGAAAAGAGAAATTACTCCATTCGGTACATATAGAAAACTACTGACTGTTTTCAATTGAGAAGAAAGAACGAATGATTCAATCGATATGCAAAGCTACAACGATGTCGAAAGTTTTCGTTCCGTTGCTCCCACTCACTGCTTCACTCGAAAAAATAAATAAATTAATTAATTAATTAATAACCCAACCGATGCGTAAAACTACAACCGAAAGAGTCGATTGTTTCCAACAACCGAATGAATCGATTGTTTTCATTCGGTTGTTCCCATCACTACAGCTTTGTAGACTGCAAGTGCAGGAATGATTTTGTAAATATATGAAGTTTCATAGTAGACAGCGCCCCTCAGTTTAGCATAATAAAGGAACTAACACTGAAGAGTACGGTGGGCAGTAATACCGACGAAAGAACAAACTTAAAGGGATAACTAAAGAAGTAATACAGACACGCGGAGTCACGATATTAACGTTGAGAACTGATGAAGATGTATATATGGAACACATGTTTCATATAGTGGAGGATGAATTAGATGTCGTATATGCAAGAGTTTAACGGTATATTGTATCACAGACACAGTCCCTTTGACTGTTCAGAGATGTCACTAAACCCGCTCAAAGATGTAAACAACCACGCATTAGCAGCGCATATTAGACGGAGGGGATCCGACAGCCGACCAGTTCCAGTCATTCCACTAGGGAGGAGGTGCACGGCTCGTGTTGTCTGTAGTTCAACGATGCCCAGACGGTCATTAACGCGGTTCGATCGCGTCCGCATTGTTACTTTGTGCCACGAAGGGCTCTCAACAAGGGAAGTGTCCAAGCGTCTCGGAGTGAACCAAAGCGATGTTGGGAGATACAGAGAGAGACAGGAACCGTCGATGACATGCCTCGCTCAGGCCACCCAAGGGCTACTACTACAGTGGATGACCGCTACCTAAAGATTATGGCTCGGAGGAACCCTGACAGCAACGCCACCATGTTGAATAATGCTTTTCGAGCAGCCACAGGACGTCGTGTTACGATTCAAACTGTGCGCAATAAGTTGCATGATGCGCAATTTTACTCCCGACGTCCATGGTGAGGTCCATGTTCGCAACAACGACACCATGCAGCACGGTACAGATGGGCCCAACAACATGCCCAATCATCACGTTCTCTTCACCGATGAGTGTCGCATATGCCTTCAATCAGACAATCGTCGGAGACGTGTTTGGAGGCAACCCGGTCATGCTGAACGCCTTAGACACACTGCCCAGCGAGCGCAGCAAGGCGGAGGATCCCTGCTGTTTTTTTTGGGGGGGGGGAGGGGGCATTATGTGGAGCCGACGTGCGCCGCTGGTGGTCGTGGAAGGCACTGTGACGGCTGTACGATACGTGAATGCCATCCTCCGACGAGAGTGCAACCATATCGGCAGCATATTGGCGAGGCATTCGTCTTCATGGACGACAATTCGCGCCCCCATCGTGTATATCTTTTGAATGACTTCCTTCAGGATAACGACATCGCTCGATTAGAGTGGCCTGCACGTTTTCCAGATAATGAACCCTATCGAACATGCCCAGGATAGATTGGAAAGGACTGCTTATGAACGACGTGACCCACCAACCACTCGAATCGCCGTTGAGCAGTGGGACAATCTGGGTCAACAGTGCCTTGATGAACTTGTGGATAGTATGCCACGACGAATACATGTATGCATCAATGCAAGAGGACGTGTTACTGGGTATTAGAGGTACCGGTGTGTACAGCAATCTGGACCACCACCTCTGAAGATCTCGCTGTATGGTGGTACAACATGTAATGTGTTGTTTTCATGAGCAATAAAAAGGGCGGAAATGACGTTTATGTTGATCTCTGTTCCAATTTTCTGTACAAGTTCCGGAACTCTCGGAACCGAGTTGATACAAAACTTTTTTGGGTGTATGTATAAGCGTGACTAACAGGATAAAGCTACTAAAAATTGATCAGTTGCAGCGACATCTTATCGAAAAACAGTTTCCAACCTTTAACCTCCATACTACAGTTTCCGATAATCAAAGACAACACTATGTTAAGACAAGAATCCTTAAAACCCATAAATAGAAAATCATAAAGTATTGGTTCAAATGGTTCAAATGGCTCTGAGCGCTATGGGACTCAACTGCTGAGGTCATAAGTCCCCTAGAACTTAGAACTACTTAAACGTAACTAACCTAAGGACAACACACACATCCATGCCCGAGGCAGGATTCGAACCTGCGACCGTAGCGGTCGCGCGGTTCCAGACTGTAGCGCCAGAACCGCTCGGCCACCAGCAGCCGGCATAAAGTATTACTTTTTAAAAACCATAATACAACATCTTGACTTAGCCCCTTTATCGAACAAACCATAGTCTCGGAACCCACTGGTCTTTGGAGCCAGGTTATAACTGCTTAGATGAACACCCTTTATAGAAATACAGAATGAATACGAAACTATGCTTCGTTCCTGTTGCAGCACGCCAAAATCATGCCACTTTTCTGTCCAGTAATTCAGCAGCATAGAACGTGTATACTCGTATAGCGTATTTTCCTGTTACAGAAGCTACATTACCTGGCGTTCATGAGCACAGACCGTGCCCTAATACACACAGGACTTAGACACTGGTTTCGTTAACCTGCAGCAGGGATATCTTATACATTGGAAACAATAACATTTTATCAGCTTAACACATAATACGTAAGCACCCGTAATGAGGTCAGCAGCGTCAGATTTCTGCCAAAACAGCGAGAGAAAAACCAATGTATTACTTTGGCGAATTATTACGATGCCTTTAGTGTTTCTTTTTGCACAGAACTGACAACTATTAACGCCAGCACCTTGTCTCCGAATCACAAATAGCACTCGGAGTTTAACAAGAGATAGACCGTGGCAAAAAACGGTGAACAGTTCCAAGAGGCTTCTTCAGCAAACTCTCAGCAGAGGCACAGTACTATCATACCTTAAGTCAAACGTCGGCTACGTACGTGCTTACATAGCCACAAAGAGCAGACTTCACGTTTTACGATCAAGCGCTGATACTTCGGCAATAACAATGTTTCAGCAGGTCACCAAGCACACCACTTGTTCCCGGCCAATTCCCTCGGCCCGCCAGCCGCGCCGGGCCCGCCAAGCTTCCGGCTTGCCCCACTCCAGCCAACAGCCACCTCCCTTGCCGCCGACCACCGCGCCAGAGAACTTCATTGAGCTTCCCAACCCGAAGATAGGTAATTGCCCCCTGATGCGACTACCGATTGAGCCGTGGCGGCTCGGGTTTGATCTATCGAACGTACCGCGTATATTATTATCGCTGTTGTTTGTTGTTGTTGTGGTCTTCAGTCCTGAGACTGGTTTGATGCAGCTCTCCATGCTACTCTATCCTGTGCAAGCTTCTTCATCTCCCAGTACCTACTGCAACCTACATCCTTCTGAATCTGCTTAGTGTATTCATTTCTTGGTCTCCCCCTACGATTTTTTCCCTCCACGATGCCCTCCAATACTAAATTGGTGATCCCTTGATGCCTCAGAACATGTCCTACCAACCGATCCCTTCTTCTGGTCAAGTTGTGCCACAAACTTCTCTTCTCCCCAATCCTATTCAATACTTCCTCATTAGTTATGTGATCTACCCATCTAATCTTCAGCATCCTTCTGTAGCACCACATTTCGAAAGCTTCTATTCTCTTCTTGTCCAAACTATTTACCGTCCATGTTTCACTTCCATACATGGCTACACTCCATACAAATACTTTCAGAAATGACTTCCTGACACTTAAATCTATACTCGATGTTAACAAATTTCTCTTCTTCAGAAACGCTTTCCTTGCCATTGCCATTCTACATTTTATATCCTCTCTACTTCGACCATCATCAGTTATTTTGCTCCCCAAATAGTAAAACTCCTTTACTACTTTAAGTGTCTCATTTCCTAATCTAATTCCCTCAGCATCACCTGATTTAATTTGACTACATTCCATTATCCTCGTTTTGCTTTTGTTGATGTTCATCTTATATCCTCCCTTCAAGACACCATCCATTCCTTCAACTGCTCTTCCAAGTCCTTTGCTGTCTCTGACAGAATTACAATGTCATCAGCGAACCTCAAAGTTTTTATTTCTTCTCCATGGATTTTAATACCTACTCCGAATTTTTCTTTTGTTTTCTTTACTGCTTGCTCAATATACAGATTGAATAACATCGGGGAGAGGCTACAACCCTGTCTTACTCCCTTCCCAACCGCTGTTTCCCTTTCATGTCCCTCGACTCTTATAAGTAGTGCGCGGAGCGTGAAGCCGTGTCTGCCGACGCCGTGTGTGGTGGCAAGAGGAAAGTTTGCCACGTTAGCTGATTGCGTTTGGGCGTTTGCAGCGGACTTGGTGGGTAGAGGCGCCGATGCTGTCGGGAACATGCTGCTTACTTGTTTATGATGGATTTACCGTTTGCTTCTAGTGACTACATTCTCGTCTCTATGGCTCTGTGACTGATGTGGTGCCATTGCAAGCACAGTTGGTTTGGTTATAAGCAGCATTTTGTTCTCAGTGTTCATCGTTCTGGCGAGTACTGAATGTGCTTGCCGTTGTGGTGTATTTATTGAGCAGTGTGCTTTGGACGCTTGATCTTGCGTAAGGCCGCGTTTATCCTGTGAGGACTTGTGTTCTGCATTTAAAAACTTAGTTGTTGTCAGTCACTAAATTGCTCAAATGCATTCATACTTCTCTGCTTAAGTGTTATTGTTTTACGACCCTCTGAATGGGAAAATGATAAAGGGCCTTACTATTACTGACCTTCTTGTGTGCCGCTGACTTGGTTGTGTTTTTCAGCCACGTAATTTGTGCGTTTATTGTAACGAACCGATGTCTGTTTCTGATTAATGTTTCCCTGTGACATTGAGTGTTAATCTTGCAACGAAGACTGTTTTAGATATTTTAATCAGTGTGTTGCAGGACATATCCTATTTGTGCCTCGCAAGTGGAGAGCGGAGGCGGTTTATTGGCCA
Source organism: Schistocerca nitens (assembly GCF_023898315.1). Classification (NCBI taxonomy): domain Eukaryota; kingdom Metazoa; phylum Arthropoda; class Insecta; order Orthoptera; family Acrididae; genus Schistocerca; species Schistocerca nitens. The sequence goes on along the minus strand of NC_064615.1, from coordinate 250,691,021 downwards.
CGATGATGTGTTGGTAGATCCATTTCACGAGTCCAGGCCAGTCTCCCGGAGATTTAGAAGTTGTATGTTGTGTTAAGTTAATACTCCTTATTTTAAGCGTAGTGCGCTCATGCAGGAAGTTTATGTGGCTTCGCGCAGATTGTGTGGTATGTTTAGATGACTCTGAATTCAGTGTGTTAAGTGGTGTCCTCTGAGATGCTGGAAGTAGTGAATAGACAGCTGTTTTGGACACTATGCAAATAATTTATGTCCTTATTATGTTGGTGAGTTGCTTGCCCTTTGTGTCACAGGTGGTGCTAATCTCATTAATTTCGCCAACCGGTCTTCGCAGAGGCTGCGGGAGGAACCGACCCACTGTGGCAAGCAGTTACGTAGTCGCGCCCGCCCACCGTAGCAGGCGTTGTTTACTAGCCCGACGCCTTCCTGTACTTGGAGGCGGGAGCGTGTTGACTGGTTTCTTGCGGCTTGCAGTCTGGGAAACCGTGCCTTTGGTGTACACGTGGAAGACCTATGCTTTGCTTCCAGTACCTCGGAGTGGCTCTATGTGGGTAATGAGAACGACTTATGTTGTTGGTGACTCAGGCCGAAAGTGGTTCATTTGCTAAACAGAAGGTGTATATGCATTTCTTTCCCATAATTCTGTAAACATGTTTAGGTCGTTGTGTTTCTTTTAAGTCAATTGAGTTGTTGTTCAGAGATTACTATGTATGGCCATTAACTTATGCAGACATTTAATAGCAAGGATGTGTATTGAATTCTGGTTTCAAGTTGTGTTGATTATGTGGGGAAATTGCTTTGAACAGACATTTAATTAATTAGCAAACAACTGAATGCTATTTGTGAGTTGAAGTTTATTGTGTTCCTAAACATACTGTATTAATGATTATTTTTAGTAGTTCACTTATGCAGTTAGGCGATTTACAAGGCCTGTTGTGTTGTTTCGTTTTAAAAGTATCATCAATGTTATTAATAAAGAAGTGTGTTCTAAAAAAAAAAAAAACAGTGAATGAAGTGCCTGAAATCCCTTTGGTCCACACCTTTTGTCATTCACCCTTGGGTGGTATTAACAGACCGTGAAAGCCCATTTCACCGGTAATTGCCGAAAGTGCACACTGCAGAACACAAGTGGGTGGAATTTTCCGCTATTGATGATTACGAAGAAGTATTGGTTAAAAACATTCTTGGTTGCAATATTAGTTTTTTTTATTTTTCAACGACGCGTTTCGCCTTATTTAGGCATCTTCTGGTTATCTACATAAAAAACAGAGAACAAATACATCTATTTAAGAGTCGCGATCGCGTTGTGCAGACTTGGATAACCTATAAGCATGTATAAACAGATCACCTATTGAAAATATAAACAGGTCACCTATTGAAAGAGCAAATATCTTAATTTGGTATTTCTTAAGAATCCTATAGTCAGTGTAGCCAAAGGGCATCGTCGAATATATCAGGCCAACATCGCCTTCGTTAAACTCAGTAAAAACTAGAAATATAAAATATTAAAATCATTACCTTTTCTAGATGGACGCGAGAGGAACCAAGATCTACATAACGCGTTCCCGTTCACAGGAGCGAGTAACAGTAAGATGGGGGCTCAGGTAGTAAGCATAATGCGCCACAGCGTCGTGTGCCAGTACTGAAGCCTCTATAACAGAATCACCTCAAGAGGTGGCGCTGCGACGTAGCAGTCATTAAAAATGAGAGATCGTAAACTAGATACACATACCCACTAAATGTAATGCACATAAAACATTGATAAGACGGAATTACTAGGGGCAACACCTGTGCTTAACTTATCCTAAAATTTTGACTAATATAAATGAAGGTGGTAAATTTAAAATGAGAAAACAAAGTGTATAATACAACACACAGATGCAGTACATAAACAGATTTTTCGTATCATATACCACTAGAAAGTGAACATTAAAAACACAGGACCGTAATTTCAAATAAAGAGGTCACCCATATAACAATACTGCGTCATTCGGAGCTAGAACGTCTAGCAAGAAAACTTTTTTTATGAAATACAAGTAAAATTATTAGGCTTAAAAAATACACACCAACGTGGAAGACGGACGTTATGCGGGTAACCTCCCCCCCCCCCCTTTCTTTATAGCTACATTGAAATGTGTAAAATGCATCATCATTTAAAGCGACAAACTTTCAAGTATCCTATTTGAGAGAAAAAAAACCAATGGCTTTGCTAAGAAGACGACATAAGACCAGAGAGGAACAGGGCTCATATTTAGGCAGAACTACGAGAACTCCAGGATTACATTAATAACACCGATTTCATAACTTCTAAAATGGCCTGATTGGCGTCAAATATTTGGCCGTTAAGGAGAGACAAATCTTTGTCTTCCATATGCCTAAATATTTCAATTTCTTCCAAAATGTTTAACTTCTTACCCTTTTGCGCAAAATGCAAAATCTTAAGATTCTGTACTTGCGGAGGCCTGTGGCCACTGGCTTTAAGGTGTTGAGCAAAGGCAGAGCTCTGTTTTACCTGTCCCCATCTCTTAAGAATGGACTGGAAGATTACGAAGAAGATGGACGCCTCATGTAGGCGAAGGTGGAGACAAGTTGCAGACTACCGGAGATTAAATGGCACCTGCAGTAGCAATATATTACCGCTACCCCGTAGTGCTGAGATTTAGGTATCTTAGGAAAAGCCAACCACTTCAGCACTTTAGATTGTGCAAAGGTTTGCCACCAGATACTGTTGAATGAGGATGATGTAGAGAAAACAGCCTTCTACACTCCAGAAGGGCATTAAGGATGCAAAAGATTATCGACGGGAATAATAGATAGTGGATCCACTTTTCAGAGACTGATGAACACAATACTGACCGGACTTCAGGAACACCAGATGTTTGTATATTTTTACGGTCGGTTGTGTCGAGACCTACGTTAGAAGAGCATAATGCCAGGCTTGTAGAAGCGTTTGAGTGGTTCCGATTGCACAATTTAAAACTGGTGGTTGAAAAGCATAAATTCCTACAGAAAGAGGTAGTTTTTCTTGGGTCACGTAACTACGACAGAAGGATTAAAATCCGACCCACAGAAGGTGATCACGATAGAAGAATATCCAAGACTCAGTGCGAAGAAGCAGTCAAAGTGTTTGTTAGGGATCAGGTCACTTTATCGTTGTTTTATCAAAGACTTCAGTTGAGTAGCGAGACCATTACATGAATTACTGAAGAGAGGAGCAAACTACGACTGATCGACTCAGCAGGAAGTGGCTTGCGAGGAGGTGAAAGAAAAAAAATATTTAGCTCCTGATCTTACCAAATGGTTCAAACGGCTCTGAGCACTATGGGACTTAACATCTATGGTCATCAGCCCCCTAGAACTTAGAACTACTTAAACCTAACTAACCTAAGGACATCACACAACACCCAGTCATCACGAGGCAGAGAAAATCCCTGACCCCGCCGGGAATCGAACCCGGGAACCCGGGCGTGGGAAGCGAGAACGCTACCGCACGACCACGAGATGCGGGCTGATCTTACCATATCCTGAGTTTCTGAAGTAGATCATAATTACAACGGATGCTAGCAAGCAGTCGCTCGGCGCCTTGGTAGGTCAAAGAGAATTAGGACAGGATTCTACAGTAGCCTTTGCATCCAGAACGTTGAACCACGTCGAGAGAGGATACAGTACGAGCGAAGAGAGGTCTCAGCCGTAGTGTGCGTAGTGAAGCACTGCTGACCTTACGTGTACGGAAGTTAATTCATTGTATGTACCAATACAAACCCTTGAAATGATTAGTACATACAAGTAACCCGTCATCAAGATTAATTAAAGTCAGGATTAAACTGGCGGAACACGACTTTGACATAATATACAAAAAGGGACCGCAAAAGATAATATCAGACAGATTATCGTGTATACCAGAAGACACAGCTGCAGCCATTAGGAATGTGGAAGAGATCGATGAGAAAAAACAAAGTGACCACCAACCAGTGACTGGTGAAGAGGAGAAGCGAGCAATTCTGAAGCAATTTCACGATTCACCAATACGTGGACGCCAAGAATTCAGACGCACATATGACCGTGTTAAAAGGTATAGATCGTGGAGAGGTATGAAGAAAGACAAAGAAGAGTACATTCGAAGCTGCGAGAGTTGTCAGAAGAACACGATTACGCGGAATAAGGTGATGATGCCCTCAGTGGTGACCGAAATATCTCATCAGGTATTCGCTTGTTGTGGTATCGACGTAGTCGCACCCCGTCAGATTACAGAGAAAGTTAAGAAGTACATCCTAACATTTCAGGATTCCCTCACGAAATCGGTTATAGCGGAGACTGTTGCACAGCGGGATGGTGATACAACATCGCAAGTCTAAGTACGGTTAATTTCCAATTACGGAATACCATCAGTGTTGTTAAGTGACAAAGAAACAAATTTCGTGAAAGACATCCCGAAGATCGAGAAGTTTTACTTCTGTATGTTGTTGTTGTTGTTGTGGTCTTCAGTCCTGAGACTGGTTTGATGCAGCTCTCCATGCTACTCTATCCTGTGCAAGCTTCTTCATCTCCCAGTACCTACTGCAACCAACATCCTTCTGAATCTGCTTAGTGTATTCATCTCTTGGTCTCCCTCTACGATTTTTACCCTCCACGCTGCCCTCCAATGCTAAATTTGTGATCCCTTGATGCCTCAAAACATGTCCTACCAACCGATCCCTTCTTCTAGTCAAGTTGTGCCACAAACTTCTCTTCTCCCCAATCCTATTCAATACCGCCTCATTAGTTACGTGATCTACCCATCTTATCTTCAGCATTCTTCTGTAGCACCACATTTCGAAAGCTTCTATTCTCTTCTTGTCCAAACTAGTTATCGTCCATGTTTCACTTCCATACATGGCTACACTCCATACAAATACTTTCAGAAATGACTTCCTGACACTTAAATCTATACTTGATGTTAACAAATTTCTCTTCTTGAGAAACGCTTTCCTTGCCATTGCCAGTCTACATTTTATATCCTCTCTACTTCGACCATCATTAGTTATTTTACTCCTGTATGTACTTCTGTATGTACCATCTGCAAATGAATGGACCACTCAAAAGCACGCATAAAATGCTAATGGAATATCTGCGCCGTTGTGTGGGAACGAAGCAGGAAGACTGGGATGAATGGACACATTTTGCTACTTTTGCATGTAACACCGCACCACATTCGTCAACTGGGTTCATTCAATTTGAACTATTTTTCGGAAGAATGTGCAACACACCCGGGATTCTACAATGGGATACAGCCGACGTTCAATACAACTATGATAATTACGAATGGACGTAAGGGAATGGATGCGCCAGATGCATCAGATGGCAAGTAGTTTTAATAAGGAATATAGAGACAAGAATAAGGGTGTCCAGGGATGTAGTGTCTCGCCCCTACTGTTCAACATATACATCGAAGAAACAATGACTGGAATTAAAATTCAAGGTCAGTGGATATCAATGATAAGATTAGCTGGTGCCATTGCTATCCTCAGTGAAAGTGACGGGGAAGTGCGGGATCTACTGAACGGAATGAACAGTCTAATGAGTACAGAATATAGACTGAGAGTAAACTGAAGAACGACGAAAGTAATGAAAAGCACCAGAAATGAGAACAGCGAGAAACTTAACATCGGAGTTGGGGATCCCGAAGTTGACGAGGTTAAGGAATTCTGCTACCTATGCAGCAAAATAATCCATGACGGATGGGGCAAGAAGGACATAAAAAGCAGACTAGCTCTGGCAAAAACGATATTCCTGACCAAGGGAAGTCTACTAGTTACAAACAAAGGCCTTAATATGAGGAAGAAATTTTTGACAATGTACATTTGGAGCACAGTTTTGTACGGTAATGAAACATCGATTGTGTTAAAATCGGGCCAGAAAGGAATCGAAGCATTTGAGAAGTGGTGTTACAAAAGAATGTTGAAACTTAGGTGGACTGATAAGGTAGGAAATGAGGTGGTTCTCCACAAAATCGATGAGGAAAGAACAATATGGAAAACACCGACAAATAGAAGGGACATGATGGTAAGACATCTTTTAAGCCATCAGGAAATAACTTTAATGGTACTAGAGGGAGCTGTAGAGGATAGAAACTGTGTAGGAAGACAGAGGTTGGAATACATCCAGCAAATAATTAAGGGCGTAGGTTGCAGGTGATACTCTGAGACGAAGAGGTTGGCACAGGAGAGGAACTCGTACTGGGCTACATCAAATTAGTCACAAGACTGATGACTCAACAAAAAGAAGAAAAAAATGATCACAACCAAAACCACAAGGAATTTAAGGTACGAGACTAGGAACGTATTATTACATGACGGAAGTATGAGTAGATAGCGGTCAAAGAATTTAACAAGCCCATGGAGAGGACCTTTTCGTGATGCAAGGAAAATGGTTCAAATGACTCTGAGCACTATGGGACTTAACATCTCAGGTCATCAGTCCCCTAGAACTTAGAACTACTTAAACCTAACTAACCTAAGGACGTCACACACATGCAGGCACATCCCGAGGCAGGATTCGAACCTGCGACCGTATCTGTCGTGCGGATCCAGACTGAAGCGCCAAGAACCGCTCGGCCACACAGGCCGGATTGATGTAAGGACTCGAGGACCAAATGTAGTACTCTAATTAACAAATAAGAAGTTCATAACAGCATACGCGAACAGGTTAAAGCAGCTCATACAACTCCAGACTCGCGTGACTGTGATAAAATGAAGTGCATTTGTTCTGAAATATAAAAGAGAAAGAATAGGCTATATTCTGTCTTGAAACGGATTAAAGATGTTCTCACGTGTTGGAAGTCAAAAGTGGTAGGTAAGAGAGGCATTTGAGATTGGTCCTCGGCGACAGGATGATCCCGTCAATTTGCCTCTGTTAGCCTAACACTGGTAGTAGTAGCAACAAAAAGAGATAGAGCAGCGAGTGCATGAGTCAGAAGATAAGTTATGGTTACATAAAACAGTAGCAGCCACTAAAAGATCCACTTGGAAAATGTCCGTTAGTAATCACCAGCACCCTCGTAACAATAGGGGTGATGCTTAGACATCTCGGCCGCAGCATCCAGTGCAGAAAGTGGAAAGCAGAGAAGTTTTACGACTTTTTACGTGTGAACTGTAACCCAACTCATGGAAAAATCTCACAAGAAGTGTATCTCCTAAGTGAAATTATTCCTAAACCCAGTGCTTTGTCACCGGATACATAGGATCACGGATGAAGACCGGAGAAGATGTGATTACTTATTGCACATATTTGAGTTACAGGAATGTATTGACTGTGGCTCTTCGGCAGGATTCGAACTTGCGACCGTGGCAGTCGCGCGGTTCCGGACTGAAGCGCCTAGAACCGCTCGGCCACCGAGGCAGGCTCTCCACAGTTCAGAGCTCTTCTGCATTTCCTCGCTGTAGAAGCAACCAGCAATTTCTTCACCTTTACTATCCTTTAAGAAGTAAGTACTATGATTCGTTCTTTTCACCTTTGAAGCCGTGAATATCTCTGTTGATCAGTTCGGTAGGTGATTTCTCAAATGCTGTCTTGTGTTTTGAGATATATACCAAATCACCTAAATTACATTTCTGTTTACGTGGAGCCAGCATTTTGATGCGATAGTACACCGTATCCATTAGCTCGCTATCACGAACATCGATTCAAATGGTTCAAATGGCTCTGAGCACTATTGGACTTAACATCTGTGGTCATCAGCCACCTAGAACTTAGAACTACTTAAACCTAACTAACCTAAGGACATCACACACATCCATGCCCGAGGCAGGATTCGAACCTGCGACCGTAGCAGTCGCGCGGTTCCGAACTGAGCGCCTAGAACCGCTAGACAACCGCGGCCGGCTGTATCGACTGTATCAATGGAAAAATCTGTGATTGTATACTTACGCGTAAGAAGAAAAGAAACCCCATGTATTTATGTTTGCACATGTTCACACCAATGTAACTTATTTAAGAAAGAATACAAAATTAATGTTTACGATTCGAGAGTGAATCATTCCAGTAAGGGAGGTATAACGACCGATTCATGAAAGCTTGCCAGAAAGGAGACACAAATCATCTAAGTCTGAATATTAGCTGTAAGCCTTGCAACTTACGAGGGTTGACTGAGAAGTAATGCCCCCACCTTCGTAACTCTTCAACAGTTGGCAGCATTGGTATGCGGCAGGTACTGGCTTGTTCCGTAGCCTCTTCTCTACAGCTCCAGTTGGCGGGAAGCCTTGGCATTGAACGGTGTGTTGTTACAGTGTTAAGTATGGAACCCTGCGCAGACGGTCGGTCAATGCGATTTAAGCAACGTACAGTCATTGAATTCTTGAGAGCAGAAAGTGAGATCCATCAGAAAATGAAAGCAGTTTATGGTGATTGTGTTGATGTGAGTACTGCGCGTCGTTGGGCGAGTGAGTTTAAAGATGTTGAGGCGGGAACATCTGACCTGCGTGACAAACAAAGAGTTGGACATCCTGTGACAGCAACCACCGAGTTTCACAAGCACAATGTCGACAGATTGATTCAGGACGATCGTCGTATCACTCTGAGGGAAACTGCAAAGACAATCGGCATTTCACAAGAACGTGTGTGTCACATTATTGCTTTGCTTGGCTATCGGAAGATCTGTGCACGATGGGTACCCCAGATGCTGACTCCTGAAGTGAAAGCGCACAGACTTGAAATTTGCCAGGAACTCCTCTGCATTACGAGAATGAAGGTGACGCCTTTCTCCATTCAATTGTGACAGGAGACGAAACGTGTGTACACCATTACGAGAGAACTGTGAGACTGTGGCTGCGGAAACAAAGTGTTGACTTCTTCTGTGACGGCTTCAGAAAACTTGTTCATTGTTGGAAGAACTGTATCCAACTGGCTGGTGATTATGTGGAAAAGTGAATATTGGTAATTAAAGATCACATTCTAGGGATTATTTCTGCGTTTGATTTATTAAAATATTCCCATCCAAACCCAATCAACGAAGGTGGAGACATTACTTTTCATTCAACCCTCATAGATAACGATGCACAGTGCAAGCCGCTTTCGTTAGTCCACTAAGAGGCCACACGGATTGGGAAACCGCTGATTTCACGCTCGCTAATTGCGAATTGGAGGTAAAAAGCGACGCAATCACATATCTTCTACAAGCAAACAGCCTCAAACGCCATATATACAGAGGTCCTCAAATGCGCCAAAGGAGCTAGCGTTCAAGAGTTCCAGGGAACGACAGCAGCCTCGGATGAACGAGTCTACAAGAGATACTACGTAAGAGAGCAGTCAGACTCAATGAACTTTGTGCACTAAGGAAGTTTGCAAAAGCTTGCTTCTACGTACCTCTGGGCTAGGGTTATTGGTTCCATCGTACACTTGTGTAGATGTGGCTGTCTGTATGCCACTTACAATGTTATGAGTAAGGTTCGATTAAAGCAGTAGAATCTCTCATTTTCATGGTTCATGGTAAGTAGTACCATATTTTACTTTTTAAATCCGACTCCGAAGAAAGTCATAGATCTTGGTGGCCATTTGTTTGGGTAACTGACTAGAGCAGCTTGTAAACCCGACCTATGTTTTTTTATAAACTAGTGTCTGCAGGAATACCACAATGGGGTGTAGGGCTTTACATCAGGAAAGAAATGGAACCCAGCGTAGTTGCAATAAGGTATGTAAACGAACGACTGATGTGGATAGATTTGACAGTGGCTAGCAAGCAAATTAGGATTGTGTCAGTGTATTCGCATTGTGAAGGGACCGATCAAGATAAGATGGATAGTTTTTATGAGGCACTTAGTGATGTAGTTGTTAGAGTAAAGGACAAGGACAGTGTTCTGCTCATGGGTGATTTTAACGCCAGGATTGGAAATCGAACAGAAGGGTATGAAAAGGTTATGGGTAAATTTGGAGAGGATATGGAGGCCAACAGGAACGGGAAACAACTCTAGGATTTCTGTGCCAGTTTGGGCTTAGTCATCACAAACTCCTTTTTTAAACATAAGAACATTCACCGGTATACTTGGGAAGGCAGGGGAACCAGATCTGTCATTGACTATATAATAACAGATCAGGAATTCAGGAAGGCTGTGAGGGACACACGTGCATTCAGGGGATTCTTTGATGACACTGATCATTATTTAATCTGCAGTGAAATTGGGATTGTGAGGCCGAAAGTGCAGGAGGTCAAGTCCATATGTAGGAGGGAAAGAGTGGAGAAACTTCAGGATAAGGAAATCAGGCACAAGTACATAACAGCGATCTCAGAAAGGTACCAGTTAGTTGAATGTAGTCAATTACAGTCATTGGAAAAGGAATGGACAAGGTACAGGGGCGCAGTACTAGAAGTGGCTAAAGAATGTCTTGGAACAATAGTGTGTAAAAGTAGGATGAAGCAAACAGCTTGGTGGAATGGCACAGTCAAGGCAGCCTGTAAAAGGAAAAAGAAGGCGTATCAAAAATGGCTACATACTAGAACTCAGGTAGACAGAGAAAGTTATGTTGAAGAAAGAAACAAAGCCAAACAGATAATTGCAGCATCCAAGAAGAAATCTTGGGAAAACTTTGGAAACAGGTTGGAGACTATGGGTCAAGCTGCTGGAAAATCATTCTGGAGTGTAATTAGCAGTCTTCGAAAGGGAGGTAAGAAGGAAATGACAAGTATTTTGGACAGGTCAGGAAAACTGCTGGTGAATGCTGTGGATTCCTTGGGCACATGGAGGGAATATTTTGAAGAGTTGCTCAATGTAGGTGAAAATACGATCAGTAATGTTTCAGATTTCGAGGTAGAATGGGATAGGAATGGTGATGGAAATAGGATCACATTTGAGGAAGTGGAAAAAATGGTCAATAGATTGCAGTGCAATAAAGCAGCTGAGGTGGATGAAATTAAGTCGGAACTCATCAAATAGAGTGGAATGTCAGGTCTTAAATGGCTACACAGGATAACTGAATTGGCCTGGGAGTCGGGACAGGTTCCATCAGACTGGACAAAAGTAGTAATCACACCAATCTTTAAACATGGAAACAGAAAAGGATGTAACAACTACAGAGGTATCTCTTTAATCAGGGATGTGGGTAAAATCTTCTCAGGTATTGTTGAAAGGAAAGTGCGAGTATTAGATGAGGACCAATTGGATGAAAATTAGTGTGGGTTTAGGCCTCTTAGAGATTGTCAGGACCAGATCTTTAGCTTACGGCAAATAATGGAGAAGTGTTATGAGTGGGACAGGGAATTGTATCTATGCTTTATAGGTCTAGAAAAGGCATATGACCGGGTTCCTGGGAGGAAGTTATTATCTGTTCTACGAGATTATGGAACAGGGTCTCTACATGGATAGTCAGGCAGCAGTTAGAGTTGACGGGTAAATTGAGTTCATGGTTCAGAGTAGTTTCAGGGGTAAGAAAAGGCTGCAACCTCTCTCCACTGTTGTTCATATTATTTATGGATCATATGTTTAAAACAATAGACTTTCTGGGTGAGATTAAGATATGTGAACACAAAATAAGCAGTCTTGCATATGTGGATGACTTAGTTGTGATGGCAGATTCGATTGAAAGTTTGCAAAGTAATATTTCAGACTAGATCAGAAAAGTAAGGACTGTGGTATGAAGATTAGCATCTCCAAAACGAAAGTAATGTCAGTGGGAAAGAAATATAAACGGATTGAGTGCCAAATAGGAGGAACAAAGTTAGAACAGGTGGACGGTTTCAAGTACTTAGGATGCATATTCTCACAGGATGGCAACATAGTGAAAGAACTGGAAGCGAGGTGTAGCAAAGCTAATGCAGTGAGCACTCAGCTACGATCTACTCTCTTCTGCAAGAAGGAAGTCAGTACCAAGACTAAGTTATCTGTGCACCGTTCAATCTTCCGACCAACTTTGTTGTATGGGAGCGAAAGCTGGGTGGATTCAGGTTACTTTATCAACAAGGTTGAGGTTACGGATATGAAAGTAGCTAGGATGATTGCAGGTACTAGTAGATGGGAACAATGGCAGGAGGGTGTCCACAATGAGGAAATCAAAGAAAAACTGGGAATGAACTATATAGATGTAGCAGTCAGGGCGAACAGGCTTAGATGGTGGGGTCATGTTACACACATGGGAGAAGCAAGGTTACCCAAGAGACTCATGGATTCAGCAGTAGAGGGTAGGAGGAGTCGGGGCAGACCAAGGAGAAGGTACCTGGATTCGGTTAAGAATGATTTTGAAGTAATAGGTTTAACATCAGAAGAGGCACCAATGTTAGCACTGAATAGGGGATCATGGAGGAATTTTATAAGGGGGGCTATGTTCCAGACTGAATGCTGAAAGGCATAATCAGTCTTAAATGATGATGATGATGATGATGATGATGATGATAGTGTCTGCGCTCTTCTAAATGTTCATTGCTAACACGAGAGGAAGCAATAAAGTGCAGACCAGTAAGCGAACCCAGAGTCTCATTTCACTATCATCACTCTATCTACCTCCTTAGCCTAACATCGAAATCTTTCTGTACTGCCTCCAGCCACATAGGCCTGAATAATCTCAGCTAGACCCCATCGCCGTTTAATTCCGGTACATAACCGTTTGTGTACCGAGAAATTGATGACCTCAAAACCCTGCATCTGCAGCCCATGGTCTAGTGGCTAGCGTTGCTGCCTCTGGATCACGGAGTCCTGGGTTCGATTCCCGACTGGGTTGGGGATTTTCTCTGCCTGGGAACTGGGTGTTTGTGTTGTCCTCATCATTTCATCATCATCATCATCATCATCATCATCATCATTCGTGACAGTGGCTAGATTGGATTGTGTAAAAACTGGACTATTTAAAAATTGGGACTTTGTACAGGCGCTGATGACCGCGCAGTTGAGCGCCCCACAAACCATCATCAAAATCCTGCAATACCTCTGAATTGAGAGTGAGCTTCTAAAGTTAAGTACTGTATGTCGTGACTCACCTTTAGTAACAGAGCTGCAACAGCCCATGATCGTTTGCCCATCAGAGAATATACGCCACAGTTCTGAAAAACTCTCTCGTAGGTCGCTATATAACAGGAAAACATTTTCATTACATGACATAATTAGTTATTTCGAGAAATAATAATAGTTAGTTTACTGAAATCAGTGTAGCACATTTATTTCATAGGAATGGCTTGGGTCGGCACGCAAAAACTGGTATGAATTCCAATGCTCCAAAAATAATAGAAGGAAGAGGGCAGAATACACCGCGTTTCGTACTTATGTAACAAAACCATAGATATAATAAGATCTTCTGAGTTTACAAGCCGTGTCACTTCGAATAAAACACTCGAGTTTTCGATAGCTGCCATCCTCATCAGGAGGCTAGCACGGTATTCTGCTTATACTAATGTAGTGGCAGCGTCTGAAACCTTCCAGAGAGGGCCGGAGTGACGCATGCGCGGAAGGCAAGTTGGGCAACTCCAAGTAACTCCGTCCCGCCGCGGGACAAGGTGACCTCACACGGCCGATGGCCGATGGCCCAGCGCCACGTCTGAAACGTCAGGCCATCATCCTCTTTGTTTTCGCTCAGTGTCCCAAGATCTGTGCATCACTCCGGCCGTCTCAAGACCAACGAGAAGAGCAGCGCGTGCCTCATAGCACGTGACACTGGATATCTTCACATTGCCAACGCCTACGGCAGGGAGAGAGTAAGTATTTCAGACGAGTTTGACTGCGAGCTTAAAAGCGTGCTAAGCTCTCGCTAGCACACTACAAAGACCTTTTCGGAACATCACAAATACATACACCCGTGAGCCCTGCACGGAGCCGAGAGCCTACGAAGTGTGGACGACAAGCCAACCAGTGTGACGTCACAAGTTTGTTGCCGCGCCCGTATTTCTCGTGGGCCCTAGACAGTTCCTGGAAGGTTTCAGGCACTGTCATTTCATCTATGTAAGCAGAATACCGCACCAGTCCCAGCAGTCAGTGATCTTAAATCCTGTTGACGTTAGGGGAGACAACTGTCGATAGCACGAGTGTTTCATTTGAATTGACGCGGCTTGTAAATCGAGAAGATTTTACTGAACTTGCCACCGCAAAAGATTCTGAGGACACAACACTATATATACAAATGTTTCGTACAATATGCCTATAGTTATATAGAGTCACTGATAAGAATATGAGAAATGTAGGTAAGGTGACGATTTTTCATGCATATATTACATCAGTTATTGTCTTGTAGAATGGGTCCAGAGCTTCTACAAATTTTTAAAGGACTTCATCTCGCTTTCAGCTGATAGAATTTTATTTTGCGATTGCAGTATTAACTTGTTATCTCTGCCTATATATCAATATTTTGTGCTTAAAAATGGCTTAATGCCGAAATCGCAATCGCAAAATAAAATAATAACAGCTGAAAACAAGATGAAATTCTTTAAAAATATATTACGTCGTCTGATAAGTTTTGGAAATCAGTTACAGTGTCTGCAGAAATTTTTCCAGTGGAGGGCAAGCCTCTTAAACTAGTTTCTCAGTGTCGAGACATGTCATGTCACAAGAATAAAATTTTATGACACAAAAAACATATTATATCGCAGAAAATTGAAGTGTATGAGAATTGTGTAACGAATGAAAATTCTGTTTTCCAGATTGCAGAGGAGGGAGGAGGGACACGTGCCCACTTTTGCTCCTATTGCGGACGCCTATGATTGCCTTTACGACTGGCATTCGGCGACACAGTTACATCATAAAATAAAATTTGCCAAATCCTGAAATACGGACCCCGTACTAGACGGGACAAACGCTAGAGAAAAGAAAGACCTGCATTCATATCACTGTTAAATTGCTACTTACTCTTACCAGTCCTATCTATTGGCATAAGTCGTACGTTTTCATCACGCAGGATCTATGTATGTGTGTGTGTGTATGTGTGTGTGTGAGAGAGAGAGAGAGAGAGAGAGAGAGGGACGTTGAAAGTGAGAGAGAGGTTACGTGTGACAAGTGTGAGAGAAAAAGAAGCGTAGCATAAGATTATTAGTCAAGGTAGCAGAGCGCCAGTAGAGGCAGGTGTTTTGGTTTTAAATTACAACATGCAGTGACACAAGGTTGTTGTATTTATTTATTTCGCCTCTTTTCTCTAGAGCGGTGGTCGTCAAACAATTTTGCTCAAGAGCCAATAACTGATGTGGTGGCGCTCCACCACATCAGTTATTGGCTCAATATCTTATTAATTGCTAACATAGATAAATTAGCATGTTATGAGCCCCCAATAAGTTGTTACCGTCTAGTAAGGTCATCCGAAGACCAGTATCAGTTGCAAAGCGATTTAGAAAAGATTGCCGTATGGTGTGGCAGGTGGCAGTTGACGCTAAATAACGAAAAGTGTGAGGAGATCCACATGAGTTCCAAAAGAAATCCATTTTAATTCGATTCAGATTACGCTGATACAATAGCTCCCTACTCAGCAATCATATACAACCGCTCGCTCACCGATAGATCTGTACCTACAGATTGGAAAATTGCGCAGGTCGCACCAGTGTTTAAGAAGGGTAGTAGGAGTAATTCATCGAACTACAGACCTATATCATTGACGTCGATTTGCAGTAAGGTTTTGCAGTATATACTGTATTCAAACATTATGAATCACCTCGAAGGGAACGATCTATTGATACGTAATCAGCATGGTTTCAGAAAACATCGTTCTTGTGCAACACAGCTAGCTCCTTATTCGCACGAAGTAATGGCCGCTATCGACAGGGGATCTCAAGTTGATTCCGTATTTCTAGATTTCCGGAAAGCTTTAGACACCGTTCCTCACAAGCGACTTCTAATCAAGCTACGGGCCTATGGGGTATCGTCTCAGTTGTGCAACTGGATTCGTGATTTCCTGTCAGGAAGATCACAGTTCGTAGTAATAGACGGCAAATCATCGAGTAAAACTGATTTCAGGTGTTCCCCAGGGAAGCGTCCTGGGACCTCTGCTGTTCCTGATCTATATAAATGACCTGGGTGACAATCTGAGCAGTTCTCTTAGGTTGTTCGCAGATGATTCTGTAATTTACCGTCTAGTAAGGTCATAGTAAGGTCATCCGAAGACCAGTATCAGTTGCAAAGCGATTTAGAAAAGATTGCTGTATGGTGTGGCAGGTGGCAGTTGACGCTAAATAACGAAAAGTGTGAGGTGATCCACATGAGTTCCAAAAGAAATCCGTTGGAATTCGATTACTCGATAAATAGTACAATTCTCATGGCTGTCAATTCAACTAAGTACCTGGGTGTTAAAATTACGAACAACTTCAGTTGGAAAGACCACATAGATAATATTGTGGGGAAGGCGAGCCAAAGGTTGCGTTTCATTGACAGGACACTTAGAAGATGCAACAAGTCCACTAAAGAGACAGCTTACACTACACTCGTTCCTCCTCTGTTAGAATATTGCTGCGTGGTGTGGGATCCTTACCAGGTGGGATTGACGGAGGACATCGAAAGGGTGCAAAAAAAGGGCAGCTCCTTTTGTATTATCACGTAATAGGGGAGAGGGTGTGGCAGATATGATACGCGAGTTGGGATGGAAGTCATTAAAGCAAAGACGTTTTTCGTCGCGGCGAGATCTATTTACGAAATTTCAGTCACCAACTTTCTCTTCCGAATGCGAAAATATTTTGTTGAGCCCAACCTACATAGGTAGGAATGATCATCAAAATAAAATAAGAGAAATCAGAGCTCGAACAGAAAGATTTAGGTGTTCGTTTTTCCCGCGAGCTGTTCGGGAGTGGAATGGTAGAGAGATAGTATGATTGTGGTTCGATGAACCCTCTGCCAAGCACTTAAATGTGAATTTCAGAGTAATCATGTAGATGTAGATTTAGAATAGACTATATACGCTAAGACCACAGTACGTTTGGCTGGGTCAAAGTATTTATCGCTGCTGCCGCCCTCAGAGGCTCCGAAGCCATGACACTGTAATTGTCTGGTAGAATGTTGTGTTGTCTGTGTGATTCATAACAGTAACTGTACTTATATTTAAATGCATTATGCAATGTGAGACACGATCACAAACGTTTACTGTTTTGAATTTCATTTTTCTTCTCCTCATTGCGTTGTTAAATATTACAACAGCCTTAATTTAATTTCGTATTCCTTGCTTCGGATATGTACCGCGTTTGAAGATGACCGTTACTATAATGTGCATTCACGAATCAATGTTACTTCCAGTTGAAATTTATACCAGAGCAACTGATCGGAAGGACGCACACAAGCTCGTGAGTTGTTGACATTGGAAGACAAACAAAAAGCATGACTCGAATGACTTCCCCTCGTCCGACAGTGACATATCTGTCTTTCTCATCATTCAACTTTACCTTTGTGACGGCTTCCCTACTTTTCACGTGCCTACCTTCTATAATTCCTCCAGTACACTTCCGATTCGTCGAAAGAATCAAGTATAGCCAACAGTTGAAAATTGCTACTAAACATTAACACCTGTTACAAATGGAAATGAGTATTCGGTATCTTACACTTACTGATTCCTATGTCGAATAAAATTATTGTGTAGCTACTGACAGTGATCTGCTATGTTTATGGTATTAACATTGTGTATCATGTATTGAAATGGGGACCGAGAAACGACGGAAAGGCTTCGTCCCTGCCGTAGCCCTCAGTGGTTCACAACCCTACAACAGACAACAGCAGTCCACTCACCCCACCGCCGCCCCACACTGAACACTGAACCCAGGTGTATTGTGCAGTTCAGCCGCCAGTGGGTGGACACGTGTCCCCCCCCCCCCCCCCCCCCCCGGCAACGTCTCATACCAGACGACAGACGAGTATAACCCCAAACGCTTGTGTGGTAGAGTATTCATGGTGAACGCGGAATAAGGGAACCAGCCCGCATTCGCTGAGGCAGATGGAAAACCGCCATAAAAACATTTCAGAGTAGTGTGCGTACATAACAACAGTTTTATGTTTTTGACGAGAAATTTCATTAAATAATCCAAACCTATCACTATTTGATGTTATGATCGGAAGTGGTGGCGTATGAAATGACAGCTAGAATGTAAAACTTCGACGTGATTTTATACCATCACGGTTATGAAATTTGCGACCACTACAGGTCTACCAAGCATATTTTGTTTTTTTTTTTAAAGTACTATAGAAATCCCAGGTTGACTATTTCTCTCAGCTAGACCAGGACGAAGAACGAGACAGAAAATGGTATACCACGTGATGGGATAGTAGTAACAACAACAACAAATTGCAATGCAAGGCAGAGTCCACAGCAGTGCATTGAGAAGCACTAAACTTGACACACTTAAAAAGCGATCTAGTGTGTAGTTGTAAGTTCTCATGGCTAGATGTCAGAGATCACTATCAATCGGGAATCTGACGTGACTATTTGGTTTTTAAAGCACTATAGAATTCCTAAATTGGTTCTCTCCACCCATTCGGAAGGAGGAGGAGGAAGGTTCTATTGCGTGATAAGATGGAGACAACAGTAACTATCACTGTAAGAAAGAGTCTACTAAGATGTAATGAGAAGTGTGAAACACGACCCACTTAAACCAGTAGTTGCATGGTTAGATGCCTGAGATCGCTGAAACACTTGTACATCCCACGCACTCACCTCCCAGACGTCCACATTCAGCGCGCCTGTCCTACACCTCCGGCGCCGATGTTCAGAGGTCAGTGAAAACTCCCGTGGCAATTGCAGCGGCAGTCGTGGACGTATGTGTATGCCAGAATACACCACCCCGGCCTTGGAGGGCATCTGGGGATGATTGGAGTGGCAGGAGTTCGCATGTTATCAATATGTCCAGTGCAAACATCCATGATTTTGAATCTTCTCTGACGCAACACATGCACGCCTACCCCCTTCTGTGGGCGCTCACCCCACACACTGGTCACTTCGCCAACCCTTGGTGCCGTGAGCAAGATCGGACAGGTCAGCGCATCCTTTGTACCCATCATAGGCTGTAGCTTGCTGACTCCTCGTAATCATCGCTGCAGCCAGCCACAGTGCACTAAGAAACAATTAGCTGCAGCTTGGATGTGTACAGTAGTTCAAAACAATTCCACCCTGACATTGGCCCCCCCAGTTTAAAAAATCCATTTTACCCAATCCGAGGCAGCGATGTTGTTCACCACACACTTCGGATTTCTTACATGTAATGTAGATTTTCTCGTTTTATAAAGGCATTTTGCAAGACAGAAGAAATAGATTCGTGCACGCTTTTCAACATCGCTTAAGTATCGTCACGTGTTCTGAAAATTATGTAACAGTATGTCATAGGTTACTTTTCCTCTTTGTACTTTCTTATCAGGTAGGAAAAAAAAATCCTTGCTTATCTGTTATGACATGCATCACAGGTCTAGAATATAACTCATTTTTGGCCCCTGATGAAGTGTTAAGATCTACCTCTGTCGCAGGATGCCTCCTCACTTTCAGACTTCCTCTTAAGGTTGTCAAACGCTTCGCAACATATGAAGTGTCTTAAGTTAGCAGCACAGCGAAGTTGTAAATATCAGGTTTATACTACATATCACTTTATAAATAAGGTAACACATCTGATTTTCTTACGATGGTTGTCCCTCCCTGTGTAGGCGAGGGAATCAAATATCGTTCAAAAATATTATCACAACAAAAAATAACGCCAAGTCAAGAAACATATCCATGGTGCCATAACCATCACCTCCACCTGCCAAGCGGCATGCCACTGATGTCAGATTGATAGGCTAATTAATTAAATTGATTTCGAACCTATCTGCTACAGCAAAACTCCAATGTGGCTTTAGACAGTCCCGCCGCATCTTGCAACTTTTCCTCAGTCTCTGCATCGCCATCCCTGTAGCTCCATCCAAGTGATCATCCCAGTTTCAGTCGGAACTGAGCATAAGTCAGGGAGCCTATATCTAAGACCGTCTGCAACCAGTGGAGAGTCAGGGTGAGCTGTGTTAATCCGACAGGACCATCTGGTTGACCACTCGTTGGAAATGGGGACATTTTGTCATAGCTCCTCCAATGGTGTACGATGTATGAGGCCAGTGCGAATTGAAGTTTTCTCCTGCAACTCAAGGTAGTATAAAATACAGTACAGGAACTGGAAGAAGGACTGCTACTGCACTGCTATCTTTCTTGAAACTACATGCAGGCACTGCAGTCTGAAGGAGATCTGCGTCCCACAGGATGCATTCATGTCTGTCACCCAAACATTCCATGATCGTTATTTTGTACCATCCAACAGAGAAAAGCTACGAACTATAAAAGCACCGTTAACTTCGTACGACAGACAACTTGACAAGATTTTATCACATCTCTCTGTTCTGATACATCCAAAACAAATACCCTGTCTGCACTGACATTGAGCAAATTTGGTAATCCTATTGAACATACAGGTATTGGTCAATTATAGCAGGTGGCAAGTGATCAAAGTCGCTTGCGCAGACCAGTGTAAAGTTTCATTGTCTGTACTGTAGGAGCCCCATATCCCACAAACTACCAGTCACGAGAGAGTGTCCCTGTTTTGTTGTCTAATACTTTTTTTTTCGCTGTAACGCGTCCAAGCTGTGTATTACTTTGGCTTTGTGCATCGTCATACATTTTGTATTTTCCACCACAACTTTGAGGTCTGTGTCAGGTTCTTAACTGACATTTACAAGTTTTGATCTATTAGCTCTCAAAGAAAACTGGATATTGCATAGTGTAAATCATGTTGCTGCTGCTCCCACAACACACCTACTGGGTGATTGAAATAAAAGACCGTCGCAATAAAACGAAACTGGAAGAGTTCAGCAGCATTGTGGAGCGTTTCCAAACAGCTATTTGAAGGTGATAGATGTCCTCTACATGTAAACTCATCTTTCACAGTGATAAGGTAACAGATGGCTCAGTCTTCCATTTCGATTATCACTCATATTGTAGTCATATATGTGATCACTGTTTCAGTGCTGGCCATCCCCCGAAGGTGTTGCCCTTCCACCAACACTCTTTGTCCACCTCAAACAACTGATGTCAGTCAGTCATTATGTGGTAATCAGCAGTGTACCAGTGGAGGGATGGGATGGAAAAGACACCGTCAATGTACTGTAATAAGCACCACAGTTTTAGTATTTTACACGTATTTTCTGTAATTTGAACGCCAAATGATGACACGGCAGCATGCTTCTCAATTTCTGTACCATCACTAAACTGCCCTTCCGCTATTTTGCGAGTGTCATGTACTAGGTTGCGAATGTGGGTTGATGACTGTCCAGTACGTCCGTTCATTGTTAATTCTCGAACATACTCACCAAAGTATACCACACAGTGATCTACATACTTCTAGCACTTCATTCATAGGGTGCAAATTACGATTAAGAATGCCCATCTTTCTGTATGCAGATGGAAGTCAAAGAGAATTCTCACATTCTTAGGATAAAGTTAGAGATTGAAAGATCTCCTGGCATTGTCTTTGATCAATGCTCCCTGCAACACTGTCGCCGATTTAATTTGCAGCTGACCAGAAGTAGACCGCAACATTCCTCGTCTCGTGAAGGAAAAGAGCGACCCAGGTGTGTAACTGCCATTCAGTGTACACTGTTCGGCACCAGTCCCACTCACGGCGCCCATCCAAGTGCACAAGACCGCTCCAGATGCGCGCATGTCGAGGAGGTTAGCACCTCTTATCGGTTTATAGTAGATACGAGAGTGCTGTGGTGATATAACAGATGGTTTTGAAGAAGAAGTGCACGTTTTCGCCATGATGGAGCTCGAGGTGGATGTAGTTTGAAGCTTTTTACATAAATCAACTGAGCTATCAATGCAGAAATATAGTTATAGTGTCTGAGATCAGTACCAAGAAGGTTTTGGTTGGGGAGAAATAACCGTCGAACATAAACAGATGCGCTTCTGGGGCTAGACGGTTCTGCACTTAAAACACACTATAAATCAAGAGAGGTGCGGCTTCCAACCTATTACTCATGCGGAATGCAGCGCTGTTAATAATCCAATGTAAGAAATATATCCCCAGCGCACGTCATATATTCTCAACACAAGTTTCTCTACCATAATCTATGGTGACAAATTGTAAAGTGATAAAACTACTACCTTGCATACCAAAGAAAACATCGATTCTTTGTAACAGAAACACTACATAGGTTTCAGAGGTGTATGAGCCTGCTGTTTACGAAATTCATGTCCAATTATGGTTCGGAAATTATGATATGTTCACAACAGCCCTATAAAATGATCGTTGACAGCCGAAAATACATACGAAAAAACAGTGACATCTTACGAGGAAATACAAATTACCATCAGTAGCCAGAGGAGATGTAACAGTCTTACTGCAGTTCACCAGCGCTCTGATACCCTTCCTCTTGTACGCAGAAGTCATGGTCCGATGTTAGGCTGTATTGCTGATGTGCGGAAAAATATTGCCATTTCGCTTTGACGTCACGTCTCTAGAATGGCTCCTCTCTCCAATGTTAAGGTGTGTATACTATAAATTCACTCTGATGAGCACTTATATTGAGTGAGTGTCTCTCTCTATATGTTTCCCACACCACCTTGTGTTTGTTTTTATATTGATGAGTGATGTGTGTGGTCTGTTGTGTTGAATACCTACGCCGTTGTGACTACGAAGGCTTTCCCGGCGTAATAATTTATAAAATTCTTCTCGGGTATGCAGCCGGATCGTGACGTCTTCAAGACACAATATTTCTGCGGTCCAACTGGCCGCCATCATCAGGTGAGAGCGCTGGTGCACAATCTCGCCGGAACTGACTTCCCAGCGCAAGCGGCAGCCCATATATAGGCCGCAGAAGGCCCACAACGCGTGCGCGAAAAGGTGCCGTAGCTGCCCTCTAGTGCAGTAAACATGCCGCGCCGCCGGTGGTGGAAAGAGGCGAAATCGAGATATCGCTGTCAAAAATAAAAGAAATTTAAAAAATTCTATTCCGACGATTGAGACGCAGACCGTTGTTTTTTAATGTCGAATAACACCGGGTCCCAAGTCTTACTTAAAAGATAGCCCTTGTCTCTATTAATAAGATTGTCAGATAAACGAATCTCTATTGATTCTTTTAAAACACAGTCCCAATAGCGAGATGCAGGGGCAACCATTTGTGTCGCATCATATTGCATTCTGTGTCCCTGGGTGAGACAGTGCTCCGCCACTGCGGATTTCTCGGGTTGAAGCAGCCGTGTGTGCCGCTGATGCTCAACACATCGGTCCTGAATGGTCCGGATCGTCTGACCAATGTAAGCCTTCCCACAGTGGCAAGGGATCTTGTATACACCGGGCTTCCTCAAACCCAAGTCATCCTTAACAGAGCCAAGAAACGCTCTAAGCTTGGCCGGCGGACGAAAAATACTTATGATGTGATATCTTTTTAGAATTCTTCCTATCTTCGAGGAAATGCTCCCAGCAAAAGGCAGAAAAGCCACCGATTTGCAGGTATCTTCTGGTGGTTCAGGCGATGGTCCAAACTGGAAAGCACGACGGATCTGTTTATCTGTATAGCCATTCTGCTTGAACACAACCTTAAGGTGGTCCAATTCTTGTGTCAAGCTTTCTCCATCTGAAATGGCATAAGCTCTTCTCGCCAACGTTCGCAGGACCCCTGTACGCTGGAACGATGGATGACAGCTAGAAGCATGCAGGTAACGGTCCGTGTGCGTAGGCTTTCGATAAACACTGTGTCCCAGTGTCCCATCATCCTTTCTGTACACCAGAACATCCAGAAACGGAAGCTTTCCATCACTTTCCACCTCCATGGTAAACTTGATGCTAGGATGCAGAGAATTAAAATGATCTAGGAGGCGGTCAAGAGCCTCTCTCCCATGAGGCCACACCATAAACGTGTCGTCAACGTACCTCCAAAAACAGGTTGGTTTTAAGGACGCCGTCTTCAGCGCCATGTCCTCCAAATCTTCCATAAAAAGGTTGGCGACTATTGGGGACAGTGGGCTCCCCATAGCCACTCCGTCAGTCTGTTCAAAATATTTGTCATTGAATAAAAAGTACGTTGACGTCAGCACGTGGCGACAAAGCCTGGTTGTGTCCTCATCCAGTTTCTCACCAATTAATTGCAAGGATTCTTCCAGAGGAACCCGGGTAAAAAGCGACACGACATCAAAGCTCACAAGCAAATCGCAGGGACTAAGAGACAAGGACTTCAATCTCTGAATAAACACCATAGAATTGGGAATGTGATGTTCGCATTTACCGACGTGAGGGCCAAGAACAGATGCTAAATACTTGGCTAGATTGTAGGTAGGAGCACCCAAGTTACTCACGATCGGACGAAGTGGGACCCCTTTCTTATGAATCTTGGGTAGGCCGTATAGTCTCGGTGGCACGGCAGCACCAGGACGAAGTTTTTTGAGAACGTCGTCAGGTAAAGAACTCTTCTTCAACAATGAAAGCGTCTTCCGTTTTATCCGTTCAGTTGGGTCGTCCTGCAATGTTCTGTATGCTGAGTCCTCAAGTAAGAGATCCATCTTTCCCAGATAGTCATCACGTGACAGAAGAACCGTTGCGTTGCCTTTGTCGGCTGGTAGAACTATCAGATCCTCGTCTTCTCTAATGGATCGGACGGCTGCCCTTTCGAGAGAGGAGATGTTACTCCGTGGAGGCGGCGCCCGCCGCAATGTATGTGAGACCTCTTGCCTAATCTCTTCAGCTTGGCCCTCCGAAAGGTTGGACACTGCTTGTTCGACTGCACATATGAATTCGGTGATAGGCACATTCCTCGGTGTAGGGGCAAAATTCAGGCCTTTCTCCAACACTGACAGTGTAGCGTCGTCCAGTTCTTTACTCTTGAGGTTAATCACTGTCCGTCGACGGGTGTCGTCATCAGATATCATAGGTTGAGAACAAAGCCGTTGAAACTTAGAAGACTGTTTCCTGACGGAGCTCCTATGCGTCCAATCTGATAGTGCCCAAGAAGAACTATCCACCCATTCCCAGGATGCATCCGACAGCAGCGACGATAACTCCAAGTGCACGAAAAGTAAATCCTTGGATATGAGATCCAGTTGTCTTCGAGTGAAGCGAATACGCTCCTTGACTAAAGCGAGACTGGCACGCTTCTTGATGTTGTTGGCCGTTTTCGTATCAATAAAATGCACAAATCTAGCAAACTTAGGTATCACTCTTCCATCGCGGCATCTCAGCAAAAAGGCGAGGGCACTCAGCAACTTGCCCTTCTTCTTACGAAGTTTATCAAACTTCTTCACGAGTT
The DNA here is from genome assembly GCF_023898315.1 of Schistocerca nitens. Classification (NCBI taxonomy): domain Eukaryota; kingdom Metazoa; phylum Arthropoda; class Insecta; order Orthoptera; family Acrididae; genus Schistocerca; species Schistocerca nitens. The sequence goes on along the minus strand of NC_064615.1, from coordinate 250,665,867 downwards.
CCACCATCTCCTCCCCGTAGAGGTTTCTGATGTGACTACGAAGGCTTTCCCGGCGTAATAATTTATAAAATTCTTCTCGGGTATGCAGCCGGATCGTGACGTCTTCAAGACACAATATTTCTGCGGTTGCCCCAGCATCTCGCTATTGGGACTGTGTTTTAAAAGAATCAATAGAGATTCGTTTATCTGACAATCTTATTAATAGAGACAAGGGCTATCTTTTAAGTAAGACTTGGGACCCGGTGTTATCCGACATTAAAAAACAACGGTCTGCGTCTCAATCGTCGGAATAGAATTTTTTAAATTTCTTTTATTTTTGACAGCGATATCTCGATTTCGCCTCTTTCCACCACCGGCGGCGCGGCATGTTTACTGCACTAGAGGGCAGCTACGGCACCTTTTCGCGCACGCGTTGTGGGCCTTCTGCGGCCTATATATGGGCTGCCGCTTGCGCTGGGAAGTCAGTTCCGGCGAGATTGTGCACCAGCGCTCTCACCTGATGATGGCGGCCAGTTGGACCGCAGAAATATTGTGTCTTGAAGACGTCACGATCCGGCTGCATACCCGAGAAGAATTTTATAACCTACGCCGTTGGTTTGATACAGGGCGATGTGTGAAACTGCTTTCACACTACACGCTTTCGTTGTTGTAGCGATCTGCTCCAGCTGCTGCAGACGCTGTATTGAAGCTGAAAGTGTTAGTCAAAGTTGCGGAGAAATATTCGTCTGGGTTCTGTTGCATAGCAATCAGATTTTATTTCAGTTTTTAGGAATGTCCAACATTGGTGGATTTAAATGATCCGTGAAATTACTCCTTTTCCGAAGAAAGCATCAAACTATTTAATTAGAACTGAACGCTCCCGTCGGAAATTTTCTCGAGCTGGTGTTCATTAATAGATCATAACTAAAGTATACGTCAATTGTGGAATAAATCACGTACCTTCTTTAAATGAACAATCTTTTATTGACTTTTGTGTCAATGAAATTCTTCTCGTAACATGAATTGTCTGTTCACTGGCTTATATACTGATATATAATACAATTTCCTTCAAAATCTAGCAATGGCGAGTGTATTACAACTGGTATTAGCATCAAAATATTAGATCTACAGAACTTACATTCCAAAATGGGAATTCTTCAGTGTATATTCTTGAAATGCATTATCTTAAAGAGAAAGTGACTGGAATTTGCACAAATAATGATGGTACAAATTTTGCCAGAGTTCAACGTGAAGGACAATCTAACATTTTCTTTTTCCTCAAGAGGGCTTGTGAAGAGAATGTGGGCAGCATGCCACATATTGCACACAATACTATCCAAAAGAATGTTGGGATATAAACAAGCAAGATGGCTTGCACGTTTTCCTGCAGTTCAGAAAATCTTGCAAGTGTATTTGTCTTTGAAATCTTGTCTTTTATTGCAAGAACAATAACCTGCTGTATTACCCCACAGTCAACTCGGAGGTGTGGTTAAAACTTGTGCATTTTCGAGTTGCAATATTTAACGATTCCGTTAAAATGCTGCAAGGGGATAAAAGTAACCTTATGGAAATTTCCCACAAGTTTGTGGGTTTAATACAAGTACAAAAACCATGTAGAAAAGGATTACATTTCTTCGAGCATACGAATCTTATGGAGAGAGGGCAAACAGACAGAAGCTAATTTATCTACGTCTATTCTTCGCAGACCACGTTACGGAGTGTGGCTGAGGGAACTTCTGGTATTACCATCTTTTCCCCCTTTTCCGTTCTACTTACGAATGGCGCATGGAAAGAATGATTGTCGTTAAAGGTCCATATGACACGTAATTTCTCTAATTTTCTCGTCTTGATCACTTCGCGAGACGTATGTGGGAGGAAGTAAGGTCTTGCCCAATTCTTGAAACGCACGCTCTCTAAATTGCAACATTAAACCTCTCCGTGGTGGACAACGCCTTTCTTGTAGCGTCTGGCGCTGAGTTTAACATTTCCTCAACGCTCTAGCGCCGAATAAATGATACTGCAACGAAACGCGCCGCTCTTTGTTGTATGTTCGTTATCTCTTCTAATACTCCTACTCGTTAAGGGTTCCAGACTGATGGACAGTATTCAAGAACTGCACGAAGAAGTGTTTCGTAAGCCACTTTTTTTTAAAAATGAATTACGTTGAGCGGCACCCACATGCCTTGCTCATACTGTGGCATCAAGCAGTCAGGCCTGCAAGATGAGTGGTCTGCCAAGCGAGTGGATTCATTCTTATTTATCGAGCAACATGAACTCTAGTATTCACAATTAAGTTACAAATTATCCTCCTGTATGAATAATACGCAACGGAAACGCATATCTGACTATCAGTAATTTACAGAACTCTGACTGTTCACTACGCACTGGCAATACCACATTTTCTTTTTGTCTTTTATTTAACGGCTTTTATCAACACGTGGCCACCGCACTGAATGTGAATGGCGCACACATTATAAATTCGGGACATCATGACAACATACAATTCGAAGGAAAAGTCCACCAATCTTTTTCTTTTCACTGACTTATTTATTCCGATAAATTCTATAACCTAAACACACAAATTCTATAACCTACAACAATAACACATGAGAAATTCCGCCCAGTGGGCATGGCTTTACCTTGGTGAATCTCAATCTTATGGTCTCGTAACTATTTAACGCTACAGTGCACTTTCTGGATAGGATGGTGGATCTTTTATTATTTCTCACACTTCGACTCTCACAATCATCATCACGAAACTTTCCTCCAGACCGAGCAGTACAAAAGGAACACGCATAACCCACTAATCTTTTGAAACTACCTTGCTACTCTCCCATGCAAACCACACATACCCAAATCACATGACATACACCACACTACAACATGGAAAACAATACAATAAATAGTCACAACACTATCACTTTCAGCTCTCCCACTTCAATTAGTATTTATCCCAGTTTCACACGACACTGCCCCACTTTGTAATTCTACTTTCCTACTATGAACTCTGGAGATATATGCACGTCTTCCTGTGCAATGCAAGCCAAGTGGCGTTGCTGGGTAGACGGCCGACTCACCTTGCTTCTCTCTCAGAGTTTGAATCTAGCGGCACACGGAATCATATCACGCAAAGTAATATTAAGAACATATTCATCACACACGCGAGTCCTCAACTGATACCATGGACGAGTACTTCTCTTTATCCTTGGTCTCATACACAGATTGAGACTCACACAGTACTCACCACGTGGAAGTACTCGTCTCTAATTTCAAGTCCTGCACACGACATTTCTTAAATATTTCAACTTATGGTACACACGCTATTTCTTAAATATTTCAACTTATTGTACACACGCTAGTAATTCAGCTTAACTTAAGCACACGGAAGTATTTCAACTTATTGCTACACGTGGTTTCATTGTGACCGTTGGTCACTTCCAAAGATTACTACAATCCCATTAATATTACCTGCCTGACATTTAATTCTCCCCACAAAAGTTCCTGAAATAAAGAAATTATTATTTCAAACTACTCTTAAATATTCCACATGCATACCATGTCTCCACTCTTTTGTCTTTACGGAGCACAACTAAAACAGGTCTTAACACCACAAGATCCAGCAGCAGAGTGCTGAAACATGGCTGTTCTTCAGGTCATCTCGCACCTCTGCTGAAGTGGGGGAGCACCTTGCCACCGTATTGGTCAGGCGCTCTAAGCTCAGGTAAATTTCATCTCTTTGGTCCCACCAATGGTGGCCAAAGGATCGTCTCAAAGATGATCATATATTCACATTCACTATCTGCAGTTAGCAGACGACCATACATTCATTCATTTCACAGATCTCACCAAACTGGATGTAGGGATTTATTTTGTGGGAGTGCACATGTGATCAATTAAATAAATAAATTGTCATTCTTTCCCACACTGGTATCCGGCTTCGCTGTATTAATTGAAATTGAATTATTATTAGAAAAAAATGTGTTGTTCTGACAAAAATAATGAAGTATGTTGTACCTATTTTCAATGTCGGGTGGTACTGTACCCTTTCAACGTATCCTTATGATTCTCCCAGTGAATTTCATTCTGGCATCGGCATTTCTTATTATTTCTTTTATGTGGTCATTCCACTTCAGGTAGCTCCAGATGCTTATTTCTATGTGTATCACGGCACTTATTGTTTCCAGTGGTTTGTCATTAATATTAGTGGAGCTCTTCGGCGGTGTATGCGCAATACGTTCCATTTACTTACTTTTAGAGTCAACAACCATCCCCGCACCAATTGTCAATCTTCTGCAGGTCTTCCTGAATATCGCTGCCGTCTTCTGCCTTTGCTACCTTCCCAAAGTCAACAGCATCGCTCGCAAGTAGCCTCGCGGAACCTCCAAAGTTACCCAATAAATTATTAGCGTACAAAAAGACCTTCCGTATTTAGAGAGGTTATCGTGTGAGTTGTGGTGAGGATACTGATGTTTTGAGAGGGTACCGATCGATAGTGGTGTACGTACGTGCCATTTTCAGTAGGCACAATGGTTTGGCTATGTGAGCTTCGTGCATTTGTTGTGGAGGAGTTTATTCGTAACAGTGGTTCTGTGATTAATACTCAGCGAGCATTTCGCATTCGGCTTGACATTGGCCAGCGTGATTCTGCTCCTGATAGAAAAAGTTTCGAGTTTGAGTATCGGTCTTTAGAGCATCATGTTCTGCACTGAAAAGAAAATCTGCTGACCGACCTTGAACTGCAACAACACCGGAAAATGTGACGCGTGTGAGATCGTACGTCCAGCAATCGCCAAAGCGTTCAGTACTTAAACACGGGGTTGCCCTGTGACTGTCTGATAGCAGTGCAAGAACAATCCTGCACGAATATCATCACATGTATCCATAAAACATGACGATTATCCAAATATTAAGTGAGTGAGATTTTGAAACTCGCCGAGCAGTATCTTGGTCCCATAAGACCTTACCACAAATTGCCAAATCTTCCAAAAAATCTCCCTGGCGCTGTTTTGGTTTCTTAGATGAGGCCCACTTCCACTTGTCATGTACTGTAAGCAAAAAAAATGTACTCTATTGGGCAGCGGAAAACCCTCATTAACTTCTCTAACGACCATTTCACAGCCATTGTGCGACAGCTCTACGCGTCGTTGCTGAATTTGGTGTGTATGATCCGTAGTTTTCGAAGAAGATGACATAGCGGTAACGATTAATTCAGCTCCTACTGTCACATTATAGAGTCCTTACTACGACGTAAATTAAGCCAGTTTGTCGGGGACTACGAAAAGGGAGAAGTCTGGTTCCAAGAAAATTGAGCCACAAATCACACTCGTCGGCGTTTTCTAGAAATTTTGAGAGAGTTGTTCCCTGGACGTCTTTCCTCTTCGCGTGGGAGCATCACTTGGACACCAAGATCACCTGATTTAAAACCATGCGATTTTTTTTCTTTGGGGACACTTATTGGCTCTAGGGAACAAATGTCGCCCAACAACACTGCAGGCATTTAAAAACACGATCATCCAGGAAATGGCTCTCATTCGGTCGGAAATGACACGAAGAAATATGGACATCTTCCTGGAAAGGCTTCGTCAGTGTGCCAGCAATGGAAGACCCATTTACTGGACATAAATTTTTGGAGCCAACTAATGTAAAATCGACAGTATTTGTTGTTCGCGAATAAAGGTATTTGGTCTGTATCTTTGTTTGTTTGTTTGTAACTAACTTTTGAAATAAGGAAGGTCTTTTTCCCGGGCACTATATACTGCAAACAGCAGCGGTCATATAACAGTTTATCGGGGCACTCCCGAAATTGCCTTTCCATCTGTCGCTATTGTCCCGTTAAGAACGTTGTGTTGACTTATACCTGCAAGGAAATCATATGTCCAATCACAAATCTGTTCCAATACTTGGCAAGTTCGTATTTCGTGAACTAAGGACGGTGCGGAGCTGTATCCTTCGGAAAGTTAAGGAACAAGACACTAGCATGAGCGCCTTTGTCTACGGCGCACTGGATGTCATGGACGAACATAGCTGTGTGAGTTTCGCAAGATTTCTGTTTGCGAAACCCATGTTGATTTTTATAGAGGAGAGGCATATACATTTTATTTATCATAACTGCATCCAGTACCTATAGAAACATATTCATCAATACAGTGATTTCGAAACATGTAATTGGATTAAGTTAAACGAAGTCTGAAATGGGTTGGCGTAGAGCAGACTTGTCGACAGTTAATGGTTCAGATGCATACGACGGCTACAACATTAGTCGAAGCTGGCTTATTCGACGAAGTAAACTACATCTCAACTTGCATGGACTACAATGTTCTGAACAGATGGGAGGGGCTGGTGAGCAATACGGACAAACTTAATGAATTATAAATAACATACAAAAACTACTCGGACATCGTCCAGTATCTTCTCTGCTTGCCAGGGACGAACGGACCTACCGAACGAGTATTTTCCTTGGTGAATACCATGTAGACATCGAAAACATTGTTACTCAAAGTTTCCACGCCCCGTGCAACGTTCAGCGTAAAATTTAATATGGGCACTTTCGACAACTCTTGTGAAATTCTAACTAAAAATCAAGAACTAATAAAAAGAATGTCATTCATCTGAGAAATATTTTTTCAAACATAAATGAGTACTTCAGTAAATTACCTTTCCCAATTTCAGCACAACGGACACCCTCAGGCACTTACCCTCAAACGCCATGTTGCTCCGAACCAAGGAGCCACATGGCGTTTTTCGCACACACTTCATAAAATCTAATCAGCCTCATTTTGAAGTTCACCAAGGTCTTACAATAAATCCTTTCCCTACCCCTCCGTGAGCACCTGAACTAGCACCTAACACACCATGTTACGCAACGTGGCTTTCACTCCAAATTCTTCTCCGACATGCACACACACCACACTCATTTCTTGTTCCACAACTTTATAACCGAAAATATTACGCTTCTCTCTTCCTTTGTGAAGCCTATGACATTGTCTGGGATTCTGGCTCCGTTTTCGATCTCAATACATTTGCACTTATGTTTGACTATTAACACCTCACTGCATTTTTTTCCTATCCAGTCTGTCATTCTATGTCACCACAGCAATTGGTATATAGTCGATCTCATTGTGTGTGTGTGCTTCAAGGTTGCTCCCTCTCTTCACTACTGGCCATCCCCTGTACGGTCGACATGCCTAAACACTACTTTCTATCCCTCTTCTTCAGTACGTCGATGACATGCTTTCCTAGCCTTCTGTCGTACTATGCCAGGAATTCCAACGGTCCATATCGACCAGCTTGTATGCTGGTGCAGCTAGTGGATTTGCAAGAAAAGCCCTTCCAAACCACTGGCAATAATTGTAATACACTCCTGAAAATTGAAATAAGAACACCGTGAATTCATTGTCCCAGGAAGGGGAAACTTTATTGACACATTCCTGGGGTCAGATACATCACATGATCACACTGACAGAACCACAGGCACATAGACACAGGCAACAGAGCATGCACAATGTCGGCACTAGTACAGTGTATATCCACCTTTCGCAGCAATGCAGGCTGCTATTCTCCCATGGAGACGATCGTAGAGATGCTGGATGTAGTCCTGTGGAACGGCTTGCCATGCCATTTCCACCTGGAGCCTCAGTTGGACCAGCGTTCGTGCTGGACGTGCAGACCGCGTGAGACGACGCTTCATCCAGTCCCAAACATGCTCAATGGGGGACAGATCCGGAGATCTTGCTGGCCAGGGTAGTTGACTTACACCTTCTAGAGCACGTTGGGTGGCACGGGATACATGCGGACGTGCATTGTCCTGTTTGAACAGCAAGTTCCCTTGCCGGTCTAGGAATGGTAGAATGATGGGTTCGATGACGGTTTGGATGTACCGTGCACTATTCAGTGTCCCCTCGACGATCACCAGTGGTGTACGGCCAGTGTAGGAGATCGCTCCCCACACCATGATGCCGGGTGTTGGCCCTGTGTGCCTCGGTCGTATGCAGTCCTGATTGTGGCGCTCACCTGCATGGCGCCAAACACGCATATGACCATCATTGGCACCAAGGCAGAAGCGACTCCCATCGCTGAAGACGACACGTCTCTGTCGCGACACCACTGGAGGCGGGCTGCACGATGTTGGGGCGTGAGCGGAAGACGGCCTAACGGTGTGCGGGACCGTAGCCCAGCTTCATGGAGACGGTTGCGAATGGTCCTCGCCGATACCCCAGGAGCAACAGTATCCCTAATTTGCTGGGAAGTGGCGGTGCGGTCCCCTACGGCACTGCGTAGGATCCTACGGTCTTGGCGTGCATCCGTGCGTCGCTGCGGTCCGGTCCCAGGTCGACGGGCACGTGCACCTTCCGCCGACCACTGGCGACAACATCGATGTACTGTGGAGACCTCACGCCCCACGTGTTGAGCAATTCGGCGGTACGTCCACCCGGCCTCCCGCATGCCCACTATACGCCCTCGCTCAAAGTCCGTCAACTGCACATACGGTTCACATCCACGCTGTCGCGGCATGCTACCAGTGTTAAAGACTGCGATGGAGCTCCGTATGCCACGGCAAACTGGCTGACACTGACGGCAGCGGTGCACAAATGCTGCGCAGCTAGCGCCATTCGACGGCCAACACCGCGGTTCCTGGTGTGTCCGCTGTGCCGTGCGTGTGATCATTGCTTGTACAGCCCTCTCGCAGTGTCCGGAGCTAGTATGGTGGGTCTGACACACCGGTGTCAATGTGTTCTTTTTTCCATTTCCAGGAGTGTATGAGCCACACGTAGCCTCCGCTCCCAAGACTTTTAGCTAACGATTTATGATCGTCATATACGATAACAAATACAACAAAGTACCGTGGGCTAACCCTCGACTACCAACCAACATAAAAATCACATCTACCAACCACCCAACACAAAGCCTATAACAGCATGAAGGAATTAGCACAAAAGTTTTCAGGGTGTGTTAAGTATCACTGATGAAACCAACGTTTCGGCCACGGTCACTGTTCCCGTCTTTTGGGTCTACTTGTCACCAGCAGACCCAGAGGAAGGCCACTATAACCGTGGCCGAAACGTCAGTTTCACCGGTGATAGTCATTTACAATGTGATGCGCAACCATACTCAGAAAAAGTTAATTTTAAGTGACTGGCCGCGGAAGCCTACACAATCAGATTAGCACAAAAAAACTTTCTGGCCTAATGTTTTCCACCATTCGCCACATCTATCAGGCCTTGATTCCAGTGTGCCTTACTAGTCCATCCACTAACCCTCCAATCCATTCAGCTTCCAGCAAATCCTTCAAATCAGTTACTGCTACGTACTCCGTCCTGCTTTCTGCGTTCTCTACTTTTCCCACATGAATTATCAGTCTTTCACATTCCTCCTTGTCTACAATGAACACCTCTGTAATTGTAATTCATGCTGCAAACTCGACAAAAACAACCCCACAGCTCTTCTCTTTAGTTATCAATCCTGCAATACTGCTGAACCAGTATCAACGCATCCCACTGACATTGCACGTAAATATCCTTCTATCCTACCCAATTTTAACTTCATCAACCTCCCTCTTCTGGACAATAAAATCTGCTTCAGCACTTATTCTTCCTACTAGGTACAATCTCCTCCTGCCTTCTCTACATCAGTCCCTCTCCCTTCCCATCCTTTGACTTTCTTTGTTTTTCATGACTATCGTCTCTTGTCTATAGCCCACTTTCACACACCACTCATTCCTGGAAAGAAACCTACCAACCCTATTTTTACTCCACACCTTACATATTCATAGATACTTTAATCCTCATTCCAGCGAATCATACATTTGTGAGTGTACTTCTGTTTTTTGTCAAAAGAAATAGTGTACTTCGACTTCATAATAAACACGTTTCCAAAACACATCAAGCAAGTTTCCTGTTTTGAGCATCTTTGGCAGCAGCTGTACATAAATTGCAGTAGCTCCAGCATGCAAAAGGCGCTTTTCTCGTGTATTACTGCAATTTATATACAACAAAAAGCTTTAGTATCAGTGCACAACCGTCCTTTTAATAATGTGAATGTTTTTTAACATTTTAAAACCAACACTGCATTTTCAAATACTTTTGTCTAAAGAATGGCAATGCACCGCTGTTAGACATTGTAAGAAAGAAACAAAAGTTTGCGTTATAGTCAGAGAAACAACGAAAAAAGATGGCAGTTAGACAGGGATTTCAAAGGCACACCTTGAGTTTCTTTCACCATTGCCAAAGTTCATTCGATGGTGTCGAATAAAAACCTAGAATCCTATGTGAAACGCTTCTCGTAACCTACAGCGCGCAGTAGGCACACCCAGAACTGGAAATACCCGTCAGACGACTACGTAGTAAACTGCGTAGACATTGAGGCACCACATAACCATTACGTGACAATCGATCACCTACTTTTAACGAGTGTTTACGATTGGTAGTCACTTACATTATTTAGTTAAGATTTCCTTTACAACTTACACGCTTCAGAGAAACGTGCTTTCTCACAAAACTCACTGGGTTGCAAAGACAAGACATCAGCCTCTTTTGATGACGTTCTCCGTATTGTTCTATCTTGTACCAATCTTTAATCTCTTGGTACGTGCCATATATGATACAGTAATAATCAGTGTTACACATCTGCCCTGTCTGAGTCTTTAGCTCTTCTCCTTAGCTGCTTCTCAACATGCTTCGATATGTTCTAGCACATCTCTCGTCAGCGTGTTCCTTCGTCTTGTCAGCAACTTCCCCAAGCTTGTGACTGTAATTGCGTTCGGTTTCCGAGACACCGACAAACGCTCCAGAAGAGCTGGTTGCTCGTTTGGCTGAAGCTGCAACCATTATTCGTGAAACACATGCTTGTTTCGAGCGTGTTAGACAATATTAGCACGCAGATGTCACTTGTATATTGGTATAAACGGACGACAGTTTCAGGAACGGTGCTGAAACGCCCTCTAAACCCGCTGGGCAGAACAGGTGATTAGGATTGTGGAAAGGGCCAAATAATGTGGCGGTCAGTTTCACTTCAAAATTGTAATTTAATAACACATTTAAATCAAAACGGCACAAAGCCGAACTCTTACAACTAGGAGTTTCAAATCCAATTCTTTCATGGCTGAAGGCCTCCAAACAAGAAATCTTAAAAAATCAACAAAATAAATTTCAAGTGACTGAAGACACGCAGTTAAAATTGCAAAAAAATAATTTTATATATATATATATATATATATATATATATATATATATATATATATATATATAATTGTGGCCTTCAGCCGTTTCTAATGCACCTTGTATATGTTTGTTCTGTCCAACTTTTGCCACAATTAAATTTCAAAATTTTAAAATATATTACCATAATCTTTTAAGGCAGAACGCCACAGTGTTTTTGCTTAAGGGCAAATTTTGAGAATAAGGCTTTAAGCGGCTGAAGGCCCACAGTTGATTTTCCAAAATTCAAAAAATACCTTTACCTTAAAGTTTTACGTGGCCAAAAGCTCACAAAATGAAAAAGCAACGCAACGACAATAACTAAATTTAAGAATAAGATTTTAAGCTGTGAGGCCCACAATTGATTTTCCAAAAATTCAAAATACCTTAAACCTTTAAGTTTTAAGTGGCTGACAGCGAGCTAAATGAAAAGATAGAACAACAACAGTAACTTTCAGCAAAATATCCACTTCCCAGAATTCAAACTCACTTATACGGGCTGAAGGCCCTTCATTTACATAAAACAGAATAAAAATTTTTTTCTTTTAAAGCATTGGATATAATATACACTCCTGGAAATTGAAATAAGAACACCGTGAATTCATTGTCCCAGGAAGGGGAAACTTTATTGACACATTCCTGGGGTCAGATACATCACATGATCTCACTGACAGAACCACAGGCACATACACACAGGCAACAGAGCATGCACAATGTCGGCACTAGTACAGTGTATATCCACCTTTCGCAGCAATGCAGGCTGCTATTCTCCCATGGAGACGATCGTAGAGATGCTGGATGTAGTCCTGTGGAACGGCTTGCCATGCCATTTCCACCTGGCGCCTCAGTTGGACCAGCGTTCGTGCTGGACGTGCAGACCGCGTGAGACGACGCTTCATCCAGTCCCAAACATGCTCAATGGGGGACAGATCCGGAGATCTTGCTGGCCAGGGTAGTTGACTTACACCTTCTAGAGCACGTTGGGTGGCACGGGATACATGCGGACGTGCACTGTCCTGTTGGAACAGCAAGTTCCCTTGCCGGTCTAGGAATGGTAGAACGATGGGTTCGATGACGGTTTGGATGTACCGTGCACTATTCAGTGTCCCCTCGACGATCACCAGTGGTGTACGGCCAGTGTAGGAGATCGCTCCCCACACCATGATGCCGGGTGTTGGCCGTGTGTGCCTCGGTCGTATGCAGTCCTGATTGTGGCGCTCACCTGCACGGTGCCAAACACGCATACGACCATCATTGGCATCAAGGCAGAAGCGACTCTCATCGCTGAAGACGACACGTCTCCATTCGTCCCTCCATTCACGCCTGTCGCGACACCACTGGAGGCGGGCTGCACGATGTTGGGGCGTGAGCGGAAGACGGCCTAACGGTGTGCGGGACCGTAGCCCAGCTTCATGGAGACGGTTGCGAATGGTCCTCGCCGATACCCCAGGAGCAACAGTGTCCCTAATTTGCTGGGAAGTGGCGGTGCGGTCCCCTACGGCACTGCGTAGGATCCTACGGTCTTGGGCGTGCATCCGTGCGTCGCTGCGGTCCGGTCCCAGGTCGACGGGCACGTGCACCTTCCGCCGACCACTGGCGACAACATCGATGTACTGTGGAGACCTCACGCCCCACGTGTTGAGCAATTCGGCGGTACGTCCACCCGGCCTCCCGCATGCCCACTATACGCCCTCGCTCAAAGTCCGTCAACTGCACATACGGTTCACGTCCACGCTGTGGCGGCATGCTACCAGTGTTAAAGACTGCGATGGAGCTCCGTATGCCACGGCAAACTGGCTGACACTGACGGCGGCGGTGCACAAATGCTGCGCAGCTAGCGCCATTCGACGGCCAACACCGCGGTTCCTGGTGTGTCCGCTGTGCCGTGCGTGTGATCATTGCTTGCACAGCCCTCTCGCAGTGTCCGGAGCAAGTATGGTGGGTCTGACACACCGGTGTCAATGTGTTCTTTTTTCCATTTCCAGGAGTGTATTACCAACAAACCATTAAACACCCATGAAAAGGACAGTATAGACAACGGCACTCAGACGCCTCCCGGGGGGTGGGGGTGTGTGCCTACCCTCGAAACATTAACGTTCACTTAGATGAGACAGGTGGTGGGCCCAACTACATTTGATCCGTCGGTAACCCAACCAAGAGACAGTCACGGACCGACCGACCGACCGACGACTTGCTAGCCACTAATCGGTACATGAACTCAAGGACCAAACTATTACAGACGTGATTATCCACAATGAAATATGTACTAAGCTGTCAAAACTATACACCGTGTTGGGCAGCGACAACAGGTGAGGAAAGGACACTGTCTGAAATTACGTTAGTGGGCAGGGCAGGTAACTGGAACACTAACGGCCACAAGGCAGAAAATTCCGCTGGTGCACTTGAATTGTAGGGAACCAATATAGTTAATTCCACCGCACGGCGGCTCGACTTCACCACTGTAAACACTCGGTGTTGCTCACAGGAAAAGCTCCCCAACATCAAACCACTGAAACGAACCACACAAGATGAACGGACGTGGCTTGGGTACTTAAGACAACACTCAACTTTGAAGTCCTGGGTCGGCGAGCCACGAAGCTCGTAGCGATCGTACAGCTCCACACACGCTCCGACACTGTGCAGGGACCGCCAGTGGACCCAGCCGACCGCGCCGCACGGAGATATCCTCCCTGGTCCGCACCAACCGACCGACTGCCCGCACACATGTCACATAAGAAAAGTGTTTCTTTTTATGTCCTCTAAACATTTTACAAGTTTGTGTACTGTATAAGAAGGTACAAACTTCATAAATAGTAATGATGGATTAACTGATTTCTGCCAGCCTTAGATAGAGGTACTCTGCGGAAAAAAGCTGCAGCGCCCTCAACGACGTCACCTCATTGACAAGTGAGGTGAGTGGTAGTTCATCATTGTGGGAGTATGTCATAACAAATTCAGACCATATAAAACACAAGTGCTGTGGTGAAGCATGCCAATCGATATGCAGAGTATACCCTTTCAACTGCAACGTAGGCATGTATTCTCGCAAGCAAGGGATCATAAAGACACTTTGCGTCCTGCGATAGAGTGTCCCAAGCGTCTTGCGCATTTTCTTGCAATTTGGCAGTGGTTCTTGCAAGTACTGGAGAACAAATAAGTCCCATACGTGCACGGTTAGCGGAGATCTGGTGATGTTGCTGGTCAGGGGCATTGTTGTAAATCATCAAGAGAACGTCGCTTCGCAGCAGGTCTATGTGGACGCTCATTGTCCTGCTGAAAAAGGACATCAACTTCCCGTCGAAAGAATGACAGTGGTACGGGGATAACAACATGTGTAATGTAGCGGGTACCGGTTACTTTATCCTGCAGAAACACCAAAAGTGACCGCTAGTTGTGAAACGTCCCCTTTTGACGATTATACACAGGACTGTGCTTGACCTGACACACAATATTTTTTAGCGCAACGCAATCTGACTTTCAACACACAATGTTTTGTTAGCGCAACGCAATCTGACTTTCAAAATTCTCTACAAGAGAATGGCCCTGACTAACATTAAACTATACGTCTCACAAATCACTTACCTCACAAAAATCTTCGCTCTCAAGCTACTGCAATACAGCGAGCGCCACTACTGCCAGCTAAATAAAAGATTCAAACTATGGAAGGCACTAACTACTGATAGGGATAGTTAGCAAATGAAAGATATTAATAGAGAACAAACAATGTATTTACCTTGATATCATGACAAATTACAAAACTCCGCCATCTCTCTCCCCACATCCACCACTGCTGGCGGCTCACCTCCAACTGCGCAACGCTACGCGCTGTTCACAGCCAGCTGCCTAACACTACAATGGTTGAGTATTACAACAATGCAAAGCAGCCACAGACTGCACACGGCACAGCCGGTGTTTTTCATACTGAGGTGGCGTTACCAATAAAAAAACCTAAACAGCCTACTTACAGTTGTAACAGATGGCTCCCCACACCGTGAAGCCTGTGTGTCGTGGGCGAATCCACTCTGGAATAGGCAGTTCACCAGGTCCACGCCATTCACGTGTACATACATCACTCACGTACAAACCTGCTCTCATCACTGAAGACAACAGAGCGCCATTCCACTTTCCTCTCAACTCGTCAACGGCACCAGAGTATCCATGCAGGACAGTGTTGCAATGTCAGTGGTACCTGGCCAGAGGCATACGTAATCGTAATCCTGCTGCAAGCAGAGGATTCCCAGTGGTCCTCGGTGAAACAGCAGGTGGAATATGTGCCCGGATTTCGTCCCTGCATGCTGTCTAGTCGGCCACCGCTACTTGCACAATGCATCTGTGCTAATCGAACGTCCAGCACCCACCGGTCTACACGTGTGGTAGTGTTCCACAGACACTGCTGGAAGCATCGACACACCACTATTATGGTGTGCCCAACATGCCTAGCGATCGGTAGATAGGTCCATCCATCCTCTCGTAGGCCTTCAACGCGATCCTGTTCAAATGGCTTAAGCTATTCAACAGGAGTACATACTCGTCAGTGGGGCATGGTTGTACCCTATAATTGCAAACACTGTTTCATCTCTAAATTCAGCACTGTTACTACCTGTAGACCCAAATCAGAAGGTGCACAACCAGGCCTAGTGAGCGCCATCTGATTGTCGATGACCTTGACAAATAATTCACTAACACTACAACCCCTCAGTATGCATATGTTATATCCTGGTGCCACTGAATACAGTCCTTGAGGATGCTGCCCTTTTTTCCGGCAGTGTAGATTGAGAAGCGAAGACTCACAGAAGAGTGCTGTGTATGGCGAAGGGCGAAAGTGTAGACACGATATCGCAGCCGGCCGTCGCGAGTTAACCGACTCTGAACATGGGATGATAACTGATGTTAAATGAATAGTGGACATTACGCAAGATTTTGGGTTTCCGAGATCAACAGTACCTAGGAATGATATCCGTTATTGCAGACTGACGTTTCCATGCGCGTAAACCACCGCACAGGACGGCCACAAGTGTTTGACAAAAGGACTTCACGTCACCTCCGCACAGCCTCGACTGTCTACTGTGGGTCATATCGCCACAGCTTTGAATGTGGGACATCAGAAAGCCATTTCGATTACGACTATCCGGAGACAAAGGCAGCTCAAATGCTCCAACAGCCGACGACTAACTCATGACCCTGTGCTCCGTACAGGGCTCAACTGCTGGCGTGGACTGTGTCATACAGTGCTAGCATGTAGCACGATCCGACGTATCTCAGTTGCAGTTGTACCGGCACGATCAGCGCCTGAGAAATAGCCCTACTCCCCATGAAACTATAGATCCTGTGTGTCAAGAGGGTTGTGTAGACAGTAAGTAACTCAGTTATAGTTTATCTGCATTCACAACGTCCCAGTTAGGCTCCATAGCAAGTGTTCGGTGACCGATGATATATGTACCTAATGTAGACATTCTCGTAGACCACCTCCTCGACGAAATGAAATGATCATATCGCATTATTGGCCGGTAGACCGCAACCCGGGAGACCGCAACTGGGGTAGTTCGGTTGCCTAGTGCAAGTACCTTTATTTGACGCTAATTCGGTGACTTGTGTGTCAATGACGATGAAATGGTGATGAGGACAACATAACACACAGTCCCTGAGTGGAAAAATCTGACCTGGCCAGGAATCCAACCTGAGAACGCATATCTAGAGGTAGCAATGTAAGCACTAGCCCACGAGCTGCAGACAGCTCCTTGAGAAGATGTTATCTTTCATTACGACAGTGGGAGAAGGAACATGACTTTTGTTCAGGTGAATACAGGGTTATAAATACAAAATCAAATAGGGGTAGTACAGGAGTAGGATTAATAATGAATAAAAAATTGGAGCGCGGGTAAGCTACTACGAACGGCATAGTGAATGCTTTATTGTAGCCAAGACAGACACGAAGCCCACGCCTACCACAGTAGTACAAGTTTATATGCCAACTAGCTCCTCAGATGACGAAGAAATGAATGATGAGATAAAAGAAATTATTCAGATAGTGAAGGCAGATGAAAATTTAAAAGTCACGGGGGGGGGGGGGGGGGCAGGAATTCGATAGTAGGAAAAGAAAGAGAAAAAAGTAATAGGTGAATATGGAATGGGGGTAAGGAATGAAAGAGGAAGTCGCCTGGTAGAATTTTGCACACAGCATAGCTTAATCATAGCTAAAGGTTTAAGAATCATGAAAGAAGGTTGTATATGTGGAAGAGGCCTGGACACACTGGAAGGTTTCAGTTAGATTATATAATGGTAAGCCCGCTTGGTTACCCGTGCGGTCTAACGCACTGCTTTCCGGGCGGGAAGGCGTGCCGGTTCCCGGGGTGGCCGGCGGTAGGTTGAGTGGACTGCCGTAGCCTGTTGTGGGGTTGTGTACCACTGCGGGCTACGGCGGGGACGAAGCCTCTCCATCATTTCTAGGTCCCCAGTTGCATACAATACAGTGTAATGGTAAGACAGAGATTTAGGAACCAGGTTTTAAATTGTAAGACTTCTCCAGGGGCAGATGTGGACTCTGTCCACAATCTATTGGTTATGAACTGTAGATTAAAACTGAAGAAACTGCAAAAAGGTAGGAATTTAAGGAGATGGGACCTGTATAAATTGAAAGACCGAGAGATTGTAGAGAGTTTCAGGGAGAGGATTAGGGAACGATTGACAAGAACGGGTAAAAGAAATACAGTAGAAGAAGAATGGGTAGCTTTGAAAGATGAAATATTGAAGGCAGCAGAGCATCAAGTAGGTAAAAAGATGAGGGCTAATAGAAATCATTGGGTAACAGAAGAGATATTGAATTTAATCGATCAAAGGAGAAAATATAAAAACGGAGTAAATGAAGCAAGCAAAGAGGAATACAAACGTCTCAGAATGAGATCGACAAGAAGCGCAAAACAGCTACGCAGGGATGGCTATAGGAGACAAATGTAAGGATGTAGAGGCATATATCACTAGAGGTAATATAGATACTGCGTACAGACCTTTGGAGAAAGGAGAACCACTTGTATGAATATCAAGAGCTCACATGGAGAACCAGTTCTAAGCAAAGAAGGGAAAGCAGAAACGTGGAAGGAGTATATAGAGGGTCTATACATGGTCGACGTACTTGAGGGCAAATGGAAACGTAAGAGGATGTAGATGAAGATGAAATGGGAGATATGATAGAGCTCGAAGAATTCAACAGAGCACTGAAAGACCTACGTCGAAACAAAGCCCCGGGAGTAGACAACATTCCATTAGAACTACTGATAGCCTTGGAAGAGCCAGCCCTGACAAAACTCTTCCATCTGGTGAGCAAGATGTATGACACAAGCGAAATATCTTTAGACTTCAAGAAGAATATAATAATTCCATTCCCAAAGAAAGCAGGCGTTGACAAGTGTGAAAATTACCGAACTATTAGTTTAATAAGTCACGGCTGTAAAATACTAACACAAATATTTTACAGACGAATGGAAAAACTGGTAGAGGCCGACCTCGGGGAAGATCAGTCTGGATTCCATAGAAATGTTGAAGCACGTGAGGCAATACTGACCTTACGACTTTTCATAGAAGATAGATTAAGGGAAGGCAAACCTACGTTTCTAGTATTTGTAGGCTTAGAGAAAGCTTTTGACAATGTTGATTGGAATACTCCCTTTCAAATTCTGCAGGTCGCAGTGGCCAAAAATAGGGAACGAAAGGCTATTTACAATTTGTACAGAAACCAGATATCAGTTATAAGAGTCGAAGGGCATGAAAGGGAATCAGTGGTTGGCAAGGGAGTGATACAGGGTTGTAGCCTGTCCCCGATGTTATTCAATCTGTATATTGAGCAAGCAGTAAAGGAAACAAAAGAAAAATTTGGAGTAGGAATCAAAATCCATGGAGAAAAAATAGAAACTTTGAGGTTTGCCGATAACATTGTAATTCGTAATTCTGTCACAGACAGCAAAGGACCTGGAAGAGCAGTTGAACGGAATGGACTGTGTCTTGAAAGGAAGGTATAAGATGAACATCAACAAAGCAAAACGAGGATAATGGAATGTATTCGAATCAAATCGGGCGATGCTGAGGGAATTAGATTAAGAAATGAGAGACTTAAAGTAGTAGATGAGTTGTGCTATGTTGGGAGCAAAATAACTGATGATGATCGAAGCAGAGGGGATATAAAATGTAGACTGTCGATGGCAAGGAAAGCGTTTCTGAAGAAGAGAAATTTGTTGACATCGAGTAAAGATTTATACGACAGGAAGTTTTTTCTGAAAGTATTTGTATGGAGTGTAGCCATGCATGGAAGTGAAACATGGACGATAAATACTTTGGACGAGAAGAGAATAGTAGCCTTCGAAATGTGGTGCTACAGAAGAATGATGAAGATTAGATGGGTAGATCACGTAACTGATGAGGAGATACTCAATCGAATTGGGGAGAACAGGAATTTGTGGCACAACGTGACTAGGAGAAGGGCTCGGTTTTTAGGACATGTTCTGAGGCCTCAAGGGATCACCAATTTATATTTTCACATTAGGAGGAGAAAATTGGTTATTGAATTTTCAGGAGAAGGTCTGCCGCAAAGAAAAGAGTGTTTCCCTTAATGATTGCCACCCCAATTCGCGTATCATATCCACCGCACTTTCGCCTCTATTTCACAGAACGAGCTGCAATTGTTTTTTCGATATCTTTCGTCAATACTACCTGATGCAGATCCCACACCGCACAGCAGAAGTCCTAAAGGTGACGGGCAACCGTAGTGTAGGCAGTCTCTTGTAAGGTTTCTATAAAATTTTGTCTACAAAAGAGAAAACGGAATACAATGATTTCTGAAACTGTCTCCTCATGTAACATGAACTTTTGATAACGTATTCAGTTGCTGAGCAAAACTGGCTGTTGGGTTGGCCCTGTGTTGCGTTTGTGAACAGTGCTTTAAAATAAAACTTTAAACTTCATGCAATGTAAAAATTGAATTAAAGAAGATGTATCTAATTAAATGGTAAAAAAAAGCTAACTGTATCATGAATGAAAAGTACGTAAGTGAAACTCTGTACCGAAGCACATTATGAACGATGGGTGATGTGAAGTGCAAAGTTAGACTGAGAATATTCACAAAAATAAATTACTGCTCTACTCGGAAGAAAATAATTGCTTGAAATTATGAAGACTGTTCACTGAGAATTAATGCACTTGCTAGGACGACACCTGATAATCCTGACTAAACACTGTTTGCTCAAGAAAGTAAGGTAAGAGATGCCTTATAAAGGTGAATTACCCCTTGCTCAGCATACTGTTCTTTGTGTCTGGAGTAGTGGCGTTCTCGTGTGACATAAGTAAAGTTCAGAACTGTCATGGAGGTGGGTTTTGCTTTAAGGAAGATCTTTTTTGAGAAATCAAGCTATGATTATTGACAAAAAGACTGCACAACACTAGAAGACTATAACAATTATAATATTCCCTCATTACAAAGAAACTACAATCATACCTTTAAATTTGCTGAGGTCTATAGATTGTAGGTAAATGTTATATCACACAAAACCGTCGAAGATTCGTTGTAATTTCTCATGTCACTAATCCTGAGGCTAGTACGTGAATGCAACTGAAGGTAAAATGTTGCATCACAGCACGAACTGAAATACTGTTACTGTCTCTTGTCATTAAACTTACGACTAAGAAAACGAATGAAACTAGCACAATATTGACACGTCACTTGAAGTGTGGGCACCGATAAAGTCGCTCAAACTGTAGTACTGAACCCACAGGTGAGCACTGCTGACGAATATGAAGAAAGTTGCACGCTTAGGTGCAGCCAGTAAGGCTCTTGAACGTCCATCACTGCAGCCAGTAAAGCAATTGAATGTCCATCACTGACTACACTCTGAAGATTGGCAGTAAACGTAGAATCAGATATGAGCAAACGCAGGGAAATTATGTTCCACTGAGAGCTCGTATGTCCAGCTGAAGTCTCGTAAATATGAGCAGACTCAGGGAAGCAGTTTTCCACTGATAACTCGTATGTCCAGCTGATGTCTTGAAGATAAATTCAGTTCTACTGATTCCTTTAAGTGTGTGCCAAATTTATTCAAATCCCTGGCAACTTCACTAAAATTTGTGATTTACATTACAAACAGGACATGTGAACTGCACACGTAGTATTGTCTCTCTAAGAAAATGATCTTATTCATAACAAAAATCTGAAATACTACGTTTGCGTTGCATGAAAATGTAAGATGAAGCTTATGCACAAAACATGAATATTTGCAGATTACAATAATCAGTATGGTCAGTAAACTTCCACACACAGAAATAATTATACAATATTCTGTGCCAGATACAATGTTAAGAGGAGAAGCATCTGACAGAACATCATTATTTTCCAGTGGTGACAAATGGCTGCAAACATCACACAATAACAAGTCTTATGTCACAGAAAAAGTTTAGTTACTCAGAACTAACATGTAAAACATAGGAACAGTGATAAGAAAAATACATATATGAAAAACATACACACGATGTAATAGGAAGAAGATATACAGACCAGGAATACAAGAACAAACCAAGAAATGTATGTCTTGTCGTTATGTCATGTACTATTCTAGTGTACCGATCAGTTTTCTAACTTATGTACTGTATGTGTACCTTCTCTGAAACAATCTCAGTTTACATGCCAAAAACGTCATATTCACATAATTATACCTTTCATGTCAATTTACCTGCCAGAAAACATAATGTCAGTTTGTCTGCATTTCATTATCACATCATCATACCCACAAAATATAATTATTTTTCAACCTGCTTATACTCATATTTCCACATTACAGTCTGATTTCTTGCATCTGTTACATTTTCAACTTTCTCTCTTCCTATACAAATTTTTCGTAATTCTGTTGTGTCATAACATTTACCTTACTTATGGCCTCTAATAGTGAATGTTTATCCTAAGTCGGCTCTCATACAACTATAGACGCCACAATATACGTATAGACACAAAAATAGTTCATCAGAAAAAACTAGAAAGGAAATGCAGCAAAGGATCTTATCTTACACATATGCAGCAAATAATCATTACGGTAAATCAGTAAACAAAGTGAAAAACACATTTTTAGAAAATTCATACACAACAGTTTCATCATAAAATCAATGGAGAAATTAATGCCGAATGTGTTATCACAAAAATGCAACATACCAGTTTCATCACAAAGTGCCAATATGATAGCACTGTCAAAAGTTTTTTGGTGTATCAATAATTGTGTAATAAATGAGTTCACAACAGGCAAAAGCCATGTTAAGAGATAGTCATACTACGCAACCAAATTATGTACAACGCCTAACGTAAGCGATGGCAAGTAAGTTAATTGTTAAGGGCTAAAATGCAAAAAGAAAGAAGAGTATAATGGATTAGTATCGTACTGTTCACTAAAATACATAGAGTACCACAAAATATGTATCACGTTTTCCATCTCTGCCTTGTGTCATCATAAAAACCAGTAATTCAATGGTGCATCATGTGTGCAATTGTGTATCATAAATCTGGACTATACATAGTGGCCAAATTTATTTTAATATATATGTACAACATCATGTCTGTCATAATCTGACGTGAATACAAAAAAGTGTGTAGTTAGTTACAAAGGAACAAGGTACATACTTCAACAGGATAATGCTTTCATAGATAAAGCAGTACAATCAAAAGAAAATTGTTCACAAAACACAGAACGTAAATATGTCATGAATCTGCGAAATACCAGCTGTAGCCATTACCAACTCACTCCTCCTGATTTATCATAATTCTTAACCATTGCATTTTCCTATCATATTATCATCATTATCCTCATAATCGTCATCATCAATAATCACTAATTCCTTCAACATATTTATCTCCCCTGTATTATCATCCTCATAATAACTTCATATCTCATAATATCGTCCTATCTCTTAAATAATCAATAGTAAATACTGCCTGCTCTGTTTCATTAATTCATTCTTAATCGAGAAACTTTCCGCAGTCACTCTTCATAAATAACACTACCTACCAAACTAACATTCATCACTGCACAACTGACCATGAAAAGAAAGTCTTCAAAAATATAGGGATTACTTTGGACAATAATAATTTTCTTCAGATAACACAGTCTTACCTTTATCAAACTGTTATTATCTCCGAACCGGTAGAAAATCCTTCATATACTTGTAACTCATCAGTACCACTACTGTTTGCAAAACTAACTTTCCACTTGGGCAACACAACTATAATCTCAATAATCTGTGTATGTCATAAAAATGAGTACTAAATATTTCATTTGCAAACTAGTGACTGCTGCTACTGTATATGAAAATGATGGTGTTCAAAGCTGTATACTTGTTTCGCCGATATGTGTTTCACATCCAAAAATTTCATATTAAAAAATGATCACTGAGAGTACAACTCCTGTTTCTGTTTTTTATGGTGTGCAGTTTAACTTCATGCCTGGGGCGATTAGTGAGATGTCTCATACATTTCTGTAAGTGAACAATGCTTAATGGTGTAGAAGAGGTATATTCTGTGTGACGTGATTCATTGTTAACCAACGGATTTGCAAGTTGTTGTTTCGCAGTGCCTTCCTGTCACGTACTGTAACGTATGTGCCGCAGTCGAACTGCAATGAAATGCCACGCTGTTATTTACATATTTTCCTAACGTGCTCAAATATTCATAGAATGCGTGTAATTTGTTATTTTAATATTTTTTAACTGGTTAAATTTTTGTTACTTTCACCAAATGCGTGTAATCAAAGTTGTCATTATTGTCAGCTCCGGTACGTACTTTGTTGGCAGTAATGGCACATGCTTAATCATAGCTCACAAATCACGGAAATTACTTTCAACATAGTTACAAGAGGATAGTAGAAGAAAATTCGTTACAACGCACCAGGGTGGCCGAGAGCGCTCATGCGCTGCTTCCTGGACTTGAGTAGGCAGGCCGGCCCCAGTTCGAATCCGCCCGGTGGATTAGCGACGAGGGCCGGTATGCCGGCCATCTTGGTTGTGGTTTTTAGGCAGTTTTCCACATCCCACTAGATGAATACTGAGCTGGTCCTGCCTCAGTTACACGACTCGCAGACATTTGAAAACGTTCACACTGTTAAATGGCTTCTAGATGCAGACAGCTGGGGTACATTAATTCCATCCCGGGGTGTTCGGGGTGGCGGCAGGAAGGGCATCCGGCCACCGCCTGCAACTAACCCTGCCAAATCAGCCGACCCTGTGTGACGCGGGAAAAAAAAAAAGAAGTAGAAGAAAGTTCGTTGTACTTGTCAACTAAAATGGATAGTAGGAGAAGACGAGTGTGCCAAGAAATTGAAAAATAATAAACAACCAGCTCGGGGAGGCATCGTTTGCCAATCGATGTATCCAAAAAGTTTAAGGAATCCCCTATCTACATTTAAATGTAGGAAAATGCTTGGAATTCAGATTGCAAATTATTTCCGTAATTTTTCTGCTCAAACGCTCAGCATAATAGTGAGCAGACTGTTCACTGTTCAAATGGTTCAAATGGCTCTAAGCACTATGGGACTTAACATCTGAGGTCATCAGCCCCCTAGAACTTAGAACTACTTAAACCTAACTAACCTAAAGGCATCACACACATCCATGGCCGAGGCAGGATTCGAACCTGCGATCGTAGAAGTAGCGCGGTTCCGGACTGAAGCGCCTAGAACCGCTCGGCCACAGATGCTGGCGTTCACTGTCTTATGTGTATTTTTGTACAATAAAATAATCTCCTAATTTGACTGTACGAAAATGTTTGTATCCGTATTTGTAAACTTTCTGTATCCACTAATTTTCTCTGGTATGCCGTCAAGGCTGTTCACTGTTTTGACGCGCGAAAAATCACCTAAATGCCATGAACACAAACAAATATGGAAAGTGCAAAAAGGGAAATAAGAACAAGCAAAATCATCGCGCTTGCATTTAGGTGTAAGCCGTTGATCCATTATTTTAATATGATCGTCTGTGCACTGTTTCAAAGCTTTGCGTTTCTTTGTATGTGAGGAACAAACTAGTAAAATGTTAACTGAGTTACTGCTTATGTTATTCGAAATGATAGCTGTTTGCTCGTGTTCTTCACGGGAAGAGATAGCTAGATGTTTGATTTGTTGTTCTGCATGATGTGTGTTGATACAGGATGTTACTTCGTCATTGCGCGGATTTGTTTCACTGTTTAAACTCATGTCGTCTAAATTTTGTGTTCGTTGTTAACGTACAAAGTTGTTTTTTCTGTTCGTCAGACTTCAGTTTTATTGCATCTACCTGTTCACTAATTGTTTCAGCAGTGATATTAAGAAGGTTACGACGTTCTTTGAGTTGCGGAGACTACTGCGCTCGGTACAGCTCGGTATTTACACTACTGGCCATTAAAATTGCTACACCAAGAAAAAATGCAGATGGTAAACGAGTATTCATTGGACAAATATATTATACTAGAACTGACATGTGATTACATTTTTACGCTATTTGGGTGCATAGATCCTGAGAAATCAGTACCCAGAACATCCACCTCTGGCTGTAATAACAGCCTTGATACGCCTGGGCATTGAGTCTAACAAAGCTTGGATGGCGTGTACTGGTACAGCTGCCCATGCACCTTCAACACAATACCACAGTCATCGAGAATAGTGACTGGCGTATTGTAACGAGCCAGTTGCTCAACCACCATTGACCAGACGTTTTGAGTTGGTGAGAGATCTGGAGAATGTGCTGGCCAGGGCAGCAGTCGAAAATTTTCTGTATCCAGAAAGGCCCGTACAGGACCTGCAACATGCGATCGTGCATTATCCTGTTGAAATGTAGGGTTTCGCAGGGATCGAATGAAGGGTAGAGCTACGGGTCGTAACACATCTGAAATGTAACGTCCACTGTTCAAAATGCCGTCAGTGCGAAAAACCTGTGACCGAGACGTGTAACCAATGGCAACCCATACCATCACGCCAGGTGATACGCCAGTATGCCGATGACGAATACACGCTTCCAGTGTGCGTTCACCGCGATGTCGCCAAACACGGATGCGACCATCATAATGCTGTAAACAGAACCTGGATTCATCCGAAAAAATAACTTTTGCCATTCGTGCACGCAGGTTCGTCGTTGAGTACACCATCGCAGGCGCTCCTGTCTGTGATGCAGCGTCAAGGGTAACCGCAGCCATGGTCTCCGAGCTGATAGTCCATGCTGCTGCAAACGTCGTCGAACTTTTCGTGCAGATGGTTGTTGTCTTGGAAACTGTAACGCCAGAAACGCATATCTTCCTATTTCCAGCTATTGTACTATAAATTTTTTTCCTTATTCTGTTACCTGAAGATATGAAGATATGACATTTCTGTGTATTTGTATATTGTAATTGTTTTACTATTTGTATATATATATATATATACGCAATACAGGCCGTCGCTGTTGCAGAAGCTGGATGTTGGCGCGCCTTCTTCTCGAAACGTTCACCAGGCGGAACGGGCTCTTGATGTGTGCCAGCTAATGCTTCCCGTCCGCGACACCGTGTCAGAAACTATCATAGCAAGTCGAGCGCAATTACATGCTGCCAAACCCCGAAAGCGCGGCAACTCGCGGGAGCGTCACACAACACACCTGCTCCACTGCCCTACTCCAGCCAGACTCCCTCTGGCCGCGCTCCATGCGGCAGAGTTAACACTACCAAACATCCTAAACACTTTGGTTCTCCACACGACCTATCGATGTCATCGTTCGATAGCATAGTTTTCCCTAGGCCAGACCCAGCGTAAAAATACAAATAATATTTACAAAACAAACCAATTATACATCTACATAAATGCATATATATATATATATATATATATATATATATATATATGCATTTATATATATATATATATGTATATATATATATGCATTTATGTAGATGTATAATTGGTTTGTTTTGTAAATATTATTTGTATTTTTACGCTGGGTCTGGCCTAGGGAAAACTATGCTATCGAACGATGACATCGATAGGTCGTGTGGAGAACCAAAGTGTTTAGGATGTTTGGTAGTGTTAACTCTGCCGCATGGAGCGCGGCCAGAGGGAGTCTGGCTGGAGTAGGGCAGTGGAGCAGGTGTGTTGTGTGACGCTCCCGCGAGTTGCCGCGCTTTCGGGGTTTGGCAGCATGTAATTGCGCTCGACTTGCTATGATAGTTTCTGACACGGTGTCGCGGACGGGAAGCATTAGCTGGCACACATCAAGAGCCCGTTCCGCCTGGTGAACGTTTCGAGAAGAAGGCGCGCCAACATCCAGCTTCTGCAACAGCGACGGCCACCAATGAGTGACTGTCGCCACCTCCCCGATCGACGACTGCAAACCTTCAATCAACCAACAAGGAAGACTAAAAGCACGTAAAGTTTAAGAAATGTATGGCAGACCTCAGCTTTTCAAACTGTTGCATCACAAAAATACAGCAACTTAGCATGAACCTTTCTGGCTCATTGTCCCAATTGCATTACCAAGCAGGGTCCCTTCCTTTTCTGGAATGAACCAGAGTGTCGTTGAAATTCATACGCCAGCATTAAAGTAATATCATTCCATGTCACTGCTTTAATTTCAAAGTTCAATTAAAGTATTCATAGCTGGCTACAATATTTAGATTGCACAAGCAAAAATTAAGAGTGCTAGTTTTGTTACCATATTTTAGCTTACCTGTGACTGCAGCTCAGCTTGGTATGTACTAAATTTAACTATTGTGAATTGTTCAGAATCATTTAATTCAAGTTCAAAGTTAAATCTCTTATTTCTAAATTGCGTAGATTCAAGTAGCTTTTGAAATGATTGTTGAGGTAGCCCGAGAATAACCTTATTTTATTGAATTTCGTAGTGCTTCAGAAACACACTATTAATTTCAGTCACTAAATTAACTTTCAATTTTCCGGTTTTATTAATTCTTTTGCTAAATTAAGTCAGAGTGTAGCGAAATTTATTACTTCTGAGAAACATTCAGTTTTCACACAACACGTGTCAACCTTCAGTTGCCACGCTTTTAGTGCTAATTATATGTGCATTAATCTTTCATTTTGTTATTATAGTAGTTGTCCATAGGACTGGCGACCGTAATTTTCCCCAAATTTCAAATATCTAATTAACGCCAATTAATTGTTAACGTAACGACCGCACATTTACTTTCTTTATTAATTTTACCCTTTTTTCAAATTTAATTTCCACCAATTTTATTTGCATTTTTCCTTTCATTTAGATGTAACCCTTTCCTCCCTCTTTACCGACAAATTAACTTCGGTGACGATTGCTTTTCCCAAATTTCCATTAGGTGCACGTGGTTTAATCTTTCTCTGTCATTAAGGTCGATAAGTGAGGGGGAGATTACAAAACGTCCCCATCTGTTGACAGGGATCGAGACGTGGCTGCACGATTCGTTACAGCCATGCGGATAAGATGCCTGTCATCTCGACTGCTAGCGATACGTAGCCGTTGGGATCCAGCACGGCGTTCCGTATTACCCTCCTGAGCCCACCGATTCCATATTCTGCTAACAGTCATTGGATCTCGACCAACTCGAGCAATGTCGCGATACGATAAACCGCAATCGCGATAGGCTACAATCCGACCTTTATCAAAGTTGGAAACGTGATGGTACGCATTTCTCCTCCTTACACGAGACATCACAACAACGTTTCACCAGGCAACGCCGGTCAAGTGCTGTTTGTGTATGAGAAATCGGTTGGAAACTTTCCTCATGTCAGCACGTTGTAGGTGTCGCCACCGGCGCCAACCTTGTGTGAATGCTCTGAAAAGCTAATCATTGGCATACCACAGCATCTTCTTCCTGTCGGTTAAATTTCACGTCTGTAGCACGTCATCTTCGTGGTGTAGCAATTTTAATGGCCAGTAGTGTATTTTTGCGAGTAACCCTTTTTTGTCGTTGTGCTGCGTAGTTTCGCAGTAGTAGTTTTAAAGTCCTTTCTTAATCTCTTTTCGACTTTCTACAGAAAGGTTTTACCGTTTTTTCTCAAGTCTCTGAATGTGTGATTGAGTTCATTTTTCCTACTTTTGATATCTTTACTTATTTCTTCTTGTGATTTTGTGTTTTGTCTATTTTCTGAAACTGTTCAAGTGCTTTATTCATCTTTAGTAGTAAGTCTAACAAGTTGAATTATTGGTTGTATTCATGTCGGGTCTCGCGCCAGAACACATCGTCATCTGAACACAATATTTCGGCAGTCCATCTGGCCGCAATCTTCAGGTGAGGACGCCGTCGCACTATCTCGCCGGAACTTAAATGAAACACGTCGCGGCGGCTCCTTCATAAAACGACCGTGGTTCCAGAGCGCGTGCGCGAACGTAACTACCCTCTAGTGACAGGCACAACAGCGCACCGGTGGTGAAAGCTCGCCGAAACGATAAATCGACATCAAACACCATTGACAGTTTTTGATGACCGAAACAAGGACCGTTGTTTCTTAATGGCAAACAGAATAGCGTTTCAACTTTTACTTAAAGGATACCTCTAATCTCTGTTTATAATACTGTCAGATAGCCGGATTTCAATGGCTTCTTTTACTACACAGTCCCAATACTGCGATGCAGTGGCAACCACTTGTGTCTCATCGTACAACATTTTATGTCCTTCAGTAAGACAACGTTCTCTCACTGCAGATTTTTTTTGCTGAAATAAGCGCGTGTGGTGATGCTCCACGCAACGATCCTAGAGTGTAGGAATCGTTTGTCCAATACAGGCTTTCCCACAATGGCTGGGACCCGGGCTCTCTCAAACTCAAATCATCCTTCAATGAGCCCAGCAGAGCTCTGGTCTTAGCTGGCGGACGGAATACATGTTTGATATCAAATTTCTTTAAAATTCTTCCTATTTTTGAAGATAGGCCACCGATTTGCTTGTATCTCCTGTTGGTTCCCGCGAAAGTCCAATCTGTAGAGCACGACGGATCTGACTGTCAGTGTTGTGACCAGACGACGGTATGTTCCGGCGGAAGATCCGACATGAATACAACCAATTATTACGCCGGGAATGTTTACGGAGCCACAAGTTGAATTATTGATTTCCGCTTTCATATTTACTCGATTTGCAACGACTGAATGTGGCCGTTATTGATATTTGTTCGTCTACTGTTACATTAAAAGAAATGAAAACAAAACACGAATCGACTGTCTCAGTAAGTGGTTGTCGCGAAATTTCGCATAGCTGAGGCGGCTTCTCGCCTGCCGATTCGTCATCTGAAATTTCTTGTTCGCTGTTGAAAAGTTGTTCTGTTGCATTCCCTAATAAAGAACTTACCTGTGTTGGACAGTTATTTGTATTCTCTGATATTCCAGATAAATTATTTATGTGTAATGACTGTTGTACTTCTTCTGTTTCGTTAATAATTGCGTCATTACTTCTTGACGTGGTTTGTGACCTCGTAGCACTACGAAATATTGTATTGCTAGCCATAATGTTGAAATGTCAAAACTGAATTGCAAAACAAAATTTCTATTTGTGCTTAAATAACCGAAAGTAATAAATTCTTTCACGCAACAGATCTGCAAAAAATCTAGGTAACACCGAAATGTTTCACGCGGTTTTTACTATTGTGTGTCCACGCAACAAAGATCTTCACACTCAGTTTTTTTTTATTTTATTTTTCGAGAACCCGTGTTGCAATGTAACTATGCAATCACAGAAAAACGAGAGGACTATCATAGGCGAAAAGGGTCAACAAGTGTAAGCTTTCTATAAAATTTTCTCTGTATAAGAGAAAACTGAATACATTGATTTCGAAAATTTTCTCCTCCTGTAACATATGTTTTAGATAACATATTCGGTTGCTGAGCGAAAATGACTATTGGGTTGGCCTGTATTGCGTATGTGAACAAAGTCGTGAAATAAAACTTAAAAGTTCACAGAATGCAAAATTTGGAATAAAGAAAATGAATCTAATTAAATGCCAAACGAAACTGACTGGTGTGATCAATGAAAACTAGATAACTAAAACTCAGTACCGTAGCACATTGTGAACGATCGCGATATGAAGTGCTAAGTTAGACTAAGAATATCCTCAAAAATAAATTACTGCTGTACTCGGAAGAAACTGTTTGAAATTATCAACGCTGTTCAGTGAAAACTAATACACCTACTAGCCCGACACTTGAAAATCTTGACTACACGCTGTTTGCTCAGCGATGTAAGGTGAGATCTGCCCCGAAAGAAAAGTGACTTACCTGTTGCTCGCCGGCCGCGGTGGTCTCGCGGTTCTAGGCGCTCATTCCGGAACCGCGCGACTGCTACGGTCGCAGGTTCGAATCCTGCCTCGGGCATGGATGTGTGTGATGTCCTTAGGTTCGTTAGGTTTAAGTAGTTCTAAGTTCTAGGGGACTGATGACCACAGATGTTGAGTCCCATAGTGCTCAGAGCCATTAGAACTTACCTGTTGCTCAGCGCGCTGTTTTCCTTTTTTTTTCGTCTAGAGTACTGGTACTGACGTCCTCGAGAGCAAATACAATCCAGCAACTACAACAGCTAAAGATAAATAATCTGATTTATATTTTTTTGTCAGAAACAAGTTGTATCGTGTGACGTAAGGTAAAATGCACACACGATAAAAATTCAGATCTTTATTACGACTAATGGAGGCGGGATTTACTTTAAAGAAAATTATTTCTGAGAAATCAAATTGTGATTATGGGCAAAAAGACTGCACAAAATAAGAAGACTCTAACAATTACAAAATTCTCTCATTACAAAGAAACTACAAACATACGTTTAAAATTCCTCCAAAATCTTCTGCATTAATCACATGAACAAGAAAGCAAAATATGTCCGTTTTCATCTCTATCATAAAGTATTGAAGATAGCTTCTCACCGATTCACATAAGATAAATCTCATTCTTTAAAAACTTCAGCTGCACGCTACTGTGGCTCAAATAAGAATGTCTCAGCGCTGTGCAACTGACTAACTAACAAGTCAAACACAGATAGAACTAAACAGAGTCAAGGATCTTAGTCACTACTCCTGCACTGCGCTCATTCATCTTTGTCCCAGTACAGTAAAGGTGAATTATTTACAATAACAGAAAACATATGACATCCTTACACTCTTTAGTAGACCTGTTATATGTTCTAAGTGCTCTGCAAATAAAACACAGTCTTTGGCTTGCTTTCCCCACAACTTAATCTGTGTGATCGATCCAGTACAAGTTATTCGTAATTGTAATCCCTAAGAATTTAGTTCAATTCACAGCCCTTAGATTTGTGTGATTTGCCGTGTAACCTGAATGTAGCAGATTCATTTTAGTACTCATGTGGATGCCTTCACATTTTTCTTTATTTAGAGCCATCTTCCACTTTTCACACCATGCGGATATCTTTTCTAAATCATTTTGAAATTCTGGAGAAATGGATGGACTTTACAGCTTATCTAAAAAGATTGAAAAAGACTAACAACGTTTATCGTATTTACAGATTCAAAGAAAGCTTTGGTCAGTATGACTAGCATACACTTTTTGAAATTGTGAAGATAGCAGGGACAAAATACTGGGAGCGAAAGTTCTTTACTATTTGGACAAAAACAGACTGCAGTAATAAGAATTGAGTGGCACGAAAGGGAAGCAGAGGGTAAGAAGGGAGTGAAACAATGTTGTAGCTTCTCCCTGCTGCTACTCAGTCTGTTCATTGAGCAAGCTCTAAAGGAAACCAAGGAGAAATCTGGAGAGGGAATTAGAGTTCAGAGACAAGAAATAAAAACTCTGCGGTTGGCCAATGGCATTGTAGTTCTGTCAGAGATAGCGAAAGGGCTTGGAAGTGCAACTGAACGTAATGGATAGTGTCTTGAAATATTATAAGATGGACATTAACAAAGGTAAAGCAAGTTAATGCAATGTATTCGAATTAAATCAGGTGATGGTGATAGAATTAGATTAGGAAATTAGACACTAACAGAAGTATATGAGTTTTACTATTTGGGCAGAAAAGTAACTGAAGTAACTGACGATAGCCGAAGTAGAGAGGATACAAACTGTAGACTGGTAATAGCACGAAAAGCTTTTCTCAAACGTGGCATTTGTTTACATCGAATACAAATTTAAGTGTTGGAGAATAGAAGCTTTTGAAATGTGATGATACAAAAGAATGTTGAAGATTAGATGGGTGGGTCGAATAACTAATGAAGAGAAATTAAAGCGAATTGGAGGAAAAAGTAACTGGACAACTTGCCTAAAAAAAGAATACTTGGATAGCTCACATCCTGATACGTCAAGCAATCGTCAATTTGGCAATGGAAGGAAGAGTGATCGGTAATATTTGTAGAGGACGACTAAAGCTTTAACACGCTAAGCAGGTTGATATGAGTGTAGGTTGTAATAGCAGTGTAGAGATGAAGGAGCCTGTACGGGATAGACTAGCGTGAAGAGCTGCATCAGACCAGTTTTTGGACTGAAGACCACAACAACAACTGTTGCCCAGTGAGCAAAGGAGAAGTGCATTTGGAAATTTATAGGAAAAATTACGCAGGTATGACTGGAGTAGAAGACTTAATTCTGACCAGTGACGAAGTCGGAGTTGGTGGTATAGTACTAAAACACGAGCCTGGATACCGAAAGGTTGAGGAAATATTTCAGTCTTCCTTTTACCTAATTTTCATCTTTGAAAGATGCAAAGATTCGCCAGGAAGTCTCATGATTCTACATTGAACTGTTGGTCCCTTTTTCCCAGTAGGGTTACTGCAGTTGGTGAGCGTTACACAAGTCGTTTAAGTGATGTCCAATTGAAAGATTCACGCCAGCCATTGAGACAGACGGAATTATTGGTTATTCTAATGGATGCAGACAGTAGATGCAGGTAGGCAAAGGAATGGTAGATGGGCGAAGCAACTTCTTGGCTGAATTCTAAGAGACAAAAAAAAAAATGAGACAGACAATGAACTAATGGGTGGACAGTGTGATCAGGACCTGACCAGGGGTTCTGAAGAGGCTGGGATGGTGGGTGGGGAGAGGGACGACTCATGTTTATTGTGCGATAATGACGAAGTAGTTGTGAAATTTTACGACACATAGCTCAAGGTACACTTGCGTCCACTCAGTATCCACTACGTGAGGCTATTCCAGCTCGAATGCCTACAGGGCAAGTGGCTCACGCATTCGCAGAACCCGTGCAATAAGAGCGCTTGGCGGGAAGCCTATACAAGGTAGCTCTCGCGCGAGCCAGCCGAGGGCCGCTAGAGCACTCTACACACCATGAGTCAAGAGTAGGAACATCCTGCATTACATTTCTGGCTTTCTTCAGATACTGAATTGATTCGTATGTTTGGCAGGATGCGACCGAGCGAGGTGGCGCAGTGGTTAGCACACTGGACTCGCATTCGGGAGGACGACGGTTCAATCCCGCGTCCGGCCATTCCGTGATTTCCCTAAATCGCTCCAGGCAAATGCCGGGATGGTTCCTTTGAAAGGGCACGGCCAACTTCCTTCTCCGTCCTTCCCTAATCCGATGAGACTGATGACCTCGCTGTTTGGTCTCTTCCCCCAAACAACCCAACCAAGGATGCGAGTTTGGTTTGCGCTGATTCCTTTTCCTATTTCAAGAACCTGTTTTAAATGATGACTAGGAATATACTACAGCTATTATGTATCGCTCTGCTAGGGATCGTCAACAAACGTTCAGATTAATTTCGGCGCAAAGAGAAGCACTTAAACAGTCACTCTTCCCGCACTCCATACCTGAATGGAACGGGAATGAGCTCTAATAACTGATACAATGGGGAGATGGGAAGTACGCTGTGCTACGCACTTCACAGTGGTTTGCAGATCATGGATGTAGACGTAGATCCAGGGTGTGGGCAGCTGCTTCCTTTACCCCTCGCCGGGTACATCCTTGGGAAATAACATGCAGGAACATCATAGATGTGCAAACCTGAAAACTATACTACGAGAAGTGAGGAGAAGATCTAAATGTTGCAGTTTATCTCAAATAGCTCATGAAAAAGACGAGTTCTTGTTCAGAACACCTATGAAAGGGTGTAGGCAACATTGGTCCTGAGTGCCCTCTGCCATGAACTGTACAGTGGCTTGCGGACGTCATGTAGATGTAGTAAGGATACTCTCAAACGAATCACAATTCAGCATAACCAGAACGGCTACCTTTCGGCTGGGTGCAAACAGAGCAGTAAATGTGTTCCTGAAACCAAAACGTATTGTAATGTGATACTGATGAGTCGATAGAAGAAAATGCTCTCGCAAAATAACGCGGCACCAGTGCAGAAACGAATTATCTTCGCAAACGCTGGGCGAGTCCGCCATGTTATTCCGAAGTCTCTGTTGACTGTCGTCTGTCGACCTGAACACTATGAGCATTCTCGTATGAGAATTCTCGTTCCCTTCTCTTTACTAAACATGTATGGCACCTTAGCCTTCACACACTTTGGGTACAAAGAAAGTTCTTCATAATCAGGCACAGATGATAATATGCAATGCCATAAAATTTTTATCATGAAAGACAAACGAAGAACAAAAAGTCTCAAAAAGTCTCATTATAAACGGTGGTTCAGAGGGTTGCAGGAATCGATAACAATTCCAAACGCTCAGTAAACAGAATAATGAAATGGGGGGGGGGGGGGCGAGGGAGGGGGGGGGGAGGACCTAACATACCTCCAATTACTCGTACTTCAAAGACTTCAACACTACAGAAACATACAGAAGGAAAAATTTTATTTTTAGAAAATATTGCTGAACAGGTTATCGGGAGACTGACATAAAATTTCAACGCGATACATGTTTTTTGTTTTACATTGTCACTCCCATAATAAATGACATTGTCAGTTACCCTACATTTTTACCCCTTTTTTGTTTTATGAGATTGCCTTCTGGCAGCATGTTATCGATTTCCTTTGGTTGATTGTTTCGGCAACTACATCCTAGTGAAAACTGTTGATTTTGTTCTCTGCCTCGTGATGACTGGGTGTTGTGTGATGTCCTTAGGTTAGTTAGGTTTAAGTAGTTCTAAGTTCTAGGGGACTGATGACCATGTTAAGTCCCATAGTGCTCAGAGCCATTTGAACCATTTTTTTGTTGATTTTGAAGGTCTATATTTGTTAAATTACTGGCCGCGCTTACATAACTTGTTAAAAAAAAATCGCTTGCAGAGCCACTAGCTGTAGCTTACGAGTTATCTGAGATATACGGTGGTGCCTAGGCTTCAGGTATTGAACTTCATACTCCTCAAACCTATCTAACATAAGAGTAGGATTCGCTGTAAGCTTACTCACTGGCTCACAAGATTGCTCCTAACAGGCTCTGTCAACTGCTAGTCGACTTCCCTGCAGGGAGGTTCGCATGTTTTTTGTGATAGCTCCGGTACTATTTTCTTTGTAAGGTTCGCTGAATGCTACCACGATATTCAAGTAACTACAGATTGTTTCCATGAAATAATGTACACAGGCGTCCAAATTAAAGCAACAAACGGAAATTTTTTAAGGTTGCATTTATTTTGCTACAAAACGATATAAACAGGCGATAGTAAAGTAGAAACAATGTAAAGAACACATAACGTAAACATTTGTGACATGAATACCGGTAGGTAAAAATGTTCTTCGTTCTTTCCAACTTAGCCGATTTGCACAAACATTCCGAGAACTTGTTAATGTGCTCGTATGGGCTGTGACCACCTACGGCAGCAGTACAGGTCTGACAACGACGAGGTATGCTGTGAATGATGACATTCCTGCAGAGCTACTCGCAAGTCTCGGAGAGTGGTTGCTGATTGCAAGCCGTGTCTCTAGTACATCCCACACATACTCTATGGGATTCAGATCGGAGGATCGTGCAGGCCACGCCATGCGTGCAATACCTTCCATCTCCAAGAGAACATCAACCACCTGTGAGCTATGAGGTCAACTATTATCGTCGATAAGTACGAAGTCTGGTCCCACAGCACCTCGCAACAACCGCACATGAGGTCCCAAGATTTCGCCACGATACCTCACAGAAGTTAAAGCTTGCCGATTCACCTGTGCAGTGTCAAGAAGAGGTATTCGAGTGGTCAACATAATCCCTGCTCACACAGTCAGGGATCCTACTCGATATTGGTTTCTTAGGATCTCTTCACGATACCTTACAACAGTTAAACCTTCAAGAAGAGGTATTCGAGTGGTCAACACGATCCCTGCTCACACAGGGGTCCTCCTCGATATTGGTTTCTTTCCATAATGTTTGGATCCTGAAATCGTGTTCCACGTTCCCTCCTGGTGCGAATCCGTCGAGAATCACTCTCCGGACGAAATCGGGACCCATCTGCGAAAAGAACATTGGCCCACTGTTCGAGCGTCCAGGTTACCATGTTGACGACTCCACTCTACACGTTTTCTTCTGTGAAGGAGAGTCAGAGGTACATATACAGCAGGTCTCCGACAATAAAGGCCAGTCTACTGAAGCCTTCTATACATCATTTGCCTCGATACAACGCTCGTCTTCGGGATACACTCTCGGTCTCTATAAACTGTAACCACACCCGAGAAACAACAGAACGATTCATATTATGCTGGCGGGTCTCATCAGCTAGCGACTGCCCTGCTACCATTCTTCCTATGACCCGCCATCACAGAGAGTCTGGTAGGCGTCTTCTCTACTCCATGCTGCACCCCTCGTGACTGTGTACACACCGACTGTGAACATGGGACTGGCCGGTAAGCACTATTCTGTTTGATAGGTGCCCTGCCGTCATCGTTGGCGTGGTTGTCCGTTGTCTAAATTCCATCTTCCGTGCAGAACACGATCATACGGACATCTGTTGACAGTCTGTATGATTATGTCGTGAATGAGACACAGGACGGGGCAATAGCAGTTTGTTGATTTATTTTGGACACCAGTGTAATGTTTAAGGACCAGCAATAACTGGTGAAACGAGAATAGCTATTGGTTTTGCAGCAATATACGTCAAGAAATTAAGCGTTTATTTTTATATTGGGGATGTGCTTTTTCATATTCTATTGACCTCGCTTGCCCTTAATTGCTAGTTTAATAACACACTGTTTCAGGATTCTGTCGCATTTTCAACTCCATTATAATGTTATTGAGGTGAATATTCGTAAACTCTGCTGTGTTTTGGCAAGAGAAGCAGATTTTGACATGGCATCAAGATAAGTTACATGTTATTCAAAACTTGTTACTGCTAACGTTTTTCTGAAGAAGAAAGGAGTAACAGATCTGGAGAAAATAAATTGCTACTTCTGTTGAAATTACGGCAGAATTTTATACTCCAGTGTATTTGTAATAATGAATGACTGGGACTGAAAGTGGTCAAAGTATTTTATTTCTATATCTTAATTATAGGAGACTGCATAAATGTAAATTTTTATGAAAACAGGAATGACCTTGTAACACCTATTTTTGACCTGTTTTGTATCTGTGTCGCTATTT
Organism: Schistocerca nitens; assembly: GCF_023898315.1. Lineage (NCBI taxonomy): Eukaryota > Metazoa > Arthropoda > Insecta > Orthoptera > Acrididae > Schistocerca > Schistocerca nitens. Next base: position 250,627,303 of record NC_064615.1, on the reverse strand, counting down.
CTATGTCAATTTGTAGTTTTTTTTAATATTTTAAACATAGCTGCACAACAGCAACGGTTTCGCGTAATAAAATTATAAACAGCCGACCAGTTGCAATGGATAAAGAAATTCTTTACCTAGGTTTCGACAAATATAAATTAGTCTTCTTCAGAAGGTAACAATTTTACATTAGTAAGGACTAATGTACCATCGCCGTTTTTACAACTGTCGGCGTAGATCCATGTGTCAAAAATAAAATATATCTCTAGAATTAGGGTTTGTCACGTTAATATAAAATAGCTCATGGATCTTGCAGAGCTCACAACCGACTCAGTCGCAACAAAACAATTGCTATATCTAATTAATTTAGAGAGACCACACTTCAGTTGTACTCACGATTATTCAAACCACAATCTGTTTGGGGATGTTAAAATCCGATCTTCAGGTGTGCAATACTGTATTACCAATCGCAATAAGCGAGTCGCCTTGTTTCAGTAGCCTGCTCTTCTGGTTTTTACAGGTATGTTGCATTGTATTTCTTTCCTCCTCTCCTTTGTATGTTACAGGATTTCTACGGTGGAGGATGGGATTTTAACATCCAGAAAGCGGTCATGTTTTGAATAATTATTACTACAGCTGAAGCGGATCTCTTTAAATTAATGAATCATGCCTCTCAGTTGCGGATGTTCTGCTTACCAAATACTGGTTCAAATGGCTCTGAGCACTATGGGACTTAACTTCTGAGGTCATCAGTCCCCTAGAACTTAAAACTACTTACACCTAACTAACCTAAGGACATCACACACATCCATGCCCGAGGCAGGATTCGAACCTGCGACTGTAGTGGTCGCGCGGTTCCAGACTGTAGCGCCTAGAAACGCTCAACTACTCCGGCCGGCTTACCAAATACTGTCCAACTGCTATAACATATAGGTGTTATAAGATGCTATTGGCGAAGGGGCAAGGAGGGGGAAGGAAAGGGGTGCTGTCATCAGTCTTCTGACCACTTTGGTTGGTTCGCTTTACTTCTTCTGCTGTGCCAACCTCTTCATTTCAGAGTAACTTACACCCAAATTCCTAAATAACTTATTTAATATATTACTATCTCTGTATTTCACTATCCTTTTTGACCTCTACAGGTCTCTCTAGTAGGTACCATGGAGGTTAGTTCCACAAGTCTTAACCCATGTCCAATCATCTTAACCTTCTTCTTGTCAGTCTCTTTCCACATATTTCTTTCCTAGCTGATTCCACAGAGGACCTCATTTCTTATCAATCCTCATCAACAGCAGAGCAACAAGGACACAAGGACAATTTGTTAGTGAGGGTTGCCTACATCAGGGGAAAGTATGCACTCAGAGGCAAACCTATTGTTCTCTTTTCATTCACTGGTCCCTAACCTATTGTTCTGCTAAGAGGATTATGACCCCCTGGGGATAATCTGTCCTTATGAGAAACCTTCCCTCACCTCTCCTCCCCCCAACCCCTCAGGAAACCTCCAAGCCCCCTCCCCCCACCAATATAGACACACTTTCAGCCTGGGTTATTCGAATAGCCCCCTCTCACTCTATCAGTGTGATTCACTACTTAATTAAATCGATCAATTAATTAATCCTTCCCCCTCTGATAAACCCACAACCCTCCCCTCTCCACCACCCTTACCTGGAAACTGACGGCTCATGACAGAAAATTCAATTCAATTGATTATTTACAAAAAAAATTCAGTTTGCAGTGGTTGGATCTCTCTTTCTCATCATTCTGTGCTGTTTGGGAAGACGTAGATCTCATAAAATACATCGAAAAGGATTTATTAAATAGATGTTTTTTTTTTTAATTCCAGTTGCGTAAGTAGTACCATCACGAAACACCCATCACACGTAATTATACTGTTAAAAATCGTTCGATCGCGAAGCACATACCGTCCATCATCCTGTCACGGCATCCACGCAGGCTGTCCAGAGTCATGGTTCACCGGTAGCCTCCTGTGAAGCGACGTGTCGGTCAGCGGTTGCGGGCCCCGTGACTGACAGACCGGTTGTCACGCTAACCCCTGAACTAAAGCACCTGAGAAATTGCTGTCGAAACACATGCTCTCTATTTCTCCTCCTGTAACGTGCCACTGCCGGGCCTGCACGAACTGTTGGTTATGGTTGGACCGAACAGCAAAAAAAGCAGCATTTACCCGGTAACCCCTGCGGAATACCAATACACGAGACGCCTTCCTTCCAATAAAAATGGCTTATTGGGAATCATTCCTGAAATACTGCTAAAGTCAATAAATAATTTCCGGTCACGTGATCGTGATGTAGGGAATATAAGACGAGCGCGATAGCTCGCCGCTCCCAGTTGTAGTCAGTCTCTGGAAGAAGAAGAAGAAGAAGAAGAAGAAGAAGAAGAAGAAGAAGAACCATGAAGTGTCGCCAGCACTAGAGATCCTCATCTGCCTCTCCATCATGGAAGAAGCGTAAAAGTAAGTACTCATTACATGTCGTTGCTACTATTACTGCATGTAGCAGTTCCCTTTCTATGTTCAACTCTGTGTCATTGTCTGTCTATTCTTATTGTTTCTTCTTCTTCTTTGTTTAGCGACCTCTGGCGTATCTGGACCAGCAGCAGCCACCAACGCCTCGTCGGGACTTGCAGCGAACTCTGGCCTGGGATGAACTGTGTCATGCAGAACATTATATCAACCAGCTGATGACCTCTGAGTATTCCCCATCTCTGGACATTTACTGTGCGGATCTGACACTTTCTATAACATCATTGTACGACAGTGTGACCCTCATGGTATGATCTGGTGACTGATCCATTTATCTGAGACACTCCACTATTACAAACTTGTTTGGTCTACGGATTGTGCTATCCCTTGGGCTGGAAAGACTGAACCGTGGGCTGCTGTGTGTTGAAACTGTGTATAAAGACATCGTGAACAATCTTCGTACGTATAGTGTGCATGTGGATGATATAGAACAGTACATCAATACGCTGTCAAAGGAAGAAGTTATAGGAACTCCCATCAGTTTGAGAGAAATACATGCTGAATTTACTGAATACAGGAAACAGATATTCAGGAAATACTGTAAAAAATGAATCAGTTGTTTTTGTTGCTGTTGTGCATGTATCATTGCTGAAATGTAAGTAAAATAGATATAATCACAAATCTTTGTTGTTTTTCTTATTTAACCACCCTGTCATTATATAATGTAAGATGCAGCCATCGTAACTCACTCGGTAAGATGATTTCGCTATAGTGACTACATATATTATTATTATTATTATTATTATTATTATTATTATTATTATTATTATTACGCATTCATTTTTTCTGTAGAAGCTCTTTGCATACCCAAACCTGACATAGTCAGTATCATGTCAGGTGGGTGAAGCATCAGGACTTTGTTGTTGGTGACTGGTGCTCTGAAGATACAAAAGAAGACCTGACGAAGAATGGAATAATCCTTCCTGATAATATGCGAGCTGTTATTGTAGGTTCATCCAGTTGTGGCAAGACTAATGTCCTCATGACACTGCTAACACACGTAGATGGAGCCCAGTTTGAACATGTTTGTGTATTTTCAAAAGCACTGTTTGAGCCCAAGTATGAGCTATTATAGGAGATATTACACGGTGTAAAAGGCGTTACATACACGGCATTCAGTGAAAGCGGTGATATCCCCCCACCTGAAAAAGTAAAGCCAAATACTGTGCTCATATTTGACGATGTTGCTGTGGAAAACCAATGCCAAATTCGAAAATATTTTTGTTTCGGTCGTCATAAGGGTGTTGACGTATTTTATCTAAGCCAAACATATTCCAGAATCCCGAAACATTTGGTTAGTGATAATTCAAACCTCATTACAGCCTTCAAACAAGACAATCTGAATTTAAAACACATTTACCAAGCACGTGTAGGAACTGCGATGTCGTTCAATGATTTTGTAAAGATATGTGCCGAGTGCTGGAATCTTTCACAGTACAGGTTTCTCGTTATTGTTAAAACAAGAAAAATGAATAATGGTAAGTACAAGCGAGAGTTTCTGTATATACTGCCCGGTAAGAAAGGTGAGTACGTCAGTGTATGCTACACTATGGACAAATTCGCTCGATGTCTGTCTCTCAGCCCGAGAGAATGGGTGTACATAGACATAACATTTGCTTATACATGGATGCTATTGTGCATAAAGTTGGAGGTATGCGCAGGGAGTTAGAGACATATTACCAGACTCTACGAGAATGATCAACGCATTAAATAAGTTAGTTAACGAAATCGGTAAGAAAGTGACCGACTTAACTAAAAGGTCAAGACTATTGAGGGGAAAAGAGATGTAGAGGTCTTTGTTGTTGAGAAGAGGGACCAGGCACATAGTAAGAGGAAGAGGAGCGGATATATATAGTCTCATGGTGCCGAGACGTCTGATTAGTATACACCGAGATGTCAACGAAGCAGAAAGGCATTCAGGCGCGGAAAGCCGTTCGAGAGAAATTACGGTTGCTAAGGTCGGACTTATGGATCGACAGAGAAATTACGGTTGCTACGGTCGGGCTTATGGATCGACAGCAAACACTGAGATGACCTTTAAGCTGGTTACTGAATCTCTCAGGCAGCTCTCAGCAGAAACAAAACCACACGATAACGGTAGCGTTGCCATTGACGAATTCATTACGCGTCACGCCCCTGTCCAGAGAAATAGCACACTCAGTGTCAGCAGGGGAAGACCGCACATGCTGGATACGCAGCCTATAAATCTAACTGATAACACAATACAGATTGCTGATAGGCGATTTGGGAGAACTCATAGCTTAATGAATCTTATTTTCCTAAGACCCACGAAAAAAACCATAAATTATTCAGATTATGATGGGGAAACGTATCACGAAATACTGCATTTGACTGATGTGCATAAGATCGCAAAAATCCAGAGCAACAAGAAGTATAAAACCATTACAAGACCAACACTTGCTGGTGAAAACAACAACAACAATAGCCAGCCGGTGTGGCCGAGCGGTTCTAGGCGCTTCAGTCTGGAACCGCGCGACCGCTACGGTCGCAGGTTCGAATCCTGCCTCGGGCATGGATGTGTGTGATGTTCTTAGGTTAGTTAGGTTTAAGTAGTTCTAAGTTCTAGGGGGCTAATGACCTCAGAAGTTAAGTCCCATAGTGCTCAGAGCCATTTGAACCATTTTTGAACAACAACAATAGCAGTAGCGGCGATGGTATTGGCATTGAGCATAAAGCAGTGATCAATCGAATCCTACAGTATATATGTATTATGATGACCCTGACGATCTAATAGATCAACTACGTCTGCTCATGGCTTTAGCTGCTGCAGATAATACAGCTCATTCGAACGAGCTTGTTTCAATAATCCCTGAGCTTAGAGAGAGAGGTTCATTGGACTCAAATATATTTTAATGGTTATTGACACATACTCTAAATTTGACTGGGCATTACCTGTTAAAACAAAATCGGGGATAAATGTGGCGGATGTGTTTAAGCGTTTGCCGCAGACAGGAACGAATCGATGCCCGGACAACATCCAAACCGATGGAGGGTCTTACACTAGGTATTTCAAGACCGTGATGCAGCGGTGTGGAGTACATCAATACTCAACATCCACCCAACTGAAGGCGAGTACTGTGGAACGTCTGAACAGAACAATAAAAGGTCAAATATGGATGCGTTTCAATCTTCGTGGCTCATACAAATGGACAGATATCCTCCCAGGAACACTTTCTCAGTATAATCGAGCCAAATATAGCACAATAAAAATGAGACCAATCGATGTTCGCCGGCCGAAGTGGCCGTGCGGTTAAAGGCGCTGCAGTCTGGAACCGCAAGACCGCTACGGTCGCAGGTTCGAATCCTGCCTCGGGCATGGATGTTTGTGATGTCCTTAGGTTAGTTAGGTTTAACTAGTTCTAAGTTCTAGGGGACTAATGACCTCAGAAGTTGAGTCCCATAGTGCTCAGAGCCATTTGAACCATTTGAATCGATGTTCGTGATAGCGAGCTCATGGATACGGTGTACTATCGCATCAAAATGCTGGCTCCACGTAAGCAGAAATGTAATTTAGGTGATTTGGTATATATTTCAAAACACAAGACAGCATTTGAGAAATCACCTATCGAACTGATCAACAGAGATATTCACGGCTTCAAAGGTGAAATGAACGAATCATAGTACTTACTTCTTAAAGGATAGTAAAGGTGAAGAAATTGCTGGTTGCTTCTACAGCGAGGAAATGCAGAAGAGCTCTGAACTGTGGAGAGCCCGCCGCGGTGGCCGAGCGGTTCTAGGCGCTTCAGTCCGGAACCGCGCGACTGCCACGGTCGCAAGTTCGAATCCTGCCTCGGGCATGGATGTGTGTGATGTCCTTAGGTTAGTTAGGTTTAAGTGGTTCTAAGTTCTAGAGGACTGAGGACCTCAGATGTTGAGTCCCATAGTGCTCAGAACCATTTGAACCATTTTTTGAAGGCCGGCCGGTGTGGCCGAGCGGTTCTAGGCGCTTCAGTCTGGAACCGCGTGACCGCTACGGTCGCAGGTTCGAATCCTGCCTCGGGCATGGATGTGTGTGATGTCCTTAGGTTAGTTAGGTTTAAGTAGTTCTAAGTTCTAGGGGACTAATGACCTCAGATGTTAAGTCCCATAGTGCTCAGAGCCATTTGAACCATTTGAACCATTTTTTGAACCGTGGAGAGAGTGATAAGAGGTCAGGGAAACAGAGGCACTAGTTAAATGGCTTGGTTTTCCTGCAGCACAAAACAGCTGATTTGAAGCTGATGACCTGCTACATAATGGGATGCATAGAGCCCAACTGGCACAGTAGCATAACATGCGTGCTAGGAGGCGCATTAGAGGAGGTGGTGGTATTCTAGACAAACTGCCGGCGGAATTATACATTCCGAGCTACTGTGAACTTGGAACGAAGCTTCAGAAAAGCTTGGCACAAGGTGATAAGGGGATTAATCTGCTCGACGAAGCGTGTATGGAATACGACATTGTATATGCTTCAAATAAGTATTTCCCAAGTCGTCACATTGCAGATACGATTTTAGCTGATACGGCTAAGGCGATACGCAGAAGAAATGATATTGGTATAGGTCAACGTATAGCAGTATTTGTAGTTGAAAAAACCATTCGTGGAAAAATTAAGTTGGCTTTAGGAGTGATGAATTTCAAGCGAGCTATGAATGCTGCACGTTGTGCACTGAAGAAGAAGAAGACAACGATGAAGAAGAAGAAGAAGAAGAAGAAGAGGTGTTTAAAAAACTGTATCCTGACAGTGATGTATGCAGCTAGAAGTGCTCTGAAGCAGAAGGGTGCAGGAGGAAGAAGACCGATTAAAGCACCTCGAGTTCTACCAGTACCCAAGGCATCAGGTGGTTTTCTTCCTTTCCTCATACCAGACCTCTCCGCTCTCTCAGCGGTGGGCCCACTCTCTGATAGTGCTGCGGCTATTGCCAGAACAGTCAAGAACGCCCAAAACTCCGCGGAACAGCTAGAAGAAGCTAGAAGACACAACCGCATGATGGAAGCAGCAGCCATCGGAAAAGGACTATACCTGGAACCATACAGGAAAGGGCTTGGTCTATTCATAAATTAAAAAGAAGCCCATTAGCAGTCCTACCAGATCGACCACTTACAAATGCTGATCTTCTTAAGTTTGTTAGAAAAAGATTCAACATTCCAAGATCTGCGAGTACTTTACCGATGACTATGAAAAAAACTCGTGAATGTAGTATTGTGAATTTAGATGTTGGCCGGCCGCGGTGGTCTCGCGGTTCTAGGCGCGCAGTCCGGAACCGCGCGACTGCTACGGTCGCAGGTTCGAATCCTGCCTCGGGCATGGATGTGTGTGATGTCCTTAGGTTAGTTAGGTTTAAGTAGTTCTAAGTTCTAGGGGACTGATAACCACAGCAGTTGAGTCCCATAGTGCTCAGAGCCATTTTTTTTAGATGTTGCTGAAGGTCTCGGCACCCACTGGGTGTCATATGTTACAATAAAAATGCAAATACCTTCTACTATTTCGACTCATTTGGAGACCTGCAATCGCCAGAAGAATTACAACGATACTTCACCCGCGGAAGTTGTGTGTTCTGCCATTTTCGGCACTGTCAGGACTTTAATGCATACCTCTGCGGACATCTATGCATCATGTTTCTCTTGATGTTTACAAATAAGAAGAAGAATATATAAGGATGAGCTTTAAGCATTCCTTCACCGGAATAGGTTCAGACACAATGTCGTACACTTTGAATTTAAAAGAACATGCAAATTACTTCCCACCAATTGATTTGAGCACTATTGAATGGTGTATTGCATTGATTGGACTGCAGATGTACAACAGCATCCTGAATATGACCGAGACTAACAACAAACTGCATCTGGGTATTATTGAAGAAAAAGACATTGCGGAAATAGAACCTGGTGCATACGATATCGACGATTTGAACGAATTTTTAAAACAGTCTGGAAAAGGTATTGAGCTAAATCTGAAATAAGGGCTGTAAATGCAACGATTGACTTTAACCGGAAAGGTTCAATAGGACGCTTACTGGGTTTCATAAAAGGACAGGCTTTGAAGAAGGATCCCAGTAAATTTTACAAGTCAGATCAGCCTGTGGACATACTGCCTGTCAGCACAATCCGAGTCGAGGGTAACATTGCATCGAACTCCTATCTCAACGACAATCTGATTCTTACTGTTTACGGATACTTCCCCTCAGGGTATAAGATTGCTGAGACTCCCACCAATGCAATATACCTTCCAGTGACTGTTCAGATATTGGACTATTTGGAGCTGCGTTTTGTGGACCAGAATTGTCGATTTTCGGGATGAGGAAATCATTGTACGATTACATCTAAATCATGATGGATGTACAGTATGAAACCAGTGCACACAGTCCACAACACGTCACTTCGCTGCCAAACTGCAAAGAGATAACACGTGCGAACTATGAGTTTCTTAAATCGGTTATCTTGAAACCTCCCAGTGACGTCCTCACTCAGTATAACGAGTCCAGTAGAGTATGATGAACGAAATGTTCATCAGGAATACATCTCGCATATACCTTACGCTGCTACCATATTTAACAAGAATGATGAAATTAGGATTGTCATCCAGCATCAAGACGTACTGACCCTTCCATGCAGGAGTCTCATACATTTGGAGGGGTCATTCAAGAAACCCGACGGCAGTGATACAGTAAGATCCAGGCTTACATGTAACGCTGTAGCATTCCAGTTTCAAGAGATACGCTATAAACTCAACGGGTCTGAGATCGATCATACACGCAATGTTGGCGTAACATCAACCCTCAAAACATACGTCTCTGCATCAGCCACGGATTTGAATGGTTTAGAAAATGCGGGATGGTTACTAACCGATACGACGGATAGAACAGTTGCGGGGTACAAACGATTTACTGCATGCATACCTCTAAATATGCTTATGGGCTACTTTGAGGACATGAGGCAGATTATTATTTACGCTAAACAGGGACTCATTCTGGTACTGAGTGCGAGGGATAATAACTCAAACATATCATCACTATCAGCAACATAATATGGAAAATGCCTCAGTGTGTCACACAAGGAGCGTTTGAAGCCTTTAAAAGTTCTGCATTCCAGTACATACCTATAACATTTCGCTCTTGGGAGGTTTAGAATCTGTGCACAAGTGTGGCAATGGTGGTATTACTAGGAATAAATTGGGTAATTGTTTAAATATTCTCACATCATCTGCAAAGCTTTCTCTCTGTGGAGTAGTACATTTAATTTCTGTGACAGCGTCAAGTTATGTATGTGTCAACATTCCGCAACGCCAGATGTAATAATCCCGAAGCAATTCACGAAATGTAACACAAGTAGGTGCGCCAGGAGTGCTGGGGCAGTTTAGAGTCCATGGTGGAATCGATTCTCAGACGGGCATTTGCCTTGGAAGGAAGGCGTCTCTGTGCGGCGGTGTGCTGCAGGGGTTTACCAGGTAAATGTTGCTTTGTTTGCAGTTTGGTCGACGGCGACCGACGCCACGGGCAGGCCAGGGTGTGGCACATTACAGGAGGAGGAATAGGGAGCACGTGTTTCGACAGCAATTTCTTGGGTGCTTTTGTTCGGAGATTAGCGTGACATCCGGGATAACAGACATGGGATAACAGATGTTAAGTGCTTCGCGATCGAACAACCATGTGTGATGGGTGTTTCATCATGGTATTCCTTGAGTGACCAGAATAAAAGAAGCGGCCGATTTAATTACTTCTTTTCGATGTATTTTACAAGACCTGCATCTTCCCAAACAGCAGAGAATGATGAGCAGGAGAGATCCAACCTCTATAAGCTGAATTTTTTTTTATATAATCAATTTAATTGCATTTCGTGTCACTAGATACTTACTTCCTCTCCAGCACAGAGCCGCCAGTTTCCAGGTAGGGGAAGGGGAGAGGGGAGGGTTGTGAGTTTATCAGAGGGGGAAGGTTAATTAATTGATCAATTTAATTAAGTAGTTAATCACACTGATAGAGTGAGAGGGGGCTATCCGAAAAACCCAGGCCTGAAAGTGTGTCTGTATTGGAAAGGTGGGGGGAGGATTGAAGGTTTCCTGAGGGGTTAGGGGAAGGAGGGGGAGGGGAGAGTTGAGGAAGGTTTCTCAGAAGGACGTATTATCCCCAGGGGATCATAATCCTCTTAGCAGAACAATAGTTTAAGGACCTGTCAATCAAAAGAGAACAATAGGTTTGCCTCTAAGTGCAAACTCTCCGACCTGGCGAATGCAGTTGCTGGTCAGAGTCAACATCAAGCGCAAGCACATGGACTGAATATTTTACTGCCACGTGTAACCCACATACTTCTGACAGCGGTTTTCCTCTCGCTGCTTGTACTGGCAGCTAAAGTTAGAAGCCTGAAATGTTGTAACAAACTGGGGAAACATACATTCAATGACAGTCACAAGCAACTGTTACGTATTGTACCAAGAAATTCGAAGTTCGGCTGCCCTATTCACATTAGCTATTATCCTACAATCAATGTAGGCTAGTCATTTACTGGCAGGACAACCAGTTTTAAGACTACTGTCAAAGTCTTAAACACTCGGTTCAGTTACCTGGAGCACAACACGTAATCTGCTGTTCAGATAAGCTGTTTGAAGTTCAGAACTGTGATTTGTGCTCGCAATTAACATCAGTGCATCCTAGTGGCATTACCAAATATTTTCACGAGCATACACGCGTCCTTTCGCGACCTGGCTGTTTGAAGATTAACGATGTTGCAGTGCCTGTGTTATTGTGTATTACGATGCAAAGTTTCTTTGGACCTGCTTGCATGTCCAAAGGAACAGGCACTGCGGTGACTACAGTCGTTAGGAAATACATGATATATGTTCGCAATTTCGAATATGGACAACCATCAGCTGCAAAATGGACTGAGTACAATGAAAATTTGTACCGGACCGGGACTCGAACCCAAATTTCTCGCTTATCGCGAGCGGTCGCCTCACCATTTAGCTATTCGTGCACGACTCACGGCCATACCCAAACTTCCATATGTCGTCAACTGTGCGTCTATAAGCTGTACTCGTACACCCATTATGTATATTCTTGTACAGGTGACACATTTTACTTGGAAGATGTGTGCCCGGTATTGGCGGATAAACAAGATATTGAAGTGCATTAAAATGTCTCCTGAGAATGGAAATGTACATAATGAATGTACGATTGCAGGTGTAGACACCTGGTTGACGACATATGAAAGTTTGGGTCTGGGAGTCATGCGGGGATAACCAAATGGCGAGGCGGCCGCTCGCGATAAGCGGAAAATCCGGGCTCAAATCCCGATCCGGTACAAATATTCATTGTCCTCATTCCGTTCTACAGCTTCTGGTTGTCCGTATTCGCATTGGGAATACATTTGATATGTTTGAAGATTTATCGCTAGGATATCCTAACTAAAAGTATTAGTCCCACTAATAATATGTCCCTCTTTCATTTAACTTATTCACTTAGATTTAATCCAGTACACGTTATTTCTCCCGTAACCGAAGCCACGCGGGTGATTGTTGTCTCGCGGCACGACACACGATTTATCACTAGGATACCCTAACTAAAAGTATTAGTCCCACTAATAATATGTCCCTCTTTCATTTAACTTATTCACTTAGATTTAATCCAGTACACGTTATTTCTCCCGTAACCGAAGCCACGCGGGTGATTGTTGTCTCGCGGCACGACACACGATTTATCGCTAGGATACCCTAACTAAAAGTATTAGTCCCACTAATAATATGTCCCTCTTTCATTTAACTTATTCACTTAGATTTAATCCAGTACACGTTATTTCTCCCGTAACCGAAGCCACGCGGGTGATTGTTGTCTCGCGGCACGACACACGATTTATCGCTAGGATACCCTAACTAAAAGTATTAGTCCCACTAATAATATGTCCCTCTTTCATTTAACTTATTCACTTAGATTTAATCCAGTACACGTTATTTCTCCCGTAACCGAAGCCACGCGGGTGATTGTTGTCACGCGGCACGACACACGATTTATCGCTAGGATACCCTAACTAAAAGTATTAGTCCCACTAATAATATGTCCCTCTTTCATTTAACTTATTCACTTAGATTTAATCCAGTACACGTTATTTCTCCCGTAACCAAAGCCACGCGGGTGATTGTTGTCTCGCGGCACGACACACGATTTATCGCTAGGATACCCTAACTAAAAGTATTAGTCCCACTAATAATATGTCCCTCTTTCATTTAACTTATTCACTTAGATTTAATCCAGTACACGTTATTTCTCCCGTAACCGAAGCCACGCGGGTGATTGTTGTCTCGCGGCACGACACACGATTTATCGCTAGGATACCCTAACTAAAAGTATTAGTCCCACTAATAATATGTCCCTCTTTCATTTAACTTATTCACTTAGATTTAATCCAGTACACGTTATTTCTCCCGTAACCGAAGTCACGCGGGTGATTGTTGTCTCGCGGCACGACACACGATTTATCGCTAGGATACCCTAACTAAAAGTATTAGTCCCACTAATAATATGTCCCTCTTTCATTTAACTTATTCACTTAGATTTAATCCAGTACACGTTATTTCTCCCGTAACCGAAGCCACGCGGGTGATTGTTGTCTCGCGGCACGACACACGATTTATCGCTAGGATACCCTAACTAAAAGTATTAGTCCCACTAATAATATGTCCCTCTTTCATTTAACTTATTCACTTAGATTTAATCCAGTACACGTTATTTCTCCTGTAACCGAAGCCACGCGGGTGATTGTTGTCTCGCGGCACGACACACGATTTATCGCTAGGATACCCTAACTAAAAGTATTAGTCCCACTAATAATATGTCCCTCTTTCATTTAACTTATTCACTTAGATTTAATCCAGTACACGTTATTTCTCCCGTAACCGAAGCCACGCGGGTGATTGTTGTCTCGCGGCACGACACACGATTTATCGCTAGGATACCCTAACTAAAAGTATTAGTCCCACTAATAATATGTCCCTCTTTCATTTAACTTATTCACTTAGATTTAATCCAGTACACGTTATTTCTCCCGTAACCGAAGCCACGCGGGTGATTGTTGTCTCGCGGCACGACACACGATTTATCGCTAGGATACCCTAACTAAAAGTATTAGTCCCACTAATAATATGTCCCTCTTTCATTTAACTTATTCACTTAGATTTAATCCAGTACACGTTATTTCTCCCGTAACCGAAGCCATGCGGGTGATTGTTGTCTCACGGCACGACACACGATTTATCGCTAGGATACCCTAACTAAAAGTATTAGTCCCACTAATAATATGTCCCTCTTTCATTTAACTTATTCACTTAGATTTAATCCAGTACACGTTATTTCTCCCGTAACCGAAGCCACGCGGGTGATTGTTGTCTCGCGGCACGACACACGATTTCCGAAATGTTACCGCTCAAATAACTCACCAATACCGAGCTGTCAACACCGACGTAACAGACACAGCTTCAGTGGTAGAAACTTTAATTAATTCATCAAAATATCACAACAGCATTTTTGCAATGGTGACATTGGCGCTGGACGTGACAGGCTCCACAGAAGCTGAACCATCACACTCGACAATTTCTCTCTGCGTTCTCCAGCAGGCATTACCGCAGTAGGATAGGCTGACAACGTCTCCAAGAAATAAGGTAACTAAAAGGAAACTGAACATCACATGGACAGCAGAACAGCTATTCCACTGCGATACTCCAAAAAATTTGGTGTAAAGATGGACAGTTTCCTTATATCGAAAGCCCACTGCATAAACAAAGCCCAAAGTATAATAGGATCGGCAGACTTAAAGGAACCACCTGGGACGCTCAACCGAAAGTGCTTCGAACGCCTGCCCTGACACTACCTTCTCGGCAGCAGAATATTCTAGCAGAATATTCTACACCAGTCTGGAAAGATTCTGTACATGCCAGGCAGGTTGTTGCAGCTCTGAACGAGACTCGACGCACTGTGACAGGCTGTCTACGACCAACTCGTAACTGTACAAAATGAAGGGTACAGCACCACCGCAAGGTATTTGCAGGAAAGTAGCTTCAGAAGTGGAGGAGAAGGAACAGGAAACTAACCCCAGACATCACTTGTTTGGCCACGATCCTCAACGACCAAGGTTCAGGTCGAACCTTGGCGAGATTCTTTGACTGAAACACAGAGAACGAATGTTAAACAGGAACGAACATCAGTAGGTTCACGCGCATCTTAATGTGATATGGAAGAGGCTGAGCAGACTGAGAATTGGGGAGTCACAATGCAGCACCAACAAAACCTGCTAGCAAGCACAAATCTTCAGGATAAGTGTACTACCAGCGATCTTGCGGCAGCTAACAAAATAGCAGTTAACACCGCCGAATACTGAGCGCTCCACAGAATATGAAAAGGATTAGCTTTCTATTTATTTGTTTCTTTTGTTTACCTCCCTGTCTGTGTTTTACAAATTATCGTTTCACCTATTAATACCTATATTTTTAATGTTTTTTATTTCTGTCTTCGTTTTATTGAAATTTCTCTGTAACTGATTCATTGTATGTAATTACTCTACCTTCCTCTCCTTCTTCCTAAGCGTTTGTCCCGCATATTTGGCGCCGTCCGCTGACTCTCTGTCGACATTTTATCCGATCTTGTTCCTGAACAGGGTCTAAACCTGAGACCGTCGTGCAGAGTATAGTAATAATCTCATGTCCTGGGCACGAAAAATAAATATATAAACATGTCTTGTAAATTTTTTCCTCACTTTCACAGAGGATAACAACTTCATCAGAGAATCTTAACATTGGTGTCCTTTCACCCTGAATTTTAATCCCAGTCCTGAGACTAGTGTCATTGTTCATTGCGGTATGTGGCGGAGGGCACTCGGTACCACTACTAGTCATTTCGTTTCCTGTTTCACTCGCAAACAGAGCGAGGGAGAAACGACTATCTGTATGCCTCCGTATGAGCCCCAATTTCTTGAATCTTATCTTCGTGGTCCTTAAGCACATGTATAGTGGCGGCAGTAGAATCGTTCTGCAGTCAGCTTCAAATGACAGTTCTCTAAATTTTCTCAACAGCGTTCCTCGGAAAGAACGTGGCCTTCCCTCTAAGGATTCCCACTTGAGTTCCCGACGCATCTCCGTAACATTTATGTGTTGTTAGAAGCAACCGGTAACAAATCTAGCAGCTCGCCTCTGAACTGCTTCAATGCCTTCCATCAATCCGACGTGGTACGGATCCCAAACACTCGAGCAGTACTCAAGAATAGGTCGCATCAGCGTCCTAAATGAGGTCTCCTTTACAGATGAAACACTCTTTCCTAAAATTCTCCCAGTAAATCGAAGTCGACCATTCGCCTTCCCTACCACAGTTTTCAAATACTCGTTTCATTTCATATCGCTTTGCAACGTTATGTCCAGATATTTAAACGACATGACTTTGTAACAACAACGACGCTGTACTATTGTACATATAACTAATTTTTTTCTTCTGATTTTTCGATAAACTAGTGTAATTGATGCTCTGATTTCATTTCTTTTTTGTTTCATGTCATTGTGTTAGGAAAACTGTAAACGAGTTTCAATGTGAATATTGATGTTTATGTCAAATGTCAAGCAATATTGTAACAGAATTGAAATGTAAGAAACGTTGAAACTGTTGTAAGATGTTTAAAATTGTAATTGTGCGTCTGGTCCATACGTAGGCAATGTGTTAGGATATGTAGAATGCAAAACCTCGGGTGAATACCCTGTCTGTAAGGGAGCGGTAAAAGGTGGATGGCAGGCGAGCGCGGGAAAATGCACGCGGGCACTGCAGGACACAACGGGCTCAGCAGTAGTAGTTGGAGTTTGGCATTGGTCTGAGCAACACCTTCTGGAGCGAGGAGGCTCTCCTGGAAGACGTAGTTTCACTGAGCCTCGGGTATGCTGTTCCAACGCCCACACAGCATGGCAATATTCCATAGGCTCTAAATGGAAAAGTATTGCGACGCTAAGAAGAATTAAAGTGCCGATACGCCAAGAGCCATAGCTGTGGTTGTATATGTGCTCTGTGCCTCGCCATCTCGCCGCATGCCAACCGCCGCATCGATACAAGCAGGTTGAAACTTTTAGTACTGTATGCGTATGGACCATAGAGTGAACTGTTCAATAATAACCTAAATTTTACCAGAACTTTCCCCTCATTTAATTATCCTCGCAACTAACCTAGGCAGGGTCCTTTCCAAATGTTGTGCAATCCGAGTGTCCCGAAATGAAAAGTTAAATTTTGTGTTAATAATAATTACTTGCAGACCTAGTTATGTTAGAATGGTGTTCAAAGAACTGTTTTGTTAATGAACCAGTAAATGAATAACGAAGGTCTAACGAAGTTGAAAGATAACTTTAATACTGATATAGTAATGAAGTTTAATTATTTCGAGACGGATATAAAGGTATTTAAATGAGAAGTAAATAAGATAAAAAGAGTAGTAACTCATATACTGGAAATCTTGAACGCATGATAATTTCAGTAACAAATTTTTTTTTAAAATAGTAATCGTAACAGTTTCAGGGTCCCCCTCCCCCCCTATTTTATTCATTTGAATTCTGAAGTGTTCCACATTGGTTTGACCAGCAAAAGTTAAAGTCAATATATAAGTCAGAATTTACCAGTGTGTTATCTTTATTAAAATTGACATTTTGTGTGTGGCTCGAAAGTACTATTTCTAGGGTAACCTATGCCCGATTTTAATCAGATCAATAGACAGTACGAAGTTTTATAGTATACATTATAGTGTAGTGTTATGTATTCATGGTTTTTCCATATCAGTACAGAACGTGAAATTATCAGTTCAATAGATTTTCTGGTTCTAAAATTCTACTATATTATGCAGTGTTACTACTTGTTGTTTTGCATGAATATCTACCAACTTGTACAGGGAAGAAACTCAGTTAATGCCTAATTAGGCTGGCGACCGTATTATTGTTAAATTGGTAGCATCTTCAGTGTTACTTTTGTTCCATACTGACATGTAATTGCATTTTGAACTTACTTGACGGATCATTGTTATTACAGAGTGGGTGTAAGTCTGATTTGCCACCATTCAGGTACACGCGGTCAATATCTATACGAAAATCCTGTCTCGTAAGGTGAACCCCGCTCACTTACCATAGTACACGCTTTAATGAGTATTGTGTGCCCCACGCGCACGTTACAACTGGCTCCCGGTGACAGGACATCCAGTTGCTGTCGGTCACAAATTAACGGGAATACCGAACAGTGGATGTTCAGTGGCACGAATTGCAATATTATTCAGTAAAGTAAATAGTAGTGAACGTCAAGTACGGTAGTGGGGTGTAATTTGCGTTCGGTATGGACAAGAACGTAAACACAGTAGATGGGCCGAGCGTAATGGAAGATGCGGCTGGCAATGACAGGAGTTTACGCGGCCAGATAACAGATGGCGTTAGTGGTAGACAATTGGCGTACATACAATACCACGAACATGTTAACGAACAGATTGAAATGTCTAGATTGCCTAGAACACAGCAAGGAATAAAACAGGAAGTAGAGGATGACTTTGTAGATGATAGTGGGTATGTGAATGAATCCACTGAGATGTTTGATTCACTACAGATAAAGAAATAACCGAAAGAAAATTTTGAAGTAGGATCGGAACACACCGATTCCGTAGAACAAAACAGTGTGAAAATTTTAAGCATGAACGACTTATTTGAACTATTAACCAAACAAATTGCAAGACAGAGTGAGCAGCTCAAAACACAGAATGATCAGCTTCAAAAACAAGTTAGTAATCAGGTTAGTCAGCTTAAAACACACGTTGACGAGCAGCTTAAAACACAAAGTAATCAGTTTAGAACACAGAATGATCAGCTTATAACACAAGTTGGTCAGCTTAAAGCACAGGTCGAAGAACAAGGAATTAAAATTAGTAAACAAATAGAACAGGTAGAACAAAAAGTGGGTAATTTAAGTTCTGCAGTAAATACTATGAAGTCTGAAATTGACACAATTAATAAAAATATGAATAATATGCAGGGGGAAATTGACGACATTAACAGTAGGTTTGATGTTGAAATTCTCAACATCCAAGAGAATGTAGAGCCTCTAGTTCATACAAAAATGACGAAAAAGTTTTCGGTCTTAAAACTGAGATCGTAAACGAATGCCGACATGGAATCTCACAGTTGAAAAAGGCAGTTTCAGATGCTGAAAGAAATTTAGGCGAAAAAGTTACTGGATGTGTACAAAAGTGTGAACAAAATACATCGAAAATTCAAGGCAAAATTTTCGATCTCGAGTGTAAAACCAAAGATAGGCCTGGTGTTGTCTGTAATGGCACGCCACTTACGAAGCTGTTGGAAGGTGAGGAGCGCTTCGATCCCGCCAAAAAACATAACGGATGGCATCCGTTGGATTTCATCAAAAATTGCGAGAGAATGTTTCCTAAACACTTGTCTGGTCAGGAAAAGATAAACGTAGCAATTAGCGCCTTAGCAGGTGACGCTAAGCGCTGGGGAATTAACTTGAATACCGAACTAATGACGTTCGAAGAGTTTAAACAAAAGTTTACGGAAGAATATTGATCCGAACAAAAACAGGATCATTTGTGGCTCGAGTTTATCATGGCCAAACTTCATGATAACAGGGGCAGGAATTCTTTGAAAGATTTCTGCGAATATTGGTACTGAAAGTTGACACACTTAAGAGGGAGAAGATCTGATTCTGAAATCGTATGGGAGCTATATAAAAAGCTTCCAGAAGATTCGAAGAGATACGTGGGAAGTAATCATCGCAGCTTCCAAGCGTTTCTCGAAAGGGTCGAAGACGAAGACCACTGGCGCAAAAATCGTGCCAATTATCAGAATTTTAGTAACAGGAATAACCGCAATAATGACGAGAGGAATGACGGTGATGGTTTTCGCGTCAACATGATAGAGAGAGGTAGAGGCAGAGGAAGAGGAAGAGGGAGTTATCCAGGTCGCGGTATAGGGTACACCGCGCAAAATAATAACGACGCGGGAAACTGATATCTGCGAACGTTGCGGGCCAAACGGAAGCGGACAGAACATACTGGCCCCGATTTAAGAAATATTACCGGACTGACAGTGAAGTTAAGAGACAGCTTAGAGAGAGGCGTGGAACGACGCAGCGTGTTGTGGCGAAGCAAGCGTCAGGTGCGTGCGCAAATGACTCATCTTCGCCGCGCACTGCGATACATGTTAACAGGCGAGTGGAGCATCAGAGGGCAACGGCCCAGCCTAGCAGAACAGCTGTTCAGAGAGAAGTCGCTAGCAAGGCGGCAGAATTAGGTACGAACATTGCCGTAAGAGCTGGTGAATACATTACGGGTGGTAATCCCGTGGCGAAGGAAATAGTGGATGGAACAGTGGATACACAGAGAGGTGTGGTTAGCAGTGTTAGCAATGAAGTAAATGGCGAGAATGAATTAGCAGAAGTAAATGATTGGCGGGTGCAGATCGACGATCTGTACAAGGGCCTCAAGCACTGCGAGTGGGAGGATTTTAAGAAGGAATATGAGGCAAGGAGGTTAATTAGTGAAAAAGGAAATAGTAGGGACGTCGATAAGGTGACGTGGCCCGAATTTGAAGAGGAGAGAGTAAATAGCGCCGCGCAAAGTACGCGTGCTGCCGATAGGACAATGATTAAAGATAGGAAGGAATTGCAGGATGAAATCCTAAGCATTGACGAGGAAGTAACTTCTGTTAACGATCCGAGAACAGTACAAGCTGCTACCGAAAGGCACCGTGGGGAAGGGGCAGGTAATTACCTAAGAGTAATTGAAGTCCACGAGGATTACACTAAATATAAAGTAACAGTGGATGTGAGTAAAGCTGATAATGAGGTCGTTTTGCCAAAATAGGATATTGAGTTAAAATCAAAGCCTGACGAAAATGCAGAGGAAGAACTTAGTGCCTGTGTCAGAAAAGCTTTTATGTTAGAACCTGAAAGCGATCCAGAATGGTCGGATTCGGACGATAGTTCAGATGACGAGTATTTCGGTACTACTGAAAATAATGGGAATACAGCTAATTGCGATATTGTACCTACTGATGACGAAGTTTCAAAACAAAACCCAGATGTTGAGACTGAACACAGAAAAAAGGAGCCACCGGACGACTCAGTGTCAATTTTGCAAAGAGTTCAAGTAAGCAAAGACTTTGAACTCCAGAAACCGAGAAAGCCACCAGATATAAATGGTTCACGGGTCAGGAATGTATCTTGGGACAATGTCACAGTCGACCAAGGTGCGTTGTGGAAAAAACAGGAAGGGGCATGATTTAGAGCCTGGGACGGATTTATATCAGACTTTAAGAATGTTATGAACACCTTACAACATGAATCTACTGGGTTCCCACCGGAAGAAATTTTGTTTGGCAGCAGAAGTAAAAGTTTAATTGAGGAAAAACTAGAGTTTCCACCTTGTACAAGCTTGGGGTTGAGTCAAAAGAAAGAATTAGTCAGAAAAAGGGCAAAACAAAAAGCTGAATCTAGATCTAAAAGACATGATAAAAACCTGAAAGTTTCAAAATTTAAAATTAGAGATTATGTTCTTTTAAAAACCCATGAAAAATCTAGTGAACTGAACCATGAAATTTCCAAATTTAAATATATTTATAATGGACCATATATAATACAGAACATTCCACACGATAATGCTTATTACCTGATCCACCCAAAATCCAAGAGACTTTTAGGTGTAAGAAACGTTGTGGACCTGAAACTGTATGTTCCTAGGAGTGAGTGACCTAAGTACAATCAGAAAGCAATTTGCAGTAAATGTGCTGTATCTTATGCTGAAACTATTTTATTCTAAATGTAACAAATCTTTGTAAATGTATGTATACTGTTGTCAGTGTGCTAATGTACTTATGTAAGTTTCAGATTACCAAATGTACTATAAATGTAAAGATGTATGGAAAAAAGGGCTGAAAAGAAAGGGTAAATGCTGCAAGCCAAATAAAAGATGGGACTGCCAAAAACCAAAGACGGCAGTATGTGAGGCATAATATAAAGGACTGATAAACACCAAAGAAGGCAGATAAATAGTCAAAGGAGAATTGTAAGTGTGGTACAGGTGATGTGATAAAATGATGCGAAATGGACTGCCCAAATGTGAATAATAGGCAGCAAATATGTGTAGTGATTCTTCTAAATAGTATTGTGTTTTTATTAGTAAATAAGGAAATGACTGCCATTCAATGCGAGCGGCAACAAATTGTTTTATAGTGTATATAGGTATTTGTATATGCTTTGTAGTTAAGTGTTTGTGTTCCAAATTTTGATTTTATTTCTCTGAGAAATTTAATAATGATAAGTAATTTGCTAATTAAATCATGTTGTGATAGGAGGTTGGACTGTGTCAAAGGCACTTATGTAAATGATAGGTAAATGTTCTCGATATATTAAAAAGTATAGACCCATATGATGTTAGTGAAAGGAAGTTTTGTGATATAAAATTTTATGATGGCACATTCACGCAAAGATTCAGAACCCCTGTATAAATATAAAGTTTAGTGTTCCCATCAAACTTCCACTTAGTGAAATTTACTGGAAACAGGGGCACGTGTAACAACAACGACGCTGTACTATTGTACACATAACTAATTTTTTTCTTCTGATTTTTCGATAAACTAGTGTAATTGATGCTCTGATTTCATTTCTTTTTTGTTTCATGTCATTGTGTTAGGAAAACTGTAAACGAGATTCAATGTGAATATTAATGTTTATGTCAAATGTCAAGCAATATTGTAACAGAATTGAAATGTAAGAAACGTTGAAACTGTTGTAAGATGTTTAAAATTGTAATTGTGCGTCTGGTCCATACGTAGGTAATGTGTTAGGATATGTAGAATGCAAAACCTCGGGTGAATACCCTGTCTGTAAGGGAGCGGTAAAAGGTGGATGGCAGGCGAGCGCGGGAAAATGCACGCGGGCACTGCAGGACACAACGGGCTCAGCAGTAGTAGTTGGAGTTTGGCATTGGTATGAACAACACCTTCTGGAGCGAGGAGGCTCTTCTGGAAGACGTAGTTTCACTGAGCCTCGGGTATGCTGTTCCAACGCCCACACAGCATGGCAATATTCCATAGGCACTAAATGGAAAAGTATTGCGACGCTAGGAAGAATTAAAGTGCCGATACGTCAAGAGCCATAGCTATGGTTGTATGTGTGCTCTGTGCCTCGCCATCTCGCCGCATGCCAACCGCCGCATCGATACAAGCAGGTTGAAACTTTTAGTACTGTATGCGTATGGACCATAGAGTGAACTGTTCAATAATAACCTAAATTTTACCAGAACTTTCCCCTCATTTAATTATCCTCGCAACTAACCTAGGCAGGGTCCTTTCCAAATGTTGTGCAATCCGAGTGTCCCGAAATGAAAAGTTAAATTTTGTGTTAATAATAATTACTTGCAGACCTAGTTATGTTAGAATGGTGTTTAAAGAACTGTTTTGTTAATGAACCAGTAAATGAATAACGAAGGTCTAACGAAGTTGAAAGATAACTTTAATACTGATATAGTAATGAAGTTTAATTATTTCGAGACGGATATAAAGGTATTTAAATGAGAAGTAAATAAGATAAAAAGAGTAGTAACTCATATACTGGAAATCTTGAACGCATGATAATTTCAGTAACAAATTTTTTTTTAAAATAGTAATCGTAACAGTTTCAGGGTCCCCCCCCCCCTATTTTATTCATTTGAATTCTGAAGTGTTCCACATTGGTTTGACCAGCAAAAGTTAAAGTCAATATATAAGTCAAAATTTACCAGTGTGTTATCTTTATTAAAATTGACATTTTGTGTGTGGCTCGAAAGTACTATTTCTAGGGTAACCTATGCCCGATTTTAATCAGATCAATAGACAGTACGAAGTTTTATAGTATACATTATAGTGTAGTGTTATGTATTCATGGTTTTTCCATATCAGTACAGAACGTGAAAGTATCAGTTCAATAGATTTTCTGGTTCTAAAATTCTACTATATTATGCAGTGTTACTACTTGTTGTTTTGCATGAATATCTACCAACTTGTACAGGGAAGAAACTCAGTTAATGCCTAATTAGGCTGGCGACCGTATTATTGTTAAATTGGTAGCATCTTCAGTGTTACTTTTGTTCCATACTGACGTGTAATTGCATTTTGAACTTACTTGACGGATCATTGTTATTACAGAGTGGGTGTAAGTCTGATGTGCCACCATTCAGGTACACGCGGTCAATATCTATACGAAAATCCTGTCTCGTAAGGTGAACCCCGCTCACTTACCATACTACACGCTTTAATGAGTATTGTGTGCCCCACGCGCACGTTACAACTTGTCAAGGACGACACTAGTAATACTGTATCTGAACGTGACAGGTTTGTTCTTCCTACTCATCCGCATCTTCGATTCTTCCGCATCTTCGATATTCATGTCAATCTAGTAGGTGAAATAGATTGCATGCTCAACCTTGCGCATTTTGATCCTAGTACTTCTCTCTTGGTTTTCCGTTCTCACTCTTCCTCCTTTGTCCTTATACATATCATAATATGTATGTCATTAATAAGATCCAGGTTATCTAAGAGTTTATGTATGAATTAATATTTTCTTCATTACAGTCACTGCGCAGGATAAGTTAGGTAAGAATGGGTGAGACTCGCACCACATTAAAGTTATTTAAAAATGCATAGGAAACGGTGTACGGACTGCTGAATGTTGATTCTCCACGATTTTCTGTTAACTATTGACGTCGCTCGTTTATTTACAGGCATTGTCAGTGAGAAGTACCCGTGATACAAAGATTACGAAGAACGTTACAGACTTGCTTCTCAAGTGATTGTGAGTTTGCTTTTTACTGATCACAAGCAGAAGCTTTCCACCAAACTCATACCCAACAGACGGAAGAACTTCAGAATAGTTTTATCTCGTCGTATACCGGTTCTTTCCTCCTTTTTCTGACTGATAACACCTATCACCCAATCTGATGCAAACAATCTCAGTTCCACTTCAGATGACTGTTCACGCAGGAAAATAATGACCTGTATATCTCCTACTGATAAGACAATGCAGTTACGTAAGCGATTTTATGCTGTTGAAAGCGCAGAGGGGACTGAGCAGTTAAGAATAGCGTTCCATCTTTCGGTCGTGTTACATGCCTAAAACAGCTGCAGACGTGGTAGTGCGATATAAAGTTTCGGATATAGCAGAGATGTTAAACATAGCGTTCCATCTTACGGTCGTGTTACATGCCTAAAACAGCTGCAGACGCGGTAGTGCGATATAAAGTTTCGGATTTAGCAGAGATGTTAAACACTCCACACACGAGGGATGTATGACAACAACTGGTCGTCAGGCAGCACGATCGGTCCATAGATCGCATGTGTGTGAGCAAATGGCAGCGATGGATCGCTGATCGCTCGTAATTCTCAAGCAATCCGATGTATCGGCTGCAGTAAATCGATCGTGTGTGGCAATATGGCTGGCTGTGACCCATGCACTATGTGATCCGAAGATTTATTAGTGGACGTTAATATGGGGACTGTCCACTCTTCGTCTCTATGACGTCTTGAAATCTGCTGGGAATATTTTCAGTGATGTGTCTGAGTGACTGTGGAGGAACGGCAACCCATTGTTTCTCAAGAGCCGAAACAAGGGATGGTAGAGCACTTGCCTGCGAAAGGCAAAGGTCCCGAGTTCGAGTCTCGGTCGGGCACACAGTTTTAATCTGCCAGGAAGTTTCAAGGGATGGTAGTGATGTTGTAGACTGGACTGTGGAGTGAAGTTGACATTCTAACTCAATCCTGAGGTGTTCCATTGGTTTGAAGTCGGGACTCTGGGTTGGCCATTCCGTTTCAGGAATGTCACTGTCCACAAATCATTGCCCCACAGATAGTGCTTTAGGACCTGCTGCACTGTTACGCTGATACAAACTGTCATCACCTCCGAACTGTTCCTCTACCGTATGCAGTACACAATACCATAAAATGTCTTCATATCCTGCCGCATTTAGTGTTTTCTTAAGCGCAGTAAGCGGACCACTCCCTAACCACGAAAAATACCTCAATATAATAACACTCTGTCCTCTGTACTTCACTCTCCTGGTTGAAATGGCTCTGAGCACTATGGGAATTAACAGCTGAGGTCATCAGTCCCCTAGAACTTAGAACTACTTAAACCTAACTAACCTAAGGACATCACAAACATCCATGCCCGAGGCAAGATTCGAACCTGCGACCGTAGCGGTCGCGCGGTTCCAGACTGAAACGCCTAGAACCGCTCGGTCACACTCTGTTGGCTCTTCACATGAGGGCAGGTAATTTTCTCCAGGAATTTGCCGAAACCAAGGATTTCTATTGCGTTTCCACAGATTACGTTGTGGTGCATCACTCCAAATGATTCGTTTCCAGTCATTCACAGCCCAGAGGCTTCGCTCTCTACGTCATTTCAAGTGTTGCTTGGCAATTACTACAGAAATTTGTTGTTTATGACGAACTGCTCGCCCGTCGTACCCTATTCTTTCTAACATATTACGCACGTCATTGTGCTAGCTGGACTGATGGTAACATTTCAAAATCTACGAGTCATTCTTTCCTCTGACCTCGTCTGAATTTGTACAACCACCCTCCGCACTGCTCAGCAGTCTCTCCCCGCTATTACATGAGTTCCGTCTGTTCTTGATTCAACTGTGATTGTCCTTCGTGTTTACATTTCACAATTACATTTAAATGCGGCAGGCAAATTTGCGTGCTATTTTCTCTAATTTTGATATAAGTTTGGTAATTTGAAGAATGGGAATGCATAAAATTGTTAGGGGATTGCATTGACAATATTTATTATAAAGTTTAGCCTCCGCCTCCCCGTTCTTCTTTTTCTGTTCATTTGTCTATCTTTTTTCTTCCATGATGGCAGGCTACGAGAGCGGTTGCTTCTAATCTGTTTAAATTATACACACATCAAAAAAGTTTTGCATCACCCCGGTTCCCAGAACTTCTGAAGACAGATGTTGACTGTGGATGTTGTATCACAGCCACAGTCTCTTTGTTCAGAGATGTCACTAAATCCGCCCAAAGATGTAAACAACCATGCATGAGCACCGCCTATTAGACGGAGGGGGTCAGACAGCCGATCATTTCCAGTCATTCCACCAAGAAGGAGATACACGGCTCGTGCTGTCTGTAGTTCAACTTGTCTAGACTGTCAATACCGAGGTTCGATCGCGTCCGAATTGTTACTTTGTGCCAGGAAGGGCTCTCAACAAGGAAAGTGTCCAGGCGTCTCGGACTGAACCAAAGTGATGTTGTTCGGACATAGAGGAGATACAGAGAGACAGGAACGTCGATGACATGCCTCGCTCAGGCCGCCCAGGGGCTACTACTGCATTGGATGACCGCTACCTACGGATTATGGCTCAGAGGAAACCTGACAGCAACGCCACCGTGTTGAATAATGCGTTTCGTGCAGCCACAGAACGTCCTGTTACGAAACTGTGCGCAATGGGCTGCATGATGAGCAACTTCCCTGCCGACGTCCATGGCGAGGTCCATCTTTGCAACCACGACACCATGCAGCGCGGTACAGATGGGCTCTACAACATGCCGAATGGATCGCTCTGTATTGGCATTACGTTCTCTTCACCGATGAGTGTCGCATATGCCTTCAACCAGACAATCGTCGGAGACCTGTTTGGAGGCAACCTGGTCAGCCTGAACGCCTTAGACACACTGTCCAGTGAGTGCAGCATGGTGGAGGTTCCCTGCTGTTTTGGGGTGGCATTATGTGAGGCCGACCCACGCCGCTGGTGGTCATGGAAGGCGCCGTAACGGGCTGTACGATACCTGAATGCCATCCTCCGACCGACAGCGCAACTATATCGGCACCATATTGGCAAGGCATTCGTCTTCATGGACGAAAATTCGCGCCCCCATCGTGCACATCTTGTGAGTGACTTCCTTCAGGATAACGACATTGCTCGACTACAGCGGCCAGCATGTTCTCGAGACATGAGACCTATCGAACATGCCTGGGACAGGTTGAAAAGGGCTGTTTATGGACGACGTGACCCTCCAATCTCTCTGAGGGATCTACGCCGAATCGCCGTTGAGGAGTGGGACAATCAGGACCAAAAGTGCCTTGACGAACTTGTGGATAGTATGCCACGACGAATACAGGCATGCATCAATGCAGGAGGACGTGCTACTGGGTATTAGAGGCACCGGTGTGTACAGCAATCTGGACCACCAACTCTGAAGGTATCGCTGTATAGCGGTACAACATGCAATGTGTGGTTTTCATGAACAATAAAAAGGACGAAATGTACAGGTTCCGGAACTCAGGGAACCGAGGTGATGCAAAACGTTTTTTGATGTGTTTAGTTGCTCGGGCCTGCTTTCATAAGCCATCGTAGGCACGTTTCTCTGTGACTAATGGAACCTTCACTGACTATTTATGATGTCCATAACTGGAAGAAGAATATAATAATTCCAATCCCAAAGAAAGCAGGTGTTGACAGGTGTGAAAATTACCGAACTATCGGTTTAATAAGTCACGGCTGCAAAATACTAACACGAATTCTTTACAGACGAATAGAAAAACTGGTTGAAGCAGACCATGGGGAAGATCACTTTGGATTCCGTAGAAATGTTGGAACGCGTGAGACAATACTGACCCTACGACTTATCTTAGAAAATAGATTAAGGAAAGGCAAACCTACGTTTCTAGTGTTTGTAGACTTAGAGAAAGCTTTTGACAATGTTGACTGGAATACTCTCTTTCAAATTCTGAAGGTGGCAGGGGTAAAATACAGGGAGCGAAAGGCTATTTACAATTTGTACAGAAACCAGATGGCAGTTATAAGAGTCGAGGGACATGAAAGGGAAGCAGTGGTTGGGAAGGGAGTGAGACAGGGTTGTAGACTATCCCCAATGTTATTCTATCTGTATATTGAGCAAGCAGTAAAGGAAACAAAAGAAAAATTCGGATTGGGAATTAAAATCCGTGGAGAAGAAATAAAAACTTTGAGGTTCACCGATGACATTGTAATTCTGACAGAGACAGCAAAGGACCTGGAAGAGCAGCTGAACGGAATGGACAGTGTCTTGAAAGGAGGATATAAGATGAACATCAACAAAAGGAAAACGAGGATAATGGAATGTAATCGAATTAAATAGGGTGATGCTGAGGGTATTAGATTAGGAAATGAGACACTTAAAGTAGTACAGGAGTTTTGCTATTTGGGGAGCAAAATAACTGAGGATGGTCGAAGTAGAGAGGATATAAAATGTTGACTGGCAATGGCAAGGAAGCGTTTCTGAAGAAGAGAAATTTGTTAACATAGAGTATAAATTTAAGTGTTAGGAAGCCTTTTCTGAAAGTATATGTATGGAGTGTAGCCATGTATGCAAGTGAAACGTGGAAGGTAATAGTTTAGACAAAAAGAGAATAGAAGCTTTCGAAATGTGGTGCTACAGAAGAATGCTGAAGATTAGATGGGTAGATCACATAACTAATGAGGAGGTATTGAATAGAATTGGGGAGAAGAGAAATTTGTGGCACAACTTGACTAGAAGAAGGGATCGGTTGGTAGGACATGTTCTGAGGCATCAAGGGATCACCAATTTAGTATTGGAGGGCAGCGTGGAGGGTAAAAATTGGAGAGGGAGACCAAGAGATGAATACAGTAAGCGGATTCAGAAGGATGTAGGTTGCAGTAGGTACTGGGAGGTGAAGAAGCCTGCACAGGATAGAGTAGCACAGGATAGAGTAGCATGGAGAGCTGCATCAAACCTGCCTCTGGACTGAAAAAAAAATGGCTCTGAGCACTATGGGACTTAACATCTATGGTCATCAGTCCCCTAGAACTACTTAAACCTAACTAACCTAAGGACAGCACACAACACCCAGTCATCACGAGGCAGAGAAAATCCCTGACCCCGCCGGGAATCGAACCCGGGAACCCGGGGGTGGGAAGCGAGAACGCTATCGCATGACCACGAGCTGCGGACTCTGTGGACTGATGACCATAAAACAACAAACAAACTGGAAGGACATTTGGCCCACTTGTATATTAATTCAATCTAAACTCGATTGAAGTTGTTCCCTGGTACCATTACGTACTGACGGATATTATTTAAACACGCAACGGATAACTCAAAAATAGGAAATTGGGGGGCGGTCACAGAAAGTTACGTGTTTTTCCTTTAGCTAGAATTTTGCCATGGATTTAAAATAGAACTTGGTGAACCTACGGTCTTTACTACCTCTTAGATATTCATTATACCATTCAACAGGGAATCTTTTTCAGGCAATGGCTTTTAAATGATGTAGGCGAGAGGGAATTGCTATCATTCTAACAAGGAAGGTTATTCTATCAGTAAACACAATCACTCAGTTGACAAAGAAGTTGAATCTCACACTCTTTGGAGGCTCAAAACATTCTTACGCATTTTTACACAAAACCAATTGATAATATGTTGAATAATATGTTGACCTGTTGGCTTTAACTAGCACCGTCCCGTGGGGAAAAGAAAGGTATCTTATGGAAAGAATGTGGTTAACATTCGGATTTAGCAGCAAACTATCACATCCAATGTCGAGAAAGGAGCGGAAAGCCAAGTTCTACAAAGACAAAAGAATACACAACCTTTCGTGGTTTAGGCAATGAGGAGGGTTCTGTGCCGGCATTTTGCATATGTGAAGTGCCTCTAAATACGTTATTGGGTTGAGTGGCTTGTAACCAAAAATAATTACAGACGAGCCCAAAAAATCGGTACCGTTTTCAACAGATCGAAATGCAACGTACTCGTGAGTGAATGGCAGAAAAGTTTCCACGTACTTCGGTTTTATGCTGGCTGAATTTCATAACGTCTGCTATGAGGCGGCGGATATTTATAGATTGCAATAGTTTTAATGGGGTTCACAGGCCCAATTTGGAAGTCTTCTGTTGTTGTGTGAGGCACAACTACACTATTTACAACGCTCCCGAGCGACCCTATTCTGTTTAAAGAAATTCATCCAGAATTTCCTTAAACGATCTTTAACATCGTCACACGACAAATATGACAATTTAGAATCCCATAATGTAAGAATTGAACAAGCTATTGAATCTTAGAAGGACGCAAGTTACAATTTGGAAGCCACGAGGTCTTGCCTAGCTGCCACATAGTCAAGTCCCTCTTCTAATCAGAAAAGTTGATAAAAATCATTACCTCTGTTCCAACAATTCACTACAAATAACCTGTGAAAAAGAAATGATTGAACTTAGTTACGAAATGAACATTCAAATACCTTTGTCCAATATTCGATATAGCCATTCTGAAGGACCGTCTGGTCGCTTACCCGTCTTCTCGCACACTCAAAGACTAACGGCCGCGCGGTGATCTCTCTGAGCAACTAGAGTGGTGGGGGAAGTCCATGACCAACCTACGCTCACAAAAGTGTTAACTTTTGCACATCTTTGGCCTAGCTTCCCAGTTCCTGCTCTTTGCCTACCCCCGACAGAATTTATGTTGGTAGAATATTCAGCCCGCTACACCTCTTTACTTCGTCTGTTACTTCATTCATAACATTCATAATTGACCATGTACTTTAAGGGAGGGTAGAAATGGGAAAAGGTCACAGGACGTGCACAATACAGAAATAAAAATAAACACGTTTCACCCATAATTGTTCCCTACGCATGTGGCGGTGGGGCAGAAACCACAGCACGGTTCATTGAGCACACATAACAGTGAATTTATAGTCGTATTCAAATAGCAGTAAAACGTACATAGCATGAAAGGTGTCGAAGTGCTGTACTTTTTTTAAATTTATTTATCTACTGTGACGTTCCAATAGAACTTGGACCACAGTGAC
Source organism: Schistocerca nitens (assembly GCF_023898315.1). NCBI lineage: Eukaryota > Metazoa > Arthropoda > Insecta > Orthoptera > Acrididae > Schistocerca > Schistocerca nitens. The sequence goes on along the minus strand of NC_064615.1, from coordinate 250,595,947 downwards.
GGACAGTATGGTGCGCTGTGTAATTTCTTTTCTTTAACATGGTTAAGGGCTCTCTGTTTTTGAATGTTTTGTGTGCATGGGGAGACACAGTACTGGAACTGAGATTGGGCGAACAGAAATGTTATGGAGAAACGGCACTTTGCGCGGCGACCGGGTTGCCCACGCATTGAGTTCGTGGAACTGGACTGCCGAGGTGTTCCAGTGGGCTGCCGTGCCGTTGTCCGGCTTACTGTGCCGTGTCGCCTTGCCGGATGCCAGGGAGCCGGAGAGGCGCCAAGAGTTGTGGATAGCCATCAGTCGTTTTCGAAAATAAAAAGTAATGATCTAGCCTCGCGAGCAGCGTTTCCTTACTTGTGTGTCCCTCTGATGCGAGGCTAGCAGCTTGGCAGGAAGATGAGCAGTTGGTTTGTTTAAGTCTGACGTCACGAGCGCAGAGCTGACACGGATACCTTTTAGTAGTAGGGGAGTGTTCCGACAAAGGATTGGCGTCTGAAAGCAACACGCTGCTTCGGCTGGACTCCGCATTCTGGAAGGAAAAATCGCTGTTGGGCCGCAGTGTTTTCTAATTTTGCTGCTGACGACAGACAATGTTCGGCGGAAATATAGCACAGGAGCGTAAAGGAAAGTTTCGCTTGGGGATCAGCCGCGGACCTTGGTCGGGCTAGACCAGCGCATCTTTGGAGACGACCAAGGGATAGTGTTACTGAGACAATGACAGGCCCTCTGGGGAGCCATCTCCATGTCAGTGGCGTTCATCTCGACAGAAGTTTTACGATGGACATTAATCATTGATGTATTTCGTTTCAAAGACAAAACAAATAAGCTATTAAGTAGGTGACCATAAAGTTTTGGCTCATCAGTGTATGTTCTTTATGAGCATTGTTTTGTGTTTTTTATAGGAGCAAAGGGAATAAACGAAGAGGTGGCAAATGAGGTTGCTTGGCAAGTGAATGGCAACCTGGACGTGAGGTGACTATGGAACTACGTGATGCACTGCAGAACACATGTATGCTCAACAATCTGACGCTTTCCTGAATCCAGCGACAGCATGTAGTAAATCATAACTTGTACTGTCTTACAAATTTTTGTTTTATTTTCCTATAGCATACAGGAGAAAGCGGAAACTGACATACGGCCGCGAGGGCGGTATGCTGACCACATGCCCCTCCGTATCCGCACCTAGTTACGCTTGTGGACTGAGGATGACACGGCGGCCGGTCGTACCGTCGGGCCTTCAAAGCCTGTTCGGACGAGTTTAGTTTAGTTTTATACAGGAGAACGGGTGCTCTTTGAATAAACGGTTGTCCAAAAGGGGAATGATGAATCCAACTGAGATCGCTGAGAATATTCTGAGAGCAGAGGAAGAAAACGCTGTATCCAGTGTTTTGCGTAGGATATGACAATGAAGATAACCTGATAGATATTTCAACTCGGGCATGGGCCATAATGTATCGGAAGGATATATGAATACTGAATAAGGCCAGAAGATTTTTGTGTGTGCGTGAGATTTTTGTCCACGGGAGATTGCAGTAGTGTACTATGACGAAGATAAAGTTGTGAGGATAACGGGAAGAGTTGATACAAGCTAATATTTAATTTTTTTATTCATTTTGCATGAGTGTTACTTGCACTATGCGGTTACACAAATGCTAAGCATGCAAATCAAACTAGCAATGAAATAAGGCGTAACCTGGGGCTACCACAGCCTAATAAAGTAGCAAAGGGGTAACTGACATGTATGTAAGTAGGCTGTTTAGGTTTTTTTATTGGTAACGCCACCTCAGTATGAAAATCACCGGCTGTGCCGTGTGCAGTCTGTGGCTGCTTTGCATTGTTGTAATACTCAACCATTGTAGTGTTAGGCAGCTGGCTGTGAACAGCGCGTAGCGTTGCGCAGTTGGAGGTGAGCCGCCAGCAGTGGTGGATGTGGGGAGAGAGATGGCGGAGTTTTGTAATTTGTCATGAACTGCTATATATATGATGATATCAAGGTAAATACATTCTTTGTTCTCTATTAATATCTTTCATTTGCTAACTATCCCTATCAGTAGTTAGTGCCTTCCATAGTTTGAATCTTTTATTTAGCTGGCAGTAGTGGCGCTCGGTGTATTGCAGTAGCTTGAGCAGCGAAGATTTTTGTGAGGTAAGTGATTTGTGAAAGGTATAGTTTAATGTTAGTCAGGGCCATTCTTTTGTAGGGATTTTTTTGAAAGTCAGATTGCGTTGCGCTAACAAAATATTGTGTGTCAGTATAAGCACAGTCCTGTAAAATTATTAAAAGGGGACGTTTCATATGGCGACCCTGCCAGGATACCTCACTGGAATCTTCTGATTTTTTCTTGTAGTTTGTGTAATTAGTGTAGCTTTTGTTTATTGCTAGCGCGTAATTGTAGAGAGAATCTCCTTTGTAGTTGTAGTCTTTCATTGTTGTACAGTAAAACAGGTGTGGCACGCATGTAGATTTGCACCAAGTATTTCGCAGCTGCAATTAACTAGATATTATTTTCAGTGTTATGTTAATGTGTTTTCTTATTTTTGCTCTTCAAATTGTGCTTTTCTGTGTTGTCGTGTGAAATACTGTGACAATAATGGCGTGTGAAAAACGTAATACTAGGCTCCAAACTAAATTGAGAAATGACAGTGAAGACGAAAGCAGTTTGCTAGCGCCGCAGAGTAATGAATTAACTAATGTTCAAAGTAGTAATTTGGTAATTGCGCATAGGGAAATGGAGCGGGCGGCATACAATGGTGTAGACAGTGAAACAATTAGAGAACAGGGAAGCATTATCGATCGATCGGTCAGCAACAGCTCGCCTCAGGAATCTGAAATGACAGGAAACAATCTCGCAAATAGTGTAGACTCAGGTTTTGGGTCCTCACCATTTTCTCAAATAAGTCAAGACACATTTTCTGCTTGTCAAAATGTGAATGTTTCCGGTGCAAATTCACTGCCGAAAAGCACTGAGGAACATGTTTCAGACACCAATGCATTGTTATTACAATTAATACAACAAATGGGACAAACACAGCAACAGCTAGACACAATGGGACAAAATCTTCGAAAGTTAGACACAGTGGTTCAAAATCAGAGACAAACACAGCAAAAGCTTCAAAAGTTAGACTCATTGGAGCAAACTCTTGAACAAACACGTGAGGATTTAACTACTGAGTTACATCACATTGAATCGAAATGTCAAAAAGTCTGTAATGACGTAAAAACACAAATTTGTGAGCATTTCCAACCTATTTTTTCGCGTCATGAAAATGCACTACAGAATCACGAAGCAGCCATAAAAGAACTGCAAACTACTGTTCATGAAAATCATGAGACCTTGCAAGCTAAATTTGACTCAGTTGCATCTACCGATTCGGTTACGCAACTTGCAAAAACTCAGAAAAATTTAAAGGACACAGTAAATACTCTGAAACTTGGTTCAGAAGAACACACTGAAGAAATAAGTACACTATCGGAGAAAGTAGCCGAACTTTCGGATCAGTTCACTAACTTATCTACGAAGGTAGATGATAATCTGAATGACACAAAACCTGTAGTCTTTAATGACACAGAAGAGAGCGAACAAATTAGGAAACTGAAACAAAATCTGAATCAAATTAACACGCAACACCAAAGAGAAATCCGCGAAGTACAAGATCAGCTGACACAGGTAATCCAAGAATTACGTATTTCAGAGGACACTCGCGCCCCAATACGGGAAGAGGGACTTAGAAATATGGAACAGCCACAAAATAATAACACAGGACACTTCGGAAATTATGACAGAAATTGGCAAGGCGCACCGAATTTTGAAGTGGAACCGCCGGTACGACGTAACAATGACCGATATGCGACTCGCCGACATGATGACTTTGACTATAAGCTGTTCATTACTACACGTAAATTCAAAACGTTTAAAAATTCTGCCAACGACATTCATCCACAAGCGTGGCTCCATCAATTCTCTCATTGTTTTCCTCCCAACTGGTCGTTAGAACACAGATTAGAATTTATGTGTGGCTACTTAGAGAATGAACCAGCTGTAAGAATGCGATCGGTCATTCACGATTGCCACAGTGAAGGAGAATTTTACCATGCCTTCCTCTCAGCATATTGGTCTCAAGCTACACAAGACCGAGTAAAACATAGCATCATAATGATGAAACATTTCGAACAATCTGAATTTTCCAGTCTTGTCAAATATTTTGAAGACATGTTGCATAAGAATCAGTATCTTTCAAACCCATACAGCCCCTCAGAACTCATCCGCATTTGCTTAATCAAACTGCCTGAACATTTACGACACATTATTTTGGCAGGACGTTGCAAAGACGACATTGAAGCTTTTCAAGGACTCTTACAAGAATTAGAAATTGACACTAACAATGGCGGAACGCGAAAACAGGAATACAACAATTACAGGTCACATCCGTCGCAATTCCGCGATGAACGAAATAATAACTGGACACGACAAGGCTATTCTTACAACGTAAATCGTGACCAAAACAGACACCACCCGTATGACAACCACTGGCAGAGTAATAGTTACAGAGAAAGATCGCGCTTCCGTAATTATGAATATGACAGAGATTACCTTAGAAACAGACAATATGGGAACCAAAACAATTATTATCAAGGGAGACAGAATAACTTCAAACGCAACAGTTCAGCGAGCAGTCACGATTCAGGAAGAAATTCTCCACCACATGACCGTCAAGAAAGAAATTATGAAATCTACCGACATGACGACAGACGAGATAATCATAACGACAGACCTGAATTTCATCAGAACTGGCGGGATTCAAACAGAGCAGGGCACTTCCGACAACGTGAATTTGTAGAAGCTAGGTCTCCTAATCCCAATAACGACGCGCGCCAACAAAGAGACAGACAATGACTCGCACCGCAGGAAGACACGTGCGCTGGCTGGCTCCGAGAAAAAATAACATAGAAGCTAACCTTGAGAAAAATTTGAGCATTCTTTACCGATGTACAATATACCACATGATAATTCCGTTGAAGCTGGAGGTCTGCATTGTAGGAAGAGTAAAGGCTTGCACCACATTTCGCATGTAACACCGTTTACAGAAAGATAATCTGCTTTTTAACTTTGTCTTTGCCATAAAACTTTTCACTTCACATTTCTAGTATGCTTTGTCAGTCTTAAGAAACTGTTAACATGCAACACTGAAGTTGAATATCCAGTCAAGAACCAAGAGAACTTATTTCAACAGAAATTGCGAATGCATTGTTATAGTGAACAGACGACACAGTGTTGTTATTTGTACATTCTTGCTTGTTAGTTGCACTATTACGTAACGACTATAAGGGTTACATACTTAGAACATTTACCAGTACTGCTAATGAGATTTTAATGCAACATTTTGGTTTACTTGAAATTTGGTGTATCATGAGGTAAGTACATTGGCTTCTGCAGAACTTAGCTTTCGGAGGACGATAACTACGAGACTTCCACAGAGATTATGTTGCGACATGACACACAGTTTAGCGCTACAGGACACGTATTTGAGTGATTAATTTTGTACTTAAAACATTTATTTTTAAAGATATTTGAAGTACAATGATACAAAGGTATTTTGTGATACATTTCATTCCATTGCTATAATCTGTAACACCTGAGGGTATTATTCATTTATCCTCAGGGGGGTACACGCTTACTTTGTGTACCATGTGTGTGGCAACCACAAGGAACCCTAGCTAATATGGTATTTGCTTATACAACTTTACACATCGGTACCATGTTTCTCTAACACACAAATTACACAGCTATCCGATTATTTAACAAAGAAACAAACATTTATTTTACCACATCAATGACAGATGTTTACGCAATTACGCAGTTGGATACCTTCACACTTATGAAATTGTATTTTGTCTGTACTTTGTGAAATGCTCATATTTTTTCGGAACCATTGTGATACTATGAGAGTGTTGAATGATGTATTTGGTATGGGATCATAATTTTTAAAGTACGTTTGAGGTAGATGACACTATTGAAATGAGCAGAGAATTTTTTTAGGTTTTGAAATTATTGGAGGAAGCTACGACGATTTTGAGAATTGACTGAGATGTTATGATATTTTTACGACGACGATGTGTATTATGCTGCTGAGGTATGTTTATGGTCAAGAAGCTGATGCTATATGAGGAATTTGATTATGCTACGTATTTCATATGATGAATTATTAAAGAAGCGTCGACGAATATGTATATGTGTAATAAGGTAAGGAGTAATGAGTAGCGGTTAGGAACTCTGCCTTGTGAAGACGTATGTTGGAAACCGAGAATCGTACTTTTAGAATTATGAAATGTGTGTAAATGCGTGAATGTATCACAATGCTGACGAATATTTTTTTTGGACACTTATATTTATAGGATTTTGTTTCTACAGATTTGCAACGCTAATTCTTGACCTGTGAAATATTCTTATATGAGACTGTCGCTGTAGCGAAAACTGCTGTTGTAAATATTTCGTTAAGAAAGGTAAATTACCTTGATGTAATGCGTTGTGGCGCGCAGCTGGGCCAGCCGCCCGGAGAAAAAGCCATTAGGTGGAGAAAAAAAAAAAGAGGCCATTAACCTCGCTTCTGACATTCCTTTGTAGAAAGCATCGTAAAAACGACACGGTCGAACTTGAAAACATATGATTACACTGGATGCCTAATGAAATGACGAGAAATATTTTTATGTTTATACACCTGATTATGACTACTGTCTCTCTAGTTGATAGATTTTTCTACTAACTTATGAAATGTCACATGACTATTGACTGATATTTTTATGCTTTGCCTTTCATAGTTGCTTATTTCATTTGATATCTAGTTTCCAGCTGTGTTGCAGCATGGGTTTTATATAAAAAAAAAATAAAAAAATAAAAATAAAAAAATTCATTTGCTAATGTGGACACTTTCTGTCAACAGATCTATTAAATAATTATTTTATGACCCACATTCTTCGAAAAAGGAGCTCTTGGAATGGAAAGAACAATAAGAAGGGACTAATAACAGGAACTGCATACATAATTTTCTTTTCAACTACTTGGTAAATTTTTTTTGTAGAGTAAGTTTTTGTGATGCATCACTCTAGTGTTAAGATGTGACATAGGTATTAGACATGGCCATTTTTACTGTAATATTTTTTCTGCTTGAGCTATGTCATGTTTAGGTATAAGTTGCTGCTGTTTGCCAGGCATAGTGTTATTGAATTTGACTTTGTGTTATTCTGTTAAGCCAGTTTTACTAATGATTTATTTTTATTGTTTGCTGCACATTGCCTTAGATTAGTTGTAATATTACAATTGCTTTGCTAATTTCTTAATGCTGCTTGCTTCGCAAATCTGCGTTTTTTTTATTGCTGTTTATATTAATTGTTTTATGTGATGCTGCATTGCCTTGTCCCTTAGTTTAGCATCTGAGCTCAGTAGATTTAAGTTAGCTTAAGAGGGGGTAGACTATATAAGAAACTAACTATGATGAATTGGAAGCAATGCATTGACAAGGTATATGAAAAAGATTTGGGCCTAAATGAGTATTGTACAATGAGCCATATTTATTTTGAAAGAAATATGGTTGGAATACAGAAAAGAGGTACAGATAGGACTTTTTGGGAATAATGATGAACGAAGGGAGATCTCCAAGAACACAAAAGGTTTTGTTCACAAAATACTGCAGTACCAAAAGTTACACTGAAAACAAACCCTGTCCTTTCCTTTTGTATTATTATGCTATGTGTTTGTGTACCGTGGTGTATTTGTTTTCTTCCTGTCTCTGTGTAGTTTAATAGAATTTTTTTCCTCTTCTAATACTAAGCTACATTCACTATGATGAGGAATACTGTTATCCTCAAATATAATTTGTATTAATAATATGTTATTTACTTTGTAAAGATGTTTAGACATTTATCTGTTCTGTTTTGTTGCTCATGTGTGAAGTTGATGTTTCAAAAGTTATTCTGAGCTTTTATGTATGTACTTATGTCATTATTTTTGTAACACTGATGTATATGTTTATTTCTATTCTTTTGTAAAGCCTGTACTACTACAGAGTTATCTGTATTGTTATGTTCTTTACTGATGTGTTTTGTACCTTTGTTATTGTGTTCTTATGTTATAAAATTGTAATTGACACCAGTTCATCAAATTAAGCAACTTGTAAGTTACATTTCACTGCACACGTTTTTGTTGGTCATACTATATGGACTATATGTGAGAAGTAGGGACTGATAGTGTTTGCACGTGTGTTAATAATTCAGCAAGGGACTGGATAACAGCATTGCTGGTTCTAAGGACAATTCCAAAAACTTTGTGAGTGCACAAGTGGTGGTTATGGACTTGCTATATTATCCGCAAGACCCTTCAATGGTGATTGTGCACCTGCACAGTCACAACAGGTGGCTGCTGGCCATCTCTACAAGGACTGCAGTGGGTCTGCACCTCTGGTGGCCCACCAGTACCGTAATCCGTAATCTCTACAAGGACTACAGTGGGTCTGCGTCTTTGCTGACTCACCAGTACCATTATTTCAACAAGGACTGCAGTGGGTCTGCGCCTCTGGTGGCCCACCAATACCGTAATCTCTACCAGGACTACAGTGGGTCTGCTCTGTGATGACCTACCCACCAATACTCTTCAAAATTTCGACTGACTCCGATGTGGGTTTACTCTGTTGTGGCCCATTACCTGTCTGCATGTCAAAAGTCAGCACTGTCTTTCCATTGAAAGGACAACACTACTTCTTCAAGACTGCATGGAAATCCACTACTTCCGTGTGCATTTTCTTTTACTGCTCAGACTTTGAGAACAACACTGATATTTTACTGTGATGAACGATCAGGACTGTCTTTATGGACTGTGAGAAAATTTTAGCTTTTGACCAACATTGTATCAATAAGTGTGTGCATTTGATTTCTTTGTTATTGTAATTGTGAAAAAAATTTTAACAAATATGTATTGGCCAGTGCCCAACAAAATTTGTAAAATTTTTTGTGGGGAGCATGGGGGCTATGTAAGTAGGCTGTTTAGGTTTTTTTATTGGTAACGCCACCTCAGTATGAAAATCACCGGCTGTGCCGTGTGCAGTCTGTGGCTGCTTTGCATTGTTGTAATACTCAACCATTGTAGTGTTAGGCAGCTGGCTGTGAACAGCGCGTAGCGTTGCGCAGTTGGAGGTGAGCCGCCAGCAGTGGTGGATGTGGGGAGAGAGATGGCGGAGTTTTGTAATTTGTCATGAACTGCTATATATATGATGATATCAAGGTAAATACATTCTTTGTTCTCTATTAATATCTTTCATTTGCTAACTATCCCTATCAGTAGTTAGTGCCTTCCATAGTTTGAATCTTTTATTTAGCTGGCAGTAGTGGCGCTCGGTGTATTGCAGTAGCTTGAGCAGCGAAGATTTTTGTGAGGTAAGTGATTTGTGAAAGGTATAGTTTAATGTTAGTCAGGGCCATTCTTTTGTAGGGATTTTTTTGAAAGTCAGATTGCGTTGCGCTAACAAAATATTGTGTGTCAGTATAAGCACAGTCCTGTAAAATTATTAAAAGGGGACGTTTCAATGTGACTAACCTATTATTGATCGACAAATGTGTGATTATCGACGAAACCATGAATATCGAGTTGCTGTCAGTGGCACTGTCTGCAGACCTAGTGTGAATAACAGACACTGTGCTCATGAGGCCAAAGAACCTGACATAGTACCACAAGTTTTTTCAATTAATTCACAGTTAATGGTAGTAGAACCAATTGTGTTTGTTTTTAAGTGGTCATCATAAATTAATTTTTGTTAATTCATAGGGACATTTATTAAAATGTATATTACGTGATAGGAAATCATGTACTGAGCACAGCCACTGCGTATCACTGTGTAAGGTGGGTATAATTTCGCACCTTACATGCACTCATCCACATACTTTGCCGTGAACAACAACCACAATTAGGTATCATTTGATAGGTTGTACATTGTATATATGAATATTTTAAGGAGACTGACATTGTCATGTACACCTTGTAAATAATTGTTAACGCTTATTGCATGAAAGGTAACTGATCGTCTTTATTATCAGAATGGCGTAATGAATGATTGCCCATACTAGTAGAGGTTGGAACGCCAGTGGAGATGAAACGGCAGTCAGATCTCAAGCTCTGGGTGGAAGGCCTGCACAGGTGTTGGTCCTGCTTAAAAACAGGAAGCAGCTAGACGGACGTCGTGGCACCTGAGCTCTGGAGCACAATAGGGTGATGGCCGGCTGCTATTGTAGCAGGACCGGAAGGATAACCGGGAACTCTGCAAATGTTGAACGCAGGTGAGAGGAACGAAGAAGCGCACCTCGGAAACCACGCAGGCTGGGTTATTTACAAGGATTTTTAGTCAGAAGCGTACCATTGTACGAGTATAGAGGTGCGTTTGAGCAGTTACCAGAAAGCGCCAGACAACAGGCTGTACTGCGCATGCGCAGCTACGATGACGTAGACAGCCCGTGCTTGGTGCTTGCTCTCTCTGCTCATACGCTTTTCGTCGTATTTTTGGTGGACTTTCGTGCGTGGTGGGGCATCACGTGACCATGTGCAGCCCTGCGGCATGTTGTTGAGAGGACATACTGAGTTGTACTTAGAGCAATTGTTTTATCATATCCCACACAGATGAAGGATGCAAATAAGGTAGCAGTTCTTGGCAAAATATCATTTCAAAATTAGACTCCACAGCTCGAAGTACCATAAAATTTTGCTAAGGGGTGGCTTTGACAGATTTTTTTTTTAATTCGTCCTCTGCAATATTGTTATGTAGCATTTCCAACAGGTTTGCATCTACACAGCACTTCAAAAAGGTAGTAGGATGGAATACAAATTTCTTGAAAAAAAAAAAGAGACAATTTCTTGTGTAGCTTACACCGGAATAAAGGACAATAAATTTCATGGCTATTTCAAAATGTGAAAAATTAACATGGTTGTCTGTGAGGCAAAGACACTGTACAACTGACAGTTTATATTCTACTCTAGGAAGAAATATGGAGCCAAGTGGGGAGTTAAAACGATAAAACACGGTATGCGGCCAGTCTAAAATTTAGCATAGAATGGCATTCTATAAATTTAAGACGTAAACACAAATTAAGAAATAACTTCAGGCCTAGAGGGAGCACTAGACAAGTGCCGTGTGATCGAAAAACACTGTTTCACAGAAGGCAGATTTGTAAAATTCTGCTACAGCTATCATTACATTTGAAACAAAATATTTAGTTCAAAACTACTGACCAAATTTGCCTACTTAGTCAGCTTCAAGTCAATGTTTACGTATGTTCGTACGTATATAGCACTAAGAGATCTTACAGTGTCATAAAAGGAAAGGACATGAGAGACTACTCCAGCAGCAGCGGAATTTTATAAACCATTCTAAATGCTTCATTCCGCTCTAATTGCACATTTCTATGTCCAGATGCACTCTGAAGTACCTGATATTGAGGTTTTCATGTGGTTTTCGTGATACCAATTTTCTTGGAGGTCCAGTACTGTATTCTCATGTTTGGTTCTTTATTATGGTATAATGTCATTCGTCCCAGAAAATGAAAATTTGCACTTTAAATTGAACGAGGTTGAAAGTAGCCAATAGTGCGGAATGAAACATTTCGTTTCAAATAAACTAACTGCCTCAGCGGGAAAAAATTAATAGAAGCAAATTTCTCTGTAAAACAGACAGAAATAGCTTCATTAAGACATTAATGGTTGATTGCTAATAATGTGGAAATAGTATAAAATCAGAAAATTTTAACTACGAACTTATTTTGGTCTTTCATGGTTATGAGGATGTATATTAATTCACTTGATGGCTCCCGGCCACAGAAATCTGTTTTGATTTCATTTGACGTGAGAGCTGTAAACGAAGACACGAAACATATATACGGGTCACGTGGGGAAGGACCCCCCACTATAACTCAGCTTGCACTGCGCATGCGCGAATCTGGCAGCTTGGACGCGCCAGAAAAATATTTCGGGGTAGCATCTGGCTACTTGCTGCTACTGCTCATACAGCAAACAGCCACTCTTCAAGTAGCCAGAAGCGGGAGGAAGGCATTGCTCATACGCGGATTCAGCTCTGCGCATGCGCACGAGCCCGCTGGCTACTGCTCATACGAACCTTAGGTTTTTCCTCGCAAACGTTCCTCTCTGGACGACAAAAGACTAAAATATGGTTGGTCGGCGTTCGGAAGAAACTGTAGAGAGGGAGAATATTCCTTGGTTTCGGGAATATGATTCGTTTTCGGAATTACTAGGGTGGGGAGCCGAGCCTTGCTGGGAAGCCAGGGGTGGAGAGACGAGGTCTTCCGTTCTGAGCGCCCATGTGTAACGGTCGCTCGGTATCACCTTTGTTGGTACAGACGGATTTGATGTATTTGCTCTCAGGAGAGTTTATAGTTAGAACAGTAAGGCACTGTGCTGTTACGAACCAATACGATTCTGATCTTCACCTCCGGGTTGGACGTCGTCGTTGAGTACGCAGCGTTCAGTAATTGAAAGGACTTGATCTGCCTATACTTACGTTGAGACGTTATCTGAAATCCGTCCTTGTGGCTGGGAGTTCGCGTTTCTCGTGTGCAGAACACAGAGAGGAGAAAGTATTAGAGTATATTAGTCAGAGGACCGTCTTCTGCCGTCCTAGTGCTTGAAAGAGTTTAATGTGGCTGGAGTTCTTCCATCGTCGCAGACGAGTCCGAGAACCATCACTTCGAACCACCGGACGCAGTACATACGGTGATATTGCAAATTGCTTTGGCTTATTAGGCTATAAAGCTAAACAGCTGTGATCACGTTAGTTTATTTCCACTGAGGTTCCACACCACCGTAGATCATCTCTGAAAGTAGTGTCTTGTAGTGTTTGGTACGTAGGTGATGTCAGTCATTTCGCGTTAGTGATATTAGACCGCGCAGTCATAATAAGGGGCAGAATTGGGCAATTGATTAATAATTTTAGTTAAGAAATATAGACAATTTTTATAATAAATATATATTGAACAACAACGTTTATCATTTAGTAGTATTAGTTACCTTCATCATTCATTTATGTTTAGATTGTAATTTATAGAATTAAGAGATCCTAAGATCTGCTTCATGGGGTAGTCAGACAGGGCCAAATCTTCATTTTAGCGTTTATTATTTTCCGTTGCGCACATTCATTTTTACACCCTCCTGGAGTAGCATCTTGGAACTGTGTAGGGCGACTTGGAGGCACGGACTGCGTGTCGTTACGCGTATTTAGGCGGGCTGATCGGCCGCCCAGTGTTGCTAAGAGGTGAATTTGTCAATTTGCCTGTACGGCTGAGCGCTCCCAATGACACAACAGTATTTCAATATCTTTAAAACAACAGAACTTAATATTTCGCAGTGAGTAAACGTTTTAACAATGACCCTCTGAATTAACCTGTGTCTCTTTTATTTATTGATTTACGACGTCTTATACATCTTTTTCATTATGCAAATGTTTGTCAGAACATCGTGTTCTCCAAATTTTTCGCAGCAAATGTACACAACACCAATACGTCATACCGTCAAACTTTTGTAGTTATGTCGTGAACATTTACTATTGAGCCATAACTTTATTTAGATATTGATTGCAAGTGCTATGAAAAACCGTGGTAATTTAAAAGCGATCAATCTCTTGTGTTAGCTAACAACATTATTGTAAACAGTGCCAAAAGACGTTTGTGTCAAGCAGGCAAAAGTAACTGTTTAATCGATACTTATCGATAATCTGTAATCATTGTACGTGAGCGCACTTGCTCAAGAGTGCTGGCTTAACCAACTATTACTTACATTTGATCTGAATGTAACAGAACGTCTATGACATTTCTTCATTTAGATATTGTTGTAATGTACTAGTTTTGTTCGGGGAAGTGGTCAGCTTGAATCACATCATGTCTGCAGAACTTGAGAATGATGTATTTTTGGTGGGGATAGCATTTAGGCTATGACTGTTGGGTAGCGGTGGAACACTGCTGATGTCAAGTGGAAACTGGGACTTCGAGTACAGAGCTCAAGAGAGCGATTTGGTCACTTTTACGAAACTTCCGGAAGGAGGCAGACCGGTCTAGAGTAACGTGCGCGTTTCCGTCGTCTAGGTGATTGATTCTGGGCGGTGAACAGCCGGTACCACACTTTAATTTCTGATATGACTTTACATTTCGAGAGGTCTGAATGTGTTCCAGAGTAGGTCTCTTAACTTCTTCCGCTCGTATCACGGAAATGAGGATAGGCAGGGTATGAGTTAGTATTGTTTGTATCGCGTGTGTTAATTTGTAAATCATCATGTTGAACTCTGAGCTGTTTTGTTCGGTAAATATTCCGTGTATCGTTAGTTTTCCCATAGCTTTGACAGCTATTTAGTAGGGGATTTTGCTACCAATCTCGTGATGCTCTCAACTTAACTTTACAAAAAAAAAAAAAAGTTCATGGGACCAGCCGCACAGTCCATGACTGCAGCGCCTAAGACCGCTCGGCTAATCCCGCGTGGCTTGACTTTACAACATTTGATAAGGGTACTGTCTGTCCGTATTTTAATCGAATATCGTAGCACCACTTCCCGTTGATTTGAGATGTCCTTCCTTGAATAAACATTATTCACTACAATCCTCTGTGGAGTACATCAGTTACAGCTGTTAGAATAGAATCCTTGACATTAAATTATTCATTTAACTTTTATTTTGTATTTCTGTATACACTCCTGGAAATGGAAAAAAGAACACATTGACACCGGTGTGTCAGACCCACCATACTTGCTCCGGACACTGCGAGAGGGCTGTACAAGCAATGATCACACGCACGGCACAGCGGACACACCAGGAACCGCGGTGTTGGTCGTCGAATGGCGCTAGCTGCGCAGCATTTGTGCACCGCCGCCGTCAGTGTCAGCCAGTTTGCCGTGGCATACGGAGCTCCATCGCAGTCTTTAACACTGGTAGCATGCCGCGACAGCGTGGACGTGAACCGTATGTGCAGTTGACGGACTTTGAGGGAGGGCGTATAGTGGGCATGCCGGAGGCCGGGTGGACGTACCGCCGAATTGCTCAACACGTGGGGCGTGAGGTCTCCACAGTACATCGATGTTGTCGCCAGTGGTCGGCGGAAGGTGCACGTGCCCGTCGACCTGGGACCGGACCGCAGCGACGCACGGATGCACGCCAAGACCGTAGGATCTTACGCAGTGCCGTAGGGGACCGCACCGCCACTTCCCAGCAAATTAGGGACACTGTTGCTCCGGGGGTATCGGCGAGGACCATTCGCAACCGTCTCCATGAAGCTGGGCTACGGTCCCGCACACCGTTAGGCCGTCTTCCGCTCACTCCCCAACATCGTGCAGCATGCCTCCAGTGGTGTCGCGACAGGCGTGAATGGAGGGACGAATGGAGACGTGTCGTGTTCAGCGATGAGAGTCGCTTCTGCCTTGGTGCCAATGATGGTCGTATGCGTGTTTGGCGCCGTGCAGGTGAGCGCCACAATCAGGACTGCATACGACCGAGGCACACAGGGCCAACACCCGGCATCATGGTGTGGGGAGCGATCTCCTACACTGGCCGTACACCACTGGTGATCGTCGAGGGGACACTGAATAGTGCACGGTACATCCAAACCGTCATCGAACCCATCGTTCTACCATTCCTAGACCGGCAAGGGAACTTGCTGTTCCAACAGGACAATGCACGTCCGCATGTATCCCGTGCCACCCAACGTGCTCTAGAAGGTGTAAGTCAACTACCCTGGCCAGCAAGATCTCCGGATCTGTCCCCCATTGAGCATGTTTGGGACTGGATGAAGCGTCGTCTCACGCGGTCTGCACGTCCAGCACGAACGCTGGTCCAACTGAGGCGGCAGGTGGAAATGGCATGGCAAGCCGTTCCACAGGACTACATCCAGCATCTCTACGATCGTCTCCATGGGAGAATAGCAGCCTGCATTGCTGCGAAAGGTGGATATACACTGTACTAGTGCCGACATTGTGCATGCTCTGTTGCCTGTGTCTACGTGCCTGTGGTTCTGTCAGTGTGATCATGTGATGTATCTGACCCCAGGAATGTGTCAATAAAGTTTCCCCTTCCTGGGACAATGAATTCACGGTGTTCTTATTTCAATTTCCAGGAGTGTATGTTATTAACTCTCAATTCTAGCCAATGCATAGACTATTTGCCTCCAGGATCGCGTATACAGGCTATTATTATTTGCAGCGAATTATCTGAGGGGTATGAAAGCAGACGTGCGCGGCTCAACCCTTTGACTACATCGAGCCGTTCTTTTTAAACAGAGCTGTGCATAGGTCCAGTACCTTGAAGTACTAGTAACTGCAGGTAGAGTCGCAACTGGTTTGCTCGTATGAACTGTCGTTTAGAAGACTAACTACACTAGAAATAACCGTTAGGTACCGTCTTAACATGCGGGACACCAGCAACACTCGAGATGATAGCAGCCGATGCAACCGGTGATCCAAGGGGCGAGGCACACACACATTAACACACACACACACGGGAAAGGCAGTGACACCACAGGCGAGCAGTAGGCGGCTCGGAAGCACATGCCCAGCTGATGCTTGCAACGGTCAAGGTCAACCGGCCTCTGCCGACGAGTGGCTTACGACTGGGGTTAAAAGACACCAGGAACATGAGCACAATGGAGCATTCCCGAGGGACGCAGGAGACTGACATGGCCCCTAAGGTGGACATCAGTCTGCCTTGGCAGAAGGAGCACAACAAAGGATTTACGCTTCCTAGAGAATAATTAGAATGTGTCATGCTGGTGTGGGCGATACTAATTTCTACCACAGACGTTTCTTCAAGGAATACAGAGTGCGTTCCATAAGTAATGCGACCAATTTTTTTCTGACGCAACGGTACACCACAGCGTGTTGTAACAGGCTGGGCTAAGTGGAGCAGGGTGTTGGCTTCAAAACGCTCTTTGTCTCATTCGGCAGCGAGCTCCCAGGGAGTCACGACGTGCGTTTCCGTCAACCCCGTTTTGATTTTATGTAACATGGTACAATGGATCATACTGTAGAGCAACGGTACCCTATTAAATTTTGCGTTAAACTTGGGAAGTCCGCCACCGAAAAGTTTGCATTATTCCAGCATGCCTTTGGGACTGATTGCTTGTCCAAATCACAATTTTTCCGATGGCACAAGTCGTTCACGGAGAGCCGAGAGGAGATCACCGACGAACCTCGCAGTGGACGGCCATCGACCGCAGGAGTCGACGAAAATGTGACGCGTGTGCGCGATTGTTTGAACTCTGACAGACGGCTGAGGCTTCAATTGATAGCACAAACTCTAAACATGTCAAAAACAACAGTTTTCCGCATTGTGACAGAAGATCTGAACATGAGAAAGATTTGTGCCAAACTCTTTCCAAAAGTGTTGACCGACGAACACAAGCACATGCAAGTGCTTCGGTGCCAAGAAATGTTGGAAATGTGTGAAAACGATCCTCATTTTTTTAAACTCAGTTATCACTGGTGATGAGTCGTGGATTTCTGAGTACGACCCTGAGACAAAAAGGCAGAGTTCAGAGTGGCACACCCCATTGTCGCCCCGTCCCAAGAAGGCATGTATGAGCAAGTCCAGGATCAAAACAATGCTTATTGTCTTCTTTGACGTCAGAGGCATTGTCCACCACGAATTCGTACCTACGACACCAAGGACATATGGAAAGTTCACTACGACAACACACCGAGTCACAGTGCCTTCATTGTCAACGACTTCCTGGCCAGGATCAAGACCCCATTGGTTCCCCAGCCTCCCTACTGTCCTGACCTGGCTCACACTGACTTTTTTTTGTTTCCTCAGTTAAAAGGAGTCATGAAAGGATAACATTGGGACACAATTGAAAGCATCCAGGCACATGTTACATCAGCTCTAAAGGACATTCCGGCAAAGGCAAAGGCATTCCAGGATGCCTTCCAGACATGGAAACGCCGCCTCCAGAAGTGTATCGACGCAAGAGGGTGCTATTTTGAAAATTTTTGATTATTTGTAAGAATATTTTCAGTAAATGATTTTTTATGAATTTGGTCGCATTACTTATGGAACGCACCTTGTACGTCAACTACGTCCTGTTACACAGGATCCATTTATCCTGGTGGAAACCAGTGTCAGACCGTACCATCAAGCAACTCTATGTTAGGCAGCAACAGTAAACGAAATTTTCGTTTCTCACGACGAGAAATTTCTCCTGCTATTTGGCATCACAAGTGGTCCAGATCAGCATACCTTGCTAGATCTCCTGTTTTGAATAGTGGAATGCTTGTCCATACACGACCTCAAATTCCTGTTCAGCTCGTAAAAGGAAGGAATATTGGGGTTCAACGCCTAGACGACATCGAGGTCATCAGAGAAAGAGAGCGAGATCGGAATGTTTCAGCGATGGGGAAGGAATTCAGCCATGCCCTGTCGAAGGAACCATCCTGGCATCTGCCTGGAGCGATTAAAGGAAATCACTGAAAACCTAAATCTGGATTTGAACTGTCACCCTTCTGAATGCGAGTCCAGTTTGTACTAACCACTACACCATCTTGTTCAGCCTTCAACTTCATTGAGAGCCTTCATCTCAAAGGAGTGCATAGCATAATTGTCGGAGCACTTGTTATATCTGCAAGAACTTTAGCAACGACCGACAGTTTATTCATTGCCATGCACCAGTGGGCAAATGACTGCCGTGCTAAAATGATGGTAGCCACGATTATGGAGCTTGAAGTTGTCACAGCGTCACATTCTCCCCTCTCTGAACCACCGGAAGTCTTTAACGGGGTCTTCACACTTACCGTTGCACTGATTTTCCGCGTGAATAGCGACGCACCTCCACCGCATCTTACGACTATACGGCTGCTCTGGACTATTCTGCGTGCCTTCTCATAGTACATTCTGCTTTAAATGAACCTCACTGCACCTATGGGACGATTGTGAAGCCAGTGCAAGTGTGACATAAACAAAGAGTTTTTCCAGAGGTTCAGGCTCACTTAGAAATTTTTTGAATATTTTAATCTTAAAGTCTTATTTAGTATTGTTTGCTTATTGCGTTTCGCGTCGTTATTCTGATTTTTCAAGTCTTATATTATTGTCACTGTTCGATAATGTACTAAAATATGCATGTTTAGGAATCCAGGACCCAGCATTTTTTTCTACGTTTGTTTCTTTTTGTCACGAATTCTCACCACGTTTTCACAGTCAATAGCTGAATAAGTACACCGCAACTGAAATGAGAACCAAAAGACGCTTCTGTCAAGAAGGCATTGTTTAAATAATATTTAACGGCAATTCGTTGTCATTTGATGTGAGTGCATTTGCACAAGAACAATAGCTTATTTATTTATGAACAGCTGTCACTACTGTGAATGACCTGAGTGTGGCAGAATATTTATAACATCTTTTTACTTAAATATAGTTGTAATACATTAGTTTAGTCCGGGAAATCGTCAAGAAGAGGAAAATCATGTCTGTAGCACGTAAGAACTATGTGGTTTTGGAGGGGATGGCCTTCAGCCAATGGAAAAGCAGAGAGTAGCGGAACACTATGGGAGTCATGTGGAGACTGGGAGTGAAGAAGTCCAGGGAGCTGGAAGGAGGCAGACCTGCCTTTGCTAATGAGAGATATGCGATCATGGAGGTTTTCGTTCCTGGATGGTGAATGGCCGCTACCATACTGTAAATTCTGAAGGGACATTATATTTTGACAGGTCTGAATATGCTCCATAATAAGACTCTAACTTTCCCTGCTTGAGTTAGGGAACTGAGGATAGACAGAGTATGAGATGTTATTCTTGGCATCATGCGTGTTAATTTGTGACTCATAATGTTGAACTCTGAACTGTTTTGTGTTGCTGAATATTTTGCATATTGTGATTACGAAATGAACTTCGTTTTCGCGTATCTTTAAATATCTTTAAATGATTAAATAATCATCTGGGATTTTTCTATCATTCTCATAATGCTTTCAACGTTAGTTTACTGCATTTGATAAGGGCAACAGGAGCCGGCCGAGACAGCCGCAGCAATAGGGAAGTAACCGATTTGGTGACTATTACGAGTTCCTAACCAGGAACGAATTTTATAATACCATCTGTGTGCTTTAATAGTTTAGTTTCTTGAGTTTGTGTATTAATTTAATATCTAATAGCCACAGTTCTCGAGTTTTTGTTTGCATTTTAAAGTAAACTAATTTGGTGAAATATTAAAAGTTCCTAATTTTTAGTTTCACCTAAGTGTTTCGATAGTTAGGTTTTTGAATCTCTGCTTATTAATCTAATTTACTATACACAGTTCCTGTGTTTTCGTAAGGGTCTACAGTAGAGTTCTGGGTAGTTTAGTTTTCCACAGTCATCAGTATGGGTAGGGACTGTGATTGTTGTGTGCGGATGCGAGCCAAGTTGGTGACACTTTGCTCTCGGCTCCAGGCTGTGATGGCTTCAGTTACACAGCTTGAGGCTGCAATGCATGGGCCCCACTGTTGTGGGCCAGCTGTGGGGTTCCAACGAACGTCCAGCACTTCTGAGTCCTTCGATCGGTCATCACCGGTGACCAGCCCAGTTACTGCTCACACTGAGGTTGACTTCATACGTATGGTCGAGTGGGAGGTCGCCCTGGAGCGTAGCAGGCAGCGAAAGACTTCCCAGGGGCCATATGTAAGGCCTCCCTGGTTAGTCTGATAAACTGGTTCCAGATGCTGTCTGTGGCTGACACTGTCGCTGAGCCAGATGCCATCGCCTGTCTCTTTCAGAGGAAACTTCTCAGCTTGCAGCATCTGGACAATCACAGAGGGTGGGATTATTGATAGTTGGGAGCTCCAACGTTAGGTGCATATGGTGCCGCTTAGGTGAATGTGCACCCCATGTGTGTACCTGGAGGAGTCATTCCAGACATTGAACAGATCCTCCCAGATGCCATGAAGAGCACAGTGAGCAGCCAACTGCAGGTGCTGGCTCACATCGATACCAATGATATGTGTCACTTTGGATCAGATTAGATTCTCTCTGGTTTCGAGCAGCTAACAGAAGTGGTAAAGTTTGCCAATCTTGCTTGTGAGATCAAGGCAGGGCTGACCATTTGCAGCGTAGTCTACAGGACCAATTGCGGATCTCTGTTACAGAGCTGAGTGGAGGGTCTGAATCAGAGGCTCAGATGGTTCTGCAACCGTGTAGGCTGCAGATTCCTTGACTTGTGCCAAAGGGTGGTTGGTTTCGGGATCCTCTGGATAGGTCAGGAGTCCACACTTGACCTCTTAGCAACAAATAATCCTGAGTTAATAACGAGCATCAAAATGGATACAGAGGTTAGTGAACACAGGGTTGTCGTAGCGAGATTGAATATTGTAACCCCCAAATCCTCCAAAAATAAACGAAACATATACCTATTCAAAAAAGCAGATAAAAATTCACTTGACCCCTTCCTGAGAGACAATATCCACTCTTTCCACATTAACAATATAAGTGTAGACCAGATGTCGTGTGTCAAATCTTATGGGACTTAACTGCTAAGGTCATCAGTCCCTAAGCTTACACACTACTTAACCTAAATTATCCTAAGGACAAACACACACATCCATGCCCGAGAGAGGACTCGAAACTCCGCCGGGACCAGCCGCACAGTCCATGACTGCAGCGCCTGAGACCGCTCGGCTAATCCCGCGCGGCGTAGACCAGATGTGGCTTCAATTCGAAGGAACAGTATCGGCAGCAATTGATAGATTTATACGAAATAACAAACGACGGAGCTGATCCTCCTTGGTACACAAAAGGGGTCAGAAAGCTATTGGAGAAACAACGAAACAAACGCCAAATTTAAACAGACGCAAATCCTCAAGATTGGCAATCTTTTATAGAAGCTCGAAATTTAACGCGGACTTCAATGAGAGATGCTTATAATAGTTTCCACAACGAAACGTGGCAGGAAATCCAAAGAGAGTCTGGTCGTATGTAGCGGCAAGACACAATCAATGCCTTCTCTGCGCCATAGCAATGGTGATACTATCGAAGACAGAGCTGCCAAAGCAGAATTATTAAACACAGCCCCGAAATACCTTCACAAAAGAAGACGAAGTAAGTCCGAATCAAGAACAGCTACCAACATGAGTAACGTAGAAGTAAATATCCTCGGAGTAGTGAAGCAACTTGAATCACTTAATAAAAGCAAGTCGTCTGGTCCAGACTGTATACCAATTAGGTTCCTTTCAGAGTATGCTGGTGCAATAGCTCCATAATTAACAATCATATACAACCGTTCGCTCGAAGAAAGATCAGTATTTCAAAGACTGGAAAGTTACATAGGTCACACCAATATTCAAGAAAGGAAGTAGAAGTAATCCAGTAAATTACAGGCCCATATCATTAACGTCGATATGCAGCAGGATTTATTGTGTTCGGTCATTATTAATCAACTCGAAGAAAACGGTCTATTGACACACTGTCAACATGATTTAGAAAACATACACTCCTGGAAATTGAAATAAGAACACCGTGAATTCATTGTCCCAGGAAGGGGAAACTTTATTGACACATTCCTGGGGTCAGATACATCACATGATCACACTGACAGAACCACAGGCACATAGACACAGGCAACAGAGCATGCACAATGTCGGCACTAGTACAGTGTATATCCACCTTTCGCAGCAATGCAGGCTGCTATTCTCCCATGGAGACGATCGTAGAGATGCTGGATGTAGTCCTGTGGAACGGTCCCAGGTCGACGGGCATGTGCACCTTCCGCCGACCACTGGCGACAACATCGATGTACTGTGGAGTCCTCACGCCCCACGTGTTGAGCAATTCGGCGGTACGTCCACCCGGCCTCCGGCATGCCCACTATACGCCCTCGCTCAAAGTCCGTCAACTGCACATACGGTTCACGTTCACGCTGTCGCGGCATGCTACCAGTGTTAAAGACTGCGATGGAGCTCCGTATGCCACGGCAAACTGGCTGACACTGACGGCGGCGGTGCACAAATGCTGCGCAGCTAGCGCCATTCGACGGCCAACACCGCGGTTCCTGGTGTGTCCGCTGTGCCGTGCGTGTGATCATTGCTTGTACAGCCCTCTCGCAGTGTCCCGAGCAAGTATGGTGGGTCTGACACACCGGTGTCAATGTGTTCTTTTTTCCATTTCCAGGAGTGTAGTTCTTGTGAAACACAGCTAGCTCTTTACTCGCATGTAAGTGTTGAGTGCTATTGACATGGGATTTCAGATTCATTCCGTATTTCTGGATTTCCGGAAGGCTTTTGACACTGTACCACACAAGTGGCTTGTAGTGAAATTGTGTGCTTGTGGATTATCGTCTCAGTTATGTGACTGGATTCGTGATTTCCTAAGCGATTTCTGGCGTTCCCCAACGTAGTGTTATTGGCCCTTTGCTGTTCCTTATCTGTATAAACAATTTGGGAGACAATCTTCAGAAAATCAAAACAAATTGCAAAACGATGAAGAAAAGATATCTGTATAGTGCGAAAATAGTCAATTGACCCTAAATAACGAAAAGTGTGATGTCATGTACAAGAGTGCTAAAAGGAATCCGTTAAACTTCGGTTACACGATAAATCAATCAAATCTAAAGGTCGTAAATTCAACTAAATAGGAATTACAATTATGAACAACTTAAATTGGAAGGAAGACATAGCAAATGTTTTGGGGAAGGCTAACCAAAGACTGCGTTTTATTGGCAGGACACTTAGAAAATGTAACAGAACTACTAAGGAGACTGCCTACAGTACGCTTGTCCGTCCTCTTTTAGGATACTGTTGCGCGGTGTGGGATCCTTACCAGATAGGATTGACGGAGTACATCGAAAAAAGTTCAAAAAAAGAAAGCACGTTTTGTATTATCGCGAAATATGGGAGAGAGTGTCACTGAAATGATACAGGACTTGGGGTGGACATCATTAAACCAAAAGCGTTTTTCGTTGCGGCGGTATCTTCTCACGAAATTCCAATCACCAATTTTCTCCTCCGAATGAGACAATATTTTGTTGACACCGACCTACATAGGGAGTAACGATCACCATGATGAAATAAGGGGAAATCAGAGCTCGTACGGAAAGATATAGGTCATCGTTCGTTCCGCGCACTATACGAGATGGGAACAATAGACAACTGTGATGGCACTTAAATGTGATTTGCAGAGTATTCAAGTAGATGGAGAAGGGTATTTTCTGCCTCTATTTTAACTGAATATCATAGGACCACTTTCCGTTTATTTGAGATGTCTTTTCCTTGAATAGACATTATTCAACACAATTCTCTGTCGCGTAAATCATCTACCGACGTTAGAATAAAAGCTTAGTTATAAAATTATTCATTTAACATTTTGTTTGTATTTCTGCGTTTTATATTGACCACAGTTCTAGTCAATGCGTAGACTACTTCACTGCAGGATCACATCAGCAGGTTGTTATCTGCATCGAATTAGCTGCAGGGGATGAAAGAAGACATGTGCGGCTCGACCCTAAGACTACATCGATTTATTCTTTTGTAACTTCCGGCATAAGAAGTCAGCCCCATTCTGCCAACGGCCTTGTCAAAGAGGGCGGAGGAGCGGATAGAGGTTCAGGGCACTCTCTTGTCCTAGGGGTGGGAAATTGCCCCGAAAGGCGGAAGAATCAGCAATGATCAACGACATGAGGATGCAGAAGGCAATGGAAACCACTGCATTAAAGACACGTAACGTGTATCCACAGGACATGTGGCCTGTATTTGAAGAAGTGTCATGATGATCTCTCCATTGGCAAAAGATTCCGGAATAGTCCCCCATTCGGATCTCCGGGAGGGGACTGCCAAGGGGGAGGTTACCATGAGAAAAAGATTGAATAATCAACGAAAGGATAACGTTCTACGAGTCGGGGCGTGGAATGTCAGAAGCTTGAACGTGGTAGGGAGACTAGAAAATCTGAAAAGAGAAATGCAAAGGCTCAATCTAGATATAGTAGGGGTCAGTGAAGTGAAGTGGAAGGAAGACAAGGATTTCTGGTCAGATGAGTATCGGGTAATATCAACAGCAGCAGAAAATGGTATAACAGGTGTAGGATTCGTTATGAATAGGAAGGTAGGGCAGAGGGTGTGTTACTGTGAACAGTTCAGTGACCGGGTTGTTCTAATCAGAATCGACAGCAGACCAACACCGACAACGATAGTTCAGGTAAACATGCCGACGTCGCAAGCTGAAGATGAACAGATAGAGAAAGTGTATGAAGATATTGAAAGGGTAATGCAGTATGTAAAGGGGGACGAAAATCTAATAGTCATGGGCGACTGGAATGCAGTTGTAGGGGAAGGAGTAGAAGAAAGGGTTACAGGAGAATATGGGCTTGGGACAAGGAATGAAAGAGGAGAAAGACTAATTGAGTTCTGTAACAAGTTTCAGCTAGTAATAGCGAATACCCTGTTCAAGAATCACAAGAGAAGGAGGTATACTTGGAAAAGGCAGGGAGATACGGGAAGATTTCAATTAGATTACATCATGGTCAGAGAGAGATTCCGAAATCAGATACTGGATTGTAAGACGTACCCAGGAGCAGATATAGACTCAGATCACAATATAGTAGTGATGAAGAGTAGGCTGAAGTTCAAGACATTAGTCAGGAAGAATCAATACGCAAAGAAGTGGGATACGGAAGTACTAAGGAATGACGAGATACGTTTGAAGTTCTCTAACGCTATAGATACAGCAATAAGGAATAGCGCAGTAGGCAGTACAGTTGAAGAGGAATGGACATATCTAAAAAGGGCCATCACAGAAGTTGGGAAGGAAAACATAGGTACAAAGAAGGTAGCTGCGAAGAAACCATGGGTAACAGAAGAAATACTTCAGTTGATTGGTGGAAGGAGGAAGTACAAACATGTTCCAGGAAAATCAGGAATACAGAAATACAAGTCGCTGAGGAATGAAATAAATAGGAAGTGCAGGGAAGCTAAGACGAAATGGCTGCAGGAAAAATGTGAAGACATCGAAAAAGATATGATTGTCGAAAGGACAGACTCAGCATACAGGAGAGTCAAGAAAACCTTCGGTGACATTAAAAGTGACATTAAGAGTGCAATGGCAATTCCACTGTTAAATGCAGAGGAGAGAGCAGATAGGTGGAAAGAATACATTGAAAGCCTCTATGAGGGTGAAGATTTGTCTGATGTGACAGAAGAAGAAACAGGAGTCGATTTAGAAGAGATAGGGGATCCAGTATTAGATTCGGAATTTAAAAGAGCTTTGGAGGACTTACGGTCAAATAAGGCAGAAGGGATAGATAACATTCCATCAGAATTTCTAAAATCATTGGGGGAAGTGGCAACAAAACAACTATTCACGTTGGTGTGTAGAATATATGAGTCTGGCGATATACCATCTGACTTTCGGAAAAGCATCATCCATACAATTCCGAAGACGGCAAGAGCTGACAAGTGCGAGAATTATCGCACAATCAGCTTAACAGCTCATGCATCGAAGCTGCTTACAAGAATAATATACAGAAGAATGGAAAAGAAAATTGAGAATGCGCTAGGTGACGATCAGTTTGGCTTTAGGAAAAGTAAAGGGACGAGAGAGGCAATTCTGACGTTACGGCTAATAATGGAAGCAAGGCTAAAGAAAAATCAAGACACTTTCATAGGATTTGTCGACCTGGAAAAAGCGTTCGACAATATAAAATGGTGCAAGCTGTTCGAGATTCTGAAAAAAGTAGGGGTAAGCTATAGGGAGAGACGGGTCATATACAATATGTACAACAACCAAGAGGGAATAATAAGAGTGGACGATCAAGAACGAAGTGCTCGTATTAAGAAGGGTCTAAGACAAGGCTGTAGCCTTTCGCCCCTACTCTTCAATCTGTACATAGAGGAAGCAATGACGGAAATAAAAGAAAGTTTCACGAGTGGAATTAAAATACAAGGTGAAAGGATATCAATGATACGATTCGCTGATGACATTGCTATCCTGAGTGAAAGTCAAGAAGAATTAAATGATCTGCTGAACGGAATGAACAGTCTAATGAGTACACAGTATGGTTTGAGAGTAAATCGGAGAAAGACGAAGGTAATGAGAAGTAGTGGGAATGAGAACAGCGAGAAACTTAACATCAGGATTGATGGTCACGAAGTCAGTGAAGTTAAGGAATTCTGCTACCTAGGCAGTAAAATAACCAATGACGGACGGAGCAAGGAGGACATCAAAAGCAGACTCGCTATGGCAAAAAAGGCATTTCTGGCCAAGAGAAGTCTACTAATATCGAATACCGGCCTTAATTGAGGAAGAAATTTCTGAGGATGTACGTCTGGAGTACAGCATTGTATGGTAGTGAAACATGGACTGTAGGAAAACCGGAACAGAAGAGAATCGAAGCATTTGAGATGTGGTGCTATAGACGAATGTTGAAAATTAGGTGGACTGATAAGGTAAGGAATGAGGAGTTTCTACGCGGAATCGGAGAGGAAAGGAATATGTGGAAAACACTGATAAGGAGAAGGGACAGGATGATAGGACATCTACTAAGACATGAGGGAATGACTTCCATGGTACTGGAGGGAGCTGTAGAGGGCAAAAACTGTAGAGGAAGACAGAGATTGGAATACATCAAGCAAATAATTGAGGACGTAGGTTGCAAGTGCTACTCTGACATGAAGAGGTTAGCACAGGAAAGGAATTCGTGGCGGGCCGCATCAAACCAGTCAGTAGACTGATGAAAAAAAAAAAAAAAAAAACCAGTGGTGTGCGTAGTGCAAGTACCTAATGTACGAGCAACATCAGGCAAAGTTGCAAGTGGTTTGCTCTTACGGTTTGCTGTTTAGAAGAGCAAGTACTCAGCAGTAACTGATAGGTAAGGTCGCAATGGGTAGCTATCTCAGCGCCAGCGGCATTCATCTCAGCGCATGAGTAATTTTACGATGAGCATTAAAAACAGCAACGGCGAGTTAGGTAATTTTCTTCCGCACATGTGGAATTTCAGGTCCAACGTTCATGTGTTGAATGTATGATTTGCTTAACCAGTCTCCGAGCAGGCAGTCACTGCTATTTTTTTTTTATTAGGTTTGTGTGGATTTGAGTGGCAGATCGGGATTTGAGTTAACAAGGTGCGACATTTGTCAGGTAGTCGAGTAATACTGTTATGCATAATATTCTACTACTAGCAAGTTCACACAGAGATCATTTGTCAACTGTCTGTCTCGTTTTCATAAGTGAACTGTGGCGTTCGCTGGGTTATTTAGTGGTTTGGTATTTAACTAACTTGTAAATGGAAATGATAATCTGATTTTGTTACAGTGAGTAATTACTAAATAATTTTTCTCCCGGCTAAAGATTTGATCAAGTTGCTAAAGAGCTCCAAGTTAACGTCGTGTTAAAGTGTTGTCTGTAAGTTGTGTGTAAGTGTCACTAAATCACAGTTCACACTACAGATTCTATACAACTATTGATTAAGATGGAAGCAGTTATCTTCAGCAAAATGATCATTAAAACCACCGAATATATCAGCCTCGTACAACACTGACGTATGTTACCTGAAACAATATTCTTCGCAACTCGTGCGTAATTAATTTCGTCTCCATACATCAGCTATAAAAGTTTCTTATAAGGATCGTGCTATGAGCACTGTTTCTAAAGAACCAATCTGATTCGAATCATTTTCATTAAAATGAGACCGGGACCACCGGTGCACATTTACTTTTACATATTGGTATTACCTTCGGCATTTATTCTGCAGAATTGCGTAATTTAAATTTGAATTTGCCGCTGAGATAATTGTTAAGATGGCGGCAGACAGTTGATACAGACTTTCTATTGTTAGAGCAAATAAGTAAATATTTAAAATGCTTATTAAACGCTATAAAATATACTTTCGTATGTGCACTATTTAGACTCCATCAAGCAAACATTTGATTTGTTTCTGAGGAAAACAGAGACAAAACCGCGATACAAATCGCTATCATCAATGGCTGCGCTCCTTGCAGCGGAAAGAAATAATTAACACAGATAATGCTTACTGAGAGAGGAATTAAAGTGACAAATAATTATTCACTCATGTTTATAATAGTAATGAACTCTATTTTCAAGTAATAATTAACAAATAATTACAATTTCTTAACAGACCTCAGTTTAATACGGGTCCGCAACTTACAAAAGCCAACCAACAAAAGGTAAAAACAAAGCAAGACAAACGCAGATCATAAAAGGAATTTACAATTATCATTGTCTTTGTATGATACACATCGATATGTCCAATTATATCATAGAATATTATATAAATAATTAATATTTATAAGTTTTCACTGTTTTTTCATACGTCGAATAATAATGTTTATAACTGTTAGAGGCATAATTTCCTCTCGTCGCACTGTAGCTAAAAATTTATCACGTGGATGTTACAGAACGTAACCAGTATTTTGAAGTAATAAACATGATTGTCCTAACGATAGATTGTTTTTATCGGATACCTTACAGTCACACGATATTTGTTACGCAAATCCCCACTTTAGGATCTACGTCTAGGACCTAATATCGCGTTGTCCCTCTCAAATTGCGCACATGTAAATTCATAGGGGTAGGTCTTAGAGAAATGGCCTGCCAACAATTAGTTTTCTGCGTTTGGAGATAAAACCACGAACATCACCAACAGTCGGCTTGGGTAGCGTTAGAAGGGAGAAATATCCCAGATAGATTTGTTACTCATGTGACGTCCAATGGCTAGTCCAGGTACGAAGTCTCTGAGCTCTGCTGAGTGTGCCATCCTGCTGTTACTACAATTGACAATATAATGGTCCCCGCTTCTCTTGCACTGTCAAATCCACCTTTCGTGGCTTCAAGTCACGCGTTACAGAGGGTGTCCAGATATTTTTGATCACGTAGTGATGCCCCTTTATTAAGTGTCGTTGTGTACCTTTGTTTGGTTTCACTACAGCTACATGGAGTAAGGACTTCGTATTAGAATTTATAGAGTCATTTAGAAAACACGAAGCGCTTTGGAATGTGGAGTCAGTGCAAGTGCAGCCACTTGCGTTACATTACATTGTTCTCAGTTTTTGCTGTGATCAACATTTTGAAGCTTGTGTAATGGAAGAAGAATTTCATTGAAAGTTAATAATAAAACCAGAACATATAGGGCTCCAGATGATTATTTGCAGGAACTCATGAAAGAAGGTATAGCTTTCTCTCACTTTTTCCCTTCTAAAGAGAATGAAGATTTTAATTTTTGTTCAATAACTGTTCTAGAGTTCCACTTCTGCCCTTTGTCATTTCCTGTTATCTACCCCTCCCTCATACAGTTTATAACAAGAATTGTGAAAACTAGCAGCACTTGTGCACAACACACTTGAAGTTAAAAAATAATATAATGTATTGTATAATACTCTCTGTGGTTCCAAAGAAAAGCGTTCCAAAACAACTTTGGTAAATTTCAACTTCCATTTTGTATTTAATGTTATTCCAGTTTGAGTTGTTTCATACTCTCAAAGCACTAGTTCCAGAGTACACTGATAAGCCAAAACATTATCACCAGCTGCTCAACAAGTGTGTTGATCCACCTTTGGAACACAATACAGCAGCGATTCCGTCATTGATTAGACACGTCCCTGAAATTTTTCCGGAAGAATGTGGCACCAGATATACATCTACATCTACAGCTACGTGATTAATCTGCAATTCACAATAAAGTGGCTGGCAGAGGGTTCAATGAACCATCTTCATGCTGCCTCTCTACCGTTCCACTCTCGAACGGCACGCGGGAAAAACGAGCACTTAAATTTTTCCGTGCGAGCCCTGATTTCTCTTATTTTATCGTGAGGATCATTTCTCCCTATGTAGGTGGATGCCAACAGAATGTTTTCGCAATCAGAGGAGAAAAATTGGTGATTGAAATTTCATGAGAAGATCCGTCGCAACGAAAAACGCCTTTGTTTTAATGATTGCCATTCCAATTCACGTATCATGTCTGTAACACTATTTCGCGATAATACAAAACGAGCTGCCCTTCTTTGTACTTTTTCGATGTCATCCGTCAGTCCCACCTGATGCGGATCCCACACCGCACAGCAGTACTCCAGAATAGGGCGAACATGCGTAGTGTAAGCAGTCTCTTCGGTAGACCCGTTGCACCTTCTAAGTGTTCTGCCAATGAATCGCAGTCTTTGGTTTGCTCTACCCACAATATTATCTATGTGATCGTTCCAATTTAGGTTATTTGTAATTGTAATCCCTAAGTGTAGTAGTAGTAGTAGCAGTAGTAGTAGTAGTAGTAGTAGTAGTAGTAGTAGCTTTATTCATCCGTAGATCTCTTTTTGCAAGGATATAGGACATGTCAAAGTATTTACAAATTTAGATCAATTTAAAATAAGCTAATTCGTATACACATATATTTACAGACTTCTTGTTAGAGACAATCATTAGATTTACTCCTGGTATACAACATTTTTTTAACAAATAACTTATTAAATAATGTAATGCCACATTGTTCACTCATATGTCACTATCAGTCACTACACACATTGTTTCATAACACTTCACTCACTACAACTACATCTACATCTACATGACTACTTCGCAATTCACATTTAAGTGCTTGGCAGAGGGTTCATCGAACCACAATCATACTATATCTCTACCATTCCACTCCCGAACAGCGCGAGGGAAAAACGAACACCTAAACCTTTCTGTTCGAGCTCTGATTTCTCTTATTTTATTTTGATGATCATTGCTACCTATGTAGGTTGGGCTCAACAAAATATTTTCGCATTCGGAAGAGAAAGTTGGTGACTGAAATTTCGTAAATATATCTCGCCGCGACGAAAACCGTCTTTGCTTTAATGATTTCCATCCCAATTCGCGTATCATATCTGTCACACTCTCTCCCCTACTACGTGATAATACAAAACGAGCTGCCCTTTTTTGCACCCTTTCGATGTCCTCCGTCAATCCCACCTGGTAAGGATCCCACACCGCGCAGCAATATTCTAACAGAGGACGAACGAGTGTAGTGTAAGTTGTCTCTTTAGTGGACTTGTTTCATCTTCTAAGTGTCCTGCCAATGAAACGCAACCTTTGGCTCGCCTTCCCCACAATATTATCTATGTGGTCTTTCCAACTGAAGTTGTTCGTAATTTTTACACCCAGGTACTTAGTTGAATTGACAGCCTTGTGTACTATTTATCGAGTAATCGAATTCCAACGGATTTCTTTTGGAACTCATGTGGATCACCTCACACTTTTCGTTATTTAGCGTCAACTGCCACCTGCCACACCATACAGCAATCTTTTCTAAATCGCTTTGCAACTGATACTGGTCTTCGGATGACCTTACTAGACGGTAAATTACAGCATCATCTGCGAACAACCTAAGAGAACTGCTCAGATTGTCACCCAGGCCATCTATATAGATCAGGGACAGCAGAGGTCCCAGGACGCTTCCCTGGGGAACACCTGATATCACTTCAGTTTTACTCTATGATTTGCCGTCTATTACTACGAACTGCGACCTTCCTGACAGGAAATCACGAATCCAGTCGCACAACTGAGACGATACCCCATAGGCCCGCAGCTTGATTACAAGTCGCTTGTGAGGAACGGTGTCAAAAGCTTTCCGGAAATCTAGAAATACGGAATCAACTTGAAATCCCCTGTCGATAGCGGCCATTACTTCGTGCCAATAAAGAGCTAGCTGTGTTGCACAAGAACGATGTTTTCTGAAACCATGCTGATTACGTATCAATAGATCGTTCCCTTCGAGGTGATTCATAATGTTTGAATATAGTATATGCTGCAAAACCCTACTGCAAACCGACGTCAATGATATAGGTCTGTAGTTCGATGGATTACTCCTACTACCCTTCTTAAACACTGGTGCGACCTGCGCAATTTTCCAATCTGTAGGTACAGATCTATCGGTGAGCGAGCGGTTGTATATGATTGCTAAGTAGGGATCTATTGTATCAGCGTAATCTGAAAGGAACCTAATCGGTATACAATCTGGACCTGAAGACTTGCCCGTATCAAGCGATTTGAGTTGCTTCGCGACCCCAAAGGTATCTACGTCTAAGAAACTCATGGTGGCAGCTGTTCGTGTTTCAAATTCTGGAATATTCCATTCGTCTTCCCTGGTGAAGGAATTTCTGAAAACTGCGTTCAATAACTCCGCTTTAGCGGCACAGTCGTCGGTAACAGTACCATCGGCACTGCGCAGCGAAGGTATTGACTGCGTCTTGCCGCTTGTGTACTTTACATACGACCAGAATTTCTTCAGATTTTCTACCAAATTTATTTCGAGACAATGTTTCGTTGTGGAACCTATTAAAGGCATCTCGCATTGAAGTCCGCGCCAAATTTCGCGCGTCTGTAAATTTTAGCCAATCTTCGGGATTTCGCGTTCTTCTGAACTTCGCATGCTTTCTCCGTTGCCTCTGCAACAGCGTTCGGACCTGTTTTGTGTACCACGGGGGATCAGTTCCATCTCTTACCAATTTATGAGGTATGAATCTCTCAATTGCTGTTGCTACTATATCTTTGAATTTGTGCCACATCTCGTCTACATTTGCATAGTCAGTTCGGAAGGAATGGATATTGTCTCTTAGGAAGGCTTCTAGTGACACTTTATCCGCTTTTTTAAATAAAATTATTTTGCGTTTCTTTCCGGTGGATTTGGAAGAAACGGTATTGAGCCTAGCTACAACGACCTTGTGATCACTAATCCCTGTATCAGTCATGATGCTCTCTATCAGCTCTGGATTGTTTGTGGCTAAGAGGTCAAGCGTGTTTTCTCAACCATTTACAATTCGCGTGGGTTCGTGGACTAACTGCTCGAAATAATTTTCGGAGAAAGCATTTAGGACAATCTCGGAAGATGTTTTCTGCCTACCACCGGTTTTGAACAAGTATTTTTGCCAACATATCGAGGGAAGGTTGAAGTCCCCACCAACTATAACCGTATGAGTTACGAGACTCAAATTTTCTCTGAACTGTTCAGCAACTATATCATCGGAGTCTGGGGGTCGGTAGAAGGAGCCAATTATTAACTTAGTTCGGCTGTTAAGTATAACCTCCACCCATACCAATTCGCACGGAGAATCTACTTCGACTTCACTACAAGATAAACCACTACTGACAGACACAAACACTCCACCACCAATTCTGCCTAATCTATCTTTCCTGAACACCGTCTGAGACTTCGTAAAAATTTCTGCAGAACTTATTTCAGGCTTTAGCCAGCTTTCTGTACCTATAACGATTTCAGCTTCTGTGCTTTCTATTAGCGCTTGAAGCTCAGGGACTTTCCCAGCACAACTACAACAATTTACAACTACAATTCCGACTGTTCCTTGATCCAAGCACGTCCTGTATTTGCCATGCACCCTTTGAGATTGCAGCCCACCCCGTACTTTCCCGAGGCCTTCTAACCTAAAAAACCGCCCAGTCCACGCCACACAGCCTCCGCTACCCGTGTAGCCGCCAGCTGAGTGTAGTGAACTCCTGACCTATTCAGCGGAACCCGAAACCCGACCACCCTATGGCGCAAGTCAAGGAATCTGCAGCCAACACGGTCGCAAAACCGTCTGAGCCTCTGATTCAGACCCTCCACCCGGCTCTGCACCAAAGGTCCGCAGTCGGTTCTGTCAACGATGCTGCAGATGGTGAGCTCTGCCTTCATCTCGTTAGCAAGACCGGCAGCCTTCACCAAATCAGATAGCCGCTGGAATCCAGAGAGAATTTCCTCAGATCCAAAGCGACACACGTCATTAGTGCCGACATGTGCCACCACCAGCAGCTGGCTGCACCGTGTGCTCTTCATGGCATCCGGAAGGACCCTTTCCATATCAGGAACGACTCCACCCGGAATGCACACGGAGTGCACACTGGATTTCTTCCCCTCCTTAGCCGCCATATCCCTAAGGGGCCCCATTACGCGCCTAACATTGGAGCTCCCAACTACCTCTGTGATTGCCCGGACCTTGAAGGCTGAGAATCATCCTCTGAAACAGGGCAGGCAGCTGCATCTGGCTCAGCCAGAGACAGTGCCTGAAACCTGTTTGTCAGACGCACCGGGGAGGCTTTCTGATCAGCCTCCGGGGACGTCTTTCGCTGCCTGCCACGCCTTGGAACGACCTCCCAATCAACCACAGGCGAGGGCTCAGCCCCACTGCGGGCAGCAACCGGGGCAACCACAGCGGCAGACCGATCTGGGGACAGACGGGACGAGGTTGACATCCCCGTGATACCCAAGTCCGGCTCCCCACAGTGGTGCCCATTGGCAACAGCCTCAAGCTGCGCGACCGAAGTCAGTGCCGCTGGCAGCTGTGAGCGAAGGGATGCCAACTCAGCCCTCATCCGAACACAGCAATCACAGTCCCTGTCCATTCTAATCGATGTTGAACAACAGTTACTGAAACACGAGTCCGTGCCTAGATAACGCAAGTTAAACACGCAAAGAATGTATTAACTAACCTGTACAAATGCCTAACGACTGCGCTACAATCTGCCTGAATTTACGAATATATTAACTGAAACTCGAAATTACACCTACTATACGAAACTCACACGCAATTTAAATAAGAATCTACTATTCAGGTACTAAGGCGCGATGCTACAACTCTCAAATACTATAATACGCCCGAAATTTAATAATTAAACAATGCAAGTACCCAAAAACACGCAAAGAAATTAAGAATTAAACTATGTAACAAATAAGTAAGCTGGGGGTATACGACTTGCTGCTGCAGCTGCTAATCCAACGGTGGCAGGGAGCAGACACATACACACACAGGTGATCTCTGGGCCATTTTCTGTACCGCAACTTCCCGTTTGCTATCCTGAAAAAACTGAGTCAGCATCCCTCCATAATGAGTGAGATATTGAGCTCAGAAAGAGGAAGAGGTGTTAGTATTGTGCCATGCATAGCTTGGGGGTAAATATTTCTAGAAAGAAAAAAAAGAAGGAAAAAAACATAAAGTGAAGGTGTTATGTGGAATGTTGGATATTTTATAATCATTATTATTATTATTTATTTGTATAACATTTTTTATCAAACCCTTACTCTGTTTTAGCTAAGTAATCCTTCAATGTATAAAATGTATTACATAACAGGTACTTTTTAGCTGCCTTTTTAAATAAGTGTGTTTTTGCAATTTCTTTAATCTCTTTCGGTAATTTATTGCATAGTTTTATTCCTTGGTAGAAAATTCTGTTTTGAGTTTTATGTTTATTTTTTCTTGGTAAATGTAAGTTGAGTCTATCTCTTGTTGCATGGTCATGGACAGAGCTGTTTGTGCAGTAATTACCAATGTTATTTTTAATGTGTACAGCTGACTGGTAAATGTATTCACATGGAGCAGTTAAAATCCCCTGTGTTCTGAACATATCTTTACAATGAACTCGACTAGTATTTTTGGTTATTATTCTTGTGGCTCTTTTCTGGAGTTTGAAAATTGTGTTCATATTTTGTGCATTTGTTCCCCAAAAAAGAATGCCCTAGCGAAGAATTGAGTGTACATATGAATAATGGGTAACTAAAAGGCACTGTATGTTACACACTAACGATAGGATTCTAAGGGCATAACATGCTGATGACATTCTGTTTGCAAGTACCTTTATGTGTTCACACAACTTTAACTGAGAATCAATATTCATTCCTAGGAATTTTGCATTTATTACACAGTCTATAGAGGTGCCATTTACATTTAATTTAACATCGTCATTTTTCCTCTTCAAACTGAAATTCATGGCATTAGTTTTGTTTATGTTCCACTTTATTACTTATTGACCAATCATAAACTTCCTTGAGAGTTTCATTTGCTTTCTCGGCAAGGAGTTCTCTTGTCTTCTCAGTGACTACAATATTGCTGTCATCAGCGAAGAGGATTTTTTCACCATGACTAACACTACTGGGAAAGTCATTGACGTATATCAGGAACAGTATTGGTCCTAATATGCTACCTTGCGGAACCCTTACGCACAGGCAGCACAATTCACATAAATTACGGAACGATGATTTGTGTGCGCGGAGCTGGCACCCGAGAGCGCCCAGAATTTGTTGCATGAGGTTCAGATCAGGTGAAACTGGTGGCAAAGAAATCAGCCTGAGCTTTATATCACGCTCGTCAGACCACTGTAGCAGGCTTTTGGTCTAGTGACACGGACATTTATCATGCTGGAAGTGACCATTGCCGTCGAGGACGACAACAAATGTCAAGGGGTTGCAGGTGATCCTCCCAGTGTTCAACTATGTGCGCTGAACAGTGTGTGCCCCGAAACACTTGTGCTTGCACCGGTATTATACGAGGGGATACCCAAAAGAAACCGAACTAATTTTGTCGTGGGCGGAAGTTTTGTAGTAACGCGGGTCTTGCCGCTAGGAGCGCTTAGAGCGATCATACCAGAGCCAATACGCAGGGTGCCATCGCTGAAAAAGGTCAGGCCTAGTTTCAACAGAGTTTATAGTGACAACTGCTTTGTGTGATTGTCGTTTTTCCAATGGCTGATTTTCGTGAACAGTATGCGGTGGAGAAATTATGCTTTTTAATTTAAAAAAATGGAACAGAAGCTCTCGAAATGCTAAAAATGGCGAAGAAAGAAGATGCTGTCGGGAAAACGCAGATGTTTCAGTGGTTTTTCCGTTTCAAAAATGGTGAAATGTAACTGATGACAAGCCTCGTTCTGGTCGTCCTTCCACGGCCCGAACAACGTGAAAATGAAAATATTCCAGCAATCGCCAGCGAGGATAGAGGACAAACAATTGAAGAAATTGCGTAGCTGTCGGGAATGACTTGGAATTCAGTGCAGCGAATTGTGACAGACGACTTGGGAATGAAAAGGGTAGATGCAAAACGCGTGCAACGAGTGCTGACTGTTGAAGAAAAACAAGGTCGCGTAGAAGCACGTTGTGCTTTGAAAGAAGAAATGTTCCAAACCTTCTTTCAAACATTATCACTGGTTAAACTAGGTGCTATTGTAATATTACATTTTCTTATGGAAATAACTGTGTCAGATGCTGCGCTGTATATAGACATTATTTCTTGCAAAAGAAAGCGAACATTGCATTCTCTCTGATTTATATTATCTCTGTTGTTGAATGTAATGTTAATGACTCTGATTTTGTTCTTGTTCTAATAAAGACGAGGGGAACTTATAATTGTGGATAACATAATAAATCACATTCTATGGTTTGTCAGTACCAT
The DNA here is from genome assembly GCF_023898315.1 of Schistocerca nitens. Lineage (NCBI taxonomy): Eukaryota > Metazoa > Arthropoda > Insecta > Orthoptera > Acrididae > Schistocerca > Schistocerca nitens. The sequence goes on along the minus strand of NC_064615.1, from coordinate 250,557,785 downwards.
GTATGGCTAACACACACAGAAGTGCTACATATAGCCAACAAAGGCAGCAACTTAGCCTACCAGAAGCACTTGAAATTAACAAACACTTAGCCCTAAATTCTCAGCTGGTTCTAAATGACCAATTCTACATCTACATCTACATTTATACTCCGCAAGCCACCCAAAGGTGTGTGGCGGAGGGCACTTACGTGCCACTTTCATTACCTCTGAGCACATCACCACTCTTAAACTTTACACAATACAGTAAAACTGCTACTAACCACAAAGTGTCCCAATAGTACATCACAAATTCACACCCCAATATAACGTAATATCCCTTATGTGTTTACATTCCTAACTGTAGCTCAACTGTAACAATGTAATATTTGGTATTTATTAATGCACAATTTTTCCAATAACAAAATGTAACCCCCAAAGAAAACATCGCTGTTCTACAACCAACAATTAATATAGTATCCAGTGCAACTGTCCACAACAAAAACGAAAAAATTGTTATTTTGTAATAATGTATATTCTAAATAATTCTAATTGTTGTCATATATGGTACAGACAAACCATAAAATGTGATTTATTGTGTTAAAGAACAGTTTTACAAAACGAAATGTCAAAAGACTTGTTTGACAATTCCAAAGGCAATACCACAACTAAAGATCGTATGTAAGTGCGTTGTATCTTAGTCCAGAATATTTGGTTCATAAGAACACAACGTCCTTGTAAACAATAGCCAGTAGTTATCTGAAGATGGCCTAATAAACCGAAAACTAGTTCATACAAATAAAAATCAGTATAACAAAAATCGCCTAAGTGTTATTTAACCCTGAGTAAATATTACTCTTTCTAATCATCCTAATTTCTATAGAAAGATTCAGCTACACTACGTCTGCCTGGAGCAAATAAACACGGCGGCTTTCAGCGGACTTTAGAGCATGCAACAAGAAACTTGCTACAGCCCTTTACCAACATATTACCACACGACAAAACACACACGCAAGGAGGGTTTAGTTTCAATGGACATTTCAGTATACCAATTGAAATCCAAGAATGCATGCTAATATTGTCTATAAAACAATAAAGTACAATAAAAATTGCAATAAACTATGCTTATGATCTTGAATCAAAGCAACAACCAAGCCAGTGGAAGACTTCAACTTCGCCTCGCCCCGAAAGAGCTCTTGAGGTGAAATCAAACATGAAAGCAATCCTGATTTGTTTTTTCGATGTGAGATGAATCGTCCATTCACAGTCTGTTCCGCAGGGTCAGATAGTTCACCAGGTTTTGTACTTGGATTCTGAGAAGATTGCGCAACAGTGTGTGGCGGACGTGGCCCGATTTGTGGCTGTTTTTCCATCTTGACAATGCCCCTGCTCACACAGCGGATGTGGCCCGATTTGTGGCTAGTTTTTCCATCTTGACAATGCCCCTGCTCACACAGCCCTGCCCGTACTTCTAGACTAAAAATGGCATGACCCCTTATTCACTCGACCTTTCACCATATGCCGTTTTTTTCTTTTTTGTTTCTTAGCATGAAATGAGACATGAAAGGAAAGCGTTTTGCTGATGTCGCTGAGGTGAAGGAAAAAACAACAGAGGCACTGTCAGGCATCACAAAAGATGAATTTAAACAATGTTTAGAAAAATGGGTTAAGAGATGAGACGAGTGTATTAGTGCATGTGGAGAGTACTTTGAAGGGGCTTGAAGTTTTGTGCTTAAAATATGAATAAATAAGTTTAAAAAACGAATTTGGTTTCCTTTGGGTATCTCCTCGTACTCAGTCCCAGCGTCTGTCACAGATCGCCGTCTGTCCTGTTTTACAGAGAGGGTTTACCCTGATCTCCACGTTATGTAATTTGGCATGGGCGTCCGACACCTAGTCGCCTACTCGTAGTTCCACCGTCCTTCAACCACATTCCATAGATGCTCACGACAGTATCACGGGAGCAGCTGACAAGTTTCATCGACTCGAGATGTCCGAGCCCAGGTGGCAGCCCACAAGAATCCGCCCTTTATCAGATTCGCTTATGTCAGTGGATTTCCCCATTTGCAGCCAGAAAAGAAGCTAGAATGATTCCCCATTCGTCTATGCTTCAAAACCCAACCCCGTCAAGTGCTGGCATCACCATCATGTGACGTTCAGTCTTAGTGGTGATAAAATTTTGTGTCATGAGTGTAAAGGACGGAAAACCATCCATCGAGATGGCTGAACTGTGTACACCAGTAGTGGAAGTAGTGGAACTGCCATGATCTCCCAAAAAGTTACTCTGGGCACCATAAAATTTCGAAAGCCAAAAGTCGTTATACTGACTTCTTCTTCTTTTCAGCGATCACAGCCCCTGTAGACCACGCGCTGCATCAACAATCTGCTTCCATCTTCTTCTATCTCTCGCTGTCTCTCTCCAGCCTGCGGGGTTGCTAATGCTGCGAAGTCCTTCTTGTGTCATCTTTCCACTGCGTGCGAGGGCGACCCAATGGCCTTGTTTCTTGGAGAGTGCCCTCAAATGCCTTCTTAGGAATTCTGTTGGTTTCCGTTCTAGCCACATGCCCAGCCCATTGCAGTCTCCTACTTTTTAAATTCTGAATGACAGTGTGTGGCTTCATTAACTGATATTTTTCAATGTTCTTTCAAGCTCTCCAGATTTCATTCTCCAACACAGGTACCCATACTTTTGTCGTCACTTTTCTTTCGAAAACATTACGTTTTTCTCTCTCCTTTTTGGTAAGCGTTCAGCTTTCCGAACCACACAGTACTACTAGGCAGATGATGGTGTTATATATCTTCATCTCTATAGTGAATGAAAACCTTTACTTTTGATTGGGTTGCTTAAAACGTACAGACATCTTGAACATGATACTATACTATCATTTGTCTCCAGTGCTATGACATTTTTATTGCTGAAGCGCGATCCAAGGTATTTAAACTGATGAACTTTTCTGAATCTAGAATGGGGGCCAATTTCAAAGTGTGGATTTGCGTTTATGACTCGACCTATTTCCTTATATTCTGTTTTCTCTTGATTTATCAAAAGGCCCATTTTGCTGGTACTGTGCGTGAGGAATCTGTACGTGTCCTTCAGCTGTTCTTCTGTTTCACTGAGTAAGACTACATCATCTGCATATGCCAGGAGTTCTACTTCAATGTGTTCGAATCGGAGACCATTGCATTGCTGTAAATTACTCTCTCGTACCACTTTCTCCAATGCAAGACTGAAGAGAACACATGAAAGAACATCCCTCTGTCGTAAACTTGTTTTGACAGGGAAGCTAAGAGACAGCGATCCTCTGAATTTCACTGATACCTGTCAGCCATCCATGCACAGTTGATTTATTCTAATGATTTTACTTGGTATTCTAAATTCTCTTAGTGTTTTGTAGATGCTACTTCCGTGGATGCTGTCATAGGTCCGCTGGAGGTCAGTGAACAACAGTGAATGTTTTTGTTCAGTTACCAGTATTTCTCGAAGACCTTCCGTAGAGTAAACAGACTGTCATTAGTGGAACGGTATGGTCAAAATCCAGCCTGGTTTTCTTGAATAATGTTTTCTGTGTAAGGCTTGATTTTGTCGAGAATGACCATTGATAGAATTTTGTATGTTACGTTCAGCAAAGGGATTCCTCCGTAATTTTCACATTCCATTTTGTTTCCTTTCTTCTGTATGGGGCAAATGATTGCATTTTCCAGTCTTCAGATAGTGTTTCAGTTCTCCGTATCATTGTGATAAAGTTATAAATTTCTTTGTGTTGTTTGTTTCCATCCTCTTTTAAAATCTCTGCTGAAACCTGGTCCTCGCCTGCACAATATATACAAATGACCTAGTAGATAGTGTCGGAAGTTCCATGCGGCTTTTCGCGGATGATGCTGTAGTATAAAGAGAAGTTGCAGCATTAGAAAATTGCAGCGAAATGCAGGAAGATCTGCAGCGGATAGGCACTTGGTGCAGGGAGTGGCAACTGACCCTCAACATAGAGAAATGTAATGTATTACGAATACATAGAAAGAAGGACCTTTTTGTATGATTATATGATAGCGGAACAAACACTGGTAGCAGTTACTTCTGTAAAATATCTGAGAGTATGCGCGCGGAACGATTTGAAGTGGAATGATCATATAAAATTAACTGTTGGTAAGGCGGGTGCCAGGTTGAGATTCATTGGGAGAGTCCTTACATGATGTAGTCCATCAACAAAGGAGGTGGCTTACAAAACACTCGTTCGACCTATACTGGAGTATTGCTCATCAGTGTGGGATCCGTACCAGGTCTGGTTGACAGAGGAGATAGAGAAGATCCAAAGAAGAGCGGCGCGTTTCGTCACAGGGTTATTTGGCAAGCGTGATAGCGTTACGGAGATGTTTAGCAAACTCAAGTGGCAGACTGTGTAAGAGAGGCGCTCTGCATAGCCGTGTAGCTTGCTGTCCAGGTTTCGAGAGGGTGCGTTTCTGGATTAGGTATCGAATATATTGCTTCCCCCTACTTATACCTCCCGAGGAGATCACGAATGTAAAATTAGAGAGATTCGAGCGCGCTCGGAGGCTTTCCGGCAGTCGTTCTTCCCGCGAACCATACGTGACTGGAACAGGAAAGGGAGGTAATGACAGTGGCACGTAAAGTGCCCTCCGCCACACACCTTCGGGTGGCTTGCGGAGTATAAATGTAGATGTAGATGTAGAATCTTGTTGTTTTTCAGCTTTTGAATGGTGTGTACCATTTCCTGTTCTGTAATGCTATATTCGTCAGTATTACTGCTGTTACCCTCTATCATTGCGTAGATGAAGATTATGTGACGACCAGTGCAGTTTAACATTTCTGAGAAATACTCTGTCCATTTTGCTAGAATATCTTCCAGCTGTGTTAGCGTGTTTTGGTTTTTATCTTTTATGAAGAGGTTTTCACTTTGATAACCTCTGTTACTGTTCTTTTTATACTGAAACAGTTTCTTTGAGTCTCTGTTCCTGGTTTCCGCGTCTACAGATTCCAAGACTCCAGTTAGATATTTCCTTTTCCCTGTTCGTGGAACTCTTGCTCTCTCTCTTCTCACTGAGTTGAAGGTCTGTCTCCTGACCTCACTCTCCACATTATGCAGCCACAGCATCCTGCCTAATTCCCTCTCTTCCACAACTCTCCGACACTTTTCGTTGATCCATTTCCGTTTCTTCAGTTTCTTTTTCCTGCCCAATTTTTTCTCTGCTGCATCTGTTACTACGATCTTTATTCTTTCCCAAGTCTTCCCAGCACTATTTTCCTCCCCAACTTCACTCAATGCTGTAATCCGTTCATTAATTTCAATCACATAGGTTAATTAACAGACAATTCCTTCAATCTCTCTACGTCGAACATAGGTTTTGGGGTGGATTTTGGTTGTTGATTCCAAATCATCTTGATTTTCATCTTTCCTGCCAGTAGGAAGTGATCTAGCCACAATCTGCTTCTCTGCACGTTCTGACATCTCTTATGAATGAACTGCATCTTTGGTCTGCCATAACATGGTCAATCTGATTTACAGTTTCGCCGTCTGGAGAGCACTATGTACCTTTGTGAATTTCCTTGTGACGGAACATCTTGGAACAAATTCTCATATTCTTTGACAATGCGAAGTTGATCACTTGTAATCAATTTTCGTTTATGGTGGAGTGTTTCCTATGTTTTCCTGTTGTGGGGGTAAACACCTTCTCATTACCTATTTTTCCATTAAAATCCCATAGGGTCATCCTCATACTTCTTGTTGGAATATTTTCGACTACCCTATCTAATGCTTCATAGTATTCATCTTTCTCATCCTCTATTGAATCTTTATGAACATTTATGAATGTCACATCGTACCACTGGTGTTTGATTGTGATGTAAGACATTCTTTTGTTAGTGGGATGGAATTATTTTGCCATATTAACCATCTTGTGCTTGAGACCATAGCCAGTACCAAATCCATGCTGTTTCTTTATCATCCCCATTAAAAAATGACACTATCATCTTCCGTGTGTATCCCTTCTCCAAGACACCTACTTTCCAGTAGAGCTACAATGTCTGTCTTGAATATTTTTAATTGAGATATCAAAGACTCTGCTGCAGCTGGTTTATTAAGACGACGAATGTGAAATCCCATTTCTTCCTCCCACCTCGGTAATTTTTGTTTCACAGCCTAGGCCTCTTCCTTTAAATCCATTTTCCGAGGCATATCGTTGATGTGAGCCAGCATGTATGAAATCCCTGGCCGCGTTGCGAGCGCTGCGCAGGTTAAACTTGGCGATGCGGCTGCCATCTCACAGCTTACAAGCTTGCTGAGTAATGCTCTGGATTATCATTTCCTAGGCAGGAACCTAGCTCTGCCTGCCCTGTAGAGGTATCTTCCACCTCGTTTGCCGCTCAAATGTCATAAAATTCTCTTCTGTTATCTGAGACATTGCCATCCTCTTCACTGGCTTCGGTCCACCCCGGGTATTTAATTGCCCCGGTACTCACCAGACATCTGTCTAGCTCAGTATCCCTCTATCCACCACTTGGGGAGGCGCCCGATGGGGCACCAGCAACCCCCCATGGGCGTTGTACTGATACTTATACAAAAAAAAGTTATAATTAAAATCGATTAAGGCGACGTACGTCAAAGAGTCAAACGATGGTTAGACATAAGGAAAATGTGAAGCTTCATATGATATTCGTACTATTCGAAAAGCTATTTCCAAAAAAAAAATTATTCAAATGGCTCTGAGCACTATGGTACTTAACATCTGAGGTCATCAGTCCCCTAGAACTTAGAACTACTTAAACCTAACTAACCTAAGGGCATCCATGCCCTAGGCAGGATTCGAACCGAGAACCGCTCGGCCACAACGGCCGGCCAAACTATTTCCATTCAGGTGAAACTGCTATACGGGGTGATTTTTTCCACAGCGTAAAGCTCTAGGGATTGATCGATCAGTGGACACTGAACAAAAAAGGTCTAATGAACTTACGTCCGGAACTGCATGGTTTCCATGCTACTGACCATTTATTCAAGCATACTTTGTTACAGAGATTGCGGTCTAATACGCGGTGTACCATGCAGCCACAGTCACAGTACGCATGGTTTCCTCCTAGAGGGTGGTACTGTTCCTGATACGTCATGCCCTAGTGCCCCCTCCTGCCATAGTAATTGACAATGTTGCTGACTCAACTTGTAGTGGATGTGATACAGCGTTGTACACAATGGTTCCATATTCGAATCGAGAGCTTGCCGTCAAGGTGTTTACTGGGGCAGGCCGGCCGGGGTGGCCAAGCGGTTCTAGGCGCTACAGTCGGGAACCGCGCGACCGCTACGGTCGCGGGTTCGAATCCTGCCTCGGGCATGGATGTGTGTGACGTCCTTAGGTTAGTTAGGTTTAAGTAGTTCTAAGTTCTAGAGGACTGATAACCTTAGAAGTTAAGTCCCATAGTGCTCAGAGCCATTTGAACCATTTTTACTGGGGCAGCGGGCAACAAGGTTGTATCAGGAGACTATCCCCACTGACAACAACCACAGAATAGAATGTTTCCACATCGGGAGCAGTTTTGTCATTGGTTTGTTCACCAGAGAACCACGATTCCGGGTTTTGTGTCATCCATCCTATTGACAGATGAGGCCACCTTAAAGCAGGGTGGTATCTTTAACTTTCATAATATCTCTAGGATAGCATGCAGAACCCTATGGTACGATGGCAGGGAATCATCAGCGTCGGTGCAGCCGGAATGTGTGGGCGGTATTTTAGGACCATCTTCCTTCCACGTAGCCTAACAGCCCGGAACTATCGGCGTATCTTGCGGGCGACTTTGCCTCGCCTGCTGGAAGAAGCGCCATTGATGATTCGAAGGGTTATGTGGCTGCTACATGGTGGTGCTCCAGCGCAATTCGCCGTTAACGTCCGGAAGCATCTCAATCGTGTCTTCCGTGGTGGATGGAACGGACGAGGGCATCCAGTTGCATGGCCTGCTCGTTTATCGGATTTCAACCCATGCAGTTACTGGTTATGGGGCCTTCTCAAACTTATCGTGTATGCAGATGCCATTCCAGATGTGGAGACACTGGATCAGCTTATTCAGGCTGCCTCTGACACTGTTCCGATGCAGCCTGGCCGGTGTGAACGTGTGAGACAGAACATGCTACGGCACATACACGTATGCGTTGAGACATTTTCAACACATACTGTAACCATGGCTGCGTGGTACAGTGCGTATTAGACCACAGACTCTGTAACAATATATCATTGAATAAATGGTCTCTAGCATGGAAACCATGCATTTTCGGCCATAAGTTCATTATACTTTTTGTCCCGTACCCACTCATCAATCAGACCCTAGAGTTTGTACACGGTCAAAAAAATCACCCAGTATACGGAAACAGTCATAACATGTATGTTTATAATCGGAATGGAGGTATGAGTCACCACAGTATGTTTGGACTAAAATTACCATTGCTCGATTTATTTTAAGGCAATGAGGAACCAATTAGATAATATTTCCATCTGGTGTCGTGAAAGTGAGCTCACTTTAAATTCGATATAATCCCCATAGACAGGAGATAGATCCCGTTATATAAGTGGTAAACTTCTGGAGCCCGCTCCTTCCGTTAAATACCTGGTGGGGTTAGTACCACGAGGCGACGTGAAATGGGACGAACACGTGAAACAGGTACAGGAGTGACTAATACCGATTTGTTGGGAGGGCTGTGGCAAAGTGCGGAGTACCCGTTAAGCAAAACCGCTTACAGGTCGCCGGTCCTACGTACTGTAGAGTGCTGCTCCTGCGTTGGAGTCTTCTCAAGAAGCCTGACAGCAGACAGAATTTATAGACACACTGAAAGGATCGTAAAAGGTCGGCATAGCTCATAAGAAAGTGTCTCGGATGACGGAAGAGAATTTTTATGACATCCCAGCGGCAAAAGGGGTGGAAGATACTTCTACAGGGCAGGCAGAGCTCGGCTCCTCGGAAAGCCAGTCTGCCTAGGAAATGATAATCCAAGGTATTACTCAGCACGCTTGTAAGCTGCGAGATGGCAGCCTTTATGCTATCTAATCATATTCACAATACTTTGCCAGAATGTAGCTGAAGTGTGTGAGGCGCTCTACTTCATTTTTAAGATGAAATATGATTACGACTGTACAATTAATGACGTAACGTACAGTGAAAAGTGATTCACTATTAATTGTCTTATCTTGACGGAAATTACAGCTAGAGAAACTTCGACAAAAGTTATGTACTAGGGTTGGGACTTTAATAATGCCAACTATTTATTTACAGCTCGTACAAAATAGATATGTGTTTCAAAGTTTTACTGACCTTCAGAGTAGTCACCAGCATTATGTATAACCCGTTGCCAGCGATGTGGAAGTCGTAGGATACTCTTAGCAGCGCCAGTTGTGTTGACAGTTCTAGCGGCGCGGTCTATTGCCCGACGAATTTGTAGCAGTTCTGAAGCGAATGCCGTGAAATGTTTCCTTCAGTTTGGAAATCGAGGTGAACTTACGAGGCTTAAGTCAGGGGAGTGCAGTAGGTGGTATAGCACCTAGCAGCCCCATCAGTCAAACAAATCACTAACAGCTTGCACTCTACGTGCTTCAGCATTGTCCTGCAAAACGATGGTCAGGTCATGCAGAAAGTATCATCACTTCTGTCTCTATGCTGTTCAGTTTTGGAACACAACCTACGACCAGCTTAGAGACAGAAGTGATGACACTTTCTGCAGGACCTGACCATCGTTTTGCAGGACAATGCTCAAGCGCGTACAGTGCAAGCTGTTACTGATTTGTTTGACTGATGGGGCTGCTAAGTGCTATACCACCTACTGCACTCCCCTGACTTAAGCCCTCGTGAGTTCAACTCGATTTCTAAACTGCAGGAAACACTCACAACATTCGCTTCAGAACTGCTACAAATTTGTCGGGCAATTGACCTTGCCGCTCGAACTGTCAACACAACTGCCACTGCTAAGAGTATCCTGCGACTTCCACATCGCTGGCAACGGGTTATACACAATTCTGGTGACTACTTTGAAGGTCAGTAAAACTTTGAAGCACGTATATATTTTGTACGAGCTGTAAATAAATAGTTGTCACTATGAAACTTCCAACCCTCGTATAATTACATCAGTTAAATACGTATTCACTGCGCCACATTTCCTCGTGAAGAGAGACACGGCCTCATATTAGATTTTAGTCACATACTCATCCACTGTGAGGCACAAAAACGCTAAACGTCTTACAGGAAAAGGCCTTTGATATCAACTGATGTTACTGAGTGTGCTCCAGACACCTGGTGATGAATTGCCTGTTTGGAAGTGGTAGCGACGGTGAAAATTAATGTTTAATTGTAAAATGTATCCAGTCAGTGGAGAGCGATGGGAACGCCGTCTTCGTCCTTTCCCAGAATTACGTGTTTGGTTTTTTCCAGGGGCCAACTCATGCCTCATGAGTGCTATGTGGACTTCCTGTCGCCTTCTTACAACTGGCATATTCAGAATTCGAGTCATTATGAGTCTGCTTTTTCTGTGCCAGCTGGCATATTTAGAATAAAAGGCACGATGATGCTGCTGTTTCTCTAGTAAGCAGTGCCTCAACAGTTCTCGCTTAGCTTCGGAAGTCTCAACGACCCTCATTTGGAAAAACTCAATGAGGTGCCACGAACCCGGATCCTCCGAATTGTACTCAACTATTACGCACCCGCGAAGACAGCTTTAGCATGTGATTCTGTATTGTGCTTAACACCATTCTTCTCACGCTGGTCAATGATTTTTTTTTAGCATAGTCTCAAGTGGTCTGCTGCACATTTCTGTTTCGTATCACTCATAAACAACAATCCGCCATCAACTGGAAGAGAAAACAGCATAAAAACGCCATTTCTCGTCTCCGTTAACGATACAGGGTCGGTGTTGTTCACGATGGTGGAATGATCACAGCTCATAACATTTGCCAGTTGTCGAGTACAATGACGAGGATCATTGTGGACTAATGCGTTTAAATGATCTTCATCGAACACCGAAGGTCTTCCTGAACATGGAGATTTAAAACTAAAAAACCCCTTTCTTGTCGTGCTCTGTCCAACGGCATTATCCCTATACACGGCGCAAATGTTTCTGGTTGCCTCTGCTGCTGCCACTCAATTACTGAACTCAAACAGAAGAATATGTCGGAGATGTTCTGATTTCTCCACTTGGCACTCAATTTTCTGGCGACCACAGCTCCTCACACTATCTCCAAATGATAAAATGACATTATATTAACTCGGTTGGTTCAAATGGCTCTGAGCACTATGGGACTCAACTGCTGAGGTCATAAGTCCCCTAGAACTTAGAACTACTTAAACCTAACTAACCTAAGGACAACACACACATCCATGCCCGAGGCAGGATTCAAACCTGCGACCGTAGCGGTCGCGCGGTTCCAGACTGTAGCGCCAGAACCGCTCGGCCACCAGCGGCCGGCTATATTAACTCGAATAGCAACAATTAGCTACAAATAAAAATGACAATCGATAAATAAACCCATAGCAACCGGAATACCAACATGCGAAACTAAATCGCTATGACCTTATGCACAAACCTAATGTTATTGGTGTTTTAATTTCCATTTTAAGCACATTTCACCGATTTTATGTTATCATAGCGAATGCGGATAGTGTGGGTGTGCAGGTAGCCGTGAGTGAGATTGACAGTGGGTGGAATTTTTCAGGAGTTAATCCTTGTTTTACAACCATTTTAGTTATTTTAACCACATTCGCACCTTCTAATTTGAGTATGCGCGCTGATAACTTCGCAGCTGAGCGCCCTTAAACCTCAAAGCACACACACACACATACAGCGTATACAACAGCTGAAAAAGTGGGTTTTGATTTCGTTTAAGGCAAATGTTGCCAAACTCGTAGCGCAGAACTGCGGTTGTATGCTGAAAGTTAGTGCCAAGCCCTTAGGATATGTTTTTTTTTCAGATATAGTACTGTAAAAATATTCAAGATACTGGAAATGTGAATAAAAAATACGTCAACGAAAAAGAACATCAGCTGTTGAGAGAAATGCTACTAACATTTTAGCCGCGGTAACACACTATTTAGATGTCACAAGGGTGCTTGGGTGTGCGAATATTGTGATAAGACGCAAGTCACGCTTCCCGTTGTTCGCTCCATCTACGGCCTCAAGATAATGACTTTCAGGATCGGTTACAGTTCTCCGAACGATGTCTAAAGACTTCGGAGGTGGCGTTTCTATACAAGATTTTAATACGGAAAAAGAATAGTTTAAGACCATCGTCAAATCGCTGTTCGCAGCATTGACTACTATTCAGCTGAAGATTCACGCTGGCCGAAAGGTGAATGAACAACTGCCTTCTTCTGTCAACGTATGGTGCAGGCTATTCAAGAATGCGTCATTGGTCCATTTTTTGTTGATGGCCCCATAAACGGCCATAGGTGTTTATAGTTCCTAAAAAGCAGTAAAGCTCCGAGTCTTTAAACAATCAAACTCCCATGTACAACCCAGTTTCAAATTTCGGATTACTTTACAAATTAGGTGATGTGTTGAATATTTCACGTTTAGCATGTAAGAAAGAAAAAGTATAGAAAAGGTTTGAAATTATATTTAAAGTTTGTCGGAAGTCGCGAAGTGGTCTCATTATCAAACAATGAATGAGGATTTCGGGGTAATTTGTGCTCCGTTTTAATCAAAGGCTAGTTTTTAAATCATCTCAACGTTTATGACGTCAATTGACCTGAACCACGTATCATACAGTGATATAGTTTTACAGGTGGATTCAGTGCTATATGTGCACACTGTATGCAAAACGTATAGTAAACAAGAAATAAATTAAAACCTCATGCCTGATGCGACAGTTTTACTGCATGAACGGAGAAAATGTAGTATGCGAATATTTTTTTTCCTTTCATCATTTGGTAGTGAGGGCTGGGGAGGGGGGGGGGGGTTTAGCGACAAAAAGATTCGTAAAGGTTTGAAATTATGTCTAAAGTTTGTTGCAGGTCATTAAATGCTCTCATTCTAAAACACTGGATGAATATCGTCTGGATAGTACTGGTGCGCAGTAATTACGCTGCCTCAAGATACGCTGAAGTGCCAAACAAACTACGTACGTATTCAAATATGGAGATATGTAAACAGGCAGAATACGGTCCTGCGGTAGGAAACGCCTACATAAAATAACAAGTGTCTGGCGCAGTTGTTAGACTGCTGCTGCTGTGGCAGGTTATCAAGATTTAAGTGAATCCCACCGTGCTGTTATAGTCGGCGCACGAGCGATGGGACAGAGCATCTCCGAGGTAGCGATGAAGTGGGGATTTTCCTGTACGACGATATTACGAATGCACCGTGAATATCAGGAATGCAGTATAACATCAAATCTCCGACATCGCTGCGGCCGGAGAAAGATCCTGCAAGAGCGGGACCAACGACGACTGAAGAGAATCGTTCAACGTGAGAGAAATGCAACCCGTCCGCAAATTGCTAGATTTCAGTGCTGGACCATCAACTAGTGTCAGCGTGCGAACTATTCAACGAAACATCATCAATATGGGTTTTCGGAGCCGAAGGCCCACTCGTGTATGCTTGATGACTGCACAGCACAAAGCCTTACGCCTCGCCTGGGTCCGTGAACACCGAGATCGGACTGTTGATGATTGGAAACATGTTGCCTAGTCGGACGAGTCTCGTTTCAAATTGTATAGAGCGGATGAACGTGTACGGTCATAGAGACAACCTCATGAATCCATGGACCCTGCAAGACAGCAGGGGACTATTCAAGCTGATGGAGGCTCTATAATGGTGTGGGGCGCGTGCAGTTGAAGTGATATGGGACCGCTGATACGTCTAGATACGACTCTGACAGGTGACACGTACGTATGCATCCATTCATGTCCTTTGTACATTCCGACGGACTTGGGCATTTCCAGCAGGACAATGTGACATCCCACACGTCCAGAATTGCTACAGAGTGGCTCCAGGAACACTATTGTGAGTTTAAACACTTCTGCGGGCCACGAAACTCCCCAGACATGAACACTATTGAGCATATCTGGGATAACTTGCAACGTGCTGTTCAGAAGAGATCTCCGCCCCGTCGTACTCTTACGGATTTATGGACAGCCTTGCAGGATTCATGGTGTCAGTTACCTCCATCACTACTTTAGACATTACTCGAGTCCCTGCCATATCGTGTTGCAGCACTTCTGCCTGATAGCGAGAGCCATACTCGGTACTGGGCAGGTGTACCAATTTCTTTGGCTCTTCAGTGTATATACACTGTTTCTAACTTCAATTCTTGGTTTGTTGTGTTATACCTTTTACGTAAGACCTCCTAATGAGTATATTATGTAACACTTGTCTTATTATGTTTAACCTTTTTCGTGAAATTATGCAGACAAAAGTACGGAAATATCAAAAATAGATGACATTGTCGCACCAAATACGGTGTAAGAAAACCGTTGGCATTCAAAACAGCTTCCAGTCGTCTCGGAATGGATAAGTACAGGTCTTAAATGGTTTTCAACGGAACATGATACCATTCTTCCAACAAAATAGTGGCAATTCGGGTAACGATGGTGGAGGTGGACAGCGATCGTGCACTCTTCACACGGAAGTAGACCATAAAGGGTCAGTATTGAGACCTGATGACTGTGGTAGCCAGAAGAAGTGCGACAATTCATCCTCGTGATCACAAAACCAGTCCTGGACGATGTGAGCAGTGTGAAAACGAGCGCTGTCGTCTTGGAATACAGCATCACCACTAAGGAAGTGGGACGGACCTGATAAGCAAAAAGGTGACGTAATACGTGGCAGTAATGCGACCTTGCACAGTAACCATGGGCCCATGGAATACCACGATACGGCTGCCCAAATCAACCACTGAACCCCCGCCATGTTTCACTGTTCTGAAGTGAACTCGGCCAGTGTGAAACAGGACTCTTCCGATCAAAGGACTTCCTTCCAATGCTCCATAAGACCAAGTTTCATGGCTTCAGCACCACGTTTTCCTGTTACTGCCATTTCCGTCGCTGATGTGTGGCATTGGAATTCCAACTCGCCCTGCTATTCCAGCTTACGGAGCTGCCTTCGCATTATTTTGCCACTGACAGGGTTCGCGAGTGCGTTTTTCAGTTCTGCGGTAACTTTTGCAGCTATCGTCCCCTTATTTTTCGTCACAATCATCTTCAATGACCGTCTGTCACTGTCATCATTGAACTCACGTTTCGACCATGTTGTGAGTTTAAAGATGTTGTGTTTCCGCTTTCCGTGGATGCGGTACGAATCTTTTATACTGTGCCTCTTGAAACAGCAGACACTTCCAGCTACCGTGGTTACAGAAGCATCCACGATAGGAGCACCAAAAATTTGCCCAGGTTCCAATCCACTTAGAACCGAAACAGTGCACTCACAACTACACGGAGGACTGTTCTGACCACGACTGACACTTGCAACGTACTGAGGCCATTGCACAGATGCCGTTTGTGATCAAATACAACAGCACAACCGCGCGGAGTGGGCGCGCTGTTTGAGGCGCCATGTCACCGATTGCGCGGCCCCTCCAGCCGGAGGTTCGAGTCCTCCCTGGGGCATCGGCGTGTGTGTGTGTTCTTAGCGTAAGTTAGTTTAAGTAGTGAGTAAGTCTAGAGACCGATGACCTCAGCAGTTTGGTCGTCTAGGAATTCACACTCATTTGAACAATTTTGAACAACAGCACAACCTGCAGGCGTGGCAAGAGTCTGCATTTATGTTCAAGCATGCATTTCTCGCGGTTTTGTCATATTTTTGTCCTATCCTTGTACGTCTTAATGAGTGGATTGTCAGCATTCTAAATTTTTTAATTCGGAGCTATTAATGTGAAATACTGAAAATCAAATTTTTGCTGCTCTTGGACACTGCTAGACAGCCAGCCTGCAACTGGGATGCGTTCCGTTCCCCGGGATGATCGCTTAGTAATATACGTTGGACGTTCAGTAAGTAATGGAACACATTTTCTCGCCTAATTTCGACTGGAAAAATGCAGAATTTGTTGTGGGACATGGTGGAATAGTCCCGCTTCATTCCCCATAACTTCGGAATTCCGACGGGTGGAGGTGCTATATGTAGCCTTTAAAATGGTGTCTGTATAGGAGGTGCGTTCCAAGCAGGGAGCTGTGAATGATTTTCCTTTGGTGGAAAACTAGAACACCGAAAGTATCCACAGTCAGTTGCAGAACGTCTACGGAAACTTGGCAGTGAACAAAAGCTCGGTGAGTTGGGCGTCTGTCATCATCTCAGCAAGGTCGCACACATCTGTCACATCTCCCGTGTGCCAGCCGGCCGCACACAGCTGTGACTCCTGTGAATTTGGGACGTGCGGACACTCTCATTCGAGGTGATCAAAATCAAATGGTTCAAACACCCCTGAGCACTATGGGACTTAACATCTGAGGTCATCGGTCCCCTAGACTTATATAGCATATATATAGCTGTCTTCAGACCACAAGTGGCCCATCGGTACCATCCGACCGCCGTGTCATCCTCAGATGAGGAGGGGCGTGTGGTCAGCACACCGCTCTCCCGGTCGTTATGATGGTTTTCTGTGACTGGAGCCGCTACTAGTCGGTCGAGTCGCATCACGAGGCTGAGTGCACCCCGAAAAATGGCAACAGTGCATGGCAGCCCGGATGGTCGCCCATCCAAGTGCAAGCCACGTCCGACAGCGCTTAACTTCGGTGATCTGATAGGAACCGATGTATCCACTGCCACGAGGCCATAGCCTCCCCCCCCCACCCCCCACCACCCCCGCCCGCTAGACTTAGAACTACTTAAACCTAAGTAGCCTAAGGTCATCACACACAGCCATGCTCGAGGCAGGATTCGAACCAGTGACCGTAGCAGCAGGGCGGTTCCGGACTGAAGCACCTAGAACCGCTCGGCCACAGCCACCGGCATTCGAAGTGATCGACGATCTCAGTCAAACACCTCGCTGCTCATCTGGACGTCTCTGTTGGTAGTGCTGACACACTCGTCCAAAGGTGTGTGCCTGCTGTTTTCGTCGCCGCCTAACAAAAGGCTATAAAGAGCAACGAAGGACCATCTATGCGGAATCGCATGCGCGTTACGAGGCTGATAGCGACAGTTGTTTGTCGAACATCGTCACAGGCGATGAAACGTGGGTTTATCATTTCGAACGGTAAACAAAACGGCAATCCATGGAGTGGCGCCACAACGCCTCTCCTACAAAGAAAAACTTCGAAGCCGCACCCTCAGCCGGTAAAGTCATGGTGAAGGTCTTCTGAGACTCTGTAGGGGTTATTCTGTTTGATGTCCTCCCTCACGGCGCAACGATCTACTATGATACGTATTTCGTTATCCTCAGGAAATTGAAGAAACGTCTTCAGCTTGTTCGTCGCCACAAAAATACAAACTTCTCATGCTCCAGGACAACGCAAGGCCTCACACAAGTCTACCCACCAAAGAGGAGCTCAGAAGACTTCATTGGACCTTCCTCGTCCACTCTACAGCCTGGATCTCGCAGTATTATACTTTCATTCTGTTTGACCCAATGATGAATACACTCATCGGGAATCAGTTCATGGATGATGAGGAGGTTATTGATGCTGGAAGACGTTGCCTCCGACGTATATCAGTGGAGTGGTACCACGTGCGCATACAAACCCTCCCAGTAAGGGAACACAGATTATGTTGAAAAATAGGGTTTTGTAGCCAAAAGGGCAGGGAATAATACGATGTATTGGAATGCTGAATAAGACTAACCCGCTTCAGAAAAAAAGTGTTGCATTAGTTAATAAACACACCTCGTAGATATGGTACCACATGTATTGGGAGAATCCTGCCGCACACGAGGCAATGCGCGTCCACGATGCTACTCCTGGCGGGTGTAAAATGAATGTGCACAACGGAAAATAATAAACGCCAAATTGAAGATCTGGCCCTGTCTGACTATCCCCTGAAGAAGATCTTAGGATCTCTTAATTCTATAAATTACAAACTTAACATAAATGAATGATGAAGGCAACTAATCCTACTAAATGATAAACGTTGTTCCTCCTTATATTTTTTTGTAGATTAAAAAAAAACCTTTATATTACAAAGTTTCTATTTTCTAAGTAAAATTACTAATCAATTGCCCAACTCTGCCCCTTATTATGACTACGCAGTCTAATATCAATAACGCGAAATGACTGTCATCATCTACGTACCAAACAATAGAAGACACTACTTTCAAAGATGATCTACGGTGGTATGGAAGCTCAGTGGAAATAAACTAACGTGATCACAGCTGTTTAGCTTTTATAGCCCTAATAAGCCGAAGCAATTTGCGATATCACTCTATGTACTGTGTCCGGTGCATCGAAGTGATGGTTCTCGTACTCGTCTGCGACGATGGAAGAACTCCAGCCACAAATAAACTCTTTCAGACAATAGGACGGCAGAAGGCAGTCCTCTGACTAATATACTCTAATACTGTCTTCTCCTCTCTGTTTTCTACAGATGAGAAACGCGAACTCCCAGCCACAAGGACGGAGTTCAGATAACGTCTCAACGTAAGTATAGGCAGAATAAGTGCTCCCAATTACTAAACGCTGCGTGCTCTCAATTAATGAACGCTGCGTACTCAACGACGACTTCCAACTCGGAGGTGAAGTCCAGAATCATATAGGTTCGCAACAGTACAGTGCCTAACCGTTCTAACAATAAACTCTCCTGAGAGCAAAGACAGTAAGTCCGTCTGTACCAATAAAGCTGATATCAAGCGACTGCCACACACGGGCGCTCACAACGGAACACCTCGTCTCTCCATCGCTGGCGTCCCAGCAAGGGTCAGCTCCCCACCATCGTAATTCCGAAAAAGAATCATATTCCCGAAACCACGGAATATTCTCCCTCTCTACAGATTCTTCCGAACGCCGACCAACCATATTTTAGTCTTTGTCGTCCAGTGCAGAAAGTTTGCGAGACACCTATACTCATACAATGGTACGCTTCTCGTTAAAAATCCTTGGAAATAACCCAGCCTGCGTGGTTTCCGAGGTGCCGCTTCTTCGTTCCTCTCACCTGCGTCCAAGATTTGCAAAGTTCGGAAGTATTATGCGGTTATCCTTCCGACCCTACTACAATAGCGGCCGATAGCGGCCGGTCGCCCCTGTATTGTGTCTTCGCGCTCATGTGTCAAGACGTCTGTCTAGCTACTTCCTGTTTTTAAGCAGGACCAACACCTGTACGGGCCTTCCACCCAGAGCTTGAGATCTGCCTGGCGTTCCAACCTCTACTGGTATAGGCAATCATTCATTACGCCATTCTGATAACAAAGACAATCAGTTACCTTTCACGCAATAAGGATTAACAATTACTTACAAGGCGTACGTGACTATGTCAGTCTCCTTTATATATTCATATATACGATGTACAACCTGTCACATGATAGCTATCTTCCGAAGTAAGAGTGATTTCAGGTGTGCCGCAGGGGAGTGTCATAGGACCGTTGCTATTCACAGTATACATAAATGACCTTGTGGATGACATCGGAAGTTCACAGAGGCTTTTTGCAGACGATGCTGTGGTGTATCGAGAGGTTGTAACAATGGAAAATTGTACTGAAATGCAGGAGGATATGCAGCGAATAGACACATGGTGCAGGGAATGGCAATTGAATCTCAATGTAGACAAGTGTAATGTGCTGCGAATACATAGAAAGATAGATCCCTTATTATTTAGCTACAATATAGCAGGTCAGCAACTGGAAGCAGTTAATTCCATAAATTATCTGGGAGTACGCATTAGGAGTGATTTAAAATGGAATGATCATATAAAGTTGATCGTCGGTAAAGCAGATTCCAGACTGAGATTCATTGGAAGAATCCTAAGGAAATGCAATCCGAAAACAAAGGAAGTAGGTTACAGTACGCTTGTTCGCCCACTGCTTGAATACTGCTCAGCAGTGTGGGATCCGTACCAGATAGGGTTGATAGAAGAGATAGAGAAGATCCAACGGAGAGCAGCGCGCTTCGTTGCAGGATCATTTAGTACTCGCGAAAGCGTTACGGAGATTATAGATAAACTCCAGTGGAAGACTCTGCAGGAGAGACGCTCAGTAGCTCGGTACGGGCTTTTGTTAAAGTTTCACCGAGGAGTCAAGCAGTTTATTGCCCCCTCCTACGTATATCTCGCGAAGAGACCATGAGGATAAAATCAGAGAGATTAGAGCCCACACAGAAGCATACCGACAATCCTTCTTTCCACGAACAATACGAGACTGGTATAGAAGGGAGAACCGATAGAGGTACTCAGAGTACCCTCCGCCACACACCGTCAGGTGGCTTGCGGAGTATGGATGTAGATGTAGATGTAGACTGTGTTTGTTGATCACGGCAAAGTATGTGGATGAGTGCTTGTAAGGTGCGAAATTGTAGCCACCTTACATACGTCGCACCAGAATGATGAATGCCTTGGCCATTGCGAACAGGTAATTACAGACCTTAAAACAACATTTGGAGGTCGTTGAATCGCTAGTCTGGCAAAAGCAAAATGGCCAGTACGCTCACCCGGCTTAACACCTTTGGATTTTTACCCGTGGGGAAAATTGAAACAGGTGGTCTGCAAGGAAACACCGACTGTTCCCGAAGACACGAAATGCCGTCACCCACACTTACGGTCGTGTCAAGACCTTAAACCGCGCCTCCATTTAACGAGGCCGTAACGCTGCCACAAGAGCAAGGAAGTCGGCCTTACGACTCGCTCTCCGTCTGCTAGCAGCAGCAGCAGTGAGTGCTGCCTGTATTTCATATCTGTGATTCCTTGTATTCACTGGAAAAAAGTCGTACACTCTCTTACTGTACCATACGTTTCATGCTTTCTATTCAAATGCACGTTGTTACTGAGACCAATAATTTAACAGTATAGCTTACCATAACTCTCTGATTGCTCTTTTGTGATACTAACGTCACTGTCACCCGTGCGAAGTGGCACTCGATTCGCAGAAAATCGTTGTGTTGACGTGATCGGTTTCCATGGTTCATATGGAGCTTTGAACATTAATGGTTTTACTACAACGCAAGTTTTCGAGGAATACGAAATATTAATCTTATCACTCGGCACGTGTCACACGGTAAATTCAGCCATTATCCGCGGTGTATTGTCCAGCAGCATTATAACTTCAGGGTACTTCAGGGCACGTGCATAGCTTCTGCACTTGACGGGGCATTGAAAAGCAAGTATGCAAGTTATGAAATCGAAGGTGCTTTCAATAAACAGTAACAAAACCAAAAAATCTCATTCTGAGTGTGCAGCTGCGTTATAATAAATAAACGAAACGCTAATGAACCTGACAACTCTCGCAGTAGTCTAACACGTTATGTACTAAAAGTCTTCCACAGCAACAAAACAGTGCTGGTGGATACGACCATATTTATCTGCCACACACGACCACATACGCGTGGTAACGATGGGGCCTAAATTATACATTTCCGCACCTGCGTCTATATTCAGTACATCACTATGAATTGTGTGGCAGAGGTATATTTCCTTCTACCTCTACTGTTCGTGCAACGAGCTAGCGAAGAATGATGGCTTAAATGTCTCTGTGCATGCTGTAATTAATCTAAACTTGCCTTCGCTGTCCCACGAGAGTCATTGGGGGTTGTAAATATGCCTACATTTCTCACTCAGTACCGGTTCTTGAAATACAGTAAAGAGTTTTCACCGGAGAGTTGGCATCTCAGTTCAGCTTTCTCAGCATCTCACTGACACTCCCCCGTGTGTAAACTAAGGAAAGACCGTTCAGCATCCTCCATTAGCCCTGTCTGGTTGAGTAATTTTCTAGGCTGGGTTGGACGGAGACCCGCTTTAAGGCCCTAGCAGCACAAATGGCCGTGTTGTCCGCCAAGCTGTATTCAGGGTGTATCACAATTAGTAGCGAAAACCGACAAGGGTGAAAATTTACAAGGAACAGGAAAGAGGGGTGGGTTCATATGATACGTCGCTTGTGTGGGAAAGTGTTCCAGAACCGTTTTGTAAACAGTGTCTCTTATTTCGTTTTCTCTGTTTCCTACCAATGAAACAATGTCTGTCGCCTGTAATAGATACTACTGAACCTTTCCATTTCACTCCTTACAGATGGTTAACGGAGCTATTTTTGGGGGCTGTCTCTGTCCAGTTGCTTACGGGGCAGTCAAAAGTAAGCGCAAAAAATGGAGAAACGGTAAGTATACTGTTCATTATTTCGAAAGTAAGCGCCATAACTGCGATTACATGTATCCCACTGTGAAATAAGACGGCCAGTGCGTTCACGGAAAAATATTTGTGGTTGCGTACAGGACCAAGACACATTCATAGGATTTGTGGACCTGGAAAATGCTTACGACAATGTAAAATTGTGCAAGATGTTCGAAATTCTGAGAAAAATTGGGGTAAGCTATAGGGAGAGAAGGGTAGCGTACAATATGTACAAGAGCCAAGAGGGTTTAACAAGAGTGGGCGACCAAGAACGAAGTGCTCGGATTAAATATGGTGTAAGACAGGAATGCAGTCTTTCACCCCTAATGCTCAATCTGTACAACGGTAAAGCAATGATGGAAATAAAAGAAAGGTTCAGGAGTGGGATTAAAATTCAAGGTGAAAAAATATCAGTGATACGATTCACTGCTATCGTGAGTGAAAGTGGAGAAGAATTACATGATCTACTGACTGGAATGAACAGTCCAGTCCGAGAATATGGGTTGAGAGTAAGTTGAAGAATGACGAAAGTAATGAGAAGCAGCAGAAATGAGAACAGCGAGAAACTTAACAGCGGGATTGAAGGTCACGAAGTAGATGAAGTTAAGGAATTCTACTATCTAGACAGCAAAATAACCAATAATGGGACGGAGCAAGGATGACGTCAAAAACAGACTAACATTTGCAAAAAGGGCATTCCTGACCAAGAGAAATAGGCCTTAATTTGAAGAAGAAATTTCTGAGAATGCACGTTTGGAGCACAGCATTGTATGGTAGTGAAATACAGACTGTGGGAAAACCGGAACAGAAGAGAACCGAAGCACTTGAGATGTGGTGCTACAGGCGAATGTTGAAAATTAGGTGGACTGATAAGGCAAGCAATGAGGAGTTCTGCGCAAAATTCAAAATGGTTCAAATGGCTCTGAGCACTATGGGACTTAACATCTATGGTCATCAGTCCCCTAGAACTTAGAACTACTTAAACCTAACTAACATAAGGACATCACACAACACCCAGTCATCACGAGGCAGAGAAAATCCCTGACCCCGCCGGGAATCGAACCCGGGAACCCCGGCGCGGGAAGCGAGAACGCTACCGCACGACCACGAGCTGCGGACTCGGCGCAAAATCAGAGTAGGAATGAATATATGGAAAACACTGAAAGGAGAAGGGACAGGACGATAGAACATCTATTAACACATCAGGGAATGATTTCCATGGCACTAGAGGGAGCTGCAGAGGGCAGAAACTGTAGAGGAAGACAGAGACTGGAATACATCCAGCAAATAATTGAGAACGGTGGTTGCAAGGGCTACTCTGAGATGAAGAGTTTGGCACAGGAGAGGAATTCGTGGCGGGCCGCATCAAATGAGTCAGAAGACTGATGACTCAAAAAAGGAAAAAAGAAGAAAACGGGACCAGGATTGTAGCCAGGCGTGCACCACTTCGTCCAAAGTAAATCGACGGCCGCGTACGTCTTTCTTCAGGGCTCCGAAAAATATGGAAACCACTTGGGGAGAGATCGGGACTGTATGGAGGATGTGTGCGGAAACACCCTTGGTAACTTGTGGGCGGGTGTTATCCTGCGACAGAATTATCCGTCCGTTAATGTTCATGGGCGCTTTTGACTTAATGGTACGCTCCAATTTTTCCAGAGTGTCCACGTACTGCTGCGCGTTAACTGTAGCACTGTGTTCCAAAAAAGTAAAAGAGCAGCAGGCCTTTGCAGTAAAAGAAAAAGGTCAGCATGACTTTTCCGGAGCTGGCGTGCAGAGCTTTGGATTCTTTCGTTGGGTGCTTCCATTGTTGGTTCTGGCGCTTGCACTCCGCCTAAAAATAATGACACCGCGTTTCATCTCCCGCGACAACACGGGACAGGAAACGATCATCTTCATCGCGATACCGTTCCAGATTCTGAAGTGAAGTCGACATTGTGTTCAACGTCAGGCTGTGAGGAACCCATGCGCACACATTATCCGGAATGTCAGATGCTCTGTGACGATACCGTGAGCGGTACCGTGACTGACCCCCGAATGTCTTCCAAGGTCAGCTGTCGGTGGATCCTGACGGCAGCATGCACCGGAGCAATGACGGAAAGGGTAATAACACGATGATCCTGTCTTCTCGAAATAGTTTATTTCACGCGAATACACATGCACGTGACATACTGGGCTCGCTACACACAGCCGCCATTCGGGCACGAGTTTCACTACCTGACACTTCTTTCGCAATCAAAAACCTCACTACACGTCGTTGTTCCTCTTTTTCCCGGCGTCCATGGTGAAGTCTGAGGCACACACGACTCGTTGCTCTCATATCGAGCACGTCTAACGGACAAATAGCACTGTTCCTTCCTGATTCCCAATAGTGGGCATTTCTGCTCACACACCTACCTGCGTTACAAATGTCCACGCCATGCTCGTTATATAGTCTGTCTCGTTTTCACTTGACTGCCCCTTATAAACCCATGGTAGTCGTAGCACACTATGTTTCCACATTTTGTGAATTGGAAAATTTTACATCTCTGAACATTTAAAGCAAGTTGCTAATATTTGCAACCCATTGAAACCTTATCAGTATGTGACGATGCTTTAATTGAACTTTTTCAGACAGTACCAGATTATGCGAGGGGTGTTCCATAAAAACTCGACTTAGTCTCAAGTGACTCAATAGCGACCAGCGCACTTCATTTATTCCCATTATTCCTGGTGCGGCGTCTGACTCTTCACTACAGTGTCAAGTATGCAGTACTTCGGCCAGACAATCACTAGAAGTGTAATCCCCACACAGAACTGCTCATTTTCCCAACTGCTGTCATTACGTGAGTGGACAGTATGTAGTGTGATCATCAAAGGTAGCACTGGGCGACATGGTTTCTGTGAAATGAGGATGGCTCAAAGAAAATGGTTCAAATGGCTCTGAGCACTATGGGACTCAACTGCTGAGGTCATCAGTCCCCTAGAAACCTAAATAACATAAGGACATCACACGCACCCATGCCCGAGGCAGGATTCGAACCTGCGACCGTAGTGGTCGCGCGGTTCCAGACTGAAGCGCCTAGAACCGCTCGGCCACCGGCGGCCGGCGAAATGAGGATGTACGCACTGTAGATATTCACAAGCAACTGGCGGTATTGTGTGTACAGTTTAGTTGGACCACTTTTTTCGCTTTGTCAGTCACAAACAAAGGCTCACAATTTTAGACGAACAGTTGTTAACATATAGGTTTTTTAAATTAAAATACACAATGTAGGTACGTTTGAACATTTTATTTCGGTTGTTCCAATGTGATACGTGTACCTTTGTGAACTTATCATTTCTGAGAACGCATGCTGTTACAGCGTGATTACCTGTAAATACCACATTAATGCAATAAATGCTCAAAATGATGTCCGTCAACCTCAGTGCATTTGGCAATACGTGTAACGACATTCCTCTCAACAGCGAGTAGTTCGCGTTCCGTAATGTTTGCACATGCATTGACAATGCGCTGACGCATGTTGTCAGGCGTTGTCGGTGGATCACGATAGGAAATATCCTTCAACTTTCCCCACAGAAAGAAATCCGGGGACGTCAGATCCGGTGAACGTACGGGCCATGGTATGGTTCTTCGACGACCAGTCCACCTGTCATGAAATCTGCTATTCAATACCGCTTCAAACGCACGCGAGCTATGTGCCGGACATCCATCATGTTGGAAGTACATCGCCATTTTGTCATGCAGTGAAACATCTTGTAGTAACATCGGTAGAAGATTACGTAGGAAATCAGCACACATTGCGTCATTTAGATTGCCATCAATAAAATGGGGGCCAATTATCCTTCCTCCCATAATGCCGCACCATAGATTAACCCGCCAAGGTCGCTGATGTCCCACTTGCCGCAGCCATCGTGGATTTTCCGTTGCCCAATAGTGCATATTACGCCGGTTTGCGTTACCGCTGTTGGTGAATGACGCTTCGTCGCTAAATAGAACGCGTGAAAAAAATCTGTCATCGTTCCGTCCCGTAATTTCTCTTTGGCCCAGTGGCAGAACTGTACACGACGTTCAAAGTCGTCGCCATGCAGTTCGTGGTGCATGGAAATATGGTACGATGTCGATGTAGCATTCTCAACACCCCCGTTTTTGAGATTCCCGATTCTCGCGCAATTTGTGCGGATTAGCCGCGACAGCAGCTAAAACACCTACTTGGGCATCATCATTTGTTGCAGGTCGTGGCTGACGTTTCACATGTGGATGAACACTTCCTGTTTCCGTAAATAACGTAACTTTCAGGCGAACGGTTCGGACCCTTGGATGATGTCGTCCAGGACAGCATACATAGCACACGCCCGTTGGGCATTTTGATCACAATAGCCATACATCAACTCGATATCGACCTTTACCGCAATTGGTAAACGGTCCATTTTAACGCGGGTAATGTATCACGAAGCAAATACCGTCCGCACTGGCGGAATGTTACGTGATACCACGTACTAATACGTTTGTGACTATTACAGCGCCATCTATCACAAAGCGAAAAAAGTGGTCCAACTAAAACATTCATATTTCTTTACGTACTACACGAATATGTAATAAAATGGGGTTTCCTATTTAAAAAAGACGCAGTTGATATCCGTTTGAACTATGGCAGCGCCACTACCGGGCCAACCATAGCGCCATCTGGTTTCCCTCTTCAAGCTAGACGAGTTTCGTTCTTTGTAGTTTTTTCGTTTGACGCTTATTTCGTGAGATATTTGGCCCGGTCAGTATCAATGGACCACCTTGTATACTTGAGGCTACAAAAGTCATCGGATACCTCCTAATATAGAGTCGGACCTCCATTGCCTGGCGTAGTGCAGCATCTCGACGTGACGTGTATCCAATAGGTCGATGGAAATCCCCTGCAGAAGCATTGAACCGTACCGCCTCTATAGCCGTCCATAATTGCGAAAGTTTTGCCGGTGGAGACTGGATACTTCATCAGTCTCTGCAGTAGTCTCCACCTCGAAGTCAGCAGCTGATGGAGATGTCGGTGGTTGGCATCACCTACATGCTTCCATATTGTGATGTACAGAGGGTGTTGGCGAGAATCTGAGAATGACAGTCTGACGCGAGGGTATATTTATGAGAGTTTGCCGGCCAGCACTTCTCCAAGTAGCATCCACACCCTGAAAAAATCAACAGACCATAGCAATCACGTGTCGGCATTGGGTGACGATGACTTCATTCGTTCTGCTTTTCTTGTAGAGTCAAAGGCGACTAGGCAGAGATGTGGTATTGCCCAGCTTCACCCTTCAGGGGTGCTGGCTAGTTTTTTATGCTTCGTTAGCTTCCTGAAAACGCCCTCTTGCACACTGGATAACCTCTTCTTACTTCATAGCGCATGTCAACACAACGACGGCACCTCTCTCCCTATGGTGTCGTATTACTGCATTGGCGCCAGGCAGGGCAGTTCCATGATCCAGACTAGCGATGGCTCAACAGTTCGTTAACTGTTACGCGTTTGTCAACCAAAATAAGATTGCGAATAAGCTACACATTATTAGGAGTCTGTGCAGTGGTCGGTCTGCCACTATACCTTGGTCCCGAATACTGGCGTGCCCACTTTCACCAGATAATTTGGTGGCCCAGTGACTAACTGTACTAGAATCAACAGCGTCATCCCCATACAGCTGCTTCAGTCTCTTGCGAATGTTTGTAACCGTCCCGTTGTCACAACATTGGAACTCGATAAAACCACGTTGCTTCAGACGAACATCGAGAGCAAGAGCCAACTTGACTGTGTGCTACGATAGTGCGTCTTGTGGAAACAGGTTGAACTAAATTTGAATACAAGCATGAAGAATGCGTCTGTGACCTCAACTAATAGCTAAGACATACAACAAAAGTTGGATTCCGGAATGAATTTTTCACTTTGCATTGGAGTGTTAGCTGATATGAAACTTCCTGCCTGATTAAAAATGCGTGGCGGACCGAGACTCGAACGTGGGACCTTTGCTTTTAGTCGGCATGTTCCCTACCAACTGAGCTACCAAAGCAGGATTCACAAGTCTTCCTGACAGCTTTACTTCCGCCAGCAGCTCGTCTCCTGCCGGCCGACGTGGCCGTGCGGTTCTAGGCGCTGCAGTCTGGAACCGCGAGACCGCTACGGTCGCAGGTTCGAATCCTGCCTCGGGCATGGATGTGTGTGCTGTCCTTAGGTTAGTTAGGTTTAACTAGTTCTAAGTTCTAGGGGACTAATGACCTCAGAAGTTGAGTCCCATAGTGCTCAGAGCCATTTTTGAACTCGTCTCCTACATTCCAAACTTCACAGAAGTTCCCTGCGAAACTTGAGGGACTTAGCACTCCTGGAAGAAAGGATATTGTGGAGATGTGGCACACTCTGCTGCAGAGTGAAAAATTTATTCTGTGAACATCCCCAGACTGTGGCCAAGTCAAATCTCCGCAGTATCCTTTCTTCCAGCAGTGCTAGCGCCGCAAGTTTCGCAGGCGAACTTCCGTGAAGTCTGAAAGGTAGGAGATGAAGTACTGGCGGAAGTGAAGCTGTGAGGACGGGTCGTCAGTTATGCTTGGATAACTCAGTTGGTAGAGCGCTTGCCTGCAAATGACAAATGTCCCGAGTTCGAGTTCAAGCTGGCGCGCAGTTTACTCTGTCAGGAGTTTCAAAAGTTAAAGTTTTGAAAATGTGTTTGCCTTTATTTTGGATTGGTTGGTTGGCTGTTTGGGGGGGGGGGGGGACCAAACATCGAGGTCATCGGTCCCATCGGATTAAAGAAGGATGGGGACAGAAAAATGGCGTGCCCTTTCAAAGGAACCATCCAGGCATTTGCCTGAAGCGATCGAGGGAAATCAATGAAAACTTAAATCAGGATGGCCAGACGCGAGTTTGAACTGTCGTTCTCTCGAATATAAGTTCTATGTGCTACCCACCACTGCGCCACCTCGCTCGGTCTTTCATTTCGAGTGAGTTTCGTGGATAACTTCATCATCTGCAGAATATCTGAGATTAATGTTGTTTGTCAGGTCATTAATACGCAACTCGCTTACCTGAAGTTACTTCTTCATCTGTCTATGTCTGTCCATGCTGCGTCTTCCCTACCACAAAATCCGTAATCCAATCAGAAATTTCGTGTGATACTCCCATATAATAGTACTTTAGTTAGTGTGGTATCGATAGCAACGATGCCACGGAATAGTTTCTCAAGTTGGCACTACGAGAGACACAGACAACAGCGCCCTCTAGCCGGTGCTGTCGAGGTCTACGAGCTCCGCGACTGCTTCAGCCATTTCATCAGGTGCAGACAGCCAGGACACTTCGCTTTAGCATCGCACCTACGTACAAAGTTATGTAATCGTTTATCACCTTGTTTTTGCATCAGTAAACCACGTTCTTGCAGTGCCGACTTGTATTATCTTTTCCCGTTCCTACCCACGCGCCGCCTCCCAGGCGGGATACAAAAGTTAGTAAATGCTGGTCGCTATTGAATCCTGTGAGACAAGACCAGTGTTTTCAGAATCCATACTGGTTGGCAAAGGGGAGGTCGTCTGGTTCGAGGAACTTAATTATGTTGGGTGCCAAAATTAAAGCAGGTTGCAGAGGATCCTCAATCGCTTTGAGATAGAATAAAGATCAGTTTTTTGGTCTTATAGAAGAACAATAATGAGTTTTTTGGTCTTATAAACAATTCACTACTTAAAGCAGTAACTTAAGTTTGTAGAATCTGTTTAAAATGATGACCAACAGACTCCATGCATGCATTACAATGGGGTACAAAATGTTGCTTCTTCTCTCAAATATCCCCGTGGCCTGTTCTACAACGAGCACGGACATCCTTAAAAGTAAGGCGTTTATCACTGCGGCGGGATCTTCTGGAAATTTCAGTCACCAATTTCCTCTTTTAAATGTGAAAATATTTTGTCGACGCCGAGCTGCGTAAGGAGAAACGATCATCATAAAATAAGGGAAATTAGAGCTCGCACCGAAAGATACAGGTATTCGTTTTACCCGCGCGCTGTTCGAGACTGGAATAACAGAGAATTATTGTAAAGGCGGTTCGACGAACCCTCTGCCAGGCACTTAAATATGATTTGCAGAGTAGCCATGTAATTGTAGGTGTAGGCAGGGGGTTAGCAATCAATTCGTCTTCCATTGCCGCTTGGGTTTCATACACCTATGACCTCAGATGACGTCGAGGTGTCCTCAGAGTTAGGGCCCAACAACCGTCCTTAAGTCTTCAGACATACAGCGGCACTTCGTTCTCCTTGGTGGCTCCTGACACCGATACGTTCACCATGATGTTGTACGCCGAGCAGGGAGTCGTCTGAAGAAACGTGGTATGCGACGGTACCTAACAGTTAACTGCTGAGTGGTTGCTCTCCCAACAGTACCCCTTACGAACAATCCAGATATTGCCTGATATTGGTCGTACCTTAGTTACTTGGGCTATGCACGGCTCTGTTTGGAAAGATTAGCTCGATGTAGTCATAAGGTCGCGCCGCGCACGTCGGCTTCAACTGTGAGTTAATAAAATACCCGGAAACACAAAGTAAAAGTTAAATGAATAATTTAATAACAAGGGTTCTATCCTAACATCTGTAATTGATTTACATGACAGAGACTTACGTTGAATAATGTTTATCAAAGAAAGGACATCTCGAATAAGCGGGAAGTGATCCTAAGATATTCAGTTTTAATACAAGCAGAAAATACCTTTATCAAATACAGTAAAGTTACGTTGAGAGCGTTGCGAGAAAGGTAGCAAAATCCCCAAATTAAATAGTCATCAAAGGTAGGAAAAAATTAAGTCCATTTCGTAATCATAGTACACGAAATATTCATCAGCTCAAAACAGTCCAGAGGTCAACATGATGATTCACAAAATAACACACGCCAGACGACGAGTAGAAACTCACTCTGTGTGTATCCTCAGTTCCGTAAAACAAGCGGAATAAGTTAGTGCTAGTCTGGAACACATTCATGCTTCTCGAAATATAACGTCGCTTGAGAAATAAAAGTTTCTGTATGTCCATCTTTATGATTGGAAGTTTGAGGGATTTTGATCGTTCATTTATGTAGTAAAATGGACTACCTACAGTCGTCCTTACGATGTTAGTTATTACATGGCTACCAGTTTCGGTGCTTCAGTGCCACTGATGAATCGGGTATTCAATTTGAGTTAACCCACTCATTGTCAGTTACGGCTTGAATATTATGCAATGAAGAACCGAAACTGGTAGTCATATAATAAATAACATCGTAAGGACGGCTGTAGGTGTTCCATTTTATTACGTGAGAAATAAAATCATGGTGGCGGCCATTCACCACGCAGAATCAATCACCTGTACGACGGAATCACTCACGTTACTGCAGAGAGGTTGGCTTTCTTCAAGAACTCTATGTAAAGCGCCCACAATCGCTCTCTCGAGCTATTCACTCAATAAGTCCCAGTCTCCACTTGACTCCCGTAGTATTCCGCTGGTGCCTGCTTTTTCCATTGTCTGAAGGTCATCCCCACCAAAAATACATCGTTCTAGACGTAATTTGAGCCAGGTTGACCATGTTCGCAGACTAAACTTATATATTACAACAATATTTATATACAAGAATTGTTATAAATATTCGGTCACACTCAGAACATTCGAAATAATTACAAGTAACGGATTGTTCATAAACAAATAAGCTAGAATTCTTGCACAAGTCCACTCCCGTTAAGTGAGAACCAAGTGTCGTTAAATATTATTTAAACAATTATTTATGCCTTTTTGACAGAAGCGTCTTTCGGTTCCCTTTTCAATTGTGGCGTTCGCTAATACATGAGGTTGACCACTTTTAAACCAGCACAGTTTATTAATAGCACTTGCAATCAATATCAAAATAAAGTTACTGGCAAAGTAGTAAACTGTGCATTAAATAAAAACACAAGTATGGCAAAATATGAGGTAGTGATGCTGTGTTCATTTGCTGCGTAAATTTGGTGAACACGATGTTCAAACAAACATTTGCGTAATGAAAAGATATAAAAGACATCGCAAATCAATAAATGAAATAGATACAGATACATAGCTTTTCGAGATGATAGCTACAGTGTAATGCTGTCATCTGAGATATCATTTGTAGAAACGGCACGAAGCGATTAAAAGTTGTTAATTCAGATGTTCATTTATTAAATGTAAATAAATACAATGTTTATTTACTGTGAAATATTAACTTCTCTTGTTTTAAAGATAGTGAAATGTTGTTGTGTCATTGGATGTGCCTCATTTTTTTTTTGAGTTCGCTGATGTATTCAGTTCGCTTTTATATGTACCTGTGACTTTCACAAGCTGCGACACGGTCGTGAATTGAACAGTGACCTGAATATAAAATAAATTGACTTTTCTTTACGTCTATAGTAATAAACTTTTTGTCGTCAGATTACCGGTTTCGGTTTATAATGACCATCTTCATATCTGTTTTATAAAAACATGTCGTAATATACCGCCACTATGGCTCCAGTATATTAGGACATGTTTTTATATGAAAAGATCTGAAGATGGTCATTATAGACCGAAACCGTTAGTCTGATTACAAACAGTTTGTGGCCATAGACGTAACGTAAACAAAATTTAACTGTGGCTTATTGTCGAAGTTCAGAGAGGTGTAACTTAGCCATCTTCAAGATTGTCCGACATTCCGTCATTTCCTGGAGCATTATCTGTTGCGCAAAGGTCATGCGGCGGAGAACTGTCCAAATTCTCTGCATTGGGATTTATCCGTTTGCAGTGACGCTGCTTTGTCTCTGCACCTGGCTAGTTCTGGAAACCGTCAACTAGCCAGGCTGAAAATAGTTCAAATGGCTCCGAGCGCTATGAGACTTAACATCTGAGGTCATCAGTCCCCTACAACTTAGAACTACTTAAACCTAACTAACCTAAGGACATCACACACATCCATGCCCGAGGCAGGATTCGAACCTGGGACCGTAGTAGTCGCGCGGTTCCGGACTGAAGCGCCTAGAACCGCTCGGCCACAGCATCCGGCATGCAGGCTGACTGCGGCTTGCCCTGTGCCCTGGGGTCGCTAGCGTTCACCCGTGCAACAAATTTATCTCTCCTCAGCAGCAGGCTAGGTGCACGAATAACTCGCCACATACTCGTAATGTTGCAGGTGCCACCCCTACGTCCAAAGTTGTCAGTGGGTGCACCACTGTTTGTGTGCCTCTTCCTGTTGCTGCGCAGGAGAAGCTACGACATCGGTCACCGTGCTGACAGTCTGTTATGCTCCTGACGTCGTTGAACTAGCCGGGTGGATGCCTGTCTTTCTGTGTCATCGATCTGTGGCGTATTATTCGATGAGTAATTACGAGGGCTTTCAAACTCCGATCGCTCATGAAGTGGAAACCACAGTGAAAACCCAAAATGTTTTATTTGCAACCTTCAGCTACACATTCCAGCTACTTCTCTACACAGTCGCCGCTCCGACTTAGACATCTGTCACAGCATTATACCAACTTTCCAATAACCTCATTACAGGAGACAGCCGCTTTTGCATTCCACCAATCCTCTACACTTGTCTGCAGCTCGTTGTCTGTGCGAAAACGCTCTCCTCATAGCCAGCGGTTCGTGTGAGTAAACAGATGAAAATCGGAGGAACTGGTGTCTGAACTGTATGGTGGATGACCAAACATTTTCGTACTGTAAATGCTGCAGCGGCGTCTCTGTTGGCTGCTGCATTGAGTTCCTGCATTACTGCCGCACTTTGCTGTCAGGCATGACAGTTGCAATATGTGGGCTGCGTGAAATCAGATAACCTTCAGCGAATTGCAGCACGCACTTCACACTTGGCGCCGGACTCTCTTGTTCTAGGCATCTTTATTTGCTCACTGTGCTCCCAGAACGGAAAAGTGCGACGTGACGCAATCAATAGGGCACGCTAGAGGCAATGCGCAACACATCTGCACGAAACTGCATCGGATTTTCAATGTAGTTTTTATTTCGTGATAGATTGGAGCTTTAAAAAAAATGCCCTCGTTCCTCAATAACTTTCCTTTGCTTTCACCTTCATTTCCAAGTCCTACCAGTCCTTTCGGAATTCAACTTCCTTGGTTCCTGTCTGTACTCTTGTCCTCCCTGTTGTTTCCCATACTTTTTTGGTCATTCTATCCACATTCATCCAGATTACATGGCCGGCAAACCTTACCCTTTTAGTCTGATTTTACTTGATATTATCCTCATGCTCTGGTAAAGATATTCTCTAGGTCTTCACATCCACCGCTCATCACCTCTTTTAAGGTCTACTATTTTCCTTACTGATTTTCTCTTTACTTTCTCTAGTTGTTCTTCACCATTACTTCCTAGTATCAAGGTCTTACCCGCATAGAGTACCACATTTCTCACCATTGCTTTCTAGTGTCTGATCTTTGCTTCTGTGGGTATATCCTTTTTAGTATGTACATCCCTGGACAAGCAGAAGGTTGATCAAACCATATTTATCTTCACTGTTAATCTCTCATTGCTACTGTTTCATCCTGTTATTTATTCTCGCATGTATTTAAATTAGTCGATCTTTCCTGCGGCGCCTTCTGGTATTTCCAATCTCTAGTGGTATTCAATGTCATTGTCTTGTTATAGGCGATTCTGTCCTACCCTCCTCGCTACCTTGCTTATGTTTTCGAGTTGTGCCTTTGCGTCTTCTTCCGTTTTATTTACTATTGCTATTTCGTCCGCAAAGGCTAAGCAGTCTACTTTGTTATATTGCCAGTTTTGTCCCCCACGTACGTCTTTGGTATTCCCACTTAATCGTTTACTGCTCATCATTGTCTGATCAATTCGTCCAGTGTAATGTAGAAAAAAATTGGTGAGAGTCCATCTCCCTAATTAACACTGGTCGTGATCTCAAATTCCTTCGAGTGTGCTGCTCCTGAAACTGACCTTTGCCTTTGTGCCTGTCTGAATGTTTGTTAGTATTTCTAGTGCAGAGCCGTAAAATCCTCTGTTTATCTACATCTACATCTAAATCTATACTATGTGATCAAAAGTATCCGGACACCCCAAAAACATACGCTTTCATATTA
This sequence comes from Schistocerca nitens, assembly GCF_023898315.1. NCBI lineage: Eukaryota > Metazoa > Arthropoda > Insecta > Orthoptera > Acrididae > Schistocerca > Schistocerca nitens. The sequence continues at coordinate 250,522,572 of NC_064615.1, read as the reverse complement.
GGTGCATTGTGCTGCCATCCACTGCCAGGTACTCAATATCACCAACCTCAGTTGTGATTAGTCATCGTGAGAGAGCAGAGTCGGGCGCTCCGCGGAACTCACGGACTTCGAACACGGTCGGGTGATTAGGTGTCACTTGTGTCATACGTCTGTACGCGAGATTTCCACACTCCTAAACATCCCTAGGTCCACTGTTTCCGACGTGATAGTCAAGTGGAAACGTGAAGAGACACGTGCAGTACAAACGCGTACAAGCCGACCTCGTCTGTTGACTGACAGAGACCGCCGACAGTTAAAGACGGTCGTAATGTGTAATAGTCAGACATCTATCACACAAGAATTCCATACTGCATCAGGATCCACTGAAAGTACTATGACAGTTAGGCGTGAGGTGAGGAATCTTGGCTGCTCATAAGCCACACTTCACGCCAGTAAATGCCAAACGACGCCTCGCTTGGTGTATGGAGCGTAAACATTGGACGATTGAACAGCGGAAAAAAGTTGTGTGGAGTGACAAATCACGGTACACAATGTGACGATCCGATGGAAGGGTGTGTATATCGCGAATGCTCGGTGAACGTCATCTGCCAGCGTGCGTAGTGCCAACAGTAAATTTTCGAGGCGGTGGTGTCATGGTGTGGTCGTGTCTTTCATGGATGGAGCTTGCACTCCTTGTTGTTTAGCCTGGCACTCTCACAGCGCAGGCCTACAACGATGTTTCAAGCACATTCTTGCTTCCCACTGCTGAAGAGCAATTCAGGGATAATCAAAATGGTTCAAATGGCTCTGAGCACTATGGGACTTAACTTCTGAGGTCATCAGTCCCCTAGAATTTAGAATTACTTAAACCTAACTAACCTAAGGACATCACACACATCCATGCCCGAGGCAAGATTCGAACCTGCGACCGTTGCGGTCGCGCGGTTCCAGATAGTAGCGCCTAGAACCGCTCGGCCACTCAGGCCGGCAATTCAGGGATAACGATTGCATCTTTCACCACGATCGAGTACCTGTTGATAACGCACGGCCTGTGGCGGAGTAGTTACACGACAATAACATCCCTGTAATGGACTGGCCTGCACAGAGTCCTGACTGAATCCTACAGAACACCTTTGGGATGTTTTGGAACGCCGACTTCGTGTCAGGCTTCACCGACCGACATCAATACATCTCCTCAGTGCAGCACTCCGTGAAGAATGGGCTGCCATTCCCCAAGAAAACTTTCAGCACCTATTGAACGTATGCCTGCGAGAGTGGAAGCTGTCATCAAGGCTAAGAGTGGGCCAACACCTTATTGAATTCCAGCATTACCGTTGGAGGGCGCAACGAACTTGTAAGTCATTTTCAGCCAGGTGTCCGGATACTTTTGATTACATAGTGTACTTCTGTATACATACTCCACAAGCCAACGTACGGTGCGTGGCGGAGGATAACCTGTACCACTACTATTTATTTCCTTTCCTGTTCCACTTGCAGGTAGAGCAACGGAGAAACGACTCTCCATATGCCGGCATGTGAGCCCTAATTTCTAGTATCTTATCTCCGTGTTACTTACGTGAAATGTATGTTGGCGACAGTAGGATCTTTCTGCAAACAGCTCCAGACACCAGTTCTCTTAATTTCCTCAATAGTGTTCCTTAAAAAAAATTTTCCTTCCCTGCAGGGATTTCCATTTGAGTTCCCGAAGCATCTCCGTAATACTTGCTTCTTGTTCGAATCTACGGGTAACAAATCAGCAGCCCGCCTCTGAACTGCTTCGGTATCTTCCTGTAATACGACCAGGTGTGCATCCCAAACACGAGAGCAGTACTCAAGAATAAGTCACACTGCTATGCGGTCTTTACTGATGAGATGCACTTATCCAAAATTCTCCCAATAAACCGAAGCTGACCGTACGCCTCCCCTACCACAATCCTCACATGCTCATTCCGTTTCATATCGATTCGCAAAGTTACACCCAAATATTTAAACGACGTGACTTTGTCCAGCAGGACACTAACTATGCTGAATCCGAACATTAGAGGTTTGTTTTTCCTACTTTACAGCATTAACTTACTTTTTTCTACATTTAGAAGCAGCTGCCATTCATCGTACCATTTAGAAACTTTGCCTAAGTCATCTTACGGTCAGTCATCATCGACACTTTCCCGTACACCACAGCGTCATCAGTAAGCAACTGCAGATTCCTGCTTATTCTGTCCGCCAGACCATTTATGCGAATAGAAAATAATAGCGATCCTATCACACTTCCGTGAGGCATTCCTGACGGTACCCTTGTCTCTGATGAACACCGCCCCTTTGAAGAGAGCGTACTGGGTTCTGTTACTTAAGAAGTCTTCGAGCCACTCACATATCTGGGAACCTATTCCGTTTGTTCGTACCTTCGTTAACGGTCCGTAATTGGGTACCGTTCCAAACGCTTTTCGGAAATCTAGAAATATGCAATCGTTCCAAGAGTCTGTCTGTCGCTGTAGTTATATACCTTCGTGAAGTACACGAACGTTAATTGCGTCGTTTTGTTCTTTAAGACCCTATGTTCTGTCAGTTGCTTCAGGGTAAATACCTATTCTTCTGGTAACTCCTTTGTCCTCAGTATCTGACAGATAACCTTGGTTATGTCGTCTACCTCCTTATCGCCTTCTCACTTTACCATCTGGACTGCTATCTCATCTTCCCCGTTTCCTTATCATTCTTTAGATCGCTTATGGCCTCTTCGACCCCATGCCTTATTGTACGGCGTGGCTCTCTCTCTCTCTTCTGTGTCCTCAGATTCCATTGTTTCTTTTTCTTTTCTTCCATTCCCCATAGTCCATCCTGTTTCTCCGTGTTCAGCTACATGTCTTCCTATTCATTGTAAGTTTCAGTTCCTTCCTCGTATTTGACACTGCCTGTCTCTTTTTTTTTTTTTTTTTTTTTTTTTTTTTAATTGGCTTTCGGGACATGCTCATATAGCCATCTCAACAAACAAGCACACCACAACATACAGTCCCCGAGCGTAGAAAACCTCCTGCCTGGCCGATAATCGAACCCAGGCCGTTTCGGTTAGCAATCCGCTATGCTGACGGCGCAGCTACCGAAGCGCACAACTGCATCTTAATTTGTCTCTGTCTGACTTCATGTTTCCAGTCGCTCCATTCTTCTGAGGCTGTCTTGCCCTGTTTTGAATCTGTCTGACTTGACTACTGTAATCTTTCCGCACGTACAGAATATAGATGACATTATTCCTAGCATGCTAATTTGACGTTGGTCGCTTCCCGCCTTCATGGTACTGGAATTTTAATGTCGAATCGTGTACGTCCTTCCATAATCCATTTCCCTTAAATTTCATTCATCATTTTCCAATAACTTCAAATGGGTTTTCAGAAGCCCAGAATTTCCTCGGAATTACATTCACAGTAATAAGACAGAGCCCTAGTTAATTTATACAGACTCATCCACACTGAAGAATGTCCATGTCACGGTCACACAGCCTGTAATTAATGATCGTCACAAGTACTTTGATTTAAGATGTTCCGCTGATACGAAAATTATAAATTAAAAATTTATTGACAAGCACAGAGACTTGAGGACACAGACTGATGGGATCTGTGAATATTTGGTCAGTGATAAGTGTTTGGTACAAAAATTAAAATTATCAGCACTCAATACCAGTAGCTGTTACATGTATTTCGTTATCGCAAGTGCTCACTGTTGGCGCAGTTTAAACAACGTTTTATCGTTATCTGCTTCTAGGGGATTTTAATCAACATTTGGTCGACGGTTTACTGTAAGTCTCGCTGATGGACTTTGACAACTCAAGCTTGCAACTAGGTAATCACACAAATAAACAAATATATCAATTTACACAAAATATAGCACAGTTTGGCACATAATTATATAAAAATATGTACTTAGGTTATCAATCCTTTTTGGAGGTATATGTGTGCATTTATGACAAGAGCACGTGGCAGGCATGATTCAGGAAATAAATTCAGAAACCGTTTAGTTTACAAATTCATGTACCAACGCTCTCGCTCTCATAACAACTGCAACTGCAAAGTACAAAATATGGCGACTGATAGTATGGCGTGGCACCGCAAGGAGCGCTGAGTAACGCGGCACAGCCTCTCAATGTATTGCGTGTCTGGCTAAAACACAGCTACTACATTCAGAAAAATTGGGGTTCAATCTCGATCTACGTATAAAGATTTAGGTTTTTCGTGATTTCTCTAAAACGTTAACTGAAATGAAACGATGATTCCTTTAGAAAGAACAAGATCGCTTCTTCAAACAGAGCTTGTGCCACGCCCGTCCGTCATCACGTCGTCGAAGCGACGTCAAAACCTGATCTTCTTCCCTTGCTCCAAAGTTATAATCACCGCTGACTCCTCTAAAAGAATCTTAGAGAAAACCCCACAAAGTGACTCCTTAGGAAGACAATGCACCTGTTTCTCGATACTCCTAATAATTGTCCGTCAGATCCAGGCTGCAGGCGGGGACAAAATCGTCTGCATTCTGGACGCCTTCAAAATTTTCACTACTGTTTAGGAACACCCGTCATTATATCACTGCAAGACTCCACGCAGGGTGCAGTTCTTACTCAAAGTGTTCAATCTCTCTCAGTTCATTTTCAGGAACCCATACATCTACATCTACATTTATACTCCGCAAGCCACCCAACGGTGTGTGGCGGAGGGCACTTTACGTGCCACTGTCATTACCTCCCTTTCCTGTTCCAGTCGCGTATGGTTCGCGGGAAGAACGACTGCCGGAAAGCCTCCGTGCGCGCTCTAATCTCTCTAATTTTACATTCGTGATCTCCTCGGGAGGTATAAGTAGGGGGAAGCAATATATTCGATACCTCATCCAGAAACGCACCCTCTCGAAACCTGGATAGCAAGCTACACCGCGATGCAGAGCGCCTCTCTTGCAGAGTCTGCCACTTGAGTTTATTAAACATCTCCGTAACGCTATCACGGTTACCAAATAACCCTGTGAAGAAACGCGCCGCTCTTCTTTGGATCTTCTCTACCTCCTCCGTCAACCCGATCTGGTATGGATCCCACACTGATGAGCAATACTCAAGTATAGGTCGAACGAGTGTTTTGTAAGCCACCTCCTTTTTTGATGGACTACATTTTCTAAGCACTCTCCCAATGAATCTCAACCTGGTACCCGCCTTACCAACAATTAATTTTATATGATCATTCCACTTCAAATCGTTCCGCACGCATACTCCCAGATATTTTACAGAAGTAACTGCTACCAGTGTTTGTTCCGCTATCATATAATCATACAATAAAGGATCCTTCTTTCCATGTATTCGCAATACATTACATTTGTCTATGTTAAGGGACAGTTGCCACTCCCTGCACCAAGTGCCTATCCGCTGCTGATCTTCCTGCATTTCGCTACAATTTTCTAATGCTGCAACTTCTCTGTATACTACAGCATCATCCGCGAAAAGCCGCATGGAACTTCCGACACTATCTACTAGGTCATTTATATATATTGTGAAAAGCAATGGTCCCATAACACTCCCCTGTGGCACGCCAGAGGTTACTTTAACGTCTGTAGACGTCTCTCGATTGAGAACAACATGCTGTGTTCTGTTTGCTAAAAACTCTTCAATCCAGCCACACAGCTGGTCTGATATTCCGTAGGCTCTTACTTTGTTTATCAGGCGACAGTGCGGAACTGTATCAAACGCCTTCCGGAAGTCAAGAAAAATAGCATCTACCTGGGAGCCTGTATCTAATATTTTCTGGGTCTCATGAACAAATAAAGCGAGTTGGGTCTCACACGATCGTTGTTTCCGGAATTCATGTTGATTCCTACATAGTAGATTCTGGGTTTCCAAAAACGACATGATACTCGAGCAAAAAACGTGTTCTAAAATTCTACAACAGATCGACGTCAGAGATATAGGTCTATAGTTTTGCGCATCTGCTCGACGACCCTTCTTGAAGACTGGGACTACCTGTGCTCTTTTCCAATCATTTGGAACCCTCCGTTCCTCTAGAGACTTGCGGTACACGGCTGTTAGAAGGGGGGCAAGTTCTTTCGCGTACTCTGTGTACAATCGAATTGGTATCCCGTCAGGTCCAGTGGACTTTCCTCTGTTGAGTGATTCCAGTTGCTTTTCTATTCCTTTGACACTTATTCCGATGTCAGCCATTTTTTCGTTTGTGCCTCATAGCCGTGTGGTATACGAGGGGCATCCAATAAGAAATGCAACAAATTTTTTCTCCACCAATTTTGTGGGACATCGTGGAATATTCCCGCTTCAGCCCCTACAGCTCAGTGAATTTCAGATACATGGCGGCGCTGTATGTGCCTTTCAAAATGGTGTCTGTAGCGGTGGTGTGTTCCAGACAGAGAGTTGTCACTGAGTTTCTTTTGTCGGAAAACCAGAGCATCGCAGATACTCATAGTCACTTGCAGAATGTCTTCAGAGAGCTGGCAGTGAACAATAGCACGGTGAGTCGTTTGGCGAGGCGTCTCTCATCATCGCAACAAGGTCGAGCAAACCTATCCGAGCTTCCGCCTGCTGGCTGGCTGCACACAGTTGTTAATCCTACAATGTTGGAACGTGCGGACACTCTCATTCGACGTGATCGACGGATTACAATCAAATACGTCGCTGCTTATCTGGAAGTCTCTGTTGGTAGTGCTGACACTCTCGTCTACCAGTTGGGGCATTTATCGACGCCTACCAGAAGGCCATACAGAGCAACGAAGGACAATCTGTACGAAATTGCTTCCTTGTGACAAGGCTGATCGTGACTTTTTTGCCGAACATAGTCACAGGCGATGAAACGTGAATCCATCACTTCGAACCGGAAACAAAACGACAGTCCACTGAGTGGCGACACCATCTCTCTTCCAAAGAAAAGGTTCAAACCCGCACCATCAGCCAGTAAAGTCATGGCGACGGCCTTCTGGTACTCTGTTGGAGTTATTCTGTTTGGTATTCTCCCCCGTGGTGCAACGATAAAAAAAAAATGGTTCAAATGGCTCTGAGCACTATGGGACTCAACTGCTGAGGTCATTAGTGCCCTAGAACTTAGAACTAGTTAAACCTAACTAACCTAAGGACATCACAAACATCCATGCCCGAGGCAGGATTCGAACCTGCGACTGTAGCGGTCTTGCGGTTCCAGACTGCAGCGCCTTTAACCGCACGGCCACTTCGGCCGGCTGCAACGATCAACTCTGAAGAGTACTGTGCTACCCTCAGGCAACTGAAGAAACGGCTTCAGCTTATTTGCTGCCATAAAAAATGCAAACGAACTTCTCCTTCTCCATGACAATGCAAGGCCTCACACAAGTCTGCACACCTGAGGGGAGCTCACAAAACTTCATTGAACTGTTCTTCTATAATTATCCTACAGCCCGGATCTCGCACGTCTGGCTTCCTTCTGTTTGGCTCAATAAGGATGCACTCCGCGGGAAGCAGTTTAGGATGATGGGGAGGCTCTGATGTCGACCAGTGGAGTGGTAACATGATCGCATACGGGCCCTTCTTGTAAGCTGGCGTAAAGCCGTCAGATTGATCGGAGATTATGTTGAAAAATAGGGTTTTGTAGCGAAAACACTGGTAAATGATGTGCGTCCGCAAGGTCTTTCTGCAGCGGCGAGCTCCGCGTGTCTCGCCTTGCGGCGTGTGTAGGGTTGGCAGCACATTCATGTCGCTGTAAAAAAAAAAAAAAAGGACCGGGATTTATTGCTAATGGCTGGAGTTACGTTGGGAGATGAGACTGCACATTATTTCAATTGAAAAAATGAAACTATTTAATAATATTCATTACAGTTAAATACACTGTATTCACCAATCTCACAGTAGGTGCTGGAAATCTTTTCCTCTTTCTTGAAGGCATAGTTCAACATGTTTATAGTTATTTGCGAATACGTTTACCAATGTTTCACTTGTAATCGAATGTAGATAATCAATTACTGCTGTCATCAGTTCATCTGTTGCCTTCGAGTTAGTCTGATACACAAGCGTGTTAGCCACAGCCCAGAGGAAATAGTCGGACGTAGACAGATATGATGAGCGCGGGGACCAGAGACCATTCGTAATTACTCGTACTTTGTCTCCAAATATTTCACCTAAAAGTCGCAGAGACTGGTGTGCCGTACGCGCAGTAGCGTTGTCTTGTTGGAAAAATGAATGACTGATCTCATTTTCGTTCAGCAGGGCAATAAATGGATAAATTGTCTGGAAACGATAGGCATTGGGCCGGCCGGAGTAGCCGAGCGGTTCTAGGCGCTACAGTCCGGAACAGCGCGACCGCTACTGTCGCAGGTTTGAATCCTGTCTCGGGCATGGATGTGTGTAATGTCCTTAGGTTAGTTGGGTTTAAGTAGTTGTAAGTTCTAGGGGACTGATGACCTCAGAAGATAAGTCCCATAGTGCTCATAGTCATTTGAACCATTTTTGATAGGCATTGTAAGTGACGATAGTATCGAAGACGGTCGGCCCTATAATTCCTGCTCGCGTTATGGCAACCAACACTGTACATGCAGTGGCATTTCTCTTAAGGCACGTGGATTTTCTGATGAACAGATTCGTGAATTTTGGAATCAGTGTACCCAGACAGGTGAAACCAAGTCTCCTGAACGAAAAAGGTTCGATCTGAAACAGCATCTCCAATTCAGATAACTTATCACTGAAACCATTTACAATACGCTATATGTTTTGCATGGCCCATACAATGTAGTTGTTGTACAGCAGTAATTTTATGTAGTTCTTTGGTTACATCCTTATGTGTTGTCTTATGAGAGACTTTATAGCCTCTTGCAATTATCTCCTCACTGATTTTGTTGGGCTCCGCAACATGTTGTCCAAAATGTTCTGTTAAAATTGTGCGCGTGCCCGTTCGTGGTGCATCACGAACTGAACCTGTTGTCAGGAATTTGCAAATAAAACCCCGAACAGTTTGACGTTGTTGACACCTCGAAGCAGGAAAACCCAACCTAAATTGCGGCCTCAAGTGCTCCGTTAAGTTTCCTCCTGCACGGGAAACCTCATCCACTAAAAAAGCAGTAGGAAGCATTCTCAATGCACTCAGCTAACACAAGAATTAGACAGTAACACAACTAACAGCTATAACGCTCTCGCAACACTACTTACTCCCACCCTACCATTACAGGTCTATGCCACATGGCGAGAATTTGGAGGCGCTGCCAACCATACCCGCCTCGCAAAGCGAGACACGAGGGTGCTGCAGAGGGACTTTGTGGGCGCATGGTTGTGTTTTGTGTATTTAAATTCTGAATAAAACAAATCTGCTTTCAGGAAAAAATGTGTTGCATTTCTTATTGAACGGCCTTCGTATGTTGCCGAACCTTCAACAAGAGCAGAGGAAGAAACTCCGAAACTCTATCCCTAACCAGAACATCCACACTTGCGCTAGGATTTCTTAGACAGGATGTTGATAGTGACGAAAAGCTGTAACGATAACCATAGATTGTGATGAAATAGGTCATATATTATTCTACAGAAAGTGCCATTTCTTACGCAGAACAATCCATTATAATCTCTATCAAAAATTTAATATCAGGTCAGCTGAAGAATGAAAAATAGTAAAAGTTCTAGTAATGTCTGCATATCTTAAATGTCTGAAATGCGTTAGCGCTGCACTCAGTTTATGTATCATGGAACTGAGTCGATACGTAAATTTTCAGAGTTCCACACTTCAACAAATCTGATGAAAGTCACTCAAAGTCCCAACTGTTCAAAATGCAAGTCCGGCAGGCACGTTAAACTTACAGTTCGCTGGCATAGTTCGCAACACAGAATTACTCTGTCACCACTCTCTGCAGTTTTCCAGAACCACAGACCGAAGAAACTCGCCGTGACATTTTAAAAATACTCTCACAAGAAGTCGCTGTCTGGCTGTAATATTCTGTGGATCATGGGCTAGAGAGACGTAGACTTGGCATAGCTTCATTGCCGACGCGCTCAGATTCTCATAAAAACTTATAATTCAAATGTGTTTGAGTCAAAGAGGGGTGTCCAATGATCTCACACTCCACTCGCCACTCCACCCCGTGAGCGGGTGGCGAGGGACAACTTTGAAATCTCAAATGGGAACTCCCATTTTTTATTGCAGATTATGAGTCTACGGTAAAATCTACATACGTTTATCCAGAAGCATTTTCTTCGTTCCGCTACAGTTGGCGCTGTATCGGAGGTACAGAAATGACTACACTGATTTTTCCAGTGGCATGTGGGACCCCACCTCCATGCTGCGAGGGTAGAACAGGCCAGTATTTCATAACTTCTAACTGGAACCCCATTCGCAAAGGTGTATTCCTCCAACAGGGTACAGGGAACTACACGACGCGCCACCGTGGCTGTTTAGCGAACTACGAAGTATCATAACAGGCACTAGGCAGTACACTGCGACTGAACTCACATATCGTGCAGACGTAGAATAGATAGCCTGCATACCTGTCTGTCATTTGGAGAACAGACGTGCAGGTGGACGACGAATGTTCCAATCACAGAAGAAAATATTGAAACGATCCTGATTTAAGGAGAAGGTAGGAGAAATGTTAAGGCTCCTGTTGCTTGTATGCCCTGCGTTTTCTAAAGAAAGCTCGCTCTCGTTCATTCTTTTACAAGATTGTGAAGGCGTTTATGTCTGAGTGCAGAGTACAGACCGGGGAAAGGAAATGAAGCAAACGTATTACAGGAGAAGCTAACGAAATAGCAGTACTAGCGTTAGTGCACCATAACCCAAGGATAAGCGCCCGGCAATAACACTGCAGATAATATTGTCACAATACTGCATCATCATAAGTAGCATCCATACCACGTGTCACTGCATCAAGAACTTCATGGCGCCGATTTCCATAACTGGGTAGTGTTTTGAGAATGGGCACGTCAGCAAATGCAAATGACCCCCACATTCTTAGCGAGGTACTATTTTTCGATGAGTCTACATTCACAAACCGTGGGAGCGTTGACTTGCATAACATGCATTACTGGAGTTTAGACAATCCCCACTGGTTACGGCAAGTTGACCATCAACGTCCTTGGTCGGTGAACGTACGGTGTTGCATGATGGGGAACAAACCCATTGGTCCGTATTTTATCGACGGCACATTGAATGGTCGCAAATATTTTTTGGAACATGAACCAGCGGTACTACTGCTCGATGTTACCCTGGACATTTGACAACAAATGTGGTTTCAACATGACGGTTGCCAGCACATAACACAATTGAAACACGGGAGGTAATAGACCGCATTTACACTGGTCCCTTCCCTCGCAGCATGGAGATGGGGTCCCATGTGCCACTGGATATTTAAGGGCCACTGAGTAGCATATCGTTAATTACGATTGTGTACCCATTTCTATTCCTCCAATTACAGCGCCATCTGTGGCGGAATGAAGAAAATGCTTCAGACAAAACGTATGTAAATTTTGACGTAGAATCGTAATCTGCAATAAAAATCGGTCTTCCCATTGAATATTTCAAAGTTACCCCAGCCACCCACGTATGGGGTGGCGTGGTGGGTCGAGTGTGGTAGCGTCGGATGTCCCCCTCCAAGGCAAATAAACTGGAATTACTTCTCTCGATGCGATGTGTAGTTTACGAGATTTTTCAATGTCTCAGTTAAAATGAACACTTTGTATACATGAAGGGACTAGATCACCCGCAAAACGCTTATTAACTTTTACATTTGCACTGAAGTCATAACGGTCAAGCGTTCACCTGATGAAACATTTAGTCGCTTCCCATTACCCAAGTTGAGCATCTACCAACTCCCTGTAATTTTTCCTCAAAAAAGATCACTTGCTTTATCCTCAGCGAAAAACATATCTTCCTACCTGTGAAGCTGTGTCTGTAGGAAATTTTCTAATTCACAAAATTTTGTTTTACGTCTTACACAAGATCCTTCAAAAATTTCTACACCTGGCGTTATTGGCCCGAAGGTCCTCAAACTTGGCACAGCTTCCTTATCTAAATTGCCTTACACAATGACTCTAACCAAATCTGATAGTAGATCATCTACAATGGTACGTTCAAAAATGGAAACAAACCCGAATAACTCAAAAAATACTACTACAATCACAACGTGCACTAACCGCGTAAATATAATGTCTAACTATACCATCGTACCAATTTGCTGTTCGTAGCTTTAATCCAGAGCTGATCTCAAATTCAGTCAAATTTCAGTAAAAAAGCTAATCACTCCCGAAATACTGCTCACAAGAGCGCGAAATTCTGGTTCATGAGGTGTTTAGACATACTGAACACAGTCTCGCAATTAGAATGATAGACCTAATAATAATCGAAAAATATTTTAATGAGAGCATGGTGTTCGACTGCATCGAGCGTACACTCCGTATTAGTAATCAAATACACCTCATATGTCAACTCCTCGGTGCCCATCTATTGCTATTTCTCCTCGATTCTTCTGAATAACTTAAGCACGTGATTCTTGAAATTTTCCCAGCGTAAAATGTATTCCATGAAGGTTCTGGATTGCAGCCCTATAACGTTCACTTGTTGCCAAGATATTTCGGCTGAAAACCACTGAGCCAACTTCAGGTGAGTGTTTGCTCTGGAGACTGCTGGTTCATATTGCTAACTTTATACCAAAAATTTGTGTGGAAACGATTGTGCAAAGGCAGCCGCTACATGGGTGACCTCTGTCGAGTTTCGCGCCTGCTTCGAATATTGCTCCATCTACAATGCGCACTCTCTTTCGGAATGCGCCCTCGCGACAGAGCGTTCGTGTAGTAGATGGAGCAACATTCGAAGACGGCGAGGAACTCGACAGAGGTTGTTCAGGTAGCGGCTGCATTTGCACATGCGTCTCCGCGTCAATTTTTGGTAAAATTTGTCCATGTGAAATAACAATCTCCTGTGCACAACTCTCATCTGAAGATGGGTCATGGTTCTTCGTCGAAATAGCGTGACAAGAAGTCTATGTTATCCAGCTGCAATCCCGAAGCATCATGGTTTCACGAGCAGTGAAGAAAAATGCATCCTTTTCTTTCACGTAGACTTTTTACTGGACGAACTTCATTGTCAAGTTCAGACATATGACTATACAATTCATCTCTAACTGCAGCTGGTATTGGCACGTTACATCACCAGCTAAGATGTGGAAGGTAAAGTATCATGGGTTGTTGGGAGGAGCAGTGATGAGTACAAACAGGCATCAAACGGTGGCTCTGTTGTAGCTCCCTCCAGCTGAAGAAACGTAACAAAGGCCTTTTCACTCACCTCCGGATGCATCAGGTCCGCCTCTGGAGTGAGGAGCACCTTTTCTCCGCCGGCTTCTCTGGTCACAGTGTTGGTTGTGGTTCCAGCTGGTCTTCATGTGAGCAGGCGTTCTCGATGACAACGGCCTTAGAGGACCATGGGTGGCGCTACTAATGCCTGCAGTCGACTTCTGGTATGGTATGGTGATTGCAGCTATTTTTGGTGGGACGTGCTGTAGCCAAGACTAACGCACAGGTTTGACAGACGGACACATGCGGAAATTCTTGTGAGGAGTCTGCGTGTTGCTGTCAGATTATACAGGATGAATCACTATTGCCACCTCGAATAACTCCGAAAGTATGATAGGAACTGAAAAGTTTGTGGGACAAAAGTTGCATGGAACAACAGGAGCCATAATATGACCTTGGTTTTTTGAAGCTAGGTGGAGTCGCACCAGAGATTGTGGCCAACTTTGTTTTTAAATGGGATGCTATAGTTTGGTACTAATTTTCTGATAGCAGCTATCGAGACAAATCCAATGATGTGTAACAGTAAGGGCTTTGAAGGTCAACGAAGGTCACAAAGGTGGGATGAATGTCCATCTCTCAGCGTATAAGTCTCTAGCTCTCGCTGAATTTCGTTGGCATTCTCCATAAATGATAAGCATATTGACTTGTTCTTTGAAGGAATACATCATTCACATTCGCTTGACTCGACAATACTAGTCTTACCATTCCTGTTAGTATTGTATTACGAAACCGTCGAATGGTTTTCATATGTCAATGGCATGTTAGATGGCTACACCGTATTCGGCGAATATTTACTATTTGCACTATATACGAGAGAGAATTGTTAGAGCATGTGCTTTGATAAGTGCCAAAGTGATAGGGAATACCACTCAATCCAAGATAAGAAGATTGCAGTACTGCATTGATACCAGTGGTCATCACTTCAAACACCTCCTGTAAATGGACGTTCATACCACCTTTTCCACCTTCGTTGACCTTCACAGAGCTTACTGTTACACATCATTGGATTCATCTCGATAGCCGCTATCAGAAAATAAGTAGCATACTATAGCATTCCATAAAAAAAAAGTTGACCCTCATATCTCTGACGCAGCAACCCCATATAGCAACAAAAAGCCAACGTCATATTATGGCCCTCGTTGTCTCATGCAAAATTTGTCCCACAAACTTTTCAGCTACTATCGTACTGTATATCCTCACAATAATAGGTACTGAAACTGTACATTGTTCGATGTTTAAGTTACAGAAATTACAGTTAAAATGTAACTCATTCAATTAACTTAATACATTTTAAAATCCTTCTTTCTAACAGTACCACAAAGGTTAGGTTGAATTATTTGTTTGAATAATGAAATTAACACATATAGTTACGCAAACTATGTTTTTGACAAATTTGGTAATTATTTTGGGATTAAATAAGGACTGGCTTTGCTAATATGTTTTCGAATAGAGACAAATCAATACTTTAAGAATCCTTGTAGTTTTTCTTCCATATGTTTATAATTAGTACACAATTTATATTTGTTTTTAAATCAACAATAGAACTTAAGTCACGAAACAATTACCAGTACTGATTTCGCCCTATAATAAAAGATATTAACTATGAATAGCGAAAATAAATTAGGTAATTGATGACATACAGAAAACTGAAAACAAAATTATAATCGGTACTATATTTCTTAAGACTGAGAGCCAACCTTTCTCTTTTACGAAAATGCAGATTATACTCATGCATGTTAAATGGTAATTAGGCAAAAATGAAAATATAATGAATTTAAGGAGGCAGATGGCAAAACAAGAGAGGAAGTAAAGAGATCCCATTTTGCTTCGTCACAAAGTATATTGGCCATGTATAGACCCTCTATATACTCCTTCCACCTTTCTGCTTTCTTTTCTTTCCTTAGGACTGGTTTTCCATTTGGGATCTTGATATTCATACAGGTGGTTCTCTTTTCTCCAAAGGTCTCTTTAATTTTCCTGTAGGCAGCTTCTATCTTATCCCTAGTTATATATACTTCTACATCCTTGCATTGGTCCTCAAGCCATTCCTGCTTAGCCACTTCTCACTTCCTGTTAGTCACGTATTTTAGACGTTTGTATTCCCTTTTACCTGCTTCAGTTGTTGCATTTTTCTATTTTCTTCTTGCAGTGATTAAATTCAATATCTCTTGTGCTACCCAAGGATTTCTACTAGCTCTCGTCTTTTCACCTACTTGATCCCCTGCTGCCTTCACTATTTCATCTCTCAAGGGTACCCATTCTTCTTCTACTGTGTTACTTTCCCCTGCTGTTGTCAATCGTTCACTAATGCTACCTCTGAAACTCGCTAGAGCCTCTGGTACTTTCAGTTTATCCAAGTCCCATCTCCTTATATTCCTCCCTGTTTGTAGTTTCTCTAGTTGTAATCTGCAGTTCATAACCAATAAACTGTAATCAGAGTCCACAGCTGCCCCTGGATGGTAATCAAGAGTGTGTTGAGAAGGTACAATTAGATGATGAAACTGTCATGAACTTGCATAATCGGTTTGAAGACAAGGATAATCAGGTGAAAATCATTTCAGATAAGAACTCTGACCAATTCGGATTTGGTAAATTAATGGGTAATGAAGATGGTAATTTAGAAAACCAAACTGATGATACTAATGCTGTTGTGAGCAATGCTGATGAGCATGCACGGGGGGACAAAGAAGTGCCATTACTGAGCAACGGTCATGATAAGGACTCACAATAGTGTAGCTAACTGTGATGATATAGTGAATATGATTTTGAAAAGGAATTAGATGGAATAATTCATACTGAGGTAAAGGAGAAGTTAATTAGTGATAATGATGGAAGTTGTATCTATTAAGACATTGAAAATATAGAACATGGAGGTTCTGCTAGTGAAGCTTAGCAGTAAGTCAGTTAGTAGGGGGGATAGAAACAAGGATGATATTTCATGTGATATTCTATTCTGGGGGTAGTTTTGGGAACACTACGAAGTTCACTATGATAATAAAGGACTTAAAAACAAGAAGTGCTTTGTGAGAAGTTTGATCATAATTGGAAGGAAAATCCTTTAGAACTCAATCAATTTGTATATGAGAATTATGTCGGTGAAGGGAAATCTGGTGTAGCTCCTAGTAATTTACAAACAGAAAGAGAAAAATCTATGGGAGAGTGGGATAAGAGATTTGAATTATGAGGAAGTAGTCAGTAGCCTATTACACAAAGAAAAAGAACAGTTTTTTGCACAAGTAAGTCCATAAATTTATATAAAAACTGAAAACTAGGAGGTAAAGTATCTTATCAACAGTGGTTGTCCTGTTTGTGGTCTATTGGGAAAATTGAGGGATTATATAAAACACAGCTCCTACTTTGTTGATAATGATGCACAGTTTACATAAGGTTGCCTTGTGATTCCTGATTTAAATTAAAATGTTCTTTTGGGAATTAATGGATAATAAAACAGAAGAAGGATTCAACTGCGCCAATGAAAGACTAATGTTTGCTGATACAAAAAAAGAACTTCAGAAACAAATTTTATAATTCAGAACTGTATATACACTAATGTATAAATCAGAGAAGTAAGTTTTACTCATGGGAGGGAGTACTGTGATGATGATAATAATACTGAGGAAGAATTTAGTGATAATCAGTATAGCGTCTTGTTGTTGTTGTTGTGGTCTTCAGTCCTGAGACTGGTTTGATGCAGCTCTCCATGCTACTCTATCCTGTGCAAGCTTCTTCATCTCTCAGTACCTACTGCAACCTACATCCTTCTGAATCTGCTTAGTGTATTGATCTCTTGGTCTCCCTCTACGATTTTTACCCTCCACGCTGCCCTCCAATGCTAAAGTTGTGATCCCTTGATGCCTCAAAACATGTCCTACCAACCGATCCCTTCTTTTAGTCAAGTTGTGCCACAAACTTCTCTTCTCCCCAATCCTATTCAATACCTCCTCATTAGTTACGTGATCTACCCACCTTATCTTCAGCATTCTTCTGTAGCACCACATTTCGAAAGCTTCTATTCTCTTCTTGTCCAAACTAGTTATCGTCCATGTCTCACTTCCATACATGGCTACACTCCATACAAATACTTTCAGAAATGACTTCCTGACACTTAAATCTATACTCGATGTTAACAAATTTCTCTTCTTGAGAAACGCTTTCCTTGCCATTGCCAGTCAACATTTTATATCCTCTCTACTTCGACCATCATCGGTTATTTTACTCCCTAAATAGCAAAACTCCTTTACTACTTTAAGTGTCTCATTTCCTAATCTAATTCCCTCAGCATCACCCGACTTAATTTGACTACATTCCATTATCCTCATTTTGCTTTTGTTGATGTTCATCTTATATCCTCCTTTCAAGACATTGTCCATTCCGTTCAACTGCTCTTCCAAGTCCTTTGCTGTCTCTGACAGAATTACAATGTCATCGGCGAACCTCAAAGTTTTTACTTCTTCTCCATGAATTTTAATACCTACTCCGAACTTTTCTTTTGTTTCCTTTACTGCTTGCTCAATATACAGATTGAATAACATCGGGGAGAGGCTACAACCCTGTCTCACTCCTTTCCCGACCACTGCTTCCCTTTCATGTCCCTCGACTCTTATAACTGCCATCTGGTTTCTGTACAAATTGTAAATAGCCTTTCGCTCCCTGTGTTTTACCCCTGCCACCTTCAGAATTTGAAAGAGAGTATTCCAGTCAACATTGTCAAAAGCTTTCTCTAAGTCTACAAATGCTAGAAACGTAGGTTTGCCTTTTCTTAATCTTTCTTCCAAGATAAGTCGTAAGGTCAGTATTGCCTCACGTGTTCCAACATTTCTACGGAATCCAAACTGATCTTCCCCGAGGTCGGCTTCTACCAGTTTTTCCATTCGTCTGTAAAGAATTCGCGTTAGTATTTTGCAGCTGTGACTTATTAAACTGATAGTTCGGTAATTTTCACATCTGTCAACACCTGCTTTCTTTGGGATTGGAATTATTATATTCTTCTTGAAGTCTGAGGGTATTTCACCTGTCTCATACATCGTGCTCACTAGATGGTAGAGTTTTGTCATGACTGGCTCTCCCGAGGCCATCAGTAGTTCTAGTGGAATGTTGTCTACTCCCGGGGCCTTGTTTCGACTCAGGTCTTTCAGTGCTCTGTCAAACTCTTCACGCAGTATCTTATCTCCCATTTCGTCTTCATCTACATCCTCTTCCATTTCCATAATATTGTCCTCGAGTACATCTCCCTTGTATAAACCCTCTATATACTCCTTCCACCTTTCTGCCTTCCCTTCTTTGCTTAGAACTGGGTTGCCATCTGAGCTCTTGATATTCATACAAGTGGTTCTCTTCTCTCCAAAGGTCTCTTTAATTTTCCTGTAGGCAGTATCTATCTTACCCCTAGTGAGACAAGCCTCTACATCCTTACATTTGTCCTCTAGCCATCCCTGCTTAGCCATTTTGCACTTCCTGTCGATTTCATTTTTGAGACATTTGTATTCCTTTTTGCCTGCTTCATTTACTGCATTTTTATATTTTCTCCTTTCATCAATTAAATTCAATATTTCTTCTGTTACCCAAGGATTTCTATTAGCCCTCGTCTTTTTACCTACTTGATCGTCTGCTGCCTTCACCACTTCATCCCTCAGAGCTACCCATTCTTCTTCTACTGTATTTCTTTCCCCCATTCCTGTCAATTGTCCCCTTATGCTCTCCCTGAAACTCTCTACAACCTCTGGTTCTTTCAGTTTATCCAGGTCCCATCTCCTTAAATTCCCACCTTTTTGCAGTTTCTTCAGTTTCAATCTGCAGTTCATAACCAATAGATTGTGGTCAGAATCCACATCTGCCCCAGGAAATGTCTTACAATTTAAAACCTGGTTCCTAAATCTCTGTCTTACCATTATATAATCTATCTGAAACCTGTCAGTATCTCCTGGCTTCTTCCATGTATACAGCCTCCTTTCATGATTCTTGAACCAAGTGTTAGCTATGATTAAGTTATGCTCTGTGCAAAATTCTACAAGGCGGCTTCCTCTTTCATTCCTTCCCCCCAATCCATATTCACCTACTATGTTTCCTTCTCTCCCTTTTCCTACTGACGAATTCCAGTCACCCATGACTATTAAATTTTCGTCTCCCTTCACTACCTGAATAATTTCTTTTATCTCGTCATACATTTCATCTATTTCTTCATCATCTGCAGAGCTAGTTGGCATATAAACTTGTACTACTGTAGTAGGCATGGGCTTTGTGTCTATCTTGGCCACAATAATGCGTTCACTATGCTGTTTGTAGTAGCTAACCCGCACTCCTATTTTTTTATTCATTATTAAACCTACTCCTGCATTACCCCTATTTGATTTTGTATTTATAACCCTGTAATCACCTGACCAAAAGTCTTGTTCCTCCTGCCACCGAACTTCACTAATTCCCACTATATCTAACTTTAACCTATCCATTTCCCTTTTCAAATTTTCTAACCTACCTGCCCGATTAAGTGATCTGACATTCCACGCTCCGATCCGTAGAACGCCAGTTTTCTTTCTCCTGATAACGACGTCCTCTTGAGTAGTCCCCGCCCGGAGATCCGAATGGGGGACTATTTTACCTCCGGAATATTTTACCCAAGAGGACGCCATCATCATTTAATCATACAGTAGAGCTGCATGTCCTCGGGAAAAATTACGGCTGTAGTTTCCCCTTGCTTTCAGCCGTTCGCAGTACCAGCACAGCAAGGCCGTTTTGGTTAATGTTACAAGGCCAGATCAGTCAATCATCCAGACTGTTGCCCCTGCAACTACTGAAAAGGCTGCTGCCCCTCTTCAGGAACCACATGTTTGTCTGGCCTCTCAACAGATACCTCTCCGTTGTGGTTGCACCTACGGTACGGCCATCTGTATCGCTGAGGCTATAGCGTCTTAGTTGAAGCTAAATTGAAAGAAGCGAAAAAGTGAAGTCCTGAACAAAAAGGTCAGTTAAAAGAATTGCTATGGGAATACTATGATATTTTTGGTGATAGACTAGAAAAAAGTGAAAACTTATGAATGTAAGCTAAGGTTAAAACCTTATGAAAACCTTTCTTTATTAAAGCTTAGGGAGTACCAATTTCAAAGAGAAAGGCTGTAAAGAAAGAACCTCAAAAAGTGGAGAGTTGCAGATAACTGAATATAATAACCCCTTAGCTGTAGTTTCGAAATGAAATGTGGGTACAAGATTGGTTTTAGATTCAAGGCATTTAAATAAATTTCTTGAAAGGGGGTCAGATCATCCAGAAAACAGTGATGAATTGCTCCACAAATCTGAACATGTAAAATTCATGACTAGTTTAGAATTTACTTCTGGTTTCCACCAAATATCACTATAACGTAACTCCAGAAAATATGCTGCATTCCTGTAGGTGGGTAGATGTTACCAATATTGTGTTGTGCCTATTGGACTTAATATTTCTGTAGAAAAATTCATTCATGCACTGGATGTTTTGCCGGGGAAAGAACTTTTGGGAAAAATGGCCATATATGTAGAAAACATCTTAATTACTAGGAGAAGATGGGAGGAAATTTTGGAATAGTAAAGGAAATTTGCAATAAATTAAGAGAGTGAGGCATGCCACTGAAATTAGAAAAATGTAAATAGTGAAACAGCTCAAATTTTTGGTTCACAACATTTTGGAAGAAAAGATTTTGCCTGATAAAGAAAAAGTTGAAGCTGTTCCCTATTCCAGAAACAAAGAAACAACTAAAATTATTCTGTAATTTAACTGGATAGATAAAAAATCTATTCAACACATGGTGCCATGGTAATGTAAAAGAGGGTCATAATTAGGCAAGCTTTCAGAGGCAGTGGCTTCTTCTTGAAGTGTTGAAGGTGAAGGAAGAGGATTGAAGGAAAAGGAATGGAGAGCTCTAGGAAAAGGGTTAGGTTTTGGAAAAGTCACCCAGGACTGTGTGTCAGGTGAGACTCACCACACAAGGTGAGGAAGGAAGACTGATTACAATGGGGACTGCATCAGATGAGATTTGAAAACCTGAGAGCTTAAAGGTGGAAGACAGGGTAATGTGCAAGACAGAGATTACTGCTTAAACATCATCCATGAGTTAATAAGAATGAAAAACCAAGAGCATTGTACATAACAGAGGTGGAAGGGGGTGATGAAAAATAAATGGAAAAGACAATGAAAGATGTAGAAAACTAATTCAGAGTGAAGAAAAGAGTAGTTGCTGTGAAGAAATGCTGAGACAGAAGAAATTAATGTAAATTAGCTAGGTGGATACAGAGAACCAAGGACATGTTGTAGGGCTAGTTACCACCTACAGAGTTCTGAAAATGTGTCTGGGGGAAAAATCCAGTTGGCCCATCTGGTGGCACCGAGGTCACGATTGTCATGTTGTACAGCATGCTCTGCAACAGGATATTGTGTGTTGGCAGTATACACACTCTGCCTATGCCCATTCATCCTAACTGATAATTTGGTGACAGTCATGTCAATGTAAAAGGCCGAACAGTGCTTCCATAACAGCTGTCGTTTTACAGGTGGTTCTTCCTTTGATAGTATATGTTTCGCCAGTTACAGGGCTACTAGAGGTTGTGGCAGGAGGGTGCACAGGGCAAGTCTTGCAGCGGGGACAGTCACAGGGGTAGAAGCCGTAGGACAGGGAGATGGGTGCACTAGGAGCATAGTGTCTGACAAGAACTTTGCGGAGATTGGGAGGGTGACAGAAACCTATTCTAGGTGTAATGGGCAAAATTTCAGACAGAATGGATCTCATTTCAGGGCATGATTTTATGAAGTCATGGCCCTGTCGAAGTAGCTGCTTAATACGTTCCAGACCAGGATAACACTGAGTCACCAGTGGTGTGCTGCAAAGTTGTGTTTTTGGAGGGATCAGCAGTACCAGGATTGGATATGATGGCCCAGGAAATCTGCTTTTGAAGTAGGCTGGTGGAGTAATTATGTGCAGTGAAGGCTGAGGTGAGAAGTGTGGTGTGTTGCTGTAAAGAGTCTGCATGTGAACAAATACGTTTGCCTTGAATGCCAAGGCTGTATGTGAGGGAACATATGACATGGAAAGGATGGCAACTGTCAAAATGTGAGTACTGTTGTTTGTTGGTAGGTTTAATGTGGACAGAAGAATGTAGGTGGCATTCGGAGAGGACGAGATCAACATCAAGGAATGTGGCAAGGGATCCAGGATAGGACCATGTGAAAATTAACTGGGAGGAGGTATTTGGAATTCCAGGAATTTTAACAGGTCAGTCTCATCATCAGTCCATATGGTAAAGATGTCATCAATACATCTAAATCAAACCAGGGGCTGAAGAGTTAATGATCCCAGGAAAGATGCCTCCAAGTAACCCATGAAAGGTTGGTATGGGAAGGAGCCATCCTGGTTCCCATGGCCTTAGCCCTGATCTGTTTGTAAGTGTTATCCTCAAAGGTGAAGCAGCTGGTCGTAAGTATAAAGTTGATTAAGGTGAGTAGGAAGGATGTCATATGTTTGGAATCAGATGGGTGCTGACTGAGGAAATGTTTAGCACTGGAGAGATCATGTACTTGGGGTATTTTGGTATAGAGGAAGGTGACATCAATGGTGACAGCCAAGGTATTTAGTGGAAGTGGCACGAGCATGGATTTGAGATGATCTAGGAAATGGTTGGTAACTTTGATATAGGAGGGGAATCTTTGTACTATGGGTTGCAAGTGCTGATCAACTAAGTTGGATATACAAAACTTCCTGGCAGATTAAAACTGTGTTCTCGACCGAGACTCGAACTCGGGACCTTTGCTTTCGCGGGCAAATGCTCTACAATTTGAGCTACCGAAGCACGAGTCATGCCCGGTCCTCACAGCTTTACTTCTGCCAGTATCTCGTCTCCTACCTACCAAACTTTACAGAAGCTCTCCTGCAAACCTTGCAGAACTAGCACTCCTGAAAGAAAGGATACTGCGGAGACATGGCTTAGCCACAGCCTGGGCTAGTATCTTATACATAACGTATTACAGAGAACATAGAAAAATATTTACTATACAAATCTTAATCTATACTTATATCAGGATATAGTATACAGATTTTCAGATCTGTGGAACATACTGTCACAAGACAAATAATATAAGGTCAAAACTTCAATACTACACTCTAATAGTTTTGACGACACGTGAAGCGGTGTGAAACTGGATTGCACTCACAATTCACACCTCACTCTCATCAGTTGACTTACGTGATGTGACTAGCTGATCCTCTTCTCTGGATATTCCATCCGCACATACACAGACACAAGCAGACATTTCTGCTTGTGTCTGTGTATGAGCGGATGGATATGTGTGTGTGTGCGAGTGTATACCTGTCCTTTTTTCCTTTTTTCCCCCTAAGGTAAGTCTTTCCGCTCCTGGGATTGGAATGACTCCTTACCCTCTCCCTTAAAACCCACATCCTTTCGTCTTTCCCTCTCCTTCCCTCTTTCCTGATGAGGCAACAGTTTGTTGCGAAAGCTTGAATTTCGTGTGTATGTTTGTGTTTGTTTGTGTGTCTATCGACCTGCCAGTACTTTCGTTCGGTAAGTCACATCATCTGTGTTTTTATATATATATATATATATATATATATATATATATATATATATATATATATATATATATATATAAAACAAAGATGATGTGACTTACCAAACGAAAGTGCTGGCAGGTTGATTGACACACAAAATTCAAGGTTTCGCAACCAGCGGTTGCTTCATCAGGAAAGAGGGAAGTAGAGGGAAAGACGAAAGGATGTGGGTTTTAAGGGAGAGGGTAAGGAGTCATTCCAATCCCGTAAGCGGAAAGACTTACCTTAGGGGGAAAAAGGACAGGTATACACTCGCACACACACACATATCCATCCGCACATACACATACACAAGCAGACATTTGTAAAGGCAAAGAGTCTACCTTCTGATTCGACAACCAACTATCCTACAGAAGATAAAGAGCAAAAGAATACAATGGGTGGGCCATAACCCGTATGCCAGATGGAAGACAGGCGAAGATGGCACTAGCAGGGAAACCAAACATCAAATGCCCCATTGGATGACCAAGGCAGTGCTGGATGGACAACCTGGCAAAGGACCTAGCAGCTCTGGGAATTGAAGACACCTGGAGGAACCGGGCACAAAACGAGAAAGGAATGGAGGCAATTTGGGAAGCAGCCTGTAGTCTACAGGGCCTGTGATCACTGAATATTTATTTATCTATCTTCTGCGATAGAAGTAGTTGAATATGGAAAGAGGGAAAGATAGATAGGTACTCAAATGCGAAGTGAGAAAGGAAAAATAGAAATGGTTGCTAAGATCGAAGAACTGAAAGAAGATAGCCCCAAAGACAGGAAACCTTTCTCACCCCCTTCCCCAGGATCCCTACCTCGCCGGTACTTGAGTGAGAAGCTGGAGGTGGTATGGTGTTAAATCGTCTCCTACAGAATGGACGTTTTCACCTACACCCTTGAGGTCCCCGAAGAAAATCTTAGCAACACCTATGGGACGGCAAATGGTGAAGAATTAGTCACACCTTTTTGCGAGGGTCGTTTTGAAGGTGTGGTTTATGTTTTATTTTAACACTGATTTGTCTGTTGGTGAAATCATGCTTTAATCTACAGTACCCACCCTTTCCAAAACTAATACAAACCCTCTGCTTTACCTCACATTTCATAAAAAGTATAAAATATTCTACACCAAATAAAAAATTATACACTACAATCAAATAGTTGTTTAGATACTCAGTTTATACTATATTTTATGCATACATAAAATACTCTCTTCAGTTTATGTTGTCCTGATATCACTCTGTTTGAATAGTACCATGATATTATTTTTCCATTAATACTATATTCTATTTGTCTCATTTCATGTTTAGAGATCACTGTTTTCCCATGATTCTCTTAAGTGTATTATTTTTCTGTCATATCCGGTTTTCTATAAGCTAAAATTATACAATACTTTAAGAATTCATTAATAGATAACAGAACAGTTAAGATTTAAAGAGAATTTGGTGTAGGAAAACTAATTTCTAAGAAACACTGAAAACAACTCGGGATCCAGAGGTCGTCACTCCGCCCGTTAACTCAGAATGTTAATATCCCTGAGGGCATGTGTGACCCCGCCCAGATCCCATGGATCTGAGATTAACTACACTTAAGCAAGTGCAAACCAGTACTTCTTATTAAATTTTGTGAGAAAGTCTCCCCATGGCAAAAGTCACCACTTTACTAGGTAACACAACATCAGGTAAAGTTATTCTATTTTCTACTCTATCCTGGATAAATTTGAATCCTTTCCATGAGTCACCTCTAACCTTGCTGGTATTATTAAGTTTGGAAGAAGCAATAGTCGAAATGTTTCCGAGGTTACTCTCGCGGCAACTTTTCTCTCTATCATCTATCCTACCTGTTCCTCCAGATTACTGATATTTATTATGTCTGAAGTAGCGAGATTCTCTTTAAAATTTATTTCCACATTATCAACTTGAGTGTTAATGCCTGCAATTTGCAATTGGACTATAGGAATTAGTTTGTCCTGCTTCTCAACACTTTCCCTTAAAGTGTGTAATCTCTGCTTTACAGCATCAAATGTAACATTACATACACTGAAATGATCCTAATTTTTCACTAAATTCAGGTTCTACATTTATTATATTTGTCTTCAATATCAAATTCTAGATTCTTTGTTAAATCCTGAAATTGCTCATTCTGTCTCTGATCAGAGTCAGTAAACAGTTGATTTACATATTTAAAGAACTAGTTAGTTCACTCTTAAAATCTAACTTCAGATTTTCTAATTTTTAATTTAAAGTGTCAAATTCAGTCTTTAATAAACCTATCTTTGTTGCTTGACTGTTCAAGGTTTCACTCTGGTTACTTAAAACCTCACTCTGAGCGTCTAATTTAATATTTAATTGGGTATTCACTGCGTCTATTTCTCTACTTAAATTAGCACTCTGCTCATCGAGCTTTTCACTTAAAGTTGCTGAATCTGCCTTCTGCTCATCTAACTTAGCATTCAACTGAGTATTTACTAAATCTAATCTAGAATGTACTGAGCCTATCTCTTTTCTTAAAGCTGCACATTGGGCTTTAATTAAATTTGCTAACTTAGTCCAGTCTGACATTTCCATACTCACTTTAATAGCTGTGGCTGGTTCTGAAGCTAGTTGCTGTTCTTGATCCATAACTTTTCACATTTTAGACCTCATTTAAAAAAAATTCCTAATCTACTTATAATGACTACAATATTACAGTCTATTTCAACAGTTCCTTCAAATTTGTACTCAAACAATTATTGTTTCACCCTCACCCGACATAGAGTTCTAGCTGCGTTGGTGAGCAGGTGTGTTTTCAGCACCGGTGAACAGCACTGGCACTGTCAGCATCAGCATCGGCGAGCGGATGTGGAGTCAGCACTGGTGGGCAGCAGCTGGCGCTGTTGGCATCGGTTGCTGGTTACTGTATCAGCGTCGGTTGCAATGTGTGAGAGAGCTGTGTACTCTCCACACCTTATCTTCTTAGTCAAATTATTCTTGGCATAACTCTTCTTAGTCTAAAATGTTGAGGTCTACTCTCTGTTCCTTTGACGTTATTACTTTCTCAAGTCTTTTACTGTGTTGCACTCACAACTCTCTTCCCTTTGGTTTCTTGGACTCATACCAATTACTCGAAACAGTTCTATTATCTCGTTATGCCTGGTTGCTATGGCAACTCAAAGTATCTTCTTCCCGTTTCCACACTAAAATTCGCATTTTCTTCGAGTCCTGTCACTTAGGTCACCACGTTCTAATAGTTTTGATGACATGAGAAGCAGTGTGAGACTGGATTGCACTCACAACTCACACCTCACTCTCATCAGCTGACTTATGTGATGTGACTAGCCGTTCCTCTTCTCTGGATATTCATCTACGTCATTCTCCCAAAAACGTCTTTTCTGAAGATTTTCGCTGGTTATAGGAATTAATTAGACTCTTTCTCTATTCTTGGAATAATTGGGTGCTCGTAGAATACTTTCAGATCAATCACAATATATTTTCAACTTTCAAAGACAACAGGTTCTGCAAGTCAACTTAGTCATCAAACATTAGACTCTATTAAACATATTTATAATAACATTGGACTAACAACCAAATGATTTATGGACATCACATACATCTTGCCTCATACAGGGCTAAGATAAGAAGTAAGTTAAAAGTCTATAATCAATTGTTCGTTTGTCTTTTTACAATAACCACATTCATTAACACACCAAAGAATAGCCTATAATTACTCCATGTTCTCTCACACAGCGTCTGTGGTGCTAGCAGCGAACACTTGCCATCATCAGTGGACGGCCACTCTTACAGACTTCTCCAAACAGACTTCCAATCTGCACACAGAAACAGGTGGCGCAGTAGATACACTTCCACTCTCCCACTTATATTTAAAATATTGTGTGTTCAAGACGGTGGAAGAACGAGTGGTTCTAGAATTTACGAGGAAATTCTCGAAGCACTATAACACCAATATAGAAATAATTACAAAGACAATGTAAATTACTAGAATTTATAAATTTTAAGTTAAGATCCATACAATCAAACCTTCAAAATCTTCAAAAGAGAAGAGAGAAATTTCAGAGCCCAACTGTACGATGAGTAAGCCAACTCAAAAAACTTACAACGATGGGTACAGACCACAAGAATATACTCAATGATGAGTAGGAATCAATCAGACACATAAACTGTAGTATTTAAGGATATGTTGACTCATGAAAGAACAAAATAATAGAAAAATATTAGGGCCTAAGTTCACAATGTGGGGACCGAACCATGAATCCAAACCACACCAGGTACAAACCAACAAAGAATGTTTCGACCCAACAAAATAAATAAAGCTCATAATCGTATCAATCATTCAGTCATAACAAAGAGTAAATGTAAGAGGCATCTATCTCTCATCAGTGGGTTGTACGCTCGCCTTGAGTACACATACACAGTCATGATGACCAGGGATAGCCAAAATAAAGTTCAAGTTCTAATCAGTTACAATATTGCAATACTCAGTATAAATTCATGTAAACAGTTATAGTTAGCTTTGAATGATGACACAATCCAGCAGCTTGAGGACTAAAATCAGTGCATGAAAGCAGACAGCTTTACATCTTATTATATTGTCTACACTAAATGACTTCCACTCTGTTTGCTAATTGTCCATACAACTAACCTTCATACATGAAGACCTAGAAGATTCACTTACAAGTGATAAAGAAGATACATACTGATTTAAAGTTACATAGTGTATCAGTAAGACAACCCCCCTACACACATTCCTGCTGAATAACATTGTCTTTAGCAGTCTTGGCAAACAATTCACAAATATCAGTCACAACACAGATCCAGTTGACAGATGCTTGAGTACATTACCCAGCATCCATGATCTCTTGCAAGTTGACTGGTCTAGCAGGGTACAGCTATACAGCAGTGTGGGTAGTGAGTCTGCCCACATCTCTTAGCTTCCTCCCTTGAGTTCTCATCACACACTCCAACGGAGTGGTGACTTTCTGTCTAGCATTCAGATCAAATCCTGAAACATTGTTTTGTGTACTAAATATGCTGTTCGATACCTCCTTCAAATCACATGAGATATATTCTCCTCAGTTATTTTCTAAAATCAATTATATGGAATTTATGTGAGGTGAAATTAGAAAGTGTTCACATATGAAACATTAATAAACAGAGTTAAATACAATTTTAAAAAATGGACTAGTAAGGTATTACGTTCGCCGCTCATTGTCTCGTGGTAGTGTTCTCGCTTCCCGAGCATGGGGCCCCGGGTTCGATTCCCGGCAGGTTCAGGGATTTTCACCTGCCCCGAGACGACTGGGTGTTGTTGTGTCATCTTCATCATTATCATTCATCCCCATTATGGTTGGAGGAACGCAACGACAAACCACCTCCATTAGGACCTTGTCTAGTATGGTGGTGTGGGTCTCCCGCATTGCTCCCCTATGCTCTGTCAAGCAGCATGGGACTTCATTTCCATTAAGGTATTACACACAGATATGCTCAGATACAATTAATAATCTTTGCTGTGCAAATTATGAACATTTCCCTGTAATAAAATTGCAGAAATATCTACTAATTTATTGTCATGCAAATTCTAAAAGAAATTTATTACAGAACACAACTATATAGTGTATCATAAATTTTAACTCAGTCAATAGATAAGACAAATCTTTACAAGTCACATCACTTTACATACTAAATCCCAGATAAACAAAACACAATTATATAGTCTTAAGAACTACAAACATAGTGAATATGTTCTTCCAGACTAAGGATCATTATGCATCCATGTTCATACGTCTTGTCCTCTATACTAAACGTTAAAAGTACTTGACGTTTTACATACCATACTTGCTTTGCTTACCAGTAGCTCCTCTTATCTTTGCACTTACAATGGGCATTCCCACAAAATTCCTACTATATTTAATCTTGTCTCTAAATTGTTCAGATATACCACAAAGCGGGTTACCTGTATCAATCGAACAGTTCACTTCTCACTTATCATTTTAACCTTAATGTAAGGACATCAAAAATCTGAATCATCACCTCCGTTATTATACACTTCATGTAAAGGATCACTTTCAATTTCATCAAATGCTACATCTACACTATTCTTACAGGGGTTTATCAACTTTACTGGTATCATAGCATTACTTTGGTTACACATGTTGTCAGATAAAAATTGAATACACTGAATGGATTCCATAGCACAACTAACGTTACTTATTACAGAAGGAACACAAAAGGTATTACTGTCAAAATTACATTTCCTACTTAGATCTCCTTTCACTTCATTCCACCAACCTGGATACAAACTTTAACTAGCCACAGCTGACTTACTCCAGAATGCACATTTAACTACATTATCATCAATCTGGTCACAAACGAATTTCAAAAAATTTTCTCATTTATTCTCTAGGCTTACAGATAGCTCACCTTTACTGTTTGGATCAACACTCTGCATGGAATAAGTGAAAAACTGAACTGGTATTCCATGAATCTCACTTACATCATCACAAACATCACTCACCTTACCTGCATTCACAAATAACTATGGAACTTCATTATTTTTAAACTCCATAAATAGCTGATTCTCATCATCATCACCATCATATTCTTCCAAAATTACTTCATCAATAACATCATTTATAACACAAGTCTCATCTCCATTAAAGTCACAAACCTCACCTACATTCATTTGCAATAAGCTACCAGTCTCAGGCCTACCAACTTCAATCATTTCACAGCCCTCATTCACGTCTACATAAAAAATACCACTTAATTAAGATCCAATACAGCCATGACCTGTTTTGCATGTTTGAATAACACTATTTTCTGACCAAGAGAAGAAATCATTAGTACACTCTACATCATAATTACCATTACTCTCACATTCTGCTTTGTGATTAGTATCTACATCATTATAACTAAACATAGTATTCCAAAACTTTTGATCAAAACATAAATGAGAAATTTGATGTTCCCTCTGTTCAACTTCAGATACCAGTGCCACATTATTAATACTTTTATTATTGTCTAATTGTATGTGTAGACTGGGGGTCCTGTCCTTGTGTTTCCTCACCCCAAAACTGTGGACCTTCATTGAGGTGGACTGCTGTTTCCTGAATGGTCATCTCTATGATTGTTACTCCTATTAAATTGCCTGTGGTTACCACCATTGTTCCTATTCTGCTGATGTTTAAAATTTCTGTCTCTATTACCATGCTGACCCTGATAGAGATTACCACTATCTCTGTTTCTATAGTTATTATAATTGTAATATTTATCATTTCAATTACTATGGTACATCCTTCTTTCTATTGCCCTATCCAGCCTATCAACATATCATAAAAATTGTTCAAGGCAATTATCAGGTCCATGTACTAAATTAAACTGTGATCTCTCTGGTAATCTCCTTTTTAGTGAATCAACCAAAGTCATTTCATCAAACAGTTTGTTAGGATGTGTTAATTTCTTAAGTTGATTCTTACAAAACTTTTTCAGTGTATTGTCCACATTCCTATAATTTGAACCATTCAGAAATTTACTTTTAATTCTCCCTTGTTCAGCTTCTGACCAAAATTTATTTAAAAAACTTTTTTCAAACCTTTGGTGTGTTTCCCACTGGCTTAAATTTAGATTTACCCAAGACAGAGCTTTGCCTTCAAGACGTCTTTTAACAAATTTAATATTTTGGTAATCACTCATGCCTGACACAAAACTATCTTTGCAGTGGTGTAGAAAATCCACTGGTTGTAAATGTCTGATGGAAAACTTTTGATTGGAATTTTGGACCATACAATACCGTTGATTGAAGAAATCTTGTTGTCAATGTAATTTTCCTGAATTACTGAATTTTTTTATCTAAAATATTCACTTTAGTTATCATACTGTGGTCAACATTTAAATATTTTTGATCTGAACTACTGAAGTTCTGTTCCATTCTTTCTGCTATGGCTTTCTGTTCAACTCAGACATCATCAACATCATCAATTTGTTGTGCAGATTTGGCCATGAATTCATTTTCCAAAGCAATAAATTTATCTTCTAACACTTCAACTTTTTCATTCACACTTTTTAATCCATCTGACAACCCATTTTTTAGTTTCAAAACCTGATTACTAAGTTGGTCTATTTGGTATTGTACCCTGTCCATATTATCATTGTTTTCACTCTGTTCTGTTTTTGTTTCGGTTAACTGATCATTAATTGCACTCAATTTTGCTAAAATCAACTGCATAATACCAGTTTTCACTGTTTCTTTGCTGGCTACATTTTCACTTGGTTCAAATGTGTCTGGCCTAAGTCCTACAGCTTTCACTTCATCACCACTACCCTTGTACCCTTGTATCTATTCATTTTGCAAGCAATTACACGAATCCACCAAGAATATTAATTTCATAAATGGTCTGTACTTATATTTTTTTTATGTCCTTCATCCTAGTTGTAAACTCCTCTTTCAATTCATTCGGTCCATCGTTATTGACATTATCCGTCACTGTTGATACTACTTTGTTGGGCAGCCCTCAAGTCTTCATTCGTCAAGTGACTGGAGCTTCTAATTATATATAAAAACTGGAAATGATAGAATTACTGTCCCTTCTTCTTCTGCAACAGACAAAACTTCATTATCAGCCAACAGATAATGGCTGACACCCCCACTTGTAATCTTACCCTCCCACACATCACCATTGAATTCCTCTTAGTTTGTTCATTATTTTCAAAAGCTTCAAGAGGTGTAAGATATATTAAAGAAAAACGTTTTACTTATCTTCATTATCTCATTGTTGTTGTCTCCAAGTCTTGTTGTATCTAGGGGTACATTCTTCCAGCTGAAATTTTGATTTACCGGGTTCCTGATAACTGAATAACTGATGAAGATTTGCCTGTTGCTATGCATATCTTTTTATTTTATCCCACTCTTCTAAATCACACCATATTTACAATTTTCACTTCTATCACATCAAAAATTACATTGTTGTTGACAAACATAGAAAAACGTCTAATTCCATCAGAGACATGCCCACTAATACCTTACATTCTGCTGTACTAACTGCATTCCAAACATTTTAAAAAGCAAAAGAATTTACAAACTTTCTTGACAAAACAAGACTCTTTACTAAGTTATACCATTATTTTGTTAATGAATCAAGGAATAAATTAATAATTTTTGTTAGACTGTGCAATTAATAATACGAATTTTAAATATGCCAGAAATTTCATAATTTCAACTATTTATAAAAAGAAGAGTAATTTTAACTGTATGTACAGAGTACATATTTTAGCTCAAAATATAACACATCGTAAACAAATCATATGAAGTTCATTCAGTTAGGCAGCTGATATAATGTTCACCGATATAAGAATTGATAGTATACGTGATATTGGTTATTTCTATTAAAAAAAAAATTAAAAAGAAAGGGGGGGGGGGCTCATGTTAGAGGAGGGTGTCCCATTACAACCTCTTAGAAACAAATAATCCTGGACAAACAGGGAGTATCATGATGAATGCAGGGATTAGCGACCACGAGGCAGTTGCTGCTAGGTTCAATATTGTAACACCCACTACCATAAAAAAGAAACACAAAGTACATCTGTTTAAAAAAGCTGATAAAAATGCTCTTAATGTCTTTTTGAGAGACAGTCTCCACTCCTTCTGATCTGGTCATGCAAGTGTAGAAAAGATGTGGGATACTTCCGAAGAGGTAGTATCAATGGCAATTGAGAGATATATACCACATAAATTAACAAGTGGTGGTACTGACCCCCCTTGGTACACAAAATGGGTCAGATCACTGTTGCAGAAGCAATGAAAAAAGCATGTCATGTTTAAAAGAACACAAAATCCCCAAGATTGGCAAAGTTTTGCAGAAGTTCGAAAGACACCATGTACTTCAATGTTAGGTGCTTTTAATAATTTCCACAACGAAATTCTGCCACAGAATCTGGCAGAAAACCCAAAGAGGTTCTGGTCATACATAAAGCATACCAGTGGCAAGACGCAGTCAATACGTCTACAGTGTGGTAACAACAGTGAAGTCACTGATGACAGTGCCACTAAAGTAGAGTTATTAAACACAGTTTTCCAGAACTCCTTCACCAAAGAAGATGAAGTAAATATTTTTGAACTCCAATCAAGAACAACTGCCAAGTTGAGAAACATATAAGTAGATATCCTTCATGTAGCAAAGCAACTTAAATCACTTAATAAAGGCAAGGCCTCCGGTCTGGATTGTATACCAGTCAGGTTCCTTTCAGAGTATGCTGATACAATACCTCTATATTTAGCAATTATATACAACTGCTCACTCACAGGAAGCTCCGTACCTAAAGACTGGAAAATTTCTCAAGTCACACCAATACCCAAAAAGAGAAATAGGAGTAATCTACTGAATTACAAGCCCACATTACTAACGTCGATTTGCAATAGGGTTTTGGAACATATACTGTGTTCAAACATTATGAATTACCTCAAAGAAAACAATTTATTGACACATAGTCAACACAAATTCAGGAAATATCATTCTTGTTAAACACAACTAGCTCTTTATACTCATGAAGTAATAAGTGCTGTTGACAGGGGATGTCAAATTGATTCCATATTATTAGATTTCCAGAAAGCTTTCGACACCAGTCCTCACAAGCGTCTTCTAACCAAACTGCATGCCTATGGAATATCACCTCAGTAGTGTGACTGGATTCATGATTTCCTGTCAGAAACCTCATTGTATGCAGTGTAAGACAGAAAATCATCAAGTAAAACAGAAGTAATATGTGGCATTCCCCAGGGAAGTGTTATAGGTCCTCTATTGTTCCTGATCTATATTAATGACATATGAGACAATCTGACGAGCCCTCTTAGATTGTTTGCAAATGATGCTGTCACTTACCATCTTTTAAAGGCATCAGATGACCAAAATGAATTGCAAAATGATTTAGATAATATATCTGTACTGTGCAAAAAGTGGCAATTGACCCTGAATAATGAAAAGTGTGGAGTTATTCACATGACTACTAAAAGATATCCATTAAATTTTGATTATGCAATAAGTCACACAAATCTGAAGGCAGTAAATTCAGCTAAATACTTATGGATTATAATTACAAATAACCTAAATTGGAATGATCACATAGATAAAGTTGTGGGTAGAGCAAACCAAAGACTGTGATTCATTGGCAGAACACTCAGAAGGTTCAATAGGTCTACTGAAGAGACTGCTTATGCCACACTTGTCCGACTTGTTCTGGAGTATTGCTGTGTGGTGTGGGATATGCATTAGGTGGGACTGACAGATGACATCAAAAAAGTTCAAAGGGCAGCTCGTTTTGTATTATCACGAAATAGGTGAGATAGTGCCACACACATGATACGTGAATTGGAGTGGCAATCATTAAAACACAGGCTTTTTTGTTCTGAAGGGATCTTCTCATGAAATTTTAATTACCAGTTTTCTCCTACAACTGCAAAAACATTCTGTTGGCACTCACCTACATAGGGAGAAATGATCATCACGATAAAATAAGAGAAATCAGGGCTCGCACAGAAAAATTTAAGTGCTCATTTTCCTGCATACTGTTTGAGAGTGTGACAGTAGAGAGACAGCTTGAAGATGGTTCATTGAACCCTCTGCAGGCACTTTATTTTGAATAGCAGAGTAATCACGTAGATGTAGAAGTCTGAAATCTGTGCCCATCCCACTCTCACCACACACCTTGCATGTCACCATTGACGTCACCTTACTCTATACCAACATCCCTCATGTATATGGGTCAGAGGAACAGTCATGGGAGCCAGGATAGCTCCTTCCTATACCAACATTTTAATGGTCACTTGGAGAGGGCTTTTCTGGTAGTATTAAGTCTTCAGCCCCTAGTTTGGTTTAGATACATTGATGACATCTTTACCATAGGCACTCATGGTGAGACAGACCTGTTACAATTCCTGGTATCTCTGATTACCTTCTCCCAATTAAATTTCACACGGTTCTATTCCGAATCCATGCAACTTTCCTTGATGTTGATCTCATTAGGCCAGCTATACTCTTCCATCCACATTTAACCTACCAACAAACAACAGTACTTGCATTTTTACCGTCGGCCGACGTAATTTCATATATTATTATTGTTATTATTACACTCCTGGAAATTGAAATAAGAACACCATGAATTCACTGTCCCAGGAAGGGGAAACTTTATTGACACATTCCTGGGGTCAGATACATCACATGATCACACTGACAGAACCACAGGCACATAGACACAGGCAACAGAGCATGCACAATGTCGGCACTAGTACAGTGTATATCCACCTTTCGCAGCAATGCAGGCTGCTATTCACCCATGGAGACGATCGTAGAGATGCTGGATGTAGTCCTGTGGAACGGCTTGCCATGCCATTTCCACCTGGCACCTCCGTTGGACCAGCGTTCGTGCTGGACGTGCAGACCACGTGAGACGACGCTTCAGCCAGTCCCAAACATGCTCAATGGGGGACAGATCCGGAGATCTTGCTGGACAGGGTAGTTGACTTACACCTTCTAGAGCACGTTGGATGGCACGGGATACATGCGGACGTGCATTGTCCTGTTGGAACAGCAAGTTCCCTTGCCGGTCTAGGAATGGTAGAACGATGGGTTCGATGACGGTTTGGATGTACCGTGCACTATTCAGTGTCCCCTCGACGATCACCAGTGGTGTACGGCCAGTGTAGGAGATCGCTCCCCACACCATGATGCCGGGTGTTGGCCCTGTGTGCCTCGGTCATATGCAGTCCTGATTGTGGCGCTCAGCTGCAGGGCGCCAAACACGCATACGACCATCATTGGCACCAAGGCAGAAGCGACTCTCATCGCTGAAGACGACACGTCTCCATTCGTCCCTCCATTCACGCCTGTCGCGACACCACTGGAGGCGGGCTGCACGATGTTGGGGCATGAGCGGAAGACGGCCTAACGGTGTGCGGGACCGTAGCCCAGCTTCATGGAGACGGTTGCGAATGGTCCTCGCCGATACCCCAGGAGCAACAGTGTCCCTAATTTGCTGGGAAGTGGCGGTGCGGTCCCCTACGGCACTGCGTAGGATCCTACGGTCTTGGCGTGCATCTGTGCATCGCTGCGGTCCGGTCCCAGGTCGACGGGCACGTGCACCTTCCGCCGACCACTGGCGACAACATCGATGTACTGTGGAGACCTCACGCCCCACGTGTTGAGCAATTCGGCGGTACGTCCACCCGGCCTCCCGCATGCCCACTATACGCCCTCGCTCAAAGTCCGTCAACTGCACATATGGTTCACGTCCACGCTGTCGCGGCATGCTACCAGTGTTAAAGACTGCGATGGAGCTCCGTATGCCACGGCAAACTGGCTGACACTGACGGCGGCGGTGCACAAATGCTGCGCAGCTAGCGCCATTCGACGGCCAACACCGCGGTTCCTGGTGTGTCCGCTGTGCCGTGCGTGTGATCATTGCTTGTACAGCCCTCTCGCAGTGTCCGGAGCAAGTATGGTGGGTCTGACACACCGGTGTCAATGTGTTCTTTTTTCCATTTCCAGGAGTGTATTTTTTGATTGTTGCCGACTTACGTGGTGGGCCTTAATAAAAATGATATTCCATTTAATTTTGATTTTCACGATTAAATGCTTTCCTGAAGTTCTCCTTTTTAACAATATTAATCTCAAATTATTTGTTACGTTAATGAATGTTAGACTCGCTGCATCTTAAAACATGAGCATACAAGCTGAACAACGTAATAAACTTTTCATATTAATATCCTCGGCTAGTCAGTTCACTTTAAAGCAAAAGATCTTTAGTTATTAATTAAAACTGCGACCCACACAGGCGCGAGAGTATTTTTCTTACCTCCGTTAACCATTGTATTGTAGTCGGAGTCCTGGCTCTGGCTCTCGGCTATGGTACTGAAAATAAGAATCTTAAAGCTAAGTATTTTCTGCAACGTCGGGCGGCTGTGGAGAAAAATTAATATTATGTTAATAGCGGGCGAGTTTTCCGCTTCCGCTAATTTTTCATAAGTTAATATCGCCATGTAATGGCGTCGTTGGCTGCATCAGCCGCTGCGATTGTTGAGCTGTAAATTACTTGAATGCAGGTTAATTCAAGGAAGGCGGACATGAAATCGGGATCACCTCTTACAAATTAAAAGTGCACAATAATATTAAATCATTATATTACATGCTTAACTCATACAAATATGCTTACATTTGCAGCACTCGAAAGATGTCCGTCGATACACAATAAAGACAAGAGAAGAAGTCAAGACGACTAAAAAAATTAACAAAAGAGCGTATCTTGTCGTTTCTTTAGATCACTTTGTTATATTTCTTTGCATTGCATTTCTTTGCATTTCTCGACAGAGAAATTATTGTTTTACGGCTACATGAAAAAAATATATTATTAAATTTAGGAATGTCTCTTATTTATAAATATTGTTTTTAAGTCTTTTCGTAATATGGCACTGGGGACGCTATATTGCCCCCCGAAATGTTTATGTCATAAAAAATGTTCGTGTTTTTTGACATAAATATTTCCTCTTTCATGTCCACAGTGTCCACACGCAGATTTTTCTTTCACAGTCTACATATGTCACATCGTATATTTAAATCGTTAAATTACTGAGGTGTGTTGCACACAAAGTGTAATACAGATGAAGTTATCTACATAACAATATAATATACAATTGGTTACGTATACAGTCATGTACAAAAGGACATAGAATCAATTAGTTCCATTTGGCTGCTTCTTCTTAGGGTTGCAACTTTTGCAGTGTTCAAGGTATACAATCACTAGTTAGTCTGTAGAACCTGAAGTCCCAGGGGTGACAACTGTTCGCTCCCCATTTGGCGCGGCCGTAGGGAAACCCTGGGGAAAACCTCGGCAGAGCGACAGACTAACTGCTTTGGTTACTTTCACTTAATTGTTTCTGGGATGTCATTGGGGTACAGGATGTACATACATTACAAATATTTTTTTGTTGCACTATGCAAAGAAATGAAGTCACTATAACAATTGATTGCGGTGTCGTTGATGATCTACGCCGCGACGTTTAGCTCGCGACGGCGTCGGTTGGTGTGTTCGGTGCTCGGCGTTCGCGGCGGCTGCGGAGAGGTCAACGCCCGCTCGACGCCAGCATGTCTCTCGCCGTCGCGGAACGTCAGAATCAGCTGATCGGCTGCACGGTTGGCGATGCGCTTCTGTCTCGGCCGGGCGTGGCGGAGTGGGATGATATCCGCCCCCCACGCTTGTTGGCAGGAGTCAGCTCTGCTACGCATCTCCGACGTAGTACATGAAACATACACACATCCAACGTAATATTTGTTTCCCGCTGCAGATGGTTACGCTAGTGGGAAAGAAGCATTTATTAGTGCGGCAGTTGTTGTTAAGTTTTCGCCAGTTTCCGAGTGTCAAGCTAGCACTGTCTTGCAGAATACATGACATGGATCTTCTCCCGTGAATGAAGTTTTGATGCGCCACTGTTTCCATTACACGTCAGTTTTTGTCTTGATACAATTATTTATGTTTTCGCCGCACTCGCAGGCACTGGTGAGTGTCCCAGTACGAGCTTAGCACAAACATTCGCCGTTTCTGCGGTCGCTGTTTTGCAACAGTCCACGCATCGCATTCCAATCTCGCATTATTGTACTCACTGAAATTACAGTCTGTCCCAAAAATATTGACTGTGGGTTCACTTCACGTTAACAGTTCACATTTATAAGCAAATTCACAGTTTTTCGTGCGTAATATTGGCGTCTGGCGTCTTCACCGCTGTTGAACGTTCAATACTAGCACTTCACTGTCCGTATCACAGTTTCACCTTCACAGTTTTTCACACTGCTTAAATTAACTGTTTCGATTAGTTCACAAACACTAATGTATTTCATTCAGTCTGAACTGGATTTTGGCTCGTGCTGGATTTTACCAGTCTCTCGCACTATTTATCTCTTTTCATTTTCCACTTAGAGTCGTACTTGCCTTCAGATTTTTTGACTATACAATTGTATTTCCGTCTCATCTGAGGTAAGTCCCCATGTCATGTCTGCCCACTCATTGCGTACTTGCCCTCCAGAGCCAGGCTCGACTTTACAAAACTTTGCCTCTCGCATTATCGTACACATTTTATAATCTAGGCCTAGCGTGCAAGTTCCTAGATTAGTGTTAGATTTGTGACTTTTGTTTACACGATAAATTCGTGCAAATCTCTGCCTTAGCAGATGGCAATATATTTTAACAGTGCTTAGCGGTAGTCGCGTTTACTGATTTGCTTTGTACCTTGTCCACAACACATGAGGTACCTTGGGTGATGTACACCCTGCACTCATGTTGTTTAGTAAATTATGATTGAGCATATTTCAAGATCGGTATAGACATAAATACATGGAACAACATATAAACTATAATATTGAATTTCATAAGTTGCATTACTACTACAGTTCAAAAATATTCATGACACACTAATGAAAAATTCTTTCATCGTTACATGCTGTTGAATTTTTTTAAATATTTTTTAAAGCATTTTTAAACATGAAATTTGTAAAATATTCTTATTCCTACGCTCATTTTTTCTTCTTTCAAAATGCAATTGCTTAAAAATACTATTATTCCTTAACATCTACAAAATTGAATCGCACTAATCTTGTGTGCCTCATTGTCTTTAAATGTTACACTAAAATCTGAACATTTACTCACAAAAAAATACACTATAAACTTAACCTACTACTCATATATGTAAACGTTGCTCTACTGAGCGAACTTCTTTAAGTCTTTGTAAGTATTTTTCTTGTTTCCTTCGTAATTGCCTCCTCCTTTGACCATGGGATGGTGTAGTTTGCGTGACAGAAAGTATCGTGAGGTACCACTTCGATGTTATAGGTGTAGCCCTCGATAACACCGGGTTTTTCCGAAAACACACTCTCATAATCTGTGAGTAGCTGAGTCAATTCGTTTTGTTGTGCTTCAGTCAAATGTTCTGACTCCCTGACTTTCATGGCTATCAGTTTCCTTTTTTCCTCTTTATCTCCAGTAATAAATTCTTTATAATATGCTTGTCTTGTACTTAAGTCAGAATATAAATTCATTACCTGTATTCCTTCGAATCTCGACTGAAAGTTCCGGCAATATTTACCGTGCACTTCCGTGTCCTCAACAATGGCAAAATTACACGTCTATCCTCATTCATAAGGCTTACTTCCCCGCACAAGAGGTCGATTTTTGCGTCCCTCTGGCGTAAAAATTCCATCCCCAGGATGCAAGCAACACCTAATCCCTTAACCACTAGGAACGAGCTTTTCATTGCTTCATTTCCTACCGTAAACTCGACTTGCACCTGGTGCTTTATGATATGAGATTGTGCACCTATTGCACGTGTTACACGACAATTCTTCGCTGGCAATACTGGTATTCTATTATTTTGACTCAAGTACTTGTAAAAATTTGCACTCATGACATTGGTTGACGCACCGGTATCGACTATTATCTGTATTAGTGCTCCGTACATATCTGCTTGCAATATAGCCTGCACAACACTTTTGTCGGTTCGGTTACATTTCTGCGGTATGTCTACAAATTCCTTTTCTATTTTTGTTCCCCCATTGTATCTCAGCATACAAAGTTTATGGCTGTCATCCGTGAATATGCCCTCACTACACCATCCTGCAGCCAACAACGGAGAGCGTATTATGGCTGTCTTTAGTTTAACGGATGAGCATTAGTGGGTTGACAGTTGTCTGTCACTTCCACTAACCTCACATTGTGGTTCTGGTTGTTGTTGTTGCTACTGTTGGGTTGGCCGCCCTGCCTCCCCGATGGTGTATTTTGATATTGTGTATGGCTCTGGTTTTGCGGTGGTCGGTTGTAACTTCCTGACATGCCCTGTGATGGACCTGGGTTGGCGTTCCATTGTGGCGCTGTGTTTTGTTGCCACTGTGGTGTCGGTTCGTTACGACCACGCCACTGGTTTCGGTTATTCCGCCATTGCGGATTGCCGTTACCATTATATCCATTACTCATGCTCCATCATGATGTCTCTTTCGATTTTGACGATTATAACCGTTGCCGTTATAACCCTTGCCATTGTTTGTGCCTCGATTCTGTTGCCGGTGCTCTTGCCTATTCCCGTTACCATTTGGTACTAAGTTTCTACCATTACTGTGGCTGCTATTGTAATCGGCGTTTTGTTGATTACAGCCTGCATGGTTCCACTTGTTTTCGATTTTCATATCTTCGATCAATAAGTCAACAGAATCCACTATTTCCATGAATTGTTCTATATCGTATTCCGGCACATTGATGAAATATCTTTTAATTTCACTGGGCAACTTCATTTTTATTAATCTGATTACGTCACGATCGGACATTGGCTCGTCCCAGTACCTGGTTTTGTTTATATACTTTTCGAAATATTTGCGTAACGTTCCCATCTTAGGATTGTACATTTCTGGACTGTACAACTCCTTTCGTAGTCTTTCTTGGACGCTATCGGACCAGAATTTTTGCAAGAAGGCACCTTCAAACTGTTGCATCGTTAGACATTTTTCGGACACGTCGGTGGTCCACAGTGCCGCGTCACCTTGAATAAAGGAGACCACGAACTGTATTCTTTGTCTTTCCGTCCATGTCCTGGGAAACACATTCCTGAAGCTCTTAATAAATACCACAGGGTGGACATTTCGTTTTTCGCTATTGAAGGGTTGGAATGTCCTGTGTTTTATTACATTGTCCTCTTTTTTGCACATCTGATTGCTACATTCTGGGACATTCATTACTTCGTGATGTGCGCAGCACGGTATCGCATGTTGTTCGTGCTCATAATTCGCATTAGGTTGCGGTTGCGCACTCGCACCCTGCCTACCGTCAGCGTTATTTAGTAATCAGTACGCGGAGTCGGATTCATTATCTGTCCGCCACTGTTTACATTGCTTTCCAATGCAGACAGTCTCCGCGCGACCTCCTGTTGCCAATTTGGCAACTCCACTGTCACACGGGACTTGATCTGTGTTAATTCGGCATTTAGTGCGGCAGCGCCAGCGTCAATATTTACACTCGCGGCCGCAGTCGCTTGTTCTACAGCTGTTTTTACGTCGCTTTCAATCTTTGCAGATATCTCGCGGTCCTTTACTTCTAGCCATTCATTTAATTCTTTTTCTACTTTTTGAGCTTGCACTTCCAAATATGCGTCAATACTTTTCCATGCATCTATCTCCACATTATCTACGCGGTTGGTTAAAGTCTGGACATTATCTTCAAGCCTAGCCTGCGATATCTGTAGTTTTTGCATCTCGCCGGCTAAGCTTTGCACAAGATCGGGTATTTCTTTGCACGCGTCCCGCATCTCGGCAAGTTCCCTTTGTATACGGTCTAGTTTCGCTTCACTGCGCTGCTCTTGCTCACTGAGCTTTTGCGTAAATTCTTTCCCTTGGTCATGTAGCATTTGCGTTAATTTTTTCTCCAGCTCATGTAGCATCTGAGCCAGTTTTTGATCTCTCTCCCTGTCTCTTTCTTCTAACCTGCGCAGAAATTCTGCAAATGGGTCTGCAATTGGTGAGCATACTGGTGTCCCGCTTAATCTAGCACTCGATTGGCCCCCCTGCCCAGGCAGTGGAGTTGTTACTCTATTCCCATTCTGCTGTGGAGCGTCATTCACCGTCCACAGATCCTCGCCCCCCACTCCGGAAATTATGTGATCCGAGGCGGTGGCTTGGGATTCGTTTGCGTATTGCAAATGACCCTCACTTTCCATATTAACAAAGTTTTGTTCGTCTGGTACGGATGCTTTAGCTTGTCCTATCTTACCCATAATAAATTCACTTTAAGCCACTGACGAATCTTTAACACTGATACACACACGAATAATTATCCCCTCCAAAAATAAACATATAAATACACAAAACGAATAATTATCCCCTCCAAAAACAAACACATAAATACACAAAACACCGAAGGTATCTCATGTGCACATGGGTTCGATATTCCGCACAGAGCTACACAGGATGCTTGCACAATAGGCCTTACCTTTATTTTTCTTTATCGTAATCCCTTTTCTTTTCTACACTTTTTCTTCTCCAGATCTCCTCAGGGTGTGGTTTTGTTGTTGTACATGTAAAAGAATTCATATAAGCATTAATATTTTACAACAATTAGACACATATATAAATACATTCAGTACAATAGAATCATATTAATCGGGCCCCAAAGTTGCGGCGCCAATCTCGCGTCCGTCGGCCGTCGTAATTTAGTATATTATTATTGTTATTATTATTTTTTGATTGTTGCCGACTTACGTGGTGGGCCTTAATAAAAATGATATTCCATTTAATTTTGATTTTCACGATTAAATGCTTTCCTGAAGTTCTCCTTTTTAACAATATTAATCTCAAATTATTTGTTACGTTAATGAATGTTAGACTCGCTGCATCTTAAAACATGAGCATACAAGCTGAACAATGTAATAAACTTTTCATATTAATATCCTCGGCTAGTCAGTTCACTTTAAAGAAAAAAAGATCTTTAGTTATTAATTAAACTTGCGGCCCACACACGCGCGAGAGTATTTTTCTTACCTCCGTTAACCATTGTATTGTAGTCGGAGTCCTGGCTCTGGCTCTCGGCTATGGTACTGAAAATAAGAATCTTAAAGCTAAGTATTTTCTGCAACGTCGGGCGGCTGTGGAGAAAAATTAATATTATGTTAATAGCGGGCGAGTTTTCCGCTTCCGCTAATTTTTCATAAGTTAATATCGCCATGTAATGGCGTCGTTGGCTGCATCAGCCGCTGCGATTGTTGAGCTGTAAATTACTTGAATGCAGGTTAATTCAAGGAAGGCGGACATGAAATCGGGATCACCTCTCGTAATATGGCACTGGGGACGCTATACCATCCCACTCTCACAATACACCTTGCATGTCACCATTGACGTCACCTTACTCTATACCAACATCCCTCATGTATATGGGTCAGAGGAACAGTCATGGGAGCCAGGATAGCTCCTTCCTATACCAACATTCTAATGGTCACTTGGAGGGGGCTTTTCTGGTAGTATTAAGTCTTCAGCCCCTAGTTTGGTTTAGATACATTGATGACATCTTTACCATAGGCACTCATGGTGAGACAGACCTGTTACAATTCCTGGTATCTCTGATTACCTTCTCCCAATTAAAT
This sequence comes from Schistocerca nitens, assembly GCF_023898315.1. NCBI lineage: Eukaryota > Metazoa > Arthropoda > Insecta > Orthoptera > Acrididae > Schistocerca > Schistocerca nitens. The sequence goes on along the minus strand of NC_064615.1, from coordinate 250,477,629 downwards.
TTCACATGGTTCTATTCCGAATCCATGCAACTTTCCTTGATGTTGATCTCATTAGGCCAGCTATACTCTTCCATCCACATTTAACCTACCAACAAACAACAGTACTTGCATTTTTACAGTTGCCATACTTTCCATGTCAAACATTCTTTTCCATACAGCCTTGGCACTCAAGGAAAATGTATATGTTTGGTTGCAATACACCACAATTCTCACTTCAGCCTTCACTGCACATAATTACCCCACCAGCCATGACTTCATAAAATCATGCCCTGAAATGAGATCCATTCTGTCTGAAATCTTGCCCACCACACCCAGAATAGCTTTCTGTCACCCTCCTAATCCCCGCAATATTCTTGTCAGACCCTATGCTCCTACTGCATCCATCTCCCTACTCTATGGCTCCTACTCCGTGACCATCCCCGCTGCACAAGATTGAGGGATAAATTTTGTTCTGAGGCTGTGACAGGTGGCAGTGGGTGAGGGTGGGATTTTTTTGGGGCGAGGGGGTGGGTGGAGGGTAGAAGATGATGGAAAGCATGACGCAGAATGATGTCAAGCACTTCCCTTATTTGTGCATCTGCAAAATGAAGAGCGAGTTAGTGAGTCCTCACTCCACCTACCCCATTACATCGCAAGAAGCAACTACAGAATGTTTCACCAAGTTATACTGACCCTTCCATAGTGGACCTCATAAATCTCTGGTGTCACAGTGTGCAGACACACCTGAAAATTTTTGATATTTCACAAAATGTGTTGTACAAGGACATATGTTAGAATTATTATTTTCCACAAATGCATTACACTTCATGGAATACAGGCATTAGTTATTAATAGAACTACACATATGAACAGCATGTCTGTACATCTCTGCACATCATCTTGCGCCGGTAGGTGGGAAGCTGATTGCTGGGCAAACTGTACATTTGTTGCAGCTTTTTTCTGGGAAAGGCCCCTTCCTCCACCATGTGAACTGCTTGCTCTTCAATTTATGCACAGCATTTTCTCTCCAGTTCTGTTATGTGAGTAGACAAAAATACTTTACTGCTGAGTGAATTCAGTGGTTCCCCCTATCTTTGTAAGGTATGTTTGTACCTAGCACTTTTTGTTAATTCTGCCATTTAATGGTTTAGATAGGTTCATGAATCAAAAGTTTCATGTAATAGTTGTATCACTTGTTGCAGTTTATATGATGGTGCGCTAAGAGCACAAAATACATTGTTGATTATTACATATTTCAGCAGACTGTCTTACATTTGGATTTCATTTTATAAAGTTATTACATATTTGCAGTGATTAAGAGAGTCTGTACATGAAATATGTTCCTATAAACAATGGCGGAGAAGGGTTTGATCTGTGAGTGGGATGTTGTCAGTGACCTATGTAATGTTGTTGGGAAAGGAATATGTAGATTGCTAAATGCCAGTTATTTGAGAAAAGATGGGAAAGCTAAAGGTTTCAGAAACAAAAAAAGTGGTGTTGTCCATGCATCTTACAGGAAAGAGAACACCAGAAGTGACCAACTAAAAGATTTTTAAGAGAATCTCCTTCAGAGGAACAGCCTTCAACAGCAGCTGGACTCAAATGACTGCATTCAGCTGAAGTGAAATTTGATTTTAAAACTAATTGTCTGTTTCATGCAAAGCAATTGATGATGAATATTTTGATAAACAGACGAAAAAACTCAAAAAAATGGCAACAAAATGTTTATAGTGTTTGATTCTTCACTTACAATAATACAATTTTAATTCATGCACAGAGGAGGGAGGATGGAACATATCTGTTCCATTAGTGATCTACACACTGTAGATGCAAGGTATCACAAGGATTGCTACAAAAGTTTCTTCATAGGTTCAGTGCCTAAATCTAGACAGAGTGGATGCCCTGAGGGTGAAGAAACTAATGCGACAATGGAGGAAATAGCCTATTACATAGAGGATAATGATGACTGCTAGTTCACCTTAGACATGTTGTTGGAGCAGGTTTTTGGAACATTACCTCATATAAAGACAGTCAACGACAGACTGAGAGAAAATTACGGTGACACTATTGCTTTCAGCTGTCTTCGAAAGATTTTGTTGTCCTCTTTGGTGGATCTAATGACATTTATCAAAATGATACATCTAAAGCCTGTTGCGAATTAAACAAGTGTTTATCTGAACTAAGTCATACAAACATTATCCTCGTAAATATACCACAAAGGTACGACTTGATGTCCTGGTCGTGTGTCAACAAGGAAATTAGTGCCGCCAATGAACTTTTTTCCAGTATATGCAAACAATATAGAAATGAAACATAAAACATTGGCAAACAATCTAAACAAGAACCCTAAAAAGTTTTGGTCATATGTAAAATCGGTAAGCGGATCTAAATCCCCTATTCAGTCACTCGTTGACCACGATGGCACCGAAACAGAGGACGACCGAAGAAAGGCAGAAATACTGAATTCAGTGTTCCGAAACTGTTTCACTGCGGAAAATCGTAACACGGTCCCTGACTTCAGCCGTCGCACAGACGCCAAAATGGAAAATATTGAAATAAACGATATCGGAATTGAAAAACAACTGCTATCACTTAGTAGCGGAAAAGCATCCGGACCAGACGAGATACCCGTAAGATTCTACAGTGATTATGCTAAAGAACTTGCCCCCTTTCTATCAGCAATTTATCGTAGATCTCTGGAAGAACGTAAAGTACCTAGCGACTGGAAGAAAGCGCAGGTCGTTCCCATTTTCAAGAAGGGTCATAAATCAGATGCGAATAATTATAGGCCTATTTCGCTTACGTCAATCTGTTGTAGAATAATGGAACATGTTTTATGTTCTCGTATTATGACGTTCTTAGATAATACAAATCTCCTTCATCATAACCAACATGGATTCCGCAAACAGAGATCATGTGAAACTCAGCTCGCCCTATTTGTCCAAGAAATTCACAGTGCCGTAGACACTGGCGAGCAGATTGATGCCGTATTCCTGGACTTCAGGAAGGCATTTGATACGGTTCCGCACTTACGTTTAGTGAAAAAAATACGAGCTTACGGAATATCGGACCAGGTTTGTGATTGGATTCAGGATTTCCTAGAAGAAAGAACACAACATGTCATTCTTAACGGTTCAAAATCTGCAGATGTAGAGGTAATTTCGGGAGTACCGCAAGGAAGCGTGATAGGACCTTTATTGTTTACAATATACATAAATGACTTAGTTGACAACATCGGTAGCTCAGTGAGGCTATTTGCAGATGACACAGTTGTCTACAAGAAAGTAGCAACATCAGAAGACTCGTACGTACTCCAGGAAGACCTGCAGAGGATTAATGAATGGTGCGACAGCTGGCAGCTTTCCCTAAACGTAGATAAATGTAATATAATGCGCATACATAGGGGCAGAAATCCATTCCAGTACGATTATGCCATAGGTGGTAAATCATTGGAAGCGGTAACAACCGTAAAATACTTAGGAGTTACTATCCGGAGCGATCTGAAGTGGAATGATCACATAAAACAAATAGTGGGAAAAGCAGGCGCCAGGTTGAGATTCATAGGAAGAATTCTAAGAAAATGTGACTCATCGACGAAAGAAGTAGCTTACAAAACGCTTGTTCGTCCGATTCTTGAGTATTGCTCATCAGTATGGGACCCTTACCAGGTTGGATTAATAGAAGAGATAGACATGATCCAGCGAAAAGCAGCGCGATTCGTCATGGGGACATTTAGTCAGCGCGAGAGCGTTACGGAGATGCTGAACAAGCTCCAGTGGCGGACACTTCAAGAAAGGCGTTACGCAATACGGAGAGGTTTATTATCGAAATTACGAGAGAGCACATTCCGGGAAGAGATGGACAACATATTACTACCGCCCACATATATCTCGCGTAATGATCACAACGAAAAGATCCGAGAAATTAGAGCAAATACGGAGACTTACAAGCAGTCGTTCTTCCCACGCACAATTCGTGAATGGAACAGGGAAGGGGGGATCAGATAGTGGTACAATAAGTACCCTCCGCCACACACCGTAAGGTGGCTCGCGGAGTATAGATGTAGATGTAGATGTAGAAATGTTTCTGGTGTTAATATTAATACCATTGGACGCAGATTCCACACTACTCACGGGCTGCACCTAAATGGCCTTGGAAAGCAACTTGTTACATTAAAGCTAATGGAAACTATTCAGAGACTGCAATACTTACCAACAACATCATCAGTGGTACCTGTATCATCATCACAGCAAGTATCTCTAGGAGTGACTAATGCAGAATCAGATACAGTAGCAGAAAATGCAGCAGAAGTACCTAAAGAAGCAATACTAACAGAAGTAGAATCAACAGCAGCATCAGAAGAACCACATTCAGTAGCAGCAGAAGTAACTCCTCCAGCATTAGAACCAGCTCCTACAGCAGTAACACCATCTCCCTCACCAGCAGTAGCAGCACAAACTACTTCACCAGCAATAGCAGAAGAAACACCATCAGCAACAGCAGAAGCAACTCCTCCAGCAGTAGAACCAGTTCCTATAGCAGCAGCACCATCTCCCACACCAGCAGTAGCAGAACCAACTCCTTTACCAGTAATAGCAGAAACAACTCCTCCACCAGCAGCAACTAAACCAACTTCACCAACAGCAGAAACATCACCAGCTCCTCCTCCATCACCTTCAAGAGTAGCAGAAAAGAATAGACCAATCACAGTAAGTAAAGTATCACCTTTGTCTCATGATGAAGTGATACCAAATGATTTGGGAAAACATGTTCCTATAAAACTTGTGGACAGTAAAGTGAAACAAACTTCCAACCGTGTTTCAAACAGACCCAAAAAATTACCAAAGAGAAATGAAGATTTTTTATGGTTTATCCCAAGGAAGTCCAACCGCCACCTAACGTAGATTCCAGGGCTGAAAAAACAATTAAATGTTCTCCATTGTCCCATAATACTGTACTCCTCCCCTCCTGTGACATTAACAAAAACCACTCACCAACTTTGTCTTTCAAGATAGGTTATCTCAATATTGAAAGTATAAGTGGAAAACACATAATTTTAAATGAATTTGCAAATGAGAACTTATTTGATGCATTATGCTTAAGTGAGCACTGGTGTAAAGGAAATGAAATATCTTTTCATGTACTAGATGATTTTCACTTAGCAAACAGTTTTAGCAGAGAGCAACATGTTCATGGGGGTGTATCAATTTACATTAAGAAGGGATTAATAAATTGTAGTAATGAACTAGATCTAGGATTTTTGTGCAGTGAGATACATTTTGAAGCCACAGGCGTATATCTGGATCATTTAAAAATTGCTATTGTATCTCTTTATAGATCACCAGATGGAAGTCCATTAATATTTTTAGAAAAACTTGAGACTTTACTAAACTTCTTTCTTAGTCCTCAGTGGAAGAAATATAGTATCGTGATTGGTGGTGACATCAATGCCGCATTTGATGTAAACAAAGATGTGCACACTGTAAATGAATTTAAAAACCTGTTACGACAATTCAACTTCATTTTTACGAACTGCAAACCCACAAGACAGTCCGCTTGTCTCGACAACATACTTACAAATGTCAATAGAGAGTTACTGTCTTCAGATGTAGCTGTCTTCGATTTCTCGGACCAAGACTCAGTTTGGGTAAAAATAGGTACAGATAGGCCTAACATGGAGTATAAGGAGTTTAAAGAGCCTAAAGTAGTCATCACAAGACCAATAACGCAAGAAAAATTGTCTAATTTTATGGTCTCACTCAGTAATTATGACTGGTCACATCTGTTTAACAATAATGCTCAGGACTCTGCCAATACATTGTTTGATAGATTTTTTCATTATTTCTTAAATATATTCGAGACTAACTGCCCTCAATACAAATGTAAAGTTAACCCTAAAAGTAACAGTAATAGACATAGGGATAAGAGTCCATGGTATACCGCTCAACTAGCCAATATGAAAAGAAGGTTGTTGTTGTATAGAGATTCTTACAGACTTAAGAAAACTGATATGGCTAAACAAAGGTACTCAAGAGCACAAAAAGAATATAAGTATGCTTTAAATGAGGCCAAAAAACAACATAACCTAGTCAGCATTGAGACATCAAAAAATAAATGCAGAAAAGCATGGACTATAATAAATTCAGTGGCCAAAAGCAAGCAGAAAGTTGAGGTAGTAATTTCAGCAGACGAATTTAATAACTACTGTATAAAATCTGTTAACCAAATTAGGGAAAGCATTGTGAGGCCACAAGAGACTGTTGTTGATCTCATTAAATACCATAATGTAGACTACACCCTGAACGATAAATTCCTTTTAACAGAGGTCACACCAGATGTTGTTTTAACTCTTGTAAATAACTTTAGACCCTCTGATAGTGAAGATATATATGGTATTTCTTGTAACATGTTAAAAAAGATAATTGGCTACATAGTATATCCTCTTACTAAATGTATAAATAGATGTCTAATTGAAGGAGTATTCCCAGAAGTATTAAAATTATCCAGGGTAGTGCCCATTTACAAGAAAGGAGACAAAAATTGCCCATCTAGCTATCGCCCAATATCTCTGACACCTATTTTATCTAAAGTTTTGGAATCCATCATCTACTCCCAGTTGTGTGATTATCTGACATGTAATAACATTATTACTCCGGTACAATTTGGCTTTAGGAAGGGCAAATCCACAGTCCATGCCATTGACTCCCTGATTAAAAAAGTGCTTAATGCTTATGAAAGAAAAAATTTTGCTCAGGCTACATTTTGTGATCTGAGCAAAGCCTTCGATTCTGTGGAGCATATTTCACTCCTCAACAAACTAGTTTATTACGGAATCACAAACAGTGAAGTCGACAACATTTTTGAATCTTTCCTCAGCAACTGTAGACAAATTGTTTGTATTGGTAAACAGAGATCACAGCTAGCTGAAGTTAAGTGCGGTGTGCCACGAGGCTCAGTATTAGGACCTCTGCTATTTATCCTAATGACAAATGATCTACCATCCTACATAAATACTCACTCCATTCTCTGTGCAGATGATACCACTTTTTTCAATATCAGCTCAGACATTGATATGCTCCAAACTGTGGCAAATGACACAATATCACAGGCATCAGTCTGGTTCTGAGCTAATGGGTTCCTGCTTAATGAAAGTAAAACTCAAAAGATTGTATTTAGTTTGAGAGATCCGCCAGCAGAAGACTTCAAGAATAGTGTTAAGTTCTTAGGTATTGTTATAGATACTAAACTGACTTGGGAGCCACATATTAAATACATTAGTGCAAGGCTGTCTAGAGTGGTGTATTTGTTAAAGAATTTAATAAACCATGTACCTGCGGCCTATGTAAGATCAGCCTACTTTGCTTTTTTTCAAAGTATTATATCTTATGGGCTTCTAATATGGGGCAATAGCTCACACCTTCAGGACATTCTGGTACTTCAGAAGAAAGTAATTCGAATTATCACAAACAGTGATAAACTGGCCCATTGCAAACCACTGTTTATCAACTTAAAAATATTAACTGTGATAAACATGTATATTTACACTGCCCTACTGCATATAAAGAGCAACTTATCAGAATACCAGCGTAGAAGAGATGTACACTTTCATGGAACCAGGAATAGTAGCAATCTTGACATACCTTACTACAGATTATCCAAGTCATTGAACAGCTATGAAGTGGTGGGTATGAAGATGTTTAATAATTTGCCACTAGAATGGGTAGAAGCTCCATTTTATGTATTTAAAGACAAATTGTTCAGTTGGTTAGCTGCAAACCCATACTACTCACTTCAGGAATTTTACGACTGTAAAATATCATAGTGGTACCGATTTGGAGAGTGTAGCATAATTTCTTTAACTGAATCAGTTATGATGCAATGTTTTCATATTATTTCATTTTAAATATTGTATTTTATGTAAAACTTATGTCACATATTGATCTTTAACCCATGTATATATGCTGTATAACTTGTATATGTGTAACTTGACTTTGTCAATTGCTGTAATAGCTAAACGACAATAAAATTTCATTCATTCATTCATTCATTCATTCATTCATTCATTCATTCAATCCGCACCAGAAAATCCGTCATGTGCTTTCGAAGTTCAGGTGAAAATTTTTTAAATGATGCATGGTATTCTTCAAAGTGCAAAGATGAACCAGCAGAATGGGAAAGAATTGTAAAGGCAGTTGCCACTATAATCTTAGAAGATCTTCAGTATGATATCTCTGCTTTTCCACCCTGTGAAAAATCCTGTAGTGAAGCTGAGGAAATGGTACCTCAGACACCCCATGTCTTCACGGACTGCATATCAGTGAAAGAAAAGGCAAAACAGAAAACTAAAAGATAGCTGACATCTATATCCCATGCCCTCACTGGTGCCATTCACCCTTGATCATTCATATCACATATACTACATGCTGTTGCACTCTTCATTCACAGGAAGTTTGGATCAAAAACTTTGATCAGTGTACTTGCTGGTCTATGATTCAGTGGAACATACCATGAAGCACAACAGATGGATTTATCAGTTGTCTGCCTCAATGAAAAACCTGTCCCAAGTGGAACATTTTGTCAGTATGTATTCAACAGCATCTGTTTCAGTGTGTCTGCTATCAATGGCTAGAATACTTTACACAGTATGGAGGGCACCAAATGCATCACCCCAGCCTCAGCTCTCCCACCAATTGAAGAGGTCCAGAAGGTAAAATCAGCTCCCTCTGCCACAGAAGTAGGCAAACTGGGAGTCATGGAACTTCATATATTTGAACACCAGAGAAGTAATGCATTATGGCACATTACTGTCCTTGACTATAACATAATTAATCCCATTCCATCTGACATACTAACACCCACCATACCAGATATGCTGTGGGTGTCTGTTAAATGGTTTCATTCTGTGCAGACCACTCCACAAGTATCAGCAGTTCCTGAGTGGAAGGGATTTATGTAGTCTCTCAGTAACACAATTAATGTTGAAGGTAATGCAGTAAATTTCCTACCATTCATTAATTCACCACCAAATGGCTACAATACAGTGTACACAGCTCTACAGTATGCTGCTAACGACAGCCAGCAGCAAGGTCCCACAATTTGTTTAGTTACTTTTGACCAGCCACTGTACACAAAGGTTTGAGAAATCCAGTCAGGGTTAATATCCATGAGATTGGGAGGATTTCACACTCTCATGTCATTTGTGGGGTGCATCGGTCACACGATGGCATGGTCTGGGCTGAAAGAAATGTTAAGCTTAGTTTATGCCACAAATTCTGTTGAAAAGGTGTCAACTGGCCATGCTTATAACAGAGGTGTTAGAGATCACTTACTTGTTCAAGCTGATTTAGCTCAAATCATTCTGCAGAAGAAGAAAAGAAGAGTGTTATCAGCATTTTGAGCAATAAAGATCTTACAGAACAAAAAATAAAGGGAGATGATTGTTTGGCATCAATTTTAAATAAATTTAAGAATGAGTGGCCTTGTCTCAAGGAGAATGGACCAACTGTTGCTTTGCGGGTGCAGAATTTTTATGTGGTTTCATTAATGGAGAAGTTCACAGATTTTGAATGTCATGGTGATTGGAATGGCCATTTGGCATGTTTTTGGAAAATGATACCACCCTCCCATGCAAGTAGTCATTTTAAGTATGCAAAATGTGCCCCTCTTCACATGCAAGATATGATAGCATTAAAAATTAGCCAGCCAGATGTGGTCAAGGATTTTGCAGCTAAGGGTTATTTCACCATAAATAGAACTGCATCTTCTTGGGCAGGGGTTTGGTCAGACATGACCATAGAACAGACACTGATACACTCCATTAAAAGCTCATTTGGTCTGATATGAGGAAGAGGCATGACTAACTCCGTTCTAGCAAAGTGGGTTGGAGGAACCGTCATCTGCTCATCATTATAGGAGTTTACTAGAGTGACTTTTTCATGCGGGGACCGGCATGTTGACCTCAGGGTATCATGGCAAATTAGGGATGGACAAAACCAGACAAAGATCCATGAGTGGTTCAGAGACATTCCCTCTTTTCCAAAAATAAACTTACTTATATATCTCTCAATGGGGATAATTGGAAACTCAAAAATAAATAGTTATCAAGCACTAGAAATTGGTACCAGAACCACGCAGAGTCATATTGATTGTAATTTTGGTGACATGAAACATTCTAAGAAGAATGTGGTGATATCTTTGGCTAGTACAAACCATACAGTAAAGGTGGACAGTGAAACAGTGAGTGTGGACCCTCTGACAATTTTCCAAAGAACGAAAAAAAGAGTGATGAGGACGTTGCAAAGCTTATGGAATATGAATTGTCTCCATACCCATTGTCTCTCTTTAATGAAGGGGAAATGAGAAAAGGAAAGAAATCTTCTCTCCAAGGGCAGTGACAAGGAGGGGGGGGGGGGCTACGGGGGCTATAGCCGTCATCTGGATAAAATGTCTTCAGAAATCAGTGAATATACTACTCCAACAGATTCAATCATAATCATAATCATAATCATAATGTAGCAGGTACTGCGAACGGCTGAAAGCAAGGGGAAACTAAAGCCGTAATTTTTCCCGAGGGTATGCAGCTTTACTGTATGATTAAATGATGATGGCGTCCTCTTGGCTAAAATATTCCGGAGGTAAAATAGTCCCCCATTCGGATCTCCGGGCGGGGACTACTCATGAGGATGTCGTTATCAGGAGAAAGAAAACTGGCGTTCTACGGGTTGGAGCGTGGAATGTCAGATCCCTTAATCGGGCAGGTAGGCTAGAAAATTTAAAAAGGGAAATGGATAGGTTAAAGTTAGATATAGTGGGAATTAGTGAAGTTTGGTGGCAGGAGGAACAAGACTTCTGGTTAGGTGACTACAGGGTTATAAACAAAATCAAATAGGGGTAATGCAGGAGTAGGTTTAATAATGAATAGGAAAATAGGAATGCAGGTAAGCTACTACAAACAGCATAGTGAACGCATTATTGTGGCCAAGATAGATACGAAGCCCACACCTACTACAGTAGTACAAGTTTTATGACAACTAGCTCTGCAGATGACGAAGAAATTGAAGAAATGTATGATGAAATAAAAGAAATTATTCAGATAGTGAAGGGAGACGAAAATTTAATAGTAATGGGTGACTGGAATTCGAGTGTAGGAAAAGGGAGAGAAGGAAACATAGTAGGTGAATATGGATTGGGGCTAAGAAATGAAAGAGGAAGCCGCCTGGTAGAATTTTGCACAGAGCATAACTTAATCATAGCTAACACTTGGTTTAAGAATCATGAAAGAAGGTTGTATACATGGAAGAACCCTGGAGATACTAAAAGGTATCAGATAGATTATATAATGGTAAGACAGAGATTTAGGAACCAGGTTTTAAATTGTAAGACATTTCCAGGGGCAGATGTGGACTCTGACCACAATCTATTGGTTATGACCTGTAGATTAAAACTGAAGAAACTGCAAATAGGTGGGAATTTAATGAGATGGGACCTGGATAAACTGAAAGAACCAGAGGTTGTACAGAGTTTCAGGGAGAGCATAAGGGAACAATTGACAGGAATGGGGGAAAGAAATACAGTAGAAGAAGAATGGGTAGCTTTGAGGAATGAAGTAGTGAAGGCAGCAGAGGATCAAGTAGGTAAAAAGACGAGGTCTAGTAGAAATCCTTGGGTAACAGAAGAAATATTGAATTTAATTGATGAAAGGAGAAAATTTAAAAATGCAGTAAATGAAGCAGGCAAAAAGGAATACAAACGTCTCAAAAATGAGATCGATAGGAAGTGCAAAATGGCTAAGCAGGGATGGCTAGAGGACAAATGTAAGGATGTAGAGGCTTATCTCACTAGGGGTAAGATAGATACTGCCTACAGGAAAATTAAAGAGACCTTTGGAGATAAGAGAACGACTTGTATGAATATCAAGAGCTCAGATGGAAACCCAGTTCTAAGCAAGGAAGGGAAAGCAGAAAGGTGGAAGGAGTATATAGAGGGTCTATACAAGGGCGATGTACTTGAGGACAATATTATGGAAATGAAAGAGGATGTAGATGAAGATGAAATGGGAGATACGATACTGCGTGAAGAGTTTGACAGAGCACTGAAAGACCTGAGTCGAAACAAGGCCCCCAGAGTAGACAACATTCCATTGGAACTACTGACGGCCTTGGGAGAGCCAGTCCTGACAAAACTCTACCATCTGGTGAGCAAGATGTATGAAACAGGCGAAATACCCTCAGACTTCAAGAAGAATATAATAATTCCAATCCCAAAGAAAGCAGGTGTTGACAGATGTGAAAATTACCGAACTATCAGTTTAATAAGTCACAGCTGCAAAATACTAACGCGAATTCTTTACAGACGAATGGAAAAACTGGTAGAAGCCGACCTCGGGGAAGATCAGTTTGGATTCCGTAGAAATGTTGGAACACGTGAGGCAATACTGACCTTACGACTTATCTTGGAAGAAAGATTAAGAAAAGGCAAACCTACGTTTCTAGCATTTGTAGACTTAGAGAAAGCTTTTGACAATGTTGACTGGAATACTCTCTTTCAAATTCTAAAGGTGGCAGGGGTAAAATACAGGGAGCGAAAGGCTATTTACAATTTGTACAGAAACCAGATGGCAGTTATAAGAATTGAGGGACATGAAAGGGAAGCAGCGGTTGGGAAGGGAGTAAGACAGGGTTGTAGCCTCTCCCCGATGTTATTCAATCTGTATATTGAGCAAGCAGTAAAGGAAACAAAAGAAAACTTCGGAGTAGGTATTAAAATCCATGGAGAAGAAATAAAAACTTTGAGGTTCGCCGATGACATTGTAATTCTGTCAGAGACAGCAAAGGACTTGGAAGAGCAGTTGAATGGAATGGACAGTGTCTTGAAAGGAGGATATAAGATGAACATCAACAAAAGCAAAACGAGGATAATGGAATGTAGTCAAATTAAGTCGGGTGATGCTGAGGGAATTAGATTAGGGAATGAGACACTTAAAGTAGTAAAGGAGTTTTGCTATTTGGGGAGCAAAATAACTGATGATGGTCGAAGTAGAGAGGATATAAAATGTAGACTGGCAATGGCAAGGAAAGCGTTTCTGAAGAAGAGAAATTTGTTAACATCGAGTATAGATTTAAGTGTCAGGAAGTCATTTCTGAAAGTATTTGTATGGAATGTAGCCATGTATGGAAGTGAAACATGGACGATAAATAGTTTGGACAAGAAGAGAATAGAAGCTTTTGAAATGTGGTGCTACAGAAGAATGCTGAAGATTAGATGGGTAGATCACATAACTAATGAGGAAGTACTGAATAGGATTGGGGAGAAGAGAAGTTTGTGGCACAACTTGACCAGAAGACGGGACCGGTTGGTAGGACATGTTCTGAGGCATCAAGGGATCACCAATTTAGTATTGGAGGGCAGCGTGGAGGGTAAAAATCGTAGAGGGAGACCAAGAGATGAATACACTAAGCAGATTCAGAAGGATGTAGGTTGCAGTAGGTACTGGGAGATGAAGAAGCTTGCACAGGATAGAGTAGCATGGAGAGCTGCATCAAACCAGTCTCAGGACTGAAGACCACAACAACAACAATCATGTAGCAATACAGGTTGTAATGTATTTCAAAACATTTTAACAAAAGAATAAGAGCAGCAAGTAGCTTACTATCTAAACCAATAAATATCATTTGACTTAAGGTGGGCGTATTATTATTTATTAATACACATTTTTTACCCTGAACTCCAAAACAGTTACCAAAAATTACTTTAAGCAAAATCAAATTTTATCAATTTGTCAGTGGAGGACCCCAACTCTCCTTTTGTTAACAACATTCCATTCCCCCAAACCCCCACCCGCCACCCCATTAGCCCCCCCTCCCTTGACCGACTTCTAGAACCACCCCTGCTTCTCTCTAAGATGCTTTTCCAGAAGACAATTATGCAACACAAGGCCTACAAACCAGCACCAGCGTAGTAGGTGGAGGCTTCCTTCCCCACCATGTGAAATGGAATGTGAGGACAATATTTCTGCACTTTGCAATCAGTGCATAGCCTATGTGCTCAAACATTATGGTAGAAATTGTACTGTGGTATTTGATGGATATGGTGATGCCAACAGTACAAAACCAAGAGTGCAGAAGAGACGGGTCTTCACAAATACTTCAGTTGACATCAGTTTTAATGAAAGCATGACTGTCGCTGTTGAAAAGGAGCATTTTATCGCTAACAAAAGGAACAAAACCAGGCTCATAGCACTCCTTAGTAACAAAATGACAGCAAAGGGAATAGAAACAGTAGTTACCACAGGCAAAGCTGATGGTACAATAATGAGAGGTGCATTAGGTGAAGCTGCACTGCACCAAACTGTCATGATAATTGAGGAAGATGTTGTCTTAATTGGTTTACGGATTGCTTTTTCACAGACATGCACTAACATGTACTTCATGAATCCTGGAAAGCGCAAGGCTGAATCCAAACTGTTTTCAACAAATAAACTCCAGCAACTTCTGTTTGCTGAAACCATCCATCTACTCCATGCCCTTAGCTGGTGTGACAAAACCTCCACTATTTACAACAAAAGCAAAGGAGGAATGGTTAAGCTGTTCAGTAAGATCCCGAGGCAAATGAAGACAATATCCGACATCTTCAGTAGCCCCTCGACACCAGCAGAGGGTGGTGAAAAGATGTGTCTAGAAATGTATCAAGAGAATGCATTCAGCAAGATTTAAATAAGCTCTGATATGATGCGTTCTTAAAGGCATCAATGAAGCCAAACCAGACCTTGCCTCACCAGTGCCAACCATAGGAGCTGCACATCATCACCCTTTTAGAGTTTATTTACAAGTATATTAATTTTATTAACTGTCTGTTTTTATGTAACTATTTTTAAAGTACCATTTCTTGTTACTTATTGTTGCATAGTTACTTACTTACAGAGACAGCAGTGGCTCAATAACTCTCTATTGCCAACTGAATAGCGATGGAAGTAAGGGGACAATGGATTGCTTAATCCACTGATTACCAAAGACCCAGCAATGAAGTTATCCTGAACGACATATGTTGCCGATGTTCTACTCAATGTGGGGGGACAATATGGATGCCAAACAGTAGCAATCACATGTTCAGTGGTTTGCAGCATGTGTCGTGTTACATGTACACATGATGTACTGTTGCTTGATCTGGAAGATGAAGAAGATGATGATGATACAGTTGTTCATTCTTGAAATGTACAAACTGAAGATAAGATTTTGTTTTATAATAACCAATGTATATTTTCTGTTATTTCCAAGTTCATTGGGCATCAAACATTAATTTTACACCATTAAAAACTGTTTTTTTTTTTAACTGTGGCTTTTACACCCCTTGTAATGTGGAAACCATTAGTCCTACAGAAAAAATTAATAGGTGCTTTTTTGTAGGAAATTCAATGTACTTTATTTTTTTTATTAGGAAACAGTTTTGCTAGATGCCAAAGAAAAACATGAAAAAGTGCCCTTTAAATGCTGCCCCATTTCAATGTCCAGGATGGAATGTAACAATATTATGAAAAGCATAGTTGCTACTCACCGTATAGTGGGGATGCTGAGTTGCAAATAGGCACAACAAAAAGACTGTGACAAAATAAGCTTTCAGCCAACAAGGCCTTTGTCAATCCAGCCTGGCTTCAGCTGTCAGAGACTGTGGTCATGTGTGAGCGAGTTGCATTTGCACGAGTATGTGTGTGTGTGTGTGTGTGTGTGTGTGTGTGTGTGTGTGTGTGTCTGTTGCCTATTGTTGACAAAGGCCTTGTTGGCCAAAAGCTTATTTTGTAACAATCTTTTTGTTGTGCCTATCTGCGACTCAGCATCCACACTATATGTTGAGTAGCAACTATCCTTTTCACAATATTGTTACCAAAAGAAAAGTTGGCACTCATTGCTATGGATATATGGAGCTCTGCCTAAGTCAAAGAGATGGTTTTGCTATACATTTGTAATAGGTGACATGGTTTCCAATTTTTTAGACTGTATTAATTCAGAAAGGTTTCCAGTAAAAATAACCTTCTAAAATTGGGAGACATTATTTTACAAAGATAGGAAAATGCAAAGAGATTCTTTCTGATGATGATACATAACTTACATCCAAGTCTTGGAAATGTTCTGTTAAAGATAAAAATATTAACCACATACTAAAGCAGCGTACCACCTGCTGAGCAGCCTGCCGAACATTATATGTGGCAAATGGGCAGATTATTTAGAACTTACTGCAGCAAGAATTGTGGAAGCTGGATAGGACATGGTAATTTTGAAGATATCCTTGATAGGTTGCAACACACTTCTGCCAGATTTTGCCCATACGGAATTCTGTGAGATAGGAAACCATCTAATTTAATAAGTAAGCTGACAGAACTCCCAGCATACAAAAGTGCAAGTCCACAAGAAACATAAGAAATAGTTAGAAAAATGATGGAAGAACAGGGGAACACAGAAAACAAAGACATGGTGGGAAACTGAAAGCAACCCCATTCCAAATTTGTGGCCTAGTGTTAGTTAAGACCCATGAAAAATCTAAGTCTATTAGAACTAGAAGAATTTTTTGATATCTATATTGGCCTATTCAAAATGCAGTGAGATCTGCAACCATACAAACGCATATTGGTGTACTCTAAATCCAGAAAACTGTCTGGCCTATGAAATGTAATGGACCTAAAACTATATAAACAAACAGCCAACACAAATGAATGAAAGTGAACAGACATGTCAAAAGTCTCTTGTACCATTACGTTTTCATTGTATATTATGTTTATTCAATTTTATTCTTTTCTTCATGTGGCATTGTGGTATCCTCAGGGCAACACACAATCATTGTGTGTCAAATGTGTGATGATCACTAGGTCTCTGAGATATGTAGCATTCTTCTTCAATTTTTGTTTTCAGATACCACAGCTTTTCCTAATCATGTCCACCTATCAAAATTACCTCTGACTATCATCATTGTCCAGTCTCTCTGGGTTAAGTAAGTAGTAGAATATACTTTATTAAGCATTCACCATTTGATGACTTTAAATCTACTTCATTATCAGTTTCAGTTATGATGTAGAATAAAATATTTTTACAGTTGTATGACAGACCAAACCACATGTTTTCACTGAAATGGTAAATTTTGTGCTATGACCATAACAATGTTCACAAACCAAAGAAACTTTGTGATGAAGCAAGCTAGGATAATTTTAATTCCCCACTTGTTTTTCCATATGCCTCCTTAAATTCGTTTTGTTACTTTTAAATATTTACTATTAGCATATGTGAATATAATCTGCATTCCATAAAAAAGAAAGGTTGGCCCTCAGTTTTAAAGAATATAACACCAGATCTCATTTTGTGCTTAGTTTTATGTATGTAATTGATTTTCTGATTTATTTTGGCTATTGCTATTTAGTATCTTTCGCTATAGGGTGAAATCAGTAATTGTTTCGTAACTTAAATTCTATTGTTGACATATAAACAAATATAAATACTGTACTAATTATAAACATTTGGAAGACAAAATGCTAGTAATTTTAAAGTATCTATTTGGTTCTGTTCAGAAACATGTCAGCTAAACCAGCCCTTAATTCCAAAGTAATTAACAGTTTTGTCAAAAGTATTTTTTATGTAACTATATTTGTTAATTTCATGATTTCAACAAATAATGCGGCCTAACTCTTGCAGTAGAAGAAACTGTTAAAAAGAATCAAGGTTTCAATGTATTCAGTTAATTGAATGAAGTAAGTTTTAATTGTAATTTCTGTCAATTTAACTTCGAACAATGTGTAGTTTCGGCCCCTGTTACTGTGAAGATATATAAGGGCCCAATTTTTGGTCATGAGACAGTCAGTCCACAGCCGAGTTTCAGACGAGTAACCTGTGCTGGTTAGACCAAAAACAATGCTTCAACTTAATAGTGTAATAAGTGTTAAACAATTAGGCTGTGTGTAAAAACAATGACAGTGTCTGCTCCATATGTACCTCATTATTCTTCAAGAACTGTGAACTTTGTGGTTAGGCTTTTACTGCTCATAGATGTTCAAACTATTAATGAGGCTTATCGAAGATTAAACAATAGTTCACTGACCATATCACTGTGTATTATTGGGGTTTGTGAACAGCTAAAGTAAAAGACTGTGAAGCGTAACTGTGCATCTGTCAGCTGCATTATTTACCATAGTTAGTGTCCAGATGCAATACATTGACACTGAGGACAATCAGCAACTGAAGAAATAAAAGCAGGTGGAACTGCTACAACTTCATATGATGAGAAATAGCATATAGTGTGACACCCTATTCTCATTTTTTATATATATATATATATATATATATATATATATATATATATATATATATATATATATATATATATATATATATATATATATATATATAAAATAGAGGGAAACATTCCAAACTCTTTGCCTTTACAAATGTCTGCTTGTGTCTGTGAATGTGCGGATGGATATGTGTGTGTGTGCGAGTGTATACCTGTCCTTTTTTCCCCCTAAGGTAAGTCTTTCCGCTTATGGGATTGGAATGACTCCTTACCCTCTCCCTTAAAACCCACATCCTTTCGTCTTTCCCTCTCCTTCCCTCTTTCCTGATGATGCAACAGTTTGTTGCGAAAGCTTGAATTTCATGTGTATGTTTGTGTTTGTTTGTGTGTCTATCGACCTGCCAGCACTTTTGTTCGGTAAGTCACATCATCTATATATATATTTTGTGAGACATGAATTCTATGTGGCTTGTTTGTAATTCAACTTGAGACATTATATAGACTTTACTGTCTTGAACAGCAGATAGCAGTGTTCCACTTTTTCTTCACAAATAAACCAATGAGATGAAGAAAACTAGTTAATAAGAGTAGAAAATATAGAGAAATTACACTTCGTGCTATATACTATAAATCAATTTCACCCCAATGCTATGATATATGATAGTAAATGTATTACTAAATGATTAATGGAAAATCTCATGTAAAGACGTGAAACAAATACTAACAAAGAGATAGAGGGGCTGGCCAGTACTTACCTCAGCTCAGTACAGCCGATAGATACACGAATACAGAACCGAAAATTTACGTTCATAGCTTTCGGAACAAATGTTCCTTCATCAGGGAGGAGAGAGGGGAAAGAAAGGGAAGAAGGGAAAGTGGATTCAGTTACTCACAACCCAGGTTATGAAGCAACAGGGAAAGGAAAACAGGGAGGGTAGCAAGGATGGAGGCATGGTTGTCAGAGGGAAGCTTATAAAGTTAAACTTTTCACTTGCGGGAAGACTTGAACCAAGGACATCTCGTTCTGCAGCTGCTCACGGTAACCACAGGACCACTGCGCTCCTGTAGAAAGTTAAACTTTTCACTCACGGGAAGACTTGAACTAAGGACCTCTCGCTCCGCAGCTGCTCACCCTAACCACAGGACCCCTGCGCTCCTGAGAAAGTTAAACTTTTCACTCGCGGGAAGACTTGAACCAAGGACCTCTCGCTCCGCAGCTGCTCATCTGACAACCATGCCTCCATCCTTGCTACCCTCCCTGTTTTCCTTTCGCTGTTGCTTCATAACCTGGGTTGTGAGTAACTGAATCCACTTTCCCTTCTTCCCTTTCTTTCCCCTCTCTCCTCCCTGATGAAGGAACGTTTGTTCCGAAAGCTAGGAACATAAATTTTCGATTCTGTTTTTTGTGTATCTATCGGCTGTACTGAGCTGAGGTAAGTACTGGCCAGCCCCTCTATCTCTTTGTTAGTATTTGTTTCAGTAAATGTATTACATAATATACAATAGTTATTATCCTTCCAAGTGAAGAATGATGTGCTATTGTGACTTATAACAGTTATTCTATGGGAATTTTGTGTGACATGAATGAAATGAAATAGGCACTCTGTTTTTTACACCACATCTCATAATTAGTGAAAAGTTGTGTAGTAGGAAGAAACTCTAACACCAGAATTTTTTAACTGTACATACCCACATTGTATATAGTGTTATTTTGAGTTCAGATTTACTTAAGTCATGTGTAAAAGAAGAAAAACACTGGAGTAGGTGAAATTTTTAATTGTGTAAAAATTGCTAGTCACTAGAGAGACTAATGAGGAAAAGTTTGCGATCAAGGACAGAAATCTTTATTTTCGTACCTATGGTGCAAACAAGTATGTTAAGATACAATCTGTGACACAATCCATAATTAAAGATGCATATAATGAAGTAAAAAGTTGCAAACATACATTTGATCTAATACAAACTGTAAATAGTTATATTTAGGAGATGTAGAAAAATAGTACATTTTGTAGTCAAAATAGAATTAAAAAAGGAAGGAGCTTATATTTTTTGATAGTACCTGTTGAATGATAAGAATGCAATGACATGGCACTTGTAAAAACACGTGGTATACTTTATTTTTAGTAAGTAATTGGCAGATTCATTACAGATAATACAAGGCAAATAGAGATGAGCTAATATGCCCGCATAAATTTCTATTTTTTTTTTTTTCCCACAACTGCTGCTGATGATAATTTGAATACAAACACTTTTCATAAATTATTGTAACCAATATTTAGGATAAGAGAATATTTATTACATTTTTCCTTGATATTTTGTAATTCTACGATTATTATCATGTCCATAATATATTTTAATGTCCATTTATTTGAAACAGAATTACTTTGCCATGTATGTAACCCATGAGCATTGAGTGCTACCTGTACCTATCATCCTTTCATTGTCCTAACTCAACATGAAAAAAGTGTTGACTGATAGTTTACTGTGATATTGTGTATTCATGGATGAATAACTGACAGTCACAATATGAACAGCCAAGAGACTGAGATGTTTGTGAACTGACAGACATACAAAACTCGTTGAGAATGCAGGAAGCTGGAAGAGAAGATAAGATACTTTAATTTTGTAGCTGTTAATGCAGTGATACAGCAATAAATAAAATTAAAAAAAAAATTAACTAAAAAAAGAAATAAAATTAATGAATTAATTATCTTCAAACCCAGCTGACATAATCTGCCTCTCTGAACATCATGTGACCACTGGTATAGAACTTTTAAGTGTTACAGGATTTAGGTTAGCATCTCAATTTTGTAGATCAGAAATGGAGAAAGGAGGAGTTGCCACATTAATCAGGAACTGTCATAAATTTAATAACATAGACATTCATAAATTTAGCCTAGAACAACATATGGAAGCATGTGCTACAGAAGTAGAATTTCACAAAAAATCCTTCATAATATTAAGTGTATATTGAGCACCTGCAGGTAAGTTTAATCTGTTCGTAAACCATGTTGAAGCTGTACTGGCACATTTGACAACCAAAAACAAAGAAATACTGGTTGCTGGTGATTTCAATGTAGATTTCCTTAAAGACTCTCCCAATAAGAACTTATTTGAGTTAGAAACACTATCATTCAGCTTAATTCCCACTGTAAAGTTCCCCACTAGGGTAGCCAACTGCTCACAAACAGCCATTGATAATATCTTTATAGAAAAGTCCAATGAACAAAATTATATTACAAAACCAATAGTCAATGGCCTCTCAGGTCATGACATGCAGTTCCTTCTGTTAAATCTTAATACTGAACAGGATATAAAATCTGTTAAATTTGAGCTTAAGGGCGTAATCAATAAGCCAAAAATTGATTGTTTTAGGACACTTCTCAGAGACATTCACTGGAATGTTGTTTACAGCGCTCATGGCATGAATGAAAAATATAACACTTTTGCTAATAAAGTGCTTACCTTATTCGAACACTGTTTTCCCCAAAAACTTACCAAGGTTAGAGAAAAGTCTACAAAGAAGCCATGGATTACTCAAAGAAAACAAAATAACTGTACCTGTCAATCCGAAACAATTCTGATGTTGATGCTATAGCACATTACAAGAAATACTGCAAAATATTAAAGACTGTAATACAGACATCAAAGCAAATATATTACAAGGAAAAGATAGTCATATCAGATAACAAAATAAAGACTATATGGGATAAAGTGAAGGAGGAGACTGGTAGAACCAGACATGAAGAGGGACAAATAGCATTAAGAGTAAATGATACATTGGTGACAGATGTGTATAGTGTTGCAGAACTTTTTAACAAACATTTTATAACTCTTACTGAAAAGATGGAGTTGTCAGATTCTGTAGATGCTGCTATGGAATACCTGAGAGCAGACATTTCAAGTAACTTCCGTAATATGAATTTGACCCTCACTACCCCAGCAGAAATAATGTCCATCATAAAATCTTTAAAATCAAAAACATCTAGTGGGTATGATGAAATATCAACAAAGCTAATTAAAGAATGTGATTCTGAGTTAAGTAACATATTAAGCTATCTGTGTAACCAGTCGTTTATCAGTGGAATATTTCCTGAATGGCTGAAATATGCTGAAGTTAAGCCACTGTTTGAGAAGGGAGATAAAGAAATAGCATCAAATTCCCATCCATTTTCACTTTTGCCAGCATTCTCAAAAATTTTAGAAAAAGTAATGCACAATTGGCTTTATAACCATCTTATCTCAAATAAAATACTGTCAAAGTCACAGATCGGATTTCTAAAGGGTTCTGATATTGAGAAGGCTATCTACAATTACAGCATTCATTAGATTCAGCATTCATTAGATAAAACAATCGCAGGCAACTGGTATATTTTGTGATCTGTCAAAGGCATTTGACTGTGTAAATCACAATATCCTTTTAAGCAAATTAGAATATTATAGTGTAACAGGAACTGCTGCAAAATGACTCAAATCTTACAAAGGGTGGTATTAGGAAAGAGACATGTATCAAGCTATCAGGCATCATCCAACTGGAAACTAATTACATGTGAGGTCCCACAAGGTTCCATTTTAGGGCCCTTACTTTTTCTTGTGTTTATCAATGACGTTTCATCAGTAACATTACCAGATGCCAAGTTCGTTTTGTTTGCCGATGATACAAACAGTTTGCCAATGATACAAACATTGCAATAAATAGCAGATCAAGTGTAGTCTTAGAAATATCAGCTAATAAAATATTTGTGGACATTAATCACTGGTACCTAGGCAATTCTTTGTCACTAAACTTTAAAAAAACACACTACATGCAGTTCAGAACTTGTAAGGGGTGTCCCACGAGTATATGCCTAACATACAATGACAAGCAGATAGAAGAAGTGGACAGTGTTAAATTCTTGGGATTACAGCTTGATAATAAATGCAACTGGGAAAAGCACACCACAGAACTGCTGAAACGTCTTAACAAATCTCTGTTTACAATTAGAATTTTGTCAGACATAGGGGATATAAAAATGAAAAAGCTGGCATACTATGCTTACTTTCATTCCATAATGTCATATGGGATTATTTTTTGGGGTAATTCATCAAGCCAAGCTAAAGCTTTCCGGGCACAAAAACGTGCAGTAAGAGTTATATGTGGTGTGAACTCAAGAACATCCTGCAGAAGCCTGTTTAGGAAACTAGGGATACTAACTACTTCTTCCCAATAAATTTATTCTTTAATGAAATTTGTCATTAATGGTGGCCAACTCCTTCTACTCCATTGATGAATTTCTCAGTAGAACCAACTGCTTCTGCACAATTCCAGTGCAGTAATGTGTTCACTGTAAATAAGTGTGTGTGTGTGTGTGCATGTGTTTAAGTACAATCAAAATTCTGCACCATTTCAGTGCAGTAATGTGTTCATTCCAAATAAGTATTATAGTAGTGGTATTAAACGTTTATTACCTTACAAATAAACAAATAAACTTTTTTTATTTTAAATTCAGTGCATTGGTATTTGTAAAATGATCCTTCCATATAGTTTTCATTAAAAAATGACCATCATTCCACTTAACCTGTGGAATGATACATTAGCTTATTTGTTTGAGTTGTAAATATCTGTCATGTATTGTTGTTTTTCTGACATGTTCTACATCCTGGAGGACCACCTCACTATGGATCAATTGGAATGAAAGTAAATGTAATCTAATTTAACAGCCAATGAAGAACTGTGTTCATTTATTTTGAATACTGTTGCTTAACGCTTTGTGGAAAGACAATTCAAAGAATTTAAATTATCATGCTATCAATGACACTCAGAATTCACTTATCCTGATACAATTAGTTACATAAAGAACAAACTTAAGAAGCATATTGTACCTATTGTCCACAAAATTTACATTCTATATGAAAAAATTATTTTTGTCATTAAGTTTCAGTTCACAGTTAAGTAATGATTATTAGTAATATTTACATTTTCTCACCAATACAGTTTCTTTATAACATCGTAGTTCAGAATTTAAGAAATACCAAAGTTTTATTGACATCTTTAATTTCTGTGCAAACATAATAATTTGGTACACATTACTGTGATAACTCTTCTCATTATTATATATGTGTGTGGCAGTTTCTATTCCCATGGTGAATCATTGGGTAGAGGAGATCACCAATTAACAATTGAACACTGAAATGAAGCACTTTATTACTATAAATAACATACACCGAATACAAGCGAGCCCACACAACATTACATTCACACCAGACTGAGTCAAAGATCATGAAACAAAGTAGTTCTTCGCTAAGTTGATAACCACATGTTTGATGTTGGTGGTTGCCACAGAGCACACCTCCCCTGCCCCACCTCCCTTCCCTGCCCCCACCCCCAAGCTCCTCCCTGCAGTGCAGAGCATGGGGGAGGATGTAAGACAGTGGAGCTGAGGTCAACAAGCCAACATGGAGATTGGCTGGCATCTGGCATCACGTGTGGCAAGTGTGCCTGACCAGTTGCATCATGGCAGGCCAATGAGGGATGGGGGGGGGGGGGGGGAGGGGGGTGGCTGGACAGTTTCTCATTGCAAGTGTGGGTGCAGAGCAGTGTAGAGTTGCCATGCCATGCCAGAGGGTGGTTAGTTCAACTGATGCAGGCGACTGGGATCGATTGGTCCTGCTTTGTTGCAGCTGTGCGCAAGGCATGATGCACACGGATGGTAAGGCTGCTGAGGGTGTCGATTGGGGCAGTGAAGCTGTTTTCCTCCACATCAGGGGGAAGGTTGAAGGCATGCAGGAGTGTGTCATGATGCATGGAATCATAGAGCATGTGAGAAGGTGAGTGAATCATGAAGAGAGTACTATTACGAACTGCAAGGAGAGGTCATTGGCTGACAGAAAAGAGACTTTGGTGCAGAAGTGTGCAATATGGGAGGGAGAAGATCATGTGAAAAGCTCAAAACGAACACTCATGGAGATGGTGATGGAGGAAGGAATGTCATTCACAGTACCTAAAGTGCTCAGAACACATGAATCACATGTGTTGTCAGCACTGGGGGATCAGGCAGCAAAGAAGGCTGAGGGGCCAACTCATCAGCTGGGGAAGATGCCAAGGTATCAGTGGGGACGAGGTCATCATCAAGCATTCAAGCTGGCTTGAGTCTGTTGATGGAGACAGTTTGCTGCTTATTTGCTGCTTACCATGTAAGAGGATGTTGAATGTGTGGGTGGAGGGCGGAGCACTTTGTGGGGGCCCAAGTAAGGCTGTTGAAGAGTGGGATGCACTGTGTCATCACAGAGCATTATATAGTCTAAAGTTTTATGAATAAAGACATAGGGGGGCAGTGTGGTTGTGTGGAGGATAGGTGCAGATGTGAACGCAGACCCACCTGACCAAAACTGCAAGCTCAGAAGAGAGTGGAGGCTCAGATTCTTTGACAAATTCAGCAGACAAGATCAGGGGCTTGCCATTAAAATGTCGAAGAGGGTAGCCTTTAAGTTCTTCTTAAATGCTGTTCAAATTCCAAGCAGAAACTGGGAGAGGGCCATGGATCAGGAAGTAGAATGACACATGAGTGCTGCCTTAAGGGTCCATTGTCAGCACTCGATGGACCCGTTCCTCTGGGGATGGTAAGCAGTAGTGTAGAATCACACAAGTCTCACAGCCTGTTGAAAAGGACAGATTTGAATGTCACACCTGATCAATAGTAATAGAAGAGGGGCAAACGAAGTGAGTGATTCAATAGGTGACAAATTCACAAGCGAGCAGATCTGAGGTAACGTCTGGGAGAGGAACAGCCTCGACCCACTTGGTGATGCAAACTGACCCAGAAGAGGGTGGGTGTGGCATCAATTTCACTGCATTGACATGGGAGGCATGCATTTGTCCAGGTGTGACAGTCTGACTTAACACCTGTACAAATGAAATATTTGGTAGCAAGGTGAGTAGTAGCATCAATACCTGTATGGGTGAGGTCTTGGAACGCTGAGGAGCCTTTGAGGCATAGGTGGCCAGGGATGAGGGGGTGGAGAATACCATGGAGGAGTCACATAGCACCAGACTCGAAGAGCTAGGTAGGCATTGTGGCTCAATAACCAATGAGGTAGTGTCATCTTGTAATAAATGGCCTGTATCAGCATCATTCTGTTGTGGGCTGGCACGGATCAAAGACTCACTCAAGCCAGTGGTGATGGAAATGTGAGCATCAGTGAGGGTTGGATGAGCATGACAGCATTGGCCAGTGCAGTTTTAATCGCATTGAAAATGTGACACATGTCATCTGACCATAGTACTTTGCAGGTGCCAAAAGTGTTCTTACCTGTCAAGGCAGCTGTCAGAGGGGCTTATAGGGATGCACCTTGTGGGATGTGCTACCAGAAAAATCTGATCATTCCTAGGAAGTGATGACAAAGATCACAAAATGTCTTAGATAATGCCAAACTGCAGATGAACACAATGAAGTTGGATGTAGGGCAGATATCATCAGTGGAGATGGTATGGCCCATGAAAGTGACACGTAGCACATAACTGACCTTTATCATGGTTTATCTCAACGTCATTATCAGCGAGTGCTTTGAGAACTCAAGATAAATGGAGCTCATGCCCTTCACCAGAATGTGAATAAATGAGAATATCATCAAGGGATGGTCAATAAAATGTTGCTATGCAGTGTTTTTAAGACCGTAAGGTTGTAGCAGCATTCAAATAAGCCAAATAGTGTAATAATAACTGTTTCAGGTATATCATCACAGTGCATCATAGGGATTTGGCGATAAGCCTTTCAGCAGTCAATAATGCTGAAAATCTGAACATGGTGCAGTTATGGTGCGAAATGCTGGATATGCAGAATCAGATAATTGCCAAGGATCACCTGAGCACTGAATTTGTGATAGTCCCTACACAAGTGAAAAGAACTTTCTGTTTTAGGCACAAGGTGTATAGGTGATATCCAGTTACTATCTGAAGGATGCACAGCTCTGGAATCTAAGAGGTACTCTAGTGTAACCTTAACATGGCAGAGTTTGGTGGTGTTAAGGCAGTGAACTTTTTAATGGACAGGGGAGTCCTCACTAGTAACTAGCCTAAGGCAGATGCCACTAGTAATAGCACCCATAATGCAGGTGGGCACACATTTAACAACACCAGATGGTGAAGGGAAGATACTAGAAACACTGTAAGTCTGATTGGCTTTGACCTGTGGAGGTTTTGGTGAAGTTGGAGTTGAAGACAGGTCGAGAGCAGGTGAAACCTTGGTGATGTCTGTGAAGATGTCACTAGTTGTGATCTAGATAAGAAGCTTTTTCTGTTTTCTTTCTTGCTTTCTTTCTTTTTTCATAGTTGTACATTAATTTCTGGTGGTATAACACAGTGTTTATTTTATTCTATAATGTAATGAGTGACTGTTTGTCAAAAATAATAATATGCAACTGATATTATTTCCCTTTTGGACATCAGTAATTAGGTTTTCTTGTATATTGAATATGTAAAATATTTTCATTCTTCATTTATCATTTATTGCTTTAATTTTGATTGGAATGACTTTGTAAAGTTAGATGTATACTGTGATGTTGTACAAGCAGAGTGAGAACAGTCAGAATATAAATTGTGAGGGTCAAACAGTATCAGTAGAATATGTGTTGCACTCATGTTTGTTCCGAGAAGGCGGAAGGACGTTAAAAGTGTGCTGACTTCTTCATGTCGTGAAACAGTCAGCGCAAATGAAACTGATTAATGATGAGATATATTTCTCCTCCTTCCTGTAATGGAATGTAAAAATGACTAAAGTGGACAGAGAAGTTGGACTGTGTGAAATCACAAAACAAACTGTGTCGTGTAACTACAGCAATATAGCTACGGACAGACAACATTGTAGTTACAGTGTTCCAGAAAGAACTGTGTTCATTGTGACTGTCGTGTGCATTTTAAATATTTCATATTTTCAATGCATATTTGCGCCATCACGGACTGCCATGTGCATGAACCATTAACCATGCTGCAGGCATATAGAACCTGTTTATTATGAGTGTGCATGTTTCCGCCAACAGTGGCGAACTCACAGTCATGGTATTCACATGGTAAATGAACAGACTGTAATTCCGCAATTGAAATAACTTTAAAACCCTCTACTGAACTGTATTACTTCAGCATTGTGCAAGAGAGACATAATAAATTGCTTGTGCAAAACTGAATGTTGGCAAGGACTGTAACAACATCCGACTATCCAGTGGCCTGTAACACACGACAGATGAAATTGTTGCCAAGTGTAAAGTAAAATTCCACATCAGATAATTCATCTGCAGCATCTACACATGACGGATCTGATATTTCAACGCGCTGTCTGCAATGATAAGCTGCTGATGACATTGCACCTCACCACCTGCATCATAACAGATAAGAATAACTGCTTTAGCATCTTGTCAAAGACTAAAACAACTATTAAAATTATATACTTTTTAAGTGGAACTTTTTCAAAGAAACTAATCTTTTATTTGCTTCTTCTTTAAAATAGATGTCATGTTAGCAAAATTTTGTTATTAATGTAGACATTGTTGACCTCCATTAGTGTAGTTATTTCCAACCCTATGCCTATTTCTTCCATACTTAATTTTATAGCTGCTGCCATGGCCTGCTATTTTAATACCTTTTGGTGAGTGTGAGACATGTGTGCACCATAATTTCCGTGAGTGAGTTTAATGTGTAATTATTTAGGCATTGTATCTATTCAAAGTGTGGCATCTGCCATTAAGCTGAATGCAACAGCCAATGACAGCAGAGCTACTTACATCTGACTGGTGCAATATACACAGATGCGAGTAAACATAACAAATAGGTAAAACATTCTTGGTTTTCTTGCCACATCAATTTGAGATTTTATCCTGAATTGATGCAGCAAGAAAACCAAGAATGTTTTACACATCAGTGCCATCGTGAAAGACTTTGTTCTCAAACATAACAATTGTCAGACTGAGCAATTTGTATTCACTTAGAAATAAATGTCATATTGCCACATCATCATAACCATATATGCATGCATTTGTACCATACTTAACTGTGTATGCAGAGATAAATGTTAGGCAAAACGGTCAAACTTCTATTACTAGAAATCAGAGAGTGTTTTTTTCCACGCCGCATCAGATTTGCAACAAGCAGGACTTACTCAGTGTTTTATGGTAGTTCAGCAAAAATTTAGTGGGAGGGCTGTGTCACAATCACTACATACAGCTTGATACATAACTGAACTGGATAACATACCAGGTTAGGTCCTAATTTGTTAGCCATGTGTAGCAAGATCACTACACATTATGTGGTTGGGACGCAGTGAGGTTGGTGACCATGCAAAGAGCATGCACCAAATTGGCAGATGCATTGGTGATCAGATGATGCAGGTTGTTGTTGTTGGTGGTGGTGGTGCAGAGGCCAGCGATTTCTTTGCACCACGTTGTAAGTTCGGTCAGCAAGTTGACAGGATCCGCTGTCAGACATGAGCACTCAGACGTGGCACAGATGAGTCCAACATACTGAGAGGGGTTGGAAAGGGCAAGGTGGCAAAGATACCCAGAATGCAAGAGCCTGATGCATGGTGAAGCAGAGTAGCATGGTGGTCCAGCAAAAGGCCAAAATGTTTGAGGAAGTTGATCCTGAGGACTGGGCAGTTGATGTCAGCAACCCTGGAAGGTCCAAGGGACATGTATGTCGGTTTTGTTGGCTGCATAGAGGAACCGTGACATAGGAAGAAGACTTGAAGGAGCACACAATTGTGGGATGATGTCGGCATCAGGTCCACTGTTGATGACGAACTAGAGAGTGCTGGTGGGATCGGAAACATGGAGCTTGCCTGCACCACATCAAACAACTGAGGAGAGGGTCGGAGCAAAGATGGAATCACGTCCAGAGTTTGGGTATGCACCTGGTGGACGACAAGACCATGCAGAGTCACTTAAAGTTACATGGTACCAATATCTGGGTACACAGGATGTGACGTCTGCTGTGCATCACCTGAAATGCTCAGTGCACTGCATGCTCGCTTGGTCACAGGAGAAGATAGGGGGGTAGATGCTGGAAGTGCAGGTAGTGCCAGAAGTTGATTACCAGGTGGCACTGGAGGTAACCACTAGGAGTGTACACCATGCACACAACCTCTACCTGCTGGGCAATGAGGTATCTGGACCAAAGCAGGAGTATCGCCAGTCTTTGAATCCAAGGGGAGCTGCTAGAGGGAAGGAGCTGGTGATGCTGGGTAATACTGGAGACTTGGTCAGTGAGACATAGTTTCTCTTCCAAAACAGCAGACATGTGTGACATGAGTTGTAACATTACAGTTTTTTCATAGAAATAACCGATACCATGTGTACTATTGATTCTTGTGTAGGTGAACGTTCTTGGCTGTTTAACTGAATGAACTTCATATGATTTTGTGTATGATGTGTTATGTTTCAGGCTAAAATGTATAAAAAGAAATTAATTTGTTACACTCTGTATCTATGGTTAAAATTACTCTTATTTTAAAAATATTTGAAATTATGAAATTTCTGGGATACTTAAACTTCATATTATTAATTGTACAAACTAATGCTAATTATTAAATTTATTTCTGGACTCAGTTATAAAATAATGTTATATCTTGGTGAAGATTCTTCTGCTGTCAAGAAAATATGTAAATTTTTTCCTTTGTAAACTCTTTGGAAAGTAGTTAGTACCGCGGAATGTAAGTAGTAGTGGGCATGCCTCTGAGGAAAATGCACATATATTTTCAACCATGTCAACAACAATGTAATTTGTAGTGTGATAGAAGCGAAAATTGTAAAGTCAGTGTGATTTAGGAGAGTGGGATAAAATAAAAAGATATTCATAGCAACAGGCAAATCTTCATCAGTTATTTCATCTTCATGAACCCAGAACGTTAAATCAAAATTTCAGCTGCAAGAATATACCCATAGACAAGACTTGGAACCAGCTACAACAACAACAACAATGTAATAATGAAGATAAGTAAAAAAGGTTTTCTTTTGTGTATCTTACACCTCTTGAAGCTTTCGAAATGTATGCAAAGACAGGGAGCTTTAATAGTGATGTGTGGGTGGGTAAGATTACAATTGTGGGTGTCAGACATGATCTGTTTACTGATAATAGTCTTGTCTGTTGCAGAAGAAGAAAGAACAGTGATTTATTTCCAGCTTACACACACGGAAACACCAATCAATCGAAGAAAGAAGGCCAGAGAAGTGCCCAACAAAGCTGTATCAACAGTTATGAGAATTTCATATGATATCAAGAATGACAGACTGGATGAATTGAAAGAGAACTTTACAACTACGATAAAGGACATCAAAAAGGTAAGTACAAATCATTTGTGATTTTTTATTTTTTTTTTATTTTTACTCATGTGATAACTAAGAAAATGAATAGAGACAAGGATAGTGGTGATGAAGTGAAAGTTGTATGACCCAGCCTAGATATGTTTGAACCAAGTGAAAGCATAGAAAGCAAAGAAACAATGAAAACTGATATTATGCAGTTGATTTTGGCAAAACTGAGTGCAGTTAATGATCAGTTAATAGGAATAAAAACAGATAACAATAGCAAATTTAGTGCAGTCAATGATCAGTTAACGGAAATATGAACTGAAAACAATGATAAAATGGACAGGGTGCAATACCAAATAGACCAACTTAGTAATCAGGTTTCAGAATTGAAAAATGGGTTATCAGAGGGATTAAAAGTGGGAATGAAAAAAATGATGTATTAGAAAATAAATTTATTGTTTTGGAAAATGAGTTCATGGCCCAATCTACACAACAAGTGAAGAATGTTGATGACATCAAAGTTGAACAGAAAGCCAAAACAAAAAGAATGGAACAGAACTTTAGTAGTTTAGATCAAAAAATTTTAAATGTTGAAAACAGTATGTTAACTAATGTAAATATTTTAGATAAAAAAATCTCAGTAGTTCAGGAAAATTTCATTCACAAGAATCTGTATTCAAACAATGCTATTGTGTGGTCCAATCATAAGTTTCCCATCAGACAAGTTACATCCAGTGGATTTTCTACACCACTGTACAGATAGTTTTGATTTGGTATGAGTGATGACCAAAAGATTAAATTCGTTAAAAGATGTCTTGAAGGTGAAGCTCTGTCATGGGTAAATCTAAATTTAAGTCAGTGGGAAACAAACCAAAGTCTCGAAAAAAGTTTTTTAAATAAATATTGGTCAGAAGCTGAACAAGGGAGAGTTAAAAGTGAATTTCTGAATGTTCCAAATTATAGGAATAGGGACAGTACACTGAAAGAATTTTGTAAGAATCAACTGAAGAAACTAGCACATCTCGACAGGCCATTTGACAAAATGACATTAATTTATGCACTAAAAAGGAGATTACCAGAAAGGTTGAAGTGGGATTTAGTACAAGGACCAGACAATCATCTACAACAATTTTTATATGTTGACAGGCTAAATAGGGCATTAGAAAGAAACATGTACCATAGTAATCGAAACGATAGAGATCACAATGGTAACAACTACAGAAACAGAGATAGTGCTAACTTCAATAGGGGTGAAAATGGTAATAGAAACAGAATTTTTAAACATCATCAGAATAGGACCAATGGTGATAACTATGGGCAATATAATAGGAGAAACAATCATAGATGCAACTATTCTGGAAATGTCAGTCTGCCTCAATGAAGGTCCACAGTTTTGGGGTGAGAAAATACAAGTGCAGGACCCCCAATTTAGACTTACAATTAGACAATAATAACGGTATTAATAATGTGGCGCAGGTATCTGAAGTTGAACAGAAGGAGTATCAGATTTCTCATTTATGTTTTAATCAAAAGTTTTGGAATGCTATGTTTAATTATAGCAATGTAGATACTAATCACAAACCAGAATGTGAGAGTAATGATAATTTTGATGTAGTGTGTACTAATGGATTCTTCTCTTGGTCAGAAAACAGTGTTACTGATTCATGTAAAACAAGAGATGACTGTATTGGATCTGAATTAGGTGATATTTTTGATGTAGATAAGAATGAGAGCTGTGAAATAACTGAGGTCGGTAGTCTAAGACTGGCAGCTTATTGCAAATGAATGTAGGTCAGGAGTGTGACTTTGATGGTGATGAGACTCATGTTGTTAATGATATTACTGATGGAGTAATTTTGGAAAAATATGATGATGATAATGAGTATCAGGTTTTTGTGGATTTTAAGAATAATGAAGTTTCAGAGTTATTTGCGAATACAGGTATGGTAAGCGATGTCTGTGATGATGTAAGTGAGACCCATGGAATACCAGTCCAGTCAAAGCAGTTTTTCATTAATGTCATGCAGAGTAATGATCCAAACAGTAAAGGTGAGTTATCTGTAAGACTAGAGAATAAAGGTGAAATTTTTTTTAAAATTTGTTTGGCACCGAATTGATGATAACATAGATAAATGTGCATTCTGGAATACATTAGCTATGGTCAGTCAAAAATTGTATCCACATTGGTGGAGTGAAGTGTATGAAGTTCTTGGTAGGAAATGTAATTTTGACACTAATATATTTTGTGTTTCTTCTGTAATAACTGATGTTAGTTATGCTATGGAACCCATTGAGTGTGTTCAATCTTTACCTGACAACATGTGTAACAAAAGTAACGCAATGGTACCAGTAAAATTAGCAAAATCCTGCAAAAACAGCGTAAATGTAGCATTTGATGAAATTGAAAGTGATCTTTTTTGTCTAATAACAGAGATGATGATTCAGATTTTGGATGTACTTATGTTAAGATTAAAATTGATCAGTGGGAAGGGAACTGTTTGATTGATACAGGAAGTCCATTTTGGTATATCTGAACAATTTAGAGACAAGGTTAAATATAGTAAGAATGTTGTGGAAATGTCCATTGTAGGTGTAAAGACAAGAGGAGCTACAGATAAGGAAAGAAAATTGGTAAAACCTCAGGTACTTTTAATGTTTAGTTTAGAAGGCAAAGCCTTTGAATATGGATGCATAATGATACCTAGTCTAGAAGAAAATATTCACTATGTCTGTAGATTTATAGGACTACATAATTTTTTTGTTTGCCATGAATGTAGTATGTAAAATCATGTAGTTTTAAAGTTATGTCATATCTATTGACTGAGGGAGATGGTGAAAAAATCGGGGGATAGGAGAAAGCAGAGACATGATGGTAAAGGTAGATTTTCTAAGTTTGAAGTAGGAGATGTGTTGGTGAAAGCCATGGAGAAATCTAAAGTTTTGACATCTGAAATAAAGAAATTTTTTTATATTTATATTGGACCATTCAAAATTCTTGAAAATCCACATCCTAATGCATACAAAATTGTGCATCCAAAATCTAATCATGTGATCGCTAGATAGGAACTTACCTATCCGTTGAAGTGAGTGATGAGAACTATAAGGAGAAAGCTGAATGATGTGGGCGGATCCATTCCTCACACTGCTGTATGGCTGCACTCTGCTGGACCAGTCTACTTGCAAGAGATCATGGGTGCTGTGTCACGTACTTGAGCATCTGTCATCTGTATCTGTGTTGTTAGCCAAGACTGCTAAAGATGGTGTTATTCAGCAAAAATGCATTTTTTGGGGGGGAGGGGGGGGAGGGGGTGATTGACTTTCCAATCATTATGTAACTTCAAATTGGTATGTATTTTTTTATCATTCGTAAATGGATCTTTGAGGTCTTTATGTATGTAGATTAGTTGTATGGACAATTAACAAATAGCATGCAAGACGTTTGCTAGTGTAGACAGTGTAACAAGATGTATGGATATCTGCTTTCATACTCTGATGTTGGTTCTCAAGCTACTGGATTGTGTCATCATTCAAGGCTATTTATGACTGTGTTTACTTGAATTTATCCTGAGAATTGCAACACTGTATCCTTAGCTCTGTTTTGGGTACCCCTGGTCATTGCGACTGTGTGTGTGTGTGTGTGTGTGTGTGTGTGTGTGTGTGTGTACTCAAGGAGAACTTACAACCATTGACTGATGCTAGATGCTAGATGTGATGGGTGCTGTAGTTTTTTCCATGTGGGTGACTGTAGTGGTGTGGGAATAGGGGAAGTAAATGAGACTCATCAGTGGTTTTGTAGGATTTGTAGTAGAGATAGGAAGATACTAGAACAGGAGGGGAAAATTGCCGCCCTTCAGGCTGAGTTAGACAAGGCCAGGGGAGATCTTGACAGGTTAAGGAGGGAGAAGGGTAAAGAGAGGTGGGAAGTGGCAACAGGCAACAGGAGGAACAGGGCTAGAACTTTGTCTGACAGCTTTATGGTGAATGTGGAAAATAGATTTGACCTGTTGCTTCAGCTAGAAGCTGGTGAGCCTCAAGCAGTTGCAGGTGTAGACAGGGCACAACAAACTTTCAGCAGCAAATTGAAAAGTAAGAATGTAGGGAAATCAGTAAATAGAAAGAAAGTGTTGTTGGTAGGTAGTTCCCATGGAAGAGGTGTTGGCCAACTTTTGCAGGATGAACTAGGATCAGAATACCAGGTCACCAATTTTTCTAAACCTAGTGCTGGTCTGGAGCAGGTGACAGAGGATTTAGGATCACTTTGCAAAGATTTCACTAAGGAAGACACCGTGGTTATAGTGGGTGGGGCAGGTAACAGTATTGACAGAGATCCTGGGTACAGTATAGAGTGTGACCTGGCGAAGATTGCATCAGCATCAAAGCATACTAGTGTTGAGTTTGTATCTGTTCTTGGGCGCCATGACCGACCTCATTTGAACTCTTCTGTCAAGAGAGTTAATTTGGAGCTGGAACGAATGCTCATGTCGGATGCGGGGTCACACATTGGTGTGGTTCATGTTGATTCTCTCAGTAGGTGGGATTATACTAGGCATGGCCTTCACCTCAACAGGAAGGGGAAGGGTAAATTGGCTGGGGAAATAGCAGGAAAGTTAAAGGGGGAGGCACTGTCATGAGTGGTAAAATACCAGTGGTTATAGGATTCAGAAAAGACCCTTTTTTAGGGTAGGGAGGACAGAAAGAAAGCAAATTTTATGAGATGTTAGAACTGAGACAAACCTTCAGTTTGAGAAAGAAATCAAAAAACATAATTTCAGCTTATTACATCAGCATAAACAGCCATTGGTTAAGAATTTCCAACTGTCAGCAGATATTTTAACTCCACCCAATTTTAACTCAGTCAATGAAAAATGTCAGCTATCTTTATTGCATCAAAATATTTGAGGACTGAGAAATAAAATTAATGAATTAACTATCTGCATAGATGAATTAGAGTCTTCAATCCCAGCTGACATAATCTGCCTCTCTGAACATCATGTGACCACTGGTATAGAACTTTTAAGTGTTACAGGGTTTAGGTTAGCATCTCACTTTTGTAGATCAGAAATGGAGAAAGGAGTTACCACATTCATCAGGAACTGTCATAAATTTAAGAACATAGACATTCATAAATTTTGCCTAGAACAACATATGGAAGCATGTGCAACAGAATTAGAATTTCACAAAAAATCCTTCATAATATTAAGTGTATATTGAGCACCTGCAGGTAACTTTAATCTGTTTGTCAACCACCTTGAAGCTGTACTGGCCCATTTAACAACCAAAAACAAAGAAATAGTGGTTGCTGGTGATTTCAATGTAGATTTCCTTAAAGACTCTCCCAATAAGAACTTATTTGAGTTAGTAACACTATCATTCAACTTAATTCCCACTGTAAAGTTCCCCACTGGGATAGCCACTTGCTCACAAACAGCCATTGATAATATCTTTATAGAAAAGTTCAATGAACAAAATTATATTACAAAACCAATAGTCAATGGCCTCTCAGACAATGATATGCAGTTCCTTCTGTTAAATGTTAATACTGAACAGGATATAAAATCTGTTAAATCTGAGCTCAAGAGGGTAATCAGTAAGCCAAAAATTGATTATTTTAGGACACTCCTCAGAGACATTCACTGGACTGATGTTTACAGTGCTCATGGCATGAATGAAAAATATAACATTTTTGCTAATAAAGTGCTTACCTTATTCGAATGCTGTTTTCCCCCAAAACTTACCAAGGTTAGAGCAAAGTCTCCACAGAAGCCATGGATTACTCGAGGAATAGGGGTATCTTGTAAAACAAAAAGAAAACTGTATCTGTCAATCCGAAACATTTCCAATGTTGATGCTATAGCACATTATAAGAAATACTGCAAAATATTAAAGACTGTAATACGGATGTCAAAGCAAATATATTACAAGGAAAAGATAGTCATTATCAGATAACAAAATAAAGACAATATGGGATATAGTGAAGGAGGAGACCGGTAGAACCAGACATGAAGAGGAACAAATAGCATTAAGAGTAAATGATACATTGGTGACAGATGTGTATAGTGTTGCAGAACTTTTTAACAAACATTTTATAACTGTTACTGAAAAGATGGGGTTGTCAGGTTCGGTAGATGCTGCTATGGATTACCTTAGACCAGACATTTCAAGTAACTTCCATAATATGAATTTGACCCTCACTACCCCAACAGAAATAATGTCCATCATAAAATCTTTAAAATCAAAAACATCTAGTGGCTATGATGAAATATCAACAAAGTTAATTAAAGAATGTGATTCTGAGCTAAGTAACCAGTCGTTTATTAGTGGAATATTTCCTGAATGGGTGAAATATGCTAAAGTTAAGCCACTGTTTAAAAGGGAGATAAGGAAATAGCATCAAATTTAAGTCCAATTTCACTGTTGCCAGCATTCTCAAAAATTTTCGAAAAAGTAATGTACAGTCATCTTTATAACCATCTTATCTCAAATAACATACTGTCAAAGTCACAGTTTGGATTTCTAAAAGGTTCTGATATTGAGAAGGCTATCTACACTTACAGTGAAAATGTGCTTAATTCATTAGACAAAAAATTGCAGGCAACTGGTATATTTTGTGATCTGTCAAAGGCATTTGACTGTGTAAATCACAATATCCTTTTAAGTAAACTAGAATATTATAGTATAACAGGAAATGCTGCAAAATGGTTCAAATCTTATATCTCTGGCAGGAAACAAAGGGTGTTATTAGGAAAGAGACATGTATCAAACTATCAGGCATCATCCAACTGGGAAATAATTACATGTGGGGTCCCACAAGGTTCCATTTTGGGGCCCTTACTTTTTCTTGTGTATATCAATGACATTTCATCAGTAACATTACCAGATGTCAAGTTTGTTTTGTTTGCCGATGATACAAACATTGCAATAAATAGCAAATCAAGTGTAGTATTAGAAAGATCAGCTAATAAAATATTTGTGGACATTAATCACTGGTTCCTAGCCAATTCTTTGTCACTAACCTTTGAAAAAACACACTACGTGCAGTTCAGAACTTGTAAGGGGTGTCCCAAGAGTATATGTCTAACATACGATGACAAGACGGTAGAAGAAGTGGACAGTGTTAAATTCTTGGGATTACAGCTTGATAATAAATTCAACTGGGAGGAGCACACCATAGAACTGCTTAAGTGTCTTAACAAATCTCTGTTTGCAATGCGAATTTTGTCAGACATAGGGGATATAAAAATGAAAAAGCTGCCATACTATGCT
This sequence comes from Schistocerca nitens, assembly GCF_023898315.1. Lineage (NCBI taxonomy): Eukaryota > Metazoa > Arthropoda > Insecta > Orthoptera > Acrididae > Schistocerca > Schistocerca nitens. Next base: position 250,438,848 of record NC_064615.1, on the reverse strand, counting down.
TACTTTCATTCCATAATGTCATATGGGATTATTTTTTGGGGTAATTCATCAAGCCAAGCTAAAGCTTTCCGGGCACAAAAACGTGCAGTGAGAGTTATATGTGGTGTGAACTCAAGAACATCCTGCAGAAGCCTGTTTAGGGAACTAGGGATACTAACTACTGCTTCCCAATATATTTACTCCTTAATGAAATTTGTCATTAAAAATATATCACTTTTTCAAACCAACAGCTCAATTCATGAAATCAATACTAGAAATAAGAATAATCTTCACAAGGATTTAAAGTCACTTAGTCTTGTACAAAAAGGTGTGCATTATTCAGGAACATACATTTTCAATAACTTGTCAGCAGCCATAAAAAGCTTAACAACCAATGAAATTCAGTTTAAGAGAAGCCTAAAGGATTTATTGGTGGCCAACTCCTTCTACTCCATTGATGAATTTCTTAGTAAAACCAACTGATTTGTATATAAGTACAACATAACTTCTGCACAATTTCAGTGCAGTAATGTGTTCATTGAAAATTTGTGTGTGTGTGTGGGGGGGGGGGGGGGGGGGGTGTTAGTATAATCTAACTTCTGCACCATTTCAGTGGAGTAATGTGTTCATTGTAAATAAGTATTACAGTAGTTGTATTACCTTATAAATAAATAATAAACTTTTTTATTTTAAATTCAGTTCATTAGTATTTGTAAAATGACTCTTAGTGTTCATTAAAAAATGACGATCATTCCACTTGGGACCTGCGGAATGGTACATTAGCTTATTTGTTTTAGTTGTAAATATTTGTCATGTATTGTTGTTTTTCTGACATGTTCCACATCCTGGAGGACCTCCTCACTACGGATCAATTGGAATGAAAGTAAATCTAATCTAATCTAATCTCACAATTATTCTTTGCATATGATTGATCTTATTGATATGGTTATGAACTTTATTCATTTTGTTGGGTTGAAACTTTTTTGCTGGTTTGTACCCAGTCTGTGTTGGATTCATGGGTTGATCCCCACATTGTAAACTTAGGCCCTAATATTTTCCATTATTTTGTTCTTTCATGAGTCAATGTATCCTTGAATACTGCAGTTTAAGTGGCTCATTGATTCCTGCTCATGGTTGAATCTTCTGGTTTGTACCCATCATTGTGAGTTTTTTGGGTCAGCTCACTCGTCGTACACTCATGCTCTGAAATTTTTTCTCGTCTCTTTTGAAGATTCTGAAGGTTTGATTGTACAGATCTGAACTTAAAATTCATAAATTCTGGTAATTTACATTGTCTCTGTAATTATTTCTATAGTTTAGTGGTGTAATGAAGTAGTTTTGACTTTATATTATTTATCTTGTGATACTATGTTCCGCAGATCTGAAAATCTGAATGCCATATCCTGATATATGTATAGATTATGATTTGTATAGTAGATATTTTTCTCATTTTCTCTGTAATATATTATGTATCAGATACGTCTATACATCCATCTGCTATCCTGGGCATCATTTTGTACACTGTTTGGCAAACCTTAAAGTCTGTCACAAAATATTGTAATCATCCTGTTTCCAAATTTTGTGAGGGGGATATTATAAGGGGTCACCCTCCTCTAATATTACCATTTTTCTCTATAGAAATAACCGATACCAAGTATACTATTGATTCTTGTGTAGGTGAACATTCTCAGCTGTTTAACTGAATTAACTTGATATGATTTTGTGTATGATGTGTTATGTTCCAGGCTAGAATGTATCAAAATAAATTAATTTTTTACACTCTGTATGTATGGTTAAAATTACTCTTCTTTTAAAAATATTTGAAATTACGAAATTTATGGCATACTTAAAATTCATATTATTAATTGTACAATATAACTCCAATTATTAAATATATTTCTGGACTCAGTTATAAAATAATATTATATGCTGTTGATGAGTCTTCTGCCGTCAAGAAAATATGTAAACTCTCTTTCTTTGTAAACTCTTTGGAAAGTAGTTAGTACCTCAGAATGTAAGTAGTAGTGGGCATTCCTCTGATGAAAATGCATATATATTTCGAATCTTGTCAACAACAATGTAATTTGTGGTGTGACAGAAGTGAAAATTGTAAAGTCGATGTGATTTAGAAGAATTGGATAAAATAAAAAGATATTCAAAGCAACAGGCAAATCTTCATCAGTTATTTCATCTTCAGGAACCCATAACATTAAATCAAAATTTCAGCTGCATGAATGTACCCTTAGACAAGACTTGGAGCCAGCAACAACAACAACAACAAGATAATGAAGATAAGTAAATAAGTTTTTCTTTTGTATATCTTACACCTCTTGAAGCTTTTGAAATTTGTGCAAAGACAGAGAACTTTAATAGTGTTGTGTGGCAGGGTAAGATTACAAATTGAAGATTTGACAGCAATTTAACCAACCAAAGGGTCCACAGCATGGCGTCAGGTGTCAGGTTGCTCTTCAGATGAGACATGGGAGCAGAGATGTTGCCACAGTTGGGATGGGGTCTGATCCTGCAGCTGTATGTCATGAAAGATGTAATGAATTGCTTCAGCATGAGAGCATGACAGGCGTTCAGTAATTCAGGACCAAACTGTTGCATGTTGAGATGACGGAACCAGCAACATTTCACTGATGAGGTATAGTTCGTCATATAAGCAGCCAACCAGACATATGATTCATTCTTTCTTGCTCAGAATTCCTTGATGTCTAACATGTTATTGACTAAGGCGAACCACATTTTGAGATTCTTTTCTGCAAGCAAGATAGTTTAGCGATATGTCCAACAGGCACCTGTTATGTTGTCACAGGAAGAAGCAAGTGGCAGTGTTGCAATGGCAGCGGTGGTGTGGACCTAGGAAGTGATACATCACCCGAGGTCTGTGGGGAGGGGGGGGGGGTTAGTGATACTCTGTCCACAAATGGCATTTGATGAGGTTATCACAGATGATGTGTCTGTAGTCATGAATTGATGAATTAGAATGTTGTTGGTACAAGGGATGCATAGAAGTACATGTCCATGCATAGTGGAAGGGGAGAACACATCAATGTTATAAATGTACGTCTTCTGCTGTGCCACTTGCTTGATTTGGTGTGGGATGAAATTGGAGTGTTATGGCAGGTTGTGGAAGTGGACATGTTGTCCTGCATGTGGTTCCCAACAAAGGTGGCTGTGACCTGAAGAGGTTAGTGTTCACATTTGTGGATGAATGCAAGCTGGTAGCCACACATAAGTGTGGGATCAGTATAGGTTGAATTTAAGTAGTATCACTATAAAAATAGCACTCTCTGTGTGCCCATGGCAGAGTCTAAGTCACAAAACTGTAGCCAGATCATTGTGTAGGTTTAGGCACAAAAGTGTAAATTCATTGCACAAAAGCATGACTGAGCAGAAGACATCAGGGGCCACCAATGTGGCAGTTCCAACTCCCATGGTGAATCATTGGGCAGAGGAGATCACCAACACAAAACTGAATGTGGAAATGAAGCACTTTATTACTATAAACGACATACAACAAATACAAGCAAGTACACACAAGAGACATTCATACTGGACTGAGCCAAAGTTCATAGACTCCTGAATCAAAGTAGTTCTTCTCAAAGTCGATAACCACATCTTGGATGTTGGTGGTCGCCACATGTATATCTACCTACCATTTTCTTTTACCTTCCGTAGCATGCTGACAATACCTCATGCATGGGTTTCGTGCAAGAGCTGCTGTGGGGGGCAGGGGAGGGGGGGCCGATTAATGGAACAAACTGGATAAATCAACTTTATATTACAGCACCACATATTAGTGTTCAATTGATACCAAAAGTCTCACATCTGTGTAAATTTTATGTATGCATATTGCCACAAATTTTACAGCAGAATGCAATGTTAATGGGACCTGCAAAGCTGTGTGTAGCTAATCAAGTAATCAAGTAACAGAACAGTATTTCAAAAGTAACTTCTCAAAACAAACTGTAAATAAACAGCATAACATTACTATTTTGATAAAATCTGTACAGTTGATAAAAAACCAACTTAGAGATATACCTAGCAATATATTTGGTACTTAAGGAAATGTTAGCTACAAAATCTAAATTGTAATTAATAATAAAATCAACATTATTTGTTTTGCATTATTGGATCTGACATAAAATACTATTTTGTTCAGAAAATTACTCGAAGATAATCATTATTATGTGTTAATTTGGTAACTTATTTGATGTAAAACTACATTAATAGAAACTTATTTAATTGACTTTTTAATTACAAGTTTATGAAATATATTGTAAAGAGATATCATATTTTATATTTCACCAAAATCTGTTCAGTTCGTTAAAAAGAAAACAGCTTAATGAAGATATTAAGCAATATGTCTGGAATTCATGAAAATGTTATCCACAAAAACCAATTTTTAATTAAGAAGAAAATCATTATTTTATATTTTGCACACAAGATCATTTTGCACAGTTAATTACAAACATCACAATTTATAATCCCTATGAATCAATCTGGCAATTTATTTCATGTAAAACTACTGCAGCAAGAACTTTTGTAACTAACTTTTTTAAGTTTAAGTCATGTATTTGTCAATTTCAATAATTACTGTTTTGCTTACTTGTTTGATAAAAGGATAATATATATATGTGAGCTGCACAAGCCCGATCGAGGTACTCCCACAGATTCTCAATTAGGTTTGAAAGTAGGGAGTTTGGTGCCAGGGGAGTACTGTAAACTCATCCTGGTGCTCTTCAAACCATGCATGCACACTGTGAGCTGCACGACATGTTGCATTGTCCTGCTGATAGATGCTATAGTACCGAGGGAAAGCAGATTGCATGTAGGAGTGAACGTGGTCCCCAAGGATAAATGCATACTTGTGTTGATCCATTCTGTCTACCAGAATGATGAGATCACACAGAAATGTCACAAAAATATTCCCCAGATTATAATGCTCTCTCCTATGGGCTGAACCCTTTGCTTTCAGACATTTCACATTATATATGCTAACAGCCAGCTACCTGATGGAGCATAAAATGTGATTCATCTGAAAAGGCCATCTGTTGCCACTCAGTGGACATTCAGTTAAGATACTGGCAAGCAAAGTCCAGCCTTCATCATTGATGAACAGTAGTCAGCATGGGTGTGTGAATGAGGCACCTATTGCAGAGGTCTGTACACAGAAACATTCGCTGAACGGTTATTAAGGAGACACTGTTGGGAGCCCCTTGATTCATCTGGGTGGTGACTTGTTCAACAACTGCACATCTATTTGCCAATACACATCTTCACAGCCACCATCCACCCCTGTCATCTATGGCCAGTGGTGCATTACAGATGCCCCAACACCATGTCCCCATCATATACTTTAACCACAGCAGCACAGTTTACAAACTTCACCAGACATCAGATAAAACACGCCATTTCCTCATTACAACAATGACTGCACTGTTTTCCACATCACCCAGCACACTTTTTTTTACCCTTCACTGCTAGTGCTGCCACCTGCCATCTAAAAGTGGTTATTGCATGTTGATATTGAATATAGATGCTGTTCAAATAAATGTGACCGGTCCATGTGTATTGAGGAAGCCATTGGTTAGGGACTTAGCTTCATGAATGGTGGTAAATTATGTTCATGAAGTCATGTACTATGAAGTCATGGAAATTTATTTGTAATTAGAAGAAACTGGTTCATGAACAATCTGAGACAAGAGATAAAGTATATTTTGATATCAGCTGATTTTGAAATTTGAGAATGCAGAGTATGTGGAATAATAATTTAATAATAAAATATTAAATGTAACAATCAAACAATTTTCTTTTGCATCACTATACTCGATGTTCATTCTCTTTCTCTTCTGACCTGTGTTTCTCTTGCTGCCTTACAAACAGCACTGCACACTCTACTTACGAGCCACTCTGTATCATCTGTCTCGGCCACACACAACAGACGGCTCCAAAACCACACTGATTGTTGGTGCCCCATCTTCTATCTCACATTACTCCTGCTGATATAATTATTCCTACACTATCAAATTGATCACTACCTTTCCAGTACCATTGTATCTCATCCTACGAACCCCTCCCCACCCCCGACACTTTCTCCGTTCTGTCCAGTTCACACCCACTAATTCCACCATCCAGTCACATCTGTCATCCCCCTTCTTCACACTTATTCACACCTACTAACCACAGTAATATATTATTTTAGCGAGTTTTCACATTTCTCTATCATTGACTCCTCAGATTTCATCTTGTTTCCCCCTTTTGCATCCATTTCATTCTTTTTGTATGTTTTCACACATATTTGTGTGTATTTTTGCGAAATTTTTCAGACATTATTCTACATTATTTACATAATTTTTTGCATGTTTCCACCAGCATGGATCCTTGCTCCTTCCATCTGCACCAATACAGAAAAGTCTACTTATACCTAGCCAGACCCCAGTCCCCACATGCTGTTCCTTTGTTGTTGCTTGGCTCATGGAATCCCCCCAACGGCCATACCATCAAATTACCCAGTTACTCAATGCACAAGCTTTTTGTGTGATTTGCATGAAAACAGGATGCTAAACAAATTATCTATGATTTTTAATTAAGCTGTGATGAAACAAAATTCTGTAGAAGAACACTATTATATAACTTCAGTATGCTTACATCCAGTAGGGACTACAATATAATAATTTACCTACATATGATTTGTTATATTGATAAAAAAATTAAAAAATGTGCTTTGAGTCTCATTGTACCACAACAATGAGCAGAATACAGTCATATATTTGCTTTCTGAACAAAATTAAAATAATAAATTAAAATGATATAGAATACATATTTGGTTATGGGATGTAAATGTAGGTAGATTTAAGAATATCTTTATTGAATTTTCATAATGTATACAAAACAATGTAATGTCTATTTTCAACAAGGTTGGCCAGGGGAAGTAACAGACTTGTCTGCAATAGATGGCCGTGTGACCATGCAGAGGAGACTCGTGGTCTTTTTGTCTCGGTCACTTGTGGAGTGAAGACAGCGTTTTGATTGTTATCATTCAAAGAGCAAAGGTCTCTGTTGGTAAGATTCAGTCAATGAGCCACTTGTGATTAAGTGGTTCAGGATAGTAGTAGTGTGGAATTTTTGTGATAATAGTTGACTGCAGTGGGACATTAATGTGTTAAACAAGTGAATAGTAGAACTGATACCAGTGTTGGAGTTTATTTGTTCTTTAATGAGTTTTAGTGGCACTTTGGAAACATTGCAAAGTGTTGAAATTGTTACACGTGCTACAAACTCTGAGATCTAGAGCTCAGAATTTTTCATTCAATGCTCTGATTGATTTGTTCTGCTCTATAGATTACCTCATTTAAGTGTCTGCTGCAAGTCTATTTTGAAATGTGTGACCATCTTTTTGTACTGTTTACTTTGTTTGATTCTTTGCTTGCAAGTAAATTTATGAGTGAATTCAAACCACTGCATTCGGCTACCTCATTATCCTTCAGGATACTGAACTTCATAACATTTGTTAATACTTCTGATTTAGTATATTTGAAAACAAATTCTTAATTCTATAAAATTTAGCTGACTGTTATGCTAAGCCACATCAGTGCTTAATTATTTGGGCCAAAAGGCAGCAGCAGACAACTATCCCTTAGATGTAGTTGAGCCACAATTATTGTAGGCTGTGTGGGTGTACAGTCACCACAGGTTGCTGCTACTGATAGGGCCTCACTGTACATGCTGTTGGTTCACTCTTCAAAACCCAACCAGTGAGCTCACAAGCAAAATGTTTATTCACTATGCCAATCCAAATTTAAGTTGATCATGTTAGTCATGTATCATTGCAGATACAACTCTTGTACACATTATATAAATTTTATTTTTAGAAAATGCTGTGATGGTTCCTTAATCAAGAACATGGCCAACCATTTGTCCTATCCTCATAAGGCATGTTGTGTATGCTGTGTATTGTATAACATTATGGATATGATACTGGCAGTTTCAATAAAACTTTCTAGTTCATCTTTACAGTCTGTTCAAACTGTTCACACAATATTTTCACGCAATATTTTGACACCCTATAAGTTCTGTAGACAAGAAATATAATATAGATTTTACAGCTTATCAAAAATTATCGTCAGTGTAGACTTACAACAAAATTTGAAACTACACAATTATATATATTAAAAAAAAAACATAAATTCTGAAACAGGCAAAATTCATATTACACATAAACAAACATCTGGGTGCTAACGAAATAGCCATGTTAATTTCAATAACAACCCAAAAGGCAAAGGTTACAAATTGTGAAGTAATATTAAATTACTAATTGAATTAGCTGTTGGAGCTTTGTGTTTCATCTGAAAACTTAGGAGACGGAGAGATTGCAATGCTTCCTAATTTTTGTCAGTTCTATCCCAAATAGAAAATAGCCAAATTTGAAGTATAAAATAGGGTCATAATTTTGAATTCAAAAGCATAGTTGATTCTCAAAACTTTTCAAACCAAAATTACTTTTATTGTTTGTAAATCCTGATAAGGAACATAAAACATATCTAACCTATTCAAAGAAAATACAAAACTGCAAAACACCTGTTTGACAATCAGAGTGGAAAATATGCCCAGATCAAATTAAGTTTACCACTGACAACACAGTATAAACATCACATTACCATAAAAAATTACCAGTAGTTAGTGTGAGTGTTGTTCTCAACTCGCATATTTCATATTTTTCTAGTTTTTAAAATGACACTAATCTGTCTCAAAAATGTATAAACAAAAACCAGAATAACAGTTCCAGCCTAAACCTGGAGGTTCTATTAGGTCTTTGACATACCAATGCAAATGATGCAAGTGGTTGTCAGAGATGCACAAAAGCGGATGTGCGTTAAAGGGTTGCTCTATAAACTGTTGTCACTAATATATGTGAATATTGCAATCAATTGTGAAAGTGTATCAGAACCTATAGATAAACCATCTGGTGGAAAATGACATCATGGCCAAGACTATTTATATGAACACAAACGTCAACTTAAACCTACTACCAGAACATATTTTTACAAGCTTGCACAAGAAGAAGAAGAAGCAGCAGCCTGGGAGACTATTGTCAAAACTTAATCAGCAAAAAACTGAGTACCATTTATTCAGCTATGCCTTCTTCACTTTGTCCAAAGTTTGATGCTTTAGAGCAGAAGACGAGTACTGGAATTTGGTCATATCCAAGAGGTATTAGGACAGGCGGGTGAAGTGACGTAAGAATTGTATATTTTAACCTGTTGATTTGAATTTTATTATCTTGGAAAATCCCATGTCATTCTGAGATGTTCCTTAAGGGGCTCCGGAACGCCCTATACTTGCAATCTTAAAATAACATTACATCTTTCCTCACAAAGTATTTGAGTTAGGAAGTTGAACTTTTTACAGATTATTTATTGGAATATGGGCTACAACTTAACACAGGGATTTTACAAAATTTTAGTTCAGTTATTAAAGATGATTTTTTTTCAATTGTAATGAAAATTTACAATATTTTTTTGCAATTTTTTATTTATATATTCAAAAATATACAGTTTTTTGGAAAAAGGCTGTGTTAAATTATGCAGAAGGTACTGTGTAACATTTACTGAATGTTTGAAACAAATATGTTTGGAAGATCCTTAGAAAACATGTAATTAGTATGAGAAAATAAAAGTTTTGGGAATTGAGCGACAAAGATTGGATTAACTTTTTAGTGCATTCCAGGTCCATAGGATGGATTATCTTCATCCTCTGCAAACTCCTCCTCCAGCTTCCTCTTGTTCCTCCTCCTGTTTACTCTTGCTTGTATTTCTAGACTCTTTACAGCCCTGTCTGCAGCCCGAAGGCGTTCCTTGTCTAAAGCAAGCATCGCTCGTACCATGTTAGAACCTATCTTCATTCCCATATTTCTAAATACCTTGCACCTTACAATGTTGCCATCATTGAAAGTCGCGACAGCATCATACACACCAAAGTGAAGTGTTTCTATTCCAACAAACACAGTCTTGGGGATTCTCAACCATATAACACTATTTACACTTTCATTGGGGTTTTGAGTTTTTCCGTGAATACACTTTTTCAACAGTTCAGGTGCTGCTAAGTCTCTGAAAATAGGTTTTATCACCTCCATTATTGCATGAGGCAGACTATGCTTATGAGTGTACACTTCACCAGTTAGCAATCCTTTGTTATATTTACACCAACTGTCTTCTTCTTTGGGACACAAGCTATGTTGGGGATTTTCATCGTCTTTATTGTTTACAGTAATAACACATACCTTTGGCTTTCCAAAATTTCTCCTTTTCTTAAAAGCCTTCAGAGGATTTCTAATAACTTTACTTTTACTCATTATTATACTTCAACAAAACAGAGACTCAAGAAACAGAATTAATTACAAATATTTTCGAGATAACGACAGAGTAAATAAACATGAAACAATCGACAATCACACCAGCGATATATATTGAACCATCACAGGTTAGCCACAACACATACTTTATCTCACATCACTAAAATGTACCTGATGAACACGGACGTTAATAATAACACCATTTGACGGCAGTTTAACAGCGCCACAGTGGGCCACACCCATGTAGAACACATTTAAAAAAAAAATTAAAAATAGTTGTAGTCTTCGGAATTGAATAAATTATATATCTATTAAAAGGTAATACTCTGCAGATTCAGAAAACGCAAAAAAGTAAAAATTGAACTTTTCATGATTTTGAGCCTTTCCGGAGCCCCTTAAATGAATAAAGATATTATAAATAAAAAATAAAATAAATAAACCCACTGGTAGTACTTGGAGAGCATGATGACATTTGTGTGTCAGTATACCAGTTCCTACAAAACATCCTCCTGAAATCTAATGGTAATTGTCATGAATTGTTTTGAAACAGATTTGGTGTACATATTAAACAAGATTGTGAAAGAGAATTCACAAAAATTTATGATTTTCAGGAGTGTCCACTACAATATAAGTAAAATCAAACAATGGAAAATCCAGGATGGAATAATGTAAATATTATGAAAATGGCAGTCTGCTATTCACCATAAAGTGGAGATGTTAAGCAATGGACAGATACAGCAAAAAGGCTATTAAACATGTAAGCTTTTGCCAGGAAGGCCTTCTTCTGAAATAGACAACGTGCACACATACATTCATGCAAATTCAGCTTACACACATGACCACTGTCTCTAGCCATCGAGCCCAGACTGCTAGCAACTGTACATGATGGGATAAGCAGTCTGGGAGGTGGGGGTAAGGAGGAGGCTGGAGCAGGGAGGGGAAGGGAGAGAAGGGTATGGGTGGTGCAGGATAGTAAAGTGCTGCTTGAGGGAGCATACAGAGGGCGAGGTGTAGAGGGATAGGGCAACTAGGTGCAGTTGAGTGGATAGACAGAGGGTGGGGAGGGGGGGGGGGGGCATGGATTGGGAAAGGAGAGGAAAACAGACTGTGTGTGCACTTGTGGAGTAGAAGGCTGTGGAGTGGGAACAGGGAAGTGGATACGTGGGTGAAGGACAATGACTAATGAACAATCAGGTCAAGAGGGTTACAGGAACATAGGATACATGATGTCCGTTCAAAAATTCCAGAACTTTGTCCACAAAATTTTTCTATGCTTACCTTTAACTTATTGTGCATGGTCTCCTTCGAAATACTCTCCTTCACAACTGATACACCATTCCCAACGCCGTTTCCACTTCCACAAGCAGTCTTGGGATGCCTCTTGTTGGATTGCAGGAATTTTCTTTTTTTTTCTTTTATCTTGTCTATCATTACAAATCTTCACCATTTCAATGGGGTTTTCAACTTTGGAAATAAAAAAAAAAAAGTCTGTAGGGGCCAGGTCTGGAGAGTATGGAGGATGAGGCAGCAGAGTGATTTCGTTTTTTGTGCAACAGTCATGCACCAACAGAGTTGAATGTGCAGGCGTGTTACCATGATGCAAGAACCATGAACTATCTCACCACATTTGAGGCCATTTTCTTCTTACGGTTACTCGTAGGCATCGCAACACATCTCAATAAGACCATCAATTAAGAGTTTCTCCGTGTGGCATGAATTCATGATGAACTAATCCTTCAAATTCAAAGAAAATATCAGCATGGCTTTGACATTCGACCTGACCTGATGAGCTTTTTCTTCTGGTCTTGGAAAATCTTTCCCGGCCCATTGTGAAGATTGAACCTTGGTCTCAGCATCATAACTATAGGCGCTCATCTCATCACCAGTTATGATTCTCTTAAGGAACAGCTCATTCTCATCTGTGCGCTGTAAAAGCTCTTCACAGATTGTGAGGTAAAGGTCTTGACTTAGGAGCCATGAGACGAACATGGTGGCAGCATGATGCATTCCGAGATGCTGTGTCAGGATTTCATGACATGAGCCAACTGAAATGTTACATTCTTCTGCAGTCTCTTGGACAGTCAGTCTTCAATTGGCATGCACAATTTCATTGACGTTCCTGTAATGAGTGTCCTCGGTAGATGTCGAAGGCATCCTAAATGAGGGTCATCTTTAACTTCCATCTGGCCATTTTTAAACCATGTGAGCCATTTGTAAAACCAAGTACAGCTTAAGTACCCAACACTGTAGGCTTCCTGCATCATTTGGTGTATCTCTGTAAAGGTTTTCTTGAGTTTTGTGCAAAATTTAATGCAGACACATTGCTCCTCTAATTCTGCCATCTCAAAATTCGCAAATTATGTGACACAATGTTCTACTCAATATAGCACTGAACAATAACTAACAGACAGACAACAATGAAATTTCTGGCAGTTACACATTAAACACAGGCTTGTGCAGGGATGCTAACCACATTTCGCTCCAACACACCAATGGCACGAAATTACAAATGTTACAGAATTTTTTGAACAGATCTCATATTGCAGGAAGAGTTCCCACTTGCACAATTCAGAAAAGATTGTGTCAGTAGGAAGGATCCAGATGGAACAGACTGTGAGGCAGTCATTAAAATGAAGAATGTTATGTTGGACAGCACGCACATCAATGGGGTGGTCCAATTATTTCTTGGCCACAGTTTGTCAGCAGCCATCCATCTGGTCAGTCATCTTGTTGGTTGTCATTGCCAGCTAGAATGAAGCACAGTGGTTGCAGATTAGCTTGTAGATCACATGAATGATTTCACAGGTAGCACTGCCTTTGATGAGATGGGTGATGCTTGTGACAGGACTGGAGTAGGTGGTGGTGGGAGGATGTGTGCAACCGCTGTTCTTTGTTCTACATGGGCATGACAACCAATAAGCTGTCTGTCTCCAAGAATGGCCACTGACAAACTGTGGCCAAGAAAACACTGGCCACCCAGTTGCTGAGTAAGCAGCCCAACACAACTTTCTTCATTTTAATGACTGCTTTACAGTCTGTGCCATCTAGGTTCTCCCTACCAACACTGGCTTTTTTTAATTGCACAGGTGGAACTCTCCCTGCAATACTGATGTCGTATGTTCCCGTAACCCTCCTGGCCTCAACCTTTGTTGGTCATTGTCCTTCACCCGCCTATCCTCTTCACTATTTCCTTTCCATAGCCTTCTGTTCCCATATACCCACAATCTGTTTACTTTTCTCCTCCCCCACCCCCTCCCCCTGCCCACTGTCTAACCTTTTGACTGTACCTAGCTGCCCTACCCTCTCTCCACCTCATCCCTGTATGCTCCTACAAAAAGCACTTCACTGTCCCCCATCTGTACCCCCTCTACCACCCCCTCCCCGCTGCTGCCTCCTCCTTACCCCCAACACTCACACTGCTTCTCCCATTGCAAGCCGTTGCTTGCAGTCTGGTGATGGCAGCCAGAGACAGCGGTCATGTGTGTGAGGTGCATTTGCATCAATGTGTGTGTGTATGTTGTCTATTTTAGAAGATGGCCTTCTGGCTGAAAGCTTATGTATTTGTAGTCTTTTCGTTGTTTCTATCTGCGACTCAACATCTCCGCTATTTGGTGAGTAACAGTCTATCCTTTTTATGACATACAAGTACGCATTACAAAGAAAGTGAAAAATGTAAAAAAACGTAATTTTATTGATAGTTTACTTAACAAAATATAGTTCACTTGTATCATACACTGTTTGTAATTTTTTTTAAAAAAAAAAAGAACGTAAATTGTGATAATTTTATTTCTGGTGACACACAGAGACGCAGTTGTTCTGTGTTGTTAGACACAGGAAAGCTGAACAGCCTTGGCACCTTATTTTGGTTTTCATCATATAGCCAGTGTTGTTGCACCTCGTGCTATTTTTAAACTCAGTCATTTCTGGCAAATGGGTTACAGTAGGTGAGCACGATTATAATGCCAATAATCTTCACCTTTTAAGAGCTGGAATGTCACAATAATTTTTTTCAATTTTGACATGCGTAATTCATCTCGGGTGAATAATGATATTTGGTCAAATGGAGAATTATATGTTTCCACTGAGTGAGGAAATCACATGATACTTAAATAAATACACATCTCATATTCATGTAGTTCTTTTATAATGCTGATTGATTTTGTTTTTTTGTTTCCATGAGTAAAAAGAATCTCTGGAAATTTTGTTACTTCATTTGCTTCTTATTGCTTGAATTGTTGATATGAACTGTCCATGAAAGTGTTCTCAAATAGTAGGAAAATAAATGTATCTCTTCATTTCAGTACCATAACATGCTAACTAAAGGTTGATTTTTCTATAGCTCATGTAGTTGATCAGATGGTGAGTTTTTGGGAGAAAAGTTAGCTGGCTTGATCACAATTTGCACAGCTGCGTTGTGGCTATCTCATTGAGATGACTGTCATTTATGTTTATTACATTGAACTGCTTGTTTCATCTTAATGTAGTCCAATCTGTCAGTGAATAGAGGTTTACATGCCTATAATTTTGAAATTTCATGGTCATAAAATTTTCATCTAAGCCAGTTAATTCTAAAACAAATATTTCATGTTCACATTTTTGATGGTGTCAAAAGGGGGGGAGGGCGGGGGGAGAGAGAGAGAGAGAGAGAGAGAGAGAGAGAGAGAGAGAGAGAGATTCAAGAATAGTAGAATTTAGTACTATTGTTGTGGAAAGCTCGGTACAATTTTCTCTCTCACCAATGTAGCAGCTGATTTTATGTGGTCTGAAACCACACTTCATTATTGACATAGTATATTCTTTAAGCTAAAAGATTTTTGTAATTACGTTGATACCCAGACTGCATATAAGCAATATTACAGAGCTGAGTCCTCATGTACTTCTTCAGAATGTTGTTCCTCTTGGCATTTAAAAAATGCTCTGAAATTCTTAGATAGAAATCAAGATATTGCAGTATACTCTCCTTTGGCTTATCATTCCTAATTCTGTCAATCCTGTGCTGAATCCAACTGTTTGCAATTCCTAGATCTATGAAGTGAAAAATAGTTTTTACATCCACTTTCTGGTTCTGGTGCAGATCCTGTAAACACACATTTCCTGTCAATTAGGTACGTGCCACCCATATTTTTATTGTAGTAGCTGATTACTGCTGGACAGGGAACCTGAATGATCTCCCATCTTTCTTTGGCCACCTTTTGCACTGATTCATAGTTTGCTTCCCAGTCTTAGTCAATCCATTTATGACTGGTGTTTGGGCATACAAATTTTACAATAGAAATTTGGGTAATAGGAAATTAGTTTGTCTTTTGTCACTGTCAACAGATCCATGTCCCTAATTTGCAAGAATCAAGTCTGTTGTCAGATGGACTGCCCTGCGTACTCTTGACTTTATTATTGTTCCAATGGCAAGCAAAGGTTTTTCCCCCCAGCCAATGAGCCCAGTAAAGAAACGGAGGTAAAATATCTATCAAAGAACACATGTGTTCCTTCTGTATGACTCTAGTAAAGCCTCTGGACTGCTGAGGTAAATTCAGGCATTTCCTTAAAAAAGGCCAAGTCAAACTGTTGCTGAAAATAGTCCATGATCTGCTTCTCATTGTGTTTTGCAGCCTGTGTGGGTGAGAAGAAAGCCTAGAGTCCATCAGACCTGAAATCTGGAAAAATAGCATGGGGAAAAAATCTGAAATCACAGGGACAGTAGAAAATTACTTACAAGAAGGTATCACACTTACCTTTCACTTTCCTCCCAGTGCATCTTGTGATTGTGCAAAGAAGTCTCATCACTGAGCATTGATGATCTGTATCCTTTAAGAAAATGATTGTATTAACATAGAACCTATTTTGCTTACAAATAATAATAATAATGTGTCACATAATGCCATTTAGCAACATTCACAGCAAGAAGTGTGTTGGAAATCGCCACTGATGCCTCAGAACCAGTGTTTGAAAATGTGGCACAACGTCTCAGTGTCCATTACAGTGGACATTCTTACTCTATAACCACAATTAAAGAAACATTTAGTACTACCAAAACTTATCACATAGCAAAGCCACATGAACAACACATATAGATATTGTCTACAATAGACAGATATTTTCATGAAAAGTTTCCAAGAATACATAACAATGAAATAGTATTCACCTGTCATGATAACATGTCATAAAAAAAGTGGTACTTGGCACCAATGTATGATAGTGACTGTCTCACTCTCCAGATAACTGCTTCACCCTGTCAATTCAAATGGACCACTCCTTATAATGGACACAGGTATTCAGGGCATGGTCAACTATTCTTTTAAACTTAAACCATAACTTCCCTGCATGCTCCTGCCCTCTGTTGAAAATTTTCAAGTTCCTCTTTGATATATGACACTACTGATTTTTTTCTAGTTTATTGACCATATATATCTTTCTGCTTGTTTTAGTTTTCTTTTTTTTACTTTGGTAATCATTGTTACTACATTTGTTTCATGGTCACTGGTACCAGTTCTGATGTGGACATTGTCAAAGAGGTCACGTCCATTTGTTGCCATTAGATCCAATATATTACTATCATGAGTGGGGTTCCAAGCTATCTATTCAGAGAAGGCATTTATTAATGTTTCAGAGGATGTCTTATCAAGTCCCCTGCTAACAAAACTGTTATTTTCCCAGTTGTTTGATGGATGATTGAAGTCTCCACCAGTAATAACATTACAATTGGGGACTCTATGTACAAGCAAACTGAGGTTTTTCCTAAAGTTTTTGTTACATCATGAGATGAATCTGGTGGGTGACAAAAAGGCCAGTTACGATATTATGTCCACCCCTGATACTGAATCCTGCACAATCAATCTCACATGCAGCATTAATTTCTCTCTTGGTGGATTTTGTGTGTCTTATCTACTGGGACAAATATATCACTTCAATTTCCTTTAGCTTACCCTTTTGACATACACTTAAATTTTCCCCAAAAATCTCACTGCTATCAGTTTCAGGTTTCAACCAGCTTTCTGACCTAGTATTAAGTGAGCTTCACTGACTCTTATGAGCACTTCAAACTCAGGCACTTTGTAAGAAAAAATGTTTATTGTACAAGGAATTTTGGTTTCCTATTTAGTATCCAAATTTATTCAGTTTCAATTATCTCTCCCTGATTTTCTTGTTTCTGCTTCATTGCCTTTCACATGTTCCTGTCAACTGCAACCAACCCTGGACCTTCAATCCATCCACATGACTGCCTCAAATACCATCCTATGCCTACTTTTACACTTTCTTTATGTAGCTAACATGCTCAGGTTTGTCATCCTTGTTCAAATTTTTCCTTCTTCCAAATCCCATTACTCATTGCAAATGCTTGAACTCCATGTTCTTCTCCTCATATTCTGCACCTCGTAACAGCCCCAGGGTGGGTTCCTCTCTTCCAAACTATCAACACCTGTTTCGCTGTTAATGAATTGCTTGATATATTCTCATTTTCATTCAACAGGCTAAGGGAATAGAAGTGATGGCTAAATAGAAGTATATTATCTGGGTACAAAGAGCATGAAAACATTGCTCATTTGAATAAATAGCCAAATAGGAAGCTCATGTTTTATGAAGTAACTGATGCAAACTTGGACCATCAGTAACAAGAGGTTAACATTAAAAATGTATACCTTGATACGATGATGCCAAAGCATCTGTAATCACTTATTGAATGTACTCCACGCCAAACTAATTCGAAGTGCAAAATAAAAGTTGTCAACTCTAAAATTTCTTCATCTGACTCATTAGCTCTAATATCACTGTAGGACATGGGTATACTTCAGTTTTCATATCCTTCCCAACTCCCCCATCATCATCATCATCGTCATCATCACCACCAATATCTCATGTACAAATTAGGCTTTACCAGTCCCATCTACTTATAAATTTATCAAAGTCCTCCCACTTGTTTTTGGTTCTCCCTATTTTTCCTTGTCCTGTACTTGTGTGGTATTTTTGGTACTTTTGTCATTCTATAGATATGTTCTTTCCATTTCCTTCCATAATCATCATTTTTTTTCATTTAGAGATAATTCTAATTGTGTTCTTATTTGTTTTTCACATTTGATCTTGTTTTGTGAGAAGTCTCATTTCTGCACTCTTGATGCTTAGTGTGTCTTTTTCTGTTGTTAACTGATCTCCAGCTCCACCTGGGGATGATGATGTTTTGTGAAATTTCAGAAGTTTCTTTTCTTACTCTCCTGTGTAAGGTTCTTCTCATATTACCTTTCACTGAGATAAAATCCTCTTTCTTATACTGAAATTAAGTCTGTCTTTGTGTGATATATTACATCCTAAGTATTTAAATTTCCACCACGCATTACTAATTTAAACAGCAAAATGTCACTGTGTCCCAAATCTCAACTAAATGAAGACAGTGACAAACCTCTTCCACTGTCCCTCCCTACACTTCTCATCATTTCCCGACACAACGTAAACCAATTTCCACTTCTGATTCATAAATCTGTAGTCAAACTTAACCATCCTATGATATGTAGCCCCTCTACTGCTTATCTCCTATAACTCAATCCTCCATTACCCAACTTAAATCTGCCATTTCGTAAAAAACCTAATGTCCATAAAAAGAACTTCACAACCTTTCTATGAGTCTTTATATAGCTTGTGACACCCATATTACCCCCTTCCCATAGAGCCATTCATCCATCCATCTAGTTACCACGAGCAATTAATCATTTGTCACCATTGTACAGACACCTCCCTCTATTAATTTGTTTGCTGTGAACCAGTTGGATGCTTATTCAAATATAATCAGCATCTTATCTAGTATAGCTGTTTTGGAAATTGATTAAAAAGTTTATTACAATATGTGCAGATACTACATTTTAAAAGCAATCCTTAGTAAGGGCATTTAACGCAAGAGAAGTAGGTAGAACATGAAACTTTGTAGGAAAGTTAGTTAGTTAGTAACATATTCCATCATCTTGCATGATAGATTGTAATGATGTGGAACACGTCATTATACATTCACATCACAAATTAATTTGTACATTTTTTCAAACACCGCCTTAACGTAGAGTAATGAATGTCATTTTTCCTTCTGGTATTGTAATCATGTGTCTCATTTTTCCTCCAGAGCTGTAGTGGATTATTTACAACAAACTTCATGAGGGAATAAATATAATGTGAAGCAGTAGTCAGAATGTCCAACTCCTTAAACAGATATCTACAAGGTGACTGTGGGTGAGCACCACATATTCTCACAGCATGTTTTTCCATAATGAAGACGTTCTTACTTACTGAAGAATCACCCCAGAACTTTATCCCATGTGACAGTATTGAATAAAAATATCCAGAATATGTCAACTTACTTATTTCTCTCACCCCAAGATTTGCAGTGATTCTTAGTTTAAATGTGGCTGAACTAAATTGTTTTAGGAGTTCCAAAATGTGTTTTTCTCCAGTTTAAATTCTTGTCAATATGGACTCCTAAGCACTTTTACTTACTTTATTTTTACTTACAAAAGCTAGTATTTCTCTTACTTTGTTAAGGTCTGAAGTTATGTGGAAAAAAAAAAGAGGCTTCTCCTATATTTTACTGTTTCCTTAATTTTAATAAATGTATTTAGTTGTTACTGGAAACAATGAAATTGGGAAACATACGTATGTACTACTTTGGTTCGTGCTAATTTTATGTTTTGTTTTTACTAGATGAAAATTTGATCTGGGCACAGTTTCCTTCAGCAATTCATCCTTGTCTATAGGTTGTAGTGCACAAGTTCAAATAAGGTCACCTATTTTGTAGACATGTTTTGATACTAAGTAGGCTGCTTCTCTTACACAGCATTACACTATCTGCAACTAATTCCATTTCTTAATTTATTTACTGTAGTAAGTTTCAAGGAAGGCCTGAAAACTGGAACCAGTCTATATATCTTGTCTCATTAGCTCCTCAGAAACTCAATATCGGCACTGAATTCACTTTATTACCATCCTATCTATTACATAGTATGATGTCTGTTTTTTCAGAAGCTTCATGTATCTGATACTAATTCAAAATATAACTAAAAGTTATTAAAAATATTTATGACAGAAGAGCATTGCCTCACAACGGACATGTATTTATTGCATTTCCAGTAACAACAATAATCTCTCTCTCTCTCTCTCTCTCTCTCTCTCTCTCTCTCTCTCTCTGTGCACCTGCAAGCATGCATTTCTTCTTCTGTTTTCAAGCTTAAAAGAAATTGAAATGCTATTTGTGATAAAGGGGAAAAACATTTCAAAAAAATAAAATAATTTCTGTAGTGTTTTGTAATTTTTATAACAACATTTTTCACCACATTTTATAGTTTATGTTTAACAAATATAAATAAATAAAAACACCGGTGACAATGAAATGTGAAATGACTGAAGTGAAAAATACAACAAAGATAAAAGAATTGTGAATATGAAATGGATTGTGACTGTGAAATGAATTATGAGTGAAATGAATAATGACTGTGAAATGAATAATGACTGTGAAATGAATAATGATAAATGGATGTGAAATCCAACTATGAAATGAATTATGATTATTAACAGAAATATGAGAACGTATTAGTGGTTCTATGGCATGACAAAAATAAAATACAGATGAAAATATCCAACTCAGTTTACAAATTCTCTCTAAAGTAAAGTAGTTGCCATTTCACTTTAGTATTACACACTGAAATACAAGATCACAATAAATTGTTTCTGCATCCAGAACAATGCCACTGAAACGGAAGTTGTAAGACTCTCCCATTTCTTTGTACAATAGCTTAGAAAATTTTCTTTGGAGTTTAACACATAAAGAGAAAGATTTTGAGTCTTTTTAAAGTACATCTCTGTACATTCAATATGCGAAAAAGTTTGTAATGTACTGTACAGAAAGTGTCATGACAACATAAGTTTTTGTGTATATACAGTACTTCACATACATTTCTGTCTGCACTCTTAACACAGAGCTGATCTTATCACATTATAATCACTGCTATGATCAGAGGTTTTCAGAATAATGAAGAATGGCATTTGTGACTAAGGACAAAAGTGAGATTGCTGAATCAGTCTTTTAATTTTTTGGTGACCTATATACACCCATAAACAGAACAGCTTGTGACACACGGTCAAACAAGAAGTACACAAAAGGATGGTTGCACACGAATTTTGTTGGATTAAGAGGCCTTGCTGAACGGAAGAGGAATATGGCTGTTGCAGCAGCAGCTTCCGTTCCTTCTTCATTCACTTCTATCTTTGCTTGGTGTATGGCACTATTAAAGAACACTTCAGGTTTACCAGTAAACCCTGAATAATCAGCAGTTTTCTCAAAAGCATCACCTGCTCCAAGGGCTTTAAAAACCTGCAAAAAAAAATAAAAATAAAAATGAATAACCGCCACTGCATCTGCTCTTTACACACACCTAGAAATATATCAGTGGTTAATGCTGAAGTATTAAAGCACTTAAACAGAAATAATTGCATGTAAGAATAATGTATACTGGGTACCTAAAGTATGTAATAGACTATTTTTATTCAAGAGCTCCAATGCAGTACAGAAATGTTGATTGTGGAATAACAACTTTAACATGCTTGTAAGCTCAATCTGCTGCCTATCAATCTCTTTTTTTCAAAAGACATAAAATATTTTCAAATTCCTGATAATTTCTGTTGTTTGGTTTAGCGGTATCTACATCTACATCAACACTCCGGAAGCCACTATTACAGTGCACGGCAGAGGGCATCTGTTCATTTCACAAACTGAGCGAGGGAAAAACGACTATCTATATACCTCCATACAAGCTCTAATTTCTCTTCTCTTATCTTTGTGGTCCATATGTGAGATGGTCATTGGTGGCAGTAGAATTGTTCTGCAGTCAGCAGCAAATGCCAATTCTCTAAATTTTTATCATTAATATTTCTCTAAAACAATGTCCCTTCTCTCAGGAATTCCCATGTGAGTTCATGATGCATCTCTGTAATACTGATGTGTTGATCAAACCTACCAATAACAAATCCAGCAGCATGCCTCTGAACTGGTTTGTCTTCCTTTAATCTGACCTGGTCGGGATCTCAAACACTCTCCAATGAACATTTACTTTCCACACGAAAGTACTGGGTTCTATTAGTTAAGAAGCCTTCGAGCCACTCACATATCTAAGGATCTATTCTGTATGCTCATACCTTTGCTTTCCAGAAATATAGGAACATGAAATCGATCTGTTGCCCTACATCCTTGCTTTACAGGATATAGTGCGACAAAAGGGAAGCTGAGTTCTGAATGAGTGACAGTTTCTAACGTCATGATGGTTTGTGGACAGAAGCTTTTATGTCTCAAAGAAACTTATTAGATTTGAGCTTAGAATATTTGAAGAATTCTGCAGCAAATTAAAAATGATATTGGTCTGTAATGTGTGGGCCCAGTCTTGTACCCTTCTTATACAAAAGAGACACCAGTACCATTTTCCAGTCATTACAAATTTGCGAGAGATTCATTACAAGTGCAAGTAAGAGGCCAATGCCGAAGAATCCTCACTGTAAAACCAAAGTGGAATTACATCCAGACCTGGCAACTTATTCATTTACAACTCTTTCAGTCGATTTTCTGTATGATCCTCCCAAGTGAATATTTTTTTTTTAATGTGGCATTTAAAACTTCAGATTTTACTTTCCTTTCTTCACTACTGCACCAGACTGGTCACTGGGTGATTAAATATAAGCCTTCAGCATACTTTGTGATTTTGCACAGGACCACAATTTTCTTGAGTTCTTGGCAAGGTCATTTGCTAAACAATAGTGGCAGTAGTTGTATGCTTTGTGGATCAACCTTTTTATACAAACACAAGTTTCAACTAACTTTTGTCTGTTGACGTTTCTGCGTTCTTTTTTATACAGTTATAATTAAAGTTAAATTTATGATAACACAGCAACATATTCTTACCTGCTGCATTTCAATTCGGCTTTCCACAGTGAATTTTGGTATTTCAACTTCCACAGTCTGTGGGTACATGGCATCTTGTTCTGTGATTTCCCTCAGGCTGTCCACATCCAGCTGCTTAATTATTGCATCCACACCATTGCTCTTTAGAAATGGTGGCAGGAGAATGAACATACTAATATCCTCTCCTTTGTATGGCAGTTCCAGCACATGGGCTCCTAGCCTTTCAGAAATCACTAGAAAAAAAAAAAAAAGCTAGATAAATATATTTTCACATAGGGCATTTCCGAAAAGTCATGTGATGAAGCTATGGTACAAAATGAACAGCATTTATTTTTTTATGTCACAGGTATAACATATATTTCTGGAAACACAACAATTTCTCAGATGTTGACTGTATCATTCTTACATTTTTGGAATGAATTTAGTGCCTCGAATAAAGAGAGTACATGTATAAACAGGGAATAACTTACTGTAGTTAAATGTTCCTTTTTGTTTCATCATCTCAACCAAAGCCTGTTTTGAATGTGAGATATGAAAGACTTCTTTGTGGGTGTTTTCAGGCTGGAATTGTGACTGCCATTTTCCTTTGAAATATGCAGCATTCACCTAGAATGCAATTAAACATTTACTTAAATGCAGAACTATATCTTAAAAATTTATCTTATTTTTTAATTGCTACTGGTGTACATATTTCAGAATTAATTTCCAAACATATATAAGATATTATAGTACATTATTTTCACTTTCAACTCTTAAAAAGTAAACAATTTATGTTTTAAAAAATGACAAAAAGTATGGTCCACAGCTGCAGGTAACCACACCTTACAAGAGTTAAGGAAACTGCTTGACAAATAAAAGTTTAAAAACTATCAGAGTCAGAGAAAAGAGCATGAGAAGTACCCACCTGTTATGTGGACAAGTTTAGACTAGGATCTTTGCCTACCTTTGTCCTCATAACATGTGGCTTCTCTCAGCAAGGGGTCTGAGTGACCTGCCTTCCTTTTTAAGGTACCCCAACCTATCCCTCTGTCCTCTCTGAGGAAGGAACTATTAGTTACAAAAGCTAGGATAGTTTAAGTAACTTTATAGGTTTATTGGCAGTACTGAAATTTTGCCTCTTGAAGGTAAGAAGTGGTCAGCAACTTTGCCTCATAATTTTTTAATATCAATTTACAATTTTCTTATTTGACGTGTGATTTAAATAGCATGTTTATGACCAGGAACACATTTTAATGTATGATATACAGAACAAACTACATACTACGTATGGTGGGTGACTGGAGAAAGACGAAAAATTTAGGATGTAATATAACAGGATAAAAAAGGAAATTAACTGATGGGAAGCACGAGAGAATGATGTGGGACCACATTAATCACAAGAGGGGGAAGTTTTGCATAATAGTCACATCCCAATGCAAAATTTCTGTTACAAAATATGGAAGCCAGACAATACAACACTGGCGCAAATAAATTCACAGCTAAGAACTGTTATGGCCTAGTAGAATGAAATGAATTAGTTGTGGTATTTGTGACTGCTTACCAGTGTAACAGTAGAAGCTGGAGAAAGACCTTGTATGAGGTTGTTTATCTGTCCATGTGTTTGTTCAGAAACCCAAGCATTGATGGCTTTTTGTGCCGCCTCCACATTGGTTTCATAGTCAATGGATGCAAGTTCAGTGTCAAATTTCTCTGCAAGGCACGGCCGCATCTTCAGCTTGTTGGAGATGTATACCCTGTTTGAGCTGGTGAAGAGATGGCCATCCGAAGTGTTGAAATTGCGAAGGAACTTCTCTAGTCTGTAGGCCTGCCATGTTGCTGCTTTACTCTGTAACAATACAGTGTAATTTATTACATTACTTGTTAAATAATATCATTTGACCAAAACAATACACTTTGCATGATATACAATCATAATGGGCATTCAGCATTGTCAGTGTCTCACTTAGTACTACAGTTGTGAACATGGGTCTGCTGACTGTAGCTATGTGAGAGTGTAATTGGGAGGGAATACCTTTTTTTCCAGTCATTTCTGCCTACATCCTCCTATGTTTCTTTGTGGAGGGTCTTTAGCTTTCTGTCTTGCCTGGTTAAGAAATTTGTAGATATTTAAAAACATAAAGGGTTATAGTTAATTTTTTTTAACCCCAAGAACCTTTCACTGCACTTGGGACACTTGATAAAAGGCAGGTGATTGGTAACTGTATGCCATGAGCTCTCCTCTGGTATTGAAAATTTCTTCCACTGCCAAAATTTGAACCAGCTAGAGTTCGTGCAATATAACTTTGCCCCTACACAGAAACACATTCTCATCCTAACTGCTAGTTGATCCCGTCCCTTTGTTCCAAAAGAGTGGCTGCCTCACTTGACCTGCACACTTTGAATGTTCTCTTTACTCCATAGCATGGCACTGTAACCTTTGTACACTGTAGGAGCAGGGACAATTCTTTGTAATCAGGCATTTGAGCTTATATGCAGTGCCATTAAAGTTTTGTCAGAAGACACAAACAAGCAAGTGAAAGCCTCACTGGAAAGTATACTTCGGAGGGTTGCATGAAATGAACAATCAATAGAATAAAGAAAGAGGGGGAAAATGTAACTACTAGTACCTCCTACAGCTTCACTATTTTGGAAAGATGCGGAATAAGGAGAAAAGAATTTTTTACTTAGATAATGATGATGAACATGTTCTCAGAAGGTTGACACATAATTTGCACATTGCAAATATTCTTTACTTACATTGTCAGCTATTTACCTTTTTCATGCCTTTTTTTATCAAATTTCCTTTTGGAAGTACAGATTAGAATTGTTTTGCTTTGTCTGGTTACTCATTTATGTGATCATTTCTTTTATGATACTCTACTAAGAAGTTATTGACCATGGAGATTTATATTTGTTGAATTGTTGGTCGTACTGGCATAACCTGTTAATACAGTAGTTTGTAGACTCATTAGCTGCAGGTTGCAAGATATGTTAAGGATATTCAGCTGTTCAACTGCATCTCTCCTACCTCACAAAGGGGTCCCCACTACTACCCTTGTCCCTCCCCCTGCAACAGAGCATATGGTACAGCTATGGTACAAGCAGGGAACACGTGTGTGGTCCGACATGTCAAATGACCGCCGCAGCAGTTATCCCTTCCGAAAAAAGTACTTGAGCCGGTATGATTTCTCTCACCACAATGGACAAAGCACTGCCAAGAGTGCTTTTGCATTGCATCTGCTGCACCCTTTAACTCTACTGTAAAATACCCGTTGCCTTGAGTTCTTGGGAATAGGCACTTTTATGGATAAATACTGTACAGCCCACCAAGGGATTTCATTCTCAAGACAAAGGGTATCAGTTAATTTTGTATCCCAGACCACTGCATGACCCAACATCTGAAAAGGACTACCCTAGTGTCAGTCAGTGACAAAGCCACATAGGTGCTGTGTTAGCAACGTAACACTCACTGTGTGATTACTAACTGCCAAGCTTGCCCACACAGATCTCTACTGCACATTTTGTGCTCGTCAAGAGAATGCACAAAATAAGAAATTGGGTGGTACAAGACAATTATTTAGGGATTCAGCTTGCAGTGTACCAAAGGTTATGTCATGTCAGTATACATTGGTATTCGGATAACTGATGAATCCCAGTAAAACTTCTCAAATGATGGGCACATCCAAATTACCTGGATCACCCAGTCTGGACCTGCTGCTGAGTATCTCGTATAAGCTGCTTATATGAGATACTCAGCAGTAGCTCCACAATACACGAGGTCTCCCCTACCTGGCACCTGTAGGTCCACCCAGCTAATGTGTTGCAGCTCAAAGGCCAACCCACTTGAACTGGATACTTGAATAACAAACAAAATCTTTAGGAAATGTTTACTTATTATCAGCCACCAGCTCTAGTAGGAAAATGTATCTATTGCACTTCAATGACTCCCATGACTGTTAGCACCATACTATTACTCAGAAATTGCAGTAAGGTGGCTTTGGAAGCTGTCAAGCCAAACTGCTCCACTCAGCTATGGAGGCAGGTTCTCTGAAGAGTGATCTGAGTACAAGCAAGTATAAGAGGACAAGAGAGTGAAGGAGGACCCACCTGCTGTTGGGGGACACGGAGAGCACGTCGGAGTGCGGCGTCGGTCTGGTTGGCAGCACCGAAGTATGCAAGCAGCAGTGCCTGGTGCGTGCTGTAGGGCGAGAAGAAGAGGTTGGAGGCAGGCAGTGTGGCAGCTAACTGCTGCAGCAGTGCCACACTGAACGCCTGCTGGCCTGCCGACAGCTCGCGCCGGTCCTCGCGGCCCGCACCCACCGCCGTGTCATCTGCAGTCAAGCACTGCCCCCGTGCACTCGCCACCACCGCCATCAAACAGCTCAGCGTAAACACCCACCACATCCTGCCAGAACAAAAAACACACACAACTGTAATCAACACATCTTCAGGTTGTGTGTGCAGCACTTCCTCCTGCAAAAAGCATGTTTTACAAGAGCAACATTCTGGTCAAACTCAAGTAGTCAATGTTGGTGCACGTCACATGCTTGGAAGTGAATCAGTTGTCAACCAAGTGGTGAGTGGGTCAGTGATGTCAATGATCGATTGACTGGCCAAATATGTTCCAGAGTTCCTTTTACCCACACAGCTTTCTTGTCTCACTCTACCACTCGGGGCAAGTGAGTTTACTGCCTTTTTTCCTTTACCGTTATTTATTTCACCCCAATAACCCATATGAGCAGGGGAGGGGTTGGGGGAACTGTCAGCTGTATAGGCAACCTGCTCCTCAACCAACTGACAGTAAAAATTAAATGAGATGATAAAGAAACAAACAAACAGGGGGGACATTTACATTGAATTTTAATACTTTTTAGAGGTGAGAAATTAAACTGAAATTTTTAGATATATGAGAGATATGACCTCTTGCACTGGTAGTTAGAAGCAGTAGCAACAAAAGGTGGAACAAGACACAGAAGTGTACATTTAAAACTTGATGCCGAAACCTAATGTTTAAAAGAAGCAATTTCCTGTCATTAAGAATTGGAAGGACCAGCCCTGAGCTAAGGAGTCTTTTGTTGAAGGGGGAAAAGTTAGCTAGTGAGGAATATAGGAATGTGGTGGTATTAGGATGAAGGGCTAGTGCATAGCAATTATGGGGTAAGAGTGGCTGCTGGGATAGAAGAAGGAGTGGAGTAGAGGGGGGAATTTGTGATGCTAATAGTTGTTGGGAAGAAGGGGTTCAGGAAAGAAAGGCAGAGGGCAGAATAAAGGTGGAGGGGGGAAGGAAACGTGAGGAGGGGAGGGAGAGGAAGCCTTGATGAGGTGGAACGCATTGGGTGGGCTTACAGATGGTAGGATGGGTAAATATCGAGGTGGAGTTCATAATCTCGGGGGGGGGGGGGGGGGGATAGCTGAAATTTCTTTGGAAGAGTATGTGTACGTGTATGGGTGGTGGAATGTGTTTGTAAACATGTGGCAGTATAAGAGGACTGAAAAGTGGGGGGGTAAGGATATGATTATTGGAGTCGAGCTTGCGGATGGTGCAGATTGTTTGGAGGTGTTCAATGCGAGTGAGGAGAGGTTGGAATTTGATATATTGGTAAAGTGTCCTTGTGGGGGAAGGTAAATGGATGCACAAAGTGAGGTGGAGTGCATGGCATTCTAGGATCTGGAGGGACTGATAGAACTTGGATGCAGCAGAGATCCATGCAACATTTACAAAGCAAAGGTTGGGTTGGATCATTTTATAGGTGCCGAGCACAGTGAAGGGGTGAAGTCCAGCCACTTTGTACTTTTAGTCTATTGTGGGCTTCCTGTTGGATGTTTAGGAGGTAAGATTTCCATATTAGTTGCCTGTTGAAGGTTAGTCCAAGGTATTTTAGTGTGTTTAGCTAGATAGAATAGTCGTAAATGATGAAGTAGAAGTTGTGGAGACAAAAGGTGCATGTGGTGTGTCCTGTAATTATTGCCTGAGTTCTGAAGGGGTTAATCTTAAGAAGCCATTGGTTACAACAGGAGATAAACTAACTATGGTGGATTTGGAGGGATCATTGGGATTTCTGTACAATAGGGTGAGGAGAGCGGTGTCATCAGCATACTGAATGAGGCGGACAGGAGGGGGTGTTTCTGGCATATCAGCAGTGTATAAGAGGTAAAGAAGAGAGAAGAGAATGGAACCTTTGGACACGCTTGTAATGGGGTAAGGGAATTCGAGTTGTTAGCAATGACATAGAGTGAGCAATTGGAGACAAAGGATGTAATAAGGGAGGTATACCCTAGTTGAGTGGAAGTGAGTAAGTCTGGAGTTTGAAAAGGGGAATGCCATATGCGGTCATAAGCTTTCTCTTGATCAAGGGAGACAAAGGTGGCGGATTTACAGTAGCTGAACTGTTGATATATGAGATGAGTGAGTTTCAGTTGTTCATCAGCAGAGACAGAGGGACAGAAGGCACACTGGGTAATAGGAAGCAAATGGTGTTGGTGCTGAGTTTAGTGTAACGCCCCTGGCATTTTATTGCTATACTTAGTCTGTTACGGGTGATCTTTTTCATTCACACCCCCAACACCAAAGCAAACTACAACAGCGAATGAGACTCTCTATGGAGTAAACGCAAGGTATGCATTAGCAAACAGCATTTGGTCTTGTTCGGTTCACATTCATCTGCATTCATTATTTTCTGCTGGTTGTCGGTCTTTTAGTGAACCATCCAAGGAAGTTCGCAGCCTCTCCACTTCATCGCTAGCAGTACAGAAAAGTCCTGTCTGATATCTCGTCTATTGCACTATGTAATGTTCTGACAGAAGAATATAGACGGCATATGTGCTTCTGGGATCCAACAGATCTACAGCATGACTGCCGCCACAAAAAAAAAGTTAGGCAGAAAATTGCAGAAGCACTAAGAGGTCCTATTGGGGACGTGAGAAAGAACATAAATTCATTGGATACTTGCATCAGGCAGGAAAGTAGTGAACAAGCACAAGCTTGGTAATTCTTTTTACTGGAAAAGAACAATAATCTTCCTTGAAAGTAAACAAGCGTGATTATGTTCCTTTTATGCTAACTGAAATATAAATACCATCCTTACATTCATGGTATCTAATTATACGGTTGATATATTCCTCTTACTTTAAAGATTTCTGATAATAAATACTGTTTACCCAGCATCACGCTATCTGCTCTCTAACAAACATTACCACACATTTCATCAAGTAGCCTATATGATGAGTCGCATGTATATTTAATTAATCGCGTTTTGTTGACATTATCTTCCTTATAGTTCATTAATAAAATCCTCTAAATGCTTCGTATGTCACTTCATACATAATAAACTAACATATGGCAGCTCTTGAAATGGGAAACAATCACAAACGTAAATTTCTCCAATTCTTAATAACGAAGAGCGTAAATGTCAGCCTTTCCCCCAATTCTGTTCGTCATTGGTAAGAAGTGTTCTGCTTTTAAATTTCCTCGTCAACTGTAACGAGAAACCAGCGAAATGTGTATATCGACATATGCCCAAAGTTTTGGACTTATTGTACAGAAAACAAGAGCCTCAAGTGCACTACCTCCACGCGTTTCACGTTTTACGTCCAAATTGAAACACCTAAATGCTTCCTTTTCCGCGCCATTTTGATACTTGATCAAAACAGCGCACTCAACATACGAAATAACCGTCTCTGAATACCAAAGTTTTGCATCGTGGCTCTAACGGTGTAGTGTTGTATTCTGTGTGGTGGTTATTGGCGCCAAAAAGCAATAACGCACCATTCATAGACTATGTTTGTAATCTAGTGTTCTCTTCCATTCCTTCTTGTGTAAATCCTTTTTAACAGATATATGCAAATTGTGGTGAACACTGGCGAACTGTTTGCGACTGCGCATTAGCATGTGTTCGCCTCCATTTGCTACGGTGCTCCTTTTTGCTCTTTCTCGCGTTGTGCGTTTCTCTGTTTCAACAGAGAATTCTGTCGATACTGGTTGTCTTTTCGCCCTCTTTCTCAGATCTCGGGAAAACAGACTTATGGGAAGTAAGAAGTTTTAGGTTCATTCGACGGCAACAAAAGGGCGAAATGAACATCGGGCTTTTCAGAACACCCAAGCTGTCTTTTGTTTTTGTGGCCTCCATTTCGCAGTCGTAGTTTTAAAAAATTCATGTTATGCAATCTTTTGCGACAGAACAAAGTCTTATTTGGGACAGATCCCTTTCGCTCTATTTAAAGCAGGGATGCCGGTAAGCCGTTCGTTCCTGTAATTTTTTTACTCATATTGCATTACCTCCAGGAAATGAGACGGTGGGCCGTAATAGAACTTAGTTCTTATGAGCCACGGCAGTATACTTGGAATCGGAGCACGGGGATCGAAAATCGGAATAGCTTGTCTCAAGGCACCTAATTTCTGAACTTGCGCTACAATGCAGTCGCGGCAACAAGAGCCGCATGTAAGGCTGCAGGGAACGTAATTGTTTAGTTGTCTATGGTTCGTGCAATGAGACGGTGGGCCGTAATAGAACTTAGTTCTTATGAGCCACGGCAGTATACTTGGAATCGGAGCACGGGGATCGAAAATCGGAATAGCTTGTCTCAAGGCACCTAATTTCTGAACTTGCGCTACAATGCAGTCGCGGCAACAAGAGCCGCATGTAAGGCTGCAGGGAACGTAATTGTTTAGTTGTCTATGGTTCGTGCATTCTGCACTATATACGGGGCTTCATGAACGTACACATTAGTGCCTCGAACCTATTGCGACAATGCGGCTGGTCCCGGCGGAGTTTTCGAGTCCTCCCTCGGGCATGGATGTGTGTGTTTGTCCTTAGGATAATTTAGGTTAAGTAGTGTGTAGGCTTAGGGACTAATGACCTTAGCCGTTAAGTCCCATAAGATTTCACGCACATTTGAACATTTTGCGACGAAAGTAAACAATAATGTCGTTTTTTCCGTACGATTTTTTATTTTTGTTTCCCTCGTATATATTGCGTTTTTGCGGCATTAGCAGGTCTCTCTACACCCCTGATTTAAAGCAGGTCTCTACACCCCTAATTTAAAGCATCAACGGATCATTGTAACAATTGTGGTTTTCCTTACAAAAGAGTTTAACGAGATTTGGATCCAAGTAAGACTTTATATACAGTCGCATCGCATAACACGACATATCTCCCATACACGTTTTCAAAATGTTTCTGATAACATCGAGCATGAGTAAAGGGATATGCGTTGAGCTTTAAAGATTTGTTGGATCTCACAGTATCTACCAAAATACCCTGCTAAGGAAATGTAAATTGCCAAAGGAGGGACTTTTGAGGTGAGTGCAACGACTTAAAAATGATAAAACTACACTTTTCAAAAGAATTAGGGAACATGTGTATCAACGTCCGATATCTTATATCTATTTTGATACAAGTAGCACCTGTGATCTTACTGAATGGCTTGGGACCTTCGCTTTCAATGTAGGCAACAATTAAAATCATTTGCCATCTATTGGCTGTGTTATGAACTACAGTGCAGAGTAGCGGTGTCCCAGTCTTTTTTAGTGATGTACACAGATGGCATTTGTTTGTGGACATTGTATTCAACCAAGCACATGCAATGTGACATCTTAATGCAGTGCAAGTAGCAAGGGCGGTCTGTTTGGTACAAAAGGACGAACTTTCGGTCGTATTGCTGTAAATGCCACCGCCTCTCCGTGTGTCATTCGTAGGTTGTGGGTACACTACAGAGAGAAAGGTCAGTACATAAGGCAAGTTGGACAAGGTCGCCGACGCATTAGAATCCGATGTGAAGACCGATATCTGGCCATGTTTGCGTTGCGGCGTCGCACGGATAGCGCCAGAGCACTGCATGACGATCTCAGAAAGGGCAATTGGAGCCGCTTTGTCTGAGCAGACTAATGAACAGGTTAGAGAAAGGACCTTACGACCCACACGTCCTGTTCAGAGTACCTCGCTTGACACGACATCCTGCAGCTCGCCTTCAGTTCTGCTATTCCCATGTCAACTGGCAACTTCGTCACTGCGAAACGTGTTATTCATAGTATGAACTGATAACGCATCCAGTCCTCAATTATTGTTCAATGGGATATGGCAATCGCCTGGTCATGTTACCCTAATTCTTTTGAGGAGTGTATCTAACGTTCACGTAATGTTTATTAACTTGGTGGTATTGTATTAAGCTGCTCTTTTCTACACATCAGTATTTAATGCGTAAGGGCTGATAAGTGGATGCGATTCGACAACAATAAACTACAAAATTGCGGCGCGGCGTGACACCGCAGTGCGCGCCTAGCGTGGCTTACGTTGGATCCACGCTGCGAAGCAGATGTGGAACAGGACTGGGTGGCTGTAAGTATAAGATTCGCTTCTAGCTAGTTCATACAGGGATATCAAAAGGCCCCCTACGATCATATACCAACACCAGAAAAGGTCACGTTGGCAGACTCGCGGGCGAGACCAGTGGTCGCGATCACAATGCGATTATAAACAGGATCCAACTACACTACTGGCCATTAAAATTGCTACACCACGAAGGTGACGTGCTACAAACGCGAAATTTAACCGACAGGAAGAAGATGCTGTGATATGCAAATGATTAGCTTTTCAGAGCATTCACACATGGTTGGCGCCGGTGGCGAAACCTACAACGTGTTGACATGAGGAAAGTTTCCAACCGATTTCTCATACACAAACAGCACGTGTCCGGCGTTCCCTGGTGAAACGTTGTTGTGATGATGCCTCGTGTAAGGAGGAGAAATGCGTACTTTTATAAAAGTAGGATTGTAGCCTGTCGCGATTGCGGTTTATCGTATCGCGACATTACTGCTCGCGTTGGTCGAGATACAATGACTGTTAGCAGAATATGGAATCGGTGTGTTCAGGAGGGTAATACGGAACGCCGTGATGGATCCCAACGGCCTCGTATCACTAGCAGTCGAGATGACAGGCATCTTACCCGCATGGCTGTAACGGATCGTGCAGCCACGTATCGATCCATGAGTCAACAGATAGGGACGTTTGCAAGACAACAACCATCTGCACGAACAGTTCGACGACGTTTGCAGCAGCATGGACTATCAGCTCGGAGACCACGGCTGCGGTTACCCTTGACGCAGCATCACAGACAGGAGCCCTGCGATGGTGTACCCAACGACGAACCTGGGTGCACGAATGGCAAAACGTCATTTTTTTCTGATGAATCCAGATTCTGTTTACAGCATCATGATCGTCGCATCCGTATTTGGCGACATCGCGGTGAACGCACATTGGAAGCGTGAATTCGTCATCGCCATACTGGCGTATCAGCCGGTGTGATGGTATGGGGTGCCATTGGTTACACGTCTCGGTCACCTCTTGTTCGTATAGACGGCACTTTTAACAGTGGACGTTACATTTCAGATGTGTTACGACCCGTGGCTCTACCCTTCATTCGATCCCTGCGAAACCCTACATTTCAGCAGGATAATGCACGACCGCATGTTGCAGGTCCTGTACGGGCCTTTCTGGATACACAAAATGTTTTACTGCTGCCCTGGCCAGCACATTCTCCAGATCTCTCACCAATTGAAAACGTCTGGTCAATGGTGGCCGAGCAACTGGCTCGTCACAATACGCCAGTCACTACTCTTGAACTGTGGTATCGTGTTGAAGCTGCATGGGCAGCTGTACTTGTACACGCCATCCAAGCTCTGTTTGTCTCAATGCCCAGGCGTATCAAGGCCGTTATTACGGCCAGAGGTGGTTGTCCTGGGTACTGATTTCTCAGGATCTATGCACCCAAATTGCGTGAAAATGTAATCACATGTCAGTTCTAGTATAATATATTTGTCCAATGAATATCCGTTTATCATCTGAATTTCTTCGTGGTGTAGCAATTTTAATGGCCAGTAGTGTACATATACACTCCGTAACCCACCGTAAAGTGCCTGATGACGAATGCTTCGTACATAATGTTATTAGCCATTATATTCCCCATTCTATCTCGCATGGAGGTAGGGAAAAACGACTATCTACATGCCGTTGTATGCGCCCTTATCACTTATCTTATTCTCGTGATCTCCGCTTCTGATACACGATGAAAGCAGCAGGTTTGTCGCACAGCGTACCTGAATACAGATTTCTTGAAGACAAGGCCGCCTTTGCTTCCGAAGCTCGTCAATTAAGACCTCTGCACATCACTGTACCACTTTCTTACCGGGTACGCTGACCTGTATGGTCCCACAGAGATCCTCTGAATTAGCTCGATGTCTATTGCCACACCTACCAGACAAGAACACCGAACGCTGAAGCAGTACTAAGATTAGGTCGTACCAGCGTCTTGTATGCGTCTTCCTTTCCGGTTGGACGTGCCACATTTTCTCGAAACCTTCCAACAAAATAGTCACCATTCGGCTTCGTTACAGATGATTTTACAAGTACATCCGATTTCATGTCGCTTCTTATCATTACTCCAAAATATTTTAACGATGGCAAGATGTCCCGAAGTTTATCATATATTATAGGATATTTTCTCTTTGTTAGGGCATTTCCTTCGTTTCATTCACAGTTAATGGGAGGCGTCATCCAATATACCGAATGAAAAAATGGTCTCCGCCATTTTGCTTTTCTGGGGCTATAGCAAATAGTCTCACCTGCACATTAGACAGAAACATCACTGCATCCATCCACTAACCGGTCCGATGTAGGTGAAACAAAATGGTGGACCTCAGAGCCCTTCCATAAGGAGTGATAGTTGAAGAAAGGGCAGCTAGAAAAAGTGTACTAGGAGTATCAACTGTAACAGTGTCTCAAAGGAATACATACCCGCACTGAGCGAGTTGACTGAGTGGCTAAGACATCGAGCTCCTCATCGGGAGCATAGCGGTTCAGATCTTTAATCAGCCAGGCTCCTCTATGTTTTTTGTTTGCCTAAACCAATTTACACAAATGTTCTTCCTCAAACACTGTCTGGCGGAGCGTATGCATTGTCCTGGCCTAAAGACATGTGCGAGGATATAAAATGGAGTGGGCCCTATGTCTAGCTGCGGGCAAAAAAAAAAAAAAAAAAAAAAAAAAAAAAAAAAAAAAAAAAATCGTAATTTGCGAAACAGGGCGGTTAAAATATTTGCGTACCGTAATACAGCTGAAGTATATGGAATCCATTTCAAATTGGGCGCAAGGGGGTGTAGTATATGAGCGAACAGCGCAGTCACGTGTATGCAATTCCCGTGAGTCAGAGAACTGCCATAGAATCCTCAATCAGATGCTCTAAGAAGGAAACCTAATACAGAAATAAATTCCAGACGTCTTTCCAGACGTCTATATTAAAATCATTCAGAATTGTACATACAACTCCGGGATGGTTAATGCCTTCTCTACCAGGTATCACGTTTTGATTTGTGTAGTGTAGGTGTAGTTGCAGAAAGTAGGTGGAGGGGTGGACAGAATACAGTAAATTTTGCGAGTGACGTGCCTGACATCATCTTTCACCTACCAAGGGACGTCGTGTTCAAGACGTCAGCGTGTGTGCTGTAGCCGTAGCTAAGGGTGCGACAGTCAAAAAAACAAAAAAAGGAGCTCTTTGGGCTGCAGCTGCTGGCGCCGAAGCGTCGGCAGGCGCGCCTGTTTGACATTCCGGAGAAAGCGGCCGTGACGTAGCGATGACGTCACGCGCTGGCCACGCTCCAGTCAACTAGGTCGTAGGGTGCCTACGCAGCACGGGGTACAGCGACTGCTGGTTTTGGCAGCGTGGCTGCTTACACAACTAACGAGCGAACTCCACCTGCAAATGCGTCACGCTAGCTGATTTCACTTTCTGTCTCGCGCTTCATGCTGCTGCCGCGCTGTCGACGGTTGAGCGAAAAAGTACAACAGCTGAACACAATATGTCTGCAAACAACACAGCTCAAGGCGGGGCAAAACACACAAACCGAAAACATCCTTACCCTTGACCCTCTGGAAAGTGATCAGTTACCCAACAAAACCTACAACGTGTTGTGAAAAACGCTGGTGATTTCAACGCACGGTTTGAACAGTAACCCTTTTCCCATCGCATCTGCGCACTTACTGGGAGCGGACGGCGATCAAGAAGTATTGTGACATCATCCCCCCTTCCTTAAAATACTAACAGATCAAGGCAAAATGAAGCGCTGATTACTTTAAATCTACAAATATAAGAACGAAGTCTTTCCCGGTGACTTCTATGCATTTGTAGAACTCATCCCCTTCAATTCGACCGAAAACAATTTTTTAATTGAAATTTCGTTACGAAAGTTATTACAAAAAAGACTTATAGAACAGAGAATACAATCCGGCCGGGGTTGCCGAGCGGTTCTAGGCACTACAGTCTGGAACCGCGCGACCGCGACCGCTACGGTCGCAGGTTCGAATCCTGCCTCGGGCTTGGTTGGGTGTGATGTCCCTAGGTTAGTTAGGTTAAAGTAGTTCTAAGTTCCAGGGGACGACTGATGACCTCAGAAGATAAGTCCCAAAGTGCTCAGAGCCATTTTCAACAGAGGATACAGATTGATGCTGAAACCAGCGTACTTCTTGTGCGTTCTCAATTACGTGCAGTGGAAATTATTTTTCACGGAGGCGCTAGAGAAGAGAAGAAGTTTCTTACATTGTTTCCAGACATCTTATCGCCACAAGGAAAATTACATTAACATAAAAAAGCGAAGATATTTAAACGGAAATTATGGCTTGTACACAATACCGTTTTACTACGCAGGGTCCTACTGCAAGAAGTAAGGCATATTAAAGTGTTTAACAGCATACTAAACAGTTTTAACATATCCTCTAGCATAAGCGTCCGCAAAAGAGAGGGGCGTGGGCGGCGGGTGGAGAAAGTGAGGACATTTGCCCCCTCCTGAAATCTGGGCGTACATTTTATATGTATCACGAAATTCTCGCTTATATCTACCAGTAATTGTCTGTAATTTTAGAAAATCGCAGATTTGGTATTGGCGAGCGCTACAAGAAATGCTTGGATTTTTTGAAAACTATTTCTGTTTCTTCGGTTTCATGAGTGTTAATTTGGCATTGTTCTTGA
Organism: Schistocerca nitens; assembly: GCF_023898315.1. Lineage (NCBI taxonomy): Eukaryota > Metazoa > Arthropoda > Insecta > Orthoptera > Acrididae > Schistocerca > Schistocerca nitens. The sequence goes on along the minus strand of NC_064615.1, from coordinate 250,400,599 downwards.
CTGCTTTTGTTGCTATTCAGCAAGGGTTTACTCAACCATTCAGACATCTTTCTGTTTCAGATTTTTTAAATTTTCAGTGAAAACTTAACACCATTGGTTTATGAAGAAATATTTGCTATGAAAATCTCGTTGAATACTCTGAATCTGACCTTTATGAAGATGAAATTTCAGATCGTTGGATCAAAAATGGTGGCATTCATATTCATATTAATACTATAAAAATAAGTAACAATGAAATAAGCTAACCATTTATGCACCATAGTAGTCTACCTATAAACACTGAGTGAATGTTTATCAGTCGTTTGAGATTCAATAGGTTTTGTGCAATTCCTGTCAAATTTAGTTTTTGGGATACTAAGTTCTCAAACTCACAGAACAAGTTATAAAAAATAGCCGTGTTACTATTTTCTCCCTTCTTGGATGAATTTCTGCGGACACTCACGTCCTCCACATCGGGATTATCAGCGACTGGCGAATGCCTTTGTCTCTCAAAGAATCAGGCTTACCCTCTAGAAGTAGTATGACTGGAAGATTATCTGAAATCTTTCCACGTGAATACAAGTCCTTTGTACAGATATCTGCTGCACTTCTTTCTCAAAAACCTAAAAACTAGCTTAGACAGCTTGTAAATAGTTGAATATGATACTGTAGATGAATGATGAGGCCAGATTAACTTGTCGGTATCTGATATATGGGAAAATAAAGATTTTTCTGAAATACATTTAACCATAAAGAAATGAAGTAATGATGAACATGTACTTTACGAACATCCGATACAGTACTTTTGGATTCCACCCGCCTGCTCTCTTTCGGTAGGAAGTCCCGAATGAACTTGTTAAAGAAAGAACACGATAGACTGACCACGAGGATCCCAAGTAGGAGACTATTAAATGTCCGTTGCTATTGCTGATACGTGTGAAGCAAGGGACTTTAGAACGTCTGTCCTCAGAAAGCAGAATATGATAACATTATTTTGAGTAACTGCCCTTTCACAAATTTTGGTATTACGGTAAAGTGACAGGTGTTGTGCGTTATGAGTAGAATTAAAATGTTCGCAACTTAGAGCGGAAAAGTTCAGATGTGTGTGTATTCCTAAGGGACCAAACTTCTGAAAGCAGTTCGTGTCATGCCGCCTCAAAGCACGCGGCCACTCCGCGCAGTAAGGGTGGCACTTACACATTGGTTATGTGTGCTTCAACTAAGTGGAATACGCAACTTTCTAGCGATAGTGAGAGCAGTTCGTTCCAAGCGTCTAGATGTCAGTTTTACACAAATTGCCCTTTTTTTTTAGAGCAGGTAAATAAACACGTTCCCCAGGAGAGATACCGATTTACAATAACACAGTACATCGACACGGTGCCCTTCTCAGACAGTAATTTCTAAATCACTCCATTTGTGAGAACAGTTTTATTTACACTGTAGACTATGATGAAACTGTGATTATTATTGTTCAAAACTGGCCAAGTGCACTCTCCCACGATCTAATCCTATACGGGATGGAGACGAGAGCAGTTTGATTACCGCCAGCCTGGAGCATTTAAAAAGTCGTTCTTCCAACGCGCCGCATATGAATGGAACGGGAAGAAGACCTAATAACTGGTACAGTCGGGAGTAACCTCTGCCAAGCACTACACAGTGGTTTGCGGAGTATGGATGTAGATGTAGTAGACGAGACATGACAATGCAAACAGGACTTACGTCACTGTCATTACACTTGTCATTATTTATAACTGGAATACGGAAATAATTCACTCAGAAATAGGACATAAACATCACAGAGGTTAACGTTTTTAAAGAATGTTCTGGCAGAATGTAAGTACTTTAGCTGTAACGGAGACCACTCACCGAAAACCAAAACCGTTGAGTTGTTGACGGCACACATAGAGAAGCAAGCAAACTTGCTAGCTTTCGCAGCAATGGTTTTCCGAGCTAGAGTACACACACACACACACACACACACACACACACACACACACACACACAGAGAGAGAGAGAGAGAGAGAGAGAGAGAGGTTAAAAAATGATATCTCCGAAAGCAAGCAAGTTTGCTTTCTTACTTGTGTGCGCCTGTCGACGATTCAACGCTTCTGCTTTTCGGTGTGTGGTCTCCTTTACTCCTAAAGAATTTACAAAAGTTGTTTCCCGCTTTTAAAAGCAGTAATCTCATTTAACTTTCTTGTCATGTGAGCTCCATCTACAAACTTCGAAATTCGGAAGTGAGTTCTCCGACTCCCATGTTGTCTACACGACTCAAGCTTCTTGGTGGCCGTAGTAGGATCTAGTCAAAAATATTAAAAAACTAAAAATATAAAAATAAATGAAATATATCTATACTTGTAAGTAAATAAATGAATTTGATCAACTAAAGCTCTCTTGATTCTGTCAGATCCCTTTCCTTCCTTGGTTCTGGGAGAGCGGCAATGGGAAGACGTCCCCTGCCTTCTTTGCCCCCGACCCTTCTCTCGAGTCAAAAAAGTGGCTAGGACAGCTGGTTTTCACCCAGTAGACCCGAGTTCGATTCCCGACATGGGAATGAATTTTAATTTCCTGTAAATGACCACACATTACGTCTTCCGATAATACTTACATGTCAATCCGGCATTATCAAACTGCATATAAGTGTCAAAGTCACTGTAAGAACACATGTTACTAGCGAGTTATAGTTTGAATGCTTTAAGACCGATAAATCTGCCACAACAGATGGTTTACTGGTTCGAATCCCGAGCTGTCGAACTCGTTTTAATTGATCATCACGTAAATCAAATCGTCTGAAACTTTCCTACTAACGTGATTATTCATTCGAGACATGGCTGTTAGCTATACTATCTACGATTGCTTCCAGCGTATTACCAACAACACAGACATAAAACTGCACATTTTCAGAGCAGTAAAGGGAGCCAGTGAGATGTGAATAAAAATAAGTTTCGGATTTCGGCAGTTGAATGCTCACGGAGCTTAGTCACCAGACATGTAGTGGATTGCGCCAAATTTGAACTCTGCAACAAATGAAGTTTCATTTCGAGAACAAGTTAGAGGTAAGGAAAACATTTTTAATTGTTCCAACGCTCAAAAGAAAAAAGTGATCAATGTTTCATGTCTATCAAAACATTAAATTAACGAACCTTGAAATGCAGTTTGAAAGTACTAGTTTACCTTACAACGCCATGATTCAACACGCCTTAGAAAATTTGGTTTCGATGGAACTCAAGCGGAAAACAGTAAACAGAAAAGCTCATCATACGAATGAGAAGTAATTCTCTGTGAAACACCGTAAAAATTTCCAGGAAAATGTCTTGAGTCAAATTGCGAAGACCCATTAGCGTGGTATTCACGGTGTACGTACGAGAAACAAACGCTGGAAATAACACCCCGTGATATTAAACAGTTTTACGCCAGACCTCGTACGTGCTATGCTTCGTACCCTATCTCGCATATCAGGAAAGGAGCCGTAATAAAGACAGTGGCGCGTGAGTCAAACAGCGTTTGTTTTTCACGCCACTATTTGTGCAGAATTCCGAGTAGGCGCACCCTCAGTTGCATTGTGAGCAGAGTTGGTTCATGACTGCCGGCCGCGGTGGTCTCGCGGTTCTAGGCGCGCAGTCCGGAACCGTGCGACTGCTACGGTCGCAGGTTCGAATCCTGCCTCGGGCATGGATGTGTGTAATGTCCTTAGGTTAGTTAGGTTTAAGTAGTTCTAATAAGGGAACCTCCCCATCACACCCCCTCAGATTTAGTTATAAGTTGGCACAGTGGATAGGCCTTGAGAAACTGAACACACATTAATCGAGAAAACAGGAAGAAGTTGTGTGGAACTATGAAAAAATGAGCAAAATATATAAACTGAGTAGTCCATGCGCAAGATATGCAACATCAAGGAGAATGGTAGCACCGCAGCGTCGTGGTCCCGTGGTTAGCGTGAGCAGCTGCGAAACGAGAGGTCCTTGGTTCAAGTCTTCCCTTGAGTGAAGACTTGAATCCTTTATTTTCAGTTTATGTGACAAACTATTATGTTTTCATCAGTTTTTTGGGAGTCATTATCACATCCACAAGAAAACCTAAATCGGGCAAGGTAGAAGAATCTTTTTACCTATTCGCCAAATGTACAAGTTAGGTGGGTCGACAACAAATTCCTGTCATGTGACGCACATGCCGTCACCAGTGTCGTATAGAATATATCAGACATGTTTTTCTGTGGAGGAATCGGTTGATCTATGACCTTGCGATCAAATGTTTTCGGTTCCCATTGGAGAGGCACGTCCTTTCGTCTACTAATCGCACGGTTTTGCGGTGCGGTCGCAAAACACAGACACTAAACTTATTACAGTGAACAGTGACGTCAATGAACGAAAGGACAGATCATAAATGCGCGAAAATAAAGAAATTAAAATTTTCACTCGAGGGAAGACTTGAACCAAGGACCTCTCGCTCCGTAGCTGCTCACGCTAACGACGGGACCACGGCGATACTAGACTGACGCTCTGCTTGATGTTATCTATGTTACGCATGGACTACTCAGTTTCTATATTTTGCTTATTTTTTCGTAGTTCCACATAACTTCTTCCTGTTTTCTCGATTGATCTTTGTTCAGTTTTTCAAGGCCTATCCACTATGCCAACTTATACCTAAATCTGAGGGGGGTGCGATGGGGAGGTTCCCTTGTAAGTTCTAGGGGACTGATGACCACAGCAGTTGAGTCCCATAGTGCTCAGAGCCATTTGCACCATTTTGGTTCATGACTGACTCACGCACGCGCTATTCAGCAACGCGGAAGCGACCGGCAACTGTCATAAAGAGAAGCGCCGCTTTATGCGTCACCACACGCGTATAGATATATCGAAGCGATTTCATAAATCCATTGTAGTTGTATAGTTGACATATTGCCTCAAAACTCAACACTCATGTAGAAAAACTCAAAAAATATTTGTATTGTTGCAGCCGAATTTCAGATTTCTGTCAAGAGAGCGCAGCAGTGACCAGTTTGGCAAGATGGCGACAGGCGCAGAGAAAGCGTACGTTGTGCTTGAAACGCATTCCCAACAGTCTGCCGCTAACAGTGCATCGACGCTTCAGAGCGAAGTTCGACGAGATCCACACACTTCCAACTCTATTTGGCGATAGCATGCAGAGCTTCAAGTTCAAGATGCCTGGTAAGGAGAAATCAACGGGTCGGCCTGCAGTGAGTCAACAAACGGTTGACCGCGGGTGGGGGCGAATTTCGCACGTAGTCCACAGAAGTCGATGAACAGAGCAAGCAGAGAGCTTAACATACAACTGACTTTTTGCAAGGACTTCAGGAAACGACTGAAGCCGAAGCCCTGCTGCTTACGTACATGTGCGCTTATCACACTCTTCAGTGTCACCGAAAAAGAAAAATTATAGAAATAAAAATGAATTTTTAAAGCACCATGTTTTTAAATCGGGCTACGAACTATAAAATAATTTCTCCTAGCGCCGTACAGATATTCCTCAAAATTCGTGATTGTGAATTTTTAATAGCCATGAAAATACTTGTAAGGACTGAAACGTAAAACGTGGAGCACATGCAATAGACAACAATAGTACGTAGGTGAACTACTCGTGCACCATTAATGAAGGCAAGCCAATCTTGATTCCATACAAGAATTTTGCAAGCTACGTATTTCGTATATGAACTGCAGTTTTCCAGTATCTTTCCAATAAATCGAAGCCTTCCATTAGCTTTAACTGAATTACAACTCGGCTTACGTAATCGGCCCGCAGGCATCTGTATGATCTGACGGACTAGGGATGCGCTTCATTAAGCGAATAGCCTAATCATTTCCTAAAGTGCACAACCTTAATAAGTGAAGACGAAATACGAAGCGAAACTGCTCGTATGATTGAAACTGACGAGAAATACGGACCGTGGAAAACCATTAACATTAGACTGCCTTGCAGAACGAGACTACGGGATCGACAACCCACTAGCTATAGAAAACGGGTGTGGTACATCAGAAAGTTAAAAGAAGACAAATCTGAACCACAGACTTTTGGCAGCGCTGGGCGTTAAGTTTGCAGTGATATAGAAACTGATACGACATATATTGTGCCTGGTGTCCATTTTCAGCTTATTTTACACGCGATGGGAGAGTGTCACATGCCAGCATGTAAATCAGCCGCCAATCACCTCGCGGTCGGTTCAGTAACCTCAATGATCGGTTGACTGTGCCGAGTGTGGAGTTCTAAAATAGTGCTGACGGCTGGGCATGCATCGGCTAGCACCAGAAGCTACACAATTCTCGCCACTTCTGAAAAAAAGGGTTATTGTGTTCTTACAATATCTGAAAAAAAGGAAATGGCCTACACTATGCCCAAATAGAGTAAAGAGGCGATGCGATTTGTACTGCCTTCTAAATATTGTTTAATACACTATTTTTATTTGCTCGGCAAACAATTGTTGATGTACTGAAATGTCTGGACACTCCCTATTCTTCCAGTTCTGTGCAGTGTGGAACGTTTAGCATACGACTTTCTGCTACGATTCTTCTCATCGTCAATAAACTTTTTAATACTGTTACTATGTTCCGACTTTTTGTCAAATGAGCATTGCGTGATGACCTCACTATCTAGGTGGCGTGTCAGATTGCGCAACAATTTTGGCGCAGACGTGTAAACGGAAACGTCAACAATAAGCCACAGGCATTGCAGCAGATTCGTTTGTCGCGAGTAAAGGACTGAGACAAGACACGCCTGTTAAAGGGGCTTGTAAGTCCACTTTTACCAACTGGAGATGTACGTCTACCGATTACGACGATCCAGCCAAACATGATTCAGTAGCGACGCGAGATGATTAAACAACGGCGCAGTGTTGTCTAAATTCATTTTTTGTCGTACTACAGAAAGCTCAGTGGAAATTCACGTGAGTGCACCTCGCGAATGCCAGAGTTCCAGCACGTGCCAGGCGCGACCAGAAGTTTCCTTAGCGCGGCCGCCAGATGGCAGGCAGGTGCTCTAAGGCCGCCCGGTCAGCGTCGCCGTATAGTCGTATACCCTGCAGATTCACCCCGACGAATTTCGGTGAGCCTACCGCACGTGTCCTTGGTAGCATCGCGTCCCATACATCGACGTAATATCGCTTCTGGCAAACCGGTTTGGATTCACAGCGACCTTTCGATGCAAGTAGCTGATTCCAGATAGCTTATCGGACCGCCAAGCGATAATTTTACTCGCATCTGACAATACCTGAATTATTGAGAGTCAGCAACTTAACTGCTTAAAGTAATGACTGACAAAGATTACTCACAATCCTTTGTTTTTGAAGCGGTAGCAGCGACTGCATTTGTAGATTTAAGGATGGGGATTCATGTCCTATTATGCAAACAAGTATTCATTTTTATGTCCAAACCTGTTTAAGCATATCAGAACTGGTTACCGGCACTTTTATTCAGTTATTATTGTGGATCTCGGGTGCTAGAACCATTTTTTGATTGCAGTACAGGGTGTCTTTCGAAGCAAAAAAAGGATGGTAAGCATGGAAGAGGTGATACCATGGATCAAAGCAAGAGAAAATGTCCAATGAACATGAGCTGTAAAGTGCATTTCTTAAGAGCTTTGAGCACTTGTTCATCTTCACTAATGTGAAACATCTCTTCTGCTGAAAAAGTGTCCACTTAAAGTATGCATTTTAGAGCTCGTGTTTAGTAGACAATTTTTTCCTGTTTTGGCCCATACTACCACCTCCCAAAATATGGAATGCAAAGAGCTTGCAGTAGAAGAGATTTGTTTGCCCGTATAGAAGCTGAAAAAGTGCCCAATGCTCTTGAGGCGTACGTTTTAGAGTCCAGGTTTAAGTAGATTTTTTCCTTCGAGTTATTGTTCCTGTCATATCCCTAAATACTATCCATTCCTCTTGGGACGCCCTGTATAGCTTGGCATATTAAGGTCTTGTAGGAATACTCACGGAACCCTGGTAATTTTCTTTTTTAAGGACCACATTTGCACGTTGCAACTTCGATGCTCACAAAACTTTTTTTTATTTTTTTTGCAGCAGTGTGCTTGGGTTTCGGTGGAAACAGCTGAATAGCAACATGGACCAAACACACAGCAAAAACAACTTATTTTGTATAAGTTTGACGTTATTACATGAAAGTATGGCTCTTCAAAAACATTTACTGGATTTCTGAGTGTGTATTCCTACAACAGATGAGTAAGCAGGTGAGAAAACGTAAAACACAGTAACTATCGCGAGCTATATAATTCAACAATGGTACTACAAGACCTAGCACTCTACATAAGGAGACCTGAATAAAAAAACACAATGTTGATGGCACAAATGTGCTGAAATTTGTTTGGATATAAAAATGAATAGCTGGCTGCATATTGTGCAGAACTGAATTTCCATAATTAAACATTATTATCCTCAACAAATTAGATTATTGTATGGCATTAGTGGCCGGAAGGCCCGACGTTATGTCGATCGAAGTCAAAAACAGTGAGACACCACCAGTCCGAAGAGTACCGTATCCTCTGCACAAAAGAACATTATTTGGTGTGTGTAATCGCCTTTGCTTTCCTCCTACCAAAGAGGTCACTTGGACAGTTCGTGGTGAGCGAAGTTCAGAACAACGTAACATACATTACTGGCCATTAAAATTGCTACGCCACGAAGATGACGTGCTACAGACGCGAAATTCAACCGACAGGAAGAAGATGCTGTGATATGCAAATGATTAACTTTTCAGAGCATTCACACAAGGTTGGCACCGATGGCGACACCTACAACGTGCTGACATGAGGAAAGTTTCCAACCGATTTCTCAAACACAAACAGCAGTTGACCGGCGTTGCCTGGTGAAACGTTGTTGTGATTCCTCGTGTAAGGAGGAGAAACGCGTACCATCACGTTTCCGACTTTGATAAAGGCCGGATTGTAGCCTATCGCGATTGCGGTTTATCGTATCGCGACACTGCTGCTCGCGTTGGTCGAGATCCAATGACTGTTAGCAGAATATGGAATCGGTAGGATCAGGAGGGTAATACGGAACGCCGTGATGGATCCCAACGGCCTCGTATCACTAGCAGTCGAGATGACAGGCATCTTATCCGCATGGCTGTAACGGATCGTGCAGCCACGTCTCGATCCCTGAGTCAACAGATGGGGACTTTTGCAAGACACCCATCTGCACGAACAGTTCGACGACGTTTGCAGCATCATGGACTATCAGCTCGGAGACCATGGCTGCGGCTACCCTTGACGCTGCATCACAGACAGGTGCTGCGATGGTGTACTCAACGACGAACCTGGGTGCACGAATGGCAAAACGTCATTTTTTCTGATGAATCCAGGTTCTGTTTACAGCATCATGATGGTCACATCCGTGTTTGGCGACATCGCGGTGGACGCACATTGGAAGCGTGTATTCGTCATCGCCATACTGGCGTATCACCCGGCGTGATGGTATGGGTTGCCACTGGTTACATGTCTCGTTCATCTCTTGTTCGCACTGACGGCACTTTGAACAGTGGACGTTACATTTCAGATGTGTTACGACCCGTGGCTCTACCCTTCATTAGATCCCTGCGAAACCCTACATTTCAGCAGGATAATGCACGACCGCATGTTGCAGGTCCTGTACGGGCCTTTCTGGATACAGAAAATGTTCGACTGCAGCCCTGGCCAGCACATTCTCCAGATCTCTCACCAATTGAAAACCTCTGCTCAATGGTGGCCGAGCAACTGGCTCGTCACAATACGCCAGTCAGTACTCTTGATGAAGGGTGGTATCATGTGGAAGCTGCATGGGCAGCTGTACCCGTACACGCCATCCAAGCTCTGACTCAATGCCCAGGCGTATCAAGGCCGTTATTACGGCCAGAGGTCGTTGTTCTGGGTACTGATTTCTCCGGATCTATGCACCCAAATTGCGTGAAAATGTAATCACATGTCAGTTCTAGTATAATATATTTGTCCAATGAATACCCGTTTATCATCTGCATATCTTCTTGGTGTAGCAGTTTTCATGGCCAGTAGTGTAGTATGAGATACGTTTCGTGTTAGTGAACGGGGATTAGCCAGTGCGTGCAAGGAAGGCTTAGCGTGAATGCGTTAAATCAATTTAATGGTCATGTACTAATTACGGTCACACATTACAATGCCGATACCCAACAATCTCCAGTGGGAATATGTCACAAATAAGGAGCTGCTGCTTCTTGAAAAGCCTTAGCCACAAAATTCGAAAGGCCCACTTAACAATTATTCAAGAAACGTGTCACTTCGTGCAACACACGGCCACAAAGCAAAAATCAGAGAAATTCTTGCATATACTTGGGGATATCGACAACCGGTCTTTCGCGCATCACCGGCAAATGGTATGTAAAGGTGGAGAAATGTATCTAATTCAGTCTGGACGGTGGACAGTGCTACTGTTAAAAAACAGTAGTTGATCTGGTCACAAACTGCAACCAGTCTTTTGAAATGAGATATTGTTCCACAACAATAAATTGTGCTACACCATGTGACCTGAGCCCCACACGTATGGTAGCTTGCATAGAACTGACAGGACGTAATGTTTCCACTGAAATGCTGAGCGCTTTCAATGAGACCTTATCAGGCGTTTGGCACATAGAACTATATTTCCTCAACTTATTTAAGGGCGCTATACAACAATGCATGGGTCAAGCTTCAGCTTTACTTTTAGAACATATGTAATAGTTCTGTATTCTGTGCACCTGATAATGAGGGCAAATCTTGAAACGCACTGGGTTTTTACAAGGGTCGCTCAATAAATATCGAGGAGGTGGCGCAGTAGTTAGCACACTGGACTCGCATTCGAGAGGCCGACGGTTCATCAAACCCGCGTTCGGTCATTCAGATTTAGGTTTTCCGTTATTTTCCTAAGTGGCTTCCGGCGAATGCCGGGATGGTTCGTTTGAAAGGACATGACTAAACTTCTTTCCCCATCCCTGGTATGTTCCGCCCTTGTACTCCGTCCCTAAAGACGTCATCTTCTCTTGAATAAATAATGCCCTGTTTTAAACAGATAAATGGCAGTGTCCTTTTAGGTGCACCAAATTTGACGTTTTTCTGGATGTGCAAAGTTCCGAACAATTCCGACAGACGGTAACGCTGACGCATGGAACGCGATGGAGACTATGTAGAAAAATAGTACATGTAAAAAAAAATGTTGACTGATATTGTCATCAAATTCAAACTCTTAAGAATAAGTATGTTCTGAGAAAAAATTTGTGGGCCGTTATTTATTGAACTACTCTCTTATTGTCATAACGATATAGTAACGTAACGATTTAACTGAGTTATTTGTTCAAATTCGTAGAAATATTGCGTGCAAATGTCTATATTCAAATAGTCCAAGACCCCGATTTCAGCGAAGACTCATTGAACGAACAATTTGCAGGCACCTACGTATCACTCGCATATTAATCGCTACGGCAAACTTGGATCAAACTTCAGCAACCAGTAGACAAGAATGTAAACAAGGAAGGACGATTGTAATTCAATGTACCTTCGACTTCTAGGGCCCCTTGAGACGCGTGAAGATGTTGGGAGGATCCGCCCACGGCCTTGGCGAAGGAAAAGTAGAGACTTGGAAGGAGAAAGAAAAGACAGTATAAACGTCTCTACCCACACAGCAGGTGCCCAAGTAGCTTTCCACTGCTCAGCGGAAACAATCCATCACACCATTCCCATCACGTAACACATGCATATTATACAACTTACAAATCTCGCATTAAATATAATACAAATCTCAGCCTATCCTGTGAAAATAATCTAACGAAGCTGTCCATATGGCATGTTTTCTCTCTGCATATGGAAAAGATGTACACAAATACTTTCGTGAATCGTGCAAAAAACTAACGCATCCCCTCCTTTTTTTCCAAGAAGTAACCAAGATCGAAACCGGAGCAATACACAACTGCGGTCATATGATAACAGACACTCTGAATCAGAAAGAGTCGGACCGAACACACAGCTTTCAAGTTTCAGTTAGCTGTTCGAGCATCATTGATGCCTCCCCCCTTTCTCCGCCCTCCCCTCCCCCCCCCCCCCCTCTCTCTCTCTCTCATTAGCAGTGAGAGCCCCATAGTCGAAGGAACATTAAGCCTCTCTGATAACCAGGGATTTACAACACACACAAATCACATTTCCACTTTCGGAGATAATTTACGTACGGTAGGTAACTCATGTAGCAGCCGAGAGACACGCGCTCAGTCCATTCCGCAGAGAGCAACTGGTTTTCCCTGGGAGCTGACCTTGACTGCAGAAAAACGTCAAGTACTACGCTTCGCTGCATGTAAAATTTAACGACCTTCGCTTGCTGAGTTAGTCAAAACGTCAGGCATTCAAGCTGGACCATTACTTGCTTTATGAACGAAGCAGAAGACATCACGTTTTATGCAACTGTTACGATCCATTTCGGCAGAACTACGCCCTCGTCATATGTAGCATTAAATCACAGCAATTACAACAACGAAGTGAAAGCAACACAATCAGAAATTACGCAATGGATTTTAGTCCGAATTTTCATAGCTAAACAATCAGTGGGAAACGGGGAATCACATTTACCAGCGTTGAAGTCTAGTTTTGCAAAAATGAGGTTTGTGATTTGAGCGAAAATTGAAACACTCACGAACAGCTTCTCCTAGAAATGTTTAAATAAAATGTCACAAAATATCAAATGACGCCATAAATCGGAACCTCTATGCTTCTTGATTATTATATGCTTAATAGTAATAGAATACTGATCGGTATTCGAATGTATTTCACGCTTTCAAAAAAACTGAGACAAATGGCCAAATGTTCTGTGACATGATTTGTCTGAACTCTAAACTGATTAGAGAAACATTTGGCGCGCTTTTTGAATGATGCCCGAACTTATATGCAACAACTATAAGATGCCGTCAAATGTTTCTCGAATCGATCTCATTTCTTACCTTATGCTAAATCATTTGACAAAACTTTTGACTTTTTTTCGGTTTTTTTAATTGTCAATCGTGAAGATGGTCTAATTCGGCCGAAACCATTACCTAAAACCTGATCCGGGCCGCTTTGCGTTCACAAAATAATAAAACAAGATCTCCAAGTCCTGTTGCGACATAATACGGCCTTTCTGTAAACACTTATCTGTTAAGAGTGTACTGTATTACACTAAGACATGATCACACAATCTTGGTACTGAGCGAAGCGAACAGAAGACCTCCATTTTCAAATAGTTAGGATACATGGAAACTGCACTACATTACTAGCATTATTGCGAGGCATTCTTCCCGCGCTCCAGAAAAATTACCGTAAGGCTGACATCAGTCTGATGTCTGCTTCGAACACAAGGGTGCGTTATTAGGCATACTCCTATTCGCTGTGATATGCAAGAAGAAACCCAAATATGTGGTACAACGGGAAATAAGCTCTGCCATAAACTTCACAATGGTTTGCAGAGTATGGCTGTAAATGCAAAGATTGTTACTCAAGATGTGCAAGGAACGCGGCCCAGGAGTATTAGCTAAAAATAATTGCAGAACATCTGAGTTTTACACGACATTCACTGGACAAACGATGCTCGAACAGATCAAAATTTTAATTAAATACTCTCGTATTTTCCCGAGAAATCAAAGGACATCTTGCACGATGCAGCTTTGTGGGTGAACCGGAGCGAGAGTAATTGCCGTGCGCACGAAACGGATAATGGCCGGACTGTTATTTCACGTGGGGCCACTCGTGCACAGACTGCAATGACGCAGAAGATAAGTATTTTCTGAAGAGGCTGTGTCCCCACATTATGAAACCATTGATACGTTCGCGCCCAGCTAATGGCATGCTGCTGGCGTGCTTCCGGTTCTCCAGACACACTCGTCGAACTTTCCAACGTTTCGACAGCACTAGCGACCTACACTGAAACCGCTGGTGAACAGTTCTTTGAAAGGAATGTCACACTTGCTGACGAATCAGTCGAAAGTCTTCTAAGCACATGTAGACCGAAGGACTTGCAGAAAGCATCATGACAGTCTGACGCTGATGCTAACAACTGCTGACACTCACTTTTTTGTTATGGGTCCAACGTAATTGTCTATTGGTAGCTGTGGAACATCTCTCAGTAATCCAATCGAGATATCAAATGCAGGGGCCATGCAGGTCAACAACAGATCGAACGTGGTTTATGGCGAAGAAACTTAGTTTCCGAAACGTATCGTAAGCAAACATTTTGGAAATGAGATATTGGTGTTTCACTGATAATGCACAACGAAACGATTAAATACTGACAGGAATACAAGAGATGGTTGGAATTCCAATGAAATAGATTTACTGTCAAAATGGACAATACTCCCCAAAATAATTTATAGTTATAAGTTCAAATTTCACGATGTGCTGGGCAGATCAAATACAAAACGAATATGTAATGAGCGTTACAGAAAACGTGTCGTGTAGCTTAGAAAAAGCAGTACGTAAGGAAGAACAAATTTATGGAAAAGAGTACAAAGAAAACTTTTTTGACAAGTGAAACAACTACAGCCATATTGGATTTTTCCTCGACTACGCCTGTCTGCTAAAATTAGCAAAAAGGCATTACAGTAACCGCTACGGTCACGATTTAATAGTATCTTGCTTGGACTTTCAATACCGAATAACACGGAGTGGCTTCTTAAAACATTAACGTTGACTGTTAACGAATTAAGACGTTCTTTCACATGCGCTTGGCATACAGTGCCACAATTATGTAGTTGAAATGTGCGTACTGCCGCACTTGCTCGATCCTGAGATTAGAAAACTGTGAAACACACGAATAAATTGTAGCTGGTAGCGGATATTACTAATTGTTAGAAGTGTTCAGAGCAAGGAAACACACTGTATTCACGAAAAGCTTTTTTTTTTTATCAGACTGTGACGCGGACATGCGAGTTAAAATGCTCTTTACACAGGCAAATAGAGAAAAGAAATAAAATATGGGCAGAATGAGCCATTTCCAGCCTTACATTTGTATCTCGAAGACTATCGGTTCGATTACTCATATTAACCGGATTAACTTTCGAGATTTCGCGATACTACGAAGGCAAAGAGGTGCTGATGTTACTGATTTTTCTTGCTGGTTTCCCCCAATCTATTGTAGAAGGACAGATACCGAGCTGTTACGACGTGTCCTATACCGTAGAACCTACAGCACGAGTGCGAGTTCACAATATAATAGCCCACAGTGAATGACGGAACTGCTACTGTTAAAGTGAGAAATACGGATACTACAACAGATCCGCAAAGCTGATCTTACAACAACGCGGTTCGAACTGCTGTTGGTAAACCACAGAATGCGACGCTAAAGAACAGCTCGCTACGAGGGAGACTGCAGCTTATAGAATACGCACACTATCCGGATGCGAGGGCGACGCGAGTAGCGAAAGACGCACTGCGCGCCGTGACCTAGGTCACTGCGACCTACCTGTCGAGTTGCGTTCTGCGCAGACGGTGCGTCGCTGTGGGTCGTGTTCTCTGCAGACGCTGCGTCTCTGCCAGAGGAGGGAACTGGACTAGCTGTCGCCGGCAGGAGGGCGCTGCTCATAGCCGCCGCGAGAGCTGCAGGACTTCCCAGCGCTTGCGTAACGCCCCCCACCACCTCAGTCCGACCAATCAGCGCGCGCGGCGAGGCCTGCGCTGGATGCCGACTTCCCGGTCAGTGGCAACGGCTCATCGCGCCTCCTTGGCCCTTGGGGAACGCCCAGCCCGGCGCAGCCACGCCGGAGGCCATCCGGCGTCTGATCTTCTTGAGCGAAGAAGGGGTTCCCGCCTCAACAGACCTGCGAAGTTGCAATTCACCGGGAGAAAATTCGCACGCCGAGTACATTTACCTAATTCCTTATTGTGCAGATGTGTGTGAAGTGCGTGACAGAGTGTGCCCCCAAACTCCCCGCGCCGGATCGAACTTGGGATATTGATAAAATATCGATATTTTCCCCAAAATATATCGATATATACTGGCGTTATTTTCTTCACCGATATGTCGAAATCGAAATTTCTTTCGCAATTTTCCATAAATATTGGAAGTTGTTCTCTTCCAATATTTATGGAAAATAGCGAAAAAAATATAATATAAAATAAAAATATCGGCACTTGATACTGCCATTTCGAAGTTGTTCTCTCCGCCGACCCCACATGATGTGGGAAAAGGCTGCGATGATGATGATGATGATTGGAAGTTGTTCCTTGATACTATAGTACAGTAAAACTTCGTTAACACGAATCTGAAGGGATCGAAAAATCAGGAGTTCGTGTTAAAAAAGTTCGTGTTAAGTGAAAAACACAGATTTTAATAAGTATACGTGTACAGCAGTACACTAATGTGTAATACACTACACTATCAATCACGTTATTGTAGACATATGACACTATAAAATGATTGCAAAATTACAAGTACTCACAAATTATGTATGTTACTTTCTTGGAAAAAATTCGGTCATGGTTCGCTTACCTTCATGGGAACGGTAATATTTAGTAATTTCACAACCACCTGTAATGATTGCGTCGGTAAACCCAGCAGTGAAGTCGGATGTTGAACCGAACCGTTCTAAACAGTCCAAGGCTGTAAACATCTCCTAACGGGTGGGTGGAATGGTATCTGTATTCTCTTCCTCTTCACTTTCTTCAGATGGCCCTTCTTGCGCCTCGTCCACAGCTTTTGGCACATCCGATTCCACAGAAGCACATACGGCAACATCGTCGTCTACACTAATGAATTCTTCGAAACTAATCCTAGGGTTCGCAACGTCCTGCAGAACTGTCCAGTCATCATGTGAAGTGGCATCTTCTAACTCGTGGACATCTTCAGTGTTGCTATGTCTCCAAGCTCTGTTAAAGCACTTCCCTATATGATGTGGCCCCCCCATGAACCATGGACCCTGCCGTTGGTGGGGAGGCTTGCGTGCCTCAGCGATACAGATAGCCGTACCGTGGGTGCAACCACAACGGAGGGGTATCTGTTGAGAGGCCAAACAAACGTGTGGTTCCTGAAGAGGGGCAGCAGCCTTTTCAGTAGTTGCAAGGGCAACAGTCTGGATGATTGACTGATCTGGCCTTGTAACAATAACCAAAACGGCCTTGCTATGCTGCTACTGCGAACGGCTGAAAGCAAGGGGGAAACTACAGCCGTAATTTTTCCCGAGGGCATGCAGCTTTACTGTATGATTAAATGATGATGGCGTCCTCTTGGGTAAAATATTCCGGAGGTAAAATAGTCCCCCATTCGGATTTCCGGGCGGGGACTACTCAAGAGGATGTCGTTATCAGGAGAAAGAAAACTGGCGTTCTACGGATCGGAGCGTGGAATGTCAGATCCCTTAATCGGGAAGGTAGGTTAGAAAATTTAAAAAGGTAAATGGATAGGTTAAAGTTAGATATAGTGGGAATTAGTGAAGTTCGGTGGCAGGAGGAACAAGACTTCTGGTCAGGTGACTACAGGGTTATAAACACAAAATCAAATAGGGGTAATGCAGGAGTAGGTTTAATAATGAATAGGAAAATAGGAATGCGGGTAAGCTACTACAAACAGCATAGTGAACGCATTATTGTGGCCAAGATAGATACGAAGCCCACACCTACGACAGTAGTACAAGTTTATATGCCAACTAGCTCTGCAGATGACGAAGAAATTGAAGAAATGTATGATGAAATAAAAGAAATTATTCAGATAGTGAAGGGAGACGAAAATTTAATAGTCATGGGTGACTGGAATTCGAGTGTAGGAAAAGGGAGAGAAGGAAACATAGTAGGTGAATATGGATTGGGGCTAAGAAATGGAAGAGGAAGCCGCCTGGTAGAATTTTGCACAGAGCACAACTTAATCATAGCTAACACTTGGTTTAAGAATCATGAAAGAAGGTTGTATACTTGGAAGAACCCTGGAGATACTAAAAGGTATCAGATAGATTATATAATGGTAAGACAGAGATTTAGGAACCAGGTTTTAAATTGTAAGACATTTCCAGGGGCAAATGTGGACTCTGACCACAATCTATTGGTTATGACCTGTAGATTAAAACTGAAGAAACTGCAAAAAGGTGGGAATTTAAGGAGATGGGACCTGGATAAACTGAAAGAACCAGAAATTGTACAGAGTTTCAGGGAGAGCATAAGGGAACAATTGACAGGAATGGGGGAAAGAAATACAGTAGAAGAAGAATGGGTAGCATTGAGGGATGAAGTAGTGAAGGCAGCAGAGAATCAAGTAGGTAAAAAGACGAGGACTAGTAGAAATCCTTGGGTAACAGAAGAAATATTGAATTTAATTGATGAAAGGAGAAAATAAAATGCAGTAAATGAAGCAGGCAAAAAGGAATACAAACGTCTCAAAAATGAGATCGACAGGAAGTGCAAAATGGCTAACAGGGATGGCTAGAGGACAAATGTAAGGATGTAGAGGCTTATCTCACTAGGGGTAAGATAGATATTGCCTACAGGAAAATTAAAGAAACCTTTGGAGATAAGAGAACGACTTGTATGAATATCAAGAGCTCAGATGGCAACCCAGTTCTAAGCAAAGAAGGGAAAGCAGAAAGGTGGAAGGAGTATATAGAGGGTCTATACAAGGGCGATGTAATCGAGGACAATATTATGGAAATGGAAGAGGATGTAGATGAAGATGAAATGGGAGATACGATACTGCGTGAAGAGTTTGACAGAGCACTGAAAGACCTGAGTCGAAACAAAGCCCCGGGAGTAGACAACATTCCATTGGAACTACTGACGGCCTTGGGAGAGCCAGTCCTGACAAAACTCTACCATCTGGTGAGCAAGATGTATGAAACAGGCGAAATACCCTCAGACTTCAAGAAGAATATAATAATTCCAATCCCCAAGAAAGCAGGTGTTGACAGATGTGAAAATTACCGAACATTCAGTTTAATAAGCCACAGCTGCAAAATACTAACACGAATTCTTTACAGACGAATGGAAAAACTAGTAGAAGCCGACGTCGGGGAAGATCAGTTTGGATTCCGTAGAAACACTGGAGCACGTGAGGCAATACTGACCTTACGACTTATCTTAGGAGAAAGATTAAGGAAAGGCAAACCTACGTTTCTAGCATTTGTAGACTTAGAGAAAGCTTTTGACAATGTTGACTGGAATACTCTCTTTCAAATTCTAAAGGTGGCAGGGGTAAAATACAGGGAGCGAAAGGCTATTTACAATTTGTACAGAAACCAGATTGCAGTTATAAGAGTCGAGGGACATGAAAGGGAAGCAGTGGTTGGGAAGGGAGTAAGACAGGGTTGTAGCCTCTCCTCGATGTTATTCAATCTGTATATTGAGCAAGCAGTAAAGGAAACAAAAGAAAAATTCGGAGTGGGTATTAAAATCCATGGAGAAGAAATAAAAACTTTGAGGTTCGCCGATGACATTGTAATTTTGTCAGAGACAGCAAAGGGCTTGGAAGAGCAGTTGAATGGAATGGACAGTGTCTTGAAAGGAGGATATAAGATGAACATCAACAAAAGCAAAACGAGGATAATGGAATGTAATCGAATTAAGTCGGGTGATGCTGAGGGAATTAGATTAGGAAATGAGACACTTAAAGTAGTAACGGAGTTTTGCTATTTGGGGAGCAAAATAACTGATGATGGTCGAAGTAGAGAGGATATAAAATGTAGACTGGTAATGGCAAGGAAAGCGTTTCTGAAGAAGAGAAATTTGTTAACATCGAGTATAGATTTAAGTGTCAGGAAGTCATTTCTGAAAGTATTTGTATGGAGTGTAGCCATGTATGGAAGTGAAACATGAACGATAAATTGTTTGGACAATAAGAGAATAGAAGCTTTCGAAATGTGGTGCTACAGAAGAATGCTGAAGATTAGATGGGTAGATCACATAACTAATGAGGAAGTATTGAATCGGATTGGGGAGAAGAGAAGTTTGTGGCACAAGTTGACCAGAAGAAGGGATCGGTTGGTAGGACATGTTCTGAGGCATCAAGGGATCACCAATTTAGTATTGGAGGGCAGCGTGGAGGGTAAAAATCGTAGAGGGAGACCAAGAGATGAATACACTAAGCAGATTCAGAAGGATGTAGGTTGCAGTAGGTACTGGGAGATGAAGAGGCTTGCACAGGATAGAGTAGCATGGAGAGCTGCATCAAACCAGTCTCAGGACTGAAGACCACAACAACAACAACATATGATGTGGCGATACTGAGTTCCAGGCTGCTGCGAAGGCTTTTATTGCGCCAAGCAGATTCCAATTTGGGGTTGCACTATTGGTTTCAGCAGCACAAATTGCAGCTCTTACAAGTCGCTTACGATAAGCTTTCTTTATGAGAGAGATTATGCCTTGGTCCAAAGGCTGAAGGCGGCTTGTGGCGTTGGGTGGAAAAAACTGAACCTTTATGTTGGATAGGTTCAGATCATGAACTTTATGGACAGTACATCTGTCCAATGTAAGAAGAACATGTCTATTTTGAGCAACCTTCGACTATTGAAACGAAGAAGCCACTTGCGAAATGATGTGCCATCGATCCAAGCTTTCTTGTGGTGAGAGTAGATGCAAGGTAAAGTGTCCAAGTGTCCATATTAATGTTTTTAAAACAACGTGGTTTCTCGGATTTACCGATAACCCAGGGACGAAACTTCTCACTGCCGTCAGCATTACAGCACAGTACAACAGTCACACGTTGTTTGCTTCATGCTCCACCGTGACACTTGTCACCTTTTATCCCCAGGGTGTGATTTGGAAAAAGATTGTAGAAAAATCCAGTTTCATCCATATTAAACACATCACACGAGGCATACTTTTCCCTCACTCGGTTGAATTCAGGCAATCAGCTGTTCGCACTTTCTTCATCAACTTTATTTGCTTCACCACAAATTTGTACAGATGAAATTGAATGTCTCTTTTGGAACCGATACAACCAACCAGCAGAACAACGGAAGTCTTCGATGCCCATATCTTTAGCAATATCATTTGCTTTTGACTGAATCACAAGGCAAGTTAAAGGTACGTTAGTTGCACGCATATGATTGAACCATTCTAGCAGTAACGTCTCGATGTCTTCATACTTGGCAGTACGAAGTCGTTTAGATTTTTCTCCAGAACCTGATGCCGCAGCTTTAATAATTTTTTCTCGATTCTTAATAATCATAGATAAAGTAGATTTAGGAATCCTAAACTGCTCTGCAATTGCTGTTTTCTTGATACCACGGTCCACTTCATATAGAATCTTAAGCTTTAACTGTACATTTAGAGCTGTCTGTTTCCTTTGCCATTTTCGCGTGCTACGGTACCGGTTGTAACTAGTTTTCATTCAGTATTCCAACTCGATACGGCTACGACTAACAGAACGCCTGTCAAATCTGGCACCGAGTACGTTCCTAAATGCTGGTGCACACATTATTGAATGTCTTACTTAGAATACTCTAAGGTCGGAAGTGTATGTTACAGTGAAATTTAAGTACGCTAGGAACTGAAACAGAGTTCGTAATTCGCCATAACCGAAATTCGTGTTAACCGATAAAACATACCATAAGAACAAACGTATTCCTGGTGAGACCAATATTTTTTTCACATTAACCGCGAGTTCGTCTTATGCGAGTTCGCGCTAACGAGGTTATACTGTATAACATAATTTTACTTGCACTGTTAAGGACTCGTACTATTTTTTGAGCTTTCATCACGTCCAGTCTGTCTCTTTGATTGTGTGAAGCAACTATAGACGGCACAAAGAAGAAACCCGATTGTGGCGGTTGGCGGTGTGAATGGATAACAACATATCCGATGTGTAGAAATAGCATACCAGTTGCGTTAAAAACAATTTTTAACGCCACTAGTGTGCTATTTCTTCATATCGGAATTCTTCAAAAACAGTTGCTAAAACTGACGAACAAAAGTCTAAATGACAAGATTGACTTGTGAGGAGATATACTGAGGGCCGGCCGCGGTGGTCTAGCGGTTCTGGCGCTGCAGTCCGGAACCGCGGGACTGCTACGGTCGCAGGTTCTAATCCTGCCTCGGGCATGGGTGTGTGTTATGTCCTTAGGTTAGTTAGGTTTAAGTAGTTCTAAGTTCTAGGGGACTTATGACCTAAGATGTTGAGTCCCATAGTGCTCAGAGCCATTTGAGATGTACTGAGGTAATCGGCGCTCGGTGCTACCATCAGAAACTGGAACGTTTAACTTCACCACGCAGTTTTGATACTACAGCTGCTAGGTCTCCGGCGTTTTCAGAAATTAAAAAACAGGCAAGTCGACGCAAAATGTTTCAGACAAATCCGATATGTGACGAAACCAAGTGACGGACCTATCGGACACCTATTGTGCCACTTGCCTCCAGTTACCATTGTTAGCAAAGTGGTTATCGCCATGCGTGAATGTGGCTCTGAGCACTATGGGACTCAACTGCTGTGGTCATAAGTCCCCTAGAACTTAGAACTACTTAAACCTAACTAACCTAAGGACAGCACACAACACCCAGCCATCACGAGGCAGAGAAAATCCCTGACCCCGCCGGGAATCGAACCCGGGAACCCGGGCGTGGGAAGCGAGAACGCTACCGCACGACCACGAGATGCGGGCCATGCGTGAATGTGCATCGGTTTCCTTTCAATACTTGCTGTAAGGGGGACAAGCGGGCTGCTAGCTTGTTGATGTACAGAATATCTAATAGGAAATCAGTATTTAAACGTAAAGCTTTAAAACTGGCAGTGTATTTACAGTGTGTAGCTTTCCGGTCGCCGTAATAGTTAGACGCATGACGCCAAAACTTAGGTAATCGGAGGATTATTTCGCATGACAAGGTGCACTGTGTTTGACTAAGT
The DNA here is from genome assembly GCF_023898315.1 of Schistocerca nitens. Lineage (NCBI taxonomy): Eukaryota > Metazoa > Arthropoda > Insecta > Orthoptera > Acrididae > Schistocerca > Schistocerca nitens. The sequence goes on along the minus strand of NC_064615.1, from coordinate 250,377,843 downwards.
TTTGCATCTCAGTAGTTGTTATATACAGGACAGTTGCTGATGTCTGCAATGACATATGCGAAGCTCTCCAAAGAGTTTTTTAAAGGACGTATAAGGAAGGTATTGACAATAAATGGTGATAGGTGAAGTGTGGAACATACAAACTGCGAGAGTGTGGTGCCATCACACGGAAAGATACACTGAAGAGTCAAGGAAACTGGTAAACCTGCCTATTATCGTGTAAGGCACCCGCGAGCACGCAGAAGGCCGTAGCACGATGTGGCATGGACTCGACTAATGTCTGAAGTAGTGCTGGGGGAAATTAACTCTATGAATCCTATAGGGCTGTCCATAAATCCGTTAGAGTACGAAGGGGTGGAGATTCTTCTGAACAGCACGTTGCAAGGCATCCCAGATATGCTCAGTAATGGTCACGTCTGGGGAGTTTCGTGGCCAACGGAAGTGTTTAAACTCAGAAGAGTGTTCCTGGAACCATTCTGTAGCAATTATGGACGTGTGTGGTGTCGTACTGTCCTGCTGTTCATGTCCGTCGGAATGCACAATGGACATGAATGGATGCAGGTGATCAGACATGTTGCTTACGTGCGTGTCACGTGTCGTATCTAGATCTATCAGGGGTCCCATATTACTCCAACTGCACACCATTACACAGCCTCCACCAGCTTGAACAGGCCCCTGCTGATATGCAAGGTCTGTGAATTCATGACATTGTCTCCATACCCGTACACGTCCATCCGCTCGACAGAGTTTGAAACTAGACTCTTCCGACCAGGCAACATGTTTCCAATCATAAACAGTCCAATGTCTGTGGTGACGGGCCCAGGCGAGGCGTAAAGCTTTGTGTCGTACAGTCATGAAGGGTACACGAGTGTGTCTTTGGCTCCGAAAGCCAATATCGATGATATTTCGTTGAATGGTTTGCATGTTGACACTTGTTGATGGCCCAGCGTTGAAATCTGCAGCAATTTTCGGAAGGATTGCACTTCTGTCTTGTTGAACAATTCTCCTTAGTCATCGTTGTCCCGTTCTTGCAGGATCTTTTTCCCGGAGCAGCGATGTCGGAGATATGATGTCTTACCGGATTCCTGATATTCACGGTACACTCGTGAAATAGTCGTAAGGGAAAGTCCCCACTTCATCGCTACTTCGGAGATGCTGTGTCCCATCGCTTGTGCGCCTACTGTAACACCATGTTCGAACTCACTTAAATGTTGATAACCTGCCATTGTAGCAGCAGTAACCGATCTAACAACTGCGCCAGACACTTGTCTTACACACGCGTTGCCGACCGCAGCACCGTATTGTGCCTGTTTACATATCTCTGTGTTTGAATACGCATGCCTATACCAGTTTCTTTGGCGCTTCAGTGTAGTTGCTGCAGTTTATTCCAGTGATAACGCTTTTTAATAAGGTTGTTCTGGGCCTACCCCTTCATTTCTTTTTCCCAGAAATTTTCTTTGCCAGGTGGTTTTTTAAGCCGTTATGTCGAATTAGCTGCCGAATTAATTTAGTTTTTCTTCTCTATATCATGTTAATCAAAGTCCTTTTCTCTACAATTTCTTTCCGTTTTTGCTCATAAGGATTCCTCAAAAACCAGGATGTTTTCACTATATCCACATCTATATTTATTCTAATTTTCTTTCTTTCTTGTCCCTGGTGTCCACGCTTGACAACCATAGTTTAAAATGCTCCATTTAAATACCACGATCAATTTTTTTTCTTGTTTCTATATTAAGGAGATTGATTGTTAATTATCTACACTTATTAACGAATGCTTGTTTAATCATTGCAGTTCTTTTAATTTGCATTGTAATCCTCACTATTGAAGTGTGGTGTCTTTTCAGTCGGATGTGTCTAAAACAACAGGTACCACACATATAATAGCCTTGACAGCATTTCATGATATCTTCAGTGTGGATGCCCCCTAGGTCCTACCTCTTGTAGGAATGATGCGAGATGACGCGAGCAATTTTTTTTTTTTTTTTTTTTGTGGTTTTAGGGCGCACAACGTCAACGGTCATTAGCGCCCAGACTACTTTAGGAATGCACCGCGAGTCACAAGTTTAAAACAGCAACGAAACGGAAAACACGATGAAAGACATACTGACAGGCATAGGATTAAAAAAGAAAACAGCATAATCAAATGTGCTTTGAGAGGGGTGTCAAATTGATAAAATGGAGAACGCGAGCAGCTGCTCGTGGGTCATCCGCTAAAATGGCTTCTACAGTACATGGCAGGCCAAGATCGAGACGCAGGGTGTTAAAATCCGGACACGACGTTAAAATGTGGCGGACCGTCAGCAATTGCCCACATGGGCAGAACGGCGCCGGCGCAGCCGTCAGCAGAGACGCGAGCAATGAGGAAAATGGACGGGCAGTGCTACGGAAGTACTGTTCGACAATTTGGAATTTGGGTTGGATGTGCAGCGGTGAACAGATCGTCCAAGCTGTCAAGTCGAACGCTCACGTGTAGCGGAAAATGCGGTTCGAGTCCGTCCGTCACAAATTTTCACTTCTTGCAACTGAATTATTTCGAAGCCCTTAACCGGCTGACATCGTTATTTCTCTTTCATCATTACACACTGAGGTGACAATAGTCATGGGACAGCTATAGGTACATATTCAGTTGGTGCTAGTATCGCGTACTCAAGTTACAGAAGGGCAGTGCATTGGCGGAGCTGTCGTTTGTAATCAAGCGATTTAAGTGAAACAGTTTCCTTCGCGATTATAGCCGCACGACGGGAATTTATAGACTTTGAACGCTAGAGCTAGACGCACGGGAAATTCCACTTCGGAAATCTATAGGAAATTCAATATTCCGAGATCCACAGTGCGAAAAATGTGCCGAGAATACCAAATTTCAGGCTTTACCTTTCACCACGGACAACGTAATGGCCGACGGCCTCCACTTAACTGCCGGCCGCGGTGGCCATGCGGTTCTAGGCGCTGTAGTCCGGAACCGCGCGACTGCTACGGTCGCAGGTTCGAATCTTGCCTCAGGCATGGATGTGTGTGATGTCCTTAGGTTAGTTAGGTTTACGTAGTTCTAAGTTCTAGGGGACTGATGACCTCAGATGTTAAGTCCCATAGTGCTCAGAGCCACTTGAGCCATTTTCCACTCAACTACGGAGAGCGGAGCCGTTTGCGTAGAGTTGCCAGTACTAACAGACAAGCAACACAGCGTGAAATAACCGCAGAAATCAATGTCGGACGCACGACGAAAGTATCCTGTAGGACAGCGCGGCGAAATTTGGCATTAATGGGCTATGGAGGCAGACGATCGACGCCAGCGCCTTTCCTAACAGCACGAAATCGCCTGCAGCGTCTCTCCTGGGCTCGTGACCATATCAGTTGGTCCATAGACGAGTTCATTTGGTAAGAGCTGATAGTATGGATAGTGTGTGGCGTAGACCTCACGAAGCCATGGACTCAAGCTGTCAATAAGGCAATGCGCAAACTGATGGTGGGTCCATAAAGGTGTAGGCTGTGTTTACATGGAATGGACTGGGTCCTCTGGTCCAATTGACCCGATTATTGTTTGGAAATGGTAATTTCGGCTACTAGGAGACCATCTGCAGCCATTCATGAACTTCGCGTTCCCAAAAAACGATGTAGTTTTTATGAGTCAGGCCACAATTGTACGTGATTGGTTTGAAGAATATTCTCGACAGTTGGAGCGAATGGTCTGGCCACCTAGACCGCATGACATGAATTCCATCGAGGATTTATGGGACATAATCGAGAGGTCAGTTCGTGCACAAAATCCTGTGCAGGCAGCACTTCGGCAGTTACGGTAGGTTATAGGGGCAGTATGGCTTATTGAAACTTCCTGACAGATTAAAACTGTGTGCCGGACCGAGACTCGAAATCGGAACCTTTGCCTTTCGCAGGCAAGTGCTCTACCATCTGAGCTACCCAAGTACTACCGCGAAAGGCAATGGCAAAGGCAAAGGTCCCGAGTTCGAGTCTCAGTCCGGCACACAGTTTTAATCTGTCAGGAAGTTTCATATCAGCGCACACTCCACTACAGAGTGAAAAATCTCATTCTGGAAACATCCCCCAGGCTGTGGCTAAGCCATGTCTCCGCAATATCCTTTCTTTCAGGAGTGCTAGTTCTGCAAGTTTCGCAGGAGAGCTTCTGTAAAGTTTGGAAGGTAGGAGACGAGGTACTGGCAGAAGTAAAGCTGTGATGACGGGGCGTGAGTCGTGCTTGGGTAGCTCAGATGGTAGAGCACTTGCCCGCGAAAGGCAAAGGTCCCGAGTTCGTGTCTCGCTCCGGCACACAGTTTTAATCTGTCAGGAAGTTTCATATCAGCGCACACTCCGCTGCAGAGTGAGAATCTCATTCTAGTATGGCTTATTATTTCTGCAGGGGACTTCCAACGACTTGTAGAGGCCGTGCCACGTCGAGTTGCTGCCCTACGCTTCGTAAAGTAAGCTCCGACACGATGTTAGGGGGTATCCCACGACTTTTCCTAACCCAGTCTATTACTTGCAATCAACATTCCGGCGGGTACACCGGTTATTAACGTACCAGCATTTCAATTTGCAATGGCTTATCTCGCGCATATATTAACCTGTGATCTTGCAAAGTCAATCACTTAAATATGTTACCCAGATAAATGTATTCCCGAGATGTCATTAGCCAACGTTAATTACAACTTGGTGTTCCTGTTTTTTTTCCGTCAGTGTATATGTAAACGTTATGGCTGCGCTCAGAATGCACGCATCAAAGGTGTACGCAATTGTTCAGTGGAAAATATGTTTTCCGTTTCGAAGATATCTAAAAATTATCTCCGGACCACTGCTTTGCAAGACAGACACGAAACATTATCTGTTTTGCAAATTGTAAGGTAAACTGGAATTTTTATGATATAATTGATGACTGATGAAAAAGAGTGTGGATGAAAAAATTTCTAGGTGTAATCCTACAGGATGACAATCATTGAACTATATGAAGTAAAATTTTCATAACTTCTGAACGATTTGCGTCAGGACGTACAAACTGCACGGTTGGCCGCGGGGCATGTTAGGAATTTCATTAGGATCGGTTCGTCAATACGCAAAATTGGCGCATTTGCGGGACTGAGAATCCGCATTTCGCGATCGAGAAGTCTCCACCCTCAATATGTGACTGTGTAGTGTGCAACGTCCAGTAACGGAATAATCAGTGCGATATTCATTGATGGCACAGTGGCTAGCGAACAGTACGTGAAGGTTTTGGAAGATGATTTCATCCTCATTATCCAAAGTGACCCTGATTTCGCCGAGATATGGTCCACACAAGTCGAAGCTCGACCCCATCGAAGAGGAGAGTGTTTGACGTCCTGGAGGAGCCCTCTGGGGACCGCATTCTGGCTCTGGGGTACCCAGAGGCCACTGGGGCGTGGTCCTCGATTGGCCGCCATATTCTCCGGATCTGAACACATGCGACTCCTTTTTGCGTGGCTATGTGAAAGACAAAGTGTACAGTAAAACCCCCAAAACCAGTGCTGAGCTGAAAACAGCCATTCAGGAGGTCATCGACTGCATCGATGTTCCGACAGTTCAGTGAGTCATGCAGAATTTCGCTATTCGTCTGCGCCACATCATCACCAATGAAGCCAGTCATATCGAAGATGTCATAACCTAAATCCGAATATCTTAGTGACGTGTACATGTTGAATGAAATATGTGCACGGCGTAGTTCGTAACTAATTTACGTTTCTTTCATATAGTTCAATAACTGTCACACTGTACTTACTAAGTTAACGGTACTAATCACGATTACACATTACAATTACTTCTTCTCGTTCGACGAATAAACTGTATCTGTCTGATTTGGTTCGTTGTCGTGCTAAGGTGAGAATGACTATTGCATTTCCCTCTCAGATCCTCTTCCCCCTCCCCCCTTTTCACTTTTCATCCACAATACGATACCACGTAACCCGAGACAGTTAGTTCCTCACTCCGATAAGGGTATCTTTTTCACCAGAGAAAAATACCTGTAAGCTGAACGTGCGCTGTCCGTGACATGTCTCTACTAATTCCATAATTGATTACATTTTTTGTAATATGAGCAGTAAAAACACACGTGAAAGCTATTACAATCTACGTCCATTTGAACTTTCTAACTGTGATCGATCATTGGTTCCCTCTACAATTTTCACCAAGAATACTGCCTTTCACTACCAATGTAACTATTCCTTGAAGCTTCAGGACGATCCCCATCAACCGATACTTTATTTTAGTCAACTTGTGCCACGAATTTCTTTCCTCGCTGATTCGTTTCAGTACCTCTTCAGCAGCCACCCTATCTACCCATTTTTCTTGAGCATTCTTCTGTAGCACCACAAAAAAATGGTTCAAATGGCTCTGAGCACTATGGGACTTAACTTCTGAGGTCATCAGTCCCCTATAACTTAGAACTACTTAAACCTAACTAACCTAAGGACATCACACACATCCATGCCCGAGGCAGGATTCGAACCTGCGACTGTAGCGTCGCGCGGTTCCAAACTGTAGCGCCTAGAACCGCTCGGCCACTCCGGCCTGTAGCACCACATTTCACAAGCTTCTGTTCCCCTCTTCTCTGTGCTGTTTATAGTTCACGTTTCACTTTCAGACAGATACTTTAAGATACGTTGTCCTCACTTAAATTTATATAAAATGTTAATGTCTTTCTTTCTCTCTCCCCCCTTTACTCATGGCATTGTCAGTTATTTTGCTCTTCGTAGCAATATTCGTCTACTATCGTCTTTTTCCCAAATTGAATTCCTTTCCGAAATTCCTGATTTAATTCTTTTACATTCCATTACCATTGTTTCACTTTTGGCGACGTTTACTTTACAGTCTCTGTCCAAATCACTATCTGTTCCGTTCATCTGACCTTCCAAGTCCTTCGTTGTCTCTAACAGAGTCACAATGCCATCGACAAACCTCAAAGTTTTTATTGCGTCTCCCTGGATTTTAATACCTTTTTTCCTCGATTCCGCTTGAATAACGCGGGGGACAGGTTACAGCCTGGCCTGACTCCCTTCTCAACTATTACTTCCCTTTCATAAAACTGCAGTGTCATTTCTGCATGTTGTTTATGTATTTATCTCTACCACCTTCAAAAATTCAAAGAGCTTTTTCCAGTCAACATTGTCAAAAGCTTCCTTGTAATATACAATTGCTATACACTTAGGTTAGCCTTTCTTCAGTCTGTCTTCTAAGATAAGTCGTAGGGAAATTACTGCCTCGCGCTTCATATATTTCTCCGGAACCCAAATTGATCTTCCTCCAGGTCGACTCCCATCATTCATCCGCAAACAGCTCGTGCAAGTATTTGGCAACCATTATTTTTTACACTGGTTATATTCACAGCTGTTAGCACGTGCTTTCTTTCGAGTTCAGTAATAGCGCACTCTGATCTACTGAAAAGCTGTGTCTTGAACAGCTTTCACTAACATAATAAAGTAACGCAGCAGTTGGTTTAAACGCCAGATGCTCCTATTGAAGGTATTATGCCCTTGGCTACCTCTGACTTCTGAACTGTCTTACTGAGCCATTGCTGGGGAATTACTTCCTCTGTGCACTCCGTGGTATAGCTCAAATCGGCATTATTCACAAAAGCAAATCATTGTCAGAGGCGAAAATGTCAATAAATTACAGAGAAACTCTTGGACCGAATGTTTTTCAAAAAAACTGTTGATATTCTTCTCCTTCTTCTTCTTCTGAGTCTTCTTCTTCTACCAATCCAGGATTATACCTTATGGCCCGTCCCGGCCTCACCATCTCTTCATTCAATAAGGTTGTTTTCCATCGCTTGACGAGCGATTCCCTGAGGTGACATACGCAATACATTTTCTGTCCAATCCTGCTTTCGTTGGATTACTTTTTCAGTTAATGGCTACACACACAGTTCGTTCCTTATTTTTTCATTTCTTTTTCTGTATTCTCTTGTGCAACATTTTACAGATGTAAGGAACTTAATTCCTGAAGTTGTTTTATATATTTTGATCTTAATGTCCAAGTTTGTGCTCCATATAGTGTAGTACTGTGAGTAGTTCCACGACTTTATAAAATTTCTTTTGGGTTTCTCTTTTAGTTTTACCCTTCAGTGGTCTTCTTACCGTGCCACATGTTTGTTGACAGGTGTTATTTCCTTGTTTGTGTCCTTCTGTTCTTCAGAATTTATGTCACATCCCAAATACTGTAAATGGGACGTCTGTTCTATTACTATGGTATTGATGATAATTTTAGTCGTTATAGGGTACTTTCCTAAAAATACCATTGTTTTTATATATGAAGATAGTAACTGTTCTCGAAAGAACAGAATACTGTTGATGACCGTGCAGCTTTTCCCTGGAATAAATGATGACTAACTGAAACCCTCAGCTGCCGACAGGTGTTGTTGATATACCTCGATGTGGACAGCTGAAAATCTGTGCCCCGACCGAGACTCGAACCCGGGATCTGCTGCTTACATGGCAGACGCTCCGTCCATTTGAGCCAACGAGGACACAGATGATTAGCGCGACTGCAGGGACTTATCCCTTGCACGTTTCCCGTGCGCTTGCGGACAAATGAATATTACAGATACAAACAAAGAGGCTGGCTGTGTGAGCATACACAGCCAACATGAAAATAAAAGGTTTGTTAATAACACTGAAAGAGGGATTTTACCTGAGATCGTACCAATGACTACAGGTGACAGTTTACGTTTTGAATCTGGATGGTTATTATTCTCAACAAAAATAAAATCTACAGGAAAACTTCTGAATAATTACTTAACGTTGATATATAGACTTTGTGACAGTGGTAAACATACTCATTCTATTTTGGATTAAATTTTAAAAGAACATAAAATTGGACTGCATATCGTTGATAGCCCTAGTTTTCAGTCCATGAATACAACAAATAATGTTTCACTTGGCAGATAAAGACTTTTTTGGGCGCTTCATGAGAAAATGTCGAGCAAGATTAAATGTAATACCTTCTTTATATGTGACAGGCTTCTCTGTTTATCTTTCGTTTGTCCCCTTCGACCATGCTGTATTTAAGTTAGCTCAGACGCTGTAAGAGCGTAAAACGTTGCGTGCACGTTACTGCATAGTTCGACCATCTGTTGGTAAAAGTATGAAGTATTACGAAGTTTTATTGTACGAGCGAGGCGAAGCGAGCGTAGCCGCGGCTGAGCGGCGAACTGGGCAACTTCGCCAGGCTTCCGTACTTCATGAATGAACTACTTCATTTGAACGCTTCACGGCAAAGAGTGAAATGAATGAAGTAGTTCACGGGAATGAACGAGTTCGACCCATCTCTAGGGCCGACACTACTACTTCCACTCTCACAGACAGACCTCGTCTCACAACAATACTTAGAATCGCGCTGCCATGTTTCGCCCGCAGATTGTTACTATCGATATCTGAGTGCTTACACAATGCAACGAGTAGCGTTAAGTTGGCTACATTATTTTCAATGTAATGGAGAGTTCTGACACACTCCCTACAAGGAGAGGATATTCGGCGAATGGACTGGCTAGCTCGTTCTTCCGACTTAAATCCCGTCTAGCAGGTGTGCGATACGGTGGGGAAAGGTACTGCAGCACTTCCACAGGAACATCCAGCAGCTATCAACCGCTCTGCTGGAGGAATGGAACGCCATACCACAAGAACGCCTTACTCGTCTTGCGGCCAGTGTGGGAGCACGTTGCAGACCATGCGCTGCCTTCGTTGGTGATAACACAACCTTTTACGAACCACGTCCCGCCTTTTCTAATGTCCAGGAGACCACAACAAATCGCGGTAACTTTGGTGCAATTATTGGAATAAAAGTGTCATTTCTGTTCGTCTCATTGCGTGTTTCTCGAAGTTACTTCCTGTAGTATACTGTATGGTCCAAGTCATTCGAAAGTTACTTTCGTCGGTAAGTTTCGCACACCTGTGTACGTTAAGCCTAGTTTAGACGACGACATTGGGTTGCGCCACTCGTTGCGTGGAATGGGATGCACGCAAATGGTTTCATATTTGACTGTAGACATGACGAAACCAGTATACACTTCAGTTTCGTCGTTTTGTGGGTTCCTGAGTCGTGTCTGAAATGAAAGTTTTGGCAGCTGCACGTCGCACGAGTTGTGATGGAGTTAAAGATTGTTGCATGGGAATCGCTACATAAGAAAAAATAAGAAACGTGTTTCGATTCGTGACTGGATGAGGAAAAGACGTCAGTTCGGTTGTTCAGCATCCTTGCTGAAATAATTTGTAATGGAAGACCCAAGAAGTTCTTTTAATTATCTTAGAATGTCACCAGAACTGTTAACGTTTCTTATAAATAGAGTTAATTACACGATAAGGAATAAAGATACTGTAATGCATGAAGCACTGTCGCCAGAACTGAAATTTCATATCACACTGCGTGCGTTACAATCGAGATGACTCGTGCTATGTGGTGCGGTTTTAATTGGTGATGACGCTTTTTCATTAACACCAATAATTATTAACATTAACAGTAATAATTATTAACGTTAACAGCAGTAATTATTCGAAGTAGGCCGCATTAAGAAGAGAATTGTTTGCAAACTACTCTGATCAAGATATATCAGTACAGTGTCAATATTTCAAAATTCAGACATATGTGAATGGGGAGCAGTGCTGCGACGTTTTAAATAGATGAATATTGAATCAAGAATGTAGCTTCTTGATTTGTGTAGCCTTCTCCCCTGTCAGCAATATTCCTTTAAAAAAAAAAAAAAAGAAAAAAAAAGAGGCGGCCAACTCGAACAGTGGGATTTTAGTCTTGTAGACAAGAACATTTCTACAGGTAGAATTACATTTGCTTGTATTTTTCTTAATTCAGTAGTATATGTGCTCCTAATTCAATAAATTTTGCCCTGCAGCTCAGATATTGTCAAACTATCTATGTTCTGATCGCACGTGACGGTCTCAGGTGCAGCAATAAGTTGCTTATTTTTGTAATCAACACCACTGAAATTCCACAAACACCTATGCAAAGCAAATATATGCAAAAAGCGAGCATTATTCTCCGTTCCCCACTTCATATTTCAGTTTGTCTACACCCTACGACCACACATAACCTCAAAACTCATGCAACTAATGTCGCTGAAGTTGGAACACGCCGAAGTGTTTCGTTTCAGCGACGAGTTGCACAAACGCGCGGCGCGCATGCGCAGTGGCCGGTAGCGCCGTTGCCTGCAGCCTAATGTTGTCGTGTAAACTAGGCTTTATTGTAGAACAGCGTCACGGCAGGAATAGTATTAGCCGATTTGGAAAGGAAAAAGCCAGAATTCCCGGCCGATGCAGTAGAGGCTGCAGACGAAGAGTGCAGAAGCGGCGAGTGACGCAGGGCTCGTAATGCGGCTGACTTGAGCTGGGAGCCCCGGTCGTTTGTCGGCTGAGAGAGACTAGCGGTGTTTACACCGGCTGAAGGCAGCTCTGCCGCATCGCATATGGTGCAGCCGACTGCCCGCCCGGGGGCCGGTGACTCCCAGATCAGCCTGTCAGATGTCGTCAGCGTGCGTCACCCAACAGCCTCATTGCGTTCAAAGGGGGACGCAGCAGTACCTGCTGCAGACGGCCGGAATAAGCAATGGGCCGAGCCCCCAGGAATTCCCGCTGACAATTCGGACCCGACGGCGAGTGGACTCATCACCTTTTTATGCCTTGTTTTTCTGTTGATAGTAACTGTACTATTCTTTAACATAATACTGATACGCGATCGTTCGAGAAATAAGAGAAAATTTTGAATTACGCGCCAACGGAGATAGTGGTGTGCCTTGATCATTACCTCCTTTGTAGGAACCATAGAATAGAAAAATTTCCCGAGTGAGCACTGCGTTCTGTGCATTTTGTCTATATTAAACTGGGCAACATTCGTCTCACACTACTTCCTGCGAAAGAGACGTCATTTTGTCAATCGATGCGCCAATATCGCCATATTCATTTTGACATATGTAGCTGTTTTGTAATATAACTTGCAGTATGCCGTTCCAAGGCAACGACGCACTGAAAATGTATCACAGACATGTCACCCTTATCGTTAAATCTCAGTTAATAAAGCAATAACAATACTAGCCTGCAAAAGATACTGTGATAACCGAGACGCGAGACAAACACAAAATGACCAAGCCCTAACGTAATGGAAAATGTCGTGGTTTGTGAGCTTAAGGATGTAGGTTCGCGTCCTGCTACATACTAATACGAGGGCTATTCAGAAAGTAGGGAACGTTTTGGCATTAAAATAAAACTAAGTAGCCTTCAAGAAGTACATTTCATAATACGCATCTGGAAGAATATGGTATCGACAGAAAAACCAGGACACTTGTACAACAGACGCTTACAGACACTACCTCCAAGATTAAGTTCATGGGAGAAATTTCGGAACCCTTCCACATACACACAGGTGTCCGACAAGGAGACGGGCTCTCACCAATCCTGTTCAACATGGTGTTAGACAAAATTATCAAGCAGTGGGAGGAACAAGTTAAAGGAATACAGCTGGGAAGAACACGTGAAACCAAAACAATCATAAAATTGGCATTTGCAGATGATATAGCCATACTCAGCAATAATACACAGGAGGCAAAGGAAGCACTGGAATGCTTGCATGAAATAGCTGCCAAAACAGGTCTGCAGGTATCTTACGAGAAGACACAATATATGGAACGACAGACCAACAATGTACACACCATGCATACTGTATATGGATCCGTAGAAAGAGTCGAAAAATTTAAGTATTTAGGGGAGTACATACAAATGGGAGGATCAAACAAGGCGGCTAACATGGAACGAACGAAGAAACCCCAGAAGGCATACAAACTCACATGGTCACATTATAATAAGAAAAGCATATCGAGGCAGGCCAAACTTAGGCACTACAAAACAGTTGTATTACCAGAAGCATTGTACGCGTCAGAAACAACCACAATTGGAGCATCAGGCATCATAGACACAGAAAAAATAGAACGCAAAATTCTCAGAAAAATATTTGGACCAATTCACAGAGATGGCATATGGATGAAGCGACCTACCAAAGAGCTGTACCAGCACACTGACAGACTAACAGACGCGATCAGAAAACGCAGATTAACTTTCTATGGGCACATACAGAGAATGGACAACAACCCACTTACAAAGAAAATTTTTGATGTAGTAAACAGCTCAAGCAAGAAAACAAATTGGTATCATGAAATAGACGAAGACTTAAGGCAGATAGGGATCAACAGGCATATGATAGGAGACAGGAAATACTTCAGAAACAAAGTTAGGAGTGCAAAATTTATTGTAAAGGAGAGAAAGAAGACAGGAACATTATGGACAGAGCAAAGGAAACAGGAGCACAGCCAAAGGATGAAGAGATTTTGGGAAGAGAAGAGGAAGAGAGGAAAGAAGTGAAAATTGTGTCATCATGTGATTTTCGAGTTCAAACACTGTCCATAAGGGCAACAATGAAATGAATGAATGAATGAATGAATACACATCTGAAAGAGCGACTGACATACCACTTTTCCACATAGTCACCAATGACATCGAGGCACTTATAGCGGTGGACAAGCTTCGAAAGACCTTCGTCGTAAAATTCTGCCGCCTGAGACTTCAGCCAGTGAGTCACGCCCTCACGCCCGCCTGAAGTTCCGCGTCGTCATCAAATTGCTGCGTTGCAAGCCAGTTCTTCATCTTCGGAAAGAAGTTGAAGTCGCTTGGTGCAAGATTGGGGTTGTAGGGCGGATGAGGGAAAATTTCCTATTTGAATGAATTAAGGCGTTCTTTAGTGCGTTTTGCCATGTGAGGTTGGGCATTGTCGTGCAAAAACAAAATTTTGGATGTCAGCTTTCCTCAGCGTTTGTTTTGAATAGCTCTTCTAAGGTTGTGCAAAGTTTGACAGTACCGGGCAGAATTTATGGCTGCTCCACGTTCGAGAAAAATCAATAAGAAGCACACGTTGCCTATCCCAAAACACTGTCGCCATCAACTTCCTTGCTGACAAGGTTTGCAAACATTTTCTTAGTTTTTGGGGGAACCTTGTGTGCCCCCACTCCTAGGACTGTAATTTCGTCTCGCAATTGATGTGTTTCACCCAAGGCTCGTCACCAGTTACGATTCGTTCCAGTAATGAATCACCATGTTTGTGGTAGGCCTCCAAAAATGTCAGCGTTGCCCCCATTCGCTGTTCTTTATGGTGCTCTGTAAGCGTTTTTGGCACCCATCGTGCACAAAATTTGTGGTAGCCTAGCTTTTGAGTGACAATTTCAAACAGCAAAGTTCGTGAAACTTGTGGAAAAGAAAGCGAAAGCTGAATCGTTTCATCAACTTTAGCGACAAGATCGTCGGTCACAATGCTCGGGCGTCGACTCTTCTCTTCATTATGAACGTTGGTTCGGCCATTTTTAAACCGAATGCACCATTTCCGGACGGAACATCCACTCATTACGTCGTTTCCGTACACTTCGCACAGCTCACGATAAATTTCTATAGGTTTTTAGGATTTTTGACAACAAAAACGGTATCACAGACCGCACCTCACAAGTGGCGGGATTTTCGATTGTAGCGCGCGTTTCAAATTCGAATATCGAAAAAAGCAGACGCGCAGGGACGTCCCCGCGGTCACGGATGGATGCCGACTGAGCTGCTGAGCACGCACATACCAAAATATATGCGATCGGCGCGCGCCTAACGGCGTCAGACGGAAACGTTCCCTACTTTCTGAATAGCCCTCGTATTTCTGGGACTTACCAGTATTCGATATTATTTAACATTTCCGTCTGACCACGAAACGAAGGATGAAAAAAATACTTCACTGTTCATTTGGTTGGTTGATTATGGGGGAAGGGACCAGACAGCAAGGTCATCTGTCCGATCGGATTAGGGACGGATGGGGAAGGAAGTCGGACGCGCCCTTTCAAAGGAACCACCCCGGAATTTGCTTGAATTCTGGATGGCCGGACGCGGGGTTGAACCGTCGTCCTCCCGAATGCGGGTCCAGTGTGCTAACCACTGCGCCCCCTCGCTGGGTGCTGTTTGTTTCCGAATATGTGGCGATTACGGAGTGTGAGGTTAGGCGGCAAACGAACCGAAGAGAACGGCTGTAATTGCTGCTACTGATACGTGCAGCAATGAAATTCATATTCTTCCTTGTCGCAGATAATCCGTTGTTTATTTCAGAATATGTGACGATTTCCGAATGTGTGCTTAGGCAGGAACCGAAGAGGACAGCTTAAATTGTTGCAGCTGAAGCGAGGAACAATAACATTCATGTTCTTTGTTGTCAAAAATATTTACCGGCTATCACTAAACTCATAAGCTTTTATGCAAGCCAATGGCGTTTCTGGTTACTATATTTGTGCTGTCAACGACATATGTGAGCTGTTTGCGAGAGAGGCCTGCATCAAACGCTAACGAAAGTCAGTAGCACTTTTGATATTGTGAGTGACGTCAGTTTGCAGGAAGTGTTGTGAAATGAGTACTACACCATTAAACTGGGATTGTCATGTGATCTCGAGGTACCGCTGTTTGCATATACTTTCTGCATAGTTAGACACTTTAATATTAGACTTACTTGTCGCGTTTTTAAGGCAACGGTCTTACCGCAGTGGATACACTGTGTCCCGTGAGCAGTGTGCGATTTGCAGGGGGGGATGGGGGGGGGGATTTCCCCCCCTCTGCATCAGACCATCCCCTCCTCTGGTTTTAGTTTATGCATCCCAACCTGGGATGTTTATTTCCCACGGACTGGGCTAAAACTTTACATATAATTTAAATTTATGGAACTGAACACTGAAAGTTTACTATTAATACTATTAATATTTTTTCTTATTAATTTTGAAAAAGTGTTATGTAGTAGTTAAGCATTTCAAAACATTTAGAACTAAATGACAAGACGACGCACGCCCCATTTCCGTAGCATGCCACAATGTTGCAAGACGTCGTCCCAGCGTAAACGAGGCTTTAGAGCCAGGTCTGTATTGTATGGTGGATGTGATGTGTTGCGTACGAAACTAAAACCTGCAATCAGATCCAAACGACGTGGAAAACTATGAAGAGGTGTCATCCTGCAGCAAGATAACGCTCGCCCACATTCTGCCCAACGAACAGCCGACGCAATAAAGGAGTTGAGATTTGAGGTGCTGGAACATCCACCATACCTGGCTCCAAGCGATTTTCACATGTTTGGACCGTAGACGGAAGCACTACAGGGAAGAAGATTTGAAAGTGATGAAGACGTCATTGCTGTGGTGCAAAATTTGTTACAGATGCAACCGATAAACGTATTTTCTGACGAAATAAAAAAACTCGTAAAACGTCGGGAAAACTGCATTGAAGTCCAGGGAGGTTACGTAGAAAAATAACGCATGTTTCAGTTTTCTATCATCAGAATAAGTACAGCTTTTCACAAATGTGCCTTTACTTTTCGAATACCCCTCGTATACCTGTATGTAGATGATTTTGTAAATAAGCTTTACCTATAATGTACGTTTAAAGATATAAGAAGGGATGGCTTTTCTGATGGTGCATACGCGTGAATAGTGAGTTTCGGCATAACTGTTTAACCATGGGTAACGCCACGGTCCAAGCTAGTAACATATATAATTATACTAACCCCCTGAGACATCCCCCCCACTGGTAAAAGCACAAATCGCACACTGCCCGTGAGATCACCGAAGTTAAGAGCTGTCCGGCGTGGTCGGCACTTGGATGGGTGACCGTCCAGACCGCCATGCGCTGTTGCCATTTTTCGGGGTGCACTCAGCCTCGGGATGCCAATTGAGGAGCTACTCGACCGAATAGTTCGGCTTCGGTCAAGAATACCATTATAACGACCGGGAGAGCGGTGTGCTGAGCCCAAGCCCCTCCTATCCGCATCCTCCATGAGGATGACACGGCGGTCGGATGGTCCCGGTAGGCTACTCGTGGCCTGAAGACGGAGTGTCGCTTTTACTATTTGTTTATTCATAATAGCAGCAATGAATTACTGTCATCGCAACAGATGCAAAGAGAAGTGTGTGAAAGGAGAAAAAATTTGTGTTATATGCTTGCGTTTCCGTATTGTTCTGTTTAGGCTGCATTTTAAATCTGCTGTTGTATGAGCAAAATGGCTAGAATTGTTGAGCAAAGCCCTTGGCCATTCTCAGCAGTCATTTCTACTCGTAATGGCGAATTATATCTTGGTGTTCACACGCAATGAAAATGTACAACTAAAAATGTCTATTTCTTTTGATAGAGAAAGTCAAAAGAGACTGTATAGGACTTAGACTTTTTTCCTCTTCATTTCTGATAGCTCATAACTTCGTTATTTCAGGCCAGTTTCGTCCTTTTAGATAGGAATATACTTACCACATCGTACTCAGCAACATGAGGAAACATTCTGTGTTTTGTTCAGAAGTAGAATGTTTGTGAAATACTGTATTTCACACCTGACTGCAAACATATTTCCAGAATACAGAAGAATTTCTGTGTGTGTTGCGCGGTAGGGTGGTGGTTGGGGGGGGGGGGGGGGAGGAAGGGAGGGAGGACAATTAGCAATAACTCTTGACAGCGCAGAAAAATGAAAATACATAGTAACTTAAAACGTGCCAATAGCAATGTGAAATGAAGATATAAGAACTAAAACTGTCAGCTTATTCTGTGATATTGTCAGTATGCACTCAAAATGCGCCAAAAGTATGCCCAGTTGTTACCAATAAGCAAAATTACGTGATGGCCTAGAAAAAAGAGAAAAATAAATACACATAAAAATGAAGAAGCGGGTCGTGTAGTCGCTGATGTTCGGCATATTCAGTTTCTTTTTCGGACATTTTCAACGGCAGTAGGCTACTATCAAGTTGTTTTGCAATTCCACCAAACCAGACGTTTACTGGAACAGATTCGCAATACTACAAAAAAGCTGCATAAAACCATAAAACCGAAAAATAATGGTGTCTGCCAACAAAAGAGTGCATCTGAACTGAGACGCTAGTCGCAAAGAAATGAAATGGGCCTTCATTTTGCTCTTCAAAACTAAGAAGCTAGTTTTTTCCAGGTATCAAACGGAAATTGTTACCATTATACGAAACACCGACACCAAATCTATACCAACTACGAACGGAATCTGTCATAGCGATGTAATGACTTTCTAAATGCACAGGACACTTTACAGACAAAGCCACATCGTGTCTAGATAACGTGACCACGGCGGCAATGTATGTTCCCTAAGGAGAAATTTTACAGGAACGTTTCAACTTTTGAAACAAGCTTACGGAGATGATGCTCTGATCGTACGCATTGTTACAAACGATTTTCACGAATTGGGAAGGTCTTCCACTTCAACTGATGACACACACATTCAGAAAACCAACGGTCGGGTGCATGCAAATCGCCGATTCACTGTCTGAAAAACTGCGGGAGACGTTAGCATCTCAACTGGGTCATGAAATTCTTATCGAGAAATTGAACATGCGTCGAGCTGCAGAAAAGATTGTTGCTCGGTTGATGATACAACAGAAAGAAAATCGAGTAGATGTTTGTCGGGAACTCTTTGACCAAGCCAATGAGATGAAGCATACATGTGAAGAATCACACAATGTAGGCTTTCACGGTCGGTATTTGCAGTAGTGTTGATATTGGATTCATGCCTTGGACCGCGGCCTTATGCCCGTAAATCAGCTATTAGTAATTCATGCGAATGACGATAATGGGAGACGAAACATGGGTTTGTGCCTACGACATTGACACAAAAATTTAATCATCACAATGAATTGACAAAGGATTCCTAAGTCCCAGAAAATCATATCAGTCTCGATCCAATGCCAAAGTGATGCTCACTGGTTTTTCTGTTCTGGCGTAACCGCAGGCTCCGGAACGAAGATGAAGAACGCAAGAGAAGAGAAGGCGGTGGAACGACGTCGGCCAATGGGTTCGCTGAATAGGACCGCACCACGACAGGAACGGCCTCTACAAGAGGAGAGTATAAGGGCCGCTCCTGCCAACCTCGGCTGCTCAGTATCGGCTCAGTGTTCGGACAGTATTAGCACGTAGCACGGCCTAGCAGAGCGTGGAACGATAGCAGTGACTTATGATCCACATCAATTGTTTTGCATGAACATTGTATATAGCAAAGGACACTTATTTGCATGTCACCTATCGCTTGCGACCACTTTTTGTAAATACGTGATAAGTATTTTGAACCTCCTTACTTGTAATAAAAACTATCAATGTGATTTTGCTTGATCTGTTGTACAGCATTCCGAGAAGGCAGCATCCTTTAGGCGCCCTATACGAGACGAATGGTCAAGACCCCACATTTTCGACATTAATGGAATTGAGCATTTTGAATGATTGCCACAAGGTGGATCAGTGAACTATGTGTGACAAAGATCACTAGAAAGAGACCAGAGTTGAACCGGTGTACCATCGCCATGACGTTATTGTGAAAATTTACGAAACTAATGCGACGATTTAGAAATTTGCAGTTTTCATATACGGAGCTGATTTTGTTTCAAAGACGCCAGCCATTACGGGTGAGATCATAATTTTAAGTTTTTCAATACGCCACACGGCTTAAAAATAGGAACTCACTCTCTGAGAATTATCTACTTGTTTCCATTGAACGTGAATTAATATTTCAATGCAGAAACTGTTTTTGTGTTTGCCTGGACCAGTCAGCACGGATCAGGTCTCACGCGATTCACTACATAAAAAATAATTGTAATTCAGATGTAAACAGAAAATAGCTTTCAAAGAATTTTAATCAGCTCTATAACAAGATTTCAATGCGAACCTCACAGAGAGAACCTTCTCACTAACAGAACAATGAAGCTGGCCGGATTTTAATGTGCGCGACATTTAGCTTTGCTACAATTCATGTCTAACACGTTGAACACAAACATACTAGACTGCTTAAACTCACAGTTGAAAAGAAATTAACATTACTCGCACAACAAACAAAGCCTTTCACGTAACCGTCAAGATTTTGGTGCACTTTAACACAGCATTCGGCACTTCACGTCTGCAAACGAGGAAAGGTACGTGAAACACAATATTGGTGGTGGTGGTGGTGGTGGTTAGTGTTTAACGTCCTGTCGACAACGAGGTCATTAGAGACGGAGCGCAAGCTCGGGTTAGGGAAGGATTGGGAAGGAAATCGGCCGTGCCCTTTCAAAGGAACCATCCCGGCATTTGCCTGAAACGATTTAGGGAAATCATGGAAAACCTAAATCAGGATGGCTGGAGACGGGATTGAACCGTCGTCCTCCCGAATGCGAGTCCAGTGTGCTAACCACTGCGCCACCTCGCTCGGTGAAACACAATATTCTAATAACGACAGGCCCTCAGAAAACTAAAGCGCCTGGGGCCAAGGCGCCCAAGAAAAGTACATTTCTTTTTATTGAAAATAACAACACTCCATTAAGGTGGCTTTAATGGTGTTGCACCTGAGAAGAAGTCATCTTAATTATTTCTTGTGCTACCCTAACATTGACATTAACATCATACAGTTCGGATATTAGTACACCGGGACGACACACAGTTCTTGCACCGCGACAATGCGGTCGCACATTCAGCTGTGTCAGTTTTATGCCAAAAATCAGATGACTGCCTTCCCGCAACCTCCTTACTCGTCAGACCTGGCGCCTTGCGACTTCTTTTTGTTTCCAAACTTGAAATCAGTGCTGAAACGACCCCGTTTTCAGGGTATTGATGACATCAAAGCAAGTTCGCTACAGTCCTTAAAGGCCATCTTAAACTTTGGAGCTAGCGTTCATGGTAAGTTTCCTTATGAGGCTCGTCAAACGATCTCCGCAATCCATTTCCAGGAGCGTCTGCAGTAAGTATTCGTGGCTGATGCGATCGAAAGCTTTTTAGGAAGGCGCAGCCGTACAGAGATGTTCCTACGCTCCTGGCGCAATGTCCTCAGGCACGAGTGCCACAAGGATCAATCCAGTCATCACTGCTCTACTCGCTCTGTACTGCTAACATTTCACGAACCACCATGTGAAACGAAGGATTGGTACTTTATTTCGACGATACCGCATCTGCTATCACCCACAACCAGCGGAAGAACCGATAGAAATGAACCGCCAATACATTCAAAAGCTACAACTATGGACATCGAAATGGAAAATACGATTCAACGCCTTAAGAGCCAACTAATAGTGTTCCAACACAGGAACACCGCTCAAAACAAAACTCAGAGTCCGAAAAATGTTACACTCAACCTATGGGGATAAAACATCACCCCCCAAAGAGACTGCAGCTTAATTTGTCATAATCCTCCTAGGGTACATGGAGATAATATTGCAACCATGGTACATACTTATTAATGAAGGAAATGAATTTCTTGTGTGAGTCCGTCATCATTTTGATTTTTTTAATAAAACCGTCCAGGCCTCTATTAAAAGTTCTATTTTCAATTTACTACGCCATTTCTGCTACTGCCTGCATCATCAGATATCAGCAGTTAAGAGTAAAGGAGCATAAAGAGTGGCAATAATATGATCTTGAAACTCTTCCATTTGACCCGTGTTTGCATAGAAAAACAGTAATATCATAAATTGAGTCTGCCTTGATGCAAAACACCTTGTTATTCGTTTATTTATTTATTATCCCAGACTAGTTTCGGCAACAAATATCACCATCATCAGTGGGTTTTTTAATCTTATTTATTGTATGCTACAGCATATTTTAAGCAATTATTGGCGCTGTTTGTGACATTTTCTGTGCTGTTTTTTCTGTTGCCGTCTTTTTACGTAGTGAACATCATGTCATGTTCGTTGGTTGGTGTGTGGCTGCTTTTTACACAGAAAAACAAAACTTTTGCACTTTGTTTCTGATCCAGAACATGACGTTATGTAGACAAATACACACATCAAAAAAAGTTTTGCATCACTCTGGTTCCTAGAACTCCTGAAGACAGACGTTGACTGTGGATACTGTATCACAGACACAGACTGTTTAGAGATGTCACTAACCCCCCACCCTCTACACGATGTTGTTCGGACATGGAGGAGATACAGAGATACAGGAACTGTCGATGACATGCCTCACTCAGGCCGCCCAAGGGTTACTACAGCAGTGGATGACCGCTACCTACGGATTATGGCTCGGAGGAGCCCTGACAGCAACGCCACTGTGTTGAAAGATGCTTTTCGTGCAGCCACAGGACGTTGCGTTACGACGCAAACTGTGCACAATAGGCAGCATGATGTGCAACTACATTCCCGACGTCCATGGCGAGGTCCATCTTTGCAACCACGACACCATGCAGCGCGGTACAGATGGGCCCAACAATATGCCGAATGGACCGCTCAGGATTGGCATCACGTTCTCTTCACCGATGAGTGTTGCATATGCCTTCAACCAGACAATCGTCGGACACGTGTTTGGAGGCAAACTGGTCAGGCTGAACACCTTAGACACTGCTCAGCGAGTGCAGCAAGGTGGAGGTTCACTGCTGTTTTGGGGTGGCATTATGTGGGGCCGACGTACGCCGCTGGTGGTCATGGAAGGCACCGTGACGGCTGTACAATACGTGAATGCCATCCTCCGGCCGATAGTGCAACCGTATTGGCAGCATATTGGCGAGGCATTGGTCTTCATGGACGGCAATTCGCGCCCTCATGGTGCACATCTTGCGAATGACTTCCTTCAGGGTAACGACATCGCTCGACTAGAGTGGCCAGCATGTTCTCCAGACACGAACCCTATCGAACATACCTGGGATAGACGGAAAAGGGTTGTTTATGGACGACGTGAGGAATGGGAGAAACTGGACCAACAGTGCCTTGATGAACTTGTGAATACGAGGGCAGTTCAATAAGTAATGCAACACATTTTTTTCTGAAACATGGGTTGTTTTATTCAGCATTGAAATACACCAGGTTATTCCCGAATCTTTTAGCTACACAACACTATTTTTCAACGTAATCTCCATTCAATGCTACGGCCTTACGCCACCTTGAAATGAGGGCCTGTATGCCTGCACGGTACCATTCCACTGGTCGATGTCGGAGCCAACTGCATCAATAACTTCTTCATCATCCGCGTAGTGCCTCCCACGGATTGCATCCTTCATTGGGCCAAACATACGGAAATCCGACGGTGCGAGATCGGGGCTGTAGGGTGCATGAGGAAGAACAGTCCACTGAAGTTTTGTGAGCTCCTCTCGGGTGCGAGGACTTGTGTGAGGTCTTGCGTTGTCATGAAGAAGGAGAAGTTCGTTCAGATTTTTGTGCCTACGAACACGCTGAAGTCGTTTCTTCAATTTCTGAAGAGTAGCACAATACACTTCAGAGTTGATCGTTTGACAATGGGGAAGGACATCGAACAGAATAACCCCTTCAGCGTCCCAGAAGACTGTAACCATGACTTGACCGGCTGAGGGTATGGCTTTAAACTTTTTCTTGGTAGGGGAGTGGGTGTGGCGACACTCCATTGATTGCCGTTTTGTTTCAGGTTCGAAGTGATGAACCCATGTTTCATCGCCTGTAACAATCTTTGACAAGAAATTGTCACCCTCAGCCACATGACGAGCAAGCAATTCCGCACAGATGGTTCTCCTTTGCTCTTTATGGTGTTCGGTTAGACAACGAGGGACCCAGTGGGAACAAACCTTTGAATATCCCAACTGGTGAACAATTGTGACAGCACTACCAACAGAGATGTCAAGTTGAGCACGGAGTTGTTTGATGGTGATCCGTCGATCATCTCAAACGAGTGTGTTCGCACGCTCCGCCATTGCAGGAGTCACAGCTGTGCACGGCCGGTCCGCACGCGGGAGATCAGACACTCTTGCTTGACCTTGCGGCGATGATGACACACGCT
Source organism: Schistocerca nitens (assembly GCF_023898315.1). Taxonomy (NCBI): domain Eukaryota; kingdom Metazoa; phylum Arthropoda; class Insecta; order Orthoptera; family Acrididae; genus Schistocerca; species Schistocerca nitens. The sequence goes on along the minus strand of NC_064615.1, from coordinate 250,354,069 downwards.
TTGCCCAACGACTCACCGTGCTTTTGTCCACTGCCAGATCACCGTAGACATTCTGCAAGCACCTATGAATATCTGAGGTGCCCTGGTTTTCCGCCAAAAGAAACTCGATCACTGCCCGTTGTTTGCAACGCACATCCGTTACAGACGCCATTTTAACAGCTCCGTACAGAGCTGCCACCTGTCGGAAGTCAATGAAACTATACGAGACGAAGCGGGAATGTTTGAAAATATTCCACAAGAAATATTCGGTTTTTTCAACCAAAATTGGCCGAGAAAAAAAATGTGTTGCATTACTTATTGAACTGCCCTCGTATTATGCCACGACGAATACAGGTATGCATCAATTGCAAGAGGAGGTGCTACTGGGTATTAGAGGTACCGGTCTGTACAGCAATCTGGACCACCATCTCTGAACGTCTCGCTGTATGGTGATGCAACATGCAATGTGTGGTTTTCATGAGCAATAAAAAGGGTGGAAATGATGTTTATGTTGATCTCTATTCCAATTTTCTGTACAGGTTCCGGAACTCTCAGAACTGAGGTGATGCAAAACTTTTTTGATGTATGTTCCCGAAATTTCATTACTCTACATTAATTTTTTTGGTGTTGCGACTATTTTCGATCAATGTCTATCTCCCTCTATAACTGGATGGGTAAGTCAGTTAAAAGTTTACAGGACGGCAACAGGATGTCTCGCATCAACAATTCACTGTACTGCTTAAACCAACCTTTATGTTGACGACAAGCCGGCCGAGGTGGCGTAGCGGTTCTAGGCGCTTCAGTCTGGAACCGCGCGAACGCTACGGTCGCAGGTTCGAATCCTGCCTCGGGCATGGATGTGTGTGATGTCCTTAGGTTAGTTAGGTTTAAGTAGTTCTAAGTTCTAGGGGACTGATGACCTCAGATGTTAAGTCCCATAGTGCTCAGAGCCATTTGAGCCATTTTGTTGACGACAGCTTTACTTTTATTGCCATTTGACGGGATATTGTCGTTCCGCGACGTGTGGCGTCAATCGACGCCAACTTGTATGTATAGTATAGGTCAGCGGCTTAAATTGACTCACTAGGAGACAGCAGTGAGATGCCGGTCTTCAATGCGGACTTCCGTCTGTCACACACAACACTGATCTGCAGATATGTAACTGCTGGCACGACCTCGCGCCTAATTCCCAGGCGCGCCACGCCCCAGGCACACGGACCGCTGTCTGCCCTAACCTATTGTAAAAGGAGAAAGCCACTGGCTGCGTGGCCGGTGGCTGCTACCGGCGCGGATGTGACCCCCCCCCCTCCACTCCCCCTCCCCCTCACCGGGATTCTATTCACAACGCTCGTCGGCTGCCAATTTCCGCTGCGGAAGGATCCCACAGAATAGCCAATACTCCCACAGTCGCCGATTCATTGTACCGAAACCTGGTGAAAGTTATCGCGCGACCGGTTCATTCACTTCCTCGTTACGCACCTGTATGCACCGGTGATGGATCGTTTGTTTCCTGATTCTCTTTTGATGCTGTTTCGTAATGTCCGTGGGATTGTCCTAGAGGTCGCTGACTTTTAGCCCCTCTCACATGATCTACTTTCCTCTCTCGCCACTCGTGACAAATGCGTCTGCCGCAGGGCCCCTGGTGTTTTATACTGAGTCTCGTCAGTCACGAATGGTCGGTTACAAAATGGTTCAAATGGCTCTGAGCACTATGCGACTTAACTTCTGAGGTCATCAGTGGCCTAGAACTTAGAACTATTTAAACCTAACTAACCTAAGGACATCACACACATCCATGCCAGAGGCAGGATTCGAACCTGCGATCGTAGCGGTCGCCCGGCTCCAGATTGCAGCGCCTAGAACCGCACGGCCACTCCGGCCGGCGATCGGTTTCTTGTTACACGTCAGCGGCAAAACTGCGTGTGTTTTGAGAGCTGTCTGCCGTGCACTTTAGCATCTGCGCGGTGAAAGTGATGTTATGAGAGGCTACCGTTTTTTACGAAAATATCGACGTATTGTAATGGAACATAGCAACAAGCAATGATAATACGGTATATTTTTGACCAAAACAAAATTCATAGTGGATGCTCTTGACAACGGTCTGAAAAGTAAAAGAATAGGAAACGTATCGTCCAAACATTGACAAATATCTGCTCAAGAAAACATGTACTTACGAACAAGTCAAATTATATTTAGAAGGTAGTAAAGAGTGCCTATTTACTTTTGATGTATCTTGTTTTCTTTGTAAATCACAAATAACACTAAACATTATTTTTTTCATTAAATAGTCCCGACTTTTCCACGGCTAAAACCGTTTATCTATTTGCGTTATTATATATAAAATATAGACTTTTTCTTCGTCTAGGTAGCGATATTGTGAAACATAATATTTGCTGCTTGTAGATATTTCGTCTCTCTTATAGGGAGAGCAGCAGCAGGAAAACTACTGGCCCTGGTGCAACCTTTACAGTGTCTCAAGAAAACAAAGCCAAGATTAACACGATACAAAAGCATAAAATTGTTTACTATGATTAGTGTGAGCGCGGAGAGAATAGCTTAACTTCCGATGTTGGCAGACGATGCCACAATCCCTTGTTTCTGCGCTGCATGCTCTATCTGCAGTGTGCTCAAAGATTTTATATCTCCACAGTCAATTGATCACTGACGTCAGTGTTCCAATTGCGTCGCGATAGACTGCTGGCCCTCTCGCCGGAGGTTCGAGTCCTCCCTCGGGCATGTGTGTGTGTGTTGTTCTTAGCGTAAGTTAGTTTAAGTAGTGTGTAAGTCTATGGACCGATGACCTCAGCAGTTTGGTTCCTTAGGAATTCACTCACATTTGAACATTTTCTGATAACCTGCTGATTTACTCGCTAAAACGTGATACGCACCCACAACCAGCAGTCGATTTTGACCAGAAAGTCGCTCGTTTCAAAAAGGCTATAGACAGTATGCTTGAAATTTACCTTTGTGCATGATTTTGGCGTAATTGTTGAGAACCCCTTCAGCAGATTCTCAAATCCACAACTTTCATGGATATACTTGTCGTCATATGATGTTCGAGGCAATTTTAAAATTATAAATAACGATCATAATTCATGGAATATTGTTTCGTCTTTGCAACTAATTAAAAGGCAGTTTGTTGTTTGTCATACGCTTTTCGCTTCTTTATTTATAAAGCATATTCAGCGGGCTGTAATAAACAAAAAACTCCATACTGCAGATGACCAGTCTTCGGCGTTATCTCGCCCACATTTGTTACAGCACTTCACTTGCAGTTCTCGCTGTGCGTTGAACGTGTGTGTGTTTTACAGTGTGTAGTGTTGCCAACTGTCACAGGGTGTTTATATTTCGTTCTTTGTTTGTGGTGTGTGGTTTGATATTTGTTTTCTGTGTATGTGTGTGTGTGTTTGTGTGTTAGAATGAATGGCAAAGGAATTCTTGGGGCATTGCTACCCAGAACTCCTTCTCAGATAAGAAAGCTAACTATCCACAGTGAGGATAGAAACGTGCTACAAAACGTACTTCCCCTGCGTTACTCCTTTTCATTGTGACACTTGTTTGACCTGCACACTGCAACACCATTTAAAATCAAACAAGTTCAGATATGTGCACTATACTTACTTTTCGTGAATCACTTCATTGCTGCACTCATTACTTCTGAACTATCAGAAACTGGACGACTTCAGGCTGTTAATTTATATTTATTTAGCGTATGGCTTACAAGGATCAAATAATAACAAAGTCAAGTACATATATCTATGTCAGTGTTAATATGATGATGATGTACTGTTACAAAACAAACTACTATATATATAAATATTTATAATTTTACAGTTTAAATATAAACAACTATATACATATTTAGAATTTATTATGATATCTGGCAATTATAACTATATTGTAATACAGAGGACATTGATCCAGTCCAGCGCCATGTCTGCAGCTTGGAAGAAATCGGCTGGGTCTCCAGGATATGATGTCAGTGGGCAGGTGGTTGTAATGTTTCGGATAGTCTGGCGAGGTTCACCACAGTCACAGGACGATGATTCTGCAAATCCCCATTTTTAAAGTACATCCTAACAGACCCCATGTGAAGTTCTGATTCTATTAAGTGTCTTCCATATGTCGTGAGGCAGTTCCATTCCTGGCATGATCTCAGTAGGGTCGATGGTGTGGGGGGCAAAGACTTGCATAGTGCACTCCCAATAGTCCCTCCATTTGTCATTTGTACTGAAATTTTCTGCTACTAGTGGTTCTGCAGTAAGGAGTGGGGGAAACCTAGATTTAAGTCTTTTCAGAGCTATACCAGAGAGGTCTTCGTGGACAGGTAGACTGTGATTTGCTAATATTTTTTTGTATTCTCTAAGGAGGTGTTCTTGTCTGCGAATGTGTGTGTGTGTGTGTGTCGACTTCCTTTGTGCGGCAACTATTTAGCCAAGCCGGGAAGCAGTATTCAGCAACGGAATACACCAGGCTAAGTGCTGAAGTTCTACATCTACATTCATACTCCGCAAGCCACCCAACGGTGTGTGGCGGAGGGCACTTTACGTGCCACTGTCATTACCTCCCTTTCCTGTTCCAGTCGCGTATGGTTCGCGGGAAGAACGACTGTCTGAAAGCCTCCGTGCGCGCTCTAATCTCTCTAATTTTACATTCGTGATCTCCTCGGGAGGTATAAGTAGGGGGAAGCAATATACTCGATACCTCATCCAGAAACGCACCCTCTCGAAACCTGGCGAGCAAGCTACACCGCGATGCAGAGCGCCTGTCTTCTCTAAGTGTGGATGCATTTGCACCCCAGGTTGTGCCGCATAATTTGTGGGTTATGTTGTTCCTAGTATTAACTTTGGCTGCGGTGTTCTCCCTGTGCCTTTTATACGACAGCGTTCTATCCAGTGTGATGCCCAGGTATTTCGGGTGTGCACTGTAGCGTAGGAAGTGGTTATTAAAATATACTACTGGCTGTTTATTTGCTTGTCCGTTGTTGAAGTGGAAACTGGACACTTCAGTTTTATTCATGTTAGGATTAAGTCTCCAGTCAGCGAAATATTTGCCCACCACGGAGAGGTCCTCTGTGAGTATATTGCTGGCCCCTACTACGGTTCTTCTGCAGGCAGCTAGTGCCAGGTCATCAGCATAACCGTATTTCTAGGGTCTTGTTTGAGGCAGGTCAGAGTTCTATAGATTGCAAAGAGAAGGTGCGAGCACCGATGCTTCGGGTAAATCATTATGAGAGGCACCCACATGCCTTGCTCATACTGTGGCATCAAGCAGTCAGGCCTGCAAGATGAGTGGTCTGCCAAGCGAGTGGATTCATTCTTATTTATCGAGTAACATGAACTCTCGTACTCACAATTTAGTTACCAATTATCCTCCTGTATGAATAATACGCAACGGAAACACGCATCTGACTATCAGTAATTTACAGAACTCTGACTGTACACTACGCACTGGCAATACCACATTTTCTTTCTTTTTTATTTAACAGCTTTTGTCAACACGTGGCCACCGCGCTGAATATGAATGGCGCACACATCATAAATTCGGGACATTATGACAACATACAATTCGAAGGAAAAGTCCACCAATCTTTTTCTTTTCACTATCTTATTTATTCCGATAAATTCTCTAACCTAAACACACAAATTCTATAACCTACAACAATAACACATGAGAAATTCCGCCCAGTGGGCATGGCTTTACATTGGTGAATCTCTATATTATGGTCTCGTAATTATTTAACGCTACAGTGCACTTTCTGGATAGGATGGTGGATCTTTTATTATATCTCACACTTCGACTCTCACAATCATCATCACGAAACTTTCCTCCAGACCGAGCAGTACAAAAGGAACACGCATAACCCACTAATCTTTTGAAACTACCTCGCTACTCTCACATGCAAACCACACATACCCAAATTACATGACATACACCACACTACAATATGAAATACTACACAGAGAATAGTCACAACATTATCACTTTCAGCTTTCCCACTTCAATTAATATTTATCCCAGTTTCACACGACACTGCCCCACTTCGTAATTCTACTTTCCTACTATGAACTCTGGAGATATATGCACGTCTTCCTGTGCAATGCAAGCCAAGTGGCGTTGCTGGATAGACGGCCGACTCACCTTGCTTCTCTCTCAGAGTTTGAATCTAGTGGTGGTGGTGGTTAGTGTTTAACGTCCCGTCGACAACGAGGTCATTAGAGACGGAGCGCAAGCTCGGGTTAGGGAAGGATTGGGAAGGAAATCGGCCGTGCCCTTTCAAAGGAACCATCCCGGCATTTGCCTGAAACGATTTAGGGAAATCACGGAAAACCTAAACCAGGATGGCCGGAGACGGGATTGAACCGTCGTCCTCCCGAATGCGAGTCCAGTGTATTAAGAACGTATTCATCACACACGCGAGTCCTCAACTGATACCATGGACGAGTACTCTTTATCTTTTGTCTCATACACAGTTTGAGACTCACACAGTACTCACCACGTGGAAGTACTCGTCTCTAATTTCAAGTCCTGCACACGCCATTTCTTAAATATTTCAACTTATGGTACACACGCTATTTCTTAAATATTTCAACTTATTGTACACACGCTAGTAATTCAGCTTAACTTAAGCACACGGAAGTATTTCAACTTATTGCTATATGTGGTTTCATTGTGACCGTTGGTCACTTCCGAAGATTATTACAATCCCATTAATATTACCTGCCTGACATTTAATTCTCCCCACAAAAGTTCCTGAAATAGAGAAATTATTATTTCAAACTACTCTTAAATATTCCACATGCATACCATGTCTCCACTCTTTTGTCTTTACGGAGCACAACAAAAACAGGTCTTAACAGCACAAGATCCAGCGGCAGAGTGCTGAAACATGGCCGCTCTCCAGGTCATCTCGCACCTCTGTCGAGGTGGGGGAAGACCATGCTACCGTATTGGTCAGCCACATTTCAGGCGCTCAAAGCTCCGGTAAGTTTCATCTCTTTGGTCCCACCAAAGGTGGCCAAAGGATCGTCTCAAAGATGATCATATATTCACATTCACTATCTGCAGTTAGCAGACGACCATACATTCATTCATTTCACAGATCTCACCAAACTGGATGTAGGGATTTATTTTTGTGGGAGTGCACATGTGATCAATTAAATAAATAAATTGTCATTCTTTCCCACACTGGTATCCGGCTTCGCTGTATTAATTGAAATTGAGTTAGTTTTACAAAAAAAAACGTTGTTCTGACAAAAATAATGAAGTATGTTGTACCTATATTCAATGTCGGGCGGTACTGTACCCTTTCAATGATTCAGTTTCCTTATTTCCCTCTTGCTTTTTCCCATAACTACACTCCTGGAAATTGAAATAAGAACACCATGAATTCATTGTCCCAGGAATGGGAAACTTAATTGACACATTACTGGGGCCAGATACATCACATGATCACACTGACAGAACCACAGGCACATAGACACAGGCAACAGAGCATGCACAATGTCGGCACTAGTACAGTGTAAATCCACCTTTCGCAGCAATGCAGGCTGCTATTCTCCCATGGAGACGATCGTAGAGATGCTGGATGTAGTCCTGTGGAACGGCTTGCCATGCCATTTCCACCTGGCGCCTCAGTTGGACCAGCGTTCGTGCTGGACGTGCAGACCGCGTGAGACGACGCTTCATCCAGTCCCAAACATGCTCAATGGGGGACAGATCCGGAGATCTTGCTGGCCAGGATAGTTGACTTACACCTTCTAGAGCACGTTGGGTGGCACGGGATACATGCGGACGTGCATTGTCCTGTTGGAACAGCAAGTTCCCTTGCCGGTCTAGGAATGGTAGAACGATGGGTTCGATGACGGTTTGGATGTACCGTGCACTATTCAGTGTCCCCTCGACGATCACCAGTGGTGTACGGCCAGTGTAAGGAGATCGCTCCCCACACCATGATGCCGGGTGTTGGCCCTGTGTGCCTCGGTCGTATGCAGTCCTGATTGTGGCGCTCACCTGCACGGCGCCAAACACGCATACGACCATCATTGGCACCAAGGCAGAAGCGACTCTCATCGCTGAAGACGACACGTCTCCATTCGTCCCTCCATTCACGCCTGTCGCGACACCACTGGAGGCGGGCTGCACGATGTTGGGGCGTGAGCGGAAGACGGCCTAACGGTGTGCGGGACCGTAGCCCAGCTTCATGGAGACGGTTGCGAATGGTCCTCGCCGATACCCCAGGAGCAACAGTGTCCCTAATTTGCTGGGAAGTGGCGGTGCGGTCCCCTACGGCACTGCGTAGGATCCTACGGTCTTGGCGTGCATCCGTGCGTCGCTGCGGTCCGGTCCCAGGTCGACGGGCACGTGCACCTTCCGCCGACCACTGGCGACAACATCGATGTACTGTGGAGACCTCACGCCCCACGTGTTGAGCAATTCGGCGGTACGTCCACCCGGCCTCCCGCATGCCCACTATACGCCCTCGCTCAAAGTCCGTCAACTGCACATACGGTTCACGTCCACGCTGTCGCGGCATGCTACCAATGTTAAAGACTGCGATGGAGCTCCGTATGCCACGGCAAACTGGCTGACACTGACGGCGGCGGTGCACAAATGCTGCGCAGCTAGCGCCATTCGACGGCCAACACCGCGGTTCCTGGTGTGTCCGCTGTGCCGTGCGTGTGATCATTGCTTGTACAGCCCTCTCGCAGTGTCCGGAGCAAGTATGGTGGGTCTGACACACCGGTGTCAATGTGTTCTTTTTTCCATTTCCAGGAGTGTATTTCAAAAGGCCGGTCACAAACCATGTTATTTATTACGGGGACTATTTGGATGCAAGGATACTATTTGGCATAAAAATTCAAGATATTCATTCTACTCCCAGTCCCAGATGCAACCTGACCAAATCAGTTTGGGACAAATTTGCAGCACAGTTAGATGAGATTGTCAGGTGGGTATCTCCCAAAAGTACTAACTACGACAGGTTTACAAGACCTGTCATCTCCACAGCAAAGAGGTTTGTACTTCGTGGCTTTCGTAAGGAATATATCCCTGGTTGGAACAGCGAAACTGAGGAGCTGTATGAAGAGTCCCAGAGCGGTGGAGACCCTGAGGTAGCAGACAAGCTTCTCAACCGACTTGACATGGAACGACGTAAGAAATGGGAAGAAAAACCACTAGCAATACAGATTTTAAAAGATCGAGCAGGAAAGCTTGGAACCTCTTGAGGAAACAAAAAGTGCAATGTGGAAAGAGACAGATAATTTCAAGCAATTTTCTGTAGTAGCCGAAACTGCCAGTAATTATACGAGAAGCAACAGAGACAGAGACAGCTAATTTCAAGCAATTTTCTGTAGTAGCCGAAATTGCCAGTAATTACATGAGAAGCACCTTCTATTACAGAAAAATATAGGTTATGAATGAAGAACCTTACTTCCGAAGCAGTCGTAACGAAACCGGCTCTGAAGAGATTTAAATATAGAATTTTGATTGTTTATGTATCTAAATATTTAATTCAAAATGTATGATCAGGGGATTAAGTATAAGTATAAGGGGGTTATGATATCATCAAATGGAAAACTGAATTCGGTCCTTTGGAATAACAGAATAGTGGTCGAGCGGTTCTAGGCGCTTCAGTCTGGAACCGCGCGACCGCTACGTCGCAGTTTCGAATCCTGTCTCAGGCATGGGTGTGTGTGATGTCCTTAGGTTAGTTAGGTTGACGTAGTTCTAAGTTCTAAGGGACTGATGACCTCATATGTTAAGTCCTATAGTGCTCAGAGCCATGTTTTGAATAACAGAATAACAAAAAGGACCAAACAGTTATTGAAAACATCGTTACGTACGGAGCAGAAAAATGGGTAGTAAACAAGCGTCAGAGAAACAAGTTGCTTGCGGTAGAGATGGACTTTCGAGGCGAGGTTGTGGTATCTCCAAGCTGGATCGTGTACCAAACATCAATATAAGAACACCCATGGTTGTCGATATATCAATGATAGACCCATAGAGATGAAACATCTCCAAAGACATCTAAGAAGGATGGACGACAGGCGATGGCCAAGGAAAGTGTGTGAGTGGACCCCAGCGGGAAGAGGAAAGCGTGGACAACCTAGGAGGAGCTGGTGTCGGGAGGTACGGGATGCGATGGATGCCAGAGTACTAAGAGAACGAGACTGCATTATAAAAGATATGATGATGACGCAATGAAGTAAAGTTTAATGAATCCAGATTCGGAAGAAGTCATTTTACGTCCTAAGACATTGTGAAGAAGAAGAAATTAAAAAAAACCAAATACTTCTGAAGAAAAAACATAATGGACTGAATGATTTCATAATAGTTACAAAATCAAGTAAGCTCACTCACGGCTTTGGGAATGCTGTAATACGACGAATTCCAGAACGTAAACATAATTTCCTGTAGTCGTGCAGCTGTCAGATTCGTAGTTCCTACGGTGTTTATACCTTGCACCAAGAAGAAATGGCCTGCTTTATTCTCACTGGTCGCAAACTAATGGTGGACGGCGCAGATCACATATTTTATCCCAGACAACGTTTAAATACAGAAAATTAACCAACAAAATCAGCGCGCACACACAGACTTTGAAGCACGTCCTCAAAATATACAGAACGATACACACAATAACTACTAAACATTGTAAGGGGGGGTCGAGTTTAGCAAAAGATAACGCTAGGAAAGTAATAAGATGGAAAATAATGAGAACATGGTATTCTGAGTCCACTCACAATATCCAAAACTTCTTTTCGCATTTTTACTGAGAGAGAGAAACAGGTTTATTTAATGTTTTTTAACTACTCGTATATTTGAGGCGATGTACAATGTTGTCGGCGGCTCGGCGATGGTACCGGCGAAATTATGGTATATCCGTTAGTGGTAAACCACACCTGTTAATACCCTCTTGTCAGGCGCATGATCCACTTGGCGACAGTTTTATCCCTCCGATGTCTTCCTTTGCGTACAGGCTGGTCGGAAACAACTGGTACTATGCAGATCGAGGGTCGTATGTGTACTGTATTGTATTGTATGGAACTGGGGACCTAGAAACGACGGTGAGGCTCGTCCCTGCCGTAGCCCTCAGTGGTTCACAACCCCAAAACAGGCTACAGCAGACCACTCACCCCACCGCCGCCCCACACCGAATCCAGTGTTATTGTGCGGTTCGGTCCCCAGTGGATCCCCCTGGGAAAGTCTCACACCAGTCGAGTGTAACCCAAATGATTGCGTGGTAGAGTAATTATGGTATATTCGTATGCGGATAAAGTGTTTGCACAGCAATCGCCGACATAATGTAACTGAGGCGGAGTAAGGGGAACCGGCCCGCATTCGCCGAGGCAGATGGAAAACCGCCTTAAACCACAGACTGGCCGACACACCGGACCTCGACACTAAGCTGCCGGGCGGATTCGTGCCGGGACCGGCACGCCTTTGCGGCCGGAAGTCAGTGCGTTAGAGGGCGCGGCTAACCGGGCGGGCGTCGTATGTGTAAGTCGATAACATTTCTAATTCACAGAATGCACATTTCTGAAAAGTAAAAAATTCAATTCCACTCGCAGACCGTGAAGTTGTAGTTTGTCCATTTAGCCACATTCGTGAACTTACTGTCTTGAGAATAATTTTCAAATGCAGAAATCTGCTTAACTGATTTATAACAACTGTTAATGTGCGGACGTGCGTGACACCTGATTAAGTTGCAAATAAAACATCTCAGAGTGCATGAGGTCATGCAGCTCACTCTACAGCAAACAATTTCGACCAGCAGACAATCGCTGTTCATTCGCGTGTGCATTGTCATTCCAGTTTGTAGCATTCCACGAAACTCGCAACGCCCAAAACAGTCTACCACTTTATTTTAAACCGACCATTTGTGCACTGCATACACAAAATCACTAGCGGCCACGTTCGCTCACGCCTTCTCTTGAACGACTGTGTCACTATCGATATGGTTCTCGCTCTCATTATTTGTAAAACACTATCCTTTTACCATTACATTTTTCAGCGTTATTACAAGAATTATCATAAAATGAAAATGAAAATAGACATGATAATAAGATTACACTTAATATTGATGGGCAAAAAATATCTGAATCATTAAAAATACACTAAGAAGAGAAAAATTACCATTCAAAATGAGCTATATCATCACACAATCGGTTAGGTATAGATCGAGTGGTCGAGCCGATCTCCGATTTACAAATGTGAATGACTTGCCATCCTACATACAAGAAGCCGAAAATTTATACTTGTCATGTACAGCAGTCGTCTCACCACATTACCTTGATATGTCATCAACTCCATTAGCAATGATAATTTTTGACTAATAGGTTGAGTGGACGGAAAACATCCACGGCAGACCCATCACAACATAGATATCTGAAACGCTTACAAAGAATACTAGCGAACCCAGAAATGCTTAACAATTGCTAAATAAGTGTGGATATTGGATATATATGCTAATCTCCGTCTTTACCTCCGTCTTTCCATCTCCTCCTCCCACCTCTCTTTGTCCATCTCTTCCTCCTCCCCCCTATCGCTGTCCATCATCTCCACCCCTTCCCCCTGTCCATTTTGTCCTCTCCATTTCGTCTCTCCGTCGCATCCTGCCCATCTCTCACTCCAACCCCTCCTTCCCCCTCTCTATGTCCATTTTCTCCCCCTGTCTCTGTCCCTGTCCTTCTCCTCTTACCTCCTGTCTCTGATCTTGAGCTTTGACTGGGAACTGAAGTTGCTTAAAACGAACGGGCTAATCGGTTTGGATATTTGGTATATAAGGTATGAGATAGACCTCTCCAGCTGCCGGTTCTTTGAGGATAATAGCTTCAGTGTGTAGCGTTGCTCTTGGGGGGGCAAAAAGAAAAAGAATTGATATTTTTTATTTTCTGAAAAAATGTCTAAAAAGTGAATATTTTGGTGGGCCACTTGGCAACTGAATCAGGGGTTGATTACACTATTACAATAATATACGTTGAGCATTAAATGCCTGAATAAGAGAAACATTATCATTTCTGTGCATTTTTATATGCGCGATGTAGTCATACCCAGAACAACACTAAGGGACCAGAAGATTTATAGACTTTAAAAGAAATGCAACATTACACAATTTAAAAAAACGATAATGTTCCTTCTGTCTCATGCTGCGTTCGCCCCATCAGCGTGATCGTAATTTCTGGTGATGAACTAACACAAAATAATTATCAATTAAGTAAATGAGGAGATGGAAATCATCAAGGTTAATTTACTAAAATATGCACACTTATCTTTAACACACTTTTTTTTTAATGCTACGTACCTTTTCATATTAAATTACAATAGATGACCAATGTGGTTAAATATTTTATACATAACAGTCAAAATGTCCTCTTGATGCTGTCTGTTCGTAATCAGTTACAAGAAACTACATGTTTTCTGATTGGAAATATAAAAATTAGCATTTTCACTCAATATTTTCACATGAAATATAAAATACCGTTGCGGAACGCAGCAAGTCCGCGTCCGCCTTTCATGGAATACAAACAGTAAACGATGAGGCGCCAAATGCCTCATTTGTCTTGAAACAACAAAATTCTTTTTAATATCATTAATCGATACGTGTACATAGAGATTTACAGGCACCACGTAAGAGCGGCAAAGATAAAGAATAATAGATTCTGTAGCTGCTATGCGATGGTTCATTTCTTTTACTTTACAATTGTTCAATAACTTTAGGCCATCAGGCGTTTACTATTTAGCGTATATTAATGTCTGTGAGGCGAAAATTACTAATATTACAAGTGGCAGTGTTCCGCATAGTTTTAATCTGCGAATGGGTAGGAAACAAAGTTAACCTTAAATACAACTTCCCTGTTTTGCGTTAAAGCGACTATTAGG